>NC_060138.1:1013282140-1023282140 GCF_021461385.2 Schistocerca piceifrons | reverse complement strand
GACTGGTGTTCGAGAGGTAGACGTAGCGGTCAACCACCAACTGCCGATACAACTGCACTGCATAACAAAGTTAAGCGTTTGAAAGGAGGAGAAAAAGAGCATATGGAAGAATTGTTGTGGGAATTTAAGGATTTGTTTTTTCCACAAGGTCTGTTTCCAACAACTCCATTTGTTCAACATAGGATACCAACAGGGAACGAAGCACCTGTTTACCGTAAACCATACAGAATACCGAGGTATTTGCAGCCGATAGTGGAGGATTTTTTTGATCAACAGCTTGCGGACGGTATTATAGAACATAGTTATACTTGCTGGGGAGCGAGCATTGTCGTTGTGCCTAAAAAATCTATGGACTGAACTGAGAAATACAGGTTCTGTTGTGTCAACCAACACCTCAATAATATGACAGCAGTGGACGCATACCCCATTCCAAACATATCGGAGCCCTTGGATCACTTAGGGCAGTGATAGTACTTTTCTACGATGGATTTAGCAAGTGGTTATCATCGATGAGGCGGCTCCAGAGGATCGTACAAAAACTGCGTTCTCTACTCCAGAAGGCCATTACCGGTACATCAGAATGCCATTCGGTTTGAAAAACGCTCCAGCAACGTTTCAGAGGTTGCTGGACAGTGTGTTGAGGGGTTTGAAACAACGGCAGTGTCTTGTCTATTTGGATGACATTCTAGTGTTTTCAAGTAGTATGGAGTAACATAGACAGCGGTTAAGGGAAGTCTTTATGAGGTTAAGAGCAGCTCGTTTAACGTTGAGCCTGGAGAATTGTCATTTTGAATTGGAAGAAGTGAAATATTTAGGTCATAACATCAGTAAGGACGGAGTACGAACAGATCCGAGGTTGATACAGGCTGTAAGGGATTTTCAGGAGCCGAAAACATTTAAGGAAGTGCAATCATTCGTCAAATTTTGCAATTTCTATCGAAATTTTGTGAAGGGTTTTGCAGATTTAGCACAGCCATTGACGCGACTGTTACGGAAGTGTGTGAAATATGAGTGGACAGACGAGTGTCAGAAAGCATTTGAGAAACTGAAAGAAGTGTTAAGATCAAGTCTGGTTCTTGTATTCCATATTTTGAAAATGAATTTATTCCAGCACGCTATGCATTGAATAAAGCATTAGGGTGTGTTCTTAGGCAGGAAATTGCTGGGAAAGAACATCCTGTAGCCTATGACTCTAGGCAGTTGAATGCAGCAGAGAGGAATTACTCAACAACGGGGGGCAGATGCTTAGCGTAATCTATGGAATCACATGTTTTAAATGTTATTTATATGGGAGAAGATTTCGGGTAGTGACAGATCATGCTGCTTGGAAGTGGTTCTTGGGGTTGAAGGATCAGTCTAGTAGACTCGCTAGGTGGGCTGTGAGGCTTAGTGAATTCAACTATGGGGTGGTGCACAAGCCTGGGAAGAAGCATGGTAACATGGATGCACTGAGTAGAAAGGTGGCAAAAGCAGAAGTCATAGGTTATGACCTAGCTGTATGGCAATAATTGCAGGACGCTAACAACTATTGTAAATTGTACTGGACACAGTCACAGTTTAATATGTATGACAGTCTTCTGTGCAGAGATACGAAGTTAGGGCCAAGGGTAGTAGTGCCAGCGAAACTGAGAGATGAGGTTTTAAAGGAAGCACATGATCAAGTGTTATCTGGGCATGGAGGGTGTAGAGCGATGAATAGGAGAATGACGGAGAGATATTGGTGGAGAGGTAGGAAAGTGGATGTGAATCAGTATGTCGAGAATTGTATACCATGTGCACAGAGAGCAGATTTGAGTTGGAAACAGATACAGCTACAACGACTGCCAGAAACGACATGTCCATTTTCTGTGTTGAGAATTGATGGCTTAGGGCGTTTCAGTCGAATGCCATCGGGGAACAGATTCGTTCTGACAATAATAGATCATTTTTCGAAATATGTGGAGATGGTGGCTATGCCAAATCACAAGCACGTTGCACTCACAAGTGAACGGAAGGACAGAATGGGTACACGGAACAATCGGGAAGATGCCGAGTTTTTATGTGGATTCTCATCACTGTCAGTGGGACGAGTATTTTAAGCACATTGTATGCCCATACAATACAAAAATCCATACCAATACCGGTTTGTCTCCGTATGGGGTTGTGTATGGGCGAAAAATGCCGTCACCGTTTGATCAGTGAAGCTACAGAAATGAAGGACCAGTGAATCTGTACGTCAATTCGCGAGAACAATTCGGGATGTTGGAAAATGGGTACAAAAGGCGAATATGAAGGCTCTGGAAAGGCAGGAAGACGCAGTGAAGCTGAAAGGAAGTTTACTATAGAGTAGGGCAATGGGTAATGCTATCCAGCCCCTATACGCCAAAAGGGGAAACGAAGAAGTTCGTCACGAGATATCAAGAGCCATAACAAGTAGTTGAAACCACATCTCTCGTTAAAGTTAAGCTTCAGCTGCTAACTAGAACAACAATAGTACACATTTGGCAGTTTCAGCCATTGAAGGGTTGTCCGGATGTGACACCAGGCATGTCACAGGAAAGGAAGAGGAAGAAAGGGAGGGTGATGAGAGGTGTTCAGCGCAGAGAAAACCGGGAAGACAGAGCACAGCATGATGTGCCGTATGCTTTGTGATCTAGAAAGTAATAGAATATTTGTAGTTTTTTGTTCTCTTGTTTTGTTTCGTTGGGTTTGCGTAGATTAATTAGGCACTGTATTTTCATATGTTGTATATGTTTTCGAGTATTGTGAGCCTTCTTGGGACAGCAGTCTTTTTGAAGAGGGAGGAAGGGTGATGGTGAGCACTGTCATCAGGTCACTGAATAGGGAAGCGTCGAGTAGGTTAGTAGAAGTAAAAACTGAGGAGGTATTGCTGATCTCGGCAGTTAACAGCCAGTACGCCAAGTTGACAAGGGAGGAATTACGGAGCTGCCATAGAGGGAAGGTAACAGTATGTCCAGCCAGGGTGATAAGCACCAATCCGGACACATGCACAGTGCAGTTATTTTTAGCCAGGAGGGAAGAAATAGACTGTTTAAGGGACGTCATGGAGCCAAAATTGAGCTTGCAATGGGTCGGGATGCATTGGACCTTCTCCACCTACGAAAAATTAATAGTAGTAGCAAGTTTTTTTGAGCAGGGAGTATTTGTCGAAGCGAAACACATATAGCTCGAGGGGAGCAGAATTTTAATCAATGGAACTAAATGTAACACAACAGGACCAACCTTCCATCTGCCAGCGTCAATTTCAGGAGTCACGCAATTGAATGTTACACAGCCACAGCTGTACTGGTCAGAAGCCACTTAGAGTTCTGCCAAGGCAGAATCTGACCTTGTTAAATCAAACTCTGGAGACAGGTCTGTTGAGATCCGTAAACCAGTTCATTTCACAGAAAGAGGGGTGCATATCAGCCGAACAGTTTGTGCAGCATGTTGCTCAGAATTGGGAAAGGCAACAACAAGTAACGATCGTTTTGAACACCTGTGTGCCAAGTGCCATCACAGCCTTAACTTTGTTGTGTGTTGTTTTCATTCTGGTCAGGCGGAGAGCCAATTCCAAGGGGGAACTGACAGTAGTCCAAATTCCAGTGGATGAGTAGGTAAGGGGTTGATCGAGCATTAACTGGAATGGCCATCCAGTGATGATGTTGTCTCACGTCATGTGTCTTAAGTGGACTAGACCACATCTACGTTTTCTAATAGTAGTAGTAAATACGTCATAAGTACATGCCAACCCAGACAAGTTTAAGAGTAGATAGAGGTCGACCCAAGGACCGGGTCTTTCGGAGGGGGGAACAATGAAGCGGCACCACCATTTAAGACGTGAAAAGGTTAGCTTTGGTGCAATATTTCGGAGTGCACAACTTACAGCCAAGCACGGGCCTGTTGACAGTAAATTACGCTGCCAGCTGTTGAAAAGTAGAGTAGAGGCCACAAGGCTGTAGTCCCACTGAAAAGAGTAAATGAAGTGGTTTGCATGGCGCAAGATACAGGCGGAAGGGCCCACTGGCCAAACCCAAGTGTTATGAGTACATGACTCGGAGTAACAGGTTAGCAAAACAGAGGCGCACAGCCATGTGTAAATAGGTGCCAGTTCACCAACAATGGATTGAAGTTTGAGAGCTCTCCTGGACGGCAGGGCGTGTTACACTTCCGGCTACACGCAGCAGCAGATGGGGCACCAGTGTTCCAGTCCACAGCGGATCGCTGGTTTAACCCTCTGAGGCCAGCCAGCGGTGGGCCACACCATGGCTCGCTACTGTGGGCAATCTTGCTGGCACACCACAAGCATCCCGAGGTGACTGCCACAGGTTTGGACGCCAGATCACGGGCGCTTGTTGTCGCTGTGATCTTAGCCACAACGGCAGGGAAGCACGCCACAGGCCATCTTGCAGCTCCCCTGTGGGCGGCGCCGAGGTGGCAGGGGCGAAGACCCCTGAGTCGACTGCCAGTGCATACTGACGCTGTCACAACTCTGCGGCTGTACAAGGCCGACACACAGCAATGTGCTGCACGGGTTGCTGAGGTAGCTATTCTGCGCCAAGCTGTTTCACGGACAGCAAAGTAGTGTCCTCAGCATTGCAGGACCCGGTGATGCAGCTGGAGAGGAACGGGGGCACTGTAGCTGGAAATAATAAATCACTTGGGAAACTCAGATGAGCTTTAATATGGCGCATCCTGACAGCCCATCCTCATCCAGCAGTCCATCTACAATGTAAAAGGCATTCTCGGCAGAGCAACTATACTGAAATGGAAACTATGATTTACTGAGGACGATATTTGTTGTGACTTAGCACGACAGCCAAGTCACAACGAGAGGAAGCCGAAAGGCACGCGTTAAGCTCACGCAGATTGGCGTGAGGTCTGGAACAGTTAAAAGGAAATGAGAACTTAGAAAATGGACGCAGTTGCTGTAATACTTAACTTTAATTCACATTTGTAGAACATCTCTCTTGATGATACATGCTTCATAATATTAATTATCAATTGAATACGGCGCCTTGCTAGGTCGTAGCAAATGCAGCTGAAGGCTATGCTAACTATCGTCTCGGCAAATGAGAGCGCATTTGTCAGTGAACCACTGCTATGAACGTCGGCTGTATAACTGGGGCGAGTGCTAGTACGTCTCTCTAGACCTGCCGTGTGGTGGCGCTCGGTCTGCTATCACTGACAGTGCCGACACGCGGGTCCGACGTATACTAACGTACCGCGGCCGAATTAAAGGCTACCACCTAGCAAGTGTGGTGTCTGGCGGTGACACCACAATATTATTGCTGAGCTGAAATTCTGTTCTACAATACATCACATTCTCTTTAATAAAGTAATACATTTGGAGGAATGTACCTCACCCTCATGCTATAACAGCAATACAAAAACCATTTTACGATAGTACACATAGATACAAAGTTATTTTTCGCATGCCCTGTGGCCATCCTGTGAATAAGGAGATAGAGAACCTAAGATGAGGGAATTTTTACTTCGTTTGTTGGTATGCTTTGCACGTAAATATTTTTTCGTTTTTCCTCACTTTCTCCATATGAAATGGCTGCCTTCTTGAGGGGTTTTCAGTTACATTCCACTGCTATATCTCTGTGGATCTTGTCACTAACTGCCTCAAAACTTCCAAAGGACAGTTAAAACATTACATCGCAATGTACTCTGCTGTGCTGCAGAAACGAGAGTGGTCAAAACAAAACTTCTTTCGATTTAACTATCGATGTATCGCTCCTGGTATCTTGCAGTGTCTTAAGCTCAACTTATTGATGCATCTCTCATGCTGGTTGAAGAAATATGTTACTATAAGAGAGACTGTAACAATTTGATTCAATAATGATGGTGTAAAAATGGCATTATAAAAAACTATTCTAAACATTTACAAACATTTTACAATTGAGAAACAGGTTCATATATATTATTAATTGGTATGTATTTTTTATTTTGACATTATTGAACTGAATTTGGGGAAGAAATATGAATTCTTCAAATCTGTAATTTCATTTAGCATCTCGTTTTTATACTGTTGACTATGGCTTACTATTTCCATTTCCAACTACATGTCCATTTTTCAACTCTTCTCTACAGAGAGCAATACTTTAAGATAGTTATATATTGTGTCATATATGTACTTTGCTATCAAGTCTGAAACACACGGTATGTCTTGGCAACGTAGTATTTGATGCAATAACCGTATGTCACTTACACATTCCTAAATTGATCAGTTTCTCAGTTGATTTTGAGATGTCGAGCACCAGTTCGTTTCTTTAAGTTGTAGTTAGTGGCAAAATTGATCCTGATATCTGTGCTCTTAAAGAACTTGGATATTTTGTCTGAAATAATTCCTAAATATAGTATTGTTATATACTTGGATTTAGTATGTTGTTGAGGGTGGTGTCCATGTAAGGTCTTTTGTATGAGTTGTGAGAGTATCTGTTTTATATTCATGTAAGCCATCGTTAAGTGTATTGGATGTCTCACACATCTCAGCATTAAGTAAGCGTTTCTGTGCTCTGCATAGGGAAGATTTGAATGCAACTTGTTTGCATGAGGTGGGGTCTGTAAATGACTTATCCATGGCTATGTCCCTGTTTGTTGGTCTTCTGTTTACAGTCATGTCCAGGGTTTGGTTTGTATTAGCGATCGAACTGAGCAGACTAAAAATTTCTAGGCCTAAACACTGTTTATACATTTTTCCAATGAATGTGAAATGGGTATGGTACAGAACACGATCTAGTAATTCTATTAGTTCAAGTTTTTCACCTGTGGACATTGTCTGGCTTTTTCATAAATTCTATATAATTATTTCTATGGATTCTGTGGTGGGTATGCTGCCATGTCAATTTATCTGTGCCTGGTAGCAGTCTGTGAAAAAATTTCTCGCTGTTAGTTACATGTTCCACAGGTCATTTGAACGATGTGAACAAATCGGTTTACAGGAAGTGTGTATATGACTACCATTAACATTAATAAATATTAGTTTTTTAGCCCTACTCATACAACTATACTTAAAACGACTTCGTTTTTTATAGGCTATCAGTTTTTTAGGTAGTAATTCGTTCATGGAATGGAAGGAGTCATCCAAGAGAAAGGATTTTAGTCAGATTTACAACTTGCTTTGCTATTTGTCAAGACACTGTATGTATTGGGCAAATGACCAAAAAATTTCACTTGTGTGCATTGTACTCCTTTCTGAACAACTAACAGCTTTAACAATGCATAATAACAGTCATATTTTCTTCTGGTGTTGTATTTATGTAAGAAATACGAATAGACCAAAAATTAAACCTTGAGAGACTCTCTCTGTAAATTTTTCTGCACTCATTAAAATTTTCTCTACTACCCACATTGTTTCAGTTATGTATCACAGTCAATCTTCTCAAATTTTGTAGTGTTATATATGATGAATTTCATTTGTGAATTTGTTGTGACATTGCATTTAAAATGCTTTACTCATTTAAGAGGTCCCTCCATGACGACTGTAGGTGAACTCTATGTGCTGGTCTTACAGCTCAGTTTTGTGAAATGAGTGCTATTTTTCTAAGCGATAAGTTACCCAGAAATTATTCTGTAAGGCACTATTCAGTGAAAATATTCAGTGCAAACTATGTTGAGAATGATTCGTCTGTTTCCAGTATTAGCAGTTATACAAAGAGTGTAACTAATTATTTGAGCAGCTCATTAATATACTTCTTTGTTTCAAGTTTTCATCAGCTCGTACAATCAAAAATTTGGAACATTCTACACTGTTTACCGACTGCTGTTTATGTGCAGCATCAGCTGTTAGTGTAACTCTGTTTGTTCTATAGAATGAAATACAGTGTGTTTTCTCAAAATGTAGGAAAAGCCCATTTTCAGAGAACTACCTGACAGTTCTCTGGAAAATGTCGTTAAAAATTTCTTCAATTTTTTCCTTTAATGGTAGTTATTACAGCACCAGTATCACCTGAAAAAAATACCTGTTTTTTTTCGATGAATGTTAAGTAGGAGGTCATTCACATATATAAGGAATAGGAGTGAACCCAAAAGTAAATGTCGTGGGGCTTCCTTTGTGATTTCTCCCCAGTCACTAAAATTTTATCTCCTTTCAGTTTTGCTTGAATCGTTCAGTGCAACATTCTGCATTCTGGTTCCTGAGTATAACTGAAACCTGTTGTTTGTAAAGCTATCACTTCCAAAAAAACGTAAACTTTCATACGAGAGTAATATGATCTACACAGTCAGATGCTCTGGAAAAATTACAATATATGCCAAATGGCAACATTTCATTATTTAAGGTTTGTATTATTTGGCCCATGAATGTGTACATAGCATTGTCAGTACAGCAACACATCTGGAATCCAAACTGTAGTGTGTTAAGTAAATAGTGTCTAATTAAATGCAAGACTACTCTTGACTACATTGCCTTTTCCAGTATTTTAGAAAAAGATCTCACTAAGGAAACTGAACAATAATTTTCAAGTACTTATTCTCATCCGTCTTAAAACGTAAGAAAACGTCGATTGTAGTCGCAACGGAATGGAACTAAAGAGCAACAGAGAGAATAATATGGCGCGAAAAAGGAACGAGGAGAGAATCTGTGTGTTATGGTGTGAACATTCATTATAACGGACTCTGACACAAAGCTGCTAACTTTCATTCTTCGGAATTAAGTTTCTGAATGTAATTATTCGTCACCGCCAGCTCTTCGCTTAGATGTTCGTTTGCAAGGCTTTCATTACCCATTCCCTTGCGCAAGAGGAAATGACATCTCGATTTCTGTGAAAGCGAGTACAAAATTAACTTGTTTCAGCTGATCATTTCATGAAAAGAAGGCAGAGATTCTGCAGAAAAATACTTTTAGCCACTTCGTGGAGAGTTATCTCGCTTCCAGAGAGATATTATTGTAGTATGACGTTGAAGTGACACGTTACGGCACATTTACGCCGTAGACTTTCCAGCTACTTACTGAGTCTTACGAGATTGTATAACTTCCATTCCAACGTTAAATATTCTAAGTTCCAGTACAACATTAGTCTCATTACAAATACAGTGACTCAGATTCCACTGAGAAAAGCAAAATCATCTCTTCAGCCAGAACGGTGTGAACTTATTTCAATTTATGAATTGTACCTCTGTCAGGTCTAGAAGTTCTCATCATTGTCTATTAATGAAAACTCTCCATATTAGATCCCAACCAGTAACCTGATTTTGTTCTCATTTCATTATCCTTTAGTGGGTTATCAGCGAGGAAAAGTTTCAAATACGTCTGAAATCTTGCGTAAAGTTTGTTGAAACTCGCTACGTATACTCATTCTCAAATACTGAATGAATACAATATGAGTAATTTGAGCTGCGCTGCCTCAAGACGTGTACACAGTTTCTAACTTTAATACTCGACGTATTGTGTACCTCTAATTGCCAAATTATACCTCTTAATTAGTAGATGGTGACAGCGTTTTAAATTTTTCAGCTCGGCCAATAATTTTATGAATTACACAATATCTAATGTTTTTTGCCCCTGGAAGCTTTTAATATAGACAACTTGCAACTGGAACCAGGTGACGGGGTGGCCGTTTTAGCCATTTAATAATATAGATTGCTGTTTGCGTTTCGAATTACACTACTGGCCATTAAAATTGCTAAGTGAGGGTAAGTCGTTATACCAGAGGTGTTCAGCCACCATGATGGTTTTACACTACTGGCCATTAAACTTGCTACACCTCTTGTTCGCATTGACGGCACTTTGAAAAGTGGACGTTACGTTTCAGATGTGTTACGACCCGTGGCTCTAACCTTCATTCGATCCTTGCGTAACCCTACCTTTCAGCAGGATAATGCACGATCGTAGGTTACAGGTCCTGTACGGGCCTTTCTGGATACAGAAAATGTTCGACTGCTGCCCCGGCCAACACATTCTCCAGATCTCTCACCAACAGAAAACGTCTGGTCAATGGTGGCCGAGCAACTGACTCGTCACAATACGCCAGTCACTACTCTTGATGAACTGTGGTGTCGTGTTGAAGCTGCATGGGCAGCTGTACCCGTAAACGCCATCCAAGCTGTGTTTGACTCAATGCCCAGGCGTATCAAGGCCATTATTACGGCCTGAGGTGGTTGTCCTGGGTACTGATTTCTCAGGATATATGAACCCAAATTGCGTGAAAACGTAATTACATGTCAGTTCTAGCATAATATATCTGTCCAATGAATACCCGTGTGTCATCTGCATTTCTTCTTGGTGTAGCACTTTTAATGGCCAGTAGTGTATCTGTAACGAATTTTCACAATTTCGTTAATAACAATTACAATAATTTATCTACAAAAGAGATCAACGTGTCTTATAAAAGTGCACATCTAGACGTCTCAAGTGGTCGACGTAAATGTTATTCACGTGGTCGATCACCCAATGAGAGGTGGTTGAACCAGACGCGTGATTAAAGTCAGCATAATGAATTACTCGAGAGACTAGACGAACTGTATGGCAGCTAGCGGTGGCTAGTGGCGACACACTTCATAAACGATACTTGGATCACAATAGTTTTATACTTAATTTTGATTTTAACTAAATGCTTAGAATTTTTCATAGTTACACCTGTAATTTAAAGTCAGTTCAGGACACACCAGTTTAGATAGCTGTATGGAAAGAGGGGATCATTTCTGCAAAACTGATGTGCCATTTATGTGTGCATCATAATTGTTCGATGCGCAGTCAGAACGAAAGCTAAACATTGATGTCCTCATTTGAAATGTGCAATCATTCTGATAAAGATTAACCTATTTTTATTGTAATACGTCATTGAGTGCTTCTAGTTACACGTCTAGCTTTAAGATTGCATTTCTGTATCATAGTTGTAGTTCAGATTCTAAATGACTCAAATTTTCGGAAATTCCAGGGCCAAGGGACCCTCCACCTCTGCATTTCAGCAGAGACAGATGCTGGATCTGTGCTACCCTGGGCGGTAACGTAGCAACACCGTTTTTTAAACTCAACAGTTTTTTCGGATAGCAGTCAACAATTTCGTCGGTGACTCAATTAAATACTCATGTCTGGGGCTGGTTTGGACTTCGAGCAAATCTGAACCAGGTTGGACTTTTTAACTCAGACAGCTGAGTCTGACTCAGTGACCAGGGTAATTGCGTCGAGTGGCAGACAGACTTCTGTTTATCGACTATAGTGTCAGTCTGCAGTTAGAATCGTCTCGTAGCGAGTTAGGCTCTGTTCGTGAGAACCTAGAATCGTTTATATTGGTGACATTTTGGATAATGTTGCCGATTATCGAGGTTAGTACTGGTCTGGGAAAGTCAGCTCATGATCTCTGATTAATTTTCTATTATTATTGGATGCATTAAAAATTTATAGGTATTCGAGTTATTTTTGATCTGTTTAGCTATATCGAGTAGAATTTCAGAGGGTCCATTTAATTGCGAACGGCCTTGTCGCAGTGGACACACAGGTTCGTGCCAAATCTCTGAAGTTAAACGCAGTCGGGCTAGGATGGATGACCATCCGGGTCTGCCGAGCACTGTTGGCTAGCGGGGTGCACTCAGCCCCTGTGAAGAGCTACTTGACTGAGAAGTAGCGGCTCCGATCATGAGAGCTGACAACAGCCCGGGGAGCGGTGTGCTGATCAGATCCTCTTCCATATCCATATCCAGTGATGCCTAACGGCTGAGCATGACAAGGCGGTCGGTTGGTACCATTGGGCCTTTCGAGGCCTACTCGAACGGAGTTTAGTTTGTTTTAGTCATTTAATAACTGCATTTATTGGATAAACTATGTCTGATATTGAACTCTAAACTCGTTGTCGGGCAACGTTATTTGCAAGACGCACCTGTCAACCAACCTAACAGTTCTCTATTCCGATACTGCGTATCAGGGACTATTAATTTGAAGTTTACTACTACTATAGAGTAGCACGCAGACGTAGACTCAGCTGGTAATGTGGCAGTGATGAACATTACGTTGAAATTCAAATGGATAAGGAAAATTCTCGAAGAGTGTGACGTTGGGTTTAAATGTCGAGACAACTCAATAGCTGCGTCACTGTCAGGTGTATATGGAACAGTACAACGAAAGATTCACGAATCAATCCAAAAGCTTTGTCGAGCCCCCGTGCTAAACATTCCTTATAGCTTTGTGGAATTCATGCATTCTTATGTGTTCCCTCTAGCGTCATCTCTTTTGAAACGGTATAGCAGTTTGGTCCCACAGGAATTTACCAAGAATTTCCAAATTGTGGAGAGCTTGCACAGTGTAGTTCGTAGCTTCACGAATCAAAATCTTGCTACTACAGTTCGGAGACGATTAAGGACTGAATTTCGCAAGGTGCTACTTCAAAGACTTTTTTTTTCGTCATCTGTCTACTGACTGGTTTGATGCGGCCCGCCACGAATTCCTTTCCTGTGCTAACCTCTTCATCTCAGAGTAGCACTTGCAACCTACGTCCTCAATTATTTGCTTAACGTATTCCAATCTCTGTCTTCCTCTACAGTTTTTGCCCTCTACAGCTCCCTCTAGTACCATGGAAGTCATTCCCTCGTGTCTTAGCAGATGTCCTATCATCCTGTCCCTTCTCCTTATCAGTGTTTTCCACATATTCCTTTCCTCTCAGATTCTGCATAGAACCTCCTCATTCCTTGCCTTATCGGTCCACCTAATTTTCAACATTCGTCTATAGCTCCACATCTCAAATGCTTCGATTCTCTTCTGTTCCGGTTTTCCCACAGTCCATGTTTCACTACCATACAATGCTGTACTCCAGACGTACATCCTCAGAAATTTCTTCCTCAAATTAAGGCCGGTATTTGATATTAGTAGACTTCTCTTGGCCAGAAATGCCTTCTTTGTCACGGCGAGTCTGCTTTTGATGTCCTCCTTGCTCCGTCCGTCATTGGTTATTTTACTGCCTAGGTAGCAGAATTCCTTAACTTCATTGACTTCGTGACCATCAATCCTGATGTTAAGTTTCTCGCTGTTCTCAATTCCACTACTTCTCATTACCTTCGTCTTTCTCTGATTTACTCTCAAACCATACTGTGTACTCATTAGATTGTTCATTCCGTTCAGCAGATCATTTAATTCTTCTTCACTTTCACTCAGGATAGCAATGTCATCAGCGAATCGTATATTGATATCCTTTCACCTTGTATTTTAATTCCACTCCTGAACCTTTCTTTTATTTCCATCATTGCTTCCTCGATGTACAGATTGAAGAGTAGGGGCGAAAGGCTACAGCCTTGTCTTACACCCTTCTTAATACGAGCACTTCGTTCTTGATCGTCCACTCTTATTATTCCCTCTTGGTTATTGTACATATTGTATATGACCCGTCTCTCCCTATAGCTTACCCCTACTTTTTTCAGAATCTCGAACAGCTTGCACCATTTTATATTGTCGAACGCTTTTTCCAGGTCGACAAATCCTATGAAAGAGTCTTGATTTTTCTTTAGCCTTGCTTCCATTATTAGCCGTAACATCAGAATTGCCTCTCTCGTCTCTTTACTTTTCCTAAAGCCAAACTGATCTTCACCTAGCGCATTCTCAATTTTCTTTTCCATTCTTCTGTATATTATTCTTGTAAGCAGCTCTTGCCGTCTTCGGAATTGTGTGGATGATGCTTTTCTGAAAGTCAGATGGTATGTCGCCAGACTCATATATTCTACACACCAACGTGAATAGTCGTTTTGTTGCCACTTCCCCCAAAGACTAACTGTTATTAATTGGTACAATCGTACCACCGATACCGGCTGTGTACCATATGGGGTGCCAGATCAGGGTAGGCCAACATTTTCTCATGCAGCAACTGAACAAGTTACCGTAATCCTACATTCGTGGTGCTGCTAAATAAACGAAACGACCATCTTAGAATTGAATATGTCTAGTTTTACAGTGTGGTATATATTATGGAAACAGCTGTTATTGGCGCCCTACAAGTTGCAACTGTTGCAAGCTTTAAGAGAAAGTGACAAAGAAAACGAGCTGAGTTTTGTGTAGGAAAGTTTGATATACTGCAGAATGAAGATTATCTTCTTAATAAAAGTATCTTCAGAGACAAAGCCATCTTCCATAAATGTGGTAAAGTACATTGGCATGATTTTCGGATATGGGGTGAGCAAAAACCGCGTCACCATACTTCAAGACTTGCCTCATACTATATGGCATGAAATTGATTATATTTGTCGTGTTACAAAAGGTAACGATATTGAGCATTTGTAAACAAAACTTGAAGATATATTGCATTCAGTGCCGAATAATACATTTCTGTGAGTTATCTTTTTCACAGTCAAAGGTTAATTTCGTATAACTGAGTTATAAGCACCCTACGCAGTCTCAGTTACATCATGCAAGAGAAATTTTTCAAAGGTCAAACAAATAAAAATTTTTCTTCGCTCTACGGTGAATCGAGAACGACTAATCAGTCTGTCTATTTTATCGTGTGAAAGTAAAGTTTGAACAGAAATTGCTTTCAGTGTGGTTACTGAGTACTTCAGCAAAATAAATCCCCGAAAATATGTACTATTATAATATCAATAATAACTACTATCTCTTATCAAGGTTACAAAACAAACTGGTATTGTAACTCTTCAATCTTTGTTTCTAGATGTATAAAAGATAAGTGTGTTATTTTATTCTTAATTTCTTCTTTGCACTGTGTCGGATGCTTTCGTCCTAGTTGCTGCTTTGTGTTCCAAGTTTCTTATCTACATTTTTAAATACATGTATTACAATTACTTGAGCGTAGAGTACATTCATTGTTAGTACTTAGGATGACCAGACATCCCAGTTCATTCGGGTCACGTAATTGTTCCGGTTTTTGATCGATAGACAAAATGCGTGCAATAATATTTCTCATTTAAACAGGTATTTGTGAAAAACAAGTTTCTTAGAAGTAGAAAGTTATATAAATATATACGGTATTTTCACAGTGTATAGGTCTACCGCATTTAGTTTAACTAGTAAGAAAGAGTAAGAGACATGTTGAAAACAAAAGCCGATATTACCTGCTCCGCCTCTAACTTGCCACATTATGGCCCTAGAGGCAAGTAAAATCAAAACCAAAGGAGATATAAAGGAACATCACTTAAATCATTTCCGCTAACTGCACTGCAGCTATATGGACGTCAATTTTGTGATGAAAGTGAGCGATGCGGCGTGTGTTGGCAGTGCTTATTGAATATTGTGTGGCATGTATGCACGCTTGCCCTATCAGTCTGCAATTGAAGGCTGGTTAGTATTATTACGTAGTTTTTGGGATTAACAAATTGTACCTAAGTACCTAGCAAGTGACTGAACATTGCAGAAAGTATATCCAAGCGATTACGCAGTCTATTATTTCTGAAGAAAATAATTTTACTTACGTAAAATGTAGCTACATTTTCCTTTTCAACTCACAAAACGAACATAAAATCTTGCTATGTGTGTTTCAGCTGCTGCGTCGTCATACATCTACTATCGATTTCAAAATATCACGAATGGTACATAGTCAACCATTTGAACCAAAATATCACGAAGTTGACAAAAGAGGTAAACGTAAGCGTAGTAATGAAGTTACATATAAATGTAAATGTCGCGATTTTTACCCTTTTAAATCTGATCACTCTATGAATACTTGATTTTTTTTGTCAGTCATTACGTCTATATTACTCAGTTTTTGGTGAACTTACCCTACAAGTGCATCAGTTTCTAATCAAACTGGCGGACCTCATTTAGTTTTGCTGCCCCGACCTCTGACTGTCTTTTGTCTGCCACTGTCCAGCTGCTTCACTTCTTTTGTCAGGCAGTATATATACAACAAAAAGTTTTTCAATGAAGTAAACTGTTTCTTTAAACCGGTGTTTGGCAGTCGAAATCATCACGACAGTAGTCAACCAAACGTTATGTTTGTGTGATACAGTGAAAAAAAAGAAGAAAGATCAGAATGCTTTCTCTGGTAGAACTTCATTATACTAGTACATAAATATCCACGAATTTCAACAACGTAGTAAAAGAGAGATTGCTATTTACCACAAAGAAGACACTTCAAGTTACAGACATGCACAATCACAAGACACTTTCATAAGGCTTGTCTTGTTTGCGGCAAATAGCAGTCTTTTCCTACATTGTTGATGTTTCTACCTAGTTTCCATTGATTCATAACCTTAAATTTTTGTGTGTAAGCGGGAAATACGTTAAAGTTACAGAAAGCTGCACTATATAGAATGATGAGAAGTAGCATCATCCCTGCCCCTTTCCACCCCCCCCCCCCCCCACCCCCCTTCGCGGCAGACCCTGGCATACAACGCGCATTACTGTAAAAGTCCTATATAAATACATCAAAAAAAGTTTTGCATCACCCCGGTTCCCAGAAGTCCTAAAGATAGAAATTGACTGTGGGTATTGCATCACAGACACAGCCCCTTTGACTGTTTTGACAGATGTCACTAAACCCACCCGAAGATGTAAACAACCATGCATGAGCGGCACCTATTAGACGGGAGGGGTCTGACAGCCGATCAGTTCCAGTCATTCCACGAGGAGGAGGTACACGTCTAGTGTTGTCTGTAGTTCAACCATGCCTTGACGGTCAATACCGCGGTTCGATCGAACCCGCATTGTTATTTTGTGCTAGAAAGATGTCTCAACAAGGGAAGTGTCCAGGCGTCACAGAGTGAACCAAAGTGATGTTGTTCGAACCTGGAGGAGATATAGAGAGGCAGGAACCGTCAATGACATGCCTCACTCTGGCCGCCCAAGGGCTGCTACTGCAGTGGATGACCGCTAGCTATGGATTATGGCTCGGAGAAACCCTGACAGCAACGTTAACATGTTGAATAATGTTTTTCGTGTAACCACAGGACGTCGTTTTATGACTTAAACTGTGTGCAATTGGCTGCTTGATGTGCAACTTCACTCCCGATGTCCAAGGCGAGGTCCAGCTTTGCAACCACGACACCATGCAGAGCGGTAGAGATGGACCCAACAACATGCTGAATGGAGCGCTCAGGATTGGCATCACATTCTCTTCATCGTTGAGTGTCGCAAATGCCTTCAACCAGACAATCATCGGAGACATGATTAGAGGCTGAATGCCTTAGGCACACTGTCCAGCGAGTGCAGCAAAGTGGAGGTCCCCTGCTGTTTTGGGGTGGCATTATGTGGGGCCGACTACACCGCTGGTGGTCACGGAAGGCCATATCGGCAGCATATTGGCGAGGCATTCGTCTTCATGGACGATAATTCGAGCCCCCATCGTGTACATCTTGTGAATGACTTCCTTCAGGCTAACGACATCGCTCGACTAGAGTTTCCACCATGTTCTCCGGACATGAACCCTATCGAACATGTCTGGGATGTATTGGAAAGGGCTGTTTATGGATGATGTGATCCACCAACTTTCTGAGGGACCTACGCCGAATTGCCATTGAGGAGTGGGACAATCTGGGCCAACAATGCCTTGATGAACTTGTGGATAGTATGCCATGAAGAATACAGGCATTCATCAATGCAAGAGGATGTGCTACTGGGTATTAGAGATACCAGAGCGTACAGCAATCTGGACCACCACGTCCGAAGGTCTCACTGTATGGTGAGTAGTGGGACAACCTGCACATCACCCTTCTCTCCATTGTTGCCAAATTTATTCGAGATGGCGGATCCAAAATGGCGGCGATAGATATGGCAATATCGCAATTACATCATAGTGTGAAGTTCAAATTTTGGCTAGAAAATAGGTCAACTGGGCTACCTCCACCAACGTAACCTCCTCCCCTATCCTCTCCCCTACCTCCACCCCTACTCCCAAAAATGGTGGGAAGTATAAAAATTTGTTGAAAAAAGGTCACTTGTGGTACCTCCACTAACCTAAGAAAATGGTGTGAAAATAGGACACTTGGGCCACCTCCATTAATCTAAGTCATCTGACTGCCACTTGTTCCTAGGAATTGGTGAGAAAACGACTCAGCCTGTGCCAGATAGGATGGACATAAGTCTTTATTTTGCAGGTAGTCTTTATTTAAACAATTGGGGGCAGTAGCTTCATCCAGTGTGTTCACCATGAGGTCCAGAGTCCAAAGAAACCCTTAATCCAGGCACGTATGAGAATTCACCCAGTGGATGGCGTTATCTGGTAACGTCATTGGAGAGGATACAGGGCAGGTTCAGCAGGTGTGGCACCTCAGTCTCGCTCAGTCAGCCAGCAGTAGCAGAAGAAGAAGAACCATGAAGCATCAACATCAGTCGCAATCAAACACAGCCCTGCAGAACAGGAAGCAACGGAAAAGTAAGTACCCCCTATCACATCTTTGTCTGTGGTTAGAATTATTATTATTATTACTATTATTATTATTATTATTGGTTGTTTTCGCATCTTGGTCCATATGTAATTAGCCCTCATCTTTGTTCAGCAGTAGCCCTTGACGTATCCAAGCCCGCAGGGTCAATTGCCAACATGCCGATCCCTACCATGTCCGGATCTGTAGTAACCTTGGCTGCCATCTTGTCGAGACCTGCACTGACCTCTGGACCTGCAGCAGCAACAACCTCTAGCATGTCTGAACCTGTAGTGACTACATGGGATCCTGCAGTGCACATAGCCCACTTGCGGCAGCAGGACAAAGAGCTGTTGTTGTTTGTCCCACTCATTGATTTGTGTGATGAGAACACGCGATCTGCTCCCAAAACATCGAATGCTGCTGGTGATCCTAAACAACAGCATGTTGAAGGACAGTATTAGTCACCAAAATGCGTCCTGTAACCTCACCCTTACTAATCAGCCTATCCTGTATTGTTAAACACTGATGTGGCAACTGAAGGTTGTCACATTTTTTTAACACTAATTTTAAGTGAGTATGTAATGATAAAGAAAACTGAGAAGTCAGTCTTACATTATGTTTGTCATTAAATACTGAAAAAAAATCGAGTAATGATTTGAAAATATGCAATTGAACTGTATGTTAGTATTGAACTTGGTTACATGAACAATGACTTTCAGTGACCTCAACGTAATGATATTAAAGAAATTTAGAAAAAAAGCAAGCACTCTTTACTTTGCAGTTACTTATTTTTGCAAATTGTATTTACAATTATTGTCATAACAACTGAGCCTTTTTTTACTGACTTGAAGAGAAATAAATGATAGAATATGTACCAAACCAAACAGCCATGTGCTACAAGCTATATGTAAAATAAATAAAACTTACACACTCTTAGTTCGTGCATTTCTTTAGATTTGGATTTTTCTTTTAGTGATTGATTCTCAAACTTGAAAAATGAAATTGCTTTACTTTACTCATATACTCAAACCTCTGTTGTACAACAGTTAACTGAAAGTAGACTGAGGCAAAATTTCTTAAAAGTTAAATTATTCATTAATAAACTGGCTGTAACAATTCAGTTTGTTTCTTATGAGTCTCGGTTAGCATATAGTGAAAAAAAAAAGGAACAAGGATCTTGCTTGGTAACAATGTCTGAGGACAATGAGGACACAATCGTTCTGAGTTTAACTGATTATTACGTAAATAAATTTTATCAATCAAGTCATATTTAGTTGTGCTGGTGGGTTAGCCGTTAATACTTTCTACCAATGATCAATCTTACTTCAGCGCTCTGCATATGATGAAACTCGTAGCCGAAGATGAATCTGTGTTGCTGGAACTGCTGCTGTTGTTGAAGACGGTAGCATCTTGTGGAGCACGGCTAATTACAGGAATGGGCAATCGTACTTAATACAGCCTCTTCCGCCCATCCACTGTCCTTACTCCTGCTACTAGACATCTGGCCGGTGCAGGTACATGATGCCGCCGAGATGGTACTCTCTACTGCGAGAGCATTAACACCACACTTCCGCACACTACAAGCACTGGAACCTGTCTCCCTCTCTCCACGCGCTCCACACAACAACAATTTACCCAAAGATTTTACAGTGCACAAGCACTGCTATTATCATTGTTAGTCGATGCAAATAACAATTCCTTTGGCTTTTTCCCAGAGCTTATACCTTTCGCAGGAAGACACATATAAATACAATGAAATGTCAACAGACCTCTACCTAAATTTACACATACAGTGTAGCAATGTCCTTACTTAATAAAAGAAAGCATTTAAATTACAAATATTTACGTACAATTCAGCAAAACAAATTATATATTGGTAGCAGGTGCCATGTATCCAGCATTTTCGGTGTTACAGACGCTTCCCTTCAGAACATCCCTGTGCTAGTCCAGCCATAGAGTGCAGATGCTGTGGATAAGAAGGCATCAAGGGCACCCATGCTTTTCAGTTCTACATACGATTTAAATCCCAGTGGAACGAAACGTGTCACGCTGCCCTCCAGTACTAAATTGGTGATCCCTTGATGCCTCAGAACATGTCCTACGAAACGATCCCTTCTTCTAGTCAAGTTGTGCCACAAACTCCTCTTCTCCCCAATTCTGTTCAATATCTCCTCATTAGTTACGTGATCTACCCATGTAATCTTCAGCAATCTCCTGTAGCACCACATTTCGAAAGCTTCTATTCTCTTCTTGTCTAAACTATTTATCATCTATGTTTCACTTCCATACATGGCTACACTCCATACAAATGCTTTCAGAAACGACTTTCTGACACTTAAATCAATAGTTGATGTTAACGAATTTCTCTTCTTCAGAAACGCTTTCCTTGCCATTGCCAGTCTACATTTTATATCCATTCTACTTCGACCAGTTACTTTGCTCCCCAAATAGCAAAACTCCTTTACTACTTTGTCTCATTTCCTAATCTAATTCCCTCAGCATCACCCGACTTAATTCGACTACATTCCATTATCCTCGTTTTGCTTTTGTTGCTGTTCATCTTATACCCTCCTTTCAAGACACTGTCCATTCCGTTCAACTGCTCTTCCAAGTCCTTTGCTGTCTTTGACGGAATTACAATGTCATCAGCGAACCTCAAAGTTTTAATTTCTTCTCCATGGAATTTAATACCTACTCCGAACTTTTCTTTTGTTTCCTTTACTGCTTGCTCAATACACAGATTGAATCGCATCGGGGAGAGGCTACAACCCTGTCTTACTCCCTTCCCAACCACTGCTTCCCTTTCATGTCCTTCGACTCTTATAACTGCCATCTGGTTTCTGTATAAATTGTAAATAGCCTTTCGCTCCCTGTATTTTACCCCTGCCACTTTCAGAATTTGAAAGAGAGTGTTCCAGCCAACATTGTCTAAAGCTTTCTCTAAGTCTACAAATGCTAGAAACGTAGGTTTGCCTTTCCTTAATCTTTCTTCTAAGATAAGTCGTAGGGTCAGTATTGCCTCACGTGTTACAACATTTCTACGGAATCCAAATTGATCTTCCCCGAGGTCGGCTTCTACCAGTTTTTCCATTCGTCTGTAAAGAATTCGCGTTAGTATTTTGCAGCTGTGACTTATTAAACTGATAGTTCGGTAATTTTAACATCTGTCAACACCTGCTTTCTTATTATTATTTCTTCTTGAAGTCTGATGGAATTTCGCCTGTCTCATACATCTTGCTCACCAGATGGTAGACTTTTGTCAGGACTGGCTCTCCCAAGGTTGTCAGTAGTTCTAATGGAATGTTGCCTACTCCTGGGGCCTTGTTTCGACTTAGGTCTTTCAGTGCTCTGTCAAACTCCTCACGCAGTATCGTATCTCCCATTTCATCATCATTTACATCCTCTTCCATTTCCATAATATTGTCCTCAAGAACATCGCCCCTGTATAGACCCTCTATATACTCCTTCCACCTTTCTGCTTTCCCTTCTTTGCTTAGAACTGGGTTTCCATCTGAGCTCTTGATATTCATGCAAGTGGTTCTCTTTTCTCCAAAGGTCTCTTAAATTTTCCTGTAGGCAGTGTCTATCTTACCCCTCGTGATAAAAGCCTCTACATCCTTACGTTTGTCCTCTAGCCATGCCTGCTTAGCCATTTTGCACGTCCTGTCGATCTCATTTTTGAGATGTTTATATTCCTTTTTGCCTGCTTCATTTACTGAATTTTTGTATTTTCTCCTTTCATCAATAAAAGTCAGTATCTCTTCTGTTACCCAAGCATTTCTACTAGCCCTCGTCTGTTTACCTACTCGATCCTCTGCTGCCTTCACTATTTCGTCTCTCAAAGCTACCCACTCTTCTTCTACTGTATTTCTTTCCCCCATTCCTGTCAATTGTTCCCTTATGCTCTCAAACTCTCTACAACCTCTAGTTCTGTCAGTTTATCCAGGTCCCA
The DNA here is from genome assembly GCF_021461385.2 of Schistocerca piceifrons. Lineage (NCBI taxonomy): Eukaryota > Metazoa > Arthropoda > Insecta > Orthoptera > Acrididae > Schistocerca > Schistocerca piceifrons. The sequence continues at coordinate 1,023,259,966 of NC_060138.1, read as the reverse complement.
TCACCTTAAATTACCACCTTTTTGCAGTTTCTTCAGTTTTAATCTACAGTTCATAACCAATAGATTGTGGTCAGAGTCCACATCTGCCCCTGGAAATGTCTTACAAATTAAAACCTGGTTCCTAAATCTCTGTCTTACCATTATATAATCTATCTGAAACCTTCTAGTATCTCCAGGGTTCTTCCATGTATACAACCTTCTTTCATGATTCTTGAGCCAAGTGTTAGCTATGATTAAGTTATGGTCCGTGCAAAATTCTACCAGGCGTCTTCCTCTTTCATTTCTTAGCCCTATTCCACATTCTCCTACTACGTTTCCTTCTCTTCCTTTTCCTACTGTTGAATTCCAGTCAACCATGACTATTAAATTTTCGTCTCCCTTCACTACCTGAATAATTTCTTTTATCTCATCATACATTTCATCAATTTCTTCATCATCTGCAGAGCTAGTTGGCATATAAACTTGTACTACTGTAGTAGGCGTGGGCTTCGTGTCTATCTTGGCCACAATAATGCGTTCACTATGCTGTTTGTAGTAGCTTACCCTCACTCCTATTTTTTATTCATTATTAAACCTACTCCTCCATTACCCCTATTTGATTTTGTACTTATAACCCTGTATTCACCTGACCAAAAATCTTGTTCCTCCTGCCACCGAACTTCACTAATTCCCACTATATCTAACTTCAACCTATCCACTTCCCTTTTCAAATTTTCTAACCTACCTGCCCGATTAAGGGATCTGACATTCCATGCTCCGATCCATAAAACGCCAGTTTTCTTTCTCCTGATAACGACGTTCTCCTGAGTAGTCCCCGCCCCAAGATCCGAATGGGGGACTATTTTACTTCCGGAATATTTTACACAAGAGGACGCCATCATCATTTAACCATACAGTAAAGCTGCATGCCTTCGGGAAAAATTACGTCTGTAGTTTCTCCTTGCTTTCAGCCGTTCCCAGTACCACAACAGGAAGGCCGTTTTGGTTAGTGTTACAAGGCCAGATCAGTCAATCATCCAGACTGTTGCCCCTGCAATTACTGAAAAGGCTGCTGCTCCTCTTCAGGAATCACATGTTTGTCTGGCCTCTCAACAGATACCCCTTCGTTGTGGTTGCACCTACGGTACGGCTATCTGTATCGTTGAGGCACGCAAGCCTCCCCATCAACGGCAAGGTCCATGTTTCATGGGGGGGAATCAAAAAGCTATATTTGGGAAATACTATAGAGGTGCTAAGAAGAAGATGCAGAAGGGGTCTGATGATTTTCTTGAAATACTTCGTCCTATGTATGGTACTTAAATAAATAATCTATGTATATATAATCTCAAACCGTGTTTGTGTTTAATTTCATGCTTCTTCAATTATAGTCAAAGTATTACGCTGGTTAATATCATTATTTTTCAATGCTACACCTATAATGATGCAGCAGCAGACAATTTCTGTTTATTCTCTTTATTTGAACAGAACGCACTAAGATTTATTAAATATCTACTGGGAAACACTTGACCACTAAGAAATAAAATAATTTACAATCACAAAATTGCACCAGATTAATAGCAAACAGATCAAATACAATAATAACCCACCAGCTGCGCTGCTTCCTGGACTCGGGTAGGTGCACCTGCCCCAGACCGAATCCGCTCGGCGGGTAACGACGAGGATCGGTGTGCTGGCCTGCCTGGATGTGATTTTTAGGCGGTTTTCCACATCCTGATAGGTGAATAACGGGCTGGTCCCCACGTTCCGCCTCAGTTACACGGCTCGCAGACCTCTGAACACATTCGAACTATTCCATGGATTACACTAGACGCAGACAGATGGGATACACTAATTCCTTCATGGGGGGTACAGGGTGACGACAGGAAGGGGATCTCGCCACCCCTTAAAATTAACATGGCACATCCAGTTAACCAGCAGACCGCGGATGTCGGGATTAATCCTTGGAAAGAGAGATCAAATACAATAATAGAAACTGTAGCAGTACAATCAAAGAGTTAAAAATTCCTTCCCGAAAGAAACTTTGAGATTTAAAATCTAAAATAGAAGCTTACTCCGTAGCACCATATAAGAAAGATACTATACCGACTTGCAGCTTAGGTGCGCAAGGCGCGCAGGAGAAGTATGCAGACCTGAAACTCGAACGTACAAGCAATGAACTATCGAACTAAACAGTCACAGTACTGGTGCAGGAAAGGGAAATTATAGCTATGGTTACTGCCTACGATGAGCTTACTCGCATCCAATGAACCAAATCGGAGGCTCAACAGACATATCTGTACAACGATACAGGAAGGACGGCTTGAAGCACACACACAACTTCAACATAGCGGTGGGCTGCCATCCGGCTGCAGGTCCGGTCGGTCGCTGTAGCACACAACACGCGGCTTCCCTCGGGATGCGCTCCACACGTCTAAAGGTTTGCAACCGTCAACCGCCGATTTAATAGTGGTTCGTAACCCAGGAACCCATCTGAGTGTGTCTTCTTCGTATTGTTGCTACCGTCAGAACCGGCGACTGTTAACTGTCGAGCTTGTACTAACCATCGACTGCCGGCGCACTACTCGCCTCCCCGCCACGTTCCAACTCGGCCGCCTCACCCCCAGTAAACTGTTTCACCTTCCCGATCGGCCATTAAAAATGGTTCAAATGGCTCTGAGCACTATTTACATCTATATCTACATCCATACTCCGCAAGCCACCTGACGGTGTGTGGCGGAGAGTACCCTGAGTAGCTCTATCGGTTCTCCCTTCTATTCCAGTCTCGTATTGTTCGTGGAAAGAAGGATTGTCCGTATGCTTCTGTGTAGGCTCTAATCTCTCTGATTTTATCCTCATGGTCTCTTCGCGAGATATACGTAGGAGGCACCAATATACTGCTTGACACTTCGGTGGAGGTATGTTCTCGAAACTTTAACAAAAGCCCGTACCGAGCTACTGAGCGTCTCTCCTGCAGAGTCTTCCACTGGAGTTTATCCGTCATCTCCGTAACGCTTTCGCGATTACTAAATGATCCTGTAACGAAGCGCGCTGCTCTCCGTTGGATCTTCTCTATCTCTTCTGTCAAACCTATCTGGTACGGATCCCACACTGCTGAGCAGTATTCAAGTTGCGGGCGAACAAGCGTACTGTAACCTACTTCCTTTGTTTTCGGATTGCATTTCCTTAGGATTCTTCCAATGAATCTCAGTCTGGCATCTGCTTTATCGACGATCAGCTTTATATGATCATTCCATTTTAAATCACTCCTAACGCGTACTCCCAGATGATTTATGGAATTAACTGCTTCCAGTTGCTGACCTGCTATTTTGTAGCTAAATGATAAGGGATCTATCTTTCTATGTATTCGCAGCACATTACACTTGTCTACATTGAGATTGAACTGCCATTCCCTGCACCATGCGTCAATTCGCTGCAGATCCTCCTGCATTTCAGTACAATTTTCAATTTTTACAACCTCTCGATACACCACAGCATCATCTGCAAAAAGCCTCAGTGAACTTCCGATGTCATCCACAAGGTCATTTATGTATATTGTGAATAGCAACGGTCCTATGACACTCCCCTGCGGCACACCTGAAATCACTCTTACTTCGGAAGACTTCTCTCCATTGAGAATGACATGCTGCGTTCTGCTATCTAGGAACTATTCAATACAAGCACACAATTGGTCTGATAGTCCATATGCTCTTACTTTGTTCATTAAACGACTGTGGGGAACTGTATCGAACGCCTTGCAGAAGTCAAGAAACACGGCCTCTACCAGTGAACCCGTGTCCATGGCCCTCTGAGTCTCGTGGACGAATAGCGCGAGCTGGGTTTCACACGGCCGTCTTTTTCAAAACCCATGCTGATTCCTACAGAGTAGATTTCTAGTCTCCAGAAAAGTCAATATACTCGAACATAATACGTGTTCCAAAATTCTACAACTGATCGACGTTAGAGATATAGGTCTATAGTTCTGCACATCTGTTCGACGTCCCTTCTTGAAAACGGTGATGACCTGTGCCCTTTTCCAATCCTTTGGAATGCTACGCTCTTCTAGAGACCTACGGTACACCGCTGCAAGAAGGGAGGCAAGTTCCTTCGCGTACTCTGTGTAAAATCGAACTGGTATCCCATCAAGTCCAGCAGCCTTTCCCCTTTTGAGAGATTTTAATTGTTTCTCTATCCCTCTGTCGTCTATTTCGATGTCTACCATTTTGTCATCTGTGCGACAATCTAGAGAAGTAACTACAGTGCAGTCTTCCTCTGCGAAACAGATTTGGAAAAAGACATTTAGTATTTCGGCCGTTAGTCTGTCGTCCTCTGTTTCAGTACCATTTAGGTCACAGAGTGTCTGGACATTTTGGTTCAAATGGTTCAAATGGCTCTGAGCACTATGGGACTCAACTGCTGTGGTCATCAGTCCCCTAGAACTTAGAACTACTTAAACCTAACTAACCTAAGGACATCACACACATCCATGCCCGAGGCAGGATCCTGGACATTTTGTTTTGATCCACCTACCGCTTTGACATAAGACCAACATTTCTTAGGATTTTCTGCCAAGTCAGTACATAGAATTTTACTTTCGAATTCATTGAACGCCTCTCGCATAGCCCTCCTCACACTACATTTCGCTTCTCGGAATTTTTGTTTGTCTGCAAGGCTTTCGCTATGTTTATGTTTGCTGTGAAGTTCCCTTTGCTTCCGCAACAGTTTTCTAACTCGGTTGTTGTACCACGGTGGCTCTTTTCCATCTCCTACGATCTTGCTTGGCGCATACTCATCTAACGCATATTGTACGATGGTTTTGAACTTTTTCCACTGATCCTCAACACTAACTGTACTTGAGACAAAACTTTTGTGTTGAGCCGTCAGGTACTCTGTAATCTGCTTTTTGTCACTTTTGCTAAACAGAAAAATCTTCCTACCTTTTTTAATATTTCTGTTTACGGCTGAAATCATCGATGTAGTAACCGCTTTATGATCGCTGATTACCTGTTCTGCGTTAACTGTTTCAAATAGTTCGGGTCTGATTGTCACCAGAAGGTCTAATATGTTATCGCCACGAGTCGGTTCTCTGTTTAACTGCTCAAGGTAGTTTTCAGATAAAGCACTTAAAAAAATTTCCGTGCCACCCGTTATGAACGTTTGAGTCTCCCAGTCTATACCCGGCAAATTAAAATCTCCACCCAGAACTATAACTTGGTGGGGAAATCTACACGAAATATTTTCCAAATTATCCTTCAGGTGCTCAGCCACAACAGCTGCTGAGCCAGGGGGCCTATAGAGACATCCAATTACCATGTCTGAGCCTTCTTTAACCGTGACGTTCACCCAAATTATTTCACATTTCGTATGTCCGTCAATTTCCTTCGATACTATTGCACTTCTTATCGCTATAAACACGCCTCCCCCTTCACTGTCCAGCCTGTCTCTGCGGTATACATTCCAATCTAAGTTTAGGATTTCATTACTGTTTACGTCTGCTTTCAGCCAACTTTCTGTCCCTAGTACAATATGGGCGTTGTGACCGTTTATTAATGAGAGCAGTTCTGGGACCTTTCTATAAACGCTCCTGCAGTTTACTATTAGCATATTAATATTGTTATTCCCTGTTGCATTTTGCCTACTCCTACCTTGCCGCGTCTCAGGAGGCGCCTTGTCGGGCCTAGGGAGGGAATTCTCTAACCCAAAAAACCCCCATGTGCACTCTACACGTACTCCGCTGCCCTTATAGCCGCTTCCGGCGTGTAGTGGACGCCTGACCTATTCAGGGGGACCCTACATTTCTCCACCCGATAGCGGAGGTCGAGAAATTTGCACCCCAGATCTCCGCAGAATCGTCTGAGCCTTCCACTCGGATCCAAACTAGAGGACCGCGATCGGTTCTGGGAACGATACTACAAATAGTTAGCTCTGATTCCACCCCGCGAGCGAGGCTTTCCGCCGTCACCAATTCCGTCAACCGGCTGTACGAACTGAGGATGACCTCTGAACCCAGACGTCAGGAGTCATTGGTGCCGACATGAGCAACAATTTGCAGCCAGGTGCACCCAGTGCTCTCTATCACCGCCGGCAGGGCCTCCTCCACATCTCGGATGAGATCCCCCGGCAAGCAGACAGAGTGAACACTGGCCTTCTTCCCCGACCTTTCCGCTATTTCCCTAAGGGGCTCCATCACCCGCCTAACGTTGGAGCTCCCAATAACTAATAAAACCCTTCCCCCGTGTGCCTGTTCGGACCTTGCTGAAGGAACGGCCACATGTTCACTCACAGGCAGAGCGGGCGATACAACACGGCCAGCCTCCACATTTACCTTCCGCCTCGTGCGCCGCGAACGCCGCTGAAGCCGCCACTCCCCTTGGGGAGAGGGTGGCCCCACCGCGCCCGGTACCCGCGAAGATGTCTCGACAGCAGAGACAGTGGATGAAGCATGTAACACCTGGGGTGTACCATGCGACGCACCAGACTCCCCACTGCCGCTACACTCCGAGGCAACAGCCTGAAAACGGCTGACCGCGGCCATCAACACGTTCAACTGTTCGCCAACAGTGGCCAGCTCCTCCTGCGTCCGTACACAGCAGTCACACATCCTATCCATCCTAAGAATTCAATTTACTGTAGAGAGTTAATCAACTTTTAACTAGACTGCTAATTCACTAAAGGCGGCTGATTCTTGACCAAACTGTGGTTGCTAGCCACTTCTTGTAGAAAACAGTGAAAATGGCACTACCTGTCTCTGGACTGTATTGAAAACAAACAATAGCACTACTGGCACTATGGTTGACTAAAGGGACTCTCTCTGACTGTATTCAAAATAAACACGAAATCTATGGAACACTATTACAAACACTCGACAATTAAAGCTTCCTAAAAGCAAAAACACACGGAAGAAGTGACAAGCATGTGCAAGTGTTGTAGCATGATACAAACTAGGAAACTGTCTGCTGTGGAACTAGTAGCGTGTGGATACCGAGATGGACACTGTCGACAGCCGTTAACATAGCGACGTTACGACTAAAAGTAGCGTGAGCTAGAATTGCTTTAAATAGCAACACGCACAATCAAAGGCCCTTTCCGGAACTGCGACTAGATATCAGTGTAGTGTGCATACGAAATGCCATTACAACCACCGTGCCGAGTGTTTATTTTCAGTGGCAGACCAATGGCAATCACCACGTGGCATTTCAGCCTCTACTGGCGAGGCCAACGCAAGCGGAACTGTTTACTTACACAGATTATCACCACCACTCTCTGAGACAGTTTCCACAATACTGAAGGGGTAGTGCACCGTTTCTCGACTCACTATGGATAGCAGCCTTCTCTCTGTTATATCTCTGACGTTCTAACCTACCAAGGAGTGTGATAGCGCCCTGCAGGAGTGTGCGGTGTGACCCCAATCCCCGATTTTAGGGCGATGAATCCGCAGCCGCGGACTCAGCGCGTTCCGCGTTTAGTGGCTTTGAGTATTCAAGCTATCACTGTCCAGTGCACACGGCTGCACACGAATCTGCTGCGGTGCAACTCACAGTTCAGTGTAGCACCGTTGGAGGAGGAGACGAACTCTGTGAACTGCGTTTTGAAGACACCTCGATCTATACATTCTGTTCAGTCTGAATGGGCCGTCCTAGTGACAGACTACGGCCAGCTGCGCATAAGGAGCTATCAGTTGTCAACTTACACCACTGCACCACCAGCTGAGCACCGAAAATAATTAATCCAATGAGAAACCTTTAGAAAACACACACCTACAGCTTTCCTGTATACCATTGCGGTGTCAGTTGAGTGTTTGCATGCTCACTCATTACTAGAGGAACATTAGTTAACTTTATTTTACTTGTCGAGCTTCATGTGCGCCTTCAGTGTCGTGGCAGTGAGGTTGGGCTTTCGTTGTGTTTTCTACTATAATAATTAGGACTTCCCTGCCGGAATGTCTGGGTTGAAGTAATGGTTCTTATAATGTTAATGGGTGTTACTGTTATTCGCACTGCCCTCGCTTATCATTCGATTTGTTGTGATGAATTATCGTAAGTAAACTAATGTACAAGCAATAATATCAGCTGCCCTCATGTGTCGTCCTGTTCGGGTAAGCATACCATAGCTGAGACCTGCGTTGGCATCTATACATTGTACAATGTGTACATTACACTGAAGTGACAAAACTCATGGGACGGCGATATGCACGTACACAAATGTCGGTAGTATCGCGTACACAATGAATGAAAGCGCAGTGCATTGACGGAGATGTCATTTGTACTCAGGTGATTCAGCTGAATAGATTTCCGACGTGATTATGGCCGCACGACGGACTTTGAACGCGAAACGGAGTTGGAGGTAGACGCATGTGACATTCTATTTCGGAAATCGTTAGGGAATCCAATATTCCAAGATCCACAGTGTCAGGAATGTACGGATAATACCACATTACGGACAACACAGTTGTCGATGACCTTCACTTAACGACCGAGAGCTGAGGCGTTTGCGTAGAGCTGTAAGTGCTAACAGACAAGCAACACCGCATGAAATCATCGCAGAAATCAATGTGAGGCATATGACTACCGTACCCGTTAGGACAAAGCTCTGAAGCTTAGCATTAATGGGTTATGGCAACAGACGATCGACGCGAGAGCCTTTGCTGATACACGTCCATGTCGGTTGGACCATAGCCAACAGGAAAACCGTGGCCCAGTCTGATGAGACCCTATTCCAGCTGGTAAGAGCCAATGGTGGGGTTCGTGTGGCGCAGACCATACGAAACCATGGACCCAGTTTGTCAACAAGGCGGTGTGCAAGTTGATCGTAGCTCCTTAATGGTGTGAGCTGTGTTTACATGGATTGGACTCAGTTCTCCGGTTCAACTGAATCGATAATTGACTGGAAATGGTTATATTTGGCTGCTTGTAGACTATTTGTAGCCATTCATGGACCCCTCATCCCAACGAACGATGCAATTACACTACTGCCCATAAAAATTGCTACACCACGAGGATGACGTGCTACCGACGCGAAATGTAACCGACAGGAAGAAGATGCTGTGACATGCAAATGATTAGCTTTTCAGAGCATTCACACAACGTTGGCGCCGGTGGCGACACATAGAACGGAACGTGCTGACATGAGGAAAGTTTCCAACCGATTTCTCATACACAAACAGCAGTTGACCGGCGTTGCCTGGTGAAACGTCGTTGTGATGCCTCGTGTAAGGAGGAGAAATGCGTACCATCACGTTTCCGACTTTGATAAAGGTCGGATTGTAGCCTATCGCGATTGCTGTTTATCGTATCGTGACACTGCTGCTCGCGTTGGTCGAGATCCAATGACTGTTAGCAGAATATGTAATCGGTAGGTTCAGGAGGGTAATACGGAACGCCGTGCTGGACCCCAACGGACTCGTATCACTAGCAGTCCTCATGGCTGTAACGGGATCGTGCAGCCACGTCTCGATCCCTGAGTCAACAGATGGGGACGTTTTCAAGAGAACAACCATCTGCAAGAACAGTTCGACGACGTTTGCAGCAGCACAGGCTATCAGCTCGGAGACCGTGGCTGCGGTTACCCTTGACGCTGCTTCACAGACAGGAACGCTTGCGATGGTGTACTCAAAGACGAACCTGGGTGCACGAATGGCAAAACGTCATTATTTCGGATGGTCGCATCCGTGTTTGGCGACATCGCGGTGAACGCACATTGGAAGCGTGTATTCGTCATCGCCATACTGGCGTATCACCCGGCGTGATGGTATGGGATGCCATTGGTTACACGTCTCGGTCACCTCTTGTTCACATTGACGGCACTTTGAACAGTGGACATTACATTTCAGATGTGTTACGACCCGTGGCTGTACCCTTCATTCGATCCCTGCGAAACCCTACATTTCACCAGGATAATACACGACCGCATGTTGCAGGTCCTGTACCGGCCTTTCTAGATGCAGAAAACGTTCGACTGCTGCCCTGGCCAGCACATTCTCTAGATCTCTCACCAACTGAAAACGTGTGGTCAATGGTGGCCGAGCAACTGGCTCGCCACAATACCCCAGTCACTACTCGTATCAAGGCCGTTATTACGGCGAGAGGTGGTTGTTCTGGGTACTGATTTCTCAGGATCTATGCACCCAAATGGCGTGAAAATGTAATCACATGTCAGTTGTCCAATGAATACCCGTTTATCATCTGCATTTCTTCTTGGTGTAGCAATTTTTATGGCCAGTAGTGTATTATGGATGACACTGCGCCACGTCATCAGGCCACAATTGTTCATGATTGGTTTGAAGAACATTGTGGACAATTCGAGCGAAAGATTTGGCCACTCAGATAGCCCAACATGAGTCTCATCAAATTTCTGTGGGACGTAATCGAGAGCTCAGCTAATGCACAAAATCTTGCACCGGCAAGACTTCCGCAGTTATGGACGGCTGTAGAGGCAGATTGGGTCAATATTTCTGCAGGAGACTCCCAGCGACTTTTTGAGTCAATTATGCATCGAGCTGCTGCACTACGGCGGGCAACAGGAGGTCTGACTCGATATTAGGAGGTATCCCATGACTTATCACCGCAGTGTATGCAACAAACTTATTAACATTTTAGAATGGTTTATGTTCACTGATGTAAGGAAGGATGTTCCACTCCTCACTTCACCCACTTTTTTTTCTTTCTGAAGTAACCTATAACTTTCTTCAGGATTCAAGCTAACCCAATGACAAATTACATCGAAACTGGTTATGCAGTTAATAGCGAAAACATAGCAGAAGTGTTTTCGCATGTAATAACGTTAGTATGAAAGTAGATATCAAAACTTTGAGGATTGTATAACCTGTAGTCTGGCTGTTACATGTGACTGTGCTCTCATATTAGTGAAATGAAATGAAATTTGTGTATGGCTTTATTGCCTTCGTGGAAGTTCTTTTACTTGATGTCATTTGGGAAACTATAAACATATGCCATGCGCCCTCTAACAAACTGAAGGGAAAGGCAGTGGGCGAGGAGCTGGGAGTAGGAGCTGCCAGACCGAAACGTATTTACCCCCAAAATCAAATATTTTATTTTGGAACCGGTGCTGCTCAAAAACAAAGAAATCTACTCAAATTTATTGTTGTGAAGCTTAAAAATAAGAAAAAAAAAAAACTCAAAAATTAATATCGTGCTACACCAGCTCTTAACACAATATTAGTCTTATTTACCCCAATACTATTTCTTTCCAGATAGTAAGCACTATGTCTCCCAAATTTGATTGTGATCGATCTATACACTTAGGAGGAGATATCGAACATACGCAAATCTGGTCTAATTACACACATCTAAAAAAGGTTTGCATCACCTCGGTTCCGAGAGTTCCGGAACCTGTAAATGAAATTGGAATTGAGATCAACATAAACATCACTTCCGCCCTTTTTATTGCTTATAAAAACCACACATTGCATGTTGTACTACCATACAGCGGGACCTTCAGAGCTGGTGGTCCAGAATGGTGTACACACCGGTACCTCTAATACCCAGTAGCACGTCCTCTTGTATTGATGCATGCGTGTATTCGTCGTGGCATACTATCCACAAGTTCATCAAGGCACTTTCGGTCCAGATTGTCCCACTCCTCAACAGCGATTTGGCGAGATCCCTCAGAGTGGTTGCTGGATTACGTCGTCCATAAGTAGCCCTTTTCAATCTATCCCAGGCATGTTCGATAGAGTTCATGTCTGGAGAACATGCTGGCCACTCTAGTCGAGTGCTGTCGTTACCCTGAAGGAAGTCATTCACAAAATGTGCACGATGGGGGCGTGAATTGTCGTCCATGAAGACGAGCGCCTCGCCGATATGGTTGCCCCATTGGTCGGAGGATGGCATTCACGTATCGTACAGCCGTTACGGCGCCTTCTATGACCAGCAGCGGCGTACTTCGGCCCCACATAACGCCACCCCAAAACAGCAGGGAACCTCCACCTTGCTGCACTCGCTGGACAGTGTGCCTAATGCTTTCAGCCTGAACGGGTTGTCTCTAAACACGTCTCCGACGATTGTCTTGTAGAAGACATATGCCTCACTCATCAGTGATGAGAATGTGAAGCCAATCCTGAGCGGTCCATTCGCTATTTTCCTTGGCCCATCTCTGCATTGCTGCATGGTGTCGTCGTTGCAAAGATGGACATCGCCATGGACGTTGGGAGTGAAGTTGCGCATCATGCAGCCTATTGTGCACAGTTTGAGTCGTAACACGACGTCCTGTGGCTCCACGAAAGCATTATTCAACATGGTGTCGTTCCTGTCAGGGTTCCTCCGAGCATAATCCATAAGTAGCGGTCATCCATTGCAGTAGTAGCCCTTGGGCGGCCAGAGCGAGGCATGTCATCGACAGTCTCTCTATATCTCCTCCATATCCGAACAACATCGCTTTGGTTTACTCCGAGACACCTCGAATCTTCCCTTGTTGAGAGCCCTTCCTCGAACATAGTTCAATGCCGACGCGATCGAACCGCGGTATTGACCGTCTAGGCATGGCTGAACTACAGACAACACGAGCCGTATACCTCCTTCCAGGTGGAATGACTGGAACTGATCGGCTGTTGGACATCCTCCGTCTAATAGGCGCTGCTCATGCATGGTTGTTTATATCTTTGGGCAGGTTTAGTGACATCTCTGAACAGTCAAAAGGACTGTGTCTGTGATACAGTATCCATAGTCAACGTCTATCTTCAGGGTGATGCAAAACTTTGTTTTGGTGTGTTTATATTCCACCCATATATCTCTGATTCTCCGCCATATTACACCATTGGACTTCGAAGAAGATATTAAATTTATGTATGATATTCTGCCATTAGGCTTGGTTTTAGGTCGTGTAACTCAGTGACAAACCGCACTGCTTATTCTCACGGCCTCGTTGACACACTTAAGAGCATAAACAAGAGGCATATTACACCTAATATTTTTGAAGGTATTCCAGATCAACTAAATACCGGAAATAAATAGCAAAAGGTCCTTTTCGAACATTTTAGCGTCACCCCTTCTCATTCGCATTCCCACACCTAGTGGCACTGGGAAATCTTACTCCCACAGTATTTTCGTACAAATAAAATGTCATGTACCCAACAAATTTGCTTCAAATTGCTCCTGGTGTGCCTACATTTCTCTTTTTAACGTCACTCTCTTTTCATTCCCAATCCTATTTAATGTGGTTGGTTCTCAACCCGGCACAGCTATGCTAGCATATTATAATGAAATTCAGTCTCGCTAAAACCTTGCACATATCGACGAAAAGGCATGATGTCCCTCTGTTTATCGTACAACATTTAAATGATGCCGTTATTGTGAGCCTTCAAATATCTCAGAAGATGCAAGAGGTACGTGACACTTAGCATCTAGAATGCGATCAGCTTGGGACTGATATTACTGCGGAAGTATCGATTTAACACGTTGCAGATAGTATAAGCATTGTATTCATTACGTTGAATCGTATTACGTAGAATGCAACAGGCAGATAAGCACAGGTAACATAATCACAAAATTTTGAAGTTCAAAAGTCAAAGAGAAAATGACTTTTTCAAAGAATTATTATGTCTCAGTAATTCGCATTATATTCATCAAATCAGTAAATATCGTCTACTACACACTTTCTAAAGCAGCCTACGTTACTCATCAACATTACTCCCACAGGTCCCGAGCTCGAGTCTCGGTGCGGCTACAGTTTTAATCTGCTAGAAAGTTTCATATCAGCGAACACTCCGCTGCAGAGTGAAACTCTCATTCTGCCGACAAGTTTTGTTCAAATGGCACCAGGCGTCCCTGAATTGTGCTTTTTAATGTCGCTCCCCTTTCATTCCCACTCCTAATGATGGGAGTGGTTCTTAACTCCACAGTGCTTCTGTCCCGATTCTAAGTGACCAGTAAAACAAAGATTCTGTAAAGAATCTAACCACCCCGTATAAAACAGCTTCGAACATCTCATAACTTTATATACGAGATAATGTGTTAAATATTTGGCCTTCAGCACATAAGCGAGAAGAAGATTTGATTTTTTGTATAAAGTTTGTTAGAAGTCGCTAATGCTCTCATTCTCAAATCCTGGATGTATGCAGCATAAGCATTGCATGTGGTATGTTACCCTCCTTTTTAACCCCAACCACTTTGAGGGATCTTAGGCCCACAATGCTTCTCTCCGGATAGTAAATGGTATATGTACCAGGTTTGGTTGAAATTTATCCATTAGTTTAGGAGGATACTTTGAAGATACAGGGTGTTTCAAAAATGACCGGTATATTTGAAACGGCAATAAAAACTAAACGAGCAGCGATAGAAATACACCGTTTGTTGCAATATGCTTGGGACAACAGTACATTTTCAGGCAGCCAAACTTTCGAAATTACAGTAGTTACAATTTTTAACAACAGATGGCGCTGCGGTCTGGGAAACTCTATAGTACGATATTTTCCACATATCCACCATGCGTAGCAATAACATGGCGTAGTCTCTGAATGAAATTACCCGAAACCTTTGACAACGTGTCTGGCGGAATGGCTTCACATGCAGATGAGATGGACTGCTTCAGCTGTTCAATTGTTTCTGGATTCTGGTGGTACACCTGGTCTTTCAAGTGTCCCCACAGAAAGACGTCACAGGGGTTCATGTCTGGCGAATAGGGAGGCCACTCCACGCCGCCTCCTGTATGTTTCGGATAGCCCAAAGCAATCACACGATCATCGAAATATTCATTCAGGAAATTAAAGACGTCGGCCGTGCGATGTGGCCGGGCACCATCTTGCATAAACCACGAGGTGTTCGCAGTGTCGTCTAAGGCAGTTTGTACCGCCACAAATTCACGAAGAATGTCCAGATAGCGTGATGCAGTAATCATTTCAGATCTGAAAAATGGGCCAATGATTCCTTTGGAAGAAATGGCGGCCCAGACCAGTACTTTTTGAGGATGCAGGGATGATGGGAATGCAACATGGGGCTTTTCGGTTCCCCATATGCACCAGTTCTGTTTATTGACGAAGCCGTCCAGGTAAAAATAAGCTTCGTCAGTAAACCAAATGCTGCCCACATGCAAATCGCCGTCATCAATCCTGTGCACTATATCGTTAGCGAATGTCTCTCGTGCAGCAATGGTAGTGGCGCTGAGGGGTTGCCGCGTTTGAATTTTGTATGGATAGAGGTGTAAACTCTGGTGCATGAGACGATACGTGGACGTTGGCGTCATTTGGACCGCAGCTGCAACATGGCGAACGGAAACCCGAGGCCGCTGTTGGATCACCTGCTGCACTAGCTGCGCGTTGCCCTCTGTGGTTGCTGTACGCGGTCACCCTACCTTTCCAGCACGTTCATCCGTCACGTTCCCAGTCCGTTGAAATTTTTCAAACAGATTCTTTATTGTATCGCTTTTCGGTCCTTTGGTTACATTAAACCTCTGTTGAAAACTTCATCTTGTTGCAACAACACTGTGTTCTAGGCGGTGGAATTCCAACACCAGAAAAATCCTCTGTTCTAAGGAATAAACCATGTTGTCTACAGCACACTTGCACGTTGTGAACAGCACACGCTTACAGCAGAAAGACGACGTACAGAATAGCGCACCCACAGACTGCGTTGTCTTCTATATCCTTCACATCACTTGCAGCGCCATCTGTTGTTCAAAATTGTAACTACTGTAATTTCGAAAGTTTGTCCGCCTGAAAATGTACTGTTGTCCCAAGCATATTGCAACAAACGGTGTATTTCTATCGCTGCTCGTTTAGTTTTTATTGCCGTTTCAAATATACCGGTCATTTTTGAAACACCCTGTACATACACACATACGTTTTTGTATCATAGTAGCCCTCTCCCCACAACTTCACCTGTGCTCAACATATATGTTGCACACATCTCCTCCCCTTCCTTCTCCTCCTCCTATCCCTCTTTATCCATCTCCTCTTCCCCCTAATATCTGACCGTCTCCCCCTCCACTGTCTATGTTCTTCTCCCCACCTCTCTGTGTCAAACTCCCCTATCTTTATCCCTCTCATCCTCCTCCTACGCATGACCATCTTTGTTTGTCCATATCCTGCTCCCCACTCTACCTACCCATCTCCTCCTCCCCCTCTCTAACTCTTGTTTCCTCCTCTCTCCGCCCATTTGCTCATCGACCCCTCTCTATCTCCTCACCCCCTCTCTTCTCCCTTTCTTCCTGTGCATCTCATCTCTTTACATCTACTTCTCCACCCTCCCTCTCTCTGCTCCCCATATCCATCTCCTCCTCCCACTATCTGCCTACCTCTCCTCCTCTGTCCAACTCCGTCCCATCTCTCTGCCAGTATCCTCCTCACCAACACTCTATCCATCTCCTCCTTCCCCCTCTCCCATTTTCCATCCCCTACTCCTCCTGTCTGTCTGTCATTTCCTCCTGTCGCAATTTCTTTCCATCCCTTCCCATCCTTTCCCTGAGTTCATCCCCTCCACTTCAACTTTCCGACAGCCATGCCCATCTGCAAGTGTACCCCAGCAAATTATCACAAAGCAGCCAATACTACTTCCCAGCCTACAAGTCAGGGTCTTTAAAAGCATTTTTTGCCCATTGAAATGTAGGCTGCTCTGCAAAGCATGTCGAAAGCGCAGCCTCTATAGCAGGGGCAGAACAACACACTCATATATACAGAGAGAGAGAGAGAGAGAGAGAGAGGGAGAGAAAGAAAGTACATGGACACACAGATCAAAGATTTCAAATTTATTGAAACTTAGCTTTTCTGTATAGAAGCATTAGGCTTTAATTACAGAATGGAGATTTCTTGCCACCATTACACCCACCAGCTGACACGTTCAATGTGTGTGTTATCTGTCGGGATGTCAAGGCGCCCGTGTAACCGACCGTTCACTCCGGAAGGCAGTCGTGCTTGCTCAGTCGGCTGCAAAACCTGACCGGACCAAACACGCGACTGAGCAAGCTTTACGAAGACCTTTGAATAACAAGTATGGCAGGCGCACCCTAAGTACGGACAGACTTATTAGTTGAAGTACAGATACCACCTGCCACCTAAGGTACTCAAAAGCCAACGTGCAAATCCTGATTAGGAAGAAGTGACCAAATAAGCCACAAGGAGCGGACATACAGATTTCACAGCTGCTGTCTGTCTACAGTGACGCTGAAACAACATTTCGTACATAACGCTAACGGCCGGGCTAACAAGTGCGTCTTCAATTTAGGAACTTAAGTGGCATTTATTGACTAACCATGACAAAACAATAATATTTCTTAAACGTTTTGCGTGAACGAAACGGCAACCTCATGAATAACAATTCCAAATAAGTACCTTTCTTAGCAATTAGGAATTAAAAGCAATTTTATAAAACCTTAAAACTACGAACAGCATAGAGCCATGAGGGGTTGTATATCACAAACAGAAATTCAGTAAGGTTTAAATACTGGGAGGAGTGGGAAATATGCCTCTAGCTTTCAGTTTTCCCGGCTCCCGCCAACGCACAGATAGTGAAAATAACACGTCCAAAACATCAAGCGCCACAACCGTATGGTAATGCAGTACACACTTAGTCTTGCAAAGCTCCTTAAGCAACACAAAGCACACTAAAATACAACATTAGGTGAGCCAGAGCAGGGATTTTACGTTGAATATGACAAGGAGCTGCAAAGAAAAAGTCATTTAAGAAGTCAATCAAGCCGCTCATATACAAGCCTTAAAGAAGCAATAAAACACAAAACATTTATTTATAAATATATCGGTGCCCAAACCTCTCTCACTAATTCAGAGGTCACTTAGTTTCTCACCTATCCAACTAGTCACAATTCAGGCGGTAGCGACCACAAAGCAATGAGTACAAGTGTAGCAACGTATAATGCCCCGGCTTCCAAATAAAGAAATCTTCACCTTCTTGTCTGAGCAAAAATCACTCCCAAGAAAGGCAAGTGGATAGTAAGACACTTGCGGGTAAGGCAGCATGCTACAAATCGACGGCAGCAGAATAAAGACAGCGACCATTCCAGTCCACGGTCAGCCGAACAGCAAAATACGGCTGCAATCAGCGTACTGCATGGCCAAGCACGCGCCTTTCCGATCCACCTTCACCGGACTTGAGTGCACTCCACCGGCTGCCGCCCACTTTCCTCTCCGCGCTCTAGCTCACCTCGCTTCGACCGAGCGCTACTTAGCTTCCTCGTTCGGCAGCCGACCAAAGATTATGCTTTACGCGGAAATCGACTCGGAGCGAGCCTCCATGGCTCAGTGTATAAAAACTTACTTCACCTATTCATACTTTACAGTTATACATGTATGGATGACGTGTGGCAGTGAATCTATGGCATCCAATGACATTTTTACCCCATTTTTCTGTTATGCCTATGGTTTATTGCGAGCTCGCATCTGGCGGGGGTGTTACCTGAGCGCATTGTCCACATTTGATAATGTTCCCACTATAGAGCTGTAATTATTTTTGTAATTGTTTCGATTTCGTAAAGAGACTATGTAACCTTGTGATATAGACATATCCTTTCCCTTTAAATTTATGATATGACATGTAAGCGCAAGCATTTCCGTCTTATTTTATATATTTCTTTTTATAAAATGTGAAATAAGCTTTTATGTACTTGAGTACAAGGAATGTACTTCTCGGAAATCCTGTAAACTGACCTGCAGCTGCGACATCTATCGGGTTTGGATAGAGGAACGTTTCTTGATGCTGCACGGTAGTATAACTGTCTCTCTTAATGTGCAATATGTACGCTACAATGGTGCTCCATACATACCATAATTCTGTTTGTTTGACGAATCCAAAATTGCTAATGATTTGTCTGTACCATCACATATAATGGTGTGATATGTGTAATGCAACACGTTTCTAATCAGTTATGGTATGTTGTACACTTGCTATGGGCTTATATTTTTCCAGGTCTGAAGATGATCATTACCAACTGAACTGAGCCCCAAGACTGATATTATTATGAACGTTTGGTCACCATATGCTCCCCCCCCCCCCCCCCCCCACGACCAAGAGATATGAACCACATATGTTTTAATTGTACTTCACTTAAGTCACAAGCAGAACCGTCAAAAGCTTCGATTGACATATTTTAAGGTCTTAAAATAGGCCTTTCTCTTTTCTCGTTTTGCAGCATCTATAGGTGACCATTGTAGTACGAAACCACTCATGATTATCTCATAGAATGTGATTGTATCTGAAATAAACGGAAGTTCGTAACTAATCTCTTACTTCCTGCGATGGCATGCAATTCCCCCCCCCCCCCCCCCCCCTCCACCACATCGCTCTCTGTCCAGGACGACAACACGATAATCACGTATCAGACCTCCAGGCTTGTTTTCTGAGTACGGGGGCTGCCTTTATAATTATTATGCCAACTACATTATTAGATCTTATTAAATCGACTTGAGCGGCATATAGCATTATTTGCTTCCGGTACATCTCCGAGACAAAAGTTACCACGTGCGGTGACCAGTTGTCGATACAGACGCTTGGTATGCAGAGAAGAGATAGACATTGTTGTCAAAACATACTTCAGGCGGAATGAAAATATAAACTGAAGTTGCATCGATGGAGATGTGAGCCCCGTTTCCCCAGGATAAGAATCCACTGGTGTTCGACACTGCGCCACCACGTTGAGCGAAACAAAGCGTTAACTTCTGAGCTACTTTGGGGCTCATAGACGGATTCACAAGCCATCGTGTGGTGCTTCAGTTTGTCTCGTGACGTCACTAGCTTGGGTGGTGTGAGGTGGTCCGGCGAATAGTGGGGGTAGGGGTCCGGAGGGGGGAGGAGGGGTGGGGGCACGCTTCGCAACCAGCGAAACGGCGCCGGGAGAGCTTTTAGCGGTTCCACTGGCGGCTTGTGAGTGTGCGTGCGTGTGGCCGAGCTGGCGCTAGGGCCATCCAGTTTACGGCCGCGGCCGTTGAGTAAACCGGCAAGAAGGGGAGAGACGAAACCAAACTTGTGTCGCTTGCTCCGTTTCATGTCGAGAAACACGTCGCCAGTCGATCGGTGTTGTGTTGGTCATTATGAAATGAGAGAAAAACTCATTTATTAATTACAAAAAAATGCGCTTGCGCACGACATTTACAATCGAATGAAATGAGAAGATTAAGTACTCCAGCTAAAGGAATGTAACAGAAGTCAATTATGATACTATTTTTTATTTTCTACAAAATTTATATGATTTCGTTCTTGTCAACGTCGGCTGTAGTTACTTGATCCAGAACATTTTCTGAAGTAATTACCGTATTTCCAACACACATCAGCGGAAGAAAAAAATTGCAGGCCAGTGTCCTTAACATCGGCTTCCTGCAGAATTCTTGAACATATTTAGAGTTCGAATGTAATAAATAACATTAAGACGGAAAAGATTCTGTCCACAAATCAGCACGGATTTACAAATCATCGCTCATGCGAAACAAATCTTGCTCTTTTCTCACACGATATTCTGTGAAACATGGGTGAAGGGCAACAGACAGACTCCATATTTCCAGATTTTTCCGGCTACTTTATGTGGATATTGTTTGGAATTATGCTTCGAAACCCGGAAGCATCTATCCGTAGCAGCGTCGGTGCACTTCAAAGGAATCTATGTTTCAGGCCAGGTACCGCAAGTTACCATTGCATGGCGTTATTGTATACTTACCTGTCACATTGTGCCGTCTGCTGTATAGAGTTGTTAGGTTTTTTTGTTTTTCTTTGCTGCATTAAGATTTTCCGAAACGAATAGAGTCGACGAGGCAGCGGACTGTCGAGTTGTTATCATTGTACCAGGCTGAGGGCTGCTCATAGAATATATAAAGCAAGTGGAACAAGAATAGCAATTAAAAAAAAAAAAAACAAGACGCTTTGCAGAGAACTGCTGCTACATTTAGTAGAACATGGAGAAAGATGGAGTTGAAAAGAAAATAAGGTCGTATGTCGTAGCTTGCTTACAAATGCGAAATCAATACTCAGGGCTCTGAAATGAATCTGCCTTGGCCAAAAAACTAAGAATAACAACATGTCTGGTTGTAATTGAAATTTGTGTCTTTTTTTTTAAGAAAAATGGTTATACCATATTTGGTCGTTAGATGATATCCGAGTGAAATAACGGAAACTATAGTTGTCGTTCGCATTCAGTTCCTGTAGCAAGTTATCTCCACCAGTTGTTCTGTAGTATGTTTTCATTCACCACCGACGACGAGTGTATGCAAACCGGCAAATACATTTCATATAACAAGTAATCTGATGTCATCAACCATTACCAACTACTATACTAACTCTCCTTCATCAAAATAATATCATAGTTTAAAATGCAGTCTTCTTCTGTAAAACTCCAAAACTTTCAGAAATGACTGTGTGACCTTCAGGACGATGGTCACGATAAATAAATTAAAAAAAGGAAGCAGTGATGACTAGGACGACTTTCATTTTGTGTGCTTGAACCTTCGAGTACTAATAATGCAGCAGCACATATTACAGTCTCCTTGTCCCTAGAAAGACATAGAAAACAATACAACAAATAGCGTTGCAGACGATGCCAATACACTGAGAAACACTGAGTAATGTTTGCTGCCAGCGTGGACAGAAGCAGAGACAAGAAACAAAGTCGGAGACAGATGCAAAACACTGCAGGAAACAATGTTTCCAGTAGCAGTGTGGACGCGGCTAAAGAAAGATCGCAGAACTCGGCAGTGAGTGTTCATAACAGAAAGGATATCGTCAGGATTGCCCCAGGGAATGACCACTCTTTTTTTCCATAGACATATAAGGTCTGATGGACAGGGTGAGCAGCAATCTGCGGCTGTCTGGTGGTGAAGCTATGGTGTACGGTAAGTTGTCGAAGTTGAGTGACTGTGAGAGGATACTAGATGACCCGGACAAAATTCCTAGTTGCTGTGGAGAATAGCAGCTACCTCTAAATGTAGAAAAATGTTAGTGCAGATGAGCAGGAAAGACTTTTCCATAATGTTACAATATAGCATTAGCAATGTGCTGCTTGAAACAGTCACGTCTATTAAATATCTAGGCGTATCGTTGCAGAACGACATGAAATGGAACGAGCACATATGGACGAATGGTCGACTTTGGTTTATTGGGAGATTTTTAAGAATATGTTTCATTTGTAAAGGAGACCGAATATAGAACACTAGTGCGATCCATATTTGAGTACTGCTTGAGTGTTTTGGACCCCCTCCAGCTCGGATTAAAAGAAGGCATCGAAGAAATTTAGATGCGTGCTGACAGATTTGTTACCAAATAGTAGGATCAATATTCGACTATTACGGAGACGCTTAGTGAAATCAAATGTTAAGAAGACGAAGTTATTTTCGCCAAATGCCGTCGAGAAAATTTAGAGAACCGACATTTGAAGCTGACTGCAGAACGATTCTGCTGCCGCCAACGCATATTTCACGTACGGACCACGAAAATAAGAGAAATTAGGGTTCGTGCGACGGCATATAGACTGTCATTTCTCCCTCACGCTGTTTGCGAGTGCAAAAGAAAAAGAAATGAGTAGTAGTGTTAGAAGGTACTCTCTGCAGTGCACCGTACGGTGGCTTGCGGGTTATTTGTGTAGTTGTAGTAGACAAGAATATGCCATGGTATCAATAATTACCTCTAGCTCACTTAACTGGGTATTAATTGGCAAATGCCAGGTGGACTTTTGCAGAAGTGCTGTAGTGCAGTTCATTCCTAGGTGGTGTGTAGACCACGCTTAGACTCGGACTATCGAGATAACAATTCCTGGGTGCTGGCTCTTGTGTTTGCCTAACAGCCAATTTAGACTGAACCAGGAATCGCCAAGAAGTGACTCTGATAGTCGATGCTTTCAGTGAGACCAAAGCCTTTGAGCGATCTGCAAGCAGAAGTTCAAGTATCTCACTTCAGGAATAGCAGCTAGGAGTCTCGCAGTTGTAGTACCAACTCGACGCATGCCTTTCCCATGCAGCATAGATAATTTCAGACTTTCATAAAGCAGCATATGGAGATCGTTGTATCGGTCGCTCGGAAACGGAAGTTGGCCGGCGCTATCGCCACACATAACAACTCTGGACTTTTATCTGCGGTGAAAACTGAATCAAGCATTCCACAATGTAGAACTGACGACCCTCGAAAACATGAAATACCGTATAACACAGACCTGTTCTACAGTAAGTGAGCTGAAATTCAACGTGCAGTACTGTCTGTCCCAAACCTTAAGAAATGTATCAACGCTCAATGTCATCAACATTTTAAGCATTTAATGTGACAGTCACAATAATAAACACACGTATCGTACTTGAGTTATGTGTTCGCTTACGTCTGTTATAGTTTTGGTCAGCTGTAACTGCTAAAAATCAAATTCATTTGTCAGAACATTATTTGCCACACAGTCCTGCATAATTGAGCAAAAACTTCACCTTGATAAATTTTCTCGTTCTGGATATATTTCAAATTGCATTCCTTGGCCGTCTCAGCCCGCATATTACGTTTTATAATCATTACTCAATTAATCAAGATATCAAGTTCGTCTGGATGACGAGTCCATGCACGACTGACAAGCAAGACATACACGTACAGAAGACTGCAAGCTGTACCGAAAGAAGATCAATTCTGAGACTGAGTTCATATCTACTGGATACTTCACTTACAACGACCACTGCACATAAAACTGAATACTATGTTCTAAACCTAGAAGACCGAGAGATATGGGGAAACTTAAAACTAAATGGGCACATTAGAAGTAAAGAAGAAGAAATATATAAGTGCAGTGAAATCAAAACGAGACAGACAGGAAAGAAGTAAGTAGCTGTCTGTTATTTCAAAAGTAATTGAACTCTTAATACATTCATCCTGCTGTCAGACAAGACGTAGAAGGACGTAGAAAAATACAGTTGTCTACTGAATCATGACCGTACCCAAGTGCACACTTCTTCGTCCGAAGAAAACTGACGGCTACGAATGTCTTTCTTCAGGGTACAAAAATCTGCAAATCGCATGGGGAGATATCGGAACTGTATACAGAATTTGTAAGGGTTTCCCGATAAAACTCTAAACATGAGGGTGGGCACACGATGCATATTTTTGGAACCGTGAGGAAAGACATTCGTAGCTGTCTATTTGCTTCGGACGAAGAAGTGCACGCCACGGTATAATCATGGTTTCGTAGGCAGCTGCAAACGCTTCTCCATGATGGCATTGGCCGTCTTGTCTCACTGAGGGATAAAAGTATTAATAGTTATGGCGAATACTTTTGAAATAATATACAGTTTATGTTATGTTATGTTAACCGGGGACCTAGAAACGACGGAGAGGCTCCGTCCCCGCCGCAGCCGCAGTGGTCCGCAACCCCACGACGACTACCGCAGTCCACTTCACCCCTCCGCCGCCCCACACCGAACCCAGGGTTATTGTGCGGTTCGGCCCCCGGTGGACCCCCCAGGGAACGTCTCACACCAGACGAGTGTAACCGCTATGTATGCGTGGTAGAGTAATGGTGGTGTACGCGTACGTGGAGAACTTGTCTGCGCATATTGTAGCTGAGGCGGAATAAGGGTAACCAGCCCGCATTTGCCGAGGCAGATGGAAAACCACCTAAAAACTATCCACAGACTGGCTGGCTCACCGGACCTCTACACAAGTTTGCCGGGCGGACTCGTGCCGGGGACCAGGCGCTCCCTCCCGCCGGGAAAGCCGTGCGTTAGACAGCACGGCCAACCGGGCGGGCTATATACAGTTTACTTACTTCTTTTCTATCTGTCTCGTATTCATTTGGCTACCATTTACGCGAGAGGAGTTCAATAAGTACTACATAACATTTGTTTTCTCGGCCAATTTCTGTGGAAAAAGCGTGGAATTCGTTGTGGGACATCGTGGGTTATTCCTGTTCCCGTCCCTATAGTTTCATGTTCTTCCGACAGGTGGTGGCGCTACACGCATCCTTCAAAATGTCTTCGCCAATGGAGGTGCTTTCCAAGCAGAGAGCTGTCACTGAGTTTCTTTTTCTGAAAACCACAGCATTGCACTTATTCTTAGATGCTTGCAGAACGTCTGTGGAGACCTGGCAGTGAACAAAAGCACCGTGAGACATGGAGTACCAAGTGTGATGTTCAGAGAAGGCAGCAGGCATTCTAGCTGAAATTTGTGAATGGAATCGACAGCTGACAGAATAAAAAGCATAAACAAAGATTCGAAAAAAGTGATTAGAGTAGTAGAAAATCTGCTAGTAACTCCTGCCTACGCACTCACACACGGTCCAGGGAGACAGCTGCAGAGGTGGCCACCAGTCACCAGACTCCAGCTGTGGTGCCGTGAAGTTCCGATCTGTTGTCACGTGGAGGGTGTTCATAACTTTGCCCTATTTATGCTTCCGCCACAAGAGTGACAAACGGTCCGCTCCATCTACCAATAGGTATGTCAGCCATCACAGAGGGAGCTGATGTGAAGAACTGCTTCCTGCCTCCGCACGACAGATCGTAGAACGGCATTCTTCCGTCCTTCGCGGATAAATGTGATCTTACAGCCACGCTAGGACAGTTCATCGGCAGCAGCAGTCATCAGCCAGTATCAGGTTCTGCCGTTACAGACAGTCGCTATCAACGAGTGGTCGTGCGACTGTAAACGCAAGGATGAACCTGAACTATCAGCTTTAGTTGCAGTAGTTCACAATCAGCTGATAGCTCCCTTTCCCTCTATTTGGTTAGATTAGTGTGTAGGACTTCCACCGTAGAACCACGCATCATACTGTCCCACTCAAAATGGAATATTTCACTCTAAATTATTTTAATAAATGCTGTTTACGTGTTTATCATTGCGTTTCCTATCATATCTGCGTTCTAGTTAATACAACACTGCGACAAAACCAGTTGCTCGCGTGCAAGCAAGCTACCTTTTACAGCTACCAGATGCTTATAATTAAAGTACAGTATTCACAGAGGTCCAGGGTGGTCTGAAATTATTCTGTGGCAGCGATGCTTGGTAGATATTTTAATGAGTTAATGTGGTGCCGATCTGCTCTGGAAAAGGAATTAATTCCAAATTTAGCCACCAGCCGGAAATCTGGCGCTTTGAATGCAGTTAAAACGTATAGAAATGAACCATTTTATGTAATGGATTAGGAACGGCACGTGAACAGATAAGGTCGAACAAGTGAGAAAGGCATAATGTTGATTTTATTATCAGTTGCCGCTCACAAATTTCTCTCTCACTACAGGAGCACTAGCACGTTCTGCTTGGTCAATTACAACAGCAAATTCGGCAATAGCTTTCACCGGGATAAGACACCTTCCTCTTCCAGGTGCCATGCTAAGCTAACCCGTATTTTCGAGTTACATTGTCAGCTTCATTAAACCATTTAATGACATTAGGCCTCTCCTCAGACCGTTCAGTCGGCTATGCTGTCTCAGCGCAGCACTGTAGTTGCTGCCTTTCACGTAAAGCAGTTTCGCTAACAGCGCATGGTCTCTCTTCTCGATAGCCATACTGATCATTCACGTTATGGCTTATAAAATGACAGCGTGCACGTCATACCGTCATGAAAACTGAGTACACTGTGAGATTTGCTCCTGGGGCCCAAAATTGGAACTAATTTGTTTTCCAACGCAAATCGGTTCTGCAATAGCACGTTAGCATATCTACGAAGTTTCGCTGCCATACGAAAATTACAGCCCACATTTGATCTCCGTCAGTATTTCCTATGGTACGGGGCATGTATTGAATCATATCGTTTTTCTTTCTTTTCTTTCCTTATATATAATCTATATGTAAACTGAATGAGCTAAACCAAAGGTAAATTAGCGAGTTGTTTTGAGGCAAGGATAATGTTTTGATACATTGTTAAATATCTGTATGAAACAACGTAAGAAATACGCTCTTCAGTTTATTAATTCGTGTATCTTCACCCTTTTGTTTCGGCAAGCGGTAGCGTAAGCACGTATACTTGGATCCGTCGTATCAGCATTGTTAAAAATGTGCATTTTAACCGTTGATTAAATGTTTTGTAAAAAATTATTAGAAAAGGAATATTTATTCACACGGTTTTAAGTTCAAATTCTATCTGTTCATCATTTCACTCGCCGCCGATATCCTGCTTCAAGTTCGGTGCAGACAAGAATAATTCAAACCATATCTGTAGGAGCATTCCCGCATCGACATTGTCACACTCAGACTAGATGCAATGGAATTAGTGTGAAGGTAATGACTCAGACTTGATAGGCACCTATTGAACTTGGTTTACTTATACTAAAAGTTTCAATGGTTGCGGTGATTATTTGGTACCGCACGCTACAGGAAGCAGCAGAAAGTAATGCAAATTATGTTTATTGGCCTTGAATGTAATGATATTAAAGGTCTGTTGATATGAGTATCAGTTAAATTTCACCCAAGATTGTGCACAGATTCATAAATTACCTTCAGTTTTTTAAACAAATCTTTCTAGTCAATTTTTCCAATTATTCAAGCAATTATTAATCCTTTTCGATTTCCACATCCCTATTCAATGGCGACCGTGCAAGGACGGCGCCGAGCGAAATATGAGCACACCTTTCAATTGTTAAGATGAAAATTTTTGAAATACACGGTTCATATTATTGTTACGAGGAACTAATGAAACTTTCTTTGTATTTGTTACATGTCCACCATCTTGGGAGTGATAAAATCATTGAAGGAGCAAATTAAAATTAAATTCTGCCTGCAAACGAGACGAGCCGGGAATGCTGATTTGAGCAGTAAAGTTAGGAAGCTGCTACGCTGTATGCTTATATGGTGGAGCTTGGCGCTGTCTCTCCGGCAGTAGATAATATCTTTTCCTTCCAATTAATATCCTTTATGGAAAGTGCATTCCAATCAAAAGACGAAAAATTTTATAAAGTTATCATTAAAGTGCAAGATAAATCATTTAAATTCTATAAGACTATTCATTAGTGAATAGGCAGCTAAATCTACTTTAATTGAAAAGTACCGATACAGACAAAATTTTAATTTAGAAAAATTTTATTCAAAATTTGGTCATAAACTATTCACAATGGAATCAAAGGAAATGGCCATTGTTGAAAATTCATTACAAAATGCGATACGCCAAGATGTCGGAAATCCAAGCTTGGCAACAGTAGCGCGCCAAATCATGAACTGGCCGATCGCTAGCAAAACAACCATGTTGGCGTCCCACTACCAATAAATGGTGATACTGGTAATATAACTAATCGTGATGTCACTTTCATGACGCTCGGTGAGACAATTTCTCAGTTCTCACCGGGAAATATTTTTCAAATAGTGAAACCAAAGGGCCCGACAGCGAAAATTTCTTTGATTACTTGCTCAAGACATCGCGAAAGCAAGAACAGGAAACAGTTCGTAAAAACAATGTAAATACTGTGAACAAACTCTAGTTACAGCAGAGGCACCTTCTTTACGAAGATGGTACGATGTTTAGATGGAAACGCAGACAGTGCATGTCACAAAAAATTGTTCAAATGGCTCTAAGCACTATGGGACTTAACATCTGAGGTCATCAGTCCGCTAGACATAAAACTATTTAAACTTAAGTAACCTAAGGAAATCACAGACTTCCATGCTCGAGGCAGGATTCAAACCTGCGACCGTAGCAGCAGCGCGGTTCCGGACTCAAGCGCCTAGAACCGTTCTGTCACAAAGGCCGGCGTGCATGTCACAGGGCAGCCGACGGAAACAACAGGTCAAAAACAATTCCACTAGAGGCAAACTTAAATCTTGTGTATTTTATGAAGTTAACAACAAGCGCGAGGAATGTTTTTTTTGGAATTCACTGTGCAATTACCGTAAAAGTCAGGGCACAAACCTGATGTTCGCAACACGAAGTACATCGGGGAGCGTGATGAGACACTCTGGTACAAAAAGTGGTTAGTGATAGAAGTTGCAATGATGCTTGCAAATAACTTGAGCAAATCAATTAAATAATAAACGAAACAAACAATAAGGCGTTGTCTGTGACACTCAGAATTAATAAAGTGGCACTGAAATTTCAAATTGGCACATGATACTCAATTTCTTTATCCAGTTTGCAGGCGTTGTTATGTGCGGTTTAATTGTGCATATGCTGTGTTGTACAAGTTCAGAAAGATTACAGTAAAGTTAGTTACTTATTATTAGGACTCGCATTCGGGAGGACGACGGTTCAATCCCGCGTCCGGCCATCCTGATTTAGGTTTTCCGTGATTTCCCTAAATCGCTCCAGGCAAATGCCGGGATGGTTCCTTTCAAAGGGCACGGCCGACTTCCTTCCCCGTCCTTCCCTAATCCGATGAGGCCGATGACCTCGCTGTCTGGTCTCCTTCCCCACAACAACCAACCAACCAACTTCTTATTAATGTAACATGAGGTTTTATTTAACCACTGCTTTTCCCGGCTAATGAACGTTATTTTGTTAAAGAAATCTCCACCTGGGAACGTGTAGCAATGTTGCCTGTCAAGCAGTGTAAATGAAACTAAGTTCATTCACAAAAGTAATAATCTGCAACCAACAAACAAGCTAAATGTATGACAAGTAATCTGAACTAAACAAGATTAATGATTTTTAGTAATTTCAGTGCTGTTATTTAAAAGACTCTTTGCTAGTTGCAGAAAGTTTATTAAAATTAATGTTACTGTTATTCGAGGTGGCAACACTTTTCATTAAGGAAAATGAACAATTTGTCACACAATATCACACTTACACAACACTAATGTATTTTCTTGTCAAAATATTTCAGAAAAGTTGTTACGACATTACCATGCTCCATACATCAGCAGATAAGAATTTATGTCACGTAAGATGCTGTTTGCATTCATAGAAGTACAATATATTCACAGTCTAACTGGAATTTTTTACTTCAGAGTGGGCCCTCGGCCACTAATACACAATTAATATCGCAATTATAGCCAACAACATTTAAGTCTGCATAGAAAATCAATTTAAAACTGTCGCTGCAATACTTCACTAAGATGGAGGCTAACATAGGACAATCACTTAGTGTGTACATAAAGTCCGGGAACACTTTCAATTATTTATTGCACAAGAACTAAACGTTGTACAGATGTCATAAATATTGCATTTTGAAGAGAAAATCTGAAATATGGTACAGAATACCCTCCGCCATGCACCGTAAAGTAGATTGTGGAGTTTCTATGGACATGGGGATGTACTTCATGATCAGCAGTTACAATGGTAAGTTTCTCGCTGTTCTTATCCTTACCACTGCTCATTACTTTCGTCTACTCACCCTCACAGTACATATTTTCTTTAATGTCGTTTGTTGTTAACAATATTAGCCTATTCCCAAAAGTTAGCAGCTTTCACTCAGTTAATACTAGGCAGAAATCCAATCTGCATGTGGAATGCACTTCCTTGACTCTTGTGCAGAAAGGAGTGCAGTATTCTGCTGCATCCATTTTCAATAAGCTACCACAAGGACTCAAAAATCTTAGCAGTAGCCCCAACTCTTTTAAGTCTAAACTGAAGAGTTTCCTCATGGCTGACTCCTTCTATTCTGTCGAGGAGCTCCTGGAAGAGCTAAAAAATTAAGCAAATTCCAGTGTTACATTGTTGATTTTCTTTATTTAAACTTGCGACTTGTCACCTGAATATGTTTTTTTATATGTCATTTTATCTGTTTCTAATATCGTGTTATAACTTCATGTATTGACTCGTTCCATGACCATGGAGACTTCTCCTTAATTTGGTGCCACGGAACAATAAATAAATAAATAAATAAAATAAAAACTTCGATTTACTCTCAATCCATTTACTGTAAATATTAGACTGTTCGTTCCATACAACACATCCCGTAATTCTTCTTTCAATGAGGATAGAAATGTCATCGGCGAATCTTAACACTGACACCCTTACACCTTGAATTTTAAATTCCACTCGTGAACCTTTCTTTTATTTCTGTCATTGCTTCTATGACGTGTAGACTGAACAGCAGGGGCGAAGGACTACGTCCCTATCTTGCACCCTTTTTAAGCCTTGCACTTTGTTCTTGGTCTTCCACCCCTATTTTTCCTTCTTGGTTCTTGTACATATTGTATATAACCTGATTCTTCCTGTAGCTTACCCCTATTTTTCTCAGAATTTCGAACAAGTTGTACAATTTTACGTTATCGAACGTTTGTTTCAGATCGACAAACCCTTTGAACATGTCTTGATTTTTCTTCAGTCTTGCTTCGATTGTCAACCGCAACGTCAGAACTACCTCTCTGTGCCTTTACCTTTCCTAAGGCCAAACTGATCGTCATCTAACAGATATTCTGTTTTCTCTTCCGTTCTTCAATATATTATTCTTGTCATCGACTTGGATGCACGAGCTGTTTAGCTGATTGTGTGATGATTCTCGTACTTAATTGTTCTTGTACTCATGGGAATTGTGTGGTTCATGTTTCTCCAGAAGTCTGATGGTACATCGCCAGTCTCTTACATCCTACACACGAACGCGAATAATCGTTTTTTTTGCCACTTCCTCCAGTAATTTTAGAAATTCCGATGGGATGTTTCTATTCCTTCTGCCATATTTAATTTTAAATCTTCCAAAGCTTTTCTAAATTCTGATACTGAATACCCTATCTTTACCGTATCGACTCCTGTTCCTTCCTGTGTCACGTCATCAGAAAAGTCCTCCCCATCAAAATTTGGAAATTTGTGGTAAGAACTATGGATCCAAACTGCTGAGGTCATCGGTCCCTAGGCTTACGCATTACTTAATCTAATTTAAACTAACACACTAAGGACAACACACATACCCATGCCCGAGGGAGGACTCGAACCTCCAAAGGGGGGAGCCGCGCGAATGGTGACAAGACGCCTGACATCGCACGGCTACTCCGCGCGGCCCCTCCCCGTCATAGAAGCCCTCAATGTAACCCCTTCCATCTATCCGTTCTCTCCTCTGCATTTAACAGTGGAATTCCCATTGCACTCTTAATGTTAGCACCCTTGCTTTTAATTTAACCGAAAGTTGTTTTGACTTTTCTATATGCTGAATCAGCCCTTTCAACAATCACCTTTTTCAGATTTCTACACATTTTTCATATAGCCATGTCGCCTTCACATCCCTGCACTTCCTGTTTATTGTATTCCTAATTGCCTTGTATTTCTGTATTCCTAAATTTCTTTGAGCATTTTGTACTTCCTTCTTTCATCGGTCAACTGATGTATTTCCTTTGTTACCCATGGTTTCTTCATAGTTACTTACTTGTTCCTACGTTTTTCTGTCCATCTCTTGTGATTAACCTTTCTATAGATGACCATTCCTCTTCAACTGAACTGCCTACTGAGCTATTCATTATTGGAATGGTCTCAGAAAATCTCAAGCGGAACTCCTCATTCCATAGTACCTCCGCGCCCAACTTCTCTCCGCATAGATTCTTCCTGACTAGTCTCTTGTAATTTAGCCTACTCTTCTTCACTATTAAATTGTGATCTGAGTCCATATCTGCTAGGTACGCCTTTCAATTTACGATCTTATTTCGGAATCTCCCTCTGTTATCTAACTGAAATCTTTTCGTATCTCCCGGCTTTTTCGAAGTATACCTCCTCCACTTGTGATTCTCGAAGGAGTATTCGCTACTACCATCTGAAATTTACTGCAGAAGTAATCTTTCTTCTCTTTTATTCCTACTATCCGTAACCTTTCATTATACTCCATCTCCTACAACCGTTTTCCAATCTCCCATGACTATTAGAGTTTCAATTCCCTTTTGTTGTTGTTGTGGTCTTCAGTCCTGAGACTGGTTTGATGCAGCTCTCCATGCTACTCTATCCTGTGCAAGCTTCTTCATCTCCCAGTACCTACTGCAACATACATCCTTCTGAATATCCTTGGTGTATTCATCTCCTGGTCTCCCTCTACTATTTTTACCCTCCACGCTACTCTCCAATACTAAATTGGTGATCCCTTGATGTCTCACAACATTTCCTACCAACCGAGCCCTTCTTCTAGTCAAGTTGTGCCACAGACTTCTCTTCTCCCCAATCCTATTCAATACTTCCTCACTAGTTATGTAATCTACCCATCTAATCTTCAGCATTCTTCTGTAGCACCACATTTCGAAAGCTTCTATTCTCTTCTTGTCAAAACTATTTATCGTCCATGTTTCACTTCCATACATGGCTGCACTCCATACAAATACTTTCAGAAACGACTTCCTGACACTTAAATCTATACTCGATGTTAACAAATTTCTCTTCTTCAGAAATGTTTTCCTTGCCATTGCCAGTCTACATTTTATATCCTCTCTACTTCGACCATCATTAGTTATTTTGCCCCCCAAATAGCAAAACTCCTTTACTACTTTAAGTGTCTCATTCCCTAATCTAATACCCTCAGCATCACCCGACTTAATTCGACTACATTCCATTATCCTCGTTTTGCTTTTGTTGATGTTCATCTTATATTCATCTTTCAAGTTCAACTGCTCTTCCAAGTCCTTTGCTGTCTCTGACAGAATTACAATGTCATCGGCGAGCCACAAAGTTTCAATTTCTTCTCCATGGAATTTAATACCTACTCCGAATTTTTCTTTTGTTTTCTTCACTGCTTGCTCAATATAGAGATTGAATAACATCTGGGAGAGGCTACAACCCTGTCTCACTCCCTTCCCAACCACTGCTTCCCTTTCATGTCCCTCGACTCTTATAACTGCCATCTGGTTTCTGTACAAATTGTAAATAGCTTTTCGCTCCCTGTATTTTACCCCTGCCACCTTTAGAATTTGAAAGAGAGTATTCCAGTCAACATTGTCAAAAGCTTTCTCTAAGTCTACAAATGCTAGAAACTTAGGTTTTTTGCCTTTCCTTAATCTAGCTTCTAAGATAAGTCGTAGGGTCAGTATTGCCTCACGTGTTCCGATATTTCTACGGAATCCAAACTGATCTTCCCCGAGGTTGGCTTCTACTAGTTTTTCCATTCGTCTGTAAGCGATTAGCGTTAGTATTTTGCAGCCGTGACTTATTAAAC
This sequence comes from Schistocerca piceifrons, assembly GCF_021461385.2. Lineage (NCBI taxonomy): Eukaryota > Metazoa > Arthropoda > Insecta > Orthoptera > Acrididae > Schistocerca > Schistocerca piceifrons. The sequence goes on along the minus strand of NC_060138.1, from coordinate 1,023,226,095 downwards.
TAATAGTTCGGTCATTTTCACATCTGTCAACACCTGCTTTCTTTGAGATTGGAATTATTATATTCTTCTTGAAGTCTGAGGGTATTTCGCCTGTTTCATACATCTTGCTCACACAGATGGTAGAGTTTTGTCAGGACTGGCTCTCACAAGGCTGTCAGTAGTTCTAATGGAATGTTGTCTACTCCCGGGGCCTTGTTTCGACTCAGGTCTTTCAGTGCTCTGTCAAACTCTTCACGCAGTATCATATCTCCCATTTCATCTTCATCTACATCCTCTTCCATTTCCATAATATTGTCCTCAAGTACATCGCCCTTGTATAGACCCTCTATATACTCCTTCCACCTTTCTGCTTTTCTTTCTTTGCTTAGAACTGGGTTTCCATCTGAGCTCTTGATATTCATAGAAGTGGCTCTCTTTTTTCCAAAGGTTTCTTTAATTTTCCTGTAGGCAGTATCTATCTTACCCCTAGTGAGATAAGCCTCTATATCTACACATTTGTCCTCTAGCCATCCCTGCTTAGCCATTTTTGAGACGTTTGTATTCCTTTTTGCTTGCTTCATTCACAGCATTTTTATATTTTATCCTTTCATCTATTAAATTCAATATTTCTTCTGTCACCCAAGGATTTCTACTGGCCCTCGTCTTTATACCCACATGATCCTCTGCTAACTTCACTACTTCATCCCTCAATGCTACCCATTCTTCTTCTACTGCATTTATTTCCCCCATTCTTGTTAATTCTTCCCTTATGCTCTCCCTGAAACTCTGTACGACCACTAGTGTAGTCAGTTTATCCAGGTCCCATCTCCTTAAATTACCATCTTTTTGTAGTTTCTTCAGCTTTAATCTACAATTCATAACCAATAGATTGTGGTCAGAGTCCACATCTGCCCCTGGAAATGTCTTACAGTTTAAAACCTGGTTCCTAAATCTCTGTCTTACCATTATATAATCTATCTGAACCTGTCAGTATCTCCAGGCTTCTTCCATGTATAAAACCTTCTTTTATGATTCTTGAACCAAGTGTTAACTATGATTAAGTTGTGCCCTGTGCAAAATTCTACCAGGCAGCTTCCTCTTTCATTTCTTACCCCCAATCCATAGTCACCTACTACGTTTCCTTCTCTCCCTTTTCCTACTGACGAATTCCAGTCACCCATGACTATTACATTTTCGTCTCCATTCACTATCTGAATAAATTCTTTTATTTCGTCATACATTTCTTCAATTTCTTCGGCATCTGCAGAGCTATTTGGCATATAAACTTGTACTACTGTGGTAAGGGTGGGCTTCGTATCTATCTTGGCCACAATAATGCGATCACTATGCTGTTTGTCGTAGCTTACCCGCATTCCTATTTTCCTATTCATTATTAAACTTACTCCTGCATTACCCCTATTTGATTTTGTGTTTATAACCCTGTAGTCGCCCGACCAGAAGTCTTGTTCGATTCCCTTTACGTACTGAATTATCCATTCGGTATCCACGAATACGTTCTCTAACTCTTCATGTTCTGCTTGCGACATCAACTATTGTTGTCGGTTTTGGTTTGCTGTCGAGTCTGCTGAGAAAGCTCTAGCGCGGAAACAAAAAATGGTTCAAATGGCTCTGAGCACTATGGGACTTAACATCTGAGGTCATCAGTCCCCTAGAACTTAGAACTACTTAAACCTAACTAACCTAAGGACATCACTCACATCCATGTCCGAGGCAGGATTCGAACCTGTGACAGTAGCAGTCGCGCGGTTCCGGATTGAAGCGCCTAGAACCGCTTGGCCACCTCGGTCAGCAGCACGGAACCATTCACAATTACTCTCTTTCTCATCTACCTTCCTAATCATAACGAATCCGAATTTCGTTATACTGTTTTCTACTGCTGTTGATATTACTCTATACTCATTGACCGGAAATCCTTGTGTTCTTTCCATTTCACTTTGCTTTTACCAAGTGTATCTACATTGAGCCTTACCACTTCGTCGTCAGATTTTGTAGCTTCCCTATCACATTCAAGTTTCTGAAATTCCACGCCTCGACTCGTAGAACGTTATCTTTTCGTTTGTTATTGAATGTTTTTCACATTATCGCCTTCCTTTGATAGTCCGATCCCGGAGATCCGAATGGGGTGCTGGTCCGGAATCTTTTGCAATAACATAACTTTTCTTCAATTACAGTTCCATGTTCTGTACAAACAGACATTACGTGTATTCTATTGCCTTCTGCGTCCTCACGCCGTTGATCGCTGTTCATTCTTCCATCTTTTAGGGACAGTTTCTCACCCCAAGGGCAAGAAAGTGTCCTGGGCATTTGCCCGCTCTTCCTTCCCCTTTGACAGGACAGTGGCAGATTGAGGGTGACTTACACCGAAAGTCTTCGGCCGCCATTGCTGATGATTTTGATTCAAAATGTAAGCGTATCAGGTTTCGAATCTGGGACCGAGGGCGTTTGGATTACTATCCAAAGACGTTGGTCCTGTACCACGTGTTCGTTTTCTTTAATAATTACAAAATAGTAGGATCTTTTGGTTTAAAAATGCGTGTTTCTCATAGAAGACACTGTCGTACACCAAATGTAGCAATGAGAAAACGTAGAATGCAACGTAATCAGATTATGGCGCTATCTTGATAAACATAAGTAAGTTGCAAATACACTTCTGGCAGTTAATAGTGGACTCCCTTCTCTGGCTTATGTAACCTCAGATGACCACAGTGAAAACATAAATAGGTCTATAATACAGTCATTGCTGAAGCCAGGGGGAAGACTGGTTAACAAGACTAAGTCCAATGTTGGCACCATGTGGGTACTACGAACAAACAACATTCAATGATTGTAGAATATGGAAAACACGCTATTGTACACTCACAGAATGTTGTTTGTAGATAGTAATCACATGGTGCCAACATTAAAAGTAATCTTGTTGACTAGTGTTCCCTCTGACTTCTCCAACGCTTGCATTATAGATCTTTTTGTGTTTTTACTGTGGGATATTATATTCTTTGGTCATATAAGGTCACATAGGCTTTAGAATGGAGAATTACTGCTTCTGAAAAAAACCCTTGATGTGGACGTATGCCCTGTTCTGAATGGTTTCCGAGACAGAACACTTTTAATGTACATTTCTATTTATTTCCCGTATTATTCATTATCATTGCTTACAACGCCGGCCAGTGTGGCCGAGCGGTTCTAGGCGCTTCAGTCTGGAACCGCGCGACCGCTACGGTCGCAGGTTCGAATTCTGCCTCAGGCATGGATGTGTGTGATGTCCTTAGGTTAGTTAGCTTTAAGTAGTTCTAAGTTCTAGGCGACTGACGACCTCAGATGTTAAGTCCCATAGTGCTCAGAGCCATTTGAGCCATTTTTGGTTACACGTACCACATTAATAGAGAGGAAGTCGAGACGAACATTTTGATACAGGACGCTTGTGGTCTATCAAGTCGGAAAACTACCTCAAACTGACCTACAAAAAGTACTTAAGACAAAAAATAAATAGGACCTTTTTGGTAGCAAATTTAATTTGGTTTACTTGTGTACTGAGACACATTTTCGTTGGAGTGTGCGGTTTTCGAGTTATTAAAGAAAACCTACAAAAGTGATATTAAACGTGTTCTACCTCGGAAACCATTCGCGATAAGGCATATGTCCATATGAAGCTTTCTGTTCAGAATCACTAATACTATCGCCTCTCAAAGTATGTACGTTTCCTCTTGACTCACTCTGTATGTAAGGATTAGTACACAGTCAAATAGCAGTTTACCCTTTTAAAAAGTCATCAACTAGTTTCAAACGACAGATGTCGTTTATAAGGCCAGTCACTATTAACGAGCGTTCGTGGGACCATGAACGCTTAGTGTCTGTCACTCAGAGCCTGGGCTGTCAGCTGTTAGTTCCAGCTGTCCGGAATGAACTTCTTGGGATAGAATATCTCTCTTTCACTGCATTAGTTTACATCAGTGTGTAGGACTTCAACCGCAGAGCCACACATCACTCCTAATCGAGTATTTCACTGTATTAAGAATAAATAGTATTTACTTATAGTATTTACTTGTTTATCACATTGTTGCCCGTCCTATCCGTATTCTAGTTAATGTTGCCCTGCACAAACAAGGAGAGCTGCATTACAGAATTACGGGAGTTCAAAAACTAGGCAGCAAACGAAAGCTGAACGAAGCGATGATCTTACCGAGTATCGGATCAAATTTGCGACTGCAGAGCAATGAGAGAACCGTTCAATGACTTTGGGAGTACAATTTTTTCATCCGGTCTAAGTACAAACCCCAGGAGGCTCTGGTCTTACTTAAAATCAGTAAACAGTTCTAAATCCTCTATTCCTTCACTCAGTGAACGGAACGAAACGGAAGATAACAGACAGCTGGCCGAATACTAGATTCGATGTTCCGAAATTGTTTCACTGCAGAAGATGGTAATACAGTGCCTACTTTCAGTAATCGTACGGCAGATACTGAGATAACCGATCGCGGAATAGTAGTAGAAAAGCATCAGCACCAGGCGAGATACCTATAAGGATCCACAAAGAGTATGCGAAAGAACTTATTCCCCTTCTAGCAGCAGTTTATCTTAGGTAACTGGAGCAGCGTAGGGTAGTTAGCGACTGGAAAAGCGCAGGTCATTCTCATTTTCGAGAACGGTCGTTGGACTGAATGTACATACTATCGTCAACGTAAATCTATTGTAGAATTATGGAACATGTTTTATGCTCAAGAATTATTACGTTTTGGAGAATGAAAATTCTCATCTTGAAAAATCAACATGGATTCGGCAAACAGAGATCTTGTGAAAGTCAGCTCGCTCTATTCCTCCACGAGATCCACAGTGCTACAGACAAAGGCGCCTAGATCGGTGTCGAATCGCATGACTTCAGGAACGCATTTGACACCGTCTAGCACTGTCGTTTAGAGAAAAAAAGGGAGCTTACCGAGTATCGGACCAGATTTGTGACACATAGAACTCAACAAGTCGACCTTAACGGAACAAAATCGATAGACGTAAAAATAATTACCAGAGCACCCCCAAGGAAATGTGAGGGGACCGTTACTGTTTACGATGTGTACAAATGATCTAGTAGGAAGCATCGGAGGCTCTTTAAGACTGTTCGCAGATGATACCGTTGTCTACAAGATAGTAGTAAGGCCTGAAGACAGTATCGTTTAGCAGAATGAACCACAGAAGATTGATGAATGGTGTAGGTTGTGGCAGTTGACCCTGAACGTAGATAAAAGTAACACATTGTGCTTACACAGGGAAAAAAATCCACTACTGTAGAACTACGCTATTGTTGCCAGGTCAGTGTGTCGGACCCGGGATTCCAGATGGCAGAGCTGAAACTGGGACCCACTGCGCCGTGTTTTGTCAGGAGGCTGAGCAAGTTCAAGAGCGTCAAGGGGCAGTGCCGAGTGATACAGCGGTATTCGGTAACAGTCGTTTATTCAGGTAATTTACAGTACTCGATGGGTGAAGCGTAATGTCGGCATGCTGTTCCGAGAGTCCAGCTGTCCCCCCCCCCCCCCCCCACCGATCCTCCGCCGACCGCCTCCCCTCCCCCCAACGATGTTTGTGTTCCCGGAGGCGGAATAGAGCCCAAACACGTACAGAATACAAGTTTATGCAGAATACTTATAACATTGCTGCCAGAGTGGCCCCTATAAGCGAAGACCAGCAAAGGTCAATCCCAATGCTCGACTGACCTGGCACAGTGTGGCCGAGCGGTTCTAGGTGCTTCAGTCTGGAACCGCACGACCGCTACGGTCGCAGGATCGAATCCTGCCTCGGGCATGGATGTGTGTGGTGTCCTTAGGTTGGTTAGGTTTAAATAGTTCTAAGTTCTAGGGGACTGATGACCTCAGATGTTAAGCCCCATAGTGCTCAGATCCATTTGAATTTTTGACCTAGCTCACCTGCCGGTATGTTATCCTGCTGATTCATCTTTAATGAATCTGTTCGCAGCTCAACTGGCGTCACCTTCATGTTAAGTGCGCCTTGCGACATTCGTCCATTTGCAACCGTTTCCCCCATGTGAAACATTGTTCCACCGAGTTCTACTGTTTGTTGCCAAAGATCTATCCTCGCACGGTGTTTGTCAAGGAAGTCCTGTCCGAGAATCACCGAATACCCCTCACCCACATATGGTAACATCTCTACCTGCTCACTAAACTTATTTCCTGCGATCACGAATTGAAGTGCCGTCATACCCAATGACTGTACTTTATTATCTCCCACCCCACGTAAACTGTGACGTGGTGGCTCAAGCCTTCTCCTGCTAACCAGGTCTAGACCAATAACAGACACGCGTGTCCCCATGTCAACCAGAAACCTTTGTTCCCTTCCGTTCACCAAGTCTAATAAGCAGTATTCTGTCTCTGCACCTTCAAGCGCATTACCTAATTTCACTGGGACTGCTCTCCGATGTTTGAAGCAATCCCGTTCTCGTTTAACGGATGCTGCCGCCGAGGTTCCCCCCTTCTTTTACTCCTGCAGTTTGCTGCCCGGTGATCCATTTTCCCACATAAGTAACACTGCAACTGGCACTGACATTGCCCCCTAATATGCCCTACCTGGCCACAAACAAAATACATAATTTCCATTGCCAGAACTTTATGCTCCACCCTTTGCTTCGTCGCATAATCTACCTCCTCTAAGTATGTGGCAATCCTTAGAGCCGCTGTAAGGTCACTGGGATTCTTCATTCTCACCTGACGTGACATCTCCGGCGGTACTCCCCGCAAAAATACATCTTACGCTCTGTTCTTGGCCTCCTGTAACGGCACTCTATTCGTCTCCCCATTCTGTGACAGTTCGAACATTTGTACATTCAGTTTTCGAATCCTATCTGAGAAAACCTCCACAGTCTCATTTCTCCTCTTAACTAACGGACTTAATTTTTTACAAAAAACCTGGTGCTATTCTGTTTTTGGTACCTTTGGCGTAACCCAGCCTCAAGCTCTGAAAACGTCCCCACATTGTCCAACGTTTCATGGTACAATACGTACGACCTGGAATCCCCTATCGGGCGTAACCTCGTCACTCTCAGCGTTACAACATCTGACCACACATTGGCCATTGTGATAATGTCATTAAGGAATACCGACACATCCTCCATTGTTTTACCCGAAAAGGGCTTAATCAATGCCGCAATTTCCGGGTCAAATGGTCTATGACACTCCCCGACCTGCAATTTACTTTCACCTGACGTCCCTTCCTCTACTTGCAATGCCTCAATTCTCTCCGCTAATTCTTCATATTTTTCTTTGTCCCTTAACCTTGTCTCCGACAGTACCCAAATTTGCTTAGTTAAAGCAGCTACAGCTTCTGCTGTAGTCACCACCGCAGCCTCGGCTGCTTCCCGTGTTTCCACCATTCTTGCTTATAGCTCTATTGTTTGTATTAATCCCTCTCTGCTACTCCTAAAACTTCACGCTTGCGGCGAATCATTGCCCATCTACATTCTGAGCAATTGCGCGCCAAATGACCAAATTTCTTACAAAAAAAACAACTCTTTGGCACCCACTTTGTACACGGTAATCCGTGCTCTGTCAGGTTACAAAAATTACATCACTTAGGCGCTATGTTATCATGTTCCCCGTTTCCCCTGAATCCAGGTAAATCTACAGGCTCCTCCAGCCTTACAAAAGACACCTTTAAAGAGTCTATCCTAATTCATATGAACCCTTCAAAACACAAAATAATGACACATAAACAGTAAATCAAACGTCACTCACCCATATACATCGTGCTCGTGTCCAGGTGAACAGTCCTGCATTCCTCCCTGTACTGATATGGACGAACACCTCCCGAACAACAAGACGTAACACGAAGTAAACGACCACCCGTCACGAAAGCAACCAAACACCTCAACTACACCTCTACACAGGCACACCTCAACCCTACTTGCTCAGCATAAGATGTGGGAGTGGAAATCCGGTACCGGCGTTGTAACCGGTACCGCTTCTGCCACCACTGTTGCGGGGTCGGTGTGTCGAACCCGGGACTTCAGTTGGCAGAGCTGAAGCCGGGACCCACCACGCCGTATTTTGTCAGGAGGCCGAGCAAGTTAAAGAGCGTCAATGGGCTGTGCAGAGTGATACAGCAGTATTCAGATAATTTACAGTACTCGATGGATGAATCGTTGTGTCAGCGCTCCACCTGCATGCTGTCCCACGAGTCCAGCCAGCTCAGCAGACCCCTGGTATGCTGCTGCTGCTGCTGCCGTCATCAAGGCCTCCCGCTGGAAGTCGGCCGCACTCTCCCGATCGCTGCCCGCCGATGCGTTGCGATTTGCGCAGCGCTGCTGCCCGCGATTCTGGAGACTGCTACAGACTCTGGTCCTCACCACCCTCCGCCCCGTTTGGCCTGCTCTGTCCGGCCATGGGACGAAAGTGGGTGTACTGGTCTCCCGTGCCCCTCGGGCCGCCGCTGCTCCCAGCAAGGACTGGACTCGAACCCAAGCCCTCCTGGATGCTGTGCCGCAACTTGCTTCTAGTGGTGCTTGGCAGATGACAACACCCGCCGCCGTCTCTGGTGCTGTTGCAGCGCTGCTGCACCTCCTGCAGCATACGCCTCGCCTGGACCCCTGTGCACCAGGTTTAAAGCGAACGTGGCCTGTAGACTCGAGTGGAACCGAGCCCCTCCAGGACCTGCTGCAGACCTCTGCCACTGCCCTCTTTCAGGCAGACCGTGCGATCTCCAAGTTCCAGGCTGCCATTCTGTCCTGTCCCGGTGTTGTGTCCCCGGACGCGGAATGTAGCCCAAACAACTACATAGAAAACAGAATACAAGTTTATGCAGAATACTTATAACATTGCTTCCAGACTGGCCCCTATAAGCGAAGACCAGCACAGGTCCGTCTCGATGCTCAACTGACCTGGCACACTCTGTCCCAAGCTAAAATTGTCCTTCATATCAGTTTTTCCCTCGTTCCCTCGCTTCTGATGTAGTGTTAGAGAGAGACAGAAATTATGGCGGGGATAAATTCTCACACGTCAGCTACTTACAAATCGCCACTCTTGTCTCTGGCCTAGTGCCCCGCCTCATACATCACAATAACTTAAAGCAATGCTGCAGTTTTCTGCCTCGTTGTTGCTCCATTCTAAACAAATTGTGCGTGCAATGCTGCTGCCGCAGCTCTGTGCCCGCGAGTACCATGTTTACCTTTCCTGGTTCGCTGGCTGTTGACTGTTACCACACTGTGTCAGCGGCCCCAGATTTCTTCTCCCAACCGTACCTTCATTGAATTTTGACAAAATTTCCCTTTCCTTCGACTAGGACTAAAACTAGCGCAGCACTATTGATGACAAACTGCTGGAAACAGTATGTACTGTAAAAATCTAGGAGTACCTATCTAGAGCGACGTAAGTGGAGTGACCATTTAAAAGATAAAGTAACAAAAGCAAATGCCAGACTGAGTGTCATAGAAAAAAGTCTTAAGGAAATGTAGCTCATCCACAAAGGAAGGGGCTTATGAGGCGCTTGTTCGACCGATTCTTCGGTATTGTTCGTCAATGTGGGATCATCACCAGCTGGGACTTATAGAAGATGTCGAGAAGATGCGACGAGGAACCGTGCATTTCGTCACGGTACTCTTTAGCCAGCCCGAGAGCATTACAGAGATGCTCAACAAACTCTATTGTTACATCAGAGGAGTTGTGCATCACAGAGAGATTTACTATTGACATTTCGAGAGGTTACTTTCCAGGAAGAATTGGACAACGTATTTCTTTCTCTCAAATACATCTCACGAAGTAATCATGACAAGAAAATTCGAGAAACTAGAGCTAATACAGAGGTTTACCGACAGTCGTTCTTCCCACGCACCATTCGCGAATGAAATGGGGAAGGAGGGATCAGATAATGGTACCAGAATTACCCTCCACCACACATCGTTAGGTGGCTTGCGGAGTGTGATATAGATGTGACGAGGAAGCAAGCTACCTTGTACAGCAACTCTTTAATGTGGATGCCAGGTTTGTTTTGGTGACTACAGTAGCAACTAGCTTACAGTCTTAACATATCTAATTAGTTTTACATAACTGTAGTAATAATAATATCGTTTGATTATTTTATCAATTTTGCTGGATGAAATGAAGCATCAAGTTTTATTTCTACAAGTGTCGTTCAATAAATAATGCCCCAATTTCTTAACGACCACTAGTACACGGGTATATAGAAAATCGTCCTTTTATGTGCTTAAAAACTGTTGTTTCGTCTGCATGTGTGCGGCGTTTCGAACAACCCGACATATGGCACATCCGTGGTTGGTGAACTATCAAACTGGTGTCTACGCAAGATACTCGTTACAAGCAACATGCTGCTCTTGAATTCTTGGCTGCGGAAAAGAAACTATGGTGGATATCTATAAACATTTATGTGCAGTGTATGGCAGTCATGCAGCTTATAGCAATACTGTTGGGCGATGTGTAAGAGAATTAAATCATCAGAAAGTGCACACGTCCTCTCACGGCCACTGCTGCGTCATGTGAATCGCGCAGATACCATTATTCGCGCAGTCCGGCGTATCTCAACTTGGGAGTTGGCTTTACAGCGATCGATGAGCACTAGAATAGCGTGCACAATGGCTGAGTCTCTTCGATATTCAAAGGTGTGCTGAAGTTGTGTTCCTAATGTACGTCAGACCACAAGATTCAATGAAATGTCACTTAATCTATTGGACTGCCGACGCACTTGACGCCAATCGAGAGCCCTTTTGTGTTACGGATTGTTATAGCTGACGAAACCGGAGTGCATCACTTTCGACCGGAAACAAACTGGCAGTCAATAGTGTGGTAGCACATGCGGTCATATAGAAAAGATCAAGGCTCGCAGAGTCATGATGACAGTCTTGTGGGATAGTGATGCTGACGTTCTCGTGGACGTGTTGCCAAAGGGTCAACCATTGATTCGGAGACTTATGTGAAGACTTTGAACAATCTGTAGACTGTTTGCGACATGTTCAATTTGGCAAGAACCTAAAATAAGTCTTGCTCCACACAATTGAAACGTTTATACATTAAATGAAATAGCAGTACATCACAGGTTGGTATATTACCACCTAGTGCGTCTTTGAATGCAAATTTAATGAAAATTATTTGTTTATATGGAATATTGTTATTTCAAGTATCTTGGAATGCTGAACACATGAGCGATATTAAATCTCTGGTTTTCAGAGTTTGCATTTTTGAGAAAAGCTCGGGCAAGCTAATAGGTATCAGTCAAGTCGAGTCGCAGAGTCGCGCAGCAGTAATTGTGGAGAGAGGATGTTGGATCATGGCGGAATGAACAGCTTGAACAGCCTATGTGCAGCACAGAGATTTCTATTTGACGTGTTCCATGATATGTAACCCGAGGATGAAGGATGATTTTTAAGATGAACAGATTAATAGTCGCTCCTCAGAAAAACTTAACTTATTCTGAGTTTGTTTCAGTAATTATTGCTGTGCAAGAATTTCATTGCGTCCAATAATATCTACGTGTTGACAGTCGGGATGAACTACTAATCATGTGTTCAGTATTCTAATTAATCCTCCTTCATTCAGATTAATTAAATAGTAGTGCATTACGAATTAAAGGAAACTGATTTTGTAATAGAAATATTTTGCAGAAGCACACGTTATCGAGTACGACTATGCAGAGACAGAGAATGCTGATTGTTCGTATTAGTGGGAGTTCACTACTGTGTCATTAAAAGAATTTCGAAGTACTTCCTTTTGTCATTGACAGATATTTCACAAAGCATATCCCCATTACTTAAAGAGACGTCTTCGGAAAATTTGCATTGTCAAGATTTGCACTTTCGCGTGAACAAATTTTGATAATTTTGAAAAGAGAATAAAGAAACTAATTTGCTAAAACAACAACTTAAAAGAAAGAAGAATAAGAAAGCAAACTACTGGGCAGTGATTTATTTCAGATCATCATTTGCCTTGCAGCCAGAGTAAGACAAGAATTTGTTGTAGGACATAAATGAACATTTTTGACAGAATATTAGGAACAGTTGCCAATAACTGAAATTTCATGTAAATTCGACAGATGCGTTTTTGTAACAGGGCACATTTAATTTACTTAACAGTTAGTCATTGTGAGTATTCTTATGAATCATTGTTTCTTGCAACCTAATTTGCAGACAGTCAGATGCATTTCGGATTAATGAAGATCGGGTAGCGACGCCCATCCTAGATCTGAATCTGTAATCGAGATCGAGGATTTCAGTTAAACACAGAACCCGGGAACACATCACCAAATTGGTTTGGACATCTTTACCTCATCCGCTTGTAAAGCCAGACCTGTCGCCCTCGGACATCCAACGTTCTGGATCATTTAAACGTTCTTTATGTGGAACACACATTGAAGATGATGATGTTTGGTTTGTGGGGCGCTTAACTGCGCGGTCATCAGCACCTGTGCAAAGTCCCAATTTTTACATAGCTCAGTTTTTGTACACAGCCCGGTCTAACCACAGTTACGAATGATAATGATGATGATAAAACAATGAGGACAACACAAACACATAGTCCCCTGGCAGAGAATATCCCCATCCCGGCCGGGAATCGAACCCGGGTCCCTGTGATCTGGAGGCAACAACGGTAATCACTAGACCACGAGCTGCGGACTCACATGGAAGATGACACAAGCGTAATTCGAGCAGTGAGCTGTCAACACATAACAAGGGTTTCTACCTACAGGGAATAATGCTCTCACACAACGTTCCCGAAAGGCCATAGGACGCGATTGGGGGCTATGTAGAAAAATGAAACACGTAAAATAAATGTGTACTGGTTTTGTTACCAAATTATAACTCTTCTGAATAAATATGTTCAGTGGGGCATTATTTATTAATCGGTCTTCATACAGTAAGAATTGTCTATTCAAATGTCTGTTTCTTTACAGCTTGTTGCCGGTTACCTCTAGCTACTTGAGTACCTTCGCAAATCACACTAGACGCTGACGGAAGTGGGTCAGCGTCGGACTTGGCCATCGCCAGAGGACAAAATAGGAAATCACAAAGATAAAGGATATACTGCAAAGTGCCCCTGTCGAACCAGCCACACATCTTCAGAGAACTCACTATACTACTGCAAAAGTTTGTGCCTTCGGATTTTAACGAGTTCCCTTAGATTTACTGTTAACTGTCGATTTAACTGAATTATCCGGAGCTGGAAATCTTCCAGAAACTGGAGCAACAGTTTCTACTGGTTCGTAAACGCCGATATCGGAAGATCAAATTGCTGTCGGTTCCGGATTGGATTTTATCTTGTTATAGCTGCCGGTGACTAGACTCATAGCCGACACATAAATGACGTCCTTGGTGTTAAAAAGAACGCCGGACTTCGCAACTGGAAACAGAGTCGAGGGATATAATGATTCTAATTGTAGTTAATCACAGCAGCGTATTCGTTATTATCTCGCAGTAATTATTAATGACTAAAAATACAAACTGAAGGCCATATTTTGCAGATTTAGTAAATTCATACAGGGACTTACGTGGAGACAAAATGCAGCTCTACATTTTCACTGCAGGCGTATGCGTCAGTATTACAGTTTTTTCTAAAGTTTTTGAAGAACTTCGTTGCATTCAAACCAGAATCACTGATGACAGAGATGCTTACACGTAACTCGCGAGGAGCGACAGGGCTGTGTGTGTGCAATATTTCTCCTGTACAGCTGTAACAGTGCATAGCGTGTACTGACGAAGGCAGATGAGTTTGGTGCTTAGTTTCACGTCAGTGTGAAGGTCGTCGCAAGATGGTGGAAGAACTCAGCCTTTCACATCAACTGCAAATAATATAGATCAATTTATTGAGAGACGGACGATAAATTGTCTCAATCGTAGCAAGAAACAATGTTCTGATCACTAATAACGTCGAACAAAGGACAAGGTTTAAGTAAAGTGCTTTACGGTTTCTTACCACTATAAATGAATTTAGCTTCCACATTAACATTACTACATTAAGCGAATGTTTCCAAAATGTAGTACTACATTACGGGAAAATACACGCTGTCCGGGATGAACATAATATAGTATAAAATGCAATAACTTGAGAAGTAATTGAGATATTTATTAAAGATATGTTTGTACAAGTATGTAAACTCAAAAATCTTTTTTTAAACAACTAATATACCTCTAGATGCGTACCATTAGTGTTGCAGGTGTAACATTTGCGATAGCTACATGAATGCAATGAAGCAGATCTGGTACCCAGTGTTTGGTACACTAGATTTATTATGAACTTGCAGAGAAAAAAAATCAAGTGGCGTAATGTCTGGGCTTGTAGGGGTCAAGCAACTGAAGGACTACCTCTCCCAATGTAGCAATCTGAAAACTCATGATCTAAGAAATCCCTCACAATGTTTGCAAAATGGCATGCAAAATCCAATAAAAACTGTCTAGTAACGTAGTACCTAAGAGTATGCTCAATGGAAACGGTATATCATCCGTAACTAGGGATGCCAAGCACAAAGCTGGAAGGTGGTGTGCAAATGCCGTAAACTGGATCAAATTTTAAAAGTAGTTCGACTGAATAAAAGTAACTATTACACCCACTGTTTTATAACAGTTCAAATAGCATCAGTACCATAACGGCACATTTAGACCAAGATTTACTCATGCGGAACTTCTTATGGTAAAATGCAGCAAAAGGGTGGATTGAATGCACCAAATTCCGACCGTCGGCTTCAACCGTACCGTAGTGACGTCGGGTCCTGTGACGTCGTACCTGCACAGAAGAGATAGAAAATAACATTGACAATATTTTTTGTTTATATGTTAGTTTTGAAATGTAGTTTGCTGTTGGATACTGGTCTGTAGTGTAACCATCTATAGGTCTAGGTTCGCCTGGTGACAGCTTCGTTGTGAGTTAGCGAAAGAAATGAATGTCATATCTCGAGAATAGCTATAGTTCGTAAGGAGTGTGTTTCCTACATATTGAATTTCGGTGAGTGATGTGTGGTCTGCGTTTTGACGACGTCTGGTGTCAAAGTTGACGGTGAGGTCAGAAAGTTCAACTGCTCCCTTAAGGGAGCGAACTGGCCACTTAGGAGTGGTGTATATGGTGTAGCAGTAGTATCAGGTGGTAATACAGCCCTATTCAGTTCATGCAAGTCATGGCAGTGGAATGACGTGCATGACGCAGTCGGTTTTATAGAAAAAGCGCAATAGAATGGCCCAGCGTGGAGTTGATACAGATCGGCAGAGTCGCGCTGTGTAGCCGCAAGGTCTTGGGCGCCTTATCACGGTCCGTGCGGCTCCCCCCGTCGGAGGTTCGAGTCGTCCCTCGGGCATTGGTGTGTGTGTTGTTCATAGTGTAAGTTAGTTTAAGTAGCGTGTAGGCTTAGGGACCGATGACCTCAGCAGTTTGGTTCCATAAGACCTTACCAAAAATTTCCATTTTTTTTCCAGAACTGCAGAAAGGAGCTGTCATCTTCGAAAGTGTCAATGATCATGTCACTAATGAAGTTGCCATATTTGTTGGTATATCAAGGTGTACTGTTCTCTATCTGCAGGGAATTGTATACCAATGAAAACTACGTAACGCATGTAAAAACAGTGCTCGGAAAAAATCCAAAACGGCAGGAGCCGAGACTAATGTCAATATGCGTCATCAAAATCGGATTCAAAAGCGACAGGAAAGCAATTATGGCTCAACGACTTTCCGAGATAACCTTTGAAGGAAACTGCGTACAATGGATATTTTCAGTCATGTATTTTGCAGAAATCCCTTGCTCACAGTGGCACATGAATCTGCTGGTCTTCAAGCCTTCAGAGGGTCGAACAACAAAGAAACTGGGGAGCAGCTGACTGGAGGCACATAGCGTGGTCCGAAGCGTCTTTATTGTGCCTCTTTTCAAATGATACGATACGTCGCGTACAACGATGGCCCTATGAGACGTTTAACCCGCCGTGAGTGGAGGCTGTAGTTAAGGCCGGAACAGCTCTGTCACGTTTTGGGAGTGTGAACACGAATCAGATGTTTATTTCAAAATCCTTGGTGACCAAGAGCTGCCCTTTCGTCTACATCTTCATAACAGTGTTGTGAACACTCCCATCTTCCAAGACGATAATAGCCATGTTGCGAGGCTGTACTCATACCTTCCTAGTTTAACGAACACATGGACACTGTCTAGCAATCACCTCGACCGTTCGTTGAAACGTTAGTTCTTAATAATGTTTGCAATTTAAGCAGCAAACAGTCATAAGTGCACTGGACAGCCAAAACATTATGACCATTGCTCAACGAAACGCTGGATGCCGCCAGGTGGTCTTGCACGCACGTGATGCAGTAAGGAAAGTATGTAAGCGGAGAAGAGATGGAAAGCCGGCCGCGGTGGCCGAGCGGTTCTAGGCGCTTCAGTCCGGAAGCGCGCTGCTGCTACGGTCGCAGGTTCGAATCCTGCCTCGGGCATGGATGTGTGTGATGTCCTTAGGTTAGTTAGGTTTAAGTAGTTCTAAGTTCTAGGGGACTGATGACCTCAGATGTTAAGTCCCATAGTGCTCAGAACCATTTGAACCAATAGACTGAAGGGGAGTCACCGCAGCGAAGAGACGGACTGCAAACGAGAAAATCCATTGTGATAAGCGACTCTGGTAAAGGGTAGATCATTATCATGCAGAGGCTACGAACGAGTGTCTCGAAAACAGCGAAGTGGTCGAATGCCGACGTGCTACTGTCGTAAGTATCTACGGCAAGTGGTAGAAGAACAGTGAAACTACCACTAGGCGCTTTGTGGTTAGGCTTATAGGACTCTTCACAGAACGTGGGATTCTGAGGCTTGTCTACTCTGTAAAATAGGATAGATGGTGATCTACGGTATCCTTGCCGAAAGCGTACAATGCTGGGACACGCACAAGTGTTTCGGAACACACTGTTCACGGGACATTGTTCAGTACGGAATACCGCAGCAGACGACCCTTACAGGTTCCCATGTTGACCCAATGACATCGTCAGTTACGACTGCAGTGGGCACGGAACCATCGGTGTTCGACCGTGAATCATTGGAAACGCGTCAATTTTTCGGATGAATCATGTTTCTGGCTACACCAAATCGATGGTCGTCTCCATAAATGCATTATCGAGCGAAGGGCGGTTACAAACAAGTATCGCGCTACGGGACCAACAAATTGTAGAATCGGTGCTGCATTTCGTTCCAGAGATGAACCAACAAGCTATTAAGCAGATGATGATAATGTTTGGCTCGTCAGTGTATGGTAAATTAAACAGCACCTACATGGTGAATGCGAGAAATTGTCTTAACTTTATAAGCAAAACACAATTCAGGAATAATTCGTCGCACAGAAACATCAACCACATAAGTTTTCGTCACATTTCATGTTTCATTAACTTACAAGTCTCTACATGAATGATTTGTGGAAAATAAAATGAAAAAATATTCTTGTAGCTTTACCGAATCTTGATTTTGTTTTTCTGAGTGCACTGCACCAGAAACACACAAAAAGAGGCCCCAGCAGGAAAGAAAGGAACGCTGTAAGAGCCACATGAAAAAAGATTTACAGTAATCCGAAACCGGTAATGGTTTTAGTTAAATATACTTGTTTAAACAATACTTGTGTCTGGTTGCTGCTTAAATCATATACGTTCAAATTGTACTACAGTCACGTTTCTCAACATGCCAACTTTTGACCAGTTAGCGTACTCGTTCTTAACCTCATACAGAATATCTGAGGTCATGTGAAAAAGTGGGCTGAAAGTAGAAATCAAAATGCCAACAGTTTTGTAACTTTACTAGACAAAATCTTCAAGAAGTAAATTTAGTTGGATATGGTATCTGAGGCAACTTGTGGATGCTCTCCCTCGACATGCTTGTAGACGATGTTAAGGATATTAGCTTGGTGTCTCCTGGCGGTTTTTGGTCTGTTGCGCTTAATCCCCAGAAAAGTACACTTGTGGCGTTTAAAGCAGACAGCAATATACACCAGGTGGTTATAATTAAACTGGCGGTGTTCCAGATGCTACAGTGTGTGCTGTATACATCACAGGACGCTGAAACTTCGTAGGTATGTTCATTAATCTGTTCGCTCGCAGAGTATGTTGAAAAAAATAATAGTTACAGTTTATGCCACCAGGTGAAAATATGGTTCTGTAGGCAGTCAGAATGTTTCCTGTTTTGACATCAGTATAGTGCATGTCGTATGGCGATGCTTATTGATTTCTCCTGCGAAGTGACTGTTGGTGTTCAAAAGGTCGAAGTTTTCCATATGAACGACCGTGCACTGTTGGTAAATTGGTTTCATCAGAACGACAGTTATAGCAGCGCTGCATCGTGGGAATATCGTTCACAGTAACAACTGCGAAGAGGCCCCATCCGAATAAATGAGCTAAGGAGTATGGTCAAGAAATATAAAGAAACAGGCGAATTAGGTGGTACGGCAGGAAGAGGGAGGCGGCCCATTCCCATGGCAGTTGTTGATAAAGCTGCTATAGCTATAGATAACCGTGCAGCACTTACGTCAAATTCTGCAAGCAGTGTTCGAGATGTGTCAATAGTTCAGAAGATATTGCGGCGCATTTTTCACTGGTATCCCTACAAGATTCAGAACGGGCACCAGATGAAGCCCCAAGATAGACGTGACTTTGCCTGCAGTTTTTGCGTGCATGGAAGGGGATGACATTTGGGCGGCGAATATTCCTTGTAAGGTCGAGGCCCATTTTACTCTCCATGGTGCCATGAATGCATAGAAGGGTCGCATGTGGGGCTCTGCTTCGCCAGACGTTGCGCAGGAACGTTCACTGCACTTGGCTTATACGACTGTGTGGCGTGTTTTCACAAGCTCCTTCATTCTTGGTCCTTTTCACAAGCGCCTTCATTCTCGGTCTACTTTTTTTTTCCAAGCAGAAGACACCTCACTGGCCTGTCAGGTGCACAGAGATACTGCACATTATAAGGACCTCGTTGTGCAGATCGTGATTCCAGCTTTGCAATAACGCGACTGTGCACACGTCATTATTTTCATGCAAGATTGGGATGGCATCAGTTGTTTCTCGCCAGGTTGAAGATTTGCTTCGAGAAACCTTTGGTAATGACCGAATCGCCTCTAGCCAGTTTCAAGAATTGTGGCATTGCAGGTCCCCCGACCTAAATCTACGTGATTTCTGGTTGTGGGGATATCTGAAATACCGTGTCTGTGAGGGATGTGTCTGGACTTTTACTGATCTGATTATACCGAATATTGAGTGAGTTGGGAGACCATACCCAACAAATGTTCTAACTTGAGACGGTATCCTAATAAAAATGTCAGAACCACCGCTATTGTGCGTGCCTCTCCTTTTACAGCACCCTTACTACATTCTGACTGGTTACAGCGCCATGTTCTCACCTCGTGGCGGAATCCGGAACTTTTATTTTTTTATTTTTTTACCGTACTCCACAAACGCATAAATTGATGAAATTACTTACGATGTTTCAGCGTTCTGTGATGCATACGGCCCTCACTGCAGCACTCGAAGCATTGTCAGTTTCATCATAACCACGTGGTAAAATCTAATGTGGTACTGTGGTACGTATTTTGCGAAATTCCAGAGTGTGATTACCATTTTACCTTTCCTATAAACACCTGTAACACCCCATCCTTTCATCCTCGCTTCTTTAAAGGCTCGGACTCCCATTTATAAAACACCTTCAAACGTGAACCAAATGGCCTGGCTTTCGAACAATTTAAAATCTCGCAACTTACTGCGCACTGCGCACTTTCGAAGAGGCACTGCCTGGTGCCTCCTTGCGCCAACTTAGACTTACAGCACGCCGGAGACGAGGTCTTCCCTCTCGTTACTAGGTTAGAGCGGAATCTGACAGCAATCTGTGCCTCATCTGATGGTTGCGACAGTAGGTATTTTCCTCCTTGAATCGCTGAGGATAAAGTTGGCGTATGTTGATGTTGAAGTTGATGTGGTAGCTTCTCACTGTGTGTGCAGGAGATTGTTAGAGACTATTCAGCATTCTCCTGAAGTGGAAATGTTTACAGTCAGCTGTTCTCAGCTGTCCGTTGGTGTGGTTACTCAATTGCGAATTGCGAATGCGTCAGATAAAGCAGTCACATTCTCCCAGCTGTAGTTTAAGTTTGTTTCCAACTGCCAGCTGTAGTTTAAAGTTTGTTTCCAGCTGCATGGACCGACAAGCCGACTCAGTGCCTGTTTATGTGTTACTAGTCAATTTGATATCACGTCTTGGAAAATTGATTCTGGCTCGCTTGCGAGATTTCCGCTACGACATGTGGTTTGGGACATTGAGTTTTTAATTTCGCATGCGAGCCGCATGGTTGGTCAGTTACTAATAGTTTATCTCCCTAATATTTTGTGCTATTAGTTGTCTATTGAGACCTTTGTTGATCTGTCTTGTACCGACTCACCGTATGAATTATAGCGTGGTTCATCCAGTGAGTTTGTGGACCGAAAATGAATTCTGTACGGCGTTTGAGAGGAAATTTTTGTATTGCGCCTGGGAGGCGGCGCGTGGATAAGGAACAGGAATAGGTACTAATCTCTCGGTACTGCAAATACGGTTTAAGCACCGTTACTAGTGGATAAACATATGCAAACATATTACATAATTTGCTAGGTGGTGCGAAGTTGAAGCGAAGTGTCCTGCCCGGCTGAGCGAGCGAGCACTGATTTTTTCTGGATATATTTTAAGGAACTTTCAAAACCTTGTTGGCAGTGTTTCTTATATTGATTTTGATTCCACGCACGTGTGCTTATCGAATTTATGCTGTGGTTTGTGTTGATCAGGTGACTGGCTTGAGTGTTATCGTCGTGTGTTTTGGCATCACATGTTACTTGTTGTCAAATATTGAAGACTGATTCTCAGGAAAAAAATGTATGTTCGTTATGGCGGTTCATACGATTTGGTTATTGAATATCTCGAGCTTTTAACCGCAAAATCCTACGCTAGAGCTGTTCTGATTACAACAGCGGTAAATCGGCGTTAGTGTACTGACCACTACCAAGGCCATTACCGTATGCTTGTAATCTGTTGTCAGTACTGACCAAGCTGAAGCCTTTGTGGTTGGTAAGAGGCTATTTGCTGAAAACTTAGATAAGCCTTAGGGAACAGGGTTATTGCTCGATAGTTGTAAGCGATATCGTACGACAAACAGCTACTGCTTTAGTTGGAAACGACGTTACCGTCATTAAAGATAATAAATCATCTGTGATTTCTTCAGTACTACTTACTTCACTGCCACACCGAATTTGACCTGGAGCTTTTGAGGGTACTGGAAGGCTGTCAGGATGCTGCAATGGCATTCTCGCCGATGGCAGATCTGGGTAAACAATGTGTCTCTTCGATTTTTCGTTTGTAAAACCCTGAATTTTTGTTAGACAAAAATAACAATCAGTAAAGGTGGTCTGTAGGCTCTCCCCACACCATGGGCACAGCAAACAACGCCATATTCTCTTTACCTTTCCACCACTGAATTAGTTTGCAGTAACATGTAGCACAACAGAAATGTGGTGCCCATTCTTTATCTTGGTCTCCTACCTCTACTCCAAAGTAAATACTGTTGAAATTTTCTTCCTATTTCTGACAAAGGTGAACTTCCCACAGATATAGCAGAAGTTGTCTGGCTTATATTGACATCCACGAAGGCGTGGCATTTCTGCAAATTTAAAAATACCCCTTCAATAATACGCCTTACTACATTAATACTAGAGAACTAGAGAAACGCTGATATGTAAAAACAAGCAGTCAATTTACCTTCAGCACCAGGCTAAATCAGTTTAAAGACAGGAACTTATTAGTTCAATTCTGCTCATAAATAACACAGAGACGGTTAATTGTCAGCCAAAACATCCACTCGTTAATATTCCACAAATTACGGCTAACACCACTGTTCTAAACTCGATGCGCCTGCCTATGGGAAGGGTGAAGGTTTACTGCCCAGACAGCAACAGGCTGTCGCCGTTCGAGTTAATCAGGTGGTCTTAATGACATAGGTGTGGTGGAGGATCACCCAATGATGTCTGATTCTTCCTACCTGCTGTTGAACAAGAAATTGTCACGTTCCATGAATACTGGATGCGGCAACATACTCATATTTCTCTACAATGTCCCTGTGTTCGCAATGAATTCTATATACATCTTACATAAAAAGTATCCCTGACAACGATATTTTGTTTACATATTTGAATTTCGCATGGTAAACAGGTTTAGAAGCACACACTTTAATATGAGAAATAGAACCCTTGACCCCCTCCAACACTGCTCCACTGGTGAGTAGCTTGTGGAAAGAATGATTGCGGGTAAGGCTATGTACTGGCTCTAATTTATCGAATTTTCTCCTCGTGGTCATCACGCGATACGTATTTGCGGCAAAGTAATATGTCATCCGACTCTTCCCGGAAAGTGCTCTCTCGAAATTGCAATAGTAAATTTCTTCGTGATGCACACCGCGTCTTTCGTAACGTCTGCCAATGGAGTTTGTTGAGGGTCTCCGTAACGCTCTCATGCCGGCTAAACAGTCCAGTGACGAAACGCGGCGCTCTATGTCGAATCTTCTAAATGTCCAACCAGGTATGGATCCCACATCAATGAACGATACTCTAGAATCGGTCGAACAAGCGGTTTATAAGTCACTTCCTTCGTGGATGAGTTACATTTCCTTAGATTCTTCCTAAGAATCTGAGTCTGGCATCCACTATTTGGTTTATGTTTCCATTCCACTTAAGGTCGCTCCGGGTGGTTACAAATATTTTACGCCAGGTACAGTTCTCAGCAGTTTGTCATCAATAGTGTAGCTATACAGTAGTGGATTTTCTTCCCTATGTATGCAGTTTTGTTCCAGTCGCAAATGTTGTCCGATACTCGGCAAGCTCATATTTTTGTCACTAAACGGCAGTGTGGGACGGTATCAAATGTTTTCCTGAAGCCAAGAAACACGGCACCAACCCGAGCGCCATTATCTACGGCGCTGTGGATGTCATGGTGGAACAGAGCGAGCTGGGTTTCGCAGGACCTCTGTCTGCGATATCCATGTTGACTTTTATAGACCAGCCAGCTGTTGTCAAGCGCACTGGTGGGGGGAATAGAACGCAGTACCACAAGAGCTTCGTACCAACCTTGTGGTCAACGTACGTTGCAGAACATGCACTGCCATACCTGCTGATCACACACCATGTTAAGAACAACGGCACCCATTTGGTAATGTCGAAAGGACCATCGAAAACCACGGTGAGTTCAGTGTAATTATTATCTTTGAATAAGCCATCCCTGTTCGTCTCATTTCGGGTGTCCTTTAGTTTTCGGAAATTTGTGGTAAGTTCCTGTGGGACCAAACTGCTGAGTTCATCGGTCTCTAGGCTTATACACTACTTAATATAACTTAAACTAAGTTACGCTAGGGACATCACACACACCCATGCCTGAGGGAGGACTCGAACCTCCGACGGGGGAGCAGTGCGAACAGTGGCAAGGCACCCGAGACCACGCGGCTACACCGGACGGCCTGTCCTTTGGTTACCTTCTGTGGTACACTATAGCAGTTCTTTCTATGTACAGTCCAAGTTTCATCGAACTGTGTCAGTTGGCAGTTGCGCACCATGTGAAAGTTGCTCTCTTCGTTAAGTTTTGCACACCAAAGTATATATCTAATTTGCCTGAACGTGCTCCAGTCGGTCATGAGCTACATTCCTCTGTCATGCTTTTTCACGCCAAAGCCTCAGCCACAAAGATGGCAGGGGTGTCTTGCTGTCACAGTGAGTTGTTATAAGTAAGTCATAGAAATTCCTTCAGAAGTTACACATATATTGCGATATGCACCCCCCCCCCCTCCTCCCCCAATGCCCAGCTCTAAGGGCGAAACGTCATCGTGACTGAACAATAAGTCTAGTGACCTAGAAATCTATGAACTGATTCTAAAATCGGTCATTGTCGAATATTTTTACGTGTCAAGTTTTCTCACCCCCAATATTCGTAGACAAATAATTACACAAATAATGATATATATATATATATATATATATATATATATATATATATATATATATATATATACAAAATAGATCGAAATTGCTCCAGACGTTGCGGAGTTGAGCTTCTACGTAACCCCTTTTTCACCCCCAAGACAAAGGGCGGTAAGCGGTTTTTACCCCCACAGGATACGTCACGGGTGCGCGCTCAACTCATCGAAGTTTCATTGTGATCGGGTGAATGCTGTAGGAAAGCACAGAAGATGAGCAAATAAATATTAATTTCCATGTATTAGACTGTAAACAAAATTTTCGTCGCCCCTGGAAGGAGTTAGGCAGGTAACCTGAAATTCGTGCCGTGCACCGTTTTAGCCAATTAGTAATATAGAAACGTCTTTTTTCTTTCAATATAAGGTATGTGTTGCTATAAAATTTAAAACTATATGAATGGAAGGCTGGAGATGGTTAAACGTCAAAAGTACAAAACCATAAACTACTGTTTCTTCGAATGAAATTTCAAATAACTTTAAGTGCGATTATATAGAGTAACGGAGGAATATGACAGCAGAAGGGATGATATATTTCCTTGTCGCTGGATGCACGATAGCTGTTCCTCGCCGAGATGGAAGTGCAGGCGGGAGATGCCTTTAATATCGTCCCACTACACGTCCTTAAAGTCGGTGCCCCTTCATAGCAGCGAGCGCCACGTGAAGGCGATGCAAAGTCTTCCCCTCGACACTCTCCCCTGCCCAACCACCCCCTCAGCCCTGCCTACACACATAAGCCCAGAACCGCTCAGGCGGAACTCGTAAACTGCGGACGTGCTCTCACCTACCCCCCGCTCCGCCGTCACGTGGCCCCCACGCGTATCTCGCGGAGCGCTATCTCCCGCACGCTTTGTCGTTGCGTCGGCGGCGCTAGTCGCTCAGAAACTACGCAGGGCGTGGGGAACAGCAGCTCCGACGCCCTGATTTCCAGTAAATCAACTTCTCGCCCGCTCCTCATCTGTCAAGAATGGAGGTCGACGTCCTCCGTATGCCCCCCCCCCCCCTTTTCTTTTATCGACGCAGATTTTCCTCACGCTGGTGATAAGCGTCTGTTGTAAGCAGCCTGACGTCTTCACAACTCGCCTCTGTAGAGCTACTGCAAAAACCACGCAACAGACATTTCAAGTGATAACTCCATGTTTTTCGCATGCTGTCATCTCTTGTGAAACCTGGTGGTTATAGGAAGGCAGCATTCGGTTACGATTGTGGACGGGGCCGTAATCAGTTACTACTGGTTGGCTTTTCTTTTAATCACACACAACTTATTTAAAATCAACAACAAATTAAAATAATGGCAATAATTTCAGAATTGTTTGACTGCTGAAGGCCTTAATGGGAATAAAATACGAATTGTTTAAACTTGTTGTTACTTATAAATAAAGTTATTAAAATATAAAAGACAAATCACCAAAGATCTTAAAGCTCGCTGCTAAAATAGAATTACCAAATTAGGATTTTAAAACAAATAAGCATGCTCACGGCTGAAGGCCTTAATGGCAATAAATTAAGAATTGTGTCACGGCTAAAGGCCTTTAACGCCAAGAATGGCAGTTATTTAAAAAAATTTACAAACATACATAAAATACAGACACAGCAAACAATGTTTCGAAAATAAGCCAATGAGATAGCAATTAGAATTTTAAGGCAAGTAACCACAGTCACGGCTGAAGGCCTTTAACACCAAGAATGGCAATAATTAAAAAAATTTAACAACATACAATAAACAGCAAATATAATAACAAAGGTTAATTCAAAAGGACAAGCAACTGATCACCAAACAGGTGAGACAAATTATGTTAACTTGTTAATACAATAATAACATAATAACACAATAAAAAAAAAACACAAGGGCCAGTCACAGACAGTGCTCCAGGAATCGGCCTCTGAGTAGGTCAGGGCAAAAACACTTTCGCGAGCGATGAGAAAGGTAGCCAAGAGTTGCATTCACACCACAAGATGGTAACTCAGAGTAGTGGCAGTCTAACGAATGGCTAATGATAATCTTGGTGAGGCTACCTGACGTCCAATAAACTAAATGCACGGATGTAAAAATACGCCAAGGCCCGAACTGGCGGTCTGGACTCCGCCGGCGGAATACTGTGCTTAGAGATCCCGGAACGAGAAGGGAATCACTACCACCAAGGTAGAAGAATCGCCAACCAACCTACAATCAAGAAAGCTGTCAAACTTACACGCCTCACCGGACAGTGGCGGCAAGGCGGGAAATGTACTGCCGTTACATACACTAACCCCCAGGGCAGGTAACTGGGGCGTTAGTGGCCACCAGTCAGGAAACTACCCCTGCTTGAATTCAACAATTGTAACAAGTTGAAGGTAGTAAATAGTAATTAGAAGCTCAGGAAAGCCTTTAAAAAGCACTCCACTCGCTGTGGTCATCAGTCCCCTAGAACTTAGAACTACTTAAACCTAACTAACCTAAGGACATCACACACATCCATGTCCGAGGCAGGATTCGAACCTGCGACCGTAGCAGTCACGCGGTTCCGGACTGGTCGCCTGAACCGCTAGACCACCGCGGCCGGCACTACGAGCAGCAACACAACCCAAGTCACTGGAGAATCACGAGATTTTACAATGGCGGAGCATTGTCTACACAAACTTAAATGCACTCACCTTAAAACCTGCAAGATCCGGTATCGACGAGGTCGTGCACCAGCCCTTCGATCCGTCAGTCCATGCGCGCCGCGTCCCAGCGTGTTCGCGCTCTGAACAGACCTCGCTCCTCCTGTGTCCCCAACTGAACTGCTCACTCACACGACACGGAGGAAGAATGACATCGCCCCAAAGACAAGGCCACAGTTACTACGTATCGATAACGCCGCTGTTGCCACTAACGGACAGGCAACGCTTGCGAAACCAAGTGGCGCCAGTCAACACAAGAAGAAGACAAACAACCGCAAGCGTGTCAGCTAAAGAATGGAGTCTGGACTCTAACAGAGGACGGAATGCTGCAACAGCACCAACGCGAGCCAGAGCACGTATCTTCTTGTATATGGTAAATAATGATCATATTGTCACGTTTCACCATTATTAGTCATCTTGAACTGCAAAATAACTCCAGATCGTTCACAAGATAAACAAACATTAATATTTCATGTTTATTTGTTTCATTTATTCGTGTAACGCATGAAACTTCAGCATACAAAATACATACATATATACACATACATACATAATGACATTTATAAATTAATTGCTAGTTTTGAAAAGCAGAAGACACTGTTATATCTTACAGATCATAGTTTACATTAGTATACATAAAAAGAATGTTAAACAAAAGAATGAAGAGATAGCTGACAATCTCAAATTTAGCCACATATTCGTCTATCGAAACACCTTCAGAGCTTTTCGACAGCTTGTCATCAATGGTACACCTTTCAGGGCATATCATACAGTGGTAGAAGTGCTTCGTAGTTTGTTGAACTCGACAGTCACAGATGATTGATGATGCAGGGTAGCCCCAATTGTAAAGTTTGCGACCCCAGTTCTGAGCCTGTTTTGAGTTTTCCAGACGGGTCCTTCTTCAGTGCAACCAGCAGCTAGATTTTCCGGTAGCGTCATCCAGTGGTGTTCAGACCTCATCTCCTACATAGGTAATCGGAAATACGTCTGTTGGACAGTCTTACCGGTTGTCATCACGAAACATTTCCAGGACGTCAGCCATATGGTGATCATATAATGGATATTTATCGGACATTGTGTTGTTAACTGCAAAACGACAAAGTGTCCTCTTATCTTAAATACTGGTGTATATATTTTAGTACGTAATATTCAATAATTTCGTTAAAATATCCTGTAAATACTGTTAACGTCGAATGAGCGTTTCGTCTTCTAACCATGTTTAATATCTTTCTTATCTGAAGATGACTTGTAACGGTCGAACCTAGTTAGCAAATTTCCTTTACGAAACGTTGGCCAATAAAGATTTTACACAAAGCAACACTTATTGAAATAACAGATCACATCTGTATATTGACAATGTCAGTAACTTCAAATGCAATTTAAAAAATACGAAATTGTTTTTATAATAATTTTTTATGTATACATATGTTTGACGTAAGTGTAGACATGCAGTCAACAAGATAAAAGCGTCAGTACAAGAGACTTCTACAGGATAGTCAGGTTCTTCAAGAAAAGATATAACAAGAGGATTGACGTGATCAAAGGTCAAACAGGACAATTGATAACAGATGAAAAAAAAGCTATGAAGGAATGGAAAAACTATTTCGAAAATCTCCTGAAAGTGGACGACACAATCAACAGCGTTGCGACAGCAGCATCAGAAGAAGACCTGCACCGAGCGGATGGAGTAACAGTACCAATAGCGGAGGATGAACTACCAGCATAGAAGACTTAGGAGAAGCCATAAAAATGCCGAAGAGAGGATACACACCAGGAATATGTGGCATACCTGCGGAGATGGTGATAGAGGGAAGAGGTATCCTACAAGAGAGAGTATAATACCATCTAATCACTTTAATTTAGAGGAGCGAAAGGATCCCAGCAGAATGGAAGAGTCTGTCATCTGCGCAGTACTAAAAAAAAAGAGACTTAGTGAGATACATCTATGGAGAAATTAGGTTCCTATGAGAGGTTCCATGCCCTCTTTTGCATGTCACCTCTCATTTTCATCAATTTTATTAATGTTCTATGTCATTGCACGGTGATAACAGATCGAATGAGGTTATTGTAAAGAGAGTATTTGTACTGAGAGCTCAAAAATACTTTTCACTTGATTCCTATGCATGTTGGGTTAGTTCCCTGTGTGGCCTGTGCGAGGCGAGCATCGGACGATGCGGCACACTGCATTTCCGGTTGGGGGCTGCACTTACCTCTTACCCGGATTCTGAGGGGTTTGTGCAATGGGCTTAAGCGCCTAGCGGAACGACTGACGTCGGTCGAGTTTCGCGTATTGTATGCAGGGCGAAACGACCTGCGAGACGCCTGATTGTCGCCGCAGTTTATGTGTTTACCGTTCCGGCGCGTCCGGAACGAAGACTCCTGGCACCAACTGACTGCATTGTCCTCTTGATTCTGAGAATATTTGTGGACCGTGCCCTGCTGGGTGTGACTATCTGGCGCCGGATGGCCGGTGGTCTAGGCAGGACGTTTTCGTAGCCGGTCTAACGGCAAGTTCAATACCCTCAGCTGAATAGCAGAGGCATGACTGGTCAACTTAAGCTGAGGATAGTTGACGTCATAATGCCCTGCTCGAAATTGGAAGGAACGGTCGCTATTGGCGCGAATGATGTTCTGAGACAGTGTGGGGGAATTTTCGAATCAGCATTGAATACTGATTCGCGGTTTTTCTAGGAGAGTAGGGAGTTGAGCAATGTTGGCTTCGCTCTTGCGTTGCGCGGGGGCAGTATATTCGGGATCTGATCTTCGTCGGAATCGGACGGTCTTGCGACTTTTTTCGGGAGAACTTAGAACCTCGGACAGCCTTCGAGGCCAGGGGTTGAAACAGAGTTGCTGCACACCGAAAGTCGGCGCGTACATCATCAGAAAGCTGCTTACCGACGACCTGCTACAAATTTCAGGGTTGGTAAAGTATTTTGTGGCTCCGGCATTGTGGGACATATCAATTTTATATTGAAGTCCTCAGCAGCACGCGCGCTCGCTTTGCCACAAGTCCACCTTGCTCGTTTCTCCATGTGATACCATGTGAGCTCTCACTACTAATCGCGATATTGCAATACAGTCGCGATTGTAATGTTTGATTTATTAGGACCTCCAGTCATTATGGTCAAGCTATTGCATCACAGAGAGTAGGAGCCCTTGTTCACGAGCCAACTCTTATTCTCATAATAGTTCAGAATACCCTATCCTTTAACCTACTGTTTGTGTCGATAATCATGTATCTTTATGTTCTGATGTATAATAAATCTCATTGGAATGTTTAAGCCGCATATAATTTCGTAGATATATGCAGAATCCCAGTTCCTACTGTTTATTATGATAAAGTTCTCTTTTTTTCTCTGAGTAGATAACGATTTTTATTAAATTATTGTGAGTGTGCACTCCTTATTTTACCAACTAGCAGGTTCCGCCATCATTTCCCTTTGTTACCGTTGTGTGCATAATTATGTGGTAGGTAAGGAGGGGTCCAGTGCGTGTCTCGTTCCCATGGAAAACTCGTCAGAATTAAAGAGGTACAAACTCATCTCCACCCCGGCACCTGGCACCTATTCAGAACTTATAAGATCAAGAGCATGTTGTTGCTGAAGCGGCTAACACTATACGTCGAGAAGGTGCATAGATTCCAAAAAATAGGGTTTAGGAAGGGAACATGAAACATAGACCAACTACATATAATATGGCAAGTCCTAACAAAGAGCTGGGAATATCGCAGAGATGTTCACTGTTTTCGTGGACTTGCAAAAACCATATGATAGTGTGAACAGGCAAGGAATATTGAAATAACTTTAAAGGTCGCAGGTTCCTAGAAAACTAATAAAAGTAGCACAAACATGTATGCAAGAGACAACATGCACGGTGAAAGTGAATGGAAAGACGTCAAAAAATTCATAGTGAACACTGGAATCGACAGGGAGACTGCCTCTCCCACTTTATGTTTAATATCGTTCTGGAAAGAGCATTGAGAAAGGTAACAAGCCTGGAGACATGAATACAGCTGGTTAGAAGGATCAGCACTCTGGCTTATACGGATGATGCAGTTTTAAATAGCACAGAATGAGCAAGTGCTGGTTTAGATGGCAAGCGTGGTAATGGAACAGACGATGAGATCAGGCGTGAACATTATACGGAAAAGAGCAAATACCTCTTGGTGTGCAGAGAGAACGATGATAGACCTCTAGATGTAGAAAGGAATGAGACGGACGAGGAAATAATGGTAAGACACTATGCAGGAAATAGATCAAGGTTTGGACTCGGAAAGCTGCTGAAGTTCTGGCTTCTACAGAGATTCACAAAGGTTAGGATCTACGGGACAGTAATAAAACCTCTGGTCCTATATGCAGCAGAGATCTGGACTAAGAGAAAGAAGGCAGAAAGAAAGCTCCCGACATTTGAGAATGTTAGGACCAATGTAGGATGGAGACGACGTGAGAAAAAGAAAAAAAAACCACAAATTGCAGTAACTGTACAAGTCTCTGTGTTGTGTTGGCAAAAGAACGAACACAGTGTTACTAGAGGAGACCGAAATGCACGCTTTTTATCTCACCCAGGCTGACGTGAGGAGGGAAGAACTGTACTGACGTGAGGTCTGGAACATGACAAGGAATTAGAATTCAGAAAGCAGACGTAATTAGTTTGATATTTAACTTTAATCCATTAATGATGAACGTCGCTCTTGAAGGTACATGATTCACAATATCAATATCAATAGTAACTGAATATGACGCCTTGCTAGGTCGTAGCGAATGACATAGCTGAAGGCTATGCTAAATTTTCGTCTCTGCAAATGAGAGCGTATGTAGTCAGTGAACCATCGCTAGCAAAGACGGCTGTCCAACTGGGGCGAGTGCTAGGGAGTCTCTCTAGACCAGACCTGCCGTGTGGCGGCGCTCGGTCTACAATCACATAGTGGCGACACGCGGGGCCGACGTATACTAACGGACTGCGGCCGATTTAAAGGCTACCACCTAGCAAGTGTGGTGTCTGACGGTGACCCGAGAAGACCAGATTACCAGGCAAGTGGGGGAAGAAGGCATCAAGGGCAACAGACAGAGGGGAAGACCACGCCTGAGATGGACTGATAGGACCAGAGAAGATAAGTTTATGATGGGACTAGCTGGAGAAGACTATGCGGACCGACAGGGCTGTAGGAGGCTAATTGGTAAGGCCAGTTGTGTGGCCAACCCAGGAAGAATACCATAAAAGGAAAGTTGCTACTCTCCATATAGTGGAGATGCTGAGTGGCGATAGGCACAATGAAAAGATTCACACAAACATAGCTTTTGGCCATTAAGGCCTCTGTCAGCAGTACACACACACACGCACACACACACACACACACACACACACACAAATGCAACTTGCACACACGTCTGCAGAGAGCTGAAACTCCACTGTGAGCAGCAGCACCAGTTCATGATGGGAGTGGCGACTGGGTGGGGGTAAGGTGGAAGCTGGGGTGGGGAGGGGGAGGGCTGACAGTGAAGTGTTGCAGTTTAGACGAAGGGCAGGAGAGGTGTGGAGGGGGGAGGGGGTAAGTAGCGGAAAGGAGAGAAATAAGAAAAAAGAGAAATTAAAAGACTGGGTGTGGCGGTGAAATGACGGCTGTCTTTTGCTGGAATGGGAACAGGGAGGAGGCTGGATGGGTGACGACAGTGACTAACGAAGGTTGAGGCCAGGAGGGTTACAGGAACGTAGGATGTATTGCAGGGAAAGTTCCCACCTGCGCAATTCAGAAAAGCTAGTGTTGGTGGGAAGGATCCATATGGCACAGCCTGTGAAGCAGTCATTGACATGAAGGGTATCATATTTGGCAGCATGTTCAGCAACAGGGTGGTCCACTTGTTTTTTGGCCACAGTTTGTCGATGGCCGTTCATGTGAACAGACAGCTTGTTGGTTGTTATGCCCACATAGAATGCAGCACAGTGGTTGCAGCTTAGCTTAGCCACTCCCATCATGCACTGGTGCTACTGCTTGCAGTGTAGTTTCAGCTCTCTGAGATTGTAGACGTGTGTGCAAGTTGCGTTTGTGTGAGTGTGCGTGTGTGCGTGTGTGTATGTGTTTCTACTGATGACAGAGACCTTAATGGCCAAAAGATATGTTTGTGTGAATCTTTTCATTGTGTCTATCGCGACTCAGCATCTCCGCTATATGGTGAGTAGCAACTTTGCTTCTCTGGTATTGTTACATTCCATCCTGCATTTTCCATTGTTTGATTTCAACCCAGTAAGAAGTATTTTATGCGCACGTTAATTACAGCGATATAAATTACTTTTTAAAACTGAAAAACTGGTTTTTGCCTGTTCATGACTTTCAAATTTTTGTCCTTTGTTTAATAAATATGATTGTTTATAGCTATGTTATTAAATCGTGTTGTATGCATTGTGATTTGGGTTCCCTCTATTAATCTCATGACCACATAAAATCAACCAGTGGTGTACTAAAACTTTATACAATTAAATATCAAACTTTAGAAGCTTAAATGTTCACTTTTACCTCGAAAATTCTTCTAAAATGCTATTTTTGGAGTTCGTTATCACAAAATTTGCTCCTTAGGTTCAGCCTAAGTGCCTATAGAGCCTACATACGGCCCTGTTTCAGGGAATGCGAATGAGCGGGTCATTTACTGAGGCGTTACCTTCGCTATAAGTTGCCATTTTTCGCGGACGTTGTCCGTCTGCTGTCCACCATGGCTCCCGCTTTTAACGAGATTACTTGATAGTTTAAATGACTATAAACGCACTGCATTATTGGTTAAGGCGTTAGACTACACGGCTATACGAAATGCATGTCTAAAACGTTTGAGGCGGCTTCCGGTTTAACAACACGAAAGGTCTCAAAGGGTCAGCCCGAACTTTCAGACTTTTACACAGAGTGACCGGAAGTTGGGGGATGGGGGAATGAAAACGGATTCAAGACGGTCACCAGCTGCTGAAGCCTATACTCCCAACAGATCTGGTAGAAATGGGCTCCTAACGATCCGCATTCAAATCATTGGCTATATGAAACATCGGAGAGAGTCGACCGTAGAATGTAGGTCATCTGCAGCGACGTGCTGTCCATTTGTCAAACACGTATGCCACGTCCTGCGTGAGCAACGGAAGCGACAGACATCGCACAGCATCTGGCTGCACGACATCCCTGCTACAAGCAGCAGCGTCGGGCTACACGCTTAGGTGTCCCACGTGCGAGTGGCAGGCTTCCGCTGTAAGACGACTGCAAGAGCCCAACAGCAGATTTACCAAACGTGGCGCTCATGAATCACAAAATATTGTAGCTCGAGAGTAGGGTACCAAGATTAGCCTTACTTAATATAATAAGGCATAAAAGGAGAGCTGTGCATGAAATTTACAAAGAGAGGAATCTTCATGGAGAACTTCATCGTTCATATCATCAGCTACAAAGATAGCCAAGCAAATTCTTCGAATATGTGAGAATGATCACAGATACATTCGACTATCACCTCACTGAATTAAAAACAAGTGTTTCTTATTCTGGCCATAAAATTTCAGCAGCTGGCAAGTACAGAAGAATAACTGACCATAGCGAATATGGAAGAATGATAAGTTTCTGCCTGTGGTTTCAGGGTAGCTTCACCAGGAATTAAATTCGTTGTAGATTCTGGGTTCGAATCCAGCTACAGCTTAAGTTTTACTAGACTCAGCTACAACCCCATCACCTGTAATGTGAACTAAGGTTAGCTATACTCTTTATACTGCATCTTGAAGTATATTTTTAAGATCTTGCCTGAGTACTTTATTTTTAAGTGTATATACACGTATCTCATCGTATCAGACACATTAAATTCCTAATAAAACACGTTGGACAACCAAGAAATTTTACTGATCTTTGACTGTTGGGATCATAGTTCGTAAACAATCATGTTAACGTCAAGTGTTTCAGTTAATCTAAATAGTCTGCGTAGGCAAAGCATAAAAAACGTTTGAAGAAAAACATCAAATGTTTTATGAAATAATTTTCTGAAAGTAAAAAATACAACAGATTAGAGAAACATTTGCAGCATCTCATTTGCAGTACATTATTTCAAGCAGAATTGAAATGTACATCAAATGTTCCTCTAATGTATTTCATTCCCTACTTTTAGGCAAATAATTTTATTTTTTTTATTTTTAAGTTTTATTTACAATATATGATATTATTTACTTCTCATTCGCCTTCCTACCGGTTTCTGTTCTCGAAATTTCTTAAGTTTATCAGTTGATAGGAAAGAAGCCATTTTGACATTTAAATTTAACATCAGTGTAACTTTTCATGCGCAAAAAGTGTACAATTAAATGTTTTTTTGCAGAATTAGAACTCACTCTGGTTAATATTCCCACCCACTTTTAATCTATGAAAAGTCGGGCAAAAGCCCCCTGTTCTCAATTATCTTGGGCTGTTTATGAATCATGATGTCTCTTAGGACTACATAACTTTAAATATAATTTCGATACGATGGCTGAATTTCATACACAACACTAAATGATTTAAAACAACTATACACAAAGTCTACACAATGCGTTTTTACCTCTGCAAACTCTATCAAATTTCGTGCAGTGACTTATTTAGTTTTTGACAACACAGTAACTGTAGTGAATAATGGAAAGAAATTCAGTCCTTTATCAAGCAAAGCTATCAGGCTTTAAGACGCAATAGAATCAAAACTTTACACTGAATAACTTTATCAAAATCGGATGATAAGTATTTCGTATCAATTGGCATCTTCAATCCCGCACTTCGAGAAGAAGTCTCATAGCTGTCGCTATCGAACACGCTACAGCAACAAGGTTCGAACGCGTTAACCTTCACACGTCCCAGTCATACCGGATGACAAGAAGCGACATATCGCCAAATCAGGGCACTTCCATAGCTATACCTGGAGTTGCGTTTCTTCTCCTGAAGCTGTCACGGGCTGTCTGTCGCTTCTGTAGCACACGTAGGATGTGCCATTATGGTTATTCCATGCTGCGGATAAGGTATAATGGAAACATTGTTTCTATGACATTGAAAAACCACTGTAATCAATATAGCTTTCGCTAACATAAACTCTGTGAAATTTCCACTAGGCTATGATCGATCGCCTTGCATCAATTATGATTCCACGTTTAAAATCCGTTTACTCGAGAGTACTGCAGGTTTAGCAATAATATTTGGGCGTCGTATGCAGCACGGAATAGTAGGAAAAATATGTGATTAAGTTATATGTGGTTTGGGGGTGGGCAGAATGTCGATTTACCACACGGAAATGACATCTCTGGCAGACATATGTCTTTGGCACAGGTAGACACCGAGACGATTTGCGTTTCGATGACGGATGCAGCTACGTTACTCCATGCTGTTTCAGCTCTATGATAATCAAAAGACGTTGTGGCTGGCGAGTGGTGGCGTGACGGTCGTTTGGCAAGCCATGACGAGATGTTTTCAGTGGCAGAGAGATCTGGAAAATCTGCTGGCCGGGACAATGATCGAACACCCACTGTACCGAGGTAGGTCGGGATAGCACGGGCAACATGCGGTCATGGGTTATTTTGTTGGAAGATAATGTTACAGAGGCCTCGATGACAGGGCACGGCCACCAGTCGGAAAAGTAACGGCCGATGTCCAAATTACCGGATTTACAAACCAGAATAAATCGTGTTGCGTACCAAATTGCACTGTATATCATCACTCCAAGTGTTGCGCCCATATGTAAATTACGATCGCAGTTTGGTAATATTCGATCTCCACTCATGGATGCGTTCGTCGCTGTACCTGAACTCATATGAAAAACCGACGTGATATCACTTCTGTGACCAGTGTTGTGGTTGGGCGCACCATTGTCGACGCGCCTCTCTACGCTGCTACGTCAAGGACACCACAACAATGCTCTTCGTCACACAAGCTGCGACATTGTCGCGAATAAAACATTGACCCGTATACACAATAAGTTTCCTTTAATTTACATCTATGGTCACAAACTTTTTCGTTAACAGATTACCGCTTTCGATCTGTAATGACCATCATCAGATCTGTTTTATAAAAACAAAGTCCTATTGTACGATGCCACTATGGCTGCAGTGCATTACGACCATAGACGTAAATTAAAGGAAAAATGCTCTTCGTGCGGATAATCTGTGTTGTGCCAAACATCGTCGCACTGTTCGTGTGAATACTTGTCTTGGCGTGAACAAGCTCATTTCCTGACTAAAGGTGTGTACGAC
The DNA here is from genome assembly GCF_021461385.2 of Schistocerca piceifrons. Taxonomy (NCBI): domain Eukaryota; kingdom Metazoa; phylum Arthropoda; class Insecta; order Orthoptera; family Acrididae; genus Schistocerca; species Schistocerca piceifrons. Next base: position 1,023,189,272 of record NC_060138.1, on the reverse strand, counting down.
TCTACACGATAGAGCAAACAATGCGTCCTCTCGAACACTAATCACGCCGAGACGTTGTGATTCAGCTGTGGCCCGCAGCATCCTCATAAATAATCCACATTCATATAAGACTCTTGATGAGAAAACCACTATGTAGATCATTTTGTGCATTTTGACGTTTTGTTTCATGGTATTCACACGTCTCGCCACACTAAACGGATCATGGCAGGCTTGTGAGACAGCCTGGAGCAGTATTCCCGTCTCGCGTCTCAGTCCAGATGAACTTCAGCACTGCTGATATTCGTTTAATACCAGCAATCATGAAGAAAGTCAAACAGTTTTTATTTGGCATGCTCTTCACAATTTTCGTTTAACTGATTTTATCTACGCGTACTTTTGTTTTGTTAATAGGTACAGGTGCTAATCACATACAGCTAACATGAAAAAGTGTAATTGTTGACGGTGCTGTGCTAATAGAAATCTGAATAGTCAAACAATTCAATTTTAGCGTTACATTATGCGTTGCCTCGTTAGCCTGTGGGTGGGAATTAACTATTTCGACGACAGTCCGTGGCGCTAGGGCTCCGGCAGACAGGCGACTGACAAGCTTTCATCAATAATTACGTACGGTGCCTGCGCCCACAGCCAATCACGTACGCGCCGGGCGTGCTGTCAGCTAGACACTGTTAATCGCTATTATGCCCATATAGCCGATAAATCACGATAGATATGTATCATTTCGTTTAGTGGGACTTCGCATTATCGAAACATACTTCATCACTGTCAATGAAAGTACCCCGAGGACTTTTTTAGGTTAAAATATTTGAATAATAACACTGACAAATGTAGTTCCATAGAAGTATATCTATTGGAGGTAGAATTTAGTTTTCAAGGAGTATACTTTGTAATTTGTAACTATGGCTGCTCCTAATTTCCACATGAGAGTTAGTAAGTGTTATGTTATATCTGTCGTGCGTAATTTAAGTTTACGGTAATGAAACCATTTAGGAAACGCACTTAACAATATTTACAAAATACTTTTTACATAGCCATTATTCGTAAAAGTACCCAGAAAGCCAAATAACTGTTCCAAGGCTTTGTTCATGATGCGTACGTTCGTGGTTGGTATATGTGAACGGTGAAGTATGTAAACAGTATTTTTATTATTTAAATATGGCGGGCAGGGCGAGGGGAAGAATTGAGAAAAACATTTAACGATATTAGTGAACCTGAAAACAACATTAACAAAGGTGTCTAGTTTGTTGATTAGTCACATATGCGAGACACTACAATAATTACTCGCAGACAACAGGTGAACCACGTACTGTAAATGTTTGATATTAAGCTTAAACCATATCATATTCGCTAGAAAATAAAACAAAATTACGTTCCTCTGGAAACCAGACACGCGTATATGATTATGGTATCTGTTCTTTCGGACATGTCCGGAAGAACAGATACCATCTTCATATAGTTAAGGCTAACCGGTCATTGACCTTCTTCTTCTGTGCTGGGTGTACACACATTGCCCGAACTCTTACGGGACTCCGCAAGACTGTCTGTCGCGAGTAATGAGTGTAATGGGCAGCGGCACTACGAATGTAGTGTGTGGACATTAAGTTGGGAACGTGGGTCTCACGGGGAGCGTGCAAGGGATAAATCCCTGCAGTCGCACTATTCTCTGTGCACTCGGTGGCTCTGATGGATAGAGCGTCTGCCATATAAGGAGGAGATCCCAGGTTCGAGTCCGGTCGGGGCACACATTTTCAGCTGTCCCCGTTGATGTATATCGACGCCTGTCGACAGCTTAGGGTCCTGATATAATTATCATTTCAGACAAGCATAAGTTTACAGGGAGAAGAAATTCAAGGCATCCCAGGTAACATACACTGATCTACAGGAGAAAACAATACATTGTCTGTTCATGCGCTGCACTTCAGCTATTATAGTTGTCTATCATTAAAGACAATTCCGGTGAGATCACGTAGTCATAATGTTCCTTTCCTAATGAGAGGACTGATGACCATAGATGTTAAGTCCCATAGTGCTCAGAGCCTAATGAGAGAATATGCTCGCCGTACAAAATAAAACAATGAGGATGACAGAAGAGCTATTAATTAAGTAGTATTTTATTTGTACAAATAAAATAAGGGTCTAAGAGAAAAATCCGATAATTTTTGAGGTTGGGCGGATGAATCAGGCTGTAGAGCGCTGGGCACAAAAGTCGTATGTTTGTAGTAGTTTTTATTTGTCACGATGGTTCATTTCAGGACACACTCATCTGAAGACTGAGATTTTCATCCACAAAGACAGAAAATCAAAGAAAGATTCTCTCCAGCATATCCTCGATCGTGGAAATAGTGCTAAATCAAAGGTAGCTTAATTGGAAATAAAGAAGTATACGGGGATAAGAATTTACCCACATAAGTCGATATAAGTGCCATTATCGTTTTCGTGGTATCTGGAGAGAGCAGAACCAAAAGTTGGAACGATTTAACTTCGTGTAGGAAGCATGTTTTAGTGAAAGATATCTTGATAAATCTTTAGAAGCAAAATAAAGGAAAACGGAATCTACAAATTTCTTTTTTAAGTAGTTGGGTATTCAACGTCATTATAAACGGGGGAAAGTTCAAACTGGACAAGAATGGGACGAAAAGGTCGAGATCTCTTCAAAGCAACTACCCGCCTCTTACCGTAAGTGATTTATGAAAGCACTCCGTGTTCAGGCCACGAGTGGCCTACCGGGACCATCCGACTGCCGTGTCATCCTCCGAGGAGGATGCGGCTAGGAGGGGCGTGTGGTCAGCGCACCGCTCTCCCTGTCGTTATGATGGTATTCTTGACCGAAGCCGCTACTATTCGGTGAGTAGCTCCTCAATTGACATCACGAGGCTGAGTGCACCCCGAAAAATGGCAACAGCGCATGGCGGCTTTATGGTCACCCATCCAACTGCCGGCCACGCCCAACAGTGCTTAACTTCGGTGATCTCACGGGAACCGGTGTATCCACTGCGGCAAGGCCGTTGCCGAAGTGATTTATGACATTTATGTAAAATTATTTCCTGAAGCAACATTGCAGTTAACAGAAATATTACTGGGACCAAAAACAATCTCTGTATTGGCTTCAAGGTTTTAATATTAGCACACAAAGGATTACATACGATACGTGGTTAGGCTACATGCGTATTCAACAACCATACTGAATTTATTAAACGTCTAGCTGAGGTACTTTTCTCCGTTTCGTTTTGGCCTTTAGTTGGCTTTAATCCCCTTCTTCCTAAAACTTCTTTATACTGTGAGTCTATATTGTACCTAGTGTGGATGTGTCCTGTTGCCTAGTATGCACAGGGTCCGCCATGGGTGCTGATAACTTGTTCGATGGATGATGGCATCTACGCGTGTAAAGCGTGAACGGCGTCCTGTGGCATAACCATCCATGCTGCATTTACCCAGCTCAAAAGTTCATCTGTGGTGGTTGGCATTGCGTCTCAGGTCTCCACCTTTTCGATCGTTGGCGACGAGTCTGGTTACATGGCGAGCCAGGGCAAAAGGCTGACATCCTGTGACACCAAGAAGGCACATGTGGTCGTGCATTGTCTTGCCGAAAAATGGCGTCTGGGGTGTTGTGCAGAAAGGGTATGATTACGGGTCGCAGGACGTCATTCACGTAGCTCACATTGGTCACAATGACCTGGACACGCGCCAACTCTGATTTGTGACTGTACCCAATAGCACCCCACACCATAAGGCTTTGAGATGGCGCTGTTTCGCTGTTTGTATTGTGAGAAAGCAGTCACTGTGATGCCGCTCCCCGTGTTTGCGGCCATCATTTTCAGACAAACAGGACCTGGATTTGTCCGAAAACATGATCTGACGCCATTCCTGTCCTCAGTGACGTCGTTCCATACACGATTGCCGTTTAGCATGTTTCGGCATATTCGCCGAAGGTAGGCGGGGAACTGGACGGCGCGAACGTGACCCACGCCATGATAAACGGTGGCAGGGCTGCCACCCCTGACAGTGTACCATGTGTTCCACTGTTCCACTTGAATCGAGGATGATGCAGATCTGTCCTGCAATAGCATTCGGATGAGGTGTCGATCTTCTTGGGCGTGGTCTGGGAGGTGCGTCCTGCACCATACCGTCCTGTTCTATGGCCTTCCGTGAACGATTATGCACACAGCCGTCGCACTGCCGAAATACTTCATCCCACCCGAGCAGCAATTTCCCTGATGTACGCATCAAATTCCCTCATGTCAATAATGCGCCCTCTTTCAAACTCACTGATTTGACGGTACGGTTCACGCATACGGCTGCGAGGCATCCTGCACCGCTGCTCAGGTCACCTTGATCCATTACCTTCGGTTTATAGCGACAACGAGAGCCGCAGGCACATTTTACCGGTAGGTGGTAAGTATATATTGATGTATAGGTGCACTTTATCACTGGATAACTATATATTTTTATTTTTATAATTATATTTTATGATTTTGGTTGAGGTGGCTTTAAATATCGTGGGCTTGCATGAGATTTTTCATTAACTTATACCGCGATAACACTCTTACGTACGATATAATATTTTTAAACACAACGCGCGACTCACCGCCTTCTAATAAATAGTTTGCGTGAGCGCTGCTATTTAGTAAAGAAAATATGCGTATTCTTACGCAAACTAATTATTAATATGGGTCTCAGGGACTACTGGTTATTTATGTACCAAACTACATAAAGATTACCTGAGATATTGCGGAGCCTATTGAATTATTTTAATATTTCTTGTTCATTATTTGCAAGGTAAAACTGGAGAGAATGTCATCTGCCGTTAGGCAGCCAAACTCGAAATATATTGAATTCATTCAGTATTCTAAATATTAATAAACGAAATCTATTTTTACTCTGTTAACTCTGAGACTATTATCAGAACAAGATAGAGAAGCCTCTCACATTTACATTTAATATTATGACACGAAATTTTAATTAAATAACACAGTCAGCGTAATGACCGGCTAAATCCTGCTAGGGGGGATGAGCTCCCTGCACCACGAAGTTGTTAATGATCAAACAGCACTACAGTGGTGGCCTACCGCTAGACGAAACAAAACAGGAGAGCTGGTTCAATCAAAGCATTGTCTCTGATCTTCATGGCCTATGTTACACAGATTATACAAAAAACTGTTCCTTTTTTAATTACCTCGATATTTGTGTTTGGATAATAATAATTTAAATTCTTTACTATTTGTTATACATCCCGCAGACGTACTTAGTCTTTAGATAATTTATGGTTCACACAACTCATAAAAAACTTCTTTTCTCTTTCTCCAAATGTCCATTTATGTGACATACCGTTACAGTGTTATGCCGCGATATGGATGTTGCCCTTGAACCCGCGGGCCGACATGGTTCTGCAGAGCATAGTAATGAACATGCGGTGTTCTGTTTTTTTTCTGAACATGAGCGTACTTCCTTTAGTTGCCAGTGGGTCATCACAAACTTTCGTGAGATCTTTTTGCGTGTCAGTTAAACATGGTACACCGATTTTCGGGTCCTGTTGATGATATGGAAGATTTACGTGGTTTGTCGTTAGTTTTCCATTCGTTCTGTGTACCATAAAATTCCAGACGTCTTTTCCGCGCAATGTAGCTCAATCAGTAGGCCAGTAGTGGCGTACTTTGGCTTTAGTGGAAAGAGATATTTGTTGTTTTTGATTTTTCAGGCGAATGTATAGATTTTACGCAGTTTTTCTGCTGGAATCTAAGGCAGAATTAAAGAACATTCTGTTGACCACTTCCTTCTATTTCATGGCAGAACATTTTCGCTGGAAATTAAATCTCAGGTTACAAGAGTGTCTCCGTAGCCGAGTGTTCTGTGCATCTGCATGTGGCCTGGGTTCAATTCTAGGTAATGCCAAAGATTTGTTTTCGATGGGAGCACAGAAATGGCGTCCACTTTGCGTCCTTGATGGCCTGCTTGAATGAAATATAGAGGCTCCGACGTATGGAAAGCTAACAGTGGGCGGGAAAGCGGTATGCTATCCTCACGCCTCTCCATACCGCAGCGGAATGGCGGTACAATGCAGAGGATGACACGGCGGCCCGTCCGCGTTACGCGGTCCTATGAGCCTGCTCACGTTTCTTTTAGGTTGTAATACAATTAACATTGGATTATAACAAAATGTTAGCTTGTGAACGGTAATATCCATACATACTATAAAAATGGGTCTTCCTATGTATGTTCCACGTCTTCTGCTAAAAAACTGCACCGATTTCAACCAGACTTGGTACACATACCATCTACCGTCTGGAAAGAATGGCTTTGGGGATAAGAACCACCCATCTATCAAAGGGTGGGGGTGGGGCGAAGAAACAATGTTGTCCACGACGCGAGAATATGCATTCTTTAGCCACCAAGTATTTGAAAATGAGAAAACGTAGAGACTTGCAACAAAATTTACATAATTTCAAACCTTTACCAAACTTTTTTCGCTGATGACGCCCACAAAATGATGTAGGAAAAAAAAAGTTTATCGCTATTTATATACTCGTTATTCGTGCTGTAAAACTGCTGCATCCAGCGTTACTTCTTTACTACTAGCTGTATTCGTGACACATTTTTCTGACAGTATCTGCATATACCACTGAATGTACTTGTAGAATTACATAATTTTACGACTCTTCGTTCAGGAGATACGACGTCGTAAGCACTGAGGCGTGTGAAAAACTTCCGCATCGTACAAGACGTTTTAATTTATTATTTCTTTACTACTAACTCTATTCACAACACATTTCGCACACAGTAACAACAGGTACCACTGAGTACCTGCAAAGTTATGTCATTGTGTAGCATATAGCTCAGGAGACACAACGTCATAAACATTGACCTGCGTGAAAATGAGACTCGTGGGCACAATTCGCTACGCGTTCTGGTGAAATATTTGTCGAAATACCCTTGAAATTTGTTAAATATGTGTGAAATACATTTGACATGTACGTATGTGGCAAAGTCACGGGTGAGAAGCTTATCCTAAACCACTGGAACGATGGTACATATCAGATACAATTTGAAAAGAAGTACTAAAGGGGTAAGATCATTAGTCTCCTTTTAGGCTTTATGTTATAAAGTGGTGAGAGAAGGGAGTATGAGGAGGTGGACAGACAGCAAGGGGGAAGGAGGAGATGGATAGAGATAGGAGAGGGGAAGATGGACAGAGGAAGGGAAGAGGAGGAGATGGGTGGAGAGCGGAGATAGAAGTGGAAGATTGCAATAAATACATACCGTGCAACAACGGGTACTGAACCCGCCCGACTAGCCGCGCGGTCTCACTCGCTGCTTCCCTAGCAGGATGCGTGCCGGTCCCCGGCATGAATCCGCCCGGCGGATTAGTGGCGAGGTCCGGTGTGCCGACCAGCCTTTGGATGGTTTTTAAGGCGGTTTCCCATCTGCCTCGGTGAATGCGAGCTGGTTCCGCTTATTCCGCCTCAGTTACACTACGTCGACGATTGCTGCACAAACACTATCTCCACGTACGCGTACACCATAAATACTCTACCACGCAAATATAGGAGGGGAGGTGCACTGGGATCAAACCGCACAATAACCCTGGGTTCGTTGTAGGGTGGGTGGACTGTGGACTGCTGTGGCATGTTGCGGGGTTGTGAACCACTGAGGGCTACGGCGGGACGAAGCCTCTCCGTCGTTTCTAGGTCCCCTGTTCAATATATAGATACATACAAACATTCGGGTACTCAACCAGTGTTTCATAAAATTATGTCAGTTAACTTGAGCCGTGGTCGGCTTGCGCTATGCCGTTTTTCTTTTTTGGCATTTTGTCACTATCGAGTGGGGTCTTATTGCTCCCTCAGTTACTACCTGAACAAGTTGCTCACTTGCCTCCGTCAGTGGCAGCAGCAGTAGCGTTTATCGATACTAGTACTGCTGTACCTTCTTTGGTGTGGCCGCTATATTTCCATGTCGTGGTGCGTGTGGGGCAGTTGGTCGGTTGCAATGGAGCAGCGAGGAAGTCTCCGCGGCGTGATGTCAGGCCGGGGCCACTGGCTGCTTGCACTCGCGGTCGCAGTTGTGAGGCAATAGCTGCGAGAGCCGCGAAGTTCGTCGCCCATAGAACCTGAATACTGGAGTTGAGTAATCAGTGAACCTATTATGAAACCTCAACTGCTGTGAGATCTCTTCGTTGATGGATGGTTGTTGCTTCCTGGGCTTTTCCTGCAAGCAGCTGTCTTCCTATATTGTGTTTAACTTTTGAAATGATTATAATTTATTAGTGAAGTGCACCAGCGGTATCTTCTGCCTTGTGGCCGTTAACGTTCCGGTGACCTGCCGTGCTCGTTAGCGTAGTTTTACGGCAGTGTGTTTTCCTCGCCGTGTTATTGCTGTTCGTCACGGTATGTAGTTCGACAGCTTGATGTTCTCCCTTTTTCTTTGAGTGCTTATTGTGCTTTGACTGTGTTTAGACACCAGTTATTAAGACATAGTCCTGCTGCGATCCTCGTCCTCACTGATATTTTAGGTTGTCGTGCCGTTGATCAGGTGGAAGGGAATTGATTAGGTTGTTGGTTGGTTCTTCAGCCGTCCCTAGGTCGTGCTGCCACCCGATTATTTATTGTTACGCTTGGGTGCCTGTCTCGACTAAACTGTTGTTAGAGTTTACTCCCCAGACCAACACTTGGAACACTTCTGAGCACCACTGTTCTGTTCTTTGTGATTGAGATTTTCTTTTGTCACAAGTACTGTGCCAGGCCTCCAGCCGTGTATTAATTTTGTCTGTTCTATGTTCAGTATACGGCCTTCAGCCGAACATTATGTGAAGTATTTTAAGATTAGGCCTTCAGCAGTGTTTTATTTAAAATTCTCGTTTGCTCTGTATCTAGGCCTTCAGCCGCGTTTGTTTTAAAATCTGTGCCTTTCAGCTGTAATGTGTAAATTCCTGTCTGTAATGTTTCTCTTTAATTATCTCCAATTCTTAAAATGGTCTTCAGCCATACTGTGCAAATGCATCTTAAGGTTTGTCTTCAATTACGAGGGTCGGTCAAAAAGTAATGCCTCCCATTTTTTTTCTACTTAAAGAAATTAAGTTAAGTGAAAAATTTGAATTTGGCGCCATTCCTCAAACCTTCTTCTGCAATCCACTGCAGTAGTAACTTTCTGTGTCAACAGGTGGCAGCACAGCAGAAGTTTGTAAGATGGCCGACATCGATGTTCGTTTGAGACAGCGTTGTGTGATTGAATTCTTTAATGCAGACGGTGAAACGCCCATACGCATTCATGAAAGACTGAAGAAGGTGTATGGTGTTGTGACAGTGGATGTCAGCACTGTTAGACGATGGGTTCGTCGTTGTAAGGAAGCTGAAGGGCAAACACCGTTGACTGACGAAAAGCGGAGCGGCAGGCCGGTGAGTGCAGTGACTCCACACAACATTCAGCAAGTTGATGACATCATTCGTGGTGACCGTCGGGTGACTGCAGATGAAGTGTGTCGCATTATTTCTCTTAGTAAAGGCAGTGTGATCACGATTATTAAACAATTGGGGTACTCAAAAGTTTGTGCACGGTGGGTTCCAAGAATGTTAACCGATCAGAATAAAGAGGCAAGGAAAACAATAGCCTCCCAACACTTGCAGCGCTTCCGTTTGGAGGGAGATGAGTTTCTGAAAAAAATTGTGACCGGGTACGAAACATGGGTGCATTTTTTTGAACCCGAATCAAAGAGGCAGTCAATGGAGTGGCGTCACACAAGCTCGCCGAGGAAGAAAAAATTCAAAACTGTGCGATCGGCAGGGAAAGTTATGGCAACAGTTTTCTGGGATACAGAGGGTGTGATTCTGGTTGATTTTTTGGAGCAGGGATGCACAATAAATTCTGTTCAATACGTCACAACCCTCAACAAACTTAAAGCACGTCTTCAGCGAGTTCGCCCAACAAAATCAATGGCAGATGTTCTTCTTTTGCATGACAATGCAAGACCACACACCAGTCGTCACACCTCTGACGAGATTGTCAAAATTGGATGGGAAGTTTTGCCTCATCCCCCATACAGCCCTGACCTGGCACCATCAGACTTCCATCTGTTCGGGCCACTAAAAGAAGCTCATCGTGGGATTCATTTTGAAGATGAGGAGGCCGTCAAAACATCCGTGCGTCAATGGCTTAGGAAGCAGAGCTGTGATTTTTACCGTGCTGGGATACATGCCCTTGTTCAAAGATGGACCAAAACTGTAGAGATGGGCGGAGATTACATTGAAAAATGACAAAATGATCCTCAATGTTGTGGTTTTCAACCTATGTAATTGCATTTAAATTTCCTGACAATTAAACGTAGAAAAAAAATAGGAGGCATTACTTTTTGACTGACCCGAGTAAAATTAAAATATCCTTAAATATTTCCTTTTAAGCCACCAGAATTTAGACAAACGGCTGAAGGCCTTACCTAAGTAAAATTGAAATATCTTCTCGGCTAAAGGCCCAAATAATATTTCAAATCAGCAAAGGAAATTCTTTAAAAGACTAGCATTTATAACTCTCGCCTAAAAGCCATATTAAGGAAAATTTAAATTAATTCCTTGGCTGAAAGCCCAATAATTTTTCAACATAATGAAAGGCAACCTTTAAAGACAAGCATTTACACAGTACAACAAAAAACCATCTTAAGAAAACTTGAAACATCTTGACAGCTGAAGGCCCACACAATTATTCAAAATACTCGTACTTAAGTAAGGCCTTCAGCCGTTTCTCTAAATCCCTGTATTTTAAAAGGAATTATTTGAACTTTATTATTGAGAAGTTGCTTGGGCCCTCAGCTGTGAATTGATCCTTGTTGTTTTACAGAGAAAACTGTGCATTGGTTTTCGAGGAATAAAGTTGTGTGTTCTTGTGTAACTATTAGTAACTGATCTTGGTCCCTTTCCACAACCTGATCCGCTCTGTTCTGCGACACAAGATTTTATAACTGTTATTCACTTAAATAAAAGTCCATATTTAATTTCATGCAAATCAATAAATGGTTTAAAGGCAATTTCTGCCACATACACGTCCTAAACCAAATGTACAGTGTGTTATTGTCTGTTGGTAGCTCTCCTCTATAGATAATGATGCAGAAAGCACTGCCTGCTTAGAAACTCGATCAGAAATGACTGTATAATGAAAGGAGTCTCTTCGTATCTTTCTATCAGTCGAGAAGCATATGAATGGCATACTTATTTCTTTGGCAGACAACGTAAAAACCGAATTCCTATCCGACGAAGTTGAAATCCTTCTGCTCCGTGCTGTGCGGCAGCTGAATAAATACGGAATCGCAGGCCGGAATGTGTGGCGCTGGTGGCTCGGTGTTCGCGTCGTGCACGTATTTCTCTCCCCGGAGTCCCTCCCTAATCCAGCGGCTGCGTCCGCAGTCACGGAAGTCGGGAACTTCAGTCCCGCCGCTGTCGAGGACTGCGGCGGGTTTTCACGAGTTGGAAAACAAGAAAAAAAGAGTACAATTCTTTACTGCTCCAGTGTTTTGTGGAAGCCTGCAATGTATGTATAGTTCTATACAGTATAAGTTCTGTTTCTTTAAGTTTCTCACATCATTTGTCTATTTGTTTAACATATTTCTGCCGCATTTCATTTCATTGCACAGACAATATTTCCCTTGATTGTTCTCGAGAGGGCTGTAACGGGATAAAAATGGCGTACAATAATTGTAGGGCATTTTATTTGCAAGCATTTAACGTGTAACTGATAACTGTGTTATTTGAAGTGTTAGAGAAATTACCTAATTGATGTTCATGCTATTGGCAATGGAGTATTATGTGGATGAAGTGCCTGGAATGAAACATAACTTCCGGTTCATATTCGAAACAAGATATTTCAGTTAATGTACTTGTAATACAACGTCCGTCAGGAGATTTGTTGCATGGATTGGCTCAAATGGCTCTGAGCACTATGGGACTTAACTTCTGAGGTCCTCAGTCCCCTAGAACTTAGAACTACTTAAACCTAACTAACCTAAGGACATCACACACATCCATGCCCGAGGCAGGATTCGAACCTGCGACCGTAGCGGTTGCGCGGTTCCAGACTGTAGCGCCCAGAACCACTCGGCCACTCCGGCCGGCTGTTGCATGGATTACGAGCTACATATCAGAGTTCCTATCCATACACTGTAACATGGATTCTATGCGGTCCAGTCACATTAATGTCAACACTGCCCATATTCGACGTCACGGTGCAGTAAATACTCACAGATGGCACGTGGCAGCTCTGGTAGTGGAGCGGGGACGTGGAAAACAGTGCGTTTGTTGTCCTAATGTAGAAACGGAGCCATTTATCTGACGTCCAAAACAACATGATCATTGGCTTTCGGGCCAAGGGTAGAAGCAGTTCCGAAATGGCTAAGTTTGTAAACTGTTAGCGTACAGCCTTGGTTGAGGAATACCGTGTACGGCAAAATGGCGCTATCCAAAACCGGCGCCGAGGCAAGTGTGTTGCAGAATGGGCCATAGAGTCCGCAGCTCGTGGCCTAGTGGCTAGCGTTGCTGCATCTGCATCACGGGGTCCCGGTTTCGGTTCCCAGCCGGGCTGGAGATTTTCTCTGCCCAGGGACTGGGTGTTTGTGTTGTCCTCATCATTTCATCATCATTCTCATTCGTGACAGAGACTAGATTGGACTGTGAAAAAATTTGGACTGTGTGAAAATGGGGAGCTGATGACCGCGCAGTTGAGCGCCCCACAAACCAAACGTCATCATCATCATCGAACGGGCAATAGATGACAGGGATGGTCGACGGTTGAGCAGATGTGTACGTGCGAATGGACGTGCAAGAGTTGAGCAGCTGACTGGCCAAATGAGCCAAGAGGCTATCATTCAGCAAACGTTGCTGTGTACGGACCTCCGTTGCAGGTGCCTTGTTCATGGACCCATGCTGACTGCTGTTCATGAGCGACGAAGGCTGGGAGTTGCGCGACAATACCGCAACTTGACGTCCACTGAGTGGCGAAGTATCACTTATTCAGGTTAATCAGTTTTATGCTCCTTCTGACGTGAAACATCATAAAGCAAACACTCTGCAACGATCGTCGGAAGGGTGCACGCCGGAGGACGGAGAGTCTGGGGGATGTTTTCGTGGCGTCCCCTGATGATATCGTCATTGTAGATGGTGCAGTCGGTTAACACAAGTATGGGATTAATTCTAGCGTCCGATTTCACTCGTCGGCTTTGAGCAATGGCGTCATACCTAAGGCAAAGACATTACAAATAGGCATTCTATGCCGCGCGGGATTAGCCGAGCGGTCTCAGGCGCTGCAGTCATGGATTGTGCGGCTGGTCCCGGCGGAGGTTCGAGTCCTCCCTCGGGCATGGGTGTTTGTGTTTATCCTTAGGACAATTTAGGTTAAGTAGTGTGTAACCTTAGGGACCGATGACCTTAGCAGTTAAGTCCCATAAGATTTCACACACATTTGGACATTTAGGCATTCTATGAAAGCAACGGATCATACATGCAAAACGAATGTAGCATAGGATAAAATTACAATCACATTCAAGCAGTTATTTACTTACTCTTGAATTATTTCGAAAAGAAGTGAAGATAACGAAAATAATTAAGAACAAGAATTAAAAACAAATTTTCTTGTCTGGTAAGAAGCGTTCCGTAATTTATGCGACTAGAAAAGCACAGAGAACCTTTGAACTGCATTACAGTAAAGCGCATGGTGAAGTCATATTGTAATAAAATAACGTTAATTTTATATTAATCATTGAATCAAATGGGAGAAGCACGGGAAAGTGAGGTTTTTGGGCGGGGAGAAACTAAAATGTATCACAAAAACGGGAAAATTAAATGAATGACAACAAACACGAAACAGTAGTATAAAATGTGGAGAAACCGACACCCCAAATTCTAAAAGACAAGTCAGTGCATGACAAACGGATATTTACAAGAAAATGAAGAATATTGGAACCGCTAACTAGAACTGACCTATGTATAAGGTCTACAACTTTGCTTCCGCCGTTTTGCAATAGACTGCAGTAGTCGAAAGTAGTGGTGCAAGTCGTTCGCCTTAAGTGTCATACAGAAAGCTTAGGCCTTTGAGAACATAACACCATCAAAATATTAGTCTATTTTTGATTGCATCATAATGTTATTTTCGACTGAATACGTCAACTTATGAGCCCAATTCTCGTCATCTGCGGGAGGTTTTAATTTTCTGCTCCGATATGAAGAAATCTGCGGCTGAGGCTCATAAAAAGCTGGGTAAGACCTATGATAAGACGCCTGTTAGTGACAGAACTTCTTAGAAAATGGTCTCCATCCTTCAAGAATGGTAATTTTGATGTTGAAGACCGGCATGGTTGTGAAAGAGAGAAAGCTTTCGATGCTACTGCAACCGACGGGAAGAATCACAGGAGACCGTTATCCAAAGCTGTTGATGTGTTTGAGCCGAGCAGTGACAGACAAACGGCCACACTGCAGCGATAGACATGAAAAAAAAGATTTTGTAGAATCACAGTGCTCGCCCCCATGTCGAAAATCCCGTCAAAACATACCTGAAAACGTTGAAATTGGAAGTTCTACCCCATCCGCTGTATTCTCCAGATATTCCTCCCTCCGGCTGCCACCTTTCTCGATCTATGACACTCGACTTACCTGACTAGCGCTTGCGGTCATATGAACAAGTGCCAAATTGGATCGATTCATGGTTCACCTCAAAAGATGCCCAGTTTATACACTGCGGGATTCGTATGCTGCACTAAAGCTAGGAGAAAGCAGTGACCAACGATGGCCAATACTTTGAATCGTAAATTTTTTTTAAGTTTCTCACAATGAAGTCTCGAACTTCCAGAAAAAAACGGCAGAAGCATAGTTGTAGACCTTTTAGATAAATCCCAGTTACAGATTTCAATCGCTCCATGATTCATGTCTAAATTATTTTTGCAGTTGTAAGCACTGAAACGTAATACCATCTCTACATTTGTAATTGCTCTCTAAAACTACTCCAGCGTATAAATAAAATTTGAATCGGTAACTAGAACTGACTCTCTACGTCTATAGGTCAATTCTAGTTACCGATTCCAATATTAGTAACTTTTTTGGAGTAGTTCAAAAAGCAATTACAAATGCAGAAATCATATTAGCCTACATTTTAGTGCTCAAAAACGATCTAATTAATGAATCATTGAATGGCTGGAATCGGTAACTAGAACTGACCTATAGAGGAGGTCAATTCTAGCTACTGATTCCAACTTTTCGATGGTTCATAATTTTGCACATTTTTGCAGTAAATCTGTGGACTACTGTTAAATGGAACAACTAGTTTACTGTTACCAGACGCTGTTTATTTATATGCACGACGCATTTCAAAGGTTTAAACCTCCATCATCATGTGTATTTACATTTGTTAGTATGACATTTGTGTGTGTGTTGTGTTACGATTTTATGGAGGAACGCAACACACACACAAATGTCATACTAACAAATGTAAATACACCTGGTGATGGAGGTTTAATCTTTGAAATACATCGTGGATATAAATAAACAGTGACTGTTAACAGTAAATTTGTTGTTTCATTTAATGTCAGTAACAGTCACGGTAAAGCCTAACCTAAAATGTTCGCATTTAAAGTTAATCTACGGTCGCAGGTTCGAATCCTGCCTCGGGCATGGATGTCTGTGATGTCCTTAGGTTAGTTAGGTTTAAGTAGTTCTAAGTTCTAGGGGACTGATGGTCTTAGCAGTTAAGTCCCATAATGCTCAGAGCCATTTGAATCGTTTTTTTAAAGTTAATCTGTGGACTACGTTTTTGTAGGATTTCTAGTTTCTTACTGATCTCAGAACTACCACGAAAAGATAATAAATATTGTAGGTACAGCTTCCAAAGTTTTCTCTTTTTCATAGTAATGAAGATAGTAATACCATATGTAGAAATCTTCTAACACTTCAGTGCACATACTTGCTGTTAAAACGATCTAAATAACAAACCGTGTTGTGCATGGAATAGGTAACTAGAATTAACCTATACAGGTCAGTACCAGTTACCGATTTCACTATTTGTGGAATAATACTTTTTGTAAATTTTCGTTGTGTACTCGTCCCGTTAGATTAGTTTTAGTATTAAAAGTTAACGCTGATTCATATTATTATGACTTCACCATGCGCTATACTGTACTGGATTTAAAGGTTCTCTGTGCTTTTTTTACTCGCATAAATTACGATAATAATCTATTTCGGACATGTATACTTCCCTTTTTCTGTTCTTATTTATTTTCGTTGCCTTTAATTCTTGTTGGTATAATTTGTGGCTAAGTAATTAATCACGTGAACTGTGTTTGTAATTTTATTGTATGCTACAT
Organism: Schistocerca piceifrons; assembly: GCF_021461385.2. Classification (NCBI taxonomy): domain Eukaryota; kingdom Metazoa; phylum Arthropoda; class Insecta; order Orthoptera; family Acrididae; genus Schistocerca; species Schistocerca piceifrons. The sequence continues at coordinate 1,023,172,954 of NC_060138.1, read as the reverse complement.
TCGTTTGTTCAAGGATTGCTTCTATGTAGTGTCTCTGCCCTAGGGTTGACGTTATTGCTCAAAGACGACGAGTGGAATCGGACACTAGATTTGACCCCAAGTATGCATCCTATCGTTGAAGACCATATCCATCCCTGCATGCACTTCGTCTTTCCTCGGCACGATGGCATCTACCAGCAGAACAATGCAACTTCTCACACAACTCGCAGTGTACGTGAGTGATTCAAAGAGCGTCAGGATGAATTTACCGTACTCCCCTGGGCACCCGACTTCTTTGACTTTAACCCAATGGGGAATCTGTGGGACCACCTTGATCGGGCTGTTCACATCACGGGTGCTCAACCGAGAAACATATCGCAGCTGGCCACGGCACTGGAGTTGCCATAGCCCCACATCCTTGTCACAACCTTCCGGAACCTCACTGACTCTCTTCCTTCAACTTATATGGATATGGTGTCTTTTCTTTCGGACATGTCAGACACCATTAATGACCTTCAGCCGTCTAGAATGAAATTAGAACTATATTAATACCTTCAGCTGCTGGTGGGCGTTGATATGTATCAACGGAGACAGGTGAAAATGTGTACTCCTATCGAGACTCGAGCCCGGGATCTCCTGCTTACATGGCAGACGCTCTATCCATCTGAGCCACCGAAGGCACAGAGGATAGTCCGACTGTAGGGTCTATGTCGCGCACGCCTCCCGCGAGACCTACATTCTAATCTTATATGTCCATACACTACGTTCGTAGTGTCCCTACCCAACACACTCATTACTCATCGAAGACATTCTTACCACGTCCCGTAAGAGTTCGGGTAATATGTGTGCATCCGCACAGAAGAAGAAGATCATGGCCGGTATTGTCAGAACTATATACTTATATGGATGTAATGTCTGTTCTTTCGGACATGTCCGAAAGAACAGACGCCATGTCCATATAAGTATAAAGTTATTCTTCAGTGGTATGCTTCTCTTACATTCCACTACAAGATCCATGGGTTGATGCGTGGCAGACACATGACAGCTACCTTTCTAGCGCTGACTGTAGGAATGCAGTCAGGCTTTAAACAGGTGGCCACATTCATCTGACAGGACAGATATGTGGTACATGTCCGAAAGAACAGACACCATGTCGATATAAGTATAAAGTTATTCTTCAGTGGTATGCTTCTCTTACATTCCACTACAAGATCCATGGGTTGATGCGTGGCAGACACATGACAGCTACCTTTCTAGCGCTGACTGTAGGAATGCAGTCTGGCTTTAAACAGGTGGCCACATTCATCTGACAGGACAGATATGTGGTACATTACATGATTTTCACTTCTGGCACTTGAAAGCTCCGCAGAGGTTAATACTCAACCTCATCCGCATGATGAACCGGCTTGCAGGTCAAAGAAACGTAACGTACTGTGTCCGATAGCACTACGGCTAGTAATACAGACTGAATTTCAAATTACTCTCCGAGCTTGTCTCCATTAAAATTCTTGGAAAAGGCCGAACTTAAAACTTTCATATTTTTGCTGCCCTCTCGATACATTAATCGAGTCCTTACCTACTGCAGCTGGTCACATCAATGTTGTCTATTACCTGTAGAAGCTGTTTTATCGTAGAAAATCGTCGTCATCTCAGAATAGCCTGTAGGTGGGACGACATTCGTGGTGCACCTTGGGTGTCCAAGAACGGGAGGGAAACTGCCGCCAAATTGTTGCAGCAAGTTTTTCTCGGATCTAGTGAAAACTTGTTCTGTAATCGAAGAAACGTCTTGTGTATATAACAGATCATCGCACATATTAATAGTGGTTGTAGTAGCTGTAGTAGTAGTAGTAGTAGTAGTACTGGCAATTTTACTCATCCATCGATCAATTTTGCGATGATAATGGACTTGTAATGGTATTTAAGAACAACATTGATAACATAATTCATATATAAAGGTTGTTCTACTCTTAGAGGCGTAGTTTCATCTGTGTCAGCCGAGTGAGGTTGGGCAGAAAATACTGATGCATTCTACCGAATAGAGGAGTGTAGTAATAAAAAAAAATCAATAGCATATTTTTCGAATAGGAAGTAGAAACGGATGCACTACATCTTATAGACGTTTACGGAGCTCTGATGGTGTCTCTGTGCGTGGCTAAGTGTACAATGATCAGTCGTTTTAGAATAAATAAAAGTTATTTTGTAGTTATCTTTCTGTTATAGTTTTTCTTTGGCTTCAGTTGGTGCATCCCTTGTGGCTCCCCTAAATGTTTTTCGTGTTTTAATGTGCCCCAGTAGTTTATTGAAAATCTGTATTTTCGCAGTTCAGAGATCGGGCCAGATACCTTCGAGACTGGAGTAGAGGACCTAAAGAAATGTAGAACGAGCAAAGTGAGATGAGCGATTCTGATATACTCTCTTTGAGATATGAAAGAACCAAACAAGCGCAGGATGATCTGCTACTGTTAAGGCATGATCGACAAATCTATAGCATATAAAATAGCTTCCAATTACTGCTACTAAAAGACAAGTGCTAACACAACGATATTTTAAATTTCAATATGTTTCGGGTCTACCGGTATCGTATTGGCTGGCTGGCAAACAAACGTGCGATGTCTCGGGTTCAAACATAGCCATTGTTTCACTTCTGAATAAAAATCATCAACAAATTTGGCCCAAGACTCCAGTATAACGAGTTTTTATGCCAACAACCTTATCAAAATGAGCGGGGGAGAAGACAGAGTTTCGCGGAACCCATTTGCTCTTGAGTTAGGAAGAAGCAGCTATGACCAACGGTATGAGGATGCAGAAGGTAATATCAAACACTGCATTAAAGACAAGTAATGTATATCCACGGGACATGTGGCCTGTAGTTGCAATACTGTCGTGATGATATTTCCCCTGGCAAAAGGTTCGGAATCTTCGGGAGGGAAATGCCACGGGGCACATTTAATAGGCAAGGACGCGGAGAGTGGAACTTGAACGCTAGAAGTCTGGAAATGGTAGGGAAGCTGAAAATTTTGAAAGGGAAACTGCAATGGTTAAGCCCACATACAGTGGAATTCCGGGAAATGAACTTGAGAGAAGATAAAGATTTCTTGTAAGTTAACTGTAGCATATTATCAACAGCAGCAGAAAATGATGTAAAGGAAGTAGAATGTGTTATGTGTAGGAAGGAAGGACAGAGAGTGAGGTATAAATGGTTCAAATGACTCTGAGCACTATGGGACTTAACATCGGAGGTCATCAGTCCCCTAGAACTTACAACTACTTAAACCTAACTAACCTAAGGACATCACACACATCCATGCCCGAGGCAGGATTCGAACCTGCGACCGTTGCGGTCGCGTGGTTCCAGACTGAAGCGCCTAGAACCGCAGAGTGAGGTATAGTGAACAGCTCACTGACAGGGCGGCTCTCATCAGAATCGACAGTAGACTGATGTCAACAACAATAGATCAGTTACACATGCCGACGTCACAAGCATGAGATAAAGAGGTAGGGCAAGTACATGAGAATATTAAACTGGTAATTCAGTACACAAAGGAGATGAAAATCGCCGGCCGGGGTGGCCGAGCGGTTCTAGGCGCTATAGTCTGGAACCGCGCGATCGCTACGGTCGCAGGTTCGAATCCTGCCTCGGGCCTGGATGTGTGTGATGTCCTTTGTTTAGTTAGGTTTAAGCAGTTCTAAGTTCTAGGGGACTGATGACATCGAACATACAGTCCAAAAATCATAATACGATAAAGCATACTTGGAAAGAGTGGTTCACCTGTAAAGGAGACTGAATTCTTGAATACTGCTAGAGTTCGAACTGAAAGACGTCGAAACAATTCAGAGGCGGGCTGCTGGATTTGTTAGTGGTAGTTTCAAACAACACATTAGTGTTACGGAGATGCTTCGGGAACTGAAATGGGAATCCATGGAGGGAAGCCGATGTTATTTCCGAGATGCACTATTGAGAAAATTTAGAGAAATGGCACTTGAAGCTGACTGTAAAACGATTCTACTGCCGCTAACAAACATTTCGCGTAAGGACCAAGAAGATATGACACGAGAAATTAGGCTTCATATGGAGGCACATAGACGGTTGTTTTTCCCTCGCTCTGCTTGGGAGTGGAACAGGAAAGGAAATAACTAGAAGGGGTTCAGCGTACCCTCCACCACGCACCGTTCGGTGGCTTGCGGAGTATCGATGAAAATGTAGATTAAAGGTTCTTTATCCAATTGTTGCTCTTTCATTCGGGATTTTTGCGCCTCTCTGACAAAGGATTTCTTCTTGTGCAAGAAAGTTCTGATTTTAGTTGATGCAGTAGCCATATACTTGTATTCTCCTCTTAGATTGGTCGTTTATTGGGGTTTTAGGTTTCTCTAGTTTAATAATATTTCTTTTAGTAATGTATGAACTGTTTTCGGTGCCACTATACTGCGGCAACAACACAACCAGGTCGTGGCTGACGTGTAAGCTTGTAATGGTACGAGTATGTAAACAAGTTATTGGTCCACCTAGGGCTGATGCTGAGGCGAGCTGAATTTGCTTGTTTGACTGTTTGCGAGTTGGCGAGATGAGGACTCCACGTGGCCGCCCCGGGCGAGCTCAGGTGCAGAGAGAACGAGCGCATCGCCGGAAACGGGTAAATTCCAGAACTCCGTATTTGGGCGGCTGATGCTAGCTTTGCTTTTGTGCAGAATGTGCTCCAGGAAATGGAGTGTCAGACACTCTTCAGGATGGCGAAGTTACAGTTCTTTGAGATTCGACAATAACTCACATCAAATATTAATGCAAATCTGAATACATTTGGTATCTCAGAAAAATAAGGTGGATCCAATGACAACAGTATCTCAGTATCTTTAAACTATAGAAGTTAATATCTCACAACGAATAAACATTTTCACAATGACTCTCTGAACTAACTTTTATTCGCTTCATGTGATTTCATCAAACCTTATCTCTGAAGATAGCATTGCATGATCGCAGTCACCTCTGAAAGCTATGTATCTGTATCTATTTTATTTCTTGATTATTGCGTTATTATATCTTTTTTATTACACAAATGATTGTCAGAACATTGTATTCTCCACATTTACATAGCACATGAACACAGCATCAACACCTCATATTTCATCATACTTGTGTTTTTATTTCGTGATTAACTTAATATTATCGCAGTAACTTTATTTAAATGTTGATTCCAAGTGCTATTAAAAACTGGTCTAATTTAAAAGTGGCCAATCGCATGATTGAAAAGAGAACCAAAAGACGTTTTTGTCAAGAAAACACAAATAATTGTTTAAATAATATTTAACAAAATAATATTTAACAAAAATTCGTTGTCATTTAATGTGAGCGTACTTGCGAAAGAATACTGGAATATTTACTTATGGACAAACCTGTATTCGTAATTATTGTGAATAATCTGAGTATGACCAAATATTTATAACATCTTCTTCGTTAAATATTGTTTTATTATTAGTTTAATGTGTCAAGGTGGTCAAGATGAGCCAAATCATGTCTGAAGCACAAAAAGCAATTTATTTTTGGTGGGGATAGGGTTCAGCCAATAGAAAAACAGATCATAGCGGAGCACCATTGGAGTCAAGTGGAGACTGAGACTTTTAGAGTGAAGCCCTCAAGAAAACAATTCGGGACACTTTGTGTTGAGAGTTGGGAGAAGACAGACCTGTCCTTAGTAACATGCATGATGCTGTCAAGCGGGTGTTTGAATCTGTTGTGTGAACGGCCACTACAATACTTCAACTTTTGAGGGGACTTTATACTCGTTTTACAACAGGTCTGAATATGCTCCACATAACGCCTCGGAATAGACTTAGTTTTCGAGTATCTTTGATGACTATTTAGTTTGGGGATTTTGTTATCATTATCTTAACGCTGTCAATGCAATATTATTGCATTTGATAAGAGTATATTTGTCTGTAGAACTCCACCTGGGGGCAGTTGCCTTGCAACAGCCACTGCCGGTCCCAAGCCCGGATAAAGGAGGAGGGTTGGGCATTGGGCTGACAACCCTATCCTGTAAAAAGCTCTTTGTCACAAAATACAAATGTACCTCGGACGTCGATGGATACAATGGAATACGAAAACTGCATAGGACAAACGGCATACGATTTAGAAATTTTAATTTTGGATCTTGGAATGTTCAGAGCCTGTATGGATCAGGAACCATGCAGACTATGGTCTCAGAAATTAGCAGATATAAACTGGACCTGGTGGCGGTATAAGAGACAAGACGGCTACGAGAAGGAACTCACAAAGAGGATGCATACACACTGTTCTATGGCGGATGTGTAGATAAACACAAATTCGGCACTGGTTTTGTAATACACAACAGAGCAGTAAATTCAGTGAAGGAATTCAAAGCTGTTAACAAGAGAATATCCTACATAGTACTTGGAAACCTAGTGTCAGACGTCACGTTCATCAATGTTCATGCCCCAACTGAGTATAAAACAGATGAGGAAAAGGAAGAGTTCTATGACCAACTAGAACAAAGAATTGAGAGCACACTATAAGTAGGCTGTTTACGTTTTTATATTGGTAACGCCACGTAGCGCTCTGTATGAAAATCACTGGTTCTGCTGTGTGCAGTCTGTGGCTGGTTTGCATTGTTGTTGGCTATTGTAGTGTTGGGCAGCTGGATGTTAACAGCGCGTAGCGTTGCGCAGTTGGAGGTGAGCCGCCAGCAGTGGTGGATGTGGGGAAGTGAGATGGCGCATTTTTGAGAGCGGATGATCTGGACGTGTGTCCATCAGAAACAGCACATTTGTAAGAATGGATGTCATGAACTGCTGTGTATATATTATCATTTTTGAACACTATTAAGATAAATACATTGTTTGTTCTCTATCAAAATCTTTCATTTGCTAACTATGTCTATCAGTAGTTAGTGCCTTCAGTAGTTTGAATCTTTTATTTAGCTGGCAGTAGTGGCGCTCGCTGTATTGCAGTAGTTCGAGTAACGAAGATTTTTGTGAGGTAAGTGATTTGTGAAACGTATAGGTTAATGTTAGTCAGGGCCATTCTTTTGTAGGGATTACTGAAAGTCAGATTGCGTTGCGCCAAAAATATTGGTGTGTCAGTTTAAGCACAGTCTTGTACAATTTTTCTAAGGGGACGTTTCAACACCAATTAGAAATAACAGGATAGTGCTGGGAGATTTTAATGGAAAAGCAGGAAAAGAAGAATTCTACGTACCAGCCATAGGAAGCCACAGTTTGCATGATGAGGCCAATGAGAATGGTCAGTGGTTGATCAACTTAGCTACCTCAAAGAACCTGAGAGTAAGTTCGACTTACTTCGAACACAAGAGAATACATAAGGGAACATGGTTTTCAGTGGATGGAAGAACCACCACCCAGACAGATCACATCTTGGTGGACCAGCGCTATAGCCATAGAGTCATGGACGTCGGGTCGTATACAGGAGCCGACTGTGCGTCAGACCACTTCCTCATTGTGTGCAGGCTTAAACTTATGTTCACCTACATGCATAAGAAGAAGGGGACACTAGAACCTGCTTTGAATGTTGAGAAACTACGAGAAATTATCATTAAAGAAAAATATGCTATAGAAACCAAAACTGTTTTGAGGTCCTAGAGACCCTGGAACCAAGAGAGAACGTGGAGGAAAGGTGGAAAGAAATAAAGTCCACAGTACTAAGTGTAGCGGAGCATATATTGGGAAGAAAGAAGATCATGAAGAAGAGGAAATGGTTCAATGAGACAGGCGAGAAGGCTACAGCAAAGAGAAGGAAGATGAGGGAGAAGTGGCTAGCTGACAGGGAGATTGAGCAGAAAAGGGAACATTTTATCAACATCAGAAGAGAGACAAAGCGATTCCTAAGAGCAGAGAAGAGAATATATGTAACCAGTTTGCTAGAACAAGTTGAGGCAGAGAGCCAAAACAAGAACCCAAGGCAATTCTTCCAATACAGAAGAAATCGGAAACGTGGATTTCAGAGCCCAACTTTTTTCATTAGAGATAAGAACGGCAACTCGATAAATGACAAGGAAAGAATTGTAGAAAGATGGAAAGAATACTTCTCAGAACTGTTGAATCGCCCAGACCAAGATGAGATATTACCTGTAAACACTATGGAGGAAAGGAAAGATGAAGAATAACGGGAAGTTAGTGAAGAAAACATGAAGATTGCAATCAACGGACTCAGAAACAACAAAGCCCCAGGGGAGGACCGAATAACATCAGAATTAATCAAGGAGGGAGGTGAGAGCTTACACTTAGAGGTATATAAACTGATCCAGTTAATATGGGAGAAGGAGACACTGCCAGAAGAATGGAAATTGGCTATAATATGCCCAATATACAAGAAGGGAAGCAAAATGGAATGCGGTAACTACCGAGGAATCAACTTGTTGAATGTAACGTATAAGGTGCTGTCCATCATTATTCTCAGAAAATTGCAACCATTCATAGAGAACAACATACAGGAGTACCAAGCTGGCTTTCGATCAAACCGATCGACAATAGATTACATTTTCACACTAAGACAATTGTTTGAAAAACACTGGGAATATGATAAAGATATCTACAGACTGTTCGTCGATTTTCAACGTGCATATGACAGCATCCACAGGAATACCCTATACAATGCAATGCGTGATTTCAGAATCCCAGAGAAGCTAGTGAGAATGGTGCAAGCTTGTATGTTAGGGTCAAAGACAGCAGTACGTTTCCGAGGAGCCACATCAGAAACATTCGAGATTGAGACAGCCGTCAGACAAGGGGATGCTCTCTCATGTGTTCTGTTCAATGTCACCTTAGAGAAAGTAATAAAAGAATGTAGGCAACAGGAGAGGGCTGGAGTAGAGATGGACGGTAACTTCAGTTGTCTCGCATATGCAGATGACATAGTATTACTAAGTGAATCGAAGCACGAGTTGAAAGAAATGTACCAGAAAATGGACAATTATGCACAGAAGGTAGGGCTCAAAATGAACCGAGACAAAACAGAGTTCATGCAATTAGTTAGAAGAACAGGAAGGATTTCTTGAGATAGATGGTAAGAGGTTCAAGACAATACACCAGTTCAAATACTTGGGATCTGGGTTTACCAAGGACAACAACATACAAATGGACATCAAGGAAAAAACAGCAGTGTGAATGAAATGCATGCATTCTCTCAGAGAGACGCTCGGCTCTAAATCGATCTCAGTGAACACTAAGATGGAAATCTACAACACAGTGATATGCCCAGCAGTAACGTACTGTTCAGAAACATGGAGCATGACTAAGCGAGAAAGGGAAAAACTATTAATATTTGAAAGAAGAGTAATGAGGAAGGTACGGGGACCAGTTTTAGATAACGGAGAATTGAGGAGGAGGAAAAACGAGGAAATCTACCTTCTGATGCGACAACCAACTATCCAACAGAAGATAAATAGGAAAAGAATACAATGAGTGGGCCATGTAGCCCGTGTGCCAGATGGAAGACAGTCGAAGATGGCACTAGCGCGGAAACACCAAACGCCCCATTGGACGACCAAGGCAGCGCTTGATGGACGTCCTGGCGAAGGACCTAGCAGCCCCGGGAACTGAAGACACCTGGAGGAACGGGGCACAAAACAGGAAGGAATGGAGGCAGTTTGTGGAAGCAGTGCATGGTCTGCAGGGCCTGTGATCGCTGAATATCTATCTATTTACCTATATTTGTCTGTAATGCAACTGATATCATAGGACCCCCCCCCCCCCGGCCATTTATTTGAGATGTCATTTCTTGATTAAACACTATTCAGCATAATTCTTTGTCGTCTACACCAATTACAGACGTTAGAACAAAACCCTTGTAATTAAATTATCCATTGAACTTCCGTTTTGTATTTCTGTGTATTTTACACTACTGGCCATTAAAATTGCTACACCAAGAAGAAATGAAGATGATAAACGAGTATTCATTGGACAGATATATTGTACTAGAGCTGACATGTGATTACATTTTCACGCAATTTGGGTGCATAGATCCTGAGAAATCAGTACACAGAACTACCACCTCTGGCCGTAATAACGGCCTTGATACGCCTGGACATTGAGTCAAATAGAGCTTGGATGGCGTGTACAGGTACAGCTGCCCATGCAGCTTCAACACGATACCACAGTTCATCAAGAGTAGTGACTGGCGTATTATGACGAGCCCGTTGCTCGGCCACCATTGACCTTACGTTTTCATTTGGTGAGAGATCTGGATAATGTACTGGCCAGGGCAGCAATCGAACATTCTCTGTATCCAGAAAGGCGCGTACAGGACCTGCAACATGCGGTCGTGCATTATCCTGCTGAAATGTAGGGTTTCGCAGGGATGGAATGAAGGGTAGAGCCACGGGTCGTAACACATCTGAAATGTAACGTCCACTGTTCAAAGTGCCGTCAATGCGAACAAGAGGTGTCCGAGACGTGTAACCAATGGCACCCCATACCATCACGCCGGGTGATACACCAGTATGGCGATGACGAATGCACGCTTCCAATGTGCGTTCACCGCGATGTCGCCAAACACGGATGTGACCATCGTGATGCTGTAAACGGAACCTCGATTCATCCGAAAAAATGACGTTTTGCCATTCGTGCACCAAGGTTCGTCGTTGAGTACACCATCGCAGGCGCTCCTGTCTGTGATGCAGCGTCAAGGGTAACCGCAGCCATGGTCTCCGAGCTGATAGTCCATGCTGCTGCAAACGTCGTCGAACTGTTCGTGCAGATGGTTGTTGTCTTGCAAACGTACCCATCTGTTGACTCAGGGATCGAGACGTGGCTGCACGATCCGTTACAGCCATGCGGATAGTATGCCAGTCATCTCGACTGCTAGTGATACGAGGCCGTTGGGATCCAGCAAGGCGTTCCGTATTAGCCTCCTGAACCCACCGGTTCCATATTCTGCTAACAGTCATTGGAAGTCGGTTGGAGACTTTCCTCATGTCAGCACGTTGTAGGTGTCGCCACCGGTGCCAACCTTGTGTGAGTGCTCTGAAAAGCTAATCATTTGCATCTCACAGCATCTTCTTCCTGTCGGTTAAATTTCGCGTCTGTAGCACGTCATCTTCGTGGTGTAGCAATTTTAATGGCCAGTAATGTATTAATTCACAATTATAACCAGTGCATCGAGTATTTTTCTGTAGGATCAAGCAATATCAAGCAAAGTCACTACTGGTTTTTTGTATGGGATGCTGTTTGGAAGAGGATATACTCAGCAGTAACCATTAGGTACCGTCGCAGTTGGGTACGTCGCAACCTGTAGTTCCATTGTGAGTGTACATTAATATTAACGACAAATGCTTTCCTAATGATCGCTGACCATAAAATTACCAGTACATTTGGAATCCGGGGACTCATAAAAATACCAGGTTGTAACAGTTTATAGGATACGAAATGAAATGGTCACAAAATCTCAGTCGTGTAGAAGGTAGGAGGCAGACTTTGTCCATTAGTATGGTACTGAGAAGATTCTTTCTACGATGGACATTCCGAAGGAAACACTCGTGCGATAAATCCGAGAATACTACTCAAGTACATGGCCAACCACCCGCCCTCCACCCCCTCCCCCAAAGAAACATGGATCTTGCCGTTGGTGGGGAGGCTTGCGTGCCTCAGCGCTACAGATAGCCGTACCGTAGGTGCTACCACAATGGAGGGGTATCTGTTTAGAGGCCAGACAAACGTGTGGTTCCTGAAGAGGGGCAGCAGATTTTTCAGTAGTTGTAGGGACAACAGTCTGGATGATTGACTGATCTGGCCTTGTAACACTAACGAAAGTGGCCTTGCTGTGCTGGTACTGCGAACAACTGAAAGCAAGGGGAAACGACAGCCATAATTTTTCCCGAGGGCATGCAGCTTTACTGTATGGTGAAATGATGATGACGTCCTCTAGGATAAAATATTCCGGAGGTAAAATAGTCCCCCATTCGGATTTCCGGGCGGGGACTACTCAGGAGGACGTCGTTATCAGGAGAAAGAGAACTGTCGTTCTACGGATCAGATCGTGGAATGTCAGATCTCTTAATCGGGCAGGTAGGTTAGAAAATTTAAAAAAGGAAATGGATAGGTTAAAGTTAGATGTAGTGGGAATTAGTGAAGTTCGGTGGCAAGAGGAACGAGACTTCTGGTCAGGTGAATACAAGGTTATAAATACAAAATCAAATAGGGGTAATGCAGGAGTAGGTTTAATAATGAATAAAAAATAGGAGTGAGGGTAAGCTACTGCAAACAGCATTGTGAACGCCTTATTGTGACCAAGATAGACACGAAGCCCACGCCTACTACAGTAGTACAATTTTATTTTCCAAATAGCTCTGCAGGTGACGAAGAAGTTGAAGAAATGTATGATGAGATAAAAGAAAGTATTCAGATAGTGAAAGGAGACGAAAATTTAGTAATCATGGATGACTGGAATTAGATAGTACGAAATGGAATAGAAGGAAACGTAGTAGGTGAATATGGAATGGGGGTAAGGAATGAAAGAGGAAGCCGCGTGGTAGAATTTTGCACAGAGCATAACTTAATCATAGCTAACACTTGGTTCAAGAATCATGAAAGAAGGCTGTATACATGGAAGACGCCTGGAGATACTGAAAGGTTTCAGATAGATTATATAACGGTAAGACAGAGATCTAGGAACCAGGTTTTAAATTGTAAGGCATTTCTGGGGGCAGATGAGGACTCTGACCACGCTCTATTGGTTATGAACTGTAGATTAAAACTGAAGAGACTGCGAAAAGGAGGGAATTTAAGGAGATGGGACCTGGGTAAACTGACAGAACCAGAGGTTAGAGAGTTTCAGGGAGAGAATTAGGGAACGAATGGCATGAATGGGGGAAAGAAATACAGTAGAAGAAGAATGGGTAGCTTTGAGGGATGAAATAGTGAAGGCAGCAGAGGATCGAGTCGGTAAAAAGACGAGGGTTAGTAGAAATCCTTGGGTAACAGAAGAAATATTGAATTTAATTGATGAAAGGAGAAAATATAAAAATGCAGTAAATGAAGTAGGTAAAAAGGAACACAAACGTCTCAAAAAGAAGATCGACTGGAAGTGCAAAATGGCTAAGCAGGGATGGCTAGAGGAAAAATATAAGGATGTAGATGCATGTATCACTAGGGGTAGATAGATACTGCCTACAGGAAAATTAAAGAGACCTTTGGAGAAAGGAGAACCACTTGCATGAATATCAAGATTTCATATGGAAACTCAGTTCTGAGCAAAGAAGGGAAAGCAGAAAGGTGGAAGGAGTATACAGACGATCTATACAAGGGCGATGTACTTGCAAATGGAAGAGGATGTAGATGAAGATGAAATGGGAGACATGATACTGCGTGAAGAGTTTGACAGACCACTGAAAGATTTAAGTCGAAACAAGGCCCCAGGAGTAGACAATATTCCATTAGCACTACTGACAGTATTAGGGAACAGACAAAAATCTCCCATCTGGTGAGCAAGATGTATGAGACATGCGAAATACCCTCAGACTTCAAGAAGAATATAATAATTCCAATCCCAAAGAAAGCAGGCGTTGACAGACGTGAAAATTTCCGAACTATCCGTTTAATAAGTCACAGCTGCGAAATACAAGAATTCTTTACAGACGAATGGAAAAACTGGTAGAAGCCGAGCTCGGGGAAGATCTGTTTGGATTCTGTAGAAATATTGGAACACGTGGGACAATACTGACCCTACGACTTATCTTAGAAAATAGATTAAGGAAAGGCCAACCCACGTTTCTAGCATTTGTAGACTTAGAGAAAGCTTTTGACAATGTTGATTGGAATACTCTCTTTCAAATTCTAAAGGTGGCAGGGGTAAAATACAGGGAGCGAAAGGCTATTTACAATTTGTACAGAAACCAGGTGGCAGTTGTAAAAGTCGAGGGACATGAAAGGGAAGCAGTGGTTGGGAAGAGAGTGAGACAGGGGTAAGATAGATGTTATTCAATTTGTATTTTGGGTAAGCAATAAAGGAAACAAAAGAAAAATTTGAAGTAGGAATTAAAATCCATGGAGAAGAAATAAAAACTCTGAGGTTCGCCAATGACACTGTAATTCTGTCGGGGACAACAAAGGACCTTGAAGAGCAGTTGAACGGAATGGATAGTGTCTTGAAAGGAGGGTATAAGATGAACATCAACGAAAGCAAAACGAGGATAATCGAATGTAGTCGAATTAAATCAGTAGATGCTGAGGGAATTATATTAGGAAATGAGACACTTAAAGTAGTAAGTGAGTTTTGCTATTTGGGGAGCAAAATAACTGATGATGGTCGAAGTAGAGAGGATATAAAATGTAGACTGGCAATGGCAAGGAAAGCGTTTCTGGAGAAGAGAAATTTGTTAACATCGCGTGTAGATTTAAATGTCAAGAAGTCGTTTCTGAAAGTATTTGTGTGGAGTGTAGCCATGTATGGAAATGAAACATGGACGATAAATAGTTTAGATAAGAAGAAAATAGAAGCTTTCGAAACGTGGTGCTACAGAAGAATGCTAAAGATTAGATGAGTAGACCTTATAACTAATGTGGAGGTATTGAACAGAATTGGGGAGAAGAAAAATTTGTGGTACAACTTGAGTAAAAGAACGGATCGGTTGGCAGGACATGTTCTCCAATTTAGTACTGGAGGGCAGCGTGGAGGGTAAAAATCGTAGAGGGAGACCAAGAGATGAATACATTAAGTAGATTCAGTAGGATGTAGGTTGCAGTAGGTACTGGGAAATGAAGCAGCCTGCACGGGATAGAGTAGCATGGAGAGCTGCATTAAACCAGTCTCTGGACTGAAGACCACAACAACATAGGGCCAATACACGGAATAGGACTAACAGAAGATATTGAACGTGTACAAAGAAAGGGAGTACGAAAGGTGATAGGTTTGTGTGAGCCACTCGAGAACATCATGGAAATGATGAAATACCTGAAAAGGTATACACTTGGAAAAAGAAGTTAACTATTCTGCGAGAACCTATTAGCAAAGTTTCAAGAATTAGGAACCTAGAAATATATAATGATCACCTTTGGTTCGCTCCTGTAGAGATTGCGAGGACATGGTTCGACTAACTGAAATTCACACATAGGCGTTTAAGTAATCATTCTTCCACATTCCATATGCGAATAGATCAGAAAGAAGCCATAAGTACCCTTCACCATGGCCTTCTATTCATTTGCGAAGTATTAACGGGGCTGTATACTGATGTGCAGAATTTAAGGACCAAAGTAACTGTCAGATGATGTGTCACTGCCAGGTAGATATTTCTCTACGATACTTGGATCACACATGTTAGGAGCTACTACATTATAGTAAATAAGGGAATTGAATGAAATACGCAATGAGACGAAGACAAACGACATTTTATTCAGAGACAATAATAATACTGAAATCAGCGCGATTCATGAGTGTCCCATGGATGTTACAAAAGGGGAAACTGGTTGTTAATAGAGTGTGCGCTCACCACGGACGGCAGTGCATGCTCTGCAACGCGCTCCCATGCTGACTATAAGGTTGGAAAGGAGATTTTTGGTCGTACGTACCAGTCTTTCACCAGAGCGGCTGACCGCTTCAGAATGGTGGCTGGTCGGTGTGGATGTGCTACAATACGTCTCCCCAACGCATCCCACACGTTCTAGATGAGATTTAAGTCGGTGGAACTGGACGGCCTGCCCATTCACCAAATAACGCCTCGTTATAGAAGCTTCTCCTCCCGCGCTGTTAGATCTGTCGTGCATTTTCAGTCATAAAAATTACGCCACGACCGAACGGACCCCTGAAAAGACGCACGTGGGGAAGGTGTACAGCGCCACAGTGATGTTGACCGGCGAGTGTATCGTATTCAAAAGTTTGCAGACCAATATGCCCATGCAGAATTGTGCCTCCTCACGTTATATCACCTGTACCACCAAAACGAACACATTCCATAATGTTACTGGATGCATATCGTGTTCCAACTTCTCGCCATATGAGGGTACGTTCAGCATTGTCGAAAATCATCGTTTTGGTGTTCCAGGTGTTAAGCTGCAGAGAGGTACATTGTTGCAATGGCGTACTGCCCTCCAAATCTTTGATCATGGTACCATCACTGGTCAGCGTTATTTTGACACACTGAGGTCCTCTCCCCCCCTTCCCCCTTGCGTCTTTTCTGAAGGGCAGGACTTTATTTTTATGGATCTAACTCCACAGGTATAGGAGCTATTGGAAACGGAGGATAAGCGCAAAATGGACTGGCCAGCCAGTTTCCCTGGCTTAAATCCCAACGAGGACGTGAGGAATTTTCTTGATGTGATTTTTATAAACTAAAATCAGGATATTCATGTGAGGATTTGAAGTTCTTTTCCTTTGTGAAACAAGCCCAAAATCCCAACAGTAGCGGCCCTACCTTTTGGTGGCATACTTGCCTTGAAAAAGTCACGTCCTGTTTCTTTTCCCATCTTGTCCAGTCCAAGATGGCACTCACTCTCTAACAGGACGTTAAATCTTAATCATCCTTTCTTTCACTACATACATGATAACTCCCTGTGGAATTCGAGTGGTAGTTAACATCTCTAGAAGAACGAATTATTGACAGACGTGAAGATCACATTGAGTGAAAGCAGAGGGGAAAATCCGGTAATGGAATGTCACCGGATAATGCGAGTTTTGGGTTGTTAACTTGGCACTTACCTGGATACCATCAAGGTACAAGCCACACAGAATGAATAGTAAGACTGTACTCACTCTGTATTCAAGATTGGTAATGTAAACTGTTACGGTGATGCTCCACTGGTAGGTGGTCTTTTCAAATCCTGGTGGTGAAAGAAATGTCCGTCAGTAGTTTCTGACAGAGGAGGTGACGAGGGGTGCTTTCGTATAGTTTCCAGGCTTTGCAGCAGTGTCCTGAGTTAAATTACAAACCCCTCCACAGTGTTCCACTCGAATGGGGACGTTAAGCTCGACTTCTCCCTTATCCTTATTAACAACAAAGCATTACAGTTAATGAACAGCCCAGTACAAACTCGGTCTTGAACAGGCATGAAAATCCAATTCACTGACTGCCAAAGAAAATGAAGCACCCGGAAGAAAGAAATGGCTGTGAACGTAACTTCATGCACGTTCACACCACCAGCGGGTATGTAAATGATTCTCTGTGACAGGGAGAACGGCTACCAGAGTATATTAGTGTTGTTAGAGTTCACTGTTGTTACCAGGCCTGATAGGCTATGTTAGGGACGTGAATAGCGTCATGAAAAATCCCTATAAAGGACAAGGAGACGCTACAGCCCCGTGTGAGACAGCCTTATCAGAACCTGACAGAGTTTGAAAGGGACCAGCTGGTCGAATCGGTGCAATATTCAGATTTAATGGGATATTCTGATGTTACGGTGATCCGAGGTTGGTCTTCATGGCACTGTGTGAACAAGCATACTGGTCAACCACGTCTGATTACCACAAGGGAAGATCGCCGTATTGTGCTCCAAGCACATCACAACCGCTTCACATCTGTCTCTGCCATCCGGGAACAAGTAATAGGCTTCCTGCAACATTGTCTGCCATTCCACACCATTGGTAGAAGCCTAGCAGCAGCCGGACAAGGGAATTACTGCCCCATTCCTACGCTGCCGTTAACGCCACAACACGAACAGCTGACTCTGGAGTGGTGTCGTGACTGGGAAGCATGGAATAGCGTCACACAGGTTTAACTGATAAACCGCGGTTCTCCACCACCCCACATGACCTTCGTCAGCGAGTGTGACAGCGATCTCAGGAGAGGCTCTTCCATTGTTCTGGACAGCGGCGTTACTCCCTGCATCATGGCGTCGAGAGCCATCCTGTATGACTTCGGGTCATGGCTGGTGGTGACTGAATGAACCCTGGTGGCACAACGGTACGTCACAGCATCCTGTATCCTTATGTGTTATTGTAATGCGACAGTATCATAAGCCATGTTTCGTGGCACGTGTCTCCAAGAACTATCTGTGTGATGCTGAAGTATTCCCGTGGCCAGGAAGGTCCCCCTATTTTGTCCCCAATAACATAGGTGGTACCAGCTCGGACGTTAGTTCGACCTCAGTGCCAGTACTCAGGATATCAAGCATCAGTTACAACAGTCGCGATAAAAGTAAAAGTTAATCGGGTGGGCATTAAGTTGGAACACTGTTCTACGCCTAAATGCCGTAGAGTCACTTCAGGATAAGTCTGTAACACACTGAAAAGTCCATCTCAAAGCCATGCTAAAAGTGTCAGCCCGAAATAACATCACATGGTAATAATTTTGAAGCCCAAACTCAATTCGTCAGAATCTCTGCCTTGGCACTCCGTTTCTTTGCTTGTAGTACAGTTCTGCCCATACAAAGTAAGTCTTCGTCGCACTGTATGAAACCACACGACTGATAACTACGTGTCTGAATCCGCCACCAACAGTCAAGGTTAACTGCTTGGCAGGGATGCATGCGTTAATATACATCGTAAGCAAGCTGCAGACCTTGAAAGGAGAAAGGCTGAAAAAATGTTCAAATGTGTGTGAGATTTTATGGGACTTAACTGCTAAGGTCATCAGTCCATAAGCTTACACACTACTTAACTTAAATTATCCTAAGGACAAACACAGACATCCATGCCCGAGGGAGGACTCGAACCTCTCCAGGGACCAGCCGCACAGGGAAAGGCTGGACTAAACCATTTATATTCTCTCCCTGGCCATCAACCACCAAGATCTAGATTGAAATTTGCAAGAAGTTTCATTAGTTCAGCGTCAGTACTATATCTTCACGTGATGACAGAGCAGACGTGGGCAGCTAGATGCGACCAACTTCAAAAGCGGATGAAACCTGCTGAGTGCCTACCTGAAGATAATTGAAAACGATAAGACCAGGTGTTGGAATCTCCACTGAAAAACTTGTCAAATGGCGACTTTCCGAAGGAAATGTGAATGCATAAGTGAACCAACAAGGGGTCACCTATGCCACTGTCCATGTTGCCCTGAGGCATGTATTGATGAAGGGCTGATGAAATCTGAAGGCGCTGCAATTGCTGTCGCTCAGCTCTGGGCGAAGATCATTTTGTTCATACCCACGTAAATTGTAGTTTATCGAAATTGTTGTTTTAGTAGTATCCCTTAACATTGTAGATTCGTATGACATGGGATTTTGTACGGCTTCTGAGTCGATAAATAGATACAACCGTTGTCAGCCAGTTCGTCTCAGGAGAGGATACAAGGCATTATGACACCCTTCCCAACCGAATCAGTGTATGCATCCAGAGCAGAGGGTACGCATCGTCATAGTGATAAGTGGGCTCATACTGCCAAGTTGTTTGTAAATTAGACTCGATCACTTAAAAAATATCATATATCCTCCCAACCCATGAAATTCCTCTTCCAGTTTTGGGGGCTCCATTTTTTTTTGCATGTAAAAATGTGTAAGTTGCTGGAATTGAACGATCCCAGTAGACTTATCACAACAAAGTCATCATGATGGATAAGAACGCCGTTCTCTCCATGCTTTCCCTAACATTATGGTCTTTGGCTGCACGCATTCCTCTTACGTAGGCGTGTTTTGTAATGTTACATACTCGCCTTCTGTTGCGTTAGCGTCTCGGTCTTTTCTTATTGATTAGAATCTAATAAAGAACCTCCTCCCTCCATCCGCCATCCATTCGTCTGGTAATATGTCCTCTCCACCTACATTTAATTACGCCTACCATTCCAGCCTGCTAGCTCGTTCAATTTGTTCGATTTGCTCTCCCCCTCCTCTCTCTCTCTCTCTCTCTCTCTCTCTCTCTCTCTCTCTCTTTGCATCTCCCTCTCCAGTACGAGACCCTTAAAACCACAAGGTAATATCTTCAACGTTGGTTTGCAGCAGAATTCTTGTGCATATTCCTAATTTTGTAATGGAAAAAATTACTTTGAGACGGCATAGCTTCTGTAAAGAAATCAACGCGGATTTAGAAAGCATCACTCGCGCTATTTGTCCTTTTCTCACACAATATCTTGCGAACTGTGCATGAAGGCCACAGGTAGATTCCATTTTCCTAGCCGGCCGGTGTGGCCGAGGGGTTCTAGGCGCTTCAGTCTGGAACCGCGAGACCGTTACGGTCGCAGGATCGAATCCTGCCTCGGGCATGGATGTGTGTGATGTCCTTAGGTTACTCAGGTTTAAGTAGTTCTAAGTTCTAGGGGACTGATGCCTCAGAAGTTAAGTCCCATAGTTCTCAGAGCCATTTGAACCATTTTTTTCCATTTTCCTATCCGAAATGTGTTTGACACGGTGCCACACTCAGATTGTTAACGAAAGTCTGCTGAGCATTTGGAATAGGTTCTCAGATATGTGAGTGATTGGATGAGTTCGGAAGTAACAGAATCCAGTTCGTTGTCATGGACGACGAGTGTTCATCAGAGATAAGGGTAGAATCAGGACTGTCCCCTGGAAATGTGATAGGACCGCTGTTTTTCTTTATATATGTGAACTATCTGATGTATAGGGTGAGCAGTTATCTACGGCTGTTCGCTGATGACACTACTGCATGGGAAAAGTGGCGTCGTTGAGTGTGTGTAGAAGAATACAGGATGACCTAGACAGAATTTCTGTTTGGTGTGTGAAAGGCAGCGTGCTCTAAAAGCATACAAATGTGAATGAAAGTGATAATTATGTAAAATATCCTGTAATATTCTAATATGTTATTAATGACGATGATGATTTTTTATGACGGAGGGCGTTAAACAGCAAGGTCATCAGCGCCCTTGCAGTAATGTTAGACCGACGGTGACTGTCTCAACCTATGGAGGAAAATCAAGAAACTGGAAAACGACGTGTGATCCCACCATAGGCAATGTAACGCAGCCTCAAGAAGGTGAGGCTCAGAAAAGCCCGTAATAAAACCCTAGCGTGACACAGCGGGATAACTAAAAACAATTATAGATAAAATACCTGTAAAGATGCTGTTAAAAAGTGACAAATAACCGTGGCTGGATGACGACATAGAAATAATACTTGACCCAGCCACTCTGTGACACATTAAGATCTAACACCCAGGATTTTAGGAGGAATTCCGGACTCCACATAAAATCGTAAGACACGAACAACACTCGCCTCGTTATCAGTTAAAATAGAGGCAAAATCCTATGGGAGACCCAGTTCAACCCTCAGGTGGTCATATAAAACCCACTGAGTTAAAATATGTCGTACTGACAGCTGTGCCCCGCATCTCTGACATACTGGGGGCTCCTCCCGACGCAAGAGGAAGCCATGCTACTTCTTCAACCGTCGCGGGCGGAAGGAGGTAATCCATGGTCGCACTGAAGTCTTAATGGAACGCAGTTTATTGTTCCTTACGTCCAGCCACTGAGACTCCCACCAAAATACGGCCTTCCTGGTCACAAATAAAGTGACAGCTATGGTATTAGTAGCGTGCTGGTTGATACAGTCGTCGCCGGCCGAGGTGTCCGAGTGGTTCTAGGTGCTTCAGTCTGGAACCACGAGACCGCTACGGTCACAGGTTCGAATCCTGCCTCGGGCATGGATGTGTGTGATGTCCTTAGGTTAGTTAGGTTTAAGTAGTTCTAAGTTCTAGGGGACTGATGACCTCAGATGTTAAGTCCCATAGCGCTCAGAATCATGTGAACCATCCATCTGATACAGTCGTCGATTAACTATGTAGGCATAGCGTCGCAAATCTATATGAGATGGAACATGCAAGCAAGGACGGTAACTTCGGTTTACAGAGAGAGTTTTAGGAACATGCAGCCCATGTACAAAAGGGACAACGTATAGACTACTTCTTGAGTACTGCTCTAGCGTTTGGGTTCCTCACCATATCGGGTTAAAGGAAGAGATCGAAGCGATTCAGAGACGTACTATCAGATTTGTTACTGGTGGGTCCAATCAACACGCGTGTGTTATGGAGATGCTTCGTGAACTCCATTGGGAATTCCTGGAGGGAATGCGACGTTCTTTACGTGAAACGGTTTCGAAGAAATATAGAGAACAGGCGTTTGCAGCTGACTGTAGACCGATTATACTGTCGCTAAAGTACATTTTGCATAAGGACCTCGAAGAGAAGATAAGAGAAATTAGGGCTCGTACAGACGCATATACACAATCGTTTTTCCCTCGATCTGTTTGCGATTGGAACGGTAATGGAAATTGTTAGTAATGGTACAAGATACCCTCCACCATTCACCATCGGGTGGTTTGCGAAGAATGTATGAAGATGTAGATATAGATATGGAACAACACCACTGTGCCTCTCTGAAACATTGGGAGAATAGGACCTGTTCCCTGGCCGCCGCCATACTTGTAGACGATGGTCATCAGAGGCAGTGCAGAACATTGATTCATCGCTCAACGCAATGTGTCGTCTTCTGTTCTTCCTGGCCACAGCACCACTCCAAATGCATGGCGTTGTTTTATGGTGTTATCGGTAGGCTACGCACTGGACAGTAATTTTCCAGTCCGGCTGCTGTCTGGTCTGCGGTAAATGGTATGAGATGACGCCGAATGTTGCTGGGAGCCAATTACTTGTTCTCGGACTGCTGACACAGGCGTCAAAACGTTATGCTGTGATTGGAGCAAAATATGGCCATCCTCCCATGTGGTTTTCATACATGGTCGGCCGAAACCTTGACGATGGGTGTGCCTGTTCTCACTTTCCAATGCAGTCCAAAATCAAGCGACTGTCATATAAGAATGCCCCACAAGTCAAGATATTGCAAAATTCGATCAGATAGCCACAATGAGACCACTTTAAAATTCTCGCTGATAGCATTGTTTCACACGCGTACCCGGAGTCTCCGTGTCCCTCACTGTAGTCACTCAAATCTACCGCCGTTCGCACCACTTATATACCCTACCAGGCCTTGTATAATGACTGAACACGAGTAATACTAATGCACTCTGGTGCTTATTCTACCTGACATAGAGAATTTCGGATCTTATCTTTAACATACCTGCCGAAGGTGAGCAGGTGTACGAAGTTACAGGAACATCCGTCCATGACTTCCAGGTACTTTACTTCATTTGTCAGGTAGTGTAATTCTTACAGCTTCTTTTCAGAGTTTTTAGGAGGACCGTATTCCAATTTCTTCTCCCTCACAGGGGCACGTGAGCATAAAGACGTAAGCCTACAAAACGATGCAGCAATCGATTTCTTCGTAAAATGAGGTCTATAGGTGTATCGTTCGATAGGGCACTGCAACCTCATTTTATGCTGAAGCGGTCTGTAGATATGAGGACGCTACGGAGCTCCGTAGCTGTCTTCCAACGTGCATTATCAGTTTTCCAGTAACTAGGATCGAACGAGTGTCTCCGTTTAAAAGTTTCTTACGTCACTTACTGTTTAAATGATGCAAATTGCCTTATTTGGGGACAGGGTCATCAGTTTCCTGACTCGTTTTATGTGGCCGCCACCTGTAATAGGGTACTTTTCATGTAGATAGACAATGTGCATCTTTAATGCCACAGTCTCCATTCTCTTCTGCATCGTCATATCGGTAGTTATTGCCCATTATTCTTCCTTTCAGGGTTAGTTTCCAGCCCCAAGAGCAAGAGGGGTCTCCTGAAACTACTCCACTCCTCCGCTCTCTTTGCAAGGCTGTTGGCAAAATGATGATGATTTTTTGCACTGGAAGTCTAGCTTCGCAAAATATGGTCAGAATTACGAAAGAAGCTTCGAATTTAACGTCTGCCAACAAAGTCACAAGAGGCGAACGCTAAGCCAGAAAAGGGACGATGGGTATTTGATTGTGTTAAGATGTTAAACGAAACAGCGAAATAAAAATACACAGAAGACTACACGGAGAATTGAAACTAGTCTCATACGATTACCTCTCTGATACCTTAAGAACTGTTCCATCTCTGTCACTAATAATAAAAATACATAATATTGTGTATGGCACTTGTACGAATCCCTATTAAAAGCGAGGAACTCATTGTTATACTGTAGTTCTAGGCACCATAAACAGATTAAAAACCGAGTATACTGGACAGTGACTGCAAGTTACGTGAAAACTATCTTGGGATTAAGGTCACCAAGTTTTTAAACACACAAGAAATGGGTTAGCCATTGTATACTTCCCCGCTTTATCGTTCACTTTGTTGTATAGTATCGATACGTGCATGTGGAATTGTAATGGACAATGGGTGAACAAATGAAGTCACAGGACATTTCCACGGAAACCACGCTTAGCATTGTCATATTTCTGTGTAGGAAAGACGCTCGGAAGTTTAGGCAGAGATGCCGAAGCAGGTCCCTACCAGTGGACAGCTTTCTGGAGAAGCGAACGTATTTGGACAACTCCACCGCCGTGTAAAAGCCACTGGGAGGCACAAAAGCTGGCGAAGTGGCGTCATCAGTGCTGCTCGCGAACTATACAAAGGTACGCCGTGGTATCTGAGCATGTACGAACTCCCACGACAAGCAGTAAAATTCACCAATGTAATCACTTTTTTTTCAGAACCTTGAATTTATTATTTTCAGAGCCTTCAGTTTATCCGAGTGCGACCACGATGTCGACTCTGTGTACAATTTACTGGAAGCGGAAAAGCTGAGATGTTTGGAAAAGATACAAAGATATGCTAGGGTGTCTGAGCACATACGACTCGCTCTTAACTCTTGCTTATGCACACCTGTCTTTTCCATAGCCTTACTTTTCACGTGTTCGATGAAGACAGCTCTGCCGTCGTGAACAAGTCCTTGGAAGTGCAGAAGTCTGGCAGGTGGCATGGTCGAATCTGTTTGAGAAATGTGGTGTCACCGCCAGACACCACACTTGCTAGGTGGTAGCTTTAAATCGGCCGCGGTCCATTAGTACACGTCGGACCCGCGTGTCGCCACTGTGTGATCGCAGACCGAGCGCCACCACAAGGCAGGTCTCGAGATACGGACTAGCACTCGCCCCAGTTGTACGACGACTTTGCTAGCGACTACACTGCCGAAGCCTTTCTCTCATTTGCCGAGAGACAGTTAGAATAGCCTTCAGCTAATTCCATGGCTACGACCTAGCAAGGCGCCATTAGCCTTACATAGTTTGATAGTTATCGTATGAAATGTCTCATCAAGAATGCTGTATTCACATGAAGGAATAAAAGTTAAGTATTCGAGGAGCTGCATACTTTTCTTATTAGCATTCACTGCTTATCCTGTTCCAGAATTCACGCCCGTCTGCGTTAGATAGCGTGCATTTCGACCTCCTCTATCTACAAGGTGTTGGCACATTCGCCAACACATCACGAAATATATGCAAGCAGTGACAGACGGGAAGTCATCGAGTAAAACAGAAGTAATGTCCGTTGTCCCCCATGGAAGTGTTATAGGTCCTCTGTTGTTCACGATCTACACTCCTGGAAATTGAAATAAGAACACCGTGAATTCATTGTCCCAGGAAGGGGAAACTTTATTGACACATTCCTGGGGTCAGATACATCACATGATCACACTGACAGAACCACAGGCACATAGACACAGGCAACAGAGCATGCACAATGTCGGCACTAGTACAGTGTATATCCACCTTTCGCAGCAATGCAGGCTTCTATTCTCCCATGGAGACGATCGTAGAGATGCTGGATGTAGTCCTGTGGAACGGCTTGCCATGCCATTTCCACCTGGCGCCTCAGTTGGACCAGCGTTCGTGCTGGACGTGCAGACCGCGTGAGACGACGCTTCATCCAGTCCCAAACATGCTCAATGGGGTACAGATCCGGAGATCTTGCTGGCCAGGGTAGTTGACGTACACCTTCTAGAGCACGTTTGGTGGCACGGGATACATGCGGACGTGCATTGTCCTGTTGGAACAGCAAGTTCCCTTGCCGGTCTAGGAATGGTAGAACGATGGGTTCGATGACGGTTTGGATGTACCGTGCACTATTCAGTGTACCCTCGACGATCACCAGTGGTGTACGGCCAGTGTAGGAGATCGCTCCCCACACCATGATGCCGGGTGTTGGCCCTGTGTGCCTCGGTCGTATGCAGTCCTGATTGTGGCGCTCACCTGCACGGCGCCAAACACGCATACGACCATCATTGGCACCAAGGCAGAAGCGACTCTCATCGCTGGAGACGACACGTCTCCATTCGTCCCTCCATTCACGCCTGTCGCGACACCACTGGAGGCGGGCTGCACGATGTTGGGGCGTGAGCGGAAGACGGCCTAACGGTGTGCGGGACCGTAGCCCAGCTTCATGGAGACGGTTGCGAATGGTCCTCGCCGATACCCCAGGAGCAACAGTGTCCCTAATTTGCTGGGAAGTGGCGGTGCGGTCCCCTACGGCACTGCGTAGGATCCTACGGTCTTGGCGTGCATCCGTGCGTCGCTGCGGTCCGGTCCCAGGTCGACGGGCACGTGCACCTTCCGCCGACCACTGGCGACAACATCGATATACTGTGGAGACCTCACGCCCCACGTGTTGAGCAATTCGGCGGTACGTCCACCCTGCCTCCCGCATGCCCACTATACGCCCTCGCTCAAAGTCCGTCAACTGCACATACGGTTCACGTCCACGCTGTCGCGGCATGCTACCAGTGTTAAAGACTGCGATGGAGCTCCGTATGCCACGGCAAACTGGCTGACACTGACGGCGGCGGTGCACAAATGCTGCGCAGCTAGCGCCATTCGACGGCCAACACCGCGGTTCCTGGTGTGTCCGCTGTGCCGTGCGTGTGATCATTGCTTGTACAGCCCTCTCGCAGTGTCCAGAGCAAGTATGGTGGGTCTGACACACCGGTGTCAATGTGTTCTTTTTTCCATTTGCAGGAGTGTATATTAACGAC
This sequence comes from Schistocerca piceifrons, assembly GCF_021461385.2. Classification (NCBI taxonomy): domain Eukaryota; kingdom Metazoa; phylum Arthropoda; class Insecta; order Orthoptera; family Acrididae; genus Schistocerca; species Schistocerca piceifrons. The sequence continues at coordinate 1,023,146,238 of NC_060138.1, read as the reverse complement.
ATAGGAGACAATCTGAGTAACCGTCTTAGATTATTTGCAGATGCTTCTGTCATTTACCATCTTGTAAAGTCATCAGATCACCAAAACAAATTGCAAAATGATTTAGATAAGATCTGTGTGGTGCGAAAAGTGTCAATTGACCCTGAATAAAGAAAAGTGTGAAGTTATTCACAAGAGTACTAAAAGAAATCCACTAAATTTCGATTACGCGAAGGCTGTAAATTCAACTAAAGACTTAGGGATTACAATTACAAATAACCTAAGTTGGAACGATCACATAGATAATGTGGGTAGAGCAAACCAAAGACTGCGATTCATTGGCAGAACACTTAGAAGGTGCAACAGATCTACCAAAGAGACTGGTTACACTACACTTGTCCACCCTATTCTGGAGTACTGCTGTGCGGTGTGGGATCCGTATCAGGTAGGACTGACGGGTGATATTTCAAAAGTTCAAAGAAGGGCGGCTCCTTTTGTATTATCGAGAAATAGGGGAGATAGTGTCACAGACATGATATGTGAATTGGAGTGGCAAAGGCGTTTTTCGTTGCGATGGGATCTTCTCATGAAATTTCGATCACCAGTTTTTTCCTCCGATTGCGAAAACATTCTATTGGCACCCACCTACATAGGAAGAAATGATCATCACGATAAAAGAAGAGAAATCAAAGCTCACACATAAAAATTTAAGTGGTCGTTTTTCCTGCGCACCGCTCGAGAGTGGAACGGTAGAGCGACAGTTTGAAGGTGGTTCGTTGGTCCCTCTGCCAGGCACTTTTTTGGATAGCAGAGTAATCACGTAGATGTAGATGTAGATGAAGGTATGCCATGGTGACTGAGCACGTACGAACTCCTACGTCTCCCTGTTAACATTTACTCACGTACTCTCCCTTTTTTTCAGCGCCTTGAATTTATTTGAGTATGACGACGACGTGATTGTTATCTACAAGACGCTGAAAGCGCAAAAGCTAGCGAGGTGGCAGCATCGATGCTTTCTGCGAGCTATACAAAGGTATTCTGTAGTCCCTGCACACGTATGAGCTCTCGAGACGCGCAGTAAGATTTCACTCATGAACTCTCTCTTATTTCGTTTCAGAGCCTCGAATTTGTTTGAGTACGACGACGATGCCACCTCTGTGTACAATTCGCTTGAAGCGCAAAATCTGGAGAGTTGGCGGCATCGAAAATGTTTGCGAACTCTGTGAAAGTATTCTTTGGTGTCTGAGCACGTGCAAGCTTCCTCGACTCGCAGTAAACTTTTGCTCACATACTCCCTTTTTTTTCAGAGCCTTGTATTTATCTGAGTATGATGATGAAGCCACCGCTGTATGTAAGTCGCTATAAAAGCAAAACCTTGGGAGAAGGCTGCGTCACGTTGTTTGCGAAATATACGAAAGTATGTTATGGTGACTCAGTATGTACGACCCCCAACGATTCACGTTAACATGTGCCCATGTACTCTCCCTATTTTTCAGAGCCTTGAATTTAATAGAGTACGACGACGATGTCACGGCTGTGAACAAGTCGCTGAAAGCGCAAAAATGTGGAGGTGGGGGCGACTATACTGTTTGCGAGTTGTACAAAATGCTGTCTGAGCACGAGCGAGTTCCAACGACTTGCAGTAAACCTTTACATACCTATCCCCCCATGCCCTCCCTCTTTTCTTCGAGAGCGCTGAATTTGAGTACAACGACGACGTCGGCACTGCGTACAAGGCACTGGAGGAGCAAAAGCTGGAGAGTTGGTGGCGTCGATCCTGTTTACGAACTGTACGAGGGTATTGCAAGAGTGCGCTGGACTTGCGGTATGTTTTGGAAGGCGCTAGGCGATTATAAGTACTCGCCCTGACAGGAATCAATTTAACCATTAAGCCTGCTATTTGACTACCAGGTCCAAGCATTGCTAAAACTGATGTCACTTTTATCAGAATCTAAATGAACTTGAATGCTGATACAGTATTAACGAAATTGTGGCCCTGTCAGTATTTTAGTCCATAGTTGATGGGTGGTTAATATATCAACACGGAACTGATCTTCGGTGAAATTTATGGTACAAGTTTATTGATTAAAAAAGGACAAAAAGCACATGTTAAGCGTGATGACAAATGAACATGAACTAGTGCGAACAGAAATTGCCAGAAACGGTTAGCACTCCACTGGGTGGCGGCTGGTTGGCAGAGATTAACGTTTGCGCAGTTGAGCTATTTACTCTGGGTCAAAGCAAGTATAACGAAATCTGAAATTATTTGACACTATGATGGATTTGTTTTAGACAGAAGTTACACTATGTCGAGTCAGCTGAGAACAAGTGGCAAAATTGTGATCCTGTTTGCCCTAACAATTCGGAGCAGCAATACAGTATCGCTTTTTTCGATGTGTGGCGCTGTCTCAGCTGATGGTCATGGATGAAGCGTCTATGGAGCATCGATGTGAGGTGCCTGTGTTTCGCTAACGCAGGTACGAAATACGCAAAGTCGCGGCTGGCGATCTGGTAGACAGATCACAATTACTCTCTAATGGCGCCCTGAAATCTCATTTAATTCCAGCTTGTAACACTCCCGTTCCCCGGTCGTACCATGGACCAATTTGACCACTCATATCAGTGCGCTCAAGGAGATATAATGTCAAGATGGCGGATCTGCCATGAATAAAATTGCTCTCGGCACAGCGAGATGTTCAAGATTCCAGAAGTCTAAACTGTCAGTACTGCTAGGACATCAGAACTGGCTCCCCAGTCACAACGAGTGCTAATGCGAAGTCACGCTCAGGACAAATATCCCAATTGCTACCCATTCATAACAAAAATCAAGACCAAATCCTCTCAAGACCAGAGTCTGAATCCGAAGACCAGTTTGTGCCCTCCCCGGTGTCCATGAAACCTCGATAAACTCCACAAAAGTACTCCCGCTACCGCCTCCACAGGGGTTTCGTACCAATCCTAAGTTTCCACAAGCTTAATGTCTCCCCTCTAACACGTCTGCTCTACTTCTCAGCCAGTCCTAATGAATGTTAACAATATTCTTCTCTGGTCCACAAAACTTCGGGCGAACTGCCGGATGTTTGTAACTTCCTGCCACAATATTTCGGCGCAGAGTCTTCTGGCCATCTTCAGGTGGGACTGGCGAAAACTCACTGAGCTCTGGTATTTAAGGCCCCGCCGGCACATGCGTGGTGGATTCACTTGGCGTTGCGCGCTCGATTCTGCTGCGCCGCGCGCCTTCCATGGTTAAAACTCACCGCATCGATATCAGTTCGATTGTCTTCCCGCGGTTCCATCACAGAACTACGCCGGCCACGGAGGTCACGAAGTTTTTCAACTATTGGATTCCATGCCAAATTTAATTGAAATCCACCGTCTCGATTAATAAGAGACTCACTGTCAGACAGTCGTATTTCCACTGATTCATTATAACAGAAATCCAAAAGTTAGACGTATGGGCCACAATTTTGGTCTCACTGAAATTCATTACATGACCAGTGGAAATAATGTTCGGCGATGGTAGATTTAGAAGGCTGAAGGAGACGAGTATGCCGATGATGTTCTACAACGCGATCCTGCACAGTATGCGTCGTTTGCCCTACATAAAATTTGCCGCATTCGCACGGAATCCCGTAAACACCTGCCTTGTGCAACTCTAGGTCGTCTTTGACAGATCCCAACAGCGACGAAATTTTTGCAGGAGGCGAAAGATTCCTTTCACTTTATATTTTCTTAGTATTCTGCCTATTTGCGCTGAGATATTACCAATACTCTGTCGCTCACAGGTCTGCAGCGCTCTCTCCGCTTGCTGTGACGAATACCCATTCTTCAGAAACACAATCTGCAGGTGCTCCAGTTCAGTTTGCAAACTATCGGTGTCAGAAATGACGTGGGCTCGGTGAATCAAGGTCTTCAAAACACCCATCGTTTGTGCCAGATGGTGGCAACTAGCGGCTTGCAAGTAAAGGTCTGTGAGATAGGCTTTCTATATACTGAATGACTAAGTGTGCCATCGCTCTTCAGTCGCTCCAGGACGTCTAAAAACGGCAGGCAACCCTACTTCTCCAACTCCATAGTAAATTTTATGTTTTCGTTTATGGAGTTCAGATGTCGTAGGAACTGTCGCAGACGATCCAAACCATAAGGACAAACTATAAAAGTGTCGTCAACATATCGCCAAAATGCTGTTGGTTTAATAGTGGCCGAGGCGAGTGTTCGCTTCTCAAAATCTTCCATAAAAAGATTGGCCACCAGGGGAGATAAAGGACTTCTCATAGCCACATACGACAAGACTCCCGGCGTACTTCCTCAGCTTCATCTGTAGCAAGATGGCTTTGAGTTTCCGTATAGCTCTACAGTGAGCAGAACATTCATTACGGGATCATTATCTGGACAGCCCGAACATTACCATGCGTCTGATCTGCAATCCCAGTTGAACTAAGAGAAGTGCTCTTGTGTCCCAACATAGATCATTCCAGAGCCATCATAAATGTTGTATTCCTTCTAAAATTGTTTTGAAGGGTTGAGGGTTCCCAGAACACTCGACAGGCAGAGTGAAGACACCACCTGACAGCCCCTTCAATAGCGTCCAGTACACAGAGAACATGGACTCTCGTGAATTTTTATGGTCGCCATCGTTATTCACAAAGGGCATTTATGACACTGTCATAACACGTTGGCCGGGTGACCTATGTTTCTCTCGAGCAGCTGCACCTGCTGTGACAAGAGACACCTACCAGGTATGTCCAGGTAGGCAGTTTTGTCGCCTCTTCGACCCAACACACCAGTGCGAGAAATTCTCGGGTCCAGCATTCTGTCCCCAGTATGTGCTTCGCGATGTTCCTTTCCATATTAGCAGCACGAAGCTTCCAAGCCTAAACCGTCCACTGCAAGATTTACTGTAAAATGACCAAACTGCCTGCTCGTTCTCAGCTCCAGAAACTACTATTTGATGGAAAGCCATTCTAAAATTCCTGCATGGATCAACGACGTACACGCTCCCATCAGTGTCTGCTCATGTTGATAACTTCCTGTTTTCTCTCCAAAACGATGTCTTGGGTCTAAAGTAGCCTTGAATATGAAGAAGAGTGAGAGAGTGACTTGTCCTCTCTCATTGACCCCCCCCCCCCCCCACCCCACCATGGTTGATTTTCACATGTGCAGTGGCTCACTTCCAAATGCCGAGCCGGCCGCGGTGGTCTAGTGGTTCTAGGCGCGCAGTCCGGAACCGCGGGACTGCTACGGTCGCAGGTTCGAATCCTGCCTCGGGCATGGATGTGTGTGATGTCCTTAGGTTAGTTAGGTTTAAGTAGTTCTAAGTTCTAGGGGACTGATGACCACAGAAGTTAAGTCCCATAGTGCTCAGAGCCATTTTTGAGCCAAATGCCGAAGCGTGACATGGAACAGAGGAAATCATAAAATAGTGTTCAGATTTCAATATGAGGACAAGGATGTTGGTGACGACTGTGGCAACCAATATGACACACACACAAAAAATATCCTATCTTGACCACTTTCACCTCAGGGTGCACTCACACAAAGCTGCATGCCTGAAAGACATATAGGTGAACGGTGCTGAGTGTAGTATGATTCATGTGGTCCCAAGGGTCGTTGCTACACTCCATACTTCAGATAGGCAGTTGCTAAGCGATTAAAAGGCTTTGCAGCAGTATTTTTTATTCAACCATACAATTTTGAGGTCAGAGATGACTGATGTCCCTAAATGTATTACCATTTCATGGATTTTGCACCGTTCTCTGCTTCAGTGTTGTACCCCTGCTCAATCATACGCAGGGTTTCACTCATCATTGATACATAAACGAACATTAATTATAACTTAAGAAATACACTCGTTTCAAAATCTAAAAAAATAAGTAACATGTGTTATCTGTTGTACTTATTTCCTAGGGCAGTGTAATATTGTTTCTTCTGCCTCCAAGACCTTTGAAAATCATTCTCATTACGTTAACAACACTTGGCAAGTTATCTACACTAGACTAGCAGTAAAAAAAGTAGTTTCACAAAAAATATACTCTATTACAAGAATATCTGAAACATGAATCATCCTATCGCTCCCTCTACAATAGTTCCTGTGGAGACATGTTACATTTATAACATGGCACAAATGGTCTCCAGACTGGCTGAAGGCCACACCAGCGTGACGGTTGGCCTTCACTCAGCACTTTATGTAGGAAAAGCAGCAGATGGCTCTGCTCTCCCATTTGTTGGTGCATGGCAACATCAGTGAGGCAGCCAGGCTGTTGGTATTATCTCGACCTGGCAGCAATTGGCTGTCTGTCGTGGGGTCTGGTGCAACAGACATGAGATCTGGTGGGAGGAAATGAGACACTGGTGTGGTTGCACAGTGCCCAACATCTGCAACACAGGTAGTGTCGTCTCTTCCCCTGTCTCATCTCTCAGTCCAGTAGCTGTTTAAGAGTGGATTGGGTAGTGGTACAGCATTGCATTGGGTGTGCAACCCATCTCATAGTGAGGATTTTTTTCTCCCATTGTCCCAGTGGGTAGCGTGTGGAGTCTCCAAAGCCACATCCTAATACATGACAACAGGAACAACTCGTCCGGATAGTGCCCACGCCATCCGTAGAGCAGAATGTTCACCTGTGGAATCCATATGGGCCTTATTGCGGCGCTGGCTCGTCTGTGTGTCCTTTGAAGGAGTGTCTTAGCTTCAGGGATAGGCCTCCAGTCTAGCAATCCCATTCACAACTGCTCAGTGAGTGGTTGCTGTCAGCTGACTTTTGCTCAGCGCCTGGCCCATCCACCAGGCTGTTGAGGAAGTGACATGGCATCAATGGCAGGCCACCCTTGTCCTGAGGGCCACCTCCATTCACAGCCACCTGGGGCAGGCTGGTTTATGGCAGCTGTGGTGCATGACATAGCTCTCACTCTGCTTCCACTTTCACTGGGCTGCGAAGGCAGCAGGCAGACTACCAGGTGCCCCAGCATTCATTCAGCACTGACGACTGGCCCTCGACTCGGTAGGTATCTGTGCTGTGCCACCGCAAGCATTCTCCTTCAAGCTGCCATGTGGTCCTTGTCGCTGGCCGCAGGGTGTTGCCACACAGTGCCCCACAGGATAGGGTGGGCTCGACAGCTCTCAAAATCTGCACAGTCCTAAAAGTAGGTTTCAGTGCCAATGTTTTACAATGTTCTACATGCATAGTTTCTTATAAATAAAATAAGAACCCAAAAATAAGCTCTTTGAATAAATACACTGAGAGCGGATATATAATTACCTGAGTGATACGAATAACAAAATTGAAAAGAAGAAGCACGTCTTATTGTACACACTAAACATGACATCCTTAACATTTAACCTTGTCTTAAATACATGGTGTGAAGTGTCTCTGGTCTGTGTGTGAGAGTTGTATCAGTACAATTTCCCATCATGCATTCTCCCTGTGATAGGCCAATATTCAATCTGCTTTTCACCCAACATGCCCTTTCAACATAGCACTTATTATTAACTTATTTTCTTTAGCCAACACCTGTCACCTTACCTCTAAGGCATCTCTACTCTTAGGTTATGACTATGCTATGTACATTCCTCCTGTTCTTGGTACTTTCGGCAGCATTTTCACCATTGGCGGAGTGTTCTGAAACCACGCTCCCATTCATCTGCTCATGATACCTGCTCCTGCATTCGCTCATCTGAAACTCACAAATGTCATTACTTTCCGCTTAATTATTTCTCTACACGTTACAAAAACGCCTCCAATTTCTTTTTGTTGAATCGCTACTGCAATAAAATTCAAAAAGATAAATTAGTCCTCAGATGTAGGTCAATCCTCATCCTCACCAATGCTCCCCTTCTTACTGCTGCCCTCCTTTTCCTGAACCTGAGGTACGCTGCACCACTGTAACTCGCACTGCAAGTGCTAATCCCTCATAGTGTGCTTTACCTATGGCGCTCTCTAGGAGCCAAAAAAAACAGAAAGCCCTCAAGAAAGGATTCATCGCATAACTCGCGATGGTCCAGAATCCCAGCAGACTCATTGTCTCCATGCACTTAATTTGTGGGCAGCTCATGTCACTCATAGCACAACTGAAAATGGATACAAACATCACAGTGGCATGGCTGGAATCTCGTCATTGCTATACAGCGGAAAGCAACCTACACTTGCCTCTTGGGCAGTGCATGAGATACCGAGAAATACTCTCATAGGGCACAGTGATTTTACGGAAGACACTACCACGAGAAGGCACACTGTGGCGTATGAGAACATATGAATCGCAATTTTTTTCAGATCCTTACTTTATATGTGTAGGACGAAGATGACGCTGCCTCAGTCAACAAGTCGTTGGAAGCGCAAAAAGTGGGGGGTGGAGGCGTCGATGTTGTTTGCGAACTATACAAAGGTATTCCGTGGTATCTGAGCACGTACGAGCTTCCGCGACTCGCTCTAAACTTTAGCAAATGTACTCCCTCTCTTTGTTTTCGGAGCGTTGGATTTAGTTCAATACGACGACGACGACGTCGCAGCTGTGTCCAAGTCCCTGGAAGCGGAAACGCTGCGGTGGTGGCACTGTCGAAGTTGTTCGCGAATGGTACGAATGTGTGCTGTCGTATGTGATCACATACGATTCGCAGTAAGCTCTTGCTTATCTACTGCCGTTTTTTAAGCCCCTCACTTTATACATGAATGTTGAAGACATCGCTACTGCCGTGAAAAAGTCGTTGGAAGCGCAAAAAAAAACGGAAAGGTGGTGGCTTCGAAGATGTTTGCGAAATATACGAACGCATGCCGTGGTGCCGGAGCATGTACGATATGCCACGATTCGCAGTAAACTTTTACTCATATACACTCTTCTTTCTAATTTGAAAAATACTTTGGATTCAAATTAATATATCTCTGATAATTCGTTTAGTAAGTCAAGTATTCGTTACACAGTAAGTTTATATAATGGAGAAGAGCTAAGCTGCTGTCGGTGCTTAAATATACTTGTGCAGGACTACAAAAGTAGGGAACAAAAGCCGGCCGGAGTGGGCGAGCGGTTCTAGGCGCTTCAGTCTGGAGCCGCGCGACCGCTACGGTCGCAGGTTCGAATCCTGCCTCGGGAATGGATGTGTGTGATATCCTTAGGTTAGTTAGGTTTAAGTAGTTCTAAGTTCTAGGGGACTGATGACCTTAGAAGTTAAGTCCCATAGTGCTCAGAGCCTTTTTTTTTAGGGAACAAAATATTTTGCATTTCCAACGAATTAGATCAGTACAGTGCGGGTGAAAATGGTCAATAGTTTTATGTCAGTTTATTGCAATTACTATATTTTCATTTCGTATTGCAGATTGGGGAAATATAAAAGAAACACTGGTTCTTTGTGGACCGAAGATGACATACAAAATGCAATTAAAGCTTACAAGGAGGGTGGCAGCCAATGCCATGAAGCAGTATTCTTTGGGGTGCCGCATTCCTGTCTACAAAGACGGCTGCAAAGTGGAAAAGATCTCCAGCAAAGGTAAAAGGTGGGCAAACAATATTTAGTAATGGGCAAAGAAATTCGTGTCAAGAATCCTGAAGTTACGTACACGTGGCTTCGCATTGGATTCAAATAAATTAATGAGGACTGTCTACGAGTTTGCAGAATCCAACAAACTAAAGCATCTAAAGCGTTCTTTCCAGACGTCAGAAAATGGCAAATAAAATGGACTAATAGGATTCAGCGAATGAAACACAAACTTGTCTTCGACAAAAGTGGAAGAGCTTTCACTAGGCAGATACTAGGTTTAAATAAAGAGGATGTAGCTGACTTCTTTTTCTTATTGAGGAAAACTATAGAGGATCTTGGTTGGTTGGTTTGTGGGATTAAAGGGACCAGGCTAGAGGATCTTGATTTGTTGGACAAACCTCAGCTGAGTTATAATGTAAATGAATGCGGTTTTCAAATGAAGAAGAAGCAGCCCACAAGGAAAGTTTTTGCTGACAAAGGAAGCAAAACTATTCATTCACAGACATCTGTAGGAAGAGGAGGACTTGTCTTCTTCCCTTGTGCTAATGCCACAAGAAACTTTTAAACTTTACCCCCTATGACCATATTTAAAGGTAAAAAAGATTATTTCAACTTCATCGGGTTCTTGGGCAGTGCATCTTACCTGTGGATGGTTATGTTCCTCACTAAATTTTACAAGCGCTCCAGTTTAGAAAGAAGATAAAGTAAGTATGATTTGCGTACCAAGCCACACAACTCATCGCCTACAGCCATTAGACAGACAGATGTTTCAATCACTAAAAACATATTACGACAATGACTGTACTACCTTCATTTGTAACACAGAAGGTGCAGGTAAAATCAACAAACTCACACTTCTAAACGTTTACAAGGCTGAATTGGATGAGAGCGACAAAATCAGTGATCACAGAAAATGTATTCCGTTCCACTAGCGTTTCTTCGTTGCGTGAAAACGTAGTGGCTGAACGTGAGTTACTGTCGTCCATTGCACAGTCAACAGAACAAAATACACCAAAGGAATCTAACTTCGGCCTATATCTCCTTCCGTTAGTCCACGATAGTCATAACAATGACGCTCCAAGCTTTTCTGTATCATTCCACGACTTGTCGCCGTCTCCAATGAAAACTACAGCAAAAACATCATCCAGGAAACAGAAAGCACTGCTTCCTCCGTACCCAGTAAGTTCAATAAAAAAAGAAATGAAAAGGTACGAGTAAGACTCGCACGCTGAGGGATCCGTACAAACTTAATTATGTGTGTAGACAGTTCATACATTCAGGGAATTGCTAATTTCGACAATTTTTTGTCTTGCCGGGCGTAAATATCAGTAAAGTTAGGCGGTAAGTTCTTACACTCTTTTAGTCACATTCATTGAGTACACCGAAGGTATACTTGAGACGGTGTCCGGACCTGGGCGGTAGCGGTACAGTACCAAGCTTGAAGCAGCAGCCTGGCGGTGAAGGAGGAGAGGAATGGTTCGAAACTGCAATGAAGCACGCGGTTTCAAATGTTTTGCAAGTCGAAATGACCGAAAGGACAGCTGCCGGACGGTTTAATGTTTATAGAACTACATTGCAAAAGAGATTAAAATCAACTGTAGAGAATCAGCAAACATATATGACAATTCAGATAGGACTTTTCAAACTTATCTTTGAAGAAAATTATGAAGAAATGCTCGTAACACACAAGGCAGATTTAGAGTCAAGGTTAATGCCGTTAGCTAAGGTTGAATTTCAAAAGCTGTCTTATGATTTGGCATAAGATTTAAAACTGCCTCAAAAATTTAACCAAAAAAGAAATTGGCAGGTAAAATTTCTCTAAAAACTTTATGAACAAGCATTCAGAGATATCTTACGTAATACCTATGTCCACAAGTTTAACGCATCGTGTCGGTTTAAATAGACCGCAAGTTGAAAGCTTTTTAATCAATTTAAAGTCTTGCTCTCCAAGCCGTTCTTTCGTCTGCCCAGGGTAATATAATGGTGAAGAAAAACGTATTTGTGAAACTGAATAGGTTATCACAATAAAACGGGAAATTGAAACAGGAGAAACGACATCAGGAGAGAGCACGTCCAGGTTGAGGAGATAGACGCTTAACGTCCCGTCGACAACGAGGTCAGTAGAGACGGAGCGCAAACTCGGTTCAGGGAAGAATGGGGAAGGAAAGCGACCCTGCCCTGTCGAAGGAACCATCCCGGCATTTAGGGAAATCCCTGAAAACGTAAATCTCGATGGCCGTACGCGGCTTTGAACCGTTGTCCTTCAGAATATGAGTCCAGTGTGACCAGTACAGGAAGTGTAAGCTCATGTCACTTTTACGTTTTGCGCGAATGTTAATGGGCACTTTACTCCAGCACTGTCATTTTCCCTCGGAAAAGAATAAACGAGGGTCTAATGATTGGCCCTCCTGCGGAAAGTTATGCTTTCTGATGGGTAAATTAAGACTGAGGCGTCTTCAAAAATAACTAATTTAGAGCAGAATGTCTCCCAGACACTACAGCTATAGCTGCCATCTACAAACACAACTAATCCAGCATCTCTCTCAAGAATTAGGCCTACAAATGATGCAAACCTAACTTAAACCAACTTAGTCCATAACTTTGAACAACATTTCTCCTATGTGCTCTTGCGCTGAAAACTGAAAAGCCGATAAAGAAAGTTAAGGAAAGTGAAATACTAACATGACCACTTACTAAACAGATTCTGCAGAAGAGAAAAATCTGTGACTCGGAAAAGAAGCTGCTAAAGAATTCAGGAAACGGTTAAATATCGAAACACAACATGAGATGTTGGAAAATATTGAAATAGATTATGTGAACACGATGCCAGTAATAGTCAAACAAAATCCAACAACAGGAACTTCTGATGACAGGCAGATTGCATTATTTGTGGGGAAGTGGACTTTGTTCAGATCTCGTGGAATCATTGAATTGTGATTATTATAAAATGAAATAATAATGAAGTAGATTAAAAAAAAACAGGATGTTTGCTTCTAACTTCGAAAAGCAGACAGTAAATTTAGCTAACTTGTGTCGTGTGAGTAAAGAAAAAAAAAAGAAAATTATTTTCCATGTTTCTGTTATACGTTTTTGAATGTGGTAGGGAGCTGGTGTTGAATGGTAAGGTACTGGACCATAATAAGTTTATTAAATGTAAATAAATCACTTTATTTAAAAAACCAAAAAATGTACACCAACACAAAAGTTGAGACAAGACTAAAACACACCAGACAAGAACAACACATAGCACCAGAATTTATTACGTTACTTTACAAAAGGCTACTGGTAGCGGAACTTATTAAAAACCCATGTAGCAAATTATTGACAGCAACATTGAGCAATACTGCCAACAAATTTACTATTACAACTTAAGAAAAGCAACTATTGGTACCACAAATTTGAACGACCAATTCCAGCAGAGTTTACTAAAAATTTACTACCAATCCAAGCTGAGCCAGATTGACTCTTACGTTACAATAAATCAACACTTTACAGTTTTAATAGAAACATTTATTAATATAAGATATTAAGCATTACTGTCAACAAGATTTACCTTTGCAATTTAAGAAAAGCAACTGTTAGCGCCACCAATTTGAGAAACTACTACTAACAGAATTTATTGCTGCAGTGATTTACGAAAAGAAACTGCTGCAGAATTTAATAGACTGCTCAAAAGACAAAGACAGGCAGCAAATGCCAACAACATTTACCATCACAACTTAAGAAGAGTATCTATTGCCAGTATTTAATGGAATGAGCACAATGTTAAACAGAAACTGCCCAACTAGTGCATTAAAAGAGCACTGGCGTATTGGAAATTTAGCACTGACAATTTAATTGAAAGTTAAATTTAATTCAGGGTGGGTAGTCCATCGGAATACGGGAGCAAATATGTTTTAGTACCAGACCAACAAGACGCTTTTAAAAAATGATAGTCAAAACAAAGAGGACACATTTTCAATCAAACGATTTCTTACAAAATAGGCACTCAGATTTTAGCTTGACCTAAACACAGTACCGCTAATCCAACCCTGAAACGGTACAAAATACTTTCTCTACCATGGGACTGTCAGATAGTAAAGGAAGCAGAACCAAAACAGTGAAACATATTTTACTTAGCAGCACTAGATTAAACTGCTCGTTAGTGTAACTAATTTCTTAACTTAGTTCCAGTAATTTCAAGTCATCCATCTGTTTCAATAGAGGTGACACTTACAGTATGCTGGCCCCAGTTCCGGGCTGCATGAATGCACAAAATGAACAGACAGAATTACAAGGCCGCCTTCCTATAACACTCGAGACACAAATGAACAGTCTTAAAAATTACAGATTATAAGTACACAGAACAGACCACCTGGAGATTAAAAAAGCTCTGGTACCCACAAGGTACAATGAACAACTTTAAACAACGCTGTAAGTACCATGTTACGGGAATGACTTAAATCACATGAGGATATGCAGTTGTGAAAAAGGTCCTCAATCAGCATGTTCCAACTTGGTCAAGCAGCTCTAATAATACCGCAAAATTAATTACTGCCAATCACTAGGAAACCATTTAATAACCAGCCTGAAGTAACTAGTTCACTGATTCTACACTGCTTTTGATTTAATTTGGGCAACCAGGACGGCGAGCACACAGATAGCAAAGATCACAATACCATGTAACAACTGTAAAAACAAAAAATAAATACTCAGCGCAGTTTCTGAATGTCGATGTGCTGATCAACGGCGGGCCTAAATAACAGAGCCTGCTAGCAAATAGGACCTTCCGCAATATAACTGTCGTTCGGGAGCCAACAACACGTTATTCACAGGCAGCCCTAGTAACCATTGATCGGAATGGACTCACAGGTACCAAATCCACCACCACAGCTCACACAGGGTTCTTCCAGATGCTCAGATGCCGAGCACAATTAAAAGTCCAACCATCACGTCGGAACAAATTTCCCACCGGCCAGTATTAACTGGCCAAACAGTAACAACCGGCACTTCGGATCAGCAAGGACAATAGTTTTAAACGTAGTTCCTGCCCAATGGTACCGCCGGCCACGAGGCCTCTGCCCTTCCTCGCATCTCACTGCATGCCCCGAATTGACTGAGGGCGCTGTCCACTGCTGCCGTGCTTAAGTTACCCACCACAAGGGGCAGCCTCTCCTCTGGTGGTGGATACACCACTCGTTGCATAGGCAACACCCGCGAAGCTGTTAACGAGAGTCACCTATCGATAGTACGAGTTAAGGAAAAGGGTACCCTACAGGGCACGCTTTTATTTTAATTTTTTTCATTGCGTTGTACTTTTGATATTTAAACAGATTACATTTGTTCGTGTAGAGTACAAACACCTTTTTATTAAAAAACGCATTTTTTGTCGTGTGGCCCATACTACACAGCACTCTTTGTTAATATCTCGACTGTTAGGTCTTGAAAATGTTTTCTGACTGTGTGTCGTTTTGGTTAGAAATGACTTTTTTCCATTATTTGCATAAAAATATTCAAATAAAAGTTTTATGTAGCACAAACTAAGAAGCATTTATGTAATTTGTCGTTCTTCGACCTAACACGTGCCGCGGGCCCATAAGAAAGGAACAACAAAAGTTTTATAACAGTTTTCGCTAAAGTGACTGACACTAACTGCCATTCCTCTATCAACTATAGGACTTAATATGAGGAAAAGACTTCTGAGAATGTACCTTTTGAGCATAGTATTGTATGCAATTGAAAATGGCTCTGCAGGAAAACCAGAGAAAAAGATAATCGAAGTGTCTGAGATGTGTTGCTATAGGAGGACGCTGAAAATTAGGTGGCAAGTAACACAATAAATGAGGAGGTTATCTGCAGAAACGGCGAGGAGAACAACAAATTGGCAAGAAAAACGGGCAGGATTGAAACCCAACAGTCAAGGGGAGGCAGGATTCGGTTACGATTCTGGACGGGGCCTTTATCAGTTACTATTGGTTGCCTTTTACAGTTACAAAATTTATTTTACACAATTTATTTTAAACTAATAATTCCAGACTCAACAATAAATAAAAAATACCACATGTTATTAATGAAGGAATAAACAACTGTGTAAATAATAGTGTTTTCAGTGAGTTACAATTCAGCAGATCACCATTAAATACAGATACAACAGATAATGTTTTAAAAACAAGCCACTGTGATCCGGGCAGAAGGCCTTACACGCCAGGAATGGCAATAAATTAAGAAATGTTTAAAACTCGCTGCAACTTACAAATTACAGGTATTGAAATATTAAAGGCAAGTCACCACAAACACAACAGACGGCATCAGACGCCAGGAATGGCAGTAAATAAGGGTTTAAAGGCTTACTGCTTAAACACAAATACCAAATTAGAATTTTAAGGCAAGCAACCACAATCACGACTGTAGGCCTTGCAAGCCAGGAACAGCAATAATACAAAAAACAAAACAAAACAAAAATTGAAACCTGCTGTAAAACAGCAAATACAATAGCAAAAGTTAATTAAAAAACAAGCAACTGATCCACACGGTACTCCAGGAATCGATCTCTGAGAAGGTCCGGCAACAAACACTTTGGCGAGCGATGAGATAGGCAGCTAAGAGTTCCATTCACTTCACAAGATGGTAACTCAGACTAGTGGCAGTTTGACGAATAGCTAATGATAACCTTGCTGAAGCTACCTGACGTCAGACAAACCAAATGCAGCCAGGAACAACACGCCAAAGCCGGAACCGGTGGTCTGCACTATGGCTCCAGAGTACTGTGTTTAGAGCGCCCGGAACGAGAAAGGAACCACTACCACCAGAGTAGAAGAATCACCAACCGACCTACAATCAAGAAAGCTGTCAAAACTACACTCCTTATCGGACAGCAGCGGCAAGGCGAGGAAACGTACACTGCAATTACATACACTAACCCCCAGGACAGGTAACTGGGGCATTGGCGGCCACCAGCCAAGAAAAATTACCGCTGGTTGAACTTAACAAATTGTAACAAATTGAACGCAGTAAATAGTAATAAGAAGTCGAGAAAAGCTAATCAGACCCGCCTTTCTCAAACACTCCGCTCACTGTTCTTCGCCTTGGCGACACTACGACCAGCAACACGAACCCAAGTCACTGGAGAATCGCGAGATATCACAATGGTGGAGGTTTCTCTACTTGGATCGAAATGCACTCATCTTAAAGCTTGCTGGATCCCTGCAGCAGACGGCGGAAACCTACAAAAAGCACCAACGCGAGCTGCAGCATGGAACTAAACGATACCGTCTGCCCTGCAGCAGACGGCGGAAACCTACAAAAAGCACCAACGCGAGCTGAGCATGGCTCAAGGATAGTAGGACATTTGTTAAGACCTGATTCTGGAACATAAAAGTCACATAAAAGTTTTCCTTAAAAGAGAATATGGCTTGAGAATTCCTGTAACTAAAAGTAAGGGATTTCCTTTTTTCTAGAGTGAACTATACAGTTTGTTTCAAAAAGATTCTCTAATTTCACAAGATTATATCTCATAAAGAATGAAGGAAAGAATTTGCGGAGAATTTTAGCTTACTCATAGGACTACAAAGTTTTTGTTTACAAAAGGACCACTCGATTTCAAAACTGTATTTCTTTTATATGCATACCATGGGATGCGCTGTCCACGAGCAGCCGGATATCAGAGGACGCGTCAGAATGCAGGAGGCAAACGGGTGAAGCTGCGATGTTTGAGTGCCGCCTGTGAAAAAATCATGATACCAAGCAGTAGTCGAGCTAAACACTACTGATTGGCGGCAGAAAAGACACAGCTATGCAAAGCCCAAAGCAGCCTGTGCAACAACTAGATGCAGAGTGGTAACGTTCGCCCCAGTGATGTCAACAGATCAAGAACAAGAGAGAGACAGAGAGAGACAATTCAGAATACGACCAGAGAGGAGAACCAAATGTCCAGCGAGGTTCTTATTGGGAAGTCCGTAGTACAACAATGACAGTAACCGACAATATCAGATGCGAGTTGAAAACGGATTGACCATTCGCTAGCAGCCATATTTATACCGCCCATGCGGGATACTATTGGTCAGCATATTCACGTTGCAAAAAGGGTGGTATGCTCGCTAAACAACCCCAAATTTGCAGCGATACTATGCCCTCTAACGGCCATCTTTGTCATTTTCTCCAGCGTTCATTCAGCTTCGATGCAGCCTGACGCAAGATCGCTCTCCCCTCCCCCCCCTCCCTCCCAAATAAAAAAACGCGAAGGGGTGGAAATCCCATGGATAGTGCAGTGAGCGGTGTTTTGGAGGCATGGGCGAAGACCTGGGCTCTTTGATTGCTGCGGGAGGGGAGAGCGTCTGGCGGCGTCTTTCGGAACATCCCTGGTAATGGGTATGCCAGAGGTCAAAAAAAAAAAAAAAAAAAATGGTTCAAATGGCTCTGAGCACTATGGGACTTAACATCGCAGGTCATCAGTCCCCTAGAACTTAGAACTACTTAAACCTAACTAATCTAAGTACATCACACACATCCATGCCCGAGGCAGGATTCGAACCTGTGATCGTAGCGGTCGCGCAGTTCCAGACTGAAGCGCCTAGAACCGCTCAGCCACCAGCGGCCGGCGCCAGAGGTTCCACTGATCCAAGTGCATACAGAAGAGATCACCGTGGCAACAGTGGTGAGTCATAGGCAGCTGGTAGGGGCAGTGGCCGCGTCGCCACGTTGTCACCAGAAGGCGGTGGAGGCGAAGCCTGATCCCAAAGTGCTGGCTGTGGGGGAGGCGCTCGAGCTCTTTCGGTGTTTGGACCGTCGTATCTCATGAGTGTCTGGACCGACGCATATCACCGCTACTACCATTGCCGACGTTCAAGCCTCATTACTCACATAGGAGCAGGCTCACACAGCCGCACAAGGCGCGTAAAATCGTGTGGTATGGGAGTGGGGTACTGAAGGGGGCGGCATCAGAAGTGGCTGCTGCCTGTGAATTAGCTCGTCGTAGCTACAATCGTTAATCAGCACGGTTCGATACGTGCTTACAGAGGATTCGACAGATTTTTTTTTCATTTGCTGCTTAAAAGTCTGAACGAAATGTTTCACTTTACCATTTGACGAATGATAGAACGGAGGGCTGCAAGTATGTTTTATTCCGTTGGCCTCACAAACATCTTTGAAGACAGACGCTATGAACTATTATCAGAGACCAAGTGTGAGACAATGCTTCAATGGTCAAAAACCTGGGCCAAGTTAGTGAGGGAGACGTCGATGATGGACATTGTATGTACACCATATGGGTACTTCGAGTAAGCATCCACAATAAGGAACCACATAGATGCCTAAAACTGGCCTGCAAAATCGAGATGGATGCGTTCCCAGGAGAAGCAGGGGGTAGGCCAGGGGGCCAAATATTGTGGATTTTCTGCCTGTTTCTGGGCACAGACCGTGCTGCTGTTGCACCCTGGTCGACACACATGTCATCGAGCTAACGCCTTCATGAAGGACCTCCCCCAATTCTCCCAGTGCAGCAAGCTCAACACCCGTTGGCCCAATTCTGCCACGATGACCACCTGATGCACGTCAGTCTCAGTGTCCGAAAGAGCGACATCATCTTGAACTGAACACCTGTGAAAAATATATTTCCAGTGGCTGAGTTCAGTCAACAATTTGGCCAGCCAAGGGTAACATATCGGAACACCTGCCGCAAGGAGTTGTCCTGGTGCCTGGCGGCCGCGGCATAAGCAACCGTAAAGCCGAAACTCTTTAATGTATGTTGCCACTCGGTATCCATGTGGAAGCACAGGATTTACTGTTTCTCAAAATCAGAGTCTGGCGTAGTGGGTAGACACGACAATGCATTAGCATTGGAATGCTGCGCCATGGGCTTAAACCAGGTGGTATAATTCGATCTACTCGGGGATAATGCTCAGTGCTGGAGGCGTTGGCTGCCCGCTCCGGGAGGCTATTCTTAACTTTATCAGTCTACCTACATTCAAGAGTCTACCGTAGCACCAAAACTGAAACGATACGACTCTTTTCTTTTCCGGTTTCCCCACAGTACACGTAAAATTACGTAAGTTACAAAATAAAAAAGAAGAGGTCAATGGGTACGACTGTTTAGACACTAGCTTTTACGCATTTCGATGTATTGCTCATGCGCTGCCTGCGATATGCAAGGTATAAGGGAATCTCTGACCAGAGAGCAGCGTTGAATGCAGTAAGAACTGTGTAGCTGTAGCAGTAGGTTGTTGCTAGTCTGCAGTCTGCTCTGGTCTGGTCTGGTGTATCGTGTTGGCTGGGCCGGTCGCGGTGCAGTGATGTCGGAGCCTGAGTATTATTGTATAAGGTAAAAAGCAGCCTCGCGCATATGTAGTAATGTCATCTCAAGTCCCATGTAAATGTTTCAAAAATCACGTAATAATAATCTTTCTCATAAAAAGTAACTTTTTAACAGCCATTCATTTCAATTTAAAGAATTTACTAATTTCTCCCATCCATGATCATCCCGATTGTTGCAAAAGAAAAATCAGTTGCTTACTTTCACAAATGACAAATCTATCGGCCAGCATTGCACAGGGCTGTGCCAGAAAACATTATTTTTAAGGGCAGATATATATGCGTTATCCGGCGACTTCATTGAGGTAAGAATTTTTCTCTTTTTTATTCAGAATGATGTTTCAGGGCCATGACGCAGCACTGCTGACGTCCAAAATTTACCAGGTTAAATTCACAGTCAATTATTGAAAAGTTGTAAGTGAGCGACAATTTAATTGAGACGTTAGTTACATTGTATTATTACCAGGTTACTGAATTTATTTTTTGTTGGGACGTTGCACTGAAAGTGAACGAAATAATTATATTTTTTACTGTTGAGAGGTTTAGGAATTTTTCTGTTTTTGAGCTTACATTAAATGGGAACGAATTTTGTGGGGAGATTAAATGTAAATGAATTTTGTGGGGAGGTTAAATGTCAATGAATTTTCTGTTTTGAGGTTACACTAAATTAGAATCATATTCATATTATTTATTTTATTTTGTGGGGAAGTTACAAACATTTTTAACCTAGATATTTGTTCGGTTTAACGTATGACATAGGATAATAGTTCTTGCACAGAATTTGCTGTTGGCCCTCTCGTCTTTCATACGCTTCACTGCAAGCAGGTCACCATGTATACAGGAAGAGAGGAACCGTTGGTGTGACCTGTGTGAACCCGGCGTCGGACATTTACTAATAAGCTGGGGCAACACCCGCCGCGCCAGACGCTAGTTAATCGAGTTTAGCGCGGGAGTTCCCGTATCCAGGGGCACGATCGCCTTGTTAGCTCTAGCACTCGCTCTAACCCTGTCAGCTCGTTAGGGAACAAGTCTCTAGCCGTACGATGTGGCGGAGCAGTGAATGAGCAGGTGGCGGGACGCTGGTACGTGGTGCATTGCAGCAGCCGGCTAACTACTCATCCTGTAGCTCCGTGCGAATCGTCACTGATACGATGTCAGCGTTCAGTAATCATATTCTGAGGTGTGTCCTTAAACTTCCGGATCTGGACGCTTAACGACATAGCCACCGAATTGTGATACGGGTAAATTTCATGACATCTCGAGATAGATGATTTCCTGCTAGTGTCTGGTCGTTAATAACAATATAGTGATACACCGACGGAAAAAAATCCCAACACCAAGAAGGAGTTGTGATGTACAAAAGTTGGCAGACATGTCTCTACGTGTGGTCTATTCAAGTTTTAAGCTAACTGCATAGCAGTGGCGCTAGTAGCAAATGAGATTTGCTTGATATACGTGCTGTAATGGTCGTGATAGTTAACTACCTTTGAGACTGAACACGGTGAGTTGATGTTAACAGAGACTACCTTCAAGGCGACAAAGGCCCAATTGTCAGCAATTCACTGAGTCTGAATCTGGTCATGTAATAGGGCGTTGAGAACATGTATGCCCCTTCTCTATTGCAAAATGACTTGGCAGGAATGTAGCCGTTGCACATTATTGCTGGCAGCGCTGGTCACGGGAAGTTACACTACTGGCCATTAAAATTGCTACACCAAGAAGAAATGCAGATGATAAACGGGTATTCATTGGACGAATATATTATACTAGAACTGACATGTGATTACATTTTCACGCAATTTGGGTGCATATATGCTGAGAAATCAACACAACCACCTCTGGCCGTAATAACGGCCTTGATACGCCTGGGCATTGAGTCAAACAGAGCTTGGATGGCGTGTACAGCTGCCCATGCAGCTTCAACATGATACCACAGTTCATCAAGAGTAGTGACTGGCGTACTGTGACGAGCCAGTTGCTCGGCCACCATTGACCAGACGTTTTCAGTTGCCGAGAGATCTGGAGAATGTGCTCGCCAGGGCAGCAGTCGAACATTTTCTGTATCCAGAAAGGCCCGTACAGGACCTGCAACATGCGGTCGCGTACTATCCAGCTGAAATGTAAGGTTACGCAGGGATCGAATGAAGGGTAGAGCCACGGGTCGTAACACATCTGAAATGTAACGTCCACTGTTCAAAGTGCCGTCAATGCGAACAAGAGGTGACCGAGACATGTAACCAATGGCACCCCATACCATCCCGCCAGGTGATACGCCGTTATGGCGATGACGAATACACGCTTCCAACATGCGTTCACCGCGATGTCGCCAAACACGGATGCGACCATCACGAGGCTGTAAACAGAACCTGGATTCATCCGAAAAAATGACGTTTTGCCATTCGTGCACTCAGGTTTGTCGTTGGGTACACCATCGCAGGCGCTCCTGTCTGTGATGCAGCGTCAAGGGTAACCGCAGCCATGGTCTCCGAGCTGATAGTCCATGCTGCTGCAAACGTCGTCGAACTGTTCGTGCAGGTGGTTGTTTTCTTGTAAACGTCCCCATCTGTTGACTCAGGGATCGAGACGTGGCTGCACGATCCGTTACAGCTATGCGGATAAGATGCCTGTCATCTCGACTGCTAGTGATACGAGGCCGTTGGGATCCAGCAGGGCGTTCCGTATTACCCTCCTGAACCAACCGATTCCATATTCTGCTAACAGTCATTGGATCTCGACCAACGCGAGCAGCAATATCGCGATACGATAAACCGCAATCGCGATAGGCTACAATCGGACCTTTATCAAAGTCGGAAACGTGATGGTACGCATTTCTCCACCTTACACGAGGCAAACGTTTCACCAGGCAACGCCGGTCAACTGCTGTTTGTGTATGAGAAATCGGTTGGAAGCTTTCCTCATGTCAGCACGTTGTAGGTGTCGCCACCGGCGCCAACCTTGTGTGAATGCTCTGAAAAGCTAATCATTTACATATCACAGCATCTTCTTCCTGTCAGTTAAATTTCGCGTCTGTAGCACGTCATCTTCGTGGTGTAGCAATTTTAATGGGTAGTAATGTACAATCGCAAGAAGACCGGGCTCCATATGGCCACATTGCACTACCGAGAGGGAAGAGTGTCTTGTTCGGTGTATGGATGTGGTGCATAGTACTACATCTGCAGCAGCAATATGAGCAGCAGTTGGCGCCACAGTGACACAATGAACTGTTACGAATCGGTTACTTCAATAAGAGCTACTAACCAGGCGCTGTGTAGCATGCATTCCACTGACCCAAACCACTGCCATTTGCGATTTCATTGGTGTCAATCGGGCGCCCACTGGGACAGTATGGAGGTCTGTTGTGTTTTCTGACGAAAGCCGGTTCTTAATGACCGGTATTGGTTAGAAAAAGGCCAGCTGAACCCCTGCAAACAACTTGTCTGCAGCCTAGACACACTGGGCCTACACCCGGAATTATGGTCTGGGCTGCGATTTCGTATGACGGCAGGACCTCTCTCGTGGTTATCCTACGCACACTGACAGCAAATTTATACGTAAGTATCATGATTCTACCTATTGTGCTGCTATTCTTTAACAATATTCCGGGGAGAATTTTCCAGCAGGATAAAAGGTGGCCACATGGCGCTGTTGTAACCCAACATGCTCTACAGCTTTATAGAGTGTCGACATGTTGCCTTTGACTGCTCGTTCACCAGATATGTCTCCAATTGAACAGATATGAGACACCATACAGTGACAACTCCAAGGTCAACCACAGCCACCGTTATCCGTCCCTGTATCGACCGACGTAATGCAACACGCATGGAACTCAGTCCCACAAACTGACATCCAATACCCGCACGACACAATGCATGCACATTTGCATGCTTGCATTCAACATTCTGGTGGTTACTCCGTTTATCAATACAGCGAAATTTCACATTTGCAAATGACTTTTCTCGCATTTACGTTAACCTGTGATCTCGCAGAGTTAATCATTTAAACGTGTTTCCCAGACAAATGTTGCTGCCGCTTCACCAAGGCAGCCAACACTCTCTGAGGACACATCGCGGCATCCTCCCATGCCGTCGGGAGATGAAACGTCCACTTTATGCGTCGTGGACTCCACTGTGACAGCGTCGTCACCGTAGACATATGGCGATGCCCATGTCGATAGAATGGTGATGGACTAGCTGATCATTCTAACTGCGGTTTTTGTGCAGGGGCATTGTGAGTCGCTCTCTTCGTGTGACTTAGGGGGACACACCAGACACCCATGATCCTCAAAGAAAGAACAAAGAACTTCAGAACGGGTTGAGCACCAGTTGCTGGAGGGCAAGGACTCCACCCGCCAAGGCGATGCTACCACGGAGCCAACAGCCCGCGGCTACAGCGTGAGAACACACAATGGACTGAGGAAGTTTCGTATGTACCCACAGATGAGCGATGAGACATCGATAAGCAAGATTGGTGCAACCCTCCACATACTGGAGTGCGGGCACCCACCCTGTGCCCTGAGGAGACGATGAAAGATGGCCTAGCTGTGCGTTCAACAGCGTGGCGAGTGAGGCGAGGTGGAGAGACGATGACGTCGCGCAAGTTGCTCCGACAGGGCCTGAGTCGGTGGTGACGGAACTTTAGGAACGGTTCTTTCAAGGTGTTGGGGGTGACAGGTGGTGACGATATAACTTTACACTCCACTCAATAGACATACCCGACCTAATAAATAACTTGTCACCTGCAGGCTGTAACCTCCCCACAAAATTCTTTCTCATTTAACCTTCCCACAAAATTCTTTGTCATTTAATCTACCCACAAAATTCATTCACGTTTAGTGTAACCTCAAAACAGAAAAATTCGTAAACCTCTCAACTGTAAAAAATTATAATTATGTCGTTCACATTCAGTGTAACGTCCAAACAAAAAAATAAATTCAATAACCTGGTAATAATACAATGTAACTAACCTCTCAATTAAATTGTCGCTCACTTATAACTTTTCAATAATTGACTGTGAATTTAACCTGGTAAATTTTGGACGTCAGCAGTGCTGCGTCATGGCCCTGAAAGATCATTCTGAATAAAAAAAAAGAAAATTCTTACCTCAATGAAGTCGCCGGATAACGCATATATATCTGCTCTTGCAATAAATTTTCCTGGCACAGCCCTGTGCAATGCTGGCCGATAGATTTGTCATTTATGAAAGGGAAACAACTGATTTTTCTTTTGCAATAATCGGGATGATCATGGATTGGAGAAATTAGTATATTCTTTAAATTGAAATGAATGGTTGTTAAAAATTACTTTATATGAGAAAGATTATTATTACGAGATTTTTGAAACATTTACATGGGACTTGAGATGACATTACTACATATGCGCAAGGCTGCTTTTTACCTTATACAATAATACTCAGGCTCCGACATCACTGCACCGCGACCGGCCCAGCCAACACGATACACCAGACCAGACCAGAGCAGACTGCAGACTAGCAACAACTTACTGCTACAGCTACACAGTTCCTACTGCAGTCGGCCGGCCGGTGTGGCCGTGCGGTTAAAGGCGCTTCAGTCTGGAACCGCGTGACCGCTCCGGTCGCAGGTTCGAATCCTGCCTCGGGCATGAATGTGTGTGATGTCCTTAGGTTAGTTAGGTTTAATTAGTTCTAAGTTCTGGGCGACTGATGACCTCAGAAGTTAAGTCGCATAGTGCTCAGAGCCATTTGAGCCTACTGCAGTCAACACTGCTCTCTGGTCAGAGATTCTCTTATACCTTGCATATCGCAGGCAGCGCATGAGCAATACATCGAAATTACATCTGCTCGGACCTCTTACATAAAATTACATCTGCTCGGACCTCTTACATAACCCTCCACTGGGGGGGGCAAAAATTTGGCAGCGATGGTGAGTCAATTGGACTTTCCATGAGCAACAAATTTTTCTATAATCTACTTAATTAACTAAGTTTACAGTTACAGAGTATATACATATATATAAGTGCAGAACATAAAATGAAATAGAGTGCACATGCACTGAGTACAGAACATATCAAGAAAAGACAAAATGTATACGCAGTGGGTACAAAACATATTAGCAAATGACATAAAGTGCACACGCACTGTATATATTTTTACCATTTTACAAGAACTAGGATACGCAATGAGTACAAAACATATTAACCAATGACATAAAGTGCACACGCACTGTATATATTTTTACCATTTTACAAGAACTAGGAAAGGAAAGGGAAGGATTGCACTATGGTTGTAGCACAGTAGGTTGCACGTAGCTGTACTGAAAGTCCATATCTTTCTACAGAAGCACAACACCAAGTGAGACAATCTGAAGTTCTCTCCCCTGAAGTTTTAATCAGTGTAGCCAAGACACTGAAATGTCATATTAATATTCAATGTTATCATTTTGGTAGTACATTAGGTACACCAAACAGTAGGACCATAATAACATCTCCATCGTTCAAGGTGGTGGGCAGCATGATGTGTTAACACCACATTCTTGTAGAATCCATCCTCTTTCACCAACGTAGAATTAGTGCAAAATCCAAATATAGTGCTCCATGATCATGAGGATGGACAGGACAAACGGATATTGCAGTAATTTCTGGTAATTAGGTCAGAAGGTGAAGGACATTAACTCTTATGCTAGTCATCATTGAGAATTACACTAGTCTATCAACCGATTTGAGTAATTGTTGGCACTCATTGCCTAGTTACTAAACATTTCTGTACTATGTATGGAGTATTACAGAACATTATTCATAAGTCATCTAATTACAGTAAATATTGGCACTCATTGGCCAGTTACAAACCATTTTTATGCATTATTCAGAAGTGGTCATTCAAAACAAGAGTTAATTAATGGCATAGCATTTACATAATTCATATAATTATAGTAATCATTGGCATTCATTGGCCAGTTACTAAACATATAGCAAGTATTCATTGGCACTCATTGGCCAATTACAAACCATTTTTATGCATTGTTCAGAAGTCATCATTCAAAACAAGAGTTAATGAGTGTAGCATCAAGCTACTGGTATTCATACATAATATCATGTAAGTGACATAAGACAAATTTAAAATATAAGAAACAGTGGCATTCATTGGCCAGTTACAAAGTATTCATATACTTTTATAAAACATTATTCAGCATTATGCAGAAGTCATCATTCAACATGAGAGTTAATTATTGGTATAGCATTTATGGAGTATAACAAAAATATTATTTACAGAAATTATTGGCTTAGCATTTATGCATTATTACAAAACATCCTTCAGTATTACTCAGAACTCATCATTTAAGTGACATAGGACATTTAAAAATGTAACACACTGTAACTATTACTCAAGGTCTGTGGTCTAATAATACATAGATATAATGGATTCAATACATCTGAGAAATTTGCATTATATTTAGAAATAGAAATATCTCTTAAACTGGTAGCATTATTTGGGACTGGTAATAAATTTTTTGTGCTAGCAATGCATTGCGTTGAGATCGATAATTAATTGCTGGGGCATGAAAATATTTGCTTTTGACTTATTGCTGGAAATAAAGATTAGTAACGTCATTAGTCATGAGTCAGTTGTAGCAAGGTTATGAAACAATTAGAGTATATGTGATCACATTCATGAATTACATACACAAATGGGTAAAAAAATGCAAGTACTTGAACAGGTTTAATGAGGAACTGCTTATAGCACATTAATTTCATTAATAGCTTCTCCTGGAAAAAAATACAAAATGGATTATTGAGCTGAAAGAAGAAACGCATATTATGCTGAAAAGTAGTGCACTTCGAATTAACAGGTAATGAAACGTATACTCAATATGTATGTACTCTAGCTGTCCTTTCCAAAACATTCAGTCATTATACCATGTGACATAAGACATATTGTCAAAACGAACTGCAACAAATACTTAAGTAACTACATAGCATCTCTTAACTAATAGTAAATATATAAACTTCATCATTATCCTCATCTGCAAAGAAAAGCTTCATTATTCATATTACCATTTACTTCATTACTATCATCACCTGCAAAGAAAAACTTCATTATTCATATTAGCATATTCTTCATATAACTATTCATCATCATTCATTATCATCTGCAAAAAAGACACTTCATTATTCATTATTCATATTACCATTTACTTCATACAACTATTCATAGTATAGAGTTTCTTATTTCTAGCATATTTCATCACTAAAACTAAGATGTGTAGTTCTGTCTGACAGCCTGTATCAATCACCTCGTATTCTGATAATGCTTGTTAATTCTGATCCATTTACTCTTCATGACATGGTATTGCATTTTCTTTTGTTCATTCCAAAGGTGAAATTCCCATTTCATAGTTATCCATTGTGGTTTGTTTAAGTGAAACGCGTATGTATTCAGTACCAGCGATGGCGAGGCATGACAGAATCTCTGACCAGAGAGTTGTTTATCGTTGCTAGTCTGCGCTTGACCGCGCGAGAGTTCAGTTGCGAGTTATACTCAGTCGGAAGTTGTTGTGTGTGAGGAGTTGGCGGGTGTCGACATGGGTCTCTGGTCAAGGTTCGGGACGAGGTATATTGTTAAATAAGGTAATGAAGCAGCATTGCACACATCTGATAATGTAATGTATGTTAATTGTAATTAATTTGTTCAAGAAATGCCGCAATAATAATTTTGTTTTCAAAGCAATTGTTTTTAAGAAAAGAATCATTCCAATTGAAACAATATTTCCTATGCTTTTCCTCCCAGAATCAATTTATCAGATTAATTATTGCACAGGGCCTAAGGTCAGTGCTGCTGCCCTATTATTGTAGGTTTAAGGATTAATGTTCATTTCTCAATTTTTGTGTCGAGTTTACATTGGGCCATTATTTTTCAATATTTTATAGTGAAGGTACAGTCGCTTTTATTTCAATTTAACGATGTTTTGTGGGAGCTCAATAACATTTGGCTCTATTTCGATTACCATTTAATTATTGTCATTTACATTATTTGTGGGGAGGTTACATTTGGCTCTATTCACATTAACATTTATATTGTCTTTTAAAAATTCTTGGTGGGAGGTTACGTTTAGCACGATACCCATTTACATTTAATTATTGTCTTTTCAAAATTCTAAGGGGAGGTTACACTTGGCGACATCTGGTCCAGGATCGTATTTCTTTGAGAATCTTCTGAAAAGTAGTCAGATATCTGCTATTATTTACTAAAATATAATTAGGATTTGGCGCAACACTTTTACTAATTTTGTCAATTTATTTCACAGGTCATCGGCAATTCGTTGCTCTTTGTTGTATTTGTGTTTGTTGCATTTTGTATTGTCTTTATTTCATTGTTGAATAATTGTGACTTGTGTAAAAATGCTGTGAAAAACTATTAATAGTATATCGCGAAGTATAATGAGTGAAATGGTCGACTCAAACAACTTCACTGATAGTACTTGTGACACACAGTGTATTGATGACAATCCTCCGTTTACTGACAATCAATACGTACCGACCACTAATAATGATTTTGATCTTTGTGCTGAACAGACGAATTCAATTGTGTCCTCTGTTAAATTGACGACAATTGATGACGCGGTGCGTTCTGTTGCAATGAGCGCTGCCCAGCTTAACACAACTGGTTTGCAAAATTCAAGTGACGAACCGACAAATTTTTTTAATGAAAACGAGCAGTATAATCAGAATGCGTCGGATTTATTTAATTCTGAGGTAGTGTCTAACAGTACACATCCGATAAGCAAACCTTTTTGTGAATCACAGAATGACCAAATGGGCACACAAAACGTGACAATTGCAGGTACACCACTAAACAGCACAGAGAACAGAAATGCTAATTTTGACTTGGAACAAATTATGGAAAGATTGCTACAACAACAATTTAGTAAAAATTCCAGACAACCGAATGAAAGGCAAGACAACAATCTCAAACAACTTAGTGAAAGTCTCAAACTTCAAATTAATGAAATTAATGAAAAACAAGACAACCTTAAAGAAGATCTCAAACTACACTTTAATGAAAAATTAGACAACAATTCCAGACAGCTTAGTGAACAGATTAGGGCCGTTGCCGCGCAGTGTCATGATACTAAGGAACAGTTACGCGAGGAAATTGAGGCTTGTTCAAGGAAAAGTAGCGAAGAAATTAGGTCTGTTGCTCAAGAATTAAGGGATATGCAATCAGCTGCAACAGAATCACTCAGAGACAAAATTAGTACAGTCGGTAAACAATGCTCTGAAAGAGCTACACAATTACGTGACGAGTTTAAATTAATGACAGCAGAACTTTCGCGCACAATGGACGCAAAAATAGACGCGAAATTCGACCAAGAGAACACTCAAATTGACGAACGCTTTAATCATCACCTACAAAACAGTAATACGCATTTCCGTAAATTTATACAGGATCAGAATAAAGTAAAACGACAAGTAATGGAAACAATCACCGCACAGAGACAAGAAGATAAACGTAAATTGTCCGCGAAAGCAAAAACATACGTAGATAACAATACTGCTACAGTATCGGACAAAATTAATACCATCGAACAGTTGAATACCGAATTACGTAATGAAATTTCCGATCTTAAATAAAAAACAGATACACACACAGCAGATATTCGGACAGTGACAGACAGATTCGAACAATTAGAACTAACACAGGATTCCGATGTCATCAAAGCTGACATTAAAAAATTGAACGAAACCACACGTAAATTACAAAAACAGATTAATGCTTTGACAGTAAAAACAATGATCAGGCAAAAATACTGACTGAAAAATATGATGAATTGGCCAGTCGTATTGATGTTATCGAAAGTAATAATGACAACAAATCAGACGATACTGCACCGATTTTGTTTAACCAAACACCTGAATTCCAAAATTTACAGCAGACTATCAATGAGATCGATTCATCTAATAACACATTGCGTAGAAAATTGTCAAGTTTACAGCAAGAAGTAACAGAGATGAAAAATATTTCAGTTAATAACACATCACAGCAGACGCCACTTTGCGAACATTTGTCAGACTCACGCAGCGCATATAATTTGGGTAATCTACAGAGAGTACGCGACTTAGATTCCGAGCAGACGCAGACAAATAGATTCTCTTTCAATCGTGTTCCTGTTCCATCATACAGAGACGATAATTTTGATTACAAACATTTTCTGTCAGTGAGAAAATTTAAAGTATTTAAAAATGACAGAACACAGATTCACCCACTGGATTAGATACAACAGTTTTGCTTTTCCACCGACTTGGCCTGTAACACACAAACTTGAATTTATTTGCAGTTTTTTGGAAGGTGAACCGGCAACTCATATGAGACCGATCGCGAGGCAATGCTGCTCGGTAGAGGAATTTCAGAATGCTTTTCTGTCAGCGTACTGGTTGAAGACGACACAGTGCTGAATTAAAGATCAATTAATTAGTTTACCAAATTATGAGAACTCCAATTTTTCCACTGTCACGCAATTTTTTGAACACATGGTCCAACAAAGCCAGTACCTAAGTGAACCTTACAGTGAATCTGCACTTATTCAATTATGTATTTCTAAATTGCCACGATCATTAAGAGTGTCACTTTTAACGGGTCAGCAAAAAGAAAATATCTCGGCATTCAGGGATCTGTTACAGCTTTGAGAAGTGCAGCAATCACATTATTCCTTCGTAAACAAAAATTTTTCATATAACAACCAAGACCAACAAACTTACAATAACTACGATCAACCACGCAATTTCAATAGCAAAGCTAACAGACGATTTAGGACCGACAACCACCAGAACTTTAATAGCAGACAAAATTTTGATTATCAGTATCGACAAAATTATCAGCAGGAAGAACCACGTTTTAATATCAACAGACGTTTTTCTCCGCAACAGCGTCAAAGCCAGCCGGTTTGCATACCTAACCAACAATGCAGTGTGCAAGGTCAACCAAACTTTAATGTTTCGCCGCGTGCACGCATAGTCTCAGCTCCAGCAAATAGTAACGCACACCAGCAAGGAAATAACTACGTGCAGAAAACACAGTATTTCAATTTCTATCGCAATGCACCGTATAGGAATGACTAACACGACAGACGTAAAAATAATGAGCAAAATTTTCAGCGTACATATAATAACAGTTGGTCTTACCAACAGCAAAATCATCCGCAAGAACATATTCTCATGAATGAACCAGATAGTAGATATCATCCAGAACGTAATACGTCTGGAAGAAATAACAGAACAGTTCAAATAGTCGAAATGCCACAGAATCCTCCTGAAAATAATAACACGTCAGATAGAATGTGACTAGATACTGTACAGGTCGCATCTTCCAGTAACACAAGCACTACTTTTGACAAGCAGAATGTTGTTCACGAAAATGTTATTACTTTTGACGACATCCGAGCCACTCTTTTACAGGAAAGACCAGTTGTTCAAAAAACTATTTCACATCCTGTCATCGAAATTAAAATTGGTTCATCGAAACTTTCAGCAGTAATCGATTTTGGATCACCTATGTCAGTTATAAATGAAGAGACTTTCAACGAGTGTAACAAAGAGAATACCTATCCTACATTACCATTAGACAAAACGAAAGTAAAAGGAGCAGTATCGAGTAAAGGAGTAGACGTTAAATTACAGACACATTTATCATTTTGTATTGCAGGTCACACTTTTCACTCAAATTTTTGGATTGTTCCTTTATTGACAACAGACATGATTTTAGGTACTAATTTTCTGGTACAACACGACGCAGTTATTGATTTTCAAAATTCCTATGTAATGCTAAAGGATGAAAATGTACAATTGGCTTTAGAGTTTCAGCACTCTTTGTCTGCGGAAGAACAAACAATTAATTGTACAGAGGTCATTTCCGTATCACGTGGCATAGACTGTAATTCCACATTGTTCACGGATACGTACGTACATAACTATAATACTCCAGACGAAGCTGACTACGACGTAATGCAGATGATTTTTGATAAAGTTAAACAAAGCAGTGCAAATACAGATGACGAACGCACGCAACTACACAAAATTCTTTTACAGAAAGCTCCAGTTTTCGACAACATTCCTGGTACTATGTCCGGTTTTATGTATGAATTTCAAGTCAAACAGCACGACACATTTAAAGCAAAGCATTATCCCATTCCATATATCCACATAGAACAAGTTAAAAAAGAATTGCAAGATATGCTCGACCAAGGAATTATTGAACCGGCAGTTAGTCCGTACATAAACCCGCTACATATTGTTAAGAAAAGAGATGGCTCACTTCGGCTCGTGCTTGATTCACGTCATATCAGTGACATAATTATTAATGAAACAGATCGACCACAGACATTAGAGGAACTTCTACAGAAATTTCACGGTACAACTATTTATTCTACATTAGATCTAAAATCGGGATTTTGGCAAATTCAGCTCCATCCGAACTGCAGAAAATACACAGCATTTCTCTGTTTTGGCGACTGTTATCAATTTTGCAAATTACCATTCGATTTAACTATTTCTTCTGCAGCTTTTATTCGCGGTTTGAACACAATACTTCCGACAGAACTTAAAGACAGAATCACGACGTACGTAGATGACATTCTTATCGCAGAAGCTATCTGGTCTGAACACAATGTGATTTTAGAACGACTGTTGCAAACTTTTCATGCTCAAGGACTCGCAGTTAATCTCAGTAAATCGCATTTTGGCAAAACTTCTATAAAATTTCTTGGACACGTAATTTCAGCAGAAGGCATTGCGCCTGACCCGGAAAAACTTCAAGCTCTACGTGACATTACTGTTCCTACGACGAAGAAACAACTACGCAGTTTTTTAGGTTTAATTAACTTTTTTCGTATATTTATTCATCACTCTGCTTTAGACACACCTAGATTATGCCAATTGACAGGTAAAAACACTATTTGGTCCTGGGATAAGCAAACACATTCTGAATTTATGAACCTGAAACATGCTTTGTTAAATGCACCACTTTTATCGCACCCAGATCTTACCAAAAATTTTTCCATTGCCACCGACAGTTCTAACACCGCTTTAGGAGCACAAATTTTTCAGGAAATTGAAGAAGATGGTTCTACAATAATTAAAAACATCGCATTTGCAAGTCGCATTCTGTCACCTGCTGAACGAAATTATTCCGTTACAGAACTGGAAACATTATGTGTTGTATGGGCTTTTACGAGGTTTTGACATTTTCTTTATGGCAGACATACCACCGTACACACAGACCACAGAGCGATACAATTTTTACTTTCAGCTAAATTCATTCACGACAGATTAAGCAGATGGAAACTTTACTTGCAGGAATTTAATTTTACAATAGTTCACATTCCCGGCACACAAAATATTATAGCAGACGCACTATCTCGTTCTCTCAGCAACAATAACCAAGAAATCGCAACCAACTTCTGCAAAGCAAATTTCAGCGTTATGTACATTCAACAAGTTGCATTTGAAAATTTTATTTCGTCGTCATTACAGGACATAGCTCAAGAGCAGAGTAAAGACAACGTGTGGAAAGAGATTAAACACCTCTGGCAAGATAGAAAAAATGTTACGATTAGAAACCATTACACTGTACGCAATGACATTCTGTTACGCCGCTCTCATCCTGACAGCAATAATTGGTTATTATGCATTCCTGACGAACTTGTTAACAAATTAATCTGGTATACTCATTTAAGTTACGCACATTACGGAGCTAGAAAATGTTTTCTTATACTGAGACAGAACTGTTATTTTGCCAACATGGAGAAACGTATTCGACGAGTTTAAGCGTCATGTAAAATCTGCCAGAAAGTTAAGTCAGACACAACTTCACATATTCCTCCATTACATCCAATTGTACCTGTTAAATTGAGGCATATGACCGCTGTAGACATTTTTGGTCCAATTCCGAGAACTAATAGAGGTTTTTGCTACATCTTTGTCGCTGTTGAACTCACTTCGAAATTTGTTACCTTCACTCCGTTACGCAAAGCTACTGCTAAAACCGTTTCGAAAGCATTTGTAAAACATTTTCTATTTCATGTAGGGCATGTGTTGAAAGTAATTTCCGATAATGGATCACAATTTCGTTCTGCTATATGGACACGCATGTTACGAGCTAGAAACATTTCTCCGATCTGTATATCCAAGTACCATGCTTCTTCGAACCCTTGTGAACGATTAATGAAAGAAATTGATAAATTGTGTAGAATATACTGCCACAAAAGACATATTGATTGGGACACACACATATTCTCATTCCAAGATGTAATTAATTCCATTCCAAATGAATCCACTATGCTATCTCAGTCTGTTTACTGAAAAATGTTGAACCACCTAACAAAATTACAGAATTAGTAAACCTTCCTACATCTCGTCGATTACGACACCACGAAATAATCGACATTGCGCTGAACAACATCAAACGTGCCGCAGAGCGCCGGAGAAGACAGCAATAACAGGTTTGTACACGCCGTGACTTTCGCATTGGACAGAAAATATTAGTATGTACACAATATTTATCCAACAAAATAAGAGGTAGGTGCAGTAAATTTGAACTTCTATACGCAGGTCCATATTGGATTCGCAGCATTCCTCACCCCAATGTTGTACACGTCGAAACCTTGAGAACCAGAAAATCCAAAGGCACTCACCACTGGTCAAACATCGAACCTTTTATTGAATGAAGACACTTTATGATTTAACATGCTATAATGCCATTT
The DNA here is from genome assembly GCF_021461385.2 of Schistocerca piceifrons. Lineage (NCBI taxonomy): Eukaryota > Metazoa > Arthropoda > Insecta > Orthoptera > Acrididae > Schistocerca > Schistocerca piceifrons. The sequence goes on along the minus strand of NC_060138.1, from coordinate 1,023,110,782 downwards.
TGCTAGTTTTATGATCACTTATGCAATTATATTCACATGACTAATTACCATTGATTATCATATTTTTTCTTGACAAGTGCCCGGCAAGGTGAGGTTAGCAGGTCGCTTTTCTTGTCGTTACACACCAGACCGTGCATATTTTCCAGATGAATTTACACATTTTATGACCACTTATGCAATTATATTTATGTGACTACTTATTGATGATTATCGTATTTTTTCGTGGCAAGTGCCTGGCAACGTAAGGTTAGCAGGTCGCTCTTCTTGTCATTACATATCAGACTGTGCACATTTTTTTCCAGAGAAACTTACGTATCTTATGAATAATTAAGCAATGCTATCTAGTGACATATCAATTTTATTAAATTTTCTCTCCATTAAAGTCTTTAATTCTCGCCTCCATTAACTACACAACATACAAGTTGAACACAACTAACGTCACATTTTTTGTCTTTCTTACGTATATACGATTGTTTCATGTTTTGTTTGTATGCACTATGAAACAGTTAAAATATAGCAAACACCAGTTGACTTTGACATTTTGCCTTATGATATCTCAACATCGTGACTATTTTACTGCTACATTGTGATACACTGGGTACATTTTTGCCTCTGAACACTATCTACGTTTTTTCACATATTACGTTCTTTGTCATGTTATGCTGTATGCTTAATTATGTTACCATAAACCAGTCATTATTTAGTGAGTATATGATGTAAATGCAAGATATTAATCTTTGTTCATCAATTTCAGAAAGAAATGATGCGTGAAAGAAATAAATTAAACAAAATGGGAATTTCACCTTCGGAATGAACGAAAGAGAATGCAATACTTCGTGATGAAGAGTAAATGGATCAGAATTAACAAGCATGAAGAAGAATATACTATACACATCGTAGAATAGCAGTCTTAACTAATTTTTTCTTTCAGAATACGAGGCGATTGATGCAGGCTGTCAGACAGAACTACACACCTTACTTTTAGTGATGAAATATGATAGAAATAAGGAATAGTTGTATAATGAGTAATGATGTGATTTTTTTGCAGATGATAATGAATGCTGATGAATAATGATGAAGAATATGCTACTATGGATAATGAAGTTTTTCTTTACAGGTGATGATAATAATGGATTTATGATAATATAGATAATGAACTGATGGATAATGAAGTTTTTTTTGTTTACAGATGAGGATAATGTGGAAGTTATGTATTCATGCTATGTAGTTATTTAAGTATTTGTTGCAGTTCGCTTTGACAGCAGGTGTTATATTGCGTAGTATAATGACTGAAGGTTTTGGAAAGGACAGCTATGGAACACATTTTTATACACATTTCACTACCTGTTAATTCGAAGTTCACTACTTTTCAGCATAAAATGCGTTTCTTCTTTCAGCTTAATAATCCATTATTTATATATTTTTGCAGGAGAATTTATTTATGAAATTAATGTGCTATAAGCAGTTGTTCATTAAATCTATGTCATTTATGAATGTGATTACATATACTCTATTTGTTTCATAACCTTGCTACAGCTGACTCATGACGAATGACGTTACACATTTTCATTTACAGGAACAACCCAGAAGCAAATTTTGCTTTCCCCTGTATAATTACCCAAAGCAATGCATTGCTAACAAAAAAAAAAATGTATTACCAGTCCCAAATAATGATACCAGTTTAAGAGAGTTCTGAGTAATACTGATTAGCTCTGAATAGTATGTCACTTGAATAATGAATGCATAAATACTATGCACATAATTTGATTACTGAATTGAGATGCCCAATGATTAATTAATAATGCTTTGTAACTGGGAGATGAATGCTACTGATTACTGTATTGGGATGACCAATGATTAATTAATAATGCTTTGTAACTGGGAAATGAATGCTACTGATTACTGTATTGAGATGACCAATGGTTAATTAACCAATGATTAATTAATAATGCTTTGTAACTGGGAAATGAATGCTACTGATTACTGTATTGAGATGACCAATGATTAATTATCAACATTATTCTGTAATACTATGTTATTGACTACCTCCTGTTTTAACTAATGATTTCTGATGATTTGTAATTAGGGAATGAATGCCAATGTTCTCTGTAAAATGTTCTCTGTAAAACTAATGACTTCTGATGATTTATAATTAGGCAATGAATTTCAATGATCTCTTTAAAACGAGTGACTTCTGATGATTTGTAATTAGGCAACGAATTTCAATATTCTCTGTAAAACGAATGATTTCTATGATTTGTAATTAGGGAATGAACGCCAATGTTCTCTGTAAAATGTTCTCTGTAAAACGAGTGACTTCTAATGATTTGTAATTAGGCAATGAATTTCAATGTTCTCTGTAAAACTAATGACTTCTGATGATTTGTAATTAGGCAACGAATTTCAATATTCTCTGTAAAACGAATGACTTCTATGATTTATAATTAGGCAATGAATGCCAATGTTCTCTGTAAAACAATTAATGAACATTTTTCTGTAATACTACATACATGGTACAGAAATGTTCAATAACTGAGCACTGAATGCCAGCAACTACTAATGTAGTTCCCAATGGAGACTAGTATGTGACTTAATGTCCTTCACCTTCTGACCTAGCTACCCTGGATTACTGCAATATCCATTTGTCCTGTGTATCCTCTTGATCATGGAGCACTATATTTGGTTTTTGCACTAATTCTACGTTGGTGTGCCTTGTAAGAGCGTGGTGTTGAGACGACATGCTGTCCACCACCGTGAGCGATGGAGACGTTATTATGGTCCCACTGTTTGGTGTACCTGATGTACTGCCAAAATGATAACATGGAATATTACTACGGCATTTCAGTGTCTTGGCTGCGCTGATAAACACTTCTGGGAAAAGAACTTCAGATTGTCTCACTTGGTGTTGTACTTCTGTGGAAAGATATGGACTTTCAGTGCAGCTGCGTGCAACCTAAAGTTCTACAACCATGATGCAATCCTTCCCTTTCCTATCCTATTTCTTGCAACATTGTGAAAATCATTTTTTTTTTGCTAACATCATTTGTATTCATGGCCTATACATTTTTTTCGATTTGCTGATATATTCTGAATTTCAGTGTGTGTGCACTTTTGTCATTTTTCTAACATGATTTCTGCTTATTGTATATACATTTTGTGATTTGCTGATATATTCTGAATTTCAGTGCATATGCACTTTTGTCATTTTTCTAACATGATTTCTACTTATTGATTTGCTGATATGTTTTGAACTACAGTGCATGTGCACTTATGTCACTTGTCAACATGATTTTTTTGCCATTATATTTACTTGATGCTAAAGAGTTTTTCAGTGCGTGTGCACTTATGTCATTTGTTAATATGTTTTGTATATACATTTTGTTATTGCCTAATACGTTTTGTACTCGGTGCACGTGCACCATATTTACTTCATGTTCTACATCTGAATATTCTGTGATTGTAAAGTTAATTACTTAAGAAAAAATTTGTTGCTCATGGCAAGTCCAAATGACTCACCATCGCTGTCAAATTTTTGCCCCCCCAGTGGAGGGTTATGAAACGTGTATGTATTCAGTCCAGCGATGGCGAGGCATGACAGAATTTCTGACCAGAGAGTTGTTTATCGTTGCTAGTCTGCGCTTGACCGTGCGAGAGTTCAGTTGCGAGTTATACTCAGTCGGAAGTTGTTGTGTGTGAGGAGTCAGCGGGCGTCGACATGGGTCTCTGGTCAAGGTTCGGGATGAGGTATATTGTTAAATAAGGTAATGAAGCAGCATTGTGCACATCTGATAATGTAATGTATGTTAATTGTAATTAATTTGTTCAAGAAATGCCGCAATAATAATTTTGTTTTCAAAGCAATCGTTTTTAAGAAAAGAATCATTCCAATTGAAACAATATTTCCTATGCTTTTCCTCCCAGAATCAATTTATCAGATTAATTATTGCACAGGGCCTAAGGTCAGCGCTGCTGCCCTATTATTATGGGTTTAAGGATTAATGTTCATTCCTCAATTTTTGTGTCGAGTTTACATTGGGCCATTATTTTTCAATATTTTTGTAGCGAAGGTACAGTCGCTTTTATTTCAATTTAACGATGTTTTGTGGGAGCTCAACAACATTTGGCTCTATTTCGATTAACATTTAATTATTGTCATTTACATTATTTGTGGGGAGGTTACATTTGGCTCTATTCACATTAACATTTATATTGTCTTTTAAAAATTCTTGGTGAGAGGTTACATAAGTTATTTCTTTTACACGTTATTGCTTTCTGAAAATGATGAATAGGGATTAATATCTTGCATTAAATCATATGCTCATTAAATAAAAACTTGTTTCTAGTGATATAATTAAGCATACAGCATAGCATGACAGATAACGTATTATGTCAAAAACATAGACAGTTTTCAAGTGCAAAAAATGTACACACAGTATCATAACGTAGTGGCAAAAAATGTGTAAAAAAGTCACGATGTTGAGATATCATAAGGCAAAATGTCAAAGTCAACTGGTGTTTGTTATATCTTAAAGATTACATACTGCATACAAACAAAACAGGAAAACAATCATACATACACGAAAAATGGAAAATGTGCACGGTCTGATGTATAACGACAAGAAAAGCGACCTGCTAACCTTACCTTGCCGGGCACTTGCCAAGAAAAAATATGATAATCATCAGTAAGTAGACATATAAATATAATTGCATAAGTGGTCATATAAAAGTCAGGAAATGGCATTACAGTGTGATAAATCATAAAGTATGCTCATTCAATAAGGGTTTAATATTGGAGACATGGTGATTGCCCTTGATTTTTCTGGTTCTCAAAGTTTCGACGTGTACTACATTTGGGTGAGGAATGCTGCGAATTTGATATGGACCTGCGCATAGAAGCTCAAATTTACTGCATCTACTCTTTCCTCTGTTGGATAAATATTGTGAAATGTGAAAGTCATGGCGTGTACAAACCTGTTTTTGCTGTCTTCTCCGGCACTCTGCGGCACGTTTGATGTCGTTCAGCGCAATATCAATTATTTCATGGTGTCATAGTCGACGAGATGTAGGAAAGGATATTAATTCTTTAATTTTGTTAGGTTGTTCAGCATTTTTCAGTATAACAGTCGGAGATAGCAAAGTAGATTCATTTGGTATGGAGTTACTTACATCCTGGAATGACAGTATGTGTGTATCCCAAACAATATGTTTTTTAATGGCAGGATATTCTACACAGTTTACCAACTTCTTTCATTAGTCGTTCACAAGGGTTCGAAGAAGCGTGATACTTGGATATATAGATAGGAAAAATGTTTCTTGTTCGTAACATACGTGTCCATATAGCAGATCGAAACTGTGGTCCATTGTCGGAAATTACTTTCAATACATGCCCTACATGAAATAGAAAATGTTTTACAAATGCATTCGAAATAGTTTTAGCAGTAGCTTTGCGTAACGGAGTGAAGGTAACAAATTTCGAAGTGAGTTCAACAGCGACAAAGATGTAGCAAAACCCTCTATTAGTTCTGGGAATCGGACCAAAAATGTCTACAGCGGCCATGTGTCTCAATTTAACAGGTACAATAGGATGTAACGGAGGAATATGTGAAGTCGTGTCTGACTTAGCTTTCTGGCAGATTTTACATGACACTAAAACTCGTCGAATACGTTTCTCTATGTCTCAGTATAAGAAGACATTTTCTGGCTCCGTAATGTGCGTAACTTAAATTAGTATACCAAACTAATTTGTTAACACGTTCGTCAGGAATGCATAGTAACCAGTTGTTGCTGTCAGGGTGAGAGCGGCGAAACAGAATGTTATTGTGTACAGTGTAATGGTTTCCTATGGTAACATTATTCCTATCTTGCCAAAGGTGCTTAATTTCTTTCCATACGTTGTCTTTACTCCGCTCTTGTGCTATGTCTCGTAATGATGCCGAAATGAAATTTTCAAATGCAACTTGTTGAATGTACATGTTGCTGAAATTTGCTTTGCACAAGTTGGTTGCGATGTCTTACTGATTGTTGCTGAGAGAACGGGATAGTGCGTCTGCTACAACATTTTGTGTACTGGGAATGTGAACAATTGTAAAATTAAATTCCTGTAAATAAAGTTTCCATCTGCTTAATCTGTCGTGTGTAAATTTTGCTGAAAGTAAAAACTGGATAGCTCTATGATCTGTGTAAACGGTCGTATGTCTTCCATAAAGAAAATGCCGAAATCTCGTAAATGCCCATACTACACATAATGTTTCAAGTTCTGTAACAGAATAATTGCGTTCAGCAGGTGACAGAATGCGACTCGCAAAGGCGATTTTTTTAATTACTGTAGAACCATCTTCTTCAATTTCCTGAAAAATGTGTACGCCTAAAGCGGTGTTAGAACTTTCGGTGGCAATTGAAAAATTTCTAGTAAGATCTGGGTGTGATAAAAGTGGTGCATTCAACAAAGCTTGTTTTAGATTAGCAAATTCAGAATGTGCTTGGCTATCCCACGACCAAATAGTGTTTTTACCCGTCAACGGACATAATCTAGGGGTGTCTAAAGCAGAGTAATGAATAAATTTACGGAAAAAGTTAATTAAACCAAAAAAGCTGCGTAGTTGTTACTTCATCGTAGGAACAGTAATGTCACGTAAAGCTTGAAGTTTTTACGGGTCAGGCGCAAAGCCTGCTGCTGAAATTACATTTCCAAGGAATTTTATAGAAGTTTTACCAAAGTGCGATTTGCTAACATTAACTGTAAGTCCTTGTGCACGAAAAGTTTGTAACAGTTGTTCAAGAATCAAATTGTGTTCAGACCAGTTAGCTTCTGCAATAAGAATGTCGTCTACATACGTTGTGATTGTGTCTTTAAGTTCTGTCGGAAGTATAGTATTCAAAACGCGAATAAAAGCTGCTGAAGAAATTGTTAAGCCGAACGGTAATTTACAAAATTGATAACAGTCACCAAAACAGAGAAAAGCTGTGTACTTTCTGCAGTTCGGATGGACCTGAATCTGCCAAAATCCCGATTTCAAATCTAACGTGGAGTTAATAGCAGTACCATGAAATTTCTGTAGAAGTCCTTCTAGTGTTTGAGGGCGATCTGTTTCATTAATAATAATGTCATTGATGTGACGCGAATGAAGTACGAGGCGAAGTGAACCATCCTTTTTCTTAACAATATGGAGCGGGTTTATGTACGCACTAACTGCCGGTTCAATAATTCCTTGGTCAAGCATAGCTTGCAATTCTTTCTTAACTTGTTCTCTGTGAATATACGGAATGGGATAATGTTTGGCTTTAAATGTATCGTGCTGTTTAACTTGAAATTCATACATAAAACCGGACATACTACAAGGGATGTTCTCAAAAACTGGAGCTTGCTGTACAAGAATTTTACGTAGTTGCGTACGTTCGTTGTCTGTATTTGCACTGCTCTGTTTAACTTTATCAGAAATCATCTGCATAACGTTATAGTCGGCTTCGTCTGGAGTACTGTAGTTGTGTGCGTACGTATCTGTGAACAACGTGGAATGACAGTTTGTGTAACGCGATGTAGAAATGACCTCTGTCCGATTAATTGTTTGTTCTTCGGCAGATAAAGAGTGCTGAAATTCTAAAGCCATTGTACATTTTCATCCTTTAACATTAAATATGAATTTTGAAAGTCAATAATTGCGTCGTGTTGTACCAGAAAATTCGTACCTAAAATAACGTCTGTTGTCAATAAGGGAACAATACAAAAGTTTGAGTGAAACGTATGACCTGCAATACAAAATGATAAGTGTGTCTGTAACTTTACATCTACTCCTTTACCAGATACTGTTCCTTTTACTTTAGTTTTGCCTAATGGTAACGTAGGATAGGTATTCTGTTTGTTACATTCGTTAAAAGTTTCTTCATTTATGACTGACATAGGTGATCCAGAATCGATTACTGCTGAAAATTTGGATGATCCAGTCTTTACTTCAATGACAGGGTAGGAAATGGTTTTTTGAATAACTGGTTTTTCCTGCAAAAGAGTGTCTCGGCTGTCGTCAAAAGTAACAACATTTTCGTGAACAAGATTCTCTGTGTCAAAGGTATTGCTTGCGTTGCTGGAAGATTCATTCTGCACTGTATCTAGTCAAATTCTGTCTGACGTGCTGTTATTCGCGGGAGGATGCTGTGGCATTTCAACTATTTGTACTGTTCTGTTATTTCTTCCTGACGCATTACGTTCGGGATGATACCTACTGTCTGGTTCATTCATGATAATCTGTTGTTGCGGATGATTCTGTTGCTGGTAAGACCGACTGTTATTAAACGTACGCTGAAAATTGTGCTCATTTCTTTTACGTCTGTCATGATAGTCATTTCTATACGGTGCATTGCGATATGAGTTGAAATGGTGTGTTTTCTGTACGTAGTTATTCCCTTGTTGCTGTGCGTTACTATTTGGCGGAGCCGACGCTATACGTGTAGGCGACGAGAGATTAAAGCTTGGTTGACCTTGCACATTACATTGTTGGTTAGGTATATTAACCGGCTGGCTTTGTTGCTGTTGCGGGGAAAACCCTCTATTGTTGCCAAAATGCGTCTGTGATAGCTGAAAATTTTGTACATACTGATGATTAAAATTTCGTCTGTTATTAAAATTATGCTGGTAGTTCTTGTCGCTTCGGGAGTGTCGAAAGAAATCTGTCACTTTCGGTAAAATTTGTAATATCAGGTTTTCTTTACTCATTCATAATCCTAGATAGATCGATAGTTGAAGAGCTATTTTGATAGATATAAAGGATAGTAGAAGAGAAGGCAGCAGTGCAGAAAACTAAAGATGAAATAGCACTACTATGGCTCGGGGCCCTGTGCACGCTACGGCACATACTCATCGAGGTGTAATGAATCCCCTGAGGTCAATTACGCGCTGCAAATAAATTTTAGTTTCTGCATTACAGACAATTCCGGTGAAAATTCAAAAGCAAATTGTTGTATCCAGTCCAATTCTAGTTTCTGCATTACAGGCCAAGCTGATGAAAATACAAAAGCAAGTTGTCGTATCCAGTCCAAAGGATGTATTTTTGTTCTGTCATTTTTCAATACCTTAGATTTTTTTACTGATAAAAATTGCTTGTAATCAAAATGATCGTCTCTGAGTGTCTGAGAAGATTCAGGATTGCATGAGACTCTATTTGTCTGTGTCTGTTCGGAATCTTCTAAGTCATGTCCTCTCTCTAAGTCACCTAAGTTACACTGGCTGTGCGAGTGTGACAAATGTTCGGAATGTGGCGTATGCTGTGTCGTGTTAGAGACTGAAACATTTTTTATTTCTGTCACTTGAAAACGTCCGTCTATTTGGCTGATCTGTTGTTCACATTTCTTATCGACTTTCGCATCCAGTGTGCGTGAAAGTTCTGATGCCATTAATTTAAACTCGTCACGTAACTGTGTTGCGTTTTCAGAGCATTGTTTGACGACTGCGCTACTTTCATCTGTGAGTAATTTCGTTGTGGCTACATGTGTATTACTTAATTCTTGTGCAACAGATCTAATTTCTTCACTACTGTTCCTAGCACAAGCCTTAATTTCCTCACGTAATTGTTCTTTAGTATCATGGTGTTGCACGGTAACGGCTGTAATCTATTCACTAAGTTGTTTGTTCTGTTCATTAAGATTGTCGTGTCTTTTTTTCGTCTGTTTGAAACTTTCATTAAGTTGTTTGAAATTGTTGTTTAGTTTTTCATTCCACTGTTTGAGATTTTCATTACGTTCTTTGTACGATTCATTAAGTTGTTTGAAATGGTTGTCGTATTTTTCATTAAGTTGTTTGAAATGGTCATCTTGTTCTTTTTTGAGTTGTAGTAATAATGCTACAACTTGATCCCAGGCAAAATTAGTTGCTGTATTCTCTGTGCTGTGTGATGGTGTATCTGCATGTATCACGTTTTGTGTAACCATTTGGTCATTGTCTGACTCGCGAAAAGGTTTGCCAATCGGACGTGCACTGTTGGTCACTACATTGGAGTCAAATAAATCTGACGTATTCTGATTACATTGTTCATCTTCGTTAGAAACAATTATCTGTTCGTTACGTAAATTTTGCAAATCGGGTATGTCAAACTGGGCTGCGTTCATTGTATCAGAACGTGCCGCGTCATCAATTGTCGTTAAATTAACAGAGGACACAATTGAATTTTTTTGCTCATCATTAGCATTAAAATCATTACTAGTGGTCAGTACACACTGATTGTCTGTAAATGGAGGACTATCATTAGGACACTGAGTGTCGCTAGTATTACCGGTCAAATTATTCGAGTCAGCTTTTTCACCCATTGCACATCGCGATGTACTGTTAGCAGTTTTTCGCGGCATTTTTCACAAATCAAAATTAAGCACAAAATGCAACAAAGACGAAGCGAAATGGGACAAACACAATTACAACAAGGAGCAATAAATTGCCAATGATCTGTGAAAGAAAGAGTGACAAATTAGTAAATGCGGTGCGCCAGATGCAAACTACATTTAAGTAAATAAGAGCAGATATATGACTACTTCTCAGAAATGCACAAAGAAATACGATCCTGGCCGGTTGTCGCCAAGTGTAACCTCCCCACAAAATACTTTATCATTTAACCTTCCCACAAAATTCTTTGTCATTTAATCTACCCACAAAATTCATTCACATTTAGTGTAACCTCAAAACAGAAAAATTCGTAAACCTCTCAACAGTAAAAAATTATAATTATGTTGTTCACATTCAGTGTAACGTCCAAACAAAAAAATAAATTCAGTAACCTGGTAATAATACAATGTAACTAACCTCTCAATTAAATTGTCGCTCACTTATAACTTTTCAATAATTGACTGTGAATTTAACCTGATAAATTTTGGACGTCAGCAGTGCTGCGTCATGGCCCTGAAAGATCATTCTGAATAAAAAAAAAAGAAAATTCTTACCTCAATGAAGTCGCCAGATAACGCTTATATATCTGCTCTTGCAATAAATTTTCCTGGCACAGCCCTGTGCAATGCTGGCCGATAGATTTGTCATTCATGAAAGGGAAACAACTGATTTTTCTTTTGCAATAATCGGGATGATCATGGATTGGAGAAATTAGTGAATTCTTTAAATTGAAATGAATGGTTGTTAAAAATTACTTTATATGAGAAAGATTATTATTACGAGATTTTTAAAACATTTACATGGGACTTGAGATGACATTACTACATATGCGCGAGGCCGCTTTTTACCTTATACAATAATACTCAGGCTCCGACATCGCTGCACCGCGACCGGCCCAGCCAACACGATACACCAGACCAGACCAGAGCAGACTGCAGACTAGCAACAACTTACTGCTACAGCTACACAGTTCCTACTGCAGTCAACACTGCTCTCTGGTCAGAGATTCTCTTATACCTTGCATATCGCAGGCAGCGCATGAGCAATACATCGAAATTACATCTGCTCGGACCTCTTACAAGGCTTATCTTACCTCCGCAATTAACCTCAATGTCACTGGAACAACCGTGAAGAGCCATCTGCTGCGAGAGATGCTTCGTGAGTCGGAGCCGCGCGGGATTAGCCGAGTGGTGTGAGGCGCTGCAGTCATGGACTGTGCGGCTGGTCCCGGCGGAGGTTCGAGTCCTCCCTCGGGTGTGGGTGTGTGTGTTGTTCTTAGGATAATTTAGGTTATGTAGTGTGTAAGCTTAGGGACTGATGACCTTAGCAGTTAAGTCCCATAGGATTTCACACACATTTGAAGATTTTCGTGTGTCGGAACTGACTATGCTTCATTGAAACAAGCGCACTTTGCCTCCCTCCATGACTTACACGGCTATGCGACATACATGACACCAGGTGATCAGACTGGCAGTGGTATGGCAATGCTTGTGCGTGGCGATATTCTGCATCTACATGTACATGGCTACTCCAGAACTCACAGCAGAGGGCTCATCGAACCGCCTTCACAATAATTCTCAGTTATTCCACTCTCGAACAGCGTGCGGAAGAAAGAACACCTATACATATCCGTGCGAGCTCTGATTTCCCTTATTTTGTTATGTTGATCGTTTCTCCCTATGTAAGTCGGCGATAACAAAATATTTTCACATTCGAAGGAGAAAACTGGTGACTGAAATTTCGTGAGAAGATTCCGCTGCTAGGAGAAAGGCCTTTATTCTAATAATGTTCTCCCCAAATCTTGTATCATGTCCACGACACTCTCTCCTATTTGTGAATAATGCAAAACGTGCTGTCCGCCTTTGAACTTTCTCGATGTACGCTCTGAATCCTATCTGGTAACGATCCTGCACCGCAGAGAAGTTCTCCAGAAGACGACGGACAAACATAGTGCAGACAGTCTCTTAAGCGGATCTGTTACATCGTCTGAGTTTTCTGCTAATAAAATATAGTTTTTGGTTCGCCTTCCCCACAACATTTTCTGTGTGTTCTTTACAATTTAAGTTGTTCGTAACTGTAATTCCTAAGTATTTAGTTGAATTTACGACCTTTAGATTTGATTGATTTATCGTGTAACTGAAGTTTAACGGATTTCTTCTAGTACTCATTTGGATGACATCACACCCATCATTATTTAGGGTCGGTGCCAATTTTTACACCACATAAATATCGAAATCGTTTTGCAATTGGTTCTGATTTTCTCGTGACTTTACTAGACGATAAACGACAGCATCATCCACCAACAACCCAACAATAGAGGGTCGCCAGAAATCATTTGTGTTGTACTCGACGACTTTCCGTCATTTACCACTAATTGTGGCCTCTCTTCCAGGAAATCACGAATCCTGTCGTATAACTGAAACGATATTCCATAAGCATGCAATCTGATTACAAGTCGCTTGAGAGGCACGATGTCAAAAGCCTTCTAGAAATACGGAATCAATTTGAAATACCTTCTTTACAGCACTCAACACTGTGTGTGAGTAAAGAGCTAGATGTGTTTCACAAGAACGACGTTTTCTGCATCCGTGTTGACTACGACTGAATATACCGTTCTCTACGAGGTAATCCATTGTGTTCGAACACAGTACATGTTCCAAAATCCTGCTCCATATCGACGTTAATGATATGAGCCTGTAATTTAGTGGATTACTCCTATTGATTTTCTTGAATACTGATGTGACCTGTGCTACTTTACAGTCTTTGCGTACGAATCTTTCGTCGAGCAAGCTCTTGTATATGATTGTTAAGTAAGTAGCTATTGCATCTGCTTACTCTGATAGGAACGTAACTGGTATACAGTCTGGACCGGAAGCCTTGCTTTTATTAAAATTTATTCATGTTAGCAGCTGTTCTTGATTCGAGTTCTGGATTATCTGTTTTGGCTTCTTTGGTGGAGGAATTTCGGAACGCTCTGTTTAATAACTCTATTTTAGCAGCACTGTCATCTATGGTATTTCCATTGCTATCGCGCAGAGATGGCATTAATTCTTTCTTGCCGCTAGCATACTCTACATACGATTAGAAGCTCTTCGGATTTTCTATCAAGTTTCGAGACAAAGTTTCGTTATGTAGTCTATTATAAACATCTCTTATTGAAGTAGACACTAAATTTAGAACTTCTGTAAAAGCTCTACAATTTTGGAGATTTTGCGTTTAAATTTCACATGCTTTTTTTCATTGTTTCTTCATCAGTGTTCTGCTCTGTTTTGTGTACCATAGAGGATCAGCTTCGTCGATTGTTAATTTATGTTGTATAAATCTGTCAATTGCTGTCGATACTATGTCTTTGAATTCGAGCCGGATCTGGTCTACACTTACATTGTTAATTTGGAAGGCGACAAGCGAATTTTTATTTGCTTTTTTCGTCAGATTTCAGTACCTATGACGATTTGAACATTATTGCTTTCTATTAGCGTTCGTAGCTCTGATGCTTATCCAACACAGCTACTACAATTTACAATTGTTATAATGATGGCTCCTAGACCTATGTTCTTCCTGTGTTCGACCTATACCTTTTGAGACTGAAGTCCTTTCTGTGCTTCCTAGAGAACCTCCAACTTCTAACCTAAGAAACCACTCAGTCCACGCCACACACCCCCGTTACCCATGTAGCCGCCTCCTGCGTATAATAGACTCCTGACCTGTTTAGTGGAACCCAGGGCGTTACCAGCCTACGGGGCAAGTTGATGGATCTGCAGCCTACACAGTGTCTGAACCGTATGAGCCTCTGATTCAGACCCTCCACTCGGCTCTGTACCAGAGGTCCGCAAGCGGTCCTCTCGACTATGCTGCAAATGGTGAGTTGCGCTTTCATCTCGCATGCAGGACTGGCAGCCTTTATCACTTTAGATAGCTGCTCGAAATTGGAGAGAATTTCTTCCAATCCAAAGTGACACTCATCATTGCTGTCGACATGAACCACCACCCGCAAATGTCTGCACCCTGTCCTCTTCACAGCATCCATCTGGAATGACTACACCCGGTATGCACATAGAGTGTACATTAGCTTTCTTCTGCACCTTGGCGTCCATGTACCTAAGGGGCCCCATAATGTGCCTAACATTGGAGCTCCAAGCCACCAATATTCCCACCCTCTGTGACGGCCTGGGGCTTGCAGGCTGAGTGGTTTCTTCCAACAGGACAAGCTACTGCACATGGCTGAGGGACATGGTCAGCTACAGACAGCGCCTGGAATCTGTTGTCAGACTAACCGTGGAGGCCTTATGTTCGGTCCCCCCCCAAGAGAGTCTATCGCAGCCTGTTACGTCCTCAGGCGACGTCCCACTGGACCACAGATCAGGGATTAACCTTAATGAGAACAGTACCTGGGCTGGCCACTATTGCGGACCAATCGGCGGGCTCATGGATAGAGCTAGACGTTCGTTGGATCACCATGGCCAGTCCACAGCAGTGGTGCCCATCTACTGCAGCCTCAAGCCAATACAGTCTGGAGCTGAGAGCGAAGTTTCACCCGCTCAGCTCGCATCCGCACACAACAATCGCAGTCCCTATCCGTACTAAAGACGGTGGAAGACTACAGTACACAGACAAACAAAAGACCATCAACACACGATGCGACATACAGCAGTGGGCACTGAAGAAAACGCAAGAACTGCTGTCTAATAAAAAAGATTAACATACAGCGATTCAAAAACTAAACTACCAAACGACACAGGTGAGAGTAAATAATTCGCTCCTGGTTAGGAACTCTTCAAATGTCACAAAATCGGTTACTTTCCTGTTGCCGCTGTTTGTCGCCCAGTGGCTGTTGCCTGAAATCGAGGATCAATTTTGGCATGGTGCAATATACTTGCGTTCGGACAGGTGCTACAAAATGTACAAAGGACATCACCGCATGGCATCGTCACATTTTGGACTTTTATTATGCTATGATTCACGAACTTCCATCCCAATCGCCGTTAACAGGCCAACAGGTAGCAAGACGCCGAATTAAGTCAAAAATATTCTGTCTTACACTACGAAAATTGGAAGGTGTCGTTATGTGGTCGCGGGGTTGCGACAGAGGCCGATGCAAAATTCCATCTATGCACCACATAGTGCTAGATAGCTGTCGACGCTGACGACTGCTAATCACGAACCTCACTTCACCGGATGGTCGAACGTTAACAACTGAGGCGGCGATTGTGAAAGCCTTTACAGACCGTTTGGTGACGCTTTTAGCAGGAGAAGAATATGGAGGAGGGGGAAAATAGTGACATTTTGCAACTCGTGTCGTACACCGTCGAAGACACAGCCGCATCGTCGTTTTTAGTGGAGATAACGCAGGACGACAACGAGGACGCGCTAGACAAGGATGAGTTTAACACGTAGCCGGGGCCAAAAAACTGCCGCTCGAACTCTATCGGACTTTCCGAAACCTGATGATGCCACGTTGGACCACTATGTTCCGAGGGCTACTGTCGCCGGTTTCTGCGTGCCACCTACCTTCGACAATGGACTTCTATCCCTATACACAAGTTTCAAAACAGGTCGGACGATCGAGGACTACAGCCCGATTACGATGTTAAATTCGGACAATAATATCTTTGCTCAACTTCTGACAGCTTGCCTAAAGAAGGTGCTGCAACTAATCCTTTCAAAGGGGCAAACGACACAGGGAGAACAGACCAACATGCAAACGGCCGCCGATGAATGAAGGGATTCGACAGCCCTCGCCACACCATGTTGCCTTTGAGCTGCTGCGATCTCAATTCGACCACGCTTTTGAGAGAGTGCCCGACAAGTTTCTTACGTCAGTTATAGCCCGCAAAGGCTTCGCACCTGACTTATTCGATGTAGTTTTGTGCCTCTTACTCGCAGCACCATCCTACGTACTCGTAAATACCCACTCTCTATCATTTTTTACGTGATGATACGCTCATAGGAAGGCTGAAGCGCAGACTTTCAGGGATTACGTTGAGGGGACACACTGCAGAGCATATGCTGATGACCTACTGCTGGTCGGGTCGGGTGATGATGTATGCACCGTGCCCGAATGGATCAAGCGATATAGATTGGCGGTGAGAAGCTACATGAATGTACCCGAGTGGGTGGCGATTCCTGTTGACAGGAGCTTCGGGGCGCGCAGCGCGGCGCCCGTTGCACAGGTAGATGTGATCAGATATTCAGCCGTTACATTTACGCCAGACGTGCTCTGCATGGCTACCACGATTTGTAAATGTCCACTGCACACGATATGCACAGAAGTCCACGAGAACCTACTTCGACGCAGGGACCTCTTACACCATGTCGAGTGTCTTACCCTTCACATGGCGACCAAGTTGATGCATATGGTTCAGGTTCTCCACTACCAACAGCGATGGCACGCAGGCTACATGCAGCATTTGGATATTACCTTACTGTTGGATTTCTATTTAATTTCCTTTACGACACCCTGAGTCTCCCTCCATATGAGGGCAGATTGAGACTTACAAACGTACAAGTGAGAGCTGCATTTGCGCTCAATGGCAAAACTGTGGACCCACCAGTGTACTTCACTTATGCCGCGCAGGATTAGCCGAGCGGTCTGGGGCGCTGCAGTCATGGACTGTGCGGCTGGCCCCGTTGGAGGTTCGAGTCCTCCCTCGGGCATGGGTGTGTGTGTTTGTCTTTAGGATAATTTAGGTCAAGTAGTGTGTAAGCTTAGGGACTGATGACCTTAGCAGTTAAGTCCCATAAGATTTCACACACATTTGAACATTTTGAACTTCACTTACGGGCAGTCTGTTGGAGGAACTATTTCCAGCATCCATCCTGCCACCTGTTACGATTGTGCACATCACTCCCTCTCTTTTCCACATCTCGGCATTCATACCCGAATATAGTTACGTGCACCACCATCTCACCACCGTTTGATCTCTTGAGGGGAGATACATCTGTCGTCTGCTGCTGTGATCCAACCCTCACGAAGTGATTGAGAGTAAAAGCACAGACACACAATGGCCTGCGGTGTCGAGAGTAGTCCAACAGCCCTTCCTTCCTACACACTTAGGACTAACGTGGCACCATGCGGTCAACTGGAAATACGTGATGAGACACTGGTTGTGCATTATCGGGTTGGCAGATTCTCCCTTTACCCACTGCGCTACCTCCCAGGTCCTGACGAACACCAATCTACATGTGGAACAGCGGTTGACTTACGGATTCTGGTAAAAAAGATCCTCGTCTGTTACCTCTGTCCCACCTACGCGATTGATCCCCAGATCCTCCTATGCCTGACGGATACTTATTTCCCAAAAGAAAATCCTCACACTCTTACATGGTTTAAGGGCATCTTCATTTACGACATATTCCTCAATGATGAGAAGATGGTTCTTGACTATTGGCAATATCTCCTAGATCATCATAGCGCACTGGATCACACTACTTGCTATCAACATGTCTTTGCAAATTAATTATGCATTGTTTTTGTAAACCCCTCACTGTTGGAGAGTACCAGGCAGAAGACGGCCTCTGTAGTGGACCTTGACACTAGAGGAAATGTAAATTTACTGAAAATAGGAAGCAAGCATGGGATGGGGTGCAGGATTTGTTTTGCAGTATTATTTTGATGTCCTGGGACACTGTGGACGCTGTTTAAGCCTACTTTGTCTCCAACAGCCTGAAGGTGACCGCTCTCCTTCCTTAAGGAAATGAAAGGAAAAGTCGGGAGTAAAAAAAAAAATTCCGGTGATTATTTGAAAAAAAGAAAAAATAAAAAAAATTAGAAAAGAAAAAAAAAAGGGCGCTCGACGTGGGGGTAGGCCAGTTAGAATCCTGATGGTGGAAAAAATAATTATTGCCAGTATTTGGTTGGCAAAGGGAGAAGAGGTGGTGGTGTAAATTTCCATGTCATCAGACTTTGCGCCAATGTCCTGGTTTAAATAACAAACCTCTCTTCAGCGTCTCGCGAAATGACAGCATGTCACAGTATTGATGGTGATCCGTACGTCTAGAGGGGATATTAAGTTCGGAAGCCCCCTTGGTGCTATTAGTGAGGAATAAGCTATGTGCTGGCACTCGGTTTCATCCTCTTCCTTCTCTCGTCATCTTCATACAACACAAACACTACACTACACACACCACACACACCTACCTTCCCACGCGCCTACCCACCCACACACACACTCACACACAATACATTCATGTTTTATTACAAAATGCAGTAAAGGAGCGTGTTGCAAATAAATAAACAAAAAATAAACACCTCTTTGTCGAGGAAGCCAAGCGCAATTGCGGAAAGTGTGCGTCTCCTGTCGGTACAGCGGTTCACGTCCATTAATCCCGTTACTGATTTCCATAGGACGAGTGAATGAATTTTTATGAAGGAAGTACGTTGGGATGTATGAAAAAGCGTACACAGGAACTTTAGGCGGGTAGCCAAGCGTGACGTATTTTCTATTTTTCCAGGATGCACGAGGTCATGGTATGCTTTTCGTATAAATCCAGCTAATTATTTCACAAACATTCATTATTTTTCATGCAGGACGAAAGGATATCCGTTTGGCAGTCCACCCGCTGAGAAATGGTTGTCTTTGTTGCTTGAGCTCCAGGCTAGTAAAGCAGGTACGCTCATCTTCTGACCACAGCGCTCTGTGTCTTATATTTTAATGGAGGTCTGTTACAAAAGACCTTTTTTAAAGATTTATATGTATGCAAGTACTCTTGCAGCCAGAGATCGCCATCTAATTTTTTTAAATTATGTGTTTCAGTCTCAGATCACACAAATGGTTTCATAGCGAGTTTCTACTTATAAGTAATCGTGTACGTCATCGAGTCTGTAATATATGCTTAAAACTGTTTTCATTTTCTCTGAGTTTAAATAAAGGATAAACATGGTAGGTTCATGGTCAGTTGTAGTTCGATCACATGTGGTAAATTTGTGTCAGCTGTAAAAAACAGTCTCTTTCCTACATTTATCATTTAACAAGTATGGCTATTTAGAAACGACTTTTATTTCTTTGTTTGCAGACGTAAGAACAGAAGACAGGCAGCGTGGAAGTCAGAATGAGATTTTCACTCTGCAGCGTAGTGTTCGCTGATATGAAACTTTCTGGCATATTAAAACTGTGTGCCGGATCGAGACTCGAACTTGCGAACTTTGCCTTTCGCGAGCGAGCAAATACTCTACGAACTGAGCACTCCTGCGGAGTGGTTGGGGAAATACCGGCTGTCTATATAGTAACCTCCAGCTGTTTCAATAAATCTCTCAGTGTAACAACTGGAAGTAGGGAGCAGTGGAAGAACGAAACACGACACCGTGCAGTGGACGTAGTTTGGTTTGCTGACGAGTCGAAAACAAACGAAGACGCTTGGGTCGGGGTATACAGCGTGCAGCCTATACGAGAGAGGACGATATGTCTAGGGTAGCAGGCCACGGTATTCCAGGTGGAAGTATCCGCTACAGAGTGTGCATGGAGGACAATTTGCTTACGTGCCACAAAGATCGTAGCATCAACATTTATTCAGACAGACAAGCAACTCTGAAATCTCTGTCAGCCCATACAACGAGATTAAAAATCGTTGCAGAATGTTAAAAAGCTCTTGTACGACTGGAAGAAAGCAACAGGATCAACCTGCTGTGCGTCGCTGGTCACGAGGGAATCAGTGGCAAAAAACAAGCTGATAAGCTAGCCAGGACAGAAGCAACGACTCCATTTATTGGACCGGAACATGGCCTAACCATCACCATCGCGATGGTTAAATCAAAACTGTATCAGAAGTCAGCATGTAGAATATTGGACTATGACCCAAAAACAAAAATATGGTAATCTAATGATGCCAAATTCATGTTTTAAGAGATGTACCGTAATACTGAGCGTGAACAGGAGGTAGCCTAATTCGTGGTATAATTAAATAAAAACAGGCCATTGGAACTTTAAGAAAGACGTACACACGACGGGTATAGAAAAGGAAACACTTATGTGTAAGGTATCTAGTAAGGGTGATGAAACGGTACCACAAGATCAATAGACACACAATATTCGCGTCATCAAGTCATGAAGAAGTTGCATTTCATAAAGAACTTGTACAGAACCTCATACTTTTCTTTAAGGGTACTGGTTGACTTCACTGGCATCACGGGAAGTGAAACCGCACAACAAACCCTGTTTCAGTGCGGGCAGTAGTGGGCTCCAAATGTCAGACACTCAGGTCATTACCAAACGTTGTATGTCGACTGAGTATTAACCAAAACAGCGATTTAGTTCCTGCTGTGTGCTGTCGTCCAGCAGAACACGCGTGTAATTAAACGTAACACTGGAACTACGGAGCACAGGAAAACTGTACCTGTCACTCATTGTTTCGCATAGGTCTGGTGGGTGATTTGGTAGAGCGTGCGGTCGTCCTGCGTGCTGACAACTTTTTAAAAACTGTTTACGCTTGAAACTGTTGTATGGGAGAAAATTTTTCTGACACGTAAGAGGACTTTAAGGATTTTGTAGCGATGTTCTTTTGGCAGACTGCTTCGTTAGTTGAACGACATGAACTTATTATTGATCTTATTAATTTATTTGTTATTTCTAATGCTACCTCTATTATTATTATTATTATTATTATTACTATTATCATTACTTCCGACGTGTGATGCAATTGTGTCTTTATTTTCTTCTTCTGATTATTTATTTTGTGAAACTACAAATGTACTCTATAGGTTTACTATTTTCAAAGAAACAAAGCGAAAGCAGACCGCCAAGAGAAAATTGCTGTAATCTACATACAGCCCTTTAACAAGTCAAAAAAATGTCGCCGCATATAAAACTTTCTCGCAAATCCAGTAAAAGAAATCGTCAGTGGCGTTTGAACCGATGACCCCTTACGCGGAGATGTAACGCTCTATCAAGTTCCTCACGGAAGTTATTCGTATTACTTATTCACAGTTATACTTCATAGGACCTTCGTAAATGCGGTGTACTGTACTTTTAATTGACGTTTACACCCGTTCTGCAGGACGATAGCACATACTGCGAACTAAATCGGAGTTTTGGTTGATACTCAATCGACATACAACGTTTGGTATCGATCTTAGTGTCTGACGTCTGGAGGTTTGGGTGCAACACCACTCTTGTTTTTAGCTCCCTGTTCAAATAAAAATGAATTGAACCAACAGAATAAACATTTTGACTTATGCTCGTATGCTGTTCTTGTTGTCGTCGCTGTTATAGTATTGGTCTACAGTTGTAAGGTTGATTTAATGCAGCTCTCCAAGCTAATATGTCCTTGTGAAATGCTATCCATTTGTGCATAAGTACTGAAATTTACATCCATTTGAGTACGTTTGCTGTAGTGAAGCCTTTATGCCACTCTCCAAGCCGTACGCCCATTGCGGGTTCTTATTACCAAACTGACAATTCTTGTTGTAGTCACTTTGTGCGAATTCACCCTCTTCTCCTCAATTCAAATGCGTAAATTTATTAGTTTTTCGATCTATGCACCATGAACCGTTGCGCAATCGGTAACTCGCGCCACGTCTCCTAGAGCACGATCTTTGGCGTGAAGGGGGCGTGGCACATTCGCCGCGACTGGCGTTGAGACGATTTTCTGGGACAGTTGTTTGTTCTAGCGCCCCTGTGACTTCCACGTTTGTCTGACTGAGCATATGCACTCGTAGTGAGAGTGGACACATTACTCATTTGACCGACCAGATTTGGAGGCGAGTGATGACTCGTCTTGACGTCTCCCAGTTTTTCCACTGTTTGTCACCGCACAGGGCCTTTGGATGCTCTTTAAGCTGCTTTTAGCTTCGTTGCTTCGGTGCCAAGAACAAGCGGTATTTGTGAAGACTGATCTTGCTCCCCATTGTGCGGGTGATAATTGTTATTGGTTCGCTTACTGCGTGTTTTTGTGTCTTGCTGCTTCTATAATGGGCTCGGTTCAGCCTGCTGCTGTTGTTGTTCCCTGTCTCTGTGTCGTTCGGCCAGGCGATTTGAGGAGCGTGTCTCTCGTATGAAAACATAATAGCTTCAGTTTGTCACAGAGTTGTGATCTGATTGATTTAAATTATTGGAGATTTGTAAATTTTTTATTTTCATTGCGTCATTATTCATGAAGTTCAAATTCTTTTTGCCTGGTACGTTGTGCCAAGTGCCAAGTCACTTTCTTTGCTTATTTGAAGCCTTCAAGCTTGTGCGTGTTACGGGTGCAAATCTTGTTGCATATATTTTGGTGGGTTATACTTTCAAGCTAAGCTTGTTTTTAACGTAGGTAAGTTTCATCAGGCAACCGCCCGCATGTTCCTTTTACCTCCTTCCACCTGTGTTTGCTGTCCCCGTTCTTACGGACCACATTATCCTATGTGTGGTGGTTTCATATCAAGCGGTGGCTTTAATTGATTTTCTTTCCCTGTAATGAACCCCCTTTTAGGTAAACCTGGATTATTTGTAGTACTTTAATCAAACACATTCTAAAGATGTTTATTGTATTCCTGTTTGGATGACTGTTTTTGTTGTTGTAAAACACTGTTTTTTGGAGCAGTCTTGAGATTTGTAATTCAATCTTAAGAACCTTCAAAGATATTGTTTTCTGGATTATCAGTAATTGTTTTTAAACTTTCTTAAGTAATTTGATCTTAATATGTTAAGGTCCTGTTGACATAATTGGTAAAGTTACTTTTCCTGCTGTGTGTTAGTTAAAATCTTGATACGAATGATATTCAGTCTTTATTTCGCTCAGTCCTTCCACTCGCAGGCAACCTTACGGTATTGCTGCATACCATTGCTAGGAAAAGTATTGTTATTTCTGGAAGTTAAGGGATTGAAGTGTATTAAAGATCATGTTGTTGTTGTGGTCTTCAGTCCTGAGGCTGGTTTAATGCAGCTCTCAATGCAACTCTATCCTGAGCGAGACTCTTCGTCTCCAAATAACTGCAACATACATCCTTCTGTATCTGCTTACTGCATCTAGACTTGATATCCGTTTACGATTATTAACGCCACACTACCCTCCAATACTAAACTGGTGATCGATTGATGTCTCAGAATGTGTCCTATCAATCGATCCCTTCTTTAGATCAAAATGTGCCACAAATTTCATGCCTCCCCAGAGCCTCCTCATCAGTTGCGTGATCTACCCATCTAATCTTCAACATTCTTCTGTAGCACCACATTACGAATGCTTCAGACAAGTACTTTCAGAAAAGACTTCCGAACGCTGAAATCCAAATCCCATGTTAAAAAATTTCTCACTTCAGAAAAGCTTTTCTTGCCATTGCCAGTCTACATATTATATCTTCTCCACTTCGGCCATCTTCAGTTATTTTGCTGCCCAAATACCAAAACTCTTCTAATACTCAAAGTGTTTCGTTTTCTAACCTAATACCCTCAGCTTGACGTGAATTAATTTGACTACATTCCATTATCCTTGTTTTGCTTTTGTTGTGTTCATCTTATATCCACTTTTTCACACAGGATCCATTCCGTTCAACTCCAAGTCCTTTGTTATCTCTGACAGAATTACAATGTCATCATGTCATTGACGAACCTCAAAGTTTTTATTTCTTCTCCTTGAACTTAAGTTCCGACGCCAAGTTTTTCTTTTGTTTCTTTTACTGCTTGTTCAGTGTACAGATTGAATAACCTCACGGATAACGTACACTTATGCCTCAAATTCTTCTCAACCACAGCTTACATTTCATGCCCGTTTAGTTTTTGTAAAAACTGTAAATAGCATTTCGCTCGCTGTATTTTACCCTTGCTTCCCTCAGAATTTCAAAGAGAGTATTCCAGTCCACATTGTCAAAAGCTTACTCTAACTCTGCAAATGCTATAAACAGGGTTGCCTTTCCTTAACTTATCTTCTAAGATAAATCCCAGCGTCAGTATTGCCTCGAGTGTTCCAATATTTCTGATCTTCCTCGAGCTCGGCCCCTACCAGTTTTTCCATTCTTCTGTCAAGAATTCGTATTAGTATTTTGCAACCATGACTTATTAAACTGATAGTTCGGTAATTTTCGCATCTATCAGCACCTGCTTTCTTTGGAATCGGAAATATTACATTCTTCTTAAAGCCTGCGGATATTTCGCCTGTCTCATACATATTGCGCACCAGATGGAAGTATCAGTAGTTCTAACAGAATATCGTCTGCTCTCGGGGCCTTGTTTCGACTTAGAACTTTCAGAGCT
This sequence comes from Schistocerca piceifrons, assembly GCF_021461385.2. Lineage (NCBI taxonomy): Eukaryota > Metazoa > Arthropoda > Insecta > Orthoptera > Acrididae > Schistocerca > Schistocerca piceifrons. Next base: position 1,023,086,260 of record NC_060138.1, on the reverse strand, counting down.
CTATCACATTCCTCTCACAGTATCGTATCTCCCATCTCACCTCCATCTGAGTCCACTTCCTTTTCTATAATCTTGCTCCTAGTTTACTTCCTTGTATAGACCCTCTATTACTCCTTCCACCTTTCAGCTTTCCTTTCTTTTGTTAGTGCTAGTTTCCCATCTGAGCTTTCGATATTCATACAGCAGTTTCTCTTTTCCTCACAGGGTAATTTGGACAGTATCTTCTTTGCTATAGTGAAATATGCTTTTAAATCCTTATATTTGCCCTTAGCCATTCCTATTTAGCCATTTTGCTCTTCCTGTCAATTTCGGTTTTTGAACGTTGGTATTCCCTTTCACCTGCTTCATTTGGCGCATTTTTATATTTTCCCCATTCATCATTTAAATTCAATATATCTTGTATTATTCAAGGATTTCTGCTAGGTCTTGTCTTTTTACCTAGTTGATCCTCTACTGCCTTCACTACTTCATCTCTTAGAGCTACCCATTCGTCTTCTACTGTATTATTTTCCCCAAACCTATCCAACAGTTGCCTAATGTTCCTTCTGAAACTCTCAACAGCCTACTTCATTTCCTACCTTTTTCCAATTTCTGAAGTTTTAATCTACAGTTCATAATCAACAAATTGTAGTCAGTCCACATCTGCCCCTGCAAATACGATTTAAAATCTGGTTCCTAAATCTCTGTCTTACCGTTATATAATCAATATAAAACATAGTGAAGTGGTGAAGGCAGCAGAGGATAAAGTAAGTAAAAGGTCGAGGGGTAGTAGAAATCCTTGGGTAACAGAAGAAATAGTGAATTTAATTGATGAAAGGAGAAAATATAAAAATGCAGTAAATGAAGCAGGCAAAAAGGAATACAAACGTCTCAAAAATGAGATCGCAGGAAGTGCGAAATGGCTAAGCAGGGATGGCTAGAGGACGAATGTAAGGATGTAAAGGCATATATCACTAGAGGTATGATAGATACTGCCTACAGGAAAATTAAAGAGACCTTTGGAGAAAAGAGAACCACTTGTATGAACACCAAGAGCTCAGATGGAAAACCAGTTCTAAGCAAAGAAGGGAAAGCAGAAAGGTGGAAAGAGTATATAGAGGGTCTATACAAGGGCGATGTATTTGAGGCCAATTTATGGAAATGGAAGAGGATGTAGATGAAGATGAAATGGGAGATATGATACTGCGTGAAGAGTTTGACAGAGCACTGAAAGACCTGAGTCAAAACAAGGCCCCAGGAGTAGACAACATTACAGCAGAACTACTGATAGCCTTGGGAGAGCCAGTCCTGACAAAACAATACCATCCGGTGTGCAATATATATGAGACAGGCGAAATACCCTCAGACTTCAAGAAGAATATAATAATTCCAATCCCAAAGAATGCAGGTTTTGACAGATGTGAAAATTACCGAACTATCAGTTTAATAAGTAACAGCTGCAAAATACTAACACGAATTCTTTACAGACGAATGGAAAAAAAACTGGTACAACTCGGGGAAGATCAGTTTGGATTCCGTAGAAATGTTGGAACACTTGGGGCAATACTGACCCTACTACTTATCTTGGAAAATAGATTAAGGAAAGGCAACCTACGTTTCTAGCATTTGTAGACTTAGAGAAAGCTTTTGATAATGTTGACTGGAATACTCTCTTTCAAATTCTAAGGGTGGCAGGGGTAAAATACAGGGAGTGAAAGGCTACTTACAATTTTTACAGAAATCATATGGCAGTTATAAGAGTCGAGGGGCATGAAAGGGAAGCAGTGATTGGGAAGGGAGTGAGACAGGGTTGTAGCCTCTCCCCGATATTATTCAATCTGTATATTGAGCGAGCAGTAAAGGAAACAAAAGATAAATTCGGAGTAGGTATTAAAATCCATGGAGAAGAAATTAAAACTTTGAGGTTCGCCGATGGCATTGTAATTCTGCCAGAGACAGCAAAGGACATGGAAGAGCAGTTGAACGGAATGGACAGTGCCTTGAAAGGAGGATATAAGATGAACACCAACAAAAGCAAAACGAGGATAATGGAATGTAGTCGAATTAAGTCGGGTGATGCTGAGAGAATTAGATTAGGAAATGAGACACTTAAAGTAGTAAAAGAGTTTTGCTATTTGGGAAGCAAAATAACTGATGATGGTAGAAGTAGAGAAGATATAAAATGTAGACTGGCAATGGCGAGTAAAGCGTTTCTGAAGAAGAGGAATTTGTTAACATCGAGTATAGATTTAAGTGTCAGGAGGTCGTTTCTGAAAGTATTTGTATGGAGTGTAGCCATGTATGGAAGTGAAGTATGGACGATAAATAGTTTAGACAAGAAGAGAATAGAAGCTTTCGAAACGTGGGGTTACAGAAGAATGCTGAAGATTAGATGGGTGGATCATATAACTAATGAGGAGGTATTGAATAGAAATGGAGAGAAGAAACATTTGTGGCACAACTTGACTAGGAGAAGGGATCGATTGGCAGGACATGTTCTGCGGCATCAAGGGATCACAAATTTAGCATTGGAGTGCAGCTTGAAGGGTAAAAATCGTAGAGGGAGACCAAGAGATGAATACACTAAGCAGAGGGATGTAGGTTGCAGTAGGTACTGGGAGATGAAATAGCTGGCACAGGATAGGGTAGCATGGAGAGCTGCACCAAACCAGTCTCAGGACTGAAGACCACAACAACAACAACATAAAACTTTCCGGTGTCTCCATGACTATTTCACGTATATAACCTTCTTTCATTATTCTTAAATCATGTGTAAGCAATGATTATATTATGCTGTGTGCAAAATTCTAACACGTAGTTTCTTCTTTCGTTCCTTCCTCCCTTTCTTTTCCTGCTATCGGGTTACAGTCCCTCATCACAAATTTTCATCTGATTTAACCATCTGAATAAATTCTTTTCTCATGATATACTCCTCAATCCCTTCATCATCTGCGGAGCTAGTTGGCATGTAAACTTGTACTACTGTGGTCGGCGTGGGCTTTGTGTCTGTCTCGGCTACAATAATGCGTTCACTATGAGTGTATAGCAGCTTACCCGCATTCCTATTTTCTTATTCATTATTAAACCCACCTCTGTATTACCCCTGCCAGATTTTGTATTTATAGCCCAGCATTCATCTGACCCTCCGTTGCGGTTGCACCTACAGTACGGCTGTCTGCATTGCTGAGGTAAGCAAGCCGCACCACCGACGGCAAGATCCATGGTTCCTGGGCTTAATAGTTGTATTCCATCTGCCTATGCAGAATCTGATGTTTTTTGGTTTTGGGGTTCGGGTGCATTCGTCTGTTATGGAGCCTCAAGTCGTGATGGGAGTGGGCTGCCTTTGCGAGAACCAGCTGAGATACAAGAATAAAATCAGAGGTTGGGAACGTCGCAGAGCTATCAGCACATCTTCGTACAGCTATGGGGTCCAGTGCATGTGGCAGCGGAGTGTATTGGTCAGGCGAGAGTGGCTATTGAGCACTGTGTCGCTTCCCTGTCAGAGATAGAGCAGACCTTAAAGTTGCTGCGGTTTAGTGCCCCACCGCGCACTCAGCTGTACTGCATGAAGGGGCAGATTACGCATCGGTTGCATAATATTGTTTTTAAGTTCATGTATCCTTTGTACCAAGGATCTTTGGCCGAAATGGATGGTGAGGTCTAAGTGAGGGAGGAATGTTTAAGGAAATGCTAAGCAAGCACCTGTCTTCCAGGGTTAAGAGCGACTTCATTAGTCAATTCTTCGTTTCCAGCATGATTATGAGAACCTAATTATTTTCGTGAAGTACGTGGGGCAGTCGAGGCCTTTAATCTAGAGTTGGCTGAGCACGAGATTGTTGCCACCACTTTGCGAGGGATTAAAATGGAGAATAGTTCCAGGGTCTTGTTTGTCGAGAGGTTAAAATGGTTGGCTCTGAGCACTATGGGACTTAACATCTATGGTCATCAGTCCCCTAGAACTTAGAACTACTTAAACCTAACTAAGGACATCACACAACACCCAGTCATCACGAGGAAGAGAAAATCCCTGACCCCGCCGGGAATCGAACCCGGGAACCCGGGCGCGGGAAGCGAGAACGCTACCGCACGACCACGAGCTGTGGACGTTTGTCGAGAGGACGACTACTTGCTTGGATAACTTACTGACTTTTGCGGAGGGAGATAAACAAGCTGATCAAAGGAGAGGCTACGAGAAGGCATCATCTCAGTCTTATGCCAAACCCACCTCAGGCGCCGTTTCCGCTAGTAAGATGATGTTCTCTTAAAGTACGTGATATCGCTGTAGTTGGCAGGGGCGTTTTTTCCATTAGTGCGAGGTCACCAGAGAAAGGTGTTTGGACAGCTAACGCCATAGGCAGAGACACTGTGGCACCTTTTCCATATTGCCGAGTGCATGTAGTAATGTAAAAGGGGTGACGTATAATCCTCTTCCGTTTATGTGTGAGTGCATGAGTCATTAATCGCTCTGTGCATTTTTAGATTCCGGCTGCACTCCTAATGAGTCGTATGTGGTACTCTGGATACTGGATCAGTTGTAAGTTTTCAAATTTAAAGCCCGTGGGTAGAAGTTGTAGTACTGTTGATAATCAAGCTCTTCTTCTGACAAAATCCATGCGCATTTCTTGTAGTGTTGGCGAATTTTCTTGGCCCATTGTGGTGACACTGGCGAAAGGTTTAAGCACCGACCTCCTCTTGGGATCGTATTTTGTAAGTGAAACGGGATTAACTTTGGATTATCCAGAATTGGTAGGAGCGCCTGGTCGCCGGAACGAATCCGCCCGGTGGACTTGTGTCGAGATCGGGTGAGCCGGCCAGTCTGTGGATGGTTTTTAGGCGGTTTTCCATCTGCCTCGGCGAATGTGGGCTGGTTCCCCTTATTCCACCTCAGCTACAATATGTCGGCGATTACTGCCAAACAAGTTCTCCACATACGCGTACACCACAATTACTCTACCACGCAAACATAGGGGTTACACGCGTCTGGTGGGTAAAGTGGACTGCGGTAGTCATCGTGAGGTTGTGGACCACTGCGGGGACGGAGCGTCTGCGTCGTTTCTAGGCCCCCAGTTAACATACAATACAACATAACTTTGGACTATGCCCTTGAGAATTTTTGTTTTGAATTTCGGTCTGAGGCTAAGTTTCGCTTGTGCTGCCGTTCTAATGGAGTGGGTATCTGCGATGCTAACGTTAGTGGGCCGGAGTTCGACATTGCTCACTTACCTCCTGATCCGGCTGAGGCTTTCCTTTAGAAATTGTTTGTTTTCTCGGAAATATCGACGGATAAATTAGGTGTGACTAATCCTACTGAATATCGGATTTTACTTTCCGACTATCTTCCAGTTAGGCAATCACCCTACCAGCTATGTTCACCTAAGATGAAGGTATTGCATGAATGTTAGATAAAATGCTGGGCATTCGCGTCACCGGTATTTTCGATGTCTAAGAGAAATCGGGGAGGGATTTCAGACCAGTTGTGGTCCATTGTGCCTTTAGTCATGAAGTGATCTTCGGGTCTGTCCCTATTTCTGATCTACACATGTGGTTTTCATGGTTTTCCAGGGCTAACTACTTTTCCGTTTTCGATATTACCAGGTGTGTTACTAGATTCCCCCTTGCTGAAGAATCGAAGACCGCCACTGTCTTTCGGCCTTTCTGCCGGGAGAGGGGGGGGGGAGGTTCAGTTTTTCCTAGGTTACTCGATTCCATGTTTGGAGATCTGAAGTTCGAGTGCGTGTATAACTACTTAGACAATGTTGTCATTTGCAGTGCCACGGCTCCGAGCATTTTCAGCGGTTGCAATTGATTTAAGAATATCTGACGCAAGTGAGGCTAATTGTCAAACAGTCTATAGTTACCTCATTTCGTCAACAGATATCCTGTTATGGGCAACAAGTCTCTGCTGAGGGAGTCAGGACTGATCAATCTAGGACGCAAACTATTTGCAGTATCCGTCTAGACTATGAAAGGGATAGCCCGTTTCATTCGAATGACTAACTTCTTCCAAAAATTCGTTCTAGAGTTCGTTGAGATAGCCGCTTTGTTAAACCTGTTGTGAAAGAGGGGTTTTTTCGTTTGTCTGGACCGACAGCCAGCAGGCTGCATTTGATGCGCTTAAGATCGCTTTGAGTAGTGCCCCTGTTCTGGTCGTTCCTGTCTTCAATCAACCCCCCCCCCCCTCCCATGGCCCAAATCGACGCCTCTAACTCAAGGGGGCTGCCGATGTGTTGCTTCAGGAGCGAAGTGGTGAGTGGTGGCCTTTAACTTACGCCACTTGGCGCCTGTCTCCAGGTGAGAAGAAATACTGCTTATGAGTTAGAAGCACCGTCTGTCCTCCTCGCGCTACAGAAATTTAATTACTACCTTGAACACCAGGAATTCGCACTGGAGACAGACAACTAGGCTCTTAGTTGGGTTCTGGCTCTCCTACATAGAAGAGGGTGTGCTGTGAGGTGGTCTGTCGGAATTTCCGCCTTCCACTTCAACGTGTGACACATAAGAGGGTGCGATAATGTTGCAGCGGCTACCCTGAGCAGAATGTTCAAAGAGGAGGAGGACGATTCCTCTCTCCACGATTCGAAGGTAGCAGGAGATCTTGTTAATTCAGTGGTTACTGAGGTTCCGATATTGTTTTCAGACCTTGCACAACAGCATGAGCAGAACCCCAAGTTAACATCTGATCAGCAGGTCTCTGGCTACGAACTTCGGAACCGGCCGCTTTGGCCTAGCGGTTCTAGGCGCTTCAGTCCGGAACTGCTCTGTTGCTGCGGTCACAGGTTCGAATCCTGCCTCGGGCATGGATGTGTGTGATGTCCTTAGGTTAGTTAGGTTTAAGTAGTTCTAAGTTTAGGGGACTGATAACCTCAGATGTTAAGTCCCATAGTGCTTAGAGCCATTTGAACGAACTTCGGAAGGACAAACGTTGGGATGAAGAGCTTAAAATCTGTCTGCCTCTCGCACTTGTTACGGCTGTTTTCAAATATTATCAGAATTCTGTGATGAGGGTCATCTGAGGGTACGTAAAACCATTCACAAGATGCGTGAGTCCCTAGACTGGACCACCCTCTATTGTGGTGTAAGAAAAATAGTCAATTAGTTCGGGAATTCAAGATAGCTAAGCCGAATTCTGATGCCCATGGGAGGTTGCTTCAATCCACTTGGGTGGGGGTCTCTATGGAAAGTCTTTTTATTGATGGGCCCAAGGTGGGCAATGATATACACTCCTGGAAATTGAAATAAGAACACCGTGAATTCATTGTCCCAGGAAGGGGAAACTTTATTGACACATTCCTGGGGTCAGATACATCACATGATCACACTGACAGAACCACAGGCACATGGACACAGGCAACTGAGCATGCACAATGTCGGCACTAGTACAGTGTATATCCACGTTTCGCAGCAATGCAGGCTGCTATTCTCCCATGGAGACGATCGTAGAGATGCTCGATGTAGTCCTGTGGAACGGCTTGCCATGCCATTTCCACCTGGCGCCTCAGTTGGACCAGCGTTCGTGCTGGACGTGCAGACCGCGTGAGACGACGCTTCATCCAGTCCCAAACATGCTCAATGGGGGACAGATCCGGAGATCTTGCTGGCCAGGGTAGTTGACTTACACCTTCTAGAGCACGTTGGGTGGCACGGGATACATGCGGACGTGCATTGTCCTGTTGGAACAGCAAGTTCCCTTGCCGGTCTAGGAATGGTAGAACGATGGGTTCGATGACGGTTTGGATGTACCGTGCACTATTCAGTGTCCCCTCGACGATCACCAGTGGTGTACGGCCAGTGTAGGAGATCGCTCCCAACACCATGATGCCGGGTGTTGGCCCTGTGTGCCTCGGTCGTATGCAGTCCTGATTGTGGCGCTCACCTGCACGGCGCCAAACACGCATACGACCATCATTGGCACCAAGGCAGAAGCGACTCTCATCGCTGAAGACGACACGTCTCCATTCGTCCCTCCATTCACGCCTGTCGCGACACCACTGGAGGCGGGCTGCACGATGTTGGGGCGTGAGCGGAAGACGGCCTAACGGTGTGCGGGACCGTAGCCCAGCTTCATGGAGACGGTTGCGAATGGTCCTCGCCGATACCCCAGGAGCAACAGTGTCCATAATTTGCTGGGAAGTGGCGGTGCGGTCCCCTACGGCACTGCGTAGGATCCTACGGTCTTGGCGTGCATCCGTGCGTCACTGCGGTCCGGTCCCAGGTCGACGGGCACGTGCACCTTCCGCCGACCACTGGCGACAACATCGATGTACTGTGGAGACCTCACGCCCCACGTGTTGAGCAATTCGGCGGTACGTCCACCCGGCCTCCCGCATGCCCACTATACGCCCTCGCTCAAAGTCCGTCAACTGCACATACGGTTCACGTCCACGCTGTCGCGGTATGCTACCAGTGTTAAAGACTGCGATGGAGCTCCGTATGCCACGGCAAACTGGCTGACACTGACGGCGGCGGAGCACAAATGCTGCGCAGCTAGCGCCATTCGACGGCCAACACCACGGTTCCTAGTGTGTCCGCTGTGCCGTGCGTGTGATCATTGCTTGTACAGCCCTCTCGCAGTGTCCGGAGCAAGTATGGTGGGTCTGACACACCGGTGTCAATGTGTTCTTTTTTCCATTTCCAGGAGTGTATATTTGTGGTGGTTGGTGATTTTACTCGGTTCAGCTGGTTTCTCCCTAGTAGCGGTGTCACTGTAGGACCAAGTATTAGGCATTTGAGTAAGATCTCCTCTTGGTTCAGTTCTCTGAATGATAATGCACCTTGGTCCTCTTTGAGGGAGTTTCAGCACTTCTGCTACTGATCCGACGTTAAACACATCACCAGGGCACCCTATTATCCTAGCCTTCGATCGTGGTTGTGAGTTAATCTCTGTTTTACACTTGGGCTCAAACTAAATGGGATCTTTGTTTAATATGGCACACATGAGGAGCAGAGAGTTACCCCTGCTTCTATCATGTTTGATTATCCCCTTAATTCTCCCATTTCAAATAAGTGGCCCATACAAGATTTGTTGCCCTGTGATGTTAGTCCTGAGTCAATCATAATTGGCATTGAACCAGGGTAAATATTCAGAGCGCCAATAAAAGGAAAGTGGCTCAATATAATCAGGGAAGACATCAGGGGAACGTTTTCGTCTGGGATATAGTCATTATGAGAAATTTTAAGGGTAAACACTCTGCAGGTAAGGCGTCCGAAAAACTGTCACCCCACTTTGTGGGCCTGTATAAGGTGTTGGAGGTACCCACCCTAGTCATGCTTAGGCTCAGTAACGAATAGAGTGGAAATGAGCTGCAGGTGCACCTTAGACAAAAATGGTTCACATGGCTCTGAGCACTATGTGACTTAACTTCTGAAGTCATCAGTCGCCTAGAACTTAGAACTAATTAAACCTAACTAACCTAAGGACATCACACACAACCATGCCCAAGGCAGGATTCGAACCTGCGACCATAGTGGTAGCCCGGTTCCAGACTGTAGCGCGTAGAACCGCACGGCCACTCCAGCCGGCCACCTTAGACAAGTTAACAGAAGTAATATTAATAAAATCTCTTTTGTGACCCCTGCCCTCTCCGGGTTTCCTGTTTTGTGGGGAAGACTGAATCATAGCGCCATCGACAGCTAGTGCCACGTCTTCTGGAACATGATGTTTGGCGTGAAGAGGGCATTGCACATTTGCTACTAATGGCGATGAGGCGGTTTTCTGGAAGAGGCACTGAGTGAAGCAGCACACAGAGTGGACATCTACTGCGCAAAGGGCTGGCTATTTGTTTTACTGCCCATGTGATTTTCAAGTTTGTCTGGATGAGCGTCTTGTGGACATCAGAGACGTACAATGGGAATGGGAGTGGATACATTATTCCTTTGACCAATCAGATTTGGTGGCGAGCGACGGGTCGTCGTCATTCACACATCTCCTGAAGGCTCCAAGTTTTTCCACCTTTTGTCACCGCACTGGGCCTTTGGGTACGCGGTGAGCAGCTTTTAGCTTCGTTTCTTCGGTGGCAAGACCACACGGAATTTGTAAGCTCTGATCTTGATACCCACTGTGGGCGCGATAATTGTTACTGGATCGCTTATTGCCCGTGTTTGTGTCTTGCTGCTGCTATATTGGTCTCGGTTCGGCCTGCTGTTTTTGTTGGTCCCTGTCCCTGTGTCTGGCCAGGCGATTTGGGAGCGTGTCGCTCATATGAAAACATAATAGTTTCAGTTTGGTAATTCTCACAGAGTTGTGGTTTGATTGTTTTAAATTATTGGGGATTTGTATTTTCTTATATTTTCAGTGTGTCATTAATCGTGACGTTCAAATTCTTTTTGCCTGATACGTTGTGCACTTAATCGCCAAGTAACTTTCTTTACTTATTTGGACCCCGCAAGCTTGTACGTGTTACGCGTACAAATCTTGTTGCATATATTTTGGTGGGTTATGCTTGTAAGTAGGCTGTTTAGGTTTTTTTTATTGGTAACGAGACGTAGCGCTCTGTATGAAAATCACTGGCTGTGCTGTGTGCAGTCTGTGGCTGCTTTGCATTGTTGTAATACTCGCCATTGTAGCGTTGGGCAGTTGGCTGTTAACAGCGCGTAGCGTTGCGCAGTTGGAGGTGAGCCGCCAGCAGTGGTGGATGTGGGGAGAGAAATGGCGGAGTTTTGAAATTTGTAAGACTGGATGTCATGAACTGCTATGTATATTATGATTTTTCAACACTATTAAGGTAAATACATTGTTTGTTCTCTATTAAAATCTTTCATTTGCTAACTATGCCTATCAGTAGTTAGTGCCTTCCGTAGTTTGAATCTTTTATTTAGCTGGCAGTAGTGGCGAGTAACGAAGATTTTTGTGAGGTAAGTGATTTGTGAAAGGTATAGGTTAATGTTAGTCAGGGCCATTCTTTTGTAGGGATTTTTGAAAGTCAGATTACGTTGCGCTAAAAATACTGTGTGTCGGTTTAAGGACAGTCATGTATAATTTTTCCAAGGGGACGTTTCATATGTCGAATTTCAAAACTCCGCCATGTCTCTCCCCACATCCACCACTGCTGGCGGCTCACCTCCAACTGCGCAACGCTACGCGCTGTTCACATCCAGCTGCCGCTGCCCAACACTACAATGGCAGACAACAACGCAAACTAGCCACAGACTGCACGCAGCACAGCCAGTGATTTTCATACAGAGCGCTACGTAACGTTGCGAATAAAAAAACCTAAACAGCCTACTTACATGCTTTCAAGCCAAGTTCGTTTGTAATGTAGGAGAGTTTCGCCAGCCAACCGTTCGCGTCTACCTTCCTCCTACCTTTCCCGTCCCGTGCGACTCTTTAAGCAGTTACCAATTCCGCCTCGTAGCGTGATTCAAAGCTGAATCTCGGTTGATCGCTGAACTTCTTTAGAATCAGGTGTAAATGGGAAGGAGGTTGCCTTGGCCAGTTATCTTATTATCTTTTAACGACTTAACACAACTGTTTTGTCTATGCAGCCAGAGGGTAATCTAATGACGTAAGGTTTTACTTGCTTTACTTAAAAGATATTGCATGCTAACATTGCATGTTTATGCCTTGGGTACCGTCCCAATAGTTGCTTAGAAAAGGAGGAGTATGGTGTGCAGCACATCGGGCCTGTCCTAAGTAATATCGGCGCCGTCCTGACCACATTATCTGATGTATGGTGGTTTTGTATCAATCGGCTGTAATTGTTTTTCTTTCCTTTTAATGAACTCCATTTTTCCTGTTTTGAAGCCTTTTTTTCTATTGTTTCATACTTTTAAGCATTGTTATTTGGGGCAGCCTTTAGTTTTGTACTTCGACCTTAAGAATGTTCGAAGACATTGTTTTGTCGATCGTCAGTAATTGTTCTTAAATGGTCCTACTCAATTTGGTCGTTTAGTTTTAGTATGTCAATGTCTTGTTGAAATAATTGATAAAGCTACGTTTCCTGAGAAATGTTAATAAAAATCTTGATACGAATGATGTTCAGTCAATATTTTGCCAGATCCTTCCAGTCCCAGGCAACCTTACGCAGTAGTGCATACCACATGTATGTTCAGTATTCTTCTTTAGAACCACATTTTAAAAGCTTATGTTCTCTTCTTGTCTGAAGTTTATTGTCCATTTTTCACTCTCACTCCAGAAAATTACTCTCTAGTACTTTAATCTATATTCGATGACGACAAATTTTTGTTTTTCACCGACAATTTTCTTGCTACCCAGTCTGCACTTTAAACCGTAAACAGAAGGTGCTTGACGAGGGACGTGCAGTCTGATACTAACGGACGGTGTGCGTGAATAACTGATAATAAAAGTGAAAATGCCTGCTACCCTACTTCGAGCAACCAGGTGCTACAGCAGCTACCCAATAATCTGGGCTACTCTGAGAATCCAGTAATCAGTAACAGCAATTAAGAAAACCCTCTCGAGAAATGTCCATGGGCCACGTGTGCGTATATCGACGGATGTAAGAGGGCTGCTTCTGTGTTGGCAGCGCTGTGTAGCGCTTTGCATTGGATCTCTGACTGCGCTTTCTTTGTAGGAGACTCTGTGGCTGGTCGGACTCGTTGTTGGAAGTTAATCGCCAGTACTATTGGGCAGTTGGAAGTTAGTCACCAGCAGTGATGGAAGTACTGTTGGGCAGTTGGAGGTGAACAGCCAGCAGTGATGGATGTTAGATGTGAGAAGTTAGCATCAGTGGAGGATAGAGGTCTGAATTGTTAGTATAGGCTAACGATCTGTACATGTTCGACTTGGAGATTGAATAATATTCATGATTATATGCCTTTGTACTAGATGTCAATGACGATTTACACTGGTGTCTGAACTGGATGTCACATTATTAAGGTAAAAAAATACGTTATTTGGTTTGAAACAAAATCTTTCCTTTGGTATCCTCATGCCTATTAGTAGTTAGTGGCTTTAGTAGTTAGAATCTTTTATTTAGCTGGCAGTATTACGCTCGCTGTATTGCAGTAGTTCGCGTAATGAAGATTTTTGTGAGGTAAGAGCTTAATGAAATGTATATGTTATTGTTAGGATTTCTTTTTAGCCAGGGCCATTCTTTTGAATAAATTATTTGAAGTGAGGTTATCATTTTTGAGCAGTCAGATTGCGTTGCGCTAGGATATTGTGGGTCTCAGTCATTTAGGAATTTAAGTACAGCCACACTCATTTAGATAAATAAGTTTCAGTGTAAATACAAAGATACTGTCGTCTGTGTCTATTTCGATTTTAAAAATAACAAGAGTGAACTATTTCTTTCGCCTTAAGAGGCGTGAATGTACACCTGTTGAACTCTAGTCACTGCCAGAGCACTAATTTAAGGCATGACCATAGCGGCTGACAGTCTTGTCATACTCACGGATTGCTCTCAGCGGTGAAAGTTCTTATCTTAATTTATAAGGACAAAGGGATGTGTTAGCTTACGTACCGAACAACTGCTGCTGTGTCGGAGTTTTACCAAACAGGTAAGGGGGTCTCATTTCTGTGGATCAAGGACCGTGCTGGGATTGTTTGGAACGAAAAGTCAACCAATTGACTATAGAATTTGGTGGCCAGTGGAAATGTTTAAACTCAGAAAAGTGTTCCTGGAGCCACTCTGTAGCAATTCTGGACGTGCGGGATGTCGCATTGTCCTGCTGAAATTGCCCAAGCCTGGAGGGATGCACAATGGACATGAATGGATGCAGGTGATGAGACAGGATGTCACCTGTTAGAGTCGTATCTAGACGTATAAGGGTCCCATATCACTCCTTCTGCACACGCCTCACACCATTACAGAGCCTCCACCTTGAACAGTCACCTTCTGACTTGTAGGGTTCATGGATTCATGAGGTTGCCTCCATACCCGTGCACGTCCATCCGCTAGATACAATTTGAAATGAGACTCGTCCGACCAGGCAACATGTTTCTAGTCATCAACAGCCCAATGTCGTTGTTGACGGGCGCAGGCGAGACGTAAATCTTTGTGTCGTGCAGTCATCAAGGTTACACGAGTAGGCATTCGGATCCGGAGCCCATATCGATGATATTTCGCACGCTGCCACTTGTTGATGGCTCATCATTGAAATCTGCAGCAATTTGCCAAAGAGTTGCACTTCTGTCACGTTGAATGATTCTCTTCTGTCGTTGGTCCCGTTCTTGCAGAATCTTTTGGCGCTTGCAGCGATGTCGGAGATTTGATGTTTTACCGGCTTCCAGATATTCACGATACACTGGTGAAATGGTCGTACGGGAAAATCCCCACTTCATCGATCCTCGGAGATGCTGTGTTCCACCGCTCGTCCGCCGACTTTAACACCACGTTCAAACTCACTTAACTCTTGATAATCTGCCATTATAGCAGCAGTAACATGTTGTTTTATACAGGCGTTACCGACCGCAGCGCCGTATTCTGCATGTTTACATGTCTTTGTATTTGAATGTTTATACACATTATTAGTGGCATTTGTTTTAAAAGTTGGAATTGAATTGTAGACGTTAATTTGGATACTCACAACTTTCTGGGGAGTCTCTAATTGTCCTTCTACATTATGGAAATAAAACCAGCATAAATCTGATGACACGTCTATATTGAAATGAAATCGGTAGATGCGAGTAAAGTACCTTCATACAGGTATGCGGCTTTTGGAAACATCTCATCATTCTTGACTTTTCAATTTTTACGGTTTTATGATGATTTGAATGGTTACTCAGTGTTAAGTGACATCGTTGATATTTTTAATTTGGAATTTACACGTTGTGTGTGTGCGTGGATGCGTGTGAGTACGCGCGCGTGTTTGCGTCTTTGTATGTGTGTTCTAAAGATGTTCTTTCGCACTGTTTCACAGCTGATTGTTAGGTTAATGGACCGATGTATTTATTTCAGTATTATTCTAAGACGTTGTATGTCTTTTTTGTATTAATCATAATGTAACTGAAGTTTTCTTTAATTTTAAACCTTTCTAAGACGTAGTATGTTTGGGTTGGCCGTATGGGTGCAACCGAAAGCCAATAAATATACACAGAAAGAAAGGTGAATGTGCTGCTGAGTTGGGATTCAGAGTCATTATTTTCTTAGAACGCAGCCACCGCAGGACAGTTTGTAGATGAATAAAAGACGAAATGCCTGTTCACAGTTCTATAGTCTTGTCTTCCTCAAAACTTTCCCCAACCCAGAAGCCGGGAAAAGCCTTAACTGGGTGCTTCTACCAACCAGTAGGATCAATAGCTGCAATCACAGACCGCTTGGAAGTGAATCTCCCTTGATTGCGCTCAATTTTACGGTTTGCACTACGGTAGCAGTAGGGCTCTTGTATCTCTCGCGTGATACGTGGAAGAACCACTCATCAAATACAACTGAAGAGGATAATCTTGTCTTAATTCAGGTTTTTTATTATTGGTGCGTGATTTGTAATGAACATCAATACAACATCTGATCAAGTAAGTAAAGTCAGTGTGCCAGACTGTGACTTCAATTCGTGACACAAATCATTCGCATGAAGCTTCTGTAGGTCTGCGGAAGTTTAGCTCTAACTTAGGGATCGGATCTGTTAGTCACGGATTTTGATGAGTCTTAGGTATGTTGTGGACGGAGCTGTCCTGAGTGCTTGGCTTACGGCTTTTCATGTGACCGTCCCAGTTCCTGTGAATTTCGATGTTGAAGTTTTACACGTACCTCCAGTACCGGTAACGTTATTAAAGATTCCACCGTGTGAACGTAGCGCAGCGGCTAAGGATCACGGCTGTCATACTGGCGTTTCAGTTTCAATTTTCATCATCAGGTGTATCACAATAGTATATGTTCTGCAAAATTACTCAAAAATAGTTATTTTCGCCGTGGTCATTCTATTAATAGATAAATAATCACATCAAGCTTTCTCAATAATGTGTATTGTGCTTGTGGTTCGTTGTTAAAATTCCAAATATTTGGGCAACGGTCGCTTGATTCGTGGGGAGAGCCGTTTGACAGGCACCTTACGATCAAATCTTTGTAGATGAGTGAAAAGCATGGGCCTGCACCTTAAAAATTATCTCACCCAAATGTACTCCACTTTACCAACCCTGTAGCGTTTATTTTTGTAGACAAGTTAAAATTTACACGAAAATTCAAAATGCTCCGAAGTTTTTAAAAAGTAATGGAGAAATCGCTTCAAGGGAAGGTTCCATAGATTAGATTAGATTAGATTAGATTAATACTAGTTCCATGGATCATGAATATGATATAATGAATAATGATGTGGAACGAGTCAAATTTTCCAGTACATGACATAATTAAGTTAATTTAACAACATAATTAAGTTAATATAACAAGTTTTTTATTTTATTTTTTTAAATGTTTTTCCTTAGTTTATATCTAAAAATTCCTCTATGGAGTAGAAGCAGCTGTCATTCAGAAATTCTTTTAATTTCTTCTTAAATACTTGTTGGTTATCTGTCACACTTTTGATACTATTTGGTACGTGACCAAAGACTTTAGCGGCAGTATAATTCACCCCTTTCTGTGCCAAAGTTAGATTTAATCTTGAATAGTGAAGATCATCCTTTCTCCTAGTATTGTAGTTATGCACACTGCTATTACTTTTGAATTGGGTTTGGTTCCTAATAACAAATTTCATAAGAGAGTATATATACTGAGAAGCTACTGTGAATATCCTTAGATCCTTAAATAAATGTCTGCAGGATGATCTTGGGTGGACTCCAGCTATTATTCTGACTACATGCTTTTGTGCAATAAATACTTTATTCCTCAGTGATAAATTACCCCAAAATATGATGCCATATGCAAGCAATCAGTAGGTGAATATGGATTGGGGGTAAGAAATGAAAGAGGAGGCCGCCTTGTAGAATTTTGCACAGAGCATAACTTAATCATAGCTAACACTTGGTTCAAGAATCATAAAAGAAGGTTGTATACCTGGAAGAATCCTGGAGATACTAAAAGGTATCAGATAGATTATATAATGGTAAGACAGAGATTTAGGAACCAGGTTTTAAATTGTAAGACATTTCCAGGGGCAGATGTGGATTCTGACCGCAATCTATTGGTTATGAACTGCAGATTGAAACTGAAGAAACTGCAAAAAGGTGGGAATCTAAGGAGATGGGACCTGGATAAACTGAAAGAACCAGAGGTTGTAGAGAGTTTGAGGGAGAGCATAAGGGAACAATTGACAGGAATGGGGGAAAGAAATACAGTAGAAGAAGAATGGGTAGCTCTGAGGGATGAAGTAGTGAAGGCAGCAGACGATCAAGTAGGTAAAAAGACGAGGGCTAATAGAAATCCTTGGGTAACAGAAGAAATATTGAATTTAATTGATGAAAGGAGAAAATATAAAAATGCAGTAAATGAAGCAGGCAAAAAGGAATACAAACGTCTCAAAAATGAGATCGAGAGGAAGTGCAAAATGGCTAAGCAGGGATGGCAAGAGGACAAATGTAAGGATGTAGAGGCTTGTCTCACTGGGGGTAAGATAGATACTGCCTACAGGAAAATTAAAGAGACCTTTGGAGAGAAGAGAACGACTTGTATGAATATCAAGAGCTCAGATGGCAACCCAGTTCCAAGCAAAGAAGGGAAGGCAGAAAGGTGGAAGGAGTATATAGAGGGTTTATACAAGGGCGATGTACTTGAGGACAATATTATGGAAATGGAAGAGGATATAGATGAAGACGAAATGGGAGATAAAATACTGCGTGAAGAGTTTGACAGAGCACTGAAAGATCTGAGTCGAAACAAGGCCCCGGGAATAGACAACATTCCATTAGAACTACTGATGGCCTTGGGAGAGCCAGTCACGACAAAACTCTACCATCTGGTGAGCAAGATGCATGAGACAGGCGAAATACCCTCAGACTTCAAGAAGAATATAATAATTCCGATCCCAAAGATAGCAGGTGTTGACAGATGTGAAAATTACCCAACTATCAGTTTAATAAGTCACAGCTGCAAAATACTAACGCGAATCCTTTACAGACGAATGAAAAACTGGTAGAAGCGGACCTCGGGGAAGATCAGTTTGGATTCCGTAGAAATGTTGGAACACGTGAGGCAATACTAACCTTACGACTTATCTTAGAAGAAAGATTAAGAAAAGGGAAACCTACGTTTCTAGCATTTGTAGACTTAGAGAAAGCTTTTGACAATGTTGACTGCAATACTCTCTTTCAAATTCTGAAGGTGGCAGGGGTAAAATACAGGGAGCGAAAGGCTATTTACAATTTGTACAGAAACCAGATGGCAGTTATAAGAGTCGAGGGGCATGAAAGGGAAGCAGTTGTTGGGAAAGGAGTGAGACAGGGTTGTAGCCTGTCCCCGATGTTATTCAATCTGTATATTGAGCAAGCAGTAAAGGAAACAAAAGAAAAATTCGGTGTAGGTATTAAAATTTATGGAGAAGAAGTAAAAACTTTGAGGTTCGCCGACGACATTGTAATTCTGTCAGAGACAGCAAAGGACTTGGAAGAGCAGTTGAACGGAATGAACAGTGTCTTGAAAGGAGGATATAAGATGAACATCAACAAAAGCAAAACAAGGATAATGGAATGTAGTCAAATTAAATCGGGTGATGATGAGAGAATTAGATTAGGAAATGAGACACTTAAAGTAGTAAAGGAGTTTTGCTATTTAGGGAGTAAAATAACTGATGATGGTCGAAGTAGAGAGGATATAAAATGTAGACTGGCAATGGCAAGGAAATCGTTTCTGAAGAAGAGAAATTTGTTAACATCGAGTATAGACTTAAGTGTCAGGAAGTCGTTTCTGAAAGTATTTGTATGGAGTGTAGCCATGTATGGAAGTGAAACATGAACGATAACTAGTTTGGACAAGAAGAGCATAGAAGCTTTCGAAATGTGGTGCTCCAGAAGAATGCTGAAGATAAGGTGGGTAGATCACGTAACTAATGAGAAGGTATTGAATAGGATTGGGGAGAAGAGAAGTTTGTGGCACAGCTTGACTAGAAGAAGGGATCGGTTGGTAGGACATGTTTTGAGGCATCAAGGGATCACAAATTTAGCATTGGAGGGCAGCGTGGAGGGTAAAAATCGTAGAGGGAGACCAAGAGATGAATACACTAAGCAGATTTAGAAGATGTAGGTTGCAGTAGGTACTGGGAGATGAAGAAGCCTGCACGGGATAGAGTAGCATGGAGAGCTGCATCAAACCAGTCTCAGGACTGAAGACCACAACAACATGCAAGCAATGAGTGAAAATAGGCGTCGTAAGCTAATTTACTAAGATGTTTATCAACAAAATTTGCAATGACCCTTATTGCATAAGTAGCTGAACTCAAACGTTTCAGCATATCACCAATTTGTTTCTTCCAATTTAATCTCTCATCAATGGACACACCTAAAAATTTTGAATATTCTACCTTAGCTATATGCTTCTGATTCAGGTCTATATTTATTAATGATGTCACACCATTTACTGTACAGAACTACATGTACTGTGTCTTCTCAAAATTCAGTGAGAGTCTATTTACAAGGAACCACTTAGTAAATTTCTGAAAGACATTACTGACATTTTCATCAGTTAATTCTTGTTTGTCAGGTGTGATTGCTATACTTGTATCATCAGCAAAGAGAACTAGCTTTGCCTCTTCATGAATATAGAATGGCAAGTCATTAATATACACTCCTGGAAATTGAAATAAGAACACCGTGAATTCATTGTCCCAGGAAGGGGAAACTTTATTGACACATTCCTGGGGTCAGATACATCACATGATCACACTGACAGAACCACAGGCACATAGACACAGGCAACAGAGCATGCACAATGTCGGCACTAGTACAGTGTATATCCACGTTTCGCAGCAATGCAGGCTGCTATTCTCCCATGGAGACGATCGTAGAGATGCTCGATGTAGTCCTGTGGAACGGCTTGCCATGCCATTTCCACCTGGCGCCTCAGTTGGACCAGCGTTCGCGCTGGACGTGCAGACCGCGTGAGACGACGCTTCATCCAGTCCCAAACATGCTCAATGGGGGACAGATCCGGAGATCTTGCTGGCCAGGGTAGTTGACTTACACCTTCTAGAGCACGTTGGGTGGCACGGGATACATGCGGACGTGCATTGTCCTGTTGGAACAGCAAGTTCCCTTGCCGGTCTAGGAATGGTAGAACGATGGGTTCGATGACGGTTTGGATGTACCGTGCACTATTCAGTGTCCCCTCGACGATCACCAG
Organism: Schistocerca piceifrons; assembly: GCF_021461385.2. Classification (NCBI taxonomy): domain Eukaryota; kingdom Metazoa; phylum Arthropoda; class Insecta; order Orthoptera; family Acrididae; genus Schistocerca; species Schistocerca piceifrons. Next base: position 1,023,066,119 of record NC_060138.1, on the reverse strand, counting down.
TGGTGTACGGCCAGTATAGGAGATCGCTCCCCACAGCATGATGCCGGGTGTTGGCCTTGTGTGCCTCGGTCGTATGCAGTCCTGATTGTGGCGCTCACCTGCACGGCGCCAAACACGCATACGACCATCATTGGCACCAAGGCAGAAGCGACTCTCATCGCTGAAGACGACACGTCTCCATTCGTCCCTCCATTCACGCCTGTCGCGACACCACTGGAGGCGGGCTGCACGATGTTGGGACATGAGCGGAAGACGGCCTAACGGTGTGCGGGACCGTAGCCCAGCTTCATGGAGACGGTTGCGAATGGTCCTCGCCGATACCCCAGGAGCAACAGTGTCCCTAATTTGCTGGGAAGTGGCTGTGCGGTCCCCTACGGCACTGCGTAGGATCCTACGGTCTTGGCGTGCATCCGTGCGTCGCTGCGGTCCGGTCCCAGGTCGACGGGCACGTGCACCTTCCGCCGACCACTGGCGACAACATCGATGTACTGTGGAGACCTCACGCCTCACGTGTTGAGCAATTCGGCGGTACGTCCACCCGGCCTCCCGCATGCCCACTATACGCCCTCGCTCAAAGTCCGTCAACTGCACACACGGTTCACGTCCACGCTGTCGCGGCATGCTACCAGTGTTAAAGACTGCGATGGAGCTCCGTATGCCACGGCAAACTGGCTGACACTGACGGCGGCGGTGCACAAATGCTGCGCAGCTAGCGCCATTCGACGGCCAACACCGCGGTTCCTGGTGTGTCCGCTGTGCTGTGCGTGTGATCATTGCTTGTACAGCCCTCTCGCAGTGTCCGGAGCAAGTATGGTGGGTCTGACACACCGGTGTCAATGTGTTCTTTTTTCCATTTCCAGGAGTGTATATTAAGAACAACAAAGGACCCAAGACCGACCCTTGTGGAACCCCATTCTTGATAGTTCCCCAGTTTGAGGAATGTGCTGATCTTTGCATATTATGAGAACTGCTTATTTCAACTTTCTGCGTTCTTCCAGTTTGTTACAAATTAAACCATTTGTGCACTGTCCCACTCATGCCACAATACTTGAGGTTGTCTAGTAGAATTTCATGATTTACACAATCAAAAACCTTTGAGAGATCACAAAAAATCCCAATGGGTGGTGTTGAAAAACGTTTCTGGAAACCAAACTGACATTTTGTTAGTACTTCATTTTACAGATATGTGAAGTTACTCTTGAATACATTACTTTCTCAAAATTTTTGGATAAAGATGTTAGAAGGGAGACTGGACAGTAATTGTTGACATCAGATCTATCCCCTTTTTTATGCAAAGGTATAACAATAGCATATTTCAGTCTATCATGGAAAATGCCTTGTTCCAGAGAGCTATTACACAGGTGGCTGAGAATCTTACTTATCTGTTGAGAACAAGCTTTTAGTATTTTGCTGGAAATACCATCAATTCCATGTGAGTTTTTGCTTTTAATCAAGTTTATTATTTTCCTAATTTCAGAGGGTGAAGTGGGTGAGATTTCAATTGTATCAAATTGGATAGGTATGGCCTCTTCCATTAACTGCCTAGCATCTTCTAATGAACACCTGGATCCTACTATATCCACAACATTTAGAAAATGATTATTAAAAATATTTTCAACTTTTGACTTTATGTTCGTGATGTTTTCATTCAATTTGATGGTAATACTGTCTTCCTGTGCTCTTGGTTGACCTGTTTCTCTTCTAACAATATTCCAAATTGTTTTCATTTTATTATCAGTGTTGCTGATTTCAGACATGATACACATAGTTCTGGATTTTTAATAACTTTTCTTAATATAGCACAGTAGTTTTTATAATGTTCGATAGTTTCTGGGTCAACACTTAGCAAGCCATGGTTTGTTACATATTAACTATTTTCTTGGGGAAGCAGTTTTAAAATGCATTTACAGAAGTGTCATGAAATAAAAGATATTTTAAATTGGCATCAGGTTCACGGTACACCTCATCCCAGTATAACTGCTTTAGGCTTTCCCTGAAATTTGCAATTGTTAAATCGTTGGCTGAGCATACTACTTTGGAGGACTGTTTAGTACTGCTGAATGGAGCTATGTCATATATTGTAACTAGCTGTGCACCATGATCAGAAAGACCATTCTCAACAGGCTGAGCATTTATCTGCTTAAACTTATCTTGGTCTATAAACAAGTTATCATTCAGTGAGCTGCTACCCTTTACCACCCGAGTAGGAAAATCAATAGCGGGTGTCAATTTGAAAGAACTGAGTAATACTTCAAGGTCATTTTTTCCTATTACCCTCTTTCAGAGAATCTACATTGAAGTCCCCACAAATAATAATTTGCTTCCCCCTGTCTGACAGATAGCATAACAAGGATTCCAAATTTTTCAGAAATATGCGAAAATTTCCCGATGGGGACCTATATACAGTTACTATTATAAATGTGCCTTTATTTAATTTAAGCTCACAGGCACATGCTTGAGAATCGAAGCATTTGAGATGTGGTGCTATAAACGAATGTTGAAAATTAGGTGGACTGATAAGGTAAGGAATAAGGAGGTTTTACGCAGAATCGGAGAGGAAAGGAATATGTGGAAAACACTGATAAAGAGAAGGGACAAGATGATAGGACATCTGCTAAGACATGAGGGAATGACTTCCATGGTACTAGAAGGAGCTGTAGAGGGCAAAAACTGTAGAGGAAGACAGAGATTGGAATACGTCAAGCAAATAATTGAGAATGTAGGTTGCAAGTGCTACTCTAAGATGAAGAGGTTAGCACAGGAAAGGAATTCGTGGCGGGCCACACCAAACCAGTCAGTAGACTAATGACCAAAAAAAAAAAAGGCACATGCTTCTACAAGTTTCTCTACATAAACCTTTTGTGTTTCTATACTTTTTGCACAATAATAACTTTTGACGTATATGGCAACTCCTCCTTTCTCCATATTTTCTCTAGTTACATGTGCAGAGAGCTTATATCCACTTACATTTACTTTATCCATACCAGTAACAATGTGATGCTCAGAGAGGCATAGTATATCTATTTTATCCTCAGCTTCTAAATCTTCTAAACAAACCAGAAGCTCATTTATTTTATTCTTTAAACTCTCAATATTTTGATGAAATATACTTACATTATATTTAGCTATACTTTTATGAGAACCTTCCCTTATTCTAACATTTGCAGTTCTCTCCTGTCTGAGTTTCTCATTGTGCTTAGGCCTAGTTCCTATACCAGTGGTCACATTGTGTTCAGAGAGGCAGATTATGTCAACTGGGTTGGGTGACTTTAATTCATCAATGCAAGTACCTAGGACTGAGATACAACTTGGTGGAGATAAAATTTCTGGTGATTGGTGAAAATTTATAATTGACAGCTGCGGTTGGTGATCCAATGTGCTAGAATTGTACTGTCTAATTTCTTTCCTAAACTGAAGATTTGTTTCAAATCTGACCTCTCGTAGAACTTGACATCTTTGTGTCTTACCTATCCTAAAAAAGGTGCTGCTCCAACACCTGTAACCACCGGTATTTTACCATTCATGGCAGTGCCTCCCCCCCTTAAATTTCCTGCTATTACCCCAGGCAGTTTACCCTTCCCTTTCCTGTTGAGATGTAGGCCGTGCCTGGTATAGTCCCACCTACTGAGAGAATCAACAGGAACCATACCAATATGAGCCCCCACACCCGACTCAAGAAGCTGTTCCAACTCCAAATTAACTCTCCCAACAGAAGAGTTCAAATGAGGCCGGTCATGGCGTCTCAGGACAGATACAAATTCAACATTGGTGTGTCTCGATGCGGACACAATCTTTACTAGGTCACATTCTATACTGTACCCAGGATCTCTGACGATACTGTTCCCTGGCCCTCCCACAATAACCATGGTGTCTTCCGTGGTAAATCCCTTACAGAGTGAACCTAAATCCTCTGTCCTCTGATCCAGACTAGCACTTGATTTGAAAAAAGTTGTGACCTGGTATTCTGGTGCTAATTTCTCCTGCAGAAGTTGGCCTACACCTCTGGCATGAGAACTGCCTAACAACAAAACTTTCTTCCTTTTCGATGACTTTCCTACATTCTTTTCAATTTCCTATTGAAAGTTTGTTGTGTCCTGTCTACACCTACCTCTGCTTGAGGCTCATCACTTTCTAACTGAAGCAACAGGTCAAATTTATTTTTGACATTCACCACAAAACTGTCAGACATAGTTCTAGGCCTGTTCCTTCTGTTACCTGTTGCCACTTCCCACCTCTCTTTGCCCTTCTCCCTCCTTAACCTGTCCAGATCTTCCCTAGCCTGATCTAGCTCAGCCTGAACGGCAGCAATTTTCCACTCCTGTTCCACTATCTTCCTATCTCTGCTGCAAATCCTACATAACCACTGATGCGCCTGATCCACTTCCCCGACACCCACGCTACTGCAGTCCCCCCAATGAAAAAAACTACTGCATCCATCACACCAAACCCCGGAACTAACAATTCTACGGTAAGTCGGGAACTTCTCACTCATGGCAAAAATAATACTTTAGCTAGAATAAATCAATTAAATTACCGAAAATCAAAAAAGACGTTACAAGAATTAAGCCTATTCACAAATGTATATAAGCGAGTTTCTGATCTAAAATTCCGCTGTTTTTCTGAGATCTGTATTAAAACAATGAAGGTATACGCTATTTTTTATATATTTCACTCGATGGAATGAAAAAAGGACAATTAAACGAGATACTTTAAGTTTGATTCTCCAAAAACGTTACGAGAATTTGGCTATAAACAAATGCATATAAGCAGGTTTCTGATATAAAGTTGCACTGTTTTTCTGAAATCTGTATTAAAACAATGAAGTTATACGCTATTTACGGTAGTTTACTTATTTGTTACCGAGATACTAGTCAAATTACCGTGAAACAGGAAACAGTCACGTTTACAAAATTTAAGCCTAAACGCGACTTCGCGAAGTTACGATCTTTTCGTGTTTTCTGAAAAAATACGCAAAGAAAACTGAAACCTTTAACGCCAAGACTAAACGATACACTAATGCACGTATTTAATTTGTTGTCGGCGTTAAACTAAATTATATTCCTGTCTAAATCACTTAACTTTCTGGAAATAGTTTCTGGCGTCACTTACTCGGCGGCCATCTTGGAAGCACTCTTTACTTCTGCATCAATTTAGGGCATCTGCTTTGATAGGAATGTTAAAATAGGCATGCGTTTAATCTAAGTTGATCGAGAAAAGAACCTTCTTTTTGAATTTAAACTAACTGCGTTTTCTGGTATCGCTTCTGAAAAACCGGTGTGGCTGCAAAGCTTTAGCCTTAATTAAATATGTGTATGTTCTATGAACTTGTGTGTTAGATGGTTGTGCATCAAATACTACCTGGAATTCTGTTGCGGCACAGCAGGTGATGCAAGAGATAGCCAGTAAGACGATTCTGTAATCTATTCCGTAACAAACGGGACACACATTTGATTGATTACTACTGCGAAAATAACTGTTTTTGAATACTTTTGCATGACATATACTATTTAATAACATTCTGTACAGTTAAATTGAAAAAAAAACGAAGAAAAGAAAAAAGCCAGCGTGGGACCGTGAACCTAACTTCCTGTACTACTTGCCCATCTAACATAAGATGACATGAAAGTGACGTAAATTAGGTGGAGTATGCTGTTCATTAGTAGCTCTTAAAAATTGCAGAAAAATAACGTGATACATGTCACTGGAAAAATGCAGGTTTTTCAGGATATGTTGCCGATAAACAGAATACACTGAATAAGAGAGTACGAAAGAACATTGAAGATGTAAATTAGTGCTAAAGAAGAGTGTGATACTTTTCGAACATAGTGATTCATTAACTACGGTATATACCATATTAAAAAGAAGTATCCGAGACCCATTTCAGGCCCTTTCGGCCAGATTTTCAAATTTGAGACGAAAAGATATTTTGCGAATTATTCTGAATTTAAGTTTAGAAAAAGGAAGATGTTTTTACATGCTGTAATGACCTTTTGAGATTACAGATTCATATATTTTTATTTTCATTGTACGAAAGTCTATGAACACACTAATATTTGAATCTTTCTCACCTCTATAGTATTTGGGCCTGATTTCCACTCAAAAGCGCTGGTATAGACTTCCTATAGTAAACATGAATTTACTCTTCTAAATGTTGTTGTTTTCCACTTATTCCTTAGACGTAATTCATTTCACAACAAAAATCGCAACTAATTTCCCTACGTGAAGTATGATGATGGCCCTGTTTCTATACATATTGGGAAATACGGAGATAAGCAAGACTCGTCTCCAGTCTATGTATAAGAGCAACGACCGCTGGTCTAGTACAGTGGCCAGCTATAGTTTGAAAGTGTGCTCGCTTATCCTTTAAGATAATGGCTGATTAGTTCCTCACAGCCGCCTTAGAAATGCTTCATACACCTAAAACGCGAAACCACACAAAACAGAGTTGATACGATTTTCATACACCCTATTTCTCACATTATGTGTGAAGGCATATTTTTGCACCAGAAAGACTCAAAAAGGAAACTTCACATCGGCTATGAGTATAACTTGCAATGCAAGTTAAATCCAGGAATAATGAGAAGGAAAAAGGATATTGTTATTTAATTGTAACTAACCGTAACACAAGCGCAACGGACAAACAATTAATGAACGTCGGGAGACATTTCATTCATGCGGCCCGCCACGAATTCCTCCCCTGTTTCAAACTCTTCATCCCAGAGTGGTTAATTATTTGTGGGATATATTCCAATCCTTGCCTTTCCCTATAGTTTTTACCCTCTACAGCTCCCCCAAGTACAATGGAAATTATTCTTAACAAAGGTCCTATCAGATATAATAATGGATCAAGAAGAAAGTGTAAACTTTACAAAAGCATTTTTAAACTCATTGCGTCCGCCCCCTATGCCTCTGCATGCATTAAAACTGAAAACTGGATCCCCAATATCATTATTACGAAATGTTAACGCACCCAAATTATATAATGGGACAAGATTGTGTGTCAAATAACTATTTCCTAATATTACTGAAGCAATAATTTCAGCTGGTAAACAAAAAGTAAAATCGGTGTCCACATGAAGAATCTCATTGATCTCCACTCATATGCCATTTTCTTGTAAAACATTACAATTTCCCGTGCAATTAGATTACAGTATCGCAATCAATATGGCTCACGGCCAAACATTTCACTACTGTGGAGTTAATTTGAAATAAACTTGTTTCCCACACGGTCAACTCTACGTTGCGTTTTCACGTGTCGGATAAGCAGAAAATATATATGTGTATGCGCCACATAACCAAATATCGAATATAGTGTATAAGAATTTAATTTAATGTAAAGGCTTGGTATGTAAGATATTTGTTCGAATATAAATAGAAAACAAAACGATAAAGTCTTTCACTGCAGTTTTGTGTCCCTTATTTCATTTACAGCCACTGACAGAAGATTAAAACTCGAGGGAAACGAGTCACTGTTAACTAGTTTTTCATAATTTCCTTTCGTGACAATCTGAGTGTACGCTGCTCAGTCTCTTATACTCGCCTGAAATGAACGTCGATTCATTGTATAATATTTTTTCACTGAATCTACTTTCAGAGGACGTATAGCGTGTTCTAACTTGTTCAGTTCAACTCGAGTCGAGCAATAAGAAATAAAAAGCCAGCAGTACTGTTTACTCAGATTTATACACTCCATGACAGTGGACAAATTGATTGCTTCCGCTTCCGTACCGCCGCACCAGGAATCCCAGGAGAGTGATTCCTCTCTCCGTTTTCTTTTTTGCCCACTGGCGCTCACCTGGAAGTGACGTACAACTCGCAGAGATAGCTTTGAGCGCTGGCGCGGGAGAGCGAGCTAGACCACCCGCGTGACACAGCTCTTTGGCTGCGTTCAGCTCCCTGATACGTCACCGCCAACGTTCGCTCGTGGTGTGTCTCACTTGCCACAACAAAGCTTAACCGACGAGCGGGCTCCAAACTGAAACCTCTTACCGGCAGCTACGCCTAAGCACACTAGGGTGGCTACAACAGAAAGATGAACGGAGACGGAAAAAAGGAGAAAAATATTAGCATCCCGCAAGGAACACCTCTGATCTCGAACGCTCGGAACCGTACGAAATTATGCTTTGACTAACAGTCTATCATTAAAAAAAACTGTGGTCTATTTCATTTCCACCTAAAACTTTACAGTCTACCACAAGTTACATTATAATAGGCAGAAACAAAGTAGCAAGATATCAGTGACATCAGTGTATTATTACATTTTCAATCAACAGACCCAAAAACTCTCTACTTAAAGTGAATATCATAGCGCAAAAACACATATCGTACACACCTGATGGCGCTTATATTAGTCATAAAATGCAGATGTGGGAGTCCGATGAAGTTGATAAAACAAAGTGGAAGAGAACAATGGCACACCACAGGAAAGTCAAGTTTTTACACTCAAAATTCCTTTCTCATTCAAGCAGTCCAATATTAGAAGCCACACTAATTATATGTTCGAATGATGATATGGGTATGTCAATGTCATTACCTGCCTTCTGCCAGAGTATTGGAACATACGCTATACTTTCGTGCAGAAAATTGCTTGTAAATCACAGACTGAAGTTCGATGATGAAATAATGATTATGTACCTTCACTTGTGGATTGGCACATTGTAGTCTCCTTCTGATAAGAGCTAATGTTGCCGAAAGAATTAAACATCAAGAGGCTGGCAATATTTTGTTGTTTTCGGTGGGAATATCTCCAACATAACATCTTTGATTGGAAAACTTGCTTCTAGAAGGGTATGATTTTATGACCTGACCAGGTGCAAAAAAATGGTTCGAATGGCTCTGAGCACTATGGGACTTAACTTCTAGGTCATCAGTCCCCTAGAACTTAGAACTTCTTAAACCTATCTAACCTAAGGACATCACACACATCCATGCCCGAGGCAGGATCCGAACCTGCGACCGTAGCGGTCGAGCGGCTCCAGACTGTAGCGCCTAGAACCGTTCGGCCACACCGGCCGGCCCTGACCAGGATTCACACAACAATAGGCTCTTTTCACTTGCTAGATGTTCGCCAAGAACTGAATTTACAAAACGTTTCTATTGTTCTTTAGTCCTTTTTCCACTTTTACTTGAGTCTGCAAGAATCCTTCATGCGTAGATTGTTTGAAGTTTCTTTAAAATATTTCGGCCGAAAGTGCCTGACGCCTTTTGTAAACAATAGTACAATTTATTTGCTAGTCTCCCTGTCACTGATGTAGCCACATCAATTGTGTAGCTGCGGGTAGGGCTATGGAATCACAGCTGAGTAGCAAAGTCACCATGGTATTGTGGTTATGATACGGCCGGCACGGTAGCTCAGCGTGTTCGGTCAGATGGCTGCTCGCCCTCTGTAATAAAAAACTGAGTAAAGGAATCAACGATCATCCTGAACGGATGTCTTGTGACGTTCTCCCAGACCAAACGCAACGAACAATACCGAACAAAATGCAAAATAAAAAAAAATGATACTAGACTGTCGCATGGAGGGTTGTGAGTTCAAAATTCACCTGAACTGTAAAATTTTTATTTCTGTATTCGGTTCGAGTACATTCTACAAGTACCCACAAACGTCAAGAATCATTGTATTGCAATGGTCTGTAACTCTGTATGTACCGTACGTGAACTGACCGGAGGCAGTTCGCTCCACGATCTTGTACGTACAAGTGCTGAATAAACCTCTGTTTAGTGAAGTTAGTGTCCGTCATTCAACTAATTACACCTTCTTCTACGTGACATTATTCTGGTGGAGACGCTGGGTATTGGAACTTGTGATAGCGCACATTATCGGCGATACTGTGGCTCCCATCAGGCCACGACAGAGCCGCCGTTTACGTGGCAAGAAACCCGAGTCCGAGCCATATTCAGCAGATCGCAATCTATCGGAAACAGAAGAAGAAGACGACGTTACGATGAGAGCAACCGTGTGCCAGCACATGAGACATCCTTCCGGGTTCTCTGGTGACGATGGCCAAGATCCAAACAAATGGGTGAAGGTATCCGAGAGAATAGCCAAATTTGTCAGATGGGATGACACCGTGTGTTTGGATAACATATTTTTCTACTTGGAGGGCACTGCCAAGCAATGGTATGAGAACAACGAGGGTAAGTTCACAAGCTGGGAAGTATTCCAGGCGGAACTGTGGAAGTATTTCGGTGATACAAAACGACAGAAGTGCGAGGCTGAAGATAAAGTGCAGGGCACAGCGTCCAGTAGACACTACAGCATTCGACATTCAAGACGTCTTTAACTATGTAAAGTAGTGGATCCTAGAATGAAGGAGGAAGATAAGGTTACACATCTCATGAAGGGTATTGCTGAGGACATGTATCAAGCCCTGCTCATGAAGGAGGTTTAGACTGCAGACGACTTCATAAAATGGTGCTAGTATATCGAAACAATGCCTCAAAAAGGAATTAGACGCAAGACACTTGAACGGCTTCCAAACGTCGTATCGATGTCTGTGATGGAGGAAGAAACTGATTTCACAAGTGTTCTTCGTCAGATAGTGAGAGAGGAAGTTCAGAAGGCAGTTGGATTGCACGGCGATCAAAAAACCGAGACACTTCAAGAGGTCATAAGTGTGGAAGTGAAACAGACATTGAACCCAATCTCTCGTCCTTCATTTCCCTTAAAATGGTGAGAACGTCAAGACCCAGGCAAAGTTACGTTTCTGTAATGCCGCATGAGGTACCTGTTTGGGCACCATGGATTACTGACGTCTGGAGGACCCAGGATAACCAACCAGTATGTTTCCACTGCAGACGACCGGGACCTGCAGTGCGCTATTGTTGAGAAAGGCGGCGGATATTTGATGACGCCCGCGGCAGAAGACAGCAGACCGATCTTAGCCGACGCCAACTCCGGGATGACGAAGATGAACAAGAAGCAGGACGATATAGGTCACCATCGCCGCAAGCTATCTGCTGGGGAGGACGCTCCCCAACACACCGATCAAGGTCTCCATCGCCGTTTAGATGCTCGAACCGATCACCTAGCTGCCGCAACCTGGAAAACTAAAAGGTGCGGCCTTCCTTGGAGGTGAGGCCGCCGAAGAGAAAAATCCTCCGCTGTCGATCACTACAAGAATGATAGGAAACTACGTTGATATCCTCTTGGATGGCCGACCAGCCCAAGTTCTTGTGGTCTCTGGAGCATCATATTCAGTCGTTTCGGAGAAGTACCATCGCCAGTTGTAGAAAACCGTATTCGTCGACAGCAAAACATCTCTGCTGAAGGTGGCTAATGGGAAATATGTAAAACCTACGGGAACATGTGTCATTCGTGTTGGTATAAGTGACCATACACAGCCCTTAGTATTTCGTCTTACACGAGTGTAGTCATGACGTCATTCTCGGATCGGATTTCTTGAAAGCTTCTCAGGCAATTATAGATTGTGGTCGCTCGAAGATTATGCTAGCCGAAATGAGACACTGTGGACAGGAAGATGCGCATCCAAGTGTGTGGAGACTGTGTGTGCTGCATGAAGTGATCATTCCTGCAGGCAGCGCTAGAAAGGTAACTATCATGTTTCATGCCATGCATCAACCCATGGATCTTGTAGTGGAATGTAAGAGAAGCATACCACTGAGGAATAAATTGGTCATCCCAGCCTCTGTCGTCTAGTGTAAGAACGGATTCGGTGAATTGTGGATAGTTAACTGTCGCCGAGAACAACAGATCCTTCCATCATTCATGTAAAGAGTAAACGCTGAGTCATTAATTGCTAAATTTATCTGGGGTGGTGCTCAACAAGATTTTTTCGATGTGCTGCGGAAAGCTCTGACGGCTGACCCTATACTTGGTCTGTATGATGAGAGAGCACCTGAAGAACTACACACAGCTGCTAGTAGGTATGGGATCGGTGCTGTTCTGGTACAGATTTTGGATGGAAACGAGAAGGTTATAGCCTATGCTTGTAGGACACTTACAAAAGCCGAGAGAACTACTTAAATACAGAAAGAGAATGTCTTGCTGTGATCTGGGCCATGTGCAAATTTCGACACTATCTCTATGGAAGGCCATTCACAGTTGCTACAGACCATCATTCACTTTGTTAGTTGACAGGTCTTCAGGATCCAACGGGACTCTTCGCCATCTGGACACTTCGTCTTCAAGAGTATGACATTACCAGAGTGTACAGAAGTGAAAGAAAACACCAAGATGCCGACTGTCTCTCAAGAAACCCTGTGCAGGACCATCAAGATTTTGATGAAGGCAGTGACTGTTTCGCTGCACTCCAGGATCGCTATGCTGAGCAGGAGAAGGACGCCAAGATACCTCAAATTATGCTTGCCTTAAATCGGTCAGAGGGTGTGAAAGGTCAATTTAAGGTAGTTAATGGATTACTTTGCAATAAAAACTTTGATCCGTTTGGAAAGATGTGGCTACCAGTGATTCCAAAACACATGCGCTTAGATGTTCTACAGAAATTCCATGACACACCTGAGGCCGGACATTTAGGATTTATTAAGACAAACGATAGGATCTGCAAGAGATTTTTCTGGCCAGGTTTATTTAGGAATGTCCGTCCCTATGTGTCGCACTGTCGAGAGGCCAGAGGAGAAAGGCAGTTCCTCAGAACCCACCTGGCCGACTCATACTAATTCCACCAGCCGAAACGCCTTTCCAGAGTGTTGGGATTGACCTCCTCGGACGATTTCCAACGTCTGCTAGTGGCAATAGATGGATTATTGTTTGCACTGATTATCTGACACACTGTGCCATTACAAAAGCCGTGACAACAGCCGAAGCATTCGAGGTAGTCAAATTCATCGTGAAAGACATTGTATTAAAACACGGTGCCCCAAGGTCATTAGTTACGGATCGAGGTAAAGTTTTTCAATCTAATCTTGTGACAGAGATAAACCTTCGGTTCAACATTACTCATCACATAACGACTGCCTACAATCCGCAAATTAACGGGCTTACTGAACGCCTTAATAAGACCTTGGCCGACATGCTATCAATGTTCGTCAGTGCTGAGCAGGACATCTGGGATGAGGTGCTACCTTTTGTGACGTTTGCTTACAACACCGCCAGACAAGACACCAGAGGATTTACGCCATTTTTCCTGGTGCATGGGAGTGAGGCGACGATGACGATGGACACTGTGTTTCCGCTACATCTTAATGACGTGGACGACGACTACATCGGCCAGGTTTTAACCAGAGCTGAGGAAGCTCGGCAGTTAGCTCGAATCCGCACGCCGCAGGCTCAAGAAAACGATCGCCGAAGTTATGACGCGAGCCAACCCCCTGTTTACCAGCCTGGTGACCTCGTCTGGATGTTCACTCCTGTTCGGAAGGTTGGTCTCTCTGAGACGCTCCTCAGGCGCTACTTTGGACCTCATAAGGTTGTAAGACACTTGATGTTACTTATGAAGTTGAAGATTTCGACCCCGACACAAGACGACGAAAGATCAGAGATACAGTCCACGACCTTCATTGAAGCCCTATAAGGATCCTGCAACTCAGGGTAAATTCGAATCTCCAGCGACAGGCAACAAGCGGAAAGTTAACGAAGAGTGTAGCTGCAAAGGAAGTTCTAAGAAAATCAACGCTACGGCGAACATCAGTCATTGGGAGTCGGAGTATGCAGGACTGATGACTTGTTCCCGGGCTAGGACGACCTAACAGCGAGTCGCTGTTCTCTTAAGGATGGAGCAATGGCGCAGAAAAAGCCGGATAGCACCGTGGTGCAGTGGTTATGATACTTAACTGTTACCAGAAGGTTCGTGAGTTCGAAAGTCACCTGGAATGTACAGTTTTAATTTCTATATTCGGTTCGAGTACATTCTAGAAGTATCCACGAATGTCAAGAATAATTGTACTGGAATGTTCTATAGCTGTATATATACTGTATGTGTTCTGGCCGGAGACAGTTCGCTCCGCGCTCTTTTATGTGCAAATGCTGAATAAACCTTCGTTAAGTGAAGATAGTGTTCGTCATTCATCTAATTACACCTACATCTACGTGACAATATTACATACTCTCTTATAGTTTGTAATTGTGTCGGTCTGTTGCCTTTGCACTGAGCTCCTACTCACCTTTGATGAACACATATTTGAGAAATAACCTGCAACTTGATTTACTTTCCATGCACTTATAGTGGTTAATCAGTTTGGGACAGGAAAAGAACCCACGATAGTAATAGTCTTCATAAATGTTCTCTAGTAAGTTGTCATCAATATCTTCTAATACACTAGACCTCGACACTTTGGTTAGAGATAGTTCGTATTTACTTTGACTGGACTGTTCCTGGTGCTCTGGAGACGATCGTTGTGCACTGCTTAAACAGCCATCTTCAGGTTCTTTCTGCCCTTCAAAATTGTACACTTATGTTCAGAAAAAACACCTTCAACGACTATAGAGAGGACGTTCATATTAACAGGACGCGTACATTAGAACGTTTCTGCAGAAATGATTAATATTTGATCCATGCCGGCCTTCGGGTTCGAAGTCAACATCCATATCGCAGCCCAACACCACATACTGCTAAAAATGCGCCTGCAGCTCTCGTTGTCGATATAAAGCACAGGGTTACGTGCGCCTCGTTCACTCCTCCGCCTGCCTTTGATGAATGTGCAGAAACATTATGGAAGGAGATGGCGTTTGGAACGACGTCACTGGGACAGAAATGGCATCAGATAGTGTTTTCGGACGAATCCAGGTTCTGTTTATTTGAAAATGATGGACGAATTTTTGTTCGCCACAGACAGGAGGAGTGACCTTATGGTGTGGCGTACAACCACAAATCACAGATGGGGCATGTCCAGTGCACGATGACTAGTGTGACCTTCGTGAATGACATCCTGCGACCTGTAGCCATACCCTGTTGTTGTGGTGGTCTTCAGTCTTGGGACTGGTTTGATGCAGCTCTCCATGCTACTATATCCTGTGCAAGCTTCTTCATCTCCAGCCATACCCTTTCTGCACATAATCCCAGACGCCATTTTTCAGCAAGATAATGCATGACCAAATGTTGCAGCACCAATGCGTGCCTTCTTGGTGTCACAAGATGCCAGCCTTTTGTCTGGCCCGCCTGATCATCAGACTTCGTCAATGGAGAATGCATAGGATGTGGCGAAGCGACGGTTACAGTGCTATGGCCAAGTGCCAACCACCATAGATGAACTTTGGAGCCAGATGAAATGCGGCATGGATGGCTATACCACAGAAACCATAACCGCCGATGCCGTCAAACATGGAACAAGTTATCAGGGCCCATGGTGGACACTGCGCCTTCTAGGCTACAGGACTCATACTGAACTGAGATGACTGAAATACTAATCATTACTGCAGAACATTCTAATGTACACGATCTATGAGTATGAAAGTTCTATCTCTAGTCGTTCACGGTGTTCTGTTTTTTTTTTTCTAAACACGAGTGTATATCAAATTACAAATAGGCAGGAATTTAAGGAGATGGACCTGGGTAAGCTAAAAGAGGTTGTAGAGGGTTTTAGGGGGAGCATTAGGGAACGATTGACAAGAACAGGGGAAAGGAATATAGAAGAAGAATGGAAAGCTTTGAGAGATAAAATAGTTGAAGTAGGTAAAAAGACGAGGGCTAGTAAAAATGCTTAGGTAACAAAAAATTTGAATTTAATCTATGAAAGGTGCAAACATAAAGATGCAATAAATGAAGCAGGGAGTACAAATGTCTAAAAATTGAGATTGATAGGAAGTGCAAAATGGCTAAGCAGGAATAGCTAGTAAACAAATGTAAGGATGTAGAAGCATATATCACTAGGGATAAGATAGATACTGCCTACAGGAAAATTAAAGAGGCCTTTGGAGAAAAGAGAACAACCTGTATGAATATGAAGAGCTCAGATGGAAAACCAGTCCTAAGGAAAGAAGAAAAAGCAAAAGGTGGAAGGAGTATATAGAGAGTCTATCCAAGGGACATGCACAGATGCACTTGAGTGCAATTTTATGGAAATGGAAGGGGACGTAGAGAAAGATAAGGGAGATATGGTACTACGCGTAGAATTTGACAAAGCACTGAAAGACCTTAAGTCGAAAGAGGCCCCAGGAGTAGACAACATTTAAGTTAGAGCTACTGATAGCCTAGGGAGAGCCAGCCATTACAAAATTCTTCCATCTGGTGAGCAAGATGTATGAGACAGGCGAAATAGCCCCAGACTGCAAGAAGAATATAATAATCCTAGTTCCAAAGAAAGTAGGTGCTGACAGGTATGAAAATTACCGAACTATAAGGTAAAAAGTCACTGTTGCAGAATACTAACACGAATCATGTACAGAAGAATGGAATAAATTGTAGAAGCCACCCCTGGGGAAGATCAGTTTGGATTCCGGGGAAATGTAGGAACACGTGAGGCAATACTGACCCTTCGACTTCTCGTAGAAGACAGCTTAAGGAAAGGCAAAGCTACGTTTATAGCATTTGCAGACTTAGAGAAAGCTTTTTACAATATTGACTGGAATACTCTCTTACAAATTCTAAAGGTGGCAGGGGTAAAATACAGGGAGCAAAAGTCCTTTTACAATTTATATAGAAACCAGACGAAGGGGAAACAGTGGTTGCGAAGGAGTGAGACACGGTTGTAGCCTATCGCCGATGCTGTTCACTCTGTATATTGTTCAAGCAGTAAAGGAGCCATAAGAAAACATTGGAGTAGGAATTAAAGTCCAGGGAAGACAAATAAAAACTTTGAGGTTTGCCGATGACATTGCAATTTTGGCAGAGACAGCAAAGGACTTGGAAGAGCAGTTGAACGGGATGGACAGTCTCTTGAAAGGAGGATATAAGATGAACATCAACAAAAGCAAAACGAGGATAATGGAATGTAGTTGAATTAAATCAGGTGGTGCTGAGGGAATTAGATAACGAAATGAAACACTTAAAGTAGAAAATGAGTTTTGACATTTAGGTAACAAAATAACTGATGATGGCCGAAGGAGGCAGGATATAAAATGCAGACTCGCAGTGGCAAGAAAAGCATTTCTGATGAAGAGAAATTTGTTAGCGTCGTATATAGATTTAAGTGTTAGGAAGTCCTTTCTGGAAGTATTTGTATGGAGTGTAGCCATGTATGGAAGGAAACATAGACGATAAATAGTTTAGACAGGAAGAGAATAGAAGCTTTTGAAATGTGGTGCTACATAAGAATGCTGAGGATTAGATGGGTGAATCAAATAACTAATGAGGAGGTAATGAATAGAATTGGGGAGAAGAGAAATTTGTGGAACAACCTAACTAAAAAAGGGATCGGTTGATAGGACGCATTCTGAGGCATCAAGCGATCACCAATTTAGTACTGGAGGGAAGTGTGGTGGGTAAAAATTGTGGAATGAGACCAAGAGATGAGTACAGTAAGCAGATTCAGAGGGATGTATGTTGCAGTAGGTACTCGGAGATGATGAGGCTTGCACAGGATTGAGTAGCATGGAGATCTGCATCAAACCAGTCTTCGGACTGAAGACCATTACAACAACAACATTCAGTTCGTCGCAGCTTTGCCCCTAATATTTGGAACACATTCGTAAGATTAATTTTCTTCATGAAATAACTGTACACAATTTACACAGTATCCCGGATGCGAACACTCCAAGAGATGCATTCGTACTGCAGCTATACCATTCACACAACTCGAGCAGTTGCTTGTGCAGCTACAGCACGCTATTGTCTGATGGCGCTAGCAGATAGGTGTGGAGTTCTACATGGAAATGACACAACCCACTATTGTTTTTATGATCGAGTATTAGTCTAAGCAAGGTTTCGTGCCGATCCGAGTTTTCGAGGTCAAAGGTGTCCCTTGTCGGTTCAGGAAGTAGCTCATCTGCTAAGCTGTTTATAGCGAGTATCCGGTTAAGTTACAGGCGAGACCCTCTGTGACATTACAGGTAATGTTCTGGCCATAGACTGGGTTATTTCGGGCCGTCTGTGACACAAAATTCTCTTATATAGTGAACAATACCAGGCTTGAGGTGAACTAAACCCGCTTTGCTATCCTTCTTTTCTTGGCCTCTCTAAGACCAGCGTTGAATACATGCAGCGAGGTGACAGAAGCCATGGGATAGCGATACGCACATACGGATGAAGGTAGTATCGCGTACACAAGCTGTGAAAGGGCAGTGTATTGGTGGAGCTTTCATTTGTATTCAGGTGAGGCATGTGAAAAATTTTTCAACATGATAATGCCCAAACATCTACAGCTACATCTACCTATATACTCCGCTAGCCACCAAGCGGTGTGTGGCGGAGGGCACAATTCGAGCCAAAGTCATATTTACCGCCCCCCTCCCCCACCCATCCCACTCTGTTCCACTCGCCGATAGCACGAGAGAAAAACGACTGTCTGAACGCCTCAGTACGAGCTCTAATTTCCCTTATCTTTGAATGCTGATCATTGCGTGATTTGAAAGTTGGTGGTAATAATATAAGCTCTACATGCTCGGTGAAGATCTGATTTCGGAATTTAGTGAGCAGTCCCTTCCGTTTAGCACGTCGTCTGTCTGCGAGTGTATCCCACTTCAAACTTTCTGTGAGATTTGTAACGCTCTCGCGATGGCTAAATGTACCAGTCACCAATCTTGTCACTCTTCTTTGGACCGTTTCAATCTCTTGAATCAGACCCAACTGGTAAGTCTTCCATACAGACGAACAATATTGTAAGACTGCACGAGCTAACGTATTGTAAGCTATTTCCTTTGTTGAAGAACTGCATCGCTTCAGGATTCTACCAATAAACCGCAATCTAGAGATCGCCTTGCCCCTTACTTGTGTAATCTGATCATTCCATTTGAGATCATTTCGAATAGTCACACCCAGATACTTCACGGATGTTACCACTTCCAAAGATTGGCATTTATTTTGTACTCGTACATTAATGGGGATTTTCGTCTTGTTATACGCAGTAGGTTACACTTACTATAGTTCAATTCTTTTATCTTGGCGGCTCGCGCATGCCCGCCCAGACGCGGGAGATTGCTGCGTTGCCAGTTGCACACGACGCACGCGCCAATAGAAGCAGCGCCATAGTATAGCATAGTTCGCAAACTTACGTTTAGGGGGGAGCGCGCAGTTCATGAAGTAAAGCCACCACGGCCGCATTAACCCTTTCGCTGCTACAAAGACGTGCTCCCTGCCTTCCGCGCCGTGCGCGAATTTGTCACTGCACTGCTCGCCTGTGCAGACACATCGTGTTCCGACTGCTTTGACACTCTTATCAATCGATTCCACAAAAACTATTTGGCCCAAAAACTAGATTTTTACACATCTTCTTGACTGATACCTTCCACCCATAAATGACTTAATTTTGTTTCGATGTTCAACGCAGTTATTATGCAGCATTAAATATAGTAAACCATTGCACGAAATTTTGAAGAGTTTGCAGAGGTAAAAGTCCATAGAGTATATTTTCCGTATGGTCGATTTTAGTTGCCACAATGTTGAGAATGAAATGTGGACAAGATACCTAAATTTCATATAAAATTTACTGTATAACAATAGCTCATTTAAGTACCACATAGGTGTCGTATGTAATATTGAGAAATATTCCATCTTTTGCAACTGTAATAAAAGTTTTATTTACACTGAGCACGTTTGGCTTTATTTTAAAGCACTTCAATCAATCAAAAGGAAGTAGACAAAATACATTAAACAAAACTGTGGACTTACAAAAACATTAGGACTTGAATATACCGTCTATCAGTGAAGTGCTCTGAGCTATGTCAAATATAATTTTTGTGTGTGGCACACACAAACATCATTTATTTGCTAAAACACTGATCTGCCAACACAGACGTTGAATATTGTGTTACCGCAGCACAAAACTACGAAAGGTGACTTGGCAATGGAGGAGACAAAATACTGTCCACTGAAGATGCTTCAAAAGAGAGAAACGCGTCTGGTCTAAATAAGCCCCTTATTACAGTTGCAGAAGAGGAATATATTTCAGTACCATTGGTAAAACTGCGACTGTGGAACAAAAACAAGAAAGAAAACATGAGTACCATTGTGTATGTGCCATACCTTTCCTTGATTGAAGTGCTTTAAAATAAAGCCAAACACGTCCGGTGTAAATAATACTTTTATTACAGTCGCGAAAGACGGAATATTTCTCAATATTACATACGACACCTATGTCGTACTTAAATTAAATGAGATATTGTTATACAGTAAATTTTATATGAAATTTAGGTATCTTGTCCACATTTCATTCTCAACATTGTGGCAACTAAAATCGACCATACGGAAAGTATACGCTATGGACTTTTACCTCTGCAAACTCTTCAAAATTTCGTGCAATGGTTTACTACATTTAATGCTGCATAATAACTGCGTTGAACATCGAAACAAAATTAAGTCATCTATGGGGGGGAAGGTATTAGTCAAGAAGACGTGTAAAAATCAAATTTTTGGGCCAAATAGGTTTTGTGAAATCGATTGGTAAGTGTGTCAAAGCAGTGGGAACACTATGTGTCTGCACAGGCGAGCAGTGCAGTGACGACAAAATCGCGCACAGCGCGGAATGCGGCGAGCACGTGTCTGCAGCAGCGAAAGGGTTAATGAAGAGACAAAGCACTAGAAATTTCAAAAAATTGCATTCAAACGAATATAATTAGTGACGTTAGGCACTTCGATATTGTTTTTAAATAATGAAAATATTAAGCCCTGCAGAAGGTTTGAAGTCATAACCTTTCACATAGCAGCTCAACACTTTAACCGTTACGCTAATGCACCTCATGTGACTACATAGCGCCATGAGGATTATAACACGTAACGCAAAATACTGACAAACACTGTTGGTATGACTATGAATTACTCACGCTTCGTCGAAGTACAATAGGAAATAAACAATTATCGCTGTTCTTTATTGCGAAAAAGCGATTCGTGAGAGTGATACAAACACCTTTCCTTGCCATCGCCTGAATTAGGAGTCTTATTGCTTGTTTGGTTTAATTAATTAATAGAATATGAAGCAATTGGTATAAAGAATGCTTTTTCCAAACTTTCTATAAAAGAATGTCTGCTATCAAGACATTGCTTTTGTTCTATTACTTTATATATGACTGAACGTTTCTAAAACTGAAGACACTCGTCCATGCTCTGCACTGCAGTCGAGATGTGGCAACGTCGTTCTCTGTTCATTGGCTGACTGTGTTTTGTGACGTCAGATGCGCAGAACGAACCTAAACTCGGCCGCCAAGATAAACGACGCGCACTTTAGTATTGAGAGATAACTGCCAGTCATTACACCACGGATTTATTTTCTGCAAATTCTCATTGATTTGTTCACAATTTTCGTGTGATACTACTTTCCTGTAGACTACAGCATCATCGGCAAACAGGCTAATGCCGCTGTCAAAACCATCAACCAGATCGTTTATGTAAATCGTAAAAATCAACGGACCTATTACGCTGCCATGAGGCACACCTGAAGTTACGCTTGCTTCTGTTGAAGTCACCCCATTCAGGACGACATACTATTCTCTGTCTGTTAGAAAACTTCCTATCCAACCGCATATGTCATCGGATAGACTGTAAGCGGGCACTTTTTGGAGCAAGTGACACTGTGGAAATGAGTCGAACGCCTTTCGAAAGTCGAGAAATACGGCGTCAACCCGGGAGCCAGTATCTAGAGCTTGTTGTATATCATGCACAAAGAGAGCCGTCTATGTTTCCTAAAACCGTGCTGGTTTTTGCAGATGAGCTTCTCAGAGTCTAGAAGGGTCATTATGTGTGAACACAAAATATGTTCCATGATTTTACAACAAATCGATGTCAGTGAAATTGGCCGGTGATTATGTGCATCCGATTTTCTACCCTTTTTATAGATTGCTATGACCTGGGTCTTCTTCCAGACCTCTGGAACTGTCCGCAGTTCCAATGGTCTCTGATAGATGATGGATAAGCATGGTGCTATATTTGTAGCATAGTCAACATATACTCTAACGGGGATACCGTCTGGGCCAGATGCCTTCCTGGCGTCTGAGGATCTTAACTGTTTTACAGTCCCAGATACACTAAACACTATGTCAGCCATCCTTGCGTTTGTTCCATAACTGAAAGGGGGAATGGTGGTGCAGTCCTCTACCGCAAATGAGTTTTCGAAAGCTAGGTTTAGAATTTCCGCCTTCTGTTTATCAACATCCGTTACATTACCCGTCTTGTCAGCAAGAGAAAGTATTGAATAAACAGACTGTGAATGCGGAATGGTAGCCAGAGGTAGACGCACGGGACATTCCATTTCGGAAATTGTTAGGGAATTAAATATTCCGAGATCCACAGTGTTGAGAGAGTGCCGAGAACACCCAATTTTCAGGCATTATCTCTCACCATATAGGACGCAGTGGCCGATGGCCGTCACTAACAGCGGAGAGCAGAAAGACTATATCGGTAGGACACTAGACGACTGAAAAACTGTGCCCTGGTCAGATGAGTCCCGATTTCAGTTAGTAAGGGCTGACGATAGCGTTCGAGTGTGGTGCATACCCCACGAATCCTTGATCCCACGTTGTCAACAAGGCAGTGTGGAAGCTGACGGTGGATCCATAATGGTGTGAGCTCTGTTTATATGGAATGGAATGAGTACTCTGGTCCAAATGAAACGATAATTGACTGGAAATGGCTAATTTCTGGTATGTGGAGACCTTTCGCTGCCATTCATGGATTACATATTACCAAACAGCGATGGAATTTTTATGGATCGCAATACGCCACGTCACTGGGACATAATTGCTCGCGATTGGTTCGGAGAACATTCTGGGCGATTCGAGAGAATGATTTGACCACCCAGATTGTCCGCCAGGAATCCCACCGAACACTTGAAGAACGTAATGGAGAGATCAATTCGAGCACAAAATCTGGCACCTGCGACACTTCCGTGATTATGGACAGCTATAGAGGTGCCAGACTCAACATTTCAACAGGGGACTTCCGAGTTGTTGAGTCCATGCCATGACGAGCTGCTGCACTACGCCGGGTAAAAGGAGGTCCGACACAATATTAAGTGGTATCCCAAGACTTTAGTCACCTCAGTGCATAGTCCTTCGTTAACTGTAAAATTTTTACCATGAGTGAAAAATATGGGCTTTATCATGGGTTTGTGAGTAGAGGTTTGGGGGTAGTGTGAGATTTGTGTAAAGTATTTTCATTTGGGAGCAATGCAGTGGGGAATCCATTGTATGTCTAGTGAGATCTCCTATTAAAAGTGCAAAATGTGAAGCAAAAATGAGTTAATTGAGGAGCAGGAGTGTACGATCTGTGTCCTGCAGATGTAGTTAGAAAATGCAAGGGAAGAACTAGATTGAATGAGGTGGGGGGAGGTGCCTGGGAGACAGTTGCACTGATCTCAGCCGTTCAGAAGCCTAAGTCAGTTGTAAATTCAAACAGAAAGAAGGAGGTAATTCTCATTGCAGAGTAGTTGGCCAACAGATGCAAGAAGTGTTAAGGAGGGAGTTCCTCATCACCAGCATTGTGGATCCCAGTGCGTGACTGGATCAGGTGACTGATATTATAGGGGAGATAAATAGCAATTTGACAAGACTATCAGATAGTACGTATGTTTTTGGATTGGGTCCACCATAAGCAAAACACAATTTTGTTTTTTAACACAAACATGCTCCACTGCAGTTGCAGCATCTACAGTGGGCTTTTATTCTTCATCTGTTAAAGATAAAAAGTTTTCTTTACTGTTTGTATGCATGTAACTATTAGGTTTTAAGTCATAATTACAGATATTTGAAAAAACACATAAATTATGAATTCATACGTTTTAGCTATATGGTTTAGTTTTTTTGATGTGTTGTGTTACTACAGTGACTGTTTTGTTCCACAGTCTGTCATCTGCAACCACTTACACCTTAAAGTAGATAAATTGTTTAAGCTAAAATTATGATTTGAAAACTGTTGTTTCTATGCCTAAAGTTCATTAATTCTGTAGACACACGAACACACACACACACACACACACACACACACACACACACACACACACACACATACACACACACACACTTAGAACTAATTAACTTCAGGCATAGAAATAACACTTTTCAAATCGTAATTTAGGCTTAAACAATTTATCTACTTTAAGGTGTAAGTGGCTGCAGATGACAAACTGTGGAACAAGGAAGTCATTGTAGTAACACAACACATCAGAAAATCCACGCCATGTGATGAAAGGGTGTGAATTCATATTTTATATGTTTTTTTCAAATATCTGTAATTACGATTTAAAACCTAATAGTTACATGTATACAGACAGTAAAGAACATTTTTTATCATTAACAGATGAAAAATAAAAGCCCACTGAAGATGCTCCAACTGCAATGAAACATGATTCGGTTAAAAAACAGAACTGTGTTTTGCTTACGGCGGACCCTATCCAAAAACATACGTATTGTTAAAGTAAACACGGAAAAGAAGAGCTTCAACCCCAAGATGATTAGTATCAGATAGTGGTTGACAGTGGAGCTGAGAATACTCTTTATAGGGACAAGGGAATATGACATAGGTGGTGACCTGGAAAAGTAGCTTCTCAATCTTGTGACACAAATCTAAATTGCTTTTTATTTTTGAATGTAATATTTACGAAAATAGAACAATTACTGTTACTTGGACAACTTTAATAGATATTTTTTACATTGTTTTATTGAAGTAGTGCCATTGTATGGGGTGTAAATTATTTGAGGTCTTTGTGACCCTATTGGTACACATGAGCCTGGTAGTAGGAGGGTTAAGCGACGTGACAGTTCAGAGGCTTCCTATACCAGGATACAGATTAGGTGGATCTTTTTAAAGGAGATCTTTGCGGATTGGGGGAGTGGCCATGTTCCTGGAAAACGTTATTCTATTGAATCTATTGATATATCAGAGTACTGCAAAGATATCGTTGAATGATATGTGGAGCAGTTGTATTTAGTTAAATGAAACTTTTAATTACGAGTATAGTTATCTACAGGTCCTTTAACTCTGATTTCCGGATAGTTCTATTCAAGCTGGAGAGAGTTCTTGACTCACTCTATAGAAAGTACTAAAAATTATTTGCACATGGAGATTTTAATACTAATTTCATAAGTGATTTGCGACAAAAGCAATGTTGGAAGATTTTGTAAGTTCATACCATGTAATGCAGATTGTCTGTATTCCATCCAGACTGCAAAGTATAAGTAGCACAGTGATAAACATTTTTGTTCGTTCTTCATTAATAGGAGGGCATTCCAATAGTACGTGGGTAGATGGCCTCAGACCTCGATGGACAAATTTTGACTCTAAAAGTGATTTGTAGTCACACTCACTGATTAAATATAATTACAAACTATTAGGAAATAATAATCCAGTGGCAACAGACCTTTTCAAATCTTACTAAGCAATGAGATTAGAAGTATGTTTGTAATGCTGATGACATAGATAATACACGTAACGCTTTCCTCATACTCTTAAAAAACTTGCTTTCCTTTAGACCGTCTAAAACAGAGTATTAGAACTAACCGGCAACCTGGGTGCCTGACTGGTAGGCTAAGGATATCATATAAAACAAATGGAAATTACATCAAAACGTCAAACACAGTCACAATAGATGTGCAGTAGCCCATAACAGGTAGTACTGTAAGGTGTTTGAAAATGTTATTAGCCGGCCGAAGTGGCCGTGCGGTTAAAGGCGCTGCAGTCTGGAACCGCAAGACCGCTACGGTCGCAGGTTCGAATCCTGCCTCGGGCATGGATGTTTGTGATGTCCTTAGGTTGGTTAGGTTTAACTAGTTCTAAGTTCTAGGGGACTAATGACCTCAGCAGTTGAGTCCCATAGTGCTCAGAGCCATTTGAACCATTTCAACCAAAATGTTATTAGGAAGGCAAACAGTATGTGGTATGTAAACAGAAAACCTAACTCTCAGGATAAAATTAAAACCACGTCGTCAGTCGTGAAGGATGTGTCTGGCCAGCAGCACAAAGTCGAGGATGTAAAGCCAATATACAATAAAATATTTTTGTTACTGATAATATATATACAGTATCTAACGATCACTTTTTGAATATAGCAGGTGAGTTAACGAAAACATGATTTCAACAGGGAATTTATGACACTCTCGGCACAGTAATTAAACCGCTGAAACTAAGGAATCCATTTATATGACGGGGTATGTAGCAGAATACCAAAGCACTGTGCTACATATATTAGCCGCATTTGTAATGTATCCTTTAGGAAAGGTGAACTTCGTGACCGATTAAAGTATTCAACAGGGAAAACACATTATAAAAAGAGAAAAATGGATAATGGAGACAATTTTCGATCTGTTTCCATACTATTGATGATTGCTGAAGTTACTGAAAGAGTAACTGATCATTTCAGTTGACGTAATCTGCTATCAAACGTAACGTAGGCCTTAGAAGTGGTTAACAACTGGAAATGCCATATTATCCTTTTTAGTTAACCCATTGAAAGAACTGAACGGAAAGTTGGGAAGACTACGTGCTTTGTAAGACCTTGGTTTCTCCCGATGTATACAATGTTCAAATAACTTACGAGAATGCAGCCTGTTAACGGCGTCGACAACAGCATATATTCCGACAGGAGCCCGCACTGCCATTTTCAAGACTAAACTGCAACAAGTAAGCGCTGTGCAAGTGAATTTAAAACCTTAGTGTTCAGAGAAACTCCGTAAAGATATCACACGTACACACACACACACACACACACACACACACACACACACACACACACACACACACATGTGCCATCAGAAACAAAAGATGACACAGACGTCAGACGTAATCGATAGTGTTACAAATAATCGACGGTTGAGGTAGCATGAACTCTGTCTCTCTCTTTTTTGACAAGTGAGAGAGCAGGATTCCATGCAGAATTTAGACAACAACTACCATCTCTGTTCTTAAAGTTACTAATTAATTTAATTTCAACCGTTTTCTTAATAACACTATCACAATAGTATGAAGGCTTTCACGACCGGATGACATATCTTCTGGTAAACCTTCCGGGATGTAAGGTCGTGGTCCATGAAACTCTTCAGCTCCTAACGTTTCGTCCAGTGCTTCGCTGGACATCTTCAGAGGGGTGTTTCTCCTCCGGTGAGTCTTGCCGACTGACGGGTCGGACGTCTGAGAGTCGCTCTCAGACGTCCGACCCGTCAGTCGGCAAGACTCACCGGAGGAGAAACACCCCTCTGAAGATGTCCAGCGAAGCACTGGACGAAACGTTAGGTGCTGAAGAGTTTCATGGACCACGACCTTACATCCCGGAAGGTTTACCAGAAGATACTATCACAATAGCTGGAATTACATGCCAGAATCTCTATGTTGTATTCCATAGGATGACCAATGCCAAGACAAGTTCTGCAATGGCGGATTTGTTCGGCCATTGTAAGCGTGTATACCGCTTATGCTCAGTACGCTGGTCTTCCACAGTCCTGAAAGTCTGACCAGTGCGAGACACGCCACAACTGCAAAGAATACAGTACACACCTTATCCAAACCAACAACATCCTTTACTGAGCGTAAAAGGATCCTGATCTTAGATAGTGGTCGAAAGACACACTTCACGCCGTTTTTCCGCAAAATATGACCAGTCCTGTTCGAAATGCTCCCTGCGTAAAGAGTAAAGGCCGTAGACTTTGGTGTCACCTCGGTGCACAGTTGCTCGATAGCGCAATGCACCTCCAACTATCAGCCTGCAGACACAAGTCAGCGTGAGCACGCTTCATATAAACGGCATGTCCCACTGTACCACCCACCATCCTCCTGACGAACACATCAAGGAAGGGAAGACATCCATTCTTTTCAACCTCCAACGTGAAACGAACATTCGGTTGGATTGAATGCACGTATTCTAAAAGGTCATTTATTTCTCACTGCCATGAGACCAAGCAACAAACGTATCGTCTACAT
The DNA here is from genome assembly GCF_021461385.2 of Schistocerca piceifrons. Classification (NCBI taxonomy): domain Eukaryota; kingdom Metazoa; phylum Arthropoda; class Insecta; order Orthoptera; family Acrididae; genus Schistocerca; species Schistocerca piceifrons. The sequence goes on along the minus strand of NC_060138.1, from coordinate 1,023,038,208 downwards.
ATCTGAAAATAAAAGGGAAAAAAAGGAGCAGGTTTCAACAACGCCGACACCAAGGCGCATCCTCGAAGTCTTGGCAGTAACATGTGACAACGGGCTTCCCACAGAAACTCCATCTGTATGCTGAAAGTATCTATTATTAACTGACCTGTTCTTTCCCTTGTCCGAAATAGAGGGACAGAGTTTAAGCTACCTTACCCGTTGATTATTAATTTCACTGCCGGAACTGTCTTTTATGTATACGCATATGCCTTCTAGTCTTAAAGGTGATTCTAAAATATTTCTGTATGCTGATGGTACTCGCTGGGAAGTAATGGATGTTGAGTGCAACATGGGCAATGTAACAAACAACCTAATGTAACAAATAACCTATGTTCAAGACTTCTAGAAAATAAATTGATACTATGTCACAGTAAGACTCAAGTTTTTGCAATTTCTAAGACGCAGTTGGATAAAACTGACATTTCCATGATACGGAACAGGCATATGGGTAGTGAGACTGAACAATCCAGGGAGTACAGTACGCTACTGAATGCCTTTTTAGTAAGCTACCACAAGAATTAAAAAATCGTAGCAGTAACACCCAACATTCAAGTCTGAACTGAAGAATTCCCTTATGGCTCACTCGTCCCATTCTTCTGGCGATTTCCTGGAAAATAAATAAATAAACAAAAAACCTAAGCAGATCCTCATGCCTAAAATTCGTGTAAATTTTATTTTACCTATTATTAACTTTTTCCGGTGGCACTTTCATGCACTGACTCGTTGCATTGTCATCGAAATTTGATCCTCGAATTGATCCTAAACGGTAAAATAAAAATAAATAACTGCCTTCGGTACTTGATATTACATCGTTAATATGATTCACTGTCTCTTTGAGATTAAAATTTTTATTTTGACGCCGACTGGTTATCACGTCAGAGTCTATGTCGTTACCATAAACAGACAAGATTCTAATTTTCAGTAAATAATTCATTTGAGTGTATGTCGTTAAGTTATTGTATAACTGCACGGTAATCCATTTGAGGAATAATAGGATAAAGAGAGGAAGATTCTTTCCTAGGCTCTCTTTCAGAAACTGTAAAATTCAGTTCATGACGTTATTCGTTGCCTATACAACCAGAAAACTCGACAAACTGCTAATGGAATCGGTAAGTTGTTGCATTCTGTACTACCAATTACTTTTGGAAATATTTTTCAATATTAATATTTCCTAGAATTAATCATCATATAATTGGACTGCGTGCTTTTCGTTAACGTAGTTTGCAGTTCATTCCTCTCTCTAAAACGCTAGAATATTTTTTCGCAAAATCACGTCGAACTATTATGAGAATTAAGACAGACTTTTGTTTTTCGTATTTCTCATAATTAAATAATACATTTGACCAGTTAACTAATATTCCATAACAGCTACATCTTAAGTTTTATTCCTCGTTGGTTAATAACGTTATTCTCCATAAATCATATGGCTTATTCATACCAATATTATACAAAGGATGGGCACGTAATAAAGTGTTTTGACTGACTCCATAAAAGTGTGAGTCATTTGAGAGTAGTAAAGATGAGACTGACTACACTTTAAAAGACGTACATGACGTATATTACTTATCCAGTTGTTTCATTAAAATACCATAATAGCCACCGGAGATGTGGTATAACTTTAGGCTTATTGCTGTGGTGAAGGACCGTCGACCACCTTGTTATTTCATCCGGAAACTTGATAACCTTGCATCGCCTGAAGTATAGGCGTCGGAGCTCGCCGTATTCTAGCCGTGTATACGTAACAAGTAAAACCAGACAAACGACTTTGTATTTTATTTTAAACAAAAGTATCATAATAAACTAATTATATTGATTATATACAGTACCAAATGTATCGTGTAGGTGGCAAAGTTCTCTGTGAGACTGCAATACTTATGTACCACTACACATCGCAGCTGAGTCAGAATTACTAATTTAGCTTGCACTATATGTTATGTGGTTTGCATGCCTCCAGTGGGGTAGCGTACTGCAGCCGTACAAGTTAATGTTACATATTCACTCCCTGCGAATTCCACGGAAGAACTGTCGCCGCGACATCGTTCGAAAGTCCCAGCAGACACAGTTTAGCGGCAGGGACGGAACTCTTTGAGTTTGAGCAGCACACCTTCTTCTGCCACACAACTTAGGCCCAGTGCCAGAACCGCTCTCGCGGAACTTTCGAAACCATATTAGAGGGGGTGGGCGGAGAGGGGTAGGACGAGGGGGTGAGAGGGGCGTGGCCTACGCAGTGGACTGGCCTTCCCTGCGGTGCGCAGAGCCAGGTGGACGCAGGCGCTATTAAGGGAGAAACAGAGCGAGCCACAGAAAATAAGACCCATATACGGGTAGTTTGTGACGAGACGCTTTATGCAATTACGTGGCACTCCCTGAGACTGTCCAGTCGTCTTAAAGTGGACATACATTAACAAAGATGTATGCAATTTTCAAAATAGCGGACCACTTTGTAACGGACAGCCGGCTCCAGATTTATTCACGAAGATGCGCGAATTAACTGTAAGTGACCATGTGAGGGGTTGGAGCGAATGTAAATGCTTGTACTTAAAGTAGTATACTAAAACAAGACGCCTACTTTTATCAATTTATACGTATTTGTGTGTGAAAACTGACTTTTAAGACAGTCTGAAATTACTGGCAGTAATGGGATATTCGCTATATGAAGCCAAACTCAAATACGTATCTTAACTCTTTGAAGGGCAGGCAAAACTGTAATTACCCACATACTTAGACGGTTTCAGGGGCCAGTAGTCTCTCTGCCAAGCACCTAATTGTTGCCTAAAATGCCCCTAGATGGCAGTGCAGGTCTTCTGCGCGAATTTTTGCCGCGTATTCAGAACAATAGTTGATACTTCTTCATTGTTAGCACTGTTCTTGGAAGCGGCGTGCCGTATTCTCTGTAGCTCTTCTTTATACGACTATTTTTTGTAAGTAATTGCTTATATTTATGTGTTGAACATATATAAGTCTACGTGTAATGTAACTTTAAATTTAAATAGAATTTTCGATGTTTTACAGACAAATTTCTGTGTGGTTAGTGCTGCTAACCACCGCCCTTCTGCTCCACCCAGTATATTTTCTTCGTCTCCGTCGAATATGTCTAGCTGAAAATGAATAACTTAGGACGAATGTTACCGAATTTTATTTGAAGAAATACCTTCTAGTGACGGCAGTGTTGACAGTGATGGCAGTGATGGAAATGACCCCACATTCACGACAATTTGTGCAAGTTCTAGGCTTGTGTGCAGTCATGTGTTGAGCAGTAGTGATTCTCTGGATGACAGTGAAATTGATGACGTCACTGAAAATAATATTTTACCATCTACTGTTCCATCAACAGTCACGGTAAACTGGAGCCAAGAAACAAGTGTTGACCAAGTGCGCTTACTGATTGGAGAAGGTGATGTGATCGCAGAAATAAAGAACAAAGTGAACCTAAAGCCAATTGACTTGTTTTGTGATTTTTCGACGAAACACTGATAAAACACATAGTGTTCCAAACTAATTTGTATGCTACACTGAAAGGCAACACTTTCATGCCCACCAACGAAGTTGAAATTAAGACTTTTATTGGAATAAATCTTTATATGGGTATCACAAAAAAGCCTAGCTACAGAGATTACTGAAGCACTGATTCAGATCTTGGAGAAAGTTACATATCAAAGCTGTTGCCAGTAAAACGGTTTAGTTGGCTACTGAGTAACTTGCACCTCAGTGATAATTCGGTCACTCCCAACAGAAACAGTCAGAACTATGGTAAACAGTACAAACTACGTCCATTTCTAGACCATTTGAACAGGAAATTCCAGGATTGCTATAAACCACATCAAAAACTTGCTATTGATGAAGCAGTGGTTAAATTAAAAGGCAGATCATCTCTCAAACAATATATGAGGGACAAACCTATAAAAAGAGGGTACAAAGTGTGGATGTTATGTGATCAGTCGTCATACAACCTTAAATTTGATGTTTATACAGGAAAAGCTTACATTCTCCAGTAGGATCGAAAGTGGTTCTAAATTTAACCAGCGATCTTCATGGAAATAATCATATTATTTTCATGGACAATTATTTTACATCATATGATCTGTTCAAGGACTTAAAATCCAATGATGTGTACGCTTGTGGAACAATAAATCCCAGAAGAAAAAACATGCCAAAACTCAAGGAGGAAAAGGAATTGCAAAGAGGGGAATTCGATCACAAAATAAGCAATGATGACGGAGTAATTTATGGATGGAAATTAACAGGGCAGTCAACTTGATTTTAACATGTCATTCACCATCAGATGTGTCCACAGTAACTCGAAAAATGAAAGATGGAACAATAACCAGTATCACTTGTTCAATTGTATTGAAAGACTACAATTCCAGTATGAACTATGTGGATAATTTTGATCGACTAAAATCAGACTATGCTATTGACAGAAAAAGCAGTGTGACAAACGCGTTCATTATGCACAAAGAAATCGAAATGGAGGAATTCTCCAAAAATCTTGTTGGCTCCAAAAATAGTTTCAGTGGCTTCTGTATCCCAAAGTAGTATAGCAACCCAGATCAAATCACACAAACCATACGTAGACAAAAGTATTCGCCACGAAAGCAGTAAACATCAACCAATTCACTCATCATCTAGAAGATGCGCAGTTTGCAGTTCAAAGAAAAATCTAGTGTGAAGAGTGTGGATGTGTTCAGTGTGCAAAGTACCTTTGTGTCTGACAGCAGGCAAGAACTGTTTCAAGAGATACAACGAAAATTAAAAACTAGTTGTTTCAAAGTTCAACCACCAAATATCGAATTTGTTTCCTGTAATGGGGTGGTGGTTACCTGTAGTGACCACATTTAATGTTAATACTTTGTTGTTGTTTATGTGAATTTTTTACAAACTCAATGTATAAAACATGTCAAAACAATAAAACAAATGTGTTACAAGTAAAAGAAATTTTAAATTTTCAAATAATTTTTCTTGCCCTGAAGAATATCTTACATGTGATTCCACGGCTCTACACGTCGATTATTAAATCTTATATGAGTGGATATCAATTCATTTAAGAGGAAAGATACAAATGACTGTAGTGCTGATGCGCCACAAGTGACGTCAAAAATCAGTGAGTAGCTAGAACCAATTTCCACCATCTCAGCGAAGGTTAGCCCATTCATGAGTGACTGTCATTGTTTAAACCAACTATCACCAGCAATAACGGATTTGAATAGACCACGACCATTCTTAATGGAATAATAGGTTCAGAGTTTCCATCATTCAGATGGTTTTCCAACAAAAGACTGAATTTGTAAACAGTATAAAATTTACGTGTAAGAGTTTCTACCGGTAATCAGGAACGTGGTGTGCATTATCATAGTAAATTATTTATTTAGGCAATACGCGTGACACAAAGGCAAGACAAATTAAGTTATGAAATAAATTTCAGCTAGCAAAAGCAAATACCCCTTTCGAGGTTCACAAGAGGAGGAGAGACACTTCGAAAAGACATGGAGACACGGAAAGACGGCAGCTGGATAACATCATACTGTATAGAGAATCAGAAATCCAATACTAGGTCGTAAGGCATACTCAGGAGCAGGTATAGACTCAGATTGCAATTAAATAATGATCAAAAAATAGCCTGATGCTTGAAAGCAAGGGTATAATCGAGGTACAAGAAAGCAGCACGGTACGTATTGCTACACTAAATAGTACCTTAGTTCAGTTTAGATGGAATGGGTACCTCTAAAAAGGGTATCGACAAAAATACATATGAGATTTAACTGTGATTAATTGCGATTAGCAGGAGATATACTTCAGTTGATTGATGAAAGAAGGAAGTACTAAACTTCCGGAAAGAGTAACGAATACAGTAATACAAATCACTTGGAAAAGAAATCTTTTGGATGTGCAGTGGAGCTAAGGCGATAGCAAAACTGTGAAGAAATGGGAAAGGAAATGAACGTTGGAAGCGTGGTTTCAACATCAGAAAAGTGAAAAATTACCAAAGTGTTCAAAACACTAAGGCGACAACATTAAGATGCAAAAGCAATCATTTGGCAAACGCGAAAGAAGCAGCATAAAGATGGAAAGAAAAAATGAGGTTCTGTACGAAGTGGCGCTAGCATAACAGAAGAAGAAATGAATGAGAGTTTAGAGGATAAAGGAAATAGAGTATTAATCAGAGGGAAATATATTCGTAGTTGGGAATATAGGCAACCATCAGGACGTTAATGGAATGACGACAGCGAAATTCTTGCCGGGCGGTGCGGGACTCAACCGGGATTTTCCACTTATCGCAATGATCTCCTTACCATTAGGCTATCCGAACACGCTCCAGCGCACGACCCAAACTTCCATAAGTCGTCAGCTACCTGTTTTTAACCTGCTCTCGTACATTCATTATGTAAGTTCTCGTACAGGGAAGACATTTTGACTGAAAGTCGCTTGCCGTGTGTTGGCGGACAACTACGGTATTGCAGTGCCTATGTCGTTCAGAAAGACGATGCAATGTTACTTAGAATATGCAGGCACGTCCGAAGTTTCGCAAGCACGCTCCATAGCTAGAAGCAAACTTCGATATGTCGTCAACCATGTGATATAGCCTGCACGTGTACATCCATTATTTATAACCCCGTAAAGTGGAAACATGTTAATTGAAAGTCGCCTGCCAGGTGTTGGCAGATAACTACATTACTGCAGCGCCTGTGTTGCTCAGAAGTGCATTTTAGAAGAAATATTACATCATCATCTGAACAACGCAGGTACTGCATTATCGTATCTATCCACCGACACCAAGCGATTGACTTTCGGTTAAAATGTGTGGAGGAATGTACATAATGGATGGACGAATGGAGGCTGTAGTCACATGGTTGACGTCATACGGAAGTCTAAGTCTGACCGTGGAACGTGGACGGACACCCTGATGGTAAGGTGATCTCTCGCGATAAGTGGGAAATCCGGTTTCGAGCCCCGGTCTGGCACAGATTTTCATTGTCGTCATTGCATTATAAAGCCGATGGTTATACATGCAACTGCAAATTCGTTTCATGTTCCTCATAATGACTGTAGTTCCCGCAGTGCCTGTATTTTTGAATAACACAGGCACTGATACATCGTTTTCATCAGAGCGACAGAGCTTTGGAAAACGTGCAATGAAACTGTGCAGAAGGGCGAGACCCGTCCTCCGGAATTGTTATTGTAGGACGTGGCAACTAAAGAAACACTGAAGAAGCATTGAAGTAATTATGAGAAAATTTCAGAAACGGGATTAAATTTCAGAGGGAAAGGATATCCGCGATAATTGATAAGACTTTCTGATGACGTTGCTGTCCTCTATGTAAATGAGGAAGAATTACTGGACGTGTTGAATGGAATAAACAGTCTAATGAGCGCATGGATTGAGAGTGAACCAGGGAAATATGAAAGCATTGAGGAGCAGCAAAAATGAGTCTGGAGACAATCATACGAAAAACTTTGCAGACAGCACCGTAGAAGACGCTAAGAAATTACTCTACGATGGCGGACGATGCTTGGGAGACCTAAGAAGAAGAGTAGCCCGACAAAAGGAGCTTTCATATGTAACAGAGTTCTACTGCTGTCAAACATAAGCCATAACTTGCCGAAGAATTTTCCAAGAACGTTTCTCTGGAGCACCGGAAGCGAAAAGAATGGAACCGTTTGGCACGTAGTGCAACAGAAGAATGATGACAATTAAGAGGTCTGGCTGAGTAAAAAGAGAGATTCGTCATAGACTCGACGAGGAAAGAAAGTCATGGAAACATTATTAGAAGAAAGGACAGGATGATGGGCATGTGTTAAAACATCAAAGAACAAGTTCAACGGTACTAGAAGGAGCCGTAGGCAGCAAAAGTTGTAAGAGAAAAAAAGAGATTGGAATATCTACAGCGAACAACTATACTATGAAAGGACGATATTGTCCTTCAAATGTGTTAGAAGACTAGTAACTTCCTCCTCCTCCGCACTTTTCCCTTTGTTCCCAAAAAGACCTTAGTTGTTTGGGTCAAGAAATATGTGGACATTTTAGAGCAACAATTCAGTTACAAGAATTCAGTCTTTCAAAATGAGAATGTTGAAACAGTCACTAGTGATATGGGGGAATGAGTACAATGGGTAACACCTTATCAGTTCTTCCTTATTTATCTTTTTTTTTGCTGATATCATTATGTATATAATCATTTATGCTGATACTAAGAATATGTAAGAGTTTGCTAAGGAGAACGGTCGTCTGTTGTCCTGCTCAGAACATCAGTTACCGTTCGAAATTATCGTCGAAAACAGTCTGTAACTGAAAACGTTGTGTATTTATATTATTTCTGCATACGTTTCACCTGAATACTGTAAATACTTTGGAACGTACACTACTGGCCATTAAAATTGCTACACAACGAAGATGACGTGGTACAGACGCGAAATTTTACCGACAGGAAGAAGATGCCGTGATATGCAAACGGTTAGCATTCCAGAGCATTCATACAAGGTTGGCGCCAGTGGCGACACCTACAACGTGCTGACACGAGGAAAGTTTCCAACCGATTTCTCATACACAAACGGCAGTTGACCAGCATTGTCTGGTGAAACGTTGTTGTGATGCCTCGTGTCAGGAGGAGAAATAGGTACCATCACGTTTCCGACTTTGATAAAGGTCGAATTGTAGCTTATCGCGATTGCGGTTTATCGTATAGCGTCACTGCTACTCACGTTGGTCGACATCCAATGACTGTTAGCAGAATACGGAATCGGTGGGTTCAGGTGGGTAATACGGAATGTCGTGCTGGATCCCAACGGCCTCGTATCACTAGCAGTCGAGATGACAGGCATCTTATCCGCATGGCTGTAACGGATCGTGCAGCCACGTCTCGATCCCTCAGTCAATAGATGGGGACGTTCGCAAGACAAAAACCAACTGCACGAACAGTTTGACGAAGTTTGCAGCGACATGGACTATCAGCTCGGAGACCATGGCTGAGGTTAGCCTTGACGCTGCATCACAGACAGGAGCGCGTGCGATGGTGTAGTCAACGACGAACCAGGGGGCACGAATGGCAAAACGTCATTTTTTCGGATGAATCCAGGTTCTGTTTACAGCATCATGATGGTCGCATCCGTGTTTGGCGACATCGCGGTGAACGCACATGGGAAGCATGTATTCGTCATTGCCATTCTGGCGTATCACCAGGCGTGACGGTATGGGGTGCCATGGCTAACACGTCTCGGTCACCTCTAGTTCACACTGACGGCACTTTGAACAGTGGACGTTACATTTCAGATGTGTTGCGACCCGTGGCTCTACCGTTCATTCGATCCCTGCGAAACCCTACATTTCAGCAGGATAATGCACGACCGCATCTTGCAGGTCCTGTACGAGCCTTTCTGGATACAGAAAATGTTATACTGCTACCCTGGCCAGCACATTCTCCAGATCTCTCACCAATTGAAAATGTCTGGTCAATGGTGGCCGAGCAACTGGCTCGTCACAATTCGCCAGTCACTACTCATAATGAACTGTCTTATAGTGCTGAAGCTGCATGGGCAGCTAGTTGTACCTGTACACGCCATCCAAGCTCTGTTTGACTCAATGCCCAGGCGTATCAAGGCCGTTATTACGGCCAGAGGTGGTTGTTTTGGGTACAGATTTCTCAGGATCTATGCACCCAAATTGCGTGAGAATGTAATTACATGTCAGTTCTAGTATAATATATTTGTCCAAGAATACCCGTTTATCATCAGCATTTCTTCTTGGTGTAGCAATTTTAATGGCCAGTAGTGTACATATTTTAAGTCAAAATATTGTCTTGTCGGTGACAAGTGTCAATTTCATCAGCAACGTCTAATACGTAAACAATATCATGCTGTGTGCATTCAAAGCTCAAGGAGAAAGTCGTATTTTGATTACTAAGGTGCAGATGCTACAGAAATTGGATGATTCCGTGATGTGTTAATGGAGACACTCCTCCCCTTGCAAAGCTTCTCGCTTCATTGCATGGAATGGACTATAGCCACAGCAAGGTTCTGACACAAACCTCCAAATTCTGGGACTGTCTTATTAAGAAATCTTCTGAGATTCGTAATAGCGGGGATGCACATCACAAGGTATGTGACCCTCCATTACAATGGTCAAGAACTGAAATGAGGTATTAGACAACGAACTGACTTCGGGGGCAGGCAGAGGAACAGAAGAGGTGCAGCTAGCACACGCACCTGGGCGCAAACCTAGGACAGAATATAGGGTCGGCGGGGGCACTGGGGCTTTGTACGCTGAGCGCAGGTGGATTATAGAGCTGCCGATCAGAGGGAGATGGGGAGGAGATAAAGGCCCGGCGCCGGCCACTTATCAGCCAGTTCAACAGCGCGCCTGAGGATGGCAACGTCGTCGTTTGTCGAAATATTGTGTCTGTCCGGCAATTCCACATGACCTATTTAGAGAAAGATTAAAAGTTTTTCCTTCTCGCCAAAATGTTGGCTGGTGAAAATTTTTACCAATTGTTAAGGCTTTTAAATGTTACAGAAATCTTGTGAATGTAGGAAGTTGAGGCTACTATTAATTCAACTCAAACATCCCGAGTAGCAGAAATACACCTCTCCACTTAAGTTCCTTAAATGATCATTAAATCAAGACCCTACGCTGTCGACAGGCGTTGATATACATCAATGGGGACAGTTGAAAATGAGTGCCCCAACCGGGACTCAAACCTGGTATCTCCTGCTTACATGGCAGACGCTCTATCCATCTGAGCCACCGAGGGCACAGAGGATAGTGCGACTGCAGGGATTTATCCCTTGCATGCTCCCCGTGAGACCCACATCCCCAACTTAATGTCCATACATTACATTCGTAGTGCCCCTGCCCTCGGTGACTCAGATGGATGAAGCGTCTGCCATGTAAGCAGGGGATCCCGGGTTCGAGTTCCGGTCGGGGCACACATTTTCAACTGTATATCAACGCCTGTCGACAGCCTAGGGTCTTCATTTGATTATCAATACATTCCAGAGCCCTGCATGGTCACCGATGATATCTGATCCTTCGGACATGTCTGAAAGAACAGATACCATCTTCATGTAAGTTCCTTAAAGGTGCCCAACTGCATGCTTGCTATTTAAACTCTTGTTTGACAGGCCAAAATTACAGCAAAGGTGTGGAAACACAGTATGAAATGACAAATAACATTAATTAATAGTACATTACAAAATACTACTTAACTTTTGCACAATTTGATGCAAGGCATTTGATTTCTTAAACAGAAAACAATAAAACCTAAATAACTATTATGTCTCTTAGAAGTCTACGATAGTCTCACCGTAACTGGTAGTTACTAGCAGACATGCTGTTAATGATCTTAGTTCACTCTAAATTGTAACTGCTAACTCAGATGATAGTCTAGCAGGGGACCATACTCAACTGGCTGCGGGCACTGAACTGAACTAATTGCTGGCTCAGAACTGTCTGAGTGACTGTGCCATGTGACGTTTTCGTGCCTGTCAAAAAATGGTTCAAATGGCTCTGAGCCTGTGGGACTTAACATCTGAGGTCATCAGTCCCCTCGAACTTAGAACTACTGAAACTTAAGGAGATCACACACATCCATGCCCGAGGCAGGATTCGAACCTGCGACCCTAGCGGTCGCGCGGTTCCAGACTGTAGCGCCTAGAACCGCTCGGTCATAGAGGCCGGCTTGTTGCCTGTCAGTGGAAGGATTTCCATGTCTGCCAGAATAAGTCAGAAGCAATGTAGTCTGTGGTTGACAATGCCCATCACTATCCACGTTAAGGGCAAACATATACAATATACTGAAGGAAGTGACGCAGAGGCAGGAAGAGGTCGATGTTTGTGAGCTCCATCCGGAGACTGTCGGCACCAGATGAGTGGTTGTGACTGTGTGGTGACGGCCTCTTGCGATATTTCGTGAATACCCAACCTGTAGTTGCTCGCATTGCTCATAGGTGTCGCTCTCAGTCCACTTGATGTGGCAGGAGTTGTATTATAATTTCTTGACACTGATTTTTTGCACTACATTCAGATGCGTATTTCCACTGTAATATAAGCTCCTTGCTTCATAGTGTACACTGTCATTCTAGCTTCACACAACAATCAGAATATTGTTCACTGCTTATTCTACATCACTAACAGTCTGTAAATTAATAAATCGGTACTTCTTCACGGAAGATTTTACGTCCTGTCACAGTCGCCACGTATGATGCCTGGAGGTAAAGTAATAAGTTCTCTCTCCCTCATGCTATTGCTGCACACGCTTTTGTCAAACACAGGCAAGTGAATTGGGGATGTTTCACATATCTGCCACCACATGACGGTTTTCGTTCTTCTACTCCCACTGCTAGCTAAAACCAGAAACCAGTAATGTTAATTAGTTGCGGCAAGTTGAGGAAACACTCACACAGTGATAGTCACGAAAAACTGGTATTATTAAAATACACTGTCCAGTCACGCAAATGTGACCAATTGTCAAAAGCCACCAGTTGCAGTGCGGCGCCTACAAATCGCCCAGAAAGATAGTCAATGAGATTCTGGAAGGTACTGATAGGAATGTGAAGCTATGTCGACTTCACTGCCGTGACCAGCTGCGCTAACTCTCGCAGATGAGGACCCATGGCGCCGGCAGGTGTGGCCGAGCGGTTCTAGGCGCTACAGTCTAGAACCGAGTGACCGCTACGGTCGCAGGTTCGAATCCTGCCTCTGGCATGGATGTGTGTGATGTCCTTAGTTTATTTAGGTTTAAGTAGTTCTAAGTTCTAGGGGACTGATGACCTCAGATGTTAAGTGCCATAGTGCTCAGAACCATTTGAACCATTTTTTTTTTGAGGACCCATGGCGCGAACACCTCAATCGAGGTGGTCCTACAGATTCTCGATTGGGTTTAAATACGGGGAGTCTGGTGGCCAGGGGCGTACGGTAAACTCATCCTGGTGCTCTTTTAACCATTGCACCTACACTGCGATCAGTGTAGTCCATTGCATTGTCCTGTTGGTAAATGAGATCGTCTCAAGGAGAAACAAAGTGCATGTAGGGGTCGCCAAGGCAAATGCATACTTTTGTTGATCCATTGCACCTTCAAAATGATGAGATCACCGAAGGAATGCCACAGAAACGTTCCTCAGATCACAACGCTTCTTTTTCCGCCCTCGACCCTACTGACGATTGTAGCTCGGTGTTAGCTTTCAGACATTTCACACTGTACACGCATAAAACGTGACTCGTCTAAAGAGGGTACATGTCGCCTATTAGTGGACGTCCAGTTTCAGTACTGGCGTCCAGCTTTCAGCCTTTGTCGGCAATAAATAGCAGCAGCATGGGCGCATGAACCAAGTCGAGGCCCACACATAGCAACATTCGCTTAAAGGACATTGATAAGACAACGTCGGTAGCCCCTTGATTCATCTGGGTGGTCGGTTGCTCAAGTTGCACGTTTCCTCGTCCGTACACATTTCTGCAGCTGTTATGCAGTCATCCGTGGGCCGTGGTCGATCGCAGTTGCCTCGGCACCTGTTTTGGGTAGCGCCGTATTGCCATGCACCACATACTGTAATCCGTGGTGGCATGCAGGTAGTTCACAAACTCAGCGGTTTCGGAAATGCTTCCATCCTTGGCTGTAAAGCCAATGATCATGCCCTTTTGGAAGCCAGTTAAATCCCTCCGTTTCCACGATACGACAATGAATATGACGACTGCACTGTTGTCTGCCTGCCCCTGACACTCTTTATATACCCTTCTCTGCTAGTGTTGTTAGCCGCAGTTTTTATTTTTTATATTTATTTATTTATTGTTCCGTGGGACCAAATTAAGGAGAAGTCTCCATGGTCATGGAATTAGTCAAAACATGAAATTATAACACGATATTAGAAACAGGTAAAATGAAATATAAAAAAACATATTCAGGTGACAAGTCGTAAGTTTAAATGAAGAAAATCAACAATGTAACACTGGAATTTGCTTAATTTTTTAGCTCTTCCAGGAGCTCCTCGACAGAATAGAAGGAGTGAGCCATGAAGAAACTCTTCAGTTTAGACTTAAAAGAGTTTGGGCTACTGCTAAGATTTTTGAGATCTTGTGGTAGCTTATTGAAAATGGATGCAGCACAATACTGCACTCCTTTCTGCACAAGAGTCACGGAAGTGCATTCTACATGCAGATTTGATTTCTGCCTAGTATTAACTGAGTGAAAGCTGCTAACTCTTGGGAATAGGCTTATATTGCTGACAACAAACGACATTAAAGAAAATATATACTGTGAGGGCGATGTCAGAATTCCCAGATTTTTGAATAGGGGTCGACAAGACATTCTCGAACTTACACCACATATATCTCGAACAGCCCGTTTTTGAGACAAAAATACCCTTTTTGAATCAGAATAATTACCCCAAAAAATAATACCATACGACATAAGCGTATGAAAATATGCGAAGTAGACTACTTTTCGTGTTGAAGTGTCACTTGTTTCAGATACTGTTCTAATGGTAAATAAAGCAGCATTTAGCTTCTGAACAAGATCCTGGACATGGGCTTTCCACAACAGCTTACTATCTATCCGAACGCCTAGGAACTTGAACTGTTCCGTCTCGCTTATAATATGCCTATTCTGTCTGATCAAAATATTGGTTCTTGTTGAATTGTGAGTTAGAAACTGAAAAAACTGAATCTTACTATGATTTAGCATCAAATTATTTTCCACAAGCCACGAACTTATTTCATGAACTACATTATTTGTTACTGTTTCAATATTACACACAAGATCCTTCACTATCAAGCTGGTGACATCAGCAAACAGAAATATTTTTGAATCACCTGTAATACTAGAAGGCATATCATTTATATAAATAAGAAACAGCAGTGTGTGAGTGGTTCCTTAAATTTACCATAGGCGGTGGTCACATTAATTTTACTCGACCGTGTATATTATATCATGGGATCCACTGCTCGCAATGGCTATTGTCATACAATCTACGTAATCAGTTATTGACACTCCAACGATGTAGTCAGTTGAGATACACTGAAGTCTGCTATTGAGATGTTAATCACTCATGTCAATTACTTAGCGGTCAAAGATGCAAACTCTACTTTTCAAAGAGGTCATTGTAAGACTCGACGTGTGTTACAGTATACATTAATCCATCATAATGGCATTATCAATTACTTTCACGAGTGCTCATGTCGCCGATCGCGTAGCAGCAGCTGTTTGACGATTTAGCAGTACGATATTCTTCAAGAAACATCTATGTTCTTGAGATTTAGTGCAACCAATTATATGTCTGATTTTCACTTAGCATGTTCAGTCAGGTTTAATAGAGTCCATGTGATTTGTCCCATAGCTGTCGAGACACGGTTGACTGTTGTCTCGAAACATGGCACATGAGTTCGTAAATTTTGTAGTCGGGTAACTTACTAATACTGAACCGTCAGGACTGATGAAAAATACACAACTTTCGTGCTAAAGACTTTAATTAAATCGACAAAATGCCGCCGTTTTCATTCCTGCAGCCATGATGTCAGCTTCCAGCGTGACATGCTCCATGGAAGCTGAACCACGAATCTCTGCAATCTGGTTTCTCCAGAGAGGAGACTTTTGATATTGTCGCAGGATTGGCAGCGATAATACTGTAGTTGTAACTTGAACCCTTGACTTCAAGGCTACAGTTCATATGCTCACCACTATAACAAGAGCAGATGGAGCACTACCACAGCTCGAGCGAAAGAAAATTCATTCACCAGAAACTTGCTTCATTAACACAGGTGGTTGGGTATAGGATTCACGAGGCGACAGATTTATTGGAGCCGTAAGTGAACGACGACTGGCCAGCGGCCAAGTTTTATGTTAAAGACTGTACATAATCGGTCTCATAGTCAACATAACTTCTGGAGTATCCTCTATCTGTCAGTCAAGTAAACAATCCTTAGCACAATAAATGTGGATGACTACTGAGTGAGTGACAAATATCTCTCCTTCGTTTTATCAATAACTGCCTTCATCTGCTTGACGTCTCGCAGTCGGCAGGTTTTGCTGCTGCTTTTGACAAATTTTCTGCCCTTTTGTATACAGTGAGCGAATTTTTTTGTTGGCGGGTGTACATCTGCAATCTCAATATCTTTGAAGTACCTTTCATTATGGTGACAGCCCCATATAATCACGGAGGACTGTGCCCCAGAAATCCATAACTACAATGTCGATCATATAATTCAGCATTTTATTAACCTTTTTTTTCCAAAACACGAAGGAACTGAAGGCTATAGCTGCCAAAGTGCATTGATGCCCAGTTCCAGTTAATGACTGTAATTCCTATGTGTCTTGATTCATAGTGGCTGCAGCTGCAAAATGGTGTCTGTTCACTCGGTCATGTCTGAGAGAACAGACACCACATACATAATTAAGGCGATGACAGCCAATGATCGCTTCAGTGCAGATACACACCAAGCTCGAACTCTTATGGTAATTGGGGAGGTGCTGACATTAATGAGGCTAATGAGCAAGGCTACTATATCAGTAGTGCATGTTGTAAGTTGAGAATCTGGCTCTGACAGAAGGCATACTAGAATATCCCGTGCAGTTATGGTGACCATTGTGTCTGGATGATCTGATGGTCAGCAGGAGACGTGGGTTCAACTCCTGGTCCAGCACAAATTTTCAACTTGTCCTATTGATATAAAAATCAATGCCCACTGGCAGCTAATGCATTTAATTCCTTTTTCTCTTGATTCGCAATGGCTGCAGAATCAAAATTGTGTCTGTTCTTTTGGACACGACTGAAAGAACAGACACCACATATACAGCTTTTATGAATTTTAGATTATGTAGCCTCCTATCAACCTCAGCTCTAAAACTCTACTCCCCAATTATTTCTACTTGTATTACTGTACGTCGAAAACAGCTATGTTACTGAGGAAGTTATTAAAACAGTCGATGATTAGATTAGATTAACTTTTCGTTCCACAGACCCAAAAATGAAATGATTCTCGTGGGTGTGGAACATGTCAGAAAGTATAACGTAAAAACGTAGAACATTTAACTATATTACTCACTTCCCTGGTCATTTGGCAGATATGTGAATACATTACAGTAAACGGCTAATATTTACAGAATCAATACGCTTTCAGAATATAGCTATGCAAATAAATTTATCATACACAGATGTCTAATCCTGACTGTTGTGATCAAGTGCTGTCAGAACTGAAATGTAACAGACATTTTCACTTAAGCTGGTCTAATAGCCCCCCTTAGATATTCATCTAAAGAGCAGAAGGAGTTGCCTTACAAAATGTCTTTCTAACTCTGATTAAACTGTGCTTTATCTGAAAGCAAAATTATAATGGTTGTTGCCTTTTTATAGAAAATGTGTGTTCTTCAGTATTGGACCACTTTCTGGACTAAGATAAGTGATTTTAGGCCTTTATATAGATTGCCCTTATCCCTAGTAATGATACTATGTATTGAACTATTGGCTGGAAGTAAACATGTTATTTGCAACAAATTTCATTAATGAATAAATATGCTGAGAAGCAATGGTTAGAATATCCATTTCCTGGAACATTTTTCTACATGGTGTTCTTGAATGTACACCACATATGAGTCTCATTAGACGCTTTTACACTCTAAAATCTTTTACTCGGTGTAAAGAGTTAGCCCAAAACATGATCCCATATATCAAAACAAAATGAAAATTAGCAAAGTATGCAAGTTTTTTGATATTTTAATCTCCTAAATCTGACATCATTCACATTGCAAATACAGATATGTTCAAGCGCCTCAGCGATTCTGTGGTATGCCCTTCCCAGTTAAATTTATTATCGAGTTGTAATTCCAGGAATTTGACACTATCAACCTTTTCTATTTGTATGTCTTCATAGGCTGTACACAGGCTGGAAGAAAATCTCTTACAGGTTCTGAACTACATATAGTGGATCTTTCCGAAGTTTCATGACAGTGAATTAGCCTTAAACCATTAATTAATGTCAGTGAAAGTTTGATTAGCAGCCGCTTCTAAATCTTTATTTGACTTGCTGTTTATTGCAATGTTTATGTCTTGTGCAAGCAAAACGAACTCAGCATCTGGCAATGTAACGGGCGAGAGGTCATTAACACACACAAGAAAAAGAATGGACATAAGATGGAACCATGAAGAACACCACATGTAATTAAATCCCAACCAGATGAGACTGTAGCGTTCTCGCTTCCCGCGTCCGGGTTCCCGGGTTCGATTCCCGGCGGGGTCAGGGATTTTCTCTGCCTCATGATGACTGGGTGTTGTGTGATGTCCTTAGGTTAGTTAGGTTTAAGTAGTTTTAAGTTCTAGGGGACTGATGACCATAGATGTTAAGCCCCATAGTGCTCAGAGCCATTTGAACCATTTTTTTTTTTTTTTTTTTTTTGAAGACTGGTTGCTTCCTCCACAGATACTTAGCAATGACACCCTTTGTTTCCTGTTAGTTTGGTAAGACTCGAACCCTCTTGCAGCACTACTAGTGACACCTTAATATTCTGAAGGGAATTCTGTGACTCACACAGTCAAAGGCTTGTGACATGTCACAGAAAATAGCAGTAGCGTCTAATTTGTTATCTATTAACTCAAGTACATTTTCACTGTATGTGTAAACAGCCTTCTCTGTATCATAACCCTTAAGGAACCCAAACTGTTACTGGGGAAACATATTATTTGCAGTCACATGCTTTAGAAGACACTTAAACATGACCTTTTCAAATATTTTTGATAGAGCCGCCAAAAGTGAAATTGGTCCATAGTTTGACAGTATCTATTTTTACCCCGTCTCGTAAAGAGACCTAATGTCAGCATATTTTCGCCAGTCTGGAAATGTTCTGCTGATAATAAATTAATTACACAAATAAGTTAGCGCTCAGCTAACTTAACTGATATGTTACCATAAGAACAAGGATACTTTACTTTTAAGGATTTTATTTTTTGTGCTACTCCTTTGGGAGAAGTGAGTGTCATTTCCATTTTACAGAAGTTATTTGTAGAAACTGGTTTCAGATATTCCATTGCACTGTTTACTAAACCTGATAACCTCAAGCTGTACAGTAACAGAAACAAAGTACTTGTTTAAGATATTTGCAACACTACTTGCACTTGTTACAAATGTCTCATTTATTTTTAGAGCTGCATGTTCCTCTTCTTTCTGGCCCCCACCTGTCTTCACTGTATTCCGTACAGATTTTTTGGTGCCTTTTTTTCATAATAAAGCTGCTTACATTTCTGGATTACTTGCTTCAGTATTTTGCAGTATTCTTTGCAATTCATTATAATGCTAACATCAGAGCTGTTCCTAGAAAGTAGACACAGATTCTTTTGTCCCATATGGTACTTTTATTCCTTGTATAATTCATGGTTTATTTTTAGACTTCTGTTTGATTTGAGTTACCTTCAGGGGAAAAAAGCTTTCAAATGAGGAAATTACTTTATTAATGAATGCTTAGTATTTTCCATTTGAGTCAGAAGTATTGTAAACATCTATCCAGTTCTTGTCTTTGAGCAATATCCTAAAATTCTCAATTTTCGCTTTTTTTAATCGCCCTGCACTCAGATTTAATAAGTTTCAACATTTAACATAAGATGCTGCATGTCATTATCAGATAGCCCAATCGCAGTCTCAGAGCATTTACATATTTTAGTTGCAAAGTTCACAGTAGGAATAAAATTGAATGACAATGTTTCTGACCGCAATCGTTGTTCACTGACAGAGATTTTCATAAATCCAAATTAAAATCACCATCAGCCACTATTTCTCTGTTGTTTGCTGTGAGATGGGACAACAGAACTTCCAGGTATTTTATGAATAGGTTAACGTTTCCTGAAGGTGCTGTATATATCCTTACTATTGTTAAGGACTCATTCTCAAACACTACTTCTGTTGCACACGGTTCGAAGTACTGCTCTGAGTAAAATTAATTACTATCAATATTCTTGAAATTAAAACAATTTCTGACAAATGTGACTCATCATCCTTTCTTCATATTTTCTAACTTGAATGCTGTAACATTTAACATATCTGTTCCTGTGGTCACATGGGTTTTAGAGAGCCAGATTATATCAAGTGGTTTTCTCAGCTCTAATCCTTTAACGCAAATAAGCAACTCATTAAGCTTATCCCTTAGTACTCGGTAGTTAGATGCAGCAAGGATAACTGATTTTGTGCACTGGTTGAATGACAGCTAGATGGACCTAATTTCTCTGTCAATGAATCACGTTTACAACGCGCTGCTACAACTACCCCACCCAGTACCCTACACATTTCCATTGCACGACTGATTGTAGATTGTGTTTGAAATATACCTCCAATACTTGTGTGCCCCTTCTGGTGTTACACAGTTACGGAAACTACCTCCAAAAAGGAGAACAGACACAGGATCAGTCTTACTCCAAGCCAAAGTATTAGTAGCACATAAGTTTCTGTACAAACCTAAAATTGTCATATGAGGCTGGACGAGGAAGAAACTTTCGCTTATGGACCACACGGCACCACATGTAATTGGCATAACGTATATCTTAAAACCGAGCTGGCGACGTTTCCCCAGGTCAAGTGTAACAGCTGCCTGCGACTGACCGAACGTTTTGTATATGTTACACTCGCCACTGTCAGTTCACATGTTCAAGATTAGTTGATGCATATCTCAACACAGTATTGCCAAATTCATGTGTAAACACCACGGCACATATAAAGACACCTCCCAGAAATATTTACGTCTTATTTTATCTGACCCACAGATGTGCATTTTTTTTCCAAATACTTACGAGCCTCAGGAAAAGGGAAAAAAAGGAACAAGACTACTGTAAAAATTATAAACCATAATATAATAAATTTTTATGTGCATGTTGCATATTAAATCAATTTTATTTTGTCTCTGTTTCATCTATTTTGTATCCAGTTTAATGAATGTGTTTACCGTCCCGTGTGGCAGAGCGGTTCTAGGCGCTTCAGTCCGGAACCGCGCTGCTGCTCCGGTCGCAGGTTTGAATCCTGCCTTGGGCATGGGTGCGTGTGATGTCCTTAGGTTAGTTAGGTTTAAGTAGTTCTAAGTCTAGGGGACTGATGATCTCAGATGTTAAGTCCCATGGTGGTTAGAGCCATTTGATTTTTGAATGAATATGTTTAACAGAGTCTGAAGTAGAGAAAGAACAAAGAAAAATTCGGACATATGCGAGTAGGACTTGCGCTCTGAGGGTTCCATACAAACTTAATTATATACGTATTTTTAGTAATAATAATAACATGGCGTGGTTCAATGGCCTGTTGCAAGCCTTTCATCTGGATGCCACTTCTGCGACTTGAATATCCCTAAGTTACAGATTAACGAGGAATCCGAACCACTTGTCGCTTCTGGCAGCTTCTCACATCGTGAAGGCAAGACCGAAACAAAGATTAAAAAATCCATCGACCGAGCGAGATTTGATCCGACGATCTCTGAGATTCCAGGCATGCGTTTTATCACTACCAAATTACGCCCGACATGTATTTAGCTAGTTCATTTTTAGGTTTTCATGAAACAGTTTGCATGTATCAAAATATATGGTATAAATGCCCGCATATTTTGATTGTGTTGGTTTAGAATCTTAAATTTTTTACACCGCCAGTGGACCGTAAACCTCAATATTTGACCTTCCTAAGAAAAATGGATCTTAACAGTCGGGTGGAGAGACAGATAGACAGACAACAAAGTGATCCATAAGCTTTCCGTTTTTACCGACTGAGTTACGGAACCCCTAAAGAAATTCAAGACTCGCCTTTGACCACTATCGAACTCGAACCGTTTTATATATCAGCTTGCGTCCTCATAAACTGTGCGCTATGGCAAACTGGTGTCGTGTATAAAGAAGGCAACTAAAGGCGATTCGTTCACTTTCCGAGAACGATTTCTCTTGAACGAAGGCCCTGCGATGTGAGAGGTTTTGTAATGACGTACCAGGCAAATTCAAATCACCATTTTTCGATCCCAATCCCCAACCCCACCCTCTCATCATGACAAAGTTTCTTTGCTTGCCTTGAAGTCCACCTCTGCACGGCAGAAGCTAACAAGTTCTTAGATAGTTGGCACTTGTGTTGTTGACAACACCGCAGAAACTGTTGCCTAGTAAAGCATCCAGCCACGTGATGAATAGTTTATATTTTTGTGTGCACCTTGACGCTTTTTCTTCGGGCTAAATTCATCAGTTTCACTCATCTTAGCATTGTGTCCCTACTATCGATAGTTACGCATCACCGACTTTAACTATCTTCAGCATTCTGCTTGCAATACTTTTTCGTTCCCCTTGCTGAGGTGGGCTGGCTTGCGCGCCTCAGCGCCTACCGTAGGTGCAACCACAGCAGAGAGATATCTGTTGAAAGGCCAGACAAACATGTGGTTCTTGAATAGGGGCAGGAGCCTTTTGAGTAGTTACAGGGGCAAACGTCTGGACGATTGACTGATCTGGCCTTGTAACATCAACCAAAACGGCCTTGCTGTGCTTGTCCTGCGAACTGTGAAAGCAAGGGGAAACTACAGCCGTAATTCTTCCCGAGGACCTGCAGCTCTATTGCATGATTAAACTATGATGGCCTCCTCTTGGTTAAAATATTCCGGAGGTAAAATAGTCTCCTCTTCGGATTTCCGGGTGGGGACTACACAGGAGGACGTCGTTATCAGGAGAAACAAAACTGACCTCCTACGGATCGGATTGTGGAATGTCAGATCCATTAATCGGGCAGGTAGGTTAGAAAATTTTAAAAAGAAAATCGATAGGTTAAAGTTAGATATAGTGAGAATTCGTAAAGTTCGGTGGCAGGAGGAACAGGACTTCTGATCAGGTGAATACACGGTTATTAATACAAACTCAGATATTGGTATTGCAGGTGTAGGTTTAATAATGAGTAAAGAAATAGGAACGTGGATAGACTACTGTGAACAACATAGTGAACACATCGCTGTAGACAAGACAGACACGAAGCCCGCACACCACAGTAGCACAAGTTTATATGCCAACTAGTTCCGCGGATAAGGAGGAGATTGAGGAAATTTATGATGAGATAAAAGAAATTATTCAGATGGTTCAGGTAGCCGAAAATTTAATTCATGGGGGACTGGAATTCGATAGTAGTAAAAGGAAGAGAAGGAAAAGTAGTAGGGGAATATGGACTGGGGGGAATGAAAGAGGAAGCTGCCTGGAGGAATTTTGCATAGAACGTAGTTTAATCATAGCTAATCATGAGAAGAGATTGTATACATGGAAGATACCGGAGATACAGGAAGGCTTGAGACTGAGGATATAATAGTGATATAGACATTTAGGAACCAGATTTTAAATTGTAAGACATTTCCAGGTGCTGATATGGACTCTGGTCACAATTTATTGGTTATGTACTGCAGATTAAAACTGAAGAACCTGCAAAAAGGCAGGAATTTAAGGCGATGGGTCCTGAATAAACTGAAAGAACCAGATGTACAGAGTTTCAGAGGGAGCATTGGGGAACAATTGACAAGAACAGGGGAACGAAATACAATAGAAGAAGAATGGGAAGCTTTGAGAGATGAAATAGTGAAGGCAGCAGAGGATCAAGTAGGTAAAAAGACGACGTCTAGTAAAAATCGTTGGGTAACACAAGAGATATTGACTCCAATCGAGATAAGTAGAAAATATTAAAAATGCAATAAATGAAGCAGGTAAAAGGGAATACTAACGTCTAAAAGTTGAGATCGACAGGAAGTGCAAAATTGCTTAGCAGAAATAGCTAGAGGACAAATTTAAGGATGTAAAACCATATATCACTAGGGGTAAGATAGATACTGCCTACAGGAAGATTAAAGAGACCTTTGGAGAAAAAATGACCTGTTTGAATATCAAGAGCTCAGATGGTAAACCAGTCCTAAGCAAAGAAGAGAAAGTACAAAGGTGGCAGGCGTGTATAGAGGGGCTTGAGAAGGGAGATGTACTTGCAGGCAGTCTTATAGAACTGGAAGTGGACTTGGAGGAAGATAAGAAGAGAAATATGATACAGCGTGAAGAATTTGATGAAGCACTGAACGACTTAAGTCGAAACAAGACCCCGGGAATGGATAACATTCAATTAGAGCTACCGATAGCTATGGGAGAGCCAGCAATAACAAAAATTCGTCCATCTGGTGAGCAAGATGTATGAGACAGGCGAAATACTCTCAGACTCTCAAGAAGAATACAGTAATCAAAATTCCAAAGAAATCAGGTGCTGAGAGGTGTGAAAATTACCGAACTATCAGTTTAAAAAGTCGCGGCTGCAAAATACTAACACGAATCCTTTACAGACGAATGGAAAAACTGTAGGAAGCCGAACTTGGGGAAGAGCAGTTTGGATTCTGGAGAAATAAAGTAACGCACGAGCAATACTGACCCTACGAATTGTCATGGATGATAAGTTAAGGAAAGGAAAACCTACGTTTATAGCATTTGTAGATTTAGAGAAAGCTTTTGATAATGTTGATTGGAATTTGAAAGAAGAATATAAGATGAACATCAACAGAAGGAGAAAGAGGATAATGGAATGTCGTCGAATTAAATCAGACGATGCTGAGAGGATTAGATTAGGAAATGATATACTTAAAGTAGAAAATGAGTTTTGCTATTTGAGAGGCAAAATAACTGATGATGGTCGAAGTAGGGAGCATATAAAATGAAAATTGGCAATGGCAAGAAAAGTGTTTCTGAAGAAGAGAAATTTGTTAACATCGAGTATAGATTTAAGTATCAGGAAATCGTTTCTGAAAGTATTTGTATGGATTGTAGGCATGTATGGAAGTGAAACATGGATGATAAACAGTTTAGACAAGAAGAGAATAGAAGCTTTCGAAATGTGGTACTACAGAAGAACGCTGAAGATTAGATGGGTACATCACATAACTAATGTGGAGATATTGAATAGAACTGCGGAGAAGAGAAATTAGTCATCCAACCTGACTAAAAGAAGGGATCGGTTAGTAGTGCACATTCTGAAGCGTTAAGAGATCGCCAATTTAGTACGGTACTGGAGGGAAGCGTGAGGGGTAAAAATGGTAGAGGGAGACCAAGAGATGAATACAGTATGCAGATTCAGAAGGATGTAGATTGCAGTAGTTACTCGGAGATTAAGAGGCATGAATAGGATAGAGTAGCATGGAGAGCCGCATCAAACCAGTCTACGGACTGAAGACCACAACAACAACACTTTTTCATTCTTGTAGCCAACAAATTTAATTTTGATAGCAAAAAACTTTCGCTCCCAGATAACAAGCTGCTTAGTAATAGCACTTCTTGGCTTCTGTTGTCTGAGAAGAGCGCTATGTCAGAGGCGACAAACAGGCCAGTAAACAGAAAGTACGTCACAAATTCATTATCCATTACGAAATGCCGCACTCGCGACTGATCATAATTGGTTAAATTAATAAGAATGCTCATAAGCTGTCATCATGGAAATGCTTTGATTCATTTATCTGACTGATGTAGCAGAAATTCCCCACAACGTAAAATTTCAATAACTTCATGACAGATAATTTCAAAAGGGCCCTCTAATCTGGAATCTTGCTTTCCATCGGCAGGTTTCTTACCAAATGAAATATCCAGACTCGAATAGGATATTGCTTCACACTCACAGTTGCCTCCCATTACACGATTAAAAATAGCTAAACGCTTAAACTGGGCTCAAAGCTTAATGTACGAGGAAGTTTCGTTACAGCGGGATCTCTACTGCAGACTAAAGTATTCTCTGTTCTTTCTAACATAGGTCACGTTTTGTAGGTGACATCCCTTGCCCACACGCGACTCAGTTAACTTCTGCCGCCCGCTTGTTTGGCCGTGTAATTGAAACCACCACTGCGTAAACACTTTGTGTAATGCAGTGCGCTCATACGGAAGTTGTGTGAAATAACCTAATTGTGGTCGTCTAGTTGATACTGCAGTCAATGCTTTCTGAGACTAGGGCATACGCTGCACAGAAGGTTGGTGCTAATCATATACAGCAAACTGTATTTCGTTTCGTGACCACTGGGGCACGGCCGATATAAGGTTTAGGAAATTTATCATTGTCAGGGGACCCCCTGTTATTTTTCCTTACTAGCTTTTCTTTGGACACACTGCGACACTATCTGCGCTGACTGTTAAATCATTTGAAATTATTCTTGACTGATTGTACGCGAACCATCTTTATTATATCGTAATGAAATTTATTGGAAACTTTTGTATGTCTTCGGAACCTAGTGTGAAAACTAAGAACAGTCCCTAAAACTTCCTAGTAAGTAGACCTCTGATAGTGCTTCAGATATGTATTATGTTCGGTAGTAAGATGTTGACTTCTTGTATCTATTTTAACACTAATGACTATTTACAGCAGTACCATCAGCCATGAACAACGAGTATGAGCCTTGTATATCTAATAAAGTGTGCTGCTCAAGCTACAGAACCCTGCCTACAGGATTAATAGTATCATTCAGAATTAAATATTAAAATGGAAAACATAGAGGCAGCTCGACATGTGGTGCAGACCTTAGTGGCCTGCCTCTATGTTTTCCATTTTAATATTTTATGGCCAAAGCGTTATCGCTTCATATTTATTTTATACGTGACATGCCAGTTTTAAATGTCTTATTTCTGATGAAGGCACTCTTAGAAGAGGCCGAAACCTAGGTCAAAAAGACTTCATTTTCGCGTCCGAGGACTGGAATTGTTTTAATTTCACCTTGTAACGGTCGCTCACAACGCAGGCATGTTTAAAGCTTTAAGTAACATTCAGTGTCAATTATTTGTGTCATACTGGCAATACTTCTTGTTTGTCACAATTTTCTATGTGTCTTTTTTCTAAGCGTTTGTGCTGATAGACTGAACAGAGCGTTGAGAAACGGTCAATGAAGGTCTGCGTTGCTGAATGCTAGAACGTGAGTTTACTCACAGCTGCATCAAAGAAGATAAAAAATCATTTCTTAATCTTAAGTTCGCTGGAGCAGTGATATTGTGTTTTTTTTCTGTGCTGGGCTATTTCTCCTCCGTCTGCATATTTTCCACTTTCAAAGCACTCAACAATTTGAAAATAAAATTCCGGTATTTGTCCCTATCTTGCTCTATCTGTAACGCTTAACTACAGCTCACTACTTTATAATGCAGCCCCTTGAATTACACTTACCCTATTTTGTAATGAATTTCTATTTAATTCTGTTAACGAATAAAAAAAAAATTCGGAGTAGGTGTTAAAATCCATCGAGAAGAAATAAAAACTTTGAGGTTCGCCGATGACATTGTAATTCTGTCAGAGTCAGCAAGAGACTTGGAAGAGCAGTTGAACGAAATGGACAGTGTCTTGAAAGGAGGATATAAGATGAACATCAACAAAAGCAAATCGAGGATAATGGAATGCAGTCGAATTAAGTCGGGTGGTGCTGTGGGAATTAGATTTGGAAATGATACACTTAAAGGAGTCAACGAGTTCTGCTATTTGGGGAGCAAAATAACTGATGATGAAATAGAGAGGATATAAAATGTAGACATGGTTCACGGTGTGGGTTCCTGTAGTCATGTCCTAGTTCATGAACCACGGGCAACGTATGAGTGGCCAAGTAAGTGGTCCCGACAGTCGGGATACCAGTTACTTTGGAATAAGGCTGGGCATCTCGGACATATTCTGAGTCGTGGTCACCTTTGTGCTCATACGGCAAAGACTACCAAATCCACCGGTTAGTCCCTCAGCCGTTAGGGGTAAAACCCAATGGGACTCGGGGCAAGTAAGGCTAGCAACCTGCTTCCCTGGTACTTTAAATATGATGCTGGCAACAATCAGAGCAAAATACCTCGGACCTTTGGAGGTGACGGAGTCCCACCTCTAACTGATAAACCAGGGACTCGTAAGATACGACTTGGCAAACAAATGGTAATGAGATGGGGACCTATTAATATCAATGGGGGCTACTCTGGGAAGAAGGTAGAGCTGGCAGAGGCTGCAAGTAAGATGGGGCTGGACGTTTTAGCCGTTAGTGACATTCGGGTAAGGGGTGAGAAAGAAGAGGAAGTGGGAGAATACAAGGTCTACCTGTCAGGAGTCAAAGCAGGAATAGCACAATGGGGTGTAGGGCTTTACATCAGGAAAGAAATGGAACCCAGCGTAGTTGCAATAAGGTATGTAAACGAACGACTGATGTGGATAGATTTGACAGTGTCTAGCAAGAAAATTAGGATTGTGTCAGTATATTCGCATTGTGAAGGGACAGATCAAGATAAGGTGGATAGTTTTTATGAGGCACTCAGTGATTTAGTTGTTAGAGTAAAGGACCAGGACAGTGTTCTGCTCATGGATGATTTTAACGCCAGAATTGGAAATCGAACAGAAGGGTATGAAAAGGTTATGGGTAAATTTGGAGAGGATATGGAGGCCAACAGGAACGGGAAACAACTCTTGGATTTCTGTGCCAGTATGGGCTTAGTAATCACAAACTCCTTTTTTAAACATAAGAACATTCACCGGTATACTTGGGAAGGCAGGGGAACCGGATCTGTCATTGGCTATATAATAACAGATCAGGAATTCAGGAAGGCTGTGACGGACACACGTGTATTCAGGGGATTCTTTGATGACACTGATCATTATTTAATCTGCAGTGAAATTGGGATTGTGAGGCCGAAAGTGCAGGAGGTCAGGTCCATATGTAGGAGGATAAGAGTGGAGAAACTTCAGGATAAGGAAATCAGGCACAAGTACATAACAGCGATCTCAGAAAGGTACCAGTTAGTTGAATGTAGTCAATTACAGTCATTGGAAAAGGAATGGACAAAGTACAGGGACACAGTACTAGAAGTGGCTAAAGAATGTCTTGGAACAGTAGTGTGTAAAAGTAGGATGAAACAAACAGCTTGGTGGAATGATACAGTCAAGGCAACCTGTAAAAGGAAAAAGAAGGCATATCAAAAATGGCTACATACCAGAACCCAGGTAGACAGAGAAAGTTATGTTGAAGAAAGAAACAAAGCCAAACAGATAATTGCAGCATCCAAGAAGAAATCGTGGGAAGACTTTGGAAACAGGTTGGAGACTATGGGTCAAGCTGCTGAAAAACCATTCTGGAGTGTAATTAGCAGTCTTCGAAAGAGAGGTAATAAGGAAATGACAAATATTTTGGACAGGTCAGGAAAACTGCTGGTGAATCCTGTGGATGCCTTGGGCAGATGGAGGGAATATTTTGAAGAGTTGCTCAATGTAGGTGAAAATGTGGTCAGTAATGTTTCAGATTTCGAGGTAGAATGGTATAGGAATGATGATGGAAATAGGATCACATTTGAGGAAGTGGAAAAAATGGTCAATAGACTGTAGTGCAATAAAGTGGCTGGGGTGGATGAAATTAAGTCGGAACTCATCAAATACAGTGGAATGTCAGGTCTTAAATGGCTACACAGGATAATTGAAATGGCCTGGGAGTTGGGACAGGTTCCATCAGACTGGACAAAAGCAGTAATCACACCAATGTTTAAATATGGAAACAGAAAAGATTGTAAAACTACAGAGGTATCTTTTCAATCAGCGTTGTGGGTAAAATCTTCTCAGGTATTGTTGAAAGGAAAGTGCGAGTATTAGTTGAGGACAAACTGGATGAAAATCAGTGTGGGTTTAGGCCTCTTAGAGGTTGTCAGGACCAGATCTTCAGCTTACGGCAAATAATGGAGAAGTGTTATGAGTGGAACAAGGAATTGTATCTATGCTTTATAGATCTAGAAAAGGCATATGACCGGGTTCCTAGGAGGAAGTTATTGTCTGTTCTACAAGATTATGGAATAGGAGGCAAACTTTTGCAAGCAATTAAAGGTCTTTACATGGATAGTCAGGCAGCAGTTAGAGTTGACGGTAAATTGAGTTCATGGTTCAGAGTAGTTTCAGGGGTAAGACAAGACTGCAACCTGTCTCCACTGTTGTTCATATTATTTATGGATCATATGTTGAAAACAATAGACTGGCTGGGTGAGATTAAGATATGTGAACACAAAATAAGCAGTCTTGCATATGCAGATGACTTAGTTGTGATGGCAGACTCGATTGAAAGTTTGCAAAGTAATATTTCAGAGCTAGATCATAAATGTAAGGACTATGGTATGCAGATTAGCATCTCCAAAACGAAAGTAATGTCAGCGGGAAAGAAATATAAACGGATTGAGTGCCAAATAGGAGGAACAAAGAACAGGTGGACGGTTTCAAGTACTTAGGATGCATATTCTCACAGGATGGCAACATAGTGAAAGAACTGGAAGCGAGATGTAGCAAAGCTAATTCAGTGAGCGATCAGCTACGATCTACTCTCTTCTGCAAGAATGAAGTCAGTACCAAGACTAAGTTATCTGTGCACCGTTCAATCTTTCGACCAACTTTGTTGTATGGGAGTGAAAGCTGGGTGGATTCAGGTTACCTTATCAACAAGGTTGAGGTTACGGATATGAAAGTAGCTAGGATGATTGCAGGTACTAGTAGATGGGAACAATGGCAGGAGGGTGTCCACAATGAGGAAATCAAAGAAAAACTGGGAATGAACTCTATAGATGTAGCAGTCAGGGCGAACAGGCTTGGATGGTGGGGTCATGTTAAACGCATGGGAGAAGCAAGGTTACCCAAGAGACTCATGGATTCAGCAGTAGAGGGTAGGAGGAGTAGGGGCAGACCGAGGAGAAGGTACCTGGATTCGGTTAAGAATGACTTTGAAGTAATAGGTTTAACATCATAAGAGGCACCAATGTTAGCACTGAATAGGGGATCATGGAGGAACCGTATAAGGGGAGCTATGCTCCAGACTGAACGCTGAAAGGCATAATCAGTCTTAAATGATGATGATGATGATGATAATATGTAGACTGGCAATGGCAAGGTAAGCGTTTCTGATGAAGAGAAATTTGTTAATATCGAGTATAGATTTAAGTGTCAGGAAGTCGTTTCTGAAAGTATTTGTATGGAGTGTAGTCATGTATGGAAGTGAAACAAGGACGGTAAATAGTTTGGACAAGAATAGAATAGAAGCTTTCGAAATGTGGTGCTACAGAAGAATGCTGAAGATTATATGAGTAGATCACATAACTAATGAGGAGGTACTGAACAGAATTGGGGAGAAGAGGAGTTTGTGGCACAACTTGACTAGAGGGAGGGATCAGTTGGTAGGACATGTTCTGAGGCATCAAGGGATCACCAATTTAGTATTGGAGGGCAGCGTGGAGGGTAAAAATTGTAGAGAGAGACCAAGAGATGAATACACTAAACAGGTTCAGAAGGATGTAGGTTGCAGTAAGTCCTGGGAGATGAAGAAGCTAGCACAGGATAGAGTAGCATGGAGAACTGCATCAAACCAGTCTCAGGACTGAAGATCACGGCAAGATCGAATATTATGCCTAGTACTTCTTCAATATCATTGTCAATATGTACGAAATTTCTTGTCAGCTTCCCAGTATCAGCTGGAAAAGAACCCATGAACTTACGATCACGATGCAGGAGTGACCACCCTTTGATAATATTGCAATTTTAGTTACTTCATTCTTTTTCTCAACAACCGTGGATCTATTTGTGACAAGACTACATGTAGAGCCTACCGAGATATATACAGGGTTATTACAAATGATTGAAGCGATTTCACATCTCTACAATAACTTTATTATTTGAGATATTTTCACAATGCTTTGCACACACATACAAAAACTCAAAAAGTTTTTTTAGGCATTCACAAATGTTCGATATGTGCCCCTTTATTGATTCGGCAGACATCAAGCCGATAATCAAGTTCCTCCCACACTCGGCGCAGCATGTCCCCATCAATGAGTTCGAAAGCATCGTTGATGCGAGCTCGCAGTTCTGGTACGTTTCTTGGTAGAGGAGGTTTAAACACTGAATCTTTCACATAACCCCACAGAAAGAAATCGCATGGGGTTAAGTCGGGAGAGCGTGGAGGCCATGACATGAATTGCTGATCATGGTCTCCACCACGACCGATTCATCGGTTTTCCAATCTCCTGTTTAAGAAATGCCGAACATCATGATAGAAGTTTTCCGTAAGATTTTCCAAACCGTCGGCTGTGGTATGTTTAGCTCCCTGCTTGCTTTATTCGTCGAATTCCGCGGGCTACGCGTGAAACTTGCCCGCACGCGTTCGACCGTTTCTTCGCTCACTGCAGGCCGACCCGTTGATTTCCCCTTACAGAGGCATCCAGAAGCTTTAAACTGCACATACCATCGCCGAATGGAGTTAGCAGTTGGTGGATCTTTGTTGAACTTCGTCCTGAAGTGTCGTTGCACTGTTATGACTGACTGATGTGAGTGCATTTCAAGCACGACATACGCTTTCTCGGCTCCTGTCACCATTTTCTCTCACTGCGCTCTCGAGCGCTCTGGCGGCAGAAACCTGAAGTGCGGCTTCAGCCGAACAAAACTTTATGAGTTTTTCTACATATCTGTAATGTGTCGTGACCATGTGTCAATGAATGGAGCTACAGTGAATTTATGAAATCGCTTCAATCATTTATAATAGCCCTGTACTTAATGTTATCAATTATGGACTGTCTTCTGACGGCTCTGACTGTTAATTAGAATGAATAAATGTATTACTTAGCACCAGTGACAAAATTTTATTTCAACTACTAGTCATTAACATGGGTAACAATCATCAAAATCCGGTGGAAGGCGTCTTTTACATGGCCGTTCTTGCTGGCAAGCATTTACAATTTAGTGCAGCAGTACGTGAGACTACTGAACGGTTAAACTGGGACTTGCAAGTGCAGGAAGAGCAGAACATACTGCCTCTGTAATTCGCATGTGTTTTTCAATACACATCAGTCACACAAACAATATTATACGTAGGCCACGAAATCATGTGCCAATTCTAAGTTCCCAATACTCGTTGAAAGAGTGTGACCTTTTGCCGCTCTTGAGTGTCTGTTTTACAAATAAAATCGACATAAAATGCATTACAAGGTGATAGAGCAACGATGATGTAAATGGAGTAGTGTTGGTTATGTTCCTTTATTAGCGATGATGTTGGTGATAATCAATACTCACGATAACTGTAGAGAAGCAATTTGTATGTTCAATCTATTGGAGATGATATCTGAAAAAAAAACAGAGTTGTAATATGGGGGATAGACATTAGTGTAGAGGTGTAGAGATTAGGAAATAAGCAGAATTTCAGTTCGGGAAGAAGAGAAAGAGTCGCCATGTTAGGATTACTACGCAGTTAAAAATTTCTTTGAGATCATTTACATAATACAACACACAGTATAATGCGCACTGAGACAAGTTAATCATTCTTCACAAAGCCAACATTATTCGGAACATGGCCTTGAAACTAATCAGCTTAATACTTGTCATCAAAACTATCACGTATTTCACAACTGTGTGACTTTTAAATTGTCGTGTACTTCCATCTAGAACAATCTTTTCTACCCTACTTTTGAGTATGAACGTTAGCTCTATAAGTTACTTTGAGTGTATGAATGCATGTGGTGCCAGTTATTCTAAACTAAGTCTATCAGTAAATGAAACTGAATACAAAGAATGGCTATAAACAGTGCACAGAACGGTTTCCTCATCAAATAATCATAGCACGTTGGGTAACTGTCTTGTATTGAACCTGTCCCCTCCTAGAAAACGCACCCACTGGATTACACGAAAATTTTCAAATGAATACTGTGTTACAGTAGTTTCTTACCTGCAACGACCAACTCAGCTCTGCTCTGTCTTGTTCAATTGTAAGAATATAAAACGCAGCACCATGCCGTGACTGTCTTATCATTTTCTTTAGGCTGCTTTCGAAAATGAGAATTTTTGCTATTTTTCCAAAAATGAGGTAGCTGTCCACACAATAGCGCAAAGCATGACAGTGCACTAACATTACGATTTACATTCATACTGTGAGGATGAACTTCAGTGAATTGTTTGCAAATAAACGTAAGTTATACATCAAAAATCAATAGTCCTTCATGACTATATACAGATTATCATAAGTACAGAATAATAATAAAGTAGTAATTAAATGACACAAAATATTGTACATTTTGAGCAAAGAAATAACTGAATGACCTACAATATTGACAGTTTGTTGACATTAAAGTATTAAATGTCTTTAGAAACAGTTAAGTTGTCTTGCTAAACTGACAGAAAAGATACATAAGAGATAATGTCATGCACTAGGCGTTGAAAATGTTTAGCTAATGGCAAATGTCACATGAAACAGGCTTTGTTTTATAGAAGACACATTGTTAATTGCTCCGTATACTCACAGCTGGACAGAAAGACAGATGTTTATGGACCTAGGGCAGACTCAGTAAATTGATCAGTTTCTCCACTGACAACCTGCAGATACCGAAGAAAGAACAACAGCATAGATAAGAGCACACTCAGGGGGGACAGAAGTTAAATCGGTTCTACCACAGACAAATCAATGATTTACTGTAGGCAGAATAACAGCAGTGTTGTCTCTCTTATCATTTACAGTCAGCTGTACTGCATCTAGCCCATTTTCTGAGAAAATAACCAGGTACTAAGACAGAATGGTGAACTAATGTTTTGGTAATTTTTACATAATAGGGCGCTTGACGTGGTGCACAGAGAAGTGTCTGTGGTCCTCCACTAAATGAAGCGGAAGTGGGCATCAAGCTTCAATGTTAATATCATCCATAGAAGAGCTCCTATCAGAGCAATGTGTGCATGCATATCTTTACAGAATTGAGTGATTCGAAGCTAGAATACAAGACTGATTGGATGAATGTATAAAGTTATATATACAGAGAACAAGGCACCTCATGAAGCAAAATCTGTTTATAATGCCTTGGATTATTTTATGCAGTGAAATACCAAGATTTGTACATATAAGTCAGCAATAATATATGCCATTTGTGTGTAATAAAATGCATCTTGTACAGTAAAAGCTCGAGTTTGTATCTAAATTATACATAGGACGTATGGAATGACATGAACATTGGATAACAAAAGATGTGCTAATATACTATTTGTTATTAAATAACAAGTAACCTCAAGAGAGGAAAAGAGAATAATCTATAGGGTACCGAGCTATTCAGTACATGTACCTACACAGAAGACATGCTAAACTACGACACAAAATGTATAAACGCAAGATTGTGGGAAGAGAAAGGCGATCACCATAGTTTTGGTAATTATTATGTGTGCACACCATTAGTACAAATATCTTAATTGAAGGAAACGTCATGTGCGTGTTCTTAACCCTAATTTCACGTTATCTTACCTTTCAAATATATTACCATGTTATAACAGCACAAGAGAAACTTTAGACTCTGTATGTCTTAATTGTGCGACAATAGTTGGCCATAAATTCAGTGGCAGTTTAGATCTTGCCTTCATAAAAAATTTGTGTTAAATGCTGACCAAAATAATATGTAAAGGGACATCCTCAGTTTTTTTTAAATAGCTTTTCAGAGTATTTCTGGACCAAAATAACAGAGGGAAAAATCTTTTATGAAAGTAACAACAAACCCGTTTGTAACTAATTCACAGTCGCTTCGATTGCTAATACGAGACCAACGCATCAATTAACTGCCCTCTCTGTACCTGAAATGAACATATGAATTTATTCATCAAGTTCTTACAATATTTTCTTAACTTACTCAAGAAAAAGATCTCTCTCCGAGTTTCAACATACTTTGTCCTCTTCATCTTTATCAATATCCCTTCACACAAAATAACGATAAACATACCTTACATATCATGACCATATGTTAAGTAAAGCACAGATTGAAAGCACGTTTCTTTTTTCTTCAGTTCACTAGTTTTTAGTGACAGGTACCATTTTTCCCAGAAGCTATCTGATACTGCCGTCAACCCTAAGTTTATAAATAGTACATGTACGATAAAGTTAGTTAACAGTCCTTGTTTTGTTGCCCATCGTTGTGATTGCTGGTCTGCGAGATTTCACTTACGTAATAAAATGAAAAACCTGCAGCCATTAGTTTGAGTTCATTTTCCAGCTGTTGACTGCAGAGACAACTTCGCTTTGCAGTATCCTGCGGAAGCCAGTTCATAGATGTTGGATACTGATAGCATCGCGTACACCATCAGAGTTCTCCCCTTCAGCGTCAGTTGAGGACTGAAGAAGGTGTTCTGAGTCACCGAAACTGGTTGCAATATAATAAAACAGCGTCAAGAACACTGGAAGTGTTTTATTTTGCTACGTAAGTTAACATTCCAGTTTTAGTGCTAAATATCGCTTGCGTATTTTAGTCGGAACAAAGAGGGTGGCGGTGCAAGGTAGCCAGTTAGCCGGTGTTTGACACAGTACCCGTGCCTATATTTTGTCGGCGGCGCATGGCCTGTTGTTTGCAGTCCCTGCGGCAAGATAGATTGCGCTGACACGCCAGCGCCTAAAATTGCGCCACCAGCGAAGCAACACTGCCGCTGCAAAGCTTACAGCTTTTGAAAAAGCGCTGGCATCTAACACAATTACACCGCCTGTTTTGCCTCCACGACTTCCGTCGCTACTTGGAAATTTTCATAGCCATCGTAAATCAAACTAAAAAGAGCGTTGTTGTTAAATTTATGACTTAAATCCTCTAAATATCTTTCTCAAGTCCGCGCTTTCAACATGTAATGGTCTGCGTGGTCGTTATGCAAGGTTGAGAACAAATTGTGTGTTTAACATTTGTTGCTTGCCTTTTCATAACCTGATGACTTTACATCTGCATAACTGTTTTCATACTATGTCAACTAGGCAGTTACTAGGGGCATTCAATAAATAATGCAACACTTTTTTTCGAAAACAGGTTGGTTTCCTTCAGGATTCCAATACACCATATTATTACCCACTTTTTTGGCTATGAAACACTGTTTCTCATTATAATTTCCGTTCAGTTCAACGGCCTTACGCCACCTCAGTAGCAGGGCCTGTATCCCCTCATGGTAGAACTCTACTGGTCGACGTCGGACCCAACGTCTTGCTGCATAAATAACCTCTCCGTCATTTATTTACTGCTTCCCGTGGAGTGCATCCTTCATCGGGCCAAACAGATGGAAGTCAGAAGGTGCGATGAGGAAGAGCAGTCCAATGAAACTTTGTGTGCTCCTCTCGGGTGCAAATACTTGGGTGAGACCTTGAGATCTGATGAAGAGATAGAAGTTAGTTTGCAGTTCTGTGGCGACGAACATGCCGAAGTCGTTTCTTCAGTTTCCTGAGGGTAGCACAATACATTTCAGAGTTGATCGTTGTACTATGAGGGAGGGAATAAAAAAGAATAACCCTTTCAGAGTTAAAAAAAATGGTTCAAATGGCTCTGAGCACTATGGGACTCAACTGCTGAGGTCATTAGTCCCCTAGAACTTAGAACTAGTTAAACCTAACTAACCTAAGGACATCACAAACATCCATGCCCGAGGCAGGATTCGAACCTGCGACCGTAGCGGTCTTGCGGTTCCACACTGCAGCGCCTTTAACTGCACGGCCACTTCGGCCGGCCCTTTCAGAGTCCCAGAAGACTGATGCTATGATAGATGCCTAAAATAAAGATCATAGTTCTTGAAAAAAACAAATAAAAAAAACTCAAAGAACAAATAAGAGTTTACTGGCTGAGGTTGCGGCTTTGAACTTCTTTTTAGGAGGAGAGGTGGTGTGGCGTGAGCCGTGTTGCGGCTCGCGATGGTGCTGTTTGTAGCTTTCCGCCCTCTGTTGCAGGCCAGACGGTATGGTTTAGTTGGCATGGTTGCGGTTGTTTGTCTTCTTTTCGTGTTGACTGGCGCCACTCGGTTTCGCAAGCGTTGCCTGTTCGCTAGTGGCAGCAGTGGCGGTTATCGATATGTAGTAATTGTTGCCCTATCCTTGGAGAGACGTCGTGGTTTTTACGGGTCGTGTGAGTGCGCCAGTTCGGTTGGGGACTCAGGAGGAGCCAGGTACGCGCAGTGCCAGAACACGCCGGGAGCGCTGGCGGCACGCATGGACTGCTGGATGGAAGGGCTGTGGTCACGAGGGTGCACGACCTCGTCGTAAGCCGGATCCAGCAAACTTTAAGATGAGTGCATTTCAATCCAAGTAGAGAAACCTCCACCGTTGTGATATCTCACGATTCTCAAGTACTTCGTTTCTTGTTGCTACTCGTAGTGTCGCCGAGGCGGAGAGCAGCTAGTGGAGTGTTGGGAACGCCGATCCGATTAGCTCTCCTCGACTTCCTATAACTATTTACGTCGTTCAACTTGTTACAATTTGTTAAGTTCAACCAGCGGTAATTTTTCTTTCCTGGTGGCCGCTAACGCCCCAGTTACCTGCCCTGGGGGCCGGTTGGTGGTTCTTTTACTCTGGTGGTACTGAGTGATTCCTTCTTCGTTCCGGGCGCTCTAAACACAGTATTCTGTGGACATAGTGCAGACCGCCGGTTCCGGCTTTGGCGAATTGTTCCCTCGTTGCATTTGGTTCATCGGGCGTCAGGTAGCTACATCAGGATTATCATTAGTCATTCGTTAGACTGGCACTAGCCTGAGGCGCAATTGCATCTTGTGAAGTGAATCAAACTCTTGGCTACCTATCTGATCTCTCGTGAAAGTGTTTGTTGCCGGGCCTTCTCAGAGGTCGATTCCTGGAGCACCGTCTGTATCAGTTGCTTGTTTTTTTTAATTAACTTTCGCTATTTTATTTGCTGTTTTATAGCAGGTTTCAAAATGTCTTATATTATTGCCATTCCTGGCGTCTG
Organism: Schistocerca piceifrons; assembly: GCF_021461385.2. Classification (NCBI taxonomy): domain Eukaryota; kingdom Metazoa; phylum Arthropoda; class Insecta; order Orthoptera; family Acrididae; genus Schistocerca; species Schistocerca piceifrons. The sequence goes on along the minus strand of NC_060138.1, from coordinate 1,022,999,526 downwards.
ATGTCTTCTGCTGTGTTTGTGGCGACTTCCTTTAACATTTCAATACCTGTAAGGTGTGAATCGCAGCGAGTTATTAACCAATTCTTAATTATTGTAATTCTTGGCGTGTAAGGCCCTCAGCCGTGATTGTGCTCGCTTGCCTAAAAATTCTAATTTGTATTTGTATTAACGCAGTAGGCCTTTAAAACTTTATTTACTGCCATTCCTGGCTTCTGATGCCGTCTGCTGTGTTAGTGGCGACGTGTCTTTAATATTTCAGTACCTGTAATTTGTAAGTTGCAGCGGGTTTTAAACAATTTTTAATTTATTGCCATTCCTGGCGTGTAAGGCCTTCTGCCCAGATCACAGTGGCTTGCTTTAAAACATTACCTGTTTACCTGTATTTAATGGTGGTTTGCTAAATTTTAACTCACTGAAAATACTGTTACTTAAACTTGTTTATTCCTTCATTAATAACGTGTGGTGTTTTTTTAAATTTATTGTTGAGTCTGGAATTACTGGTTTAAAATAAATTGTGTGTAATTGTAAAACGCAACCAATAGTAATTGATTACGGTCCCGTCCACAGTCGTAACCGAATCCTGCCTTCCCTTGAATACCACCAGGTTACTGCATCGATTGCCGTTTTTCTTCCAATTTGAAGTGAAGAACCCATGTGTCATCGGCTGTGACGAATTTCGACAAAAAAATTGTCACCATCAGCGTCGAATGACGCAAGCAATTCCGCACAGATGATCCTTCGTTGCTCTTTGTGGAGGAACGCAGCGGGCATACACCTTTAAGTACCCTTGCTGGTGGACGAGTGCGTCAACACTACAAATAGAGACGTCCAGTTGAGCAGCGAGCTGTTTGATCGCGATATGTTCATCACCTCGAATGAGAGTGTCCACACGTCCCAATACTGCAGGAGTCACAGCTGTGATGCTTTGCACTAAGTCTGATGTTGCTGTACTTATAATACCGCTGTTAATCTGTAACTACTCTCGTTGGGAAAATTTTGTTTTAACTTTGGTACAGCTCTTGGAGCACTTGGTCTTTCTCTTTTTGGGCTTCTCGTTAGTAAAGTTAATTATCTTTCCTGTAAAGTCGAACATCTACTTAATAATCCTTGTCCAGTTACGTTCAATATGCGTTTAGCATTTCAGAATAATTGTTCAGTTGTTATTGCAAATCTCTAAGGAAGTCTGAAGGCTCTCGTTCTGTATTAATTAAAATATTGTTATCACTACTAAAATTGTTTTAAATACTCTCTTAAGATAGGATTTCAATCTTGTTATGTTGTTTTAAATAAACTGTCTTACGTATTTTGCGAATGGTGCTTGATCTTCAATGTATTCAACCTTTCCAACCCTTGAACAATAAATAAATCTCAGGAAGTGTACCAAATATATTAGTCGCTCATCGTCGGAATATACCTAGTGTAAATAAAAACTATTTACAACGTACCACAGTGGGGAATTCGAGGCGAGTAACTTGATACATGACCCTTGTGGTCTAACAAGCTGCGAAACAACCTCATATTGCCACCCAGGAGTCACGAATCTAGAGCACATGGGTGCCGCGCGATGTTTGCAGTACCCTCTCGCCCTCTTACGCCACCTACTCTATTACTACGACAAGGTAATGACAATGAAGTACAATAAGTCGCTAGAAATATGAGCACTGGGCACCTTAAAATTAACTAAACGATCTAGCAAGAAAAAGGTAAAAGCGTAACCGATAAAAGCATGGCCGGCTGAGGTGGCCGAGCGGTTCTAGGCGCTACAGTCTGGAACCGAACGACCGCTACGGTCGCAGGTTCGAATCCTGCCTCGGGCATGGATGTGTGTCATGTCCTTAGGTTAGTTAGGTTTGAGTAGTTCTAAGTTCTAGGGGACTGATGACCTCAGAAGTTAAGTCCCATAGTGCTCAGAGTCATTTGAACCATTTGATAAAAGCATGGCCTTTCTGGACCTAGTAATTACTAACGATGATGGAGGACGCACAGTAGGTATACAAAGAAAATCAGCTAACACTGATGTGATCATGACTGCGAAATCATGTTATCCCCGCGGATATAAGTAAACATTGTAGATTCTGTGTATGATAGACATAATCTCGAAATTATCTTTGAATGAGTTGGAAATTGAGAAAGAACTTCCAGTAGATGGTGATGATAATGAAACTTCAGCCAGAGTAGACGGAAAACTAAGAGGGACGTTCAGTAATTAATGCAATAGTTTTTTTCTGAAAGCAGCTTGGTTTCATTAATAATTCCAGTACAGCATGTTATTCTGCATTATTTTGGCGGCAACACCATATTTTTCAAGATAATCTCCGTTCACTGTGACGGCCTTACGTCATCTTACTGGGAGGGCCTGCATCAATAACCACTCAATCATCCACGAACTGCCTTACGTGTAGTGGATGAGGAAAAACAGTACCCCAACTGGTGGACGAGTGTATCAGCACTATCACCAGAACCGCCCAGTTGAGCGGCGAGTTATTTGATTCCGATTTGACGATCACCTGGAATGAGTGTGGCCGCATATTCTAACATTGCAAGAGTGACAGCTGTGTTCTGCCGGCCAGCACGCAGGAGATGGGACAGGTTTGCGCCACCTTGTTGCGCTGATTACAGACGTCTCACCCAAAACTCTACGTGCTTTTGTACACTTCCAGGTCTCCGCAGACATTCTGGGAGCGCCTGCGAATATCTGCAATGCTCTGGTTTTCCGCTGGAAGAAAACTCAATGATTACTCTCTGTTTGGAACGCACCTTCATTACAGACGCCAGTTTGAAGACTATGAATAGCGCCGCCACTTATCGGAACTGCATGAAGAGGCAATATTCCACGATGTCCCACAATAAATTCTGCATTTTGTCAACCTTTCGTGGAGGAAAAAAAAACGTCTTGCATTACTTACTGAGCGCCCGTCGTATTTACTGTATGGGTACTCAACTACTGTATATAGGAATGATGTTCAGACAGTGAGCTCCAGGATTTCGCCGTTAGGCGTCGGTAATCACATTTCTTTGAGGAACTCTGACCCCAGGAACCCAGAATACGCTGCGTGACGCCACACATTACTGTGATATGCTTCACCAACATCTTATCCTTGTTTTGCGAGAGAGGGGTGCTTTGGAACGCTGTATTTTGGTGCGAGATGGACCTCAGCCACATGCTGCCCTTGAGGTCACTCGATTACTCCGTAATACATTTGGAGAAAACTGAATTATTAGCTGGTCGTTACAACCTGCGTAGCCACCAAGATCAATAGATTTGAGCCCGTGTGTTTTCTGGCTTTGACGTCACCTGAAGGACAGGATTTATCAAACGGAACACACGATGGAGGTTGAAGATAAGCGTAGCTAGGGAGGTAGCCAGCGTCTCACCTGAGATATTCCAGGCTGTCGTGGATGCAGATGATCATCGCACTGAGCAACGTTTGTAACTTGGGGCGTAACCATGATACGCAACTGACAAATATTACTCTCTCATGTGGCAATTAAAAAATGTTTCTCTCAATGGTTTATTCGTTATTTCTCTTGTCCTTCCAAATGTTCCCACTAGGTTTCAGTGTCCTACCACTCGTTTTTCATGCGGTCCTCTCAATCAGCGAAAGTTCAAATTAACCTGTAATTATGCAAGCGGGTGGTGCATTGCTCACAGCTGCGAGAAAGCTAATGCCAGTATAGGATTCCAAACAAAAGGGAACTTGGGAAATGGGTTACGCTAGAAAGATGGAAACACACGCGACAAGTACAGTGATTTTGGAGTGTATAGAATAAGCCGCAATAATTGAGGTAGGTCATATATATGATAAACTGGAAGGAAATTCGTGACAAAGTTTAGACAACAATCCCACGAAGGGGATGGTAGCGCAGTGAGGACGCACTTAAAAACTCGGAAGCATAAGTTAGGCCAGATGAGTGAAAGCATGGAAACAAAGAGCTCCAAAGGAACGTGGCTTAAACATTTGGAAGACCTAGAAATATTTATCTACAAAAACATAGCTCCCAAACCACTTTGATCAACCCTAACTGGTATGTTGACACTTTTCGAGAATTAACATTGTGACCTGTGCTCATCGTGGCGTACTTTGCTGTTGGTGACTGGTTCTACACAATGCATCGCATGTGCTGGGCCGGCAGAGCTCCCTGTGGAGCGCGCAAAACGACCTGCGTCAGGGAGGAAGTTGCTGCTGCTTCCGCAAGATAGCGCTGCCTTCCAAAATACTTCAATTTAAGAATTAGATTGTTTTATTCATTATCATGTGGTTTATAAGTCTACATATTTTAATATATTGCATCACTGTGTTTTAGTTCACACAGCACAACTTTCATTCGTCAAACATCTGTTATTATAACAGCTAGTACTACTTTTATAATCGCTACATCACGTTTATGTTCCACACCAACGTTCACGCTGCTGTTATGTAGATATTACTGTGTAGCAGATATAATGAATACTTGTTTGTTTGCAGAACTCCACGTGATCTAGTTGATTCCATATGAATAGCTAATTTGACAAGAACGAAATTATACTCACTTGTATTGTATTTCGTAATTTGATTTTGAATGTTTAAATCCTGAAGACGATTTGTCGTTTTATAAGTATGTAGGCAGAAATAAATATACCGGGTGTCCAGGGCCAAAAAAAAAAAAAAAAAAAGAAAAAATTGAGATAGCGCTGTAATTGTTAAAATACGCACAGCAACAGACGCGCGGCACACGGTTGTTACTATGTGTTTGCGTTCGTGACGCCCAACGTGTCTGCATGAAGCATCACGCACTACTAGTAAAGCTCTTTTACAAGAGCGGTTATCGTGCTCTAGGAGCCCTGTAAAATCGCCGGGTATTCAAGGGTATGGAAAAAGAAAGGCACTAGTCCGATGTCTGCTAAATGTCTGGAGAAAAGATTACAAAATTCGAAAAGACAGGTTCTTATGAAGCAAAATGTGGCAGAGGGAGGAAAGCAGTTAATCCGATGATCGTAGAAGTGAGCACAGCACTGCAGGAGGGGTTGAGTGGTAGTGTGTAAAAACGCAGTGCACGGGGAATCGCAGTTCTTTTACCCTCCTTATGTACAGAAGTCATTTTCACTTTTTTTCGCGTATTTGGGAATCCTATTATTACCCTTTACTTTTAAGTTCAGTCATCGTATAGTCAACTTGATTGGTAAGCAGTCGATCACACCACAATATTCATGTAAAGATAAATGACGTTGATACTATGTTTATTGGATTTCCTGAGGGCGTTCGGCTGTGTACCACATCATGGAGAAATGATCGAGTTAAGATCATATGGAATACTTTCATAGATATGTGAATGGCTCAATGAGTCCCAGTATATCCAGAGCGGCAAAAAAATCCAGCAGTAGAGAAAGTAATATCGACAATGCCCTAATCGGTGGAAATAAATGGAAGACCGGAGGAATTTTGTCAGAAGTCTCTGTTGTGCGCAGAAAGCTGAATGTGACATGCCGTGAGGCCAGCGTGACTAAAGCGCCAAATGAAGCTGGTCCCAAAATAGGAGTTATTTGAAGGAATGGGAAAAGACAGTGTACACTGATCAGCCAGAAAATCACCAAAGTACTGTCGATACAAACCCGTCCAGGCGATAACAGTGGCGAAGAATGACTGTTACTCAGACACACAAACGAGGCATGTGGTATCAGTGAGCGTATTGTCCTTGTGCAGAATGGAGAAGGTGCGCGATCTATCCGAAGGGAGATTTTGAAGGCCTGAAGGCTCGGCACGAACATTTCGGAAACTGCACGACTTGTCGGGTGTTCGAGGAGCGCTGTGGTAACTGTGTTCAACATATGGTGAAACTGAGCTGAAACCAGGTAGCTTCAGCGAGATTATCATTAGTCATTTGTTAGACTGCCACTAGTCTGAGTTACCGTCTTGTGAAGTGAATGCAACTCTTGGCTGCCTATCTCATAGCTCGCGAAAGTGTTTTTTGATGGACCTTCTTAGAGGTCGATTCCTGGAGCACCGTCTATGGCCCCTTGGTTCTTGTAAAGATGTGTGTTCTAAAGGAGATCTGATGGCCATTAGTTCAGTTTAACGATCCTTCAGTCCGCGCCTTCTGCGGGAATTGTCTCAGTACCCTTTAAGGAACTTATGTACTGGTCCTTGTGTTTTATTATTGTATTATTTATTACAATACCTTGTAATGCCTACATTAAAGGTTATATATGTCTAGTTAATAGTTCTGGTCCCCTTCTGGAATAAATCTAGCAGTGTAATGTTCAGTGGATGTTAAGGGTTTTGTTACAAAGCTTACCATCATCTTATTTCACCCGTTTGGTGATCAGTTGCTTGTTTTTTTAATTAACCTTTGCTATTGTATTTGCTGTTTTACAGCAGGTTTTTAATTTTTTTATGCACTACCGGGCATTAAAATTGCTACACCACGAAGAGGACGTGCTACAGGCGCGAAATTTAACCGTCAGGAAGAAGATGCTGTGATATGCAAATGATTAGTTTTTCAGAGCATTCACACAAGCTTGGCGCCGGTGGCGACACCTACAACGTGCTGACATGAAGAAAGTTTCCAACCGAATTCTCATACACAGGCAGCAGTTGACCGGCGTTGCCCGGTGAAACGTAGTTGTGATGCCTCCTGTAAGGAGGAGAAATGCGTACCATCACGTTTTCGACTTTGATAAAGGTCGGATTGTAGCCTAACGCGATTGTGGTTTATAGTATCGCGACAGTGCTGCTCGCGTTTGTCGAGATCCAGTGACTTATCAGAATATGGATTCGGTGGGTTCAGGAGGGTAATACGGAACGCCGTGCTGGATCCCAACGGCCTCGTATCACTAGCAGTCGAGAAGACAGGCATCTTATCCGCATGGCTGTAACGGATCGTGCAGCCACGTCTCGATCCCTGTGTCAACAGATGGGGACGTTTGCAAGACAACAACCATCTGCACGAACAGTTCGACGACGTTTGCAGCAGCATGGACTATCATCTCGGAGACCATGGCTGCGGTTACCCTTGACGCTGCATCACAGACAGGAGCGCCTGCGATGGTGTACTCAACGACGAACGTGGGTGCACGAATGGCAAAAGTCACTTTTTCGGATGAAACCAGGTTCTGTTTACAGCATCATGATGGTCGCATCCGTGTTTGGCGACATCGCGGTGAACGCACATTGGAAGCGCGTATTCGTCATCGCCACACTGGCGTATCACCCGGCGTGATGGTATGGGGTGCCATTGGTTACACGTCTCGGTCACCTCTTGTTCGCATTGACGGCACTTTGAACAGTGGACGTTACATTTCAGGTGTGTTACGACCGTGGCTCTACCGTTCATTCGATCCCTGCGAAACCTTACATTTCAGCAGGATAATGCACGACCGCATGTTGCAGGTCCTGTACGGGCCTTTCTGCATACCGAAAATGTTCGACTGCTGCCCTGGCCAGCACATTCTCCAGATCTGTCACCAATTGAAAACATCTGGTCAATGGTGGCCGAGCAACTGGCTCGTCACAATACGCCAGTCACTACTTTTGATGAACTGTGGTATAGTGTTGAAGCTGCATGGGCAGCTGTACCTGTACACGCCATCCAAGCTCTGTTAGACTCAATGCCCAGGCGTATCAAGGCCGTCATTACGACCAGAGGTGGTTGTTCTGGGTAATGATTTCTCAGGATCTATGCACCCAAATTGCGTGAAAATGTAATCACATGTCAGTTCTAGTATAATATATATGTCCAACGAATATCGGTTTATCGTCTGCATTTCTTATTGGTGTAGCAATTTTAATGGCCAGTTGTGTATTATTGCCATTCTTGGCGTGTACGGCCTTTAGCCGTGTTTGTGGTCACTTGCCTTAAAATTCTAATTTGGTATTTGTATTTTAGCAGTAAGCCTTAACACCTTATTTATTGACATTCTTGAAGTCTGATGCCTTCTGCTGTATTTGCGGCCAGTTACCTTTAATATTTCAATACCTGTAATTTGTAAGTTGCAGCGAATTTTAAACAATTCTTAATTTATTGCCATTCCTTGCGTGTAAGGCCTTCTGCCCGGATCACAGTGGCTTGCTTTTAAAACATAATCTACCTTATCTGTATGTAATGGTGATTTGCTAAATTGTAACGCACTGAAAACACTATTATTTACACTGTTGTTTATTCCTTCATTAACAACGTGTGGTATTTTTATTTGCTGTTGAGTTTGGAATTACTGTTTTAAAATAAATTGTGTGTAACTGTAAAAGACAACCAATAGTAACTGATTACGGGCCTGTTCACAATCGTAACCGAATCCTGATTTCCCTTGACTATCAGGTTCAGTATTCTTCCGGAGACAACATCTCAATCACTTCGTATGAAGGAAAATCAGGAGGAATCTGGAACAAGGACGAAGCATGACAAGTGTAAGCCAGGAGTTTGGTATTGCTAACACATTGTTTCATGTGAATGAGAGGCATTCAGGTACAACTGTACAAAGGAGAGGGGGTGATCGACCACGCTAAACTACAGAACCAGATGATCGCACATTGTGCTGCAGGGAAGAAGTCACCCACGTTAAACAGCAGGATCAACTGGAACAACATTTAAAACGAGCGCATGACACTCTCCACAGTGGCACAGCAAATTCACATGGGTGGGATCACATATTATTCTCTTATGAAAGCAGATTCAAACTGAGATGTACCCTCACAGGACGATAGTGGAAACAAGTACTGCACCCATGGAGATTGTTCAACATGATCATTTTGGCGGTCGAAGTGTTATGATGTGGGGTAGCATAAGAATACATGGACATACTGACTTCTAACTTTTCATACTCAATGGTCAACATTATTTTGACACTCTACTCCTTCCCCAAATTCATCTTGTAACACCGAAAATGCAGGATGCATGGCACCTGCTACCGATGTATAAATTTTTTTCTGAGTTGTATGTAAATATTTGTATTTTAAATGCTTTCTTTTAATAAATGGCTCTGAGCACTATGGGACTTAACATCTATGGTCATCAGTCCCCTAGAACTTAGAACTACTTAAACCTAACTAACCTACGGACATAACACAACACCCAGCCGTCACGAGGCAGAGAAAACTCCCTGACCCCGCCGGGAATCGAACCCGGGAACCCGGGCGTGGGAAGCGAGAACGCTACCGCACGACCACGAGTTGCGGGCTTTCTTTTAATAAGTAGGGACATTGCTTCACTGTATGTGTAAATTTAGGTAGAAGTCTGTTAACATTTCATTTTATTTATCTGTGTCTTACTGTGAAGCTCATAAGCTCTGGGAAAAAGCCAAAGGAATTGTTATTTGCAGCGACTAGCAACGATAACAGCAGTGCTTGTGCGTTACAAAATCCTTGGGTAGGGAGTTGTTGCGCGGAGCGCGTGGAGAGAGAGAGAGAGAGAGAGAGAGAGAGAGAGAGAGACGGGTTCCAGCGCTTGTAGTGTGCGGAAGTGTGGTGTTAATGCTCTCGCAGTAGAGATTACCATTTCAGCGGCATCATGTACGCGCGCCGGCCAGATGTCTAGAGCAGGAGTACGGACAGTGGACGGGTGGAAGAGGCTGTATTAATTACGATTGTCCATTCCTGTAATTAGCTGTGGCTCCCCAAGGTGCTACCGTCTTCAACAACAGCAGCAGTTCCAGCGACACAGTTTCGTCGTCGGCTCCGAGTTTCGTCGTATGCACAGCACTGAAGTAAGACTGTTCATTGGTAGACAGTATTAACGGCTAACCCAGCAGCACAACTGAATGCGATTTTATTGATAAAATTCATTTAAATCAGTTAAACTCAGGGCGATTGTGTCCTCATTGCCCCCAGACGTTGTTACCAAGCAGGATCCTTGTTCCTTTTTTCTTTATGTGCTAACTGAGTGTCGTAAGAAACAAATTGAATAGTTACAGCCAGTTTATTAATGAATAATTCACTTTTAAGAATTTTGCCTTCGGTCTACTTTCAATTAACTGTTGTACAAGAGAGGTTTCAGTATATGACTAAAGCAAAGCAATTTCATTTTTTGAGTTTGAGAATCAATCACTGGAAAATATCCAAATCTAAAGAAATGCACAAATTAAGAGTGTGGAAGTTTTATTTATTTTACATATAGCTTGGAGCACATGGTTGGTTGCTTTCATTCGTATTCTAGTGATTAATTCTGTTCAAGTCAATAAAAAAAGGCTCAGTTATTCAGACAATAATATGAAATCCAATTTGCAAAATAAGTAACGGCAAAGTAAGAAGTGCTTGCTTTTTTTCTAAATTTCTCTGATGACGTTATGTTGAGGTCACTGAAAGTCATTGTTCATGTAGTGAAGTTCAATACTAACATACAGTTTAATTACATATTTCCAAATCATTACTCGATCGCCTTTTTCAAAACGTAATGCCAAACATATAGTTACTTCGCAGTATTCTTTATACTCAGTTAAAATTAGTCTCAAAAAAAAAAAGTGATGACCTTCAGTTGCCACATCAATGTTTAATACTACATGTTATTCTTTCCCATCATCTTGTACAGGATTTATATGTAAATTGCCCTAGTGGGATGGCGACCGTTAATTATTTCCTTTTCGTTCATTAGTGTAACTTTTGGATTCATGATCAATGGCACCCCTTTTCTGTCCAGTGTTGTTCGTGAGTGAAAGCACAAAATAATTTTCATTTTCCAAAGTATAGCCCTGTTCGGTTTAATTACTTTTTATTTTCAGTAGACTTTCCATCAGAAGGGTCGGTTGTACACTTTCCTCCTACTTATCGGTACCACTTCTTCGGGAAAGATAGCCTTATCCAATTAGAAAAAATCCATTAGGCACACACGCGATCCACGGTCACATTTTGTATTGCAAGCAGGATAGGCCGATTAGTAAGAGTGAGGTTACAATCTTTTCAGGGATGCATCCTGCTCAGACTTCCTTTTTGTGGGTGAATGCGTAGCCACATCGAACAACGTAGGGGGAGGAGATCTTGGAAAGAGAGGTTAAATGAACCCATGAATTGTCAAGTGTGGAGAGTGAGAAGAGACGTCAGGACGACAGCAGAGCTGTTTAATTAACTTGCTGGCCGTCGGCCATAGTACATAAGGAATACTTGGTGAAGGCGTCCAGTTGTTCTTCATGCGAAACAATAGACGTCTGGCTTTGTTGACAGCGTAAAGAGCATGTCGATTATGGCGTCGCTTGAATGCCACTGTCGACAATGTCTATGGTTGGCAATACTGTGACCTCCCTCCAGAAAATGGGCAGCTCTTTGCTATAGTGGTAACTGCTGTCTTGACTCAGGGTAGGCTGCCCCTTCTAGTGGTCGAACTGCAGACCCTGTACCGAATTCTGGGATGTTGCTCCAGGTGTCGCATGCTCATGGTGTAGGCTGTGATACTGAGAGGAAAATATTTCAGTACGTGAACGTGCTTATACACTCCAGACTATGCTCGTTAAGTGCTTAAGGTACACTTCTGTGGTGGCAAGTGAGGAAAGGCTTCCATCTTTTCACTAGCATATTGCAGCGTTGACTGTTGCTATACTACTCCCACCTGGCTCTACTTCTCAACGACTGTTAGCCATGTTCTGCTTCGCAATGCATAAAACGCTTGCCTGCCTGCGGCTGGCTCCACTGCAACTCACTTCCACTCTGGCGGAGTTCTCCACCGAATGCGGTGGATACGCTACATTGCCCTTCCTTTTATCAAGACCTGGGACCTCGGGTTAACCAAACTAGGTTATCCTTTACTCTATAGTTCCTGTCAACTGGCCTTCTAGTCCTGTTAAGCCTCTTTTTCTTGACTCTGTCACTTATATTTACACATTTATACAGGGCGTCTTGCCCTGCTACTTAACTCGAGCTGGCCGAGTGGCCGTGCGGTTCTAGGCGCTACAGTCTGGAACCGAGCGACCGCTACGGTCGCAGGTTCGAATCCTGCCTCTGGCATGGATGTGTGTGATGTCCTTAGGTTAGTTAGGTTTAATTAGTTCTAAGTTCTAGGCGACTGATGACCTCAGAAGTTAAATCGCATAGTGCTCAGAGCTATTTGAACCATTTTGAACTTAACTCGAACACCATGGAAGTTATTTCATTAATAGCCTACTTGCACAATAACTTCTAACTCTCTGTTCCAAACATACGAGTTAAAACGCATCAATTGTCCTTAATACTACACCCTCGTGCGTTCATCTTCCTCTGCTACTTTTATGGTAAGGATATCCAATCCATTGAAATCCGAAAAATGGCTGGGTCTGAACTCAGTCTTGTAAATAGTCTTCCACGTACCAAAATAAGGACTTTTTTCAGCAGAGCAAGTGTCGCTACAGTGGTTCGCTTCACGACAGTCATTGTTTTCTCTCTTCGGTACTGGTTTTCACGATATAAATTTACAAGCTGCGCTAAGGTTTCCAGGGAGACTCTTTTCTTCCGCTGGTGCATAAGTCTGTTTATAGACGGCATTGATTCCGGCCCTAGAGTTTGATTTAAGCTGGTTCGTTTTGTGGCAGGTAGCACTTCCGTAGGCTCCTCTGGACAAAAGAAACGAGGCAGGGAAATATTCAGATGAATTATCCGTGAAATCACTGTGGGAAGACGAAAAGTAGGCCCCATTATCTCGCACACTGCTCCATTTAATAAACAAACAACTTCCGTTTCATTGTAGCCACTTCGCTGGCGTAAGCTTCCCTTGCTCGAAAAAACTAGCCGCTACTACCATCTTGCCAAAAGTAAAGTACAACTAATATGCCTCGACTTGCTGAAAGTACAATTCTGGCACGTGTAATGTAATAAAATAAAATTTTTTATTTGTGACTCCTTTTCTTTGCTATCAGTGTAATGTAATAGAATGAATATGAGGCGTGACTTATACAAAAAAGAAACACACATTAATGCAATGGCTCAGCATAAAAGAGAAATTTCTAATGTAGGAATATTATTAACTGTGTAATATGTTGTTTAATTTAGCCCGATCTGTAAAAGCACTCAGTAAACTAGCTCAGTTCTCATGGTAGTTACGTAATCGTCGATAATTAATTGTCCTTTTCTTATTTATCCAACACTACAGCTATTATTCCAGTCTCGTGAGAAGTCGTGTGCTTATTGCACCAGAGAAAATTTGCCAAGTCTGTTCGATGTACACTATTGTAATACGTAACTTATCGTGGTTTCGTCTCGATTCCCCCTAATGGAACTGGAATCCTGTGAGCAGACCTTTTCTGCCTGTGATGTTATCTCGTTGTATAAAGAAAATCTGTAAATAAAATTGTTAAATGATTAGTAGCTGCCTGCGGTCTCGTGGGATCTGAAATAAAGTTAATTGTCCTAACCTACGACACGTCTCGTAGATGAGCTGAAAGAAAAATGTTAAAAATTGTTCTAAGATGGCGCCTAACAATGAAAATTCTTTGTTATGGCCCATATGTACTTAAAGCAATACAGGTGTCAGACTAACAATAGATTGACCACATACACAAATTCTTTTGACAAAATAACCATTATATTTTTCGAGTTTTAAGTACAACTTACATTATCAGCTGGTACAGCAAAATGAGCTCTACACAAGAACGTCCTCTTTCGAATCCAAGCAGAAAAGACAAGTGAAAGACAAAGGAAACATAGTTCATGCAGAGAAGCGCAAGAGTCCACGGAATAACATGTCCATTGTAGTTCTACGTATCTCTTCTTCTTTGGCGTACTTATCGATTATTTATAAAATTTATCGTAATATTTAGTTTACATTTTTTGAAACCCAAGTCCAACCAGGAGAAACAGTACACACGATTACTTCTTTGTTGTATTCTTTTACCTCCTTTTGTCCCACTAGCTATTTCACTGCGCAGGGATCGTTCCCCGCTCTTATTACCATATTACGACAGACTGTGATTTTCCTTCGGTAGCATTTTTGTAACTTCGTCCATTTCTAAATATCTTACCTAGTCTTTTCAAATATTAATAGTCGCTGCGTTTTTATTCTTATAAATTTCTTCAATATCCCCCAACTGACCGGATACACATGAGCTATGCAGCACTCGGAACGTGCTTGTTTCCCTCCTTCTGGTATATAAATGGAAATATAAACTTTCGCTCCATCAGTTCTCACAGATTCTGTGGCTACCTTGAAATAAGAAAGATAAGTTTTTGTGCTGGGGTTCTAAAAGCAACCCCTACTCCGGCGATGGTTCCTTCCGTACTTTCCTAAGACCCTGTAAATACTTCTCTGAAGACAGCAAGCTTACCCCTAGGTGCCCTCTTACAGCCTGCTGTATAATCTCCTGTAGTTCTGTTACTTTCCCTCGTGTTTCCCAAACACTATCTTCTACAGACTGCAGCCATTTTATCATTACTACTTCCCTATCTAAGGGTATTCTGATTTACTGTTGTCGTAGTTCAAATGGTTCAAATGGCTCTGAGCACTATGGGACTTAACTTCTGAGGTCATCAGTCCCCAAGAACTTAGAACTACTTAAACCTAACTAACCTAAGGACACCACACACATCCATGCCCGAGGCAGGATTCGAACCTGCGACCGCAGCGATCTTGCGGTTCCAGACTGTAGCGCCTAGAACCGCTAAGCCACTCCGGCCGACTGTTGTCGTAGTACTTGTTGGTTATTCATTACTTGCTTCTCCAAACTTGCAGTCTGCGTAGTGTGCCAATCACTTACGGATTTGTTCCCTTTTGCCCATCGCTTAGACTCTTCTACGGTGTCCTTCACCCTTCAAATGTCTTCCTCATCAGCAGTGCTAAATATTGCTTTCATAAACTGACCTCCAGCGTCGATCCAAACTCTCTTCCTTCGTGTACGCAGGATAACGCCTAGTACCTGGATCATTGCAATCCTTAAATTCTCGTACGCTCCATGTACTCTCTCACATACCCTCACACGTCCTTTGAGTATACCGTATCTTTGAGTTTCCTGACGGAATTTGTCTAATGCTTTCTGCAGTCTTCTCACCGCGTTACCCATCCCCCATGCGTTGAATACCACCACTTCCAGGTGCTGGTTCCCCTACGCTTCCTCTCCGATGGAGATCAGTAGCCCGCTATGAAACGCATCATCTCGCCTTCTCTGCACCTCATCTACGGACAGGAATACTTATAACTTTCCTCCTCCTTAAATTCATTGCTGCTCTGCTGCTGCTTATATTAATTAAACCTAAACAAATATTAAATATCTCTCCTAAGCCTTAATCTGTACTGTTCCTCGCTACCGTTTCATTCACAACCTCTTGCGTATCTTCCGAAACCTTTCCCCTCACTCTCCCTTTCCAGTCCACCTCTCCTATCTCTGGAATAACTTCCGGACTCCCTGGAAAAGGTTTCAGCCTCTCTACAAGCACAACTGTCGTTGTCTGGCAACTGTTTCTTGACTGTCACATGTCGAACGGTGAAGGTAATTTACGACCATAAACTATGTTACATGGCGATAATCCTTTATTCGTATGCTGTTTTGAGCTGTAGGCGGAGACGACAAACTTCAAAGAGACAGCCCAGTTGGTGCGATGAAAGTCAACGTAGCATGCAAGTGTCTTTCCGATTGTCCTGTGCGCTTTTTCAGTTCTTCCATTGCTTGTGGATGGAGAGGACTCGTCCTTACGTCTTCATACTTAATAACTTACACGACATGAAGTTCGTTTCCTGGTCTGTTACTATTGTTTCAGGACCTCCAAACTTCAGTATCCAATTATCCAGAAGTGCTTATGCCACTGTTGCTGCCAGCTGGTTTAGCGTCGCGACAATTTCTACGTATTTTGGAAAGTGATCTGTGATTGTATGTACTTAATCCCTGCAGGTGGTCATAAAACATCAACCCCCAGAAATTCGAATGCTGCAGATAAACCCTACTATGGTATTCTTGTTGGTCACAAATTAGTTCTCTGTGTGCACTGTATACAATTCCGCACATACTGGTGTACTTCCATCTGCCTATTTCTCCAGCAATACCTCTCTGCTACTCTTCTGTTGGTAGATCTTCAACCTCCACGACCCGCTAATATGTGATCATGAGCTTATAGTAGAGTTCTATTCTTTAGCTTCGTTTCGCTGGTACCGCTATATACGGTCCCAAATTAATTTCTCTTCATAGCAACCCATCCTGAATACAAAACTGTGACTGCATAAAATACTGGTTATATTCATCATTTGCTCTCTGTGCTGTTTGCCATTCCTTACGCTCATTAACCTCCCCCCCCCCCCCCAAATATGTAATATTCTTACGTTTCTAGTACAGCCATCCGCATTTCCGTGCTTCCTCCCGGGGTTATGCGTGACTTGAAAATGAAATTCTCGTAGTCTTACTGCCCATCATGTCAACCTACTAGAAATCTCATTCTGGAAACATCCCCTAGGCTGTGAGTAAGCCGTGTCTCCTCAATATCCTTTCTTCCAGAGTTGCTAGTTCTGCAAGGTTCGCAGAAGAGCTTTTGTGAGTGGTTCAAATGGCTCTAAGCACTATGGGAATTAACATCTGAGGTCATCAGACCCCTAGACTTAGAACTACGTAAACCTAACTAACCTAATGACATCTCACACATCCATTCCCGAGGGAGGATTCGAGCCTGCGGCAGTAGCAGCAGCGCGGTTCCGGACTGAATCACCTAGAACCGCTCGGCCACAGCGGACGGCTGCTTTTGTGAAGTTTGGAAGGTAGGAGACGAGGTACTGGCTGAATTAAAGTTGTGAGAACCGCTGGAGAGTCATGCTTGGGTAGCTCAATTCGTAGAGCACTTGCCCGCAAAAGGTAAAAGTCCAGCGTTCGAGTCTCGGTCACGCGCACAGTTTTAATGTGCCAGAAAGTTTCCTATCAGCGCACACTCCACTGCAGCGTGAAAATCTCATTCTGGAAACATTTGAAAGATGTGATTCCATAAATAACGCTTCACGTATCTTTCTGTGTTGCGGAATAATTTCTTTGACAGAATTTAGTTGTCTTGATGCGTAAGCTACCTGACGCCCTATGCCTTCTACACCTTGTGACGACATACAGCAAAGTGCATGGTTTGCTGCCTCATGTGATGAAATTACTTCTCTATTAAACTCCGGGAATACCAGTATCGGAGTCGATATTATAGATTCTTTTAGCTCGTTAAAAGCTTGCTGGTACTCTTCTGACCACATACCTCTTTTTTAAAAACTGTGTCAATGGTCTGGCAATATCCGTAAATGCTTTTACGAACTGGTGGTAATAGTTTTCAATACCTAAAAATAATTGCAAGTCCTTTACAATTTATAGTGCAGGAGATTGATGTACAACTCTAATCTTAGGTTTGTCTTAACCCCATCTTTACTTATGACCCAGGTATGCTACCATCATGAAATTACGCTTTACTGTATTGAATGGAACTGGGGACCTAGAAACGACAGAGAGGCTTCGTCGTCGCCGTAGCCCTCAGTGGTTCACTAACCCACAACACGCTACAGCAGTCCACTCAACCCACAGCCGACCCACACCGAACCCAGGGTTATTGTGCGGTTCGGCCCCCAGTGGCCCCCAGTGGCAAACTTCCAAGGTCCCGAGTTCGAGTATCGGTCGGGCACACAGTTTTAATCTGCCAGGAAGTTTCATATCAGCGCACACTCCGCTGCAGAGTGAAACTCTCATTCTGGAAACATCCCCCAGGCTGTGGCTAAGCCATGTCTCCGCAGTATCCTTTCTTTCAGGAGTGCTAGTTCTGCAAGGTTCGCAGAAGAGCTTCTGTAAAGTTTGGAAGGTAGGAGACGAGGTACTGGCAGAAGTAAAGCTGTGAGTACCGGGCGTGAGTCGTGCTTCGGTAGCTCAGTTGGTAGAGCACTTGCCCGCGAAAGGCAAAGGTCCCGAGTTCGAGTCTCGGTCGGGCACACAGTTTTAATCTGCCAGGAAGTTTCAAACTGGAACATTGTTGATTCACCGTCATGTCCATCATCATCATCATCATCACCATCATAAGGTTAGCAGTTCGTCTGTGTTTCTATCTTCCTTGACCCATTGCCTCTTGCTGAATTTTGTTGTAAATGCTGCCGTGCACCACATCATCCAGGATCTCAAATGCCATCGTCTCTTGCCTATTCTTTCCTTCCACAAACCCATCTAAGTCTGTTTTTATAAGCCTGTGCTTCTTTCTTAAAATACACCAATCCGGTTTCTTTTCCTTCTTTTTATATCTGCTTTATGAAAAGTTTTGTGAAAGTTAGTATTACAGTGGAATTTAAAAGATTTCTGGTAATTCGTTAGTGTATTTATATTATTAAAACTTGAACATGAAATTTTTTTCATACTGTAGATGGTTCTTGGCTAAAAGAAGATTGAGACAAATGTGCCCAGGCAACGTGGGTTACAAGAGCTAGAGTGGAAATGAAAACTGATTATGCGTAATTGCAGGCTCACATCTAGCGGCTGGTGTACCTAATCATATTTAATTACTGTGGTGAGTGCAAATATACATTTTAATTAATACCCAAAAAGTGAGATAGCACATGAACCGACGTCGTTGTCAATGACTGACTGTAAAAGACATTCAGCTATATGGGATGCTTTTGTTTTTCTGTTTGTTAACGTTTTGAAATATCCTTTGTCGTCCACTGTTCATAAAAGCGTTAGACAGGAATTTGTAGTTAATTAATTTACGGTTTCCTCTCTATACCTCATGCATGTCTAATGCGGACGTGTGAGTGCAGTTATTTTTCACGCCTGTGAAAGGCTGTTGTGGCTCCAATGACCTGGATATCGACAGGATGGTGACCACAGAAACCACGGCCGCCACCAGAGGGGCGGTATGGCCGCGCATGCAATTAGGAACACCTGAACGGCGCCAGCGATATTTCCACCAGTGCGGCGCAGTTGGTCCGAAAGTACCAGAGGCGTTATCGGAAAAGCAATTGTGTGGAAATGCGTGAAATGTTACGGGGTTTTCTAAATTTGATTAGAGAGCCGGCTGACCTCTCTTCGCTTTGCGGGGCGGCGAAATGGAAGCTCGTGTATACGGAGGATCTGCTATGTTACTCGTTGTGCTTCGACGCATAGGTGATATTGACTATAGAGACTGGATTATATAGAGTTTCGTATTGCACCTTTTTGGAGTGTAGAGCAATCACGTTTGTCAAAGCCATTTAGCGCCGTGAAATATGCGAGCGTAGGACTGATTCAAAGCTTCATATTTACTTTCCAGATTACATAAATATTTAAATGTGAAATGTGGACAGTGGGATACAACAATATACCAGAAATGTCTGAAATGTTACAACACCGCAGTGGTTAGATACTGGTAAAAAGTCCAGACTGGTATGGCATTCGCTGTAAAAACCAGAGTAAGGTAAACTGGCGATTACGGAAAGAGATACGTCGAGGAGCAGAATATGCCAGACAGTCCTGAACCGTGATTTATTTTCAAAGAGTATTCTTAAGAATTTATTTTATTTACTAGTTCATCAAGAACATTAACACATTTAATCACACTATGTAAGTATGGAAGTAGTAGCCAGGGAGTAACTGATGAAATCATAACCAAATTCCTTTTAACAAATGGGAATTTTATTCACTTTAATAGTGCCTAAAAGCATTTTTTAAAAAGAAACAGATTTAAAATTATAATCAGAAAGCACCCTCTAAATATGAAAGACACAATTTATTCAGAGACATAAAGAAACAAGTTTTGACTGTATGAGCTTTCGGACAGAACCTTGCCACTCCCTTTTGGCACGGCCGTAGTTACGACCACTCACAACAGCCTCTGAAAGACTACTACACTGGTGCAAATCTGCAACACGCCGATAACTTTAAACTAAGAGTTTTAACAATTTACACAAGCACACAAAACTATGCACCCCCCGTAAGAGGGATGGAAATGGTACAAAACACTAACAATTAAAATATTAACCTTGCCACCGAAGGTGCAACTTGATTTTAACTTCTAAGAAAAGTCTTACGGTGAAAGGGTGGCAACTTTATACACTAAAATGATCATTTACATAAAAGCCCATGAAATGCAATCTTATATAAAATTCTACAAGGTTGGCCAAACAATAGTTAAGATACTCTACAGTACACAGATACTGCCTTCCAAGATCACAGGCAATAATATCAATGTTTCCAAAGATCAAAACATATTTCAGGTATTAGGCCGTTACGCTCCAAGCAATAAATTCGTTAATACACCATATCCGACAAACATGACAGAGGCAGCTACTAACGTACGGTAGATAGATAACGAGATTACCGAACAACCCGAACCCAAGGTTGCTCTAACCCGCCCCTACTCCACAAGGGAAAAACGGATCACCCAATTTATAAACAATCACCTTCCCGCGGGTGGGCAAACGGAGAAGAATGGTGGGACGACCCCAAAGCAAAACGGCTGGTGACCTCACCAAGAAAATAAGTAGAATTTAACAACAGTAAATCAAACAACATGTCACCAATCACTTAACTTTTGTACAGTTGGTTACAGTTCTCCTAGTGGTTACTGATCAGATAGTGTATACAGTTTGCACTATTAGCTCCTCATCTCCATCCTCCAGTGGCCGTCTATTAAGATAAATTACAGATGTGATACACTTTCAAGAATGTCCTACTCAAACTCTGCGACATTTTATAAGTGCACGGTGCGTCTCGTGGCCGTGACTGGAGATGCAAATGCCCCACCTAAGGTAACTAGGTATCGAGTTGTGCGCGAGACGCGCTCAAGCAAAATACACACATCAGAAAACGTTTTACAGCACCTCGACTCCCAGAGCACCTGAAGATAGACGTTGACTGTGGATATTGTATCACAGACACAGTCCCTTTGACTGTTCAGAGATGTCACTAAACCCGCCCAAAGATGCAAACAACCATGCGTGAGCAGCGCCTATTAGACGGAGGGGGTCCAACAGCCGATCAGTTCAAGTCATTCCACCAGGAAGGAGGTACATGGCTCGTGTTGTCTGTCGTTCGACCATGCCTAGATGGCCAACACCGCAATTCAATCGCGTCCACATTGTTACCTTGCGCTAGGAAGGGCTCTGAACAAGGGAAGTGTTCAAGCGTCTCGGAATGAACCAAAGCGATGTTGTTCGGATATGGGGGAGATACCGAGAGACAAGAACAGTCTATGACATGCCTCGCTCTGGCCGCCCAAGGGCTACTACCGCAGTGGATGACCGCTACCTACGGATTATGGCTCGGAGGAACCCTGACAGCAACGGCAACATGTTGAACAATGCTTTTCGTGCAGCCATAGGACGTCGTGTTACGACTCAAACTGTGCGCAATAGGCTACATGATGCCCAGCTTCACTCACGACGTCCATGGCGAGGTCTTTCTTTGCAACCATGACACCATGCAGCGCGGTACAGATAGGACAATAACATGCCGAATGGACCGCTCAGGATTGGCATCAGTACTCTTCACCGATGAGTGTCGCACATGCCTTCCACCAGACAATCGTCTGACACGTGTTGGAGGCAACCCGGTCAGGTTGAACGACTTAGACACACTGTCCGGCGAGCGCAGCAAGGTGGAGGTTCCCTGCTGTTTTGAGGTGGCATTATGTGGGGCCGACGTACGCCGTTGATGGTCATGGAAGGCGCCGTAACGGCTGTACGATACGCAAATGCCATCCTCCGACCGATAGCGCAACCACATCGGCAGCATATTGGCGAGGCATTCGTCTTCATGGACGACAATTCGCGCCCCCATCGTGCACATCTTGTGAACGACTTCCTTCAGGATAACGACATCGCTCGACTAGAGTGCCCAGCATGTTCTCCAGACATGAACACTATCGAACATGCCTGGGATAGATTGAAAAATGCTGTTAATGGATGCCGTGTCCCACCAACCACTCTGAGGGATCTACGCCGAATCGCCGTTGAGGAGTGGGACAATCTAAACCAACAGTGCCTTGATGAACTTGTGGATAGTATGCTACGACGAATACAGTCATGCTTCAGTGCAAGAGGACTTGCTACTGGGTATTAGAGGTACCGGTGTGTACAGCAATCTGGAACACCACCTCTGAAAGTCTCGCTGTATGGTGGTACAACATGCAATGTGTGGTTTTCATGAGCACTGAAAAGGACGGACATGATCTTTATGTTGATCTCTATTCTAATTTTCTGTACAGGTTCCGGAACTCTCGGAACCAAGGTGATGCAAAACTTTTTTTGATATGTGTATATTAGCACCCACCCAGATATGAATTCTCGTTCTCAGCTCTTGGTTCCGGAGGAGAGGACAAGTTAGTCTAATGACTTCGTCCGTTAGAAGCGTTCGTTAGAGCTGATTGACTGATTTTCTTACCCACAGCTCTAGTGAGAGACTAGTGACTCGTCTAATTATTGCTCGTACTGGCGTACTGTTCATGCAGTGGTTTACAGGCTCGCTGTATAAGCCCTGCTTGTGGAAAGACTTCGGCTGTCGAACTGGACGTCCCTTATCGTGCGGTGGCAGCATGCAACGGAACCTCCCACCACTACCGCTGTCCCCTCACCTACCGTGCTGTCTGTGCAGCTATGGGCCAAGTTATTTTGTGCGCAGTCTATCTGGCGATCAGCCGCTGCGAGGTACAGGTAACTGAGTCACGTACGGTTCAACAATGAAAAAATCTGTCACAGTGATTGTTGGTAGTACCCAACTTTGTCGAATAACCAGGTTAAAGTGAAATAACGCTAAAAACAGATGCGGACCCAAGAGTGTGCGATGACCTCCACTTCTCCCTCCTCCCTCCCAAAGTTATTCTAGAAGTTATACTGAGAAAGTTAACAGAACAATGGATGTCAATGTAACATCGGCAGGTATGTAAAGAATTAGAGCTGAAATCCCCTGTGACAAGAAACTGATAACCTTGCAGTTTAGTCCCTTTAATCTACAAACCAACCAACCAACCAACGTCTGTGACAGGCAAATCGGCCAACAGCGTGCATTAGTGTTGTTCGTGTTTAGTGTTGTTACAATCCCTGACAAAATAGCCTACAAAATGAGAGTGAAAAGCATCATATATTGAGCGATGACTGCCAACGACACAGAGATGCAGTGCGCTCGTGTGAGACAGCATCATCAGGACCTGAAAGGCGGCCCATTGCGGGTCTCCATTTGGCCAGCTCATCGAACCATGCAGTATCCGGATTTGTGTGGTATTAGTAATGCGACAGTGGCACGTAGTTGGAGTGCCGTTAAGGTTCTGGTCAATCACATGTGACCGCCACAATCGAGGATCGACGCATTGTGCATCGAGCACATTGTAACCCTTTGCAGCCGGTCGGCGTGGCCGTGCGGTTCTAGGTGCTACAGTCTGGAACCGCGTGACCGCTACGGTTGCAGGTTCGAATCCTGCCTCTGGAATGGATGTTTGTCATGTCCTTAGTTTGGTTAGGTTTAAGTAGTTCTAAGTTCAAGGGGACTGATGACCACAGCAGTTAAGTCCCATAGTGCTCAGAGCCATTTGAACAATTTTTTTAACCCTTTCACATCTGCACTTGTCCTCCGAAAACAAGCGATAGACACTCTGAAACATTCTACTTCATCCCTCATTATTGGTCGGAGATGCAACTGCCGGACTATGGAATTACCGCCCCATGCGCAGGTCGTCATTAACACCACAACACAAACGGCTGAAATTGGAGTGCTGATGTGACTTTGAAGCATGGACCATTGATAAATGGCGTCAAATTTTGACGAGCGATGAATCGCAGTTTCGAACTATCCAGAACGACCCTAGGCGGCGAGTATGGCCGCGACCTGGGCAGAGATCACATTCTCCAAACTCTTGGAGAGGTTTTGTGATGCTGCTCCTGTCGTCACGTCGTGGGCAGCTATTAGGTGGGTCTTGAGGTGACAGCTCGTAGTGAGTGCGGCGGCTCTGAAAGCACAACGGTACGTAACAGACATTCTGGGTATGTTACCCCTCTAGTGACAGTATCATGGCGCCATTTTTCAACAAAAAGCCCGTCCACCTATTGTAATCGTTTCTATGAACAATTAGCGCGACGCTGAGGTACTTCTGCTACTAGCAAGATCCACAGAAATGTCTCCAGTAGAAGATTTGTGGGATCAGCTGCGACGTCAACCCTGTCCCAATGTAGGTATCCAGGATATCAAGGAGTACGGTCAGCTTGCCTCAGGAGAGGAAATGTGATTATGACACCCATACCAACTGAATCAGGACATGCATCCAGGACAGAGCAGGTACAACGTCGTACTGAGAAGTCTGCTTATACTGCCGAGCTCTTTATACATATGAGTCAATTCTACAATCATTCAATCCGTGAAGATTTATTTCGTTTCCTTCTCCTCTTCCGATACGTTTCAGTTTCTTTGTCGGGCAGTGTATATCAGTTTCCAAGTACAGGATGTGGCACAAAAACAGATCGATTGGGACATAGCCAAACAGACCGAAGATTATATTGTACAACATTTGTAATCGCAACAACGAGACCCTTGCTTATTGCCATTTCATGCACTCTTCACGTTTTGAAAACGATGTCTTGTAGGTGGCCACCACTGTTACGTTGTCACTCAGACAAGCTTCGATGTAAATCGTTCACAGCACCTCCAAGCATATGTACAGGAATGTTTCTTATTTCTGCACGAGTGGTGTCTTTGAGTTGCGCATTTGTGTGTAGACGTCTAACAAACATTTCAGGAATCGCAAAAGGCAGTAATTACAGACCGGTAAGTCGGGAATATGGGAGGCCATAAAAACTCCCCATTCCTTGAATTGATGTGATTACCAAACACTCTGCGCAGTTCTGCCATTGAAATTTGAGTACAATGAGACGTAGCACCATGTCCTTGAAACCAACGCTCATTTGCAAGAAACTGTTCAAGTTCAGGTGCGAGGAATGCGTCAACCGTGACAGCGTAATGATGAGATGTGACTGCTGTTGATTGTCGGTGTTCATCCTCAAAAAACAAGAAGAACCGATGAAGCCCACTGCAGAGAAAGCGAACCACCGTTAAAGCATTCCGTAACATGATGTGCACTCTACGACTGGACATCCTCGCTACTTCCACAATTTGTCTCAGACAATACTTTGGACTGTTGGCCAAAACGTTCTGCACCTCCTCTATTCGTTCATGCGAGCGACAACTTCTGGGCCTTCTGGCTTCAGCTTAAGCGCACTTCCGTTTGCTT
Organism: Schistocerca piceifrons; assembly: GCF_021461385.2. NCBI lineage: Eukaryota > Metazoa > Arthropoda > Insecta > Orthoptera > Acrididae > Schistocerca > Schistocerca piceifrons. Next base: position 1,022,974,483 of record NC_060138.1, on the reverse strand, counting down.
CAAAGTTTTTCACCCATAACCTGGCTGCACGTGCCGATGGTACATTCCCGCTCCATCTAAGGTTGAAATGACGACGGTATTCCCGCCTAGCGGCAAGAACACAGTCATCGATTTTGTAAAAGGCTTTTACGGTTACAGACCGTTCAGGCCTGCCCCATGGGAACAACATTCAGTGTTGCCAATAATGCCATTCCATATTTAGAGACTAATTAAAACAGTCCGTTTCTTGCTATTTTGTCTAAAACTGACATGGTGAGACCGTGGCTGTGTACAATTAATGTAGGTCAATTCTTACAGAGAAGAAAACAGCAACCAGCCACTATTAATACTGCTATTTATTTAGGTAAAAAGTGCCGTTACCGGTTTCAAACTGGAAAGTTCGACGTAAGTACCATAACCACTTAACCTTACATATTTATTTACGCTGTATTTCATCGTTTGGAGGTTAGTTATTTTCACGTAGGGCGCTTATAACACTGTTTTTCTACCGTAGGGCAACAACACATCAAAAATACTTCGCCACAGTGGAATAATAAAAATCGAAAACGGACGATAATGTAAAGTGTATCTTGAAAGTCATGTGACCAGCCGTCTGATGATGAACTTTCCAATTCGAAACCGGTAACGGCGCTATTTACCTAAATAAATGGCAGTATTAATAGTGGCTGGTTGCTGTTTTCTTCTCTGTAAGAATTAACCTACATTAATTAGTCCGTTTCTTTTTTTTGCCTCACCCTGTACTTTGGATTTCCTGAAAATGAAGTAGCGCGAAAACCGTCCAAAAATGGCAACGAATTTATAGAAAATAAGCATCAGTTGCTCGTATTAGTACTGGGCTACACGGATGCATTTGCGGGCTGACAGGCTGTAGACAGCGTCCAGCCAGGTGAAGGCAGCAATCTGAAGGCTGACTTTACCTGCTGTTAACAGCAGGTCCAAAAGGTTCTTGGTTCTACAGGTATAAACGGGAAACGATAGGAAGTTGAATGAGGCACAAAAGAAAAGGAAAGGTCCTCCACTATGGAAAAAGTGGCAGAGGCACTGATCTTTCTGGTCGTAGGGGGAAACAACTGAAACAAACAGCATTCCACCACTTACACGCTCACTCACAAAGCCATAGTCTGCAGATCCGTGTTCCCCCTTATTTTTGAGTCAATCTTCTGACTGGTTTATGTGGCCCGCCACGAATTTCTCTCCCGTTGTCAACCTCTTCATCTCAGAGTAGCACTTGCAACCTTCGTCCTCAATTATTTGCTGATTGTATGTCAATCTCGGTCTGCCTCTACAGTTTTTACCATCTACTGGTCCCTCTAGTACCTTGGAGGGCGGGCATGATGTCTTGACACATATCCTGACATCCCGTACCTTCTTCTTGTTAGTGTTTTCCACACATTCCTTTCCATGGCGATTTTGTGGGGAACCTCCTCATTTCTTATCTAATCAGTCCATCTAACTCTCAACAGCCTTTCGTAGTACCACAACTCAGATGCTTCGATGCTCTTCCGTTCCGGTTTCTCCGTAGAAATTTATTCCTCAAACTGAGGCCTATGTTTGATGTTAGTAGACTTCTTTTGGCCGAAATGTGCTTTTTACCAGTGCTAGTCTGCTTTGTATGTCCTCCTTGCTCCGTCCATCATGAGTAATTTTGCTGCCTTAACTTCGTATGCTTCATGGTCACCAATCCTGATGTTAAATTTCTAACTGTTCTCATTTCTGCTACTTCTTCTAACTTTCGTCTTTCTTCGGTTTACTCTCAATTCATATTCTGTTCTCATTAGGCTGTTCATTCCATTCTACAGATCGTGTAATTCTTTTTTACTTTCACTGAGGATTGTTGTGTCTCCAGCAAATTTTACAACACCTAGAGGTAAATGACAGGCTGATAACGATTAATGCACATTTCGTTTTTACATCATGTAAAATATTAGTCTTGTAAGCCAGGAAGGAGTTTAATCGAAGCGTTTGAAACATGATGCTATAGAATGATCTGAAAATCAGGTGGACTGTTAAAATAAGAAATGAAGAAGTTCTCCACAGAATGGTCGAGGATAAGAAAACATGGAAAACGCTGACAAGAAGAAGGAATACGATAATAGGGCATTTATTAAGATATCGGGGAATAACTTCCATGGTACTAGAGGGAGCTGTAGTAGATGAAACGGTTCTGGAAGACACACTGTGTTATTACATCAAGTAACTTAATGTGTGAAACTGTTATTATTGATTCCAAGGCAACCATGGTACGTTGAACGGGGGTGAGACCGAAAACTATAGTTGGAGGGAATGGGTCGGAAAATAAGAAACTGTGAGCTCTATTAGAGCCGTACCCTGTGTGTGTCTGACTCCAAATTTAACACTGCAAGTAGAACCAACAGGAAAAAGGTAAAGTTTCGTGTTCTGCCTCTGAATGGACCAATTGCGCCCAACCGAAGACCGTGTCATCCTCTGCTAGTGGCATCATCAGACGCGGTAGGGAGAGGCATATGGTCAGCACACTACTCTCGCGATCGTTCTGGGTTTTCTTGACATGGAACCGTTACTAATCGGTGAAGTAGCTTCTTAATTGGCATCACGCGACTGAATGTACCCGAAACCAGTCATCATATGAAGGTGTCCGCCCCGAAAGCTGAGTAGTCAGCGTGACAGATTGTCATCCTAAGTGCTCGGGTTCGATTCCCGGCTGGGCCGGAGATTTTCTGCGCTCAGCGACTAGGTGTTGTGTTGTTTTCATCATCAAGGGTAATTTTCGACGCCGGTAAGGACACAAATCACTTGCATGACGATGTAGCTGAAAAATACACAACGAATGGGGGTTACACCTGTTCCACGACGGCTCCCAACTTCTCAACGGTGGTTATTAACTTCATTATGACATTTTCCTTTATTTATGTTCCCCGTGCATGTCTTTGTTATTAGTTTGTATGCTCCAAATGGCTTTCTGTGAAGAGTTTGGACGGTTGTGAATCAACTGACAGAACTGCAATTCTAGTTACGACAGTCATTATATATTTTTTGTCATTCTCTTTAATATGTTTGCTTTTTAGTTCTATGTCTCTGTCTGTCATTTTAAAATTTTTGTTGTGTTTTATAAGCTTAAAAATGGCACTAAGTATATTGGATGTGTTCTTCAGCCTATTGTAGGACGAAATTTGTGTTGAAACACTTCCAGTACTTCATTATTTTTGTTTCTGTGCTTATGTTCTTTATAAGATTATTAAGCACAAAAAAAGTAGCTCAGTAGTCAGCGTGACGGATTGCCGTCCTACGGGCCTGGGTTCGATCGCCAGCTGGGTCGGAGATTTTCTGCGCTCATCCCCATCCGGCGCGCAGGTCGCCCAATGTGGCGTCGAATATAATACGGCCTGCACCAAGTCGGCCGGACCTGCCCCGCAAGGGGCCTCCCGGCCAATGACGCCAAACGCTGATTTCCGTTTCCATACCAAGGTAAAATCACTGGCAGCACCGAGAACCGCAATCGGGTCCGCTGCATGGCACTCAGCCTTCCTAACCATTTTTTCTTTTTTAAAATTGCAAATGTTAAAATTTATGATAGACTTAAATTTCGTAGTTTAATCTGCAATAACATCACAGTAAATATGAACACACAATCATAAAGTGGCAATTGTACATTCACTCCATTAAATTAAGTACTTGGTAGAAGTACTAATGTGCGCACGGCACATATTTTTCATTGGTCAAAGTCAATGTAGCCGGCCGGAGTGGCCGAGCGGTTTTAGGCGCTACAGTCTGGAACCGCGCGACCGCTACTGTCGCAGGTTCGAATCCCGCCTCGGGCATGGATGTGTGTGATGACCTTAGGTTAGTTAGGATTAAGTAGTTCTAAGTTCTAGGGGACTGATGACCTCAGAAGTTAAGTCCCATAGTGCTCAGAGGCATTTGAACCATTTGACCGTCAATGTAAATCACTGTTTTAGCTGTCACATCAAGTATATTTATTATCATCTTGTGGAAAACGCTTGCGCTCAAAACAACTTTACAATAAACTATTTTATAATCTGGCTATCCGCAGCTGTTGAAAGGCTTTATATTACAAATAATTTCACTAACAACTGGTAAATTGTTATTTATTGAAACACAACCGGTTGCTCTGTCTAGAGCCGCATCATCGAGTGTAACCTACGTGGAAAAGAGCAATTCACAGTCTCATCACTTACTGGATATGATAATTAAGAAAGGAATGCCTAAATTACACGAGTACTTACAGAGTTAAAATGTCGTAGGCATACCCATTATTCCTAGTAAAACTTTACTGTTCAGTGAGTATTGTCAATATTATGGCAAACGATAGGTTCTCCATTAATTTAGGACAAATTGCTGATAGGTGAAAGCTACAGTTACAGAGATTTGTTTTAAAAGTATGTCTGCATCTAAAACGAAAAAAAGAAATTTTACTGTGAGAGGACACTACAAATTTTTCAAAGTTGCGGACTGACGATAAAAATTGGCATTGCTAAAATGATTAATCGCGGCGTTATGCAAATTACTGTGTGGAATGTACCAAACGGTAGTGTCTTACAGGTGTAGCGAAAGGGCAACCCAGTGTTGAGAGCAAATTAAAACCGGCCCGGTCGAACGACAAAGAGAGACTAAATGGCTGGAAGAACGGAACCTATCCATGTGTACATTACGACCTCATATGACCAGGAGCACTGGGTCAGTACCTCTAAAAGCGAGAATAATACAGAATTTTGTTAAGCACTAGTACCTAATAGTATAAACGATTAAAATCAGCCAGAATGCTACGGTGCTTTAATTCTAAATGGTTATTGAGCGTGAACTGTGCATTTTCTTTTTTTTGTATCTTAAAATTTCTTGTTTCTTTAAAATATTCAAAATATGACTTTTTTTATTTTTATGAAGTATCTTTAAATTTTCCGAGGGCTTGTGATGCTGTGCCCCTCATCACATAAGTGCGGTGCTAATCCAGATCGGGGATTATTTAAAGTGCTCCTGTAGTCTTGTTCTAAATGACCTATCAGCTTGTCCTACATATAATTCAGGGCAATGACTGCATGTAATGTAATATATATCCGTTTCATTATATTTATTTATCATGGCTTTTCCCTTTTGCCTGAGTTTTTACCTATACGCGAAAAAGTAAAATACGTTGAAATAATGTTTTAAAGTCCCAACGTCTGCCTATATTTCGGATGCTGCACCCAGATATGGTTTGCTACAAAAGAGCAGAATATTTCAAGACAATCTTGTCTAATCTTCAGGTACCTGTTAGGCATCCTTCGTGATCAAGTTAATGAAGATGAGACAAAATTGTCTGGAAATCGATTTTACGTACTTGAGATAAGCGCGAAATTAAATACAGCTGTATGGGAATTGACTTTCATGAAATAAATAAATAATAGCTGAAAGTCCTATTGGTATTCGGTACATAACTGACTCTACAGAAAAAGTAAAGTGTGTGTTTTGTGTTTGTTGTTTTGTAGGTTAAGCGTTTGCACTGATCGCCAATGAAGTAGCAAAGAACGAATCGTGTTAGTGTTGCAAGAGATTCGACTTTGGACTGCGTGTTTTACTTGTTCGGAATGCGGATTACATATAAAAGAATTACTGAAATTAGCACCTCTTACTTCTTGTGAAATCGTGTTATATACCTACAGGGTGACAATTATTGAACTATATGAAGTAAAATTGTCATAAATTCTGACCGGTTTGCGTTCGGACGTTCAAACTGCACTGTTGGCCGCAAGGCATGATGTGGATTAGTATGCGTTGTATGGTTTGGTTTAGCGACGAAGTCCACTTTCATTTGGATGGGTTCGTCAATAAGCAAAACTGGTGCATTTGGGAGACTGGGAATCCGCATTTCGTTATCGAGAAGTCTCTTCGCACTCAGTGGGTGAGTCTGTGGTGTGCAATATTCAGTCCCCAAATAATCGGCGCGATATTCCTTGATGGCACGGTGACTACCGAACGGTACGTGCGGGTTTTGGAAGATGACTTCATCCCCATTATCCAAAGTGACCCTAATTTGGACAAGATGTGGCTCATGCAAGACGGGGCTCGACCCCATCGAAACAGAAGAGTGATGAGCTGGAGGAGCACTTTGGGGGTCGCATTCTGTCTCTAGGGTATCCAGAGGCCACTGGCATGGACCTGGATTAGCAGCCACATTCCCTGGATCTAAACACGTGCGGCTCCTTTCTGTGGGGCTATGCTAAAGACAAAGTGTACAGAAATAACGGCAAAACCATTGCTGAGCTGAAAACAGTAGATCATCGACAGCATCGATGTTCCAACACTTCAGCGGGTCATATAGAATTTCGCTATTCGTCTGCGCCACATCATCGCCAATGATGGCAGGTATATCGAACATATCATAACGTAAATCCGAATATGCTTAGTGGCGATCACATTTTGAATAATGTGCGTGCACTCAGTGGTTTGTAGCTAATTCACATTTTATTCTTATATTTCAGTAACTGAATCCCTTTCTAAAGGCTAAGGAGCGACGAGGATTAAATAAAAAGTGAGTTTAGAGATAAGGAGACGGGTGGACGGAGTCACATGTTCTCAGTGCCAGTTACACTAGTTACGCCACCAATTGCAGGCGTAAGTCCCGCAATTAATTTTTTTTTTTTGGGCTGGGGGTGCAAGAGCGTCATCCATCATTTGACTGATTTGATCAGGCTCCTTGAATTCTTTCCTGTGACAACCACTTTGTCTCTGAGTAGCACTGGAACAGGACGATCTCAATTAATTTTCGCATATATTCCCATATCCGTGTGTCCCTACAGTTTTTACCCTCTGCAGCGTCCTTATATATCGTGGATGTTATTTTCTGATGTCTTACAGGTGTGCCTATTCCCTTTTCAATGTTTTTCACATGTTGCTTTCCTTTCCGACTCCACGGAAACTTCATTCCTTTTTTTATCAGTTGTAATCCTCAAATTCCTTCTGTAGCACCACGTCCCAACTTTCGCTTTTCTTCTTTTCCCGGTTTCCCACGGGTCATGATTCACTTCTATACATTGCTGTGCTCCAGATTTACGTTATCAGAAATTTGCTACTCAAATTAAGTCTTATGTGTTATACTACTGTACTATTGTTTACGACGAATGTCCTCTTTGCCTGTGCTACTCTGCTGCTTGTATCCTCTTTGCTTCGTCCGAAGTGCCTAATTTTGCTTCCAAGGTAGCAGAATTCCTTCACTTCGTCTGCCCTGTGGTCCCAAATTTTGGTGTTCAGTTTATCGCTAAACTGATTTCGCCTACTGCTAATTTCTTACATTTTTCTTTCGACAGTGTGTGCCCATAAGAGTGTATTATATCTCTTAAAAAAAGTATAACTATTTATTTTAGAGGAAACACTCTCCTAGAAAATTTGTTTGCCCTTTACTTTATCGTGATCTGTTACTGATTTTTAGTGAAGTTAGTTTTTACGTTTAGCTTTCAAATCATCATCATCATCATCATTCAAGACTGATTATGCCTTTCAGCGTTCAGTCTGAAGCATAGCTTTCAAAAAACAAAACTAAAGAGTACAAAAGAGACATAAAAAGCAAAATAATGAATTTCGTATGTTGCCAATTACGTATTATACCTGGTTTTATCGAGCGCCAGGCTACCTACAAATTACTGTAAATGCAATAGCGTAGTATTACTCAGCTCCAGTTCAATGATCTGAAATTATTACTATCACAGAAAATAGACAAGTTTTAATAAAATTATTTCACTGGATTCCTTCAATTAATCTCACTGAATATTTTTACATAATTTCTTGCGCTCCGGCTATCAGACATTGTGCTGTGAAAAAATATTTTTAAATGTACCGCGTAATGGCGGCTAATTGTTAACAGTCAGAGATCACTGTTACTCGCTCCGCAGCAGCTGGAAACATGCTAAATAATTTTCATTAAATATTCTTTTAATAAGATAAATGTGGCGTAGGTTCTTGAAATAACACACGGAAATCACTTTATACTAATATATTCTTACTAGGACACAGTTTACGCCATTAAATATTTGCAATTACGTTACGACAGAAACAAATGCTAGCGCAGCACAATAGCTTGCGTACCTTATTCCAGCTAACACCAGAACGAACAGAACAAAACAGACTAGACAGAAGAATGAGCATTGTATTGTGTTTTATACTCTTACAAAGATAATAATACTTCTTTTAATTACTTACACATTATAATCTCATACAGTAAAAATAATGTCTTTTCTGCATCTATCGATCTATATTGTATATTTTTACAGTTAGTGTTATTACCTTTCGCAGATAAATCTATGTTTGCAGTTCATTTTGACTCACATACAGTCATTTTTATTTATGTTTCACCTCGGTAATGGTGAATATTGCAAAAGGGACACTACAAGTGTACATTCCATTCAAAAGGATACGGAACTATTTTTCATTTCCACTGAGGATGGGTAATGTCATCAGCGCATCTTATCAATGATATCCTTTCACCCTGACTTTTATTCCTACTCGCGACTCTTTTATTCCATCATTTCATCGCTGTATAGCTTGAACATTAGGGGCGATAAACGGCATCAGTGTCTTACGCCCTGTTTGGTTCGAGCACTACGTTCTCGATGTTAAACTCACATCTTTCCCTCTCTGTACGTATACATGCACTACAGGATTATTCAAGAAGACCTGACACTTTCAAGTGACTGTAAAAAAAGTTTGTATAGAGGTAAGATATTACGTAATTATATCTATGAAAAATGCTACTCAAAAAGTGTGTTTGGCTACGGTGATCACAAACAACTGTATTATTGTGGTGGTGGTGGTGGTTAGTGTTTAACGTCCCGTCGACAACGAGGTCATTAGAGACGGAGCGCAAGCTCGGGTTAGGGAAGGATTGGGAAGGAAATCGGCCGTGCCCTTACAAAGGAACCATCCCGGCATTTGCCTGAAACGATTTAGGGAAATCACGGAAAACCTAAATCAGGATGGCCGGAGACAGGATTGAACCGTCGTCCTCCCGAATGCGAGCCCAGTGTGCTAACCACTGCGCCACCTCGCTCGGTAACTGTATTGTTGTATACTGAGCTATGACGACGACGACGATGGATCGGTTGCGAGTCAACTGGCAATCTCCAGTTGTTGGCATGGCCCCCGCGTTACATCTGCACTTCCCCACATCACCGACTGAGAGGAGCAGCTGTGACTGACATCGATGGGGCCCCTTAAGGGTGAGTGTTGGTGGCGTGTTTTGGTCGAATTGGACTATAGACTGGACATGTATCCTGTCACTGACGTTTCACACAATGAAGATTTGTGAACGTGGAACGAAAGCCTCTTGTGTTGCTGTTTCCCTACATGTAATAACATGGTACCAAACGTTAATACAAAAACTTTCTGCAATCATCTGAAAGTGTCTAGATAATTTTCGATAACCCTGTACACTACCAGTCTATTTTCCCGAACACTTCGAATATCTTGCATCATTTTACGAGAAGTGTTCAGTAAGAAAGCAAAACATTTCTTTCTGAAAGGGGATTCGTTATATTCAAGATTCCAGAACACCATATTAGCCCCAACACTCTTTTTACCATCATAAACTCTGTACAATGCGACGGCATTATGCACCTTACTGGGAGGGCATGTATGCCCGCATGCTACCACTCTACTGGTCGACGTCGGCTCCAATGTCTTGCTGCATCAATAACGTCCCCATCATCCACATACTAGTAGTACCAGCTGCAGGGTGCATCCTTTACTGTGCCAAACAGGTGGCAGTGGGACGTTGTGAGATCCGGGCTGTAGGGTGGATGAGGAACAACAGTCCAGTGAAGTTTTGTGAGCGCCTCGCATGTGCGCAGACTTATGTGATCTTGCGTTGTCATGGAAAAGAAGAGTCGTTTGGATTTCTGTGGTCGCGAACACGCTGAAATCGTTTCTTCAGTTTCCTGAGAATAGCACAGAACATTTAATGCCCGCACACCCACCGTCGTCGCGACTGCACAGATATCGCTTTGCCGCCCCCCCCCCCCTCCCCCCTTGGCAGTGGAGCTGATCTAAAACGTTTGTATATATTTTCCCGGGGCTAGTTAAGAACCATTGCTGCCTGCCGTGTGGGTCGGGCATAAAATATAAAACATCTCTGAATCACGTTGTGAATCTAGTCGTGTGAACTAGCAGCTGAAAATTGATCGCGTTTTTCCAGAGATATTTCATACACTTTCAACCACGACGGATCGAAATACAGTTCTGTTTTTATTTTTGTTACTCTGTAGTAAGATATCAATTGAGTTCCAATCTATTTTTACTAATTTGTTTCCCTGAGTAATTTCGTTTAGTTACTTTAGCAGTCTGTATGCATTCGTTGAATCCTATTAAATCTGTTTGTAAAACAGTTTATCAACTTGCTTCAATAACCCTTGAATGTTCACAGATATTATTGTCTAAGTACTAGCTGATTATGGAGTTTAGTAAACACTGGGCATGTCTCGTATATTTCTGTTTTATTGACACAATTAAGTTCTTAAATTAATGAGAGATGGCACTGGGGGATCAATAAAAGGAGAGTTGATGCTAGTGTGTATTGTTTTGGTATGATAACAGGCAATCAGTACTACATTCCTTCGTTTAACTATCATCAAAGATATGCTTTTCCATGAAACTGTCCTTTGCTATTAATGTCCGATAAATTATAAATATGTTTCTGGGACTTACAATATCTAAGCTTCTCAATTCTTACTACCCGATATTAATTATGGGTTCGAATCCTTTCAATTTCCGTTCAGGACAAGTTTAGTCTTTTAACGGGCACTAATTTTCACTTCTCGTTTATTAGCGGTATCACATTGACTACGAGCGGCAAAGATACTAGTGTGATAAGGTCCAAACTATTTTCGGTCCCAATACTCTTTAGTAGTTCGCATACAGCGAATAAAGTCCTAATTCAACATAAAAGTTTCAGTAATGTCAATAAATCTCTTCACAACCGTAAGTATACGATCGTTGCGTTTCGTTTAACACGTACAATCACCATTCACTTGAATATCAATGTTCGTACATCCAGTCACCTCTAATTGATTCCGTCTCTGAATTTATTCCAAAATAATCTATTCTCCACCACTTCAATGTCTAATCCAGTTCTAAGAATGCAATTTAATTAGACTTCTAATCTCAAAATTCCGACTACCACGGAAGAACTGCGAACACACTCGCCACCGCTGAAAACAAAAACTCAAGAGACCTAACAATGCTGTGCATTGGTTTATATATTACATTCAAAACAAAACGCAGCTCTGTCTTCCTTTGATTTCCTTTGTTCTACTTTGCGTTACTCTATTTCGAATATCTACTCTTCGTAAAATTTTAACTATTACTTCGATATACTACTGCCGTTTTTTGGCTCTTAAGTCATTTCGTATTACAGAATTTAATCTAATACTCGTTTCCGTACAACTAGTCTCTAAAGAGCGGTTACAACTTCAGAGTTGATAGTTGCACCATGATGGAGGGCAAAAAACAGTATAACGCCTTCAGAATCACACAAGACTGTCACTATGACTTTCCCAGCTGAGGGTCGGGTTTTAACTTTTTCTTCATCAGTCAAAGGATTGCAGATTTGTTTCCGGTTCGAAGCGATGTCCCTATTATGCTCCATCGCGTAAGACGGTGTTCGACAAAAAATTGTCAGCATTGACCTCGTAACGCGCAATCAATGCCGCTCAGGTGGTCCTTCGTTGGTTTTTGTTGTCTTTTGTTGGGCGGCGAGGAGCGCAGCGGGCACTCAACTTTGAAAACCCTAACTAGTGTACGAGTGTGTCAGCAGTACCAACAGAGACGCCCACTTAAGCAGAGAGATCTTGTGATCCGTCGATCACCTCGAATGAGAGTGTCTGCACTTTGGAACATTTCAAGAGTCGCAGCTGTGTGCGGCCGACAGGCGTGCTCGAGATCAGACAGGTTCGCGCGACCATGTTGCGATGACGACAGACGGCTCGCCCAACGACTCACCGTGCTTTTTGTCAGGTCCCCGACAGACATTCTGAAAGCGCTTATGAGTACCTGCGACTTTGTTGTTTTCCACCTCCGTTATAGACCCCAATTTGAAGGTTGCGTGTAGCGCCGCCACCTAGCGGCGCTTGATGAAACCATAGGGGCTGAAGCTGCAATACACAACAAACTTCGCAGTCATCTTAACCGAAATTGGTCGAGAGTAAAAATATATTGCATTTTCTTTGTCGAAGAATACTATATACGTGTCTCGGTCTTATATCTAGAGTATGCAGATAATTTTATTAAAATTACCTTAAATCGCAATAACCCGTGTGAACAACGTACATATGGAAAGTGAGATTAACATTATATGCGTGTGTGTATTCTATTGATTGGCCGCGCGGGATTAGCCGAGCGGTCTATGGCGCTGTAGTCATGGACTGTGCGGCTGGTCCCGGCGGAGGTTCGAGTCCTCCCTCGGGCATGGGTGTGTGTGTTTGTCCTTAGGATAATTTAGGTTGTGTGTAAGCTTAGGGACTGATGACCTTAGCGGTTAAGTCCCATAAGATTTCAAACACATTTGAACATTTTCTGTTGCTTGTAGAACAAACTGACTTTTTCGTATTATTATTATTATTATCTTGTTCAGTCTAACAACCCCTTTTGAAACGAAAAATCTAAAATTCCAATCAAGATAGTAATTGCGTAAAAGCAAAGCGTGATTCTAACAAGGTTACACTAGTGTGGGACGGTATTAAATACAGGGATTCAGCCACAATCGACAAACACTGTCAGAGCGCTATCCCGTGAAGTCGTCCTTTTTGATCCGCTGGAATTCCAGCGTGGCTCCCCTGGGTTTCGGGCTTCCATTTAGCGGCTCCCCGCCGCCGGAACACACAGCCGTCCATCCCGTCCCGTCTGCCGGCAATTTAAGGCCGCTACAGATTCCGGCGAACCAATTCCTCTGCCTATTGAATTCCCGCGCCGGCGGCGAGCCACGCGGAAATGAAATGCGCCGCGAGAAGCTACGCTGGCCGGCGCGCCTTCTTTAGCCCGCGCGTCGTCTGCCTTCTCTCATCTCTACTCTCCTCTTCTCTTCCCGCCTCTATGCAGCGAGGCACGCCCGCTCCGGTGCAGGCGTTATTTCCGGCTCGGTGCTCCTGCGTTACTCGGGGAGGATACTCCCGAGATCGCGATATCTGCAACGACGGGACTAGAGTCGCGCTGCACTGGCGACCGAGTGACGCATGCAAACGCTTCCAACGTTCAGCGGGTGGTGAGCAAGGCGACGTCTCGCACATCAGTGTCTCTCTGCACCGCTGATGAATCCTGCTCTGCTGTATTTATTCATACCGCGTGTGAAGAGAAGGCCATTATGAAATTTGGCAAATGATAAAGTTAATATCACGATTAAAAAAACGGAAAAGTGCGAGTGCGTCTCGCACTATGAGGGACAATAGTAATAATAATTTTGAGTGGTTTAGTGTGAAACGTCCCCTTAGAAAAATTTATGAATGACTGTGCTGATAAACCTCTTACGTTATTTGATTTTCAAACAGCTGTGCAAAACTGAACGTACTCAGACATTACTCTCTTTACTTATTCTGATCAACACTAACCTGACACACAATATTTTTAGCGCAACGCAATCTGACTTTTAATAATCCCTACAAAAGAATGGCCCTGGCTAACAATAACCTATACCTTTCATGAATTCTTACCTCACAAAAGTCTTCGTTAGTCGAACTACTGCAATACAGCGAGCGCCAACACTGCAGCTAAATAAAAGATTCTAACTACTGAAGGCACATACTACTGATAGGCACAGTTAGCAAACGAAATATCTTGATAGAGAACAAACAATGTATTTACCTTAATAGTATTCAAAAGTCATTATATATATATATATATATATATATATATATATATATATATATATATATATATATATATAAGTTCATGACATCCAGTCTTACGAATTTACTGTCTCTGCCCAGCTCAACCGCTCTCAAAACTCTGCCATCTCACTCCCCACATCCACCACTGCTGGCGACTCACCTCCAACTGCGCAACGCTACACGCTGTTAACAGCCAACTGCCCAACACTACAATGGCGAATATTACAACAATGCTAACCAGCCACAGACTGCACACAGCACAGCCAGTGATTTTCATACAGAGCGCTACGTGGTGTTACCAATATAAAAACCTAGACAGCCTACTTACATAGCCCCCATGGTCCCCACAAAAAATTTTACAAATTGTTTTGGGCACTGGCCAATACATATTTGTTAAAATTTTTTCGCAATTACAATAACAAAGAAATCAAATGCACACACTTATTGATACAATGTTGGTCAAAAGCTAAAATTTTCTCACGGTCCATAAAGACAGCCCTGATCGTTCATCACAGTAAAATTGCAGTGTTTTTCTCAAAGTCTGAGCAGTAAAAGAAAATCCACACGGAAGTAGTGGATTTCCATGCAGTCTTGAAGAAGTAGTGTTGTCCTTCCAACGGAAAGACAGTACTGACTCTTGACATGCAGACAGGTAATGGGCCACAACAGAGCAAACCCACCGCAGAGTCAGTCGAAGTTCAAGAATATTGGCGCATCGCTACGCGCTATTAACAGCCAACTGCCCAACACTACAATGGCGAATATTACAACATGCTAACCAGCCACAGACTGCACACAGCACAGCCAGTGATTTTCATACAGAGCGCTACGTGGCGTTACCAGTATAAAAACCTAAACAGCCTACTTACAAGTGGTCTGATGCAAGTCTTTCTACTGGATACAAGTTCGGCGATTTGTGGGCGCTAACGTCCTGCAAATATCCAATGGGAGAAAGCCTAACGCCGTTAAAAGGTGAATGCTACGTTAAAATAAAGACTGAAAAATCCTTGGCCTGACTAAATTAGATCCTGCGACCGCTCAGTTTCGAGGCATGCACTGTACCTACTTTTTAAATATGTGAAACAGAAAATGCTTGTACCACCACGAAAGAAGGGACACAATCAGCTTCAGGCTAGGCGGGCAGTCGAATTCCGATGCCTGGCCACGATGCTGCTATGATCTGGCATCGAAGAAAACGCGAGTTAGAAGAATTCATTGTGACCTTGATAGAACTGCAAGGGAAGTTTCGTTAACTGTTACTGTGGATGGCATTGGAAAAGGCTGGAGTGGATGGTGCATTAATAGAGTTGGTGGAAAGGATGTACCACCAATGAGAAGCAGTTGTAAAGGTAGGTTGTAAGACATTGGAAAGTTTTAAAATAAGAAAAAGATTAAGAAAAGGCTGTTCTACGTCACCAACCTTATTTAAGTTGCGTTTGAAAGTTGTTCTTGGTTACTGGAGTAGCCAGTGCAGAAGTTTGTGTCTGACAGTACAGCGTCAAAGTTTACATTCGTTACTGTTTGCCGACGATCAAGTACTGATGACTCTGGATAAGAATGATACCATCTACATCTATATCTACATCTACATGGATACTCTGCAAATCACATCTAAGTGCCTGGCAGAGGGTTCATCGAACCACCTTCACTATTCTCTATTACTCCAATCTCGTATAGCGCACGGGAAGAGTGAACACATATATATTTCCGTACGAGCTCTGATTTCCCTTATTTTATCTTGGGGATCGTTCCTCCCTATGTAAGTCGGTGTCAACAAAATATTTTCGCATTCGTAGGAGAAAGTTGGTGATTGGAATTTCGTGAGAAGATTCCGTAGCAACGAAAAACGCCTTTATTTTAATGATGTCCATCCCAAAACGTGTATCATTTCTGTGACACTCTCTCCCATATTTCGCGATAATACAAAACGTGCTGCATTTCTTTGAACTTTTTCGATGTACTCAGTCAGACCTATCTGGTAAGGATCCCACACCGCGCTACAGTATTCTAAAAGTGGACGGACAAGCGTAGTGTAGGCAGTCTCCTTAGTAGGTCTTTTACATTTTCTAAGTGTCCTGCCAATAAAACCCAGTCTTTGGTTAGCCTTCCCCACAACATTTTCTGTGTGTTCCTTCCAATTTAAATTGTTCGTAATTGTAATATCTAGGTATTTAGTTGAATTAACGGCTTTTAGATTAGACTGATTTATCGTGTAACCGAAGTTTAACGCGTTCCTCTTAGCACTTATGTGGATGACCTCACAAGTTTCGTTATTTAAGGTCAACTGCCACTTTTCGCACCGTTTTGATATTTCTTCTAAATCATTTTGCAGTTTGTTTTGATCTTCTGATGATTTTATTAGTCGATAAACAACAGCGTCATCTGCAAACAACCATGTACTGAAACTGAATGAGAATATTAATGGATGCTTATAAAGAATGAGGACTAACAGTCCATATGGTCAAAACAAAATAACTTGTTGTTGCAAGTGGGCAAGGTAAGGATTTGAACGTTCAGTCTGGCCAGGCAAGAAATTTGGAAGTACCTGGGTTCACTAATCCATAAGAATGGGCAGTGTGACGTCGACATATCGCATAGTCGAGTGAGGGAGACTATTACATCCTTAAATGGCGTGGTGTGGAGTCGGAACATATCCAGACAAACGAAAAAAGTAATGCTACGTGCTGTTGTTGAAAGCGTTCTGACATGTTGGATGCTGAACGAGAGACAAAGGGGGAAACTTAAAGCTGTCGAAGGAGGAATGAATATATAAGAATGGAGACAGATACGGTGGAAAGTCACAGATAGGATGGAGACTCGAGCACTGACATGAATGAACTTTTACGACGGGTGAAGGCACAGCGACGGCAGCAGTGTTTGGCCAACTGGGTATCCGCCAGGGAGAAGGAGCTGGGGGAGGCCGAAGGCAATGTGGAGGTGGAAACCACAGCCAAAATCATGGACCTGCGAGGGCTATTGGAAGAAGATAGGCAGGATAGAAGTTTGTGGCATCTGAGAACAGGCAATTACTGATGAGCGGAAATATCTGCTAAAGTAAAGTAAGCTAGTTTCGTAAACGTTTTCAAGACACTACCAATCTTACATCTGCTTTCGAGCAGTTGTCGATACCATGTGGCGTTTCTGTTGAAAGCATTGGCATGTCGAGATGTAACTGACAGATCTGCGTCGTAATTACTATTTTAAAGACAAATCCTTTCGTGCTGAAATTGTCAAGGATGTCTACGTTGGTTTCCTCAGGTAGAGATTCCATGTCTCCACAATGAGGTTGCGGAAGTGCTACACTATTTCGATCAACATATTTGTGTGAAAGATTACGAAAGCAAATACGTCACGATGACGTGGAAACTTTAGTGCGAAAATCTGTGAGACTGTCTGCAACTGTCCGTATGCTGACAGTTAGTACCAGGTAAAAATTATGTCTTCAGTGCGCCAAAAATTATTAATACTGAATACTGAAAATTCATTTTTTTTGTAATCTATGTTGTTGAGAAATGTGAAATGTAAAACGAAGTCGTATGCAATGTTGCTGCCCTACCATTTACACGTGCCGTGTTTGCAGTTCCCCTTCTGGCCCTCCTCGGGCTCAGACAGCGTGGTAGCGTGGTTGACGGCGAAGCTGAGCGCTGTAGCACGCGTGCCAGGGCATGGTTGATGAGCCGAATTCTTGGCCACTGCTGCTATTGATAGTTCATCTACAGGTTCTGATGAATGAGTTTGCGAGTATCAAAATATGTCACTTGTAGGACCATATATTTTGACTGCATTGCCTTAGAAGCTCAAGTTTTTTATACTACCAAGGGAATATAGACCTGAGCACCTGATGTAAGTTGCAACTTGGTACCTCTACCCGTTCCTGAGAAAAGAGGCTAACAGGTGCATAGACAGATGAATAGCGAACGACAAAATAATATTTTTTATGTGACGTAATTCCAAAATAACCATTTTAGAAATTTTTCTTTACTAGTACTATAAAATGTTGCTTTTTCCCAAATTTAATGATTCCATATTGATTCTGTTGAGTGAGTTTGCGATTATCGAAATATGTGACATAAATGGGAAAATCTTTTGATAACGTTGACTTAGAAGCCTAAATTTTTCGCATGGTGAAGGGCCCATCAGTTCCTAAGAAAAGTGTTGTTAGTTGTCGGAGAGACGGACGGAAAACAAAATGATTCTCTAAGGATTCCGGTTTTACCGATTGAGATATGCAACCCTAAAAAGGTGATGATTGAAAATGAGGTTACTGACGAACTATTAGTCTTCTAGGCGTATTTAATCTACCCAGAGATATGACGGCGGTTCAAAACTCCTTCACGAGGCTTTAGATTTTCTCAATTAATAAAACATTCAGGGCTATTAAGCCATGGTCGGTTGGCATTGTCCATTAAAACCAAACATTTCGTCCGCATCTGCGGAGGACAGTGTCAAAGGAATCATAACTTCTTTGAATGTCTGATTTACATCCTGGCTCGCCAGCGACTGCAGCAAAAATCCGATTACATGAGCTCCCACGCAGAGGGTTTTAATGGAATTTCGAAGATATGTTGCACGGTGTAAGTGCAGTGTCCATAAAAACACAGTGATCGTTAGGGCCCGGAGACAAATATCATGCTTTGTCAAGCGCTTTCAGTTTCAGGCCCTATAGGGGTTGCTGCTGTCAGTAAATACGGGCCGACTTCAATCAGCTTTCATGCGTTCATTCCATTGGAGCTGTATCGATACATCGCAAAAGGCTATTGCACACAGCGTCACAAAGAGCAGCTTGTCTTCAATGAACCAAAGAACAGAGAAATTGTGCAGCAGCTGACTCGAAGCGTATACTGATGCCCGACAGATGAGGATTTTAGACATTTTTAGATGATAAAAAGCATCGAATGACCAGAAGGTCCTATAAGGCGTTTAACCGTCATTGTGTCGTGGATATAGTTCAGGCCAAAGATAGTTCCTGATGTTTTGGCGGTGATTTTCGTCTGGTGACTTCAGTCAGCTCTTTCAGGTTACGGTTAACATGAACCAGTACGTTTATTTTAACATCCTCGGTGACCAAGCGTTGCCTTTTCTTTTACATCTTAACGATGAGTACGGTGTGGACAATCTTTGCCTTCCAAGATGATAACACCCACGTCCATGGGGCTGCACGCTCACATTCCTGTTTTGACTGACATCCAGGTATATTATCTCATCTCAACTCGCCCGCTAAAGCCCCAAGCCTTAATGTTTGGGACTGTATGGATTAGCGAGTGAAACGTAACAATCAACATACCTGCAATTTCGTAACTGTACCGTGTCTAATATCAACATACCTCGCCATTATTAAGACTAGAGAACGTGTCAACGGCCGTGTAGACGTGGACAGATCTGTTCCGTCAAATCATAGAAATTAAGCACCGTCGGGCGGGGCCAGTACTTAGATGGGTGACCACTGACGTACACCGCGTGCTGTTGACGTTTCCACTTTAGCTTTACGGTGGGCGGAGAAGAAGGGCGGTGCCGTCAAATACCTGATCACCATTCTCTTCGCATAATGTCCTGGATTCAGTATCAAACCTCACCGCAGTGTCTTACGAAGTGAGGGCATGAGACACTGTTAATGAGAATCCGTTCGTCGGATGGGGAAGATAAGCTCGGCTGTCCCCATTGGTGCTCTTCTATAGGAGTAGGCTATGGGGCGGCACCAGGCTTCCCCCTCACTCTTCTCCCATCATCTCCAGCTCGAACATGACGCTGCACTACACACACATACACACATACTCATCACCGTTGCTAACACATAACAGATTCACTTACGTACACAGCTTTCATACTTCGCGAAGGAAAGGTGTCCACGAGGGCGAAGTATAGAGAACACCTTTCCAATTAGGCGGCTGAACCTTCTGTTAGGGGTCTCCCAGCTATACATTTTACTTTTTAGCATGTATGATTAATTTTTTGTCCAGTGTGTTTATTTACAATTTGTATTCCTCAGCTGCTAATTGAGTACTGTTTATTTTGTGTGTAAGAAAAACTGTTTTACCTTCCGTAAATGAATTATTTTTAACGAAATATGTTTCCTCTAATACAGGGCTATTACAAATGATTGAAGCGATTTCATAAATTCACTGTAGCTCCATTCATTGACATATGGTCACGACACACTATAGATACGTAGAAAAACTCATAAAGTTTTGTTCGGATGAAGCCGCACTTCAGGTTTCTGCCGCCAGAGCGCTCGAGAGCGCAGTGAGACAAAATGGCAACAGGAGCCGAGAAAGCGTATGTCGTGCTTGAAATGCACTCACATCAGTCAGTCATAACAGTGCAACGACACTTCAGGACGAAGTTAAACAAAGATCCACCAACTGCTAACTCCATTCCGCGATGGTATGCGCAGTTTAAAGCTTCTGGATGCCTCTGTAAGGGGAAATCAACGGGTCAGCCTGCAGTGAGCGAAGAAACGGTTGAACGCGTGCGGGCAAGTTTCACGCGTAGCCCGCGGAAGTCGACGAATAAAGCAAGCAAGGAGCTAAACGTACCACAGCCAACGGTTTGGAAAATCTTACGGAAAAGGCTAAAGCAGAAGCCTTACCGTTTACAATTGCTACAAGCCCTGATACCCGATGACAAAGTCAAACGCTTTGAATTTTCGGCGCGGTGGAGATCATGATCAGCAATTCATGTCATGGCCTCCACACTCTCCCGACTTAACCCCATGCGATTTCGTTCTGTGGCGTTATGTGAAATATTCAGTGTTTAAACCTCCTCTACCAAGAAACGTGCCAGGACTGTGAGCTCGCATCAACGATGCTTTCGAACTCATTGATGGGGACATGCTGCGCCGAGTGTGGGAGGAACTTGATTATCGGCTTGATGCCTGCCGAATCACTAAAGGGGCACATATCGAACATTTGTGAATGCCTAAAAAAACTTTTTGAGTTTTTGTATGTGTGTGCAAAGCATTGTGAAAATATCTCAAATAATAAAGTTAATGTAGAGCTGTGAAATCGCTTCAATCATTTGTAATAACGCTGTACTTTCAGACACCTCTAGTGGTGGACAAAGGAAATGTTTAATACATTAATTATATTGGCACTGTAACACTAACACGTATTCTTTACAGAGGAATGGAAAAACTGGTATAAGTCGACCTCGGGGAAGATCAGTTTGGATTCCGTAGAAATGTTGGAACACGTGAGGCAGTTATGACCCTATGACTTATCATAGAAGATAGATTAAGGAAAGAAAAACCTACGTTTCTAGCATTTGTGACTTAGAGAAAGCTTCTGACAATGTTGTCTGGAATACTCTCTTTCAAATTCTGAAGGTGGCAGGGGTAAAATACAGGGAGCGAAACGCTATTTAAAGTTTGTACAGAAAGCAAGTGGCAGTTATAAGAGTCGAGGGGCATTAAAGGGAAGCAGTGGTTGGGAAGGGAGCGAGACAGGGTTGTAGCCTATCCCCGATGTTATTCAACCTGTACATTGAGCAAACAGTAAAGGAAACAAAAGAAAAATTCGGAGTAGATATTAAAATCTGTGGAGAAGAAATAAAAACTTTGAGGATCGCCGATGACATTGTAATTCTGTCAGAGACAGCAAAGGACTTGGAAGAGCAGTTGAACGGAATGGACAATGTCTTGAAAGGAGGATATAAGATGTACGTCAACAAAAGCAAAACGAGGATAATGTAATGCAGTAGATTTAAATCAGGTGATGCTGAAGGAATTAGATTAGGAAATGAGACACTTAAAGTAGTAAATGAATCTTTCTATTTGGAGAGCAAAATAACTGATGGTGGTCGAAGTAGAGAGGATATAAAATGTAGACTGGCAATGGCAAGGAAAGAATTTCTGAAGAAGAGAAATTTGTTAACATCGGCTATAGATTTAAGTGTCAGGAAGTCGTATCTGAAAGTATCTGAGTGGAGTGTAGTTATGTATGGAACTGAAACATGGGCGATAAGTAGTTTGGACAAGAAGAGAATAGAAGCTTTCGAAATGTGGTGCTACAGAAGAATGCTGAAGATTAGATGGGTAGACCACAGAACTAATGAGGAGGTATTGAATAGAATTGGGGAGAAGAGAAATTTGTGGCACAGCTTGAGTACAAGAAGGGGTCGGTTGGTAGGACATGTTCTGAGGCATCAAGGAATTACCCGTTTAGCCTTGGAGGGCAGCGTAGAGGGTAAAAATCGTAGAGGGAGACCAAGATATGAATACACTAAGCAGGTTCAGAAGGATGTAGATTGCAGTAAGTACTGGGAGGTGAAGAAGCTTGCACAGGATAGAGTAGCATGGAGAGCTGCATGAAACCAGTCTCTGGACTGAAGAGCACAACAAATAAACAACAATTCGCATTGTAAACACTTTCTTTTCGAGTCATTTGGTTTAGCCACATTGTAGCTTTACGGTAGCGGTTTTAGTTTATTTAACTTCTTATTTTAATCTCTCCTATCTACAATTTTTGTTTTGCTTTGGATTTTTTGTTAGACTTCTCGATTCAAAATCACGAACTCCCTTGTGTTAACGTCCTTACTGCACTGCACTTACTAAACTGTATCTAATTCAGCAGTCATAGGAAGTTATAAGCTGCAGTGGCGCCTCGTGGCGCGGTAGTTATGTGAGGAGGTAGCAGGAAAGGAAACAAAAATATACCTATGCGTGCTGAGTGAGGAAGAAAGGTACAAGCTTTGAGTGGCGGTAGTGTTGGTAATTCTGAACAAAAAACATTATATGTACATATACACTACTGGCCATTAAAATTGCTACACCACGAAGATGACGTGCTACAGACGCGAAATTTAACCGACAGGAAGAAGATGTTGTGATATGCAGATGAATAGCTCTCCAGAGCATTCACACAAGGTTGGCACCGGTGGCGACACCTACAACGTACTGACTTGAGGAAAGTTTCCAACCGATTTCTCATACACGAACAGCAGTTCACCGGCGATGCCTGGTGAAAAGTTGTTGTGATGCCTCGTGTAAGGAGGAGAAATGCGTACCATCACGCTTCTGACTTAGATAAAGGTCGGATTGTAGCCTAACGTGATTGAGGTTTATCGTATCGCGACATTGCTGCTCGCGTTGATCGAGATCCAATGACTGTTAGCAGAATATGGAATCGGTGGGTTCAAGAGGGTAATAAGAAACGCCGTGCTGGATCCCAACGGCCTCGTATCACTAGTAGTCGAGATGACAGGCATCTTATCCGCATGGCTGTAACGGATCGTGCACCCACGTCTCGATCCCTGAGTCAGCAGATGCGGACGTTTGCAAGACAACAACCATCTGCACGAACAGTTCGACGACGTTTCCAGCAGCATGGACTGTTACCTCGGAGATTGTGGCTGCGGTTACCCTTGATGCTGCATCACAGACAGGAGCGCCTGCGATGGTGTACTCAACGACGAACCTGGGTGCACGAATGGCAAAACGTCATTTCTTCGGATGAATCCAGGTTCTGTTTACAGCATCATGATGGTCGCATCCGTGTTTGGTGACATCGCGGTGAAGGCACATTGGAAGCGTGTATTCGTCATCGCCATACTGGTGTATCACCCGGCGTGATGGTATGGGGTGCCATTGGCTACACGTCTCGGTCACCTCTTGTTCGCATTGACGGCACTTTGAACAGTGGACGTTACATTTCAGATGTGTTACGACCCGTGGCTCTAACCTTCATTCTATCCCTGCGAAACCCTACATTTCAGCAGTATAATGTACGACCGCATGTTGCAGGTCCCGTACGGGCCTTTCTGGATACAGAAAATGTTCGACTGCTGCCTTGGCCGGCTCATTCTCCAAATCTCTCACCAACTGAAAACGTCTGGTCAATGGTGGCCGAGCAACTGACTCATCACAATACGCCAGTCACTACTCTTTATGAACTGTGGAATCGTGTTGAAGCTACATGGGCAGCTGTACCTGTACACGCCATCCAAGCTCTGTTTGACTCAATGCCCAGGCGTATCAAGGCCGTTATTACAGCCAGAGGTGGGTCTTCTCGGTACTGATTTCTCAGGATCTATGCACCCAAATTGCGTGAAAATGTAATCAAATGTCAGTTCTAGTATAATATATTTGTCCAATGAATACCCGTGTGTCATCTGCATTTCTTCTTGGTATAACATATTTAATGGCCAGTAGTGTAGCATATTCCGGAAGGTTTCCGAGCTGTGAAACGTATGATGTACATTGTTATTTATTTTCTGTATTACTCAGTAGATTTTCCTTATTTACAACGAGCCACGGTAGTGTGGAGGAATTCGAAGCGAACAGTTTGTTACAGGACAGTTTAAGTCGGGAAACTATCTCAAATTATCTCACAAACTATCTATCGCGCTAGATTTTTAATATTATCTTGCTCTCTTCGCGCAAATTATTAGGAGGAAAATTAAATAGGGCCATTTTTGTAGGAAACTTGATGTAGCTTAAGTTCAATTTTAACCTGCCGCGGTTTTCGAGTTATTGAAGAAAAACGTTGAAAACTGTCTTAAAAGTGTCCCGTCTTGGAAACGATTCGCAATACGGTTTATGTCCATTTGAAATATTTTATTCAGAATCACCAATACTGTCACCCCTCAAAGCATCTACGTCTCTTCCTTACTCACCTACTTTCTTTTGTGGTCAGTAGTCTTCTGACTGGTTTGATGCAGCCCATCACAAATTCCTCTCCTGTGCCACCCAAACTCTTCATCTCACTTATCACTTCCAAAATACGTCCTACGTTATTTGCTGGGTGTGTGCCAGTCTATGTCTTCCTCTACAGTTTTTACCTGTACGCATTCCTCTAGTATCTAGAAGTTATTCCCGGATGCCTTAACACAGTCCTATAATCCTATCCCCTCTCCTTCAAAGTATTTGCATACATTCCTTTCCTCGTCGATTCTGCGGAGAGCCTCCTCATTGCATACCTTACCAGCCTACCTAATTTTCAGCGTTCTTCTGTAACACCACATCTCAAATGCTTCAGTTCTCTTGTGTTCCGGTTTTCCCATAGTCCATGTTTCACTATCATTCAATTCTGTGCGCCAAACGTACATTCTCATAATTTTTTTCCTCAAATTAAGACTTATGTTTGAAACTAGTAGACTTCTCTTGGTCGTGAATACCCTTTATGCTATAGCTAATCTGCTTTTTATGTCCTTCCCGCTCCGTCCGTCATGGATTACTGTGCCGCCAAGGTAGCAAGATTCCTTTATCTACTTCGTGCTCACTAATCCTGATGTTAATTTCTTGCTGTTCTCATTGCTGCTGCTGCTCATATCTTTCGTCATTGTTCAGTTTTCTCTCAAACCATATTCCGTACTCATTAGAGGGTTCAGTCCATTCAGTAGATCCTGTAAATCTTCTTCACTTTCAATGAAGATAGCAATGTCATCAGAGAATCTTATCATTGATATCCTTTCAACTTGATTTTTAATTCCACTCTATAACTTTCGTTTTATTTTCATCATTGAGTCTTTGATGTATAGATTGAGCTGTAGAGGCTAAAGACTACGTTCCTCTCTTGCGTCCTTTTTAATTCGAGTACTTCGTTCTTCGTCTTCCACTTTTGTTATTCCCTATTGGTTTTGTACATATTGTATAATACCCATCCCTACCTATAGTTTACCCCTATATCTATCAGTATTTCGAACACCTTGCACCATTTTACATTGTCGAACGCTTTTTCCTGGTCGACAAATCCTATGAATGTGGACTGAGTTTTCTTTAATCTTGCTTCCATTTTCAACCGCAACGTCAGACTGCCTCTCCGGTGCCTTTACCTTTGCTAAAGCCAACCGATCATCATCTAACACATCCTCAATTTTCTTTTCCATTCTTCTGTGTACTATTCTAGTCAGCAATTTGGATGCATCAGCTGTTAAACTGAGTGTAGGATAATTCTCGCACTTGTCGGCTCTTGCAATCTTCGGAATTGTATGGACGACATTTTTTCGAAAGTTAAATGATATATCGCCATACTCACACATTCTACACACCTAACTGAATAGTCGTTTTGTAACCATTTACCTCAATGATTTTAGAAATTCAGATGGATTATTATCCATCCCTTCTGCCTTATTTGATCTTAAGTCTTCCAAAGATCTTTTAAATTCTGATTCTAAGTCTTCTGTATCGACTCCTGTTTCTTCTTCTATCACGACATAAGAAAAGTCCTCCCCCTCTGCATTTAACAGTGGAATTCCCAATGAACTCCTAATATTACCACTCCTTCTTTTAATTTCACCGAAGTCTGTTTTGACTTTCGTGTATGCTGAATCAGTCCTTCCGACAATAATTTGTTTTTCGCCATACTCACACATTCTACACACCTAACTGAATAGTCGTTTTGTAACCATTTACCTCAATGATTTTAGAAATTCAGATGGATTATTATCTATCCCATCTGCCTTATTGGATCTTATTTTTCACATTTTTGCTGCTGCCATTTCACCTAAGCTTCCTTGCACTTCCTGTTTATTTCATTTCTAAGTGACTTGTATCTCTGTATTCCTGAATTTCCCTGAACGTTATTGTACTTCCTCCTTTGATAGATCTACTGAAGTACTTCTTCTGTTACCCTTCGTTTGTTCGTAGTTTCCTTCTTTGTATCTGTTTTTTTTCTTTCCACCTTCTATTATCACCTTTGTAAAAGAATTCCATTCCTCTTCAACTGTATTGCCTACTGAGCTATCCACAACGCAGTACCTATAGCCTCAGAGAACTTCAAGCGTGTCTCTTTATTCCTTAGTACTTCCGTATACCACTTGTTTTGCGTATTGATTCTTCCCGACTAGTCTCAGTAACTTTAGCCTACTCTTCGTCACCGTTAAATTGTGACCTGAGTCTATATCTGTTCCTGGATACAC
Organism: Schistocerca piceifrons; assembly: GCF_021461385.2. Classification (NCBI taxonomy): domain Eukaryota; kingdom Metazoa; phylum Arthropoda; class Insecta; order Orthoptera; family Acrididae; genus Schistocerca; species Schistocerca piceifrons. Next base: position 1,022,947,790 of record NC_060138.1, on the reverse strand, counting down.
CTTACAATTCAGTACCCGATTTGGGAATCTCTGCCTGACCATGATGTAATGTAACCGAAATCCTCCAGTATCTCTCGGTCTTTACCTAGTATACCTCTTCTTCTTGTGTTTCTTGAACAGTGTATTCGCTATTAACATCTGAAATTTAATGCAGAACTCAATTGCTCTTTCTCTTCTCTTACTCTTACTACCAAGCCCATATTACCCCGTAACCCTTTCTCCTACGCCTTCCCCTACACTCGCGTTCCAGTTCCCCACGACTATTAGATTTTCATCTCCCTTTACGTACTTGATTACCCCTTCAATATCCTCTAACGCTTTCTCCATTTCTTCGTAGTTACCTTCATTGACTTTGGCATGTACACCTGAACTATCGTTGTCAGTGTTGGTGCCCTGTCAATTACGATGATAACAACTCTATCACTACCTTGTGCTTATACAAGGACATCTTAATAACTGAACTTACGTGTTCCTTCACATCAGATCAATACCTCGGTCCTTTAGTACCGAAAACATGTCGGTAACGTCTTAATAGAATGGCTTTGTTTTTGTTATCTGCGGTACAATTTTTTTCTGAGTTCAAGTGCACGCAAGAGAATGAACTATATCTTCTGAAATTGCGTTCCTCAGGTATGTTCTTGTATGGTTCAGTGAGGAAAAGTTTCTTTCTACAGATGCTATACGGTAGTAGACGAGATGGACAGAAGAAGGAAGAATAGTTTATGAGTATCGGTATAAAGTCCTTATCCTCATTAAGCATTTCTAACATCTTCCCGGGGAAATCTTTCTGTATTTCTCATGAGCATATAAAACAGGGAGTTCGTTTCTTAAGCGTTGTGTCTTTGATTATACAGGCCTAAATAAATGTTGTAAGTTTCAAATGCACTAGATGGAAAACATATGTGGTATTCTACAAATTTTATGGTGTCAAACTGAATTTTTGTCACAATCAATAAATCTGTCATCAATTTCCATCAAAATATAATACAAAATTTCGTAATACAAAGCTCAATACAAAGTGAAAATGTTGTTTCTAATAAAATACACACTATGTCATAAGCAAAATTCATAGATAAAGCATGCAGCATTAAACCATTTTTTTTTATAGTTTGTTGTCTGGAACTGGAAGTAGTTGGGAATAAACATTCAATCAAATTAGCCTTGAATAAACTTCCAGTCTACCTCGCCGCGTGTTCCCCTCCACAGACAAACTCAGGGAGGTGACGTCACGGTTGCTACAGCAACTATACAGCTAAGCGTGGACTGTGGCTCCGGCCATGAGGTTGAGCTGTAAGGGGAAACCTACTTCGCTTCGTCTGGCCACAATCGGGCGCTTGTTACGTTCGGAATAAAAACCAGCATGTGTCATAAGGTAAATAAGATACAAAAAAGATGAGAGAAATGCCTCTTCGCCCACCACCCGGGAACAGCTGCTCTTGATGATATCGCGGAAATCTTCAAAGTGGAGTGTATCGTAGTGAAGTGGGGACAAGCACGTGTGACATTCTGCTATGCATTACTTAGCCGACACATACTCCTAGAAGATATATATTTGTAAGACACCTGCACAAACACAAACTGGTGGGCATACAAATTTCTGTAAGTGAATCAGCTTTCATACTGAAAAGAAGTTGTGTGTGAGCGAAATACATTTTTTGCGAGCTTATTGACAGAAGACTGTGCATACGAATAAGAGGGGAAACACAAGCGTTTGTGATTTTAGTCTACAGGGAAACCTGGAAACATTTAGTTTTTCAGTGCTTCACTTACGACATTGATAGAATTGGGATCCCTAACAATATGAAAAGTTATTTTGCGATAAGGAAATGTGGTATAAAGTTGATAGACCAGCAGACCAAATTTCAGTGACAGAGTTGAGGAATTACCAAGCTAAGCCGGCCGAGCGGTTCTAGGCGCTACAGTCTGGAACTGCGCGACCGCTACGGTCGCAGGTTCGAATCCTGCCTCGGGCATGGATGTGTGTGATGTCCTTAGGTTAGTTGGGTTTAAGTAGTTCTAAGTTCTAGGGGACTGATGACCTTAGAAGCCATTTGCTCAGAGCCATTTGAGCCATTTTGAACCAAGCTAACCAGACTGCGCAACACGAGGCAACTAGTCTTGAATATTACCAAGTGACATTTGACTATGCAGATGTGACGTAATAATTTAGGAATTGTTTGTCATTTAGCTTTAGTAGTGAGACTCATATCATTCTGAGACCATCAAAAAATGGTTCAAATGGCTCTGAGCACTATGGGACTTAACATCTGAGGTCATCAGTCAAAGATGGTTCAAATGGCTCTGAGCACTATGGGACTTAACATCTTAGGTCATCAGTACCCTAGACTTAGAACTACTTATACCTAACTAACCGAAGGACATCACACACATCCATGCCTGGGGCAGGATTCGAATCTGCGACCATAGCAGCAGCGCGGTTCTGGACTGAAGTGCCTAGAACCGATCGGCCACAACGGCCGGCTCCTAGACCATCATTGGTTTGTAAGAGTATAGTGTGTTGCAGAAATTTTGTGCCGAATTTCGATGAGTTATATGGATGTCTTGAGGAACAAATGGAGGATAGGGATACGTGTCTGGAATCATAATCCAATGGCGCTACAGAGCGTCGAAGTTATAGGCCGCGGCGCCTGCTGCTAGGCCACCCCATTGGCAGCAAACGTGACGTTGTAGGCCGAGGGGCTGCAGGCGGAACGTCTCAAGATGTCGCTTGTTATACACTGATCGTAAGCGATTGCTGCGACCGCCACTGGAGAGCATGGAGCTGGCTGCTGCGTGCACAGGGCTTGGCTCCTATGGAAGTGACACTCTGCTGCCTACGTGGACGACAGTTTCGGACACAGGTTTCCATCTACAGTTTATTTTCCGCCTGTGCACCGAAAAAAATTGAGATTTTTAACGGTACAGGGAGAAAAATAAACTACGGTTTCAAACCCGTGTCCTAAACCGTCGTCTATCGAGGCAATAGAGAATTAGAGACAAGGCCCCTCTTCGGAGCATCGAGGCTCCAGTTTCTCTACTGGCGATCGTGGCAATAAATCTCGATCACTGAATAACTGTCCGTCAGCGCACACATTCACGTTCGCTGCCGAAGGGGTGGCCTACTGGCATGCGCCGTCGCCTATAATTTCGACGCTCCACGCATCACTGGGTAACGTTTTTGGAGACGGGTTCCTATCCTCACTTTGTTGCTATGGATACGCCCTACAATCCCTCTACTTTTTTCGCAACATTCCTGGGACTCTCGTATCTGCTGATTAGATTTTATTACTGTTCATTAAATTTAATGTTAATTTTTTATGTACATTACATGCTAATTAATGTTTTGTAATTATTACAACATAATTTCAAAACAGATTAATTAACATGTAAACAACTATTGGAGTGAAACTTCCTGGCAGATTAAAACTGTGTGCCCGACCGAGACTCGAACTCGGGACCTTTGCCGTTCGCGGGCAGAGTGAAAATCTCATTCTGGAAACATCCCCCAGGCTGTGGCTAAGCCATGTCTCCGCAGTATCCTTTCTTTCAGGAGTGCTAGTTCTGCAAGGTTCGCAGGAGAGTTTCTGTAAAGTTTGGAAGGTAGGAGATGAGATACTGGCAGAAGTAAAGCTGTGGGGACCGGGCGTGAGTCGTGCTTCGGCAGCTCAGATGGTAGAGCACTTGCCCGCGAAAGGCAAAGATCCCGAGTTCGAGTCTCGGTCGGGCACACAGTTTTAATCTGCCAGGAAGTTTCATATCAGCGCACACTCCGCTGCAGAGTGAAAATCTCATTCTGGAACTATTGGAGTATTTGGAGGTGGACAACATTTCATATTTGTGTAATCATTTCCATGACCTGCTTTTAACTAGACAGCAGGTCACTGTAACGTAAAAAATTAACAAACAAATAAATGTTGGAAGAGCAATGCTATACTTAAAAAAAGGTATTTTTCAGCACACTGCATGCGTTGTAAGCTTATCTACTGGCTTCATATGTTGTACTTCGACGACTTACTTTGAAATGTACTCATAATTAGGGCCCGGATTTTAATGACAAGTCATATTTTTTCTGAACTATAGGGTGAATTTTAGAACAATTTATACACAAATCTAAGCATTTTAGTGTCGAAAAATGTATTTTGATTGACTTATAAAGTCATATTTCAACAAATTTTAGTAATAGGTCATATTGCAGCTAACTTTTAATATAATAGCTCATATTTCCGGCAACTTTTGCCAAAAATGCATATACCGTTTTTCTCGTATCTTACGGGACACACGAATGAGAAAATGAATATGTTGCTCACGGGACAATATTTAACGTGCTATTATGAAAGATAAACAGATAAATTAGTACACAAATTTATTTCTCAGGACTGTAGCAGAAAATCGGTGTATCACAACAGTCGTTTCGCGAACAATAAAACATTGTTGCGCAGAGTCGACAGTACGCTCTCAGAACCAACAAAGGCGGCTTCTGCCGTAATAATCATCGCAGTCGCACAGGTGTTCCAAGTAACCAGTTTGAATACAGCCATTGCCTTGTTCAACATGCCTAAAGCAAAGTGCTCTGACAGCGTGAAGTTGCGAGGATATGTTCGAGAATTTGGAGAGATGTTCTTTAGTACTGATGGGAAAATATTATTTTGTAAACTGTGTGAAGTTAACGTCAGTCCAGAAGAACGCTTTAATGTGCAGCAACACTGTAATACCGTTAAACACAGCAGCTGTGTGAAGCGAAGTGCTGAAAATAACAGCAGGCAAACGCTGTTATTTGAACAGACGGGTCAATCGTCAACCATGCAATCATTCTGCAAGGATTTGTGTGAGATGATGGTGTCCTGCAACATCCCATTGGAAAAGCTGAAGAATCCACGCTTCAGACGGTTCTTGGAGAAGTACACAACACTTCCAGTTCCAGATGAATCTACACGATGATGTGCTCAACAAAATACGAATTACTATTGCTGAGCAAAAGATCTGGCTGTCGATAGATGAAACTACGGATATTAGGGCCGATATATTGCAAATGTTGTTATTGTTGGTGTTCTAAAAGTTGATTGCTCTGGAGATATGTTCCTACTAACGGGTGAAACTCTCGATAGAGTAAACAATTCGACGATTGCTGTTTTGTTTGGCAGCTGTGTGAAGCTTCTGTGTCCAGATGGTGTGAAAAGAGACAACGGTTTGCTGCTTGTAACAGATGGTGCTTCATATATGGTTGAAGCAGCCAAAGGGCTTCAGATTCTCTACCCCAGTATGGTGTACGCCACTTGCCTTGCACATGCGTTGCACAGAGTTGCCGAATAAGTGCGATCAAATTACCCTGACGTGGACAAACTAATTTCATGTGGCAAGAAAATCTATGTGAATGCTCCGCTACGGGTGCAGAAATTCAAGGAACAACCACCTTCAACGCCCCTCCCACCTAAACCTGTTCTTACGCGATGGGGTTCTTGGCTTAATGCTGCTGAGTATTACTGCACCAACTACACCCAAATAAAGACAATGTTCTGTGAGTTGATAGCGATGAATCAAGTGCTATCAAAATTGTGAAAGAAGTTTAACGACTGGAAGCTGTTGGCACTCAGCTATGTGAGGCCCTGAGTATTGTGCAACATGTGCAGAGTGAGTTGGGTCGAGCTCGTGGTCATGTGGCTGACAAAGTGAAAACCAAATTGCAAAGTGTTCTCCAACGGAATCCTGGATATTCTAAACTGTGCAGAATTAGTGACAGTCTTTCAGGGAATGCCGCAACATTTGAAGATACTGAAACAAAGTTGAACTCCAGTGACCTGGCTGCCTTCAAATACGCTCCAGTGACGTCTTGTGAAGTGGAAAGGAGCTTTTCCAGGTACAAAACTATCTTCAGCGACAACCGTAGATCTTTGACAATGGAAAACCTGAAAATGTACTTTGTGATCCAGTGCAACTTTGCAGATACAGTACTGAAGATTGACATACGGTATTAAATTATGTGAAACGCTTTAAATACTATGTAGAAATAAAAACATTGTTTTACTGTTTCGATAGATGATCTTTTCACTGTACTTTGTGTTTAGAAAATAAAACATTCAGACATTCAAAAAATAGGTGCAAATTAGCCACAAACCCTACAGAGAGAAAGAACTATACTTACAATATTTTGAGAAGTCAATTTTGTATTACTTTATGGTGAACAAAAAATTAAATATACAAACAAGAATGCTTTAAATAAACTTCTACTAAGTCATATTTTATTTTTTAAGCTCATGTTTATGTAAGTTTTAGGTCATAAATGCTTGCATATTTCACTGTTTTTAGGTAATTAAAATCCAGGCCCTACTCATAATATCTACTGACTTTCTAAGTAACCGAAACCGGTTTATATGATATTCGTTTGATGTGAAACTAAAAATATAATAAACAGTTTTCTTTTTTTTACAGAAAAGTCGCTGCATTCCCCTAAGACAGTAAGTCTAGTTGTTAGAAGCCTTGATCATATTTTATTTCCGTTGGTTTCTTGAGTTGTTTACCTGTGACATAAAATTTGATTTGTCACCCTAAATATCATTGTTAGACCTCTCAACTTGTAGAAAGAGCTTGTGATCCAACCCTGATGACTCTGCTGTTAGATTCACGCGCATAGTGCATAAAAACGAATAGTGATTAATGTGCTGGATGCTGTGTCTTGTAACGTCTACGGCACTCCGCTGATGTTTCGAGCAGTGGCTGTCCTCGATGCTTGAGTGTTCAGAAAGAAGACCCTTGCGCAGCTGAGACTTTTATGTTACTCTGTTCCCTCCTGCAGGTTTACATAGGGTGAGGGTGAGTCGAGTGGGGCTATTCAGTGACAAGAGTGTCCAAACAAAGGGCTCACTTGCACTCTTCGATTATGCATACGCCGCGAAAGAAGGGCAGGGAAAGAAGAGCTCTGGTCTCTTCGGTCTTTATAGCCGATCCTGTTTATTGACTCATAAAAAGTACTACGATACGACAACAGAGTCCGTAAAATTCTCAGATAAAAATGGCTTCGGTAACCACATACCACAAAGAAAAAGCTGTGAAGATCACTCAGAGCAACCTATGTAATAGCCTTTTAAATGCAGAGCAACTAAAATTCCTAGGAGGGCGTATTTTTAATGTCTCTAGAAAGGATAGATGGCATCACCTGTTAACATACACATGACGTAATTCCTGTAGATTACGAATAGGCTAGAAAGCACTTTATTGCAGCCCAGATGTGTTTTGTAGTGTTCCTGTTGCTGCGGTAAGAATATTTCCACCGATGACTAATATTTGTCACCCGTGCAACGTAAGGGAGAGGAAAGAAGAATCATAACTGTCGAGGAAAAGGTGTATTAATCAGTATTTTATTCAATAATTTTTTTGCTTCCGTAGAGTCACCTCTAAGTGTTTCATAAACTAATACACTACCCGTTGTAGTCTGTATTGTGCTTTATTAAAACCGTGCTATTCGATAATTCGTTGGCAGGCTACAGCACATATAGTACGTTACTATGGAGCACTTCTGGTTTTATGTATGCCACATAAAAGAATGTGATGAGCACGATATGTAATACAAGACGTAGCAAATGTGCGTGATAACGGCTCACGGCGGAAATTAGCTACTAGCACGATTTTAATAAAGCACAATACAGCCTACAACAGACACTGTATTCTTTTATTATTTGGTATTGTTTTATAGTGTTATGCTTCACTTACCTAATAACAGTCTCATGGAATGTTTCACGTTCACGTTGAGCGCGACAGATGATACAGCAACTCGAGTGAAATATCTACGACTGTTACGCTTATCTCATGTTCATCTGTCGGGTATTCGCGAGGTGTGTCCTCAATTTTGCATTCTCTGTAAGCAATGGGCATGTCTATGAGTTGCATTCACCCACACAAGACTAACATGGAGTCCACAGCTACTAACCAAATTCAGTTCACAACGCACTTACGGTCACAATCTACATCTGCGTACATTGTTGCCCATTAAAACTGCAATAGATGAAGGCTGCGCGTACTAATTGTCAAAATGCAGGGTACTACATGCTTGCATGTACAGATGGTTCAAATGGCTCTGAGCACTATGGGACTTAACATCTGAGGTCATCAGTCTCCTATAACTTAGAACTACTTAAACCTAATTAACCTAAGGACATCACACACATCCATGCCCGCGGCAGGTTGCGAACCTGCGACCGTAGCAGTCGCGCGGTTCCGGACTGAGCGCCTAGAACCGCTCGGTCACCGCGGCCGGCGCATGTGCAGGTGGTTAGCTGTTCAATGCAACAGCACAAGCTAGGTGTAACACCACCTACAGTAGTGGAAATCAGTATAAAGGCAGCGTTATAGTACAATGTCTGAAGCATACATTTATCAAATTTGGTATGAAAGTAGGGACACATATAAGAGATAAACAATCACGACGGAATTACATAACTTCTTTCATAACAAGAGTAAGAAAACCAGGCGTTTACCCTTTCTGGATGGAAGTCGATATAAAGGCATACACTATCCTGTTGTGTTGTTGCACTTTCTGTATATTGTTCAACCTCCGTTCTTCCTACTTACCTCAAAAATTTTCAGCATTGCTTTTGTTCTTGCAGTGAAATTATCGCCCACTCTTCTCTTGTCGCTCTTTTCAGCTCAGATATGGCCCCAATTTGCCTTCCATTGTGATAAACATGTCTTGCAAGTCTTCCCCAAAGGTTTTCACGGGGTTCTGATCCGAGTTACGTGCTGACAACGGGAAGACATCGATGTTTTTACCTTCAAACCACTTTTTTGTTGTAACAGAAACATGTACAGATGCAGTATCTTGTTGAAACTGTAGACTTTCGTCCCCCATGTCCTCATACATTCTAATCAGCTCTGTCTCTAGCAGTTAGTAAACGTGTTAGGGTTCATTCTGGTGTTCACCCAAGCGATGTGTGACTCACCTTTAGTACAGAAAGCTTCCCGAATCATGACGTTTCAGTCACCAAAATTTCTGCTATATTCTCAGCAATGCCAATAATATTGAAATCCATCCTGCCCGTCTAAATCAAATTTTTTATCACTACTGAAGAGCGCTTTATCCCATTATGCAGTGCATGACATGTGTTTTTCAGCAAACTACAATCTCGTGCGTTTATGTTTGGGTGTTAAAGTGGGCTTCTGCAGTCGTTTCTTGAACGAAAGATGTTTTTCATGTGACAAAACTCGTCGTACATGTCTGGCGGTTACTTGCAACTGTAAATTAGCAACAAGCTGAAAATAATGACGGTTTGCGTGCCTTGTTTTGCTCAGAAGTAACCCTGGCCCTCACTCACGTCTGATTTGAGTCCTGTGGGTAGCCTTTCGGAAATACTTGAAAGGCGTGTTTATTGCAAAAGAAGCCAATTTGAGGCCGTATGTGAGCTGGGAAGACAGAGAAGAGTAGGCGACAATTTTGCTGCAAGAACTACAAACCCTAAAGACATCATTGCCGGAAAGAACTGTTAACGTAATTAGGAATAACGGAGTTTGAAAGAAGGGCTAACAATGCAATAATACAACAGAGCAATGAATGACTCTATACCATTCCCATCCAGCAAATGGAAACACCTTATTTTGTAACCCGTGTTATGAAAGAAACTACGCAATTCCGTGGTGATCGTTTATGTCTTGTAGATATCTATTGTTTTCATAATGAATTAGATACATGTATACTTCAGACCTTGTAGTGTTACTTTCGTAGGCACTCTCCCTTTATACCGATTTCCACTACTGTACCCCACGTCACGTACCTCGAGTCGCAAAACAGTCTTGTCTGCAACAAGCCAACAGTCCACACGCATTGTGTGTCGATGTTTGCAGCACTATGGAATGTCAGCATGTCGATCTATCTCGTGGCTTTCCTTGACGCGGCAGCGGATAGAAGCGTGCCGACTGTGGAGGGACCAGCAGAAACTACTGACACAGATGAAAAACCATGGAGATGAAAAATAAACTGACCTGGCAGCGCTACCCTTTCTTCATCACAATAAATAAATTGTGCCTTTCTGCGGAAACGCAATTCGAAACCCCTATTACTTAAAAATTGGATGAACTGATCAGATAGTGTTTATCGGCGAATAAAAGTAGTCGCTTCGGTCATAATTAACTGGGAAATCCCAACGAATTTGTTCAGTTGAACGAAACTTACAAATTCAGACACATAGCGTTCTAATTTTGACCCTTTACTTGTCGAAACTTGTTGTTTCAACAATTAACTGTGCCCGAAGCGAACAGTACGATCAAATACTGTGTCACTCACGGCCACCATTCGATGCGTTATTATGATGAGTAAATCCAAACTACGCAATGGACTTGCCTCCTGTACAACTAGAACGTTTATTTTGACTAACAGCATGCACACTTAAAAGTAGATGTAGCGTAAATGACTCTAAATTAGTTGAAAGCAGTTATATAGGGCTGCACCAATAGTTTGAACATCGTGTAATTTAATGTGCTACGTAAGAGTAAATAAATGTGTAAACAACGAATGACTTACATGCATTCGTCCTTAATAATCTGTCTTCCAACAGTCATTTTTTTTGTGTTCTTGTATGGCTTTTTATAAAATAATTAGTTGTCTGCAGTGTTTTTGCCGCAATGTAATTTCGGTATTTATTAAAGTTTAGACTATTTGACTTTTCGTACACAATATTTATCAATATAATTAATACGTAAACTTAATATGTAAAGCAGGTGTGGACTATTCTAAATCTAAATACTGCAAATGATCGCTTACACTTTAAAGAAGTATGAACAAGAAAAAGAGCGTAACACAAAGCCACACGCCGTACAGAGAGAGAGAGAGAGAGAGGTAAATAATATCACTTAATAAACGATGTCAGAGGTAACACGCGACAGAATTACAAAATATCCTGACTGAAAAGAGCTTTAAACATTGCTTCATTTTTGGCGAATTGTATTGTTGTGAATGTAGATGCTCTCAATTCACCCCAAACTTCTGCGGTAGGATAAAAGTTTTTCTCTGTTATGATTGCACACTTGTTAATTACACACTTGTTCGGCAGTGTTGCACTATAACGCATAGATGACAAGCACAGTAAGAATAAAAAAAATAAAATTTACTAAGAGTATGTTGCAAAACGGTATATACCTTTGGTACATGAATGGAAAGGAAGACTGATCTGTTAGATGACTATCAGTTTGGCTTTAGAAAAGTGAAAGGCATCGGAGGGGCAGTACTGTCGTTGTGGTTGATAACGTAAACAAGACTGCAGAAAAATCGAGACACGTTCATAGGATTTGTCGACTTGCAAAACGTGTTCGACAGTACAAAATGGCGCAAGATGATCGAAATTCTGAGCAAAATGGGGGTAAGCTATAGGTAAATAAATAATAAATGTCATGTGACTAGGGCCTCCCGTCGGGTAGACCGTTCGCCGGTGCAAGTCTTTCGATTTGACGCCACTTCGTTGATTTGCGCGTCGATGAGGATGAAATGATGATGATTAGGACAACACAACACTCAGTCCCTGAGTGGAGAAAATCTCCGACCCAGCCGGGAATCGAACCCGGGCCCTTAGTATCGACATTCAGTCGCGCTGACAACTTATTTTATTTTATTTATTTATTTATCTATTTTTCTTTTTTTTTTTTTTTTTTGTGATCTCATTTCGTTCGTTATAGTTCGTTGCAATTGTTCGTGGCGGACGTCCTCTGACGCCCGTTGAAGTTCATTATTGAGCCATTCACTCAGTTTTTTTATTACAGAGGGATGCTAACCCTCTGACCGAACACGCTGAGCTACCGTGCCGGCACCACTCAGCTGCCGGGGGCGGACGAGCTATAGGCAAAGACCGGTGACATACAACACGTACTAGAACCAAGCGGGTACAATAATGGTGGAAGAGCAAGAACAAAGTGCTCGGATTAGAAAGGGTGTGAGGCAGGGATGTAGTCTTTCGCCCTTACTGTTCAGTCTATACATCGACGAAGCAATGACGGAAATGAAAGAATGTTTCAAGAGTGGAATTAAAATGAAAGGTGAAGGGATATCAATGTCAAGATTCACTGATAACACGACTATCGTCTTTAAAAGGGAAGAAGAATTACAGGATCTGCTGAATGGAATGAACAGTGTAATGAGTGCAGAATACAGACTGTGAGTAAATCGAAGAAATGCGAAAGTAATGAGAAACAGCAGAAATGAGAACAGCGAGCAACTTAACATGTTAATTGGTGGTCAAAAAGTAGAAGTTAGGGAATTCTGTCATCTAAACAGCAAAATAACTCATGATGAACGGACCAGGGACGATATAAAAGGAAGATAGCACACGCAAAAATGGCATTCCAGGCTAAGAGAAGTCTGCTGGTATCAAATATACGCCTTAATTTGAGAAAGATATTTCTGAGAATATAAGTTTCGGGCACAGCATTGTGTGGTAGTTGTACATGGACTATGAGAAAACGGGAACGAAGAGGGCCGAAAAATTTGAGATCTGGTGCTACAGAAGAATGTAGAAAATTAGGTGGACTGATAAGGTTACGAATGAGGATGTTCTCCACAGAATCGTTGAGGAAAGGAACATAAGGAAAACACTGACAAGAAGAGGGATCAGAATGATGAAAATGTGTTAAGACATCAGGTGCTAAAAGGATTTGCACAGGATAAAAGATGTAGAGGAAGACAGAGATTTTCGTACATCCAGCAAATAAATGAGGACGACGTAGACTAAAGGTGCTACTCTGAGATGAAAAGGTTGGCACAGGAGAGGAATTCGTGCTGGGCTGCATCAAACCAGCTCAAAAGACTGATAAAGAAGAGAGAGACAATGATATCTAAATAACTTTACTGTCTTTTGGCAGTCTATGATATTGTCACTAGAACTGAATGTAATGTGCATGTGATTTTAGTTCTCCGTAAGTTAGGACTTCTATGTCGGAAGTTAGTTTCGAGAGTATTGTGCTGAAATGACTTCAGGCACTGAACTGTCTAACTGCTGGTTTTTAATTGTGTGAATGCCTGCAGTGCATCGTTTTATGGAGTCTATCAGCGGAAGGATTTCCATGTCCGCCTAACCAAGGTAGGAGCAATGTAGTCTGCGGTGGGCGTGTTGCCTGTGGTGACTGTCAACAATATCGGCAGACGAATCAACGCACTGAAGAAGAAATTGGGTGGAAACAGGTCGGTATTTGTGAGTGCCATTTGCAGGCTGCTACACGGCAATGATAGATACTGCGTGAGTGGCTGTGACTGTGATGTGGCGGCCTCTCGCGGATTTTGTTGTGCACCACCTGTTTGGTACACAACATCGCTCCCCTAGGGGTGGAGGAAGGTGGGGAGTGACGAAGCTAGCCGGCTTCAATAGCGCCATACTTCCTTCCTCGTCGGCATTCATATTTGATGGGCGGGCAAATGATGTTGCTCCCTGGCATTCACCCATGGCACTATGAGAAACCCAAGCAAAACCATAGTGACATGTCGGCTGGCCAAATGTTCGCCATTTCGACCTATATAGAGTTAACCTATTGAACTCTATGACATACTTTATTTCGTGATAGCAGAGATATTCTTTGTGCTTACGTAAGGTAGGCCTTCTAGACACAGTTTCTGCCTCAACAAATGGCAAGAATGTCTTCACACTGGAGAGACTTGGTTGGGAGTGAACGCTGTGTGCGGAATTTGCTTATTGTTTGTTGTGTGGGGATAAACGTGTCGTTTTCTGCGCTGATCCTGTAAAACAAGTCCATTGAAGTAAGTTGTTCAAGTAATTAGACAGACACTTGCATGCAGTTGTATTATCGGTGGAACATACTTATAATCTTGGTCATCATAGTTGGATTTAAAAACTCATAAGTGTAGTGTCCATTTATGTCTAAGCAATTGTCTGAAGAAGGCCAAGCCAAAAATGGTTTATGTAAGCAAGAGAAGACAGTCCTACTGAACTGATGAGCTTCGTAGAGCACTTCAGAAGGTTTTGTAAGCAAAATGGTCAATATACAAAGCTGCTAAACATTTCTCCATGCTGTAGAGTACTTTACAAGACTATATAGATCGCAGTGATGCTGACAAAGACGTTGTGACCATTGGCAAAATGGGCAGATCTTTTGTCCTTACGAGTGAACTGGAAGTTAAGTTAGTAAATTTCATAATACAAATCCAAGAAACAGGCCAACGTTAGAAGTAAAGAAGGACAAGATTAAAGGAACGACAGTCGGCAAAACAATGATGTCAGTCAGCACGTGCAGCTGGAGTACGTTTCCGTAGGTTGCATGTTAGAATGGAAATGATTCAAGGTACCAAGGCTATCAATTAAGCTGAGTTTTCGCATGGATTTTTTGAGGGAAAATGAGATGGTCCTAGATTTTGGACGTGGTGAAATAATACTGGAAAAACAGGTGCCTGTATGCATCCATTTTGAGGAGAAAGGAACTCATAAGCAGATATTGGCAAATTGTCTGAAATTGTGTTTGGAAACTGAATTGAGCAATGCCAGGTCAGGGAGCAATTTTGGAGGATAATATGACAGTTTTCTCACTGAATCTGGGTATGATAAAGAACTTTTGATATAAATTTTAGACGAAGGAACAAGTGAAGTTCTTCATGCGTCTTTCTGCCATCTTCCTGGCAGAAAAGCAAAAAGTCTTTGAAGAGATCAGAGAAGTGCTCAACCAAGGTGTGATCGAATCTGCTTTAAACAACGATATCGAAGCGACCACGGCGCCTATGCTATAATCCGAAACACAAACAGCAATTGAGATCATTTTGCTCGTATCACAAGACGTATGATATGAGACTTCAAGCAAACGTTATTTTAATCTAGTAAATGCATGTTAGCCTTTTCGTAACTACTTGTGCAGTGGTTCACTGATTTAAGCGACAGAAGAGAGAAGCTTCCGATAGTAATTTATTCGTCCTAATACGGAACGTAATTGGTTGACATCTTTCGACGAAGGAAGGCTTTCAGTGGCGTCAGTGTGTTGTGGGTTCGGGTTGATGCCGCTTGGAGGCAGTATAGTGCCAAAGTATTGCACGTCACATTGAAAAAAGATGCACTTGTCTGCGTCGAATTTCGAATTTGCCTCTTGCAGAATTTTGATAACAGATTCCAAATTCTGTAAGAGTTCCAGCGGAGTTGTGCTCGAGATAATTATGTCGTTAACGTAGTTTAAAACATTCGGAGCTTTCCAAGTTAATTGCTCTCAATACCTCTAGAAGAAACTTCATGGGCTTGCTATTCTAAGAAGTAACCTTTTATGGCAGTAGAGACTAAATGGAATATTTATCATTACGACTCTCTGTGTGTTTTCGTCCAAAGGAATTTGGGAATATACATCTTTAAAAAACCAGATTGGCAAAATATACTCCATCCGCTAATTCCCTCGTCAGTTCTTCTGGATTAGGGATAGGATATAAATCAATAACAGATTGAAAATAAACCGTCAGTTTAAAATCTCCGCAGACGCAAAGTGAA
Source organism: Schistocerca piceifrons (assembly GCF_021461385.2). Lineage (NCBI taxonomy): Eukaryota > Metazoa > Arthropoda > Insecta > Orthoptera > Acrididae > Schistocerca > Schistocerca piceifrons. The sequence goes on along the minus strand of NC_060138.1, from coordinate 1,022,932,350 downwards.
CTTGTCGGTTTCTGTACAACTACGATCGGCGCTGCCCATTGGCTGCTGGTTATGGCTTCGATAACGACATTCTATTCTACATGTTCTAGCACCTGCTTTACTTTAAAACAAAATATGTGTCCTTTGTAAAATTTCGGAACAGCATTGGATTTCAGCGTAATGTTTACTTTGTTGCTTTTCACACTATTTGTAACCTCGGAAGAGATATCATCACTTTTCACAAGAGCTGATTTAGTTTTCCAGCCGGAATGTCAGTTTGTATTCGATTCGCTCCCTCGTGAATAGTGACACAAAACATTGAAAGAACTCGTCCTAGTAAATTCGTCGCTTTATTTGAATTTACAACTGCAAATGTAGACTGTTTCCTAAATTGTTTACATGTAACATCTGATGCAAATTAGGGAAAAAGAGAAGTTTGGTGTATTACTCGAATTTATGGAAAAATGGAATTAGCAGAATAATGAAACAAAATGAACATTGTATTAGCAGAGTAAAGAAAGGAAAGAGATATTTGGTAAGGAGCATTGTGCCAGAAACCAACAGACCAAAAAACCTGGAAGAACTATTACAAAAATTTCATGGTGTACACGTTTCTTCATCAGTTGATCTGCTCTCGAGTTAGTGGCAGACTGAGACCAACCCTTCCTGCTGACAGAACAAAGCCCTTCTTGTCTTTGAACGCTTTTATTATTACAAGCTTTATTTCGACTCAACATTCCCTCCACTGCATTCATCCATGGTTTGATTTATGCTGTAGGTGAGCGGTTAAGGCACCAAGTACCTCAGTACATGGACGACAATTTACTATAGGAAAATTCTTGGGAAGAGCATAATCAAGTACTAAGTGCAGTGTTCCATCCATTCTGGAATCAGGGTGTCACTGCAAATATTGACGAATTCTGTTTTGGATCCACCAAAATCAAGTTTTTGTGCCAAGTAATTACAAGAGATGGAATTTCAACCGAACTGCCCAAATTCAAAGTCATCTAAAAGAGAAGAAAGACCAGCTTCAGCAATATCTCTGCTCTGTTAATTTCTGAGTCATCAGTCTTCTGACTGGTTTCATGCTTCCCGCCGGTGTTAGTCTGTTTTGTATGTCCTCCTTGCTCCGACCGTCATAGGTTATTTTGCTGCGTAGGTAGCAGTATTCCTTAACTTCGTCTCCTTCGTGATCACAAGTTGTGATGATATGTTTCTCGCTGTTCGCATTCCTGCAACTTCTCATTTCTTGGTCTTTCTTCGATTTACTCTCAGTCCATATTCTGTACTCATTAGACTGTTCATTTCACTCAACACATCCTGTAGTTTTTCTTCACTTCCACGAAGGATAACAATGTCATCAGCAAATTTTATCATTGATATCCCTCACCTTAAATTTTAATCCCATTCTTGAACCTTCATTTTACTTTCCTCATTGCTTCTTCGATGTATAGATTAAACATCCCTGACTGCATAGATTGCATCCCTGCCTTACAACCGTTTTAATCCGTACACTTTGTTCTTGGTTTTCCAGTCGTATTGTTCACTCTTGGTTCTTGTACGTATCGGATATTACCCGCCTTTCCCTGTAGGTTACCCGTATTTTCGCACAATTTAGAACGTTTCGTACCGTTTTACATTGTCGAAAGCTTTTTCCAGGTTGACAAATCCAGTGAACGTGACTTGATTTTTCTTCAGTCCTACTTCCATTACCAAACGCAACAAAAGAACTGCCTCCCTGGTGTCTTCATCTTTCCTGAAGCCAAACTGATCGTCATCTAACATATCTTAATTTTTTTTTTTCATTCCTCTGTATATAATTCCTGTCATAAACTTGGAAGCTTGAGCTGTTAAGCTGATTGCACGATAATTCTCACACTTGTCAGCCGTTGCAATCTTCTGAATTGCGTGGATGATGTTTTTCCAAAAATCTGATCACCAGTCTCATACATTCGACACATTAGCGTGAGTAGTTTTTTTGTTGCCACTTTCCCCCCAACGATTTTAAAAATTCCTTTTGTGATCTAAGTCTTCCAGAGCTCTTATAAATTCTAATACTGGATCTCCTAACTCTTCCCTGTCGATTCCTGTTTTTTCTTTATCAAGACGTCAGATAAGCCCTCCCCATCAAAGAGAAATTCAATTTACTTTTTCCACCAATCCGCTATCTACTCTGCTTTTAACAGTGGAGTTCCCACTGAATTCTTAATGTTATCATTCCTCCTCTTAATTACATAGAAGGCTATTTGGACTTTACAGTAAGTTGAATTCGTCCTTCCGACCTCATTTTCTCGATTTCTTCACATTTTTCGTGCAGCCATTTTGCCTTAGCTTCCGTGCACTTCCTATGCGTTTCTACACTAACAAGGGGAGGCCGCCAATTGTGAAATTCAGATTCGATTCATACTGCGCATAATAAAAGCTCATGGCCAGAGGTGTAATGTGGCAAAGCACCAAGATACACTTCTCAGCCGTTGTCGAGAAAATCGACAGTTAAAAGAAACCGTTGCGGTGAAATACTCTCTACGATTAATAATTTTCTACAGCCTCGTGGCGCAGCGGTAAGCGCTCGGGTTCGTAATCCGAAGGTCGCCGGATCGAATCTCGCGCCATGCAATTTTTTTTATTATTAGTTTTTTGTAATTTATATATATATATATATATATATATAAACTATTAATGAATTGCTTATGCATGTTGGTGAATGCGGATCGCTCTCCAATTGTACCGCCTCCATTTTTCCGTTGTTTTAACAGGGTGTACCAAAGCTCTCCCGTCCGCACTGATTTTCGACGATGTTATAAGTTGCGCTAGGGACCGCATCTACCTTCTTTCGAAGTTTGCAGGCAACTACACTGTTATGCGGCGGCTCGTTTCGGCCCATTCAACATCTGTCCTTCAAGTGTAACGAGCGAGTAACGGTGTTTATATTTCATACCTGCCGCAGCAAATTTGTGTTCGTGGGGTCTCTATTCTAATTCGAACGTTTGACTTACGCTATATGCATTCGTTTGGCAATACCGTTTCTACGTCTTCCGTTAACTGTTCGTGGTTAACATTATGAAGACAATTAATAACATTTGTGAAATACAACTTTGTTTGCGGAAAACATAATGATGTTCGAAGTCGCCAGTTTTTCCACGACAAATGACTTTCAACAACTTATTATATGCATAATTGTTGCAACTGATTGCCGGTAATTTTTTATATATATATATATATATATATATATATATATATATATATATATATATATATAAATTACAAAAAACAAATACTAAAAAAAAAGGGTTGCATGGCGCGAGATTCGATCCGGCGACCTTCGGATTACGTACCCGAGCGCTAACCGCTGCGTCACGACGCTGTAGAAATTTATTAATCGTAGAGAGTATTTCACCGCAACGGTTTCTTTTAACTGTCGATTTCTCGACAACGGCTGAGAAGTGCATCTTGGTGCTTTGCCACATTACACCTCTGGCCATGAGCTTTTATTATGCGCAGAATGAATCGAATCTGAATTTCACAATTGGCGGCCTCCCCTTGTAAGTGACTTGTATTTCTTTATTCCTGAATTTCCCTAAACACTTTTGTATTTCCTTCATTCATCGATCAACTGAAGTATTTCATCTGATATCTGTGGTTTCTTCGCAGTTACTCTCTTTGTGCCTACGGTTTTGTTTCCAGCTTCTGTGATTGCCCGGTTTAGAGATATCCATTTATTTTCAACTGTACTGTCTACTGAAATATTCATCATCGCAGAGTCTATAGCTTCATAAAATGGGATACACAAGCTGAATGTGAATTCCAGCTGCTGAAGAAGGCACTTGAGAATGCCCCTGTTCTAGTACACGTTAATTCATCATGCGATTTCTGAATTGTTAAGGACACTCCAAAAACCCATCTAGGTGTGGTTTTATTCGACGAGTTTGAAGAAGGTGGAAACATGACAAGGAAAACTATCATCTTTGGGAGCAGAATACTATGAAAATGCGAAGAGACTTATTCTGTTACAGGGATAGAAGCCCTCAGCATCGTGAGGGGTTTCGAAAAGTTGCAGTGCCCCCTGTTTGGATGCAAAACCAAAGTGTATACTGAGCAGAAAGTGTTAAAATTCTTTGTTCACCATGAAACTAATGCATAGGTGACTTTCGCAGGTGGTGAGGTGCAGGGGGGTTGGGGGGTGGAAGGGATGCTGCTTCAACACTTAACTCACCACCCATATGCTAGGAACTACCAATATCATAGCAGGTATGCTGTCACACTCGCTGACAGGATTATTTATTGAGAAACGAATTTCTGTTTTGTCACTAAAATGTGGTCGAATCACCCTGGTTGTTGTGTACCAGGTAAGTTAGTGAAAAATTTGTGTGGTACACACAAAAGACATATGCACTTTGGGCCATAGAAATGCTTCAACAAGTTCCTTCAATAATATCGACCAAAGGATCCACAAGGTGCTGTCAATCCGTAACACATGCCCTCCTCGACATTGAATCAAGCGCGCTGTAACGTGTTTCATAGGTGCAGTAAAGTACGGAGCCGTGAGCACCTCCGGTCCAGTAGCTGCAGGAGATTCATGCTTTCTTTTCTTTTTCTGCTTTAGTCAGAAAGCCGCTGACGCACCTATATCAGATGCCGCCCGAGGCAGCGACTGAGACTGCCAGAAGATCGCAACGAGAATACTTATACTCCCTATAGATGTCAATAAACTACATTAATTATTCTCCGATTTAGTTCAACCTTGAGGCATTCGTTTTTGTTATTGATGAAAGAACTCTCTCCAAATTTCATTTCGTTATTTTTCATAGTTTCGAAGAAATTTTACCTAAAAGCCACAAAAAAAACATTCTGGTATTTGTTAACTGTCAACATCATATAGAGCTATTAGAAAAAGTTCAGTTCCTACAAATCATTTAACTAGAATCTTTCATTTTATAACATTTGCAGTTTTTATTTGATGTATTATTAAAATCTTTTAAAATTAATATTCAGTTACATTTTGTTATGTGAATGCGTGGAAGTGATTCAGAGAGTGAATGAGGGGCATATGAAAATTCTAAGTATTTCATTTTGTGAAACCAAAACAATGGGAAAAAGTTCTGAGAAGAACCACGAGTCATGCGACAAATATCTGAGTTTGGTTGCTTTTGTAAAAGGCAGCCAGAAAAGAAGTTAGAAACAGTATAAGTTTGTTGTTTGATTTTGGAATTATTTCATACTTTATTTGGTTTGTAATTACATCTAAAGCAATAACCTGAAATGTTGCTTAGGTAAAATTACTCTATAAATTGTAACCGGATAAGAGAGGATTTGCCGTGAGAATTATCAAGAAAGAATGTCCTGACTGGTCTTTCAGGTCAACAAATTTAGGAGCTTTCAGCGCGGAGAAAGGGATGCTATCGGAACGAGGACTCGGGCCAGAAGAGGCGCTTCCGAACCATTCTACCGAACACATCATGTTAATTTGCTCTTCGCAAATAGTATGTAAAATGAAGAACTGGATACGTGAATTCGGTTCGGTTCGGTTATCGGTAATATAATGCGATTTGAGTTTGGTAGCCTTATGAGCTTCCTTATGAAAGATAACTGCATGTGAAATATTCGGGTCGAACTTAGAAAATCAGCATGAAATGTTTAGCATTCGTGACGGAATAGTATGCCGAATACTTCTGTAAATGAAGATCACTGAATAGACCGAATGTTTGATTCGCGTATAGTTTTGGACCAGTGGCTGTTTAGATCGTGAATAATATTCAAGTCGAACTTGCAAAATTCTGGCTGCTTTCATGTGAATGTGTGTAGCACATGTTTACAGCTGTAAACTTGCTAATACAGCGCAGACGTAAATACTGGCTTGATAACCATTTCATGAGTTCTACTGGAAATAAACAGCCACCAGAACTTTAGACACCTTGCTACAAGAAGGCAGAACCCGAACTACCGGTTTTTACCGTGAGCTCTCAGTAACTGATTATTAACTAGAGTTTTGCGGTCTCTGTGTGATAAGTATTAGGTGGTGATTTCTGTAACGCCGCTTTGCACCACCTGGATAGTACCTGCTACGACAGAGTGAAGAGGCAAAGAGTAGACAAGAAGGTTGTCGATGTAGATGTATTGAACTGTACGAATGTGACAACAGTACGAAGACAAACGAACCCCGCCCCACCGCAATTCGTGCATCGTGCGTCCGGGAAGGAAAAACTTCGTGGGAACTAGAACTTTAAAAGCAGCAACGTAAAAAACCCGAGAAAGAAAGGCCAACATGTGTGAAAATAAATTTTCGGACTTTTAAGTAGAAAGAGGAACTGTGTTTTCGAGGCGAACACGATTTATTAGGAGTCGCTACGTTGTAGCAAGATTTAGCTGTCCAGGTAAATGCGAGAATACGGCAGCTAACGATGTTGGCGACAGCTGACTATCGCGCGGCACAAAGCAGCAGCAGCCGGAAAGCGGTGCAGCTCGCAGCGGTGGACGCAGCGGGGCCCATAATCTTGATTTGTGGGCGCAGAGCCTGGAGAACGGACTCCCAGTAACACGCCGTGCAAGCGATGAAAGTGAAATTGTAAGTACTGTTGTAATTCGAGTTGTGTATGGCGTGTGTGTGTGTGTGTGTGTGTATGTGTGTGTGTGTGTGTGTAAAGAAACTTGTGAATATGGGAGAAAGTAATAATCCAGCGATATATGACGAAAAGGTGAGGGTTGCTTTGAAAGAGTTAAGACGTGCAAATGAAGTAAGGGCAGGTAAATTTAATTCTGATATGTCACAAGCAAATGATAGTGGCTTAACAGATACTGTGATTTCGATTGATGGATCAGATAATGAACAGGACTTCGTGGAAACCGATGTCAAATTTACACCATTTCATTTTCAGAGGATAAGAAGGGAGACGAAATTTGACGACGTCGGAAACTCTACACCCATTCGTGTTCTTGAGGTAATAAGGAACGCGATAAACTTCGGTTACACGATAATGCCGCGCGGGATTAACCGAGCGGTCTCGGGCGCTGTAGTCATGGACTGTGTGGCTGGTCCCGGCGGAGGCTCGAGTGCTCCCTCGGGCATGTGTGTGTGTGTTTGTCCTTAGGATAATTTAGGTTAATTAGTGTGTAACCTTAGGGACTGATGACCTTAACAGTTAAGTCCCATAAGGTTTCACACACATTTGAACATTCTTTTTTTGAACATGATAAATCAGTCTAATCTAAAAGCCGTAAATTCAACTAAATACGCAGGTATTACAATTACGAACAATTTAAATTGGAAGGAACACACAGAAAATGTTGTGGGGAAGGGTAACCAAAGACTGGGTTTTATTGGCAGGACACTTAGAAAATGTAACAGACCTACTAAGGAGACTGCCTACACTACGCTTGTCCGTCCTCTTTTAGAATGCTGTTGAGCGTTGTGGGATCCTTACCAGATAGGACTGACTGAGTACATCGAAATAGTTCAAAGAAAGACAGCACGTTTTGTATTATCGCGAAATATGGGAGAGAGTGTCACTGAAATGATACAGGATTTGGGAAGGACATCATTAAAAGGAAGACGTTTTTCGTTGCGCCGGAATCCTCTCACGAAATTCCAATCACCAACTTTCTCCTCCGAATGCGAAAATATTTTGTTGACACCGACTTACATAGGGAGGAACGATCATCAAGATAAAATAAGGGAAATCAGAGCTCGTATGGAAAGATATAGGTGTTCATTCTTCCCGTGCGCTATACGAGATTGGAGTAATAGAGAATTGTGAAGGTGGTTCGATGAACCCTCTGCCAGGTACTTAAATGTGATTTGCAGAGTATCCATGTAGATGTTTATGTAGAAATAAGAATCTGAGGTTGATGTTAAAGTTTTACTGTTGCTATTCCAGAAACGAAAAGAGATCCAGTACCAGGGCTTGTGAACAGAAAGTACTGAAGCAGTGTTGGCTAGTATGATGAAAAAAATTAGGGAAATGAGTTCTAAGATTAATACTAAAAAAATTAAATGGGTTGTAATCTAAAAAATTGCTTAAGCTCTGACATGAATTCCAAAATAAAACAAATGCCTACGGAGATAAAGAATGGGTAGGTCCGCTTCTGAAGTTAATAAAGGATTTAGTAACATCTCAAGAGGATTTGAGGCTAGAATGTATGAAAAAAATTCTAAATTAAGGGATTTGTGGAAAATGGCATGGCCAACTTTAATGATAGCGTATAGAAAGTAATTAGTAAATTCAAACGGTAATGTAACATTGCTGTTGTAACAGTAAGTAGTGAATTCACCTATCAGAGTAAGCAAGCTGCTGAAGATAGCAAACAATTAGGGATCAGGTAAATGCAAAATTAAGTAAGGCACAAGAATAGGAAAATAATGTGGGAAAACAATGTGGTGACAATCATCCAGAAATATTTTTCTGGAAAATCAAATTAAAGATGGGAAAGATGGATGTGATAGATTCGATATCCAAGTGACTACAAAATTTACTAACCTAGAAACTAACATAACTCAGTTCAGTAGAGCTGTAGGTGAACAATTCTGTGATCTGGACAGTAGACTGAAGAGGGTAGAGCAGAATACTACCAACAGTAGCCGTCCTGTAGCAGTCTGTAATGGTACTAGCGTTTACAAGCTGCAGCAGCATATGTTAATTCCTCTAGAAAAGCCTTTTGTAAGACAACCGGGCAGCTGAAAGTCTTAATACTGGTACAGTATAAACAGGTATTGCAGAATAGGAACGGAATAATGTCAAAATACACGTATTACAAAATAACCTATAAGACTTTTGCAAAAGCAAGGGGGAGAACACTGATTCTAGGAACCTTGGTGACGAGGAACAGCAGTCAAATAATGATGATTCAGAACAGCTAATTAGTGTAGATATTCACTGTGATGCAGTGAGGATTCTATACAGAACTGTAGAATAAGCACTGTAATAGTAGAAACTGTCAGAAGTACCGAAAGAATAATTCAGGCGAGAAGAAGAAGTGTTGAATAGATTAAAACAATAGAGTGTAATAGTGATGAAGAAACAGAAGGGGAGGAAGCAGGGGGTTTCATTGAGAATTCTGTCAACGCTGTAGAAACGGTTGCAGAATCTGATCGTATGGAAGAGAGAGAGTATCTGGAGAAATGTTTTAACTTGTCACAGAAAAAAAGAAGACACAGTGCCTATGTGCGTAATATCCGCAGATGGTGTGGGATTTAACAGACTTGAGGCAGTGCAATATTTTCCAGACGAACCTGTTTGGAAAACTAATGAGGAAACAGCAGGACAGCCTACACAGAAGTTAACGTTTTTGACGAAAAGGTTCCTTGTTTACTAGATAGTGGCTTGCTGAGTATGGGTGTAGATGTAGATATGTGCAGGGTGGCAGGGTTTTGTAAACACTCTCCCTGACAGTAATGATGTTATTATTATGACAGTAATTGGAATAAACGTTCTTTTAGCCACTGGAAAAAGCAAGAAAGTCGTTAAATAGCAAATTATGCTACCTCTCAGCATTGGTGATGTACATCAGTACCAAAATTTTCTGATGATAAACGGCTCAAACGTGGAATTGTTGCTGCGAGCAGACTTCTTACAAAAGTACAAGGGAGAAATGGATTTCGCACGTAATGAGGTAGTCATATTGGTAGAGCAGTAACAATTTCTTTTGTTGGTAAGAAGCAAAACGAATCAGACGAGAACTGTGACACGCCTCTACGTTACAGTCTAAAGAAGGAGGGTATCGTGTGGTATAATGAATATGGAGAAAGGAGGAAAGTGGATCCTTATGAGGTAGATAACATCAGAAAGAAGATAGACGAAAAGGTACAGGAATTTTTTATTTGACAGAAATTCAAAGGTATTCGTTAAGACAGGTCTTAAGTAGACATCAGGAAGTGTTAAGGATTGTCAATGCTATCTAACTGTAAAAGAGGATGCATTTTTTTCGAAAGTTGTTTGCTGTTTCGGAATTGCATAAAGAAGCAGTGAGGGACATGATACAGAAAACGTTAAAATGAGACATTATTGAAAAAGTAATTATTGTATATAACAATCCTTTAGTGGTGGTGCCTAAAAGGGATGGTTCAGTGAGGCTTGTCTTGGATGCTAGAGCTTTGAACAAAATAATACTGCCAGAGAGTGATAGGCTTGAAAATACAGAAGAGTTATTACAGAAATTTAAAGGTGCCAAATTTTTCACATCTATGGGCGTAACTTGTGGTTACTGGGACCTACATTTAGTGAAAGAATCTAGATAATACGTAGCTTTCCTGTTCGATGGAAGGTGCTATTGGTACAAGGGTGTGCTCCTTGATTTGAAAATCAGAGTTTCTGTATTTGTCAGAGCGACGTCTAAAGTATTAGGAGACAAATTGTTAAGGAGAATCACAGTCTATGTGGACGATGTGATGATTTCAACTCCAACTTTGGAAGAACATTGGCTGTTGTTGGATAAGATATTGGAGGCAATAGAGAGGGATGGAATGAAGCTGAAGTTAGACAAAATCGAGTTTATGAAGAAAGAAATAAAGTATTTTTGGACATATTGTTAGCGGAGAAGGGATTATGCCTGACCCTGACAAGGGTCTTATATCACAAGGCCGTTGGCTGAATGAGGATTATTTCTTATGCTGCCCGCCATTGCTGATGATTTTCATTCAAGATGTAAGCGGCGGCAGTGTTCCAACCCATTACTGAGGGCGTTTTGATTACAAATCATAGACGCTACACTTAGACCACGGGTGCATTTGGTGACATTGTACCCAATAGTTATCGATTTTGTCCCTGCTGAAGGATGAGCCTGTGATGAAGTGATAACACATTTCTGTTGTGGACCCACAGGCAATAAAGTTAACCTCTGTGACTGTGAAGCTGTTTTCTGTTCTATTGTCTCGAAGTATAATGCACAGGATGTTCCTCATCGTTGATCTCTTCACTGAGCACACACCGCAAAGAGTGGTTAGATGTGTTGCAAGTTAGTAGAAACTCCTTCTTAAAATACGGAAAAATTAATACAGGTCTTGATGTTAGAAGTTTTTCAACTCTTTCAACATGGTTTGTCATTCCTCCATTCACATTTACTTTGCACCTTTCTTCAACAGTTGCGTAAGTGCTCACACTACATCAATGAATTCCCTAACGAGTTTCGTATAGCAGTTTGAGTGCTCCAAAAACGGTTGTAGCTTTTTACTAGACTTCAGAAGTGGGAAATTTGTACTGTACATACCAGTCTTGAAACCGTTCTCAACCCATCCATGCTGATTACGTGCCCCAAGTAACCTACTTCCTTTAAAGCAAAACGACACTTTTCTGTAGTTAACATCAGGTGTTCAACCTCCAACCTCATCAATACCTCTCTCAACCATTTCCTATGTTCCTCCATGTCTTTTGACAAGACGGTTATATTGTCCAGGAAGGGCATATATTTTCGAGTCTTCATTCCTATCAGTACCTCATTCAGAAATCATTAAAACATCACAGGAGAATTTTTCAAGCCGAACATCATCCTCTGATATGGTGATTGTCCCAAAGTACTGTGAGCACTGTCTTTGATTGGTTCTCTGCAACATACTGGCGGTATTCACTTTCTGTATCCATGGCAGAGAAATGCTGGCACTGAAGTTATTGGTGGTCTCTGTGATGTTGGGTGTAGTGTATGCATCTGTCATTGTCTTACTGTTCAGATAAAGGTCATCACAGCAAACCTGGAGTTCTTAGAACCTTCTGTGGACTTCCTAGGGGTAATCTCAATTCCTGCTCCTTACAGTCTACTGCTCTCTTCTATTGTAACAACAATCCATGTCTGCTTTATAACTCCTTCATAACCTGTTGTAAATACTGAGGTGTTGATGATGTTTGGTTTGTGTGGGCGCTTAACAGGGCGGTCATCAGCGACTGTACAAAGTTTCAATTTTTACAGAGTCCAGTCTAGCCACTATCACAAATGATGATGATGAAATGATGAGGACAACACAAACACCCAGTCCCTGGGGAGATCCAGAGACAGCAACGCTAGTCATTAGACCACGAGCTGCGGACTTTAAATACTCAGGTGTCTGGTACTATTTCCAGCACGCTGTTGCTTCATTTATCGACATAATTCGGTGACATATAACGGGCTGGTAAAGGACCACGAGGGAAAAAATCTTCAGATTACAACAAAAACTCTTCTATCCGCACTCTGTCTGCCTTCTTACACAACTAGTATTAGTGGCAGTCTGTGGGTGTCTATTCTGTCACCCTTCCTGCACCAATCATCCTCCTTTGAAATGTCCATAATTGTTACTAACATCCCCTATGTCAACTTCAGCTCTTCAGCGCCAAAATCATCAAAATTCATGGGCAGTACATTCCCACCATCTCTTTCTTGTGTGTGTACAATACTCTTTTGAACAAAACGACTCGCTGAATCCAACACATCATTCCCTTCTAGTGACGTTATTATTCACAGGTAAGTCTGGATCCACATTCACCCAAGACAATTAGCATAAAATTAAGTGAATCAAGAGTTAGTGCAGTTCAGTTGTTGTCATCAGTTCGATGCAGTTCAATTGGATTGCCCAATATGATAGACGCACAGTGCGGCAATTCTATACTCGCAACAGTTTCCCTAGCTGAAATGTTTTCCCACTAACTTCCGCTGCACATCACTGAAGATAAACAAAAAATAATAATAGTTCAAATGGCTCTGAGCACTATGGGACTTAACATCTGAGGTCATCAGTCCCCTAGAACTTAGAAATACTTAAACCTAACTAACCTAAGGACATCATACACATCCATGCCCGAGGCAGTATTCGAACCTGCGACCGCAGCAGTCGCGCGGTTCCAGACTGAAACGCCTAGAACCACTCGGCCACCCTGGCCGGCACTGAAGATCAACCACATAAGCCACTATTTCACATCACTTCAACTGAACTGCCTCTACATCAAAATCTAACTCCACTGATCCCAGTAGCCTCACATCACTATCTCTCACCCCATGCAAACTATAGCATGATGGGTTCCACCGCATCTGACTCACTAGGGTTCTGCTGATTCCTGACACAGAGGCCTCTATGTCCAACAAAAAATTATACTTCTTGCTCTCTGTAGCACCTACTATTGCTCTTTCTGTCTTTTCAGGCATAGTCGCTGTTTCTAAGACTTACAGGAACACATTCTGGTCTCATGCGTTTAACTGCTGCTTATTTCCTCCTTATCGACTCCCTATAACCGTTACCAAAATTCCATTAATGATTCATATTACCTCTTTCCCACTGAGGCTGGCAGCAATGCCTCTGCACAGTCCTGGCTGTCGACATCTGTAACATCTTAGAATTGTCGAGAACAATCTATGCATAACAGAGTCTGTTGACATACTGACCTCACATTCCACTGCTAAACCAACAGCAATGGAGAGAGCCAGGTGGACTACGGGGTGACAACTAGCGTCCAGAAACTGGCGGGAAAAACACGCTCAACTTTGTGATGCCTGTGGTCAGTGAATGGCATGTGAGCCTGTTGCCTGAGTCACGCCAAAATCACCCGCCATTAGTGCTCCATGAAGTCTGCAGGATTCTTGCTGGAGCAGCTAACTTTGCAGTGAACCACTGCGTCCTTGCAGCCATTGGTGCACAGTGCGGTCGCACGGCCATTGCATTGGCAGAAGACAGCTGCCATGCTTGGAATGTGACCCTGCGCTCTTGTGCAGGCGTCTGGATTATTGCTGGAGTGGGGCAGCAAGGCCCACTGTGGCATGTCACTAGGTCTGGAGGGTGGACTTAATGCAGGAAACTGATGCTGCGATGGAGATCCAAACTATTGGTACTACTCGTGGCATCATGTGGTCTCCTCATCTGATGTAGCCGCAAAGTCCTGGTAGAAAGGCTGGGGTGCGAATGAAACTGCTACAAAAATGACAACCATTTATACAAGGTAACAGCGCATCAGTTTCTCCAGTGCACTGCTTCCAGTCATTTGCTCGGCAACACCACCGAAACTCATTGCTGCAGGAATTCTCTTGCCTGTACTCTAAGAACTGCAAATTACTGCTGCGTTTGCAGGTTCTACCGAGCGAGCCCGACCCATCTCGGAATAATTCTAAAACCTGGATATTTTCGGTACCTACGTTTCCTGTGTCAGTGTTGCGTCTTAGACGCTGCATTCTGCAGTGGCGGCAGCTTCTACGGGTCTGTCCACGGTTTAGTTCAACTGGCTGGAATCCTGGTCTGATGGACAGCAAATAATAAAGATCGTGACTTCAAAACTGTGTACAGTATAAGAATAGATTAGCAGTGGTCAATCCATAGGGAGCAGCACGTCCAGTTCTGCTGACCGCAGACGAGGTATTTCCTTTGGGCATGTCGGCGGCCATGTATGTGAATTGCGAGCGCGTCTAGCTATTGGTACTCAGGGACTTCAGCGGAAGTGACCATGGGGACCCGTTTGGTATAGCCAGTTACCTCACAGTGGTTAGTTGTTATCGCAGCTACAAGAGATGTGGGTGGCGGCTTACCTGTACTAGATTTAACCTCGTCAGAAGGTTCTATGAAGTGATCTCCGAACTCGACGCCTCCGTACTCAAGTCTCTTCTGTTACCCATTTAACTGAAAACCCATCACTTGAGTCATCTGTTGGGCACAAGTTGACTGTACCATCGTAGAACGGAGATTGAGTATGTGAGTTCCTAAGAGCACCCGAGGACTCGTGGTATTACTGCTACATACTCAACCAAGACACATTCAGTAAACAGAATATGAGGATGAAGTGTATTTTCTAAATAGTGATTAATTATTGAAATAAATTTAGAGTAGAATACTAAAAAGATACAGGAATGAATGAAAAGCTAAACAACTCGCTATTGGCCCATAAACAAAAGTTGCCACGACCAAAGCAACAAACAAATAGAGCGCTTTTTGGTCGCAGGGACCCTGTGCCCTGTTTTCGTTTCACGCAACACACATTTTTCATTCTGGAGGTGGAATAAATAAGAATACAACCATTTTGTCTGCAATGAACAGACTTTGAAGGTTTTTCATTTGACGTGTGAACTACAGCACAGAACTTTTTCCAGAGGTTGTCATCCCATAGAGCATATTTGCAAATGTATACACTACATCACTCTCACAGTCTTACAAAACACAACTTCGTTACAGTCTATCTAATAATCACAATTGGTCGTTTTAGTCCTGCCGTTGCTACGTGACAATAGCAAAATCGTACGCTTAACCACCATACAAGTCACGACTAACCCCATAAACTCGCACCGTTCATTAAGAGAGACTGAATCGAGAGATGGAAGCAGCCAAGCACCATTGTTCTCAGATATTGTTCATACTAGTGGACTGTAGCGGGAAGGAACAAAGCCAGTCTAGCACTGACGTAAGATGGCGCCTTGATTTCTGCCGTGCACAACATCCGTGCTCTCTCCGTTTCTGATCTCTAATAGCAACATGGCGCTGAACCGACTAACACAGGCAGAGCTTACTGGTGCGCAGAACTTTTTAGAAACAAATGTACTGTTACAAAAATACCAATGATGCGGTGACTACGGATACGTCAATGCGCAGAGATTTTTCTGAAGGTGCAGCTTGCTGCACTGACTTTGCTCATTCGCTACAACTGCGGCTCATCTCTGCTTAGGACCTCCTACCGCTCTTATGTGTGAGAAGCTAAACGTACACTACTATTGCGTTTTAAGTGTAAATACAAGAGTCACTCAGAGAAGAAAAGATTGGCACAGGAGTTGAACTCGTAGCGGGGTACAACAACCTAGACAACAGACTAAAAAAAGTCCATTGCAGATGAAAAACTAATATCTTTCTGTGTATGAGTTCGAAATAAAATGTTACTTAGTTCAGTGTTGCTTTCATCTGGGGACATTAAATACTCATTATCTCTCAAAACTGATTGTATTTTATTGTATTGGCGGTTCATTTATTTCCGAGGAATTAATGTGAATCGTTTGTCTAGTTAGCCTTGTCATATGAGTAAATAACTAACTACTAGGAACGTTTATAAACGCAAGGTACGCGTTTAATATTTATTTTGTAAACTAGACTTCCTCAGAAATAAGTGACAGTAATGGATGACCTAGATTTCACCATGAGTGTCTGTTCACAATTATTATTAAAAAACGAACTGATATCACCACACTTTTCATTGCTACATAATAGCGTCCCCAAACCAAACCTTTAATTGGAAATCAGATTTATTTTCTTTTATTGCTACCAATTAAACTCGCATTTTACGGTCGTTGTGTAATTTTGCTAATGATACTATGGACCGCAAATTAACAGACAAATCCGCATATTCTTCACCGCTTGGGGTAAAGACAGAAATAGTCTTGTGTCACATAATTTCTAAGCTGGCAGAAATATTAATCTGATGATCATTTTAACTGTAGTTTAAAAAAGAATGCTTCGTATTTTCAAGTGAAACGAATCGTTATACATACTGTTGAGCACTGAAAATTAATATAAAATTTAATTGCCTTCATGACACATTTATGAAATGATGGCCCGTTTCTATGGCTGAAGCACTTATCTTGAAATCATTAAAGTTTCTTTATAGTGAGTAGCTCTTTTTGTAGTGAAAACTCGTACTTTGTCCTTAAAACTCAATTCTAAAAACTACTGATGGCAAACGCTTCAAAAATATCACTTAAATTCTATGAAAAACTACTAAGACAATACCACGAACTGATTTTCAGGACAAAATGTACGAATATTCTTCAGTGTATTACGTATCGATTCGGTATCGAAAATGAAAAAAAAAATCAGAGAGCAGTCCTCCCACACTTCATGCGTAAGTGAAATGACGTATGGAGGGATGTTCATCGCATGTTAGATGCAACTATCACTGAAACTGTTTCCATGTAAATTCGGGAGTGACGTCGTCATTTAAAATAACCACGCAAACAAATTTGCTGTGTAACAGATCAATAGATGTGATGCTTGGTGCTGAAGCTGAAAATGATAGGGTTAACTCACGGCAGGGTAGTTAACATATCAGTTGTGGATTGACTCGTACGTTGAACACTTACCGGTGCCCATGGCTTATAGTACTTCACTGTATAAGTACTCGATCACGTTTGAGAACTGTTTAAAACTTAACGAATTCTCGACAAAACCTCCTCAGAATGGCAGGGTACCACAACAGGCCACGGTAACGACAACTGTTGCGTTCTTTTTCTGCAGATACTTTCGCTTCCGAATCGTACTTGAACCTCTGCGGGATATGAAGCTACGGCACAGATGTAGCCATGGGCTAAAGATTTCAAGTAATTCTTGTGCTCACGCAGATATTCCCAAGGTACTCTGTCCGCCTGTGTTCCAGTTGACCTACCATTACTCACCATGCATTACTTTACGACGAAATATAATGTGATTCTTGAAGAATTCCAAAAATAGAGCGTATTCCATGAAGTTTCCGCATTGCAGCCGGATGACGTCGACTTCTTGCCACAATATTTCGGCTAAGAATCTTTCAGCCATCTTCAGGTGAGTGCTTCGCAATGGAGATTCTCGATTCACAACGGTAACTTTATACTAAAAGTTGGGGCGGTGACGCATGCGCAAAACCGGACGCTATATGAGCAACCTCTGCCTTGTTTAGCACCCTCTTCGAATACTGTTCTATCCATGGCGAGCAGGAATACGCGAAATGGTGATACTACATGCGCGATCTCTGTCAGAATGCAAGCTTGCGGAGTTAAAATTCAGATATCAAATTAATAAACTTAATTGTCACTAAAAGTGTCGCTCGTCATAAAATATCCAGTTTACGCTGAAAGTGGAAAAGTACGGCTCTCTGCCTTCTCTGAACGTTTTTGTCGGTCGGACAGTGGATCGATCCTTGAGGCAGTCCGTGTACCGTAAGCCCACACATGCAGACTATCTGCAGCAATCTAGCACCCGTCACAAACGCTGGTGCATCGGGCACATGTAGCGTCTGATAGAGACAGTCTTTGAAATGAGTTGGGACATCTGCAGTCTGTTTTCAGAAATAATGGATGTTCTCGACATCAGATCAGAGCGGCTCTAAGGAGGAAGAAACATAACCAGTTGCATGAGCAAGAGAAGAAGGAGCGGATCTAGTTTAGCGCTCACCTCCCATACGTCGGCAACGTTTCGTCCCAAATAAGGCAGAATCATAAGCAAACATCATGTCATGCTCTTCCCGGTTTCGGTAAAGGATGTACTCGGATTGCGGAGGGCTGGAATATACAGAACACCTTGCCAGAGTGGCAAAGCCTTCCTTGGACAAACAACGCGCACAGTCCACGAAGGTTTCTTTGAATGTGATCACCACATTCGCCTTTCGCTGCCCAATGTGTTAGCCATAGCCAAGCAGTGTGTCTCCACTGAAATCTTGGCCTCGACAAGATCCTTCTGGGATTGAATTACTAAGGAATCAGTGGAAGTACGTTTGGTGTAAGATCTTATTAATTGTGGCGGCGCCGTTCAGCTGGCTGAGGCTTGGGAAAGGAAACATCTTATGACTAGTGCCCCAACTAGCAACAGTTCATTTTTATTAATTCGTTATCTGAAAGCTGACTCCATAAGCCCGCATTCCGAAAGAGAGCGCGCATGTAGTATCACTGTTGCGCACGTGCCTGCGCGCCATAGATGGAGCATTATCCGAAGTACGCTCCAAGCTCGACAGAGGTCGCTCATGTAACAGCTACTTTTGCGCATGCACCCACCCGCAGTTTTTAATATAGTCAGCGTTGTGAACCAGCAATCTCCAGTGAAAAACATGCACCTGAATATAGACCGATTGGTTGTCATCCGAAATATAGTGGCAAGTAGTCGACCTCGTCATCCTGAAACCTCATGGAATAACAAGTATCATTTTCGAAACAAACGTTATCGTTAAAAAACTTCATAAAATGGGGTATGGTTATGTAGACAGGTAGAAAACTAGAAAACAATCAAGTAGGTGGAACAGGGAAACGTACAAATGGCTAATATAATGAGAAGTTGGAGGTACATTTCGCACTTTGAGCGTCTTTAGCTAAACTGTACGGCTGTTCACCACGCAATTATTATCAGTTCTTTGACTTAATGCACCACACCCGTATGTGTTTACTCATCTTTGAATACCAGTAAGGTGTAGTAGGCAGAATGAAGCACGAAGATACACTGGTAAATCAAAACAATGTGGTCACCGCTGGAACAAACATTTGCGAATAGTCGATTCGGTAGGATGTTGGATTTCCGGAGGTATGTGGCATCAGACCCTCTACGCACAGTTCACCCAGCTCCGGGAATTACGGATTGGTTGTTTGTGGGCGCTGAGATGGCGTCCGATAGCGTCCCAGATGTCTTCCGTGTTCAGGGTGAGTTCAGCATCATGCTCAGAATCCACTGTAGCACGATTCTGACCTTGTGACACAGACTTCCTGCTGGGAGATGCGATCACCTTCGGGGGACAAATGAAACACGAAGGGATTCCATTGGCTTGCAATAAGGGTCACGTAGATTACCATCACAGGTCCTGTGGAAGACCAGGTGAGTACCCTCCATAGCATGATACTGACCACAACAGTGCATGGAGCAGTGCGCGTTATCAGGATCAGCTGGCGTGGAGAGGGCATATCCGGGCACGAGCATTGACTTGGTATAAGAATAAACGTGATTCATCCGACTAGAAGGCATTATCTGACCTCGATGATCCCGTGTCCACTGCAGTAGTAATGGACGATTTCATTGGGCCAAAATTGGGGCACAAATGGTCGTCTGCAGCGGATCTCGATGCTCAAGAATGAGCGTTGAACTGTGTGCTCAGAAACAATCTGGAGTCAGATCTGCAACAGTTCGCCGCCTATACTGCTTTACAGAGCGGACAAGCCTCCGACCATCACGTTCTGTGATGAGGCGTGGGTGTCCAACACCTTGTCATTCTACCTGTGCTCTCACCGTCCTTCGAAGGCTTTCCATACTTGCTCACGACAGGAGCAGGCGAACACCTGACCAGCACCACCGCTTCTGAGACGCTCGTTCCCAGGCGTCAGGTCATAACAATCATCCCTTTGTCAGACTCGCCCATCTGCGATCCGCATTGTAGCTAGAATGATTCCCTATTCGTTTCCGCTCCGCTTGTATACACTTGTCTTTTTACCCGCGTGAAGTGCCCGAAACGACACAATGCGGCATTCAGTCTCGCGGTGGACAGTCGTCGTAATGTTCTGGCACATCAGTGTAAATACAATTTTATTTTACAAGAATAACTTAGTAGAGGCAATATTCATAAAAACTTGCCACAGTCTAGTGCACAGTACAAGAAAGTTGTAATTTAATGTGATGTTTCCTCGTATTTTAGTAATGTAGAAAGATGTTCAGAACTACTTCTGACAGTGGCACCATTGCCGTCGTAGCGGTTGAAAGTCAGGTGGTGACATGCACTTTCTGACAGGTAACAAACGAGTGCCTCCCATAAATTTCGTATCATGTAATGTGAAGAAATCGAAAAAGAAATGGTCGTCGGGAGGACTAATTCAGCGTAAAGAAGTTACCGAGAAGAGAAAAGCAACTACGTCTACATAAATATTGCAATGGGAACTCTATGAACCGCACAGGAGAGAGCGAATAGGCGGAAAGAGTACAGTGAAGGCATTTGAGAGGCGAGATTTGTGTGATGGGAGTCGATATGGAGGACACACGGGATCCAGTATTAGAATCAGTGTTTAACAGGGCTTCGAAAGTTTTGCGATAAAATAAGGCGGATGGATAACATTCCTTCGGTATATGTCAAATAATTGGGGGAAGTGACAACCATTCAACTGTTCAGCTTTGCGTGTAGAACCTAAGATTTTGGAGACATAACATCAGATTTCTGAAAAAAAAAATCATCCATACAACCCCGAGGATTGCAAGGGCAGATAAGAAGGAAAATTACCTCGGAGTCATCTTAACACATCGTGCACCGAAGTTTCTGACAAGAACAACATACAGAAGAACGAAGACTAAAATGGAGGAGCTTTCAGATGACGAACAGTTTGGCTTTCGGAAAGGTAAAGGCACCAGAGAGGCAGAACTGTTGTTGCGCTTGATAATAGGAGCAAAACTTAAGGGATATTAAGACTCATTTGATGGATTTGTTTACTAGGAAAACTCTTCGACAATGTAAAATGGTGCAAATTGTTTGAAATTCGTAGAGAAATAGGAGTAAGCTATAGATTAATACGTGAAATATGTACAAGGACCAAGGGGGAAATATATGAATAGAAGACAACAAAATGAAGTGCTCAGATTAAAGAGGATGTACGAGTGGGTTGTAGTCTTTCGCCTCTACTGTTCGATCTACACGAGGGTATCAAAGAAGCAATGTCATAATTAAAAGAAAGCTCAAGAATGGGACTCAAATTCTGTGTAAAAGAATACCAATGATAACATTCGCAGGTGACATTGCTATCCTTAGTGAAAGTGAAGAATAATTACAGGACCTGTTGAATGATATGAACATTCTAATGAGTACAGAATATGATTTGAGAGTAAACAGAAGAAATACGGAAGTAAAGAGGTGTAGCCAAAATGAGGTTAACGATGAACATATCGAAACTGTTGATCACGACGTCGACGAAGTCAAACAATTCTTCTTTCTTGGAAGCACATGAGGGACGAAGTGATGAGGACATAAGAAGCAAGAAGGAGACTAGCACAGGTAGAAAGTTCAAGACTCACCAAAAGATGTGTATTAGTACCAAACATAGTGTTGTGTCCCGAGAGGGAGGGAGAAGGGCACGTTGTAATTGAAAGAGCTTACCTCGATCGATGGAATCGACGGGCGAATTATACAAGGGTGCAGAACTCCACCTCGTAAAGAATCTACTAGCTAAAGAGGGTGTTCAGGGACACAGAACGTGCTGTACAGCACATGGAAACTCAGGTCTAATCAAACTCAGACTAATAAATTTCGTTCGAAATTCACTTCTGGCACTACTGTCTTTAGCTCCTTCTATTCAGTGCACAATTCTGTGATAGACGACTTCGCGTAGCTCTGTCAGCTGGCTTCTACCTCGCGGTCATGAGACTATCTTCTCAGTATTATCTCGATCCCGATGTGACACTAACTGTTCTAAGTCCCCAGCGTGGCACAGGGGTAGCGTGCCAGACGACTACCAACTGTGCTCCCCCTTGGGTTGGGGCGGGTCCCTTTTTATACGGCTCGTCGAGTTTCTAGAATATTCCATCTGATGCGAATCGCCAAAGAGGAGTGTACTTACCATATATGGGAAACTCACGAGGTACTTGTCTCATTGTCACGAGCTGCTATCCGGGACTTCCGTCACAAGCTGGCTGACCAGAGGCTGTTTCCATGTGTACTTAGTCTGTGTACCGACCGTCGCCAGTCTGTCGCTGTTTGAATACCCGATTGCGCCAACTGCTCCGACATCTTCCCAACCAGCGCCTCGCTTAAAACTTTGAATTTAGTGCCGTATTCCAACCCTTAATAGTGTATTTCGCGACAATAGTCGTGAATGTGAGGAAGATATTTCTGACTATGTACGTCTGGAGCATTCCGTTACATGGTAGAGAACAATGGACTGTGCGCATGCCGCGCGACTGGGAGGCGCCCACTTCGCCGACAGGTGGCATTTGTACCGACGCTGGGGCACGACATTCGTGGACACTATTTCGTGTCCGCAGATCAAGTGCCCACCAAACACTGATCATGTACCTGTTCCCTCGGTGTGCATTTAAGATGGCACCTCATCGGAAACACGATTTTCAGTTTGCTGAGATAAGAAGAATCATTGCAGAACCAAATCTTGATCTACGCTTCATAGGAACACAATTCCAGCTACCTGATAGAGACAGCCCTTCAGCCAGCCCTGTCACCTATTGAGTTTCTGCCTTTTTCGATTTGACTCTATTCCGTGGGATTGGCATCAGCCGCTTGAAGATACTGTTTTCAATTTACTCCTACGTATCTTCTGTGACAGACGTCTGGACTCAGAATTGTACTGATAACGTCTCAAACTACAAAGAAGGGCAGCTCGTTTTGTATTATCGTGAAATAGGGGAGATAGTGTCACAGACATGATATGTTAATTGGAGTGGCAATCATTAATACAAAGGCGTTTTTCGTTGCGACGGGATCTTCTTACGAAATTTCAATCACCAGTTTTCTCCTCCGATTGCGAAATCATTCTGTTGGCACCCACCTAGATAGGGAGAAATGATCATCACGATAAAATAAGAGAAATCAGGGCTCGCACAGAAACATTTAAGTGCTCGTTTTTCCCTCGTGCCGTTCGAGAGTGGAACGGTAGAGAGACAGCATGAAGGTGGTTCATTGAACCCTCTGCCAGGCACTTCATTGTGAATAGCAGATTAATCACGTATATGTAGACGTAGATGTCAGCAGTGACCGAAGCCCGAAGCAGACATGGTTACTTCAAGTGTTGTTGTTACACGTTTGTGTGTGTGTTGTCATATTTCGCTCCAGTGTATAATGCACGTCATGTGGCTTTAAATAAAGTGTATCTTATCTACAGTTATGAACGCCTGTAACGTGCAAAAAAGAACACTTCAAATCATCATTAATTTTACGTTTACACACGTACACGGTTACTATATGCAGAAGAAGAAGAAGCTTTCATGCATAGGGGAGAAAGTATGGGAACAACTCGCTAGGCTGTAGGCAGCCCATACAACTTTCTAATGTGCCTGACGTGAGTAAACTTCAAGCATTAATTCTCAACTGCGAAAGGGGGTAGAACCTTGCTTTTGAAATAAGTAGTGTCAATGGCAAACTGATAAGAGGTCTTTCAGTCCTATGTCAAATTCTTCTCGCGTTATCATATCTTCCATCTCATCTTCGTCTCCACCTTTTCTGTCTCAATAATATTGCCTTCATCTCCACTGTACAGATCCTTATGTATTCCTTCCATCTATCAGCTTTCCCTTCTGTGGTTAGGACTGACTTCCCATGTGAACTCTTGATATTCATAATGCTGCTTCACTTTTCTCAGCATAAATTTACGAAGTATAACACAAATTATATACGTCACGGAATATTGATTAATACATACAAGTTTTAGGAAATTTCCCAGAAAACTCCAATTTTGCTCATTTGAGATCGTAAGTTTCTTTGAGTATTTCTTCGTAAGTACTTCACTTTCACTAACACAGCACACGATCGGAGTTCTGGCGTCGAAATTTAGATCGTTCGCAGTCCAGCCACCTCGGCAGAAACTCATGGTCGTCTTGGCCACGTACGGCACCGAAACGTCCGTCAATCTGCATTCGCCGTTATTGCTGAAAGACGATAGCTGTCGAAATACGACTGTGGTGCAGTTACCAAAAAATCATATCTCTTCCGGAATCCCCACAGATAGCGCACTGAACGCCCACTACAGTGGAATGGATGCATTCAGAAACAGGATAGCAAGAAAAAGCTGGTTTATACAAGTTAAAACTTGGTCTCTCTTAAATAAATCCTCATTTATTTCTGTCTAAATGCTACGAACTTTACCACAATTAAGTCCATCCACCGTTAACTCATAAGTTTCTTTGTTTATACTCGTCGATACATTATAGAAATCACTACCAATAACTATGTCAACCTCTACCGATACACCATATAAACTGCCCTTACTGCATCACTTCATATTTCGAATTCACAGTACAGTTGAATTCCGCCAAATTCGGAACTTCGTCTCGTTCCGCTATATTTTCGCTACACTCAAAAGCCTCCTCCACTATTTGCTTTCTTTTGCCGTCCAACACTATTACACATCATCCTTCCACATCTACTCATAAATTTCGCTTTTATCAAGAACCATCGTTTCACTTCCATCAATAGAAATAAATGCACAAATTCCTTCCTTCAAGATATTCAAATGAGTAGCTTAAATATTCGCAACGCCAGCGTCTAAAACTTCACCTTTACCTCTCTTTAACAATAAATCAACCACATTTGCGGATACATAATAAAATTCATCACCAGCTAACGATGCTACTGCTACACCGCCTTCACAAATATCTCCACATTTCCGTCGATACAACACAAAATTTATCTCCAGCCGTCAAGACTACAGGTTCATCGCCTTCACAGGTAGTTTAACCTACCTTCTGCGATAGAAAATCATGTACATTACTTTCACCTACATTAGTGTAATTTTTGCTACTGATTAGTGCCTCATCAGAATTCGTGATACATTATATCTCCATCAGATTCAGATCTACCTCTTCCTCTCTTCTGATCACAGAATTTTTCCTCATTCAAACATTTATTCAATTATTCACTTCCCTTCCTCAAAATAAATTCTCCACACCAGTATCTTCATCATCAACCTTGTTTACACATTTTACAATACTTCTTGCACTTTCTTTCTGGCTGCGGTGCTTAAAATTATCCCCCATATTATTTTTATTTCTTACAACGTCCAGCTTCAACATTCAACATTGGTGACTCCTTTGCCGAATTTTCGATAGCCACAGAATTTTTCAAGTAATGTGTCATTTTCAACACTGGTTTATTTCACCATTTCCGGACCTGAGATGCGACGATACGTAATTTACCGACCTCGTTACTTACGTTACTTACGGCGGACAAAAAAACATGTGTGTGGCAAACTCAACAAGCCGTGAGAATCGAAAATTCAATAACCGAAATAAAAGCATAAAACAGGAATTTAACAATAATTGAGTGGGAACTTCAGTGAAACCAACGAGTAATTATGAACTTGTGTCCTCAGAGTGTCTCACGGTGGCATTCTTCAATAAAATCATCCTGGTTTACGAGCCTCGTTACTTTGAACAAAACACTCGCACTTTCAATAGCGTCGTTTGAAGTTACGATCACTGCCGAGGCTGGCACGGTGTTCCGCTTATACATGTGCAGAGTAGCGTCTGGAACCCTATACAGAGGGATGAAGTAAAGCATGTGAAAAAGGCGCTTTGGTCAGTTCATAGCAATTCCGGCCCGCTGCGGGACCGAGTGACGACTGGTGATGCCGGAGGCCAGCGTCACGTTTCAAACTCCATTTCAACCGTCCTTCAAGCGTCCAACATTCAATCGATGTCCAAGCAAGGAAGGAAGATATGGTTTAATGTCACATCGACGTCGAGGTCATTAGAGACGACTCGATACCCACTAGTCTCTGTTAAAGTTGTCGCTGTTATTCTAATTTTGGCCGCCTCCATTATAACAGATGACCTGCCATACTGTCCTTTCTTCTTGTCAATGTTTTCGATATAGTCCTTTCTTCGCGGGTTCTGTGGAGAACCTCCTTATGTCGTATCAATCCACCTAATTTTCAACATTCGTCTGTAGCACCGCACCACAAATGCTTTGGTTTTCTTCTTCCCGGTTCTCCCACAGTCTATGTTTCACTGCCATACAGTGTTGTGCTCCAACATATATTCTCAGAAATGTCTTCTTCAGTTTAAGATACTAGTAGACATCTCTTGGCGAAGAGTGTCCTTTTCTCCAGTGCTAGTCTGCTTTTTACCTTCTCCTTGCTCCATCCGTGACAGGTTATATTGCTGCCTCGATAGCACAGTTCCTTACTTTCGCCTACTCTGTGATCCCCAGTAATGATGTTATGTCTCTTACTGTTCTCGTTTTGCTAATTCTCATTGCTTTCGTCTTCCATCGATTTACTCTCAATCCATATTCCGTACTGATTACAGCATTCTATTTAACGGATTCTCTAATTCTTCTCCACTTCCACTTAGGATAGTAATGTCATCAGCAATTTCTGTCATTGATCCACTTTCACATTCAAATTTAATTCCATTCTTGAATCTTTCTTTAATATCCTCCTCATTGCTTCTTCGGTGTGTAGATTGAGCAGTAGCTTCTTACACCCTTTTTAATCGGAGAACTTCTTTCTTGATTTTCCACTCGTATTATTCCCACTTGGTTTTTGTGCATATTGTTTATTACCCGTCTCTCCCAAAGCTTACCCCTATATTTCTCAGAATTTCCAACATCTTGCTACATTTGACACTGTCGAATACTTTTTCCAGGTCGACAAATCCTATCAATGTGTCTTGATTTTTGTTTAGTCTTGTTTCCATTATCCCCCGCCACGTCAGATTGCCTCTGGTACCTGTACCTTACTAAAAACCAAACTGATCGTCATCTAACACATCCTCAGTTTTATTTTCCATTGTTCTGTACATTATTCTTGTAAGCAAATTTGATGCATGAGCCGTTGATTGTGCGACAATTCTCGCAATTGTCGGCACTTGCTATCTTTGGAATGGTGTGGATGACGTTTTCCAGAAAGTAAGATGGTACATTGCCAGTCTCATACCTTCCACACACTAACGTAATTAGTTGTTTTGTTGTCACTTTCCTAATTATTTTAGAAATTATGATGGAATGTTATTCATCCCTTCTTCCTTATTTTGTATTAAGTAATTCAAAGCTATTTTAAATTCTGATTCTAATACTGCATCCCCTATCTCTTGTATATCGACTCTTATTCTACCACATCAGACAAGTCTCCCCCCTTCAAAGACGCCTTCACTCTATTGCTTCCACATTTTCGCTCTCTCCTCTGCATTGTACACTGGGATTCCCATTGCACTCTTAATGTTACCTCCCTTGCTCCTAATTTCAGCAATGATTGTGTTGAGTTTTCCACATGCTAAATCAGTCCTTGCGACAATCATGTCTGTTTAATTTCCACAGGTTTTTCGTGCAGACATTTCATCTTAGTTTCCCTGAACTTCTGCCCGCATCTCGTGCTCGTGCGGTAGCGTTCTCGCTTCCCACGCCCGGGTTCCAGGGTTCGATTCCCGGCGGGGTCAGGGATTTTCTCTACCTCGTGATGGCTGGGTGTTGTGTGCTGTCCTTAGGTTAGTTAGGTTTAAGTAGTTCTAAGTTGTAGGGGACTGATGACCATAGATGTTTAGTCCCATAGTGCTCAGAGCCATTTGAACCATTTTGAACCCTGAACTTCCTCTTTGTTTTATCCCTAATTGTATTTCAGTATTCGTGAATTTCCAAAAACATTTTTGTACTTCCTTCGTTCACTAACCAGGTTAAGTGTTTCTTATTTTACCCATGGTTTATTTCCAATTACCTTCTTCGAACCTATGGTTTTCTTTTCAACTTTTGTGATTACCCTTCTTAGAGACGTCCATTCTTCTTCAGCTGACTGTGCCTACTCAGTTATTCATTATCGCAGTATCTATAGCCTCAGAGAACTTAAAGCACGTCTCTTCTATCTTTAATATTTCCGTACCCCACTTCTTTGCGTATTGATTCTTCTTGAGTAATTTCTTAAACTTCAGCCTACTCTTCATCACTACTAAATTGTGATCTTTGTCTTTATCTGCTCCTGGGTACGCCTTACAATGTAGTATCTGATTTCGGAATCTCTGCCTGATCATGCTGCAATCTAACCGAAAGCTTCCCGTATCTCTCGGCCTTTTTCCATGTATACCTCTTCCTGTGATTCTTGAACAGAGTATTTCTTACTACTAGCTGAAATTAATTGCAGAACTTAATTAGTCTTTGTATTCTATCATTCCTAGTACCTGGGCCATCAACAAGTGTCAGCGTAAGAACCATTCAACGAAACATCATCAATACGGGCTTCATTAGCCGAAGGTCCTCTCTCGTACCGTTGATGACTGCACGACAGAATGCTTTAGCCTCGCCTGGGCCCATCAACACCGACATTGGACTGTTGATGACTGGAAACATGTTGCTAGTGTAACACCCTAATTACGGAAACCCTAATAAACAACCGTTTGTTGTAAAAGAAGTAGGAAAATTAGTCATCCTGATAATGACGGCAGCTACTGACGACCAAATTTACACTTGTGATAATTTGATCAACAGGAATGTAATGTGAATAATAATACTCATCATGAAATAGAGACTGAATGAAAGAATATGATAGGCTACGCAACAAAAACATCAAAGAAAGAATTGCAAAATAATTAATAAAGAAGGTTAAAGTCCAGATGGTAAATTGGCCAAAGATAACATTTACCATAGAAGAGGGTTGTATCGGCATCGAAAAGGGAATTCGATATGACTACAATGTAACTCGGAAATGGTAATGTTTGCTTCAGTTGCTATCTAGTCGTTCTCTAGTACTATTGCGATCGTAGCATGCATGTAAGCGCTACTAAATTGTTTTAAGCTAATCGGCAGTTTGAAAGTTTTACGATATAGACTGAAGCATTATTCAGAAGTCATACTAAAGTAAAGTCATCTTTACGTTAGCAAGATAACGGGATACGGAGATTCGCGACGAAATTAAATCGTGTGAGATTTGTGATGGGACTCAGCCTTCGTGATACTGAATAAGCACGAACATTCAAGAACATTGACAAAGAACGATCGCCGACAGAGTCTCGAGTAGGTAACATACAAACGCAAACACGAAGAACGTACAATTGCGCCGAGTTGTCAGAAGTTGTCGTCAAATACAGGATTACTGATGCAAACGGAAGCAATTCCCTGAGTGAGAAACCGGTGTGCGCGCTCGCTGTAGGGACAATTAATTACAAGAAACAATAAAATTGGATTCAAACTTTAATTCTTCGTGTCGCCTACATAATTGAATAGACATTATCAAGTATATTAGTGAAAATTAATTGACTATTAGAATATTATGAAGTCATAAGTGAATTAATGATTATTTAACAGTGAAAAGTCATCGATTTGTCCAAAGATTACGACGCATTCTGAACATTGCTCTGGAATTACGTCGTGTAGTTATTGAACACGCAACGTAGCGACGTCTTGACGAGGGAATAACAATTTATCAACTTATCATCCTCGCAATTGCATAATGTGGCCACGACTTGGGTGATGAATTGAAGATTCAAGACCTTGTTGTTGTTGTTCTGGTCTTCAGTCCTGAGACTGGTTTGATGCAGCTCTCCATGCTACTTTATACTGTGCAAGCTTCTTCATCTTCCAGTACCTACTGCAGCCTACATCCTTCTGAATCTGCTTAGTGTATTCATCTCTTGGTCTTCCTCTACGATTTTTACCCTCCACGCTGCCCTCCAATAATAAATTGGTGATCCCTCGATGTCTCAGAACATGTCCTACCAAGCGATCCCTTCTTCTAGTAAAATTGTGCCACAAACTCGTCTTCTCCCCAATTCTATTCAATATCTCCTCATTAGTTATGTTATCTACCCATCAAATCTTCAGCATTCTTATGTAGCACCACATTTAGAAAGTTTCTATTCTCATGGCTACACTCCATACAAATACTTTCAGAAATGACTTCCTGACACTTAAATCTATACTTCTTCAGAAACGCTTTCCTTGCCATTGCCAGTCTACATTTTATATCCTCTCTACTCCGACCATCATCAGTTATTTTGCTCCCCAAATAGCTAAACTCCTTTACTACTTTAAGTGTCTCATTTCCTAATCTAATTCCCTCAGCATCACCCGACTTAATTCGATTACATTCCATTATCCTCGTTTTGCTTTTGTTGATGTTCATCTTATAACCTCCTTTCAAGACACTGTCCATTCCGTTCAACTGCTCTTCCAAGTCCTTTGCTGTCTCTGACAGAATTACAATGTCATCGGCGTACCTCAAATCTTTTATTTATTCTCCATGGACTTTAATACCTACTCCGAACTTTTCTTTTGTTTCCTTTATTGCTTGCTCAATATACAGATTGAATAACGTCGGGGATAGGCTACAACCCTGTCTCACTCCCTTCCCAGCCACTGCTTCCCTTTCATACCCCTCGACTCTTATAACTGCCATCTGCTTTCTGTACAAATTGTAAATAGCCTTTCGCTCCCTGTATTTTACCCCTGCCACCTTCAGAATTTGAAAGAGAGTATTCCAGTCAACATTGTCAAAAGGTTTCTCTAAGTCTACAATTGCTAGAAACGTAGGTTTGCCTTTCCTTAATCTTTCTTCTAAGATAAGTCTTTGGGTCAGTATTGCCTCACGTGTTCCAACATTTCTACGGAATCCAAACTGATCTTCCCCGAGGTCGGCTTCTATCAGTTTTTCCATTCGTCTGTAAAGAATTCGCGTTAGTATTTTGCAGCTGTGACTCATTAAACTGGTAGTTCGGTAATTTTCACATCTGTCAACATCTGTTTTCTTTGGGATTGGGATTATTATATTCTTCTTGAAGTCTGAGGGTATTTCACCTGTCTCATACATCTTGCTCACCAGATGGTAGAGTTTTGTCAGGACTGGCTCTCCCAAGGCTGTCAGTAGTTCTAATGGAATGTTGTCTACTCTCGGGGCCTTGTTTCTAACCAGGTCTTTCAGTGCCCTGTCAAACTCTTCACGCAGTATCATATCTCCCATTTCATCTTCATCTACATCCTCTTCCATTTCCATAATATTGTCCTCAAGTACATCGCCCTTGTATAGACACTCTATATACTCCTTCCACCTTTCTGCTTTCCCTTCTTTGCTTAGAACTGAGTTTCCATCAAAGCTCTTGATATTCATGCAAGTGGTTCTCCTTTCTCCAAAGGTCTCTTTAATTTTCCTGTACGCAGTATCTATCTTACCCCTAGTGAGATAAGCCTCTACATCCTTACATTTGTCCTCTAGCCATCCCTGCTTAGCCATTTTGCACTTCCTGTCGATATCATTTTTGAGACGTTTGTATTCCTTTTTGCCTGCTTCATTTACTGCATTTTTATATTTTCTCCTGTCATAAATTAAATTCAATATTTCATCTGTTACCCTATGGTTTCTACTAGCCCTCGTCTTTTTACCTATTTGATCCTCTGCTGCCTTCACTATTTCATCCCTCAAAGTTACCCATTCTTCTTCTACTGTATTTCCTTCCCCCATTCCTGTCAATTGTTCCCTTATGCTCTCCCTGAAACTCTGTACAACCTCTGGTTCTTTCAGTTTATCCAGGTCCCATCTCCTTAAATTCCCAACTTTTTGCAGTTTCTTCAGTTTCTACGTTTCTTCAAGACCTTATATTATTAATATTCAACATCCATTATCTAACCGGTCATAATAAAAGGAAGGACAAGAGGGGCCTACACATTCTGACACGCTACTCTGTCGAAATATTGACATTAATCACGAAAGACGGTATCTGAAATATGAATAAACCACTTGAGGAGTTCGTATTTTTCTACTAGTTACAGGGTGTTGTTGTTGTGAGCGACGGACGCCGTTCCACGTCATACCGACTGGGACAACCATCACCGCCGAGTTGTGTCAACTCTAAGGAAACGCAGACGCTACACCAGATCGGACGAGTCTAGTTTCAAATTCTGAACAAGCCATTAAGTTGCACTATGAACACCGAATGGAAAATGGCGCCACATTGATCACAAAGATTCGCGCTATCAAGATCGAAGGCAAATTTCTTGGGAGTTACAAACCATGCAGGACGTTCAGCTAGGTACCCACTCTGAAAGAATGCATCTAGAATCGTATTGGTGTAATAGAGTGATAAGAACTAATGGTATGTGATGGCATGCAACCGAATGCGGAACGGTCTGTCGTGGAGCTCGTCATGAAACTGGCTATCCTTTAAGGCGCAGCTGCAGATGGAATGATAATATATTTTATAGGGACGGAAAAAACAAACATCTAGAAGCTGAATTTGTCCACTGGTTTTAGGTAATATGAATTGCAATATTACACACTTTCAGGATGGATAGCTTGCTCTAAAGGAGTGTGATTTTTATACGAAGAGCACCAGTCAGGCAAAAGCAAGTTATTTTGACTAGTTGTTGGCCAAAAGCAGTACTCATACCATAGTTGTAGTTCTCTTACGTTCATTTTCTCACTCTTGCTTCCTCTGACGTAAATATTCCCCTCTACCCTTGCAAGATCACACACACGGGAAAGAATCATAGGGGGGAGAGCCCCTCAATCTTCTCTCAGCACAATAAATATCTTTCCAGCCAATTTACTATGCAGATTAACAGGAGGCATAATTTTATGCGATTGCATTAAGGTATTGATGTTAGTTGATCTTGATACAAATCCCTTGGTACTTCTAATTTCCAGGGTTCCGTTCATTTTCATTTCGTTTTCAAATCCCGTTTGGTCTGAGTTGAACACAAAGTTCTTGCCGAACGATGGTATAAATTTACGTCATCTGCAAATTTTGGGACCGATTCCAAGTTTGCTGTGCATCGTGAAGTTGATCCTTTGTTTTAAATTCCATTACTTTACATCTTCCAATTCTGTAGCGCTGTTTGAAGTTATGCAACCATCCACTGCCTCCCTTGAAATCATCGTACGCAGCTTGATGTACATAAAGTAAAAGGTCATTATGATGCACTTTCTCTAAATTGTATCGAATGTCCTTAAAACACACGAACACGGTTTTTGTAAGAAGTGCACCCTACCCTCCCTTGAATATCCGTTTATCATATCGTTTAGCAATATTTGACATCTCCTATACTGCAAGGCGGCTGAAATACTGGCAAAATCCTCTATGTGTGTGTGTGTGTGTGTGTGTGTGTGTGTGTGTGTGTGTGTGTGTGTGTGTGTGTGTGTGTTTGTGTTTGTGTCTGTGTGTGCGTGCGTGCGTACGTGCGTTTCGTTTGTTTTCCAGTCTCACTTTGGAACACCAGGAAATTTGGTACACATTTGACAATGGAGATCTATTAGATGTCGAGCAATTTGGTTCTAGGAAAGGTAAAGGCAAAAAAGAGGAAGTACTGACAGTCCGGTTGACGATGGAAATAATTTTTAAGAAAAATCAAGAAACCCAGAAAAAGCTTTTGATAATGTATAATAGTGCAAGATGCTCTGTATTCTCAGGACAGTAGACGTAAGCTACAGGGAAAAGAGAATTAATATAAAATACGTACAAGACCGCAAGCAATAAGAAAGGAAGATCATAACGAAGTGCTCGGACTAAAGAGAGTTTAAACAGCCTTCCCCCACCCCCCTACTGTGCAATCTATACATCGAGGAAACCGCGACGGAAATAAAAGAAAGGTATACGAGTGGGATTAAAATTGTAGATGAAAGGATATGAATGACAAGATTATGGGATAACATTACCTTCCTCAACGACAATGAGAGATAACTGCAGAACCAATTAATCAATTAATGTTTTTAATGAACGCACTATGGACTGACATTAATAAGAAGAAAGACGAAAATATTAATGACAGTTAAATTAGCGATAAACTGAACATCAAAATTAGGGACTACTAAATAGCCGAAGTGAAGGAGTTTTGCTACCTCGGAAGAAAAACTGTGGTGTCACCGCTAGACAGCACACTTGCTAGGTGGTAGCTTTTAAATCGGCCGCGGTCCGGTAGTATACGACGGACCCGCGTGTCGCCACTATCAGTGATTGTAGGCCGAGCGCCACCACACGGCAGGTCTAGAGAGACTTACTAGCACTCGCCCCAGTTGTACGGACGACTTAGCTAGCGATGCAACACTGACGAAGCCTCGCTTATTTGCAGAGAAAATAGTTAGAATAGCCTTCAGCTAAGTCAATGGCTACGACCTAGCAAGGCGCCATAGCAATTGATAGTTATCGTATGAAGCATGTTTCATCAAGAACGATGTATAAAAATGATGGATTAAAGTTAAGTATTCCAGAAGCTACGTACTTTTCTTTATAGCATTCATTACGTATCCTGTTTCAGACCTCACGCCATCCTGCGTGAGCTTATAGCGTGCATTTCGGCCTTCTCCAGCAATATAACAAAAACCACAAAGGAGCACGAAGCAAGGAGGACGTAAGAGGCATACTAGCACGGAGAAAATTGCATTCCTGGCCAAAACAAGTCTTCTGGCATCATACATGGGTTTTAATCTGAGGATGTAATCTCTGAGAATGTACGTGTGGACCATAATATTGTATGGTAGTGTATCATGGACTGTGACACAACCGAATAAAAGGGAATCCAAACGTTTGAGATGCGATGTTTTATAACGCTGTTGAAAATTATGTTGACCAATAAGGAATGAGGAGTTCCTCCAAAGAATTAGTGAAGAGAGAAACTGACTAGAAGGCGGCACAGGAAGACAGGACATTTGTTAAGAGTTTAAGGAATAACTTCATGTAACTTGGTGACGATGTCTGGCTTGTGGGGCGCTCAACTGCGCAGTCATCAGCGCCCGTACAAAGTCCCAGTTTTTACACAGCCTAGTTTTTGTACGCAGTCCAATCTAACCACTCTCACGAATGGCCATGTAACATGAGGAAGCGGTAACGGGAAAAACTGTAGGGGAAGACAGAGATTGGAAAACGCCCAACAAATAACTAAGTACGTTGGATAAAAATACTGGTCTGAGTTGAAGAGGTCATGTCGTGTCGCACCGCATCAAACTAGCCAAAGACAGGAAAAGAAAGGGCAGACTAAAGCTGTAAGCTGAGTTAGTCGCTGATGGCAGTATCTGTCGCTGACATTTCAGTCGCCTCGCAGCATGGGAGCGTTCAAATTTCCCTAAATGATAAAACGATTTTAAATATACATCGTAGGCTGTCTGCTTGCACAAGAAGACCGTTATTACATAATGTATATTGCATCATGAAATGAAGGTAATATTGAATAAAGAGTTTGGCAGCCTACGGTTCATTTTTAAAGTGGGTTTATCATTCAGAAATTTCATAGAGACTGTAGAACCATACATGCATAAACTAACGTCCATATATTGTTTACTTACATAGACATTTAAGGAAAAAACTACAGGCCGAGGAGCATCATATTAAAGTCATTTCATTACGTCAGCATCCGACGGCAACAATGTGAGAAGTTACGAATTGCAGATTCTGCACGTCGTTGCAGGCAAAGCGGGTGACGACATAGGCTCTGCAGTCCATTTATGAAATAGACTGGTTATAAAAGGTTCGTACGAATAATGTCTGAAGCTGTTCAAATGATTGACGTCCGTGTTGTGTTCCAGTACAAGGGGACAGTGTCGCATCAGAGACTATCACATAAAGCTTAAATTTCTATTTTAGTAAACGCTTGTAATGGTAAATAGAGGATTATTTTCCATCCATTTATTTACCATCCACGCAAAGTTTAACAAGATTAAAAAATTTACAACGCACACGAAGACACATAAAACTTAATTTTTTGGATAACACCCCAGAATGCAAAGGCAGAATATAGTGAAGTACAGTCAGAATAAAGCATCCTCCCCAGTCCTGCGATCTTCAGACAACGCAACTGTAGATGACGCAGGAAGAAGTGATCGCTGAAAGCGAAAAATAATCCTTTATAAATTTTAACGTAGCATTGTCTGGGCTCTGACGCTCTGGAAGATGATAAATGTTGCTCTATCTGTGGCCTTTCGGGCTAGTGGCAGGCGGGGGACGATCCGAGCGAGGAAAATTTGTCACTGAAACAGAGACGGATGCTGCTGTCGCTGAGAGATTGAAGATGCCTCTTCGACGCTACCTTTCACCAAAACCAAAGAACTCTCACTGCTGGCCCCGTGTGCCCATGTGATGTTCTGTGTTTCATGAACCTACCCTGTTCAAGGTCCACCTCCAACGTAAGGAACAAGCTTCATTTGTTGTCGTGCCTATGACTGAATCAGAGGCCCACCACAAACTGCATAACTCTATGATGTAAATAACACACTTATTAAAAGTATCTCTGTCAGAAAAAGTGCAGAAATCTCAGAGATGAAATACCAGAGTAGTAACTCAGACAGCAGCGAATCAGTAATCGTGGTAAATTCATTGTCACAAACATAAAATGAAACCAATCTCACCCTCATGTTCATGCAGACTTCCTTAATATGACGTCTACATATGTGCAGTGCATGAAAAGAGTTGTCTCTCACTTGACTAAACCATTTTCTGGCATTCATTCACATACTGAGCGAGTAATCAAAGAAATAAATACCTCAAAGTATCCAAAAGCATAAAAGTCTCTCTGAATGTCGCGGTCCCTGTGCGAGAGACATCATGAGGTCTCAATTCATATCTCTCAGCATTGTTGCAGAAAACTGTAAAGGTATAAGTGTGAAGTAAAGGACCCCGGTCCAGAAACGAAAGAGTCAAAAGTTATAAGCGGAAATCCTTCTGATACGTCTGAGAGTGAACCTCTCCATATTTTCGGAGGAGATAGTATGGACCACAACAAGGAAAAAAAGTCTATTATATATGGGTCTTAAGTGCATACGTTAAAGCCTATGAGCACTTCTTCGACAGAAGAGGAATGTTTCACAGTTCGCACTGTAATGTGCAACAGAACGACGTCCTTGACAATCTTTGCCACTGCACCCTCTGAATATCATATGACTGCAACTCTACTGATAATAATGTGACCCCTGTGGACAGTAACAAGACCGCAATCTTTGCTCTGATGTACAGGGTGGAGCCACAAGGGACGATTCAAAGCCATTTGATGAAATCTGAACCTGATCCAAAGCAGCAAAGAGCGTTGATACTTTTACGACACTCCTGCCGGCCGTTATGGCCGAGCGGTTCTAGGCGCTTCAGTCCGGAACCGCACTGCTGCTACGGTCGCAGGCTCGAATTCTGTCTCGGGCGTGGATGTGTGTGCTGACGTTAGGTTAGTTAGGTTTAAGTAGTTCTAAGTCTAGGGGACTGATGACCTCAGATGTTAAGTCCCAGCCGGCCGAAGTGGCCGTGCGGTTAAAGGCGCTGCAGTCTGGAACCGCAAGACCGCTACGGTCGCAGGTTCGAATCCTGCCTCGAGCATGGATGTTTGCGATGTCCTTAGGTTAGTTAGGTTTAACTAGTTCTAAGTTTTAGGAGACTAATGACCTCAGAAGTTGAGTCCCATAGTGCTCAGAGCCATTTGAATCATTTGTTAAGTCCCACAGTGGTCAGAGCCATTTGAACCATTTTGAACGACCCTCCTGTTTCATACCCTCCTGTGGCATGATCACAAGGGCATGGGGCGCTACTCTAAGACCCTCATTTCGGCAGCACCCTCAGTGCCATCAGCGCACATGTTCTTGTACAGACACAATACCAGGCCGATTCCTAGGCACCTATGGGTAGGCACACCCTTACACGACCCTCAGATTCCTCATGCCCGCAAGTAGATGTTACAGCAGCAGCGTAGTCGCACTCAGGGGTTGCCTGCCTGCAGGTGCCCAAGAATCGATCAGTGGTTTCCCTGTACAGAAACATTTTAAGGTGCTTAACCAAGTTGCACAGGTGGCAGCAAGAGTGTTCCCAAAATGGAGGATTTTAACGGAACCTTTGAAGTTTTATTTACGCACTTGTCAAAGTCTCAACCCCACCCAGTTATCACTCTACAAAAGGATGCTGAAGAAAGGGCCTGAAGAAGCATAAACACCCTCTGCTGCTGTAGATCAAGTTCAGATTTCGACAAGTGCTTTTGAACAGTCCTAAGGTGTTCCAACCGGTATACCAAAGCAAAAATTGTGGTCGCGCTTCGTTCCAAAAGGATCAGATCAGATTCAGTGGGGTTGTAGCCTCATGATGTCCTTAGAGAAAGGTTGAATCGTCTGTGGCGTGCCAGCACTGACAATGTTGTCAAGAACGTCTTTCTGTTGCAATTGCACTGTAAAGTGTCATTTATGACCGCAAAAAGTGTGTAAATAATGCCCCAAGGAAAGGGGTGATTCCACTGACGTTCTTCATGCCATCTCCTGACGACTTTTTGTCTTTATTATGAGTGGTGATGCGTCTGAAATGCTTTTCTCGGGCATGCATCAAAAACCACGTGATTTCAGTTTCGGGTGTCGCTGTTCTGTCCTCCACCACAGATGTGTCAAGGGGAGGTCAGGGGAGGATGTGACACGTTCACTGTAAAGCTGTGGTAAAATTTGGTGCCAACGTGACGTCAAGTCACGTTACACCTCATGTAAACATCTGTGGCTGTTTTCTTCCATATGTCGACACCCTGCGCCGCCGATCCTGAAGATTATGTCGCAGGATGCCACGCTTTTGCATCATCACGGAAGATGGTTTTAGGTAGCCTTGCCACTTTTCTTACTTCTTTGTGACAATGGAGGAAAATACTGGGGTTTCAAAAAACTGATAGATTAATTCCTTCCCACAGTGCATCTCCGTGCGTACTCCACAAATTGCTATATGATGCATGGCGGAGGGTGCCTTGTACCGCGAGTAGTCATTCCCTTTCCCTTTTCACTCGCAAATAAAACGAGGGAAAAACGACTGTCTGTATTCTTATGTATGAGCCCTGATTTCGTCTATCATCGCTGTCGTCATGCGAGATGTACGCTGTGGTGGCAGGATCATTATGCAGTCTGCCACAAATGCTAGTACTCTAAATTTTCTCAACAGTGTTTCGGGATAAGAATGTTTTCTTCCTTCTATCAAAGTTCACATAGCATTTCCGTAGCACTCGCGTTCTGATTGAACCTACTGATAAAAGATCTAGCAGCACGTATCTGAACTGCTTCGATGTCTTACTTTAGTCCGACCTGGTTAGGGCCCTAAACCTCGAGCACTCCTCACGAATGGGTGATGAAGTGTTCTGAACGCGATTACCTTTGGAGAACAGTTACACTTTTCCAGAATTCCCCGAATTATTGAAGACTTTTCGTCTTCTTTACACCCGAACTGATTTGCTCGTTTCATTTCATGTCACTTTTATGCCTAGATATTCATTTGAGGTAACTGCCAGACGCAGCACACTAGTATTACTGCATCTGAACATCATAGGTTTGTTTTCCTTACTGATGTACATTCATTTTAGTTTTCCACATTTACGGCAAGCATTCATTCGTCGTATCAAGTAGAAATTCTAAACAGCCGTGCTGTATCTTCCTTCAGTTAGTAAAAGACGACTCAGTCCCGCACACTCACAGTGCCATCAGTATACAGCCAAAGATTGCTAATAACGCTATCTATCAGATCATTGATGTATATGGAGAATAAGATCGATCCTATCACATTCCCTGGGTCATCCCTGACGGTGCTCTTATATATGATGATCACTCGCCGTCCAGGACAACGTAATGGTTTCTATTACATGAAAAGTCTTCGACCCACTGACGTTTCTGCGAATCTGTTCCATATGCTCGGGCCTTTCTTAACAGTCTGCTGTAGTGTCAATCTTCAAAGGCTGTTTCTAAATTTATTTTTGGAAATCTAGGGATATGGAACTACCAGTTACTCTTCATTCATGTTTCACAGAATTTCGTGCGAGAATCGGGCAAGCTGAATTTTGCATAAGTGATGCTTGAAAGATCCGTATTCATCTATGGATAGAAGGTTTTCTCTCTGAAGGAAATTTATTACATTAAAAAATTCTGCAACAATCCAGTGTTAAAGATATTTGTTCGTAATTTCACTAGTCACATTCTTTAACCATTCTTATCTTTTTTTGGGGGAGCTCATTAGTCTTCTGACTGGTTTGACGCTGCCCGCCACGAATTTCTCTCCTGCGCCAACCTCTTCATCTCAGAGTAGCACTTGCAACCTAGGTCCTCAATTATTTACTGGATGTATTCCAATCTCTGTCTTTCCCTACAGTTTTTGCACTCTTCAGCTCCCTCTAGTACCATGGAAGTCATCCCCTCGTGTCTTAACAGATGTCCTGTCATCCTGTCCCTTCTCCTCATCAGTGTTTTCCACATATTCCTTTCCTCTCCGACTCTTTACAGAATCTCCTCACTCCTTGCCTTATCAGTCCACCTAATTTTCAAAATTCGTCTGTAGCTCCACATCTTAAATGCTTCGGTTCTCTTCTGTACCGGTTGTCCCACAGTCCATGGTTCACTACCATACAATGCTGTACTCCAGACATACATTCTCAGGAATTTCTTCCTCAAATTCAGGCCGATATTTGATATTAGTAGGCTTCTCTTGGCCAGGAATGTCCTTTTTGCCATTGCTAGTCTGCTTTTGATGTCCTCCTCGCTCCGTCCGTCATTGGTTATTTTACTGCCTAGGTATCAGAATTCCTTAACTGCATCTACTTCTGACCATCAATTCTGATTCTCCTGTAATCTTTTCTTCTACTCTTTCCAGTCTCACATGACTATTAGATTTTCATCTTCCTTTATATACTGTATTACCCTTTCAATATCCTCATACACTTTCACTATCTCTTCAGCTTCAGCTTTCGGCATTTATAACTGAATTGTCGTTGTCGGTGCTGGTTTACTGTCGATTGTGATAAGAACAACCGTATCACTGAACTGTTCACAGTAACACACTCTCTGCCCTACCTTTCTATTCATAGCGAATACCATTTTCTGCTGCTGTTGATATTACCCTATTCTCAACTGACTAGAAATCCTTGTCTTCTTTCCACTTCACTTCACTTATCCCTACTATATCTAGATTCAGCCTTTGCATTTCCCTTTTCATATTTTCTAGTTTCACTACCACGTTCACGCTTCCGACATTCCACTCTCCGACTCGTAGAACGTTAACCTTTTGTTGATTATTCAATCTTCTTCTCATGGTCACTTCCTCCTTGCACATTACGTGTCTTTAATGCAGTGGTTTCTATTGCCTTCTGCATCCTCATGTCGTTGATCATTGCAGATTCTTCCCCCTTTAGGGGCAGTTTCGCACCCCTAGGACGAGATAGTGCCCTGAACCTCTGCCCGTTCCTCCACCCTCTTTGTCAAGGTTGTTGCCATTATGAGGGTGACTTCTTATGCCGGATGTCTTCAGCCACCAATGCTGATTATTAATCATAATTTAAGCGGCAGCGGGATTCGAACCCGGGACCAAGGACGTTTTCACTACTAATCAAAGACGCTATACCTAGACCACGGAGCCTTCTTATACTGGGTGATTAAACATTCCTCTTACATGGTTTCTAGGGGTTGTAGAGGGGATGTTCTTTCTGGATGAAAA
This sequence comes from Schistocerca piceifrons, assembly GCF_021461385.2. NCBI lineage: Eukaryota > Metazoa > Arthropoda > Insecta > Orthoptera > Acrididae > Schistocerca > Schistocerca piceifrons. The sequence goes on along the minus strand of NC_060138.1, from coordinate 1,022,890,703 downwards.
ATCAGTTTGAGGATTGGATGACTTTCAAATCTTCCGCCTCACGGTACGCACACAGCGGAGATATTGCGCTCTGAACCGTTTTTCTGTAGGAGCATATTGCACGAACACTGTTACTAGTAGTGTCCTCGTGTTCTCTTTTGCGTGACGAAGGACATCCTCTTCAAAGCCAAGAGTGAAGCGCGTCCGTGGAGCATCACAGGCAACCCTCCTAGTCTTGGACGTACCAGTTTCTCGCAGCCGTTGTTGTAGTCGGACGAAGGTGTTATGTGACGTCATAATCACAACAAGGACTGACTACGACGCCCTCTTCTCAGGTTTTGTATGTACCGTGGAACGGGAGACTTCAAAGTTATGCAGTCTTCAGATTTATTAATATGCAAAACTGTACTTTTCCGGACATGGGTTCCGAATCAAAATATCTTCTACTAAGTCCTGTCTACAAACCCTAAATCCCGCAATAGGGATCTTGAATCACTCTGCATACGCTAATCACCTGCGCCCTTCATCAGTAGCTTGGGACTTCTCGCTGGACAAGAGATCCGCGATAAGCGCAGAATAAGTATGAGGCCTGTAGAGACGGGATCGACTCCAAGTAGATATCAGAGTTGCGCTCTACTAAAACTACGGTTCGCTAGTTTTGGTACACTACATAAATGACGTAGTAAATTGTAGGGTTACCGGTAATATTGGTAGTATTGATAGGGAAAGGAACATAAATGAATGAGTAAGAGAGAATATGGGTGCTGACGACTTCTCTTTGTTTTTGTGTTTGTCTTGCACATAATTAGAACCGCATATCATTCAGTGTAAGTCCATTGTGTGTTTTTTTATCCTTACAGAATATAAATTGTATTTTACAAGCAATTAAAATTAGTTCACTGCGTAACCTCTGCCCTTAGCCTAATCAAAAATATTTTTATTGCAAGTACAGTTCACATGCACAGACATAAAAAATATATTCATTGTTGTTGTATGAGCAAATTAAAGAGTTTCCTCTAATTATTGAGAAATGCTAAATTTGTTTATGAATAACAGAAATATGTTTTATATTAGTTCGACGAAATATTGAAGCAGTGTTCAATTTATTTTTCTTTTATGGTTTATTATTTTCCGTTTTTGTTGGGGAAATTTCGTTTTCTAGTGCTGTGTGATAAACCAATATTCTTTTCTTTATTTTTATTACAATATCCCTCTGCTTCAGTTTCCGTTACAAATCAATAATTTTCGAATAAAACCTGTATTAAACGTTGACAGATTCAATTTTCCTATAAGTACTGTTTACTTTTAAGTAACAGACAGGAGGATAACTATGTAAAACAAAAATGTTACGTAGATTACCACGCCATTTATACACTATGTGATCAAAAGTATTCGGACACCTGGCTGAAAACGACTTACAAGTTCTTGGTGCCCTCCATCGGTGAGTTGGTGTTGGCCCACCCTTAGCCTCGATGACAGCTTCCACTTTCGCAGGCATACATTCAACCAGGTGCTGGAAGGTTTCTTGGGGAATGACAGCCCATTCTTCACGGAGTGCCATACTGAGGAGAGGTGTCGATGTCGGTCGGTGAGGCCTGGCACGAAGTCGGCGTTCCAAAACATCCCAAAGGTGTTCTGTAGGATTCACGTCAGGGCTCTGTGCAGGCGAGTCCATTACAGGGATGTTATTGTCGTGTAACCACCCCGCCACAAAAATGGCTCAAATGGCTCTGAGCACTATGGGACTTAACATCTGAGGTCATCAGTCCCCTAGAACTTAGAACTACTTAAACCTGACTAGCCTAAGGACATCACACACATCCATGCCCGAAGCAGGATTCGAACCTGCGACCGTAGTGGTCACGCGGCTCCAGACTGAAGTGCCTAGAACCACTCGGCCACAACGGCCGGCCCACTCCGCCACAGGCCGTGCATTATGAACAGGTGATCGATCGTGTTGAAAGATGCAATCGCCATCCCCGAATTGTTCTTCAACTGTGGGAAGCAAGAAGGTGTTTAACACATCAATGTAAGTCTGTGCTGTGATAGTGTCACGCAAAACAACAAGCCAAGCTCGAGGGCCGTGTTGAAGAGTTACAAAAGGAAAATGAAAGATTGAGGAAACAACCGGCCAAGACCTGGGCAGGGGTGGTCGCACAAGCGCCACCGAAACCACAAACAACCAGGGATACAATTGCAAAGATAACTAAAAGGGCTGACACAACGGTCTTTCTAAGGACCTTACCCGGCAAGGACACTAGTGTAAGAAAAATACAGGAGCTACTCACCACTACAGTAAATCCGATAAAAGATAAAATCAAAATAAATAAGGTCAAACCAAGCAAGAACTCTGTAATAGTAGAAGTGGCCTCTGAAGAGGACAAGGTTAAACTACTAAATAATGCTAAACTAAACTCGGTGGTCAAATGCGAGCCACCGAGGAAGAGAAACCCTTTGGTCATCTTATATGATGTACCGACAATTATGTCAAATGAGGAGATTCATGAAACCGTGAGGGCACAAAATTTCGAAGAAATGACAGAGGATGAATTTAAAGAAAGCTTCAAATTGAGATTTAAAACAGGACCTCGGGACCGTGACGTGGTTCACCACGTCGCAGAGGTCTCAGCTCAAATGTGGAAAAAGATTACTACAATGGGCAGACTCTATATCGGCTTTCACGCCATAAACACACGTGACTATATTGTGGTACCGCGTTGCCACAACTGTGGAGATCTCGACCACGTTCTGAGGCACTGTACCAGGGGGTCGGCCTGCTCAAAATGTGGCGAAGACGGACATGTCCGTAAAGATTGTAGGGCTACAACAGTCTGCATCCCTTGTAAAAGAAGGGGCAAAAAACCTTGTGGCGCCACTGGGCGGAATTGCCCCACCTACAGACTTTTAGAGCAAAGGTTAATCTCAAGGATACACTATGGCTGAACAAGCCAAAGCACACAGGATGACCAAAAGAAAATCCCCGAGCAAAAGGAGGAGGGATGCCATGAGGGCAAGTGCCTTTAAGATGTTTTTGAGGTCGCTCACTGACGCCTCAGTCACTACAAAGGATGAGAGCACTCAGACGGAATCCACCACAACTGACAGAGGAACTCAAACTGAGCCTCTTATAGTCAAGTCTCCCTCCTCCCAAAGCCGGAGGACTATGCCGACTAAAGATCAACGGCAATGGCATCCTGTAACAGAGACGGTGGCAATCTCCACGAAAGAGAACAGTAACACAAAACAACCACTACAGGAGAACACAATAACTAGCTCCAATGAACTAGCCACGAAAGATCCTGTCGTGAGATTGCCACCCATCGACCCAGTCAGGGTCTATCCAAACCTTGAATTTACCATGCAATTAGCGAGACTAGAGCAGCCGACTACCCTGACCACTGCCTTAAGACACGTGGGCCGGGTGGGACACGAAAATGGTAGGAGAGTCACCTTCTCGGTAATGGAGGCCGTAGACAGAATCCAGCTAAAGTCAGTGAATCTCCCCACCGACTTCGGAGCCTTGCGGGACTTACTCAAGAAACTTTTTGAAAAACGCGGGGAAAAATTTGACTTGGACGACATTTACGTACAAGCAGTTCTAGCAAATGGACGTATCACGTTTGACTGGAATAAGACCTGGCCAAATGACAGAATACATACATATTCTCCATAATAACTAAATGACAAAAATCACCATTGGACAACTAAACGCCCACAACAGTAGACTAGTGATGCAGGAAGTAAGGAGGAAGTGGAGGAGAGGAGACTGGATCTGATCTGTCTGCAAGAGCCGTACTCCCTAAATGGGAAACTAGTATTCACAGCCGCGACATGGCAAGTTATAAGTAGTGGAGAAAACCCAAAATCGGCAATAATTATAACTAATAGAATTATGAGAGCCATAGTTCTCACACAATTCTCATCCAGCCACTGCAACGTCGTGGAGCTGCAATCTCCATCTGGCACCATCGTCCTCATCAATATGTATTTTCAGTATGCTGATGACATCGAAAGACATTTGGCACATCTTACCACAGTCATCACGGCGTTGCGGGGGCGAAAAGTAATTATAACTGCCGATATAAATGCTAAATCCCCCCTATGGTACAGCGGCACCAGGGACTCAAATGGAGAGAAGGCAGAAGAGGCCATTATGGCCTTGCAGCTGGTGGTAGTAAATAAACCTGGAAATCCTCCGACTTATGTGGCGGGAGGTGGCCAGGGCACAAACATTGACGTGACCCTGGCTACGCCCAACACGGTGCACCTAATTCAGCAGTGGGAAGTGATAGAGAATGCTACCACCAGTGACCATAATCTTATCTCTTTCAGTGTGGGAAACAGGGAGAGTCGCTGGGCCATGGGGTGGGAGGTGCAATATAACTATAAAAGAGCCGACTGGGAGAAACTTGCCAGGGAGTGCGACATTCCTGCACTACCAGAAGGTGACGGACTTTTGGACATCGACATTGACAAAAGAGCTGAAGAACTGACTACAGCAATAACTCGAGCAGTGAAGGCTGCCGTACCTACTAGGAGGAAGGCCATAGCGGCCTCTCCGTCACCACGGTCAGCCGAATTGGAGGAGATGGGTCGGTCTGTCAGAAGGCTCAGGAGGTACTACCAGCGCAGTGTCGTCTGGCTTGAGAGAGAAAGATGGCTGCAACTGTACCGAGAAGCAAAACAAAATTTCCACAAACACTTACGAGAAGTACGATCCAAAAGTTGGGAACACTTTGTTCTAAACCAACTTGCTCGCGATCCTTGGGGAATTCCCTACAAGCTTGTCCGAGAAAAAATCCGCTCTCCGATGGAGCTCTCAACCGTCAGGCGTGGGGACGGGATGACAGAATCCTGGCAGGAAACTGCCGAGGTTCTTCTCCAGTCCCTGCTGCCTGATGATACAGCGGAGGGGGAGACAAATGAACAACGGCAGCTGCGAGAGCACTACAGAAGCAATATATATGGAAATGATACGGCAGTCTACCCATTCTCTGAAGAGGAGGTAGCTGCCCACATAAAAACCCTGAAGGTAGGGAAAGCTCCCGGGCCGGATGGCATTGTGGCGGAGGTGGTGCAATTCCTGGCTCCCCAGATAGTTGCCCCTCTAACTTACCTATACAACGAATGTCTGAGGCAGCAAAAGTTCCCTCAAATTTGGAAAAGGGCAACTGTAGTTATCATCAAAAAAGGAGACGATAAAGACCCAGCAGAAACAAAATCGTACCGGCCAATCTGCCTGCTTGATCTGCTTGGGAAGGTTCTGGAGAGACTGCTAGCTGACAGACTGGCTGCGCACCGAGTGCTGTGCGGGATGAGCAGCAGGCAATTCAGCTTTAGGCCGGGGCGTTCGGCATCTGATGCAATCGCCCTGGCGGCTGAGGTCTGTGGCTCTATCCCGTACAAGTACGTTGTCGGCATCATGGTGGACATAAGTGGCGCCTTCGACAACCTGTGGTGGCCTTCACTCTTCTCCTGTTTACGGGAGAAGGAGTGTCCAGGGCCGCTATATGGGTGTCTGAGGAGCTATTGTGAGGACCGGGAGGTCTGGTTATCATCCCCTAGCACAAGGGTAAGAAAAACAATCACGAAGGGATGTCCCCAGGGCTCCGTGCTAGGTCCCCTGTTCTGGGACATCCACATGGAACCTTTATTGGATAAATTACAGCAAACTAATGAAGTGCTGGAGGTGATAGCCTACGCAGATGACCTCCTTCTACTGGTTGGCGGCCGAAGCCGAGAAGACATTGAGCCTAAAATAGAACGAGCAATACAAACATTACAACATTGGTGCCGGAATACTAAGATGACAATTTCACCGACTAAATCAACATACCTCCTTCTAAAGGGACAGCTAGTAAGAAATCCAACTGTCAGGATAGAGGGCTTACCTGTTCTTAGGCGACGAGAGACTCGATACCTGGGTATCATCATTGATGAGAAGTGGTCATTTGGCAGACACATTGAAACCGTAACACAAGAGCTTTACAAGTACTCAACAACCTCATCTCCATTGGACACAAACGCTTCCACCTCCCACCACATCTTATCAAACTATATCATAACAGCATACTCACCTCCATAGTGGGTTACGGTTCAGGAGTCTGGGCACACAGGCTCACGAGGGTGGTGCCTGCCATGACAGTGAGAAGAGTGCAGAGGAATATGGTTATGAGATCAATGGGGGCTTACAGGACTACACCGGGAGGAGCCCTGTTAGTCATAATGGGACTCTGCCCACTAGATATCAAAATTCGGGAGCAGGCCGCCTGGTACTGGGCAAAAAAGGGGAACTTGGACAAGATAGAGGAAATTCTAGGGAGTAGGACTGACAACAAAGTTGAGATCAGATTAAAAGGGGAACAGCTATGGCAACTTTCATGGGCAAGTGAAGAAACAGGACGCAGGACCTTCGAATTACTGCCAGACGTCAGGGAAAGAATAGAAATGACTTATTTTAAACCAACCAGGGGACTCATCCATTTTCTCACTGGACATGGACCCTATTCGACATATCTATGTCGATTTGGGAAAAAGGCGACACCTACGTGTGACTGTGGTGCTCCGGAAGGCACTCCTGACCATGTGGTCTACGAGTGCCCACTCTTCAATGATGTGGCCTCAGAGTTACGCGAACAACTACCTCATAATAACACATATAGACTGCTAAGACATCAAGACACCTTTCGGACCATTAACAAACTGGCTAACGCGGTTTCACAAAAAGTCTTAAGGGACTACCTGAATGAACCACATTAGCACATGATTGGGGACTTATTAAATCACTGATCAAGACAGCACCTTATTCCCAATCCGCCCGGGCACGGAAAGGTCGACTCTTCAGTCTAGAATCCGCCGAGCCCCGGGATTAGGGGGAATGGGGAGCAACCCCACCGATCCAGACAACGCACCCAACTGTGACATTAGGTTAAGTGTAGTTGTAGAACCTAGTTTATAGATACGTTTTAGGAACCTGCAGCGACCAACTCCATGGCCTGCCCAGTGTCAGGGGCACGCCCATTGGGGTTAGCTCAATGGGCAAGGCCTAATAGTAGGTTTATACTATTAGCTGACACCTTTGTAACGCTGCAGGCTTAGTGACTAGTACATAGTTAGTTTAGTTAGGTCACATATAAGGTTTTTTTTTTTTTTTTTTTTTTTTTTTTTTTTTTTTTTTTTTTTTTTTTTTTTAAAAACAACAAGGGGTGCAACCTCCCCCTGGCCCATGAAAAACACGACCACTCCATAACACCACCGAATTTTACTATTGGCAGTACACAAGCTTGCAGATGACGTTCACCAGGCATTCGACATACCATACCCTGCTATCGGATCGCCACATTGTGTACCGTCACTCCACATAACGTTTTTCCACTGTTCAATCGTCCAATACTTACGCTCCTTGCACCAAGCGAGGTGTTGTTTCTGATTTACTGGAGTTATGAGTGGCTTATGAGAAGCCGCTCGATGATGAAATCCAAGTTTTCTCACCTCCCGCCTAACTGTCATAGTACGTGCAGTGGATTCTGATGCAGTTTGGAATTCCTGTGTGATGGTCTGGGCAGATGTTTGCCTATTAGACATTACGACCCTCTTCAACTCTCTGTCGCCTTTGTCAGTCAACAGAAGAGGTCGGACTGCACGGGTCCCTTCACTATCACATCGAAAACGGTGGACCTAGGGATGTTTGGGAATGTGGAAATCTCATGTACAGAGGTGTGACACGAGTGACACCCAATCACCTGACCACGCTCGAAGTCCGTGAGTTCCGCGGAGTGCTCCATTCTGCTCTCTCAAGGTGGCTAATGACTACTGATGTCGCTGATACGGAGTAGCTGGTAGTAAGTGGCAGCATAAAGCCCCTAATATGAAAAACGTATGTTTTTGATTCATAATCAAAACGTCTTCGGTCCCGGGTTCGATCCCCGCCACTGCCTAAATTTTGATAAATAATCAGCATTGGCGGCCGAAGACTTCCGGCATAAGAAGTCAGCCACATTCTGCCAACGGCCTTGTCAAAGAGGGCGGAGGAGCGGATAGAGGTTCAGGGCACTCTCTTCTGCTGCGGCTGGGAAATTGCCCCTAGAGGCGGAAGAATCAGCAATGATCAACGACATGAGGATGCAGAAGGCAATGGAAACCACTACATTAAAGACACGTAACGTTTATCCACAGGACATGTGGCCTGTAATTGAAGAAGTGTCATGATGATCTCTCCATTGGCAAAAGATTCCGGAATAGTCCCTCATTCGGATCTCCGGGAGGGAACTGCCAAGGGGGAAGTTACCATGAGAAAAAGACTGAATAATCTACGAAAGGATAACGTTCTACGAGTCGGGGCGTGGAATGTCAGAAGCTTGAACGTGGTAGGGAAACTAGAAAATCTGAAAAGGGAAATGCAAAGGCTCAATCTAGATATAGTAGAGGTCAGTGAAGTGAAGTGGAAGGAAGACAAGGATTTCTGGTCAGATGAGTATCGAGTAATATCAACAGCAGCAGAAAATGGTATAACAGGTGTAGGATCCGCTATGAATAGGAAGGTAGGGCAGAGGGTGTGTTACTGTGAACAGTTCAGTGACCGGGTTGTTCTGATCAGAATCGACAGCAGACCAACACCGACAACGATAGTTCAGGTATACATGCCGACGTCGCAAGCTGAAGATGAACAGATAGAGAAAGTGTATGAGGATATTGAAAGGGTAATGCAGTATGTAAAGGGGGACGAAAATCTAATAGTCATGGGCGACTGGAATGCAGTTGTAGGGGAAGGAGTAGAAGAAAAGGTTACAGGAGAATATGGGCTTGGGACTAGGAATGAAAGAGGAGAAAGACTAATTGAGTTCTGTAACAAGTTTTAGCTAGTAATAGCGAATACCCGGTTCAAGAATCACAAGAGGAGGAGGTATACTTGGAAAAGGCCGGGAGATACGGGAAGATTTCAATTAGATTACATCATGGTCAGACAGAGATTCCGAAATCAGATACTGGATTGTAAGGCGTACCCAGGAGCAGATATAGACTTAGATCACAATATAGTAGTGATGAAGAGTAGGCTGAAGTTCAAGACATTAACCAGGAAGAATCAATACGCAAAGAAGTGGGATACGGAAGTACTAAGGAATGACAATATACGTTTGAAGTTCTCTAACGCTATAGATACAGCAATAAGGAATAGCGCAGTAGGCAGTACAGTTGAAGAGGAATGGACATCTCTAAAAAGGGCCATCACAGAAGTTGGGAGGGAAAACATAGGTACAAAGAAGGTAGCTGCGAAGAAACCATGGGTAACAGAAGAAATACTTCAGTTGATTGATGAAAGGAGGCAGTACAAATATGTTCCCGAAAAATCAGGAATACAGAAATACAAGTCGCTGAGGAATGAAATAAATAGGAAGTGCAGGGAAGCTAAGACGAAATGGCTGCAGGAAAAATGTGAAGACATCGAAAAAGATATGATTGTCGGAAGGACAGACTCAGCATACAGGAAAGTCAAAACAAACTTTGGTGACATTAAAAGCAACGGTGGTAACATTAAGAGTGCAACGGGAATTCCACTGCTAAATGCAGAGGAGAGAGCAGATAGGTGGAAAGAATACACTGAAAGCCTCTATGAGGGTGAAGATTTGTCTGATGTGCTAGAAGAAGAAACAGGAGTCGATTTAGAAGAGATAGGGGATCCAGTATTAGAATCGGAATTTAAAAGAGCTTTAGAGGACTTACGGTCAAATAAGGCAGAAGGGATAGATAACATTCCATCAGAATTTCTAAAATCATTGGGGGAAGTGGCAACAAAACGACTATTCACGTTGGTGTGTAGAATATATGAGTCTGGCGATATACCATCTGACTTTCGGAAAAGCATCATCCACACAATTCCGAAGACGGCAAGAGCTGACAAGTGCGAGAATTATCGCACAATCAGCTTAACAGCTCATGCATCGAAGCTACTTACAAGAATAATATACAGAAGAATGGAAAAGAAAATTGACAATGCGCTAGGTGACGATCAGTTTGGCTTTACGAAAAGTAAAGGGACGAGAGAGGCAATTCTGACGTTACGGCTAGTAATGGAAGCAAGGCTAAAGAAAAATCAAGACACTTTCATAGGATTTGTCGGCCTGGAAAAAGCATTCGACAATATAAAATGGTGCAAGCTGTTCGAGATTCTGAAAAAAGTAGGGGTAAGCTATAGGGAGAGACGGATCATATACAATATGTACAACAACCAAGAGGGAATAATAAGAGTGGACGATCAAGAACGAAGTGCTCATATTAACAAGGGTGTAAGACAAGGCTGTAGCCTTTGGCCCCTACTCTTCAATCTGTACATCGAGGGAGCAATGATGGAAATAAAAGAAAGCTTCGGCAGTGGAATAAAAATACAAGGTGAAAAGATATCAATGATACGATTCGCTGATGACATTGATATCCTGAGTGAAAGTGAAGAAGAATTAAATGATCTGATCTGCTGAACGGAATGAACAGTGTAATGAGTACACAGTATGGTTTGAGAGTAAATCGGAGAAAGACGAAGGTAATGAGAAGTAGTAGAAATGAGAACAGCGAGAAACTTAACATCAGGATTGATGGTCACGAAGTCAATGAAGTTGAGGAATTCTGCTACCTAGGCAGTAAAATAACCAATGACGGACGCAGCAAGGAGGACATCAAAAGCAGACTCGCTATGGCAAAAGAGGCATTTCTGGCCAAGAGAAGTCTACTAACATCAAATACCGGCCTTAATTTGAGGAAGAAATTTCTGAGGATGTACGTCTGAAGTACAGCATTGTATGGGAGTGAAACATGGACTGTGGGGAAACCGGAATAGAAGAGAATCGAAGCATTTGAGATGTGGTGCTATAGACGAATGTTGAAAATTAGGTAAGGAATGAGGAGGTTCTACGCAGAATCGGAGAGGAAAGAAATACGTGGAAAACACTGACAAGGAGAAGGGACAGGATGATAGGACATCTGCTAAGACACGAGGGAATGACTTCCATGGTACTAGAGGGAGCTGTAGAGGGCAAAAACTGTAGAGGAAGGCAGAGATTGGAATACGTCAAGCAAATAATTGAGGATGTAGGTTGCAAGTGCTACTCTGAGATGAAGAGGTTAGCACAGGAAAGGAATTCGTGGCGGGCCGCATCAAACCAGTCAGTAGACTGACGACCAAAAAAAAAAAAAAAAAAGTTTTTGGGGGTTCTGGATACTTATAATCACATAGTGTATATCCTCACTCTCTTTCTAGACAGTTCACCACTTGCAGTTTTTTTAATTGAAATCTGGTAAGATAGTCAAATGGTTCAAATGGCTCTAAGCGTTGTGGGACTTCACATCTGAGGTCATCAGTCCCATTGACTTAGAACTACTTAAACCTAACTAACCTAAGAACATCACACACATTCGTGCCCGAAGCAGTATTCGAACCTGCGAGCGTAGCAGCAGCGTGGTTCCGGACTGAAGCGCCTAGAACCGATCGGTCACAGCGGCCGGCGGTAAGGTACTCATGGCGTTCGCAAAGAAAGATATCGTTATGAAGTAACGACCGATGAGTGTGCAACACACCTAACATATAGATAATGTGGGTACGATCTTAACTGACCAAAGCTACTAGGAGAAACTTCTGTAGTCTACACTTACTTAAGACAGTCTAAGGTAGTTTTACAACTGTAGTGTTAGTAGCGTCAGAAAAATGCGCCACTGTTCTTGGAGCGCAGCTACTGATGCGCTGGCCCCGCTACCGTCACCTAGTTGTCCAAGGGACGTTAAACACTAATCTTCCTTCCTTTCCCCTATCGGCATGGCCCACCCACCTGGTGGCGGACCGCCGTATCCTGTAGGCGCAGTGGCTGCAGGAACCACGAGTCCTCCCGCGGCAGCCCACCGGCTACAGCGTTCAATAATTGAGTGGCAGGCCTAAGTGGCCGCACCTGGTGGACGGCGTTAGTGGCCGCGACCGCCGCGCTTAATGGCGGCCGTCCCCGTGCAGGCCGGCTGCTCCGCCTTTTCTCGGTGTGCCTGCAGGCCGCGTGCGGCGCGACAGGAAAGGTTGCTCGCTGCACGGCGAGAGGGCGTAGTTGCAGATGACTTTCATTGGAACCGGGAGGGTGAACCGAAAGGAAAAGAAAATCTGAGAAACCAGTAATTCGAGAAGGATTCCTGGTATCACGATCAGCTATTCATTGGACTAGGTTAGATTACATGATTCTTTCTAGCCTTGCCAGGTGTGCGAAATCTCAGAATACATATTTTACGGAATACATATTTTAAAACACGTGTCTACAGCACGTTTTTAAGCTATGAAAAGTTTATTTCTTAGTAATGAGTTCAAAAAATGTTCAGATGTGTGTGAAATCTTATGGGACTTAACTGCTAAGATCATCAGTCCCTAAGCTTACACACTACTTAACCTAAATTGTCCTAAGGACAAACACAGACGCCTATGCCCGACGGAGGACTCGAATCTCCGCCGGGACCAGCCGCACAGTCCATGACTGCAGCGCCCTAGACCTCTCGGCTAATCCCGAGCGGCAGTAATGAGTGCCCTCAGAACGTTGTTTCGTAGGGCATTTTTGAATGAAAATATGCAAACTTTCTGATTTCTTTCTCTCGAGGACTTGGAGTAATTAGAGTGGAAATGTGGCTGAACTGAGTTATTTTAGGAGTCCGAAAATATTTTTTTCCAGCTGAAGTTGTCGTCAACAACGACACCTAAAATTTTTGAGGTCTCCAGCCTAGTTATCATTTCCCCACCATATGTTACCTTCATTGTTGGTGTAGTACCTCTAGATGTGTTGAACTGAATGTGCTGCGTCTTTTTCAAACTGAAAATGAGCTCATTTACCAAAAACCACTCAATAATACTATTTAGAACATTATTAACTTTTCTTCAGTTTTTGTATCTAAGTTTCGTTTGATTGCAATACTAGTGTGATCTGCAAAAAGAACTAATTTTGCTTGTTGTATATTACACTGCCCGCCAAAGTAAGCGAATCACCTGGAAGACATGGTCGTATTTCCATGTAATTTTGGATATGTAATCATCATCTGTGAATATGTAAATGATCAGAGTTACAAGTCATTGTTACAGTTGGGGTAGCCACCAGAGTACTTTAATATTTTTCGTTTTTAGTCTTATTACCAGACGTGATAGGATACGTAAAGGTCATGAACAGCGTGAGACATGCTGTGATTACTGTGTAGGACATGGAGATGCCGCGTACTAGTATCAGACACCATTATCTACACCTGACAGACTTCGGAAAGGGGCCTTATTGTAGATCTCCAGTTGCCCACCTGGTAGAATTCTGAAATATCCGGCATTCAGATGTGACAGTGTGGGACGGCGGATTCCCTATCATAATAATAATCATTAGTCATAAGAGGAAATTGGAATTCTTGTAACTATTCCTCGCCATCTTTTACGAGAGCCTGGCATCTACTTCTGTGGTCAGCCAGAAAGTGATGGAGAATATACTGACCATAGGATCCAGTCTGTAAGTCTACATTCTTGTCCAACCCACTGAAAGAATTTTTTTAATTCTCTGTTTGCTCAGCGGGATCAGGACTATGATTATACATGAAGATTTTGAGTTCTAATTGATACATATATTTGGTAAAGTTTCACAAGCACAACATTGTAATACGAGACTGGAACAGAAGGGAGAACCGGTAGAGGTATTCAAGGTACCCTCCGCCACACACCATCAGGTGGCTTGCGGAGTATGGATGTAGATGTAGATGTTATGTTCATACTGTCAATAAATCTCTCTATCCTAAACAGCACTATGAGCAGCTCAGAGGCGACCTTTACAGAGAGTTCCTACTAAATTGTCTTTCGCCCCGACCGCTGATAATCAAAATAAATGCTCGCCAAGAAAGTGGAAAATAATTGTCACCACTTGCCACGTGGATTTGTTAACGTTATAGGAGGCACACTAACAGTTACTTTTGCGAACTCTAACTGATCCAGGACGGTGTAAGTTCTCACTTGTTCACTTTCTATTATTACTGAAAATAAACGTTTTGCAACAGCTTGTCTCTGACGTTACCTGAGGCAGCTTGCACTCCGGCATTTGACTGACGCGGGTCTTACGGTGGCTGGGTGCAAAGTGAAGCCTAGACTTGGCTCTCGGGCGGTATTTATATATGTGGTGCAGCCGATGGTCAAGGGAACACTTGCTGTCATCCGCCCTATGCCCACATTAGCAGTCTCTAAACGGCCGCTTTCTCGGACACATAATATTTTATAAAATGGCCGTGAATCAATTTTGAATCTTCGTAATTTTTGAATCAATGTAGGTAAGTGGTTAAAATCTCAGAAAAAGTTGTAGCACGCCTGCATTAAAACTTTACCTTTTAGTATTTTTAGAGCGGAACTGACAGAGAACATGACCTTTGAATCTAACTTTAAGAGACCTTGTATTGTTTGTTATTAACATCAAGGTCCTAAAGCTTGTTATAGCCCTATTATTTAATAGGTTTCATCACGTGCTGCAACCAAAACTTTCTAGCATTAATATAACAGATACTTAATCTACTACAAATAAGGCTGCTTTTGTTCCAAATTTAGTTTTCAGTAAATTACTCGAAAACTAATAGAGGTAGCTTAATGGGGTCACGTAGTCAGTATTTTTATGTTGAGCTGAAGCGTCATATAAATTTTCTCTTAAAACCGTGGATTCTGACCAAAATATTGGTTTAATCAAGTTGAGACTTGTACCAGTTAATTTTGACATACATCTGCACATCATGACCAGTTTATGGCTTCCCGACTTTATTATTTAGCGCCACTTATTTCTTTCTTAAAACGATGTATTTAGGCAAAATATTGATCTAATGAATCTGAGGGTTACACTTTAAACATTATTACACTAAAGCATATGTTGACAAAATTTGGAAAAGCAACTTTAACTTTTAATTTCATTCTTAATTATGGTGCAGTACTTGTGTGCTACGCACAGACGCATTGTGGTGACGTTGCGCTTACTGAGGTAAGTCTCCGGCACACTCGCTCGCCTCTGTATCTCTCAAAAGATACAACACTTGTTTTGCCACAACAGGGCCCCGATGCCGGAATGCATGGAAATGGTAGGTCAAACACACCAGCCGTCAATGTTCCAGTCGACCACTTCTCACCAACACAAGGGAAGATCACTGTATTGTGAACTGAATATATCGTAACCTCCATCACATCTGCACGTGCCACCTGAGAACAAATGGACTCCCCACAACATTCTGTGTCAACTTGCACCATTGGTCAGAGACCAGCAGCAGTCGGACTAGGGAATTACGATCCCATGCTTTCCCAGCTGAAATTGTCATCAACAACGACACATAGCATTTTTGAGGTCTCCAGCCTTGTTATTATTTCCCCACCCCTCATTAACACCACATCACTAATGCTGCATTTGGAATGGTATGGGAAGGATCGTCTGTTGATGAATGCCGTTGCTTTGTGTTCAGTTATGTATTGTAGTTCTGCACGACAATGGATGATCGTCGTTGGCTAGTACCGTCGCGAAATGTAGTATTCTTCGAATATTTTGGTTGTTTGCAAATTTGACTCTCTTTTGTAATAACCTAAATAACATCATATACTCTCTCAACTCATACAGTTTCATTTCGTTAACTCCTCCCCTTCTGGGTGCTTTCAGTGTTTTTCAGGCAGTGTAGATGGAGATTATTTACGAAGCAATAGTGTATGAGAAACAACAGTGGATCAGTGTGGTTGGCCACACCATCAATTCCATAAAACATCAAATTATCTAGGAACGTATTGTGATTCACACAGATGCCTTCGACAGTCCACAGAATATACCAGTTGGTACTTTTATGTTATTTAATACTTCCAAAATTTGGTCAGTTGAATGCAGAAATGGCATTCTTGGGTTAAGTCTTCTAAAATCCAAACTGCGATTTACTAGGTATATTATTGTTGCTCAGATAGGATACTATTCTAGAGGACATAAGTTTCTGATAAATGTTGGTGCAGGTACAAGTGTTTCGGAGTAAACTGTTGTGGAAAATGGATCTCTACAGCAGACGAAGGCTCACATGTTGTCATGTTGGTCTAACTATAACGTCAGTTATACTTTCCACGTCATGGACACGGGACCATTGAGATTAAACTGCGCGTCACCTGGTCAGTTAAACACGTCTCCTGTTACACTACTGCACTGGCTGTGTCCTAATACACCGTCACCCAGGCCAACAGCTACTCGAAACATACACTACGCTATCTACAAAGGCCTGTGGGGCAGTATTAATGTGTGAGGGATACTTACTGGGGCCTCCATAGGAGCTGTAATAGTAACCAATGGACTATATGAACTTTATTGCCGACCATCGGCTTCATTTCTCGATGTCTTCCTTGAAGACGATGGCATCTTTCACCACTAAAACTCTTCGTGTCATGATGCTAGAATCATCCTACAGAGATTTGAAGGGTATGATAGTGAAGTGATGTTGTATTACTGCCAATAAATTTGCCTGATACGGATTCAATGGAACACATCTGCCTGTAAGTGTCGGCTGATGCCACCTACCTCCTGAAACCCAGGAAGGACTTGTCGAATCTATCACATGCAAAATCGCTCTTGTATTGCTTTTCAAGGACAGACCAACATGCTACTAATCTGGGGAATAACTCAGGATGGAGATGATATACAGCAAAATGTTATCTATAAAAGTTGTACGTGGCAAAGAGCGTTACGCATTGCTACTAATGGTCGTGACCTTGAACGTTATTTTTAAGGTGATATGGAGGTTAAAACAATTTTTTTGAAATGGGAACCTTAATATTTAATTCAAGGTTTTGAAAAGAGCGGCGGATTTCGGGTATAAAAATATATATTATTGAAGGTCATGGTAGCTCAGTGAAGGTGAAATAAGCGAATATGTTTCTAGTCCTTGTAGAGACTAGCTTAGAATAGAAGAGGAACACAGCAAAATACAACGTTAAAAACAAATTGGAAGGGACATCCTGAGGAATGAGAGACGAGGGGACTCATTCACCGACTTGTAAATCACTGACGTACGTTTTATTTATGTTTGTTCTGTCTTACAAGTGCCACAATAACATTTATATATTCGCTTGATGCATTTAATTTTGCCAGTAAACATGTTAATTAAAACTTAAGTTAAAATCTCTGTCTGCTCTTTCCAAACCCGACGTCATAAACAAGGATTTCCATTCTTTGAGATTTTCATTCTCTGAATGACCTTTGATAATTGCCTTAAAAATCTTTTTTATTGTTAAAGATACGTTACCTCTTATGACCCTTCCAATCTGTATCTATCATTTTATTTTGCTGTCTCCTTCCTCTATCCCGAGCTAGTCTCGCCGGCCGCGGTGGTCTAGCGGTTCAGGCGCTCAGTCCGGAACCGCGCGACTACTACGGTCGCAGGTTCGAATCCTGCCTCGGGCATGGATGTGTGTGATGTCCTTAGGTTAGTTAGGTTTACGTAGTTCTAAGTTCTAGGGGACTGATGACCACAGATGTTAAGTCCCATAGTGCTCAGAGCCATTTGAACCATTTTTGAGCTAGTCTCACTACAACTAAAATCATATTTGCTAATTTGATCTTGACTGAAACTTGGGGCATGATCTTTGATAATATATCATTTGATACGTTAAATTTGCCACTCTTTTCAAATCTTGAGTCAATATCAAGGTCACCATTTAGAAAATCACTTCCAGGGTCACTGCCATTTGTAGCACCTACAACTCTTATCTAAAATATTTTGCCTTATCTATCTCTGTCCCCATTTATTACCCATTATGGATTAAAATGGTCCACCCAGTTACCATGTATATATTCCGATGAGCTTCTGCAAGCTGGTGGGACCCTGTAAGACGTAGGAGGAGAGTCCCAACACTTTCCATTTTCTTGATAACGCCTCGTCCCCAGCGCCTGCGTGTGCCAAAATCTCTGAAAAAGAGGACATTATATACACAGGGATGGCAGAACCGACTACGAAGTTTTAAGGTGCGATAGAAAGTAAATCAGGGCGTATAGGGAAAATGATTTTATTTTTAAATTAATACAATAATCCATTTTTATTCATTTAGTTTTGGGAATAATGTACTCAAGATGGCGGCCGTTAGCATCAGTACATTGTTGTAGACGATCCCTGAAGTTTCTAGCAACTCTTGCACATATATCGCGGGGTATGGCATTCATTTCGTCGATAACTCGCTCTTTTAACTCTGGTAGGGTGTGAAGGCGGCTTTTGAAAACATTTTCCTTCGGATATTCCCAAAGAAAGTGGTCACAAATGCTCCAATCTGGTGACTGCACAGGCCACCCGACATCACCCCTCAAAGAGACGAGGCGTCCCGGATACATTTCTCTCAAAACGTCAAGTGAAATTCGAGATGTGTGAACAGTAGCTCCATGCTGTTGGAACTACAAGTCCCCCAGTCCATGTTCTTCAAAAATCTCGTCCATTCTGGATTGCAGAAAACTTTACCACATTGAAACAGAACATGTGGAATTCACTGTCACGGTCGCTCCTTCTTCCTAAAAAAGTAAGGGCCCATCACGCCAAGTTGTGATATGACACACCACGGACTTTGATGAATAATTCGGGGATCATTTTCAGACCAGTAGCGAAAGTTTTGCTTATTTACGCACCCACTAAGATGAAAATGTGCCTAGTCGCTACTGAAAAAAAGCTGCGTTCGGAGGGATCTGAGCAAGCATTTGCTCACACAGATTTTAACGGTTGGCGTAATCTGCTGGGCGTAATTCATGAGCAATCATTATTTTGAAAGGATGGAACTTCAAATGGCACTACAGAATCCTTCTCAAACAACGGTCTGAAATCCCCAATGCAATAGCATGTCTTCGAACACAACGTTGCGGCGATTGTTGAGCTGCCGTTCCCACGCACTGCGCATTTTCTGGCGTTCTGGTGGATCTGCGTCGGCCATGTGTATCTATTCTCAGTGTGCTACCAGTTTCCTCAGCCTGCCAAACCCAGAACCGAATTGTGTTTGCATTAGGAACGGCATTGTTGCGCGGACTGTTGAACTGTCGCCGAAAAGTTCGTTGTGTAGCGATCACATCTGTTGTTTTCATAATAAGAACGGACGGCAAAACCACGACGTGCACCAGTCCAGACCACGTGCAACTGCCTACCCCCAACACAGCCCCAGCGGTAATCGATAGAATCTGCTTAGTCGGTTCTGCCGCACCCTGTGTATTCACAAATTTCTACGTCTTCTAGAGGGATGGGATTGTTTGGGGGAGGAGACCAAACAGCGAGGTCATCGGTCTCATCGGATTAGGGAAGGAAGGGGAAGGAAGTCGGCCGTGCCCTTTCAAAGGAACCATCCCGGCATTTGCCTGGAGTGATTTAGGAAAATCACGGAAAACCTAAATCAGGATGGCCGGACGCGGGATTGAACCGTCGTCCTCCCGAATGCGAGTCCAGTGTGCTAACCACTGCGCCACCTCGCTCGGTATCTTCTAGAGGGAACTGAGTACGTAATATTTAGAATTGGAGTCCAAGTCCAAGAACTGGCACACATGTTCGGAAACATCCCACTTCTGTGCTACACTCATTTGAAAACATGATATTAACACGATCACTTTTACAAATAACTTATTCGACGTGACCCAGTACATCACTTGTTTTACAATTCCACTCACTAGCAAAAGAAACAAAAAGAAAACGTGATCAGCTTTCACGAACACTGTTCTTTACAGAAAAACTTAAAAATACTGCTCATCTCGCCTTTCATGCGACACCCAGTGCCGACAGAGTATCGGATTGTTTCCCATTACAAGCAAAACGATCTTCAAAGCGGAATTGTACGTACCTCTTTGACAGAATAGTCCAAAATTAGTCTAATGAAATATTTTTATCGGTATGTATTAACAACGACAGCGAAACACCGAAAATAACCAGTATTGAACAGCGACAGCCCTGCCCTGGCCCACGCTGACAGCTACTGCCATGCGGCAGCGGTTCTCACTCACTGTTGGAATACTGGTTCTTCTTTAATTGTTAGTGTTTTACTATCCCTGTTACTGTTGTTGAGTTGTGGTCTTCAGTCCAAAGACTGGTTTGATGCAGCTCTCCATGCAACTCTATCCTGTGCAACCCGCTTCGTCTCCGAGTAACAACTGCAACCTAGGTCCTTCTGAAACTAGATACTGTATACATCTCTTGGTCTCCCTCCATGATGTTTAGTTTCCCCCCCCCCTCCCCAGGCTTCCCTCCAGTACTAAATTGGTGTTGCCTTGTTCCTCAGAACGGGTCCTATCAACCGATTCCTTCTTCTAGTCAGATTGTACCACAAATGTCTCTTCTCCCCAGTTCTATTCAGTACCTCCTCAATAGTTACGTGATTTACCCATGTAATCTTCAGCATTATTTTGTAGAAAACCTTACTAAAGCTTCTACTCTCTCCTTCTCTAAACTGTTTATCGTCCATGTTTCACTTCCATACGTGGCCACACTCCATACAGATACTTTCAAAAAGGACTTCTTTAATATCTGTATTTGATGTTAACTAATTTCCCTTCTTCGGAAAAACTTTTCTTGCCACTGCCAGTCTACATTTTATATCCTCCTTACTTCGACCATCATCAGTTGTTTTGCTTCCTGAGTAGCAAAACTCATCTACTAGTTTAAGTGTCTCATTTCCTAATCTAATTCCTTCAGCATCACCTGATTTAATTCGACTACATTCCATTATCCTGGTTTTGCTTTTGTCGATGGTCATCCTATACCCTCTTTTCAAGGCACTGTCTATTCCGTTCAATTGCTCATTCAAACCTTTGCTGTCTCTGACAGAATTACAATGTCATCAGTAAACCTCAAAGTTTTTATTGCCTCACCCTGGACTTTAATTCGCACTATAAATTTTTCTTTTGTTTCCTTTACTGCTTGCTCAATATACAGATTGAATAACATCAGGGATAGGCTGCAATCAAGTTTCATTTCCTTCACAACCACTGCTTCCCTTTCGTGCCCCTCGATTCTTATAACTGCTGTCAGGTTCCTGAACAAATTGTAAATAGCCTTTCGCTTCCTGCATTTTACCCCTGACATATTTAGAATGTGAAAGAGAGTATTCCAGTCAACATTGTCAAAAGCTTTCTCTAAGTCTACAAATGCTAAAACGTAGATTTGTCTTTCCTTAACCTGTCTTCTGTGAGACTTTCTCTTTTGCTTTCCTTTCTTTGCTTAGGACTGGTTTTCCATCTGAGATCTGGACGTTCATACAGGTGGTTCTCTTTTCTCAGAAGGTCTCTCTAATTTTCATGTAGGAAATACCTATATTATCGCTAGTGCCATGTTTCTACATCCTCTCATTTGTCCTCTAGCTATATCTGCTTAGCCATTTTGCACGTCCTGACAACGTCATTTTTTAGACGTTTGTATTGCGTTTTGCCTGTTTCATTTATTACATTTTTGTATTTTCTCCTGTTATCGATTAAATTCAACATCTCTTGTTTAGCAAGGGTTTCCTACTAGCTTTCATCTTTTTACCTGCTTGATCCTCTGCTGCCTTCACTATTTCATCTCTCAAACCTACTGATTCTTCTTCTACTCTATTCCATTTCCCTGTTATTGTCAGTCGTTCCCTAATGTTCCTTCTCAAACTCTCTACAACTTATGGGTCTTTCAGTTTATCCAGGTCGTATCTCCGTAAAGTCCTGCTTTCTTCTAGTTTCTTCAGTCTTAATCTGCCCCTGGAAATGCCTTACAATTTAAAATATGGTTCTGAAAACACTTTCTTACCATTATACAGTCAATATGAAGCCTTCTGGAGTCTCCAGATATCCTCTACGTATACAACCTTCTTTCACGATTCTTAAACCAGATTTAGCTATGATTAAATTATGCTCTGTGCAAAATTCTACCAGACGGCTTCCTCTTTCAATCCTCTCCCCCGGTCCTTATTCACCTACTACTTTTCCTTCTCTTTCTTTTTCTACTATCGAATTCCAGTCTCCGATGACCAATAAATTTTCCTCTCCCATAACTATCTGAATAATTTCTTTTATCTCGTAATATATGTCTTAAATCCCTGTCTCATATGCGGAGCTAGTTGGCATATAAACTTGTACCACTGTGGTGAGTGCAGGCTTCGTGTCTATCTTGGCTACAATAATACATTTGCTATGCTGTTCATAGTAGTTATCCGTGTTCGTAATGATTTACTCATTATTAAAACTACACATGCATTACCCCTATCTGATTTTGTGTTTATAACCCTGTATTCACCTGTCCAGATGTCCAGTTCCACCCACCAACAAACTTCACTAATTCCCATTGTATCTAACTTTAACCTACCCATTTCCCTTTTTAAATTTTCTAACCTACCTGCCCGAGTAAGGGTTCTGACATTCCACTCTCTAGTCCGTAGAAGGCCAGTTTTATTTCTCCTGATAACGACGCCCTCCTTTTAGTCCCCGCTTGAAGATCCGAGTGGTGGACTATTTTACCTCCAGAATATTCTACCCAAGAGCATGCCGTCAGCGTTTAACAAAACACTAGAGCTGATTGTCTTCAGGAAAAATTACGGCCGTATTTTCCCCTTGTTTTCAGTCATTTACAGTACCAGCACAGCAAGCCCGTTTTGGTTGATGCTACAAGGCCAGATCAGTCAATCGTTCAGACTGTTGTCCCTGTAATTACTGGAAACCTCTCAACAGATACACCTCCGTAATGGTTGCACCTGTGGTACGGCTGTCCGTATCGCTGAGGCACGCAAGTTTCCCCATGAAAATGAAGGTCCGTGGTTAATGGTGGAGGGGGGGCCCTGTTAATACATTTCAGTATAACAAATCAAATACTGCACTAAACTAATCTGGCACCACTATTTCAAATGGGCACATAAATTCCCCCATTAATAATCATTTTTATTGTAACAGGAAACAAATTCACACTTTCTGTCGACACTGGGCATCCCGGGAAAGATGTGACAAGCAGTACTTGTTCCATATAATTACATTTCCTTCAGACATATGAATCTAGCCGCGAGGGCTAGCTATTACACCGCCACAGCAGCATACACAAACAGCTACCTACATGGACTACCCTAGTCCTTCAGCTTGTAACATTATCGTTGATAAATTTGAGACCCATACTTCGCAAGGAAAATTTAATTATATCATATCTATACATCACCTAAGCCTGAGGTGCAGGCGGGATTTGTCCATTACATAAAATCTGCGGTGCTATTCCAATACCAGAGAGCCTCGGCAATAATGACGACTTATGAAGAGGAAAATAATGTGCAGAAGTGAATTGAAGTTTGTGTTAGGAATGGAATTGCATTAGGGAAGTCTATGCAGGTGTGTAAGCTGCGCTCTGGTGGTGCTCTAATGGCTGACACACTTGCCTCGTAAGTAAGGAGACCCAGTTTCAAGTCCCAGCTGTGATACAAATCGTAATTCATTTCTTCAACTTCCAACATTATCGTAGTATTTACCTGGCCTGCTTCATTATACAGTGCAAATGGGAAATAACACCTGGTACACAAGTGAACCAGCTAAATATATTGAGGTGCGGTTTTCGTCAAGTTATTGCGAACGATATGACGAATTTCCTGGCGTTCGCAGGTAATTTCTATTGTTTATACTTTGCCGAACTACGTCACCGACTTTTTTTAACAGAATTTTACAATGTTATTCTGTAGCATTTGAAAGAAGCTTCCAAGAAAACTTCAACGACAGACAACGACATACCTTGTACGTAAATTGATCAAACAGTATAAAAATAAAATCGCAGAAAACCAATGTCCCGTCGTCAGGGGAAAAGGTTCCTCAAACATCTGCCTTATTATACCATATCCAAGCAAACACGTAACTCAGGTATGGTTCTGGTGTTTACCTTTGCGCTTGAGGTCCATCAGCCTATGTTCTGCTGTTTTAGTAATCGAGTAACTTGCTCGCAAAGCTATTGAGACATTATCTACGTACACGGCAGTAAATGAAAGTGAACATCGTTTATGACAATGTAGCCAAAGCATCAGGGCAACGGTGCGGCTGTATGCTGAAGAGTATCCAATAGTGCGAAGCATTCAGGAGAATAAATTACGCCAAGGATAAAGAGGTGCAACTGATGAAAGAGTAAAACTAACATTTTAGCAGTAGTAATACACACTGCGAATGTCACTTAGCGGCATATCGGAAGTATGAGAACACTACATTCCATCGCATTTCATCCTCTTTACGTTTCGCTACATCCACAGCTTCTTGTCAATGACAATTGATTATAGTCATCTGACGTCATCTACTAAAAGTGCAAAGTGATGTAAGTTACATACGTTTTTAATATTAGGTACATTGTGCTGCCACCTGCTGCCAGGTACTCCATATCAGCGACTTCAATAGTTATTAGACATCGTGAGAGAGCAGAAGAGGGCGCTCCGTGGAACTCACGGACTTCGAACGTGGTCATGTGACTGGGTGTCAAATGGTTCAAATGGCTCTGAGCACTATGCGACTTAACTTCTGAGGTCATCAGTCGCCTAGAACTTAGAACTAATTAAACCTAACTAACCTAAGGACATCACACATATTCATGCCCGAGGCAGGATTCGAACCTGCGACCGCAGCCGTCTCTCGGCTCCAGACTGTAGCGCCTAGAACCGCACGGCCACTCCGGCCGGCGATTGGGTGTCACTTGGGTCATATGCCTGTACGCGAGATTTGCACACTCCCAAACATCCCTAGGTCGACCGTTTCCGATGTAATAGTGAAGTGGAAACGTTACGATGGAAAAGTCAACATACCTCTCTCACTGGCCATTTGCTACAGGTTCTGATGCCAGCCTCTAACGTCCCGTCGGTGACGGTTGCGCACGTCGCACCACAGCTCTCCCACGCGGCGACCTTCATTCTTGATTACAGCTATGTCAACTCGAACCTCCCCGCCACACGTCTACCAAAGGCGAAATATTTTTATACCAACCTTCTGCAGGCTGTTCCCTATAACGTAGTTGAAAACAAGTACCCTACGGTTCATTGGCCAAGAGTGTGGAAAACATGCACCACAACTTTCTCTTGTCCACGGTCCGTTCGAAGTGTTGAAAGGTGGCTACACTGTGCCACTGCGCCAGAGAGTGCGCCAAAGAGTACTATTAAGCCGCCTCCACAGTGCGTGTTAAGAGATCATAGCAGTCAGTGCTTGTTGGGAGTTCATGACAGTCAGTGCTAGTAGAGAGCTCGTGGAGGACAGTGGTTGTTGAGAGTCATAGCAGTAAGTGCCTGTTGAGAGTTCGTTGAAGACAGTGTGTGTTAAGAGCTCGTGGTTGTCGTGAAGTTGGAGTAAGATGTTGTAGTAAAGAGTGTTGTTCCATGTTTTATGCAGTTATTTGATGGGAGAGATAGCAGATGTTATTGTGTGCATTTCGTCAATATATATGAAGGTAAAACTTATAATGTCTTTTTATTATTTGTGTATCTGAAATAATGTGTCACTACAGGTTCAGTCAACAAAGCATCTGGCTTGTGTTCTTATATTAGAGTGAATTCTGGTTTTCTTACGCAATTACAGTTTTTCTAAATTTCTTTTGTCACGTCAGCATAGTTGGTATTTAAAAAAAATTCTTGTCTTGTTGGAAAAGAACCGTGCCAGATGTGGACGTTGAGTCACACTCCCACATACAGAACAGTTACATTTGTGCTTGGATTTTGTAGGTTTTATAGTTGCTGGGGACTTAATTAATTAACTGTGTTTACGAAAATTTTCTTACATTGTTTGTTGCAGTCAGATAGCGTAATAATTCTAGTCAGGGCCAACCGATTACGAGACTTACGTAATCGGACAGACAGCTATCAAAATCATTTTCAATTATATATATTTAATTAAGCCCCCATGCACGTGGCGACCGCTGCTTCGGATCGTCCCTTGGAATCTTCTGATGTAAAAATAGTAGACCGTAGTACTGTTGTAGTAATTTGTAGTTTAGTAATTGTAGTCTATTTTGTATGTGTAGATTTAGTAATTGGCATTCTTCTAATGGTATTTTTCAAAATTTAATTTTTATTGCCTTGTAGACGCGTTTGACAAATTAGTGCAATTATTTCAATTGTTCGTTAATCGTGTTTGCAGGAAACATCTCGTGTGAATAGTATTGTTGGAGATAGAGAGTCATTGTGTGTAATTTTCGTACAGTGACGAATTTTTTTGCATGTTTTGTAAATGATTACGCGATCGATGAAGAAGGCAAAAATGATGAATAGTCAGAATAACGAAATTGTTGACATGGCGAACTCGCCAACACAGGATAACAGTATGATGAATAATGGTGTTGAAAACAATTTGATAAGCAAGGACAATAGTCCGGAAACAGTTCAAAATTTTTCTCAATCAGAAAATTCACAGATTACGAGATTAACGACAGAAGAGATAGAGCAGTTGATGGGTGCAATATTAAATCTGGGATCACAAATGGGAACAATGGAAACGCAGTTAGACTCTTTACGATCTGAAATAAAAACATTTAGAACTGAGATGAAAGCAATGACAACACGGTTTTGCTCAAAAATAGGAACAATTGAAAAAGAAATAGGAACAACTAAAACCGAGATGAAAGCAGTGGGATCACAGTTACGATCTGAATTAGAAACTGATAGGGGAACAATGGAAACTCAGTTAGGCTCACGAACAGGGACATGTTTCAAATACATGAAAGACGAATCAAATAAAGAAATTAGAGAAGAAGGACAACCGATTTTGAAGGCTCACAATAATAGTTTAATTTCAACAGGAATTAGACAAGAGGAACAGGACAGGGAACAGGAAGAAAAAGATCGCGTGATAGTACAAAAATTTTCAGAATTAAATTTACAACGTGCACACGATAAGGAAGAAATAATTGAGAGAATCGAGGAATCCGTTCCAAATGACAGAATAAATAACTTAACGCAACAGTGTGAACACTTAACTACAAAATGTGACAATACCGAAACCCGAGTCGCGACACTTACGGAAGACGTAAATAA
Source organism: Schistocerca piceifrons (assembly GCF_021461385.2). Taxonomy (NCBI): domain Eukaryota; kingdom Metazoa; phylum Arthropoda; class Insecta; order Orthoptera; family Acrididae; genus Schistocerca; species Schistocerca piceifrons. The sequence goes on along the minus strand of NC_060138.1, from coordinate 1,022,863,750 downwards.
ACAGAAAGGACAATTAAGTGACTCATCGGAAAGAGTTGAGGAGATCTCAGATAGATTGACAAGTGTTAGTTTAGCAGAAGGGTGTGAAGAAAATAATTTGTTTCATTTACGGGATGCAACAAGAGAGCGCCAGGCGCGCGAACTTTACAATAATCGACATGCGGACTGGGACAGATGCGGTAGGTCTTTGTCGCCACGAGGCGAAAACTTTGATTATAAACACTTTTTGACTGTCCGGAAATTTAAGATATTTCGCAATTCTAAGAATGACATACATCCATGTTCATGGTCAGGTCAATTTGCGTACGCACTTCCGCCAAAGTTGCCATTAAGTCACAAACTTGAAATTATGTGCAGCTATTAAAGTCCTCAGGGGATTCACTACTCTAAGTGAATATGTGCCGTAGCGAGCATAGGGCCCCGAGCTGTAGTGGTGCTATTTCTCTTTTAGTTTTCTGTACCGCTGCCTACTCTTTTACTATTCTTTGCATCTGTCAAAACAACTCTTCGACTATCAATCTATCTAGTGAGTAAGTAAACAATAACCTGATATGACTAATTTACCTAAAAGTGACTTTGGAACTTACCGTTTGGACTTACTATATTTTCTGCAGCATTCATTCGTTGTCTAAATGAAATTTTACCTGTTTATCTTGGTGACAATATTACTTCCTATGTTGACGATATTATTATTGCTAAACGTTCTTGGAGTGAGCGCAACAAAATTTTGGATTCATTATTACGTATTTTGCAAGAGTTGGCATTACAGTAAACTTGGAAAAATCAGAATTTGGTCGTTCTCAGGTGAAATTTCTCGGTCACATTATTGCTACAGAAGGTATTCTTCCTGATCCAGAGAAACTAGATGCTATTCAGTTCGCAATGACATTCTTTTTAAACGAAAATCGGTCGACAACTCCGTTTGGTTAGTTTGTATTCCTGATGAGTGGGTCAATAAATTGATTTGGTATACGCATCTCAGTTATGCACACTTTGGTCCCAGAAAATGCTTTCATAAATTACGAGAAAATTGCTATTTCAGTAATATGGAAAAACGTATTCGATCTGTTCTTGCCAAATGCAAATTATGTCAAATGGCTAAGCCTCCAACGATTTCTCACAGAGCACCGTTGTTTCCTGTCATTCCAGCGAAATTAAAGGAGATGGCTGCAGTCGATTTGTTCGGTCCAGTGGTTCGTTCTACTAATGGTTTTGCGTACATTTTCGTAGCAGTGGAGTTGACGTCAAAATATGTGTGTTTTACACCTTTACGCAAAGCAACAGCTCGTTCAGTATCTAATGCTTTCCTCAAACATTTTCTTAAAGAAGTTGGTCATGTTGACAAGGTTATATCAGATAATGGATCACAGTTTCGTTCTAAAATTTGGCTTCGTACTCTACACCGTCGTAAAATTAAACCAATCTTCATCTCACTTTTTCACCCTCAATCTAACGCTTCAGAGAGATGGATGAAGGAAATCAATAAATTGTGCCGTCTTTATTGTCATCAGAATCACAGAACTTGGGATCAGTACCTTCATATTTTTCAAAACATTCTGAATGAACTTCCTAATGACTCAACTTCTTTACCGCCTCTATTAATATTAAAAAATAAGGTACCGACAAATCGCATTTCTGAAATCGTTCCTTTTCCGCCTTCACGGAAACTGCGGCATTCTGAAGTTGTCAACCTGGCTCTGCAAAATATTGCATCTGCGGCTGCTAGAAGAGAGAAATCAGCTAAACGTCCTGGTCTTTTAAAAATCTTGTCAGTTGGTCAGAAGGTATTAATTAAGTCCCACCGTTTGTCTCACAAAGGAAAAGGCTTATGTCGCAAATTTTTTCTGCTTTATAATGGTCCATATAGAATTCGCAAAATTATTCATGATAACACTGTTGAAGTAGAAACTCTTAAATCACGACGCTCTAAAGGAATACATCATATATCAAACGTAAAAATTTTTGTGGAATGACATACTTGTGAAAAACTAACAGCTAGATGTAAACACGCAGAGAGTACAAGGATACCGCGCTGTGTTTTGGCGGCGGCACATACTCAAAGCAACAGTCAAGTCTGCGCGCCGCGCAAGGCAGTCGTTGACCGAAAACAATTGCTTCCTACGTCACGCGCCTACAGCTGATCGAGCGCTCAGTGCGAATGCACTGACAGCCGTAAACAAATACACAGTCTAATTTCTCCGACTAAATTCAGTATAAAGCTATAGTGACTTGATGAATTCTGTTATTAACATTCAGTATTTTTCAGGATACGATTGTATAAAATATTTAAGAACTTCAGGTAAATTCTGTGAGTGTCCGACGTTAAGACGACTTGCTATCGAGAAATTTTCAGGAAGAATGTAATTTTGAAGAAGAAACTAATAAACTAAAAAGGGTAACTATTAATTGAGTTCATTTTTCAGGTAACATATTTCCACTTAGGTACGTACTTTAGACGTAATTTGCTGCTCGCGATTACGTGATTCATACTTTGTGCTGATTTCAGGTTCTATGAATTTACTTGTGAAGCGACGTGCTTGCGTACGTTAACTGATTTTGACAATGATTATTAATGAACTGGGTTGTAACTTGTGTATATTATGCATCGCTTGGCTGCGCTGCTTTTTCACTGATGTCTTATTTTTTTAATTATGTGCCTGCTGTGCTTAGTTATTTAAATTATAATTGTCACCTGATTTATTGTGCTGATATGTATGTAAGTTATACTTTGTGATTTATCTGCTTGCGCCTTCATGTTTACTTATTAAGATGACATATGAACATTTATTTGCTTAGGCTGATATGATGCTAATGACCTGTTTATTACGTAAGATATATGTTTACTGCTATGCGTATGGATTACATATTTACACATTTCTGTTTTGTTGCCATAACTACTCTTTAATCTGGTGTATAGAAATGCTGATATAAGGTGTACAAACATAGAGTTTAGGTCACACTATGGTATTAATTATAGATTGTTCACTTGGCAGAGCCTCGTTGTAGGATTTGAGCTGCATCCACTTGTTGACATTGTGTTCTCTAATGGTATATTTACTCGCTGTTGCTTGTTTTGCTTACGCTCAGTGCCTTACATTTTTAAGATAAGAAAATGAACTGCTATAATTCGACGAACGACATTGGTAGAAAGAACTTCGTTGAAGTCACATGAGCTGGAGGTTTTATGGAAGCTGTATAACTTTATGCTAATAGGAAGGAAGCTAACGACATGACAGACCAAAACTAGGTTTAGACCATTAACAATTATTACACTGCATTTTTCGTGAGCAATTGAAATAGGAAGTGACACTTGACACAGAAATACTCCAAATGTTTGCTTCTGCTATGATTCTTGAAGTGGTGTACACACTGTGAAATATTATGATCATTCACACTCCGTAATCGTACTTAATTACTGAGAGTTATTCGAACTAAGTCTGTTAGAGGTCATGTATGCATTTCTTTGTTTATAATTCATAATGAGTAGAAGATTGGGCTCAGATGGATTACACAGAGGTTGTGTGTTGACACTGTGTCTTCGGATTGTATGGGATGCTGAATTGAAGTTGCATTAGGATTTTATCTGTACTTGTTCGAGGAGACTGACTAGAGGAAAGAGTTGTTATGGAAGTGTAATGATATTGGTGCTGAGGTTTATATGTAGCGACGTATTATTGAGGTATTAAGAGTATGTGAAGTAGATGATTATTGGAGTTTTTGTGGACAAGAGGTAAGATAAATGATATTGATGATAAGAGTTATATGTATCGACGTATTGAAGAAGTATTAGTGACGTATTGAGATTATCTGATGCTGTTGATTATTGGAGTTTTGGTGTATAAGAGGTAAAGTAAGTGAGGAGCATATTTTTTTTGTTGGTCTTATGGAACAAGGAGGATGAAGATAGCAGACTAGAACACTAAAATAGAAGGAAGATAGTCTATACACACACTTTGTTAAATCACTAAGCAGTATATACTTTTTTTTTGGAGAGAGGAAGTAATTGCATATCTTGGCTCACTGACAGTTGTTCAACAACAGTACATTTTGATCTGGCTTGGCAAACATTGGTCTTGACATGATGACTATGACGTTGACTTAACTATTATTGACTGTTATACATTGCTGCCAGTACTACTTGATACACATGATGAACATCAGATTTTGACAGAATTACATTTATACAATTAACACTATTCAGTTACACAGTAGTACTTAATGTGGATGAAAGATGAATGAGTGTGTTTTGTGTGTTTTCCTTTCCTAATCCTACCCACCTATCTCGTAAATATTATTTTATTTGTTTGTAGTGGCTTGCACTGACACCCATGAATATTATAGGTTTACTGGTATTTGTGTATTGTAATAGTTAATAGGACAATTATCTGATATCATTTGTGTGTTTGTTATGATTTGTATGTTACTGTAAAAGCATTTGTATGTGCATTCAAACTATTGTTCATGCCTGAACTGTCTGATTAGTGAAGATAAATATTCTGAACTGTTACCTGCACTTTTTCAACATGATGTGTGACATTTAGTCATGTTTAATTTCTGCTGATGAACTGTGTGATCAGTGATTGTAAAAAAAAAAAATTATGGACTGTTATTTGTACCTTTCTTTACATGATTGGTGCCACTAGGACATGTTTAATTTCTGCTCATAAACTCTGATGAACAGTGTGATCAGTGCTAGTGAGTTTTTTGGAACTGCTTCTGCTGAGAGATGTGACTTGTTGCTGTCTGCACCTACTCAACATTGCTGGGTGCCTCTGATGGACTGCTTCTACTGAAATAATGTCACTTGTTGCTGTCTGCACCTGCTCAACATTGCTGGGTGCAACTGATGGACTACTCCTACTGAAATGGTGTCACTTGTTGGTGTCTGCACCTGCACTCAACATTGCTGGGTGCAACTGATGAACTGTTTCTACTGAAATGAAGTCACTTGTTGCTGTTTGCACCTGCTCAACATTGATGGGTGCAACTGATGAACTGTTTTTACTGAAATGAAGTCACTTGTTGCTGTCTGCACCTACTCAACATTGCTGGGTGCCTCTGATGGACTGCTTCTACTGAAATGATGTCACTTGTTGGTGTCTGCACCTACTCAACATTGCTGGGTGCAACTGATGGACTGTTTTTACTGAAATGATGTCACTTGTTGGTGTCTGCACCTGCTCAACATTGCTGGGTGCAACTGATGGACTGTTTTTACTGAAATGATGTCACTTGTTGGTGTCTGCACCTGCTCAACATTGCTGGGTGCAACTGATTGACTGCTTCTACTGAAATGATGTGACTTGTTGCTGTGTGTACCTCTGCAACTTTACTGGGTGCCACAGATGGAACTGCTTCTGCTGAAATGATGTCACTTGTTGGTGTCTGCACCTGCTCTCAACATTGCTGGGTGCAACTGATGAACTGTTTCTACTGAAATGAAGTCACTTGTTGCTGTCTGCACCAACTCAACATTGCTGGGTGCCACTGATGAACTGCTTCTACTGAACTAATGTGACTTGTTGCTGTGTGTACCTCTTGAACTTTACTGGGTGCCACAGATGGACCTGCTTCTACTGAAATAATGTCACTTGTTGCTGTCTGCACCTGCTCAACATTGCTGGGTGCAACTGATGGACTGCTTCTACTGAAATGGTGTCACTTGTTGGTGTCTGCACCTGCTCTCAACATTGCTGGGTGCAACTGATGGACTGCTTCTACTGAAATGGTGTCACTTGTTGGTGTCTGCACCTACTCAACATTACTGGGTGCAACTGATGGACTGCTTCTACTGAAATGATGTCACTTGTTGGTGTCTGCACCTGCTTAACATTGCTGGGTGCAACTGATGAACTGCTTCTACTGAACTAATGTGACTTGTTGCTGGGTGTACCTGCTAAACTTTACTGGGTGCAACTGATGGACTGCTTCTACTAAAAAGATGTCACCTGTTAGTGTCTTTTTTTTGTATAAACTAATCATTGCAAGCATTTTATGTGAACATTTGTATAAACTGATTTTTTGTATATTGTGTAAACTATTATGTAAAGTCACATGTATGAAAAGAAGTTGTATTGCTTACTGTACTTCATATGTTAGGTTAGTGAGAGGTCAGTGCAAAGCCAAAAATTTTAACTAATTATGTGATATTTAGGTATTAATATTATCTTTTATTTTTGTCTGTATTTTTCTGGACGAATTTGGTGGTATTTTCACCACCAATGCTGGCAAAAATACCATCAAATTCTGGCCTGTGGAGGAGGGGCATATGAAAGGTGGCTACACTGTGCCACTGCGCCAGAGAGTGCGCCAAAGAGTACTATTAAGCCGCCTCCACAGTGCGTGTTAAGAGATCATAGCAGTCAGTGCTTGTTGGGAGTTCATGACAGTCAGTGCTAGTAGAGAGCTCGTGGAGGACAGTGGTTGTTGAGAGTCATAGCAGTAAGTGCCTGTTGAGAGTTCGTTGAAGACAGTGTGTGTTAAGAGCTCGTGGTTGTCGTGAAGTTGGAGTAAGATGTTGTAGTAAAGAGTGTTGTTCCATGTTTTATGCAGTTATTTGATGGGAGAGATAGCAGATGTTATTGTGTGCATTTCGTCAATATGTATGAAGGTAAAACTTATAATGTCTTTTTATTATTTGTGTATCTGAAATAATGTGTCACTACAGGTTCAGTCAACAAAGCATCTGGCTTGTGTTCTTATATTAGAGTGAATTCTGGTTTTCTTACGCAATTACAGTTTTTCTAAATTTCTTTTGTCACGTCAGCATAGTTGGTATTTAAAAAAAATTCTTGTCTTGTTGGAAAAGAACCGTGCCAGATGTGGACGTTGAGTCACACTCCCACATACAGAACTGTTACATTTGTGCTTGGATTTTGTAGGTTTTATAGTTGCTGGGGACTTAATTAATTAACTGTGTTTACGAAAATTTTCTTACATTGTTTGTTGCAGTCAGATAGCGTAATAATTCTAGTCAGGGCCAACCGATTACGAGACTTACGTAATCGGACATACTAAAACTAAAAATATTTTCAATCATATTTAATTAAGCCCCCATGCAGTGTATCAGATCGCCAACAAAAAATATGCGACACGACAGTGACTTCACGCTATTAGACTGGCAGAAGCCAAGATTGTCACTCTTGGATACCGATGAACATCGTTTTACATGCGTATCGTCGTCCGGAGTTTGACGACTAACACAGAAGACATTGGCTTGTACCTCCGGGTCACGCCTGATATGATTGACCCTCAGACCCTCCTCTGTCCAGATGAAAGTTACGTTCCCGCCGCAAAATATCAGGCGCTAACATGGCTCAAAGGAATTACCGTCGCCTATATCTTTAACGACGGAGAGAAAGAGCAGCTTGATTACTGGCGGTTCCTACAAAATGCTCACAATGCCCTCGAACGCACACCGAGATACCGTACGCTCTTCGCAAATTATTTACGCAGTGTTTTCGTTAACCCCCCACTCGGTTGGGGAGTGCCAAGCTGCGGTTATTGTTCTGAACCCCATCATACATACGGCTGAACGCCCTGCCTTGTCAGCCACGAGAGAAGGAAGACACAGGCTACTGCAAGGATTGCTGTTTTCCTTGGGGCACTTGCGAATCAGAATGCGTCCGTTGCAGATACCCTTCAAAGGCGTTGATGGAGATATCAGATAACGATGGCGCAGTACCAGATGGAACCAGTTACGTTTATTGAAGAACTTTTTTAGCTGAAATTGTATTAGTGATTTTTTTGTTTACTCTTTGAATGCCACCTTTGTTGTTGTAACACTCAGTTACAAGAATTATCATTTGTACACAAAAGTAATCATGTGAAAAAAAAGTAGCGTAGCGGTAGCGTTACCGCCTACCACGCTAGGGGGCCAGGGTTCGATTCCCCGCAGGGGACTGGGTGTTGTGTGTCTTTCATCATCATTGACACGCAAGTCACCGAAGTGGCCTCAACTAGAAAGACTTGCAATACCGCGGCCGAACACCAAAGTGGTTCAAATGGTTCAAATGGCTCTGAGCACTATGGGACTTAACATCTGTGGTCATCAGTCCCCTAGAACTTAGAACTACTTAAAGCTAACTAACCTAAGTACATCACACACATCCATGCCCAAGGCAGGATTTGAACCTGCGACCGGAGCGGGCGCGCGGTTCCAGACTGAAGCGCCTAGACCGCACGGCCACACTGGCCGGCCACCAAAGTGGATTTCCCGGCCAATAAAATGCTATACTATCATTTCATTTTACCGCCGACAGTTGAAGAGGGTCATAATGTGTACTAGGCAGACATCTGTCCAGATCATCACACAGGAATTCCAAACTGCATCAGGCTCCACTTCAAGTACTATGATAGTTAGGCGGGAGGTGAGAAAACTTGGATTTCATGGTCGAGCGGCTGCTCATAAGCTACATATCACGCCGATAAATGTCAAATGACGCCTCGCTTGGTGTAAGGAGCATAAAAATTGGACGATTGAGCAGTGGAAAAACTTTGTATGGAGTGTCGAATCATGGCACGCAATGTGGCGATCCCATGACAGGGAGTGGGTATGGCGAATGCCCGATGAACGTCATCTACCAGCGTGTGTAGTGCCAACAGTAAAATTCGGAGGCGGTCGTGTTATGGTGTGCTTGGATTTTCATGGAGGGGACGTGCACCCCTTGTTATTTTGCGTGGCACTATCACAGCATATTCTTGCTTCCCACCGTTGAAGAGCAATTCGGGAATGGCGATCGCATCTTTCAACACAATCGAGAACCTGTTAATTACGTACGGCCTGTGGTGGAATGATACACGACAATAATATCCCTGTAATGGACTGGCCTGCACAAAGTCCTGATCTGAATCTTGAACACCCTTGGGATGTTTTGGAACGCCTGTGGTGGTTCTTTGTATGTTATGTATTGATATTTATGTGTCATGAGAAGTTGGGGTATTATTCTGTCTGCTTCACAGCTGGAAAATTATTTACGTCAGGGACTCAGTAGGGTACTTCTCGCAGTTAGTTTTCTCGACATGCTGTTTTTATATTAAAAGACACCAGCCATTTGGGGTGAAAGGTACAGTGAAGCGACTCTAACAGCCTCTCCTGTACAAATGTCAACCTCACCTACCCGAGTTGCAGCTAAGGATTGCTGCACGGTACACCCTGTTATTGCTAACGAGGCTCTGACGACCGAGTGTTTCCCGGGATAAGGAAACGCCCCCTATCAAGTGCCAACGGTCCCAAAGAGAGCGGATGAGCGGATAGAGGCAGGGCACTCTCTTGTCCTTGGAGTGAGAAATTGCTCCTAAAGGCGGAAGAACTTCACAGTCAACGGCATAGGATGGAGAAGGCAACGGGAAACCACTCCATTAAAGATCACTCAAGATATCCCAAGAATCAGTAGCGCACCATGCCAGAATCTTCTGTTAAACATAAATCCGGAGTAATAGTCCCCCAATCGGATCTCCGGGTGGGGACAATGGAAGGTCAGGCAAAGTTGAAGAATACACTAAAAATAGCAACATGGAATGTAAGAACACTCCTCCAATGCGGGAAATTAGAGAACCTCAAACTAGAGATGGACAGAATGGGAACAGACATAATAGGAATATCTGAGATGCGATGGCCTGAACCAGGAGACTTCAGATCAGGAAATTATCGTATCATTCATACAGGTACTAACCAAGGAACAACTGGAATCGGTGGAGTTGGAATAATTCTAAAAGGAAAACTCGGGAATCTAGTCACAGGATATGTGCAATTTAACTCTAGGATAATACTAGTCAAAATTGGAACCAAACCAAAGAACACGGTAATAGTACAAGTCTATATGCCGACATCGGCAGAAGAAGACGATGTAATAGAAACAGTGTATGAAGACATCAACAAAGTTATAAATTATGTTAAAGGTGAAGAGAACTTAATTATAATGGGAGATTGGAATGCTAGTGTTGGAGAAGAGAAAGTTGACGGAATTGTAGGGAAATATGGTCTAGGAGATAGAAACGAAAGAGGAAGCCGGCTAATTGAATTTTGTGCCAAAAACAAGTTGGTCATAGCGAACTCCCTTTTCAACCACCATAAAAGAAGAAGGTACACGTGGAAAGCCCCAGGAGATACTAGAAGACACCAAATCGACTATATATTAGTAAAATCGCGTTTTAAAAACCAAATCAAGGATTGCAGAAGCTACCCGTCTGCGGATATTAATAGTGATCACAACCTTGTAATGATGAAATGCTTACTCAAACTCAAGCGATTAGAGAGAAAAACGAACAAAGTATGGAACAGAGATAACCTAAAGTCTGAAGAACTAGTGATCCCTTATGCACGGAAAACTGATGAGATGGCATCAAACATTATTCCCGGGAGTACTAACGAGGAGTGGAAACAAATCAAAGAAGGCATACATAAAGCAGCAGAAGAATTTATTGGGAAAGCCAAACCTGTAAACAGGAAAGAGTGGATAACACCTGAAATAATTTGTCTAATGGAAGAAAGAAGACTATACAAAAATGCCTCTGACGAGCAAAGCGAAAACAAATATAGAAAGCTTAGAAACCAAATAAACAGAGAATCTAGGAAAGCAAAAGAAAATTACCTCAACAGCATTTGTAAAGAGGTGGAGGAAAACATGGTTAAAGGAAAAACTGACTTGGCCTACAGAACAATAAAACAAAACTTTGCTAAACGGAAAGTAAAATCTTCAGGAACTATAAAGAACAAAGAGGGCAAGGTACTATTTGGATATGACACGCTGAAGAGATGGCAAGAATACATTGAAGAGCTATATCAAGGAGACCCTCTAACAGATAATATGATAGAATTAAGCGAAGAAGTAGAGAAAGAAGAACTAGGGGACACAATTCTGAAAGATGAATTTGAAAAAGCACTAAAAGAACTACCAGATAAGAAAGCGGCAGGTGTTGATGATATACCTTCTGAACTAATTAAGAAATCAGGAGACAAAATGAAAGCTACATTACTGCAACTCATACAGAAAATATACAAAACAGGTGAAGTTCCTGAAGACTATCAGAAATGCATCATATTCCCCATACCTAAGAAAGCATCTACTATGGACTGTGAAAACCATCGAACACTCAGTCTTCTTTCACACGCATCAAAAATTCTAATAAGAATAATTTTGAAAAGAGTTGAAAACCAATTGAATAGCACTCTAAGTGAAGACCAATTCGGTTTTAGAAGCGGTGTAGGGACGAGGGAAGCAATCTTATCTTTAAGACTAATAATTGAGAAACAAATTTCCAAAAACAAACAAGTATTTATAGCCTTCGTAGACCTCGAAAAGGCATTTGACAATGTTGTATGGCCAGAAATGTTTAGAATTCTGAAGAAGGCTGGTCTGAAATATAATGATAGAAGGATAATCTTTAAAATATACCAAAATGAAACAGCCTTAGTTAAGAAGGAAAACAAAGAAGAAACAGCAAGAATAAGGAAAGGAGTGAGACAGGGATGCCCACTATCTCCAGTAATTTTCAACGCATATATCCAAGAAGCAATAGACAAAATAAGAGAGAATATTGAAGTAGGAATAAAACTTAACGGAATGAAAATAGATATGTTGCGATATGCAGATGATATCGCCATAATTACAGAAAGGAAAGAAGATTTAGAAGCCGCACTCAATGAAATGGAAAACACCTTAAAAGAACAGTATGGAATGAAAATAAATAAGAAAAAGACTAAAGTGATGGTGAGTGGCGCCCTGAACTACAATGAACCCATACGAATAACAATAAAGGGAGAGAAACTAGGGCAGGTTACAGAATTTAACTACTTAGGTAGCAAAATAACAGCAGATGGAAGGAGCAAAAGTGACATTAAATACAGAATACAACTTGCCAAAATAGCATTCAATGGAAAAAGAAACTTACTGACGAGTAGAAATGTTAGTTTAGACGTAAGAAAGAGAGTCATGAAAACCTATGTGTGGAGTACAGCCCTTTACGGATGTGAAACTTGGACTTGTGGAAAAGAAGAAAAGAGAAGATTAGAGGCATTCGAAATGTGGTGCTACCGGAGAATGGAAAAAATCAGCTGGCGAGACAAGGCTACAAACGAAGATGTCCTCAGAAGAGTGAAAGAAAACAGATCTCTTTGGCGAAATATACAGAAAAGAAGAATAACCTTCATAGGTCACATTTTACGGCATAACAATTTCATTAAGAGAATATTAGAAGGAATCATTGAAGGAAGAACTCGCCGAGGACGACCTAGATTAAGCTACATTCAACAAGTAATAAATGACATCGGGTGCCAGACCTATGCAGATATGAAGAAGAAAGTTGACAAAAGAACGGAATGGCGTGCTGCTGCCAACCAACCTGTGGGTTGATAACCGAAGAAGAAGAAGACCAGCCATTTGTTTTTTACTGAAGTCACGTTACGGTAATATGGTTCAATACGCGATAAACTGACTACTGTTACTGCTTCAAAGGAAGAACCTGTAAACAAGAGAATTGTCCTACATTTACAATTATTTTTACTCGTCAAACTTAGCGAATACTAAGATACTTATTACAACCCTGGACCATTACTATTTCTGACCTCTGTGCCAATGTTCTCCTATAAAACTTGAAAAAATTATTGAAATATATTACTTCATGAATATAGGAGTTGTTACAGGAAAGCATTATCGACACTTTTAAGTAATATTTGATTATATTTAGTCTAAATATTACATGAAACTTATGCCTTTTCGTTCCTCGTCACAAAATGGCTTCTTGCGCTACGAGGAAACAAAAGGGAAGTGAGTGATCCTTTTTCAAAAGGAACAAAGATTACAATTTACATTTGCAGATCATATTAATTGATTATATAGCCCTTGTGAATTTTCTGCGATAATATTTATTTCGTTATGACGTCAGTTTTGGTATATTTGCGAATTTATTCAATATGTTTTTCATCACGTTATATGGCGTACCGCCGCACCCCGACTTCGTGCCAGGCGTCACCGACCGACATCGATACCTCTCCTCAATGCAACACTCCGTGAAGAATGGGCTGCCGTTTCCCAAGAAACCTTCCAGCACGCAATTGAACGTATGCCTGCCAGAGCGGAAGCTGTCATCAAGGCTAAGGGTGCGCCAGCACGATATTGAATTCCAGCATTACCGATGGAGGGTGCCACGAACTTATAAGTCATTTTCAGCCGGGTGTCCGGATACTTTTGATCACACAGTGTATCTATGCAAAATTTTGTTTAAGAAAGAAGCACCTTTTACAGATCATGGGCAAGTTAGTTTTCGCAGTATGCTCTATCAGTTGAAGATCTTCACTGATTCAAAGAAATGTAAAGAAAGATCGTGTGGTGCCATTTTTCAACATCCGCATTATTTGCCCCTGTTTTATTCATGTGACTCTACATACACCGAAATATCTCGTGTTCCTAAGATACTCTGTCGTTACAGTTATTAGAATACATCCCACTGGACAAGAGACAGTCAGTGTGATACAAACGTGAAGGACGTGCCTCCCTTTCCGTAAATATGGCAGACTCTTTAAGAGAACATTTGGAGAGCATTGTAAGCGTCGTTCAGTAACCCAAAAATGGTCTGCACACTCACCAAACTTAAAACATCCATAGTCTTATCCATGGCGAAAATTAAAAATACAGATCTATCAGGAAACACCGACGACTTCCGAAGGCATAAATGCCTTGTAACACGGGTCTCCGTTGCCGTTAGCTCAAAATTCATCGCTCAGTATTGTTTCTCCATAATCAATTTATAGCGTGTAGGAATGTTCAATGTCAACGTTTTGAGCAATTGGTATGACAACCGCAGTAATAAACACACAAACCGTAACTCAGCTAAGTTTTGCTTACATTTGGTATAATATGACAGAGGCCTGAGGTAGCTCTTCGCGTGACAGTAGGACAGTGGTTTGCGGCGCTTTTATGTAGATACGATTTGATTAAGTACCATACATGTTACGACGTTGAACGTCTGTTAGACGCTTATTTCAAATACCACAGAAATAAGTTTTTAGTTCCATCAGAAAACAACCAAAGTTGGGGTCATAGCTCGACGACTGTAAAACGCCGACGCCAGGAAATTCGCCCCGTTGTCCGCTAGCTTGGCGAAAACCGCATCTCGATATACTCGTATTTACTCAGTCTGTATCTAACTGGGATGGTCTGTCTTAGCTAGCTACCCCAGTGTACAAATAAAATTTAGTGTCAAGGTTTTGGGCACTGTATGGTACATCTGGACCGTCATGTACTGTGCTCCACGGTATGTGGACTGTTTAATATCTTGTGCACTATTTGAATATAACTGAAGCAGTCTAGAGTTTTCCTCAAAGAAAATCGGTATCTGTATAACCCGCAAATCATAGTTAAATACATGTAGACAGGAATTTATTCCATACAATAAGTTAACAACTGCACATTCCTAGCTGGCTTGATACTAGATTCCATACTATGAGTTAACTACTGTACCTATCTAGCTGGCTTGATATGTAGAATTGCAAGGGATGTACCAGGCATACTCATTTGTCATTTGTGACGAGTCAATTCTGAAATTACTTTTCTTTGGTTAGACTGAGGGGACGGAACGTTAAAAGTCTTGTCTTCCATCCGATTGTTTGTTGGTTTTTTTTTATACAGGATGTTCTGAAATTGCTGTTACAAAATTCTAAGACTTGTAGAGGGGAGTGAGAATATAGTATTTTGAATTGGAACCCATGTCTGGAAACGTAACGTTTCCGTGCTACGGACGTTGCAAAACATGTTGGTGACGCGACCATTTTTACAAGTAATTGATTAGGCATGACGCAGTACATCACTTGTTTAATAATTTCACTCATTAATATCAACGGAAATTACTTGTGTACTGGATGATGTGTTCTCTTCAATGCAATACAGTATGGCCTCTTCCGTTTCGGGTGAGCGGCGTCTCCTCAGGGCATCATACTCACGCCTGCCCACGGAAAAGGTACCATTTCTTGAAGCCGTTGTGTAATTTCAGCGTAGATGTTATGCGATGGATTCGGACGTTGTGGAGAATGATCCTGATAAAGGCGACTAGCAGCACTTCCGTTATAGTAACGAGCTGCATTCAGAAGGAACATGTCGGTATATTCTGCAAACGTGTACTCAACCGTGTTGCTCTAAGATTCACAGACACGTGAATGGGGCTCGAACTAGATCATAGAGGTAGGACAGACGTCAAATGACGTCATTCGATCCGACGTAACCACCCCAAACCATGCCTACACTGTGGCTTATCTACCTAGCAAACAAGTTTTTAAAAGGCTGTAGGACGGAAACCGAAAGATTCCAGACGTGGGTTCTTATTCAAAATATTATTTACTCACTACCCTCTACAAGTCCGAGTAGTTGTTATGGGATTTTCCGAAGATCCTGTATATCGGGTGTGATATGCTTGAGCTGTGTTGCGGCTCGTGTTGCTGCCGTTGGTAGGTTGGCGTCATGTAATAGGGATAGTGGCCTCTCGTTTTATTCTCGCATTTACTGGCGCCACTAAGTTTGTTAGCGTTGTCTGTCCGTGAGTGGCAACAGCAGCGGTTATCGATATCTAGTACCCTAGCACTATCTTTGGAGGGGCGTCAAGTGTTTTCCGGATCAGAGTGTGTCGGGTAGTTGGGTTGGGATGGAGCAGCAATGAGGTCCGGCAGCACGAGGACATGCCGGGACTGCTGGCGGCACGCAGGCACTGCCGGATCGAGTGGCTGTAGTTGCGAGGGCCACAACTTCATTGTCCACTGGCCCCAAGGCGTTTGAGTTGAGTGAACATTTACCCAGTAGTGAAACCTCCACTACTTTGAGATCACGCCGCTTGTTTGGCCGTTGCTACTCTTTGGGTCACTGAGATGAAGAGCAATGAGTGGAGTGTTTGGAGTTGGCGAAATTAATTAGCCATCCTCCACTTCTTGTTATTAATCATTGAATTCCTTGTGTTTATTGATGAAGTTCAACCAGCGGTATTTTTCTGCCTGGTGGCCCCCAGTTACCTGCCCTGGAGGTCAGCGTATTTTCGCGGCCGTGTACCATTCCTCGCCTTACTGCTGCTGTCGGGTAAGGCATGAAGTTAGACAGCTTCCTTGATTGTGGTTCGGATATTTGTTTCTTTTGGACTACCTTGGTCATAGTGGTTCCTTCTGCTTCTGGATGTTCTAAACACCTGATTGTGAAGAATCAATGCTGTCCACTGGTTCTGCCTTGCCTGGGTTATTCCATCGTTGTGTTGGTTACCAGACGTTAGGTAGATTTTGCAAGAGTGTTGGTCTGTATTTAAACTGTCACTAGTTTGAGATGCCATCTGGTCAGGTGAATACAACTCTTGGCTACCTGTCTCATTGGTTGCGAAGTTGGGCGACTTTCACAGGTCAATGCTTGGAGCACTGTCTGCGGCCCACTTCTCTCTTAGTTTGATCAGATTGTGATGATTGCTTTTTAGTTTTTTTAAAATTCTGAGTTATTACTATTGGGGTGTTCAGCCGACAAGTAATTTGAATTTCTGGTCAATAAGGCCTTCAGCTCTGAGTGCAATTTGTCCTAAGGTTTTTTAATTAGATATTGTCTCTTAATAGTGAATTTATGATGATTTTTTTAAATATTTTAGTTGTGTTTTATTACTATTGGTGTGTTCAGCTGACAAATAATTTGAATTTCTGGCCAATAAGGCTTTCAGGCGTGAATGCCATGTGTCCTAGCAATTGTTAATTAGATATTGTCTCTTGATGGTGAAATGTTGATGATTGTATTTTTTTAAAAATATATATATATTTTTTAATTTTGAGTTTTACTATTGGGATGTTCAGCTGACAAATAATTTGAATTTCTGGTCAATAAGGCCCTCAGGCGTAGTGCATCTTGCTTAAGAATTTTTTATTTAGACAGTGTGTTTTAACAGTCAAATTTGATAATTGTTCCTCATTGTCAACCTTATTTGCAATTGGTTCCAAATAAAGTGCATGTGATTTTTAAAGAAAAAAAGAAAGAAACTAAGCAACCAATGGTAACTGAGTAAGGCCCCGTTCACACTGAATCCTGTCATTCCCTAATCACATGTGTCAATGCTCTTCTGCAGTCCTGAGGATGCCGGCCACTAGTGGCCGTGCGGTTCTAGGCGCTTCAGTCTGGAACCGCGTGAGCGCTATGGTCGCAGGTTCGAATCCTGCCTCGGGCATGGATGTGTGTGATGTCCTTAGGTTAGTTAGGTTTAAGTAGTTCTAATTTCTAGGGGACTGATGACCTCAGATGTTAAGACCCATAGTGCTCAGAGCTAGAGATGGGCAAAACTGTTCTTTTCAGAGATCAGATCAGGACTGTTCACTCCCTGAAATGAACTAGCTTTTTTTCATGACTCACCACTCATTCACAATAGAAAATAAATGGAAGGCACATTGCCCTTTAAACTTGGTTTATTCCAGTACTATACCTGTATTTTGATCTTATTTGATCCTATTTTGAAGTAACACAGATAATGAGTGAGAATATTGTATTGTTTATTGAAATTTCCACGATATGACCAAGTTTTTGATTATTGATTTATTTTGCACTATCGTGGTTTTTTGGGTGATCGGAAAATGTTGTAACTTGAGATTTACATTAACAATATATTTGACTATAATGTATTAAAATTTCATTAACTTCGTACAAATACATCACAAGCCATATATTTTTAAAGTGAACGTTTCCTTCCGAAGACGCCTAAAATCGCAAAATCCGTACCAGAATAAGAAAAAAAAATATATAAATTTGACTGTAAGACTAAAGTGCTGCATATAGCCTTACACATAATAAAACAAGGAAAATATTGGTGTGTCACATTTTGCGATACGTTTGTTGGTTTGCTCGTAATTAAAGCGTAAATTCGAGTGTCCATGATAAAAATCCTATAGTAAAAGGAGTCATCAGGAACCTAATCCGATCAGTTTAAACAAATAAAAATAAAATAAAAACAAATGATGTATACATAACATAATGTTGTAATATACATAGCGGTATTACTACGAAGAACAATTTCCAGTAGAGACGAACTCCGATGCAGAGGCGCTGAGTCAAGCAGGTCGAGCCGCAAGCTGTATTACTGCGTGAGCTAAGACCGCAGAGACCAGAGTGACACCTGAGTTGCCTTGCTCAAGGCTCTGGCTAGAGTCGAGAACGGTGGGGTGAGCGTTGAGCGGGCGAGTTCCGAGGGTGGGAGGAGCGGTGAACGGCCACCAGTCACCAGCTCCAAGACAAATCGTCCGTACTCTTGCGAGCAGGTTGTTGCAAATAGTTCTTATGTTCTCCGCTAGGAGGCTCTCTGTCCTGCTGCTCGCATCAACTGCCTAGAGGGCAGGACGTGCGACTGAAACCCCAGATCACGTAAGAAACAGATTGCCCGATCGCTTGGTCTAGCAGGCAACCCTTGTCAGGGAACGGCCACCAGGTGGCAACAGCGTCACACCCTTACTTGTGGAATCAACCACTAGATGGCACTCCTTTCTGTGAAATATGTGGCAACATCGGCCGAACGCGTGCAGCTTTCCATTATTTGGCGTCTGTGAAGTACAGCTGTTTCTGACATACCGGTGGTAATGGATCGAGTCGTCATGCCGAGGGCCTGCGAGTATATCAACTGTGGACGGAGTAGACGAACAAATCCTGTACTAAAGATGTTCAGATTTCCCGTCAAAGATGAAGAAAGGTTACGGAAGTGGATTTTAAATCCAGGTAAATCAATGAGTTAGTTACGAGTAAGAATTAATAAAGAGCCCTAAGCATTCAATCCAATCTAAATTTTGTCGACCTTATATTCTGATATAACGCGGCAGCCCTTCCTTTATTTTTTTCGAAGATGTCGTTGTTAAGTGCGTACATGAAATTATATTCGTTTACAACTAACAGTCAAATGCAAAATTTAGTTATACTTAAGAACGCTTACAGAAATACTTAGAAAGGAAGCAAAATCTGTTTCTTAAACTTATTTACAGTCTTAATGTGAAAAATATATTGTCGTTATAACTCACCTAATCCCTATACATACTCTATGCAAAATGAATAATTATGTCGGTAATGTCAGGACGCGAAACCCACTGCTCACTGCAATATTTGTCAGTAAATTAACGGATTATGTTTCAAAGACGTTGAGAAGATTTTGAAAACTTTCTAGTGTTAACCTGAACGTGGAGATCTTTTTTACCATCATAATCCGCTTCAGAAGAGCTGTATAACAAAGAGGAAATAGACGGCATGGAAGGCGAGTGTAAAATCTATGCGACTGCAATACAGACTGCATTTAAACAGTAACTCACGAGAAATATTTGTGTGTTACTTTTCATTTGTTTCATTTCGGATATGATTGTGAGAAGTATCCCTACAGTAGAAATAAAGTTGGTTTGTAGAATTACAGGAGTTAATCTTCATTCTTCGATTGAAAACTCGGGAAAAACCATAGCCAATCATGGTCTACAGTCAGCTGTGTGACGAATGCATTTCGCGCGCAGCGCTCTAGCCGAACACAAATCAGCGTCATTCACGTGACCGAAGATACAGCGTTGCCAATTCCGCGACATGGACAGGTCAGTTAGCATCGTAGCGTCACCTGCGACATCTGTTGACCGACGGGAAAACTATTTTTACGGTTGCCTGTTCCGCCGTAAGGACGGTCAGGCGCTGGCTGTGTTGTGTGGCATGCAGTGTGCTCTGACCAGCAGAGGCCCCGCTGATATGCTCTCTCTCTCTCTCTCTCTCTCTCTCTCTCTCTGCTGTGGGAAACGTTTGCAGCTACCGTTCTTTTTTTCTGAATCACTGATTGTTCACTCCTTTGAAAGATTCAACTCTATGAATCAGTTCAGGAGTGGATCCCCTATCTCTACTCAGAGCCATTTGAACCACTTTTTTAGTCCTGAGGATGTCTGCTGCAGAGAGATAGTTAAATTGCATATAACAATGAACCTAATTCTCTGGCGAATTCCGTAGATTTCCTACGGCTTTGTCACGTTTTACCGAAATCGCTTGTTATGGACCATTCCCTTCGTCGGGTGACGTATTTACTCACTTCAGGAGCAGGTAAAAATTGGACAGAACATTTGACTGTAAAAGGGCAAAGCGTCCGTTAGCACTGCAGTGGAAACGCTTTAAACGTCGAAATGTCGGCGGAAAACGTTTTCCCGCTGTGGGCGAACGGCGAGAGAAAAGTCGGCGCGGGTGCTGCTCCGACTGGGCGCCTTTGACCGCCGGCGCACGTAATAGAATCGGATGCGGCTCAACTGGTGCGACAGCGCCGGCGGAATATGTGAGGGAGCCGGCGCGGCGGCTGGCGGCTGCTGCCCCAGCAATTTTTGGCGGCACGCGCGCCGCACGTGCCCGGAATGCCGCGCCGCTGCCCGCCTCGGCGCCCATTGCCTGGGCGAGGAACAGCCTAGCGTGGCGTGGCGTGGCGGGGCGCCACAGAGCGGAGCGGCCGCTGCCCGCGCTGCTTCATTACGGAAACCTAATTACGGCAGACGCCTTTGTAGGGGCGCTCCCTTCACCTTAGGCTGCACAAATGTATAAAAGGGAGTCTAGGGTGCTCTCAACAGTGCCGCAGAGTGAAGTCCAGTTTCTGTGGTGTCCTGATTATCGACTAACAAGGAGCATCACACAGTTATATATTTTTAGCATTCCGAGGTCGCTGCTAGCTGGTTGTGTTGCAGTCAAACTCCTTTTTGTTCTTTATTTTTACTTCATTCACCAACGACCAAGTGAATGGGGCGGGGAAGGGGGAGGGGGGGGGGAAGTTCTGTAAGCGTTCTATCAACCTGCACTATTCCAGCAGAAGGACATGTAACGAACAAAGAGACAAAAAAAAAACAGTAACTAAAAACCTCAGATACGAACAAGTGATATTTTGGGAACTTAAAACAGGATTACAAAAAGATAAAAACAAAACAATAGAACTACACTAAAATTTAATACATGATACGCTACTAGCCATTAAAATTGCTACACCACGAAAATGACGTGATACAGATGCGAAATTTAACCGACAGGAAGAAGATGCTGTGATATGCAAATGATTAGCTTTTCAGAGCATTCACATACGGTTGGCGCCGGTGGCGACACCTACAACGTGCTCACATGAGGAAAGTTTCCAACCGATTTCTCATACACAAACAGCAGTTCACCGGCGATGCCTCGTGAAACATTGTTGTGATGCCTCGTGTAAGGAGGAGAAACGCGTACCATCACGTTTCCGACTTTGATAAAGGTCGGATTGTAGCCTATCGCGATTGCGGTTTATCGTATCGCGACATTGCTGCTCGCGTTGGTCGAGTCCAATGACTGTTAGCAGAATATGGAAAAGGTGGGTTCAGGAGGGTAATACGCCGTGCTCGATGCCAGCGGCCTCGTATCACTACCAGTCGAGATGACGGGCATCTTACCGGCTTGGCTGTAACGGATCGTGCAGCCACGTCTCGGTCCCATATGGGGACGTTTGCAAGACAACAACCATCTGCACGGACAGTTCGCCGACGTTTGCAGCAGCATGGACTATCAGCTCGAGACCATGGCTGCGGTTACCCTTGACGCTGCATCACCGACAGGAACGCCTGCGATGGTGTACTCAACGACGAACCTGGGTGCACGAGTGGCAAAACGTCATTTTTTCGGATGAATCCAGGTTCTGTTTACAGCATCATGATGCTCGCATCCTTGTTTGGCGACATCGCGGTGAACGCACATTGGAAGCGTGTATTCGTCATCGCCATACTGCCGTATCAGCCGGCATGATGGTATGAGGTGCCATTGGTTACACGTCTCGGTCACCTCTTGTTCGCACTGACGGCACTTTGAACAGTGGACGTTACATTGCAGATGTGTTACGACCCGTGACTCTACCCTTCATTCGATCCCTGCGAAACCCTACATTTCAGCAGGATAATGCACGACAGCTTGTTGCAGGTCCTGTACGGGCCTTTCTGGATACAGAAAATGTTCGACTGCTGCCCTGGCCAGCTCATTCTCCAGATCTCTCACCACTTGAAAACGTCTGGTCAATGGTGGCCGAACAACTGGCTCGTCACAATTCGTCAGTCACTACTCTTGATGAACTGTGGTATATTGTTGAAGCTGCATGGGCAGCTGTACGTGTACACGCCATCCAAGCTCTGTTTGACTCAATGCCCAAGCGTATCAAGGCCGTTATTATGGCCAGAGGTGGTTGTTCTGAGCACTGATTTCTCAGGATCTATGCACCCAAATTGCGTGAAAATATAATCACATGTATGTATGATATGTTTGTCCAATGAATACCCGCCTATCATCTGCATTTCTTCTTGGTGCAGCAATTTTAATGGCCAGTAATGAAGAGCTGTGTATCGACTCGTGCTACACCTTGTGTTTAGATTGCATTAGTTTTTCTTTTCTTCCCCTGACATGTTTGTTTGATATGTTGTCTGGCATTAAGTGGCTGCTTGGATGTCTTTTCTCTCTCTGCTATCAATATCTGCGTTTTGTTTCCGGGAAACTGCTATGGAGGAAGTGAGATTTTAGACCGGTGGTAACTTCCTGTGGTGGCGCGGAAGTAGGGGGTGCGCGCAGAGAGAGAGAGTCTGGTGGACACGGGAGGGCATTGTGGCTCGCCAGCGCGCACCAGGCGTGGTCGGTTGTACCGAGTCGCCACGTGATGTATGTCGGTTGTGTGTAACGAGCGGGTGGAGTTGACGGAAGAGCTCCCCGCGGGTTGGTTGTATATAGAATCGTCCCACGAGTAGTTGCTGTTCATTTCACCTTGGTGGGATGTTAACAAGCTTCTTCAAGTCCTCCGTTTCAACACTGGAGTTTAAAAAGGAGACACCTAGCATGAAGGAGCGGTCACTACCCGTCAACGTAGCAGAGAAGACGTGAACTCCGGTGACAGAGCGTGTTGTCGCGTGACCGTGGCGTGTTGGGTACACTGGCGACGCGTGCGCGGTCGTATGTGTGGATCCTTGCCATCGGAGGTCGTGTACTGCCTGTTCGAGCATAATTGAAAGTTAAGTTAGTGGAAGGTTTAATCATTAAGTAATAAGTTTGCGTTACCAGTGTCTCTTCTGCCTTGTGGCCTCCGGCAATCGGGTTTCCTGTCCCCAGCACTGGTGTAATTAAAGACAGTGATCTTTCCTCCTCCTCTCGTTACTGCCCGATGGGAGGTGTAGTTTTGGCAGTTTAATTGTTTCGCTATTCTGTCGTGTGTTATGAGTAAATTCATGCTTCTTGTTGGTTGATCATGTGGTCGCTCATTCAGGACTGTGTGGTGTAATGCTTCCTTGCGCGAGGTTAGCTCTAATTCTGCCAGCAAGTTAAGCCATCTTATTACAAGTTTTCGCTGGCTAAAAGTCGGTGCAGTTACCAGCCTGAGAGTGGCAATTGTGTTTACGGGCGCATTTTAATTGGCCACTGTTCTGCCTAGCCTTAGCATCCCTGAGTGGGTGATTTGTGGCCGCCTTACATGGGTCCGTCATATCTGTTATGTTCTAATGATATTCCAGGACACTTTTGTTTAAACACTTTCTTTAAATTTCTTCATTCCTTTATTGCCATTAATCGTGTGTTTGCTGACACCTTTGATTTATTTTTTAATGGCGGTGTTGGTAGCTTCACTACCTCATCGTACTTTATTAACAAAGTTCTGTATTTACTTTAGCAGCCTGTTTACTAATGTTCTTTAAATTTTTTAAACTGTTGTATTGCTATAAATGACTTGATTGCCGTTTTTCTTAAAAGAAATTTTTAAACTGTTGCATTGCTGTAAATTACTTGATTGCCGTTAGCGGCGTGTTTTGAAAGGTTGTTGATTGCCGTACTGCTAGCTTTTGTGTTTTTTTTTAATTTTTTTAAACTGTTGTATACCTATAAATGACTTGATTGCCGGTAGCGGCGTGTTTTGAAAGGTTGTTTATTGCCGTACTGTTACTTCTATTTTTCTTAAAAAAGGAATTTTTTTATATTGTTGTATTGCTATAAATTACTTGATTGCCGTTAGCGGCGTGTTTAAAAGGCTGTTTATTGCCGTACTGCTAGTTTCTGTAACATATGAATAAAACATTTCTGTGTGAAAATCTCAACTCGACGGTAAACAACTAGAAATTTGGCCCCATTTCCCAACTTGTGGTGTGGCTTGTAGTAACCGTACCCACTGTGTGTGTGTCAGTTCTGGTAGCAGAGCGTGGTTACGGTCTCTTGGTCAGTTACTTACTGTCGAGTTCGAGAAATTGTTTCATTGTGTGATATCTTTGTGTGGTGCAAAAGCTGATTAATTTCTTCCGTTTCAGCGTCTTAGTAATTACAGAACCGCGAAAGTGCCCTGGAATAAACTTGTTGAAGAGGGAACATTTGTTGTATGAATTGGCCATCCGCCAGCAGCCCACAGAAGGATGTGTGTCGGAGCTGGCTGCGCGCTTACGGTCTGCACTTTCGTCTCCGGTGGTCATCACGCCGGAAGTGATTGGTGAGTGTAAGGCGGCAGCAAAATTCTTGGGTGAGGCGGTTGATCGTCTCAGAGATACTATATCCTTCTTAAAGAATTTTTACGTCGTTTTGTTCTTTAGTATTTTTGTATATGACCATTAGATTTTTGCAATTTTCCTAGATTGCCTGAAGATGCCTTAACGCGTCGCAAATGAAGAACTAATAAATCCATTTTATTGCAACCATTAATGAAATCTCTCAAAAATTATTTGTGCTCGAGTGTACTCTTTTGCCACATTTTCCCTCACATATCATGTGTCCGAGGAGTCCCCAGGTCAATGCAGTATATTGTAATAAAAAGTCAAATTAATGATAAAGCTAGGAAACATTTACATTCGTTATTATTCTCATCTCATTCATCAATGAAAAATGAATCCATGGCCGATTTTCCTGTAATTGACTCGACTCAGCAATTCGAAGAGTTTGGAAGGGAGGAGAGGGAGTTAACCATTTCGTCCCACTGCTATAGCTTTATAGTCTTAAGTGCATAAGCAGGCAGTGGATGTGATGTGATGTCAGTGAGACATGTCGATATCTCGCTCAATTTCTTTGGTGCCTGGTGCTGGCTGACAGCTGGCAGCCTACGTCATCCAGGAGTCACGGCTTTCGGACACTGTCCTGAGCGACTCAACTAATTACTCTTTCAGCACTCCCGCTCTAATCCATTGATAGACAGAGATGCCCAATTGCCGGTGTGATTTTTTCAGTGATTAGCTTATAAGACGATGTCAGTGCAGTGTCTGGAAGCTTAAGTGGGACGAGGGACACACTGTCGGATGCTTAAAGATTCAGGTATCTACCTATAACAAAGACTATATGGTGAGAGCTAAAATAAGGATATGATATAATGACCTTAGACATCGGAATGAATGCAGGGATCCGACCCAAACTGTAAAACCTGTTGACAACAACCCGACAGTCCTCCAGAAAGCAAGGTCAGAAAGCTTCGTGAGAAACAACGTGCCTGTCACTTACAATGACACCTGATCGATCCGAGAAGAAGATCCAGCTCAGTCCACACGCTTTCCATCTGATGTTTTCCAGCATTGCTTATTCATAAACTAATACTCTTTCCTCTTTGCCTCACAGCTCTCCAATTGATTGCTCTATTCGATACCTATTAATTACAACTCTTGTTACAAAGCTTCCTACGATGGGCTGCATATTGTTTCGCGGTTTGCGGGCCGTCTTTTGCTGCGAAAACGGCTTTGAATTTCGTCGAGTGCTTCTCTGCATGTTTGAGCTTTCAAGAAGATTGCACCCTAAGAACAACCTTGTTTGTTTGTAACAGGAATCCGGTAAACCTTTGCTCAAGTGCTAAGGCACTCGGACTTCAGTGGTGTTCACCCACTGTCAGCCAGCCTTTTATTGGGACAACCATTTGGTGTCGAAGCGAACACTTCAGTTAAGCCATAACTGTCGACTCGTGGCTCCCAGGAAAGTCTCACTCTGTCCAGATGCGCCTTAAGCGGAACTCTTGTGTCCTGAGCATAGGGCAGCAAATGGCACTAAATATTGAGCAGTCTGTGACAGATTAAGTGCAAGCAGTTTGCTTAAAGTGTCAGTAAAACCGGCCAGCTGTCAGAACTCAGAACCGGCCTTCTGCGTGATCTGGAAACATCGTAAGATGCTGAAGCTTTCACGCGAAGTATTATCTAATGGCAAAAGTCGTGCAGTGTAGACTCAAAGTCGAAAGTTCAAATCTCTTCCTTCTTCTGCTTTTTAAACCACTTTTCGATAGTCTGCCAAAAATATCAGTCTCATGAAACCTCAAAGATAATTTTTTCACTTTCTAAGCCACAGTAAATAGCAAAACCTTCCAGACACATTGTCACGAAAGGGCTCGTGGCTGCGTCAAGGTCGGTAGAGATTCTCTCCAGGAGTTTCCTCGCCATACTTATACTCGGCGCGAAAACCTCCAATAAACTGAATGAACAAAGTGCAGTAACGTAAAATGCGTTGGTTGCTATTATTATGTTTACCAGCTGACAGTTTCTTTTTATTTCAATTTATATTATACCGTTGGCGTAGGGCGTATTAGAGAGCTGAAGGCAGCGCAGGCCTCTCAGAAAGTTTGTAAAGTGTGTGGGAGTGTCCCGTCGAACATATCACATCAGAAAGGGGTTTCATATAGTCAAAAAAGTTCATTCCAGCATGAATGATGTTTTACCTTCAGGAAATCTCGAAGTCGTGAACTGTAACCATTTAATCTTCAGATGGGTGACTATTAGTGCAATTTTGTTTTAATGTCATTGTTCACTCAGTCACCATTCCCGTGCAGTATTGTTCCTGGTGACAAGTTATGATAACTAAGACGAAATTAATGCCTTTAGAAATAACAAGAAACATACCTTTCAGACAGCTGGATTGGCCGAGCGGTTCTAGGCGCTACAGTCTGGAACGCGCGACCGCTACGGTCGCAGGTTCGAATCCTGCCTAGGGCATGGATGTGTGTGATGTCCTTAGGTTGGTTAGGTTTAAGTAGTTCTAAGTTCTAGGGGACTGATGATCACAGCAGTTAAGTCTCATAGTGCTCAGAGGCATTTGAACCAAACGTACCTTTGAGCAATAGGGCGGTGTGAACCAGATAATATATAGCACCTGTGCCATGCTCCCTCACTTAATTATACTACTTAAATCAGGGTAACTGCTGTTGGTAGCCTCTAAAAGGTTAACCCCGTGAGACAAGCGGAATTATTCTAAACGAAAACTAATATTGGCCCATCTGACGGCCGTGAAGACCAAGAGTCCGTTCATATGGATATAGGGAAACCAATTCACTAAAAGATGCACTATATATAAACATAGTGTAACATCACACAAAGATTACAGCGGACACTGAAAAAGAAATGACACAATCAAGGGTATATAACACGTACAGGTGGACGACTTGGCGTTAAACATTAAAAGTGATAAGGGACAGTGATTGGAGACAGGTCTGCTGATTCAGCAGTCCAAAACAAATTGTCCACATTGTGTAGATAATGTTTAGTTACAACAGCGGTATGCAGGCAAGAGTTATCCTGTTGGGCAATACCCCCTGGAATGCTGTTGATGAATGGCCGAATACCAGGCGAATCACCAGATATACGTACAAATTTGCGGTTAGTGTGCGTGAGATAGCCACGAAAGTGCTCCTACTGTCATACGAAATCGCACCCCACGCCATAACTTCATATGTAGGTCCAGCGTGTCTAGCATGCATACAGGTTGGTTGCAGGCCTTCAGCTGCCTTCTTCTAATCAATAACTGGCCATCACTAGCACCGGAACCAGCTTCCATCAAAAAACACAGCAGGCCTCCACCCTGCCCTACAATGAGCTTTCGCTTGACACCACTGAAGCGGCAGATGGCGGTGGTTTGAGGAAAGTGGGATGCACGTTGCAGGCCTCTGGCTCGGAGTAGTCCTTGAAGTAACCGATTTCTAACCATTCGTTGTGTCACTGTGGTGCCAACTATTGCTCAGATTGCTGATTCAGATACCGTACGATGCGCGAGATCATACGCCGAACATGATGATCTTCACCCTCTCGGTAGTGCTACGTGGCAGACCGAAGCCCGATCTTATTGCGACTGTACTTTCTCGTGACTACGGTTGCCAGCAATCGCGTACAGTGGCTACATTCCCGCCGCGTCTTTCGGCGCAGTATCGTAGAAGTAAATCCAACTTCTAGTAGCCCTGTTACACGACATCAGTCAGACCCAGCGAGGTGCTGACACTGTCGTCTTTGTCGCCCTGAAGTCAGTCTTGACTAACGTCTACTCACGACGTCCAGTTATAACACTACCGTCTGCTACTGTTATACCATAACCTCAAAGCTGGAGGCCAATTGTATCACATAACTAGTAGTCAAAGCAATTATAGTATAAGGAAGTAAATTTGTTTTACTCTCTGGAAGGAATTTTGTTATGTTGACCGTGATATACCTAACGGAGGTGGCTTATCGGAGGTGAAAGTGAGAATTACGTAAACATTTAAACAGTAACAAATAAAAATGTACCTATCCACAGTGTCCAAATGATAATAAAAAACGGTCGCCAGCCTAATTAGGCGTAAGAATGAGTAACATTCTTGTTCAAGAAACTGAAAATAAGTAACTTCAACAGGCAAACACAGCCTATTCTCTTGTCACACGGGAGTCCAATGAACTCTGGCACCTGCATATGTTAACGTTAAGGTTGGAGCTGACAGAAGAGAACAAACTGTTTACATAAATATAATAGATAACGATACACACTATTACCTTCAGCGCTTAGTCAACTGAATGGTCTCAATAATATTACTATTAATATTCACTGTAGAATCATTAATTGGACGTAGGTTCAGTATTACTTTTCAAACATTTTCCTATCTGACAAAAAACTGAAAATGTAGTTCACGGCAAAATTATGATTTGGGCAAAGGTTTAGTCTCTCTCAGCTAAATACTTATCTCTTTGGAATGAAAGTTGAATGTATTTCACTACCAAACACTTTCTCACTGACCTTTGAATAAAAGATACTGTTTTCATAGATAGTGGTCATTGTATTAATTAATCATAAATAATTACAGAAACTCAATGATATAACACTAAACAAAACAAAATGCAAAATAAATACGCACAGTATTAGAGCTATGGTGTTGCACAATCCTCCTTACCGTGTGCATTTGAAGCAAACCTGGTTTGCATCTTCATAGTGGCACTACTAGCGCCACTCTTATGCGACTGGCGCGAAATTTGTATAGACGTCATCTCCCAGGCGTAGAAAGAAGCCTACCTTCGTTTAGGTCGCACGCCTCTTGGTGTTGCAATTTTTTTCCGTCCGTGTATTTTGCAATGATTCATTTACGCTTTGCTCTTGGTAACGTAACAATTTTTCTACTGATGCACAGCATCTTTCTATATGTTTGATATGTAATCAAAATGACACAGAAAATTACTTAAAACAATACCTGACCCCAATTAATAGCATCCTTTGTATGTATTGCCTACATACCTGAGACGTATGATGTCTGTTTGGTGAAGAGATGAAAGGCATTGCCTGTCTCCATCGCCGTGTGCCCGCTCCGCTCCCCGCCTGCGTCCACAAAGGCAGCCTCAGCGCGCAGGGCCAGTGAGCCGCGAGAGCCGTCTAATCGCACAACACAAGCGTCGGCAGCTGCGAGCGGCTGTCAGCCACAGCCTCCCCGTAACACGGGCGCGCCACAGCAGAGGTGCGCATTTACCTTGCAGCTCGCCGCAGAACATACGCGCTCTATACGCCTTGATAAGCTTTTCAAAACAGAGACAACCCCTCCTGAATGTATGTCTGAAAACCGCCGTTTAGTGAAGAAAACAAATATCGAAGATGTGTTTTTATGGATTAAATTACATTATATGTACTTTTAGTTCCAACTAGCCAGTAGTGAGGAGATCTGGGATTTAGAACACGTGAGAAAAAAATACACCATAAATATTTACAAACTAAGAAGACATATGCTAATGTACCTTCCACAGATACGAAATGAAATTGCCCTTGTGGGTGTGGAATAAAAACTTCAAGCTTATTTACATTTAAAAGGATATAAAACTTGTCAGCAACTATTAAATGTTTAATGCATTTGTAAATGCAGATAAAAATACCATCCAGAAATTTTGCCGTTTAATATCTGTTGATAACTTCTACTGTACTTCTGATTCTCAAGCTGTAAGCTATATTACAGAAACTATATTTAATAAGTAATCGATGTAATAGTGTATTTATTTCTGACTGTACATAATTGATTGTAAGTATAATGAAAATACTGTAAACTGCTGAGTAATAGCCAAGGGAACATCATTGAAATCTATCGATAGCAACGACGAAATGGTAGTAACTGTGCCGTTGTTTATCTCTGCATATGGAGAGTCTCTGTTGTATTGGGAGCAGAGTTATGACAGAGTGCGGAAGTGTTTATTGGGTGCTCCCACCGACGCTATGTGCAGCTATGCTCGCCCCAGTATAGACGTGCCTGATTCGTTAACCTGCGGGTATTGAGAGCACGGTGTGAGTGGACAGGCGGAGGAAACAGCAAGTCTAACTATCACCTGTCCCATAATAATTCGTGGATCTGGAGGCGTCTCGGGGTTTTCGAACAGCAGCAGCAGCAGCAGCAGCAACAGCGGCAGCTCAGCATTATCGTCGGCTACATTCTCCGCCGTCCGCACAGCTAAAACATTGTAAGACTCTTAAGTGAAAAATTATAAATTTACGTACGCATTACCCAGTGACATTTATTTCACAAAGTATGAGTAAGCAGTATAATAACCTGCAATAGTTAATACTTGGCACCTGTGTTGTCATTGTCTTCAGACATTATTACTTAGTAGGGCCCCTTTCCTTTCCATGCAATCACTGTGTGTCGTAAGAATATAAAAATTTATAGCATAACAGAGGCTACTTAAAGTAAAAGAAAATTTCACTGGCAAAACTAATGACTAAAGATACAACACAAATTAATAGCGCGCAATTTCATTTATTCTGTATAAACTTAGCGAGTGACGTTTGTCGGCTTGGTATATGTTTTATTGTTGTTATTTTAAAAGTAAAATCAGTTGCTCATTTGCTTAAACTAAATTCAACAGAGTCTTTCAATAATCAAAAATTAATTGTTTGCCCTTTTCTGAATTTTGCATTACGTTACACTGAGGTAACTAAAAGTAACTTTTTTACATAACAAAGTTTAAGCTAAGCCAGTCATTTATTTAACCAGTAACTTCATTTGATTTTACTTTCAAAATTTATTGTTTCAGAATAAGTAACTGCGAACTCAGTGCTTTCTGATTCATTTATTTTCTCGTGAACTGTTGTGCTGTGGAAAGTCGTCACAAACTTCTGTTGCCACGCCAGTGATTATTTGCGTAAATTTCTTGTCTTACCTTTCTTAAGATTCTGGAGACTCATTGTCCGATTATGAAGTTGGAGCTTACACACATCCGTGCATATGGTAATTCTGAGACTATTGTAGCCGCACATCATCAAATAAAAAAATTAAGAAAACATGTTACAACACTTACACACAACGATCGCATTACTGTACAAAATTTCTGCAGAGATCAGTTTCAAATAAATGGCTCTGAGCACTATGGGACTCAACTGCTGAGGTCATTAGTCCCCTAGAACTTAGAACTAGTTAAACCTAACTAACCTAAGGACATCACAAACATCCATGCCCGAGGCAGGACAGAGATCAGGTTGTGCGCATTATTCACATTATGTTGTACTACAAATAACATACATGTGTCGATCGGTTCTGCTAAGAAATTCGTTAATTGAGTAGGATGAGTTTCGACCAAAAAATTTTTATACTCTTCTCGAACTGAACTTTATTATTTGTTAAATTTTTCATGACTGCATGTTACTGAAAATGTCTATTGCTGAATATTGAACACCTTTCTGAACCAAAGTAAGTCACTTAAATCTTTGTAAAAGATTTAGTTGTGGATTGAGAGAAAGTATATGTACATTTTAATGACAAATTTCACTATGGAATAAATCTATTGGGGAGCAGTAGATAGTATCCCCAGTTCCTTAAACAGTCCTCTGCAAGACGTACTTGAGTTCACGTTACAAATAATTCGTACTGCATGTTTTTGGGCTTTGAAAGTTTTAACTTGGCTTGATGAGTTACCCAAAAAATAATGCTGTAGGACACTGTGGAATGAAAGTAAACATATCATGCTAGATCTTTTAAATTTTTATATCACCTATGTCTGACAACATTCGTTTAGCAAATAGATAGATCTGTATAGGCGCTTCAGCACTTTTGTTGTCTGCTCCTCCCAGCTAAATTTATTACCAAGCTGTAATCCCTATAGTTTAACACAGTCAACTTCTTCTCTCTGCTTGACGTCATATTTTAGGCATATACGGGCAGGAAACATTTTACAAGTTCTGAATTGCATATAGTACGTTTTTTCAAAGTTTAGTGACAGAGAATTGGCTGGGAAAAATTTATTAATGTCCATGAAAATTTGATTATCCGACCTTCCTAAGGTTATAATGGATTTATTTTTTGTTGCAATGTTTGTATCAGTTGCAAAGAAAAAAAAATTGTTGTCTGGTAATGTTTCTGATGAATGGTCATTGATACGTACAAGAAAAAGTAAGAGCCCAAAGGCGGAAACTTGGGGGACACCATAGGTTATAGGTTCCCAGTTGGATGATGCTGATAGTTGGATGAGGCGATAATCATTGTTTAGGCTGTTTTGCTTCCTACGTAAATGATCTGCTCACTGTAATGTACGACAGTGCGTCAGTCGTACGGACTACACTCTTGCAGACAATTCAGGGAAGGTCGTTTAGTATTGGACAGTGGAGTGTATCAGAAAAGAGCTTTTTGCAAACTCTATCGCTTGTGACACCACCTGTCGCGCCTAGGACCATAACTTTCTTCACAAAAATGAGAAGATTTTTCATGGCCAAATTTTTAATGACTCAAGCAATCACATTTATATTATATGCCATTTTCGATCAAAAAGTAGTCACATTTACATCTTAAAGCCTAGCGCTTCATATCACTGTGGTATTTCAAACTGGTTTCGCGTTGTTGAGGAACGTACTGTCCTTCAGTAAGTTAAAAAGTCTTTGCAGGGCATGTCAAAATTTATTACAATTTGAAGCTCTGATTTTATGAGTTCTGACGAACACCTGTTCCTAACAAAAGTTCAGTTGTTCCTCATCATCGAAAAACTCGTTCTACAAATACATTGTTCAAATGTATGATTAGTGTAACACATATTAGCTGAAAAATATTTTCACTTTTTGTTGAGGCACTAGTGTGGAGAATTTCACTCACTTAGACACATCACCACCCTTAGTGATATGTTATCTTTCACCTCACAAAATTCTTCATATAGCTGATCCACACTGACTTGTTCTTGTAGTATGAGCATTTACACTGTAAATTTAAAGACATGACATTTTATTTCCCCATTCAGAGAATGTGGTTCCAACCTTCCATACTTATTACTAGCTGAGAAGTCATAATGGGTCCGAGATAGTTCAACAATGTGTCATAAAAACAATCGAATGTACATAGAATCTTAGTAAGGGACATCGATGAAAAATCTCTCTCATTAATTTTCTGGTTTCACTCACACTGAATGTATCCTTCTTTCTTTGTCTGATCTTCTCATAGACCATTCACAGACTGTTATTTGATTCAGTATAAGCTCCGTTTTCTTCAGGTATTTTGATACTGATTGCATTTGGCCTCCTATATTTGACACAAAATGCAAATATATTTCAGAAATAATTCCTTTCCAGCTAAAAATACTGATGTCAGTTGCTTTGAACGGGCATCAATGCTCTTGAAATCGGCCAGTCCTCAGTCAATCTAATTATGGCACGAATTAAGCACAGCCTTCTTGTGGGCACATTCCGTAATATCTCAGACCACTCAGGGTCTATAAATTCAAAAATTAATTTCAGTTCCTCACTCCTTTTAGCTTAAACAGAAAATAATTTGAGGTTTTTAAAACAAGAATCTCTACATCAATTTCCAACTCTTTCGTGGCATGTTTCATCGCATTATGGATCATGTGTTTGAACAAACAGTTTTCTACAGGTTGGGATTCTTGGAAACCAACAATTGATAAACACATTGTTTTCTGTCAAAATTCACTTTAGCATTGTGAGCACTATATGTTGTTAAATGGCTCTCTAGATTATCAAATCTTAATTTGCCCCTCTATTTGAAGACGCATCAGATAATTCAATCACTGTCAAAAGTGTATTTAGTACGCCAACTAACGATTCAAAGTATCTTGTACAAATTAGGAACTTCCTTTTGTTGCCTCTGTTGGAAGCATATGTTGCTACTGAGAATAATTTACTACTTTGAGGATATTTTAGAATAATAATAAATTCACTGACTTTTTTAGGTGTTAATACGTTTTTCATTAACATTTCTATCTTCATCTTGTTACAGGAAATTTTACAGCTGTTGCTGAACCAGCGAATACACATGTCATCAACTGATTGCTGCAGTCCAAACTTGCGTAACTCAAGTTATGTTTGACTGTGTGATACAAAAGTCCTATCTCACAAGCTGTGACAATGTTGGCTTCAGATTTGTTATTAGTGTTCATAAAATATTTTGACATTTTCGTGACTTGACAACATGCTTTTTCCTTTAACTGGGCTTGATACTTGAGATCATACTGACTGCCATGCAAAATGCTGAATCCCTTCCTACACAATGTACAAAAAGTATGTTTATCAGAAGCTGAACCAGGTGTAACCTACGCGAAAGTATCATTCCATTTGTTTCAGTATACTTGACTGTACTTTGCTTGTAGCGTTTCTTCTTCGCTGGTGAACTCATTACGATTCTCGAACAAAAGTAAATTAAGAAAACTAGGTGATACAGTGTATGGATTCAAAAAATTATCAATATAATAACATTTACAAAAATGTATATAACTTTAGAATCAGAAATTATGTATATCGACAACATTATCGATTGTGTTATCGAGTGATCTTCAGAGGTACCAAGCTAAATATACTCTATTCTAAAAATCTGTATCATGATAATAAAACAAATATAATCAAATTAATTTCCATTTTTGTTACATGTTTATTAAGGGGCAGAATTGCATTAGGTTTTGCGATAGGCCAATGCAAATATTAAAAGAAACGAAAGAAAGTTCTGTACAGATAAGTGAAAGGCATAAGGGTAAATTAACAGTAAAAAACGTAAGAATGCAGGAGGAACGTACAACCTGGCAACGTTAGTCGCGCCACTGTTGTGTGAAATCTGGAGCAATCAAAAAAAGTACATTTTGCTGTGGAAGCAAGTTTTCTATTCCCATTCACTTTTCAGGTACATGTACGAAAATTTGGAGGGTAGTGTTCTGTTTGCAAGTAAGTAGTATAACATTACTATTATATATTTAGGTACGACTGATATTGTTTATATTTTAGGCTGTGACATAGGCTATCCCAAGCGTTAAAAATGCGAATATTAAGTTACCAGACGGTGCATTCAGGATGTATTGGAAAAGGCAGATTCATGTTTTTCGGCCAAGAAAGGTACTATGAAACATAAATTTTTACATTTTTTCGTTAACATGCAAAGACGGAGATATCAGGATGTAGAGTGGGTTGATATTGTAGGAGGTGCGGCACTGGTAGGTGCGTATACGAAATAATATACACCGGTACTGGACAATGCCTTAATTTTTTAGCAGAGCAGACAATACGTCATGACATTCAAGTCTGAGGCACATAGCGAAGTGAAATCAGAGTCAGGGTAGCAGTATCAATATTTATGGTGAGAGACGATAAATAGTCGCTATGTCGCCACAATAGAAAATGAAGGAAGCTGCAGGAAAAATTCACATTTCTTGACATGGCTGTCAAACAATCGAGTGAAATATAATGTTGAACATCACAGCTGACACTAATTTTAATAACCAATGAAAACCACATCAGCTATATTTATACACATTTATGGTGCTACGACCGCTTTAGTTCTTAGAACATCTGAAGATAGCGAGTTGTAATAATAATAATAATAATATAGATTTTATTGTCTTTAGGCCATTACAGCAATTGACAACGTCAAATGAAGATACAATTTACAATACAGTGTGATGAAGTATTGACTACTGAATTATTTTAGCTTATGTTGCAATAAATGTACAGTGGGTCATGTATTATATTATTGCGTTTTACAGTTGCACAATTTATTGATGTCATAGAACAGGTGGGAAATTAACCATTCATGCGGTCTTTCTTTGAATGTTTGTTCAGGAAGATCCTGTATAGCATGTGGCAGCTTATTAAACAGTTTCTGCCCTGTGACTTCATAGCTATTTCTTGATTTTGATAATCTGTGGTAAGGTGTGTATATGTGTTTGAGGCATCTTGTATTGTAACAATGTACATTTTCTCTGCGTTTCACATCCTGTAGGTTCTTCTTCGTATAGATTAAGACATTGTACATATAGAGGTTTATTACTGTCATAATTTTTTGTTCAGTAAATAAGGGTTTGCAGTGAGCCTTATGTGAAGAATTTGTAATTATCCTAATGGCTTTCTTCTGCAATAATAGAATGCAATGTATATGACTACAATTATCCCACAAGATAACGCCATAGGATATTATGCTTTGGAAAAATGCAAAATATGATGATCTGACATACGTTTCAGATACACAATTTCTAGTTGTCTTAATAAATATATTGCTTTAGATAGCTTATTACTAATATAGTTTACATGTTGGCCCCAGGAAACTTTTCATCTAAATAAATTTGCAGGAATTTAACAGAACTAGGGTCATTAGATAGTGGCTTGTTTCTCAGAGTGAAGATTATGTGCTGAGTTTTATTTTCATTTAGCAAGAAACCATTTGCTCTGAACCAGTATGCTGTGTGAGTGAGTGTATTTTCAGCACAGGTTTTAAGATCTTTAAGATTATTACTGCTACGTAGAAAAGTCATATCATCTTCATACAATACAGTGGTGGATCTAATAAACGAGGGGAGGTCATTGATCATTATCAGAAACAGGAAGGGGCCCAGTACATATCCCTGAGGCACACCTACTTTAACATTTTCTATATCTGACATTTCCTTACTAACACAAACTACCTATTTACGGTTATTGAGATAAGCTTTTAATAGTCTGAGACTGTTTCCTTTGATGCCATAGAATTCTAGTTTCTCTATTAGTGGTGTATGCTCAACAGAGTCAAAGGCCTTACTTAGGCCACAGAATGCGACCCAAGCAAAGCCCTTGTCTTCAAAAACTTTGAGGATGTAACTGGCTAGCGTGTCGATTGCATCAATGGTCGACAGATTCTTCCTAAACCCATATTGTATAACATTAATTATTCCTAGTTTCTCAAAGTGAGATTATATTTGTTGGTACATGATGCATTCTATTACCTTGGAGAAAGTGGGTACTGTTGAAATATGCCTGTAACTAGATGGAGAGTTTTTATCTCCCTTTTTGTAAACTGAGACGATCCTAGACAGTTTTAATTCGTCAGGGACTGATGACCATAGATGTTAAGTCCCATAGTGCTCAGAGCCAATTCGTCAGGAAAATATTGCTCTAGTAAGCACTTCTTCATGCAATGGGTTAAAGGGTACAGAATGCAATCACACACTTTTTTAGCAGGTTGCATGATATGTCATATATATCTAATCTATCAGATGATTTCAGTTGTTTTATGAGCCCTTATACAAATCTAGGCGATACTTCAGAGAAGGTTAGCATGCTTGTGTTTAGTGATTGTCTACCCCAATTGTGAGAGAGTAACTCTGATGGACTAATGTCTGGTTTGATAATTGTATCTCCTATTTCTTTCACTGAATTAATTAAAAACTCATTGGGTGTTTGAGGTGGGATATTAATTTTGTCTTTCTTAGTGTCTGTGGCAGCACTGTCAATTATTTTCCAAGCAGTTTTGCATTTATTGGTGGTATGCTGTTGGCATTGTAGTTTTTTTGGCTTGCAGGATGGCTTTGTTGTATTCATTCCTGCATTCCACATGGACTGATTTGGCATAGTCAGACATCATACTATTGTCTATGTTGTACAGTAACAAAACCTTTTTTAGATCTGTTGGCTGTTTAGTGTACCACATATTTTGTCTGTTTTGAGATCTGAATTTGTGGCTGCTGTCCGTTATTTTGATTTTCTTTATGGGAATACTATGGTTAAATAGGGTCAAGACTGCGTTAAAAAATCTATCAAATATTATTTTGGCTGTCAGGTCATTACATGATGTGTAATGTCCATCGACACTACAATGGCCTAACTAGTTTCTGTCGCAAGGGAATTACGAAATGTGTTAATTTTATCCTCAGTTATGGGCCTGCTAATTACAACTGTTGAAACAGGTCTGTTTTTATTGCCCTTCTTAAGGGGAAATTTACTTGCATAATTTAGAGATACAGAGTCATGGTCCGAAAATGGGAACACTACAATTTCGCATGTGTTTTCAGTGGTCTTGAAGTTCACAAAGATGTTATCTAAACATGCTGGCCTGTCTAAACATGTGGGCCTGTTATTGACATGATGTAAATTACATTGTCTTAGTAAGTTTTACAGTTCTGCAACACTACCCTTACATTTAGTAACATCAAAATCAGCATTCAAATCACCTCCTATTGCAATATCATAGTGTAGCCCCTTGATATTACTTAATTCACTCAGTAGCATGTCCATTTTCAAAAAATATGTTAATACTTCCCTTTGGTGATCTGTATGTGGATACTACTATTAGCTTATGACTACTAATGATCATACCCATAATTTCAAAGTGCTGTTCATCACTCAAGGAATTTAGGTCAAGTTTGGTTACTGAGCAATTGAGTAACTGGTTGGTATAAACTGCCACACCACCTCTAATGTGCTCTTTCCTACAGTAGCTGTTTACTATACTAAAGTTGTCAAATTTGGTAACTGCATTTCCATTAGCCCAGTGTTCACTCACACAAAAATATCAAACAGGTTATCAAGACCAAACTCATTTATGATACGTTCTTTATCTTTCGGTCCTTGAACGTTAAGGTAACATATTTTAAGATCTAAACTCTTATTGCTTACACACTGAACACTATGATGATTGGTTTTCAAACCTTTTACAAGGCTTATCTTTTGGATTTCTGCCTCCTGTTGCCTTTTACCAAAAAAATTGTTCACTTTGAGTGATAGCACATCTACTGTTGTTCCCTACCTCCTTGTGATGATATTGTAGGTGAGGCTGCTATTACAGGAATTGATGCAACTGCTGTTATGGTGTGTGGAGGCACTTTTGTGGCATCTGGTGACTGTGGAGATGTGGTTGTTGCTTCTTCTCCTCCTGCTGCTGTTGAATCTTGCTGATGAAGTGTGGTAGGTACTGCTGCTGCTGCTGCTGCTGTATGCACTGTTGTGGCAACTGGAGACTGTGGAGATGTGAATGTTGCTTCATCTTCCGCTGCTGTTGAACCCTGTAGATGAAATGTGGTAGGTGCTGTTGCTGCAGAATTTGTTATGTTTGTAGGTACAATTGCTGCATCCACTTCTACTGCTGCTTTAGAAGTAACCATTTCTTCAGGCTCTGCTTGCGTCAAGGAAGCAACTGGAGGAGCAGCAATTACTTCTTGGTTGTCAGATGCTTTCAGTACCACGCCGATGTTATTAAGGTCCATGCCATGTCTCGTGTAACAGTCTCTTTGCAATGAGTCCAGACTTACTTTGAGTATTGCCTGTTTGCTTTTTGGATTTCTGCGTTCACACATGACCATTCCAAAAGGTCATGCCTATGTGGAATTCTGACTACAAAAATTGATTTCTCTTCTGTTGAGTTTAGCATTGTCTTAAGGTTTCGTGTTGCACCGTGGAGATCGTTTTGATACACATTATTGGCTCCAGCTGTGACGACAATATGACGATTATTTTCAGTTTCTATGTTTCTAAGAGTTCTTGAATGGTTGCACCTGGTTTGAAAATACTAGTCGCTTGTATACAATCCTACCCCCATGAACCATGGACCTTGTCGTGGGTGGGGAGGCTTGCGTGCCTCAGCGATACAGATAGCCATATCGTAGGTGCAACCACAATGGACGGGTATCTGTTGAGAGGCCAGACAAACGTGTGGATCCTGGAGAGGGGCAGCAGCCTTTCCAGTAGTTGCAGGGGAACAGTCTGGATGATTGACTGATCTGGCCTTGCAACACTAACCAAAACGGCCTAGCTGTGCTGGTACTGCGAACGGCTGAAAGCAAGGGGAAACTACAGCCGTAATTTTTCCCGAGGACATGCAGCTTCACTGTATGGTTAAATGATGATGGTGTCCTTTTGGGTAAAATATTACGGAGGTAAAATAGTCCCCCATTCGGATATCTGGGGACTACTCAAGTCTCCGTCGTTATCAGGAGAAGGAAAACTGGCGTTCTATGGATCAGAGCGTGGAATGTCAGATCCCTTAATCAGGCAGGTAGGTAAGAAAATTTAAAAAGGAAAATGGATAGGTTGAAGTTAGATATAGTGGGAATTAGTGAAGTTCGGTGGCAGGAGGAACAAGACTTTTGGTCAGGTGAATACTGAGTTATAAATACAAAATCAAATAGGGGTAATGCAGGAGTGGGTTTAATAATGAATAAAAAAATAGGAGTGCGAGTAAGCTACTACAAACAGCATAGTGAATGCATTATTGTGGCCAAGATAGACACGAAGTTCATGCCAACTACAGTAGTACAAGTTTATATGCCAACTAGCTCTGCAGATGATGAAGAAATCGATGAAATGTATGATGAGATAAAATTAATTATTCAGCTAGTGAAGGGAGACGAAAATTTAATAGTCATGGGTGACTGGAATTCGAGAGTAGGAAAAGGGAGAGAAGGAAACATAGTAGGTGAATATGGATTGGGGCTAAGAAATGAAAGAGGAAGCCGCCTGGTAGAGTTTTGCACAGAGCTTAACTTAATCATAGCTAACACTTGGTTCAAGAATCATGAAAGAAAGTTGTGTACATGGAAGAATCTTGGAGATACTAGAAGGTATCAGATAGATTATATAATGGTAAGACAGAGATTTAGGAACCAGGTTTTAAATTGTAAGACATTTCCAGGGGCAGATGTGGACTCTGACCAAAATCTATTGGTTATGAACTGTAGATTAAAACTGAAGAAAATGCAAAAAGGTGGGAATTTAAGGAGATGGCACATGGATAAACTGACTAAACCAGAGGTTGTACAGAGTTTCAGGGAGAGCATAAGGGAACAATTGACAGGAAGGGGGGAACGAAATACAGTAGAAGAAGAATGGGTAGCTCTGAGGGATGAAGTAGTGAAGGCAGCAGAGGAACAAGTAGGTAAAAAGACAAGGGCTAGTAGAAATCCTTGGATGACAGAAGAAATATTGAATTTAATCGATGAAAGGAGAAAATATCAAAATGCAGTAAATGAAGCAGGCAAAAAGGAATACAAACGTCTCAAAAATGATATCGACAGGAAGTGCAAAATGGCTAAGCAGGGATGGCTAGAGGACAAATGTACAGATGTTGAGGCTTATCTCACTAGGGGTAAGATAGATACTGCGTACAGGAAAATTAAAGAGACCCTTGGAGAAAAGAGAGCCACTTGTATGAATATCAAGAGCTCATATGGAAACCCAGTTCTAGGCAAAGAAGGGAAAGCAGAAAGGTGGAAGGAGTATATAGAGGGTCTATACAAGGGCGATGTACTTGAGGACAATGTTATGGAAATGGAAGAGGATGTAGATGAAGATGAAATGGGAGATACGATACTGCGTGAAGAGTTTGACAGAGCACTGAAAGACCTGAGTCGAAACAAGGCCCCCAGAGTGGACAACATTCCATTGGAACTACTGATGGCCTTGGGAGAGCCAGTCCTGACAAAACTCTACCATCTGGTGAGTAAGATGTATGAGACAGGCGAAATACTCTCAGACTTCAAGAAGAATATAATAATTCCAATCCCAAAGAAAGCGGGTGTTGACAGATGTGAAAATTACCGAACTATCAGTTTAATAAGTCACAGCTGCAAAATACTAACGCGAATTCTTTACAGACGATTGGAAAAACTGGTAGAAGACGACCTCGGGGAAGATCAGTTTGGATTCCACAGAAATGTTGGAACATGTGAGGCAATACTGACTCCACTACTTATCTTAGAAAATAGATTAACGAAAGGCAAACCTACATTTCTAGCATTTGTAGACCAGAGAAAGCTTTTGACAATGTTGACTGGAATACTCTCTTTCAAATTCTAAAGGTGGCAAGGGTAAAATACAGGGAGTGAAAGTCTATTTACAATTTGTACAGAAACCAGATGGCAGTTACAAGAGTCGAGGGGTATGGAAGGGAAGCAGTGGTTGGGAAGGGAGTGAGACAGGGATGTAGCCTGTCCCCGATGTTATTCAATCTGTATATTGAGCAAGCAGTAAAGGAAACAAAAGGAAAATTCGGAGTAGGTATTAAAGTCCACGGAGAAGAAATAAAAACGTTGAGGTTCGCTGATGACATTGTAATTCTGTCAGAGACAGCAAAGGACTTGGAAGAGCAGTTGAACGCAATGGACAGTGTCTTGAAAGGAGGATATAAGATGAACATCAACGAAAGCAAATTGAGGATAATGGAATGTAGTCGAATTAAGTCGGGTGATGCTGAGGCAATTAGATTAGGAAATGAGTCACTTAAAGTAGTAAAGGAGTTTTGCTATTTGGGGAGCAAAATAACTGATGATGGTCGAAGTAGAGAGGATATAAAATGTAGACTTGCCGGCATGGAAAGCGTTTCTGAAGAAGAGAAATTTGTTAACATCGGGTACAGATTTTAGTGTCAGGAAGTCGTTTCTGAAAGTATTTGTATGGAGTGTAGTCATGTATGGAAGTGAAACATGGACGATAAATAGTTTGGACAAGAAGAGAATAGAAGCTTTCGAAATGTGGTGCTACAGAAGAATGCTGAAGATTAGATGGGTAGATCACATAACTAGTGAGGAAATATTGAATAGATTTGGGGAGAAGAGGAGTTTGTGGCACAACTTGACAAGAAGAAGGGACCGATTGGTAGGACATGCTCTGAGGCATCAAGCGATCACAAATTTAGTATTGGAGGGCAGCGTGGATGGTAAACATCGTAGAGGGAGACCAAGAGATGAATACACTAAGCATATTCAGAAGGATGTAGGTTGCAGTAAATACTGGGAGATCAAGAAGCTTGCACAGGATGGAGTAGCATGGAGAGCTGCATCAAACCAGTCTCAGGACTGAAGACAACAACAACAATTACTGTAACGTAGTATTGTTGCATTTTCAGGTCCACGGGTATCAGAATAGTTTCACTTTGAGTTTGTCTCCACGTTTATTACGGAAGTTTCTGCTCTTCTGCTTGTCACTATATAGATGCGGCTTGTTGTCGTTGTCACAGTTTTCTGTGGGTTTCACATTTATATCTGAATCTAGTGCATGGAAACGATTATATGCTACCACAGGATTTCTACAGTCACTAGGTTTCACACGACCAAGCCTTTCTGGCCATGTGTTGCCTTGTTTTTTCTGCCTTTATATCCATTTCAGAGCACTCGTTTATTGTAGGTGGGACACTGAAGCTGCTTTTATTGCCGC
The DNA here is from genome assembly GCF_021461385.2 of Schistocerca piceifrons. Taxonomy (NCBI): domain Eukaryota; kingdom Metazoa; phylum Arthropoda; class Insecta; order Orthoptera; family Acrididae; genus Schistocerca; species Schistocerca piceifrons. Next base: position 1,022,820,194 of record NC_060138.1, on the reverse strand, counting down.
GGTTCATTCCATTCGTTGTATTTATCACCTTTTCGCTACTTTCTTTCGTGATCGTGATAGTCCTGTGCTCCTAGTTCTGTGTTTTACTTGCTTTGACGATCGGCATATTACGCGCCTTTTTCAGTTCGGCATTTTCCTTTTCTTAGTACATCTAAAATTAATTGCAGACTTGATACACGTTCATTTAGCTTCACTATTTTACTGTTATAATTTACGTATACTCCGCTTTTCATTGCATAACTATAACTTTTGTTCACTTTCTCACTATAAACAACTGCACCTTACGCCATCTTGTAAAACCGTTGTGCTAACGTCATAATGTAAATGGTCTGGTTGTTGTACCTAATATCAAAGACCAAATTCAGAAACAATGATCACATTCTGCCGACCGCCGCAGATGTGCTTCGTGTTCCGATCTCTTGCTCCCTGTTCTCCTTCATCTCCTCCTGTTCCCTTTGTGGCTAGGTCTCCCTCGGTCACTTCGGCCTCATCCTCCTTGTGTAGGGTTATTAATGTTCCGAGTTGAGCTATTCACATAGTTCATGAGCAAAACCGATGATGTATGGTTGCTGAAGTGTGACTCCACCCATTGTACCCTCCTCAGAAAACTTTCTTCAGCTTTCCACGGTCCTCGTCCCACCACGTCTTGTACCGTCCTTGACAGTTTCTTTCATAATGCTGCAAACTTTACTTAATCGTTATCAAATCAGCCTATATAGCGTAGTTTTCTGAGTACCTAACTACAATAAGATTATGCATTTTCACCACTGGACTTGTGGGAACTCCGTTACTAGATTATAGTGAATTTCTTCAAGCTTTTGGCATTGATCCAGTATATTGTTAGTTACATGTTCCGTAGATCATTAGAACGGTTCTTTTCTCAGAATATTGACGAACGACTAAGTTTACAGGGATTTTGTACATGATTAGTGTTAGCATTAACCAAGACATATTTTTTCTAGTCCTACTCATTCAACTGCATTTAAAGTTTTGTTTTTTCATGGTACCAGCTTTTAAATAGAAATAAGTTCATGGAACAAGAGTTGTCAATGTTATGTGATGTTTAGCTTAGATTTAAAATTGCTTTTGCTACGTGTCAGACGTTTTATAGTATTGGACAAATAATAAAAGATTTTTCTTGGTGCATGTTGAATTCTTTTTTGACCCAATGACATTTTTAATAACAGGTAATAAAGGTCATTTTTCCTTATAGTGATGTGACTATAGATCTCACTATTCGTCTCAAATTGTAATGAATTACGTATGACAAATTTAATTAGCGAATATCCACTGAGGTGACGCAGTTCAAATTCCTAGGGCCTGGAAGACGTACCTACATGACATTCATGGGTAAACACTTCATATTATACTTAGTGCTGGGTTTTGTGTGCTGGGTTTTGTGCTGTCAGTACTTTCAGAGTGGTGAGTAGCCCCAGAAAATTATTCTACAAGACATTATTGAGTGGAAATAAATAAAAAATGTCAGGAGGTTAATTTATTTGTACACAAGATCAGTATCTATACGAAGAACAAAAGTAATTGAACTTAAGTCTTTGTAAAGCTAATTAATATCTTCTTCCAGTTCAAGTTTTCAGCAATACGTACACCCAAAAATTTTGGAGCATTTTGCCCTATTTACTGACTCTTTGTCAAATGATACATCAATTGTTAGTATGACCGTTTGTTATAGAGACCTGAATATCGTGTGCTTTATTTATTTATTTATTTAAGTTTAGGGAGTGTCCATTTTCTGAGAACCATTTAATAATTCTTTGAGAAATGTTATTTATTATCTTTTCTTATGTTTTCTCTCTAATGATATTTATTATAACACTGATAGCGTATGCAAAAAGCAATAATCCTACTTGTTGAGTGTTAAGTGGAACGTCACTCACTTAAGGAATAGCATCGTTTGAATTGTGACATTCTGTTTGTTAAGTATGACTTAAACCAGCTGTGTGCAAAGCCACCAGTCCCATAGAACCAGCATCAGAGAGTGCCCTGACCTGTCTTATCAACAGCGGCTGGGTGTAGGAATATCTTCTACTAATATAGCACCAGGAAGTAACCCAGGACAGGCTAGTTAGGCAGCTGGTAATTTGAGTGCTGTCAGCATTCAAACTGAAATGACTTTTCGCGCCGAATGGTCTCTTATTTATAAGCAGGTAACTGGCCAGTTTAAGCACAGTCAGTGTAACAGCAATGCACAATGTTTCGCCAAAAGATCACTCAATTTTTTCTGTCTACGGAACCAATAGTATGCTAATGTGAAGCTGCCGGCAAGTATCATGGAAACGTTTCACAATGGAAAGATCAACATGAAACGTTTTCATTTATAGGCCACGTCTTTTGTGTATACACATTATGTGTTTTTAATGTATATTTTTCCATTGCATTCAGCATTCTCATGCCTTGATCATTTGCGATTCTTCACCGTTTTAGGGGCATTTTCCCACCCCAGGATCAATAGTGAGCACTAGGTAAGCTTTCAAAGTAAATTCACTGGTTTCGATGCCGAGTTGTACGTGATCGTGAGGGTACTAAAACAGTTGAAGTTGTAACCTCCGGGCCGGCCGTAGTGGCCGTGCGGTTCTAGGCGCTGCAGTCTGGAGCCGAGCGACCGCTACGGTCGCAGGTTCGAATCCTGCCTCGGGCATGGATGTGTGTGATGTCCTTAGGTTAGTTAGGTTTAATTAGTTCTAAGTTCTAGGCGACTGATGACCTCAGAAGTTAAGTCGCATAGTGCTCAGAGTCATTTGAACCATTTGTAACCTCCGCGTGACACATTACTCGTTAAAGCATATACTATGGTAAGTGACCGGGGTACACCTTACGAGAAAGGATTTTCGTATAGATATCGTCCGTGTGTACCTGAATGGTGGCAAATCAGACTTACATCCACTCTGTAATAACAATGATACGTCAAGTAAGTTCGAAATGCAATTACATGTCAGGATGGACCAAAAGCAACTCTGAAGATGCTACCAATTAGTTAATAATACGGCCGCCAGCCTAATTAGGCATTAACTGAGTTTCCTTCCAGTACAAGTTGGCAGATATTCATGCAAAACACAAGTAGTAACACTGCATAATATACTAGAATTTTAGAACCAGAAAATCTATTGAACTGATAGTTTCACATTCTGTACTGGTATGGAAAAACCACGAATACATAACACTACACTATAATGTATACTACAAAACTTTATACTGTCTATTAATCTGATTAAAATCGGGCATAGGTTACCCTAGAAATGGCACTTTCGTGCCACACACAAAATGTCAATTTTGATGAAAATAAAACACTGATAAACCCGTTGTGCCGTGCAGTGCCCGTGCGCATTTTCCCGCGCTCGCCTGCCATCCACCTTTTACCGCTCCCTGACAGACCGGGTTTTCACCCGAGGTTTTACATTCTACATATCCTAACACATTGCCTACGTATGGACCAGACGCACGGTTACAATTTTAAATATCTTACAACAGTTTCAACATTTGTTACATTTCAATTCTATCACAATATTACTTGACATTTGACATAAACATTAATATTCACATTGAAACTTGTTTACAGTTTTCTTAACACAATGGCATGAAACAAAAAAGAAATGAAATCAGAACATCAATTACACAAGTTTATCGAAAAATCATAAGAAAAAATATTATTTATATGTACAATAGTACAGCGTCGTTGTTGTTACACATGCCCCTGTTTGCAGTAAATTTCACTAAGTGCAAATTTGATGGGAACACTGAACTTTATACTTATACAAGGGTTCTGAATCTTTGTGTGAATGTACCTTCATAAAATTTTATATCACAAAACCTCCTTTCACTCACATTATATAGGTCTATACTTTTTAATATATCGAGAACATTTACCTATCATATACTTAAGTGCCTTTGGCACAGTCCAACCTCCTTATCACAACATGATTTAAATAGCAAATTACTTTTCATTATTAAATTTCTCAGAGAAATAAAATCAAAATCTGGAACACAAACACTTAACTACAAAGCATATACAAATACCTATATACACTATAAAACAATTTGTTGCTGCTTGCATTGAATGACAGTCCTTTTCCTTATTTACTAATAAACACACAATACTATTTAGAAAAAATCACTACACATATTTGCTGCCTATTATTCAGATTTGTGCAGTCCATTAGGCATCATTTTATCACATCACCTGTACCACACTTACAATTCTCCTTTGATTATTTATCTGCCCTCTTTGGTGTTTGGCAGTCCTTTATATCACGACTCACGAACTGCCCACTTTAAATTTTGGCAGTCCCATATTATATTTGGCTTGCAGCATTTGCTTTTTCTTTTCAGCCCTGTTCTCCATACACCTCTACATTTACAGCACATTTGGTAATCTGAAACTTACATAAGTACATTAGCATACTGACATTAGTATACATACATTTACAAAGATTTGTTACATTTAGAATAAAATAGTTTCATCGTAAGATACAGCGCATTTACTGCAGATTGCTTTCTGAGTGTACTTAGGTCACTCAATCCTAGGAATATACCGTTTCAGGTCCACAACGTTTCTTACACCTAAAGGTCTCTTGGATTTAGGGTAGATCAGGTAGTAAGCATTATTGTGTGGAATGTTCTGTATTATATACGGTCCATTATAAATATATTTAAATTTGGAAATTTCATGGTTCAGTTCACTAGATTTTTGTGTGTTTTTAAAAGAACATAATCCCCAGTTTTAAATTTTGAAACTTTCAGGTTTTTATAATGTCTTTTAGATCTAGATTCAGCTTTTTGCTTTGCCCTTTTTCTAACTAATTATTTCTTTTGACTCAACCTCAAGCTTGTACAAGGTGGAAATCCTAGTTTTTCCACAATTAAACTTTTACTTCTGCTGGCTAACAAAATTTATTCCAGTGGGAACCCAGTATACTCATGATGTAAGGTGTTCATGACATTCTCAAAGTCCGATATAAATCTGCCCCAGGCTCTCTGGTTATGACTGCAGTATGTTCTACACAACTCCCGATTTCTCGGATGTACCTTGCAACTGGGTTGCTAGCTGGGTGGTAAGCTGAGATATATTTATCCTCCACACCATTTTGCTCCATTCCTCCTTTCCAAATTTTGGGTATAAACTGGGGTCCATTATCAGATAGTACTGCATTGGGTTTCCCGATGGTTCTGAAGTATTCGACCATTCTATTAAATACAGCTTTTGCTGTTGCCTTTTTCAATGGGTATAATTTTACAAACTTTGAGAATACTTCCAAAATTACTAAAATATATGCACTATTTCCCGAAGTCTTCAGGAGGGGACCATACAAATCTACTGATAGTAATTCTAGGGTGTCCTCAGGTAATGTACTTTGCATTGGACCTCGACTAGTTCTGTTAGGTACTTTGGCCCTTTGATAGACATCACACGACTTAATTCGTTCATTTACCTTCTTGCTGATACTACCAGCAATCACTATTACATTATTCAATTTATCCAAACATTTTTTTGGTCCACTATGCCCCAATGCTAAATGAAAATAGTCTATGACATCAGTATCAAACTGGTGTGGCCAACATACTCTCAGTGACTAAATCTTTTCTCCTGTATAAAATGCCTTTAAAGATTTTGTAGTATTTCTTAATTTGAGGATACTGCACACTGTCAAAATTTACCTTCACGGATTTCCATGTCGGATCCTCATTCTGATGGTACCTCATGTTTTTACATATTTGCTCAATTTTCCTTTTTCCTGAAACCTCTTTCATATACCTTATCTGGAAAGTAACCTCTTCACCATTTTCATTGGGCACTTCACTCATACCATTAGGCAATCGAGATAAAGCATCTGCCACGTAATTCTCAGTACCCTTAACATAGCAAATCTCATAATCAAACTGCTGCAGGTGCAAAGCCCAGCGAGTTAGCCTACCATTAAGCAAACGACAATCTTTAAGAAAAGTTGAAGCTTTGTGGTCAGTATGTATGATGAGCTTATGGCCCCACAGATAATTCCTGAATTTAATCCCCATATAATGGCTAAAGCCTCCTTTTCTGATATAATGTAGTTTCTCTCGTATTTTGTTAGAATTCTACTTGCAAACGCGATAATCCTGTGTTCGACCTTGTTGCTATCCCATAAGCACTACTGTCGGTACTCATGTGGAAAGGTTCTGTCAGTATGGGGTGATGCAAAATATTGTCATTCAAGAGTTCACTTTTTAAATTTTCAAAATCTCTCATGCACCCTTCAGTCCAAACAAAAGCACTATTTTTCTTAAGGAGATTATTCAAATGAGGACTATTAAAAGCTTGCCCCTTGACGAATTTTCTATAGAACCCACATAGACCTAAAAAGGCTTTCAACTGTTTTCTATTTCTAGGAGCTGGACACTTTGCTATTGCACTTAACTTTTCCGGGTCCTTGCCAATCCCGGTCGTAGTAATAATATGCCCCAAAAAACTTTATTTCCGACTTCACGAATTCACATTTCTTCCACTTTAGTGTCATGCCCCCTGCTTGCAGAGCAACAAAAACTTTCTGCGGTAATTCACAATGCTCTTGCCATTCCTTGGTAGCAATCAGTAAGTCATCTACATAAATGGTTAGCCGGGAACTTAATTCTCTACCTAATACAAAGTCCAGTGCCCTAACAAATACTGCCACAGAAGTACTAAGCCCAAATGGCACTACTTTATACTGATAGCATTTCCCGGCGAATAGAAAAGCGGTATATTTACGGGATTCTTTGCTCAATGGGATTTGCCAGTATCCCGCGGTCATGTCCAAACTGGTTAAATATTTCACATTATAAAACTTTTGGCGCATTTCGTCCAGATTTTCAGGTCTGCCTATTTCCTTCTTTACAATTTTGTTTAGAGTCCTGGCGTCAATGACTACTCTTACTCCCCCATCCCTTTTATTCACGATGATAAGGGGACTATTATATTCGCTGCTACTCCGTTCGATTAAACGCCATTCTATCATTTTATCTATTTCCACTTGAACAGCCTGCCTCTTTGATATGGGTACCGAAAACGCTCTTACTAAGAAAGGTTTATGACCGAATGTCTCAATCTGGTATTCAAAGTTCTTAACTAGGCCAGGTTTGTTCGAAAATACGGTGCTCTTACTTTCTAAAAGATCAAGCAATTCTATTTTCTGATCAGGAGATATCGCCTTCAAATTTTCCACAATTTCTATAAAATGATTCCCTTGCCTGTCACTCATCTATTAACCTCTTGACATGGTACATTTCATACATGTTTGTCAAACCATCATTCATTCGGTCGATCTCCAACAACAAAGAACCAATTTCTGAATCGACCACCTTCCCATTTTCCTCAAATTTTATTTCCAAATTCGTTGATGCATTATTAATTTTGACCACTTCCTGGCTACAGTCAATAATAACTTTTTCTTTTTCTAGCCAATCATTTCAGTACTCAAGTCTGACACAATCAAAAAATCGTGTTCAAACTTTTGTCCTTTTATACTAAATTCAACTAATATTTGGTTCTTTACTAGCTTACTAGTCTTGCCAGTGGCACCAACAATTTTTACACCAGTCACGGACATAATTACTAGTCCAGGCTTATCACAGATGTGTTCGAAACACGATTGGGAGATCGCACTTATCTGAGATCCAGAATCAAGAAGTACTTGCAATTTCACATTATACATTTCAACTGGTATTACAGTTTGTTTAACCGTCAAATGCTTTTCATTGTTGTGTTCTTCCCCAAGCAAATCCGGGTCGACGATAACATCGTCCCAAGATATGCTTTTGACTTGCACATCACCTATATCTAGCGGTTTCTTTGGTTCGCGGAGCTCAAAGTCATCAAATACTTGAACTCTTTGTAACATTGACACTGAGTCGTCCGGTGGCTCCTTTTTTCTGTGTTCAGTCTCAACATCTGGGTTTTGTTTTGAAACTTCGTCATCAGTAGGTACAATATCGCAATTATCTGTATTCCCATTATTTTCACTAGTACCGAAATACTCGTCATCTGAACTATCGTCAGAATCCGACCATTCTGGATCGCTTTCAGATTCTAACATAAAAGCTTTTCTGAGACAGGCACTAAGTTCTTCCTCTGCATTTTCATCAGGCTTTGATTTTAACCCAATATCCTCTTTTGGCTAAACGACCTCATTATCAGCTTTACTCACATCCACTGTTACTTCATATTTAGTGTAATCCTCGTGAACTTCAGTTACTCACGGGCAATTACCTTCCCCTTCCCCATGGTGCCTTTCGGTAACAGCTCGTACTGTTGGCGGATCATTAACAGAAGTTACTTCCTCGTCGATGCTTAGGATTTCATCCTCCAATTCCTTCCTATCTTTAATCATCGTCCTATCGGCAGCACGCGTAATTTCGCGGCGTTATTTACTCCCTTCTCCTTAAATTCGGGCCACGTCATCTTATCGACGTCCCTACTATTTCCTTTATCACTTATTAGCCTCCTTGCCTCATATTTTTTCTTAAAATCCTCCCACTCACATTGCTTGAGGCCCTTGTACAGATCGTCGATCTGCACACGCCAATCAGTTACTTTGGCTAATTCATTCTCGCCATTTACTTCATTGCTAACACTGCTAACCGCAACTCTCTGTGTATCCACTGTTCCATCTACTATTTCCTTCGCCACGGAAAACAAAGCAAAACTATACAGACATAAATAACAGAAAAGTATAATGTACTAACGAAGAAAGCCAGAGCGTTTTAAATGGCGGAAAACGAAACACTACCCAAAGGCAATAAAATAGAGTACACAGTAAGGCAAAATTTATCGTATGGGCAATACTACCACTGCTGATATGCGCCGTTCCGATGTGAGCATATGGCCGTGCTACTTTTCCGCTCCCCGCCTCAAATATCCCACGGTGCTAGCGAGGCACACGCGACGCGAGGCGCGAGAAACTGTGCCTCAACCACAACGCCGCGCGACCTGGCGCAGGCGCGTGTCGCGTCCCAGTCGCGTCGCGTCTCAATTTGCGCGGTCCCAATGGAACCTGTGGAGTTACAAAAACGCGCGCTGCGCTGCGTCGCGCCACACGCGCTATACGCGTCTCAATTTGCGCCTAGCATTAAAGCCTGTACTATGATAAATGAGCGAGGTTCACCTCATGAGAAAGGATTTTCGTATAGATATCGACCGTGTGTACCTGAATGGTGGCAAATCAGACTTACATCCACTCTGTAATAACAATGATACGTCAAGTAAGTTCGAAATGCAATTACACGTCAGGATGGACCAAAAGCAACTCTGAAGATGCTACCAATTAGTTAATAATACGGCCGCCAGCCTAATTAGGCATTAACTGAGTTTCCTTCCTGTACAAGTTGGCAGATATTCATGCAAAACAGCAAGTAGTAACACTGCATAATATAGTAGAATTTTAGAACCAGAAAATCTATTGAACTGATAGTTTCACGTTCTGTACTGGTATGGAAAAACCATGAATACATAACATTACACTATAATGTATACTACAAAACTTTATACTGTCTATTAATCTAATTAAAATCGGGCATAGGTTACCCTAGAAATGGCACTTTCGTGCCACACACAAAATGTCAATTTTGATGAAAATAAAACACTGATAAACCCGTTGTGCCGTGCAGTGCCCGTGCGCATTTTCCCGCGCTCGCCTGCCATCCACCTTTTACCGCTCCCTCCTAACACATTGCCTACGTATGGACCAGACGCACGGTTACAATTTTAAATATCTTACAACAGTTTCAACATTTGTTACATTTCAATTCTATCACAATATTACTTGACATTTGACATAAACATTAATATTCACATTGAAACTTGTTTACAGTTTTCTTAACACAATGGCATGAAACAAAGAAGAAATGAAATCAGAACATCAATTACACAAGTTTATCGAAAAATCAGAAGAAAAAATATTATTTATATATACAATAGTACAGCGTCGTTGTTGTTACAAAGTATAATAATTGCATCAAAATTCTCATCGGCTCTGACCCTCTTTTTGTCTTTCAGATGATCCAGGACAACCTTCTGCATCTGGAGAGGAATGTCAAGGTCGTGTTATTTTGCTTAGTACAAAGGAATCTGGAAATTAATTTAATAAAGCCGCAGATGGAGCAGTACAGATCTTAGTGCGGCATGTGCTGGGACACAACATATTGGCCTCCAACAAATACTAAAGTCATTTTTCAGATACAGGATCATTGTGAATAGGAAGAAGAGTGGCTGCAAAGATGTATAGTTGCGCAATCGCCGATTCGGCTGTATCGTTGCTCCTACCAGCCGCTAAGGTGAGGTGAAATAAATGTAACTCGCCTCCGGTTGGGACACTGTCCTGTAATACATGAGCCCATCTTCCAGAGGGGAGAGCTATCAATGTGTGATGCACAGATAACCGAACGCCACATTTTAACGGAGTATGTTTTTGTGTTATTTTAAGAGGGCAGGAAGCAGTTTACCTGTCCATCCATATTTTAAGAGCTGATGAAGCGAATCTGACACGGAGTTTACATTTGGTGTTACGTCTGACCTGCCGTCTAAATGTTCTTGCGTTTAACAGAGTGGGTCGCTCATCGTTATTTTCTGTGATCTGCTTTCACAGTACCCACTTGTCAGGCGAATTTTTTTACTTGTCTTTTAACAACAGATTTAAATAGTTGCTATAAATCTATGTACTGTTTACACCTGCATGAGTGAAGATGTGTGTGAAGCGCAGTGAGAGTCGGATTACTACACCACATTTAAACTGACAACTTTACTTTTTATTTTTAAGTATTTTCAACAATATCCGTCTCAAAAATTTTAGTACAGGCACTGATAATCTCGACCTTTAGCATGCTAATGATAGCCGCAGAGCCGCCACCATTCAGCAGCAACATTGTCGTCATTCCATGAACGATGTATCACACGATGCCCTAATACCATTGCATTTCGAAAATTTGTTATTCGAACATGGTAGCCAAGTGACATAGTGCAGTATGATGTAATGATCTGTTTATGTTTTTCATTACCTTTACCTGGCCATTAAATAGTTACATTGTTCTCAATGATTCTTCCAGACAAATCTGAGTCGATGTGGTTTTTTCACAAAAATTAATTGCTCCTTCCTCCGTCTTTCAGAGCTGTGCTAGTAGCAATTGTTTTAGTTGTATAGCTACCAAGAGCTTATATTAGTTTTAAGTGTTTGCCAGTTTTATTTTCTTATTATAGAAATTGCAAAAAAAGGCCCGCTGATTTGTACATTCAGACGCACAGTAAAGTCTTTCTAAACAGATGTTATTCAACTTTTTTCTTTACATCGGAAATGACAGCAGTAAGCGTGTCATGAAATCCATGATCATCCAACATATTTGTGAAACGGGAATATATTTCTGAAAATCTTTGCTTGCGGCATTATATATTACAAAAGATTTAGCACGGTGCACTACATGTTCGTATACCAGTTATAAGTCGTCAGGGTGGTCTTGATGGTACGAATGACCTATGGCTCCAATGTAGTCCATAGTAAGAGAAAAAAAGCTGCCTATAAAGCATCTGAAAAGAGAACTAAGTCGGATTTTCTTTTTAGATCAAAGGTACACTCCGGGAAAGAGGAGAAATTTTGCTTTACGTTAGATTTGCCTGAATAGCTTCTGAACAGCAAGACTTGTTTGCTAATGTTGCGTACACTGTTCGCGCTCAGTCCATTACGCCGAAAAGCGGATCGCACCCTTAGTGAACTTTTCTCGGGTTTATGACTAATTAATTTTAATTAGAAGTTTCAAGCGCTTGTACCGTCGCAAATATAAAGGTCAGAGTCTTGCATCCTCTCAGTCGAAGCTTCTCTGTCAAGTTGTGCTTAAGCAAACACGTTCCACTTGCGGTGCTGAATAAATCATTAGTTACTCATTCAGTCAAGTAATAAGCCCATTAAGCTTTTTCACTCCCAGGGAGTGTAAAGCCGGCAGTAGCGTTAGTTGCCCAGTTAACCGCGACGTAATCACGTCGACCTACTTTTCTCTAAAAGCTATTTATACACCGTCAGGTGCGTAAATGAAAAGAGTGTCTAGTTAAAGTTTGAAAAAAAAAAAGTCATTTGTAAAGCAAGCAATACCAAGACATTTTCCATAACGTGCATTACTAAAGCCGGGCTCTTTCTGTCCATACACTAAAAATTAAAAAAAAAATCATTAATTGTTGTTAAATTGTCTTGACGATAAACTTGTTAAAGACGTGTTCATGTGTAATCAGGGTTCAGAATCTGAAAATACCTTCTTACACACTCTTAGCAACATCAATGCATGTTCAATAACGTGTACTACCGACTTTACGACTACCACAAGAAAGCAAGTTTCATTCATTGTTGTTGACTTTTACTCTCAACATACTTTTTAAAGAACCTGGAAACACTGAATAGACCTTCATTGAAGAAAGTGACATCGACCACTGAGACTTCAATTTGGGGTTCAGTTTAAGTGGAAAAATAGAATCTGGTAAAATAATTCATTAAAAACAGCACTTTTGAAAAAATTTTAAAATATGAAGAAACTGAATAGATTACAATACTCTCAAAAGGTGGACATAAAGTGCTCCCCCCCTCCCCCCCCCCCACCCCGTTGGTGGTTCAAATGGCTCTGAGCACTATACGACTTAACTGCTGAGGTCATTAGTTGCCTAGAACTTAGAACTAATTAAACCTAACTAACCTAAGGACATCACACACATCCATGCCCGAGGCAGGATTGGAACCTGCGACCGTAGCGGTCGCTCGGCTCCAGACTGTAGCGCCTAGAACCGCACGGCCACTCCGGCCGACCCACCCCGTTGGTACTACGAGAGTTAGTAAATAGTTCTTCACTACACATATCCTCCAGTTAGTGGATCATTCTCTACAGTACGAAGAGGCTGTCTGGTCATTTTCATAGCAACCGTGAGTGAAGCTTTTAGAAGCTAAATGTTGGTGGGAAGAAAGGGTACTTATAGACTGATGGATTATTTTAATTTTGCTAAATTCCCTCTTACAGTTCATTAAAGACTAGAATTGTGTGCCTTGCTAGGACTCACGCCCTGATCCTTGAGATTCGTGGAAAATGTGCTTACCGACTGAACTATCAATGCACGACTCACAGCCTGCCTTTACAGCACCAGTTCGTCCAGTGCTTTTCCCACACAATTGGATTTCAGTTTGTTGTAGTGAACTCGACTGTTGAGTGCTGGCGGAGGCAGCCGATGTTTGTACGGTACGGACTTCAGGTATGTGTAGTTCCGTTAGTACTGTCAGAACCTGGGGCAGTTGTGGCTATACTCTGTGGAACGGCAAGGCTTTTGGAAATACGTAGTTATGAAGCCCGTGGGATTCGCTCGCCTTTCGGTTCACTACCAATGCCACAGTAGTGTGGATTGCCTAGAGCAGTAGTTTCCAAGCATTCTGAGACCATTACTAAACGTCATTATATATATACATATATATATATATATATATATATATGTATGTGTGTGTGTGTGTGTGTGTGTGTGTGTGTGTGTGTGTTTGTGTGTGTGTGTGTGTTTTAGAATTAATGACGAAGGATTTCGTGGTGCATTGCAAGTGCTGCCCACGACTCCTTCTCAGAAAAGGAAGCTGACTATTCACGGTGAGGGTACACACTTGTTGCAAAACATGCTTCCCCTGCATTACTCCTTCCCATTGCGGCACTTGCTTGACCTGCAGGCTGCAACCCCATCTAAAATCAAACAAGTTCAGATGTGTGCACTATTACATACTGTTCTTAAATGATTTCATTGCTGCAGTTCTTACTTATGAACTGGCAGAAATTGGACGACTGGAGGCTATTAATACTTTGTGTCCAACCACTCTAATAATAGCAAAACTACGTAAATGACTATAGTAGCCTTTATGTAGTTACTGCTTTGTCGTGCTGGCAATTAATTCATTTATGTGTTTCGAAGCGATTACTGAAGCAATTTCTGGACTACTGCAGGTACTATCTACAACTTGAAGAAAACATTTTCTTGAAATATTTAGCTTTTGTTTCATATATGTCTCACCTTTATCGTCAGCGATGTACGGGACAAAGCACAATGTGTGTGTAGTGGGTGGACTATGTGAGGAACCGGTAAGCTCCACCGCATTAATGCTATTAATTGAGGAAAAACAAGTATTGATGACTTGTATAATCGGTATTAGTCTTACAAAATTGTGATAACAGTTGTGATATTTTGAAAATAATTTAGTTCCATGACTGAAACAGAATCGAATCGTTTAGTTCTTACCCCTCGAAAATTTAATTTTACCCCTCAGGGGGTAATTACCCCCAAGGTGGAAACCATTGGCCTTGAGTAAGTGCGTCTGGCAGTGTAGCAGTTATTCTACCTTGTGATTTATATTGCTTGAATGTGTATGTGTTGTCAGATATTCTGAGAGACACGATTTATGTCCAAGTAGTGCTCATTAACCAGGCCAACGGCCTTGCCGCATTGGTGACACCAGTTCCCGTCAGATCATCGAAGTTAAAAGTTATCGGGCTGGGCTAACACATGGTTGGTTGACCGCCCGGGTCTACCGAGCCCTATTGCTGGCAGGGGTGCACTCAGTCCTTGTGAGGATAACTGAGGAGCTACATGACTAAACAGTAGCGTCTCAGGTCACTAACAACGGCCCATAGAGCGATGTGTTGACCGCGTACCTCTCCAAAACCGCATGCAGTGATGCCTATCAGCTGAGGATGACACGGCGGTCGTGCTCATTAGCCTAGATGAGTAAAACCTTTTCTGCTTCACCTCGTGTACAGCACCAGTCATTTATAGCATTAAATAAGTTTGAATTTAATTTTTGCCTTGGTAGCATATCTTTACTGTCATTGTTTTGTACTAAGCTATTTTGTGATCGAGTCTAATTGTCGTTGAAAGTTTCAGGTGATGTTCACCCAATTTTATCTGAAAGCACACTCGTCATTGACCTTTACACGATTTATTTCCCTGTAGTTTGCACGAAGTCTGTTGATATTGGTACACAGTTGCGGTGACTAGATTCGCGCAGGACTATGGGTACTTATGCCAATAGTTCGTTGCTAGGGGCATTGTATTCTGTTATTCGTATTTTACTTAATTACTGTAGTTTTCCATGTACTCCAGTTTACGTAAGGAAGCACAATTGTAAGTAAGAGTCAGCTGAGACCAGGCTACAGTTGCTGGTTGGCTTAGTTTAAATTAGTGTGGCTCCCACGTCATTCTATCTCGTATTTAGGCGGGTTATCTTGTCGCTGGTAATTATAACTACAGTTAAAGTGCTTGAGAAATACAGCATTTGATGTAGAACATCGTGAATATTCTCGCTTCAGCCCCTAGAGTTTCGTGAAGTTCTGACCAGAGGCGGCGCTATACGTATCTTTTAAATGGTGTCTGTAACGGAGGTGTATTACAAGCGGAAAGCGGTCATTGGCGGAAAACCAGAGCATCGCAGATATTCATAGGTAGTTGCAGAATGTCTACGGAGACCTGGCAGGATAAAAAGCACGGTGAGTCGTTGGGGGAGGCGTCTGTCATCATCGCATTCAGGTCGCGCGAAACTGTCCGATCTCCTGCGTGCCGGCCGACCGCTCATAGCCGCGACTCCTGAAATACTGGAACGTAAGAACACACTCATTCGAGATGATCGACGGCTAGAGAACGTTTTCTCGAAACATTTTGTAATTTGCATCTGGACAAACAGGTATTTGGTGGTGGTCAAGATAAGTGAGACACCCTGAATAAAACATGAAACGCACACAATGTGACGTCCGAGTCACGGCCCCAACCTCGCATTCTCAACTAAAAATACTGGCTGTAAGACTTTATGCTCCTTTACGTAAGCCGATGGGCTGTGATCTCAGCACTCAGCATAGATATCTGCTATACCATCTTGCAGGGACGAATGAGATACAAACAAGTGTGAATTGTTGCCATTGACTTTGCTAATGTGATTCGTGTTTCAGCAAATAAGCTGTTACAGGAGGCGAATGGACTCAGCTACTCTTACCTTTTCTGCGTTGGAATTCGTGCTTGAGAGCAGCTAATACTTTGGTGATACGGCTATTACACGCTGAACAGGAAGACTCCTTTGGCTTTTGTGTGGAACAACTGAAGTGATACTCACCCACTGGCTACGTGATATAGCTTCGCTGTGGTCAAGGGTAAATTATTTAGGGACAGTAAAAGTGATCACAATATGTATGGGATTCATTTCTGCAATTACGAGGATAAGTCAATTATTATCCGCAAAGTAGTTATAAAATTTTATTGTAATCAGATAGGAAACTAACAAGAACATCATTTTCTGACATAGTCTCCTTGCGTTTCAACGC
The DNA here is from genome assembly GCF_021461385.2 of Schistocerca piceifrons. Taxonomy (NCBI): domain Eukaryota; kingdom Metazoa; phylum Arthropoda; class Insecta; order Orthoptera; family Acrididae; genus Schistocerca; species Schistocerca piceifrons. The sequence continues at coordinate 1,022,803,868 of NC_060138.1, read as the reverse complement.
ACTTGGTCCATCGCTGTACAGGCTTCCTGATGCCCTCATGAAAGAAGGTTCTCGGTTGAGCTGCGAGCCAGGAACGCACGGCTTCTTTCACTGCTTCGTCCGAGTCAGATCCACGGCCCCTTAATACATGTTTTAGTAGACCATACAAGTGATAGTCAGAAGGGGTAAGATCGGGACCATATGGGGGATGATCCAGTACTTCAGATTTGAGTTTCTGGAGCGTTTGAACAGTGTGAGCAGCAGTATGCGGACGGGCATTGTCGTGCAACAACACAACACCTTTTGGCAGCAATCCTCGGCGTTTGCTTCGAACTGCAGGGTTTAACCTGGCAGTAAGCATCTCACTGTAACGTACACTGCTTATTGTTGTGCCCCTTTCCCATTAATGTTCCAGTACTAGACCTTGTGCATCCCAAAAAACCGTAAGCATCAGTTTTCCTGCGGACGGTTGGGTCTTGAACCTTTTCTTGAACGACGAATTTGGATGTCTCCACTCCATACTCTACTGTTTACTCTCCGGCTCGTAGTGATGGATCCATGTTTCGTCGCCAGTAATGATGCCGTCTCAGAAGTTGTCCCCTTCGTTACCATAGCGATCCGAATGTTTTTGGCAGATGTGCAAGCGCGTTTGTTTATACAACTGTGTGAGTTGTTTTGAGACCCATCTTGCACGAACTTTATGAAACCCAAGTCTGTTGTGGATGATTTCGTAGGCAGAACCGTGACAAATTTGCAGACGATGTGCCACTTCGTCAATAGTTAATCGTATGTCTAAGAGAATCATTTCACGTGAATACTCAATGGTTTCTTCATTTGTGGCGATAAATGGACGTCGAGCTCCTTCATCGTGCGTAGCACTTGTGCGACCATTTCGGCATTTTTCAATCCGTTCGTAGACAACCAGTTGTGGCAAAACACTGTTCCCGTACTGTACCGATGAATTTCGGTTGCTGATACGCCTTCCGACCACAAAAAACGGATCACTGAACGTTGCCCTTCTTTGGTACCAATAGAAAGCGGAGCAGCCATGATTGACAGCACGCCAGCGATAACGAAACTAACTTAACAGCTTGAAAATTGCAAAGATATAACAACAAATAAACAAAGCATGCGTCATCAACGTAAAACGACAGTATTACCAAAATAAACATATATATAACTAAATTGCGATAATACAGGGTGATTCAAAAAGAATACCACAACTTTAGGAATTTAAAACTCTGCAACGACAAAAGGCAGAGCTAAGCACTATCTGTCGGCGAATTAAGGGAGCTATAAAGTTTCATTTAGTTGTACATTTGTTCGCTTGAGGCGCTGTTGACTAGGCGTCAGCGTCAGTTGATGCTAAGATGGCGACCGCTCAACAGAAAGCTTTTTGTGTTATTGAGTACGGCAGAAGTGAATCGACGACAGTTGTTCAGCGTGCATTTCGAACGAAGTATGGTGTTAAACCTCCTGATAGGTGGTGTATTAAACGTTGGTATAAACAGTTTACAGAGAATGGGTGTTTGTGCAAAGGGAAAAGTTCTGGACTGCCGAGAACGAGTGATGAAAATGTAGCACGCATCCAGCAAGCATTTGTTCGCAGCCCAGGAAAATCGACTTGCAGAGCTAGCAGAGAGCTGCAAATTCCACAATTTCAGCAGGATGGAGCGCCACCACATTGGCACTTATCTGTCCGTAACTACCTAAACGTCAAGTACCCGAGGCGATGGATCGGCCGCCAGGCAGCCCGTGACAGAGCACTTCATCACTGGCCTCCAAGTAGCCCTGATCTTACCCCCTGCGATTTTTTCTTATGGGGGTATGTTAAGGATATGGTGTTTCGGCCACCTCTCCCAGCCAGCATTGATGATTTGAAACGAGAAATAACAGCAGCTATCCAAACTGTTACGCCTGATATGCTACAGAGAGTGTGGAACGAGTTGGAGTATCGGGTTGATATTGCTCGTGTGTCTGGAGGGGGCCATATTGAACATCTCTGAACTTGTTTATGAGTGAAAAAAAAACCTTTTTAAATACTCTTTGTAATGATGTATAACAAAAGGTTATATTATGTTTCTTTCATTAAATACACATTTTTAAAGTTGTTGTATTCTTTTTGAATCACCCTGTAATTGACTTACCCTCTAATATATCTTATCCTGGTTTTCATTTAACTTCAGCTGCTACAGTCAAGCACACACATGTAAGTATTCACTCATTACTTAATATTTAATGTCTGTATTCCGTGTTTTCCTAGTGAACCCCACTGTTAGCAGTAGCAGTGTCCCTATGTAATTTGTGCCAAACCACCCCCCCCCCCCCCTTCCCTTCACTGCATGCAACAGGAAACAGGAAACGAGTACAATGCGAGGTCTGAGACAGGTGCTATAAAGTTCTATAAAAACCAACAATTTTGTTCCACAATCTCATAATCTGACCACAACCCCATTGTTCTTCTCTTAAAAGTCGAACAACAACTGTCTCAAGGAATTGCTTATCAATTTATTCACAACACTTTGTTGTTCGTCTTTCTGTCCATCTGTCTCAATGACCGACTGTAATAACCATTTTTCTCAGGAATGGTTGGTCGTATCGACTTGAAATACATGTCACTTACTAAGGTCTCCGGTCCCTTAGCGGTACAAAAAATGGAAGCTTCTAAGCCAGTGCAGTCAAAAAATATGATCCTTTATGTCATATATTTTGATACTCGAAAACTCACTCAGCGAAACCTATAAGGTACTTCTCGTGGACATAAAATCATGAAATGTGGCAAGAAGCAAGGTTTCAATGTACAAATAAAGGGAAAAAATCCGAAAATTGATCAACTCTCTTGACATTTTCATTTCTGACCACGTCTGCGTAGGCCTTTGCCGTTAGATTGGACGTAATCGGTGATGGGGACTAGCTGCGATCCCCTTGTCAGCTAAACTGGTGGATGCCATGTACCGCATACGGTGCTACAGTCTAGGCCACACCAACAACGCTATCTATATGCAGAGTTACACATTTTGTCCATTACTACGAGACTGTCACTTCCTTTATTCTACTACATTGGCGACGGGAAGACTTATTGTCAACAGTGTTCCGTGACCAGCTTCTAACATGACAGTCTACGCTGCGTGCACTAGACTGCCGCAATTTTATGTATATCTGAGTACATACCCGCATTCAGAACACTATTCGCCCGCATCTCGTGGTCGTGCGGTAGCGTTCTCGCTTCCCACGCCCGGGTTCCCGGGTTCGATTCCCGGCGGGGTCAGGGATTTTCTCTGCCTCGTGATGGCTGGGTGTTGTGTGCTGTCCTTAGGTTAGTTAGGTTTAAGTAGTTCTAAGTTCTAGGGGACTTATGACCACAGCAGTTGAGTCCCATAGTGCTCAGAGCCATTTTTTTTAAAAAAAAAAAAAAAGCCAGAACACTATTTTTACACACAGGATTAAGGTTAATGTTCTAAACACTTGTATTTTCGTCTTATCATTTCTCGTGACAAGATAAACCTTCCAATAGTTTAAAGATTGGTCAGGCATGGGTAGCTCACAGTATCACAGCAGGTCATAGAAAATAACAACTCCGTGCGCAAACTTCACCAGGGGTAAGCTGTTTTATCAAGCAATCGGCTCGTAAGGATCCTATGGCCACCTAGTTCTAGTCATCGGCCTAGGGAGAATACACACTATCTCACGGTAGTATGTAAGCCCTGCTTTACTTTATCTGCCCTACAGAGATTGCTGAGAACGACGCTGAATGTTCCAAGCCTGGCGTAAAAATACCGCTTCCTCAGAGTAAATCACTTGCGTCGAATAAGCGAATCATTTACGAAAGTACAGTGGTTATTCTCCGTCCAGAAATAGCTGTGATCAATCCGACACTAAAACAAAAATGATAAGTTGTCCCTGTCTTCCCGTAATATAACCCACTAAATATCAGCATACTAAATCACTTTCAACAACATTTAAAAAGCATGCCATTGTGTCTTGCCATAGATTACGCAGAAAAAAACCATTTATAATAAATCAGTTTTTCTTCCTCTCTTTGTCATCGGTCTTCCGAGTGGTTTGATGCAGCTCGCCACGAATTCCTCTCCTGTGCTAACCTCTTCATCTCAGAGTAGTACTTGCAACCTACGTCCTCAATTTTTTGTTGGATGTATTCCAATCTTTGTCTTCCTCTACAGTTTTTACCCTCTAGTAACATGGAAGTCATTTCCTGATGTCTTAACAGGTGTCCTATCATCCTGTCCCTTCTCCTTGTCAGCGTTTGCCACATATTCCTTTCCCCTCCGATTCTACGCAGAACCTCCTCATTACTTACCTTATCAGTCCACCAAATTTTCGACATTCGTCTGTAGCACCAAGTCTCAGACGCTTCGATTTTCTTCTGTTCCCGTTTTCCACAGTCCATGTTTCACTACCATACAAGGCTGTACTCGAGACGTACGTTCTCAGAAATTTCCTTCTCAAACTAAGTGCGATATTTGATATAAGTAGACTTCTCTTGGACCCGAATGCCCTTTTTGCCATTCCTATTCTACTTTTGATGTCCTCCTTGCTCCGTACGTCATTGGTTATTTTACTGCCTAGATAGCAGAATTCCTTTACTCCATCTACTTCGTGTCCATCAATCCTGATGTAAAGTTTTTCGCTGTTCTCATTTCTACTACTTCTCATTACCTTCGTCTTCCTTCGATTTACTCTCAATCCACACTCTGTACTCATTAGACCGTTCATTTCGTTCAGCATATCATGTAATTCTTCTTCACTTTACATCAGGTTAGCAATGGAAACAGTGAATCGTATCACTGATATCCTTTCACCTTGAATTTTAATTCCACTCCTGAACCTTTCCTTTATTTCCATATTGCTTCCTCGATGTACAGATTGAACAGTAGGGGCGAAAGGCTACATCCTTGTCTTACACCCTTTTTAATACGAGCACTTCGTTCTTGGTCGTCCACTCTTATTATTCCCTCTTGGCTGCTGAATATATTGTATATTACCCGTCTCTCCCTATAGCTTACCCCTACTTTTTCCAGAATTTCGAACATCTTGCACCAGAATGAGATTTTCACTCTGCAGCGGAGTGTGCGCTGATATGAAACTTTCTGGCAGATTAAAACTGTCTGCCAGAAAGTTTCATATCAGCGCACACTCCGCTGCAGAGTGAAAATCTCATTCTGGAAACATCCCCCAGGCTGTGGCTAAGCCATGTCTCCGCAATATACTTTCTTTCAGGAGTGCTAGCTCTGCAAGGTTCGCAGGAGAGCGTCTGTAAAGTTAGGAAGGTAGGAGGCGAGGCACTGGCAGAAGTAAAGCTGTGAGGACGGGGCGTGAGTCGTGCTTGGATAGCTCAGCTGGTAGAGTACTTGCCCGCGAAAAGCAAAGGTCCCAAGTTCGAGTCCGGTCCGACACACAGTTTTAATCTGTCAGGAAGTTTCATCTTGCACCATTTTACATTGTCGAACGCTTTTTTCAGGTTAACAAATCCTAGGAACGTATATTGATTTTTCTTTAGTCTTGCTTCCATTATTAACCGCAACGTCAGAATAGCCTCTCTCGTGCATTTACCTTTTCTAAAGCCAAACTGATCGTCATCTAGTGCATCCTCAATTTTTTTCCATTCTTCTGTGTATTATTCTTGCAAGCACCTTGGATGCATGAGCTGTTATGCTGATTTCCGAAAGTAAGATGGTAAAACGACAGACTCATACATTCTACACACCAACGTGAATAGTCGTTTTGTTGCCAATTTCCCCAGTCATTTTAGAAATTCTGATGGAATGTTATCTATGCCTTCTGCCTTATTTGATTTTACATCCTCCAAATCTCTTTTAAACTCTGATTCTAATACTGGATCCCCTATCTCTTCTAAATCGACCCCTGTTCCTGCTTCTATCACAGCCCTTAACAGAGGCTTTCAATGTATTCTTTCCACCTATCCGCTCTTATTCTTTCCACCTATCCGCTCTCTCCTCTGCATTTAACAGTGGAATTCCCGTTGCACTCTTAATGTTATCACCTTTGCTTTTAATGGCCCCGAGGGTTGTTTTGACTTTCCTGTATGCTGAGTATGTACTTCCGACAGTCATTTCTTTTTCGATGTGTTCACATTTTTCATAACATTTCGTCTTAGCTTCCCTGCATCTCCTCTTTATTTCATTCCTCAGCGACTTGTATTTCTGTATTCCTGAGTTTCCCAGAACATTTCTGTACTTTCTCCTTTCATCGACGAATTAAAGTATTTCTTCTGTTACCCATGGTTTCTTCGCAGTTACCTTCTTTGCACCTATGTCTTCCTTCCCAACTTCTGCGATGGCCCTTTTTAGAGAAGTCCATTTCTCTTGAACTGTACTGCCTACAGAGCTATTCCTTATTGCTGTATCTATAGCCTTAGACAACCATACCCCGTCATTCCTTAGTACTTCCGTATCTCACTTCTTTGCGTATTGATTCTTCCTGACTAATGTCTTAAACTTCAGCCTACTCCTGATGACTACTATATTTTGATCTGAGTCCATATCTGATCCTGGGTACGCCTTATAATCCAGTATCTGATTTCGGAGTCTCTGTCTGAGATGTAATCTAACTGAAATCTTCCCGTATCACCCGGCCTTCTCCAAGTATATCTCCTTCTCTTGTGATTCTTGAACAGATTATTCTGTATTACTACTTGAAACTTGTTACAGAACTCAATTAGTCTTTCTCCTCCCTCATTCCTTGTTCCAAGCCCATATTCACCTGCAAACTTTTCTTCTACTCCTTCCCCTACGATTGCATTCCAGTCCCCCATGACTGTTAGAGTTTCATCCCCCTTTACATACTGTATTAACCCTTCAATATCCTCATACACTTTCTCTATCTCTTCATCTTCAGCTTGCGAAGTCGGCATGTATACCTGAACTATCGTTGTCGGTGCTGGTTTGCTGTCGATTCTGATAAGAACAACTCTGTCACTGAACTGTTCACAGTAACACACTCTCTGCCCTACCTTCTTATTCATAACGAATCCCACTCCTTTCATAGCATTTTCTGTTGTTGTTGATATTATCCTATTCTCATCTGACCAGAAATCCTTGTCATCTTTCCATTTCACTTCACTGATTCCTGCTATATCTAGATTGAGCCTTTGATTTTCCTTTTCAGATTTTCTAGATTCCCTACCACGTGCAAGCTTCTGACATTCCAAGCCCCGACTCGTAGAGCGTTATCCTTTTGTTGATTATTCAATCTTTTTCAATGATTCAGTACAGTCACAAAACCCGATCAAGTCTATTTAGAGCTGAATACCTCAATATCAATGGCCATAGATATTATTACAAAACAGTAGTTTCGTTTAACACTACTTTTGTAATAATTTTCTGCGCCGGGATTCTTTGTTGGCTGCCATAGACCGTAGACAACATAAACTGCGCATGACGTCAGTTTGCTGAAGCTAACATATAAGTCATATGACACGGAGCCCGAAGCCGAGTACGTGAGTAGGCATTTATATGGCACACTTTATGATATTTCTGTTACAAATCAAATGTTGTGATTTTTATTAGACGTAGAAGTAATGACCTTTACATAGTATTGTTATGTATCCTGCAGATTAGGTAAACTGATGAAAATCTCAGCTGTGAAAGTGAACTACTATAAAATACTAGCAGAGATATTTTCAGGAGTTGAAACTTAGAGTGTATGTTGATCCTTCGATGTAAAACTCGATGAAAGACTAACGTTTCAAAATGACAGAGCGTTAATATCTATCTCTCTATAGGAATTGTCTTCAATATTTTCTAATATATTATGTCCATTACTTTGGTATCTGTACTGGATTAAGCAAAATTCATAAAATATAAACGTTTATTATGGGAAAAACGGACATTATGGATATAAACGGATTTCTTATAAAAGCATAATAAAATATTTAATACATATTGTTGAGGAATCGTCCGAAACCTAATGCTGCTTGCCAAACCAGTTATTCCTCTTCTACTCTTGTGGAGGAGCTAAATTAAGACTGATAGTGCAACAAAAACAGATATTCACCAAATAACTGTAATTCTGGCGTTTGTAAAAAGAACTGTCAATACTTTTCAAATGGCAACATGTAATAACTATAACCATCGCATTAATATTAGGAATTTCGTAAAAAATAGATTATAGCGTATCATAGCAATACGACAGGTCATTTTATTGTTAAAATCAATGCTTCATTTCAGGTATAAACTGAGAAAAACTGTCAGCTCCACTTCGCATAGCGTGTAATGAGAGATTCGGCTTGCTGAAACCAGTTCAGTTTGCTGCTCCGAGTCAAGTGACTTAGATGTTAGTTTCAAACGCCAACACGACAGAGATTAGTACGTACGCGGTCTACTTTATCTGTGCTCTATGGAGGCTGTTCATCCCCACCCGGCCTTCGACTGTCCGCTGCTACTGACCATAGTCGCCCCGCAACTTATACTAATCTTTCTGTAACAATTACAATTCCCATTAATACAATAACGACCTCCAGTTTCTCATTGTAACACGCCGATTCCGCGTGAGCTGTATTAGCATCAAAGACGGCCAATGCGCCCCGACCGTCACATCCATAAACATGGCATGTAAGTAAAGTTAAATTGGCGGAAAATGAACTAGAGCCTTGCATAAATGGCTGATTACCTTATTAGTGCAGCCACACAACGTAGGTAGGAGTAGAGGCATCTATCTGCACATTCTGGATATAAGGGAAAATTAGAAGGTGTATTAGGCATTTCAAATTCGTACCTGTATACTGGCGTTTGTGAGGAGGCTGTGTTATTTCTCCTACAAGGGCAAATGTGTACCAGCATGTGTCAGTGTTTTACCGTAGCTGGATGGAGGGCTACTGCTTCGCGGTGTTGCTGCTCCCGGTGTCCGGATCCCACTGCTGTCATGCAAATATAGAATAGATGGGATCAGGACAGCCATACTGAAAATCATGAAGGATTTGAGCCATCCCAATAGACTAGCGCCCGAGAGTACAAACATATTGTGTCTCAGCCGTGCAGAATCCTACAGTCGTGTCAAGTGCCTTGAGTTAGGACATGGGCTCGTCTACAGCAAAACAGATATCCACCCAGACGGTGCGACAACGTCTGGAGCACCTCAGAGAGTGAGAGCAGCGACCATTGTTGCTACTTTTCTTGTCGCAGCAGCAGACAGAGGTTCTTCCTCAGCAGTGGGCACATAACCAACAATGGACAAAGAGTAATATCAGAGGAGTTCTGGTTCTTTGTAAATCATCACGATGGAATTACCTGTGAGTGGGGATTCCAAGGAAAACAAAGGTTGCCAGATGAGATTCGTCATCATGATAGGGACGTATCAACTGTCAAGATGGTACGCAACATGAACACATCTGGTTCGCATAGCTGATAGTTTGCATGGCAAACGTTACATTTCTGATGTGTTAAGACCGATGGCTGTCCCGTATTTTAGAAATTTCCTTGACTTACTACTTTAACAAGTAAACGCAAGACCGCATATTGGCGGCGCTGTTTTGACGTACCTCGCTAAAAGAATGTTCGACAGCTACCCTGCCCAGAAAAGTGTTTTGCATCTATCACCCGTTCAGAACATCTGCTCGTCGGTTGTTGACAGGCTGACGTAATGCCACTCACCAGCCACTACGATTGATGGAGTCAACACAGAACTGAAGCAACATGGAATGACATACACGTATGTACCACAAGTCCAGCTGGACAAGAGCTCTGAGCTCTGTGTTATAAATTTGGCACCTTGAATACGCTCAAATCACCAAAAATTTAATTACGTGTATATGTGGAATCAGTAGCATTTTGAGGTTTTCTGTCATTCTTGGGGTTGTTGTTTTAATGCCCAGCAGTGCACATTTTGATTACTGAATAGGTTTCTAACTGTTATCTCTCAAATACGAGAGGCATTCAGTAAGTAATACAACACATTTTTATTCTTGGTCACTATCAGTTTAGAAAATGTAGAATTTGTTGCGGGACATCGTGGAATATTCCAGTTTCAGCTTTTAAAGTTACATGTAGTTCAAATAGGTGGCGGCGCTATACCTAGCCTTCAAATTGGAGGCTGTAACGGAGGTGCATTCAAAGCAAGGAGCTGCCATTGAAGTTACTTTTAAATCGCAGAATATCTACGAAGAAATGGGAATGAACAAAAGCAAGACGAGTCGTTGGACAAGGCGCCTGACATTATCGCAACAAGATAGCGCTTATCTGTCTGACGTACCGCGTGCCGGTCTGCCACATACAGTATTGACTCCTGTAATGTTGAAACGTACGTACACTCTCATACGAGGAGATGAACGGACATCAGTGAACAACTTCGCTGCTCAATTGGACGTCTCTGTTGCTAACACACATAAAGGTGTGTGCCCGCTGGATTCCTCGTCGCCTAAACAGAAGACCATGAAAAGCAATGGAGGACCATCTGTGTGGAATTGCTTGCGCGATATGAGGCTGATGGTGACACTTTTTTGTCGAATACGGTCACTGGTCATGATATTCATCACTTCGAACCGGAAATAAAACGGCAGTCTTTGGAGTGGCGCAGCACTACCTCTCCTGCGAAGAAAAAGTCCAAAGCCGGCCCCCTCAACCAGTGAATCATGGCGAAGGTATTCTGGGACTCTAAAGGGGATACTCTGTTTCATTTCTTCCCTTATGATGTAAAGTCAACTCCAAAGTGTATTGTGCTACCCTCAGGAAACTGAAAAAATGCCGGCCGGAGTGGCCATGCGGTTCTAGGCACTACAGTCTGGAGCCGAGCGAGCGCTACGGTCGCAGGTTCGAATCCTGCCTCGGGCATGGATGTGTGTGATGTCCTTAGGTTAGTTAGGTTTAATTAGTGCTAAGTTCTAGACGACTGATGACCCCAGAGCCATTTGAACCATTTGAACCAAACTGAACAAATGACTCTGACGTGTTTGTCGCCACAAAAGTGCAAACTAACTTCTCCTTCTGCATGTGAGGCAAGACCTCACACACGTCTGGGCAACCGACTGGAGTTCACAAAACTTCATTGGACTCATCCACCCTACACCATGGATCTCACACTTCCCGACTTCTATCTGTTTGACCCAATGAAGGATGCCCTTCGCAGTAAGCAGTGCGTGGCTGATGGCGAGCTTATTGATGCCGCAAGACCTTCCCTCCGCTGTCGACTTGTAGTGTGGTACCATACAGGAATACAGACCCTCGTAGTAAAGTGGCGTAAGGCCGTCGCATTGAAAGGAGATTATGTTGGAAAAGAGGGTTTTGTAGTCAAGAGTGGAGGGTGATAATATGTATTGGAGTCCTGAATAAAACCAACCTGCCTTCAGAAAAAAAAGTGTTGCGTTACTTACTGAATTCCCCTCGTACATTCTACTAAATTTACCATGTGCTGCGCACTTCAGAGTGACGTGGAGATCTGTATGTAGGCCACAGAGAAGGAAGAAGTCGAGGAAAACAATTTTTTAAGGTCTTAACAAGTTTCCGCTAGGAGCGGCGCGGAATGAAGAGGAGAGATTAGGGGAGACGACGCTGGTGGCGGCGCCTTGGCGGCGCCGCGAGTGCCACACATTGGCGCCCGCCGTCCGCCCCCCCCCTCCCCCTCCCTCGCGCCCCCCCTCCCAGCATCCCTCTGGCGTCATACCCGGCGTCGGCACAGCGACCACAGGTTCGCAGCGCCAGCGGCAGCAGCAGACGGAGCGGCAGAGGGGTCGCTGGCCGGCTGGAGGCGCTGCGCGTGCCAGGCCATCAGCCGGCGCTCTGTAGCTTACAGCCTTTGGAGTGTCCAACGGTCATGTCCCACGTCCCATACACTCGCGCTCTGCACAATACGACGGATGTTGAATAAGTGACGCAACACGTTTTTTCCCCTCAAAGCAGGGTGATTTTGTTCCGAATTTCAATACACCTCATTATTCTCTACTCTTTTGGCTGTTTTTTTTTTTTTTAGCATAATCTCCAATAAATGTGACGCCCTTACGCCACCCTACAGGGAGGACCTGTGTGTCCTCATGGTACTACTGTACTCGACGACCTCGGGGTCTTCGTCTTGTTGCATCAATAAGCTTGCAATTATTAACGTACTGTTTCCCATGGAGAGCATCCTACACTGAACCAAATAAATGGAACTTGGAAGGTGCGAAATTCGGACGGTGGGACGGATGAGGTAGAACAGTCCAGATAAGTTCTGTGAGTTCCTCTCAGCTGCACAGACTTGTCAGATGCCACGCGTTGTTATGGAGAAAGAGAATTTAGTTTGTTTTTTTGTGATGACGAACACGCAGAAGTTGTTTTCTCAGGTTCCTGACGGTAGCACAGTATGCTTCAGAGCTGATGGTCGCACCATGAGGGAGGACTTCAAACAGAATAACGACTACGGCGTCCCAGAAGATCGTCGCCATGACTATACCGACTGAGGGTACGGCTCTGAATATTTTCTTCGGAGGAGAGATGATGCGGCGCCGTTCCATGGATTACCGTTTTGTTTCCGTTTCGAACTGCTGATCCCACATTTCATCGCCCGTGACGAAGTTTGACAAAAAACTGTCACGATGAGCCACACAACGCGCAAGCTGTTCCGCACGGATGGTCCTCCGTTGCTCCTTGTGGTCTTCTGCTAGGCGGCGAGGAATTCAGCGGGCACAGACCTTTGAGTACCCCAACTAGTGAACGGGTGTGTCAGCACTACCAAAAAAGACTATCAGTCGAGCAGCAAGCTGTCTGATTGTGATCCGTCAGTCACCTCGAATGAGAGTGTCCGCACGTTCCAACATTACAGGCGTCACATCTGTGTGCGGCCGCCATGCACACAGCTGATGGGACAGATTTGCGGCATCTTGTTTCCATGGTGACAGACGCCTCGCCCAATGACTCACCGTGCGTTCGTTCACTGCCAGGTCTATGTAGACATTCTGCACTCACTGGGGACTGATGACCTCAGACGTTAAGTCTCTTAGTGCTCAGAGCCATTTGAACCATTTGAACTCACCTATGAATATCTGTGGTCCTCTGATTTTCCGCCTGAAGAAACTCAATAACAGCTCTTTGCTTGGAACGCACGTTTGTTTCAGACGCCTATTTGAAAGCTGCCTATTATGCCGCCATCCGTTGAAACTTCATGGAACTAAGGGGCTGAAGTGAGAATATTCTACGATGTCCCATAACAAGTTACGCATTTTTTCAACTGAAATCGGCCGAGAAAAAGGTGTTGCTTTACTTATTGCACGCCCCTAGTAACATATACACACCAATTTTTTCCTTCATTTAAGAGGTCTGTGGAACCATTCGTGTGAAAGTTACTGAATCATGGAACAAGTCAGCATATGGTCTTCGGAATGCTGATTACAGAGATATAGAATGCAAGTCCAGCATTGGCATGGTAAACGGTAAAATATGTAGCTATAAAGATCCTTACGATATCGTCGAGGAAATAAATACAGTATAATACAAAAAATGTTTTATTCAGTACGGAGACTAATATATAATATTAACTGCGGTTTTTTCCTTTTTTTAAAATAAATTTTTTTATCTCTAATTCCTTTATTGTTGCATTAAACTGATAAACTTAGTTTGTTTGTTAATTGATTACGTCATATTTCAAAATGTCTTTTAATCTAGAATTGGTACCCCTGGTAGTATCAAAGAGCTTTCCGACAACATGTTCTTGACTAAAAAATGATCCCTCATTTGTAAAATAAAAGAGGTCAACATAACCTTTGCCTTCTAAATAAAAGACAATAAGAGCATAGAATCAAAATTACTGCTTAATTTATCCATACAGTTTAATCAAAGCACAGCATAATTTCTCGGGTTGACCGGCGCCATGTCCTTTTCATTTCCGTCAAATTCTTGGTCTTCTTCTAAAGAAACACTGACTTCTACTGTTTCCATTAAGTCAACAAATTCTGAAAACACAGCGCTACATTTTCAGTTGTCTCAAACACAAATCAGATAAAGTTTTGGTTAATGAAATGGGACTGAAAATGTGCTTACTATGTGCCTACAAGTGGATTGGTACTTCCAGAAAATGTTCAAAGTAAGTTAATTCGGGACCATATCCCATGTCCATCATAGAGAGAACAAAGCATCAACTGACAGCGTCGCCAATTTGTAAACCGCAGCTTTCTTGTTAGACTGCTTCACAACCAATCTGAACAAACAAATCTTTGAATGATATTCGCATTTGTCTCCTGTTTCTATTCAACCCATAAAAAATTATGGCTACTGTCCACGGCGAGAGGGAACGACGCCTGGTGACGTTGGGACGCGCACGTGCTGCGATAAGTAAGAAATATACAGAGAGGAATCATAACGACAATACAGGCCGTAAATAGGAAAATCCACAGCCATAAACGACTTCAGTAAAGAGAAGATCGATGTGGCTGGATGCCTGGCAACGAGCGTCTTGGAAACGAAGAGGCTGGTCGGCACTTCGACTGTTACTGTCTTCAGCTTTTACGGAAAGGCACCGCTAAGCGACGTCCATACCATATCAACGAACGTTTGGTTCGGGAGCAGCGATCTGTGGCAACTCTGACGACAGAGTACAACGCTGTTGTAGACCAGATACTTCAGAGCACACAGTTCAGCGGACAATGTTAAAAATAGAGCTCCGCAGCAAACGACCCCTAATTGTTCTCTTGTTGATAGAATAACATCGTCAAACGCAACTACGGTACATACGAGTCCACTGAGATTAGAACGAGTCGTCTGGTCAGTTGAATGACGGTCTTTTTTTTTTTTTACACCATGTCCATGATCGTGTGCGGATCTGCTGTCATCCAGGCGAACGTTTGCCCAAAACACGCACCTTCCCAAGGACGCATACTGGTGCGGGCAGTATTGTGGGAGACGTTCATCTTGGCTGTCATGGGACCTGTGTTAGTAAGTTGTTACCATGAGAGCTGTGGACTAAGTGAACGTTGTAGCACACCATTTGCATCCCTCTGCGCTTTACGTCAGCCCTGAAACCCACAGCATCTTACAGCATCATAACTCTGTATGTTATAAGACCAAAATAGTGCTTTACTGATTTTAGGAGAGTGACAGTTTCGACCAACTTTGTTGTATGGGAGCGAAAGCTGGGTGGATTTAGGTTACCTTATCAACAAGGTTGAGGTTACGGATATGAAAGTAGCTAGGATGATTGCAGGTACTAGTAGATGGGAACAGTGGCAGGAGGGTGTCCACAATGAGGAAATCAAGGAAAAACTGGGAATGAACTCTATATATGTAGCAGTCAGGGCGAACAGGCTTAGATGGTGGGGTCATGTTACACGCATGGGAGAAGCGAGATTACCCAAGAGACTCATGGGTTCAGCAGTAGAGGGTAGGAGGTGTCGGGGCAGACCAAGGAGAAGGTACCTGGATTCGGTTAAGAATGGTTTTGAAGTAATAGGTTTAACATCAGAAGAGGCACCAATGTTATCACTGAATAGGGGATCATGGAGGAATTTTATAAGGGGCTATGCTCCAGACTGAACGCTGAAAGGCATAATCAGTCTTAAATGATGATGATGATGATGATGAGGACAGTGAACACACGTTGATGTCTTGGTCACCGTGTACTCCTGATCTAAATCCAATGGAACACATCTGGTACCCGTCGGGTGACAGCTCCATATCCACAAAACAGTGGCATGTAATTTACAAGAATTGTGTGATGTACCACCGGAAATTTACTACTGACTTTTTGGGTCCGTACCACGCAGAATCGCTGCTGCTGGACCAACACGGGTGACCACAATGGTTCATCTCTACATTGGATGAAAAATCTGTCACCCCTCAAGAGAAATCGCGCTAATACGGTGTAACAACAGCTTTAACCATGATAAAGGCCTTCGGCGAGGAAACGAGTCAGCAAGTTCGTGTTAAAAGGTTTATTGTATCCAGTGGCAGCCACGGATCGACACGTGTTCTTCACATTAAGTAACAATGGCTCGATGAAATTCAATTCTAGCGACGTTGAAGACCAGCGGTGAAGAGTTAGTTCATCATCACACTCACAAAAAACTTGTACATTTCCTTTCATGTCAAGTGAACCGTGGTGGTGGAGTCGCTGGCTCCAGTGATTCTTTTATCTTGTAGAGGCAGTAATCCCGTTCGAGCTGTCATGCGCGGTTTCTCTTTGGTTTTCCTCTTCTGGCTGCTGTTTAAGCGCGGCACTTCCGGCTTTGGTTCTCTTGGTTTTCCACTACGGGGTCCTAGTGGTCTTACTTTGCGCTTTGCTTGGGTATATGTTGTGTTGACGAGTCTTGCAGTGACCGTTACGGAGGCGCGTTTGTTGTTCGTGGCGCTGTGTTATGATTTGAGGAGTGTGTCGGCGACGGACTGGTGGTGATGGCCTCCAATGCGTTAGCAAGTGTGTATATTGTACTACCTGATGCTGGATGCCTATGTATGCTGTGTGGATTCTCGTGGTTTGCTGCTATTAACGATGGGCATCAGCTATTTCTCTGAAGTTGTTTGTGATCAATCTGATCGTAATTTGTGTTCACAGCCGGAAACAGTGATTTGTATGTGATTACCACCGCCATGGATGGAATAAGGAATTCAATCTTGGTTCCGGCATATGTTGAGTAGTGCTGTTAAGAGTGTAAAACACTGCTCAGTGACGGGGGCACTAAGCGTGAGTACCGTGAAGGCTGTATGAGTCATTCTAGGTTAGTGCGGAGGCCATGTATGGTGATAAGACAGTGTGCTTGTAATGTACTTGATTATTTTAATTATTCTGTGTCTCCGTTTGAAAGAGGCGTGACTTTGGTGTCTTGTATGATGGATTTTTATGCTCTTGGTTCGGCAGGCCGTTAACTTCTCCATACTTGTGCTTCTTATTAGGCTCTGCCTGTTAGCGTAAAGAATTATGAGCTGTAAGAAGTGAATAGTTTTCCATGTTAATTGGTTGAAGACTTGCATGTGTTAAGGGTATTTAATTTTAGGGGGTGGGGCATAACTCTAAAATAGGAGGGTTGTGTTATGTCCATGTCCTTTGGTTTGGTTGACTGTTCTTTTTTTCTTAAATGTTACAGTGTACTACTTGATTGAAATATCTTCGGACGCTACTTGGTGGTATCCTGTCAGAGTCGCTGCTCGCTCCAGTAGTTGACAGAAGTTGAGTATTTATCTCCTAATTATTTAAGATTCCTCTCGTTAATGTGATCGGGCGGTGCCGAGGTGCATCCCCTGTTCCTAGTAGTTTGGTCACTCTTGTTTTAGGGAGGGTCATCCGTGGGGCTGTGCCGGCTGTTGCGTGAAACTGAAACTGACTATTAAGATATCTGTCTCTTCTGCCTGAATATTGTTATACTAGAAAGGTATTTCACGAATGAGTTCAGTGGAATAAGTCACTATATAATTGGTGGCATTCCCTTGTTCTATGATCTGTTTATTGGTTTAAGATTCCCGTTGGGATTTTGCTCTTTTACTTAAAGTTTGTTATTTAATATTCTGTAATGTTGGTTTTACCAATGGGTATTTAGTCCAGGTAAATTCCTGTTAAATTTGTGGGCAATTCGCTTGCCATCTATATTTATCTGGGATTATTTGTTATTTAGTTAAAAGCAAGGCTCTTCACTTAATTTATTTCATTTCGTATAATTTCCAAAGGCTGTATAAAGTTCTTTAGATATTTGTTATTGATGGCTATTGGAAAGCTGATTTGTAAAAGATTTTGTACAACTGTTTTTGGGGATACGTGTAATAAATCTTTGTGAACTACAAGTCCGTGTTAGCGTTTTTTTGTGGCTCATGTCCCATCAAGAGGGAATTATCTTAAGAGGTGCAGCAATTGTGTTTTTGGAACCATTGGTACATGGTTGAGCAGACGGGCTCCTCTAAAATGGTTTCAGTAAAACATATGAATTAACTTTCCATTCACTGGGTTCAAAGGACCCGCAGAAAACACCGATTTGATCATCCAAAGACATACAGGGGCACCATACTGTTTTACAGTTAAAAGGTGATTGAGGTTGCCGTGGTGTATTTCATTGGTATGTATTTACCGAATTTCGGCTCCTAGCGCTAATGAAGACATTCCGTTATGTTCGCCTGGTTTACAATCAATTTAGAATATCAGTTTTGTCACTACTATTTTGTTTATAACATTGATGCCATATTATTTACATGCACAGTAATATCTGCCGTCCTTTAGATGCAATCTTCTTCGTATTAGAGTAATAGATATGTCACGCCTACTTGATTCCACTTCTCCCAGTATTGCATTTAACCCACAAAACTTGGAACGCCCCCTTTGAAAAATTAAGAATGACTTTATTGGTAAGCTTCTACGTTATTTGATTTCCAAACAGATGAGCAAAACTCAACGTACTTAGACAGTTTTCTCTTTACTTATTCCGATCATCACTAAACTGACACACAATATTTTTAGCAAAACGCAATCTGACTTTCAATAATCAAGTGTGTGTGAAATCTTATGGGACTTAACTGCTAAGGTCATCAGCCCCTAAGCTTACACACTACTTAACCTAAGTTATCCTAAGGACAAACACACACACCCATGCGCGAGGGAGGACTCGAACCTCCGCCGGGATCAGCCGCACACTTCATGACTGCAGCGCCCAAGACCGCTCGGCTAATCCCGCACGGCTTTCAACAATCCCTACAAAAGAATAGCCCTGATTATCAACTTGCACCCTTCATGTATCACTTACCTCACAAAAATCTTCGTTACTCGATCTACTGCAATACAGCGAGCGTCAATACTGCCAGCTAAATGAAAGATTGTAACTACTGAAGGCACTAACTACTGATAGGCATAGTTAGCAAATGAAAGACTTTGATAGAGAACAAACAGTGTATTTACTTTAATAGCGTTCAAAAGTCATTATATAGCCTATATATAATTTTGTGACATTTATTTAAACAAATTTCCTTTTTCTGACGGACACATGTTCAGATCGTCGGCTCAAAACTCTGGCATCTCTCTCCCCACAGCTACCACTGGTGGCGGCTCCACTCCAACTACACATCGCTACGCGCTGTTCACATCCAACTGCCCAACACTACACAAGCGGATAGTCCAACAATGATTCCAACCAGCAACAGACTGCACACAGCGCAGTCAGCGATTTTCATACAGAGCATTACGTGGCAGTACCAACATAAAAACCTAAACAGCCTACTCACAAACTTTATGTGTGAACTGTTCGTGTGTGCTGTCATTGCAGCAGATACAGCCACCCTAGCTATTACAAGTAAATTTCCTACTGTTGTCAAGAAAGCAACAAGAGTTGCACCAACGACCTGCGGTTGTCATAAGCCTCTAACTCCAACGTGGCTGTATATCAAAAGAATATCACATCGCTGTGACGCTTCCCATAATACTTATAGAGACAATAGCTGCAATGTAAATTAACTAATGGCGAACGTAACGAACTCAGAAACAAGTTCTGAAAATCAAGTGTATTTCTCCGCGAGCTCATGCCCTACCCCTGCAAAGCATCGTTTAAACGTAAAAGTACACAGCACAAAAAATTAATCACTCCTCACCCTCCCCTTGAGACAGCACGCATATACTGTGTAACAATGCCTGTCTCCTTGAATGTGTCCCTAATTGGGCGCGGAAGAGTCCTCACGTTTTCATGTATGCCGTATATACACCTGAAGTCATTCGTTGATGGTAAGATACCTGCTAAAGTGCGGGAATGTCGATTCCTACGTTTCACCAGTTATTCCAAACAGTCCCAGACATTGTTAGCGAGGTTAGGTTCAGATGATCTAGCGGGCCATTCGATACACGATAAGGTACCAGAGTGTTCGTTAAACCGGGACTTTTAAGTCTGCAGCCCTAAGACCAATGTTGTTATTATTTTGGAAGAAGGGAATGTCCACAGCTGACTCATCCATCAGATGTAGAAAAGGGGAAGAGCTTTCCCCCCGAGAACTTTGAAGTTAACGTCATGATTCATGTTCGCTGTAGCTTGAAGGAGTACTCACTGTACGAAAAACACACCACAAAACAACACAGATCCGCCTCCATCCTGAACTACGTTCTCAACACACTGTCTCATTAGGCTGTCCGTTCGCTTGACGCCTTGCCTCGTTTCAAGAAAAGCAAATACGCCACCCGTCGGACCATATTACAGCTATCTAGTCAGTGACTTTGCATTAAGTATCTGTGTTTTTTGCTCAGTTGATGTGTAGCTTCATTTGTTGCAGTGTCGCATGGAGCAATGGCCTTTTTGTAGTTCCCTTCGCAATGTTCGTGTAAGAACTGGTTGACATAGACCTGTATTCACTGACAGCGGCAATTACTGTCGGATTTGAAACCGATTGTGATTAGCAAAACGTGAGATCCTTCTCCGGGCGCTTTGTTACATTGCTGCGAGTTGTACACCCTTCCCTATAGACACATTGACAAGTCCGTGGTGATACACAGCCATGTCGGGCAACTCCACTCATTGGCACGTACCAACACGACAGCTCTTTTCTGGCATTTCGTCACTTCTGCACGTCGACGCATCATAGTGCGCTGATTCGAGACAACCGATCGGCACTTAGACATCACTTAGCTGGAGTGACTTGAGCGTCAGCAGCAAAAGGTCACATGATCGCTTGGGGCCAGTTATGATCCGTCTACAGCGCTTCAAAGAGACCACTGTGATTTCTTAAAGGCGATAACTACTATTATATCCAGTGAGATATTTTACAACGTTCCCTCGTATCACCAAAATATTAATCAAAGATATGCCGTCATAAACAATTTTATGTTCTTAAATATCTTTATGAGCATACAACAAAACTGATCAACAAATAACCAAATCTTAAATGTTAATATTCCATTCTCATCACTTGACTACTGTCGTCTATTTCAAGCAAGAGTAATTCCATATTCATCTACACACAGCTTACTCGTTGAGACCAGAATGTGCACTGACAAGGAAACCTCGTTACTCGTCATCTTTGATTTCGTCCAAATATATGAAATGTATTTTATATACAGGTCTTGGCTAGAAATGAAAGTCCAAGAAATGGGAGTTCCAGTTGGTCAAGCGTCTAGGGAAAAAAAGGAGCATTTCTGGCGCGGGTACGGGGGGCCAGTAATGAATGTCCAAGAAGTGGAAGCTCCAAATGGCCAAGTATTCAGATAAAGAGCCCATGAGCCACTTATGTTTACATAGGTGTCAGGTAGCGTTTGGCTTAGCTGTAGGATTCCACAATGTTAATATGAGAGTCGTGGATTCGAGTCCGTACGTGAGAAACCCTTTTGTATTTTCAGTTTTTGTGTAACTTATATTGCATTTAAACCGACTTTACGCTCAATATATTGTATTCCTTAATATCTTCACAAAACGCTTGAAAAGGTAAGGTGATAGAAAATTTTGGATTGCAAACAAATACCAAGAAAGGATTGTGCTAACGGTGTCCACAAGGATCCTGCTAATACCTTTTCAAGAAGGGATTCTAGTTAAAACACACAAGATTTCCGTTCGTTTCACGTGAACCTTTAAGCAACCCTTGCCAGCTGCACACGTACAAGTTACCTTGTTTTTACCATGAATATCAACCTAAGCACGCGTAAATAATGGATCATAAAATAAAGTTCTCGTGTATGCCTGATCATATTCTCTTGGTAATTTTAGTTTTCATGACTTTTATGAAAAAATAAAATGAAATGAGCTTGTGGCATTGTTGGCCAGAGGCACCATCCGGGGAAGTTCTTCCGCCGAGTGCGTCTTATTTTAGTCGACTCCACAATGGTCGACTTGCGTACCGGTGATGAGGATGAAATGATGATGAGGATAGCACCTGTCCGCGAGCGGAGAAAATCTCTAACCTGGCCTGGACTCGAACCTGGGTCCGCTGCATGGGAGGCAAGCACGAAACCACTCAGCTAAGCAGGCGGACCACTTTATGAGTAAATCAATAAATATATACACAGAGAATTATTTCGGTTTATCTGCAGTATTCAAAAAACGTTTAATTACTGAGAATATCATTTACATGTCTATTCATCAAATTTTGCATGCGTTAAATAGTAAAAAGCGCCGACTGTTATTTTCTGCGACCTACCTTGGCATTAGACTGTGTGAGTCACAGTATTCTCCTACATAAACTGAAGTTTTATGGGATTGATGGTATAGCCAACCAATTGAGAACGTCATATCTAATTAAAAGAATGCAGAAAGTTGTACCTAGTAATTCAACCAATATAATCTGGGGACATAATTTCAACTGGGGAGAAACCACATATGAGGTTCCGCAAGGCTCAGTATTAAGTCCACCATTGTGACTCATATATGTAAACGACATTCTGTCCAATATACAACATGTAGAATTAGTTCTCTTTGCAGATGACTCTAGTATTGTAATCAATCCAGACATAAAACAGAAGAAATGATAAACAAAGACTTTAAAAGTATCATTCACTACATTTCTGCGAATGGTCTCACCCTCAATTTTAAAAAGACGCAACATATTCAGTACTGTACGTTTAGGGATTCTACGCTAACGATACATGTGACACATGATGAGAAATAATAAATAGGGTGGAATGTTTAAAATTCTTAGGTGTCCATATCGATGAGAATTTAAACTGGAAAATGCACATTTTGGAACTTCTAAAACAACTTAGTTCAGCCACATATGCACTTAGAATCACTACAAATCTTTGGAAATGACAAATCAGTAAGTTGGCATACTTCACATATTTTTATTCAGTGATATCATATGGTGTAATGTTGGGGGGTAACTCATCTTTGAGAAAGGAAGTCTCTGTTCCTCAAAAACGTGCTGTAAGAACAGAATGTGGTGCTCACCAGGGATCATCTCACAGACCTTTGTCTAAGGAGTTTACAGCATATGTATCCCTCATGAATTTTGATGTAAATAATTCACTACAGTTCAAAAGGAACAATACTGTACATAATTATAGTACCAGAAGGAAAAATGGCATTCATTACTCAACATTAAGGATGCCTTTAGCACAAAAAGGGGCACAACGCTGCAACTAAATTTTTGATCACTTATATGATGATATAAAATCTCTGGCACCAAAGTAAAATTTAAAAACAAAACGATAAAGTTTCTCCTTGACAACTCCTTTCCTTCCGTAGAAGTATTTCTATTACAGCAGTGTGTAAAAATTGTTGGGTAGGAACTACTAACTCACATTTGACATTTGTAAATCTTTTGTCTATTCTTTTTTTTCTAAAAAAAAAAAAACAGAAAAGTACTTCGAAATATTGAACATGTAAATATATGTACAAATTAAATTGTGGTGTGACTGTAAAATGACTCTTTCTACATCATTACGTTTTATCGTCCAAAATGATTCATGGAACACAAAACTAACTAACTAAGGACTCGACCCCTCAACCCTTGGATTACCTTTCTGCGCTCTTTCCGCTGTGCCAAACGCTGCTTAGGAAGTAATGGATCATAAACGGCTCATGTCTTGGCCGAGTCGCGCCACAAATGCTATACTTTCTAAACGATCGACCAGCCTGCCCTCCCATTTCTGTGACTTTCATTTTTGGCCAACCCCTGCATGTGTCATAAATTTGGACGGAATAGTGATGCGTTACGCTTGCGTTTATTGCACAGCGATAAGGGATACGGCTAATGGAGGTGTTTTTATTCATTGGAAGTACAGTTCATTGGTTAACTGTCGTATTTTTTCGTACTGATCTGCTGGAAATGAATCTTTGATTTGATACAGTTATTAACAGATTACTTCTTTGTGGGATATACTATTATCGGAACCGTCTGTCTGAACATCTGCCCAGCCTCACCGGCATGCTGGTGGTGTTAATGGACGCTGTTTTCCAGACACACTTGAATCGTCGGTGAGTACCCAAGCAGAGAGCATCATAGCGACCAATACGAAAGACAGTGAAATGGCGTATTTGTCAGATTGATCATCGATAGGTTTCTGCAGGTGATAATTTGGCAAGTCGAAGTCATAAGAATATAACAAAGGACTGAATGAAAGTGAACTTAGACACCATCATTTTTCAACAAGAAGAAAGAAAATCTGCATGTAGGACTGGAAACTTCCTGTAGTACAGACGTAAACACAATTTGTTACATAGATCAAAGCATGTAGAATTGGAAACTTCCTGTAGTACAGACGTATACACAATTTGTTACATAGACCAAAGCTTGGCAACGTGATGCCAAACTATAGATTTAGGGATGGAGCGAATTTATAACTCAAAGACGTGAATAACTCGCCGAAAATGGTGCAACCAAGGGAAATCAAAATTAAAGCTTTTCTGATTTAGAAATACGCTCATTATCATCAATAATTGTGAATTCTGCTTCTCTTACGACATAAATCTGCTCATTCTTTGTCCTTTCAGTAGACAACTAGAATTACTATTTAGATTATCCTGACGAAACTGTTAGAGAAGGGAGAATATTGGCTGTACATGCGAGGGTGAGTCAAATGAAAACCTTAAATTTGTTATAACAAACGGAAATTTCGCACCGTTATCCTATAAGTTGGCAAGCGTGCTACAAACAGCGTGCAGAATGGCCTGTAGGTGGCAGCACAGTGCAGATTCACACATACCGTCGCAGTATCAGTATAAAGAAGGCCACCCTACTCACGACTTGCACCAGGAAAGAACAGCGTTCCGTTATTTGGTTTTTGCGGAGTGGAGGTGTGAAACCTATTGAAATTCATCGACGAATGAAGGTTCAGTATGGTGATGCATGTTTGTCACAGCGGCAATTCTACGAATGGAGTAGGAAGTTCGCAAATGCTGTGACTTCAGTGGATGATGCTCCTCGTCCAGGTCAGGCACAACGAGTTGTGACTCCACGGAACACTGCAGCAGTTGAAACCATAGTGAAGGAAAACCGCCGAGTGGCACTGAATGACATTGCAGCATGTTTACAGATTAGTCATGGCTCAGCACGCCACATTGTGCATTATGTGCTCCCATTTCACAAAGTGTTTGCAGGATGGGTGTCACGGCAGCTGACTCCTGAAATGAGGGAACGATGTGTTGATGCCTGTGAAGAACTTTTTCGCAGCTTTGAACTAGAAGGTGACGGCTTCCTTGCAAAAATCGTTACTAGGGACGAAACTTGGGTTCACTTCCACCAACCGGAAATGAAGAGAGCGAGCAAGGGATGGCGCCATTCCCAATCACCAAAACCAAAGAAGTTTCGAACAGAACCATCAGCAGGGAAGGTTATGCTGACTTTCTTTTGCGACGGAAAAGGGGTCATTTTGGAGCATTACATGCCTAGAGGGACCACTGTCACCAGTGCATCATACACAGAGCTACTAAAAAATCATCTGCGGCCTGTAATCATATCAAAGCGACGTGGATTGCTGTCAGCAGGTGTCCTTTTGCAACATGACAATGCAAGGCCCCACACTGCCAGTACTACAGTTGCAACAATCACAGACCTGCATTTTGAGTGTCTCCCTCATCCACCACACTCACCTGACCTTGCCCCGAGTGATTTGAATATGTTTGGACCACTCAAAGACGCAATGGGAAGAAAGAAGTTCCGTTCTGATGAAGAAGTACGCTACGCGGTGCAAGAGTGGTTGCGCGGACTACCAAAATAATTTTTTTCTAAAGGAATTTATGCACTTTGTAAGCGCTGGAGGACTTGCATTGAGCGCAGGGGAGATTATGTTGAAAAGTGATACAGCTTTGTACCACTTCTACAAAATATATAATATTTTAAAAACAATTAAGGTTTTCATTTGACTCACCCTTGAATTTATACGTTAAAATCAGATGAAAGGTGTAAATAAATAATTAAATGTGGTCATTCTGTAATTTCCCCACTTGTGTTTGAAGTATTGATTTTTATCGCTACAAAGACTATGTGTCTTCTACGAAGTTTATAAACTTTGAGGTCACCTCCCATCACCTGCTTAACTTTCGTAACGCTGCTAATACAGATTTTCTTTAACCTGTTTGATTTATCGGTTGCCACACAAACAAAAACATGGTTTTCTACATTGCCTTCAGTATGCGAGTTGTTATTTATTTGTTGGTAAAAATGTGTAAGATTCTCTCCGAACAGCAAAGTAAAGTTCTAACGTATTTCCCAAAGCAGTAGCAGCTTTAGGGATTAACGTTCATTGCACGACGAGGCCGTCAGAAAGAAAGTACTTCATCTGTTTGGGAAGAAATCGTTGTGGCTTTTACAAAGGACTGTCCACACATTTCGCTTAAGCGATTTAGAGGCACTGTGCAGGACACATATCTGGATGGTTGAGCAGAGATTTGTACCACGGTCACACAGACTGCAAGTCCAATATCCGTAGCACTGAGATACTGATTCGGTTCAACGTATTTTCTAATATTAGCTACAAGTAGGCCAGGTTCCAATTGAAATGAGAAAAGGCAAAGCTTAGAAAATTTTTTTTGATAACGAAAAGACATACAAAGGATATGTGTGGGGATTATGATTGATATTACTTTGAACTTTAATTTGGATTTTCAGAAAAAAATGGCCCCCGTAATTATGGATTGATCAAGGGCCTGCGAGTTTGAAATACGCGCTGCGTGCATGGTAGCCCCTCAGGAGTTATCTGCAACCAAAAATGGATGCCGTCAGCCGATACTACATTAAATGTATGGGAGTTTATATTTAACCACAATTAAAAATGCTTGAATTTAACGATATGGTGCAAACTCGAATTTTGAGCTCTCTTTATGGCTTTACAAAAAAAGAGTTAATATTTGCAATTTCATACATCACATATAAGCTCCTAAGAAAAATGTTTACTTTTCGCGGGTGAAAGGTAGAAGTTAGTGGGTTGAACTGTTTTTATTTTACACTGCACGCAATTTTGTTAGATCGTTTCTCGAGAAAAACCTGTTTAAAATTTAAGGAAAACTTTTATATGCATTATTAGTTCAAACTGCATAAAAACTATATGTTAGTATATATTTTTGATGTCACTGAACGCAAATCTGAAGCTAGATTTCCAATATTCAAAATGACTAATCCAATATGGCAGACTAAAAATTATGTTTTGACCAATTTTGATCAAATTTTTACAAAAAAAGTGCTTTCGTTACTCATGGACTCTCCAATTCCATGACCGTATATTAACTCTTCCTGTAACTTGAGTTGTTCCTGGAGAGCATTTTCCTCATTCTTCTTGGCGAGAATAGCCGACGTGGCTGAGTTGGACATGCTGGCTTCGGCAGCCTGCACACGTTGTTACTCACCTTTTTTGGCGAATATGTTTGCATGCATACTGTAATATAAATCATTTCGTGAACGAGTGTCACGGAACGACAAGCTTTCTATCCGAAATGGGCGCCTCCGGCTGAAAGCGCCCCACGACGGCTGTTTTACTGCTTCGAACAATGGGCTGTAGAAACATTTTTAACGCACCGATTAGAAAACCTGTTCCTCCCAACATTCTAGACGCATACTAGTATACCTTTCAAAAAATACAATAAAAATCGAATTTTAGACCGTTTTGAATGAGAACCAGGTCTTAAAGCGGATGTTATAGGATGTAACATCACACATGCATTAAGTTGTAAACGGGAAATCACTGCAATATCGTTAAGAACTAAACGTCAGATCTGTCTAAATTTCTAAGGGAGCATGGGCAGTTCTTCCGAGCAAGTCTTGTTAATAAGGCAACAAATATTTTGGCGCACATAATTTTAATGTTTATTCCACCTCCAGGGCATTCATCTTTGCAGCTTCAGTTCACACCAGTTTTATTTACGACATCCCATAAATCTTTTCTCCTTCGGTGACGCACTCCTCATTCAGTACGAGAAATCTATGGATATCGATTCCTTTCACGGGATTTGTAGGCCGCAGCAGAGGTACATTCATCATCCTTTGTGGAACCATCATTCTCATACACGTCGAATTGCGTTGCGGTGCCCACTTCGATGTTTTCCAGAACCGAACGCAACGTCGCGTCCTGTTATTTTTAGAGACATCATGCTGCACAACAGAGCTGTTTCCAATATGTCAGAGAATGCCATACGTAGTTTCTCGAAGATAACGTATTACCGCTGTTCCCGGCGTTTAGGAAAGTACTGAGAACCGGATTCTCGGATTATCGCCTTTAGTCGCACATGCTGCGTCCGATAGCAGCGCAAATAAGGAATGGAGGATTAAATTAGGAGGCAGGTCACGAATATTGAGTTATTTTCCATGCGAATCTCTAGCGGCCACGTATATTGCGCGGAGCATTACTCCGCTCGTATTTTACAATTTACGATCGTAAGAAGGCGTTATTTGTAGCAGGTCGTGCCTTTTGGAAAGTCATACTCTCTACAAAGCGAGGACGAGGATTTGGAATTCATTTCTGTGAATGTTGTGACGTCTACCTCAGAACAAATTTCCAGCTTTCAGTCCTTAAATTTTTTTATACTTCATTTCCACTGTATATATTTTTAAACAGCTAAAACTGTCACCCACTCCCACCTAATCTCCACCTGTCTAATGGTTTCCACGGACAACAAAGAAATAGACACTTAACGGTACTGAAAAGGTTTAGATGCTGCGCAGTCCGTTCATACGGGGTAACGAATGGTTATAATTAAAATGCAGCTATTCATGGAGGTCCAGTGTCGGCTATAATTGTCATATGGCAGCGAAACTTAGTAGATATGCTCATGCGTTAATGTGGAACCAATTTATGCTTCAAACGTTGGCCAGCGGGTGTAAATATGACACTGCAGACCGTTTGTATGCCGGTGCGACATCCACACTGTCATTTGACAAATCATAACGTGTGTGTATGGATATCGAGAAGAAAGACCGTCCACTATTAGTGAAACTGTTTTATGTGAACTGCAGCAATGACAGCGCTGCATTGAGAGAGTATCGCCGAACGAAAGACCTGAGGAGAGGCCTGCTGTCATTGAATGATTGAGAGAAGTTGTTGTTGTTGTGGTCTTCAGTCCTGAGAGTGGTTTGATGCAGCTCTCCATGCTACTCTATCCTGTGCAAGCTTCTTCATCTCCCAGTACCTACTGCAACCTACATCCTTCTGAATCTGCTTAGTGTATTGATCTCTTGGTCTCCCTCTACGATTTTTACCCTCCACGCTGCCCTCCAATGTTAAATTTGTGATCCCTTGATGCCTCTAAACATGTTCTACCAACCGATCCCTTCTTCTAGTCAAGTTGTGCCACAAACGTCTCTTCTCCCCAATCCTATTCAATACCTCCTCATTAGTTACGTGATCTACCCACCTTATCTTCAGCATTCTTCTGTAGCACCACATTTCGAAAGCTTCTATTCTCTTCTTGTCCAAACTGGTTATCGTCCATGTTTCACTTCCATACATGGCTACACTCCATACAAATACTTTCAGAAACGACTTCCTGACACTTAAATCTATACTCGATGTTAACAAATTTCTCTTCTTCAGAAACGATTTCCTTGCCATTGCCAGTCTACATTTTATATCCTCTCTACTTCGACCATCATCAGTTATTTTACTCCCTAAATAGCAAAACTCCTTTACTACTTTAAGTGTCTCATTTCCTAATCTAATCCCCTCAGCATCACCCGATTTAATTTGACTACATTCCATTATCCTCGTTTTGGTTTTGTTGATGTTCATCTTATATCCTCCTTTCAAGACACTGTCCATTCCGTTCAACTGCTCTTCCAAGTCCTTTGCTGTCTCTGACAGAATTACAATGTCATCGGCGAACCTCAAAGTTTTTACTTCTTCTCCATGAATTTTAATACCTACTCCGAATTTTTCTTTTGTTTCCTTTACTGCTTGCTCAATATACAGATTGAATAACATCGGGGACAGGCTACAACCCTGTCTTACTCCTTTCCCAACCACTGCCTCCCTTTCATGCCCCTCGACTCTTATAACTGCCATCTGGTTTCTGTACAAATTGTAAATAGCCTTTCGCTCCCTGTATTTTACCCCTGACACCTTCAGAATTTGAAAGAGAGTATTCCAGTTATCGTTGTCAAAAGCTTTCTCTAAGTCTACAAATGCTAGAAACGTAGGTTTGCCTTTTCTTAATCTTTCTTCTAAGATAAGTCGTAAGGTTAGTATTGCCTCACGTGTTCCAACATTTCTAAGGAATCGAAACTGATCTCCCCCGAGGTCCGCTTCTACCAGTTTTTCCATTCGTCTGTAAAGAATTAGCGTTAGTATTTTGCAGCTGTGACTTATTAAACTGATAGTTCGGTAATTTTCACATCTGTCAACACCTGCTTTCTTTGGGGTTGGAATTATTATATTCTTCTTGAAGTCTGTGGCTATTTCGCCTGTCTCATACATCTTGCTCACCAGATGGTAGAGTTTTGTCAGGACTGGCTCTCCCAAGGCCATCAGTAGTTCTAATGGAATGTTGTCTACTCCCGGGGCCTTGTTTCGACTCAGGTCTTTCAGTGCTCTGTCAAACTCTTCACGCAGTATCTTATCTCCCATTTCATCTTCATCTACATCCTCTTCCATTTCCATAATATTGTCCTCAAGTACATCGCCCTTGTATAAACCCTCTATATTGAGAGAAGATGATAATGAAATTCTAAAATCAAGTTTGCTTGGTTTGGAACCTGCAAGAGGAAGGCATCCTATCCCTGTGGAAGTTATTGATGAGGTCGTCGCTGCTGTAACTGACCATGCAACCCGTGCCTTGGGTAGTTAAAGTGCTCGTGCATTGTCACGAAAATAACTGTGCATCCTATGGTCAACAGTCAACGCTGGTAACCCTACAAGATTCAGATAGACACCTCATGATCCGGAGCAACGTTATGAATTTGTTCTTTGGCCCGACAATATTCTATCGAGTGACGAGGCACATTTTACACTACAGGATGCAGCGAGTAAACGGAACAGGCGAATTTCGGGTGCTGTTAACCGAGTGTTGTGCACGAAGGTCCACTGCAGTCAGCGTATGTGACTGTGTGGTTTGGATTCACAACCACCTTTATATTCGTTTCGTTTTCCTTCAAATAGACTACAGTCTGAGGGCCTGTCAGGTGTACCGCGACCTCAGAATGTTATCGAGTCCTACTGTTACGCCGGCCGCGGTGGCCGTGCGGTTCTAAGCGCTTCAGTCCGGAACCGCGGGACTGCTACGGTCGCAGGTTCGAATCCTGCCTGGGGCATGGTTGTGTGTGATGTCCTTAGGTTAGCTAGGTTTAAGTAGTTCTAAGTTCTAGGGGACTGATGACCTAAGATGTTAAGTCCCATAGTGCTCAGAGCCATTTCAACCAACCTACTGTTACAGTATGTGATTCCTCCTTTGGAAGAGCGCAACTGTGTGGAAACCACTGTTTTCATGTAATAGGAGGCAACACCTCATGTCGCTCGCCCAGTGAAACACCTGCTTGATGCAGCTTTCCACGGACGTATTACAAACAGACCTTTTCCAGACGGATGGCCTTCAAGATCACCTCATCTGAATCCATGTGGCATTTGACTGTGGGGACGTCAAAGTGAACATGTTTACCAGGGACACGTTCGGTCTCTAGCTGATTTTGTAAGTAGGCTGTTTAGGTTTTTATGTTGGTAACGATGGAACCCCAGCCGGCCGCGGTGGTCTCGCGGTTCTAGGCGCTCAGTCCGGAACCGCGCGGCTGCCTCGGGCATGGATGTGTGTAATGTCCTTAGGTTAGTTAGGTTTAAGTAGTTCTAAGTTCTAGGGGACTGATGACCTCAGCAGTTAAGTCCCATAGTGCTCAGAGCCATTTTTTTTTTGATGGAACCCCGTTAGTTTTGTTTGCACATCTGAACGTATAAACAAATACGTAATCAGTGCCGTTTGTTGCATTGTAAAATGTTAGTTACCCGCATTGAAAAATGTTAATTACATCCGGAGATATTGTAACCTAAAGCTGACGCTTGAGTAGAGGTTTGTCAGCACAGTAATTCATTAATTCTTTTAAGGGGGCGGGACGTTTCAATTTGAAGGCCAGCACAAAGGAACACATTGCCCAGATTCCACCGTAACTGCTGCGAGCCACTGTTGATCACGTCCTCTTACGGATGCAGCATCCCTTCGACGTCTCCGGTGCTCATATTGAGCAAACTATGTAAAGTCTCCCCCCCCCCCCCCCCCCCCTGAGTTCGCTATGCGTCGCGGAAGGTCAGAGGGAAGGTCAATTATGACATGTTCATTCTACAGTAAATTTAACCCTAGACTTGGGCAGTACCGTTACGCCCGTTGTGTTGTACGCACTTTGTCGTCTTCATCAGCACCCTACGCTGTCTGCCACTCCGAAAGGATGCTGACTTAGTTATGACACTTCTTTAACTTGGCGAGTCCTAGGCCCACACTCCTCAAGATTCAGTCTACTCAGCCCTCATTGACCTTACAAACACATTTTTTCTTTCTTCTCCTACACCAACCCCCCCCCCCCCCCCCCGTCTAAAATATATCCGTCTGTACCACAACACTACTAACAACATCCGCAACACACTCAACCTAACTGATAGCTCACTGTGGCATCCTCCGCAGTATCTGCAACAAAATTAGCCACGGCAGTTCCACTCTGCATGGCACAAAAGCCACCCTTCCCCGTTCACCTGGCTCAAGCTGTACGACTTTTAAACATCGCCCATTATCACGCAGTTGCGCAAATACTACTGCACCTAAATCAACCTGGTGCTATCCTCACACTCACTTACGCCACTACGGCACACACACACATCATGTGGCATTAAAGCCAATTCACACTCTGCATTTTCACATAATATTAGCGCCGATACTTCTAATTACTCTCCTTAACTTTTACAACACTAGTACCCTCTGCATCCACACAAGTACTACCCTCTTTCCTTCTCTCAAGCACCTCCAAACTTCTGTCCCACGGAGGCATGTTTTTAGCCATCAACTCGTCAAGTTTTTTCTGCCTCTTCTCCATATACCTTGCAGTAACTCCTCTGCGCAAACCTCTGTTCCTTTCCACTGAATTTACTGTCAGCTTGCAACCCAGTTATCTCAGCCTTAAAATTCGTAAAGTTTCGTCCATGGCAGGGCCCTGCAGTACTGACAATGACACGATTGACAATTTACCAACGAAGCAAACAACAAGAACTGTGACAAAAAATGATAAGAAGACTCAAACATAATACTGTAATTTTTCAGCCTATGTGGCGCTTATTATTACTTTAAGGTATATAACTTACACACAATGAGCCCTATCTCATGCTCAAAACCTGTGCCCGTTCCTAATGGCACAAACTAACACATGGACATCATGTAGGTAGCTCTTCAAGGTGCTAGACATTTTAACTGAACGTCACAATA
The DNA here is from genome assembly GCF_021461385.2 of Schistocerca piceifrons. Lineage (NCBI taxonomy): Eukaryota > Metazoa > Arthropoda > Insecta > Orthoptera > Acrididae > Schistocerca > Schistocerca piceifrons. Next base: position 1,022,770,693 of record NC_060138.1, on the reverse strand, counting down.
CATATATTCGCTAATGAAATTAGTCATAAGTAATTCATCACAATTTTAGAACAGTGACGACATACCTACAACACTAGAGAAAAAAGGACTTTTAATACATATTGTGAAATCTGTCTGTGACTCAGAGTGTTCAATATGCAAAAATAAAAAGTTTTGATCATTTGCCCAGTAACACAAAATGTGTGAGAGGTAGTGAAGCAAGTTTCATCTAATTTGAAATTATGTCTACTGGACAACTCCTTTTATTCTATTGACGAATATCTTCTTAAAAAGTGGAAACCAGTAAAAAAGAAGAGACTCGTTTCACATAATTTCGTTAAAAGAATCGTTTAAATGATCTGTAGAGAATATAAGTAACTAATTTTCCCAAAAATACGACAAAACAAGAAGAAAGGGAGAAAAAAAGATTATCAGGAGGACACCCAAACGTAACATTATCATGAAACGTATCGGAAAAACTCAGCTTCTCCTCATGAATGGTGTAACGTGTATTTCCTTTCTAGGAGATAAAAGTGGGAGATGAGTTTAAATTTTGGTACAAATATGCAGTTCGTGAGTGAAGATTGTCTCTAGAAAGACACGGTACAAACGCGATGGTACTCGATGATTAATCATATGAAACACATTGCATATACACTTGGTGATATGAGAGTTTCTCGCAGATTGATGGTTTCTCCATAAAAGTAATAAAAAATAAAACATCTTTCTATATGATACGCTTCACTGCCCTCCTTCCCCCTCCCCCCCCCCCCCAAAGGAATTCTAACTCTAGAAGGTACGGTTTAACTACACCTCACTTCCAGGTTTAGCTAAATGGAAATGGGGATCATTAACTTCACTTCTTTACAAATTGATTCTTCTGTTTGCATCTTCTTAAAAGTGAAAAAATATGATTTTCTGTGGAAAAAATCTGAGTGCATAATGACTCGCTCGTAAAATCTGGAATCATTTTGGTGGTAGTTCGGACAGATATTTTGGTTTGTTCACCCATTAAGGTTCTGGATAGAGGAAAACTGACATTAAAATCCCAATCTCATACTTCAGACCAGCTCATTTTCAACACTTTTTGATTATATGGTTTTCAACAGATTTTACATTAATATGAAGTGAGAAAAACATAGAATAAGTTCTCAGTTTGTAAAAAGACAAAAAAATAATTTCAGTTTTCCGCTTGCAAGACAGCAAAAATTTAGCTTTTGCGTGGTTTTTCTCGATATTTTGGAATATATTTTGAAATATTTGGTTACAACTTAATGTTTTTCTATATTTTGTGTCAGAATTTAATGCTTTTCTGCATTGTGTGTCTTTCTGTTTTTATCAATGAGCTCTACTAAAAGTTTATGTTTCGATTTGAACGCCTTTTACAATTTTGATTTATTTTCCTAATTACACGAATATTTTATCGTTGTATTTCCTCATCGTGAAGTTGAAAGCGTTGTTGTACGAGAGGCGGTGCGGAAGCATGGAAGACTGGGACATAAGCGAGGCGGGACGGCGGTCTAGCTGTAGCACTTGTCACTTCCGAGAAGTCGCGATTGGTTGACGTCACGATCGCAACGTTGATCTTCTCTATCGGATTGAATATCCGTTGACTAGGGTTGCTTACACGCAACAGTTGTACGGCAGTATCAACTTTCTAAAGGATACAGCCTATTTTACCGAACACTGAAAAAATGGCGTTAATTCATCAATTCTTTGTCTCATGTTAGACTGTATATTTTACGTTTGTGCTTTTAATTATTTGATCCGTATTTGTTAGTGAGGATTTCAGTTTGTAACATGAACACTAGTGTACTTATTAAATGTCAATATCCATATATGGCGTCAAACAGTTTCTTATTTATCACGAGGTGTCGCACCCTGTCATTTTCGAATCACTATCACAAGCACGTTTTAAAGCGTCCTTGTATGGTAGATTTTAGCAAAAGTTTTCGATTGGATTGCAATTGCACTTGTCACGTGCGTATGTTTCAAAATTGACAATTGACTATCGCGGCGTATTGCTTTCTCAAGGGCGGTGGAAGCTCTCCGTTGCCACTCGTGTGCTTGGTGTTCACACCTTCAAAGTGTCCTTTGTTGTGATCGTGGAAGTTCATTACTTTATTTAAAGAGTCTATCCACTCCATAATGTGCCACTGGATTTGCTCTACACGTGACAGAGATCACAAAAGTAATTAACCACTTCACTAATTTTTCCGCCACTGTTCCCTATACCATTGCACATATATTATCTTAAGAATTTTACTCTAATGAGCGTCCACAATTGCCCTAAGTGCATTGCCATGAATACTTTACTCGCACTATTGCGTTCACTATGACACATTTTCCTGTCCCTGGCTTAAACTCCTCGTATTCTACACACTTTTTCTGTTATCAATACCCAACAATTCAAATTTTCATTTTATTAACAATATCCTTAAGGTTACCTGAAATATTTTATATATAAGATTTTAACACTAATATGAAACAAAGAATGAGGAAAGAAAAGGAGAGGGCGGGTAGGAATTCGTTACTTCCAGCAGCACACTGCATTGTGCTAATGCAATACCGAAAGTAGAAAATTTCTGCTGGACTGGTCTCCAACTCACGTTTAATGCTTCTGTTGAGGAAATGCCTTAACCGCTGCGTTCCTATGGACACGGTCCCTAACTGACTCAAATGTCGAACTTACAGCACACTGCAGTGCAGCGTCTCTAGCAAATTATTGATCCCTCTAGTAGTTCAGACGATATTAGTACATCCACACTAAACAAACGTCAAGCAACCATCACGCTTGTACATAAGTGTATGTATTTTTTAAAAAAATGGCTCTGAGCACTATGGGACTTAACTTCTAAGGTCATCAGTCCCGTAGAACTTAGAACTACTTAAACCTAACTAACCTAAGGACAGCACACACATCCATGCCCTAGGCAGGATTCGAACCTGCCACCGTAGCGGTCGTGCGGCTCCAGACTGTAGCGCCTACAACCGCTCGGCCACACCGGCCGGCGTATGTATTTAAAATTTGGATATTAAAATTTGTTGAATACCATTTTCCTGTTCTAAAGTTTTCGATTTTCTGCTTGTAATGTTCGATACATTGTCATATAACAGCACTGACAGCTTGCCAATTCATATGATGTAGTCGCTTGAAGTTAGTTTGATATAGGAGCAGGTGTCGCTGAATGCGTAGTGCTAAGAAAACAAATTGCACGTGGCACCAAAATATCCGACACCTGCCCTCGACCGAGCGAGGTGGCGCAGTGGTTAGCACACTGGACTCGCATTCGGGAGGACGGCGGTTCAATCCCGTCTCCGGCCATCCTGATTTAGGTTTTCCGTGATTTCCCTAAATCGTTTCAGGCAAATGCCGGGATGGTTCCTTTGAAAGGGCACGGCCGATTTCCTTCCCAATCCTTCCCTAACCCGAGCTTGCGCTCCGTCTCTAATGACCTCGTTGTCGACGGGACGTTAAACACTAACCACCACCACCACCTGCCCTCGCATGCGGTAGAGAGCCTCCATCGTTAACTAATACAGCTTCCGATGGTTTTACTGTGAGAATTTTGTGTTTTTACTTTAACTGAGTATTTTTCTTTTTCGTTCATATAATCTGTTGTACTCTCCTCCTGTGTGAATTTGTTTACTTATCTTGTGTGCAGATCTAGAAACTCCAAAATGCCACAAGAATAGTGTGTATGCCGTATTAAATTTTCCTATGATTCTATTGGGTTGCATATACACGACAGATCATCACCAGAATTACATCTGTGATATAAAAAGTTGCTATGAATTTCGCTGTCTTATGCTTTCTGAAGTGTTGTGCATTAGTGTGTGTTTTATTTTGCATCCTATGTGGTTATTATTGTCTTGCATACTCTCCATGTTGTGATATATGTCTAGGCAATACTATCTCTGCTTCGGATCTTTAATGAAGCTCACCTTGAGATTTGATTTCTGTTCCACCGTTTCTGAAAATTCCGGCACCATTGTAATCATAGCATACTTTTACATGTTTTTCCACATACGTAATTACAAAATGTTCTGAAAGTGCAGACCACAGCTATAACCTCTAGTTCTGTTGTTGATTATGTCTTCTCTTTCATATTCTGTTAATAGTCCGCTGCAAAAACTATTACACATACTTCAGTTGTCCTATTTTATTCTATAATCTGAAATAAACATGATCCAGCATCTGAGTATGAAGCGTCAGTGGCAATGCAGAAGTCTTTGTTCATTTCCAGATTGTATAAATTTTTGAGTATACTAGCGCATCTCTAATTTTGTGGAATGCTACTTGACATTCCTTTGACATTCCTGTATCGTATAGCATGGTGTATTGTACCGTAATAACATTAATAAATTATCATTGCTCAATGATTGCGGGGCCACAAATCTTCTAAAGAAAGACGTCAGGCCAAGAAAATCTGTTAGTCTTTTCTGTGTTGATGGTGGAAAACTCTTCGTTGCTTTGTCTTATTTGCGTCCAGTATCATGCATATTTTTATTTATGCATAACTTTTCAGTGAACTCCAATTGCTCCTCCAATGTAGATATAGCTATTAAAAATCTCCTACATAGAGCGTAACTTTTTCCAACAATTCAGGTCTTAAAACTGCTTCCAGCGCCTTAAAAATGTCTATCACTAATATTTAAGCCAAAAGGAAGTAGACTACCCCAAACTGGCAGCTTGCCATAAAAAGAAAGACTGTGTGCTTTATCGAAATTTCTAATAATAGGATCTGCCAGGATGAGTCCCTGAGATCGATACTAGTTAAGCACTGAAATCCATGAAACTTTTGGATCTGGTCTCTGATCATCTCTAGTCTCGTTATTTTCTTTTTGTTTCCCATGTGTGTAAAACTAGATGCACTTGTCTATTTGCCAACTGCTAGCAAAGGACTACTATAAGGTGAAAATGATGTGTCAAATATGGTTCATCCTAGCATTTTTTCAGTCTCCTTCCACAGAGCTTGACATTTCGTCAATGAGATGGGATAAGTAGGTGAGCAGTAAATTTTGTGGAGAAGTACCTATATATTATATTGGTAATCCTTAATAAGCCCAGGTTTGTCAGAAAAGACATTAATGTATATCATTAGAAGGTCAGCCAGTTTGGCTTACTGTATAGCACTGAGGCACTGCGACTGTGCTACACTGGTTTAAATCCCACATCCATGTTACTAGTGCATGATACTGATTAATCAAAACAGTGAGACTGCATATTTTTGATACACAGTAATTCCTTCTGTGTGATCTCTAGCCTGTTATCCTGGCTGTATCTGCCATGCTGTACTTCAGTTCAGAACAGATCCACAGTGACCTCCTCGCCATCAGCTGTCAAAATCCATTTACCTCATGAAAGATCAATGACACTGTTCCTGTTGCCGTCACTCCGTCCTCTGACACGCTCTAGAGGGCGTTTGGTTTGTGAGCACACTCAGGGTCGATGTAGTTGACATTCTGAGATATCCACTGTTCTAACAATTTGGTTTTCTTGTGTCGACCACTTTTGGTTGCCTAAATGCAACCAGTTCATGTTAACACTAGGATTAGGCCTCCATCTATCCCCTACGATCCAGTGATATTTATTATGTGGTGCCCACACAATATTGCTATGTCTACTGTGCCAGTTTTGAGTATCATTCCAGTGTGGACTGTTATTGTATCTTGGCTTAAACCGATGATCATCCCTCTCCTTTTGTTAAAAAACAGAGTGCTATATTGATGTGGTAGTCTGTTTACGTTTGCAGGTCCGCTGTTGCGTCTGTGTGCCGTTGCTGCGCCATCCGGCGCTCCTTCGGTGACTGTTTCGGCCGCTGCTGACCAACGCCTGAGACCAGCACAGTTGCAAGAGCTGTCCCTTAAATCTCCGTGTTTTAAAACCAGCGGTTCAAGAACAGACATAAATTGCTTTAGATTTGCTTGATGCGTAAGGATTAATTTTTCCTTTAGAAGCACTGGTAGTTCAAATTTTTAACAGTTTAATAACATCTTTCTGAGACATGGTTTAGCCCCAGTATCTCGTTTTTTTAGGATGTCACTCAGAATACTTCCTTAAAATTTTCTTCTTATAGGTATCAGGATCATTAATGTCTTTTCAAAGTCACTCATGTATGTACACAGATTTGGATTTGTTTAAGAAACCTACCTAAAATTCTTTGTAACTTTCATAGTTTTCGCCTGTTTCCGCAGCCCAAAGGGCGGATTACCCTGGTATGTAAGCTGTCAAAAATTTGAGATTTTTCTGATCGTTCCACGATTGGGATAATACACATCTAAATCCTCTTATGAATAGAACCGGATGTGGTGACATTTTCTCCGGAAAAAGACACTTGCAACTGCCTACGGTTCAGAAGACTCTCTTTTAATAGTATAGTGGATAATGTTGGTGCTGCCCCGACATGACTGAGTAAACTCTCTGTGTAGGGATTGGCCGGTCCCGTCTATTCCCTGTACTGTCAGTAGTAAACGTGCATTTCCGATCACATCACATGCGCATGTGCTTACCGGTGATGGTTCGTCCTTGGCCACCTTTATTGTCTTTATTGTTGCTGTCTCTTGCCACAATCCAATGACCTGAACATTCACTTGTTAATGCCACTGTGATATTAGCTCAGTCTTAACCTGTCATAATTCGTTTTTTAATACAGCAGTAGACGTGTTGCACTCACGTACTACACTCCTGGAAATGGAAAAAAGAACACATTGACACCGGTGTGTCAGACCCACCATACTTGCTCCGGACACTGCGAGAGGGCTGTACAAGCAATGATCACACGCACGGCACAGCGGACACACCAGGAACCGCGGTGTTGGCCGTCGAATGGCGCTAGCTGCGCAGCATTTGTGCACCGCCGCCGTCAGTGTCAGCCAGTTTGCCGTGGCATACGGGTCTCCATCGCAGTCTTTAACACTGGTAGCATGCCGCGACAGCGTGGACGTGAACCGTATGTGCAGTTGACGGACTTTGAGCGAGGGCGTATAGTGGACATGCGGGAGGCCAGGTGGACGTACCGCCGAATTGCTCAACACGTGGGGCGTGAGGTCTCCACAGTACATCGATGTTGTCGCCAGTGGTCGGCGGAAGGTGCACGTGCCCGTCGACCTGGGACCGGACCGCAGCGACGCACGGATGCACGCCAAGACCGTAGGATCCTACGCAGTGCCGTAGGGGACCGCACCGCCACTTCCCAGCAAATTAGGGACACTGTTGCTCCTGGGGTATCGGCGAGGACCATTCGCAACCGTCTCCATGAAGCTGGGCTACGGTCCCGCACACCGTTAGGCCGTCTTCCACTCACGCCCCAACATCGTGCAGCCCGCCTCCAGTGGTGTCGCGACAGGCGTGAATGGAGGGACGAATGGAGACGTGTCGTCTTCAGCGATGAGAGTCGCTACTGCCTTGGTGCCAATGATGGTCGTATGCGTGTTTGGCGCCGTGCGGGTGAGCGCCACAATCAGGACTGCATACGACCGAGGCACACAGGGCCAACACCCGGCATCATGGTGTGGGGAGCGATCTCCTACACTGGCCGTACACCACTGGTGATCGTCGAGGGGACACTGAATAGTGCACGGTACATCCAAACCGTCATCGAACCCATCGTTCTACCATTCCTAGACCGGCAAGGGAACTTGCTGTTCCAACAGGACAATGCACGTCCGCATGTATTCCGTGCCACCCAACGTGCTCTAGAAGGTGTAAGTCAACTACCCTGGCCAGCAAGATCTCCGGATCTGTCCCCCATTGAGCATGTTTGGGACTGGATGAAGCGTCTGCACGTCCAGCACGAACGCTGGTCCAACTGAGGCGCCAGGTGGAAATGGCATGGCAAGCCGTTCCACAGGACTACATCCAGCATCTCTACGATCGTCTCCATGGGAGAATAGCAGCCTGCATTGCTGCGAAAGGTGGATATACACTGTACTAGTGCCGACATTGTGCATGCTCTGTTGCCTGTGTCTATGTGCCTGTGGTTCTGTCAGTGTGATCATGTGATGTATCTGACCCCAGGAATGTGTCAATAAAGTTTCCCCTTCCTGGGACAATGAATTCACGGTGTTCTTATTTCAATTTCCAGGAGTGTATTTCTTGATTCATACCTTTTGCACTGGCACGTAATTCAGTGTTGAGAAATTATTTAACATGCGCCTCTTACGCCCTTAACTGGGACGAAAAGTCATTCGTACATTCCTGGCGTTGCTGGTCAAAGCTTTATTTGATAGTTTTAGAATATTGGTTTTTCTTGGAATAAATCTGTCATCTTCCTTTGAGGAACGACGGGTAAAAGTTGTACGGGCAGGGTACGGAAACTAATGTGCATAACATGGTCTCAAGTCTCCGAACGCACCTAAACTGGAGGAGATTTAGCAGATGTTGCATCCGGCATGGATGGGCAGCGGGGCAGTGTTGATTCTTTCGGTCTCTGCTCCTGCTCCTCTTCCAGGGACCTGCAAGAGGACTGGTGCTGTCAATGAGGATGTTAATCTACCAAAAGTATGTTTTTTTTGACACTTCGATTTTCCAGCGACGCAGAGTCTTGGAGTAGCAGATAACTTTTTAGATTACATAACAGATTTTTTCGTTACTGATTCGATAATCATACTCGCCCATCTTTATTCAGTTTCGAAACAAGTAAAATAAAACAAATTTATTTCGAAGATATTGAAAGCTACTCCTTCTAGCACATCCTTTTTTAAAAATTCACCTCTATTTAACGGTGTTTTCCACATGCAAGGCATGCCATGTATAGCGGCTTCTTTTAAATTTATGCCACACTGCCTAACTAACTTCTTAATTAGGATGAAAAATAAGCAATAAGGAATGTTTTTGCACTAACAGCATTACGGCATCGGACATGTTAACAGTGCGACTTGCTTCTCACGAATAGATGCATCTGATTGGCTACAACTCGTAAACCGAAGGTCCACAACACCTTGAAGTTAACTAGTTGACCAAAAAGGGGTTGGCTTGCCTCGTGTCTTTTAAAGATGTCTCGATGTCCTATTTGGTGTTCTTTTCCACCGCTTGTCAATCTTGACGTACGTGAAAAAAAGTTCACCTTGTTTTTAATTAAATTGTCTTTAGAGCTTGCAAATAAATAAAATCGAAACGACTCTAATAACTACACGAGATCGCAGACACGTGATATCACAAACACAGTAGTTTTCTGGGGCCGAACAATGCTTCCACTTAAGCTGAAGTACATAAAATATACGTTTGCGGTAGGCAGACCTACGACGTTAGGGCCTGAATATTAGTCGAAGAGTGGGTAGTGAGCTAGCTTCTGCATTTCGCGCCTGCCTCCACAGTGTGCGTTTAAAATGTGAGCTTGAAGTTGGACTTACTGAAATCATGGTTAGGTAGCTATCAGTGTCAATAATGTGGACAGTCTAATTCGAGTCGTTTATAACCATTTAAACAGTTAATAATATAAATGGTCAAAGTTTTTCGTTCCCTGCCAAACATCGCAGTGAGAGTCACCGCAACCTCTGTGCGCTACAGCATTATATCTACATGTGCATCTACATGGCTACTTTGCAAATCACACTCAAGTGCCTTCACAATAATTCTATGTTATTTCACTCTGGAACAACCGGAGGAAAAAACGAACACCTATGTCTTCCCGTGCGAGTCTGATTTCCCGTATTTTGTTGTAGTGATCGTTTCTCCCTATGTAAGTTGGGATCAACAAAATGTTTTCACATTCGGAAGAGAAAGTTGTTGACTGAAATTTCGTTAAAGATGCCGCCCCGACGAAAAACGCATTTGTTTTAGTGATGTCCACCCCAAATCCTGTATCATATCTGTGGCACTCTCTCCCCTATGTCTCAATAATATAAAACGTACTGCCTTTCTTTAAACTTTCTCGATGTACTCCGTTAATGCTAACTGGTAAGGACCCTAAAGCACGCAGCAGTACTCCAAGAGAGGGCGCACAAATGTAGTGTAGGCAGTCTCTTTAGTAGATCTGTTACATTTTCAAAGTATTCTGCCAACAAAAAGCAGTCGTTTGTTCGCCTTCCCCACGTGCGTTCTTTCCCATTTAAGTTGTTCGTAATTGTCATTCCTAGGTATTTCGTTAAAGTTACGGTCTTCGGATTTGACTGATTTATTGTGTAACAGAAGTTTAACGGATTCCTTTTAGCACTCACACTTTTCATTATTGAAGGTCAATTGTCAATTTTTGCACCATAGAGATGTCTTATCTAAAACATTTTACAATTGGTTTTGATCTTATGGCCGGCCGCGGTGGCTGAGCGGTTCTAGGCGCTTCAGTCCGGAACCGTGCGACAGCTACGGTGGCAGGTTCAAATCCTGCCTCGGGCATGGATGTGTGTGATATCCTTAGGTTAGTTAGGTTTAAGTAGTTCTAAGTTCTAGGGGACTGATGACCTCGGATGTCAAGTCCCATAGTGCTCAGAGACATTTGAACCATTTTTTTTATCTTCTGATGACTTTGCTAGTTGCATACAACGTATGACAGATGCTCTGATTGTCTCCTACATCTTTTATATTGATAAGGAGCAACAGAGGACCAACTTCACTACCTTGGGGAACGCCAGAAATCAGTCCTGTTTCACGCGGTGACATTCCGTCGGTTACAACGAACTGTGACCTCTCTGACATGAAATCACGAAACCAGTCGCATAACTGGGACGATATTCCATAAGCACGAAATATGGCTCCTACTCACATCTTCGTTACCACACTCCGTGACCATCTGTATTTCCGTGGGATCGGAATGCTACCTATCCTAAGCGGTTGCTGTCGCGCAGCAGCGTAAGTCTTTGTACACTGTATGATGAAGTATACTGAAATACGGGTCGACATGATCATAAATGCCACACACCCTCTCCTGCGTGCTAGCGGTGCTGACGTGCGCTTTGTGGCCCATCTAACATCACTAAAGATTTAGCTTTAGCGCTCTCTTTAAGGAACGGTTAAATGGGCCCTTGCGGGGAGTAGGGAACGCGTTTCCCGGCCGCGTCCCTTGAAGTTATTTGAAAAATCGGCATCTTTGCTCTCGCGGCTGACTTACACTGGCCGCTACGGGAGACGAGCCTGGCGCATCTCCACCGCCGGGCTGGGCTTGTTAGCCGTGAAATATTCAGCGCTTAGCCCTCCCCCTCCTCCCCCGGCCCGTCGCCTTGTTACGGCCTGATGGCCCCACCAGCGGACAATATCTCTCGGCTCCCCTGCCTGCTGCCGCCGTGCCACGAGCAGGCCCTCGACGCCCGCCCCATTAACAACTGTGGCTTGCGGCGATGAGGCACAGGGGAGTGAGTGGAGGGCGTTCCTTGGGCGTCTCAGTCGCCGAGGCATTGCTGTCAGCAGCAGCACTTCCGATGCCAAAAACTTCAAACCCACGGATTGTCCATGTCTGGCCTCCTCGAGGTTCCGTGAAATCCTAATCAGTTTCAATTTTTTTTAAACTGACATTTTCCCAACTGCAAGAAACCGACGTTTTTCAATGTTTGTATAATAACGTATTACGTCATGATCGCTTAAATGTTACAAAATATTGTTGTTGCCGGTTTCGGCAAGCAGTTGTCATCTTCATATCCAATACGTCCAGATAAAAAAAAATGGTTCAAATGGCTCTGAGCACTATGGGACTCAACTGCTGTGGTCATAAGTCCCCTAGAACTTAGAACTACTTAAACCTAACTAACCTAAGGACATCACACACATCCATGCCCGAGGCAGGATTCGAACCTGCGACCGTAGCAGTCGCACGGTTCCGGACTGCGCACCTAGAACCGCGAGACCACCGCGGCCGGCTCCAGATAAAAGCTTCATACAGAATATATAACATCTGAAGTAAGACATCTGGAATATCGAGGAATCAATTAAAATATTCCAATGAAGTCGTTTCGTCACATGATAAAAAAGACTGAAATTAAAATATCGTCCAAAGCTAAGGTTTTAAAATTTTCAAATATGGTTCAAATGGGTCTAAGCACTATGGGACTTAACATCAGTTCCCTAGACTTAGAACTACTTAAACATAACTAACCTAAGGAAGCACACACATCCATGCCCTAGGCAGGATTCGAACCTGTGAGCGTAGCAGCAGCCCGGTTTCGGACTCAAGCGCCTAGAACCGCTCGGTCACAGCGACCAACTTTAAAATTTTAAAAGAGTTCTAAAGCTTTTTAAAAAAGGGGTTTCAAAAATGATCCAATCCTTTTCCAACAAAATAGAATGAAAAAGTAAAAAATTGAGTACACGTCAGTGACAGTCATAACACAGAAATTACATAATTTTTTATGATTTTATGATATGAAAATTGCTGACATGTACTCTGATTTTTGTTTTTTCATATTATTTTTCAAAAGTCTCCACAATTTTTGAAAACTTAAATTTTTTTAAAATAGTTTTGTAACTTTAATTATCTGTCTTCCTGCCTACGATTTTTTATAATATCATTTAATAATGATTCAAATTAGAAAAGAGTGTTGTGTCTGGAGGACAGTGTACCTGGGAATACATTATGTTCCTCGTCAGTATTTTGACCTCCTGACTGATATCAGAGTCACACGGAGAAATGCACACGAGAAACAGCCACAAGCACTTTGCAGCATTTTCTGTTGTTTTTGTCGTTGTGGGGCATCAGGCTGTATTTTGTACAGTAATTGTAAATATTATTTCACTGCTGTATACTGTATTAAGGCTATTTGCAAAATATTGTTAATTCCTCAGTTACGGAATGTTACGTTGAGTAAAATTCTGTATATTTCTAAGACAAAAATACGACGCATCACGAAGCGGTTATGCGAAGGGGACAATAATCGATAGATGTGATGTACACGTACGGACAAACAAATGGATACAATTACAGAAAAAATGGATGACTTATTCAAGAGCAAACTGATACCACACAATGCTGGCTCGCACACGTCGAGAGCTTCTATCGCTTGTCGCCTCATCGCTCCCCAATTCAGAACGTTTGGAGCAGAGCCCTCCAACCAGATCGGGATTTTGACGATATAAGGGCCAGTTAGACAGGATTTGGCATGATATCCCTCAGGAGAACATCCAACAACGCTGTCAATTAAATTAGCTAATCGCATGATGAAATAAAAATCGCATTATAGCCTACTAGGGACCATGTTCACGTTTATTAAACATCAGGAGGCTGTGGACCCCACAAATACAAAATGTTAGCTCTATCAATCAATGTCAAGCCGAATAACTGCTTGCATGGAAGCCAGAGGTGGACAAACGTGTAATTGCTCGATTTGTGAATTTGTTATTGTTGAATAAATCATCATTTTTTTTTTCAATTTTTCCGAAATTGTATTTTTTTAGTGTAGTTAAATAAGGTGGTCAGTTAAACCGTACTTCGTCAGGCGCGCAACATATTTTATATTGAAGCGGAGGGTCTTCTACTGTGGAACATGTGATATTTGCAAATGAAATGAGTTTCTTTAATGTCTTAAGAGCATCTCACTATTGAATCTTGAAATCAATGTTAGTTGCCGGCTGGAGTGGCCGAGCGGTTTTAGGCTCTATACCAATATGGTCAGTTACACAGTGAATCTGCAACTCCTTCGCAACATGCTCAGGGCGTCAGAAGTTGACGTCTTACTTGTACAGAAAGTGTTACTTACTATTCCGACTCTACGGATTCGAATTGTTTTCCTCAGTTGGCAGTCATGTAGGATGCGGAGTGGCCCTCTGCATCCGGGAAGGAATTCCATTAAAGATGTGCTATGACTATTATTTCTTTAATACCCGGGTCATCAATTTATAGTCCCCACCAGGCTCGACACACCGACGTCAACGAACTACGCTCTATGCAGAAGAAATAGCGCCATAACATGTAGGACGATACGACCTTACATCATAGGTGACAATTTCAACTGCATCCTCCATCTGAAGGACCAGACTCCTGGCTACTCAATGCGTCTGGCCTTACGTACATTGGTAGATGATTTTCATCCTATGTGCGACCATTCACGGTGACGCCCTGGGTTCACCCATCACACAAGCAGACTCGATCTGATTTATGTTTCTGCAACCTTAAGGACCGTGTGTTCTCCGTGGATATATGGCCTCTGGCCTTTTCCAACGATTGTGCGTTCATCTGCACCTTAATCCTGCCAGCACATACAGTTTGGCGCGGCAGGTACCTGGCGGATCAATACCTCTCTTCTTCACGACCAGGTTTGTCGACAACGCATCGCTGCTACATGGTCATACTGTAAGCAAAGTCTTCCTCGGCTTACATAGATGCTGCTGTGGTGGATGAGTTATGCCAAGCTGGCAATTACGCGTGAGTTTATCCAATGCGGCAGAGATGCGCGGCGTGGCACCGGGATACAACGCACTTTTATTACACCACCTTACGCGAATTCGATGTCCTCCCACCGTCGTCGGATTTCCATCGCAACCGCCAATATATAAAAGCCAATCTTCTGTCCGTACAACGCAACAAATTTCCAGGCGTGGAGGTACAGTCTCACCTTCAAGACACCACTGATGAGCAGCCTCCATCCATGCTTCATGTCACATCTGATCCCCGTCGTCGACGACGTTCCCTCGTCTCCACTCTTACCACTCAGAATGGAAACCGTGTCAACACTCAAGCAGCGGTCGCCTCGGCCTTCGTTGATCATTACTAACGTTCTTGCGATGGAGAACCGGCAGCGGCGGCCGTTTTCGATCATGTTCTCCAACTTTCCACCCACACTCTTAAAAACACGGAGGCGGTATCCTTGGTGATACCAATCACAGCAAACGAGGTTGCAGACGCGATCGCTAAAGGCGCATTGTATCGGAACTTCAGCTCACTGATGATTCCACACTGCACCGAGATGTTTCAGGAGGTATTCAATCCTTCCTTCCCTGCACCACCAGACTCTGTCAAAGACATTCTAAAACCTATAGGGGAACGCAATTCACCAGGTTTCCCCCTACCCATTACTCAACGAGGATTATAAAATCTGCAAGAGTCTATTAGCGGCGCGCATGTGTGCATTGTCACTTGCAGTACTTTCTCCAGAACAAATTTCGGGCTCTTATTGCGTTGACAGCGTCCTGTTGCCTCCTTGCAGCACTGATGTTGATAGATTTCGGCAGCGACTTCGACCATTTTCTTCTTTCGGTGGCGGAAGGCATGGGGTTTTCTCCACCATTCACAGACGCCATTCGCTGCTTACTTTGCAGTGCCACATCCATGGTCCAGGTGATCTGACGACTGGCTGGACCAACTTCTGTTTGGCGTTCGGCCAGAGGCCTGATACCCCGTCTTACAGGACTTAAATGGCGCAACCAAACGTTCCGCCGGGCGTGAGCGGACGTTCTTCTTCTCACTTGCTTGTCCACCGAAATACACGATGCCATAGCGTGGGCCCACCATCGCAGAAAATCGTCGGGTAATCACCACAACGTTACCAAAACGTGGACCATAGACATCGGACATGGATTCCAAGATGAGGGACCACTACCGTTGCCCACTGTGACAATGCTCCGTTATCTGGGTATCGACTTTACCAGCTCCACACAGCATGCCACAGCTAATACACACCATCGATTGCTGCAGTCCATCCATTACCAAATTCGACACAGCCTCCTGCACAGCCTGAACCAACTACAAAGAGTGACTTATGTCAAAACAAACATGACACCTAAATTGGTCCATGCCACCCACCCAATTACTCCCTCTACCATTTATAATGGGTCTACTCCAATGGGCCTATGGGTACTGCGTCTCGGCTAGCACCATCTTCAAAGTGCGGTACAAAACCCTCACCCTCCCTCCTACTAAAGAGTGTCTCGGTTTGTCCACGTTTGGGCGAGCGCCACTGCATTATATACCGGGTGATCAAAAAGTCAGCATAAATTTGAAAACTGAATAAATCACGGAATAATGTAGATACAGAGGTACAAATTGACACATATGCTTGGAATGACATGGGGTTTTATTAGAACCAAAAAAAAAAAAATACAAAAGTTCAAAAAATGTCCCTCAGATAGCGCTTCACCTGATCAGAATAGCAATAATTAGCATAACAAAGTAAGACAAAGTAAAGATGTTCTTTACAGGAAATGCTCAATATGTCCCCCATCATTGCTCAACAATAGCTGTAGTCGAGGAATAATGTTGTGAACAGCACTGTAAAGCATATCCGGAGTTATGGTGAGGCACTGGCGTCGGATGCTGTCTTTCAGCATCCCTAGAGATGTCGGTCGCTCACGATACACTTGCGACTTCAGGTAACCCCAAAGCCAATAATTGCACGGACTGAGGTCTGGGAACCTGGGAGGCCAATCATGACGAAAGTGGCGGCTGAGCACACGATCATCACCAAACGACGCGCACAAGAGATCTTTCATGCGTCTAGCAATATCAGGTGGTTCTAATAAAACCCCATGTCATTCCAAGCATGTGTGTCAATTTGTACCTCTCTGTCTACATTATTCCATGGTTTATTAAGTTTTCAAATTTATACTGACTTTTTGATCACCCGGTATATAAACATCATGTCGAGACGTCGATGATAACCTTCACCATCCGTCACTCAATGCTTCTTGGAATTCCTCATGCCGGACTCACCTGCCCCACTAATCAATTACTACAGCACTGTATCACATTTCCACCCACTTAATCGAACCCAAGTTATGTACAAGACGCTCTTCTAACAGCGTGCCCACCGTGGGGAACTATTTTTGTTAGTTGTTAATGATGCACAATCCCTGCAATGCATTGCAGGCACAACGCCCGGACGTCCATTGGTCACCGGTGTGGAATACTGTTCATGCCTCTTTCCTTCAGGTCGTTTTCGTACCACATTGTCAACGGCAAGTTTCCCAGCAGCCAACGACTACATCGTATGGGTGTGGCTGCATCGTCGCTGTGCACAAGTTGTCTATGTGAGGACACCAACGAGCATCGCCTTACATGCACTACAAAACATAACGTCTGGTTTCGAACACAAAATATTCTGGCCTGCTACCTCTGCGCCTCTTAGCAACGGTCTACGACCAGTCTACTATTTCTCTCACGCACTTCTCATTTTCCCCCAGCTAAATAGGACGCTGTCATATGGTTCTGAGGTCAGGCGATTGCCTACCATTTCCGTTATCACCCACACTGCACACTTGATTTTTGGTGCCATATACTGGAACCTCACAGTACACTCGAACAATCTTCGTGATCCCCACATTGTACACTTGATTTTTGGTGCCACATACTGGAGCTCACAGTACGTTCGAACACTCCCCCAAATTTGAGCAGTGTAATAAACGTAAACATGGTCAGTAGTAGGCTGTAATGCGATGTTTATTTAATAGTGCGATTAGCTAATTTCGACCAAGCGTCATTGTCAGGCACATTTGTAATATATGTATTTCATATTACTTTCAGATCACTCTTAATTACAAGTAAAATGTAGCCTTATCGGCAGGGGGAACTCCACGGCTGAAAGCACATAATTTTCTTATTTTTTAATACTTTTATTTTTTTTCTTGAAATCATATTTTAGTTCCTATGTTTGTTGGCCCTTCTGCAATGGAATCCAAATATTTCTGGAATAAGAATTTGCCCTCGTTCTGACAACCTCTTTGTGAAAGAGGGCAGAGGAAGGGATAGAATTTCAGAGCACTATATTTCCCTTGAGGTGGAAAGCTGCCCTTAAAAAGTGTATGAACCGACAATGATAAACGGCATGAGGATGGAGAAGGCAATGAAAACCACTACGTTAAAGGCACATAATGTGTATCGACAGGATTTGCTTGTAACTGAAAAAGTGTCATGATTATCTCTCCATTGGCAGAAGATTCCGGTCCCCCATTCGGAGATGAGACTGCCGAGGGAGACGTGACCATGAGAAAAAGACTGAATAACCAATGAAATGATAATGTTCTAAGAGTTATGCGAGTCAGAAAGTGGAATTTAAGGAGTTTGAACGTGATAGGGAAACTACAATATTTGACAAGGGAAATACTGAGCTCAATCTAGATACAGTGGGGGGTCAGTGAAGTGATATGGGAAGAACACAAGGATTTATGGTCAGACGAGTATAGGTAAATATCAACAGCAGCAGGATATGGAAATACGGGAGTAAATTTATTATGAACAGGAAAGTAGGGCAGAGTATGAGCTACTGCGAAGCGTTCATTGATTGGGTTGTTCTTATGACAATCTAGAGCAAACCAGCACCGACAGTAGTAGTCCAGGTATGCAAGCCGACACCGCAAGTAGAAACAGAAGTGCTAAAGAAATTGCACTAGGATACTGAAAGTGTAATTAAGTACGTAAAGGAAGCTAAAAATTCTAAGAGTCATAGTGGGTGGGAATGCGGTTGTATGGGAAACAGTGAAAGTAAGGGTTACAGGAGAATATGGGTTGGTAGTAGAAATGAGAGAGGAGAAAGACTAATTAAGTTCTGCCATAAATTTCATCTGGGTATAGCTAATACTTCGCTCAAGAGTCACACTAGGAGGAAGTATACTTGGAACAGGCCTGGAGATACGAGAAGATTTCATTTCAGGAAGATCCACTGCGCAAAAAAATGGGATACTGAAGAACTAAGGAATGACGAGATACGCTTGAAGTTCACTGAGGCTGTAGATACAGCGATAATGAATAGCTTAGTACGCAATTGAGTTGAAGGGAAATGGGTATCTCGAGAAAGGCAAATCACAGGAGTTGGAAAGAAAAACTTGGTACCAGGTAGATGACAAGAAAGAGATCATGGGTAAGAGAACAAATATTTCAGTTGATAGACGAAAGAAGGAAGAAAAAAAATGTTCAGGGAAAGTTATTAATATAGAACGAAATAAATAGGAAGTGTAGGAAATCTGAAGCGAAATAGCTGCATGAAAAATGTAAGTAAATAGAAATAAAATGACTGTCGGAACGACTGTATCGGCATACAAAAAGTCGAACTACGTTGGTTAAATTAAAAGCAAGTATGGTACTATTAAAAGCGTAATGGAAATTCCACTGTTAAATGGAGAAGAGAGAGGGAAAAGGTGAAGGAGGACGCTGAAGGCATCTACAATGGGAAGAACTTATCTGATGGCGTGACAGAAGAAGAGACAGGAGTCGATAGGGAAGAGACACGAAACCAGTACCAGAGTTAGTATTTACAAGGGCCTTGGAAGATCTAAGGTGAAATAAGGCAGAAGGCATAGATAACGTTCCAACGGAATTTCTAAAATCATTGAGGGAAGTGGCAACAAAATGGCTATTCATATTGGTGTGTGGAACGTATGGGACTGGCGATATACTATAAGACTTTCTGAAAAACATCCCTCACGCAGTACCGAAGATTGCAAGAGCTGAGAAGCGCGAGAATTATCGCACAATCAGCTTAACAGCCAACCTTGACAAGAATAATATACAGAAGAAAATTGAGGATGTGTTAGATGACGATCATTTTGGCTTTAGGACAGGTAGAGGCATCGGAGAGGAAGTTCTGCTGTTGCGGTTGATAATGGAAACAAGACTGAAGGTAAATGAGGACATGTCCATAGGATTTGTTGAACTTGAAAAATTTTCAACAATGTAAAGTTTGAAATTCTGAGGAAAATCATGGTAAGCTACTGGGAAATCGAGTTATGTACAATCTGCACAAGAACCAAAACGGAACAATAGGAGTGGAAGATGAAGAACGTAGTGTTCGGATTAAAACAATGTAAGACAGGGATGAAATCATTCTGTCTTACGTTCAATGTATGCTTCGAAGAAACAGTGACGGAAGTAAAAGAAAGGTTTAAGAGTGAAATTAAAATTCGCGGTGAAAGGGTGACAATGACAAGATTTCCAGATGGCATTGCTATCCTCTGGGAAAGTGAAGACAAATACACTGTCTAATGAGTACGGAATATGGAATGAGGGTTAATCGAAGAGAACGGAAGCAATGAGAAGCAGCAGAAATGAGTGAGCGATAAACTTAACATCAAAATTGGTGATCATGAAGTAGGTTAAGTTAAGGAATTTTTCTACCTAAGTAGCAAAATAATCAATGATGGACGGAGCAAGGACGATTGGACGATTAAGAGCAGACAAACACAGACAATAAGGGTATTTCTGGCCAAGAGAATTCTGTTAGTATCAAACATAGACATAGGACCTAATTTGAGGAAGAAATTTCTGAGAAAGTACATATGAAGCACAACATTTTGTGGTAGTGAAACGTGGCCGGTTGGAAAACCGGAACGGAAGAGATTCGAAGCATTTGAGATGTGGGGATACAAAAGAATGTTGAAAATTAGGTGGACTAATAACGTAAGGAATGAGATGGTTCTCTGTGGAATCTGCAAGAAGAGCAATATTTCGAAAATACTGACGAGAAGATGGGACAAGAAGAAAGGGCATGTTTTGAGCAATCAGTCAATAGCTTCTGTGGTTCTAGAATGAACTGTAGAGAGTAAAAATTGTAGACGAAGACAGAGATTGGTATATATGCAGCAAAATTGAGGACACAGGTTGCAAGCGCTACTCTGAATTGAAAAGGTTGGCACACAAGAGGAATTCGTGGCTGGCCGCATCAAACCAGCCAGAAAACTATTGACACAAACAAAGAAAAGGCACTTCCTAAATGATTCTGCCACCAATCATTTCGTTCTCTGTCCACGCAGTATAATGAAAATGTATTATTAAATTGTCTTCGCGATGTATAAGCGTTTCTCCTGCTCTTCCAGCAACCAACGTAACACCCGACGGAAGCGGTAACATATCTAGCAGGAGCCAGCCTTCCTGCAGACAGATGTAACTCGACCAAGATCCACTGGGCCATTAGACAGCATCCGAGGTGCCGAAAGATGTCGCTGGTCCCACCATTCTATTCTTCTCAGTGGGTTACGTGGCTGAAAGTGGTGCCTAAGGTATCCCTTCGCCCGGGCTGTATTTGGGCCAGCGATCCAATAACCAGGAACTCACTTCGGATCCCCTGCAACGACGACGCCGTGTTTTATCTCAGTTATCAGCTAGTGGAGTTGTGAGATTTCTTTTCTTTGTTTTCCACCCCGGACTTGATTGTGTTTCATCACACTGGAATTCTGAAGCTGAACTGTCCTTCTGGAACTTTGACTTGTCCTTTCGAAACTTTAACTTTGGAGTGATTTGTCAGGGTCTGAATTTTGGCTAGAGTAATGAACTGTGTGTTCACTAATTATTCATGTTTTCTAGCTGTGTTTGTGTTCATCCTAAAAGCCTTTATCCTACAGACAATATTTATATTTATTTGCCTTCCACTAGCAGTGAGTATTTCGTTCGGGTGTTTGACCTCCATATTTTTGTAAGATACGCAAAATTTCCACGCTACTCCCAAAAGCTTGTAATCTACTTCCGTCGCTTGTAAATTCGGATTACATTCAGATATGTATCCTGAATCATGCCCTGAATAAATCTATGTATAGACGCAAGAAACGATATTGTAATGCTATGTCACTAAAACTTTTAAAGATACAGTCTGTACTGACAGATAGGTACATATTTCTTCGTTCAACGAAATAGTAGCCGGCTTAAATAATTTGAATAAACAGTATGACCGGACTAACTTGTGATAAGCTCGTAACCTAGTTACTAGACGAGGATTACCACAGTGTTAAGGCAAAGTCAGAACACTGACTCCGCTTTGGAGATTCTTCATACAAGTATGTGTTTAATTTTGTGTATATGACTGCTTTCATTGTGTAACGACCATATGTTGAAGTGCTGAAATCATTTCGCTGTTGTTGACGTTTATCTGAGTGTCCCAGTAATGATGTACGTATATTGCTAGTCACAGCTGAAAGTAGTTTCTTCTCCTTTGCATATTACAGACAGCAGTCTTCATAAATGGCGTTGTAGTGGATACAATCGCTCATGAACATAATTAGTGAGACATGAACATAAATGTTTGCATATTAGAGTTTGCATTAAGCGATGCTTTGATTATTACTTTCTACTACAAGAATTTGGCTGTAGCTGTATGCTCAATCGATATTTCCAAAATAAATTTCCTATAATATCTCCAGACGTTACCCTTTGTGACATTTACATAAATGTCATAGTAATATTTAAAACTTCGATTCTGTGTTCGATGTAGCTTATAACACGCTAGACGTAGTGAATGCGATGGAAAGATATGTATAAAAATGCAATACTAATGCTGTATTTATATGGAAAAGTTAAACTATGGTGATGTCAGTAATTAAATAGTACAACCTGCATCATTCCTGATAAATCTCGATGAACTTACGCGTTCGTAGTAGGTGGTTGAATATGCGTTACTACAGTAAGCAGATGGAATATTTGAAAGTAAAACTGCGCGAAAATGTTTTAGTATATTCCGATGACTTTTATTTTGCTCAAACGTCAGTAAGGCTGGACAAGGAGCTACGATGAACCTAACACATGTGCTCCATTTTCGATGTTGATCGGCACGTCGAATCAATTACGCCTGAGCCAGCCACAACTGTATCAGCGTTGGGTTCACTTACCGTACAGGGATAAACACAACCGATTACAACATCTGCATTTCAATAATGTTGGTGACAGATCGTCATTATTTTGATCGCTAACGACATTCATTGCTATATGTAAGCACGAACCATTAATGTTAGTTTGTTTAAACTGAAGAACATAGTAAAATTTAGTTAATTTATGATGAACATCTAAAACTTATGACGGTTAAATTTTCAGACACTTTCGAATCATTCTTCATCCAGGCGCTGTTTCCCAATGTGTTTAACATATTTGTATGATATCTGTACTAGATACCACTGAAGTAGTTAGCTTACGTGTTTTTGTTTATGTAAGTAAAAAGTCGCATTACACTATCGCGGATGCCTCCAAGTCATTGTAAAAATCAAGAGCAACATAAAAATCAAATGGTTCAAATGGCTCTGAGCACTATGGGAGTTACCCTCTGAGGTAATCAGTCCCATAGAACTTAGAACTACTTAAACCTAACTAACCTAAGGACAACACACACATCCATGCCCGAGGCAGGATTCGAACCTGCGACCGTAGCTGTCGCGCGGTTCCAGACTGTAGCGCCTAGCACCGCTTGCCCACCCCTGCAGCAGAGAGATGAACGATTGACTGAAAATACGCCGTCGTAATTATATTTTCATTTTATTTGTATTTGTTCATTTTGTTTTTCATGTTACAGCGTATTATTTCTAAAGTTATTTTCATTCATTTAGGCACTTTTATAGTGGAATTTCTGTTCAAAGGAGTACTATTTCCATTTCCGGTAGAATATCATGCTCCCCACTCTGGTTGAAGAGATACGTTTCAGTGTTTGGTAAAAGAAAGAAATTCTATTGCTTTACAACACAGGAACTACGGGCAATCACCGTGTCTCAGCGCTATTGAATTAGAGGAGGCAGGCGACGTCTGCCACAGTCGGAATGTCGAATGCGCTGAGCTGGCAGTGATTGGTTTTCTGATCAATCGCCAACATACAGATCGTGTGGACTGCGCTGCGCCACGTGGCTCGCTGCGTGTTCGGTTCTGTGGACAGACTGCTCGCTGGCTGGCTAGCGAGAGCTTTCTGAAGCCCAGAGCACCAGACCATTGCAATGGCTGATGCATTCTATCGACACTACAACTGTGCTACATGGATGCTATCGAGTTTCGCACGTGGCTGACCAGAATGCCTAAATGGAGTAATAAAAATAAATACATAAATCAATTTTCAATCACGTCCTTTATAC
This sequence comes from Schistocerca piceifrons, assembly GCF_021461385.2. NCBI lineage: Eukaryota > Metazoa > Arthropoda > Insecta > Orthoptera > Acrididae > Schistocerca > Schistocerca piceifrons. The sequence continues at coordinate 1,022,747,046 of NC_060138.1, read as the reverse complement.
GACGCGTCTGGACTCATTCCCGAACTGATAACGAATTAAAATAATTTCCTGAAATTGTCACTTCAATATACAGCTATTGCAGAGTACAGGTCCATTTATAATTTAGTTTTTTTCATTAAATATGGTAGCATATAACTTGAGCTGTAATTCAACTTAAAACAGAGTGCCCATGAAACTCTGGGTCAAAAATTATACCTAACTAACAATGGGCATTCCTAAACGAATTATTATGATATCGTGTTACTATAATCGTTACAATGAAAAATTCTTTTTTGTTTCTGATAGACATTTCCGAAAAAGAAAACAGAGCAAATAATCAGTCTCGCCGAGACAAATGTACTTTCGTAAATATTCATGGAGCTTATTTCTCGTCGCTCTGTATTTGGCTATGAACTTTGAACATTGTTCAGTTATTCACCCCGTATCTGTGTGTTTATCGTAAGAGGTCAGACCGTTGTGAAGTATTATAAACTGACAAGTGTCATGCACAACACAGAAGCATCAGGATGACTGAGGTAGGTCCTGATAGTGTGTTCTGGTCAGTTATTGTTGGAGAAGCACGCTACATTATCGCTATCATCCCCGAAGTGGGTCAATAGCCCACGAAACATTGAGTAACAATGGCGCGTTAGGTATCTGAGATTTTGTGTGTTCAACTTCTGCTAAGGACGCAAGATTTGTCTTAACCCAGTTGGATTACTGAAAGGCATTATTTACATCTGAGTCTCTGCTATGGGCGTTTTGTGTAGTTCTGGCATCTGTCCATAAGTGCCTGCAGCTTTAAACGACGGCAATTACTCTTCTATTTAAGTTAAATAACTTTTCAAGGCGTAAATTAAATGGCACGAAGTACAGGATAAACGGTTTATAATTCTAAGCATTCTCGTATTACGCTCCAGTAACAACGCAAATGTTTATTTTAACAGCATACAACAATGTAAGGGAGAAAGACATATCTGAACCCGCCGTACTTTATGCATTACGTGGAAATGTCAACATTAAATGAAGGGCTTATTTCAATAGTGGTACAAGTCCATTACCTCCACTTTTCTGCCTATAATGCTTGTGAAATTAATGATCCAAACAAACAGAAAGAAAGGTTCATCTCGAGCAAGAAGCCATATGCTTGAATATTTCTGGTATCTCAACTGCAGATTTTTCAGCGCTCATTTAACTTTAGGACTCTGTATCTCAAAATGAACAAAAATGGACTTGTACCACTATTGAAATAAGCCCTTCAAATGAGACACAGAAAGGCAAAACGTTCATACAGAGGAATTCATTTTGTCATTTGGACATAAAAGTCTTTCTTTCAGTTATATATTTCAGCTCACGTCTCAGAAATAGTATCATTACTGTTACAGCAGGAAAAGGGAGTTTGATTTGCAAAAAAAGTATTTATATGCTTGCTGCGGAAGATGGCCACACAAATAAACGTGTTAGTATCATTACTAGTTTCGACGTATTGCCAAGTCACCACCAGACGGTTTGAATACATAGGTGAAGATTTGAGTCAGTCAGGAACACCTCCCATTTTTTTTAATTTTTTTAATAAATTTCATACACACAGGATAACAGCTACAACATTCACTATTAATATGGCGTTTTTCAGTATAATCACTTTTATCCCCATTGTCACCCCCCCCCCCCCACCCTCTCCCCGCCACATTGAACAAGATATGCGATAAAAATCGCACATAATTTTTCAAGGTCTCCGTGTCTTCAAACTGATGTCGCAATGAACTGTTATGATTTGGCCGAGCGGCTGGAGATCTACTAGCGTCACATACTTGTTGCAGTTGTTTTCCTTGCCCCTTTACTCTGGTCGGTTAACACATTCGGCTCCCAACGTACGCAAATCTTGGAAAATATTAGAGTGGACAAATTTTTCAACAACGGGCATGGATAACTAGCGACACAGTTCATTTGTTGCAGTCGTCACAGATGATTTAGTCGACACGGTGGATGTTTTGAACGTTCACTTCAGTCGCTGGTCGGCCGCTCCATGTCGCATCAACCATCTGTGTTTGGCCTTCCGTTACTCTGCAGCGGGGAACTCATTATCTAACGGTGCTGACATCCAACTGGATTATCAACCAGGGAATATCTCTCACTTCGAGTTCATACTAAGGGCCAAACGTTGTTTTCACTATAAAACAGCAAACTGGAATCATATACTAGTATTTCTCTATGACTACGTGAGCTACAGTACTTCCTTCTATAATCTCAGCTACAAGATAACTACCTTCTTAGGATTTGTCAGAGATATTAAGTATTTTATTAAACAAAGAACTCTGCTGATTATTCTGTCTTAGAATTTCTTTGAAACAATCAAAACTTTTTTCCATATAGCTGTTTGCGTTTTGTTGAAATGTGCTGTATCACGTTATTAGGTTCTATGATTGCATTGGAAAGCTTATCTCCACATGTTACACACTCTGCTGTAGGTCATGCTTCATGTCCACACCATGTGAACCCAATTTTTAAGTATTGTTCGTTACACGGCCTCACTTTTGTGTTCTTGCCACTGCATGACGGGGCGGGACAAACGGATATTCGAGACTCACTGTGTTTTGTCCTGTGTGTACTCAAGTTTCAGACACATAAATTGACGTTAAATGTAATCACAGTTGCGAATATGGACAACCATCAGGTGTATAATGAAATGACGATAATGATAATTTGGGACAGACCGACCCTGGATTTCCCGCGTATCGCAAGCGGTCGCCTTACCATCTGGCAACCCGAACAGAACTGATGGTGCCGACCAGAATGGCCGAAAGGTTCTAGGCGCTTCAGTCTGGAACCGCGCGACCGCTACGGTCGCACTTTCGAATCCTGCCTCGGGCATGGATGTGTGTGATGTGCTTAGGTTAGTTAGGTTTAAGTAGTTCTAAGTTCTAGGGGACTGATGACCTCAGCAGTTAAGTCCCATAGTGCTCAGAGCCATTTGAACCATTTAGAACTGACGGCCAGACCCAAACTTCCAAATGTCGTCAACCATGTGCCTACAATCTTTACTCGTATATCCGGTATGTATATTCCCGTACAGGGAGGCATTTTGCGTGGAAGTCATTTGCTCGGTATCGGCGGATAAATACTATATCGCAGTGCCTGTGTTATTGCAAATTGCGATGCAACGTTCCTCCGGAGATGGATACCAGCTGGTTGTAGACGCATGATTGGCGGCATACGGAAGTGTGGGTCTGACCGTGACTCGTGCTTAGCTATCCAAATGGTAAGGAGACCGCTCGCGATAACCAAAAAATTCAGGTTCGAGCCCTCGTCTGGCACAAATTTTCATTGTCGTTATGCAACTGATGATTATCCACATTCACAACTGTGAATACGTTAAATGTGTTTCGTAACGGCTGCAGTTCCGCAGTGCCCGTCCCTCGGATATGCAAGCATGTCCGAAGGAAGATTGCGTCCACAATGGTTAGCACACTGGACTTGCACTCGGGAGGACGACTGTGCAAACCCTGTGTTCAGACATCCTGATGTAGGTTTTCCGTGATTTCCCTAAAACGCTTCAGGCGAATGCCGGCAGGGTTACTTTGTAAGGCACGGACGACTTCCTTCTCCGTCCGCAGCTCGTGGTCGTGCGGTAGCGTTCTCGCTTTCCACGCCCGGGTTCCCGGGTTCGATTCCCTGCGGGGTCACGGATTTTCTCTGCCTCGTGATGACGGGGTGTTGTGTGCTGTCCTTAGGTTAGTTAGGTTTAAGTAGTTCTAAGTTCTAGGGGACTGATGACCATAGATGTTAAGTCCCATAGTGCTCAGAGCCATTTGAACTTCCTTCTCTGATCAAATGGGACCGATGACCTCGCTGTTTGGTCTCCTCCCCAAATCAACCGACCAACCAACATTGCATCGTAATTGGGAATAACACAGGCACTGCAGTATCGTACTTAGCTTGACAGTTGTTCTGCATCTGGCGTTTCATGAAATGCCAAACTTTTCTTTCTGACAATAAATATATCCATTTCTGATGACTTCTATAAATTGTATCACCTTGCCGTGCGGGATTAGCCGAGCGGTCTAAGGCGCTAGAGTCATGGACTGTGCGGCTCGTCGCGGTGGAGGTTGGAGTCCTCTCTCTGGCATGGGTGTGTGTGTTTGTCCTTAGGATAATTTAGGTTAAGTAGTGTGTAAGCTTAGGGACTGATGACCTTAGCATTTAAGTCCCATAAGATTTCACACACATTTCAACATTTTGTATCACTTTGAAGGAATTAAATTAATGACACATATCACGAGCGAAACAAAGAAACGGGCTGAACGAAAAGTGTCCAATCTCCCACTATCGCTGGTCAAATACACTCTTAAGTCGTGGACAAACAGAGAGCGCTAATGTTCATCAGCGAAAGAACAACATCTAATGCCATAATTGGAAACTACATGCAAAAATGGTTCAAATGGCTCTAAGCACTACAGGACTTAACATCTGTCACCAGTCCCCTAGACTTAGAACTACTTAAACCTAACTAACCTAAGGACATCACACACATCCATGCCCGAGGCAGGATTCGAACCTGTGACCTTAGCGGTGGTGCGGTTGCAGACTGAAGCGCCTAGAACCGCTCGACCTTGCAAGGGAGTTGCGTTCCAGAGAGCAGTTACTTTGTTTTGGCGAAAAACCAAAAAAATGGCTCTGAGCACTATGGGACTTAACAGCTTAGGTCATCAGTCCCCTAGAACTTAGAACTACTTAAACTTAACTAACCTAAGGACATCACACAACACCCAGCCATCACGAGGCAGAGAAAATCCCTGGCCCCGCCGGGAATCAAACCCGGGAACCCGGGCGTGGGAAGCGAGAACGCTACCGCACGACCACGAGATGCGGGCAGGCGAAAAACCAGAGCACCGCAGATATTAATTGGCATTTACAGAATGTCTGCGGAGACCTCCCAGTGACTCGCATTCGGGAGGATGACGGTTCAATCCCGCGTCCGGCCATCCTGATTTAGGTTTTCCGCGATTTCCCTAAATCACTCCAGGCAAATGCCGGGATGGTTCCTCTGAAAAGGCACGGCCGACTTCCTTCCCTAATCCGATGAGACCGATGACCACGCTTTCTGGTCTCCTTCCCCAAACAACCAAACCAAACCAACCTCCCAGTGAACAAAAGTATGGTGAGTCACCGGGCGAGGCGTCTGTCATCATCGCAACAATGTCGCGCTATCCTGTCCAATCTCTCCCGTGTCGGGCGGCCGCACATAGATGTGACTCGTACGATGTTGGAACGTGCGGACACCCTCACTCGAGGTTATCGACGGACCACAAATACCTCGCTGCACAAAGTGATGTCTGTTTTGGTAGTGCTGACACATTCCTCCGCCATTGGGATACTAAAAGGGGTGTGCCGGCTGGGTTAGTCGCCGCCTAGCAGAAGACCATAAAAAACGACGAAAAACTGTCTGTGCGGAATAGCTTGTGCCGGCCGCTGTGACCGAGCGGTTCTAGGCGCTTCAGTCCGGAACCGCGCTGCTGCTACGGTCGCAGTTTCGAGTCCTGCCTCGGTCATGGATGTGTGTCATGTCCTTAAGTCACTTACGTTTAAGTAGTTCTAAGTTCTAGGGGGCTGATGGCCTCAAATGTTAAGTCCCATAGTGCTTAAGCCATTTGAACCATTTGAATAGCTTGCGCGTTACGAGACTGACCATGAAAATTTTTTGTCAGACATCATCAAAGGCTTCCTGGCAGATTAAAACTGTGTGCCAGACCGAGACTCGAACTCGGGACCTTTGCCTCACTGGTAGAAGTAAAGCTGTGAGGAGGGGTGGTGAATCGTGCTTGGGTAGCTCACTTAGTAGAGCATTTGCCCACGAAAGGCAAAGGTCCCGAGTTCGAGTCTCGGTCGGGCACACCGTTTTAATCTGCCAGGAAGTTTCATATCAGCGCACACTCCTCTGCAGAGTGAAAATCTCATTCTTTGATCATCAAAGGCGACGAAACATGATTTTATCATTTCAAACCGGAAACAAAACTGCAATCCATGGTGTGGCAGCACGCCACCTCTCTTCCGAAGAAAATGTTCAAATCGGAACCTTCAACCGGTAAAGTCATGGCGACAGTCATCTGACACGCTGAAAGGAATATTCTGTTTGATGTCCTCTTTCAAGGTGCAACGGTCGACTCTGATGTGTAGTGGCCTATCCTGAGGAAATTGAAGAAACGACTTCACTGTGTTCGTTGGCATAAAAACGCAAACGAACTTCTCCTTCTCCACGACAGTTCAAGGCCACAGGTAAGTCTGAGCAACCGAGATCAACTCACAAATCTTCATTGGACTTTTCTCCCTCATCCATCCTAAATCCTGGATATCGCTGCTTCTGTTTGGCCGAATGAAGGATGATGCACTCTGCGGGAAGCAGTAAGTGGATGGTGGGAGTTTATTCGTGCAGTAGGACTTTAGCTCCGACGTTGACCAGTGGGTGGTACCTGAGGGCATACAGGCCCTCAAAGTAAGTGACGTAAGGCCGTCGCATTGAGCGAAAGTTATATTTAAAAGTAGGGTCTTGTAGCCAAAAGAGTGGGGAATAATATGCTGTATTGGAATCCTAAATAAAACCAATCTGCTTTCAGTAATAAAAAAAATAAAATAAAAAAAGGTCTTGCATAACGTATTGAACACCCCTCGTATTTTATCGCAAGTTTTACATTGTTTTTATATTCTGTATTTACTAATTTAGCGACATCCTTGATGCCTCTACTCGACACTGTGTAGTGCTGTAACACTCGGATTGGAAAGCTCTGGCTAGATGAAGACGTACAGCACCGGCGCTGCAGCCAGACGCCGCACGCAGTGGAGTGATAATACGCGATCCCGCGTTCCGCTGGACCGCTCCCGGCATGCTCAGTGTACTGAACGCGCTCTGTACGGAGCAGCGGCCGCGGCCATCGGCGCTATTTATGTCGGTCGTAAACAGTGACGCGTATCTGCGCTGAGCGCGCCACCACTGCCTGCGAACTAATGGAAAGGAAAACGTACCGGCTTATCACCGTCCAATAAAAGCCCAATCCCAGGCGAGCATACTTCAAATGTAGCCGTACCCATATCGTGACAAGCGGATGCGTTTAAACGAATCACCTCTGACTACATTTCTCGGATAAAGGACGGCGCAACATCACTCAAGCACCAGGGAGTTCATTGTGGCCAGTTGAGTCTGAACAGGAAGTAGAAGAGCGTGGATTCATATCGAACGAACTCACCGGGCTAGACGCACAACAATAATCCCCAAAAATGTAAGAGACAGCAGTTTGTGGGGCGGCTGCTAAATAATAAAGATTGTGCTTGTTCTCTAATTTTGTTCCCATATATGGAAACTCGCTTTAAAAGTGAAGAACGATCTCGGACACTTGCCACGTTATTTATTATAATATAGCGGGTAGCACACATCCAGATAAATTCATAATCCAAAAAATGGTTCAGATGGCTCTGAGCACTGTGGGACTTAACAGCAGTGGTCATCAGTCCCCAAGAACTTAGAACTACTTAAACCTAACTAACCTAAGGACATCACACACGTCCATGCCCGAGGCAGGATTCGAACCTGCGACCGTAGCGGTTCCAGGCTGTATCGTCGAGAACCGCACGGCCACTCCGGCCTGCAAATTCATAATCCAAGTAAGTTCATTTTTACACAGTTCTACCAGTTATGCACGATATTATCGTTCGACCGAAATCAATAATGTCAGCCATTATTAACGCCGCCTGAGCCTTAAGATGACGCGAACGGTTTCGCAGCAGTGCGTAGCACATTCCCGTATGACTGACTCCGATCGGATAATTTTATTGGTGCTGATACCTCTTCATATACAGAGTGAAGAAGAATTTGTGCACTTGGACTTCGCAGCGCGATTCCTCACAGACCAGCAATACGAAAAAGTCGCTCACAAAATTTCGTCCTAGGCATATTTCCGGCAGTAAATAGACGTTGAAGATTGGCAGTCTGGCAACACTGCAATCACATGTACGGTAAGTATCTGTCAGCCTGTAGAAGAACTACTGTGAAGGTAGTGCATAGGATCGAGTTTTGGGTTAACATGCAGGAGGGCCAAGGTTTGATTTTCGGTCGAGGCGTATTTGTTTTTATTTGTAAATGTAGTCCGTCTGCGTTTTAATTGACATACAGCAATTACAGTGAGTCTTATGCAAAACATTTGCACTTATGTAGTAAGAACGCAGAAATGGAAATACAATCGTTTTCATCGATCAGCTTTTAGAAATGCCTGTTGCACATCGTGGACCCGAATTGTTTCACACCATTCCATCTACTAGATTCCAAACCTACGCTATGATCGAATAGTACAAACTATTACGAGCGGTTGCAGGCGTTTCAGTCTGGAACCGCGCGACCGCTACGGTCACAGGTTCGAATCCTGCCTCGGGCATGGATGTGTGTGACGTCCTAGGGTTAGTTAGGTTTAAGTAGTTCTAAGTTCTGGGGGACTGATGACCTCAGATGTTAAGTCCCATAGTGCTCAGAGCCATTTGAACCATTTGAACAAACTATTATTCTTACCACTTTCAGTTCCATTACATTTCTTTAGGGTCTTACGTCACCAGAAGGGCAGTAAGTATCTCCATTCCTTATTATTATTATTCTTATTATTATTATCGATGGAAATGTGGAAACATCACGTCCATTAACATTAGGGAAACAGAGTAATTGAAAAACGAACATTTCACAGTTATCAGTGTCGGAATGAATTACGTTGAACAAAATCTATAAGAGCGGTGATTAGGTGGAAGAGCCTGCTGTGACAAATGTCGTGTTTATGCGCTGTTCATCAGACAGGGATTAGTTGCTAGCGGAGTAACGTGCCCGTGACGAACTTCATGTAAATTCGTACAAGGCAGCACGTTTTGTATTACCGCGAGATATGGGAGAGAGTGTCACAGAAATGATACAAGATTTGGGCTGGAAATCATTAAAAGAAAGGCGTTTTCCGTTGAGATGGAATCTTCTTACGAAATTCCAATCACCAACTTTCTCCTCAGAATGTGAAAATATTTTGTTGACACCAATCTACATAGGGAGGAAAGATCACCAGGAAAAATAAGGGAAATCAGAGCTTGTACGGAAAGATATAGGTGTTCATTATTTGCGTGGGCTGTACGGGATTGGAATAACAGAGAATTGTGAAAGTGATTCGATGAAACCTCTACCAGGCACTTAAATGTGATTTGCAGAGTATCCATGTAGATGTAGATGTAGAGGTTGCTAATGTGCTACATCTGAGCGGACGTCCTGGATGAAGTATAAATGAGTAGCATATGTTGAGTTACTTAACTGTGCAGTAATCTTCAGCATCTCAAAGTGATATTGGTTTTACAGTTATTCTATCCTATTAAAGCAATTTGGTTCAACCGTCTATTTATAACGTATCTGACAACGTTTTTATTATGTCCGCTGTAATAAGTAAATGTCGGATACGTGTGGCTTAAGAAACGGTGTATACTACAGTATTGCATAGCAGAATGAAACTGGAAAATAAAAACAAATACGCTTCGCCCCAGAGTCGAAACTTCGACCTCCTGCATGCTAACCCAAAACGCTATTGATTGCACTAACTGCCCAGCACGACGTCTGTAGGCTGGTAGAGGTAGTTACCGTACATGTGATTACAGTGTTGCCAGATGGCCGATCTTTGACGTTCATTTACCGCCGGAAATATGCGCAGGACGAAATTCTGTGACAGACATTTCTGTATTCACTTCTGGCATCGGCAGCGGTGTCCAGCCAGCACCCTTTGTAATTACGAAACAATCGTTGTTAATTGAAGATTAACAATAAGCCCAATTTTTCTATAAATAAATCTACACTTTGTTTTCTAGAAAATCCTTAGCGCAATAACTTTTGAACTTTGAACTCCAGAATTTTCCGAAGAGAACCGACAGTGGTCTGTGAACTGCCTTTTGTTTTAATTCTGTACCTTTTAAAGGTGGTAATATTATTAATAACCATTCAACATCCAAGCTAGCATAAAATATTTCTTTATTGAGAGAACCGATTTTAACGGTATGTGCTGTCATCTTCATGTCTGTAAGAAAGTGCATATACGTGGAATATGTCTCATAAGTTAAGATGTAACGCTTGATATAAAAGTTTTAGTTTGGTATTATAAAAACCCAGGGTATATCTCGTGATAATACAAAACATCTACATATCTTTAAAAAAAATTTGTTGTAAAACATGTACATTTAACGCTGAAGCACTCGCATATGATGTCAAGTGGTTAAAAATCAGCACATTATAAAAGGTTTCTCATCGGTAAAATATTTAAAAACGTAAAGCACCTTGCGCAAAAGGTCATGTCCATACACATATTGCTCACAATGCTTATTACACCATACAAACGTTGTACACAATAGCGCATCTGTTGACATATGCTGGACATATTGCAAACAGTGCGAACCCACCTTAAATGGCATATAAGGTACGACTGACTTGTATTATTGCAAAGATAACGATTGTATAGTGTGCTGCAGCCACTAGATGGCTCTTACATTGGAAACATGTAACAAATTGTAAATACTTCTGTTTTAATGTTTAAAGTTAACTACTTTAGTGAGTGTCCCACACAAATAGCAAAGATTACAAAATTTTACTTTACTAACAACTGAAACAAATATTTAATTCTCACAATCTCTTTTACATGTTCTTACTACTGCATGCATAATAGGAAAATTAAGATATTTTCTTTGAAATAGTTTATTACGTTGTTGTTGTGGCGCGTACCTGCCAAAATCGCGACAGGCGCACTAGCTTACTGCTGCAGGTGGGAGGGAGGTACTGGGAAACATGCACCCCGGATATTGAAAAAACAAAGCTCGCAGTTCTTAGGATGAGCAGACATCCAGAAAGCGCGAAATGTATAGAACTGTCCTTGACTGGACAGAGCTTTACTCCAAAATCTTGCTGTATATAGGGATGCAAGTCATACTCTGTTGTGTTGGGTTGTGCATACACAGGTGTTGTACAACAACAAAGAAAAATATATATAAATGTAAGATAGAACAATTGTCATATAAATATGAGTATGTGACCCAACAGCAACAAACAAACATGTGGTATATATTTTATGTTGTGCAGGCAAGAGCATCGTCGCTGCTTTTTTAAGGCTGAAGTATATAAGATCAGAAATACTTCGAAAAACAGAGCTTGCACTGTAGCTTATTTCTGCAATGGATACCTGTAGGAGTACAACTAAAGGTATAATCTTCTGTCGTGAGCATCTATGGAAACAGGACGAAGGACAGTGAAACTACGACTAGGCGCTAAATGGATGGATGTCCACGGCTCTTCACAGAATATGGGGTTCAGATGCTTGTCAGCTCTGTTAAGTACGATAGATGGTGATCTGTGATATCTCTGCCGAAAGAGCACAATGCTAATGCGTGCATAAGTGTGTCGGAGCACACCGTTCATCGTACATTGTTGAACAAGGAGCTGCTCAGCAGACTGCCCCTACGTGTTCACATTTTGACCAAACGTCCTAGTCAATTACTATTGCAGCGGGCACGGAACCACCGGGATTAGAATGTTAACCAGTGGAAATATGACGGCTCTTTGGATGAATCACATTTTTGCTGCACTAGGTCGATGGTTGTCTCCACAAACGCCGTCATCGAAGTGAACGGCGGCTCGAAACGTGCAGCGCGCCACGGACGCAGGTTGGTGAGATGCATTATTCTATGGGATACTTGGTCCTGCGCTTTCATGGGATCTGTGATGGTAACCGAAGACACGCTGACAGCTGTGAGCCACATGCATCCCTTCATGCTTCGTATCTTCTCCGACGGTGATGTCGTCTTTCAACAATATAATGTTCCGTGTCGCGGAGCCAGAACCATGCTACTGCGATTTGAGGAACATTATAGCGAACTCAAGTCGATGTCTCGGACGCTAAATTCACCTGATGTAAATTCTGTGGAAGCCATCTAAGTCGATATCTGGCATCACCACCGCGCGCGCAAATCAGCGGCCCGATATTTATACGAATTACGTGACCTGTGCGTAGACATCTAATGCCTTATACATTCACAAACTTACAGAAAACTGTGTATCCCTGATACACAGGGTCACTTACGTTTTTCATTCCAGAGACGGACAAACTAGCTATTAAGCAGGTTATGATAATATTTCGGCTCATTAGTTCAATTATGTTGGGGTCAATCTCCAACTTGTCGCTTCTTTCAACTCTTGAAGTGATTTTCTAATGTGGGGAAATTCTTAGTTGCTACTTGTTTCGAAGTCTCTATCAAACCACAAATCCCTCTTTAATTGGCTGAATGAGTTCAAAGAGCAGACAAAATAAGGGCATACCACCTGCAATAGGACCCTGACCAATAAAGCCCTAGCGTTCTGACCAACCTTCGAGTTGTTAAATTTGTATACGAGTGAAAACGGTCTATTCTGTGGTACCATACCCTTGTCCTTAGTAAAACAAATGACTCCAGCTTGGCTGTTTGATGTTTATTTTATAGTATGTCAAGTGCTACGTGTTTCATGCATCAATTCCCTTTTACGTTGCGCCGCGCAGTGGGCTCTGTTTAGTAGCTGCCCTGTTTGGTAAGAGTTTGGAAACTTAAACTGCTATTGATTTTGTGATAATATATTAAGTGATACATGCTCTCTGGAGATATGACTGACACGGCCAACATGCTACATTTGTGCTCCTGTGAGTGACTGTGCCTGAAAATAGGCATGATGCTTGAAACAATTCTCATTTGATGGAATATTGAAAGAGCAACAACGAGCCGAGATGAAGTCTTTTGATTTAGTTAAATCTGGTAACTATTGTAGTTGAGACAGTAAGATGACACAGTTGCTACCTATTGGGAAACAGCAGCTTCCTTATCCCAGTGCGGCAAACCTTAGTCACAGTTCTATTGTTTAACAAAAACAAAGCCTTCATCGAAGGGAACTTGTATCACTAACGTTCCTCTGTTTTGATTGCTCCTCAATTTAGAGAGACACATGGGTAGGTTATCATTGACTTTTCTCCTTAGACATCTGTCAAAAACCTGCACATACACATGTCTGTCGGCACTATTACGTAACTTCTAGTGACAAATCATCTCTTACAGTAATATTTCAAAACTGTTTAAATATTCAGCATCAGATATCAGATTTTTACAATAAACGAAATTGCAGACCGGTTCACGAAACTTCATTTCGTTTTTAGTGCTATTCGGTAAGACTTAGCCTTGTTCCCGCATAAATACGAAGCCCATACAAGAAGCTCCTGACACACAGATCATATGATTACCAGGCATAATACTCGGAGCAACAACAACATACAAAAATATGGAAAGCATTGAAGTCTGGCGATAATACAGATATTCCATCCACGTTTCTCGATATATGCTTTCGAAAATCCAATAATTAAATTTGGGAAAAAATATGGCTGTTTACTCTCCTGTGATAGGGGAACTCCGTTCAATATTAGTTTTGTCCCTATTCGTATAACAGCCGCCACTAAAAATGGAAATCGAATGCTGTTTGACAGCTCAAAAGGAGTCAACCATTCGCTTTTGCTGTGCGGTCCCGATATTCTGACATCAGACGATGCAGTAGCACTGTTTGCGTCACATGACTGGCTACGTGGGCGGTTCACGACTGATCCAAGGGTTTAAAAACACTGGCAGATCATCTGCGGAGCGGTAAATATGATACATATACGATAACGGGAAAAAATCGCAGCACCAAAAATAATTAGTGTAGACTAACGATTTTCGGGAACACATTTGTCTAGATATCATATTTAAGTGATTAATATTGCAAGATCACAGGTAAGTGCGAGTCAGTCACTGCAAATTTGAAATGCTGGTACATCAGTAACCGGTTTAACCGCCAGAATGTTGAATACAAGCATGCAAACGTGCATGCATTGCGTTTTACAGGTGCTGGAAGTTAGTTTGTGGGATGAAGTTCTATGTTTGATGCTCTTAAGTCTTTTAGCAGAGGGACGGTTGTGGATGACGCTGCAGTTGTCGTCCGATGATGTCCTGTAAGTGCTCGACTGGAGACAGATTTAGCAATCGAACAGGCCAAAGCATAATGTCGACACTACTTATAGTAAGTTGGGTTACAATAGCGGTATGTGCGCGAATGTTATCTTGTTGGAAAACACCTGCTCACACACTGGATGAACTCTGGAAGGTCGTCGTGGAAGAGCGGGAGACATTTGCGCAATATCATCTCAGATAACTTGTGAATAGCAGATGAAGTAGTTCCAAGTATGTTACAGTGTTTGACGTGGAGCATCATTTCATTCAATGTTATCCAACTGATAATATAGATTTTTTTTAAACAATCGTGATTTGTCACAAATCCTGAATGCCCTTTCATCAAAACAACCTGTTTCGTTCAAGCATCAGACTATACTCAGGCATATAGTTCCTTTTTTAATACCTGGGCATGATCTTCTGCTTGACCTATGCTAGTAGTTTTAAGAAAGTGACGTACAGCTATTGTACCAAATCATAATTTTTCGAAAATATTTGAAACTGAAAATAACCACCTCCTTAAAAAATCTTTTCACCTATGTACAGAGATCTGTACTTACAAACAGGCTGCTTATATTTTACACAATTTTTTTGTTTTATATCACAATAAAAACCACCTGGTAACTGAGTGCCTCAAAGCACGTCTGTGCCGTGACGCTCAACTTCGAGCTAAGCCGGTTTTCGTCCTGGTGGTGAAAAATTTTCAGTGCCAGTACTGGATCGGCAAGGGGAAGTGAGGTGGTAGCGTAAAGTTCCTGAACACCGTTCTTTGCATCAATCTCCTGAATTCAGCTCCTAATATCTCCACAGCGCCTCATGAAGTGAGGCCATGTGACATTGCTAAAGGTGATCCGTTCAGTGAACGGGACGTTAAGCTCGACGCCCCCTTGTTGCTGTTCGAGAGAAGCGTTGTTGTGCCGTCGCCGGCTTTCAACCTCTCCCTTCCCTACACCGTAATAGCACTCCTCATAGCAAATTGCACGACACAGATACGCACTTGTCACTTCATACCAGCTAAGAGGAAAGCAATGGCAAACCACCTCCACTGAGCTCTTACCGTGATTGGTGGTGCAGGACTCTTGAATCTGCTCCCCCATGCTACTTAGGGAAAACTTTGACATTTTGACAATTTAATACAGCTTATATTTTCATTTCCTGCTCCCTTTGAACTATAGTAGACATTTAGGATGTGCAAACCTGTTTTTAAACACTTTTTTTGCTGCTTTAGCAATAAACTAATGGTGAGACTGTACCTAACTGAACTGAAATATAAAAGAAAAGATACGAATCTAACTTGTGAAATGACACTGATGCTTACATGTTATTCACTGGCCTCACGTACGTCGAAATAGCTCCGAGCTCCTGCATAGTACCATAGACCGACGTCCCACAGCTAAGAAGAAAGGAGGGGGATCTTCCAGAGTTGTAGCCACTACCAGAAGTCTCACTGTCACCAACCCAGAAGGACGCATCCATCATCAGCAGCACAGAGAACAAAACTCTGTAAGGTAACCGACAGATCAATGCAGCTTTGCCTTGAACGTAAGAGTTGTGCGAATGCATCGTTCTGTGTTTTCGGAGGTTGCTCAGATTTCTGCGCAGGTTCACTGCATAGGGAACATAATAACGTTTAACTGGGAATCTCAGGGCTCAATTGACTTTGGAGAGTTTGATAGTGCTCGGTCAAAATTTGAAACTGGGTGACAGGAGTAATCATTAAGTATTCAGAGAGATGTGACGAGATGACGCTCGTTCAGCATTGTGAAAATGCGAGTGCGAGGAGTGAAATCAGCAAAATGGATGAAAACCAGCCAAATATGCAGTAGACGCTCTCCCAAATCTTCTTACGTTTCAATACAGGAAGGTGAGGCAAAGGAATAAAAGTGAGAGAGTGAGACAAACATGAGGGACAGGCAACGGACAGGGAAAGGAAACAGCATATTATGCACGTAAAATGGCGAATTGTTAATCCTAGGGGGAGATATGCAGTGCAGACAAGAATATCGTAAAGAGTAGTGAATGCTTGCTTACATTTTTCTATAGACTTTATATTTTTAATAGGATTGTGAATTCAGAGATGGGCTGCTAGATTTGTTACTAGTAGATTCGAAAAACAGATAAGTGTTACTAAGATGCTTCTGGAACTCAAATGGAAATCCCTGGAGGCAAAGGGACGTTATTTTCGGGAAAAACTATTGACACAATTTAGAGAACCGGCATTTGAAGCTGACTGTCGAATGATTCTGCTGCCGCAAACGTATAGCGCGCTTAAGGATCACTAAGATAAGATACGAGAAATTAGGGCTCATAAGGAGATATATAGACAGTCATTTCTCCATCGCTGTATTTGCGAGTGGAAGAGGAGAGGAAATGACCAGTAGCAGTACAGGGTTGCCTCCACCACGCACCGTACGGTGGCTTTCGGAATATCTATGTAGACGTAAATGTAGATGTAATGTGTACAAAAATATTCTAGAGTGCAGAATTAGTGGTAAAAACGGGAAAATAGGACAATACTTAACTACTTAAATTCACCTCACTGTGCAATAAAACCCTCTTCGCCACAATAGAAAAGCTATACAAATAACACCTACACCAAAAGTACTCATGGGAGGGAAAAAAAAGAGATAAACTTTCTCTCTCCCTCCCTCCCTTCCCTCCCTCCCCCCCCCCCCGTCTCTCTCTCTCCCCCCCTCTCTCTCTCTCTCTCTCTCTGCCCGTCCTGAACACACACACACACACACACACACACACACACGTAAACCAACCACCACAGACGCCAGATACACTTCAAACTCACGCGCCTCACCCAGGCAAACACGCCACGAAACAAATGAATACTACACAGCCACAACAACACGTAATACGGCGGAAACTCTGCCTATGTTTTGAAAAATCAGAGAAAGTGCAGTGTCAAGAGACCATAGGCCACGAAATTAGCCTATTCACTTCGCCAACGGCATATGAGAAAGCGCCACAATACCAAAACCGTAAGTTACACACCCAAAAGCGTGGTACGTACCCATTTCCGTTTGTAAATGCATAATAAACAAACAAAATGGCTCTGAGCAATACGGGACTCAACTGCTGTGGTCATCAGTCCCCTAGAACTTAGAACTACTTAAACCTAACCTAAGGACATCACACACAGCCATGCCCGAGGCAGGATTCGAACCTGCGACCGTAGCAGCAGCGCGGCTCCGGACTGGAGCACCTAGAACCGCACGACCACCGCGGCCGGCATAGTAAACAGAAAAGTTGTGTTCAAATGTGTGTGAAATCAAATGGGACTTAACTGCTAAGGCCATTAGTTCCTAAGCTTACGCACTGGTGAACCTAAATTATCCTAAGGACAAACACACACACCCATATCCGAGGTAGGACTCGAACCTCCGCCGGGACCAGCCGCACAGTCCATGACTGCAGCGCTTGAGACCTCTCGGCTAATCCCGTGCGGCAGAAAAGTAAAAGTTACCTTTTGCTGTTTAGAGACGAGAAGTTGTAGCTTGTGTAGCAGAATAGCTACCAAAAAAAAAAAAAAAAAAAAAAAAAAAAAAAAAAAAAAAAAAAAAAAAAAAGACCAATAGTATCATGTAAGCTATAATAGAACTTTGACGTAATGTTATAAACAACACACAGTGCATCAAGTCGTTAATACATATCTCAAATGTGAACAATGAACAAATAATGTGTAATATTCTACAACAATTATTCATTCACACTTGTAAATATTATGTACCAAAGGTTTCGCTGAATGTTAATTTGTAACAACAATTTTACAATTAGAAAATAAAAAATCACCTACTGAAGATTGCACAAAAGCTTCTGAAACTGTCTGGATGAAGCAAAACAGAAAAAAAGGTGTCTTGCATAAGGCGGAATTCCTCGTACTATTTTCGTAGTAAGTACGGCCATAACAAGGAAACTTCACACTAAAAGGTGATTACTAGTACGCACTATTTGTTTTGTTACTTTTCTACCTATTTACAACATCCTTGCAATGTTGTTTCTAGTTAGAATTTCATTTGTTTCGCAGTTCACTCCTGTGCGAGCTTAGACTTTTATTTTTACACGTGGGTTTCATTCAGTCTGCTAATCAAGTTTGCTTTATTTTTAGTGTATACTGAAAAAGTATATTATTATTATTATTATTAGTAAATGAATTGAAAGCAGCCAACCAGTTACAAAAAAAGATGATTTTATTCAATATTTGACCATGGTTTTGACGGATGTAAACCCGTCTTCTTCAGAACTACATGTAACTAAAATTTTACATTGGGAAACACCAAATAAAGAAACGATATGACATTTGCCCAACGAAAATACAAATGTCAGATCGCTTCATTGTTCGGTGTTTTTCCAATGATAAACTTTAGTTACATGCATTTCTGAAGACGACGGGTTTACATTCGTCGAAAACATGGTCATAGGTTGATTAAAATCACCTTCTTTCGTAACTAGTTGGATGTTTTGAATTCATTTACTGATCTTTAATCGTTGCCGCAGTGCAGCCTTGTTCAAAATATTATTATTATTTGTTCACTGATTCAAGGACGTCGCTGCACAAGTCATTTTTTGTAAATGAGTGGTGATAACTCCAGCGTTTTCAACTTTGCCGATTTTGCTGCTGGTGTTTGATGTATGGAAAAAGGATACACTTTATTCATGGGGCTCGTATTTGAATCCTTAAACCTGCTTTGTTGGTGGTCGGAGTGCTGAAGGTGCTATGCAGCTGCACAGCGTGATGATGGGATGTGAAATATAGATCGTGGCACTGATACTTGTGCCACCTCTCCGGCTGGATGTTCCTACAGTCTGCAACTGCAGAGTTGTGCCGCGTAAATTGTCGATTGTGTCGAACATTTTCTGTTCTTTGTCTTTGAGTTTCTGGTGCATGTACTTTACTGTGTCATGAAGATCCACTGTGCGTGTCCATCAGCGGCCTCCCAGTGCGATCCGTAGATCCGTAGAACTTAGAACTACAAAAACCTAACTAACCTAAGGACATCACACACATCCATGCCCGAGGCAGGATTCGAACCTGTGGCCGTAGCAGCAGCGTGGTTCCGAACTGAAGCGTCTGGAACTGCTCGGCCACAACGGCCGGCGTCACTCCAAAGTCCCCAACAGTGAGAACATGGGGAAGTTGCATGGTTATTGCTTAACGTTCCATCGACGAAGAAGCCATTAGGGTTGGAGTACAGACTCGGACTGTACAAGAATAGGTAATGAAATCGCCCACGCAAGTATTCACTTTTGTGAAACCGTGGGAAACCGAAATCTGGACAGGCAGAGTGGTGACAGTCAGTTTGGAGGAATCTTGTTCGGATGCGTAGAGTGAAAGAAATTTTTAGCATCGCACCGGAAAGAATGGAATAAGTGGTCATATATAGTTCAGTATCATCGGGTTATCCTTAAGTCCTATGCTGGTGTACAGGGTGATTCAAAAAGAATACCTCAACTTTAAAAATGTGTATTTAATGAAAGAAACATAATATAACCTTCTATTATACATCATTACAAAGAGTATTTAAAAAGGATTTTTTTCACTCAAAAACAAGTTCAGAGATGTTCAATATGGCCCCCTCCAGACACTCGAGCAATATCAACACGATACTCCAACTCGTTCCACACTCTCTGTAGCATATCAGGCGTAACAGTTTGGATAGCTGCTGTTATTTCTCGTTTCAAATCATCAATGGTGGCTGGGAGAGGTGGCCGAAACACCATATCCTTAACATACCCCCATAAGAAAAAATCGCAGGGGGTAAGATCAGGGCTTCTTGGAGGCCAGTGATGAAATGCTCTGTCACGGGCTGCCTGGCGGCCGATCCATCGCCTCGGGTAGTTGACGTTCAGGTAGTTACGGACAGATAAGTGCCAATGTGGTGGCGCTCCATCCTGCTGAAATATGAATTGTTGTGCTTCTTGTTCGAGCTGAGGGAACAGACAATTCTCTAACATCTCCAGATACTGTAGTCCAGTTACAGTAGCACCTTCGAAGTAAAAGGGACCAAAAACTTTATTGGCTGAAATGACACAGAAAACGTTCACCTTAGGCGAGTCACGTTCATACTGAGTTGTTTCCCGTGGATTCTCAGTGCCCCATATACAGACATTGTGACGGTTGACTTTCCCGTTAGTGTGGAAAGTTGCTTCATCACTAAACACAATCTTTGAAACGAAAGATTCATCTGTTTCCATTTGAGCAAGGATAAAATCACAGAAATCGATTCTTTGAATCTTATCAGCTGCAGACAGTGCTTGAACCAATTTCAGACCATAAGGTTTCATAACTAACCTTTTTCGTAGGACTCTCCATACAATTGATTGTGGAATTTGCAGCTCTCTGCTAGCTCTGCGAGTCGATTTTCCTGGGCTGCGAACAAATGCTTGCTGGATGCGTGCTACATTTTCATCACTCGTTCTCGGCCGTCCAGAACTTTTCCCTTTGCACAAACACCCATTCTCTGTAAACTGTTTATACCAACGTTTAATACACCACCTATCAGGAGGTTTAACACCATACTTCGTTCGAAATGCACGCTGAACAACTGTCGTCGATTCACTTCTGCCGTACTCAATAACACAAAAAGCTTTCTGTTGAGCGGTCGCCATCTTAGCATCAACTGACGCTGACGCCTAGTCAACAGCGCCTCAAGCGAACAAATGTACAACTAAATGAAACTTTATAGCTCCCTTAATTCGCCGACAGATAGTGCTTATCTCTGCCTTTTGTCGTTGCAGAGTTTTAAATTCCTAAAGTTGTGGTATTCTTTTTGAATCACCCTGTATATTCAGATCAGTTTCTCATGATGTGCCTATTTGCCACATGAGTGTAATCACATTTTTTCCTGACAGTCCTACTCAAAATTATGTTGACGGCGCCAGGCTGCATTTCCATAGCCGTCCATAGCTCGGCAAAACACACACACACACACACACACACACACACACAAACCATCTTAGGCAACATGACACGAATACACGCTGCTCTGCGGAAGCAAGATGAAATGAGTGCAATAATACTTATAGACTGAGTTTCTTTTATTCCATGTTTAAGACTCAGATGCTGGTATATCTATAGTCTGATTAAAATTGCTTGATAATTGACACTTCACGCATTGAAGCCGTCTTCCTCTAATCAGGACACTCCATATAACGATAGACCTGTTCGCCGTTGACAAACTGCCACAAGAAATGGTAAGTTCATTTCTAATTTATTGTCTGCCCTTCTTTCTTCATGTGTACAGATCTCTAATTGTGGGTGTGGCCCCTGTATGTAGCATTTCATCACACATGATAACCACACCAAATACAACACACACACACACACACACACACACACACACACACAAAACAACGGTAGCACTAGCCAACGTCATATATTCAGTAACTATCATCACAGAGATCAGACTACAGTAGATAAACTTCATACTACATTTCATGGGTCCGAAGGTTTCTAAGACAGCTTATCATCGTTGGAACTGGTCCTACAGAGGCACAAGTGGAACAGTACCTGGTGCGGTGTTGCATTAGCGCAGTGATTAACCGTCCATACTGTTGTCCAAAAGAGCATGAGTTCGATGCACGCCGGCCGTGGTGGCCGAGCGGTTCTACGTGCTTCAGTCCGGACCCGCGCGACTTCTACGGTCGTAGGCTCGAATCCTGCCACGGGCATGGATGTGTGTGATGTCCTTAGGTTAGTTAGATTTAAGAGGTTCTGAGTTCTATGGAACTGATGACGTCATATGTTAAGTCCCATAGTGCTCAGAGCCATTTGAACCATTTTTGAAGTTCGAGCAGGTAACACAAGTTTCTTTTACATTTAAATCTTTGTCAAATGTACTCTGATTATTATTATTTTCATTTAATTGGCTTAGACGTACTTCTTTAATCTCTTGTCACATAATTTTCATCAGTGTATTGACTTTTTATTTGCTCTTATTTTTTCTTCCTGTCGTTCTTCTTTCGTTTGAAATCAGCCTGTGTCGCCTATAACCTGTGACTGAGGCCCAACCAGGATTGCTCATCGGTTGGTACTGTGTCAACTCGTGTACGGTATCAGACTGCAGATGGTACCAGGTAACCAATGAAAACGAGAAGCTACATTTCGCTTTCCGTGCTGAAACTGAAATTTTTCTGTCTTCAACTTGCTCGCATAGGTCAGCTTTAACAGCCGTGAACTAAGGGAGAGTGATTAATAATCCCGGCGCAGGTTGCTGACCGCCGTTTTCTCGGCTACATTGAAAATAACAAGGTTGTGGTTAGATTAGAACACGAGAGTAAGTTCACAACTACAAAACGCGTCGTTTGCCGCAGTTTAGTCATTAGGCACTTAAAATCAGCTGTAGACAGAGCCTCTTGCATTCCCGCCAAATCTGACGGCAACCGCTCCCAAAAGCGTTCCGCACTGCGTGAACAGCTCTTCAGCACTCCGTGTTGCCTTTAACTGAATGCCAGCCAACGTGGCAACACTGTAGCGGCGAGTGACGTCAACTGTGATGATATTTTGTTCAGGCTATAGGTAAGAATCGCACACAGATTTGCCTTATTGTTAGGATTTTACAGCTGTCGTGCAACTTACAGTATTGTAGACTCAGTTATGTGGTTAATTTTGGTTCCGGTGCTCTTCCTGGCACGTGGGTGGAATGTCCAGCTTTTTGCGATGTGCGAGCCGCGCGCGGTTTCGGGCGCCCACCGCTCTGCAGGCGCCAGCCAGCCCGGCGATTTATGACGACACAGGCTGTGCCGGCAAAACAGCGGTTGGCGCTACGGGCGGTAGCGGCGTGACTTACGCACTGCCGCGTGCCCGGCACGGCGTAAAGCGCGGCAGCGGCGTCTGGCACAGCCTGCACTGCTGCCGTGCCTTCACCAGCGCTGAATTTTCTGCCAGAGGCTATCGTGTGAAATGAGCACATAGGCGCTGCTCTAGGGTTCGGGTTTGGAGGTGGTCACTGTTTGTTACTGGCTCTGCAAGGTATATTTTAGGGAGGCAGATAATCACTTTCATTTAAAAAAAGTGCTTGATGTTTATTGTTTTGTTAATAACAACAGTAAATATGTAACGGAAATAATAATTTGTTAAAATCAGTGCTTAGTATAACGCTGTAACATTAAAAAAAAAGGAAAAAAAATAGTCACACCACCAGCAACTCATCCGAATGTGACGGAAATCTTAGCTGTGATGTACATCCAGACATAAACAAATATTTACAATTTCAGAAAATTTGGATGATTTATTCAAGAGAAAGAGCTTCAGAAATTGTGCAAGTCAGTAACAAATTGTCTGCCCCGATAGCTGAGTGGTCTGCACGGTGGCCTGTCATGCCAAGAGGCCCGGGATCTATTCCCGGCTGGGTCGGAGATTTTCTCCGCTCAGGGACTGGGTGTTGTGCTGTCCTCATTATCATTTCATCATCATCAGTGGAAGGCAATGGGAAACTACCACTGAAATCACTTACCTAGACGCTCATGCGGTGGAACTCTCTGACGAAGCTTCCCGCATGACAAGACTTGCCGTAAGGCAGAACGCAAAGTTTTTAAGTAACAAATTGGTCCACCTCCGGCCCTTATGCAACCTGTTATTCGGTTTGGAAGACTGACAGAGTTTTTGGATGTTGTAATCTTACCCTCCCACATATCATCATTAAATTTCTCTTAGTCTCTAATTATTTTCAAAAGCTTGGAGAGGCGATACATACACAAAATAAAAACTTTTTACTTCATTTTCTATTCTTGTTGGCTCCAAGTCTTGCGTCTAGGTGTATATTCTTGCAGCTGAAATTTTGATTTAACTTTGTGGGTTCCTGATGACTAAATAAATGATGAAGATCTGCCTGTATATTTCTTGAAATTCATTCTTTGTCACATTATTAAATATCACACTGTTTTTACAAATTCCGCATAATATTCCAAGTGTCGATCATACATGTACGTCTATCTCCATCAGAGGCATGCCCACTACTCCTTACATTTTGCGGTACTCACAATATTCCAGAGAGTTTACAAAGCAAAAGAGTTTACAAACTTTCTTGACAAAAGAAGAATGACACGAAAATAACATTGTTTTATAAAAGAATCCGGAAATAAATTTAATAGTCAGCGTTAGATTCTCCAATTAATAATATGAGTTTTAAGTATACCAGCTATTTCTAAAAGAAGAATAATTTTTAACTGCACATACAGAGTGTAATAAATTAATTATTTTATACATTTTTGTTCACATAAAATACATCGTATACAAAATAAAATGAAGTTCATTCAGTTAAACAGCTGACATAATGTTCATTTATACAAGAATCGATAGTATACATTGTATCGTTTATTTCTATTAAAAAAAAGGTAATGTTAGACGAGGGTGTCCTATTAGAATGTCCTGCTGAGGTATATCATGCCAAATTCTGTTCGACTGAAGCGCTAGATCGTCAGAATCTTGAAGTGGTCATATGGCCCTGCCCATAATGCTGCAAACGTTCTCGATTGTGAAGAGATCTGGTGACCCTGGAGAGAGGACGAAGACAAGCAGTGGAAACTCTCCCCGTGAGCGGACGGACATTATCTTGTTCATTGTAAGCCCAGGACGGAGCGCCATGAAAGGCAACAAAACGGGACACACGACATCGTCGACGTACCACTGTGCTGTGAGGGACAACCAAAAGGGGTTCTGCTGTGAAACGAAATGACCCCCAGTTCATCACTCGTAGATTTCGAACTGTATGACAGGCGACAGGTACGTTGATGTCTCACCGCTCTCCAAGCGTATCCGTGTTCCTCTTCATTGGTTACCGGCGCTCAGGTCGGAGCAGGGCACATCACTAAAGATATTCTACTCAAACAAACAAGGGGGGTGGGGGGAGGGGTCCTGTCTGACTGTCACCCGACATCCCACTGTTTTCGTTTTGTGATAGATGGCTCTGTAATAGTCACAAAGGTATAACTACGTGATATCACGTAACATTCCGCCAGTACGGACGGTATTTGCTAGATTTGTTACGGGTACTTTCGAATAAAGCACAAGTGTTACAGAGATTTTTCAGGAACACAAATGCGAATTCCTGGAGGGAAGGCGACGTTCTTTTCGAGGAATGCTATTGAGAAAATGTAGAGAACCGGCATTTTAGGTTAATTGCAGGACGATCGTACTGCCGCCAACATACACTTCGCGTAAGGACCACAACGACAAGACACAAGAAATTCGGACTCATACGGAGGCATATTGACTGCCATTTTTCCCACGATCTGTTGAGCGGAGCAGGAAAGAAATGACTAGTAGTGGTAGAAGGTACCCTTCTCCACGCACCGCACGACGGTTTGGGCGTATGTTTGTAGATGCAGGTGTAGATGTAGAAATACACCTGTGAGGGCGTATCATGAGTCATGCTTTGATAGCTGAATATACAGTAGCAAAAAACAATGCCTCCTCTCGTTAATACAGCCCTAGTGCAGTTCTTCAGCAACAAACGAGAGTTTTTACCACTTCCCCTCTGATGATGTTGTATTTAGTGGTGCCAAAAGCGTGACTACGACAGGTATGGTTGCGTCCCACGCCTTAAATTCTGTTATGCCCGTTGCGAGAAGTTCCACTCACTGTGCGTCAACGTACAAACTGAAATTTTCTGTCACAGAGACCACCCTGTGGCAGACGCTGGCGTCAGTAACTTCGGTTCTCTGTAATGCACAGGGTGGCGCACGAAATGTGTTATCATTTTGCTTTTGAATATAAACTTTATTGCCAATACAATCTGAAAGGAACATATACTACAATGAAGAGCCGTCCATGGAGATTCGTTCTAACTCAGCACATGCTCAATATATCCACCATTTCGTTTCCTAACTTCCTTCAAACGAACACTGAAGTTAGTGATTACCCTACGGCACATGTCTTCCGTAATTTCACTGCAAGCTTGAAGAATAAGTCTTCTGAGCTCCACTAAATCACATGGAAGTTTCGGGAAAATTTTTTCCTTTAGGTACCACCAAAGGTAAAAGTCACATAGATTGAGGTCTGGACTATTGGGGGGGCCAACTTTGTCCGTCATTGAAGCGACCTGGAAACCTGAGTGAAATGATCCGCATGTCTAAATGCTCGTGTAAAAACTCCAACACAGTGTTAGCAGTATGTGGCCTTGCTCCACCTTGCATGAACCACTCCTTGTTCAAGAGCAAAGGAGTAGCAAGAAGCTGTGGAATGAAGCTATTGCGAAACATGCTCAAATAACGCTCGCTGTTCACAGTTTCTTCAAAGAAAAAGGGTCCAATGAGTCCGTGACTGGAAATTGCTGCCCACGCTGTAATCCTCGGTGCATAATGTTGTCGTTCATGAAGCACTTGTGGGTTTTCAGTGGCCCAAAAGCGTACATTTTGCTTGTTAACCACACCGTCTAAATGAAAATGAATCCTCGTCTGAAAACCAAACGTTGTTGAGAGTTTCTTCCCTATCCTCCACCCACTGAGCAAATAGTAGTCTCTGCTGCTTGCGTTCTTCAGTGAGCTTCTGTGCACAGGTCATCTTGTATGGGTACATATGGAGGTCACTTTTAAGAATGCGATGAACGGAGCGTCTGGATATTCCCAGTTGCACTACTGCCTTTCTACACCATTTCCCGGGACTTCTCTGTACAGCAACTCGTACCGCTTCAATATTCTCCAGCGAACAAACAGGCTAAGGCCGAGGTCGCTTCGCTTCCAATTCTGTTCCTTCCTGTACAAATTTATCGTACAACCTGTGGATGGTCTTCTTGCAAGAGACCCATCGTGTGTTAAACTGTTGCCGAAAATGCCTATGAGTCACAATAAGGCTTTTCGTTTCATGAAAAAGTAACACAATTGCCGATCGTTGCTGTGTTGTCAGTCTTCCATTGTCAGCCATTGCTGCTTACTAGTCTCCTAGTGGCAGTATCGTGAATTACACGTCATTTCGTAACTGATTTGTTTTTCCAAGCTCTGCTGGTACTGCTGTAGAGATCCCAGCGGGATATGTAAAGTGCGTCGTAAATTGTGAAAGAAACAATTGGTAACACATTTCGTGTGCCGCCCTGTAGTTGGCTGGCTAAATGGTTCAAATGGCTCTGAGCACTATGGGACATCTATGGTCATCAGTCCCCTAGAACTTAGAACTACTTAAACCTAACTAACCTAAGGACATCACACACATCCATGCCCGAGGCAGGATTCGAACCTGCGACCGTAGAAGTCGCGCGGCTCCGGACTGAGCGCCTAGAACCGCTGGATCACCGCGGCCGGCGCCCTGTAGTTAACAGAACATGTGTCACTCTCCTCAGTTTATCCTTCATGACTCTCTCTGCAACCCCCTCAAAATTATGTCGATGTCGTTTTGATGTACCTCATGTGTTAATCTAATATGAATACATTGTGCAGAACTTTCATAAAAACCGAGTAAAACTGTCATCCATTACTAAAGCGTGTCTGCTAGATTGCGGAAAGCAACACAAATGACGCCTTCACTCTACGGTGCTAACGATCATCCCCGAGAGTCGTGAGTCACTGGAGCATAATCAATGAAGAGCCGGCTGGCAGCAGCATAACTCTCGGCGACCATCGGCCGCAGCCCGTGCCTGCAGCTCGTAACTCAAGCGCCGGCTGTCAGCCGACGCCGCCCACGGGTGATGGATGGGAGGAAAGGCGAGGCAAGGCTGCCCCACCTACAGGAGAGTCTCGGTTCTGGATGCGCCGTGGCGGAAATTCCCGACGTTCCACACCAGCGATGAAGACGCTGGGGAGAGTCTTCAAGTATGACCAGTGCTGGCACAAACAATTTCACAATGATCTATGTACTGGCTGACGTACAGGGCGGCACAAGAATGATGATCAATGTTCAGGTGTCTGACAGGAATGATCACTCGAAGCAAAAAAGTCCAGTAAACATGGGCTCTAAAATGCATACCTTGAGACATATGAGCACTTCTTCGTCTTCGATACTGTGAAATAAATATCTTCTACTGCAAGCAATTTTCTTTCCATGTTTTGGGAGGAGGTAGTATGGACCAAAATAAGAAAAGATTGTTCATTAAACATCGGCTCTAAAACACATACCTTAAGAGGTATGGACACTGGTTTGGTAGATGTGTTCCACAGCAGCGAAGAGGAGAAAGTGCTCATAGTTCTTACGGTATGCACTTCAGAGCCCATATTTACTGACTTTTTTTTTCTAGCTTTGGTCCATACTACGACCTCTCAAAATACGGAAAACAAGGAGCTTGCCATAGAGGAAATTCGTTTCACTGTATCGAAGATAAAGAAGTGCTCATTCCTCTTGAGATATCCATTTAAATCCCATGTTTACTAGATTTTTTTTTTTTTTTTTTTTACTTTGAACGACCGTACCTGTCATTCCCTGAATATTTAACATTCCTCCTTAGACACCCTGTAGTCAGGGGAGAGGGGCTTGAACTAAACTGGCTATCATGTAGGATGTGGCAGTGTCACTGTAGTCAGGGGAGAGGGGCTTGAACTAAACTGGCTATCATGTAGGATGTGGCAGTGTCATGATTTGTAAATGAAGCAGTTATTGGGATGCCATGCGTCTTTTATTAGGCCCACATCGAAATTCTTCTTTTTTTATTTAGTCTCGGAATGGGAAAAACAATGTGACTAATTATTCAATTTGTATAGCATCTAACCAAATCAAACCGTATTGTTATAAACATCATTTGGTGTTTGACCTTTGCGCGCAAAGCAGGATAAGTTTTGTACTTGGCAAACACATGACATGTGCAAGAAACACGATTATTATAAATTCACTGTGCAATACCAGCACATCTCTCTATCAGCTAGGCACAGAATGGAATTTGATACCTTATCTGAGAACATTCGTATTTCATCACTATCAATCGAATTCTGTGGAAGTGCAATATAAAACCATCTGTTTAAACATATAAATTATAAATAATTGAGTCATTGGATATTCTTGTGCTCGGTGATAGCTGCTGTGTAATGCCATTATCAGTTGCAGAAGTTTAAGACCTTACCATGTACGTTAGTAATGCATCCCTACTATGAGCTATACATTCCATACAGTTTTGCTCTATTACCATTCACTGGAAACTGGGTGGTACACATGTAAATGAACTAAGCTGCATTTTCGGCTTTCATACAGATTCCGTGTTACACAGAGCGATAGGTTCTTAAATCTCCATTGCTTAACTCCTTTGCTGAAGTTTGTTGACAGTATTTCCTTTAATCTACATCTTTCAGTTCCTCTTTTATCAGCAGCTGTAGACTACCTTAATTACAACTGTTTCTTTCTTTCCTCCTGCTTCACACCTCCTTAATCTTCCAGAGATGTGTTATCTCTTAGTTCAGTGCAGGTTGCAGTAGTATTCATTTTCCTCTTTTCGTGGAAAATTGCGCAATTTCGTACTTTGGCGTGTACTTGGATATCATCTTGAATATTTATGAGTTCTTCATATCTTTCTATGTTCCTTTGAACCATGAGTTCACCATATAAGTTTTCTTGTGAGTCTGTTCAAGCCCATTTTTTGAATATGGCCATAAAAATCAGTTATTTTCTTCCTGTTCACATCTATAATCCCCATCAGTATGTGCACAAGTAAAATTCTATAATGTCTTCTCAACTCTTTCCCATTTCTAATCGGGCCCAATATTGTAATGTCTTTATTTCAGTCATTTCCTGTTCTTCTATCATCATTTTCTTATTCAGTGAGTGCGTACACTCTTTACCATAAGAATGGGATAATGGAAAGAAGCCACAATCCCTGGTCAGCACCCAGTGTCATCACACACACACACACACAAAGAAAAAACAGCCAGATGTCAGCAAAGCATACTGGTTCTAATGCACCTATCACTACTTAAATCAGGAAATGGTGCTAGAGGCCTACCCAACGCCAGATATAACGGAAACCTTGAATAATGTGGGCAGGATTAGGTATTTCACAACTACAGACCTATGAAGAGTGGCCGAGCGGTTCTAGGCGCTTCAGTCTGGAACCGCGCGACCGCTATGGTCGCAGGTTCGAATCCTGCCTCGGGCACGGGTGTGAGTGTTTGTCCTTAGGATAATTTAGGTTAAGTAGTGTGTGAGTTTAGGGACTGATGACCTTAGCAGTTAAGTCCCATAAGATTTCACACACACATTTGTTGGGCCATGTTATCAGCCAAATGGGCCCATGTCGATCCGTGAATTCTTGATGCTGTCAAAAATGTTCGACATCCATGACGCTAGTGGAATTGCAGTCAAAATTACACTGTTCAAATTTTTAGAGAAAATTCGTTCCAAAATCCACTAACATTATAAAACCCATCATACAGATGATAAGAAAAAGACTAAAGTTTCATTGCTCGCAAGAATGAGGAGCACCACCTCTAAAACTAAAAGATTTGTTAACGTCTAGTTCAGTTCTTTCCTCTCCAGATTAGCAGAAACAGTTTGTACCACCTGTTACTCCATAAATTTCGCTTTAATTTGAGTTTTGAGTTGCGGAACATGATCAGGGACACCCCATAGCTTACGCATTGAGAGAGCTTGACAGTGTGGAAAACAATTATTCAACAACTGTGAAAGAAATGCGAACACTGGTATTCAGAATAACTTATTTTCAATATTATTTATATGGACAACATTTTAAAGTAGCGACCGATCTTGCAGCACTCAAATGGCTATTGGGACTTAAAGATCCAATTAGTAAGTTAACTAGATGGGCACCCTGTCTCAGTGAGTTTGCATTCAAAGTAATGCTTCATGCAAGAAAGTCACACACAAATGCAGACAGTCTGAATCACAAAGAATGTGCTGTGGCTTGTGCTGCCATCGACAAGGACAAGGGTATGAAAGTACAAAGCAATTATCCACATTGTCCGGTATTTTCCAGGCAGACACAATTCAGGGTAGAGCGTGGAGTGTTGTACAGGAAGATAAAATACAGATTATCACAATAGTAGTAGAGAAGTTTCGAAGGGAGACGTTGAAGCAGGTTTACAATCTGATCTTACAGGGCACCAACATGAAGAGTAGCACAAAATTATTGGTGGGCAAGACGCAGGCAAGACATCAGTCGGTACATCAAGAACTGTATTCCATGTGCACAACGGGTGTAGCACAAGCACCAAAGGATTATGTTACAGTGATTACCCATGGCATATAAACTATTTTAAATGATTGCTATGGGTAATCTTGGGCCATTCGCGATAATACCAGCAGCAAACCTTTATGCATTGACAATAGCGATTCTTTTTCATGTTTTGTTTCAATAATAGTCAGGCCAAAACAGCAGCACATGCAATGGCGAACCACTGGATACTAAAATTCAGAATGCCTGAAACAATAATAACTGAAATGTTAACAAATATTATGTCTGATTTAATGAATCATCTATGCTAGTTATTGCACTTTAAGAAAGTTCGAACCATTGGTTTACATTGACAGGCAAATGGTGGAATAGAGTGGGTCCATCAGACAGCTGTAAATATGTTAAACTACTATGTTAACTCACAGCCTAATAACTGGGACTCTCTACTTGCATATGTCATTGGTGCATATAATTCGAAAAGCCATCAAAGTATAGGACTATCCTCTTATGAGATGATTAGGCCACCAGATGCCCTCCTCTTTTGAGTTTTGTAAGCATCTTCTAGAAATTAATAATTCTGCAGCGAAAAATTTCACTCCCCCTCTAACTGGCTGTATCTGTTCAGAGGTGGAAGGAAGTGAAGGACACACCTCAATGCCTCACAAAGCACTGCAGTGCTGAAACCATCCTTCAAGTTCAGAACAGTTTTGACTTGATTTACAGCGTAACAAATGAAACATAAAAATTCTTAAGGCGGACAGCCTCAGCAGTTTGGACTGTAACACACTAGACAGTCACAAAGTTGAGCAACCAGCTCAGTCAGCCAGTTAACAATCCGTCATGACCAATCAGGCACGCGAGATAGACGTGGAATATGCTTTGCTATAATTATAAAATTTATTTTTCCGTCGTTTTACTTGCTTTATGCACTGCAGATTATCGGTTCCCTTACACACATGTTGGAGTATGCGGAACATATAGGAATTCATCTATTTTTATGCAATCAGTTTTGCATGAAAATCTGGGTAGAAAAATTTACGGGTGTCGGTGGAAAGCCTTACATCAAACAACGGAGTACCAATGCTGTGTGTCATAGTCGGCGACGAAATATTTGGTACATCTGAAAATTTAACGCTTCCTTACGGAGGAAGGAGTTTAACAATTAATAAAAGAGTCTTTGAAAACCGATTGTCTCGGGCTAGTTGGTTAACAGAATACACTCTGGCAAGTAAATGGAAAACGGAGAATTTGTCATTGCCCAGTGGGTGTTCGAGATGAATTTGCAAACGCATGCTGTGTTTTAAAAAATGACGTGCCACAAAGAGAAGACATATTGTACTTTCCTCCAGAACTGGAAATTCCCCCAAGTCATACAAACTGTCGAAAGTCATCACGAAATTTATTTCAGTATCCAAGGAAAGTCTGGCTGCTTCGACAAGTGCATGGACACTGGCGGCAATCACATGAGCTGTTCATGAGAGAGCCTGCCCACAACTGGAAATGCAAAGCCAACTGGCTGTCACAGTGGTCCAGTACGCAAACAACAATGCACGTCACTTTTTTTATTGACTGCCGCAGGCGGCCTGCCTAGTGCGTTACAGCCATGCTACACTAGCTACTCGGACCTCTTCATCTGTCTCTACACCAACCAATACGTCTCCTCCTCCAACAGCTAGCATAACGCAAAAAATCTATGTAAGCAACGACGTTGAGAATACAGCCGACAAAAACTCAAAATCTTCAAAACCTTTCTTACATTGCTAACACTGTAGGATATGTTTTTCTCCTTCGTATAATTACGCAATTCGTGATTATAGTGTTACAAAATGAGTGAATGAAGTAAGTACTCCTTGGTTCCTAATGTTTAACATTACCAGACTTTTAACCTTAAGTCTCCTAAAACGGTCATGGGATGGTTCTGGACGTCCAAAGTCATCCAAAGTGGTTTAGAATTAGCACTGACTGAACCTGCCGCTAGAATATGGAACAGTTTTTCTATTCGACATCCGTCCATGCAGTTACGTAGAGCTACGAGATTCAAAAGTTCAGAAGAGATATTGGGTTGGAGTACATAAAAGAATTCGTAATATGGTAGCACACTTGCAGCTTGTCTATTATGATGTTGTCAATAGATGATTGGAAGACTTTTTTGCCTTCCTATACCAACTGCAATTACTTCAGCAAAGGCTTACCCATCATTTAAAAACAAGTAGTTCACCTTTATTGCTGTTCATGACCGAAGGAGGCTTACAACAAACTTCAGACATAAAACAGCCAAAGAAATTTCAAAGAAATTGGGTCATCAATTTCGAATGACTCTGTGACATAAAGAGAAGATTGTATTTGGAATGTGATTTGAGAAGTGAAGTTAAAGTGGAAGCACAACGAAATATATGCAAAAACTACAGCATAATTGATGATTTTACAATTTTCGCTGAAGAAATTATGAGCTGAAAGTCGTACATTAAAGTCATGATTAAAGAGGAATTGAGGAACGCACTGCATGTATGGAACATATTTCACTTAGTGTCGCAATAATAAATATCCGTAAGTCAAGTAAGGTTTCTGATGAGACGTTAAAAAAATGGAAAATTAATGCAAGAGAATCGAAAAGTACATTCGTTTAGTAAGTGACAAAGTTGGAACTATAAACACAAGTGGATTTCAAATTTCTCTGTTATTCTAAACACTGTTTATTCACAGATGACAAATATGTGTTTTTATTCGTGTAAGTGAATAATGTTTCGAATAAATTTGTTATTCATTATTTGTTATTCACGAATAACGAATAGCAACTTACATCCGTATTCATTACTCGTCATTCGCGTAAATTTCACCCAAATCTGGTGCGAAGTGAAGCGCATCGCACATGGGCAGCTTGTGTGCAGGTGAGTGCAGGCGGCTGTCATTAGCTGCGGTCTAAGACGCTGCAACCATGGACTGTGCGGCTGGTCCCGGCGGAGGTTCGAGCCCTCCCTCGGGCATGGGTGTGGGTGTTTGTCCTTAGGATAATTTAGGTTAAGTAGTGTGTAAGCTTAGGGACTGATGACCTTAGCAGTTAAGTCCCATAAGATTTCACACACATTTGAACTTTTTTTTTTTTCATTAGCTGTCTTCGGCAGCTTCCGCCAACGTTCGCGAAGAGTATTAGAGTATTAGAGCCTTATTATGAAAGAGGCCACCAGTCGGGCAACCCCTGCAGAGCGGTTCTACACCGACTCGTTCGCCTGTGTGTGGCAGATTTTATAGTAGTAAGGTCCATGGCTTGGTTGCATCGGTTTGCTGGCCGACCTCTACCTTCTTGCCACAACCACTACCTGCCATCCCACACTAAGTCAATGCAGGGAGGGATCTGCCACGCAGTTGCAGTGTGTCCACACATATATGCTGATGGGTCGGTGTGGGTCGTTGACCCGTTCAGTGGGGGGGGGGGGGGGGGGGGGGGGAGGGGCGGTTCGGCTGACCAATCGGCCTATGAATTGGCAGCTCAGCAGGTCGGCGTCCTGGCCCAGAATATTCGGTGCGCCCCATAAACCGCCACCTATACCATGGAATCCGCAGGTGGCAGCAATGTATAAACACGAGACACACAGAATTGGTGTTAGAAATTCCTCCAGAAATATGTCTTCTACTTCGGTATGTTATCAATAGTTCACTGTATTTGTTCGCTATTTATATTGAATTTGTTAGGATCGCTAGATCATGGAATGACTAAGCTACCTAACGATTGTTATTTTTTTTATCTTAGATTAACTGCCGGCCGCGGTGGCCGAGTGGTTCTAGGTGCTTCAGTCTGAAACAGCGCTGCTGCTGCGGTCGCAGGTTCGAATCCTGCCTCGGGCATGGATGTGTGTGATGTCCTTAGGTTAGTTAGGTTTAGGTAGTTCTAAGTCTAGGGGACTGATGACCTCAGATGTTAAGTCCCATAGTGCTTAGAGCCATTTTTTTCTGTTTATTTGATTTTATCAGATGAAATTATTTCAACAATTTCTTCTCTAGTTGGTGATATTCTGTAGGTTCTAGTTGAAGATGAATTCTTATGTGAGTCACTACCGATTTAAAAGATTTTCAGTCAGAATCACGAATTTCTCGACTATCAAGTTCTAACTTCCCGTTCTGGTCTTTACAGAAGGAAAACTATGGAGGGTAACGTTTCCTGAAATTTTGTTTAAATGTTTTTCAGAAGTCCTTCGTATTATTCTTTTTAACATTTTTCTCTGTTAGGTTTAATTGGTCCCTACCTCAGTTTTTCGTGGTTGCCATTATTAATTAAGCTGTTTCGTTACTAATTATTAACTACTTTTCTTCTCTAAATTCGTGCGACTGATTCATTTTATTTTCTCATTACTTGCAAGCACAGTCCAACAATATCTTAGAAACGAATGTTTTGCTGGTACTGTTGTTATGTAGTTCTTTCTAAAGTTTCTCGTTTTAATTCTTGTACTGAATTTGTAAATGATATTTCGTTAAATCCATATCATTTAATTCCTCTGTAGAAGTTTGTACCTGGCTTTTCAATGGGAATCCTAAAACATTTAGTATGATCCTTCGCACCATGAAACATATTGGTTTCTGAGTATAATTTAGATGATCTGCCCCACCTCTAATGACACCTGACAATCTCGTCTGGTAATGCGGAGATTTTATCTTTTATGCCGTTGTATTTTCTGTCTATATTTCAGCTTGTAACGCCTGCATTACTTCCTTGTTTCGTTCACTTGTGTCAGAATGTTAACAATTTTACAATAAATTGCTCATAGGTCCCTGTACACCGTTAATATGTTGTTTGGTGACAACTTAATGTTGTCCCCCAATCTGGCATGTGCTTCTCCTTTTAACATATTTTCCATCCTGTGGTCCGCTACTGAGTATTTTATGTGTTTCTATGTCTTATATGCTCATGTTGTTAGAAAAGGCATTCACCGTGATTTTTCTTAGCTGGGCCGGTTTTACAAACTTGGAGAGAACATGTGACACAATCTTCATGTAAGGATACCCTTGTCATATATTGCGAAGTAAAGGTTGACTGCCCATAGGTTGTCTGAAATTTTAGTTACCTTATAGCTACCACACCATTTACCGCTCTTTTCCGCGCCTGTGTCGGCCGGTGTGGCTGTGCGGTTCTAAGCGCTTCAGTCTGGAACAGCGCGACCGCTACGGTCGCAGGTTCGAATCCTGCCTCGGGCATGGATGTGCGTGATGTCCTTAGGTTAGTTAGGTTTAAGCAGTTCTAAGTTCTAGGGGACTGATGACCACAGATGTTAAATCCCATAGTGCTCAGAGCCATTTCAACCATTTTTTTCCGCGCCTGTAAATACTCGTATTTCCAGATTTTTTGAGAACCTGGTTTGGACTGCAGTTTCCATACTTTATATGAATATGCTGGAAAAACTTGACTTTGTTTGCTCTCTAACATCCTTTTAGAAAATAACTAGTGTACTATTTGGTATTCTGCAGACAATACGGAGTTTTGTTGATCATATTTCTCTCTGTTTTTCACCATTTTTGACGCTGAATCGTCATTGTGTTCTCTGTCACGTGGAATCCGGGATCACATACGAGATTTGGGACGTCGATACGGACTAAGACATTACACTGAAAGCATACTTACTGAGCACACACGATGTACTCACAGAACTGTATTATCTGTCTCAGAAGAGAGTGCTCCTATTTGTTCTACAAATTACAGCATTCCATAAGTAAGTAAGACTCAGAAACCTCTAGAAACTACAAATCGTAAACGGTAGATAGTTGCAGGTTGGCAGGCGGCAGCTGTAATTGTTATATCTCGACGACTGACGTACAACAAGCGTGGTTCTCGCAAAACAGCGACTCACTATTTCGGAATAAAGTGTAGCGCCCTTGATTTGCATCTAGTCAGTGGTCCTTCGTATGGCAGTGACGGTGGATACTTGCTTTCTGATAGCCTTATCGGGTCTTTCGTGATTAGATGCGCATTCCTGTGAACAATAAAAGACCCAACTGTTGATGCCTAGTGACTGTGAAGCCAAAGTAAAAAAAAAAAAAAAAAAAAAAAAAAAAAAAAAAAGTAGCCGGGAAGAACAAATTGCAGAAGAGCTTCAGTCACCTGCGAGCCCGTGTTTCACGCTTATGGAAATTTCATTAAGATGTAATTTATCCTAGAGTATTCTCTATTTCTGTCACTAGCTTGATTGTCATTAATTAACAGACGCGTGTGTATCCTCTCCTGCGAGCTGTTATCCTTTCAAATACAAATAATTGATAGTACTGTATTGTGTAACAGACGTGTTTTCCGAGATATTTGAGGGGCATTTTAATTAAAGTTGAATCGTTAAATGGAGCTCTGATAGCTGATGCAGTTAATTAACCTTATAGCACCACCTCAAAAAAGAATTCGTGGTGGCCTTTAATCTTTGTGAAGCTTGACGGTTTTGTCTGAAGTTCAACATACCTCAATCGACACAGCCAGCTTATTTGTACGTTTTTGGCCTACAACACTTTGCACACGGCCGTCAACAGCTCTTCGTTTTATAATCAGCCGTTTCCCTGTTCCGGTAAATTAAATTTGCTCAGAAAACCTTGAATGTTTTTCCCTTTGACGTCATAGTTTGACAGGGACAAATTCAATCCTATATTAATTTAATTCATTAATTGTAAAATACTTAATCATAAGAAAAATTCAAATTGGCCATTTCTGACGCGAAAAAATATTTAATATTTATGGAGTTATTGAAGCATTTACTTACCTTTGACAGTGGCAGGTGCGAAGTTTCACGAAGCATCAGCGGCATTATTAGACTGCCATATTAGTTGATGTACTTAATTAGAACAAATTTCACTCTGTGGGCTACCCACTCAAAAAATTTAAAAGAAGTAGTTGTAGTGTTTTAGTGCAGAATGTAGCAACATGCGGAAGATCTGTATGTGGCAATAACGAATGCCATTGTAAGCACGCCATAATTTGCACCAAAAAGGGAAACTTCTTTTCTCTCCTGAACATTGTTGTTATTCTTTGTTACTTTTCTATTCGTATTATTATCTTTGTACTGTATATGATGCTGATACCGATTCAGCACGTGTTTCCGTTTGGGAATATTGACATTCAGTGTTTTCACATCATCTGCTTTTAGATTATGAAAAATTATTTGTCCGTTTTTCTCTTTGATATGCATTATCAATACCTCAAGCATCATATTTTTCAAAAATGTTTATCTTGGCTTCGTTTCTTCTGTCTTTTCTTTTGCGTATGGCTCTAGTGCACAGTACTGGCACTTGAGATACTATGGGTATCGTACGACAGTTTTCTGTCAATTGTTCTCGTATCTGTTCGATACGATCATTACTGCTTTTGTGCTTCTACGAGGCACTGAAAGTAGGCAGCTGTCCAATACTGACGTTACAAAAGAAGGACTCGTTGAAAACCCAGACCTGAAATAAAGAATGACACAATTTCAGAAGTTCACCTTGTGCCTCGAATGGGTTGCTTGAAAAATCAGACTAAAAACAGTGAGTGTCTGTAGCCAGTTCATTGTAATGACACTGAAAACAATGAAGTTTGTCCGCAGTACAGTACAAAACCTATGTTGCCCACTTCAATGGCAACTACATGAGGACAAGTTGTCAGTCGTCCGTTAAGTGTCTGCTGCGATTTTGTGTTGCGCCTTAGGTATTCCACTGAATTACTTAACTGCTTAAAAAAAGTGAAAAGCATTGACGTTTATGGACTGAGAGACAGCTTCACCATCAGTTGACTTCCTCAATAGTGAACAGTACGAATGGACAATTTACAAATATTTCACTTGCTCTTTGTTAATTTGTTGAATCTGATGTGAAGCATAGAAATAGAGGAAACATTGATTTTCGCTCCTGGGACACTGTTTTTAGTGAAGAATCTAGTTTGTTTTTTGCCTCGGGGGAAATTTGCACGAATTTCGATAATAAACGAGGTCAGACAGAAGAGTCGGCTCGATAATTAATGATTCTAGAACAGAAACAGTTCCTTGTACTGATTGGCTTTCTAAAATCAGAAATAATTCTTGGAAACAAATCGTTTACAATGAAGAGTCTTGGAATACATGTTCAACAACCTCCTGCAGCGACATGGTGACATTGTGTATTCGGGCAGATCGATTAATTTGATAAACTACACTACTGGCCATTAAAATTGCTGCACCACGAAGATGACGTGCTACAGACGCGAAATTAAACCGACAAGAAGCAGATGCTGTGTTATGCAAATGATTACCTTTTCAGAGCATTCACAGAAGGTTGGCGCCGGTGGCGACACCTACAACATGCTGACATGAGGAAAGTTTCCAACCGATTTCTCATACACAAACAGCAGTTGACCGGCGTTGCCTGGTGAAACGTTGTTGTGATGCCTCGTGTAAGGAGGAGAAATGCGTACCATCACTACCTGACTTTGATAAAGGTCGGATTGTAGCCTATCGCGATTGCGGTTTATCATATTGCGACATTGCTGCTCACGTTGGTCGAGATCCAATGACTGTTAGCAGAATATGGAATCGGTGGGTTCAGGAGGGTAATTGGGAACACCGTGCTGGATCCCAACGGCCTCGTATCACTAGCAGTCGAGATGACAGGCATCTTATCCGCATGGCTGTAACGGATCATGCAGCCACGTGTCGATCGCTGAGTCAACGGGGACGTTCGCAAGACAACAACCACCTGCACGAACAGTTCGACGACGTTTGCAGCAGCATGGACTATCAGCTCGGAGGCCATGGCTGCGGTTAATCTTGACGCTGCATCACAGACAGGAGCGCCTGCGATGGTGTACTCAACGACGAACCTGGGTGCACGAAAGGCAAAACGTCATTTTTTCGGACGAATCCAGGTTCTGTTTACAGCATCATTATGGTCGCAACCGTGTTTGGTGACATCGCGGCGAACACACATTGGAAGCGTGTATTCGTTATCGTCATACTGGCGTATCACCCGGCGTGATGGTATGGGGTGCCATTGATTACACGTCTCGGTCACCTCTTGTTCGCATTGACGGCACTCTGAACAGTGGACGTTGCATTTCAGATATGTTACGAACCGTGGCTCTACCCTCATTCGATCCCTGCGAAACCCTACATTTCAGCAAGAGAATGCACGACCGCATGTTGCAGGTCTTCTACAGGCCTTTCTAGATACAAAAAATGTTCGACTGCTGCCCTGGCCAGCACATTCTCCAGATCTCTTACCAATTGAAAACGTCTGGTCAATGGTGGCCGAGCAACTGGCTCGTCACAATACGCCAGTCACTACTCTTGATGAAATGTGGTATCGTGTCGAAGCTGCATGGGCAGATGTACCTGTACACGCCATCCAAGCTCTGTTTGGCTCAATGCCCAGGTGTATCAAGGCCGTTATTACGGCCATAGGTGGTTGTTCTGGGTACTGATTTCTCAGGATCTATGCACCGAAATTGCGGGAAATTGTAATCACATGTCAGTTCTAGTATAATATATTTGTCCAATGAATACCCGTTTATCATCTGCATTTCTTCTTGGTGTAGCAATTTTAATGGCCAGTAGTGTATAAAGGAGCTAAAAAGTTTCTTAATTTCCCGCAATACTAGCTAGTGGGACCCCTGTAATGCTTTTTTTGAAAGCTTCATTTGGACTCATAGCGCAAGTTATAATTTGGCAGCAATCCGATGTTTGATTTTTACGTGGGAGATCCGTGCAGCCATTAAACGTTTTAAATCGAAGAGGTCTACAGCTGTGCATATCAAATTCAAATATAAATAAACTCATACGTAATTACAGGGGCTTGGACGATGTGGAGTCTACTTATAAATTTCATAAGTCTTCTTTTTTACCTTTTGTCTTCTACCGTTTCCGTACGAGTCTCGCATTGTTGTACGAGGGGCTTTCAATAAGTAATGCAAGACATTTTTTCTGAAAGCAAGTTGGTTTTATTCAGGCTTCCAATACAACATATTATTCCCTCCTCTTTTGCTTACAAAACCCCTTTTTTTCCAACATAATCTACCAACTTACTGGGAGGGCTTATATGACTGCATGGTACTACGCTACTGGTCATGCACGTACTAAAATATCCCGTTGAGTGCATCATCTTTCATTGGGCCAAACAGATGGAAGGTAAGAGGTATGTGGGCTGTGGGGTGGATGAGGAAGTATATATATATATATATATATATATATATATATATATATATATATATATATCACTTAACCTAAATTATCCTAAGGACAAACACACACACCCATGCCCGAGGGCGGACTCGAACCTCCGCCGGGACCAGCCGTGCAGTCCATGACTGTTGCGCCCTAGACCGCTCGGCTAATCACGCGCGGCGAGTGGAGTTTTGTGACTTTCTCTCAGGTGTGCAGATGTCTGAAGTCTTATGTTGTTATGGAGACGGACAAGTTCGATTTCATCTTTGTGGTAACGAATACGCTGGAGTCGTTCATTCTATTTCCTGGGGGTAGCACAGTACTCTTCAGGGTTGATTGCTGCACAACTCTGGAGAACATCAAACAGAATTATCTCTTCAGACTCTCAGAAGACGGTCGCCATGACTTTCCCGGCTGAGGATGCGGCTCTGAACTTTTTCATCGACGGAGAGGTGGTGTGGAGCCATTCCATGGACTGCTGTTTGGTTTCCGCTTGGCAGTTATGAAACTACGTTTCATCGGCTGTGAGGATGTTCTACAAAAAGTTGACATGACCAGGCTCGTAACGCGCAAGAAATTCCACACAGAATGTTCTTCGTTGCTCTTTATGGTCTTCTGTTAGATGGCGAGAAACCCATCAGGCACACACCTCTGAGTACCCCAATTGGTGGATATTATGCCTCCATGCTCGTCGTCAAATATTACGACCAGCCTTATCATCAAATATGGGGTGTTTAGGAATCCTTCGAACTCGGTTCGCTTCACAATCAAATCAAACAAATCATACACTATTGGCCACTAAAATTGCTACACCAAGAGGAAATGCAGATGATAACAGGTATTCATTGGACAAATATATTACACTAGAACTGACATGTGATTACATTTTCACGCAATTTGAGTACATAGATCCTGAGAAATCAGTACCCAGATCAACCACCTGTGGCCGTAATAACGGCCTTGATACGCCTGGGCATTGAGCCAAACAGAGCTTGGATGGCGTGTACAGGTACAGCTGCCCATACAGCTTCAACACGATACCACAGTTCATCAAGTGTAGTGACTGGCGTATTGTGACGAGCCAGTTGCACGGTCGTCATTGACCAGACGTTTTCAATTGGTGAGAGATCTGGAAAATGTGCTGGCCAGGGCAGCAGTCGAACCTTTTCTGTATCCAGAAAGTCCCGTACAGGACCTGCAACATGCTGTCGTCCATTATCCTGCTGAAATGTAGGGTTCCGCAGGGATCGAATGAAGGGTAGAGCCACGGATGGTAACACATCTGAAATGTAGCGTCCACTGTTCAACTGCCGTCAGTGCGAACAAGAGGTGACCGAGACGTGTAACCAATGGCACCCCAAACCATCACGACGGGTGATACGCCAGTATGGCGATGACGAATACACGCTTCCAATGTGCTTTCACCGCGATGTCTGCAAACACGAATGCAACAATTATGATGCTGTAAACAGAACCTGGATTTGTCCGGAAAAATGACGTTTTGCCATTCTAGCACCCAGGTTCGTCGTTGAGTACACTATCGCAGGCGCTGCTGTCTGTGATGCAGCGTCAAGGGTAACTGCAGCCATGGTCTCCGAGTTGATAGTCCATGCTGCTGCAATCGTCGTCGAACTGTTTGTGCAGATGGTTGTTGTCTTCCAAACGTCCCCATCTGTTGACTCAGGGATAGAGACGTGGCTGCGCGATCCGTTACAGCCATGCGGATAAGATGCCTGTCGTCTCGACTGCTAGTGATACGAGGCCGCTGGGATCCAGCACGGCGTTCCGTATTACCCTCCTGAACCCACCGACTCCATATTCTACTCACAGTCATTGGATCTTGAACAACGCGAGCAGCAATGTCGCGATACGAGAAACCATAATCGCGGTAGACTACAATCCGACCTTTATCAAAGTGGGAAACGTGATGGTACGCATTTCTCCTCCTTACACGAGGCATCACAACAACGTTTCACCAGGCAACGCCGGTCAACTGCTGTTTGTGTATGAGAAATCGGTTGGAAACTATCCTCATGTCAGCACGTTGTAGGTGTCGCCACCGGCGCCAACCTTGTGAGAATGCTGTGAAAAGCTAATCATTTGCATATGACAGCATCTTCTTCCTGTGGGTTAAATGTAGCGTTTGTAGCAGGTTATCTTCGTGGTGTAGCAATTTTAATGGCCAGTAGTGTATTAATGAGTTACAAAAAGAAACAAGACAACACTTAATTACACTGATGTGCCGCAAGCAAAGGGCGACATACAAAATATTAAATCTTCTTCAGTATAAACAGTTCCAAATAAATGGCTCTGAGCACTATGCGACTTAACTTCTGAGGTCGTCAGTCGCCTAGACCTTAGAACTAATTAAACCTAACGAACCTAAGGACATTACACACATCCATGCCCGAGGCAGGATTCGAACCTGCGACCGTAGCGGTCGCTCGGCTCCAGACTGTAGCGCCTAGAACCGCACGCCCAATCCGGGCGGCAAACAGCTCCAAGTCTGAGTTACACAGAATGTACAAGGCAAGTAAGAAGCGTTGACGCTTTTAACCAAGTCGCTAGTCTTGAAGCTACTATTCAACTGGGGCGTCGCCAGTCGGCCGCGGCGCGTGGGCGTTGACGTCTTCGCACAGCCATCTCTTCTCTGGCATTCCCAACTGGCGTGTCAGCGCTTGACTTTACTACGTTACAGTGGACTAGTGTGTCAGCATTACCAACAGAGAAGTACAATTGAGCTGCATGGTGGTTGATTTTGAACTGTCGATCACCTCAATTGAGAGTGTCCACACATTCCAACGTTGCTGGAGTCACAGCTGTGTGCAGCCGCCCAGCAGGAGAGAGATGGGACAGCTATGCGCAACCTTGTTGAGGACTCCTTGCCCTATGACTCACTGTGAGTTTTTTCGTTTTCGGATCCCTGTAGACCTTCTGCAAGCGGCTCTTATTTTCCGCCAAAAGGCACGCAGTGACAACTCCATGCCTGTATTCCGCATTTCATCCAACAAATTGGCCAAGAAAAAATAAGTTGCATTACTTGTTGGGCGACCCTCATACAGTGGTTTTGGCAGTGGCAAGGCCTTATGGTGGCGGGTTGCCCACCCTGATGGCCCTATTCACTCCAGGCACACCTGTATACATCATTTACCCGCAGCTAGTGTGTATCTCAGGTGATACGGTTTTCTAAGTGTTAGCGTAGTGTTTAACTAAGGTATGAGAAGGGTACCAGCCCAGTATTAACCTACTTGTATGTGGGAAACCGCCAGAAAGACACATCCAGGCTGGCCAGCCAACCGGTACTCGTCGCTGATCCGTGGGAAATACCCGATCCGTCCAGCTCCCCTCTCCGTGTCCCGGATGCGGACGCAAGAGCGTTCTGGTCTGTCTTTTTCCAATTTTTAAAAATAATCATTTGTTGTTGTTGTTGTGGTCTTCAGTCCAGAAACTGGTTTGAAGCAGCTCTCCATCCTACTCTATTCTGTGCAAGCTTCTCCATCTCCCAGAACCTACTGCAACCTACATCCTTCTGAATCTGCTTAGTGTATTCATCTCTTGGTCTCCCTCTACGATTTTTACCCTCCACGCTCCCTCCAATACTAAATTGGTGATCCCTTGATTCCTCAGAACATGTCCTACCAACCGATCCCTTCTTCAAGTTGTGCCACAAATTTCTCTTCTCCCCAATTCCATTCAGTACCTCCTCATCAGTTATGTGATCTACCCAACTAATCTTCAGCATTCTTCTATTGCACCAAATTTTGAAAGCTTCTATTCTCT
The DNA here is from genome assembly GCF_021461385.2 of Schistocerca piceifrons. NCBI lineage: Eukaryota > Metazoa > Arthropoda > Insecta > Orthoptera > Acrididae > Schistocerca > Schistocerca piceifrons. The sequence continues at coordinate 1,022,702,060 of NC_060138.1, read as the reverse complement.
TCTTGTCTAAACTACTTATCGTCCATGTTTCACTTCCATACATGGCTACACTCCACACAAATACTTTAAGAAACGACTTCCTGTCACTTAAATCTATACTCGACGTTAGCAAATTTTTATTCCTCAGAAACGTTTTCCTTGGGATTGCTAGTCTACATTTTATATCCTCTCTACTTGGACCATCATCAGTTATTTGCTCCCCATATAGAAAAACTCATCTACTACTTTAAGTGTCTCATTTCCTAATCCATTTCCCTCAGCATTACTGGATTTAATTCTGCTACATTCCATTATCTTCGTTTTGCTATTGTTGATGTTCATCTCATATCCTCCTTTCAAGACACTATCCATTACGTTCAACAGCTCTTCCAGGTCCTTTACCGTCTCTGAGAGATTTACGATGTCATCGGCAAATCTCGAAGTTTTTATTTCTTCTCCGTGCATTTTAATTCCTATTCCGAATATTTCTGTTATTTCCTTTACTGCTTGCTCAATATATAGATTCAATAACTTGGATGATTGGCTCCGTTTCCAACCACTGCTTCCCTTTCATGTCCCTCGACTCTTATAACTGCCATCTGGTTTCTGTACAAATCGTAAATAGCCTTTCGCTCCCTGTATTTTACCCCTGCCACTTTCAGAATTTGAAAGAGAATATTCCAGTCAATATTGTCAAAAGGTTTTTCTAAGTCTACAAATTCTAGAAACGTAGGTTTGTCTATCCTCAATCTATGTTCTAAGATAAGTCGTAGGGTCAGTATTGTCTCACATGCTCCACCATTTCTACGGTATTCAAATCGATCTTCCCGGAGGTCGGCTTTTACCAGTTTTTCCATTCGTCTGTAAAGAATTCGTGTTAGTATTTTGCAGCTGTGACTTATTAAACTGATAGTTCTGCAATTTTCACATCTGTCAGCACCTGTTTTCTTTGGGATTGGAATTATTATATTCTTCTTGAAGTCTGGCAGAGTTTTGTCAGGGCTGGCTCCCCCAAAGCAATCAGTAGTTCTAATGGAATTTTGTCTACTCCCGGGGCCTTTTTTCGACTTAAGTCTTTCAGTGCTCTGTCAGACTCTTTACACAGTACCATATCTCCCATTTTGTCTTCATCTACGTCCTCTTCTATTTCCATAATATTGCTCTCAAGTATATCGCCCTTGTATAGACCCTCTGTATACTCCTTCCACCTGCTTTCCCTTCTTTGCTTAGAACTGGTTTTCCATCTGAGCAAGTCGTTCTCTTTTCCCAGAGGTCTCTTTAATTTTCCTGCAGGCAGTATCTATCTTACCCCTATTGATATATGCCTCTACATCCTTACATTTGTCTTCTATCCATCCATACAAAGTCATTTTTCACTTCCTGTCGTTCTCATTTTTGAGACGTTTGCATTCCTTTTTGCCTTTTTCATCTACTGCATTTTTATATTTTCTCCTTTCATCAATAAAATTCAATATTTCTTCTCTTATTCAAGGTTCTCTAGTAGCCCTCGTCTTTTTACCTACCTGATCCTCTGCTGCCTTCACTATTTAGTCTCTCAAAGCTACCCACTCCTCTTCTTCTATATTTCTTTCCCCAATTCTCATCTTTCGTTCCCTGATGCTCTCCCTGAAACTCTCTGAACCTCTGGTTCTGTCAGTTTATCCAGGTCCCATCTCCTTAAATTCCCACCTTTTTGTAGTTTCTTCAGTTTTAATCTACAGTTCATAACCAATAGATTGTGGTCAGAGTCCATCTGCCCCTGGAAATGTCTTACAATTTAAAACCTGGTTCCTAAATTTCTGTCGTACCATTATATAATCTATCTGATACCTTCTAATATCTCTAGGCCTTTTCCATGTATACAACCTTTTCTCATGATTCTTGAACCAAGCGTTAGCTATGATTAAGTTATGCTCTGTGCCTAATTATTCCATGCAGCTTCCTCTTTCATTCCTGACCCCATTAAATATTCACCTACTACGTTTCCTTCTCTTCCTTTTCCTACTATCGAATTCCAGTCGATCATGACTATTAAATTTTCCTCTGCCTTCACTATCTGAATAATTTGGTTTATCTCATCATACAGTTCATCAATTTCTTCGTCATCTGCAGAGATAGTTGGCATATAAACTTGTACGACTGTGGTAGGCGTGGGCTTCGTATCTATCTTGGCCACAATAATGCTTTCACTATGCTGTTTGTAGTAGCTTACCCGCATTCCTATTTTCGTATCCATTATTAAACCTACTCCTGCATTATCACTGTTTGATTTTATATTTATAACCTTGTATTTAGTTGACCAGAAGTCATGTTCCTCCTGCCACCGAACTTGACTAATTCGCACTATATCAAACTTTAACCTATCCATTTCCCTTTTTAAATTGTCTAACCTACCTGCCCGCTTAAGGGATGTGACATTCCACACTCCGATCCGTAAAACGCCAGTTTTTTTTCTCCTGATAACGACGTCCTCCTGAGTAGTCCCCGCCCGGAGATCCGAATGGAATATTTTACCCAAGAGGACGCTATCGTCATTTAGCCATAGAGTAAAGCTTCATGCCCTCGGGAAAAATTACGGCTCTAGTTTCCCCTTGCTTTCAGCCCTTCGCAGTACCAGCACAGCAAGGCCGTTTGGGCTAGTGTTACAAGGCCAGATCAGTCGATCATCCAGACTGCTGCCCCTGCAACTACTGAAAAGGCAGATTCCCTTCTTGAGGAACCCTATATATCAGCGCTAAATTAAAAATTTGCACGCCACTCGTGGAAAGTGAAATTGTCGGTGCGTTTCACGATTTATACATAAATTTTATGTCGCCGGCTCCCACTCATTTTTACTATAGTTTTTTACTGCCCTGTTCAGTATGTTCATTTACCACTCATTAAGCACTTTTAACGCTTTTCAAGTAACTTTCTATGTAATGGTTCTAGTGGCTCCGCGCTCTTCTTCCAGTCAACAGATGGCAGTACTTTTGCCACTCTGGTTTACCAATTTGTTTCCCTCTTCGTGTCCGCTATTCCGTGCTCTGCGCTCACTGGTAATACACTGCGTCCTGTACTCATCCACTTCAGCGGTCGGGGTCACAGCACGAACTGTACGTGTTCTGGTATTCATTGCATTTTTCTTTACAGAGGCAGTCATCCGTAGTACTGTCTGGTGTCACTTTGCCATTGACTTAGGTTTTACAGCACCTAGCCCGACCGGCGGTTTCCAAAATGTTATAGCGAACGTTTTTGTTTTGTGATGTGCATTGCTGGGTGTAAAAACTATTATTATCTCCCGTCTCTTGCTATTTACAGAATAACACTTGAAGATGGTCGTATAAAAGCCCGATACCGGTTGTGTTCTAAATAAAATAATCTTACAACTGTAGCGGTGTTTTCAACCTCTGGTGCATTGATAGTATTAAGGTCAAGGCACACATGTCCTGGCCGTGTCAGTGCCGGACACATCCGAGTATTGGCCGTGATCCAGAGAACGAAATAAACCATTAAAATAAAAGTAATGGCCCAGACGTGACCGGGCCGTACTCGATGAACGGCAGTGAGCCAAAAGCGTGTTGGGAGGAATTTGTTTCGTTTAATTCCATGTCACGTACGATGCGATGGTAGAATTGTTTTATTGGCTGTGAAACAGTGCATAACTGTTGTGTCTACAAGAAATGGATGTGAAAAGACAAATAGAAGTAGTTTGTAAATTTCTTGTGCTCTACAATCAGACAAATGAAAAATACCGGAATATCGTGCATAAAGGCAGAGCCTGGGAGAAAACTGCAGCAGATCTGCAACCCAGAGGTAAGATAATAACCGTACAAATTAATACCACAATTATTTACTTTTCGCCGGCCTGGGTGGCCGAGCGGTTCTAGGCGCTACAGTCTGGAACCGCGCGACCGCTACGGTCGCAGGTTCGAATCCTGCCTCGGGCATGGATGTGTGTGATGTCCTTAGGTTAGTTAGGTTTAAGTAGTTCTAAGTTCTAGGGGACTGATGACCTCAGATGTTAAGTCCCATAGTGCTCAGAGCCATTTATTTACTTTTCATTTTGCAGAGAAATAGAAGTTTTTGCTTTATGCCGTTGGTATATCTCCAAGATATGTTATTGTCATTCCACACCCCCTTTTGGAGACCTCAATAAAATATTTTGGTTGGTCTCGTACAAAAAATGCAGTATCTGCTGATCTCTCACGAATTCGAAGGATGATGATCTTTCGGATCCTTGAGCAGTTTCCTTTCGATCCTTTCTCTGTTTGGGCACCTTAATAGTCTTCCATTTTTTAAAATATAATTGTACAATATATGCGCTGCCATGAAAATCATTGTGAGTTTTTTAGGATTGTCCTAAAAGATCCTTCTGAAAGTTAGAAAATTCTGTTTGCAATATGCTCCTTCTTGCCCGACTCCAACGTTAATTAAACATAGTCCTGTGATTTTCTAAGCCCCCTTGAGAGGGTATGGTCTCATCAGGTATGTTTTGAGAGAAAAAGTTTCATCGGCTACAGTTACCACTGGAATTTCAACACAGGTTACAGGTAAAAGTTTACTCTGTGTTACGCTAAGTGTATTATTTTCCAATGATTTTCCAAGATATGAATACACTAGAACACTTCATCAAAGTTTTTCCCATACACCCCCAGTTATACTGCAATTAAATTATATCACGAAAAAGCAAAGCAAGAACCACAATAGGATATGTTCTGGCGTAACCATAAGCGCCAGAACGAAGATGAAGAGCGCAAGAGAAGAGAAAGTGGTGAAAAGACGATGGCCAATGGTGCGCTGATTAGGACCGCACCACGACACGAGCGGCCTCTACAAGAGGAGAATGTAAGCGCCACTCCTGCCAGCCTCGGCCGCTCAGTATTCGGACAGTATACGGACAGGCATAACAGAGAACGCGACAATACAGTTATTAGTGATCCACGAAGTGTGTATCAAACTTGCATGAACATCGTATATAGGAAAGGACTCGGATTTATGTTGCATGTCGCCCATCGCTTGCGACACCATTGTAAATTCCAAGTTAAGTATTGTCAATCTTCTTATTTGTAACGAAAACTATTAATGTTATTTGCTTGAATTGTTGTATAGCATTCAGAAAACCCCACCCCATACGAGACGAGTGGGGAGGACGCCACAGAGTATGTTCTCAGTAACTCCAGTAAAGACTTTCTGAGTTGTTTGGAGACTATGTTGTTACATGTTTTCCATGTAAAGATAGGATGCAGTTTGAAAATTACCATTTTGTCCAAAATTCCTCGGCTATAGCATCCCATTTTTCTTCATTGGTACAGGTATAACACCTGAGCTGTGGCACTCGATTCGATATATCGCTCGCGATCTTTCGACAGAGTTAGGCTGGCAGTGGTTTGGGGGCGAGAGGTACGAGCGGTAGCGAGGCTAGTGAGGCCGCAGGATGTAGAGGGAGCTCTGCGCTTTGAAAGGAGGCTTATTCCACACTGTCAGCCGATGCAGCTGGTTGCCTGTATAGAGCCGAGGAAAGTCACTGTGCAGTTGTCGATTGCGGCCTTCTTGTTGGCTTGTATAGTGTTGAGACACCGATATTACCGCTGGCAGGACATCTCGGGATCATCTGTGATTAATTCCAGTTTCTGAATCTTATGAGACATTTGTCTGAAGAGAGCAGGTTTACGTGTAAAGGAGAACGCCCTGTACTCTTGGAAGCTCTAACAGAGCTTGGGGTCAGGTATGTCAAGTATTGAGCAGTGGCGTATTAGACCAGCCCTTGAGACGGCAATATTCCAAGACAGTATTATATTTATAGTTAAAATGTTACATGTCCGTGACCGTTAGGTTGGTTACAGTGCCTACAGAATCCTGTTATTCCGCTACTAACGTAAGTTTTTTGCCAGCTTTTTATCTGAAATGGTCTTTATTCCCCACATGCAATTGTTCAGCCTTGCAAATAACGAATTGTTTACTTAGAAACTTAGTGTGTTGTAGCAGAGTACGATCTGCCGGCCTGTGTCATGCCCCCAGTTAACGGAAAAGCATTTCCGGCAGTTTTCCGCTGTCCTGGTTGACAAGCGATCTCTTGTCCGTCTGCTAATTGCTCAAGGCTGAAGTTGTAAAACTGCACCTAATAATGCTGTGTCTTATTTCGTAAACATATGTCACTTCATTTGTATGACTGTTAGCACTGAAATTTGGGGCTTATTTAACATTGGCCAGGTCATGCTTGATTAATGATCTAATGAGAGCTTTGACTTGTTTTCCTGAAATAAAAATTTCTTTTAAATTGTTATGAACGGACCTATTGAGCGCTGTGACGCAAGTTTCTTACCATTTTCATTTCAGTTGCTATGAATAAACTAGTCTAGTGGGCGCAGTGGCGCGTGTCCCTTAAATACAATATTAATTTAAGTTTTTATGATCAGATTTCCGTGTTGGCCAAGTTATGATTAATAGTTAATGATCTAATGAGCGCGGTGGCATATTTTTCTTAAATACTGATTTTATTTAAAGTTTATCAACGAATATTTTTGTTAGGCAAGTTATCCTAGGTAATTAATAACTTTAGTGAGCCGTGCAGTGCATTTCTTTTAAGGAATACAAATTTGATTTAAATTTTTTGGTCGTATATTCATGTTGACAAAGCTATGCTTGGTAATAAATAATCTAGTGGCTGATGTGGCGCACTTCTCTAAATTCAGATTTATTTGAATAATTCTGGAGGTAAAAGTTATCCTGAATAATTAATAATTAATAGTGTTGTAGCCTTTTGAAAAATATTTTACCTACTTTGGAATTGTTGTTAGTACTAAAATTATGGTTAATCTTTATATTGGTTAAACCGTTGATCGCTAATCAGTATTTTAATTGAGTATTGTGGACCATTTCGTAAGCTGTATCATGTGAGTCTGTACAACTCTTGTTGTTTCTTAGCCATTATAAAAGAAGGAAATGTGCTTCAGTCTGGAACCGCGCGACCGCTACGGTCGCTGGTTCGAATCCTGCCTCGGGCGTGGATGTGTGTGATGTCCTTAGGTTAGTTAGGTTTAAGTAGTTCTAAGTTCTAGGGGACTGATGACCTCAGATGTTAAGTCCCATTGTTCTCAGAGCCAATTAATCCATGTCCAAATAGTAACTGATAAAAACTCTATACATGAATTTGTGTCATAATGCAAACTGTGAATGATGTTGCTGGACTAACCTTTCCCTTGTGACCTCGTCTAACAAAACATCGCTTACTTTTCTAGAGGTCTCAAGAACGATGGCTTCAGCTGTGGATTTTCTCAACATGTAGCAGAAGGAAATATTTTAAAGGGATCGCCTATAGGAAGGAACCTGAAATAAAACATATATTTTAACTCCAGAAGATAAGAAATACTCTAAGTAAAATGTTTGTAACATTTTAAACCTTTAGAAATCAAATATGCAGTTTAAAATTTTTTTGTTGCAGGTGGAACAGACGAATGAAAAAAAGTGGACATTTGTTTGTGACCAACTAAGGAAGACTCTGCAGAAAAATAGAACTGTATCAGGACAAGCTGCTGTTCGTCACCATAAATATACTGTAAATATATCTGTTTACGTTTTTAATACGCTACATGGTAGAACGAGAAACAGTTTCCAATGTTTCTTACACGCAAAACAACAATGAGCATAAACAAGAATCGAACATAGTTGCCTGAGGGGAAAACTCTATTGTTGGAGAAGAAGAAGAATCTGCGCAACAAGACAATATAGATGAAGAACGAATCATTGAAACTCTGGGCAGTGAAGTACAAAATTTGATATATCGCCCTCAGCAATTCTAGACGTCCTCAACTGCTTCTTCTGGTACTTCGAATAAGAAGTACACAGTACCCGAGTCAGGCTGTCTGTGGTAGGAAAAACAAGACAAAAGGGAGATCGAACGTTACTCATGTTGTGGACTTTATTTCAACTGAACACATGAAATTAGTTTTATTAAACGTCTATTATAAAACAACCTTCAGTAGTATTGACTACTAAGAAACAGATTTTCACTATGCAGCGGATATGAAACTTCCTGTCAGATTCAAAATGAAAAAGACTCGAACTAGGGACCTGCAGAGTGAAAATCTCATTCTGGAAGCAACCCCCAGGCTGTGGCTAAGCCATGTATCCGCAATAGCCTTCCTTTAAGGAGTGCTAGTTCTGCAAGGTTCGCAGGAGAGCTTTTGTAAAGTTTGAAAGGTAGGAGACGAGGTACTGGCAGAAGTAAAGCTGTGGGGACGGGGCGTGAGTCGTCCTTGGGTAGCTCAGATGGTAGAGCACTTGCCCGCGAAAGGCAAAGGTCCCGAGGTTGAGTCTCGGTCCGGCACACAGTTTTAATCTGCCAGGAAGTTCCATATCAGCGCACACTCCGCTGTAGAGTGAAAATCTCATTGTGGACAAATTAGGTGGTTAAGCTTCTACAATTTACATTACCTTGAAATAAAAAAAAATAAAAAAAAACAAGAGTGGCAGTAGGAGCGCAATGATTTTGACAAAAACAATTACATCGACGTGCTAGAAGTGCTATACAACCCTGTCTTGGCATCGGAAAGATGAAGTGGTCCAGGGTCACCCGGCTGGACGTTCGGTATAGCGTGGACTTGGCTCCGCTCTCGGGCGCTGCGCCTACCCTATCAACCAGGCAGATTTCACTCAAGTCCCACCAAAAGAAACACAAATGGTAGTCTAATTAACAGATAAATACAGAATTTAGTACAGGAATTGGACAGGCCTCAATAGGAAAAGGCGTAAAAATGGGCACATGTGTAATTATGGGCACCCTTCAAGAAGAGGGTATGGGAAGGGCTGCAGTCTGGCGACCAGGACTGAAGACGGTGCTTGTTTAGCAGTGAACAGTTGGAAGCATTGTTTCAAGCAGTGTAGTTACAGCGTCGGTTATTGTGTGAGTAGGTGTTTCTTCAGGACTGCAAACATTTGGCAGGTATGTGAAATCGTTTTCCTTTTATATCCTTCTGATTATTTTATAATAACGGAATCCTAAGTTACTTTTAGAAGCACGTTTTATGTTACACACGCTTTTAAGTTAGACGTGATAGTGGTCATGTTGCTTAAGAATGGTTGGTGTAAATATAGGCCCACTGGGTTCGTGTAAAAATGGGCCCCTTCTCTTAAACAATGTCAAACATTTGAATAATTTTATGGAAATATGGTTAGTCGAACTTTGTTTGAAGTTCATATATACAACTCACACAGCAACAAACAAACAACAGAATTTTTAAATTGCGATAATAGATCCTAGTGCTTTTGTTCGTCCTTGCATGATGCCGAGAACGAAGAAGCGCTATGATAACAACCAGAGGCATCAGTGGGATAAATCTCAGATGGTACGTGCCATAGCATCTGTGAAAGCAAAGGAAGTTTCTGTGAAAGGTGCTGCAAGAACAACTGGAGTGCCTCGTACCACTTTTCAGAGATTTCTTAAACTTGATAAAATCCCTGACCAAGCGGTTCAAGAGACAAAGCTTGGAAGGAAACCAATTTTACAGGCAGACCTCGAAAAACAGCTAGTTTTTTGTATCCTTGAGGAGGAGCAAAAATTCTTTGGGTGCACTTTGGCGTATTTGAGAAGAATGGCATTTTTCCTTGCTCAGAGAAATAGTTTGATAATCTCTTTCAAAGGAGGAGAAGCAGGACGAACTTGGAGACACAAGGATCAGCTGTCAATTCGCAAACCTTGTGGATCTTCAGATACTAGAGCCTTAGGCTTCAATAAAGAGTATGTGATGGTTTTCTTTGATTTATTGGTAGACGCTGTCAACAAACACTCATGTCCAGCAGGCCGAGCGTATAAGGCGGACGAGACAGGCCCGTCCATTGTGCAAAGGAAAATTCCAAAATTGATAGGGATGAAACGGAAGAAACAAATTTCGGCTCTAACGTCTGCAGAAAGAGGGGCTACAATCGCAGTTACCGCATGCATGAGCGCTTCGGGACATTGATAATTTTCCCTAGAGCCAACATGTCCCAAGCTCTAATGAGAGGCTGCCCCCTGGTGCAATTGGTAGAGCCCGTCCTTCAGGATGGGTTCAAAATAATTTGTTCGCCGTATGATTCATTCATTTCATTGAGAAAACTTGTCCGACTGAACAAAGACCTGTTCTCCTCATCTTGGATGGTCATTATACCCACTTTCGAAATGCAGATGTGATTGACTTAGCGAAAGAACACCACGTGACTATCAACTCCACATTGACCCACGAACTGCAGCCTCTAGATAAGACGCTCATGGGACCTCTGAAAATGTACTACAGCGAGGCAGTGAGAGTATGGTTGCATCACAATGGACGTCCTCTCACACATTAAGATGTTATGCAGGTTTTTGGCCAAGCTTACTTTCGTACCCAATCAGCTGGGATAGCAATAAACGGATTCAAAGTAACTGAGTTATACCCTATGAACCGTTACATCTTCAGCGAGGCTGATCTCATAGCTGCCCAGTTGGTTGCAGGAGAAACTTGCTCCACAGTGGAACATTGACCTAATGTTGCTGTATCACATGCGCCTCTGCTTGCTATCTCTGGACCATCGGCATTATCTGCTTTTTCATCGAGTTATCCTGTTGTACAGTCACATCAAGCTCTAGCTATGCCAGTTGATGAAGCCATTGAAACAACGGAAGTTCTCCAGGGACTTCAACAAACGCAGTTTCACCATCCGACGTATCTCCTCTCCCCAACATTAAGAAGAGAACCAAAACGCGGGGACGTAAAGCAGCAACCATCTGCTTCACCACAGGAAAGGCATACAAAGATCAATTCATAAAGTCGCTTGACAAAAGAGTTGTTAAGAATGTCGTTGAGTTTCTCTGGGGTTAGAGGTCACCCTGCGATCAGCGGTGCAAAATCCAAAGGCCCTCAAAAAAAAGAAAATATGCTGCACAAAACTGATTCATCATCGGACTCTTCAGGCTCTTGCAGCCCTCACTTTGTGGACAGCGATAATGACCTTTATGTGAACGATGGGGATACAGCAGACTCAAGCGATGCAAGTTGCATCTTTTGTGATGAAAAGTTCTCTCCAGACAGGAGACGAGAGGTGTCGATTAAATGTGTTATGTGCCAAATGTGGGCACACTTAGATTGTGCTGGCGCTGAAGGAGCTACTGAAGTTTGCGGTTACTGTAAATAGTTTAAGATTTCATGCATAAATGTACGAAAGTTACTTTTTGTAGACTAGTCAACCGTAGTGTATTGTTTTAACACATTTCATTGAAATATTTTAAAAGATTTCTTGCACCTTTTTGTGGATTCCCGTATTTGCACCCCCTTTTTTTAAGTTCCATTTTACAAGCGTTTATTAAATCTTTGCTTTCGAATAGAAATAGGGAATACTAATCATTGTTTCTCCTCTCATCATTTATTAAACTTGTTACAGTTTTTAACGAAAGTCTAAAATCTAGATTTTTTACAAAAGAAGATACCTTTAAGTCAAAACCAAAAGAGGATGTCCATATTTATATCTTTTCCTCTTCTATAGAGTGAACTCCGCACCCCCTTTTTTTAAGTTCCATTTTACAAGCGTTTATTAAATCTTTGCTTTCGAATAGAAATAGGGAATACTAATCATTGTTTCTCCTCTCATCATTTATTAAACTTGTTACAGTTTTTAACGAAAGTCTAAAATCTAGATTTTTTACAAAAGAAGATACCTTTAAGTCAAAAACAAAAGAGGATGTCCACATTTACATGTTTTCCTCTTCTATAGAGTGAACTCCGCCGATCGACAGTCAAAATTGCAGCAAGAAGAAAAACAAGTAAATAAGTTTTCAATGAGTTAACGGAGTCAAAACAATGAAAACTGTAAGGCGGATAAAATCTAAACGCAGCTCTTAATACAGTTACCGAGCAGGAAGCTCGACTGCCAAACACAAATTGCACCAAACTCGTGACACTTGGACGAGTGTTAAACAAGTTAGAGCCATGTGGAGCGGAGCACTAAACCCCAGTCTAAAGCGTCGGATGGCTAACGAGCCCTTGACTAACAGCAGATAGAATATAAATCTTTTGATTAACATTAAAGCCACGTATAAGACAGTAGTAACAAACGTAAAATAAAGTTCTCACTGAGAGAGGTAATAATGGTTTGCAGTCCACGAAACAGCTTGACTGTCTCTTCCTGGTATCGTTGGTACTTCCAGAGCGGCTGACTGTTTAACTGCAGAACTTGTACTAGCCGTTAACCGCTGGCATATTACTCGCTTCGCCGCCTCACTTCCAGCGAACTGTTTCACCTTCCCGATATAACTGGCACTTTCCTCGCCTCCGACCTCCATGCGAACCACGTCCTCTTAAGGGAAAGATGTTCTAGCAGAGACCGTAGCGTGACCCATCGATCGCGTGCCGTGGTTCGTCATTCAATCCGCTATTGAAACAAAGACTTGAACCTGAGGTTAAACCACAAGAATCTTCATGAAGCAAGCTCATGGCTTACATATTTCCACAGTCACGCGGGGTCGCCACGCGGTCATGTGCGCCTTGCCACGGTTCGCACAGCTCCCGCCGTCGGACTTTCGAGTCGTCCCTCGGGCATGGGTATGTGTTGTCCTTAGCGTTAAGTTAGCTTAAGTTAGGTTAAGTAGTATGTAAGCCTAGAGACCGATGACCTCAGCAATTTGGTCCCATAGGAACTTACCACAAATTTCAAATTTCTGGAAAAAGAAGCTAATAAACAAACTAATAGATCAATAATGGAAAGATAAGTACAGAACCCGATTGATGCTCTTTTGGCCAGTATAGCACCAGCACTAATATAGTTGCACGCAGTACTTTTTCATCAAGCTAAAAGTAGGATTTTTTCAACTGCGCAACTGTCTGAACTGAAGCAACTCATGAATAACAAGTCAGTGTACCTAATCCTTCCATCATCCTTCAACTCCACAACAAGATCGGTTTTAACACCAAATCATTCATCTGTGGGAAACGATTCATCAAGTTCAACAGCTTATGCATCAGCAAAGAGACCCACATAATTCCTTTAAAAATAATCAAATCCATTATCCCCAAGCTCCCCCACCCTCGTCAAGATCGTCTGTTCCAACTGTGGAAAACGATACGCTGAGTAGTCTGATTGTTTTTCTTAGGACTGTAGAAACTGAAGTTTAATTTTTACTAAGTTACGTATTTATCTCTTGATTACTATGAGAATAAAATATAAATGCTGTCCTTAAAACTTCTTTTTTATTTAATTTTATCCATATTTTGCAGCTGTATTCAAAACATTGGAGGTATGAATTAAACAACGCCTTCAGTCACAACTTTTTCGAGTTTTATTAGCTACACGATGCATTTCGGATCCTGTGGGTCAATCGTCAGGTGTAATTTCTCTTAATACATGTTTTATTTATTCTCCTGAATGAGGTGAAATGCGTATTCCTGTCACAAAAAGGTTTAATGTTAGGCTACGAATTTCGTAAGACGAATGAAGAAAAAATGTGCAAAATAGTGGAAAATGAACGGTGTAAACTTACCACGTCATCCAAGGAAAGCATTTTTAACGTTTTAGAACCGGCAGACATTCTTTTCTCCGTCGTTAGTACATGTCACTTCATTCAAGATGTTTATAAAAACTTCACAGATGTTTTTGTACATGGTGATGACAAAGATGAATTTATTCGTAGTGCTAAAGATATAACTATTAAACAATTGACATATCCAAGAAATAACTTTGGAATAGGTCTTTAAAATTACTGAAATAACTATGGGTTGCGAAATCTGTTTCTTCATTTCGTTCGACTTACGGAATTCATAACCTAACATTAAACCTTTTCGTTACAGGAATATGCATTTCACCTCATTCACGAGAAGAAATAAAACATGTATAAAGACAAATTACACCTGACGATGGACCCACAGGGTCCGAAATGTATCGTGTGGTTAATAAAACACGAAAAAGTTGTGACTGAAGGCGTTGTTTAATTCATACCTCCAGTGTTCTTTTTGATTGCCTTCTGTTTCCTCTTTCTTGAACTTACCGTAAAAAAAGCAGAAAGTGTCGTCTTTTTGCTTTGGTTCTAGTTTGTTTAAAAGTTGACGGAAGGTGTGCTCCTTCTTCTTAAAATATTCATAAAAAACTTTGTCTCATCATCCATGAGATGAAGAAATAATGTTCAAAACTCGCCCTGTTCTTGTTTCCCATCCACTGTTGATCCACATATTTCTTCTCTTTTTGCTTTGCTTCTTTCTCTCCTTCTAAAGTAATTACTATACGTCCTAATTCACTGTTACGAAAGCATTTTTACTAACACAGAGTAATATCCACGCCTATATTTTATTCAGAATCCACTTGTTGTGTGTGGAGTGCGAAGGAACATTCTCGTGATATTAATAAAAAGGACTTCATCGATAATAAAATAATAAATAATTATTGTCAAAGACGTAATTTAATATTCTGTAAGAAATTATATCTCAGACAATGCCCGTAGGAAAAGATAAAGAAAATCTATAATTCGTATAGAATAATCCTTCTTCTTGTTCAAACTGTTGTACTGATCGGATGTGACTGATGTCTCGTAGCACAGAGGTCTGTAAAAAAAACTGTATTATGTTGTTAAGGAATATTTGAAATATAGAGTTTCTGTGTCATTGAAATGAATTCTTTTGTCTGAACTTTTATTTAAATATGATTCTCGTCCTATATAAATGTCAAGTTCTCTGATCAGCTACAATGGAGCACAGCCATTAGCGCTATTGATCTACAGCGCGGTTTATTGGTAAATGCTGAATAATAAGCGATTAACATTGAGAAACACTTTTAAATGTTACTGCATATAGTAAAGGAACAGAAAAATTTAATATATATTATTTGTTAGTAGTAAAACAGTGACTGAAGGAGAATCGGTAAGTGACTGTCTTATGTTAGCCGCCATCTTTGTGAAATATTGCGGCGGAAGTTTTACATTGAATTTTTAAACAGATATAAATCTTGATGGTCATTATTGCGATAATAATTGTGTGTTGGTGTCCCAGAACCCACTCATAGGTAATAAATTCCACTTAGGTTGTGAATAATCTTTAAATATAGTGAACTTATGTCGATGCAAACAGCATCTTACGCGATAAAAATTGTTCTCTGCTGATGTATGAAGCCAGGTTATTTCGTAACAACTTTTGTGAAATATTTAGACAGGAAAAAATACATTAGTGTTGGTCGACTGTAGTATCGTGTGTCAAAACTGTTCATTTGCTTAAAGAAAAGTGTTGCCACCTCGAATAACAGTAGCGGCAAATTGGATAGACGATCTGCAACTAGTAATGAGACTATTATGCAACAGCACTGAAGAGTGCTAAAAATCATTACTTTTGTGTAGTTGAGATTACTTAACATTCATTTACCTTGTTTGCTGCTTGTATAAGATCACTTTTGAGCATGAACTTAGTGCCATTTACACTGCTTGACGGACAACATTACTATACTTTCCCAGGTAGAGATTTCTTTAACAAAATAATGATCATTAGCTGGGAGAAGCAGTGATTAAACGAAACCTCATGTTGCGCTATTAATAAGAGACTACCAAACCCGAGTCACTACACGTGACAACAGAACTGCTGACGGGTTTCGGTATGTGTGGTTACTCGAGGAACCAGCCGTATCACGGGCAACGTGGCCAACACTCGGTCCTGACACGACCCGAATACTTGTGTCCCGACCTTTAAGGTAGCAAATAAAGTCAGGTGACGAAACGGGAGTTTTCTATGGAACTGACAATGTAGTTGCTGGTATGCATTGCAGACAATTGAAGTTCCTGGAAAGACAGGTAAAGTGACTGCAGCTTCCGTTGTTCAGTTGGCGTCACCAGCAAGGCTGAACATGAGGTGATCCTTAGTTCTGGCAGAGCTGCGCCTCTACATCGAGGAACGGGGAGGCACGCTACAAGATCAACGACCGGAGGGAGTAGTACTGTCCTCCAAACAGGAAGACGTCATCTTAACCAATGACCGTTGAACGCCAAAACTAGCATACAATGTATACAAAATAAGGAACATTCAGAAGACATTCTGGGAACTGTACACTGTGGCTGTCAAGAAAAAAGGTGATTGAAGAAGAATGAACAGGATATCAGGGGCTAGGTCTGTGCTACAGATGTTTGCAGAAACAATTATGCCAAGCATTTGATTTAGTATCATGTAAGTCGTTACGATGTAAGAAAGGCTGGTTGGATGTGGGAGGTAGGTTGCTGAATACGGTATTTGGGACCGTGCATACTGAGTATACAAGGGAACTAAACAACGGTTGGCATTTAGACTCTACGAAAGTGGCACATTAAGCAGTTGACACGCGGATGCCGAAATTACGGGTTGTGTGAAAATCAGGAGCATGGTGAACCAGAAACTAGGTTTTCTGGACACCAAGGTCGGTGTAACGAAACTCTTGTGATCGGTGAGTGGCTGTATACGAGATTCTCGAGTAGAGATTGCAAGGTTGTAGGAGGCCATCCAGTGCATGGGCAGTTGAGTTCTACAATTTCTGGTGGAGCTTCGAAGGCACAGAAGCAACTGCCAGCTACGTTAGAGCTCTTCTCTCTATCACTGTTTTATCTGGTCGTAAAGACAGAAATCGGCACCGATTGCGCTTGATTTTGTGCACTGCCCCAATTTCTGACAGCGATTACAAACGGTCCGATAGAAATGTTTAACCCTACCTTCCCACTTTTGGGAAATTGGCAAAAACCAGGATGAAAGATGTAATGTTGATTTGTAGAAAAGTGAAGAATTACCCATTAATGCCAGCGAATGAACTCCGCCACGATCAGAGATTGTGGGTTCACGATTTGCCCGACCCATCCAGACTATTACAGGGGCCTGCAGGGTGCAATTGTTCTTAGTGGGAGCAGAAGACTGAGGGCCATCCTAGGATTGAAACCTCATTTATAAGAGTAGGGGTGCGTTGGTTATATTCCTTGTAAGAATCCAGAATGGATGTAATAAGTTGTTATGATCAATGTCGACCTATGAGTACCATACGGCTATAGTTACGGTGCAGTGCTTTGCTAAGGTCACAACGTGCGACATGTCGGGACCAACTTTTCATCTCCCAGCTACCACCACTGGAAGTACCATTGTAAATACGTCACATCATACGTTTTACTGCTCGGATTAACACCTGGAAACGCTAGCAACACAGAGAAAATCATATCTCATCGAGACCTTGAAACCCGACTTTCTGCATTCACTGGATGAGGCAATGGAAACTCGGAAATTATTCGTTACTTCGGAGTAGATGCTTCAGCACTTGCAGCAATGTCGTAGTAGCCAACTCCACCGCATCCTGGTAATGGCGGTCCCGATTTTGGAAACAAATGTAGTTTTGACTTTACTTTATGCGACCTAAGTCTATTTGAAGCAAAAAACCGCCCATCCAACTAAGATCCCTTTGCACCAGTTGTCAGTTCACTTAGTCAGCATTAGCAAATAAAGATTATAGTAATACAGATAACAGCCAATGAAGATTGCGGTTCCAGCTGGATAGCAGATGGAAATATGCTTGACTCCTTCATAATAGACAGCCTCCATTCTCATGAACTACGTAAGCATAGACCAGACGTGGCCTGAATTCAAAGAAAAAATATCGACAGCAGTTGAGAGACATATAACAAATGAATTAATAACAGACGGAACAGATCCGCCCCCCCCCCCCCTCCATGATACATAAAATAAGCCGGCCGAAGTGGCCGTGCGGCTAAAGGCGCTGCAGTCTGGAACCGCAAGACCGCTA
The DNA here is from genome assembly GCF_021461385.2 of Schistocerca piceifrons. Lineage (NCBI taxonomy): Eukaryota > Metazoa > Arthropoda > Insecta > Orthoptera > Acrididae > Schistocerca > Schistocerca piceifrons. Next base: position 1,022,684,372 of record NC_060138.1, on the reverse strand, counting down.
TGGCCGCAGGTTCGAATCCTGCCTCGGGCATGGATATTTGTGATATCCTTAGGTTAGTTAGGTTTAACTAGTTCTAAGTTCTAGGGGACTAATGACCTCAGCAGTTGAGTCCCATAGTGCTCAGAGCCATTTGAACCATACATAAAATAGGTCAGAAAAGTGTTGGAGAAACGACGCAAAAAGCATGCCAAGTTTAAAAGAAAGCGCAGTGCCCAAGATTGGTGAAGTACTACAGAACGTCGAAATTTAGCGCAGACTTCAATGCGATATGTTTTTAATAGTTTCCACAATGAAACTATACCTCGAAATCCGGCAGATGATCAAAAGAGATTTTGGTGCCATGGAAAACACATCAGCGGAAACACACAATCAATACTTCACTGTGCGATAGGGAAGCTAATGTTAGCGATGACGGTGCCGCTTAAGTGGAGTTACTAAATACAGTTTTTCGAAACAAAGAAAATTGAATATTCCCGAATTCGAATCCAGAACTACTCCCAACATGAGAAAGTTAGAAATAGATTTAGCAAAGCAGCTCAAAGCACTCAATTTTGGCAAGTCTTCCGGCCAACACAACACACCAATTAGAGCCCTTTCAGAGAATGCTGATATAATAGCGCCCTACTTAACAGTACATAAAACCACTCGATCTGTACCTAAAGACTAGAAATTTGCACACGTCACAACAATACTCAAGAAAGCAAATAGGAGTAATTCGTTACATTACAGACCCGTATCACCAACGGCTATATATCAGTAATACATTGGAATATTTCTTCTGTTCGAACATTATGAATTACATAGAGGGAAACAATCTGTTGACACACAGTCAGCACGGATTCAGAAAACATCGCTCTTGTGAAACACAACTTGCTCTTTATTCGCACGAAGCAATGAGTATCATCGATTAAGGATCTCAGATTGATTCTGTATTTCGGGATTTCGACAAGGGTTTGAAAACGATTTCTCACAGACGGCTTCTAATCAGACTGCGTACCTATGGATTATTGTCTCAAATGTGCGACTTGTTTCTTGGTTAAATGTCAGAAATATCACAGTAACTGACGGAAAGTCATCGAGTAAAACAGAAGCGTCGTCTGTCATTCCCAAAGGAAGTGTTGTAGGACCTCTGCTGCTTCTGGTCTATATGAATGTTTTAGGAGACAAATCTGGACAGCCACTTTAAACTGTCTGCAGATCATACTGTCGTTTACATTCTATTAACCAGATGGAAACCAATTGCTAAAAAATTTGTACAAGATATCTGTATCATGCGAAAACTGCCCATCGACTCTAAACAATGAAAAGTGTGAGGTCATCTATATGAGTAATAAAAGAAATGCGTTAAATTTTGGTTACATAATAGCTCCCTCAAATGTAAAGGCTTACTTAGGGATTACAATTACGACTAACATAAACTGGGACAACCACACTGATAATGTTGTGTGGAAGCCGAAGCAAAGACTGCGTTGTATTGGCAGAACATGTACAAGGTGAAACAGGCCTGCTAAAGAGACTGCCTAGAGTAAGCTTGTCCATTCTCTGGTAGAATACCGCTTCGCTATGTGAGACCCATACCAGTTAGGACTGACGGCGGACGTCGAAAAAGTTGAAGGAAGAGCAGCTCGTTTTGTATTATTATGAAACAGGTGAGCGCTTGTCACAGATATGATACGAGAGTTGGGGTGGCAATAATTAATACAAATACGTTACCGTGGTCGCGAGATCTTTCCACGAAAATTGTCAGTTGTCGGCTGCTGATGTGTGTGAACACTCAAAGTCCGTGCATTAGTATCATGTTTATTCATGCTACTGGTTTGATGTTCGACATTCCGACTTCCAGCCAATTTTAACGACACTGATATACAGGGTATTTCACTAAATGTGTTTGCCTCTGTATGTTACGAAGTAATAGGCGACGGAAATATTTATTGCGGTAGGTCACCATAAGAAACGGTACACTGTCTGCGGAGCTATTAACATAGTTTATTGAGTTATTATCCATAGAGTTACAGCAAAAAGATACAATTTTTTAAATGGAACAATAATTGCTTCTGTCATGCACTGGAATCAGTAACACCAGCTGTGTATAAATCAATTTAAATTGAATTCCTATCAGTTTTAGTTTGGGAGCTAAAAGCCTTCAAAGTTTCAGGGGCAGATACCACACGCTGTACATAATACATGGCTGCGAAGTGGCTGATGGATGTTCCGGCGGTGGGAAGTTGATTTAAATGAGATGTTCAAATGTGAGTCCATGTTCCTGAATGCACAATGCAATGTGCCTTCTAAAGGATCTGCGGACGAGATGTAAAATTACCGGAGTTACGAAGTAACATGCGTCCTCAATGCACCGTTTTTGGTCATCTGGGGATGTGGACTCAGTGACATAAACACCATCCTTTAGATATCCCAAAAAAGAAATCTAAAGCTGTTAAATCGGGCGACCTTGCGGACCACGAATGGGGACCATGGCACCCCACCCACCTTCCTGTAAACCTGTTGGTTACTTCTTCCACAACAGCACGCGCAGAATGGGCTGAGTGACCATCGTGCTGCATCTACATATGGATTCTCGTGTGTAGACACGCATGTTCAAGGAGACCACCCAAACTGTCGACTACAAAAGCACGATATAACTCACCTGTCAGTGTACCTAGGAAGTAGTGTGGACCGATGATTTCATACCCAAGGATTCCACACCATACATTAATAGACCACCTACGTTGACGGTCGACAGGTCGTATTCACCGAGGATTGTCTGCGGCCAAGTAGTGCATGTTATGGCGATTCACTGCACCATACTTTGTGAACGTGGACTCATCAGAGAACATAACACCTTGTAAAGACTCCAGCGTGAAATTACGCAGGGGCCATTCACAGAATGTAACTCCTCTCGCACGGAAATCGTTCCCGTGCAGCTCCTGGGTCAGTAACAGGCGGTACGAGTGAAACCTGTGGCCGTGTACTATACGCCACACAGATATGAGGCTGACGCCAGTCACTACAGCAACGGCTCGTAAGCTGACATGAGGATCGTGGTGTACTGCAGCTAAAACATACACCTCCGTATCCGCACTTCTTGCAGTTCTTCGTCTGTTACTGCGGCGCATTACCAAGCTGCCTGTTTCCCGAAGTCGTTGTTCGACACGTAAGAACGTAATGGCTGCCTGAGTTCTTCGCCTGGGATATCTCACAGCGTACGCCACGGCTGCTTCAGTGGCATCGTGTCGGCACTCGCCGAGCATCAGCAACATGTCAACGTACTCGCTGTTCGTGTATGCCATCTTCATCCGATGTAAGTAACTCTGGTACATTGAGCCCCGTTTGTTTGTGTGGCTCGAACTGTCGGGTATACGGCCGTGTGCGGCGACAGTCGGCAGTCTAACAGCGCATCGAGGAAGCTTCTTGCTACGTGACACCGGCGATGTTACAACTCGGCCGCACCACATTTAGAAGGCGCATTGCGTTATGCGCAGCGTGTGTGGTATCTGCCCCTGAAATTTTGAAGGATTGTAGCTCCCTAACTAAAAGTGATAGGAATGTAATTTAGATTGATGTATACACAGTTGGTGTTACTGATTTCAGTGCGTGATAGAAACAACTATTGTTCCATTTAAAAAATTGTATCTTTTTGCTGTAACTCTTTGGATAATAACACAATAAACTATGTTCATAGTTCCGCAGACAGTGTAACATTTCTTATCGTGACCTGCCGCAATAAATATTTCCGTCGCCTATTACTTCGTAACTTACAGAAGCCAACACACTTAGTGAAACTCTCTGTGTATATACAGGATGGTCCATTGATCGTGACCGGGCCAAATATCTCACGAAATAAGCGTCAAACGAAAAAAACTACAAAGAACGAAACTTGTCTAGCTTGAAGGGGGAAACCAGATGGCGCCATGGTTGGCCCGCTAGATGGCGCTGCCCTAGGTCAAACGGATATCAACTGCGGGTTTTTAATATAGGAACCCCCATTTTTTATTACGTATGCGTGTCGTACGTAAAGAAATATGAATGTTTTAGTTGGACCAATTTTTTCCCTTTGTGATAGATGGCGCTGTAATAGTCACAAACAAACGGCTCACAATTTTAGACGAACAGTTGATAACAGGTAGGTTTCTTCGTACACGCTTGATGCAAGACACTATGGACCCTCAAATCAATTGCCACACTGTTGTTCACATTTCTAAATTGCCTGCATTGTTTGTCACACAGCTATCTTATTCCTGCTAAATGGGTTACACTCCCCAGTAAATTAATCCTCACAAAGGACATAGTTTTTGCATCATAAGTGTAAAACCTCTACAACACTTATTACAACTGAGAGCATTCGAGAACGTCAATTTTGTCTTTTAATTTCTGCACTCTAATATTCTTAAAAGATTCCATATTCCTTTGTGCGTAAGTAGCTCTCCCCCACATCCTAGAGGAATATACAGAGTGTTTCAAGGAGAATATATGTATTACAAAGTATTATTTTGTCCAAACTATCGATCGCTGCGCCTCGGCTCGGCTGTTGGAGAAACGAATACATAGTCTAGTTTATATTAATAGCCACTAGATGTTAGTCGTCTTCTGTTTTGCCTGCTAACCATCATACACTACTGACTATTAAATTTGCTACACACCGAAGATAACCTGCTACAGACGAGAAATTTAACCGACAGGAAGAAGATGCTGTGATATGCAAATGATTACCTTTTCACAGCATTCACACAAGGCTGGCGCCGGTATCGACACCTACAACGTGCTGACATGAGGGAAGTTTCCAACCGATTTCTCATACACAAACAGCAGTTGACCGGCGTTGCCTAGTGAAACGTTGTTGTGATGCCTCGTGTAAGGAGGAGAAATGCGTACCATCACGATTCGGACTTTGATAAAGGTTGGATTATAGCCTATCGCGATTGCGGTTTATCGTATCGTGACACGGCTGCTCGCATGGTCGAGATCCAATGACTGTTAGCAGAATATGGAATCGGGGGGTTGAGGAGGGTGATACGGAACGCCGTGCTGGATATCAACGGCCTCGTATCACTAGCAGTCGAGATGATAGGCATCTTATCCGCATGGCTGTAATGGATAGTGCAGCCACGTCTCGATCCATGAGTCAACAGATGGGGACGTTTGCAAGACAACAACCATCTGCACGAACAGTTCGACGACATTTGCAGCAGCATGGACTATGAACTCGGAGACCATGGCTGCGGCTACCCTTGACGCTGCATCCCAGACAGGAACGCCTGCGATGGTGTACTCAACGACGAACCTGGGTGCACGAATGGCAAAACGTCATTTTTTCGGATGAATCAGGTTCTGTTTACAGCATCATAATGGTCGCATCCATGTTTGGCGACAACGCGGTGAACGCACATTGGAAGCGTGTATTCGTTATCGCCATACTGGCGTATCACCCGGCGTGATGGTATGGGGTGCCATTGGTTACACGTCTCGGTCACCTCTTGTTCGCACTGACGGCAGTTGAACAGTGGACGTTATATTTCAGATGTGTTACGACCCGTGGCTCTACCCTTCATTCGATCCCTGCGAAACCCTACATTTCAGCAGAATAATGCACAACCGCATGTTGCAGGTCCTGTACGGGCCTTTCTGGATACAGAAAATGTTCGACTGCTGCCCTGGCCAGCACATTCTCCAGATCTGTCACCAATTGAAAACGTCTGGCCGAGCAACTGTCTCGTCACAATACGCCAGTCACTACTCTTGATGAACTGTAGTATCGTGTTGGCATGGGCAGCTGTACCTGTACGCGCCATTCAAGCTCTCTTTTACTCAAAGCCCAGGAGTACCAAGGTCGTTATTACGGCCAGAGGTGGTTGTTCTGAGTACTGATTTTTCAGGATCTATGCACCCACATTGAGTGAAAATGTAATCACATGTTAGTTCTTGTATAACATATTTGTTGAATGAATACCCGTTTATCATCTGCATTTCTTCTTGGTGTAGCAATTTTAATGGCCAGTAGTGTATGTTTAAAATGGCTAATCCGCTGCAGAAATCATTTTGTGTTCTCGAGTTTTCGAAGTGCAATTCCTTTTGAGGTTGGGGTACCAAATTGATCCTAGGAATGGGTGGAACATTCGCAGGTGGTATCGATAGTTTCTAGATACAGGATGTGAAGGTAAAGGAAAGAGTCTTGGCCACTCTCGTGTTCCTGAAGGAAATGTTGCACGAATTCAAACTTCTTTTCAACGTAGTCCTTCAAAATCAACTCGTCGTGCCAGCCGAGAGTTACAACTGCCTACAACAACAATTTGGCGTGTTTTGAGACGTCGGCTGGTTAAGAAGCCGTACAAGTTACAGCTGTTACTATCTCTGCGTCCCGATGACAATCGCAAACGTGTGGCATTTTGTAACGAGATTCTTGATGCTATTGACAGTGGTAACACTTTCGTACAACGCAAGGTGTTCAGTGATGAAGCGACTGTAAACAAACACAATGTTCGAATTTGGGGCCTACAGAACCCACATGCAGCCATTGAACATGTACGAGATTCGCCCAATGTCAATGTATTTTGTGCGATATCCCGATCATGTTTACGGCCCATTCTTCTTTGATGGAAACACGGTTGACGCTCAGCAGTATCTCGCTGTGTTACAAAACTGGTTGTTTCCGAGAATGCATGAAGACAACTTCATTTTTAAACAAGGCGGGGTACCGCCTCACTGGAGTCGCCAAGTGCGTGAATATCTGAATGAAACTCTACCGAACCGTTGGATTGGTCCTCAAGGAGCTGGCGCCTCAGCATGTCTCAACTGGGCTCCACTGTCTCCGGATTTAACACCCTCTAACTTCTTCCTGCTGGGTTTCGTTAAAGACAACGTTTATGTACCACCACTCCCACAGAACCTGGAAGAGTTGAAGCACCGGATCCGTACTGCCATAACATTAGTAACGAAGGACATGCTTGCCCGAGTATGGGAGGAATTTGAGTATCGATGTGATATTGTTCGTCTCGCTGATGGAGGACATCTTGAACATCTGTAATCTGAACTTGAGAGATTCGTAAACATGCGTATGAAGTTTAATATTCATATGTCTTAAAGTTTAATAAATATATGCATTCGAAGTACGTATATTCTTTTTGAAATACCCTGTACACATAGAACTATAAGTTTACATCCTTAGCAAATAAATTGTCGTCAAAAGTAGTGACTCATTTGTGATTTTTTTGTTCTGTTATCTATTAAACTTTTTGGTAATAAAATTATTGCGCTTTATTTTCCGATTTTATCTTATACTTTAAACACAGTATCCGGAAGATATCTGGAGGTGCCCGGAGAATACAACATATCGACTAATTACTGTTTACTGTAAACACCGTGGAAAGTGGCCATATGCTGGCACTCGTAGAAACAACAGATCCAAAGACATTTATTAAGTTAGTAGACATACGAATATCAGTTTATAAACCTCCAACCCCGTTTGACCCTCGTTAAAAAGAATGTTTACAATGTCTATCAATGGTGTGCTCTCGGAAATGTGCGTCCGCTAACAGAAGAGCAGTGTCCAGAAGCTTAAAACATGGAATAACTAGAAGTGATAAAGAGCTGTACACAAATTCCGCTGGAATATGGGAAAGAATTGCCAACGTACACCCAGGAAGATGCGGAGCTTCTAAAAAATATTGCTATGAAGAAAGTAAAGGTGAAATAAAAATTGTGATGTACACGGTCTTTCATATATGACTCAAGCACCGCATTCTTTGGTGTGCAGATTCCAGTACCAGCGTGGGACGGTGCGATTGCCTTATACACTGATGAGCCCAAACATTATGACCACCTGCTTAATAGCTTGTTAGTCCGCCTTTGGAAGGCAATACGTCACTGGTTCTGCATATCAGGAATCGGACATTTTCTGGCAGGTATGTGACATTAGATGTGTACGCACTGGTTATGTAATTCGCGTAAATAAAGAGCCACTCATTTGCGGACCCGGAAATGGCATCCGAAAGCGACCCAGACGGGTTCCATAGAATTTGCATCAGGTGAATTTGATCTCCGAGACATCAACGTCAGTTTATTATAATGCTCCCAAAACTACTGTAGCACGTTCCGGTTGCGAGACACGGACAGTTATACTGCTGCAAGATGACATCGCCGTCGGAGAAGGTATCAAGCATGATGGGACGCACATGGTTCGCAGCTGTCATCGTGTCTTCGATCACTACCAAAGATCCCATGCAAGCGCAGGAGAATGTCTCCCACAGCATAATACTGCTCCCAACAGCCCACGTCCGTGACGCTCTGAACTTTTCGAGCCGCCGTTCATGTCGATAAAGCCGTTTATGGGGAGACCATTGACCTAGTGTAGCAAAAATTTGATTCACCCGAAGATCCGACACGTTTCCATTGATCGACGGTCGAATCCCAATGGTCCTGAAACCACTGCAATCCTAACTGACGATGTCATTGGGTCAACATGTAAACACGTAGGGGTAGTCTGCGGCGGAGCTTCGTGTTCAACATTGTACATTGAACGGTGAGCTCCAAAACACTTGGACGTCCACCAGCATTATGATCTTTCCGCAGAGATGCCACAGATGACCATCTATCCTACTTTACAGAGAAGACAAGCCTCCGAAGCCCACGTTCTGTGAAGAGCCGTCCAATTATTTAGCGCCTAGTGGTAGTTTCACTGTTGTTCTGCCTCTTTCCTTAGACCTCTTTCCTTAGATGCTCAGGACAGTCGTACGTGAACATTCGACCAGCGCCGTCGATTTCAAGATACTCGTTCACAGGCTCTGCGGAATAATAATCTGCTCTTCGTCAAAGTCGCTTATCTCATTGGATTTCCCCATTTGCAGCCCCTATCTTCGATAGAGTGATCCCCTTCTGTGTATGTTCCCGTTGCATACTTTCGTTACCACGTCACGAGCTCGCGACGTCACCAGAAGGCATTCAACATAGCGGTGGGCAGTGGTCGTAATGTTTTGGGCAATCAATGTATGCTGTGCCTTGATCATCGGACTCTGACGGGTGTATCCGTTTCAGCCAAACTAAAACGATTTTTTGATAAGTAATACAGACAATCTGACACTGAAATAACATTATGACATTTCCTTTGAGGGTCCATCGTGCTTTGCAAAAAGTGGTACGAAGATCAAACAACATTTGCGTTTGGACGCAGAACAAGATGGCCGGTTCTGGGGTACATACTGATTGGATGTTTCATTTTTTTCTCCCAGTATAATATTAGTCTGTGATTGGAAGAGCAATATGTATGTATTTGTGATTAGTGTGCTGATGAAGCTGTGTGGGTTTTGCGAATCCTGACAAGAATTGCATCACCGCTCTCCTCTTTGCATTCATGCCGTTCTATGTAGTCAACCAAAAGGTCTAAGGTGAAATTAATTTATCGTGTTTGGGGTGAACAATCATATAGAATTTTCTAAAAGACATCACATTCATCACTGAATTCAGAAATAATTTTTTTTCACTATGAAATTTCAGCCTTAAGACCAGTGTCAAGTGGTAGACTGCAATAGGCAAAGGAAAATAAAAAAGAAAATATATCAGAGTGTATATAGTGTGTTTCACATAAATTTTATACCTCCGTAACTTCCAAAATAATGAGTGACAGGAAATTCATTGAGATAGATCCATATACGAAACGTTACACTTCCTGCGGGGCTAAAACATATTTTATTGAGTTATTTACCACAGAGTTAGAGCAAAAAGATCCAATTTTTTAAAGTAGAACATTAGTTTTTTCAATCATGTAGCTGATGTATTTAAACCAGCTGTGTATAAATTAGTTTACATCACGTTCCTATCACGTTTAGTTTGGGATCTAGAAACCCACAAAGTGTTAGGGGTGTATGCAACATGCTGTACATAATACTTGATTGTGTAGAGATGGATATTCTGGTTGCGGTATGTTGGTTCGTTCGTTTGACGTGTACAGAATTTGCCATGTATCGGAATGTACAACGCAGTACGCCTTCTAAACAAACTGAGGACGGAATGTAACGTCCCCGGTGTCACGGAAAGTCGCCTTACACCGCCGTTCACACAGCAGGCAGAACAGCATTAACAAACGGGTTTCAGTATGCCGCAGATATAACGTAGGATAAACACGGCCTACACATCCGACGAGTACGCTGACATAGTGCTGATGCTTGGTGAAAGCCGACGAGATGCTAGTGAAGGAGCGATGGCGTCCGCTACAACATATCCTGGTCAAAGAGTTCCTGCAGCCACTACGTCATTACCTGCTGAACGACTTCTGGAAGCAAGTAAGTTGAAAAGGCGAAGACAGAAAGAAGTAAGGAAACTCAGGTGTTTTAGTTGTAATACACACGAAACTCATACCAGCTTAGGAGAGGTTTCCGCAGTCACTGGTATCAGCCTTACATCTGTTTGACTTATAGTACAGAGTCACAGATTTCATCTGTCCACCTGTTGCTGACACAATAGCTATAGGGAAACTACAATATTTTAGCCACAGAGTTACCTTCTGTGAATGAGAAATGTGTAATTTTATTCTCGATGCGCCGGCCAGAGTGGCTGAGCGGTTCTAGGCGCTTGAGCCTGGAACCACTCTGCCGCTACGGTCGCGGGTTCGAATCCTGCCTCGGGCATCGATGTGTGTGATGTCCTTAGGCTAGTTAGGTTTAAGTAGTTCTAAGTTCTAGGGGACTGATTACCTCCGATGTTAAGTCCCATAGTGCTCAAAGCCATTTGAACCAACTCTCGATGCCTTAAAAAGTGTTATGTTCTCCGTCGAATCGACGTTGACAAATTATAGTGTAGTGAACCACCATAATATGCGTTACTGGGCAACAGACAGTCCTAGGTGGATACGTTCTGTCGATCGGCAGTGAAGGTGGTCCATTAATGTGTGGTGCGGAATCCTCGGGATAAAATCATCGGTTCACACTATTTCGCAGATAAAGTGACAGATAAGATTTATCGAGGAGCTTTTATCATACAGTGTAGGTGTTCACTTGAAAATTACCGTCAGGACATTGGAGGCAGTATTTGGATGCAGCACGATGGTCACCCAGCCCATTCTGCGAGTGATGTGCAATAACTAGACAACAGATTCCCTCAAAGATGTTTGGGGCGCCGTGGTACTCAGTAGTGGCCCCCACAGTCGTCCGGTTTAACACCTGCAGACTTCTTTTCGGGGATATCCGAAGAATCGTGTTTATGTCACTGAACCCGCAACCCCATACGAGTTCAAATTGTGCATCAAGAACGCTTGTCGCTACGTGACACAAGTGACGTTACATCTTGTCCGCAGGTCGTTTAGAAGGCACATTGCGCTGTGCGTGGGTACACTTTTGAACACCTCACTTAATTCAATATTCCGCCATCAGAACATTCATCTTCACATAACCACGTGTTATGTACAGCATGTTTCATTGATCTCTGATACTGTGAAGGTTTCTAGATCCCAAACTAAACGAGGTAGAAAAATGATTTAAATTGATTTGTACACAGCTGCTTTAAATACATCATGTATAGAAAAAACTAATATTCTATTTAAAAATTGTATTTCGTCGCTATAACTCTATGGAAAATAACTGAATAAATTATGTTTATAACCTCGCAGAAAGTCAAACGTTTCTTATGTGGGCACATCACAATCAGTATTCCGGTCACCTAATAATTTGTAAGTTACAGAGCAGACACTTTTTCTGAAATACCGTTTATATAAAATGGGATCATCATACCAAGCATAAGATATTACATGTCAGAAATGGCAGAAATAACGTGTCATTTACAATGTCCTGCAGCACATGTCAAACTTTACAAATCCTGAGACATGTAGACATGTAATTGTCATATCTGAAGCTTTTAATTGAACGAATGCAGAAAAATTAACCGAGCGCGAGACCACTACAGCGTGAAAATGATGCAGGCTTAATAATATATTAGCAGTGTTAATATGCTTCACGCAAATCCAAATGAGCAGTGGTTTTGTACTCTGTTTATGTATACAGTAAGGCAATTAGCACAAAGATACATTCAGAGGTCGTATTTTCTTTGCTCTTGCCAGAGACACTACATTCCAGCAAGAACAATAAATTTTAATCGTAGTATCACATTATCATTTTACATATGTCGACAGAATACAGATTTGTACCTAGTGATACTGTCTTACTGAAGAAAAGTTCGAGACTGGAAACTTTTTATGATAGAGTAGCGTAAATTTACATACGTTATCTGTCCTAAATGACTTACTGTGGCTTGGATGCTCATACAAAAATGACGGTAGTAATCTGGTAAGGTACACTGTGCCGATACTGTTAGGGAATGTTGGAGTGTTACTGAAGGTTTTTTGGTGGTACCACATTACACGAGACACCTAGAAAACACTCTAGCAATACGCAATACCAGGGACAATATAATCCACAAATTGTGCTGTATCACTCAGGGGCTAACACACCCAACCCGAGAACATCAGCACTTAGTGTTGTGTATTCATTTGCGCATAATGTGTGCGTTGCGGTCTGGTTAAACAGCCTCCTCGTGAAGAAGATCGACACCAAACTCAATAAGACCATGAGAATTACTGGTGGCTGTTTAAAAAACACTCCCCTACCTTGGTTACCCATTTTGAGCGATATTCACAAGATATCCAAGAAATACAAATAAATAAATTTAGCCAGTTCCCACCTTTCCCCACTCAGCGACCTGGCTGATTCTGCTCTGCAGAGGCGCCTCACTACCATTAGAAGAACCACTTTTGACGGACAATTTCAAAGTTAATGACGTGTGGAGAGGATATTAGCAAGCCCTGAAATACGCTCAAGCTCCCTCTATGATTGACGCTAGTTCACCACTGCCAGGAATGGAACTACTTCACCACGTTTGGAAAGCTCTCAATAAAATAAGAACATCACTTGGCAACTGTCGTCACTCGTTCTAGAGATGAGAAATAATCCAATCATCAATCTGTGGCTGCGGGAAACCTCATCAGGTTGTTTACCAAATTGTCTTCGAACGCCTTATACCATGTTGAGCAGAAAAACGTTGTTTATTCGAAGCTTCATACTCTGCGCTACACTCGATTGATGGTCTCAACTTTAAAATTTAAATTTATATATACACTACTTGTATGATCTGCTTTATCCTTGTGACTAAATTGTGAAATTTTATCACTTCTTTTTGTACCTATTATTTTTATATATTATGCCAAATCCTCGTAAGCCATGAGCTAAATAAATAAAACCTTACATCAGTATAAATTGGAAGAGGTGAGACAATGCAGAAGATACAGAAATGCTCGCACATTGACCTGTACAACAAAACAGATAAAACCAAGGGAGGTAGCGCAGTAGTTAGCACACTGGACTCGTATTCAGGAGGACTATGGTTCAATTCCACGTCCGACCATCCTGATTTAGGTTTTCCGTAATTTCCCTAGATCACTTCAGGCAAATTCCGGGATGGTTCCTTGAAAGCGCACGGCCGACTTCCTTCCCCATCCTTCCCTAATCCCATGAGACCGATGACCTCGCTGTTTGATCTCTTCCACCAAATCAACCCCAACCCAAATAAAACCGATAAAAACAGCTCACTACAAATTGAGACACATACATGTGATGAGACACCTTCCACCAAATATAGGTCATGTCTCTAGTAAGTGAAACGTTATATAAATTTGTAAAAAAAGTATGTAAATATAGTCTTTACAACATTAGTGAAAATATGTCAGTGGGACAACGGTCGGATATTATGATGATTGCTATAAAGTGTGAACATGTAAATGACGTCAAAGAGGATTTGTGCCGAGAAGATGAAGGAACTAATAAAGAAATTCTGATGCCATTTGAAGAAGTATATGGTATTGTTATGGATGCACTAACTGATTCAGCTAGCGAGGCAAGTGCTATTTCTGAAAATCTCTTTGCGCAGTTAAACAATCTTGTAGCCATTCCCACATTTCCTGTCAACGGCGTGCGTATTCTCAGTGCAGTAGGAAACTGAAGCAAACCAATTAAAGGACAAGCATTACTAAGATTTCGTATTCAAGGGGACGAATATGAGTAGAGTGTGTAAATCGTTGGTTCTCTCAATGTTGGACTAGTTCTCGAAGTTGATTGGTTGTCAGAGATGAGATGCTGTATTAATTTTGAGGAGAATTGTCTGTGAACGAGGAATGATAATGAAGAAAGAAGAATTTAAAGGATTTATTGTGGATGATGATAAGGGCGCTGCGGGGAAGAAGATAAGGATGATGCGTTTTAGAGCAGAAGATAAAACTGTAACTTTAAACACCTGAGAGAACTACGCTAAGGTGCGAGAGAGGAATGAAGATTCGAGAATTAGTGAACTTGCCTGAAGCAGAACGAGAAGAACTGAGGGAACTACTGGGATGCTACGTAGACATATTTTCAAAGACACCGGGATTAATTAAAGGATGTGTTTGTAAAATTAAAGGATCATGAACCGTTCTGTAAGTGAAAAGCGATGGCAAAATAGGAAGCTGTTAACAAGGAAATACAGAGGATGTCGAATAATCAAATAATTGGTTGCTCAGATAGCGAATATTCGAGCCCCATACATGCCGTAACAAAGAAGGACGCCACAGTTCGCACTGTTCTTGACGCCTGTGCAATGAATCGCATAATTTTACGACAGCGTGATCAGCCAGAAACTCTGAAGTTATTGTTACAAAGGTTCAAAGGAATCAAATATCTAAGTAGCCTTGATTTGACTAATAATTACTGAAAATTATTACTGAAGAGAATAGAAGGAAGTATACAGCAGTTCCTTATAATGAGAGAAGTTTCAGTTTCAGAGAATGCCGTTTGGTCTGTCGATTTTTTCAGCGGCTTTTATGAGAGCACTGAATAAAGTTTTAGACGAAGATTTGTTGAAGCATGTAACGCTTTATGTGGACGATATTTTGATTATCACAGGTTCATGGGAAGAACATTCGGAAATTATTCATCGTATACTTGAAGCATTTCGAAGAGCTGGAGTGACTGTTAAACTAGAAAAATCGGAATTCGCCAAATTGCAAATTAAATTCCTTGGGCATATTATTTCGTCACGAGGGATTGAACCGGATCCAGCAAAAATGGACACAGTAAGAAATTTTCCGTCACCTAAGTACCGTAGCAACTTAAATCGTCTTGTGGCTTCTGTAATTTTTATCGTCGTTTTCTTTCTGGATGCTGCTTATCTTCTCCTGTCTTAATGGAATTACTGAAAAAAGATGGACTAATGAACATAAACGATAGATAGAACGATTGACATATTTTGAAACAGTAATTAAGAGTTTGCCGCATGATTCGACAGTATTGCCGCCATGTACAGATCTCTTTGGAAAGAAACCTGACAGTATGTTTCATGAATACATTTCCTTTCCGCAAGAAGAGGAAATTACGCAGGAAGAGCACTTTGAAATCGCGTTGGAGACTGTGAATTAACGAGCAGAAGAATGGAAGTTGCCACATGACAAGATAGTGAAGCCCATTACATACAAAGTCGGTGATTTAGTACTCATTCGAACTCGCACGAAATCATCAGGTATAAATGAAGAGATAAAAAAGTTTCGTCACTACTACCAAGAACCCTGGTCAGTACCATAGCCTACAACACGAAAAACACATCAAACTGTATCATCAGTAAGAAGTGTTGCAAGACAAGAGATGCTCTGTAAAAAAGCGAACGTTGTGCTATTTATGAACATATCATTTTACCTATATGAGAGTAATTGGACAATAGTCGGTAGCTATTGTGAATTGGTTACTGTGGACAGTAGTAGATAGCTACTGTGAGATAGGCGCAATCAGCTTTAAACATTCTTTGCCATCAAGTAAACACTAGTGCTTGAGCCAGAGTCACATCCATAAAAAATAACACGCGAGCGCGCTCGAGTGTTGTGTTTACAACAGACTGATTGATGTACGCTAGCAGTGTGTGTTTTGTTTCCCCACTGCCGTAATTCCCTTCTATGTTTGTATGTTGGCGAGCCGACATGGAGCCACCGACGTGAAGCGATGGGCGGTTGTCACTTGTCGCTACTGCAACAGTGGATCTAAAAAAATGGCTCTGAGCACTATGGGACTTAACATCTGTGGTCATCAGTCCCCTAGAACTTAGAACTACTTAAAGCTAACTAACCTAAGTACATCACACACATCCATGCCCGAGGCAGGATTCGAACCTGCGACCGTAGCGGTCACGCAGTTCCAGTCTGAAGCGCCTAGAACCGCATGGCCACACCGGCCGGCTCAGTGGATCTGTCAACACCTTCACGCAGCGCGACCGTCGCTTGTTCCAGCGCTGCGCTAGCTTGTCAGGTTGGCGAGCTGTGTGGAGTGCGGAACCACGAGATGCTGATGTCGGCAGCCAGCCGATCAACAAGGTTCAAGGCGCGGGAGTAGCTGTTGTGATTCTGTTACGACAATTCCACCAATTTGCAGAGATAACGAGTCTACAATCCCCAGCGGCTTCGATGCCACAGTACTATAATTCATCGAAAGATACGAATACATGGGTTTTGCATCGCATTATATAGGAAAGTGAAAAAGCAGAGTAACCAATGAAAGTGTTGTTGTTATTGTGGTGTGTGTGCGTGTGATTCACGACTCTACATATCGGCAGGGACCTAATGCAGAGTAATTAGATAAAAGATTTACAACAAGAATATGAGTTGGTACGAACAGTGTTTTCCAATATGATTTTTTGTTTATGGATTACTTTCCAAGATATGCACTTTTTGTCAAATTTCTTGTATTTCCAACCCTGTAAACTGTATGCCAAAATCTAATAGTATCATATTTCCAAAATATGCTGCCACTATGAGTGTAAATGTATGTGGAGAAATAATAGAATATTTCCATGTCAATATTGTGTAGCAGTTAGAGTTGTCTGTTTATTATTTTGTTTAATTTTGAATCACATTTATTCGGTTAGCCCTATGTTTCTAGTCATTCAATACAGTGAGAACATAATGGTTAGTATTCAATTCATTATGACAAATACCATGAACAGTAAATGCTGATAGACAATTGTTATTAATGTGTCACATTTAGCCATACTATTTCAGTGGGACATTACAGAATTGGGTTTCATGTTGGCATATTATTTCAATGAGATTATGCAGTTCGCACAAGCAATTGTGATTAACCTGACTTGTTGCTAATTAGTGATTGATTGAATCAGACAATGATATACTTTGAGTTAAATGCAGTGTAATTAAGTGATACTAATTTTCATTTTAAATGCCACTTGCAATGTATAAATGTATAAAAAATTGTAAACAGGTACTCAAATAAGAGTAATTTTTAATGAGCTGATGTTCTGCGTTGATAAGCAAATAGTTTTGACTAATTACTGTAATTTTATAATTTTAAATTTTACATTTTTTCATTTTTTGTCTTTCTACATATTTTTAAACTCTAATATTGAAATCTAATGTCGCCATTATATTTTGTCATATTAAAGTGCTATTTTGATGGGGATATGTAAGAGTAAAGCACCTTTACATAGTATCGATCATACACTCTATGCAACGATCATAAACTAAAGCAAAGGCTGCAGTGCTGTCAAAAGTGTGCGAGTGGGTGAGCGAGAGTCGAGTGTTGGAGTCCATGAGTGGAAGTCAGGTGTGCGAGAGGCTAGAGGCAGTTGCTTAGTAATGAGGACGGAGATTAGAGGCACAATATAGGTGTAATGGCACACATTCTTTGATTTCTGTTGAGTGTTTTTAAATGTTGGTTTTCAAACGGGTGTTTGAATTAATAAAAGCCAGTATTTGAGAAAGGTCATGTTATCATTTAGTAGTTTTCCTTAGATTTCACAATAACAGAAGGGCACAAAAATGAGTTTCATGAAGAAGAGCTATTGCGTATTATGCTAAATTAATTAAATATAACTTCTTCTTCAGTATATTAAAATAATATAGTTCGGTGCAAATGGGGGGGGGGGGGACGTTATAAAAGAAACTGTAAAATTTATAAGGGGTAGAGATCCAGTCAACCCTGCCGCAAGTGATGATGGAGCATTAATAGGTGGTGATATTTGATACATTCTTCTCAATATATTGTAACCTGGGATTGCTGCCTCTGTTTGTGGTGTCTGGAGTTTCCTTGGCTCAAAGCAAGAGGGTGTAAGTTCCACACATACAGGTTTTAAGACAGTGCGCAAATGCTGTACAGGTGATGAGGTGTGGTAGTATGCTAGTCACAGAGTCACCTGGCAGTGGGGAGCATGGCAACACAGCCTGCACACAGTGACGACTGCCAGCTTGGAATGGCAGTGATTGTTTCTGTTTGGAGATGCTTACGTGATTGGTAGCCGCATATAAATCCTTCAGTTCCTTCATGGCTTTTCCATTGCTGGTGTGGAACATTTCCATGCGACAGATCCTAGTTTTGACCTGCAATCAAAGTAATTTAGAGGTGTACGTGCTAATAGATCACCATATAACTGAAGTTAATGGTGACTTACTACTGAGTTACATCTTAATGGATCATAGCTGTACAGAAGTGGGCGATCATATGATTCAATAAGATTTACATCTCGACAAAAATTGGTTCTGTGTCTGATGTTTCAAAAACAGATGCCGACTATTGTGGTGCAGTATGTTAAATTTCTTTGTCCTTTTATCTAGAATTCCAAAAGAAATGCCAATAGTAATCTCGGCATTCCTGTGATTTAATTTAATTTGTAAACAGTGCACCCCTGGGTGGTATCTTGCAGTACACTTTACTTTGTTTGGAACTGGCTGAGGTGTTCGCATTCTGTCGTAAAGTATTTTTATTGTGGTGTCTTTTGTGCATCTAATTTGTCGCCGGCCGGAGTGGCCGAGCGGTTCTAGGCGCTTAGGTATGGAACCGCGCGACCGCTACAGTCGCAGGTTCGAATCCTGCCTCGGGCATGGATGTGTGTGATGTCCTTAGGTTAGTTAGGTTTAAGTAGTTCTAAGTTCTAGGGGACTGATGACCTGAGATGTTAAGTCCCATAGTGCTCAGAGCCATTTTTTTGTGATCTGTCACTAAGGTTGAATTTATAACGACACCAGTTAATAGTAAATTATCCAGGTGTGGGTCCCTAGGAATTAGTTGGTACTTGGTTTAAATGTGTGTGACTGGGCCACAACAGCCCTTGTAGTCAACCGAGTAACTGAAACACTGTTACGATTAATTAATTTAATCTGTTGATTTGGTATCTTCGCTTAAATTATATGTATTTCTTTTAAGATGACATTACGTGTGTCATAATATTGTCTTTTTCTCTTTTATAGCTCCAAACCGAACTGTGTCCTCATATCTGTCTAAATCTGCTGGGAAGGCATGTTGAGAACTGTGGCAAATGTAAATAATTCTTCTTTGTACCATCCTGTGAACAATGTTTTTCAGGATGATTCTTTAGTACCTTTCACGGCTATTGGGCTGCTGTTTTGGTACTAGTTGTGTATTGTAATTAAACCTTATTATTGGAAATCTGTCGGTTAGTAGTTTTGAAGCAATTGAACGTTGAGGCACAGAGATACCTTTTAGGGAAAATATTTTGTTGTTTAAAATGTATAGTTTACTTATCGTTGATTTTAGAAAGTTCAGTAATTACCATACAAATGTTCAGTTCAATCACCAAGTGTGTTCAGGTTACTAGCGTGTGCCTTACGTAAGATTGTTGGTGTGATATAAATTGTGAGATCATATTTAACGACTATGGTCATGGCAGCTTACCACTCCTGTATCCCTGCATTCTTACAATTTGAATAATCCAGGAGATGTGTACACCTGATGTGCGACCTGTTTTAGTTTTAGTCAGCTTCTGGCTTTGTGTTGGATGGTAAGGATGTGTGCATTCAATTTTATTTTTCCAGCGAGTGTTAGTCCTAAATGGTTCAAATGGCTCTGAGCGTTATGGGACTTAACATCGGAGGTCATCAGTCCCTTAGAACTTAGAACTACTTAAACCTAACTAACCTAAGGACATCACACACATCCATGCCCGAAGCAGGATTCGAACCTGCGACCATAGCGTAGACTGAAGTGCCTAGAACCGCTCGGCCACTCCGGCCGGCAGTCCTAAATGCATCACTGTGTTAGTGGGATGGGCTGGTTGCTCATTGAGAGATGGAAATCTGGACGATGGAAACACCAAATGGTACTTACGAAGATGGTGACTTGGATTTTCTGTGGATTTACTTGAAATGTCCACATGTGATACCATTTGACCAGGAGATTCAAGTGGCCCTGGAAGAGGTGTGGTAGAATTGAAGGAAGAATTAGAGGGTGTGTTGAGTGATTAGGTTGGCAGTGGTGTTTATGATTACTATTGCCTTGTTTGTATTAGCACCCTAGTTTCCTACCCCAATTCCATTGTACTGTTGGACTGTTTATCAACATATGTAAAGTTATATTATGATACCTTGATGCCAATGTATTATCTTTGACAAGAGCAAAGTAAATACAACCTGTGAATGTACACTCATCAGTCAGAACATTATGATCACCTTTCTAATAGCCACTATGGCACAGACAACAGCGGCAACACTTTGTGGCATGGAAGCAGTGAGGCCTTGGTAGCTCGCCAGAGTGAGAGGGCACCACATCTGCACACACAAGTCCGCTAACCCCCACTCTGATTCCATGTCCAATCACATCCCAGGTGTGTTCGATCAGGTTCAGAAGTGGCAAATTGGGGGGGAGGGGGGGGGGCAACACATCAATTGGAACTCGCCACTGTGCTCCTCGTATCACACCATAACGCTATTGGCCTTGTGACAAGGCAAATTATCTTGTTGAAAAATTTCAGTTCAATGGTAAACATGATCTTCTTGAAGGAGTGTACGTGGTCTGCAACCAGCATATGATACCCCTTTGCGGCCGTGGCGCCTTGCACGTTCTTCATTAGATCCATGGATGCCCACATGAATATTCCCCAAAGCATGAGGCCGCCACCAGCTTGTCTCCGAACTGCAGTGCAGGTGTCAAGGAGCTTTGCACTGGAAGACGACGAATTCACGCCCTGGCATCTGTATGGTGAAGAATGTATCGGGATTCATGAAACCATGCAATGCTCTTCCACTGAGCTAATGTCCAGTGCCCATGGTCACATACCATTTCAGCCATAGTTGCCGACATTGTTGTGTTGACATTGGGATATACATGGGTCATTGGCTGTAGAGACACATTGTTAGAAGTGTTCAATGCACTATGTACTGAAGTACACTTGTACTCCACCCAGCATTAAAGTCTGATGTTAGTTACATCACAGTTGCTACCTGTCCTGTTTTACCAGTCTGCCCAGTCTACGACATTTGACATCTGCCATGAAGCCCAAGATGTCTGGGCATGGGTTCTCCTTGATTTCGTCACATGTATAAGGCACTCACTACAGCAGTCCTCAAACAACTGACAAGTCATGTAGTCTCCGAAATCCTCACTCCAAGCCTCCAGGCCATCACAATTTGCCCTTAGTCAACTCACATAGACTGGCACCATCCCCATTCTACAAGCTGACAACACACTCACTGATATTCCATGGACCATGCATGTGCCTGACTAGCAGTCATTCCTCGCCAGGTGAAGCTGCAATCGCCTGGAACAGTTTATATAGATAGTACGTCATTAGTCAAAACGTTCTGACTGATCTTTGTATTCTTGTGCAAACTACCTGATTTCAGACGTAAATAGTGTATAAATACAGTGGCTCTCCGTATGCACCCATGTTCTAGGGGTAACGTATTTGATTAGTAAACAAAATGTCATCGGTCCCAGGGTCGAAACCCAACACTGCTTAAATTTTGAAAAATAATCTGCATTGCCAGCTGAAGACTTCCGGCATAAGAAGTCACACTCATTCTGTCAACAGCCTTCTCAAAGAGGGAGCAGGAGTGGACAGTGCTTTAGAGCATTCTCTTCTCCTTGAAGCGGGAAACTGCCCCTAAATGCGGTAGAATCTGCAATTATCAATGGCATGAGGATGTGGAAAGCAATGGAAATCACTGCATTAGAGACTCATGATGTGTATCCACAAGATATGTGGCTTGAAACTAAAAAAAAGGGTCATTATGACCTCTCAATTGGCAAAAGATTCTCGAATAGTTCCCCATTCGGATCTTCGAGAGGGGACTGCCAAGGGGGAGGTGACCATGAGGAAACGATTGAATAATCAACGAAAGAACAACATTCTGCGAGTCGGGGCATGGAATGTGAGAAGCTTGAAAGTGGTACAGAAACTAGATAATATGGAAAGGGAAATTCTCAATCTAAATGTAGTAGGGGTCAGTGAAGTGAGATGGAAAGAAGACAATGATTTCTGGTCAGATGAGTACAGTGTTATATCAATATCAACAGAAAACGTTGTAACGGGAGTAGGATTCGTTATGAATAGGAAGGTAGTGCAGAGAATTTGTTACTGTTAACAGTTGAGTGATAGGGTTGTTCTTATCAGAATAGAGAGCAAATCAATACCGACATCGATAGTTCAGGTATACATGCCGATGTCGCAAGCTGAACATGGTGAAATAGGGAAAGTATATGAGAATACTGAAAGGGCAAGACCATATGTCAAGTTAGATGAAAATCTAATAGTCATGGGGGGACTGGAATGCAGTTTTAGGGGAAGGATCAGAAGAAGTTACAAGAGAACATGGGCTTGGGACAAGCAATGAGAGAGGTATTCTGTAATAAATTTCAGCAATTAATAGCGAATACTCTGTTGAGGAATCACAAGAGGTGTCTTCAGAAAAGGCTGGGTGATATGGAAAGATTTCAGGTTGATTACATCATGGTCAGACAGAGGTTCAAACCAGATACAGGACTGTAAGGCGTACCCAGGAGCAGATATAGACTCAGATCAAAATGTAGTAGTGACAAAGAGTTGTCTTAATTTTAAGAGATAAACCAGAAAGAATCAATACGCAAATGTATGGGATACGAAAGTACTAAGGAGTGATGAGACACAATTGAAGTTCTCTTAGGCTTTGAATAAGCAATAAGGAATGGCTCAGTAGGCAGTACAGTTGAAGAGGAATGGATAGCTCTAAAAAGGGCAATCACAGAAGTTGCAAAGAGAAACATAGGTACCAAGTAGGTAACTGCGAAGAAACCATGGGTAACAGAAGAAATACTTCAGCTGATTCATTAAAGAGGGAAGTAGAAAAATGCTCTCGGATATTCAGGAATTAGGAATACAAGACCCTGAGGAATGGAAGAAATAGGAAGTGCAGTGAAGCTAAGACGAAATTACTCCATGAGAAATCTGAAGAAATCTAAAAAGAAATTATTGTCAGAAGGACTGACTCAGCATATACGAAAGTCTAAACAACCTTCGGAGACATTAAAAGCAGGGGTGGTGACATTAAAGGTGCAACGGGAATTCCACTGCTAAATGCAGCAGAGAAGGCGAAGTGAGTACATTGAAGGCTACTATGAGGGGGAAAGATTTGCCTCATGTGATAGGAGAAGAAACAGGAGTTGATTTAGAGGAGGTAGGGGATCCAGTAATAGAATCAGAATTTAAGAGAGCTTTGGAGGACTTAAGATTAAATAAGGTTGAAGGGGTAGATAACATTCCATCAAAATTTCTAAAATCATTGGGGGAAGTGTCAACCAAACGACTATTCACGTTGGTGTGTAGAGTATATGAGTCTGCCGACTTACCATTTGAGTTTCAGAAAAGCATCATCCACAGAATTCCGAACATAAGAGCTGACAGGAGCGAGAATTGGCTTAACAGCTCATGCATCCATGTTGTTGACAGGAACGATATACAGAAGAATAGAAAAGAAAAATTGTTATATGACGATCAGTTTGGTTTTAGGGAAGGTAAAGGCACCAGAGAGGCAATTCTTATGCTATGGCCGATAATGGAAGCAGGACTAAAGAAAAATCAAGACACGTTCATTGGATTTGTCGACCTGTAAAAAGCGTTCGACTATGTAAAATGGTGGAAGATGTTCGAAATTCTGAGAAAGATAGGGATAAGCTACAGAGAGAGATGGGTAATATACAATAAGTGCAAGAGCCAAGAGATAGTAATAAGACTGGACGACCAAGAATAAATTGAATAAATTGCTCAGATTACACGGAATAATAAGAGTGGTCGACCAAGAACGAAGTGCTCGTATTGAAAAGGGTGTAAGACAGTGATGTAGTCTTTCACCCCCAATAGTTCAATCTGTACATTGAAGAAGCAAAGGCAGAAATAAAGGAACGGTTCAGGAAGGGAACTTCAATTCAAGGTGAAAGGATATCAATGATTCGATTCGCTGATGACAGTGCTATTCTGAGTGAAAGTGAAGATTAATTGCGTGATATGTTGAATGGACTTAACAATCTAATGAGTACAGAATACAGTTTGAGAGTGAATCGAAAAAAAAAGTAATGAGGCGCAGCAGAAATGAGAACAGCGAGAATCTTAACATCCAGATTGATGGCCACAAATTAGGTGAAGCTAAGGACTTCTGCTATCTAGGCAGCAAAATAACCGATGACGGAGAACCAATGAGGACATCAAAAGCAGACTAGCAGTGGCGAAAAGGGCATTCTTGACCAAGAGAAGTCTACCAGTATCAAGCACAGACATTAACTTGAGGATGAAATTTCTGAAAATGTACGTTTGGAGCACAGTATTCTATGGTAGTGAAACGTGGACTGTGGAAAAACTGGAAAAGAAGAGAATTGAAATACCTAAGATATGGTGCTACAGACGAATGTTGAAAAGTAGGTGGACTGATAAGGTAAGGAATGAGGAGGCTCTGGGCAGAAGTGGAGAAGAAAGGAATTTGTGGGAAACGCTTATGAGGAGAGGAGACAGAAGATGAGACATCTGGTAAGACGTCAGGGAGTGACTTCTATAGTGCTGAGGGAGATGTAGCTGTAGAGGGCAAAAACTGTAGAGGAAGACAGAGTGGAATACATCCAGCAAATAATTGAGGATGTAGGTTGCAAGTAATACTCTGAGATGAAGAGTTTGGTACAGGAGATGAATTCGTGGAGGGCCACATCAAACCAGTCAGAAGACTGATGACTCATAAAAAAGTTGCAGATCTGGGTCTTTGTATGGATAATTTCTGACGCCATTGAACATTCAGTGCAGGAAGTGTTTTATTACAAACAACTGTGAGTTGAATTTTACATTTTCTCATTCCAGTAGGGACAGGCTCTTAAAGGACCCAACGAAGTCTCGTCATTGATAGACAATATTATCAGGATAATATTCCCAAAGATGTGAAAGAGGTACATAGCTTCTCAGAGTGGTGCCCTGGTCAGAATGGAAACAACACTGTGCTCAGATTTTTGTTAGCTGTAGCACTGCACAGGCGATTTGGGGAGGTTATTCATTATTTCCCAATCAGAGGATATTCGTTGCTGCCATGTGATATGGCTTTGGCCATAGCAAAGAGACTGAACGAATGTACACTGTGGACGAAATGAACTCACTAATACAAAGAGCAGGTTTCATTTTCCAAGTTCATCCAGTGTAAACTAGTGACATCATTGATCTAAGTCAAGATGGCCCAACCATTATAAAAAATCTGTCCTCTGAAGGAAATCAGTGTCAAAAATTCCACGTGAACAGAAAGTGGCCCTACAATGGTCGCAGTGTATGATGTTTAAATATTGTGCAAGTGAACCTGTTTTGTTGATAGCATATAAATGGATCGATGACTTGCAGCGGGAAGATTTTTTTAATTGGTAAAGACTGTGGGGTACATGCCTAATCTGCCAAATACTTATGCGTACAAAGGAAAAGTTCCAATTACTGCGAAAAATTGCATATATTAGAAAACTGATTCATTACATATCAAACGATAAATTAGACTTCTACAGCGAACTTTGAGAACAGCCTACAAATTCCCTGAATGATCATGAAGAAGACTTTCGATGAATAACAGCTTTTCTGTTTTGTACTGTTCTAAACTTAAATATTGTGTAGTAAAAAGCATACTAAAGTATGCATCATGTTGCAGTCTTTATTACTTACATCTTTGTCACTTATTTACTTGACACAGCTGCAAGGTATCAAAGACTCTTAGAATGTAATTTTTCATAAAAACAATTCCATTCGAAATGGACAAATCTCCCCGTCCGTTTCTCAATCATAACATAGGTCATGAATTGTTTTGGCACACAGATTTATGGTCATGTTATGTTAAATATCCTACTCCGTTGTCTGAATATAAACGAAGACATTTTAAACTTCAGTTTGCAATACAAACAGTTTTCTCTATCTCCTGAAAATTTTATTTTGGTGGATATATGGCCTTTGCGAAACGAATGATTCAATTATTCAGTTGATTTAAGCCCACAGCAGAACATTCTAAGTTTGATACCTTGTCACATCCACCTGCTTGACCAGGCCCTGATTTCGACCAACAGGAGGTCCTCTGTTTGCACAATGATACTGCATGGCTACCTGCCAGTTAGTGACTGAGCTCAAACCCTAGAAATTAATTTCTCAGGTTCTCGGTTGTCGATGACGTTCTTCTCTTGAACTGATTCGCATCAGGTGACCATTCCCACTAAATTTAGCGCGTCCTGTGCTTGCTCCTCTCAGGACATTTGGGGATGTCCCACATGAAGGCTTTGGCTCGCTGACACATGCACTGGCCAGGTATCAATAGTGACGTCGAGCAAATGGTCCATAGTTGTCATCACGAAGCACCACCCCCACAGTCATTTGAACCTTACCATCTCTGAGGCTACATCCACCTCCGTTTTGTGGACAAGTTTTTGGAGTCCATGTGGTTGTTCATCGTAGATGCCTACTTCAAATGCCGTTATAGTGGAACCTAGATCAATGAGCACGTCCCTCAATGCGCACTTCGAATAACGAGCGAAACAAATTGTAAAAAATTGACTCTCTCAACGAGCGATGTTTCCCATAATGGGTGGTGACCATTTAGTGTGGCGTCACCAGCCGTTCGCGCACGGCGGGGGAAACGTTCAACAATATGACCGTCTTTCACTGTCAGTAGTAGCAGTGAGCGATGTCTTTAGTATGTACTGCAGTTTGGGTATGGCGCTCATCTGCTGTCGTCTTAGTGCAGCTAGTGATCATTCACTTTTCTAAGCTCGTGTTCATACATTGTTCTTTTGTGTGCAAATTTTAATAACATTCGCAGAAATGTCCCTGAAGATTAATCCGAGAGAAGACGACCATAAGAGAAACAAAATTACCTTAGAAATGAAAAGTAAAATCTTGAAAAACGAGAACGTGGTGTGAGCGTTGCTGATTTAGCGTGTACATACAAGCAACTATTTACACTATCCTCAAGAACAAGGACAAGATTAAGGAGGCAGATACTTCAAAGGGAGTGACAAGAGTGTCTGAACATTTTCTGGACGATGTCGAAAGGTTGATCCTTATTTGGATAAATGAAAAGCAATTGCAAGGCGACACAGTTTGTGAGAAGGCGAGAATGATTTTCTCCGACCTCATTAAGAAGATGAGAGGATCATCAGCGGCCGAATAAGTGTTTAGGGGAAGCCGTGGTTGGTTCGAGAACTTTAAGAGAAGAACCGGCATCCACAACATTGTGAGGCACGGCGAACTTCAAGGGCAACTTCAAGATGCTCGTAAATTCTGAGGGTTATCTGTTGCAACAGCTTTTTAATTCTGACAAGACGGATCTATTCTGGAAAAAGGTGCCAAAATATACCTTTATAAGAGCAGAGGAGACTCCATTGCCGGGCACAAACCAATGAAAGACCTTCTCACACTGCTATTCTGTGTCAACGCAAGTGGCGATTTGAAAATTAAATCGCTACTTGCTTATCATTCAGAAACTTCAAGAGCCTCCAAAAAGTGTTAAGTCCAGAAGAACAGGTTAAATGTGTTGTGGAGGTCCAACAACAACTCTTGGGTGACAAGTGATCTTCCTTGTGATTGGATCAATGAAGTGTTTAGTCCTTCGGTGAAAAAATATTTGCTTGAGATGAATCTGCCACTCCATGTTGCGGCAGGGCAGGTTCAGAAATATAGCGTAAGTGTTTGATCACTGTCTCTCGTCGTACTGTGAACTATACAAGTTCCACCTACCTCAGTACGCCGTCTGATCACCAGCCCGTTTCTCTGCACACGTAGATAATGTTCAGACAACGTTCAAAGCAGCGTTGATGAAAAACACCGTCAATACTTACGTTTGCAAAGTCCACATAAACTCTGGTAGCGAACTATCCTGTAATATCTTATGGTTCAAATGGCTCTGAGCACTATGGGACTTAACATCTATGGTCATCAGTCCCCTAGAACTTAGAACTACTTAAACCAAACTAACCTAAGGACGGCACACAACACCCAGTCATCACGAGGCAGAGAAAATCCCTGGCCCCGCCGGGAATCTAACCCGGGAACCCGGCCGTGGGAAGCGAGAACGCTACCGCACGACCACGAGCTGCGGACTGTAATATCTTATAACAATCTTTGGGTGGATGGCTCAAATGGTTCAAATGGCTCTAAGCACTATGGGACTTAACAGCTATGGTCATCAGTCCCCTAGAACTTAGAACTACTTAAACCTAACTAACCTAAGGACATCACACACATCCATGCCCGAGGCAGAATTCGAACCTGCGACCGTAGCAGCCGCGCGGTTCCGGACTGCGCGCCTAGTACCGCGAGACCACCGCGGCCGGCTTTGGGTGGAGGGCGATTGCTTCATCTCTTTATAAAAGTTCAAAATTCTGCAACAAATTCCTTTTATTTCTTTAGGTTCAAAATAAAACTTGCCTTCAGCCCGTATTTAATTAACGAATTATATCACTCTTATCAGCTCACGGTTCAGACATCCCAGTACACTTAAAAGGCAGCCAAGAATGTATTTAAGTCCGACCCGAATTATTACGCGATTTACAGTAATTACTCTGCTACAATATACGAGTTTCACATTCGGTCCTTTTTCAGTGGATATCTGATAAAGAAATTCGTCGCCAACTATTCCATAGAGGAATATGAAACATGTCACGCGGAATTTTACAAAGGCTTTAAGTTCACACGCGCTTATCTCTCTAAAAAATCACTTCACCAAGCTCAAATTTTCACAATGTCCGTAAATGCAACTGTTCACGGCAACATGACCTGCACGTCCAATAGCTAGCCAGCGACTGACTGCCGTTCCTTCCAGGGCCTAAAACTACTTACAACGTGCGGGAAATGCTTAACTCTGATTGGTTGTTCAAATTTACAAGCCAGTCAAAACAATCCTTCGAGATCACTTTCTCGTTAAAACTGTCCTACGCCAATCATTATTCACAGATGCATTTACATCACTTCATAATGCAAATATTAATAAAATGTTTAACAAAACCAAATGAAAGAAAACTAATCCTGAAATAACTTAAGAAAATTATTATTCTCTAAACGGCCATTCTGGCTGCCTTCTTACAAAGGCAAGTACCCTTAGACATACGTCATTAGCAAGGTGGGGAAATTACATTTTTCATTGCAACTTGTTTGCTTAACGCTTTCCCATGATACAGTTACGTAATGTTTAACATGAGATAATATTGATTTTTTTTCGTATGTCGCACATACACACTCTCACCCATTCTCATTTACTCACACAACAACACATTAAATAAATACTGATCTTTTCAGAAATTTATATTACGAACACGAAAAATAGTTAAGGTTTTTACTTATGGAAATTCAAACAAATTCACCTAACATTTTGTGAGCTTCAGTAATGATTCCAAATGATACTAAAAGACAAACTGTTATGAATCCTAACTTACTTTAATCTTACTAGTGTTGATTTGGGGTGTTTCAGGTAATTTTCTCTAACTCTGAAAGTATGCAAGCTAGAAAGCTGAGATTTTTCCACAATCTTTTTAATAACAAAGAGCAGTACATTGATTTGTAACTAAATTGAATAATATATAATATAGTTTATTTAGATTCTTAGGGGCTTGAATATTCTGTCGCTCGAATTGACACAGGTACCGCTTCCCACGGCTAGGCTAGCGACAGGTGTGAATGAGTCACGCTAAGATACAAGCGGCTGTTGCTGTCACCGCCAACGGCTCCAAAGCTACGAGTCGTACTGCAAAGTAGTGCAATAAATGCTATTACGTATTGACTCACGACGTTACAATATTTTGCTTGTTATGGAAAACACTCCTGCCTATTCTCCAGGTCTGCGAGACCACCTCCTTGAAAAATTTCAATTCATCAAGATCCAGTTTCTGCCTCCCAACACCACTCCGTTACTCCAGCATAAGGACCAGCAGATTATTTCTAACTTTAAGTAGCTCAATACTCTTCGAGCGTTGCTGAAGCTATCAATCTCACTCTCAGAGAGTTTTGGAAACATCACTTCAACATCGCTGCCTGCGTCAAGGCGTGGGATGGGGTTACCAAGAGAACTCTCACTTCTTCTTGGAAGATGCTTTGGACAGAGTGCGTACTCGAATATGGCTCGCATTTGAGTCAGTCACTACCTGTGGGGCCTGTAGTCAACGAGGTTATGTGTTAGGCCAAGAAAATGTGACTAGAAGGTCCCAGCCAAGAAGTGACCACCAAAGAGCTTGTGGTGTTGCACTGTGTTTCACAGTATCTCACCCCTTGGTTTGTGATAATGGTCCCCGATTCACGACGTCTGCTTTCAAAGAGTCCTGTGTGGCCAATAGCATAAAACATATTCCCAGCCCTCCATTCTATCCTTCCTCGAATGGTGATCCAGAATTTCTCATTAGGACCTTCTAAACATTCTGCGTGGTGTCTGTCTGTTCTATATCGTGTCTCCCTACCACTTTTGCGCAACGACACTCTGAGCGTGTTTTTTAGGGAATTGACTAGTTTGAACCTGGGACCTGTAGCTGGTAAGGAGACGCCAGACCACACATGACATGTAGAATTCAGAAGAGTTCAGTGAGACTAGTGATGATATAACCAAATACTTAATGATTTCAGCGTCAGCTCCACTGCACTCCCTGTAAAAGAATCTTAATATTCACTAAATTTAGTGGAAGAGGTTCAAGGCTTTCCTATTTTTAGTTAGCTGGTAAAATAACGTCGAAAAAGCAGTTAAGTTTACCATTGGAAATTTTATTCTACTCACAAAACATCGTTTATAAATTGCACTATTGATAAAAGGAAATGTTTTAATACAGGATGGTAAAAACCAATTGCGTTCAACAAAAAATGTGAACAAATATTCCCTGAAAGGGTTTCCAAGTTCTACAATGGATCGAAGGATGACCTATGCCATATCACATCTATAATCTAGGTTTAAATTAAGTTTCACAAAAAAGCAAATTATCAAAATGGTCTACAGTGACCCTCAATTATCTTTAATCACTTATCTAACTTGTCGTAAATTACAGTGGCTGATGTGGCTCCTCAATAACTATATAACAGAAAAATCATCGCGTTTCAGATTTTTACTTCAAGTGGCAAATATGAACACCATGAGCTTTAATTGACGATCGACACTAGTATTAAGCAAAAAAGGGATGTAACAGATGAGACTTCTGCAGTTCTGAGAGAAGCTTTATGCGCTGTTACGCGGCATCACGTGCGTTCATTACCTTGTCGGTGTTCGCCAGGGGGCGGCGGGCAGCACAGCTCCACTCACCTCGCCGTCTCGGAAGTAACTCTCTCCTGACTTCTCCTTAGTACAATTTACCGAAGTTCGTTTAAAAAAAACTCTCTGGCTGTGTTTTCCTCTGACCAATCAGGGTCTCAATGTTAACCTTACGCTACGCCTACAAAAATTCTGTCTATCCAATGAGAAACGTTATACTTTTCGTGGTGGGGCAATGTTTTTAAAGTTTGCAACGTAACAGACGTGAAAAAGTC
Source organism: Schistocerca piceifrons (assembly GCF_021461385.2). Lineage (NCBI taxonomy): Eukaryota > Metazoa > Arthropoda > Insecta > Orthoptera > Acrididae > Schistocerca > Schistocerca piceifrons. The sequence goes on along the minus strand of NC_060138.1, from coordinate 1,022,652,614 downwards.
TCACTAAGACTTTCAGCTGGTGTGGTCCTTTTAGCGTTATCGTAAGATCTATACTGTTCTTCTGGAAGACTCTATCTTTTAGCATGGGCTGGGGGGTGGTCCTAACGTAACAGAGACGCGAAAAAGTCTCACGCTAAAACATGCTGGTGGTGTAGCCCTTTTTGTGTTATCGTAAGATCTATACTGTTCTTCTGGGGGGCTCTAGCTTTTAACGTGGGCTGGGGGGTGGTCCTAATGTAACAGAGACGCGAAAAAGGTTTCACGCTAAAACTTGTGGGTCGTGTCCTAGCGGTTAGCTGGTGACGTGGGTGTCCATCCATCCATTATCGTAGGGCCTTCCAGCTTAACACGTTTCTGCTCTCGGCTTCTGTTCTCGTTTCTCCCCTCAGAACTTCGTCTGTCTCACGGTGGGAAGGTATGACATGCATTTAGGCATTCTTGTATTAGTCTGTGGTATTCCATTTGCTCACTCGTTACTCGTATTACTTTGGTTAATATAAGGTCACGATTTATTCGGAGCTATGTGACATACTACTGGATTTGCGTATCATGTCAGGGTTTTTATGGAAGGTGTTGGATTTGCCTGACACCTTACAACCTTTAAGGTACAAATGAAGGATGCTGTCGAATCCTCGGCCAATACCTCGCCACGTTTTTGAGCACCACGCCAATTGGTGGTGTTGCCCCACCAAGCTACACGGATTACAATCATGGACCTGCTTTATCTTCTGACACTGGCCGCTCCACACCCTGCTCTCAGCTGTCCCAGCGTTACGCACCTGGTGCAGCTGTATGGGCCCACTCCTACGGGAGTCCAGAGCCTTGGACGGTGGCGACGGTAGTAGAGACCCACGGGGGCGAGTTACAGCTGCCCAAACCGGGGAGGGGCTCCAGGGCCGCCGCCACAACCGGTTCTGACCTCGAGCAAACTGAACACCCATCACTGTCGCATACTCAGTGACAATGAGACCCCAGGACCAGCGCCACTGGTGACTGTCAGCGAGTCACCATTGGTGCTCCAGCATTGCCTTCTGCTTCTGCAGCAATCGAAAGAATACTCCGGCACCTTCGTCTCCAGCGGCTCCCGACTGACATCGCCGCCCACCATCCCACTCCCCACCCGGCAGTCAATGAGATCGAGTCTGGCATCATGCGCTGCAGAGGTTGCTTGACCTCGATAACTGTCAGAAGGCACGTTGGTCGCGCTGTTTTCAGACGGCGAGAGCGACATCTTCTTGTCAAGTTAGTGATCTGGCCAGCACCATTCCACACGGCCGGCATTTAGGCAGCTGCACAGCACACAGCCAGTCAGCTTCGTGCTCGCGCTTGATACCTATGGATCTATCTATCTTCGTTGTACTAGAACTGCTGGATAACTACCTTACATGTTACCCAGTTGCTCTCTCTGGTTGCGTTTTGGATTTGCTTTTCCGTTGCTCTTTATCTTGTTGTCATAATTGCGGTGACTGTTTCGCATGATGCCTCGTTGTCGTAAGGTTGTTGGTACTTGTCCTGGTCTGTTGTCTATAGTTTGTCTGTCGCATTTCGTTCTCTGCAGCGTTGGTTTGGTTACTCTTCGCAGGCGCCTCTCCAATCTAGCAGCGGCCCCCTCTGTTTCTGCATTCACCGACGTATGGACCAATATCTGGTTACCGCGGATATAGCAAATTTATTTGGATTTTTTGTGACTCCTCTTACACTGTTGTTTCCATCATGATGCTACTTATTTCAGTCCACACTAAAAAGTGCGTAATAAGTGTTCAGAATTGATTTTTTAAGTTTTGCAGCAGTCGGATCACAGATATAAGCGTACGTTATAGACAACAAAATTTTATTTTAATGGTGTTAACAGTTAATACAAAGTACCTGATATGAGTGGACAGTTAACTGAGCTTGAATTGGATCAGAAATTTCTCCTTGAGAACATTTATTGGAGCATCCCTGTTGGTCCTCTCCATTGGTACATGTGACTCAGTGGCTAGGACACTGGAATCTTAGACTGAGTTGGTTTCAGATCTCAGTCCAGATACTTAAATTTCCCATGGTCTACTTTAATCGTCTTAGGCAAGTTCCTTCAGCAAGCTGCAGATTAGGGACTTCCTGGTCCTTCTGCTATTTGACCTAAAGCTCCAGTTTTACCAAACACAATGAAGGGCCGTGAAATTCTAGTCTCCCTTCCATCTTGTTGAACGGCAAAACGGTTTTGCGACTTTACTTTCGCGGCCAAATGCTTAGAGCAGCCTTTAAATTTTACAGAACTACTCAATTTGGTTGAAGAAGACTCCGTAATATTATGACCAGAAAGCACGAAGTACTTAGTCACTGCAGTAACTAATCCGATTGCCAAAAACGTCATTTAGTGATTTTTAAAGAGTTTCTGCGCGGCTTCATAACTGACTAAGTCCATTCTAGATATGACGTACGGAGCGACGACAAAAGTGATCTGCATTTCAGTAGATGTCACGAGTTTTAAGCCTGGACGAACAGAGTGACGACCGAAAGTGGAGGAAAAGGAGAAGAAAGATGTACTAAAATTTATAATTGGCGCTTGGGATCTGGTATGATAGGTTACAGCACTGGAGACGTGACAAATACAGTTACAAATCTTTATACAGATACGTACTGTTCATATTATTTAATGGAGAGACTAATCGCTAATACTGTGAAGTACAAACGGCAGGATGATTTTTTTTTTGTCTGCAATTCGATTTCTTCCACCAGTTTTGCAGTGCAGTCAGTTTTCTTGACCATTGGTTTATTACGATGTTTAGTTTATTCACTCACTTCTAGATCTCTGACCCTTTTTGCGTAAGTGTTGTCATTAGAGTTGGGATATGTACTTTCCTGTGAATCTTCTGAGTCGCGAATAAACAGAATTTACATACATTCCTCTGGCATCAAGTAATAGGAGAATTTTTCATGCCGTGTTTCTTAAGGGGTTGTGTGGCACCTAAGACCCTCTTTTACTTCTTCGCGTGACTGCATGTGCTAAAGATGGTAGGAATTTAGATATGGCAGTTGAGGGCGAGGAATTTAATTATTTCCTCTCGAATGCGGCCTTCCCCCGACGTTGTCCGTGACGTCACAGCGATGGATGCCCTTCACACAATGTGACGCCTGTCGTAAGGATGCCGCATGCGAAATGTTTTCCGCTTTTGCGATTATTTATTTCTCCCTTGTTCCAATGATCTTTTGAAAAATTTCTCTATGCAATGGGAGGAGCTGTTGAAAACAAATGATTTTAATATTTCGTTCTATCTTACATTAGCCTATCTGACGCCACATAAAATCACAAGCGACATGGTCAAGTATATTTATGGTATATTCATGGCTGCATCCTTGTGGCTTTATGTCGAACTACGTAGTGTGTTGATTGTCATCTCGCTGGCCTAGCAATACTAACTTGTGACGAATAACTACCGTAATAGCTCTACAGCTATCGGATCATAAGACTAATATTTTTTATGAAGCCGAAGTGTTCCATGTAACTAGTAGCAGAATAAACTGGAAGCTTTAAGACTTTTGTTGAGTATCGCATCACATTTAAGTGTCCTTAAATATACAGCCTTTATGTCTTCTTTGCAATTACAGAAATTATATTAGCGAATACAATTCATACACGCCGCACCTGTTACGTAATTACACTGAAGCGCTGAAGAAACTGGTTTAGGCGTGTGTATTTACATACAGAGATATGTAAACAGCCAGAATACGGCGCTGCTGTTAGCAACGCCTATGTAAGACAACAAATGTCTGACGCAGCTGTTAGATAGGTTACTGCTGCTACAATGGCAAGTTATCAAGATTTAAGTGATTTTGGACGTGATACTATAGTTGGCGCACGAGCGATTGGACACGGCATTTTCCCGTACTACCATTTCACGAGGTACCGTGAATGTCAGGAATCCGGTAAAACATTAAATCTCCAACAGCGCTGTGGCTGGAGAAAGATCCTGGAGGAACGGGACTAACGACGACTGAAGAAAATCGTTCAACGTGACAGAAGTGCAATCCTGCAGATTTCAATGCTAGGCCATCAACATGTGTAAGCGTGTGAACCATTCAACGAAACGTCATCGATGTGGGCTTTCGGAGCCGAAGGCTCACTTGTGTATCCTTGATGACTGCACGACACAAGACTGTACGCCTCGCCTGGCCCCGTCAACACCGACATTGGACTGTTGATGACTGGAAACGTGTTGCCTGATCGGACGAGTTAGTTCCAAAAGACATCCGTTGGAATTCGATTACTCGATAAATGGTACAATTCTCAAGGCTGTCAATTCAACTAAGTACCTGGGTGTTAAAATTACGAACAACTTCAGTTGGAAAGACCACATAGATCATATTGTGGGGATGGCGAGCCAAAGGTTACGTTTCATTGGCAGGACACTTAGAAGATGCAACAAGTCCACTAAAGAGACAGCTTACACTACACTCGTTCGTCCTCTGTTAGAATACTGCTGCGCGGTGTGGGATCTTTACCAGGTGGGATTGACGGAGGACTTCGAAAGGGTGCAAAAAAGGGCAGCTCGTTTTGTATTATCACGTAATAGGGGAGAGAGTGTGGCAGATATAATACGCGAGTTGGAATGGAAGTCATTAAAGCAAAGACGTTTTTCGTCGCGGCGAGATTTCAGTCACCAACTTTCTCTTCCGAATGCGAAAATATTTTGTTGAGCCCAACCTACATAGGTAGGAATGATCATCAAAATAAAATAAGAGAAATCAGAGCTCTGACAGAAAGGTTTATGTGTTCGTTTTTCCCGCGCGCTGTTCGGGAGTGGAATGGTAGAGAGATAGTATGATTGTGGTTCGATGAACCCTCTGCCAAGCACTTAAATGTGAATTGCAGAGTAATCATGTAGATGTAGATGTATGAAGCGGATGGACGTGTAGGGGTATGTAGACAATCTGATGAATCCATGGACCCTGCATATCACCAGGGGACTGTCCAAGCTGGTGGAGGCTCTGTAATGGTGCGGGGCGTGCAGTTGGAGTGATATGGGAGCCCTGATATGTTTAGATACGACTCTGAGAGGTGACACGTACGTGAGCATCCTGTCTGACCACCTGCATCCATTCATATCCATTGTGCATTCCGACTGACATGGGCAATTCCAGCAGGACAATGCGACACCCCACAAGTCCAGAATTGCTACAAATTTGCTCCAGGAACACTCTTCTGAGGTTAAACACTTCCGCTGGCTACCAAACTCCCCAGACATGAACATTATTGAGCATATCTGGGATGCCTTGCAACGCGCTGTTCAGCAGAGATCTCAACCCCTTCATGCTCTTACGGGCTTATGGACAGCCCTGCAGGATTCATGCTGTCAATTCCCTCCAGCACTACTTCTGACATTAGTCGAGTCCATGCCACGTCGAGTGCTCGCTGGGGCCCTACACGATATTAGGCAGGTGTACCGGTCTCTTTGTCTCTTCAGTGTAATTAGTGACGGCTAATGAAAAATTGTGTCAGATCGGGACATGAACCAGAATTTCCTGCTTTTTCGTGAGCAGTCACTTTAGGCTTTTCTTTTTACAAAAATAAGTTATAACCTCTTTCCTCCCCTTCCAGGTCATCTTAAGTCCCCTAAATGTCACCTTTGCCAGCATAGCTATGCGATCAAGAAAAGATCTCGAAAATTGTCTTCCTGGTAGCTGTGTTTCTTCCTGAAACAGATAAAAACAGAAAAATGAATCTTAAAATTAATATAAAGGAAAAGGGAGGACAAAGTTAAATTTAATTACATGAGGACGGGATTTCCTGATAAGTTTATTTAACGTAATAGACACCACTGCCCGATTTGCGTGTTTTGTTGCATCAAATTTTCTTGCTACGTGTCGATTGTACTGTCATTTAAGTATTATCAGACCACTGAATTTCTGCACACCTTTAGGAGATGGATAATGTAATGAGTGGGAAACTATATCGTTCATTAACGTTTGCTTGAATCTTCTAATGTTAGTTTGTCAGGTAGTCCTTTACCTTGGGCTGTGTTGTTTTGAGTATATACTACACGATATGGCTGGCTATCCAGTCGTATGTTTCTCTCTTTCTCTCTGACAGATAGCTGTAGTTTATGCATTTCTATAGCATTAATTGCTAACATGAAAGGTGGCTGTAGATTGTTATTTTTACTATATATCTACGTCTGCTATAGCTGTGCGGAGCGTTTTACGGTTCGCCGTACCAAGCGCTTTTGGCCGGCACGTGGGTAGACAGTTGGAGACTATCAGCGAAGGCGGAGTCCGCCCCCGGTAGCTGAGTGGTCAACGCGACAGACTGTCAATCCAAAGGGCCCGGGTTCGATTCCCGGCTGGGTCGGAGATTTTCTCCGCTCAGGGACTGGGTGTTGTGTTGTCCTAATCATCATCATTTCATCCCCATCGACGCGCAAGTCGCCGAAGTGGCGTCAAATCGAAAGACTTGCACCAGGCGAACGGTCTACCCGACGGGAGGCCCTCGTCACACGACATTTCATTTCAGCGAAGGCGGAAAGAGCATCTGGGGGGCGAGGACGGTCTACCGCCGTTGAGTTCTGGCGTATTAAACTCCTAACGTGGCGAGAGGAGACCTGATATATTCGAGGACGGTATTTTGGTCACTTGTAGGGCGATGGCACACTCCGAAAAATTGCCCCAAACGAGTTTGTGGAGACCTTGACTGCCCCTTTGCTGTTGATTCCTCAAATATTTTGGTGGAGGTGTTACTGTAAACTGTGTGCTTGTTGCGTTAACGTCGTGATATTTCGACCAGTTTCCTCTCAAACGTATAGCTGTATTTATTACTTGTTATTAGTCGGGGTTACTTCCGGAAGAAGTGAAGCTTATTTCAATGGCAAAGCTTACTTCAGTAAGAGCTGTCCCTTTAATTGCGATTATGGATGATTATTTGTAAAACAGTTTTTGAGATTGAAATTTTTCTTGTCCGCTATTTAAAAACAGTGAAGTTTATTTTAATAAGAGGTGGCATTTTCAATTCAATTATTTCGGGTAAGCATTTGTAAAACATTTTTGGGCATTGAAAGTTTGCCTGCTGTTTAAAAACAGCGAAGTTTATTTTAATAAGAGTTTTCTTTTCAGTGCATTTATTACAGGTAATCATTCGGTAAAATAATTTTGGGGTATTGAAGCCTTGCCTATTCGCTTACTACTGTAATTCTAGTTAACGATTGTGTAGCTCATTGTAATTCTGAATTGATGTGCTGATAGTTTATCACCATTTCTAGTCATTGGACAGATGAGCCTTACCAGTTTGTGTTTGGGTTGCAAGTTATTACGTATCAAAATGTGCCCTTCCTTTGCTGTAAAAACAGTGCACTGTTATTAGTTTTTGAGGTTAATTTCTGGTCTGTAGCAGCTGACCTTGTATGGGAACCGCCGTACTACCAGTAAGGCCGTGGGTGGCGCCTCTGCACGGCCCATCCCGTCCGTTGGACTGCCACCGCCTGTAGCAGGGTTTCAATTACATTCAAATAACTTCAGTTTATTCTAAACTTACGTCGCCAACGGGCGTAACGATTTGTTGTGTAATTACTGCCAGTTTGTGGTGAATTATAATGGTATTGTTTGAACTCTATTTATAAAGTCAGTTGAAGGAGAAAACACTGAATTTTCTGTCATTGGTAAAGTTTTATAACTCAAAGGCAGGTTTTGCTATTTAAAAAAATAAATAAATAAGAAAAAAACGGGGGGGGGGGCAAAAGAATTTGTCTTATGTTCTACTGAATAAAATGACATTAGTGTTGTCAACTGTGAATGTTGTTTCTCGTTTTCTGGGACAGATCTATCACTCAACAGCATATTAGTCGGTTTAAATGACTTGCAAGACCATCGCACCACGTGCACCCTATTATTAAGGTGGACAAGTTCTTTTCCGGTCTGTAGCTCGATTTCATATGAAGGCTTATGGTAATTGCTACATGGCGTCAGATTTTCACTCGAAGCACCAACTGATGCAATATTGTGTATTTAAATAGTCGCCATGTACTGCGGACTTAATCTAATCTGATTTAACAGAAGACCTGTGATTTCTTGCACTGCGGGTGTCCATAAAGTAGCCGTATCAATACTTTATTCTGAGTATATACACAAGTCTTAACCAGCGCATCAGAAAGAGCGCTTCAAATCCGTATGGAAAGTGGTGTGTTATAATGAACTGTAATGTTATTTAGTGGAACAAATGGACTAAAAATGTTTTCGCAATTTGTAAAGATAATTCCAAAACATTAAAACGTTAATTCTGGGCAAACTATTGCAGCTACGAAATTGTGTAGTTAATGTTTTTATGAGAATTTGAGCGCGAATATAATGGTGTAAACAGAATTAATATTGCTCTTCTGTGTAAAAAGTTATGCAAAGGAGTGATGAATGGAAAGCAGTTACATGACGTAGCTTCTGGAATTTCGGATCGAGGGTATTTAAGCGTAGTTGACGAAAAGCTCCAGGTCAGATTTCTTATGCCTTTGCCGGCTCCGAACTTAACCGAATTTTGCGAAGAATCCGGACTTAGGACATTTTCGGCGTGGAACACAGTACGGACTTGTTTCTCAAGCGTTATTTCTTTTGGTGGCTATTTTTTTTAGGCAAATCGAACCTTCTTGCTAAATAGTAGCTGTGGGACTTGGTTTCCATTCGAGTGTCGCGTCACTTGGACGCTGAAGCGCTACTGAGGGAGTCTGTTTATTTTGCAGCATTCCGAATTGTGGATACGGTCAAGTTGGACTCTAATTATTTTCACCACGTTTAGGTGACTGATTCTGAAGCAGATCACTGGACTTTAGCTGTGTTTAAACCAGTCTGAACTTTGAATATTTTGTGGCATCCAACAAGAATTCGCGCTTGTTTCGAGTGAACTTAAGATCATCGGAATTAGGCCGTGTTTTAGCGAACTGATAGATATGCTAAATTTCAATCGATGTTCTTCAGCATTCAAAAATTTTTATTAAAATTTGTAGAGGATTCAGTATCGCTACGGGGGGCTCGAGCAATAATTAAAACGGCTCGTAGCCGTTTAGAAGATACCACCAGTGACCTTGTTGTAACCGTGACAGGAACGGTCGCGGGGTTGCCACTAATGAAAACGCGGCGGGACCGAATGGGAGCGACCGGCGAACAACCAAGACGGACGAACAGGAATGGAAGAACAAGCCTGACGACAGACAACCGAGCAAGACACCAGGATCAACCACAAAGTATTAAGCAACAGGCTCACAAGAGATAACCTCACGAAATCAAAACAACGTCCACTCGTAAACGAGAAGTAAGCACATGCAACAGAAACATGATATCTGCAAGCAAAACATCATCCGACTCAACGCGAATACCAGATTGACACGCTGAGTTTTTTTTTCTTTACTGAAATTCGATTCCCCCCGATGGGGGCGGGCTGGCAGCAGCTTAGTATGCCGTTATTCAGCCTACAGACTTTGTTTTAAAAAGGAGGAGATGATATATAATAAAAAGAAAACAGGCAACAAAATCGGAGACAAAAGGTAACATGGCGAAAAAATCGTGGAACTGAAAACAGAGAACAAAGGGATGATGAAGCTGATAAAATAATATGAAGCAGACAGGGAAAAATAATAGACAGACAATTAAAAAAAACATGGCGACAGTCTGGTTTCTGTTCGCAAAAGACATAAAATTCACACCCAGTGGCAGCATGGTTTCTGTTTGCAACACGGGAAAAGACGAAACAACACTGAACAGTCACTGGAACACTGCACTAAAATATGACATTCCACAGCCGAGAGCAGGTGGGGCAGTGGGGGGGGGGGGGGGGGGAAATTGGTCAGATGATGGGAAAAAAGGGGGGAAGGTGAGGAAAAGCGAAGGGGGGAGGGGGAAAGGAGCCAATGGAGGATGAGGACCCATAAGAGGGGTGGGGCATGCTGGGTAGACGCGACAGAGAGTGCGGAAGGCAGAGGACGGAAAGACAAAAGGACTCAGGGGGGAGAAGGGAGGTAGGGAGATGGCAGGTGGGGAGAAACATAGGACGAAGGGGGGAAGAGGGAGCCCAGGGAAAGGACGGAGGAAAGGAGGGGGGTAAGGATCAGAGTTGATAGGAGGGATAAATGGAGGGAGAGAGGGCATCATCCAGGAGGGGGAGTTGACGGAAGCCTCCTGGGGAAAGGAGATGAAGGGTGTAGAGATGGACGGTAGGGGGCATGCTGAGTGAGAGGCAGCAGCCTAAATACACGGAGGGTATGTCACTATTGGCTGCTGGAACCACGTGCTCCACAGTGGCGCCCTCACAGTAGACTCGGAGCCAGGAGCGCGCGCAGCCATGGCTTACCGCGTGACTGCTGCAGAGACCTCTGGTGGTCATCGAGTTCCATGCCGTCTGGCGTAGATTCGAAACCCGCAGCACTCGGTACCAGAGACCTGTATTCAGTTATCAATAAAAACTTGTGGATTTTAAGGAACTTAAAACATGCATTCGATTCGTCATTCCACTTCAGCCTTCTAGACTATACCCTGGTTAACATTTATACTTGTCGGTCAGCAGAATCGAGAGTATTTTATTTATGAAGTTTAACAGGTGCTAAGAGCACGTGTCTAGGGACAGAAAAGGCAGGAGGTTATACCCGAGTTAGACGATGAGAGCCAGCAAGCAGAAGCATTTGCAGCCCCATTTCTTATTCCACTGACCATCGCAGTAGGTACATATGAATGTTCTACATCTCCTCTTAAATCACTGGATCGACTTCAACCATTGTGTATTATGTATTGAACTGGGGACCTAGAAACGATGGAGAGGCTTCGTCCTCTCCATAATCCTCAGTTGTACACAACAGGCTGCTGCAGTTCACTCACCCCACCACTGCCAAACACTGAACCCAGGATTATTGTTCGGTTCAGCCCCCAGTGGACAGACCTCTCCACCCCTCAGAAACATCTTATACCAGACGAATGTAACCCCAATGTTTGCGTGACTGAGTAATTATGTTTTACGCATACGTGGAGACAGTGTTTGCGCAGGAATAGCCGACATAGTGTAACAGATGGAATAAGGGGAATCAACCCGCGTTCACCGAGGTAGATGGAAAACCGCCTTAAAAACCATCCACAGTCAGCACAAAGGACCTCGACACTAATACAGTGGGCGGAGGCCCGGGACGCAGCGCGCTAGACCACGCGGCTAGCTGGGCAGACAACTTCAACCATACTTGATATACATGTCATTTACCATTTGGAAACACTCCCTTCGTGCTCAAAATCATCTACTTCACGGCGGTAAATTGGAAAGTGGTGGTAAGGTCGTATTGGACCATACTGCTGAGGTCATCGGTCCCTAAGGTTACACATTACTTAATTTAATTTAAACTAACTTGCGCTAAGGACAACACACACACACCCATGTCCGAGGGAGGACTCGAACCTCCGACATGGGGAGTTGCGCAGACTTCATGGCGGACGTAGATATAGTATACAGGAAACATTGGTGATCAAGTATCAGTGAAATGTTGCCGAATGGAATAGGCGGCAGAAAAGAGCATGGCATTTGTTCGGAATGGGTGTCGACGTTGTCGTGTGACGGTGTCACTTTCTGGCCATCGGCAAAATGAACAGAGCTGAATCTTTAAGCAGAGGTTCCTGAGGCCAAGGTTACAGCCCACATTCCAAGGGTTACTCAGAAATGTCTAGAGCCATTGTAACCAAATGTTGTGTATATAAATGACTCATAATTGGTACTACTTGTATAATTATTCGTACATAAATACTGTGAGGGGGAACAGAAACTTTAGTGGTTGCGAGTGGAGTCCTAGGCTGTTATTAACTGAGGAAACTGAACTGAATACCATTTACAGAAATATTTATTTTCGGCAAGTTCAGTAATTTTACAGTGTCTCTCGTGGCTGAGGGACCACCAGCTTGGAAGGCGATTTTGGGCACCACCAACCCCCAGTAATGGCCACGGACCTGAAATGAGAATGGTGTAAGAAGCACAGCTCAATCACAACGTCGCCAGTCTGAAACATACAATAGATATCATGGGATGTGAGATGAATACGGAACGACAAGGCATATGGTCAGCACACCACTCTCCCGGCCGTTCTCAGTTTTCGTGTCTGTTGCCGCTACTTCTCAATCAAGGAGTTCCTCAAATGGCCTCACAAGCACTGAGTGCACCAAGCTTGCTAACAGCACTCGGTAGACCCGGAGGGCGGCCCAACCAAGCGTTAGCCAAGCCCGACAGCGCTTAACTTCGGTGATCTGTCGGGAACCAGTGTTACCACTGCGACAAGGCCTTTGGAAATACGGAACGAGAGGATAATTTCATATCAAGAACATTCAGAAGGGATATTTCCATTAAAGTTTCATAAACGCAATATTAATAAAATTGGATTTCAAATCTGGCTCGAAATGTTACATACTTGAAGAATTAAACCCTAATGGTTTGATAATATGCGCTCAAATTTTTATAATTAAAGTTACTGTTTAACTTTGCCTTTCAACAGGCTTCCGCGCAACAATAAACAAAGGCAAGTGAATCCACAGTTTATTTAGATTGCCCTCGTCGACAAGAGTCACTTCACAGTAACAATATGCACCATATAGAACAACCATATAGAACAACCCACATCACCAATCACTACCGGACTCAAAGCGCACGACAGAGAACTACTAGTGCCCGTTGCATCACTTTAGTTGTACAGAATTACACGCTACAGTCTCTACACTCTCCAAAGGGACCGTAGTGTACCACATCTAGGCTAAAAATTAATGGGAGTCCTACTGAGGCTAAGGAAAATTCTTACACTACTGCTTGCAATTAAATTAACTGACCACCAGTATTCGAAGACCGCGCATACTGTGCTTTATCACGCTTAAAAATCGTCAGTTTCTGCTCACACTTAGTATGGCAAAACCGTAAATAGACTTCCTGGTATTTTTCGCCATAAAGTACAAGGTAATGTAGCCGCGCGGTCTAGGTCGCCTTGCCGTGGTTTGCGCGGCTCCCCCCGGCGGAGGTTTCATTCCTCCCTCGGGCATCGGTGGGTGTGTTGTCCTCAGCGCAAGTTAGTTTAAGCTAGATTAAGTAATGTGTAACCTTAGGGACCGATGACCTCAGCAGTTTGGTCCTACAGAAATTTACCACCATCCATCCATAACGCATATGATACTTTTACAGGCACTTCTGTTATCAAGATCATTCCTCGTTTTTATCGCTCGTGTGGCCCTAGTAAATAAATCTCAACAAGAATACAAAATAAAGTCTTACATGATATGCACAAATGCATAAATTCTGCAATCACGTTCCTGCACAAGTGTGAAAAACGGCACTGTAGAGCACCGTTATAGCAATGAGCACAGAAAGGAAGAATGAACTACTCACAACCTGGTATAGATTCAAGCAAGGCAAACAGAACAACAACAATACCATACAACGCCGCTGGAACATCTGACGTTGCCGGTACTCATTGCAAACACACCGCGTCAACTCGGACGGTGGTGATCCTGTTCCGCGCCCGTAGATGGTGCACCTGACCCACCACACGCAGTCCGTAGTTAGTCTGTGGTGTCTGCTGTCCAAATTTTTCCACAAAATTCCAGTGCTGGTCGCTGTACACGCAACAGCACTTCTCTTCACAACATCATTCTTTCTCTAAGCCACTGGAGAGAGCTCCACATAATCGCGAAACAAAGATCTCGCGGTAACAGCAACGATGGAACAAAATCCAACTGTGCGCCGCTCACTATTTCACCCCAGGACGACCACTAGCTACAACGACGTTAAATAAAATGAACTAATAGCAGACATATGGTATAACACAAATCAATAACACGCGTCATTAAGGAACGACGTCCATTAACAACAGGGTATCTGCATTTTGGATCCATGAAACCGCATGCTATTGTGATTCAATGCTTTACAATTGATAACTGAGGCTAGTGACGCGGAATTTACTGCTGAAAACGCTGCATATCAACAGTGTTACGCCCGAGCAGCACAACGCTACGTCAGCGATCAAAACACAAGGTCTAACGGGCACTAAGTAACAGAGACGACTGACGGCTACTCTCCTTCAGTCCGTTGCTTAGCTGGGTGGTAACGTGATCGCCTCCAATGCAACCGGGCCCGGGTTCGATTCCCGGCCGGGTTGGAGATTTTCTCCGCTCGGGGACTGGGTGTTGTGCTGTCCTCAGCATCATTTCATCCTCAATGTGCTGTCGACTGAAATAAGACTTGCACTTGGGCGGCCGAACTTCCCCGGATGGACACTCCCGGTCAACGATGCCATACACTCATTTCATTTCATTTCCTCTCCTCCAGCGTACACTGCAAGTGCTTCAGAGATGGCGCTCACCCTACAAACAGCTTAGCGGCTATTTCTGGACCAGCACCTCCGATGTCCGGTGCCAACAAGCAGACGCACGAATTCAAATTGCCGTAGCTATGGACATCCAGCACAAGGGTAATGTATTCATACCAGCCATATGGGTAGAATCTACGACAAAATGTTCGTTAACGATCCATACTAGCATCGAATCCATAGTTTTCTTGGTCGCTAGGCTTATTGCTGAGTGAGTGTCCTTATGATATTTTACCCCTTGTATAACAGGGGGTCGGCGAGGGGTGGGGGGGGGGAAGGGGGCGGTGTGGTAGGAGGGCAGCAATGGTGTTGAAATATCTGCAAATCTCGCTAACGACTGAAGTAATTCCTGCCAAACGTGGCGCAGGTATCACCTGCTGTCTGGAAAAAACTGCTGTGCAGTGAAGAAGTATTGTTGTGTATGCTGGGAGACAGTCTCTATTGTGTGAGCTTTGTACTAATCTGAATAAGACTGTTGGCATGCCACTTTGTGACTTATAAACATGTTCTTTCGTTGTAGTTATGATCCACCAGTATTTCTGGTATCAACTGTCATGGCTTTGGTTACTGGAGTTTCTTCGACTATGATAGAATGGAGATCTGAGAATGGGTTGATATGTAACTTGACATAAATGGATGCTCTGAAGGTTGCGGAATTAGATGTCTGTATTTGCCTTTTCTTTCATTAGTTACTATTTACTTGTGCTGATGTGTCAGATGACTTTCATGTATAATTTTTTTTCTTTTATGTGCAATTGGCCTTAGATTACTGCCATATTATGTATGTTTGTGTTTCGTTAAGAGAAGAATTCTTTATTTTTAACTATGGCTTCAAATGTTTCATTAGGATAAAGATACAAAGTTCAAATGGCTCTGAGCACTATGGGACTTAACATCTATGGTGATCAGTCCCCTAGAACTTAGAATTACTTAAACCTAACTAACCTAAGGACAGCACACAACACCCAGTCATCACGAGGCGATAAAGATACAGTTATGTTAAATGTTTGCGCCTTTGCATACTGGTAGCAGGGGAAGACAGAAAATGTTAATTGCCATGATATGTCTATAAAGTATGATTGTAGACTGATATTTATCGTTCCACCATTTTATGGGTATTTTAACGTAGTGCTGTTAGTCACGTAAGTGTATTTGTGTGTAACTTTCAGGTTCTCCAAAGTATGTATTGTACTGGAGCAGTGATCTGGGAGCAACGACAATGCTGTCATGTATGCACACATTTGTATTTGTCTAATATTGACGGTTACCTTAAAAGTGATGCAGCAAAGTACCTGTGGTGTGTTCTGAGGAATGCTATTGCTGTCTGAAAAAGAAGATTACAGACATGACAGTATATATTGATGGCTGATTTAGAGTTGCGCTTGTTCCCTTTTTCTGGTGGCAGCTATTACACGTGTCATGACTAGATATGGACGAACATGAGGATGACTGAAAACATGAGTGCCCGGTTATGTGATGTTAGGGGCACAAATGCAGAAAATTTTACAGATGACTGAGGACAATGTACGGAACAACGTTACATCAGTACTTTCTTCATTTGCAGACTAATTATTGTAGCTATTACAAGTAGTACACTTTTAGGAGGTCTGGTACCACCAAGTACGCATAGCGAAAGTAAGCCATTAATGTTTATTTCTCCTGGTTAACAGTGTATGCACGTTGACGCAAAACCGTCAGTCTATACTGACAGGCGTAGTTGGAGTTGGAACTAAAAAGACTCCCACCGAACAGGCTATGAAGGCCGAACGTACCGACTGGCCGCTGTGGTTCCCTCGGTCCACAGGCATCACTGGAGGCGGGTATGAAGAGGGATGTGGTCAGTACACCACTATTCCTATCATATGTCAGTTTACTTCTCATTCAAGTAACTCCTCAGTTTGCCTCACAAGTGCTGAGTGCACCCCGCTTACCAACAGCGCTCGGCAGACTGGATGGTCACCTATCCAAGTGCAAGGTCAGCCCGACAGCGTTTAACATCAGTGATGTGACGGGAACCTGTGTTAGCATTGCGGCAAAGCCGTTGGCTAGTTGCAGTTACGATGGTGCAGAAAACACCGAGTAGTAAATTATGTGACGTCTTCGTGGGAATACTGTTAGGCACAGAGAAAACACAAGTAACACACTGAAGTGGGTACATATTAAGTTAGCAATGATTAGAATATCTGTACCTATACTCCTAACATCCTGTATACACAAGGTGATCAGAAACTGTTTGAGAAGTTTTTAAGGGTTTTCATGGTAGTTTGTGATGAGAAATAACTGTTAAGAACAAAATTCGATACGTTGCGACGTTTCCGGGTTAATTAGCATCAAAGGTAGCGAACTAAGTCGCTGCAAGCGCAAATTCAAGCAGCATCTAGAGTCAGTTGTTCTCATAGTATAGATGATAGCGCACGAGATTTCTCAGCCTTTGGTTTGGATTCGAAGCTTACTACCGTCCCTTCTCCAACTTTTGTGTCGTTCTCTTGATTCGTTTCAGTATACCACATCTTCTTCGGCAGCTCGCTTGAATTTGGGTCCGCAATGGCCTGACTGGCTAACTTAAATGCTAATTAACTCGGAAACGGCACAACGTACAAAAGTTTTTTCTTAACAGTTACTTTTCCGCTGAACCTACCGTGCAATACTCCACAAGCTTCTCACACACTGTGTGCGACCAGAGAGAGAGAGAGAGAGAGAGAGAGAGAGAGAGAGAGAGAGAGTGTACACTTGTGTGAAGGAAATTTCTCTCCCTAGTTCTTTAGTACGTCTATAATTGGCAATTTAATGATGTTCTAAGCTTTACCTTGTTAAGCTTATATGTTATGAACTTATTATTATTTGATTTTGTAACAAGTTTTTATTCCATTGTATGAGTTGTTTCTTTATTTACTCTATTGTAAAATGGCACTTCTTTAAAATTTGGTTTTTTGTTGTTGTTTTTGTTCTACTTGGGTTCATTACATTGAGACACTTCCTCTCTATAGTCCATTCATGTATGGAGTACAGATAAGTGTAATACATTACTGGCGTTTGCTCATTTCATGTAACGCTATGCGACAAGCGAGGAGGAGGGGGTGGGGGGCAGGGAGGATCAGAATTCACTTTCACGGACACGCACATGTACCCCTGAGCATCGAGAGGAGCGTTCAAATGGCTGCCTCGAACGCTGAAACCTGATTCCTAGTCCAGTCTAAACCAAACAGGGAATTCGAAGAGCCCGTCTTCTACGTCACTGCAGACGAACCTAACGAGGATCGCTGTCGCTGTGGGCGTACTGAATTACTTAAGAGACAAGACCCGGCTCGCGTACGGACACTGCACAGGAGATCGGAGGGGTATGGCCGAGCCAGGTCAATGTGGCAGGTGTCGCTCGCTGGGAAAGTAATTGTACCGCTGCCTCACTAGCCTGTACCTCCACCCCCACCCCTCCCCCCCAATCCTCTCTGTTCTTCCTTCAACTTCTTCATTTGGTACTTTATTCGTCAACTTTGTCTTTAATACCTTTCAACAAAGTAATAGTTGAGTGAATTTCCCTCATTCGTCTGTTACCTTCCCGCAGTACGCGTACCACCAATACATGCTGGCCTGTTTCGGATGTACAGTTCATTGCAATGTTGCGAACGTGAGACAGTGGATTTAACTGACAAAATGTGTATTACAAACACACTTATCATACTCTTCGGCGTTGTTCATAAACCCTTAAGAGATAACACCACTGCAAAATTATAAAAAAATCATTCTTTTATTAATAGACTTAAAACATGCCTTGACCCTTTTTAGATGTGAAGCAAAAAGCTAATCCCTTAAAAAAGGAAAAAGGAAAGAGTTGCTCTGTGGGATCCGAGAACCTCTTCTACGTCTCTCGTTACCCGAAACAGCCTCCCTGCGCCAGCTCGATATTCCCTGTAATGTCTGGGTACAGTTACAAGCGTTTCACAACAGCAATACGTTATCTTCGCGACAGCAGGCGTCAGTGCGTGTACAAAAAGACAATTATTTTGCTTCGACTCTTGATTTTTGTGTGCAGTATTAACTTTTTATAGCATATTTGTGAACTTATATTATACATTTTTGTATTTCGAGGATGAATGTGTGCTAAGAAAGTGTACTGGGGTAGTAGAGGTACGAAAACATGGTATCCAACGCGGCATCGAAGTAATATTTCATGAAAGCGTCCAAAGAATAGATATGAGGCTGAGAGGTGTACAGAAGGAATGAGTGCCTTTGCAACGAAATTTAAACACCATGACGAGGCTTTTGATGTGAATTACGGGTTGAGCTATAGGATTATAAATTTTTTCGCCATTTTCTCTGTTATTTCTCAACACGTGAAATGTAAAATGTAGAATGCAGACATCACGTTGCAAGAGTAAATTCCTCTAGGATTAGGTTTCACAATAATTATTGCTTTACCAAACTGCTCAGAAGCTGTTATACCAAGTAGTAAGATTATATGGAATGCAGGTGAAACCAACCGTCGAATCATTTTCACAATGGGCCTGCGTGGAGTAGGGCTAAACGGAATAGTAAAGTTTAGTGCATTCATGAAATTGACATGACCGATATTTGAATCGCTCTATGATAAATTAGTGGATCTGATTTCGATCACATCGCTAATAGTACGACAAACCAGTCCTGGGATAGTAGATTAATGGTAAGAGTTTTCTAAAAGTAGAATTTTTTCATTTGTTCATATCTATACCAAATTACAAAATTTCAAACACGTTTCTCTTGGAATATGATTTTTAAAAAAGGCACGCAGCGTAACTCTAATAGTTTTGAATATTTTTATTTGAAAATTTAACCATGACATTGAAATAACATTTCAATGTGAACTACTTAGGGGATTTCCGGTCAATTAATTTAAACAGTACTGTCTACTTTTTTGTGAAAATTGAGCGACTTTATTCAATTACGCAAAAATCTATTATTCTCAAATCCACGACCTGGTTCATTAGCTACACTCATGTAGATTACACATTTTTTTTTCTTTTTTCGGGATTCAAATTGACACCAGTTTGGGTGCCGCAGATCAACTCAGATTCAATGTTCCTTGGGAGAATTACTGCATTGTCGCAATTGTGTAATATTTTCCGACAAAACTTTTTGTAATATGCTTAAATATACAGGGTGAGTCACTAACTATTGCCACCTAGAATAACACCGAAAATATGATAGTAGGTGAAAAGTTTGTGGGGCAAATGTTGCATGGGTTAAAGGGGACCATAATATGACGTTGGTTTTTTGCTGCTAGGTGGGGTTGCGTCAGAGACATGAAGGTCAACTTTGGTTTATTAAATGGTGTGCTATAGTTTGGTACTTATTTTCTGATAGCGGCTAGCGAGTCGAAACCACTGATGTGTAACAGTAAGGTCTTTGAAGGTCAACAAAGGTAAAAAAGGTGGCATAAACGTCCATTTACAAAGGGTGTTCGAAGTGGTGACCATTGGTATTAACGCAGTGCTGCAATCTCCTTATCTTGGATTGAGTAGTATTCCCTATCACATCGGCACTTATCAAAGCACATGCTCTGAAAATACTCTCTCTTATACAGTGTAAATAGTAAATATTCGCCGAATACGGCGTATCCATCTAACATGCCATTGACATGTAAACACTATTCGATGGTTTCGCATTAAAACAGTAACAGGAGAGGTGAGACTAGTATCGTCGAATCAAGCGAATGTGAATGATGTATTCCTTAGAAGAACAAGTCGATATGCTTCTCATTTACGGAGAATTCCAACAAAAACCAGAGCCAGAGACTTATACAACTAAAGATATCCTCAACGTACCCACGTCCTACATTTAAATATGTGTATGACAAAGTGAGAACAAAAGGATCTTTAACGCATCGGAAAAATATCCGGCAAAGGAAAATTACTAACGAGGAAAAGGAAATTGGTACTCTTGCCACTATGATTCGAGATCCTTGTGTTAGTTAGCGTCATATCGCAAGGGAATCTGGCAAGAGCCAGAGTAGAATTGTTCGTGTTCTGCATCGCCATAAATATCATCCTTACCATATCAGTCACCAACAAGAATTAACTGATACGGATTGTATGCGTCGCATTGACTTCTGCCGATGGGCTCAACTTCAGATTCATATGGATGACGCGTTTATTAATTTGATTTTATTTACTGACGAGGCTACATTCATGAACCACAGAAATGTTAAATTGCATAACATGTATTACTGGGCAACTGAAAAATCCATGTTGGCTGCCGAAAGTTGCACACCAAAAACTGTGGAACTGTGGTCAGTGAATGTATGGTGTGGGATTCTGGAGGACAGAACTGTAGGCCCCTATTTCACCGAAGGAAATCTTAATGGTAGTAATTACATCACATTCCTGCAAGAAACACTAGGTCTGTTATTGGAAGAAATACCTTTAGGAACAAGGAACAGAATGTGGTATAAACACGATGGCTATACGGCACGTTTTTCGCTGACGGCTAGAAAAGAGTTGCAGAGACAATTCGCAAATCATTGAATTGGACGCGGAAGAGATTTGTCGTGGCCGGCTCGTTCGCCACACTTGACACCTCTGGATTTTTTATTGTGGGGATTCGTAAAAGACATTGTTTATTAAGACGGTCCAAATACACCTGAAAATATACGAGAGAGAATTATCAAATCATGTGCTTCGATACGTGCGAATGTGATAAGGAATACCACTCAATCCATGGTAAGAAGGTTGCAGCACTGCATTGATACTAATGGTCATCACTTCGAACACCTTCTATAAATGGACGTTCATGCCACCTTTCTGACCTTCGTTGACCTTCAAAGACCTGTTACACATTATGGGATTCTTATCGATAGTCGTTATCGGAAAATAAGGACCGAACTATAGCATCCCATTTAAAAAACAAGGTTGACCTTCATGTCTCTGACGCGACCCTCCTAGGAACAAGAAACCAACGTCGTATTAATGCCCCTATTGTCCCATGCAACTTTTGTCCTAGAAACTTTTCAGCTCCTATCGTACTTTCGGAGTTATTCTAGGTGGCAATAGTTAGTGACTCACCCTGTATACTCAATGAATACCTCAAGTATTATTTATCACTATCAAAGAAACGCGGTTTTTGGGCTATTACAGTGGTGTTGTCCCTTACGGCCACCAGATCCTCGTTCAGTGCCTGCTATTGTTGCTATGTTGATGTATCTTACTAGTTCAGCGCGATCCCTCTCCGGTAGACGAAAACCATTCTGCTACTAATTTTAAGCTGTCTGTGTTCTACAAAGACGACTGCTTGCGCAGACTAATACGCACACAGAATAGTATGCGAAAGGAATCGGTGCGCACCATATTAGAGAGCACGTTAGCTCTGTTTGCGGAATGATACACTATAATACATAACTGCTGTTGAGGCACTCATATTACGCGTTATTTAGTTCTCTTTCTAGTAGAGGAACGCCGCGAGCTGAGTTCTGATGGCATTTTATATGAGAGGGACAGTGGGGAAGAATACTATTGATAACAACTGTTTACTGAAAACTATTCTATTCTATTTGCTTGTGTTATTGTGTGAAGACCGTTGAATGCGAAGTGTATGGACGTAAATATTCAACAGCTTTTTTTTTTTTTTTTTTTTTTTTTTTTTTTTTTTTTTTTGTAAAAGCAAAAGAAAAAGACAGTTGATTTTAATTTAATGGAAGACATTGCCTTTAACCCCAATTCCCGGCAAAACTTAAGGATGAGTTACGTTGTATAACGTAACATATTAACTTCTCCATGGAAATGAATGAAAGTGCGGGAGCAAGTCGCCAGATGTCTCCCACTCGTGCCCAGACGTCACATTGCGTGAGGTCAGCGTGACTATAGCGCCAAGTGGGTCTAGCCCTCGAACATGAGGCTGTTGAAGAACTGGGCAAAAATAGTGTGTGGTGTGGTGGCGTTCTGCTTTACAACATGGCCCGAAGGCAACATTTGGATGACTTCACTCAGGAAATGATCATCGGGAACCTGGAAGGAAGCGAAGTGTGACGAGTGCAGTCCAGGAGTTTGCTATTACTCACAGCATTGTTTCACATACATGGGGAGCGTTCCGAATCACAGGCAGTGCTGCCCGAACGAGTGGAGAAGGTCGACCTCGGTCAACTGCAGCCGAAGGCAGGAGCAGCATTTTGCAACAGGCAAGAGGGGACCCATGTCAAACAGCAATTGCAGCTACATTTAGCAGGACTGCAGCAAACGCAGTCTCACCTACTGCAGTAACACACCGACTGCATAAGGGGTGATGTCTTTGCCCGACGACCGGTATTTTGTGATCCGTTGACATCCGCATATCGGCCGCACCGTTTGCGATGGTGCCAAAAGAATGAAGAATGGAGCAAAGAGAAACGGGGTCGCGCGCTCCTCTTGGATGAGAGCGATTCAAACTGATAAGTGTTTCTGAACTTATTCTCATACAGCGAGAGGCGGGAAAACGTAATGGACTCAGAAACATTGTCGAACAAGCTCGTTTTTGTGGTCCAGGTTGTTACGGAATGGTGATCCATAATTTGCGTGGGTGCTCTGGCCTCCACATTTTTAAACACGGTACACTCACAGTCAGCGTTATTGCCGCATTATACTGTACCAGAAGGATACCGGGAAAGCGAGAAAGGGCTGCATCCCAATTAGATACCATCCATCTTTCATCAATAAGAACTGCATTTATTATAAATTACCAGAATTTAACAATATGATACGACAACTTATTCACACATATCTGCAAGCTTGCGTTAAGGTAAAAAGCAGCCTTTAAACAATCACTAAACACAATGAATAAAACCTGTTAAAAGGCAATATGGTTCCACATGTAGAACTTCCAGAACAACAGGAGGATGTGTTCTAATTTATCAATAGCTGAAATCCTGAATGATTTTACTAAGCGACTAACAAAACGCCCTTAGAAAAATATGGTTGACAAGAAATGGATAAGACCCAAGAACAGATACAGAATAATTATTATATTTGTTTAAGATAGAAATAGCAATTACTGATAATAGCAAGAACCAGAGTGAATAATTCAGTTCATCCTGACAATGGAATAATCAACAAGGAAGTACAACCAATTACAGAAAGTTACTAGGTTAACCTTGGGGGACAAACGAAAAATAATTACAATCTAAATGAAATAAGAATATTTTAAAAACATAAGCATTCTCCCAAATTTACTTTGATGGCACCTACGGAATTCCTCAGACAAGAAGGGACACTACCAGCTCCGGATTTAACAAAAATTAGGATCGCACCCCAGAATAATTTAATTTTTATTATTAATTTAGGCTGGAATAGGGCAAGAAACTCAATGTAGATATCTCGTCGAAGAACTGGCCAAGACGCAGGACGGGAAGCGATATAACACGCGCCGATGTCATGCCGCAGCGTGTCAACACAAGGTGCACTTCACTACCGCTCGCTCCCGGCGTCTGCTTCGCACAAGTAAACAACTCCAGCACCGCCACCACGAGTTCCACCTGAACGGTAAATGTAAATATCAAATGTACACAGTGAAATCAGCTGACCTTAAAATATCGACATTCACTAGCAAGAGGGTGCGACCCAAATAACCAGCCGGCCGGGGTGGCCAAGCGGTTCTAGGCGCTACAGTCTGGAGCCGCGCGACCGCTACGAGCGCAGGTTCGAATTATGCCTCGGGCATGGATGTGTGTGATGTCCTTAGGTTAGTTAGGTTTAAGTAGCTCTAAGTTCTAGGGGACTGATAACCTTAGCAGTTAAGTCCCATGGTGGTCAGAGCCATTTGAACCCAAAAAACCTAATGAATTGCCTCTGATTATTTCTCTCCAACCGCTAGTAGCGTCAAAATACCACAGCTTCTATAGGGAAATAACAGACAATACAATAAATAGCCAAAACGACCTTATTAAATTTACATAATGATGTGCCTGAAAGTATTGAACTCGAATAAGAATACTTAGAAAACTGGAAGGACATCGGCGTGGGCAGAAAGTCCACACCGTCGAGCTTCCCTTGAATTATTAAAACTGAACAAACGTGCATAGCTGGTGATCATCGGAATATCTAACACTTAGTTGAGTAACATACTTGATAAAAAAAGGTAACATTTCAAACGTATCTAGAAAAGTTTCACCAATAATGTATTGAAACCAATACGTAAGATGAGCAAGCCCTTCCACAACACAACCTGAAAGCTAAGATGCGCTCAAAAATCTTTTACAGATACCAAGTACACATTAATGAGACAGCAGCAAAATTCCATAGTAAGCCGTTAACAAGGCAGTAAGCCAACTCAGAGCGATGGATGTCGGAGCAGCAATAGATTACGTAGCGGTCACAGAACCAACAGCCACGAGGTTTACCTACCAAAGTCATTGCAATTATACCCGGGTACGTTCACTACCTATTTTTCACGTGGCTCATCTGCAAAGGGGGTTGGTAGTGAACGGTTGCATTTGCACCCCTAATAATGGGTCGTATATTGGCTAGCCTTTGAACAGCAGAGAATTGAATTCACAATTGTCCATACCACAAACTTGCGCAAAATGAGGTACACTATACAAGTTCAGATTGAAACTTATTTATTTAAAAACACTTGTAACTTTGTGGCCATGCACATTAAAGTTCACAAATCCGATCTGGATAAATAATAATCGGTGCAATTCGTACACATGGTTTACTGTCTCATACCTACACACTTTCACGTTGTTCCTTCACAGTTTATTCACATACACTGGCGTCCATGCTTACACTCACGGCACTTTGCCGCTCCCAACTTACTATCACAACGGACAACAACCAAAGACCTCCTTTTCCCGCTCATATCTCAAGTCCTGAGTCGGGTCACGTGACACTACATTAATCAAAATTATTCCTAAACATGGCCACAATTCGTTTACAATTTTTATAAGATTTAAATACTTAAACCTGGTTACATTATATAATTTTACACACATTTATCACAACATAATTTTATAATTCGTTGCAATTAAAAAACAAAGCTTTTGTGATGTTGTTGCTTTAAGTTGTTCTGAAAGCGGTGCTGCTATTCAAGACCATAAAAGTGGGTTAAAGCTGTGAGCTACCTGAGGAAGTTAACCTTGCATTACTGCGCAACTGTTTCACCAGGTATCCAGTCTAGCTTACCCAATTCCCAACCAGACTAACATTAATTATAATCTTTTAGTACTCATCTTACGATAACCGCTGGTATATATATATATGTATATATAAAGACAATTTAAATAAAAGGAAATAAATCAGTTTATATTTGGACATTTATTTTAACATTGATCATTGTTCCGTTAAATTTCAGCATATCAAACTTGATTCATAACTAAACTGGTGCCTTATTTAGGATTGTGTAAATGCGAGTTTGTAATCTTACCGAACACATCAAATAGGGAGCCAAGATTGGGAGACTACATACAACACTACATTCATAAAATAACACACGAAGAACGGTGAGATACACCCAAGAGGAAATTAACCACAACCAACCGATTCAATTTTCACCCAAAGTAGTTACGTTCGTAGCGCAATCCTGTCCGTCATGAAATTACCACACACTGGTATACTAAATTCATACTAACTCTCTGTGAAATCTTCTCGAAAAGAATAGCTGAGGGCTAATTTGTTGCTTACACCACATACTTGGTTTACACAAAGAGTGTAACTCCACAATAATTTTGATAATTAAAATAAATTACATCGAAACGCAATTTACAAAAGAAAAATCTCGAACTGGTTACTATCGTCTTGCTATTAACCTGATGGGTAAAACAATTGTATAAGCACGTGGTACTGGTCTCACAAGTACACCCCACGTGGGTTGAACATAAAGAAAAGTTGCTTTATTGAAAAATATTGTCAAGACGAGACGTTATAATCTCACGCGTATTCGCATTTAAGATTGATGATCTTAGTTAGAGTTACTGATCAACACGTGGTTCCACTTTACTCACAAAGTAGTGACAAAGCAACTACCGGAGGATTTTCTGAACTTCACACTCGAATTAAACTGCGTTGCAATTTAAGATAACATTAGATATTTTAGAGCTAGATCTGAAAAAAAGGTGATTAAATTTTCAGTTAGGCTGAACTTAAGAAATCCATTGTCCTACGGACTTAGCAGACACGCGCTTAGCTGGAGATCTTACCACTTCAGACACTCGCCGCAGACAGACTGACCTGGGTTTGCCTACCGAGCGTGCTTAACAGATACAAACGGAAGTGACCAGAGAGGCAGCTTCCTATACCAACATGACAAGGGTCGGACAGGACCATACTAAGAATAGAAACCTCTCTGCTTTTAGAAAGTGTAGCTACCTGTCCCGACGTTGGTCCTACTGTTCCCTAGCAGACAGGCTTGTCTGCTACCATCAAGCATGCAACTAGAAATACATTTGCTCATTCATCCTCTCACACAGAAGGGAAGGGGATGACAGTATCTTATCATATACAGTATATAAAAGAAAGCGGATGTAGGTTCCGTATGAGACTGTGTGACATGAATTACATATAAACTGTGTTTTAAAGTGTAGTAGTGTGACAGATCGTTCTTGTTTACGTGTAAAAGTAACACGTTTCACTGCTCAGTCTCCACCCAGATAGTCAGAAACACCACAGTAAATTTAGAAGAGGAATTTATGCCGTAAATGACAACAGATTTAAGAAATTGACATTAAAGGAATCCAACAGAGACCTTTCACTTTATGCAACGGAACTACGACGCTCATCAAAACAGAAGAGAAATATTTTCATGTCCATTTTGCATTACACTACTTTCACTCTGCATTTAACATATAATTTTATTCTTAAGCACAGAAACTTAAAAACAGAACTAATTTATAACATCCTATCAGATTTACATAATTAGAAATAACTCCATGTTTTGGCATAGTTTCACCCTCTCTCTTCATTTAATGACGTCTTTGCACGAAATATGCGACATACAAATATTTGTCTGGCACTACAAAGATCAAAACCGAATGGTGTCTTCATAATAAAATAACGACTTACTTTGCAGTTGTTCTAAACATCTTTATAACTTAATTCTACTCTGAAACATTTTGATTGAAGTACATCAGCAAATGGTTCAAATGGCACTGAGCACTATGGGACATCACACACATCCATGCCCGAGGCAGGATTCGAACCTGCGACCGTAGCGGTCGTACGGTTCCAGATTGTAGCGCCTGGAACCGCTGGGCCACTCCGGCCGGCGGAGCTCTTGGTAGGAGAGGTCATTGACAAACGCACAAGTCTGCGTGTTCCCCCGACTTAAATCCCTTCGAACAAGTTTTGGAAGCGTATTGCAGCACCTTCATATGCACTAACGCCAATCCATCAGTTGTTAACAGCGCTGGTGGCGGAATGGAGTGCCCCACAACAAGAACTCCTAACCAACCTTGGGAGCACGTTGTAGAGCATGCATGCTCAGCGTAGCGTTCACACACCGTACTACAAACCATGCCACGCTTTTTGTAATGTCTAGGAGACCACCACAGATCGCTGTGACTTGAGTGTAATTATTGCCTAAGAATAAAACTATCATTTCTGTTCGTCTCATTGCGTATTTCTTTCATTTATCTTGTGTGCGACACTGCAGCAGTTCTTTCAATGTATAGTCTAAGTTTAATCAAGGTGTGCTACTGGGCAGTGACACATCTTGTGAAAGTTACTTTCGTCCTTAAGTCTTGCACACCAGTGTGTAGTCAACAAAATAGTTTCGAGAATCATTTGGCGAGGTATCTTCAGCCAGTCATTTCCAACTAAGTAACACTTCGCGTCAGTCTGAATTTTCTCAGTGTTGCAATTTACATAGTCCAACCAAAGTTTACTCTTAGATTATGATTGAATAGTTCTGCCACATTCCATTTTTTTCTGCTTCGGGTTCCATTACTTCTAGGCGGACATTAGCCGGTAGTGATGCTTCAAGCTGCATAAAATAGCATGAATTAAGAACACAAATATCGCGAAATTGTGAATCGATCTTCTTTGTTTTGCCTTCTAGATATTCAAATATATAACGTTTCGTATCACTTCATGAAATCTCATGGAATACTGAATATTTTCCTTCTAATTTCTTTTTTTGTGTCATGAATAGTTGGCAAATAAACACATTTATACATTATTTTTATTGTCATTCCTTAGCACATGTGCGAATTTATTAATGTTTTCTGATCTTGACTGTACATTCGTAATCGAATATTGGTTTATGTTCCGCAGCTATTAAACACTAGTTGTACCGTCCGGAAAAAGTCTCCAGACTTTCACTGATGTTGGTTCCAAGTGCAGCAGGAAAGTAACTGGCCAGTTTACTATTGAAGAACGCAACAGCTACTTCTACATCAGTACTCACTGTGACATGCATGCCAAATGATACTTTCGATATCCGTTTCATTCGCATATGGAGTGATTGAAAATGACTGGTTAAATGCCTCCGGTAATTAGTGTAACTGTGTCTCCGCGGTTCCTACGGGAGTAACAGTAAGTGGTAGTAGTATATTCGTAAATTCCTCAATTACTGCTTATTCCTGAAACTTTTCGCGATATAGTTGGGGCCAATCTGATTTTCAGAACGTCCATGGCGCTCTCCCATGAGAAAAACAAAAATTCAGTCATTCATGATCATTTTTGTACACACTTGATATACCCCTATCCGTTTTATTTGATTTGTGTCGCACATTCTTGGACAGTATTCAAAAGGATGGAACGCATGGGTATTTTGTAAGCATTTCCCTTCACAGACTGAATGTATTTTCCAAGTATCCTTTCAGTGAACAGACATCTGACTCCTGCTTTCCCTACAACTGAGCCTAAGTGATCATCCCATTTCACATCCCCACAAACTCTCACAGATTGGTATCTGCATGAGTTGACTGACTCCAATTGCGAGACACTGAGACTGAAGTTACAGGCTACTCAATCGTGAACTGCTGGAAACGAACGTTTTTTAGACTGGCTAGTAATCAACACTCAATGGTGGGAGGGAGAGACGGTGCATACGCCATTTAAATCAGGAATGTCCGTCATATCAGTAGCAGTGGAACACTGGACGGTACAGAATCACGTTTCGTGTACGGCATTTCCGTGCTAAATGATGAGTTTGCCGCTGCAGCACGGTGGATGCTGTAAGGAAACTGCTCTGTGTGGTACAACAATCCTACGATGGATTATAGCTTTCAGAACAACAGGAAATATTCTCAAGAAGAAGCCTTCAAGCCCTCATAAAAAAGCGAAGTCATCCGCAGACATAGCCATTGCGAGAGGCAGTCGTCAGGAGTCCGAGATAATCTGCACGCTTACGTGCGCAGTGTCCGCGGCTGAATCGTGAGTCTGTGGTTGCTGAATCGTGAGTCTCTGGGGTGTAAAAATAAATAAATAAATAAAATATCCATTCGTATAGCATACACCACTCTAAAATCTTTTGAAGATGTGACTGGATATTTGTGTAGCCGGAAAGCGATCATTAAAAGTCGCCTTGCCTTTCAAATTATTCATGTTAACAAGAGTTGTGAGTCGCTGAATTGTTGCAAAGATATTCTGTACCCTGTTCTCGATTGTGTGCGTACTGTATTTTACTGGTGAAGTGAAGGTATGTCTGTAGTGGATACTTTGGAAATTAAGTTGCCTAATCAACGAGTTGCCCAAATGGCAGTGATGAGTTGAAGCGAGTCCCGTTGAAATGAGACAAAAGTACTTTTGTTTCTGACGCTCTACTGACGACTTTCTGGTTCCTTATGTTCTTTTTTCTTCCGTCATTTGTCAAAGCGTGTTTGTATACGCTGTGTACTGAGCTAACATTCCGAAGGCCATTCCTACACTGCAAAGGACAAGGGTTATCGTGAGGTCGTGGCAATGCTCGCATAGCTTGGAGTAATATTTTGTTTTCAGCCCTTATAGCGCTACAGATGTATTTTCGGTTGAACACTGAATTAGCTTCCGCTGTTCAAAGAGAGAGATCTGCTTCCACGCTCGCGGCAAAGTATCGGTATAGCAACTGTACATCTGTGAGGTTAACCTACGGGATTGGTCATATTACTACTGTTGTCTTGTTGCTCAGATTGTTCTAGAGGGTGTGGAGTTTTCTTTTGATATTATTTTCATGTATCATGAAATTGTAAACCATGTGGTCCATCACAGGATGAGTGTAAATTTTTTGTCGCTGCTAATAGTGTTGCTTACTAATAAACGGAAGCTACACTAAGGCGTCTTTGATTAGTTTTGATCTTCCAGTCATTTGCGGATTCTGCGAGATCTGTGAACTGTTCACGGGAGCTCTGTTGTTCATACTTGAGACAGTATTTGATTTGAGAACATGTTATTAGATTCAGTCTGACTTCAGCAAAACTATTAATCAGAAGCAAACTGCTATCAACACAAATATTTTGAATTCTTTACATGCTTTCAGAGCCCGAAATGTAATTGGTGGAAGTTCGAACTGCTTCAGACTACATTGACGTGACCAAAGTCACGGGATAGTGAATCGCACATATATTGATGGGGGTAATACCTCGTACACAAAATATAAAAGGGCAGTGCGTTGG
This sequence comes from Schistocerca piceifrons, assembly GCF_021461385.2. Classification (NCBI taxonomy): domain Eukaryota; kingdom Metazoa; phylum Arthropoda; class Insecta; order Orthoptera; family Acrididae; genus Schistocerca; species Schistocerca piceifrons. Next base: position 1,022,621,762 of record NC_060138.1, on the reverse strand, counting down.
CATGACTGGCATTTGTACTCAGGTGATTCATGTGAAGAGGTGTCCCACGTGACTATAGCTGCAGGACTGGAATTAACGACTTTGAACGCGGAATGATACTTGTATCTAGACGCACAGAACATTCGACTTCGGAAATCGATAGGGAATTCAATATTCCGAGATCCACAGTGTCAAAAGTGTGCCAAGAATATCAACATTTGAGGATTACCTCTCGCTACAGACAACGCAAGCGCCAAAGGTCTTCACGTAACGACCATGAGAAGCGCCGTTTGCGTAGAGTTAGTCGTCAGTGCTGACAGACAAGCAACACTGCGTGAAATAACCGCAGAAATAAATGTGGGACAGTGGACGAACGTATTCGTTAGGACAGTGGGCGAATTTTGGAGTTAATGAGCTATTGCACCAGACGTACGACATGTGTGCCTTTGGTAACAGCACGACATCGTCTGCTAGTACGAGAGTCGACGACCAAAATTTTTGACTTACAGCAGCTTGACCAAAACCATAGAAGATCGACAAATTCGATTACGCTAAACGAAAAACTACTAACTTCAAACTGTGCGGCTGGTCCCGGCGGAGGTTCGAGTCCTCCCTCGGGCATGAGTGTGTGTGTTTGTCCTTAGCATAATTTAGGTTACGTAGTGTGTAGGCTTAGCGACTGATGACCTTAGCAGTTAAGTCCCATAGGATTTCACACACATTTGAACATTTTTTACTAACTTCAAAAAGTTTTAGAGTCACATCTGAGCGGATGTCATCTTCAAAAACGTCAACAAATTTTACAGATTTGTACCATAGCAATACGTCTGATTTTTGGAATGTAGTTGATCATAGATTTAAGATACAAAAAATGCTGTTTTCCGCACATACCTGAGGAACCACCTGAAAGAAAAGAAAAAAAGCACCTAAGAAGAAAATCATAGTAAATCGTAAGAAAATCTGTTTTACTAGCATATTTCTGTCAATTAGTACGCAAAAATCTTTTTCAGAAGAAAAAATGAGTTAAAGAATTTACTGATCGGTGACAAAGATTACGTCAAAAAATTGCTGGATTTGATAAAATAAGTTATCCAGATACAGAAAAAATTGATGTCAGACAAATTTAATGCATAACCTCATTAATCAGACATCTTTAGAGGCTCAAAAATTACAAAAAGAACATACTGGGGCATAAGAATGTCTATGTTGCAAGCCAATTAATTAGCTACAACCCACAAATTCTGATATGATTAATAAAGAGCTTACTCGAAATCATAATATGCAGGATTTTTTAAAAATAAGTTCCACAATAGTAAAGTAGAATAAAGTTTGAAAAATACAGTTTTCTTAAAGCAAAATAATGTGTTACCGACATCATCAAAATCATTCTCTAAGTGATTACCAATTTATTCACTGTCTTTTCATGTAAACAAACATAATTACTCAAAAACCAAACTTTTTTTTTTTGCAAAAAAGTTACACCGAAATTCTTGTCAGCTACATCTGTCTCGGATGTTGTTTCTTCGTCTACAATAATTTCGCTCATTCTTCGTAACTGGCTAATGGAGAATCATAGAAAATCGTAGTGTCCCCTCGTTGTCATACCATTCGAAATCTGTGGAGTTTAGATCTCTTACATTTGTCAAATGAGTGTTGCTCTATATTTACGAAGTATGTTTTGCTTTCATCAATGATGTTCCATTTCGGTTTTACATAGGGGTAGAGTGTAGACGTGAAAATCAATTAAATCCAAATTTTGAGCTTTAGAAGTGTGTTCATTTTCCATTTTGTATCTCTATGCAAAAATGTTTAATTTAACCGAATCGACATCATTAATTTTTGCTTTGTGCAATGTGCACATTGTGAGGTAACGGGCGAGTTGTGGCACTCTGAAAATATTCTAAGTTTAGAGTTGGCGTGGCCGCACTGGGGCCTCTCAGAGGGCCATGGCTCGTCGACGGCCACGTGGTGGCGAACGTTAGCCGGGGTCCAGGCCAACCACGTGGCTGGGAATTCCTAGATGACGCTGTGTCGATGGAAGAGACTTGTCTGCCGAGAGTGCCAAAGATGGCGAACTTTGTGAAACCATCATGGTAGACATTTCGCAGTTTGTATAGAAATTAATAGTAGCCAGATGAAACATGATACCTCAAAAAGAAACATGTCCATTACCATGATTTGCACGACGTTTCTGATGATGTAATCAGATTTTAAATATCTTTACTGGTTTAAAGTTTATTATCTGATGATAAATTATTCAAGGAACACCCAGCAACGAATAATCAAATTCTAAACAGTTCATCTTATTTTGTCGATCTATGTGTCTTTAGAAAGCTATAAGTGTAAACCTAAATTAGTATAAATTACAGGCATGTAACTTGAATAGTACATGAGTTATTGGAGGTCAAAGTGGCCGGTTACTATTAATCACGTCAGGCCATAAGTACTTCACAGTTACACGAAGAAATGATAGCAGATGCTTATAATTATATTTATTCATCTATGTCTTTGTTTATATCTGATATAATCTATTCATGAAGAAATTGGTTAAATATTTACTGTGTTTTAGAAAGCATAGAGACATTACGCTACTGGCCTACCTTTCGTTCCTATTCCTTTGATATATGATTATTTGATTTGTTTATGTATTTAATAATGTGTGTTAGAGCGTGTTTATGGTCCAGCCATAGGGACATTTATTTAATTTCAAGTTATTTAAATGTAAATGCAGTATTTCGAATGTGTTTCAAAAGGTTTGTCAGTGTGTGTTGACTTGAAGACATGGCGGGAGCGCTCTAGCCAATCACGGCGCTCGTTAATGGAGAGACTGTATGGAAGTGGGGGAGTATAGCACAGGACACAGGAGGTGCTGGACGGAGAGTCCTGGACGGTATGGTGCGACGGACACACCGTCGCGGGAAAGACTAGGAAAGTGGAGCAGTTTGCGCGTGGTGGCGGGAGATACAAATATTTTGTAGTGACGACTTGTGCACTTGTGAGATTTTTGTGGCTTCTGCAGTGAAGACGTAGTATGCGTTTAGAAGTGAATACCTCTCGCGCTATATTGTTGCCCATAAGTAATTACGTGAAGTAGGCATCTATTGTTTCCCTGTTATTCAACTTATGTTTTATTTAATTGCTGCACCATCAACACCAACAAGTGTTTTAAGAGTAATAAAAGGCATTCTTAAAGGTATTTCTGCTATCGTACTCTTCATTTAAAGTCGTTAAAATAGTACCTGCGTATTTTATTTAATTGCAATCTCTCGCCGGTCGGAGTGGCCGTGCGGTTCTAGGCACTACAGTCTGGAACCGAGCGACCGCTACGGTCGTAGGTTCGAATCCTGCCTCGGGCATGGATGTGTGTGATGTCCTTAGGTTAGTTAGGTTTAATTAGTTCCAAGTTCTAGGCGACTGATGACCTCAGAAGTTAAGTCGCATAGTGCTCAGAGCCATTTTTGCAATCTTTCATTTATAAAGTACTATGTTGCATTAAAAAATTCGCAATTGCCGAGTGATAGGAACCTCCGACCATTCGATTCGTGTGTATATTCATATTGTATACTGAAGACTCAGCAGTATTTGGTTTGTAGTGCAGCAGCTACGTATCCCAGCCCCTAGGCAACGAAACCAGCCAAAACTTTTAATATTTCAACTCTGCGTCTGAGGGTGTGTAGTTGTGGACCATCACACCACACCATCTAATTTGAAAGCCTGCTACATGAATTCTTCTCAAGACGTTCAGTACATTCGCAGTGGCAGAACTATATCAACCAAATCTGTGAAAGTCTTTTGGTAGGGTGTGTAAGTTTCCCGGATTTCCAGGGGCTTTATTTCCCTTGCCGTAGAGTATGGGATTGTAATTATGGTCAGTTATTGCATGAGAAACAGGTCAAGATTTTGCTAGAGCAGAACAGACGCGAAACATCATTGTACCGGCGGGAATTATCAACTCCAACAACCACCCAAATCTTTAAGGAACTTTTTACAAATTCCATATTCTCAAGCATTTAATAAAAATATCAGTGTTGAACATTGTGTGGGTACTAAACCTTGTTAAATAGTTTGACAAACATGTTTAACAATCTTAGTACCTAACGTCTCAAGTTCTTGAGAAGTTAGATCTTCACTGTTTGTCCTGTTGGGGCCAATTAGTAATTGAAAATTTGACAAGAGCTTCTTTAAATTTTATACTTGTTTAACTCTTTTAAGAAATCTGAAGGTCTAACTTGTTGCGTTCGTGAGATGTGAATCAAGGGACAAAACTGTAACAAGTAATTTGCAGTTCACAACATAGAAGGCTAACAAGTGGTGGAACATTATTTTCGTTTTTGGAAGATAGGTGATAACGGAAAATTTCTGAAAACTAACATTTCTGTAACAAAGTGGCAGAATCGGCGTACATTTTTAATGTCAGACGTATTGTGTTGACGCAGCACAGATGGACCCAAGTGGAGCTGTGACTTTTTGCCCGTTACCGAATGCCGAATCGGATTCAGAATCGCCTACTCCAATGCTTTTGTGCGTTTTGGCAGTAGAACGAGAGACGTGGTTTTGGTCGTTCGCTCTCGTACTAAACAGAAATGCCTGGCTTATGAGGATCTACTCCACCATCGTACCTCATTCTACTCATCTCCTTACGCAGAGCTTTTGTGTTAATTGTACTGCTGGTAGCACTTCGGAGCCCACGGGCGATTCCGATTATTAAATGTGATTTTTTACAACCACACTCCGCGATGTTCGACGGTCCATGTCTGTCAGTAGATGAGGTCTGCATTGTCTTGTTTTGTGTGCATTGTTACTTCGCGTTTCCACTCCACAATCATAACACCATCAGTCGGCTTGGACGATTTTATAGGTTCTGGAATATCCCTAATTGATATGTTACTCAAGTGACATCCAACTACTATTCCACTTTCACTTAGCTCTGCTGACCTACCCATTCTGCCGTTATTGGGAACACAATACATGCATGCATGTCCAAAGGAACTTTGTATCGCAGTTCAGAATAACACAGTCACTGTAATATCGAATTTATCCACCGACACCGGGGAGTCGACTTCCAAGTAAAATGTCTCGACTGAATAGGAATACACATACAACGAGTAGAGACTGTAGAAGCATGATTGACGACATATGGAAGTTGGATGTGGCTCTGAGTCGTTCACGGATAGCCAAATGGTAAGGCGACCGCTCGCGATAAGCGGGAAAATCGAGTTCGGCTACCGGTTTTCGCTATCGTCATTCCATTCTACAGCTGATGGTTGTTCATATTCATAGTTTCGAATACATTTAATGTATAACTGCGTGGGCTTCCGCCGCCAAAGTCATCGTCATAAAAGTTTTCTGGGTATGGTACTATCCAGAAAACTTTTATGTCGACTTTTGATGTACCGTAATTCTTTTATATTGACTGGTCCTCCTAGTGACATCTGGTGCACACTTCCGCATTATATAGGGGGTGCCTGGATATTTACGATCAAATATTGTACCTACGTACATACTGTAGTTCAGGACAAAGAGAAAAAAATGGTTCAAATGGCTCTGAGCACTATGGGACTTAACTGCTGTGGTCATCAGTCCCCTAGAACTTAGAACTACTTAAACCTAACTAACCTAAGGACATCACACACATCCATGCCCGAGGCAGGATTCGAACCTGCGACCGTAGCGGTCACGCGGTTCCAGACTGAAGCGCCTTTAACCGCACGGCGACAAAGAGGAAAAGGCTTTCATGCTTTTACTCATATTGTACTTCGTTACACACAACTATTTCATTTGCAAATATCTGAGTTCATTGTTAAATCTGTCTGCCACATCTTTAATACACAACATGAATAGCAAAAATCACTACTCACCTCCCTTGGTCACGCCTAAAGTTACATCTGTCTCTCACTCCGGCTCTCCACTAAAGACAAAATGTTATATATGTCCTTCAAACCAGTAAATCCACAATCAATTCACAAATTCGTTCTTTCACTCCATATCAGAGTAGTTGCCTGAGTATGTGTTTGTGCGGTTCTGAGTCAAATGCTTTTCGGTTGCCAAGTAATACTACAACCACCTGGCTGCCTTGATCCACGTCTTTCAGGAGATCACACGAGAAAACTATGAGTCGTACGTCTTTGTAACTCATATGACTAATTCTTCAACTTTTATAGTCCTGTCTTCCTCAGTTGCGCGTAATACTACGGTATATTAATAATTTTTACTTATGGACCGTCTGACAGCAACTGAATAAAACACAATTTTAGTGCCATACGCGTTTCGCCTTTATTTTCTGCAAGGCATCATCAGTGGCAGGTTGCGTGGACAATTTCCTACATATTACACTCAAGTTGCATTTTCGGTGTTGTTCTTCTTCTTCTGAACTCCAATTTGCGGTTTTTTTCCCCATTCCACAACACTATGCACTGAACTCTTGTTTTAAAGCAAATAAGAAGAAGAACAACACCAAAAATGCAACATGAGTGTAATATGTAGGAAATTGTCCACGCAACCTGCCACTGATGATGCCTTGCAGAAAATAAAGGCGAAACGCGTATGGCACTAAAATTGTGTTTTATTCAGTTGCTGTCAGACGGTCCATAAGTAAAAATTATTAATATACCATATGACTAATGTTCATGAATTACATGCTGTTTGGCATAGAGGGTGGAATTATGTTAGACATAATTCATTCGTTTAGGCTCAGAATTTGTTCTGAGATACTGTAACAGATGTCAGTGACACTGGAGGGTAGTTTTGTGGGTCACTTCTGTAGACTGGTATGTCCTTTGTTTTCTGCCAACCACAGGGGACAGTTTTTTGTTTCGGTGATCTGTGGGACAACATAGTTCGTAGGGGCACAGACTTTGTTTCGTCATATAATCTGGTGCCTTATTTCAATTGCTGGCATTATAACTGGTTCTCAACGTTGTGAGTCATCAGTACATAAAATTATCCCACACTCCTTCATACAAAAGTAATGCCGTCGTCTCCACTGCTGTCCTTGATGTCTGGAATTCGTTCGTGTGGTCAGTGCCTGACTGACAGTAATTTGGTCTTGAAGGTTATGCCATTACCTGTCGTCGACTCTTCCTCTGTAGGCGCCTACAGTAGACTGGATGGCCGAGCGGTGACCTCTCCAGTTGTCTGGATGCTAGGAAATGACTGTGGACGCGTCAGAGACGCCAAAGAAACATTATTAATTCATAACACCTTTATTCCTACCGAGTACAATGTGGCTTGGTGATATCAACGACCTTCCCCGAGTCCTCGATGACTCGTAGCGATGACACCAGATCCGGGCCGCACAGTCTTGCTAGCGCAGTGCCGCGTGCTGTGACGTAGCGGAGGAATGTCCTTACTTCAGCCACGCGTGGCTGGCGGCGCCCGGCTGGGCGGCCGACTAGGCTGTGGACAGCAAACTGCTGCGCGTGGAGGCTCTGGGTTGGAGTCCCGGCGCTGTCGGCACGAGAGGCGGTCTCGTTGTGCGGAGTGTACTCTATCCCACCCCGTCTTCTTCCTTGCTCCTCCGGTGGCTCGTCCGCGGTGGACGGGCGGAACAGGCAGCAGTCCCCCAGCGACGTCGGCTCACCCGGTTGTGATGGCGGATGCACAGGGCCTATGCCCCGCACGATCTCGACGACGACTCACCGATGTGGTCAGCATTGGCGGCGTGCGAGTCTGCCGCGATGCCTGCTAATCCTCGGTTGATTATTGACAGTGGCAGCAGAGAGGACCAGAGCTGGTACTGTCCCCTCACGTCTGCTGCTGGATGGGCCGCCCCTACTGCAACATCTCCTTAATAAAGATTACCATGTCGATCACCGAGCTGAGCGCTACGCAGCGTCCCAGTACACATCTAACTGCAAGTCTAACTGCGAGTGTCTTTTTGCTATCAAAGCTGGCGTATTTAAAGGAAGCACGAGCGACGTCCTGACGTCATGCTCGTTTGTAATGAACGCATTCGTTCCACTTATACTGCTGATTCATCTGTCGTACTCGTCCCTTAGGTGTTCTTGCGACAGAGTTATGTGTTGTTACGGCAGATTTGTGAAATGCAGTACAGCTGACGCTATACCTCTGTCTTGCACTCTACGAAAGTCTCCGTCTAAAACAAACCCGCGTGCTAAGCAATTCTCTCTCGCCTGTTGTGTGTAACCAGACCATTGCCCCTGCATGACGACACATTCCGATATATGTGCAATCCTCCTACCTACTGCCTCTGGCTCTCGGCATAGGCAACGAAACTTTGACAATATTTCAATGTTTCCAACTCTTTATTATTCCGCGACACTACACCTCTCACTGACCTCTGCATCTGAGTTACCGCAGAAGGGCTCCGCAACAGATCACAAAAATATCTAATGACTTAGTCATTCAGTACATTCTTGAGTGTGGGGTTCAGAACTATTTTGAGCTTGCTGTAACTAGAGATGCCTTTAGTGCTTTCCTGGCCTATGCATTTCGCGATAACAGCATTAAAAGTTAGCTACTACGAAATCTCTCGAACTTATGCGTTCCTGTGATCATGCCTTCTCCAAGCTTTCAATACGTTCATTCGATTCTTTAAGAGTGTTTCTACGATGTTAGCTCTCAGACACATAGCGTGATATCACGTAGAAACATGAAGACTCTCCTTCACTGGAATTCGACCTGTCTGTGATAATGCGAGAAGCAAATACATGAGATTGAGATAGTGTACTATCGCCTGGAAAGGATATGTCGAATGTTACGAGCCAAACTGGGAAATTTTAAAATATGGTCTGCTGATAGTGGTTTTTTATCACCAATTAGGCGAATTATTCTATTAATTTTATTTATCTTTCATTCAGAACACTTGTTCAAAGTGGCATTATCCAGCTCATATGCCGGCGTAACATCGTTGCACAGATTCAGTGGTAATCCTCCGGATAAACCCGTCATCGTTCGAACAAAGGCAATCCTGTCGACTGTTGTTTCTTACACATGCCCTCCTCACTACCCTTCTCCCCTTCCAGGAAAGAAACGAAGGCATCTATTACAAATTTCTACATCCACATAGTTTCTTATAATGTTTTGAGGATAAGCGTAGATAGACAAGGTTTTTCTTTTGGAAACAGATATTCTCATTATTCCACAAAATGCAACTGAGTTGTCTTCGCAACTTTCTCGCTTACCGAAGTCAATGGAGTGAATAAAAATGTCTTGAAATTATCTCCGATAACGAGGCTACAGTGGGATTTTCCTTCCTAAATGAGAACATAAAAACGAGGGCCGCGCTCCACCTAGGAGGACCACTTTCTGTTAATGAGGAGTCCGTAACTCACGGAAGAATTTTAAAACTTAATTACGAAGGAATCTGACCTAGAAAAGAAAAGAAAAAGTTTGCCACAGTTTCCCCTGCAGGAATTTCAAGACATTTTGATAACAAGAATAACGTTTCTTTCCGTTCGATCGGAATTACACAGAATACCGCATATTTCCTATTCTCTAACGTCTGTCTTGAGCATACTGTACTAAGAACTATTGTGACTCATTTCTAGTATGTATGTGAATCTGATATTGGCAAAAAGCGCAGTACCGACAACCGTCATTACCCTTTGGTGCAAGTTGTCCCAATGTTCGACGTTTATATCTACTTCTACATGCGTACTCTCCAATTCAGCTGCGTGGCAGACGATTTATTGAACTACCTTCAAGCTATTTCTCTAGTATTCTACTCTCTTTAGCAACGATGGAAAAACAAACACTTAAATTTTTCCGTACAAATTATGACTTGTCTTATTCTATTATGATCATTTCTCCCTGTAGTGGCCCGGCCAACGAAATAATTTTGCAGTCAGAGGAGAAAGTGATTGAAATTTCGCGAGAAGATGCTGCTGCGACGAGAAACACCTTTGTTGTAATAACTGTCACTCCAATTCGCGTATCATATCCGTGGCCCTCACTACCCTATTTCTTGATAATACAAAACGAGCTGCCCTTCGATTTTTTCGATGTCCTCTGCCAATACTAACTGCTGCGGATCTCACAATGCACAACAGTAGTCCGAAAGTGGGTGGGTAAGCGTAGTGTAAGCAGACCTATTGCACTTCCTGTGTGTTCTATCAATAAGTTGCAGTATTTGGTTTGCTTTCCCCTCAACATTATGTATGTGATCGTCCCAACTTAAGTTATTCGTAATTGTAATATCTAAATACTCATGGAATTTACAGCCTTGAGTTGTGTGTGATTTATAGTGTAACCGAAATTTAATGGATTGCTTTTAATATTCATCTGGATGGCTTCACACGTTTCATTACTTTGAGTTAATAGCCACTTTTCTCGCCATACAGATATCTTGTCTAAGTCATTTTGTAATTGGTTTTGATCATCTGATGACTTTAGAAGAAGGTGATTGACAGCAGCAGCTACGAATAATCTACAAGGGCTGCTCGTCTTGCTCCTAAGTCGTTTATGTAGCTCAGGAACAGCAGGGAGTATGTAACACTTCCTTGGAGGACGCCAGATATTGATTCTGTTTTACTGACGACTTTCCGTCAGTTACTACTCCCTAGGCACGCAGTTTCATGGAGCTCGTCTGCGAGGAACGGTAACAAAAGCCTTCCGGAAATCTAAAAATAAATAAATTTGTCATTCCCTGTCGAATAAACAGCTAGATGTGCTTCACTAGAACGATATTTTCTGAATCTGTGTTGGCTGTTAGTCAATAAATTGTTTTCTTCGAGGCAATTTACAATTTTATGACATAGTGTATGTACCAAACTCCTACTCCAAATCGACGTTTGTGATATTGGTCCGTAATTCAACGGATTATTCCTATTTCCTTTATTGGGTATTGGTGCAACTTGTGCAACGATCCATTTGTTATGTACGTATTTTTCGAGGAGCGGGCGGTTGTATATGCTTACTAAGGATGGTGCTATTGTTTCAGCCTACTCTGAAAGCAGCCTCACTGATATACAATCTGGAGCGGAGGTGTCGCCTTTTTTAAGTGGTCTACGGTGCCTCACTACACCGCGGATACTTACATTTAAGTTACTCATGTTGACAGTTGTTCTGGATTCGAATACTGGAATATTCACTTCGTCTGCTTTCGTGAAGCAATTTCGAGAAACCTTATGTTTTTCGCGCTGTGAAGGTACTCACAGCTTCTTGTCGCTGATGTACTTTACAAACGTCCAGAATCTCTCTCAGTTTTCTGTCAGACTTCGAGATAGAGTTTCATGGCGGACCTGCGAAGATTTACAGTTGAAATGTTAACAATTGAAAAAGACCACAGATTATGTACCGAATACTGCGTCTTGTTACTAACCATGTTGTTCCATAGATCCCCACTACAAAGAACTGTCCCTTTGGTGAAAAAAAAAACGAAGGTTGTATTTATTTACAAGAAGAGTAGCAGAACTGATTCACAGAACTACCAAACAGTGTCACTGAGATCTGCTGTCGTATCTCAGAACAAATTCTTAACTGCAACATAGTGAGTGGTCTCTAACACACTTCCACCCTCCATGCAAGGAATTCATGAACATCGATCAGATGACATCCGTCTTGCACTTTTCTCATATGACCTACTGAAGGCTGTGGATCGAGGCAATCAGGTGACTGTAGTATTTCTTGACAGTCTTAAAGCATTTGACTCAGTACCACACAAATGCATATCCCCTGTAGTATTTCTCGACAGTCTAAAAGCATTTGACTCAGTACCACACAAATACATATTCAGGCAACTACTCTGATATGGAGTGAAAGAGGGAATTTGTGAAGTGATTGTGAATTTACTGGTTTAGAGGACATAACACGTTGTCTTTGGTGGAGAGCCAGAGTGTGAGTCAGATGTAACTTCAGTCGTGCGGTAGAGCACTGTATAGTGACTCATGTTATTCATGTTGTGTATTAAAGATTTGGCAGACAGACTTATCAGTAAACTCAGACCGTTTGCAGATTATACAGTTATATGTAACGAGGAACAATACGAGAAATGCGTGAAAAACTTTTGCTATTTGTTTTGATCTAAATAACATTTGCCTTGACCTAATAAATTACCACCATGGTCACGTATGGGCGGGCGCAAATCCTTGAGAGAACATGGAAGTAAGGACTCAGTTTCACCGTTGTGTCAATGTACGGGCAGGAACTGTGAGTAACAGGCCATACACTTTGCCAAAAACACTAACAAACGTTGTTTATCACCAATACCTCTGTGACAAATTAGTCGTGCTATTTCAGATGGATTATGGAAGACGGACAAAGACACGATTCGCCAAGCCTCGTTCGAGTCTACTTCCTTTCCTTGTACCTTTGTCTGGGAGGATCGACGTACTTAGATTTGACACGGTTAATTTAACGGATGACCGGGTACCCATCCTGTCTCCAGTCCATTATCTCCCCAACCTCCCGGGACGGAATGCACGTACCCCGACTGTCAGTTGAGTGTAAGTAATGTCAAAGTGCCCGAAGTTTTCAAAATTTTTATGAATCCGTAATTGAGGCGGGACGTCACTCCCAGCTACGGCCAGCCTCAGTTATACGACTTGCAAAATTTTAGAAAACTGACTACCGGCCAGGTATTCTCCTAATTGCATGTGAAAAACTGCCTAATAGCCACATCCAGGCTGGCCACCACACCGACCCTCATCGATAATCCTCGGGGCTGATTATCCGAGATCAGCGCACCTCCAGTCCTGGAAGCGGCATTTCACTGCTCACGGCTATCGGCGAGGGTTAAGCCTCATTCGACGGTACATAATATAAGCGTTTAATAAACGATGACTTTGCCGTGGAACCTTCCCATTAGCCAACCTTTACTTTTCTGGATATTGGGATACACACTGACAACACCCACACGAGTGTGATGCATGTGTGTGAACCCAAATGAATTCGTAAGTGTCCGTGATTCTTTTAGGAGAGGACCTGGAGGACTTCAGAGAATGACTGGCACCCATTCTCAGTACGTCCAGCTATACACTATGTGCTCAAAACTATCCGGACACCCCCAGAAACATACTTTTTCCATATTAGTTGCTTCGTGCTGCCACCTACTGCCAGGCACTCCATATCAGCGTCCTCAGTAGTCATTAGACATCGTGAGAGAACCGGGCGCTCCGAGCGTAACTCACGGACTTCGAACGTGGTCACGTGATTGTGTGTAACTTGTGTCATACGTCTGTACCCGAGATTCCCACGCTCCAAAATATCCCTAGGTCCACTGCTTCCGATGTGACAGTAAAGTGGAAACGTGAATTGACACGTACAGCACAAAAGCGTACAGGCTGACCTCGTCTGTTGACTGACAGAGACCGCCAACAGTTCAAGAGAAGCCGGCCGAAGTGGCCGTGCGGTTAAAGGCGCTGCAGTCCTGAACCGCAAGACCGCTACGGTCGCAGGTTCGAATCCTGCCTCGGGCATGGATGTTTGTGATGTCCTTAGGTTAGTTAGGTTTAACTAGTTCTAAGTTCTAGGGGACTAATGACCTCAGCAGTTGAGTCCCATAGTGCTCAGAGCCATTTGAACCATTAGTTCAAGAGGGTCGTAATGTGTAATAGGCAGACATCTATCCAGACCATCACACAGGAATTCCAAACAGCATCAGGATCCAGTGCAAGTACTATGATAGTTAGGATTTCATGTTCGAGTGGCTGCTCATAAGCCACATATCATGCCGGTAAATGCCAAACGACGCCTCGCTTGGTGAAAGGAGCGTAAACATTGGACGACTGAACAGTGGAAAAACGTTGTGTGGAGTGACGGATCATGGTAGACAATGTGGCGATCCGATGGCAGGGTGTGGGTACGGCGAATGCCCGGTGAACGTCTTCTACCAGCGTGTGTAGTGCCAACAGTAAAATTCGGAGGCGGTGGTGTTATGGTGTTGTCGTGTTTTCCAAGGAGGCGGTTGCGTGGTACTTTCACAGCAGAGGCCTACATTGATGTTTTAAGCACCTTCTTGCTTCCTACTGTTACTGCGTCTTTCAACACGATTGATCACGTGTTCATAATGCACGGCCTGTGACGGAGTGGTTACACGACAATAACATCCCTGTAATTGACTGGCCTGCACAGAGTCCTGACCTGAATTCTACAGAACACCTTTGTAATGTTTTGGAACGCCGACTTGGTGCCAGGCCTCACCGACCGACATCGATACCTCTCCTCAGAGAAGCACTCCATGAAGAATGGGCTGCCATATCCCAAGAAACCTTCCAGCACCTGACTGAACGTATGCCTGCGAGAGTGGAAGCTGTCTCAACGCTAAGGGTGGGCCAGCACCATACTGAATTCCAGCATTACCGATGGAGGGCGTCACGAACTTGTAAGTCTTTTCAGCCAGATGTCCGGATATTTTTGATCACATACTGTATCATAAGGCTGTCGATTGTCGTAGGACATAATGATTAGTATTTTAACAAGATTTTGTTTCGAGGTATGTGCAAACAGTATTTCTTTCCTAGTTCTGAGCTAATCTCCTACATGAATATGTAACACTTTAAATACCCTCTGTATTTTCATTCAATAATACATTTAACGCTTATATTGTAAGGGGCAGTCACCTGAAAAGCGAACACCCGCTCCAACAGGATCACCTAATAGTTCCTTTCAAAAATAATCAAAATGGTTCAAATGGCACTATGGGACTTAACATATGAGGCCATCAGACCCATAGACTTAGAACTAATTAAACCTAAATAACCTTAGGAATTCAGACACAGCCATGCCCGATGCAGGATTCGAGCCTTTGTCTGTAGCAACAGCGAGGTTCCGGACTGAAGCGCCTAGAACCACTCGGTTACAACGGCCGGCCAACAATAATCACCACATACATTAAGACGATTATCCCACTGGGAGACGAGACAATCTATTCCCCTTTCGTAGAACGTGGTCGGCCGCTGACGAATCCACTACCGCACCCACTCTTGCAATTTCTCATTCGACTGAAACCAAGAGATCCGACATGTACAGAGTATGTTACAGTGCTTCACTCCCAAATCTCTGGAGGATAGCATTCGTCCGGTTGGTACTGTGGGAACGGGCTTCATCGTGCAACAACATGATTCTGTCCGACGGCGTTATGGACGTTTTGCCTTTACTGCGCGTCCTTGTTTCTGCAAAATGTCATCATAGAGTTGTGCAGTGATTGTTGTTCCATGCTCGAGGAACTCGAAGAGCTAGGGATCATTTCAGTCGAAGAAGAAGACCATCATGATCTTACTGGAACTTGTGTGAACAGCTTTGGATTTCTTTGGCAAAGGAGATGTGGGATGTTTCCACCGTCGACTTGGCCGTTTGCCCTCGAGCTGTCGAAGTGCTGTCGGACGCAGTCCTCCTGTTGCGCGTGACGCCCGCCCCCTCACTGCCAATTAGACTAAGGCTAATCATTTGAGATTTGGTTGGAAAATACTGCAATACAGCTTGAATTTTTCACCGTGTGATTTTTTACATCTTTGGTGACCTGAAGAAAGATATGCATGTACATCGGTTTCTTCGGACGAAGAAGTGCAAGAGTAGCTACCATCATGGACCCGTCAGCGGCAGACCTTGTTCTATGAAACAGGAATTCATCGTCTCGTAGCCAGGGCGTAAATTTCTTAACGCATGTGGTGATTACTTTGAACGGAGCTATTTCATTGTTCCCATTGTTCTTGGTGTTCGGTTTTCATTTGACTCATAGTAATTGAATCAAGGGAACAAACTAAAATATAGAACTGGTAATGTCCATCTTTTTATCACTAATTAGGCCACAATAATGTAAGCCGTTTATTGTTCTGTCACATATTATCGCGATTCTTCTATTTCCAGCTTACTGTGACGCTGTCAGCCAGAGGTATCGGCTAATTGCCGAAATTGTACTACTTGCCACAAGTAAGCATTACTCCACGTCGTCTGCCTAGGAGCGGCAGTGCGCCTGCTCAGTGGATGGCAAACGAAGTTGTTATGATGACTGACACCTGGGCACACGGCGTATGTGACGCCTACAATGGCTACTCAACGACAAAGAAACCGCCATGGCGCATTTTAATTCCGGTCATCCGGCCAGGTTAGACGCCGAATCAGTGACTCATCAAGTCAGCATTCACCATGATGCCATCTTCCTCACCATCCTGAGAATGCCGACTGCCTGGAGGTGCAGTCGCACAGCGCTGATGGACCAAGGGTAGAACTGGCTCCCTTCCAATACTGAGCTATTGGGCGTTCACCAGTGACAGATGCTTTCAGCCAGACGCAGCAGGACTAGGATTTATGGTGGGATGCCTCAACCATTAAGCTCAGGGCCGCCCCCAAGACAGTCTCACCTGTATTAAAGCACAGCCGAGCCGCAGCAAAACCAGGGTTAAGGATGCTTCCACCACTACACACCAGGGCCGTCCACCAGACAATCTTGCCTGTAGTAAAGCACAGGTGAGCCACAACGGGACTTGAGTTCGTAACAGGATACCTACGCTGCTGTATACCAAGGCCGTCCACCAGGCAGCCTGGCATGTAGTCAAGTGCACCCCAGCTGTAGTAGGACTGGGGTTCCTAGCAGGATGTCTCTGCCACCTCACGCCAGGCCATCCGCCAGACAGCCATGCATGTAGTCAAGCACATCTGTGCCTCCTCACCCTGCACCCTGCCTCTGAGTCAGCACTATCGCTCACAAGGGAATGCACATGTCGGAAGGTCGCTTTGCCGTCTTATTGAGCCGGGCGTAGCGACAAATGGCTACATACACTCTACACATTGTGCACCAATTCCATCGGTTCGATGCCCACTGCTACCTGAATCTGGAATAATAAACAGCTGAGAAGGAAATTCCTGCAAGGGTGACGGCGATAGCTGGAGTGGAAGTTGCTAGGCAAAGAAAATATTTATTTCGGAATAATAAATAATTTCATTGTTAAAGCAAGTACTCTAACAAAGCAGCTTAACAGTAAATTCACCAAATTACCGGCCGTTGCGGGCGAGCGGTTCTAGACGCTTCAGTGTGGAACCGCGCGACCGCTACGGTCGCAGGTTCGAATCCTGCTTCGGGCATGGATGTGTGTGATGCCTCAAACTGTCAACTTTTGCGACTTCAGTAAAATCAATCGAGAATTCCATCTCCCACCTGACCTAATCGAATTGTACCATAATAGCATTCTGACCTGTATTGTAGGATACGGGTCAGCGGCCTGGGCACACAGGCTCACGAGGGCCATGCCTGCCATGGCCGTAAGAAGAGTGTAGCGGAATATGCTCCTACGTTCAGTAGGAGCATACAGAACAACTCCAGGACGGACACCTTTAGTGCTAATGGGGCTATGTCCACTTGACATAAAAATAAGGGAACAGGCCACCTGGTACTGGATAAAGAAGGACAGAAGAGAAAAAATTGAAGAAATTATGGGGGTATACTTAGGAGATAAACCAAGCATTAAAAGAAGGGGGACTGAATTATGGCAGGATCTTTGGGATAACGATGAGACAGGGCGTAGAACACATGAGCTGGTTCGAAATATAGAGGAACGCCTAAAGCTCACATACATCAAACCAACTAGACGCTTGCTGCACTTCCTTACTGGACATGGGCCCTACCCGACATATATGTGTCGGTTTGGGAAGCTGGCTACACCAGCGTGTGACTGTGGAGCAGTGCAGGGCACTCCAGACCATGTGGTGTACGAGTGCCCCCTCTTTGACGATGTTGCACAACAACTTAGGGAACAACTACCCAACAACGACACGCACCACCTGCTCAGGCAAGAGCATACATTTAATGTCCTGAATAAACTAGCAGATGCGATCTCAAGTAAAGTCCTCAGAGAATACGTATGAAATAATTAAAGAATAAACACAAGACTTACACTCCGTACACCTTTCCTGTTCCGCCGGGACATGGACTTGGCCAGCCGCCTCACGGCTGGAATCCGCCATGTTTTAGGACTAGGTCCGGGGGGGTAGTATAACGTACCGATCATGACAGTACATATAGAGATAGAGTTAGTTATAGGATCAGAAACAGGATAATCAGATTAGTATAGAACTGCAGCGAAAAAGTCATCGGCCAGCCCAGTGCCAGGGGCACTCCCACTGGGATTAGCTCAGTCGGAAAGGCCAGCAAAATTAGGTTT
The DNA here is from genome assembly GCF_021461385.2 of Schistocerca piceifrons. Lineage (NCBI taxonomy): Eukaryota > Metazoa > Arthropoda > Insecta > Orthoptera > Acrididae > Schistocerca > Schistocerca piceifrons. Next base: position 1,022,603,727 of record NC_060138.1, on the reverse strand, counting down.
GTTTCTACTGGCACACCTGTAACACTGCAGGTAGAGTAGTCATAATAACATATTAAAGTTAGTATCCAAGTCTAACAGTAGAAGAAAATGCAATTTAATCATCATAACAACATGCATAATAAAAATAACAGTAGAATAGTCCCCATAGTGGTGAAGGCATTGTAGTATTAGCCTGTAGTGTTAGAAAGTAAAAGCTGCAGATTGTCAATTGTTAACAGTTAGAAATAAGATCTACTAATGTACTTAGGTAGTAGGTTAACTTGTATGATTGTAATGATTTGAATAAGGATTTAAAAAATAAATAAATAAAAAAAGTCAAGCGAGAGCTCATTGGAGAGCAGGCTGCAGGTCTGTTGTGTTTCCTGATGAAAGCTGGTCCTGACTCGGTGCCAGTGATGGCCGTTTGTTGATTAGAAGAACGCCAGTTGAGGACTGCATCTAACCTGCCTGCAAGCTAGAAACACTTGACCTGCACTTGAAATTATGGTCTAGGGAGCGATTTTGTATGACAGCAGGAGTACTCTCGTGGTTACACCACGCACCCTGAGTACAAAGTTGTACGTCAATCTGGTGATTCGGCCTGTTGTGCTGCCATTGATGAACAACATTTCAGGTGGTATTTCCAACAGGATAACGCTTTCCCACTTGTTGTAACGCAACGTGCTCTACGGAGTGTCGACGTATTTTCTTGGGTTGCTCGATCACCAGATTTGTCTCCAATCGAGCACGTATGGGACATTATCGGAAGACGAATCCTGGGTCAAACACAAACAAAACCAAATTCCAACCAAGCGCAACAGACATGTAACTCCATCCCACAAATTAACATCCGGGACTTGTACAACATAATGCATGCATGTCTGCTTGTTTGCATTCAACGTTCTCGCGCTTGCGCCGGTTGTTAATGTATCAGCATTTCACACTTGCAATGGCTTATCTCGCGGTTACATTAACCTGTGGTCTTGCAACGTTGATCACTTAAACAGTCTTGCAACGTTGATCACTTAAACATGTTGCCTAGACATACGTATTGCCGAAATTTCATTACTCTACATTGTTCCTATTTTTCTCCTCCATTGTCTTTGCCGTATGGATATTATCTTTATAGGAATGATGTTCAGGCTGTGCGTTGCAGGATTTGCTGTGTTAGTAGCTGTGTTTGTCGTTAACTACTGGTACTGGTACGGCGACGTGGGGTCCATACACAACTGTCAGTGAGTATTACAACTATAGACAGTCAAAACAATGGTTCAAATGGCTCTGAGCACTATGGGACTTAATTTCTGAGGTCATCAGTCCCCTAGAACTTAGAACTACTTAAACGTAACTAATCTAAGGACATCACCCACATCCCTGCCCGAGGCAGGATTGGAACCTGCGACCGTAGCGGTCGCGCGGTTCCAGACAGAAGCGCCTATAGACAGTCAACATGGGACTACATGAGGTGGGCAGGGCTTTACTCGTGAAGCTGTTTTATCCAAACAACGGCAACAATGGTGCTTCTCTTTACGAGTATCGATGCATTAAAGAAATTCTGCAGAGGTGTTGAAGAACATGGTTCGGAAGTTCGGATTAACTGGCGATTTGGAAATAGCTCCTGGTTGAGGCCGACGATCAATTGCGCCACAAAGTATTGTAGGAGTTACTGTTGCCATGGCTGAGAATGCTGGGCGCAGTGTGCGATCTTCCAGCTGCACGAGGTGTGTTACGACATCTGAACATTCCATGGTCCACAGTTCGGAAAGCGCTGAGAACAACTGTGAAATGGTAGCTGTAGTTCGGTTCCAGGCTGTCGTTCATAGAGATGGACGTGATAGTGAGCAACGTTTGTAAACTGCAATGTAAACATGGTACGCAATTAACAAATGTTATGCTCTCATGTGGATATTGAAATGTGTTTCTTTCAAAGGTTTATTAGTTATTTATCTTCCACATGTCCTTGCAAATGTCTTCACAAAGCTGCCCTCTCAAGTAGTGAAAGTATACAACCACCCTGTACATTTCCGAATGTGCCAACAAAAATATATATTATTGCGTGACGTATAGTTCAAGAGACATGACGTAAAGTATCGAGTTTGAGATTTTCACTCTGCAGTGGAGTGTGCGCCGATGTGAAACTTCCTGGCAGATCAAAACTGTGTTCCAGACCGAGACTTGAACTCGGGACCTTTGCCTTTCGCGGGCAAGTGCTCTACCAACTGAGCTACCCAAGCACGACTCACGACCCGCCCTCACAACTTCAATTCTACCAGTAACTCGTCTCTAGAATGAGATTTCTTCTGGAAACATCCCCCAGGCTGTGGGTAAGCCATGTCTCCGCAATATCCTTTCTTCCAGGGGTGCTACTTCTCCAAGGTTCGCAGAAGAGCTTCTGTTAAGTTTGGAATGTAGGAGACGAGGTACTGGCAGAATTGAAGCTGTGAGGGCGGGTCGTGAGTCGTGCTTGGGTAGCTCAGTTGGTAGAGCACTTGCCCGCGAAAGGTAAAGGTCCCGATTTTCAATCTCGGTCCAACATACGGTTTTAATCTGCCAGGAAGTTTCAAGTATTGAGATGCTTGAAAAGCTGCCGAATTATGCAAGACATTTTAATTTATTACTTCTTTGCTTCTCTTTTAGAAATATATTAAGCAGACTGTGTCCACATATGCTGCTGTATGTGCCTAGAGACATATATCGTTATACGATTCACAATTTGGGTGATAGGACGCCATAAACACTGAGAAGCGTGAAAAACTGCTGTATCGTACGTCTGATTTCAATTTATTACTTCTTTACTGCTGAGTCTATTCGAAACAAATTTCGCCGACAGTAACTACATATGCAACTGAATGTATCTCCACAATTATACCATCGTACAACTCATGACTTAAGAGATACGACTTCATAAACATTGAGATGCGGAAACTGAAACTGTAGGCTGAACTTCACTTGTGATACAGGCGAAATAAGTGTAAAACCATTTGTGAAATATTTTAAATATGTGTTAAATGTATTTGATATGTACGTATGCGAGTAAAGTCAAGGTACAATGGTCATCCTACACCACTGGAATGAGTCCAAACTAAGTTGGTACACAAATTATTCACGATCTGGAAAAAATACTGTGTGGGTAAGAACCCCCCGTCTCCTACTGTGCAGGGCGTGGTAATATGGAGAGAGAAGGCAGGAGGAACAGAGGGACAGACAGAGAGGGGAAAGGAGGAGATGAACATAGATTTTGGGGGAGGATGAGATGGACAGAAAGCGTGGGAAGGGGATATGGAGAGGGAGAGAGAGGAGACGGAAGGAGTAAGGAAAGAGGAGGAAATGGATAGAGACAGGGGGAGGAAGAGATGAGTAGAGAGAGAGGGCAGAGAAGATGGACAGAGAGAGGTGGACAAGGAGATCAACGGAGAGAGGCGGGATGTGGAGATGGACAGAAATGTGGAGAGAGGGAGGTGAATTGAGCGGGAAGGGGTGGTTGGACAGAGGCAAGAGGAGCAGATCGATAGAGAGAGGGAGTGAACGAGACAGAGAGAGAGTAGAAGCAGTTTGCGGAAAGGTTGAACTTCTGTCACGAACGGTTCTTTTCAGTCGTCATTGGTCCCGTTTTTGAAGGAGATAAAGAGTGAGGGGAAGAAGGAGATGGACAGAGAAAGAGGGTTGGAAGAGATGGACTGATAGAAGTTAGTGTAAACACATACACAAGCAATCTAGAGTTCTCAGCTACTATTAACTAAAACAACTATTGACTTTGGAAACCATTGCAGAGGCAGCAATTACAGCCGAAACCAAGACAAAATTGCTCATAACATATTCAAAACTAGACATATACAAAACTCAATTGGCAGTGGTCTGACTCTTTACCAGTTGCATTGAAAACGCCACTGGAGGCAGACCGCACTTCTGCGACACTGAAGTGGATTGGCAAGTGAATAACGGTAGAAAAGGTTCATTTGATACAGACAGTTACTTGTGTAGAACACAGAACAGTTGAAAGTGCGTGTGTCTCAACAAACTAATTGTCTTCGGCGCTCCGCTGGCGGTGCAGGGGACAGCTAGATCCTTAGGTGCAGCTGGCCTCGGTCTGTCACTAGCCCGACGCTTCCGCCTACAGCGTGTCTCCTCAGATCCAGTAGACAGAGTCGGGCCACCAACGGGAGAGTGGTGCAAATCAGAGACTACTGTGCGGCCATATTCACAGGTCAGCGGCAGCAAGAACACTCCGAGTTACTCGACGAGGGTCAAAACTGCGCACAGGGCGCTCTTAGACTGAGTAGCTCTCTTTGAATCCATGGAAAGTAGGTGATTTTCGTGATTTTTTGTTTTAAAAAAAAAGAACAAATGACGCAGGTAACCGCTACACCAGGTGGAAGGATCCCTTGCAGTCGGGACATTAGTCGTAAGCGGGAATTCCCGAACCATAAATACTGGATCTGTAACAAAATAATTTTGCATAAACCATTTTCAATATATTTTCTATCGGTATACATAGGAAAGCTGAAAAATAAAAAGTTCTAACAAAATGGCGACGTACAATGACGACACAATGACGATGTTGACTTGCCCATGCGAGGCGTAAGGCTTTGTGTCATGTAGTCATCAAGGGTACACTAGTGGGTCTTGCTCCGAAAGCCCATATCGATGATGTTTCGTTGAAAGTTTTACTCGTTGATGGCCCAGTATTGAAACCTGCAGCAGTTTGCTGAAAGGTTGAACTTCTGTCACGAACGATTCTTTTCAGTCATCGTTGGTCCCGTTTTTGCAGCATCTTTTTCCGGCAGCAGCGATGTCGGAGATTTGATGTTTTACCGGATTTCTGATATTCACGGTACACTCGTGAAATGGTAGTACGGGAAAATTTCCACTTTATCGTTATCTCTGAGGTGCTGTGTCCCATCGCTCCTGCGCCGACTATAACACCACATTCAAACTCACTTAAATCTTGGTAACCTGCTATTGCAGCAGTAACCGACCTAGCAACTGCGTCAGGCACTTGTTGTCTTCTATAAGCGTTGCCGACCGCAGCGCCGTATTCTGCCTGTTTACATATCTCTGTATTTGAATACGCATGCCTGTACCAGTTTCCTTGGCGCTTCAGTGTATATATAGTATGCTCTTGGAATTCAGCAAGGACAGAAGATTACAAAATGGTGATAAGTTAAAAGAAACGTCATTTTCTTGCCAACAAAATCGAGACAAATGCGTACAGCGGAAATAGACTTCTGCAGCTATCGCAAAGAGCTACGTACGCTGACGGAGAATTCTGTTGAGAACGCCAGCATCAAATTCTGATCAAATTTGTACGTACAGTTACTTGTATGTTTCCCGCCAACTTGAAAAATTTGCTTTCGTGTTACGTATTTGGCAGTTAAGTTAAACACACCTCTAGTCAGCGATTCCTGGACTATAGGGAAAGCCTTCCAGATCCAAAAGAAAAACCTCCGTCCTCTTCGTGGCCATGGCGGTCCCGCGGTTCTCTTTGGCTACTTCTGTCATCCGTTGCTCTGCTAGCTTTGTACGCTTTTCGTCAGCTTTTGTGCTGAAGTCGTAAGAGAATGGGCCGATCTCATGGTCAGACAAGTTAATAATTTCTGTAACCCCTGTTAGACCGTCGCTGAAAACACATGTCGACAATTTTTACCCGCTACGAAAGATTTTTGGAGACACTTTTTCACATATCACCCTTTAACTGTGTAACGGAGTTTCTAGCGCAGTTGGGATGGATACTCCAATAAATCAGACATCCCAGAAAACATTTTAAGCAAAAAAAAAAAAAAAAGATTTTTAAAATTTTCAAACAGAGTTACATCCTTGAGATGGACAAGTGGGGTAGGGCGCGCCCTCTAGCAAGACGGTGTAACACTACCTGCTGTTACATGTCAAAGATATGATACAACATCGAGGTGCTCATGGGGATATATCATCAGCGGTTGTCATGACGTCACAAACTTTGAAGGGACATCCGTCATGTTAGTTGCCCCAAACATTAACTTTCGGTGGAAGTGTTTTGACCAAAAGTGCCACGTCGCGTCATTTACCGGCATACTAATCATTCTAATTACAGTATAAAGTGTAAAGGAATCACATTTAATTCGTAAGCGGACCAGTACATGCGATTTTTATATACATTAAATTTGGTTGTGCTGCTTACCTTTCCTGTAGTGATTTTATTTCTGTCATTAGACATTAGTTACCCTATCAGTCCAAATCTAAAGGCTCATTGGGTGAACTCTGTGAGGACGAAAGACTGAAAATCCATCAAACATAGCAAAATATGCTCTCAGCATTTTCGGGGAGACATAGACTGAACATCAGTTTAGTCAGTCCATGTTACAGAAAAAGTAGGCTTTCGACATCACATACTTAACTTCTTAGTTATTCGGAACATATAACAAAAAGAAAGTTACATTCATGAGGCGAAATGCGTTGTATTAAAAGATCAAATATGCATTTAAGACCAGAAAAATATCTGAAAGTGCCTTTCTGAACTGACCCTATGACATTCACGAATGCATTGTAATTTTAAAACAACTGTTGCTTGCACAGGACAGAAATTAATAACAAAATTAATCGTAAAAAGTGGTGTGTTAATGATTTAGGACAATTAACATGGCAGCGTCGGCTTCAAAGCAACATACAGCGTAATTGTTTAGCGCCATCTCTCCTTATTTATGCCTCCATGGAGCTACTTGTGACTTCCTACGACAGCCAATCTCCACCAGAGAGAAACCGCCCACCTACATTCCTGAACATTCTCTAAGAGTCGTCAACTTAATAAATAACACAACTAAAATCGCGTTAATGAACACTAATTCTTGCAAGCACTCAATCAGCGAGATGTTGTCGTTATGCAATCAGTGAGCCGGCAGCGGTGGTCTAGCGGTTCTAGGCGCTCCGTCAGGAACCGCACGACTGCTACGGTCGCAGGTTCCAATCCTGCCTCGGGCATGGATGTGTGTGATGTCCTTAGGTTAGTTAGGTTTAAGTAGTTCTAAGTTCTAGGGGACTGATGACCACAGATGTGAAGTCCCATAATGCTCAGAGCCATTTGAAATCAGTGAAAACTGAGATTCAAATTCTGGATACTGTCTTAGTAAAAAACACAACTACGAAAATCAGATAGGTGAAAATTTATTCTTGAAGATCCTCAACAAGCGAAGTGATGTCATGAAGGCAGCGCCCTTGTAACCAAAGGATGTGTTTCTAACCCCATGTCAGACATCCAAATGTAGGTTTTCCTATACATGCCTAAACCACTAGGGCTATGTTCAGAACGAACACGGCCGATTTCGTGGCTCATCCCTATATATTCAGAGCTCGTGCTCATCTCTAAAAATCTGGTCACCGACAGCACGTTGAGCCTCAAAACTGTAATCTTGCTTTAGCGCAGCTCCTTCCCACGAAATTTTTTTTTGTGGCGGCGTTCGTAGCGACAAACAATTCGCTGTAGAAACGGTTTACGAAGTCACCGCCACACTTTTAATAGCGGGCCGACCGGTCCGCTGGAACAGTGAACAGAAAGATGAAAACCCAAACACTCTGATTAAATAAAAATCGGTACTTATCTTTATTAACGAAGATACAGAAACACAGTAGTGAACTCCGTGTCTACAGAAATCTGTCTAGTTCGAGTCGGAGCGGCTAGGTCAACGTCGGCTGACGACAAACAACAACTCTGCTGCGATGAACACACAACTGACTAGCAAGTACACAATTCGGTGGCGAGTATACAACTGAGCGGCGAATACAGAACTGTCCTAGCGCTCGCGACTCCAGCGCTTAAGAAACCAGAAGCCAGCGGTGGCGCGCGCAGACTTGCGGCGATTTCCTGTCTCACTGGCGCTGCTTATGCTGACGCCGTCCGGACTTTGATGCTGCCAACCTTTTGGCAGCGGGCTCGGGTGGCATTACTGGCTAGGATATAACATTTTTAATGATCGTTCCTTGGATTAGCCTCACCCTCAAAACACGTAGGCATACTGTGCAGACGTTAGACTTCTACTTCTGCCTTGTAGTGGTTCGACCGTGGTGTGATCTATGTTTATGCCTGACTGATGAGTATTTTTGCTATTAAACGTCATTCCTATGATCAAGTTAACAACAAACTGTAAGACCGAAGCGGAAGCAGTGTACGACATAATGTGATTATTGTAAGTTCTTCATGAGAGGAAAACCCATTTTCTAGTAAATACGTAACTACAAACAACCGTTAGCGAGATAACTGTGAATACGTGGTTACGAGCAGACACTGACTTCAGTATGAATTATTGATGTTATTAGCATAAGAATCACAATTTAAAAGAGATTTCGAAGACTTAAGATTAAAAAAAAAAAAAAAAAAAAAGGAAAAGAAAAGAGAAGGTAGAAGGTATAGACAATATTCCATCGGAATTTCAGAATTTCTGAAATAATTGGGGGAAGTGGTAACAAAATTACAGTTCATATCGGTTTGTAGAATGTATGAGAATATAAACACCACGAGACTTTCAAAGAAAGATCATACACACAACTCCGAAAATTTCAAGAGCCGACAGGAGCGAGAATTTTCACACAGTCAGCTGAACAGCTAAAACAAGAGTAACACACAGAACGGAAAAAGAAACTGAGGATATGTTAGATGACGATCAGTTTGACTTTGGGAGAGGTAAAGGCACCAGAGAGGCAGTTCTGACGTTACAGTTGATAATGGAACCAAGACTGAAGAAAAAACAAAACACATTCACTGCACAAATCTTTCGACAATGTGAAATTGTCCAAGATGTTCGAAATTCCCAGAAAATAGGTGTAAGCTGAAGGGAAAAAAAGGGTAATATACAATATACAAGAACCAAGAGGGAATAGTAAGATTGGAAGACCAAGAACGAAGTGCTCGTATTAAAAAGGGTGCAAGACAGGGATGTAGCCTTTCGTCCCTACTGTTCACTGCATATATCGAAGAAGCAATGATGAAGATAAAAGAAAGGTTCAAGAGTGGAATTAAAATTCAAGGTGAAAGGATATTAGCTGATGACGTTGATCCTCAGTGAAAGTGAAGAAGAATTACAGAATCTGCCGCATGGAATGAACAGGCTAATGAGTACGGAATATGGACTGAGAGTAAATCGAAGTAAGATGAAAGTAGTGAGAAGTAGGAGAAATGAGAACAGCGAGAAACTTAAAATCTGAATGGATAATCATGAAGTACAAGAAGTTAAGGAATTCTGCTACCTAGGCAGCAAAATAACTCATGTCGGATAGAGCAAGGAGGACGTAAAAATCAGACTAGTACTGGAAAAAAGGGCATTCCTGACCAATAAAATCTACTTGTATCTGACGTTGGCCATGAGTAAAAATGTTCTGAGAACGTATATTCTAAGCACGTCAGAGTATGGTAGTGAAACGTGGACTGTGGGAAAACCTGAACGGAAGACCATCGAAGCATTTAACGTGTGGTGCTAGAGAAGAATGTGGTGCGTGTATCACATTTTCCAACCATTGGTAAGATTTGAGCCGAACTACGTGGGGACTTAAAATTTTTCCATTTCAGATACATTTCTAGTAATTAGGAAAGGATGTGGTACTGACGTCAGTGGTGGCATGTAACCACAAATCGTTAATTATCTCGCTAACAGACGTTAGAAATGGTTGAGGGCCCATGTTGATTGGAACGTTTTTGCCGCTGGGTCGATTCCTGGTACTGAGAGGGATTTTTCCTTGGGGAGTAGAATGGTACGAGGTGCACTCAGCTTCGTGATTCCAGTTGAGGAGCTACGTGATCGATGAATAGCGGTTCCAAGGTCAAGATACCCAACAATGGCACGTAAAATGATGTGCTGAGTACATGTCCCTTCATACCGCATCCAATGACGCCATTGGCAGAGGATGACACGGCGATCGGTGGCGCCCGATTAGCCTGTCTCGGACCAGAAAGCGGAACTTCACCTATCGTATACGTTCAACTGTGTCAGTTTTCATTGTTAATTATGTTACGTCCAATAGAACATTTAATGTGTGCAGCTATCGGCCAATTTCAGAAAAAGAAACTTTTTGCCAATACTGCATAAAACGTCACGGAGATGTACTGACTGTTGGTGTTTAGCGATAGGAGCACACTTGCAAAACACATACAGAACAACAAGTTCAACGCAAAAACTATTAAATGTGGAGTACTCTCACTATTTTCGTAGGATGGAACTCAGTGTATTCCATTTCCTATTACCAGGTGTAGAAGTATGAAACCGGAATTTGGTTGCGATAATTACACCTCTGTTTTTTGAAACTGTTAAACAATATTTTATTCAAAATAATCTCCATTGCTATTTACACGTTTCTCCCACCTCTCCGGCGGGCTACGAATGCCGCGCCAAAAAACCAGTTCTTCTTATGAAGCGAACTAGTCAGCGAGCCATTTTCGTACATTTTCATACAAATTGAAGCGTTGTTCAGCGAGAGCGTGTCCCAGTGATGCAAATAGACGATAATCGGATGGAGCCAAGTCTGAAGAATAAGCCGCATGCTCTACTATTTCCAAACTGAACGCCTCGATCGTTTCCCTGACCCATTTTGCTGTTAGTGAGGGGGCGTTATCATGGAGAAATATGGCTTCGTGTTACCTTTTTCCATATTCCTGTCGTTTTTCACGTAATGCTCGATTTAAATCAATCATTTGCTGTTGGTAGCGATGAGTGTTAAGGGCATTTAGCAGCTCACAATAGATGACACCCTTCTGATCTCATCAAACACAGAGCATTGCCTTCTTCCCAAAGCGATTTGATCTTGCAGTGGATGTCGATGGTTTGACTGGATTCACCCATGATTTACGACATTTAGGATTCTCAGGATTCATTAGGATTTTTCATCGCCTGTCAATATTCGATTGAGAAACAACTTTCTTTTGTACTGGTGTGCAGCATTTCACAAGAGGTCTTTCTATTTGATTGCTGTTTTTCATTCAGTTCATGAGAAACCCCTTTTCCCACTTTCTGTACCTTTTCCATGGATTTCAACCGAAGAGAAACGGTTTCTGCGTCACTTTCAATTCTTCCGCGAGTTCCTGTTGAGTTTGAGTAGGATCTTCCTCCAATAAGGCCTGCAATTAGTTGTCTTCGAATATTTTCGTTGGTTTCCCGCTCTCGTCGTTTCTCAGGTCACAATCACCACTTTTGAAATTTTTGAACCACTCGAAACACTATTTTCCCAAGACCATGTTCGCCAAAAGCTTCGACAAGCAAGTGACGCTATACTACAGCAGTTATCTTCAAATGATAACAGAAAACCAATACTGTCCTCATACCGTAGTTCGTAGGCACAAAACTCGACATGTTTACGGTTTTGAAACAGATACCGATGTATGGAACTTGGGTTACTGTGTACTGACATTCGTCATCAGCCGTTACAGGAAGCAGATGGCGCTGCAGACGCGGTCTCACGGGCCGTACACTGACAGCTAGCATCATCTACAGGCAAATTCCGGTTTCATAAATCTACACCTGGTACTTCACTCATAAGCTAAGGAGACCCGTCCCTGAACGTATTGCGTTTCTTGCATTCTCTTTCCAGCTCACAGTATTACTGATTTATAAAGAAGAAGTAGCTCAAAATTTGTACAAAAAATTAGGATTATTAGTCAAAGCATTTTTGAGAAAAACCAGATATTTATTATATCGTGATGCTAACAAAAATGTTTATCAAATTCAGGCAAACAGAACTCTTCTTAAATTAGGTACCATTTTCTTTGTAACTAAGACTGTTCAGTCTAGAAAAGCAGTCAGGCTACAGATAACACTCAGGGCAGTATGATATGCTTTCAGTTTCCTCTTTTGATGCTGATCTCTGAAAAATATACAAAATTTATTTTACTTTGACAAATATATCTAATCATTTAGACCAACAATCATCATAATGTTTTAGATTTTTTGTACTACGGATTCTCACTCTTCATTCTTTTATTTATCCTAGCTTCCTTGGTAGCCCCCTCCGCTGCTCTCTTCGCTTCGATTACTTGCAACAACTGTTAGAGCAGAAACCATATTCCTTGTATTCTATACATTTAATTTTTCCACAACATGAATCCTAGAAACTGCAAAGTTAGTACGACAAAAACAGTTTTCAATATTTGCTCACCTATGCTTCTGTTGAATATTTCGTTAGGATTCTGTGAGAGACATCTCGTAAGAAGATTTGTTATTTCCATATCCCTTTCCTTACACTTAATTGCCTCCATAACAACCAAGTATGCTTGTGAGTCTTTTGTATGCCTGTACACCTAATTTCTGTATTAGACTGTTGAACCAAATGAACTGTATTATTCGATGATACTTTGAACCAGTTGCCTCGAAACCTCCATACACTGAAATAGACGGACACCTCTCATTCATGCAACTGATTCGACTCCATGTGCTATGAATCCACCACCTTCAGCGCGAATGCACAATTACGTTCAGCCTCCTGCGAGAATCTCAAAATAGCGAGCATGCAGGACATCGATGGGGATTGCCGAGAGGTGGCGCTGGGCGGAAGTGTGGGTTGGCCGAGGAGCGTACTGAGATAGTCCGCGCAATTGCGCTGAACACCCTGTCCGGATGGCGTAGTGGTTAACATAACTGCCTAATAAGCAGGAAATCCTGGGTTCGAATCCCAGCCCGGCACACATTTCCGCTTGACGACGCATAAAATTCCGATGCAGCTGACATCATGAATTCCTTCCTTTTCCTTTCCTTCCTCACACCCTTAATCTTCAATTTACATAATAAGACCTTTGGTTACAACTAAGCCACAGCCTTCTAGATACGCCTGTACCTAGGTTCTGGTAGTCAGAGCGTTCTAGAAGAAATGTGCGCTTACTATCGAGATTTCGGTGGTGAAAAAAGTAAGGGAAATAAGAAAACATTACGTATTATGACGCACTATAAAATTATGGATTAATCACACCATCCACATGAGTTTTCCAGAAGAGCTTCTGTGAAGTTTGGAAGGTAGGAGACCAAGTACTGGCAGAACTGAAGCTATGAGAAACGTTCGTGAGTCTTGCTTGGGTAGCTCAGTCGGTAGAGCACTTGTCCGCGAAATGCAAAGGTCCCGAGTTCGTGTCTCGGTCTGGCACACAGTTTTAATCTGCCAGGAAGTTTCACACCAACCACATATTTACACATCTTGTACCTTAAGGTACCCCGCCTGCACTAATATCATTTATGGTTTTAAATGAAACAATTAGAAATGTTATTCCACCAGGGTGCTCGTTGAAACTAAATTGATGAAGAAACAGAAAATGAAAATGGTGAACTACACATTTTTTGTAATCGGCATGAAATGCTCGTTCCTATAGAGCAGAAATATTTTTTTTTCAAATTTTTGAGCATTTTTCACAAACAGGTCCCCTCAAGTACGAAGTCTAATTATATGTGCGAATAGTCGAATAAATCATTTCAAAACAGTTTCAGCGCGACAGTAAACGTTGTAACGTATTACTATCTTTACGACGTTTCTCATCGAGCCATATACGTTATCTCGCATTTATAGCTGCTTCTGTCACAGAAATAATGACAAAAATTCAGAAATTCAGGGTCGCCACCAGCCCAAACCCTTCCTAACCATTTAGAAAAAAACGGAGCTGGAAAATTATTAGTTTAATTACTTTAATAATTTAATTACAACTATGCAAATTTCTTTAAGTAGCCAGATAAATAGCACTCCATGTCGTGCATGAAGCAACTTGGTTAATTCAGAACTCTGAGTAAGTGGGTAAGATCAATACCACAGAGTTTATCTTTCACGTAGATTATTTATTGTATGTAAGTATTTGGGTGCACATCCTAACAACACATAACTGCCGCCTGAGCAGAAATATTTAAGTAAGAATTACGTGAGAATGTAACAGAGCACAATTTAACTACAGCAAGAAGAAACACAGAAAACGGAGATGGGAGACAATGTTATTATCATCTCTTTTGCATTCATACCATAAAATTATCTCAGTGAGACTCGCATTACGATTCTACGCATGCACTATTCTGGACAGAGGTTTAACCAATGCACGAGGTTGTGCGATAATTATTCAACGTACTAACTGCGTCTCCTGCTTGCAAACGGCCGAACTAGAGCACGTGGTGCATTCCGAATCAAACTGTTGTGCTGCTTTGTAGAAAGCGCACGAAACAACAGGTATTCTTGCAGAAATTATAGCTCAATAAACAAGCAATCTGTTAAAATAAAGCCTATTGCGGTGCCGTGGTGGACCAGAAGGGTCATTGACTACCAAACACGTGGCACAGAATCGACACACAAAGACAAAAGCAACTTCCACAAAATATAAGATTAAAAATCATACTCGCTTCGATACAGTATTACACTCACGTACGGTTGAAGTGACCCTAATCAGCTTTTCCTAATCAGATTTACCGTTTGAAATTCCACTTCATCGTTGTTCAAAATGAGCAAAGTAACTTCCACACTTTTAACTAAAACACCCAAAAATCGCCTATTTAAAGTAATATAATAATGGCACATTCGGAAAAATAACTCGCTTCACACGCTTCAGTCAAGCTGAAGTTCTTACGTATTTCAACACTTAAACATAACGAAGTCCTAACTCAACCTGCATTCGTACACCTGAAACGCCCCTTAAGAGCTACGATTCGTACTCACCAAGCGTTCACCGAAGAGTGCCGCTTTCTCTTTAGAGATTACCTAGCTCCCCGTGCAGCGGAAGCTACCAAAGGAGTAGCCCTCCGTCACCAACCTCACGCACAAAAACAGCCTTCGACACAACCTTCCACTAAGATGAGTAAACCTCTCTGTTAAGGTATTGGAAAACTACGTTGGTTATCCTGTGCTCTCCACCGAACGAGAAGCAACGTCGTCTGCTCCCAGCAGACGATGACCAACTCAGCGTTTCCCAGAAAACAAAAGCGAAACCCCACATTAAAACACACATATAATATTCAATAAGCCTTGTTTGAGTGCTCAGTCTTTCTTGAAGAGTTCATGAATTGATCTAAAATCAGGTAGTAAAGTGAATAAGTTGTACCGAATTCGACAAGAGTCTTTTGAAACGACCTCACAGAGACGTTTCAACGTCCAGGAAAGCATTAGTGCTTCTCCATTATACAGGGTGTTACAAAAAGGTACGGCCAAACTTTCAGGAAACATTCCTCACACACAAAGAAAGAAAATATGTTATGTGGACATATGTCCGGAAACGCTTACTTTCAAGGTTTGAGCTCATTTTATTACTTCTCTTCAAATCACATTAATCATGGAATGGAAACACACAGCAACAGAACGTACCAGCGTGACTTTAAACACTTTGTTACAGGAAATGTTCAAAATGTCCTCCGTTAGCGAGGATACATGCATCCACCCTCCGTCGCATGGAATCCCCGATGCGCTGATGCAGCCCTGGAAATTGGCGTATTGTATCACAGCCGTCCACAATACGAGTACGAAGAGTCTCTACATTTGGTACCGGGGTTGCGTAGACAAGAGCTTTCAAATGCCACCATAAATGAAAGTCAAGAGGGTTGAGGTCAGGAGAGTGTGGAGACCATGGAATTGGTCCGCCTCTACCAATCCATCGGTCACCGAATCTGTGGTTCAGAAGCGTGCGAACACTTCGACTGAAATGTGCAGGCGCTCCATCGTGCATGAACAACATGTTGTGTCGTACTTATAAAGGCACATGTTCTAGCAGCACAGGTAGAGTACCCGTATGAAATCATGATAACGTGCTCCATTGAGCGTAGGTGGAAGAACATGGGGCCCAATCAAGACATCACCAACAACGCCTGCCCAAACGTACACAGAAAATCTGTGTTGATAACGTGATTGCACAACTGCGTGCGGATTCTCGTCAGCCTACACATGTTGATTGTGAAAATTTACAATTTGATCACGTTGGAATGAAGCCTCATCCGTAAAGAGAACATCTGCACTGAAATGAGGATTGACACATTGTTGGATGAACCATTCGCAGAAGTGTACCCGTGGAGGGCAATCAGCTGCTGATAGCGCCTGCACACGCTGTACGTGGTACGGAAACAACTGGTTCTCCCGTAGCACTCTCCATACAGTGACGTGGTCATCGTTACCTTGTACAGCAGCAACTTCTCTGACGCTGACAATAGGGTTATCGTCAACTGCACGAAGAATTGCCTCGTCCATTGCAGGTGTCCTCGTCGTTCTAGGTCTTCCCCAGTTGCGAGTCATAGGCTGGAATGTTCCGTGCTCCCTAAGACGCCGATCAATTGCTTCGAACGTCTTCCTGTCGGGGCACCTTCGTTCTGGAAATCTGTCTCGATACAAACGTACCGCGCCACGGCTATTGCCCTGTGCTAATCCATACATCAAATGGGCATCTGCCAACTCCGCATTTGTAAACATTGCACTGACTGCAAAACCATGTTCGTGATGAACACTAACCTGTTGATGCTACGTACTGATGTGCTTGATGCTAGTACTGTAGAGCAATGAGTCGCATGTCAACACAAGCACCGAAGTCAACATTACCTTCCTTCAATTGGGCCAACCGGCGGTGAATCGAGGAAGTACAGTACATACTGGAAAAAATGGTTCAAATGGCTCTGAGCACTATGGGACTTAACATCTGAGGTCATCAGTCCCCTAGAACTTAGAACTACTTAAACCTAACTAACCTAAAGACATCACACACTTCCATGCCCGAGGAGTACATACTGACGAAACTAAAATGAGCTCTAACATGGAAATTAAGCGTTTCTGGACACATGTCCACATAACATCTTTTCTTTATTTGTGTGTGAGGAATGTTTCCTGAAAGTTAGGCCGTAACTTTTTTTGACGCCCTGTATAAACAGTCATACTCTGAAAAATGCAGGCTGAGGTCTCCGCCATTGCTTCTTGGGCAGTATTACTTGCGGAGCAGAGTATCACGGCTGGCTTTGCGCCCAAATACGTACATCTCCGCTTTAAAACCCACAGTTTCTTCCCGCACCTCCGCTCCGCCAGAACCTTCCAAACACGGCTCCCCGGATAGATAAACACACGGGAGTCGACGCGGCTGGGCAGGTGGGAGGCGCAGCGACAGATATGAGTTTTTTCGCAGCTCCGGCGGGGCGGCCGTGCATATTGCGTTTCTCGCGGCGAAATTGCGGCATCGTGTCGTGTCGTGTCGCGACCCCGGCTGTCACACCACCGCCTCACGGCCCTCGTCTCTACGTCTTCATATCCGATCCAGCCCATGCAAGACAAAATATGACACGTCGTAGGGCATAACTCATCCGTCTGAGTTCTCGTGCGAATTCTACACTCGTATCGGTATTGCATGCGATTGCATGCGTGCGTAATATGTTTCAAAATGTCGCACATAAAAACGGGAATTGCCAGTGCTCATACCTTGCATTTCATTGGTGATAAAAAGATCGGGTCCAGTATTCTGGGTAGTCGTTGGACTAGGAACTACTTCCATATCGAACAGAAGGATCGTCTTAATGTAACTATCCTACAGTACAGTGTCAAAGAATGAATAATGGTTCAAACGGCTCTGAGTACTATGGGACTTAACATCTGAGGTCGTCAGTCCCATAGAACTTAGAACTACTTAAACCTAACTAACCTAAGGACATCACACATATCCATGCCCGAGGCAGGATTCGAATCTGCGACCGTAGCAGTCACGCGGTTCCGGACTGAAGCGCCTAGAACCGCTAGGCCACCGCGGCCGAAAAGAACGAATATTATACAGGGTGAAAAGTATTTAAACCGAAAAACTCTGGGAGGTTGTAGGGGACATCAAAACAAATATTTTTCCCTAATGTCATTTTTTCTCATGAGGATTATTTAAACCGGTGGAGGCCGTATTACGCTCTTCAGTTGTTAGCGGCCGTATTACGATCTTCAGTTGTTAGAGGGCATATTACGCTCTTCAGCTGTAGGCAACTGCTGTCCACCGGTGTAGTAGTGCACTGTCTCTGTTTACTAATGGAGTGATACGCCTGGAGTGAGTACACTGATATAGCTGGTGCGTACTACGTAGCGCACCACAACGGACGAGCTGCACAGCGAGTTTATCGACAACAATATCCTAATCCCCGTATCACGCATCATACGACCTTTGC
This sequence comes from Schistocerca piceifrons, assembly GCF_021461385.2. NCBI lineage: Eukaryota > Metazoa > Arthropoda > Insecta > Orthoptera > Acrididae > Schistocerca > Schistocerca piceifrons. Next base: position 1,022,585,677 of record NC_060138.1, on the reverse strand, counting down.
TGTTGTGTACCAACGTCTGCGTGATACTGGGTCATTTAGCAGATTACTTGGACAGGGACGCCGTTGCAAGGTAAGAACGCTGCAATTTTAGAAAGCTGTCTTGCAGCATGTGGAACGGTATCCTTCAATCAGCACTCGTGCAATTGCACGTAACATTGGGACGAATCAGACGAATGTAAGAGCAGTCCTTCGAGAGCAACCGTTACGTCTATTTCACTTACAGCGTGTCCATAACCTGGAACCAGTTGATTATCCACCCAGAGCATTGCCAGAACTGCTGGAAGAGGTCCCGTTCCCTACAAGACAACGCATGTGGTTCCAACATGACGGGGAGCCGGCACATTTCAGTCGTCGTGAGCGTCGATTCCTGGATCGACGGTTCCCAGAAACGTGGATTGGCAGAGGTGATCCTGTACCATCGCCTGCTCGATCCCCTGATATCTCCCCTCTGGACTTTTTTGTGTGGAGAGAGATGCGCAACTTTGTTTATGCAACTCCTGTTGCATCAGAAGAGGATATGGTTGCCCAGATAGTAGTAGCAGCAGCAGCAGCAGGAAGAATTCAGGATACTCCTGGGGTTTTTGCCCGTGCCAGGCAGAACATGATCCGATGGTGTAACCTTTGTTTACGTGTCGATGGAGGCATTTTTGAAAATCTACTATAATTGAAATTGGGTTGTGTTAATGCGTTGTCTCTTGGTCATAAAAAAATGGAAAAGTGTTTGTTGGTTTAATTAATTAGCCGCTAGAGAAATCTTCCTCTACCGGTTTATTTACTCCTCACAGGAAAAAAATGACATTAGGGAAAAATATTTGTTTTGATGTGTACCCTACAACCTCTCAGAGTTTGTCGGTTTAAATACTTTTCACCCTGTATGCTTCCTCCTACTTAGGCAAATGGAGAGAATCGATTCATTCTTTTTGGATTTGATGTGGTCTACAATGGGCTTGATGGGACTTGTGGAGGCACCATTAGTTCAAGCGCCGGAAAACCGAGAAGAAAGGTTTCCTTTTACTATATTTTCGCCATTATCAGCGGACCAAAACCCAGCCGAGGGTTCCAAGACAGCTATGCTCTGCAAATGGCTGAAATTTTACAATATATTCCTTTGATCACGAGTTCGAACAACCTCGACAGTTTTCTTGATTCTTCATGAGTTTCCAAGGCATAGAGGTTCAAAGCTACGGTACTTCTATACGTGAAACCCAGTGTGAGGGGTAAGAGTGATTTATAAAGTGACGTAGCTCGGATAAATAGCCTGTAAAGCACGCTCGTCCAAATTGTGTCCCTGGGGCGCTAGCGCCCGCGATCACCCGAGGCCAGCGATTGTGAGCGAGCAGCGATGTTGTAAACGTGTATCCAAGAAGTTAGGATATTATCTCTGATGTGCGCGAAGACGCATTGGGTCAGGCAATGTTAAGCTGTGTTAGAGTGAGGAAGCAATGATAATGTTAAGCTGTGTTAGTGAGGAAGCAATGGCAATGTTAAGTTTCAAATGTAAAATCTCAATTTATCATTGTGTTAACGCACATGATTATTCCAATATTGTAACGAAAACTGATCTGTAAAGGACGAAGTCTAATGGAATGTCAAAGGCAAAATTATAATGACGTTTCTTTTTTTTCAATATGTCCACCCAGGAGAAACAGTACACTGCGCCATCGGACTGCCTTGGTTACTGTACTGAGAGTTGCTAGATTTGAGAGATAGGAAAGTGTATTGTTTGGATGTTAAGACGCTCGTTAAATTTAAAATCAGCCTTGAGCACTTTTTCACAGTATACCAAAAAAACCTAGTATTGTCATTTATGCGCATATTTCATGTTTTACCAACCTTTCTCTCACAATTTTTTATTGATGATGGAACCAAGTCTGTTCGGAAAATACTTCGATTTGCAACTAACAGAGAACTCATTGCACCTCTCCAGAGTCTCCGTGTAGATACAATAATTTGCAGCTTTAGCATAGCGGCGCACAAGACAGCAGTACTGCGACGCGTTATACAGATTTGCGCAGAATACAGGTAAGGAGTAAATATTTTGATGTTTTCTTGTTTTATTTTTTCTTATTGAATCAGAGCCAACTTATGTCATTCAGAGACAATTTTTGTGATCAGTTTTGCAAAAACAATTACTGTAGGTTTCATGTTAAAGTTAAGTATTCAAGCAGTTTATACTGTTCAAAATTATTGCAGTCAGTCTGCTAACTTTTACAGTATGAAAGACTTCCCTTTTCATTACAACTATTAATTATTATTACAATGTAGCTTTGCCTTCATAAAACGAGAATTCATTTAGTATTACATATCAGACCTTACAATCAGAAACAGTACTTCAGTCATATTTTTAATTATGTAAAAGATAACTTTCACTATACATTTTTATTATGTAAAGAGAACTTTCTTTATTGTTATTTTTATTATTATTATTTACAGAGAACTTTTGCTTGGCTATTTCATTGTTCAGTACGGGCGACGTAGGAATATTTTTGAGAAACAGTCAGGAATTGTGTACTGTTCCGTTTTACTTATTAATATGATTCTGGCGCAACGGGAATTTGTCTACTAGCATAGTACATCTCTTTTCATATATGACATCTATTGTTCTCGATGTTGTCTTTTCCATCTGTGACTTGTTTTTATATTTCTCTATTGTCATGCTGCGTAGCCGTTTGTCTGCAAATCACACACTATTATGAATTCGCAAAAATCTGGTTTGCAAAACTCAACCGACAGCAACAATACCTTTGCTGATCATTCTGTTGCTACTAATACCAACCATATTTCTGACGCAATAATGCAAGATGTTGTGTCTGTGCAACCTGATAGTCAATGCACGAACTTTGTAGACACACTTGATTCTGATGTAACTCAACATTCTCACAATAATATTTGTCGTAATACTGATCTTTTACTTTCTGAAAATAGTAATAGCACATACATAAATATGGAAGATTCACTATCTTTGCCGAGCATGAGTTCCGGTACAAAATATTGTCTTCTCGGTCCGCTCCACAAGTCCTAGATGTTTGCAAGGGGAATTTTTGAGCACTCTGTAGATCTACACCTATAATCTGCAAGCTATTGTGCAGTGTATGGAAGAGGATACTTCCCCAGTCCCAGTTATTATGGCTTCTTCGCTTACATTCACTTAAGTGGCGCGGGAAGAAGGAATGTTTCAACGTCTATGACCGTACTCTAAGTTACGTAATCTGACCTCACCATTCCTAAGGTAGTAAGACGTTCAATGTTGTAAGATATTCCTACATTCATAATTTAAAGCTGGTCCTTGAAACTTTAGAAGTACGTTGTACATTGTCTGTAGGTGATTAGCGTTAGTTTTCAACCATCTGCCAGTTGAGTTTCTTCAGCATCTCTCTGAAACTTTTCGACGGGTCAAGCGAATATGTCTTTATTTGTACTGCCCTGAAGACCATAAGGATGAGACAGACAAAGTAACATAAAATATTAACGACTCGTATGAAATGAATGAAAGTGAGAGAGCATGTTGTCAGAGGTGTCCCAGTAGTGCAAAGAAAGTTGGACGACACATGACGTGAGATCAGCGTGACTTTAGCGCAAAACAGAGCTTGTCCTGCAACGCGACACAGTTTAAGGAAGGGAAACAACGTCTATCAGTGAGGGAGCAGTAACTATGCATTATGGTGGTGTTCATTACAACATGGCCTCTGAACAATATTTGGATGACTTCATACGGGTAAGAATCATCGGGGGACTGGAGAAAGGATGAAGCGTGATGAGTGTAGCCATGGAGTTTGGTATTGCTCACAGCATTGTTTCAAATGCTTGGGGAGCGAATTTTCTGAATGAGACTGCCTGAGAGTAAACGCACCAGCAATACAGTAAAAATGAAAACAGTTTGTTAAGAAAGAGCGTGTCACCATTCCACACAGATGGTTCAAGATATACTGATCTTTTACTTTCTGAAAATAGTAATAGCACACACATAAATATGGAAGATTCACTATCTTTGCCGGACATGAGTTCCGGTACAAAATATTGTCTTCTCGGTCCGCTCCACAAGTCCTAGATGTTTTCAAGGGGAATTTTTGAGCACTCTGTAGAGTTTTCACACTACTTAACCTAAATTATCCTAAGGACAAACACACACATCCATGCCCGAGGGAGCACACGAACCTCCGCCGGGACCAGCTGCACGGTCCATGACTGCAGCGCCCTAGACCGCTTGGCTAATCCCGTGCGGCTTCTGAATGAGACTGCCAGAGAGTAGACGTACGAGAAATACAGTAAAAATGAAAACAGTTTGTTAAGAAAGAGCGTGACACCATTTCACACAGATGGTAAAAGATATCGCCTTAGTTTTTTCGCAACCCACTAGAGGTAATCTGTGGCCTTCATGCAATGTCCATAAAGCTTTACATTACCTTGAATTCTTAACTGAGGTTTGCACGTGTTTACCGACAGCTTAAATAGGTAGAAGACGTTACAGATTTATCAGAGATATTTGATTCCGTCTGCCAAACGTTAGTTCATCGACAGATTAGATCAGATTAGGTTAGTACTTGTTCCATATACCATGAATACGACACTTCGTAATGATGTGGAACGTGTCAGGTTAATAAAAGGTGTCTATACATGATATTAAATGACACAAAATATTGCATGACAATATTTTTAATATTTTTTTGAGGGGGTTGGGGAAATTACCCACTTACTATATCAAAAAATTCATCTAATGAGTAGAAGGAGTTGCCGTTAAGAAATACTTTTAACTTCCTTTCAAATCCTATATGGCTATCTGTCAGACTTTTGATGCTATTAGGTAAGTGATCAAAGACTTTTATGGGAACATAATTTACCCCCTTCTGAGCCAAAGTTAGATTTAACCTTCAGTAGTGAAGATCATCGTTCCTCCTTGTGTTGTAGCCATGTACGCTGCTATTACTTTTGAATTCGTTCGGATCGTTAACAACAAATTTCGTAAATGAATATATATATATATATATATATATATATATATATATATATATATATATATATATATTGTGAGGCTACAGTGAAGATCTCTAGCTCTTTAAATAAGTGTCAGCAGGATAATCTAGGATGAGCTCAAGCAATTATTCTGATTACATGATTTTTTGCAATGAACTCTCTTTTACTCAACGATGAGTTACCCCAGAATATGACGCCATACGAAAGCAGGGAATGAAAATAGGCATGGTAAGCTAATTTACTGAGATGTATATCGCCAAAATTTGCAATGACCCTAATAGCATAAGTAGCTGAACTCAAACGTTTCAGCAGATCTTCAGTGTGTGTTGTCCAGTTCAACCCCTCATCGATGCATACACCTAGAAATTTTGAATATTCTACCTTAGCTACAAAAATGAAGATTGGACACTACAGGAGGACGATGATCCGGAGCACAGTAGCAGGCTTTGCGCTGACTGGAAAAAAAAGGAAGAGGTGTGCGGGTACTGAATTGGCCCTCAGGTTCGCCTGATGCTAATCCTATTGAAAATGGAAGGAACAATGATCTTCACTTTGAAAAAACTGTCAACGCGAATTCGACGTATTTGGAGGTCTCTTCCGCGTGAATACGTTGAAAACTTAGTTTCAAGCGTGACTCGGAGATACCAAGCAATTATCGACGCTGCGGGTATTATTAATCATAATTGCATTTTTCTTATGTTCATATATGATGTATGTACATGTTTAGTTTGTTGTGAAATACAGTTTTTCTGTTTAACCTGACCACGATCTTATTTGTCAGACATTATCATAGTACATAAGGAAAACGTCAGAATTTCTGTTACTTCCTCAGCTTTTTAGTTGGAGTGAATAAAAGCAGCAAAACAACTACGTTTTGTGGCTCAGAGCTAACGCCATTGAGTCGTGTGTGGTCCTGTTTTTGTCAGTGGAGAAGACCGTTGTGTTTCAGTGGGTGCCGAATTTTTAGTGCGCTTGGCTGCGTGTTGTGGTAAGCCTGAGGAAAATACGACTCCCTTGAAAGCAATTCTCTTAATGCACATTTCTGTGCTCGTCCCCTCGCAAATGCAAAACATGGATCTTCGGATGAAAGTTTTATGCTTTTGCCTGCTGACAGCAAAAAGGAGCTGAGCTGGGAATGAAATGGACGTTCGGCCACACGACAGCAGCTTTCTACACGCCTTTTGCGTTACATCTACCCACGGGAGATTGGCGATGGTGAGAGGGGTAAATGTGGGGGAGAGATTCAATGGTGTGAACATTATAATATATAAGCTGTCGATTCAAATCGACAGGAATTGTCATGTCATGGCACTATATGGGCATATCTGAAGAGAGTTATAATTACTGGTCAGTCCAAATTTGTATACAGTGGTTTCTGTAACATCCCATCTAGGAAGATATTAATGCCCCGTGGCTGAAAGATTAGCCATTCCTTTAGCAGTGAATTTATGTCAGTTAATGTCTGAACAATTTTGGACCTGTATGTTTTCGGCAGTTTATATTTGTACAAACGCGCAGGAACTCTTTTGTATCTGTAAGAAGTTTTATAGTTTATTGTCCTTCTCGGTCCGAAGATAGTTGCTATGAGAATCGAAAGCGGTAATACTGTGCCACAGTTGAATGACTTCGTATCGAACTCCATCTGAACAGGCCTCTGAAGGCCCAACGTTACCGCCGGAAGCCATGTCATTGTCAGCCGATAGGCCTCACTTGATGCGGTTATGGAAAGGAATGTGATCAGAACATCGCTCTCCCAGCCGTTACCAGCATTCGTGATCGGAGCTCTTACTTGTTAGTCAAGTCGATCTTCAGCTGGACTCACAAGGGCCAAGGGCACCTTGCTTCCCAACAGCTCTTGGCAGACCCAGACGATCAACCATCCAAATGCTAGCTAAAGTCGACTGGGCTTAATTACGATGATTTGACGGGAACCCGTGTTACCACAGCGGCAAGGTCCTAAAAAGGGAACAAGTAAAGGTAGATTTCTACATTGTGCCCCAATGTTCTGCAAAACAGTCAAAATATGAACTCATCTATATACCACTAAATTTCAGTTGCACGATAAATCATACAAATCTAAAGTCTGTAAACTCAACTAAATCCTTAGCAATTACACGTAATAATAAAATGCAACAGTCATAGAGATAATGTTGTGGGTAAAGCAAACCACAGACTGCATTTACTGGCTGAACACTAAGAAAAAGTAACAGGTATGCTACAGAAACTGCTTACACTACGCTTGTCCGCCCTCCTATGGTGTATTGCTGTGCGGTGTGGGATACGCATGAGACAGGATTGACGGAGGACATCGAGAAACTTCAAAGAACGGCAGCTCGTTTTGTGTTATCGCGATATAAGAAAGAGAGTGGCACGGACATGATAAACGAATTGGGATGGTAATCATTTAAAACAAAGGCGCTTTTCTGTGCGGCAGGACTTTCTTATAAAATTCTAATCATCAAATTTCTCCTTAGCGTGTGAAAATATTTTGTTGGCGTCCACCTACATTGGGAGAAATGATATAATACAATAAGAGAAATCACGGCTCGCAAGGAACGATTTAAGTATTCGCTTTTCCTGCCCGCTGTTCGAGAGTGGAGAAGTAGAAAAGTAGCTTAAAGGTGGTTCGATATGCCACGTGCCAGGCACTTAAATGTGAATTGCAGAATAATCATGTCGGTCACTATAAGACTAATTTAGTAAAAGATCTAATAAGATTTCTACCTGAAAGTTCATTCTACCTTCAGAAACAGAGGATGTTTTAAAACCTGTTGTAAGTACATGGCCATGTGATGATAAACGCAGTGTTCCATAGTCAGATGGAAGATATACGTATTCCCATGTCTGACTGATGAAAAAAATGAAATACAAAAGCTTTTTCTGCAGGTATACACTCTTTTTGAGAACACCTAAACTCTTTCTATGCTGTCAGATATTGCAGCAACATACAGTGTTCAATTTCGTGTCAGCTACAGTCCATTTATAGATTCCTTTATGCTGTGAACATAACAGCGTCGCATTGTTTCAGCATGAAGCCCTGTTTATGTATAGGCCCACAGCCGCTGTAAATTTCTTAGGGGAGGTTGTTCTACTGCGAAGGCTGCGATGTTAAGTAGAAATAAACACACTATTTCGCCTACTTGGGCATTATCAACAAAACATTATTTGATGTAGCCTGATAACGCCCAAGAAAGCGAAATTAGCTAATGACTGGATAATGAAATAGTTTATTTCAAATTGAGCCTTCTGAGAAAAATTACTTCCTTTACCGATGTTTTAGTATTGGTAGGATGAAACTGTCAACACATCACTAAAAGCAGAAAATATGTTTTTTATGTATATGCCCACAGGACAAATGATTACTTACCTTTATGGAAATTTATGATAAGTGTTACTTCCACTGTAGAATGCAATAAGGTTTTTATCAGTAATAAGAGACTGAAGGCTTCCAGGTCGAGAGGGAGGTGCATCTTGTTTTTCTCAGAAACAATTAAATTTCTGGGGCTACCTCAAAAAGCAATACGGAGCGTTTAACTGGTGTTAAACAACTTAAAGGCAACGAAGTATTGCCGGAAGCTGCTCAGGTACATATCCCGCTCTTCATTCGCAACAATGGATGGTTGGCACCATAAGGACTAGCGAAGGGTTTGATGCTTCCAAGTGTCCATGCAGCAATTAGACCAAGTGCCCAAGAGATGCTGCTGTACCCGCTGCTATCACAGCTTCAGGAATTCTGTATCAGTAATTGCATACGGTGGGTTGGGGAATGTCTCTCCGTCACTACTTTGTCTGCTATTCCTGTCATTGTTTTCACCGAAATCAAATGTGGATGTATCGGTGAAACCACAGGAAGCGAGTGTTAGATTCCACCTGTGAAACGTTTCCGTTCACAGTCCTATGTAATAGTTAAATTTCTTACAAGAACAAAATAACAAAATCCACATTCTGATGCTGAATATGTGACTAACGAAGTAGCCGGTCGAAGATTTGTGGGACTGCTATCGTGATAAATGACACAGGCTGAAGCCCATATGAAATTATTCGTCTGGCCATGCATTTCCTGAGGATCTCTACCACAGATATAATGTTGACTAATGACTAGAGGAATAAATTTGTTGCATCGCCTCACACGATTTGGTGGATTTTCTAAAACGGTGTCGGACCAGGAAACAGTCTTCTTTCTTATAACACAATCTTATGCAGACTGTCCAAACTGTGGGGACAGTGAGCTGCCATACATTGTATTTTTACTGGTGCTACCAGAGTATTTCAGGCATTCAACACCGGATGTGTGAGTACAACTAATTGTTCCTCAAGGCTAAGTATGAACAGTCATCTTCTAAGACAGACCTGGTAATGTTAAAGTCATTTCTAGATGTCTGGAAGGAAGTTACAACTTGTAGACGTTATGGTTACAGGTACCGCCTAACACAAAACCTTTTTCCATGTAATGGCCTCCCAATGATTACGCAGATTTCTTTCTTCAGCTTGCATCAACCATTTTAAGCATTCTTCGGAGAAGGATTCTAGAAGTCAACGAAGAATTGCATGCCACACGTAATTAACATCCGTGATTCGTCTCACCGAATTAGAAGTTTAAGGTTCTCCGCGATTCAGTGTTTATTATTCACTGTTTCGTGTTGACGGTTCATGGTTGTCACCGTTCACTACTGCCAGGGGGGATGCTGGTTCTTTATGCTAGTAACTTAAACTCCTTATAATATCTGGATGTAACTCATTCGCGACAAATCTATAGTACTGCGATACTTCGCTTTCTTGGAAGAATGACCTTTGGGTCTAAGTAGATCGCTCCCCTTCTCACCCAAAGTTACTATCAGCTCCCACAAGCTAGGTACACACCGCATGCGGATTAGGCTGTCTGCTTGTTCCGACTCGCAGTACGAGATAGTATGACGACCAATCTACGGTCGTGCGATGCCGCTGCTTCATTTGAATGGTTTTTCTTCGTCACTTCTCATCTTTTACATCGCATGACAATTCTTGAAGTTCATCGTTGATAACTTCTCTGAGATTTTTATGGAAGAGGATGACCTGCCCCTGACCGAACACACAATGGTACCATTCGACATTTCCCGCAATTTATTTTCTGTAAAGATGTTGCCTTAATTACATTTTTAACTATGTAACTTTTCTGAATAAAAACATTATTTCTCGTCAACTAAACCTGGACTTATCTGGTTTGCTATCTTACTCTCTGTGTGTAGTTTGTAATCCTGAACAATTCAAGAAGTAATTATGGAAACGCTATCTGAATAGCCAAAACTATCTATAATTGTATACTGAGATGAAAAAAGTCAAGGGATAGAGACATGCACACATATAGATGGCGGTGGTATCGTGTACACAAGATTTGAAGGGTCAGTGCATTGGAAGAGCTATCACTTGTACTCACGTGATTCATGTGAAAACGTTTCTGAAGTGATTATGGCCGCACGACGGGAACTTTGAATGCGGGATGGTAGCTGGAGTTAGGCGCATTGTGGGAAATTCCATTTCGGAAATCATTAGTGAATTAAATGTTCCGAGATACACAGCGTCAAGAATGTGCCTAGAATATCAAATTTCAGGCATTAACTTTGACAGCGGACAACGCAGCCGCCGACGGCCTAACTTAACGACCAAGGGCAGCGGCGTTTGCGTAGAGTTGTCAATGTTAAGAGACACGCAATACAGATTGAAATGGCTGAAGAGATCAACATGGGACGTACGACATTTAGGTCAGTGCAGTGAAATGCGGCGTTAATGGGCTAAGGTAGCAAACGACAGGGGCGAGTGCGTTTGCTAACGGAATGGCATCGCCTGCAGCGTCCCTCCTGGGTTCACGAGCATATCGGTTGGACCCTAGACACTGGAAGACCATGGCCTGGTCAGACGAGTTCCTATTTGACTTGATAATAGCTGATGGTAGGATTCGAGTGTGGCACAGACCCCATGAACCCAAGTTGTCAACAAGGCACAGTGCAAGCTGTTCATGGCCCCATTATGAGAAGCTCTGTGTTTGCAAGGAACGGACTGGGTCCTATGGTCCAATAACCGATCACTGTAAATGGTTAGGTTCAGCTAGTTGGAAATTATTTTCAGCCATTCATAGACTGCATGTTCCCAAACAACGCTGTTATGTCAACGGGCTTCAGTTGTTCGCGATCAGTTTGAAGAACATTCTGGACAGAGCGAATGATTTGGCTACACAGATCGGCAGGCATAAATTCATCGAACATTGGTGGGACATAACAGAGAGGTCAGTTACAGCGCAAAATCCCACACCGGGCAACAGTTTCGTGTTTATGTGCTGTTATGGAGCCGGCAAGGCTCAATATATTTTCAAGGACCTCCAACGACATTTTGAGCCCAGGGAATGTCTAGTTGCTGCACTACACCGGGCAAAAGAAGGTTACTTTTGTCACCTCAGTGTATGTTTCCACATGAGATCAAGTTTCGCTTACTGAATGATATCGCTTCTTAACGCACTGTTAGGTAACAGACACAGAGCAATGTATCAGCCGTAGCGACCACGCGTGGATGATATTGTGAAGCAGGAACTGTTCAACGCTCCTCAGCGACTTCAACTGAAGCCATTACCTTTTGCCTTCGTGTCACGTTAAGACGGCTGTCGGCGAGTTGCCTACAGAAAACTTCACAACAAGACGGGTGTACTTATGACTCCCTGGAAATATGTCGACCACACCGCTCAATTTTCTACGTGCAGGACAACATATTCTGAGAAATGCTTCATGTAAGAGTGCTAAATTCACTGTGGTTTGGGATTTTGCTTCTGGAACTAAGGCCCCGTGTACAATTCAAGGGCCTACAGACCTGGAGTAGGCACCTGTTCACCGTGCGAACAAATGACGAACAGTAATATACTGCAATTACGCGGAAGTGAGAACTTTGAATCGCTTGAAAGGAAATAGCGGAAGATAACAGCGAATCAGAGCGTGTATTATTAATGATTCCCTCACACAGCACTCAAACATGAGAAGAGGGGACACGGGCGACACGGCATTCAGAACATCAGAAAAACCTATTACGTTTGGAGGCCAGAAAGAGGAACCATTATGACAGAAATAGCGGAAAGAGCTGTTTGGATGGGAGGCAACAGGATACAATTTCTTGATCTGCTCAGAACACAGCCCAGGAGACACCGCTGTGGGCGTAACAAGAGGTCAGGAACCGTGCGACGGCTGGTGAGACAGTGAGGGCCGGCCGAAGTGGCCGAGCGCTTCTAGGCGCTACAGTCTGGAACCGCGCGACCGCTACGGTCGCAGGTTCGAATCCTGCCTCGTGCATGGATGTGTGTGATGTCCTTAGGTTAGTTAGGATTAAGTAGTTCTAAGTTCTAGGGGACTGATGACCTTAGAAGTTAAGTCCCACAGTGCTCAGAGCCATTTGAACCAGTTTTGAGACAGTGAGGGTTCCTGGGTAAACTCTCTGTTAACACAAGACATACGCCATCATCCGACCAGGGGAGCCTACAGCTGCAGATAGTTCAGAAGAACATTCTATTTCACCCCTTTTTAAATGCACTTGAATATAGTCGTCTTAGAAGCGACCTTCGAACGGTATACTCATCTTGCGTTTGTAACAGTTCCAGTTTCTTTCGTCATTACGTAAGGAGAATAAGACCCTAAGAAAGTCATTGCTCTGTTGAAGTAAATCAGTATCCAGCACACAACTATTATTTAATTTTTAATGTCGTGTGACGAAGGACTCCCCTCGGGTAGACCGCTAGCCTGTTGCAAGTCTTTCGATTTGACGCCACTTCGGCTTCTTGCGCGTCGCCGGGGATGAAATGATGATGATTAGGACAGCACAACACCCAGTCCCTAAGCGGAGAAAATCTCCAACCCAGCCGGGAATCGAACCAGGGCCCTTAGGATTGACAGTCTGTCGCGCTGACCACTCAGCTACCGGGAGCGGACACAACCATTATGTATGTATGTGTCTATTTCAGGAGGTGCTACCATTATTCATATCATCTCATAGTATCTCATGCTTAGCTGAGCGATAACGTGTTTGCCTACCCTGCAGCGGACCTAGGTTCGATTCCAGGCCGGGTTAGGGACTTTCCCTGCTCGTGGACTGGGTGTTGTGTTGTCCTCATCATCCTTTCATCATCATCCTCGGCGCACAAATTGCCCAATGTGGCGTCAACTGAAAGAAGACTTGCACTTCGACAGCCGAACGTCCCCGGACAGGGCTTCCTGGCTTTCAATGGCACACAATCCATCACTTTCAGTTCATTTAAGTCCAGAAACATATAACAAATCAGGCACTCAGTGAGGAGTTTCGTATGGTTAAAATACTGTTTTATATGATCGTATTATCTATTGAAGACTTCATAAGCACGGTTTTATCCAAGTTTTAGAATATTCCGAATGCTATTTACCTAACACGCTACAAAGTACATAAGGCATAACATCAAGTCGATCCTTATCGTTAGAGAAAAAGACTCATAGTGAGAAAGACAACAGACAACGTGAACTCTCACAGTTGAGATGTCTACAGCCTCAGCAATTCCACGAATTTTTATTCGGCTGTTTTGATTACCACAACATGGATTTTGTCAACGGTTTCCTCTGTAATCACCTCAGTTGGGTGCACGGAACTTCGGTGCTTGTCCGGCCACCGTCGAATTCGTTAAGCCGAAAATAAATGATGGTGCAGAAGCACGTGAACTTAATGAAGTTCCGTTTCGGTTTGTGCGGCAGCTCAACTCTACAAATGAGTAGCATGAAAATCAGTTTTCTCCATTTTCAATTGCAGTCGTTTAAATTCGTTAATCGGAAAGTAAATGGTCTTTAATGATGGTGCAAAACCGCGTGTTCTTAATCCAGTTCTGGTTTGGTTTGCGCGGCAGTTGAACTCTACAAATGAAAAAGTTTAATAACAGCATGAAATCTGTTTCCTCAATTTCAATCGTAGTCAGCACATTGATCATTTCAGACGGCTCCCAGCCATGAACTGTATCCAATTAATTGCTGAAATTCTGTATATAATCCTTGGCCCGCATCTCGTGGTCGTGCGGTAGCGTTCTCGCTTCCCACGCCCGGGTTCCCGGGTTCGATTCCCGGCGGGGTCAGGGATTTTCTCTGCCTCGTGATGGCTGGGTGTTGTGTGCTGTCCTTAGGTTAGTTAGGTTTAAGTAGTTCTAAGTTCTAGGGGACTTATGACCACAGCAGTTGAGTCCCATAGTGCTCAAAGCCATTTGAACCATTTGATCCTTGGAATTATCAAGCTTTAAAACCATGGAGGCGCAACAAAAATGTTTCATTCTTCCATGGCAATTTACCAAACTTATGAAACCATCACTGCACTTGTGTTTTCACTAAACTTGAGAGTCCTCGGATGATGCGTCGGCATCAGTGGGCACGTTTCAAGGCAAGTATGTTTTTCCGATAGTTGCCTTTTCAGATTTTTGCCTACGTGGCAAAAAAGACGAAATCTACAAATAAAAAGTTAACACAAGAGACGAACTGATCGTACGGATTTTTAAAAATGCTACCCTCATAAATGAACGTAAGTACGAACTCGGAAGAGCTGCAGGTGGTGTTGCCAGAGGAAACTGAACGTATGTTGAAGTCGGAGGTGCACATCATGAAAGTCAGCTACTTAACTTTATCATTTGTCTTTGCTGAACACCTTCTGCGAGCATTTGGGGTACGTTGTAAGATCCGTATATGTGTTACCTGTAAAAACTGGACTCATGTTATATAGAATCAATGTAAAGAAAGATTCTGAAATGAAGATTTTTTTATTATCTTGATGCCGCGTGTGTACTCCAGATTACTGGTTTCGACAGAAATAAGCTGCCATCTTCAGATACACAGTCTACAGATTATGAACTCATGCTTTGCGATAAACAACACGTTTGTTTTTGTACCATCGTAATGGACTCATAATTGTAAAGAGATCAGAACATTAAAAATATAGGTGTATCTTCATGCGAAGACAGGGCCATACAAATGTGAAAGCAGCGTGGAATGGCCGAGCGGGTAGAGGCGCCATGTCACTGACTGCGCAGCCCCCCCCCCCCACCGGAGGTTCGAGTCCTCCCTCGGACACGGGTGTGTGTGTTGTTCTTAGCATAGGTTATTAAGTTAGTTTAAGTAGTGTGTAAAGCCTAGGGACCGATGACCTCTGCAGTTTGGTCCCTTAAGAACTCTCTCACACACATAAACGTGACCCCTCAAGAGGCGCCGCATGTGTCTGTGTTGGCTGCACGCGCCGAGACATGGGAATATGGAGGCGTCTGCCAAAGTTGGAAGTTACATATTGTGGCCGAGCTCACTCTTATTGTAGCAATGGATTGTGGGCCTTCGTGTCCTTTTGGTATTTATTGAGCTGTTTGCTTGTTTTCGTGACACAATGAAGTGGTTGCGCGAGGTCCTGTTATTTCTTCCTCTTAAAGCTCTCTTACAAGACAGACGAAATATCTGTCAGCAAAATGAGAAAAAGCCTGCACTATGCATAAATAAGAACGTAAACAGATAAACGTGTTTTCATGAAAATAATTTCAAAGGTAAAAAGGTCAGGATTATTTGAGAAAAAAAATTTTTTTTTGATGTTTCGCACTTAGCAGGTAAATAAAAAGCAAAGATTAAAGTAAAAAGGTGCTATTTACGACCTTATATATTTTCTTGAGAAAATAAACGCATAAGTTTTGAAATATTTTGATGTCGTTTTTTCTATGTTCCGTTCTCAGGACTAGACAGTTTACCACAAGACCTTTGACAACAACACCCACTATGAAGGTTTTGTTTTCCTTATTAATCTACTCTATTATAAATCCAGAATGAGATTTTCACTCTGCAGCGGAGTGTACGTTGCTATGAAACTTACTGGCAGATTAAAACTGTGTGCCCGACCGAGACACGGACTCGGGACCTTTGCCTTTCACGGGAGAGCTTCTGTAAAGTTTGGAAGGTAGGAGAAGAGGTACTGGGAGAAGTAAAGCTGTTGGGACGGGGCGTGAGTCGTGCTTGGGTAGCTCAGATGGTAGAGCACTTGTCCGCAAAAGGCAAAGGTCCTGAGTTCGAGTCTCGGTCCGGCACACAGTTTTAATCTCCAAGGAAGTTTCTATTATAATTGCTTGATCCTACATTTTGATACTACATTCCATTTTTTTCGTAAAAATGATGGTCGCTCATAAACTCTTTTTCACCTTTCAGGCGCGATATTCAACAGACAGCTCTCACAACACACGCAGTTTTCGCTCTGACGCGTAAACGAAAATGAACACTCGAGACAGACGGGATACGGTACAGGATTAAAACGCCAGAGGTACTTCGCTAGACTCACATGTCTCGAGTAGTCTGTTGAGATGAGAAAGTAAATCGTGCACAAGGGTCTTTAACATGCTCTAAGCGCAATAACTGCATCACTCAAACACTCGAGCTTGCTAACGTTGATGGTAGAATGTAAGCCACGCTGCAGTAACGAAATAGGTGAACACAGGAGAGGTGAAAATAGGAGGGAAAAAGGTCATAATCTGAGTAATGAATGAGCTGCGGAATTGGGCCGTTGTTGTGCGAGGGGCCGGTGTGTGGTAGACCTGTAAGGCGGCGACCCGAGAGGACAATCGCAGCGCCGCCTTTGTGGCCTAATTGGCGGCGGTGGCCGCGCCTGTCCCTTCCCACCGCCCAACATCCCCCGCCGCCCTCCAACAGCGACAGCGTTCGTTACGGAGCGGACCGGGCCCGACCCGAACGAGCAGCTCGTTTGTTTAATTAGTGCGGAATACCCTCATTACGCGCGTGGCCGCTGTGCGGTGAGCGAGTCACGGCCACCGCGGCTCCTTACGCCTCGGTCCTTCAGGAGATCTCGGTGAGGTCTAATGTCTTCACCTGAGTCGTGGAACTACCATCACACAACTCGTTGTGAACTGCGCGCCTTACCATGCTACTTTACTAGCAAGTCTTCCAAATGAAACAATACTATGACCAAATTTTGCGAAGCAGTTGTGACAGCAGGAATTCATAAAATACACTACTGGTGTTCATTACCTTAATCAATACCAGGAGAGGGAGGGGGAGGGGCGCACATTATGCCCACTTTTGAAAATATTGT
Source organism: Schistocerca piceifrons (assembly GCF_021461385.2). Classification (NCBI taxonomy): domain Eukaryota; kingdom Metazoa; phylum Arthropoda; class Insecta; order Orthoptera; family Acrididae; genus Schistocerca; species Schistocerca piceifrons. The sequence continues at coordinate 1,022,568,619 of NC_060138.1, read as the reverse complement.
TATCTAGCCAACTTTTTTGAAAAAAATATTTTTTGTTTTTAATGTTTTCGTATGCCAGATTCTGTAATTAGATTGAATTTTTCAGTAAAGCGTAATCCAAAAGCCTTATCGTTACGCTTGACTTTTTACACAGGTGACATATTCAAATTTTCAAGTTGAAGGCCCTTCTTACACATCTACGTATCTTTAAAAAGTATGATATGTGGATATTTTAAATTTTCGTCATGGTGGGTATAAGGAACCTCTCCTCTCTGTTTACACACTACGGAAAATGCGTTGACATTGCTGAGATAGTGCTAAAGATATTTTCATGTATGTACCCTACAACCAAAACAGCCTTGCTGTGCTGGTTCTGCGAATGGCTGAAAGCAAGCCAGCTAAATTTTTCCCGAGGGCATGTAGCTTTACTGTATGGTTAAATGGCAGTTATAAGAGTAGAGGGGCATGGAAGGGAAGCAGGTGTTGGGAAGGGAGTGAGACAGGGTTGTAGCCTATCCCCGATGTTATTCAGTCTGTGTATTGAGCAAGCAGTAACGGAAACAAAAGAAAAATTCGGAGTAGGAATTAAAATGCATGGAGGAGAAATAAAAACTTTGAGGTTCGCCGATGACACTGTAATTCTGTCAGAGACAGCAAAGGACCTGGAAGAGCAGCTGAGCGGAATGGACATGGTCTTGAAAGGAGGATATAAGATGAGCATCAGCAAAAGCCAAACGAGGATAATGGAATGTAGTCTAATTAAATGGGGTTATACTGCGGGAATTAGATTAGGAAATGAGACGCTGAAAGTAGTAAAGGAGTTTCGCTGCCGGCCGCGGTGGTTAAGCGGTTCTAGGCGCTCCAGTCCGGAACCACGCTCCTGCTACGGTCGCAGGTTAGAATCCTGCCTTGGGCATGGATGTGGGCGATGTCCTTAGGTTTAAGTAGTTCTAAGTCTATGGGACTGATGACCTAAGATGTCGAGTCTCATAGTGCTCAGAGCCATGTGAACCATTTTTTTGAGTTTTGCTATTTGGGGACCAAAATGACTGATGATGGTCGAAGTAGAGGGGATATAAAACGTAGACTGGAAAGGGCAAGGAAAGTGTTTCTGAAGAAAGGAAGTTTGTTAATATCGAGTCAGGAAGTCGTTTCTGATAGTATTTGTATGGAGTGTAGCCATGTATGGAAGTGAAAAGTGGGCGATGGCACTGGGAGATGAAGAAGCTTGCACAGGATAGAGTAGCATGGAGAGCTGCATCAAACCAGTCTCTGGACTGAAGTCCACAACAACAACATGGACCCTATTTATACATAATTACATACTTAAAAATTATGTTAATGAAAGTTAGAAAAGTAACGAAATTTGTTTTCCTGTTTAATTATTTTGTGTGGGGCATAAATCCCCCCCCCCCCCGTCCCCACCCACTGTAATGCGCGTTACGGAAAATACATTTGTGCTGCTAGGGTCAAATGCGAACGCCATGAAGGCGGGCGCAATGAACATCAACCGAAATGCTTGCATTTGCAAGTGATTAGCATTTCATCTCATCCGCAAGAAGTGCATAGGAGTAACGCCATCTGCATTTCGTTTATAAGGAAATCATAAATCCCATTTGATTGCTGACAGGTTCTGAGAAGACCGTGCTATGCATCGTGTAAGAAAGTGAGATATCTATACTGTGTTCATCATATGAATAAATTGGATGTAAACAATACACTATGCATTCTTCCACGTTAGCTGGACTCCCATTGGATTTCATTTCACATGCAATGGAAGCCTAGTTGTCTCGAGTGCTGTGAAGTAAGATAATAAGGATACAGTTTTTGCTCTGCGCTATTCGCACATCGACCGGCGCGTTCAACGTGGACAGCAAAAGGCAAGAGTAAGAGAAATTCGTAACTTAAACTCTGAGAAACTTTTATGCGTGTGATATGTGTGGCGTAAAAGGATATGGCAGGGATTTCACCGTGTAGTTGAATATTCAAGTGACTGAAGGTATTAGTTACAGTCAGTCATGTGGTAACCTCTGAACTCGTCCATATCCGAAACTGAGAAATACATTTCAGTACTGGAACTATCATTTGTTGCGTTGACAACGAGGTGATGAATCCAACCAAGCGCCACGTTTTCCCCTGCCCTTTTATGATGTCTGTTACACACCCTGCTAACGTTCGGCACTCATGTGTGACAAACATTCGTCTATTGGTTCAGTACGTGTAGCAGCTTAAAGGTGTTATATTTCGCTAGAAATCCCTTAACTTGGATCCAGAGCAGTTCTATAGAGCTGAGAATTCAGTGGCACCTTAGCAACTGTAAAAGTTAAGCATTTGTAAGAGTGCTCGATTCCGTGGAAATTGTTGGTTGCCATGTTTCTACGACGTTTTTTACTTTGGCTCTATGAGATCACAGCTGTGGTATAAAACAACGGACATAGTCGAAGTAAAGAGTATCTGTTTTTCATTTTTGCCCCAAAAATTTTATTTGTTATGTTTTCTTAATTAAACAGTCTGTAGTAACAATATCTTATACATATTGGTAACAAAGAATATCTGCAATGAAAACTTGAGTTGTCGTTTGATATATTCTTAAAACAATAAAACGTGATTTTTTCACAAAAAATGATCATTCGATATCTGCTAATTAGCATAAATTTAATTAATTTTTTATATTTAAAAGGTGTGACCTTCGAAGTGAACGAAAGAAAGAGAAGGCTGCGATGAGATTCGAATCAATGATGCGCTGAATACTCGATTATCATTCTCCAGGACTAACGAATGTGCTATGCAAATCATTTACAAAAATGCCTCAGAAAATTTCAGAGCTGATTTTCTCTGTAAATCTATCAATAAACATTAAGATTGACCTGTTTGTCGTCCTTTTATAACCAAGCTGCACGTGCGTTTCACTAAAAAGTAGGAAGCAGCCTCAGCGTTTTACACAGTACGAGTTAATGAAGCGACAATTAAACCGCAAGTATAATAGCGCTTACAGAGATTGCGACTGCACACGATTTTTGTAATAAAAGCTACGTAGCTATAGTGTTGCTGTTGTCGTGGTCTTCAGTCCAAAGACTGGTTTGATGCAGCTCTCCATGCTACTCTATACTGTGCAAGCCTCTTCACTCCGAGTAAATACTGCATCCTGCATCCTCCTGAATCAGCTTACTGTATAATCTCTTGGTCTCCCTCCAGTAATAAAGTGATGCCTCAGAATATTCCCTACGAACCAATCCCTTCTTCTAGGCAGGTTGTGTAACAAATTTCTGTTTTACCCCGTTCTATTCAATACCTCATTAGTTACGTGATCTACCCATCTAATCTTCAGCATTCTTCTCAAGCATCATATCTCAAAAGCTTCTATTCTCTTTTTATCTAAACTGTCCATATTTCGCTACCATACACGGCTACATTCCATATAAATACTTTCAGAAAGGACTTTCTGACGCTTAAGTCTATATCCCATGTCATTTCTCTTCTTTAGAAACGCTTTTCTTGTCATAGCCAGTCTGCATTGTACGTCCTCCCTACTTCGAAGATCAGTGGCAAAACTCATCTACTACTTTGATTGTCTCATATCCTAATCTAATTTCCTCAGCATCACCTGATTTAATTCGACTACATTCGGTTATCCTCGTTTTGCTTTTGTTGATGTTCCTCTTATATTCTCCTTTCAAAGCACTGTCAATTCCATTTAACTGCTCTTCCAAGTCCTTTGCTGTTTGGTACAGAATTACAGTGTCATCTGCAAACCTCAAAGTTTTTATTTCTTCTCCCTGGATTTTAATTCCTACTGCAATTCGTCTGTTTCTTTTACTGCTTGCTCAATATACAGATTGAATAAAATCACACAACCCTGTCTCACTCCCTTCTCAACCACTAGTTCCCTTTCGTGCACCTCAACTCTTGTAACTGCCATCTAGTTTCTGTAAACAGCCTTTCGCTCCCTCTATGTTACCCCTGCCATCTTTAGAATTTGAAAGAGTATTCCGGTCAGCATGGTCGAAAGATTTCTTTAAGTCTACAAATGCTGTAAATGTAGGTTTATCTTTCCTTAACCTACCTTCTATGAGAGGTCGTAGGGGTCAGTATTGCCTCGCGTGTTCCTACATTTCTTCTGAATCCAAACTGCTCTCCCCTGAGGTCGGCTTGTACCAGTTTTTTCATTCTTCTGTAAAGGATTCGTGTTAGCTTTTTGCAGCTGTGACTTATTACAGTGATAGTTTTGATTTAAGTTTTCAAAGCTTTGTCAAACAGTTCAAACAGTATCATATCTCTCATCTTCCTCTACATCCTCTTCTATTTCCAGAACACTGCCCTCAAGTACATCTCCCTAGTATATATCCTCTATATAGGGTGGTCATTTGATCGTGACCGGGCCAAATGTTTGTTGCTGTTGTGGTCTTCAGTCCTGAGACTGGTTTGATGCAGCTCTCCATGCTACTATATCCTGCGCAATCTTCTTCATCTCCCAGTACCTCTGCAACCTACATCCTTCTGAATCTGCTTGGTGTATTCATCTCTTGGTCTCCCTCTACGATTTTTACCCTCTACGCTGCCCTCCAATGCTAAATTTGTGATCCCTTGATGCCTCAGAACATGTCCTACGAATCGATCCCTTCTTCTAGTCAAGTTGTGCCACAAGCTCCTCTTCTCCCCAATTCTATTCAATACCTCCTCATTAGTTAAGTGATCTACCCATCTAATCTTCAGCATTCTTCTGTAGCACCACATTTCGAAAGCTTCTATTCTCTTCTTGTCCAAACTATTTATCGTCCATGTTTCAATTCCATATATGGCTACACTCCATACAAATACTTTCAGAAACGACTTCCTGACACTTAAATCTATACTCGATGTTAACAAATTTCTCTTCTTCAGAAACGCTTTCCTTGCCATTGCCAGTCTACATTTTATATCCTCTCTACTTCGACCATCATCAGTTATTTTGCTTCCCAAATAGCAAAACTCCTTTACTACTTTAAGTGTCTCATTTCCTAATCCAATACCCTCAGCATCTCCCGACTTAATTCGATTACATTTCATTATCATCGTTTTGGTTTAGTTGATGTTCATCTTATACCCTCCTTTCAAGACGCTATCCATTCCGTTTAACTGCTCTTCCAAGTCCTTTGCTGTCTCTGACAGAATTACAATGTCATCGGCGAACCTCAAGGTTTTTATTTCTTCTCTATGGATTTTAATACCTACTCCGAATTTTTGTTTCCTTCACCGCTTGCTCAATATACAGATTGAATAACATCGGGGAGAGGCTACAACGCTGTCTCACTCCCTTCCCAACCACTGCTTCCCTTTCATGCCCCTCAACTCTTATAATTGCCATTTGGTTTCTATACAAATTGTAAATAGCCCTTCGTTCCCTGTATTTTACCCCTACCACCTTCAGAATCTGAAAGAGAGTATTCCAGTCAACATTGTCAAAAGCTTTCTCTAAGTCTACAAATGCTAGAAACGCAGGTTTGCCTTTCCTTAATCTAGCTTTCAAGATAAGTCGTAGTGTCAGTATTGCCTCACGTGTTCCAATATTTCTACGGAATCCAAACTGATCTTCCCCGAGGTCGGCTTCTACTAGTTTTTCCATTCGTCTGTAAAGAATTCACGTTAGTATTTTGCAGCCGTGACTTATTAAGCTGATAGTTCGGTAATTTTCACATCTGTCAACACCTGCTTTCTTTGGGATTGGAATTATTATATTCTTCTTGATGTCTGAGGCTATTTAGCCTGTTTCATACATCTTGGTCACCAGATGGTAGAGTTTTGTCAGGACTGGCTCTCCCAAGGCCGTCAGTAGTTCTAATGGAATGTTGTCCACCCCCGGGGCCTTGTTTCGACTCAGGTCTTTCAGTGCTCTGTCAAACTCGTCACGCAGTATCATATCTCCCATTTCATCTTCGTATACATCCTCTTCCATTTCCATAATATTGCTCTCAAATACATCGCCCTTGTCTAGACCCTCTGTATACTCCTTCCACCTTTCTGCTTTCCCTTCTTTGCTTAGAATCTCACGAAATGAGCGTCAAACGAAAAAAAAATACATAGATCTAAACTTGTCTAGCTTGAAGGGGGAAACCAGGCGGCGCTATGGTTGGCCTCCTAGATGGCGCTGCCATAGATCAAACGGATATCAACTGCGTTTTTTTAAATAGGAACCCCCATTTTTATTACATCTTCTTGTACTACGTAAAGAAATATGAATGTTTTAGTTGGACCACTTTTGTCGCTTTGTGATAGATGGCGCTGTAATAGTCACAAACATATGGCTCACAATTTTAGGCGAACAGCTGGTAACAGGTAGGTTTCTTAAATTAAAATACAGAACGTAGGTACGTTTGAACATTTTATTTCGGTTATTCCAATATGATACATGTACCTTTGTGAATTTATCATTTCTGAGAACGCATGCTGTTACAGCGTGATTACCTGTAAATACCACATTAATGCAATAAATGCTCAAAATGATGTCCGTCAACCTCAATGCATTATAAATACGTGTAACGCCATTCTCTCAACAGCTAGTAGTTCGCCTTCCATAATGTTCGCAAATGCATTGACAATGCGCTGACGCATGTTGTTAGGTGTTGTCGGTAGATCACGATAGCATATATCCTTCAACTTTCCCCAAAGAAAGAAATCCGGGGACGTCAGATGCTGTGAATGTGAGGGCCGTGGTATGGTGCTTCGACGACCAAGCCACCTGTCATGAAATATGCTATTCAATACCGCTTCAACCGCACGCGAGCTATATGCCAGACATCCATCATGTGGGAAGTACATCGTCATTGTGTCATGCAGTGAAACATCTTGTAGTAACATCGGTAGAACATTACGTAGGAAATCAGCATACAGTGCACCATTTAGATAGCCATCGATAAAATGGGGGCCAATTACCCTTCCTCCCATAATGCCGCACCGTACGTTAACCCGCCAAGGTCGCTGATGTTCCACTTGTCGCAGCCTTCGTGGATTTTCCGTTGCCCAGTAGCGCATATTATACCGGTTTACGTTACCGCTGTTGGTGAATGACGCTTCGTCGCTAAATAGAACGCGTGCAAAGAATCTGTCATCGTCCCGTAATTTCTCTTGTGCCCAGTGTCAGAACTGTACACGACGTTCAAAGTCGTCGCCGTGCAATTCCCGGTGCATAGAAATATGGTAGGGATGCAATCGATGTTGATGTAGCATTATCAACACCGACTTTTTTGAGATTCACGATTCTCGCGGAGTTTGTCTGCTAGTGATGTGAAGATTAACCTCGACAGCAGCTAAAACACCTACTTGGGCATCATCATTTGTTGCAGACCGTGGCTGACGTTTCACATGTGGCTGAACACTTCCTGTTTCCTTAAATAACGTAACTATCCGGCGAACACTTGGATGATGTCGTCCAGGATAACGAGCAGCATACGTAGCACACGCCCATTGGGCATTCTGATCACAATAGCCATACATCAACACGGTATCGACCTTTTCCGCAATTGCTAAACTATCCATTTTAACACGGCTAATGTATCACGAAGTAAATACCGTCCGCACTGGCGGAATATTACGTGATACCACGTACTTATACGTTTGTGACTATCACAGCGCCATCTATCACAAAGTGAAAAAAGTTGTCCAACTAAAACATTCATATGTCTTTACATACTACACGAATATGTAATAAAAATGGGGGTTCCTATTGGAAAAAGAACACAGTTGATATCCATTTAATCTATGGCAGCGCCATCTAGCGGGCCAACCATAGCGCCATCTGGATTCCCCCTTCAAGCTAGACGAGTTTCGTTCTTTGTAGTTTTTTTCTTTTGATGCTTATTTCGTGAGATATTTTTCCCGGTCACTATCAATGGCACCCTGTGTACTCCTTCCATCTATCTGATTGTCCTTCTTTGCTTAGGTCTGGTTCGCCATCTGAGCTCTTGACATTCATACAGCTGCTTCTCTTTTCCCCAAAGGCGACTTTAATTATCCTGTAAGCACTTTGAATCTTACCCATTGCGATATATGCTTCTTTAGAAAAACGTTGATGGCTGTTAATACATTAGAATATCTTAAAATTTCTTTTGCGGTAACATATTAACTTCGAATACATAAATAGCATCTACTTCCAACCAGTGTATGTACACTACTGCTACTGGCCATTCCTTGTGTTTTTGGCTGTTTACATCAGGTTCATCCTCATTATCGTTGCCCTACGAGAGAGGTGATGTCTGAGCTGGTTCCACACAGGTTCTGTTTAGGAAGATCTGCAGGTTGTGCTGGTCACAGGATAAATTCAACATCACGCAGGCAGTCTAGAGGTACATGTGCCATGGGTGGACGGTCACTGTCCATATGGGAAATGGCACCACTATATTGTCGCATAAGAGGTAACAGGTTAGGGCACAGGATGTCCGTGAACTGCCGTTGTGCCGTCATCGTTTCCTTAGGCACTACCAGCCATGATCCGAAGTCATGTCCTATGCCTCCCAGCACTGTGGCACTAGGAGGCGTAACGCTGTGCCAGTCCAAAGCGGTGGGGAAGAATGGGACCTGCGGTTATCCATGGTAGTGTAAAAGAGCGGCTCCTTGCTGAACTAAATGCAACGCCATTCTTCAGCAATGCATGCAACCTGGTCATGGCACTACTCCAAACGCAGCCGTCTGTGTACCGATCAATGGTGCAGAATGAGGCTGAATATTACAGGGAGCCCGTTAACTGCTGAAAGGATTTATCTTAATTTATATAAAATAACCTCAGACAGATCGCTACGTAAAGAGTGCTATCTTAATGTTGTTCTCAGCTGCCTCTGATAATAAAGTACGCCTACGGCGCAGTCGCTGCACCTTACTTGATAAATTATTTGCTGGATGCATTCCAATTTCTGCTTTCCCGCTTTTACTCTCTACAACTCCCGCTAGTACAGAGGACGCTTTTCCCTGATGTCTTAACACGTTTCCTATCATATTGTCCCTTCTTCTTGTCAGTGTTTTCCATATATTCCTTTCTTCACCGATTCTGCGGAAAAATTCCTTATTCTTTAGCTTATCAATCAAGATGATTTTATCCTGTGGCACCACATCTCAAACCCTTCGATTCTATTCTGTTCCTATTTTCCCACTGTCCATGAATCATAAGCCTGTAATATTGTGTTCCAAACGCACATTCTCAGACATTTCTGCATCAAGGCCTATATTTGATATTAATAGATTTTTTTGGCCGAACCCGCCTCTTTGCCTGTGCTATTGTGCTTTCTATGTCCTTCTCCCTTTTTGCGCTATGGTTATTTTGCTTCCAAGGTAGCAGAATTCCTTCTCTTCGTCTACTTCGCGATTACTAATTTTGTATAAAGCTCCTCGTTATTCTCATTTCTGCTACTTCTCACTACTTTTATCTTCCGTCCGTTTACTCTCAATCTACATTTTGTTCTCATCATACCAGGGGCGGCCAGGATTTTGGCTCGCAGGTCGTGCCCAGCCAGTGTGCTAAAGCACTCAACGTGGCTGGCACGTTTTCCCCACCGTCACGCCAATCTGGCTGAGCGTGTGGAGGGGGAAGAGGGGAAAATTGCGAACTCACCGCTCGGCAGTGGAGCCGCACTGCATATGACTTTATTCTATATTTCACATTTATCAACAACATAGATCACAAAAACAAATTTTCAGTATTATTTAATTATTTTTGATTCGCTGAAGACATAACGTAATATTTATTTAGTACACACTGTCGGCATACGGACAGACGTAGAAAATTTCACGGTTTCGCACTCAAGTTGCCACGTAATCGTGACCTGATTAGTTCATAATCACAAGAACGTCTTTCACACACGTATATCGATCGAAATATTGTAGCAGTTTTGCAACCTCATTATGGAGACTCTACCTGAGGAAAGCAATGTCGACGTCCTGGACAGTTTTAACGAAAAAGATTTGTCATTAAAACTGGAATTACTTTGCAGGTTAATCAGTGAAATTTGCACAGCACAGGGTCGTCAGCTACATTTCCACAGCACAGGGTCGCTTCCAACCGAAACGCCAAACGGTTTCGAAAACAGCTTGAAAACGGATGGATGACTGACAGTGACCTCAAAATCTTTGTAAAAGTCTCCTTGTAATTCTTTCAAGGGCACAATGAATTCTTCGAAACTCGCGGTTTATTTAACGCCAGTGAGCTTAAGGAACTGGAATGCCTTTCTCAGAATGTGTCCCTTACACAACGTAATTTTCTTTTTTAACGCATCCCCATGAAATCAGGGAAAAGTTACCTTGCATTGACTTACTGTGGGCAGTGAGCAGTCAAGTCGAATTAAAATGCGAAGTCTGGAATGCATTCCAGATGCTCTGTCTTACGTTCCTGTTGTCCTTTTTCCTTCATAATAAATCGAAAACTCGTATCAAGCATGTCCTTTGACTTGAAACTCTATTTTGCAGTATTCTATGAAGTCTTCATAGTCCTCGTTCAGTTCTATTTAAAACTGTCGCAAATGACAATGGAGTAATGCGTGTGACTTCAGAAATTTTTCTATTCGTACCACCAATTTCTTCACGTGCTCCAACACTGAAAATTCAGCACAAAGTGGTTCTTGATGTGCAGAACATTGAATCCCGTCTGCCGATCGTTGTAATTTTTTGCTCTTTCATTAACTAAATCATTAAATTCTCCTTGCATGGTATTGGAATGTCGTTTCATAGCATATAAGCAGTACCCCTCCTTTGCGAACGGAGAATTCTCGTCTTTCTGTCATTCCCATTGTGACGATAGGTCACTAGACTGCCACTTTTTGTCTAAACAGCCATTCGACCTGTTATAGTCTTTCAAACCACGAATAAATAGCAAAGAGTAAACAGAGATGACACCACGATTCTGCCAAAAGCCAACCGAAACATATCGCACCGCAAAGCTAAATGAAGTGTCACGTTGTTCCGGGTGCTTTTGAGAAGGACCGAGCAAAGCCGAGTGGCAGGTTTATTTAACACGACTCGCAAGCGCTGCACGTATGAAGTTTGGCACTCCGTGGACGGCCCTGCATTAGACGGTTCGTTCCACTCAACCGCTCCTGTAATTCTACTTCATTTTTACTAAGAATAGTAATGTCATCACCAAATATTGCCTTTCACTTCCTTTCACCCTGAATTTTAATCCCAGTCTTCAACGTTTCTTTTATTCCGTCATCCGTCTTATGTATACATTGCCCAGAATGGGCGAAAAATTACATACCTGTCTTACACCGTTTCTAATGGAGCACTTCGTTCTCGATCTTCCAGTGTTGCTGTCCAGTGTTGGTTCTTGCACATATTATCCACCACTAACTATAACTTCTCCCTAATTTTCTCAAAATTCTGGAACATCTTGCAGCATTTTACCTTGTCGAATGCTTTTTCGAGGTTGACAAATCCTATGAACGTGTCTTGATTTTTCTTCAGTCTTACTTCCATCAGCAAACGCAACTATAGCACTGCGTCTCTGGTGCCTTTAGCTTTCCTGAGACCAAACTCATCGTCACCTAACAGATCCTCACTTTCCTCTTTCATTCTTCTGCATATTATTCTTGCCAGCTATTTTGATGAATGAGCTGTTAAGCTGACTGCAAAGTAGTCTTGCACTTAACTGCCTTTGCTATCTTCCGAATTGTGTGGTCATATTTTACGTAATGCTTGATGGTATATCGTCAGATTCATAAATTCTACACATCAACTTGAATACTCGTTTTGTTACCACTTCGTCCAGTGATTTGAGAAACTGCAATGGAATGTAACTAAACCTTCTGTCTTTTCAAGCCTTTTACACATCTTTTAAATACTGACTCTAGTACTGTATTAACTATCTCTGCCATATCAACTCTTGTTTCCTCTTGTATCGCGACATTAGGCAATTCCTGCCACTCATTTAGGCCTCGAATGTACTCTTTCCATTTATCAGCTCTCTCCTCTGCGTTTAACAGCGGGATTCAAATTTCAGCCTTAATGTTGCTACCCCTGTTTTCATTTCACCGAAGGTTGATTTGACTCTTCTACGAGTATATGCTGAATCAGTCCTCCCGACAATCAGTCCTCCCCACAATCATTTCCATTTTGATTTCTTTACACTTTTCCTGCAGCCATTTCACCTTGGCTAACCTGAACTTCCTCTTTATTTCATTCCTACGTGTTTTATATTTCTGTATTACCATCTTTCCCTTAACATTTTTGTACGTCCTCCTTTCCTTTAGCAGTTGATGTATTCCTCCTATTACCTAACGTTTATTCGAAGTTATTTTCTTTGTACCTACGTTTATCTGTCAAACATCTGTCAGTGCTCTTGTATCTATATCTTTAGTGAACTTGAAAAGCGCCTCATCATTCCTCAGTACTTCGCTATTCCACTTCCTTCGACACAGGTTCTTCTGGGCTTTTGTCTTAAACTTTACATTATCGTCCGAAATGTGCCATAACCTTTCATTAACAGATTAGTCGTGAGCGTTGGCATTATTTACGTGAAACAGAGTTTTCAAATTATTAAAACCTATCACGCAGGGATAGATTTCAATCGTCGTAGTTCTCCGTGCGGGAGGATAGATTGTCCATTGCACGTCAAACTGTCCTACTAGAAGCTTTCTTGTTAAAATAAAACATTTAAGCCCTGCACTTTCCAACTGATCTGACAAAGGAACTAGAATCGAACACAACGGACATGCAAAGCTAAAACAAGTAAAGTCAGTCACCTCCTATCACTGATGGTGCTGATACCTGAACTAACTTTCAAATCTCAACCAGACTTAACATCTAACTGCATGTTCCGTCAGAATGTGTGTACTCACCGGCTCCTCGGGTCCCAGTGCCTCTCTAGCGAAAATTCAGAAGCCTCCGTCCGACCCTACGTCCATCACCAACCCTTTATAAAGGGGCAGCAAGTCACCAATCGTCCGAGCTTGCTAAAAGAAGCGAGCACCGCTAAGCCAAAAAGAGGGGTTGGGAAAGCGCAGGCGGTCATTTCCCTCGGATCTTTCTTAACAGAGTAAAGTTCCAGAATGTTCTAGAAAATTCTGCACAGAATTCTACAGAGCCAAGCAAAAGATTTCGTTTTAAAAATGGTGCGAGGAGAAACATTTCATTTTATCAGAACTTGGGGTAACTTCCTTCTCAAAGAATAAACTCTACTTACATGTATAAACAGCAGTATAAATTAAATGGGTGAAAAAACAATGACTCCTTCAAGAAAAATGAAGTCTGCTTATTATTATAAGTACCTATAGTTACTAAAACAGAATCAGATTAATGTTTTAAACCAGAAATAAATGTAGGAGATTGGTGCTAGTATGCTTGTGAACATGCGTTCATTTTTTGTTTGGTGGTTTCCAGTTGAATCATCCTCGCCTCGCTATCTCAAGTTTTGTCCTGTTTGACCATGGTAGACACTCGAATCCCGATGCTACCGGTTTCGACCATCTTCCAAGGGTACTGACAAGATGGTATTTCACCACAACAAAGTCATCTACATATAATTCAGGGTGATCAGGAGGCCCTTGAGATTGTACGGGATTAGTTGCCATTCTTATTCAGAAAACGATTAAAGATGGATACTTCCTCCGTGACACTTCCAAGAGGACTAAAGTTACGGTGGATGTGGACCCTTACGTAAACTCCTCACTAGCATGGTGACAGCACTCTAGTTACACGGTGACAGGGATCAGAAGCTGTCTGCCATCTAGCCTCTTCAACTAACCCCGGTCCCCCTACACCTTGCATTGAAACCTGATGGAAAGTGCTGATGTAAAGGAGTTACTATGTGCTTGATGCACCGTACGACAATCTTCCCTTGTCGTGGCCAGACATGGCAACTGTGGCGTTCGCTGGTTTATTCAGTGGTTTGGTATTTAACTAATTTGTAAATGGAAATGATAATCTTATTTTATTACATTGAGTAATTACTAAATAATTTTTCTCCTGGTTAAAGATTTGATCAAGTTGCTAAAGAACTCCAAGTTAACGTCGTGTTAAAGTGTTGTCTGTAAGTTGTGTAAGTGTCACTAAATCACAGTTCATACAACAAATTCTATATAACTATGGATTATGATGGAAACAGTTATCTTCAGCAAAATGATCATTAAAACCACAGAATATCAGCCGCGCGCAACACTGACGTGTGTTTCCTGAAACAATATTCTTCGCAACTCGTGCGTAATTAATTTCAGCTCCATACATCAGCTAGAAAAGTTTGTCATAACGATCGTGCTATGAGCACTGTTTTTAAAGAACCAATCTGATTCGAATTAGTTCGAGACCACCGGTGCACATTTATTTTTACACATTTGTATTACGTTCAGCATTTATGTCTGCAGAGTTGCGTAATTTGTATTTGCCTCTGTGATAATTGTTAAGATGGCGGCAGACAATTGATAGAGACTTTCTATTGTTAGAGCAAATAAGCAAATATTTAAAATGCTTATTGAACTTTACAGAAACTCTACTTTCGTATTGTGCACTATTTAGACTTCATCAAGCAAACATTTTATTTGTTTCTAAGGAAAACACAGACAAACAGGCGATACAAATCGCTATCATCAATGGCTGCGCTCGTTGCAGCGGAAAGAAATAATTAACACAGATAGTGCTTACTGAGAGAGGAATTAGAGTTACAAATAATTAATCACTCATATTTATAAATAACGAATAATTACAATTTCTTAACAAATAATTACAATTTCTTAACAGACCTCAGTTTGATATGCGTCCTGCGTGCTGAACCTACAAAAGCCAACCAACAGAAGGTAAAAACAAAGGAAGACAAACGCAGATCATAAAAGCACTTTACAATTATCATTGTCTTTGTATGATACACATCGATATGTCCAATTATATCATAGAATATTATATAAATAATTAATTCACTATAAGTTTTCATTGTTTTTTCATACGACGAATACATAATGTTTATAACTGTTAGAGGCATAATTTCCTCTCGTCGCACTGTAGCCAAAAATTTATCTCGTGGATGTTACACGACTGTCCCTATCGTCATGACCGCGAGCAACCTGCCAATGGGTCACTGTTACATCTGCATGTCCCAAAAATCTGGACACGTAACTATTCGATCACACGGTGACCCACAATGATACCCCTTTCAAACTCAGTCAGATGGTAATAATGCTGTCTCGCACGAGTAGGCGGCTTCTCCGTGTCTTTCGCAGCCATCACTCAACATGTGACGCTGTTAACGCATCTTATGGACTCTGTAGTTCAAGTATGCAAGCCGACGTCGCAACAACAAGATGAAGAGATGGAGAAAGTGTATGAGGACGTGTAGAGGGAGATGAAAATCGAATAATCATGAGGGATTGTAAACCGGTTGTAGGAGAGCGAATAGAAGAAAGGGTTATCGAAGAATATTGACTTGGCAGTAGATATGAAAGAAGGGAAAGACTGAGTCCTGCAATAAGTTTCAGATAGTAATAGTGACTACTTTGTTCAATAATCACAAGATGGGGATGTATACTTGTATAAGAGTCAGAGAAACGGGAAAATTCTTGCTGGGTTGTAGCATTATAGTCAGAAATTAGGAATTGGATTATAAAACGTACCCATGTGGAGATACAGACTCAGGAGCGCGGTGAAGCCAAGGCAATATGACTGCAGAAAATGTGTGAGAAATCGAAAAAGGAATAATCGAGTGAAGGACTCACTCAGCGTATAGAGAATTCAAAATAGCATCCGGTGAAATGAAAATCAAGGGTGGTAACATTAAGAGTGCAATGGAATTCCACTGTTAAACGCAGAGGAGAAAGTGGATAGGTGGAACAAGTACACTAAAGACCTCTGTGAGGGGTAGGACTTGTCTGATAACATGACAGAAGAAGAAACAGAACTCGATGGGGAAGGGATAGGAAATCCAGTATTAGAGTCAGGATATGCCAGAAGGGTTTTATAACATTGTTGTAACCGCGACCGGAACGGTCGCGGGGTTGCCGAGAACGAAGCGCGGCGGGACCTAACGGGAGCGGCCCGTGAAAAAACAAACGAACGGGGAATGGAAGGACACGAACAACGACGGATGACCAAGCAAGGCCTTACGAACAACAACACGCAAGAAGCAACGGGTCACAAGCAACAACCTAACGAATCCATAATGTCCACTCGTACATAGAAATAAAGTAATGTAAACATGCTCTCTGTAAGCCGGATTTCGATAGACTTACGCGAATATCAGACTGCCTGCTGAGCTTTCTTTCCTTTACTGTTATTTCAATACCTTACACAACAGGTGGGCCGGCAGCGGCAATAGTACGCCGCTCTTCGGCCACAGATAGAACAAACAGACACAAAGAAGACACAGAAAAACAAAACATAAAAAAATGGTTCAAACGGCTCTGAGCACTATGCGACTTAACTTCTGAGGTCATCAGTCGCCTAGAACTTAGAACTAATTAAACCTAACTAACCTAAGGACATCACACACATCCATGGCCGAGGCAGGATTCGAATCTGCGACCGTAGCGGTCGCTCGGCTCCAGACTGTAGCGCTTAGAACCGCAATGATGGACAAAAAACAGTAGACACTTGAGTAAAAAAAATTCACAGGAGGAGCATAATTAAAAAAAAATAACGTTCAGCACTTGTGCACGGACACTGATGACTGAAACCACACACGTGAACGATGGAGCGTGGGCAGTGAAAACACTAAAGCACTAACACGATGGCACACACAAAGTACCGATGGTGACGATCTCCGGCTCGCGAACGTTCACTTGACGTGTGCGAGTCCGGGGACCTGCCAATGGGGGAGGTGGGAGAGGGGAAGGTGTAGATTCCAGTGGCAGAGGAGATGAGAGAGGGAGGAAAGAAGGCACAGGGGTAGGGGAAGCCCAGGGGGAGGAGGGAGGGAGGAAGGGAGGAGGGAGAGAAAGGAGAGAGGGTGCCCTAAGGAAAAAACATAGGGTGTGGAAGGGGAGGATCAAAGTTGCTAGGAGGGGTAGATGGAGGAGATGAGGGCATCATCAGGGAGGGGGAGTTGGAGGAACCCACTTTGGGCGAGGGTATGGAGAGTGGAGAGATGGAGAGCAGGTGGGACATGGGAATACAGGCGCGGCAGTGGAGGGGGGTGGGAGAGGATGGGAGAGACAAGCGGGTGAGGGGGATCAAGTGTACGGGAGGTGTAGAGGACCTGTATCCGTTTGAGGAAATGGAGGAGGTGCGGGAACGGAATAAGGTCATATGGGATCCGCGTGGGGGAGGGGAGACGGATACGATAGGCGAGGCGGAGCGCATGGCGTTCTAGGATTTGGAGAGACCTAGCTGAGTGAGAAGTAGCCGCTAAAGTATAGGACAGCGTACGTCGCTATTGGTTGCTAGGACCACGTGCTCCACCATGGCGCCGTCACGTTATGAGTGGGCCAGGAACGTCACAGCCACGGCTTACGGCGCGATGGCTGCAGAGACTCTTGTGGTAATCAAGGTCCATGCCGTCTGGCGCGGATTCGAAACCCACGGCACTTGATACCAGACAAATTCCATCTGAATTTGTAAAATCATTGTGGTAAATGGGACTCAAATGACTATTTCAGTAGGTGTGCTTTACACTTTTGGTAAAATATCCTCCACACAATTCTGAAGACAGCAAGGGCATATAAGTACGAAAACTAATGCACAATCAGCTTAAACTGTTTATGCATCGAAGCTAGCAACAAGAATAATATACAGAAGAATAAAAAAGAAGATTGAAGAACTGTTGGATGACAGTTTCGCTTAGAAAAAGGTAAAGTCACCAGAGAAGCAGTTCTGACATTGCGCTTGATAATGGATATGGGACTGAAGGACAATCAAGGTACGTACGAAGGGTTTGTCGACCAACAAAAAGCGTCTGACATGGTCAAATTGTGCAAGATTTTCGAAATTCTGAGCAGAAAAGGAGCAAGGTATGCACAGGAACCAAGGGGGATAGTAAGATTGGCAGATCAAGAACGAAGTGCTCGGATTTAAAGGATGTAAGACAGGGACGTAGTCTTTCACCCGTACTGTTCTATCTACAGGGTGTTACAAAAAGGTACGGCCAAACTTTCAGGAAACATTCCTCACACACAAAGAAAGGCAATATGTTATGTGGACATGTGTCCGGAAACTCTTACTTTCAAGGTTTGAGCTCATTTTATTACTTCTCTTCAAATCACATTAATCATGGACTGGAAACACACAGCAACAGAACGTACCAGTATGACTTCAAACACTTTGTTACAGGAAATGTTCAAAATGTCCTCCGTTAGCGAGGAAACATGCATCCAACCTCCGTCGCATGGAATCCCTGATGCGCTGATGCAGCCCTGGAGAATGGCGTATTGTATCACAGCCGTCCACAATACGAGCACGAATAGTCTCTACATTTGGTACCGGGGTTGCGTAGACACGAGCTTTCAAATGTCC
Organism: Schistocerca piceifrons; assembly: GCF_021461385.2. Lineage (NCBI taxonomy): Eukaryota > Metazoa > Arthropoda > Insecta > Orthoptera > Acrididae > Schistocerca > Schistocerca piceifrons. Next base: position 1,022,550,253 of record NC_060138.1, on the reverse strand, counting down.
CCATAAATGCAAGTCAAGAGGGTTGAGGTCAGGAGAGCGTGGAGGCCATGGAATTGGTCCGCCTCTGCCAATCCATTGGTCACCGAATCTGTTGTTGAGAAGCGTACGAACACTTCGACTGAAATGTGCAGGAGCTCCATCGCACATGAACCACATGTTGTGTCGTACTTGTAAAGGCACATGTTCTAGTAGCACAGGTAGAGTATCCCGTATGAAATTATGATAACGTGCTCCATTGAGCGTAGGTGGACGAAACTAAAATGAGCTCTAACATGGAAATTAAGCGTTTCCGGACACATGTCCTCATAACATTTTTTCTTTATTTGTGTGTGAGGAATGTTTCCTGAAAGTTTGGCCGTACCTTTTTGTAACACCCTGTATACATCGTAGACGTAATCACAGAAATAAAAGAAATTTGAAGACTGGTATTAAAATGCAGGGCAAAGGGATAACAATGATAAGAGTCGCTGATAACATTGCTATCCTCAGTGAAAGTCAACAGTGGTTACAAGCTCTGTTGAATGGAATTAATAATCTAATGAGAGCACAGTACGGATTGATAGTAAACCGGAAAAGGCAAATTTAATGAGAATCAGCTGAAATGAGAAGAGCGAGAGTCTTAATATCCAAATTGGTGGTTAAGAACTAGACGAAGTTACAGAAGTCTCCTAAATTGGAAGCAAAATAAACCATGACGGACGAGGCGAGGAGGACCTAAAAAGCTTACCGGCGCAGGCAAACAGGGAGTTCCTCGCAAAAAGAAGTCTGTTAGTATCAAACATAGGCCTTAGTGTGATGAGGAAATCGCTGAGAATGTAAGTTTGAAATACAGCATTACGTGATGGCGATTCATGGACAGTGGAGAAAATCAGAGCGGAAGAGAGCCGAAGAGTTTGAACTGTCGCACTACAGAAGCATGGGGAACGCCGGGTAGACTGATAAGATTAGATGGTTCAAATGGCTCTGAGCACTATGGGACTTAACATCTATGGTCATCAGTCCCCTAGAACTTAGAACTACTTAAACATAACTAACCTAAGGACAGCACACAACACCCAGCCATCACGAGGCAGAGAAAATCCCTGACCCCGCCGGGAATCGAACCCGGGAACCCGGGCGTGGGAAGCGAGAACGCTACCGCATGACCACGAGATGCGGGCGGATAAGTTTCGAAATGAAGAGGTTCTCCGCAAAATCGATGGAGAAACGAGGAGTTGGAAAACGCTGTCAAGAGGAATGGACACTATAGTAGGGCATTTTAGGGCGTCAGGGAATAATTTCGCCAGCGATGAAAAAGGGCCCTGTGGTGGATGAGCCCTGTGCTGGATGACGCGAGGCCGTTCGGCTCTAGGCAAGGAGGAGGAAATTGGAATTCCTGTCGTTGTCCAGGATAGAATCAATGGGGCCTGCACACTGACATGAGGCGAACGGAGGGCGTGTGCAGAAATTGGCTGTGGGCGTCCAGGATGTGGACATTATCGGTACAGGGGATAGGGCAGAATGACATTGGATTTAGTTGGAGTGAAAAGTATTATTTGCTGCAGACAGTGTTGTGCTCCACTGTGGTGAACTATTGTGTCACCTATAAACACTCTGCCTTGGTACTAAATTTACAAATGTGTGTGACATTTTGTCCTAGGCGCTGAGGGTTTTGTGAACTCTGTGTATACTGACGAACTTGTCTGTTGCGGTAGTGCACGTTTTCTGAGCTTGTAGGCCTTTCTTGCCGCTGGTGTTGCGCGGTTTCCCGCGCCCGGGTTCCCGGGTTCGATTCCCGGCGGGGTCAGGGATTTTCTCTGCCTCGTGATGACTGGGTGTTGTGTGATGTCCTTAGGTTAGTTAGGTTTAAGTCGTTCTAAGTTCTAGGGGACTGATGACCATAGATGTTAAGTCCCATAGTGCCCAGAGCCATTTCAACCATTTTTTTTTTTTGCGCGGTAACTGTTCCTATATGCATGGAAAAACGAACCTTGCACTACATTGAAATTAAAGGGGAAGCCTTTAAGGTATTTGTCAGTTATGCTCAAGCAGATACCCGATGAACGGAAACTGTCCTACAATGTGTTAAATGGTTTGGTTGTTATCTAATTGAGTTTTCTGATTAAGTTGTCCAGCTGTCTGGTCTTTTCATGTGTCAGTTACTGACTGATAACAGTTGTTTACCCTTTGGCGTATAGTACATAAGAAGTTACGCTTGTACTTGTCTGTGTCCTCTGTGGTTAGGTGGAGTTAAACATGTTAATCTGGGTTATTACTATTGTAGTACTTCCCTGTGCAAAGGTCTGACCAAGAAAACTTGATTTTGCGTGCTCCGAGCCCATGTCTTGTGTTGGGCTGTTAGGGCTTATTTGATTGTTTTCGGCTATCAGAGGTTAGCTTTGTAATTAGAGATAATGTCGCTGTGTTGGCGTTGAATGAAATTTGGACCAAATCAATAATGTCCGCTTGTCGTTTTTGACTTTTCTTCCCAGCTGGTTTTAGTTACTGCGCAAGACTCGAATATTTGAACTGTCGAAAGGGTATTTGTAATGACCCTTTTTTGGCGTTAGTAGCTATTTGAAACAGGCCTCGGAAAAATGTGTAAAATTGTGTTGCCAAGATACGTAATAATTTTTCCAAGGACAGCTGTTGGGTACCAAATAGTATGGTATAGGCGTGAACTGTGATTGTGTAATATTTGTTGTAATATTTTTGCAACTGATGCCTAATGTTGCTAAGTTACAGTTGATTTCTAAGAAGGAAAACATGTGACTGATATTTCATTGGTATTCTGAATATTCTGTGGTATTATGTATTTTATTTCTTGGTTTTAAATTACTGCAACGTTCAAATTTGGTGTTCTAAGAAGGTAAACAAGTCACGTTACCTTCCATTAGGGAAGTTGGTGCATTCAGTAACTGTTCAAATGGTTCAAATGGCTCTGAGCACTATGGCACTTAACTTCTGAGGTCATCAGTCCCCTAGAACTTAGACCTACTTAAACTTAACTAACCTAAGGACATTACACACGTCAATGCCCGAGGCCGGATTCGAACCTGCGACCGTAATGGTCGCGTGATTCCAGACTGTAGCGTCTAGAGTCCGCAGCTCGTGGCCGTGCGGTAGCGTTCTTACTTCCCGCGCCCGGGTTCTCGGGTTCGATTCCCGGTGGGGTCAGGGATTTTCTCTGCCTCGTGATGACTGGGTGTTGTGTGATGTCCTTAGGTTAGTTAGGTTTAAGTAGTTCTAAGTTCTAGGGGACTGATAACTATAGATGTTAAGTCCCATAGTGCTCAGAGCCATTTGAACCTTTTTTTTTTGTAGCGCCTAGAACTGCTCGGCCACCCCGACCAGCTCAGCAACTGTGATATTATTTATAAATTATAGAGCGCGTTTTATTTGCCAAATCCAGATTTCGACTAGTGCCTAGCCATTATTAATGGACTATTTTCTAATCTCGGTATATATCAGTTCCTTGTTGTTCGGGTGCCAGTCACAGTGGTATTCAAAGAACTGTTACTGACGCCCGAACAACAGGGAACTGATATGTATCCAGACTAGAAAATAGTGTATTGATATTGTCTAGGCACTAGCCGAAATATGGATTTGCCAAATACAACCTACAAGAAAAGGACGACTGATTGCTGCACTCTATAACTTATAAATAGGTAAACAAGTTACTGATAGTTGTTTGCTATCCTCGATGTTCATTTAGATCATGTATTTTATTTCTTATTTTTAAATTCTTGCAACTATTTCGAATTTGACGTTTGCAGTATTCTATCTGTGTGTCACGCCTTTCTGGACGGCAAAAACAAAATAAATGAAAATTGTGTTATCATCTCAACCCAGAAACACCCGCACCACTGCTATACTTCTATTCTTTTTATTTTTCTTTCTTTTTAATGAGAACCAGTGAGCTCTATACGCGTTATTCACATACCGTCATCATGCATTAGGAAAAGTACTAAACAGTAAGGTTCCGCAATGGGCAAAGTGTGATGGCTCTGTGAAGTGTCTACTAATTTGTGCGAAAAATTACAATACACTGCGAAAAAAGGAACATCTTCCTCTACACTTTTGAAAGTAACAAACAACGAGAAAAAAAACAGTTGCATGTACATTCCTGTACGAGTACCGCGATAATTTACGTCTGCGTACGTATAAGATATTCTTTTTGGGAAAGGAGTCTTCCAAAATAACTAGCTTGTAAATATGTTTATAGTTTATAGAGACTGAGAAGAAGTTACGTTTTAATTATTTTTCAAATCTATCAGTCTTTCAGACGATTTTTATTTTGAGTCGTACTTACGTTGTTTTACCAGATAATCAAGTATTTCGAACATTTATTGACATTCGTGTGCTTCATGCTTAACTGGTAATTTATTGACAGTTAAAACTCATTCTAGGGAGACAGTGCTTTTATATGTACATAACATCAAATATTACAGAACATACCTTTCTTAAATTAATAAGGTCACAGAATCTTTTAAAAAGCGAAAGCGGAAAAATTTTAAAAGTGGCAGGACGCGAATCGACGCACCAGACAGCTTCCTTTCCACACCTTGTCACTCAAGCCACGATGGCGTCTTGCCAACTGTAGCTATTTTCAGTGTCAACAGCGTTTAGACTTCAACAGCTGTTATGTTTTTCCCTTATATTTAATTATAACCAATCTTAACAACAGCGTTGCATTTTCGAGAGGTCTTCCATGTTAGAAGCAGCCTATATTCGCAGAACATACGTAGTAGATTAAAACCTTCCAAATATGGCTTCTCTTTCTTCTCAGAACTCGATACTGCCACGAAAGTCGATATACGTCCCCGGCGGGTCGAAACTGCGCCTGTACGCGTCGTATTAAGGTCACCGAGAAATGTTACCGAATTGAATCTAGCGTCCACCCCACCCCGTTTTCTCGTGGCGTGAGCGCGACACATAAAAGAAATCTCTTCCATTGCGGTGCGCCTCCGTAGGTGAGCAGTGAGCGTGGCTGAATACTATGCGAGGAGCCCACGATCATGGCAGCGTCGAAGATTTACGCCGCCCAGGGAGTGAGTGTTGTGTCATCGTCATCGAAACGCAAGTCACAGAAGTGGCGATACATAAAAAGATTTGCACCAGGCGATCGTACTTCGCGAAAGGGGGCTCCCGGCCACATATACCAAACGCATATTTCAATTCTGCGAGTGTTCAACATGACGTGAGATTTGGGTTTAACATTCCGTTAGTGACGAAAGCACCACAGAGGCGAAGCTAGAATAGGGAATTGGCAGGGAAGGACATTAACCAAGTCTCAGTACCCACGTCGGAAGCCTTTTCACGTGAATCACCTGAATACAAATGACAGTTCCGCTAGCGCACTACCCTTTTATATGCTGTGTACGGGATGCTACCGCGACGTGATTATGGCCACATGACGGAATTTAACACATTTTGAACGCGGAATGGTTGTTGGGTCTAGATGCATGGCTATTCCATTTCGGAAATGGTTAGGAATTCTTTATTCCAAGAGCCACTGTGTCAAGAATGAGCCGAGAGAACCAAATTTCAGCCATTACCTCTCACCACGGATAACGCAGCGGTGAGGGGCTTCAATGAATGACCGAGAGCAGCGGCGTTTTCCTTGAGCAGTCAGTGCTAACAGACAAGCAACACTGCGCGGAATAAGCGTAGGAATCACTGTGGGACGTACGACGAACGTATCAGTTAGGACAATGCGGTGAAAACTGACGTTAATGGGCTACGGCAGCAGACAATCGACGCAAGTGGCTATGCTAACTGTGACGTAGCAATGGAGTGATGTTGGTGCTGGGGTTTACAGGCATACGTAATGACATTCCAATGAACAAAATTTCATGCTTTTATTACACACACATATTTAAACAGAAAACCCAAGAGGTGATTCCTCAGCCTTCCAAGAGAATCGATGAAACAATTTTATTACACTATATTTTTCCTTTGGCCTTTTTTGTAATACAAATTCCGAGATACATTAAAGGGAAAATTTAAATTTAAACTTTCATTCCCCTTTTACCTTTAAGAAACAACTAACATAAAAACAGCAGTTAATGAACCACTAATGGCATGAACGTACTTGAAATCAACCAAAACAATTTTCAAATGATGTACGGGATTCACCTTCCTGCATTTAGAATAAACAATTTTAAAAGGGTCTACAGATAATCTTTACATAAAGAAGAAATCGCATTAACTAACATAGCTCAAAGAAATGGCACAAATCTCACCAGCAATTACCAAGAAACCATCATGACAAGCTTAACTGGAATGCACCGGGTCCATCTTCCTACATTTAGAATAAACAATTTTAAAACGCCCAAAGACAATCTTTACATAAAGAACAAATCACATGAACTAACAGAGCAAACAGAATTCGCACAGATCTCAATAATAATTAACAAGATTTAAATTGACGTATTGAGTTTACCGTTCTGTATTTCAGAATATATAATATTAAAATGACCACTGGTAACTCTTACACAATAGACAAGTCCATTACAATGATGAATTGATAGTTCAAACGTTAACATTACCAAATACAGCCCTCCTTCCAAAAGGTGAACGACACTGTTTTCAACAATATCCAAAGGAATAACAGGATATACAGTACTCAACATAATGGAATAAATATGATTTTTGTCAAGACAAGAACGCGCACCGTAAACCATTTGGATACAATACAATAATCATAATGCGCCCCAGTAACGTACTTCACTACAAGCAACTAGTCATTCAGTCGTGTGAGCAGTGAATGTGCCTTCACAAGCTGTAATGGCTGCACGAATCTACACTGGCTGAAAGTTGCATACGACCATCTCGAACACTACCATCATTTTTTATGTGGGTGTTTAAGGTCGCTCAGAATACACAGTTCGGCGAATGACGGTACACAGCAGTTCCAGTGGGACCCTTCATAAAACTTCATTCCTACTCGATTCAACAACGGCTTGGAACCTTCGGTTGACCGACCATGTGCCCCGACCATTCCAACGGGTCACCAGGGCAAAGACTGCACCCAGTTTTCATCAGCCGTCTCTACCGCAGCGAGATGTTTCCGTCGTCCCCCTCCGGAAGATTCTACCTGCATGCTCGTAGTAGTCGGGCGCGACCGATTCCGGAGCACCCTCTCAGTCATTGCGGCTGCCGGAAGGGCCAATGGGCGAAAATTTGGAGTGGCAGCCACTGGCGCTGGAATCGAATCCCTCCGCCCCCCTCCTTTCCTTAGACCACACGTTCAGGGGCTGCAGAACGCTGAAACTCGTACACTGGCATTAGTTACGTTGCCACGGCACTCCAGCGCCATACTATCATCAAGACACTTCGTCATTTCACAACGAGTATATAAGACGAAACAATTTATTAAAAAATTGCTCTTACTGGGGGACCACGCTCTTGAAGAGATGTAGTTTGACAAATATGAACCCTAAACATTCGCTTGGTCTGTGGGCTTTTCACGGCAAGGTGGTCGGTGTTACAAGCGAAGCATCTGGACAGGACCCTCAAATCTGGGTAAGAGTTTTCCCACCCGACACACTGGAGTAAAATTTTTAATTAAAACCTTATCACCCGTCGGTAATGACGTCGGCCGTCTCCTAGCATTATAACGGCGCTGACATCTCTCATGGGCAACCGTAAGATATCCCTTGGCAGGCTTCCAGTTCGCCCATATTTGCGCAGCGCCAACTTTCTCCTGCAGTACGTCATCCAACACCGACAAATTAGATAAGGGAGGATTGGGCTTGAACGCGAACAACAGGGCCATCGGGGATTGCTTGTGAGCCCATGTATGGCTATATTAAAAGCGTACCCCAGCCAGGGCCGTGAGCTGTCCCACCAGCTATAATCCGCGTGACGCAAGGCGACAAAGGCCGTCCGCATATTTCGGTTCATTCTCTCAACAAATGATGGATTGGGTTAGTACGCCTTAAGTGTGACTTAATTCTAGCCTCAAAACAAAAATTTGCGGAGGCCCCTGAATTGAAGTTATCAGCATTATCCGAACTAATACGTTACAGGGCCCAAAGGTCCCAAATATCGACTGAAGGCATTTGATAGTAACCTGGGATGCAGTACCAAGCGTCGGACTAAACCAAGAAAAACGTGAATTTGCGTCCACGCATACAAGCGCCTATCTGTTCCCATCTCGCGATCGCGGGAATGGCCCCACATAGCCTAGTACATGCTCTTCATAGGTCGATTCACTTCATTAGACGCCAGGAACCCTTGCCGGGTATTCAATGCCGGTTTGATAATGGCGCAGACCTTACAGCTTGCCATCAGGGCCCTTATCTCTTTATCCTTAGACTTTCAAACAAAATGCTCCCTAATCTTCATTCTGGTCTTGAAAACACCCAGATGACAGCCCATCGGGCTTTCGTGAAGGTACTTAAAAATCAGAAGTACCAAATTCTTGGACAAGACAATTTTTTGTTCGCTCCCTCGTACCGTGCGACACAGAATGTCCCCTTTCAGACGATATGTCTCAATCGATTCGCCTTTCCTAATTCTCTTCAACGCTGCCAACTCCTAATCAGCATCCTGTTGACTGTCAACGTCTTTGAAGATCCACTTAAGCTGTGATAAATTACATCATCTAAGCCATCCGATTCATCTGATCTACCTACTTCCTCAACCGGGAGCCGATCTTACTCATCTGCGAATATTCTGCTCAGAGTGTCCGCAACGAAATTCTCCGTGCGTCGTGTGTGTCTTACTTTGAACTGGAACGCAGAAATTCTCACTGCCCATCTAAGATACGCACGGTACGCCTCGGTCTTGCCAACAACCAGCTAACGGCTGTTCCAGAAAGGTTCTAAATTTTTCAAATGCAGATAACACCGCTGGTGTCTCCAGCTCATATACGGAGTACTTCGTTTCAGCTGCGACACATGTCATCGAGGCATCGGTCCGCACTACGAACTACTTCTGCACTGTTAACTCCTAGTTAAAGCCAGGAATTGCTAACACCGGAGTGTCCAACAAAGCGGCTGGCTTTCAACATCTTAAATGTGGCTTGTTGGGATGGGCCCCTCTTGGATTTTCTCCCTTTCTTCCTAAGATAATTTAAGGGAGCCGCTATCTGGGCTAAGTTAAGTATGAATTTTCTAAAAGTATTTAGTATTCCAATAAACCGAGCCACCCTTATTGCAGTATAACGTGCCACTCCTTTAATTTTCTTTTGAGGACAAAACGAGTGGATGACCGCCATACGGCTCTGACCAACCTTGAGCCATGGCAGGAAACTAGGTGGCCTAGAATGGAAATTTCAGGTTGGGCAAACTTCACATAGGCTGGCTTAACAGTGACCCTAGCCTTTCTAGGACACTCCAAAACCTCTCCAATATGCTCAAGATGTTGTTGGAATTTCTCACTAAATATCACTAGATCGTGGAGGTAATGATAAATACATATACATTTTAGCCCGGAAAAAAACATTATCTAAAATTCTGAACAGGTCTGCGGCAGCTGTGCAACGTGATAGTAGCCCCGATTAATGTCGAGAATTGCACAAATCTGGGCGTTCTTAAACCAGTCAAAACACAAAGCCGATCAGGTAATGGTGTTGATTGCAGAACTATCTTCTTGATCAAGGCTCTATAATCCACCACTTGGCGTAACCGTCCTGTCTCTTGGGTACCAGAAATATGAGTGATACGTAGTCTGATATAGACGTCATAATAATCCCTTCTCTCGACATTTCGCCTGTGTATAGCGTGAATTTCTTAATACGAGGTGGAGAGAGACGGTATGGTGGTAGCCGTACCCGTACGTTGGCGGTAATCTCAGTCCTGTATTCCTCCCCTTTCACTACACCCAAGCGATGGGTCGACACATCGCCAACCTCATTACACAGCTGGCGTAACTCAAGTGCCTGTTCAAGGGATAGACTATTAAAATCATATCCATCCTTTACTCCCTCCATCGTAACCACTCTAGACTGATTCTCAATACCCCTTTTCCGACCGGTGCTTACAAAACTTGTGATGATGCTCTCAGTCAAAGCCAAAACAGAACTCCAATAAGGGGTCACACCAACATGTCGGGTAAAGTCCGCCCCCAAAATAGCATATATTGACAAATTCCCAGCTCCGTTCACCTAAATCCTCCACGAACAGTTTTCATCCCGGACCTTAACTGTAGCTTCTCCCAACCACAGCATCTCCTCTCTCTTGCGCCACCAAGCTGAGGAGACTTACATAATGCAGCTTGTGTCGAACATCAACGTTCGTTAACCAAACTCACAGTACTGCTCGAGTCTAAAAGCGAACAAACTGGTTCACAATTAAAACTCGCACGCAGAAACTGAACACTGGAAAACTGGGTGGACACGATCTTTCTACAGAACGTGGGATGGCTCTACGTCATCTATCAGAGATACTCCACGGCTGCTGACAGTTCTCCGCCAAGTGCCATTTAACCTCGAACCTATAACACCGCAGATCAGACAAACGTGATTTACCCACTGACGCCGCGCTTTGGCTGGCCGCCAAATTTTTTCCTCGCTCATACCTCGAACCTATCCAACTGCCAGAAGTTCCTCGGTCGTTCACTAACAGCGGCTCTACATCTATCACTGGACCGCATCCCTTTCAAGATGTAGGGACTATTTCGTGTTCCTGAGAATCTAAACATACCTTTCTAATAATTCATCGTGGCCCTCCACCCCAAGGTATCTTTTCTTTATCAACTGGTGACAGGTAGTTGGAGACAAATGATCATTACAGATTTTTCGTCTAAACTCAGAGAAAGGCAAGACCTCCTTCAAGGTTTTGCTCCAAACGGTCGTTAACCACAGGACACAGTATCTGATCTATTTTCACGTCAGTTAGACCAGTCATTTCTCCACGAACCTGCAATATAAACAAAAAGTACAGGCAGTGCTCAACATCCGTTCTACATGCTACTGACAATACTCCTCCTTGCCGCAACATTCCCTCTAATGAGTTGGTTAGTTTAGTAAACAACTGAGAAAAGGGATCACAGGTGACGCTGCGCAAATCCTGAACACTGTTAGCGTAGTGCGCCACATGTGCTCTAACTCTACGAACACGTGAGCGTGAAGGCTCCCTAGTTTCAGAAAAGGACACTAACGAGCACACAGAATGTTAGCGACGGTGTCGCTCACCTGGACCGGCTGCAAGGCCTGCGGAGTGACGGGCCGATCGACTGCGTTCCTCAGCCGCCGCGCTAACTCGGCCGTGCTTCCGGCAGCGTCGCCGCCCCTAATAGACAACTACACTCCTGGAAATGGAAAAAAGAACACATTGACACCGGTGTGTCAGACCCACCATACTTGCTCCGGACACTGCGAGAGGGCTGTACAAGCAATGATCACACGCACGGCACAGCGGACACACCAGGAACCGCGGTGTTAGCCGTCGAATGGCGCTAGCTGCGCAGCATTTGTGCACCGCCGCCGTCAGTGTCAGCCAGTTTGCCGTGGCATACGGAGCTCCATCGCAGTCTTTAACACTGGTAGCATACCACGACAGCGTGGACGTGAACCGTATGTGCAGTTGACGGACTTTGAGCGAGGGTGTATAGTGGGCATGCGGGAGGCCAGGTGGACGTACCGCCGAATTGCTCAACACGTGGGGCGTGAGGTCTCCACAGTACATCGATGTTGTCGCCAGTGGTCGGCGGAAGGTGCACGTGCCCGTCGACCTGGGACCGGACCGCAGCGACGCACGGATGCACGCCAAGACCGTAGGATCCTACGCAGTGCTGTAGGGGACCACACCGCCACTTCCCAGCAAATTAGGGACACTGTTGCTCCTGGGGTATCGGCGAGGACCATTCGCAGCCGTCTCCATGAAGCTGGGCTACGGTCCCGCACACCGTTAGGCCGTCTTCCGCTCACGCCCCAACATCGTGCAGCCCGCCTCCAGTGGTGTCGCGACAGGCGTGAATGGAGGGACGAATGGAGACGTGTTGTCTTCAGCGATGAGCGTCGCTTCTGCCTTGGTGCCAATGATGGTCGTATGTGTGTTTGGCGCCGTGCAGGTGAGCGCCACAATCAGGACTGCATACGACCGAGGCACACAGGGCCAACACCCGGCATCATGGTGTGGGGAGCGATCTCCTACACTGGCCGTACACCACTGGTGATCGTCGAGGGGACACTGAATAGTGCACGGTACATCCAAACCGTCATCGAACCCATCGTTCTACCATTCCTAGACCGGCAAGGGAACTTGCTGTTCCAACAGGACAATGCACGTCCACATTTATCCCGTGCCACACAACGTGCTCTAGAAGGTGTAAGTCAACTACCCTGGCCAGCAAGATCTCCGGATCTGTCCCCCATTGAGCATGTTTGGGACTGGATGAAGCGTCGTCTCACGCGGTCTGCACGTCCAGCACGAACGCTGGTCCAACTGAGGCGCCAGGTGGAAATGGCATGGCAAGCCGTTACACAGGACTACATCCAGCATCTCTACGATCGTCTCCATGGGAGAATAGCAGCCTGCATTGCTGCGAAAGGTGGATATACACTGTACTAGTGCCGACATTGTGCATGCTCTGTTGCCTGTGTCTATGTGCCTGTGGTTCTGTCAGTGTGATCATGTGATGTATCTGACCCCAGGAATGTGTCAATAAAGTTTCCCCTTCCTGGGACAATGAATTCACGGTGTTCTTATTTCAATTTCCAGAAGTGTATTAGGCAAGCTCTTCTTTCGGCAGTTCAACGACACCGAGCACCTCCCTCGTAGCCATACTGAAACAATAGCAACAGTAGCGTCCGAAAAGACAAGAGAATTCCACCAGCAAATTATCAACACAAAATTTAGAAATACAATTTTTTAACCCTACCGAATGCAATTACGCACGCCACCTACAATTCAGCACAGCCACACTCTGCTACCAAAGATGTGACGTAGCAATGGAGTGGTGGTGCTGAAGTTTACAGGCATACGTAATGACATTCCAATGAACGAAGTTTCATGCTTTTATTACACAAACATTTCAACAGAAAACTCAAGAGGGGAAACTCCAGGTAGCCTCACAATAGAATCGAAAAACAAAAATCACACAATGTTTTTTTTTAAATATATCTTTTAATTTGAATTTAAACTTTCATGACCCTTTTACCTTTAAGAAGCAACTGATATTAAGACAGTAGCTAATGGAACAGCATGAAATAAATGTACTTGGAATCCAGCAAAACAACTTTCAAATGATGTACTAGATTCACCCATCAATTTTGAAAGCGCCTACAGATAATGTTTACAGAAAGAATAAATCGCATTAACTAATATGGGAGACAGAAATCTCTCAGATTTCGCTAACAATTATCAAGAACGATGTAAATTGACGCACTGAGTTCACCGTCCTGCATTTCAGAATATATAATATTAAAACGACCACAGGTAATCCTTACAGAACGGGTAAGCCTATTAAAATATGGAATTGATAACTCATATGTTAACATCACCCATATACAGCTCTCCTTCCAAAAGGTGAATGACAACTTTTCCCACAGTAACCAAACGAATAACAGGATACACAGTACTCAGCATAATGTAATAAATATGATTCTTGTCAAGACAATCACGTACATCCAAAACCACGTGACTCAATACAATAACCACGATGCACACCAAACAACGCACTTCACCGTAACCAAGTCATTCAATTGTGTGAGCAGTGAAAGTGCCTTTACAAGCAGTAAGGTTCACACGAATCCAAGAGGCTAGCAATTGCAAACAGCAATCTCGAACAACATCACCTTTTTTTGGGTGGCTGTTTAACATGGCTCAAAGTCCACAATTCGGCGAATGGCAGTTTGCGTCAGTGTCTCCATAAAGCTTCTCATGCCCACTCGATTTAGATCACCAGGGGAAAGACTGCAGACACTCTACATTAGCCGTCTCTATCGCAACGGCAAGTTTCCGTTGGCCCGCTCCGGAATGGTCTGTCCGCACGCCCATAAAAGCACGGGCGCGACCGATCTCGGAGCACCCTCTCAGTCATGCTCCGCGAGGCCGCCAATCGGCGGGAATTCAATGTGGCTGCCGCTCCTCCTGTGTACTCGTGACCATATTGGTTTAGACATAGACGACGGGCAGACCGTGGCATGATAAGATGAGTCCCGATTTCAGTAAGTAAGAGCTGATGATAGGGTTCGCGTATGGCGCAAATCCCACGAAGCTATGGACACTAGTTGTCAACAGCACACAGCTGGTGACTCCGTAATGGAGTGTTTACACGCAATAGGCTGGTCCTCTGGTCCAAATGAGCCGATCATTTACTGGAAATGGTTACGTTCAGCTATCTGTAGACCATTTACAGCCATTCATAAACTTCATGCTTCCAACCAACGATGGAATTCTTATGGATGACAGTATGGCACGTCACTAGGCCACGTCGTTCGCAGTTGGTTTGAAGGAAATTCTGGAAGGTCCTAGAGAATTATTTGTCCACCCAGATCGCCCGACATGAATCCCATCGAACACTTATTGGACATAATCGAGGAGTCAATTCGTACACAAAATGCTTCACTGGCAATACTTTCGAAATTATGGACCACTGTAGACCATAATTTTGCAGAGGACTTTCAGTGACATGTTCATTCCATGCCACGTCGAACTTCTCTACCACGATGTGCAGAAGTATGCCCGACACGATGTCTCAATGCACTGTACTACACAATGAGAGATAAAAAAACAAAACAGTAACTCGACTTGGACCAAATTCAAGCGTATAAAGTGAATAATCGCATTAAGATTGTACTGTTTGCTCCCTCTTGATGTCAACATCAATACGAAATTGTTGGCGACAAAAGAAACTGTGCCGTGGTGGGCCTTTTCTGGCACACCAGCTCTTTGGCACGACTATCTATTACCCGGCTGTACTACGATCTTTATCCCTGTTGTGATCTGGCGGCGGGTATTTGCGGTCGGCGAGTTGGTCGTCTGACTGGCTACGAGGCGCTAGGACTTGCTTGAGGGGACGAAGGAGCAAAACATGCGGGCTCGGCCAGCACCGGCGCGGCCGGTCTACCTTGAACGATGGTCACGAGTTTGTGATGCACCTGCCTGATGTCAACTCCGGGCGCTGCTCGTCGCATTTCCTAGTGCCTGTTTTCTCGGACAGACCTATTCCTCGAGACCATCTCGAACAACGCTCTCCATCGAAGGTGTAAGTGATTTCGGTGCCTTCGTTTCGTGGAACTATTTGCGTTGTAGCGACTGTCACTTGTTGGTTGGTTGCCCTAATGTACGTGTTGTTGAAGTAAGAGCAGCCGGCAAGGTGTATGATCGCATGGAGACCAGCAGTCACTACTTCATTTAAGGGAATCAGCGTCCCCAAAAGATGTAGTAACTGTAAGGTATTGAAGATATTAGATCATAGTCTAGTTGTAATTTTCTGCATACCAAGCTTACAGGATTGGCAGTTACATTGCAGACCTATGCAACGAAATTAAAGTGCACAATACCTAGTTTTTTTGTGAAGCTGGGCATTTGAATAACGTGATGTTGTTGTTGTGGTCTTCAGTCCTGAGACTGGTTTGATACAGCTCTCCATGCTAATCTATCCTGAGCAAGCTTCTTCATCTCTCAGTACCTACTGCAGCCTACATCCTTCTGAATATTATCTTGAAATTATTTCCATTTCATCTTTGTACACATTGTAGGCCTTAATCATATATGCAAATATTGTTTGGCAAACTATGAGAGTGTAAAAGTCTGATACTATTTTACAGCATAGCATTTATGTACAAGTCTTAGTTTAAATGTTTTACTGCATTGATATTGCTGCAAAATTTAAGTCGTTCTTATTGAAAGCGCTTATTGGTTTTTTAACTTATATTGTTTATTGATCTCTTAACTTATATTATTTGATGTTTGCTTGGTGTTTTCTGCGGTCTGTTTGTGTTCCAGTTTTCTGCGACTTCGGGTGTGTGGGAGCAGCGCCACGTTCCGCTTCGGTGCACAGAAGCTGTGACGTGTCGTCTAATGGGAAGTGACTCCCGGTTGGGCCCAGGTGTTTAGGTGTTGTTTTGGACGGCTGGTCTGCAGCTTCTGGCATTTTAAGTTAAGTCACCTTTTGCCCTGGGCAGCCTGGCGTCACTGCCCATTTGATAAACATTTAACATCTCTCATGTGTATTTAAAAAAAATTAAATTTACTTGCCAATGAATTATATTAAGTGTAAAGTATTGTGCTGCTTGTGTTATTGCTCAATTTTTTTTTTATATCTGAGCCACCTTTTTAAATTACTTCGGATTGTAATTTATTGTTGGTTGAGTAATTCTAACTTGCTGCTTCCTTGAGAAGGAAGCTATTTGTCACTTTGGATATTGTTTTCAAGACGGCCACTTGTTGATTGTATGTTAGCTGTTTTATAAATGTGGTCTTGAATAAATTGTTAATTTAGTGTTCTGCTAGTTGTTGTGTTTATGAAGTGACATTATAGGGGCCTTTCCATGCTAATCCCGACTTCCTAAGTCACAGAAATGTTAATACAATGAAGCTGAAACGTAATTACCTTTAGCACAAACGTCAGGGACACTAAAGTTTTCGGCACAGGAGAAAATCATCAGAGGAAATAACGTAATTTGCGCCGAGGTTCACCGTTCAGCTGGGAAAGTTTCGGACCTGCTGGAACGAAGTTGCAATTTGCGTGGAAACCGACAAGTGCAATCGATCACTCGGCGACAGGGCAGCAGAAAAGCCCTTCTCGGGCCCTCGACGACGCTGTGCCAGGCCGCAGACGTTTGTCTATAAGCGCCCTTCACTCTCAGATCCCGTGTTGTCAGTCAGTAGGGCCATTACGTATTTACGGTTGAAACGCAATCCACGAGAACTTCAGCTTGCTACGGCACCGAATCTGCTAAGGCTCGTCTACCATTTTGTTATTGCTAAATCTGTGGTTTCTGGCACAATCTGGAACGTTGCGGTGAACACACTACGCTATTCTTTAGAAGCATGCATATGTTTACCAATAATTTGTCGATAAAAAGAGTTCTTTGCTGTCGAGATAAGACTGTTTTGTTTTGTCTGTTTTGCATAAATGTACAACAGTTATGTAGTACTGAAACGTGAGATAATTTTTAGTTATTCTAAACCTGGAATGTTGGAATAGATGAGTCAACAATGCAGACATCTCCTCCCTGATGTTATAATGAATAGAATACGTAAGTAAATGTAAAGGAACTGCTTTCTGTTCCACTAATATTTATTTATTACTACTCAATTTGTCCCTTATTACGGCATGACGAGGTCACATATTGACGGCATAAAAACATACAACGGCTATCAATAAAAAAAGTTGAAAGAAACGCAATTCGTTTCTGTTTCACATTTAAACATATCTGATTAATCTTTTATAACTTTTTATGAAACTAATCTAATTTCTATATTTTTCGTGGTGTACTATTTCCGAGCTCAACGTCGAAGTCCTTGAATTTCCATGGAAATTACTGTCGCTTTGGTCAGAAACAATATGCATGGAAAACGTTCCGATGTATATGAAAATGAAGGTTACAGAGTATCAAAATAAGTTTTATATCAGAGCTTCCCTACAGAAAGAGTACGCAAACTTAGTATTACAGAACTCCCAGTGAGCTCAGACATTATCTACTGAGTACACTCCCCAAGAGGTGAATTTAGATCTTCTAAGCATCGTGACATGGAATCTGTAGGCATCTCAAGGTGCTCCTGGAGAATCTTCCTCCGTTTCACGTATGTATCCGACTGCATAAGACACAAACAGTGGTTATTGGAGCACTATGATAAACAAGTTGCCAACCAACCATGTTTCATATCTTACTGTGGAGTAAAGTCTCACTTTAACGTGTGGTCTAGGGAAGTAGTGGCACCTGTCATTCTTCGAAGGTTCGGGTCCTTCTCTCGATTTGTGGTCGGGCATTGTTCTGCTGAAACTCAGCATGTGAAGTTACCTGAAAGACAGGCAGTACCTCGGAGTGTAGAACCTGCTTCGTGCTGCCGTCGCCGTTCAGAATGCTCTCAGTACACATCTTACATCCTGCGCCAACTCCGACGTGGCACTATGTCGCACAACAACGCTGGTTGCCAGATTTCAGCCTCACAGCAGCATTTAATAACCATGCCGCCATCACGGATGGGCAGCTTACACTGAGGTGACAAGGTGTGTGATAGCGATATGCACGTATACAGATGGCAGTGGCATCGTGTACACTTGGTATAAAAGGGGTGCATTGGCGGACCTTTATTTGTATTCAAGTGATTTACGTGAAAAGGTTACCTGCGAGATTATGGCCGCACAACTGAAATTAACAGACGTTGAACGCGGAATGGTAGTTGGAGCTAGATGCATCGGACATTCCGTTTCGGAAATCGACGGGAATTCAGTACTTCGAGATTCGCAGTATGAAGAGCGTTTCGAAAATACCAGGTTTCTGTCATTACTTCTCACCACGAACAACACAGCAGCCGACGGCCGTCACTGAACTACAGTGGGCAGCGGCGTTTTGCTTAGAGTGGTCAGACAAGCAGGACTCCTCGAAACAAGCGCAGGAATCCATGTGGGATGTACCACGAATCCATTAGGACAGTGTGGTCAAATTTGGCGTTAATGGGCTACAGCAGACGAGAGCCGAGAGTGCCGTTCTAGCACCACGACGTCGCCTGCAACGCCTCTCCTGTGCACATCACCATAACGTTTGGAGTCTAAGCGATTGGAAAACTGTGCCCTGGTCAGATGAGCCCCAATTTCAGTTGTTAAGACCCGATGGTAGGGCCCAAATGTGGCACAGACCTCAGGTTGTCAACGAGGTACTGCAGAAGCTGGTGGTGGCTCCATAATGGAGTGGACTGCGTTTGCATCGGACAGACTACGTTCCGTGGTCAATCTGAACCGATAGTTGACAGGAAATTGAAATTTTCGGATACTTGGAGACTATTTGCAGCAAACAACGACGAAATCTTATGGATGACAATGCGTTATGTCACCGGGCCACAACTGTTTGCGACTCTTGTGAAAAACGTTCTGGACCATTCGAACGAATGATTTCGGCACCCAGATCGCCGGACATGATTCCCATAGAGCATTTATGGGATATAATCGAGAGGTCGGTTCGTGCACAAAACCATGCATCTACAACAGTTTAGCAACTATGGACGGCTATAGAGGAAGCATGTCTCAATATTTCTGCAGGGGATTTCTAACAACTTGTTGGATCCATGCTACATCGAATTGCTACATTACGGCGGGTAAATGAAGGTCCGATACGATATCAGGATTTATCCCATGACGATTGCCACCTCAGTGTGTAGCAGGACCCATCCCAAAACACTATACTCTGACTAAGTCAGCAGCAGCAGCACTACCCCATTGGTGCCTGACGATTTGGTCGATGCTGGACGAACAAAGACAACGTAACGACTAACGTCACACCACTTAAACTCTAGCGCCGTCCAGCGTAGAGACTACACCGCGTTCTTTAAGGCAATTGGGGCAAAACGACGGTCATCCCCTACACTGCTCATACTGCGTAATTAGTATCCTCTTCTTGCTGCATTTTCCAAGAATTTTTCAGTACGGTTCTTGTTCTTCAAACCCACTCTAAAGTTCTCCGCAGGAAACTGAACCAGTTCACAATAGCGGTCTTACGTTCTTTGTAATCTTGCAACCAATGCTCCTCAACCCACTGATTCATGTACCCGAGTACGTAATAGCAACGTGGTGCGAAATCAGGAGTGTAGGACAGTCGGCCAACGGAAACTCTGCATAATTTCATTGGTACTACCAGTCGCTTGTGGTCGGTAATCATTTTCTGTGCCCACTTAGTACCAAACTTTCGATACTCGCGCTTTTACGTGATTGTTGTGTAAAATGCGGTGCGTCTAATATGAGAAAATTCTTCAACCACAGCATCCATCATCAATCATCGATTACATTTCAATTTTCTGGACCACTTCTTGCGTCAGTCCGGATGCTGGGCTTACCACTCCAATCTTCAACCAGGCACGTTTGTATGGCCACTTTTACGGTTTTGAAATCACTTTATAACTTTTTCTTCACTCATTGCTGCAGATCCATACACCAGACACAGCTCGTGATGAACCTGAGCAGCTGAAGACCCTTCTGCACAGAAAAATTTGGAGGAGAGCAAAGCGTTTTCGCATCCACTGCTGTTTCCTTTCACCGACAGTAAAACCAATACTAAATCAAAACAATGAAATTGTGGCTCTCTTCCGTCACACATTAATTATGGTCTATCTTTCTTTCACGCTTTATGAGCGCATGTAATTCATGCATTCTTTTACACTATCACATTTCAAATGGGTTCAGTTTTTGTATCTCCACTTGTAACAACAACGACGCTGTACTATTGTACATATAAGTAATTTTCTTTTCGTCTGATTTTTCGATAAACTTGTGTAATTGATGTTCTGATTTCATTTCTTTTTTGTTTCATGCCATTGTGTTAAGTAAACTGTAAACAAGTTTCAATGTTTATGTCAAATGTCAAGTAATATTGTGATAGAATTGAAATGTAACAAATGTTGAGACTGTTGTAAGATGTTTAAAACTGTAACTGTGGATCTGGTCCATACGTAGGCAATGTGTTAGGATATGTAGAATGCAAAACCTCGGGTGAATACCCGGCCTGTCAGGGAAGGGTAAAAGGTGGATGGCAGGTTAGCGCGGGAAAATGCACGCGGGCACTGTACGGCACAACGGGCTCAGCAGTAGTAGTTGGAGTTTGGCACTGGTTTGAGCAACACCTTCTGGAGCGAGGAGGCTCTCCTGGAAGACATAGCTTCACTGAGCCTCGGGTATGCCGTTCCAGCTCCTACACAGCATGGCAAAATTCCATAGGCAGTAAATGGAAAAGTATTGCGACGCTAAGAAGAATTAAAGTGCCGATACATCAAGAGCCATAGCTGTGGTTGTATGTGTGCTCTGTGCCTCGTCATCTCGCCGCCCGCCAACCGCCGTATCGATACTAGCAGGTTGAAACTTTTAGTACTGTATTCGTATGGATCAGAGAGTGATCTGTGCAATAATAACCTAAATTTTACCAGAACTTTCACATCATATAATTATCCTCACAACTAACCTAGACGGGGTCCTTTCCAAATTTTGTGCAATCCGAGTGTTCCAAAATGAAAATTAAAATTTGTGTTAATAATAATTATTTGCAGAACTAGCTATGTTAGAATGGTGTTTAAAGAAATGTTTCCTTAATGAACCAGTAAATGAATAACGAAAGTCTAACGAAGTTGAAAGATAACTTTAATATTGACATAGTAATGAAGTTTAATTATTTCGAGACAGATATAAAGTTATTTAAATGAGCAGTAAATAAGATGAAAAGAGTAGTAACTTATATACTGGAAATCTGGAACGCATAATAAATTCAGTAATCATTTTTTTAATACAGTGATCATAACAGTTTCAGCCCCCCCCCCCCCCCCACCCCCTTTATTCATTTGAATTGTGAAGTGTTCTGAATTGGTTTGACCAGCAAAAGTTAAAGTCAATATAAAAGTCGAAACTTATCAGTGTTTTATCTTTATCAAAATTGACATTTTGTGTGTGGCATGAAAGTGATATTTCTAGGGTAACCTATGCCCGATTTCAATCATATTGATAGACAGTATAAAGTTTTGTAGTATACATTATAGTGTAGTGTTATGTATTCATGGTTTTTCCACATCAGTACAGAGCGTGAAACTATCAGTTCAATAGATTTTCTGGTTCTAAAATTTTACTATAGTATGCAGTGTTACTACTTGTTGTTTTGCATGAATATCTACCAACTTGTACAGGGAAGAAACTCAGTTAATGCCTAATTCGGCTGGTGACCGTATTATTATCAAATTGGTAGCATCTTCATTGTTGCTTTTGGTCAATCCTGACGTGTAATTGCATTTCGGACTTGCTTGACGGATCATTGTTATTACAGAGTGGGTGTAAGTCTGATTTGCCACCATTCAGGTACACGTGGTCGATATCTATACGAAAATCCTTACTCATAAGGTGAACCCCGCTCACTTACCATAGTACAGCATTTAACGAGTACTGTGTCACGCGCACATTACACACTTTTTACGTGGTCAACGTTTTACTTCATACATTCCTATGTTCCGGACGTATTCATCAGGAATATTTTCATTCTTAAATACTATGTTTCATTTCAGAGAGATCGATCATTGATGAAAGCGTTCTTCGGGTGACGAAATTTTGTTTCTTATATTCCTAGCCTTAGTTATCTTTTACGGTGTTGATTAAGTAAAAGGGGAAATTTTTCTCGTTTCTGCTGCACGTTCTGACATTAAGCAAGTACATACGCTTGTTTCTACACCTTTTTCTAGATTTTGGTCTTAGTTTTCGTTGCCTTTAACCATTCTTCTGTACTGTCTATGCTGTACATCCGTTTCAACAATTATTCTATGTCTTTTTTAGTATATAACAGCAGATATATGTCCTCTGTTCTCTATCCGTGAGCTGAATTCTAAACTGAGACTCCCTTCAGAGAAAGGTAAGGGAAAAACGTAAAATTTTCAAGTATCCTTGTAAATCTGAATTAGTCACTAAGTATCAAGAGCATTTAGCTGATGCAGAACACTTCCGTATCTTGAAAGCAAAACAAAACAAAACAAAATAAATAAATAAAATAAAAATAAAAAGGAAAAGAAGTAATCCATACCCCGTACGCAATGTTATTCCATTGACTGGTTATTGTATAAACTGAATACGTTCGAAGCTCACACATTTCACAGGTTAATTATAATTTTTCCCTCGGCCTTGGTAACTAAAATTCAGATTTTATAGTGAGTATAGTGTTTTATAGTGTTTAGTTAGAAATTAATCGCCTGACATGCTTATGTTTGTGGAAATAGGGAAATAAAGAGTAGAAAAGCTTTCCAAGGGAGCAGTTTAGCGATACGCACGCACCTTCTCTGGAACTAAAAGGAAAATTGGTGCTTGGCAACACATATACGACGACAAGAAACGACAAGTGTCACCTGACATTTAACCTGCGAGTCGGCGATTCATTCATCTCTTCACTTTGGTCGAGCTTACGCTTACGGCACATACCAGCGACTTAGCTCCCTCTTCACTTAGTAAATCCGACGTACTGCAAATTCCCAGCGCTCGTATTTAGAGCGACTAAAACATGAATACGTGGAAATTTTAAAAACGACTCGCAAAAAATTTTAAGAACTTGACTCGATTGCACGTCTGCAAGTATTTAGAGCTGTGTGCTTAGATAACAGTGCATACCGTCTTCAGAAAATTTCCAACCTGAATGTTTTCCTTGAAGTATCATCAACAGAGATTTACCTGTTTCATCCTCATACTTAGAGCAACGTACCGAGGGATCTGAGTTCATGTGTGCACCAAGTTTCTGCCCACATGATGTGCCACATAGGCGTCCAGATGAATCTGGCCTTATTTCGTATTAATGAACAACTGAATGATAAAACCTACACAATTGTATTAAGGGCTTCTTATCGTCTACATGCAGCGTGTGACGCGTCAAACTGGGTCAAGAAAGCCCTGTTGTAAATCAAGTATTTCGCTACTTAACAAGATGTTGAACGTGATATGTTCACTGTGAGTAGCTGTACCTTGCTGATTGTCAAGATTTTACCAAAGACAGCAGCAAAATTGTCCCCTGAAACTACCTCAACTTTAATCAAAATTATAGACGTGTACGATAGTTGCTAAACTGACTGGAGGTCGCATACAGCGAATTGTTCTTCAAGACAACGGTTATTCTTTCAACATAAATTCGCTAACTACTTCAGATGAGAGTTCTGTTAAGACAATAGTCACTAACAATTGCAAGTCAGTTTCTACTGGCGTTCATTCTCACCAAATTATCAATTATGTTCAACGGGAAAGTGGTAAATTAACAGGTGAATAGCTTCACGGCATCCTAATTCCAAGTACAGAAACACTGAAAGTCTCAGAGTTCATGGCGGCCCAAAATGCTGAACTGTAGCCTGCACTTCCACTTTGACTTTCATTCTGATATTTAACAAATATATAAGCTACACTAGGCACACATCGAGTAAACTATTTATATTTTTGCAATCTACGAACAGGCTTAATATGAGTCCAGTCAAAATTTACGGATTTGCTGTCACCACGAATCACACAACTTCTTCCCTGCAAAACTCGCGATACAGGTTTGTTCTATCAGCACAAACACATTTAGTTATACAGGGTGTCCCAAAATACTGCGGCAAACTTCAAGGAGTTGTAGAGGGAGTCTTGAGAAAAAAAATCGAGCAAAGGCACCCGTGTCCAGAAACGTTATCCAATGACATTACAGAGCGTTTAGGTTATAGGTGCTGCGCCTGCAACACGGGCAACCCTTCTGCAGCATATGTGACTTTCTACACTGACGGAACGATGGTGGAACGTCTTGCAATGTTGTTTGTTATTCAGTGGCTGCGTCTGATTCCCACGATCGCCAGTGGAGAAGATGGAGCTAGGTGCTGCCTAGAAAGGCCTTGTCTGCTACGAATGCGATGCTCTGTTGTCTCGGTGGATGGAAATGGAAATACCGTGTGGCTTGGGACTCCCGTCGGGTAGACCGTTCGCCTGATGCAAGTCTTTCGAGTTGACGCCACTTCGGAGACTTGCGTGTCGATGGGGATGAAATGTTGATAATAAGGACAACACAACATCCAGTCCCTGAGCGGAGAAAATCTCCGACCCAGCCGGGAATCGAACCTGGGACGTTAGGAATAACATTCCGCATCGCTGACCACTCAGCTACCAGGGGCAGACCTCGGTGGATGATGGTGTCAGATAAAGATTTCCGTTCGCAGTTTATTTTTATCTTAGAACCCTGTAAAATCTCTGTCATTTTTCGGTATACAAGAAGAAAGGAAAGTGCAGATGGAAACCCGTGTGCGAAACCGTCATTCACCAAGCCAACAGAGCATTGTATTCAGAGGAAATAATGTTGATGCGATGGCGAATTTTTACCACTCTCACTCATTTCAACCTCTTTTGTATATTTTCATGTAATTTTTATTTTCATATATATAGTTTAATATTCTTATTTATCTTTTAATGATGACGTTGGTAAGATGTAATTTTACCACACTCAGTGACCTGAACTTCCGATTGTTCATGTACCCTTACAAAGCTTTAAACTGTTAATATTTCTTATCACGTTTAATTTCAAATATTTTATACCCTAGATATTTTTAACCTGCTTTTTGTTTTTATTACTATTTATATGATACGTGGATTTCTACTGAGTGATTTTATTACGCTAGTGCAAATATAATATAAAATCTAAAGAAAACGTTTATGTAACTGACCCTCATGCTTCAGACAGTCATATTATTCTGTGCATTCATATGGACCATCTTTCATTATGGTGTTACATTCTTTGTCACTCCTTATACTACTGTTTATATTTCGTCCTATAGTGTGATAACTACCATGATTAACCTTCTGGTTTCTTTTATGAACATTCTACTGGCGACAAAAAATCAACACACCACCGCCAATACAGTCTGCGGTTCCTTACTGCATCATCCTTGCTGCTGCATATCGATAACAACATGCCATCGTCATAGCAACTTACAGCGTCCTCCTGGTGCATCTTTGATAAACACCAACCATCTTGACAACGACGTCGCTATAAAAACAGTGTCTCTGAAAGTACCAACTAACGCCACCAGGTGGCGGTCTATTACTATATAGCCTATCACATTAACTCTTTTAATTTGAAAAATCACGATTGTTATCAAAAGACTCATATAGTTCTTTGTATGCTACTTTTCGTATAATGTTACACTAATTCTTTTACATTTTCTGTCATATTTTATTCGTTCATTTGAATGCCAATGGGCTGTTGCTGATGTTATGCGGCTTAAGCGTAGGTTTTCTGCTGTATTTAACCAGAGGCAGGTTAGATATCAGCAACAGTAAACGACTGTGATTTCACACCACTGTTTCGTGAACTGCCGGCTGCAGTCACATGGATAAATGCTACGTTATTTCAACTCTCGTTGGTCTTGATTTTCTTTTTTCGCGGACCACGTTCTTTTCTGACTTTAGCACTCTTTATCACTTTACAATGCATTAGATCAGCATGAAGTTCGAAACCGCACATTAATTTTTAATAAATAATAACTGATAACAGATCGCAGTCAAATCTCCAAACCATGTTATGTAAAATTAAAAATAGAGTATGTATCAGCATAAAACTCTGTCTCTCTTCATCCAAAGCGATTTTCAAATATACTTCTTTAAGATCCAGGTTGGCAAAATACTCACCAACAGCCAATTGAGGCGTTGGACTCCTGTCTCTGAATGAGAATGTAAGAGGTTAAAGGTTTTCAAAAGAGCGACGATAATTTAAGAATATCCAAAATTGTACAAATTAGTAAAATAGAACAGCAGCGACGTGAAGGCAACCTACGTTGTGGGAGGATAACTTTACTCAGACTCACTCAATGCGGTGCATCACAGCAAAGTTTCCTACACCATCGTGTAGTTTATTTGCAGATTTGCATGGTATTATACCACTGAGTAGGGTACCAAATACCATTGTTCGGAAGCAAAAAATCCAACCAGATCCGAGTAGTTTTAATAGCAAAATATTGCCTATAGCCGCAAAATTATCAAATTAAGTTCCTAAGGGGGTTTTGGCACTTAATTTAAAACTAATAAACGAAAGGACACTAATTGTGTCCGATCCTTCGTGAGTGAACAGTCTGCCACCATTCTTGTCTACATTTTTCTGGAACATATGCAAGTCACAACATAAATGATGAGGAGACTAAGTACTGGCTTGAGTCAGTGACGGATCCAACACAATAGATAGATCTGAATAACCTTTATCAGTGAGATATATTTACAGCTGTTAAACTTACTTTTGTTCAGCTTGAGCTTTTAAAGACAAAAGACGGTATCATATGAAGAAGATAACAGAACAGCGCTCCTATATTTATTGTTAGTGGCTCTGAAGACACTACATGTTATGTAAATTCGTAAACTGTTTATGCATAACATTCAATTAAAATTGTCCTTTCATCTGGACTCTCCCGATACTGTAACTGAAAAGCGATCTTGGAAAGTCCGTTACTCTGGCATTATTAACTTTCGGGACGTGTATAGGTTAGTGATTGATATTGAGGACCCAGTGTCAGTTTTAAAATACGAGTACATCGGCAAGTTGTTAACTCAGAGAGAAGGAGTTAACGGCTCGTTGTTGCCACCAAAGGTGCATTCATCAGACGTCCGTGAAAGTTTTTGAATTTGTACGTGTTCACTGTGATAGGTACTTGTCTTTTTACTGGTGACCATTGCCGTATGTCTGAGTGCGCTGGTTTTGTTGGTTGCGCTTTATTTCACAAACCTCAGCCATATGTTTGGTCTTTTTACAGTATTTACAACGTGTGTTGCGATAGAAACAGCTATCTGTGGTTTACGTTGTTATGTGAACAAGATTGTAATTTAGAATTTGTAAACTTGTTTTCTGACTGTTTCAGTCGAGTGTCGTTCACGCCCAGTGGTTTCTGAGTCCGGCCTTGCTATTCCTTCAGCATACGTATACCTTTGTTTGTGTACCCACATCAACCGCTAACAATATGGTTAAATTCACGGGTCAAGTCCTATATTTGAGTAATCCAGCCCTCATAGCTTTGATTTGACATTTTGAAACCACGTCTTGCCGCAGCAACATGAACTTGCCAGTTTAAATAGTTCGGAAACGTTTCTTGAATGTCAGAATATGAGAGAGTTGTTGGTTCACAAGAAGGTGACAACTTAGATGTAGAAATACATTGGCATCTGCAAACACTAATAAAAATGATTTTCCTTTCACATTAGTTGATACAAGATGTGTGAGGTAATGTTGCTCTTGTACCTGGATGTAGTTGTTGCAGGACTCCACTTGCCAATTGAATTTCTGAAAGGGTGGAGGCGATAGCTTGATTTGGAGTGGTTGTTTTTGTTGGCCATCATCCTTGTGTTCTTCAAGTTGGCCTAAGGGCACCTCCAAGAGCTCTTGGGTGACTGTCAGATGTTGCAGTAACTTTAAGACTGGTTATATGAGGAATTCCGATTGGGCCATGTCTGAATAACGTGCTCAGAATGGATTAGAAATTTCGCAAACCTCTTCCTGGGAAGGAAACGAATTATTAGTCCTAGAACCAAAGAAACATAGAATAAAGCCACGCAATATTGCCACAAAAATCAATGAAAATAGCTCATTCATCATGAGGTTAAGTAAAAATTAAAATGTGTCCTGCTTTGTACTAGTTCTCTGTGTCTCCAGTATGACTGTTTTTCCTCGGCACCTGATGTTGACGAAACTTCTTTGGGTTTGCACTCATGAACGATTTCCAGCTTTTTCTTTGGCAGTTTATACTGAGCATTGACGAAAATGTGTGAGTAGTCTTTAAAGCATTACCACATCGCCAAAATGTCTTTATCAATCCTTAAAGATTTTCTCTCATTACCAAAATGTTGTGAATGTCTGAACACTACTGTTCATTCAGCCGAAACATTCACGGTAGCAGAAAACTGTTTCCTTGCTATGTTTTGTTAATGGTGGCTTATCTGCACACTTACAAATAAACACCTGTTTGGTTGGGCAGCACTGTAACAAAGATTAGGCAACACAATAAGAAATAACAAATAGCAATTATTAAAAGTATATTACAGAATGATACTTGGCTTCAGTACAATTTGATACATGGCACGTGATATCCTGCATCTAATACAACGATACCTAAATAACTTCACAGTCTCTTTGCAGTTTACGGTATTGTCACTAGATCTGTTAGTAATATTGCAGGCACTCAGTTTATCTCCCAAGTTCTCTGTAAATAGCATCTGTTAAGTCGGAAGGTAGGCTTTAAAATACGTACTGAGCTGACTGCAGGCATTGATGTGAACATTCTAACTTCTGGTAGCTGGTAGCTGAGTGGTCAGCGCGACAGAATGTCCTGCCTAACGGCCCGGGTTCGATTCCCGGCTGGATCGGAGGTTTCTCTCAGCTCAGAGACTAGGTGCTGTGTTGTCCTTATCATCATCATTTCATCCCCATCGACACTCAAGTCGCCACCGTGGCGTCCACTCGAAAGACTTGCACTAGGCGAATGGTCTGTCCGACAAGAGGCCCTAGCCACACAGCATTTCCATTTTACTGTCTTTTGTGTTTTATGCCTGATGGGGGAAGGATTGCCATGTCTGTCAGAACAAAGCGGATATGAAATAGTCTACAGTTGACAACGTTTCTACTGGCTGTTGTCCACTCTATCAGATGACGTACGCTGAACTGGAGGAAGTGATGCAGAAGCAGGAAGAAGTCCATATTTATGAGCGCCATCTGGAGGCTACTGAGAGTGAGAGTTACCTCAGTGAGTGGTTGTGCCTGTGTGGTGGCGGTCTGTCGCGGTGTTCGTTTTTTCTCTCTTCATTGGAACACAACAGGCAGGAAGAACAGAACCTCTGAGCAGGTAAAATGTGTATTTTGTTGGTGGTTGATGCCTTTACAAAGTTTGCGTGTTAGTGCCTAGTAAAGTAGTGGTGACGACTGTTAGTAACCAGCAACTAAGTGTCATATTTGCTAGTTTTGGGTTTCCTAATGTCATATTAAGTAACAAAGCTTCTGTGTTTATATCACGTAAAGTAACAAAAAAATGTTTTGATAATGGCATTTCTCCTCTAGCAATTACCCTATTTTACACTCAGACATTTTTTGTGGAACACATTAACAGAAATCTGAATCTGCCTTAATAATCTATCATTCTAGTCTGCAGAAACGTTGGGGTAGTTCTGTGAACTCTCTCAGCCTTACCATTAATATCACCTGCCATCAGGCACATAACACAGCACCTGCAAAATTAATGTTTACACTTTCTCTTAATTCGACATTAATTTGTGGTCATTGAATGATACTGACACTGAGGTTTATCGAGGCTAAACGGAATGCGGCAATAAATAAGATTTCTCTTGCACAACTGAGAGACTCTCATAGGTGCAATCGAGGGAAAAGCGCATCTTCAGTGACGGTGGGGGATGTTGTCCATGTAAGGATTTGCTGTAGGCAAAAAAGGGCCACAGGGGATCACAGAAAAATGATGCCCGATTTCTTGGGCCTTGTAAGGTCATTAAGTAACCAGCTTATTGCTCCAAGACCTGAAAACCCATATGAAAATCAGGGTTCATTTGAGTCATCTGAAACTAAAGTAGTGGAGAAGCAGAAGCTGTTACGTAGTTTAGTGAAGAAACTGGGCTTCCCACTCCACTTTCTGGCTAAAGAGGAGGAGACTGATACGCTAGTGCCGAACTCCTATGTAAGCTAGCGGTAGAGTTTCAACTTGAAGCTCATCACGAGAGGACGCCACTTCCACATTTTCTACTTCTGCAGGCGATGTGCAATCACAGTTTAAGGTAAAAGGGGAAAGGGGGGGGGGTAAACTAGACTAGGAGAGTCTTCCAGCAGGAGCGAGCGCGTGAAGATTACCCAGGACAGAGGCGGGTGGTAACTTGAGAGGACGGCGGGTCCCTGTTTGGCGGTGGCTGTGGTCATTTGTATAATCGTCGTTCCGTTTTGGCATATCCTTCGCTCGTTTGGAGCATTTTCAGGAGGAATTCCGCCACAAAAGTGCTTCACTGATGTGTGCCTGTGGCGGGACCGCTGTGGCATTTCTTCTCATGATACAATGGGAGTTAATGGTGAGCCAATCTGTTGTACTACTTAGTTGGCCTAAAGGGGAGAGAACACAGTCACAGTGCGCACCAGTCTTGAGAGTGCTCATGGGAACTCGGCTGCCCCATCGTTTATGAGTTTTTGTATTAAATTCCAACTGGAGTGCTAGCAGTAGCTTGTGTGTGGACTGATGATTTAAATTTTTAGCTATTGCACTGCTTGGGTTGTATTATTTTGTTTTAAGCTGCCTGAGCTGACATTTTAAATGTGTGCTTCTTGGCCAAATAGATTGTGTAGTTAATTATGTACCGCAACACAGAGTTTGTTAAATGCATTTATGTTGTCAAAGTGTATTGAGGTGCAAGAATGACAACTTTTCTTAAATGTTATGTAACTGTTACAAATGTTATGGTATGGTGGTGATATGGTTGTTACTCCTGTTGTAGAGTTCTAAAACTTAATTTTGGTATAAATTACGATTTATGTTTAGACCCGTGTCACTGCAATTCTGACTGTATTAACAGTTTATCCTTTGAAAAGCACATGTCAACTACACTAAAGCAAAACAGGCAACACAAAAGTAATTAATGTAGAGTAATGAAATTAAGTGAAAACATTTGTCTAGGTAACTTTTATTAGTGATTAAAATTGCAAGATCATAGGTTAATGTAAGCGCCAGATGAGCCATTGCAAATGTGAAATGTTAGTATATTAATAACCGGTGTAACAGCCAGAACGGTGCATTCAAGCACGCAAACGTGCATGCATAGTGTTGGACAAGTACTAGATGTCAGTTTGTGGGGTGGGGTCCATGATTGTTGCACTGGGTCGACCACTGCCACCGAGGCAGAATAAACTTTAATCAGAAAATACAACAGACCTACACCCTGCCCTTCAACGAGCTCACGTTTGACACCACTGAAGTAGCAAATGTCGGTGGTTCGGGGTCAGTGAAATGCACGCTACAGGGCATCTGACGGAACTTCAACTAAGTATCAGATTTGTAACACTTCGTTGTGTCACTGTGGTACCAACTGCTGCTCGAATTGCTGCTGAACATGCAGTTAGGATGCGCCTGAGCCATACGCCCCGCACGATGGTCTTCCCTCTCGGTAGTGCCACATGGTCATCCGGAGCCCGGTCTTCTTGCGACTGTACATTACCACGACTGCCAGCAGTCATGTGCAGTGACTACATCCCTGCCAAGTCTTTCTGCAATATCGCGTAAAGAACATCCAACTGCTCGTAGCCCTATCATACGTCATTGTTCAAACTCAGTGAAATGTTGATAATGGCGTCTTTGTTACCTTAAAGACTTCTTGACGAACGTCAACTCACCACGTCCAGAGTCAAAAGTAACTAACGTTCACGACCGTTACAGCGTGTATTTAAAGCAAACGTGATTTGCATCTCATAGTGATACTACTAGTGGCAACCATGACATCATCTTCCTGATGTAGAAACATGCCATCAACTTTTGTTTATATCGCACAACTCCTTCTTAGTATTACAATTTTTTCTATCAGGGTATTAGGCTAATAGTGACTTCAGACACAATTATTGGCACTTTCAACACTAGAAGTACCATGTGGGTCATTTTTGACCCACGTCGGTTTTTCGAGGGCCGTAGCCCCCTCCATAATCATCGCAGAACCAGCTGCCTCTACAAAGTGGAGACAGGAGCCAGTATCCATTGCAGGCATTCAATACCTTCGCTGAATTTGACAAAACGCGTTGTCAAATTCAGGACTTTATCCTTAGAGTCGCAGACGAGATTGCTGTCTCTTAAAAACTGCAGAGAGAAGACAATCTCCCCTTTCAGGCACTCGATACCGGCACTAGCCAATATGGAAGTAGAAGGCCTTGTCATATTCAGGTTTCCTGCAGACAATAAAACAACACAGGGATACAAAACATCAGGCGTATGTGTAAAAGCTGCCGAGCAAAAACTCTTGTCGAATGTCTGTATCCCAGCTTAGGCAATTCTGTCAAGTCCTTGTTCTTAAATATTTCCACATATTTATAATTATAGGCTGAAGTTATTTGCTTTTATGTTTTAGTTCCTTGTTTGCAATAAGCAAGAAAACACGCAGAGCATTTTAATCATCTGCTGCATTTTAGAATCTTTCACAAATATTTCGTACTTACCTTATTTTTCTATAAAAGTAAAAATACTATTAACACTCTCATAAACAAAATGTTTTGATTCTGTTTCGATCTATTTATAAAGAAAAACATTATAACATTGTTTTACTTGAAACTTCCTGGCAGTCGGTAGAGCACTTGCTCGCGAAAGGCAAAGGTCCCGAGTTCGAGTCTCGATCCGGCACACAGTTTTAACCTGCCAGGAAGTTTCATAACGGCGCACACTCCGCTGTAGAGTGAAAAAATTTCGTTCTAGATTGTTTTACTTACTTGTTTTAACGACGATTGATAAAAGATTGTAGAAGTTCTTCTGTAAAATTTAGAATAAAAAAACCTTTGCTTCTGAAAATTTATGTTTGACAGTGTACTATTCATTTTAAAGACGTATTGTCAACATCACCCAAATACGAATAAAACGGTGGTTTTCTACTGTGGGTCAAAAATGATCTACATGGTACTAGTAGGGTACGGCGAAGTCCGGTACTTCTAGTGTTAAATAATTTTGATGTTAATTGTAAGCTTTAATCGTTGGTGTCTTTAAAGAATTTTATTGTAAAATTGATGCTTTAATTAGTAGCGCTTTTAAATATTTATTTGGATGTTACACTCTCAGATCATTTCAATGGCACCTTCAAACGTTTTCATATTTATAGTTGCTGGTGTACTGTAGAAAGTTTACTAATTATTTACAAGCGATTAACTGAATAACCAAAGGTGCCCAGGTTATCAGCATGTTCCTTATGTAGATTGTTTGTGTTGAATAAATTTGGTGAAAATTTTTTGTTGAGAGATGACACACTCGCTTACCACCCCCGGATCCCTGAAACGTTAAATCACTTCATTCAGTTTCGGACGCAA
The DNA here is from genome assembly GCF_021461385.2 of Schistocerca piceifrons. Taxonomy (NCBI): domain Eukaryota; kingdom Metazoa; phylum Arthropoda; class Insecta; order Orthoptera; family Acrididae; genus Schistocerca; species Schistocerca piceifrons. The sequence continues at coordinate 1,022,516,619 of NC_060138.1, read as the reverse complement.
ATGAGGAACCGGTCAGCCTGATTTACCCAGGGAACGTTCTGCAGTTTTAAGGCCATTCCCCAATAAGTGAGGTCGTCTATATTTGGCTGCTCGTCCCTGACGTCATCGTGTTGGAACATCAGAGCACAGGACCTGCAATAAACCTAGCTTTCCATTCCGAGTTTTAATTGGATTTTACAGTCTGACAATTCAGTGATACGCCTCTGCGAAACTGTAAGTACCAGCTCAATAAAAATTAGCATTTCTCATCCTGAAGAGGAACGCTTTGTCTGTAAATTGCTCGAAACAATTTGCTTCGAGTTAGTGTCTCGTTAGCAATTACCAGGTCAGCGCCGAGAACACTCAGAAATTCTCGACACGCAATTAGAGGAGAAAGGAATAGCAGCGTATAAATAAAGTTTTCAGGTGAAATTTATTCAATAGTACAGTTTGCAGATGAAGTGACGCCATTTGTTGTTCTGAACGGAAGACAATCAGTAGAAATTACCGGTACATAGAATTGAAGGAAGAGCGTCAAATATGGTCACTGCTGGACTCCTGTCACGAACTATATTACTTAGCTACAGTTTTACGTTAGTCGTTGATTATATGAACTTCTCTATCTCACATGGTTCGCTATGAACATGTCAGCTTATTATTCGTTACGGTAATATTAGAAAAAGTATTTCATCCGATTATAAATGTTTATTATGCTCTGACGAGGACCACAGGATAAGAAGACAGCCAGTGAAGGATTATGGGAGACTCACTACAACATATCCTATCAGTACTATCACCAGAATGAAAAACCGCTTCCTAGAGCATATAACTGAATAATTATAAGGTGTAAGTGAGCATCTCCTCTAACAATAGCGGTAGAGATAAACCCTGACTCCCATTCAACGTACATTGCTTTAAATTAAAAGGTATGGCAATTTATACCAGCATGCAGAAAATAGTTGTTTGTAGTTGTGGATCCTTTCCTGTTGCATTCCCACCAATAACAATGCAAAATACACTTCCTATAACGAATGGAAACTTTAGTATTAATTTACTTCTGGTTTCATAATATGTACTCTAGTTGTCCTAAAACCGGCTACAGTAGCGTATTTAGGATGTGAGCAACAGAGAAAATTATTCAGTGTTCTATGTACACTGGAAATTCGGATCATTGGTAACTTAGCTCGTGTGAAGCTTCCTTACATGTAATCGTTTAGTGAAGTAATGTGTTTTTCTTTATTATCATACTGATATATAAGATCGTTCATGATCTTTCTAAAACCAGAGCGGTTGGAGTACAGGTGGCGAATACACGTAATGTCAGAACACGCAGCACCTAAAGAAGACGGCTAGATAGGACATCGAAATACTGTGCGTAAAATTGAAACAACTCGACAGAACATTCAGAAGAACACTATTAACATTCGTAATTTTTTGCCAAATATTATTTATTTTCTCACCGGCCGATGGCCTATGAAGCCGAAAGCTAGTTTAGGACCTGACCAGATAAGTCTGCTTTTTAATATTATTCGAGAGTTCGGTTAAGAAAATTCTGTCATAGAAGACACGGTACACACAAACATTACGAAACGTTTACATCAACGACGACGACAACAAAAATGTCTAATAATACTTAGAAACGTAATCACTCATCTACATCTACTTCTACCTGACTACTCTGTTTTATGAAGTTCCATCTAGCAATAGTATTTACAGGAATCAAACTAATGTCTGACAACCCTTTTTTATGAAGTTCCATCTAGTTATAGTATCTACAGGAATCATATCAATGTCTGACAAAGAATCTGCCCGAAGCAACTAATCTAACACAACAGTAGTGCTTTTATTACTGTGTTCTGTGACACCGCTTAAAAGTCATGCACTGCCTCTCCAATGCAAAAACTATCACAGGATGCATAAGTGAGTTTATATACTCTCTACTTCGCAAATTTATTCAATTTAATGCCTCAATTTTCTTGCGCTTCTGGAAGCTTATGTACAGCTTCCTCAGCCCGAAATTTCTACATCTAAATCTGCATGTAAGTTATTACTCTGTAATTCACAATTAAGTGCCTGCCAGAGGATTCATCGAACCACTTTTAAGCTACTTTCTACCGTTACAGAGCGCGGGAAAAATGAGCGCTACAGTCTTTTCGTCCGAGCTCTGATTTCTCTTGTTTTATTCTGGTGATCATTCCTCCCTATGTAGGTGGACACAAAAAAAATCTCACTGTGAAGAGAAATTTGATTACAAGGTCCTGCCGCAGCGAAAATTGCCTTTGCTTAATCACTGCCACCCCCAATTCGTGGCACTCTCTCCCTTATTTGTCTGCCTGTCTTTGAACATTTTCGATGTCCTCTGCCAATCAAATCTGACGCAGATCCCACATCGCGCAGCAATACTCCAGAAGATAGAGGACAAGTTTATAAGTGTTGTGCCAATAAATCTCAGCCGTTGGTTTGTTTTCCCCACACCATTGTCTATGAGATTGTTCCAATTTAAGTTATTTGTGATTGTAAACTCAAAGTATTTAGTTAAGCTTACAGTCTTTAGATTTGTGTGATTTGTCGTGTAACTGAAATTTAGCGGATTCTTTGTAGTGCCCATGCGAATGACTTTACACTTTTCATTACTTAGAGGCACCTGCCAGTTTTTGCACCATACAAATACCTTGTCTCAGTCCGTTTTGAGTTTTGATCATGTGATGACTTTACATATTGGTAAATGGCAGCATCATCTGCAAATAAATCTCATAGGGCTGCTCAGATTGTCTCCTAAACTGTTTATGTAGATCAGGAACAACAGAGGGCCTTAACACTTCCTTGGGGAACGCCATATATTACTTATGCCTTACTCAATGGCTTTCCGTCAATTATTACGAACTGTGACCTTTCTTGCAGGAAATCACAAGCAGTCACACAACTATGACGATACTTCATAGGCACGGAATTTAATTAGAAAGCAATAGTGAGGAACGGTGTCAAAAGCCTTCTGAAGATCTAAAAATATGGAACCAATATGACGACCCCTGTCGATAGCAGTCGTTACTTCGTGAGAACAAAAGCAAACTGGTGCTTTTCATTTATTACTAAAGAACTAGTTGTGTTTCAGAAGAATGATATTTTCTCAATCCGTTTGGGATATTTATCAACAAGTAGTTTTCTTCGAGGTGATTCATAATGTTGGAGCACAGTATATGTTCCAAAGTCCTATAGCAAATCTACATTAGTGATATGGGTCTGTAATTCAGCTGTTTACTCCGATTTCTTTTCTTTGGTATAGGTGTTACATAGGCAACTTTCCAGTCTTTGGGTACGGATCTACCTACGAGCGAGCAGTTGTGTGTCATTACTAAATATGGAGCTAACGAATCAGCGTAGTCTGAAAGGAACGTGACTGGAATAGAAACTGTAGCGGAAGCCTTGCTTTTCTTAAGTGGTTTAAGCGGCTTCGCTACACCGAAGATATCTACTTCTAAGTTACTCATGTTGACAATTGTCCTTGATTCGAATTCTGGAATATTTACTTCTTCACATTTTGTGAAGGAATTGCGGAAAACTGTGTTTAGGAACTCTGCTTCAGCGACACTGTCATCTTTCCGTCACCGTTGTTTGGTGAAGGGATTGATTGTGTCTTGTCACTGGTGTACTTTACATAGTACCAGAATCTCTTTGGGTTTTCTGTCAGATTTCGAGACAGAGTGTAGTTGTTGAAACTATTAAAAGCATCTCAAATTGAAGTTCGCACTATATTTCGAAATTCGGTAAAACTTTGCCAATCTTGGGGAACTTATGTTCTTTCAAATTTAGCATTCTTTTTTCATTACTTCTGCAAAAGTCTTATGGTCTATTTCTGTGCTATGGAAGACCAGTACCATCTACGGTTACTAAGTAGGACTGTAAGGAGTGGAGATCGCTTATTTGGAAGGCGTCAAGCGAATTTTTTGTTTTTTTTTTATTTTATTTTTTAACAAGTGTATTTTGCGTTTATTTTCGGTGGATTTGGGTGTTATGGTATTCAATCTAACTGCACTAACGCTGTATCTGTCATGATGCTCCCAAAATGGTCAGGATTATTTGTTGCTAAGGGGTCAAGCATGTTTTCGCAACCACTAAAACTTCGATTAGACTCCTGAACTACTTGTTCAAATTAATTCTCTGAGAAGGCATTGGCCGGCCGGGGTGACCGAGCGGTTCTAGGCGCTACAGTCTGAAACCGCGCGACCGCTACGGTCGCAGGTTCGAATCCTGCCTCGGGCATGGATATGTGTGATGTATTTAGGTTAGTTAGGTTTAAGTAGTTCTAAGTTCTAGGGGACTGATGACCTCAGCAGTTAAGTCCCATAGTGCTCAGAGCCATTTGAACCATTTTTGAGAAGGCATTTAGCACGATTTCGGACGACGTTTTATGCATACGACAGAATTCAATCTGTTTTTCTCAACATATGGAGGGTAGATTAAAGTCAGCACAAACTAAATTTGTATCAGTCGGATACATATTTGACATGGTACTCAAGTTTTCTTTGCATTGTTCAGCGACTTTATCATCTGAGTCGGGAGGCCAGTGAAGGAAACCAATTATTAACTTACCGCGCTTGTCAAATATAACCTCCGTCCGTACTAACACACTCGAAGTCATTCAGATATTTTCCTTAAATGACTTAATATGGATGCGCTGAATTGAATTCTAAATGCCACTCTCCCGAATACTAGTTCAAAAAAATGGTTCAGATGGCTCTGAGCACTATGAGACTCAACTTCTGAGGTTATTAGTCCCCTAGAACTTAGAACTAGTTAAACCTAACTAACCTAAGGACATCACAAACATCCATGCCCGAGGCAGGATTCGAACCTGCGACCGTAGCGGTCTTGCGGTTCCAGACTGCAGCGCCGAATACTAGTCTAGGGTCTTACTAAAGTGCCACCTCGCTTGGTAATATCTAATGCTGAATTATAAGACATACACACGAGCGTAAATGAAAGGAGAATTGAAAGAACATGGTATAATTCCGCTAGCAACAGCGAAACTCTATAAGCTAAAAAGTAGTAGTGAAATATTTGGAAACAGGGAGGTTAAGTAGGGACCGTCTGCACAGACAGGATGACCTGTCATATTTGTGTATAAATTTTAAGAGACACGGCAAGAATTGCCTGCCCTGTAGAGATAATGAAACTTTTGGAAAGAAACGCCATTATATAACAGTTATTGACAGGCAGTGAAACTTTTAGGAAGAAAATACCAAAAATAGTATTCAAGGAGAGGAAACAGTAGAAGACTGCTGAATGTAGTTATTTGGGATACACATGGTGCCAGACTGAAGGAATACTGTAAAAGAGACTGAAAAGACTAGAAGATGAAACACGGATCTCTCCGAGGCCCTTACACGCACAACATGAAAAAGAATGACTAGTAAAAGTGATGTTTCATATTTAGTCTATCAAATATGTTACAATTCAGCTCGATTAAAACTGCTGTCATGCTCAGCTAAGATTTTCACCAAGCAACAAGCCAGTCGCTTGAGACATTCTAACCGCCAGTCCCAACGCTCTCAGTTTCATACTGAAAGGGCACTGAATATTGCAACGCCGATCGCGGCTAGTAATATCATCATGAGCTGTAACAATTTAAATATTCTCGATCTACCCACTCTGTAGTCGAAACTACACTGGTTACAATCTGCATCATTCATGTCCTTTCCGCATACGCAGATAGGTATCAAGTATATCTCTTATTATGAATTACAGTGGGAGGGAGGAGTACATCTACGTCTATATACTCGTACGTATACCGCAAACTACCATACAGAGCATGGCGGAGGATTTTTTGTACCACCGCTAATCATTCCCTTTCCTGTTCAAAACGGAAATGCAGCGAGGGAAGAACGACTACCTGTATGTGTCCGTACAAGAATTGATTTATCTTGTCTTTGTTGTCGTTACGCAACATACAAGTGTGTGTGAGCACTATCTCTATGCGATCGTCGTAAAGGACAGTTCTCAAAAGCTTTCCGAATAGTGCTTCACAAAAAATGTCTTCTTCCATTATAAGCTCATGGAGCATTTCCATAATAGTCACGTTCTGATCGAACCTCCAAGTAGGAACTTCAGCAGCGCATCTCTGCATTGCTTCAATGTCCTCGTTTAGTTCGATCTGATTGCGTCTCAAACAGTCGAGCAGTACTCAAGAATTATTCACCCAAGTGTACTGTACTCTGTCTCTTTAATAGATGACTTACACTTCAGTGGAAATCTTCCAATAAACCGAGGCCGACCCCGCCTTCCTACAATCGGCCTTACTTGCTCGTTCTATTTCATGCCGCTTTTCAGCGCTACGCCTAGATATTTAATCAACGTGATTATGTCAAGCGGCACACCATTAATATTACAAGTATATTAGAACATCACAGGACTTTTTGTTGCTTATCTGCATTAATTTATTTTTCACACGATTAGAACAGCCATTCATCACAGCAAATAAAAATTCTGCACAAGTCTCCCAGTACCCTCCTATAGTTACTTACCGACAGTTTTCCGCACAAACATCATCAGGAAATAGTCGTCTACATCTACATCTACATTTATACTCCGCAAACCACCCAACGGTGTGTGGCGGAGGGCACTTTACGTGCCACTGTCATTACCTCCCTTTTCTGTTCCAGTCGCGTATGGTTCGCGGGAAGAACGACTGTCGGAAAGCCTCCGTGAGCGTTCGAATCTCTCTAATATTACATTCGTGATCTCCTCGGGATGTATAAGTAGGGGGAAGCAATATATTCGATACCTCATCCAGAAACGCACCCACTCGAAACCTGGACAGCAAGCTACACCGCGATGCAGAGCGCCTCTCGTGCTGAGTCTGCCACTTGAGTTTGCTAAACATCTCCGTAACGCTATCACGGTTACCAAATAACCCTGTGACGAAACGCGCCGCTCTTCTTTGGATCTTCTCTATCTCCTCCGTCAACCCGATCTGGTACGGATCTCACACTGATGAGCAATACTCAAGTATAGGTCGAACGAGTGTTTTGTAAGCCCCCTCCTTTGTTGATAGACTACATTTTGTAGGGACTCTCCCAATGAATCTCAACCTGGCACCCGCCTTACCAAAAATTAACTTTATATGATCATTCCACTTCAAATCGTTCCGCACGCATACTCCCAGATATTTTACAGAAGTAACTGCTACCAGTGTTTGTTCCGCTATCATATAATCATACAATAAAGGATCCTTCTTTCTATGTATTCGCAATACATTACATTTGTCTATGTTAAGTGTCAGCTGCCATTCCCTGCACCAAGTGCCTATCCACTGCAGATCCTGCATTTCGCTACAATATTCTAATGCTCCAACTTCTCTGTATACTACAGCATCATCCGCGAAAAGCCGCATGGAACTTCCGACACTATGTCGTGTGATGATAATCCTATTCTTCAAATAGTTTGTGTATATACAGATGAAAAGTGGTCCCATAGGACGCCCTTAGTGCAAATCTGACGATACCTTTATCTGTGATGAGCGCATGCTCGCTCATCAGTAGAATATACTGGGTTTTGTTACGTAATCGTCGAGCCATTCACGTATCTGAGGCCGGCCGGAGTGGCCGAGTGGCTCTAGGCGCTACAGTCTGGCACTGCGTGACCGCTACGGTCGCAGGTTCAAATCCTGCCTCGGCCATGGATGTGTGTGATGTCCTTAAGTTAGTTAGGTTTAAGTAGTTCTAAGTTCTAGGGAACTGATGACCCCAGAAGTTAAGTCCCACAGTGCTCAGAGCCACTTGAACCATTTGAACGTATCTGAGAACCCGCTGCCCATGCTGGGACCGTCGATAATACTGCAGAGTGGCACTATCTTGAAATTCAGGAGTGCCGTAACTGTCTGTTACTTTCATCCATAGCTCGAAGGATGTAGTACGGAACAAGGACAAGGGAGTCACGCACGAGTAATGATTTTTATGACCGCGCTGACTTTTGACCAGGAGCTTTTCTCTCTAAACGAACTTTTTGTTGAAGAATTCTTAAATACATTCTTAGTTCGGATATAATATTTGAAGATATTGACCTGTAAATTAGCTGATGCGGTCTTACATACGATTTAAGGCGTCTACTGCTTCCCTTCAGTTTTCTGAAGCACACATATTCCAAAATGTTGTGAAAAGGGTACTGCTCTTCTCAACAATTGTGCTGGTCGTACTTATTCGTAAAGATGTTCATATAAATGATGGTCTTTTTGTTTATACTTGCAAATGAAGTGCGTGTTTTCTGAAGCACACATATTCCAAAATGTTGTGAAAAGGGTACTGCTCTTCTCAACAATTGTGCTGGTCGTACTTATTCGTAAAGATGTTCATATAAATGAAGGTCTTTTTGTTTATACTGGCAAATGAAGTGCGTTTACAAATTTCTTTGCGGTTTATATGGCTAAATTAATGCTGCACCCTTTCATTCTCTGTTGATTTCTTCCCTTTAAGTTACACTTCGAATCGTTTGATGTAACAAGCAGTACAAAATAGTTAATTGTGTAGATTTTCATTCTCTTTCCACGTGGACGTCTTTACATTTGTTATAGGTTGTTGGCGTTGTAGTCCCAAAAACTCATGCCAAATAAAAAAATACACTATTTTTGTACTTATTTCCGACGAAGACACGACGTGTTGCTTACGCAATTACGTAGATCTAATGATGATCCAGGGAGATCAAAAACAGTCATACGTAAATAAAAGGTGAAAAAGTGCAATCGAGACTGAAATACCTTTTAAAATATCAACAGAGTTACTGAATTCTCTCTCGACGAATATGGCGGCTATAGTGAAAAGAAATACGTTTTGGTATATTTACTGTAGGTGTCGAGCGACTCCACAGGCAGAGGATGCAGTCATGAACTGGAAATCTTGTGCGCTAAAACGCTTCTAGTGGACTCTTTCTCTCAGTTGCAAGAGACGCGCGGAAAAAGGTAATGAAGTTCATTGAGATTCCGGCACCACCTCTCCTCGCGCAAGTCTCTTCTTGCCTACGACGTGGCGGCTTCTCCGCAGATTTTAGTATTCACAAGAAGTCTGCAGAAACTCATTTTAGGAAGTAATGCGAATTGCAAACAATGTAAGCAGAGCTTTGCCGAGAAAGAACATTATGTAATTACTATACCATTTTGTTGGCTATATTTGCAAACTACAGAAGATATTTAAATCTGTAGTACCTTTGACTGTCGAGGTGTGTAATGTCTGTTGCGAGTCACGTCGGAATAGTTTTCAACTCTGACATTTTCTTCTGAATAGAAGAAATTCTGAACTGTAGTGCATCGTTCTTTCTTCTTACTTTTGCGTTATTTGTTACAGTGCGAAGTCCTAGGAGAAAACCCGAGTTCCATTGGCGTCATACAAGACATAAACTGGAGATTCACAGAAATCTCTATTTATATTGTGTGGGGCTACTATATGTATGATAAACGTACCTTCAGCTGGACCTCGTACTAGGGTTAGTCCCATTCTCCTCTCGCTACGAACTACCGTGAGGTACTCAGGGCTGTGATACAGCACATTACCCACATTTATGGATACTTTATATAACCTGGTAGTCGGACCCGATATGACTTCCACGCACTTCAATAATTTTCAGTAGCGGATCCTAAAGCATAGCCTTTCAAAAACAGACTATAGTCTGTTAGTATCATGTTAAGAAATCGAACTTACCAACATCACTACCAACAAATGAGCCCATGTCACCATTCGGATTTCTACATACGCATATTGCTGCTCCCAAGTATGTGAGTAAGTTGGCATAATCTAGTTGTGAGTGATTGATTCTGTTTCAAAATGCAAAAAACATTTTTATCTTTTACTTAATTTACAACATTTTTCTTTACGTTAACTCAGTACATTAAAACTGACGGTGAGTTTTAAACAGAAGTAAAAGTAATACCGAGTGAATATCAAAGGCCGGCCGGAGTGGCCGAGCGGTACTAGGCGCTACAGTCTGGAACCGCGCGACCGCTACGGTCGTAGGTTCAAATCCTGCCTGGGACATGGATGTGTGTGATGTCCTTAGTGCTCAGAGCCATTTGAACCATTTTTGACCTCAAAGATGTATAATAGTAATGTTAATGTTCTCAGTATACAGTGTTATTATAAATGATTCATTAGTTTTCAGAGCTATATGTTTTCTAAAGTAATACATTTACAAGCATGAGTGATGAATGAATAGAACAGTAAACTGTCTAACTTGACATTTTGCACTCTACGTGTACCCCTCTGGTCTCACGACAGACGTTCGACGGGTAGTCAGGTCTGTTCTACACCATAAGTAGTATCATCCTGTCTTTGGTCATCACGGTATCACACTGACGCGTTCTCTGAGCTGTTATAGTGTTATTGGCGGCGGGCGTACTTGCTGTATCTCCAAAGGAAAAATTCACAAGGAGTTAGTACAGGTGCCCTCGAGGGGGGGGGGGGGGGGGTGAGGGAGGTAGTGGGAACAGAGCCACATCATTTTCACCACTATCCCCAATCCAGCGATGCGGAAGTTGGCCTTTTTGGGTAGCGACAAATATGGATACTCCAATGACAGCTGCCCTGGCCTGTTGGAGGATGAAATTTTCACAATCAACAGGTAACTGTGGAAACAACCACATCTGCAACACCTCAAGGTAAGAGGTATCCGTCACAGTCTTCCCACAGAAGAAAAACGGTCCACATGGCTTCATCTGTGGCAATACACAGAAAACATTGAGCTTCGGCGAACCTCATTCAAGCGCCACAGTTCCAGGAGAATTTTCAATGTTCCAATCAATCGTTCCAGACGAGTGGAAGGTTTCTTTGTCCCTGATTATCAGTTTGGAGCCGGCCGGAGTGGCCGAGCGGTTCTAGGCGCTGCAGTCTGGAACCGCGCGATCTTGGCGCAGGTTCGAATCCTGCCTCGGGCATAGATGTGTGTGTTGTCCTTAGGTTAGTTAGGTTTAAGTAGTTTTAAGTTCTAGGGGACTGATGACCTCAGAAGTTAAGTCCCATAGTGCTCAGAGCCATTTTGTCAGTCTGGAGGCGAACGGCAATCCTGAAGTGCTTCCTGCACTGTGATACAAAATTAAAGGCGCTGGACGTAATCTTGAGACAGTACTTGTTGCACGAGCGGCAGACGCTACGGTTTGAAATGTAACCATCGTCGAAAAACCTTTCACACTTTTTGCTGCGGTGTTCCAAGTTCGTAGCTTGTGTGGACCGTTGATTTCTTTTAGACTGTGTATCAAACTTTCCCGCACTCTCTCCACGATGTATCTGGCACACCTGGTCTACCGATCCTTTTCTGTTTACAAAAATTGCCGATTCAACGCACAGTGCTCTGTTTATATGGCGGTTCTTTTCCACAGTTCTTTTTTAATTATTTGCTTCTATAAATTTTGTGCATCAGATTTAAGCAAAACAGTATATAAGTAATAGTGGCACGAAGGGTGAATTTTCGACTAGAAATTATCAATCTTCAAAAACAAGATAGTAATGCTATTCCATGTACACAAAGTCTACCATCTTGTTGACGGTACGTTCATGAATAACGAAATTAATTAACAAATTTGAGCAACAGATGAGATTTATTATGGGCTGTGAAGCAGCTACCGACTGACAAAACTTTATAGCATGCATTGACAGAAGAAAAACAATGATATCCTTACCTTATATGCGGCGGCGTTGAGCTGGTGCGCTGCTATCGTCAGTCTCCATCGATTGTCATCCTGATCGTTGTGAGTCGATTTTCGATGCTTGCTTGTCTTCGTCGCATCTTTGGAGGATGGCAGCTTAACTGCGGCGAGAGCGCTCTGCTGGGGCTGGAGTTCAGGTATGGACAGTGTCTTGTAGCGCTGTGGGTGTATGCAGGCAGCGTGGTGAGTGGCCGAGTCGGTACAACGGAGGAGCGTGGGCAGCTGCTGCGGCGTCTTTAGCCGTTGGAATGCACTGCCAACGGTGATTGGGATTTCCTTGAGATTTGAAGAACAGATTTCCTTCGCGTCTGTTACATGTTACTCGACGTGAATGAACTGGAATGGTCGAATTGTTCCTTGGTGGGTTCTGTTCTTGTTAATTGAATACCCAAGTGCCTTGAAAACTATCTTGATTGTTTCACTTACTTGTCCCTGTATTTGGTCTGTCCGCTTGATATGTTGACGGCATTTAAGGGAGTGCTAGCTACGCACAACAAATAGACATGAATCCGTGCTTAATGCGTAGCTAGAGAGCATACCAAGTAGTGCGTAAGTCTGTGCCTGGCGTTCGAGAGCGCGCCGAAATAATTTTCCCTATTCCCCTTTTCTATGTTATTATTTTATTTGTTTGTTATAGAGAATTTGCTAATCAAATTTTAAGAGCCGTTACTGAGCAAGCCATCAAGTAGGTTAATTATGCGTGGGTTCATTAAAGGTTTATTTATAACTAGTTGATCAGATACGTTTTGTGAATCTGATGCGTCAGATGTTGTCTGCCGCTGATGTGTTTCTGTTTCAGATAATTGGCAGTGGTCGACGCTAGCAAACTCCGATCGGGGTATCACGGTGGAGGAGGAAAATTTAAGGACCTGGATCGGTGTCTATGGTTACGTTGTTAATGTCCGGCAATTCCATCTTTCCAGTGGAGCGGTGTGGTTTTCCGGAAGTTTAATTGTAGCTCAAAGTTGAGTATAGTTCTGCTTCACCTTCTGGTCCGTGAGTCTCCTGTATCCTTCGGTCTGCTCGCGTCTATCACTAATTTTTAACGTAAAATTCAAACGCACCCATTTTAAGACTATTTAATTTGCTGTTATTATTTTCTGAGGATGAAATGTGTTTGAACCTCGTACCTGTAAGTAATACTAAAGAGAAGCGTAGCTGAGTGCATCAGTCTGATAATACTTTTAATTTGTTGGAATTGCTTAAGATCAGTCCATGGAAGATGTCTTAATTGTTGGAAGGAGTTTTACAATTTGATATGAGTTATGTGAAATCCAGTTTTTATGTAAGTCATGAAACATGTTTAAAAGGTTTTCGTGATTCAATTATGTTAGTTAAATTTGATTAATGGTGGTTTTATGGACATTGTTTTAGTTAGTGAAAATTGGTTGAGTAAATTTTGAAAGATCTGTGTCTATCGGACTTATATGGATTAATGTTTTAATCTGAGTCCTGCTGGTGTTCTATAGGGCAGGTGCCATTTATCATAATCGTTGTTACTGTTAATTTTATTAAGAGCATGTGTTTGCAATAAAGAAGTGTGTGGCAACTACAAACTGGTTATGGGTTTAATTTCGATGTGTCGAAAGGGAATAATACATCAGGCGTATTCTATGCTACCGGTAGAAATATCCATATTGGAAAGTTTTATTTAGGCAATATTATGAATTTTTTGTTTTGTTTTAAACGTTACTTATATTTGTATCGTTTATTTACTCCTTTTTCCCACATCAGTCCTCTTCGTCCTACTCGTATGTGTAGAGAAGAATACTATTTTTAGTAACGTGACCACAGAATCTGTATATGCAGGAAACTCAATTAAATTACGTTTATGGCCTGCCACGATCGACACCAGAAGCGATCCGTATTATTTGATTAAGTTTCCTGTTCATGTGTATCATAAAGTCTCAAGTAAACGGATCAACTTCAAAGGTGATAACACTGCGGGAAGTGAAATTTTTGTAATTTGAAAATTAAAATTGTTGTAATTACTGATTATTTTCTACTTTAGCTAAAACCAAGTTCTTTGGCTTTACTAGCTTCAATGAAAATTAAATTCAGGCCTAAATGCTCATTGTTGGTCACCGGCGCGCTTCGTATGGAATGACCGTGTACGCAGTTAACGTTGATACTAAAGTGATTTTTTGTGAAAAGTTAGTCGAACTTGAATTAAGATGCAGGCTCGACATTCTAATAATAAAATAACTAACTACAGAGCCCTTATGACATCTCCTCAAATTTAAATTTAAATGAGCATAAATTACTTGCATCATATAACTAAAACAGAACTGAGAGGTTGGTCATTTTGCGAATTAAAACCATATTTGAAACATGATGTTCCAATTATTATTGGCAAAAGTGATACAAAGAAGAAACTTACATCGTATTTTGCTGCTGCCAGAAAGGGATAAAGGAAACGATCTAATGTCGCTTTTTCATAGATAAAACAATTACAATATCGTCGTACATAGGTTAGCATCACATTGGTGGTTTACAGAGCTTATTTACCCGAAGACTTCGCTTTTATGTAAGAACAATTAAAAGATAATTTTTTTTAGCATTTATCTAAAGTAGTTAGCATAATTCCGCAAACATTATAACTAAAATAAAATTAGTAATATTAGATGGGAGAACATAAGAGGAATATCACTTGACATTATTATTATCATGCCCGTTAAGGATTATTCAGTCAGGGCCAAGGGTTCACCTTTAGGGTTTTGTCAAAATAAGTTATACATTCGAGTATGCTCACAAGATCAATTAATTTCTGCTCTGCTTTTACACGGAGTTTTCTCATTGCTTTATTTCCAAATTAAACTGTCACGTTATAAAATTTCACACTCGACTCTGCAATAGTTCAATTAAGAATATAGCCTGGCGAAACGCTACTGGCTAAGAACGACGATACTGAATTGCGCACTACTCTTGCCTATAATTAAGCGCAATCTCCGAGAATACACCTATTCGTCACTCACCCTGTCTCGCCAGTCAATACCAAACTTCAAAACTCATGTTTTTATCAGCATCTGGAAGCTGTCCATTATTCTGGTGTGGCTCGGCTGCAAACGTCTGTTTCATGAAAAACCTGAAAGATGACTCTATCACCTGGTAAAAAGCAGCGCGAGCTGCAGCGCTTAGACACAGTTGAACAAAGAAACAAGACAAAGCCTCCTGCCGGTAAAGGTGAACTCAGCTTCAAGTGTTCCTGAGAACCAGTGATGCGTAAGACTATTAACTAGGCCGTACAACAATCGATAGTAGCAATCTAGCATTACAACCGTGCTACACTGTAGTAACATTCATCTATGGACACAAATGCATCAATCTAAAAGACAAAATATAATTTCTAGAGTAAGGTTATGAAGGTGGGGAAGATGTCTTCTCCAGGAATTGGCATCTTTTCGATATAAGTGCAAGATGCAGCTATAGACATACGAGTTGTGCATCCCAGTTGGCATCGCTGGATAATGTGTCAAGTTACACTCGTCTTGATGCGTAGTATGTGTATCTATTCTACCAGTCAACGTATACAAAAAAATGGTTCAAATGGTTCTGAGCACTATAGGACTTAATTGCTGTGGTCACCAGTCCCCTAGAACTTAGAACTACTTAAACCTAATTAACCTAAGGACATCACACACATCCATGCCCCAGGCAGGATTCGAACCTGCGACCGTAGCGGTCACGCGATTCCAGACTGTAGCGCCTAGAAACGCACGGCCACTCCGGCCGGCCAAGTATACAGTTCTGAGATGTTTCCCCACAGACATCTAATCAGATTGTGGCACTGGATTATAATTTACATAAACAACTTAAAAATATAGCTTTCAGAAATTTTATGGGACTTTAATTATGTCGGCCAACATTAAAAAACAAGAAAATACAGTAGTGAACCCATTCACAGGACCAGATAGACAGAAATGTAAGCGAATAATGTGCTACAATTGGCACAGGCATTGAATAAGAATTCCTGAAATTTTTGTGTTTCTCTATATGAAAGAGAATCAATCAGTGTCGTTTTTGGCAGGTAATTTCTGTTGATATACTGTACGATTTTCTCAAAGTATTTGATTTTCTTGAATTTCACATTTTTATTATTCAATGTCAGCCTGAAATTGCTGGTTCACCACCGAAAATATCTTATGTGAATATTTTCTTGATTTTCTAGTAGTCTGATACGTGGATTTAATTATATGAGGACATCATTTCAGATAATTCACTCAAAACGGTAATGAGACTATTAGTAATAAATAATATACTAATACTAATTGTGACTACACTAATTATATATAAAAATATACTACTAAAGAGTGCTCGTCCTTTATGAATCAAGATAATCTACCTTCAGAATTATATTTACGGCAAAACAGCAATACTGTGATACACTGATTAGCCAGGACATTACGACCATGTTTCTAAATAGCCGGTATGTCCACCTCTGACACGAATAACTGCGGCGAGGCGTCATGGCACGAAAGCAATGAGGCCTTAGTTGGTCACTGGGGAGAACTGGCATCACATCTGCAGACACAAGTCACATAATTCTCGTAAATTCTGGGAAGGGGGAGAGGATGATTTCAGACGTTATGTTCAATCACATCTCAGATATGTTAGATGGGATTCTGATCTGGCAAGTAGGGAAGCCAACGCATCAATTGGAACTCGCCACTGTGTTCCTCGAACCACTCTATCAGACTCCTGGCCTCGTGACATGTCGCATTACCGTGTTCAAAAAAAAAAACTACTATCGTCGGGAAACATGATCGTCATGAAGGGATGTACGTGGTCTGCAACTAGTGTACAATACTCCTTACCCACCATGGTGCCCTTCAAGAGCTCCACTGGAACTGTGGATGTCCATGTTAATGTTTCCCAGAGCATAAGGGAGACGCCACCAGCTTCCCTCCGTCCCGCGTTACAGGTGTCTTCCCCTGGAAGACGGCGGGTTTGCGACTTCTCATCGGCATGATGAAGAACGTATCGGGATTTATCAGTCCATGAAGCACTCTGCCAACGTTCGGTGCCGATGATCACGTGCTCATTTCAGTCGTAGTTGCCGGTGTAGTGGTGTTAACATTGACACACGCATGGGTCGTCGGCTGTGGAGGCCCATCGTTAAGGAGTGTTAGGTGTGCTGTGTGTTCAGATATATTTGTACCCCGCCCAGCATTAAAGTCTGATGTTAATTCCGCCACAGTTCGCCGACTGCCCTATCTTATCTGTCGGCCCAATCTACGACGTCTGGACATGGTTTCACCTTGGTTTCGCCACGCGTTGAAGCCACTCACCGCAGCACACTTCGAACACCCGACAAGTCGCGCAGTTTCCGAAATGCTAGTGCCAGACCTCCGGGCGACAGCAATCTGCCCTCGACTGAACTCAGATAGATCGCAGGCCTTCCCCATTCTACACACGGACAGCACACTCACTGATACTACACGCACCATGCGTGTGCCTAAATAGCAGTCATTCCTCGCCACGTGACACTGCTATCGCCTGGACGGGTTTATATCGATAATAGGTCGGTGGTCAGAGTGTTCTGGCTGGTCAGGGTATATAGCACGTTTTGTATACTTCTTGTGGCAATAAATGTCCTCAAACTCATCGAATAATACTTCTATGAAATATTCTTACTTTAAAACAGGCCCCCGACAAATGTGTAAATTGTGATTGAAACCCTTAGATTTTTAATGAAATCTAAAGGTATTTCTTGCTGTGTACTTCTTGTGGCAAGAAATGTCAGGCTCATCGAATCGTTAATATAAAGTAAAATAACAGTTTCAGAATCACGTCCCTACTCGGATAAACATCATCGGACGCCCATGTTCGCGTCTGAAGTTGACTGTCTCTCTGTGGCAGAACTTACATGTGCGAGTAATTCTGACACAGTATTTGCATTCCTGTTTAGCAGGAGCTCCTGCAAATTAGTTCGTTAAATTTTGTTTATGTCAACTATCGCATAGTTTCCGAAGCTAATGTAATATAGCCTTAAAGCAGCATCTGCTGTTGCTTGCAAAATAAATACTTCGTTATAAGGCAGTAACGACCGCTGTAATGCTACAGACAAAATTCTGATAATTACAAACTGTAGCCAACTTACCCGTGTACCAAATAGAATAGACAGACTAAACTGAAATTTTACGTTGTGAGGAAAGTTGTTTGGTGAAAGGTCTGTGTTTATTATGTGTTTATTATGCAAAATATTAAGTGACGAGTATTTAATTAATTTCTTCTGTTTTTGAGTTCTGCGTTGAGCTTTATGTAACACAGATTACCAAACTTATTTTATCTCAGAAGTTTATAGACGAACATATCAGTTTTTCTGTATTAGCAGCTTTACTAGTACTTTCTGCTTTATGCATCAGTACTGTTGCCAATACGTTCGTTTCAACTTGCCACTCCGGGTGTAAACCGCACTGGAACAAGCTGCCTAACATTTCCATTTCGGTATATATGGACTTCTTTAAAAATCACTTCACCTTTCAATTGATGAATAACATAAATTAAAAATTAGTAACATTTTCTTAACTATTGTACTTTTTTTTCAAAGATTTTTATTAACAGGTCCTCGTCAAATGTGTAAAATGTGACCGAAACCCTTAGATTCTTAAATGAAAGTTAAAAAAATTTCTCGTTGCACGTTTCTTTTCCTACGAATTGGTCGTGCTTTCAGTATGTTAGTCTTTTTCTGAACGTAGTATTCATACATATCAACAATCTCTTTTTGAAATCTTTTATTTTCCTTTAATATCCGTCTCAGTTGCGATAATAGTCATTTCTTTGTGGTCAATAGTTCCGGACAATAATGTCCATTTCCAAACCACCGCCTTACAAGTAAGTGTAATAATACATTTTCCACCGATATGTATATGAAGAACCAAATATGCATTATTCCTCAGCATTAACCATTACACATTAACAACCTATAAACCTCGTATGAGTATAGGGTGTGAATTCTTTCCGATCTAACACAGCAAACTCACTGACATAATGCGTATTTGGTTACTCACATGTACATTGATGGGAACTGTATGACTACACTTACTTCTAAGGTCATGGTTTGAAAATGTACATGATTGTCTGAAAATAGTAACTATAAGGAAATACCTATTACTGCAACTACAGAGGATGTTCGGGGAAAATAAAGATTTTTATAACCCAAGTTGCTGGTCCTATCCTCCATCAGTATGCTGGAATTTTATAAATATATTTTTGTTTATTGCTATCTTTCTCTAATTAGGTGTTTTGTCATAGGGATGGTGTCATGAATCCAACGTACGTAGCATTATCCAAACACACAGACCATTTACTACAAAATAGAAATAACATTCGTAATCTTATACTCAGAATATATTAAAAGGCATTTTTATATTGCTTTGAATTTGCAACTAGTTGTTCAACAATATACGTACAGCAATTATTCTGAAGTGTCTAACTTCCTCTGCCCAACTTGCATTTCATATCAAAGGCGCTCTCCTCTGTTTCGCTACAATACAGAAACTTCACGCTCTTCAACTGGCTTAATGGGTCAGCAATGAGAAGTCGACTTTTGCCAAAGCTATGATCCTCTAAATGTATTTAGCTTAATTCTTACTAGGTTATTGACGTTTGTTACCGTTTTTCTGAGCAAGCTTTTGAGCTTCCTGTGTATGGTATTCAGGTGTTACTGTTCTTGATTTGCCTCTAGGACTGCCTTTCTTGGCTGTGCTCCCGGACAAGCATTACATCTTTTGGTGATATGAAAAATAATTCTGATGAAATAATGCTACAGTTAAGGTTGAATCGTTGAAATAACATTTTTCTATAACAGAAGAGAATCTTCGACAACTTCGAATCCCTGCGATACTTGACCGTCAGTAACAGTTGAAGAACGTAGTATTCTATAAAGATATTCACTTAAACCCTTTAATTGTGTGTAATGGAATCAGTGTTGTGGCCTAGGGGTCACCAACAGGTTTTGTCACACTAGAGATGCTTATGAGCTTTCCATCATTACCTAGAGGTAGTATCCAATTATTTGAAATTTTGTCGTAAAATATTTCAAGAGGCCCAAACACATCTCTGTCGAGAGATTGTATTTTTTTTGGTTGGAGTGCAATTATTTGTACACCATTTCATTGTGAGACATTGATGACAGGAACCGTAAAATGCGACTTTAGTAGTAGTATTATTCATCTGCAGATCACTTTTGCAAGGATATTGAAAATGTCTTAGTACTGCAATTTAAGAACAAAAAAGTAATTCACACTCGTATATTCATTTATTTGCATACTTATGGGCCTAGTATTTAGGGATGGAGCAGGTAGTCAGTTGTGGACTTATAGCAGAAACCATTTTGGAATTTTCCTGATGATATTTAGGGAAACAACGGAAAAGCTATACTTGATGGACGGATGAAGGTTGGAGGCTTCACCATCCAGGATACAAGGCCAACCTCTTTAAAACAGTGACACCTCATATTTAAGCTTATACCTAGTGTACAATACTGTTTCACTAAATTATTTAATAATGTATAAGGCTAGTGCTACACTGTTAATCCATTTTTCACTCCAAGTCACAGCACACACTACGCACATTATTTCATAACGTAACATTACACACATTATCAGCTGATGTCAGGAGTACAGCGACAATACCTGATTTCAATTTTGTGTGCCGCAACTTCTCATTTCCTATCCTAAAAAGCTGAGCAAGAATGCCGCTATAACGAGTGAGGTGTTGAGCACAGAAAGTGGATAAGTTGTTAGTGTTGTACATTGCATAGCTTTGGAAGTAGGTTTTCCCGCGAAAGAGAACAAGAAGGAAAACTTGATGTGAAGCGTTGTGTGAAACAATAGGTTTTTATTATTGTTGTTATTATTGTTTCTATGCCTACATTTTTACTAATTCCCTTAATTTTTCAGTTTTACAACGTACTGACTTACACCTATTTTTGATTGTTGTTTTAAAGAAGTTTGTATTAGTAATCTGTTTAATCTTATTTGGTAATTTATTGTACAGTTTTACTCCTTGGTAGAAAGTACTGTTTTCAGTTGTATTTTTATTCTTGTTCCATGGTCACGGACAGAGCTGTTTTTGCAGTAATTATGAATGTCAAATTTGATGGGTACAACTGACTGCTGAATGTACATAAAATCCCCAGTGCTTCGAATAGATCTTTTACAATGAGATCGACTGCTATTTCTGGTTATAATATCGTTTGGCCTTTTCCATATTTTAAAAACTGTCTTCATATTTTCAGTGTCACTCTATTGCTTGTTGAGAAATTGTAAATTTCCTCGACGGTTCCATTGCTTTCTCTGCAAGGAGGTCTCTTATTTTCTCAGTGACTGTAATACTACTGCCGTTAGTAAAGATAATTTTTCACCATGACTAACACTATTGGAAAAAATCATTGCTTCCTCTTCAAGGAGTTTTCTTTTTTCACTGTGACTATATTACTGCTGTCGTCAGTAAAGAGATCTTTTCCCCATGGCTAAGTCATTGAAGTATGTCAGAAACAGTACTGGTCGTTAATTGCTACCCTGAAGAACTTCTATATTAATGTATTTTGGTTCTGATGTGTGTTTTACTGAAAACTTAGGCTTATCTGCGAATGAGTAATGTGCACTGTTTGTATCCACCTTTGTCAAAAGCATCACGTAACACTTTTGTGAAATCTACTATGGGTGATCCTGCACTTCCCACACATAAGAGGCTGTCTCTGTTCAAATACTTCATCAAAATATCTTTAATAATTGAATGGGACTTTCTAGAACGGTAACAGCAGATCAATGAGTCAGTAGTTTCTTCTTCTTCAGCATTACAGTTCTTTAGCAGATGTACAACTCTTCCCTTTTTTAAATACTATGAAAATTTCCCTCACGTGAATTATTCTTTCTACGCTCTGTCTTACATGAACAATTACTACGAAGATGGCTTCATTGGACGAGCCTGAATCACTGACAGCTCCAGTCAGTCTGGAATACTTCATTTGGCATAAAATGCTTCAAATTCACGACGCGACGAACGAACAGACGTGTGATTCTGTTGGCAGCGTTATTCACAACACATATTACACTGAAGAGCCAAAGAAACTGATACACCTGCCTAATATCTTGTAGGTGATGATGATGATGATGTTCGGTTTGTGGGGCGCTCAACTGCCTGGTTATCGGCACCCGTACAAATTCCCATACTTTTCTCAGTCCAGTCTCACCACGTTCATGAATGATGATGAAATGATGAGGACAACACAAACACCCAGTCACGAGGCGGATAAAATTCCCAACCCCGTTGGGAACCGAACCCGGGACCCCGTCATCGAGAGGCAGCAACGATATCTACTAGACCATGAGCTACGGACAATACCCTGCAGGGCCACCGCGAACATGACGTGGCATGGACTCGACTAATGTCTGAAGTAGTGCTAGAGGGAACGGACACTATGAATTCTATAGGGCTGTCCATAAATCCGTAAGAGTACAGTGGGGTAGAGAGCTCTTCTGAACAGCACGTTGCAAGTCATCCCAGATACGCTCAGTAATGTTCATGTCTGGTGAGTTTGGTGGCCAGCGGAAGTGTTTAAACTTAGAAGAGTGTTCCTGGTGCAACTCTGTAGCATTTCTGGACATTTGGGATGTCGCATTGTCCTGCTGGAATTGCCAAAGTCCGTCGGAGTGCACATTGGACATGAATGGACGGAGGTGATCAGATAGGATGCTTACGTAGGTGTCATCTGCCAGAGTCAGGAGTCCCGTATGACTCCAACTGCACACGCCCCCACTATTACAGAGCCTCTACCAGCTTGAACAGTCCCTCACCGACACGTAGGGTCCATGGATTCATAATATAGTCTCCATACCCGCACACGTCTATCCTCTCGGTACAATCTGAAACGAGACTCGTACGACCAGGCAACATGTTTCCAGCCATCAACAGTCCAATGTCGTTGTTGACGGTCCCAGGCGAGGCGTAAAGCTTTGTGTCGTCAAAGGTACACGAGTGGGCCTTCGGTGCCGAAAGCCGATATCGATGATGTTTCGTTGAACGGTTCGCACGCTGACACTTGTTGATGGCCCAGCACTGAAATCTGCAGCAATTTGCGGCAGGCTGCACGATGAAAGGTTCTCTTCAGTCATCGTTGGTTCCGTTCTTACAGGAGCTTTTTTCGGCGGCATCGATGTCGGAGATTTTATGTTTCACCGGATTCCTGATATTCACGGTACACTCGTGAAATGGTCGTACGGAAAAATCCACACTTAGTCGCTACCTCGAAGATGCTGTGCCCCATCGCTCGTGCGCCGACTTTGTCACCACGTCAAAACTCACTTAAATCTTGATTACTTACCATTGTAGCAGCAATAATTGATCTAACAACAGCGCCAGACCCTTGTCTTGTATAAGCGTTGCCGGCAGCAGCGCCGTCCTTTGCCCGTTCACATACCTGTTTATTTGAATACGCATGTCTATGCCAGTTTCTTTGGAACTTCAGAGTATAATCCCAGAGTAGTGGAATGAAAAACTGGAATATGACGTGGCTACAGCGGAAGAGGAAACGCATTGCTCCGAAATGCCTACGGAGAGGTTGCACTGTCGCCACTGTGGCCCACAGGATAGCAGTGTCGTGGTGGGGGCGCTCCACTGTGCGCCGGCACAGGCCCGAGGACGGGGCGCGGCCGTAATGAAATTAGCCGCCACGTCTGGGCCGAGCCGCGCTGCTCCCATACGCGGAGCCAGAGGAACGCAGGGCGCCGGCCGCGTAATCTCATCCCGGTTTTTGTGCCTCTCTCGGGACCATCTACCCACCAGCACGGCCCGCACAGATTGCGGCAAGCTTTATGCGTTTTTCACAGCAAAATGACAACGTAATTTAAGTGGCGTACGTGACTTCAACACTGGCCCTCTTCCTCTCCGCTCATGTATTTTCATCTTAATCTGCGCCCTACGTCTCTAACAACTACGCTAGTCCAAACTAGAGATCAAAAATTTTAACGTGTAGCTTTTGGCGTCACGAGCTCTTCCGAAGGTTTTTCTCACTGTACGTATTACAGAATGAACAATTTCATTTGCTTATAACTTAAGCGACAGACAAAGGAAAGGAACGTCGTTGAAAATAGTCGTGCCTTTTCCTTAAATATACTGCATCTCAGCTAGTTCCAGTTTAATTAACCAATCTTGAGGCTTACCTTACATACATTGTACCTCACCTGTTCTGATTCAGTTAAATAATATAGAGACTTTTTTTTGTTTTTTCCAACATCTATTTGCAACATGCAGTTGTATGAGGATTATTCAGGAAGTAAGGTATGGCTGGTAGCGAAATGGAAATAGCAGTGAAAACCCCATGAAGTCTTGCACATATTGTTGGGTAGTGTCTGCAGTATGGTTCAAATGGCTCTGAGCACTATGGGACTTAACTTCTGAGGTCATCAGTCCCCTAGAACTTAGAACTACTTAAACCTAACTAACCTAAGGACATCACACACATCTATGCCCGAGGCAGGATTCGAACTTGCGACCATAGCGGTCGTGCGGTTCCAGACTGTAGCACCTAGAACCAGTCGGTCACTCCGGCCGGCTGCCTGTAGTATGCTTAACGATCGCGTCACGTCGCTCTTTTCAGTTCAGAGCACACAGTGAGCAAGAAAAGATGCTGAGAACAGTAGTGTCTCCCACCAAGTATGGGTGGCCACTGAGAGGTTTCGCCTGATTTCATGCAACCCCACATAACGTAATTGTCGTGCATTTCCTTCTCCAAGACAATTCCCAGCCACAAATGTTCAAATGCCTGTGAAATCTTATGGGACTTAACTGCTAAGGTCATCAGTCCATAAGCTTACACACTACTTAACCTAAATTATCCTAAGGACAAACACACACACCCATCACCGGGGGAGGACTCGAACCTCCGCCGGGACCAGCTGCACGGTCCATCATCCCAGCAACATATTGCAAGGGCAATGAGGACACTCCTGCAAGCGGTTTCGGCGGGAAGCCTGGAACTAGCTCCATCTGATGTTCATCTCTGTTCACATGAGCTGCTGGCTATGAAGACGGTGTTCTGGCATAGACAACGAACTGCAGACCAGTGTAGAAAAGTGGCAGAAACAACAGGTGGCTTCATTGTATAGCAATGGTGTTGTAAAGTTGGTTCAATGCTATGACAAATCTCTAAGCCGGAGCGGCGAGTATGTAGAGAAGTAGCTGGAAGGTGTAGTAAACCGCTGCAAATAAAATATTTTTGATTTTTTCTGTGATTTACATTTCACGATCAATCGGACCTTACTTTACGAATAGCCCTCGTATGTCAATCGTTAATACCTGTTTCAGCAGCTGACTAGACTTTGCAGTGCAACTATAGGTGCCTAACGAATGATAGACGATTGAATGGCAGATGCTTCTCATAGTGAGAGCGTCGACAACAGTGCCGAGTTAGAGCCAATTCTGTAGATTTTAGTAAGCCATTTAGCATCGAACTGTTGTCCATATGTCTTAAGCCTCCAAAATTAAGTGCCAAAATCCACACATATCGAATCAAAATGTCATAAACTATGACTGTTCGTCGACAGTAATCATTTCAGGTAAGGAATGTGCACTTAACGCCACATCAGCGATGAGATCATTGAAGCACAGGCACAGTAAACAACTTCCCTACAAAGACAGCTGCTGCAAAATCCACTCCTTACCGTCGTGCCCGAAGCAGCACTCAACAAATTGAAGCCAAAGAGGAAAGGAGTTGTGGCATCAGTGCTGTGTTTGCGTTGTAATACGACAGAGTGCACCTGCAATCAAAATTGCCACTTGCAGTGCCACAGCGAGACGCAGAGTGGAGTGCTGTCACAGGTAAGACGAGTTTGGTCTATGAGAGTGAATCGATCACATCAGCTAAGAGAGGAGCGGCCAAGAATTCCGCTCATGAGCTGTGCATTTGCACGTGCCATACTACTGACAAGGAGACCCTCCATACTGTAAACCATGGATTTTGATGCGCTTCAAATATGTTGTAGAGACGCTTTCCCTGAGTACCTAGCTATCCAGATTTTTAGCGACGGGTCTTGGTTTTTGAGGAAATCGATTTTGAAGTTCATTGCATGCTTTGTATATCGTTAACACTACAAACATTCCGAGCAAGTCAGGGTAGCGCAGTGGTGAAGGTTCACGGCTACCGCGCTAGAGGTACCGTGTTCCAACCCTGTTCCCGTATGATTCTTTTATGTACGTAAGAGCCGCCCGGAAAATTTGGTCCTAACGTTCAAAAACGAG
Source organism: Schistocerca piceifrons (assembly GCF_021461385.2). NCBI lineage: Eukaryota > Metazoa > Arthropoda > Insecta > Orthoptera > Acrididae > Schistocerca > Schistocerca piceifrons. The sequence goes on along the minus strand of NC_060138.1, from coordinate 1,022,490,713 downwards.
TAGACGAATTAACTGGGAAATACAGAAATGTAGTCGTGTCCTGCACGAAATCCGAGAAGTTCACGAAACTGGTGTACGAAGAATTTTTGCGACCTGTAATTCTTCTGTACATGGGATAGAAAAAATGTTTCTACATTATCAATTGGTGGGGAGAGCAAACCGATTAAACTTTACACGATCATCTATTCACTGATGAAAGGAAAGCGAGCACCTGCACCCTAAAAGTGGTCCCACCAAAGCGCACTCCTTATTGCCAGCCCTGCGATGTTTATTTTTACCGACAGGTGAAAATCTTCAAGAAAATAATTCAGAATGCTCCCGGCTTGATGAAAGACAATAGAGAGATCGCTTCTAGGGAAAATTCGATAAAATTACATTCGCTAATCCTACATCAATTCAGCACACCTAACTTTGAAAGCATGATTAGATACGGATGGTTCGCGTCGAAATTAGCAGATGAAAGATAAATCTTTTTGAATGCAAAAGAATTGTATTTCTCGGTATCGCTCATGAAGAAACCGTGCGCCTGTAAGACGGTTGCTTTCATAATATGCGCGTGGTGCTGCTAAAATGTGTGCTTCGGTTGTTTCTATGATAAGTGTCACCCACAATATTGTTCTGGCACATCAAGCAATGTGGACGATGAAAAATAAGATTTTGTGATATTGCATGAGAGAAAAAATTAATAAATGAATATATATTTATAATTTCGCACACTTTACACTGTTTGTTGATATTCTTTGAAATGAAATTGAAAAATTCGGCCGATTTTGAAAAAAAAAGTACACTAGCAGGATTCGAACACGGTAACTCTGAACCATTACTATTGAGCTACGCTCAGTTGCTCGGGTTATGTGTAATGTTACGGATATACAAAGCACGCAATGAAATTCAAAGTCGATTTTCTCAAAAACCAAGGCCCGTCGCTAAAAAATCGGGTAGCCTGGTACTCAGGATAGGTGCCTCTACAACATATCTGAAGCACACCAGAATCCGTGATTTACAGTATGGAGGGTACCCTTGTGAGATGCACGTTTCCCCCACTAGCAAGGCACGCTATCTGAGTGGGTAGAGGGGGAAAGCGGAAACTCTGAAGGCGGCGCATTTAAATGGCAGTGCAGTCGCACTGCATGCGATTTGTTTCTATATTTCACATTTCTCAACAACACAAATCACAAATAAAACAAACTTTCAGTATTGGTTATTATTTTTGTCCCGCTGAAGCCACAATATAATCTTTATCTAGTACAAACTGTCGGCATTCATACAATTTGACAGATTTTCGCATTCACGTTGGCACATAATATTGACTTGCTTATATGACTTACATGCATAATGGTAAAATGTCTTTTACACGCCTATGTTGATCGAAATATTATAGTATTTTCGTAATTTCTTTATGGAGACGGGGAAATTCTACCTGAGAAAACCAGTGTAGACACCCTTGACAGTTTTAACCTAAAGATTTGTCTTTAAAACGGATATTTCCTTGCCGATCACCTAGTTACCTCTGCTCACGATCAAGGGTACTTCGAACTAAGACACCAAACGGTCTCGAAAACAGTTCGAAAACAAATGCAAGATTGTGTTTCCTCAAAACGTTTTGTAAACTGTCCTTGTAATTCTTTCAAGGCCCCAATCAATTATTTAGACCTTAGCGAACTGGACTGTGTTGGTCAGAATGTCTCCCTTCTACAATGATATTTTCTTTTTAAATGCATGCTCATCAAATCAGAAAGAAGTTTTTTCTCACCTTGCAGGGTCTTATTGTGCGCACTGTGCAGCCAAGTCCAGTTCTAATACAAGGTCTGCAATGGATTCAGGATGCTCTAATTTTAGTTTTTTGCGCTCCTGTTTCCTCCATAAATTCAACAATGGCGAGATTTAAATCGAGAAGTCGTTTCAGGCACGCTCCTGACTTAACCATCGTATTTTGATCTAATATATGTAAAGTCTCCATATACTTCGTTCAGTCACATCGAAACTTGTTGCAACTGCAGTGGAAAAATGTGTTCCACTTCAAAAATTACACTATTCGTACCATCAGTTTCTTCATGAGCTGCAAATTTAGTTCAATGTGCTTCTTCCTGTACAGTCCAATGAGTCCCGTCTGTCGATCGTTGAATTTTTTGTTCTTTCATTGTCGACTAAATCTTTAAATTCTTTCTGCATGGAATTCGAATATCGTTTCGTAGCAAATTTGCAGTATCTATTACTTGTGCGACTGCATGACGTAAGTTAAGAATTCTCATCCTCTATTAAGTTATTCCCAGTCTTTATTAGAGGTCTGTGACAGCAAAAGGTAAACAGCATTGACTGAGCGATTCTGCAGAACTGAAGAGACGGCCGAAAAATGCCGTACCAGAATACGAAATGAAATGTGGCGGTGTTCTGAGTACTATTGAGTGGGACCGAACAAAGCTGAGACATTAGGAAATACGCCGAGGTTTCGCCCGCAATCGGCCCGCACACTCGGCTCGCGTGAAGTTTGGCACGCTGTGACCGCATCAAAGTTAGGAGATAGCGTCAGGAGCGCCATGGTCGGTGGAAGCCCAGACGTCTTATTCGGCGCCAGACTGCTCATGGCACAGTTACCAAATCTGTGTAACTCCGTGACTGTCTGTCGGTGGAGGATCGGGGATGGGGTCTTTGCTGGTGCCAGCGACCCGTGTAAATGGGGCAACTTCCGAAGAGAGCAGCTGGCTGGCGGAACACGTAGTCATGGAGCAAAGCAGCGAGGCAGTCTGATGGAGTTGTAGACGAGGATGGCAGTGGCTTGCTGTCAACGTGTGGCATCATTACAGTGGCTTCGTGGAGCCAGGAAACAGTGCGGCCGTGCGTCTACTGCTATTAGCTACAGTGTGTTTTCAGCTACGATGGTTAAAGGAAACTGTGCTTGTTGTGCAGAGAGTAACTTGGGCTGGTGCACTCCATCGCTGATTTTTGCCCCCTTGCTATTTGCTTCCTTACTATTAAGGCGTCAGCTTTAATAAAGTCGTGATGTCTTGACCATTGAGTAGAGACATAGTGTATGAAACGTCCCCTTAGAACAATTATACACGACTGTCCTTTAACTGACACACAATATTTTTGGCGCAACGCAATCTGACTTTCAGTAATCCCTACCAAAGAATGGCCCTGACTAACATTAACCTATACGTTTCACAAATCACTTACCTCACAAAAATCTTCGTTACTCGAACTACTGCAAAACAGCGAGCGCCACTACTGCCAGCTAAATAAAAGATTCAAACTACTGAAGGCACTAACTACTGATAGGCATAGTTAGCAAATGAAAGATTTTGGTAGAGAACAAACAATGTATTTACCTTAATAGTGTTCAAAAGTCATAATATATATAGCAGTTCATGACATCCAGTCTTACAAATTTCAAAACTCTGCCATTTCTCTCCCCACATCCACCACTGCTGGCGGCTCACCTCCAACTGCGCAACTCTACGCGCTGTTAACATCCAGCTGCCCAACACTACAATGGCAGACAACAATGCAAACTAGCCACAGACTGCACACAGCACAGCCAGTGATTTTCATACAGAGCGCTACATATAGTTGCCAATAAGAAAACATAAACAGCCTACGTACATAGCTCCCATGCTCCCCACAAAAAATTTTACAAATTGTTTTGGGCAGTGGCCAATAATGATTTGATAAAATTTTTCATAATTACAATAACAAAGGTATCAAATGCACACACTTATTGATAAAATGTTGGTCAAGAGCTAAAATTTTCTCACAATCCATAAAGACAGTCCTGATCAATCGTCACAGTAAAATTGCTGTGTTTTTCTCAAAGTCTGAGCAGTAAAAGAAAATGCACACGGAAGTAGTGGATTTACATGCAGTCTTGAAGAAGTAGTGTTGTCCTTCCAACGGAAAGGCAGTGCTGACTCTCGACATGCGGACAGGTAATGGGCCACAACAGAGCAAACCCACAGCAGAGTCAGTCGAAGTTTTGAAGAATATTGGTACGTAGGTCATCACAGACTAGACCCACTGTAGTCCTGGTAGAGATTACGGTATTGGTGGGCCACCAGAGGTGCAGACCCACTGTAGTCCTGGTAGAGATTGTGGTATTGGTGGGCCACCAGAGGTGCAGACCCACTGCAGTCCTTGTAGAAATAATGGTACTGGTGAGTCAGCAAAGGTATAGACCCACTGTAGTCCTTGTAGAAATATTGGTATTGGGTCATCAAAGATGCAGACCCACTGTAGTCCTTGTAGAGATGGCCAGCAGCCATCTGTTGTGACTGTGCAGGTGCACAATCACCATTGAAGAGTCTTGCGGATAATATAGCAAGTCCATAACCACCACTTGTGCACTCACAAAGTTTTTGAAATTGTTCTTAGAACCAGCAATGCTGTTATCCAGTCTCTTGGTGAATTATTAACACACATGCAAACACTAACAGTCCCTACTTCTCACATATTGTCCATATAGTATGACCAACAGAAACGTGTGCATTGAAATGGAACTTACAAGTTAATGATATGATGAACTGGTGTCAATTACAATTTTATAACATAAGAATACAATTACAAAGTACAAAATACATCATTAAAGAACATAACAATACAGATAACATTTGTAGTACAGGCTTTACAAAACAATAGAAATAAACATATACATCAGTGTTACAGGAATTATGACATAAGTAAATACATAAAAGATCAGAATGACTTTTGAAACATCAACTTCACACATGAGCATTAAAACAGAACAGAATAAATAATGTCTAAACATCTTCACAAAGAAAATAACATAGTATTTGAAAAATTCAACAACATAAATCTTATTAGCTAAACATGTAAAGACAGGAAAAAGACAAATACACAAGGGTACATAAACACATAGTGGCATAATACAAAAGGAAAGTCAGGGTTAGTTTTGAGGGTAACATTTGGTACTGCAGTCCAACCAAAAACGTCATTCCATAGATCTTTCCTCTTACTTCAACATTTGTTTCCATCAAAAAAATCCTATCCAAGCATGCTTTCTGTATTTATATGTTCACATATTTCTTACCTCATTATTTATTTTCCATTATCTTACCTCATCATTTATTTCCAAGAAAATCCTACCTAAACCTGTTGTCCCTAAACCCTACTCTTTTTGGTCATATCCTTTTTCAAATACTGTTTTGGCCAGACTATTTTCTTATAGCTTCTCTATGCATTTTTTCCAGTTCATCACAACTCGTTCTCACATATAGCCCACCCCATCTTAAGCTAACTTAAATCTACTGAACTCAGATGCTAAACTAAGGGACAAGGCAATGCAGCAGCACAAAACAATTAACACAAACAGCAATGACAAAAAAAATGGAAATTGGCAAAGCAAGCTGCAATATTACAACTAATATAAGGCAATGAGCAGCAAACAAGAAAAATGAATCAGTAGTATAACTGGCTTAACAGAGTAATGTAAAGTGAAATTTAGTAGCACTATGCCTGTCAAACAGCAGCAGCAAATGCAATAACTTATATCTAAACATGACATAGCTCAAACAGAAAAAATATTACACTAAAGACAACAGTGCAGACAAGGGAAATGTATATTCACATCTTAATGTCTATGTAATTAAAGTGGTGCACCACAACTTATTCTACGAGAAATATTACCAAGTAGTTGAAAAGAAAATTATGTATGCAAATCCTGTGAAGGGAAATGATTATTTGGGCTCTTTTTTCTAAGAAAGTACATCATAAACGTATTCTTTACTGGGTCTGTAGACAGAAAATAGTGATATTAGTACATCTATTAAATTTTATTTTAACCAATGCTGCAGTGCAGCTAGAAACTTGATATTAAACAAAATGATCAAATATATATATAAAGCAACATATGATACGTCATTCACTAGGCAAATGGCGTCTCCAAAGACAAAAAAATTCTCTCAACTAGAAAGGCAATAGATGTAAAATGTTTCTCATCATTTCATTAGGCATTTTAGTAAATATCATAAATTTAGAGCTCCACAGTGTAATAATATGTTTTCAAGTTTGAGTGTGTCGTATTTGCGATGCTTTCTACAAAGGAATGTCAATAGCGAGGATAATGGCCTCTTTTTTTTCCACCTATGCCTCTGAAAGGCACACACTAATGGCTTTTTTCCAGGCAACTGTCGTGCAGCTGGGTGCCCACGACGCATTACGTGCAGGTGGTCACTTAACTTTCTTATAGAAATATTTACAACACCAGTTTGCACTACTGTGACAGTCTCATATAAAAAATTGCACAGGTCGAGAATTTGCGTTGCAAATGTGTAGAAACAAAATCCTATGAATATAACAGTGTTCAAAAAGTTTTCGTCGTCATTGTGACACATTCACGCATTTACACACATTTCATAACTCTTAAAGTACGATTCTTGGTTTCCAACATCCTTTTCCACAAATCAGAGTCCCTAACCACAACACATTATTCATATACGTATTCGTCGACATTTCTTCAATATTTCACCATAATAAATACATAGCATAATCAAATTCCTCATATAACATCAGCTTATTGATCATAAACATACCTCAGCAGCATAATGCACATCATCGTCATAATAATAACATCATAACACCTCAGTCAAATCTGAACGTTGTAGCTTTCTGCAATAATTTCAAAACCTAAAAAAAAGAAGTCTCTGCTCATTTCAATAGTGTCATCTACCCCAAACGTACTTCAAAAATCATGATCCCATACCACATATCATTCAAAGCTCTCCTAGTATCACAATGGTTCTGAAAAAATATGAACAGTTCACACAGTACAGACAAAATACAATTTCGTAAGTGTGAAGTTATCCAACTGTGTATTTGTGTAAACATCTGTCACTGATGTAATAAAAACATGTTTGTCTCTCTCAGTTAAATGATCAGATAGCTGTGTAATTCTGTATTACAGAAATATGGTACCGATGTGTAAAGTTGTATAAGCAAATACCATATTAGCTAGGGCTCCTTGTGCTTTCCAAACACATGGTACTTTAATGAAATTAAATTAAAAAAAAATAAATAGTAAATAGTTACCTTTTTTTCTTAAATTGTTTTTTGTTATTAGTTATTTCTTACTGATTGTACGAACTTTGTTGTAGAACGTCTTATTTATGTGTGGTAATAAAAATCCATTTAGTCAGAATTAAGTACATTTAAAATTACGTGAACTTCGTCAACCCTCTCATGCTGATAAATTCATATTAACTGATTAAGAATATTTAGTTGAGAATTATATCTTTTACATAATTCAGCCTTGGCACACATTTTCTAAATGCAGTGGTTTTTTTAAAAATATTTACTGAATACTTTCCTGGCGTTAGCTATGGAACACAGGACTGTCTCTATTAGCAGAAAATGGTTAAATATTGCCAAGCCGACCTGAACGTTTAATTATCATTGATAAAACACATTTCACTATACATTTAAGTTATTTGAAAGAACCAACAAATTGTTAAATTTCAATGTTAACTATCCGCCTATGAATGCATAAATGTGAAACTAGTATTAAATTCCGTCAGTCTCTGGATTGCTGTAAGAGAAAAACATTTTCTTAATTCACTGCTAATTTTATCTACTCCCGATTAACGGGTTTGGTTAAATGTTTCTTAGCGGAACAATTTTTTAAATGTGACGCCGCTGCAAATCGTTCGGTCGCGGTGCAGCCAAGCAACACCAGCGATTATTGCTAAAAATTCTTTAAAGAAATATTATAGATGACATGGGCAAGCTAATTTACATTAGTAGTACACACTTTTGATAAATTATACTGTATTTAGACCACAATTCAACTTACATTAGTTTGTAATTTCTCCTCTAATGGCGGCTAAATCTAGATACAGGCAAATGAAGTCTACCCATTCACAAAATGCTACGTCACAGGTTCCTCTCTCTCTCAGCTCTCGAGGAAGACGACAAAGAATGCACACTATGTATTCCTATTTGTATCACTATCAACCATTAATGTCTCTTTGCAATCTACGGCTGTATTTTACATTTTTGCTATCGCAGATATTGGCACATTTCGTCATTACATTATGAGTGTAGAAATATTGCAATCATAAATACATCGAGAATATGACTACAGAAAATATTACAATAATAACGAATGTCCTTTACACAAAATTAAATAATATTTTTTGTTAAATAATTACAGTATATACAAATTGCTTCATAGCGGCGTATATAGTACAATTTAATTGTAGTTTATTAATAGTGTGTGTGCTGCCAGGGAACGTTACAGTACACAAAGTAAGCGTGTACCCCCCTGAGGATTAATGTAACCATACCCTCAGGTGTTACAGATTACAGCAATGGAATGAAATGTATCACGGAAAACTATCTTTGTAATTCAAAAATTTTGAAAAATAAATGATTTAAGTACAAAAATAATCACTCAAATGCATGTCCTGTAGCGCTAAATGTGCGTCTTGCTGTAAGATAATTCTGTGGAAGTGTCGTAGTTATCGTCCTCTGTAAGCAAAGTTCTGCTGAAGTCAATGTACTTACCTCATCATAAACGAAAGTGAAATGCTTTGCTTATAGATATCGTAGTTATTACGTACCTTACCATGATCAAGAAAGTACTACACTGTAACGTATTGTTGTGCTACAAAAAAAAAAGGCTGTCTTATTGTAGCTATACCAGAAAGTTACTACTAAAACATGTTTTACTTTCCAGAATAATTCAGAAAAACTGTGCAGATATAAAACAGAAACACCGCAAAAGCAACATTGTACATTGTCACTCATTAGTAGTGTCGTTATAAAATCGTGTAGCTGTCACATAAACTAACCACTGTGTCATCTGGTATCTCACAGAAAGTACTTTAAATCCAGAATGTATTTTCAAGTAAACCAAAATGTTGCATTAAAATCTCATTAGCAGTACCAGTATATGTTCTAAGTATGTAAGTCTTATAGTCGTTACGTAATTGTGCAACTAACAAGCAAAATGTACAAATAACAACACTGTGTCATCTGTTCACTATAACAATGCATTCGTAATTTCTGTTGACATAAGTTCTCTTGGTTCTTGATTGGATATTTAACTTCGAACATTGTTGCATGTTAACAAATTCTAAGTCTGACAAAGCATATTAGTAATGTAAAGTGAAAAGTTTTATGGCAAAGACTAAGTTAAAAAGCAGATTATCTCTCAATAAACGATTTTACATGTGAAATGTGGTGCAATCCTTCCTAGTACGCAGAGTTTCAACTTCAACGCAATTATCATGTGGTATACGTCGGATTCTGTAAGGTCCATTGTAAACTAGAAAGAATTTGTGACTCAAGTGTTTCTTCTTACGTGACAATGAATGAGCTTTAATGAGAACTTTCTGACCAATATATAATTTCTTTGCATTTGCTTCACCGTGTAGTTTTCTCCTTTTGTCTGCTGCAGATTTTATATTTGTAATAGCCAAATCAATTATGTCTTTGTGTCGAAGTTTACGTGTATTCGGGAAAGGAACAAGCTCTCTCATTGTGTTCGGTGGTTCTTCATTCTTCAGTACAAGAGTAGGTGGTAAAGCAGTGGAGTCGTGAGGCATTTCATTCAGCACGTTTTGAAATAAGTGTAAATATCTGTCCCAATGCTGATGCTTTCTGTGACAATAAAGTCTGCAAAGCTTATTGATTTCTTTCATAATCCGTTCGGAGCGGTTGCAATGTGGTGAGTACAATGAAATAAAAACAGGTTTGATTTTATGATTCCGAAGCATGCGTGACCAAACAGCAGATCTGAATTGCGGTCCGTTATCTGAAATGACTTAAGCAACGTGGCCAACTTCATGTAAGAAATTTTTAACAAAGGCGTTAGATACAGACCGTCCAGTGGCTTTACGTAACGGAGTGAAAGAAACAAATTTTGAAGTAAGTTTAACAGCGACTAGAACGTACGAAAATCCATTCGATGTTCTGACAAGAGGTCCCAAGAGATCAACAGCAGCAAATTCTTTTAATTTAGAAGGAATGATAGGAAACAAGGAGCACGATGTGAGATAGTAGATGGTTTCGCCTTTTGACAAAGTTTACAAATAGACAAGACTCTTCGAATTCTCTTTTCCATATTGTTAAAATAACAAGTCGTCCTAAGAATATAATAACATTTTCGTGGGCCAAAATGTGCATAGCTGAAATGAATGTACCAAATGAGCTTATTAACAAAATCTTCAGGAATGCAAAGTCCCCATAGCTTGTCATCGACAGTGCAGCGTTTGAAGAGTATGTTGTTTCTAACCAGATAATAATGCCGAATCTGAGTGTGCGTCTTTTCGTGCCATTTACTTTTGATGTCTATCCAAATCGGATCTTTATCTTGTTCATAAGCAATGTCCTTTAAATATGTGGTGATGAAGTTTTCAAAGGCGACTTTCTGAATGTAAAGAATACTGAAATTTTTCTCGAGGTTGCCTTCTGTGTTACTTTTCTCAAGCCCAGCTGGTGCGCGTGACAGTGCGTCCGCAACAATGTTGTCCTTGCCGGGAATGTAGACTATTGTGAAGTGGAATTCTTGCAGAAACAATGCCTAACGTTTTAACCTGTCATTATTTAATTTTGAAGACATAAGAAATTGTAATGCACGATGATCACTGTATACTTTTACGTGCTTGCCAGAAAGAAAGAAACGGAATTTGTTAAATGCCCAAATGATAGCTAAAGCTTCTAATTCAGTAACGGAATAATTTTTTTCAGATTTTGTTAGCACTCGGCTAGCAAAAGCAGTGGTTTTCTGAACGGTAGTGTCATTGTCTATGGCTTCTTGAAATAAATGGGCACCAAGACCGACTTTAGAAGAATCCGTGCTAAGGCAGAATTCTTGTGACAGATCTGGATGAGCTAGTATTGGCGCGCTAAGTAGCGATTCTTTCAAAGAACTGAATTCCAACTGTGCTTGTTCGTCCCAGTTCCAAATAGTATTTTTTCCAGTGAGAGAACAAATTTTTGGTGTAGCTAGAATTTGCATATTCAGAAAACGACGGTAAAAATTTACGAGACCTAGAAAACTGCGGACTTGTTTTTTTTGTGGATGGAACTGGAATGGTTCTGATTGCTTCTAACTTTTCAGGATCCGGCTGAATGCCTTCAGAAGAAATAATATGTCCGAAAAACCTCACCTTTGACCTACCGAATTCAGACTTTTCCAAGTTAACTGTAATTCCAGATTCTGCAAAAATACATAACAAACTGTTGAGGATGCGATTATGTTTTTCCCATGAGGCTTCTGCTATCAGAATATCGTCCACATACAAGGTGATGTGACGTTTTAAGAACTCAGGTAATATGGAATTTAGCCCACGAATGAATGCTGCCGACGAAATGTTCAAACCATAAGGAAGTTTCCGAAATTGATAACAAACGCCGAAACAAAGAAAATCTGTGTATTTTCTACATTCTGGATGAAGTTCGATCTGATAAAAGCTGGATCTGAGATCAATAGAAGACAACACTTTTACACCAATAAAATTTTGAAGAAGTTCTTCTAACGTTTGCGGCCTGTCTGTTTCAGGAATGATGATAGTATTGATTTGTCTCGAATCTAAGACAAGCCTGATCGATCCATTTTTCTTCTCAACAACATGTAATGGATTGTTGTCTGAGCTTACTGCAGGCTCAATGATGCTCTCGTCAAGCACAGATTGTATTTCTGTTCTAACACGGTCCCTATAGTGCGCCGGAATTACGTATGGTCTAACACAAAATTTATTATGCTCACGAACACGAAATTGGTATTGAAATCCCTTGATTGTTCCTGTTTTGTGAGTAAAAAGTGTGGAATGTGCTTGTAAAATCTCAAAAAGGTCTTGCCTATCAGTGTCATTACAATTCTCAATTGTTTGAATTTTATTCTGAATTAACCCATTACTATCAAATGCGCCGTCGATTTCATCCCTATCAGTACTTGCAGAGTGATTGTTACTGTCAAGTTCCGTCGAAAATTCCGAACTGTTGACTAACAGGAGGTAAAGCCGATTAATTTCTTCGTCATGGTTCGAGAGCCAATCTTCAAATTTCAAAGCTATTGACTTACCTTCTTTCTCTAAACTTATTTCAGCATCGTGAAAGTTTAAGATTCCTTTGTATTCATTCAAAAAGTCTACTCCCAATATAATTTCCGTCGACAATAATGGAACAATAAGAAAGTTCATATAGAAGCTGTGGCTTTCACAAAAGAATTCTAAGTTGGTTTGTTGGCGTACATCTACACTTTTTCCAACGATTGCACTTTGTAATTTAATCTTGCGTAACGGAAGTGTGGGGCAATCGTTCGATTCGTTGCATTTGCTAAAGGCTGTTTCACTAATTACTGAAATGGGACTGCCAGAGTCAAGTACTGCCGTAAATTTTAAGTCATTTACTGTAATGTGAATCACAGCATATGCAATGTTGTTATGTTTTACGTCGTGTTCCTGGAGTAAGATGTCCCTAATGTCTTCCATTTTTACGTAATTACTAGCTATGGCAGCTGCATCGTCAGTTTCATAAGTACATTTTGTGGCTGCCAGCGGTGTGAGTCGTTGCCTATTGTCTCTTTGTTGGCGCGCGTCGTTATTGGCATTTGGAGACCTAACTTCTACAAATTCACCTTGTCGAGAGGGGCCCGCCCTGTTTGAATCCCGCCAGTTCTGATGCAATTCAGGTCTGTCATTACGATCATATCGCCTGTTGTCATGTCGGTAGATTCCATAGTTTCTTTATTGTCGGTCACGTGGTGGAGAATTTCTCCCTGAATCGCAACTGCACGCTGGACCATTGCGTGTAAAGTTCTGATGCAATTCAGGTCTGTCATTACGATCATATCGCCTGTTGTCATGTCGGTAGATTCCATAGTTTCTTTATTGTCGGTCACGTGGTGGAGAATTTCTCCCTGAATCGCAACTGCGCGCTGGACCATTGCGTGTAAAGTTATTCTGTCTCCCTTGATAATAATTATTTTGGTTCCCATATTGTCTGTTTCTCTGATTGTCCCTGTGATAGTCACTACTGTGGAGAGGTGATCTTGCCCTGTAATTATTACTACTCTGCCAACGGTTGTCATATGGGTGATTTCTGTTTTGGTCACGATTTGTGTTGTGAGAATAGCCTTGTCATGCCCAGTTATTATTTCTTTCATCGCGGAATTGCGACGGATGTGACCTGTAATTGTTGTGTTCCTGTTTTTGAGTTCCGCGATTGTCAGTGTCAATTTCTAATTCTTGTAAGAGTCCCTGAAAAGCTTCAATGTCGTCTTTGCAACGTCCTGCCAAAATAATATGTCGTAAATGTTCAGGTAATTTGATTAAGCAAATGCGGATGAGTTCTGAGAGGCTGTATGGGTTTGACAGGTACTGATTCTTGTGCGACATGTCTTCAAAATATTTCACAAGACTGGAAAATTCAGATTGTTCGAAATGTTTCATCATTATGATGCTATGTTTTACTCAGTCTTGTGTAGCTTGAGACCAATATGCTGAGAGGAAGGCATGATAAAATTCTCCTTCACTGTGGCAATCGTGAATGACCGATCGCATTCTTACAGCTGTTTCATTCTCTAAGTAGCCACACATAAATTCTAATCTGTGCTGCAATGACCAGTTGGGAGGAAAACAATGAGAGAATTGATGAAGCCACACTTGTGGATGAATGTCGTTGCCAGAATTCTTAAATGTTTTGAATTTGCGTGTAGTAATGAACAGCTTATAGTCAAAATCATCGTGCCGGCGAGTCGCATGTCGGTCATTGTTACGTCGTTTCGGCGGTTCCATTTCAAAATTCGGTGCACCTTGCCAATTTCTTTCATAATATCCGAAATGCGCTGTGTTATTATTTTGCGGCTTTTCCGTATTTCTAAGTCCCTCTTCCCGTATTGGAGCGCGAGTGTCCTCTGAAATTTATAATTTTTGTATTTCTTGTGCCAACTAATCTTGTACTTCCTGGATATCTCTTTTGTGTTGCGTATTAATATGATTCTGATTTTGTTTGAATTTTCTAATTTGTTCATACTCTTCTGTGTCAGTGAAGGCTACGGGTCTTGTGTCATTCAGATCATCATCTACCTTTGTAGATAAGTTAGTGAACTGATCCGAAAGTTCGGCTACTTTCTCCGATAGTGTACTTATTTCCTCAGTGTGTTTTTCTGAACCAAGTTTCAGTGTGTCCATTTGTGTTGAAATCGTATCTACTGTGTCCTTTAAGTTTTCCTGAATTTTTACAAGTAGCGTAACCGAATCACTAGATGCAACTGAGTCATTTTTAGCTTGCAAGGTGTCGTGATTTTCATGAACAATAGTTTGCAGTTCCTTTATGGCTGCTTCGTGATTCTGTAATGCATTTTCATGACGCGAAAAAATGGGTTGGAAATGCTCACAAATTTGTGTTTTTACGTCATTACAGACTTTTTGACATTTCGATTCAATGTTATGTAACTCACTAGTTAAATCTTCACGTGTTTGTTCAAGTGTCGTGTCTAACTTTTGAAGCTTTTGCTGTGTTTGTCTCTGATTTTGTTCCATTGTCTCTAACTTTTGAAAATTTTGTTCCATTGTGTCTAACTGTTGCTGCGTTTGTCTCTCGTGTTGTTCCATTGTGTCTAACTTTTGAAGCTTTCGTCCCATTTGTTGCATTAATTGTAATAACAATGCACTGGTGTTTGAAACATGTTCCTCAGTGCTATTCGGCAATGCTTTTGAACTGGCAATATTCGCATTTTGAAAAGCAGGAAATGTGTCTTGACTTATTTGAGAAAACGTTGAGGACGCAAAACCTGTATCTATAGTATTTGCAATATTGTGTTCTGTCATTTCGGATTCCTGAGGCGAGCTGTTGCCGACCGATCGATCGATAATGCTTCCCTGTTCACTAATTGTTTCACTGCCTACACTATTATTTGCAGCCCGCTCCATTTCCTATGCACAATTACTGTCATTTCTCAGTTTACTTTGGAGCCTAGTATTACGTTTTTCACACGCCATTATTGTCACAATATTTCACACGACAACACAGAAAAGCACAATTTGAAGAGCAAAATAAGAAAACACATTAACATAGCATTGAAAATAATATCTCGTTAATTGCAAGCGCAGCTGCGAAATACTTGGTGCAAATCTACATGCATGCCACAACTGTTTTACTGTACAACAATGAAAAACTACAACTACAAAGGAAATTCCCTCTACAATTATGCGCTAGCAATAAACAAAGGCTGCACTAATTGCACAAACTACAAGAAAAATATCAGAAGATTCCAGAGATGTATCCACGGCTAAGGGTCGACATATGAAACGTCCCCTTAGAAAAATTAATGAATTACTGTGCTTAAACTGACACACAATATTTTTGGCGCAACGCAATCTGACTTTCAGTAATCCCTACAAAAGAATGGCCCTGACTAACATTAACCTATACATTTCACAAATCACTTACCTCACAAAAATCTTCGTTACTCGAACTACCGCAAAACAGCGAGCGCCACTACTGCCAGCTACATAAAAGATTCAAACTACTGAAGGCACTAACTACTAATAGACATAGTTAGCAAACGAAAGATTTTGATAGAGAACAAACAATGTATTTACCTTAATAGTGTTCAAAAGTCATAATATATATAGCAGTTCATGACATCCAGTGTTACAAATTTCAAAACTCTGCCATTTCTCTCCCCACATCCACCACTGCTGGTGGCTCACCTCCAACTGCTCAACGCTATGCGTTGTTAAAATCCAGCTGCCCAACACTACAATGGCAGACAACAATGCAAACTAGCCACAGACTGCACACAGCACATCCAGTGATTTTCATACAGAGCGCTACGTAACGTTGCCGATAAGAAAACATAAACAACCTACTTACAAGTGTAATGTGGTGCATATGGCTTTTTAGCCTACGAGTGTTATGTCAATCACATAAAATTTTTCATTAGAAACATTTTATCTCGTCATCATCCGCAATCACAAGACAAGTACAAATTGCTACAAAGGGACAAACTGGAAGTAAAGTGGACTAAACCGTGCGAAGTATGTGATGCACATTGCGTTTGTTTATATACAATTATATTTTCATCATTCCATCGTATAAACAACTTCATCAATAGTTAATTCTTGAAATTACTTTACATGCTTTACAAAAAGGTATTTCTTTACAAAACAACGCGTAACAGATCTTTTAACTGGTCAAAAAGAATACATTACCAGAACCCCTGAGTGGTGCTAAGCCACAGAGCGTCAACTGATGGTTAGCATCCAACTTACAGCGTACAAACTACTAGCACCAGTAAAAGTTCATAAATACCATTTAATAAGAGTATACAAAAGTCTGAGTATTTACAACTTATATATGAAGAACAAATGGTACCCAAGCATCGAAATTTGGCGTCCATGGTATGCACCCCAACGTAGAATTTACAGCTGAATACGAACTTGCACAAGGTATAAATGTTCTTGATTTAACTGTAAATAGTTCCACTGACAAACTGACATTTATCATTTTCAGGGAGTCACCGTTTACAGACACAATTATACAAGCTGACTCATGCCATCAAAAAGTGCACAAATGGGCCTATTTTCGGGCTACTATAAATAGGTTAATAAAGCTGGCATTCAGTGAGAATGAAGTTGAGAAATAATTGAACATATTAGAACAGATAGCATGATCGAACTGTTGTAATGGTAAGGAATTTAGGTCTTAATAAGCTTATAAATAACAGAAGCACTCAACAGTAAAAAAATTAAAAGAATACGGATGAGTATGACACATAAACGAACATAGTCAGGAGATATAATATCAGTTTGGGGCTAAACGCTAACAGTAAATTAGGGAACCAATAACGACACTCGATTGAGGCTAGGCGTGACAAGAATGAGGGACAGGAGCGTACCTAATTTGGTGTGGTTATTGCGAAAAATTTTGTATAGGACAGACTGGTAGGTCCTTCAAACAACGTTTTGGATAGCATACGTACGACAGCATTGAAGACTATAAAAAGGCATCTTTTACGAAACAACCAAACGTTAATCGACATTCAAACTAATTTTTAAATTGTGCAGAACACATCTAAGGGGCTGCTATTATATACGATTGAGGAATTGAAGATTTTTTCATCAGGAATACTAAACGAACAAATAGGTTTCACCAAGAACTTTTTTGTCAGTCTACTTACGGAGCACTAATAGTTCTGCTACTACCCTAGGGTCTCGGCGACGCACAACCACTCATATTCTTTTTTTGATAAATGCTGTACCATTCTGTATTGTACCCCCAAGGCTGCGCATCTTTGTGTGGCTTCCTCCTGTGTCTTCTTTTTACACTTTACTTATTTAATACACATATAGCGTCATTCGCTCCGATTAATCATAGGCCGGTAGAATATTCATAAGTTGTTACTCAGCATTTGATGCGACTAAAACAACTACAACCACTAACAGGCCGAACTTTGGAATCACATGGTTCCACTGTCCCTCACACCTACAAACCCCTGCTCCTGCTACGCAAATATTGCAGCTCCCCCCCCCCCTTCCCCCCCCCCCCTCAACTCCATAATTCTGTAAGTCCCTCCAAATCCACAAATGCCATGCACTCCGTATCGCTTTCTCCATCCGTTTACCTTCCCCCACTTGGATCCCCTACCATCTCATCAAATTCCCACACATCGTCACCCACATCGAATACCTCCACATCTCCCATCCTATCCGCAAACTGGATGCCAATAACCCTATTGTCTCCCCTCTTGATCAGAAACCCTGGAATGCTACCGCCCCTCCACAAACACATCCCTCCGTTCGTACATCTACACATCAAGTCCTATCCCAACGTAACTTCAACCAACATCCTCTGCAGGCAACGAGATCTGCTCAGATATTTATCTCTCCTACCAACTTTAACACTTCCCTCACCTATCGCTCTCCCCATAAGGGCTCCTCTCTTCTTTTCGCTCTCCTTGCATCCCCATTGTATTCCCCTTGTAACCACTACCCTATCGAAACACCACACTCTTCCTCACGCTCCGTCTTTCCCGTCGACTATACTTCTCAATATCAGGTCCTGCCTGTCATCTCCCTAATTTTCCTACTCAATTGGCCTTTATCCTTTTACACCATCCCTCAATCCTGTGGAATATACTCTCTCATTCGACAGTGCTTCTCTCTCTATGCAGGTCCTTCACATTTTAAGTGAAAGTGCAGTGTTTGAGTGTTTTTTTTATTAGAAGAATTTCACCATCCTGCGATGTGTTTTTAAAACGTGTATTTATTTCTTTTTTAACTATCCACCTTTTATTTTTAATTTAGAGTTTAAAACAGCCCCATATTTTGTTTCTAGTTGTCGTTTTAAATTTTTTT
The DNA here is from genome assembly GCF_021461385.2 of Schistocerca piceifrons. Lineage (NCBI taxonomy): Eukaryota > Metazoa > Arthropoda > Insecta > Orthoptera > Acrididae > Schistocerca > Schistocerca piceifrons. Next base: position 1,022,472,396 of record NC_060138.1, on the reverse strand, counting down.
CATTCGTTTGGCTGAAGAGTGGAATATTGTACCGCTGACAGCCCAACCCCCGCCCATATGCGGCGAGGGGCATGAAATAACAGTGAAGGGGAAAAAAAACGCTTGACGCTGCATGGCACGAATTGAAAACTGTGTACAACACGCTAATATAGCTGTTCCGCGACGCTTTCGCATTGTTTTATTTATAGCTGTCATTTTATAAAACGTTGCTAGTCACATGATTACAAATAGCTTTAAAGGATTTATCATTATGTGAAGATTAATATTCTTCACCCCTTCACCTCCCCACCATCTTAATTCCGTTACGACATTTTACAATATTTGTCATTTTCAGACAACAATTTAATGGTCATAGGACCACAGAAGATCTTATGTACATTATTTTAAGTGTGCTAATTCTAAACTTATCCCTTCCCACCCACCACTGATTTCCATAATTTTTAATCTCTAGTACTTTTTCAATTCCCATACGTACAATTCCAGCTTATGGTTTGTTATATAGCTATACGTGTCTGTGAAAGTGTTATCTCTGATTTCTGGAAAAAAATTGTGACACGTAGCACAAGTTAATGGAAAGAAGTTATGTAAGGTAACACAATACTAATGTACCATTAGCAGTAACGTTCCACTAGATTTTACAGGATTGTGTTTTGGATAGTGTTTTAGTTAAACTAATTTTTGGGAGTTAAGGAGTTTTAATTGAATAAGGAAATCTGGGATGGTTGCCGTATAGTGCTGATGGAACCGATAGATGGGGTTTCAAGACTGCGTCTTCTCAGACTGTATTTCCTGTATATATGCATTTGCTGTAATTGGTGGAAATTGCATGAACTTTTACTGATGCTAATAATTTATTCGCTATATGCTGTCGAAAACTGTTTGTTAACAGACGGCAGGCCTTTTCTACAATAGCGCCACTCAGCGGGCTTTTTCAGTGTATTATTTGCGACCAATCAAAAAACCTGATACGCACTGTTTTATAAGGAAGTACCTTTTGTAAAACATTGTAAAGTGATTTCCATGAATTTTTTATTGATGAAATTATTTTATACGGTGTAACGATGAAAATATAGTTGTATACAAACAAATGAAATGTGTACCACATATCCACTGCCGCCTAGCGGATTAGTCCACTTGATTTCCTGTTTGAACCTTGGTAGCTGTTTACACTTGTCTCGTGATTGACAATGTTAACGAGATACAATGTATTTAATGAACAATTTTGCATGGCTGATATAACTCTGGTAAGCTAGAAAGTCATACTCTACTCATTTTACTCTACTCATTTTCTCTAATTAGTGGTGAAATGTAACATTCTTTCATATCTTTTGATACCAATTTTGTGTTATATCTTATAGCCTCTGAAAGTGACAGTATGTTGAAATACCTAAGGCGAGTTTGGAAATAATTAAACGTGTGGTCTAAACATCAGAAAGTTTTCAAAAATGGCTTCCAAATGCTCGTTTCTTCTCCTAGCATTTTCACGCAAATTGCAGTGTCAGCTTTAGTTGGTCTATTTCATGGCTTGATATTCTGTGCTGATATTCGTTACTGCGTGTTTCGCTGTTCTCCTTTTACTGTTGTGTTATTATTTGTAATGTGATATTTATTTTCCCCTTCATTCTATTGATGATCAAATTCAAAGGAGCAGATTATATTATCATGTGTCCTGTCATGTTAGATATTAAGTTCTGATCTTCGGTAAATAACCCTACTCGTGTCATCGCGTGCACGAGCTCAGTGTTGTCGAAATATTGAACATACAAATGCTGTTACGGATTTACGGTCACACAAGCTCCAACTACTTTGCCTCCCATTATTTCCTGCGCCACAAAAGCCATTGAAGGGAATTCGACTCCAAGAAAGACCACAACGATGAATTGGAATCTTGAAGAACCAGTTTCTATCGAGATAGCTAGGTGAAAAATTCAGTCACCTCTAGGGTTTAAATACGACTTTCAGGCCTTTTGTCGACACATTCTTTCTTCTTAAACCCAACGAGGTAGCGATGCAGCTGACACTGGGTTCATTTCCCAAAAGAAAGCAGGACTGAATCAACGTTCAATCATCATTATTTATTCAGTTTTTAGTAATCTAATGTCGTCCCTTAATACAGGAAACACGTAAAACTCCCTGTACCTGAGAATAATGTATTTTTGTGTTTCTTCTCGGATGGACCAACTAAGGACCACGTCGCAATTTTAATTCCTTATTTCTTGCTCTGTTCCTTTCTTTCAATTTTGTCTCATGTGTTCAATGTAGCTTTGCTTTCTTCTTCTGGCATATTCAGACCAGTTTCTTTCACTCTCCTATCTTGGATTCCTTCTGTTTTCGACTGGCAGAACCACACATTGGATCCATGACGTAAAAAAGTATTTAGAATCTATCCGACATGTGGTTCTGCCAGTCGTTCCTTCAGCTTTTTTTACGTCATGGGTCCAACATGTGGTTAACGTCTTATCCCACAAATATTCGAAGGTCTTTTAGTTAATCTACTTTTTTTGCATTCGATATAAAGGTTCAAAACGTGTTCTTTTCCTCATCACTTCTTACATATTTTCAATGTTCCACTAAATTTCATCATTACCATGTAATTTCCATCCTTCCATAATATTCCATGAACCTAATATTTTCCTAATGTCCGCCTTTCTAGTATTTTTAATTTATCCAAGTTATAGTTTAATGCTGGACATCCGTTTTTATATAGACGTTCTGTCTTCACGAATATATTGTAATGCCTTAGCTTTTCATTTTTGACAGGAATTTTTTATTGTAAAAGTTCTTCCCAATTCTTTTTCATAATAGTTTTCTTTGATTACATTCTCAAAATATTTAGTTTTTTTTTATATTTTAAATTTGGTCAATGTCTGAGCCTCTGATTCAGACCCTCCACTCGGCCCTGTACCAGAGGTCCAAAATCGGTCATGACTATGCGGCAAAAGGTCAGCTCTGCTTTCATCTTGAAAGCAAGACCGGTAGCCTTTACCGCTTCTGTTAACCGCTCGAAAGCAGAGAGAATCTCTTCTGATCCAAAGTAACACATATCATTGGTACCACCTGCAGCTGGCTGCACCCTGTGCTCTTTTTGGTATCCGGGAGGACCCTTTCCATATCTAGAATGACTCCACCCGGTATGCACATTGGTTTTCTTTCTCTTCCTTTCAGTCAAGTCCCTTTACATTAATTTTCATTGTTGGTGTGGTGCATAATTATTACTCATTGGACTCGAAAGTTAATGTCAACCTTTTATATAATAATAATACGAATGATATATATTATCTGCCGTCCGAACGGCCAGTATCGCACTCAGTATAATATTTAGCATCGAGATAAAAGTTCTCGTCCATATTAATTGTTTTAAATATTTGAGTTCGAGTTTTTCCCAATACTTTCACTGGGGGCGGCACAATGTCCCCCGAAATGTTCATGGCGCAAAATGTTATATATTTATAAATTTTTTGACATTAACATTTCAATCCGTGCGTCCACGGATTTGCACACGCATTTTTTACACTTTACACGAGTCACATTCTTGGTAAAAGTTACAACACTTCGTCACGTAGACTGATCACTTGTTATTTCCACCAATGTCATAATCGTTCTCGGAAGTTCCATTACGTGAAGTTGTTGCTCAACAAACAGTACAAATGGAGTTATTTACAAAAGGAAATAGTATACAGTTGGTCTGATATTTCTAACATGACACTTAAAACACTTTGTAGTTTGGATTATTATCCAGAGGTTATACAGCAGCTGTGGCACACTTCGTAGTTTGGATTATTATCCAGAGGTTATACTGTAGCTGTGGCACACTTTGTAGTTTGGATTATTAGCCATAGGTTATCCTGTAGCTGTAGCTGCTTATTTGTGACTTTTGCAGCTTGTGTGGTGCTCGGAGGCACTCCGCTATGGGTTAGTCTAAAATTTATAAAGTCCCAGGGGTATTTGCTGTTCGCTCCCCATTCGGCAAGGTCTGAGGAAAACGCTGGTGAAAACCTAAGCGGAGCGATAGACCAATCGATGTTGACTATTCTCAATCAATAACTCGTACGACTTCATTTAATTAATGGACTGTGTATGTTAATGAGTGATTATTTGTTACAACATGGAACAGAGTTGTATGTTAGTATGATAGTTGATAAATCATAACACTATCTCGTACATACAGCAATATAACAGTTTATGTTGCTATTGCTTGGTAGATTATCCATTCTATTGTCATTCGTTGCGTTGCAGTGATGACGTTTGTTGTTCGACGTCGCGAAGTTCAGCTCTTGACAGCATTGGTAGGAGTGGTCTGCATCGTGCGTCCGCCGTTGCGACGGAGAGGTCAACGCCTGCTTGGTGTGGGCGTGGCACCCAACGGCGTTGATTGCCAGAATCAGCTGATCCACCGAACAGCTGACGGAGCGTGTTTTTTGTCAGCGGCCGGGCGGGTCGGAGTGGCATCAGAGAGCTGGTCGGGTATAAACCGTCTAAAAAAGGACACTGGACCTAAAAATTCCTTTAATTGTTTCTTAGTTCTTGGATGGGGGAAGTTCTCAATCTCCTTCAATTTCTTTGGATCAGGTACAATACCTGTGGGTGATATTATATGACCGAGAAATTTAATTCCCTCTCTGCCAAACTTGGACTTTGACAGGTTTGCAGTTACGCCTACTTCCGAAAATCTTTTGACTACGCGTGTCAGTGTATCAATTTGGCTTTCCCAATTTGGAGTAGGTGTTAACAGGTCGTCTGCGTATAATGTCACACGGTCTAGTACTTCTGGCCCCAACACTGTGTCAAGCGCTATAATAAAAACACCTGTGCTGACATTTAGCCCGAATTGTAAAACCTTAAACTGGTAACTTCTCCCCGCAAATACAAATCCAGTATATTTTCTTGACGACTCAGTTAGTGGGATTTGCCAATAGGAAGAACGCAAATCAACAGAGGTCAAATATCTGAACCCGAAAAACTTCTGTATTTGTTCATCCAGGTCCTCTGGTCTCATTCTCACAGGTACAATTATTTTATTAATGTCTCGCGCATGAAGCAGAAGACGTACACTACCATCCGCTTTCGCTACTGCAACAAGCGGGCTGCTATACGGAGATAATGATGGTTCACTTATCCCCCAATCAAGCATCTTTCTTATCTCTTTCGGCACTGCCTCCTTTTTGGGCCGCGGGACAGTGTAGTTGGAGTGGCAAAATGTATCGCGAGGCACTACCTCAATGTTGTAAGCAGCTTTTGATAGCACCTGGTTTCTCTGAGATAACATTCTCATAACTTATGAGTAGCTGAGATAATTCATTCTGTTATGCCACTGACAAATATTCTGATTCCATGACCTCCATGTTTATCAGAATCATTTTCTCTTCACTGTCTTCGATCATCGATTCATTATAAGACTCATTTCTTCCACTTAAGTCAGAATACAAGTTCATAACCTGTTCAAAGGTATTGCACACTTTCTGTGAGTCCCACATTCTCAACTTCATATCCACACACTACATTCGTAGTGCCCCTGCCCATTACACTCATTACTCGCGGCACACAATCTTATCGAGTCCCGTAAGAGCTCGGGCAAGCGTGTGTATCCGCACAGAAGAAGGTCAATGGCCGGTTAGCCTTAACTATATGAAGATAGTATCTGTTCTTTCGGACATATATCTCCAAAGAATTGGCGAGGAAAGGAGTATATGAAAAAAATGACAAGAAGACGAGGCAGGATCGCAGCACATGTGTTTAAACATCGGAGAATAACTTCCACCGTACAAGAGGGAGGTGTAGAGGGTAAGTACTGTAGGGGGAAACCGCGATTGGAGCGCATCCAGTAAATAATTGAGGACGTAGGATGCAGATGCTACTCTGAGATGAAGAAGTCGGCACAGGAGAAGAATTCGTGACGGGTCGTATCAAACCAGTCAGAAGACTAATGACTCAAGTGAAAGGTTTCGATCAACACCGGAGTGTTCCGGTGATACTTCGTGAACTAAAATGGAAATCCCTGAAAGAAACCAATGTTCTTTCCAAGATACACAGTTGAGGAAAGTTCGAGAATAGGCAGTTTCACGCGACCGTAGAATGATTCTACTGCCGCCAAAGTATGAGGTTCACTCGAAAGAAACCTGGTCACTGCCACCGGAGGTTCGAGTCCTCCATCGGGCGTGGGTGTTTGTGTTGTTCTTAGCATACGATAGCTTAAGTTAGTTTACGTAGTGTGTAAATCTACGGACCGATGACCTAAGCAGTTTGGTCCCTTAGGAATTTACACACATGTGAACGTTTGAATCCTAGTCAGTGCATCTACCTTTGCCTTACACGAAAGTTGGCAACACCTAACTGTGGGTTTAGTGGGCCCATCTATTGGTAGAGAGACTGACGTGTGTGCACCGTTTGATGTTACATAGCACCAGTGTGGTTTCACGCGGAAGAGATGGTGTTCACACAAGTTATCGGCCACTACCGAACATGCAGGCGAGTAAGATGGAACAACGAGAAGTGAAATGAAATGAAATGTCGTGTGGCTAGCCTCCCGTCGGGTAGACCGTTCGCCTGGTGCAGGTCTTTCGAGTTGACGCCACGTAGGCGACCTGCGCGTCGATGTGGATGAAATGATGATGATTAGGACAACACAACACCCAGTCCCTGAGCGGAGAAAATCTCCGACCCAGCCGGGAATCGAACCCGGAACCTTAGGATTGACAGTCCGTCACGCTGACCACTCAGCTACCGGTGCCGGACACAACGAGAAGTGATTCAATTTTTGGCGGCGGATGGAGTTCGTCGCCGTGAAATGTATCGACGGATGAAGGCAGTGTACGGTGAGTAATGTTCAAGTGTTGTGGAGTGGCGCAAACGATTCCTTGAGGGGCACGAGTGACTGGAAGACGATGCTAGTCCTGGACAGTCTCATCGTGTTATCACATCGAAAATGGTTGCGTAAGTGAATGCATTAGTCTTGGACAACAGCAGAAGCACCGTGGACGAGATCCGTCGGTTACTGGGTATTAGCGTGGGCACCGACCACACCATAATCCATCAACTTCTGAACTTTAGAAAAATCTGTGAGCAGTGGGTTTCCCACCAATTGACCGCCGAACAGCGCAGTACTCAAATGGCATTCTTTTGAGTCATCTGCAACGTTATCATGAGGAAGAATACGGAATACTCTTGCGTATTGTCACAGGTGGCGAAACATGGTGTCACCAATTTGAACCGGAAAGGAAGCGTCGAGCAACCAGTGGAAACATGCGACTTCACCACCTGCAAAGAAATCAAAGGCCGTGCACCACAGTTCAGGTAAGGTCATAATGTCCTCCTTTTTTGACCACAAGGGCGGACTGCTTGTCGAGTTTCTGGAGCGGGGAACCACCATCAACGGCCAGCGTTATCAAGCCACTTTACAGAACCTTAGACGAGCCGTCAAGTCGAAACGCCAAGGTATACTCTCTAATGCCGTTATCCTCCTGCATGATAATTTCCCGCCCACAAACGGCCAATGCGATGAGGACGAGATAGCAGCTGTTTCGATGGGAAACTCTAGAACGTCAACCCTACAGTCCCAACTTTTCACCGTGTGACTTTCATGTGTTTGGACCCCTAAAACAAGCTATTAGGGGACATCGATTGGCAACGGACGAAAAAGTGCGTGACTTTGTCCACGTCTGGATCCAACGGCAGCCTCCATCTACTTCAAGAATGGAATCGACCGGCTAGTGTCGCAAAGGGATGAATGTGTCAACAGTTTTGGTGACTATTTTATGATATGTGTGTTGTGTATAACTACATTTTTCAGTTAATAAAATCGTTATCGATACTTTACACTAGTGACCGGGTTTCATTTGAATGGCCGTTATATATTGCGCCTAAGGACTGCGAACTGGAGACAACAGAAATTGGGGTCGTACGGACACATATACATGTAGTTGTTTCCCTCGCCTTGTTGACGAGTGGAAGAAGAGAGAAAATGACTAATAGTGGTAGAAGGTACCCTCCGCTACGCACCATACGGTGACTTGCGAAGTATGCATGTAGGTGTAGAGTAACACAACTGTGTTTCTCCAAAACATTGGAGGAACGAGATCTCTCCCGTCATCGGCGCCATAGTTGACGACGATTGTCATCAGGGGCCGCGCAGAAAGTTGATTAATCGTTGAATGTAGTGCGGCGTCCTTCATCAGCGGTTCATTCTTTCCGGTCACAGCACCACTCCGAAAACATGCGTTTTTGTTGTGATGTTAACGGTAGGCTGCGGGTAATTCTCTAGTTTGGCTGCTGTTTAATCTCCGGCAAATGATGTGGGATAACACAGAATGTTGGTGGGAGCCCATTACTTGTACTCGGATAGCTAGCATAAATGTGAAGATGTCATGTTGTGGATGATGCAAAATTAGAAATAAGATGGTCGACCAGAACCTTGACAAAAAGTAAGCCCGCTCCCACTTTCCCATGCAGTCCTACATCTGGCCACTGTCACACATAGAATGGCCCCCATATCAAGACACGGCATAATTCGACCGGTCAGGCAAATGAGCCACAATGAGGCCACTTTCGAACTCTTGTTAATAATACTGTTTCGCACGAGACACGGCATTCCGTACCATTCCTATTAATTACTGAGCATCTAACGATGTTCACACCACATATATAACCTACCATTTCTGGTAAAATCACTAAACACTGAGAATACCATGGCACTTTATTCCCTCTTCTATCCGCCATAGTGAATTACAAATCTAATCATTTACTTACCCGACGAAGGTGTGTACGCGTAGGAACTTTCGTTGGCGTCCAATCGTGTCTTAAAGGTGCTTTACTTCTCTTGGCGGGCAGTGCATTTCGTACAGCTTCTTGATAAAGGTGTTAGGAAGGCCATTCACCAATTCCTTCTCCTTTACATTGACAAACCGATCATCAGCTGTCATTTTCATAAAGTGAGATCTATAGCTGTTTCGTCCGATTGGACACTAGTATAGCGATCGACCACAGTCAATCTGTGTCTAAGCAGCCTCTGGATATGAGCAAAGCAGGGACGTCACGTAGCTCCGCAGCTGTCATCCAGCCTCAATTAAAAGTCTTCCAGTAACTAGGATCGAAACACAGTTCTCCTTTTTGCAGTCTCATACTTTTGCCTACTACGTATATTATTCAAAATACCTTATCTGTGGGAAATGGTCATCAGTTTTTAAAGTCGATTTATAAGAACGACCACCTACGAAACGGCAGTTTTTTTGCAGATACACATTATGCGTTTGTAATGCCATGGTCTCCTTTGCCTTTCGCATCGTCATATCGGTGATTTCTGCTAGTTATTCTCCCTTTTAGGAATAGTTTTCCACCCTAAAAGTTCTTTGAAACTCTTTCACTTCCTCAGCCCTCTTTGACGAGGCTTTTCGCAGAATGATGACGTCTTTTTGAACCGTGGTCGAGTTTCGTAGCCTATGGCGAAATTTAGGGGCGAAAAGCTTAGAATTTAAGGTCTTTCTGCTAAAAAAGTTACAAGAGGCAAATACTAAGCCGGTAAAGCGTCGAAAGTCTTTCGGCTTAGTTAAGCTGAGAAAAGAAAACATGAAAAGAAAGTATACAAACAACTATCCGGAGAACTGGAACTAGTGTCAGCCGAATACCACTTTTGCGCCCCAAGAAATGTTCCACCTCTATCAGTAACATTAAAAGTGCGTAATATTGTGTATGTTGCTTGTACGAATCCTTTATAAAGGTGAGAAACACGCTGTTACAGTTATGGATATCATAAGGAGATTAAAATAGGAGTGTACAGGATAGTGTCTGCAAGTCACGTAAAAAATATCTGCGGCTTAAAATCAGTTTTCAGTCTAGATATTCAGCATAAAAGCAGTGGGTCAGCCAGTGTATATTTCCGCGCTTCATCTTTGACGAATGGTTCTGTAGTATCGATAAAGGCGTGTGGAATTGTAATGGACAATGGTTGAAGAAATGACGTCAGAGCACATTTCCACGGAAACCACGCTTAGCATTGTCGTACTTCTATATAAGGGCAGGCGCAAGGAAGTTTAGGCAGAGTTTGGGAGACGGGTCACTATGAGAACACAGGATGAAGCAGAAGCGAACATATGTGGACGACGCCGTCGCCTTCTACAAATCGCTGGAACCGCAAAAGCTCAGGGGGTGGCGGCGTCGATGCTGTTTGCGAAGAGTACGAAGGTATGCCGAGGTATCTGAGCACATACGAACTCCTACTATTTCTGCTAAATTTTTGCTCATGTTGCTCTTTTATTTCAGAGTTTTGGGTTTGAGTTCAACGAAATGCCGCCGTCGTGTACAAATTACTGAAGCCACAAATGTTGGCAAGGAGGCGGCGTCGAAGCTGTGAACGATACGAAGATATCCCGCGGTGCTTGTCACATTACGAGCCCCAACCACTCGCAGTAAACTCTTGCTCATGTACTCCCATTTGTGTTTTTTCCAGATCCTTGCATTTATTTGTGTGCGACTAAGACACTGCCGCCGCGATCACCACCGACGCCGCCTCCATCACCGCTGCAGCCGTGTGCAGGTCGCTGGAAGCGCAAAGCTGAGGAGGTGGCAACATCGATGCTGTTTGCAAACGCCGCGAAAGTACGCAGTGGTGCCTGACAGCTTAGAGCATTACGAGACTCAAGTCACGCTGGGATGGTGGAAGACCAGTCTAACAGAGCTGTACCTGACGAGTGCAGAAGATGGTGCGTGCGCGCTGAATTTCTGGACTCAATACTAACGCACTTGTAAATGAAGCAAAGAAAAATAAAATGAAACTGGAATCAGTAACCGATTTTGCTGTAATTCCTTTCCTGGTAGACATATAGAAACATAGACAATTTTCGCCAGACCTGCAAAAACATTTGTCAGACTTGAGCCTGTACAAAGTGTTTCAAGATGGAACACGATAATTGCATTTGATGGAAAATGCTCTAGTTTGAGGCTCATAGTTTCTACTAGAGTAACAAAAGTAATCGGCGGCCCACAAACTAATACTTCCAGCCCATGTAATAAGCGCATAGTACTGCTTCAGTGGTACAGCAGCCCGTTATCACTTTTAAGACGTAACAGAGTTTTTACCACACTGAATGATGACATAACCATGTCCTTAATTTGTGTCAGATGTTTATTCAGCGTCCAAGCTCTTTAATTCTGTACCACTATAGTCTATTCATCCTGTAATTCTTTCTCATTCACCATCCTGAAATTTTTTTAAATAATGTTTCTGCTTACCGAACAGTACCTGGGTGTACTGCCGGTTCATAGTGTCCAGCGGACACAGTATTTCGGCGATCAAACATGTCGCCATCGTCAAACGTGTTGACAAACTGAGCTGAGGGCGCGCTGCCGACTGCTACCCCTGCCCCCGCGAGCCGCTCTGACAGCGTAGACGCTAGCGTCGGCGTCTGTGACAGTGTTGATGTAAGTTCTCACTCCGCCCTGTTCGCCAGATCATTTTGTTTGCTGAGAGTCTTAATTAAACTCAGTGCTGGTTCCCAAGCCTTGCAAGCCTCGCTCTCGGTTGATGAGATCGTCTATGGCACCAATTTCTATGGCCTCTCAACGATGCTTTCCCAGTATCTGGAAGCCTGTACGGAGATCCTGGTTCGTTCCATACTCCATAGCGTGATTCCTGGACAAACAGTGCTCTTCGACCGCTGGCTTGTTGGGATACATCAGTTGAGTGTGCTTCTGATGTTCTCAGCGAAGGATCTTCGACGGTGTGTACTGTCTGTCCAATACATATATGTGTTCCCAAATTGGCATAGAACCTCGTATGCGCCGTGCTTCCGCAAACCGAGATCATGTTTGACACTTCCCGATAATGGTCGTGTTTCATTTTACGGGAAAAAGGCGGTTTTTACTCGGTGCTTCTTCGATATGCTTCCGGTTTTTTTCCGCCAGTGAGCCAGTGTACGATACAAAGGCAGTGTCTGTCTCTTACTTCGTGACTTCTTCCGTCTTCACAGATCGTACTGCTGCGGCTGAGAGCGAGCCTCAACTGCCATTCTTGGTCCCTGTTTTTTTTTTTTTTTTTTTTTTCGAAATACAGTTCTGTGGGGTCCGAGGAACTTGGGCAGGCTCTCTGCGTCTGAAATGGCGCACGCCCTGTGCACTACTGTTTTTAGTATCCTATTCCTCTGTATGCATTCATATACAGGTCAGTGTGCGTTTTCTTCCTATACAAACCGCGGCCCACGGTGCCATCAGCCGTCTTTTGCCCGCCCAATAGAACGCGTGCATTATCGGGAAGTGTCAAAGATTATCTCGATTTGCGGAAGGTCGGCATATACTGGATTCTTTGACAAGGTTGGGAGACAATCATTGGACATACCGTACTTATCTTAGAAGATCACTGCCGTGAACACCAGAGGCACACTCGACTGATGTACCCTAATAAGTCAGCGGGCACAGATTTTCAAATACTGGAACAGCGTCGTTGGTGAGGCCATAGAAACTCGTAGCAAGGACGATCTCATCAACGGACAGTGCTGCCTGCAAGGCTTGGGAACCATAACCGAGTTTAATTAAAAGGCTCTCAGCAAACAAAACGATCTGGCGAGCAGGGCGGACAGAGAACTTACATCAACGCCACCACAGACGCCGACACTAGCGTCTCCGCGACCTCTGAAGCACGGCCGCGAGCCAGGACCGAGATCGGAGCGGCTCGGGGGGACAGGGGATATTATTTGGCCGCTCAACGTCAGGAGTCCAGTTCGTCAGCACACCTGACGATGGAGACGTGTTTTTTGGTCGAAATATTGAGTCGGTAGCACATTATCGATCGCCGAAATGTTGCGCCCGTTGGTGCTATGAACCGACAGTATACCCGTGGACTATTCGACCAACAAATACACCATGAGAATCAAGAATCGGACTTTTCGACCAACAAACACACCAGGAGACTCGACCTCGGGACCTTGCCTTTCGCGGGAAGTGCTCTACCGCTGAGCTACCCAAGAACGACTCACGCCCCGTCCTCACAGCTTTAATTCCGCCAGTACCTCCCGTCCTCACAGCTTTAATTCCCCAGTACCTCGTCTCCTACCTTCCAAACTTCACAGAAGCTCTCTTGTGAAACTTGCAGAACTTGCACTACTGGAAGAAAGGATATTGCGGAGACATGGCTTAGCCACAACCGGGGGGATGTTTCTAGAATGAAATTTTCACTCTACACCAGAGTGTGCGCTGACATAAAACTTCGTGGCAGTACTCGGAACAGAAAGGCAAGCTCTCTACCAAGGTTCGCAGGAGAGCTTCTGTGAAGTTTGGAAGGTAGGAGACGAGGTACTGGCCGAATTAAAGCTGTGAGGACGGTGCGTGAGTCGTGCTTGGGTAGCTCAGCGGTAGCCGGCACGGTAGGTCAGCGTGTTCGGTCAGAGGGCTGCGTGCTCTCTGTAATAAAAAAAAAACTGAGTCAAGTAATCAACGATCAAATTGAACGGATGTCCCGCGAAAGGGAAGGTCCCGAGTTCGAGTCTCGGTCCGGCACACAGTTTTAATCTGACAGGACGTATCGTATCAGCGCACACTCCGCTGTGGACTCGACCTCGGGACCTGGACGAGCTTGAGTCGGCGATCTCTGTGGCATGTGAATCCATTTCATTCAACAATCTCAATGTTTTGCTTCTTCCGTTGGTACAGGGACCATCTGCAGTAAGTCAGTTTCATGTGCCCTTTAATGACTGTGTTTCTATATATAACCCTAGATCTACGTCTACTTTCTGAAGACCACTGTGAAATGTACGGCATAGGGCACCCTACTGTACCATTCATTAGGGCTTCTTTCGATTCATTCTTGTATGGAATCTGAGAAATGTTATTGGTTCAAGCGATTCTGTGCGCACTACAGTTAGTCCAACGTTCTACTTCCACGTGTAAATGGCTACTCTGCTAATCACATTTACAGGGTGTCCAGAAAAGGACTCCCTGATTTCAAAATTAAATGTGTCGAAAACAAAGATCGATAGAGGAATGCAGTAAACGGTATGTTTATTGTGAAAGCTGTAAGAAGTTTATGCAGCAGTTTGAAATAATAGTTACAAAGCTGCTAACAGATGGCGCTGTATTCGCCATACGTAATGCCTAGTATAAATAGTGATCCGAAGCCCAGAGCGATCAGTTCCACTACTGAAACGTGAAAGGAGGTTAGCGTACCGAAGGAAGAGATTAAAACCATGTACTCCATTGAACAACGCGTTTTTCTGGTGCTAGAGTACCACAGGTTAGAAGAGAGTCCTACGGCAACAAGGCGAAGGTTTCAAGCACGATTTAATGTTCCAAAAGGACCCGATGCGAAAACCATGCGTACGCTCTTCGCAAAATTTCAACGAACAGGCAGCGTAACTCATGAGCTAATGGGTCATGTTGGCCGCAAGCAAACCGCAGTTACGCCTGAAAATATCGCCACAGTTTCTGGAATTATTCAGCGAAATCCAATGTCATCTGTCCGTAGAATTGCATCTGAGACTGATTTGAAGTGTTCCAGCACGCAGAAAATACTGAGAAAGAGCCTACACATGTTTCCATTCAAAATTCAAACGCACCAGGCCATACCCGTACGAGCTGTGCAACAAAGGGTTGCCTTTGCTGATCAGACGTTCACAGTGATTGATAGTGAAGGATTTGATGTTGGCTGCATCTTGTTTACAGATGAAGCACACTTCCACCTGAATGGATACGTGAATAAGCAGAACTGGCGATTTTGGGTTCCGAAAAGCCATATTGGTGTGAAGCGAAATCCTTGTATTCTCCTAAAGTTACTGTGTGGGCTGCAGTATACAGCAGAGGCATTATTGGCCCTTTTTTCATTCAAGAAACGGTCACTGGTGCACGTTACGTTGCAATTTTGGAACAATTTGTCGCCACACAGCAAGCGTTAGAGGATCGACCAGGTACTGAATGGTTTATGCAAGATGGAGCCCGACCACATCGGACCGAACAAGTGTTTCGCTTTCTTGAGGAATACTTCGGAAATCGAGTCATTGCTTTCGAATATCCCAAATTTACTGGGGCAGGCATGGATTGGCCTCCATATTCGCCGAATTTGACTCCCTGTGCCTTTTTTTTGTGGGGCACAGTGAAAGACATGGTCTACCCGAAGCATCCCGCCACGCTGGACGACCTTGAATCGGCGATCTCTGTGGCATGTGAATCTATTTCGGTTGAGACACTACGAAATGTGATGGCGAATTTCCCTCTTCGTTTGCGCCACATATGTAGTGCCAATGGCGAACATTTTGAAAACTTTGTGATGTGATTGTTTGCAAAGATTGTTTTCATACGATTATTTCACTTACGCATGCTGATATGAGCTGTACAGCGTACAGCGCCATCTGTTAGCAGCTTTTGTAACTATTATTTCAAACTGCTGTATAAACTTCTTACAGCTTTCACAATAAACATACCGTTTACTGCATTCTTCTATCGATCTTTGTTTTCGAGATATTTAATTTTGAAATCAGGTAGTCCTTTTCTGGACACCCTGTAAGTGCCTAGCAGATGGTTCATCGAACCACCTTCACGTTGAATCTCTGTTCTTCCACTCACGAACAGAACACAGAAAAAACGAACACCTATATCATTCCCTGCGAGCTCTGATTTCCCTTATTCTATTATGATGATCGTTTTCCACTATGTAGGTCAACAGAATACTTTCGCCGATGGAGGAGAAATTTTCCGATTGAAATTTCATAAGTAGATCTTGTTCTCTCGATCTCTGCGGAAGCGCGACAGCGCGGGTCTTTGTCAGGGCCGTTTTAAGGCTATACTGACACAAGCCGCCACTTGCGGAGCCAATCTGAGAGCTGTGGCAGAGGCGATACAACTGTGAAATTTCTATACAGGACGTAGCACAGTGTCAGTAGCGCGGGCGCTCGGGGTGCCGAGCTGAGGGGGGATCAGCAGTGCAAGACTTACGCACAGTGCGTATCACAGTTAGTATCAAAACTGACACAGGTGAAAGGGTACAAGGAAATGGAGTGGACGCGGGAGCGCCAGATTAATGGCTTTGTGGAAAAATGATGTTGAATCTACCCTGGTTGTAGTACGCTCTTCAGTTATTTGCTTATAATTAGGCTTTCTCGGGATAGTTTACGTCTATCTTCAATCGTCTGTCAGTTCAAGTTCTTCATCGTCTCCATGTCAGACTCCTACGTGTCAGACAAACCTGTGATCTGAGACCTGAGTTTCTCCTGGCGATTACAACTTTCAAATAACTTCCGGGAATTCAGCCAGGTGACACTTTCAGCGACCGCCGATATTTCGGCGGGAGAGCACCCCGCCATTTTCAAGGCAAACTGCAACGGACAGGCGGCGTACATGCAAATTTAAAACCTCGGTTCTCGGACTGAAGCAGGAAAGATAACACGCACACTGAACACAAGTGCCACCAAAGATGACCAAAGTCAGAGCTATCGATAGTGAGAAGATGAATTCGCAGTTGAGGTAGCATTGACTCTGTCCCTCTGTTTTTTGACAAGGGAGAGAACCGGATTCCAAACAGAGTTTAAACAGAAACCTCCATCCCTTTTAATATGGTTGCTCGCTGATTTAATCTCAGCTGCCTCCCTAATAACACTGTCCCAATAGCTGGACGTGCATGCCAATATCTCGGTGTTATTATATAACATGGGGTGACCAGTATCCAAGCAATGTTCGGCAATAGCAGATCTACTTGGCTGCTGTAATCGTGTGTGCCGTTTATGCTCAGTACATCGGTCCTCCACGGTCCTGATAGTTTTGAGCAATATATGCCAGGCCGCAGCTACAAGGAATACGATATACACCCGCCTTACGCAGTCCAAGATCATGCTTAACGGAACTCAAAAGTGCTCTAATTTTAGATGGAGGTCATAAAACACATTTCACATCGTATTTCCGTAAAATACGACCGATCTTATTGGACGTGTTTCCTACGTAAGGCAAAAAGGCAGTAGACGTAGGAGTTGACTCAGAATTATGAGGCCAAACATGGTAGAGAGAATTTGAATGCCTTTCTAGAACATCTGAACTCGATCCACCCGAACATTCGTTTTACGATGGAGATGGAAGAGGATGGTTGCCTTCCATTCCTTGACTTGTTGGTTAGGAGGAAAGATGATGGATCATTGGAACATGCAGTCTACAGGCAACGTACTCACACCGACTTGTACTTACAGGCTAGTAGTTGTCACCATCCGGCTCAGCGTGAAGGGGTACTTCGTACCTTGGTACACAGGACACATGTCGCTTCTGGCGCTCAGACTTTGCCAGCTGAGCTGTCCCATCTTGAAGTTACATTTCGTCAAAATGGTTGTAGTGATAGACAGATTGAAATTGCGTTGCGCTATCGACCAACTGTACATCGGGTCATTGATGATAATTCTAAATCAACACCTAAGTCTACTGCCTTTTTGCCTTACGTAGGAAACACGTCCAACAAGATCGGTCGTATTTTACGGAAATACGATGTGAAATGTGTTTTATGACCTCCATCTAAAATTAGAGCACTTTTGAGTTCCGTTATGCATGATCTTGGACTGCGTAAGGCGGGTGTATATCGTATTCCTTGTAGCTGCGGCCTGGCATATATTGGTCAAAACTATCAGGACCGTGGAGGACCGATGTACTGAGCATGCTGATTCCTACAGAGTAGATTTCTTGTCTCCAGAAAAGTCATTATACTCGAACATAATACATGTTCCAAAATTCTACAACCGATCAACGTAAGAGATCAGCCAAAATGATCACATAAACCTAGGCAGTAATGGGACTTAACAGATTCACCATTGGACCTGTGGAATACGACGATATGGCTGCGCAAATCTACACCGTTACCCAATATGTTTCATTCTTGGAACTTAAAACTTTGCAAGAAGTTGAAAACATTGTGAAACACGACTCATCACACCAAATGAGTGTCTTCCCTTGGCTCATAGTCCATATATTATGTCTTCGGCACTACTTTATCCTGTTATCACCGATGAGTAATTTTGGAATTCGAACTAGCGCTGCAATTTCATGCTTATGGAGTTCGCTTCCCTTTGCTTTGGTGCTGTCACGGTTCGCGAGTATGAGTTTCAGCCAGCAGTGACTTTTGCAACTGTCGTCCTCTCATTTTTCTTTGCGAGCAGTGCATTTCGTACGGGTTCTTGACATAGGTGCTCGGGAGGCCATTCACCAATTCCTTCTCCTTCACACTGACACGCGAGCACAACAACGTGGGCTTACAAACCGATGCAGCGACAAACATCTTAATAAAGTGAGGTCTACAGCTGTATCGTCCGACTGGACACTAGTATAGCGATTGACCGCAGTCAGCCTGTGCTTAGGCAGTCTCTGGATATGAGGACCGGAGGGACGTCACGGAGATCCGTACCTGTCTTCCAGAGTGCACTAAAAGTTTTCCAATAACTAGGATCGAAACACAGTTCTCCTTTTAGCAGTCTCATACGTTGCCTACGACGTAAATGATGCAAATTAACTTATTTGGTAGGAACTGGTTACGAGTTTTCTGTGTCGTTTTATATGAACGGCCACAATATGCGTTTTTAATGCCTTGCATCGTCTTATCGGTGATTTCTATTAATTATTCACCCTTTTAGGAAGAGTTTCACACTCTAAACTTCGTTGAAACTCTTTCATTTCCTCAGCCCTTTTTGACGACGTCTTTTTGATCCGAGGTCTAATATCGCCACGTATGGAGAAAATTAAGAGTGCAAAGCTTAGAATATTAGGTCTCTCTGCCAACAAGGTTACAAGAGGCAAATGCTAAGCCGGTAAAGGGTCGAGAGTCATTCGGCTGAGTTAAGCTGAGAAAAGAAACCACGAAATTAAAATATACAAACAACTCTCCGGAGGACTGAAACTAATGTCAACCGAATACCACACTGGCGCCCCAAGTAATGTTCCACATCTATCAGTAATATTAAAAGTGCGTAATATTGTGCATGGTGCTTGTACGAAACCTTGTTAAAGGCGAAAAACACGCTGGTACAGTTCTGGATATCATAAGGAGATTAAAAGCGAAGTGTACAGGATAGTGTCTGCAAGTCACGTAAAACTGTCTGGGGCTTAAAATCAGTTTTCAGTCTAGATATCCAGCATAAAAGCAGTGGGTCAGCCAGTGTATATTTCCGCGCTTCGTCTTTGAAGAATGGTTCTGTAGTATCGATACAGGCGTGTGGAATTGTAATCGACAATGGCTGAATAAATGACGCCAGTGTACATTTCCACGGAAACCACGTTTAGCACTGTCATGCTTCTATATAAAGGCAGGCGTAGGGACGTTTAGGCAGAGTTTTGGAGACGGGTCACTATGAGAACACAGGATGAAGCAGAAGCGAACATATGTGGACGACGCCATCGCCGTGTACGAGTGGCTGGAACCGCAATAGCTAAGGGGGTGGTGGCGTCGATGCTGTTTGCGAACGACACGACGGTATGTCGCGGTGTGTGAACACGTGGGAGATTCGCGACTCTCAGTAAACTCTTGCTCATGCGCACTTTTCCTTTTTCAGAGTTTCGGATTTATTTTGAGTACAACGAGATGCCACCGCCGTATACAAGTCGCTGGAAGTGCAAAAGCTAAGGAGGCGGCGGCGTCGAATCCGTCTGGAACGAGTTGAAGATTTGTCGTGACGTCTGAGCACATTCGAGGTCCCGCGAATCGCAGTAAACTCTTGCTCACGTCTCTCGTTTACATTCAGAGCCTTGCCTTGCATTGATTTGTGTACGACGACGATGACGACGACGACGACGACGACGACGCCGGGTACAATATTATGGATGCGCAAAAGTTGAGAGGAGGAGTAGACGTCGAAGCTGTCTGCGAAAAATACGAAGGTATGCCGTAGTATCTGACCACATACGAGATCCTACGATTTCTGCTAAGTCTTATCTCATGCTGCTATTTTTTTTCAGAGTTTTCGTTTTGAGTTCAACGACACGCCGCCGTCGTGTACAAATTGCTGAAACCGCAAATGCTGACAAGGCGGCGGCGTCGAAGCTGTGAACGATACGAAGATATCCCATGGTGCCTGAGCACATTACGAGTTCCCGCCACTCGCTGCAAACTCTTGCTCATGTACTCTCGTTGTTTTATTTACAGATTCTTGCATTTGTTTGTGTGCGACGAAGACGCTGCCGCCATCACCACCGCCGCCGTCATCACCACAGCCCTCGCCGTGTGCAGGTCGCTGGAAGCGCAAAGCTGAGGAGGTGGAGCCATCGGAGCTGTTTCCAAACGACGCGAAAGTACACCGTGGTGCCTGACCATTACAACACTTAAGTCACGCTGGGATGGTGGAAGACCAATCTAACAGAGCTGTACCTGATGAGTGCAGAAGATAGTGCGTGCGCGCTGAATATCTGGACTCAGTACCAACGCTCTTGTAAATGAAGCAAAATAAAATGAAACTGGAATCAGTAACCGATTTTGTTGTAATTTCTTTCCTGGTAGACATATAGAAACATACTAGTTTAAGACAATTTTCGCTAGACCCGCAAAAATATTTGTCAGACTTGAGCCTGTACAAAGTGTTTCAAGATGGAACACGAAAATTGCATTTACGGAAAATGCACTAGTTTGATGCTCATAGTTTCAACTAGAGTAACAAAAGTAATCGCTGGCCCACAAACTAATACTTGCAGCCTACATCTACATCTACATTGATACTCCGCAAGCCACCCAACGGTGTGTGGCGGAGGGCACTTTACGTGCCACTGTCATTACCTCCCTTTCCTGTTCCAGTCGCGTATGGTTCGCGGGAAGAACGACTGTCTGAAAGCCTCCGTGCGCGCTCTAATCTCTCTAATTTTACATTCGTGATCTCCTCGGGAGGTATAAGTAGGGGGAAGCAATATATTCGATACCTCATCCAGAAACGCACCCACTCGAAACCTGGACAGCAAGCTACACCGCGATGCAGAGCGCCTCTCTCGCAGAGTCTGCCACTTGAGTTTATTAAACATCTCCGTAACGCTATCACGGTTACCAAATAACCCTGTGACGAAACGCGCCGCTCTTCTTTGGATCTTCTCTATCTCCTCCGTCAGACCGATCCGGTACGGATCCCACACTGATAAGCAATACTCAAGTATAGGTCGAACGAGTGTTTTGTAAGCCACCTCCTTTGTTGATGGACTAGATTTTCTAAGCACTCTCCGAATGAATCTCAACCTGGTACCCGCCTTACCAACAATTAATTTTATATGATCATTCCACTTCAAATCGTTCCGCACGCATACTCCCAGATATTTTACAGAAGTAACTGCTACCAGTGTTTGTTCCGCTATCATATAATCATAAAATAAAGGATCCTTCTTTCTGTGTATTCGCAATACATTACATTTGTCTATGTTAAGGGTCAGTTGCCACTCCCTGCACCAAGTGCCTATCCGCTGCAGATCTTCCTGCATTTCGCTACAATTTTCTAATGCTGCAACTACTCTGTAAAATGCAGCATCATCCGCGAAAAGCCGCATGGAACTTCCGACACTATCTACTAGGTCATTTATATATATTGTGAAAAGCAATGGTCCCAGAACACTCCCCTGTGGCACGCCAGAGGTTACTTTAACGTCTGTAGACGTCTCTCCATTGATAACAACATGCTGTGTTCTGTTTGCTAAAAACTCTTCAATCCAGCCACACAGCTGGTCTGATATTCCGTAGGCTGTTACTTTGTTTATCAGGCGACAGTGCGGAACTGTATCGAACGCCTTCCGGAAGTCAAGAAAAATAGCATCTACCTGGGAGCCTGTATCTAATATTTTCTGGGTCTCATGAACAAATAAAGCTAGTTGGGTCTCACACGATCGCTGTTTCCGGAATCCATGTTGATTCCTACATAGTAGATTCTGGGTTTCCAGAAATGACATGATACGCGAGCAAAAAACATGTTCTAAAATTCTACAAGAGATCGACGTCAGAGATATAGGTCTATAGTTTTGCGCATCTGCTCGACGACCCTTCTTGAAGACTGGGACTACCTGTGCTCTTTTCCAATCATTTGGAACCCTCCGTTCCTCTAGAGACTTGCGGTACACGGCTGTTAGAAGGGGGGCAAGTTCTTTCGCGAACTCTGTGTAGAATCGAATTGGTATCCCATCAGGCCCAGTGGACTTTCCTCTATTGAGTGATTCCAGTTGCTTTTCTATTCCTTGGACACTTATTTCGATGTCAGCCATTTTTTCGTTTGTGCGAGGATTTAGAGAAGGAACTGCAGTGCGGTCTTCCTCTGTGAAACAGCTTTGGAAAAAGGTGTTTAGTATTTCAGCTTTACGCGTGTCATCCTCTGTTTCAATGCCATCATCATCCCGTAGTGTCTGGATATGCTGTTTCGAGCCACTTACTGATTTAACGTAAGACCAGAGCTTCCTAGGATTTTCTGTCAAGTCGGTACATACAATTTTATTTTCGAATTCAATGAACGCTTCACGCATAGCCCTCCTTACGCTAACTTTGACATCGTTTAGCTTCTGTTTGTCTGAGAGGTTTTGGCTGCGTTTAAACTTGGAGTGGAGCTCTCTTTGCTTTTGCAGTAGTTTCCTAACTTTGTTGTTGTACCACGGTGGGTTTTTCCCGTCCCTCACAGTTTTACTCGGCACGTACTTGTCTAAAACGCATTTTACGATTGCCTTGAACTTTTTCCATAAACACTCAACATTGTCAGTGTCGGAACAGAAATTTTCGTTTTGATCTGTTAGGTAGTCTGAAATCTGCCTTCTATTACTCTTGCTAAACAGATAAACCTTCCTCCCTTTTTTTATATTCCTATTAACTTCCATATTCAGGGATGCTGCAACGGCCTTATGATCACTGATTCCCTGTTCTGTACATACAGAGTCGAAAAGTTCGGGTCTGTTTGTTATCAGTAGGTCCAAGATGTTATCTCCACGAGTCGGTTCTCTGTTTAATTGCTCGAGGTAATTTTCGGATAATGCACTCAGTATAATGTCACTCGATGCTCTGTCCCTACCACCCGTCCTCAACATCTGAGTGTCCCAGTCTATATCTGGTAAATTGAAATCTCCACCTAAGACTATAACATGCTGAGAAAATTTATGTGAAATGTATTCCAAATTTTCTCTCAGTTGTTCTGCCACTAATGCTGCTGAGTCGGGAGGTCGGTAAAAGGAGCCAATTATTAACCTAGTTCGGTTGTTTAGTGTAACCTCCACCCATAATAATTCACAGGAACTATCCACTTCTACTTCACTACAGGATAAACTACTACTAACAGCGACGAACACTCCACCACCGGTTGCATGCACTCTATCCTTTCTAAACACCGTCTGTACCTTTGTAAAAATTTCGGCAGAATTTATCTCTGGCTTAAGCCAGCTTTCTGTACCTACAACGATTTCAGCTTCGGTGCTTTCTATCAGCGCTTGAAGTTCCGGTACTTTACCAACGCAGCTTCGACAGTTGACAATTACAATACCGATTGCTGCTTGGTCCCCGCATGTCCTGACTTTTCCCCGCACCCGTTGAGGCTGTTGCCCTTTCTGTACTTGCCCAAGGCCATCTAACCTGAAAAAACGCCCAGCCCACGCCACACAACCCCTGCTACCCGTGTAGCCGCTTGTTGCGTGTAGTGGACTCCTGACCTATCCAGCGGAACCCGAAACCCCACCACCCTATGGCGCAAGTCGAGGAATCTGCAGCCCACACGGTCGCAGAACCGTCTCAGCCTCTGATTCAGACCCTCCACTCGGCTCTGTACCAAAGGTCCGCAGTCAGTCCTGTCGAAGATGCTGCAGATGGTGAGCTCTGCTTTCATCCCTCTAGCGAGACTGGCAGTCTTCACCAAATCAGATAGCCGCCGGAAGCCAGAGAGGATTTCCTCCGATCCATAGCGACACACATCATTGGTGCCGACATGTGCGACCACCTGCAGATGGGTGCACCCTGTACCCTTCATGGCATCCGGAAGGACCCTTTCCACATCTGGAATGACTCCCCCCGGTATGCACACGGAGTGCACATTGGTTTTCTTCCCCTCTCTTGCTGCCATTTCCCTAAGGGGCCCCATTACGCGCCTGACGTTGGAGCTCCCAACTACCAGTAAGCCCACCCTCTGCAACTGCCCGGATCTTGCAGACTGAGGGGCAACCTCTGGAACAGCCCATGTAATAAGCGCATAGTAGTGGTTCAGTGGTAAAGTGGCCCGTTATCACTTTTAAGACGTAACAGAATTTCTTCCACACTGAATTATGACCTAACCATGTTCTTAATTACTTTGTGTCAGATGTTTATTCAGCGTCCCAGTTCTTTAATTCTGTGACTCTGTAGTCGATTCATCCTGTAATTCTTTCTCATTTACCATCTTGAATTTTCTTTAAATAATGTTTCTTCTTACCGAACAGTACCTGGGTGTACTAACGGTTCATAGTGTCCAGCGGACACAGTATTTCGGCGATCAACCACGTCGCCATCGTCAAACGTGTTGACAAACTGAACAGAGGGCGCGCTGCCGACTGCTACCCCTGCCCCCACGAGCCGCTCTGACCGCGTAGACGCTAGCGGCGGCGTCTGTGACAGTGTTGATGTAAGTTCTCACTCCGCCCTGTTCGGCAGATCATTTTGTTTGCTGAGAGCCTTCTTAATTAAACTCAGTGCTGGTTCCCAAGCCTTGCAAGCCTCGCTCTCGGTTGATGAGATCGTCTATGGCACCAAATTCTATGGCCTCTCAACGATGCTTTCCCAGTATCTGGAAGCCTGTACGGAGAACCTGGTTCGTTCGTACTCCATCGCGTGATTCCTGGATAAACAGTGCTCTGCGGCCGCTGGCTTCTTGGGATACATCAGTTGATTGTGCCTCTGATGTTCTCAGCGAAGGATCTTGACGTTGTGTACTGTCTGTCCAAAACATATATGTGTTCCCACATTGACACAGAACCTCTTGTGCGCCGGGCTTCCGCAAACCGAGATCGTGTTTGACACTTCCAGATAATGCTCGTGTTTCATTTACGGGGAAAAAACGGTTTTTACTCGGTGTTTCTTCAATATGCTTCCGGTTTTTTTTCCGCCAGTGTGCCAGTGTACGATACAAAGGCAGTGTCTGTCTCTTACTTCGTCACTTCTTCCGTCTCCACAGATCGTAGTGTTGTGCTGCGACCTAGAGCGAGCCTCATCTGTCATTCTTGGTCCCTGTTTCTTGATTTTTCGAAATACCGTTCTGTGGTGGTCGAGGAACTTGGGCAGGCTCTCTGCGTCTGAAATGGCGCACGTCCTGTGCACTACTGTTTTTAGTATATTATTCCTCTGTATAGCTCTCTGCATGCAAATACAGGTCAGTGTGCGTTTTCTTCCTATACAAACCGCGGCCCACGGTGCCATCAGCCGTCTTTTGCCCGCGCAATAGAACAGGAGCATTATCGGGAAGTGTCAAAGATTATCTCGATTTGCGGAAAGTCGGCATATACTGGATTCTATGACAATGTGGTGAGACATACATTGGACATACCGTACACATCTTCGAAGATCACTGCCGAGAACACCAAAGACACACTCGACTGATGTATCCTAACAAGCCAGCGGTCGCAGAGCACCCGTTCCAGTACAGAGGTACCAGGATGTTGGCACAGATTTCCAAATACTGGAACAGCGTCGTTAGGGAGGTCATAGAAAATCGTACCAAGGGCGATCTCATCAACGCAGAATGCGGCCTACAAGGCTTGGGAACCTGCACTAAGTGTAATTAAGAAGACTCTCAGCAAACAAAACGACCTGGCGACCAGGGCGGACACAGACGCCGCCGCTAGCGTCTCCGCGACCGCCGAAGCACGGCCGCGAGCCCGGACCGTGATCGGAGCGGCTCTCGGGGGACAGGGGATATTCTTTGGCTGCTCAAAGTCAGGAGCCCAGTTCGTCACTATACCTGACAATGGAGACATAATTTTCGGCCGAAATATTGTGTCCGTTGGATACCATGAACCTGCAGCACATGTTTGATCGCCGAAATGTTGTTCCCGTTGGTGCTATAAACCGGCAGTATACCCGTGGACTGCTCGACCAACAAACACACCAGCAGATACAAGCGTCTCAATATTCTGAAGACTACTGTGAAACGTGCGGCGTAGGACGCCCTACTGTACCATTCACTAGGGCTTCTTTCGATTCATTCTTGTATGGAATCTGAGAAATATTATTGGTTTAAGCGATTCTGTGTTCACTACAATTAGTCCAATCTTCTACTTCCACATGTAAATGGCTACTCTGCTAATCACATTTAAGTGCCTAGCAGATGGTTCATCGAACTATGTGCAAGATACTCGAATTCTCCGGATTTGTTTTGAGATGTTAAGGATGAATTGTGGCATGTTCACCGGCCACTACAGTCACCGGATCTCTGTATTACTTACTGAGCCTTTGTGGAGTACTTTGGAGAGGAGAGCGCGTGATCGCTACCCAACAACAGCATCGTTAATTTTACATTCACGTTTTGCAGGATGAATGGTATAAAATATTCTTGAAAACCTTATAGGACTTGTATATATCCATTCCTAGATGACTGGAAACCATTATGAACACCAACGGTTTCCTTACAAAGTATGAGGTATTGCAGCGCTTTTGGCGTTTACATATTTTTGTCCACCGCCTGTTCATTTCTATAAATGTGGGAGAGTGTTGGCACACTTGTTGTTCACGTTGTTCTAGCATTTCACCTGGCAGGCAATATTAGTAATCCTCAAATCTTTCGCAAATGTTGCAGTTATCCATAATGAAGTTCTGCCTGAAACAGGCTGCTCAGGTATTCAATCAGATCTTGATAAGATTTCATATATCGAAAAAATGTACTATCCTTTAATGCCAATATCAAAGATTCACAACTAAGGTGACTTAACTCATACAAATAACGTGGATGTAATAATTCTTAGGGATATGAAATGGAAATATCATATAGTCTCATTTGTAAGTAAAGCAGGTGGCAGACTTCGGTTCAGTCGTAGGGCAATCGGTCAACAAAATAGATTGCTTTTAAAACATTCCTTGATCCCATGCTAGAACACTACTTTAGTGTTTGGGATCCGTACGAAATAGGACCAACGTGGGATACTCAACGCAAAGAATGTGAGCATGAATGATCACAGGTTTGTCTGACATGTAGGAGTCTGACATGGAGACAATGAAGAACTTGAACTGACAGACGCTTGAAGATAGACGTAAACTATCCCGAGAAAGCCTATTTATAAGGAAATAACTAAAGAGCGAACTACAAGCAGGGTAGATTCAACATCATTTTTCCACAGAGCTATTAACCTGGCGCTCTCGCCACCGACCTCATCCCCCTCCCCCCCCCCCCCCCCCCCCCACCAACCAAGTCACTCCTTTTTCTTGTACCCTTTCACCTGTGTCAGTTTTGATACTAACTGTGATACGCACTGTGCGTAAGTCTTGCACTGTTGAGCACCTTGATCCCCCCTCAGCTCGGCACCCCGAGCGCCCGCGCTACTGACACTGTGCTACGTCCTGTATAGAAATTTCACAGTTGTATCGCCTCTGCCACAGCTCTCAGATTGGCTCCGCAGGTAGCGTCTCGTGTCAATATGGCCTTAAACCGGCCCAGACTAAGACCCGCCATGTCGAGCTCCCGCAGAGGTTGAGAGAACAAGATCTCCTTACGGAACTTCAAATGCCACATTTCTCCTCCAACGACGAAAATATTCTGTTGACGCCGACCCACCTACATAGTGGAAAACAATCATCATAATAGAATAAGGGAAATCAGATCTCGCACGGAATGATACGGGTGTTCGTTTTTCCGTGTGCTGTTCGAGAGTGGAAGAACAAAGAATCAACGGGAGGGTGGTTCGATGAACCATCCGCTAGGCACTTAAATGTGGAAGTAGAAGAATGGACGAATTGTAGTGCGCCCAGAACCGATTAAACCAATAATATTTCTCAGATTCCATACAAGAATGAATCGAAAGAAGCCCTAATGAATAGTACAGTAGGATGCCCTATCTCGTACATTTCACAGTGGTCTTCAGCAAGTAGACGTAGATATAGAGTTATATATAGAAACACAGTCATTAAAGTGCACAATGAAACTGACTTACTGCAAATGGTCCCTCTGCCAAGGGAAGAAGAAAAACATTGAGATATTTGTTTCTACTGGTGTGTTTGTTGGTCGAACAGTCCACGGGTATACTGCCGGTTCATGGCACCAACGGGCACAACATTTCGGCGATCAAACATGTGCTGCCGGTTCATGGTATCCAACGGACACACTATTTCGGCCAAAAAACATGTCTCCATCGTCAGGTGTGCTGACGAACTGGACTCCTGACGTTGAGCGGCCAAATGATATCCCCCGCTCCTGCGAGCCGCTCCGATCACGGTCCGCGTCCGCGGCCATACGTCGGCAGTTCCGGAGACGCTAGCGTCGGCGTCTGTGATGGCGTTGGTTGTATCCACGGACCCAACCAACCAACCAACCAACTCGTGCACGCGCGCACTAACCGTGATATCGCTGGCCACAGTTCCTGTCGCGGCCGTCAGCGTCTCAGGGCGTTACCGCCGACGGAAGAGGGCGCGCCATGGCTAAGCTCGGGTCCGCAGCGCCCTCTGCCTTTTGCACATAAGGATGAGCGCTGGCCCCGAGACGGACAGTGTATTTCACAGTTCGAGGAGTTTGTAGCGGAGCCATTGCAGTGTGACATTTGCTACTGTATTCGAACGAGCTCAGTACACAGATTACTCTTGGATATTACTTGGACTTGTATTGCTGGTGCACGGTTCGTCAGAAATAGAGATAAGTTACCTCTTCATTGTCATAGAATCCAGTATATGCCGGCCTTCCGCAAATCGAGATAATCTTTGGCAATTTCCGATAATGCTCGTGTTCTATTGGGCGGGCAAAAGACGGCTTATGGCACCGTGGGCCGCGGTGTGTATCGGAAGAAAATGCAGACTGACCTGTATTTGCATTCGGATAGCTATACAGAGGAACAGGATATTAAAAACACACGGCGTGCAGCATTACAGACGCAGAGAGCCTGCCCCAGTACCAGGGACACCACAAAACTGTATTCCGAAAAAAAAAAAGAAAACAGGGACCCAGAATGGCAGATGAGGCGCGCTCTCAGTCCTCAGCCGCACCACAACAGTATAGTCTGTGGAGACGGAAGAAATCACGGAGTAAGACACACACACACTACCTTTAAACCGTACACTGGCGTACTAGTGGGAAAAAAGGAAGCAAATTGAAGAAACATCGAGTAAAAACCGTCTTTTTCTCGTCCAACAGAACACAAGCATTATCGGGAAGTGTCAAACATGATCTCGGTTTGCGGAAGGCCGGCGCATACGAGGTTCTATATCAATGTGGGAACACATGTATGTATTGGACAGACAGTACACATCGTCGAAGATCGTTGCTGAGAACATCAGAGGCACACTCGACTGACGTATCCCAAGAAGCCAGCGGTCGCAGAGCACTGTTTGTCCAAGATTCACGCGATGGAGTACGAACGAACCAGGATCTCCGTACATACTTCTAAATACTGGGAAAGCATCGTTGAGAGCCCACAGAAATTCGTACCATAGACGGTCTCACCAGCGGAGAGTGCGGCTTGCAAGGCTTGGGAACCAGCACTGAGTTTAATTAAGAAGACTCTCAGCAAACAAAATGATCTGGCGAACAGGGCGGAGTGAGAACTTACATCAACGCTGTCACAGACGCCGACGCTGGCGTCTACGCAACAGCCGACAAGCGGCCGCGGTCTGAGCGGCTCGCGGGGGCAGGGGTAGCAGTCGGCAGCGCGCCCTCAGTTCAGTTTGTCAGCACACTTGACGATGGCGACATGTTTGATCGCCGAAATATTGTGTCCACTGGACACTATGAACCGGCAGTACACTCTTGTACTGATCGGTAAGCCGAAACACTATTTAAAGAAAATTACAAAATGCTGTAGAGGTACAGGGACCAATGTAGGAAGGAACATAAAGAATTACGAGGCTGGGACGCTGAATAAGCATCTGCAGTCTCTCTTCTTCAGCCTGCTATTCGCATTATTCCCTTCGCCGATCTGCGGAGTGTTTTATGTCGTCGTGTTGCTCTTTTATGGCACGCACATTGGTCGACACTTCCCAATAATAAATTGCGGGACGTGAAACCTCTTCCCTGTGCCTGGGCCTCTTCCTCCCGAACTTGTCGTCGGGAGGAAGTAATTTTAACTAGACTCCGGATAGGGCACTGTCTTTTTAGCCAACGACATCTTTTAAGTGGCGATCCTCCCCCACTCTGTCCCCACTGCTCTCAACTGTGGACGGTGAGACACTTTTACTTGAGTGCCCAATTTTACTCCGTTACGCGCCCGTCTACAGCTGTCGCCTGATATATCTTCCATTTTAGCAGATGACACGTGCTCGGCCGATCGCGTTCTCGAGTTTACTAGTGCGAGTGAGATAACGTCAGTCATTTGAAGCTCTTTCTGGGGACAAGCAAAACCCGTTCTATAGTGGTTTTTTAAGCTTTCCTTCTGTTTTTAGTTTCCCCACTTTTCTGAGTTTCGCGCCCGTTGCTGCTGGTTTCCAGTTTCGTTTTTTTACCCTTTCCTAAGTCACAGACCGGGCGCTAATGACCGTAGAAGTTTTGCGTCCTAAAGCCATAATTGAAAAAAAACTTGGTTAGGTCATAATTTAGTGTGGGAAAAATGCTGCTACGTCTTAAAAGTGATAGCGGGCTACAGTACCACTGAAGCATTACTGTGTGCTTATTACATGGGCTGGAAGTATTTATAAGTTTGGGTGGCGGCGAGGCGATTACTTTTTTTTACTCTAGTAGAAATTATGAGCCTCAAAATAGTGCATTTTCCATTAAATGCAATTTTCGTGTTTCATCTTAAAACATTTTGTACAGGCTCAAGTCTGACAAGAAATACGCGTATTTCTGGCACCTCTGGTGAAAATTGAGTCTTAAACTAGTGTTTCTGAGTGTCTAGCAGGAAAGTAATTACAACAAAATCGGTTGCTGATTCCAGTATCATTTTATTTTGCTTCATTCACAAGTGCGTTAGTGTTAAGTCCAGATATTCAGCGCGCACGCACCATCTTCTGCACTTGTCAGGTACAACTCTGTTATATCTTCTGGTAAACCTTCCGGGATGTAAGGTCGTGGTGCATGAAACTCTTCAGCTCCTAACGTTTCGTCCAGAGCTGCACTGGACATCTTCAGAGGGGTGTTTCTCCTCCGGTGAGTCTTGCCGACTGACGGGTCTGACGTCTGAGAGCGATTTATATATCGTAGAAAGTGGGCGTGACCAGAGTTACACGTGATATGCAGAGATAATCTTTGTCAGAGATAAAACTTAACTATCGATCGTAATCTCGTCACGGATAAAACTGTCTAGCAATTCTGTAGTGCTACCGTCCAAATATCACTAAGTTTCATGGTCTCTTCTTTCCGATTAAAATTATCCCTATGTTTATATATTTCAATTGCTTCTCTACAAAGCCGTGGGTAATAGTTCGTCGTCGTAGATAAAATTTTTATTTCGGAAAACTTCACTTGATGATTTCCTGGCTGAAAAGCGTGTTCTGCTACAGCCGATTTATCTGTTTTCCCTAATCGGCAAAGACTTCTGTGTTCTTTTAACCGTGTATTTACGCTTCTTTTTGTTGTTCCAACATAAATTTTACCACATGTACTCGGAATTTTATATACGCCACTGGCTGATAGAGGAGCCCGTTTATCTTTTACAGACCGAAGAACATGACAAATTTTCTTCGTTGGTCTAAAAACAGGTCTAATATCACGTTTACTTAAAATCTTTCCAATCTGATCCGTTACTTTCTTTATAAAAGGGAGAGAGACTGTATTCTTCCATCGTTTTTCGGACTTGTCCTTAAGCTTTTTGTTGTTTGGGTGCAGAATTCTGCTCACTTCTTTCTTTGAGTAGCCATTTTTCTCAAAAGCGTGCTTCAGATGTTTTAATTCGTCGTCTAGATACTCCGGCGTGCAAATCCGTCTGGCTCTGTCAACGAGACTTGTAATCACACCTCTCTTTTGTTTTGGATGGTGGTTAGAGTTTTTATGTAAGTACCTGTCTGTGTGCGTTATTTTTCTAAAAATCTGTTGTTTCAGTCTTCCATCCGTCTGTCTCATAACTAAAACATCCAAAAACGGTATTTTCTTAACATTTTCTCTCTCCATGGTAAACTGGATTCTTGGATTTATATTATTAAGGTAATCAAAAAATTCGCCTAACGCTTCTCTACCTTGTGGCCAGACCACAAATGTATCGTCTACTTACCGATACCAGCGAGATGGTTTCTTATCTGCTTCTTCAAAGGCTGACTGTTCGAATTTCTCCATGTAGAAATTAGCTACTGCAGGACCCAATGGGTTACCCATTGCTACGCCATTAAGTTGTTCATAAAACTCATTATTCCACTGGAAATGACTGGAAGTAAGACAATGTCTGAAAAGAGCAGTCAGATCTTCTGGAAAAATATCCGTTATAAAATCCATAACTTCATTAACTGGAATCATAGTAAATAAAGATACGACATCGAAACTTACTAAAATATCTTCAGGAGTCAGAATTAAACCTTCAATTTTCTCTATAAAATGACGTGAGTCCTTTATATATGAGTCAGTTTTTCCAATATATGGTTGTAAACGAGTTGTTAGATATCTTGCTATTTCGTACGTAGGAGAATTGATAGTACTAACAATCGGTCTCAGAGGAAGGTCTATGGCCTACCCAAGGTACATAAGAAGGATATCTAGCACAAATGTGAGGATGTTATGTTGTGGTTGGTGCAAAATAAGGTGAGCGTCCCGTGTGATGGTCAAACATCGTCGACCAGAATCTTGACAAAAAGTAAGCCTGCTCTCACTTTCCCATACGGTCCAACATCTGGCCACTGTCACGAACGAATGTCCCCCCCGAATCAAGAACGGCACAATTCGATTTGTCAGGCAAATGAGTCACAATGAGGCCACTTTCCAAATGATACTAATAATACTGTTTCACACGTGAACATAGAATCTCCGTTCCCTTCATATTAATTACTGAGCATCTGACGCTGTTCACACCACTTATATACCCCACCATTTCTAGTAAAATCACTAAATACTGAGAATACTAACATACCTTGGAGCCACTTCTACGAGCCATAGTGAATTACAACTCTAATCACATACGTACCCAACGAAGGTGTGTACGCGTATGAAGTTGCGTTGGCGTCCGACAGTGTCTTACAGGTGCTTAACGTTTCTTTGCGAGCAGTGCATTTCGTACAGCTTCTTGATAAAGGTGTTAGGAAGGCCATTCACCAATTCCTTCTCTTTGAAACTGACACACAAGCGCAGGGACATAAGTCTACAAACCGATGCAGCCACTGACATCTTCATAAAGTGAGGTCTGCAGCTATATCGTCCGACTGGACTCTGGTATAGCGATCGACCACAGTCAGTCTGTGCCTAAGCCGTCTCTGGATGTGAGCACCGCAGGGACGTCACGTAGCTCCGCAGCTGTCTTCCAGCCTGCACTAAAAGTTTTCCAGTAACTAGGATCGAAACGCAGTACTCCTTTTAGCAGTCTCATACGTTGCCTACTACGTAAACGATGCAAATTACCTTATTTGGGGAAATTGGTCATCAGCTTTCTGAGTTGTTTTATATGAACGGCCTCCTGCAATACGGCATTTTTCTTGCAAATGCACATTAAGCGTTTTTAATGCCTTGCAACGTCATATCGGTGCTTTCTGCTAGTTACTCTACCTTTTAGGAAGAGTTTTCCACTCCAAAGTTCGTTGAAACTCTTTCACTTCCTCAGCTCTCTTTGACTAGGCTTTCCGCAGAATGATGACGTCTTTTTGATCCGAGGTCTAATTTCGCCACGTATGGAGAAAATTAAGAGTGCAAAGCTTAGAATATTAGGTCTCTCTGCCAACAAGGTTACAAGAGGCAAATGCTAAGCCGGTAAAGGGTCGAGAGTCATTCGGCTGAGTTAAGCTGAGAAAAGAAACCACGAAATTAAAATATACAAACAACTCTCCGGAGGGCTGAAACTAATGTCAACCGAATACCACACTGGCGCCCCAAGTAATGTTCCACATCTATCAGTAATATTAAAAGTGCGTAATATTGTGCATGGTGCTTGTACGAAACCTTGTTAAAGGCGAAAAACACGCTGGTACAGTTCTGGATATCATAAGGAGATTAAAAGCGAAGTGTGCAGGATAGTGTCTGCAAGTCACGTAAAAATGTCTGGGGCTTAAAATCAGTTTTCAGTCTAGATATCCAGCATAAAAGCAGTGGGTCAGCCAGTGTATATTTCCGCGCTTCGTCTTTGAAGAATGGTTCTGTAGTATCGATACAGGCGTGTGGAATTGTAATCGACAATGGTTGAATAAATGACGCCAGTGTACATTTCCACGGAAACCACGTTTAGCACTGTCATACTTCTATATAAAGGCAGGCGTAGGGACGTTTAGGCAGAGTTTTGGAGACGGGTCACTATGAAAACACAGGATGAAGCAGAAGCGAACATATGTGGACGACGCCATCGCCGTGTACGAGTGGCTGGAACCGCAATAGCTAAGGGGGTGGTGGCGTCGATGCTGTTTGCGAACGACACGACGGTATGTCGCGGTGTGTGAACACGTGGGAGATTCGCGACTCTCAGTAAACTCTTGCTCATGCGCACTTTTCCTTTTTCAGAGTTTCGGATTTATTTTGAGTACAACGAGATGCCACCGCCGTATACAAGTCGCTGGAAGTGCAAAAGCTAAGGAGGCGGCGGCGTCGAATCCGTCTGGAACGAGTTGAAGATTTGTCGTGACGTCTGAGCACATTCGAGGTCCCGCGAATCGCAGTAAACTCTTGCTCACGTCTCTCGTTTACATTCAGAGCCTTGCCTTGCATTGATTTGTGTACGACGACGATGACGACGACGACGACGACGCCGGGTACAATATTATGGATGCGCAAAAGTTGAGAGGAGGAGTAGACGTCGAAGCTGTCTGCGAAAAATACGAAGGTATGCCGTAGTATCTGACCACATACGAACTCCTACGATTTCTGCTAAGTCTTATCTCATGCTGCTATTTTTTTTCAGAGTTTTCGTTTTGAGTTCAACGACACGCCGCCGTCGTGTACAAATTGCTGAAACCGCAAATGCTGGCAAGGTGGCGACGGCGTCGAAGCTGTAAACGATACGAAGATATCCCTGGTGCCTGAGCACATTACGAGTTCCCGCCACTCGCAGTAAACTGTTGCTCATGTACTATCGTTTTTTTTCAGATCTTTGAATTTATTTGTGTGCGACGAAGACGCCGCCGCCATCACCACCGCCCCCGCAGTGTGCAGGTCGCTGGAACCGCAAAGCTCAGGAGGTGGAGGAATCGGAACTGTTTCCAAACGACGTGAAACTACATCGTGGTGCCTGACAGCTTAGACCATTGCAACACTCAAGTCACGCTGGGATGGTGGAAGACCAGTCTAACAGAGCTGTACCTGACGAGTGCAGAAGATGGTGCGTGCTCGCTGAATATCTGGAGTCAATACTAACGCACTTGTAAATGAAGCAAAATAAAATGTTGAATCAGTACCCGATTTTGTTGTAATTGCTTTCCTGGTAGACATATAGATACATACTAGTTTAAGACAGTTTTCACCAGACCTGCAAAAATATTTCTTGTCAGACTTGCGCCTGTAAAAAATGTTTTAAGATGAAACAAGAAAATTGCATTTAATGGAAAATGCGCTTGTTTGAGGCTCATAATTTCTACTAGAGTAAAAAACTTAATCGCCTTGCCGCCACCCAAACTTATAACTACTTCCAGCCCATGTAATAAGCACATAGTACTGCTTCAGTGGTACTGTAGCCCGCTATCACTTTTAAGACCTAACAGAATTTTTTCCACACTAAATGATGACCTAACTGTTGTGACTTGGCAAGACAGCCAAGCCACTATGAGAGGAAGCCGAAAGACAAGCGTTTAAGCTCACGCAGGCTAGCGTGAGGTCTGGAACAGTTGAAGGAATAGAGACTAGCAAAAAAGGTACGTAGCTTCTGGAATACTTAACTTTAATCCAAAATTGGTGAACATCGGTCTGACGGTACATGCATCACAAGACAAATAGCAATTGATAATGGCGCCTCGCTAGGTCGTAACAAATGACGTAGCTGAAAGCTATGCTAACTATCGTCTCGGCAAATGAGAGCGTAATTTGTCAGTGAACCATCGCTAGCAAAGTCGGCTGTACAACTGGGGCGAGTGCTAGGAAGTGTCTCTAGACCTGTCGTGTTGCGGCGCTCGGTCTGCAATCACTGACAGTGGTGACACGCGGGTCCGACGTATACTAACGGACCGCGGCCGATTTAAAGGCTACCACCTAGCAAGTGTGGTGTCTGCCGGTGACACCACATTCCTCCCCCGCAAATCGGCGTACGGTTGTGTTATAAGGCTTCTGCCCGCCGTGGGGAGGACCCCATGTTGACGTATGCGACGAGGTGGGGAGCCTAACAACAGGTGAGGCTGTGCCACCCGCACCCTGCCATTCGGTCCGAGGGGAGCTAGGAAACGCCTGAAAACCTAATCCAGGGTGCACGCCAACATGCGGTGTATGCGCCCGTAAACCGACAGGAGGGGCCGAAGGGTCGACCTCCATCGGGTCGGGGCACCCTCTGGTATGATTTTTTTTTCTAGTAATTTAATTGAAAGCTTTGTTGCTTTGGTAAAAATAAAATTGGTTCTTTTTGTCGTGACAGAATAAATTACTATTAATCACACCAGATTTGTCGGAGAACAGCAGCAACATGTGTAATTGACCCAGCTTTAAGAAATTCTATTACCTTTTAGCGGAAAATTCGTGCGGTACTCTCCGACGTTAGAAAAGTCGTGGTGTTCCGTGCGGAGCAGGAGGCGGCTGTCTTTTCTCCTTCGCGATATCGAAAATTACTAAAAAAAAAAAAGAACAGAAATTTTTTTTCGGAGGAAGATCGCGCGGAGAAAACAGACGGAAGTTACATGAAAGAAACCTAAGGGACCAACTAATTGGATTTGTACGAACATATAAACGGAACTGAAAGAACTTGGAATAAATACTATAACGATGTCGTCACGACAGCCTCCTGTTCCGACAGAACACACGCTGGATTATAAGCTGCATAAATCTTTTAAACAGAAAAGATTATCACAAGTATAATTAATGAAAATAAGGTTGAGAGATTTTCTTTGAAATTAAATAAACTTCAAGGCTTCAAGTATTATATTATGAAACGGAAACTTACATTAACATGGCCACCCATTGTGGCGATGGAGCGAATTTTCACGATACACATTCTCGCTTGTTTGTGGCTACATGTATTTTTAATCACTTAAACTCTTAAATTTACAATACAATGATTATATCAGTATGGAGCACAATACTTTTGCGTCCGACTCGCAACACATTCACAGAAGAACAGCTAGAGAGCGGCGCGGCTCCCTGAAGAAGTAAAAATTGGCAATTGTTATTTTGAAACATAGGTGCATCGGTTTTTTTTTTACTGATCGATAGCAGCGTATAACAGTTTATAGCTATCGTGATATTCTGCGCTTTTCAGGAGTGCGGCAAAGATATCTGGTTACAACATTCATTGGTATATGTTAAAAGTTCGCACATACTGACGCAAATACAGAAAGAAAAACTTTTACATATTAAAAATCGCAGTGATAAAGGCTGTAATGTCACAATGCCTCCCATGTGAGGCATGATGATTCCGGAAGGATCATCAGGACTCACATGTAGTTTCAAGACATTACTGTGTTTTATCATCTGTTTACTTTAGTTCTAACATAAAATTGGAATGAGTTTGTCATCTAGTTATTTTATGCTTCCAGTACAGTTATGAAAACAAATGTCTTTCAGTGTCTTTTGTGCACTTTGGCACTTCTCTCAGTTCATTGTAATGTGTCCTTGCACTGTCATCTTAATTGCTGTTACTGTGAAACAAAATATGACAAAAAGAATCTTAAGTCTAACACACACAAAGATAAATGAATACTACTCTATATAGGAAACAAAACATGTCAGTAGACAAACATACACAGATACATTGAAATAATTACTTAAACAGTCCTCTAAAATTGTCTGTGACCTGTTTGGTCTCGGAATGTTTTTTATCTGTTTCATTCGATTCTTTTAGAATGTCGTTGTTAATCAGGACGTTTCACTTGACACTACACTGTACACTTTTATTTGTCACGCGCTCACTTAACCGGAGTCTGCAACGTCTATTCTCGTTCGGTGAGCGGCGTCGTCCGAGAGGTCACGACCCTGGGTAGCGTCTTTTTTGTGTTCACTCGTGTTGCCTCTCTAGCGTCTCGCATCAAGCGTCATGTCGTTTACATGCAAATAAACAGAAAGAAACCTGTGTTAGGTTCGTGCTATAATGTAGACTTACAGGTAAAGGTTTTATAGGATTCTGGACAGGATTGATAACCTTCTCTTCCAGTTAACGTTTCAGTGCTCAGTAATGCCTTGTCTTTATTTAACTATCTATCGCAAAATATCCGACGTGACTGATTAAATGGAAATTAATTTGAAGCTAAGACTTCTCTTTTTACAGAATAAATAACGTTCATAATTAAGTTTCACTGTGATAGCTTTAGCAATGTCTCTTGCATAGTTGTGAGACGGAAAACATTCTAAGGTCAATGACACGCCCCCACAGCGCGCGCGTCGGTTGTGTTTCAAATGTTAATTGTTGAGTTCAACTGCAAGCAGCTCCGAGCTGTTGCCGGTTACTAGTCCAGTGCAACACGCGCTCGTGTATGCTCGTATGAAGTTTAACGTGTGTCACTCGCGCTCTGCTAAAATGAGAACACGCGGAAAACACACGTCTAGTGTCCTTTCTCCATCGTCGATCGGCGAATCGAAAACTTGGGTAGAAAATACCACCGTCTGTTTCGAGGATTTCACACGACAGTCCCTGCGACTTGCCATGCTGCTTACACACAGGTCAGTGAAGCCAACGTTTTACATATAGTTTGCAAAATGTTTTGCTGTGATCGCTGTCACTACCTGCACTTGCGTGTACACATGTCACTGCACACGTATTTTGTACACTTTATCACTCGCATTTTATTTAGAACGTCTTAGAGTGTCTGCAAATTCACATCTCCCATCTCACACTGTGATTTCACAGTTCAAGTTACTCACAGGTAAATACATTACAAGATTAAACAATGTCCATAAATTACATACATACATACATACATACATTTCTTAAGTTTGCCTACAGTCACAAAATTCTGTTAACCTTTTCAGTCACGCCACGCCGGATTAGCGTATTGAATACCACTACTTGTGCATCAAGGCACGATTATTTCGGTTATTCTCTCTCCCTTTTATAAAGGTAAAAATTTTTTTTTAAACAAATCTTTTAAGCAGCTTGTTATTTCGTTTCTCTTCAAAATTTAGTGTCACTGTTTATGTAGAGCACAGATTGAACAAATTCTGTCTCTACTGGTCGACCATACTCATGCATTTCTCTCCGGAAGATTCATGCTTCATAAAGTTACTGGCTGCAAGTACTACTCGCGGAATGTATTATAATCTCTCAACATTGCTACTCGCGATACGCGATTAGAACAAAACTTTCGCTACCGGATCTCTCCCACAAATTTCGTTTCCACTTCAACCGTCTAAAGAGCACTCAGATGAGCCTGTCAAATTCTAATCCTCACTTTTTTTTAATGGGATACGATGGGGAAGTGGAAGTGGAGAGGATCAAATATGAACATAAATACACTATATAGATACATATACAAATTCTAGCACAACTACACTAGGATATTTTTTTTTGACCTTAGATGCATGACATGCGTCACGTGTGCCTTCAAGTGGCTATTCTTTAATCTAATATCAGATCTTAGTTTTATTATTATAATGTGAGTCATATCTGGTGACAGCTTTCTAGTTTATCACGCTTCCTTCTGGGCGCTTGTCGGGCTTGGCTGTGAAATAACTAATTACTTTAGTGCACCTTACATGTTTAAAGAAGAAACGTTTACCATCAGGAATACTTCAGGCTTGTCAGTACGACGTATATGTTTCGATGTAGTGGCACTCTCGACTACATGACCTAACAGCTGTTGTAAAACACAATAAAGGAAATGCTTTGTTGCTTAGCCATTAAATCTTTATGAGGCTTACTGTTCGTAGATGATACTTTGAATCTGAGATTGAATCTCCTGAAAACTATCAAATACTGCTTTTGACAGTTCAAACACTTGGCTACACAAATCTGTTTAATTCTAAAGATCGCGCTAACAAAAGGTATAGTTCATGGCGGTGTTACAATAACGCACAGTTTACACGCAATAGGCTGTACTCTGTACACTTAAAGACTAACATTCCATTGAGGGCTGAAAAAGAAATTGCTTAACCTAATATTTCACATACATATATATTCATTGGAGTTGGAAGGTGGCAATCTGCTACTTCCTTCCGTATCTCCTTTCACTAATAACGGCATTCCTCAATGCCAACAGCCAACTTGGACTGCTTACACCTATGACTAACTTAAAACTATCTGAGAATCTGTCCTCTCAAATGGAATGTGCTTTCTTTTTCGTACGCCATAATAAATCAAATCTTCAATTACCTCCATAGTTTTTTTTTTTCGCCAAAGTGTGAGTACTCGTATTGGTGTGTTTGAATACCGAGGTGTTTCACAGGTTAAACCTTAGGCTAATGTTCCTTTGCTCGTTACTTTGCCTCGTTATACTTCTTGAGATCCTGGTGGTGATACAATCCTTTAATTCTGCCAGATGCTGGATCCGCTATTAGATAACATCCTGTATGTGGTTTTCTAATTACTACAAATGGTCCGTCGTACAATAGCCTCCATTTCCGATTTCTCTTCAACAACTTCGATGGCTTAAAATGTGTCCGTAAAAGCACCGTTAGTTTTCCGCTTTCTTGTGATGCGACTGATTTGATTCTTCTGTCACATCACTTGACCATTCTCGCTGGTTTTTTACCCATTGTGTGTGTTGATTTGTATCAAACCCTTGTTGGTAATGCACTTGATTACCAGGCTGAAAAATCGGTACATTACTTGCCTGCGTAAAATATACCGGTGGATTGTATTGTTTTCTTGGTTTATTGTTATTGTATCTAAAGTCCCGTTGTGGTGGCGTGTACTGTTGTTGTTGCATGAATGGTTGTTGCTGAGGCGTGTATTGCTGTTGTTGCTGGTGTTGTGGCTGCCCATAGGGTTGTGGTGGAGGTAGCTGACCTCCGCAATTTTGATTGTTGCAACGTTTACCCTTGTATTTGTTCCCATTCTGGTAGAAGTTACTACCGTTATTGTTTGATTGGTATGGGGCATTCCCGTAATACTGTTGTTGCGTGTTGTATATTGGATTGTACCGTTGGTTGCCGTAATGCTTGTTTTTGTGTTTACCATTACGGTAACCATTGTTTCGGCCTCTATTGCGGTTATTGTACTGTTTGTTTCCGTATTGTGTTTCGTGTGAACCATTTCCATTACTACCGTTTCCATTCGAATACGTGCCTGCGTTGTTGTTCTTACGGTTAGCATTCGCACGCGCGTCTTCGTGTATAAGATCGAGCGAATCAAGGACGGATAAAAATGCGTCCTGATCTTCCTCTGACACGTTCACTAATTTTTCGCGTATGGAAATGGGTAGTTTTGACTTAAGAATCATAATAACATCTTTTGTTGTTATGGGAGTGTCCCAATATTGTATCTTTCTCAAGTACTTTTCAAAGTACCGGCGAAGTCCGCCACTGTTCGAATGGAAAGGTTCGGCGTTATAGACCTCTTTGCGTAGGCGTTGCTGAACACCTGCGCTCCAAAATTTGCTTAAAAAGTTCTTCTCAAAGTCGCTAAATGTTTTGCACTTATCAACCATCTCGGTTCCCCATATAGCACTTTCTCCTTGTATGTATCCGGTAATGAATTGTATTCTCTGTTTGTCATTCCAGGCAGCTGGAAAGACTCCTGAAAAGTTCTTTAGGAAAACGACTGGATGAATATTTCGCTTTTCCGGTTGGAATGGTTGAAAAACTCTGTGTTTCAATACACTCTCCTCTTTCATGAGGGTTGTGAGTGTCAATTGTTCAGTGTTGTTGTGTGAATCGTTAAATTCATTTTTCAGTCGCGGAATGTACTGTGGTGTGTTGTGTTGTTGTGTTGTCTGGTATTGATGTTCATCTGGCTCAGAAGGTAGTGAGCGTTTCCCGTCGCTCTGGTTATCATACTGTAGTGTTTGAATTTGCTGTTTCAGGTCGGATATCTCATCTGTTACTTGCTTCCGCCATTCCGGCAAATCCCGGGTAAACACTCGTCTAATTTGGCCTAGCTCAGTACAAACAGTGTCTCCTGAACTGCCGGGTGCAGATAATATGTCTAAGGTTGCGGATTTAACAACATCTTTCAAGTCACGTGTAACCTTCTCCTCAACTAGCTTCTCTTGTACATCAATCCATTCTTTGTAATGTTCGGTAAGTGCTTTAGTGTGCGAAGCAACACTACTGTTAACTCTTTCGTCAATAGTTCGGTCCGAAATGTCATTCGCCATTGCACTTACTTTTGATTCTACAGTGGCTACCGCTGTCGCTAACTCGTCTACCTGTCGTGCAACTGTTTTATACGCAA
This sequence comes from Schistocerca piceifrons, assembly GCF_021461385.2. Classification (NCBI taxonomy): domain Eukaryota; kingdom Metazoa; phylum Arthropoda; class Insecta; order Orthoptera; family Acrididae; genus Schistocerca; species Schistocerca piceifrons. The sequence continues at coordinate 1,022,429,790 of NC_060138.1, read as the reverse complement.
GTTTTACCGAATCGGTTTCTTTGCGACACGCTTCGATTTGAGTTGTGAGATTCTGACCAATGTTATCAATTTTGTTATTCAGAGTGCTTATCTGGGTTGTCAAAGTGGTTACTTGCTCCGTGACGTCACCCTTAACCGAATCTATCTGTGCCGTGACGTCACCCTTAACCGAATCTATCTGTGCCGTGACGTCACCCTTAACCGAATCTATCTGTGCCGTGACGTCACCCTTAACCGAATCTATCTGTGCTGTGAGAGAGCCTACTTGCGTAGTGAGGGTACCTACTTTCGCATCAATGATGGTATTTACGTCATTCCTAACTGAGTCAATCTGTGTTGTCATATCCGTTTTCAGCTCTGATAAAAACTTGTCTCTGTCTTTCTCACGTTGTTCGCGATCACGTTCGCGCTGTTCCCTCTCCTGTCTGTCTAGTATCAATTCCTGTAACATTTTGACAATGTCAACTGATACCGTTATCGGGGAGGTGGGTGTTTCCTGCTGAGTGTCGTCCACGTTAGCTACCTCTTGTCTGTCGTCTGTCCTGGCCGTCGTTCCGCGTGAGCTGAGTCGGTAATGTTTGTTAACAGTGCCGTCGCTTTCGTCTGCAGAGTTCGCGCTCGATTGTCCGTCCGCCATAATGAAATTCAACTATTGCCAACTTAAAATGGGTACTGCCAACTGAAATTCTGATTGTCAATTATTCTTGCCGCGCAAGTTAAAGTCGCGGCGCGTTCGTCAAATGTCTAATGTTACGTGGGTAATAACTGACACACGTCTGTAGCAAAAAGACAAGATGGAGTCAACGCCGTTGAAACAATTGATTGCCAACGCTGTTACACAGAAAAGACTGAAATGGCATCCATCTTGAACTTACACGAGAATACTAACTACAGTATAAAACAAATAGGCCAAGCAAAAGGTTACAGAAAAATGTTCAAATATTTACATTGAAAAAAAATGGTTTTTTACGTTAAGCTACAGAAAGGATAGAGTGAGGTCGAATTTGAAGGTCAATGAGCTACTCTTTAGACAGAACTATGGCAAACGAAAATCTGGTACTCACTCGGCGTTGTCTTCAAAACTGCAAATCTGCGTCTTATTAAATCCCAAGATATTTGTGTAAATACCGCATCCTTCAAGATTGTGTATATTTATTGCTCATCCGTAATTTTATCCAGCATTGGGTTCCAAAGAGCGATACATGAAATAAGACAATCATATATTAGTACCGTGACACTTTCAATATTTTAGTCAAGTCCCTGTTCGGGCGCCAGATCTGGTATGATTTTTTTTTTCCTAGTAATTTAATTGAAAGCTTTGTTGCTTTGGTAAAAATAAAATTGGTTCTTTTTGTCGTGACAGAATAAATTACTATTAATCACACCAGATTTGTCGGAGAACAGCAGCAACATGTGTAATTGACCCAGCTTTAAGAAATTCTATTACCTTTTAGCGGAAAATTCGTGCGGTACTCTCCGACGTTAGAAAAGTCGTGGTGTTCCGTTCGGAGCAGGAGGCGGCTGTCTTTTCTCCTTCGCGATATCGAAAATTACTAAAAAAAAAATGAACAGAAATTTTTTTTCGGAGGAAGATCGCGCGGAGAAAACAGACGGAAGTTACATGAAAGAAACCTAAGGGACCAACTAATTGGATTTGTACGAACATATAAACGGAACTGAAAGAACTTGGAATAAATACTATAACGATGTCGTCACGACAGCCTTCTGTTCCGACAGAACACACGCTGGATCATAAGCTGCATAAATCTTTTAAACAGAAAAGATTATCACAAGTATAATTAATGAAAATAAGGTTGAGAGATTTTCTTTGAAATTAAATAAACTTCAAGGCTTCAAGTATTATATTATGAAACGGAAACTTACATTAACATGGCCACTCATTGTGGCGATGGAGTGAATTTTCACGATACACATTCTCGCTTGTTTGTGGCTACATATATTTTTAATCACTTAAACTCTTAAATTTACAATACAATGATTATATCAGTATGGAGCACAATACTTTTGCGTCCGACTCGCAACACATTCACAGAAGAACAGCTAGAGAGCGGCGCGGCTCCCTGAAGAAGTAAAAATTGGCAATTGTTATTTTGAAACATAGGTGCATCGGTTTTTTTTTTTTTTTACTGATCGATAGCAGCGTATAACAGTTTATAGCTATCGTGATATTCTGCGCTTTTCAGGAGTGCGGCAAAGATATCTGGTTACAACATTCATTGGTATATGTTAAAAGTTCGCACATACTGACGCAAATACAGAAAGAAAAACTTTTACATATTAAAAATCGCAGTGATAAAGGCTGTAATGTCACAACCCGACGGGCGAAGACGCCATGTGGTCTGGAGCGGGCAAGAAGTCCATGGCGGAGGACAACGGGTCACGGGAAGCGATCGGCGGCGCGTGACCCAGGGAAGCGCCCGGCGGTTGCAGCGACGCGTCCACTTAGGGCGTCGCCGGCGGGAGAACAGGTGGCGGCGGCGGCGCGTCGCCATGTGGCAAAATGGAAGGCAGCGTCGGCTGATTCTGCAAGCGATAAAATTCGGACAGTACATCTGGAGATTGTGGCGAAGCCATTACACAAGTATATCAGTCTGTATTGGTACAAACGCGAATTGGCTCGTCGCCAATCCTCGGCGCTCAACTGTTGGACACACCACCGTTGCTCGCCGCAAATTGCCGTAATTTGTCAGTGAACCATCGCTAGCAAAGTCGGCTGTACAACTGGGGTGAGTGCTAGGAAGTGTCTCTAGACCTGCCGTGTGGCGGCGCTCGGTCTGCAATCACTGACAGTGGCGTCACGCGGGTCCGACGTATACTAACGGACCGCGGCCGATTTAAAGGCTACCACCTAGCAAGTGTGGTGTCTGGCGGTGACACCACACTAACCACGTTCTTAATTACTTTGTGTCAGATGTTTATTCAGCGTCCCAGCCCCGTAATTCCTTATGTTCGTTCCTACATTGGTCCCTGTACCTCTATAGCCAAAATGGCTAAGCAGGGATGTTTAGAGGACAAATGTAAGGATGTAGAGGCTTATCTCACTAGGGGAAGATAGATACTGCCTACAGGAAAATTAAAGAGACCTTTGGAAAAAAGAGAGCCACTTGTATGAATATCAAGAGCTCAGATGGAAACCCAGTTCTAAGCAAAGAAGGGAAAGCAGAAAGGTGGAAGGAGTATATAGATGGTCTATACAAGGGTGATGTACTTGAGGACAGTATTATGGAAATGGAGGAGGATGTAGGTGACGATGAAATGGGAGATATGATACTGCATGAAGAGTTTGACAGAGCACTGAAAGGCCTGAGTCGAAGCAAGGACCCGGGAGTAGGCAACATTCCATTAGAACTACTGACGGCCTTGGGAGAGCCAGTCCTGACAAAACTCTACATCTCGTGCGCAAGATGCATGAAAGAGGCGAAATACCCTCAGACTTCAAGAAGGATATAATAATTCCAATCCCAAAGAAAGCAGGTGTCGACAGATGTGAAAATTACCGAACTATCAGTTTAATAATTCACAGCTGCAAAATATTAATGCGGATTCTTTACAGACGAATGGAAAAGCTGGTGGAAGCCTACCTCGGGGAAGATCAGTTCGGATTCCGTAGCAATGTTACAACACGGGAGGCAATACTGACCCCACGACTTATCTTAGAAGAAAGATTAAGGAAAGGCAAACCTATGTTTCTGGCATTTGTAGACTTAGAGGAAGCTTTTGACAATGTTGACTGGAATACACTCTTTCAACTTCTAAAGGTGGTAGGGGTAAAATGCAGGGAGTGAAAGTCTATTTACAATTTGTACAGAAATCAGATGGCAGTTATAAGAGTCGAGGGGCAGGAAAGGGAAGCAGCGGTTGGGAAGGGAGTGAGACAGGGTTGTAGCCTCTTCCCAATGTTATTCAATCTGTATATTGAGCAAGCAGTAAAGGAAAGAAAAGAAAAATTCGGAGTAGGTCTTAAAATCCATGGAGAAGAAATAAAACCTTTGAGGTTCGCCGATGACATCGTAATTCTGTCAGAGATAGGAAAGGACTTGGAAGAGCAGTTGAACGGAATGGACAGTGTCTTGAAAGGATGATATAAGATGAACATCAACAAAAGCAAAACGAGGATAATGGAATGAAGTCGAATTAAGTCGGGTGATGCTGAGGGAATTAGATTAGGAAATGAGACACTTAAAGTAGTAAAGGAGTTTTGCTATTTGGGGAGCAAAATAACTGATGATGGTCGAAGTAGAGAGGATATAAAATGAAGACTGGCAATGGCAGGGAAAGTGTTGCTGAAGAAGAGAAATTTGTTAACATCGAGTACAGATTTAAGTGTCAGCAGGTCATTTCTTAAAGTATTTGCATGGACTGTAGCCATGTATGGAAGGGAAACATGGACGATAAATAATCTGGACAGGAAGAGAATAGAAGCTTTCGAAATGTGGTGCTACAGAAGAATGCTGGAGAATAGATGGGTAGATCACATATCTATGAGGAGGTATTGAATAGAATTGGGGAGAAGAAGAGTTTGTGGCACAACTTGACAAGAAGAAGGGTCAGGTTGGTAGGACATGTTCTGAGGCATCAGGGGATCACAAATATATCATGGAGGGTAGCGTGGAGGGTAAAAATCGTAGAGGGAGACCAAGAGATGAATACACTAAGCAGATTCAGAAGGATGTAGGTTGCAGTAAGTACTAGTAGACGAAGAAGCTTGCACAGGATAGAGTAGCATGGAGAGCTGCATCAAACCAGTCTCAGGACTGAAGACCACAACAACAACAACCTCTATAGCATCTTGTAATTTTCTTTAAATAATGTTTCTGCTTACCGAACAGTACAAAGGTGTACTGCCGGTTCATAGTGCCAAGCGGACACAATATTTCGGCGATCAAACATGTCGCCATCGTCAAGTGTGCTGACAAACTGAGCTGAGGGCGGGCTTCCGACTGCTACCCCTGCCCCTGTGAGCCGCTCTGACCGCGGCCACTTGTCGGCTGTTGCGTAGACGCCAGCGTCGACGTCTGTGACAGCGTTGATGTAAGTTCTCAGTCCGCCCTGTTCGCCAGATCATTTTGTTTGCTGAGAGCCTTCTTACTTAAACTCAGTGCTGGTTCCCAAGCTTTGCAAGCCTCACTCTCGGTTGATGAGATCGTCTATGGTACCAATTTCTATGGCCTCTCAAACATTCTTTCCCAGTATTTGGAAGTCTGTACGGAGATCCTGCTTCGTTCGTACCCCATCGCGTGATTCTCGGACAAACAGTACTCTGCCACCGCTGGCTTCTTGGGATACATCAGTCGAGGGTGCCTCTGGTGTTCTCAGCAACGATCTTCGACGGTTTGTACTGTCTGTCCAATACATATATGTCTTCCCACATTGACATATAACCTCGTATGCGCCGGCCTTCCGCAAACCGAGATCACCTTTGACTCTTCCCTATAATGCTCGTGTTTTATTGGGCGGGAAAAAGACGGCTTTTACTGGATGGTTCTTCAATATGCTTGCGGTTTTTCCGCTAGTGCGCCCTTGTACGATATAAAGGTAGCGTGTGTCTCTTACTCCGTGACTTCTTGCGTCTCCACAGATCGTACTGTTGTGCTGCGGCTGAGAGCGAGCCTCATCTGCCATTCTGGGTCCCTGTTTTCTCGGAATACAGTTCTGTGGTGTCCCATGCCCTGGGGAAGGCTCTCTGCGTCTGAAATGGCGCACGCCCTGTGCGCTTCTGTTTTTACTATCCTATTCCTCTGTATTGCTCTCTGCATGCATATACAGATCTGTGTGCGTTTTCATTCGATACACACCTTGGCCCACGGTGGCATTAGCCGTCTTTTTCCGGCCCACCAGAACACGAGCATTATAGGGAAGTGTCAAAGATTATCTCGATTTGCGGAAGGTCGGCATATACTGGATTCTATGACAATGTGGTGATTCCAGATTTTTGTCCACCGCCTGTTCAAAAAATGGTTCAAATGGCTCTGAGCACTATGGGACTTAACATCTGTGGTCATCAGTCCCCTAGAACTTAGGACTACTTAAACCTAACTAACCTAAGGACATCACACCGTCTGTTCATCTCTATAAATTTGGAAGAGTGTTGGGACTCTTGTTGTTCACGTTGTGCTAGCATTTCACCCAACAGACAATGTTGGCAGTCCTCAAACCTTTCCCAAATGGTGCAGTTATCTATAATGAAGTTCTGCCTGAAACAGGCTGCTCAGGTATTCAGCGAGATCGTGATAAGATTTCAAAGAGGAGTAAAGATTGACAACTTTCTCTAAATGTTCAGAAATATGTACTATCCTTTAATACGAATATCAAAGATTCACAACTAAGGTCACTCAACTCATACAAATACCCGGGATGTAATAATAGGAATATGAAATGGAAATATCATATAGGCTCATTTGTAAGTAAAGCAGGTGGCAGACTTCGGTTCAGTCGTAGAGCAATATGTCAACAAAAGAGATCGCTTTTAAAACATTCCTTACGACATTTCAATCGCCATATTTCTCCTCCATCGGCGAAACTATTCTGTTGACGCCGACCTACCTACATAGTGGAAAACGATCACCATAATAGAATAAGGGAAATCAGAGCTCACAGAGAATGATATAGGTGTTCGTTTTTTAGTTCGTTTTTCCATGTGTTGTTCGAGAGTGGAAGAACAGAGATTCGGCGTGAAGGTGGTTCGATGAACGATCTGCTAGGCACTTATATGTAATTATCAGAGCAGCCATTTACACGTGGAAGTAGAAGATTGGACTAATTGTGTGAGCGTGTGGGTGTTATTCTGTCATTCTGCACAACGGATTAATCTGAGATGTACCCTTTACCCTGTGGCTCCTGCAAGATGCAATTTCCTCACCCACACTACTACAGAAGTCAGACAGACGCTCCTAACGTTCTAAAGAGAAATGCCTGAAAAACTTTCAGCAATAAATATCTTCTAGAGTCGTCCGCTGTAAGGAAATGACACAAAAATTCTAAAATTTCTTACGTAACTAGTGGGATACTTGGGTACTGGAGTAATGCTAGTTAGTGTAAGAAAAACATGAAACTAACGAAAATTAATGGCGCTTTTAGTTATGAACTAAACAAGTTATTTCCGGGCTCTTTTCGGAATGTGAAGTTACCTCTTAAGGACAGGATTTGCTAATGAAATTTCTATACAAATTTATTGACTTGGCGGAATGGCTGAGAGCCCCGCCTATTCAACTTGAATAATTATCCATTAGAATGTTGCTAGTACAGTCGAGGCTGTCGCGTATGAAATGCAGTGAAGTGTACTGTTGTGCAGGAAATATGGGGCTCGCAAGAGCTGTAACGCACATACCATAAGCTGAGATGACTGCTGTCTCCGCCACTTGCTGCTGACAAATAAGATAACTCTCGTTCTATCTGGATTGACCTTCGCCAATCAAACTCTCCCTACACCTTGATGAAGTCAAGGACTCCTATTGGCTTGTTACACCAGTTAGATAACTAGTCCACCACAATGCCCCTCAAAAATTCGCTTGCAAGCGTTTAACTATAACTCTGTCCGTTCACACCGCACAATAAGTGTGGCGGCCAACACACTAAACAACGCTTAATCGCAAGGACTCAATATAGAGTCGCACTCTGATTCGCTCTCGACAGTGGTGCTCTCCCAGTGAAGTACTGAGGAGAGACTTGTTCCTTGCTCTTTGAGTACACGTACAAGTGCACATGCTCTCGTTACGTGTTCTCACTCCAAGAGTAACAACAGAACGGCCCCTCTCCATGCCAGACATGAAGGGGTATATCTTTCAGTCTCTTCCATTACTCCTTCAGCTCAAGGCGTCAGGAATGTCGTCTGCCAATCAGCATTGCTCTTCTAAAACAGGAGAATGACGTTTCGCTTAAGGCGACCAATCCAGAAATCTGTAGCATCGGTGTTTGGCGTTTGCAGTCTCCCTGTGAAAATTGTGTGCTATATTTGTAAAGAATGCTAGGCTGGGCGCTCCCACACAATGTAGCGGAATTTGCTTTTAAGCCGATTACGGGGTCGTTCTCCCTTTCACTCGGGTAAAGGCTGTCTGCTCCACGGGAGGTCGCCAGCTGACGTAGATAGGTTGGCTCATCCTCTGAAGGAACCGGCCTCCTGGCATGCGGTTTGCTCTCCTGAACTAAAAGTCCCTGCGACCATCGTGTCTTAAATGTGTGTTTGTACGCCAGCCTCGAGTATTTCAATCTCGGTGAGCACTTGTGATTTACTAGTTATTTGCATATTGTTTACATGAATTCATACAACATTGACTTTATTTTATCGAGTTTGGGTTCGAATGAAGCGTCTTGATGTGCGGAATATGATTGTGAGGGCGGAATATGTAAGCAACGAAGGTCAGGAGACCACATCGTCTTACATACCTCCCTCCTTCTGACAAAATTTTTGTCTGGGGTTTGTCAATGCCGAGGAAAACACTGACAAAATCAGGTAAAAATTGTTCTTTTATATTTTCCAATGAACTTTTCTCAGCCATTCTTAAAAAAAATTTTCTAGTGGTTTCTTTATAACTATTGTTTCTAATTTTTTCTATAATTTATGTTTTGTTGTTAGGCAAATATAGACTTTACAAAGGTTGTTATTCTTTGTCGTTGCCAGTACGTGTCTCCGTTTTTCTTTTTCATTTCCAAAAATTGTTATTACAATATTAATTTTTCTAAACTCGTTAGTGTACAGTATATCGTGTTTGAATGTGGTTATATCTTTTCTTTAGTTAAGCTTCGCGTGAATGTTCGCAAAAGCTCTGTTGTGTGACTTTGTTTTATTAATTTAAGCATTATTTGTGTCACTGTTTCAAGAGTGAATAAGTGTTTGTTTTTTCTTTATTCTATACTCTATGCAGGAGTAGGTTTAATAATGAATAAAGCAACAGGAATGCGGGTAAGCTACTACAAACAGCACAGCGAACGCATCGTTGTGGCCAAGATAGACACGAAGCCCACACCTAGGACAGTAGTACAAGTCTATGTGCCTACTAGCTCTGCAGATGATGAAGAAATTGAAGAAACGTATGATGAGATAAAATAAATTATTCAGATAGTGAAGGGAGACGAAAATTTAATAGTCATGGGTGACTGGATTTCGATAGTAGGAAAAAGGAAGAGAAGGAAACGTAGTAGGTGAATATGGATTGGGGGTAAAGAATGAAAGAGGAAGCCGCCTGGTGGAATTTTGCACAGAGCACAACTTAAGCATAAAAGAAGGTTGTATACATGGAAGAAACCTGGAGATACTGACAGGTTTCAGATAGATAATATAATGGTAAGACAGAGATTGAGGAACCAGGTTTTAAATTGTAAGACATTTCCAGGGGCAGATGTGGACTCTGACCACAATCTATTGGTTATGAACTGCAGATTAAAACTGAAGAAACTGAAAAAAGGTGGGAATCTAAGGAGATGGTGCCTGGATAAACTGACTAAACCAGAGGTTGTACAAGTTCCAGGGAGAGCATAACGGAACAATTGACAAGAATGGGGGAAAGAAATACAGTAGAAGAAGAATGGGTAGCATTGAGGGATGAAGTAGTGAAGGCAGCAGAGGATCCAGTAGGTAAAAAGACGAGGGCTAGTAGAAATCCTTGGGTGACAGAAGAAATATTGAATTTAATTGACGAAAGGAGAAAATATAAAAATGCAGTAAATGAAGCAGGCAAAAAGGAATATAAACGTCTCATAAATGAGATCGATAGGAAGTGCAAAATGGCTAAGCAGACATGGCTAGAGGACAAATGTAAGGATGTAGAGGCTCATCTCACTAGCGGTAAGATAGATACTGCGTACAGAAAATTAAAGAGACCTTTGGAGAAAAGGGAACCACTTGTATGAATATCAAGAGCTCAGATGGAAACCCAGTTCTAAGCAAAGAAGGGAAAGCAGAAAAGTGGAAGCAGTATATAGAGGGTCTATAGAAGGGCGATGTACTTGAGGGCAATGCTATGGAAATGGAAGAGGATGTAGATGAAGATGAAATGGGAAATATCATACTGCGTGAAGAGTTTGATAGAGCACTGAAAGACCTAAGTCGAAACAAACCCCCGGGAATAGACAACATTCCATCAGAACTACTGACAGCCTTGGGAGAGCCAGTCCTGAAAAAACTCTGTGGTGAGCAAAAATGTATGAGATAGGCGAAATACCCTCAAACTTCAAGAAGAATATAACAATTCCAATCCCAAAGAAAGCAGGCGTTGACAGATGTGAAAATTACCGAACTATCACTTTAATAAGTCACGGCTGCAAAATACTGACGCGAATTCTTTACAGACAAATGGAAAAACTGGTAGAAGCTGACCTCGGGGAAGATCAGTGTGGCGTTCGCTGTGTTATTCAGTGGTTTAGTATTTAACTAATTTGTAAATTAAAATGATAATCTTACTTTATTACATTGAGAAATTTCTAAATATTTTTTCTCCCGGCTAAAGATTTGGTCAAGTTGCTAAAGAACTCCAAGTTAACGTCGTGTTAAAGTGTTGTCCGTAAGTATCACTAAATCACAGTTCATACAACAGATTCATCGTAACTCGTGCGTAATTATTTTCGGCTTCATACATCAGCTAGAAACGTTTGTTACAACGCTCGTGCTAGGAGCACTGTTTTTAAAGAACCAATCTGATTCGAATTATTTTCATTAAAATGAGTTCGGGACCACTGGTGCACATTTATTTTTACACATTTGTATTACCTTCGGTATTTATGTCTGCAGAGTTGCGTAATTTGAATTTGCTTCTGAGATAATTGTTAAGATGGCGGCAGAGAATTGATAAAGACTTTCTATTGTTAGAACAAATAGGATAAGTATTTGAAATGCTTATTAAACTTTACTTTCGTATTGTGCACTATGTAACTACATCAAGCAAACATTTGATTTTTTTTTCCAAGGAAAACACAGACAATGTCGTCAGTGGTTGCGCTCCTTGCAGCGGAAAGAAATAATTAACACAGATAATGTTTACTGAGAGAAGAATTAAAGTTGCAAATAATTATTCACTCATATTTATAATAATAATGAACTCTATTCTTAAGTAATAATTTCTTAACAGACCTCAGTTTGATATGCGTTTTGCGTCCTGAACCTACAAAAGCCAACCAACAGAAGGTAAAAACAAAGGAAGACAAACGTAGATCATAAAAGGAATTTACAATTATCATTGTCTTTGTGTGATACACATCGACATGTCCAATTACATTATAATATATTGTATAAATAATTAATATTTATCATCGTTTTCACTGTTTTTTTAATATGTTGAATAGATAATGTTTATAATTGTTAGAGGCATAATTTCCTCTCGTCGCACTGTAGCTAAAATTTATCTCGTGGATGTTACAATGCCACTTGGGCTGAGAAAAAAAATTAGTTTATCTATTGTACATTTTTTTAATCAGTCCACGTAATCCACGTAGATTTACTACTCTCATGATGCATATGTTTAGTTTCAATGTTGTTTTGGACACGATAAAATTATAGTCGAATCGAGTACTTTAAATGACTTCAGTGACTGTATTATCTCGGAAATTGTTGCGAATACTTCCGGATTAACTTATTCCCCCCCCCCCCCCCATTTGGGTTCACTGGACTCGGAAAACCGGGAATATAACCGTCCAAGGGGCTTCAAGAAAATACAGACACCTACTTTTAACAGTCAGGCTTGACATGATTGTCATGAAATACGCTGGAAAATGCAAATTTATGTCTCTGTTGTAAGCATCTGCGATAATGAATGTTTTTTCATGGTGGTATATCATAACAGTTTCCAAAGTCACTCAGTTATCGAATATGATAAGAATTTGCCGCTGACGTCGTAAGACCGCCCCCGTGTCGAGCCGTTGGACCGCAGACAGGTAGTGGCTGCTGCTGGACCGCCCCCGGCCGAGTCGGTGGGGCGTCGGCTGCCGTCGGCTGCATCGTGGTTTGGATCTGCTGCTGGCTAGAAGTCGCGCTGCAGCAGGTCTTGTTTCTCCTTTCCCACGTCCCTCAGTTTAAGACGGGTACATGAAATGTCAAAATACAAGCGTCAGTGACAAGATAATTACTATTCTCACCCTGTGGAAAGGTCCATTTCACTCACATTCACACGGATGGAATTAGACTGTTTTTGGAGTATGTTCTGTATTTTGACACTGTTCAACACAATGTAGTGAATCACATGTAAGTTTATCACAATATGCACATTTTGAACACTGCACCGTTAATCATGCAAGTGTCCGTAGTGTGCTTCGTTTACTTAAGCGGAATGTAAATGTTTTCGCGACGCGCTGCGTAGCCAACGTTGCATTATTGTTTTGCCGCGCGGCTGGCTGTACAGTCTGTCACATTACATTTGGGACGCGAAGACGCTTCGTATCAAACTACTAAAGGTCATCAGTTCAAGTTAATTATTAATACAGTCAACAGTACTCAACATTCGTAGCGTTGCTGCTAACTTTGACACTCCAAGAGCGTTCATAAGGTTACGTGATCTCGCGTCCGTCGGTCGTCGTAATTTAATGTATATATTATTATTGTTATTATTATTTTTTGATTGTTGCCGACTTACGTGGTGGGCCTTCATAAAAATGATATTTAAGTTGAACAATGTAATAAACTTTTCATATAAATTTCCTCGGCTAGTCAGTTGACGTTAAAGCAAAAGATCTTTAGTTATTAATTACAATTGCGGCCCACACACGCGCGAGAGTATTTTCTTACCTCCGTTAACCATTGTATTGTAGTCAGAGTCCTGGCTCTGGGTCTCGGCTATGCTACTGAAAATAAGAATCTTAAAGCTAAGTATTTCTGCAACTTCGTGCGGCTGTGGAGAAAAATTAATATTATGCTAATAGCGGGCGAGTTTTCCGCTTCCGCTAATTTTTCATAAGTTAATATCGCCACGTAATGGCGTCGTTGGCTGCATCGGCCGCTGCGATTGTTGAGCTGTAAATTACTTGAATGCAGGTTAATTCAAGGAAGGCGGACATGAAATCGGGATCACCTCTTACAAATTAAAAGTGCACAATAATATTAAATAGTTATATTATATGTTTAACTCATATAAATATGCTTACATTTGTCAGCACACGCAAGATGTCCCTCTAGACACATTCAAGACAAAAGAAGAAGTGAAGTCGACTAAAAAATTAACAAAAGAGTGTAACTTGTCGTGTCTTTAGATCATTCTGTCATAAATTATTTCTTTGCAATCTAAACCTACACAGAGAAATTATTATTTTACGGCTACATGATAAAAAATTTGGCACTGGGGACGCTATATTGCCCCCCGAAATGTTTGTGTCATAGAAAATGTTCGTGTTTTTTGACACAAATATTTCCACTTTCATGTCCACAGTGTCCACACGCAGATTTTTCTTTCACAGTTTATATATGTCACATCGTATGTTGTAATTACTGAGGTGCGTTGCACACAAAGTGTAATACAGATGAAGTTCAAGGTATACAACCACGAGTTAGTCCGGAATATTTGAAGTCCCAGGGGTGTCAACTGTTCGCTCCCCATTTGGCGCGGCCATAGGGAAACCTGGGGAAAACCTCGGCGGAGCGACAGACTAACTGCTTTGGTCACTTTCACTTAATTGTTTCTGGAATGTCATTGGAGTACAGGATGTGCATACAAATATTTTTGTTGCACTATGCAAAAAATGAGGTCATTAAAACAGTTGATTGCGGTGTCGTTGATGATCTACGCCGCGACGTTTGGCTCGCGACGGCGTCGGTTGGTGTGTTCGGTGCTCGGCGTTCGCGGCGGCTGCGGAGAGGTCAACGCCCGCTCGACGCCAGCGTGTGTCTCGCCGTCGCGGAACGTCAGAATCAGCTGATCGGCTGCACCGTTGGCGATACGCTTCTGTCTCGGCCGGGCGTGGCGGAGTGGGATGATATCCGCCCCCCGCTCTTGTTGGCAGGAGTCAGCTCTGCTACGCATCTCCGATGTAGTACATGAAACACACACACAACCAACGTAATATTTGTTTCCCGCTGCAGATGGTTACGCTAGTGGGAAAGGAGCATTTATTAGTGCGGCAGTTGTTGTTAAGTTTTCGCCAGTTTCCGAGTGTCAAGCTAGCACTGTCTTGCAGAAAACATGACATGGACCTTCCCCCGTGAATGCAGTTTTGATGCAATACTGTTTCCATTACACGTCAGTTTTTGTCTTGATAAAATTATTTATGTTTTCGCCGCACTCGCAGGCACTGGTGAGTGTCCCAATACGAGCTTAGCACAAACATTCGCCGTTTCTGCGGTCGCTGTTTTGCAACAGTCCACGCATCGCATTCCAATCTCGCATTATTGTGCTCACTGAAACTACAGTCTGTCCCAAAAATATTGACTGTGGGTTCACTTCACGTTAACAGTTCACATTTATAAGCAAATTCACAGTTTTTCGTGCGTAATATTGGCGTTTGGCGTCCTCACCGCTGTTGAAGGTTCAATACTAGCACTTCACTGTCCATATCACAGTTTCACCTTCACAGTTTTTCACACTGCTTAAAGTAACTGTTTCGATTAGTTCACAAACACTAATGTATTTCATTCAGTCTGAACTGGATTTTGGCTAGTGCTGGATTTTACCAGTCTCTCGCACTAATTATCTCTTTTTGTTTTCCACTTAGAGTCGTACTTGCCTTCAGATTTTTTGACTATACAATTGTATTTCCGTCTCAACTGAGGTCAGTCCCCATGTCATGTCTGCCCACTCATTGCGTACTTGCTCTCCAGAGCCAGGCTCGACTTTACAAAACTTTGCCTCTCGCATTATTGTACACATTTTATAATCTAGGCCTAGCGTGCAAGTTCCTAGATTAATGTTAGATTTGTGACTTTTGTTTGCACTACAAATTCGTGCAAATCTCTGCCTTAGCAGATGGCAATATATTTTAACACTGCTAAGCGGTAGTCGCGTTTACTGATTTGCTTTGTACTTTGTCCACAACACATGAGGTACCTTGGGTGATGTACACCCTGCACTCATGTTGTTTAGTAAATTATGATTGAGCATATTTCAAGATCGGTATAGACATAAATACATAGAACAACATATACACTATAATATTAAATTTCATAAGTTGCGTTACTACTACAGTTCAAAAATATTCATGACACACTAATGAAAAAATCCGTCATCATTAAATGCTATTGAAATTTTTTTTAATATATTTTTTTTTTGCTTTTTTCAACATGAAATTTTTAAAATATTCTTAAACCTACGTTCATTTTTTTCTTCAAAATGCAATTGCTTAAAAATACTATTATTCCTTAACATCTACAAAATTGAATCGCACTAATCTTGTGTGCCTCATTGTCTTCAACTATTACACTAAAATCGGAACATTTACACACAGAAAAAATACACTCTAAACTTAACCTACTACACACAAAGGTAAATGTTGCTCTAGTGAGCAAACTTCTTTAAGTCTTTGTAAGTATTTTTTCTTATTTCCTTGGTAACTGCCTCCTTATTTGACCACGGAATGGTGTAGTTTGCGTGACAGAAAGTATCATGAGGTACCACTTCGATGTTATAGGTGTAGCCCTCGATAACACCGGGTTTTTCCGAAAACACATTCTCATAATCTGTAAGTAGCTGAGTCAATTCGTTTTGTTGTGCTTCAGTCAAATGTTCTGACTCCCTAACTTTCATGGCTATCAGTTTCCTTTTTTCCTCTTTACCTTCAGTAATAAATTCTTTATAATATGCTTGTCTTGTACTTAAGTCAGAATATAAATTCATTACCTGTATTCCTTCGAATCTCGTTTGAAAGCTCCGGCAATATTTACCGTGCACTTCCCGTGTCCTCAACAACGGCAAAACTACACGTGTACCATCATTCATAAGGCTTACTTCCCCGCACAAGAGGTCGATTTTTGCGTCCCTCTGGCGTAAAAATTCCATCCCCAGGATGCAGGCAACACCTAATCCCTTAACTACTAGGAACGAGCTTTTCATTACTTCATTTCCTACCGTAAACTCGACTTGCACCTGGTGCTTTATGATATGAGATTGTGCACCTATTGCACCTGTTACACGACAATTCTTCACTGGCAATACTGGTATTCTATTATTTTGACTCAAGTACTTGTAAAAATTTGCACTCATGACATTGGTTGACGCACCGGTATCGACTATTATCTGTATTGGTGCTCCATACATATCTGCTTGCAATATAGCCTGCACAACACTTTTGTCGGTTCGGTTACATTTCTGCGGTATGTCTACAAGTTCCTTTTCTATTTTTGTTCCTTCATTGTATCTCAGCATACAAAGTTTATGGCTGTCTTCCGTGAATGTGCCCTCACTACACCATCCTGCAGCCAACAACGGAGAGCGTATTGTGGCTGTCTTTAGTTTAACGGATGAGCATTAGTGGGTTGACAGTTGTCTGTCACTTCCACTAACCTCACATTGTGGTTCTGGTTGTTGTTGTTGCTACTGTTGGGTTGGCCGCCCTGCCTCCCCGATGGTGTATTTTGATATTGTGTATGGCTCTGGTTTTGTGGTGGTCGGTTGTAACTCCCTGACATATTCTGTGACGGACCTGGGTTGGCGTTCCATTGTGGCGCTGTGTTTTGTTGCCACTGTGGTGTCGGTTCGTTACGACCACGCCACTGGTTTCGGTTGTTCCGCCATTGCGGATTGCCGTTACCATTATATCCATTACTCATGCGTCCATCATGATGTCTCTTTCGATTTTCACGATTATAACCGTTGCCGTTATAACCATTGCCATTGTTTGTGCCTTGATTCTGTTGCCGGTGCTCTTGCCTATTCCCGTTACCATTTGGTACTAAGTCACTACCGTTACTGTGGCTGCTATTGTAATCGGCTTTGTGTTGATTATAGCCTGCATGGTTCCACTTGTTTTCGGTTTTCACATCTTCGATCAATAGGTCAACAGAATCCACTATTTCCATGAATTGTTCTATATCGTATTCCGGCACATTGATGAAATATCTTTTAATTTCACTGGGCAACTTCATTTTTATTAATCTGATTATGTCACGATCGGACATTGGCTCGTCCCAGTACCTGGTTTTGTTTATATACTTTTCGAAATATTTGCGTAACGTTCCCATCTTAGGATTGTACATTTCTGGACTGTACAACTCCTTTCGTAGTCTTTCTTGGACGCTATCGGACCAGAATTTTTGCAAGAATGCACCTTCAAACTGTTGCATCGTTAGACATTTTTCGGACACGTCGGTGGCCCACAGTGCCGCGTCACCTTGAATGAAGGAGACCACGAACTGTATTCTTTGTCTTTCCGTCCATGTCCTGGGAAACACATTCCTGAAGCTCTTAATAAATACAACAGGGTGGACATTTCGTTTTTCGCTATTGAAAGGTTGGAATGTCCTGTGTTTTATTACATTGTCCTCTTTTTTGCACATCTGATTGCTACATTCTGGGACATTCATCACTTCGTGATGTGCGCTGCACGGTATCGCGTGTTGTTCGTGCTCATAATTCGCATTAGGTTGCGGTTGCGCACTCGCACCCTGGCTACCGTCACCGTTATTATAGTAATCAGTGCGCGGAGTCTGATTCATGATCTGTCCGCCACTGTTTACATTGCTTTCCAACGCAGACAGTCTCCGCGCGACCTCCTGTTGCCAATTTGACAACTCCGCAGTCACACGGGACTTAATCTGTGTTAATTCGGCATGTAGTGCGGCAGCGCTGGCGTCAATATTTACACTCGCGGCCGCAGTCGCTTGTTCTACAGCTGTTTTTACGTCGCTTTCAATCTTTGCAGATATCTCGCGATCCTTTACTTCTAGCCATTCATTTAATTCTTTTTCTACTTTTTGAGCTTGCACTTCCAAATATGCGTCAGTACTTTTCCGTGCATCTATCTCCACATTATCTACGCGGTTGGTTAAAGTCTGGACATTATCTTCAAGCCTAGCCTGCGATATCTGTAATTTTTGCATTTCGCCGGCAAAGCTTTGCGCAAGATCGGGTATTTCTTTGCACGCATCCCGCATCTCGGCTAGTTCGCTTTGGATACTGTCGAGTTTTGCTTCACTGCGCTGCTCTTGCTCAATGAGCTTTTGCGTTAATTTTTTCTCCTGCTCATGCAACATCTGAGCCAGTTTTTCGTCTCTTTGTTTTTCCCTCTGTTCTGACATTCTTTCCTTTTCCCTTTCTTTCAGTTCTCTTTGTTGCTCTTGCTCATGGAGCATCTGAGCCAGTTTCTGATCTCTTTCCCTATCCCTATCTTCTAACCTGCGCAGAAATTCTGCAAATGGGTCTGCAATCGGTGAGCATACTGATGCCCCGCTTAATCTAGCACTCGATTGCCCCCCCCCTGCCCAGGCAGTGGAGTTGTTACTCTATTCCCATTCTGCTGTGGAGCGTCATTCACCGTCCACAGATCCTCGCCCCCCGCTCCGGAAATTAGGTTATCCGAGGCGGTGGCTTGGGATTCGTTTACGTATTGCAAATGATCCTCACTTTCCATATTAACAGAATTTTGTTCTTTTGGTACGGATGCTTTAGGTTGTCCTATCTTACCCATACTAAATTCTCTTTAAGCCACTGACAAATCTTTAACACTGATACACACACGATTAATTATCCCCTCCAAAAATAAACACATAAATACACAAAACGAATAATTATCCCTCCAAAAATAAACACATAAATACACAAAACACCGAAGGTATCTCATGTGCACATGGGTTCGATATTCCGCACAGAGCTGCACAGGATGCTTGCACAATAGGCCTTACCTTACTTATTTTTCTTTCTCGCATTCCTTTTCTTTTCTACACTCTTTCCTCTTCAGATCTCCTCAGGGTGTGGTTTTGTTGTTGTACATGTAAAAGAATTCATACAAGCATTAACATTTTACAACAATTAGACACATACATAATTACATTCATTACAATAGAATCATATTAATCGGGCCCCAAAGTTGCGGCGCCAATCTCGCGTCCGTCGGTCGTCGTAATTTAATGTATATATTATTATTGTTATTATTATTTTTTGATTGTTGCTGACTTACGTGGTGGGCCTTCAAAAAATGATATTTAAGTTGAATAATGTAATAAACTTTTCATATAAATTTCCTCGGCTAGTCAGTTGACGTTAAAGCAAAAGATCTTTAGTTATTAATTACAATTGCGGCCCACACACGCGCGAGAGTATTTTCTTACCTCCGTTAACCATTGTATTGTAGTCAGAGTCCTGGCTCTGGGTCTCGGCTATGCTACTGAAAATAAGAAGCTTAAAGCTAAGTATTTCTGCAACTTCGTGCGGCTGTGGAGAAAAATTAATATTATGCTAATAGCGGGCGAGTTTTCTGCTTCCGCTAATTTTTCATAAGTTAATATCGCCACGTAATGGCGTCGTTGGCTGCATTGGCCGCTGCGATTGTTGAGCTGTAAATTACTTGAATGGAGGTTAATTCAAGGAAGGCGGACATGAAATCGGGATCACCTCTTACAAATTAAAAGTGCACAATAATATTAAATAGTTATATTATATGTTTAACTCATACAAATATGCTTACATTTGTCAGCACACGCAAGATGTCCCTCTAGACACATTCAAGACAAAAGAAGAAGTGAAGTCGACTAAAAAATTAACAAAAGAGTGTAACTTGTCGTCTCTTTAGATCATTCTGTCATAAATTATTTCTTTGGAATCTAAACCTACACAGAGAAATTATTATTTTACGGCTACATGATAAAAAATTTGGCACTGGGGACGCTATAGTGATCACAGTTTTATCACTGCTCATCATTATTCACAATATAAATCACAGTTCTTCAAGCGTCCACTAGTTCCTGCGAAACACGTTTTACTGTTCTGATTGCTGTCAGTAGTTTTCCAGAGTATTTAACAGACAATCTATATGCAAATGACACTTTTCAAGTAATGAGGTCAGGTACACTTGCACGTAAGTTCATATTACCATGACTGAATAACAAAATTTATTATTTTACTGTGTCACATAAACATGAGACAATATAAAAATTTCAGAATCTGCTACATTATCTTGACCATGAGATCATTACTGAACTGTCCAGATAACAGTACATTTCCATTTTTATTACAGATACCGTACATGTATTTATATATTTCTATTTTTTTATTTATTGGGATTGTTATTTGCCATGTTTTTGGGACAGATGTCCATGTTCGGCTTATCTAACCGAAATTTTGCTCATAAGAGCGTTTTAAATGACTTCGTAATGAAACCGTGTATGTAAATCAGTACACATTCAGATTTCGCCTCGCTATTTTTTTTTTCAAGTCACACAACTCACCCACCACCAACACTCGCAACGTGTGTGGGACTACATGACTTCATCTTACGAAAATATTTTTATTATTCCATTCTTACACACGAACAAATATATTATTTTAGCATTTTAATCATTTCTATGCTACGTACAGAAAGGTAATATTCCTTACATTTAATGCAATAAGATTTAAGTGTTTATCAAGTTATTGATCCCTTTTAGAGTAAAACTACATTTAT
This sequence comes from Schistocerca piceifrons, assembly GCF_021461385.2. NCBI lineage: Eukaryota > Metazoa > Arthropoda > Insecta > Orthoptera > Acrididae > Schistocerca > Schistocerca piceifrons. The sequence goes on along the minus strand of NC_060138.1, from coordinate 1,022,409,267 downwards.
TATGGAGATTCTCTACTTATTGTTCAAATAATTCAAGAACATTACAGTGTAATACTTGACATAAAAGTTTATAAACTAATACGTACATAATATTATCACATTATTCCTGCTAATTATTTTACCATAAACATTATATTTACAGTTATGGGGTAGTGCACTTCCACTTCTGATTGGTCCTTTGTATCACTTCGTTTTTCTTAGTCCACGGGACCGAGTAAGATGCTCTGCAACAGGTCTTGTGCGGATATACTTTCATATTATACTGGTAATCTTTTATGATTCCAGGGCGTTCAGTGAATACTTCGAGGTATCCGGACAATAATTCTGTTAACTGTCTAGCCACTGAAGCATTAATGCAAGTTGCCTCCTGTACTTTCTCTTCTATTATTGTGACGATGTCACTCACGTTGCTGGGTGCATCGTTATTTCGATTTTATTGACACGTCTGTGGGTGCTTATGATCCAACACTAACAACTTCTGTTTGCTGACAGAAAGATTCATTTTTCTCATCAGCGGAAGGTTCGCACCGAACTCCCAATTCAGCATTATGTTATGGGTCGCTGTTGGTACTTAAGTGCACATATCCCACGGGCGAGATCAATTACAGCTTCCCTTTCTCGAAGGAACTCAAGACCCAGAAGCACCGGTATGGACAAGTTATCCTTGGTTGTATGGATTCCTACTACTATTATTATTATTGTATTTTCCATTACTATAAGCTTTATTTTTATTTTTCTTTGGACTACCTTCGCCCCTATTTCCATTATTTCCATTCAATGAATTTTTCTATTAGGATTATTATTATTGCTGATCATGTCAGGATTTTTTCTGGCGTCTTCTTGCACTAGATCCAGAGAATCAATTACAGACAGAAATTCTTTAAGAACGGTGTCTGTAACATTAAATAATTTTTCTCTAATATGTATGGGTAATCTAGCTTTTAACACTCGCAATAAGTCTCTGGTGGTTACTGGCTCATCCCAGTACCGGGCCATGTTAATATATTTTTCGAACCTGACTTCGGATTGTACTTTCTACATTGTAAACAACTTTACGGAGTCTCTCTTGAGTAGACGCTGACCAGAATTGATCAAGGTACGCCTTCTCAAAGTCGTGGAAAGCCTTGCAAGTTTCTGCTACATTTAATGCCCAGAGCGACGCATTACCAGAAATATGTGAAACCACAAACTGTATTTTCTGTTCTTCCGACCATGATTTTGGAAGAACACTTTTGAAGTTTCGAATGAAAACTACAGGATGTATGTTTTTCTTGCTTTCTTCGTTAAATATTTAAAACTGTCAATGCTTAATTAGGCTTTCTTCATGCATCAAAGTAGTTAAGCGCATGGAATCGCTATCATTCGCAGGTATTGTGGTTACTTTATTACAAGTACATTCTATTTCACTATTATTGTTCTTTGGTGTCACATATTGCTTTGGTAATATCGGTTGATTACCAGTACCAGCGTTGTCATTACTGCATACTGTCAGATTTTCAAACTTTGATTTTTCAGAACTCAGCACCCTGGCTACTTCTGTTCGGACTTGCTTTCGGATTTCCGAGGGAATGTCCTCCTGCATTGTTTCCACAGCTTTAGACAACGCTTTGAAATGGTTCTCTAGTCCATCTACTTCAGTTTGAAGACTATTGACCTGAACTGGATTGTTTGTTAACGGTTCAATAGTGGTTTTTACTGCATCGATCTCCTGCTTAAAATGGGTAGTAACAGCATTATCACGATCGACCAACACTTGATTAATCCTACGGACAATCTCTTTATCTCTTCCCTGAAAAATATTGTTTATATTTTCCATAAATTTCTTTTCCTTTTCTTGGTCCCTGAACTTCTGTTGCTGTTTTTCTATAAGCATTTCCTGTCTACGTTTTTCCTTTTCCTGCTGGCGTTGTCTTTCACGCTCCTGCTCTTTAAGCTCGCGTTGTTTTTCACACTCCTGTTCTTTAATAGTAACCTTTTCAAATAATGCTGTTAGCATATCCTGTATGGACATAGCTTGAGCATTGCTAACTTCTGCCCTTGCCCAGATGAAATATTGTCATTAATTCCTAACTCGTTGAATGCAGGAGTGTCAGTTTGTTTTGACAACTCCTCAGTTTTACTATCACTCGGGACATCAGTTACTAAATTATCATTCCTAGTTAAATTTTCTAATAATTCGTCAGAAATATGAATAGATTGTTCTACCTGAGACTCTAATGTCATCTCTGCATAGTATGCTCATTCGGTTTATTTTTCTTTTGTTTAACCATTCTATCACCAATATGGCACAACAAATATATAAATCACTGACAAGCACGAATTGACACAAAATAATATCATAACTAACATATATACTCAAATAACACTTAAAAATATTAATCTTGCAGCCAGAATATTCAATTATTACTACTTATCGCTGGAGGTACTGATTTTAATTTAAAATTGCACACTGTGGCGTTTGCTGTGTTATTCAGTGGTTTGGTATTTAACTAATTTGTAAATGGAAATGATAATCTTATTTTATTACATTGAGTAATTACTAAATAATTTTTCTCCCAGCTAAAGATTTGGTCAAGTTGCTAAAGAACTCCAAGTTAACGTCGTGTTAAAGTGTTGTCTGTAAGTTGTGTAAGTGTCACTAAATCACAGTTCATACAACAGATTCCTTACAACTATTGATTAAGATGGAAGCAGTTATCTTCAACAAAATGATCATTAAAACCACCGAATATCAGCCGCGCACAAAAATGACGTATGTTACCTGAAACAATATTCTTCGCAACTCGTGCGTAGTTTATTTCGGCTCCATACATCAGCTACAAACGTTTCTTATAAGGATCGTGCTATGAGCACTGTTTTTATAGAACCAATCTGATTCAAATCATTTTCATTAAAATGAGTTCGGGACCACTGGTGCACATTTATTTTTACACATTTGTATTACCTTCGGCATTTATTCTGCAGATTTGCGTAATTTAAATTTGAATTTGCCGCTGAGATAATTGTTAAGATGGCGGCAGACAATTGACAGAGACTTTCTATTGTTCGAGCAAATAAGTAAATATTTAAAATGCTTATTAATCTCTATAAAATCTACTTTCGTATTGTGCACTATTTAACTACATCAAGCAAACATTTGATTTGTTTCTAAGGAAAACACAGACGAAAACGCGATACAAACCGCTATCATCAGGGCTGCGCTCCTTGCAGCGGAAAGAAATAATCAACACAGATAATGCTTACTGAGAGAGGAATTAAAGTTACAAATAATTATTCACTCATGTTTATAATAATAATGAACTCTATTTTCAAGTAATAATTAACAAATAATTACAATTTAACAGACCTCGGTTCGATATGCGTCCTGAACCTACAAAAGCCAACCAACAAAAGGTAAAAACAAAAGAAGACAAATGCAGCTCATAAAATGAATTTACAATTATCATTGTCTTTGTATGATGCACATCGATATGTCCAAGGTCATCATAAAATATTACATAAATAATTAATATTTGTAATCGCTTTCACTGTTTTTTTTTTCATATGTGGAATAGATAATGTTTATAATTGTTAGAGGCATAATTTCCTCTCGTCGCACTGTAGCTAAAATTTATCTCGTGGATGTTGATATTGTGCTGCTGTTTAATTACTGAACATGAAAATCTGCTCCTAACTGAGTTGATTGAGAATTGTCGACTGTACTGTTTATATGAAGTTACTCGTGTGTCTCGCACCAGATCTCATACAGATTCGAACAGCAGTTCGGTAGGAAGACGTCAGTGCTCATGAAACAAGTAAATAAACAAAGATTAATAGTTTGTTTTGGTACGCCGTACCTGTAATAGTTCACAATTTCAATTATTAAAATGAATAAATGTGCATTGGTGGCCCCACGTTGGGCGCCAGTGTGGCATTCGCTGTGTTATTCAGTGGTTTAGTATTTAACTAATTTGTAAATGAAAATGATAATCTTACTTTGTTACATTGAGTAATTACTAAATAATTTTTCTCCCGGCTAAAGATTTGGTCAAGTTGCTAAAGAACTCCAAGTTAACGTCGTGTTAAAGTGTTGTCCGTCAGTGTCACTAAATCAAAGTTCATACAACAGATTCGATACAACTATGGATTATGATGGAAACAGTTATCTTCAGCAAAATGATCATTAAAACCACTGAATATCAGCCGCGCACAACACTGACATATGTTACCTGAAACAATATTCTTCGCAACTCGTGCGTAATTATTTGCGGCTTCATACATCAGCTAGAAAAGTTTCTTACAACGCTCGTGCTATGAGCACTGTTTTTTTTAAAGAACCAATCTGATTCGAATTATTTTCATTAAAACGAGCTCGCGACCACTGGTGCACATTTATTTTTACACATTTGTATTACCTTCGGCATTTATGTCTGCAGAGTTGCGTAATTTGAATTTGCTTCTGAGATAATTGTTAAGATGGCGGCAGAGAATTGATAAAGACTTTCTATTGTTAGAGCAAATAGGATAAGTATTTGAAATGCTTATTAAACTTTACTTTCGTATTGTGCACTATTTAACTACATCAAGCAAACATTTGAATTTTTTCCAAGGAAAACACAGACAAAAACGAATTACAAATCGCTATCGTCAGTGGTTACGCTCCTTGCAGTGGAAAGATATAATTAACACAGATAATGCCTACTGTGAGAGGAATTAAAGTTACAAATAATTATTCTCAAGTAATAATTAACAAATAATTACAATTTCTTAACAGACCTCAGTTTGATATGCGTCTTGCGTCCTGAACCTACAAAAGCCAACCAACAAAAGGTAACAACAAAGGATGATCATAAAAGGAATTTACAATTATCATTGTCTTTGTATGATACACATCGACATGTCCAATTATATCACAAAATATTATACAAATAATTAATATTTTGTCATCTTTTCACTATTTTTAATAAGTTGAATAGATAATGTTTATAATTGTTAGAGGCATAATTTCCTCTCGTCGCACTGTAGCTAAAATTTATCTCGTGGATGTTACATCAGTTTGGATTCCGTTGAAGTATGGGAACACGTGAGGGAATACTGACCCCCACGACTTATTTTAGAAGCTAGATTAAGAAAAGGCAAACCTAAGTTTCTAGCATTTGTCGACTTAGAGAAAGCTTTTTACAATGTTGACTGGAATACTCTCTTTCCAATTATGAAGGTGGCAGGGGTAAAATACAGGGAGCGAAAAGCTATTTACAATTTGTACAGAAATCAGATGGCAGTTATAAGAGTCGAGGGACATAAAAGGGAAGTAGTGGTTGGGAAGGGGGTGAGACTGGGTTGTAGCCTCTCCCCGATGTTGTTCAATCTGTATATTGCACAAGCAGTAAAGGAAACAAAAGAAAAACTCGGCGTGGGTATTAAAATCCATGGAGAAGAAATAAAAACTTAAAGGTTCGCCGATGACATTGTAATTCTGTCAAAGACAGCAAAGAACTTGCAAGAGCAGTTGAACGGAATGGGCAGTGTCTTGAAAGGAGGATATAAGATGAACATCAACAAAAGCAAAACAAGGATAGTGGAATGTAGTCGAATTAAGTCGGGTGATGCTGACTGAATTAGATTGGGAAATGAGATATTGGGGAGCAAAATAAGTGACGATGGTCGATGTAGAGAGGATATAAAATGTAGACTGGCTATGGCAAGGAAAGCGTTTCTGAAGAAGAGAAATTTGTTAACATCGAGTATAGATTTAAGTGTCAGCAAGTCGTTTCTGAAAGTATTTGTATGGAGTGTAGCCATGTATGGATGTAAAACATGGACGATAAATAGTTTGAACAAGAAGAGAATAGAAGCTTTCGAAATGTGGTGCTACAGAAGAATGCTGAAGATTATATGGGTAGATCACATAACGAATGAGGAGGTACTGCATAGGATTGGGGACACGAGGAATTTGTGGCACAACTTGACTAGAAGAAGGGATCGGTTGATAGGACATGTTCTGAGGCATCAAGGGATCACTAATTTAGTATTGGAGGGCAGCGTGGAGGGTAAAAATCGTAGAGGGAGACCAAGAGAAGAATACACTAAGCAGATTCAGAAGGATGTAGGCTGCAGTACGTACTGGGAGATGAAGAAGCTTGTGGAGGATAGAGTAGCATGGAGAGCTGCATCAAACCAGTCTCAGGACTGAAGACCACAACAACAACAATATACTCTTTCAACCTATGATTAATCAAATATTTTTATATATAAAAAACTAACCTGGCTTTACAGGCAGTTTTGAGATTATCTACTTATACTAATTAATTTTCTTTACATAATGTTTTAAGGTCTCTATCACATTATGGGCTTTACATATATGATAAAATAATTACTTTTACAAAAAGAAAAAAAAAATAGTTTTACAAACAAATTTTTCATTTAATTAATGTGTTGTTCTGTTGATCTATTAATTTAACTTTTATTTAGTGGTTAGCATAAGATAGGGTGGACGATACCAGAATGAGATTATCACTCTGCAGCGGAGTGTAGCGGTAGAGCACTTGCCCGCGAAAGGCAAAGGTCCCGAGTTTTGAGTCTCGGTCGGGCACACAGTTTTAATCTGCCAGGAAGTTTCAGGGTGGACGATAGTTTGCCTAACCTCTTCCGCACTTATCACATCAACCTTTACGTTTTGCAGTATTCGGTGGCCTAACTTCTACTTCTGGTTTCTCTTTGCCGTGTTGTTTTTGTCTCTGTGGACCATAATTTCTTCGGTAATTATTCGCGCCCTAGTCTCGCCAGTTGCTGTTTCTAACATCGTGACCTCTTTCAAAGTACCCTTGACCGTTGGCATTTTCATTCCTAAACCCATATCCGCCGCTGTATGAGTATGCCAATTGTCTCCATTGTGCCACTCTCCTTGTCAAAGTGCCTGAAATTATTGATGTTAGGATTCGATTATTATTATTGGAATATTCGTTCCTAGTCCTCTCCTTTTGCTGTTCCCTTTCCTTTCTTTTTTTGTTTCACCTCGTCTTCTTTAAACATAAATTCAAGTTCCCTTAAAACCTCTTCGAATTCTTCGGTGTTTTCATTTTTTCCTACTGTCGCCTGTTGATACTTTACCGGTAATTTCATTCTACATAGACGTATCAGCCCTCCGTTACTGTACAGTTTGTCTAGGCATTGCTTCTTTTTGTCCACTGTATCAAAGAATTTTACCACGCTTTTCTCTTCTGAGTTTTCATATGGTGTCATCTGAAGTAACTCGTATTTAATTTTGTTTTGGGCCTCCTTAGACCAATATCTTTCGTGAAATGCTGTTCTCAGCTGTAGGTAATACGTACAGGTAACCGCGATCTTTTGCATCACCTCTGCTATTGTCCCTGACATGTGTGCACAAATGAAGTCAAGTTTGTGAGCTACACTCCAGTGGTTTGGTAAGCCTACTAGAAACTGGTCGATGAATGTGCGTGCATGCAAGCTACCGCCTTCTTCCTTGAAATGTTGAAATTTTCTAACTGTAAGGAAGTGGTCTGTATCATATCTACTCATAAATCCGGTTTGTGGCTGATTCATGGACTCAAATAAACTGCCACTGCTTGTGTCGTCGTGTTTATTCGCTGGTAATCTACTGCCTGTCTGCCTGTTCTCAATTTCCTGACTCATATCCGCGTCATATCGTATCATTGGCGACCAAAAGCGTTGTTCGTGTGTTTCTACTCTCGTCGTTCGCAGTATAGTACCTGTGCTGCTATTATGTTGTGTCATTGGATTTACTGGTTCAGTTGCCTGTCTTTCGATTGGTATCGGCTGAATGTATGTGTTCCGTTTTTATAGATACTGTGCCTGGTCCTGTGGCATGTCATGTATTACTTTAATCGTGGTTTTCTGTTTCGATTTCTGCGCTAGTGTTACGTCTAGCCTTGGTTCTACTTGATGCTTGATGTGTCAGTTCTTTCGCTATAGGTGTAATCAGTCTCGATCTTTTCTTCGATAGTTTGTATCAACTCTGTTCGAAGCTTTTCAAACTGATTTTTGGTTTTAAGTTCTATTTTATTGATCCCCTGATCATATTTTTTCAGTGCAACCTTTGCGACCTTGCTTTGAATTGCTTGTTCTTCGGAAATTTGTATTGCTGTTCGAGTGGCTTTTTTCGTAAAACGTTTCACCTTTTTGTCAACGTTTACGACGTCCAATTGGACTTTGTGCACGTCAGTGCGTAATTGCTGCTGACCTTGTGTTAGTACCTGAATTCTTTCTCTACATTCTTTCCCATCTTTGTTTATCTGAGTGATCTATCAATTCTGGCGTTCCCTTCTTCCATCTGGATTTTATCCTGTTGGATCTGTGTCTTAATATCCTGATCATCCTGTTTCAATTCGTGATTCTGTTTCGTCATACTAGCGTTCATTTTTTGTAACATCTCCATGATCGCCTCCAGTCCTGTAACACTACCTTCTGCTGAACTACATGTTCTCGATCTATTGTTTTCTACTCGATCAGTTACGTCGTTTACTGGGCTATACTGCGGCGTTTCTAAGTTTGATAACTGCAATAACCCGTGCTGTCTGTGTTGAGGGCTAGTTGCGTTTGTCATTGAACCATTACGTGGCGCAAACAACTCCACTTCTACCCTCTCTGTTGTGTATGTCGTGTGTTTGCAGGTACAGTTGCTTCTGTTACGGAACCTTTTCGTGGTGCTCGTAACTCCGCAAAATTCTGTGTCTGTTTTTGGGGCCTATTTAGAATGTGTACGATAGGTTCGACGTATTCTAAATGTTCCACCTCTTCCTCACTGTCTACTTCTCTTTGAATGTTAGCTAACTGCCGGTTCATTGACAGTATTGACGCGTATTCTGTCCCTGAATATGCGGCAAACAAACGTGTTTCCTGTGCTCGTTTCGCTTCTAATCTTTGCCATTTCCTACGTGGGCTAACTATTTCTGGCACAGAATGTGCCCTACCTGGAATTTCATATTCTGGAAATTCGATGTTCTCGTCCCTTCGGTTCCCATCTGTCTGATCTGTCTCAATTTTATCCCAGTCTAACTGAGCCTGCTGATTCTGCAGCTCCCCGACTGACCTATTCTCTGATTCACCGTCTGTCCTATTCTCAGGTTCACCTTCTGTCCTATTCTCAATAAGCTTGTTTAGTTGCTGTCTATCTGGTTGATTCTCCCCCATCTTCAGTACTTGCTATCTCTCACGTAACCTTTTAGCCTGTGCTCACGTTAACATGGATATTCTTTCAGTACACCACAACCCTATCTACAAAACTGTATGACCACTTACCAGTCTCCAATCTCCACCTGTGCGCTTGCAAAGGGAGATAAATGTTATTTCTTAATTCTAACTTATATGATGCTGCGTCACACTGCGTCTCTGCGTCACTCTGCGTCTGTGCCTATCACCTGAATATCCTATTCTCTAACAGCTACACAAAAATAGTAAAAAAATGCAAAATTTTCCAACACAATAACACACGCCCTTTTCCCTACAACTCTGGTTTCTTCACTACCTGTATCTATTCTGATCCCAATCTTTGCAAATAGCTATTTAATACATGAAAGAAAGTTCTTCAAAGTGCTAATGCTGTGACCTGCCATACCTAATTATTGTGACACTTTCCTATCCTGGTAGCTTACCTATTTTACCTATCTTGGCACGGTCGCCATTTTCTGTGAGCGTGTGGGAGCTATTCTGTCATTCTGCACAACGGTTTAATCTGAGATGTACCCTTTACCCTGTGGCTCCTGCAAGATGCAATTTCCTCACCCACACTACTACAGAAGTCAGACAGACGCTCATAACGTTCTAAAGAGAAATGCCTGAAAAACTGTCAGCAATAAATATCTTCTGGAGTCATCCGCTGTAAGAAAATGACACAAAAATTCACAAAATTTCTTATGTAACTAGTGGGATACTTGGGTACTGGAGTAGTGTTAGTTAGTGTAAGAAAAACATGAAACTAACGAAAATTATTATTTATTTTGCAAAAATTCTGAGTTATTTCTGAGTTATTTTTGGAGTGTGAAGTTACCTCTTAAGAATAGGATACGCTAATGAAATTTCTATACGAAGTTTAAGATTGTTACTGACTTCGCGGAATGGCTGAGTGCCGCGCCTTCTCAACTTGAATAATTATCCATTAGAATGTTGCTTGGCACAGTCGAGGCTGTTGCGTGTGAAATGTAGTGGAGTGTACTGTTGTGCAGGAAATATGGGGCTCGCAAGAGCTGTAGTGCACAGTACTGTAAGCTGCGAAGACTGCTGTCTGCGCCGCTTCCTGCTGACAAATAAGATAACTCTCGTTCTATCTGGATTGACCTTCGCCAATCAAACTCTCCCTACACCTTGATGAAGTCAAGGACTCTTATTGGCGTGGTACACCAGTTAGATAACCAGTCCACCACGATGCCACTCAAAAATTCGCTCGCAAGCATTTAACTATAACTCTGTCTGTTCACACCGCACAATAAGAGTGGTGGCCAACACAGTGAACAACGCTTCATTGCAAGAACTCAATATAGGGTCACACTCCGATTTGCCCTCGACAGAGGTGCTCTCTCAGTGAAATACTGAGTAGGGACTTGTTACTCGCTCTTTGAGTACACGTACGAGCGCACACGCCCTCGTTATGTGTTCCCACTCCAAGAGCGACAGCGGAACGGCCCCTCTCTACACCAGACGTGAAGGGGTATATCTTTTGGTCTCTTCCATTACTCCTTCAGCTCAAGGCGTCAGGTATGTCGCCTGCCAATCAGCAATGCTCTTCTAAAATGGGAGAATGACGTTTCGTTTAAGGTGACCAATCCAGAAATCTGTATCATCGGCGTTTGGCGTTTGCTCTCTCCCTGCGAAAACCTCTGAAATTTCGTGCTATGTTTGTAAAGAATGTGTAGGCTGGGCACTCCCACACAATGTAGCGGAATTTGCTTTTAAGCCGATTACGGGATCGTTCTCCCATTCACTTGGGCAAAGGCTGTCTGCTCCACGGGCCCTCGATGGCCGACGTAGATAGGTTGGCTCATCCTCTGAAGGGACTGGCCTCTTGGAATGCGGTTTGCTCTCCGGAACTAAAAGCCCCTGGGTCCGTCGTGTCTTGAATGTGTGTGTGTACGCCAGCCTCGAGTATTTCAATCTCGGTGTGCACTTACGATTTACTAGTTATTTGCATATCGTTCACATGAATTCAAACAACACTGATTTTATCTTCTCGAGTTTGGGTTCGAATGAAGCGCCTTGATGTGCGGAATATGATTCTGAGGGCGGAATATGCAAGCAATGAAGGTCAGGAGACCATGACGTCTTACAATTGTAGTGTGCACAGAATCACTTAAACCAATAATATTTCTCAGATCCCATACAAGAATGAATCAGAAGAAGCCCTAATGTATGGTACAGTAGGATGCCCTACGTCCTACAGTTCACAGTGGTCTTCAGAGTGTAGATGTTGATCTATAATTGTATATAGAAACACAGTCATTAAAGGGCACAATGAAACTGACTTACTGCAGATGGTCCCTCTGCCAACAGAAGAAGCAAAACATTGAGATTCTTGTTTCCCCTGGTGTGTTTGTTGGTCGGACAGTCACGGGTATATTGCCGGCTCATAGCACCAACGGGCACAACATTTCGGCGTCGAACATGTGCTGCGGGCTCATATTATCCAACGGGCACAATATTTCGGCCAAAAAACATGTCTCCATCGTCAGGTGTGCTAACGAACTGGGCTACTGACGTTGAGCGGCCAAATAATTTCCCTTGCTCCCTCGAGTCGCTCCGACCACTGTCCGGGCTCGCGGCCGTGCTTCGGCGTTCGCGGAGACGCTAGCGTCGGAGTCTGTGATGGAGTCGACGTAAGTTCTCTGTCCATTCTGGTCGCCAGGTCGTTTTGTTTGCTGAAATTCTTCTTAATTAAAGTCGGTGCTGGTTCCCAAGCCTTCCAGGCCGCACTCTCCGTTGATGAGCTCGTCCTTGGTACGAGTTTCTATGGCCTCTCTAACGACGATGTTCCAGTACTTGGAAATCTGTGCCAAGATGCAGGTACCTTCGTACAGGATCGTGTGCTCTACGACCGCTGGCTTGTTGGGATACATCAGTCGAGTGTGCCTCTGGTGTTCTCGACAGTGATCTTCGAAGGTGTGTACGGTATGTCCAATGTATGTTTCCCCACATTGACATAAAATCCAGTATACGTCGTCCTTCCGCAACCCAGATCATCTTTTCCACTTCCCAATAATGTCCGTGTTCTATAGGACGGGCAAAAGACTGCTGATGGCACTCTGGGCCGCGGTGTGTATCAGAAGAAAATGCACACTGACCTGTATTTGCATGCAGAGAGCTGTAGAGAGAAATAGGATACTAAAAACACTAGCGCACAGGGCGTGCACCATTTCAGACGCAGAGAGCCTGTCCCAAGTGTGGGACACCACAGAACTGTATTCCGAAAAAACAGGGATCCAGAATGGCAGGTGAGGCGCGGTCTCAGCCGCACCAGAACAGTACAATCTGTGGAGACGGAAGAAGTCACGGAGCAAGAGACACGCTACTTTTATACCGTACACTGGCGCACTAGCGGAAAGCCGGCCGGAGTGGCCGAGAGGTTCTAGGTGCCACAGTCTGGAACCACGCGACCGCTACGGTTGCAGGTTCGAATCCTGGCTCGGGCATGGATGTGTGTGATGTCCTTAGATTAGTTAGGTTTAAGTAGTTCTAAGTTCTAGAGGACTGATGACCTGAGAAGTTAAGTCCCATAGTGCTCAGAGCCATTTGAAACATTTTGAACTAGCGGAAAAAACGGGAAGCATATTAAAGAAGCATCGAGTAAAAACCGTCTTTTTCCCGCCCAATGAAACACGAGCATTATCGAGAAGTGCCAAACATGATCTCGGTTTGTGGAAAGCCGGCGCATACGAGGATCTGTTAGTCCGAGAATCACGCGATGGAGTACGAACGAACCAGGATCTCCGTGCAGACTTCCAGATACTGAGAAAGCATCGTTGAGAGGCCATAGAAATTCCTACCATAGACGATGTCATCACCCGAGAGTGAGGCTTGCAAGGCTTGGGAACTAGCTCTGAGTTTAATTAAGAAGACTCTCAGCAAACAAAATGATCTGGCGAACAAGGCGGACTGAGAACTTACATCAACGCTGCCACAGATGCCGACGCTAGCGTCTACGCAACAGCCGTCAAGCGGCCGGCGGAGATGGGACCCCTCCACGCCCGCACCAACGTGGTGACCAAACCAAAAGTTCTACTATCACCTCCGTAAACATGTTAGTTATCTAGTAAGTGGATCTCAGAATGCTGGGCTGTGATGTTATCCGTTGGCGGCGGTCAGAGCAGCTTACGGGGGCATGGGTAGTAGTCGGGAGCGTGCCCTCAGTTCAGCTTGTCAGCACACTTGACGATGACGATGTTTAATCGCCGAAATATTGTGTCCGCTGGACACTCTGAACCGGCAGTACACCCTTGTACTGTGTCGTAAGCAGAAACATTTCTTAAAGAAAATTACATGATGCTACAGAGGTACAGGGACCAACGTAGGAATGAAGAGAAAGAATTACGGTGCTGGGACGCTGAATAAGTCTTAAACTAGTGTTTGTGAATGTCTACCAGGAAAGCAATTGCAACAAAAACGGTTACTGATTCCAATATCATTTTATTTTGCTTCATCTACAAGTGCGTTAGTATTGAGTCCAGAAATTCAGCGCGCACGCACCATCTTCTGCACTCGTCAGGTACAGCTCTGTTAGATTGATGTTCCAGCATCCCAGTGTGACTTGAGTGTTGCAATGGTCTAAGCTGTCAGGCACCACGGTGTAGTTTCACGTCGTTTGGAAACAGCTCCGATGTCGCCACCTCCTGAGCTTTGCGCTTCCAGCGACCTGCACACGGCGGGGGTGGTGGTGATGGCGGCGGCGGTGGTGATGGCGGCGGTGTCTTCGTCGCACAAAAATAAATGCAAGAATCTGTAAATAAAACAACGAGAGTACATGAGCAAGAGTTTGCAGCGAGTGGCGGGAACTCGTAATGTGCTCAGGCATATATCTTCGTATCGTTCACAGCTTCGACGCCGCAACCTTGCCAGCATTTGCGGTTTCAGTAATTTGTACACGACGGCGGCATGTCGTTGAACTCAAAACCAAAACTCTGAAAAAAAGAGCAACATGAGATAAAATTTAGCAGAAATAGTAGGAGTTCGTATGTGCTCAGATACTACGGCATACCTTCGTATTTTTCGCAGACAGCTTCGACGTCGCCACCTCCTCTCAACTTTTGCGCTCCCATCCAATTGTACACGGCGCCGTCATCGTCGTCGTCATCGTCGTCGTACACAAATCAAAGCAAGGCAATGCTCTGAATGAAAACGAGTGACGTGAAGAGTTTACTGCGAGTCGCGGGAGATCGAATGTGGTCAGACATCACGACGTATCTTCCTGTCGTTCGCAGACGGATTTGACGCCGCCGCCTTCTCAGCTTTCGAACTTCCAGCGACTTGTACACGGCGGTGGCATCTCGTTTTGGTCAAAATAAATCCGAAACTCTGAAAAAATAAAAGTGCACATGAGCAAGAGTCTACTGCGAGTCGCGGAGCTCGCACGTGCTCACACACCGCCAAATACCGTCGTGTCGTTCGCAAACAGCATCGACGCCGCCACCCCCTGAGCTTTTGCGGTGCCAGCGACTTGATCACGGCGACGGCGTCGTCCACATATGTTCGCTTCTGCTTCATCCTGTGTTCTCGTAGGGACCCTTCTGCAAAACTCTGCCTAAACTTCCCTGCGTCTGCTCTTATATAGAAGTATGACAATGCTAAGCGTGGTTTCCGTGGAAATGTGCTCTGACGTTATTTCTTCAACCATTGTCGATTACAATTCCACACGAGTGTATCGATACTACAGAACCATTAGTCAAAGATGAAGCGCGGAAATATACACTGGCTGGCCCACTGCTTTTACGCTGGGTATCTGCACTGAAAACTTGGTGATTTTAAGCCCCAGATATTTTTTACGAGACTTGCAGACGCTATCCTGTACACTCCGCTTTTAATCTCCTTATGATATCCAGAACTGTACCAGCATGTTTCTCGACAACTGTACCAGCATGTTTCTCGCCTTTATCAAGGATTCGTACAAGCACCATGCACAATATTACGCACTTTTAATATTACTGATACAGGTGGAACATCTCTTGGGGCGTCAGAGTGGTATTCGGATGTCATTAGTTCCAGTCCTCCGGAAAGTTGTTTGTATATTTTCATTTCGTGCTTTCTTTTCTCCGCTTATGGTTCAAAACTCTCTGAGCACTATGGGACTTAACATCTGTGGTCATCAGTCCCCTAGAACGTAGAACTACCTAAACCTAAATAACCTAAGGACATCACACACATCCATGCCCGAGGCAGGATTCGAACCTGCGACCGTAGCAGTCATGCGTTTCTCCGCTTAACTCAGCCGAATGACTCTCGACCCTTACCTGGCTTATTATTTGCCTCTTGTAATTTTGTTGGCAGAGAGACCTTAAATTCTGAGCTTTGCATCTCTTAATTTTCGCCATACGTCACGAATACAGATCTCGGTTCAAAAAGACGTCACCATTCTGCGAAAATCCTCGTCAAAGGGGACTTAGGAAGTGAAAGAGTTTCAACGAACTTTAGAGTGAAAATTCTTCCGAAAAGGTTGAATAATTAGCAGAATTCACCGATTAGACGATGCAAGGCATTAAAAACGCATAATGTGTATCTGCAAGAAAAATGCCGTACTGCAGATGGCCGTTCATATAAAACGACTCAGAAAACTCGTGACCAATTCTCCCAAATAAGTTAATTTGCATCATTTATGTAGTAGGCAACGTATGAGACTGCTAAAAGGAGAACTGTGTTTCGAACCTAGTTACTGGAAAACTTTTAGTGCAGGCTGGAACACAATGCGGAGCTCCGTGACGTCCCTGCGGTCCTGGTATCCAGAGACCGCCTAAGCACAGGTTGACTGCGGTCCATCACTATACTAGTGTGCAGTCGCACGATACAGCTGTAGACCTCACTTTATGAAGATGTCAGTGGCTGCACCGGTTTGTAGACTTATGTCCTTGCGCTCGCGTGTCAGTGTGAAGGAGAAGGAATTGGTGAATGGCCTTCTTAAGACCTTTATCAAGAATCTGTACGAAATACACTGCTCGCAAAGAAAACTAAAGCACGTGTAAGACACGGTCGGACGCCAACGCAACTTCATACGCGTACACACCTTCGTCGGGTACGTAAATGATTAAAGTTGTAATTCGCTATGGCAGGTAGAGGAGGCACCAAAGTGCGTAAGTATTGTCAGTGTTTAGTTATTTTACCAGGAATGGTAGGGTATGTTAGTGGTTTGACAGCATCATATGTTCAGTAATTAATATAAAGGAGACGGAGATTGTAGTGGGACGAAATTAAGCGTCACCCATCCACCAAAGTCAGCCCAGTTTGCAGGTGACTATAAGTTTAATTTAGTTTTGCTTATGTGTTTTCTTATTATTTGTAATAGATGTGAATTATCTAAAAGTTTTGTATTTTTTTTATGTGTTTCATGTACGGAGAGATCGGCGCAACGCACGGGGACAGCATCTTCGTTGCCGCGACCAGAGAGGAAATTGCTGGCCGCTATACGTCGCGGGTCGACAGCCAAGGAGCAACAGAAGATCCTGGAACCGAGTTGTTGCGTCGTGTTTCTAAAAAATTGAAAATGAATTTTTATACTCTTTTTGTACAACAATGACATCAAATAGATCTTAGTCTTATTGAAATGTTAGTCACTGTCTGTCAACGCTCAAGTTCACATCTGTATGTATAGGAAGCTAATAAAATAGTGTATGTTACTAAAGGTGAAACACGTGTCTTGAAGATTTATTTATGAAGAGTTATGTGAACGGATTAATAATATGTTTGACAAGATTATTGATTCAGACAGCGTTGGCCGAAACTTTGAATCTAAAAAGTTTATTTAATGTGTGATTCCGATATCGATTAGATCAAGATAACGTGTGTCGATATAATTTTCTGAGGAGAAACAAACGAAATTTAAATTCGAAAAAGTTACGAAAACCAATTGGCCCAAGTGATGTAATTTTCTGCACACGACTCAACTGATGTTTTACAGTTTCGTTCAAGAACCATTCTATGACAATTTAAAAAGAATATGAATCATTTTTGAAGTGGGTTGTAACTGACGTAGGTGACGAAGTCTGCACATGGTCATATAACAAACGAAAACCTAATAAAACGTCGTTACACCACAAGATTCCTGAGCAAGAGTTGGAAAGTGGCCTCATTGTGGCCTGACAGGTCGAATCGTGCCGTTTCTTGATATGGGGGACATTCATTAGTGACAGTGGCCAGACGTTGGACCGCATGGGATAGTGAGAGCAGACTTACTTTTTGTGAAGATTCTGGTCGACCATCTTTGACCCCCACACGGGACGATCGTCTTATTTTGCACCAAACAGAACGTAACATCTTCACAGTAGTGCTAGCAATCCGAGTACAAGCAATGGGCTCCCACCAGCATTCTGTGTTATCGCACATCATTTGCCGGAGATTAAACAGCAGCTAAACTAGATACTTACCCGTAGCCTACCGTTAACATCACAACAAAAACACATGCTTTCGGAGTGGTGCTGTGACCGGAAAGAATGAACTCTTGATGAAAAGCGCCGCACTGCATTCAAGGATGAATCAACTTTCTGCACGGCCCCTGACGACCATCGCCGTCACATATGGCGCCGATGACGGGAGATATCTCGTTCTTCCAACGTTTTGGAGAAGCACAGTTGTGTTACTCTACAAACTAACTGCATACTTCGAAAGCCACCGTATGGTGCGTAGCGGAGGGTACCTTCTACCACTATTAGTCATTTTCTCTCTTCTTCCACTCGTCAACAAGGCGAGGGAAACAACTACCTGTATATGTGTCCGTACGACCCCAGTTTCTGTTGTCTACTGTTCGCAGTCCTTAGGCGTAATATATAACGGGCATTCAAATGAAATCCGGTCACTAGCCTAAAGTAACGATAACGATTTTATTAACTCAAAAATGTGGTTATACACAATAAACATACCCAAAAATAGTCACCAAAAATGTTGACACATTCAACCAATTGCGACACTAGCCAGTCGATTCCATTCTTGAAGTAGCTGGAGGCTGCTGTTGGATCCAGACGTTGACCCAGTCACACACTTTTTCGTCCGTTGCCAATCGATATCCCCGAATAGCTTGTTTTAGCGGTCCAAAGACATGAGAGGCACACTGTGAAAGCGCGGTACAGTACGGTGGATGTTCCTGCGTTTCCCACTGAAATTGCTGCAATGTCGTCCTCACCTCATTTGCCGTTTGTGGGCGGGCATTATCATGCAGGAGGATAACGGCATTGGAAGTATACCTTGGCGTTTCGACTTGACAGCTCGTCTAAGCTTCTGTAAATTGGCTTGATAGCGCTGGGCGTTGATGGTGGTTCCCCGCTGCAGAAACTCGACAAGCAGTGAGCCCTTGTCGTCAAAAAAGGCGGACATCATGACCTTACTAGAACTGGCGTGCACGGCCTTTGATTTCTTTGGAGTTGGTGAAGTCGCAAGTTTCCACTGCTTGCTCCGACGCTTCCTTTCCGGTTCAAACTGGTGGCAGCATGCTTCGTCACCTGTGACACTACGCGAGAGTATTCCGTATTCCTCCTCATGATAACGTTGCAGATAACTCAAAGACAGCGCCGTTCGAGTATTATTCTGTTCGACGGTCAATTTGTGGGAAAACCACTGCACACAGATTTTTCGAAAGTTCAAGTGTTGATGCATCGTGCTGTGGGGGGTGACCATGCCAATACCTAGTAAGCAACGGATCACGTCCACGGTGCTTTTGCGGTTGTCCAGGACTAAAGCATTCACTTCCGAAACCATCTTCGGCGTGATGACACGATGAGCCTGTCCAGGACGAGCATCGTCTTCCAATGACTCGCGATCCTCAAGGAATCGTTTGCGCCATTCCACAACACTTGAACGACTCAGAATGTACTCACCATGCACTACTTTCATCCGTCGATACATTTCACGCCCTCGAACTCCCTCCGCCGCCAAAAATCAAATCACTTCTCGTTGTTCCTGCTTCCTCGCCTGCATGTTCGGTAGTGGATGATTACTTGTGGAACGGCCTTCTCTTGGGTGTGAAACCACATTAGTGCTATGCAACATCAAACGGTGAATACGCGTCAGTCTCTCTACCAATAGATGGCCCCACTGTACCCACAGTTAAGTTTTGCTGCTTTACGTGTAAGACAGAGGTAGATGCACTGACCAGTTTTCAAATGTTCAAATGTGTGTGAATTCCTAAGGGACCAATCTGCTTCGGTCATCGGTAAGTAGACTTACACACTACTTAAACTAACTTGAACTAACGTATGCTAAGAACAACACAAACACCCACGCCCGAGGGAGGACTCGAACCTCCTGGGGGACTGACCAGGTTTCATTTGAATGAACCTCCTACTTTGTCGGCAGTAGAATCATTCTACGGTCACCTGAAACTGCCGATTCTCGAACTTTCCTCAATACTGTATCTTGAAAGGAACATTGCTTTCTTTCTGGAATTTCCATTTGAATTCACGAAGCAGCACCGGAACACTCGCGTGTTGATCGAAACTTTTCATTTTAGTCATCAGTCTTCTGACTGGTTTGATACGACCCGTCACGAATTCTTCTCCAGTGCTAACTTCTTCATCTCAGAGTAGCATCTGCATCCTACGTCCTCAATTATTTGCTGGATGCGTTCCAATCTCTGTTTCCCCCTACAGTTTCTACCCTCTACACCTCCATCTTGTACCATGGAAGTTATTCTTCGATGTCTTAATATATACGCTGCTATCCTGTCTCTTCTTCTTGTCATTTTTCCCGTATATTTCTGTCCTCGCCTATTCTTTGGAGACATATGAAGATGATATCTGTTCTTTCGGACATGTCCGAAAGAACAGATACCTTCATCACGTAGTTAAGGCTAACCGGCCATTGACCTGCTGTACGGATGCAAACGCATTGTCCGAACACTTACGGGACTCGGTAAGATTGTCTGCCGCGAGTAATGAGTGTATTGAGGTCCCGGGTTCGAGTCCCGGTCGGTTCACACATTTTCAACTGTCCCCATTGAGTGTATCAACGCCTGTCGACAGATAAGGGTATTGGTTTGATTATCATTTCATTCTAAGAGAGCTGCATGGTCAACGATGGTATCTGTTCTTTCTGACATGTCCGGAAAACTTGTACCATCTTCATATAATCAGCAAAGTGTTTGACGCATCCTTCATCGGACGTATGTTCCATTTGTAACATGTATCGCTCCAACAAGAACTGCTTGGAAATGATTATGAGAATTCGTTTAATTTTTGTTCGTCGGCATTAAGGCAGGATATTTCGATGTATGAAGTAGCTTTTTTCGAGATGAAGCCACATTTAGCAATCATGGGCAGGTAAACCGCCGAAGCATGCACTATTGGTCTGATGACAGTCCCGGCTGGCTTTGTCAAGTGGCACGTCAGCGTCCATGGAGTGTAAATGTGTGGTGTGGGATAGTGATCCATCAGCTCATAGAACCGTTTTTCATTGATGGCACAATGAATGCGCTCAAGTGTCGCCTCTGTACATCTTACAAATGTTTTCGCCTCTCCCACGAGACGTAATTTAGCCAGAGGTAACTATTGCCTATCGGGCGAACCAATCACAAGTCTACCCGCCAGTGTCGTCAGGTCGTCAATAAACGATAGCACATATCCAGGCGACCTTCCTGGATAAGGAATCATTAAGCTAGCGGCATCAGTATCTACCTCATGGTCTCGTGACTGGAGCAGTGCTATTTGCTCATCCTTAACTGGAAATTACCCCAGAACTCCGTATTATTTGCCGACAACTGTGCTACCTTTCCCGTTAACAAACGTACTGCCTTTGGCTCCGAAATATCCCACGTCTCTGATCCTCCCATTGCGAAATTCTTAGCCATCATTCAAACACAATACTCAAACTAAATATGCAGCAACTCACAGACTGAAAATTACAAACAAATTACAATTATTACAAACTATCTAGGTTTCCAATATTGCCATGCAACATGACCGTAACTAGGTCCTGTAAAACAAGTACAGACATTGACAAAGTTCACGGTGCATTATGATCAAGCAGATTACACTGCAAACATCTAACAAGCACCAAGTACTTCTTTGTGAATTTATACTGAAATTCAGAGAGATTATCCAGTTTCTGTGGACTAAACAAACTAACCTTTAAGTTATGGTCACACTCTCACATAGATCCAATGTCTGTCACTCAGACCAAAAATTACCAACAGTGACGATGCAGAAGTAGTGTGCCTGGTTAACAAACCATTTTCTGTCCGCTGAAGCCTGCTCACGGAAGCAGGGCAGTAGTCGGCAGCGCGCCTTGAGTAGCTCAGTTTGTCATCGCACTTGACGATGGCGACATGTTTGATTGCCCAAATACTGAGTCCGCTGGACACTATGAGCCGGCAGTACACCTGTGTCTGTGTTCTGTGCGGTAAGCAGAAAGATTGTTTTAGGAAAATTGCAAGATGGTAAATGACATAGAAATACTGTGTGAATTAACTATAGAGGTACAGGAACCAATGTAAGAACGAACATTTGCATCTTCTAAAGCCACCCAAATCGACTGTTGATGATGCGATTGTGGAATGGAAACGTCAAGGAAAAACCACAGCTAAACCAAGGTCAGACACTCCCCGTATACTGGAGGGTTGGTACAGTCGAGCACTACGGAAGGTGGCTGTAACAAAATCGCATGGAATGAGTGGGAGGAATGACTTGTGAGTCCCAAGACGCTACTAGCAGTCCATCCAGCACAATGACTGTGCGTAGGGAGTCGAAAAAGAATGGGGCACAATGGTGGAGCAGCACCTCGTGAGCCACACACACCCATACTCAGTGCAGTGCAGTGCAGTAGATGATTGGAAAAAGAGTGATTCGGAGTGAGAATTCACGCTATACCATATGGGAATCTGATAGAAAGTTGTGGGGTTATCGGGTGTTTGGAGAACATTAGCTACCATCATGTGTAGTGCCAATAGTGTAGTTTGAAGGAGATGGTGTTACAGTGTGGGGTTGTTTTTCGTGGTTAGGGTTGCTGCCCTTATTGAGCTTCAGAGATCGGTAAACGTTGAAGGAGACGAACACCTTTTACAGCATTGTGCACTGCATGTAGTAGACAGACAGTTCGGAGACAATGATTGTACGTATCACCCTGCACCCTGTCATAAAGCAGCATGTTTGAGGCAATAGTTTGTGGACAATAAAATTCGTGAAATGGTCTATCCTGTCCAGAGTCCCTACATGAACGTAATAAATCGCCTGCAGTATGAGTTAGAACGAGAATTCACTCAAGACCCCAACGACCAACAAGGCTACCTCCTCTGGTTTCTGATATTCAGTAATAAACGGCTGGCGTTCCTCCACAGATATTCAGACACCTCACTAAAAGTGTCCGCAGGAGAATTCGAACCACCATATCGGTGACGGGTATACATATTCCATATTGTCGATCACTAACAGGGGTTCGGATATGTTTGATCGGGTCATGTACGTACCAAGGTCTTCTATCACACAATTATGATATATCAAAATAACATTCTACTCATATCATGAAGCAGTTAGAACATAAAAATATTAGGGCCATTTAAGAAAGAGTTCAAATTGATTCTGACGTCTAGCATTCGTTTCTACAGCGTTAAAAAACATATTAATAATTCACACTGACAGTTTATAATAAATACATGGCACCTACAACGCTTTTCACATTAAGAACATTTCTGCTACTTCTGTGTTTAGACTGTTTCGGTGCAGTCACTTACACAGCAGTCTGTCATCTAAGCTGTTGAATACACTGCGCAACACAACTGAAGCGACACTTACTCGAGATCACATAGCTGACTACAATCGAAACGTGTAAGTTTAAAATTTGGCTCAAATGTGCCTAAAAACTTCCTCTGTAATGCTGCAAAAGCGCGGTGTCCAGCTGCGTCATCCTCTGGCTCGACGGTGCACCCACTCACGTGTATTGAGAATTTTACAAATGTGCCTCTGTAAACAAAATAAGTGAAGCAGCCCTAGGTGCCTGCAGGTAAGGAATCACTTGACTAATCGTCTGATGCGAGTTGCCAGCCTGCAGGCATTTAGCGTTACTTCACAGGTTTTCTCTGTAAGGATACAGCTTTTCTAGGTTCTCTCAATAAATGTGGTCGGATGTGACCAACAGTATTGCCAAAGTTGAAGGTCTTAGAGGGACCCTTTGGCATTGTATTCATGCATGTGTCAACGTCGCAATCCTCCGTGATCATGCACCAGGACGATGCGAAACCGGAGCGATGAAAAGTCGTCAAATAATTTTCGGTTGTCGCTAGAGATTCCAACCTGTATAGGAGAGCAAAAATTGTGATCAGGCTGCACTCCAAATGTGTGCTATCACGTTCAATGGGGATGTAATCCCACAGTGTTCTTAGAGAGAGGTTGAAACGTTCTGGGATGTAGCACCGTCAGGGTGGACTCCGCCCTGCTGCTCATCGCACAGAGAACTCGTTTTCGACCGAGAAATGTGCGGGACTGAGCGCCACTCGTAAATAAACCGCGTGATTTCAACGCCAGGAGTCACCATTTTGATCTCCATCGTAGACGCGTCAAGAGAGGGGGGTGTGATGACCTACCATCGTGTGACACGTCCTCAGTGGCGCTGAGCAGCATTGCGGTGAAATTTGATGCCAATGTGACGTCATTACCCCACTTTGCACGGCACATAAGCTTCTTAGCTCTGGCCTTTTTATCTCACATGTGATAATTCGCTGTTTGAAGCGTCCTCGAGCCCCAGGGTGACTTTTCTGGGCACCACGCTTTTGCACCGTTACAGGGTTAAGGTTACAAGTATCTTGGTTACCAGTTTTAAACATCCACGTCACAAAAGCATTCAATTACGGGTTTAGAAAAAGGGGTCGTTTAATTGGTTTGCGCACTGAACATTACGCAAACTTACATTTTGAAAAAAATTTCGCAAATGATTTCTCAAATACAGGTGTTCTATAATCAATATAGATTTCGAAAAATACGTTCTTTTTGTTGTATCTCGTCAGGATTTTTCACAAAATAACGGCCTTTATTTTGAAAAGATAAGTTGTCGAAACACAAATATGGAAAGAAACACAAATATTGAAAAAAAGTTTCAATCTGTGTGCTGTAAAACAACTGCCTATCACGGTTCATTGTAATGCGGATGTGATAAATTTAATATTATTGGCACTTTTAAACATTTTTCAAAAAATCGCTGGATTAACTCAGGGTTCTGTAACAGAAACTCTCATCCTTTGTCGTGCCGCTTCGTAATGTCAGAACCCAGTGAGGCTGAGGGAGGGTGGCGGGGTGGGTGATGGGAAATGGGGAGGAAGGGAAGTGTACGTACGTCATCAACATTTTTCGCACGAAGGGTCGGAAAGGACATAAGGTATTGTTTTGCTTTAGGGCGCAAAAAACAACTGGGTTCTGCATTTAGGCGACTCAAATCAGCTGTGTATTTCACAGATTTGCTTGATCCTAAGGGGAAAGTTACTAGTAACCATCGGATTCAAATGGTGGTAGACGGTGAAGTATTTCAAAAGTACCTGTATTTGAAAAATACATTGTTATATAAGGATACTAACTACTGATAATGCTGGGATCCAGTTATGTGATTACACATGCCATTATGTGACCCAAGCTCTTGTAATTTACACATACGCTGGAAGTAACTTTGGTCATTTTGAGTGAAGAGAGCGCTGGTTTTCTTAGGTTAATACGTCAGCTAGATGAAATTAAAAGTCGTGACTGCCTGTAAATAGGTAACGCATTCCTCTGAAAGTCGTGAGTGCCTGTAAATAGGCAACGCATTCTTCTGAGCTGGGTTTAAATCTTAAAGAGATGTCTGGGTTGCTCTCAAGCTACAAACGCATACACACACGATAGAGTTGCTACGTGAATCTCCCGTGATTAATGAGAAGACGGACTATGACAAAGATTTTTCTGTGATGCATCCCAAAGGAATACCATTGCTGTGCAGGAATGTTCTGCATTACGTCTGCTCTGTCGCTTCTTGCAGGTTGGTATAGTAGTTTACGGAACACGAACATACGTTTTCGTCCCATGGTGTATGCTTCTCTTAGCGAAAGTCGACTTTTTCATTTCCTCTGACACCGCAGTGTCGCATATCTTCTCCTGGAGGTGCAATCTGCCGTCCGTTCTTCTAGCTGGTGCTACTGACCCCAGAATTCTGTGTTAGCAGCATTACTGGCCGCGAATGAGACTGAGCTCCTACCCACCGTAGTGTGTTCCTTTCGTCGTCGCATGCGCTGTCAGTGACATTACGTGTTCCATTTATGTGACCCATCTCAATTATGTGACCCGTACGGATAGAAGCGAAAAGTCACCTCAGCTCCCATTCACACGAAATATTCAGCACTTCAGTATTGATTTTAAGCTAAAATTACAGTGTCAGCAATCGTTCGTTGCGATGAAGCAGATCTCGGTGTCATGGTGGACAACGGATTAATGTGACACCTACGTGTACAGGAGTTGCAGAGGAAGGAACAGGCTCTACACGTCAGGCAGATACAAGAATGGAAATACATCGGAGCAATTCATAGCTTTGTAGACTCCTAATTGAAACATTCAGGGCAGGACGTTAGTGACACACATATCAGATATGATCAACCTGGGCTAGAAGTATTTATTAGTTTGGGGGTCAGCGATTACTTTTGCTACTCTAGGACAAATTATGCGCCTCAATGTAGTGCATTTTCCATAAAATGCAATTTTCGTATTTCATCTTAAAATATTGAAGAAATATTTTTGCAACTCTTGAGAAAACTAGTATGTTTCTATATGTCTGCCAGTATAGAAATTACAACAAAATCGATTACTTATTGCAGATTCATTTTATTTTCCTTCATTTACAAGTGCGTTAGTATGGTGTCCAGAAATTCAGCGCGCACGCACCATCATCTGCACTCGTAATGGTCTAAGCTGTCAGGCACCACGGCGTACTTTCGCGGCATTTGCAAACAGCTTCGATTCCACCACCTCCTCAGCTTTGAGCTTCCAGCGACCTGCACACGGCGGCGGTGGTGGCGATGGCGGCGGCGTCGGTGGTGATGGCGGCGGCGGCGTCTTCGTCGCACATGAATAAATGCAAGGATCTGAAAAAAAAAAAAACGGAAGTACGTGAGGAAGAGATTACTTCGAGTTGCGGGAACTCGTAATCTGCTCAGGCACTACGGGATAGCTTCATATAGTTCGCAAACAGCTTCGACGTCGCCACCTTGCCAGCATTTGCGGTTTCAGCAATTTGCACACGACGGCGGCATGTCGAACTCAAATCAACTCTGAAAAAGAAAAGAGCAACATGAGAAAAAATTTAGCACAAATCTTAGGAATTCTATGTGCTCAGATACCCTGGCATACCTTCGTATTTTTCGCAGACAGCTTCGACGCCGATACCTCCTCTCAACATTTGCGCTTCGGTCGAATCTTCCATCGAATTATACACGGCGTCGTCGTTGTTCTTGTCTTCGTCATACACAAATCAATGCAAGGCAAGCCTCTGAATGAAAACGAGAGACGTGAGCAACAGTTCACTGCGAGGTGCGGGAGCTCGAATGTGCTCAGACATCACGACGTATCTTCGTGTCGTTCGCAAACAGCTTCGACGCCGCCAACTCTCCAGCGACTTATACACGGCGGCATCGTCGTCGTTGCACTCCAGTAAATCCAAAACTCTGAAAAAAAAAAGAGTACATGAGCAAAAATTTACCACAAGTCGTGGGAGCTCGTACGCAATCAGATACCAGGGCGTACCTTCGTGTCGTTCGCAAACAGCATCGACGCCGCCGCTTCCTGAGCTTTTGCGGTTCCAGCGACTTGTACACGGCGACGGCGTCGTCCACGTATGTTCGCTTCTGCTTCATCCTGTGTTCTCATAGTGACGCGTCTCCGAAACTCTGCCTAAACTCTCCAGCGTCTGCCCTTATATAGAAGTATGACAATGCTAAGCGCGGTTTCCGTGGAAATGTGCTCTGACGTCATTTCTTCAACCAATTGTCCATTACAAATCCACGTGACTGTATCGATACTACAGAAATATTCGTGAAAGATGAAGCGAGGAAATGTACACTGGTTGACCCAATGCTTCTATGCTGGGTAGCTGGACTGAAAACTTGGTGATTTTAAGCCCCAGGTTCTTTTTACGTGACTTGCAGACACTATCGTGTACACTTCGCTTTTAATCTCCTTATGATATCCGGAACTGTACCAGTGTGTTCCTCGCGTTTACCAAGGATTCGTACAAGCACCACACACAATATTATGCAATTTTAATATTACTGATGGGGGTGGATCATTTCTTAGGGTGTCAGAGTGGTATTCGCCTGACACTAGTTCCAATTCTCCGGATAGTCGTTTGTATACATTCATTTCGTGGTTTCTTTTCTCAACTTAACTCAGTCGAATGACTCTCGATCCTTTCACAGCTTAGCATTTGCCTCCTGTAACAGTGATAGCAGAGACCTTAAATTCTAAGCTTTGCGTCTCTTAATTTTCGCCATACGTTCCGAAACTAGACCTCGGTTCAAAAAGATGTCATAATTCTGCGAAAAACCTCGTCAAAGAGGGGGTGAGGAAGTGGAAGAGTGTCAACGAACTTTAGGGTGGAAATCTATTTCTAAAAGGGAAAATAATTAGCAGATATCGCCGATATGACGATGCAGAAGACAATGGAGACCAGGGCATTAAAAACGCATAACGTGTGTCTACAAGAAAAATGCCGTATTGCAGGTTCCCGTTCAAATACAGCGACTCAGAAAACTAATGACCAATTCCCCCAAATATGGTAATTTGCATCATTTACGTTGTAGGCAATGTATGAGACTGCTTAAAGGAGAACTCTGGTTCGATCCTAGTTACTGGAAAACTTTGGACGCAGGCTGGAAGACAGCTGCGGAGCTGCGTGACGTCCCTGTGGTACTAATACACAGAGAATGCTTAGGCACAGACTGCGGTCGATCGGACGATACAGCTATAGATCTCACTATATGAAAATGTCAGTTGCTGATCGGTTTGTAGGCCTAGGTTCTTGTGCTCGCGTGTCAATGTGAAGGACAAGGAATTGTTGAATGGCCTTCCTGACACCTTTATCAAGAAGCTGTACGAAATGTACTGCTCGCAAAGATAAGTAAAGCACCTGTAAGGCACGGTCGGACGCCAACGCAACTTCGTACGCGTACACACCATCATCGGGTACGTAAATGATTAGAGTTGTAATTCACTATGGTGGCTAGAAGGGGCACCAAAGTGCGTTAGTATTCTCAGTATTTAGTGATTTTACCAGGAATGGTAGTTTATGTAAGTGGTGTAAACAGCGTCAGGTGCTCAGTAATTAATACGAAGGGGACAGAGATCCCGTGTACACG
Source organism: Schistocerca piceifrons (assembly GCF_021461385.2). Lineage (NCBI taxonomy): Eukaryota > Metazoa > Arthropoda > Insecta > Orthoptera > Acrididae > Schistocerca > Schistocerca piceifrons. Next base: position 1,022,380,775 of record NC_060138.1, on the reverse strand, counting down.
TGTGAAACAGTGTTATTAGCAAGAGTTCGAAAGTGGCCTTATTGTGGCCCATTTGTCTGGCAGGTCGAATTGTGCCGTGTCTTGATATGGGGGACATTCGTATGTGTGACAGTGGCTAGATGTTGACTGCATGGGAAAGTGATCGCAGGCTTACAATTTGTCATGGTTCTGTTAGACCATGTTAGAGCACCACACGGGAGGCTCACCTTATGTTGCACCAACCACAACATAACATCCTCACATTTGTGTTAGGTATCCGAGTGCAAGTATTGGGCCCCCACAGACATTCTGTGTTACGCCACATTATTTGCCGGAGATTAAACAGCAACCAAACTAGAGAATTACTCCTAGCCTACTGTTAACATCACAACAAAAACACATGCCTTCGGAGAGGTGCTGTGACCGGAAAGAATGAACTGCTGATGAAAGGCGTCGCACAGCATTCAACGATGAATCAACTTTCCGCACGGCCCCTCATGACCATCGCCGACTAGTATGGCGGCGATGATGGGAGTGATCTCATTCTTCCAATGTTTTGCAGAAGCGCAGTTGTATTACTCTACACCTAGATGCATACTTCGGAAGCCACCGTTTGGCTCGCGGCAGAGGGTACCTTCTACCACTATTAGTCATTTTCTCTCCTCTTCCACTCGCAGAATAGGCGAGGGAAACAGCTACCTGTAAATGTGTCCGTACGACCCCAATTTCTCTTGACTCCTATTCTCGGTCCTTAGGCGAAACATATAAGGGGCATTCAAATGAAATCCGGTCACTAGCCTAAAGTAACGGTAACGATTTTATTAACTCAAAAATGTAGTTATACACAATACACATACCCAAGAATAGTCACAAAAAATGTTCATTCAACCAATTGCGACACTAGCCAGACGATTCCATTCTTGAAGTAGCTGGAAGCTGCTGTTGGATCCAGACGTTGACCCAGTCACACACTTTTTCGTCCGTTGCCAATCGATATCCCCGAATAGCTTGTTTTAGCGGTCCAAAGACATGAGAGGCACACTGTGAAAGCGCGGTACAGTACGGTGGATGTTCCTGCGTTTCCCACTGAAATTGCTGCAACGTCGTCCTCACCTCATTTGCCGTTTGTGGGCGGGCATTATCATGCATGAGGATAACGGCATTGGAGAGTATACCTTGGCGTTTCGACTTGACAGCTCGTCTAAGCTTCTGTGAAGTGGCTTGATAACGCTGGGCGCTGATGGTGGTTCGCCGCTGCAGAAACTCGACAAGCAGTGCGCCCTTGTCGTCAAAAAAGGCGGACATCATGACCTTACTAGAATTGGCGTGCACGGCCTTTGATTTCTTTGGAGATGGTGAAGTCGCAAGTTTCCACTGCTTGCTCCGACGCTTCCTTTCCGGTTCAAAGTGGTGGCAGCATGCTTCGTCACCTGTGACACTACGCGAGAGTATTCCGTATTCCTCCTCATGATAACGTTGCAGATGACTCAAAGACAGCGCCGTTCGAGTATTGCTGTGTTCGACGGTCAATTTGTGGGAAAACCACTGCACACAGATTTTTCGAAGTTTCAAGTGTTGATGCATTGTGCTGTGGGGGGGTGTCCATGCCAATACCTAGTAAGCGATGGATCACGTCCACGGTGCTTCTGCGCTTGTCCAGGACTAAAGCGTTCACTTCCGAAACCATTTTCGGCGTGATGACACGATGTGCCTGTCCAGGACGAGCATCGTCTTCCAGTGACTCGCGCCCCTCAAGGAATCGTTTGCGCCATTCCACAACACTTGAACGACTCAGAATGTACTCACCGCGCACTACTTTCATCCGTCGATACATTTCACGGCCTGGAATCCCTCCTACGCCAAAAACCAAATCACTTCTCGTTGTTCCTGCTTACTCGCCTGCATGTTCGGTAGTGGATGATTACTTGTGGAACGACCTTCTCTTGGGTGTGAAACCACATTGGCGCTATGCAACATCAAACGTTGAATACGCGTCAGTCTCTCTACCAATAGATGGCCCCACTGTACCCACAGTTACCATTTGCTGCTTTACGTGTAAGGCAAAGGTAGAGGTACTGACCAGGTTTCGATTGTTAAAATGTGTTTGAATTCCTAAGGGACCAATCTGCTTCGGTCATCGGTAAGTAGACTCAAACACTCCTTAAACTAACTTGAACTAACGTATGCTAAGAACAACGCAAACACCCACGATCGAGCGAGGACTCGAACCTCCTGGGGGGACTGATCAGGTTTCGTTTGAACGAACGTCCTACTTTGGTGGCAGTAGAATAATTCTACGGTCACCTGAAACTGCCGATTCTCGAACTTTCCTCAATACTGTATCTTGAAAGGAACATTGCTTTCTTTCAGGAATTTCCATTTGAATTCACGAAGCATCACCGAGTCACTCGCGTGTTGATCGAAACTTTTCATTTTAGTCATCAGTCTTCTGACTGGTTTGATACGACCCGTCACGAATTCTTCTCCAGTACTAACTTCTTTATCTCAGAGTAGCATCTACATCCTACGTCCTCAACTATTTGCTGGATGCGTTCCAATCTCTGTTTCCCCCTACAGTTTCTACCCTCTACACCTCCATCTTGTACCGTGGAAGTTATTCTTCGATGTCTTAATATATACGCTGCTATCCTATCTCTTCTTCTTGTCATTTTCCCGTATATTTCGGTCCTCGCCTATTCTTTGGAGATATATGAAGATGATATCTGTTCTTTCGGACATGTCCGAAAGAACAGATACCATCATCACGCAGTTAAGGCTAACCGGCCATTGACCTGCTGTACGGGTGCAAAAGCATTGTCCGAATACTTACGGGACTCGGTAAGATTGTCTACCGCGAGTAATGAGTGTATTGAGGTCCCGGGTTCGAGTCCCGGTCGGTTCACACATTTTCAACTGTCCCCGTTGAGTATATCAACGCCTGTCGACAGATTAGGGTATTGGTTTGATTATCATTTCATTTTAAGAGAGCTAGCTGCATGGTCAACGATGGTATCTGTTCTTTCTGACAAGTCCGAAAAACTTGTACCATCTTCATATAATCAGCTAAGTGTTTGACGCATCCTTCATCGGACATATGTTCCATTTGTAACATGTATCTCTCCAACAGGAGCTGCTTGGAAATGATTATGAGAATTCATTTAATTTCTGTTCGTCGGCATTAAGGCAGGATATTTCTATGTATGACGTAGCTTTTTTCGTGATGAAGCCACATTTAGCAATCATGGGCAGGTAAACCGCCGAAGCATGCACTATTGGTCTGATGACAGTCCCGGCAGGCTTTGTCAAGTGGTACGTCAGCGCCCATGGAGTGTAAACGTGTGGTGTGGGATAGTGATCCATCAGCTCATAGACCCGTTTTTCATTGATGGCACAATGAATGCGCTCAAGTGTCGCCTCTGTACATCTTACAAATGTTTTCGCCGCTCCCACGAGACGTAATTTAGCCAGAGGTAATTATTGCCTATCGGGCGAACCAATCACAGGCCTACCCGCCAGTGTCATTAGGTGGTCCATAAACGATAGCACATATCCAGGCGACCTTCCTGGATAAGGAATCATTAGGCTAGCGGCATCAGTATCTACCTCATGGTCTGGTGACTGGAGCAGTGCTATTTGCTCATCCTTAACTGGAAATTACCCCACAACTCCGTATTATCTGCCGACAACTGTGCTACCCTTCCCGTTAACAAACATACTGCCTTTGGCTCCGAAATATCCCACGTCTCTGATCCTCCCATTGCGAAATTCTTAGCCATCATTCAAACACAATACTCAAACTAAATATGCAGCAACTCACAGACTGAAAATTACAAACAAATTACAATTATTACAAACTATCTAGGTTTCCAATATTACCATGCAACATAACCGTAACTAGGTCCTGTAAAACAAGTACAGACATTGACAAAGTTCACGGTGCATTATGATCAAGCAGATTACACTGCAAACATCTAACAAGCACCAAGTACTTCTTTGTGAAATTATACTGAAATTTAGAGAGATTATCCAGTTTCTGTGGACTAAACAAACTAACCTTTAAGTTATGGTCACACTCTCACACAGATCCCATGTCTGTCACTCAGACCAAAAATTACCAACAGTGACGATGCAGAAGTAGTGTGCCTGGTTAACAAACCATTTTCTGTCCGCTGAAGCCTGCTCACGGGAGCAGGGCAGTAGTCGGCAGCGCGCCCTCAGGAGCTCAGTTTGTCACCACACTTGACGATGGCGACATGTTTGATTGCCGAAAAACTGTGTCCGCTGGACACTATGAACCGGCAGTACACCCGTGTACTGTTCGGTAAGCAGAAACATTGTTTTAGGAAAATTGCAAGATGGTAAATGACATAGAAATACTGTGTGAATAAACTACAGAGGTACAGGAACCAATGTAAGAACGAACATTTGCATCTTCTAAAGCCACCCAAGTCGACTGTTGATGATGCGGTTGTGGAATGGAAACGTCAAGGAAAAACCACAGCTAAACCAAGGTCAGACACTCCCCGTATACTGGAGGGTTGGTACAGTCGAGCACTACGGAAGGTGGCTGTAACAAAATCGCATGGAATGAGTGGGAGGAATGACTCGTGAGTCCCAAGACGCTACCAGCAGTCCATCCAGCACAATGACTGTGCGTAGGGAGTCGAAAAAGAATGGGGCACAATGGTGGAGCAGCACCTCGTGAGCCACACACACCCATACTCAGTGCAGTGCAGTGCAGTAGATGATTGGAAAAAGAGTGATTCGGACTGAGAATTCACGCTATACCATATGGGAATCTGATAGAAAGTTGTGGGGTTATCGGATGCTTGGAAAACATTAGCTACCATCATGTGTAGTGCCAATAGTGTAGTTTGGAGGAGATGGTGTTACAGTGTGGGGTAGTTTTTCGTGGTTAGGGTTGCTGCCCTTATTGAGCTTCAGAGATCGGTAAACGTTGAAGGAGACGAACACATTTTACAGCATTGTGCACTGCATGCAGTAGACAGACAGTTCGGAGACGATGATTGTACGTATCACCCTGCACCCTGTTATAATGCAGCATGTTTGAGGCAATAGTTTGTGGACAATAAAATTCGTGAAATGGTCTATCCTGTCCAGAGTCCCTACATGAACGTAATAAATCGCCTGCGGTATGAGTTAGAACGAGACTTCACTCAAGACCCCAGCGACCAACATGGCTACCTCCTCTGGTTTCTGATATTCAGTAATAAACGGCTGGCGTTCCTCCACAGATATTCAGACACCTCACTGAAAGTGTCCGCAGGAGAATTCGAACCATCATATCGGCGACGGGTATACATATTCCATATTGTCGATCACTAACAGGGGTTGAAACGCGTACGTTTCATATGTATTCATTACCAGCGATGGCGAGGCATGACAGAATCTCTGACCAGAGAGTTATTTATCGTGTCTAGTCTGCGTTTGACTGCGCGAGAGTTCAGTTGTGAGTTGTACTCAGTCGGAAGTAGTATGTGTGGAGTCGGCAGAACGAGTAGTAAGTTGCGAGCTGCAATGAGTCGGAAGTAGTCAGCCGACTGTAGTAGCGAGTGTACGGTAGTACTGAGCGGGCGTCGGCATGGGTCGGCGGCGTGCGCCCTTTACATCTCTGGTCAAGGTTCGGGACGAGGTATATTGTTAAATAAGGTAATGAAGCAGCATTGTGCACATCTGATAATGTAATGTATGTTAATTGTAATTAATTTGTTCAAGAAATGCCCCAATAATAATTTTGTTTTCAAAGCAATTGTTTTTAAGAAAAGAATCATTCCAATTGAAACAATATTTCCTATGCTTTTCCTCCCAGAATCAATTTATCAGATTAATTATTGCACAGGGCCTAAGGTCAGCGGTGCTGCCTTATTATTGTGGGTTTAATGATTAATGTTCATTTCTCAATTTTTGTGTCGAGTTTACATTTGGGTTATTATTATTCTATAATTTTTGTGGGGAGCAAACATTTGGCTCGTTTTCATTATCATAGACTTTTCTTTTATTTCTGCTGGGAGGTTACGTTTAGCAGGATGCCCATTAACATTTAATTATTGTCATTACAAAATTCTGTGGGGAGGTTACACTTGGCGACAACTGGTCCAGGATCGTATTTCTTTGAGAATCTTCTGAAAAGTAGTCAGATATCTGCTCTTATTAACTAAAATATAATTAGCATTTGGCGCAACGCTTTTACTAATTTTATGACTTTCTTTCCTCAGATCATCGGCAATTTGTTGCTCTATGTTGTATTTGTGTTTGTTGCCTTTTTGTTTGGTCTTTTTTTCATTTGTGAATAATTGTGACTTGTCTAAAAATGCCGCGAAAGACTATTAATAGTGCATCACGAGATATAATGAGTGAAATAATTGAACTAAACAACTTGCCCGATAGTACTTTCGACACGCAGTGTAATGATGACAATCCTGCGTTCACTGACAATCAGTGCATTCCAACCACTAATGATGATTTTTATCTTAATGATGAACAAACGAACTCAATTGTCTCCTCTGTTAATTTGACGACAATTGATGACGCGGGGCGCTCTATTGTAATGAGCGCTGCCCAGCTTAACACACCCGGTTTGGAAAATTCACGTAACGGACAGACGAATTTTTCTAATGAAAATGAACAGGATACTCAAAGTAGGACAGATTTATTTAATTCCGAAATAGTTACTGACAGTGTACATCCGACTGGCAAACCTTTTTGTAAATTACAGAATGACCAAATGGTCACACAAAATGCGACAATTGCAGATACACCATCAAACAGTACAGAGAATAGAGTAGGTAATGTTACCTTGGAACAAATGATGGCAATATTGCTACAACAGGGTAAAAAACAAGACGACCTTAAAGAAGATCTCAAACAAGACCTTAATGAAAAATTAGACAACAATTCCAAACAACTTAAAGAAGATCTCAAACAACAGCTTAATGAAAATAACGAAAACCTCAAACAACAGTTAAATGAAAAATTAGACAACAATTCCAGACAGTTAAATGAAAAATTAGACAACAATTCCAGACAGTTAAATGAAAAATTAGACAACAATTCCAGACAGCTTAGTGAACAGATTAGAGCCGTTGCCGCGCAGTGTCATGATACTAAGGAACAATTACGTGTGGAAATTGAGGCTTGTGCTAGGAAAAGTAGCGATGAAATTAGGTCCGTTGCTCAGGAATTAAGGGATATGCAAACAGCCACAACACAAACACTTAGAGACGAAATAAGTGCAGTCGGTAAACAACGCTCTAAAAAAGCTACACAATTACGCGACGAGTTTAAACTAATGGCAGCAGAACTTTCGCGCACAATGGATGCAAAGATAGACGCGAAATTCGAGCAACAGTACACTCAAATTGACGAACGTTTTAATCTTCACCTACAAAACAGTGATACGCGTTTCCGCAAATTTATACAGGATCAAAATAAAGTAAAACGTCAAGTCATGGAAACAATCACTGCACAGAGACAAGAAGACAAACGTAAAATGTTTGCGAAGGCAAAAACATACGTAGACAACAATATTGCTACAGTATCGGACAAAATTAATACCATCGAACAGTTGAGCGCCGAATTAGGTGATGAAATTTCTGATCTTAAATCAGAAACAGATACACACACAGCAGATATTCAGACAGTGACAGACAGATTCGAACAATTACAACGAAAACAGGATTCCGATGTCGTCAAAGCTGACGTTAAAAAATTGAACGAAACCACACGTAAATTACAAAAACAGATTAATGCTTCTGACAGTAAAAACGATGATCAGGCAAAAATACTGACTGAAAAATATGATGAATTGGCCAGTCGTATTGATGTTATTGAAAGTAATAATGACAACAAATCAGACGATACTGCACCGATTTCGTTTAACCAAACACCTGAATTCCAAAATTTACAGCAGACAATCAATGAGATCGATTCATCTAATAATACATTACGTAGAAAGTTGTCAAGTTTACAGCAAGAAGTAACAGAGATGAAAAATATTTCAGTTAATAACACATCACGGCAGACGCCACTTTGCGAACATTTGTCAGACTCACGCAGCACGTATAATTTAGGTAATCTACAGAGAGTACGCGACTTAGATTCCGAACAGACACAGACAAATAGATTCTCTTACAATCATGAACCTGTTCCATCATACAGAGACGATAATTTTGATTACAAACATTTTCTATTAGTGAGAAAATTTAAATTATTTAAAAATGACAGAACACAGATTCAGCCTCTGGATTGGATACAACAATTTAGCTTTGCTTTCCCACCGACTTGGCCTGTAACACATAAACTTGAATTTATTTGTAGTTTTTTGGAAGGCGAACCAGCAACTCGTATGAGACCGATCGCGAGACAATGTTATTCGGTACAAGAGTTTCAGAATGCTTTTCTGTCAGCGTATTGGTCGAAGACGACACAGTGTGGAATTAAAGATCAACTAATTAGCTTACCGAATTATGAGAACTCAAACTTTCCCAGTGTCACGCAATTTTTTGAGCACATGGTGCAACAAAACCAGTACCTAAGTGAACCGTATAGTGAATCTGCACTTATACAATTATGCATTTCTAAATTACCACAGTCATTAAGAGTGTCACTTCTAACGGGTCAGCAGAAGGAAAATATTTCAGCATTCAGAGATCTGTTACAGCTTTTGGAAGTACAGCAATCGGATTATTCCTTTGTAAACAAAAATTTTCCACATAATAACCAAGACCAACAAACTTACAGTAATTACGATCAACCACGCAATTTCAATAGCAAAGCTAATAGACGCTTAAGGAACGACAACCACCAGAACTTTAATAGCAGACAAAATTTTGATTATCAGTATCGTCAAAATTATCAGCAGCAGGAACCATATTTTAGTAACAATAGAGGTTCTTCACAACAACAGCAACAAAACCAGCCGGTTAGCATACCTAACCAACAATGTAATGCACAAGGTCAACCAAACTTTAATGTTTCGCCGCGTGGACATATAGTCCCTGGTACAACAAATAGTAATGCACGGCAGCAAGGAAATAACTACGTGCAGAAAACACAGTACTTCAATTCCTATCGCAATGCACCGTATAGGAATGACTATCACGATAGACGTAAATGCAATGAGCAAAATTTTCAGCGTACACATAATAACAGTCGGTCTTACCAGCAGCAAAATGATCAGCAACAACATATTCTCATGAATGAACCCGACAGTAGGTATCATCCAGAGCGTAATACGTCTGGAAGAAATAACAGAACAGTTCAAATAGTGGAAATGCCACAGAATCCTCCTGAAAATAATAACACGTCAGATAGAATTTGACTAGATACTGTACAGGTAGATACTAGTTTTGACACGCAGAATGTTGTTCACGAAAATGTAATTACTTTTGACGACATCAGAGACACTCTTTTGCAGGAAAGACCAGTTGTTCAAAAAATCATTTCACATCCTGTCATCGAAATTAAAATTGGTTCATCGAAAGTTTCAGCAGTAATCGATTCCGGATCACCTATGTCAGTAATAAATGAAGAAACTTTTAACGAGTGTAACAAAGAGAATACCTATCCTACATTACCATTAGGCAAAACTAAAGTGAAAGGAGCAATATCGAGTAAAGAAGTAGATGTTAAATTACAGACGCATTTATCGTTTTGTACGCTTGTGCTTGTCACACATTTCACTCAAATTTTTGGATTGTTCCTTTATTGACAACAGACGTTATTTTAGGTACGAATTTTCTGGTACAACACGACGCAGTTATCGATTTTCAGAATTCCTATTTAATGTTGAAGGATGAAAATTTACAACTGGCTTTAGAATTTCAGCACTCATTATCTGCAGAAGAACAAACAATTAATCGTACAGAGGTCATTTCCGTATCACGTGGCATAGACTGTAATTCCACATTGTTTACAGATACGTACGTACATAACTATAATATTCCAGACGAAGCTGACTACGACGTAATGCAGCTGATTTCTGATAAAGTTAAACAAAGCAGTGCAAATACAGACGACGAACGCACGCAACTACACAAAATTCTTTTACAGCAAGCTCCAGTTTTTGACAACATTTCTGGTACTATGTCCGGTTTTATGTATGAATTTCAAGTCAAACAGCACGACACATTTAAAGCCAAGCATTATCCCATTCCATATATCCATAGAGGACAGGTCAAGAAAGAATTGCAAGCTATGCTTGATCAAGGAATTATTGAACCGGCAGTTAGTCCGTACATAAACCCGCTACATATTGTCAAGAAAAAGGATGGCTCACTTCGCCTTGTACTTGATTCGCGTCACATTAATGACATTATTATTAATGAAACAGATCGACCACAGACACTAGAAGAACTACTACAGAAATTTCATGGTACGGCTATTTATTCCACACTAGATTTGAAATCGTGATTTTGGCAAATTCAGCTTCATCCGAGTTGCAGAAAGTATACAGCTTTTCTCTGTTTTGGTGACTGTTATCAATTTTGCAAATTACCGTTCGGCTTAACTATTTCTTCAGCAGCTTTTATTCGCGGTTTGAACACAATACTTCCGACAGAACTGAAAGACAGAATTACAACGTACGTAGACGACATTCTTATTGCAGAAGCTAACTGGACTAAACACAATCTGATTCTAGAACAACTGTTGCAAACTTTTCATGCTACAGGACTCACAGTTAACCTCAGTAAATCGCATTTTGGCAAAACTTCTATAAAATTTCTTGGACATGTAATTTCAGCAGAAGGCATTGCGCCTGATCCGGAAAAACTTGAAGCTCTACGTGATATTACTGTTCCTACAACGAAGAAACAACTACGCAGTTTTTTGGGCTTAATTAACTTTTCTCGTAAATTTATTCATCACTCTGCTTTAGACACACCTAGATTATGCCAATTGACAGGTAAAAACACTATTTGGTCCTGGGATAAGCAAACACATTCTGAATTTGTGAACCTGAAACATGCTCTGTTGAATGCACCCAGATCTTACCACAAATTTTTCCATTGCCACCGACAGTTCTAACACCGCTTTAGGCGTACATATTTTCCAGGAAATTGAAGAAGATGGTTCTACAGTAATTAAAAACATCGCATTTGCAAGTCGCGTTCTGTCACCTGCTGAACGAAATTATTCCGTTTCAGAACTGGAAACATTATGTGTTGTATGGGCTTTTACGAGATTTCGACATTTTCTTTATGGAAGACATACCACCGTCTACACAGACCACAGCGCGATACAGTTTTTACTTTCAGCTAAATTTACTCACGACAGGTTAAGTAGATGGAAACTTTATTTACAAGAATTTAATTTTACAATAATTCACATTCCCGGCACACAAAATATTATAGCAGACCCACTATCCCGTTCTCTCAGCAACAATCAGCAAGAAATCACAACCAACTTCTGCAAAGCAAATTTCAGCGTCATGTAGATTCAGCAAGTTGCATTTGAAAATTTTATTTCGTCGTCATTACAGGACATAGCAAAAGAGCAAAGTAAAGACAACGTGTGGAAAGAAATTAAACACCTTTGGCAAGATAAGAATAATGTTACGATTAGAAACCATTACACTGTACGCAATGACATTCTGTTTCACTGCTCTCATCCTGACAGCAACAATTGGTTATTATGCATTCCTGATGAATTGGTTAACAAATTAATCTGGTATACTCATTTAAGTTACGCACATTACGGAGCTAGAAAATGTTTTCTTATACTGAGACAGAACTGTTATTTTGCCAACATGGAGAAACGTATACGACGAGTTTTAGCGTCATGCAAAATCTGCCAGAAAGCTAAGTCAGACACAACTTCACATATTCCTCCATTATATCCCATTGTACCTGTTAAATAAAGACATATGGCCGCTGTAGACATTTTTGGTCCGATTCCCAGAACTAATAGAGGTTTTTGCTACATCTTTGTCGCTGTTGAACTCACTTCAAAATTTGTTACCTTCACTCCGTTACGCAAAGCTACTGCTAAAACTGTTTCGAAAGCATTTGTAAAACATTTTCTATTTCATGTAGGGCATGTGTTGAAAGTAATTTCCGATAATGGATCACAATTTCGTTCTGCTATATGGACACGCCTGTTACGAGCTAGAAACATTTCTCCGATCTATATATCCAAGTACCATGCTTCTTCGAACCCTTGTGAACGATTAATGAAAGAAATTGGTAAACTGTGTAGAATATACTGCCACAAAAGACATATTGATTGGGACACACACATATTCTCATTCCAAGATGTAATTAATTCCATACCAAATGAATCCACTATGCTATCTCCGTCTGTTATACTGAAAAATGTTGAACCACCTAACAAAATTACAGAATTAGTAAACTTTCCTACATCTCGTCGATTACGACACCACGAAATAATTGACATTGCGCTGAACAACATCAAACGTGCCGCAGAGCGCTGGAGAAGACAGCAAAAACAGGTTTGTACACGCCGTGACTTTCACATTGGACAGAAAAGATTAGTACGTACACACTATTTAGCCAACAAAGGAAAAGGTAGCTGCAGTAAATTTGAACTTCTATACGCAGGTCCATATCGGATTCGCAGCATTCCTCACCCCAATGTTGTACACGTCGAAACTTTGAGAACCAGAAAATCCAAAGACAACCACCATTGGTCAAACATCAAACCTTTTATTGAATGAAGACACTTTATGATTTAACATGCTATAATGCCATTTTGCTAATTTTATGATCACTTATGCAATTATATTCACATGACTAATTACTGATGATTATCGTATTTTTTCTTGGCAAGTGCCCGGCAAGGTAAGGTTAGCAGGTCGCTCTTCTTGTCGTTACATATCAGACTGTGCACATTTTTTCCAGAGAAACTTACGTATCTTATGAATAATTATGCAATGTTATCTAGTGACATATTAATTTTATTAAATTTTCTCTCCATTGAAGTCTTTAATTCTCGCCTCTATTAACTACACAACATACAAGCTGAACACAACGAACGTCACATTTTTTGTCTTTCTTAGGTATATACGATTGTTTCATGTTTTGTTTGTATGCACTATGAAATAGTTAAGATATAGCAAACACCAGTTGACTTTGACATTTTGCCTTATGATATCTCAACATCGTGACTACTTTACTGTTACATTGTGATACACTGAGTACATTTTTGCCTCTGAACACTATATAAGTTTTTCACATATTACATTTTCTGTCATGTTATGCTGTATGCTTAATTATGTTACCATAAACCAGTCATTATTTAATGAGTATATGATTTAAATGCAAGACATTAATCTCTGTTCATCAATTTCAGAAAGTAATGATGCGTGAAAGTAATAATTAAACAGAAATGGGAATTTCACCTTCGGAATGATCGAAAGAAGATGCAAACCTCGTGAGGAAGAGTAAATGGATCAGGATTAACAAGCATTAACAAGAATATACTATACACATCGTAGAACAGCAGTCTTAACTAATTTTTTCTTTCAGAATACAAGGCGATTGATGTAGGCTGTCAGACAGAACTACATATCTTAGTTTTAGTGATGGAATATGCTAGAGATAAGGAATAGTTATGTAATGAGTAATGAAGTGATTTTTTTGAAGATGATAATGAATGCTGATGAATAATGATGAAGAATATGCTACTATGGATAATGAAGTTTTTCTTTAGAGGTGATGATAATAATGGAGTTATGATAATCTAGATAATGAAGTAATGGATACTGAAGTTTTTCTTTACAGATGAGGATAATGTGGAAGTTATGTAGTCATGCTATGTAGTTATTTAAGTATTTGTTGCAGTTCGTTTTGACAGCAGGTGTTATATTGCATAGTATAATGACTGAAGGTTTTGGAAAGGACAGCTATGGAACACATTTTTATACACATTTCACTACCTGTTAATTCGAAGTTCACTACTTTTCAGCATAAAATGCGTTTCTTCTTTCAGCTTAATAATCCATTTTTTTATATATTTTTGCAGGAGAAATTATTTATGAAATTAATGTGCTATAAGCAGTTGTTCATTAAATCTATGTCATTTATGAATGTGATTACATATACTCTACTTGTTTCATAACCTTGCTACAGCTGACTCATGACGAATGACGTTACACATTTTCATTTACAGGAACAACCCAGAAGCACATTTTTTCTTTTTGTCTTCTTGCTTTCCCCTATAAATACCCAAAGCAATGCATTGCTAACAAAGAAATGTATTACCAGTCCCAAATAATGATACCAGTTTAAGAGAGTTCTGAGTAATACTGATTAGCTCTCTATAGTATGTCACTTAAATAATGAATGCTACTGATTACTGTATTGGGATGACCAATGATTAGTTAATAATGCTTTGTAACTGGAAATGAATGCTACTGATTACTGTATTGAGATGACCAATGATTAATTAATAATGCTTTGTAACTGGGAAATGAATGCTACTAATTACTGTATTGGGATGACCAATGATTAATTAATAATGCTTTGTAACCGGGAAATGAATGCTACTGATTACTGTATTGGGATGACCAATGATTAATTATCAACATTACTCTGTAATACTATGTTATTAACTACCTCCTGTTTTAAATAATGACTTCTGATGATTTGTAATTAGGGAATGAATGCCAATGTTCTCTGTAAAATGTTCTCTGTAAAACTAATGACATCTGGTGATTTGTAATTAGGCAACGAATTTCAATGTTCTCTGTAAAACGAATGACTACTGATGATCTGTAATTAGGCAATGAATGCCAATGTTCTGTGTAAAATAATTTATGAACATTTTTCTGTAATGCTACATACATGGTACAGAAATGTTCAATAACTGGGCTATGAATGCCGCAAACTACTAATGTAATTCCCAATGAAGACTAGTATGTGACTTAATGTCCTTCACCTTCTGACCTAACTACCCTGAATTACTGCAATATCCGTTTGTCCTGTATATCCTCTTGATCATGGAGCACTATATTTGGTTTTTGCACTAATTCTACGTTGGTGTGCCTTGTAAGAGCGTGGTGTTGACACGACATGCTGTCCACCACCGTGAGCGATGGAGACAATATTATAGTCCCACTGTTTGGTGTACCTGATGTACTGCCAAAATGATAACATGGAATATTACTAAGACATTTCAGTGTCTTGGCTACGCTGATAAATACTTCTGGGAAAAGAACTTCAGATTGTCTCACTTGGTGTTGTACTTCTGTGGAAAGATATGGACTTTCAGTGCAGCTGCGTGCAACCTAAAGTGCTACAACCATGATGCAATTCTTCCCTTTCCTATCCTAATTCTTGTAACATAGTGAAAATCCTTTTTTTGCTAACATCATTTGTATTCATGGCCTATACATTTTTTTGATTTGCTGATATATTCTGAACTACAGTGCGTGTGCACTTTTATCATTTTTCTAACATGATTTCTACTTATTGTATATACATTTTGTGATTTGTTGATATATTCTGAATTTCAGTGCGTGTGCACTTTTGTCATTTTTCTAACATGATTTCTACTTATCGTATATTCATTTTGTGATTTGCTGATATGTTCTGAACTATAGTACATGTGCACTTATGTCACTTGTCAACATGATTTTTTGGCCATTACGTTTATTTGTTGTGAAAATGCTAAAGAGCTTTTCAGTGCATGTGCACTTTTGTCATTCTTCTAACATGATTTCTACTCATTGTATGTGCATTTTGATTTCCTGACATGTTCTGAACTACAGTACATGTGCACTTATGTCATTTGTCAAGAGATTTGTACTCATTATGTTTATTTGTTGTGAAAACGTTGAAGAATTTTTCAGTACATGTGCACTTATGTCATTTGTTAATATGTTTTGTACTCACGTTTTGTTATTGTCTAATATGTTTTGGACTCGGTGCATGTGCACCACATTTACTTCATGTTCTACATCTGTATATTCTGTGATTGTAAAGTTAATTAGTCAAGAAAAAATTTGTTGCTCATGGCAAGTCCAAATGACTCACCATCGCTGCCAAATTTTTGCCCCCCCCCAGTGGAGGGTTATGAAACGCGTACGTTTCATATGTATTCATTACCAGCGATGGCGAGGCATGACAGAATCTCTGACCAGAGAGTTATTTATCGTGTCTAGTCTGCGTTTGACTGCGTGAGAGTTCAGTTGCGAGTTGCACTCAGTCGGAAGTAGTAAGTGTGGAGTCGGCAGAACGAGTAGGAAGTTGCGAGCTGCAATGAGTCGGAAGTAGTCAGCCGACTGTAGTAGCGAGTGGACGGTAGTACTGAGCGGCCTTTACATCTCTGGTCAAGGTTCGGGACGAGGTATATTGTTAAATAAGCATTGCGCACATCTGATAATGTAATGTATGTTAATTGTAATTAATTTGTTCAAGAAATGCCCCAATAATAATTTTGTTTTCAAAGCAATTGTTTTTAAGAAAAGAATCATTCCAATTGAAACAATATTTCCTATGCTTTTCCTCCCAGAATCAATTTATCAGATTAATTATTGCACAGGGCCTAAGGTCAGCGATGCTGCCCTATTATTGTGGGTTTAATGATTAATGTTCATTTCTCAATTTTCGTGTCGAGTTTACATTTGGGTTATTATTATTCTATAATTTTTGTGGGGAGCAAACATTTGGCTCGTTTTCATTATCATAGACTTTTCTTTTATTTCTGCTGGGAGGTTACGTTTAGCACGAAGCCCATTAACATTTAATTATTGTCATTACAAAATTCTGCGGGGAGGTTACAGGGTTCGGATCTGTTTGATCGGGTAATGTACATACCAAGGTCTTGTATCACACTATTATGATATATCAAAATAACATTCTACTCATATCATGAAGCAATTAGAACATAAAAATATTAGGGCCATTTAAGAAAGAGTTCAAATTGATTCTGACGTCTATCATTCGTCTCTACAGCGTTAAGAAACATATTAATAATTCACACTGACAGTTTATAATAAATACATGGCACATACAACGCTTTTCACATTAAGAACATTTCTGCTACTTCTGTGTTTCGACTGTTTCGGTGCAGTCACTTACACAGCAGTCTGTCATCTAAGCTGTTGAATACACTGCGCAACACAACTAAGGGAACACTTATTCGAAACCCCATAGCTGACTACAATCGAAACGTGTAAGTTTAAAATTTGGCTCAAAGGTGCCTAAAAACTTCCTCTGTAATGCTGCAAAAGCGCGGTGTCCAGCGGCGTCATCCTCTGGCTAGACGGTGCACCCACTCGCGTGTATTGAGAATTTTACAAATGTGCCTCTGTAAACAAAATAAGTGAAGCAGCCCTAGGTGCCTGCAGGCAAGGAATCACTTGGCTAATCGTCCGATGCGAGTTGCCAGCCTGCAGGCATTTAGCGTTACTTCACAGGTTTTCTCTGGAAGGATACAGCTTTTCTAGGTTCTCTCAATAAATGTGGTCGGATGTGACCAACAGTATTGCCAAAGTTGAAGGTCTTAGAGGGACCCTTTGCCATTGTATTCATGCATGTGTCAACGTCGCAATCCTCCGTGATCTTGCCACAGGACGATGCGAAACCGGAGCGATGAAAAGTCGTTGAATAATTTTCGGTTGTCGCTAGAGATATCAACCTGTATAGGAGAGCAAAAATTGTGATCAGGCTGCACTCCAAATGGGTGCTATCACCTTCAATGGGGATGTAATCCCACAGTGTTCTTAGAGAGAGGTTGAAACGTCCTGGGATGTAGCACCGTCAGGGTGGACTCCGCCCTGCTGCTCATCGCACTGAGAACTATCGTTTTCGACCGCGAAATGTACGGAACTGAGCGCCCCCAAGGATAGGCCTCGTTTCATTGAGCCTTTTCGTGTCTGTTTTGAGTGGCGATGTATATGAAACCTTATCCCGGCCACCGCGTGATTTCAACGTATAAAATAAATAAAATAAAATAAAATAAAATTAAATATTAATTATTTTTATCTGTATGATTGGCTCTCCTATGAGTCGTCAGGTTTTGATTATTCGGTATCAGACGCTTGACAATGGCTTTTTCGTAAAGGCAATGTTACTCGTAGTTGACCGTGAAATAAAACTGAAATAATCGGACTTCGTAATTAAATCGTTTCCAAAGACTGCTGCGGTAGGTGCGGACTCATAATCTAAATCTCAATACTACAATAATTTGCCAGCCATGCCAAAACGTCGTACAGAGGTGATTGTCTACTAAACAAAAAATTACACAGTTAGTTAAATCAGATATATTCAATGAATAAGCCTACAGTTCATAATCCTACTTACTTTTATAAATATAAATTCTTTACAGAATCGAGTGCCTAGTATGGTTGCAATTTTCTATATCATGAAATATGGCGGTGTGCCAGACAATAAACTAAAATACGTGCTTCTCGCACCACTTCAACGAGAGCTCTCCCTTTTTTTTTAATCAAACATACGACTAACGAAAATGTACTTTTGTTTTATCAGCGACACAGCGCTGCAGTTGTGTGCCATAGGCTTTATTTATTTGTCACTGATTATTTATTTAATTAATATCTCGCGTTTCCGAGGAAACTCACGCTCGGCATGCAAATGTGCCTTTATATTGCCCCCTGAATTGCGAGGCGAAAGGACACACCTGCAGGCGAGCAATTCACCTAAAGGCACAAGAAAATCTAAGTTATCTACAACTATTTACATGACTTACACTATACTGTATATTATACACAAAATTTGAATGACGCGCGTGCGCCGAAAAAGTTCTTATGTTGGCAAAACAGAGTGCGCGCATGCGCAGAAGCGTCTGTGTAACTACGGCACTGCCGTTATTTCGTAAATTTAGATCACGCGGCACAGTATTGCAGTTCATATTGTTCGTGTGCGCGCGCATTTCTTAGTCGTTGCACAAAGAAAATATTCCACCAAGATTACATATGAAGACTACATTCTATGACAGGTAACTTAGTTTTAAAATTACAATATTTGTTATAATACAATACAACTTTAGATTGTTGAATGTTCTTAGTTACATAGCATTGCAATGAAATGCTTCAAAGAAAAATGTCCGTATTTTTCAGGTGCGTTGACCTATACACATGGTGTCGTTATCACAGTTCATATTCATCTGCTGCACAATAATTTTTTACAGGTTAGTATCGTCGTGGTAAAGTTTTTTTGATCACAGTAACATCGTTGTATAACAACGTGATTGATACATAAGCATGTCCATTTCCTATTTCCATTATAGTCGTTGTGATGCAGTTCGTTGTGACAAAAAGCATTGTTTATTACAGATCAGACGTGACCCGTCGAGTAATTAGTCCATATGCAGTTCGTTTTCGATATTCCGTGGAAGCTTGGTTGCAGAACCTCGGACGGCACATAGCTGGCGTCGATCCTTGGACAGTCCAGGTAAGCGTGTCCGTCACATTTCGAGAACATTTCATTCCCTGAAGTTCCAACCAAAATTCTTCCACCCGTCGTGTTGTTTTCTGGACAGGCACTTTGTGTCCATTTAATCCAGTTAACATCTTGAAGTTGGGTACTGTAGTAATGTAGCTAGACGATGCACGAATTATGCACTTCACATATTCAGTTTTTTTTTTTTAAATATAGCTCACCTAAATGTTCGTGGTTACTCATCGAAGAAATCGTTCATCGCGTTAACAAAGGTACGATGCATCATGAATGTCATTAACAGTTTCTTTCACATAGGTTTCTGCGTAGTTGCAGACTTAGTAATGTACGTTAATGTCCGTGAATAGTGGTTCACTACGCAATTTAATTTTTTTTTTTTTTTTTTTTTTTTTTTTAAAAAAAAGTTTTTCACATTTTGGCACTCGTTATCGTTCAAATTTTCACACAGTAACAGTTACATTATACATCAGTTTAAAAAAAACATAAGTAATAATACATACACACGTCACATATTTTCTTAGCATAAACATAATACAGTTGCACATAAACATGTTTACATCATCATTACATAGCTATAGGTTATTACATTGTGTCATATTTGATTACATGAATTGCAGATATTTACATCCTCTTTAGCGGTTCTGCTGGGATATTATCGATGTTTTTTGTGATGTCATCTGAAATTAAGATAGGTTAGACACAACATTCATTACATCAGTAGGCAAGACCAGGCGTTTTCGCTACTCAATAAATATTCAAAATAGTAAGAGAGAGAAAATGTTCGATTCCTCGCGTTTTGTGCGTGTGTGTAGTGTGTCTGTGTGGCCTTGACTACTGGTAGATGCTTTTCTTGCTGAGAGATGTGCGTCTAATCTATTTCTCGAAGTAAAAGATCGCTTCACAGATGACGTCTGTCGGTTCGTCAGGTGTCATAGCAAGTCAGTGGTACCTACAGTCACAAATGTTCCGTGAAAAATTTATATATCATTCACTGCTACGTAATCATAAATTTTACTTTAATATTCAGTCTTCTCGGTGGAACCGCGGCGTTGAAAGAAAAGTTCTTCTGTCTTCAACTGCGACTCTGGAACGCTGAAATGAAAATTTCTATACTACTTATTATCTGTGTTGTAGCAACAGAGTTTTTCGAGTTGCTTAGCAATATTTTGATGGGTATGACTTTTACATTATTCAGCATGAAATGCTCTAAGATCTCGGTGTGCGTATAGCCCAATAATTTTGTTAGTTCTACGATGTTGTAACAGATACGCACCAGGGTGCGGTATGTTAACAATTATATAAGGTCCTTCATATAGCAGACGCCACTTAGCGTTGCGTCGTTTGAGTGCAACAGATTTATGATGAGTACGAAGTAGTACAAGCATTCCTACCTCGAATTTTTGTTTTCTTTTTATTATGTTTCTGTGATGTTTGTTTCGTATCTGTGCGTGATGTGTCAGCGTAGTCAATACTTCTTTTATTTTCTGTTCAGGTGTGATTTCCTTGTCCGACAACTTAGGTAATGGTTCTATCCACTGATCGTTCTGTTTGCAATTGAACATGATCTCGTTAGGTGTGTAATTTGTATCGTAAATATTTAAGTTATTGTGTACGTCTTCGAAAAGACTTAGGTAGGACACCCAATTAGTATGTTTTGATGAAATATAGGTCCTCATGAATCGATTTAATTCTCGGAAAAGTCTCTCAGTCGCGTTACATTGTGGACTAAACCTCGAAATAAATATACTTTTAATGTTATTGTCCTTCAAGAAATTTCTCCATTTGTACCCAGAGTAGTATGCTGCATTATCTGACAGAATTGCTTTAGGTTTTCCCACGTGCGTCAGGTAATCACTTGAGAATCTTCGTATTATAGCATTTGCAGTGGCGGATTTTAAAGCATAAAGTTTTACGTGTTTAGAAAATATATCGTAAAAAGCTAAGATATATTTGACGCCTCCAGAGCTTGCTGGATGCGGTCCACTAATGTCAGTACACAGAATTTCCAGGGGTCTACCAGGTAAAATAGAATGTAAATCTGTTTTTGTGGATAAATTCTGAGGTTTTGATTTTTGACATATGACACATGTTTTTAGTTCCCTGTAAATTTTTCTTCTCATATTGCTAAAATAACAGTATGTACTGAGCTTTGCCAAACACTTTTTCGTCCCATAATGACCCCAAACTAAGTGTGTGTGCCAAATTAGATTACGTTCAGACTCTTTGGGAATGCATACACACCAGTTAGTAGCATTTGGATGTCGGCGGTAAAATAACACATCATTGTGTAACTTGTAATACTGAGTCAAAGGATGGTTGTGTTTTTCTACCAGTAATGTTATTATCTTATACCAGTGAGGATCAGATTTTTGTAATTCAGCCATGTTTCTGCACATATCAATATAATATTGGTGATACTGCTTGTCTTGCATTAAGAGAATCCTGTAGTCATTTATATTTTCTAAGTCACTGTTGGTATCATTCATACCTTGTGGAAGTCTAGACAAAGTGTCTGCAATGGTGTTGTCCTTACCTCTTATGTACTTAATTTCAAAAGAGTAGTTCTGAAGTGTAACTGCCCATCGTGATAGTCTAGGATGTACAAGTTTACAAGTTAACAAAAATGTCAGGGCCTGGTGATCGGTGTAAATTACCGTATGTTTTCCAAATAAATAATAATTGAATTTCTTGAATGCCCATACTATGGAAAGTGTTTCTAACTCAGTAGTGGAGTATGTACGCTCACATTCAGTTAGAGTGCGACTCGCAAACCCAATAATTCTTATCTGTTCCTCCTCTTTATTCTTTACAACTTGAAATAAGCAACAGCCCAAGCCAGTACGTGAAGCGTCACAAGTCATACAAAAATCTAAATTGAAATCTGGATGGCTCAAAATGTTAGCATTCACTAAAGCATGTTTAATTGTATTAAAGTCATTCTGGCACTGTTCCGACCAGATCCAAACTTGATTCCTTCTGAGTAGATTTAGCAGATGTTTACTGTTCAAAAGTGGTTGTGGCAAAAAACGTCTGAAAAATGAACATAGCCCAAGGAATGATTTTAACTGCTTTTTAGTTCGAGGGCTAGGAAAGTTTCTGATAGCATCTAATTTACTGGGATCCGGACGTATGCCCTGTGAATTAATGATATGTCCTAAATACTTTATCTCACTGCAACCAAATTTTGATTTTCTTAGGTTGGCTGTGACTCCAGCTTGTGCAAATTTTTCTAAAATTCTTTGAAGTGTGTCAACGTGTTCATTCCAGGATTGTGTAGCTATCAGTATATCATCTACATAGTGTGTGACTGTCTCAACTAAATCGTCGCCAAGCACGGTATCCAGGGCTGTAATGAATACCCCAGAGCTGACATTCAGTCCGAAGGGTAGAACACAAAACTGATAGGTTCGCCCCCCGAACATAAATGCAGTATATTTCCGAGAATCAGGAGTGATACCCACCTGCCAAAACGAATTAGCGAGATCTATTGTGGAAAAATATTTTGCATCTAGAAATTTCTGTAATTGCTCTTCTAAATTTTCAGGTTTTGTGTGAACCGGTAAAATTATTTCATTAATAGCTCGTGCGTCTAACACTAACCTAATGCCTCCATTTGATTTTTTGACAACAAGTAGAGGACTACAATAAGGTGAGGTGGATGGTTCAATGACCTTCCAGTCTAACATTTGTTTTAATTCTTGCCACACAGCAGGTCGTTGAGATAACGGTACGTTATATGTCTTATGGCAGAAGATCTTGTGAGGCTTAACTTCAATCTTGTACACATACGTGTTGATAACACCTAATCGTTTGGTAAAAACTTGTAAATATTTGGATAACACTTCCTGTAGTTTTATACGTTCATGTACACTGAGAGCTGTAGCTTCACTTATCTTATGATCAAGCAATGTTTTCAAGTCCATTAGCTCTCTGTCAGATGAGTGTGTTTGCATGTCTTGAATGTCTTTGTCAAGTACTAACTGTACCTTGTACCCTGTACAGTGTTTGTCATGCTTTAGAGTTCTCCTGTCCAAATCAATAATAATTACACTGCCTTTATCATTTAAAATACATTTACCTTTGGAGAAGTCTATAATGCAGTCCTTCTCGCTCATAATATCTATTCCTAATATGCAATTTGTCACAAGGTTTTGTACAACCAGGAATGGCCATTGTACGGTTCCATTACCTATTTTAACGTTTACAAAAACTTGCTTCGTAACCCTACATGACTTATTACCTAGTGCAGTAGTTATTTTACAGTTTTGGGCAGGAAACTCAGGCACAGGTTCCAATTCACACATCTTTTTATAAAAATTAAAAGATAAAACGCTCACAGCTGCACCTGTATCTAGGATAATAGTAGTTGGAATCCCACCTACTACACCAGTAGTGGATGCTAAAACAATTTCATTTGTGTTTAAACGACATTGTGTACTGTCTTGTAAAAGTTCATCTGATATATTGTTATTGTGGTTGTATCTTATAAATAAAACAGGTAGTTTTTGTTTAGAATTACTCGGCATATCATTATTCTGTTGTTCAAGTGTGGTGTCAAATAACTGATTAACATTGAAGCCGCCCCCCAAGGATTCTTCAGCCACGACCTGGGGCAAAGTAGTGACTGTTTCTAGTTTGTTGAATTATCATTTGTACTAGGTACTGACACAGATTGAGGTTGTGCATCAGGTGTCATTTCTATTATATTCACATTCGGATATTGCCTATTATGATCTCCAAACTTTTGCGGTTGTTGTTGCTGTTGCGCATTATAACTTACCTGTCGGTCGTAAGGTATGCTCCAATTTTGACCTGGTGGCTGCTGTGGTAAAGCAGAGTTTGAATGAAAGTACTGATCGTTACGAGTCCAACCTTGATGCTGTCTTGGCTCGTAGTTATTATTATTTCTATTTCTGTTTGTGTTTTTGTTATTACCTTTGTATCCGTTGTTACCGTTGCAGTTATTACCGCGGTGCCTTTTGTATGGATTGCCGCATGAAATGTTATTACTGTTGTAACTATTGTTCGTATTGGAATACGCGTGATGATTTTGATTTCCGTACTGAGACGGCATGTGAGTTTGCTGTTTTTGTTGTACCGCGTATCCAACTGTGGGCGCGCCAGAATTGTGTTGGCAAGCCTGCATGTTTTGCATACCACTAGTGTAAACATTGTGGCTGCTGTTTTGCCGCGCGAAGCGCTGATCTTCAAGTAACATGTCAACCGAATCTAAAGCTGTTAAAAAATAATCTGAATCGTCATCCGGGATATGTAGAAGTTTTTCCTTAATGTTGAAAGGCAATTTGGCCTTCAACGCTCGGAGTATATCACGTGTTGCGACTGGTTCGTCTAAAAAATGTCCCATGTTCAAGTATTTTTCAAAATATCTGCGTAAGTTACCATTTTTACTGTTAAAAGTTTCAGGTTCTAAAATTTGTCTCCTGAGTCGCTCCTGGACGGATTGCGACCAGAATTTGTTCAGAAAAGCACGCTCAAACTCACTGTACGTGGTACATACGTCAGCTTGACTGTATGCCCAGACAGCTGCATCGCCTTGGATGTAACCGACAATATATGAAATCTTTTTCCGGTCACTCCAAGTGCGTGGAAATGCGTTACTAAAAGATTTAAGAAAAATCACCGGATGAATGGTTCGTTTCTCTGGGATAAAAGCCTGAAATTGCCTGTGTTTTATTAAGCTTTCTTCTTCCTTTGCATTATGATATGGATTTGTTCCACTGTAATTACTGCAATGCTCAGCTGGCGAGTAATTACGATAATGTTGCTGTGGTTTACCATGATAATAGCTTGTGTTTGTGGTTGCACGTCGTGGTATGTGTTGTAGTCGTGGTGTGTTTTGTTCTTGTGTGTTTGTGGTGTGCGGTATGTGTGCGTCATACTCGAATGTATATTGGTTTCTGAACTGTACATTTTGACTGATATTTTCGTTACATTCAGACTGTGGTTGATCGGTGAATTGTCTCATGGGTGCAGTGACGGATTGTACTGCGTCACTAATCAGCTGTTTGTTATTAGTGATGTATTCCGCTACGGAGTCGTGCACAATTGTTGGTAAATTTTCACGTATGCATCTATCAAAATGTTTGTCTTTGTTCTCTACCCATTCATGAAATTCTTTATTAATATTTTGAAAATGAGCTGTGGCATCAGATTGTAAGATGTCAGTCAGGTGTTGTTCAACATCGTCAAATTTATTCTGCACGTCAGTAATTCGTTTTTCAAGGTTGTCGTGTACTGAAGGATATGTTTGAATTTGTTCAGTAAGAGCTTCACACGTGACATTAAGGTTTTTTAATTGTTTCTGTAAAAGTGCTACGTCATTTGTAGTCTTTTCTTGTCTCGTATTAAGCTTGGAAAATTTCGTACTGAGTTCAGTCATCTGTTCGGTCAGTGTGGCGTCTATAAGTTCCACACGTTTACACAAAGTGTCATTACATGCCTTGATTGCTATGAGATCAGATTTAATTTCGTCATTTTGTGTCTTTAACTGTTCATTTTGTGTCTTTAAGGTTGCCATGTTTTCCGCGTTCTGCATCCTTAAGGTTGCCATATTTTCTGCGTTTTGTTTCATTAGCATTTGTAACATGTTGGCAATGTTTACTGTTTGCAAGGTCTCTGCCCCCGCCGCGTCATTAGACGTGACGTCATGTATTAACATGGGCTCTGACTGAGACTTTGAAATTTTTGTGGTGGACGGCCTATTGTCAAAATTTCCGTTGACACTTGCGTCAATATTTGATGTATCGTCACTACCGGTTGCTGTCGTAAAGTCATTTTCTAACATTTGTCTCTCGTCCGAGTCGGATTGCGTCTGAATAGTACGTCTTTGCTGTTCCATTTTTGCGTATTGTTTTCTAGTTATTACCATGCCACACGTGCTATATATTTCAAGAAATTAATGTTTGACACTGGTTTTAAAATAAAATGCAGTTGAGCATGAATCGGTCGTAGCAACAATGGCTGTCTGTTAATTTAAAAATATAAACTGAATTTGAGATTATTGGTAATGGCTGCTGGCCATGTTACATGATATCGTACAGAAGTCGGCCATATTGTACACTCGTGTATTGGTATTGTTGCATACGTTATTGTTTAAGGAAAAATACTGAGAATGGAATTTATCACTGAAACTGTTATGCGGAAAAGAAACACTACAGAATTTTACTGAAAAGCTAATACACTGAATTATACGTCTGGTCAAGCCTGCTAATGCAAAGATGCTGCGTCTTACCTTATTTTGCTGGAAGCTTCTTTGCGTCTTCCCGCAAAATTTTATAATTGGCAAATATCTTCTGATTTTTTTTTTTTTATTTCTCATATAGTCAAGTCCAGGACCAGAAGGTTGATTTTTCACATGAAACAAAGAGAACAATGTAACAAATGACAAAATAACAAGTCCGACACGCAGTCGCCAATATAAAATAAATAAAATAAAATAAAATAAAATTAAATATTAATTATTTTTATCTGTATGATTGGCTCTCCTATGAGTCGTCAGGTTTTGATTATTCGGTATCAGACGCTTGACAATGGCTTTTTCGTAAAGGCAATGTTACTCGTAGTTGACCGTGAAATAAAACTGAAATAATCGGACTTCGTAATTAAATCGTTTCCAAAGACTGCTGCGGTAGGTGCGGACTCATAATCTAAATCTCAATACTACAATAATTTGCCAGCCATGCCAAAACGTCGTACAGAGGTGATTGTCTACTAAACAAAAAATTACACAGTTAGTTAAATCAGATATATTCAATGAATAAGCCTACAGTTCATAATCCTACTTACTTTTATAAATATAAATTCTTTACAGAATCGAGTGCCTAGTATGGTTGCAATTTTCTATATCATGAAATATGGCGGTGTGCCAGACAATAAACTAAAATACGTGCTTCTCGCACCACTTCAACGAGAGCTCTCCCTTTTTTTTTAATCAAACATACGACTAACGAAAATGTACTTTTGTTTTATCAGCGACACAGCGCTGCAGTTGTGTGCCATAGGCTTTATTTATTTGTCACTGATTATTTATTTAATTAATATCTCGCGTTTCCGAGGAAACTCACGCTCGGCATGCAAATGTGCCTTTATAAACGCCAGGAGTCACCATTTTGATCTCCATCGTAGACGCGTCAAGAGAGGGGGGTGTGACGACCTACCATCGTGTGACACGTCCTCTGTGGCGCTGAGCAGCAGTGCGGTGAAATTTGATGCCAATGTGAGTCATTACCCCACTTTGCACGGCACATAAGCTTCTTAGCTCTGGCCTTTTTATCTCACGTGTGATAATTCGCTGTTTGAAGCGTCCTCGAGCCCCAGGGTGACTTTTCTGGGCACCACGCTTTTGCACCGTTACAGGGTTAAGGTTACAAGCATCTTGGTTACCAGTTTTAAACATCCACGTCACAAAAGCATTCAATTACGGGTTTAGAAAAAGGGGTCGTTTAATTGGTTTGCGCACTGAACATTACGCAAACTTACATTTTGAAAAAAAATTCGCAAATGATTTCTCAAATACAGGTGTTCTACAATCAATATAGATTTCGAAAAATACTTTCGTTTTGTTGTATCTCGTCAGGATTTTTCACAAAATAACGGCCTTTATTTTAAAAAGATAAGTTGTCGAAACACAAATATGGAAAAAAACACAAATATTGAAAAAAAGTTTCAATCTGTGTGCTGTAAAACAACTGCCTATCACGGTTCATTGTAATGCGGATGTGATAAATTTAATATTATTGGCACTTTTAAACAGAAACTCTCATCCTTTGTCGTGCCGCTTCGTAATGTCAGAACCCAGTGAGGCTGAGGGAGGGTGGCGGGGTGGGTGATGGGAAAGAGGGAGGAAGGGAAGTGTGCGTATGTCATCAACATTTTTCGCACGAAGGGTCGGAAAGGACATAAAGTATTGTTTTGCTTTAGGGCGCAAGAAACAACCGGGTTCTGCATTTAGGCGACTCAAATCAGCTGTGTATTTCACAGATTTGCTTGATCCTAAGGGGAAAGTTACTAGTAACCATCGGATTCAAATGGTGGTAGACGGTGAAGTATTTCAAAAGTACCTGTATTTGAAAAATACATTGTTATATAAGGATACTAACTACTGAAAATGCTGGGATCCAGTTATGTGATTACACATGCCATTATGTGACCCAAGCTCTTGTAATTTACACAAACGCTGGAAGTAACTTTGGTCATTTTGAGTGAAGAGTACGCTGATATTCTTAGGTTAATACGTCAGCTAGATGTAATTAAAAGTCGTGACTGCCTGTAAATAGGTAACGCATTCTTCTGAAAGTCGTGAGTGCCTGTAAATAGGCAACGCATTCTTCTGAGCTGGGTTTCAATCTTAAAGAGATTTCTGGGTTGCTCTCAAGCTACAAACGCATACACACACGATAGAGTTGCTGCGTGAATCTCCCGTGATTAATGAGAAGACAGACTATGACAAAGATTTTTCTGTGATGCATCCCAAAGGTGCTGTGCAGGAATATTCTGCATTACGTCTGCTCTGTCGCTTCTTGTGGGTTGGTATAGTAGTTTACGGAACACGAACATACGTTTTCGTCCCATGGTGTATGCTTCTCTTGGCGAAAGTCGACTTTTTCATTTCCTCTGACACCGCAGTGTCCCATATCTTCTCCTGGCGGTGCAATTCTGCCGTCCGTTCTTCTAGCTGGTGCTACTGACTCCAGAATTCTGTGTTAGCAGCATTACTGGCCGCGAATGAGACTGAGCTACCCACCGTAGTGTGTTCCTTTCGTCGTCGCGTGCGCTGCAGTGACATTACGTGTTCCATTTATGTGACCCATCTCTATTATGTGACCCGTACGGATAGAAGCGACAAGTCACCTCAGTTCCTATTCACACGAAATATTCAGCACTTCAGTATTGATTTTAAGCTAAAATTACAGTGTCAGCGATCGTTCGTTGCGATGAAGCAGATCTCGGTGTCATGGTGGACAACAGATTAATGTGACACCTACGTGTACAGGAGTTGCAGAGGTAGGAACAGGCTCTGCACGTCAGGCAGATACAAGAATGGGAATACATCGGAGCAATTCGTAGCTTTGTAGACTCCTAATTGAAACATTCAGGGCAGGACGTTAGTGACAGAGATATCAGATATGATCAACCTGGGCTGGAAGTATTTATTAGTTTGGGGGTCAGCGATTACTTTTGCTACTCTAGTAGAAATTATGAGCCTCAATGTAGTGCATTTTCCATAAAATGCAATTTTCGTATTTCATCTTAAAATATTGAAGAAATATTTTTGCAACTCTTGAGAAAACTAGTATGTTTCTATATGTCTGCCAGTATAGCAATTACAACAAAATCGATTACTTATTGCAGATTCATTTTATTTTCCTTCATTTACAAGTGCCTTAGTATGGAGTCCAGAAATTCAGCGCTCACGCACCATCATCTGCACTCGTATTGGTCTAAGCTGTCAGGCACCACGGCGTACTTTCGCGGGGTTTGCAAACAGCTTCGATGCTGCCACCTCCTCAGCTTTGCGCTTCCAGCGACCTGCACACGGCGGCGGTGGTGGCGATGGCGGCGGCGTCGGTGGTGATGGTGGCGGCGGCGTCTTCGTCGCACATGAATAAATGCAAGAATCTGAAAAGAAAACCAAAGTACGTGAGCAAGAGATTACTACGAGTTGCGGGAACTCGTAATCTGCTCAGGCACTACGGAATAGCTTCATATAGTTCGCAAACAGCTTCGACGTCGCCACCTTGCCAGCATTTGCGGTTTCAGCAATTTGCACACAACGGCGGCATGTCGAACTCAAATCAACTCTGAAAAAGAAAAGAGCAACATGAGAAAAAATTTAGCACAAATCTTAGGAATTCTATGTGCTCAGATACCCTGGCATACCTTCGTATTTTTCGCAGACAGCTTCGACGCCGATACCTCCTCTCAACATTTGCGCTTCAGTCGAATCTTCCATCGAATTATACACGGCGTCGTCGTTGTTCTTGTCTTCGTCATACACAAATCAATGCAAGGCAAGCCTCTGAATGAAAACGAGAGACGTGAGCAACAGTTCACTGCGAGTAGCGGGAGCTCGAATGTGCTCAGACATCACGACGTATCTTCGTGTCGTTCGCAAACAGCTTCGACGCCGCCAACTCTCCAGCGACTTATACACGGCGGCATCGTCGTCGTTGCACTCCAGTAAATCCAAAACTCTGAAAAAAAAGAACACATGAGCAAAAATTTACCACAAGTCGTGGGAGCTCGTACGCAATCAGATACCAGGGCGTACCTTCGTGTCGTTGGCAAACAGCATCGACGCCGCCGCCCCCTGAGCTTTTGCGGTTCCAGCGACTTGAACACGGCGACGGCGTCGTCCACGTATGTTCGCTTCTGCTTCATCCTGTGTTCTCATAGTGACCCGTCTCCGAAACTCTGCCTAAACTCTCCAGCGTCTGCCCTTATATAGAAGTATGACAATGCTAAACGTGGTTACCGTGGAAATGTGCTCTGACGTCATTTCTTCAACCAATTGTCCATTACAATTCCACGTGACAGTATCGATACTACAGAACTATTCCTGAAAGGTGAAGCGAGGAAATGTACGCTGGTTGACCCAATGCTTCTATGCTGGGTATCTGGACTGAAAACTTGGTGATTTTAATCCCCAGGTATTTTTTACGTGACTTGCAGACACTATCGTGTACACTTCGCTTTTAATCTCCTTATGATATCCAGAACTGTACCAGTGTGTTCCTCGCGTTTACCAAGGATTCGTACAAGCACCACACACAATATTATGCAATTTTAATATTACTGATGGAGGTGGAACATTTCTTAGGGCACCAGAGTGGTATTCGCCTGACACTAGTTCCAATTCTCCGCATCGTCGTTTGTATACATTCATTTCGTGGTTTCTTTTCTCAACTTAACTCAGCCGAATGACTTTCGATCCTTTCACAGCTTAGCATTTGCCTCCTGTAACAATGATAGCAGAGACCTTAAATTCTAAGCTTTGCGTCTCTTAATTTACGTCATACGTTACGAAACTAGACCTCGGTTCAAAAAGATGTCATAATTCTGCGAAAAACCTCGTCAAAGAAGGGTGAGGAAGTGGAAGAGTGTCAACGAACTTTAGGGTGGAAATCTATTTCTAAAAGGGAAAATAATTAGCAGATATCGCCGATATGACAATGCAGAAGACAATGGAGACCAGGGCATTAAAAACTCATAACGTGTGTCTACAAGAAAAATGCCGTATTGCAGGTGGCCGTTCAAATAAAACGACTCAGAAAACTAATGACCAATTCCTCCAAATATGGTAATTTTTATCGTTTACGGAGTAGGCAATGTATGAGACTGCTTAAAGAAGAACTCTGGTTCGATCCTAGTTACTGGAAAACTTTGAACGCGGGCTGGAAGACAGCTGCGGAGCTGCGTGACGTCCCTGTGGTACTAATACACAGAGAATGCTTAGGCACAGACTGCGGTCGATCGGACGATACAGCTAAAGATCTCACTATATGAAAATGTCAGTTGCTGATCGGTTTGTGGGCCTAGGTTCTTGTGCTCGCGTGTCAATGTGAAGGACAAGGAATTGTTGAATGACCTTCCTGACACCTTTATCAAGAAGCTGTACGAAATGTACTGCTCGCAAAGAAAGGTAAAGCACCTGTAAGGCACGGTCGGACGCCAACGCAACTTCGTACGCGTACACACCATCATCGGGTACGTAAATGATTAGAGTTGTAATTCACTATGGTGGGTAGAAGGGGCACCAAAGTGCGTTAGTGTTCTCAGTATTTAGTGATTTTACCAGGAATGGTAGTTTATGTAAGTGGTGTAAACAGCGTCAGGTGCTCAGTAATTAATACGAAGGAGACGGAGATCCCGTGTACACGTGTGAAACAGTGTTATTAGCAAGAGTTCGAAAGTGGCCTCATTTTGGCCCATTTGTCTGACAGGTCGAATTGTGCCGTGTCTTGATATGGGGGACATTCGTATGTGTGACAGTGGTCAGATGTTGACTGCATGGGAAAGTGATCGCAGGCTTACAATTTGTCATGGTTCTGTTAGACCATGTTTGAGCACCACACGGGAGGCTCACCTTATGTTGCACCAACCACAACATAACATCCTCACATTTGTGTTAGGTATCCGAGTGCAAGTAATGGGCCCCCACAAACATTCTGTGTTACGCCACATTATTTGCCGGAGATTAAACAGCAACCAAACTAGAGAATTACTCCTAGCCTACTGTTAACATCACAACAAAAACACATGCCTTCGGAGAGGTGCTGTGACCGGAAAGAATGAACTGCTGATGAGAGGCGTCGCACTGCATTCAACGATGAATCAACTTTCCGCACGGCCCCTCATGACCATCGCCGACTAGTATGGCGGCGATGATGGGAGTGATCTCATTCTTCCAATGTTTTGCAGAAGCGCAGTTGTATTACTTTACACCTAGATGCATACTTCGGAAGCCACCGTTTGGTTAGTGGCGGAGGGTACCTTCTACCACTATTAGTCATTTTCTTTCCTCTTCAACTCGCAAAGTAGGCGAGAGAAACAGCTACCTGTTAATGTGTCCGTACTACCTCAAAAACTCTTGTCTCCTATTCTCGGTCCTTAGGCGAAATATATAAGGGGCATTCAGATGAAACCCGGTTACTAGTGTAAAGTAACGGTAACGATTTTATTTAGACAAAAATGTTGTTATACACAGTATACATACTCAAAAATAGTCGCCAAAACTGTTGGTACATTCATCCCATTGCGACACTAGCCGGTCGATTCCATTCTTGAAGAAGCTAGTAGGCTGCTGTTGGATTCAGACCTGGAACCAGTCACACACTTTGTCCGTTGCGAATCGATGTCGGCGAATAGCTTGTGTTAGAGGTCCAAGCACATGAAAAGCACACTGTGAAAGATCGGGACTGTACGGTCGGCATTCCAGCGTTTCCCACCGAAACTACTGCAATGTCGTCCTCACCGCATTGGCCGTGTATGGGCTGGCATTATCATGCAGGGGATACCAGCATTGGAGAACATGGCTCCGAGTTTCGACTTGATGGCTCGTCTAAGGTTCTGTAAAGTGTCTTGATAACGCTGGGCGTTGATGGTGGTTCCCCTTTCCAGAAACTCGACAAGCAGTGGGACCTTGTGGTATAAAAAGAAGGTCATCATGACGTTACCACAACTCATATGCACGGCCTTTGATTTCTTTGGAGGTGGTGAAGTCGCATGTTTCCACTGCTTGCTCTGACGCTTGCTTTCCAGTTCAAAATGGTGGCACCATGCTTCGCCACCTGTGAAAATTCCCGAGAGTATTCCGTATTCCTCCTCATGATAACGTTGCAGATGACTCGGAGACAGCGTCATTCTGGTATTGCGCTGTTCGACAGTCAATTGGTGGGAAACCCACTGCGTACAGATTTTTCGAAAGTTCAAGTGTTGATGCATAATGGTGTGGGCGGTCCCACGCTAATACCCAGTAACCGATGGATCTCGTCCTCAGTGCTTCTGCGTTGCTTCACTTCCGCCACCATTTCCGGTTTGATGACAAGATGAGGCTGACCATGACGAGCATCGTCTTCCAGTGACTTGCGCCCCTCATGGAATCGTTGGCGCCATTCCACAACACTTGAACGACTCAGACTGTACTCATCGTATACTGCCTTCACCCGTCGATACATTTCACGGCCTCGAACTCCCTGCGCCGACAAAAATTGAATAAATCCTCGTTGTTCCTGCTTACTCGCCTGCATGTTTGGGATTGGAGGATAACTTGTGTAATCACCTTCTCTTCGGCATGAAACCACTCTGGCGCTAAGCAACATCAAACGGTGCACACGCGACAGCCTCTCTACCAATAGATGGCCCCAGCATACCAGCAGTTAGGTATTGCTACCTTACGTGTAAGACAGAGGTAGATGCACTGACCAGGTTCCAAATGTTCGAAGGTGTGTGAATTACTAAGGAACCAAACTGTTTAGGTCATCGGTTCGTAGACTTACACACTACTTAAACTAAAATATGCTAAGAACAACACAAACACCCACGCCCGAGAGAGGTCTCGAACCTCCGGCGGTAGTGACCATTTTTCACTTGAATCAACCTCATACTTTGGCGACAGTAGAATCATTCTATGGTCACCTGAAACTGCCTACTCTCGAACTTTCCTCAATAGTGTATCTTGAAAGGAACATTGCTCTCTTTCAGGGATTTCCATGCACCCCCGGTAGCTGAGAGGTCAGCGCGAGGGAAGGTCAATGCTAAGGGCCGGGTTAGATTCCCGGCTGGGTCGGAGACTTTCTCCGCTCAGGGACTGATTGTTGTGTTGTCCTAATCATCGTAATTTCATCTACATCGACGCGCAAGTCGCGTAAGTGGCGTCTTTGGAGATATATGTCCGAAAGAACAGATACCATCTTCATATAGTTAAAGCTAACCGCACGTTTACCTTCGTCAGTGCGGATGCACACGCATTGCCCGGACTCTTACGGGACTCGATAAGATTGTTTGCCGCAAGTAATGAGTGTAATTGGCAGTGGCACTACGACTGCAATGTGACGACTCCAGGTTGAGAATGTGGGTCTCACGGGGAGCGTGCAAGGGATAAATCCCTACAGTCGCACTATCCCCTGTGACCTCGGTGGCTCAGATGGATAGCCGACCGGGGTGGCCGAGTGGTTCTAGGCGCTACAGTGTGGAACCGCGCGACCGCTACGGTTGCAGGTTCGAATCCTGGCTCGGGCATGGATGTGTGTGATGTCCTTAGGTTAGTTAGGTTTAAGTAGTTCTAAGTTCTAGGGGACTGATGACCTCAGAAGTTAAGTCCCATAGTGCTCGGAGCCTTTTGAACCATTTTTAACCTCAGATGGATAGAGCGTCTGCCATGTAAACAGGAGATCCAGGGTTCGAGTCCCGGTCCGGTCACACATTTTCAAATGTCCCTGTTGAGTATATAAACGCCTGTCGACTGCTTAGGGTATTGATTTAACTATCAATTCATTCTAGGAGACCTGCATGGCCACCAATGTGACCTCTGTACCAGAGGTTGTACAGAGTTTCAGGGAGAGCATAAGGGAACAATAGACAGGAATGAGGGAAAGAAATACTGTAGAAGAAGAATAGGTAGCTTTGAGGGATGAAGTAGTGAAGGCAGCAGAGGATCAAGTAGGTAAAAAGACGAGGGCTAGTAGAAATCCTTGGGTGACAGAAGAAATATTGAATTTAACTGATGAAAGGAGAATATATAAAAATGCACTAAATAAAGCAGGCAAAAAGGAATACAAACGTCTCAAACAAGAAATCGACAGGAAGTGCAAAATGGTTAAGCAGGCATGGCTAGAGGACAAATGTAAGGATTTAGAGGCTTATCTCACGAGGGGTAAGATAGATACTGCCTACAGGAAAATTAAAGAGGCCTTTGGAGAAAAGAGAACCACTTGATTAATATCAAGAGCTCAGATGGAAACCCAGTTCTAAGCAAAGATGAGAAAGCAGAAAGGTGGAAGGAGTATACAGAGGGTCTATACAAGGGCGATGTACTTGATGACAGTATCATGGAAATGAAAGAGGATGTAGATGAAGATGAAATGGGAGATACGATACTGCGTGAAGAGTTTGACAGAGCACTGAAAGACCTAAGTCGAAACAAGGCCCCGAGAGTAGACAACATTCCATTAGAACTACTGACGGTCTTGGGAGAGCCAGTCCTGACAAAACTCTACCATCTGGTGAGCAAGATGTATGAGACAGGTGAAATACCCTCAGACTTCAAGAAGAATATAATAATTCCAATCCCAAAGAAAGCAGGTGTTGACAGATGAGAAAATTACCGAAGTATAAGTTCAATAAGTCACGGCTGCAAAATACTAACGCGGATTCTTTACAGACGGCTGGAAAAACTGGTAGGAGCCGACCTCGGGGAAGATCAGTTTGGATTCCGTAAAAATATGGGAACACGTGAGGCAATACTGACCCCACGCTAGATTAAGAAAAGGCAAACCTATGTTTCTAGCATTTGTAGACTTAGAGAAAGCTTTTGACAATGTTGACTGGAATACTCTCTTTCAAATTCTGAAGGTGGCAGGGGTGAAATACAGGGAGCGAAAGGCTATTTACAATTTGTACAGAAACCAGATGGCAGTTATAAGAGTCGAGGGACATGAAAGGGAAGCAGTGGTTGGGAAGGGAGTGAGACAGGGTTCTAGCCTCTCCCCGATGTTATTCAATTTGTATATTGAGCAAGCAGTAAAGGAAACAAAAGAAAAATTCGGAGTAGGTATTAAAATCCATGGAGTAGAAATAAAAACTTTCAGGTCCGCCGACAACATTGTAATTTTGTCAGACAGCAAAGGACTTGGAAGAGCTGTTGAACGGAATGGACAGTGTCTTGAAAGGAGGATATAAGATGAACATCAACAAAAGCAAAACGAGGATAATGGAATGCAGTCGAATTGCGTCGGGTGATGCTGAGGGAATTAGATTAGGAAATGAGACACTTAAAGTAGTAATGGAGTTTTGCTATTCGGGGACCAAAATAACTGATGATGGTCGAAGTAGAGAGGATATAAAATGTAGACTGGCAATGCAAGGAAAGCGTTTCTGAAGAAGAGAAATTTGTTTACATCGAGTATAGATTTAAGTGTCAGGAAGTCGTTTCTGAAAGTATTTGTATGGAGTGTAGCCATGTATGGAAGTGAAACATGGACGGTAAATAGTTTGGACAAGAAGAGAATAGAAGCTTTCGAAATGTGGTGCTACAGAAGAATGCTGAAGGTTAGATGGGTAGATCACATAACTAATGAGGGGGTATTGAATAGAATCGGGGAGAAGAGGAGTTTGCGGCCCAACTTGACTAGAAGAAGGGATCGGTTGGTAGGGCATGTTCTGAGGCATCAAGTGGTCATCAATTTAGTATTGGAGGGCAGCGTTGAAAGTAAAGATCGTAGAGGGAGACCAAGAGATGAATACACTAAACAGATTCAGAAGGATGTAGGTTGCAGTAGGTACTGGGAGATGAAGAAGCTGGCACAGGATAGAGTAGCGTGGATAGCTACATAAAACCAGTGTCAGAACTGAAGACCACAACAACAACAACTGGAAATTATCTCACAGCTCCGTATTATCTGCCGACAACTGTGCTACCTTTCCCGTTAACCAACGTACTGCCTTTGGCTCCGAAATGTCCCACGTTTCTGAATCTCCCATTGCGAAATCCTTACCCATCATTCAAACACAGTATACACACTAAATAAGCAGCAACTCACAGACTGAAAATTACCAACAAATTACAGTTATTAGGAACTTTCTAGGCTCCCAACATTGTCCTACAACATGATCGTTTCTGGGTCCCGTAAAACGAGTACAGACATTGACAAAGCTCAAGCAGATTACACTGCAAACATCTAACAATCACCAAGAACTTCTTCGTGAAGTTAGACTGAAATTCAGATAGATTATCCAGTTTCTCTGTACTAAACAAAGTAACATTTAAATTATGGTCACGCTCTCACATAGATCCAATGTCTGTCACTCGGACCAAAAATTACCAATAGTGACGTTGCATGTGTAGTTTGCGTGGTTAATAAACCGTTTCCTGTCCGCTGAAGTCGACACCACCACTTAAGACACCAACTACAGCCAACCTGGGTGTGAGGGGTGGCTACAGTGCAGAATAGCAGGGGATAGAGGATTGAGATGGGGTGGGAGACCGATGAAATCCCAGAGAGACCTGCGCTTTGGCACTATGTCCGGAAGGTTGACTTCGTGCATGAAGATGGTATAGTGACTGAGACCCAAACCTGTGACTGCTGCTGACACCTACGTGTGGTCTGCCTGACACAGCCCACAAGTCGTGAGAGAACCGCTGTCCTGGGAATGAAACTGCTACCAAAATGACAGATGTTTATACAAGGTAACAGAAGATCTGTTATATGAATGTGCAACATCTGGTGAAGTTATCTGCACTTCTGCTGGTACCCATTGCTCTCGAAATCCACTTGCCTCTACTGCAGGTGAGAGGTTCCATGCCCTCTTTTGCATGTTGCCTCTCATTTCTATTAATGTTTTATGTCATTGCATGGTGGTAACAGGCCGAATAAGGTTATTCTAATAAGAGCTCAAAGTACTTTTCAAAAATGGTTCAAATGGCTCTGAGCACTATGCGACTTAACTTCTGAGGTCATCAGTCACCAAGAAGGTAGAACTAATTAAACCTAACTAACCTAAGGACATCACACACATTCATGCCCGAGGCAGGATTCGAACCTGCGGCTGTAGCGGTCGCTCGGTTCCAGCAGACTGTAGCGCCCAGAACCGCACGGCCAAGTACTTTTCACTTGATTGCTATGCATGTTGGGAATTGTATGTGATCTTGCCTTTGGTTTCCTCTGTTACTTCCCTGGGTGGCCTGTTGCGAGGCAAGTACTGGAAGACACTGCGCTTCCGGGAGGGGGGGGGGGGGGGGTGCTGGGGGCTGCACTTCTGTGAATACTGAGAGGGTCGTACATCAATGGGCTTGAGCACTTGGCGGGATGACTGACCTCAGTCGAGCTCCGCCTATTGTATACAGGGCGAAACGACATGCGAGCCATCTGCCATCTGCTACGAAGACTGCTGGCACCGACTGACTGCATTGTCCTCGTAATTCTGAGGATACCTGTGGACCGTGCCCTGCTGGGCGCCACTGTCTGGCGCCACATGGCCGGTGGTCTAGGCATATTGTTTTCGTAGCTGGTCGAACGGCAAGATTAGTGCCCGAGCTAAATAGCAGAGGCATGATTAGTCAACTTAAACAGAGGCCAGTTGACGTCATAAAACCTTGCTCGAAATTGGAGGGAATGGTCACTATTGGCGCGAATGATGCTCTGAGATAGTGTGGGAGAATTTTGGAATCAGCACTGAATGCTAATTCGCGGTTTTTCGAGGGTAGTGGGGAGCTGAGTAACATTGGCTTCGCTCTTGCGTTGTACAGGCGTAGGGCAGTCGAGATCTGATCTTCGTCGGAGTCGGACGGTCTTGTGACTTAGTCGCACTTTTTCGGCAGAACTTAGAATTCTCGGACAGCTTTCGAGTCCAGGGGTTGAAACAGAGTTGCTGCAAAGCAGAAGTCGGCGTCTACATCATCAGAACGTTGCCTACCGACGACGTCCAGCAGGTTTCAGGACTGGTAAAGTATTTTGCTGCTCCGGCATTGTAGAACGTATCATTTTTGTACGGAAGTCCTCAGCAGCATGCGCGCTCACTTTGCTACAAGTCCACCTTGCTTGTTTCTCCATGTGATCCCATTTGAACTCTCACTACTAATCGCAATACTGCATTGTAGTTGGGGAGTAATATTTGATTCCTTAGGATCTCCAGTTATTATAGTCAGTCTACTGGATCACAGAGAGTAGGAGAACCTTGTTCACGAGCCAATTCTTATTCTCATAATAGTTCAGTATACCTTGTCCTTTAAGCTATTGTTTGTGTCGATAATCAAGTGCCTTTATGTTCTGATGTACTATAAATCTCACTGTAATATTTAATCCGTATATCATTTCATACATAGATGCAGAATCCCATTTCCTGTCATTTACTATGACAGAATTCCCTTTCTTTTACTGAGCAGATAATGATTTTTATTAAATTATTCTGAGAGTGCGCTCCTTATTACGCCAGCTAGAAGGGTCCACCATCAATTCCTTTCGTTACTGTTGTGCACATAATCAATTAGGTGGTAGATAAGGAGGGGCTGGAGTACATGTATAGTTCTCATGCAAAATTCGCCAGAATTGACGAGGTACAAACTCTTCTCCACCCCGGCACCTTGCACAGTAACCGCTAATTACCGCAGCACTGCCAAGTTTTACCAAGCCAGCCTACCTCGTCTCGCAGTATTTCAACGATTCTGTTGCTATAATCGATAACAAGAAGCACTCGCCAGCCACCAACTGCTAGTGTCGTACTCCACCACATATTCCTATAGACTTGGCCATGATTTCTTTTCGACTCATCAGTCTTCTGACTGGTTTGATGAGGTCCATCACGAATTTCTCTCCTGTGCTACAACCACTGCATGACAGAGTAGCACTTGCAACCTACGTGCTCAATTATTTGCTGGATGGTTCCAATTTCTGTCCTCTTCTACCGTTTCTACCCTCTGGAAATCCCTCTACTGTGATGGAAGTAATTGCCCGATATTTTAAGAGATGTCCTATCATCCTGTCCGTTTCTCTTGTCATTGCTTTCCATCTATTCTTTCCGCGACGATTCATTGCATACTTTATCAGTCCACCTAACTTTGAACATTCTTCTGTAGCGCCGTATCTCAAATGCTTCGATTATCATCTGTTCCGGTATTTACAAAGTCCATGTTTCACATTCTTTACAATGCTGTGCAACAAACATACATTATAAGAAATTTCTTTTGTCAAATTATGTCCAAAATTGCTCTTGGACAGGAAAGCCGTTTTTGCTAATGGTAATCTGTTTTTTATTCCCCCTTGTTCCGTCAATCATTGGTTGTTTTGCTGCCCAGGTAGAAGAATTCCTTTACTTCGCCTACTTCGTGATCCTCAAATCTGATATTCAGCTTCTTTCTGTTCCCATTTCTGCTACTGCTCATTACTTTCGTCTTTCATCGCTTTACTCTCAGTCCATATTCTGTAGTCATTAGCCAGTTCATTCCATACAACAGATCATGTAGTTCTTCTTCACTCTCATACAGGACAGCATTGTCGTCAGCGAATCTTATCGTTGGTAACCTTTCACCCTGAATTTTAATTCTACTCTTGAACCTTTATTTTATATCCATCATTGCTTCTTCGAGGCACAGACTGCACAGTAGCGGCGAAAGTCTACGTCCCTGTCTCACACCATTTTTAATCCAATAAGTTCTCTCTTAATCTTCTGATCTTACTGTTCTCTCTTACTTCTTGTACACATTGTATATTACCTGTCTTTCCCTGTAGCTTACCTCCATTCCTCTCAGAATTTCGAACAATGTGTACGATTTCACATTGTTGAACGCTTTTTCCATGCCGAATAACCCTTTGGCAGTGACTTGCTTTTTCTTTAGTCTTGCTTCCATGATCAACCACAAAGTCAGAACTATCTATCTGGTGTTTTTACCTTTCCTAAACCCAAACTGATCGTCATTCAATACATCCTGAACATTCTTCTTCATTCTTCTGTACAGCACTTGTCGGCTCTTGCAATCTTCGAAATCTCTTCGACGATGTTTTTCCGAAACTAAGATGGTATATCAACAGACTCACACATTCTACACGTCAACGTGAATATTCGTTTTGTTTCCCCCAATGATTTTACAAATCCTGATGAAATTTTATCTACCCCTTCTGACTTATTTGATTTTAAGTCGTCCAAAGTTCTTCTCAATTCTTATTCTAGTATTGGACCCTCTATCTCTTTTATATCGACTCCTCCTTCTTCTATTACGTTATCAGACAAGTCCTCCCCCTCAGATAGGTCTACACTGTACTCTTTCCACCTATCTGGGCTCTCCTCTGCATTGAAGAATGGAATTCCCATTGCTTTCTTAATGTTACCATCCTTACTTTTAGATTGTGACTTTTAAGTTGTGCTTATTAACCTATATGCAGAGTCAGTCCTTCCAACAGTCATTCCTTTTTTAATGTATTCCCACTTTTCATGCAGCCATTTCGCCTTAGCTACCCTGCACTTCCGATTGATTTGATTCCTGAGTAACTTGTATATCTATATTCCTTAATTTCCCTGAACAATTCTGCACTTCTTTCTATGGTCGATCAGCTGAAGTTCTTCTTCCGTTACTCACGTTTTCTTCGCAGTTACCTTCTTTGCACCTACGTTTTTTTCCAAGTTCTGTGATTGCTCTTTCTAGAAATGTCCATTCCTCTTCAACTGAACTGTCCACTGTGCTTTTCTTTATCCCAGTACCTACAATATCAAAGAACTTGAAGTGTGTCTCTTCATTCCTTAGTAGTTTCGTAGGCCAC
Source organism: Schistocerca piceifrons (assembly GCF_021461385.2). Classification (NCBI taxonomy): domain Eukaryota; kingdom Metazoa; phylum Arthropoda; class Insecta; order Orthoptera; family Acrididae; genus Schistocerca; species Schistocerca piceifrons. The sequence continues at coordinate 1,022,338,408 of NC_060138.1, read as the reverse complement.
TTCTTTACGCATAGATTCTTCGTGACTAGTCTATTAAACTTTAACCTACTCTTCATGATTACTAATTTGTGATCTGAGTCTGTATCTTGGTACGCCTTACAATCCAATTTTTGATTTCAGAATCTCTTCCTTAACGTGATGTAATGTAACTGGAATCTTCTTGCATCTCCCGGATTTTTCCAAGTGCACCTCCTCTTATGATTCTGTTACTAGCGGAACTTGTGCAGAACGCAAACAAACTTTCTGCCCTCCTGTCCCTACTACCAATCCCATATTCTCTCGTAACACTTTCTTCCACTCCTTCCCCTACAACCGCATTTCAGCACCCCATGACTATTAGATTTTCATTTCCCTTTATGTTCTGAATTGCTCCTCATACACTTTCTCTATTTCTACATATTCAGCTTGAGACGACGGCATGTAGAGCTGAACTAACGTTGTCGATGTTGGTTTGCTGTCGATTCAGATGAGAACAACCTTATCGCTGAACTCTTCACAGTAGCTCCCTCTCTGCTCTACATTCCTATTCATACTCCCGTTATGCCATTCTCTGTTGCTGTTGATATCATTCTACACTGTCCGATTAGAAATCCATAATTCAGCTTATCATTACCGTTTTTAGATTTTCTTGCTTCCCTACCACCTTCAGACTTCTAACACTGCACGCGTCGACACGCAGAACGTTATCCTTTCATTTGTTATTCAGTCTTTTTTTCATGGAAACCTCCGACGTGGTAGTCCTAATCCGCAATACGAATAGGGGACTAGTCCGGAATCTTTTGCCAATGGAGAGATAGTCAGGACACATGTCATGTTGATATACTTTACGTGTGTGTAATGTACTGATTTCCATCGTCTTCTGCAGCCTTATGCAGTGATAATTGGTGATTCTTTCACCTTTAAGGGCAGTTTCCCATCCCAAGTTGCAAGTGAATGCGCTGAACCTCTACGATAAGACCGGAAATCTTCGACTGCCGTTACTGATAATTTTTATTCACATTTTAAGCAGTGGAGGGGTTCGAATCCAAGACCGAGGCCTTTTGATTACCAATGAAAGACGCTAGCCCTAGGCCAAGTGAGGTGACAATACAATGGAAATATTACAAATGTGATAGTCCCTGACATTACGCTTCCACCTCTCTTCTTTGCCGTGATAGTAAAGACAAAGTTAAAGTGCGGGCATGCTAAGACCGGAATACCAAAATCGGCAGGCAGTTTACTCGCTGCTGGCGATACGGTGTGGGAGTAAGCTAAGGGACTGTAGTTATCACTAACGGTATCCACGAGGTAGCGACGAAGTGGAGTCTTCCAGAGAGCAGTAGATAAGAGATGGGCACCTGGGCAGCAAGAGGAGTTCGTTTGGGTAGAGGCATGGGAAACGTTTGGCGGCTGGCAGCGTTTCGTAGGGACATCGAATTGGGAGAATAACACAGAGATGCGGATCCAGCTGCGTAGAGCACTCGATGTTTTTCTAAGAGGCTCACCATCTGATATGTCAAGAACAGCATGCACGGGCTCTCGAGAGGGTCTCCATTCTACTGTTACGGTAGCAATGGAACGTGATGAGATCGATATGTCAACAGTCATATGTGATAGGCAAGGAATGTTTTCCACAAAACCGCGTGGAGTGGCCGCGGACTGCATGGCTCCTCCCGCCAGAGGTTCGAGTCCTCCCTTGGGCGTGTGTGTGTGTGTGTGTGTGTGTGTGTTGTTCTTAGTATAAGTTCGTTTACGTTAGTGTAATTAGTGTGTAAGTCTAGCGACCGATGACCTCAGCAGTTTGGTCCCTTAGGTATTCAACACATTTGAACATTCTTCCACAAATGTAAAAATGTAAGCTGGCGTCAAATAGAGCACGTGGAGAGGCAGTGCTGCCAGCCTCAGTTTGGTGGAAGTAATATGTATCAGCAACGGAATTTTGCTAACAGTAATAGGGGTGGACAGGAAGGAAACAACCAGCTGTTAACCTTAGGTTAAGAAGGTGCAAATCGTGAAACATAAATAACAAGGTGGTGTAAAAATGTACCCTAAGTTTTTCTAAATTATCTCTGTTACAAAAAAGATTCTGGAGTAATATCAAATAATAATCAAGCAATATGCAACATTTATTACAAATTATTGTTAATATTTAATAATATGACAAAGCAAATAATAATTATAATATCAATGTATTTTTTGTATCGTGGTTGTCATACATGGAAATATGAAATTACATTTATCTATTGTATTCATTTATCGTTTTTGTTATAACATTGTAAAACACGACAGAAGATATCGAAAAGCATAATAATCATATAAGGAATTGTACAGCATAGTATCACTAACAATATGTAAATTGGTGAAAAATGTAAAGCTAACAACTACGAAAAAGCAGTTCCTCATGAAAAATGAAATACAGATTTTATACATTAATTTCAAAATTTGATGAAAGTTTGAGTATGTCAAACGGGAGTGTTCTAATCAGTTTTGCTCCTGGCCCTGCAGAAGTCTAACAGCTACAGAGTATGGTCAGTGCGTGTGCCCTGTACGTAATACTCCCAGAGAGAAACACTCCTATTTTTTATTCACTTATCCGAGAAAAAACACACTGAAATGCAATTTAAAAAATTACGGTATATATTAGTTACATAGAATTCCGCATTTGAAGAGCCCAATGCTGAGCAAGTAGAATGGCACGGCCATTCGCTGCCAACAAGTATTCCACGTTACACTCTTCCCTCTTGTTACTGCAGACCAACAAGTGTACAGAATCATGCCTTGCACCACGCTCACAATATTCATCTTCGCTGGTATCCACGTCTTCGAATTAGTCTTGCACCTTGTCACTGGCCGTTCTCATCCTATTGAGAGTCTTCCAGGATTGGCGCTGGAGATGGCAGCTTTAAGTTAGCTTCACATTTGCCGTCAACAATCTTCCAGAAGACTTTGTTTTCCACAGCTCATCTCGGCGAGCTTTTGCCGAAATTGGAGTAGGTGCTGTTGTAAGTAGGATTCTTTTTCTGGATTTCAGTCGTGATAGATAGACGTGACTACCAACAAGGAATGCCTTGGGTCTGTTTCTTGCCTCCTCTTCTCATTCTCGGCCACTACAAGTCTTCTTATGTTTGCAGGTGCTACACCCATCAGCGGAAATATCACGTTGGTGTGGGATTGGTCTTAGGCACCCCGTGACTATGCACCCTGTCTCATGAAGAGCCACGTCAACTTGGTTAGCACGTATAGAGTTCCTCCAAATTGGTGTGGTGAAGTCTGCTGCAGAGAGACAGAGAGTAAGTGCGGAAGACATTTGGCTGCATTCCTCGTATTTGACAGCTTGTGGATAAGGTTGTTCTTGGTGCATACCTTCTGCATGGTTTCTGTACATTGTTGTCTGTAGGTTAAAACACATTCCAGACTTAACCCGTTTAATAGACCGTCCTCTGATTTTTAAGGATTGCGTTGAAATATCTGAATGAACCACTCGCAGTGTTAAAGTGATTGTGTATCTTATATCACACATTTCATTTTACAGTGCTTGGATATCAACATTTGCTAATGCAGTTGCTGTCCTCAGTGAAACACAGGATGTGTTGAATGGAATGAGCACAGAATATAGCTTGAGAACAAATGGAAGAAAGATGAAACTAGTGAGAACTAGCAGAAATGATAACAGCGAGAAGCTGAACATCAGAATTGAGAATCATGAACTAGACGAAGTTTGGAGCGAGGAGGACCTAAAAAGCAGACTGGCACAAGTAAAGAGAGGATTCCTGGCGAAGACAAGTCTGTTAGCATCGAACATAGGCCTTAATTTGAGGAAGAAATTTTTGAGAATGTACATTTGGAGCACAGCACTGTTCGGTTGTGAAACATGCACTGTGGGAAAAGTGGAACAGAAGAGAATAGGAGTATTTCAGATGTGATGCTACAGAAGAATATTGAAAATTAGGTGGAGTGATAAAGTGAGGAACGACTACATACGACTTTATGATATCGGTATCCTCAGTCATGGAATTAATGCTAAACTGATCTTAAATAAAACCGCTAACAGCTTTCATGTGATGAGTTATTCACGGCTAACAACTATCATAAGATGTTTATTCACGGCCAGTTTCACTGCGTTAAAGCAGCTTATTCAAGAGCTTAGTAGTGTCACATGGATTAACACACACAAACGCCAAAAACTTCGTAATCACAGAATCCAGTCGCTTGAAGAGGGTTGAATTCTGTGACTACGAACGCTGGAGTCGTCTCCATGCACTAATCGATATGCTACTACTAAACTCCCGAAGATGCTGTTCTAACGCGGTAAAACTGGTAGGGAATAAATCATCTCATAACAGCGGTTAGAGATTTTATTCAACTTGTTACGTTGACATTTGTTACGTTATATATAAATAAAGATTATTATACACCTATATATCAGATGAATTATTTCTCTCAGGGATATTATCTTTTCTTAGCACTTTTACTTACGTGCATAAGTAAATATGAAACAGATTCTTGAAGGGCCGCTGTTGTTCATGTACCAACGTTAGATTTTGAACGTGGCGATTAAAATATAGTTGCCGTTAACTGAATTGAATGTAATTTTGTTAATTTGTATTTATTAATTGCAATGCAAGGCTCGAGAGAATTTCGATTGTAGCCGTGGAGCGGCCAAGATAAAACTTAGTGAACTCACGGAATCTGTATAATTTAAAAAATGAACTTTAACATAAATTATCTGTTGCAATTTAAAAAGTTCCTTACAACGAAATCTCTCGTATTTACAGTTACTGTTAATACTTTGAAAAATAAATTAATACTTAGGCGCCTAATGGCCGACCAGAGGCTGCATCGGAAGATGAGCTTACCGCAGCGCAAGATTAATGAAAAAATTCTTATTAAAAATAATTAGCCGCTGCGACCATTTGAGGTGACAACTATTACAAAGAAATTCATTTTGTGATAACAATAATTAGTTTATCTTAGCAGAATACCAAATAACTTACATAATATAACTGTTGCCGCTCAATGGCTGCCTTCCGTATCGCGAAACATAACAGTGTCCCATAAAGTAAGTACTTCCTCCTCAGCCGTACAATCGCGTCTCTTTTTACGATCCTTTTTTATTTTCATACACAGGTCTTAAATAAAGACGCTATTTTTAAATTATCGCTGCATATCAGTTGTTTCAAGAACATTAACTGTATGTTTTATAATAATTATGTTCAAACAATACAAATACATAAAATACAAATAATTTTTGGTTCACCCTTAACAATATTGTTCACTGTTTACAACCGATAAATATGTCAATATTTATGTGACGTACCGTCACAAACATCAGTTTACTAAGGTATGAAAACGAGATCCGCAGAATCGCCGAGGAAAGGAATTTATGGGAAACACTGACAAGAAGTAGGGACTGGATGACAGGACATCTGTTAAGACATTGGGGAATAACTTCCATGATACTAGAGAGAGCTATAGAGGATAAAATCTGTAGAGGAAGACCGACCCTGGAATACATCCAACAAATGATTGAGGATGTGCGTTGCTAACTATCGGATTGAAATGGTGGTAGAAGGTGAAGCAATTCAAAAGTAGCTGTATTTGTAAAATACATTATTATGTAAGGATATTAACTACTGATCATGCTGGTTCCAGTTATGTGATTACTCTTAATGCGACTGGCAGATGTCGTTATATGACGCAAGCTCGTGTAATTTACAGACACGCTGGAAGTAACTTTAATCATAATGAGAGAAGAGTGCTCAGTTATTCTTAGGTTAATACGTCAGCTAGACGTAATTAAAAGTCGTGACTGCCTGTAAATAGGTAACGCAATCTTCTGAAAGTCGTGAGTACCTGTAAACAGGCAACGCATTCTTCTGAGCTGAGTTTAAATCTTAAGGGGAGATTTCTGGGTTACTCTCAAGCTACACACGCATGCACACACACTCGACAGAGTTGCTGCATGAATCTCCCGTGATTAATGAGAAGACGTAAATGACTATGACAAAGATTTCTCTGTGACGCATCCCAAAGGAATACCATTGCTGTGCAGGAATGTTCTGCATTACGTCTGCACTGTCGCTTCTTCTAGGTTGGTATAGTAGTTTACGAAACATGAACATGCGTTTTCGTCCCATGGTGTATGCTTCTCTTAGCGAAAGTCGACTTTTTAATTTCATCTGACACCGCACTGTCCCATCTCTTCTCTTGGCAGATTTTAGTTAGTCTTATAGTGTCAGCGATCGTTCGTTGCAATGAAGCAGAATTTGGTGTCATGTTGGTCAACAGATTAATGTGTCACCAGCGTGTACAGGCGTTGCAGAAGGGACTGGCTCTACACGTTAGGCAATATAAGCAAGATAAACATCGGAGCAATACGTAGCTTTGTATACTCCTATCGGAAACATTCAGGGAGAGGACGTTAGTGACACATTTCGTATTTCATCTTAACACATTTTGTACAGGCTCAAGTCTGAGAAATATTTTTGCAGCTCTGATGAATATTGAGTGAAACTAGTATGTTTCTATATGCCTACCAGTATAGCAATTACAACAAAATCTGTTGCTTATTTCAGTTTCATTTTATTTTGCTTCATTTACAGCTGCGTTAGTATTGAGTCCAGAAATTCAGCACGGATGCTCCATATTCTACACTCATCGGTTACAGCTCTGTTAGATTGGTCTTCCACCATCGCAGCGTGACTTGAGTGTTTGTAATGGTCTAAGCTGTCAGGCACCACGGTGTACTTTCGCGTCGTTTGCAAACGGCTTCGATGCTGCCACCTCCTCAGCTTTGCGCTTCCAGCGACCTGCACAGGGCTGCAGCGGTGGCGATGGCAGCGGCCGTGGTGATGGCGGCGGCGTCTTCGTCGCACGTAAATAAATGCAAGGACCTGAAAGAAAAAGAAAAAAATGAGAGTACATGAGCAAGATTTTACTGCGAGTCGCGTGACTCGGATTGTGCTCGGGCACCAGTTGATATCGTCGTGTCGTTCGCAAACAGCTTCGTAGCAGCCGCCTAGCCAGCATTTGTGGTTTCAGCAATTTGCACAGGACGGCGGCATGTAATTGAACTCAAATTCAAAACCCCGAAAAAGAAGAGCAATATGAGCAAAAATTTAGCACAAATCGTAGGATTTCGTATGTGCTCAGACACCACAACATACCTTCTTATTTTCCGTAGACAGCTTCCGCGCCGCCACCTCCTCTAAACTTCTGCGCTTCCATCGAATTGTACACGCCGTCGTCGTCGTCGTCATTATCGTCGTCGTCGTCGTCGTACACGACAATGTTCTTAGTGAAAACGAGAGACATCGTTCGCAAACAGCTTCGACGCCGCCACTTCTACAGCGACTTGTATACGGTGGTGGCGTCGTCGTTGCACTCCAATAAATCCAAAACTCTGAGAAAAAAAGAGAGTACATGAGCAAAAATGTACCACAAGCCGTGGGAGGTCGCACGCTGTCAGATACCAGGGCGTACCTTCGTATAGTTCGCAAACAGCATCGACGCCGCCACTCCCTGAGCTTTTGCGGTTCCAGCGACTTGTACACGGCGACGGCGTCGTCCACGTATGTTCGCTTCTGCTTCATCCTGTGTTCTCATAGTGACCCTTCTCCGAAACTCTGCCTAAACTCCCCAGCGTCTGCCCTTATATAGAAGTATGACAATGCTAAGCGTGGTTTCCGTGGAAATATTCACTGACGTCATTTCAACAACCATTGTCCATTACAGTTCCTCATGTCTGTATCGATACTACAGAACCATGCGTGAAACATGAGGCGAGGAAATATACACTGGCTGATCCAATGCTTCTATGCTGGGTATCTGGACTGAAAACTTAGTGATTTTAAGCCCCAGATATTTTTTACGTGCCTTGAAGACACTGTCGTGTACACTACGCTTTTAATCTGCTTATGATATTCAGAACTGTACCAGTGTGTTCCTCGCCTTTAACAAGGGTTCGTACATGCACAACACACAGTAATATGCACTTTTAATATTACTGATAGAAGTGGAACATTTCTTGTGTCGCCAGAGTGGTATTCGGATGACACTAGTTCCAATTCTCCGGATAGTTGTTTGTATTTTCTCAGTTCTTGGTTTGTTTTCTCAGCTTCACACAGCCGAATGACTCTCGACACTTTCCCGGCTTAAAATTTTCCTCTTGTAACTTTGTTGGCAGAGAGACCTTACATTCTAAGCTTTTTGTCTCTTAATTTTCGCCATACGTTGTCAAACTAGACCTCGGTTCCAAAAGACGTCATCATTCTGCGAAAAGCCTCGTCAAAGAGGGCTGAGGAAGTGCAAGAGTTTCAACGAACTTTAGGGTGGAAAACTATTCCTAAGAGGGAGAATAATTAGCAGGAATCACCGATATGACGATGGGGAAGGCAAAGGAGACCATGGCATTACAAATCGCATAATGTGCATTTGCAAGAAAAATGCCGTATTGCAGGTGGCTGTTCTTATAAAACGACTTCGAAACCTAATGACCAATTCCCCCAAATAAGGTATTTTGCATAATTTACGTCGTAGGCATAAGTATGAGACTGCTCAAAGGAGAACTCTGGTTCGATCCCAGTTACTGGAAAACTGTTAACGCAGGCTGGAAGACAGCTGCGGAACTCCGTGACGTCCCTGCGATCCTCATATCCAGAGACTGCCTAAGCACAGACTGACTGCGGTCTATTGCTGTACTAGTGTCCAATCGGACGATACAGCTATAGACCTCACTTTATGAAAATGTCAGTTGCCCATCGATTTGTAGGCCTACGTTCTTGCGCTCGCGTGTCAATGTGAAGGAGAAGGAATTGGTGAATGGCCTTCCTAACGCCTTTATCAAGAAGCTGTTCGAAATGCACTGCTCGCCAAGAAAAGTACCCTGTAAGACACGGTAGGACGCCAACGCAAGTTCGTACCCGTACACACATTCGTCAGGTACGTAAATGATTAGTGTTGTAATTCGCTACGGTGGGTAGAAGAGGCACCAAATTGTGTTAGTATTCTCGGTGTTTAGTGATTTTATCAGGGATGGTAGGGTGTATAAGTGGTGAGAACAGCGTCAGATGCTCAGTAATTAATATGAAGGGGACGGAGATTCCGTGTACACGCGTAAAACAGTATTATCAGCAAGAGTTTGAATGTAGCCTCATTGTGGCCCATTTGCCTCACAGGTCGAATTGAGCCGTGTTTTGATATGGGGACTTTCGTTCATGACAGTGGTCAGATGTTGGACCGTATGGGAAAGTGAGAGCACGCTTACATTTTTTGAAGATTCTGGTCGACCATGTATGATCACCACACGGGAGGGTTGCCTTATTTTGCACAACCACAACATAATATCTTCACATTTGTGCTAACTATCCGAGTACAAGTAATGGGAACCCACCAACATTCTGTATTATCCCAAATAATTTGCCGGAGATTAAACAGCAGCAAAACTAGAGAAATAGCCGTAGCCTACTGTTAACATCACAACAAAAACACATGCTTTTGAAGTGGTGCTGTGACCGGAAAGAATGAACTGCTGATGAAAGTCGTCACACTGTATTCAACGATGAATCAACTTTCTCCATTGCCCCTGACGACCATCGCCGACAAGTATAGCGGCGATGATGGGAGAGATCTCATTCTTCCAATGTTTTGGAGAATCACAGTAGTTTTACTCTACACCTACATGCACACTTCGAAACCCACAGTATGGTGCGTAGCGGAGGATATCTACCACCACTATTATTCATTTTCTTTCCTTTTCTACTCGCAAGCAAGGCGAGGGAAACAACTACCTTAATATGTGTCCGTACGACCAGTTTCTCTCGTCGCGTGTTCGCGGTTCTTAGGCGAAATATATAAGGGGCATTCAAATGCAACCCGGTCACTAGAGTAAAGTAACGGTAATGATTTTAAAAGTAAAAAATGTAGTTATACGCAGTACACATAAGCAATAATAGTCGCCAAAACTGTTGACACATTCATCCCATTGCGACACTAGCTCGTCGATTTCATTCTTGAAGATGCTAGAGGCTGCTGTTGGATTCAGACCTGGACTCAGTCACACACTTTTTCGTCCGTTGCGAATCGATGTCCTCCAATAGCTTGCTTTAAGGGACCAAACACATGAAACGCACGCTGTGAAGGGTCAGCACTGTACGGTGCATGTTCCAGCGTTTCCCACCAAAACTGCTGCAATGTCGTCCTCACCGCAATGGCCATTTGGGGGGGGGGGGGGGGGGGCATTTTCATGCAGTAGGATAACGGCATTGGAGAACATACTTTAGCGTTTCGACTTGACAGCTCGTCTAAGGTTCTGTATAATGGCTTGATAACACTGGGCGTTGATGGTGGTTCCCCGCTCCAGAAATTCGACAAACAGTCCGCCCTTGTGGTCAAAACAGAACAACATTATTACCTTACCAGAACTGATGCACACTGCCTTTGATTTCTTTGGAGGTGGTGAAGTCGCTTGTTTCCACTACTTGCTCTGACGCTTACTTTCCGGTTCAAAATGGTGACACCATGCTTCGCCACCTATGACAATACGCGAGAGTATGCCGTATTCCTCGTCATGATAACGTTGCAGATGACCCAAAGACAGCCCCATTCAAGTATTGCGCTGTTCGACGATCAATTGGTGGGAGACCCACTGCACGCTGATTTTTCGAAAGTTCAAGTGTTGACGCCTGATGGTGTGGGCGTTGCCCACGCTAATACCCAGTAACCGATGGATCTCGTCCACGGTGCTTCTGCGGTTGTCAAAGACTAAAGCATTTACTTACGCAACCATTTTCGGTGTGATTACACGATGAGCCTGTCCAGGACTAGAATCGTCTTCCAGTCACTCGTGCCCCTCAAGGAATCGTTTGCGCCACTCCGCAACACTTGAACGACTCAGACACAGCCTTCATCCGTCGATACATTTCGCGGCCTTCAACTCCCTCCGCCGCCAAAAATCGAATCACTTCTGGTTGTTCCTGCTTACTCGCCTGCATGTTCGGTAGTGAACGACAACTTGTGTAACCACCTTCTCTTCTGCGTGAAACCACACTGGCGCTATGTAACATCAAACGGTGCACACGCGTCCGTATCTTTACCAGTAGATGGCCCCACCATACCCGCAGTTAGGTGTTGCCACCTTACGTGTAAAGCAATGGTGGATGCACTGACCAGGTTTCAAATGTCCAAATGTGTGCGAATTCCTAAGGGACCAAACTGCTTAGGTCATCGGTCCGTATTTTTACACATTACTTAAACTTACTTAAACTAACGTATGCTAAGAGCAACACAAACACCCACGTCCGAGAGAGGACTCGAACCTCTGGCAGGAGTTAACAGGTTTCATTTGAATGAACCTCATACTCTTTCGGCAGTAGAATCATTCTACGGTCACCTGAAACTGCCTATTCCCGAACTTCCTTCAACAGTGTATCCTGAAAGGAGCATTGCTTTCTTTCAGGGATTTCCCCAACCCTGTACATAATACTCCCCATTTAGCAGAGTAAAAATAACACTGAAATGCAATTTAAAAAACTACGATCTTATATTAGTTACATAGAATTCCGCATTTGCAAGGCCAATGCTGAGCAAGTAGAATGGCACGGCCATTCGCTGCCAACAAGTATTCCACGTCACACTCTTCCCTCTTGTTACTGCAGACCTACAAGTGCACAGAATCATGCCTTGCACCACGCTCACAATAATCATCTTCTCTGATATCCACGTCTTCGAATTAGTCTTGCACCTTGTCACCGCCGTTCTCATCCTATTGAGAGTCTTCCAGGATTGGCGCTGGAGATGGCAGCTTTAAGTTAGCTTCACATTTGCCGTCAACAATATTCCAGAAGACTTTGTTTTCCACAGCTCATCTCGGCGAGCTTGTGCCGAATTTGGAGTAGGTGCTGTTGTAAGTAGGAAGCTGTTTCTGGATTTGAGTCGTGATAGATAGACGTGACTTCCAACAGGGAATACCTGTTTCTTGCCTCCTCTTCTCATTCTCTCACCGGTGGTAGCGAATTTGTGCATGGAGAACTTCGAGGAGGAAGCCCTGCCGTCATCCGAATGGAAACCTACTTGCTTTTTTCGTTACGTGGACGACACGTTCGTCATCTGGCCGCATGGTATGGATAAACTCCTTGACTTCCTTACACATCTAAACTCCATACACCCCAACGTCAAATTCACTATGGAGACTGAAACGGAGGGTAAATTACCTTTCCTTGACGTCTTGGTCAAGAGAAGGGCTGACGGCACCCTAGGTCATGGGGTGTATCGGAAGACAACGCACACTGATCTGTATTTGCATGCAAACAGCTGCCACCACCCTTCACAGAGGAATGGGGTACTTAAAACTCTAGTACATAGGGCGAGCACTATCTCTGACGCAGAGAGTCTACCCCAGGAATTGGAACATCTGAGAACTTTATTTCGAAAAAATGGGTACTCAGAGTGACAGATTCAACGTGCTCTGCGCCCAACCACTACAGCACAACCTGTGGAGATGGATGAAGTCACGAGGGAGGAGGTAGGCACTGCGTTTATTCCATATACAGGCGTACTCTCGGCGAAAATCGCCCGCATTGCGAAGAAACACCGGGTCGGAACTGTGTTTTGTCCTCCGAATAAAACTCGTGCTCTGGTGGGGAGCGCCAAAGATGACCTCGGTTTGAGGAAGGTCGGCGTGTACCAGATTCCTTGTCAATGTGGCAAGGCGTATATTGGTCAGACGATGCGTACCGTCGAGGATCGATACCTTGAACACCAGAGGCACACTCGACTGATGTATCCGAGCAAGTCGGCGGTCGCTGAACATTGTTTGTCGGAAAATCACGCTATGGAGTATGAACGCACTAGGATTCTGGTACAGACGTCGAGATACTGGTACAGTGTTGTTAGAGAGGCCAGTGATTGGGTTAATCAAGAGTAAATCGAGCAAACGTATAGTTGTGAAGACCACGGTGGACAGAGCCATCACTCCGACGTCATCTCAGACGCCGTCGCAATCTGTTCCACCGCGCGACCGTGGCGCGGGGCGCGGACAGCGAGGGAGAGAGCCGCGGGCGGAGGGTATTTAAATCGGCCGCCGCCGCGATCGAACCCTGTTCCCTCTGAGCAGCCATAGCGTACGGATCTCCGTGGCGGCACGTTCACAGGAGCTCAGTCCGTCAGTTCACCTGATGATGGCGACATGTATGATCGCCGAAATATTGTGCCCGTTGGACACTGTAGACCGGCAGTACACCCATGGATATTAAGTTTTCTTATGTTTGCAGGTGCTACTCCAATCATTGGAAATATCGTGCTGGAGTGGTATTGGTCTTAGGTACCCCGAGACTATGCAACCTGTCTCATGAAGAGCAACATCAACTTGGTTAGCATGTATAGAGTTCCTCCATACTGGTGTCGTGAAGTCTGCTGCAGAGGGACAGAGAGAAAATGCGGAAGACATTTGGCTGCATTCCTTGTATTTGTCAGCTTGCGGATAAGGTTGTTCTTGGTGCATACCTTCTGCATGGTGTCTGTACATTGTTGTCTGTAGGTTAAAACACACTCCAGCTTTAACCCGTTTAATAGACTCTCCTCTGATTTTTAACGATTGCGTTGATTTAGCTGAATGTACCATTCGCAGTGTTAAAGTGATTATGTATCTTATATCACACATTTCATTTTACAGTGCTTGGATATCAATAGTTGCTAATGCAGTGGCTGTCCTCAGCGAAACACAGGATGTGTTGAATGGAATGAACAGTGTAATGAGCTCAGAATATAGCTTGAGAACAAATGGAAGAAAGATGAAACTAGTGAGAACTAGCAGAAATGATAACAGCGAGAAGCTGAACATCAGAATTGAGAATCATGAACTAGACGAAGTTTGGCAAACCACTACGGATGGAGCGAGGAGGACCTAAAAAGCAGACTGGCACAAGTAAAGAGAGGATTCCTGGCGAAGACAGGTCTACTAGCATCGAACATAGGCCTTAATTTAAGGAAGAAATTTTTGAGAATGTACATTTGGAGCACAGCACTGTTTGGTTGTGAAACTTGCACTGTGGGAAAACTGGAACAGAAGAGAATAGGAACTTTTCAGATGTGATGCTACAGAAGAATATTGAAAATTAGGTGGAGTGATAAAGTGAGGAATGACGACATATGACTTTATGATATCGGTATCCACAGCCATTGGAATTAATGCTAAACTGATTTTAAATAAAACCGCTAACAGCTTTTACGTGATGAGTCATTCACGGCTAACAATTATGATGTGATGTTTATTCACGACCAGTTGCCCTGCGTTAAAGCAGCTTATTCAGGAGGTTAATAGTGTCACATGGATTAACACACACAGAGGCCCACAACTTATCACAGAATCCAGTCGCTTGAAGAGAGGGGCTGGGGGCGTCTCCGTGCGCTAATCGATATGGTACTACTAAACTCCTGAAGATGCTGTTCTAACGCGGCGAAACTGGTAGAAAATAAATCATCTCATAACAGCTGTTAGCGATTTTATTCAAATTGTTACGTTGCCATTTGTTACAGGTGAATTTTTCTTTTGTTAGAGCATGATTCTTTGTCTCAGGGATATTATCTTTTCTTAGCACTTTTACTTACGTGCATAAGTAAATATGAAACGGGTCCTTGAAGGGCCGTTGTTATTCATGTATAAACTTTAGATTTTGAACGTGATGACTAAAATATAGTTGCCGTTAACTGAATGAATGTAATTTTGTTAATTTCTATTTATTGACTGCAAAGCAAGGCTCGAGAGAATTTCGATTGTTGTTGCCGTGGATCGGCCAAGACAAAACTTACTGAACTCATGGAATCTGTATAATTTTAAAAAATGAACTTTAACCTAAATTAACTGTCTGTTGCAATTTAAAAAGTTTCTTACAACGAAATCTCTCGCATTTACAGTTATTGTTAACACTTTGAAAAATAAGTTAATACTTCGGTTCCTAATGGCCGACTAGAGGCTGCATCGGAAGATGTGCTTCCCGCAGCGCAAATTACTGAAAAATTCTTATTAAAAATAATTTGCCGCTGCGACCATTTGAGGTGACAATTATTACAAATAAATTCATTTTGTGATAACATTAATTATTTTATTTTAGCAGAATACCGAATAACTTACATAAAAAAAGTGAAGCCTCTCAATGGCTGCCTTCCGTATCGCGAAACAAAATAGTGTGTGTATTGTAAAGTACGTCCTTCCTCCTCGGCCACACAATCGCGTCTCTTTTTCGGATCCTTTTTTATTTTCGTAGATGTGTTCTAAATAAAGATGCTTTTTTTAAATTATCGCTGCATATCAGTTGTTTCAATAACATAAACTATATCTTTTATACTAATTATGTTCATAAAAAACAAATACATAAAATACAAATAATTTTTGGTTCACCCTTAACAATATTGTTCACTGTTTACAACCGATAAAATTTTCAATATTTATGTGACGTACCGTCACAAACTTCAGTTTACTAATGAATGAAAACGATCTCCGCAGAATCGCCGAGGAAAGGAATTTATGGAAAACACTGACAAGAAGTAGGGACTGGATGACAGGACATCTGTTAAGACATTAGGTTATAACTTCCGTGGTACTAGAGGGAGCTATAGAGGATAAAATCTGTAGAGGAAGACCGACCCTGGAGTACATCCAACAAATGATTGAGGATGTGCGTTGCTAACTATCGGATTCAAATGGTGATAGAAGGTGAATCAATTCAAAAGTAGCTGTATTTGGAAAGTACATTATTATGTAAGGATACTAACTACTGATAATACTGATTCCAGTTATGTGATTACTCTTAATGCGATTGGCAGATATTATATGACGCAAGCTCTTGTAATTTACAGGCACGCTGGAAGTAACTTTGGTCATTTTGAGAGAAGAGTACACTGTTATTCTTAGGTTAATATGTCAACTAGATGTAATTAAAAGGCGTGACTGCCTGTAAATAGGTAATGCATTCTTCTGGATGTCGTGAGTGCCTGTAAACAGGCAACGCATTCTTCTGAGCTGAGTTTAAATCTTAAGGGGAGATTTCTGGGTTACTCTCAAGCTACACACGCATGCACACACACTCGACAGAGTTGCTGTATGAATCTCCCGTGATTAATGAGAAGACATAAATGACTATGACAAAGATTTCTCTGTGATGCATCCCAAAGGAATACCGTTGCTGTGCAGGAATGTTCTGCATTACGTCTGCGCTGTCGCTTCTTCTAGGTTGGTATAGTAGTTTACGGAACATGAACATGCGTTTTCGTCCCATGGTGTATGCTTCTCTTAGCGAAAACCGACTTTTGCATTTCCTTTGACACCGCAGTGTCCCATATCTTATCCTGGCGGTGAAATTCTGCCGTCCGTTCTTCTAGCTGGTGCTACTGACTCCAGAATTCTGTATTAGCAGCATTACTGGCCACGAATGAGACTGAGCTCCTACCCACCGTAGTGTGTTCCTTCCGTCGTCGCATGTGCTGTCAGTGACATTACGTGTTCAATTTATGTGACTCATCTCAATTATGTGACCCGTAAGGATAGAAGTGACACGTCGCCTCAGCTCCTATCTACACAAAATGTTCAGCAGCTTAGTATTGATTTTAGTTAGTATTATAATGTCAGCGATCGTTCGTTGCGATGAAGCAGAATTCGGTGTCATGTTGGTCAACAGATGATGTGACACCAGCGTGTTCAAGTTTCAGAAGGAACTAGCTCTACACGTGAGGCAATACAAGTTTCAGAAGGAATTAGCTCAACACGTGAGGCAATATATGCAAAAAACGTAGCTTTGTATACTCCTAACGGAAACATTCAGGGCAGGAAGTTAGTGACAAATTTCGTATTTCATCTTAACACATTTTATACAGGCTCAAGTCTGAGAAGAAATATTTTTGCAGCTCTGGTGAAAATAAGTGATACTAGTTTGTTTCTATATCTCTACCAGTATAGAAATTGCGACAAAATCGGTCACTTATTTCAGTTTAATTTTATTTTGCTTCATTTACAGCTGCGATAGTATTGAGTACAGAAATTCAGCGCGCACGCACCATCTTCTGCGCTCGTCAGGTACAGCTCTGTTAGACTGGTCTTCCACCATCCAAGCATGACTTGAGTGTTGTAATGGCCTAAGTTGTCAGGCACCACGGCGTACTTTCGCGGGGTTTCCAAACAGCTTCGATGCTGCCACCTCCTCAGCTTTGCGCTTCCAGCGACCTGCACACGGCGACGGTGGTGGCGATGGCGGCGGCGTCGGAGGTGATGGCGGCGGCGGCGTCTTCGTCGCACACGAATAAATGCAAAGATCTGAAAAAAAACGGAAGTACGTGAGCAAGAGATTACTACGAGTTGCGGGAACTCGTAATCTGCTCAGGCACTACGGAATAGCTTCATATAGTTCGCAAACAGCTTCGACGACGCCACCTTGCCAGCATTTGCGGTTTCAGCAGTTTGCACATGACGGCGGCATGTCGAACTCAGATCAATTCTGAAAAAAAAAGAGCAACATGAGAAAAAATTTAGCTCAAATGGTAGGAATTCAATGTGCTCAGATACCCTGGCATACCTTCGTATTTTTCGCAGACAGCTTCGACGCAGACACCTCCTCTCAACATTTGCGCTTCAGTCGAATCTTCCATCGAATTATACACGGCGTCGTCGTTGTTCTTGTCTTCGTCATACACAAATCAATGCAAGGCAAGCCTCTGAATGAAAACGAGAGACATGACCAAGAGTTTACTGCGGGCCGCGGTAACTCGAATGTGCTCAGACATCACGACATGTCTTCGTGTCGTTCGCAAACAGCTTCGACGCCGCCAACTCTCCAGCGACCTGTACACGGCGGCATTGTTGTCGTTGCACTCCAGTAAATCGAAAACTCTGAAGAAAAAAAAAAAAAGAGTACATGAGCAAAAATGTACCACAAGTCGTGGGAGCTCGAACGCTATCAGATACCAGGGCGTACCTTCTTATAGTTCGCAAACAGCATCGACGCCGCCGCTCCCTGAGCTTTTGCGGTTCCAGCGACTTGTACACGGCTACGGCGTCGTCCGCATATGTTCGCTTCTGCTTCATCCTGTGTTCTCATAGTGACCCGTCTCCGAAACTCTGCCTAAACTCTCCAGCGTCTGCCCTTATATAGAAGTATGACAATGCTAAGCGTGGTTTCCGTGGAAATGTGCTCTGACGTCATTTCTTCAACCATTGTCCATCACAATTCCACGTGCCTATATCGATACTACAGAACTATTCGTGAAAGATGAAGCGAGGAAATATACACTGGCTGACCCACTGCTTTCACGCTGGGTATCTGGACTGAAAACATGGTGATTTTAAGCCCAAGATATTTTTTACGTGACTTGCAGACACTATCGTGTACACTCTGCTTTTAATCTCCTTATGATATCCAGAACTGTACCAGTGTGTTCCTCGCCTTTAACAAGGATTCATATAACGCCACACACAATATTATGCACTTTTAATATTACTGATAGAGGTGGAACATTTCTTGGGGCACCGTAATGGTATTCGGATGACGTTAGTTCCAATTCTCCGGATAGTCGTTTCCATATTTTCATTTCGTGGTTTCTTTTCTCCGCTTAACACAGCCGAATGACTCTCGACCACTTCACAGCTTAGCATTTGCCTCTTGTAACACTGATGGCAGAGACCTTAAATTCTAACCTTTTTGTCTCTTAATTTTCGCCATACGTTACAAAACTAGACCTCGGTTCAAAAAGATGTCATAAGTCTACGAAAAACCTCGTCAAAGAGCGCTGAGGAAGTGGAAGAATTTCAACGAACTTTAGCGTGGAAAACTTTTCCTAAAAGGGAGAATAATTAACAGAAATCACCTGTATGACGATGCCGAAGGCAATGGAGACAATGACATTAAAAACGCACAATGTGTATCTGAAAGAAAAATGCCGTATTGCAGGTGGCCGTGCATATAAAACGACTCAGAAAACTGATGGCCAATTCCCCCAAATAAGGTAATTTGCATCATTCATGTAGTAGGCAATGTATGCGACTGCTGAAAGGATAACTCTGGTTCGATCCTAGTTACTGGAAACCTTTTAGTGCAGGGTGGATGACAGCTGCAGGGCTACGTGACGTCCCTGTAATACTCATATCCAGAGACTGCTTAAACACAGACTGACTGCGGTCGATCACTATACTAGTGCCCAATAGGACGATACGGCTATAGACCTCACTTTATGAAAATGTCAGTTGCTGATCGGTTTGTAGACCAACGTCCTTGCGCTCGCGTGTCAGTGTTACTCTCAGATGAGAAGTTTAGCACTGTAGAGGAATTCGTGGAGGGCTGCATGAACCAAGTAAGAAGACAGAGGGCTCAAAACAAATTGCATGCGTGCTAGATTTCATGTTGAACTTATTGACCGTACAGATTCGTGCCATTTGTTTCTTATTGAAGTAATTCGTTACCTGCATTTTTGCCTTGGAATGTACCTTATTTTTTATTTTTACTGTTGGTTGTATCTAAATAAGTGACACATATTGTCATTATGACAGTGCTGTGGTACTTAGGAAAAGATACTATCGCCCAACTATTAGCCCCTCAATTCAAGAGCCCAAATGCTGCTGCATTCCTGTTAGTTTCTTTGTCAACCCAAATTATGGCAGAAAAAGGTTCCTAGCTGTAAGAGGATATTATCTTGTCAGCTACTGCTTGATCGACAGTGCAGTAGTGCAAGCTGGAGTTACTGACTACCTAGTATGTCAGTGCTTTAATAATTCCCAATTCTATATGCGAATAATGAATGATTCTTTTTCGGGAAGCTTCATACTTGTATCGCTATGTAATGCGCCATCTGCTCCTCTACGTCCGCCTCTAGGATTAGCAAATTGTACTTTATTATTTTGTGGCTGGATGGTCTTCTTAAGGTACAGTCGTCAGGATGGAAGTGAAGTCGTGTGCAACGTCTGTCTGTGAATCGTGTACACATTGTTCAGTGTTTGACAGTGTTTTAAGCCTTTTGAGCCTTTCATGGCTCGCCGTCCCACCATTTGGTATTTTACACCGTGTTTAACGTATTTCCATCTCACCACGTTGATTTAAATTACTAGCGTTACTGAGTTGCTGTTTTTCCCGACCGTCATCGGCTCTAGTAGCGCGTATAGATATATCCCCTCTGATAGGATCTTTAATGGGCTGCTATTATTTATCTGTTGTCATCTGTCGTGGAGTCAGTCGGAACGTGCGAGGAGGAGAATTCAAGGCCGCGATACATGGCCTGGTGCTCCAGAGTAGTGGTGCAGCTACATGCCAAGTGGTCTGAAAAGATCGTCGGCCAGAGTACCGACGAAGCTCGCGCGACCTATGTATGCGGTCCAGGCTTCTCTCTGACGTAGCCGTAAAGTACATGAACCCGGCGCGTCCCCGTGTAGGCAGGTCCACGTGTCCACGGAGGCCACGTCACGTATGATGGTGGAGAGCGCTGGGCACGTGTTGTAATTCGGTGTCTGATCGTGGGGTGACAGCATGCAGCTGAAGCCACCTCCGATAACGACCCGATTGTACCTGCCCGCGAACAGGGGCTTCAATTCAGTCCCATAGAACTAGGAGCGGGCGCGTCTGTTACTAGAGCCATATGGGGCGCATACATCGATAAGTCGGACGTCGGCGAGCGTAAGCACTGCTACTCTTGCCGAAGGTAGAAACTTGACATCTGTAACTTCGATACCCTTGTAGCGTCTCCTGGCCAGTCGTCATAAAAAGCGTGTGATAGAATTTTTTCCGTGTGTGTAAGACCATTTAACATGTATCGATATAGTGCCGCGCACACGGCGAAAGAGAAATAATTTAATCACGAATAAACATGACCAAGTGAAGCAATAAAGCAAGACTGTGTAAACATTTCACGAATATATTATGTGTGTAAGTAGAACATTCATAATTATTTGACGTTTTATGCATTTTTTAACTTTGAATCCATGACATATTATTATCTTTGAAAATCGTATTCTTTTTAAATGAATTAGTCTGTGCCTCAGATAAAAAGGACAATTCAGTACACGTAAAAATAGTAAAAAGCATTGTAATAATCTCTCTGTTCCCTTTGGGTTTCGTTACGAGTAACACTTGCGTGTTAAGCAAATGTATATGCTGGTCGTGAGTCATTTGTTCATGAAGCTTGAGATCCGCCATTAGGCAAGTTGTTGTAAAAAGGTGTGTAAAATTAACGCATTTTTGTTTGAATATATAGAGTTTGAGCAAATATGTTTTTAAAATAACTTGTAAAGTTGCCAGCCATTCCGTCCCGTAAATAATTTAGACATTTTCAGCATTAAATTTGGCGGAAGCCGCTGTACCAATCTGCGAGGGCAACGGCCGCAGACGCGGCACATTTAAAAAATATTTATTTCAGTCATCGCAGTCGCCTCGCCGGTAAAGCGAGGTAACATAATAATATTTAACATTTTCTAACAGCTTCCAGCTGTGCCGGCAGACTATATTATATTATTCAGTGCACTTCTCAGTTTGATTTGGAAGGTACTGTGCGACATGTTCTATGCGGGCATAAAAATATTACGAATAACTGTGTTATGACTTTATCATTTTCACATTTTGTGGCATGGTCTTCTCTGTGAAACTAAAGAAATATTTTACATTTTTTCCCTGAGATTCAGAGAACGCGGGCTAGCCGCGCGCCTGTTCTAATTAACAGTATTCAAAAATGCACTGCGTTACGTAACCAACATTCAGTGCTGTAACGATCTTTTGAATTTCATTATTGACTTTTATGAATACGATGCAAGGTAGTGAGTCCAGATACAGTTTTGTTTCTTTCTTGACTACGTTACAGTAGCAAGTGAATGTTCCCTACATGAATATCCAGAGCAGATGTGGAAAAGCAATAATTTGATCCACGGTGTGCCGCATTTATGATAAAAGTATTTATTCCCTCGCCCACTCCATGTCTGAACTTAACATATGTGTGCTAGTGTGACTCATACAGCGAAAGTGAAATATTTACTCAACATTACTCAAAGTTACTTGCTTTTGTGAAGAAAGAATTGCCAAGTAAAGACAATGTAATAACATTGAATCAAAACCATAGCAACTTGTTACAAATAATTTTGTGTACTGCCATCAGCTCTCAGTTTCAGTTTTATATCAGTCTGAACATTGCAAATCCAAACTTTAATTTCGTAAAGCAAAGCTACGAGTCACCATGTACCAGCTTACTTGCGGCTACACACACATAGTCATATCTAAACAAATAAAACCACAAGCCGAGTAAAATTAACTCCAGTAGTAAAAAAGTGAGAGGTGGAGTAAGGGAGACGGAATACCCTCTTTTGTTAGGATTGCGGTGCCCAGTTCGTGCGAGGTACCAGGATGGATATAAGTTATAGGCGCCCATAACAAGGCGATATCGACTTCTGCTGCCCGTAGGATGTCACTTAGAAGCTGTAAGTTACGCTCACTAATGATTTTGT
Organism: Schistocerca piceifrons; assembly: GCF_021461385.2. Classification (NCBI taxonomy): domain Eukaryota; kingdom Metazoa; phylum Arthropoda; class Insecta; order Orthoptera; family Acrididae; genus Schistocerca; species Schistocerca piceifrons. The sequence goes on along the minus strand of NC_060138.1, from coordinate 1,022,315,970 downwards.
TGATGTTTATCGTCGCTGTTCGATATGCCTGCTGAGGGTTCATTATGCAAAACTCCGCTACATATTCTGTGGATCGATCCACCGCACTCTCTCCGAGACGTCGGATGTTTCACTTGCACTTCCTCGTATTGCGCTGCCCATGGTACCCTGGTTGTCGGCTATGTCCTGTAATCCAGTCCGTTTGTCCGTCGTTCCTGCATCCTGATTATCAAACTCAACATCATCTGCCCAATTCACAGGATCATGGCTACGGGCGGCTCGGTGCAAGGTCGGAATTTGTTGATCTGGACCACCGTATGGCTCGAGTTGTCGCGTTGTACCCACATCCATAGGCGTCCAACACTGTCTTCACCGCAATAGTGACCTCGGGTTGTCTCTTGCTGTATGCGTACATGATCTTTTGCTGGACCCATCGTCGGAGTGCTGCGCTGCATTTATGCTATCTGTTTGGCTTTTTCTCGATATGGACGAGGTGCCTCCTCGGCATTAGGGTGTGCGATCCGTTGTTTGGTTCAAATGGCTCTGAGCACTATGGGACTTAACATCTCAGGTCAACAGCCCCCCAGAACGTAGAACTACTTAAACCTAACTAACCTAAGGACATCACACACATCCATGCCCGAGGCAGGATTCGAACCTGCGACCGTAGCGCTCGCGCGGTTCCAGACTGAAGCGCCTAGAACCGCTCGGCCACCATCGGCCGGCCGTATGGGTGAGGACCGTCCCGGAGTGTTGCAGTGCCGAAGTTACTTGGTGTGCTGTCACCTCAAATGGTAATTCAAAAACATGCCAATTATTCCAATACCCATTGGCTCCCCAAGGACAGTCCCTACATTGAAGGGACGTATAAGACCCGCCTGACGTTCGAAGGAGTCGGTGGCAGCAATTACATATATGACACTTGCCACTATCGAAGACGAATGCCAATCAGTTTGTAAGGATCTAGTTTCACCACTTCTCTCAAAAAACGTTCAACTTCAAGCACTTATGGTCGGGCAAAGCGGTTCTCGAATGCGAACTTCATTGTCGATATTCATGAAAAGTTGGCCATGTGAACGTCGTCTGTGTACGCTGGATGCTTCGCTGTTATCACAACAATCACCGCTTCCTCTACGCTAGAACGTAAACAATATGTCCTCGCTGTACGGATTCTCGAGCCCGACTGACCTCTGAACTAAAGGAGATAAATTTGTATTCCCGGCGGGGTCAGGGATTTTCTCTGCCTCGTGATGACTGGGTGTTGTGTGATGTCCTTAGGTTAGTTAGGTTTAAGTAGTTCTATGTTTTAGGGGACTGATGACCATAGATGTTAAGTCCCATAGTGCTCAGAGCCATTTGAACCAAGATAAATTTGTATGTGGGACAAAATGACCGAGCGAGGTGGCGCAGTGGTTAGACACTGGACTCGCATTCGGGAGGACAACGGTTCAATCCCACGTCCGGCCACCCTGATTTAGGTTTTCCGTGATTTCCCTAAATCACTCCTGGCAAATGCCGGGATGGTTCCTCTGAAAGGGCACGGCCGACTTCCTTCCCCATCCTTCCCTAATCCGATGAGACCGATGACCTCGCTGTCTGGTCTCCTTCCCCAGACAACCCAACCCCAACCCAACAAATATGTCCAGCTGGTCACGAAAGCGTCAATTGTTTGTGTCTCGTATTCTCTGAACCGGAATTTTGCCATCATTCCAACATTTGCCTGAACGAGAGTGGTAAACTGCCTAAAAGCTAGACTCACGCTTGCTGGTGTACCAGTCACGGTGGTTAATCCTTCGCCCGGTTTAAATCCGGGTCTGGCTCGCCTCCCTGTCTCATAAGCTTGCGCACTGCACTTTACGCTTTAAAAAGAGGTCTCGTGATGCACCACCTCTTGTGTAACAATGCAAGAGAAGGTATCAACCAGCGCGAACCACTGTTTCAGTCCCGTGATTGGACATTGACGACTGTGGGAATATCCGGTGAATATGCGCCACGGAATCAATTACTACTATCCGACAATCACATGACGCTGCATGTGGGAACAAAAAGGAATTATAGAGCGAACAGAGTCCGCCATTAGTCGCTGCTGAATTATCAACGCGGTAATTGCGTGTGGGCCATAAATTAGCAGCGGCCCGGCGCGTGGCTGCCGAGTTTGCTGGGCAGCACAATAGCGGCGCGTGGCACAATGCCGTCCGCCAGGCACAATGGCGGCCGCCCCAGCCGCGACACCTGCCGCCAACCGGCCGGTCTGAGCAGCCGCGCTGTAGATAACGGCCTCAGTAGCGGAACACACACGCTCCGTGTTACACAGGCCAGCATGTATGCAAACAAAGTGCTGGAGCAAAAATCTGTTACAGAGAATGAACGAAAATTCTTACACTCTGGCGCGACACTGCGATTCCTTGCACATTTACAGTACAGAGGCGAAACTTCGTCCCGTTCCCGTTCATACACTGAGGTAACAAAAGTAATGGCATAGCGAAAAGCCCATATACAGATGGCGGAAGAACGTCGTGCACAAGGTATGAATGGACAGTGCATCGACGGAGATGTCATTTGTACTCGCATGGTTCATGTACAAACATTTCCAACGTGATTATGCTCCGACGACAAGAATCAACTTACACGGTGTATCAAAAAGAATCATCCGATTTGGCAAGTCTATATATCTGAAACTAATAAACATATACACTACTGCCCATTAAAATTGCTACACCACCATAGATGACATAAAATTTAACCGACAGGAAGAAGATGCTGTAATATGCAAATGATTAGCATTTCAGGGCCTTCACACAAGGTTGGCGCCGGTGGCGAAACGTTGTTGTGATGCCTCGTGTAAGGAGGAGAAATTCGTACCATCACGTTTCCGACTTTGATAAAGGTCGGATTGTAGCCTATCGCGATTGTGGTTTATCGTATCGCGACATTGCTGCTCGCGTTGGTCGAGATCCAAAGACTGTTAACAGAATATGGAATCGGTGTGTTCAGGAGGGTAATACGGAACGCCGTGCTGGATCCCAACGCCCTCGTATCACTAGCAGTCGACATGACAGGCATCTTATCCGCATGGCTGTTATCGTGCAGCCACGTCTCGATCCCTGAGTCAACAGATGGGGACGTTTGCAAGACAACAACCATCTGCACAAACAGTTCGACGACGTTTGCAGCAGCTCACACACCATGGCTACGGGTACCTTTGACGCTGCATCACAGAGAGGAGAGCGTGCGATGGTGTACTCAATAACGAACCTGGGTGCACGAATGGCAAAATGCTTTTTTTTGGATGAATCCAGGTTCTGTTTACAGCATCATGATGGTCGCATCCGTGTTTCGCGACATCGCGGTGAACGCACATTGGAAGCGAGTATTCGTCATCGCCATACTGACGTATCACCCGGCTTGATGGTATGGGGTGCCATTGGTTACACGTGTCGGTCACCTCTTGTTCGCATTGACGGCACTTTGAACAGTGGACGTTACATTTCAGATGTGTTACGACCCGTGGCGCTACCCTTCATTCGATCCCTGCGAAACCTACATTTCAGCAGGATAATGCACGACCGCATGTTGCAGGTCCTGTACGGGCCTTTCTGGATACAGAAAATGTTCGACTCCTGCCCTGGCCAGCACATTCTCCAGACCTCTCACCAATTGAAAACGTCTGGTCAATAGTGACTGACCAACTGGCTCGTCACAATACGCCAGTCACTACTCTTGATGAACTGGTATCGTCTTGAAGCTGCATGGGCAGCTGTACCTCTACACTCCATCCAAACTCTGTTTGACTCAATGCCTAGGCGTATCAACGCCGTTATTACGGGCAGAGGTAGCTGTTCTGGGTACTGATTTCTCAGGATCTATGCACCCAAATTGCGTGAAAATGTAATCGCATGTCAGTTCTAGTGGAACATATTTCTCCAATGAATACCCGTTTATCATCTGCATTTCTTCTTAATGTAGCAATTTTAATTGCCAGTAGTGTACAATGAATTTTGTTTTTTGATGAGCGGGAAGCTCAAAAAGTGTTTTTTTTTCATACCTTCTTATAGGTGTTCATTATGCCCCCCTTGAGATGCATGCCGTATGTTAACGCAGTATTCAAATTTCTCCCATACTGCAGCGAGCATGTCTTGCGTTACAGCTTTCACAGCTGCTTTTATGTGGTGTCTCAGTCTCGTCCATTGTTGTTGGTAACGAAGGCACATAAACAGAACAAATAATCACATATAGTCAAGTCCGGTGACCTTGGCGGCCAGTAATGTAAGGCTGAATCATTTGGTCCAGTGCCACTGGTCCATTGATCAGTAATCCTTTGATTTAAAAATTCCCGCATTTGCAAATGCCAGTGTGGCAGAGCCCCACCTATTGGTAATTAAGTCGTTCAAATCAGGAAGTTCTCTAGCGTTAGTTCGAATCACAAAGTTCTCTAGTCTGTCGAGATATTTGCTTCTTGTAACAGTGTTCTCGGCAAAAAAAAAGACCATACACCTTTTCCTGTGAAACTGCACAAAACAGATTAAATATTGGAAAGTTCCTCTCATGTTGTACGACTTCATGTGGTTGTTCCGTACCCATTTTCGCACATTATGACTGTTCATCTTTCCATTTAAATGGACTGTTGCCTCATCACTAAACACTAAACGTGGAAGAAAACTGTCATCCTCCATCTTGCCAAGAACGAAATTACAGAACTCCAAATGTTGTTCGTCACCTTCACGAAGAGCTTGCAGTAGCTGAATTTTGTATGGTTCCATATGTAAACACATGCCATACGGACATCGGGGGCATACTGAGCTGTCGAGCTGCGTGGCGAATGGATTTCTGCTGACTCTTTGTGAAACTATGGTGGATGTGTTCGGCGTCTGAGTCAGGCACTCGGAGACGGCCCGACGATTGGGCTTTACACCAACAACCTCTTTCTGGAATTTTTCATGTCAGCTTATAATGCTCTGTGCTGTAGGAAAATGCTCACCACACCTAGTACGAAAGTCACGCTGAACAGTTATTACCGACCCGCACTGTGCAAAACGTAGGATACAAAACGCTTTCTGTTGCCCGACACAATTTTTACTAGAACTGAAACGGGCCCACACTGCTGCTACCCAGCGGGAACCAAGTAAAGGCCGAGACTTCTCTCTTTCCAACAGTACGTTGTCCATGCATATAGCTCAGATAACATAATAGTTATGATTTTTTTTAATCGGATGATTCTTTTTGATACACACTGTGCTTTGAACGCGGAATGGTAGTTGGATTTAGTCATATGGGACAGTCTATTTCGACTATGGCTAGGGAATTTAATATACCGAGATCTACAGTATTAACCGTGTGTCGAGAATATCAAATTTCAGGCACTGCACGTCACCACGGACAACGAAGTGGCCGAAGGTCTTCACTTAACGACTGAGAGCAGCGGCGTTTGCGTAGAGTTGTCAGTTTTAACAGATAAGCAACACTATGTGAAATAGCCACAGAAATCCACATGGGACGTACAACGACCGTATCGTTAGAACAGTGCGGCGAAATATGTTGTTAATCGACTTTGTCAGCAGACGACAGACGGCAGTGCCTTTGCTGACGGCACGACATCGCCTGCAGCGCCCATGTCGGGCTCGCGGCCATACCGGTTGGACCCTAGGCGACTGCAAAACCGTGGTCTGGTTAGATGAGTCCCTATTTCAGTTGATAATTGCTGATGGTAGGGCCGGAGTGTGGCGCAAACCCCAGGAAGCCGCGGACCAAAGTTGTCAATAAGGCACTGGCAAGCTGATGACGGTTCCATAATGGGTTGTGAGCTTTGTTTACTTGGAACAGACTGGAACCACTGGAGCAACTGAACCGACCATTGACTGGAAATGGTTATATTCAGCTATTTGGAGGTCATGTGCACACATTCATGGACTTCATGTTCCTAAACAACGAACGAATTTTTATGGAAGACAATGCACCATGTCACTGCGCCATTGCTCGCAACTGGTTTGAAGAACATTCTACACAATTGGAAAGAATGGTCTGGCAAATGGTTCAAATGGCTCTGAGCACTATGGGACTCAACATCTGAGGTGATCAGTTCCCTAGAACTTAGAACTACTTAAACATAACTAACCTAAGGACATCACACACATCCATGCCCGAGGCAGGATTCGAACCTGCGACCGTAGCGGTAGTGCGGTTCCAGACTGAAGCGCCTAGAACTGCTCGGCCACACCGGCCGGCAATGGTCTGGCGACTCTGGTGGCCCGGCATGAAACCCATCGAATATTTATGGAACATAATCGAGAGGTCATTTCGTGTACATAATCCTGCACCCAGCAACACTTTCTCAGTTATGTATGTCTGTAGAGGCAGCTGCGCTCAATGTTTCTGGGGGACTTCGAACGACTTGTTGAGTCGAGCTGTTGCACTACGCCAGGAAAAAGAAGCTCCGATACGATATTACAAGGTATCCCATGACTTTTGTCACTTAGTATATTTTCTGTAGAAAATTGAGGTCAAGGGACGGCGGTTTGTGCAACAGTGTAATCACCTGTTCGACAAGTTTCCTTTTTTATGTAATCTTTCATCAGACAATTTTACTGTAAGAACGAAACATGTTCCTTCAGAAAGGAACAATAATGTTAATGATAGATTTAATGATGCACAAATGAAACGGGCGGGTAGAGGACAATGAAACGACCAAATAATCTTGAGAAACTTGGATCTGGAGAAAAATGGTTTTCCTATACGATGTATTACGCCTGAGTAGGTGAACACCTTAAAACTGAGTTCCTGAGGATCTCAACTGCAGATGTGCGCTTGAGGACGAACACATTACCACATGCGTTACACATGGCCGCCGCTCATTTTAACGTCGTTTCAGTACCTTACTTAATCCCTGCCCATACGTATTCAGACAACCCAGGCATGTTCCGAATGAATTGACAGCCATCCGAATTGCATTCCTAAAGCTCATAGACACTGTCAATAGGATTTTACACTGTCAGCAGAGTTGGAATAGAAAATGATTTTAGGTATCCTCCCCCACATACACAAAAAAGAATCCAACGCATTCAAGTCGCGAGACACGCGCAAGCCATGGTATTGTTGAGCCACCACCGATACGTTTGTCGCAGATTGGTGCTAAGTATTCCCGATCATACACATGAAAGTGTGCTAGTACACCATGTGCCTCATACACTTCCTTTCATCATATCCTTAGAATGGCTCTGAGCACTATGAGACTCAACTTCTGAGGTCATTAATCCCCTGGAACTTAGAACTAGTTAAACCTAACGAACCTAAGGACATCGCAAACATCCATGCCCGAGGCAGGATTCGAACCTGCGACCGTAGCGGTCTTGCGGTTCCAGACTGCAGCGCCTTTAACCGCACGGCCACTTCGGCCGGCATATCATAAGACATTAACAGTCTTGTAACACTGGCACGACAGCACTTACGTAAAACATTGCTTTCCGGACCTAGGTCTAGTAGGATTACTTGCTTGTTTTACTCCTTTTATTTTTGCCTTTGATACCCTTCATCTGTGTCGCGGTACAGAAAGGAACTGTGATTAAGACAACATTTATCGACTGATACTTTCAGGTGAGTATTACAGTATTTTCCAAATACCTAAGGAATGTTTCCTGAGAAAAACTCTCGTATCGAGCAGGACAAAAGGACAACAGCTATAAAAGTTGTTCTATAATCGATTGGGAATAGGAAGGACCAGAGCTGACCATACAGATAAATTAGCATGCCGATAGAAAACTTGGCAGAAGCTAGGAGAGTGATCATACTGGTGTGACACTGCATCACTGTGGAGATTTCGATATTAGCCTCAATGAAACGTACATTTTAAGTTGACATGGCGTAAAGCCACAAAAATCTGTAATTGATAATTGCATAAGGCCGAAATTGCAATCGTGAAATAAAGAAAGTGTTAGTCACTGACGTAAATATGATGTCTTTTATATACATCGATACCGCTCGGTGATCACTAAAACCTTCTCTAGAGACCGCAGCGACAGAGCCGGCCGGCCGGAGTGGCCGACCGGTTCTAGGCGCTACAGTCTGGAACCGCGTGACCGCTACGGTCGCAGGTTCAAATCCTGCCTCGGGCATTGATGTGTGTGATGTCCTTCGGTTAGTTACGTTTAAGTGGTTGTAAGTTCTAGGGGACTGATGACCTCAGAGGTTAAGTCCCATAGTGAACAGATCCATTTGAACAATTTTGAACAGACCTCAGGAGTCTCTTCACGGCTTGCTAACGCCAAAGGCCTGCTGTAGCCTGGGCAGTCAGCTCATTTAACATGCAGCACCTACGTCTTCACACAGCGTCACCTGCTGTCAGACGTGATATCGCCCTGATGCGTACGTCCAGCTTAAAGACCGATCATCACTTGTAAGGATACATACTTGAACACTCCCGTATTAGCCACTCCGCCAGTGTTGCTTTTGTCTCAGAGTAAAAAGAGTACATGATGCTGGAAGATTTCCATTAGTGGGCATTTCATTATTGTATAATTTCGAAAGCAGTGAATGAAAGATGTTTTCTAATTGCATTTTTTAAGGGGTAACTGGAATTTGATAGTTGTGATCCAAACACAATATTTTGAAATCAAATGATGCTAACGCAATGCCTTTACATTCCTGCAACTACTCCTTTATTTGTTATTAATCTGTAAAAGCCGCAGTTAAGTGCAATTATATTCTGTTTAAGAACTGTGATCAGTTGTACTTAACGACAACGTGGCTCTGGAACCGTAGCCAAATTCCGTTGATATAGACTGAAGCATAATTCGGGGCAATATTTATTATTAAATGTCCATATTAAATCTGTTGTTGTTGTTGTTGTGGTCTTCAGTCCTGAGACTGGTTTGATTCAGCTCTCCATGCTACCCTATGTTGTGCAAGCTTCTTCATCTCCCAGTACTTACTGCAACCCACATCCTTCTGAATCTGCTTAGTGTATTCATCTCTTGGTCTCCCTCTACGGTTTTTACTCTCCACGCTGCCCTCCAATGCTAAATTTGTGATCCCTTGATGCCTCAGAACATGTCTTTTTAACCGGTCCCTTCTTTTTGTCAAGTTGTGCCACATACTCCTCTTCTCCCCAATTCTGTTCAATACCTCATCATTAGTTATGTGATCTACCCATCTAATCTTCAGCATTCTTCTGTAGCACCACATTTCGAAAGCTTCTATTCTCTTCTTGTCCAAACTATTTACCGTCCATGTTTCACTTCCATACATGGCAACACTCCATACAAATACTTTCAGAGACGACTTTTTTGTGGCGGTGTTCGTAGCGACAAACACTTGGTTGTAGAAATGGCTTACGAAGTCACCGCCACACTTTTAATAGCGGGCCGACCGGTCCGCTGGAACAGTGAACAGAAAGATGAAAGCCCAAACACTCATATTAAATAAAAGTCGGTACTTATCTTTATTAATGAAGATACAGTAACACAGTAGTGAACTCGATGTCTACAGAAATCTGTCTAGCGGCTAGACAGGCTAGGTCAGCGTCGGCTGACGACAAACAACAACTCTGCTGCGATGAACACACAACTGACTAGCAAGTACACAATTCGGTGGCGAGTATACAACTGAGCGGCGAATACAGAACTGTCCTAGCGCTCGCGACTCCAGCGCTTAAGAAGCCAGAAGCCAGCGGTGGCGCGCGCAGACTTGCGGCGATTTGCTGTCTCGCTGGCGCTGCTTATGCGGACGGCGTCCGGACTTTGATGCTGCCAACCTTTTGGCAGCGGGCTCGGGTGGCATTACTGGCTAGGACATAACAGACTTCCTGACACTTAAATCTATACTCGATGTTAACAAATTTCTCTTCTTCAGAAACGCTTTCCTTGCCATTGCCAGTTTACATTTTATATCTTCTCTACTTCGACCATCATCAGTTATTTTGCTCCCCAAATAGCAAAACTCCTTTACTACTTTAAGTGTCTCATTTCCTAATCTAATTCCTTCAGCATCACCCGAGTTAATTTGACCACATTCCATTATCCTCGTTTTGCTTTGTTGATGTTCATCTTATATCCTCCTTTCAAGACACTGTCCATTCCGTTCAACTGCTCTTCCAAGTCCTTTGCTGTCTCTGATAGAATTGCAATGTCATCGGCGAACCTCAAAGTTTTTATTTCTTCCCCATGGATTTTAATATCTACTCCGAATTTTTCTTTTGTTTCCTTTACTGCTTGCTCAATATACAGATTGAATAACATCAGGGAGAGGCTACAGCCCTGTATCACTCCGTTCCCAACCACTGCCTCCCTTTCATGCCCCTCGACTCTTATAACTGCCATTTGGTTTCTGTACAAATTGTAAATAGCCTTTCGCTCCCTGTATTTTACCCTTGCCACCTTTAGAATTTGAAAGAGAGTATTCCAGTCAACATTGTCAAAAGTTTTCTCTAAGTCTACAAATGCTAGAAACATAAGTTTGCCTTTTCTTAATCTAGCTTCTAAGATAAGTCGTAGGGTCAGCATTGCCTCATGTGTGTTCCCATATTTCTACGGAATCCAAACTGATCTGCCCCGTGGTCGGCTTCTACCAGTTTTTCCATTCGTTTGTAAAGAATTCGCGTTAGTATTTTGCAGCTGTGACTTATTAAACTGATAGTTCGGTAATTTTCACATCTGTCAACACCTTCTTTCTTTGGGATTGGAATTATAATATTCTTCTTGATGTCTGAGGGTATTTCGCCTGTCTCATACATCTTGCTCACCAGATGGTAGAGTTTTGTCAGGACTGGCTCTCCCAAGGTCGTCGGTAATTGTAATGGAATGTTGTGTACTCCTGGGGCCTTTTTTCGACTCATGTCTTTCAGTGCTCTGTCAAACTCTTCACGCAGTATCGTATCTCCCATTTCATCTTCATCTACATCCTCTTCCATTTCCATAATATTGTCCCCAAGTACATTGCCCTCGTATAGACCCTCTATATACTCCTTCCACCTTTCTGCTTTCCCTTCTTTGCTTAGAACTGGGTTTCCATCTGAACTCTTGATATTCATACAAGTGGTTCTCTTTTCTCCAGAGGTCTCTTTAATTTTCCTGTAGGCAGTATCTATCTTACCCCTAGAGAGATAAGCTTCTACATCCTTACATTTGTCCTCTAGCGATCCCTGCTTAGCCATTTTGCACTTCCTGTCGATTTCTTGTTTGAGACGTTTGTATTCCTTTTTGCCTGCTTTATTTAGTGCATTTTTATATATTCTCCTTTCATCAGTTAAATTCAATATTTCTTCTGTCACCCAAGGAGTTCTACTAGCCCTCGTCTTTTTACTTACTTGATCCTCTGCTGCCTTCACTACTTCATCCCTCAGAGCTACCCATTCTTCTTCTACTGTACTTCTTTCCCCCATTCCTGTCAATTGTTCCCTTATGCTCTCCCTGAACCTCTGTACAACCTTTGGTACAGAGGGCGCATTGGTGGCCATGCAGCTCACCTAGAATGAACTGATAGTTAAATTAATACCCTAAGCTGTCGACAAGCGTTTATATACTCAACAGGGACAGTTGAAAATGTGTGACTGGACAGCCGTTATTAAATCTAATCATTATTATGTAACCATTTTTAGGAGCTCTGAGTCATTGGTTATCTAAACTGCATGAGATTTCAGAAGATTATTTCAGTTATAATATTGCTATATTTGGTCATTCTCTATCCTATGTCAAACGTTGTGTTGATTTTGTTAGTGCCTTCTTTTTTGGAAAATCATGAGATTTTCACTCTGCAGCGGAGTGTGCGCTGATATGAAACTTCCTGGCAGATTAAAACTGTGTGCCCGACCGAGACTCTAACTCGGGACCTTTGCCTTTCGCGGGCAAGTGCTCTACCAACTAATCTACCGAAGCACGACTTACAGCCGGTACTCACAGCTTTACTTCTGCCAGTACCTCGTCTCCTACCTTCCAAACTTTACAGAAGCTCTCCTGCGAAAGGCAAAGGTCCCGAGTTCGAGTCTCTGTCGGGCACACAGTTTTAATCTGCCAGGAAGTTTCATCTTTTGTTCAGTTGGATATAACATCAGGATAAAGACTGATTGTAGTTAATGATTCTGGAAGTCAGTAATCGAGATGAGTATCGGCAGGACAAAATTTCAGTGGAGAATGGGCGTCAGGCTAGAATCCCTACGTAGTTCGACAGAGTATAGAGAAAGAGAGCCTTACCTAAAGGGCCACCCAAGAAATTTATCAAGAAATGATGCGGTAAGGTAACATGCTTTAGCTCTAGACTCAAAACTGAACCAGAACTATACCCTAATTTTTTAGCTGATAAAAAGGGAAATCTTAGAAGAGCCTGATCACAGATTTGTGCAAGAGAAGGAATGATGAAAAAAATTGTGTGCACTCTTTGCATTATAATTTTGCACACGCAATCACACGTGAAAGATAACTAGCAACAAGAAAACGAGCATGTGTCACTAATAACAGACGAGCAATGTATGTGCCACACGTCCGACAGAACCATAGAAAGTGGAGATCAAAGTGACGAAGCATCTGCGTAAACGAATGTTGCGGAATATTTTGGGACTGATATCACATTTCAAGAAGTAGTTATGACGCAGCTGGAAGTTGTGAACGAAATTAGCAACAGTTTTACCAGCGAAAGCAGCATCGAGTTCTTGTTCGTAATCGGCATATATTCCTTACTGTCATTTCTTGTTAACAATATTAACTTATTCCCAAGAATAAGTAGCTCTCACTCGGTTAATACTCGGCAGAAATCAAACCTGCATTTGGATCAAACTTCCTTAACACTTGAGCAAAAAGCGGTGCAGTATACTGCTGTATCCATTTTCAATAAGTTACCACTCTAATTCAAAAATCTTAGCAGTAATCCATGCGCTTTCAAATAGAAACTGAAAAGTTTCCTCATGGGTCACTCCTTCTATTCTGTCCAGGAGTTCCTTGAAAAATGAAGCTGATTCTTATTGTATTGTTGATAACGTTTACTTAAACTTATGGGCTGACTTTTTTCTGGTTCATAAACATTTATTTTGATCTTTTATTACTTTTATGTTGTAATTTCATGTACTGACACGTTCCATGACATCGGAGATTTGCTCCTCAATTTGGTCCTACGGAACTTGACGTGCAAATAAAAAAATAAAAAAAGGTTTACTGTTTGGAATGATGTGACAGGAAACAGCCAAATATTCCGACTTATAATGACCACATATTTCGTTATTTCAGTAGTAGTGATGGAAGGACGTTAATTTTTTTGTATTTTGTAAAAGGTAACTGGAATTCGCTAACCGTGTTCTAAACGCAGCACTCTGTGAATAAAAATCTTTATAACACAATTCATTTACATTCCTGCAGCTGTTATTTTATATATTATTATTTTGTAAATTCTGCTCTCAAGTGCAACTGTATTATTTCGATAACGGTAATCATCCTTAATTAAATCAAGATGCAACCTTAACTATAAACGAATTGCATCAGTACCATTTGGATTGTTGTCAAGTGGAGAAGAGGCCCATACCAGTTTGCCAAGCATGCAGTAGTATAAATTATTTTCATGAACATCTGCACCTTATTACCACCGAATAAATCTAATGAATCTAGCCCCATCACAGGAAATTCCCTGAGATCATCCTGTAACTTCAACTGAATCGTCTTTGGTAAATACCATGTAATGTAGGAGCTTAAACAAGACTACAGAACATGAATTTATACAAATGAAATTGAAAGTTTCTTTCTAGATGGTTTTGGTCGTATATGGAATGAGATAATACATCGGTTTTACTCGTGAGAACAAATGAATCAGAGACAAGTACCTAGAAGTGTTTGGAGAGCACTAATTATGATAACAGCTGCAATATTGTTGTGGTATTAAGGAAATAAATTATCCCTGACTGTACATCCAACTCCAACGACTCGCAGAATTTAGTCCGTACTGGGTATGTTGCTAACGTCGCTCGCCGATGACCTACATGTTCTCATTTGGACCTAGTAGTGGGTTGGGGAAAACAGCAACTGATGTACACTCACGTACGTAAAATATTTCCCAAACTGTTCTGTTTTAATTTAAGAATGATGGGGTGGTGCACCGTCATGCTGAAGATACAGATTATCTGTGAGGTCTATAGAACAAACGAAGCACATAAATCAACATTACGTTCTTGTACTTTCCACGGTGATAGACCAGGGCACACAGATGAGGGATCCGCTTCGTCCTACGAAAACATTCCCCTTGTGGGGTAATTTCGCCACCTCCTTGAAAGTTCTGTTTGGAAGTAAGGTCCGTCACATCATGTGGTTCCCGATATACGTATAGCTGTCATTGGCGTGTAGTAATATGTAATGTAATTCATCAGCTAAAACTTCTCTTTGAATCTTTCGAGCTTGCAGTAAAGATTTTACTGCGCCAGTGTTGATCTCTGTTATGCGAATCGCAGTTAGTAGAAGTACACGTTTGCGTCGGTAGTTTCTGTACCCGCTAGTTATGAGGAGTTTTGGACGGTACGAGTGCCCACCAGTTGAAGTTGATATTCATCGCTAGACTGGCGTATGTTTCGCCGCACTGGGTCCGTCTCTCCGCTGCTGCATCAGTGATAGCCGACAGCGATTGCTGCCATCCACGACAGTTGACTGGCAGTCACTGTGGTGGTACCATGTATTCATTGATTCATCCGGCGATCATCTCACAATGATGTACGACTTGTGATCATAATACAACGAAAATAAATAACTCGAAAATACACATACACAAGGAACAGGACTCCGAGGATATGACAGCCGGTCAGAAAAATTCCGGCATTGACTTGAAATGATTTAGGAAAACCACTGGAAACCTAAATCAGGATAACAGGACCTAGAAAACTCCCTCTTCACGAATATGAGGCTAGTGCGGAAGAAGTGCGCTGCAAGTACCATGATCAAATGAGCAGATATCGCACGTCTTGGCTATCTTAGGGACCGAAATCTTTACCATGTGACATGAAAATTACGCATACGACAGCAGAAGCGATGCCTCCACCTATCTCTCTCTCTCTCTCTCTCTCTCTCTCTCTCCCTCTCTCTCTCTCCCTCTCTCTCTCTCTCTCTCTATCTCTTTTGTTCTATCCCTCTCCCACACAGCACCTATATCTAACATGAGTGTCTAACGAACGTTACTGGAAGTACAGTTGAACCGTGCTGCGTCTCGCGTGGCTCGTTTAGTTGGTATAGTAACGGTTGTCGTCTTCTTCTTGGGTTCATTGGCGCCACTCCTTTTGCAAGCGATGTCTGTCCGCTAGTGACAGCAGCGCCGGTTATCGATATCTCCACTACTGGCCATTAGAAATTGCTACACCACGAAGATGACGTGCTACAGACGCGAAATTTAACCGACAGGAAGAAGATGCTGTGATAAGCATTCACACAAGGTTGGCGCCGGTGGTGACACCTACAACGTGCAGACATGAGGAAAGTTTCCAACCGATTTCTCATACACAAACAGCAGTTGACCGGCGTTGCCTGGTGAAACGTTGCTGTGATGCCTCGTGTAAGGAGAAGAAATGCGTACCATCACGTTTCCGACTTTGATAAAGGTCAGATCGTAGCCTAACGCGATTGTGGTTTATCGTATCGCGACATTGCTGCTCGCGTTGGTCGAGATCCAATGACTGTTAACAGAATATGGAATCAGTGTGTTCAGGAGGGTAATATGGAACGCCGTGCTGGATCCCAACGGCCTCGTATCACTAGCAGTTGACATGACAGGCATCTTATCCGCATGGCTGTAACGGATCGTGCAGCCACGTCTCGATCCCTGAGTCAACAGATGGGGACGTTTGCAAGAAAACAACCATCTGCACGAACAGTTCGACGACGTTTGCAGCAGCATGGACTATCAGCTCACACACCATGGCTACGGCTACCCTTGACGCTGCATCACAGACAGGAGCGCCTGCGATGGTGTACTCAACGACAAACCTGGGTGCACGAATGGCAAAACGTCATTTTTTCGGATGAATCCAGATTCTGTTTACAGCATCATGATGGTCGCACCCGTGTTTGGCGACATCGCGGTGAACGCACATTGGAATCGTGTATTCGTCATCGCCATACTGGCGTATCACCCGGTGTTATGGTATGGGGTGCCATTGGTTACACGTCTCGGTCACCTCTTGTTCGCATTGACGGCACTTTGAACAGAGGATGTTACATTTCAGATGTGTTACGACCCATGGCTCAACCCTTCATTCGATCCCTGCGAAACCCTACATTTCAGCAGAATAATGCACGATCTCATATTGCAGATCCTGTACGGACCCTTCTGGATATAGAAAATGTTGGATTGCTGCGCTGGCCAGCATATTCTCCAGATTTCTCACCAATTGAAAACGTCTGGCCGAGTAAGTGGCTCGTCACAATACGCCAGGCACTACTCTTGATGAAATGTGGTATCGTGTTGAAGCTGCATGGGCAGCTGTACCTGTACACGTCATCCAAGCTCTGTTTGACTCCACACCCAGGCGTATCAAGGCCGTTATTACGGCCAGAGATGGTCGTTCTAAGCATCCAAATTGCGTGAAAATGTAATCACATGTCAGTTCTAGCGTAACATATTTGTCCAATGAATACCAGTTTATCATCGGCATTTCTTCTTGGTGTAGCAATTTTTACAGCCAGTAGTGTAGTAACAGTGCTACTATCTTTGGGGGGACGTTGTTGTGTTTCCGTGTCGTGCGAGTCGACAGTTCGGCTGGGGATAGACGAGCAGCCAGATCCGCGCAGCGCTAGAACGCGTCGGGACCACAGGAGGCACCCATGCGCTGCCGGATGGAAGGGCTGTAGTTGCGTCGGGTACAACCTCTTTGTCAATCGGACAAAGGAACTTTTAGTTGAGTGGGCCCTAATTCAAATAGCGAAACCTCCACCATTGTGAGATCTCGTCGTTTGCTTGCGTGTTGCTGCTCGTAGTGTCGCCGAGACGAAGAGCAACGAATGGAGCGTTTGAGGAAGGCGAAACTAACTAGCCTTCCTCCAAGTCTTATTAATAATTGTTGCATTCTATATGTTATCATTTGTGAACTTCAACCAGCGGTATTTTTCCTGCATAGTGGCCACTAACGCCCCAGCTACCAGTTCTGTAGCTTAGTGTATGTTATGGCAGTGTACTTTTCCTCACCTTGCTGCTGCTGTCCAGTAAGGCGTGTAGCTCGACAGCTTCCTTGATTTTTGGGCCGGGTGGTGCTTTTTTTTATTTTTTTCCTACTCTGGTAGCAGTGGTTCCTTTCTGCTTCCGGATGCTCTAAACACCGCAGTCTGAAGACGTAGTGCTGACTGCCAGTTCCAGCTTGGGTGTGTTATTCCATCGTTGCATTGGTCATCGCACGTTAGGCAGATTCGGCAAATGATTATTGGTCATGCGTTTAAACTGCCACAAGTCTATGTTACTATTTCGTGAAGTGAATGCAAATCTTGGCTGCCTGTCTCATCGCCTGCGAAGTTCTGAGGGACTTTCCCAGGTCGATCCTTGGAGCAAAGTCTGCCCCCCCCCCTCCACCCCTCAATTCTTGGTTTGGTCATTTGATGATTTTTTAAATGGTATTTTAATGACTGTAATTTCAAGTTTGAAGATGTTTAACTGATTCGTAAAAGACTGCTGTTCGGGCCTTCGCCCGTGAAACATTTTTTATATTATCACTATTTGGGTCTTCAGGCGAGATATAGTTTGAATTTGTTTTCATTAAAGCCTTCAGTCATGGAACATTTATTAATTAATTGTCACCTTTTATTTGTTGTTGTTTCCAAAAAAAGTGTACGTGACTGAAAAATAAACTAACTACCAGTAATCCAATCCTGCCTTCCTTGGTACCAGGTCTCAACACTATCAGATCAAAAGTACCCAGTTCCTTACGTAATGCAAAATTAACCACTAGATGTCACGAGAGGCAGACCCACCATAATAAAAGAAAGCAAGGAGTAATTTAGTATCAGTACAGCAGCAGTGACAACGGAATGGGTCGGCTAGGAGAGTTCATTGATTTCGAATGTGGACTAGTCACTAGACGTCACCATAATAACGAATCCACCGGAGATATCTCTTGCAAAGTTGTCTGTCGACTGTCGGAGAAGTGGCGGTGAAGTGGAAACACCAAGAAACAAGCATACCTTAACCAATATCAACAGACCCCATCTACTGAAGGTCAGGAATCATCGAACATTTGAGAGGTCGGTTGTAAGAAGTCGCGTAAAATCCCCGGAAGGAACCATTCGTGAGCCACAAAGTGTTACCAGCAATCCAGCTAGCACAATGACTTTGAGTTTGAAAGAGTGAGGTATAATGATCGAGCTTCTCATAAGCTACACATTACTGTAGTCAATACTAAGCGATGCGACAATATACACTCCTGGAAATTGAAATAAGAACACCGTGAATTCATTGTCCCAGGAAGGGGAAACTTTATTGACACATTCCTGGGGTCAGATACATCACATGATCACACTGACAGAACCACAGGCACATAGACACAGGCAACAGAGCATGCACAATGTCGGCACTAGTACAGTGTATATCCACCTTTCGCAGCAATGCAAGCTGCTATTCTCCCATGGAGACGATCGTAGAGATGCTGGATGTAGTCCTGTGGAACGGCTTGCCATGCCATTTCCACCTGGCGCCTCAGTTGGACCAGCGTTCGTGCTGGACGTGCTGACCGCGTGAGACGACGCTTCATCCAGTCCCAAACATGCTCAATGGGGGACAGATCCGGAGATCTTGCTGGCCAGGGTAGTTGACTTACACCTTCTAGAGCACGTTGGGTGGCACGGGATACATGCGGACGTGCATTGTCCTGTTGGAACAGCAAGTTCCCTTGCCGGTCTAGGAATGGTAGAACGATGGGTTCGATGACGGTTTGGATGTACCGTGCACTATTCAGTGTCCCCTCGACGATCACCAGCGGTGTACGGCCAGTGTAGGAGATCGCTCCCCACACCATGATGCCGGGTGTTGGCCCTGTGTGCCTCGGTCGTATGCAGTCCTGATTGTGGCGCTCACCTGCACGGCGCCAAACACGCATACGACCATCATTGGCACCAAGGCAGAAGCGACTCTCATCGCTGAAGACGACACGTCTCCATTCGTCCCTCCATTCACGCCTGTCGCGACACCACTGGAGGCGGGCTGCACGATGTTGGGGCGTGAGCGGAAGACGGCCTAACGGTGTGCGGGACCGTAGCCCAGCTTCATGGAGACGGTTGCGAATGGTCCTCGCCGATACCCCAGGAGCAACAGTGTCCCTAATTTGCTGGGAAGTGGCGGTGCGGTCCCCTACGGCACTGCGTAGGATCCTACGGTCTTGGGGTGCATCCGTGCGTCGCTGCGGTCCGGTCCCAGGTCGACGGGCACGTGCACCTTCCGCCGACCACTGGCGACAACATCGATGTACTGTGGAGACCTCACGCCCCACGTGTTGAGCAATTCGGCGGTACGTCCACCCGGCCTCCCGCATGCCCACTATACGCCCTCGCTCAAACTGCACATACGGTTCACGTCCACGCTGTCGCGGCATGCTACCAGTGTTAAAGACTGCGATGGAGCTCCGTATGCCACGGCAAACTGGCTGACACTGACGGCGGCGGTGCACAAATGCTGCGCAGCTAGCGCCATTCGACGGCCAACACCGCAGTTCCTGGTGTGTCCGCTGTGCCGTGCGTGTGATCATTGCTTGTACAGCCCTCTCGCAGTGTCCGGAGCAAGTATGGTGGGTCTGACACACCGGTGTCAATGTGTTCTTTTTTCCATTTCCAGGAGTGTAGGTAGCGTAAAAAGGGACGTCACTGCACAGTGGATGAATGGAAACGAGTGATTTAGAATAAAAAATCACACTTTTTCCGGTGATAGTATGATGAAAGTTTGGCTTTGGCGAATGTCTGGAAGACCTTACCTACCGTAGTGTAGTTCCATCACTGAAGATCAGAGGATGTAGTAATAGAGTATGGCGGTGTTTTCTGTCTTTAGAATGTGGTCCTTTTACTGTGCTTAAGAAAACTCTGAATGCGGAAGGCTAGGTACATATATTACACATTTGTGTGCTGATTACGGTAGACTAGGAGTTCTGTTGGGGCCTGGGTGTGCAACCTCTCTGACGGCAGTTTACACTGGCAGCTGTTGTTCAGGTTGTATGGCAGATTGCCTCCCAGGGTGTGGCTGCATTGGAGTGGTAACAGGTTTCAAGTGGCAACCATCAAATACTGTAGTGGAATTGCAGCTGGAGAATCAGTCAGTCGTCTCGATGACATAGGCAGCCGTGGCTGCTGAAGCACGCTGGAATCTGAAGTAGCTGCCCGATAACGACTGCTGGCGAGATGGTGCTGTGAGCACAATAGCAGAGGTGATGACACTGACGGACGGCAGAAAGTGGACCTGCTTTTGCAGCTTGGTGTGAAACAGGAGGATCAAACTACAGCCACCAGTATTACTGGTAATAATGGCATGTGCCCACACTGGGTGTTTCAGAGTGGCAGCGAGCAAGGCGGTGGTGGCTAGGCTGAAACTTCCCCTTTGAATGTAAAGAATGACAATTCTGGAAAAACTCTTACGTTATTAGATTTTCAAACAGCTGAGCAAAACTCAACGTACCCAGACAGTTTTCTCTTTACTTCTTCTGATCATCACTAAACTGACACACAGTATTTTTAGCGCCGGCCGGAGTAGCCGAGCGGTTCTAGGCGCTTCAGTCTAGAACCGCGCGACCGCTGCCGTCGCAGGTTCGAATCCTGCCTCGGGCATGGATGTGTGTTATTTCCTTAGGTTAGTTAGGTTTAAGTAGTTCTGAGTTCTAGGGGACTGGTGACCTCCGCTGTTAAGTCCCATAGTGCTCAGAGCCATTTGAACCATTTTGAATATTTTTAGCGCAACGCAATCTAAATTTCAATAATCCCTACAAAAGAATGGCCCTGACTAACAATAACCTATACCTTTCATGAATTACTCACCTCACAAAGTTCTTCGTTACTTGAACCACTGCAATACAGCGAGCGCCAATAATGCCAGCTAAATGAAAGATTCTAACTACTGAAGGCACTAACTACTGAGAGGCATAGTTAGCATATGAGAGATTTTGATAGAGAATAAACAATATGCTTACCTTAATATTGTTCAAAGGTCATCATATATATACACTCCTGGAAATGGAAAAAAGAACACATTGACACCGGTGTGTCAGACCCACCATACTTGCTCCGGACACTGCGAGAGGGCTGTACAAGCAATGATCACACGCACGGCACAGCGGACACACCAGGAACCGCGGTGTTGGCCGTCGAATGGCGCTAGCTGCGCAGCATTTGTGCACCGCCGCCGTCAGTGTCAGCCAGTTTGCGGTGGCATATGGAGCTCCATCGCAGTCTTTAACACTGGTAGCATGCCGCGACAGCGTGGACGTGAACCGTATGTGCAGTTGACGGACTTTGAGCGAGGGCGTATAGTGGGCATGCGGGAGGCCGGGTGGACGTACCGCCGAATTACTCAACACGTGGGGCGTGAGGTCTCCACAGCACATCGATGTTGTCGCCAGTGGTCGGCGGAAGGTGCACGTGCCCGTCGACCTGGGACCGGACCGCAGCGACGCACGGATGCACCCCAAGACCGTAGGATCCTACGCAGTGCCGTAGGGGACCGCACCGCCATTTCCCAGCAAATTAGGGACACTGTTGCTCCTGGGGTATCGGCGAGGACCATTCGCAACCGTCTCCATGAAGCTGGGCTACGGTCCCGCACACCGTTAGGCCGTCTTCCGCTCACGCCCCAACATCGTGCAGCCCGCCTCCAGTGGTGTCGCGACAGGCGTGAATGGAGGGACGAATGGAGACGTGTCGTCTTCAGCGATGAGAGTCGCTTCTGCCTTGGTGCCAATGATGGTCGTATGCGTGTTTGGCGCCGTGCAGGTGAGCGCCACAATCAGGACTGCATACGACCGAGGCACACAGGGCCAACACCCGGCATCATGGTGTCGGGAGCGATCTCCTACACTGGCCGTACACCACTGGTGATCGTCGAGGGGACACTGAATAGTGCACGGTACATCCAAACCGTCATTGAACCCATCGTTCTACCATTCCTAGACCGGCAAGGGAACTTGCTGTTCCAACAGGACAATGCACGTCCGCATGTATCCCGTGCCACCCAACGTGCTCTAGAAGGTGTAAGTCAACTACCCTGGCCAGCAAGATCTCCGGATCTGTCCCCCATTGAGCATGTTTGGGACTGGATGAAGCGTCGTCTCACGCGGTCTGCACGTCCAGCACGAACGCTGGTCCAACTGAGGCGCCAGGTGGAAATGGCATGGCAAGCCATTCCACAGGACTACATCCAGCATCTCTACGATCGTCTCCATGGGAGAATAGCAGCCTGCATTGCTGCGAAAGGTGGATATACACTGTACTAGTGCCGACATTGTGCATGCTCTGTTGCCTGTGTCTATGTGCCTGTGGTTCAGTCAGTGTGATCATGTGATGTATCTGACCCCAGGAATGTGTCAATAAAGTTTCCCCTTCCTGGGACAATGAATTCACGGTGTTCTTATTTCAATTTCCAGGAGTGTGTATATATATATATATATATATATATATATATATATATATATATATATATATATCTCAATTCATGACATCCATCTTTACAAATTTCCTTTTTCTGGCGGACACATGTCCAGATAGTCCGCTCTCAAAACTCTGCCATCTCTCTGTCCACATCCACCACCGCTGGCGGCTCACCTCCAACTGCACAACGCTACGCACTGTTCACATCCAACTGCCCAAAACTACAATAGTGAATATTCCAACAATGCCAACAAGCCTCAGACTGCACACAGCATAGTCTGTGATTTTCACACAGAGCACTACGTGGCGTTACCAACATAAAAACCTAAATAGCCTACTTACATAGCCTCCATGCTCCCCACAAAAAATTTTACAAATTGTTTTGGGCAATGTCCGCAACATAATTGGTAGAATTTTTTATATTAACGCTAGTAAATATATCAAATGCACACACTTACCGATACAATGTTGGTCAAAAGCAAAAATTGTACTCATGAAGACAGTCCTGATCATTCATCACAGTAGTAATTTCAGTTTTTTTTTCTCAAAGTCTGAGTAGCAAAAGAAAATGCACACGGAAGTAATGGATTTCCATGCAGTGTTGAAGAAGTAGTGTTGCCCTACCAACAGAAAGACAGTGCTGACTCTTGACGTGCAGATAGGTAATGGGCCACAACAGAGCAAACCCACATCAGAGTCTGTTGAAGTTTTGAAGAATATTGGTAGGTAGGTCGTCACAGAGCAGAACCATAGTATTTCTTACAGAGATAATGGTATTGTGGGCCACCACACGGGCAGACCCACTGTAGTACTTGTAGAGATAACGGAATTGGTGGGTCACCAAAGGTGCAGGCCCACGGAAGTCCTTGTAGAGATGGCCAGCAGCCATCCATGAGCCATCACTCGTGCAATCACAAAACTTTTTGGAATGTCCTTAGCACCAGCATTGCTGTTAACAAGCCCCTTACTGAATTATCAACACTCGTGCGAGCACTAACAGTACTCTTTTTTCTCACATATTGTACATATACTATGAGCAACATAAATGTGTGCAGTGAAATGGAAATACTTAATTTGAAGAACTGATGTCTATACAACTAGAAATTTACGACATGAGAATACAATTACAAAGGTACAAAATACATCATTAAAGAACATAATAAAACATATAACATTTGTAGTAATATATGCTTTACAAAAGAACAGAAATAAACATATACATCTGTGATAGAGGAAATATGACATAAGTAAATAAATTAAAAATGAGAAGAGGTTTCGAAACATTAACTTCAAACATGAGCATTAAAACAGGAGAGAATAAGTAATGTCTAAACATCTTTACAAAGTAAATACCATATTATTAACGCAAATTATATTTGAGGATAACAGTATTCCTCATCATAGTGAATGTAGCTAAGTAATATAAAAATTCTATAACATAACTCTTATTAGCTAAACACATAAATACAGGAAGAACACAAATAAACAAGGGTACACAAACACATAGCAGGATAACACAAAAGGAAAGGACAGGGTCTGTTTTACTGCAGTATTTATAGTATTTAATTTTCAAACAAAACTTTCTTTACTCCATTAGGTCATCATTATTCCCAATAAGTCCTATCTATGCCTGTTGTCCCTAAACCGTACTTTCATGTTCATATCCTGTTTCAAAATAATTTTTCTTCATTGTACACTACTTTTTTTCAGCAAACTTTTTTTCGTATAACTTCTCAATGCATTTCTTCCAATTCTTAGCAACTCATCCTCGTATATAGCCCACCCCATTTTAAGTTGACTTAAATCTGGTGAGCTCAGATGTATAAACTAAGGGATGAGGCAATGCAGCAGCTCAAAACAATTAACACAAACAGCAATGACAAAAAATGCAAATTGGCAAAGCAAGCAGCAGTATATCCAAATTAGTAAAGCAAATGCAACATTAGAACCAATATGAGCCAATGTGTAGCAACAGGGAAAAAAATAAATCAGTAATAAAACTGGCTTACTACAATGTAAAATTCAGTAGAACTATGCTTGACAAACAGCAGCAACAAATGTAATAACTTATACCTAAACATGATAAAGCTCAAGCAGAAAGAATATTACAGTAAAGATAGGAAATGTCTAATACCTATGTCAGATCTTAACAGTATAGTGGCGCATCACAAAAACATACTCTGACAAAAAAAGTTACCAAATCGTTGAAGAAATTATGTATTCTATTCCTGTGAATATCAGAAAGATTTAGGAAGCTGGTTTTAAATTGTAAGACATTTCCAGGGGCAGATGTGGACACTGACCACAATCTATTGGCTTTGAACTGTAGAGTAAAGCTGAAGAAATTGCGCAAAGGTGGGAATTTAAGGAGAATGGACCTGGATAAACTGACTAAACCAGAGATTGTACAGAGTTTCAGGGAGAGCATAAGGGAACAACAGACAGGAATGGGGGAAAGAAGTACAGTAGAAGAAGAATGGGTAGCTGTGAGGGATGAAGTAGTGAAGGCAGCAGAGGATCAAGTAGGTAAAAAGACGAGGGCTGGTAGAACTCCTTGGGTAACAGAAGAAAAATTGAATTTAATTGATGAAAGGAGAAAATATAAAAATGCAGTAAATGAATCAAGCAAAAAGGAATACAAACGTCTCACAAATGAGATCGACAGGAAGTGAGAAATGGCTAAACAGCCATGATAGAGGATAAATGTAAGGGTGTAGAGGCTTATCTCACTAGGGGTAAGATAGATACTGCCTACAGAAAAATTAAAGAGACCTTTGGAGAAAATAGAGCCAATTGTGTGAATATCAAGAGCTCAGATGGAAACCCAGTCCTAAGCAAAGAAGAGAAAGCAGAAAGATGGAAGAAGTATAGTCTATACAAGGGCGATGTACTTGAGGACAATATTATAGAAGTGAAGAGGATGTAGATGAAGATGAAATGGGAGATACGATACTGCGTGAAGAGTTTGACAGAGCACTGAAAGACCTGAGTCGAAAAAAGGCCCCAGGAGTAGACAACATTCCATTAGAACTACTGACGGCCTTGTGAGAGCCAGTCCTGACAAAACTCTACCATCTGGTGAGCAAGATGTATGAGACAGGTGAAATACCCTCAGACTTCAAGAAGAATATAATAATTCCAATCCCAAAGAAAGCAGGTGTTGACAGATGTGAAAATTACCGAACAATCAGTTTAATAAGTCACAGCTGCACTATACTAACATGAATTCTTTACAGACAAATGGAAAAACTGGTAGAAACCGACCTCGGGGAAGATCAGTTTGGATTCCATAGAAATGTTGGAACACGTGAGGCAATACTGACCCTACGACTTATCTTAGATGAAAGATTAAGGAAAGGCAAACCTACGTGTCCGGCATTTGTAGACTTAGAGAAAGCTTTTGACAATATTGACTGGAATACTCTCTTTCAAATTCTTGAGGTGGCAGGGGTAAAATACAGAGAGCGAAAGGCTATTTACAATTTATACAGAAACCAGATGGCAGTTATAAGAGTCGAGGGGCATGAAAGGGAGCCAGTGGTTGGGAACGGAGTGAGACAGGGTGGTAGCCTCTCCCCGATGCTATTCAATCAGTATATTGAGCAAGCAGTAAAGGAAACAAAAGAAAAGTTCGAAGTACGTACTAAAATACATGGAGAAGAAATAAAAACTTTGAGGTTCGCCGATAACATTGTAATTTTGTCAGAGACAGCAAAGGACTTGGAAGAGCAGTTGAACGGAATGGATAGTGTCTTGAAAGGAGGATATAAGATGAACATCAACAAAAGCAAAACGAGGACAATGGAATGTAGTCGAGTTAACTCGGGTGATGCTGACGGAATTAGATTTGGAAATGAGACACTTAAAGTAGTAAAGAAGTTTTGCTATTTGGGGAGCGAAATAACTGATGATGGTCGAAGTAGGGAGGATATAAAATGTAGACTGGCAATGGCAAGGAAAGCGTTTCTGAAGAAGAGAAACTTGTTAACATCGAGTATAGATTTAAGTGTCAGGAAGTCGTTTCTGAAAGTATTTGTATGGAGTGTAGCCATGTATGGAAGTGAAACATGGACGATAAATAGTTTGGACAAGAGGAGAATACAAGCTTTCGAAATGTGGTGCTACAGAATAATGTTGAAGATTAGGTGGGTAGATCACATAACTAATGAGGAGGTATTGAATAGCATTGGGGAGATGAGAAGTTTGTGGTACAACTTGACTAGAGGAAGGGATTCGTTGGTAGGACATGTTCTGAGGCATCAAGGGATCACACATTTAGCATTGGAGGGCAGCGTGGAGGGTAAAAATCGTAGAGGGAGACCAAGAGATGAATACACTAAGCATATTCAGAAGGTTGTAGGTTGTAGTAGGTACTGGGAGATGAAGAAGCTTGCACAGGATAGAGTAGCATGGAGAGCTGCATCAAACCAGTCTCAGGACTGAAGACCACAACAACAACATTCCTGTGAAGGGAAATGTCTATCTGTGCTCCCCCTGTTCTTTTTTAAGAAAGTAGATCATAAAATTATTATTTAATGCATCTGTAGACAAGAAATAGTGATATTAGTACATTTATTAAATTTTATTTTAACCAGTGCTGCAGTGCAACTAGAAATTAGATATTAAACAAAATGAGCAAATATGTACATAGGGCAAAGCGTGAAACGTGATTCACTAGCCATATCAGATCTCGCAGGGCAGTAAAATAATCTCTCAACTAGCAAGACAATAGATATAAAATATTTCTCATCATTTCATTAGGCATTTCAGTAAATATCAGAAATTATGAGCACCAAAGTGTAACCTGTGTTTTCAAGTATGAGTGTGTCGTATTTGCGACGTTTTCTACAAAGAAATGTCAACAGCGAGGTTAATGGCCTCTCCTTTTTTTGTTGTGCCTCTGAAAGGCACGGCCTTTCTTCCAGATGACTGTCACGTAGCTGGGCGCCTACAGCGCATTACGTCGAGGTCACTTAGATTTCTTACCGAAATATTTACGACAGCAGTTTCTGCTACAGTGACAGTCTCATGTAAAAAAATTTCACTGGTCGAAAAATTACAGTAGAAATGCGTAAAAACGAAATCTCATGAGCAGCAGTGTTGTGATACTCAGGTGGACACACATGTCATAATTCTTAAAGTACGATTCTTGGATTCCAACATCCTTTTTCACAAACCAGAGTCTGTAACTTCTATTCATTATTCATATACATATAAACACATAATCACATTCCTCATATAGCATTAGCTTATTGATCACAAACATACCTCAACAGCATAATACACATCATCATCATAATAATACCATCATAGTAAATCAATTAAATCTCAGATCGTTGTAGATTCCTCCAATAATTTCAAAACCTTCAATAAAGTCATCTACCTCAAACGTACTTCAAATATCATGATCCTTACCAAATACAACATTTAAAGCTCTCATAGTATCACAATGGTTCCGAAAAAATATGAACAGTTCACAAAGTACAGACAAAACACAATTTCATAAGTGTGAAATTATCCAACTGTGTATCTGCATAAACATGTGTCACTGACATAGTAAAAAATGTTTGTCTTTCTCAGTTAAATGATCAGATAACTGTGTAAATCTGTGTTAGAGGAATATGGTACCGATTTGTAAAGTTGTACAAGCAAATACCATATTACCTAGGGCTCTTAGCGCTTGCCACACGCTTAGTACACAAAGTAAACGTTTACCCTCTGAGGATTAATGTAATTATACCCTCATTTGTTACAGATTACAGCAATGGAATGAAATGTATCACAGAAAACCTTTGTATCTTTGTAATTCAGAAACCTTTAAAAATAAATGTTTATAGTACAAAATTAGTCACTCAAATAAATGTACTGTAGTGCTGAACTGTGTGTCTTGTTGTAATATAATCTCTGTCATTACTTAGAGGTAAAAATGTACCAAGTGTCGTAATTATCGTCGACTGCAAGCAAAGTTCTGTAGAAGTCAATGTACTTGCCTCATAATAAACAAAAGTATAATGCTATGCTTATAGATATCGTAGTTATTACGTACGTTACTATGGTCAAGAAAGTACTATACTGTAACGTATTGTTGTGCTACGGAAAAGGCTGTCTCATTGTAGCTATACCACTAAAGTTACTACTAAAACATGTTTTACTTTCCAGAAGAATTCAGAAAAGCTGTGTAGATATGAAACAGATACAGCACAAAAGCAATAATATAAATTTTGTCGCGACATAATCGTGTAGCTGTCAAATAAACTAACCAGTGTGTCATCTGGTATCTCTCAGAAAGTACTTTAAATCCAGAATGTATTTTCAAGTAAATCAATATGTTGCATTAAAATCTCATTAGCAGTACCAGTATATGTTCTAAGTATGTAAGCCTTATAGTCGTTACATAATCTTGCAACTAACAGGCAAGAATGTACACACACAATAACACTGTGTCATCTGTTCACTATAACATTGCATTCGTAATTACTGTCTAAATATGATCCCTAGGTTCTTGACTGGATAGTTAACTTCAAAACGTTGTTGTATGTGAACAGTTTCTAAGTGTGACAAAGCGCACTAGTAACGTGAAGTGAAAAGTTTTATGGCAAAGACTAAGTTAAAAAGCAGATTATTTCTCAATAAACGGTTTTTACATGTGAAATGTGGTGTAAACTTTTACTCTTCCTAGTGTGCAGAGCTTCAGCTTCAACGCAATTATCATGTGGTATACATCGGTAAAGAATGCTCAAATTTTTCTCAAGGTTAGCGTCTATGTTATTTTTCTCTGACCCATCCGGCGCACGTGGTTGCCTGAGGTGCGAGTCATAGTCTATTACCTTTGTTGTCATGCGTCGTTACTTGGATTTGTAGATCTAACTTCTACAAATTCACCTTGTCGAGAGGGCCCTGCCCTGTTTGAATCCCACCAGTTCTGATTAAATTCTATTCTGTTGTTAAGATTATATTGTCTGTCGTCATGTCGGTAGTTTTCATAGTTTCTTTTTTGTCGGTCATGTGGTGGAGAAGTTCTCCTGGAATCGTAACTGCGTGCTGGACCATTGTGTCTGAAGTTATTCTGTCTCCCTTGATAATAATTTTTTTGGTTCCCATATTGTCTGTTTCTCTGATTGTCTCTGTGATAGTCATTACTGCGGAGAGGTGATCTTTCCCTGTAATTATTATTACTATGCCAATGGTTGTTATATGGGTGGTGTCTATTTTGGTCACGATTTGCATGGTAAGAATAGCCTTGTCGTGTCCAGTTATTGTTTCTGTCAGCACAGAATTGTGATGGATGTGACCTGTAATGATTGTTTTCCTGTTTTCACATCCCGCGACTGTCTGTGTCAATGTCTAATACTTGTAAGAGTCCCTGAAAAGCTTCAATTTCGTCTTTTCAACGTCCTGCCAAAATAATATGTCTTAAATGTTCAGGCAATCTAATTAAGCAAATGCGGATGAGTTCTGAGGGGCTGTATGAGTTTGACAGATACTGATTCTTGTGCAACATGTCTTCAAAATATTTGACAAGCCTGGAAAATTCAGATTGTTCATAGTGTTTCATCATTATGATGCTATGTTTTACTCGGTCTTGAGTAGCTTGAGACCAATATGCTGAGAGGAAGGCATGATAAAATTCTCCTTCACTGTGACAATCGTGAATGACAGATCGCATTCTTACAGCTGGTTCATTCTCTAAACAGCCACATAAAAATTCTAATCTGTGCTCTAATGACCAGTTGGGAGAGAAGCAATGAGAGAATTTATGAAGCCACACTTGTGGATTAATGTCGTTGCCAGAATTGTTAAATGTTTTGAATTGACGTGTAGTAATGAGCACCTTATAGTCAAAGTCATCATGTCGACGAGTCGCATATCTGTCATTGTTACGTCGTGTCGGCGGTTCCATCTCAAAATTCGGTATACCTTGCCAATTTCTTTCATAATTTCCGAAATGCCCTGTGTTATTATTTTGTGGCTTCTCCGTATTTCTAAGTCTCTCTTCCCACGTTGGAGCGCTAGTCTCCTCTGAAATATGTATTTCTTGTATTACTTGTGCCAACTGACCTTGTACTTCCCGGATTTCTCTTTTGTGTTGCGTATTAATTTGATTCTGATTTTGTTTGAATTTCCTAATTTGTTCGTACTCTTCTGTGTCATTAAAGACTACCGGTCTTGTGTCATACAGATTATCATCTACCTTCGTAGACAAATTATTTAGCTGATTCGAAAGTTCGACTACTTTCTCTGATAATGAACTAATTTCCTCCATGTGTTTTTCTGAACGAATTTTCAGAGTATCTACTGTGTCCTTTAAGTTTTCCTGAGTTTTTGCAAGTTGCGTAACCCAATCGGTAGATGCAACTGAGTCAATTTTTGCCCGCAAGGTCTCGTGAGTTTCATGAACAATAGTTTGCAGTTCTTTTAATGGCTGCTTCGTGATTCTGTAATGCATTTTCATGACGCGAAAAAATAGGTTGGAAATGATCACAAATTTGTGTTTTTACGTCGTTACAGACTTTTTGACATTTAGATTCGATGTTATGTAACTCAGTAGTTAAACCTTCGCTTGTTTGTTCAAGCGTTGTGTCTAACTTTTGAAGCTGTTGTCCCATTTGTTGCATTAATTGTAATAACAATGCACTGGTGTCTTAATCATTTTCATCTGTACTTTTTGGCGGAGCATTTCCACCGGCAACATTCGCATTTTGAAAAGCAGAAAGTTTGTCTTGACTTGATTGAGACGCGGGTAACGATGCAAAACCTGAATCTACAGTGTTTGCAAGATTGTGTCCTGTCGTTTCAAATTCCCGGGGCGAGCTTTTGCCGTCCGATCGATCGACAATACTACCCTGTTCACTAGCTGTTTCACTGTCTACATCATTATTTATTGCCTGGTCCATTTCCCTATGCACAATCATCAAATTACTATTCTGAATATTTGTTAATTGATTACATGTTGGCGTTAACACACTACTCTCGTCTTCACTGTCATTTCTCAATTTACTTTGCAGCCTAGTGTTACGTTTTTCACATGCCACGCCATAATTGTGAAAATATTTCACACGATAACACAGAAAAGTACAATTTGAAGAGAAAAATAAGAAAACACATTAAAATAACGCTGAAAATAATATCCAATTAATTGCAAGCGCGGCTGCAAAATACTTGGTGCAAATCTACAATAGTTTTACTGTACAACAATGAAAAACTACAACTATAAAGGAAATTCTCTATACAATTACGCGCCAGCAATATACAATAACTACACTAATTACTCAAACTACAAGAAAAAAAAATCAGAAGATTTCAGTGAGGTATCCTCAGCTAAGGCTCGACATATGAAACTTCCTCTTTGAATGTAAAGAATAACAGTGCTGGAAAAACTCTTACGTTACTAGATTTTCAGACAGCTGAGCAAAACTCAACTTACTCAGACAGTTTTCTCTTTACTTATTCTGATCATCACTAAACTGACACACAATATTGTCAGCGCAACGCAATCTAAATTTCAATAATCCCTACAAAAGAATGGCCCTGACTAACAACAACCTATACCTTTCATGAATTACTCACCTCACAAAAATCTTAGTTACTCGAACTACTGCAATACAGCAAGCGCCAATACTGCTAGCTAAGTAAAAGATTCTAACTACTGAAGGCACTAACTACTGATAGCTATAGTTAGCATATGAGAGATTTTGATAGAGAGTAAGATGTTTACCTTAACATTATTAAGGTAAACATATTGCTTATTCTCTATCAAAATCTCTCATATGCTAACTATGCCTATCAGTAGTTAGTGCCTTCAGTAGTTAGAATCTTTTACTTAGCTAGCAGTATTGGCGCTTGCTGTATTGCATATATATATATATATATATATATATATATATATATATATATATATATATATATATATATCAATCAATTCATGACATCCATCTTTACAAATTTCCTTTTTCTGGCTGACACACGTCCAAATCGTCCGTTCTCAAAACTCTGGCATCTCTCTCCCCACATCCACCACTGCTGGCGGCTCACTTCCAACTGCACAACGCTACGCACTGTTCACATCCACCTGCCCAACACTACAACAGCGAATATTCCAATAATGCCAACCAGCCACAGATTTCACACAGCACAATCAGTGTTTTTCTAACAGAGCACTACATGGCGTTACCAGCATAAAAACCTAAATAGCCTACTTACAAGGCAGCTAGGTCGCCCAGACTCAAAGCACAGTCCGCCAGGAAGGTGGCCAGCAACGGATGATAGTTAGCAAGGAGGCAGTCCGACGGTGGAAAGACACCAAGTGGTTAGCATATTGAAGACAAGAGTTTGGCGATGGCAGCTCGGTTCATTGACCGGCATAGCCTCATCTCAGCTAGCAGCCGTTGACGTCTAAGACTGTCTAAATTTGGGACTCAAGTAGTCAGATCCATTTCCGTTTCTGAAACAATAGAAGTTTTGCACTCTAAGACAAAGTTCGAAGCCTGGCCATTGAGCGACCGTGTAAGGACGTCGCAACTTTTCCTTCCAAAAGCCATGTCCAGATGTATGTCAGCTTTCTGAGTGCTGATTCTTGCATATTAAATGAGTGTTCTTGCACCACGGCACATAGTTACAGAAATGGCTTGTGATGCCCTCCTTACAGCGTCGTTTTGCTGAGTTTGGTTCAAGATTCGTTTGCTATCCCAAGTGAAACCAAGGTGTAATACTCCTCTCCCTTTCGGGATATCCGGTCCTCCATACTGTCGACCAT
This sequence comes from Schistocerca piceifrons, assembly GCF_021461385.2. Taxonomy (NCBI): domain Eukaryota; kingdom Metazoa; phylum Arthropoda; class Insecta; order Orthoptera; family Acrididae; genus Schistocerca; species Schistocerca piceifrons. The sequence goes on along the minus strand of NC_060138.1, from coordinate 1,022,282,691 downwards.
TTACATTTCTGGAGAACTCTTGCACCATTTCTCATAGTTTGGCATGTATTTAATCTAATTCAGCATGAACCACGGTGTTCATTGGCTTCTTATAAAGTTAATTACTATTTTTTTTATTAACTGAGTTTTCTGACAACTGAGAACTGAGAACTGAGATCCAGTGGTCAGGCAATTTTCTTCCAAAGGGAGATACAGATTATACCAAGTAGATATTGAACCACAACAATACTAGAAACCGAGACTTTTATTGCCATGACCTTACAGCACCATTCGTTACGGTATTGCTGTATATGCTGTTACTGCTTGTCTGAAGTAATGTGTTCTTTTTGTGTTGCTATCAACTTTCCCAGTGAATGGAAAAGGTAGATTCGAAGGAGTTGTTTAGGTTAGTTAGGTTCTGTATAACTAGAGCTATTCCAATTCACTATTGTAGTGGTAGTCGCTGGGGGATGAAAAGCGATCCCTGGAATGTCACGAGTTGTGCCGTTACCCAGTAAACTATTATCTGATGGTTATGATCTCGTCATGCTATTAGATGGATCCCAGTCATAGCAACTGACGATAATTCCTGGCCTGAACGCAGATTGGCCCTTTGGAAGTAAGGGTACAGCGCTAGGACATCCTTCTGCTGCCGCTTTTCCAAAGACAACTGCACCTCGCATGTCTGTGTCTGTCTGGACCACCTATCTCGGGCACATTCGTTCCCTGCTATTCCCACGCCGCAATTGCCCACCCTCTCACTTACTAACAGCAAAACAAACAAGTACAATGACAAAGGAAAATTAACAATATTCATCACAAAAATACACAAACAAAATACAACTGAATACAGCTGAGCCGCGCTCCGGCTCGTGTTTGTGCCGTTCACAGGTTGGCGTCGTGTATTCGGACTGTGACCTCCCGTTTTCTTAGCCCGTTCACTGACGCCACGACGTTTGCTCGCTTTGTCTGTCCGTGAGTGGCAGCAGCGGCGTTTATCGATAGCGAGTACTGTGGTACGATCTTTAGAGCGACCTCTAGTATTTCCGGGTCGTCGTGTGTAAGGAGTTCAGTTGGGACGGAGCAGCAGTGAGGTCCGACAGCGCCAGTACTCGCCGAGGGAGCTGGCGATATATGCACTGCCCGATGGAAGGATGTGGTCGCCAGAGTGCACGACTACGTCGAGGTCCGGATTCAGCGAGTTTAATTTGAATGGGTCGTTATACTCGAATAGTGCAGCTTTCACTTGTGTGTGTGTGTGTGCGTGTGTCCGTCCGTCGAAGTAACCTCATGACATCAAGCTGTCAGTTGGAGGTTTTACACTGGAGGTTTCCCTTGCCTAACTTTATTGGCAACGACCGATGACTGGTCGTGCGGTCGGTCATCTCAGTGAACGACATGTATCTGGTCTTTCAACCGTTTCTGTGCTCTTAGCGTTCATGTCTACGTGCAATTCGTCTTGTTGCTGTAGAGTGACTGTTTTAGCATTGTCTGAGTTGCTTATGAAATTGTCTTTTGGGGTTCCATGTGCATCTAGTCAGATTTTGAATAGGCAGTTTGGTCTTAACCCTGTCTGCGTACTAGGATTTGGTGGATCCAAATTGTGTAATTAAATACTTGTCATTTGATGATATAAACTGTTATTCTATCGTGCTATTGGTTATCGCATTTTAGGTGGACTTTGCGAGTGTGCTGGTCGGCATTTAAGCTGTCCCTAGTTTGAGTTGCCATCCTGTTACGTGAGCATAACTCTTGGCTGCCTGTCTCACCGCTTACGCAGCTGTAGGGACTTCTTCTCAGGTCGATCCATGGAGCACTGTTTGTGTATCACTCCCTTCTTTATTTGGTCTGATAGTGCCAATTGTTTAAAAATAATATTTTGTTTAAATTATTCCCATTTCTTGTGTCCTTCATCCGACAAATAATTTGAATTCTTCTTAATAAGGCCTTTAGCCGTCAGCGTAGCTTGTGTTACAGTCATTTTTTTAAATGATTGTTTTTAAGAAGTTATTTCCTTAAATGAACTGTACGTGTTTACTGTGCAACCAACGGTAATTGATTAGGCCCCGTCCACGCCTTTTCCTGCCTTCCGTAAGTCCCACCCACGTCTCAAGAACTGCTAACACTTAAAAGTTGCGGCTGTCTCTGCGGTTGTACGAGTTAATATGTGTCCCAGTCGATCAGGATTCAGTAGTTGTTAATGCAAGCTGTCTGCATGTCTGAAGGAAAATTGCAGTGTACTTCTTAATGAGACAGACACTTCTATCTCGTAGTTATTCACCAATACCCTCGACTCTCAATAAATAACTCCTTCGTGAAAGGTAACACACATACCGTATGAGAGCAGGGTGTGACATATGGCCGGCGACACATCGAAGTTTGGGTCTGTTCATGCATGGATAGCTTAAGCGGTTAAGGTGACCACTCATGTAAAGTGGGAAATCTGGGTTCGAGTCCCTGTTAAGCACAAATTTACATTGTTAGCATTCCAATATGTAGCCAATGGTGGCTCTTATTTACAATTGTGAACACATTTTCTGTATTTTCTGGCAGCTGTAGTCTCTTCAGTGCCTGGTTCTTTGGACAGGAACGCATGCCCAAAGGAACATTGTACCTTACGTCTTAATAACACATGCACTGTTATTTCCTATTTGGTAGTGCCTCCTTCAACTTCTCAAACGCAGCTTTATTTTAAACCATCCACTGGAACTTTACCCGCTCCTTCAACATCTGTGTTAGTGTTCATGCATATCCACACATTTCATCACAAATTTTCTATAGTAAATAGCAAAGCCTGAAACTTACTGAAGCTCTTTAGTGATCTTCAGTGGCAGGAAACTAGGCACTCCATGCACCAGTCTCAGATCAGTTTTTACACCTTCCTGGCTAATCACATGTCCCAGGTAGTTAATTTCTGTTTACAGAATGGAACTCCTCATTACTTAATGGCAGGGATGCAGATCACAACCTTCTGAAGTTTTTTTTTTTTTTTCAACTGCTTTGCATGTTCCATCACGTCCTTCAACAACACAGTACTTTCATCCAAGTACACCCTGCATTAACATGATTTTAAACCTGTTAACTCTCCATCTAGCAATTTTTTAAATGTGGCTGGAGCATCTTTATACCAAACAGCATTCGCAAATATTGGTCAAGGTTCCAAGGGACTGTAAAAGACAACCTTTCGGAGTTCCTCAGGCATTATTTCCAATTGGTGGTTACAACTCGTCTGATCTATCACTGAAAATTATTTGAACTGTCTCATGTTGTCCAGGTTCTCTGTAATATTTGGTGTCAGTTGTGGATCCATAACTGCTTTAGCACTGAAATAGCGATAATCACAACAGAACCTGTACACTCTTGTACTATCTGAAAATTTTTCGGATTCAGTAATGGCTGGAGCTCCCCACGGACTATTACCTTCTTCTATTATGCCATCATTATATCGTTGATTAATGAAATCCTCCATTATTGGCTGTAAATGTTGCAGTACTCTGTATGGTTTCTGATACACAGGGGATTCTTGCTCCTTGGGAATCCTATGTTGCTTATGGATATTACCATCAATGGTAATCATGAGGATTGAATAAATATGCGAGATCAATTAATGGCTGCTCTATAGCTATCCTATCTTCTCTTTCCAAATACCCAACTTTTGTGCGTAATGAAGCTACACTGACCGTTTCCTTACGGTTAAGGTTCACAATTAACCTGCCGAAAATGTTCTCATCCAGAATGTCCAAACGGGCGATGAACAATTCTTCTGTTAAACTCACTTCAGGGTGGCGCCAAAATTATCCACGCTGGTATCAACTACATGTATCCCATCCACTTTGACTGCGCTAGGTAGCCGCGTGGTTTCGGGCGCCTTGCCACGGTTCGCGCGGCTTCCTCCATCGGAGGTTCGAGTCCTCCCTCGGGCATGGATGTGTGTGTTGTCTTTAGCGTAAGTTAGTTTAATTTAGATTAAGTAGTGTGTAAACCTAGGTTCCGATGACTTCAGCAGTTTGATCCCCTAGGAACTAACGACAAATTTCCAAATTCCATCTACTTTAAGTGGATGTGCAACAATGCTCCACGTAAAAATTGTGATGAAACTGTCCGCCTGCTTACCTGAGTGGTTACATGCTTGCCTAGCATACAACGGGCCCGGGTTCGATTCGTGGCGCGCTCGTGGACTGGGTGTTGTGCTGTTCCCCTCATCATTTCGTCCTCATCACCGGTACGCGAGTAGCCCAATGTGACGTCGACACCAATAAAACTGGCACTCGGCGGCCGAACTTCCCCGGATGGGGCCTCCCGGCCAGCAATGCCATACGATCATTTCATTTTTGTAACTAATCTAATTTGCAGTTATCCGCCAGTGGCTCTACCATATGAGTTGCAGACTCGCCACAGACGTGTGAGCTCCTGTGTCTAAAAATATTTGCTCTTACACCAATTAAACTACACTCTACGTCCACAAACGTTTTTGTAGCACTACAATTTACTGGGAGCGCTGTTCAGCGGATTTTCAGTCGCTGTAAGTCTTTAACGACTGATTCTTATGTCTGTGCGTATTCTGATTTCTCTTCCTGCAATAATATTTGCGGTGCACAACCACTTCGCACTTGTAATATTGTGACACACCTTCTGAATGTGGCCAGTGCACCTGCGACGCCTGTAGGGAAGATGAACTTTTTGTCCCGCATCCCTGTCGCCACATTCGCCTTTTATAGCTTCATGGATACTCTGATGACAGTGGCCAGGCCACGTCCTTCCAGTTCACACACCCTCCTCTAAATATTTGGTGGAAGCCTCTTCAAAAAAAGCATCCATTGTTCTATGCTTTGCTTTCTGAAGAGTAACTCTTTTTGCCTCATCGCTCTACATCAACTGATAGGTCTCAACTTTTATCTTCCTTGTGGTATCAAGAAAACTCCACCAACTTTTTCCAACTCTGACATTCCGCTCAGCTACTCATGAAAGTACCTCATATTGTATTGTAACAAATAAGCCCTCGGTCACAAAGATTAAGTCAAATTGACCTGGTTTCGACGCTACTATGAGCGTCGTCTTCAGAATTAGACTAACTGTACTAAAACCTTGCCCACAGTACGAGAAGCCCTTAGCGGCTCACCATCTGACAAGTGTTCATGACGTCGCCTTTCCGGCTGAGATCTTTTTTAATATGTGACTTGTAAGTACTGCATCTTTTCGAGTCAGTACAAACTTTAATTTTATTAATGTACTATATACCTAATGTTTTAGTACAGTTAGTCTAATTCTGAAGGCGACGCTCATAGTAGCGTCGAAACCAGGTCAATTTTGACTTAATATTTGTGACCGAGGGCTTATTTGTTACAATATAATTCTGACACGGTCACTGAACCTTAGCAGCTATGTTCAAAGTTTTAAACCTCATATTGCTCTGTTTCCTACAGTGCTGCATGAGATCTTTGTTAACCTTCTTGAATGTGTGCAGATTTATCAAGTTATTGTGATTTATCTCATGGCTTTGCTTCACACCTTTAGTACAATTAAACCATCTGCAATTGTCGTTTGTCTGTCAAGAGACCCATCCTTGCAACTGCTGGCAGGTCACCTTGGAGTGTCAATACATCGTCCTTCGTCTCTCCCGAAATAGCAGTAATCAGACTACCAGCAGTTGAATCTAATAAAAGTGCAGTCACATCGTGTGAAACTTTACCTTCCCTCACTTTAGCTAATGCACTCTGCATCTGAATGTTGCCTAACTTAAGACTTCTATTTGATATAATAAAGCTTTTTGATCTGCCAAAGATTGAAATGCCTCTTGCAAGTCAGAAATACTCTGATATTGTGGAAATTTTATCCACAAAAATTAAAAATAAAATACAGCAGAGAGAAAACAAACACATCAGCAATGTAGCCTCTGCCAGTAGTAACAGACCGTTACTTAGTCGTTGCATCTAATCATCACAGACCTTGACTCAGTACCCTGATTGGTAAAATGACGATAGCACCAGGATATGTAACACTTAACAGGTGCTATAAGTGCACAATGCACGCTGTGGCCCAACAGATTGCTCTGCATATATCTTGCTGTCCACATGTCAGCATAATCTTTCCTAGTATTCCCTCTGAATTGAAAAACGTATGCAGGTTCCTTCACTTTCAAAGACTGTACCTTCAGTTTCATTGTGACAGTCAGTTTCCTCAGCCATCCTCCTGCATGTGAACACCAGACAGGAAAAATAATGTCCACTCAACACATTCCACTGTCGAAATGGTGAGCTGGAGCTGGTGAAGACGTCCACATTCCGGCTGTTGGTAGAAGACAAAAAACTCTTACATCATTTCTAGAGACCAGGCCAGGGGAAGGTGAAGCTGGATGGGATAGGTGTAACAGGATGACCAAAGCGGGTGATGTGGTCGGGGCTGTAGGCGCGGCTAGGTAGAAGAAGGTGGCTAAGGTGGCTGTTTTCATCAATCTTCCTCTTTATTGTTGGTTCTTCCAATACATTTTCTGGTAGCTCAGCCCCATCACTTGTGTCGTGGTGGAGATGTGCTGATGCATGCAGCCCCGGGGAACGCAACGCCACTCTCGGTCAGCGGCTGCGCAGGCGGTAGGAGGTTAGCGGCATGAGGCGCGGCCCAGCTTGCAGACGTGGCGGTTCGTGACGACGCCGGGAGTCGCCAGTGCAGCAGCGGGCAACGCCCTCAGCTGGCCAGTCCTCGGGCACAGCGTCACTGATGACGACGACGTGACAGCGACCGAACGCTCAATCGGTGGAACCGAATGTCCACCTCTGTTGCCCTTAAATAGTGCAGGCCGCTGCTGAATCCGCCGGTTATGCGGCGGCGAGTTTATTAGAAGTTTCTCAATGAGTTAGCTAATGCAACAGCGCCACACGTGGCCCGCACCTGCGTAATTCTGCTAATGCTGCGTTCTGATGGCTGCCGCGCACGTACACACATACCGATGCTCGTTGCAAAACTGTGTTACCTGCATAACGCGCTGGCTGGCCTTCATCCGCCATTTGCTGTGAGGCTGGCGCATCACACACTGAAACACACTAAACCACAATTTTGCACAATATTTCCTAAAAATAACCCCTTGTCCTCTACATAAGGAAGCATGAATGGCAGTTCACCTCGCAAGGTGTGGATCATATGATTGGTGCAATGCATTATACTGCAGACCATCAAGGAAACAATGATGGTTGAATTAGTCCTTTTCTCCATAACAATTATAGCAGCGGAATGGAGCTGGAGAGGCAGTCAGTGGTCTCCACAATGTAAACGGCCATGGTGATGAAGGATGCCTTAGTCAGCAGTAGCTGGATAAAGGGATGGCACACGACATGTTCTCTCAAGCGTTGCCAGTTTCCAGAGAGCTGCTCTTGAGAGCAAAGTAGCAGAGGTGGTGATCTGAGGGGTAGTAGCCGCCAATGGTGGACAGTAGGAAGCCGCTACGCCACCTGGCTTGCTTCTACAGCTTGGCAGAAAGCATGACAGTAAAGGTGGGGACAATCTGTCTCCTCCAGCATGGCTGAAGACAGTGGTATGTGGCCACTGGCCATACTAGGCAATGAACAGCGGCACTGTTTGCTCTTTCAGTGAAGGCTGGACAGCAGTTAGGTGACCCAATATCAACCTCCATCCCACTTCGCCCCCCCTTCCCCCCCCCAAAACCTCCTCGTATGGCGACCAGTGACAGTTGGTATGTGACAGATGACATCTTCCAGCAGGTTGTCTACTGGTGGAAATTTGCCAAGTCGGTAGTGTCCAGTCTTCGTACAGGCAGTAGCCTGCAATCAGTTGATTGCAGCTTCTTCGTAACGGGACTGGTGTGGCCCTCCCTTCGGCTAGAGGCTGGTGATGACAGACTGTGTGCCTAAATTTGGTGGTATATATGCTAGCCAGGTCCACTGTCTTTTCTGAAACGCTGTTGGATTTTCCCTCTAAGCCAAGTTGCGAGGCCCAGCAATTGAGCAACTGTAATGTATCAGAATGTGTCTGAATTTTAATTTGTGATGATCAGAAAATAACAATGTATTTGAACGAATTCCTTTATTCTAACTTGAAATAAAGACCAGCAGTCAAACCACATGGGAGGCTGGTAACAGATTTTGTGGTCTCAAGCCTCAGTTAGGTGACGCTAAGAAATTGTAATAAATGATATGAAGTTAAATTCTACGTCTCACGTAAATCATTTCGTAGTCAGCACGTCATAAAAACCTGACTCTGCCAGAAACTAAACTACAGGCAACATCTTGAATGAAGGAGCTACAAAATTAAATGAGTTACACCACCATTCTTCCTTCCATCGCCTGTGAACAAGTTAAAGATTTATAAATGCTGTTCAACGTGGTAACGTACACTACAGGCCATTACAATTGCTACACCACCATAGATGACGTGCTATAGATGCGAAATTTAACCGACAGGAAGAAGACGCTGTGATATGCAAAAGATAAGATTTTCAGAGCATACACACAAGGTTGGCGCCGGTGGCGACACCTACAACGTGCTGACATTAGGAAAGTTTCCAATCGATTTCTCATACACAAACAGCAGTTGACCGACGTTGCCTGGTCAAACGTTGTTGTGATGCCTCGTGCAAGGAGGAGAAATGCGTACCATCACGTTTCCGACTTTGATAAAGGTCGGATTGTACCCTATCGCGATTGCGGTTAATCGTATCGCGACATTGCTGCTCTCGTTGGTCGAGATCCAATGACTGTTAGCAGAATATGGAATCGGTGGGTTCAGGAGGGTAATACGGAACGCCGTGCTGGATCCCAACGGCCTCGTATCATTAGCAGTCGAGATGACGAATCTTATCCGCATGGCTGTAACGGATCGTGCAGCCACGTCTCGATCCCTGAGTCAACAGATGGGGACGTTTCTAAGACAACACCATCTCACGAACAGTTCGACGACGTTTGCAGCAGCATGGGCTATCAGCTCGGAGACCATGGCTGCGCTTACCCTTGACGCTGCATCACAGACAGGGGCGCCTGCGATGGTGTACTCAACGACGAACCTGAATGCACGAATGGGAAAACGTCGTTTTTTCGGATGAATCCAGGTTCTGTTTACAGCATCATGATGGTCACATCCGTGTTTGGCGACATCGCGGTGAACCCACGTTGGAGGCGTGTATTCGTCATCGCCATACTGGCGTATCACCTGGCGTGATGGTATGGGGTGTCATTGGTTACACGTCTCGGTCACGTCTTGTTAGCATTGACGGCATTTTGAACAGAAGAACCACGCTACAATTCGACCTTTATCAAAGTTGGAAACGTGATGGTACGCATTTCTCCTCCTTACACGAGGCATCGCAGCAACGTTTCACCAGGCAACGCCGGTCAACTGCTGTTTGTGTATGAGAAATCGGTTGGAAACTTTCCTCATGTCAGCACGTTGTAGGTGTCGCAATCGACGCCAACCTTGTGTGAATGCTCTGAAAAGCTAATCATTTGCATATCACAGCATCTTCTTCCTGTCGGTTAAATTTCGCGTCTGTAGTACGCCATCTTCGTGGTGTAGCAATTTTAATGGCCAATAGTGTAGTAAGTTCATAGTCCTGTCGGTACTGTGAGGGTGTCGCAACTTCTCCTTTCAGAAGTCCTGTCCTGCGACGTCCACTAGGTCAGGTCGCTGAGTACAGGCTCTTGCATACTGAGCTGGGCAGCTAGTTACAGAAGTGGCCTGCGATGCTATCTTTATGAGGTCGTTTTGTTGTCATAAGAGCCATCCCTTCTCCAGACAGAACCATGGTGCAAAAGTTCGGTGACGATGATTGTATCATTGTACCCTGTCATAAAGTATCTTTTATGAGGCAGTGATTTGTGGACAATATCGATCTTGAAATGAACTGGCTGCTAAGAGTGCTGATGTAAACCCAGTGGAATACCTTTGGGATGAGTTTGAACATCGACTTCGCTGCAGACCCCAGTTTTCAACATCGCTGTCTTTTCCATTTTCGGCTCTCGAGAAACAATGGCCTGCCAGTTCTCCATTTCCATCCAGACAAATCGCATCCCTTTGATCAGTTAGTGCATTTGCGTCTGCCATAGGCTGTCGATTATCGGTAAAGTGCTGATGGTGAAGATACAAGGTTACCGACTACTACTCTTTAACTCAGTGCCACGAATTCCTCACCTTTGCCAACATCTGTGTCTCAGAGTAGCATTTGTAACCTGCGTCCTCAGTTATTTGCTGGATATATTCCACTCTCTGTCTTCCTCTACAGTTTCTGCCCCCTACAGCTCCCTCTAGTGTAATGGAAGTTTTTCTCCGGTGTCTTAACAGATGTCCAATCATCCTGTCCCTTGTCAGTGTTTTCCACGTATTCCTTTCCTTTCCTTTCCGATTCTTCGCAGAACCTTCTCATTCCTTACCTTAGCAGTCCACCTAATTCTCAAAATTCTCCTGTAGCACCGCATCTCAAATGCTTCTATTCCCTTCTCTTCCGGTTTTCCCACAGTCCATGTTTCGGTACCATAAAATGCTGTGCTCCAGACGCACATTATCAGAAATTTCTTCCTCTAATTAAGGCATATGTTTGATATTAGTAGACTTCTCTTGGCCAGAAATGCCCTTTTGCCGGTGCTAATCTGCTTTTGGTGTCCTATTTGCTCCGTTCGTTATTGGCTATTTTGCTGCCCAGATATCAGAATTACAATACTTCGTCTATTTCGTGACCATCAATCCTGAAGCTAAGCTTCTCGCTGTTCTCATTTATGCTACTTCTCCTTAGTTTCGTCTTTCTCTGACTTACTCTCAATCCATATTCTGTGCCCACTAGATTGTTCATTCAGTTCAGAATATAATGTAATTATTCTTCAATTTCACTTAGGCATCAATATAATCAGCGAATCGTATCATTATCCTTTCACCTTGAGTTTCAGTTTCACTCCTGGACGTTTCTTTTATTTCCATCATCACCTCTTCGATGTACAGATTGAACAGTAGGAGGCAAACACTACACCGCTGGGTTACACCCTTTTTAATCCGAGCACTTGGTTCTTGGTAGTCTATTTTAATTATTCCTTCTTTGCTCTTGTACATATTGAATATTAACCGTCTCCCTTTCTATACACTCATATACTTTCTCTATCTCTTCAGCTTCAGCTTGCGACACCGGCATGTATACCTGAACAATCGTTGACGGTGTTGGTTTGCTGTCGATTCGGATAAGAACAACTCTATCACTGAAGTGTTCACAGAACCGCACTCTCAGCCCTACGTTCCTATTCATAACGAATACTACTCCCAAAATACTATTTTCTCCCGCTTTTGATACTACCTACAATCATCTGACAAGAAATCTTTGTCTTCTTTGCATTTCACTTCACTGCATTTTCCTTTTCAGATTTTCTAGCTTCCCAACCACGTTCAAGCTTTTGACATTCCACGTCAGACTCGTAGAAATTTATCATTTCGTTGGTTATTCAATCTTTTTCTCATTGTCAGCTTCCCCTCGGCAGTCCCCTCCTAGAGATAAGAATGAGGGACTATTCCGGAACCTTTTGCCAATTGAGAGATCTTTTTTTTTCAGTTACACAGCCACATACCCTGTGGATATACGTCGTTTGTCTTTAATGAGGTGGTTTCCATTGCCTTCCGCATCCTCAGGCTGTTAATCATTTCTGATTTCACTGCCCCGGCTGCTGTGGTCGAGCGGTTCTACGCGCTTCAGTCTGAAACCGCGCGACCACTACTGTCGCAGGTTCGAATCCTGCCTCGGTCATGGATGTGTGTGATGTCCTTAGGTTAGTTATGTTTAAGCCGTTCTAACTTCTAAGGGACTGATGACCTCAGATATTAACTCCCATAGTGTTCAGAGCCATTTGAACCATCTTTCTTTTTTTTTATTCCACTGCCTTTAGGGGCAGCTTCCTACCCCAAGGACAAGAGAGGATCCCGAACCTCGTCCGCTTCTCCGCTCTGTTTGACGGGGCCGTTGGCAGAATGGAGGTAGCATTTTATGCCGGAAGTTTTCGGCCGCCAAATGCTAATTATTGATCAAAATTTAAGCGGCGGCGGGTTTCGAACCCAGGGTCAATGACGTTTTGGTTACTAGTCAGGGACGCTAGTCCTGACCATGGGTACACATTTGTGGATTATTACACATCGCGTTTTCTGTGGGATTGTGCCAACAGGGACAAGAGTCCAGATAAGTGAAAACGGATCGGTTGCATTGAAAACACATATCACGTGGATGGTCACGAATATAAAATTTATGGACGCAGGAGACACGATATACCACTAGGGTCGCCAGATTAAATAAACAAAATTACCGAACACTGCCTGGCGAAAGGATTTCTTGAGCCGAGGGCTGAGGGAGAAAACAATAAAACACTCAGTAAACATTAAAAATTATATTTATTATGTTTAGTTATAGCTTTGAACAAACTTTTGTTGCCGGTACCTTTAATTTTTTGTAAAAGTCGTCGCATATTCCAAACTTATAACTGGAATGAATTCCACCTTCTGCTTTTACCTTGTCGACATTCGGTTTGTTTCTATCGTCGGTTCATTAAATGATTTCTGTGACTGAAGATCCTTTCCACATAGGTATTGCTGCATGGAACGCTATTATCTTTCTCATAACTTTTTTGTCTTAGGCGTTTCATTTCCGTTTGCGCTCTTTGGTTGGCTATAAGAGCTTACCTCATTTACTTTTAACATTCCTTGTTTAGCTTTTGCTAGGAAAAAATAATCGCTCTTACGTTATTCAGTATCCTCTTTCAATGTGACAATAATATTATATAATATTTTTCAGTGTTATGCAGATCAATAAAGAAATGTGTGATATGAATGAACTCTAAAAATATTGAACCTCTCATATCGGTACCGAACACAGAGCACGGAGCTGAAATACCGAACAGTTCGGTAAAGAACCGAACCCCTGGCAATCCGGGATAGCAACCACTTTGACCCACAAGGCATAACGGACCCTGTGCGAGATCTTTCAAGTACATGGCAATTTCAGTTATAAAGCCACAGTAATTGAAATCCTAATAATAAAACGTGATAGCGGTTTGATTTTCGGATATGTACTCAATTTGATCACCACTACTGTGTACTTTTTACAGTCCGCTTGTGAAATTGCTGTGTTAATCCTGATACATTATGTCCATAAAATATGGACCAACTCTTCAATGTTAAACAAATAACCACGTCACAAATAACTAAACTGTTAAACAGCACATTTGGGAGTGACGTTCTTAACTAATGAACTCTCACAGGTTGTGTTGACTGTTTTTTATGTCCATAAACAAAGGCGTTAACAAGAACGAGTTAAAATGTCTCGTTGCAGTGATTGTTGGTGGTCGGAACTTCTCTTCTTAGGTTACATGTCACTTTAAGGTAAGGAACATGTGTTAACCCTTTTCCGATCGATAGCTCGCGCCGCGTCTCCTGGAACACGATGCTTGGCGTGAAGGGGCGTGGCACTTTTGCCGCGAGTGGCGTTGAGGCTATTTCTCCGGGAGAGGTAGTGAGTGAAGTAACACGGATAGCGCAGGTCTGCAAGGCAACGGGCTGCCTGTTTCTTGTACCACCTGTGTACCTGTGTGACTTCCAAGTTTTTGTTCTACCACCTGTGCGTTTTCCAAGTTTGTCTGGCAGAGCATCTTCCGGTCACGAGAAACGTGCACCAGAAACCGAAGGGGACACATTATTCCTTTGGACTGCTTGGCGTTATGTATATGTTCAATGTGTCATTTTTCCACGTGTTCAATTTTTTTTTGCTTTTTCTTTATGACCTGGTACGTTGTGCACTAAACTGTCAAGTCACAATCTTTAGTTATTTGGAGCCCTAAAGGATATTCGTCTTATGGGGGCAAATCTTGTTGCATGTTTTTTTGGTGGGTTATACTTCCAAGCCAAGCTTGTATTTAATGTAGGTGAGGTTCACCAGCTAACCGTTCGCGTCTCCCTTACACCTACAATACTGCCCATTAAAATTTCTAGACCAAGAAGAAACGCAGATGATAAACGGGTATTCATTGGACAAATTTATTATACTAGGACTGACATGTGATTCCATTTTCACGCAATTTGGGTGCATAGATCCTGAGAATTCAGTACCCAGAACAACCGGCTTTGGCCGTAATAACGGCCTGATACGCCTGGGCATTGAGTCAAACAGAGCTTGGACTGCATGTACAGGTACAGCTCCCCATGCAGCTTCAACCCGATACCACAGTTCATCAAGAGTAGTGACTGGCGTATTGTGACGAGCCAGTTGCTCGGCCACCATTGCCCAGACGTTTTCAATTGGTGACATGAGAATGTGCTGGCCAGGGCAGCAGTCTAACATTTCATGTATCCAAAAAGGCCCGTACAGGACCTGCAACATGCGGTCGTGCATTATCCTGCTGAAATGTAGGGTTTCGCAGGTATCGAATGAAGGGTAGAGCCACAGGTCGTAACACATCTCAAATGTAACGTCCACTCATCGAAGTACCGTCAATGCGAACAAGAGGTGACCGAGACGTGTAACCAATGGCACCCCATACCATCACGCCAGGTGATACGCCAGTATGGCGATGACGAATACACGCTTCCAATGTGCGTTCATCGCGATGTCGCCAAACACGGATGCGACCATCATTGATGCTGTAAACAGAACCTGGATTCATCCGAAAAATGTCGTTTTGCCATTCCTGCACCCAGGTTCGTCGTTGAGTACACCATCGCAGGCGCTCCTGTCTGTGATGCAGCGTCAAGGGTCACCGCGGCCATGGTCACCGAGCTGATAGTCCATGCTGCTGCATACGTCGTCGAACTGTTCGTGCAGATGGTTGTTGTATTGCAAACGTCCCCATCTGTTGACTCAGGGATCGAGACGTGGCTGCACGATCCGCTACAGCCATGTGGATAAGATGCCTGTCATCTCGACTCCTAGTTATACGAGACCGTTGGGATCCAGCACGGCGTTCCGTATTATCCTCCTGAAGCCACCGATTCCATATTCCGCTAACAGTCATTGGATCTCAACCAACGCGAGCATTAATGTCGCTATACGATAAACCGCAATCGCGATAGGCTACAATCCGACATTTATCAAAGTCGGAAACATGATGGTACGCATCTCCTCCTTACACGAGGCATCACAACAACGTTTCACCAGGTAACGCTGGTCAACTCCTGTTTGTGTATGAGAAATCGATTGGGATCTTTCCTCATGTGAGCAAGTTGTAGGTGTCGCCACCGGCGCCAACCTTGTGTGAATGTTCTGAAAAACTAATCGTTTGCATATCACAGCATCTTCTTCCTGTCGGTTAAATTTCGCGTCTGTAGCACGTCATCTTCGTGGTGTAGGAATTTTAATGGCCAGTAGTGTATGATTTCCGTTCCGTGGTTCTTTTGAGTATTTACAGTTTCCGCCTTGGACGTGATTTGAAGCTGAATCTCAGTTGACCACTGAACCTCTTCGCAATCATGTGTAAGTGGGGGGGGGGCCGGGGGGGGGGGGGAGGTTGCCCTGGCCAGTTACCTTATTAACTGTTAGCGACTTGTTACCACCGTTTTGTCTACGCTCCCAGCGTGTAATCTTATGACTTAAGTTTTTAGTTCCTCAGGCTATCATTGTATGTTGTACCTTGGGTCCTGTACCCGCTGGTTGCTTAGTGGAGGATTGTGGTCATCAGCGTATCGGACGTTCCCTAAATAATTTCGGTGCCGTTCGTCCGGACCACATTGCCGATGAATGGTGGTTTCATATAAAGCAGCTTTAATTGTTTTAGATTCGTTTTAAATTACTCCTTTCAGGTAAACTTGAATTATTTGATGTATTTTAGTCAGACACATTCTGGAGATGTTGACGCCGTCCCTGTTTTAAATACTGTTTTCCTGTCATGTTATACTTGTTATAAAACACTGTTACTTGTTCTTAAATTGTTTCATCTAATTGGATGATTTTGTCTTAATACGTCAAGGTCCTGTTGCCTAATTGGTAAAGCTACTTCACCTGAGAATACGAATGACATTCAGTCCTTACTTTGCCTGGTGTTCCATTCCCAGGCAACCTTACGCCAGCAATGCGTACCAGAGACGTATTACATCTCCCGACATTGTGCATAATGCGCGCCAATTTTATTGTTTGTAAATCGTTGACCCTCATTTCATTCCCAAACTGAAAGCGTCATATAGATGGATACAAATAACTTCTGTACTGTATAAAAACAACGTGATACCTCTCTTGTTATAATGGTTGCTGGAAATGAAACTTGACTCCACCAGTACCAACCAGAATTAAAGAATGGCACCATCTCTAGTCATCCAACACAAAGACGTTCGGAACATAGCAGTCTATAACGAATTATGTATTCATATTTGACTGGAAGAGCGCAGAATCTTGAAATTAACGGTACAGATAGTCTGCATAAATCAGCTGAGTCCTCTAATTGTGGAGGTATCAAGGATGGTGTTCCACAGGGTTTAGTCTTGGGTCCCTTATTGTTTTAATATATGTCAATGACTTACCACTCTACATTCATGAAGATGCAAAGTTAGTTCTTTTTGCTAATAATATAAGGATAGTAATCACACCCAACAAACAAGAATAAGCTGTGGAAATCGTAAATACTGTTCTCTGCAAATGGACTCTCACTAAATTTTGACAAAACACGGTTTATACAATTCTGTACAATAATAACACTGTTGATAAATATAGAGTATGAGCAAAAGTCTGCTAGTGATGCAGAATATTCAAAATTTCTGGCTGTGTGCATTGATGAGAAATTGAACTGGAAGAAACACATCGATGATCTGCTGAAACGGTTAGGTTCAGCTACTTATGCTATTAGGGTTAATGCAAATTTTGGTGACAAACATATCATTAAATTAGCCTACTATGCTTATTTTCATTCACTTCTTTCATATGGCATCATATTTTGGGGCAATTCGTGATTAAGAGAGAAAGTATTCATTGTACAAAAGTGTGTAATCAGAATAAGAGTTGGAGTCCACCCAAGATCACCTTGCAGGCATTTATTTAAGAAACTTGGGATATTCACAGTACCTTCGCAATACATATATTGACTTATGTAATTTGTTAGTAATAACCCATCCCAATTAAAAATAACAGCGAAGTACATGTGTACTGGAAGAGAGGATGATCGTCACTATTGTGGGTTAAAATCTCACTTCAGCCCAGAATGGGGCAAATTAGGTTGCCAGAAAAATCTTTGGTCATTTGCTAAATAACATTAAAAGTCTGACAGACAGCCAATCACCTTTTAAAAGCGAATTAAAACAATTTCAGAATGACAACTCCTTCTGCTCCATAGATGAATTTTTAGATATATAGTAGTAACTGCAAAAATATTAATTAATTATTTAGTGTAAAGAAAACTTACCCTCAAGTGACACGTTCTATATCATTAAGAAATGTTGTATTCATGATCGATGGAACAAGTATTATTATATTTATGCATGTATGTATGCTATATAGATCCTCTTTTGATACAAGGAACTAAACATCACTAGGAATAACAATCGCTTGCATATTAAATACGGACCTCCCAGGAAATTGTCTTCAGCTTCCAGTGAAATCGAAACGGCGTAAGGTATTTATTTATTTATTTATTTATTTACACGTCAAGTTCCATATGACCAAATTGAGGAGCAACTCTCCAAGGTTATGGAACTTGTCAGTACATGAAATTACAACATGAAGGTAACAACAGATAAAAATAAATGTTTATGAACCCGGAAAAAGTCAGTCCATAGGTTTAAGTAAACGCCATCAACAATACAATAAGAATCAGCTTAATTTTTCAAGAACCTCCTCGACGGAATAGAAGGAGTGACCCATGAGGAAACTCTTCAGTTTCGATTTGAAAGCGCGTGGATTACTGCTAAGGTTTTTGAATTCAAGTGACAGCTTATTGAAAATGGATGCAGTAGTATATTGCACAAATTTTTGAACAAGAGTTAAGGAAGTCCGATCCAAATGCAGGTATGATTTCTGCCGAGTATTAACCGAGTGAAATCCGCTATTTCTTGGGAATAAACTAATGTTGGTAACAGGAAACGACAATAAGGAATATAGATATTGAGAGGCCAATGTCAAATTACCCAGACTCGTGAACAGAGGTCGAAAAAAGGTTCGTGAACTCACACCACTTATTGCCCGAACCGCCCGTTTCTGAACCAAAAATATCCTTTTAGAATGGGAAGAGTTACCCCAAAATATAATACCACACGACGTAAGTGAATAAAAATAAGCAAAGTAGAATAATTTTCAACGATCACTCACTTCTGATATCGTTCGAATAGTAAAAATGGCAGTATTAATTCTTTGAACAAAGATCCTGAACTGGGCTTCCCACGACAGCTTACTATCTATCTGAACACCTAGAAATTTTAACTGTTCAGTTTAACTAATCACATGCCCGTTCTGTGAAATTAAAAGTCAGGTTTTGTTGAATTGTGTGTTAGAAACTGTAAAAACTGAGTCTTATGTGATTTCGCTTCAGTTTATTTTCTACAAGCCATGAACTTAGATCATGTACTGCACTATTTCAAACCGAGCTACACAACATCCTTAACTACCAAGCTAGTGTCATCAGCAAACACAAATATTTTAGAGCTATCCATAATTCTAGAGGGCATATCATTTACATAAATAAGGAACAGGAGTGGCCCAGCACTGATCCCTGGGGCACCCCCTCCCCCTCTTGACAGTACCGCACTCAGACCCCACATCACAGCCGTTATCAGCATTGTGAATAATGACTTTTTGCTGCCTGTTGCTAAAGAAAGAGGCGAACCAATTGTGAACTACTCCCCTTATTCCGTAATGGTCCAACTTCTGGAGCAATATTTTGTGATCAACAGAATCAAATGCATTAGTTAAATCAAAAAATATGACAAGCGTTTGAAACCTTTTGTTTAGCCCATCCAGTTCCTCACAGAGGAAAGAGAATGTAGCATTTTCAGTTGTTAAACGACTTATAAAGCCGAACTGTACATTTGATAGCAAATCGTATGATATAAAATGATTTCAGTAACTTTTGCAAACACTGGTGGCATAGAAATAGGTCTAAAATTATGTACATTATCCCTTTCTCCCATTTTATAAAGCGGCTTTACTACTGAGTACTTTAATCGCTCAGGAAACTGACCATTCCTAAAGGAAAAATTACGAATATGTCTAAATACAGGGCTGACATGTGCAGCACAGTACTTTAATATTCTGCTAGACACTCTATCATAACCATGAGAGTCCTTAGTCATCAGTCATTTAATTATTGACTCAATCTCTCTCTTGTCTGTATCACAGAGGAGTATTTCAGACATCAATATCGGAACGGCATTTGCCAAGAAAGTTATATGATTTCCCGTGGAAACTAAATTTTTATTTAATTCACCAGCAATGCTCAGAAAATTATTGTTAAATACTGTACATCTATCTGATTTATCAGTAACAGATATATTTTTACTGCGAACTGACTTTATATCGTCGACCTTGTGCTGCTGACCAGACACTTCCTTCACAACTTACCATATGGTTATAATTTTATTCTGTGAATTAGCTATTCTGCTGCAACATTACGACGTACGTTTCCTTACGCTCCGCACTATTTGCGAGAATCATAGACCTGTAGTTTGAACGACTTCGACATCCACAAACCCAACACACCTTCCACCGAGTTCTGTATGAAAAATTCACGGGAGTCTCCACTGTGATGAAGAACTGTATCGCGGGTTGCACGATTACTTGCGTAGATTCTTGAAGGGGGGAGGGGAGAATTCAGGCGCTTCGTAAGCGCTGAAGCACACTAACTAAGAGCGGGGAAAATTAAGTTAAAATATATTGCTTTGTTCCAAGTGTTCGGAATAAGTTATATTTAAAAGTAATGATTTCACTTGAGTCACTCTTCGTTATGTTTCAAGCGAATCATACATGGCGATATAACGACACTAACAAAAACTGAAGGAAATTAACTGAAGGTGCCTTTTATAAAATAGCCACGAAACATAAATTAATCAGAAGATCGCCTATTTCTGTTATGTTATTTGCTCAGCTAACAGCAGTCAGCCGATGAAGTATGTGAGGCACAAACCACAGATCATATAGGCTATCCAGGGACACAGATATTATATGCCTTAACTGGGGGCTCAGCATTAGGATCCACAAACTTTCACACAGCTGAACGGATTAAACTCGGAACCTGAATATGGGAACAGTTCGCCGCCAGGAACTGTTTCCAATTAAAATGATTTTAACTAAATTTGTCACTTTAATAAATACAGACCTCGAGGCTTCTACCCTTTTGCTCTTTGATGGCTGCAGTATCTTTTATGTTACCGTGACAGGAATAAAAATAACATTCAGTTGTGACTGTCGATTTTAGTTCGCTAACTCTGGATCGCAGAAGCGTTTCAAATTACAGTGCCGACCTATTTAAACCGATATCAGTGGACTGCTTTGTTTGAAATCTCAACTTACGACTCATGTATGAAATTTTCAACTTTTGAAGAGTTGCAACTTTCCTGAGCTGTACTTGATGATAAAGTATTATTTCAATATGCAAAATATCAATATCTTTCGTTTGCTCACCGGTCGTTCATGAGAAAAAATAGTTTACGAGTAATGTTTTTTAACCTTCGAAAATGCATGTCAGGCAATTGATGTCTCATAGCAAACTTTTCAGTAAGTATTTAAAAGAACAGTAATATATTTATCCATAGGTCACTCTTGGTCACAGCCCAAAAATTGAGAATTTAGAATTATTGTTGATTGCTTAAGGCATCGAGTGTCCCTGAATTGATCTGTTAGGATGGAATATGTTTAAGAAGAACCTGAGGAAATTTATCAGCAGTCCAGATGACCATGACTGTAATGAAAAGTAGATATGATAGTGAATAGGAGCATAAAGAGAAATGAAGGAATGGCGTCTTTACTAAACAATTTGAGAGTAACAGTCCGTTATTGGCGAAAGCAGCATATAATTATATGTTACAGTTCTATCAAAACCAGTAATCTCAAAATGTCTGATAAAGCACAAGAAGCCGTGGCAGCAAAGGAAAGATATAGGAACAGGAAATATTTTGTTACCTTACAGCTGCATTTTGTTTCGTGGAAGTTTATACCATTTGAGATCATCTTGGTAAACTAAGCGTCAGATATATCACTAGAATTCTAACAACTCGTGACTATCTTTTCTTTTTTAAATTATAGTGGAGTAAATGGAAGTAATTCTAAGTAACCGTGACATACTGATTAAATGAGAGTTCTAAATTACTCGTGTAAATATCTTTAATGGTGTAAATATGAGTTAGAAAATCTGAAAAGAATTTTTTATACATACGAATTATGTGGACTTGCACATGACCACAATGTCTGAACATCATTTTGAACTATGGTCTCTCCTCCTCAAAACTCACCCCTCCCTTGATTATAAGTTTGTGACTTCAGAGAAGGTGAGCGAACGCCAATAATATTTGCAACATTACTAACTGCTCACATAATTGTAAGTTTTGCGGTCTCATTGGTGACTAGTACTTTTGTTTCAGTTCATTTTAAAAATGTAAAAGTAGTAGTATGTAGCTGTAGTAATAACACGTAGTTCAAGCGGTTTTTATGATTCCATACCTCAACCGGTAGAAACTTTGTAGTCCGACTGTCTGTCCGACAGTTAATACCTGTTTTTCTCAGGAACGGGTGGAGATATCAAGTTGAAATTTATGTCAGGTGACTCCTTGGCAGTGTAAAAAGTTTAAGCTCCTAAGTCAATGAAGTCTAAAGATACATGTATTTACATCAAACATTTTGAAAACTCACTCATCAAAACCTATAGTGTACTTCCCGTCAACCTGTATTCATAAAATTTGGCAAGAAGCAAGGTTTTACAGTACAAGCAAAGGAAAAATACTAAGTTTAATTTTTAATTATATCATGCTATTTTTTTCATTTGTTTTCCGTCTGTCTGTTTGTCCTTCTCCTAAGCCACCTTTTTCTCAGGATTGGTTAGATGTATCAACTTGCAGTTTATGTAAAATATTAACGTCTACAGTCCCTTGGCGCTAAAAATAATTCAAGCTTCTAAGACAATGAAAACACAAGATACGGCCGCTTATGCCACATGTTATGATACTTGCAAAATCACCCCTGAAAACATAAATTAATTGTCTCCATACATTTCGAGCCTGGTTGTCTAACCGTAAAGTGCATGCGTGGAGACCAAGACGTTCCGGGATCGAATCTCGGTCGGACCACGGGTTTATAACTCTTCGTTTAAAACTAGCATTCGCCTCTCAACAACGTGAGGAGTCATCAGAAACAACTCGTGGTACGAATTCCACATTGAACTTTTCCCCGCTAGATATCTGGAATAGCTTAGGAACCCCCAAGTCGGCGAATCGGCGTCCAATAGAAAACTTGCACCAAGCCGTGAGCCTACAGGAATAATTATTATGTATATACATAAACAAATTCATATGAACCGTCAGAGCTCGAGCCCTACTCGCAATTGTTAGGTTTTTCTACTGCTTTGACAAAACAGTCTTCGCTAATTTACTTTTTTTTTTTTAGTGTAGTGGGACTTCTCGTAGTCAACTGGGGAGATTCTGAGTTAGGGAAAATTATTACATTATGAGATTTCACTCTGCAGCCGAGTGTGCGCTGATATGAAATTTCCTCGCAAATTAATACTGTGTGCCGGACCGAGACTCGAACTCGGGACCTTTGCCTTTCGCGGGCAAGTGCTCTACCAACTGAACTATCCAAGCACGACACACGACCAGTCCTCAAAGCTTCAATTCTGCCAGTATCTCGTCTCCTACCTTCCAAACTTCACAGAAGCTCTTCTGCGAACCTAGAAGCTTTTCTGCGAACCAACCAGCTTTGCTCCCAGTGTGGTCCACCGCCGCCTCCTCTGCCTCCTCCAGGGCCCGACATCGAGATGTGCCTTCCACTCCTCCCTGGGGGGGGGGGGGGGGAGGAGGGGGGAGGTCTGCTGTGTCCGCAACTTTGGCCATCGTAGAGTCTTCTGCATCGACTTCCCACTTTACATCCAACCATCAGGCGTTGTCTGCATCAAGGGGTTATATTCACCAGGAAAACTTACGTCGTTTGTGTTGTCAAAACAAAGACTTACCGGCGGCCAGAACACAACACTCCACCAGGTCTCTACCAACGGCCGCCAGGGACCGCTACCCGTTCGCGGAGCCTGCAGAACAGCTTCACCAGTGCTCGCAGCTAGCTTAGGAATCACTCTGCTATGCAAGGCACCTGATCGCAAATAGTTCCGGCAGATGCGTACGCCAACGGGCTTCATAAGGCGGCGCACTGCCGACAAAAGGCAGCTCGACGCACCGGCAGCCTTGGCCATACGCCTCTTCTAGCTGGCCGATCTCATGGTAATAGTCGACGAATCTCTCGACGTTGTAGAACCGTTTGTGTTCGCTCGCCGTGAGAGTCGGGACTTATAGTTCATTTTTGGAACACAACTTACGACCAGCTTAGAGACAGAAGTGATGACACGTTCTGCAAGACCTGACCATCATTTTGCAGGACAGTGCTCAAGCACGTACAGTGCTAGCTGTTACTGATTTGTTTGATTGATGGGGCTGCTAAGTGCTATACCACCTACTGCATTCCCCTAACTTAAGCCCTTGTGAGTTCAACTCGATTTTTAAACTGAAGGAAACACTTCACGGCTTTCGCTTCAGAACTGCTACAGATTCTTTGATCAATAGGCCGCGCCGTTCGAACTGTCAACACAACTGGCACTGTTAAGAGTATCCTACGACTTCGACATCGCAGGCAAATGGCTATACACAATGCTGGTGACTACTTTGAAGGTCAGTAAAACTTTGAAACACGTATCTATTTTGTAAGAGCTGCAAATAAATAGTTGCCACTATTAAAGTTCCAACCCTCGTAGAAATAACCTCAGGGGTATACCCAGGAATTTGTCAGGAACCTTGAATTTGGTTAGGTGGTTGTCTGATTTGGGGGAGGAGATCAAACAGATAGGTCATCGGTCCCATCGAATTACGGAAGAATGGGGAAAAAGGTCGGCTGTGCTCTTTCAAAGGAACCATCCTGACATTTTCCTGAAGCGGTTTAGGAAAATCACGAAAAATTAAATGAGAATGGCCGGACGCGGGGTTAAACCATCGTCCTTCCGAACGCAAGTCAAGTGTGCTATTTTCAACACAAACTTTTGTATTTTTAAATGGACACCCCCCTGTTGACGCTTGAAATAAATGAAGCACACCCCCAGCGCACGTCCTGAGACTCATGGGTGCACCTCACGCTGTCTATGTCAGGGGCTCACACAATGGGAAGGTATGCACAATCCACAAAAATAAACAAGTTACACGTTCAACGCAAAGTTACGTTTTTCAAAGTAAATTTATGTTTATTATAGCGAAATCACAACTAGAGCTACAATTAGAGATAACTCACTTGAATTCACTTTTCTAAACACATTTACTAGTACCCTGTTGCCCACGGAAACTGTATTGTTGCGCATTACACCCAGCATAGGAAATATACCTACATCTTGACCAACGAAACTGTGCCACGTCAACATATGTTCGAAGTGTCCTCCGTTTGCACCAATACACGTTTGCAGACGGATAACGAGGGAGTGTTACAGAGGTAGTAGAGTTTCCACAGATACTGCCGCACACGCCGCAGTAATACGACGTTGCATATCTTCTACTGTCGCTGGGGGTTCTTGATACACTCTGTCTCTCACTGCGCCCTCGAGAAAGAAGTCTAATGGCGTCAAGTCGGGGGACCGTGCTGGCCTTCGCACAGTACCTCCCCGCCCCATCCACCTATTTGGAAATGTCGCATCTAGAACGTCTCTGGCAACTATTGTGTGCGGGACATCAATCGTGTTGGAACCACATTGATAGACGAGTTCCAAATCCTAGATCCTCCATGAGGAGCGCTAGTGTGTGTTGAAGAAATGGTGCATATCGCTGTCAATTCTATGTTCCACGGTAAAAATAGGAACCTGCAATACAGTCAGCAATAATACCGCACCAAACATTGACACTCCACTGTCGTTGATGAGCAACTTGGCGAATCCTGTGGGGATTTTGCACGGGCCAATAGTACATGTTCCGCAGATTCACGTTACCAAGATTTGTTGCCTAAATGAAGCCTCGCCTATAAACAATGTGTTGCTTAGGAATACTGTATTACCTTGCAACTGCTGAAGTGCAAAACGTCAGAATGCAATGATGGATTCAAAATCATTCCAGTAGAGTTCTTGGTGCAGTGAGTTATGGAACGGATGAAATCGATGCCGATTCTGCACACACTACTGTTGCTTATTCCTAAGCCTCGTGCAATTTCTTGTACACACACCTAAGGATTGTGCGCCACAGCAACCAGAAGAGAAATTTCGTTTCCATTGCCAGTAGCTGGTGTTGTACGTCGACGTTTTGTGGGAGCCCAGCTTACTGTTTCCGGGGGTGTCTTGCAGACGTTGCCAATGGTTCGACGTGACGGACACCGCCGATATTGGTAGCGTTCAGTATACAGTGTCACAGCTGCGGTTGAGTTTCTGTGACATTATCCATAAATTAAAATATTATCTAGTTTTTCTTTACTACTGAAGGCGGACGTATCGACTAGATGACGGCAAATATAACAAGCCACAAGAAAACAGGTTTTAATGTGGCAACGTATGTGAATTACGTTACAGTATGCGAGCAGTCGAACATTCCAGATTAGGAGACACTTGTACACTGAAAGTAGAGCGTGCAGTGGTGGTTCAAAACGGTTCAAATGGTTCTGAGCACTATGGGACTTAACATCTGAGGTCATCAGTCCCCTAGAACTTAGAACTACTTAAACCTAACTAACCTAAGGACATCACACATATCCATGCCCGAGGCAGGATTCGAACCTGCGACCGTAGCAGTCGCGCGGTTCCGGACTGCGCGCCTAGAACCGCTAGACCACCGCGGAGAGCGCAGTGGTGGTATTAGTTTGTTTACGGCAGGATACAGGCGCCAGTGCAGACAATCCCTGCTCTGGGCACAGTACTACATCCGATGCATTACGTCAGAGGCTATGGCGCCGATGCTATCCTTCACAAGCCTCATATTTCAGAACTTATGAGGTTTAGAAACGTGAAACCAAGTGTGTTACCAACCACTAATTTTGCCACTAGTTGTCATTTCGCAACAAAAAACATAATGCGCAGGACATCCATCATTCTGATACCGCATTATTTGTCACATTACAAGAGGTGGACCGGTTCGAGTAAGGTGCAGCTCAAGAAGGGGCTACACTACCCCCTTTAGGAGTGCCGTCAATGGGCCAATGATGTGTTGTCATACAACACAACACCATTCATTAACCCTTCACTGACGTAGAACGTCAATTACTTCACGATTACTGGCAGCGTGAGGTGCACGCTTGAGTCTCAGGGCTTGCACTAGCTGTGCACTTCATTTATTTCAAGTGTTAATTTCGCTTCGCAATTTATCGGGATGTAATTGACGTATTGAGATGCAACCAACGTCATTATTTTTGTGCTTTTTACGCAGTTGATTGCATACGAAATAATAGGGGGTGTCCATTTAAAAACACATAAGTATGTGCTGAAAATAATATTTGTTTACGTTTTAAAATTTCGCCTAGTATTTGTTTTCGTAAGCCCCTGCCGAAGAGTCAAGCTGGTGAAAACCGTTTTTGAATATCTATTGTTGTTCCAGAGATATTTGAGGTGGCAGAGTTATGTGAGACACATGTATAACCTCAGACTTAAAATGACACGATTTCAGAGACTTCACTGGTCTCATACAGATATGATTTCATATATATAGGCTGAAGCGACTGCGAATCGAACCCAGGTCTCCTGTTCACTAGGCAGGTGCGTCAGCCACTAAACCACCTTGGCACAGAGGTTCGCACAACTGCAAGGATTACCCCAGCACCCCTCCCGCCTGGATACAAATCGTAACTGTCGCCCCAGTCTACTTTAAATTTTCTTCCTTAAAACTTTCACACGAACGGAAATGTGGAGGCTCTCCATGTTCTGGGATAGCACCTCAGCATCGAAAGTAGATGGGAGATCCAGCCTGAAACTCAGGTGCAGGAACAGAAATATAATGACATAATTTCAGAGCCTTTACGGATCTCATACAGATATGAGTTTTTATATATATATATATAGACTGAAGCGTCAAGTGAAAGTTTCCACCAAGCCTAGGAATCGAACCCGGGTCTCCTGCTTATTAAGCAGGTGCTGTAGCCACTAAGCCACCTTGGTAACAATTTTCACTTGTCGCTTCAGTCAATATACACTACTGGCCATTAAAATTGCTACACCACGAAGAGGACGTGCTACAGACTCGAAATTTAACCGACAGGAAGAAGATGCTGTGATATGCAAATGATTAGCTTTTCAGAGCATTTACGCAAGGTTGGCGGCGGTGGCAACACCTACAACGTGCTGACATGAGGAAAGTTTCCAACCGATTTCTCATACACAAACAGCAGTTGACCGGTGTAGCCTGGTGAAACGTTGTTGTGATGCCTCGTGTAAGGAGGAAAAATGTGTACCATCACATTTCTGACTTTGATAATGGTCAGATTGTAGCCTATCGCGATTGCGGTTTATCGTATGGCGACATTGCTGCTCGCGTTGGTCGACATCCAATGACTGTTACCAGAATATGGAATCGGTGGGTTCAGGAGGGTAATATGGAACGCCGTGCTAGATTCCAACGGCCTTGTATCACTAGCAGTCGAGATGACGAATCTTATCCGCATGGCTGTAACGGTTCGTGCAGCCACGTCTCGATCGCTGAGTCAACAGATGAGGACGTTTGGAAGACAACAACCATCTGCACGAACAGTTCGACGACGTGTGCAGCAGCATGGACTATCAGCTCGGAGACCATGGCCGCGGTGACCCTTGATGCTGCAACACAGACAGGAGCGCCTGCGATGGTGTACTCAACGACGAACCTGGGTGCACGAATGGCAAAACGTCATTTTTTCTGAAGAATCCAGGTCTGTCTACAGCATCAGGATGGTCGCATCCGTGTTTGGCGACATCGCGATGAACGCACATTGGAAGCGTGTATTCGTCATCGCCATACTGGCGTATCACCTGGCGTGATGGTATGGGGTGCCATTGGTTACACGTCTCGGTCACCTCTTGTTCGCATTGACGGTACTTTGATGAGTGGACGTTGCATTTCAGATGTGTTGCGACCCGTGGCTCTACCCTTCATTCGATACCTGCGAAACCCTACATTTTAGCAGGATAATGCACGACTGCATGTTGCAGGTCCTGTACGGGCCTTTATGGATACAGAAAATGTTCGACTGCTGCCCTGGCCAGCACATTCTCCGGATGTCTCACCAATTGAAAACGTCTGGTCAATGGTGGCCGAGCAACTGGCTCGTCACGATACACCAGTCATTACTCTTGATGAACTGTGGTATCGTGTTGAAGCTGCATGGACAGTTGCACCTGTACACGCCATCCAAGCTCTGTTTGACTCAATG
The DNA here is from genome assembly GCF_021461385.2 of Schistocerca piceifrons. Lineage (NCBI taxonomy): Eukaryota > Metazoa > Arthropoda > Insecta > Orthoptera > Acrididae > Schistocerca > Schistocerca piceifrons. The sequence continues at coordinate 1,022,254,226 of NC_060138.1, read as the reverse complement.
CCCAGGCGTATCAAGACCGTTATTACGGCCAGAGGTGGTTGTTCTGGGTGTTGATTTCTCAGGATCTATGCACCCAAACTGCGTGAAAATGTAATCACATGTCAGTTCTAATATAATGTATTTGTCCACTGAATACCCGTTTATCATCTGCATTTCTTCTTGGTGAAGCAATTTTAATGGCCAGTAGAGTATTATAACCTCAGAAATTTTATAGGTGATGCATTATCTATAATAAGTAATAGGCTGAAAAGAGCTTTGCCAATCTATAGTCAGATGATATGGAAAGATTGCCAGCTTGCCTTAGGTGTTCAGACATGAAATACTGTGCGCTTCTGAAAACATAGAAAAATAGTAACCTATGACTACAGTACCCATGAGTCGTAACGTTAATCGGTCAACACATACAAATACCTGGGCGGAGGGACATTTTGTGTGTATTGATCATGTAGGCGCATCTTTTGGAGGTAAAGGAGATGGGAGACCTCGCTTTATTGACAGTATATTAGAAAATGCAATGTCTGTAATGAAATATGATTACCATACATTCATGCCACCCATCCTAGAACATTATTCAATTGTGTGACACCTATACTAGTTAGGACTGACAATGGATACTAAACATACAGCACACAGAATTGCACCGCTTATGGTCTCTTGTTTGTTTGACCCTGTGGATAACGTCATTGTATTGCTGAAAAATCTGAACTGGCAGACGCTGGAAGAGAGACGTCAATTATACTATGAAGGCCTACTTAGCAAGATGCCCAGTCACGTCTATATTTCTGTTATGAGGGTGATGTTTGGTTTGTGGGGTGCTCAACTGCGCGGTCGTTAGCACCCGTACAAAGTCCCAATTCTTTCACAGTCCAATCTAGCCACTGTCAAGAATGATGAGGATGATGATCAAATGATGAGGACAACACTAACACTCAGTTTCTGAGCAGAGAGAACTATATTTCTGTTGTGTTGCAACCAAGATGTATATAACAAATACTGTGGGAGGTCGCCACCACAGAGCCGCAACCTCTCTTCTGGCGTTTCTCAGTTCCAGGCAACAGTATCCAGATGGCGCTCACAAACACGGACCAGTTTCTGATTCCGTTCCACATCCTCCAGCATGTCGATACGTCTGCTGATATAGAAGACAACAGTCAACAGCCTTGTACTAGCAGATATGTAAATCGTTCCACTGACAGGCAGCAAAACACAATGCACTGCGGACGCTCACACAGTCATTTACCAGTACTCTAATTACTACGCTCCAAGCATCAGTCACAGTTTATAGAGAACTATTACTTGTATTAGATTGCCTGCAAGTATTACTATCGGTGATTATGATACTTTTAGGGCATCAAGTGCCAAATTGTACCAAAGTTAAATACAATTTTGTAAGACATTCTTAATAAATACTATTTTTCATTTCTTATTGTACTGCCAGATTTCTGTTTTAGTGGACTATAGCAGCCGTGCAGGGTAGCCATGCAGTCTGAGGCACCTTGCCACGGTTCGGTCGGCGCCCCTCGTCGAAGGTTCCAGTACTCCCTCCGGCATGGACGTGTGTGTTAGTTTAAGTTTGCCTAGGGACCGATGACCTCAGCAGTTTGGTCCCATAGGAACTTACCACAAATTTCCAAATTTTTTCAAAACAGTGTTAAGCAGAATGTGCGTAATGGCTACATTTACTGAACTATAGCAGTTTTTTCTACTGTGAATATATGGGTGGATTAATCGCAACGTTCAGTTAATACTTTCAAAACAATTTCTTTGCCACGCACATCACAGTGAACTGGTAGCCGAGTACAGAAGTAGATTTAGTGTAGACGAAGGCCGGCCGCGGTGGTCTAGCGGTTCAGGCGCTCAGCCCGGAACCGCGGGACTGCTACGGTCGCAGGTTCGAATCCTGCCTCGGGCATGGATGTGTGTGATATCCTTAGGTTAGTTAGGTTTAAGTAGTTCTAAGTTCTAGGGGACTGATGACCACAGATGTTAAGTCCCATAGTGCGCAGAGCCATTTGCACCATTTTTTTGTAGACGAAGACACGCACATCTTAGCACACTGAATCGTTTCTGATTGAGCAGTGGCGCTGAGACGTCATCCGTTCAGTACAGACTGAATCTCCCGTGGAAGGACAGTGCCGACCCAGTCAGTCACGTCCGACGTTTGCGCGGTTTTAGCTGGTTACTTCACAGGAAAATTCGCACGCGCATACACTGTTGCTATCTATGAAAAGACCGCCTGAAACGCCCTGCTTAACCTGCAGGACAGGACAGATAGTATAATTTGTGGAAAGGGGCCAAAATAAGGGGCTGTCAGTTACACTCGAACATACAACTTTATTATTTGATCAAACATTACAAGAGAACCAAAAAATTTTTTTTAAACACACAGCTGCAATCTTTGGGACTTAATTACCAGCTGAAAGCCATCTTAATTTAAAAACAGCTGAAGGCCAATAACTTAAAATTCAAGCATAATCAGAAATTTAAAAGGCAAGCCTTACCTTAAAACAGTTCTTTAATTAGGTTGAAGTAAACAAGTTAGATTCAAATGGGCTGAAGGCCTAACACTTAAAACTCCACCATATTGACTTTCTTAAAATACCAAAGGCCGTACGTGAAATTGTTCTTTAATATAGGCTGAATGCCTTAAGAGCAAACAACTCAAATTTAAAATCAGCTGAAGGCCCAAGACTTAAAATTCAACAACATTAATATTTTTAAAATGCCAAGGGCTTTACGTGACACAGTTCTTTGAACTAGGCTGAAGGCCTTAAGAGCAAACAACTCAAACTCAAAATCGGCTGAAGGCCCAAGACTTAAAATTCAACAACATCAAAATTTTTAAAATGCCAAAGAACTTACTTTAATCAGTACTTTAAACTAGGCTGAAGGCCTTAAGAGCAAAACAACTCGAATTATTTAAAAAAATCGGCTAGAAGCCATACAAGTAAAAACAACCAGAACAAATTTTTAAAAAAATGGGGCAGGACACCCAAGGACGCTCAGATGTCGAGGGTTGACCTGGAATTGAAACGCTAATGCTCGCTTAGGTGAGACAGTCAGTCGGGCCAACCATTCACGATCCGACGACAACCCAACTGACCGACAGCCAACGGACCCGCCAACAAGATAACTTCCACTTCACCCGACCAGGGCACAATAGGGATTTCAACGCAACGAGTAGAAGATATTGGCGCCCATAACCAATCATACATGGAGCTGTCGAACTACAAACCATGCTGGACAGCAGCAACATGATGAGGAAACTACACTGCCCGAGATTTACATCAATGGCCAGGGTACGTAATCGGAACTTTAACAGCCACAAGGCAGAAGATTCTGCTGGTTCACTTCAATTCAAATAACCAATTACAGTGACACTCCACCAGAGTTTGGCTAGAATTTTCCAAATTGAAAACCATGTTGTTGCTCGCAGGAATATCCCAACAGCCGACAACAAACTTCAAACGACACAATGTGAACAGTCTTGACTTACTGGCAGGTTAAATCAAAACTCAACGTTCGTGTCCAGGGTCGATGAGCCACGGACCTCATAGCAATGGGAACAGCGCCACACACTCCGGCACTGAATAGAGACTGCCAGCGGGCCCAGCCAAACGACGCCCTACAGAGAGTTCTTCGCTGCTCCGCGCCAACTAACCGGCTCAGAGCCAGTACGCCGACAACATGTAAAATAACTTGTCAGTGAAAATCACACAAACTGCACACAGTTTCACGAGCACTTGCCCAAAGAACTAGACAGTGTTAATAGCAGTGGCTGTACAATAATAAAGACGAATCACGAGTTGGCACACACAGCCAACCCATAAGTGATCGCCGCCCAAATACACGTCGTCCGACTGATGACCAACCAAAGTTGTCTCCACTAAAATCACGTATGTCGTCAACCGTTGGGCGAGTCATGGCGATCCGGACCACACTGCTGCAGCGCCTCGACTGAACGTGTGCCACGTGCCAACTCAAACACTGCCAGGTCCGAAATAACTCAACGCATGACGACCGGGAAGTAATAGCAGTCCAGCAAAGATAATACGGAAGGGCCCATATAGATAAGCGCTGCTGCTGCCACTCACGGGCAGGCAAGTCAGCAACTCAGTGACATCAGTAATTGGAAATTAACATAACGAGGCGGCAGTACGGTAAAAAACAAGATGTTAAATAAGACATGGCATGAACACAAGCCATGCGCGGCTCACCGCCCCTGGTAACTGAGTGGTCAACACGACGAAATGTCATACCTAACGCCCCGGGTTCGATTCCCAGCTGGGTCGGAAATTTTCTCCGGTGTTGTGTTGTCCTTATCAACATCATTTGATCCCCATCGACACGCGAGTCGCCGAAGTGGTGTACAATCGAAAGACTGGCTCCAGGCGAACGGTCTACACAGCACGAAGCCCTAGCCACATGGCATTTACCTATGAAAAAATAAAATTTCATCCGTCCTTTATGTTATCACCGACACCCTTCAATCCATAATCTTATGTAATGCAAGAAAAGCGCTAGGTCAATTTTGGATCTTAGTTTTTTACTCTATTCACGGAAAGAATACTTAATAACATTAGTCGTATGAGGGACATGGAAGGGAAGCAGTGGTTGGGAAGGGCGTGAGACAGGGTTGTCGCCTCTCCCCGATGCTATTCAATCTGTATATTGATCAAGCAGTAAAGGAAACAAAATAAAAGTTTGGAGTAGGCATTAAAATCCATGGGGAAGAAATAAAATCTTTGAGGTTCGCCGATGACATTGTAATTCTGTCAGCAAAGGACTTGGAAGAGCAGTTGAACGGAATGGACAGTGTCTTGAAAGGAGGGTATAAGATGAACATCAACAAAAGCAAAACAAGGGTAATGGAATGTAGTCGAATTAAGTCAGTTGATGCTGCGGGAATTTGATTAGGAAATGAGACACTTAAAGTAGTAAAGGAGTTTTGCTATTTGGGGAGAAAAATAACTGATGATGGTCGAAGTAGGGGGGATATAAAATGTAGACTGGCAATGGCAAGGAAAGCGTTTCTGAAGAAGAAAAAATTTGTTAACATCGAGTATTGATATAAGTGTCAGGAAGTCGTTTCTGAGAGTATTTGTTTGGAGTGTAGCCATGTATGGAGGTGAAACATGTACAATAAATAGTTTAGACAAGAAGAGAATAGAAGCTTTCGAAATGTGGTGCTACAGAAGAATGCTGAAGATTAGATGGGTAGATCACATAACTAATGAGGAGGTATTGAATAGAATTGGGGAGAAGAGGAGATTGTGGCACAACTTGACTAGAAGAAGGGATCGGTTGGTAGGATATGTTCTGAGGCATTTAGTATTGGAGGGCAGCGTGGAGGGTAAAAATCGTAGAGGGAGACCAAGAGATGAATACACTAAGCAGCTTCAGAAGTATGTAGGCTGCAGTAGGTACTGGGAGATGAAGAAGCTTAGACAGGATAGAGTAGCATGGAGAGATGCATCAAACCAGTCTCAGGACTGAAGACCAACAACAACAGTCGTATGATCACCTGCTCTAGATTATTCACCCTATCTACATTACGGCATTTTCCTGTAGATTAAAGTAAGCGCTAGCCGCCACTGCTCCAGTCCAAACTAAAGAGAGACACATTGTAAAGACGATTATTTGGCGGTTGGCACGGCACTTACTGTTGCAACGGGCCCATTGTAGCAGAAGGTGGAAATCATACGTCTGGTGACACGATTCGATGGTGTGCTGCTCTACACGATCGGTCAGCATCTCTCTGACACATGCTATTACTCACATGATTCTCCATGTTTGAAAGTTCCCGAACGGTAATTACTATATTAACAATCGACTAAGAAATAAGTCAACTATGAGAAAACTTTATTAAATTTAGTGCTGCATTTGTTAAGAATTGCTGAAAAGGAAATCTGTAAACGAATTCTGGAGCGACACTTGGACTATCTTGAAAATAATTTAGTCAGATTCTTTTTTTCGCCGATTTATCACTGTCAATGAGACTTGTAACCGATAGCTCACGCCAAAAACTGAACACTCAATAAAACAGTATTTGAATAACAGCGAAAATGCAACGAAAAAGACTATACGAATTTAATTCATTCAGAATACCAACTACGTTAAAATGAAGCGAGTCCTGTATTTCAAAAGAAACTTGCAATTATCGTCCTAAGACAATGCACCTACCCAAAAAGTTGGGAAAACTGACGTTCTAGGGGAACACGTTGTTGGAAAATCCACCCAATTCCCTCTATTTGGCACGTACAAATTTCATCTGCTTCTAAATATAAAGACACTTGTGCTTCGAAATACTCATATTTTTGAGATTAACGATATTGTAGTGGCTGCTATAGATGCGCAAGTGTGAATCCTCCAGAGTCGCTGATTAATTTTGGAACCCGGTCACTGGTAGGGAAGTGGACAAGGTGTTTAATTCGTAAGGGAGTATGTAGAAAAGTAGTTGCATTTTTGACTTAAAAGTACAATCAGTAGGAAGAAACAGTCTATTGACGCGTTTCACCTATTTTAAACATCTTCAGAATTTGTTTAGGACTTGCGGGTAACGATTAGTCATAAGTAGCCAAACTGTTTCGTGTGCGCCGTCGGCGAAGGCATACAGGTATGCTAAGGTAGGGCCATATTTCTAATTTAGACCCAAATACTGGAATACAGATACCGCAGCGGTCAGCTATTCATCGCCAATACAATTTGTGTTTGTGTCTAGATTATAAGTGTGCCTCTATCTTACCATAGATGGATGCTTTCGCCGAAGGTGCACACCAGAAGTTTTGGTTAGTTATGACTAATGCATTACCCGCACTTTCCAAACAAATTCTTAAAATGCCTCAAAAAGATGAAATACGTCTACAAAGCTTCTGCTTTCATTCCAATCTGAACTCTTTTCTCCTTCTTAAAATATTGTGTTTGCTGCACCATGGCCATAGCGTGGGAGGATTTGTAGAAAAACACAGTGTTTTCTCGTTGTTTTTATGCGGCAGTAGAGAATAAAGTTGAGAGTATTGGTCACTGATTGACACAAACTCCACATCTTTCACCTCCTCAACACCTGAACCGCTAAACTTGTCAAAAACTGCCCTAATTGCGACTGCCCGATCGTCTCAACTAACAGCAGACCTGTGATTTTCTTTTGGCCACTCCGTGGAACACGTCAGTAAGACACATTGTTGGAGTGTAGCAATGTTAAGCTAATCAGTGTTCAGCTAATGAGTAATATTTCACTTTTAATGAATATTTTTATAAGGTATATTATTATATACCATAAATGACAAAGTGTTCAAATGAAAGAAAATATATAATAACGGACATCAATTGCAAGTAATTTTACTCAAGTGATATCTTTAAGCTAAAGACAATACTTAAGTTTTGTATGGAACACACTTCCAAAATTGGAATCTTCCATGCTGTCATTGCACAGTCTTGTTCTGGATTATTGCCTTTCTTTGGTTTTCTTGTTAACCTCTGAAACAAAACTGGAACCGACGCTAGCGGCCAGTCATTTGGTACTCTTCTGAAGCAACTCAATGAAATATAAATGCCAGGGTGAGGTAGTTCAAACGTAGTTAAAAAGACAACGAAACCCCTCGCAGGACTTGTAGTTCTCCAAAACGCAGACGGCTCAGATGCTCGGAAGTATGTAAGTGCTCGTCTGCCTGAAGGGAAAGTTACGGAAATCGTATATGCGGATGAATGGACAAACTTCTGTGTTTACTGAATTGCACCGAACGAGTCCGCTCTTGACCATACAGCAGCCTTTGGTGCTTCATAACTTGTCCAAAGCCTGGTTTATCCACATCCACATTCGTATCCCGCAAGCTCCTTTCGGTGTGTGGTGGGGGTACCTCTAATATCAGTACATCCTTCTCTCACTAATATTGCTTGGGAGGAACGACTGTCGATAAACTGTCTAATTTTCAAAAAAATTACGTCGTGGTCATTTCGCGAGTAAGTAATACGCCGCCCGACTCTTCTTCGAGCTTGCATACTCGGAATTTCAACAGTAACCTTATCCGTAATAAACGTAGTCTGTCTTGTAGCGACTTCCACTCTAGTTTACTGAGCATGTACAGGTTGGTCAGAAACAGTCTGAAAAGCTTGTAAAGTATTTTTATAGCAAAATACTTGATGCTCTGAACATAATATATTATTTTGTCCGCATTATTAGTGTAATTTCTTTCATAGTTACTGACCAATGGTAAAAGTAGTTTTTAATCCACTTATAAAAAACCGCTGAATCGTTCCAACTGATTTCCATTCCAGCGATATTTGTGGAAGAAATAGTACAAAAATGTGGACAATATAATGCATTGTGTTCTGAAAAGTCAAACTTGTTTGCTACAAAATACAGATTTATCAGTAAAGATCTTAGAATAACTGCCTTGCGAACCTCATGAGATCTAACGTGATGTGCATTTCTTGAGATATTTTCATTTTTCAGTTGTTTTAACCCATTTTGATTATTGTCGATTACAGTACCATATACCATGCAACGTAAAATTTTTTAAACAAACGTTATGTATTTTTCCCAGAGAATCTGAATCTACAATAAACAATGTGGGTTCCTTTTTCAGATTTCCAAGATGACCCATTTCTTGCCCTCTGGTGGTGGGGCACGGGACTCGGGTTTGGTGTTCTGGATGCCCTCCTTTGAGACAAAGAACTTTTATTACATTTTTTAAATCTGATTTGTAGTTTTCTAGATATTTCTAAAAACCAGGCAAACCCCGGCATGTAAGGGTCTTGTGCTGATTTTCAGGACAGCCAACATACGAAGGAAAAAGGAAATGGTTTTTCAATTCCTGACATATCGGCTGCCCTACACAGCAGGCGGTGTGGAAGATGTACCGACCTGTTGTGCAGAGACTAGAGAGGTGGGTGAGTGAAACAGGGGGGATGTTTGAGATAGTTAGTGGAGGGGATGGAAGGAGGGAGTGGAGGAGGAGGGGCCACACAGACGGACAGGGGCAGGAGATGCGACAGCTACAGGAGGAAGAGATTGATAGGGAGAGGAGGAGAATGAGATTGAAAGCGAAAGGGGGAAGGAAAGAGGCATAGAAGGAGGGGGAAAAGGAGATGGATAAGGAGAGGGAGAGGAGGAGATGAATTGGGAGAAATGGGCACAAAGAGCTGAGGGAGGTGGGCTGGAGGAGATTGGTTGGCTGATGAGATGGGCTGGTGCAGGCAGAGAGGGCCAGGAGCAAATGGACAGAGAGAGGGAGAGAGTGGAAGAAGAAGGTGTGTGCAATATATGTGTTAAGCACATTAGCTACGCGCGCGCGCGCGCGCGCGCGCGCGCGCGCGCGCGCGCGTGTGTGTGTGTGTGTTTTGTAAACAGGAGCCCTCCTTGGGGGTATTCCGCAATACAAGTGCTGATTTCGTCCTCTTAAGTACTTCTGTATCTTACAAAGTCCTGAGTCTAGTGATAAATTGGGTCCAGTACTTGGTGATTTCGTATTGTTTTCAGTAAACGACGGCACAGACCTGTGTCCAAAAGCTTGCGGAAGTCAACGAATGCAGTAGCAGTGCGGAGCTGTGTCGAAAGCCTTGTGGAAGTCAAAGAACACAGTGCCAACCAGGGCCGCTTAGTAAATGACGCTCTGGATTTCAAGGAACAGTGCGAGCAACTGGTCGCAGACACACTGTTTAGCTTGCCGTTGTGGCCTAGCGCTTCCAGGCGTTTCAGTCTGGAACCGCTCTGCAGGTTCGAATCCTGCCTTGGACGTGGATGTGTGTGATGTCTTCAGGTTAGAGAGGTTTAAGTAGTTCTACGTTCTAGGGGATGACCTCAGATGTTAAGTCCCATAGTGCTCAGAGCCATTTGAACCATTTCAACTCTGTGTTTGCTGAATCTGGGTAGGTCCTTATAGAGAGAATTTCATTTTCCAGAAACGTATTTAGGTGTGATCATAGAACATGTTCCTTTATTCCACTTATCTCAACCAACTAGAGGTTGAGTGACGTTAAAACTAAAGTGCGCGCTACGTCAGCTAATTACACGTGACGTAACCCTTAGGGCCGTAGACTGACTGCTGTTTGCGTAGTTGACGGTGATGATCGTGTGCAGTATGTGGTGTGGGCGGTCTCCCTCCTTGCGGGAAAAGCGTTGCGCGTCCGCAGGCAGCGGCAATGGCAGCGGCAGCGACTTTTAATCAGGCGGCGGCGGTGGCCACCGGCCAGCCCGAGCCGCAGTCATTACGGCGACGCACACCCGCGGCGTTCGCCGTGGTGACGCATCTGCGGCCGCGCCCGATCGCCAGTTCACGAGCCCAGCCACACTCTGCTCTGCACACCGAACTGCCGTGTGCGCAGATTATCTGATGTCTCGCACCATTAGCTCCTGCTGGGGCGTCACAGCCGGCGCGCCTGTTTCCTGAATGGCTGACACTGTCTTTAGTCACGTATCTCGTCCAGTCATTTGCATACATTCCAACGAACGACTGATCTCCCACCCCCACCCCCCCTCTCCCCACATTACTAATCAGTTAACGTTATAGTATGACCATGATCGTGTATACCTAATACGTTTGGTTTTGGACTGCCGTACGGCGAATTGCTCTAATGGACACCGTATTCTTCTCATACACTTCCAGCTTATTTGGATTTGTTTCATACTTAAAACAGTGCCATCACTCACATGAAATACGAAACGAAACTAAACTCAATAGTGCACAACAAATCTAATTCAAATAATACAGAAATTAATTAACACGGTCGCCAGCGTAATTGGTCACTGGCTATTAACTGTCGGATCAATAGTACCGACAGCAATGAATGCCTAACAGCTTGGGTGTAAGTGTGGTAAAGGATCGTTGGCACACATTTCTGTCGACGCGATACGTTACCAAACTACAGGGTTATTACAAATGATTGAAGCGATTTCACAGCTCTACAATAACTTTATTATTTGAGATATTTTCACAATGCTTTGCACACACATACAAAAACTCAAAAAGTTTTTTTAGGCATTCACAAATGTTCGATATGTGCCCCTTTAGTGATTCGGCAGACATCAAGCCGATAATCAAGTTCCTCCCACACTCAGCGCAGCATGTCCCCATCAATGAGTTCGAAAGCATCGTTGATGCGAGCTCGCAGTTCTGGCACGTTTCGTGGTAGAGGATGTTTAAACAGTGGATCTTTCACATAACCCCACAGAAAGAAAGCGCATGGGGTTAAGTCGGGAGAGCGTGGAGGCCATGACATGAATTGCTGATCATGATCTCCATCACGACCGATCCATCGGTTTTCCAATCTCCTGTTTAAGAAATGCCGAATATCATGATGGAAGTGCGGTGGAGCACCATCCTGTTGAAAGATGAAGTCGGCGCTGTCGGTCTCCAGTTGTGGCATGAGCCAATTTTCCAGCATGTCCAGATACACGTGTCCTGTAACGTTTTTTTCGCAGAAGAAAAAGGGGCCGTAAACTTTAAACCGTGAGATTGCACAAAACACGTTAACTTTTGGTGAATTGCGAATTTGCTGCACGAATGTGTGAGGATTCTCTACCGCCCAGATTCGCACATTGTGTCTGTTCACTTCACCATTAAGAAAAAAATGTTGCTTCATCACTGAAAACAAGTTTCGCACTGAACGCATCCTCTTCCATGAGCTGTTGCAACCGTGCCGAAAATTCAAAGCGTTTGACTTTGTCATCGGGTGTCTGGGCTTGTAGCAATTGTAAACGGTAAGGCTTCTGCTTTAGCCTTTTCCGTAAGATTTTCCAAACCGTCGGCTGTGGTACGTTTAGCTCCCTGCCTGCTTTATTCGTCGACTTACGCGGGCTACACGTGAAACTTGCCCGCACGCGTTCAACCGTTTCTTCGCTCACTGCAGGCCGACCCGTTGATTTCCCCTTACAGAGGCATCCAGAAGCTTTAAACTGCGCATCCCATCGCCGAATGGAGTTAGCAGTTGGTGGATCTTTGTTGAACTTCGTCCTGAAGTATCGTTGCACTGTTATGACTGACTGATGTGAGTGCATTTCAAGCACGACATACGCTTTCTCGGCTCCTGTCGCCATTTTGTCTCACTGCGCTCTCGAGCGCTCTGGCGGCAGAAACCTGAAGTGCGGTTTCAGCCGAACAAAACTTTATGAGTTTTTCTACGTATCTGTAGTGTGTCGTGACCATATGTCAATGAATGGAGCTACAGTGAATTTATGAAATCGCTTCAATCATTTGTAATAGCCCTGTATAATGTTGAAAGAAAGCAGATGCCATACGTCGTTAATGCTCAGATATGTTAATTTGGAAATAGCTATATACACTTGATCATACAATGTAGCTTTCACGGCCGGTATTGTCTTCACTTAAAACTTCCGGGCTGATAGGCCGTCGTCCAAGTATAAAACTCTCCCCTGACGTTTCGTCTCCGACTGCGGGAGACATCCTCGGAGGTACGGCGGCGAACTGCGAAGGGAACTCGAAGAAGCGCTGATTATATAGATGGTACAGAGGGTGCCACTGTTGATCACGTGGCATCAGCTATGAGATTGTCTCTGGTAATGTCAACATTCTCTATTGAAAGTAACTGATCGTCACGCTTGCGGTGTAACGCTGACATCCAAATTTTATTCACACTTCTCTTTATGGTACCGATATAAACCTGTCCACAATTACAAGGAATTTTACATACCCCCAGTGTAGCCAGAGGGTGTCGTGCATCTTTTGCCGATCTTAGATATTCTTTTATTTTCCTGGTGGGTCTGAAAATAGTTTCCACCCCATATTGCTTAAAACTCTCCCAATCCGTTCATTAGTAAGGTCACAGACCGCATTGCGAAAGTTATAAGTAAGTATGGGATGGAAACTATTTTCAGATCCGCCAGGAAAATAAAAGAATATTTAAGATTGGCAAAAGATGCACGACGCCCTTTGGCTACACCGTGGGTATATAAAATTCCTTGTAGTTGCGGACAGGTTTATATCGGTACCACAAACAGAAGTGTGATGACCCGTCTGGGTCACACGGATAAATCGGCCGTAGTGGAACATATTTACCAGGAAGGTGATCATGAAATAAAATTCAGCGAGACGAGCGTCACATCTGAAACCTCGCATTACTATGCACGCATGTATAGAGACGCTATCGAAATTGATAAACACCGTAATAATTTTAACAGGATAGACGAAGGTGTTAAACTGGATAAAATTTGAATGTCAGCGCTGCACCGCAAGCGTGACGATCAATGCATTACCAGAGACAATCTCATAGCCGACGCCACGTGATAGACAGTGGCGCCCTCTGTACTGCCTATATAATCAGCGCTTCCTCGAGTTCTCTTCGCAGTTCGCCGCTGTACCTCCGAGGATGTCTCCAGCAGTCGGAGATGAAGCGTCAGGGGAGAGTTTTATAATTCGACCACGGCCTATCAGCCCGAAAGTTTTAAGTGAAGGGCTATATACACTCGTTCTTGAAAAGCCATTGATTGTTTAAAGGTAACTCCTTTGTTGCGACAATAATTTACGTAACCTGAAATTAACGTTTACTTACGTGCACTAGATTCCTGAACATGGCGACCTTTAGTATGAATAGACCGTAATTACTCTGAAAATTTACGAGGTCAATCAAGCAACTGTTTGCTTTCAACAGATTGCCAACACCGAAATGCGAACCAAGCCAGTATACAAAAGCATTATTACAATAGACACAGATATGAAATGTGAACTAAGGAGACGCCCTGATTTGCAGGCAGTTATGAGGCAGGCTCTTGATATTGTTGGATCTGCTCACACTCCTCATTCTCTTGGTGCCTCGCTAGGAACATTGGTGTCTTACACAGGCCAGACAGCACACTCCACTTGCATGCGTTCACTACTACGTCTCACAACGAAGTACACTATATGATAAAAACTATCCGGACACATTGCTGAGAATGACTTACAAGTTCGTGGCATCCTCCATCGGTAATGTTGGAATTCACTATGGTGTTGGCCCACCCTTAGCCTTGATGACAGCTTCCACTCTCGCAGGCATACGTTCAACCAGGTGCTGGATGGTTTCTTGCGGAATGGAAGGTGATTCTTCACGGAGTTCTGCACTCAGGAAAGGTATCGATGTCTGTCGGTAAGGCCTGGCACGAAGTCGGAATTCCTAAACATACCAAAGGTTTTCTAGAGGATTCAGGTCAGGACTCTGTGCAGGCCAGACCATTACAGGGATGTTACTGTAGTGTAACCACTCCACCACAGGCCGTGCATTATGAACAGGTGTTGAAAGATGCAAACGCCATCCCCGAATTGCTCTTCAACAGTGTGAAGCAAGAAGGTGCTTAAAACATCAACGTGGGCCTGTGCTGATGCAAAACAACAACGGATGCTAGCCTTCTCCATGGAAAATACGACCACACCATAACACCACCACCTCCGAATTATACTGTTGATACTACAGACGCTGGCAGTTGACATTCACCGGACCTTCACCGTACTCACACCCTGCTATCGGATCGCCACATTGTGTACCGTGATTCGACGCTCCACACAACGTTTTTCCACTGTTGAATCGTCCAATGTTTACGCTCTTTACACCAAGCGAGGCGTCGTTTGGCATTTACCGGCGTGATGTGTGGCTTATGAGCAGCCGCTCGGCCATGAAATCCAAGTTGTCTCACCTCCCGCCTAACCGTCATAGTCCTTGCAGCGGATCCTGATGCAGTTATGAATTCCTGTGGTGGTCTCGGTAGATGTCTGCCTATTACACATTACGACACTCTTCAACTCTCTTCGGGGTCTGTCAGTCGACAGATGCGGTCAGTCTGTACGCGTTTGTGCTGTAGGGTCCCTTCACGTTTCCACTTCACTATCATATCAGAAACAGTGGACTTAGGGATGTTTAGGAGTATGGAAATGTCGCGTACAGACGTATGACACAAGTGACGACCACGTTCGAAGCCCGTAAGTTCCGCGGAGCGCCTCTTTCTGCTCTCTCACGATGTCTAAAGACTACTGAGGTCGCTGATATGGAGTACCGGGCAGTAGGTGGCAGCACAACGCACCTAATATGAAAACGTATGATTTTGGGGGTGTCCGAATACTTTTGACCACATAGTGTAAATCTCCTGCGCACGCTGCTCTGACCTCACATCCTTGTCCAGAGACAGCGCCTCTGCACCTTACTCTCTGCCAACGATATTGCTTTTCATAACTTTCCGTAACGGCATTAACCTAGAATAAATATGTCATAATACAAAATTTATGCAGGTTACAGTATATATATATCACATTTATAATTAACACGTAGTATCTAAATATTTACCGGATAAAGTAAGTACATTATATTTACAATAAATGTAATGGGAAAATTTTAGGCAGCACATCTGTAGTATAGTTTCACAAACAGTTTGTACTAACAGGGCAGATGCTGATTCCTTGATGTAGTGTCTTTAGCACGTCTTGCAGAAAGTCTACCCAGTGAGGCTCGGAATTTTTAAGAACAGTTTTTCATAACTGTGTAGGACAGTAAGCACCCTAGGTGAACTAGGTATAGGGGTGGTACGGTAGAACCCCGAGTACCCAACCTTCGATTAACTGACCCATCGGATTATCCAAACATGTTTCCGACCATCAGTCTGTGCTCCGTGCCGAACAGCGCCCCAGTCATAGCGATCGCTTTTACTCCCCACAACAAGATTCGGTCTGAGTCACGCTCCTCACGCGTTCTCTGTTGACAGACTACTGTACTTCCAGACTGTCAGCTTTTTCTGTAGTCTTTAATGAGCTGTTTTATTCCTTTTAATTTTAAAGTTGCAGCGTAGCATTACAAAGATCATTAAGTTGTGGTTAAGAAGTTTCTGGGATTGTCAAAAACTAAAAATTGCTACAAATCAGAATATGAAACGTGCTGTGTGCACAATAGAACAGTAATTAAGCACCCTGCAAATACTTGAGAAAGGCGAATCAGGTACTAAATTAGGATCTGAAATGGGTGTTGAAAGACAAATATTAAGGACTGGAAAGAGAACCGAAGAGATTTTGAAGCTTTTTCTTTAACCATAATTAACTTTATAAACTAGAAAGTCATGGAAAAACCCCAACTTGAACTCTTGCATGATGCTGTGTAGGTTTGGCTTTGTCAAGAAAGATGTAAGGTCTCCCTCTTATAGGCGCTATCATAACTGTGGAGGAAAGATGGCGATTTGTTGGCAAAAAACTGAATAGGGTTGTGATCTTTCTGAAGCGATGAAAGCCTCAGCATACTCGTGAAAGGTGCAATTTACACAGTTGCTGAAGCTTGGGCCAAGCTTAAGAAAACCACCCTGCAGAAAACCACGGAAAAAGGTTTGGCCCAGCCTAAACCAAGAGCGAGAGCTTCTAGAAACTAATGACTCAGACACTGCAGATTTAGTAACTGATTTTCAAAAGTTCTAGAATGATATGCAGCCTGCTGATGTAGAGGAATGACTAGCAGAAAGCGACGTTACCAATGAAGACTTTATGATGATGAGGCAATCTGTCTTATTTTGCAACGGTGTGCTGTTGAGCAAGAGGGATCAGATTGTGGGGCAGTGACTAAATTATCTTCGCCGTTTGCAAGAGCCTCAAACCTATTTTTGCAGTAGCCACAAAACGATGGAGGACATGTTGTATGTGAAGCGGGGACCTAGAAACGACGGAGAGGCTCCGTCCCCGCCGCAGCCTCAGTGGTCCACAACCCCACGACGACTACCCGGTATACCGTCTCACACCAGACGAGTGTAACCCCTATGTTTGCGTGGTAGAGTAATGGTGGTGTACGCAGCAATCGCCGACATAGTGTAACTGAGGCGGAATAAGGGGAACCAGCCCGCATTCGTCGAGGCAGTTGGAAAACCGCCTAAAAACCATCCACAGACTGGCCGGCTCACCGGACCTCGAGATAAGTACGCAGGGAGGATTGGTGCCGGGGACCGGGTGCTCCTTCCCACTGCGGAAAGCCGTGCGTTAGACTGCTCGGCTATTCGGGCGGGCATAGAGAACACACTGACCATTACTTCCAGTCTACAAGTCCACACTGTGGGATCCTGCCCACTCGTCTAATATAGGATGCCTTAGAAACAGTTTTCTCGGGTATCTAGACAACCATTCATGCAGATGTTATTAATAGAGTTTATTACAGTAAATTGAATTGACAATACTTAACTTTGCCTTTTTGAAAGGAGGTGTCGCAAGCAATTGGTGACGTGCAAATAATCAGTGTCCTTCGATGTATACAGTTTCCATGCAAGCAATCAATACAGATCACAAGTCACTGCTGAATCGTTTGGATCACGGCTCGTCTTCTAGTGCGGCTCTTCTAGTGACGCCGAGGCTAGCTGGAGCGTCGATGAAATTCTCTTTGTATAGCTGCCGCTACTGTCTTGGTGTCGTCCTTGTCAGCGTTCTATTGGCTGACGTCGTCTCACAACCTTGTCTGCTGTATCGTTCAGGCCGACTCGCGGACTTTTGATGTTACGCCAGAGCACGCACTATTCTTCATACTCGCTGAAAGAAAGTGTTGTTGTTATTTACTCAGCGGGATCAGGAACTATGACTATAGATAAAATTTTTGAGTTGTAAATGGTCAATAAATTCAGCAAAAGTTCAGTTGCACAAAATATAACAATATTTCTGATAATAACAATAATAAAGACCGTAACAGAAACAACATTACTAACAGTTCAGAGGTGACCTCTATGGGAAGTTCCAAGTAAAATAATCTGTCACCCTGACTTCTAATCATCAAAATTAATTGCTCTCCTTAGAAGTGGAAAATAATCTCACCAGTCGCCACATGTTATTGTCACCCTTACGGGCAGCGCACAAAACCTTATTTCTGTGATCGAGGACGGTTTATGGTCCTCATAAGTTCATTTCCTAATTTTGCTGAAAACACTTTTGGTAGCTATCCAGCTGTGACGTCATCCGAGGCATAGTGCACACTTGCGTTTGACTGATGCGGACAGATTGCTGTCTCACAAGGGGACCCTACATACTGTAAATCACGGATTTTGGTGCGATTCAAATATGTTGTAGAGGCACTTACCCTGAGTACCTGGCTATCCAGTTTCTTTAGCGACCGGCCTTGGCTTTTGAGAAAATCGATTTTGAAGTTCACCGCCTGCTTCGCATTCCGTAACAATACATGTAATCGTAGCAAGTCAGCGTAGCGCAGTGGTAAAGCTGCCGTGCTGGAGGTACCGTGTTCTAATCCTGTTGGTATAGTTTTTCCTCCGAAATTTTCAATATTATTTCAAAAAATATCAACAAACAGTGTAAGATATGCGAAATTATGGAAATATATTCAGTTATTAATTTTTTCTGTCATTCAATATTACAAAATCTTATTTTTCACCGTCCACATTTCTTGATGTGCCAGAACAATATTGTGGGTGATACTTATCATAGAAACAACCGAAGCACAAATTTTCGCAGCACCACTAGAATTTTATGAAAGCAACCGTCTTGCAGGCGCACGGTTTCTTCATGAGCGATACCGGGAAACACAATTCTTTTGCACTCAAAAAGATATCGCTTTCATCCGATACTTTCGATGCGAACCATGCGTATCTAATCATGCTTTCAAAAGTGCGCTGAATTGATGTAGGATTAGCGAATGTAATTTTTTCGAATCTTCCGTAGAAGCGATCTCTCTATTGTCTTTCATCAAGTCGGGAGCACTCTGAATAATTTTCGTGAAAATTTTCACCTGTCAGCAAAAATAAATATCGCAGGGCTGCAATAGGGAGTGCACTTTGGTGGGACCACTTTTAGGGTGCAGGTGCTCGCTTTCCTTTCATCAGTGAATAGATGATCGTTAAAAGTTGAATCGGTTTACCCCCCCCCCCCCCCCCCCCCCCACGAATCGATAATGTACAAAACATTTTTCTGTCCCGCGTACGGAAGAATTACAGAACGCAAAAATTCTTCGTACACCAGTTTCGTGAACTTCCCGGATTTCGTGCAGGACGCGACTACATTTCTGTATTTCCCAGTTATTTCATCTACTCGTTTTTGAACTTTAGGACCATATTTTCCGGACGGTTCTTGCATATATAAAAACATATGGGATCACCTTTCCTGAGGCTGTTATACAGGCCCGTGTAAGAATGAGTAGTCTTGTTTAAATCTTTTTTCGAACGAGAACGGTTGTCGTTCCTTTTTCCGAAAGTGATCTATTATACGTTGCTGGCAGCCAGTTTGATCAGTGTTGATTACGAAGTCAAGGTGAAGTTCTCCATGAATATTCTCGTTTGTATGCGGCATTGTTCGCCTGCTGCTATAACTTCGTCCATCGTCGCAAATTCCTTAGAGATGACTAACTTTGTAATTTTGAATAAGAAGAAGAAGAAGAAGAAGAAGAAGAAAAAACGAGCAGGATTGGAACGCAGTATTTCCAGCGAGGGAACCGTGAACCTTAGCCACTGCGCTATGCTGACTTTCTCGGAATATACGTCATGTTACGGGTATACAAATCACGCAATGAACTTCGAAATCGATTTTCTTAAAAACCAAGACCCGTCGCTAAACATCCGGATATGCAGGTAATCAGGGTAAGTGCCTCTACAACATACTTTCAGCGCATAAAAATCCGTGATTTACAGTATGCAGGATCCCCTTGTCAGTGTCTCTTCTCACTGCCTCTCTGTCCATGACTACAAGTGGGCAAAGCGGACAGCTGAACAGAAAATCTGCTATCAACCGCTCTAGGCACAGGTACCAGCATCTAAATGGCTCCTTTCTCGCACATAATATTAAATATAATTAATATCTCTGTCGTTTAATAATTTACAGTCTTCTCAATTTTTATATGAATGGAGTTAATTTGGCCTTAGTTACTGAAAAAGTTTTAGCTCGACTGCATGTAAACTTTGCCGGCTAGAAATTTTATAATAGAACTAGCAGTAGAACGTGACTTCTGAACTGCCTCTGTTAGATTCCCACTCTGCAGCAAATACATTCTGAACTGCAGTCAAATATTATGGGCTAAGAATTGGCGTGATGCAGTCACAAAGTCGAGGTTTAAGGAACCGAAACAAAAATACATTTCACACTTAATTAACTAGATTTTCAGTGCTAAAATTTTCAGTTTTACTTTCTCTTTATATTAGAAATGTATTTTTTGCTTAGTTGTGACTTATTTAATCGTTTTCAGATCCATAAATGACTTGTTTCATTCTCCTCTGGGTCGGAAACCAGCACTCCAAACACCCGAAGGTCCCAAAAGTGTCAGTTAATCTAGATTCTGCTGTATCATTAGTACCAGTCTTTAAAATAAAATAAGAATAGTCTATGAAAAACTATTCACCCGCAGGTGAGGTGAAACTCATACCGCCTCTAGCCTTTATAATATCAATTTGGCACATGCCGCACTTGGCTGAAGCCGTTCATTGATGATTACATCTAGGAAAGCTGCGTTTCGCCCTCTGATGGAAATAGGACCAGACACTGCGTAGAAAATCAAGTTAGAGTGATTCAGCGGATCAGTCGAGATGCTAAGGGACGACTGGTTGTCCTGCGACACAAGAATGTATGTACACTACTGGCCATTAAAAATGCTACACCAAGAAAAAATGCAGATGATAAAAGGGTATTGGACAAATATATTATACTAGAAATGACACACAATTTGGGTGCATAGATCCCGAGAAACCAGTACCCAGAACAACCACCTCTGGCCGTAATAAAGGCCTTGATACGCCTGGGCATTGAGTCAAACAGAGCTTGGATGGCGTGTACAGGTACAGTTGCCCATGCAGCTTCAACACGATACCACAGTTTTTCAAGAGTAGTGACTGCCGTATTGTAACGAGCCAGTTGCTCGGCCACCATTGACCAGACGTTTTCAATTGGTGAGAGATCTGGAGAATGTGCTGGCCAGGGCAGCCGTCGAACATTTTCTGTATCCAGAAAGGCCCGTACAGGACCTGAAACATGCGGCCGTGCATTATCCTGCTGATATGTAGGGTTCCACAGGGATCGAATGAAGGGTAGACTGTTCAAAGTGCCGTCAATGCGAACAAGAGGTGACCGAGACGTGTCATACGCCAATATGACGATGGCGAATTACACATCCAATGTGCATTCACCGCGATGTCGCCAAACACGGATGCGACCATCCCGATGCTGTAAACAGAACCAGGATTCATCCGAAAAAATGACGTTGTGCCATTCGCACACCCTGGTTCGTCGTTGAGTACACCAACGCAGGAGCTCCTGTCTGTGATGCAGCGTCAAGGGTAACCGCAGCCATGGTCTCCGAGGTGATAGCCCATGCTGCTGCAAACGTCGTCTAACTGTTCATGCAGATGGTTGTTGTCTTGCAAACGTCCCCATCTGTTGACTCAGGAATCGAGACGTGGCTGGACGATCCGTTATAGCCATTCGGATAAGATGCCTGTCATCCCGACTGATAGTGATACGAGGCCGTTGGGATCCAGCACGTTGTTCCGTATTAGCCTCCTGAACCCACTGATTCCATACTCTGCTAACAGTCATTAGACCTCGACCAACGCGAGCAGCAATGTCGCGATACGATAAACCGCAATCGTGATAGGCTACAATCCGATCTTTATCAAAGTCGGAAACGTGATAGTACGCGTTTCTCCTCCTTACACGAGGCATCACTACAACGTTTCACCAGACAACGCCGGTCAACGGTTGTTTGTGTATGAGAAATCGATGGAAACTTTCCTCATGTGAGCACGTTGTAGGTGTCGCCACAGGCGTCAACCTTGTGTGAACGCTCTGAAAAGCTAATCATTTGCATATCACAGCATCTTCTTCCTGTCGGTTAAATTTCGCGTCTGTAGCACGTCTTCTTTGTGGTGTAGCAATTTTAATGGCCAGTAGTGTATATAGTGTTGTGTCTAGACAAGACAGCCTAGACACAATGAGAGGACGCCGAAAGGCACGCGCTTAAACTCACGCAGGCTGGCGTGAGGTCTGAAACAGGATACGTAATGAATGCTATAAAGAAAAGTACGTAGCTTCTGGAATACTTAACTTTAATCCATAATTGTATAACATCGCTCTTGATGATACATGCTTCATATAATAAATATCAATTGAATACGGCGCCTTGCTAGGTCGTAGCAATTGACTTAGCTGAAGGCTATGCTAACTATCTTCTCGGCAAATGAGAGAGTCTTCGTCAGTGTAGCATCGCTAGCAAAGTCGGCTGTACAACTGGGGCGAGTGCCGGTAAGTCTCTCTAGACTTACCGTGTTGTGGCGCTCGGTCTGCTATCACTGACAGTGGCGACACGCGGGTCCGACGTATACTACCGGACCGCGGCCGATTTAAAGGTTACCACCTAGCAAGTGTGGTGTCTGGCGGTGACACCACATTCCTCCCCCGCAAATCGGCGAACGGTTGTGTTATAAGGCTTCCGCCCGCCGTGGGGAGGACCCCATGTTGACGTATGCGACGAGGTGGGGAGCCTAACAACAGGCGAGGTTGTGCCACCCGCACCCGGCCATTCGGTCCGAGGGGAGCTAGGAAACGCCTGAAAACCTAGTCCATGGTGCACGCCAACATGCGGTGAATGCGCCCGTAAAGAGACAGGAGGGGCCGAAGGGTCGACCTCCATCGCGTCGGGGTACCCGACGGGCGAAGACGACATCTGGTCCGGAGCGGGCAGGAGTTCCATGTCGGAGGACAGCTGGTCACGGGAAGCGATCGGCGGCGCGTGACCCAGGGAGGCGATTGGCGGCCGCAGCGAAGCGTCCACTGCGGGCGGCGCCGGCGGGAGAACAGGCTGCGGCGGCGGCTGCGGCGGCGGCGCGACGCCATGGGACAAAATGGAAGGCAGCGTCGGTAACACCTGGGGACGGGGCGAGCCAGTAGATGGGTCCCTAGGGCGCTGACCGGACGGCACCGTCGCTGAAAGCAGACGGGGAGCGGCAGAACCCGTGCGACGACAGAGGCGCAGCTGATTGAGATGCCGACGCATCTCACCAGAGGCTCCCCAAAACCAGATACATAGCGCGGCCGAGGCAGCGATGAATGCGCCCTGCGAGCCAACGCCGTGAACCTCGATAGTTGCGATAGTATACAACGTCGCCTGGAGCAAAAGCAGGTGGCTGCCGCTGCACAGGAACCTGATGCGGCGGATGCAGCAAAGACATCAAGGTTCGATGAGGACGACCGTGCAACAACTCAGCCGGCGAGCGACCATCTCGGGGCTGAGAGCGATACGAGGACAAAAAGAGCAATAACGCGTCCTCCCGAGAATGCGACTCTTTCAACTTCAACATCTGCGACTTGAAAGTCCGGACCAGCCTTTCAGCGGCACCGTTTGACTGAGGCGAAAATGGCGCGGATGTCAGATGTTGAATACCATTGGCCTTGCAGAATGACTGAAATTCTGCGGACATGAATTGTGGGCCATTGTCGGAAACAATAGTCTGTGGAAGACCTTCAATGCAAAAGATAGCGGATAACGCTTGGATGGTGGCAGATGACGTCGTGGAAGACATTCGGACAACAAAAGGAAAATTACTGAAGGAATCTATTACAACCAACCACCGAGCATTCCAGAACGGACCAGCAAAATCTATGCGTAAGCGTTGCCAAGGGGAATTGGCTTTCGGCCATGCAAAGAATTTCCGCGGTGGGGCGGATTGTTGTTTGGCACACGCCATACAAGAAGAGCACATATTCGTAATCTCAGCATCGATTCCGAACCAAGTACAGTGCTGACGAGCAAGTTGTTTCGTGCGCACTGTACCCCAATGTCCTTGGTGGAGAAGCCGTAAGACAGAGGACTGTAACGAACGTGGGACCACGACCCTGGACTGATCATTATCAGAACGCAACAGCAAAACACCACATCGTACAAAAAGTCTCTCCTTGTGAGCAAAAAATCTGCGAACCAATGGATCCTCGATCCGTGACTTTGACAAGGCCCATTGCGTAGCAACAAAACGCAAAACGGTAGCAAGGACAGGGTCAGCAGCTGTGGCTGTACCTACACGACGAAAATCAATCGGAAACGATTCGACCAGATCATCGGTATCCGAATCAATGAACATGCAAGCAAGTTCGGAAGAATCGAATGCTCTATCCTCAGCAACAGACAAACGGGACAACGCATCGGCGTTTCCGTGCTTAGCAGTTGACCGATACAAGATATCGTAGCGGTACTGCGAGAGGAAAATAGACTAGCGAAGGAATTTCTGCGCTGTACGTGGAGGTACAGGCTTGTTCGGATGAAAAAGCGATGTCAAAGGTTTGTGGTCTGTGATGATTGTAAAGTGACGACCATACAAGAAATCATGAAACTGAGTAACACCAAATACGAGAGCCAAAGCTTCTTTCTCTATCTGGGAATAATTTCTTTGCGCAGACGAGAGCAATTTGGACGCAAAGGCAATAGGGCGATCATGCAAGCTATCTTCGTGCGCAAGCACAGCACCGATCCCGAAATCTGATGCATCGACCATCAACAAAAGGGGTTTCTGGGGATCGAATGGCGTAAGGCAAGTATTGGAAAGCAACGCCGATATCAACTGGCGAAAGGCGCGTTCGCATTCCGTCGTCCAGACGAACGGAACACCTTTACGGCGTAAGCGATGAAGCGGAGCTGAAATGGAAGAGGCATGGGGAACATAACAATGGCAATAATTAATTTTTCCCAACACACTCTGTAGCTGCTTCAAATTCTGCGGCGAAGGCAAGTCCTGTATGGCACGGAGGTGCTCTGGACTGGGATGTATGCCTTGTGCATTGATTACAAGTCCCAAATATGGTAAGTCACGAGCAAAGAACACACATTTGTCCTTCCGCAAACGAAGACCATTTCGTCGCAAGACCTGAAATAATGTTCTGAGATTGGCTAGATGTTCTTCTTCCGCCTTTCCGGAGATCACAATATGGTCCAGATAGTTTGCTGCAGTAGGGACCGACGCACAAACAGTTTGCAGATGTTGCTGAAACAATGCAGGGGCGGATGCACACCCGAATGGCAGTCTTGTGAATCGAAACAAACCAAGATGCATGTTAACCACCAATACGTGCTGGGATTCGTCGTCCACTGGTATTGGCAAGTACGCATCTGCTAGGTCCAACTTCGAAAAATATTTACCCGGGCACAGTTTGTCAAAAAGATCTTCCAGGCGGGGTAAAGGAAAAGTTGCAATCACTAGTTATGGATTCACTGTTGCCTTGAAGTCCACACAAAGTCTCAATTTCCCGGAAGGTTTTGGTAAAATTACTAAGGGTGATGCCCAGAGAGAAGCTTGCACACCTTCAATCACATCTTGTGATTCCAAATCGTGTAATGTTCTTGCGACCTCATCACGCAATGTGTGGGGAACATTGCGCGCTCGGAAAAATTTCGGTTGCGCGTTTACTTTCAGTTCCAAATGTGCTTCATAGTTCTTAGTGCAACCAAGGCCCGGTGCAAAAATGTCTGCAAATTCTTCACATAGACGAGAAACACTAGCTGAAGGCACAGTCTGGTTCACTGAGAGGACCTGATTGACTATAGACAAGTTAAACAACTGAAATAAATCCAAACCAAACAAGTTCACTGCAGAAGAAGAACGAAGAACGTAAAATGACACAAGTTTTGTTTGTCCCTTGTATGTTGCAAGAAGGCTGCACTGTCCTAACACAGGGATATGCTGTCCTGAATAACTATGTAACTTAACATTTGCGGCACGCAACTGAGGTGTGCCCAGTTGTACGTGTCTTTATTGATTAGTGAAACTGCAGCTCCGGTAACGAGCTGGAATGGGATCACGTTGCCATTTATGACCAAATCTACAAAAAGTTTATTGTCCTGCTGACGACAAGAGCGACTGTCTCGTGCAACTTGAACTGACACTGGTACAGAATCACTTGCCAATTGACGTGATTTCCGGCGACGTCGACGCACACTTTTTGTGGGACGCACACAGTCACCTTTAGAGAGAGTGGCACTGGGCGGAGTGGAATTAACTACATGAATGTCCATGGGCGAAGGTTCACGAGCCTGAGTAGCCTTGGTTCGATTCCGGCGCAAAGCAAAGGGCCTAGAATGGTTTTGAGTGTCCGATCTGAGCTTTTTCTGGCAAACACTCTGAACATGTCCTTTTTTATTACAGAAAAAGCAAATAGCTTGGCGTGACGGGCAATTCTCACGCGAATTCTAGTAGCACACCGCGGGCATGATTTCACTGCATTTGCATGCTTGCGCGGCACACGTGGCTGCGCCGACGTGCGCGAGGGCTGTTTACAGTTCCGTGCAGCTCGCCAGGCGGGCTGGTTAATGTGACACACGGCTGGCGAAGTTTCAAATGATTCCTGAGCAAAGTCAAGTGTGTCTTGCCTCTCCAATATGTCTATCACTTGTTGAAGGGAGGGATTGACTAGTTTCAAAATTTTCTCCCGTATACGAACATCAGAAACGTTCTGTGCGATCGCATCACGTACCATAGTATCTGAATAAGGGAGTCCACATTCACACTCGATAGCACAATCCCTTGTAAGGCCTTGCAAAGTCGCAACCCACTCCCAATTAGTCTGACCGGGCGTACGTTTTGTACGAAAGAAAGCATACCGTTTGGCAACTACATTGACTGATTCCTTGAAATATGCATCTAATGCAGACAAAATTTCTTCGTAGGACAGAGTTGCTACGTTGCGTCGGGGAAACAATTTCACTATCACCCGGTACGTCTGGACGCCGACACATGATAATAAGTGAGGCTGCCGCTCATTACCTTGAATTCTGTAGGCGGCGAGATGAAATCCAAATTGGCGTGACCACTCCGTCCAGCTTTCCATTGCCGCATCAAATTGACGAAAAGGTGGTGCAACTGCGTGTTGTGGCTGCGGTAGCGGTGGAGCGGCGGCGGCCGCATCGTTGTGCATCGCACGTTCACCCTGGACGAGCTGTCCAAGGGCATCCAGTAAGGCCTGCGTCTGCTGATTCTGCAAGCGATAAAATTCGGACAGTACATTTGGAGATTGTGGCGAAGCCATGACACAAGTAATCTAAGCAAGTATAAAGAACAAGACCCTGTTTTTCCTCGTCACCAAAAATGTTGTGTCTAGACAAGACAGCCTAGACACAATGAGAGGAAGCTAAAAGGCACGCGCTTAAACTCACGCAGGCTGGCGTGAGGTCTGAAACAGAATACGTAATGAATGCTATAAAGAAAAGTACGTAGCTTCTGGAATACTTAACTTTAATCCATCATTGTATAACATCGCTCTTGATGATACATGCTTCATATAATAAATATCAATTGAATACAGCGCCTTGCTAAGTCGTAGCAATTGACTTAGCTGAAGGCTACGCTAACTATCTTCTCGGCAAATGAGAGAGTCTTCGTCAGTGTAGCATCGCTAGCAAAGTCGGCTGTACAACTGGGGTGAGTGCCAGTAAGTCTCTCTAGACCTGCCGTGTAGTGGCGCTCGGTCTGCTATCACTGACAGTGGCGACACGCGGGTCCGACGTATACTACCGGACCGCGGCCGATTTAAAGGCTACCATCTAGCAAGTGTGGTGTCTGGCGGTGACACCACATATAGTCTTGCGAAAACGGCCGTTGTCATCTGAGAAGAACGGAATGTCCACAGTGCACTCGTCATGAAGGCCGCAAAACTTTGTCTAAAAATTGATGATAGGTTTCTTTAGTGAGTCCCTCCAAAACCCAGGCGATCATTGTAGGCAAAACCACCCCTTCCTTCCGCCTCCTCGATTTCTATCTCACCATCTATGGCCGTCCTATCGCCCTCACCCCCACCCTTAAGTACCTTGGCGTCACCTCGACCATCTCCTCTGTTGGACCCCCTATCTCCGGAGAATCCAAGCCAAGGCACGCTCCCAACTTCGTCTCCTCAAGTTCCTTTCCGTCTGTACGTGGGGTCTGGACCCCTCCACCATACTCCACACCTATAAATCCCTCATCCACCCTCTCCTCTGTTACGCCCATCCGGTCTGGATCTCCGCCGCCCCCCCCCCCCTACCTTTTATAAATCCCTTCAGATCCTTGAACGCCATGCTCTTCGCCTCGCGTATCACATCCGTGTCCCCTCCCCCCCACGGATCCTGTACGACCTAATTCCGTTCCCCCACCTCCTCCTTTTCCTCGAACAGATACGGATCCCCTACACCTCCCGTAAACTTGATCCTACTCACCCGCTTGTCTCACCCATCCTCTCCCACCCCTGCCCGCTGCCGCACTTGTATTCCCACATCTCACTCGGTCTCCATCTCTCCATCCTCCTTACCCTCTCCCAAGGTGGCTTCCGCCAGCTCCCCCTCCCTGATGATGCCCTCCTTCCCCCCCCCCCCCATCTACCCCTCCTATCAACTTTGATCCTCTGCTCTCACTTCCTGTGTTTTTTCCTTTGGGCACCCTCCCTCCCTTCTCTCCTCCTTCCCTCCCTCCTTCCTTTCTTCCCACTGCTCCCCCGGGCTACCCCTACCCCCATCCCTCTACCCTTCCTTCCATCTCCTCTACCATTGGCATCTTTGCACTCCCATTTCCCTCTCCCTCACCCTTCTCCCCCCTCTTGGCAGGTCTCCGGACTCGTACAAGTTTCGTGAACATTAGTGCGCCGGAGATCATCGCCATCCGTTTCTCGTGTGTGCCGCCGTGTTTTGTGTTTAGTGTTCACCGACACACTCCATCGTTCACATGTGCCATCGACCTCTTCAGTGTTTGTGCGTCGTGTCAACAGTTCGTAGTGTGGATTATCGTCGAGTGTAAACGGCTCCGTGTTTTTGTATTTATGTGTCTACTGTTTTTTTACCCACCATTATGTAACTTATGTGTATTCTTTCTGTTTTTTCTCATTGTCTATTCTGAGGCTGAAGAGCAGCGTAGGATGCTGTTGACAGCCTGCCTGTTGTACAGGTTTTAAAATAACAATAAAGAAAAAAAAAATCTTTAGTGAGGCTGTCCCGATTTTGTGACTGATGCGTGCACATTGTGTTGCTGCTTCATTAATTTTCTTACGTGTTGTTGAAATCAAGGACCAAATTTGTCACTGACTTATTAGAGTCAAACAAAACCTGTTGGTAACAGTTTTCTGGGAAGGGATAGTCTGTGTCAGGTGCGACGATAAAAGCTATTTTTAATAACTTTTTGAAAGACTTCCTTCTTTTGTCAAGTATTGTGTTGTATTTCACGATATCGCAAAAAAACATTGATGCGACATGTTTCCGCGACAGCAAAAGAAAAAAAAATAGCAACATAAGCTTTATATGAAAACTGGGTGCATAATTTCAAAGCTAAGCTCTTAGCCACTACTCTACTAATTAACTTGGCTACGTTTTGCGCGGGCGGCCAGATGAAGGTGGTGGGCAGACGAAGCTTCATCGAAACTTCGATTGTCATTTTCTCGGAAACTATTAGTGTTGACGCCTAAGCCAAAAGTAGAGATCCCTTATTTTCATGCTTCTTTCACTGTGCCACGTTTCGACTCTATTTGCACGCGACCTATGTTGGGTTCCTCTTGAAATGTTAGCGTTATCAAATTGAAAAGCCTTAATTTTCCTTGTGCCGTCAATGACACAGAATAATTATCATCCTAATCAGGAAGGGTGCCTTAGGTACACTGAGATTTTACAACGAACACCAGGTACCGCTAATACTCTACACACGTCATCGAGGTGGCCAGTCGGAATTATCTCACCATTAACGATAAACAGTCATATGACATCCTGGGGCAGTGGAGTGGAAAAACATGTTCAAATAAAATTACTCGTCTATTCGTAAATGCAGTGTGAACGATCTGCTGCTTGTACTCTGTGGAGCCGGCCGGGGTGGCCGAGCGGTTCTAGGCGCTACAGTCTGGAACCGCGCGACCGCTACGGTCGCAGGTTCGAATGGAGAAGAAATATCACTTACAGTGGGAGCTTCTTTTATCGCAGCTATTGAGCCGATGCTTGCCTTCGTTCCAGTCGCTCGCGTATCTGCCGGTTTTTAGCGCTAGCAGGTCGCGCCGCCATAAACGGAGGTTTTTTGTAATTAGCGCCCAACAACCCATCGACAGCGACGTCATTAAAGGCGGAACACTCGCCCGCTCCTGAAAAGAGACCAGGAGAGGCCGTCTGCAGCAGTGATTAGGGGCTGGCCGCTCTTTCACCTGGCTCAGTTCAGCGAGCTCAAAGAAAAATGCTGCGATAGCGGCCTTTTCGTTGCCATGACAGCACGATGGATGATCGTTCATCACTGAGTGGAAAAATGGTCTAGCTGGAAAAATGAATGGTTTTTGCAGCAGAAAGCTAACTACTGTGAACTCTCAAAGTTATCACCTTCACAGCTCAAAGAAAACATAGAGTCAACAACACATCTTCTGTTGCAAATTATTACTGAATCCGTTCAATATGCATAACGTCTTAAAGCCTGTTTATGAGCCATATCGTTGTGTCAAGTCCTTGATTCTCCAAATTGACTTCTCGTGGTTGAATAAGCACAGTGAGGTACGATAAACAGAAAACATTTTACAATAATGTTAACCTGCAATACTCGAGCCGGCCGGTGTGGCCGAGCGGTTCTAGGCGCTACAGTCTGGAACCGCGCGACCGCTATGGTCGCAGGTTCGAATCCTGCCTCGGGCATGGATGTGTGTAATGTCCTTAGGTTAGTTAGGTTTAAGTATTTCTAAGTTCTAGGGGACTGATGACCTCAGAAGTTCAGTCCCATAGTGCTCAGAGCCATTTGAACCTTTTTTTTTTTTTTTTTTTTTTTTTGCAATACACGAGCACCCATCGCGAAGTATTTGTTTTTTTAATTCTCCAGGCCAAGACTAATACTGGTTTTCTATCTTCGAAAGATGTCCATCGTTTTACTCATTTATCTTAAAAAATGTCTCAAGTGACAGGCACTGTATGTCGTTATCCACGGAAATAATCAAGCCACAAGTCTCCCCGCACAAGAAAATGTATACGCTCTGTTTTAGAACCTACTTTTTCAGACTGCGTTCTCAGAATAGTGTAGGAGTCAGATAAGACATTCAACAAAACCATTAAAACACATACACTGTTGATTAATATCAAATATATGTTGACAGAACTTCATGTTTACTCCGCAGTAAGGCCAAGTGTCTGATTCATTAGCTGCAGCTTATTTTTTATTAATTACCGTGGATGTTGTTTATCATCGCACTGGATCTAAACATAAAGTTGTTACAGTTCATTCTTAATCGCGTCGAATTAAACGTTCCTAATAACCAATCCTCTCAAAGGCACCTATCAGTGCTCCTTAACACCTAGGTCACTGCTTGTAGGATTTTACACCGTTTCTTTCTGAAAGATTAGGTGGTGTATTTGGAAGGCGAAGATTGCAATTTGAATTGCCTCCTCCGCAGAGTACATGCAGCAGATTGTTCACACTGCATTTACGGATAGACGAGGAATTTTATTTGAACATGTTTTTTCCGCTCCAGTGCCCCAGGATGTCATACGTCTGTTTGCCATTAATGGTGAGATAATTGCGACTGCCCTCCTTGATGACGTGTGTAGAGTATACCACAGAGCAAACCCGGTTATTCACCTGTTTAGGCGTATCAGTGCTGACTGGTATACGAAATGTGGCTATAACATAACAGGACAATTTCTGTAAAACATTTTATAACAAAAACATACATATTTAGGTACTGTCACCCTCAATATACTCCCTCCTCTATTTCTACAACGTTCTATGCGAATTTTCAATTGATAGAAACATTGCTGCAAGTCTTCCTCTGTAGGCTCCTTGGCGACGCCTACTGCTTTTCCTTTAACTGGTTCAACGGACTGAAATCGTCTTCTTTTCAAAGCAAGTTTGACCGTCGGAAACAGATAAAAAATGGTTCTGAGCACTATGTGACTTAACATCTGTGGTCATCAGTCCCCTACAACTTAGAACTACTTAAATCTAAATAACCTAAGGACATCACATACATCCATGCCCGAGGCAGGATTCGAACCTGCGACCGTAGCGGTCACGCGCTTCTAGACTGAAGCGAGTAGAACCGCAGGGCCACACCGGCCGGCGGAAACAGGTCAAAGTCACATTGTGCTAGATCAGGCGAGTAAGGTGCGTAGTCTTACACTGGGGTCCTTCGTTTCGGTAAAACCTCATAACAGATAATGTGGTACGAGCCGGTGCGTTGTCTTGTTGCAGAACCCATGAATTGTCGCTCCACAATTCGACCGTTTTACTGCTTATTTTCCGATAGAGTTGATCAAGAACCTCAGTGCAGTTGAACTGGTTAGTATTTTGGCATGCAGGAACCCAGTGAAGATACACAATTAAATGAACATCGCAAAAAAGATCATCATAGCTTTGAATGCTAACTGGCTCATTCGGGCTTTTTTCCAAGATATTAGGATAGTTCCCATTGGTATTCAGAATGTTGGTACAAACATTTTCGAAAGATTCTTTTTATTAGATCGAGAGAATTTTCGATCTAGTTTCACATAAACATCCCTAACGTTAAATTGATTATGTAGTATTTGTCTTCCGTATTCTTTGTCAATTCCTGCAGTTTCAGAAATCGTTAGAATTCTCAAACAGCGGTCACACCGACATTTTTATCCGTTTTCGATGTAGAAAGGCGTCCCAGGCATCAGTCATTTTCAGAGTTTTTCTCTGCCATCTTGAAAACGCTTGAACCACTCAAAAACTCGCTTACGTGATAAGCAGTCTTCGCCATACACTTCGCTTAGAAAGAGATAGTTCTCAGTAGCACCTTTTGCATGTCTCATGTCCAGTTTCACGACAATTCTTTGCACCATTATTACACTTACCTTTTCCCGGCAACACAAAAAGCTGATCTTACACAAACGAAGGCCACAACCACACTTATTAGTCTACAGGCACCAGAGATACAGCATTCTACTGAGAAGGCTACATGCTCACAGATATTGGCGCGTGAGTACTTGCGCATGACAGTATCGGTCCAATTGTTTTATAGCCACATCTCGTATAGTTGCGAAGCTGATTTAAAATACTGTACAATAATATTTTAAAATTGCCATTTGGAGTATAGTTTTTCCTTGTAATCTTCTACATCTACAGTCATCCTAAGCTTCCTTAGGAACCAGGTCAGCAATCCTTGTTAGGGCTGATATTTGGCCCGTACTGTACAAGTGGCCACACAATTGGGGAATCGGAATATTTTATTAAAAAGCTTTTTTTATGGGTTTCTTTGGTTAAGAGTGCTGCTTATTGGGAGACGGGAGAGTCACTCGCGGCACTAGCGTGCGTTGTTGGGCTACAACCGTTCTCACAGTTAAGGATTTCTGGTGAATGGATGCCCCGCAATTATCGCCAGCCGCCAACAAGTCCAGCCAATGGGAGCACAGGAAACTGATCAAATGGCTCTGAGCACTATGGGACTTAACGTCTGAGGTCATCAGTCCCCTAGAACTACTTAAACCTAACTAACCTAAGGACATCATACACATCCATGCCAGAGGCAGGATTCGAACCTGCGACCGTAGCGGTCGCGCGGTTCCAGACTGTAGCGCCTAGAAACTGATCACGTGAGCTCTAGGGAGCTGGGAACTGAGTAGCGGGCTGAAAAGAGCTCGCTCTCTCTGCAGCTGGCTCCCAACCTGCAACACACATTATCCCACTCTGCTATGATTCTATCGTTATATTGGTCGTAATTGCCCCTCAAGGCGTGTGGTGTCTTCCCTGGGTGGAACCTATGTCTCTCTTAATAGAATATAAAGCTGACAATTGGTTTAACAGATTTTCTGTCGATTGAACGCCCACTTCTTGACCTGAACTCTCACATCCTGATCATCTTGTGTAGTACAATGGGATCAAACGCACCACTGGATCAGGACTATTTCGCTGCTGGGTCTGGAGCCAGGGTCTTCTACATAGCCTCTAGCCCTTGCATACATCTGGTCTTTGTCAGCTGGCATTGCAATGTGTTGATTTTGTCTGGGCCATTCGGCACATTTCACTGGTGTCAGTCGTCCGATGCATCCACACGTGACTCCAGTCTGCAGTGGACCCTCGGCGCTGCATGGCAGTTCTTCTTCCGCTTGCCTTCTGTCGGAGGCGCTTCACTGCCCACTGCTGACGCCTCCTATTGTTGCTGCCATCCCCTTGAGGGACTGGGCGTCGATTCCGGAGTCCTTATAGCCTCACCATCACAGTCGCCATTGTAGTCACTATATCACCACCAATCCGAGGGTCCGTTGTTCTCCGTACGCTTTTGCCTATTTGCATCCCGACGATCTGCTGGCGAATAGCTATGTCAATGCTGTAACACAGAATATTACAGAACTGTTTTCCTCGCAGGCATCGTTTTCAAATCTGCTTTCATTGCACTTCTGTTACTCACAAAGTTTTTGGTCCCTTTGTCAGTAACCATTCCTCGGACACACTCCTAGCAAGAAATACCCGCTGAAGGTGGTAGCGATGGTCCTATTAGGACTCTGCAGAGCTAGATAGAGAAACTCACAGTCAGATTTTGTGTGTGAAGGGGGTGGACGGTTTATTAGGTTAGAGGGTCTCGGGAACGCGCAGAAAGGGTTTCAGTTTCAAAGGGTACTCGACGAACACAGGAGGAGGACAGACATAGGAACAATCACTGTTGTAGTTGTAACCCATCACAGCTGTGTTGGAAAGTAACCAGAGCTCAAAACACTAATAGAAAACACTGATGCTTAAAACTTTATAGGTACGGAAAGCTGGCTAAATTAGGTAGTAAGTTCAGCTGAAATTTTTACAAATTACCTAACGGTGTTCAGAAGGGATAGGTTAAATATAGTTAAAAATCGAGTGTTTATTGCTGTCAGATGAAATTGAAGCAGATAGTCCCTGTGAGTTAGCATGAGTAGAGGCTAGACTTCATAATTGGAAGATATTAATAATTGGTTCCTTTTACCGACCCTCCCGACTCGGTTGATACAGTTGCTGAATAGTTCAGAGAAAACTTGAGTGTGATTTGAAACGAGTACCCCGCTCATACAACTATACTTCATAGTGACTTCTATTTACCTTCGTTATGTTGCCGAAAATACCTGTTTAACCCTTAACGTCCCAGGTGCGGTGTCACAGACCGCCAGCGTTTATTGTTACTCTGTTGCTAATGCATATGGGGCGGGGGGAGGGGGGGGGGGGTGCGCTAGTAGATTGCAGCCTTATCTGGTTGTTCTTCACCGAAGCCGCTGCAGTTTTCTTTGTCAGTAGTCACTTGAATGTAACATGAACCTATACTATTACTGCTTCTTTCGTGCTGTCGGTCTCTGAGACCGCTCCTGGGACTTTGAGTTACGGATTCAGCAGCCAGGTCTTTGTCTGCTGACTGTGAGGATACTGTTCTAAAATAGTTTGTGGACATTATGGGAAGTAATGTCGGAGCAGATAGTGACAACTAAATTGCAAGTGAAGATATCATAATTCAGAACAGAAACAGTGCAAAAACGGAGAAGAATTTGTTTTCTCACCTGTGAATTCTTTGGAAGAAGCAGTTGATCAAAGTGATGAAGACAGAAGTGTAGAGAATGAATCTTTAGCTAAAGGTTCTGCTACAAATATGTTCATTTGAAACAAATGTTGCTGGTCGTCGAAGCCTCTTCCAACGACGGCCAGTGGTATTATTTCTCCGCATGTTGGACACAATTGGGGTGAATCGTTTGTCCATCATAGTTCCTACAATGACTATACTTAGGTGAGCCGTTTTAATTTTTAGAAGAAACTTGCAGACTCATTGCCGACACAACAGATAACACATAGCCTGTGAACTTCGCGCACCCTTCTATGTGTTTTGGGTGTAGCAGAACCGAGGGTAAAAATTGTTGTGGAAGGACTAGAGAAACGCAAAACAAGCTCGACATGTGATGAAAAAAGGAAGAGAAAGACACCTCTTGTTTTTTATTGTGGCAATAAGCCAATCCTAGCTGATTTCTCGACAAAAAACGAAGATAAATATTCGCTTGACACTTTCCTAAGAGACCGTCTCCACGGCTTCCAATCCGTCTATGTAAGCGTAGACCAGACATGGATTAAATTTAAAGAAACAGTGCCGACGGCATTTGAAAGATATATGCCAAGCAAATTAATAAGATATGGTACTGATACTCCATGATACACAAAATAGGTCAGAAAATTATTACAGAAGCAACGGGAAAAGTGTGCCAAATTTAAAAGAACGCCAAATCCCCAAGATTGATAAAGTATTACAGGAGAAATTTAGCACGAATTTCAATGCGAGATGCTTTTAATAGTTCCACAACGAAACTCTGTCTCGAAATCCGGCAGAAAACACAAAGAGACTGTGATCGTGTGTAAAATAAACCAGTGGCAAGACGCAGTCAATACCTCCACTCCGAGATACTAATGGTGATGTTACAGGTGACAGCGCTACTAAAGCATAGTTACTAAGTATGTTTTTTTTTTGAAATTTCTTCACTAAAGAAGACGAAGTAAATGTTCCAAAATGCGTATAAGGAACAATATTAGTAACATAGCAGTAGATATCCTTGGTGTAGTGAAGCAGCTTTAAACACTTAAGAAAGGCAAGGCTTCCGGTCCATACTGTATACCAGTCAGGTTTCTTTCAGACTTCTGATACAGTAGCTCCATATTTAGCAGTCATATGCAACCGCTCACTCGTAGGAAGATCCGTTCTCAGAGACTAGAAAGTTGCACCTGTCACACCAATACCGAGGAAGGGAAACACGAGTTCCCTGATTTGCAGTTCCATATCACTAACGTCGATTTGCAGAAGAATTTTGGAACATATCACATGTAAGAAAACGATTTATTGACAAATAACCCACACAGTTTCAGAAAATATCGTCCTTATGAAGCACAACTAGCTCTTTATTCTCACCAAGAAGTGACTACTATCGACAAGGGACGTCACACTGATTCCATATATTTAGATTTCCAGAAGGCTTTTGACACTGTAACTCACAAGCGATTTCTAATTAAATTGCGTGCCAATCGAGAATCGTCTCATTTGTGTGGGTGGATTCATGGTTTTCTGCCAGAAAGTTCACAGTTCGTAATAGCTGACGGAAAACCATTGAGTAAAACAGAAGTAATATGTATCATTCCGCATGGAAGTGTTATACGCTTTCTGATCTACGTAAATGATTTAGGAGAAAATCTGAGCAGTCCTCTGAAATTGTTTGCAGATGACGCTGCTAATTACCATCATGTAATGTCATCAGATGATGAAAATGAATTACAAAATAATTTAGACAAGATATTTACATAGCGTAAAAAGTGGCAATTGACTATAAATAATGAAAAATGTGAAGTCATCCACATAAGTACTCAAAGGAATCCGCTCAATTTCAGTTACACGATGAATCACTCAAACCTAAAGGCTGTAATTCAACTAAATGATTTAGGACTAAAGTTACGAATTACTTAAATTGGAAAATCACATAGATAATGTTGTGGGGAAAGCAAACCAAAGACAACGTTTTAGTGGCGGCACTTTTAGAAAATGTGACAGGTCTATTAAAGGGCTTACCTACAGTACGCTTTCCACACTCTCCTGGAGAATTGCTGTGCGGTGTGGGATCTGCATCAGGTAGGATTGACATAGGACATGGAAAAACTTCGAAATAGGGTAACTCGTTTTGTATGATCACGAAATAAGGGAGAGATTGCACAGATATGATACCCGAATTGGAGGGGCAGTCATTTAAACAAAGGCGTTTTTCACAGCGCCAGGATCTTCTCTTGAAATTTAAATCGCCAAATTTTTCTCAGAGCGTGAAAATATGTTGTTGGTGCCAACCTAAATATGGAGAAATGATCATCGTAATAAAGTAAGAGAAAAAAGAGCTCACACGGAAAGATTTAATTGTTAGTTTTTCTGCTGTTCGAGGGAAGGACGGTAGGAAAGTACCTTAAAGGTGGTTCGATGAACCCTATGCCAGACACTTAATTCTGAATTACAGAGTCGTCAGTTACATGCAGATTTAGATGCAGAAATTTCAGACTGAGGAGGCAGCCGTACTGCGTTAGCTTCCTTAAAACCCTCAAAAGCGTCCTGAACATTACCTTCCAAATGCGCAAGAAAATTAAGACTGTTTTGGGTACATCCGTTGACAATAAGTGGAACAAATTTACAAAGTCGGGAGTATATAAAATCACTTATGGATACTGTGATAGTGTTTGCATTGTAGAGACAGCGTATGACTTTTAGCTAGATTCAGGGAACACAGTAATATAAGCACTACTGCTATGTTAGATCAGCTGCTTCGGGCAGCTACTTCATCAAACATTGGTTTGATTCCTGTGAATACTATTGATAACTGGAACTTCACAATACATGGCCTGCATCTCAGTAGGAGAGGGAAGGATAAACTGGTTGGGATGAGAACAAAATCTTTAAGAAGTGGGGGGTGGGGAGGGGGGTACTGAAACTCTTGGGAGTACCTCTTTTTTAGGCTAAGATTGGTGTCTACCGACTCAAAATTGAATGAAATGGAGCTTAATGAGATCCTCTGACTGGCAGATACTAGAGATGTTAAAATACCACAGTGTCCTCACAAAATTACAGTGATAAATAAAACTAGTATATTGCTTCAGAGTACCAGGGGATTAACAAACATAGTAGAAAAGCTTCTTGTTTGTTTCAAAGATTTAGGAACTGAGGGTGGAATCCATGTACTATGCCTGTCTGAACAGAATATAGTCATAGATACGAAAAAGGTAAATGTAGGCGAATACAAGCTTTCAACACATATAAGAAGTGACATTATGGGGAAAGCAGGAGTTTCCAAATAGATTAAAGCTTATCATTGTGTGAAAAATTTAGAAACTAAACAAATTTGTTTACATCGACATACAGAAGGATGTCCCTGTGGGCTTAAACTAAATAATGGTACTTTTATAATTCTAGCTGTGTGCAGGTCCGCACTGGGAAATATTCAGTTATTTCTGAAAAACTCGGATTCTTTCTTGTCCTATCTGTCAGATGGAGGGGAAGTAAATTATCTGTTGTGGGGCTTTCAGTGTAGATTTTGTGAAAGAGTCTGATAGAAAGAATGACTTTGAAGTATTACTTAGTTATTTCAATTTGACATCAGATATTTATTTTCCTACTCGGGTAGTACAGGAAAAGAGCTCACCAATAGATAATGTTCTTATAGAGCAAGATAAATTTAATCAAATAAAAGCTTTTCCTGTTTAAAATGTTCTTTCTGATCATGATTCACAGTTAAGATACAATACAAGACGTAGCTCCATACAGTAATTCAAAACAGGCCTCCTAAACAGTGCCTTCAGTTAACGACTGCTAATTTTAGGGTCACCATACAACAGTTAGACTGGGATGAGGTGTAGAGGAAACCTAAAGCTAATTTAAAATTTGACGTATTTCATGATACCTTTGTGAGAATATTTGAAAATAGTTTCCACAAGTAAGCAGTGAAACACAATTCTAATAAAAGGTGTAAAAATATCTTGTAACCACAAAAGGGAAATGTATTTTATAGCTATAAGGAGTTATGATCCAGAAACAGTGAAACATTATAAAAACTACTGCACTGTATTAAGAAAAGGTATTAAGATGTCCTGAAGAATATGCATTGCCCCTTAGGTTAGCACCACTTATAATAAAATAGAAACAATTTAGAAAATTGTGAAAAGAAAAACTGGGCGACCGAGAGCACAGGAAGACTTAGTTCTATCAAACTCAAAGAAAATTTTGTTAACAAAGAGTTAGAAGTAGATAATATTTTTAATAATCATTTTTAAATGTTGTAGAGAAAATAAGTTCCTGATGTTCATTAGAAAATGCATGGAAGAGGTAATGCATATGCAATTTGACAAAACTGAAATTCCACCCAACTCTCCTACCGAAATTAGGAAAATAATAAATTCACTCAAAAGTAAAACCTCACGTGGCTTTGGCGATAATTCCAACAGACTACTGAAACCTTGTTCCCGACAGATAAGTAGGATTCCCAATCATATATATAGTAGGTCACTGAAACGGGGATTTTCTTTGCATAAACTGAAATGTGCTATTGTTAAACAATTGCATAAAAAGGGGATGGATCTGATGCTAACAACGTCCATCCAATCTCACTCCTGACAGCTTTATCCAAAATTCCTGAAAAATTAATGTAGTGAAGAGTAGCTTCACATACAATTTTTTTCAGGAAGGCTTTTCAACAGAAAATTATATATATATGCTTTCAATGATCAAATATTAAATGCTGTAAATAACCGTGAACCATGGACCTTGCCGTAGGTGGGGAGGCTTGCGTGCCTCAACGATACAGATAGCCGTACCGTAGGTGCAACTACAACGGAGGGGTATCTGTTGAGAGGCCAGACAAACATGTGGTTCCTGAAGAGGGGCAGCAGCCTTTTCAGCAGTTGCAGGGGCAACAATTTGGATGATTCACTGATCTGGTGGCCTTGTAACACTAACCAAAACGGCCTTGCTGTGCCGGTACTACGAACGACAGAAAGCAAGGGGAAACTACAGCCGTAATTTTTCCCGAGGGCATGCAGCTTTACTGTATGGTTGAATGATGATGGCGTCCTCTTGGGTAAAATATTCCGCAGGTGAAATAGTCCCCTATTCGAACCTCCGGGCGGGAACTACTCAAGAGGACGTCGTTATCAGGAGAAATAAAACTGGCGTTCTACGGATCGGTGCGTGTAATGTCAGGTCCCTTATTCGGACAGGTATGTCCAAAAATCTAAAGTGGGAAATGGATAGGTTGAAGTTAGATATGGTGGGAATTAGTGAAGTTCGGTGGTAGGAGGAACAAGTCTTCTGGTCAGGTAAATACAGGGTTATAAATACAAAATCAAATAGCGGTAATGCACTAGTAGGTTTAATAATGAATAAAAAAAAGGAGTGCGGCTAAGCTACTGCAAACAGCATAGTGAATGCGTTATTGTGGCCAAGATAGACACGAAACCCACGCCTGCTACAGCGTTACAAGTTTATATGCCAATTAGCTCTGCAGATGACGAATAAATTGACGAGATGTATGATGAGATAAAAGAAATTATTCAGGTGGTGAAGGGAGGTGAAAATTTAATAGTATGGGTGACTGGAATTCGATAGTAGGAAAAGGGAGAGAAGGAAAAGTAGTAGGTGACTATGGATTGGGGGCAAGAAATGGAAGAGGAAGCCGCCTAGTGGAATTTTGCACAGAGTATAACTTAATCATAGCTAAAAGTTGGTTCAAGAATCATGAAAGAAGGTTGTATACATGGAAGAAGCCTGGAGATACTAGAACGTACCAAATAGATCATATAACGGTAAGACAGAGCTTTAGAAACCAGGTTTTAAATAGTAAGACATTTCCAGGGGGCAGATGTGGACTCTGACCACAATCTATTGGTTATGAACTCTAAATTAAAACTGAAGAAACTGCAAAAATGTGGAAATTTAAGGAGATCGGACCTGGATAAACTGACTAAACCAGAGGTTGTACAGAGTTTCAGGGAGAGCATAATGGAACAATTGACAGGAATGGGAGACATAAATACAGTAGAAGAAGAAAGCGTAGCTTTGAGGGATGAAGTAGTGAAGACAGCACGGGATTAAGTAGGTAGAAAGACGAGGGCTAGTAGAAATCTTTGGGTAACAGAAGAAATATTGAATTTAATTAATGAAAGGAGAAAATGTAAAAATGCAATAAATGAAGCAACCAAAAAGGAATACAAACGTCTCAAAAATGAGACTGACAGGAAGTGCAAAATGGCTAAGCAGGAATGGCTAGAGGACACATGTGAGGATGTAGAGGCTTATCTTACTAGGGTAAGATAGATACCGCCCACAGGAAAATTAAAGAGACCTTTGGAGAAAAGAGAACCACTTGTATGAATATCAAGAGATGGAAATCAAGTTCTAAGCAAAGAAGAAAAAGCAGGAAGGTGGAACGAGTGTATAGAGGGTCTATACAAGGGCGATGTACTTGATGACAATATTATGGAAATGGAAGAGGATATAGATGAAGATGAGAAGGAAGATATGATATTTCGTGAAGAGTTTGCCAGAGCACTGAAAGACCTGATTCGAAACAAGGCCCCGGGAGTAGACAACATTCCATTAGAACTGCTGATAGCCTTGGGAGAGCCAGTGCTGGCAAAACTCTACCATTTGGTGAGCATGATGTATGAGACAGGTGAAATGGCTGATTCAAATGGCTCTGAGCATTATGCGACGTAACTTCTGAGGTCATCAGTCGCCTACAACGTAGAACTAATTAAACCTAACTAACCTAAGGACAACACACATCCATGCCCGAGGCAGGATTCGAAACTGCGACAGTAGCGGTCGTTCGGCTCCAGACTGTAGCGCCTAGAACCGCACGGCTACTCCGGCCGGCACAGGCGAAATACTCTCAGAATTCAAGATGAATATAATAATTCCAATCCCAAAGAAAGAAGGTGTTGACAAATGTGAAAATTACCGTACTATCAGTTTAATAAGTCACAGCTGCAAAATACTAGCGCGAATTCTTTACGGACGAATGGCAAAACTGGTAGAAGCCGACCTCTGGGGAGATTAGTTTGGTTTCTGTAGAAATATTGGAACACGTGAGGCAATACTGACCATACGACTTATCTTAGAAGGAAGATTAAGGAAATGCAAACCTACATTTCTAGCATTTGCAGACTTAGAGAAAGCTTTTGACAATGTTGACTGGAATACTCTCTTTCACATTCTAAAGGTGGCAGGGGTAAAATACAGGGAGCGAAAGGCTATTTACAATTTGTACAGAAACCAGATGGCAGTTATAAGAGTCGAGGGGCATGAAAGGGAAGCAGTGGTTGGGAAAGGAGTGAGACAGGGTTGTAGCCTCTCCCCGATGTTATTCAATCTGTATATTGAGCAAGCAGTAAAGGAAACAAAAGAAAAATTCGGAGTAGGTATTAAAATTCATGGAGAAGAAGTAAAAACTTTGAGGTTTGCTGACGACATTGTAATTCTGTCAGAGACAGCAAAATATGTGGAAGGACAGTTGAGTGGAATGGACAATGTCTTGAAAGGAGGATATAAGATGAACATCAACAAAAGCAAAACTAGGATAATGGAATGTAGTCGAATTAAGTCGGGTGATGCTGAGGGAAGTAGATTAGGAAACGAGACACTTAAAGTAGTAAAGGAGTTTTGCTATTTGGGGAACAAAATAACTGATGATGGTCGAAGTAGAGAGGATATAAAATGTAGACTGGCAATGGCAAGGAAAGCGTTTCTGAAGAAGAGAAATTGGTTAACATCGAGAATAGATTTAAGTGTCAGGAATTCGTTTCTGAAAGTATTTGTATGGAGTGTAGCCATGTATGGAAATGAAACATGGACAATAAATAGCTCGGACAAGAAGAGAATAGAAGCTTTCGAAATGTGGTGCTACAGAAGAATGCTGAAGATTAGATGGGTAAATCACATAACTAATGAGGAGGTATTGAATAGAATTTAGGTGAAGAGGAGTTTGTGGCAGAACTTGACTATAAGAAGGGATCGGTTGGTAGGACATGTTATCGGACATCAAGTGATCACCAATTTAGTACTGGATGGCAGCGTGGAGGGCAAAAATCGGAAAGGAAGACCAGG
The DNA here is from genome assembly GCF_021461385.2 of Schistocerca piceifrons. Lineage (NCBI taxonomy): Eukaryota > Metazoa > Arthropoda > Insecta > Orthoptera > Acrididae > Schistocerca > Schistocerca piceifrons. Next base: position 1,022,210,760 of record NC_060138.1, on the reverse strand, counting down.
AGATGAATACACTAAGCAGATTCAGAAGGATGTAGGTTCCAGTAGGTACTGGGGGATGAAGCTTGCACAGGAGAGAGTAGCATGGAGAGCTGCATCAAACCATTCTCAGGACTGAAGACCACAACAACAAATACTGAATAACCGAACATCATCCGATGGAATTTTTTTTTGATCTCTCTAACTTTTTTTTTCTTTTTTTGTGATCTCTCAAACTGTATGATCATGAAATTCTTCCAGATAAGAGTGAGACTGTGCTCAAATGGTTTGATTCATAATCAACTGGAAGAATGCAGAAAGTTGAAATCAACAGTGCAGATAGTCTGCAAAAATCAGTAGAGTCCTCTAATTGGATTGGTATCACGAGTGGTGTCCCACAGGGTACTGTCTTGGGTCCATTACTGTTCTTGGTATATAGTAATGAGTTGCGACCCTATATACCTGAAGACGCAAAACTATTTCATTTCGCTAATGATGCAAGTATAGTGATCACTCCCAAGAAACAAGAATTAGTTGAGGAAATTGTAAACAATATCTTTCAGAAAATGATTAAGTGGTTCTCTGCAAATGGATTCTCACTAAATTTTGATAAAATACAATATGTACAATTCTGTGCAGTAAATGGCATAACAGCATTGATAAATAGTATATGCTTTGAACAGAAGTCAGATGCTAAGGCAGAAAATTCAAAATTTCTGGGTGTGTGCACTGATGAGGAATTCAACTGGAAGAAACTCATTGATCTGCTGAAACTTTGAGTTCATCTACTTCTGCCATTAGGGTTAATGCAAATTTGGGTGGCAAACATATCAGTAAATTACTTTACTATGCCTATTTTCATTCGCTGTTTCATATGGTATCATATTTTGGGGTAATTAATTATTAAGAGAAAACGTATTCATTGCACAAAAGTCTGTAATCAGAATAGTTGATGGAGCCCACCTAAGATCACCCTACAGACATTTATTAAGGAGCTCAGGATATTCACCGTATCTTCACAATACATATATTCACTTTTCAAATTTGTTATTAATGACCCATCACAGTTCAAAAATAATACCGAAATGCACAGTTACAACAATAGAAGGAAGGATTATCTACTGTGCCTTTGGCACAGAGAGAGGTTAATTACCCTGCGACAAAAGTCTTTGATCATTTACCAAATAGCATTAAAAGTCTGACAGTACCCAACCAGCATTTAAAAACAAACTAAAAGTATTTCTGAATGACAACACATTCTACTCAAGACATGACTTTTTAGATATGAAGTAGTATTTGAAAAAAGAATGAATCATATCATGTAAAGAAATTTTACTGAACTGACACGTTCCACATCTTTAAGAAATGTCTCAGTCACGATTTCACGATATATGGAATAAGCATTAACGTAATGTAATGTCCTCTTGGTGATGAGAAACATCGTTTAGTCGCAATTGAAAAATCGCTTCCGAAGTAAGAGTGATTTCAGGTGTGCCGCAGGGGAGTGTCATAGGACCGTTGCTATTCACAATACACATAAATGACCTGGTGGATGACATCGGAAGTTCACTGAGGCTTTTTGCAGATGATGTTTTGGTGTATCGAGAGGTTGTAACGATGGAAAATTGTACTGAAATGCAGGAGGATCTGCAGCGAATTGACGCATGGTGCAGGGAATGGCAATTGAATCTCAATGTAGACAAGTGTAATGTGCTGCAAATACATAGAAAGATAGATCCCTTATCATTTAGCTACAAAATAGGTCAGCAACTGGAAGCAGTTAATTCCATAAATTATCTGGGAGTACGCATTAGGAGTGATTTAAAATGGAATGATCATATAAAGTTGATCGTCGGTAAGGCAGATGTCAGACTGAGATTCATTGGAAGAATCCTAAGGAAATGCAATCCGAAAACAAAGGAAGTAGGTTACAGTACGCTTGTCCGCCCACTGCTTGAATACTGCTCAGCAGTGTGGGATTTGTACCAGATAGGGTTGATAGAAGAGATAGAAAAGATCCAACGGAGAGCAGTGCGCTTCGTTGCGGGATCATTTAGTAATCGCGAAAGCGTTACGGAGATGATAGATAAACTCCAGTGGAAGACTCTGCAGGAGAGACGCTCAGTAGCTCGGTATGGGCTTTTGTTAAGGTTTCGAGAACATACCTTCACCGAAGAGTCAAGCAGTATATTGCTCCCTCCTACGTATATCTCGCGAAGAGGCCATGAGGATAAAATCAGAGAGATTAGAGCCCACACAGAAGCATACCGACAATACTTCTTTCCACGAACAATACGAGACTGGAATAGAAGGGAGAACCGATAGAGGTACTCAGGGTACCCTCCGCCACACACCGTCAGGTGGCTTGCGGAGTATGGATGTAGATGTAGATGTAGATCTTACACCTAGAGCCAGAAAACTCAAACTTAACCATTTCGAAAGAAATTGAAATTTACAAAGATTTTAATGCTAAATAACATGGAATCCTGAATGAAAGGATCGGCTCCCATAGGAAATAGTTTTTCGATATATTCCAGGACATTTTTATGACTGCGTTTGCTCCTTCGGGTACTGTGTGGTACCAATATCTAGTTCTGGTAAATGCTTGTCTTTCCGTTTGGTTTTTATGTAATACATCCACCCTGTTCCCACCCTTCCCCCACCCCACCCTACCCTTCCCCACCCCGCACCCTCGCCCTAGTTTCTACTAGTTTTATGATTTGAGATGTTCGATTGCACTAAGTATTTCATACTTTAAGTTTAAATTTCTGTGAAACGTCACAGGATGCTATAATTATGACGTTTGACTGTGCATGGCAAGAGGTAGTATTTCTTACTTTTATGTGGACGTGTGTAGTCTCTCTTGATAGAGTTTCGTTTATACTTAAATATTACCTATCTTTTATTAATAAAACTGGTTGTTGTCATTAGGACAAAATGATTCGATGTGCTGCAAACGCAGCGGTGCATATTGGATATTTTCTGGTACCGGATTTAGGCTTGACAGACGTTCTGTTTTATTTCTTAAAAAATTATATTCTCCTTCCCCTGTTTTACTGCTTGTATGTATCTTTGAGGCATATGTTTGTTTTATTATTTTATGTTTTGATTTAATGTAACTTGCGATAACGCACAGTTGTTGTGATTGTAGCTTTAGGCGATGTGAGGCGCCACGTAGTATTCTAGAATTGAAACAAATATTTTGTGTTTTACGCCATTTATAATAAGTTGGTTCACACACATCAGACACGACGTATAATGAGTGTACACTAAATAATGCGCCTTGACGTCACTACGCTTTCTGTAATGCCTCCTGAAGACAAAAATATCTTCTTGGTCCATACTACGCAGAACTGTGTCTGTAGTCTGCAATTGCTTGTTTCACGTACCATTTGGAACGCCATATCTACAGTACAGTTCGTGTCAAATAATTTGAATCAAATGGATTTCCATAGCTATCCACCACTATGTTTTATAAAACATTTTTGGACTAGATTTTTTTTGTACATATCTGGTGACAGATAAATTCTGAAACGTTTCAGATGTGCAATAAAGTCATTCCTTGCCTGATGTCTGACTTTTACCTTTGCGACCCAGTCAGCCCGAATGCAGAACTACTGATTATTATAATAATGGCAGGCTATCTCCTGTGTGATTTTATGTCACGTTTTTATTATTGGAACCTTACTTCGACACAGTTATCCGCGGCTGCACATAACTAAGGTGCAGCCACAAGCGACTGTGTCGAAGTAAGATTCGAAAGTGCAGACCACTTTTGAGAGCTCTAAGGAAGCTGAAGCCAGTAAGACTGCTTCAGAACACAGCATTGTGAGCAGTTTCCTGGCAGTTACACTCATATTCTCTTTCTCTGAGAGACCTACTGAAAATACGTTTACTTTCTAGAAAAAGGTCTGTGACATTGGTCGCATTTGTTCGTAGCGAAACGGTTTTCTTTTTTATGCGACGTGACTGAAGTTGCCGACAGGTGTGAACTTACGTGGAATCAGTAAATACATTAAAGAAGGCAGACAGATTTGAGATCTTGGCTAAGGGTTTATCAGAGAGGTATTTCAACAAGAGGGGAGAGAATTTTTACTGCGATACCTTATATACGATCAGACAGAGACAGTGGGAGACTTTCCAGAATTCAAACGATTTCGTGTCGCACTTACACGTTAGATGGAGATCTGACACACGATGAAGTTGTTTGGAAGAGGAAGCTGAAAGAATGTGGATATATTCATTCGCGGAATCAACGCGCAAATCGGTAGTGAAGTCAAGGTGGCATCACCAAACTTTTTAATTAAGGGCAACAATGTAGGGCATTTTGTTTCTATCCCTTCATAAGGTAATAACCCACGTGGTGTGTTTACCAAGGATCCAAATTGTATATGATGTAAACAGTCAGAATACACAACCGACAGATATTGGTCTCCTTGTCCGATTTGCTGAGAGATTTGACGTCTTGGCATAAACTGCTCGTGGACACAGGGTAGAGTACTCTGTGGCTCGGGTGGTTTCCGGGATTAAAAGGGAATAGACGACCAAATTAGGGAAACGGATGGGGAGTTTGACACAGTTATCCACCTCTCCCCAATAAGAATAACAAACCCTGTTAATTTCTGAGGATTAAAAGAGGTGGTTAAGAGTGACTGGTTTGCTAAAATGTGAGGGAGAAATGTAAGAATTCTGGCGGATACAAGAGCACCAGTAAGACTGGGGTTTTTTACCCCCTGGTGATGAGCAGTTGCTAAAGCGCCCCCCCCCCCCCTCCCGCCTCCTCCCTCTCGACCCGCCACCTTAAGCTGCTTTATTGGTGGTTTGTGGCCTGAAATGGAGCAAGTAGTATCGCTACGACGACTGTAGTGCAGCTGGAATCCTTACGCACTATCTGGGAATTCTGGCGCACTCTAACCTTGAATGCGGTCACTGATCTTTCAAGATCTTGCATGACATCATCAATGACCTTGAACTGATGATGTCATCAGTGACTTCATCATCTTCAACAGTGGTAAGCGAAGCCTCTCCTAATCTTCAGCCAATAACACTGCAGTATGAAAAACTGCAAGATGACGGAAATAGCGCGAGTGGGTTAGAGCGCCTGTGGTGTAGCGGTTGTTCGGTCACAGAGCTAGCTACCCTCTGTAATAAAAAAAACTGAGTTAATTGATCAACAACGAACTTAAACGGGTGTCTCGCGACGTCCGCCCCGAGCAAATGCAACGAACGAAAACAAACAAAATGAGATTAAAAAAAAGTCGTTATGATACTAGATTGTTAAAAGAAATAGCGGTAGCGTCTTTGATTATGTCCTCGGTCCAGGGTTCGAAACCCGCCATTACTTATATTTTGGCCGAAGACTTCCAGCATAAGAAGTCACCCTCACTCTGCCAAAGGCCTTGTAAAAGAGGGCGGAGGAGCGGACAGAGGTTCAGAGCACTCTCTTTTCCTTGGCGTGGGAAATTGTCCCCGAAGGCGAAAGAATTAGCAATGATCAACGGCACGAGAACGCAGAACACAATGGAAATCACTGCGTTAAAGACACAGGACATTTGGTGCCGTAATTGGAAAAATGTCATGGTGATTTCTCCATTGGCAAAAGATTCCGGAATAGTCCACCATTCGGATCTCCGCGAGGGGGCCGGCCGATGTGGCCGAGCTGTTCTAGGCGCTTCAATCTGAAACCGCGCGACCGCTACAATCGCAGGTTCGAATCCTGCCTCGGGCACGGATGCGTGTGATGTCCTTAGGTTAGTTAGGTTTAAGTAGTTCTAAGTTCTAGGGCACTAATGACCTCAGATGTTAAGTCCCATAGTGCTCAGAGCCATTTGAACCAATCCGTGAGCGGACTGCCAAGTGGGAGGTAACCATGGGAAAAATATTGATTAACCAACGAACGGATAACGTTCTGCGAGTCGGGACGTGGAATGTCAAAAGTTTGAACGTGGTAGGGAAGCTAGAAAATCTGAAAACGGCAATGCAAAGGCTCAATCTAGATACAGTAGGGGTCAGTGAAGTGAAATGGACAGAAGACAAGGATTTCTGGTCAGGTGAGTACAGGGTAATATCAACAGCAGCAGAAAATTGTATAACGGGAGTAGGATTCGTTACGAATAGTAAGGTAGGGCAGAGAGTGTGTTATTGTCAACAGTTCAGTGATAGGGTTGTTCTTGTCAGAATCGACTGCAAACTAACACCGACAACGATAGTTCAGGTATATATGTCGACGTCGCATGCTGAAGATGAAGAGATAAAGTATATGAGGGTACTGAAAGGGTAATACAGTACGTAAAGGGAGTCGAAAATCTAATAGTCACGGGAGACTCGAATGCAGGAGCAGAAGAGAAGGTTACGGGATAATATGGGCTTGGGACAACGAATGAGAGAGGGGAAAGACTAATTGAGTTCTGTAGCAAGTTTCAGCTAATACTAGCGAATACTCTATTCAAGAATCGCAAGGGGAAGACGTATACTTGGAAAAGGTCGGGTGATACGGGAAGATTTCAGTTAGATTACATCATAGTCAGTGGCCGAGCGGTTCTAGGCGCTTCAGTTCGGAAGCGCGTGACTGCTACTGTTGTAGGTTCGAAACCTGCTTCGGGCATGGATGTGTGTGATGTCCTTAGGTTAGTTAGGTTTAAGTAGTTCTAAGTACTAGGGGACTGATGATCTCAGATGTTAAGTCCCATAGTGCTCAGAGCCGTTTGAACATCACAGTCAGACAGAAATTCCGAAGTCAGGTACTGGATTGTAAGGCCTAACCAGGAGCAGATATAGACTCAGATCACAATGTCTTAGTGATGTAGAGTAGGCTGAAGTTTAAGACATTTGTCAGAATCAATCAATACGCAAAGAAGAGGGATACAGAAGTAATAAAGAAAGACGAGATACGCTTACATTTCTCTAAGGCCATAGATACAGCAGTAAGGAATAGCTCAGTAGGTAGTACAGTTGAAGAGCAGTGGACATATCTGAAAAGGGCCATCACAGAAATCGGGAAAAGAAAACATAGGTACAAAGAAGGTAACTGCGAGGAAACCATGAGTAAAAGAAGAAATCATTTGATCGATGAAAGGAGGAAGTGCAAAAATGTTCCGGGAAACTCAGGAATAGAGAAATTCAAGTCGCTGAGGAATGAAATAAATAGTAAGCGCAGGGTAGCTAAGAAGAAGTTGCTGCATGGTAAATGTGAAGCAATCGGAAAAGAAATGATTGCTGGAAGGACACACTCAGCATACAGGAATGTCAAAACAACCTTCGGTGGCATTAAAGCAAGGGTGGTAACGTTAAGAGTGCAACGGGAATTACACTGCCAAATGCAGAGGAGAGAGCGGACAGGTGGAAAGAATATACTGGAAGCCTGTATGAGGGGGGAAATTTGCATGATGTGATGGAAGCGGTAACAGGAGTAGTTTTATAAGAGATAGGGGACCCAGTATAAGAATCAGAATTTGAAAGAGCTTTGGAGGTCTTAAAGATCAAATTAGGCAGAAGGGTATTCCGACAGAATTTCTAAAGTCACTGGGGGAGGGGAAACAAAACGAATATTCACGTTGGTGTGTAAAATGTATGAGTCTGGCGACATACCATCTAAATTTGTGAAAAGGAATATTATCCACGCAATTCCGAAGACTGGAAGAGCTGACAAGTGCGAGAATTATCGCACAGTCAGTTTATCAGCTCAAGCATCCAAGTTGCTGACAAGAATAGTATACAGAAGAATAGAAAAGGAAACTGAGGGTGAGTTAGATGAATATCACTTAGGTTTTGGGAAAGGCAAAGGCACCAGGGTTGCAATTCTGAAGTTGCGTTTGACAATGGACTGAAGGAAAATCAAGACACAGTCATAGGATTCGTCGACCTGGAAAAAGCTTTCGACGGTGTCAAATGGTGCAAGGTGGTCTGAGAAAAATAGGGATAAGCTATAGGAAGAGAAGGGTACTACACAATATGTACAGGAGTCAAGAGGGAATAATAAGAGTGGATGACCAAGAACAAAGTGCTTGGATTAAAAATGGATGTGAGATGGGATGCTGTCTTTCGCCCCTACTGTTCAATCTGTCCATCGAAGCAGCAATTGTGGAATACTTTAGATCACATAGTGTAGGTGATGAAAGTCTTTCTGAAAATATGTCGCTTTTAAGGCAATTTGAAGACAGAAATACGAAAATTGGTGTTTGGTTTGTCAGTCAGAAGTAAATAAGTATGTGGCAAAAAATGGTTCAAATGGCTCTGAGCACTATGGGACTTAACTACTGAGGTCATCAGTCCCCTAGAACTTAGAACTACTTAAACCTAACCAACCTAAGGACATCACACACATCCATGCCCGAGGCAGGATTCGAACCTGCGACCGTAGCGGTCACGCGGTTCCAAACTGACGCGCTTAGAACCGCACGGCCACACCGGCCGGCTAAGTATGTGTTTCAGCATTTTTGGAAACAATTCATGGTTAAAGAACTACTAAAGCAATTTAAAGCTAAATCTATGAAAATTGCTATTTGGTTTTTCGGTTAGAAGTAAAAAAATATTTGTTTTACTGTTTTTAGAAATTAAGTCCCCTAAGGGATTGAAATAGGGGATGAAATGTTTAACGAAATTATTTTGTTATGAAAACATTTTCAAAGCTAAATCTATGAAAATTTGTATATGCCTTCTTCGTTGGAAATTAAAAAAATACGTGTTCCACTGCTTTTGGAAATTCATGCCCTTAGGGGGTGGAATAGGGAGCAAAAATTATAAAGAAAATTTTCGTTACATTAAAAAATTTTAAAAGTTAAATCTGTGAAAATTGGTATTTCACTTCTCGGTTAGACATGAAGAAATATGTTAGAGGATGAAAGTTCCCATGGATATATCACCGCAAGAACGCAGAAGGTATGATTAACTAATCTCTTGGACTCCAGCTACCAGAATCGCTTTTTGTCAGAAGTACATTTGGAAAAAAACATACTTATGTAACCTTAATTAGCGTGATAAGTTTAGGAGGTGTTGCAATTTGTGAGCAACATAAAATTTTGTTTAAAGGAAAACAAAAAAATAAGAAAAACATGTCCAGACCGTACAGACTACGCAAGCGAAGCAGAGAGCGCTAAGCTAGTGTAACCTAATTTTAAAATACGCTAAAAGGGGATGTCGCATATACGTATGACGTGAAGAGAGATATAAAAGGTAATGTAGAGGAACGCGTACATTTAAAGGAGAGTGATTCTAAATCAGTCTGACAACTCTGCTCTGAGGTCAGTGCCCTCTTAGCTACGAGAAAGTGTTTGATATCTGGATGGAACCTCCTCCGCCCCCCGCCCTTCTTTTGCCCTCTCGATCTTGCTGCCTTTCTCAGTAATTGTGGCTCTTGTTTCGGTACGTTCTGCCTTAGATAAAACAGAAAGATGCGTCCATTTATCGACGTGGATGGTCGACAAATTCCACTACATGCATCTGTTTGTACTTCGCTTGTTCTCTCACATTTACGGTTTAATTAACTTTGTATTAATTACGCCTTTTTTTGCTCCCGCCGCTTTAATTTTATTCGCAGAAGTGATGATGATGCGATGCTACAGTTTGTTGCGAATTTAAAAGTCACTCGCTTCAGCTCGTCCACCACAATAGTATCTGCTGCCTATAGCCGACAGCAGCGCCTCTCACATTTACAGATGGTTTTCAAAAGGTTGGGACATTAGGAAATTTTATTTCCAAACTCAAAGCTTCTACAGTGGCTACATATGAAGACTGTTGACTATTCCCCTACAAGTTCCATTAGTCCCCTCGCTGATTTCGAATGAATGAATAACTACCTCATCAAACTGTGTATTACAGAATGGTAGACGTGTCACCACAAGTTACGCACGAGAATATCGTTTTGTTAAAAGTTGAGTTAAGCAAATAAATTTTGGGTACGTGACTCTTAGCCGGATGTGAGCCTGTGTATAACGGACCAATTAGTCGGGTTTGGAAAAAATTTCACTTCAACTTCTTTTTTGGTATGATACGCCTTAGTGGACGCCGTTTCACAAACAAAATCCGTTGTTATTGTAGTTCTTGTTTTCCATCCGATACGGGTGGGAAATCTAGAATTCTGCACACTTATTTATAATCTCTGTGAAAAATGTAGGACCCAGCGAGATACAGTATGTGATCAAAAGTACCCGGACACCTGGCTGAAAATGACTTACAAATGGTTCAAATGGCTCTGAGCACTATGGGACTTAACATCTGAGGTCATCAGTCCCCTAGACTTAGAATTACTTAAACCTAACTAACCTAAGGACATCACACACATCCATGCCCGAGGCAGGATTCGAACCTGCGACCGTAGCAGCAGCTCGGTTCCGGATTAAAGCGCCTACAACCGCTCGACCACAGGGGCTGGCAAAATGACTTACAAGTTCATGGCACCCTCCATCGGTAATGCTAGAATTCAATATGGTGTTGGCCCACCCTTAGCCTTGATGACAGCTTTTACTCTCGCAGGCATACATTCAATCAGATGCTGGAAGGTTTCTTGGGGAATGGAAGCCCATTCCTTACGGACTGCTGCAGTGAGGAGAGGTATTGATGTCGGTCTGTGAGGCCTGGCACGAAGTCGGGGTTCCAAAACATCCCGAAGGTGTTCTGTAGGATTCAGGTCAGAAGTCTGTGCAGGCCTGTCCATTAAAGGGATGTTATTGTCGTGTAACTACTCCACCACAGGCCGTGCATTATGAACAGGTGCTCGATCGTGTTGAAAGATGTAATCGACATACCCGAATTGCTCTTCAACAGTGGAAAGCAAGAAGGTGCTTAAAACATCAGTGTAGGTCTGTGCTGTGATAGTGCCACGCTAAACAACAAGGAGTGCACCGGGAATTCGCCATACCCACACCCTGCCATCGGATCACCACGTTGTGTACCGTGATTCATCACTCCACACAACGTTTTTCCACTGTTGAATCGTCCAATGTTTACGCAGCTTACATCAAGCAAGGCGTCGTTTGGCATTTACCGGCACGATGTGTGGCTTATGGACAGTCGCTCGACCATGAAATCCAAGTTTTCTCACCTTCCGCCTAACTGTCATAGGACCTGCAGTGGATACTGATGCAATTTGGAATTCTGTGTGGTGGTCTGGATAAATGTCTGCCTATTACACTTTACAACCATTTCAAATGTCGGCAGTCACTGCCAGTCAACAGACGAGGTCGGCCTGTACGCTTTTGTGCTGTACGTGTCCTTTCACGTTTCTACTTCACTATCACATCGTAAACAGTGGACCTAGGGATGTTTAGGAGTGTGGAAATCTCGCGAAGAGACGTATGACACAAGTGACACCCAATCATCTGACCATGTTCGAAGTCCATGAGTACCACGGAGCGCTCCATTCCGCTCTCTCACGATGTCTAATGACTACTGAGGTCGCTGATACGGAGTACCTGGGAGTAGGTGGCAGCACAATGCACCTAATATGAAAAACGTATGTTTTGGGTGTGGTGTCACCGCCAGACACCACACTTGCTAGGTGGTAGTTTAAATCGGCCGCGGTCCATTTAGTACATGTCGGACCCGCGTGTCGCCACTGTGTGATCGTAGACCTAGCGCCACCACAAGGCAGGTCTCGTGATACGAACAAGCACTCGCCCCAGTTGTACGGACGACCTAGCTAGCGACTAGATGTACGAAGCCTTTCTCTCTCATTAGCCGAGAGACAGAATAGCCTTCAGCTAAGTTAATGGCTACGAACTAGCAAGGCGCCATTAGCCTTACAGTGATTGTAATTAAAGTCTCCTGTGTATAGTCAAGAGCGATGTACCACAATGATTGATTAAAGATAAGTATTAATCCAGCTACGTACTTTTCTTCATAGCATTAATTACGTAGCCTGTTCCAGTACTTCACGCCCGTCTGCGTTAGTCTAGCGTGCATTTTCAGCCATCTCGAACTACAAGGTGTTGGCCCAGCTGCCGACACATCATTGGGGATGTCCGGATACTTTTGATCTCATAGTGTAAATGTGACTGAAATAAATTTACTGCAATATACTATCAACGTGAAATAAACGAATGATTAGGATTACTAAACTCTACATAATCTTAGATTTCGCGAATTCAGTGTGGTGAGAAGCCCATTGTGCTGCATGTAGAGTCTCAAGATGTGACACACAAGCAAAGAAGGCGTGGACATATTCCTGGAGATCCTCGGGTCTCGCATTTAGTATGTGATTGCGTAAAATATCAACATGACTGCCGGAGTCCGTGAAGAACAAGTTAGAACCGATCCATATCTCAACTAGTCTTGTTGCTTCCAAAGTGGCTATTCGGAATCTACCTTACTCCATTTTGGATATATGCTGTCTTCTGATTACGTGATGGACCCATGGAAGCATAATATGGAAGCATAATATACGGGTGCGCAAAACTTAACGACGAAAGTAACTTTCGTACTAAGTGTCACTGCCAAGTAACGTAGCTGCTGAAACTTGGACCATACATAAGCTGCTACACTATACAACAGAAGGTAACTCAAATAAATATATAGTGAAACGAACTGAAATGACACTTTTACTCAAAGACAATAATTACAGTGAAGTCACAGTGATGAATGATGGTCGCCTGGACATTACAAAAGGCGGGATATGGATCTTAATATGGTGTCTGATAACCGCTTACACGTGCTCCCATGCCAGCCACAAGATTGTTAAGGTGTTCTTATGGTAGGGCGTTCGATTCCTCCACCAGCACGGCTGACAAGTGCTGGATGGCCATTGGTGTATATGGACATTTCCCAAGTGCATCTCACACTCGCTCGATGGTACTTAAGTGGCGGAACGAGCAGGCCAGTCCATTCGCTGAATACCCTCTCGTTCCAAGGACTCCTGCCCCGCACTTCCCGATGATGCAGGGCATTGTCATTCATTAAATGAAGTCAGGGCCGGATGCATTCGCGTTGGTGACAAGAAGAATATATAGAAGAATGGAAAAGAATACTGAGGATCTGTTAGATGACGATTTGTTTGGTTTTAGAAAAGGTAAATGCACCAGAGAGACAATTCTGACGTTGAGATTCATAATGGAAGAAGAACTGAAAAAAAATCAAGACACGTTCATTGGATTTGTCGATCTGGAAAAAGCGTTCGATAATGCAAATTGGTGGAAGATGTTTGAAATTCTAAGAAAAAAAAGAGTAATCTATAGGGAAAGGCGGGTAGTATATAGTGTGTATAAGAGCCAAGAGGGAACAAAGACACTGGAAGACCAAGATCGAAGCGCTCGAATTAGAAATGGTGTGAGATAGACACGTAGCCTTTTGCTCCTACTTTTCAGTTTATACAGGGTAAGTCGGGAGGAAAGGTACATGCTTTGAGGGGTCATAGTATTAGTGATTCTGACCAAAACACTTCGTGTGGAGGTACGCCCTATTCCGTGTAATTTCCAATATAGAACATATTTATTTTTACTTTGTACGTTTTTCTTGAATAACTTGGAAACCGCACCCCCCAGCGAAAACGTGTAGCAGTACAAAATTAAACTATACTAAATTTCCTACAAGAAATGTCCTATTCATTTTTTTCTCTAGAACTAATGGTTTGTGCGAAGAGAGCGCGAGAATGTTGAAAAACTCGCTCGAAGCGCATGTGCGGTAGCTTACGTAGTTTTTGTAGGTCAATTTGAGGTTTACAATGTACCACAGTAGTGTAGAGCACGCTTGTGGTCTATGAAGTCGGGAAACTACATCAAATTGGCCTACAAAAGCTACATAAGCTTCAGCGCATGCGCGTCGAGCGAGTTTTTCAACACTTTCGCGCTCTCTTCTCACAAACCATTAGTTTTAGAGAAAAAAATGAATAGGACATTTTTTGTAGGAAATTTAATGTAGTTGAATTTTGTACTGCGAAATGTTTCCGCTGGAGGGTGCGGTTTTCGAGTTATTCAAGAAAAATGTACAAAACTGATATTAAATGTGTTTTATCTCGGAAACCATTCGGAATAGGGCATACGTCCATATTAAGTTTTTTGTTCAGAATCACTATCACCCCTCAAAGCGTGTACCTTTCCTCCTGATTCACCCAGTATATCTGAGAAAGAATGCCGGAAATAAAAGTTCAAGTGAAGGATTAAAATTTACGGCGAAAGGATATCAATTTCCTAATGACATTGCTGTCCCTAGAGAAAGTGAAACGTCACATCGGAATTGGGAATCACGAAGTGAAGCATGGGCGGTTGGAAAACAAGAACAGAAGAGACCCGAACCCCTCGAGATGGGTTACTTCAGATTAATGTTGAAAATTAAGTTAAGTGGTGAGGTAATAAATAAAGAGTTAAGGAGTTTCACCGTAGAATCGGTGAGGAAACGAATATATGGAACACACCGACAAGAAGAAGGCATAGAATGATAGGAAATCTGTTAAGACATCAAGGAATAACTCTCGTGGCACTAGAGTGAGCTGTAGAGGCTAAAAACTGGAGAGGAAGACAGAGATTGAAATAATACCAGCAAACAGCCGAGAGCGGAGGTTGTAACTGCTACTGTGAGATGAAAAGTTTGGTCTGTGCAACATTACGCCTTCCCACACCATAATGCAGCTGCGCTACGAGTAAGTAAATGCGTGAATTTGAGGAATTCTTGTAAATTTCGTTCAACTGGTGCTGGAAGTTAATAGTTAAGGGACCGATTGGCACATCGGATGGCAGGTGTGGGCAATGTTGATATTCAGCAAACGATTCTGTGAGGCAGGCTTACTACACCGCTAACAGGGGAGAGGTCACGGCCCAGCGGACACTATATGCAAGTGCGAAGTTATCAGGGCAGCACAGGGTACTGCCGCGCTGTGAAGAGCTCATACGTTGCAGTTACAACAGCGCCTAGTAACCTGTGGGTAGGAGCCCAAGAGGGTTGAGGAAAGTTGACGTTGTAATTATCAGAGAGCACTCCAGCTGTTCCCTCCACAGGAACCACGTCAGAGGCGTGGGGAAAAGGTGTATAAATAAGGAAGCCCAGAGTTTCAGATCAGGCAGGCGTGTCGCCATTCTGTCCGCGTCAAGAACCTTAGAGAATTACGATCGTTTAAGTTGCAGACCTTCTGCTGATGGATATCGGCGACCGACCGTCTCGCTGAAACTAGCTCTGACCTCTGCCGGTCTGACGCGTCATACCTGTGGCGGGCCGTGCCATACCTTGCAGCTGCACCGGCACAAAGAGAGATAAGGCTGCTGGCCCCCCCCTCTCTGTGAGACATCGTCCGGCGGACTGCAAGCTGCTGTCCGTAGGGAAGAGGCCAGGGCGCTAAGGCTCACAACAACGAGGGCGGTTGGCTGCTTCCCTTCGGCGCTCTTCATGGTGTCCACAAGTCATGCTTGAGCGAGCAGTCAGCTATGTTCCGGGCTATGGGCGCAACTGACACACGCGGCAGTCACTTAGCCGTGACGTCAGAGTGAGCGCTGCGTCTGCAAGGCTAGGCAGCCGGACGCCGACGCTGCAGACTCCGGCTTTGGCATTCGAGATGATTCACGCACGTACGCGCGTGACCCCTTCTCCGGGATGAGCGCAATGCCGGCTGTGTATCTTCGATGCAACGAAGTGAATGACACACTTGCCGGTGTTTCTCTACACACTTCAGCGTGAGCTACCCCTATCTCCCAGATTATACCTCTGGGTCTTTCTGACACAGTACAACCCCTGAGCTCGCAGGGTTGTAACAGTACCTTGTGCCATCTCCTTTGTTGTACGTGCGTGTGAATTAATCACGCCGATTATGTTTTAGTTGAGATTATCTCTGATATCTGCCAAAGAGAGCAGCACAAGAATGAATTTATCACTGTAAGGCAAAGTTCTGTAGCTTGCGTGTACTCACTATGAAACACACGTATACAGTTCTACAGAAGGAGCTGTACCGAAATCAAAATAAGTTTTAAAATATCGTGTTAATATTTTTGAGTCTTTCAAATCAAAATGCACATTCGTAGTTGTGAATACATTAGTTTCCCATAAGTTAAACGAGAATTCCGTAAAACCCAGTGTTTATAATGAAAATTGCCGTCAAGGTCGTAAACGCAACCAGAGATATTGATTGTTGTTCGCTGCTGTAGTTAACTTCGTTCATACATGAAACTCCTTTGTCCTGAAACTGTTTTCCCAATATTACTGCATTTGACAAATCATGGTAAAAATTAACTTTTCATTTAACACTGTTTTATTTTTCTCTTATCACAATACAGGAACACAACAAATTATATAGTTTAAATATTACTTGCTAATTCTTCTAATCGTTAAGAATTTTAGTGCAGCATCTTCTGTCGAAATAAATGAGTGGTGACACAACCGCCTCAGGCTGAGGACAGCACATGTAAATGCTTGCTTTGCTACCCACAGTCCACAAGCGAACAAATGATTCATTTCGATGGATATCATACGTACACATTCTTGTTGAATAGCTCTAGATGAGGTTTCAAGTAATCTATGTTTATCATTCGAACGTAGTATTTCAAACTACTGGTAATAGAGCTTAGACAACTTGCTCTCATGCATTTTTCCGATCCTTAACTGTACCACAAAAATGTAATATGAGTGC
The DNA here is from genome assembly GCF_021461385.2 of Schistocerca piceifrons. NCBI lineage: Eukaryota > Metazoa > Arthropoda > Insecta > Orthoptera > Acrididae > Schistocerca > Schistocerca piceifrons. Next base: position 1,022,194,244 of record NC_060138.1, on the reverse strand, counting down.
AAACATTTTGTTCCTAAACTACTCCATTGCTAGATTACAGTAAGCCTAACATTTTGCTCCTTAAGGAGACATTGTATGTCCTATGCGCCAACGTTAAATTATCGAACTTTGTGACACATTATCTTGGAAACTTTTTAAGTCACCAAATTATAATTTTCCATAATTATTGAATGCACTTTTCTAGATACTCCGAACAAGAATTATTACTAAAATTGTATTGTGTTATCTTTTTTTTCACACTCAATTTTTTGGCAGGATTTTGTAAATAAAAGAACATAAAAACAAAACAACTCACGATATTTTAATTATTCTAGTTCCACATGTGTTGACTCTCACACTTGACCTGCTGTGAAAATTTCATGTCTCTACCATTAGTACTTTTTTAGAAGCCGGCCGGAGTGGCTGAGTGGTTCTGGGCGCTTCATTCTGAAACCATGAAACTGCTACGGTTGCAGGTTCGAGTCCTGCCTCGGGCATGGATGTGTGTGATGTCCTTAGGTTAGTTAGGTTTAAGTAGTTCTAAGTTCTAGGGGACTGATGACCTCAAATGTTAAGTCCCATAGTGCTCAGAGCCATTTGAACCATTTTTTTTAGAAAACAGATCATTTACTGCAAAAATGTATTTCAGAGATATTGAGGTTTAAAACTTTTTTATTACAAATTCTTATACAGACTTACATTTCTGCGTCTTTTATGGACTAGAATTGCCCTGGCCCATAGTCTATGTCTTCGTCAGTGTCACAACAGCCCAGTGCTTGCCTCCTCCTTTTCTTTCTTGCTTCTTTTGTCATTTGCTGAGCAGCTAATTCTGCTTCATATACACTGAGCTCATCCAGTTCCCGCAGTCCTTTAGCATTGTTCTGTCCAAATCTTACTCCTAACTTCTCCAGAACCGTAAGTCTTTCATAGTTCCCACCATTAAAAGTTATTACTGCATGAGATACTCCTTACTTTAGGCCAACAAATACACTTTTAGGCACACAGCACCACACAACATTATTGAAGGACTCATTCACATTCTGGGTTTTCCCATATAAACACTTCTTTAGTAGCTCAGGATTTGCTGATCAATAATGACGTCGTCCATAATATGTTTAGTTTTACCACTGCCACCTGTTTCTAAAGTTACTTTCCTGTTCGATGCACTAGGCGGTGTGGTCACTTCAGAAACATAATCGTGGTTTCCTTCACTGCTAGCACACGTGTTTTCTAGTGCTTTAGAAGAAAATGCAGGTCTAACATATCTGTTACCCGCAAATTTGCGTTTCTTGAAGTTACTTTTACGCTTAGTCATTTTATTTACATATAGAAAGCAATAGAAGTTAGCTTACTACAAAAGTAGACGATAATCACACTACTTTCAACGAAAAATAGTATCACAAACGAAGGACTGACCTGTTTATTCGATATGCCAACTTCTCAGGCGTAGCAGTAGGCACAAAACAAAGCAATTCACAGCCCTCTAAACCGTGTAGTTCCCAAGACATGACTGCTCAACTGTGGCAGTATATGCGTAGCCACGAAATTGGACAGTCACACGTCAACATTGAAAATATTATTGAAGGTCTCACAACTGTCTGATTTTAGTGTATTATATACCAAAATGTTTAGGAAAGTCCAAAGTACATTTTGTAGTAGAAAACAGAAAATGTTAAGTTTCTACGAATTTCACATACAATGTCCCCATAAGTGATTCAGTGCTTATGTTGTCACGAGTTTAACAATTCGGTTCTTAAATATATCAGCATTAAGCCACGATCAGCTTTGTATTGTGCTTCTTATATATTTGAAGGTGTAAGTAGTTGTGAGCTTAACAATTTGCTCCTTAAGTATTTCACGTTAGGTCGCTATGAACTTAATATTCTGCTCCTTAAATATTTCACAATAGCATATCCTAACAATTAAATTATATAGCGGTATAGAATTTTATCAGTTTTTTTTCCAGAAACAAGGTCAGAAATTTTTTTATGCATTTGTGTCTTAGTTGACATAATTTCGAGGGTCTTCTTTGTATTCTAGCTGCCACTCTTCTGCTTACGGGTTGAGTGGACACTTACATGAACCTGCCAGGTCTGTAGCAGGTTGTTGGAAAATTGAGACCCGGCAGGACCACTTTCTCGCAGAACAGCTATATACAACGAATTGAGTGTGCAATGCTCTAACTCTCTATGTATGTGAAAGGCGGTTGAAAAACCGAGACCCGATGGGTTCATTTTCCTGCAGAGCAGAAGTAGGTAGTGAACTCCTCCCCACCAGACTGCAAGCTAAGCTGATTATGTGGTATTATCCTGGAGCATGATCCATGATCTAAGCATTGTGAACGTGAAATATTTACACACAGTTGTCAAGTTTACATTTAAGATGTTTCTGGTACGTGCTATTTGCGTCCAAAAACACGACAGGAAGCAGCGGGTCATAATTACGAAACACACACAGCTAGTGTTAAACAATGTTTATTACCTTGCACAATTTGAATACAATAAAACAGACAAATTTAACAACCTCACAGGAGCACAATAAATTTTTTTCTTAAACTCTTGTTAAAATCTGCACGATAAATGTATAAAACATTAACAAAATTTCTGTTGGTGTAAATTCTTAATACAATCAAAACTTTTCATACTCTGAACCCACAAGACTTACCTGTACAATGACTTCTCCTTTGCAATATAAATTTATACCAAGGTATGACATTAAGGCATAGCATAAGGCATATAAGTAATAATAAAAGCAACTTGTAAAACTTCAACGCTCGGCAATGCAGACTCCAGGCACATGAACTTCTGACTAAGGAATCATCCAGTTGATGTCAGTACAGGAAGGCACTAATTAAATAACGAAAAATTAATAAAAAAACAACACCTCAACATCTAAACATTCCCTGAGAATATACGCACATGAAACCCTCCTTTATAAACGTTAAACTTCATAACCAGCATATAATGTACAAATATCGTAAACAAATGGCTGATAAGAGAATAAAGAATTAATAAGGCGGAGCCTTCAGCAGTCTGATCGGACACTATTTACAGAGCAAATCTCAAGTTTTATAGGCTTAAATTTATATTTCAAGCGAAAGGTGCATTCGCCAAAGAGGCGAAGGAACGAACAACAAAGCCTAACGACCTGAAAGAGCCAGGGACAAAGAGAACAGGAACACTCAACTTAAGGACGAGATCGAGACACAAGGCCAGCAACATGGAGCCCAGTCTAACGAATCAGCGTTCCAATGGCAACGGCCAAGTCTTCAACCCCCGGTGCCACGACCCACCGTACCAGACGAACTACACTGCGTTCTGCACAACTGAAACATAAATCAACTATGAGAGCACACTTGAAATTTCACATTCATACTACATAAAAGAATAAAACATAACATTAAAACAGGAAAGCTCCCCAATTTTTTATGAAGCTCAACACTTAAAAATTCATTTAAACACTACAATACACGCATAAATAAGATAGTTTCTTGAAACGTGATAGTAACAGTTGAGTATTACTGTAAATGGGCAAGAGCCCACCAGAATTACATTTTCATGGAGTCCGATGTAGTTTTAAGAGACAACTTAGTATTTCATTACTCGTTAATTAAGGTGCCAATTTTGGGTACTTATGACTCATCTGGTGGCCTTGTAACACTAACCAAAACGGCCTTGTTGTGCTAGTACTGCAAACGGCTCAAAGCAAGGGGAAACTACATCCGTAATTTTTCGCGAGTGCATGCAGCTTTACTTTATGGTTGAACGATGATGGCGTCCTCTTGGGTAAAATATTCTGCAGGTAAAATAGTCCTCCATTCAGATCTCCGGGCGGGGACTAAACAAGAGGATCTCGTTATCAGGAGAGAGAAAACTGGCGTTCTACGGATCGGAGAGTGGTATGTCAGGTCCCTTAATCGGGCAGGTAGGTTAGAAGATTTAAAAAGGGCAATGGATAGGTTAATGTTAGATATAGGGGGACTTAGTGAAGCTCGGTGGCAGGAGGAACACGACTTTTGGTCAGGGCTACAAATACAAAATCAAATAGGGGTAATGCAGGAGTAGGTTTAATAATGAATAAAAAAATAGGAGTGCGGGTGAAGCTACTACAAACAGCATAGTGAACGCATTATTGTGGCTACGATAGACACGAAGCCGAGCCTACTTCAGTAGTACAAGTTTATATGCCAACTAGCTCAGCAGATGATGATGAAATGTATGATGAGATGAAAGAAATTATTCAGGTAGTGAATGGAGACGAAAATTTAATAGTCGTGGGTGACTGGAATTCGACAGTAGGAAAAGGGAGAGAAGGAAACATAGTAGGTGAATATGGATTGAGGGTAAGAAAAGAAAGAGGAAGCCGCCTGGTAGAATTTTGCACAGACCATAACTTAATCATAGCTAAAACTTGGTTCAAGAATCATGAAAGTAGGTTGTATACATGGAAGAATCCTGGAGATAGTAGAAGGTATCAGATAGACTATACAATGGTAACACAGAGATTTAGGAACCAGGTTTTAAATTGTAAGACATATCCATGGGCAGATGTGGACTCTGACCACAATCTATTGGTTATGAACTGTAGATTAAAACTGAAGAAACTGCAAAAAGGTGGGAATTTAAGGAGATGGGACCTGGATAAACTGACTAAACCAGAGGTTGTTCAGAGATTCAGGGAGAGCATAAGGGAACAATTGACAGGAATGGGGGAAAGAAATACAGTAGAAGAAGAATGAGTAGCTGTGAGGGATGAAGTAGTGAAAGCACCAGAGGAACAAGTAGGTAAAATGACGAGGACTAGTAGAAATCCTTGGGTAACATAAGAAATACTGAATTTAATTGATGAAAGGAGAAAATATAAAAATGCAGTAAATGAAGCAGGCAAAAAGGAATACAAACGTCTCAAAAAAGAGATCGACAGGAAGTGCAAAATGGCTAAGCAGGGATGGCTAGAGGACAAATGTACGGATGTAGAGGCTTATCGCACCAGGGTTAAGATAGATACTGCCTACAGAAAAATTAAAGAGACCTTTGAAGAAAAGAGAGCCACTTGTATGAATACCAAGAGATCAGATGGAAACCCAGTTCTAAGCAAAGAAGGGAAATCAGAAAGGTGGAAAGAGTATACTGAGTGTTACAAAAAGGTTCGGCCAAACTTTCAAGAAACATTCCTCACACACAGATAAAGAAAAGATGTTATGTGGACATGTGTCCGGAAACGCTTAATTTCCATGTTAGAGCTCATTTTAGTTTCGTCCACCTACGCTGAATGGAGCACGTTATAATGATTTCATACGGGATACTCTACCTGTGCTGCTAGAACATGTGCCTTTACAAGTACGACACAACATGTGGTTCATGCACGATGAAGCTCCTGCACATTTCAGTCGAAGTGTTCGTACGCTTCTCAACAACAGATTCGGTGACCGCTGGATTGGTAGAGGTGGACCAATTCTATGGCCTCCACGCTCTCCTGACCTCAACCCTCTTGACTTTCATTTACGGGGGCATTTGAAAGCCCTTGTCTACTCAACCCCGTACCAAATGTACAGAGTTTTCGTGCTCGTATTGTGGACGACTGTGATACAATACGCCATTCCCCAGGGCTGCATCTGCGCATCACAGATTCCATGCGACTGAGGGTGGATGCATGTATCCTCGCTAACGGAGGACATTTTGAACATTTCCTGTAACAAAGTGTTTGAAGTCACGCTGGTACGTTCTCTTGCTGTGTGTTTCCATTCCATGATTAATGTGATTTGAAAGGAAGTAATAAAATGAGCTCTAACATGGAAAGTAAGCGTTTCCGGACACATGTCCACATAACATATTTTCTTTCATTGTGTGTGAGGAATGTTTCCTGAAAGTTTGGCCGTACCTTTTTGTAACACCCTGTATAGAGGGTCTATACAAGGGCGATATACTTGAGGACAATATTATAGAAATGGAAGAGGATGTAGATGAATATGAAGTGGGAGATACGATACTGCGTGAAGAGTTTGACAGAGCACTGAAAGACCTGAGTCGAAACAAGGCCCCTGGAGTAGACAACATTCCATTGGAACTACTGACGGCCTTGGGAGAGCCAGTCCTGACAAAACTCTACCATCCAGTGAGCAAGATGTATGAAACAGGCGAAATACCCTCCGACTTCAAGAAGAATATAATAATTCCAATCCCAAAGAAACCAGGTGTTGACAGATGTGAAAATTACCGAACTATCAGTTTAATAAGTCACAGCTGCAAAATACTAACGCGGATTCTTTACAGAAGTATGGAAAAACTAGTAGAAGCCGACCTCGGGGAAGATCAGTTTGGATTCCGTAGAAATGTTGGAACACATGAGGCAATACTAACCTTACGACTCATCTTAGAAGCTAGATTAAGAAAGGGCAAACCTACGTTTCTAGCATTTGTAGACTTAGAGAAAGCTATTGATAATGTTGACTGGAATACTCTCTTTCAAATTCTGACGGTGGCAGGGGTAAAATACAGGGAGCGAAAGCCTATTTACAATTTGTACAGAAACCAGATGGCAGTTATAAGAGTCGAGAGGCATGAAAGGGAAGCAGCGGTTGGGAAGGGAGTGAGACAGGGTTGTAGCCTATCCCCGATGTTATTCAATCTGTATATTGAGCAAGCAGTGAAGGAAACAAGAGAAAAATTCGGAGTAGGTATTAAAATCCATGGAGAAGAAATAAAAACTTTGACGTTCGCCGATGACATTGTAATTCTGTCAGAGACAGCAAAGGACTTGGAAGAGCAGTTGAACGGAATGGATAACTTCTTGAAAGGAGGATATAAGATGAACATCAACAAAAGCAAAACGAGGATAATGGAATGTAGTCGAATTAAGTCGGGTGATGCTGAGGGAATTAGATTAGGAAATGAGACGCTTAAAGTAGTAAAGTAGTTTTGCTATTTGGGGAGCAACATAACTGATGATGGTCGAAGTAGAGAGGATATAAAATGTAGACTGGCAATGGCAAGGAACGCGTTTCTGAAGAAGAGAAATTTGTTAACATCGAGTATAGATTTAAGTGTCAGTAAGTCATTTCTGAAAGTATTTGTATGGAGTGTAGCCATGTATGGAAGTGAAACATGGACGATAAACAATTTGGACAAGAAGAGAATAGAAGCTTTTGAAATGTGGTGCTACAGAAGAATGGTGAAGATTAGATGGGTAGATCACATAACTAATGAGGAAGTATTGAATAGGATTGGGGAGAAGAGAAGTTTGTGGCACAACTTGACTAGAAGAAGGGATCGGGTGGTAGGACATGTTCTGAGGCATCAAGGGATCACCAATTTAGTATTGGAGGGTAAAAATCGTAGAGGGAGACCAAGAGATGAATACACTAAGCAGATTCAGAAGGAAGTAGGTTGCGGTAGGTACTGGGAGATGAAGAGGCTTGTACAGGATAGAGTAGCATGGAAAGCTGCATCAAACCAGTCTCAGGACTGAAGACCACAACAACAACATATTAATATGATGGCAATATTTACCATGCATCTCCGAGGTTTTTACCAAATCCAACTAGACTCTTGTACCTTTACGTTCTATATAACAGAAACCTGCCGAGTGATCTATTAGTGCCTTCTCTTGCACAGGATATCCCGTTCCCATTTACAAATAATGAAAAACTTAGGTTTAGGCAAGAAGGTGTATTTTAAATCTATCTCCTTGACCAATACATCCACTTCCATCTGACATTTCACAGTCTGTGACTGTGCCCCTAAAGTCCTAGTAACACTAGAATTCTGGACTGATAAAATTGAAATCCTGTTTTTACGACTGATTTGTTTGAAAAAAACTCTGCCTCATCACGTTTGTTGTAACCCCGGTATCCAAAATTATTTCTACAGGTACTTCTTTAATAATTGATTTTGTAATGGCCTTTACTGATTAACCATTCTCCCATTTATATTGCTCTGGTTGTTTACTTAGTTTCTCCTTAAGTCTTGTCCCTCATTCTATCTTAACATCTGGATATGATGCCGTAACATGCCTTCCTCCTTTCCTCCAACCAATCTCGGAGGGCTAAGAGTGATCGGCTTTAGTTTGACGAAGATGGTTCTGCTCGATTTTCCTCTATTACGTCAACGATTCTCACGTTATGATTTTGCTGTGGGCAAGACCAATTTACAGTCTGAGCAGACTGTAGATTATTGTTATTGCTATTCATTTGATTTTGTTCACATGCTTCACACTTGGTTGATGCCAGGGACCTGAATCTTGATCACACCAACAAATTTACATGGCTCTAGCACTGTTATGACTATAATGGTTCAAATTGTCGTTGTATTTTTTTTTGTGCGAAAATTATATGTTTTACTGTTATTACTGTCACTGTTATAAGGCATATCATTTTGGTTCTAAAGCATAGGTGGCTCTTGAAAGTGCTCAGCATTCCCGTCACTACAGTTATTTCTGTTATTATTATAATTATTAGCTGTGTGATAGTTATAACCATTCATATCATTATTTCCTATAGAATTATGTGAACTGTTATTGCTATTACGGTCCTTAATATCGTCCTGAATTAAATCTAACAATCAATTACAGAAACACAGAGTGATTCAAAAATGAGTAAATAGATTAGTTTCTCTCTAAGATGGATAAGTAGCTTTCAAAAGGACAGCCACCATTTCTGATCGAGCAGCCACTATGAATTAAAACACAAATGAATTACTGACATGGGCTGCGAGTGAGAATTGATGTAAATGAATGGGGAAAGTTGAAAATTTGTGCCAGACTGAGATTCGAATCCGTGTCTCCTGTTTGCTAGGCAGTTGCTCTGACCACTTAGCCATCCGGACGCAGTAGTCATCGCGCCTGCACGGACTACCCTAGCACACTTACGGTCAGACTCAAATTCTCAACTTTGCCCATTAACTGCGTTTCTTTTAAAAATAGGAACCCCCATTTTTATTACATATTCGTGTAGTATGTAAAGAAATATGAATGTTTTAGTTGGACCACTTTTTTCGCTTTGTGATAGACGGCGCTGTAATAGTCACAAGCGTACAAGTACGTGGTATCACGTAACATTCCGCCAGTGCGGACGGTATTTGCTTCGTGATACATTACCCGTGTTAAAATGGACCGTTTACCAATTGCGGAAGAGGTCGATATCGTGTTGATGTATGGCTATTGTGATCAAAATGTCCAACGGGCGTGTGCTATGTATCTGCTCGGTATCCTGGACGACATCATCCAAGTGTCCGACCCCTTAGCCGGATAATTAAGTTATTTAAGGAAACAGGAAGTGTTTAGCCACATGTCAAACGTCAACCATGACCTGCAACAAATGACGATGCCCAAGTAGGTGTTTTAGCTGCTGTCGCGGCTAATCCGCACATCAGTAGCAGACAAACTGGGCGACAATCGGGAATCTCAAAAACGTCGGTGTTGAGAATGCTACATCAACATTGATTGCACCTGTATCATATTTCTATGTGCCAGGAATTGCATGGCGACGAGTTTAAACGTCGTGTACAGTTCTGCCACTGGGCAGAAGAGAAATTACGGGACGATGACAGATTTTTTGCACGCGTTCTATTTAGGGACGAAGCGTCATTCACCAACAGCGGTAACGTAAACCAGCATAATATGCACTATTGTTCAACGGAAAATCCACGATGGCTGCGACAAGTGGAACTTCAGCCACCTTGGCGGGTTAATGTATGGTGCGGCATTATGGGAGGAATGATAATTGGCCCTTATTTCATCGATGGCAATCTAAATGGTGAAATGTATGCTGATTTCCTACGTAATGTTCTACCGATGTTACTACAAGATGTTTCACTGCATGGCAGAATGGCGATGTACTTCCAACATGGTGGATGTCCGGCACATAGTTTGCGTGCGGTTGAAGCGGTATTGAATAGCATATTTTATGACAGGTGGATTGGTCGTCGAAGCACCATACCATGGCCCGCACGTTCACCGAATCTGACGTCCCCGGATTCCTTTCTGTGGGGAAAATTGAAGGATATTTCCCATCTTGATCCACCTACAACACCTGACAACATGCGTCAGCGCATTGTCAATACATATGCGAACATTACGGAAGGCGAACTACTCGCTGACGAGAGGAATGTCGTTACACGTATTGCCTAATGCATTGAGGTTGACGGACGTCATTTTGAGCATTTATTGGATTAATGTGGTATTTACAGGTAATCAAGCTGTAACAGCATGCGTTCTCAGAAATGATAAGTTCACAAAGGTACATGTATCACATTGGAAGAACCGAAATAAAATGTTCAAACGTACCTACGTTCTGTATTTTAATTTAAAAAACCTACCTGTTACCAACTGTTCGTCCAAAATTGTGAGCCATATGTTTGTGACTATGACAGCGCCATCTAACACAAAGCGAAGAAAGTGGTCCAGCTAAAACATTCATATTTCTTTACGTACTACAGGAAAATGTTTTAAAAATGGGGGTTCCTATTTAAAAAAACGCAGTTGATATCCGTTTGACGTATGGCAGCGCCATCTAGCGGCCCAAGCATAGCGCCATCCGGTTTCCCTTTTCAAGCTAGACAGTTTCCTTTTTGTAGGTTTTTCGTTTGACGCTTATTTCGTGAGATATTTGGCCCGGTCACGATCAATGGACCACCCTGTATATATGACATATATGAAGACCGCCAATGATCCATTCGGTGCTGATGGACACCAGGCTCGAAGTCTTACTGAAATCGACGAAATGCCGTGAGTAATGATTATGATGGGAAACGGGCACTACATTCGTAGTGTGTGGACAAACTGAGAATTTGCGTCCGACGGGAGGCATACTACGGTAGTCCGTGGAGTAGCGATGACCGCTGTGCCCGTATGGTTTAGTGGTCATACAATTGACTACTAAGCAGGAGACCCGGATTCTAATCGCGGACTGAGACAAATTTTCGACTTTCCCCATTGGTTTACATCAGTGTCCACTCGTAGCCAATGTCTGTAATTCATTTGTGTCCCGAAGACGTTTTTTCTTGCTAGAGGATTAAAATTTTGAAATAAATATTCGTTTAGATTCGTCACACCTCCTACATATTTCAACATATTATGTTTTGTCCACAATCTTGGAAAAATTTTCGGGAAATTTTTTATGAATGCTATAGCATGTATTACATCTTTCCTTGCCGAAAAGGTTTGAAATTGACGGTCCTTAATAACACGGTGTTGTAATTTTAATGAAGACAATGACGGAACTTCACTCCTTACATCGTCTAGTTGATTGGGATACGCACCAAAGTGTGATGTTTTATCACCGTAGTTAAGTCCTTGCCTATAGATGAGACTGTAATTCTCGTCTAATTTTGATGCTCTGGCTAACTGTTCCTTTCCGAACAATTTTCCAGAGGGAATTCATATCTCGGTTGATGCAACCTACTGGTTACCTCAAATTGCCTTTTCGGGATGTCAGAAATTGCTCTTTCCTTTGTCTGCTGAAATTCAGATTTCAAATTCTCCACTATTTCGTTAATATCTGAACGTGATTCTTTGTTTCCTCGCTGGTATACCGACTAATTTAGGAAAGCTCGCCCATCAATCTCTGTAGCTTTAACTTCAGACCAGTGAGAGAAATCATTCTGCCATTTTTTCGATCGTTTGATTAAATAGTCATCTATCCATGTATGCATATCTAATTCCATGACCTTCATTTTTGCGGCCAAAATCGATGGTAGCTTGTGCCGTTTAAACATCCTGAACCTCGCTTTTTAACTGGTCAATTGCATAGGACAATGGTCCTCTCCCTTATCCACATCAGTCAACTCTGACCGAAATCTTTCTAAATTGGCAAAAGTTATCATATGCCATTCTTCTTGTTTGTGATCTCTCTGGGCTTCAGGTTCTTCGTTTTGCGGTCTCACATCTTATCCTTTTTCTAATTTCATTAAAAATGCTGTATCGGGGCCATTTCCGTTTGATCGGTTTTTTAAACTACATTCTCTGAAACGTGTGGCAAATTATGGTCAAATTCTGATTTGTTATGAGATACTACAGACTCAGATTCAGGAGCATGATATCCTTCGTTCTCATTTATCCGAGTCGTCATCGGAATATTTGCAATAGACGATTCTTCAAACTCTTTCATGTTTTCGCATGACCCTAAATCCAAAATTTTTTCGATTCCAATTCATTCTTTCGCGTTCTTTTAGCCACACCCCCTACACCAAAATTAATATTGAGTCCAGTGCCCGATATAATTAATTAATTAAAAGATGAGCTCAAATATTCATGTCAGTTAAAAGTTCATATGGCTGTATCCAAGGAATTTATCGCACGTACGCACGTAACAATTGAAAGTCAACCATTATTACGTAAGCAACCAATATAAAATTTTGAAATGCTTGCCCCTTTCTTGCTTAAAAAATTAAAATTCACTTTAGAGAACAATAATTCTATTACAATATGCAATGAATTATCGTAAGAAAAGTTCTTTTCAAAAAAGGCAAAACGTCAACTATACCTACGTCCTTACCTTTATAGTTTATGTCCACTCTGGTTTCTGAAAATCAATTCAGATAATCTGTTGGCCTTTCCAGCATTTTCCTTTAGGAATTTTGAGGCTTCGTCAGTCTAGATCCATCAATAAATCAAATACATGCAGCAAATACAACTTGAGCAAGTCACACTCAGAAAATTATCACCGTGTCCACGTATGTACAACAATAGGCATCACAGTGATACTAATTATTTCACTCTAAATAGTAAAAATGTTCGGTATAGTTACCGCTTTTTCTTCTTTCAGACACCAAGAATGGATAGCGCCATTGGTGCCGTCTCTTTTGTTGTTGTACGCGCGTGCGAATTAATCACGCCGGTTATACCTTAGTAAAACGTATCTCCGGAATACCATAAGGAAAACAGCACTCTTTCATTATTTAGCTCTTTAAATGAATCCACTGTAAGATAAAGTTCTGTAGGCTGCGTGTACTCCCTACGAAACACCCGTAAGCAGTTCTACGGAAGAAGGTGTACCGAAATAAAAAATTGTTTCCAAAATATTTCTCAGTCCTCCAAATTAAAATGCTCTTTTGTAATTGTGAACACATTAGTTTCCCAAAAGTTAAACGAAAATCCCGTAAAAATCAATATTGATATTGAAAATCGTCGACTGGCTCGTAAACTCAACCAGAGATATTAATTGTTGCCCGCAGACGCAGTTAACTTTGTTCATACGTCGAAATCCTTTTTCTGCAAGTTTTCTCGCAACTGGACTAGGGTAGAAATTAATTTTTGGTTTTAAATAGTTATATTTTCCTCTCATTTCGATATACGGACTTAACAAAAAGAGAATCGAAGTTTAACAGTCCAAGAACCGAAAAGCAAAGAGTACAACAATGCGTTACATATACGGAAAAACAATACACAACAGGCAGCTTCCTGTTCCTTATACTATATTATTCTTAGTTTTTTTTAACATTTGTATCTCAGAATTATTAAAAAATATATTTTTAAATTATTATTTCTTTGTGTTTTCTTAGCACACTTTCATCGAAATAAAAGAGTGGCTGCAACATGGGCCACCGAAACGATAACGTTCGACAATGCCGGACGTGCCCTCAAATAGCGAGACATGGGAATACCTAATGCAACCAGGAGCACTGTCGAAAACGATCGTCTTAGTCGTTCTGTTGTCATCGTGTGGGGAGGCTTTGAGTTGCATGTCGTACTGATTTCCGAATCTTTAAACACGGTTCACTCACTAGCCACCGTTACTGTTAACTGTCCGCCTTACCCATGTGCAGCTTTTCAGTTACTTTCGACGTTAAATTTTGCACACTATTGGCCGTAGATTGAAAGATTACATGCTTAAGAATAAAGCCTTTCAGCTTTGAAATCGATTTCAATCAATGGAAAGCAGCAGAGGTACATGGTCGGATATGCAAAAATAAAAATGGAGTAAACAGCTTTTATTAGAAAAATAAATGCGCAGCAACATATCGGGCGAATATGTAGGCTACAGAAGCAGCGCGACATTCCGTTTCTCGAAGATGGCTTAGTTACTGGTGCGTTGTTCTATTGAAACACTGTATGTACAGTTACCTGGAGGATGAGCAGTAACGCAGGTTTTAAGCCGACGGCTGGTTACGTAGCTCCTGTTGTTCCTCTGACTGTTGACTCAATCTGTTAAACATGGGATCATGCGTGAGTTTTCGTGTCCCGAGCATCACACCAAGATTTAGATTTCATTTCAGGCTAATATGGTGTAAAGTCACAGACTTTCCGCTCTGTCAAAGTTATCATGGTTAAAGCGTTATGGCAGGATAGGAGCTATACAACACAACTAAGATAAGAATCGCACTAAAACGTGAATAAAGCAGATCTAGTAAAGTGTTCAAACGCCCATACAAACAAGGTTTAGTGATTGAACAATATGAAATACTTGGGAAAAGGTAGCAAAGAGTATTTGTATCACTGAATTCAAAAACAAAGACCAATCAGGTAGATATTTCTCAGATAACTAGGTAACGGAAGCGTAATACATAGGGACGCAAATGAGTGAGAGAGGGTGAGAGAGATAGAGAGAGAGAGAGAGAGATCGTCAAGTACTGATATGAACAACGTCAGTACAATATTTGTCATTATCTGAGCTGCAGCGTGGGCAATTCCGTGACTCGGAGATGCGCTGTCGCTTCTTTTCAGGTACATCATCGCAAATTTGAAGCTCCCTCAAAGGGAACGTATTTACTGGCTCTGTAACAGAAAACTTTTTTCAGAACTGAGAAATATGAAAGTACTTATCCTTTCCTGATGAGACGATACTGAATCAGTCAGATGCTTGATGTATCAGAAACATTTTCACAAAATTTGGAGATAAGTTTCTGGTACCAAGGTCGAAAGAAACCATTACAAATATGTCCTACAAGGTTTATTTTTTGATTATAAGGTAATAAAAATTTACAAAGCACGATAGCACACTTGGGCTATTTTAAAGATGGCAGTCCGAATGTACGATCGTTGCTGAGCCAGGAGATCGTCATAGCCGCCACTCAAGTAGCGTCAAATGGTCCATCGGAACAGTGCTTAACGGTACCTCTCTCCCGATCGCCTCATCAGCAAATGCTTTTTATAATCATGAAATTCCGCTATTCATATCTGAAAAATGTCTATATGATTTATCCTACCTATTTCAATGTTGTTAATATTTTTCAGTTGCATGTGCCTTTGAATATCACAGTATACAGGGTGAGTCACTAAAACGCAACAACCCTTTCATTTCGTGAACAGTTCCAGATATCGAAACGGGGTTTTCCACAAATGATGCACGATGTCTGTTCAAAACATTCCGGAACATTCCGCGCCAGTGGTGTGTTGGAGCGAAATCCGGTTGGCATCCATGCAATCGCCTTAATTTAGGATAGAACGTTGTGTCGTACAGTTTGCGAATTTCGAAATGGCAGAGTTAGAGGAGCAACGCGTCTGCATTAAATATTGCATTGAACTAAAGACAACCTTTACAGAGACGCACTTCAAATGAAGGAGAAAGCCTACGATTGTGAGTGTGAAACCTTACTCGGTGTTACGAATGGTTCACACGGTTTAAAAATGACCGGACGGAAGTTAAAGATGACCCTCGCCCAGCACGCCCTTCGCCGTCTACCGTCACTCACATCTGGAATGTCAACGAAATTGTGGCGCCAATCGAAGACTGACTGTCAGAGAGATTGCAGAAGAATGGAACATTTCAGTTGGATCATGTCACGAAACCTTCACAGAGCATCTTGGAATGCATCATGTTGCCGACAAGATCGTCCAACGGCTCATGAGTCAAGACCAGAAAGTTCTTCGCCACGCTATCTGTGAAGAGTTTTTGGATCGCGAAAATGAGAAAGAGATGTTCCTTAAGAGAATCATAAATGGTGAAGAGACGTGGGTCTACGGTTATGATGTTGAGACCAAGGTTTAATCTTCACAACGGGTCGGGAAAGGTTCTCCAAGACCAAACAGGCCCCGCCAAATATCAAGCCATGCTAAAAGTTTTCTTTACCTTTGTAGGATTAATTCATCATGAATTCGAGCTACAGAGACAATCTGTTAATCGATGGTACTATCGGAACGTGTTGCGACGCCCCGTTGAAAGGACGAAGATTTGCAACGATAGATGAGATAATAGAAAATTCGCAAAGAAAATTCCAGCAAGAGGCATACCAAGACTGCTTTCGAAGGTGGAAATGGCGTTGGGAGCAGTGTAACAAATGTAGAGTTTTTCGGACACCATGCACAATAAGCAAGAGGTAAGCGTAGAAAAATTTTGTGGACAGCACGTAATGTTTCGTGTGAATAAAACTTCGATCTCTGCCACCAACCGATATACTGACACTGAAACCTTTCGCAAAAGAGTCCAAGAAACGCTCTAAAATTCGAAATCAATGCGGCTCCAGTCGGCTATTGCGGTGTAAACACCACCAAGCAGAGCTCTCATGCGAGACTCCTCTCTGGTTTCGAGCGGCTATCTGAAGTGGTAAAGGCTACCAGTCTTGGTTGCGAGAGGAAAGCAGAGCTCACAATTTGTGCCATAATCGGCAAGACCGACCTCTGGTACAGAGCCGAGAGGAGGTTCTCAGAGGCTTAGACGATTCTGTGACGCGTAGACTACAAGGGGGGAGGGTGGGTTTCGGATTCTAATTAATAGGTCAGTTACACGCTGGAGGGGGCTACACGGGTAGCGGCGGCCTTATGCCGTCGACTGAGCGGGGAAACAGCAAAATGGTATAGGTCGAATACAGTAAAAACGTAGATCTAGGAATCATCGGCGTAAGGGCTATAAACTGTTACAGCTGTGTTGGGGAAAGTGCCAGAGCTCCAAGGGCTAATAGAGAGCGCTGATGCTCAAATTGTTGTAGGCAATGAGAGCTGGCTGAAGTCAAAATTCAGCAAAAATTTTTTCGAGGCTCCTAAAGGTGTTCAGAAGGATGGCGAAATATGGTTGGCGATGGCGTGTTGTAGTGTATCTTGTGGCGGAAGTCAGCTAGATAGTTATTGCGAGTTACTGTGGGTAGAGAACATTATTGGCAAGCGGAATGAAATAATAATTGGAGCGTTTTACTGACCTCCCAACTCAGATGATACAGTTGCTGAAAAGTTCAAAGCAAACTTGAGTCTAACGTCAGACTCGTAGCCGACTCACCTAACTATAGTTGGTGGTGACTTCAATTTACTCTCAATTTGTTGGCGAAAAACTTGTTTAAATTCAGAATATGCAAAATCACCAGCCGAAATTGTGCTAAACGCATTCTCTGAAAGCTGTTTCGAGCAGTTAGTTGAAGAGCTCACTCGAATAGCGAACGGTTGTGAAAGCACACTTGACCTCCTAGCAACAAATAATCCTGATCTAATAACGAGCATCATAGCGGATACAGGGATTAGTGAATACGGGATTATAGTAAAGAGAGTGAAGACCGTAACTTCCAACCCTCCAAAAATAAACGATAAATATACCTATTCAAAAAAGCAGACGAAAGTTCGCTGCACACCTTCCTGAGAGACGGTCTTCACTCCTTGTAAATTTGCAATGTAAGTGTAGACCAGATGTGGCTTAAATTCGACAGCAGTTTCGACAGCAGTTGAGAGATTTGTAGCAAATAAATTAATGAACAAGGGAAGCTGATTGATCTCCCATGGTACACCAAAAAGGTCAGAACACTGTTGCAGTAACAACGAAAAAATCATGCCAAATTTAAACGTTCTGAAAATCCACATGATTGGCCAACGTTTACAGAAGCTCGAAGTTAAGCGCAGACTTCAATGCAAGATGCTTATAATAGCTTTCATAATGAAACTTTATTTCAAAACCTGGCAAAAAATCTAAAGAGCTTGTTCTCGTATGTAAAGTATGCTAGCGGCAAGACACAATCACTGTATTCTCTGTGCGACAGCAATGGAAATATATCGATGAAAGTGCAGAAAATGCAGGGTTACTAAAACACAGCCTTTCGAAATTTCTTCACCAAATAAGACGAAGTAAATATTCCAGAATTCGAATCAAGAATAGCTGCCAACATGAGTAATTTAGAAGTCAATCAACATAAAACGCATTACCAAAAGCAAGTCTTCCGATCCAGATTGTATACCAATTCGGTTTCTTTCAAGTATACCTCCATAATTAACAACCGCATTGAACCGCTCGCTCGACAAAAGATCCGTACCAGAAGACTGGAAAGTAGCACAGGCCACAGTAATATTCAAGAAAGGCACTAGGAATAATCCTCTGAATTTCAGGTCAATATTATTAACGTCGATATGCAGCAGGAGTTTGGAACATACATCGTGTTGGGACATTATGAAGTACATCGAAGAGAATTGTCTCTTAACACACAGTCAACACGGATTTAGAAAAAAACGTTATTGTGAAACATAATTAACAAGAATTCTGGTCAGGCGAATATAGGGTTATAAATACAAAATCAAATAGGGGTAATGCAGGAGTAGGTTTAATAATGCATAGGAAAATAAGAGTGCGGGTAAGCTACTACAAACAGCATAGTGAACGTATTATTGTAGCCAAGATAGATATGAAGCCCACGCCTACCACAGTAGTACAAGTTTATATGCCATCTAGCTCCGCAGATGACGAAGGGATTGATGAAATGTATAATGAGATAAAAGAAATTATTCAGATAGTGAAGGGAGACGAAAATTTTATGTCATGGGTGACTGGAATTCGATAGTAGGAAAAGGAAGAGAAGGAAATGTAGTAGGTGAATTTGGAAAGGGAGTAAGGAATGAAAGAGAAAGCCCTCTGGTAGAATTTTGCACAGAGCGTAACTTAATCATAACTAGCATTTGGTTCAAGAATCATAAAAGAAGGTTGTATAAATCGAAGAAGCCTGGAGATACCAGAAGGTATCAGATAGATGGTATTAAGGTAAGACAAAGATTCAGGAACCAGGTTTTAAATTGTAAGACATTTCCAGGGGCAGATGTGGACTATGATCACAATCTACTGGTTATGAACTGTAGACTAAAACTGATGAAACTGCAAGAAGGTGGGAATTTGAGGAGATGGGACCTGGATAAACTGAAAGAACCACAGGTTGTAGAGAGCTTCAGGGAGAGCACTAGGGAACGATTGACAGGAATGGGAGAAAGGAATACAGCAGAAGAAGAATGGGTAGCTTTGAGAGATGAAATAGTGAAGGTAACAGGGGATCAAGTAGGTAAAAAGACGAGGGCTAATAGCAATCCTCGGGTAACAGAAGAGATATTGAATTTAATTGATGAAAGGAGAAAATATAAAAATACAGTAAATGAAGCAGGCAAAAAGGAATACAAACGTTTCAAAAATGAGATCGACAGGAAGTGCAAAATGGCTAAGCAGGCATGGCTAGAGGACAAATGTAAGGATGTAGAGGCTTATGTCACTGGGGGTTAGATAGATACTGCCTAAAGGAAAATTGAAGAGACCTTCGGAGAAAAGATAACCACTTGTATGAATATCAAGAGCTCAGATGGAAACGCAGTTCTAAGCAAAGACGGAAAAGCAGAAAGGTGGAAGGAGCATATAGAGGGTCTATACAAGGGCGATGTTCTTGAGGACAATGTTATAGAAATGGAAGAGAATGTAGATGAAGATGAAATAAGAGATATGATACTGCGTGAAGAGTTTGACCTAAGTCGAAACAAGGCCCGGGAGTAGATAACATTCCATTAGAACTACTGACAGCCTTGGGAGAGCCAGGGCTAACAAAACTCTACCATCCAATGAGCAAGATGTATGAGACAGACGAAATACCCTCCGACTTCAAGAAGAATATAATAATTCCAATCCCAAAGAAAGCAGGTGTTGACAGATGTGAAAATTACCGACCTATCGGTTTATTGAGCCAGGGCTGCAAAATACAAACACGAATTCTTTACAGACGAGTGTAAAAACTGGCAAAGGCCGACTTCGAGGAAGATCAGTTTGGATTCCGTAGAAATGTTGGAACACGTGAGGCAATACTGACTCTACGACTTATCTTAGAAGAAAGATCAAGGAAAGGCATACAAACATTTCTAGCATTTGGAGACTTAGAGAAAGCTTTTGACAATATTGACTGGAATACTCTCTTTCAAATTCTGAGGTGTCAGGGATAAAATACAGGGAGCGAAGGGGTATTTACAGTTTGCACAGAAACCATATGGCAGTTATAAGAGTCGAGAGGCATGAAAGGGAAGCAGTGGTTGGGAAGGGAGTGAGACAGGGTTGTAGCCTATCCCCGATGTTATTCAATCTGTATATTGAGCAAGTAATATAGGAAACAAAAGAAAAATACGGAGTAGGTATTAAAATCCACGGAGAAGAAATAAAAACGTTGAGGTTCGCCGATGACATTGTAATTCTGTCAAAGACAGCAAAGGACTTGGAAGAGCAGTTGAACGGAATGGACAGTGTCTTGAAAGGAGGGTATAAGATGAACATCATCAAAAGTAAAACGAGGATAATGGAATGTAGTCGAATTAAATCGGGTGACGCTGCGGGTATTAGATTACGAAATGAGATGTTTAAAGTAGTAAATGAGCTTTGCTATTTGGGAAGCAAAATAACTGATGATGGTCGAAGTAGAGAGGATATAAAATGTAGACTCGCAATGGCAAGGAAAGCGTTTCTGAAGAAGAGAACTTTGCTAACATCGAGTATAGATTTAAGCGTCAGGAGTTCGTTTCTGAAAGTATTTGTATGGAGTGTAGCCATGTGTGGAAGTGAAACATGGACGATATAAAGTTTGGAGAAGAAGTGAATAGCAGCTTTCGAAATATGGTGCTACAGAAGAATGCTGAGGATTAGATGAGTAGATCACATAACTAATGAGGAGGTATTGAATAGAATTCTAGAGAAGAGAAATTTGTGGCACAATTTAACTAGAAGAAGGGATCGGTTGGTAGGACATATTCTGAGGCCTCAATGGATCACCAGTTTAGTATTGGAGGGCAGCGTGGAGGGTAAAATCGTAGAGGGAGACCAAGAGATGGATACACTAAGCAGATTCAGGAGGATGTAGGTTGCAGTAGGTACTGGGAGATGAAGAAGCTTGCACAGGATAGAGTAGCATGGTGAGCTGCATCAAACCAGTCTCTGGACTGAAGATCACAACAACAACAATTAGCACTATACTCACACGAAGTGTTGGGTGCTATCGACAAGGATTTTCAAATTGATTCTGTATTTCTAGATTTACAGAAGGTTTTTCACACCTTAGCTCGTAATCAGATTGCGTGTTTATGGAATATCAGCTCAGTTACGTGACTGGATTCGTGATTTCCTGTCAGAGTGGTCGCATTTCATATGAACTGACGGAAAGTCATCGAGAAAAAAGGTAAGTGATTTTCGGCTTTCCCCAATGTAGCGTTATAAGCCCTCCGCTGTTCCTTATCTATATAAACGATTTAGGAGAGAATGTGGGCAGCCGTCTTATGTTGTCTGCAGATGATGTTGTCTTTTGTCGTATAGGAATGTTAAAAGATGAAAACCAATTACAAAACGATTTGGACAAGATATCGGTAATTTGAGAATATTGACAGTTGAACCTAAATAATGAAAAGCGTGAGGTCATCCACATAAGAGCTAAAAGGAATCCGTTAAACTTACGTTAAACGATAATTCAATGAAATCTAAAGGACGTAAATTCAACTAAATACCTAGGAGTTACAGTTACGAACTCCTGAAAACGGAAAGGGCACATAGGGCATGTTGTGGAGAAGATGCAACAGATCTACTGTCCGCGTTCTTTAGAAGTAGGCCTACTGTTGCGCGGTGTGGGATCCTTACCAGTAGAATTAACGGGGTACATCGAGAAAGGTCAAAGAAGAGGAGGACGTTTTGTATTATCGAGAAACAGGGGAGAGTATGTCACGGACATGATACATGATTTGGGGTTGACATCATTAAAACAATGGCGTTTCTCGTTGAGGCGGAATCGTCTCTCGAAATTTCAATCACCGCCTTTCTTCTCCGAATGCGAAAATATTTGTTGACTCCGACCTACTTAAGGAGAACCGATCATCATAATAAAACAAGGGAAATGAGAGCTCGCACGCAGGTGTTAATTTTTCCACGTGCTGTTCGAGATTGGAATAACACAGACTTAACTTACGTGTGATTTGCAGAGTAGCCATGTAGATATACATACAGGGTGTTTCAAAAATGACCGGTATATTTGAAACGGCAATAAAAACTAAACGAGCAGCGATAGAAATATACCGTTTGTTGCAATATGCTTGGGACAACAGTACATTTTCAGGCAGACAAACATTCGAAATTACAGTAGTTACAATTTTCAACAACAGATGGCGCTGCGGTCTGGGAAACTCTATAGTACATTTTCCACATGTCCACCATGCGTAGCAATAATATGGCGTAGTCTCTGAATGAAATTACCCGCCTCCTGTATGTTTCGGATAGCCCAAAGCAATCACACGATCATCGAAATATTCATTCAGGAAATTAAAGATGTCGGCCGTGCATAAACCACGAGGTGTTCGCAGTGTCGTCTAAGGCAGTTTGTACCGCCACAAATTCACGAAGAATGTCCAGATAGCGTGATGCAGTAATCGTTTTGGATCTGAAAAATGGGCCAATGATTCCTTTGGAAGAAATGGTGGCCCAGACCAGTACTTTTTGAGGATGCAGGGACGATGGGACTGCAACATGGGGCTTTTTGGTTCCCCATATGCGCCAGTTCTGTTTATTGACGAAGCTGTCCAGGTAAAAATAAGCTTCGTCAGTAAACCAAATGCTGCCCACATGCATATCGCCGTCATCAATCCTGTGCACTATATCGTTAGCGAATGTCTCTCGTGCAGCAATGGTAGCGGCGCTGAGGGGTTGCCGCGTTTGAATTTTGTATGGATAGAGGTGTAAACTCTGGCGCATGAGACGATACGTGGACGTTGGCGTCATTTGGACCGCAGCTGCAACACGGCGAACGGAAACCCGAGGCCGCTGTTGGATCACCTGCTGCACTAGCTGCGCGTTGCCCTCTGTGGTTGCCGTACGCGGTCGTCCTACCTTTCCATCACGTTCATCCGTCACGTTCCCAGTCCGTTGAAATTTTTCAAACAGATCCTTTATTGTATCGCTTTTCGGTCCTTTGGTTACATTAAACCTCCGTTGAAAACTTCGTCTTGTTGCAACAACACTGTGTTCTAGGCGGTGGAATTCCAACACCAGAAAAATCCTCTGTTCTACGGAATAAACCATGTTGTCTACAGCACACTTGCACGTTGTGAACAGTACACGCTTACAGCAGAAAGACGACGTACAGAATGGCGCACCCACAGACTGCGTTGTCTTCTATATCTTTCACATCACTTGCAGCGCCATCTGTTGTTGAAAATTGTAACTACTGTAATTTGAAAGTTTGTCCGCCTGAAAATGTACTGTTGTCCCACGCATATTGCAACAAACGGTGTATTTCTATCGCTGCTCGTTTAGTTTTTATTGCCGTTTCAAATATACCGGTCATTTTTGAAACACCCTGTATTGATGTCCGCCGTTATATGCGGCAAGACCGGCCTAGGCTACGAAGGTAACGCCTCATTTCCTTTACGACATAGATACAGAGTCAGCTATGATTTTTGTAAGTGGAACTACGGCACTTCTGGCGCGTCAGATGGAGCATAGGAAAGCTATTTGAGATGTGTGTACGTTTCCAGAGTTTTGTGGAAACAACTACAGTTTCACCAGACAGTTTTTCATTTAAACTCTCCCTGTTTGTTCCTACTTGTCAATTCCGAAACGGAAACGTCGGTCCTTCACACATTATAACGATAAACAGCCCTATACATGGAAAAAAGACAGTACTGTAATAACTGTCTTAGGTTAGAAATAAAAACCTGTCTTATCCTTGCCTGAATGCCACTTAAAGGTAAAACACCTGCTCTGGGACACATGTTTCTATAGCTATTACTTAAAATTATAATTAGATGGAATATACGTTAAATAAACTAAGCATTTGATTTAGAATGACTGTCGACATGTCACCCACAACATAAAGACTTTTCTGATCGTAAAGAAGTTTTACACTATACTTAAACACGTGCTCAGATATTATTTACCAACGAATTCAAGGGCTCATTTTTAATTGCCGGTCAGGAAGGAAATGAACTGATGTAAGTACATTGGAGGATATGCCGTTGCATACTTGGCGATTCGACTGCGTTTTTCGAGTGACGTAGTTGGGGAGTCACGTTACACTGCAGCCGTCGTGTTGGAACCATATACACTGTCGCTTATCCAGTGGTACATCTACAAGAACAGATAGAATGTTCGTAAGAAAGTGAGCATACGTATTTCCATTTAACATCTCTGTGATGAGGTTAAGGTCCCACAATAGAATTTTCTACGATGCTGCTCCGTACATTTCCTCTCCACAGTCATTGGTGTTGTACCTGATGCAGTCAGTGTGGACTTTTAAGCTGCCCAGCAGAAAATGCTACATTGCCGTGGTTCGTGAACATTGCTTCGTTGGTAAAGAGCACACTAGGAAAAACATTGTGTGGCGTACAAGGCGCTACAGAGCAAACCAACAAAATTCTATACGACGTTTGAAATCACATGCTCCGAGTGTCTGAGTTACACATGAAAAATGTGGAATTTATGGCGGTGGAAGACGCAAATGCTGCTCGTCTGGATATCTCCCAAACCTGGTATTAAGTCTCGTTTCAGTATGTGGCTTGATAAGAGCCGTAGCCAGAATAGTTTCTAAGTGCTCTGACAGTTACAATCCATCCTTGCCCTCTGTTACATGTTCAGGCAGTCTGTTCGCACCAGTAGCCTAATAATTCGAACATGTATCTGATGCGACGGACAGCGACGACCAGGACAAACATCCCTACACCGCCACATCGTTTCGACAGCATTTCTATAACATTCGCCGTTTAAAGGTAGAATATCTGTCTTCTCGTCAAAGGTGTATATGTTTGCATGCAAAGAATGTTGAAGCAGAAATGACTTGCTGGCAGACGACACAGTTCCTGCTAGTTCTGCTTGTTCTGCAGTGCAGACAAGTAAACAGACGAAAGGCATGAAACAGCATTGTAGCCCGGCATGAGCACAATAGTCTATTATGGCCGACCTGCCTTTCACCTTTAGTACAATCTCAGATTCTTTTGCGAAGAGTTTCAACCTCAAAGCCGGCCGGAGTGGCCGAGCGGTTCTAGGCGCTACAGTCTGGAACCGCGCGAACGCTACGGTAGCAGGTTCGAATCCTGCCTCGGGCATGGATGTGTGTGATGTCCTTAGGTTAGCTAGCTTTAAGTAGTTCTAAGTTCTAGGGGACTGATGACCTCAGAAGTTAAGTCCCACAGTGCTCAGAGCCATTTGAACCATTTTTCAACCTCAAAATTAACAATCATTATATCACTGTACTCTTCCTTTCGATCTTTTTCGGATACCGTTAAAGAAAGTATACCATTCTATTTCAAAAATCATACTTGCTTCAGTATCTTGATAAAAACTTGAGTCACAATTCTAACCCACGTAATAAAAGTACGTGCCCCATGTTGTACTATAATCTGCCAAAAACGACGTTTCAATGTATGGAACTTTTCACGAAATAAAAGGGTTGTTACGTAACTCACACTGTAAATATTTCATTCGAGTGTAAGTAAGACTCTCACCCGAGTAGTATTTATAGCTTCCTCTTGTTTTATATTTGTATGTTAACCTTTAATTATAGTCAGTCGTAAAATTGGCGTCAGAAACTCGTAAATAATGTTCAAAATGCCCTGAGCCTTCTCCAACACATCAACGCTGTCGTCGGACTCATGGATTGTAGAAGCTGTCAGACGTCATCGTATGGTGTTGAATTATTGCAGAGCCTCAGGAGACGTTGAAAGATCTCTGCTCTATCACTGTCTACTGGGTAAAGCAACACATATGGTAATACACGAGTGTGAGCTCAGAGAAGTGTACAGGCCATGAAACTGTACCTCAGCTACAGGCGATAGGCAAAATAATGTGAACACCTGTACTCCAATTTGCCCGTAATACAGCTGCGATTCTTCTTAGAATACTAGCATATAATGATCGTATAGACTCCAGTGGAATGTTCCGCCAGTCTTCGAACAGAAACTCTTCTAACTACTGTAGTGAAGAGGGAGGCGGAAATTTGCTCCGGAGTCTGTGCTCCAATATCACCCACAAGTGTTCGATAAGGTTCAAGTCCGAGAACTGTGCTGGCCAGGAAAGACGCTGCAGTTCAGTTGCGTGCTCCTCATACCACGATTGTACTGTCCTGTCTGTGTGAATGGATGCATTATCGTCCTCAAAAGTGGCATCATTGTTGGGGAACAACATTTGAGTCATGGGCTGCACCTGATCACCTAAAATGTTTTCACATAATCGTCGGCTGTAACACGGCCTTTGCGAGTAATGATGGGACCAGCAGAACACCATAATATGGCTGCCCATACCATCACACCTTCACCTTCATGCTTAAGCGTTGGAACAAGCAATGGGGATTGTAGGATTCTTTTGGCGTTATCCAGTTGTAAATTCGGCTCGATGTTGGAAATAACGAAAACGTTGACGAGTTGGACCATATGACGTGTTTCCACTGATCAGCCGTCCAGGATTTATGCTCCTGACACTATTTTACTCTTATATGCGTTGGTTGTCGTCGCTAATGGTTTCGGTATAGCAGCTCGTCCACGAATATTTGCTTTATGGCGTTCTCAGCGGACAGTGTCGATAGCTACGGGGTGTCGAAGATGGCTTTTGAGCTCTGCAGTCACTTTAGCGCCGTAGTTAGGTGTTGTGTTGACGCAAATCATTTTACCGTACGACGATCTCTGTCATTTAGTTTTGATTAGCACCACTATTATGTTTACACGATGATGTCTTTCCATATTTAGTGTAGGCTATAATGACTGTTGAAAGAGCTGCTCTTGAAACATCCAGTAATTTAGCTGTGTTGGTTACTGATGCTCCAGCTAATCGGGCTCCCACAATGTGCCCTCTTTGGAACTCTGGTATGTCTTTCATAGCACGTCGACCTCGGCCTCCGAATGCAAATACGAAGTGTGCACTACTCGTAAACAACCTGCACTGATGGTTAGTCCGTACTGACCAGACACAGGCCAGCGTGACACGTGCCTTACCTTCGTTGTTGACCGTCAAACACAACCATCCCATTACGTACACTGTTCACATTATTTTGGGCCTATCCCCTGTATTTATCAATCTGGTATAACGGCTACCAACCAGGGACTCTCGAATAATGCGACTCAAATCTGCTAGATTCCCGTCACGCACAAATCACAATCTTCCTCTTATTTCCATGACCGTATCCAGTGCTAAGTTTCGAAGACAGGATAACGTCCTTGTTGACAACACCAGTGATACGTTCTCAGTGGACATGTGAACCTAACAGACAACCACCTATAATTTGAGTTTTTTTTTTTTTTTATTAGTCTTCTGACTGGTCTGATGCGGCCCGCCACGAAATCCTCTCCTGTGCCAACCTCTTCATCTCAGAGTAGCACTTGCAACCTACGTCCTCAATTATTTGCTGGATGTATTCCAGTCTCTGTCTTCCTCTACAGGTTTTGCCCTGTACAGCTCCCTCTAGTGCCATGGAAGTCAGTCCCTCATGTCTTAACAGATGTCCTATCATCCTGTCCCTTCTCCTTGTCAGTGTTTCCCACATATTCCTTTCCTCTCCTATTCTACGCAGAACCTCCTCATTCCTTACCTTATCAGTCCACCTAATTTTCAACATTCGTCTGTAGCACCACATCTCAAATGCTTCGATTCTCTTCAGTTCCGGTTTTCCCACAGTCCATGTTTCACTACCATATAATGCTCCTCCAGACGTACATTATCAGAAATTTCTTCCTCAAATTAAGGCCTACGTTTCATATTAGTAGACTTTTCTTGCAGAGGAATGCCCTTTTTGCCAGTGCGAGTCTGCTTTTGATGTCCTCGTTGCTCCGTCCGTCATTAGTTATTTTACTGCCAACGTAGCAGAATTCCTTAACTTCACCTACTTCGTGACCACCAATCGTGATGTTAAGTTTGTCGCTGTTCTTATTTATGCTACTTCTCATTACCTTCGTCTTTCTTTGATTTACTCTCAACCTGTACTCCGTTGTCGTTAGACTGTTGATTCCGTTCAGCAGATCATGTAATTCTTCATCACTTTCACTCAGGATAGCACTGTTATCAGCGAATCGCGTCATTGATATCCTTTCACCTTGTATTTTAATTGACCTTCTGGACGTATCTTTTATTTCCATCATTCCTTCCTCGATGTACACATTGAACAGTATGGACGAAAAGCTACAGCCTTGTCTTACACCATTTTTACTGCGAGCACTTCGCTCTTGGTCGTCCACTCTTATTACTCACTCTTGGCTGTTGTACATATTTTACATGACCCGTCTCTCCCTATAGCTTACCCCTACTTTTTTCAGAATTTCGAACATCTTGCACCATTTTACATTGTCGAAGTGTTTTTCCAGGTCGACAGTCCTATGAAAGTGTCTTGATTTTTCTTTAGTCTTGCTTCCATTATAAACCGCAACATCAGAGTCGCCTCCCTCGTGCCTTTACTTTCTCTAAAGCCAAACTGATCGTCACCTAGCGCATCCTCAATTTTCTTTTCCATTGTTCTGTATATTATTCTTGCCAACAACTTGGATGCATGAGCTGTTAAGCTGATTGTGTGATAGTTCTCGCATTTGTCAGCCCTTGCCGTCTTCAGAATTGTGTGAATGATGCGTTTTGGAAAGTCAGATGGTATGTCGCCGGACTCATACATTCTACACACCAACATGAATAGTCGTCTTGTTGTCACTTCCCCTAATGATTTTAGAAATTCTGATGGAATGTTATCGATCCCTGCTGCCGTATTTGTTCTTAAGTCCTCCAAAGCTCTTTTAAATTCTGACCCTAATACTGGATCCCTGTCTCTTCTAAATCGACTCCTGCTTCTTCTTCTATCACGTCAGACAAATCTTCCCCTCATAGAGGCTTTCAGTGTATTCTTTCCACCTATCCGCTCTCTGCTCTGCGTTTAACAGCGGAAGTCCCGTTGCACTTTTAATGTTGAAACACGTATGTATTCATTACCAGCGATGGCGAGGCATGACAGAATCTCTGACCAGAGAGTTATTTATCGTTGCTAGGCTGCGCTTGACCGCGCGAGTGTTCAGTTGCGTGTTGTACTCTGTCTGCAGTAGTAGTCTGTCGACAGCAGTGTGTGGCGAGTCGGCAGGGGAGTAGACAGTTGGACAGTTGTACTCAGTCAGTGTAGCGAGTCGGCAGAGGGAGTAGACAGTTGGATAGTTGTATTCAGTCAGTGCTAGTGTGTAGCGAGACGGCAGAGGGAGTAGACAGTTGGATAGTTCTACTCAGTCAGTGCTAGTGTGTAGCGAGACGGCAGAGGGAGTAGACAGTTGGATAGTTGTACTCAGTCAGTGCTAGTGTGTAGCGAGTCGGCATGCGTCCGCGGTGTGCTCTGCCCACGAGTCTGGTCAGGATTGTGGTGGACGATGTGTATTATTGTTGAAGGTAATGAAGCAGCATTGCGCTCAGCTAATAACGTGTGTTAATTGTAATTAATCTGTTCAAGAAATGCCTCAATAATAATGTTTTATAAAGTAAATCTTTTAAAGAAAAGTAATCATTTCAACTTAATGAATTTTTCCACTTTTTAAAGAAAAAGATTCATTTCAAGTTAAATAATATTTCCTATGCATTCCCTCCAAGAATCAAAATTAAATATGGGCCAGCACTGCACGGAGCTGTGCCGGAATTTTTTTTAAATAAGAGCAGATATAGATGCAGTTTTACTGAGGTAAGAATTTTGGTTTAACTATTTCACAGGGCCGTAGGTCAGCGCTGCTGTCCTTATAAAATTTGTCAGGTTTAATTATTGATGTTGAGATGTTACATTCAGTTCATGGTTTTATTATTTAATTAATATTATTGTGGGTTTAATGAGCAATTATCGTTCCTTAATTTTTGTGTGGAGTTTACATTTCGGCCATTATTATTCTTTAATTTTGCAAGAAGGTTACGCTTGGCTTCATTTCAATTTAACGATATATGGCTTCATTTACATTTACATTTTTACTGTCCTATTTTTGCGGGGAGGTTACACTTGGCAACATCCGGACCAGGATCGTATTTCTTTGTGAATCTTCTGATAAGTAGTCAGATATCTGCTCTTATCTACTTAAATATAATTAGCATTTGGCGCAACGCTTTTTCTAATTTGTCAATCTTTTTTTCCACAGATCATCGGCAATTTGTTGCTCTTTGTTGTAATAGTGTTTGTTGCATTTTGCATTGTCTTTGTTTCATTATTGAATAACTGTGATTTGTGTAAAAATGCCGCGAAAAACTGTTAACAGTACATCGCGATATGTAATGAATGAAATAGCCGATTCTAATAATTTGAACGATAGTACTTGTGACACGCAGTATAATGATGACAATCCTCCATTTACGGACACTCAGTGTATACCGACCACTAATGTTGATTTTGATCTTATTGATGAACAGATAAATTCAATTGCGTCGTCTGTTAATTTAACGACAATTGATGACGCGGGGCGTTCTGTTGTAATGAGCGCTGCCCAGCTCAACACAACCGGTTTGCAAAATTTAAGTAATGAACAGACAAATTTGTCTAATGAAAACGAACAGTGTAATCAGAATGCGTCGGATTTATTTAAATCCGATTTAGTGACCAACAGTATACATCCGATTAGCAAACTTTTCAAGAATTGCAGAATGACCAAATGGTTTCACAAAACGTGACAAATGCAGATACGCCATCAAACAGCACAGAAAATAGAGTAGGTAATATTGGCTTGGATCAAATTACGGCACTACTGCTACAACGAGTTAATGAAATTAATGAAAAACAAGACAACCTTAAAGAAGATTTCAAACAACAGAATGAAAGACAAGACGACAATCACAAACAACTTAGTGAAAATCTCAAACAACAACTTAATGAAAATAACGAAAATCTCAAACAACAGCTTAATGAAAAATTAGACAACAATTCCAGACAGTTAAGTGAAAAAATAGACAACAATTCTAGACAGCTTAGTGAACAGATTAGTGCCATTGCCGCGCAGTGTCATGATACTAAAGAACAATTACGTGAGGAAATAGAGGCTTGTGCTAGGAAAAGTAGCGAAGAAATTAGATCTGTTGCACAAGAATTAAGGGATATGCAAACAGCTACAACAGAAACACTTAGAGACGAAATTAGTGCAGTCGGTAAACAATGCTCTGAAAAAGCGACACAGTTACGCGACGAGTTTAAATTAATGACAGCAGAACTTTCGCGCACACTGGATGCTAAAGTAGACGAGAAATTTGAACAACAGAACAGTCAAATTGACGAACGTTTTAATCAACACCTACAAAACAGTGATACGCATTTCCGTAAATTTATACAGGAACAGAATAAAGTAAAACGACAAGTCATGGAAACAGTTGCTGCACAGAGACAGGAAGACAGACGTAAATTGTTTGCGAAAGCAAAAACATACGTAGACAACAATATTGCTACAGTATCGGACAAAATTAATACCATCGAATAGTTGAACACCGAACTGCGTGATGAAATTTCCGATCTTAAATCAAAAACAGATACACACACAGTAGATTTTCAAACAGTGACCAACAGACTCGAACAATTAGAACTAACATAGGATTCCGATGTTATCAAAGCTGACGTTAAAAAATTGAGCGAAGCTACACATAAAATACAAAAACAAATTAATGTTTCTGACACTAAAAACGATGATCAGATAAAAATACTGACTGAAAAATATGATGAATTGGCCAGTCGTATTGATGTTATCGAAAGTAATAATGACAGCAAATCAGACGACACTTCACCGATTTCGTTTAACCAAACACCTGAATTCCAAAATCTACAACAGACAATCAGTGAGATAGATTCATCTAATAATACATTACGTAGAAAGTTGTCAACCTTACAGCAAGCAGTAACAGAGATAAAAAATATTTCAGTTAATAACACGTCACAGCATACGGCGAATTCCGAACATTTCTCACCCTCACACAGCCAGTATAATTTAGGTAATCTACAAAGAGTACGTGAATTAGATTCCGAACAGTCACAGACAAACAGATTCTCATCCAATCCTGAACCTGTTGCGTCATACAGAGACGATAATTTTGATTACAAACATTTTCTATCAGTGAGAAAATTTAAAGTATTTAAAAATGACAGAACACATATTCACCCACTAGATTGGATACAACAATTTAGCTTTGCTTTTCCACCGACTTGGCCGGTAATGCACAAACTTGAATTTATTTGCAGTTTTTTGGAAGGCGAACCGGCAACTCGTATGAGACCGATCGCGAGACAATGCTACTCGGTAGAAGAATTTCAGAATGCTTTTCTGTCAGCATATTGGTCGAAGACAACACAATGCGGAATTAAGGATCAACTAATTAGTTTACCGAATTATGAGAACTCAAATTTTCCCAGTGTCACGCAATTTTTTGAGCATATGGTCCAACAAAACCAGTACCTAAGTGAACCATATAGTGAATCTGCACTCATTCAATTATCTATTTCTAAATTGCCACGATCATTAAGAGTGTCACTTTTAACGGGTCAGCAAAAAGAAAATATCTCGGCATTCAGGGATCTGTTACAGCTTTTGGAAATACAGCAATCGGATTATTCTTTTATAAACAAAAATTTTTCTTATACTAACCAAGGTCAACAAACGTACAGCAATTACGATCAGCCATGTAATTTCAATAGCAAAGGTAACAGACACTTTAGGAACGACAACCAACAGAACTTTAATAACAGACAAAATTTTAACTATCAATATCGTCAAAATTATCAGCAACAGGAACCAGATTTTGGTAACAACAGCATGAAAGTCAGCCGGTTAGCATACGTAACCAACAATGCAGTCTACAAGACCAACCAAGCTTTAATGTTTCACCGCGTGCACGTATAGTCTCAGCTCCAACAAATAGTAATGCACGGCAGCAAGGAAATAACTACGTGCAGAAAACATAGTACTTCAATTCCTATCGCAATGCACCGTATAGGAATGACTATCACGACAGACGTAAAAACAATGAGCACAATTATCAACATTCGTTTAATAACAGTCGGTCTTACCAGCAGCAAAATGATCAGCAACAACATATTCTCATGAATGAACCCGACAGTAGGTATCATCCAGAACGTAATACGTCTGGAAGAAATAACAGAACAGTTCAAATAGTCGAAATGCCACAGAATTCTCCTGATAATAATAATACGTCAGATAGAATTTGACTAGATACTGTTCAGGTCGCATCTTCCAGTAACACAAGCACTACTTTTGACACGCAGAACGTTGTTCACGAAAATGTTATTACTTTTGACGACATCCGAGACACTCTTTTGCAGGAAAGACCAGTTGTTCAAAAAACCATTTCACACCCTGTCATCGAAATTAAAATTGGATCATCGAAATTTTCAGCAGTAATCGATTCTGGATCACCTATGTCAGTCAAAAATGAGGAAACTTTCAATGAGTGTGGCAAAGAGAATACCTATCCTACATTACCATTAGGCAAAACGAAAGTAAAAGGAGCAGTATCTAGTAAAGGAGTAGATGTTAAATTACAGACGCATTTATCATTTTGTATTGCGGGTCATACTTTTCACTCAAATTTTTGGATTGTTCCTTTATTGACAACAGACGTTATTTTAGGTACGAATTTTCTGGTACAACACGACGCAATTATTGACTTTCAAAATTCCTATTTAATGTTGAAGGATGAAAATGTACAATTGGCTTTAGAATTTCAGCATTCTTTATCTGCAGAAGAACAAACAATTAATCGCACAGAGGTCATTTCCGTATCACGTAGCACAGACTGTAATTCCACATTGTTCACAGATACGTACGTACATAACTATAATACTCCAGACGAAGCTGACTATGACGCAATACAGATGATTTCTGATAAAGTTAAACAAAGCAGTGCAAATACAGACGACGAACGCACTCAACTACACAAAATTCTTTTACAGCAAGCTCCAGTTTTCGACAATATTCCTGGTACTATGTCTGGTTTTATGTATGAATTTCAAGTTAAACAGCACGACACATTTAAAGCCAAACATTATCCTATTCCGTATATTCATAGAGAGCAAGTTAAGAAAGAATTGCAAGATATGCTTGACCAAGGAATTATAGAACCGGCAGTTAGTCCGTACATAAACCCGCTCCATATTGTTAAGAAAAAGGATGGCTCACTTCGCCTCGTGCTTGATTCACGTCACATCAATGACATAATTATTAATGAAACAAATCGACCACAGACACTAGAGGAACTTCTACAGAAATTTCACGGTACTGCTGTTTATTCTACATTAGATGTGAAATCGGGATTTTGGCAAATTCAGCTCCATCCGAACTCCAGAAAGTACACAGCATTTCTCTGTTTTGGTGACTGTTATCAATTTTGTAAATTACCGTTCGGCTTAACAATTTCTTCAGCAGCTTTTATTCGCGGTTTGAATACAATACTTCCGACAGAACTTAAAGACAGAATCACAACATACGTAGACGACATTCTTATTGCTGAAGCTAACTGGACTGAACACAATCTGATTCTTGAACGACTGTTGCAAACTTTTCGTGCACGAGGACTCACAGTTAACCCTCTCGGAGCCAATCCCGTCGATTCTACGGGATGCGCTCCCTTCCAAAAACGCCAAGTCCGTAGGTTCTACAGGCCAACATATTTTGTTCATTAAAAAGCACTGCGCTTTGTTTTTGCATCCATGACTGTCGATGTACGATGTTCATACCGTTATTCATTACTTGTACAGACAGATTTCGTGAATGTGCGTCTTGTTTTTGCGGTATTTCGTTCGTTATGAGTCATTGTTATTGCCTGCTGACAGAGCACGTTATTGATATTCTGCGTAAGAGAAATGGTGCACCGTGGTTTATCTGATGAAGAAATTGCCGATTTGCCAAATTTTGAGACATTGCTGATGCTCTAGATAGTGAAGGGGATTTGGACGACACAAGTGTCTTGGAAGCCGTCTGCAGTACAATGTGTTCATACACGGAAGTGTAAAACGATAGTGGAAACTGTTTTCTCATTTTTTCCTACTAGGAGTATCGAATGCACTTTGATTACACAGTTCATTTCAGACTAAGAAAGCGACAATAACTGATTTCACTGTCAATGTTGCCAACAGTTCCCAAAAACCAAAACGGACATGTAGGCTGACTGACACAGAGACATTTCCTGCAACGTTTACCACCCAGAAGCAAAAAAACCTGCCTCCCATATATGTTACGAGTGTTCGTCAAAAGAAAGAAAGTGAGAAAGCATCTCGCAAGGAGACGTGTTATCAGTGCGAACAGTGCTGTTTGGTTTTGTAGATGGAAGCCTATTTTAAAATATTTCATACGAAAATACAGTAGAGATACATGTAGAAAATGCTATTGTATTTGAAAACCTTATTCAGCACTGATAATTATGTATTTATGAACTCGTTACTGCCCCTATATGAATGTATGACTTTTTAATTTTACGGAAACAATGTCATGTGTAATAATATAATTTGTCCATGTTATATCAGACAGGATTCTGTTCATAGCTGCATCTTAAAGAAGACAAAATGGCTTAAAATAGTGTTTATCCTTGGACACAGCTGAAATTGACTACAATCGTCGGACTTGGACTTGTGCTGGTACTGACAGTGTTAATCTCAGTAAATCGCACTTTGGTAAAACTTCTATAAAATTTCTTGGACATGTAATTTCAGCAGAAGGCATTACGCCTGACCCGGAAAAACATCAAGCTTTACGTGACATTACTGCTCCTACGACGAAAAAACAACTACGCAGTTTTTTGGGTTTAATTAACTTTTTTCGTAAATTTATTCATTACTCTGCTTTAGACACATCTAGGTTATGTCAATTGACAGGTAAAAACACTATTTGGTCTTGGGATAGGCAAGCACATTCTGAATTTGTGAACCTGAAAGAAGCCTTGTTGAATGCACCACTTTTATCACACCCAGATCTTACCAGAAATTTTTCAATTGCCACCGACAGTTCTAACACCGCTTTAGGCCTACATATTTTTCAGGAAATTGAAGAAGATGGCTCTACAATAATTAAAAACATCGCATTTGCAAGTCGCATTCTGTCACCTGCTGAACGAAATTATTCCGTTACAGAACTGGAAACATTATGTGTTGTTTGGGCTTTTA
Organism: Schistocerca piceifrons; assembly: GCF_021461385.2. Lineage (NCBI taxonomy): Eukaryota > Metazoa > Arthropoda > Insecta > Orthoptera > Acrididae > Schistocerca > Schistocerca piceifrons. The sequence goes on along the minus strand of NC_060138.1, from coordinate 1,022,158,020 downwards.
CGAGATTTCGACATTTTCTTTATGGAAGACATACCACCGTCTACACAGACCACAGAGCGATACAGTTTTTACTTTCGGCTAAATTTACACACGATAGATTAAGCAGATGGAAACTTTGTCTACAGGAATTTAATTTTACAATAGTTCACATTCACGGCACACAAAATGTTGTAGCAGACGCATTATCCCGTTCTCTCAGCAACAATCAGCAAGACATCGCAACCAACTTCTGCAAAGCAAATTTCAGCGTCATGTACATTCAACAAATTGCATTTGAAAATTTCATTTCGTCGTCATTACAGGACATAGCACAAGAGCAAAGTAAAGACAACGTGTGGAAAAAGATTAAACACCTCTGGCAAGATAGGAAAAATGTTACGATTAGAAACCATTACACTGTACGCAATAATATTCTGTTTCGCCGCTCTCATCCTGACAACAACAATTGGTTATTATGCATTCCTGAAGAACTTGTTAACAAATTAATCTGGTATACTCATTTAAGTTACGCACATTACGGAGCTAGAAAATGTTTTCTTATACTGAGACAGAACTGTTATTTTACGAACATGGAGAAACGTATTCGACGAGTTTTAGCGTCATGTAAAATCTGCCAGAAAGCTAAATCAGATACAGCTTCACATATTCCTCCATTACATCCCATTGTACCTGTTAAATTGAGTCACATGGCCGCTGTAGACATTTTTGGTCCGATTCCCAGAACTAATAGAGGTTTTTGCTACATCTTTGTCGCTGTTGAACTCACTTCAAAATTTGTTACCTTCACCCCGTTACGCAAAGCTACTGCTAAAACTGTCTCGAAGGCATTTGTAAAACATTTTCTATTTCATGTAGGGCATGTGTTGAAAGTAATTTCCGACAATGGATCACAGTTTCGATGTGCTATATGGACACGTATGTTACGAGCTAGAAACATTTCTCCGATCTATATATCCAGGTACCATGCTTCTTCGAACCCTTGTGAACGATTAATGAAAGAAATTGGTAAACTGTGTAGAATTTACCGCCATAAAAAACATATTGATTGGGACACACACATACTCTCATTCCAAGATGTAATTAATTCCATACCGAATGAATCTACTATGCTATCTCCGTCTGTTATACTGAAAAATGTTGAACCACCTAACAAAATTAAAGAATTTGTAACATTTCCTAAATCTCGTCGACTACGACACCATGAAATAATTGACATTGCGCTGAACAACATCAAACGTGCCGCAGAGCGCCGGAGAAGACAACAAAAACAGGTTTGTATACGCCGTGACTTTCACGTTGGACAGAAGATATTAGTACGTACACACTATTTATCCAACAAAATAAAAGGTAGGTGCAGTAAATTTGAACTTCTATACGCAGGTCCATATCGGATTCGCAGCATTCCTCACCCCAATGTTGTACACGTCGAAATTTTTGAGAACCAGAAAATCGAAAGGAAACCACCACATATCCAACATCAAACCTTTTATTGAATGAAAATACTTTATGATTTATCACACTGTAATGCCATTTCCTAATTTTTTTATGACCGCTTATGCAATTATATCCACATGAACACTTACTGATGATTATCGCATTTTTTCTTGGCAAGTGCCCGGTATGGTAAGGTTAGCAGGTCGCTTTTTTTGTCGTTACACATCAGACCGTGCATATTTTCCAGATGAACTTATACAGTTTTGTGACAACTTATGCAATTATATTTACTGATGATTGTCGTATTTTTTCTTGACAAATGCTCGGCAAGGTAAGGTTAGCAGGTCGCTTTTCTTGTCGTTACACATCAGACCGTGAACATTTTCCATTTTGTATGTATGTATGATTGTTCTCCTGTTTTGTTTGTATGCACTATGAAATATTTAAGATATAACAAACACCAGTTGACTTTACCATTTTGCCTTATGATAGCTAAGCATCGTGACTACTTTACTTTTTTTGCTGCTGCATTATGATATTCTGTGTACATTTTTGCATCTGAACACTGTCTATGTTTTTTGACGTATTACGTTTTCTGTCATGCTATGCTGTATGCTCAAATTATGTTACTATAAACCAGTTTTTATTTAATGGGTATATGATTTAAATGCAAGACATTAATCTTTGTTCATCATTTTCAGAAAGAAATATCGTGCAAAGGAAATAAATTAAACAGAAATGGGAATTTCACCTACGGAATAAACGAAAAAAGATGCAAAAACCTTATGAGGAAGAGTAAATGGATCAGGATTAACAAGCATTAACAAGAATATACTATACACATCTTAGAATAGCAGTCTTAACTAATTTTTTCTTTCAGAATACGAAGCGATTGATGCAGGCTGTCAGACAGAACTTCACATCTTAGTTTTAGTGAGGAAATATGCTAGAAATAAAGAATAGTCGTGTACTGAATAATGAAGTGATTTTTTTTTTGCGGATGATAATGAATGGTGATGAATAATAATGAAGAATATGCAGCTATGAATAATGAAGTTTTTCTTTACAGGTGATGATAATAAAGGAGTTATGATAATGAAGTGATGGATAATGAAGTTTTTTCTTTACAGATGAGGATGATGTTGAAGTTTATGTATTTATGCTCAGTAGTTATTTAAGTATTTGTTGCAGTTCGTTTTGACAGTATGCGTTGTATTGCATAGTATGATGACTGAAGGTTTTGGAAAGGACAGCTAGGGAACACATTTTATACACATTTCACTACCTGTTAATTCGAAGTTCACTACTTTTCAGAATAAAATGCGTTTCTTCTTTCAGTGTAATAATCCATTTTTGTATATTTTGCAGGAGAAATTATTCGTGAAATTAATGTACTATAAGCAGTTGTTCATTAAACCCATGTCATTTATGAATCTGATTACATATACTCTACTTGTTTTATAATCTTGATACAGCTGACTCATGACGAATGATGTTACACATCTTCATTTGCAGCAATAATTTAAAAGCAAATATTTTCATTCCCCAGTAATTACCTAACGCAATGCATTGCTAGCAGAAAGAAATGAATGACAATGATTACTTTAATTAGATTAATTATGTGCATTATTCTGTAATACTATGATGACTTCTGATGGTTTGTAATTAGTCAATGAGTGCCAACGTTCTCTGTAAATGATTTCTGATGGTAATTAGGCAATGAGTGCCAATGTTCTCTGTAAATGACTTCTGATGGTTTGTAATTAGACAATGAGTGCCAATTTTCTCTGTAAATGTCTTCTGATGGTTTGTAATTAGTCAATGAGTGCCAATGTTCTGTGTAAATGACTTCTGATGGTTTGTAATTAGTCAATGAGTGCCAATGTTCTCTGTAAATGACTTCTGATGGTTTGTAATTAGGCAATGAGTGCCAATGTTCTCTGTAAATGACTTCTGATGGTTTGTAATTAGTCAATGAATGCCAACGTTCTCTGTAAATGACTTCTGGTGGTTTGTAATTAGACAATGAGTGCCAATGTTCTCTGTAAATGACTTCTGATGGTTTGTAATTAGTCAATGAGTGCCAATGTTCTCTGTAAATGACTTCTGAGGGTTTGTAATTAGTCAATGAATGCCAATGTTCTCTGTAAATGATTTCTGATGGTAATTAGGGAATGAGTGCCAATGTTCTCTGTAAATTACTTCTGATGGTTTGTAATTAGACAATGAGTGCCAATGTTCTCTGTAAATGACTTCTGATGGTTTGCAACTAGACAATGAGTGCCAGTGTTCTCTGTAAATGACTTCTGATGGTTTGTAATAAGGCAATGAGTGCCAATGTTCTCTGTAAAGTTACTCATGAACATTATTCTGTAATACTACTTACATGGTACAGAAATGTTCAATGACTGGGTAATGAGTGCCACCCATTACTAGTGTAATTCTCAATGAAGACTAGTATGCGACTTAATGTCCTTTACCTTCCAACCTAATTACCTGGAATTACTGCAATATCCGTTTGTCCTGTATATCCTCATGATCACGGAGCACTATATTTGGTTTTTGCACTAATTCTACGTTGCTGTAACACACAAGAACGTGGTGTTGACACGACATGCTGTCCACCACAATGAGCGTTGAGATGCTATTATGGTCCCACTGTTTGGTGTACCTAACATACTACCAAAAGGATAATATGGAATATTACTACGGCATTTCATTGTCTTGGCTACGCTGATTAATACTTCTGGGAAAAGAACTTTAGATTGCCTCACTTGGTGTTGTGCTTCTGTAGAAAGATATGGACTTTCAGTGCAGCTGCGTGCAACCTAAAGTGCTACAACCATGACGCAATCCTTCCCTTTCCTATTCTAATTCTTGTAACATATTAAAAATCATTTTGTTATCATGATTTGTATTCATGGCCTATACATTTTGTGATTTGCTGGTATTGAAAGGTGGCTACACTGAGCCACAGCACCAGAGATTGCGCCAAAGAGTATTATTCCGCCGCCTCCTCCAGCAGTGCTTATTGAGAAGTAGCAGTAGGCAGTGCTTGTTGAGATGTAGCAGTGGTGAGTCGTTGTTGAAAAGTTCCCATGGAGAATGCTTGTTCAGATGTTGTCATATTGTTTTGATGGGCTAGACACCAGATGTTGTTGGATTGGGGATGCTGTAATGATCAGAGTGTGCTTTTCGTCAATATATATGAAGGTAAAAAATTCTTTTCTTTTATTATTTCAATGTCTTAAACAATAATGCCTCTTGGTCACAGGTTCAGTCAACAAAGCATCTGGCTCGTGCTCTTGTATTAGACTGTATTTCTGGTTTCTATGTGCAATTATAGTATTTCTGTTTTTTTTAATTACTTCAGTATAAATGGTGTTTAAAATATCTGGTCTTATTGAGGAAGAACCGTGCCAGATGTGTACGTTGAATCACACTTCCACATACAGAACAGCTACACTTGTGTTTTGTTGTTTCGTAGGTTTTATAGTTGCTGGGGACTTAATTAATTAATTGTGTTAACGGAAGTTTTCTTTCATTCTTTGTTGTTATTCTATGCAGTCAGATTGCGTACTATACCAGACAGGGCCAACCGTTTACGAGACCGCGTAACCAAACAGACAGCTACTAAACTAAAATTAAAATTATTTGCATTCTATTTAATTAAGCCCCCCATGCACGTGGTGACTGCTGCTTCGGATCGTCTCTTGGAATTTTTCTGATAGTAAAAATAGCAGACAGTAGTATTGTTGAAGTAATTTGTAGTTTAGTAATTGTAGTCTATATTGCATGTGTAGATTTGGTAATTGTCATTTTTCTAAGGGTATTTTTTGCAGATTTTAATTTTTGTTGTCTTGTATACGGGTTTGACAATTTTGTGCAATTATGAAGATTTGAACTGTTCGTTAATCGTGTTTGAGGGAAGCATTTCGTGTGAATGGTATTGTTGGTGATAAAGTGTCATATTGTGTTTATTTTTCGTATAGTGACGAGTTTTGTATGTTTTGTAAATGATTAAGCGATCGATGAAAAAGGCAAAAATGATGGATAGTCAGAATGACGAAATTGTTGACATGGCGAACTCGCCAACACAGGACAACAGTATGATGAATAATGAAGTTGAAAACAATTTAATAAGTTGGGAAAATAGTTTGGAACCAGTTCAAAATTTTTCACAATCAGAAAATTTTCAGAATACGAGATTAATAACAGAAGATTCTGGAACAGTATCGAACACTGATAGCTTTAGGGCTATGTTGAAGGAAGTTAACATGGAGCAGTTGATGAGTGCAATATTAAATTTGGGATCTCGGTTAGACTCACAAATAGGAACAATTAAAACTGATGTGGGAACAATGGAAACACAGTTCAGATCTGAATTAAAAACAGTGGGATCACAGCTACGAACTGAATTAAAAACAGATATGGGAACAATGGTAACACGGTTAGACTCACTGGGATCGCAGTTAGGATCTGAATTAAAAACAGAGATGGGAACCTTGGCAACACGGTTAGAAACTGATATGGGAACAATGGAAACACGGTTAGACTCACGAATAGGGACATGTTTCAAAAATATGAAAGATGAATTAAAGAAAGAAATTAGAGAAGAAGTACAATCGATTTTGAATGCTCACAATAATAGATTAATTTCAATAGAAATCAGACAAAGGGAACAGGATAGAGAACAGGAAGAAAGAGATCGCGCGATAGTACAAAAATTTTCAGAGTTAAATTGACAACGTGCACACAATAAGGAAGAAATATTTGAAAGAATCGAGGAATCCGTACCAAATGACAGAATAAATAACCTAACACAACAGTATGAACAATTAACTATTAAATGTGTCAATACTGAATCCCGAGTCGCGACACTTACGGAAGACGTAGATAAACAGAAAGAAAAAATAGGTGACTTATCGGAAAGAGTTGAGGAGATTTCAGATAAATTGACAAGTCTTAGTTTAAATGGGGACAGAGATTCAGATGATACAGCTCCATTGCCATTTTCAGAAACCGAAGAGTACCAGAACATAAATAAGCATGTTGAAAATCAGGGAAAATTTAATGAACGCGCTAAAAGGGAATTTGAGGCATTACAAAAGCAAGTCAAACAAACTGAAGGCGAAATCGTAGGAAAAGACAGCAGAAGAAATTTAGAATCACAGATAACAGAGGGCTTTGAAGAAAATAATTTATTTCATTTACGAGATGCAAGAAGAGAGCGCCAGGCGCGCGAACTTGACAATAATCGACATTCGGACTGGGACAGACGCGGAAGGTCTTTGTCGCCACGAGGCGAAAACTTTGACTATAAACACTTCTTAACTGTTCGGAAGTTTAAGATCTTTCGCAATTCTAAGAGCGACATACATCCATGTTCATGGTTAGATCAATTTATGTACGCACTTCCACCAAATTGGCCACTAATTCACAAGCTGGAATTTATGTGTGGATATTTAGAAAACGAACCGGCGACGCGCATGCGTGCGCTTGTTAGAGACTGTAATAATCTAAACGATTTTTATCATGCATTTCTATCGGCATATTGGTCCGAAAACACGCAAAACAGAGTCAAACATGGTCTTATTATGCAGCGTAATTTTAAACAGTCTGAGTTCCGCACGCCAGCAGAATACTTTGAAGACACGATTCGAAAGAATCAGTTCCTTTCCAGCCCTTATAGCCACACTGAATTAATTCGCATTTGATTAACTAAGCTGCCACAATCGATAAGACAAATTGCTTTAGCCAGAAGATGCAAAGACGACATTGAGACTTTTAAGACTCTGCTACAAGAACTTGAGTATGACAACGACGATGGGACTTCTTGTAATTTTTTCAGTAACGGTAATCACAGTAGATTTTCAGAGAAAAGGGATAATGATCGGAACGGCCGTTATATGGGTAATTTTGAGAGTGACAGACGAAACAGACAGGACAATAGATACCAGCCTTATGACAATAACAGACGGTCTAACAGAAATTACACAGACAATTATAATATCGGAAATTCCTACCAGAATGATCAATCATACGGAAACAGTAATCGGTATCATCAAGACAGAAATTATTCATACAGTAATAGAAATTCTTACTACAGAAATAACCAGGGTAGTAGATACAACAATAATTTCAGAAGTGACAGTCGAAATTACACAAGAAGCAGTCATGCAGATAGATAGGAAAATTGAAATTTTAATAACAGACACAACCAAGAATTTACATCTAACAGACAGGAGGTACCTAATTGGCATCCTCCGCATGACAGAAATTCCGAGAGACAAGTGCAAATCGTAGAAATTGATCCGCGAAATGGCGCGAATAATCAGAGTTGTCAGGGGATTCACTACACTAAGTGAATATGTGCCGTAGCGTACACAGGGCCCCGAGCTGTAGTGGTGCTATTTCCCTTTTAGTTTTCTGCACCTCTGTCTACTCTTCTACTATTCTTTGTATCTATTAAAACAACTCTTCAACTATCGATCTATCTAGAGAGTCGCTAAATAATAACCGCATATGACTATTTTACCCAAAAGAGATTTCGGAAATTACCGTTTGGACTTACTGTATCTTCAGCAGCATTCATTCGTAGTTTAAACGAAATTTTACCTGTTTATCTTCGTGACAATATTACTTCATATGTTGACGATATTCTTATTGCTAAACGTTCTTGGAGTGAGCATAACAAAATTTTGGATTCATTATTACGTATTTTTGCAAGAGTTGGCATTACAGTGAACTTGGAAAAATCTGAATTTGGTCGTTCTCAGGTGAAATTTCTTGGTCATATTATTTCTACAGAAGGTATTCTTCCTGATCCAGAGCAACTAGACGCGATTCGTAATTATGCTGTTCCTACTACAAAACGTGATGTTCGTAGTTTCCTTGGTGTCTGTAGTTTTCTTAGACGCTTTGTTAGATTGGACGATTTGGCCACACCTCGTTTATGTGAACTATCTGGAAAGATTTCTAATTGGTGTTGGGATGAGGAAGCTCAATCAGAATTCGAACAACTTCGTGATGCTTTAGTTGCTGCTCCACTTCTTTCACATCCAGATTTATCAAAAGATTTTTGTTTGGCGACGGACTCATCATACAAAGGCCTAGGTGCACACTTGTTTCAAGAGAGAGAAGAAAACGGCGTTGTAGTACAGAAAACTATTGCATTTGGAAGTCGTGTTCTCTCTAAATCAGAAAAGAATTATTCGATTACGGAACTTGAGGCTTTGGCTGTTGTATGGGCTTTCACAAAATTTCGCATATTTTTGTATGGCAGACATACTAATTTTACACCGACCATCGAGCTCTGGAATTTCTTATGTCAACAAAATTAACTCATGGAAGATTGTCACTATGGGCGCTGTATCTACAGGAATTTGACTTTAGTATTGTTTACACACAGGGTTCTTCAAATATTATTGCTGATGCTTTATCACCTGCACCTATAGGTTTGAAACAAAGTGCTGAGGAGGACTGCAAAGAAAACAATTATTGTTTGATGTATATTCAAGGTATTCCGTTTGAGAATTTTATTTCGTCTTCCCTCCAGGACATCGCTAAGGAGCAAAACAAGGATCCAATCTGGAAGGACATTAAGGAGAAGTGGAGGAGAAAGGAAAGCGTAGCGATCAGACAGTATTATTTAGTTCGCAATGATATTCTTTTTAAACGAAAATCGGTCGACAACTCTGTTTGGTTAGTTTGTATTCTTGATGAGTGGGTCAATAAATTGATTTGGTATATACATTTCAGTTATGCACACTTTGGTCCCAGAAAATGATTTCATAAATTACGAGAAAATTGCTACTTCAGTAATATGGAAAAACGTATTCGATCTGTTCTTGCCAAATGCAAATTATGTCAAAAGGCTAAGCCGCCAACTACTTCTCACAGAGCACCGTTGTTTCCTATCATTCCAGCGAAATTAAAGGAGATGGCTGCAGTCGATTTGTTCGGTCCAGTGGTTCGTTCTACTAATGGTTTTGCGTACATTTTGGTGGTAATGGAATTGACATCAAAATATGTGTGTTTTATACCTTTACGCAAAGCAACAGCTCGTTCAGTATCTAACGCTCTCATCAAACATTTTCTTAAAGAAGTGGGTCATGTTGATAAGGTTATATCAGATAATGGATCACAGTTTCATTCTAAAATTTGGCTTCATACTCTACGGCGTCGTAAGATTAAACCAATTTTCATGTCACTTTTTCACCCTCAGTCTAACGCTTCAGAGAGAGGGATGAAGGAAATCAATAAATTGTGTCGTCTTTACTGTCATCAGAATCACAGAACGTGGGATCAGTATCTTCATATTTTTGAAAACATTCTGAATGAACTCCCTAATGATTCAACTTCTTTACTGCCTATATTCATATTAAAAAACAAAGCACCGACGAATCGCATTTCTGAAATCGTTCCTTTTCCGCCTACATGGAAATTGCGGCATTCTGAAGTTGTGAACCTGGCTCTGCAAAATATTGCATCTGCGGCTGCAAGAAGAGAGAAATCGGCTAGACGTCCTGGTCGTTTAAAAACTTTGTCAGTTGGTCAAAAGGTGTTAATTAAGTCTCACCGTTTGTCTCACAAAGGAAAAGGCTTATGTCGCAATTTTTTTCTGCTTTATAACGGTCCATATAGAGTTCGCAAAATTATTCATGATAGCACTGTCGAAGTAGAAACTCTTAAATCTCGGCGCTCTAAGCGAGTACATCATATTTCGAACGTTAAAATTTTTGTGGAATGACATACTTTAGAGAAACTAACAGTTATACGTAAACACACGGAGAGTACAAGGATACCGCGCCGTGTTCCGGCGGCGGCACATACTCAAAGCAACAGTCAAGTCTGCGCGGCGCACAAGGCAGTCGTTGACCGCAAACAATTACTTCCTACGTCACGCGTACCTACAGCTGATCGAGCGCTCAGTGCGAATGCACTGACAGCCGTAAACAAATACACAGTCTAATTTCTCCGATTAAATTCAGCATAAAGCTATAGTGACTTGATAAATTATGTTATTGACGTTCAGTATTTTTCAGGATACGGTTGTATAAAATATTTAAGAACTTCAGGTAAATTCTGTGTGTGTGTCCGAAGTTAAGAGGACTTGCTATCGAGAAAATTTCAGGAAGAATGTAATTTCGAAGAAGAAACTAATAAACTAAAAAGGTAACTACTAATTGAGTTTATTTTTCAGGTAACATATTTCCCCTTAGGTACGTACTTTAGACGTAATTTGCTGCTGGCGATTGCGTGATTTATACTTTGTGTTAAGTGATTTTGACAATGATTGATTAATGAACAGGGTTGTTACTTGTGTATATTATGCATCGCGTGGCTGCACTGCTTTTTCACTGATGTCATATTTTTCTATTATGTGCCTGCTGTGCTTATTTATTTAAATTATAATTGTCACTTGATTAATTGTGCTGATGTGGTTATGCATGTAGGTTACACTTTGTGATTTATCTGCTTGCGCCTTCATGTTTACTTATTAAGATTACATATGAACATTTATTTGCTTATGCTGATATGATGCTAATGACCTGTTTATTATGTAAGATACATAATTGCTGCTTGCGTATGGATTGCATATTTACACATTTCTGTTTGCTGTCATACCTACTCTTTAATTTGGTATATAGAAATGCTGATATACAGTGTACAAACATGGAGTTTAGGTCACACTATGGTATTAATTATAGATTGTCGCTTGGCAGAGCCTCGTTGTAGGGATTGTGCTTGACATTCTGTTCTCTACTGGTATATTTACTCGATATTGCATGCTTTGCTTACGCTCAGTGCCTTATATTTTAAGATAAGAAAATGAACTGCTATAATGCTACGAACGACATTGGTACAAGAAACTTCATTGAAGTCACATGAGCTGGAGGTTTTATGGAAGCTGTATAAATTAGTGCTAGTAGAAAGGAAGCTAACGGCATGACATACCAACACTAGGTTTAGACCATTGACAGTTATTACACTGCATTCTTCGTGAGCAATTGAAATAGCAAGTGACAGTTGACACAAGAAATACTTCACATGTTTGCTTCTGTTTTGCCATGATTCTTGAAGTGGTGTACACACTGTGAAATATTATGATCATTCACACTCCGTACTCGTACTTACTTGCTGAAAGTTATTCAAACTAAAGGCTGTTAGAGGTCATGTATGCATTTCTTTTATTTTATGATGGACAAGGTAACCAAAACGTATTTTATAATTCATAACGAGTAGAAGATTTGGCTCAGGTGGACTACACAGAGGTTGTGTGTGGACATTGTGTCTTTGGACTGTATGGGATGATGAATTGAAGTTTGCACTAGAATTTTATCTGTACTTGTTCAAGGAGACTGACTAGAGGAAAGAGTTATTATGGAAGTGAAATGATATTGGCGATAAGGTTTATATGTATCGATGTATTGACGAGGTATTATTGAGGTATTGAGAAGATTATGTGATGCTGATGATATTGGTGAAAGAGGTATTATTGAGGTATTGAGATTGTGTGAAACTGATGATTATTGGAGTTTTGGTGGATGATATTGATGATAAGGTTTCTATGTATCGACGTAAGAGGTATTATTGAAGTATTAAGATTATGTGATGCTGATGATTATTGGAGTTTTGGTGGATAAGAGGTAAAGTAAGTGAGGAGCATAGTTTTTTTTTTGTTGGTTTATATGGAACAAGGAGGATGAAGATGGCAGACCAGAACACTCAAGCGGAAGGAAGATTGTCTACACACACACTTTGTTAAATCACTAAGCAGTATATACTTTTTTTGGAGAGAGGAAGTAATTGCATATCTTGGCACACTGACAGTTGTTCGGCAACGGTATATTTTGATTTGGCTTGGCAATCATTGGTCTTGACATGATGACTACGACGTTGACGAACTATTATTGACTGTTATACATTGCTGCCACTACTACTTAATACACAAGTTGAACATAAAATTTTGGACAGAATTGCATTTACACAGTTAACACTATTCAATTACACAGTAGTACTTAACGTGGATGAAAGATGAGTGAGTTTGTTTTGTGTGTTTTCCTTTCCTAGTCCTAAATAATTGGTACCGACCTAACTCCTAAATATTATTTTACTTGTTTGTTGTGGCTTGCACTGACACCCATAAATATTATAGGTTTACTGATATTTGTGTATTTGTAATATTTAATATGACAATTATCTGATATCATTTGTGTGTTTATTATTATTTGTATGTTTAGTGTAAGAGCATTGAGAATAATTTTGTAAAAGCAATTGTGTGTGCCTTCAAACTGTTGTACATGCGTGGACCTGTTCAACATTGCTGGGTGCAACTGATGGAACTGCTTCTACTGAATGATGTCACTTGTTGGTGTCTGCACCTGTTGACCATTGCTGGGTGCTACTGCTGGAACTGTCAGCTACTTGTTTATTGAACTATGGAAAGCATTTTATGTGAATATTTGTGTAAACTGATTTTTTTGTGTATTTACTATTTGTGAAATGTTATGAGACTCTTACCTACACCTATTTGACATTGCTGGTGCCATTGATTGAATGGTACTTGTGTAAACTATTATGTAAAATCACATGTATGAAAGCATTTGTATTCCTTACTGTATTTTATATATTAGGTTATAGAACGGTCAGTGCAAAGCCAAAATTTATTTAGTGAAGTGATATTTAATTATTAATATTATATTTTATTTTTGTTTGTGTTTTTTTTGGACGAATTTGGTGGTATTTTCACCACCAATGCTGGCGAAAATACCATCAAATTCTGGCCCGTGGAGGAGGGGCATATGAAAGGTGGCCACACTGAGCCACAGCGCCAGAGATTGCGCCAAAGAGTATTATTCCGCCGCCTCCACTGGCAGTGCTTATTGAGAAGTAGCAGTAGGCAGTGCTTGTTGAGATGTAGCAGTGGTGAGTCGTTGTTGAGAAGTTCCCATGGAGAGTGCTTGTTCAGATGTTGTCATATTGTTTTGATGGGCTAGACACCAGATATTGTTGGATTGGGGATGCTGCAATGATCAGAGTGTGCTTTTCGTCAATATATATGAAGGTAAAAAATTCCTTTTTTTATTATTTCAATGTCTTAAACAATAATGCCTCTTGGTCACAGGTTCAGTCAACAAAGCATCTGGCTCGTGTTCTTGTATTAGACTGTATTTCTGGTTTCTATGTGCAATTATAGAATTTCTGGTTTTTTTTAATTACTTCAGTATAAATGGTGTTTAAAATATCTGGTCTTATTGAGGAAGAACCGTGCCAGATGTGTATGTTGAATCACACTTTTTTAAATAAGAGCAGATATAGATGCAGTTTTACTGAGGTAAGAATTTTGGTTTAATTATTTCACAGGGCCCTAGGTCAGCGCTGCTGTCCTTATAAAATTTGTCAGGTTTAATTATTGCTGTTGAGATGTTACATTCAGTTCATGGGTTCATTATTTAATCAATATTATTGTGGGTTTAATGAGCAATTATCATTCCTTAATTTTTGTGTGGAGTTTACATTTCGGCCATTATTGTTCTTTAATTTTGCAAGAAGGTTACGCTTGGCTTCATTTCAATTTAACGATATATGGCTCCATTTACATTTACATTTTTACTGTCCTATTTTTGCGGGGAGGTTAGAATGTTATCACCTTGGGCGCGGCAGGAAGTTTTGATTTTAGCCCCCCCTTTATAATTAAAGGCGGCTGCGACAGGGGCCCATATGGCAACCCGCACAATATGCTTTACGCAACAGCTACGCAACGCACAACATGCATTGCGCAACAGCTACGCAACTGCCGCGCCACAGCGAAGTGACAGTGGCGCTACTAGAAGTTCTTATATTAATGGAAATGACATAAGGATGGAGATAACGAAGGAACTTTATTTAATTTCTGCAATAACGTGTAAGATCTCCAACAAGTTTAATTTTTGCACAGTTGTCACCACCTTTTAACACATGCTGACTCCCTCTCACTTATTTTTCGATGACTCCTTGTTCGTAGACACATTCTGTCTATGTAAAAGGTGGTGGTAGCTGTGCAAAAATTAAACTTGTTGGGGATCTGACCCATTATTACAGAAATTAAAAAAAGTTCCTTCCTTATCTCCATCCTTACATCTTTTCCATTTAAAAAGAAATATATATGTATATATATTAGCGCTGCTGTCACTTCGCAGTGGCGCGGCAGTTGCGTAGTTGTTGCGCAATGCATGTTGTACGTTGCGTAGCTGTTGCGTAACGCATGTTGTGCGGGTTTCGTATCGGCCCCTTCGCAGTCGCCTTTTAGTTATAACTAGGTGGCTCCGGGGCTAAAATCAAAATTTCCTGCCGCGCCCGCTGATAAGCGCTTCCGGCGCGCTGGCATTATATGAGCTAACTCTTTCAAGAGACGACGCTAGTAGTCAGGCAGCAGCACGAGCAGCAGCACCGAGATTTATCATGCGGCGCTACTACTTGAGAAGAAGACGTTCGCGTCTTACAGTTTACAAAGCAGTAGATGATGTAGAATTAGTAGCCCAACCTGAAAGTGGTCAAGAGTTTTTACACCACCCTTCAGTGTTTATTGGTGTTGTTTTCAACTTTACTATTGATAATGCAGCTGATAATGATCATGGAAATGGGTGAGTGACAGTTGCAATAGTACGTTACCCATGAGAAAAAGTTGCGTCAGTTGGACGACTCGAGAACTTTACTGAAACAGACATTATTGCTTTTCGTTCCTTTCAAATAAGTGAATTTTATGACACAAGACTTTCCTGTATGCTGTGTCTGTACTTCCGACAGTCATTTCTTTCTCGATGTCTTACATTTTTCCTGCATACATTTCGTCTTAGCTTCCCTGCACTTCCTATTTACTTCATTCCTCGGCGTCTTGTATTTCTGTATTCCTGAGTTTTCTGGAACATTTTTCTAATTCCTCCTTTCATCGATCAATTGAAGTATTTCTTCTGTTACCCATGGTTTCTTCGCAGCTACCTCTTTGTAGCTACATCTTCTTTCCCAACTTCTGTGATGGTCCTTTTTAGAGACGTCCATTACTCTTCAGCTGTACTGCCTACTGAGCTATTCCTTATTGCTGTATCTGTACCCTTAGAGAACTTCAACCGTATCTCGTCGATCCTTAGTACTTCCGTATCCCACTTCTTTGCGTATTGATTCTTCCTGAATGATGTCTTAAACTTCAGCCTGCTCTTCATCACTACTATATTGTGATCTGAGTCTATATCTGCTCCTGGCTACGCCTTACAATCCAGTATCTGATTTCGAAATCTCCGTCTGACCATTATGCAATCTAATTGAAATCTTCCCTTATCACCCGGCCTTTTCCAAGTATACCTCCTCCTCTTGTGATTATTGAACAGTGTATTCGCTATTACTAGCTGAAACTTGTTACAGAATTCAACTAGTCTTTCTCCTCTCTCATTCCTTGTCCCAAGCTCATATTCTCCTGTAACCATTTCTTCTACTCCTTCCCCTACAACTGCATTCCAGTCCTCGTGACTATTAGATTTTCATTCCCCTTTAAATACTGTATTAACCTTTCAATATCCTCGCACACTTTCTTTATCTCTTCATCTTCAGCTTGTGACGTCGGCATGTGTACCTGAACTATCGTTGTTGGTTTGCTGTCGATTCTGAAAAGGACAACCCTGTCGCTGAACTGTTCTCAGTAACATACTCTCTGTCTTACCTTCCAGTTCATAACGAGTCCTACTCCCGTTATACCATTTTCCGCTACTGTTGAGTATAGACTCATGTGACCAAAAATCCTTGTCTTCTTTCCACTTCACTTCACTGATCCCTACTATATCTAGACTGACCCTTTGAATTTCTCGTTTCAGATTTTCTAGTTTCCCTACCACGTTCTAGCTCCAGACTTTCTACGCCCCGACTCGAAGAACATTATCATTTCGTTGATTATTCAGTCTTTTTCTCATGGTAACCTCCCCCTTTGGCAGTCCCCTCCCGGAGATCCGAAAGGGGGACTATTCCGGAATGTTTTGCCAATGGAGAGATCACCACGACACGTTTTCAGTTACAGGCCACATGTCCTGTGGATACACGTTAAGTGTCTTTAATGCAGTGGTTTTCATTGCATTCTGCATACTCACGCCGTTGATAATGTCTGATTCTTCCGCTTTTAGGGGCAGTTTTCTACCCATAGGACAAGAGAGTGCCCTGATCCTCTTCCCGCTACTCCGCCCTCTTAAGCAAGGCCGTTGGCAGAATGAGAGTGACTTCTTGTGCTAGAAGTCTTCGGCCGCTAATGCTAATTATTAATCAAAAGCTAAGCAGCGGCGGGTTTTGAATCCGTGACCGAAGACGTTTTGATTATGAATCAAAGGCGCTACACCTAAAGCACGGGTGGAAGGGTGTTAAACAGCTGGGAAAGAAGAAAAACAATTTTACACTCTCACAAATAATGTGAGTGCATGCTTTTGTAGAAACAAGGGGATGACATAGTCAAGATTAGTTATGAATTTTTAACTTGAGGACGTAACTTTTTCCATTAAAAACTCGAAAACAATGGATTTTCGTGCATTTTTTGCATGGGTCTTTGTCCTTTTTGTTGTTAACAATTCGCCTCCAAACTTTGTAAATGTATATCTGTTACTCGCTGTGTTCGTAAGCAGTGTTATGTTGTCTATGAGTCCCTTTACTTTACTAATGAAGTGGCAGAGTGAAAGCACAAAGGCACACAACGCTTTGCATAATAGAGGACACACAACTGCCGCAGCGGTGGTTGGATTCCGCGGTACGACTGGCTTCACAGCTATCGTTACGAGACCGTTGACCTGTGTTTGCTTTCGTCCGCATCTGCACACGGAACAACGCTTGAAGTAATAGCTACAATAAATCCACATGACGTGCTCCCAATCTCTGTTTGCGTATTCTGTTGTAGCAGCATTACATGAAATATGTAGAGAGGAGATAAATTAGCAAACAGATGGAAAAATTTACGCTTTGAGTTCGCACGTGCATGAGAATAACCGCGACAGTTCCATGTGCAGTTGCTTGCTTACCATCAGTCTTGCGAATATACGTCATACATCAGTTAACTTCTTCTGTTCTTTACGTTATGTGCTAAATTATTTTTATCTTTGTATGTTGTACGGGTTGACTTTCTAAAGGGAGGACCTACCACGTACAAATGTGATGTTCACTTTATCCAGACATTATGTACCATCTTTTTATTTTACTGTTTGAATCCTCAGAACTCCTCAGGATTTCCGATGGTGATTCACATGCTTTCAGAGGAAACGTCAGAATCTACGAATGCATCACCAGGCTCCTGGTTAAAGAATAAAAGGGAGGAAGTTTTTACAGTGAATGTAGCGAGGGGGTTATGAAGGAGATGGTGTGCATTATCAACCCACGTTCGTCATCTGGCCAGGGATGAGGAAAAGTTTGGAAGTGTTTCAGCTTATTTGGGTGAGTTCACATTGGCGATGATCTTTGTGTATGCATTATAGGCAGTGACAATATCATGTGGCACATTATACATCATGGTCGGCAGCGCAGTGGACGCACGCCAGTTTTCAAGGAAAGCCCCTATATCAGTTAGCACATCACCCTGCATATTGTAAGGTGTCTAGCTTATTTTTGCTATTCAATGAAACTGATGTGAGCTCTGCTTTTCATTCGATGTGTCATACTTCATATTTGTGACATTGCATATTCTTCAAACAGAAGTCTTCAATTATCGATATATTACGACACAGACATTATGAATACAAGCAGTGTGATGTTTGGTTGTGAGTAGCATGTCGTCGGCAGGAACATTCAGTGAGAAGTAAGTGAGCGATTTGGGTGTTAGCCATGCTGATATGTGGTCTGAAATAGCTAACAGAGTACAGAGATATAAATTCAGAGGACGTCGAATTTTGGGAATATGATTTTGTAAGGATATATTTGAGAAGTGTGAAGATATCCATGAAATGCTGTCGCTGTGCTCGTGATTTGTGACGAGTTTTGAAAGGCAAATTTTCGGTGATTTTTCTTTATTAGTTCGGGTCACTTAGTTTGACTGTCGAGACAACATCAAGTAAAATTATCTGTTCACGTGGCTTCCATTCAGAGTTGTAGATGTGCCACTCTTCTATTATTTCAGTAACCAATTTCATGGCAAAGTCATATTTTTAATATGTTGTTGTTGTGGTCTTCAGTCCCGAGACTGGTTTGATGTAGCTCTCCACGCTACCCTATCCTGTGCAAGCTTCTTCATCGCCCAGTACTTACTGCAACCTACATCCTTCTGTATAGTGTATTCATCTCTTGGTCTCCGTCTACGATTTTTACCCTCCACGCAGCCCTCCAATACTAAATTGGTGATCCCTTGATGCCTCAGAACATGTCCTACCAACCGATCCCTTCTTCTAGTCAAGTTGTGCCACAAACTTCTCTTCTCCCCAATTCTATTCAACACCTCCTCATTAGTTATATGATCTACCCATCTAATCTTCAGCATTCTTCTGTAGAAATTTTTAATAATAAGTGATTTTTGTAAGGATGATTTTTATTATCATGGAATAAGTTTCATTTTTAGCAGTATAGTTTCTAAATGCTAGTGTCTTCTGCATCATTCAGTATATGAAATGTCTTTCACCGTCTCCTCACGAAAGCTTTATTTTCTAATCCTGTGTTTCCGCATTGCACTACAGAGGGGCCCAGCGGATGACGCCTCTGCACGATGTCAGGAATCGTCTGGAAGCTGTCGTGGCGCTAAGAAAACATGATCATTCAGTGAATCGTTTATTGTGACAACTTTATAAAGTGTGGTGCACTGTTGGCCGGAGTTGCCTCCTGTCCTGGTCACGGACAGACTCTGTGTCGGACGCTGCGCCAGTCTTTGCGCCTGCGTACTAGCGAGACGTTATTGCTCTTGCGGCGACACAGATGTTTAGCCCAGCCTGGTACGGCGTGGATAGCTGCTACCGGCTCAGGGAGTGGACTCGATCCCATTCCGTGCCTCTTCTTCCCTGGACCACTCCATCCGCGGTGTGGTGTAGGCGGCAGGTGCTGAACGCAGTACTGCCAGCCTGGTAGGCCCCACACCCAGATACGCTTGGGCGTACCGGACGGTGGTCCGCCAGGAACTCTTCCGTCCCACACACAGAGAGTTCAGCACCTGGTACTGCGCAGCTGCTGGTAATTCACCAGCTCTCGCATCAGTAACGGTTGGTGTGAAGTTCGCGAGTGGGGTTCAGCTCTGCGGCATTCCCCAGCTGGTTGGTACTGCGCTGGTCGATCTGAGACAAGACTTCTAAAACGACATGATTATGGAACGGAATGTCGTCGACACGGACTCTGTCGTTCCCATGGACCTGAAACATTATCCCTACTTGGGGCTGCCGTTCTGGTATTTAAAGAGCTGTCTGTAGTTCTGTGACGTTCGGTTTACTAGCCGTGACCGCGTGTGGCCTCGTTATCCTGCTACCCTTGCTTTAATTCTCTCTTAGCAGCTAATTAAACTGGTCTATGATTGTTTTCCCTAGCCGCGTCTATTGCTTCTTGCGGCATCCCGCCACGCGAACGAGCGTGCGTGTTAGTTTGCTTAGTCGCTGTCTTTTTCTGTTTTCCCGCTGCGTGTGCTCTCTCTCACTCAGCTACTGCATAGCTGCAGACAACTGCGCATCTGTCTTGCATCACCGTGCCGCTAATAGTGGCGTATCCAACCTATCTTACGTCAATGTGGATGAACTCCGTTAAAAATTTTGTAACTACGAACCCGTGTTACTCTGTGACGTCACAACAATTTGCAGGTGCTTGTCCTTGCATTGCACTGCATAAGGCTTTTCCCTAAGCTGGTTTGCTGTTGCACTACATTTTTATTTCCACTACTCTATAGCATTTCCGAGTTTCCTTTACCACAAGTGAGCTACCAATATTTCTTAGCATCATTTAAACATCACAGTCAGGATACAACAAGATCATTTACAGTTAAGTTTTGCATTTTAAAATTATGATCAGGTTCAGTTTAGGTAAAGCTTAGTTCAGAATTCATTTACTTGTCGACAGTCGTATTCTTACAGTGTAATTTTACATTCGCACGCGCGACATTTAATGCTTGGAATTATATTTGGCCAGTTTGCATATATAATTTTACAGCACATTTTTACAGAAACATTCTGCACATTTATTCTTTCTTCTTGTAATTTAGTGTAGAATTTTTATTGTGTCAACTTGTGCATTGGAATTGCAAGTCACGCACTGTGACGTCACGCATTGTTGCATTGCTCACAACACTCCACAATACGGAACTTCATAGAATAGCTTATACAGTAAACACTTTATGTTTTCTTATTGTTTTGCTAAAAGTTAGATTAAATACAGTTGTAGAGTTGCTGATAGTTTCGGCGACTACTTTTTTCAGATGGAGTTTATGTAATCACACCACTAGCGTTGTTCAGGATCACAATACAGACACACCTAAAGTTTAGAACAGGAAACCCCTTAGTTCAGTTAACAAAAACAACAAATCTTGAGCTGAAATAACCGCTTCAGCTGTATTTAGTCCTTTATTAATAGTCCTTTATTATAAAAAAATTACGGTGTTTGATTAAATAAGAAAGTTTTCTTTTACCAGAGTTCATATTTGCAGGTGAAGGGTGCCTATTTCAGTAGATAGGTAACGAATGCATTAGATGTTTGCCGATGAGGTGCAAAGGTAGCATCCGCCCGTACGGCCGAGAACACTACAGCGTCCGCTTCCAAGACACGAAGAGGTGACCCGGCGCCGGCTCGAGTTCGCCTCGTTCGTCTGTTCACAGAAGAGCTTGAATGTGGTTTTTGCTTGGTTCCCCGCAACAGTGTAGGTGAATGCCGAGCTGGTACCTACGTTCCACCTCAGATATACACTAAGCAGAGACTTACAAGGGAAACTCCCCATCGCAACCCCGTCAGATTCAGCGGAAAGATGACTCTTTGGGTAGCCCGTCAAAAACTGAACACAGATCAATCATGAGAACAGGAAGAAAGTGTACTGAACTGTGGAAAAAAGAAGCAAAATGGAAACAGTGAACGGTCTAAGATAAACATGAGCAGATAGAGCGATGTAGAAAGATCGTGACGTTACGGTGATGCAGTCACGCAGTTGGACTACGAAGCGGTAGATGTGGTTTCAGATCTCCCTCATGCCTCACTTTTCTTTTATCACAAAATTATGAACTGTCCGTCCCGTTATTGAGGTGTCTGTTCGCTGTGTTGAGGTTTGTGTGTGTATCGTGATGTAACGTCTGCTTGCAACAGCGCCGTGTAACGAAGGGACCTCCAGACGTACGTACCTCTTATTCGGTCTACAGATGTACCACATGTTACATCTCTTGCGTTCCGTTTTCGAAGTTTTGACTCACGAATTTCTTCCTTGTATCATAGTTCACACCCGTTTATTTGACGTTTTCATTTTTGTGAGAGGTGTATGGGGCATCTCGCCTGCTCTCACTGTTGATCACATTTATTTGCGACGGTAGCATATTCTTACCACATGACTCATATTCTGTAACCAACTACTGAGACTACGGAAGGAGAACAGACACGTGAATGACGAGACAGACAGTCCATAAATTTGTGAAAAATTTGGAGCACAAGGGAGATTCGAAAGCACATCTCCCGCAGTGCAGTCAAACACCATGACTACGTAACCACGGCGCCACGGTTCTTGCAAGTCGCTCGATGTTGCTCATCTTGAGTTTACACCGTTCACTGATTCTATTTCGCTTCTTTTTTTCAAAATTCAGTACACGTTCTTGTTTTCATGCTTCATCTATTTTCTTTTCTTGACGGGCTATCCACTGGGTCACTTAACCACCAAATCTGAGGGGGATGCAATGGGGAGCTTGCCTTGGTAGGAATGGTCCTCACACTAAAACATGAGTTCTACCGGTACTCTTGATAGAGACAAATGGGGTGTACAAGCTACTTCCAGTGGGGAGCGGTGAGGGGGGGAGGATTATCTGAGAGAGGAAGTGGCCCGACCCCATACATAAACGGGAAAAGACGAAAAGAAAGAGGATGGTCGCACATATAGAGTGAAAGGTAACGGCGTACAATTTTCAAGGCAGCTGTAGTTGTTTTTAAAGTGAATCCTGGGAGTTTCCTACTTGTTTTAAGGCACTCAAGGCAATGTGTAGCCAATTTTTTACTTAAGTGACAACATGATTATTGATAGTTAGGTTTCTCAAAGAGAAGGATTGCTGATCACGTTTTTCAGCAAACCACCTCACCTTACGCTGTGACAGATAAAGTAAATGGCCGTGCGGTTAAAGGCGCTGCAGTCTGGAACCGCAAGACCGCTACGGTCGCAGGTTCGAATCCTGCCTGGGGCATGGATGTTTGTGATGTCCTTAGGTTAGTTAGGTTTAACTAGTTCTAAGTTCTAGGGGACTAATGACCTCAGCAGTTGAGTCCCATAGTGCTCACAGCCATTTTTGATAAAGTAAATCTGAGCCCGCTACTAAGATTAACGATTATCCCCTGAAATCGTACAATGTGCAACTGAAAACTTAAGTGGAACCTTATTCTTTCTTACAGAAATCTTCGTGTGAAGCACATATGAGTGCAGTGTGTACAACATGCAAACTTTTATGAATGTATTGGAAACCAAACAATATAGAGGACACGTCATTGGCTACAAAATGTAAGTATACTAATTCAACATCTGGTTAGAGGCGAATCGGTTCTAATTGAAAGATGTGTACTGCAAGTGAGCACTGGATGCACTGCTTCTAGACGTACCATGTGACGCTGAAAATTATATGTGATCAAACGCATTATCCACGTCGCTACCGGTGCGGCAAGTCTGGACATGCAAGTACAGAAATAGGGTCCTACGCATGGCAATGCGCATTGCAGGCTTGTGAAGGCCCAGGGTGGACGTTAAGTGGGGAACACAGAAAAGTAAAACTCGAGGAGAATCACATCCGAAGGAAGTCTGGTAGCGATTGGCATTTTACGAAAGAGAACTGGTGTAAAAGGTGGACCCGCTAAGTAACATTAGAAGTAACACTCAAAGAGAATGCGATCGACTTCTAGCTCTGGAGATACTAAGAGGTTCCGGCATATGCAATTAATGAAACATCAATACAAGGACAAGGAAATACCTCTACCCGAAATCCATACATGTAGCCTTCCGTTCCACAAAGAAAGGCAACTATAAATTGCAACATTTTTCAACTCCCAGAGGTAACGCCGCACAAAGTTACCAAAGTAACTGACTTGCTTCCAGCTGAGAGAGACTGCGTACACTTTACATCGAACGGATGATCGGAGTTTCAGTGGATATCCTCACCTAAATGGATGTGAGGCTAAAATTCCTTCATAATTCATCGAGTTCCGGTTCTCACGGCACATAAATAAATAAATGGATTCACCATGAATGAAAGAAAAGTAGCAAATAGAATGATTTATTGTAAATTATTGCAGAAAATTATAATAGCATTGAGTTTTCTAAGTGCAAGAGCATCTGATGGTATCACCGTTTAAGGTAGCTTCCGGTTCCGTCTCGATCTGTTTCAGCGACTATAGTAGTACGACCACAATGCCACAAAACCAAACCGTCTTATTCAAACTTTCACCTGAAAACCTGTGATTGCCAGCCGCTTCAAACTAACTCTCTGACACATTACTGTCACCCTGCACGTGTCGGCCCAAATCTAATGGTACAGGGCGTAACGTCTCTGAAAAGAAGCATACAAGCAGTCACATTCCAGTTCACATTGGGTTGTACAGTTTCACAGTATAGTGCATTATTAATAGCTAACGATGAAAAGATAACAACAGCAGTTGTAGAGCAGTTGTGAACAATACGACATGAAAGGAAACACAAAAAAATTCAAAGACAATGACGGAAGCTAAACGTAAAAAGAAAATAAATGTAAGAATTGGCAGATAAATGGCGAAGCAAGATGGAAGGCAACTTTATATACATAGAATGGAGAATAACGAACGATATGAGGTATAAGGAGGAGGTGAAGGAAACCTTTTACGGCAATAAGAAAATTTTCTGTAGAACGCTGAATTATTAGCTAAGGATAAGATGAAATATTTAATGTGTTGGGATGCCTTGTATGATGCTGAAACGGTGACACAAGGAAAACGGAAAAGACAGTACTTAAAATCTTTTTAAATAGGGGTGTTAAGAAGATGGAAGATATCAACAGACACGCAGAGGCATCAAAGTGAATGAACGAGGAAATAATAAGAATTATAAAGTGTGCGAATAATAAAGAATGCTTCAAATTGAACCTTGAATGAACAAAAGATCAATGGGTGCAGAAAGTACGAGTAAACAAATGATACCAGGATAGATTCATCATACAGAAAAACGAAGAGGATTGATAAAAGATGGAAATACTAGACAACATTATGCTTCCAGTGAAAGACGTGCTCATAGGGCGGACCACGTCATGACGATGATGATACTGAACACGAAAGGGCAATAAAGGTGGTGTCTTACGGATTAGTTAAACGAGTGTGTGCTGCAGGGTATGTAAATTATTTAATATATAAGAAGTTCTTGCACATGATTTCGGATGGCTGCTCAGACCTTTACCTAACAGGTACCTGCAGTGCAACTATATCTTGGCTCCATTGCGATAGTTGTCTAAATTTACTTTCATTATAGATATCAACAGAAACGGCCAATAATACGCAAAATTAACTCTCCCTGTTGGAAATTCTTCTAGCAAATATACTCAGGTAAAATATAAGGAAAAAGATAAAACACCGTGCCTCATTACTGCCCGTTTTCCGTATTTCTCCTTTTGTCTTGTGAGCCAAGTAATATCGGGTGTGATCTAACTCAATGTGAACTACTGACTGAGAGACAGGTCGCAAAGGTAAAATGAACTGCCGAAAAGTTATTAAATTAAAAAAAGAAGAAACATATTTTTCCATAGTAGACGACGTCTTTAGAGTTCTGATTAGGAAATGATGGTCACTGGATATTGTAGTGAAGAATACGGTTTGAGTTAGGACATGTAATTGTGTCGGAGTGGAATCAATTTTACATGGAATTTATTAAATACAAAACGTTCATCTTGGGAGTAGAGAAATAACAAAATTTACCATCCAATACAGTTTTCGAGGCAGGGCACAACAAGAGAATAACAGCATAAAATACCTTTAGCACAATGAAAATAATATTCAAATAGACTAGCCCCAGAAAACAGACTAAGCCAAAGTAGTTAACAATTTACAGATTGTGCTTCCGGGCCACAGGCAGAAAAATGACTACGATCACTTCCATTGCCAGCTAATCACAGAAGAAAAGCTATTATCAATCATCTACGGTACTACCTTTGCAAATTTTACCGTACCATTTTCTGTACAATATGACATACGAAATCGCTCACTCTCAAAGAGCGCAAGAACGACACAATTTTACGTAAGATGGTATAAACAAACTCAGTCACGCTCACAAGGTAATAATAACAAGATCGCCTTGTGTACAATACCTCATACAAAATAATTCACTCTCACGATATAAAAATGACAAAATCAATATGGATCTCGCTTTTAAACGAAGCATTCACACACCTAGCGTACCACCACACAGTTGCCATAATATGTCACGAAACTTCAGTGTATAATACTATTACTGATATGCACTCAAAGAATAACTTGTACACTTCACCATGTGCTATATTGCATCACTCCATCGAGAGTGCTCTCTTGTAATATGGAATCCCTTGTCTGGGTATCCACATGAATCACTGGCTTCTCGCCCAGGAAAATACATCAACCAGGCAACCGGTTTGCTTATGTCCACATAACGGCCACGACTCGCACTGACCGTTAGCAAGGTCCCGTAGACAGTTCCCTGTTGTACCAGCTACGACAACGATTCCTGTTATCGGTTTTCCAACAACACACTGCCTCCAACTGCTCCACGGGCAACCTTCAGACTGCTTGGACGGCGCTGCCACAGAAAAAGTCCCTGTGGCCCACAAGATAATTTCAGATCATTCGTTGCCGCCACCGGAATGAAGCTATTCGGCTCGTCCACCGGTCAATCAAATTCTCCAGTTTAAGTGTTGGGAAGCCGACGACTCATTGCTGCTGTCCACCACTACTTGATTCAGTCTCAAAGCGACTCCAGCAGTGCCGAAAACGCTGTCGACCGCGCCAAGGAGAATCGCAAGAGCGATGCGAGTGCCGCCAGCTAGGTGTGACAGGAATAAAGACATCAGGGCACAATATGCCGCCCCCCCCCCCACCGACATCCACCTCCCCCACCACAAAATGGTATCCATCATCCCAACAAACGAGGGTGACAAACAAACATTTAGATCACAACCTAAAAGCACACGAAAATACCAAGTATAACCAACAGCACGCCACATGTCCGAAACATGCCATGCCGACTTATAGCCATTACACAAACAAGTATATCAGCAGACATTGGTCCTGATTTCCCAGGACGAGCAAATATGACTCTGAAGAACAACGCGACAAGGCGTTAAACAAGACCTGACAACCTTGTAAAATCCTGCCAACTGTACAGTAAGCAAGACTCATTTAACATATCAGTAATTAAAACTCTTACCCTAGTCATACTCTCCAATAACACGAAAGACACGAGCCTACTCTCCCTGTCACACATGCCCCATAAAATTAATACCATTGATACAAGTTAAACCATGGGTCACTTTCCTGAGGTAGCAATGCTAACTAAATCTCAATGACCACCAACGAAACAATATTAACCTCACTAATCACATCCTTGTGCTCGTCCATTGTCAGCTATACTGGCCCACAAATGACCTGCTGAAGCTGCTAGAATATCTCCACGACCATGCACCCAGGAACCTGCCCATGAACTGCCACGTCATGTAAGAGCTCCTTCTTGCACATCCACTCCACGCATGGCACATTTCTAGTGACTCTATCTACGTTTCTTGCTGCCTGTTTATGGACTCAATTCCAGAACATCGCAGTATCACGCTACGCTACCTGTTACAGCATAAGATGCGGGCGCAGTGGGGTTCAGGTTGAGGGTTGTGCAGGCATGGGATCAGTTTCAAAAAGAAAATTATTAAACATAAAACATTCTTTTTGACAGAATTATATCAAACATTGTACCCCAACACGTTACAGCAGGCAGGGCTCAGTAAGAAAATAATATCGTAAAATACTTGTGGCATAACCAAACCCAAATTCAAATAGACCTGCTGCAGCAGGCACAATAAGGCCGTAATAGTTTCAAACAATAGTTTATAATATGTGGTCCTTGGCCACAGGCAGAAAGTGACAGACAAATTATTTACTGCAATCAGCTGCAGGACAACATAATGGAGGATAACTCTCTGATTTAATTGTGTCTCTACAACCACAGCCATCGCCAACTGGTCACTAAACCAAAGATACTGTCAGCTATCAACAGCATTACCTATACAAATATCTCAGTATAATTTCCTGAACCACATGACATACAAAATAGATCAAAATCATATAGTAAAATAACAAGATGATTTTCGCTAAAGAGGCGTAAACAAAATCACTCACATTCACAATGCAATAATAACAAGGTCACCTTCTGTACAATAGCATACACAAAATAAATCACGCTCATGGAGTAAAATTCACAAAATAAAAAAAAGTCTCGCTTAGAAAATGTACTGCACACCGAGTTGTTCATTATTGCTCTGTCTATTACCTTAGAGAACTTCAAGCGCATCTTGCCATTCCTTAGTACCTCTGAATCCCACTTGTCTGCGGATTGATTCTTCACGACAAATTTCTTAAACTTCAGCCTACTCTTCATCACTACTACACTGTAATCTGAGTCTATATCTGTCCCTGGGTACCTCTGACAACGCAGTACCTGATTTCGGAATCTCTGTTTTATCGTGTTGTAATCCTACTGAAAGCTTGCCTTTTCCAAGACTACCCCATCCTCTTGTGACTCTTGAACAGAGTATTCGCTATTACTAGCTGAAATTTATTACAGAACTCAATTAGTATTTCTCCTCTCTCATTCCTTGTCCCAAGCCCATACTCACACGTAACCATTTGTTCTACTCCTTCCCCTACAAATGGATTCCAGTCCCTCATGACTATTAGATTTACATCTCGCTCTACGTACTGCATCACCCGTTCAATATCCTCATTTACTTTCTCTATATCTTCATTTCCAGCTTGCGGCGTCGGCACGCATACCTGAACTTTCGTTGTCAGTGTTGGTTTGCGGTAGACTCTGGTAAGAACAATCCTACCACTGAACTATTCACAGTAAGACACTCTCTGCCGTACCTTCCTATTCACAGTGAATCCTGCTGCCGTTGCGTCATTTTCTGCTGCTATTGAAATTGTCCCACACTCATTTAACCAGAAATCTTTCTCTTCTTTACATTTCACTTTACTTCCCCTACTACATCAAGATGGAGCCTTTGGATTTTCCTTGTCAGATTTCCTAGCTTCCGTACCACGTTCAAGCTTCTTTCCACTCCCCGACTCGTAGAACGTGATCCATTCGTTGGAGAGTCAGTCTTTTTCATAGGGTCATCTCCACCCTGGCAGACCCCTCCTGGAGTTCCGAATGAGGGACTACGGCGGAAATTTTTGCAATTTGAAGCATCATTATCACCTTTTTTCAATTACTGACCTCATGTCCTGATGTCCTGTGGATACACGTTATGTGTCTTTAATGTAGTGATTTCCATTGCCTTCTACATCCTTATGCCGTCGATCATAGCTGATTCTTCAACTTTTAGAGGCAGTTTCCCACCCCAAGGACATGTGAGTGCCCCGAACCTTTCCTACGCCCTCTTTGGCAAGGCCTATGACAGGATGAGGATGAGTTATGCCGGGTGTCTCCGACCGAAGATGCTGATTATTAATCAAAAATTAAGCGGTGGCAAGCTTCGAACTCGGGACCGAGGACGATTTGACTACTAGTCGGTAATGTTAACCCTAGACCACCGGTGCGGAAATCATTAGAGAACTCAATATTCCTAGATCTACAGCGTCAAGAATAGCAAATTTCAGGCATTACCTCTCACCACGGACAACGCAGTGGCCTTCACTTAACGACCGAACACATTGGCATTTGCTTCGAGTTGTCAGTGCTAACAGACAAGTGGAGCTGCGTGAAATTACCGCATAAATCAATGTGGGGCGTAGACGGACGTATCCGTTAGGACAGTGTGGCAAAATCTGACTTAAATGTCCTATGGCAGCAGAAAATCGACGCGACGCGATTACCTTCACTAACAGCACTACATCGCGTGCAGTGCGTCTCCTGTGCTCGTGATCTTGGCGGTAGGATCCTAGACGGCTGGAAAACCGTGACCTAGGCAGATGAGCCCCGATTTCAAGTGTTAAGAATTGACGGTAGTGTTCGAGTGTGGCACTGGCCCCACGAAGCCACGGACCGAAGTTGTCAACGAGACACTGCGCAAGCTGGTGGTCGCTCCATAATGCTGCAGGGTGTATTTACATGGAATGTACTGTGTCCTCTGGTCCAACTGAACCGATCAATAGCTGGAGATGTTTATGTTCAGCTACTTGTAGGCTATTCGTAGCCTTTCGTGGACTTCCTCTTCCCAGACAACGATGCAATTACTGTAGGTGACAGTGCACCATATCACTGGACCACAATTGTTCCTGGTTTGAAGAACATTCTGGACAATTCGAGAGAATTATTTGGTCATCCCGGTCGTCAATCCCAACGAACATTCATGGGACGTGATCGAGGGGTCAGTTCGTGCACAAACTCTTGCACTCGCAATACTTTCAGAACTATGGAAGATATTAGAGGCAGCATGCTTCGGTATTTCAGCAGTATTTCACTTCGAGCTGCTGGACTGCGCTGGACAACAGGAGCTCTGAACAATATCTGAAGGAATAATTTTTTGATAATGTGGGGTCACAGTCATAATATATTTCTATAAAGTCAGTACCGCCATTAGACTGTTTTTGATTTGCAGTGTTGCATGGCACCGTATAACACTTAAAACGATAATGGCACTTTGAAGCAGAAATCATGATCGTGTAAATGTAACACTGCAAATAAAAAACAGCCTAATGGCGGTACTGACTTTAAAGAAATATCTGAAGGTATCTCATGATTTTTGTTATCTCATTGTATTGTACTTATTAACATTTTCGTGTAAGGCATGAAAAGGAAAGACAAAGGAAAATTTGATGGATGAGTACGTGGTACAATATAGGAATGTCGTCATTACTTCGCCAAAATCTGGGAAAATTACATCCTTATAAAATTTTTTTTGACTGATGTGATGAAGCCTTCAGTGCATTTAATTGACTCGTAGGACAAATCCTCAAATATAGGGCAACATTTTTCAACATGAAGAAGAATTGCCATTATGCAGTGTTAGATTCACCTTCCCCACCCCTTGGCCTCCTCCCCAAACGCACTCGGTAGTGCAACCCTACAATGTTTACTTTTATCATTGGATAAAGAAATGGATCAAAACACTTCAAAATTTGTTCCATGTTATGGGCAGAGAAAAAGAAATCACATCCCGAGAAGACGGCACCAAAACACATTCCACTACCAATATTTGGCTACATGATGCGTTACACGCGGTTTGATGCCACACTGTGCGACGAAAGAGAACCTTTTATGAATGTAAATCGTGCTGGTTTTTCAACAGGCACTTTAAAACCAACACGCAATTCTAAATATGTGGCGTTTATGTCATGTGAAAGATGGCGAGGAAATTAATGCTTTTTTAATACGAATATCACCGCCTAATACTTAAACCTAACTAACCTAAGGACATCACACACATCCTGACCGAGGCAGGATTCGAACCTGCGGCCGTAGCGGTCGCGCGGTTCCAGACTGTAGCGCCTAGAACCGCTCGGCCACCCCAGCCGGCATAAAAAACGAGACGTGAGGTTTTATAATCTATATATGTCTATAATCTATATATGTGACATATCAGAAGAAAACACCTGAGTAAAAATGACAACTACGCCAGAGTACCTCCCTTTTATACCTTTTGTACGCCATATTACCGCCACTGTAAACGTGCTTAACGCTGTCTCGTGAATTTAGTCACCTCAGTATATACCATTGCAGGATAATTAAATATATCTACGGCAGGCTAAACAGGAAAAGCATTTGGGTAGCGGGACATGCGATCAGGAGAAATCGCTAAGCCACAGCGTGCGCCCCCCGTGTACTTTGCTGGCTGGTGGTTTTGCAGTCGCAGTGAGGCGCGGCCCGACGTCACGCGGTTCGCTGACTTTTTAGGCAGCGCCACGCCACGGTCATCGATTGGCCCCAGCATCCCAATTTCGCGGCAACACGACCTGCGGAATGCTCCGGCGGAGCCCTAATTAAAACCGGAGGCCCAGGCCGCCCCAGCCGCCTCCTGCGCGTAATTAGTCGCTGGGGGCGGCCACCTCTCCGGTCGCGAAATGTGTGGCGGAGTAGACGAGTGCGCGCTTAATTCCGGCAACTCACGCAACCAGCTGTCCTCTGCCTACCACTCGTTTGAACGTGCGCTTCAGGTATCACCTATACGTAAGTGGAGGCTTGAATTATGTGTTTTCGGGGTCAGAGGGTACAATGTTTAAGCTGTCCTCAGAATATCCACAGATCGCTCTCCTTCTTTTCGACTCACTTGACATAGATATGCTCTACATGCTGATTCCACGACGGCATATTTAAAATATTCACTAAATTTAACTTCCTTTGAGATGACGCATCGTCATTTGTAGCTCAGTAGCATTCTTCCCAAGAAAGCAAACAAGTCGAAATCTCTGGAACTGTTTTAAACCTATCGCTTTGATTGTGATTTCATTTGTTGATGTAGTAAAACAAATCGCTGTTAGAACTAGTGTAGCATACGTGAAATCCTGAACATATGCGCTGCAAATTTTTATGAGTATATACACTGCTGGCCATTAAAATTGCTATACCACGAACATGACGTGCTACAGACGCGAAATTTAACCGACAGGAAGAAGATGCTGTGATATGCAAATGATCACCTTTTCAGAATATTCACACAAGGTTGGCGCCGGTGGCGACACCTACAACGTGCTGACATAAGGAAAGTTTCCAACCGATTTCTCATACACAAACAGCACTAACCGGCGTTGCCTGGAGAAACGTTGTTGTGTGCTTCGTGTGAGGAGGAGAAATGCGTACCATAATGTTTCCGACATTGATTAAGCTCGGATTGTAGCCTATCGCGATTGCGGTTTATCGTATCGCGAGATTGCTGCTCCCGTTGGTCGATATCCAATGATGTTAGCAGAATATGGAACTGGTGGATTCAGGAGGGTAAAAGGGAACGCCGTGCTGAATCCCAACGGCCTCGCATCACTAGCAGTCCAGATGACAGGCATCTTATCCGCATGGCTGTAACGGATTGTGCAGCCACGTCTCGATCCCTGAGTCAACAGATGGGGACGTTTGCAAGACAATAACCATCTGTACGAACAGTTCGACGACGTTTGCAGGAGCATGGACTATCAGCTCGGTGACCATGGCTGCGGTTACCCTTGACGCTGCATCACAGACAGGAGCGCCTGCGATGGTGTACTCAACGACGAAGCTGGGTGAACGAATGACAAAACGTCATTTTTTCGGATGAATCCAGGTTATGTTTACAGCATCGTGATGGTCGCATCCGTGTTTGGCGACATCGCAGTGAACGCACATTAGAAGCGTGTATTCGTCACCGCCGTACTGGCGTATCACCCGGCGTGATGGTATATGGTGCCATTGGTTACACGTGTCGGTCACCTCTTGCTCGCACTGACGGCACTTTGAAAAGAGGACGTTACATTTGAGATGTGTTATGACCCGTGGCTCTACCCTTCATTCGATCCCTGCGAAACCCTACATTTCAGCAGGTTAATGCACGACCGCAAGTTGCAGGTCCTGTACGGGCCTTTCTGCGTACAGAAAATGTTCGACTGCTGCCCTCGCTAGCACAATCTCCAGATCTCTCACCAACTGAAAACGTCTGGTCAATGGTGGCCGAGCAACTGGCTCGTCACAATACGCGAGACACTACTCTTGATGAACTGTGGTACCATGTTGAAGCTGCATGGGAAGCTGTACCTGTACACGCCATCCAAGCTTTGTTAGACTCAATGCCCAGGCATATCAAGGCCGTTATTACGGCCAGAGGTTGTCGTTCTGGATACTGATTTCTCTGGATCTATGCACCCAAATGGCGTGAAAATGAATCACATGTCAGTTGTAGTATAATATATTTGTCCAGTGAATACCCGTTTATCATCTGAATTTCTACTTGGTGTAGCAATTTTAATGGCCAGTAGTGTAGTTCATGAATAATATAGGGTGTTCATTTAACTGAAGACATTGAAACATCTCGAAAAGTACACTTCGAATCAAAAAACGTTACCATTCTCATTTTTTGGCAAGTCATCCAAAGATACCACACTCCCCCCCCCCCCCCCCCTCCGTACTACACTTGTGTGGGTGGCTGGGGTAACTTTGAAATATTCAGTGGCAACTCCCGTTCTTTGTTGCAGATGACGATTTTGCGGCAAAATCCACATACGTTTTGTCTGAAGTATTTTCTTAGTTTCGCCACAGATGGCGCTGTAATCGGAGGAATAGAAATGGGTACACAATTGTAATTTACGACATCCCACTCAACGGCCCTTGAATATCCAATGACAGTGATACCCCACCTCCATTCTGCGAGGAATAGAAATGGGTACACAATTGTAATTTACGACATCCCACTCAACGGCCCTTGAATATCCAATGACAGTGATACCCCACCTCCATTCTGCGAGGGAATGGCAGGTCAGTATTTCATGACTTCTAGTTGGAAACCCCATCGCAGCGTTGGATTCCTCCAAAATAATTAACAGGTGACTACGCGTGGTGCCACTGTGGCGTGGCTCGATGTGAACGTTACCCCACTTTTTCAGTTAGAGTAAGTGTTCAAACGTAGTATCACCAACTTCAATACAATTAATGATCCGCTTTCTAACTGGCCGTACACAGGACAGAAGCGTATCTGCGGGAAAGTCAGCACCGGCGTTTCCGATACGGTCGACTACGTCTTCGCGGCAATTGTTGGCAATTGCTGCTAAGTCCTATTTTTTAAATATCCCCAC
The DNA here is from genome assembly GCF_021461385.2 of Schistocerca piceifrons. Taxonomy (NCBI): domain Eukaryota; kingdom Metazoa; phylum Arthropoda; class Insecta; order Orthoptera; family Acrididae; genus Schistocerca; species Schistocerca piceifrons. Next base: position 1,022,123,499 of record NC_060138.1, on the reverse strand, counting down.
AGAAAGAAGTCAAATCCGGCGACCGAGCGGGCCAATTCATAGGACCACCTCTGACCTCCGTCGATCCACTGACCAGGGTAAACACGGCCTATCCCTCCCGTGCTTCAATTGCGTAATGCGCTGGGAAGCAGTCACGCTGAAACCATATACAGTATGTTGCAAACGGCCAGGACAACATCCTGCAGTAGTACTGGTAGTTTCTGTTCCAAAAACGTTGTATATCTGCGTCCATTCAATGTGCTTCGATAAGATACGGACCAATGAGTTTGTTTTCCATGATATCACACCATACGTTAAACGACCAAGGATGTTGAGCTCAACTTGCCGTAACCAGTGTCCGTTGCCTATAGTCCAGCAATGCATTTTGTGCGATTAACGTTACCGTAGTTTGTGAATGTAAATCATCGGAAAATAGTACCTCGGCAAAAAACATGGGCTCGTTTGCATTTGTTGACGTACATTTTCACAAAACACTACCCGGTTATGGAAATCGGCACCATGGAGTTCTTGATGCAGTGACACGTGGTATGGGTGGCACTCATGAGGATGCAGTATTATGACAATACTACCTACGGGCACACGAGAATCGCGGTGTAATCTGCGGGCGCTTATCCGTGGGTTGTGGTGCACTGCCTCTAGTACAGCTTTTTCACTAGCTTCTCTTGTAATACGTTTGCTTCATTTGCAAATCCAGATTTCCGCTAGAAGCTAGCCATTCTCAATGCACTATTTTCTAGTCTCATTGCACGTAAGTCCCTGTTGTTCGGGCGTCAGTCACGGTTCTTTGAATCTAAAGAACGACAACTGATTTCTGCGCGCTATAATTTATAACTGAAAACATTATATTTTCTTTTCTCTGTCAGGTACTGGAAGGGTTAAACAAAAGGTTTCGATCACCAGTCATATTTATTGACTTAACTAAGGCGTTTGATTGCGTTGATCATAAAATATTGCTCCACAAGTTGAATCATTACGGACTACGGGGAGTAGCTCACAATTGGTTCACCTCTTACTTTAGCAACAGACAGCAAAATTCACAGTGTTGAGAATGGCTGTGATGTGGGGTCTGAGTGCGGTACGGTCAAGCAGGAGGTGTCCCAGGGATTAGTGTTGGGGCCACTCCTATTCCTTATTTATATAAATAATATGGCCCCTAGTATTACGGGTAACTCTAAAATATTTCTGTTTGCTGATGACACTTGCTTGGTACTAAAGGCTGTTGTAACAACACTGGCTCGGTTTCAAATAGTGCATTTCATGACATATGTTCATGGTTTGTAGAAAATAAACTAACGCTAAATCACAGTAAGTTTCAGTTTTTACAATTTCTAACACATGAGTCAACAAAACCTGGCGTTTTAATTTCGCAGAAAGGGCATATTATTAGTGAAACTAAATAGCTCAAATTTCTAGGTGTTCAGATAGATTCTAAGCTGTCTTGGAAAGTTCACATACAAGATGTAATTCAAAGACTTAGTGCTGCCATTTTTACTATTCGATCGGTGTCTGAAATGAGTGGTCGTTCGACTCGAATATTAGTCAACTTTGCTTATTTTTCTGCTCTTATGTCGTATGGCATTGTATTTTGGGGTAGCTCTTCCCATTGTAAGAGGATATTTTTGGCTCAGAAACGGGCGGTTCGGGCAATACGTGGTGTAAGTTCACGAACCTCTTGTCGACACCTATTTACAAGTCTGCATATTTTGACATTGGCCTCTCAGTATAAATGTTCCTTACTGTCATTTCTTATTAACAATAATAGCTCATTCCTAAGAATAAGCAGCTTTCACTCAGCTAATACTCGGCAGAAATCAAACCTGTGTTTGGATCGGACCTCCTTAACTCTTGTGCAGAAAGCTGTGCAGTATACTGCTGCATCCATTTTTAGTAAGCTACCACTAGAATTCAAAAATCTTAGCAGTAATCCACGCGCTTTCAAATCCAAACTGAAGAGTTTCTCCACGGGTCACTCATTCTATTCTGTCGAGGAGTTCCTTGAAAAATAAAGCTGATTCTTCTTGTATTGATGATTGCGTTTACTTAAACTTACGGAATGACTTTTTTCGGGTTCATAAACATTTTATTTTTATTTGTTATTACTTTTATATTGTAATTTCATGTACTGATACGTTCCATGACCTTGGAGATTTGCTCTTCGATTTGGTCCTGCGAAACTAGATGTATAATTAAAAATAAATAAAATAAATAAATGGAAGGTAGACTGAAGAAAAATCGAAACACATTCGTCGGATTTGCCGATCTGGAAAAAGAGTTCGACAATGTTAAATGGGCTAGATGTTCGAATATCTGAGAAAAATAGGAGTAAGCTACAGGAAAGAAAGGGTAATGTAGAATACGTTCAAGACCCAAGAGAGAATAATAACAGTGGATGACCAAGAAAATAGTGCTCGGATTAAAAAGGCTGCGAGACAGGGATGTATTCTGTGTCCCCTACTCTTTAGTCTATACATCTAAGAAGCAATGAGGGAAATAAAAGACAGTTTCAAGAGTGGGATTAAAATTCAGGGTGAAAAGTCATCAATGATAAGATTTGCTGATGCCACTGCTATCCTCAGTGAAAGTGAAGAAGGATTACAGGATGGTTTAAACGAAATGAACAGTCTACGAGTACAGAATATGGATTGAGAATAAATCGAAGAAAGACCAAGGTAATGAGAAATAGCAGATGAGTGAACAGCGAGAAACTTAACATCAGAATTTGGGATTACGAAGTAGACGTAGTCAAGGATTTCTGCTACCTAGGCAACAAAATAACCTATGATGGACGGAGCAAGGAGGACATAAAAATCAGACTAGCACTAGCGAAAAAGTATAACCTGGAAAGAGAAGTCCGCTAGTATAAAACATAGGCCTTAGCTTGAAGAAGAAAGTTCTGAGAAAGTATGTTTGGAGCACAGCATTATGTAGTAGTGAGACACGGACTGTGAGAAAACCAGAACAGAAGAGAATCGAAGTATCTATGATGTGATGCTACAGAAGATTGTTGAAAATTAGGGGGACTGATAAGGCAAGGAATGAGGAAGTTCTCCGCAGAATCGACGAGGAAAGGATCATATGGGAAACACTGACAAGAAGAAGGGACAGAATAGCAGGACATCCGTTATGGCATCGGGGGATAACTAGAGGGAGCACTAGCGCGTAACAACTATAGAACAAGACAGAGATTCTATAACTGAGGACGTGGGGTGCAATTCCTACTCTGAGATGAAAAAGTTGGCACAGGAGAGGAATTCGTGGCGGGCCGCATGAAAGCAGTCAGAGCACCGCACAGTGCCAAGAATGAAGTACGGAGGAGGTGGTGTTACAGTATGGGAGTATTATTTTGTGATCTGGGCGTGCGCGCCTTACTCCGCTTAAGAAAGCGTTAAATGAGGAAGGATACGAACACATTTACAGCATTGTCAATTGCGTACAGTAAAGGAAGAGTTCAGAGACACTGCACTCTGTCACACGGCGGCATCTGTGATGCAATGCTTTGGGGACAATAATTTTCTGAAATTGACCAGCCTGCCCAGATTCCGACTTAAAACCAGTGGTACACCTCTAAGTGAGAGGTAGAACGTTGACCACGCTCCAGAACCCAGCGTACAGCAATACTATTGTCTCTGATTTCGCCTGTTGAGGATGAACAGACTTTCAGAAAACTCATTAAAAGATTTTAAAATCTTACTTTTGTGGGGAACCACAGTTCAACTTGTTTTGAGAATGAAAACATGATTCAGGTAAGGAATGATCTTTTTATTATCTATGCGATTGGTCAGTTTCAGCCTTTGGTCATTTTTAAGCAAACATCTTAATCTTCCAGCTTCATTTTCCATTATATTATACATCCACATGTAACAGCGAGATACTATAAGGTAAAACCAAGCTGGGAGTTTAACATATGTGCTTGGAAATGATTGAAGGTTGAAGCAGTCCAATCGCATAGATAATAAAAAGGATACAGCCTAGCTGGACTATGTTTTCATTCTCAAGACACATTGAAAGTGTCCCCAGCAGAGTTAAAGCCATCACAAAGGCGAATAGTGCGCACACACACACACACACACACACACACACACACACACACACACAAAATACTAATGTCCACTGTTAGCTGTCCCGATACTTTCGATTAGATAGTGGACTTCATTCTGCAATAATGTTATGAACTTTTACTCAGACCTGATATAAAACTTTGCGCGTGCTCAGTACAGCAGGAACCAACTCTGAAACCCATTTTCTCTTATTTTTCATTAAGAATATTGGTGTCCTTATTAGAAATGCGCAGTCAAGTTTAACTTACGTACAGCCTTCGGAGTTTCAGTACATTTATGAAAACCCTTGTCAAATATTAAAAATCTTAACAGATTAAACAATTTGTCAGTCGAATACGTATTTCTAATTTTCATCTGCTAAAGGACACTAGAGCACTGAGACATTCTAGAAACAGGTGAAGAGAATGTTTTTGTGAACTGTTCTGTTTATTTCTCGAATACGTTTTTGTTTATTTATGTTTTTAAAGTTTTGTATATGCTTATAATAGTATGAATGATGCGTGATTGTGGTCTAAAGCGAATATGTAGATTATTGTTCTGCTGATGAACGCTGTACGAACTAGTGTGAAAAAGTTTTAAGACAGTGTGAATGCAGACAATGGCTACTTTTGTATCATATTGTGTTAAGTAAGTTTATGGTAAATGGAAAGCTAATTCGAGTGCAAATAAAAATAATTAATAACGTTAAGCATAAACAAAATATTAGAATGTTAAACATTTATTTCTGGAAAAAGTGCAGTTCGAAACTGTGTTATTTGTTGATTGGTTAGTCGTGAAAGGCGCGAACTAACGCGGGAGAATAATGTTTTTCTATTGGCCTTAAAGAAAGTTGACCAAGCAGATAGGAATATTCTTCGCGCGTCTTTTCTCTTGGAGATGTAGAACGCTTACAGCAGTCTAAAGTGGTCGGAGCACAGCCTTTCAACGGTACGGTCGTGTGTAATATGAGCTGCGGAGAAAGTTATAATTTGTCGGTTTTAGTTGTGGCACATGTTCCAAAAGTGTTTTAAAGTAAAGGCATATTTATTTACGGTGTGTTTTTACAAGGTACGGATTTTTTAAAGTAATTTTGTGTATGAGAAAACAGAAATTCCGCGTGGCACATTGAGCAGATCGGTGACTAAAAACTTGGGAGCATTAGACAGCGATAAACATAACAGTATAGTGAGCATTTTAATGTAAGAACAATCCATGCTTAGTAGATGTTCAGATTTCGGGAAATACGTTACCATAAACTTGCTAACGTGAATGAAAGAGTTTGTGCATGATAGTGTTAAGATTAGCACGGGCTTGGCAGTGAATGTGTTTTAAAGGCTATGAGAGGCTTGTGGGTTGTGAGAGGCTTAGTAGATAGAGCATTAGCCAAATATGAAACTTTCATTTGTGACTAGATGCATTGTCCAATGCCTCAAGCAGTAGCAGCGTTTTCGCGAAAGCCGAAAATCCGACCATCTTAACGTATCAACAAGTATCTTCACACAGCATTTTCCGTCGCAGAGAAAAGTGTTTATTCTGGAACCAAGGATCACTTTCGTCGGGCACTGAATCCGTTAAATGAGGCATGCAATATCGTAAAGGACGAAGTTGACATAGGTAGACAAAACGAATTAAATATACTGAGTACGTGATCTGCTAGTACCGTGTGATGCATAATGGATTAGCTTGCGGTGCAGGTAGGCGTGCCGGACGTGTATCGAATACACCGTCTATATTACCTGCTGTTTGTGCAGTTCTCTGCATCACGTCCCCATGTTAATGAGTCTCTCTTAAGCAGGTACGCTGTTGGAGCTCAGATACGGTTTTTGATGACCGGATACAGAATCAAGTAGTTTCAACACTTCGCTCTTTTTATAAATGTGATAAATGTAGTGGAGGTCAACTGATCATCTCCTAACTCACTGAACAAAATAATAATACACGCACACAACATACCTCTTCTCACTTAAATACCTATCAATCGCTGACTTACAATTCTGTACCAAGATTCAGAATATACCGAAATTTAGCCAGTATTTCTACTTTTCATTCAAAATTGCGAATTGCAGTACGGTAGGTTTCTGCTCGGCTTTCCTACCGGCGACCAGTTGCAACGAGTTCACATGTAGGAGCAGGTAATGGACGAAAGAAACTGTACCGCCGCAATAGCTTAAAACCAGCACAGCGTTATTCCTAGAAATAATCACGTATCTTACGACGGTCAGGTCATATAATACACGCGTTTGTAGTCAATGAGAGGCTTACTAGAAAGAGCATTAGCCAAATATGAAACTTCGATTTGGGACTATATGCATTGTCCAATGCCTCAAGCAGTAACAGCGTTTCCGCGAAAGCCGAAGATCCGACCTCAAATTCCATTTGTCACGCCATCTTAACGTATCAACAAGTGTCTTGACACAGTATTTTCACTTACAATTCTGTTTCAGTAAAACCTCGGCACCCAGTCTCAAAATTTACAGTGCTTCAATGAGATAGCCTGCTCGTGGGCCAAATGACACTTTTTAAACCAAAGTGCCCCTACTTGCCCACTCAAAACGTTGCCTCCTGCTGATTTCCACTAGTTATTATGCAGTCATGAAATCTACATCTACATCATACGCCGCAACGACCTAATGGTGTGTGGCAGAGGATAGTTTCGGTACCACTGTCTGATCCCTCCAGCCCTGTTCCACTCGCGAATAGTGCGTGGGAAGAATGATTGTCGGAAACCTCTGTATTGGCTATAATTTCTCGAATTTTCTCCTCGTGGTCAATACGCGAGATGTATCTATGGGGAAGTAATAAGTCGTCCGACACCTCTTGAAAGCTGCTGTCCCGAAATTTTAATGGTGAATCTCTCCGTGATGCACAACGCCTCTCTTGTAACGTCTGCCACTGGAGCTTGTTTAGCATCTCCGTAACGCACTCTCGCCGGCTTAACGATCCCGTGACGAAAGACGCCGCTCTTCGTTAGATCTTCTCTATCTCCTCTATCAGTCCTACCTGATAGGGATCCCAGATAGATGAACAATACTTATGAATCGGGCGAACAAGATACTTATAAGCCACCTCTTTCATGGACGACTTACATTTACTTAAGATTCTTCCGATAAATCTGAGTATGGTGTCTGCTCTTCCCAATGTCTGTTTTATGTGGCCATTCCACTTAAAGTCGCTCTGGATAGTTACGCGTAGATATTTTACGGCAGATACTGTTTCCAGCTGTTTGTCATCAATAGTGTAGCTCACAGTAGAGGATTTCTTTTCCTATGTATGCGCAGTATGTAACATTTATTTACATTCATGGTCAACTGCCACAGCCAGCACCATTCATAAATTCTCTGCAGGTCGTTCTGAAAATTCTTACTACCTTCGGGCGTTGCTACTTTGGTCAAGACAAGTGCGTCATCTGCGAATACTCTTAAAGATCATCTGACGCTTTCTGCTAGATCGTTTATATATATTGTAAACAGCAACTATGCTACCACACTTCCCTGTGGTACTCCGGATATCACTTTTACATCTGTCGATTTAGTTCCGTTAAGAGCGACGTGTTGAGCTCCATCTGCAAGAAATTCTTATATCCAATCGCAAGTCTGCTCCGATACTGCATAAGCTCGTTTTTTTTTTCTTTCATTAAACGGCAATGCGGGACGGCGGTGTCAAATGCCTTACTGAAATTAAGGAACACGGCATCACCCTGAGCGCCGTTGTCCACTGCGCTGTGGTTCTCATGGAGGAAGAGATCGAGCTGAGTTTCGCAGGATCTGTTTGCGGAATCCATATTGATTTTTATAGAGGAGATGTTCATTTTCCAAGAACGTCATAATTCTTGAGCATAAAACATGTTCCATAATTCTACAACAGAATGTAGGTCTACAATTGTATGGATCTGTCTTACGGTCTTTCTTAAAAACGGGAATGACCTGATTTTTTTTCCAGTCGTTAGGTACCTCTCCTTGCTCAAGCGATCTACGATAAATTACTGCTAGAAGGGGAAAAAGCTCTTTCGCATAATCCTTATATAATCATATAGGTCTCTCATCAGAAGCCTTTCCACTACTAAGCAATTGTAGCTGCTTCTCAGTTCCGCGGTCGGTTATCTCAGTATCTGCCATTTCGACGTTCGCACAACGATTGAAAACGGAGACGGTGTTACGATCTTCCGCGGTGAAACAACTTCGGAAGACTGAATTCAGTATTTTGGCCTTCTCTCTGTTTTCTTCCATTTCGGTACTGGTGTGGTCGCCGAGAGAATGAATAGCTGATTTTGACCCACTTACTGATTTTACATACAACCAAAATCTCTTAGCGCTTTTACTCAGGTCGGTTGAGAACGTCTTACTTTCAAAATCATTGAACGCTCCTCTCATTGCTCTCTTTAGGCTAATCTTCGCTTCCTTCATCTTTTGTTTGTCAGCTAGCTTTTTACTTCTCTTGAATCTGCGGAGTAGTGCTCTTTGTTTACGTAGTTCTTTGTTAACATGGCTATTAAACTATGGTGGATCTTTCCCATCCCTTGAAACCTTACTCGGAACATACTTGTCTAGGGCATATTGAACGATGCCTTTAATTTTTTCCATTTGTTCTCGTCTTCGTCGTCATCGCCGAATATTTGATGCCGACTACTGAGATATTTTGAAATTTGTGTCCTGTCATCCTTGATGAGCAAATATATCTTCCTACCTTTCTGAACATTCCTTGTAGGACCCGTCGTCATAGATGCTGTCACAGTCTTATGATCGCTGACACATTCCTCTACGTTAACTGATTCGATAAGTTCAGGTCTGTTTGTTGCCAGGAGGTCTAATGGCTCTGAGCACTATGGGACTTAACATCTGTGGTCATCAGTCCCCTAGAACGTAGAACAACTTAAACCTAACTAACTTAAGGACATCACACACAGCCATGCCCGAGGCAGGATTCGAACCTGCGACCGTAGCAGTCGCGCGGTTCTAGGAGGTCTAAGACATTACCCTTACGAGTTGTTTCTCTGTCTTTTCATAAAAATATTTTCCTTAATTTTTAGCAAACACATTTATAATAATATGTTCATAAACTATTCTAGACTTTCCAGTTATCATAATATTTTGCAATACAGCACTCTCACGGGCCTTGGTATGACATGTAATACAATATAAATGTCATTGCTTTAAAATATTACAAAATGTCTCGCTTACCGCCTTCCATTTACAGGTTGACAATTATTGAACTATATGAAATAAAATCGTCACAACTTCTGTACCGTTTGCATTAGGACGTTCAAACAGCACGATTTGCCGTGGGGCATGACGGGAATTAGTATGCGCATGCGCACAAGCATTGTTGTTGTCGACCATTTGCACATTAAAATGTCACAGTCCAGCGTGCCTTAGCATACAGGGCTTGCGAAGACTACTATGCCAACAGTAACTGTCCAACCGCGGCTCAAAGGAAGTTTGCGACCGAGCTCAAGCTGAAGACAACCGGTCCAAGTGTGCTAACAATCAAGAACTTGAGTCGCAAGTTTGAAAGAACTGGTAGTGTTTGTGATGACAGTGTCGGTAGTCCAAAAAGGGTTTAAACGCCTGTAAACATCTAGAAGACACGCGCTGTGTTTCAAACATGCCCAGGGAATCGACCAGACAAGCTGCACAACAGGTGGAAAACAACCAGCCCACTTTTATTTGGATGGGTTCGGCAATAATGAAAATTGGAGCATTTGGGAGACTGAGAATTCGCAAAAAAAAAAAAAAAAAAAAAAAAAAAAATCAAATGTGTGTGAATTCCTAACGGACCAAACTGCTGAGGTCATCGGTCCCTAGACTTACACACTACTTGAGCTAACTTATGCTGAGAACAACACACAAACTCATGCCCGGTGCAGGATTCGAACCTCCGGCAGAGGGGCCGCGCAATCCGAGACATGGCGCCTCAAACCCCGCGGCCACTCTGCGCGGCGAGAATCCGCATTTCGCTATCGAGAAGTCTCTTGACCCTCAAGGGGTGACTGTACGGTGTGTAATGTCCAGTTGTGGAATAATCGGTGCAATATTACTTGATGGCATAGTGGCTACAGAACTGTGGCTGAAGGTTTTGGGATGTGATTTCATCCACACTATACAAACAGGCACTGATTTCGGCAAGTTGTGGTTCATGCAAGACGGAGCTCGACCCCATCGAAGCAGGGGAGTGTTTGATGTCCTGGAGAAGCACTATGATGACCGCATTCTGGCTCTGAGTACCCAGAGGCCACTGGCATGGGCCTCGACTGGCCGTCGTATTCTCCAGATCTGAACGCATGCGACTCCATTTTGTGGGCCTATGTTAAACACAAGGTGTACAGCAATAAGCCCAAAACCAGTGCTCTGAAAACAGCCATTCAGGAGGTCATCGAGAGCATCAATGTTACACTTCAGTGGATCATGCACAATTTCGCTATTCGTCTGCGCCACATCATCGTCCATGATGGCAGGCGTATTGAACATGTCATAACCTAAATCCGAATGGTGAGAATTCTTCCAGGTTGTATGGCCGTGGTCCATAGAACTCTTCTATCCATGACGTTTCGTCCGAGGCTGCGTTGGACATCTTCGGAGGTACTCCTGGTTGTGCTGAATCTTGAAGACTGACGAATCGGACGTGGAAAGTGGGCATGGTCTAGATTTCACGTAATAGCAGAGATAAACCTTGTCAAAGATAAAATATAACTATCGATCATAGTACGTCAAAGATAAAAACTTCTCATCGATTCTGTAGCGGCACTGTCCGTATATCGCTGAGTTTCATGGCCTCTTCCTTTCTGTTAAAATTATCCCCGTGTTTATATATTTCGATGACTTCTCTATATAGCGGTGGACAATAGTTCGTCATATTACATAAAACTTCAGTTTCCGAAAATTTCACTACGTGATCACCTGACTGAAGAGCATGTCCCACCACGGCTGATTTGTCTATTTTTCGTAGTCGGCAAAGACTTTTACGTTCCTTCAACAGTGTATTCACACTTGTCTTTGTAGTTCCTATGTAGACCTTACCACACGTACACGGAATATTCTATACACCGCTTGCAGACAGAGGGGGACGTTTATCCTTAACGGAACGAAGTGCTAGGCCTATTTTCCAGATCATGCGCGCTTTCAACGGTATTTAGGCCGCTCTTCGACGTCAGACTCGTCAGATGGCAAGACTCAGCACAACCAGGAGTATCTCCGAAGATGTCCAACGTAGCCTTGGACGAAACGTCAGGGATAGAAGAGTTCCATGGACCACGGTCATACAACCCGGAAATATTCTCAGCAGCTGAAACATCCGGTCGTGAAAACCTTCATTGTATGACTAAATCCGAATATGTGTAGCGACCTTTACATGTTGAATAAAGTGTGTGCACGCAGTAGTTCGTAACTAATTTACGTTTTTTTCATATAGTTCAATAATTGTCACCATATAAGTAGTAGGTAGTTGAATAATAACTGTACTAATAATCCAAGTGGTATAAATGGTGTGTTAGTGACCATGTACATGTTATCTAATGTAGCTGCAGCTTAGGTTAGGTCCGTAGCTTTAGAATAAGTTCTACCGTTTTGGTAATTCTATTATTTCTCATGTAGCTTGTCACATAATGTGTCGTAGAGACTTGCCGTATCTTGACGCATAACTTCAGTATTGTGCAGATTCGGCAAGATGACGGCTTTTGAAGGGCTTTGCTGGCAAGGGTGACTTAGACTAATCCGACCCGATCACAGAGCAGCGGGAGTACAAAGGGATGGAGCGGCGCGGTGGCGGCTACGGGAGCCGGTGGCTGCCGCCAGAGACGTACGACGGCGGCCGTCAAACCTCTTCTTCAAAAAACAGTTGTTGCTGATCAATGGGCAGCGATAATGGCAGCCGACTGCTTAAGGTCTCCTGGCACTGTGGCGTTCTGGCAAGGACGGTGCGACTCGATCACAGGCATTGGTTTGGTAAATGACATTGGCTTGGCGGCATTTTCTTTCTCCCTTTGGGAGCGTCACACTAGACACTGTGCAGCCTTGCAGCTCTATGCTTCAATGACGTCCACACATTTAGTCTCTAGGATATCAGCTGTGCAAAGAACACTTTCTGTGGTAGTCTCCTAGATACGGTACACATGTTGTGGACCCTACTCTAATTCATAACCTATTTGAGTTGCACATGTAATCTCATGAGTTCTCTGTCAGTACAGGAAGTTAATGCCATTGGTGCTGTCGACCTGTGCGAGATTCCACCCGCCGAGAGAACAGCGACCAGATGATAATCTTAATTTCCATGTCGGCTGCCACGACTGACGGTCGCATTGTGCAATTGCTACTGTTGGTCGTGGTAGCGCTAGCCTACGATGTGCCCACCACTGTTCAGCCCTTTGCACGTAACAAAACAGCTAATGGAGGCTTTTGGCCTCACAACAATGGCACACATACACAAGTGCACAGCCCTCCGACCTACCACACTCTGTGAAAAGACACATCGACCTAAATGTAGTGAACCACCCTCTGTTGTGTGATAGTGGGACAGTGACATCCACCTCTAGTCTCCTTGATACACTTGACAAACGTCTCAGTGTACATTAGTACTTTTGTTATTTTCTTTACAGCAGACTCTGCAAAAGTGTACAAAGTCCCCTTTTATCAAGACAACTAAAATAGTTGTCGGTATATCTGTCATAATTGTAGCTCATTAGGGCATGAAAATGCAAGTGCCTATAACACAACTTTTGCCACAGTCAACTTTAACCGAACGGTCATAGTACAACGTGATCATTTCATATCCACAATGAAAACCAATAATTTGCTTTAGTATGTTATTGTTCTCTATATGTTTATGATGTAACTTAAAATGTCTTTACAATATTACTTTAATAATGTCTCAGTTACCTAAATCATATCATATGCGCAACATAAGTCAACGACACAACCGCACTTATGGCATTTCACTGTTACAAGACATATGCATAATGTGATGTGTATGTCCACAACTTAATCCTTCAGGATGTAAACTGTATCACATTTTTCTCAGTAAGTCGCTTAACGCTAATCAGTTTTGTTTGCCCGTAACTTCATTTTCGAAGACTTACTGTTCAGCGTGTTTGTAGTAACCAATTTAACGGCCAACTCATTCTTTATACCTATCATTCCAGTGCCATTAAATTATACGTATCACTTCTTTCAGTAGGCAACAGATCTTAAAGCGTATCAGAAAACTTTTCAATCGTTCTTGTATTTTAAAGAGGCAAAAATTGTAACTTAATTAAGCAAGAATAACTTGAATTCTAGATTTGTGTCTGAAGGCGTCTTTAACGACCTTCGTTTAGTATTCTCATATTTGTAAAACAGTAACTATACAGTTATGCCAAGTCCCACCTCATATCTTTGTATTAAACTGTAACTCTAAGCAATTAGTAACTGTACTGTAGCCATATCTTGCTACATTGGTCACTGTTGTACAAGCTTGGTCTTCTGGTGCAGACTCCATTTATAGTCAGCATTAGACCAGTTTATATGTATCCCAATTGTGTACTTGAGAGGGCTATCCTGCGGATGAAAATAGATTGTATGTTCCGTTTTTGTCCATGTCATACCATTCCATGCCACATGTTGCAGTGTTTTCTGTGGGTGCCACAGATCTTGATGGGCGGTAGTTTCTAGAACTTTTACTTAGAGTTGCCCCATTACCATGCTTCAGTAGGATAACTCCTACTCAAAACGATACTGTAACGAGGAAGTTATGGAAGGTTACAAGCTGTCTGACTTACCTCCTTCCATTTATATGCTAAATTCATATTCCTCCTTCTCATGACGTGATAGGTAGGACAGTTCAGTTTCACCATACTAAAAGTTTTGCGACGTTATTTAAAGTTGGTGAATGCATTTTATAACACTGCAGCAGTTGTCAGTCAAGGCTTGTAGTTCTGTTCTATCAGTGGGCGAGAACCGCTCAGTTTGTACAGAACTTTGATATCGACAGGGTAGACCACATGGCATTCAGAGGCTTTGCCGCAGCTTACACATGTCAAGGAGCCACCTGAGAGGGCTCACTGAATTCCCCTGCGAATCAGGCTATGACAGGGTTCTTGTTATTTGGCATGGTTTCCCATGTGGAAGCCATAAATTGTCTCACCTTGTAACTTATGGTGAGAAATCATGAGTCTTGGAATGCCTGGGCCTATGCAGTGGGAGAAGAAGCATTACGGAGTTCCGTCATGTTGGTCAAAATTGTATGATCAACGTTCTGATTCGCCCATCTGATGTCAGACGGGAATTTCTAGATCAAACTGGCGAGAAAGACATGCTCTGATTGGCCTGCATTTGGCGACGTTGTGTGATGGGAACTTGTTACTCGTGACAATTTTCATGCTATTGGTGGAAACCAGTAACATTTTTCCTGACTGGCGGTTGCGGCCAGTATGGTACAAAGAGCAGAGGCGGAAGCAGGGACACATGAGGATAGACGGTTTGGTTGTCGAAGATGAGAGGTCGCTAGTTTTAGACGTGGAGGACTCAGAGTTCAGACAGTGGATGGGACTTCACAGTGTCTGAGTCCTGATGAGCGAGATTTTAGCTCATCTCTAGCGATCACTCACTGCTGATTTTGTGCCACAGCAGAATTGTGCGAGTATGTATCAGCACCAGCCATGTGTGTCTGTCGAAGTTTGTAAAGGGGACCATTGCCACAATACTATTAATCCTAGTTCCAGTGATAGTACTGTTTTCATTTATTATTCAATCTGTCACCGAGTAACTAAAAATTCTGTGAATTACATTTCAATTCATGCTATGGAGCTATGATATGGCAGTGCTACCCTAGTTGTTTCATATCTTTATTGCAATCTCTTTTTTCAATAGTCATGTCACTGAGTCCTATGCAATGTCATTAGTTTTGATATAATGAAACATGAATTTAATTTTATTTATATTTCATTTAAAATAACTTGTAGGTTCCTTCAATTCACTTTTGTGTTGGCATAAGCTGTCACCAGCACAGCAGTCGGTAAAGCTGAAGCGAAGATCGATTAGCAGCCGCTGGATCAAGCGCGCCTCTCACGATAGAGGCCAGAGACACACCGACAAGCATCAGGCAGCCAACACCCTCTCGACAGCATGTATGTAGGCCTCCGCCGCTCACAGGAGGGACTCGTTGACTCACTGAGTCACTCTTCCAGTTTTCGCCTGTCATTATACTCGAGGAGCAGGTATAGTTCATCGCAGGTTACGACAGGACATGGCGACCATATTAGTGACAATAGCAGTGAGACTAAGTTTGTAATAGCAAGATTACCGATATTGTCTGCAAGAGGACTATTACTGATGAGCTTGTACCACAGTACATGGACTCTATTCCAGTTAAGTAAATGTTCATCTAAATAAAGAACCATATTAATCCACGTGTGAATTTGTGTTGTGGAAAGACGATACTGGCCACCCACAACAACATCCTCTCCCTTGCTTCCTTGCGGTACAAGACAATACAGTGGCGAGGAGGATACTAAAATGTTTATTGTTATTTGTCGATTGAGTGGAAACAGTCATTCAGGAGGATTTTACGCAGTTCCCCAGGTTAGGATTCCGTGTTAGGATGATTTCCGAGATAGCGATTCCATTGGTCAATTAAAATTTAACTCGGGGCTTAAGGGGTATACGACAGAGTCTGGGCAGTTCCATCATTCCGGTACGATTTCTCATCCACACACTGCAGGGTTTTAAAACTTACGAAAATTTGTACCTAACGGTTGTAGTGTTTACTCACGAAAAGTCGGAATTCGCGTTTTGGGTTCCAGTCTCGTAAAAGTTTTCAAATAGAGAGCGGCATTTTCATTACTTTTCGAGTTCGTAAATTCTGATTGCTGTTTACTACATCATTCCGTGCAGCTGCGTCTTCTTTTGCTTCATTCCCATCACTCACTCATTTCATTTCAGTGAATGTCATTCAACTGCTCTATGTAAAACAATGCAAAATACAAGTATATACAATCTACGTTAACAACTTCGACATTCCCCACAATTTTTTATTCATTTAATTTTCGAATTACCAGTCTTCTGACTCATCTGATGTGACCTGCCACGAATTCTTCGCTTGTGCAAATCTTTCAAATCAGACTAGCGCTTGCACCCTGCGTCCTTAACTTTTGTTCGATGTATTCCAATCTCTGCCTTCCTCTCTAGATTTTACGCTCTACAGCTCCCTTTAGTACGATGTAAGGTTTTCCGTAATGTTTTATCATGCGTCGTGATTTTTTTACCTCTTCTCGTTCTTTTCATCGCCGATTCTGAGGAAAATCTCAATCCTTACTTTCCCAATCGACCTAATTATTTTCTTTGTGTAGCGACACATTTCAAAGGCTTCGATTCTCTTTTCCTTTCCGGTTTTCCTACAGTTCATGCTGTGCGGTGAACGTACATTCTCCGATATTTCTTTCTTAATTTAAGAATTGTGTTTGATACTAGCAGACTTCTTTTGGCCAAAATTGGCCTCTTTCCCTGTGCTATGTCCTCCTTGCTTGGTTCGTATTGGAACAATCTGCATCTACATCTACATCCATACTCCGCAAGTCACCTGACGGTGTGTGGCGGAGGGTACCTTGAGTACCTTTATCGGTTTTCCCTTCTATTCCAGTCTCGTACTGTTTGTGCAAACAAAGATTGTCGGTATGCCTCTGTGTGGGCTCTAATCTCTCTGATTTTATCCTCATGGTCTCTTCGCAAGATATACGTAAGAGAGCAATATACTGCTCGACTCCTCGGTGAAACTTCAACAAAAGCCCGTACCGACCTACTGAGCGTCTCTCTTGCAGAGTCTTCCACTGGAGTTTGTCTAGCATCTCCGTAACGCTTTCGCGATTACTAAATGATCCTGTAACTAAGCGCGCTGCTCTCCGTAGGATTTTCTCTCTCTTCTATCAACCCTATCTGGTATGGATCCCACACTGTTGAGTAGTATTCAAGCAGTGGGCAAACAAGTGTACTGTAACCTACTTCCTTTGTTTTCAGACTGCATTTCCTTAGAATTCTTCCAATGAATCTCAGTCTGGCATCTGCTTTACCGACGATTAATTTTATATGGTCCTTCTGTTTTAAATCACTCCTAATGCCTACTCCCAGATAATTAATGGAATTGACTGCTTCCAGTTGCTGACCTGCTATACTGTAGCTAAATGATAAAGGATCTTTCTTTCTATGTATTCGCAGCGCATTACACTTGTCTACATCGAGATTCAATTGTCATTCCCTGCACCATGCCTTGGATCTGTTTGTTGCCACTCCTTTTAATTCTCTGAGACATGTCGTCTATCAAACGATATGCGATTACTGAACCAATAAAAATTACTTTTCGCTGTTGTTCGTGGCCTATTGGAGCTAGCGTCCACATGTTAGTGTTTTCGAACTGACTTCAATATTGTATGTGTGCGAAGACGAGCACGTGGAGCCCTGCATCTGTGTGTGTGTGTGTGTGTGTGTGTGTGTGTGTGTGTGTGTGTGTGTTTAGTACTGAATGTCTCTATCTTTTATCTGGAATGAGTGGCACAGATTGAATAGGCCGTAGTAGATGAGTGTTTGCTGCAATAGTCGTTTAGCTCGATCTAAATTGCAGCCTACGTTTGTTTCCACTGACAGGGCTGTCAGGCTGACATTGATGTACTGTGACGTGACACGTCCGCCGTGTCGTGTTATTTCCGAAATAGCTAATCTGTTTTGCTTAACAGATAAAGTGGTACTTCCCTGTCGCAACTACGAAGTCGGGGTCTGCTGCTGCTGTTAGAAAACTACAGCTGCAGCATGGACATATCACTAACAAATGATTGCCAGAATAAAACAATGGAGTTTTGTAGTTACAACTGTATTGTGCTCTGTGGTACGCGATTCCTGGTATTCTTAGCCTAGAAAGTGGCATTTAGTGCGATCTGTGTTGTTAGTTTGCTAATTTCCAACACCTGTATAAGCGTTCAATATCATCTGCGTTTCCACGAAAATATAATGTTCCTTAATTTAAAACATTTAGAGAAATCAGCTGTCCCCACACACTCAGCACTAAATGCCATAATTAACCATATACCTAATTATCTGACAGCGGTAAATATTCTGCATTGCCACAAAGTTTAAAAGTTTGATGCGACAGACGTCATTGACGACTTTAACTCCATAATTAGAAACTACACGCCTATGTGACTCACAGTTTTTCATGACAGTGAATTCTTTTAGTTCTGCATCTAAACATGTGAATTAAGGGTTTCACACAGCACGAAGTTACGGTTACAAAATCGAAACTTTCTTTCCTCGTTTTATTTTTACACTATTATTCGTATTTTAAACGTCTTTCCGTAACGGGAGCTCGTGTCTTCACGTGAAAAACCCAAGGAAAAATTTAATATGCGCATTTCTAATTATGGTTGGTTCAACTATTAGCAAATATTCTGGGCCAAATTACTGTTTCATATCCAGCGTCAAAGTTATTTCACTGATTTAAAAGTGTGACTTTTTTCCCATGAACACTCCTCGTTAGTTTTTGGTAGAGTGTATGTACATTTTAAGTACATTATACAGGGTGAGTCACCTAACATTACCGCTGGATATATGTCGTAAACCACATCAAATACCGACGAATCGATTCCACAGACCGAACGTGAGGAGAGGGGCTAGTGTAATTGGTTAATACAAACGATAAAAAAATGCACGTAAGTATGTTTTTTAACACAAACCTACGTTTTTTTAAGTGGAACCCCGTTAGTTTTGTTAGCACATCTGAACATATAAACAAATACGTAATCAGTGCCGTTTGTTGCATTGTAAAATGTTAATTACATCCGGAGATATTGTAACCTAAAGTTGACGCTTGAGTAACACTCCTCCGCTGTTCGATCGTGTGTATCGGAGAGCACCGAATTACGTAGGGACCCAAAGGGAACGGTGATGGACCTTAGGTACAGAAGAGACTGGAACAGCACATTACGTCCACATGCTAACACCTTTTCATTGGTCTTTTTCACTGACGCACATGTACATTACCATGAGGGGTGAGGTACACGTTCGACGGGCGTTTCATAGGACGTGGAGGACGCATAAAATGGTCAGCCCGTTCTCCTGATCTTACACCTCTGGACTTCTTTCTGTGGGTACGTTAATGGAGAATGTGTACCGTGATGTGCCTACAACCCCAGAGGATATGAAACAACGTATTGTGGCAGCCTGCGGCAACATTACACCAAATGTACTGCGGCGTGTACGACATTCATTACGCCAGAGATTGCAATTGTGTGCGGCAAATGATGGCCACCACATTGAACATCTATTGGCCTGACATGTCGGGACACATTCTATTCCACTCCGTAATTGAAAACGGAAACCACGTGTGTACGTGTACCTCACCCCTCATGGTAATGTACAAGTGCGTCAGTGAAAAAGACCAATAAAAAGGTGTTAGCATGTGGACGCAATTTGCTGCTCCAGTCTCTTCTATACCTAAGGTCCATCACCGTTCCCTTTGGATCCCTACGTAATTCGGTGCTCTCCGATACACACGATCGAACAGCGGAGGAGTGGTACTCAAGCGTCAACTTTTGGTCTGTCACGTTTGGTCTGTGGAATAGATTCGTCAGTATTTGATGTGGTTTACGAAATATATCCAGCGGTAAGGTTAGGTGACACCCTGTATAATAAAATCGCTCTTATTGCAATTGTAATGTCACCCTCATGAAATTAGCATGTGTTCTGAGTTTTAAACCGTCCTACTCTGTGTTTCTCATGCTATGATAATTTGTGTCACATGAGACCGCTAGAGTACTCTCACGCAGAAAACTGAGGCATATGGAACATTGGAATTCAGAGGTAGCCAATACATTGTGATGACGTGTTCACTGTCGACGCTGTTCCCAGCGATGGTGTTCCTATATTTTTTCCGCATTCCTAAGTTGTTGTGAAAGCAGCCACATAACAGTTCTTTCTAATAGTTGTGTCTGCATGACGACTGGACAGTTTTATGTTTGTGCTTCTTAGAAGAATCTGCTGACGTTAGTTACTTATAAGAAACCCGCTTACTGTACGGCAACCTTTATCAGCCCGTCTCTGGCTTTTTAAGGCATGCGGAAACGGCTGCTGCCAGCCAGGAATTTCACATTCTCAAGGTGCAGATTCGTCCCGCTTTTGTGTGTATGCTTTATTTAATTCCAGAAGGGGGCCACTGTTATCTGCACGTTTCTCATTATGTGTCAGGCTCTTCGCAAGACCTCCAGTCTTAAACGAGGCACTGGCTTCTGCCATCTTACCTCCAGTGTGGTTGGAGAATGCTCCTTATGACCATGTCTCTGAAGCTTGTTGTATGAAGTCCAAACTTCCTTTCGTCCTGGGCCGCCGCCATAGGGACGTGGCGAAAGTGGCCACAAGAGGAGGTATCACGATATGTTTGAGCTCTCAACAGAACACCGAAAAAGGAATCATAGAAAAGAAAATAACAATCTCATTGTACGCGCTTGGAGTTTATTGTCGATACAACCCCTTTCAACATTTGAGAAAGTCAGTTCTGGCCGTTTCTAACGGAAAGAGACTTCATTGTTCAACTTACTGCTACCACAGTCGCTGTATGAAGGTAAAGTGAATGGGCAGCGTAATTCTGAAATCATCTCCCAGAGGCAGTGAGATTCAATGTAACTAGGCATAGAAACTCTAATACATTCCGTAAATATGATCAATTTAATTAATTTTAAATGAAATTTCATTTTTCTTGTTATTTTTCGAAATACCTTCCACTTTTTAATGCGGCGCAAAAAATCTGCTGATTTTAGACTTATTTATTTTTATTTATTTTTACTCCTAGTAAAAGCGTACAATTTAAAAGTACTACAGAGTTATGTAATCAGCGTGTCGGTGAGAATTTATACTGATGTATTTCGTTTCAGAAATGAAACGTTTGGCTAACAACATTAGTTAGTAAATGAATACTTATCTTGTTATGTTAGCTTCATTTTTTAAATGAGCGCGTAAAAATATCTTCACAATCCAGGAACTTAGATGAAACTTGCCAAAACTGTAGAAATCAGGTTTTCATAACATTGTTGTAAATCTTCCATGCATTTCATTTCCCACTTTGATGTCCAACGTTCAGACAAAAATCATTACAACGTATCCTTTACGAAGAACCTCACTGTCTCAAATCATAAAACTTTTTCTACCTGGTCTCCTTGAGCTCTACACAAGAACTTTTGAATTCAGCTCCATGTTAGAGCTCCTATATCTGAACTTAATTCAAGTACTACTCTGCATTTAGGGCTCAAAATAAAGACAAAAATAAAAAACAGTGAATTAATATATTAGTTGTTGTAATTTACAGGTTTTCGTTGCAGCCGTAGTTTTGATTTGTAATAACTAATTTCCATTTTTTTTCTTTTTCTCCTTTTACAACCAATTTTCTTGGTTGTGTGTTATCTATTTTGACTCAAATAACTCACATATTTTCCGAATTTAAGAACACTAATTACCAAAAGTTCTAATGAAGTATTTGATGTGAAAAACACATTAGTTCATTACTGTTGATTATCAAATAACAAAACTAATATTAATTCTCATGATCTTTCGCTACAGAGCTTTATTTCATTATGAAAGAACAATGAAGCCAGGATAGATGAAATTTAATGAGATTTGGTTGAACAGACTTCAGGTATAGTGTATAGCTGATTTTTGCTGTGAGCCATCCATAAATGTCAGGATATCGACACTCTTAGGTGTCTTACACGATGCAGTACATCTCGACATCCTTTAGTAAACTATGCAATTCACTCAGTTCTCTTTCAGTATCTACATTCGATGCGTCTGGCTCTTGTGATCACTCCATTTTTAAGAATTTTATTGATGTAGCCTCACTCGCGAACGTCACTTTAAAAAATTCAAAATTCATTTATTTATCGGTTTGAGAATATACTCCATTATTTCCGAAACAAACTTCCATCCACAAATGTGTGCTGGACTGGGAGTCGAGCTTGGGAGTATTGCCTTCCAAATGGTCACTTAACAGAGCTATGCAAGCACGACTCACGACCCACGCACACAGATTTACTTGCGCTGTCATCTTCGTCACAGATTTTACAAAAGTTTTCCTGCTTACCTTGCATGAGCTGAGTCGTGCGTGAATAACTCAGTCAGTTGACCACTCACCAGCGAAAGGCAACGGTCCAAGTTTTAAGTCCTGGTCTGGCAATTAGTTTTGATCTGCCAAGATGCAGCGCACAATGGTCTGCACAGTGGAAGTTCAATTTGGAAAACATCTCCAATTCTATGGCTACGACATTTCTCCACTATATGATTGCTTCCACGAATGTTAGAACTGCAGGGTACGCCAGAGAATATCTGTAAAGTTTGGAAGGAAGGAGATGAGGTAAAGGCAAAAGTAAAGCTTTGTGAGTGGGTCGGGAGTCGTTCTGCAATAGGTCAATAGGTAGAGCACCTGCCTGCGGAAGTCAAAGGTCCCAGTTTGGAGACCGGTCTCGGCTCACTCTTTTAATCTGTCACGAGGTTTTCTGGTCAGCGTACCCTCCACTAGAAAGTGAAGATACATTCCGAATTTTTCAAATTAGATCCACAGCACGACAGATATGAAGGAATCGTCACCGCTATGTTACAGAAAACTTGTGAGATTGGTTGTAATATATTTTGTGGTGCTCTGGCAATCATGGGTGATTGGAACGCGGTTGTAGGGGGGATTAGAAGAAAGGATTGAGTGGAAGAAGGGGATACAGGAGATTATGGGCTTGGTACTAGGAACGAGAGAGGAGAAAGACTATTTGAGTTCTGCAACAAATTTCAGATAGTAATAGTGAATATGCCATCCAAGAATCAAAATATGAAGAGGTGAAGGCTGGGAGATAAGGAACATTTCAGGTAGATTACATCACGGTCAGGCAGAGATTCAGATTGGTTCAAATGGCTCTGAGCACTATGGGACTTAACATCTGAGGTCATCGGTCCCCCAGAACTTAGAACTACTTAAACCTAACTAACTTAAGGACATCACACACAACCAGGCCCGATACAGGATTCGAACCTACGACCGTAGCAGTCGCACCGTTCGGTACTGAAGCGCCTAGAACTGCTCGGCCACAGCGGCCAGCACAGATTCAGGAATCACATACTAGATTGTAAAGCGTACCTAGGAGAAGATATAGACACAAATCACAATTTAGCAATGACGAAGGGTTGGCTGAAGTTTAAGAGAATAGTCAGGAAGAATCAATGCGCAAAGAAGTGGGATATGGAAGTACTAAGGAATGAAGAGTTACCCTTGAAGTTTTCTGAGGCTATAGATTCTGCGTTAAGGAATAGCTCGAAGTGGTTTAGTTGAAGAGGAATGGACATGTCTAGAAAGGGCAATCACAGATGCTAGAGACAAAAAAAAGGTATGAAGAAAATAACTGCCAAGAATCCATGGTTAACGGAAGAAATACTTCAGTTTATCGACGAAGGAACGAAGTACAAAAATGTTCAGTGAAATTCAGGACAACAGAAATACAAAGTACTTAGGAATGAAATAAACAGAAAGTGCAGGGCAGCGAAGGCGAACTGGCTGCATGAAAAATGTGAGGATACTGAAAAATAAATCATGGTTGGAAGGACTGACTTGTCATATAGAAAAGTCTAAACAGTCTTCGGTGAAATTAAAAGCAAGGATGTTAACATTAAGAACGCAATAGGAATTCCACTATTAAATGCAGAGGGAAGAGTGGATGGATGGGAAAAGTTCACTGAAGTCCTCTATAAGGGAACGATTCGTCTGATGACGTGATAGAAGAAACAGGAGTCGCCATAGAAGAGATAGGGGATCTAGTATTAGAAACAGAACTTAAGAGGGCTGTAGAAGACTTAATATCGAATAAGTCAGAAGCAATAGGTAACAGATTACCAAGATTTCTAAAATCATTGGTGAAAGTGGCAACAAAACTAATATTCACTTGATGTGTAGAATGTGTCTGGCGACATACAATCTGACTTTTGGAAGAACATAATCCACACAGTTCTAAAGAGTGCACGAGCGCACAAGTACGAGAATTATCACACCCTGAGCTTAACAGCTCATGCATTCATGTTACTGATAAGAATAAGATGCAGAATAATGGAAAAGAAAATCGAGGATCTGTTAGTTGACGATCAAACTGACTTTAAGACAGATAAAGGCACTGGAGATCAATACTGACGTTGCGGTTGATACTGGAAGCAGGACTAAACAAAAATCAAGACCTTTTCATAGCATTTGTCGACCTGGAAAAGAGTGGAATATAAAAGCTGCAAGCTATAGCGAGAAACAGGTAATATACAATAGGTACGACAACCAAGATGGAATAATAAGAGTCGAAGACGAAGAACGAAGTTCTTTGATTAAAAAGGATGTAAGAAATGGATGTAGTATTTCGCCCCTATAGTTCAATTTATACACGCAAGAAGCAATGGCGAAATAAAACAAAGGTTCAAGAGTGGATTTAAAATTCATGGTGAAAGGACAACAATGATAAGTTTCACTGATGACATTTCTATCGTGAGTGAAATTGAAGATGGGTAAAGGGTCTAATAATCAAAGCGATTAAATTAGTTAAAATGTGAAGGAATATTCCGAGCTGGAAGTCGCATGTGTGTTACATTCTGTTGTGCAGCTTGGTGGAATGATACCGTGATGTACACACATCAAAAACAGTTTTGCTTCACCTCGGTTCCGAGAGTTTCGGAACCTGTACAAAGAATTGGAAAACAATTTCTGCCCTTTTCATTGCTCATGAAAACCACACATTGCATGTTGTACCACCATACAGCGAGACCTTCAGTAGCACGGCCACTGGCATTGATGCATGCCTTTATTCGTCGTGGCATTCTACCCACAAGTTCATCAATGCACTGGTGGTCCAGTCCTCAACGGCGATTCGGCGTAGATCCTTCAGAGTGGTTGGTGGGTCACGTCGTCCATAAACATCCCTTTTAAATCTAAAAATGGTTCAAATGGCTCTGAACACTATGGGACTTAACTGCTGTGGTCATCAGTCCCCTAGAACTTAGAACTACTTAAACCTAAGTAACCTAAAGACATCACACACATTCATGCCCGAGGCAGGATTCGAACTTGCGACCGTAGCGGTCGCGCGGTTCCAAACTGTAGCACCTAGATCCGCTCGGCCACTCCGGCCGGCTTTTAAATCTATCCAACCCATGTTCGATAGGGTTCACGTCTGGAGAACATACTGGGCACTCTAGAGGAACGATGTCGTTACCCTTAAGGATGTCATTCACAAGATGTGCACGATGGGGCGCCAAGTGTTATCCATGAAGACAAATGCCTCGCCTATATGCTGCCGATATGCTTGCACTATCGGTCAGAGGATGACATTCACGTATCGTACAGCCGTTACGGCGCCTACCGTGACCACCAGTGGCGTACGTCGGCCCCACATAATGCCACCCCGAAAGAGCAGGGAACTTCCACCTTGCTGCACTCGCTGGACAGTGTGTCCAAGGCGCTCAGCCTGACCAGGTTGCCTCCAAATACGTCTCCGACGATTGTGTGGTTGAAGGCATATGTAACACTCATCGGTGAAGAGAACGTGATCCCAATCCTGAACGGTCCACTCGGCATGTTGTTGGGCACGTCTGTACCGAGCTGCATGGTATTATGGTTGCAAAGATGGACCTCGCCATGGACGTCGGGGGTGAAGTTGTGCATCATGCAGCCTATTGCGCACAGTTTGAGTTGTAACACGACGCCCAATGGCTGCACGTAAAACAGTATTCAACATGGCGGCGTTGCTGTCAGGGTTTCTCCGACCCATAATCCTAAGGTAGCGGTCATCCATGCAGTAGTAGCCCTTGGGCGGCCTGAGCGAGGCATGTCATCGATAGTTCTGTCTCTCTGTATCTCCTCCATGTGCGAACTACATCGCTTTGGCTCACTCCCAGATGCCTGGACACTTCCCTTGTTGAGAGCCCTTCCTGGCACAAAGTAACAATGCGGGCGCGATCTAACCGCGTTATTAATCGTCTAGGTATGATTGAACTACCGACAACAACAGTCGTGTACCTCGTTCCTGGAGGAATGACTGGAGCTGATCAGCTATCGGACCCCCTCCGTCTAATGGGCGTTGCTCATGCATAGTTCTTTACATCTTTGGGTGGGTTTAGAGACATCTCTGAACAGTCAAAGGGGCTGTGCCTATGATACAATATCCACAGTCAACATCTATCGTCGGGAGTTCTGGGAGCCGGAGTGATGCAAAACTTTTTATGATGTGTGTATTCTGATCGGTGGAGCACTGAGATAAGCAACATGAAACAGCTCACCACACGCCAGGGTGTCAACACCGAGGGAGGCTGAAATCTGGTTTCACAGGATAGAGTGGATCATGTTATAGTTTTGGAGGGGGCCATAATCAGTCACAGTTAGTTGCATAAAACACACAAACTTTTACTTTCCTAAGAACCACTTAATTACACATTGCCTTAAAAGGGTCAATTTAAAACAAAACGGCTGAAGGCCTAGTTAAGAAAACTTGCGATACCTCCAGGGCTGAAAGCCTAAAACCACACCAAAAACAAGAACGGCTGAAGGTCTGAACACAAGTTATAAAATAATTGCTTTAAAGAATACACGCAGCTGAAGGCCTTTTTAAAAAAAATATTTCACGTAAATACTCCTCTCAAGGGCACACACTGGGCGTTGAACAACTCACAAGGGAACCTCCCCATCGCACCCCCCTCAGATTTAGTTATAAGTTGGCACAGTGGATAGGCCTTGATAAACTGAACACAGATCAATTGAGAAAACAGGAAGAAGTTGTGTGGAACTGTGAAAAAATAAGCAAAATATACAAACTGAGCAGTCCATGGGCGACATAGGCAACATCATGGACAATTTGATCTCAGGAGCGCCGTGGTCCCGTGGTAGCGTGAGCAGCTGCAGAACGAGAGGTCCTTGGTTCAAGTCTTCCCTCGAGTGAAAATCTTACTTTCTTTATTTTTACATAGTTATTATCTGTCCGTTCGTTCATTGATGTCTCTGTTCACTGTAATAAGTTTAGTGTCTGTGTTTAGCGACCGCATCGTGAAACCGTGCGACTAGTAGACGAAAGGACGTGCCTCTCCAACGGGAACCGAAAACATTTGATCGCAAGGTCATAGGGCAACCGATTCCTCCACAGGAAAACACATCTGATATATTCTATACGACACTGGTGACGGCATGTGCGTCACATGACAGGAATATGTTGTCGACCCATCTAACTTGTATAATTGGTGAATGGGTAAAAAGATTCTTCTACCTTGCCCGATTTAGGTTTTCTTGTGGATGTGATAATCACTCCCAAAAAAGTGATGAAAACATAAGAGTTTGTCACATAAACTGAAAATAAAAAATTAAACTTTTCATTCGATGGAAGATTTGAACCAAGGACCTTTCATTCCGCAGCTACTCACGTTACCACGAGACCACGTCGCTCTTGCGGTCCCAGTGTCCTTGATGTTGCCTATCTTCCCATGAACTACTCAGTTTGTATATTTTGCTTATTTTTTCACAGTTCCGCACAACTTCTTCCTGTTTTCTCAATTGATCTGTGTTCAGTTTTTCAAGGCCTATCCACTGTGCCAACTTATAACTAAATCTGAGGGGGGTGCGATGGGGAGGTTCCCTTGTCAGGACTTAGGGCCTGGATAACAAGAATTTCAGATAAAACAAACTTTCAAAATTTTAGCTGTTAAACAAATCAATCTTCAAATTTTTAATTTAAGACAGTTGAAGGCCGTATTTAAAATTAAAACAATCTAAATTAATAGACGGCTGAAGGCCTTGCACAGTACATCCAACTAAAATGAAAATCACAATCTAAAATCAACAGAACAGTGGTGCTCAGAAGTGTTCCAAGTGTCGACCTGAAGTAGCTCTAACATAAGGTGGGGTGAGACAGCCGCCGCCACGGATGGTCGCTGAGACAGAGCACTGCCCCGTCCTGCTGCCGCCGCCACCACCACATCAGAGGCGTGCGGCGCGTGATTCCAGCCGCCACAGGACGACCTAGCAAGGCCGTAGCGTCGCTTCCGAGGTGGCAGATTCCAGTTACGCCAGAGCATTTACAGTCGCCGCAGCGGGCGTGCGTGTGAGTGTGCGCCGGCCACCTTCGTCGTCACCGAGAATATTATCGTCAGAAGCGAACATCACCCAGACGGCCCACAATCAGTGTATTCCAGTTAATCAATAAATGTTGTTATTCTGTCATCTGGAGCCATACAGGACACACCGCCCATAATCTTCTTCCTCACGCCCAGTAAGAACCCATGCCTGTTCACACGACCTGTTTACAGATGAATTACAGGATACGCTAAATCAAATGAACAGTCTAATGAGTACAGAATAAGGACTGAGAGATAAATCACAAAAAAAACGAAAGTAAAAAGAAGCAGCAGACATGAGAAAAGCGAGAAACTTAATATCAGGATTTGTCATCACCAAGTAGATGAAGTTTAGAAATTCTGCTACCTAAGCAGACACAGACAGTGCAAGGAGGAGATACAAGCACACTAGCACTGGCAAAAAGGGCGTTCCCGAGAAAGAGAAGTCTACTAGTATAATCCTCCTACCTCTCCGGCTAATTAGGCTTTTCTGTATGACCGTGTACCTAAGGCGGAAAAGGCACCCACTCCGAAGAATAATGCAAAACCGAGAGGAGTAGATGAAGCTATAACCGAATCGCCATTGCTCAATACTTTGGCAGTAACGATTAGAAACGAAACTAGGTTAACTTTGAAGTAACGATTAGAAACGAAGCTAGGTTAACTTTGCATATTTTTATTACGTAAACTAGTTTTTAATGAACAGTAGTTAGCGTAAAATTAAAAAAAAGGTATGTCATTAATGAAAATAACCAACGGTTGCCAGTTTCTCACCGGAACAAGAAAAATTAAATTGAAACTGAACTTTATACTCGCAAGGAATCTTACGTAAGCATAGTTATTGACGTTATAACGTAGGAACAGTACCTAAAGCACACTTTCAAGTACTTCATACCACACATGTCACAATAGTCAGATAATAATCCAATAGCAAACACACACTACATATTATATTAAATTTCAAAGATCAGTTAAAGTAAGATTGTTTAATGGCTGTGGACAGAAACTTTTTCTTACGTTACCCACCGTAGTACTGATTCCCGCAATTGTAACAAGCCTTGCGGGGTAGCCGAGCGGTCGGGGGGGCCTTGTCACGGTTCGCGCGGTTCCCCGCGTCGGAGGTTCGAGTCCTCCCTCTGTCATGCGTGTATGTCTTGTCCTTAGCGTAAGTTAGTTTAACTTGGATTAAGTAGTGTGTAAGCCTAGGGACCGATGACCTCAGCAGTTTGGTCCCATAGGAACATAAAACAAAATTCCAAAAATTGTTGCAAACAGAGAGATTATTTGAATTTACTCATTGGTAAGGACTGTCATTTACCTAGCAGTTACTATGATATTTATTTGTCATAAAACTTACAAATTATGCCACAAACTATAAATTAGAACTGTGCTTTGACAATGAAATTCGGTGTCTAAGTTACGTGAAGTTTTACTACCAAACTTTCTATATTATGAAATGTACTCTACTTTTAGCAAATGAATTAATACTGGCTTTTGCATCATTCTATTTCAGACATTATTCATACTACAGGCAAAGATTTCGTTACTGCGTAATTGTCCAAAAGTTGGAAAAATTATGTTTTGATACTCTAATAAATTAATGTTCACTTAATTTTCGGTCCCTTTTCTCATTATCTCGGTTCATACAAAGGGATAAGATGGATACTACCTGGATGATGACTTAGGAAAATTATTTAGGTGGCAGGCTGACCAGCGTAGTTGGAATTTTATTGGTTAAATAACATTGTTTTCGTGCATACTATTACACTTGTAGTTATAAATAGTCTAGATTTTACTTCACTTTATGATACCATTGGTTTGTAGAATGGCTTCATTTAGCGGTATAATAGGGCATACGTTGATCTTCGTGCCATATCATAGCCAATAGCAAGGCCCCACAGTATTCTTGATGTTACTTGAATTAGTTTTGTTGAATTCGTACTGTACACAATAGGTTTAATAGCTTGCCCATATTAAACATCCGCCAAACCAACCATTTCAGTTTTCACTGCTCCGCACTAAGGAAATGGACTTTATAATTCCGCACTTTTGCATAGCCACACCGGCGAATACACACACCAATTTTCTCCTTGTGACTCCGAAGTGCTACTATTTTGGCGCGCTCGCACGGTCAGCGATAATATATTTACAATTTATTACACTCTTTGACAATAGCTTTTCCCTGACTAGGCCAGCGTGTCTACCTACAAAATGTTAACATTCCATGCGTATTCTCTTTCTTAAATGACAAATAGCATTTGTAACTTGACAACGTAATTACAAGAATAATAGTCAGCACAACTAATAAAACAAACTTCTTAAAACACGTAGAAAATTTATAATCATCCACAGAGTTGTGGTGTTATACTAGTATCAAACATAAACATTAATTTGAGGAACAGGGAAATCCGGAAAAGAAGAGAATCGAAGCATTTGAGACATGTTGCTACAGAAGAATGTTGACAATTAAGTGGGCTGATAAGGTAAGCGATGAGGAGCTTCTCGGCAGGATTAGCAAGGAAAGGAGGATATTGTAAACACCTACAAGAAGAAAGGACAAGATGATATAACGTAAGTCATTACGGAATAGCCGGGCGGAGTGGCCGAGCGGTTCTAGGCACTTCAGTCTGGAACCGCGCGACCACTATGGTCGTGGGTTCGAATCCTACCTTGGTCATGGATGTGAGTGGTGTCCTTAGGTTAGTTAGGTTTAATTAGATGTAAGTTCTAGGGGACTAATGACCTCGGATGTCAAGTCCCATGCTTAGAGCCATTTGAACCATTTTGATTACGGAATAACGTCCTAGGTATTAGATGGAGCTGTAGAGGGTAAAAACTGTTGAGGAAGCCAAAGATTAGAACACATCCGGCAAATAATTGAATTAGAATACATCCGGCAAATAATTGAGGGCATGGGTTGTACGTGCTGCTCTGAAATAAAGAGGCTGGCACAGGAGAGGAATTCGTGGCGGGCCACATCAAATCAGTCAGAATACTAACGACTCAAAAAAAGAAAAGTACCGACTAAAGACGCCATGGGATGGTGAACGATGGGAAAGGAGCGTGTGTCAGGGCGAAAGGACTGCGGCTCGTAAACTTGCAGCGCCCGAGTTGCCTTCTTTCATGGCGAGCAGTTATTTTACGACGCGAGAGGAGCCTCAGATGGAAAAACAACAGCCGCAGCGTCAGCCCCGATGCCACTGTGCCCACGTGACCTGGCTCGCAATCTGGGAGCCGAGGCTCCGCCGTCAGGCAGGGGGTGGCCGGCAACGGCTGGGGTGAGGAGGGCCGCGCGGTGATTGGCGGTGTTCACGGGCGGCACGGGGCGAGCCCTGGGCCTTTCTGTTCCGGCCGGCGCGGCTTACTGCCCGGTAATGGACTTGCGCAGTTCATTACAGCTGGCTTCCGCGTCGTCAGCCGATCGTACGTCTTTTCTCCGTCCGCCAAGTCAGCCTTATATTTGAAAAGCTGTTTGGATTCCTGTTGACCAATCGAACTGCTATGAAGAGCGACAGCAGCTCGTGGCATTGTAGGGAACATTTTTCCTCTACATCGGGGAAGCCGGTGCAAAACAGAACCACGGGCAGAACGGTCTAGGGGTTTATTTTGGCTGCAAAGTCGTGCACTGTAGACTCACTTTCAGGAACTATTATCGAAGCGAGAAGCATGATAAAAAGCGATTGTAGAAAGGTTTGTGTCTGACTATCGTGCCTGTAACGTCTTTGCACTTGTTTTTCGCGTGTATTGCAATATCAGTAGTTCTTTGCTGCGAAGAAAGCGAAAATGCTTTATTTACTAGCAGCAATACGTGCTTGTGCTGCAGGTGCCTGCGTGCCTCCTACGCTGATCTTCCCCTGGACAAAGGATGCAAAAGGAGATCGACTTGGGCCTTCCTGCAGGTGGTTGGGCAGAACGCAGTGAATCTGGCTCGATAGACACCGAGACTTTTACCAAGTTTTCCAAGAAATTCATAGCATTTTCCAGATCAGCCAAAAAGGGTGTGGTGTTATTGACCACATCGTGTCATTGACTTAGCGACACGATGTGGTTATCTTTTCCGTCCCATTCTTCTAATTGGTTGCAGCCCTTCGATGTGTCCTTACTGCAGCCCATTACTTCATACTATGACCAAGAGACTCGAAAGCGGCTCAGAGCACGTTCTGGAAAAGTTAACACTTTATGGTAACTAGCATCTCTTTTTGGCTAAAGGTTTCTAAATGCTGAAATTATGAGATCTTCAGTCAGAAGCTTGAAGCTACTGGGATTTAGCCTGTCAACTTGAGTGTCTTCACTATTGTAGACTTCTTATCATCAGCACCAATTAATCGGCCTGTGAAAGACAAGACGCCAAGCCCATCGACTTCGCATGACACTGTCGTAGATCCAGCAATGACTCTTATAATCTGCCGAAATATGGTGCACCAGAAGGCAGAAGTAAGCCCGCTGAATAAACAAATACCCCTTCAGTAGCACAACATTCCTCAATGGTTCTCCACAATACCTCTCTGTCACTCCAAAAGGTTGGTGCGAAAGTAGGGCGACCTACAAAAAGAAAGGAACGTCGTGCTGTGATTCTGACCTCATATACCCGAACGAACTTCAGGTAATTGTTGAAAGTTCTAACATAAAAAGTGGCAGCAGTATGAAAAGGCCAAAATGAGACCGAAATTCGCTCCCGAGACAGGGAAAACGAATATGAAAAATTCAATTAAATAATTAAATGTCTAAAGTGCAGCAGGCGGAACTGACACTGAGTGTCTTTACAACAACGATTTGCATTCGAGGCCGACTGAAGGTTGGGTAGCTTGAACTTCGTGTCAACTCTTGTTCAGGTGACAGCGAAGGAGATGGAACTGAACTCATCTGTTAATTTTGTGCTCAAAGCCATCAACGTTTTGTCACCTGTTAACTCATATGATCATGATGTTTTTGTAGATTTTAGGAAATTTGATTAGATTTTGAGATTAAACTAGTAAGGAAATATACATCAGCTCTTGACCTTGCACTACATTACAGTTATGAATGTGTTTCCGTTCGGCCGCAGAAATGGGTCACAACTGGCCATCTGTCAAGCCTTCCTTAATTTTTTATTGTGTTCATCTGTTTGCCCTCGTCACTTATTTCTTTGTGTTACTGTTTACAGCATACATTAAATGTCAGAGAGAATTTTTCATAGCTGTTCCTTCGCCATTTTAGTTAAACTGTAGTCATTTTAAAGTCTTGCCCCGGATTGCGCTCTGAATAATGTCATGTCCTTGAGTGCGATGTGCTGTAATACAGAATAGTAAACGCTTCAGATATGGCACCTTAAATTGGATTTACGTAACGTCCGTATGATATCAACCAATAGTCAGTCATGCATGGATAATAAACAGGATATAGCCTACTTGGCCCATGTTTTCTTTCTCAAATGGCTCTGAGCACTATGCGACTTAACATCTGAGGTCATCAGTCCCCTTGAACTTAGAACTAGTTAAACCTAACTAACCTAAGGACATCACACACATCCATGCCCGAGGCAGGATTCGAACATGCCACCGTAGAGGTCACGCGGTTCCAGACTGAAGCGCCTAGAACCGCACGGCCACACCGGCCGGCCTTTTCTTTCTCAAAACTGTAAATCACCTACTGTGTACTATGCTGAAAAATAATCACCTATTGCGTATTGTACTGAAACACAAAAATTTCCTAATCTCTTTAAAAAAAGTGTACTGGCGATGTTGACTGTTTTAATCTTTTCCTTCCTTTTAATAATTAACTTTGAAGATCAGATGAACAGTGCTGTTTCCTTCATAATTTTAGCTGTTGCTCATACAGGAATAATCTAGGGTATTCCGCGCAATTCCCTTTTCACGTACCGTAATAGCGAGACACTGGACTCGCTTTCGCCATAACGGCGACTTCAGTCGAAAATGGACATGCTGGTGCGTGTTTTTCATGGTTTCCATAAATGGTTTAAGGTAAACGGCGGCATGTTTCCTTCGTTTGTCAAGCCACCAGTCTTTCAGTACCGTGAGCTCTGGGTGTGCTTCAGCAACTCTCATTAAATGTGATGGTTGAAACAGTGTGTGTCTCGACTTGAGCACCCAAACTGCGAGGATGGGATATCTTTACAGAAATAGCCTCAACCGTAAGGTACGCTTTCCGCCCATAGCGTGTATGACTGTTGATGTTATACAGATGTTAACGGAAAGTGACGGGCTCCTGCCGCACCACAGCTGTGTGAGGCCGACGCAGGGAAGTGGACCTCTGTCTCAGCTTGTGTTGACTTCCTTAACAACTCGTGGGACTAAAAAGTGTAATAAATACAAAGACGATCTATAAACCTCTCAAAAAAATTAGATCGAGCGTCAGGTAGCACAAACACCAGCACATCAAAGAGTAGTCCACAAGCCATTCTACCAGAGAATAGTTTATTTAAGATACAGGCAAATTTGTACAACGGAGCATAACTATGCCAGTATATTTGGTTATAAAGAGAGATGAGGGATCCAGTTTTCAATTTTATAACAGTTTTTATATAAATTAAATTGTTATACAGCGGCACCTTTTTTCATAAAAATTGTTACATTCCACCAGGCGACCACATTAGGCCAATTTCCAACAGTAATACATAATCATGTACTTATAAAAGGGCGTTCGCAGTCGTAAACACCTTAGGTATTTCGTTGTTACGAAAATACAGTAGCAGTGAGATGAGGAAAGAATGGCAGAGCGAATGTACTAAAAAGAAAAAAAAATCTATGGTGAAATACACAAAATTTGAATACTTCATTTCGTATTTGGTTCGTGATAAATTCCTGAATACATCAAAGTCTAATTTTTCTCTTTAACACTCAGGCCTTATGTACAAGATACAATGTGATGTTGTAAACGCCAGAGATATGGCCACGTCCTTATGGCCATTCACATACAGGAATTGCAGTATGAAATAGATGTGAATATTAAGGAGTAGCTGCTTCAGTTTGAACGTTAAAGATGTGGAAAAATTTCTCAAATACTCATCCTGTTTTATGCAAGAATTAAATCATTCTTAAAAGTCCTCCATTTCCACACACATTTGAGAACAACGAAAAATGTATTTTAAACTCAAATTGTTCGTCACAGAACAGCTAGTAGTACGTTAGTCGTGAACGTCATAGAACATACTAATGAACTACTGCGCGTTAAGAGATTGAAACCGTCTGGGGACATTGTGGACCCGTGACACGACAAGCCCCAAGTACGCAAACTGAGCAGAGACAAGTAGGGTATCACTCTACCAATGATACAGACCGCAAATGAGAAAATCCACTGACGTAATCGACTTTGACAAAGGACAGATCATTACCGCCAGGCTGTTGGAAAACGGTGAAGCTGGTCTGCTGTTTTAGTGCTGCTGTCGAGAGCGTCTACGGAAAGCTGTTGAAGCACACTGAAACTACGAGCAGGCAATAAGGTGCTGGAGTCCACGCCTCATCACAGAACGTACAAGTTGTGAGCTTGCACGCCCTGTGAAACAGGGTAGGTGGTGATCTATGGCAGACCTGGCGACATGGTGTAGTGTGCTGGAGGCACAAATATTTCGGTATTCGTCGTTCATGTACATTGATGAACATCTGGCTCCCCCCTCCCCCCCCCCCCCCAAAAAAAAACACCCCTAGGATAATATTGCCAGTCCCTCCGAAATTTCCAGGAAACATAAATTTTGTGCAAATCTCCCTAAATTTTCCTATATGCCTTCGTCGATAGTATATGCTGCTACATAACACATATCAGTTAGATCACAATGAAATATTGCGTTAAAAATAGCTACCGCACTTCTTAACTTATGTTCGGACACAAGTGCCGGCAAAATCATGAAAAACATACGCTGCCTAGCTGATGTGTTCAAATCTTTGCGATTCAACAATGGAGCATCCGAGCACCAGGTGCCACCATAATCCTATGAAAATCAGTGGTGCGTTGTGCGTGTTTTGTTATGACTTTGAAGCCTATTCTGAATCCGTGGTGATAACGCCTTTCCTTTTGGTAGTAATGTTCCAAAAGATTTGGAAGTACTTGACCTAGTTTGCGTTAGAGATAAGAGAATTCCGGTCTTGCATCAAATATTCCGAGTTTAATTAAAAATTACATTCAAGAACTTGACACTGAATGGAGGCTATTGAGAAATACCGGACTAGAAAGGAATACAGATGTGGCTTAATTTTGGAATGATGTCCGTAAGTTGAAATGGAGAGATGGAACATCTATGTCCCGCAAGTTACCAGCCAAGCTGATATGGCTGTTGTGCTTACACTATTTTCTTTTAGAAGAGCTTTTGAAATTTTTCTATATCTTCTAAAATGTTTATGCTCCATATTTCGAAAAAAATACCGAATCTGGTAACACTATTCTAGGTGTTCCCGAGCTGAATCTACAACATAGTCAGTTACGAATGCAATGGCATGGGATCATCGAAACTGGTCCATGTACCAATGGTACCGTGTCACCTGATGCACGAGGTCGATAGATACCTGTTTTCAATAGATTAGATACTTAGGGATTTATGTCTTTTTTAAAATGAGATATAGCCACTAGAGTGTCAGATGGAGATTAATTATGTGTTTTTCTATAGGGGGTATACAACTACAATATACTATTGCAATGAGAAATCAATTCGTGTAGTGATGTTTCAGTCTATGACACTAGTCTTCTCCTACAGGATCTCTCAGTACATATTTATAATACTGCATGTACTTGTAGGTGATTGATTTCATATCCTACTTGATATTTTGTACTTTATATAACACTACCATTGTACGCTGAACAACTTGTGAGTTTATCCATGAACTTGTAAGGAATTCTTTTCATATCCTGCTTGATGTTTGGCAACATGTGAATTAATTCAGAAACTGACCTGCTAGCGATGTTGCCCCACTCTGGGCGCAAAAATGCAGAGAATCAAGTCCAAAAATAAAATACATAAAATCGTTTACTTTTTTACTATTATTAGCATCATTTACAGACCAGTTAAAGCAACATAACCTCAGGGCCTATTTGACTGGCCAGAACACGAATCAGCGACTGGACAGGTAGGCTGGAGTTTGGGGGTGGGGGGTTGGGGGAGGGATAGGCCGAGGTTAATCTCTTTATCTCACCTCCTGACTTGCAGGCATGTGCGGCTGACATGGAGTTGGCGCAGTGTGTCGATTGCCTGTCGGGCAGTGCGACTTTATATGACAGTCTGCAGCCTTCATCGCCCGTGTCATGCGCCTCTGACGCAGCAATCCACGCCAACTCTTCACTCTTTCCGCCCTCTTCGCCTAATCCCTTTCCAGGTAGAACGACGAATGGCGGCCACTACAGGGTTATTGTCCTCAAGCATACTGTCTAATGCCTGTTGTTCTTACCTCGCAGAGGTCGTGACAGCGTCTAAATTGAAAGCTGAGGTCAAGCGAACTACAAACAGTCGAAAGCTCAATGACTGAAGCATTGGACCGTAAGAAAGCCCATCCAACATGCAATCGAAAATGAGAATTTCTTGTCCAGCTTATGGGGCATTTTGGGGCAGGTTAAACAAATGTTGTATTGATCTGAAATCGAATAAACGCGGTGAGCAAGATGAATGAGACAGGCGAAATATCCTCAGACTTTTAGAAGAATGTAATAATTCCGATCCCAAAGAAAGCGGGCGTCAACAGGTGTGAAAATTACTAAACTATCAGTTTATTAATTCACGGCTGCAAAATACTAACACGAATTCTTTACACACGAATGGAAAAACTAGTAGAAGCCGACCTTGGGGGAGATCATTTGTGTTCCGTAGAAATGTTGGAACACGCGAGGATATGCTGATCCTACGACTTATCTTCCCCCCATGAACCATGGACCTTGCCGTTGGTGGGGAGGCTTGCGTGCCTCAGCGATACAGATAGCCGTACCGTAGGTGCAACCACAACGGAGGGGTATCTGTTGAGAGGCCAGACAAACTTGTGGTTCCTGAAGAGGGGCAGCAGCCTTTTCAGTAGTTGCAGGGGCAACAGCCTGGATGATTGACTGATCTGGCCTTGTAACAATAACCAAAACGGCCTTGCTGTGCTGGTACTGCGAACGGCTGAAAGCAAGGGGAAACTACGGCCGTAATTTTTCCCGAGGGCATGCAGCTTAACTGTATGATTAAATGATGATGGCGTCCTCTTGGGTAAAATATTCCGGAGGTAAAATAGTCCCCCATTCGGATCTCCGGGCGGGGACTACTCAAGAGGATGTCGTTATCAGGAGAAAGAAAACTGGCTTCTACGGTTCGGAGCGTGTATGATGAAATAAAAGAAATTATTCAGATTTTGAAGGGAGACGAAAATTTAATAGTCATGGGTGACTGGAATTCGAGTGTAGGAAAAGGGAGAGAAGGAAACATAGTAGGTGAATATGGATTGGGGCTAATAAATGAAAGAGGAAGCCACCTGGTAGAATTTTGCACAGAGCACAACATAATCATAACTAACACTTGGTTTAAGAATCATGAAAGAAGGTCGTATACATGGAAGAACCCTGGAGATACTAAAAGGTATCAGATAGATTATATAATGGTAAGACTGAGATTTAGGAACCAGGTTTTAAATTGTAAGACATTTCCAGGGGCAGATGTGGACTCTGACCACAATCTATTGGTTATGAACTGTAGATTAAAACTGAAGAAACTGCAAAAAGGTGGGAATTTAAGGAGATGGGACCTGGATAAACTGAAAGAACCAGAGGTTGTACAGAGTTTCAGGGAGAGCATAAGGGAACAATTGACAGTAATGGGGGAAAGAAATACAGTAGAAGAAGAATGGGTAGCTTTGAGGAATGAAGTAGCGAAGGCAGCAGAGGATCAAGTAGGTAAAAAGACGAGGGCTAGTAGAAATTCTTGGGGAACAGAAGAAATATTGAATTTAATTGATGAAAGGAGAAAATATAAAAATGCAGTAAATGAAGCAGGCAAAAAGGAATACAAACGTCTCAAAAATGAGATCGACAGGAAGTGCAAAATGGCTAAGCAGGGATGGCTAGAGGACAAATGTAAGGATGTAGAGGCCTATCTCACTAGGGGTAAGATAGATACTGCCTACACGAAGATTAAAGAGACCTTTGGAGATAAGAAAACGACTTGTATGAATATCAAGAGCTCAGATGGAAACCCAGTTCTTACAAGGGAAAGCAGAAAGGTGGAAGGAGTATATAGAGGGTCTATACAAGGGCGATGTACTTGAGGACAATATTATGGAAATGGAAGAGGATGTAGATGAAGATGAAATGGGAGATATGATACTGCGTGAAGAGTTTGACAGAGCACTGAAAGACCTGAGTCGAAACAAGGCCCCCGGAGTAGACAACATTTCATTGGAACTACTGACGGCCTTGGGAGAGCCAGTCCTGGCAAAACTCTACCATCTGGTGAGCAAGATGTATGAAACAGGCGAAATACCCACAGACTTCAAGAAGAATATAATAATTCCAATCCCAAAGAAAGCAGGTGTTGACAGATGTGAAAATTACCGAACTATCAGTTTAATAAGTCACAACTGCAAAATACTAACACGAATTCTTTACAGACGAATGGAAAAACTAGTAGAAGCCAACCTCGGGGAAGATCAGTTTGGATTCCATAGAAACACTGGAACACGTGAGGCTATACTGACCTTACGACTTATCTTAGAAGAAAGATTAAGGAAAGGCAAACCTACGTTTCTAGCAATTGTAGACTTAGAGAAAGCTTTTGACAATGTTGACTGGAATACTCTCTTTCAAATTCTAAAGGTGGCAGGGGTAAAATACAGGGAGCGAAAAGCTATTTACAATTTGTACAGAAACCAGATGGCAGTTATAAGAGTCGAGGGACATGAAAGGGAAGCAGTGGTTGGGAAGGGAATGAGACAGTCTTGTAGCCTATCCCCAGTATTATTCAGTCTATATATTGAGCGAGCAGTAAAAAATAAAAAATAATAAAATTAAAAAAAAATTTGGGGTAAGAATTAAAATCCCTGGAGAAGAAATAAAAACTGTGAGGTTTGTCGATGACAGTGTAATTCTGGAAGAGACAGCAAAGGACCTGGAAGAGCTGTTGAACAGAATGGACAGTGTCATGAAAGGAGGATATAACATGAACATCAACAAAATCTAAGAAGAATAATGGACTGTAGTCGAATTAAATCAGGTGATTAGATTAGGAAATGAGACACTTAAAGTAGTAGATGAGTTTTGCTGTTGGGGGGCAAAATAACTGAGGATGGACGAAGTAGAGGGGATACAAAATGTCGACTGGCAATGGCAAGGAAAGCGTTTACGAAGAAGAGAATTCCGTTAACGTCGAGTATACATTTAGGTGACAGGAAGTCTATTCTGTAAGTATTTTATGGAGTGAAACATGGACGATCAATACTTTAAACAACAAGAGAATAGAAGCTTTCGAAATGTGGCGCTATAGAAGAATGTTGAAGATTAGATGGGTAGATCATGTATTTAATGAGGAACAACTGAACAGAATTGGGGAGAAAAGGAATTTGTGGCATAACTTAACTAGAAAAGGGATCGTTTGGTAGGACATGTACTGAGGCATCAAGGTATCACTAATTTAGTATTGAAGGGAAGCGTGGAAGATAAAAATCGAAGAGGGAGGCCAAAGGATGAATACACTAAGCAGATTCAGAAGGATGTAGGTTGCAGTAGTTACTCGGAGAGGAAGAAGCTTGCACGAGGTGGAGTAGCATCGAGAGCTGCATCAAACCAGTCTCTGGACTGAGGTCCACAGCAGCAGCAACAACAAACGCTCTACTTGCACTTTTATTTTTATTTCGAATGCCACTACCGGTTTCGGCCCCCAAGGTCATTTTCCATGGGTTACATGCCTGTTGCTGTAAGAGAGTAGCCGGCCGCTGTGGCCGAGCGGTTCGCAGGTTCGAATCCTGCCTCGGGCATGGATGTGTGTGCTGTCCTTAGGTTAGTTAGGTTTAAGTAGTTCTAAGTCTTGGGGACTAATGACCTCAGATGTTAAGTCCCATAGTGCTTAGAGCCATCTTTTTTTTGTAAGAGTTTACAGATTTACATATTGGAATCTTGAGAAATTTTGCGTACGTAAGCCGATATTGAGGATGCGGATTACTTTCTCGTGTTCATCCCATAAGTGTGCAAGACACTGTAAGTTGTACGTTAGTTAAAATACAAAAATTATATGAATGATGTGTATCATAATCCATGTTATTTTGTGTAGCTTGGATTTAGGAAGCGCTTTCCATGTCGTTAGAAACCTGTATATTGCGTATGTCTGTTGTATTGATGAGTCGAATCATGCCCCTTGCCTGTGCCACATCGCGACAAATTTCGGGCACCAAAAACGATGTTCGGTCCCGTCGTCCGAATTACTACTTCCATATGCGGCTGACGGTTTTAACTGGATGGAGTAAGGCCTGGAGTTGGTCGCTATTGTCCGGTTTATCACTTTGTATCAAGTCGATCTGGCGATTTCTGGTATTATTTTCAGCTTACATTTTCGCACGCGATTTTCCAATTGTGCTGCGGTAATTGCTTCTCCAATTTATTAGGGACTGGTATTCCTTTGAGATCTATGGCCATGTTAGGATCTTTTTCATGTTTTAGGGCGTCTGTTAGTATGTCGCTTTTACTGAGATAATAGTTTCGGACAATGTTTAATGATGACAATACTAACTGGGTCTATTTTGATGTCAGCCAATATTTGTGAAACAATACAGCAGTTGGTGAGTGCGGTCCCTTTCCTATTACACACTTAGTTCTGACGAAAGTAGTGCCGTGCATTTTGCGTGTAAGTCCGTTAGTCCCAGTCGACTCTCATTTAAACCGAGGGTGTAGGTCCGCTGAAAAAACCTTAAAGATTCTACCCCTCCATATAAACCAATACATCGCATGATTTTTTTTTTTTTTTTTTTTTTTTTTTTTTTTTTTTTTTTTTTTTGCGTCGAGAGGACTTGAGCTAAGTAGCACGCTTTTGGAAGTATTTTTGTGTTGCACAGCTTGACTTTTTCTGTCACAGCTAAATTTCTACCTGCATGGATTTTTACTACCGCTCTTATTTTATATAGGTTCGTGCGCCAATTTAGAGCCACCATTCTTTTTGGATTACTTGCAGCAACGACGTCAAATTCTTGGTGTTGTGAACTGCAATGCCCAAAATATTTTGAATTGCATTTGTGAACTTGTTGCCAAAACCCATTTTAATCATGACTGTTTCCAAATATTCTGACTAGCCACGTCGAAATCCCTTTTAAAGTCTATTAAGAATGTGGTGGCTCTCTGCTGGCAGAGAGTCTTTAAACTGCACAAATCTGCAGAGCGAAGCAAACACTTCAGGTAAACTGCACCTGTCTGACTTTGGGGGATTCTTCACCATCTCCAGGTATGACTGAAATGGAGACCTTTTTGCCTGAGTCCCAGGCGGGGAAGTTTTACAATATTTTACCATTGGCAAACGTAAGTAGAAAGTCCACAAATGAAATCAAAGGTGATCACATGCGGAACTATGCATTATGCAGTTGAGATCCAAAACTCGTCTAGAGGTAGGATGACAGTACATTGTTGATGGATATTCTGTAAGGATGCGGACTTTGAAGGTTAGGCCAGAATCTTCAAAGATACGGAGTGCTCTCTGAACTTCAAGGTCAGGACGGGAGTTGAGATTGGACTCCACCTTCTCCATCGTGTTCTCAGGGTCAATCCTTTTGATCATGGCGGTGAGAATAGAGGGATAGCGAAGAGGTTGTGGTTGCTTAATCCAGGTGGTTGTGGCAAAGGGTGCGAGGTTTGCATAGGAACCGAAAGTGACATGGGGAATCTTCTGGAGGAAAATTTGGGGTGTAATTCGGCTGTAGCTCTTGATGGAGATTTTGTTAGGACACTTTCCTGACAAAAATCTACAACTGTTAAACTACTTTTGTACATAGCTTCAGAAATTTTGTAGGCGCTTGTCATAGCGTGGCACAAGTTTTCGTATGCCTTCTTCACAGAAGGTTGCCGCCTGTGTATTCAACCATGTGGTAACATGTTCTTTCAGCTCTTCCTCATCGTTGAAGTGTTAACTACCAAGGACAGATTTTAGGTCTAAGAAGAGATGAAAGTCGCTAGGAGCGAGGTCCGGGCTGTACGGAGGATGATCAAACGCGTCCCAGTGAAATTCCCGTAAGATTTATTTGGTCACATTTGCCGTGTGAGTTCGGGAAGTATCGTGGAAAAAGACAACACCTTT
Organism: Schistocerca piceifrons; assembly: GCF_021461385.2. Lineage (NCBI taxonomy): Eukaryota > Metazoa > Arthropoda > Insecta > Orthoptera > Acrididae > Schistocerca > Schistocerca piceifrons. The sequence continues at coordinate 1,022,080,138 of NC_060138.1, read as the reverse complement.
TGACAGTAATCCTCGGCTCTTGCTCTGTATTGCGCAGCGTAATTTCTTAATGGTCTCGCAGTAATTATGTCCATTGATTGTTTGGCCTCGTGGTAAGAAATCAATCAGCAAAATGCCTTTTCTGTCCCAAAAAACGCTGCCCGTGACTTTTCGAGGTGTCAAGATTTGCTTAAGCTTAACCTTCGTTGGGGATGAAGTGTGCCTCCATTCCATTGATTGCCGTTTTGTTTCAGGGGTGTCGTACGATACCGAAGTTTCATCCCCCGTGATTATCCGAGAAAGAAAACCATCGCCTTCTTCATTGTAGCGTGACAAAAACTGAAGTCCATGCCCATCCTTTGTTTTTTTTATTGTTCAGTAAGAATTTTGGGTAACCAACGTGAGCAAAGTTTTCAAAATTTCAGTTTTTCAGTGACAATTTCATGAATTAGCGACCATGAGATTTGCTGAACTTGCATTGCAAGGGCACTAAGTGCAAACTTAGGTTTGTGCTTAATTTTCTCTTCAATTGTGTGAACCAGTTCATCAATACCACAGACGGACGTCCACTTCGTTCTTCATCGTGCACTTGATCACGTCCTTTTTTAAACAGTCTAACCCATCTTCTAACCATTGGATGACTCATAGCATTTTGTCCGTAAACCTCTCAGATTTGCCGATGAATTGCCTTTAGTAACTTTCTTTGCATTTAGAAAACTAATCACAGATCTGATTTCACACGCGACGCCATTTTCAATTACGGCTGACGTTATAAAGAAACACTACAAAGCACACGTCGGCAGCAGCGATCTGAAAATGGCGTACATGTCTTCTCCTTTAGTCAGAATAAATACCGCGCATGCTCGGAATTGCGATCGTAGCGCTGCCGCGGATAGAAACAGAAACGGAACTTACTTTGTGGACGACCCTCGTATTTAAAAGTGGTGCAAAAATTGGCAACTTACTTTAAATGTGCAGAAATGTAAAATTATGCCCTTCACTAAATATAGAAAATTAGTAATCCATGACTACAATATCAATGAGTCGCAACTGGAGGCACTCCACTATCACAAATTCCTGGGCATATTAACAAGTACGGTTATGAAGTGGAATAATCTCATCGGCTCAGTCGGAGATACTGCTGGCAGCAGACTTCAGTTCCTTGGCAGGACGCTGGAAAAATGCAGTCGGTTTACTAAGGAGACTGCTTACAAACACTTGTACGCCCAATCTTAAAATATAGCACCAGTGTGAAGGACCCATACCAGGCCGGACTAACTGAGGATACTGAATGGCGCCAGTTTGTATGACTCACAGGAGACCGTCAAGGAAATGTCGAAAAACCTAAATTGGCAGATACTCGAAGATAGACGTCAACTATACCACGGAAGACCGCTTACAAAAATTCAGAAACTAGTATTAAGTGAGGAATCTAGAATTATAGTTCAGTCTCCTACTTACGGCTCTTATATGGGCCACAGAGTATTTAAACATTGTTTATCCGTTCCACTTACGATTGTTACGCGGGGAGAATCTCAGATAACTGCTACAGTGGGCAGTAGCCTCTGATATGCACTTGACAGTGGTTTTCAGACTATCATGACGAAGCAGAACACATAGCACTAGTGTATTACACTGTTTTAAAATTTTCTTTTCGCATCACTGAAACTGTAAAGTTTCTGGTTGCAAGTTTGCTTTCCATGCGGCATTAAGAGCTTGCGTCTCTTTGATCCCAGAAAAATCTATACCGCGTGGCACAGCCTAGTCGAGCTTCGTCGTTAGGAGAGCCTTCCTCGAGAAGACTGCCTGGAGGATCCTAGGGATGCGCTGAGCGGGCGCAACGGCGCTGTGATGTGCGAGCATCGATCCCCGAAGGCGGCGCTCGCTCACGCCTGCTGATTATGCCACCCGCAGCGCGTGCTGTCGGTCCAAGGTGCTTACTTCGCAGATAAAGGCGCCGCGCTTGTTCTGCGACGCTCGTTTTATCGGCTCTGTTTGGTGACGGTGGTGACTATGGGAGCGGATAAGCGCCAGAAGAGTGACGCAGAGTCTAGGAAGACTGGAAAGAAAGCAGTTAATCGAGCCATGACGCCCCATGCACCCCTACATGTAGCATGGTGGAGGGACTTAATGCTTCTCGTTGGCTGCAATTCAGCTGCAACGTACGAACCACCGTTCCTTTGAGGGACTATGCACCTTTAGGACCATGTGGTACACATACTTCTAGGTACTCGAGGCAATATACGATTAGGCTGAAGAATGTCTACGTCACAAGGCTAGAACCACGTTACAGTGGTATGAGGTGCATGGTAGATAACCTAGGTTGATATTCTAGCCACCAAACTCGTCTGACCTGAATCCGATGGAACACGTTCGGGACACTACTGGCGCCGGCTCTGGGTCCACAAGCAGCTCGTAAATTATGGGAATTGCGAGACTTCGGCGTAGAAACCTGGTGCCGCATACATCCGGAAATCTACTAAGAAATTTTCGTGTTCTGTCCTGTCCTGACATAGGTGGGAGAGGGAAAAAAAGGGGTTACTGGTCAGTCTGCGCTCGCGAACGGTACAGATCAGAAGGCAGAAGGACAATTCACAGTGAAGGCATTTGACTGTTTTATTCTATCTGAGCCAACACTGCTACAGGCATTCACTAGAAATGGAGGTGGTGAGACTTGGTAGGGAACTGATTGTGGAGACTCTTGGACAAAGAGTTTTTTTGAAATAGTCGCCGGCTGGTGTGGGCGAGTGGTTCTAGGCGCTTCAGTCTGGAACCGCGCTACCGCTACGGTTGCAGGTTCGAATCCTGCCTCGGGCATGGATGTGTGTGATGTCCTTAGGTTAGTTCGGTTTAAGTAGTTCTAAGTTCTAGGAGACTGATGACCTCAGATCTTAAGTCACATAGTGCTCAGGGGCATTTGAACCATTTTGAAATAGTTGTTTATTTCATCCAGGACTAACTAATACAATGGAGGCTAGTTCCAGGGTTAGAAAAAGCATGAATAACACTGTTACAACAGAAACCAGTGCAGAAGTCCCAGGAGTGGATACTAACCACAGTAGCAAATACTAGCAGCGTATTGACGCAACAACTTAGTTCTAAACAAAATATACTTAATGTGACACTGTTCAGTGAGGCACTCCAAGTGAGAGAGCAGACTTACCCGGATCTCGATCGTGGCTGGAGTCGACGGACTCGGTTTCGGCGCCCAGATCGTGTGACTGAGAACTCTGCCGAAATGCGGAATCTAGGGGTTTTAAAGAGTCGCGTGGGGCCATTGTTTTTCCCACTTAAAGCCACCCAGCAAATCCCGCAGGTACGTTGCAGGCGCCTGCCAATCATGGTTTAGTTAGGTCCCCTCTACTGCTCCTAAGGCGGGGATGTTAATGCAGTTGCACTAACTAAGTCCGTATTTGGTATCAACACTGTTCAGCTGAAAGCTAAACGTAACTGCTCTGCCAAACAAGGCTTGCAAACATTATTGTTATACGTCATTTAGCCCCGCCCCTCGGTCTCCCCGGAGTAGGGACTGCTAGGTCAACAGTTTTTTGGCGTTTTCGCTCTCTTTCTAACCCTTGTGAGCCTACTGACGTTCCTGTTCTCAGGGCTAGTATCAAGCTGGCTTTATACGCTAGTACGTGCCTGTTGGTTACAAAGTTCTACGGTGGTAACCTACCACAGCGTCTAGACGACATATGAGGTTACATGTTAATTCCTTGAAGAGCAACTAGCGCCCTGGGACCGCGTCTGGGGGCGTCTGCATTTTCGCAAGGCTCTCCCCTTACGGTTTACTTCATGTAACAATATCTCTCCTAGTTTCGTCTGCCCTCAGCATCGTCTCTGCTTCCGCACCTTGGAGTGTGTGTCCTTCTTTCTCACAGTTTCAAGATAACACTACAGTAGCAAGGAATAAACGGGGTATTACAGTTCATGCCACCAATGGACGCTGACATATTGCATTCTAAAGGTAAACCAACAATGCTGTTAAGGGGCTGGGCATATTTTTTTTTGGATCTACATATACATTCGTACTATGAAACCTACTATGAAGTGCATGGAAGAGGGTACTTTCCATTGTGCTAGTTATTAGAACATATTCCGGCGTGCGGCAGGAATGGGTTATTTAAACACCTCTGTGCTATCTGTGTTTAATCTAATCTTGTCCTCTAGATCCTTAAGCGAGTGCTACTTTGTGAGTTATAGAATGTACCGAAACTCATCACATAGAGGTGATGCTTGAAACTTTGTAAGCAATCTTCCTCTAGATAGTTTCCCTCTCTAGATGTCTGCCAATTTCATTTCTTCAGCTTCTCCATGACATTATCAAGCTTGTGACAATTCCCGCTGCCTTTCTATTATATATTCAGTATCCCCTGTTGGTCCCGTTGAATAAGGATTCAACAGACTTCATCCATATCTAGATATATATTCTGCAAGCTGTGACCTATGAAAGCATTCCATTTCATAACGCTTCAGATTGTTACACCCAGGTATTTTTATCAGTTAACGGAGTCCAATGGTGACTCGTTAATTTGTAGTCATAGACCGGCCGGAGTGTCCGAGCGGTTCTAGGCGCTACAGTCTGGAACCGCGCGACCACTACGGTCGCAGGTTCGAATCTTGCCTCGGGCATGGATGTGTGTGATGTCCTTAGGTTAGTTAGGTTTAAGTAGTTCTAAGATCTAGGAGACTGATGACCTCAGATGTTAAGTCCCATAGTGCTCAGAGCCATTTGAACCATTTGTAGTCATAGGACGATACAATTTTTAATTTTTTGTGGTGCAAAATTTCACATTTATGAACATTGAAAACAAGTTGCCAACGTTTGTACCTCTTTGAAATCTAATCAAGATCCGCCTGAATAACTGTGCACCTGTATCTAGCAGCGGTGGGTTTGCAATTGAAATGATATGGTGAAAGTTTTGTGTCTGACTGGGACTGGAAACTGGCACCTAGTATTTAAAAAGCACAGAGACGTTAAAGAACAAAATAATTTTTAATTAGAACTTGGGTGGCCGCATATTAGAGCTTCAAACAGCAAGATGAAAATTAATGTGCCAGACCGGAACTCGAATCCCCATGCGCGGTTTCATAGAGTCCTTGAGGAATTTTAAATTTTTGGGAAACAACGAAACTATGGAACTGTATCACCCTAAACGTGTCAAATACCAAGAAAGGAGAATCCAGGTTCGAATCTCAGCTCAAAAAAAGCACGCTAAAATTTCCTCTTCCTCTGTTCTGCGAGATTAAATTCTGTAAAATTGGGAAATATAACAACCTGTCGCAGCTACTCATGTTGCCCCGAAATACGTAGTGGTTTCAAAAGGAACCACCAGAATAATTATGAAAATAAATGCATAAATTTAATTACTATCGCAATACACAGAGTATAATATTCAGCAGATCAGTTTTCTGTACCTAATCCATGCACAAAAATTGCCTTATAGAGACAAATTCAGTTATAAGTGGAAAACTACAAACGTCGTGCACTGCATACAAAATTGGCTCCTACGTTTGCTCGTCTAACTGCTAATTCGAAACATATGAAGTTGCTCAAGCTGCAGCCGCTGCAGGACAGTATCTACTCGAGACCTAAAGGGTGGCTACAGCTGTAGCTACTGTGCAGATGCCACGAAATGAAACAAAAGTCCTAGATTGCAACAAACAGACACACATCGTCTGAAACCGATAACTGGCCATTGTTTTGAATGAAACCATTTAATCTTCACGTGACTCTTGCACACAATGGTCAATACTGGGAAAAAATGGAGGACTAATGACGAAGGTTTAATGCCCTGTTGACGACGAGATCATTGGGGAGGAAGCAAAAAGCTCGGATTCGAAAGGATGGGGAAGGAAATCGATGTGCTCTTTCAAAGGGACGATCTAGGTTCTTGCCTTTATTAGTTTAAAGAAATCCTGGAAACCTAAATCTAGATGGCCAGACGGGGATTTTAACAGCTGTATGTTAACTCCTTCCTCAGGGAGTCACACCTAGTGATACGTGGCTGGCGACCACGGGGCCCCGAGCTGAGTACTAGCATTGCTTCCACTTACTTATGCCAGGCTCCTCACTTTTATCTTTCCTATCTGGCCACCCTCGGCCAGCTCTTGTTCTTTTCCGACCCTGACGCTATTAGGTTTCGAGGGCTAGGGGTCTTTCATTTTCCAACCTATACTTCTCATGCAGCGTCTGACCCGGAGGGGGCGGCTGCAAAAGGCGTCTGTATCCCATGTTAGGGGCGGCCTCCAGAACTGCGGAAGGCAACGGAATACCACCGCAGATTATCTTCCCTGCATAATGCAGTCTCCATTTTATGCACAAAAAATGGCTTCCTCTCATGTTAAATCAGTGTCCGGAGGTAAAATAGCCCCCATTCGGATCTCCGGGGGGGACAAGTTGAAAGGAGGCAAAAAATCAAAACGAGAATTGGTACCTGGAATGTCAGAACTCTGCTACAGGCAGGAAAACTAGAAAACCTTAAAAGAGAGATGGAAAAGAATCATATGGACCTTGTAGGAGTTTCTGAGGTAAGATGGAATGGACATGGAGAGTTGCAGTCAGATGAATATGTGTTCTGCTACTCAGGAGGAGAAGTAAAAGGAATTAATGGAGTAGGAGTGATTATGACAAAGGAATTGGCTAAATGTGTGGAATATGTAGACTATGCAAATGACCGGGTTATTGGTGTAAGGCTGAGAGGAGCACAAAAAGATTTACTGATTGTCCAGGTGTATAACCCAACTTCAGAACATGATGACCAAATTGTAGAGGAAACGTACAATGTAATAGAGAGAATAATGGACGAAAATAAAAAATGCTGCAAAATAGTAATGGGAGACTGGAACGCCATTGTGGGAGAAGGGAAAGAGGGAAACATAGTAGGCAGTCATGGTCTTGGAAAGAGAAATGACAGAGGTGAATGGTTAATTGACTTCTGCAGGGAAAGGCAGCTGATAGCGGCAAACACATGGTTCAAGAACCATAAGAGGAGGCTCTACACTTGGAAATCACCAGGGGATAAATACAGAAACCAAATCGATTTTATACTGGTAGAAGAAAGATACAGGAATGGAATCAAGAAGGTGCACACATTACCAGGTGCAGATATTAATAGTGACCACAACTTACTTATGGCAGAAATAGAAATAAGAATGAAAAAACTGAAAAAGGCGACAATGGTGAAGAAGTGGGATTTAGAGAAGATAAGGTCCAACAAAGAACAAATTACAGGAATGCTGTCTCGGGATTTTCTAAACACATTACGAGACAAAGAAGCACCTGATAATGCCAACGAGTACTGGAATATGCTGAAAGAAGGAATCATTAAAGCAGGACAGCAAAATATAGGATATGTAAAAGGGAAAAGGTCAAAAAAACCATGGGTCACACAAGAAATTATTTCCAAGATGGAGGAGAGAAGAAAATTGAAAAACAAGAACACTGAAGATGCAAGAAAGATATACCGAAGGTTAAATAACGAACTGCGAAGAGAAACAGAGCAGGCTAGGAAAAAATGGCTAAAAGAGGAATGTGATGAAATTGAAGAACTGGACAGGAAGGGAAGATACGACTTACTATACAACAGAGTAAAGACTATGACATGGGAACAAAACAGAGCAGGAAGTGCTACTATGGAAATTTTGAGTAAAGACGAAGAGGTAGTGTACAAAGATCGTGACAATGTCCTCCAGAGATGGGAAGAATATGTAAAAGAGCTTTATGACACAAATAGCAAACCAGAAACTCTGGAACTTGAATCACACAACAGTGTAAGTGATGAAGAGAAAGGACCGACCATCATAATGGAAGAAGTAAAGTCTTACATTGATGCAATGAAAAATGGCAAAGCAGTAGGTACAGATACAATACCGGGAGAAATACTAAAATGCTTGAACCACAATGGAATAAGGGAAATATTGAGGTTATGTAATAAAATATATTACAGTGGTGAATGGCCTGAGGACTTTTTGACAACAGTAATGATTCCATTAGCGAAAAAACAAGTAACCAAGAAATGCAGCGAGCACAGGACAATCAGCCTCATTTCACATGCAGCCAAAGTGATGTTAGGAATAATTAATAAAAGACTTGAAAAAGTAATAGAGGAGAATCTCGGCGAGGAGCAGTTTGGCTTTAGACGGAATACGGGCTCCTACGAATATTGGGAGAAAGGTTTATTGAAAAAGGAAGAGACCTATATATGTGCTTCATCGATTTAGAAAAGGCATTTGACAATGTGGTTTGGGACAAGCTGGCGACTATAATGAGGGAAAAGAGAGTGGACTGGAAAACCAGAAGACTTATAAACTCATTATACCTTAATCAAAAAGTTTCAGTTAAAGTGAGAGGAGAAAGTACAAACTGGATCAGACTAGGGAAAGGAGTAAGACAAGGATGCTGTTTATCACCTACTCTTTTCAACCTGTAGTTGTAAAATATGATTGACCAATGCTCATTAGATGACAAAGGAGTAGAAATTGGAGGAAGAAGAGTAGGGTGCTTGAGATTTGCTGATACATGGTCCTTCTAGCCACAGGGGAAAAAGAATTACAGGATTTGGTGGACACCATTGCAACTAACGGAAATAAATATGGAATGAAAATTAACACAAATAAAACAAAAGTATTGGCAATAGGAGGAAATAAGGAAATGAAAATTGTGCGGAATGGAGAAACAGTAGAACAGGTGCAAAATTTTAAGTATCTTGGAAGCAGGATAGACACCGACTGGAAGTGCACCACAGAAATTAAAACAAAGATAGCAATGGCAAAAGAGGCGTTTTATAAGAAAAGGAGAATCTTCTGCAGCGGTCTGGACAGAGAACTCAGAAAGAGACTCATAAAATGTCTTGTATGGAGTGTTCTTCTATTTGGCGCTGAAACATGGACTATGAGGAAAAAGACAGAGAAAGGCTGGAGGCTTTTGAGATCTGGACATGGCGGAAGATGGAAAGAATAAATTGGATGGACAGAGTAAAAAATGAAGAGGTACAGAGAAGAGTGGGAGAGAAAAGACAGTTACTAGATGTAATAAAGAGAAGAAAAAGAAATTGGATTGGGCATATATTAAGAAAGAATGACGGACTGATAAAAACAGTTTTAGAAGGTTATGTAGAAGGGAAAAGGAAGCGAGGAAGGAAGAGATTCCAGATACTGGATGACATGATGGACGGTTCAACATACAGCAGCCTTAAGAAGGAACCAATGGATCGCAGAAAATGGAGAGGCAAAGGACCTGCTAATATAGCAGATAACTGATGATGATGTTAACTCCATGAAAGGAAAATAAAGTTCGAGCCAAAACAAAAACATCTCTTGCAAAGGCCAGTGGTAGTCCAAAAAAATGTAACGTTATGCATTTGGTGACATAAGAAAGGTGTGGTACGAATTGTTCCCCAGGGGTGTGTCCATTGCAGTTTACGCTTGTTGCCAACAACAGAGTTCCATGTAGTCAAAGTAGAAAAGAAGAAAATGAAAAGAAAACACAAGAAATTTACATCAAGTATTGCTTCTGCACAAGAACTACGGTATAAGAACTCCAGGACTATACAAGTAGGAATACATTAAAACCTATTACGATAACCTTACGATGAAAATCTTTGTTAACTGAACATAAAGTGCTTGTTAACACTAGCATACGTAAATAGTCAATTCATAGTAACGTAAGACTTACTTTACTGGAAACTGTCTGTGCAGGTCTCTTCGTCTTAGTTAGCTTTAAAGGCCTATCACATACACTATGTGATCAAAAGTATCCGGACACCCCCAAAAACATATGTTTTTCATATTAGGTGCATTTTGCTGCCACCTACTGCCACATGATCCACATTAGCGACCTCAGTAGTCATTAGACATCGTGAGAGAGCAGAATGGGGACCTCCACGGAACTCACGGACTTCGAAAGTGGTCAGGTGGTGGGTGTCACTTGTGTCATACGACTGTATGCGAGATTTCCACACTCCTAAACATCCCTAGTTCCACTGTTTCCGATGTGATAGTGAAGTGGAAGTTGAAGGGACACGTACAGCACAAAATCGTACAGGCCGATCTCGTCTGTTGATGACAGAGACCACCGACAGTTCTAGGCGCTTCAGTCTGGAACCGCGCGACTGCTACGGTTGCAGGTTCGAATCCTGCCTCGGGCATGGATGTGTGTGATGTTCTTAGTTAGGATTAAGTAGTTCTAAGTTCTAGGGGGCTGATGACCTCAGTTGTTAAGTGCCATAGTGCTCAGAGCCATTTGAACCATTTTTTGCGAACGTGTCGTTCGTGGTCAAATACAAAAGTGAAACCTGCAGACTTGACTAGCATCTGCATTTACGTTCAAGTATGCGTTCCTCGTTGTGTTTCTATAATTTTGTTCAAGCTTTACACGTGATAGGTATTACAGAGCACCTGCATGCCATCATGCTTCATGTGCTCCATGACGGTGGTGGCATATTCCAGCAGGATAAGTGACGTTTCATAAGGCCAGAAACACCCGACAGTGGTTTTCGGAATGATAGTGAAATGACTTTGATGCTTTCACCGCCACATTTGTTTGATCTGGACTCGCTGGAACAAGTCGCGAATGCTGTCGGCCGCTGTCTGAGTCCCCAGAAACCACAGGCTCATAGTTTATGGGGATTTCGTGATTTGTGCGTAGGTAGCTCGTGTCACATACCTCTGGAAATCTACGAAGGACTTTTCGAATCCATGTCTTGCAGAATCGCTGTTATATTACGTTCCAAATGTGGACCAACACGCTATTAAGGTGATGCTTGTATTGTTTTGGCTCATTAGTGTATAATTACTACAAAGTTCCACACCATTTCTTTAGCAGTAAGTATCAGTAACTGTCACTTTCTCTCGTAGTAAGAATGGGCACCAGCAAAATTTTCTATTTGCATACAGTGTCTGTACTGGAGTTCTGGTAGAATAGCCAGATAGCCGTCGTGAAGTCTGTCGCAATGCTTTACTGTGACAATGCGTAATGCATGAGGCGTTCTCCATGAACTGCTTCGTACTTATACAGGGTGTAACGGTTACAAGTGCATATGTGTTTATATGTGATACCTCAATATGTATGCCCATCTATGTGTTGGTTGTTGCTTTCTGCGTCGAACAGTTTTCCCACAAACACGTTAGAAACTTTACGACTTGATGTTTTCTGCAAGGCCGTGGCTGCACCACCAAGTGGACTACGCCTGTCGGTATAGACTGACTGTGTTACGTCCACGTCTCCACAGTTCAACAAATGGTTCAAATGGTTCTGAGCACTATGGGACTTAACATCTACGGTCATCAGTCCCCTAGAACTTAGAATTACTTAAACTAACTAACCTAAGGACAGCACACAACACCCAGTCATCACGAGGCAGAGAAAATCTCCGACCCCGCCGGGCACAGTTCGACACCTGACTTGCTGTCCAGAGGAAAAAAAGCGTTAGTGATTTGCTCTTACCACATATACTTGGAGGCACTAACCAATCAAAAAATAGTTCTAATAACTACGATCATTTGTCTGGTTAATTAAGAAAATACTGATGTAATGTTCTTCAGTATATCGATCTACGTCATAAACGCAAATATATGCAGTTGTACTTGTAACACCCAGAATGAAGTTCGGCTAGAGAGTCACTTGTGAGAAAACGTAGGGAAAGAGTATTCTCAGACCAATCGCTAAACTATTATTTTTCATTCGCGAATGCAGAGCAGAAATATCGACTCAGGTATTACTGTAAATCCGAATTCATCAATGTTATGGTTTTTCCTCGTCATTTACAGTGAAGAAACTGATATGGAATGATAAATACAAATAATTATGGCCGCTGACGTAATACACTGATGGCCCATCATTGGAAAGCAGTACATAGGGTTTCCGCATGGCATGGATTCGACAAGTCCTTGCTATGTTTCTGACAATAAGTGGCACCAAATTTCTATCCACAAGTCATGCAGTGCCAGTAAATTAAGGATGGACGGCCAGTGGACAAGGATTTGACATCAGATAGTTACCCAAATGCGTTGTGTTGCATTCAGATTAGGGCGAATTTAGTGCCCGAAAGATCAATGTGAGTTCATTATCATAGTCCTCAAACCACCATGGCACGATTTCGGCCTTCTGACACGGACATTTAACCAGCTGAAAGATACCATCTCCGTCTTGGAAGTAACAAAGGAGATATAACTGCGTAGGCTTCCGCGGCCAGAGTCAGTCGACATAAAAGTTTTATGGGTATGGTACAAAAGTACCGCTAGAGAAAACCAACGTTTCGGTCTACCCAAAAGAAGGCGGCTGCAGCGGTGTCCATTATACAATATGAAACGGTACCATACCCAGAAAATTTTTATGTCAACAAAGGGGATGTTCACGTAGTCCGCGGATATTATGGTGCCTAGCACATGCCTATGCAACCCTTGATGGATGTCTTTCACCGGCCTGCGTCCGTGGTGCGGTGAATAGTTCGAGAGCCATACTCCTGAATGACGGCGAATTTGGATGTAAAACTTGATTCATCCAACTAGGTGAAACGTTTCCAATGATCCACAGTAGAATCTTGCTGGTACCGTGTTCACTGCAATAAAGTTGACTATCACTTTGGATCAAGGAGGGAACACGAAATACCCATCTGCTGTGGAGCTCAGTGTTCAACAAAGTGAGCCGAACGATGTCTGCATAATCTTTGTACTGTGTCAGCAGATCTGCGACAGATCGCGTCTATCCTGTGGTATGGAGCGAGCAAGACTGCAGCCTGCATGATGAGGCATGGATGTCCAAAACGTTACCAACACCTGAATTCACCGACCTTCAGTCACTTTTCACAGATGCTCACACCAGTAGCACACAAACAGCCGACAAGATTTTGCGTTTCCGTGAGGCTCGTTAGTAGCTTATTTATGCAGACTCCTGCCCGCTTTGCACGTAAATGCGGTACTGAACCAAGCGACACTACTTATGTCGAGTGCAAGTGCTAGAACGAGTTGCCTACATGCGGCAGCAACGTCCCTCCTTTTCGTGCTATCATCACCATCACGTCACAACCCACGCTCACGATTCTACTTCCCCCTTTCCTCTCCCACACTCCGCCTCTAAAGTCAGTCTCAGTGTAGTACAGGGTGTTCATAAATTAATTGTGAAAAAAGTAAATAACACAAATCAATGTTTGTCACAGAACGGAATACAATACATCTTTAAGTCTTATTTACAAATGTTCAATGTAGTTACCTTTTGAAACACGACAAATATCCTGTGTCTAATCAGTTCCCTGCCGTAAGTTATGAAGCTAGTATTGATATATTGTGGCAGCTGCTTGTGTTATTCATTGTCGCAGCTCGTCGACGTTTCCAGAAAGGGGAGGAACAAACACCCTGTCTATAATATAACCCCATACACAGAGGTCCATTGGAGTAAAACCAGGTGATCTTGATGGCCAGAATATTGTTCCATTATTCTATTATATCGCTTGCGCCTTGTCCCACGGCTACGCGGGGTCGGCCTTGGTTAAACGGATTTGGCATGTTAAGTTTAAGGGGTGGCCAAATGCCCTTCCTGCCGCCACCCCGTATCCCCCAGGACGGAATTAGTGTACTTAAACTGTCTGTGTCTAGTGGAATCCATGAAATAGTGAGAATGTGTTCAGATGTCTGCGACCTGTGTAACTGAGGCGGAACGTGGGTACTAGCCCGGTATTTACCTAGCGGGATGTGGAAAACCGCCTAAAAACCACATCCAGCCTGGCCGGCACACCGGCTCTCGTCGTCAATCCGCCGGGCGGATTCGATCCGGGGCCGGTGAGCCTACCCGAGTCCAGGAAGCAGCGCGCTAGCGCTCTCGGCTACCCTGGGGGGTTAATATTGTTCCATTATGTCCAATCCAAATTGGCACATTCGTACGAAGATTCGCTACAACTCCACGATGACAATTTACTGGTGCGTCATCTTGTTGCAAACTAAATTCTGTGGCGGCCACATCCTGTTGTAATTGAGGCTTTAGATAATGTTCAAGGATAATCAGGTACGATATGTCAGTTCCAGCTGGCTCATCATAAAACAAAGGATCGTAAATCTTTACATCTTACAGTTCAAAGAACATCTAAGTTAGGCGAATCCTGTACATATTCGATTACGTGACGTGGTTTCTGCTCCCACGTACCCGAAATTATGTCGATCCTTTCTACCGCAGGTATGGAAGGTGGCTTCTTCACTTAACACAATTTCATTTAGTAAGTCATCTTCAGTTTGCATTTTGTTAACTATTTCTACAAAGAAACAAAAATTAGCTCGTTTTTCTTTGCCAGTTTCGGTGAAACGATTCTACCAATTACTAACAGTTTCTCTTTGAGGTGGTGCCTTGTCTCTGAACCGTAGTAGCGGTTTTGGTTCACGAATCAATAAACAACACTGCGCAGGTTCTGAAACGTTATGCGTACCCACGATGGCTGTTGGAATAACTCATTCGCACTTGCCACCTATCGGAAAGGTCGGGACCTAATAATGTTAGGCGTTAATAAAACTTGAAGATATACTGCATACAGTGCTGTTTCAAAAATTTCTATAAGTTATTCATCCATTTTATAATTAAAGGTTACTTTTGTACAACTATTTATAACACCATATATTTTAGCAGGTTTTAAAATGAAATAGTGAATCACAATGTAGCCCCAGAGCCACCACCTTGGCTGTACTCAAAACTATACGAATGATCTGATTTTTTTCAGATGTCCAGATGCAATTAAGCAACAAATTACGCCAAAGATGTAACTTGTAGCAATTCTACATCTAAAAGACGAATAAGTCAGAAAAACGCTCGTATGCGTGCACAAAATCACATACGCACACACACACACACGCACACACACACACACACACACACACACACACACATACACACACACACACACACACACACTTAACTAAGAATATATCCTTCACCCTAATTGTATAACACAGCGTCACGTTAAAAAAGTGTCACCAATTCTTTTTTTGTACTTCACAAAAGAAAAACAATTGCCGAATACTGTACTAACCCACCAGCAAATTTCACTAGAAACAGTATATCTTTCCCCAAGAAATATGAGTACGAACACCAACCACACTCTCTATAAACTGTTCAGGTATTTGAGGAGAGAGATGCATAGTTGCCGAAGACAAGTTGTACTGCAACTAGTGTTGAAAATGCGAAGTAAAATCAACTGCTGCTTCATGCTAATGTTCTTGTCATCGTAAAGCAAAAGATACTTCTGGAAGTTCATTGACGTGGAAATATTTCCAGCAAGTCGACTTCCACAAGTTTCATCAGCTTGCAGAATTAACTTCCGCAAGTTAGCGGCAACAATTTCTAGCATCTTGCTGCAAGTACTTGCTGAACTTGCCAGTTGCTAGAAGTTTTTCTCAAAGCTGCAGTACTTTGTGTGTTCATCTCCGGTACAAAAGGTTAGTGGGCGAAAATGAGAAATGTGCAAAAAAGGGGTAAAACGAAACATATCTGCCACTGCAACCCCTAAAGGTATACAACTGTTCCCCGTCAGACAAGAAAGTGTGTAATGAATTTACCCATTAATTTGTTTCAACAGAACGTGAATTAAATGGAAGCAGAGACGTTTTTAAATTTTAACTGTTATTTTTTCTGGTCTTAGCTTAAGGATAAAAACGTTCAGTTTGTAACAAATACTGTCTGCAAAAGTGGAAGAGTAGTTGAAAGATAATCTTTTATTGATATAGTTTGCAGCATTTGTGTATGCTCTTTTCTAATGCATTACATTTGTAATAAAAGTAATAAATACTGTTTGCGAAAATCGAAGGGAAATTCAAAGAGGATCTTTTACCGATAAGCTTACAGTATTTTTGTAAGTTGTTTTCTAATATCTTTGTGTACAGCGGACAAGGAATTATCGAAACTTACATACGATATTTTTAGAAAGTTTTTAATCTTAGCTAGAGCTTCTGATTTCAGGTCATTCAATAATGCCTCTTGTTAAATTAAATACGTACGCCTTCGATTCGATTCCTTCATCATACCTTTATTTTTTCTTAAATTTTCGTTATGCGTCGCAATTTTCCTTCAATAAGAACAATAACAAAAATAATAATAATGTAACAACGTTGGCGGCTGCTCTGGTTCTGAGCATGACCTGTAAACTTCCACCTGCCTGTCACATGACGGCATTCTAGTGGAATCACTGCTACCAGCTCTTGCCGTAAGTTGCTTAAATTAACTTGCCCAAGCGACCTGCAGAAGTAAACTTGCACAAGTTTTGTTGTAATGTAAACACATTCAGCAGGTCTTTTCAGAAGTTGCTTGAGCAAGTTCTTTGCTGCTGGACACAGGAGTCAGAGTACAATGGATCTACAATTTATTTATTTTCCAGATTATATGAGTGAGTGGTGTGTGTTCTTTCTGATACGTCCGAAAGAAAAGACATTACGTGAAATCCGCAGAAGTGATACAACATCCACAACCTTCGTGCCGACAGATGCTCTACTTCCAGTAGGAATCTAAAATTAGATACCATAGGACATGGACGGGGCTGCGAATAGGTCGCGCTAGGTGAGAATGTCAGTCGGCCAGGGAGCGTACCAAGATAGTCTGCGTTTTTACGATAAATACTGTTTCAGGTGCCGTAGTGGTTAACACTACTGCTTAGCAAGCAGGAGATCCTGTGTTCCAGCCCCAGTCCGGCACACATTTACACTGTTTTCCGCTGATTCCACATTAATTCTCGATGTAGCTGATATAATTAGTTCCTGCCCTTTCCTTTCATCTCTTTCCCCTCCACCTTCAATTTAGATAATATTTATTTTCTACATTCAAATTTTTCCTTGATGATTGTCAAGAGTCATAATGTTCCTTTCATGCTTAAATGTCTCCAAAAACACGCTAACTACACAAAAAGTGCCCTGTTTAAATCACAGTGTTATTTTACTCACACACATACACACACGCACACACACACACACACACACACACACACACACACACACACACACATACGTCCGTCAATATGGTACCAGAAACATGGTTGTGAACTCTCAAATTAAGTGCCCAATGCTACTTCCATGCCTAATAAGTGAAAAAATGCACGTGGATAAAAAATAACTTCCTGAGAAGGTAACTTTCAGTCCCGGACTTGCTTTAAGGCGCCATGGACCTTCAGATTAAATATATCCATATCTGAATTGTTCTATGATGCTTTTCAAGTGTCGACCCCTCAAGGCCTCTTATAATAGATTGAAGGCGAAGGAATCGCATGGGGAGAGATCGGGGCTGTATAGGGTGGTTACTCGAGAGTCTCCAACTTAGCGTAAATTCTGCTTTACATCTGCGACATGTTGACGTGAGTTATCATGAAGCAGCAGTGCTTCTTCTCGCAGCTGATTTCTCGACATACATATTGCTTCACACACTTTCTTCACTCAGCGATGGATTTTTACCGGTCTTTGTCCTTCGATAGCCAAGAAAAGAATAACAGCACGTTGGTTCCGTTTGAACGCATTTGTTAATAAGGTCACCGTAGTTCATGTGACCATGTCTATCGCACGCACGCCGGGGAGACACGAATGCCACACTAATCCCTTGTCTCCATGTCGGTGCTTATAAACCCTCATCGGAGACGAGCTACGTTGCATATACGCAGCGGTGACACCATCAAACAGAAACTTTTTTTAACGCTGCTTATAAAACCAAATTGTGCTGATACTAGAGCGTGTGCAGTGCTCATTGCTTTCACAAAATAATAAATGAGTTGTCCTTGTATTTGGCCACTGCGCACAAGGAGAGTGCCGTTGCCGTGAAGTTAACCAGTTTCGTATATAATTCGCTACGTTTATTTTTTAATGGGTTGTTTAATCAGGAAGAGTTACTAGATAAGTTAAAGGAGCTTCAAATTCAAGTCAAGTCTGCGTATAATACGAGTATATTTCCTCTGCATGTTCCATGAAATTATCAAGAAGTTACCTAAATATTCAATTAAATTGAACAAAAATTATGTTAATATCTTGGGAGGTACCAAAATTTATCTGGAAGACTGCATAGAGTATAAAGAAGCGAGATCCTTTCTATGTTGTTGTTCTAGTCTTCAGTTCAGAGACTGGTTTGATGCAGCTCTCCATGTTACTCTATCCTGCGCAAGCTTCTTCATCTCCCAGTACCGTCCTACCAACCGATCCCTTCTTCTAGTCAAGTTGTGCCACAAATTTCTCTTCTCCCCAATTCTATTCAGTACCTCCACATTAGTTATGTGATCTACCCATCGAATCTTCAGCATTCTTCTGTAGCATCACATTTCGAAAGTTTCTATTCTCTTCCTGTTCAGACTATTTATCGCCCACGTTTCACTTCCATACATGCCTACACTCCATACAAATACTTTCATAAACGACTTCCTGACAATTAAATATATACTCGATGTTAACAAATTTCTCTTCTTCAGAAACGCTTTCCTTGCCATTGCCAGTCTACATTTTATATCCTCTATATTTCGACCATCACCAGTTATTTTGCTCCCCAAATAGCAAAACTCATCTACTACTTTAAGTGTCTCATTTCCTAATCTAATTCCCTCAGCATCACCCGACTTAATTCGACTACATTCCATTATCCTCGTTTGTTGATGTTCATCTTATATACTCCTTTCAAGGACATCCTTTCTATAGAGCTTACAAATTAAGAGATCCGCATATCAAAATTACCGCTTGCAATTAGTCAAAACGGCATGGCACGTTACATTTTAGGAACACTTAAGTGAAATGCCTAGGATAGGGACCACGTTGCCGCAAGCTGCGAACTTACATTTGCTCAGGAACAGAAAAGTGTACCGAACAGCAGCAATTGGCCGCTAGAACGAGATCCCGAAAAATCCTCTGTCTATATGGTACCTGGTTGCCGACTCCAAAACTACTTCCCACATGAAGGCCAGGCGCCAATTGCCTCTAACTTCCTCCGAACTCCCACATCAAAAAATTCTACACGGAGGGGGTGAATATGTTCTTATCAATGTGACAGGTGAGGATAGTTGCACAATTCATCGAAAAGCAGGGGAAATCATATGTAACTTCCCTCCTTTTGCGTACCAGATGCATATTTTTAAACATGAAATTGATTCTGTGACGAAGCAGTGTCTTTATCATTGCTCACACTTCCATGCCAGTGGCACTGTCCAGAGATACACAATACTACTGCCTGAACGAAATTTTTAGAGGAAACGCTGCTGATTCTCCCACACTGGCCAGACGGTGCCACAACACCTGGCTCTTTGAAGTGCACAGAAAGGCAAGCATGTCGCACTCAAATTTTCTCGGTGGGCTGGGGGAGGGCCACAGGACTCACTGACTATAGGGGGTGCAGACACCTGCCTGGCACTCTCAAACTGTGGACCAGGTCGCTACCCAACATCTGTAAAACTGTTCAAATCTCCAAAGCACGCCCTGTTAACCTAATGAAACTCACAGGCTGCCTCCTGCCGAAAAAGGGAGGCCACTCCTGTATATTCACTGAAATAACCAAGAAAAACTGGCAACATGAATTAAAATCATATAGTAATATATAACGGAAATGTCATATCATGTCACTAACTACACAGGTGTTCCATAGGATGAACTGACATTACTTAGCATTCTTATAAATTATTTTGGTAATGCTTCACTTTAGCTAGCAGTCTTTTAGGGAAGAAGAAAATAATCCATCATGTTCTGCACTATAACATACAATCGATGTTATTAACTCAATATCTGAATGTGAATTATACTTATTGGAGATTCTGCGCGCTGTCTGAAACAGCATTTCAATATTTTTTTCTTCTGGGTAGGCCCCAAAGCACCAATAAAATAATATCGTTCTGCGAATGGTATGTCAATTAATCAGCTTGTACGTACCACCAAATAAATCAAAATTTGTGATTTAAAAACACACACAATATAGCCATAAGACAAACAAACTGATCAAACACTATTTTAAGAAGGTGAGAAGAAATAAAGTGTTTTGCCTAGATCTTTATTGCAATGTATCTCTTAAGGAGGTTCCCGGTCTCAGAGGCTTATTTTATGCCCATGTTCAAAATTCCTTTTCTGAATAAAGTTACTTTTTCATACAAATCTTTATTAACAAACAGAGGTGCATATCTTAATACGAGGGTTGCCCAGTAAATAATGCCCCATATTTTTTTTCTCCGAAATAAAAAATATTAGAAATGTGACACTTTAGGTGCGAGTTATTTGAAGTTTCCCGCGTGTGTACGCAAAGTTTCAATTTCCTCCGACAGAGAGCGGTGGTGTAGGAATGTTCTAAAATGGCGTCTGCAGGTGACATCCGTCATAAACAACTTGCAGTGATTGAATTTCTCGTAGCAGAGGAAGAAACCGTGGGCAATATTCATAAACGCTTGTGCAAAGTCTACAGAACATCTGCAGTCGATAGGAGTACTGTTGGTCGCTGGGCACAGAGGGTGAAAGCATCAGAGGGCGGTGCTGCGGAGCTCCGAGATTTGCCGCGGTCGGGAAGGCCTCCCACGGCTGTCACGCCTGACATGTTGCAGCGGGCTGATGTTCTCATTCGACGGGATCGACGCATTACGACTCGACAATTGGCACTGGAGTTGTCAGTAAGCAAAGGAAGTGTGGATGTGATTATCAATCAGCTTGGATACTCAAAAGTGTGCGCAAGATGGGTTCCTCGGTGTCTTACTGTCGATCACAAATCCCAAAGAAAAGACATTTCTTTCGATTTGTTGCGACGCTTTCACGTTGACGGGGAGGCCTTTTTGTCACGGATTGTGACAGGTGATGAAACTTGGGTGCATCATTTTGAGCCCGAAACAAAAAGACAATCGATGGAATGGCGTCATGCTTATTCTCCACAGAAGAAAAAATTCAAAACAGTTCCTTCAGCCGGAAAAGTCATGATGACTGTGTTTTGGGATTGCGAGGGCGTAATTCTCATTGATGTGATGCCAAAAGGCAGTACCATTAATTCAGAGGCTTATGTCAAAACATTAGACAAACTTAAGCAGCGCTTCCGGCGCCTTGGGCGTCATGTTAACCCACAGGATGTTTTGATTCAGCATGATAACGCTCGTCCTCACACAAGTTTGAGGACTTGTGAACACATCGCGAAACTGGGTTGGATAGTGTTACCCCATCCACCCTACAGCCCCGATTTGGCTCCTTCAGACTTTCACTTGTTTGGGCCAATGAAGAATTTCATTCGTGGAAGACGTTTTGCCGATGACGAAGAAGTGATTCACGAAGTGACAACCTGGCTCCGTAGGCAGAGTACAGATTTTTACCGGCAGGGAATACACGCTCTTGTGTCTCGCTGGAAAAAGGCCGTCGAACTTGAAGGAGATTATGTGGAAAAATAAAGCAAGTAGACAAAACATCAGTCTTTCACATATGTAAATTTGATTGTTGTGGAATAAATACTTCTGGAGAAAAAAAATATGGGGCATAATTTACTGGGCAACCCTCGTACTATGTAAATAGACTTTTTCCGGTAAATTGATGAGGCTATGCAGCATAAAACAGCGGCCAGACGCCTCTGCTCGGATCGTGTTACTAAGCGGTTCGCACTATTGAAGATGAAGTACAGGTCCGCAATCAAAGTTATTATGTTATCTAAGGCAGGAATGTCGAAAGTTAAACTGCCTGAAGTGCATTTCCAAATGGCGTCCGTTTGAACATGTAGCTACTGAAAACCGAACACCCGCCATAACAAGACCATGAAATGATTCCCTTCAGAAGTGATCAGCACGCACGTTAAGGTATTTATTCCGCCGGGAGACGAGGCTAACCATTTGTAGAAGGTGGTGGGCCCCTTATGAATCGACAACCCAATCTTGCTCTTACTCGTCTGATTGAGACCGACGTCCCTACAAGTCATTCTTCAGATCCTCAGAAATGTGAAAATCACACGGTGAAAGGTCCGTGTTGTACAGAGGATGTTACAAGAGTCTGTCACAACGAAACCGCTGAAGTGCAGCCTTGAACCGAATGGCAGTGTGAGGGTGGGCGTTACCGTGCAACAGGATGATCCCATCCGCCAGTCATCCGACATCCCTAGGGCAAACAGCAAAACCTACAGTGGAAACATCCCACACCGCTTCCGCAAAAAAATCCGAAGCCGTTCACACACGCTCAATTAAGGTCATGACAGCACGAGCCCTCTGCCCATCGAGTTCCTCGAGAGCGGAACAAAAATCATTGCATAGCACTATAAAGACACTTTGCAGAAACTGTGGTATGCCTTACACTCAAAACGTCAAGGAATGCTGTCAGACTGAATCACTCTGTTGCACGATAGCGCTCGCACGTACAATGTCAATCGGACGAAAGCTATGCGACTTTGACTTGGTTTGGAAACAAACAACAGCCTCCACATAGCCTGGATTCTTCACCGTATAATTTTCATATCATTGGCTACCCGAAGAAAGATATGCATGGTGTAATGTATCGATTGTCTGGCAGCAAAGAACAAATGAAAACGATAAGGATAACTCAATCTGCTCATCAGTATGCATTGCGTTAGTAAAGGTTTGCCGCCTAAGACACACATCACAAAAGAGATGGTTTGACATACTGAATTTAAATCCGTGCATCACTATTTAATTACTCTGTTAATTACTGTCTTGCTTCCCTAAATAATAAAATAGCAGCCGCTTGTCTGATTGATATCTGGTTGTGGGTTCTGTTGCACGTACGTTCGATAAGCGATTTGACCATGAAAAGTTTAGTTTCCACCTTAATTAGTGTTAGCAATATTGGTTCGTATTAAAAAATTTCGGGTTGTATTTAAAATGAACTGCATAAAAACCAAGACTCGATACGTCATCTATCTGATGGTTTTCAAACAATGTAAGTTACCCTACCTGAGACATCTTTTCTAGAACAGGAAATATCTTTTCTAGAACAGGAAATACTTAACATGAAAATACATGTGAGAAAGCTATAGGGGACTACATTGATTCTAGACACGGTTGAAAATAATTAATTATCATACAGAATAACTCAAATTATAAGACTGGCACACGTACCTACAGGTATCTCAGCCGAAGAATCAAGTGAAATAAGTTTAAACGTAATGGAGCCTCTCCCCTAAGAAATATTTCTACTGTTTTAACAACTGATAGTAGCTTCTCCTTACATATCGACACCGTCACCAAAGATTGTCTTAATAAATAGGTTATCATTGCTTTTACTTGGGTGTCAGGATACAAACCATTTTATCTTACATTTGCACTGATACACCTCACTATGACAGTAAGAACAAATTACTTTTAAGAAATCGTTATTTCACCTCATAGACGTCGATTTCAGTCGCATGAAGAAATGCGAGTCGATGCGGTTGTGGATCCATCAGTGGCCGACGGCGTTCTGTGAAACAGGAGTTGATCGTCCTATCTCCCAGTGGGATAAATGTCTTAATGCATGTGATGGTTACTTTTGAATGGAAGCATTCCATTGTACCGCTGTGGAGGCTGTTAGGTGTCCAGTTGACTGCTCTTTATTTTTATTGTCTTTAAATATGAGTAAATAACAAACATTATGAAATATCTATTGATTTTTGAGGTTAAATCCAAAATTACAAGTCCCTATTGTATTAAATCCAGAACAGCATCCAGTTTTACTGAGTAGTTTCTTTTAATAATGTAAACAGTCTAAAAGGCATTGTCTCCAGAAATACGCATTTAAAGTTTTGAGGTTGGTTATTGCGCATTTAATATTAGAACTTTTCAGTTATTCTTTAATCTCCTATTCCTGGTATTTAGAAAGCTTTCTCTTCTTCAAAGCTCTCATTTTTTAATGCGCGAGTCTCTCTTTCCGCAATTGTAGCCTGGACGCTGTTCTGGAACGAGCACTAGTCCGAACGGTTGTCACATTTCTCGTCCCTTTTCGTGGAGAATGGGTGACCCATGGTGCTGACAACGATACCCGTGTATCGGAAGCTACGATTACAAACACATGTGGAAACACAGTTGCCCAAAAACACTATTAGCTAGTGACAATTAATCACCTATGGGTAGCACCAACACACATACACACACACACACACACACACACGTGGTAAATGCTGGTGAACCCCTGCAGAACAGCAAAGCTAACAGGCATTGACAGCTGTAAACTAGCCGACCAACCGGCAATGCAGGGAAGCCGTACTGGACACCAAACGCAAACAATCCCAACCGAAACCCTTACACACTACGATCAGTTTATGACCTATCGACCACTCACATAGCGACCTTGCCCTGTTACCGCTACAGACGCTGCAGCTGGCCCAACAGATTTTGCAGGCGCCCAGCCCAGCAGTACCCCTCCTCGACAGGACTGACACTCTTTATAACGTCCTAAACTGTGACGACGGTATCGAGCATTGCACGGTACCCAAAACTAACAACAAACGTACCCTTGCATGATCTGTCACACATTGCAAGAACACCACTGCTTCTCTTGCCGCCCGACCAGACTACTGCAGAGTTTTTTCCCTTGGCGCATGTCTTGGCACTTTTCTCCCCTGTGTTCTTGAAACAGCTACCCTACTTTCGCTTGTCATCCACTATCTATCCCCTCGTTGTGACCGTAATAGTGGGTAATCCTGTCCAGACGTATGGATACCATCATGGCCCCACATACCGTGAAGTCTTAGATTAGTAACTAACAAATACGGAGGTGACAGTAGATCTTTTGAGATTGTCACCACGTCCGTGGGGGCGTGGAAGAGTTGCACACTTTAAAAACAGGTTCATCGTTAAAAGTGACACACGCGCCATTGTTAGCAATGAGTACGACCTTTGCAGGCGAAAACATTTGTTTTGGACCATAAGTCCAAAGTAATAAGTTCATTGCTTCATTGTTGTTCTACGTATAGGCCTCAAGGCATCTCTCCATCAAACGCGTCTGTCAATGTTTGTAGGCATCAGCAGTATCTTCGATAGTTTCACTACTCACTGGCTTATGATTAAAAGAATTCAGTGTTCTACTCATCTCAGCCGCCTTCCATTTATAGCAAATTTCAGAACAGTTTTCGTGCTGCGGATTACCATTCGTTGAAATTCTGTGATAAAGTGTCACCATTACCTCCTTTTTCGTCTCACTGTTGTTGAAAGCATATACCTGAGACAACCGGTGGGCAAGTAAACCACATATATCGATAGTTCCTTAGACCTAGAAGGTTACAACAGCTTTACAGAGAATAAGATATCGATCGGAGTTGCAAACGGCCCAAGCGTCGATAGCGGCTGGAGTGGGCGGATGCGCGCTTTTGTGGAAATGGGTTTTCAGGTATAAAGAACAATTTTCCAACAAAATCCTTTTGATTACACGTACATAACAGCATAAGGCGTCAAAATATGAGAAACAAACAGTTTTTTTGAAAGCTCAAGATCAGAGAACTCCGCTAGGCTCTTTACTTTCGTAATACAAAAATATAACTTAATAATGCTCCAAATGCGAAATGTAACCTCAAAAGCGATCAAATACTATGGTGATGTAGCAAAATAGTGATAAAATATTGTCTAAGATAATGATTTAACAGAAGAGAGAACAAATGTCGATACGTCGACATCTCGAAAATAAAATCTTTGCCACTGAAATAAATTCCATTATTATGATAGCTAACGATTTCGAAATAGAACACATGCAGTTTGCTTATCAAAATACGAAAGTATAATTACTGGTCTGTGATCGTGAATGAAACTTCAAAATTGCACCAAAACTAAATGATTCTTTCTCCGACTAGGTACGATTTCGGGCACAGAACTCACGTGACACTACTGTTGTACTGATTGCTCTTTAAGATTAAATGGAATACATATGACTAGCATACTGGCAGTATTGGTAAAACTTGTAAGCTAAGCAGCACATGTTCACTACTGAAGTTCGACTTTTGTACCATTTCTGCAAAGGGAATGGACATTCAAATTTAAAATTTCCTGACCTAAATTTCCTGTATAACTTATTAAAATCCACGCGGATCATCTGTTGGCTGTACTATAATAAATTCTTCTAGTGGACAAGCGTAGTTCGATCTTTGTACCACGCATTAACACCAGACACTGTTGGTTCTAAAAAGTCACAAAACATACATGAGTACTGCGGAGGATATAACTTGCAGCTTAAAGAGCTCATGTGACGATAATTACCAAAATAATGTTATTCGCATGACGTTGCACTAAGAACATCTTATGCTCGCAGACAGCAGTTTCAGCTAGTTCCCCATTCATCTTTCCATACTCTGAATGCATTTAGCGTAGCAATGTAATCGTAAGCCTACCTGTGTCAAATGCTTGTTGTTAATACATCGAAAGGCGATTGTCCGATAAAAACCTCTGAGAAACATATTATCCTGTCATCATTTCATTCAGTCTTGGTTCAGTTAGGAACGTAGCAAGGCTCCAACTCTTTGCCTCGCAGTGCTTACGCCTTCTCCACTTGCTCCCTTGAGCCCTGGTGCACCACCTAACCACACCCCGTGACTCTGAATCAAAGATACACAAGCAGCGATGGATCGACTCGAAACAAACCAGCCTGGTTCAACCTCCCCACCAAAAACAGAAATTACGCTCACCTCCCTCCAACCTCGCCCACACGCACCTACGCGACTAATACCGACTCTGGACTTCTTCCCAGTAGCCAAATTATGAACGAGGAGAAAGACCGCACTCAAGAATCTTAATACCTCACACCGGCATAAAAATCGGAGAACCAACTTACTAGGGACACCAGCCCCGCCTTTCGTCCGAACAGTGAATAAAGGCGCGATCACCAACCTTGGCTTTAAATTCACATCTCTCTTGAGTGTGACGATCTGCCTCACTGTGATGCAGCAGCTCGATGCTCTGGCCCTTCTCCAAGTACACTCGATAACCTGATGTGTTACCTTATCAGGAAAGATCTCGTTTACAGAGTCAATATATGGAAAATATCTTAGAGAGATGAGACACAAACACGGCAGCAGTTACTCCACGGCTCGGAATATGGTACTTGACTGTTTTCTGGAAATTGCCTTAAATGAATAGATACGTCATTTCATGCTCCTAACGTGCTTTTCGTCTCTTCCAATTCAGTAGTCTTTTATAAAAACGTAAATGAGATTCAAATAATTTGAAAGCACTCTAAAACGTTCCATTTGAGTCATTTGATACCTGTGACGTCACTGGCTAGCACGCTGCTTCGCTGTCATAATGCTAATTCACAGTGATGTCTTGTTTTGGAATTTACCTTTTGGAAAAAGGGTTTCAATGGTATATAGTATCATACTGTAGTAATACATTTACAAAAACTCCTGAAAGTTGTTTTTTGAGTGTTCCATAGAATAAGATACGTAAAACGTCGTTGCACTGTACTGGGAAGCTGCCAACATGTCGACGACCGAGCGAGGTGGAACTGTGGTTAGCACACTGGACTCGCATTCGGGAGGACGACCGTTCAGTCCCGTTTCCGTGATTTCCCCAAATCGCTTCAGGCAAATGCCGGGATGGTTGCTTTGAAAGAGCAGACTTCCTTCCCCATCCTTCCCGAATCCGACGAGACCGATGACCTAGCAGTTTGGTCTCCTCCCCCAAATCAGCCCAACCATGTCGACCCACAAATTCACTACCTTAACTAAAAACGTGTTGCACTGTGAAAAAATTAACTTGCGTCCGAGATACGCTCTCCCACTGATACAACGAAGGACTGCGTCATTCAGCGATATTACACACATTGTGAAAGTTGTCGTTTTTCTCGACTACGCCTAAGTGTAGTAGTGTAGTTGTGACAACGGTAGACCGTCGAGTTTTATAAGACGACGGCCTTAGATCACTGGTTCGAATCTAACCAGAAAGAACATTTTTAACTTATTTTTGAAACGTCTCGACAGTCCCCGCATATGAAAACCAAATCACAATTACAAAACTTCACCAAACCGGTCAGAAACAGAACAATATTGTGTTTCCTTGATGTTTTCATGCTGTTACATTTGCATTCGCTGTTCACATACGTCACGTTCAAAAAGATATTTTCTAGCTAATGTGACCACACACTTCTTACTTTATTAGAAACAATGTTTTTGTCTGTGTACTATCCAGCTAGGATCCTTATTGTTTAAACTTTTCCAGTTTCATCGTCTTAGATAAAAATGAAGTACGTCTGCTTGAGACATAAGCGTTAGTTTATACTCACTAACTTCACAGCCCTTACGTGTGTGTCACCTGCATCTTGTACATACTTTATACCTCTCATATAGCCTCATTGTCCTGCACCGCCCTGTACTCTGTGCGTATGGTAATGTTCTTACTGCTAACAATGCTTTCCAAAAAAGTCAATTGTTTGTTCGCAGAGTAAATGCACTTATCTTCTGTTGTCCATTTCTAGGACTCAGACTAATGTGAAGCTACATATAACAAATCTCACAATCCAAACAAATAGTGTATCAGTTATTACTAACGCCATTTTCGTATTTCGCGTAAAACTTTTAGAAATGTAGGACTGCCTGGAATCGAACATTTGATCTCTTCGCTTGCATTCGGATGAGCTACCTGTTGAGCCACCGAAACAGTGTTGTGCGCGTTATCACTGCTGAGTGCTTTCTATAGAAAAAATCAGCAGTTAGTTTTGCCGAGAATAATTTTATTGTGCTTTGGGTCGTAGCTCATGACTGATAGTCAGCAATCTAGTTACAGTGTACGGACCCATTTGCAAAAGTTCTACAGTTCCTTAATTTTGAGCGAGTTTAATGATGTTGCAGCGAGCAGAGAAAAGAATGTCCATCGTTGCACATACTGCCACTCTAAATCGACTTTCGCAAGGCTTACACTATCAGCGTTCACAAAATTCCTTTCTATTGTTACTTAAAAGTTTTAATTGCGTTTTCCACCATTAGCTAAACAATTTACGGAAAACGTACGTAAAAGCCTCGTAACTTCGGCTAATGCTCCTTAACACATGTGTGATTGGCAGCACTGGCGCAGGTCGCACACGTTTATATATTAAGCTCGAGAAGATAACTAATTAATTCTATAATAACTGTCAATTAAGTTACTATTACACCGTAACGAAGTTAATTAGAGTCTGTTTTATATTATCTGTTGAAGGTTTCACACGTTTCAAAGTATTCCTCGAACAAAACAAAACATTACCTAAGGGCCGGTTTCCGCGTACTTAAGACGTAGGTTTACATAAAAATTTAAGACATTTCTTTTAGTATTAATTGAAGAATTTAGGTCGTTTTCATTTCACATATATTTGGTAGCGCCGTATCTGCTCGGGGAATTGAAGGTTTTAAGTTCTATCTTTTATTTCCTTTGAAAATGCTTAAAGTACATATCGCGCATACACGATCTTAGGCCTAATTTTTCGGGTATACAAGTTTTGATTTTTTAACTTTAGTTTAACTTCATTACGTTACTATATTAATAGTATACATGTATATTAGTGTTCCACATAACTTTAGTGACTCTTGTAATCTACAGTTAATAGAATATTACTGTTATTGTCTCGATAAATTTTGTAAAAATATCGTAAACAACCATGAGCGAGAAGTGTTTGAGCTGCCGTAGGAAAAATCAGTTCAGGGGTTCTGTGGAGCTGTTGTGGCAGATGGTTACACTGGGGTGAATGTAGTGGCATGGGAATCGGGGAGATAAATGGGTCTCTTCCATGGTATTGCAGATTACGTTCAAGGGGTCCGAAAATAGCGGAACAGGATGGGAAGATTAGAGCCCTTCATGCCGAACTGGATAGTGCTAGGAAAGAAACGGATGAGGTTAAGGGGGGAGAAGGGTGAAGACAGGTGGGAAGTGGTAGCAAGTAACAGAGGCTACAGAAAGAGAACAGCATAGGACAGTTTCATCACTGTCACAAACAACAGATTTGCCTTGCGGAGCAGGCAACAGTACTGATGGAGATCAGGGCTACAATACTGAGTGTGATCCGGTAAAAATAGCATCTGCAGCGAACCATACAAATGATAGCTTTGTTCCTGCTTTCATGCGGTATGATCGGCCCCAATTGAACGAATGGTTCAAATGGCTCTGAGCACTATGGGACTTAACATCTATGGTCATTAGTCCCCTAGAACTTAGAACTACTTAAACTAACCTAAGAACAGCACACAACACCCAGCCATCACGAGGCAGAGAAAATCCCTGACCCCGCCGGGAATCGAACCCGGGAACCCGGGCGTGGGAAGCGAGAACGCTACCGCACGACCACGAGATGCGGGCCCAATTGAACAACTCTGTCGGGAGGGTCGATATGGAGCTACATCAGCTGCTTCAGGCGGCTACTTTGTCAGGCATAGGTTTGGTTCCTGTTGATGGTATAGGTAGGTGGGACTTCACAAGACATGGCCTGCATCTTGTAACCTCCCCCTCACTTATCGACCTTAATGACAGTGAAAAATTAAAACACGTGTACCTAATGGGAATTTAGGAAAAGCAATCGTCACCGAAGTTAAACTGTCGGTAAAGAGAGAGGAAAGGGTTACATCTAAATGAAAGGAAAAGTGCAAATGAAATTGGTGGAAATTAATTTTGAAAAGGAGTAAAGTTAATAAAGAAAGTAAATGTGAGGCCGTTACGTTAACCATTAACTAGCGGTAATTAGATATTTGAGATTTGGGGAAAATTACGGTCGCCAGTCCTATGGAGAATTACTATAGTAACTGAAAAAGAAAGGTTTTTGCACATATAATTAGCACTAGAAACGTGGCAACTGAAGGTTGACATGTGTAGTGTGAAAACTGAAAGTTTGTCAGAAGTAATAAATTTCGCTAAACTCTGACTTAATTTAGCAAAAGAATTAATAAAACCGGAAAATTGAAAGTTAATTTAGTGACTGAAATTAATAGTGAGCTTAGTTTCTGAAGTACTATGAAATTCAATAAAATAAGGTTAGTCTTGGGCTAGCTCAACAATCATTTCAAAAGCTACTTGAATCTACGCAATTTAGAAATAAGAGATTTAACTTTGAACTTGAATTTAATGATTCTGAACAACTAGCAATAGTAAAATTTAGTACATACCAAGCTGAGCTGTAGTCACAGGTAAGCTAAAATATGGTAACAAAACTCGCACTCATAATTTGTGCTTGTGTAATCTAAATATTGTAGCCAGCTATGAATACTTTAACTGAACTTTGAAATTAAAGCAGTGAAATTGAATAATATTACTTTAATGCTGGCGTTTGAATTTCAACGACACTCGGGTTCATTCCGGAAAAGGAAGGGACCTTGCTTGGTAATGCAATTGGGACAATGAGCAACAAATGTTCTTACTAAGTTGCTGTTACGAAAATGGAACAGTTGGAAAAGCTGAGGTCTGCCATACAGTTCTAAAACTTTACGTGCTTCCAGTCTTCCTTGTTGGTTGATTGAAGGTTTGAAGTCGTCGATCGAGGAGGTGGCGACAGTCACTCATTGTCGGCCGTCGCTGTTGCAGAAGCTGGATGTTGGCGCGCCTCCTTCTCGACACTGTCACCAGGCGAAACGGGCTCTTGATGTGCGCCAGCTAATGCTTCCCGTCCGCTACACCGTGTCAGAAACTATCATAGCAAGTCGAGCGCAATTACATGCTGCCAAACCCCGAAAGCGCGCAACTCGTGGGAGCATCACACAACACACCTGTTCCACTGCCCTCCTCCAGCCAGACTCCACTCTGCTTGCGCTCCGCGCGGCAGAGTTAACACTACCAAAGATCATAAGCACTTTGGTTCTCCACACGACCTATCGATGTATTCGTTCGATAGCATAGTTTTCCCTAGGTAACACCCAGCGTAAAAATACAAATAGTATTTACGAAACAAACCAATTATACATCGACATAAATGCATAAATATATATATATACAAATAGTAAAACAATTACAATACATAAAGACACAGAAACGTCATATCTTGAGGTAACGAAACAAGGAAAAAAATTATAGTACAGTAGATGGAAATAGGAGGATATGCATTTCCGGCTTTACAATCTCAGTAGGAAAGGGAAGGGTAAACTGGGTGGGATGATAGCAAAATCTTTAAAGGTGGGCACTGAAACTCATGGGAGTACATTTTTAGGCTAAGTTCAGTATCCAGTCGTCCTATATTGATTGAAATTAAGCTTAATGAGAAGTTCAGACAAGCAGGTATTAGAGATGTGAAAATATCAGAAGATTCTCTTAACAGTACAGTGAAAAATAATCTTAGTATGTCACAAAATTCACATGAAAGCAGAGTAAAAACTAATGTTAATATATTGCATCAGAATATCATGGGATTAAAAAACAAAGTAGACAAGCTTTTTGTTTGTTTAGAAGATGTAGAAACTGAGGGTGGAATAGATGTACTACGCCTGTCTGAACGTCATATAGTCACAGGTATGTAAATGGTAAATGTAGGTGGATATATGCTTTCAGTACATGTAAGCAGAGACACTATGGAGAGAGGAGGAGTTGCCATATATGTTAAAATCTGTCATAGTGATAAAAATTTGGAAACTAAAAATTTTTGTGCATGTGAACTTAAACTAAATACTAGCACTGTCATAATTGTAGCCTTGTGTAGGTACCCACTGGAAAATTTTCAACTATTTATGAAAAACTTGGATTTTTTGTTATGCTATCCATCTGGCAGAGGAAAGAAAATTATTGTTTGTGGGGATTTAAATGTAGATTTTCTGAAAGAGTCCGATAGGAAACTTGACCTTGAAGTATTTCTTGGTTCTTTCAATTTGACATCAGTTACTGATTTTCCTACTCGGGCAGTCAAAAAAATGGTTCAAATGGCTCTGAGCACTATGCGACTTAACTTCTGAGGTCATCAGTCGCCTAGAACTTAGAACTAATTAAACCTAATTAACCTAAGGACATCACACACACCCATACCCGAGGCAGGATTCGAACCTGCGACCATAGCGGTCATGCGGTTCCAGACTGAAGTGCCTAGAACCGCACTGCCACACCAGCCGGCTCGGGCAGTACAGGAAAACAGCACAACGATAGATGATGTATTCACAGACCAAGACAAATGTAATCAAATAAAAACTTTCCCTGTTAAGAATATGATACAGCTCCATACAGTAATGCAAAAACAATCATCCAAACTAGTGCATTAAATTAACGATTTAACAATTCAGAATTTTAGGGAAAGCTTGCAACAGCTAGACTGGGATAAGGTGTGCTGGGAACATGATGCTAATTTAAAATTTAACCTATTTCATGATACTTTTGTGAGTATATTTGAAAACAGCTCCCCTAAGAAAACAGTGAGATACACTTGTAAGCAACCATGTAAAATGCCATGGCTTACTAAAGGAATAAAAATATCTGATAAACAGAAAAAGGAAATATATCTCATACCTAGGAGGAGTAATGATCCAGAAACAGTGAAACATTATAAAAACTACCGCACTGTATTAAGAAAAATTATTAAAAAGTCCACAAGTATGTGTGTTATGTCTGAGATTAGCACATCTGATACTAAAATTAAAACAATTTGGAATATTGTTAAAGGGGAAACAAGGCAACTGAGAGTACAGGAAGACTGTATTTCTATTAAACACAATAAAAAGTTTGTTAACAAGAAGTCAGAAGTAGAAAACATTTTTAATAATCATTTTAAAAGTGTTGTAGAGAAAATAGGATCCACCTATTCATTAGAAAATGCAGGGCAGTATAATGGAAGAGGCAGTACTTATGCAATTTGATAAAATTGGCATTCAACCCCCCTCTCCTACTGAAATTAAGAAAATAATTAATTCACTTAAAAATAAAAGTTCACATGGAATTGATGGCATTTCCAACAGACTACTAAAACCTTGTTCCCAACAAATAAGTAGGATTCTCTTCCACATATGTAGTAACTCAGTGAAACAGGGCATTTTACCAGATAGACTGAAATGGGGCTGGACGTTTTAGCTGTTAGTGGCATTCGGGTAAGGGGTGAGAAAGAAGAGGTAGTGGGAGAATACAAGGTCTACCTGTCAGGAGTCAAAGCAGGAATAGCACAATGGGGTGTAGGGCTTTACATCAGGAAAGACATGGAAACCAGCGTAGTTGCAATAAGGTATGTAAACGAACGACTGATGTGGGTAGATTTGACAGTGTCTAGCAAGAAAATTAGGATTGTGTCAGTATATTCGCATTGTGAAGGGACAGATCAAGATAAGATGGATAGTTTTTATGAGGCACTCAGTGATGTAGTTGTTAGAGTAAAGGACAAGGACAGTGTTCAGCTCATGAGTGATTTTAACGCCAGCATTGAAAATCGAACAGAAGGGTATGAAAAGGTTATGGGTAAATTTGGAGGGGATATGGAGGCCAACAGGAACGGGAAACAACTCTTGGTTTTCTGTGCCAGTATGGGCTTAGTAATCACAAACTCCTTTTTTAAACATAAGAACATTCACTGGTATACTTGGGAAGGCAGGGGAACCAGATCTGTCATTGACTATATAATAACAGATCAGGAATTCAGGAAGGCTGTGAGGGACACACGTGTATTCAAGGGATTCTTTGATGACACCGATCATTATTTAATCTGAATTGAAATTGGGATTGTGAGGCCGAAAGTGCAGGAGGTCAGGTCCATATGTAGTAGGATAAGAGTGGAGAAACTTCAGGATAAGGAAATCAGGCACAAGTACATAACAGCGATCTCAGAATGGTACCAGTTAGTTGAATGTAGTCAATTACAGTCATTGGAAAAGGAATGAACAAGGTACAGGGACACAGTACTAGAAGTGGCTAAAGAATGTCTTGGAACAGTAGTGTGTAAAAGTAGGATGAAACAAACAGCTTGGTGGAATGATACAGTCAAGGCAGCCTGTAAAAGGAAAACGAAGGCGTATCAAAAATGGCTACATACTAGAACTCAGGTAGACAGAGAAAGTTATGTTGAAGAAAGAAACAAAGCCAAACAGATAACTGCAGCATCCAAGAAGAAATCGTGGGAAGACTTTGGAAACAGGTTGGAGACTATGGGTCAAGCTGCTGGAAAACCATTCTGGAGTGTAATTAGCAGTCTTCGAAAGGGAGGTAAGAAGGAAATGACAAGTATTTTGGACAGGTCAGGAAAACTGATGGTGAATCCTGTGGATACCTTGGGCAGATGGAGGGAATATTTTGAAGAGTTGCTCAATGTAGGTGAAAATGTGATCAGTAATGTTTCAGATTTCGAGGTAGAATGGGATCGGAATGATGATGGAAATAGGATCACATTTGAGGAAGTGGAAAAAATGGTCAATAGATTGCAGCGCAATAAAGCGGCTGGGGTGGATGAAATTAAGTCGGAACTCATCAAATACAGTGGAATGTCAGGTGTTAAATGGCTACACAGAATAACTGAAATGGCCTGGGAGTCGGGACAGGTTCCATCAGACTGGACAAAAGCAGTAATCACACCAATCTTTAAACGTGGAAACAGAAAAGATTGTAACAACTACAGAGGTATCTCTTTAATCAGTGTTGTGGATAAAATCTTCTCAGGTATTGTTGAAAGGAAAGTGCGAGTATTAGTTGAGGAGCAATTGAATGGAAATCAGTGTGGGATTAGGCCTCTTAGAGGTTGTCAGGACCAGATC
Source organism: Schistocerca piceifrons (assembly GCF_021461385.2). Lineage (NCBI taxonomy): Eukaryota > Metazoa > Arthropoda > Insecta > Orthoptera > Acrididae > Schistocerca > Schistocerca piceifrons. Next base: position 1,022,044,650 of record NC_060138.1, on the reverse strand, counting down.
TTTAGCTTATGGCAAATAATGGAGAAGTGTTATGAGTGGAACAGGGAATTGTATCTATGCTTTATAGATCTAGAAAAGGCATATGACCGGGTTCCTAGGAGGAAGTTATTGTCTGTTCTACAAGATTATGGAATAGGAGGCAAACTTTTGCAAGCAATTAAAGGTCTTTACATGGATAGTCAGGCAGCAGTTAGAGTTGAAGGTAAATTGAGTTCATGGTTCAGAGTAGTTTCAGGGGTAAGACAAGGCTGCAACCTGTCTCCACTGTTGTTCATATTATTTATGGATCATATGTTGAAAACAATAGACTGGCTGGGTGAGATTAAGATATGTGAACACAAAATAAGCAGTCTTGCATATGCGGATGACTTAGTTGTGATGGCAGATTCGATTGAAAGTTTGCAAAGTAATATTTCAGAGCTAGATCAGAAATGTAAGGACTATGGTATGAAGATTAGCATCTCCCAAACGAAAGTAATGTCAGTGAGAAAGAAATATAAACGGATTGAGTGCCAAATAGGAGGAACAAAGTTAGAACAGGTGGACGGTTTCAAGTACTTAGGATGCATATTCTCACAGGATGGCAACATAGTGAAAGAACTGGAAGCGAGGTTTAGCAAAGCTAATGCAGTGAGCGCTCAGCTACGGTCTACTCTCTTCTGCAAGAAGGAAGTCAGTACCAAGACTAAGTTATCTGTGCACCGTTCAATCTTTCGACCAACTTTGTTGTATGGGGCGAAAGCTGGGTGGATTCAGGTTACCTTATCAACAAGGTTGAGGTTACGGATATGAAAGTAGCTAGGATGATTGCAGGTACTAGTAGATGGGAACAATGGGAGGAGGGTGTCCACAATGAGTAAATCAAAGAAAAACTGGGAATGAACTCTATAGATGTAGCGCTCAGGGCGAACAGGCTTAGATGGTGGGGTCATGTTACACGCATGGGAGAAGCAAGGTTACCCAAGAGACTCATGGATTCAGCAGTAGAGGGTAGGAGGAGTCGGGGCAGACCCAGGAGAAGGTACCTGGATTCGGTTAAGAATGATTTTGAAGTAATAGGTATAACATCAGAAGAGGCACCAATGTTAGCACTGAATAGGGGATCATGGAGGAACTGTATAAGGGGGGCTATGCTCCAGACTGAATGCTGAAAGGCATGATCAGTCTTAAATGATGATGATGATGATGATGATGATGATGATGATGACTGAAATTCGCTATTGTTATACCATTGCATAAAAAAGGGAATAGGTCTGATGTTAACGACTTATATGCCCAGTCTCATTTCTGACAGCTTTATCCAAACTTCTTGAAAAAGTAATGTATTCAAGAGTTGCATCACATATTCGTAAAAATGAAGTACTAACAAAATGTTAATTTCGTTTTCAGAAAGGCTTTTCAACAGAAAATGCTATATATACTTTCAATGATCAAATATTAAATGCATTGAATAACTGTACATCACCCAGTGGGATATTTTGTGAATCTCTCAAAGGCTGTTGATTGTGTGAATCATGAAATTTTTCTAGGTAAGCTAAAGTATTTTGGTATGAGTGGGACAGTGCACAAATGGTTTAATTCATACTTAACTGGAAGAATGCAGGAAGTTGAAATTAATAGTATAGATAGTCTGCAAAAACCAGCAGTGTCCTCTAACTGGGGAGGTATCAACAATTGCATCCCACAGGGTTCAGTCTTGGGTCCCTTGCTGTTCTTAATATACATTAACGACATGTCACTCTATATTCATGAAGATGCAAAGCTAGTTATTTTGCTGATGATACAAGTATAGTAATTACATTCAACAACAAAGAATCAGCTGAGGAAACTGCAACTAATGTCTTTCAGAAAACTATTAAGTGGTTCTCTGCAAATGTACTGTCACTAAATTCTGAGAAAACACAGTTACACAATTCTGTACAGTAAATGGCATAACAGTATTGATAAATATAGACTATGAACAGAAGGCAGCAAGAAACACATCGGTGATCTGCTGAAACAGTTAGGTTCAGCTACTTATGCTATTAGGGTCATTGCAAATTTTGGTGATAAACGTATCAGTAAATTAGCCTACTATGCCTATTTTCATTCATTGATTTCATACGGCATCATATTTTGGAGCAATTCGTCATTAAGAGAGAAAGTATTCATTGCACAAAAGCGTGTAATCAGAATAATAGCTGGAGCCCATCAAAGATGATCTTTCAGACATTTATTTATGCAACTTGGGATATTCACAGTACCTTCACAATACACGTATTCACTTATGAAATTTGTCATTAATAACCCATCCCAATTCAATTCAAGAATAACAGCGAAGTGCATGCTAAACACTATGTAAGTAGGCTGTTTAGGTTTTCTTATTGATAACGCCACATAGCGCTCTGTATGAAAATCACTTGCTGTGCTGTGTGCAGTCTGTGGCTGCTTTGCATTGTTGTAATACTCGCCATTGTAGCGTTGGGCAGCTGGGTGTGAACAGCGCGTAGCGTTAGCAGTTGGAGGTGAGCCGCCAGCAGTTGTGGATGTGGGGAGAGAGATGGCGGAGTTTTGAAATTTGTAAGACTGGATGTCATGAACTGCTATGTATATTATGATTTTTCAACACTATTAAGGTAAATACATTGTTTGTTCTCTATTAAAATCTTTCATTTGCTAACTATGCCTATCAGTAGTTAGTGCCTTCCGTAGTTTGAATCTTTTATTTAGCTGGCAGTAGTGGCGCTTGCTGTATTGCAGTTCCGAGTAACCAAGATATTTGTGTGGTAAGCGATTTGTGAAACGTATAGGTTAATGTCAGTCAGGGCCATTTTTTTTTGTAGGGATTTTTTGAAAGCCAGATTGCGTAGCGCTAAAAAAATATTGTGTGTCAGTTTAAGCACAGTCATGTATAATTGTTCAAAGGGGACGTTTTATATGTCGACCCATAGCCGAGGATACCTCACTGGAATCTTCTAATTTTTTCTTGTAGTTTGTGTAATTAGTGTAGCTTTTGTTTATTGCTAGCACGTAATTTTAGAGAGAATTTCCTTTGTAGTTGTAGTTTTTCATTCTTGTACAGAAAACAGTTGTGGCATGCATGTAGATTTGCACCAAGTATTTCGCAGCTGCGCTTACAATTAACGAGATATCATTTTCAATGCTATGTTAATGTGTTTTCTTATTTTGCTCTTCAAATTGTGCTTTTCTGTGTTGTCGTGTGAAATATTGTGACAATAATGGCGTGTGAAAAACCTAATACTAGGCTGTAAAGTAAACTGAGAAATGACAGTGAAGACGAAAGCAGTGTGTTAGCGCCACCGTGTAATGAATTAACTAATGTTCAAAGTAGTAATTTGGTAATTGTGCATAGGGAAATGGAGCGGGCTGCAAACAGTGGTGTAGACAGTGAAACAATTAGTGAACAGGGAAGCATTATCGATCGATCGGTCGGCAACAGCCCGCCTCAGGAATCGGGAATGATAGGACACAATTTTGCAAATACTGCAGATCAGGTTTTGGGTCCTCATCGTTTTCTCAAATAAGTCAAGACACATTTTCTGCTTGTCAAAATGTGAATGTTGCTGGTGCAACTTCACTGCCGAAAAGCACTGAGGAACATGTTTCAGACACCGGTGCATTGCTATTACAGTTAATGCAACAAATGGGACAAAGGCTACAAAAGTTAGACACAATGGAACAAAATCTTCAAAAGTTAGACACAATGGAACAAAATCTTCAAAAGTTAGACACCACACTTGAACAAACACGTCAAGATTTAACTACTGAGTTACATAAAACCGAATCGAAATGTCAAAAAGTCTGTAATGACGTAAAAACACAAATTTGTGAGCATTTCCAACCTATTTTGTCGCGTCATGAAAATGCATTACAGAATCATGAAGCAGCCATAAAGGAACTGGAAACTATGGTTCATGAAAATCACGACACCTTGCAAGCTAAAATTGACTCAGTTGCATGTACCAATTTGGTTACGCAACTTGCAAGAACTTAAAGGACACAGTAGATACTCTCAAAATTGGTTCAGAAAGACACATGGAGGAAATTAGTTCATTATCAGAGAAAGTAGTTGAACTTTCGGATCAGCTAAATAATTTATTTACGAAGGTAGATGATAATCTGAATGACACAAAACCGGTAGTCTTTAATGACACAGAAGAGTGCGAACAAATTAGGAAATTCAAACAAAATCAGAATCAAATTAATACGCAACACCAAAGAGAAATCCGGGAAGTACAAGATGAGTTGACACAGGTAATACAGGAATTACATATTTTAGAAGCCACTCGTGCTCCAATACGGGAAGAGGGACATAGAAATACGGAACAGCCACAAAATAATAACTCAGGGCACTTCGGAAATTATGAAAGAAATTGGCAAGGTACACCGAATTTTGAGATGGAACCGCCGAAACGACCTAACAATGACCGACATGCGACTCGCCGACATGATGATTTTGACTATAAGCTGTTCATTACTACACGTAAATTCAAAACATTTAAGAATTCTGGCAACGACATTCATCCACAAGCATGGCCCCATCAATTCTCTCATTGTTTTCCTCCCAACTGGTCATTAGAGCACAGATTACAATTAATGTGTGGCTATTTAGAGAATGAACCAGCTGTAAGAATGCGATCGGTCTTCACGATTGCCACAGTGAAGGAGAATTTTATCATGCCTTCCTCTCAGCATATTGGTCTCAAGCTACACAAGACCGAGTAAAACATAGCATCATAATGATGAAACATTTCGAACAATCTGAATTTTCCAGTCTTGTGAAATATTTTGAATCAATATCTTTCAAACATATACAGCCCTTCAGAACTCATCTGCATTTGCTTAATGAAATTGCCTGAACATTTAAGAAATACGAGGGCGGTTCAGAAAGTAACCTCCGATTGGTCACAGTGCGGGTTGTGGGGGGAGTAGCGACGCCATCTGTGCGTTCACGCACTCAACAGGTCAGTCGGCATCAAGCCGTGGTCGAGTGAACGTCGTACCTGCGCTAGTTTAGTTTTTGTGGCAGTTTGAAATGTGTGCTGCAATAGAAAACCCCGCCAAATGTGAAGTGCGTGCTGTCATAAGGTTTTTTACAGCCAAAGGATATTCTGCAGCAGCTATTCATCGTGAGTTTTGTGCCGTGTACGGACCAAGAGTTATGAGTGAAGGAATTGTCCGTGAATGGGTACGTTTATTTAAAAGTGGACGAGAAAACGTTCATGATGAAGAGAGGAGTGGTAGACCATCATTGGTGACTGACGAACTCGTTCAGACAGTTGATGCAAAAGTTCGTGAAAATCGACGTTTCTCAATGTCGGAGGTGTCTACTGGTTTTCCACAGATTTCTAAGACTCTCTTGTACGAGATAGTGACAGCAAGATTGGGTTACCGTAAGTTCTGTGCACGATGGGTGCCCAGAATTCTTACCGACCACCACAAAACTCAAAGAATGGCCTCTGCATTAGACTTTCTGTCACGTTATGAGCACAAAGTAGAACCATTGTTAAACAGAATCGTGACCGGTGACGAAACCTGGATTAAGTACGTGAACCCTGAGACAAAAGAACAATCAAAGATGTGGGCACATTCAAATTCGCCTACCAAACCAAGAAAAGCTTCGCAAGATTTTTCTGCCAGAAAACTGATGGCAACGGTGTTTTGGGATGCCAAAGGGGTGTTGTTGGTTGAATTCATGGAACGTGGTACGACCTTTAATCAAGACATATACTGTGAAACAATAAAAAAGTTACGACGGGCTATACAGAACAAACGCCGTGGTATGCTGACTTCCGGTATCGTTTTTTTGCACGATAACGCCCATCCTCACTCTGCTCGCAGAACAACGGCCCTTCTTGAGTCCTTCAAGTGGGACGTTATCAACCATCCACCTTACAGCCCAGACCTGGCGCCAAGTGATTATCACCTCTTCATGCATTTGAAGAAATGGCTTGGGTCACAGCGGTTTGATAACGACGAAGAGCTCAAAGATGCGGTCACAGGCTGGCTCCAGGCACAAGCGGGTGATTTTTATGCAGAAGGAATTTCAAAGCTTGTGAAGAGATACGATAAGTGCCTCAATCGCTATGGAGACTATGTAGAAAAATAGTGCAAAGATGTAGTTGTAAGATGTATATATTAAAATATTTTTATTTAACTTGGTGTATTTTTTTAAATCAGTCGGAGGTTACTTTCTGAACGGCCCTCGTATTATTTTTGGCAGGACGTTGCAAAGACGACATTGAAGCTTTTCAGGGACTCTTACAAGAATTAGAAATTGACACAGACAGTCGCGGGATGCGAAAACAGGAAAACAATCACTACAGGTCACATCCGTCGCAATTACACGATAAAAGAAATAATAACTGGACATGACAAGGGTATTCTCACAACACAAATCGTGACCAAAACAGACACCATCCGTATGACAACCGTTGGCAGAATAATAGTTACAGAGAAAGATCGCTTTTCCATAGTAATGAATGTGACAGAGACAACCATAGAATCAGACAATATGGGAACCAAAATAATTATTATCAATGGAGACGGAATAACTTCAGACGCAACGGTCCACCACGCAGTTACGATTCCGGGAGAAATTCTCCACCACATGACCGACAAACAAGAAACTATGTAAACTACCGACAAAACGACAGACCTGAATTCCATCAGAACTGGCGAGCTTCAAACAGGGCCAGGACCTTTTCGTCAAGGTGAATTTGTAGAAGTTAGGTCTCCTAATCCCAATACCGACGCGCGCCAACAAGGGAACAGACAATGACACGCACCGCAGGCAGCCACGCGCGCCGGCTGGCTCAGAGAAAAATAACATAGGCGCTAACCTTGAGAAAAATTCCAGTATTCTTTGCCGACATATACCGCATGACAATTGCATTCAAGTTCGAACTCTGAGTACTATGAAGAGTAAAGGATTTCACCACACTTCACATATAAAACCGCTTATTGAGAGATAATCTGCTTTTTAACTTTGTCTTTGCCATAAAACTTTTCACTTCACATTTCTAGTATGCTTTGTCAGACTTAGAATCTGTTAACATGCAACAATGTTTGAAGTTAAATATCCAGTCAAGAACCAAGAGAACTTATTTAAACAGAAATTACGAATGCATTGTTATTGTGAACAGACGACACAGTGTTATTGTGTGTGTACACTCTTGCTTGTTAGTTGCACGATTACGTAACGACTATAAGGTTCACATACTTAGAACATTTACCAGTACTGCTAATGAGATTTTAGTGCAACATTTTGGTTTACTTGAAAATACATTCTGGATTTAAAGTACCTTCTGTGAGATACCAGATGACACAGTGGTTAGTTTATGTGACAACTACACGATTTTATCACGACGCTACTAATGAGTGACAATTTACAATGTTGCTTTTGTGCTGTATCTGTTTTATATCTGCACAGCTTTTCTGTATTATTCTGGAAAGTAAAACATGTTTTAGTAGTAACTTTTGTGGTATAGCAACAATGAGACAGCCTTTTTCGTGGCACAACAATACGTTACTGTACAGTACTTTCTTCATCACGCCAATAAGCATAATAACTACGATATCTATACGCAAAGTATTTCACTTTTGTTTATCATGAGGTAAGTACATTGACTTCTGCAGAACTTAGCTTTCGGAGGACGATAACTACGACACTTCCATAGAGATTATGTTGCAACAAGACGCACAGTTTAGCGCTACAGTACACGCATTTGAGTGATTAATTTTATACTTAAAACATTTATTTTTAAAGATTTTTGAATTACAAAGAAAGTTTTCCGTGATACATTTCATTCCATTGCTGTAATCTGTAACACCTGAGGGTATAATTACATTAATCCTCAGGGGGGTACACGCTTACTTTGTGTACCATGTGTTTGGCAAGCACAAGGAGCCCTAGCTAATATGGTATTTGCTTATACAACTTTACACATCGGTACCATATTTCTCTAACACATAAATTACACAGCTATCTGATCATTTAACTGGGAGGGACAAACATTTATTTTACTACATCAGTGACACATGTCTACGCAATTACACAGTTGGATAACTTCACATTTATGAAACTGCATTATGTCTGTACTTTGTGAACCGTTAATATTTTTTTTTCTAACCATTGTGATACCATGAGAGCTTTGGAAGTCGCATTTGGTATGGGGTCATGATTTTTAAAGTACGTTTGAGGTAGATGACACTATTGAAACGAGCAGAGAATTTTTTAGGTTTTGAAATTATTGCAGAAAGCTACGACGTTTTTGAGATTTGACTGAGGTGTTATGATGTTATTATTACGACGACGATGTGTATTATGCTGCTGAGGTATGTTTATGATCAATAGGCTGATGCTATATGAGGAATTTGATTATGCTATGTATTTATTATGATGAAGTATTGAAGAAGTGTCGACGAATATGTATATGTGCAATAAGGTAAGGGATAATGAGTAGTGGTTAGGGACTCTGACTTGTGAAAAAGGATGTTGGAAACCAAGAATCGTACTTTAAGAGTTATGAAATGTGTGTAAATGCGTGAATGTATCACAAAAAATTTTTTTGGACACTGTTATATTTATAGGATTTTGTTTCTACAGATTTGTAACGCAAATATTTCGACCTGTGAAATTTTATTTGTATCAAACTGTCACTGTAGCGGAAACTGATGTCGTAAATATTTCGGTAAGAAAGGTAAGTGACCGTGATGTAATGCATTGTGAGCGGCCAGGTGTGCCAGCCGCCTTGAGAAAAAACCATTAGGTGGAGAAGAAAGAGGCCATTACCCTCGCTATTGACATTTCTTTGTAGAAAGCTTTGCAAATACAACACGCTCAAACTTGAAAACATATGATTATACTGTGGAGCTTTTAATTTATGATATTTACTAAAATGTCTAATGAAATTATGAGAAACATTTTATATCTATTGTCTTTGTAGTTGAGAGGTTGCTCATTTTGTTTAATATCTAGTTTCTGGCTGCACTGCAGCATTGGTTAAAATAAAATTTTATAGATGTACTAATATAGATACTTTATGCCTATAGATCCAGTAAATTATAAAATTTATGATCTACTTAACAAAAAAAACGAAGGAGCACAAAAAGATATTTCCCTTCACAGGACTTGTGTACATAATTTTCTTTTCAACTACTTGGTAATTTTTTTGTAGAATAACTTCTTGTAGTGCACCACTTTAATTAAGATGTGAATAGACATTTCCCTTATCTGCATTGTTGTCTTTAGTGTACTATTCTTTCTGCTTGAGCTTTGTCATGTTTAGATATAAGTTATTGCATTTGCTGCTGCTGTGTGCCAGGCATAGTGCTATTAAATTTCACTTTGTATTACTCTGTTAAGCTAGTTTTACTTCTGGTTTATTTTTCTTGTTGCTGCACATTGGCTCATATTAGTTGTAATGTTGCATTGCTTGGAAATTTTGATTTTACTGTAGCTTGCTTTGCCAATTTCCATTTTTTTGTCATTGCTGTTTGTGTTATTTGTTTTGTGTTGCTGCATTGCCTCGTCCCTTAGTTTATGCATCTGAGCTCAGTAGATTTAAGTTAGCTTAAGAGGGAGTAGACTATATAAGAAACTAACTATGATGAATTGGAAGAAATGCATTGAGAAGTTATACGAGAAAAGTACAGAAAGCAGGTATAGATATGACTTTTTGGAAATAATGAAGAACGAAGGGAGATCTCCGAGAAGTAAAGAAAGTTTTGTTTGCAAAATACTGCAGTAAAACAAACCCAGTCCTTTCCTTGTGTTATCCCACTATGTGTTTGTGTACCCTTGTGTATTTATGTTATATGTTTATCTGATAAGACTTACGTTGTAGAATTTTTCTAATACTCAGCTACATGAACTATGATGACGAATACTGTTATCCTCAAATATAATTTGCATTAATAATATGTTATTTACTTTGTAAAGATGTTAGACATTATTAATTCTGTTCTGTTTTAATGCTCATGTGTGAAGTTGATGTTTCAATAATTATTCTGATCTTTTATGTATTTACTTACGTCATAATTTCTGTAACACTGATGTATATGTTTATTTCTATTCTTTTGTAAAGCCCCTATTACTACAAATGTTATCTGTATTATTATGTTTTTAATGATGTATTTTGTACTGTTGTTATAAAATTGTAATTGATACCAGTTCATCATATTATTAACTTGTAAGTTCCATTTCACTGCACACGTTTCTGTTGGTCATAGTATATGGACAATATGTGAGAAGTAGGGACTGTTAGTGTTTCCACGTGTGTTAATAATTCAGCAAGGGACTGGATAACAGCATTGCTGGTTCTAAGGACAATTCCAAAAATTTTGTGAGTGCACAAGTGGTGGTTATGGACTTGCTATATTGTCCGCAAGACTCTTCGATGGTGATTGTGCACCTGCACAGTTGCAACAGATGGCTGCTGGCCGTCTCTACAAGTACTACAGTGGGTCTGCGTCTTCGATGACCCACCAATACCATTATTTCTACAAGGACTGCAGTGGGTCTGCACCTCTGGTGGCCCACCAATACCACAATCTCTACCAGGACTACAGTGGGTCTGCCCTGTGATGACCTACCTACCAGTATTCTTCAAAATTTCGACTGACTCTGCTGCGGGTTTGCTCTGTTGTGGCCAATTACCTGTCTGCATGTCGAGAGTCAGCACTATCTTTCCGTTGGAAGGACACCGTTACTTCTTCAAGACTGCATGGAAATCCACTACTTCCATGTGCATTTTCTTTTACTGCTTAGACTTTGAGAAAAACACTGCAATTTTACTGCGATGAACGATCAGGACTGTCTTTATGGACTTTGACCAACATTGTATCAATAAGTGTGTGCATTTGATTTCTTTGTTATTGTAAAAATGAAAAATTTTTTTCTAATCATTATTGACCACCGCCCAAAACAATTTGAAAAATTTTTTGTGGGGAGCATGGGGGCTATGTAAGTAGGCTGTTTAGGTTTTCTTATTGGTAACGCCACGTAGCGCTCTGTATGAAAATCACTGGCTGTGCTGTGTGCAGTCTGTGGCTGCTTTGGATTGTTGTAATACTCGCCATTGTAGCGTTGGGCAGCTGGATGTGAACAGCGCGTAGCGTTGGGCAGTTGGAGGTGAGCCGCCAGCAGTGGTGGATGTGGGGAGAGACATGGCGGAGTTTTGAAATTTCTAAGACTGGATGTCATGAACTGCTATGTATATTATGATTTTTCAACACTATTAAGGTAAATACATTGTTTGTTCTCTATTAAAATCTTTCATTTGCTAACTATGCCTATCAGTAGTTAGTGCTTTCCGTAGTTTGAATCTCTTATTTAGCTGGCAGTAGTGGCGCTCGCTGTATTGCAGTAGTTCGAGTAACCAAGATTATTGTGAGGTAAGCGATTTGTGAAACGTATAGGTTAATGTTAGTCAGGGCCATTTTTTTTGTAGGGATTTTTTGAAAGTCAGATTGCGTTGCGCTAAAAATATTGTGTGTCAGTTTAAGCCCAGTCACGTATATAATTTTTCAAAAGGGGACGTTTCAACTAGAAGAAAGGGTGACCTTCACTATTCTGGATTAAATCTCACTTTGGCACAGATAGGGGTGATTTATGCTGCCACAAAAATTTTTGGTCATTTGCCAAATAGTAGTAAAAGTCTGACAGATAGACAACCAACATTTGGAAGCAAATTAAATGAATTTCTGAATGACAACTCCTTCTACTCAATAGATGAATTCTTAGATATGAAGTAGTAACTGTATAAAAAAAATAATTATGTGTAAAGAAAACTTATGTTAAAGTGACACATTCCACATCATTACGAAATTTATTCATGATCTATGGAACAAGGATCAAGGTATGTATGTATATGTAGCTTCGTCTTACTCCTAGTCTGTGACGTCATCAATTAGCCGATAACAGAACGTTTCCGATCGCGTGACCAAATCATGGTATTTAATGATTTTTAAGGTTTAATTACATAAAAATAACAGATATTTTACAAGAATATTGATCGTAAATGTTATTTATATGTGAGCTGTGGCGGCTCTAATCTTGGCAGCATGACATTTCACTGGTGCCGCTGACTACTTAGGTTGCTGATATCTATTCGATCGTGTGTCGCGAGCTGACGTCGTTCGCCGAAGTGTGTGTGTGGGGGGGGGGGGAGGGGGGGTGGTTTGGCGGGGTTCGAAGAGCAGTAAGTAGGCTGGAGGGCACGTGTCTGATAAGTCGTGGCTTTTGGGGGGACTGGCTGTCCGGCGCGGGTCTCGAGAAGCCGAGAAAGGTTAAATCGGTCTGGGGAAAGCCTGCCCGGCTCGCTTAAGGACTGGTAGCGGCGGGCTGCCAGAAGACCTGCGGACGTCGCGTGCAACTTTGTCGGAAAGTTCCCGGCTTACTCTGCAAGCTTCAATTTTACGGCACCCCGACGATCGCCTGTAAGGATTGGAGGCAATAACTCCCTGGCTGGAATCCTGTAAGTCACCACTCCTTCACACCTGAGTGGAATTAAGTGTTTTGTTCTTATTTTTGAGTACTTGATATTGTAAGGCCATGTCTGTGTTGTATGGGATTTGACCTGTTATATTAACGGGCGGGCTGCGAGAAGACCTACGGACGTCGCGTGCAACTTTGTCGGAAAGTTCCCGGCTTACTCTGCAAGCTTCAATTTTACGGCACCCCGACGATCGCCTGTAAGGATTGGAGGCAATAACTCCCTGGCTGGAATCCTGTAAGTCACCACTCCTTCACACCTGAGTGGAATTAAGTGTTTTGTTCTTATTTTTGAGTACTTGATATTGTAAGGCCATGTCTGTGTTGTATGGGATTTGACCTGTTATATTAACGGGCGGGCTGCGAGAAGACCTACGGACGTCGCGTGCAACTTTGTCGGAAAGTTCCCGGCTTACTCTGCAAGCTTCAATTTTACGGCACCCCGACGATCGCCTGTAAGGATTGGAGGCAATAACTCCCTGGCTGGAATCCTGTAAGTCACCACTCCTTCACACCTGAGTGGAATTAAGTGTTTTGTTCTTATTTTTGAGTACTTGATATTGTAAGGCCATGTCTGTGTTGTATGGGATTTGACCTGTTGTATTAACGGGCGGGCTGCGAGAAGACCTACGGACGTCGCGTGCAACTTTGTCGGAAAGTTCCCGGCTTACTCTGCAAGCTTCAATTTTACGGCACCCCGACGATCGCCTGTAAGGATTGGAGGCAATAACTCCCTGGCTGGAATCCTGTAAGTCACCACTCCTTCACACCTGAGTGGAATTAAGTGTTTTGTTCTTATTTTTGAGTACTTGATATTGTAAGGCCATGTCTGTGTGGTATGGGATTTGACCTGTTATATTAACGGGCGGGCTGCGAGAAGACCTACGGACGTCGCGTGCAACTTTGTCGGAAAGTTCCCGGCTTACTCTGCAAGCTTCAATTTTACGGCACCCCGACGATCGCCTGTAAGGATTGGAGGCAATAACTCCCTGGCTGGAATCCTGTAAGTCACCACTCCTTCACACCTGAGTGGAATTAAGTGTTTTGTTCTTATTTTTGAGTACTTGATATTGTAAGGCCATGTCTGTGTTGTATGGGATTTGACCTGTTATATTAACGGGCGGGCTGCGAGAAGACCTACGGACGTCGCGTGCAACTTTGTCGGAAAGTTCCCGGCTTACTCTGCAAGCTTCAATTTTACGGCACCCCGACGATCGCCTGTAAGGATTGGAGGCAATAACTCCCTGGCTGGAATCCTGTAAGTCACCACTCCTTCACACCTGAGTGGAATTAAGTGTTTTGTTCTTATTTTTGAGTACTTGATATTGTAAGGCCATGTCTGTGTTGTATGGGATTTGACCTGTTATATTAACGGGCGGGCTGCGAGAAGACCTACGGACGTCGCGTGCAACTTTGTCGGAAAGTTCCCGGCTTACTCTGCAAGCTTCAATTTTACGGCACCCCGACGATCGCCTGTAAGGATTGGAGGCAATAACTCCCTGGCTGGAATCCTGTAAGTCACCACTCCTTCACACCTGAGTGGAATTAAGTGTTTTGTTCTTATTTTTGAGTACTTGATATTGTAAGGCCATGTCTGTGTTGTATGGGATTTGACCTGTTATATTAACGGGCGGGCTGCGAGAAGACCTACGGACGTCGCGTGCAACTTTGTCGGAAAGTTCCCGGCTTACTCTGCAAGCTTCAATTTTACGGCACCCCGACGATCGCCTGTAAGGATTGGAGGCAATAACTCCCTGGCTGGAATCCTGTAAGTCACCACTCCTTCACACCTGAGTGGAATTAAGTGTTTTGTTCTTATTTTTGAGTACTTGATATCGTAAGGCCATGTCTGTGTTGTATGGGATTTGACCTGTTATATTAACGGGCGGGCTGCGAGAAGACCTACGGACGTCGCGTGCAAATTTGTCGGAAAGTTCCCGGCTTACTCTGCAAGCTTCAATTTTACGGCACCCCGACGATCGCCTGTAAGGATTGGAGGCAATAACTCCCTGGCTGGAATCCTGTAAGTCACCACTCCTTCACACCTGAGTGGAATTAAGTGTTTTGTTCTTATTTTTGAGTACTTGATATTGTAAGGCCATGTCTGTGTTGTATGGGATTTGACCTGTTATATTAACGGGCGGGCTGCGAGAAGACCTACGGACGTCGCGTGCAACTTTGTCGGAAAGTTCCCGGCTTACTCTGCAAGCTTCAATTTTACGGCACCCCGACGATCGCCTGTAAGGATTGGAGGCAATAACTCCCTGGCTGGAATCCTGTAAGTCACCACTCCTTCACACCTGAGTGGAATTAAGTGTTTTGTTCTTATTTTTGAGTACTTGATATTGTAAGGCCATGTCTGTGTTGTATGGGATTTGACCTGTTATATTAACGGGCGGGCTGCGAGAAGACCTACGGACGTCGCGTGCAACTTTGTCGGAAAGTTCCCGGCTTACTCTGCAAGCTTCAATTTTACGGCACCCCGACGATCGCCTGTAAGGATTGGAGGCAATAACTCCCTGGCTGGAATCCTGTAAGTCACCACTCCTTCACACCTGAGTGGAATTAAGTGTTTTGTTCTTATTTTTGAGTACTTGATATTGTAAGGCCATGTCTGTGTTGTATGGGATTTGACCTGTTATATTAACGGGCGGGCTGCGAGAAGACCTACGGACGTCGCGTGCAACTTTGTCGGAAAGTTCCCGGCTTACTCTGCAAGCTTCAATTTTACGGCACCCCGACGATCGCCTGTAAGGATTGGAGGCAATAACTCCCTGGCTGGAATCCTGTAAGTCACCACTCCTTCACACCTGAGTGGAATTAAGTGTTTTGTTCTTATTTTTGAGTACTTGATATTGTAAGGCCATGTCTGTGTTGTATGGGATTTGACCTGTTATATTAACGGGCGGGCTGCGAGAAGACCTACGGACGTCGCGTGCAACTTTGTCGGAAAGTTCCCGGCTTACTCTGCAAGCTTCAATTTTACGGCACCCCGACGATCGCCTGTAAGGATTGGAGGCAATAACTCCCTGGCTGGAATCCTGTAAGTCACCACTCCTTCACACCTGAGTGGAATTAAGTGTTTTGTTCTTATTTTTGAGTACTTGATATTGTAAGGCCATGTCTGTGTTGTATGGGATTTGACCTGTCATATTAATGGGCGGGCTGCGAGAAGACCTACGGACGTCGCGTGCAACTTTGTCGGAAAGTTCCCGGCTTACTCTGCAAGCTTCAATTTTACGGCACCCCGACGATCGCCTGTAAGGATTGGAGGCAATAACTCCCTGGCTGGAATCCTGTAAGTCACCACTCCTTCACACCTGAGTGGAATTGTTTTGTTCTTATTTTTGAGTACTTGATATTGTAAGGCCATGTCTGTGTTGTATGGGATTTGACCTGTTATATTAACGGGCGGGCTGCGAGAAGACCTACGGACGTCGCGTGCAACTTTGTCGGAAAGTTCCCGGCTTACTCTGCAAGCTTCAATTTTACGGCACCCCGACGATCGCCTGTAAGGATTGGAGGCAATAACTCCCTGGCTGGAATCCTGTAAGTCACCACTCCTTCACACCTGAGTGGAATTAAGTGTTTTGTTCTTATTTTTGAGTACTTGATATTGTAAGGCCATGTCTGTGTTGTATGGGATTTGACCTGTTATATTAACGGGCGGGCTGCGAGAAGACCTACGGACGTCGCGTGCAACTTTGTCGGAAAGTTCCCGGCTTACTCTGCAAGCTTCAATTTTACGGCACCCCGACGATCGCCTGTAAGGATTGGAGGCAATAACTCCCTGGCTGGAATCCTGTAAGTCACCACTCCTTCACACCTGAGTGGAATTAAGTGTTTTGTTCTTATTTTTGAGTACTTGATATTGTAAGGCCATGTCTGTGTTGTATGGGATTTGACCTGTTATATTAACGGGCGGGCTGCGAGAAGACCTACGGACGTCACGTGCAACTTTGTCGGAAAGTTCCCGGCTTACTCTGCAAGCTTCAATTTTACGGCACCCCGACGATCGCCTGTAAGGATTGGAGGCAATAACTCCCTGGCTGGAATCCTGTAAGTCACCACTCCTTCACACCTGAGTGGAATTAAGTGTTTTGTTCTTATTTTTGAGTACTTGATATTGTAAGGCCATGTCTGTGTTGTATGGGATTTGACCTGTTATATTAACGGGCGGGCTGCGAGAAGACCTACGGACGTCGCGTGCAACTTTGTCGGAAAGTTCCCGGCTTACTCTGCAAGCTTCAATTTTACGGCACCCCGACGATCGCCTGTAAGGATTGGAGGCAATAACTCCCTGGCTGGAATCCTGTAAGTCACCACTCCTTCACACCTGAGTGGAATTAAGTGTTTTGTTCTTATTTTTGAGTACTTGATATTGTAAGGCCATGTCTGTGTGGTATGGGATTTGACCTGTTATATTAACGGGCGGGCTGCGAGAAGACCTACGGACGTCGCGTGCAACTTTGTCGGAAAGTTCCCGGCTTACTCTGCAAGCTTCAATTTTACGGCACCCCGACGATCGCCTGTAAGGATTGGAGGCAATAACTCCCTGGCTGGAATCCTGTAAGTCACCACTCCTTCACACCTGAGTGGAATTAAGTGTTTTGTTCTTATTTTTGAGTACTTGATATTGTAAGGCCATGCTGTGTTGTATGGGATTTGACCTGTCATATTAACGGGCGGGCTGCGAGAAGACCTACGGACGTCGCGTGCAACTTTGTCGGAAAGTTCCCGGCTTACTCTGCAAGCTTCAATTTTACGGCACCCCGACGATCGCCTGTAAGGATTGGAGGCAATAACTCCCTGGCTGGAATCCTGTAAGTCACCACTCCTTCACACCTGAGTGGAATTAAGTGTTTTGTTCTTATTTTTGAGTACTTGATATTGTAAGGCCATGTCTGTGTTGTATGGGATTTGACCTGTTGTATTAACGCGCCTACGAATGATTGAGCGCATGATCATCGGCCAGTATTACTAATTGCAATTTGTATTCCAGGTCATATGTTGTACAAGTGTAAGAGTATTTCCTGTTATAAGCCCTTGTAACATGATCTGCGTGGGAGACAAAGTACTCTAGCTATATGTGTATGCTTGATTTATCGCACTAGTGGGCACTGATATTTTGGCTTCTGAATAATTGTAATTTTAAGTAGTGTTAAACTTAACTTGTATCGGTAGCCGCTTGTGCCACTAGTTCACATTTTCTTCTCCTTGGCCATTCTTGTGTGAAGTCTTATTTGCGCAGGTTACAGCTCGCTTTTGATGTTTGTCGGCAGGGTTAGCCTTGGCGGCAAATGACGCTTTTCTGTTCCCTGGGTCCGGAGCAGAGGCGTGTTTGCTTTTTGCCGCCGCGGCGCTTCCGTCGTCGCACGGCGTCTGGGTTGACAAGCAGTCTGCCGCCCCTACCAAGTGCGTCGTGGTGGCTCCTGTTAGGTAAAGTTGATCGTTCGATGCGTGCCATGGCGGAGTGTCGCTTTTACGGAGGAACCAGTAGTTTCCTCAATTTGATGACTTTAATGAGCTCACGAGGTTAAGGTGTGTTTGCCAACCCTGAGGTTCCTCCTCATTACACCTCTGTAACTACTCGTTTAAACCTTGCACTCTTATTTCTACTTCTCAGCGCTCTAAGTTTAAGATCTTTAATTTATCAACATAAACTGTCGAACCTTACCTTGGCCGACAGCCGTTAGCTAATTCCTCGTGTTGTGAAATTTGGCTGCTCATTCCTTGTAGGCTGTGATAGCCGTCTGCTGTAGCTCTCAGTTTACTTTGAATTTTGGGCAATTGCATATTTATTGAAGATTGTTGTCTATGTTTCTGCTGATTGGTACCAGTTGGAAGTACATCTAAATTGTTTGTACTCCCAACTTATAACTTATTTTTGGCCAATTGTATATTTATTAAAGGACATTTTTAATCTTTGTTTGGAACGTATGGGTTGGAATTTATATTTAAATTTTATACCTTCCCACTTCGTCTGTTTTGAGGGAGTGTGTATTTTACTGCTTAAGGAATTTTTTTTATTAAGAGTTATACATTACTAAGCGGCCTTCCAACAGCTACTATCAGTGTCGGGACTTGTGATCTTTTCTGTGTTTGGATGAACGTTACCTAATTGTGTAATAGTTACCTAAGCTTGCAGATTGTTAGTACATTTTAATGACTGTCATTGTAATTCATTTGGTTTCATGCCCTGCTCTTAATGGTACAATAGTTAAAATTGGTTTTTAATGAACTGAGGCTGCTAAAGTTCTGATCGTGAGAATTCTGACTCTTTTAATAAGTTTTAAATAGTAATGATAATATTGTCGTTAAGTAATAAATATATTACACGAAACAGCAAATGGCGAAATATGTAGGTCCACCTTCCGTGTGTTTTCCTTAAAGCTATCCCAATCTTAGTCGTGAGGTATCAAAAAATGTATGTGTGAATTCCTAAGGGACCAAACTGTTTAGGTCATCGGTCCCTAGACTTATACACTACTAAACTACCTTATGCTAATAACAACACACACATCCACGCCCGGGGCAGGACTCAAACCTCTGGCGGGAGGGGCCGCGCAATCCGTTACATGGCGCCTCTAACCGAGAGGCCACTCCGCGCCGGCCAGGTATCAATATGTTACAATCAATCAGAACAACAGCAATCTCAACTATATTTTTACCGTAGGAAAATGGCCTATTACTCAAGTAAACCTGGAGAAGGCGTCCACTATGACAAGTATATGACAATTTCCACCCCGAGTCCTAGATTGTACAACAGTCCTCCCAGTTTGACTTCAAGGTGCCCTTATGTGAGTTGGTTGGTTTTGACCACTTTAAATAACTCACACTCCTCCAAGAGATGTCGAGTATCCATATACATGAAAGGCCATGTTACATGCTCTAGGATCTTGGTAAGAGTTTTGTGAATACGTAAGTGCTCGTCCAGTAAGGAGTAACGGAATATCGGAGGAACCAAATCCTTTCGTAAACAAATCTTAATATTATTGTCACCTGGCTTCTTACAACACATCATCTTTATTTAAGGCATAGCTGGAAACCTTCTCTCCCCCCCCCCCCCCCCCCCACTTTCCAAGTGAACTTTCTTTAATAGACATATTCACCCACTCCCTTTCTGCTTGTTCGTAAGGATGGCAAACATTTCCGACACGTCCGTCAAGACACCGGAAATACATGCAACCTGTTGGGGTTTCCCTCATCGTGCCCGCAGTTATCTTCTTCAGACACGCAGCTTAATGGATGTGATCCGATTCTCCGGACCTCTAATGTGCGGAAAAGGCGGAAATGTGGACATCCCGCCACGCAATCCTGCCCGTTTCCCTGGGGCTGTCCGCAACCCAGTTACGGGCGTTTTTGTCCGTTTATGAGGTGAACTCACTGTATTCCAGGTGAAGCCTAAACTTCTAAAAGACGAAAAGGACCGACAGAGCCTCCCACTCATATACTGAATACTTGCGTTCGGCTGGCGCTACGCTACTCGTCACAGAAACGACAGGACGCTGCTCAGCCTGATGTCACTTCAAGATATCAGCTGCTACTCCCGAATTAGAGGCATCCGTTTGGACCACAAAGGGACGCTCAAAGTCGAGAAGTGACGAAACCGGAGGATCTCTAGGGGCGCCTTGGTGGCTTCAACGGATGCTTGTTGGGTTTCAGTCCACTCAAAGGCTTGACCCATCTTGTGTAAGGTGTTAAGAGGAGCCGCTACTTGTGCGAAAATAGGTACAAATTTGTGAAATAAACCTGGTCACGTCCCTTTTGTTCTTTGGAGGGGGAAACCTCCACAAATCGCGAGTCCGCTCTTGGCCAACACTAACCCCATTAGCCGAAATTACTGTCCCAAAAAGATATATATATATATATATATATATGGAGTCGTTGTCTATAATGATACATTTATATATATAAAGGCCAAAGTAATGTGTGACAGCTTAACAGTAAGCCAACCTCCCCCCTAAAAAATGTTCAGAAAATGTATCATTATAGACAACGACTCCATCTAAACAGATGTAATCTGACTTGAATGTAAGATCATCCAGAATATCGTCGAACAAGGAGATATCCCCAGTGGTGGGATCAACTTTTGAAACCAGCTATACGCTTACGTAGTGTAAGATCCCACGTATCCTACCTGCAGCCCTTCACTCTTGTGGAGCCTTTTTTGCAAGTAATCGTCAAAAATTAAATAATGAACTTGACGCTCAGTAAAGTTAAAAGACTTATCTGTTGTCTGGTGTAATGGGTAGAGTAAATGTCCACGTGCGTCTCAAGGAAGACGCGAATTTAAGGCCAAAGGTTGGTGAATGCGTTTTTGTTCGCAACATCAGTGTAGGGACGAAAGGTGTGCTAGTGTCTTTAGTAAATTGCTTCCCCAATTTGTAGGCCCATGTGAGGTATTAAGCTTCTTGAGTCCAGTCAGTCTCCTTGTTCATGATTTGGCTACCGTGAAGAAGTCAAGATTCCACATTACTCAGGTCGACGAGGGTCTTTAATCTCCTCCCATCCCATCCCCTTGACAAGGAAAGGGGGGCGGGGGGTGAGAAACGGTAATTCTGTGCTGAAGAGCAATGCAGGGTGTTTAATTTATTTATTTATTTGTAGCTCAACTGGGCTACCTCCAGTAACCTAACTCGGAGATGCATGTGTGTTCAACTCAATATGCAAGGACAGACTGAGTCGGATCTCAGTACATCCACCAGAGGGCGCTGTTGACCTCCACCGCCCCTTCCTGGACTTCTATGACGTCACCCACTCCCTACCAACACCCCATCCATGGAAATGGCGGGAAACGGGTAGTTGGATTGGGTTGTTTCGGGAAGGAAACCAGTCTGCCAGGTCATGAGTCTCATTGGATTAGGGAAGGACAGGCAAGGAAGTCAGCCGTGCCCTTTCAAACGAACCATCTCGGCATTTGTCTGGAGAGATTCACAGAAATCATGGAAAACCTAAATCCGGATGGCAGGACGCGGGACTGAACCGTCGTCCTCCCGAATGCGAGTCCATTGTGTTAGCCACTGCGCCACCTCGTTCGGTGAAACGGTTAGTCCCTGTCCAGTTCCAGGAGAGAGGTTTACGTTATAGTCCTTTATTTTGGGCGGGAAACTGAAGTAAAGATCGGTCCTAATTAAGTAATTAATCATAAAGATCGCTCCTAATTACACATTTACATGCACAGTGCTACATAATGAGCAGCTAAAATCGCAATACAGCCCAAAAATGCAACTGGTATTATCCTGTTGGAAAAAAAATTCACAATACTACTCGAAACCATAGTCCGATCCACGAACGATGGCGGTAAAGTCAAGGCACAGATGGGGACTGCATTGTTGTCGATTCCAAGTGACAGCTGTGGTTGCGCATGCGCGTGTTTAGCGCTTGAAGAAAGCGTGTATCCTAAAACCTATGTCCCTCGCTTGCTTAAGCAGAATTTATCACTTACTTCCACAATCAGCAACGAAAACTCACAACAAATGAAACTAAATTCACTAAACAACTTACTACAATCACGTTTAATGCTCACATTAGCTACGGCATTCACAGCCGAGTGCCCAAAACACTGCTGAACGTTCATTGGCTGTCGGAGAATACGTGACGTAGGTGCCCGGAACGAGTCTGAACTCAACCGCCATCGTTCGTGACTCCAACTATTGTAGCAGGTGGACTCAAAATAAATAGTAACTCTACATAGAGGGTTCCACCACCTACAAGTCGATGTAAATCTCTCTCCCCCGCTGTGAATTGGCGAGAGAAAAACTAGGTCTAAAACGATAACTGATGTAACCCCCTAAACTGGAACACACATAGAGATTACAGAATGTAAAGAAACGAGATGATACAAAATCCGACTACACACGCCTGCTACTGATAATAAAACCATGCTGCGCACAGACTGCACATCATTTCATCTATAAACAGTCATATGCCGCAGCATATTAAAAAAAAAAGTGAAAATTTTTTAAAGTACCGGTTGCTAGCGCAGCGGAGGTTAAAACTGCTAAACATGGCGCTTATAATGCACAGTGTGATGTGGTGCGTGTCACAGGCGCCATACGTACAGCATGGGTACGCACCATGCCTGCCCTGGAAGAGATACTGCTTGCACGATGCTCTGGAGGGACGAGCCACCACGTGCAGCTCACCACTTGCGCCACTTGGGGCGGTGTCTGGCAGTGGAACCGTGGGCCCCTGTCCACCCTTAGCAATAATATGGTGCCATTAGCCAAGTCTTTTGACTAGTTGCAGCTTGCTTTCAGGCTGAGTGTTTCAAATGATAATGCAACTCGTAGCACAGTCCTACAAACGAAAACCCACGAAAGAATAAAAACAAAGTGGTGTGTCCAAACACGCGGCCTGACTTGGTGGGGAAAAGAAAAAACGCCGCTGTGGTAATAATAATCACTAAACATAACTCACTGCGGAGGAGAAGCTTCGAACACTGCATCCCGCCACCACGCTAAAATGGAATGAGAGTGTTGCGGTACACAGTGCATGTGGCTGTTGGCACAGTCCACTATCGAATGGGAGCCGACCGCGGTGGTCTCGCGGTTCTAGGCGCGCAGTCCGGAACCGTGCGACTGCTACGGTCGCAGGTTCGAATCCTGCCTCGGGCATGGATGTGTGTGATGTCCTTAGGTTAGTTAGGTTTAAGTAGTTCTAAGTTCTAGGGGACTGATGACCACAGCAGTTGAGTCCCATAGTGCTCAGAGCCATTTGAACCAGCCTCGAATGGGTGCCAGCCCAATTCCACTGCAAAAAAATGGTTCAAATGGCTCTGAGCACTATGGGACTCAACTGCTGTGGTCATCAGTCCCCTAGAACTTAGAACTACTTAAACCTAACTAACCTAAGGACATCACACACACCCATGCCCGAGGCAGGATTCGAACCTGCGACCGTAGCAGCAGCGCGGCTCCGGACTGGAGCGCCTAGAACCGCACGGCCACCGCGGCCGGCAATTCCACTGCAAAGACCTACTGGATGGTGAGAGAGAGAAAGAGATAGTTCTGTCTCGCTTTAGTACTGCTACAGCCTCTGACAAACAAGTGTGATGTCACAGCACTTTACAGTGAGACAAGAAAATTTTCGAACTTTCAGTCAGAGTTTGAATCCCATTGGTTCCTGAAAATAGTCCTTTGGAACTTTCCATCAACTGCTTTTCCCTTTTGGGCATTCATTCAATATGAAGCCATGTGATTGGTTGGCTGCAAATTGTGATGAGCCTATATAAGTCCCCCCCCTTCCCCCCGTCCCCCGCTCTCACCTCACCTCACCTCACCTCATCATCACGCTGCACTGTGGTGGTCATAGTTCTATACATGTGTCTATATTTTAAAACGAAACGCTGCGGCAGCAACTCCGACACTAGCGGCAATCGCCTTAGATTTGTAGCAGCTGAACTATCATATGAGCAGATAATATTTTCATAGATCTTCGTTTATGGTGTAGAACAAGAAAAAGTCCTTGTGTTAAAAAGTTCTCGGCAGTAATTCCGTTTGTCCCCCCTCTTTCAGCACAACTCCAGGATTTAATTTTGGGGTCTAAGGACAGACGGGAGGAGGCTGGACCACACTGTTACTGTCCAGGTCCAGCCTCCTGCAGAAAACCCACAAACAGGACTGCCCTATGAGTATGAAAATAATTTTCATCATGCTTGTATAATTTGTTTTTGTAGCAGTGGTTTGACTATCAAACTTTTATTTGATGCTTAGCCCTATTACAGTTTACATGCCAGGAATGGAGGGTGAGCAGGAATCAATGCTGGAGGCTAGAAAACACCAGCAGAAAAAGCAGCAACATGCTGTGAAACAGCTTCCAGCCTCTGTCACCGCCATCGTGTAACCCAAAGATGGATAATTCATTAATTTTGAAGTAAGTTTAAATTTGGGTAGCTGGTCACAATTTCACATCACTTGGCATGCTGAGTTAGTGACACACTGTAAAGAGAGGAAGCAGTGGTAGACGTTAAATAAACTGTTTCTATAATACTCATCTGTCAATGTTCTTCATTGCTGAAAGTTGTAGGGTTGTAGTCCATATCGATGTTAGATTCGGATATGCAACTTTACATAGTGATCTAGAGGGTACTAAGCTTCATTTTCTTGTACAGAATGAACACTGGTGGAATTTCTGGTGTTCGATCATTTCACTTTACCATACAAATTAACATCAACCACCATGCTAACACAACACATAGATAACTTGTGCTCAATAATCGCAATCCCAACTCGTACTGCACTAGAACAAAAATTTACCTCTCACAACATATAGCAAAGGCAATACTATTGTATATCGATCTGTTCATAAAAAATCATCTTTGGAGCACATATTACAAAAATAAAGTACAAATTATTGTTCATTATTGCTTACCTTTTAAAGAAGTCCATAACAATCCTAGTCATTAGATAGAGCTTTTGTATATGTTGACATTTATACATTTTCATATAACTATATTTTAGTGGATTTATGGGTTTTGAGCTTTCAACTCAGGGAATCGGTCATTTCATATGATCTAAGATTAGTACCTTTATCTCACCATAACAATTTTTATTACAATACATAGCAGCAACAAATGTGTAAGTACTGAAAAAAATTCTGGTGCTCTCCCACCCTGCCGTAATACCGGTTACATCAAGTACTGTCATGAAATGGACTTTTATAGAAAAAAAGTCATCAACTAAGCCACATGGTATATATAGACCTGAAAGTTTCGTCTGTCATATAGTTTAACAATGACTGAAGATGTTAGTGTGATTAATAATTCGCATAGCTGGCTGCTGGTGTAGTTCCATTGAAATTACAGAGAAATAAATCAGAGACTTTATTATAATTATTATGAGAGGCTTAGAAAAAAATAAAACACGGTTTGTGGTATTATACACGTTGTTTTTATTTTCCAACAATCATACATTGGATGCAGTACACTTGAAAAAAACCAACAGGTTTTTTCTTCGCCTTCACTCATGTACACAATTTACCAAATAAATTTTTCTTGTATGAGTGGAGTTCAACTTGAATTTCTCCCTAACTTGTTGGTTAACATTTTGTATTGACACGCTGTTGTGAATTGTCGGCAGCACACTATTCACTCAGAGATAGTCTACAGTGTCCTTATATACACTTTGAACGTAAGGCAACCATGTGTTCAGTCTTTCCAGGATAATGGACAGCATCAGCTGTAAACGAAACTGTTAGCGTCAGGCCATCACACCAAATCTCCAGGGCAGGGCGGGAAGCTGATTAATGTAAGGCTTTGAATTACACAGTTCATCCCACTCAGACTCTGTAAGCCTCACTTTAACACCTCTCAGTACATTTTCAATCTCTAGCTGAACACACCAGTCACCACCTACTGATACTTCTATTCTAATATTTAAGCACTCTGAAGCGCTGGCTGTTACATATAACTTGAACTGTATATCATTAGAGCACTGGGAGGAACTGGTAGTTTTGCATCCAAAAAATCTACACCCTCTTGGATTGTACGTATAGACAAGGTTCAATACCACATTTCAGTGAAAGGCGCCGGATCGTAGCTACAAGAGATGGACAAAATACCGAATTACCGTGAGAAATGCATGCTTGAACAAAATTACAGATGCTGGCCAATCCTGCAGATTACGCTGTTGTATTTGACCACAAGCGGCACCTGCGCAATGTCCTCGGTACGTTTCCAGTATCAGTCGTGGTCAAAAGACTGTGTTGTATAGTTGCAAGTACATAATGTCGAAGCTAAGTGAACTCGAATTTGGGCAAATTGTTGGTGCTCATGTGGTGGGTGCTTCTGTAATTAGGAATTCGAAGTGTCTGGGGTTTCGACAGGCACCACATGGAATATTTATACTGCATATAGTAAAAGACGCCTATTGTTAACTGACATTAAGTAACGTCTAAATATTGGTATTTGATTGTTTTGTGGAACGCTCTTATACCGTATAGCATGTACTTTTCGTAGCCACGAGCTTCCTATTGAATAAATACAGTGCCTAACATCCTCTGTTTTTCACTGTTTGCCAAGTCGTCTAAGGGAATTGGTCCCTATTTTCTACCTCAAATAAAATAGTTCAATGGAAATTTAGCTACCGGACTTTGATCGACCGACAGGGGACTTAACGTTATGAACTGTTCCCTAGTAACTTTTCCTTGCAGGGCGCATGAGGTTAGTGATCAAAGGGGGAAGGATGGCGGGCCGGTATGCACATTGAGGAAATGTTTAACTAAATAAATTGATGAACGGAACAGATTTATTTACAAAAGGGTGTGTTCTGGTGAACTTAACCTTTAACTCGATAGGTGACTTTTTCCGTAATGAATACTAAGAGGTGTGGTCTCTAAGGTACCTGTAGTCAATTCGATGTACAGGGCCGAGCGGTTCTATGCGCTTCAGTCCGGAACCGCACTGCTGCTACTGTCTCAGGTTTGAATCCTGCCTCGTGCATGGATGTGTGTGCTGTCCTTAGGTTAGTTAGGTTTCAGTAGTTCTAAGTCTAGGGGCTGATGACCACAGATGTTAAGTCCCATAGTGCTCAGAGCCATTTGAACCATTTTTCGACGTACAGGGTGGTGCTAAACTACAAGTCAAAAGTATAAAGACCGGTAGAGGAGACCTAAATAAGCAGATTTCATACAGGATTGTGTGTGTGTGTAGCAATGACACATTACAGCGCTAGCTTGTAGAGCAGTATGAATCAGAAGAAAGTGAAAAGGCATGTAAAGACAAGACAAATGACATCAGAAATTTATTAATTGTTCACAAGAGGTATTCGAAAATGCGGCCACCAACAACGATACACAATTCACAGCGACGGCGCATGGAGTGGCGTACATTAGGATAGATGTCAGGCATGTCGATCACATGTCCAGACACGCGGGAAACTAGATCTTCTTCAGATGCGACGGGACTCTC
The DNA here is from genome assembly GCF_021461385.2 of Schistocerca piceifrons. Lineage (NCBI taxonomy): Eukaryota > Metazoa > Arthropoda > Insecta > Orthoptera > Acrididae > Schistocerca > Schistocerca piceifrons. The sequence goes on along the minus strand of NC_060138.1, from coordinate 1,022,017,243 downwards.
ATGCAACAGGCATTTTATATGACCCCACAAGAAAAATCCACGCAGTTTAAATCGGGAGAAAGGGTGGGGGCCAGGGAACCGGACCATCCCGACCTATCCAGTGCTTGCAGTAGACAGCGTCCAGGTGATTCCTAACCTTTAGTGATGGAAGGACATTTGTCTGCGGATAGCTAGAGGAACATCGCCCGGAAGTTCAGGTAAGACTTTCTGCAGTTAAACGACTAGGTAGACTGTGCGGTTGTACTAAGTTACTGTGCTTGATGCCTGCCCAAATATTAATGGAAAAACTCTCGTGGTGGGCGTGTGTCATTGTGCCACGTGGGTTACCAAGAGCCCACAGGTGAGAATTAAGGGTGTTCAACATATCTGACCACCCAAAAGGTAGAGCCGGCCACCGTGGCCGTGCGGTTCTAGGCACTTCAGTCCGGAACAGCGTGATTGCTACGGTTGCAGGTTCGAATCCTACCTCGGGCATGGATGTGTGTGATGTCCTTAGGTTAGTTAGGTTTAAGTAGTTCTAAGTTCCAGGGGACTGATGACCTCAGATGTTGAGTCCCATAGTACTCAGAGCCATTTGAACCATGTTGAACCCAAAAGGTAGCCTCATCAATAAGTAAAACATCTGCGAGAAAGGTTTCATTGGCTGCAGTCTGCTGGAGGTACCAACGAGCAAAGTTGGGAGGTGGGAGATAATGGTCAGGGGTCATTGCTTGCACTCTCTGATAATGATATGGATGTATCCGTCTTCACATAAAGTCCTCAAAACACTATAATGATTCACAGCCAACCCACGTCCTACAGCTCTCGAGCTTGTCGAAGGATTATCCTCTACTTTGTTTAGTATTACTTCTTTCGCTGCAGGAGTTCTGCGATAGCTTCCAATGCCAGTTCCTCGCCTGGAATCATAAAACAATCCACTCGTGCTTAACTCCCGATGAAGATGCCTCAAATGTTCGGCGATCCGGCTGATTCCTATCGAGGAATCGCTCCCTGTACATTCTTTGAGCAGCTTATCCATTCCCTTGGCAGCCCCATACATAAAATGCACGTCGGCCGGTCCACGTTATTGGTGACACGATGCATTCTGCTTGAGATCTGTGCGAGAAATGATGAGTCCAGGTAGGGAAGCGCTTTTATACATCGCAGTCATCAGCACTTTCTACCGGCTCAAGGAGGTATTACCGCACACACATTCCCATACGACATCTGCTTATTTCGGTCTCCTCTAACTGCCATTACATTTTTCAAATATAGTTTACGACCACCCTGTATAAGACATAGATCATTTGAAAACTTTTTTTGAAGTTATATAACGCCAAATCTTACAATTATTAAAGTGTTAAATACTCTTTCTTGATTCTATGCATTTCATAAATCATGCACTGTTTTACTTTTTATCACACAAAATCATACACTTTTAGTGCGTGGTTTGTAAACGAACTGAAGTTTACGTTCTGAAAAATTATGGTACCCCTAAATCATGTAAATTTCCACATAAAACTGAAGTCCTATGTTAAAAGTTACATATAAAAACGCCACTCGATACGTACAAAAAGTAAGCCTGCCAAATTGAAATGCAGTGCTGGGATCTACTTTTCTCTTTTCCAACACAACACGTTTGATTTTAAATCATTAAGTATTTTATTGGAGAAACATAAAGGTCACCATCTCCATTCACCTGAAATCCTTCGTCTGAATGATCCTCTTGTTCGCTAGCAGAATTGTGCTCACCGGCTATTGCAAAACAATCTCTTTCGTCTAGTTATTGACCTATATGACTGAGATATTCCTCCATGCATCGACTTACAAAGTTGTCAAACTTAGGAACTCTAAAACTGACATGTTCCGGCGAGTACATTTTGTTCGATACTGAAGAGAATTGGTACATAGTTCACGACGCGCAGTGTAGGAAGCTCCTACACGTGTCAACAAATAAATAAAGAAGGCGGTAATACAACCGCTAATAAAGCGTTGTATGTTTGGCAATTTAAGAAGGGTAGCTGGAAGTAGGGGAATTATATATATTCAGCCAGACTTGACCTAAGAGAGCGACTTCGAAAATCCTCGAGCGGTCTGAGGGACCACATCTCGTGAGTTAAGGGCTAAACATGGAAAACGTATAAAAATTCTAATACTGTGATTCCGTAAGGAATAAATGCATAAATCAAAATTATTTCATCAGGGATTAGGCTAGGTCTGGAGCTTTACATGGACGCACATGTACTCAACCCAGAGTGTCAGGCAATCACAGAATTACCAAAGATAATATTCGCAATTTTGTCGCCTAAGTCGAGACGTCAAAACTGATCTGTGACTCCCAGAGCAAAGGAGGCAGGAACATTGATGATGGGAAAACTAAAACTCGCGAGAAACGCTTTTAACAAATGATTTTAAAGTTACAGAGAGATCCTAACTCGGAAAAACAGAGGCAGCTGCCGACCAAAATCGCCGACAAAGTGCGCGCAAAAGCAGCGCAACATTCTCACCGCCAGCACAGCGGCTCGAATACTCCGGGACCCGGTAACTTCTGTTCCAAAAGCCAATTTGCCTCGCTACTAAGTACAGACACCGAAAACCTAGAAGAGGAGAATTGACCAATCAGCAGGACGAATTCTTTGGCGGTACGAGGTATCCCTGAGACAGGGAGGCAAAACACCTTTTTAAGTGTTCTCAAAATTTTCCGTCCCTTCAACATCTAAAATTTAAATGAACGTATCATTGGCACGTGAATCTGGAATATCCAAACGGGAGTGAACTCGGTATAAAAACCAGTGCACTTAACGCTCTGACGTCCCGCCTGAGTGACGCCTCGAGCCACCTTTGATATTACAACCACTGTTTCCAGGACCCTGCCGCAAAGCTAAACCAAGAAATTCCACCTACATTTACTAAGTTGCATGCGTTTGTACGAGGGGTTGGTGAGATATAATGCTTCCGAAATTTTTATGTGGAAACTCTTAAGGCTCTTTAAATAAAACAAACTTTGTTAACATTCTACACATTTATTCTTCAAGTCCACATATTTATTCCGCAACATAGTCACCCTGGCGATGAACACATTTTTCCCACCTAGAGGTCGGATTGTCGATACCGTCCCCGGAGAATGTTTTGACATTCTTGACGGAGCCACAACCTCACCTCTGCTTGCACCGCTTCATCACTAACAAAAGAAAGTTCTCGAAGGTGTCTATCGATGTCATAGTGAACGAGAGGGTGCTCCATGTGTGGATGAGCTCTTCGTAATCGAAACTCGATTACAGCATGCTCTTTCTGACGCACCGATAATGTTACGTTACACTCCGTCCTGTTACAAACGGAAATTCGGGGCCCTCCACTGGCAGAAGGCTGTTAATATCTAGAAATGAAGAATAAATATGTAGATTGTTTATAATTCGTTTATTTAAAAAGCTTTAAGAGTTACCACATAAAACATTGGTGGCTTAACTTTTGAGCACGCCTTCGTAATTACACCCACATTCATTTAAGCCAATGGTCATTCATGTTTAGTATAGGTGATTACCGGCACATAGTGTGCTGAAAGTCAAATTTACTAAAAACTAAAATAAAATTCAGTTTTGGTTCCCAGTGTGTCCTCCCTCCATGGCACGGAGGAAGAGGAAAATGCAGGAGAGAAAAGATACTTGGAAGAGTTTGATGTCTCCGCAAAATTATAAAACCACAGAATTATATGAAAGATGGATAGACTGCCCCCTTTCAACATGGAAAGGGATAAACATTGTCTGCTAAGTCACAACGTTAATGAAACACCGTGTTTTCTGGTTCAACTTGAATGTTGTTGTGGTGGTCTTCAGACCAAAGACTGATGTGATGCAGCTCTCCATGCTACTCTATCCTGTGCAAGCGTATCCATCTCCGAGTAACTGCTACAAACAACATCCTTCTGGATCTGTTTGGTGTATTCATCCCTTTGTCTCCCTCTATTATCCTCCATGCATCCATCCATTGCTAAACTGGCGATCCCTTGATGTCCCAGAACGTGTGCTGCCAACCTATCCCTTCTTCTAGCCAAGTTCTGCCACAAACTCCTCTTCTGCCCAATTCTGTTCAATACCTCCTCATTAGTTACGTGATCTACCCATCTAATCTTCAACATTCTTCTGTAGCGCCACGTTTCACAAGCTTCTATTCTCTTCTTGTCCAAACTGTTTATGTCCATATTTCACATGCGTACATACCTACACTCCACACAAATACTTCCAAGAAAAACTTCCTGATACTTAAATCTATACTCGATGTTAACAAATTTCTCTTCTACAGAAACGCTTATATCCTCTCTACTTCCACCATCTTCAGTTATTTTGCTGCCCAAATAGAAAATCTCGTCTACTACTTTAAGTATCTCATTTCCTTATATAATTCCCTCAGCATAACCTCATTTAGTTCGACTACCTTCCGTTATCCTCGCTTTGCTTTCGTTGAGGTTCATCTACCCTCGTTTCAAGACACTGTCCTTCCCGTTCAACTGTTCTTCCAAGGCCTTTGCTGTCTCTGACTGAATTACATGTCATCGGCAAACCTCAAGGTTTTTATTTCTCCTCCATGGATTTTAATTCCTACTCCAAATCTTTCTTTGGTTTCCCTTCCTGTGTGTTCAATATACAGGTTGAATAACATGGGGGTAGGGTACAACACTGTCTCACTCCGTTCTCAACCATTGTTTCCCTTTCGTGCCCCTCAACTCTCATAACTGCCATCTGATTTCCGTACAAATTGTAATATCCTTTCGCTCCCTGCATTTCACGACTGCCACCTTCAGAATTTGAAAGAGAGTATTCCAGTCAACATTGTCAAAAGCTTTCTCTAAGTCTACAAATAACGTAAACGTAGATTTGCCTTTCCTTAACCTGGCTTCTAAGATAAGTCTTAGGGTCAGTATTGTCTGTCGTGTTCCTTCTTTTCTATGGAATCCAAACTGATCATCACTGAGGTCGGCTTCTACCAGTTTTTCTATTCGTCTGTAAAGAATTCGCGTTAGTATTTTGCAACCGTGATTTATTGAACTGATAGTTCGGTAATTTTCACACCTGTCAGCAGCATCCTATGGAATTGGAATTATCATATTCTTCTTGAAATGTGAGAGTCATGCGCCTGTCTCATACATCTTTCCCACGAGATGGATGAGTTCTGTCATGACTGGCTCTCCCAAGGTTATCGATAGTTCTAACGGAATGTTGTCTACTCCTGGGGCTTACTTAGGTCTTTCAGCGCTCTGTCAAATTCTTCATGCAGTATCACATCTCCCATCTCGTTTTTATCTACGTCTTCTTCCATTTCCTTAATATTGCCAGCAAGTACGAAAATGGTTCAAATGGCTCTGAGCACTATGGGACTCAACTGCTGAGGTCATTAGTCCCCTAGAACTTAGAACTAGTTAAACCTAACTAACCTAAGGACAGCACAAACATCCATGCCCGAGGCAGGATTCGAACCTGCGACCGTAGCGGTCTTGCGGTTCCAGACTGCAGCGCCTTTAACCGCACGGCCCTCTATATACTCCTTCCCTCTGTATACTCCTTCCACCTTCCTGCTTTCCTTTCTTTGTTTAGAACTGGGTTTCCATCTGAGCTCTTGATATTCATACTGGTGGTGTCTTTCCTTGAAAGGTCTCTTTAACTTTTCTGTAGCCGGCATCTGTCTTACCCATAGTGATATATGCTTCTACATCCTTACATTTGTCCTCTAGCCATTCCCACTTAGCCGTTTTGCACTTCCTGTCGATCTCATTTTTGAGACGATTGTATTCCTTTCCACCCCCTTCGTTCACTGCTTTTTTATATTTTCTCCTTTCATCAGTTAAATTCAATATCTTTTGTGTTACCCAAGGATTTATGCGAGCCCTTGTATTTTTATTTATTTGACCCTCTGCTGCCTCCACTATTTTATCTCTCAAAGCCTTTCTCCTGTTCTTGTCAATCATTCCCTAATGCTCAATCAGAAACTGGAATAGATATTCTTATTGATGACCCTATTGTTGATGCTCCAAGTAAAAAGTATAAAGTGTTGTTTTGTACAGAGATCGCGCTGCCACAACAAAGTTGGCAATGGGAATCGATACCACAGGCATTAGCTAACTTCCGCTTCAATCCGCAACGACATAAGGACGTCGCTCCAGAAGAGCAGGCGTCGCTCACATCGTAGCAGCGCCCTCACATTGATGTCAACGTAATATCGAACATGCGAGAGTTCAACCCAGTTCATGACCTCAGCTGAAGGAGTCAACGCCATAGTGTAGAACCAATGAGTTGTTAAGGTTCCTAATAAAATATACTTCGGTAAATGTTGCATTTTGTACTGCAGGAGAACAACTTGTTGATCTGTGCATCAAGTTATGCTTTCAGTGTCAATGATAATTGTAAATTATCAAGAAAGTCTGTTGCAGAGAACTGCGTGAAAGTGAAGTAAGTCCTCTGTGTCATCTCACCGAGCAGTCAAAGAACCTACTGATATATACAGAATATCAGTAATGGGGGCCAGTTGCCAGTATTTTTAAGAAGCGCTGACAATCTACAAGTATTGTCGCATTTTACAGCTATTTTCTGACGAAGTGACCTGTCCAATGACTTACTATCAAACAATTGACTTCTGGTTTACAAAATTGCAAGTTACAGTAACTAACTTCAATTCACGTTATTTTGTCCTTCACTAATGCACAAATGTTGTGTCAATAAAGAAGTGAAGTAATGTTAATAATCAGCCGCAGAGCCAAGTTAAATCTCAACGGCAGCGGCCGCTAGGAGAAAGGAAACTGGATGTGACAATTTTTAAAAATATACAATTACCGTACGAATTTAGTCACGATCATTCATATGATGTGGATATTTAAAGTGACTGAGTCAAGATCTTATTTGACACACCTAAAGACACATTGACCTAGTATTGCGTTTTCATGTCAATATTATTCCAGGTTTTCATTTATATCAGAAAGCCTATTTTGGTAACCTATAGGAACAGAATACAAGTCGATATATTTGATGTCAATCGAACAGAGACAGAAAATAACCAAGATTCACACTCACTATTGCTAGCAACCTTGTAACAGCAGCATAGTGTTGAAAGATAAAATGGTTGTGCTGTCTCCAAAAACCTGTTCTTTCTTTCATAACCGATGTAGAAGGCCACATACTCTGGGTGTAAATCAGACCGACATCCGCATGCTATGCACAGACCTCGTTGTGGTTCCCTTTTTCCACTGCAGTATCGAGTTTCTGAAGCTGTTCTTCTCCTTTCCTTGCGTGTGGCTTGTTTCAGGCAGCCGGCGAACGAAGAGGCTGTATGTCTCTTCTTCCTCATTTTCCCCTCGAGAGTGTGCTGTCACATTTCGGTACCTACCATGAATGCGATTCGCGTCACCATATGGTAATGTGCGGAGAAGGCGTCATGAGCCGTCTGTGTGGGTGTCCTACCTTTCCTCTGCGACGCAATGTGACTGATGTGTTGCTTGAAGTCGCTCTGCAGAGGCTCTGCAGCTACAGCCAACCCAATAATGCAGTGCATATCACTCACCATCCACAAGTGAGGTCTACGTGGGATTGCCTTCATTGGTCTCATCTCCTGATAAGATGACTGAGTCATATGGTGCAATGGCTAAAACTCTGTACTTGTGTTCTGGAGGATTACTTGGTTTCCCTAAATCTCTCTCTCCTCTTCTTTTTTTTTTTTCCTTGCCAAAACAGAGAAGCGATTTCTTCTTGTCCTTTCTAACCTCCCTGGACCTCACCTCAGTATCATATCCTCAATCATTAAATAACTTGTCCTTAATCTCTATGCGGGTAACATATGTCTTGGCAAATATAATCGTAACTGATTGGTCAGCCGACAATGGGACAAGGGTACAACGAAAACTATTCGCTACAGATGGCCCTTCCCATGTGGAATAAAATGACCCCATTTCACTGATTATGCTGTTCACACCCCATGGCACCAGGAAACTGCGTGGCCGTATTCTGATGCTTACACAACCCACCGGCCGGTGTGGCCGATCGGTTCTCGGCGCTTCAGTCTGGAACCGCGCGACCACTACGGTCGCAGGTTCGAATCCTACCAAGAGCATGGATATGTGTGATGTGTTTAGGTTAGTTAGGTTTAAGTAGTTCTAAGTTCTAGGGGACTGATGACCTCCGATGTTAAGTCCCATAGTGCTCAGAGCCATTTGAACACAACCACAAGGTAAAACGTAATAGCTGATTTAGGAGGCAGCTGTATGCACATCTAACAAGAGCATCACCGCCAACGCGACACACACACACACACACACACACACACACACACACACACACACACACACACACACACAAGTAACAGAAACGAACCCTGAACGTCCACAGAAAGACGGCCTTCCCCACTGGGCAAAGATATTTCGAGATGTAAATTAAGCTTCATATGTCAACGTATATTTATTGCAGGACATGTTTATAGGATATTTTTCCTGTTTTAATCGTACTATCGCCTGAGAAGATATGTGACACGTTTTTCAAACACCCATTTCTCGGGCATCTAGCTGCGTCAGGTGGTTAAAATTACGCGAGCTTTCGACCAAGCTCTCTTTGGCCATTGTCAAGCGGTATGACTGCCAGTGGACTGCTGGTACGCCCTTATAGGCCTATATTCTAGCTGCCGACTGTGATGTCACTGTTTCTCTCCGCATCGCTATATAACGGCATATGTAGATTCGGCGTTCATCGTACCCTCTTTAATTTCGCGATAGTTGGATTCCAAGCAGCGCTGAGATGTAGGTTGCCATCTCTGTGAAGAGAGTTATCGGTGATTTTATTTCGATGACTCCCAGAAACCATAAGTGCGAGTGACGAAAGAGTTTTCGTTAAATTTCAGTCAGTGATCGTTTTGTAAAGCATGCTCACCTAAAGCGCATTTCTCGGGATAGCGCGACTACATTAAAACCTCCCATGCTCCTTCCTGCGTCGTTCTACAATGCGTAGTGTTTGTCTGAAGTAAGACCTTAGGTGTTCTCAGGCCTGCTGCATCTTTAACTGGACTCAGTTATTGCCGGAGGTTTGTTGGAGGTCTGAAGATCGACTACTTTTATTGGAATCCCAGCTTTCGCCACCACTAACAAAGTTGTTAGAAAATATGTCATCATCCTCATCGGAAAAGTCAGTACAGTTCCCTTTCATTGTTGTTTTTGTTCATCTGTCGAAACCCGAGGAACCCGCCCGTCCCACTCATTTTTATAGTCCAAATCACAATTTACACTTTAATAAAGAACTCAACGGTAAATTTTGGGAAAGCCCAGGCTCAGTCCATTAATAATGAAACATTTACGGTGATGAATATTTTCCTGAATCCTTGATGTACTTCGTCAGTTACAACTGAAGCCCGGCCTGATCGCTTATCAGTTATATTCGTTACTCTGCGACTAAACATTTATTTATTTAATTCTTCTTCTTAATGAGTTTAGGTCTCCTAGGGTCCAAAGCCCAAATTTACTTATATTTCTTCTTCCTAGTATTTCTAATTAATCGAGGTTATAATCTAATACTAAAAATTCACTAGCATACAGACACTCTTCTTTCACTAGTGTGATACAATGTTAAGTTTCTTCAAATAATCCCTTTTTGCTGTAGGTATTCTTCGTTATGTCAAATGCTTTTTTTCATCTTGTATATCCCTCCCTCAATAGCAGATTTTTCTAAACAATTTCCTCGAATAGTCGTTGCCAAATATTTGAAACCATTTACCTTTCATATTTGCCCAGTATCTGTTATTACTTTATATATATTTTTTTATATTTGTCATACATTACTTTTCTCTTTAAAGATTCTTAAGCCGTGAAGTCGTTTCTGAAAGTATTTGTATGGAGTGTAGCCATGTATGGAAGTGAAACATGGACGATAAATAGTTTGGGCAAGAAGAGAATAGAAGCTTTTGAAATGTGGTGCTACAGAAGAATGCTGAAGATTAGATGGGTAAACCACATAACTAATGAGGAGGTACTGAATAGGACTGGGGAGGAGAGGAGTTTGTGGCACAACTTGACAAGAAGAAGGGACCGGTTGGTAGGACATGTTCTGAGGCATCAAGGGATCACAAATTTAGCATTGGAGGGCAGCGTGGAGGGTAAAAATCGTAGAGGGAGACCAAGAGATGAATACACTAACCAGATTCAGAAGGATGTAGGTTGCAGTAAGTACTGGGAGATGAAGAAGCTTGCACACGATAGAGTAACATGGAGAGCTGCATCAAACCAGTCTCAGGACTGAAGGCAACAACAATTATCTCTGTCTCCTCCAGAACAGTGAGTTGCTTTGCTGCATCTGTCAAATCTCAGAAATTATGACAAAATCGTCATAAATGCAAGGGTATTTATTTATGAGTTTCTGTGGAACAATGCAAACCCCAGCTACTTAGTCACGGATCGGGTCAATGCATAATATATAATGTTCATTAGAAAATTTATAAATCAAAGAATGAATGAAACACAAAAACACTGTGAAAGAATATACATATGAATAACACATCACAAAAAAGGTTCTTAATTACCTTGAACAAAACAGAGGGAGTGTCCGAGGAATCATTTCAACTTGAATTTGACTGCTTGGGGTTTATCAATCAATTATTTTCAGTTCTGCTGGAAGCACCAATGAGTAAGGAATTAGTCTTACAGGAGAAATGAACAGGCCTTCCTTTTGATGTAGTTAAATTTTGTACTGTGATACGTTTTCGTTGGAGGCCACGGTTGTCGAGTTATTCAACAAAAAACCGTTTGTAGGTCACTTCTGTAGGTTTTTATTTGATGATTCGAAAGCTACAGTCTCGAGCTAAAACGAATCCCAGTACCAAATTTATGTGAATTAATTATCCCGCAAAAAGGTCATGTTAATTTTTTTTGTAGGACTAATATTGTGTGTGTTGAGAGGAAAGAATGTGAAAATGTTGCATTTGGCACTCGAAAATGGTACGGGTTGCATGAAACAGCGGCAGAAGCATCTGAATCATTTACTCGCATGTTTGTTTGCTTCTTGCTGCTCTGAATGAGACATGTCGTATCACTACGGGTTGTCTAAGAGCCACACCTGTGGAAAAACTGTACTTCTTATCCGGCATAGCCCTCCCCCCCCACCCCGGACAACCGAAGAGATACAGCAGCACGGAGTGAAATGAAGAAGGCATTAACATCCGAAGCCCACCCACTACATGGCCACCAACCGGCACAGCAAAGACTTGTGTCTAGAAAGAGCTTCCTTCACAGTACAGAACCACTCGCTGACACTCCACATCAACACCGGGAGAAGAGATGGCAGGTCAGATGCCAGCACCTGGAGTGGCTGATCCCGCAAGAAGTTCTTCCCCCAGGCCACACAGAGAAATGATCCACATGGAAATCACTCAAACGCCTGCGTTCTGCTGTCACAAGATCCAAGAGTAATCTGGAGAGGTGGGGCTTCCAGGTGGACTCTCTCCAGTGTGACTGCGGAGCTGCCGTGCAGACATTAACATATCTACTACAATGCACATTGCCTCCAACTGTGTGCACCATGGAGGACCTCGTAAACGCTACACAAAGTGCACTGGACGTTGCAAATTTTTGGGCATCCACTGTATAGATTAAAATTACCTTATGTTTGACAACACAATCTGTGTCTAATCATTTATTTCATTCTTGACTAGTTTAATTTATAAACCATAATGTATGTATGTATGTAGTAATGTATCTTATATTGTTTTTTTTTTTAGTTTGCTTCTGACACGATAAATAAATAATCTAAATCATCACGTATAAACAGGGATGGCAGGGTTAGACAGGGTTAGAACTGCGAGACATCTGAACAATGGCCTACACCAAGTACGCGAACTGACAACAGATGTTCAGTGTCACTGTTTCCTTCTACGCAATGAACATTCTTGATGAGTACACAAAAGTTGCCCCAAACTATAACATCATACGAGACAACGGACTGAGAGTGAGCAAAGTGAACAAGCCTTCACGTTTCAGTGTCAGACAGTGGAGGTCTTTAGTGTGCATCGCTTTGCTGTCAAGCATTAATTTGTCCTCTGAATGCTACGTGCTGAAGTTACTCACTACCCTATTAGCCGCATCATTTATATTACAGTCCGGAAACCGGATTACACTACGAACTTCCCAATTGGTGGGCTCGTAAATTTTGCTATATATTTCAGAATCGCACAAATAAACAGTAAACAAGCATTGCTGGTCCCTGTTACATTCTGCTGCCAACGATTAGGAAGATCTATGACACATTTAAGTTGACATTTATTAGTGCGATAGACGGTAACATATTTCCGTACACATGAAGGACTCTACTAAGAGGCTCCAACATTGCACAAAATTTCCAATAAATAAAGAACATTCTGTACGACTGGAAAACTACATTGACACATCTGCTGCATGAGAGTAGAGACAGAATTGATGGTAATAATGACAGAGGGATTTCCCTTCATCTTGCCTCTACAGAAAGCCTATCTCTCTCCTGGACCAAGCACAATGAGTTGAATGCAAAACTAGTGAATATCAGTGAGGTTTCAGACTAAATAGATCTTGTCTTTGTGAGACTGTAGTTTAGCACCCCTGTGATGCTGTCATGATCTGAAGCCGGTGACCTAAACAGTGAACAGACCTCCCTCCTTAATATTACACTGAGGTGAAAAGTCTTCCGATAGCGATATGCGCGTATGTAGGTGGCGGTAATATCGCGTACACATGACGTAAACGGGTAGCGCATGGGCGGAGCTGTGTCATTTGTAGTTAGATGATTTATTTCAGAAGGTGTCCCACGGCCGCAAGACGGGAATTAACTGACTCTGAACGCGGAAGCCAGATGCACGTACTTCGGAAATCGTTAGGGAATTCGGTATCCTGAGATTCTCAATGTTGAAATGTGTATTCTTATAGGACAACTATCCAAGGAGTTCCACCCAATAATATCCAAACAGCAGACTCTGTACACAATTTATTAAATTACCAATACTAAATTCTTTAAAATAACAACAAATTCATATACCTTACAGAACTTAACAAATGGTTAAAAGAGTAAGCTTTAAAAACAATAACGACGGCTTGCCGCCATAAAATCAAAGAACCTTTTAAAATAGTGCTTTTAGAGTTTACTCAAAAGACAAAATCCAATAATAAGTTAACTTGGCATTACAATTTAGAATGATTTATATAAAAAGAATTTGAGAAAGATAATTGCGCTTGGCAACATAAAATGAAAGAAGCGCAACACACAACCAATAGATATAATAACAAAATAATAATTTGATACAACCAAAGGGCGAGGGCGACTCCCAACGCAATCACAGACGAGCGAGCTCTCAACACTTCGGAGCCTTGCCACTAGAAACGGTCCCCGAAACAGACCGCTGGGAGCTCCCCGACATGCCTCCCACAACAGCCCATCACTTACGCACCTTGATTATGTTCTGTAACACACGACAGATAATATAAACACAAGATACAACTCAAAAATACAGTATAACATCCCGACATAACATGATAACCACGGCGCCTTTAACCCGGGCGCTCTTAATAAGTGCCGGAAGCCAACACACACAAATCTCAATAAACAATTCTCGCTTCTTAAAACGAAACAATGAAAGCCAAGCGCACATGAATAGTCAAACCACAGTCTTAGAAGTGTCTTAACGACACCAAACGCGACTATTCCACCAAGTTAGTAATAACACAGTGAGAAAAATACAGAACATACCACTAAATGCTGTTACTCAACCAAATTGACGAGATCGTGTTGTTCAGGTCTCAGAAGACCACATATGCCAAGTAGCAGTAATTCACTATGTATATACTGTACAAAACCGCCCTTCTTAGGCAGACTTTACCTAACACATCGAATGCCAAATATGTACCATACATGAACGCAACTCCGGGCAGGACTCCAGTTGAGCAAATAAATTAGTACCAACAAATATCGTAACGAGCCACACACATACAGCACAAAGTTCCAACAACGCCGTCCCACATCAGAATGAAGTCTAGAAACCGCTGCTGGAGCTTCCAGGGGAAAATCTGACTACCCAACCGAGCCCACACCCTAACCTGGCAGACGAATCCAAAATTCAGCAACTAGTTGTCTCTGGGCCAGAGTATCACAAGACCCCACCGGACCTCCACATCAGAGAAGCAGGAAGAACAAGTACGCCGACTCCAATTAATCACCACTGCATGGCCAGCACAGCGGCGAGTCGCCTCCGCCACAGACCCCCTTGCTCATATTGTGAGGCACAACAACCTTAGCGCTAGAGACTAGCAGGTCAGGCAGAGCGAACTTCACGTTCCATGCAATACCCGGAACAAAAAACCCTCTCGCTTTCCGCCGGCCACCGCAAACACACGCCAGCGACGACATAGCAAATCGCCACCGGAGCTCCACCCGCACCAGGACAGCGAACTATAATCGATTACAGTACTCTCTCTGAAGAAGATCACAGGATAGAGGCGCGCGCCATATCAAATGTCAATGTCAAGAGTGTGTCAAGAATGCCAAATTTCAGGCGTTACCTCTCACCACGGACACCGCAGTGGCCGACGGCCTTCACTTAACAACCGAGAGCAGCGGCGTTTGCGTGGAGTTTTCAGTGCAAAGAGACTAACAACACTGCGTCAAATAACCGTAGAAATCAATGTGGGACGTACGATGAACATATCCGTTAGGACAGTACGGCTAAAGTTCGCGTTGATGGCCTATGTCAGCAGAAGACCGACTTAGGTGCCTTTACTGAATGTACGAAATCTCCTGCGGCGCCTCGCCTGGTTTCGTTGTAACATCTGTCTTCGAATTACTTTGTATCTGTATCGATATTTCTGTGTCAGTTTTTAGTGTTGCTTGTATAGAATGTTGTATCTGTCATGGAAATTCTTTGACTATGTATACACATTTCAGTTACGTGAACTTTTGAGCGATGCTGTTTCAATTATGCTTGTGCATTTAAATAACTACTGGAATGATTGTTACATAATGTACTGTAAATGACTTTGTCCAAAGTTAGGGAATGTAGGATTCAACTTAAAAGATGTAGGGAAGCCCCGCAGCTACGGAAACAGCCTGGCGGAGTGGAAAAGTCGTGGTTGGCGTGCAAGTGTCAACTCGTCCTTCGTGACGTGTAAGGAGTCTGGGCTGAGCAGTATTGTGGTTAACATCTCGCTAGCAGTAGCGGAACATTGTGATTAATATTCTTGGAGTTTTGAGGCCAGAGGAGCTTAAGAGCAATATATATAGACCTCGGATGCTGTACTTGGTGATTATTTTATCATGGCATGCTTTTGGCCCTTTAAAAATATAATTCCGACGCCAAGATGATCTGTAACAGGGCGAGGCCAGCAGTACTGCCATGACTGTATCGTCGCCATGTTAACAGTCACTGCAAATTAGGCCACCAGTTCCACCAGCCTCCCTAGGAATTGTTTATGTTTGGCACTCTGTAAATAGAACATGTATTTGTGAACTTTGGTTGACTTTAATAATAACGGTGTTATTCCAAAAAAACTCACAGCTGTGATTATCCCAAATCACAAACCTGGACATGAATTCTATCCTAGTGAATTTAATTCCGACTGTTCTAATTTATTGAGGAAAGACTTATTTGGCAGCTGTAAAAATAGTTATGATTGCTTCCTAATGTGTAGAGTTATAGTGTTTAAAGTTCAGTTTTTATAGTTCGAGAAATACTCCAATTCTAGTGCATTTTTAGACCAATCTGCAGCCATTTCCTTAAATGTTTCAAATGGCTCTGAGCACTATGGGACTTAACTTCTGTCCCCTAGAACTTAGAACTACTTAAACCTAACTAATCTAAGGACATCACACACATCCATGCCCGAGGCAGGATTCGAACCTGCGACCGTAGCGGTCCGGCGCTTCCAGACTGTAGCGCCTAGAACCGCTCGGCCACCCCGGCCAGCCATTTCCTTAAATAATTTGCATTACTTGAAAAGCTGTCTGAAAGTAGTAAAGTTAATTTGAAATGAAATGGATTATTAATTGTTGCATTTATACACTTTGATCCGAATTACGAAGTTTTATCAGAGTTCATTTCATGCGAAAGTGGTTGAACATGAATTTAATGTTGTGTTGACATTACCACAGTCAATAATAGTTTGAATAGGTTAAAAGACTGACTGTCAAAGCACATTTGTTATTTAAAGTGTTATAGTTTGTTATGTTTTACTTAATTAATTGTTATTTATACGAATACTTACCATTTCTCATACTTATAGTATATTTTTGTTAATGAGCATGGTTCTTCAAACAATTTAAAGACCTTCATGTACTAGGTTAGTTAGTTAATCAAGCAATGCAAAGGTTCCTTCAGAGCCAGTGCAGTTAGATTCGCATTATGTCTAATTGCTTCAGACCGTTTGTAACAGAGAAATATTTACTGTGTTAGCGATTCTAATGCAAGTTGGTCAATGCACAGGCATAAAGACCCTGTACTAAGCAATGAAGTTATAGAGTATGATCATTAGCGGACCCCTTGATTTAAATCAGAATCATTTCATACTCTTCCATGTTTAGTACTGCTACTAGTTTCTCATTTGTTGGTTCTATAAACTGCTGCATGTGGTTCGTTTCAGAGGCATGTGTTACTGTTTGCTATCTCAATGGCCATTTGTTTGTCTGACTTGCAAGTTAGCAGTACATTTACATGCAAGGTTAGATTACTGTGTTGTAGTGTGAACATACGTAAAGAAAGAGTTTAATGTGTGTGTCAAGGGAGGTTATGTTATCCTTAGCCGCTTCGCCCCGGCCTAAACAGCATCAGTCGCCCATGGCATACCACGAACTTTGCCTTTTAGTAAAAAAATGTTTTACGACCCGCTTGATATGCTACACCTGCAACAATCACGTTCTCACAGTAAGCCAGCGGACTCGTCTGACAGAATTTTCGTATAGAAATGAAATAAAGAAATGCATATGAAATTCGTGATCGTTGGCTTCGGTTTCAGTTACAGTACATTCATATTTTCATCCTTCGCTTGTAATTTGAATTGACCTGGTAGTTTATTGTGAATACTGGGTCATTAATTAGGTTACGGAGTAGTTTTTGGAAAATTTGTCCACCAGTATCCTGAACAAATGTTAGTTCTGATATTAATTCTCAGGCATTAAAACATTTACAATAGAAAATAAGTTTGTGCCATTTAAGATAACAAAAACTTTTAGAGGTAGTGTGCTGTGAGCTTTCTGAAAATTGCAGGTGTGGAATGGGACAACCGTATAATACTGCGTATACTGATAAAATACAGAATGCTATAGTTCTTTTCCATGAACGTTGCAAATAAGAATAGCTGCAAATAAAAATGCGTTTTTTGTCCATGATTGTTTTTGGTGAGAACAAGTTTCTTGATATATATACACCCGCAATAAAGCGCCTTTGTATCACACACATAAAAAAGGTTCTTTTCATACTGTTCGTATTCCACCGATATATATATATAAGGGTGGTCCATTGATCTTGACCGGGCCAAATATCTCATGAAATAAGCGTCAAACGAAAAAACTACAAAGATCGAAACTTGTCTATGGTTGCCCCGCTAGATGGCGCTGCCATAGGTCAAATGGATATCAACTGCGTTTTTTTTTTAAATAGGAACCCCCATTTTTTATTACATATTCATGTGGTACGTAAAGAAATGTGGACTACTTTATTCACTTTGTGTTAGATGGAGCTGTAATAGTCACAAGCATATGGCTCACAATTTTAGACGAACAGTTGGTAACAGGTAGGGTTTTTAGATTAAAATACAGAACGTAGGTACGTTTGAACATTTTATTTCGGTTGTTCCAATGTGATACATGTACCTTTGTGAACTTATCATTTCTGAGACCGCATGCTGTTACAGCGTTATTACCTGTAAATACCACATTAATGCAATAAATGCTCAAAATGATGTCCGTCGACCTCATTGCATTTGGCAATACGTGTAACGACATTCCTCTCAACAGCGAGTAGTTCGCCTCCCGTAATGTTCGCACATGCATTGACAATGCGCTGACGTACGTTGTCAGGTGCTGTCGGTGGATCACGTTAGCAAATATCCTTCAACTTTCCCCACAGAAAGAAATCCGGGGACGTCAGATCCGGTGAACGTGCGGTCCATGCTATGGTGCTTCGACGACCAATTCACCTGTCATGAAATATGATATTCAATACCGCTTCAACCGCACGCGAGCTGTGCCGGACATCCGTCATGTTGGAAGTACATCGCCATTCTGTCATGCAGTGAAACACCTTGTAGTAACATCGGTAGAACACGATATCGACCTTTTCCGCAATTGGTAGGCAGCCCATTTTAACACGGGTAATGTATCACGAGGCAAATACCGTCCGCACTGGCGGAATGTTACGTGATACCACGTACTTATACGTTTGTGACTATTACAGCGCCATCTATCACAAAGTGAAAAAAGTGGTCCAACTAAAACATTCATATTTCATTACGTACTACACGAATATGTAATAAAAATGGGGGTTCCCATTTAAAAAAAAAAACGCAGTTGATATCCGTTTGACCTATGACAGCGCCATCTAGCGGGCCAACCATAGCGCCATCTGGTTTCCCCCTTCAAGCTAGACGAGTTTCGTTCTTTGTAGTTTTTTCGTTTGATGCTTATTTCGTGATATATTTAGTCCGGTCACTATCAATGGACCACCCTGTATATCAAGTATATGATAATGGAACCTTACAGAACGTGTTCTGGATAGCCTAATCTGCTAGCACTTAGTTTTCTTGTCGTACGAAAATTGTAGGCTTTTTATTTTGTTGAAGACCGTTCCGATCCTGACAGCAAAATTAATAACTGGCATAAGAGTGCCGGCAGAAAGTTTGAAAATGTCAGCTACCACGCTACGACTGCTCTCATATCTAATATTGGCGATTAACAAAATTTAGTAAATAAAATGATCTAGGCTGTAAAGTTCACAAATTAAGTATACTGTGACTTCTCTGAAATTATTTGCATTGCGAAAATAATTCTCTGGAATGTTAAGTAATGCTTTATCCTGTTTGGGAAAAAAATCGTTTTTTCTACGACGAAAAAGACAGCGCACTCTCATTATTTATGATACACCTGGCTGCCCCTTGTGCATAACAAGCTACACCCGCGGTAGCCGTGAGCTCCGGATTAATTACTTGGCCGCGCTCAGTTATAACTTGGAGGACGCCCTCTGCTTCGTTCGACAAAGAAGTGCACCTCCGTTGCTCTGTGCCTTGTCATTTCACGGCCCGCATCGCACTGTAGTAGTAGGAGTTGGTTCTTAAAATTATACCCATCCATTGTCCATGACATGCAACACGACTGTTGTTAACGAAACTGTCAACAGTACCGAATAAAATTAATTCACACAACAGAAGAATTGCTAGATAGATCGGATGGTTCCGTAAGAGTCACTGCATCTGCGTAGGTAGAAAAGAACTTTACCGCGGAAGTTAACTTAAAGAAAGGATGTGTTTTGTGCCGACTCAGAAATCACCACATTTACGATGCACTGTAACTCCCGCGCGTGCCTTTGCGGCTAGCGTCCTTGGGTGGAAGTGTGGGCAGTGTGACTGGTGCCTCCTAGACGAAGCTGCCAGCTGCCTGCTGTCTGCTATGGAATGACTGCACCATTCTTCCTATAGCCTTCAACCAGTAGCGATCATTGCTGGAGCCATGGCCATGTTTGGTTTTGGGGCTCTGCACCGTCGACTGCGGAGTCTACCATTGTGAGATCCAATGTGCTAATGGCTGCCTGTTCGGGGCTGGGAACCTTTGTTTATCTTGTTAATTGGACAGGAGTGATGGGTGGATTTATTTAATATGCAGGAAGACGTAGCGATTCAGGAAACCGCAGTTGTCGCTGGCCTAACGCAAGCTGGCTGTCATAAGTTTGTGTTTGCTTTGGTTCCAGTCTTGCTGGTTGCTGTGATTGCTGTCTATAATCGGAGTTCAGTCGTGGGAACCCCGAGCAATATTGTATGGCTTTCATTAACTATGTCCATAAATCTATACGGTTGTTTGTTCAGTCAAAAAAAAAATATTGTCTGTGTCGTTAAGGATTAATCTAATTGACGTCACAGCAGAACTTCTCAATGCATGGGTAACGAAAAATCGCAACACGACGAAGAAGTTGTGCAACTTAAACGAAAGTTGGTAGGAGTGTTTCTTCATCCAAAAGATGATATATATTCAACTTTGGCGCCAGTGGCATAAGATAGGCGTAAGTAGAGCCACTATGAGGATGCGAATCAGGTTTGGTTTAAATACACGCTGTAATGGTCGTGGGCATTAGTTACATTTGAGATTAGACATGGTGAGCTGATGTTAGCCTAGAATGCCTTTAAGGCGACAAAGACGCCATTATCGGCCCCTCACTCAGTTTAAACGAAGTCGTGTAATACCTTTACGAGAAGCTGGATGTTCCTTCTGCGATACTGCAGGAAGAATTTGCAGGAATGAAGCCACTGTACATAATTGCTGGTAGCTGTCGAGAGAATATAAGTCATAAGTAGATCGGGCTGCGCTCGGCCACGTAGCACTATCGAGAGGGACGGACATCGTGTTAGGCGCATGGCTCTGGCACGACATACCGCATCTGCAGCAGCAATTTGAGCAGCAGTTGGCACCGCAGTGATTTCACCGTTACAGATCGGTTAATTCAAGGATAGCTCAGATCTAGACACCCTGTAGTATCCATTCCATGCACTTCAAACCGCTGTCATCTGCGACTTCAGAGGTGTCAAGTGAGAGCTCATCGAAGGACAGGCTGGAGGCCTGTTCTACGTTCTGACGAAAACTGGTTCTGCCTCGGTGCTGGTGATGGCCTGTAACCTGCGTACTAGACACACTGGGCCTACACTTGATGTTACGGCCGGGATGCGATTTCGTATGACAGCAGGAGCACTCCCGTGGTTATCCCACGTACGCTGATTACAAATTTGTACGTTAGTCTGGTTATTCAACCTGTTGTGTTGCCATTCATGGACAGCATTCCAGGGGGTTTCTTCCAACAGGATAACGCTCACCCACATACGTATGTAACCCTACATGCTCTACTGAGTGTCGACATTGCTCTTCTCAATCACCAGATCTATTTCCAATAGAGCACATATAGGACATCACCGGACGACAACTCCAGCGTCATCCATAACCAGCATTGACGGCCCCTGTATTGACCAGCCAAGTGCAACAGGCATGGAACTCTATCCCTCAAACTGTCATCCGGTGCCTGTACATGCACCTTTGCATGCTTGCATTCAACATTCTATCGGTTATACCCATTACTAATGTATTAGAATTTCACATTTGTAATGGGTTGTGAACTAGCAATGCTAATCACGTAAATATGTTACCTAGACAAACATGAACCATGGGCCTTGCCGTCGGTGGGGAGGCTTGCATGCCTGAAACCGATACAGATAGCCGTACCGTAGGTGCAACCACAACGGACAGGTATCTGTTGAGAGACCAGACAAACCTGTGGTTGCTGAAGAGGGACAGAAGCCTTTCCAGTAGTTGCAGGAGACACAGTCTGGTTGATTGACTGATCTGGCCCTGTAACATCAACCAAAACGGCCTTGTTGTGGTGGTACTACGAAGGGCTGAAAGCAAGGGAGAACTACAGTCGTAATTTTTCCCGAGGGCATGCAATTCTACTGTATGATTAAATAATGATGATATCCTCAAGGATAAAATATTCCGGAGGAAAAATAGTTCCCCATTCAGATCTCCGGGCAGGTATTACTCAGGAGGATGTAATCAGGAGAAACAAAACCGGTGTTCTAAGGACCGGAGTGTGGAATGTCAAATCCCTTAATAGGGGGCGACTTGGAGCAGGAGAGGCACCACAGACATTTTAATTTCCACTGTCTATAATTTTGCACATAAATTCATAAGACTTTGTCAGGATGACTAAAAAGGATTCAGGATTCACACTCATAGCAGTGGAAGTTCAAAAACATGACAAAATAATGTTTTTTGCATGTGAAATTTCATAATTTTTTCACTTACTATTTGCTGCGTTTGTTGCTATAGGTAGACTTTTCTTCATAAGTAAGAGAGATTCTTCGGTGAATACTTACAGGTGAATAAAACTCTAGAGTTTTCCAAATCTATTAAAAACTGTAGTAAAAATGAGATAACTATCTAAAAAATTTAATTTTTTTTCTAAACACGAAATTTAAAATGTAACAGCTCATTCATTTTTCCATAAATCAAATAAATTCTAGACTTTCATACACCTGTAAGTATGAATTGTACGCTGTACAAAATTCATCGAAGAATCTCTCTTACTTATGAAGTAAAGGAAGTGTGCCTATCGCAACAAATGCAGCGAATAGAAAGTCCAAAAATGATGAAATTTGACATGTGAAAAAATTATTTTTTATGTTTTTCAGCTTCCATTGCTATGAGTGTGAATACTGTATCCTTCCTGGTCATGCTGATAAAGTTTTATTAATTCATTTGTAAAATTATACACATTGAAATATGTCAACAAGCTGCGCAGATCATGAAGAGGTTGAAATGTATGATGACACAAAAGAAATTATTCAGATGGTTGAGGGAGACGAAAATTAAATAGTCACGTGGGACTAGAATTTGAAAGTAGGGACGAAACAGAAAGTAAAATAGCAGCTAAATATGGACTGGGGGGAAAGGAGTGAAAGAGGAAGCTGCATGGTAGAATTTTCCACTGAGCATAATTTAACAATGGGTAACAATTGGTTTACGAATCATGAAGGAAGGTTGTATGCGTGGAAGATACACGAAGAATGGTTCAAATGGTTCTGAGCACTATGGGACTTAACATCTGAGGTCATCAGTCCCCTAGAACTTAGAACTACTTAAACCTAACTAACCTAAGGACATCACACACATCCATGCCCATGGCAGGATTCGAACCTGCGACCGTAGCAGTCGCGCGTTTCCAGACTGAAGCTCCTAGAACAGCTCGGCCGTACCGTCCGGCGATACACGAAGACACCGGAAGGTTTCAGATTGATTGCATAATGGTAACAGAGAGATTTCGGAACCAGATTTTAAATTGTAAGACGTTTTCAGGGACAGACGTGGACGCTGACTACAATTTGGCGTTGTGCATAACGGAGAGACTTACTGTTGGAATTTCGGTACAGAGCTTTTCAGGAGGAGTCCGACAACATATTACTTCCCCTACATACATCTCTTGTATTGGCCACGAGGAGAAAATTGGAGAAATTAGAGCCAATACAGAGGCTTACCGACAATCATTCTTCCCACGCACTGTTAGCAAATGGAACAGGGTCGGAGGAATCCCATAGTGGTACAGAAAGTACCCTCCGGCACACCCCATTAGGTGGATTGAGGAGTATGATGTAGATGAATAGTTGGTTACGAACAATAGAAGAAAAATTAAGAAATTTCAAGGAGATATGACATGCATAAACTGAAAGGGCCAGAGATTATCGAGAGTTTCAGAGGGAATATTAGGGAACGATTGACAAGAAATGGGGAAAGGAATAAAGTAGAGAAAGGATAGGGTAGGTTCGAGAGATGAACTAGTTAAGGTAGAAGAGGATCTAGTGGGTAAAAGACGAGTGCCAGGAGACATCCTTGAGGGACGCAAGAGATATTGGATTTCATTTTAATAGAAGGCAAAAATATAAAAACGAAGCAAATTAAGCAGACGCAAGGGAACACAAACGTCTTGATAATTAGACTGACAGGAAATACGAAATGGCTAAGCAGCAATGGTTGGAGAAAGAATGTAAGGATTTAGAGGCATGTATCACTAGGGGAAAAATACATACAGCCTACGGTACAGTTAAAGAGGTTATTGGAGAAAAGAGCTCAGATGGAAAACCAGTCCTTCAATAGTTTTTGGTATTGCGATTTTTCATTCCGTCAGTGTATTATGCTGCCTGATTTATTTTGTCTTGTGTTTCGTTTAGCGGATATTACCCAGTACTGTTCTGTTTCAAGATGGTAGCCATGGAGGTGCCCAATGTCGCGGAGCTGAGGAAGGCAGAGCTAGTGTACGAGCCAGAGCTTGGCTGGGCAGGCACGTCGAGCAGTGACACCTACTTAGTGTCACGACCGCGGGACGTTGTTGCTCGTCCCGTGGCCCTGCCACGCTCGTAAGTCGCAGAGGTGAGTGACGTCGCTTCCAGCATTCACACTGCCTTTGCAAAGTTAGAACCTATACTCCCCTTTTCCGTAATTAGCAAACTATCTCATTCGCAGGCTAATAGAAGCAGAGTCCGCGTTACCCATTATCTTAACAGGCCACACGAGTTGTGTAGTTAGAAAACGTCCGACTCTGTGGAAATTACCGTCTTAAGAACAGGGTGACTTACTGGCACCAACCCAAGGTATGGTTGGTTGGTTGATTGCTTGGTGGTTGATTGGTTGGTTGGTTGGTTGGATGGGATGGAGAAAATTGTCCAAAGTGTATTATGCCCACCCTTAAGTCAACAGAATGGAGAGAAAATTTCTCATGGATCCCCTTCTACAGCTATGGCTATTTACAAAGTTACCTAACCGGTTAGCGGATTTGTTACGTAATGGTCGTCTATTACCGGTAGATCCCACTGAGGAAGTGCAGAGAACTTTTTTTTCCAATGAATATTGCTATCAGCTGCTGAGCCCCATGGTGGGTGGGCGGTTGGAGCATGCTTTGTTAGACGCAGTGCGGCAGGTAGCTTTTAATTGCAGGATCGAAGGGAATTATCTGGGACAAGTACTGAAAATCGCTGTCAGCTGCTGAGTCCGTGGTGGGAGGGCAGTTGGAGCGGGATTTGTCACAGGCCATACGGTGGAAACTGTCATTTAATGAAATCCGGGAGATAATTTGTCGAAAATTATTTGAGCACCCGTACTCGACGCGAATTAATTGGTAGGGGCTATTTTGTGGCGTAACTACAGTCCTGGAAATGGAAAAAAGAACACATTGACACCGGTGTGTCAGACCCACCATACTTGCTCCGGACACTGCGAGAGGGCTGTACAAGCAATGATCACACGCACGGCACAGCGAACACACCAGGAACCTCGGTGTTGGCCGTCGAATGGCGCTAGCTGCGCATCATTTGTGCACCGCCGCCGTCAGTGTCAGCCAGTTTGCCGTGGCATACGGAGCTCCATCGCAGTCTTTAACACTGATAGCATGCCGCGACAGCGTGGACGTGAACCGTATGTGCAGTTGACGGACTTTCAGCGAGGGTGTATAGTGGGCATGCGGGAGGCCGGGTGGACGTACCGCCGAATTGCTCAACACGTGGGGTGTGAGGTCTCCACAGTACATCGATGTTGTCGCCAGTGGTCGGCGGAAGGTGCACGTGCCCGTCGACCTGGGACCGGACCGCAGCGACGCACGGATGCACGCCAAGACCGTAGGATCCTACGCAGTGCCGTAGGGGACCGCACCGCCACTTCCCAGCAAATTAGGGACACTGTTGCTCCTGGGGTATCGGCGAGGACCATTCGCAACCGTCTCAATGAAGCTGGGCTACGGTCCCGCACACCGTTAGGCCGTCTTCCGCTCACGCCCCAACATCGTGCAGCTCGCCTCCAGTGGTGTCGCGACAGGCGTGAATGGAGGGACGAATGGAGACGTGTCGTCTTCAGCGATGAGAGTCGCTTCTGCCTTGGTGCCAATGATGGTCGTATGCGTGTTTGGCGCCGTGTAGGTGAGCGCCACAATCAGGACTGCATACGACCGAGGCACACAGGGCCAACACCCGGCATCATGGTGTGGGGAGCGATCTCCTACACTGGCCGTACACCACTGCTGATCGTCGAGGGGACACTGAATAGTGCACGGTACATCCAAACCGTCATCGAACCCATCGTTCTACCATTCCTAGACCGGCAAGGGAACTTGCTGTTCCAACAGGACAATGCACGTCCGCATGTATCCCGTGCCACCCAACGTGCTCTAGAAGGTGTAAGTCAACTACCCTGGCCAGCAAGATCTCCGGATCTGTCCCCCATTGAGCATGTTTGGGACTGGATGAAGCGTCGTCTCACGCGGTCTGCACGTCCAGCACGAACGCTGGTCCAACTGAGGCGCCAGGTGGAATTGGCATGGCAAGCCGTTCCACAGAACTACATCCAGCATCTCTACGATCGTCTCCATGGGAGAATAGCAGCCTGCATTGCTGCGAAAGGTGGATATACACTGTACTAGTGCCGACATTGTGCATGCTCTGTTGCCTGTGTCTATGTGCCTGTGGTTCTGTCAGTGTGATCATGTGATGTATCTGACCCCAGGAATGTGTCAATAAAGTTTCCCCTTCCTGGGACAATGAATTCACGGTGTTCTTATTTCAATTTCCAGGAGTGTATATGGAGAATAGGAAAGCGTATTAAGAGAATGAAAGACAGTGCTAGAAGTTCGTGTTTGGATTATAGTGAAGGGCATAAAACTGTAAATATTCTAGAAGGAATGCGCCCTAGTGACTGCTCCAGCTTCTTTGTGACTGGCCACAAAGCTTCCAATAGTTAGAAGATTTGATGATTCGGGTGTAAGCCGTAGCGCCTTTTCTTCTCTACTTTTAAACGCCAGTATAACTGCGGAAATTTCCTTAGATGTATGTGATATCAATTAATGTAGAAAATGTTCAAATGTGTGTTAAATCTTATGGGACTTAACTGCGAAGGTCGTCAGTCTCTAAGCTTACACACTACTTAACCTAAATTACCCTAAGGACAAACACACACACCCATGCCCGAGGGAGGATTCGAACCTCCGCCGGGACCAGCCGAACAGTCCACGACTGCAGCACCTAAGACCGCTCGGCTAATCCCGCGCGGCAATTAATGTAGACTACATTTCACAATCAGTATAGGAAATTGAAAATAATCAGTAATACTCAGAATAGCTTTGCCATGAAGCAGTCTCTCACAATGCGTAACGAAAAAGTGCCCTGTTATTGCAATGGAACGATTGAATTTATATGAAAATTTGGTAATGAAAAGTGATCTTCACTTTCTCTCAAAAAGTTCATTTAGGCCCTACACTAGATTCTTATCTTCTACGAATAACGTGTTTCTGTTCTGTCTGCAGTACAGGAATGATAAGCTGAAATAAATCACTGCATGACAGTTCGCCTTTTTCTCCTATTTTTCAGACTATTTTTGCAAAATAAACTTTTGTTACTTGTCTGAAAATATGGTCTACTGTCCACGCAGTAGTGCAAGGCGTGACAGTGGGACATAATGCCGCATCTATCTTTTCATCTAATAATGGGGATAAGCTTCATGAAGTGTTTATAAATAAGTAGAAAAGTATTCTAATATTATATTTAAACATTTTAATGACACAAAAGGAGCTGGAACTACCATGAACCGAAACCTTTTTGTTAAAAAAAATAAAAAAAAGAATATGCACCACGAAGCAGTCATCTAAATGGGACGCAAATTCGGTAGATGTGACGTACATGTACAGACAAACGAATGATAACAGTTTCAGAGAGATTGGATGACTTGTTCAAAAGAAAAGACTTCACATATTGAGCACGTCAATAATGAGTTGTTCTATATCTGACCCTTATGCAAACAGTTATTTGAGCTTGGGTTGATTGACAGATTTATTGGATGCCCCCCAGTGGGATATCGTGCCAAATTCTGTCAAATTAGGGTGTTAGATCGTTAAAATTCCGAGCTGCTTGGAGAACCCTGCCCGTAATGCTTCAACCGTACTCAACTGTGGAGAGATCCAGCGACATTATTGGCCATGTTAGGGTTTCGGAAGCACGAATATAAGCATTAGAAACTTACGCTGTGTGAGCGTGGGCACCGGGGCTCAGTTCATAGCGTGACTTATCGATGAAGATAATTCTTCCAGGCCGAATATGTCCAACACCAGCGCAGACCAACTTGTTGATGTACATAGGTCAGCGGTAGTTGGCGTAAGGGTAGGCGTGAGCTGAGACACCTTTGTGTGAGCCATATTTTAATGGTTCTTGAGGTCACTGAAATACCAGTTGCACGTCGGATCGAAGATAAGGATGAACCGTGGACTCCCAGTGTCTCTCTGACGTTGGTCCTCAGTTCCTGTTCAAATGGTTCAAATGGCTCTGAGCACTATGGGACTTAACATCTATGGTCATCAGTCCCCTAGAACTTAGAACTACTTAAACCTAACTAACCTAAGGACATCACACAACACCCAGCCATCACGAGGCAGAGAAAATCCCTGACCCCGCCGGGAATCGAACCCGGGAACCCGGACGTGGGAAGCGAGAACGCTTCCGCACGACCACGAGATGCGGGCCTCAGTTCCTGTCGTCTCTCGATCCTTTTCTTCTTGACTACGTTCGGCAATGTTTAGCCCATCGGTGCAAACGCCCTCGAATAGAGGTATTGCTCCAATTCTGAGTGTCGAGTGATTCTCCAACAGACGTCTCTGAGGCCAGTTACACATCATCTGTCAAATGAGGACATCTGTATTCATTATAATATAGTTTACAGCTGTAATTTCATTATACACTTATTGGCAACCGGTTTCGACGATGCACTTCGTCATTATCTGGCCCTCTAAATATGTAGTGGCTCAATTTTCCCGAAATTCATCAATCAAAAAGCTCCCATCCCATCAGCCCTGACAATAAGTAACCACGCACGGTAAGACCACAAACAGATGTACTTGCAATAAGCAACCACACACTTTGAGACCGCAAACGCAAGTAGCTCTGTTTACAGTCTTATCGGGTACTTACTACAAGAGCTGATCCGAATACCAGTTTCCTTGATGTGGGACTTTGTGATTTATTCTCTGTACGTCCATCCTTTTTAGAAATGGTTGCAGGACTCAGCTATTCGATAGAGGACGCCAAATTAAATACCTTTCAATTTTGAACCTTATTTTATTTGGCAACCAGTTTCAGCATTTTACTATTTGTTATAGTGATTCCTTCAACCATCACCTGACGAACAGTCGGCAGGTGATGGTTGAAGGGGTCACTGTAATAAGTACCTATTACCTTGCTGGCCCCTGTTTTGAACACAACCGAAGTAGATTGATCCCACAGGTCGGTCAGGGGCCTGAAGATGGCGTACTAAAATGTTGAAACTGGTTGCCAAATAAAATAAGGTTGAAAACTGATGGCTGAAAGGTATTTAGTTTGATACTCTCTTTCTGACGTCTTTCGGGAAAATACAGCCACTATACACTGATAAGCCAAAACATTATGACCACTGCCCAACACGACACTGGATGCCGCATGGTGGCGTTGCAGACACGCGACGCGGTAATAAAAGTATGTAAGCGTAGCGGACACGGACTTGGGTCAGCGTAGTGAAGATATGGTTTGCAAATGGGGAATCCATTGAGATAATCGACTTTGACAAATGGCAGATTATTATTGCCCAGAGCCTGTGAACGAAAATCTTGAAAACGCCGAAGCTGGTCGAATGTTCACGTGCTACTATTGTGAGCATCTACGGAAAGAGGCAGAGGGGTAGTGACACAGCAACTAGGCCCTAAAGTATTATACGTCTACGGTTCTTCACAGAACTTGGGGTCAGACAGATAGTGATCTGTGGCATCTCTGCCGAAAAAGCACAATGCTGGCGCAGCCACAAGTGTTTCGGAGCACACCGTTCATCATACATTGTTGAACATGGGGCTCTGCAGCAGACCACCTCTAGACGTTCACATGTTGATCCAACGACATCGGCACTTGCGACTGCGGTGGGCACAGGACCATCGGGACTCGACCGTTGATCAGTGGGGACGTGTCCGCTCTTCGGGTGAATTACACTTTAGCTACACTAGGTCGATGGTCGTCTCCACAAACGCCGTCATCAAGGTGAACGGCGCCTCGAAACGTGCAGCGCACCACGGACGCAGGCTAATCGTAAGAGTGTAATGCTATGAGTGATATTCGCCTGCCCTTGTATGGGACCTATGGCAGTAATTGAAGACAGCGATGTCATCTTTCAGCAGTATAAGTCCGTGTCTCGGAGCCAGGACTGTACTACGGTGGTTTGAGGAGCGTTTTAGTGAACTCAAGTTGGTCTCTCGGCGATGGAATTCGCCTGATGTAATTCCTATGGAAGCCATGTTGGCCGCTATCGAGCACGATCACTGCGGACGTAAGTTAGTAGTCCGTTATTTAGGCGACTTACATGACTTGTGCGTATACATCTAAGGCCACGTACCACCACAAACTTACTGACAAACTGTCGGATCCATGATACGCACTGTCAATGATGTATTTCGTTCCAAAGACGGACAAACAAGCTATTAGGCAGGTAGTCATAATGTTTTGGCTCATCAGCGTGAATTCAGAAGATCTGAGTATGACGAAGTGTAGTATCGAAATCAGTTGTGTTGAAAATGGTAATACTCCTATCGCCTGTTTGCCGAAATCTGCGTACATTCGGTTTGCGCCTGTATGCGAGGCTTAGTTACTGTCCATCTGAGTACACGGAATGAATTTCCCAAAGAATTTATGCCCTCTTGTCGAAATATTCGCGCTTACTGTCCTTAGATGTATGAAACAGGCGAAATACCCTCAGACTTCAAGAAGAATATAATAATTCCAATCCCAAAGAAAGCAGGTGTTGACAGATGTGAAAATTACCGAACTATCAGCTTAATAAGTCACGGCTGCAAAATACTAACACGAATTCTTTACAGACGAATGGAAAAACTAGTAGAAGCCAACCTCGGGGAAGATCAGTTTGGATTCCGTAGAAACACTGGAACACGTGAGGCAATACTGACCTTACGACTTATCTTAGAAGAAAGAAGAAGGAAAGGCAAACCTACGTTTCTAGCATTTGTAGACTTAGAGAAAGCTTTTGACAATGTTGACTGGAATACTCTCTTTCAAATTCTAAAGGTGGCAGGGGTAAAATATAGGGAGCGAAAGGCTATTTACAATTTGTACAGAAACCAAATGGCAGTTATAAGAGTCGAGGGACATGAAAGGGAAGCAGTGGTTGGGAAGGGAGTAAGACAGGGTTGTAGCCTCTCCCCGATGTTGTTCAATCTGTATATTGAGCAAGCAGTAAAGGAAACAAAAGAAATATTCGGAGTAGGTATTAAAATTCATGGAGAAGAAATAAAAACTTTGAGGTTCGCCGATGACATTGTAATTCTGTCAGAGACAGCAAAGGACTTGGAAGAGCAGTTGAATGGAATGGACAGTGTCTTGAAAGGAGGATATAAGATGAACATCAACAAAAGCAAAACAAGGATAATGGAATGTAGTCTAATTAAGTCGGGTGATGCTGAGGGAATTAGATTAGGAAATGAGGCACTTAAAGTAGTAAAGGAGTTTTGCTATTTGGGGAGCAAAATAACTGATGATGGTCGAAGTAGAGAGGATATAAAATGTAGGCTGGCAATGGCAAGGAAAGCGTTTCTGAACAAGAGAAATTTGTTAACATCCAGTATTGATTTAAGTGTCAGGAAGTCATTTCTGAAAGTATTCGTATGGAGTGTAGCCATGTATGGAAGTGAAACATGGGCGATAAATAGTTTGGACAAGAAGAGAATAGAAGCTTTCGAAATGTGGTGCTACAGAAGAATGCTGAAGATTAGATGGGTAGATCACATAACTAATGAGGAAGTATTGAATAGGATTGGGGAGAAGAGAAGTTTGTGGCACAACTTGACCAGAAGAAGGGATCGGTTGGTAGGACATGTTCTGAGGCATCAAGGGATCACCAATTTAGTATTGGAGGGCAGCGTGGAGGGTAAAAATCGTAGAGGGAGACCAAGAGATGAATACACTAAGCAGATTCAGAAGGATGTAGGTTGCAGTAGGTACTGGGAGATGAAAAAGCTTGCACAGGATAGAGTTGCCCCTCAGTCTGCAAGATCCGGGCAGTCGCAGAGGGTGGGCTTACTGGTAGTTGGGAGCTCCAACGTCAGGCGCGTAATGGGGCCCCTTAGGGAAATGGCAGCAAGAGAGGGGAAGAAAACCAATGTGCACTCCGTGTGCATACCGGGGGGAGTCATTCCAGATGTGGAAAGGGTCCTTCCGGATGCCATGAAGGGTACAGGGTGCACCCATCTGCGGGTGGTCGCTCATGTCGGCACCAATGATGTGTGTCGCTATGGATCGGAGGAAATCCTCTCTGGCTTCCGGCGGCTATCTGATTTGGTGAAGGCTGCTAGTCTCGCTACCGGGATGAAAGCAGAGCTCACCATCTGCAGCATCGTCGACAGGACTGACTGCGGACCTTTGGTACAGAGCCGAGTGGAGGGTCTGAATCAGAGGCTGAGACGGTTCTGCGACCGTGTGGGCTGCAGATTCCTCGACTTGCGCCATAGGGTGGTGGGGTTTCGGGTTCCGCTGGATAGGTCAGGAGTCCACTACACGCAACAAGCGGCTACACGGGTAGCAGGGGTTGTGTGGCGTGGGCTGGGCGGTTTTTTAGGTTAGATGGCCTTGGGCAAGTACAGAAAGGGCAACAGCCTCAACGGGTGCGGGGCAAAGTCAGGACATGCGGGGAACAAGCAGCAATCGGTATTCTAATTGTCAACTGTCGAAGCTGCGTTGGTAAAGTACCGGAACTTCAAGCGCTGATAGAAAGCACCGAAGCTGAAATCGTTATAGGTACAGAAAGCTGGCTTAAGCCAGAGATAAATTCTGCCGAAATTTTTACAAAGGTACAGACGGTGTTTAGAAAGGATAGATTGCATGCAACCGGTGGTGGAGTGTTCATCGCTGTTAGTAGTAGTTTATCCTGTAGTGAAGTAGAAGTGGATAGTTCCTGTGAATTATTATGGGTGGAGGTTACACTAAACAACCGAACTAGGTTTATAATTGGCTCCTTTTACCGACCTCCCGACTCAGCAGCATTAGTGGCAGAACAACTGAGAGAAAATTTGGAATACATTTCACATAAATTTTCTCAGCATGTTATAGTCTTAGGTGGAGATTTCAATTTACCAGATATAGACTGGGACACTCAGATGTTTAGGACGGGTGGTAGGGACAGAGCATCGAGTGACATTATACTGAGTGCACTATCCGAAAATTACCTCGAGCAATTAAACAGAGAACCGACTCGTGGAGATAACATATTGGACCTACTGATAACAAACAGACCCGAACTTTTCGAATCTGTATGTACAGAGCAGGGAATCAGTGATCATAAGGCCGTTGCAGCATCCCTGAATATGGAAGTTAATAGGAATATAAAAAAAGGGAGGAAGGTTTATCTGTTTAGCAAGAGTAATAGAAGGCAGATTTCAGACTACCTAACAGATCAAAACGAAAATTTCTGTTCCGACACTGACAATGTTGAGTGTTTATGGAAAAAGTTCAAGGCAATCGTAAAATGCGTTTTAGACAGGTACGTGCCGAGTAAAACTGTGAGGGACGGGAAAAACCCACCGTGGTACAACAACAAAGTTAGGAAACTACTGCGAAAGCAAAGAGAGCTCCACTCCAAGTTTAAACGCAGCCAAAACCTCTCAGACAAACAGAAGCTAAACGATGTCAAAGTTAGTGTAAGGAGGGCTATGCGTGAAGCGTTCATTGAATTCGAAAGTAAAATTCTATGTACCGACTTGACAGAAAATCCTAGGAAGTTCTGGTCTTACGTTAAATCAGTAAGTGGCTCGAAACAGCATATCCAGACACTACGGGATGATGATGGCATTGAAACAGAGGATGACTCGCGTAAAGCTGAAATACTAAACACCTTTTTCCAAAGCTGTTTCACAGAGGAAGACCGCACTGCAGTTCCTTCTCTAAATCCTCGCACAAACGAAAAAATGGCTGACATCGAAATAAGTGTCCAAGGAATAGAAAAGCAACTGGAATCACTCAATAGAGGAAAGTCCACTGGACCTGACGGGATACCAATTCGATTCTACACAGAGTACGCGAAAGAACTAGCCCCCCTTCTAACAGCCGTGTACCGCAAGTCTCTAGAGGAACGGAGGGTTCCAAATGATTGGAAAAGAGCACAGATAGTCCCAGTCTTCAAGAAGGGTCGTCGAGCAGATGCGCAGAACTATAGACCTATATCTCTTACGTCGATCTCTTGTAGAATTTTAGAACATGTTTTTTGCTCGCGTATCATGTCATTTCTGGAAACCCAGAATCTACTATGTAGGAATCAACATGGATTCCGGAAACAGCGATCGTGTGAGACCCAACTCGCCTTATTTGTTCATGAGACCCAGAAAATATTAGATACAGGCTCCCAGGTAGATGCTATTTTTCTTGACTTCCGGAAGGCGTTCGATACAGTTCCGCACTGTCGCCTGATAAACAAAGTAAGAGCCTACGGAATATCAGACCAGCTGTGTGGCTGGATTGAAGAGTTTTTAGCAAACAGAACACAGCATGTTGTTATCAATGGAGAGACGTCTACAGACGTTAAAGTAACCTCTGGCGTGCCACAGGGGAGTGTTATGGGACCATTGCTTTTCACAATATATATAAATGACTTAGTAGATAGTGTCGGAAGTTCCATGCGGCTTTTCGCGGATGATGCTGTAGTATACAGAGAAGTTGCTGCATTAGAAAATTGTAGCGAAATACAGGAAGATCTGCAGCGGATAGGCACTTGGTGCAGGGAGTGGCAACTGACCCTTAACATAGACAAATGTAATGTATTGCGAATACATAGAAAGAAGGATCCTTTATTGTATGATTATGTGATAGCGGAACAAACACTGGTAGCAGTTACTTCTGTAAAATATCTGGGAGTATGCGTACGGAACGATTTGAAGTGGAATGATCATATAAAACTAATTGTTGGTAAGGCGGGTACCAGGTTGAGATTCATTGGGAGAGTGCTTAGAAAATGTAGTCCATCAACAAAGGAGGTGGCTTACAAAACACTCGTTCGACCTATACTTGAGTATTGCTCATCAGTGTGGGATCCGTACCAGGTCGGGTTGACGGAGGAGATAGAGAAGATCCAAAGAAGAGCGGCGCGTTTCGTCACTGGGTTATTTGGTAACCGTGATAGCGTTACGGAGATGTTTAATAAACTCAAGTGGCAGACTCTGCAAGAGAGGCGCTCTGCATCGCGGTGTAGCTTGCTCGCCAGGTTTCGAGAGGGTGCGTTTCTGGATGAGGTATCGAATATATTGCTTCCCCCTACTTATACTTCCCGAGGAGATCACGAATGTAAAATTAGAGAGATTAGAGCGCGCACGGAGGCTTTCAGACAGTCGTTCTTCCCGCGAACCATACGCGACTGGAACAGGAAAGGGAGGTAATGACAGTGGCACGTAAAGTGCCCTCCGCCACACACCGTTGGGTGGCTTGCGGAGTATCAATGTAGATGTAGATGTAGATGTAGTAGCATGGAGAGCTGCATCAAACCAGTCTCAGGACTGAAGACCACAACAACAACAACAACTGTCCTTAGCAATTGCGCAGAGTAATTACGCTGCAGCAGCACACATATTCCCATCGGCAGTTTTGGATATTGAAATCTTTACACTGTAATGTATCGTGATTAGCGCTTGCATGTTACTTTCTTCAAAAAGTGTCATCTCTCCAAATCACATCAAGAAGCATCTCAAATATGCTTTCCGTGCGGCTCCTCCGCAATACACGTTCCTTACTTTGTCATGACACAACACTTTCTCTGGCCGACAAGTTCCTACTATCGCCGAGCTCACTGCAATACACATCATCTGGTAGTCAAAGAAACGTATCACTCACGTGCAAAGATGCACATTCCAAACCACCTGTCAAATATACCAAACAAATTAGAATTTGTCGAGATGTACAAGGTGAACAGTAATAAAACCGACAAACTGCAGGGACGGTTTCCGGATGGGAAAAGGAGGAAAAAAGGTCCTATGAACATGTGTCCGGAAATGAGACAGAGTGCGTGAAACGACGACAAATCGTCGTACTTTGGCTTACACCATGTTGGCGGGGCACTTCCCCGGAGCTTGTACTAATTTTCATCTCAATATCCCGTAGAACCCGACCCTTCGAAGCTGGTGTACGCACAGTCCGCCGCCTCCCTGCACGTTCGTCTGTCTGAAAGGACCCATGAGCTCATAAAAGCCCAAAAATGCTTGAAACGTTAAAAGAAAAAGGATTGAGGTAAGGTCCTTGCTTTCACGATGTGCGCGATGAGTCCACGGCTCGTTTCTAAGGCACCGCTCACACATGGTCCTTGTTTGCCACCAGCACACAGGTCTCCCCAGACAAGATACCACCACAAGTGGCAGCAGGCATTTCTTCGTGGCTGCAGCAATCTTCTCATTAACTATTCGGCGTTGTAAGTCAGACAGCTTGCTTCAATTTTTTCATAAAACACAGAATGCATAACCTATTCATGATCAAAGATATGGGCTCCGTTTATTGGATGTGTAAACCAATTAGGTTGTTTAGGTTTTTATGTTTGTAACGCCATGAAGCGCTCTGTATGAAAATCATTGACTGTGCTGTGTGCGTCTGTAGCTGGTTGGACTCATTGTTGGAATATTCGTTTGTGTAGTGTTGGGGCAGTTGGATGCGAACAGCGCATAGCGTTGTGCAGTTGGAGGTGAGCTGCCAGCAGCAGCAGTGGTGGTGGTGGGGGTGGTGGTGGTGGTGGTGGTGTATGTGGAGAGAGGGAGGGAGCGAGTGGGGGGAGAGAGGGGGGAGATGGAGGGGAAGAGAGAGAGAGAGAGAGAGAGAGAGAGGGAGGAGGGGGGACAGAGCTTTTAACGGACGATCTGGACATGTGTCAGTCAGAAAAAGGAAATTCGTTTGATTGTATGTCACGAAATTATATATATAATGACTTTTGAACGCTATTAAGGTAAACACATTGATTGATCTCTATCAAAATCTTTCATTTTCCTTCAGTAGTTAGAATCTTTTATTTAGCTGTCAGTACTGGCGCTCGCTGTATTGCAGTAGTTCGAGTAACGAAGATTTTTGAGAGGTAAGTGATTCATGAAAGGTATAGGTTATTGTTAGTCAGGGCCATCCTTTTGTAGAGAATATTGAAAGTCAGATTGCGTTTCGCTAAAGAAAAATATTGTGTGTCAGTTTAGCGATGATCGGAATAAGTAAAGATAGAACTGAGTACGTTCAGTTTTACTCAGCTGTCTTTGTATGGAATAACGTAAGAGGCTAATCAGCACTTCTAAGGGGACGTTCCACAATGAATGACGAGTATGCCAGCCAGCGCTCTGACGCAGGTTTAAGTAAGTAGAAAAGAATAAGAAGACATGCAAGAGCAATTCACGTACGACAACACAAATAAACGTACACTCTAGATGCATGTTTAGATTTATCTCCAGAAAGTGGCTTCAACGTAGTAGTAAAGATCGAACACCCCCTCCCCCCCCCTCCCAATAGAGCAGTATGAATGTAATGTATTCACACTACGAATGACTAGGAAAATGTTACAACTTGTAAAATCTATCTGCTATGTTCAACGAACAAACGTCTCCTGCGTTACTAGAATACCACAGATAATGCGTTTGTGACTGCTCGGTAACAGATGAAACATAGCAAGTGGAGTTCCGAGGATAGCACTCACATTGAAGCACGGCATTCGGGAGGATGACGGTTCAATCCCGTCTCCGGCCATCCTGATTTAGGTTTTCCGTGATTTCCCTAAATCGCTTCAGGAAAATGCCGGGATGGTTCCATTGAAAGGGCACGGCCGGTTTCCTTCCCCATCCTTCCCTCACCCGAGCTTGCGCTCCGTCTCTAATGACCTCGT
This sequence comes from Schistocerca piceifrons, assembly GCF_021461385.2. Lineage (NCBI taxonomy): Eukaryota > Metazoa > Arthropoda > Insecta > Orthoptera > Acrididae > Schistocerca > Schistocerca piceifrons. The sequence goes on along the minus strand of NC_060138.1, from coordinate 1,021,979,606 downwards.
TGTCGACGGGATGTTATACACTAATCTCCTCCTCTTCCTCCTCCACATTGAAGCTCGACCATCGAGAGTAGTGATATTATATGCGTACACTACAACCCAGATGACACTTTTCCACATATTTTGATGAATGCTGCACTTCTGTAGGCAATATGTATGGTACATCATCAGTACCTAAGATAAAGAATTTTTTACCAACTGTATAGCCTACAATGCTAGATGCTACGGAAAGAAAAGAGTTGAATGCCTGTAATCCTCCGGGTACTGATCTTATTTTAACCTACTGCCGTGCGTCACAGCACGTACCTGAGATACTGAATGAGGGAATGCAGTGTGTCTACATAAATTAATGACGTCTTAGTATATTCTGCAAATCGACAGTAAACTTTAATGCATGATACTCAGAAGCAGAGGGTGCTAAAGCAGAAGCCCCCCACTTTTACAAATTTTGGTACTGCTTCTAACTATGCTTTCAATATCTGATGGAGCATAAAACATGACCCATCTGAAAAGTCTGCCTGTCACTTCAGTGGTCGTCCAGTTCTGATATCTGTGCGCAAATATCACCCTTCCTCGCCCATAAATAGCAGTCAGCATGTATATGTGAAATGGGCGCCTAATACAGAGGCCCACACGCAGGAGCAGCATTCGTTGAGAACACACTTTTGGTAGCTAGGTGGTTCAACTGGGCGATCAGCTGCTCAGCGTTTGCAAATCTATTTGCTCGTACAAATCTGCGCAGCCGTCGTTCACCCCCATCATGTGTGGGCCGTGGTGCACAACACCCACCACGGCGCCGGTTTTGGATAGCGCAGTTTTCCCATGCACGGCATACTTCAACCCAGTGATGGGATGGCGAGGCGCGGTGACTCGAGCGCACCGAGAATTCCTCGAGCCTCTAGTTCTCAAGCAATTCTCGAGAAGCTCACGAGAAACGGCTCGCCGGCGTGTGCCGCTGCGCGCCACTTGGCTGCGACAACGTACGCCGCGTCGCTGTTGTTTTATGAATTGAATACCGCCGCTAGACAAACACGCTCTCTGTGCTCGTAACTAGTATGTCTCAGGTTTCATTCGAGTAAAGTTGTTATTCAAATCAATATGGACACTCGAAAACGAACGTCATGGTGTTGGCAATACTTTACGGAGGATGGTGATAACGTTACTTGCAACATTTGTCGTAAAAATCTCCACAACGTATCAAAAAATACAACGGGCTTGATTAGATATCTTAAACTGCACAGTTTATCGAGCAATAAAACAGCGACGTCCGTGGATACAGAGGCTCATTCTTCCAATAGTGTGAGGCAGACAAAATATCCAGGTACGTATGATACAAAAGGTGAATTCCGTGCAAAAGTTCGGATAGTGTCCAATGCGGTCCGCCACGCTTAAAAAACATGGATTTTTTAATCGTACTCCGATAACAAACAACATACCCCAAAATCAAACCTATACTATCCTAACTTTTGCACGATACGATATGTAATTTTATTGGACTAGTTGTCGAGCATAACGTATCCCCTCGCAGGAGCACTGATCTAAATCTTACGTTTCTCTTCATAGAGGGAAGTAAACGGCAACAACAGCTAGATGAAGCACTAGTGACCATGATAACAGACGATTTTCAACCGCTTTCAATCATCGAGGACACTTGTTTTCGATGTTTTGTTTCACTGTTGGACCCACAATACTCGATACCAAATCGAAAAAAGTTGCGCCTCGTGATTGAGGACGATTACCATAAACAGAAAGAAGCTGTAAACTTGGCCGTGGAAGACTCTACTTGTGTTTCTTTAACGACCGATATTTGGACCTCACTCAATAGTGAGACATATATTGCTGTAACTGGTCATTTCATTAACACTAATTGGCGGCCGACCGTAGTGGCCGTGCGGTTCTAGGCGATAGAGTCTGGAACCTAGCGACCGCTACGGTAGCAGGTTCGAATCCTGCCTCGGGCACGGATGTGTGTGATGTCCTTAGGATAGTTAGGTTTAATTAGTTCTAAGTTCTAGGTGACTGATAACCTCAGAAGTCGCATAGTGCTCAGAGCCATTTAAACCATTTTGAACTAATTGGTACCTGGAAGCTTTAGCTCTCGAGACATTCTGTTTCCCGGAAAAGCATACAGCGCTGAATATTAGTGAAGCGTAACGTGATTTCAAAATGGAACATTGAAAACAAAGTTCTAAGCATCACAACCGACAACGCCAGTAATACGACGGCAGCCGTACAACTTATTCACAGTGGCGACATAGATATGCAACATGTGTCTTGTTTAGCTCACACCATCAATTTAGTTGTGAAAAGTTCTTTGAACAGCAACAGCACTGGGAAGTGGGCTACCACGATAGCGCAAGAGCTACAGTAACATCTACACAACTCACTAATAGCCCGGCTAGGATTAATAGAAACAAACAAAGTACATGCCGTTGCCACAGTTCCCGGCCCAAGATTCAAAACGTTACCATTTACGAATCCCATTCATTCAAAACATGCCGTTGCAAGCCTAATTGCAGAGTGCACAAACGTGGTAGAGACCGTACGATCTATTCATTCGGCTGCTAACGACACTAGCCACGAGTACCATTTCGATGAAGAGGTTTCCAATAAATCCTTTACACTACTGAAAAAAATATGAAAACAGTTACCCAGGTCTAGCTGTCGTGGCAAAAAAATATCTTGCAATACCTGCAACTTCTGTTCCCAGTGAAAGAATATTTTCGAAAACAGGACTACTTATAAACAAAGAAAGAAGCAGATTAAAAGGCCAATTGGTTAATAAAATCATATTTCTAAACAAAAATCGCCGGCAGTGTAGCAATAGGGTGTAAAAATGCCTTCTGCTGAACAACTTTTGTTTCCTTTCATTCTTCAGTAAGTAAACGCATGTAAGCAGTTTCTGTGTATAAAAGGCTATAGCATTTCTCTTTTACGTTTAAGCAAGCATGCATACATGCAGTAAATATACAAGGTAATTTATTTTGTAGGACTAAAGCTTCTGTTTTATGCGAATTCTGTGCTTTGTTTTAAACAACAATTCTATGATTTTTGTCTTATGAGACATATACTAATACTTCAGTACACATTAATAACGGTAGTACAGTTGATGTCAATCATAGAAATTCAAAGTTTTCCGTGCAAGTACGTACGACGAGTACGACCGCCGCGGCTCAGTGCTTCGTGTAATGAAGGTTTTGCGCAATTTCTCAGAGAGCGCAGCACTGTCAACTTCTCGAACATACCCGAGACATTCTCGAGAAATTGCCTTCGCGTCGCGCGTTTCTCGAGCGCGACCATAGCCCATCCCTACTTCAACCAGACACACGCAAACCGGTCACAAACTTAGCCGTTTCGTAAATGCTTCCATCTTTCGGCCGAAAGTCAATGATCATGCCTTTTTTTGGATGTCGGATAAATCGTTTCGTATCTGCATTGCAAGGATTGCCTTGTCTTTTTCGTCGTTCTTCCAAACTCCAACACGCTCTGCATACCTTGCTCTGCTAGGCTAGTATTACTGTCTGCCCTCAGTGTCTGTTAGTAGTAGTTGAACATTGGTGTCTAACGTGGGTGGTGGCCACATTAATGTGACTGAAAGATGCATTTTGACTAGGGTTGAAAACCATTTCATTTTCGGTCTACGAGGATACAAAACTACATACATCATCTTTAATGCTTCGAAGTCTACAAGATGTCTTCTTTCTGAATGGATGATGTAAGACCACTTTTAAAGTCTGACTACACAATGAGCATCAAATAACGTTTTTCTACAATGTTTCCTTATTTTTGTTTCTTTTCCACTTACCTCCAGTGTGTTTTCCTATCGCAGTAGATAATCACCTATAATCATTAACTTCACAATATCGTATCTTATATAAAATTGCTTTGTTTTGCTATATATATAAATTGTGGAGGGCGTTAGCCCATAACACAGACATGTAAATTTTTTTGATCATTAAGAGACTTAATGTTTATTAAATCCTTCAACAGACGCCTTCAAATTAGAATGAACAAAATGACTGTCTCTTCTGTAAAGATCTAACTTCAGAATTACGAATTTCTTTATCAATTTGGAGGAAACTTCCCACAGTTTTGTATAGTGTTTTGAAAACCGTTTGATACTTCAGACACACGTTTTGATTTTCAAAGCTAGATATAGACGGTGGTATGTAGCGAGTGGGTATGGTTATAAATAAATGTAAATCTGTATGTATGAGGTCAGGAAATTTGTAGATAGAATGACAATCTTGATAGTACAATGTCTACAAACATCGCCCGCAGAGGATTCGTGTCTCAGCCGTGCACATGTAATTCTTTGGAGTGAGCATAGGATAGAGATACTGTCCTGTAATATAGGAAGACATTGCTGCGGGTTTTGTACTACGTACAGTAAGCCGTAGCGCAGCGTCAGAAAATTCTTGCGCAGTAACGACAATACGTATTTGTGTCAAAGGTAGCGTTGATTAACTTCTACAAAGGGTTGACGTCAACGGCAGAATATCTTATAAAGCATATTATACCATGTTCTTGGCAGGTATTGTGATGAGACATTCGCTTCTGTTCGCAATCGTACAATCTCGTCAGAATACTGTTAAGTTCTGCTAACGTCAATGTCTCAGCTATCGAATCCGCCCTGGTGTGACAATCTGCAGAGAGTGGGGTGGTGAGTGGGGGGGGGGGGGGGGGGGGTACTGGGCGCCGGCTCTGCCGCTCAAAGTTACGAGAGATGTGTAAGCATGTAATGTTACATACTTCCGAAGATCTGAAGAAACCATTTTAGTATGTTTGATCCGTACAAAATATCCTTGTAGGGAGAACTGTAAATATGTTAATGACTGGGAAAGGATACATTTTCCTGGAGGAACTGATGTAGGTAATCATTAGAATGAAGGCACTTCACAACGGTATCTGCTTCAGTCTTTCCAATGTTGGCATTTCCGATTATACTGTGCTTTAGGGTATGTCTTCTGCATGATCGTGCAATGGTTTTCGGATAACACGACAGCGCGCTGAAAAGTAATGCCCGCATTTTCTATGCGAATACTCTAAGCTGTAAATAAAATATACGTTATGAGCAACCTCTATCCATAGTGATCACACATTTATCTCTTAAGTCACCCTGCTGACGAACATTTCTTCCAACGAGATAGATTGTTGATACTGTCGCTGTAGTATGAACTTTTTGATGTATCTACACCCTTACCTTTGCCTACCCCATATCAGCAGCATCAAAATTAAGTCCTGGGAAGTGTTTACTACGGTTTCTACTCACGACAATCAGATAGGAGCGAGTTGGGGTTGAATGGTAGATGAACGACGACTGAAAGTAAGGCGTCGGATTGTTGCAGATGTTCCGGCGCTCGTTTTTGATACGACACTCTCGCAGAATAAGAGGGCGCTCCGTGTATAGACCGACTCGCCGAATTCTGAACAATTACATTTCGCTGTCTTCCGCTCCAAGAATGTTTCCTTACACAGCGTCGTGTTACACACAATTCCCAGCTTTCTAGCAGCAAATGAGAAATACCTTAAGAACGAAGGAGGGTACGATAATGTTTTGTTTAGAGAAGATTTAAGAGTTTTACTACAAAATTTCCAATGAAGTACTTTTTCAGCACGCCTTCTTCCTTTGAGATGGCTGTAGAAATGATTCATAAGCATGCCCGACCTGTCTGTTACCTTAAACCTGCACGTAAACCTTAACAATAAACGCTACCTTGAGCGTCTGGCAAGCGTAACTCTGTCACGCAGTACTTCGGTGTATCAAAGTGGGACCACTTGTAAAATTGTGTATGGGCATTTAAGGACTTCCTACTTAGTACAACTGACTTACATCATTGTTGGAAATATTTTAAGTGTTTGCAGAATTGGGTTAATTACTAATTTCAGATTGCCTGCATACTGTGTGCGTGGCCGCTGTGACAGGACGAACCGCGCTAACGTTCATTCTGCTACTTGCCCTAAGGCGGCGCATGGTCAGCATGTGTCGCAGCCTGTAAGCTGAGGCTTCAAAGTGTGTGTATGCGCGGACCACCTACCCTGGCGTCCCAGGTGGACTGGTGAATATACAGGACAAGATAACTATAATTCGCAGTCTAGTGAACATGCACTTGTTTAGTGGAAAGTATGTTGCAAACTGCTCTTCAGACATGCTCCTATACCTTATGCTCTAGACTACTTCGAATGGTCGTCCATTTCATGTCCCTGATTGTTGACAGTTCCTCCAGAGACATGTACTCCTTATTGATATTAGCAATGCATTTAGACACTTCAAGGTGATGTACCTGATTCAAGGATTTGACTCTTTAGACTCCAACGTGAAATTTTGTCAGCGAAGGGTGAATGATGTCGGGTTCGCTGGCTGGGGAAGACGCTATTTACATATCCTGCTGGAGATGCAAGGGGGAGATACAGATCTGCGCTATTCAGGAGTTCATTTGTGCACTGTATGTCGTTAGACAATAGCTGGAGAGCAGGTATAGAGAGAGCTTACTTCAGCATGCTGGTCCTGGGGCTGAGTCGACGGCTGTTTAGATGGGCAGATATGTCGCTTTGACATGCCGCCGGCGGCGCTCGGACGCTCGCTTTGTATGGCGCTATGGGATTAGTTTGAGCAATTAGTACTTGGTTTGGTGGTTATTGGATTAAGAACTGTAATATTGAAGGTCATGTCCTCAGTGGGACCGCTGTGTAATTGAGTAAGAGGTTTTACATATTGGAAGATATGTTTCGCGATTGGTGATGTTAAGTTGATGGCGCAGATTAGCTACCACTGTAAAAAATGGCTGTCTGCTGCTGAAAGAAAGAAAGAAAGGGGTGGCCTTGCCCCCAGACCTGATGGATGAGTTATTAGATAAGAGCAAGTGATAGTTGTTGACTGTAGGATTCTCTAAACGGCTGGGAGAGATTTCTTTTATGTGGAAATTTATGCAATCTATAGATAGTGATATTCGACCGCTAGTGACAACAGTTAAGAGCGGAAAAATAGGTACAAATCGTGCGCTGGCAGAATGTTGAGGCAATGGTAATAATATTTAATTAAAGGTGGAGGTAGTAAATATGGACCAGGCTTTGAATATTGGTGTGAGTGTCGTATGTGCTTGATGCTCTGCATAAAAGGTTGACTCTTTAATTGTGTTTGGTATTTCTGGGTGTGTGTAAAATTAATTTTAGTGTTGAAAGTGCGAGAAAGATGAGTTGATGGGTGTTTAGATAGAGGCTACGTTTGTAATTCGAAAAGAGGGGGTGAGAATAGTAAATTGATTGATGTTCATGGTTTGTGGGGTGATATATGAGCATCAAGATAGAGTTGAGGACGTTTGTGTATGTTGATGGTGGGACGGGTGTGAGGTTAGGTGCGGTGGGAGGACTAAATTAGATCTTTTTTTTTTTTTAAAAATGTTGTAAAGTAAGAATTATATTGAGAAGGTTTTAGATGGCTGGTCACGCGACGAGGCGAGAGCTGTGATTTGTAGTTATGTTTAGTTAAAGGGCCGTGTAATGTCGTGTCAGGAGAAATGCGCAGTGTGTCATAGGAGGTAAAGACAGCCGGCCGGTGTGGCCATGCGGTTAAAGGCGCTTCAGTCTGGAACCGCGTGACCGCTACGGTCGCAGGTTCGAATCCTGCCTCGGGCATGGATGTGTGTGATGTCCTTAGGTTAGTTAGGTTTAATTAGTTCTAAGTTCTAGGCGACTGATGACCTCAGAAGTTAAGTCGCATAGTGCTCAGAGCCATTTGAAGGTAAAGACATGTGCTGCTGCTATGGTGTGTCTAGCGCAGGGCCGCACAAACACGGAAAACCGCACGCTTGCAAAGCGAGGTGCAGCGAGTGCCTGCACAGTGCATCGGTTCAACTCGGCATACTTCGCCTCAACTCGGCTTGCTAGGTGAGGCCGACGCTGTGCGCTGCCGAATGCGCTGCCAGACGGCTTAGTCAACATTGGAATACGTAAGCGCAAGACAATTACCGGAATAATGGAACCATCTGCTCCAAAAAAAGGAAAAATTGCCGAAAGTCAATTTAAACCGGAATGGGAACCATCCTACTTTTTTGTGCGTTGTGACGATGAAGCCAAATGTCTAATCTGCGGTACACTAATTATGTGTGTCAGAAAATCGTCTATTGAAAGGCACAACAGCAAATTACATTGAGAAAAGTATAGTGTTATAACAGGGGATGCCAGAGAGGAAGAATTACTGAAGTTGCAAACTCTTGCAGAAGAGAATTCTGTATCTACAAACGAGGTTTGTTGCAAGTACTTTAGCATGTATATTTTGGTTAAAGGTCATGCGAAACGAAATAACATTTGTTTAGATTCCTCAGTTTTCGTTTTCGCATAAATTATTTCTAGCATATCTTTTTTTTGCCTACTTTAGGGTGAAGAAGATGAGGGGTGTTGCGAAAGGGCTCTCAAAGCTAATTACAAAGTTGCTCTGCGTTTAGCAAGAGCTGGGAGGCCATTTATGGACGGGAAATTAATAAAAAACATATGTTGGACGTAGTAGAGACAATGATCCCACATTAGTTCCCGCGTACAGCAGAATACCGCTTTCCAGAATGACAATACATCGGAGAATCAACGACATTGCTGAGAATTTGCATGAACAACTGGCAGCCAAAATTGAAAACTTCCAAGCGTACTCCATCGCACTTGATGAGTCCACAGATGTTAACGACACGGCTCAGTTAGCAATATTTTTGCGTGGCGTGGACGACGACCTACATGTAACGGAAGAGCTCCTGGATATGATTTCGTTGAAGGACACTGTTACAGGGGCGGATATTTTAGCAGCTGTTGAAATGGCAGCTGAAGGAATAGAACTGTCTTGGGAAAAGCTGTCTTCCGTAACCACAGACGGGGCACCAGCAATGTGCGGTAAATCAAAAGGGTTTATTCGCCTACTGCGGAAAAAACTTAACATGCCGAATTTACCTTCCGTTCATTGTTTTGCACACCAAGAGGCTCTTTGTGCGAAAGTTATCGGTCTTCAAGATGTGATGAAGGTAGTGGTGCGTATCGTGAACTACATTCGTTCTCATGGACTCACTCATCGCCAATTCAAAGAATTTTTGATTTCCTTTGAAGAGGAGTATCCAGATATTCCTTACCACGCTAATGTGCGCTGGCTGAGCAAAGGGAAAGTGATTTCCCGAATTTTTCGACTACGCCACACTGTGGCTCAGTTTTTGTAGGGCAAAGGACGTCCGGAGCCACTTTTTCATGACCCTGAATGGGGAGCTGATTTAGGATTTTTAGCAGACATTATGGCTCTCCTAAATGATTTCAGTCTGAAACTCCAAAAAGAAACCAATCTCATCAACGATATGATCAGCAAAATAAACGCTTTCCAGTATAAACTGCAGCTCCTCAAAACCAAACTTTCAGAGAAAAATACGCAACACTTTCCTGAACTAAGTAAGCGAGATATAAATTGTACCTTTATTAAAACAGCCTGATTTTTATAACCGCTCTAATCAAAACGGTACTATGTTTTTGTTTGACAGCATCTGTGCAGGAAGGAGCGCGCTTTGAAAAATACGTCGAGGTGCTACAATCCCTTGAAAATGCGTTTAACAACCGAGTCCAGGTAATGTGCCGGTATATGACATACACCTAAATAAAGGAGATTGCGTTACATATGCAAGTGTAACATTACATTAAAACCAATAGTACACATTACATGTTTATTAAAATCTATCGCATTTTAGTACTTCGAAACAACGCTTACATTACTTTCATTTATTAACATTGGCTTTGTTATTGTTTCAGTATATTACCTACCTGCAGCCAATTCTCGACGTTTTTGTGAAACCTTTTTCGATGGATGTTGAAAGTGCGCCTTCAGATTAACATTTCGAACTAACTGATTTGCAAAGCGATGTTCACCGAAAGGATGTGTTTTACAATACAAAAGGTTTGCTCCAATTCTACCAGAATTTGCCGAAGGAAGAGTTTCCCAAGTTACACAGAGAAGCAGCGACGAATATTTCTATGTTTGGTTCCACTTGTGTATGTGAAAAGTTTTTTCTGTTTTGTCTTGTACAAAAACTAGATTGCGTGCGAGTATTTCTGATTGTAATTTAAAAAATTCTCTCAGATTTGCTGTCAGCCAATCTCTTGTTCCAGATCTTAGTAGCATAATTGCGAATAAAATAAAGAGCACGTAGGAAGATACATTTGTGTTGAAACCAAATTTAAAATTGTTACCATTACAGTTATTATATAAATCTCTTTTGCACCGGTACACCAAACTAAGCTCTCCACCTAGTGTACATTAGTATTTGGCAATGACGAAGACAACAGGGTAAAAACTTTGAAACAGGTCGAGACAGACGGCACGAGCGACACAAGCTAAGGAAGTGGGAGGCAGCGCTGTTGCGCAAAGCCGAAGAGAGGGGGGTCTGCACCGTCGTCAACATAGCGCAGCCGTCTTCTGCACTCTGCACTGGGCGATGCACCGGTGCATGCACCTTGTGCGGCCCTGGTCTAGCGTATGGCGGCTACGCTTTGGAATTATGCTACGTTGATATAAAGTTGACTTACACCCACGTTCAGTGGTCGCGGCTCAGGGTTGTGACGGATCGCGGTCCTGGACGGTCACGCTTGCGGAAGCCAAACAGGGGCTGTGCGAGGTCTGAAATTAGACGGATGGATGACTTCACGATCCTGTGGGCAGGGTGCGGAAGGGGGGGGGGGCGTACCTGCACACGTCTGCTGAGGTTTTTTGCGAGCGGATCTGCAGGCTCTGCTATGCGTTATTAGGATAGTTTACGAGTATTGAGCGTATCTACACATCTGTGTGAAGAATTATTTAGTAGCAGTTTGCTATAGTGTGTACTGAAATTATGATTGGGTGCATGTCTGTGGACTATGAAACATGGCCTAGGGCACATCTGGGTGGGTGTTTTGTCATAGTTGGATAGATATCCTGTATGGTTAAATAAGTTTTTCCACAAAATAAATAGAGTGTTCTCAATGATTACACGCGCCTACAGCGCAGATCAGAGTGATTGGTTTCCCGTCATCATCTCGGTTGCAAGCGAGTAGTAAATGTTTTCCCGGCCGCGTTAATCGTGTGTGTCAATGAGCTGTGGGCTATTCTGACAGTAGACGTGAAGGCAGGTCCAGACCTGAGACACCGGCAGTATGCATGAGAAGAACAATGCAGCTTTCACATGTGTCAGAGGAGAGTGCCCTTTCTGGTCGGCTGTCATGAGCGCTCGGAAGCTGAACTTGGCTGGAGGCTCTGAAACCCCCGCCCCTGGCGACCGCACGAGCACGCGGCCTGCCTAGGAGCGTAGTCTAAGGCGCGTAGGCGATATCAATTTCTCTAGTGTTAGGCGCGAATGCGACTGTGTTCAGGTCATGTTTGGTGGAGGCCGAGCAGAGACTTTCGGTCGGTTTGGCAGCTGGGAGTGTTTGGGTGCGTCTGTTGCACTATTCAACGAGCATGTCTGTGCACTGTGCTGTGCTTTATTTGGAGAGTTTAAGAGTGCAGAGCTCGTCTGCTGATATTGTGTACTGCAGTATTTAAGAGCTGTTTGCTATTGTGTGGTAAACTGCAATCTGGTCAGACTGTGAGTGAGTCAACAAATAACTGGACAAATTTATGGTTAAAGGTCTGGATTGAAATGAATATCTAGATGGGTGTGGTTGTGTTGCCTCGTGTAGTGTACTACTGGAATTCAGAACCTGCCTTATGTCAGCCTTACCTATCGAAACCTATGAGATGCAAAAGTTTCAAAAAGATATGTCCCAAATAAATAAAGTACATTCCTTCCTCCTTCCATCAGCCTATGGACTGAAATTATTTCCGAAAATTAGGAGTTGTTTGGCTATTTGGACGTAAATGTTTCGCATTATTTACGAGCAGTTCGTATGTCTGTAGGCTGTGCTATGAGGTATTTTTAACTGTTTACAATTAGCAAGCGTGTGTCTAGAGCATTATAATAAATGAGCTATGTAGGAGGCGGAATTGCAAGTGAGCTTTGTTTACTGCCGGATTTCAAACTTGGCGCTGGTTTGTAGGAGGTAGTGGCGGTCGGGTGGCCGAGGTTAGTAAAAGTGCCATTTCTATGGAACAGTTTTGTTTGGTTGGTAGAGAAAGCGGAAGTGAACTTTCTTTACTGCCAGATTTCAAAATCGGCTCTGGTTCCTAGGAAGAGGTGGCTGTCTGGTCATCGAAAAGTATTTGAAATCAGGTAGTTGAACACCTTTGCATAGTATATGAAATTGTAAATTGGATTATTTAATGTGATTAAAACCGAAATGGAATTAAGTACTTAGGTAATTGATAGGTTAGATCAGCGATGTGGGAGTTAGCATATTTACAGAAGACTATGTCCATCGCCCGTATGGAGGGTGCGTGACGTAAGCGAGGCGGTGGCGCAGCGATTGTCCAGTTATAACTTGCGCGCGAGAGAGAGTCAATTAGCGAGCGTTCTAGTGCCGACCAAACGTGCTGCTATACAGTCATGGCGGATTCCACTGTCGAGCAAACTTCGCCGCCAAAAGTGTAGCATTGCGTTTTCGCTTGCACAGGGACACGTGGTGGACGGTGAGCGGTCGGCATCTACAGGTTTGAACGTGCCCAGGAAAATAACTTTGGCGCCAAAAGTGTGGCAGGGAATGGTCAACCGTTGTGTGATTCAGCTCCGAGGCAAACAATTTTGGCAGGAAACGTGTGGAGGCAACAAATACACGTGGTGAGCGGACAAGGGACCCCTGTGACGTCAAACTCGGCAAATTCCAGCGGGTCCAGCGAAAACATGTTTACGACGTGGGAGCGATCGCTCGGCTCGCCTCCAGCGTACCGGCAGTCCAGCGCGAGTGGCCGCCTCACGTGACAGGCGTCGGCAGTGGCTCAGCACGCTGGCCGTCGGGGCCAGGGGGTGGCGAGGATTTGAACTAATTCAGTTGGAGCGGGGACGTCGTGGCGACTGCACTGCGATATCAAAGAAGTGTGCTGATTGTGTTGGAGAACAAGTGATGACAGTACTGCTTGAAATAAAGTCTTCAGTCCCTTCCCTCATGCAAAAGCAAAGGACGTTAATATAAGTGCAGTTTATTATTTGACGCAATTCTGAAAGGTTACCAGCGAAAAAAGATAAGTGACGGAGAAAGTTCGTATGTGTGATCGATTATGGTGTTGGGGTTTGAACTCGTGATAGATTTTTGTTATGGATGTAAGGAAAATGGCTTTCTCGCCGAGAAAATCAAACATCTTGAATAAATAATAAATGATAATAGTAAATAGAAGTACAGTTTTCGAGACATTATCGTGTTGGAATTTCGCGCAATTTTCTAGTGGAGGTAGGCCTATAATAATAATAAATGATAATAAATGATAGTGAATGATAATAAATGACAATGAATGATAATGAATGTTGCTAAATGATAATGAATAATAATAAACAAAAGTAAGGTTTTGCAGCCATTATCGTGTTGGAATTTGAAATTGGAGGGAATTTTCTAGTGGAGGCAAGTCAATAATAATAAATAATAATAAATGATAATAAATGATAATGAATGATAATAAATGATAATGAATGATAATAAATGATAATAAAGACAGGTATGGTTTTGCATGTGTTATCCTGTAGGAATTTGAATTTCGCACCTATTTTTTCTGGAGGCTTAGGTTAGTGGACGTAGCCCAATTGGTCTATTTTCCCCAGCAAAATTCAAACTTCCCGCAATTTTTTCTGGAGGTTAGGCTAGTGGACATAGCACAATTGGCCTATTTTCGCACCAAAATCTGTCATCTTGGATGACATGATGCGCTGTTGCCATGTCGACATGCCTCCATCTTGGGTGATGTCATCGCCACCATCTTGAATAAATTTGGGGATGCAGCGTATCGTCGTACGAACCTTGCCCCACTACTACAGGGGACTAGAATTCGAAAGTAGGGACGAAACAAAAAGTAAAATAGTAATTAAATATGGACTGGGGGGGGGAGGGGGGAAGGAATGAAATAGGAAGCTGCATGGTAGAATTTTGCACTGAGCATAATTTAACCATCGTTATCACTTGGCTTACGAATAATGAAAGAAGGTTGTATTCCGGGAAGATACATGAAGACACCAGCAAGTTTCCGATTGATTAAATAAGGGTAAGAGAGAGATTCCAGAACCAGATTTTAAATTGTAATACATTTTCAGGGGCAGACGTGGACGCTGACTACAATTTGGCATTGTACATCACGGAGAGATTTACTATTGAAATTTCGGGACAGTGCTTTTCAGGGGTCCAACAACGTATTACTTCCCCCCACATACATCCCGCGGATGACCACTAGGAGAAAATTCGAGAAATTAGAGCCAATACAGAGGCTTACCGACAATCATTCTTCCCACGCAGTTTTCGCGAATGAAACAGGTTTGATGGGATCAAATAGAGGTACCGAAAGTACCCTCCGCCACACACCATTAGGTGGCTTGAGGAGTATGATGTAGATGAATTATTGGTTACGAACTATAGATTAAAGGTGAAGAAATTTCAAAAAAGCAGGAAGTAGATGCGACCTGCATATACTGAAAGGGCCAGAGGTTGTTCAGAGTTTCATAGGGAATATTAAGGAACGATTGACAATAAATGGGGAAAGAAATAAGTAGAAAAAGAATGGGGTAGCTTCGAGAGGTGAATTAGTTAAGGTAGAAGAGGATCAAGTGGGTAAAAAGACGAAGGCCAGTAGACATCCTTAAGGAACTAAAGAAATATTGGATTTTATTTTAATAAAAAGCAAAAATATAAAAATGAAGCTGACGGAAGGGAATATAAACGTCTAAGAAGTTAGACTGACAGGAAGTACGAAATGGATAAGCAGGAATGATTACAGGAAAAAATGTGAAGATTCAGAAGCATGTATCACTAGAGAAAAAATAAATACAGCCTTCAGTAAAATTAAGGAGGTTTTAGGACAAATGAGCTCAGATGGAAAACCAGGCCTAACAAAACCTGCAGAGATGAAAAGGTGGAAGGAATACATGGAGGGTTTACAAAGAGAGATGTACTTGAGGGCACAATTACAGACGTGGAAGACGACGTAGATGAAGATGAGATGGGAGGTATGATATTGCGAGAAGAATTTGACAGAGCACTGAACGACGTAAGTCAAAACAGGCACTGGGAGTAGACGACATTACGTCAGAACTACTGATAGCCTTGGGAAAGCCACCCATGACAAAACTCATCCATCTGGTGAGCAAGAGGTTTGATACAGATGTAATAAATACCCTCAACTTCAAAAACTATGTAATAATATAGCACATGCTGGCAGGTGTGAATATTACCGAACTATTAGTTTAACAGGTCATGGCTGCAAATATTAACACGAATTCTTTATCAGAAATCAGATGGCCTTTATCAGGGTGGACGGGCATGTAAGGGGAGTAGTGGTTGAGAAGGGAGTGAGACAGGGTTGAAGTTTATCTCCGGTGTTATTCAATCAGTACATTGAGCAAGCAGTAAAGGAAACAAAAGCAAAGTTTGGAATAAGAATTAAAGTCAAGGGAGAAGAAATAAAGGTTTTGATGTTTACCATGAGATGATAATTCTCTCAGAGACAGCAAAGGAGTTGGGAGAGTAGTTGAACTGATTAGACAAGGCCTTGAAGGGAGGATATAAGACCAACATCAACAATAGCAAAAGAAGGATAATAGAATGTAGACGAATTAAATAAGGTGATGCTCAGGTAAGTGGATTATGAAATAAGACACAGTAGTAGGTGAGTTTTGCTATGTGGGCAGCGAAATAACTGCTGGTGTCCGAATTAAAGAGGATGTAATGGAGACAGGTAATGGGAAGTATTTGTATGGAGTGTAGCCATGTATTGAAGTGAAACATAGATGTTGAACAATTTAGACAAGAAGAGAATAGAAGCCATTAGTACTACAGAAAAATGCTGAAGATTCAATGCGTAGATCACGAAACTGATGGGGAGGAACTGAATAGAATTGGAGAGAAAAGAAATTTATGGCACAACCTGACTAGAAGAGGGATCTATTAGTATGACAGAGTTAGAGGCATCAAGGGATCACAGATTTAGTACTGGCGGATGTTGGGGAGTAAAAATCATAGAAGAAGACCAAGAGATGAACGCAGTAAGTTAATTCAGAAGGATATATGTTGCAGTAGTTATGTGGGGATGAAGAGACTTGTACAGGATAGAGCAGCACGGAGGGCTGCATCAAACTAGCCTTCGGACTGAAGACCACAACATCAGACAAATGTGTTCCCGAAAATTCGTTACTCTACTTTAATAATTTTTTGGTGTTGCGATTTTTCATTCTGTCAGCGTATTACGCTGCCTGATTTATTTTGTCTTGTGTGTAGCCGTGGAGGTGCCCAGTGTCACGTAGTTGAGGAAGGCAGAACTAGTGTATGAGCTGGGGCTTGGCAGGGCAGGCACGTCGAGCAGTGAAACCTACTTAGTGTCACGACCGCGGGACGTTGTTGCTCGTCCCGTGGCCCTGCCACGCTCGTAAGTCGCAGAGGTGTGTGACTTCGCTTCCAGCATTAATACTGCCTTAGCAGCGTTAGAACCTATACTCCCCTTTTCCGAAATTAGCAAACTATCTCACTCGTAGGCTAATAGAATCAGACCCCGCGTTATCCATTATCTTAACACGCCATACGAGTTGTGCACTTTTAAATCGTCAACTGTGTGTAAATTAGCGTCTTAACGACTGTGTGATTTAGTGGTAC
Organism: Schistocerca piceifrons; assembly: GCF_021461385.2. Lineage (NCBI taxonomy): Eukaryota > Metazoa > Arthropoda > Insecta > Orthoptera > Acrididae > Schistocerca > Schistocerca piceifrons. Next base: position 1,021,962,899 of record NC_060138.1, on the reverse strand, counting down.
AAACCCAAGGTATGGATGGATGGATGGATGGATGGAGAAAATTATCCAGTGTGAATTAAGCCCACCCGTAAGTCAGCAGGGTGGAGATAAAATTCCTCATGGATCCCCTTCTATAGCTATGGCTGATTATAAAGTTACTTAACCTGTTAGCGGTTTTGTTACTTAATGGTCGTCTATTGCTGGTAGATCCCACTGAGGAAGTGCAGAGAACTGAGTGATTAAAATTCTTCTGGGTATTATGCCGCGTCATTGCTGAAAACTTTCAACAATAATAAACTAAAACCGACGTTTCGGCCGAATTGCAACGGCCTTCCTCAGGGCATAATACACAGAAGAATTTTAATCACTGTGACACCGGCCGCGGAAGCCTGCATTCTTATATGCAGAGAACTTGTTTTTCAATGAATATTGCTATCAGCTGCTGAGCCCCTGAACCCCATGGTGGTTGGGCGGTTGGGGCATGCTTTCTTAGAGGCAGTGCGGCAGGTAGTTTTTATTTGCAGCATCGAGGGGAATTATCTGGAACAAATACGAGGTGCATTCAAGTTCTAAGGCCTCTGATATTTTTTCTAATTAACTACTCACCCGAAATCGATGAAACTGGCGTTACTTCTCGACGTAATCGCCCTGCAGACGTACACATTTTTCACAACGCTGACGCCATGATTCCATGGCAGCGACGAAGTCTTCTTTAGGAGTCTGTTTTGACCACTGGAAAATCGCTGAGGCAATAGCAGCACGGCTGGTGAATGTGCGGCCACAGAGAGTGTCTTTCATTGTTGGAAAAAGCCAAAAGTCACTAGCAGCCAGGTCAGGTGAGTAGGGAGCATGAGGAATCACTTCAAAGTTGTTATCACGAAGAAACTGTTGCGTAACGTTAGCTCGATGTGCGGGTGCGTTGTCGTGGTGAAACAGCACACGCCCAGCCCTTCCCGGACGTTTTTGTTGCAGTGTAGGAAGGAATTTGTTCTTCAAAACATTTTCGTAGGATGCACCTGTTACCGTAGTGCCCTTTGGAACGCAATGGGTAAGGATTACGCCCTCGCTGTCCCAGAACATGGACACCATCATTTTTTCAGCACTGGATGTTACCCGAAATTTTTTTGAGCTAACTGGCGCTTTTGTTTCTGGATTGAAAAATGGCATCCACGTCTCATTCATTGTCACAACCGACAAAAAGAAAGTCCCATTCATGCTGTCGTTGCGCGTCAACATTTCTTGGCAACATGCCACACGGGCAGCCATGTGGTCGTCCGTCAGCATTCGTGGCACCCACCTGGATGACACTTTTCGCGTTTTCAGGTCGTCATGCAGGATTGTGTGCACAGAACCCACAGAAATGCCAACTCTGGAGGCGATCTGTTCAACAGTCATTCGGCGATCCCCCAAAACAATTCTCTCCACTTCCTCGATCATGTTGTCAGACTGGCTTGTGCGAGCCCGAGGTTGTTTCAGTTTGTTGTCACACGATATTCTGCCTTCATTAAACCGTCGCACCCACGAACGCACTTTCGACACATCCATAACTCCATCACCACATGTCTCCTTCAATTGTCGATGAATTTCAATTGATTTCATACCACAAAAATTCAGAAAACGAATGATTGCACTCTGTTCAAGTAGGGAAAACGTCGCCATTTTAAGTATTTGAAACAGTTATCATTATCGCCGCTGGCGGTAAAATTCCATCTGCCGTACGGTGCTGCCATCTCTGGGACGTATTGACAATGAACGCGGCCTCATTTTAAAATAATGCGCATGTTTCTATCTCTTTCCAGTCCAGAGAAAAAAAATCGGAGGCCTTGAATGCACCTCGTAGTGAAAATCGCTATCAGCTGCAGAGTCCTGTGGTGGGTGGGCAGTTGGAGTGGGCTTTGTCACAGGCCATACGGTGGAAACTGTCATTTAATAAAATACGGGAGGTAATTTGTGGAAATTATTTGAGCGCCCGTGCTCGACATGAGTTAATTGGTAGAGGCTATTTTGTGGTGCAGCTATATGAAGAATAGTAAAGCTTATTAAGAGACTGAAAGACAGCGCTAGAAGTTCGTGTTTGGATTATAGTGAAGGGCATAAAATTGAAAATATTCTTGAAGGAATGCGCCCTAGTGGACTGCTCCAGAGAGCTTTTTTGTGACTGGCCACAAAGCTTCCAATAGTTAGAAGATTTGATGATTCGGGTGCAAGCTGTAGCGCCTATGTTACTCTACTTTTAAACGTCAGTATAACTGCGGAAGTTTCCTTAGGTATATGTGATATCAATTAATGTAGAAAATGTTCACATGTGTGTGAAATCCTATGGGACTTAACTGCTAAGGTCATCAGTCCCTAAGCTTGAACACTACTTAACCTAAATTACCCTAAGGACAAACACACACACCCATGCCCGAGGGAGGACTCGAACCTCCGCCGGGACGAGCCGCACAGTCAACGACTGCAGCACCTAAGACCGCTCGGCTAATCCCGCGCGGCAATTAATGTAGACTACATTTCACAATCAGTATACGAAATTGAAAATAATCAGCAATACTCAGAATAGCTTTGCCATGAAGCAGTCTAAATGGTTCAAATGGCTCTGAGCACTATGGGACTCAACTGCTGTGGTCATTAGTCCCCTAGAACTTAGAACTACTTAAACTTAACTAACCTAAGGACATCACACACACCCATGCCCGAGGCAGGATTCGAACCTGCGACCGTAGCAGCAGCGCGGCTCCGGACTGGAGCGCCTAGAACCGCACGGCCACCGAGGCCGGCTGAAGCAGTCTCTCACAATAAGTAACGAAAATGTGCCCTGTTATTAAAATGGAACGATTGGATTTATATGAAAATTCGGTAATCAAACGTGATCTTAACTCTCCCTCAAAAAGCTCATTTAGGCCCTACAATAGATTCTTATCTTCTACGAATAACTTATCTCTGTTCTGTCTGCAGTACAGGAATGATAAGCTGAAATAAATCACTGCATGACAGTTCACCTTTTTGTCCTATTTTTCAGACTATTTTTTGCAATATAAAATTTTCTTACTTTCATGAATATATGGTCCACTGTCCACGCAGTAGTGCAAGGTGTGACAGTGAGAGGTATTGCCGCATCCGTCTTTTCATCTAATAATTGGGATAAGCTTCGTGAAATGTTTATAAATAAGTAGAAAACTATTCTACTATTATATTTAAACATTTTAATTATGCAAAAGAAACTGGAGCTACAATGAAATAAAACATTTTTCTTAAAAAATTAAAAAAATGCTGCACCATGGAGGCGTCATTCAAATGGGACGCAAACATCGGTAGATGTGACGTACATGTACAGACAAACGAGTGATTACTGTTTCAGAGAGATTGGATGATTTGTTCAAGAAAAAGGACATCACAAATTGAGCATGTCAACAATGTGCAGGTCTACATCTGACCCTTATGTAAGCAGTTATTTGAGCTTGGGTTGATTGACAGATTTGTTGGACGATCTCTTGAGGGATATCGTGCCAAATTCTGTCAAATTAGGGTGTTACATCGTTAAAATTCCGAGATGTTTGGAGGATCCTGCCCTTAATGCTCCAACCGCACTCAACTGTGGAGAGATCTAGCGACCTTATTGGCCAAGTTGTGCTGCTGAAATGTACGCCCAGGGTGGCTTGACATGAGGAGCAACAAAACGGAGTGTAGAATATCAGCGACGTACCGCTGTCATGTAAAAGTGTCTCTGATGACAACCAATCGGGTGCTGCTATGAAAAGAAGTGGCACCCCAAACCATCACTCCTGGTTTTTGGGCGACTTTGAGGTTGGTATCTCACCACTGTCAGAGTTGTCTCCAGACACGTCTTCTCTTGTTTCCGGGGCTCACTTCAAGGCGTAACTTATAGATGAAGATAATACTTCTACAGTCAATAAGATTCCAAGCCGAATATCTCCAACACCAGGGCAGACGAGCTTGTTGATATACATACGTCAGCGGTAGTTGGCGTAAGGGTAGATGTGAGCTCAGGCCCCTTTGTGTGAGCCATCTATTAAGCTCCTTGAGGTCACTGAAATACCAGTTGCAACTCGGATCGATGACAAGGCTGGACCTGGGACACCTAGTGTCTCTGACGATTGTCCTCAGTTCCTGTCGTCTCTCTAGGTCGACCCTTTTCTTCTTGACTACGTTCGGCAATGTTTCGCCCATCGATGCAAACGCCTTTGTGTAGAGGTAGTGCTCCTTTTCAAAGTATCGAGTGATTCTCCAGACGACGTTTTTGAGGCAAATTACACATCCTCTGTCAAATGGGGACATCTGTATTCATTATACCTCAGTTTTCAGCTGTAATTTCATTATAAATTTATTGGCAATCGGTTTCGACGATGCACTTCGTCATTATCGGGCCCTCTAAATGTGTACTGGCTGAATTTTACCCGAAAGACATGCATCAAACAGCTCCTATCCCATCAGCCCTCACAATAATCAACCACACACAGTAAGACCACAACCAGATGTACTTGTAACAAGCAACCAAACACTGTGAGACCGAAAACGGAAGTAGTTTTGTTTACAGTCTTATCGGGTACTTACTGCATGAACTGATTCGAATACCAGTGAAATCCGGTTTCGCAGGACAGAGAGGATCAGGTTTTGGAAAGGGGCAAAGACCAGTTACTGTTAGTTAAACAAGAAGACACAACTTTATTCCTCGAAATCCAATGCGCAGTTTCCCTTTAAAACAACAAGGATAAAAAATGGTTCAATTGGTTCTGAGCACTCTGGGACTTAACATCTGAGGTCATCAGTCCCCTAGAACTTAGAACTACGTAAACCTAACTAACCTAAGGACATCACACACATCCATGCCTGAGGTAGGATTCGAACCTGCGACCATAGGAGTCACGTGGTTTCGGACTGAAGCGCCTAGAACCGCTCGGCCACGACGGTCGGCAACAAGGATCAATTCACGGCTGGGGGCCCAAGTAAATTCCAGCCAGCGGCGCCGGCCCTAACCTTACACCGCGGAGATTTCTTCGCTACTCTGTCGCAACTGAACAACTGCCTACTCCAGTAGGCAGACAGAATTCATCTGCTCAATGAAAATCACAGAAGCTACACACTGTTCCATGTAAACACTTGCATCAAGAACTCAGACAATTCTAAAACCAATCACCGTGTAACAAGGACAAATGACAAGTCATACACATAGAGTGTTTCCACAAGCGGTCGGCCACCAAATACACGTCGTCCGATGAGACGGCCAACCGAACGACAAACCAAGGTCGTCCCCACTCAAGTTACGAGTGTTGGCAATGGTCGGGGGAGGATTGGCTGTGCGGAGCTCACTGCAGCTCCAACCCGACTCAATTCGACGTCCGTTCGGAACTCGGAGACACGGCGACCCAGGCACACTGGCTCGGACCCACCCATGCAGAGGTAACTCTCGCCCATTGGCGATGACATCTCTGCACGCGGAAGGAACCGACCCACGTCTGGCAAGATGACCGACTGACGAGGCCCAGAATCGTTCAAAAGACCAAATACACGTCGCCCAATGAGACGACCAACCGAATTAGCAACAAAACGAGGCGACAGAACCATAAAAACAAGATGACGAGCAATAAACGACATGACCGCGAGCCGCGCACAACTCAACCAGTTTCCTTCATGTGGGACTTTCTGATTGATTCTCTGTAGGTCCATCTTTTTAGAAACGGTTGCAGGACTCGGCTGTTCTATAGAGGATGTCAAATTAAATACCTTTCAGCCGTCAATTATCAACCTTATTTTATTTGGCAACCAGTTTCAGCGTTTTACTATTTGTTATAGTGATCCCTTCAACCAGCACCTGACGAACAGTCGGCAGGTGAAGTTCAAGGGATCACTGTAGTAAATACCTTCTAATACCAATATTGATGGCTCCTTTTTTTGAACACAGCCGAGGTAGATTTCTCCTACACGTCAGTCAGGGGCCTGAAGATGGCGTAGTAAAAAGCTGAAACTGGTTGCCAAATTAAATACGGTTGAAAACTGATGGCTGAAATGTATTTAGTTTGATATTCTCTTTCTGATTGATATCTTTCGGGAAAATACAGCTATTATCCACTGATAAGTGAAAACATTATGACCACTGCCCACCGCGACATTAGATGCCCCATGGTGGCGTTGCAGACACATGTCGCGGTAATAAAAGTATGTAAGAGTAGCGAACACGGACGTGGGTCAGCCTAGTGAAGATATGGTCTGCAAATGGGGAATACATTGAGATAAGCGACTTTGAAAAATGGCAGATTAGTATTACTCAGAGCCTGTGAACGAAAATCTTGATAACGCCGAAGCTGGTCCAAAATTTTCACGTGCTACTATTGTGAACACCTACAGGAAGAGACAGAGGTATAGTGACACTACCACTAGGCCCTAAATGATTCTACGTCGAAGGCCCTTTACAGAACGTGGGGTAAGACAGATAGTGATCTGCCGAAAGAGCACAATGCTGGTGCACGCACAAGTATTTCGGAGCACACCGTTCATCGTACATTGTTCAACATGGGGCTCTGCAGCAGATCACCTCTAGACGTTCATATGTTGATCCAACGACATCGTCACTTCAGATTGCAGTGGGCACAGTACCATCAGAATTCGACCGTTGATCAGGGGAACGCGTCGTCTCTTCGGGTGAATCACATCTTTGCTACACTAGGTCTACATCTACATCTACATGGATACTCTGCAAATCACATTCAAGTGCCTAGCAGAGGGTTCATCGAACCACCTTCACAATTCTCTATTATTCCAATCTCGTATAGCGCGGGGGAAGAATGAACACCTATATCTTTCCGTACGAGCTCTGATTCCCTTATTTTATCTTTGTGATCGTTCCTCCCTATGTAAGTCGATGTCAACAAAATATTTTCGCATTCGGAGGAGAAAGTTGGTGATTGGAATTTCGTGAGAACATTCCATCGCAACTAAAAACGCCTTTCTTTTAATGACGTCCATTCCAAGTCCTGCATGATTTCTGTGACACTCTCTCTCATATTTCGTGATAATACAAAACGTGCTGCCTTTCTTTGAACTTTTTCGATGCACTCCGTCAGTCCTACCTGGTAAGGATCCCACAGCGCACAAAAGTATTCATCGTCTCCACAAACGCCGTCATCGAGGCGAACGGCGCCTCGAAACGTGCAGCACACCACGGACGCAGGCGAGAGGTAGGAGTGTTATGCTGTGAGAGACATTCTCCTGCCTTGTATGGGACCTTTGGTAGTAACTGAAGATAGGCTGAAGATAGCGATGTTATCTTTCAGCAGCATAAATCCATGTCTCGGAGCCAGAACTGTGCTATGGTGGTTTGAGGAGCGTTTTAGTGAACTCTCGTTGGTGTCTCAGGGATGTGATTCGGCTCATGTAATTCCTACGGAAGTCTTGTGGGTCGCTATCGAGTGCCATCACTGCGCACGTAAATTAGTAGCCCGTTATTTCGGCGAATTACATGACTTGCGCATATATATCTTAGGCCAAATACCTCCACAAATCTACTCGTATCACCGATACGCAGAATCAGTGACTTATTTCGTTCCAAACATGGACAAAGAAGCTATTAGGCAGGTGGTCATAATGTTTTGGCTCATCAGCGTGTATTTAGACGGTCTGATGATGAAGTTTAACATCGAAAACGGTTACCAGTAAATTTGTAATGAGATTACAGTTGGAAGTTGTGTTGATAATTGCAATATTCCTATCGGCTGTGGTCCTTTCCTCCTATTTAATAAGGATGTATATGTCGAAATCGGAATGTAGTCGAATTAAATCGGGTGATGCTTAGGGAATTAGATTAAAAAATGAGACGCTTAAAGTAGTAAATGAGTTTTGCTATTTGGGGAGCAAAATAACTGATGATGGTCGAAGTAGAGAGGATATAAAATGTAGACCGGAAATGGCAAGGAAAACGTTTCTGAAGAGGAGAAATTTGTTAACATCGAGTATAGATTTAAGTGTGAGGAAGTCGTTTCTGAAAGTATTTGTATGGAGTGTAGCTATGTATGGAAGTGAAACGTGGACGGCAAATAGTTTAGACAAGAAGAGAATAGAAGCTTTCGAAATGTGGTGCTACAGAAAAATGCTGAAGATGAGATGGGTAGGTCACATAACTAATGAGCAGGTATTGAATAGAATTGGGGGGAAGAGAAATTTGTGGCACAACTTGACTAGAAGGAGGACATATTCTGAGGCATCAAGGGATCACCAATTTAGTATTGGAGGGCAGCGTAGAGGGTAAAAATCGTAGAGGGAGGCCAAGAGATGAATATACTAAACAGTTTCAGAAGGATGTAGGTTGCATCAGGTACTTGGAGATGAAGAAGCTTGCACAGGATAGAGTAGCATGGAGAGCTGATTCAAACCAGTCTCTGAACTGAAGACCACTACAGCAGCATGCCAAAATCTGCGTACATTGTTAATGCACCTGTCTGCGAGGCATAGTTACTGTCCAACTGAGTACACGGAATGAATTTCGCGAATAATTTATGCCCTCTTGTCGAAAGATTCCCGCTTACTGTACTTAGCAATTGCGCAGAGTAATTACGCTGCAGCAGCACACATACACCCATCAGCAGTTTTGGATATTCCTTCGATACCTTTAATGTATATCAATTTGTGATTCATATGCATAATTCCTTCGTGGTACGTCGTTTCTACTATGTCCTAGAGCAAACTTTTAACTAACTGCGGTGGGAGGAAATTAATCATAATACTGAACATGCAACTGATAATTCACTCTGGATACCAAGACGTAGATACTGTTAGACGCAATGAAATCTTTACACTGAAATGTATCGTAATTAGCAGTTGCATGTTACTTTCTTCAAAAAGTGTCATCTCTCCCAATCACATCAAGAAGCATCTCGAATATGCTTTCCGTGTAGCTCCTCCGCAATACACATTCCTTACTTTTCCATGATACAATACTTTCTCTGGCCGACAAGTACATCCCACATCTACTATCGCCGTGCTCACTTCAATACACATCATCTGGTAATCAAAGAAACGTATCACTCACGCGCAAAGATGCACATACCAAACCAACTGCCAAATATACCAAACAAACTAGAATTTGTCGAGATATACAAGGTGAACAGTAATAAAACCGACAAACTGCAGGGACGGATTGCTGGCTGGAAATGGAGGAAGACAGGTCCGATGAACATGTGTCCGGAAATGGACGGAGTGCATGAAACGGCGACAAATCGTCCCGCAACACAGTACAGAGATGCTTCGCGTCCAAATCCCAACAGACGTCCAAAGTAGCCTCCATATGATGCAGTGGACAAGTTAACACATACCTGTCGCGCAGGATACACGTAATCTCACTTTGGCTTACACCGTGTTAGCGGGCCACTCCCCCGGAGCTTGTACTAATTTTCATCTCAATGTCCCATAGAACCCGAACCTGGTGTACGCATAGTCCGCCGCCTCCCTGCACGTTCGTCTGTCTGAAAGGACCCACGAGCTCAGAAAAGCCCAAAATTGCTTGAAACATTGGGTGAAGTGATTGGTGTCTGTGAGGGTACATGTTTTGGTACAGCTGTGCTGCATCTCGACCATTTCGATCTGCTGGCCTTACGCAAACATCATCTCGGATTGTTCCCGGCAAGAGTACGGGACCGTGCTGTTGCTTACAGTACGCTGCGTCTATCACAACAAAGAACACATGCCACGTAGCCAGAAGAACTTCCATTCCCCAGCGCCGTCTACTGTGGCAACGATTCATTTTCGGACACATGGGACCTATCTTCCTCCATTTCCAATCAGGAATCTGTCCCTGTAGTTTTTGTAAGTGTTCACCTTTCATGCCTATTTCAAAACAATTTTCCTAATATATACAGTTTTAACAGTATACATGAATGATCTCTTGCCTTAATATGCAAAAAGGCCCTTCCTTTCACGCTGTGCGTGACGATTCCTCTGCTCGCTTCTAAGGCACCGCTCACACATGGTCCCCGTTTGCCAGCAGCACACAGGTCTGCCCAGACAAGATGCAACAAGTGGCAGCAGGTATTTCTTCGTGGCTGCAGCAGTCTTCTCATTAAGAAGTGCGGTAGTGTAAATTCGACAGCTTGCTTCAATTTTTTCGTAATACACAAAACGCATAACTTATTCATGATCAAAAATATGGGCTACGTTTATTGGATGTGGAAACCAAAGAGGCTGCTTAGGTTTTTATGTTGGTAACGCCATGTAGCGTTCAGTATAAAAAAAAATGGTTCAAATGGCTCTGAGCACTATGGGACTTAAGATCTATGGTCATCAGTCCCCTAGAGCTTAGAACTACTTAAACCTAACTAACCTAAGGACAGCACAAAACACCCAGCCATCACGAGGCAGAGAAAATCCCTGACCCCGCCGGGAATTGAACACGGGAACCCGGGGGTGGGAAGCGAGAACGCTACCGCACGACCACGAGATGCGGGCACAGTCGGTATGAAAATCACTGACTGTGCTGTGTGCATCTGTAGCTGGTTGGACTCATTGTTGGAATATTCGCTTGTGTAGTGTTGGGGCAGTTGGATGTGAACAGCGCTTAGCGTTGTGCGGTCGGATGTGAGCCGCCAGCAGCAGTAGTGGTGGTGGTGGTGGTGGTGGTGGTGGTGGTGGATGTGGAGAGACGGTGGGAGGGAGAGGGTGGGAGAGGGAGGGGGAGGGGGAGAGGGGGGCAGAGAGAGAGAGAGAGAGAGAGAGAGAGAGAGAGAGAGAGAGAGCAGAGCTTTGAGCGGACGATCTGGACATGTGTCAGTCAGGAAAAGGAAATTTGTTTAATTGGATGTCACAAAATTTATATATATATATGACTTTTGAACGCTATTAAGGTAAATACATTGTTTGTTCTCTATCAAAATCTTTCATTTCCCTTTAGTAGTTAGAATCTTTTATTTAGCTGGCAGTACTGGCGCTCGCTGTATTGCAGTAGTTCGAGTAACGAAGATTTTTGAGACGTAAGTGATTTATGAAAGGTATAGGTTACTGTTAGTCAGGGTCATTCTTTTGTAGGGATTATTGAAAGTCAGATTGCGTTGCGCTAAAAAAAAAAAAAATTGTGTGTCAGTTTAGCGATGATCGGAATAAGTAAAGAGAGAACTGAATACGTTCAGTTTTACTCAGGTGTCTTTGTATGGAATAACGTAAGAGGCTAATCAGCACTTCTAAGGGGACGTTCCACAATGAATGACGAGTATGCCAGCCAGCGCTCTAAGACAGAATTAAGAAAGTACAAAAGAATGAGGAGACATGTAAGAGCAATTCACGTACCACAACACAAATAAACGTACACTCTAGATTCATGTTTAGATTTATCCCCAGTAAGTGGCTTCAACATAGCATTAAAGATCGAACACCCCCCGCTCATAATAGAGCAGTATGAATGTAATGTATTCACACTACGAATGACGAGGATTATGTTAGATCTTGTAAGATCTATCTGCTATGTTCAACGAACAAACATCTCCTGCATTACTAGAATACCACACAAACTGCGTTTGTGACTGCTCGGGAACAGTTGAAAATAGCCAGTGGAATACAGAGGAGAGCACTCACATTGAAGCTCGACCATCAAGAATAGTGAGATTATATGGATATACTACAACCCAGATGTCACTTTTCCACAGATTTTGATGATTGCTGCGCTTCTATAGGAAATGTGTGTTATACATCATCACTACCTAACTAAGTTAAATAATTTTTACCTACAGTATATCCAACAATGCTAGATGCTACGGAAAGAACAGAGTTGAATGCCTGTAATCCTCCGGGTACTGGTCTTATTTTAACCTACTGCTGTGCGTCACAGCCCGTACCTGAGATACTGAATGAGGGAATGCAGTGTGTCTATATAAATTAATTACGTCTTAGCATATTCTGCAAATCGACAGAAAACTTTAATGCATGATACTTAGAAGCAGAGGGTGCTAAAGCAGAAGCCCCCCAATTTTACAAATCTTAATACTGCTTCTAAATATGCTTCCAATATCTGATGGTGCATAAAACATGACTCATCTGAAAAGTCTCCCAGTCGCTATCAAGTGGTCGTCCAGTTCTGATATCGGTGCGCAAATATCACCCTTCCTCGCCCATGAATAGCAGTCGGCATGTATATGTGAAATGGGCGCCTAATACAGAGGCCCACACGCACCAGCAGCATTCGTTGAGAACACACTTTTCGGTAGCTAGGTGGCTCAACTGGGCAGTCAGCTGCTCAGCGTTTGCACGTCAATTGGTCGTACATATCTGCGCAGCCGTCGTTCACCACCAACATCTGTGAGCCGTGATGCAGAGCACCCACCTCGGCGCCGGTTATGGATAGCGCAGTTTTCACCATGCACGGTATACTGCAACCAGACACACTAACCGGTCTCAAACTTAGCCGTTTCGTAAATGCTTCCATCTTTCGGCCGAAAGTCAATGATCATGCATTTTTTTTATGTCTGATAAATCGTTTCGTATCTGCTTTCAAGGATTGCATTGTTTTTTCGGCGTTCTTCCAAACTCCACCCCAACACACACTGCATACCTTCCACTGCTAGGTTAGTTTTGCCGCCTGGCGTCTGTGTCTGTTAGTAGTAGTTAAACATTGGTGTCAAATGTGGGTGGTGGCCACATTAATGTGACTGGAAGATGCATTTTGACAGGACACACATCTACTAGTGTTGAAAAACATTTCATTTTCTAGACTTTTCTCCTAACGTAATCTACACATACAGGGTGTTACAAAAAAGTACGGCCAAACTTTCAGGAAACATTCCTCACACACAAAGAAAGGAAATACGTTATGTGGACATGTGTCCGGAAACGGTTAATTTCCATGTTAGAGCCTTTTTAGTTTCGTCAGTATGTACTGTACTGTACTGTACTGTACTGTACTGTACTGTACTGTACTCGATTCACCGCCAGTTGGCCCAATTGGAGGAAGGTAATGTTGACTTCGGTGCTTGTGTTGAAATGCGACTCATTGCTCTACAGTACTAGCATCAAGTACATCAGTACGTAGCATCAACAGGTTAGTGTTCATCACGATCGTGGTTTTGCAGTCAGTGCAATGTTTACAAATGCGGAGTTGGCGGATGTCCATTTGATGTCTGGATTAGCACGGGGCTATAGCCGTGGCGCGGTACGTTTGTGTCGAGACAGATTTCCAGAACGAAGGTGTCCCGACAGGAAGACGTTCGAAGCAATTGATCGGCGTCTTAGCGAGCACGGAACATTGCAGCCTATGACTCGCGACAGGGTAAGACATAGAACGACAAGGACACCTACAATGCATGAGGATTTCTTCGTGCAGTTGACGATAGCCCTAATGTCAGCACCAGAGAAGTTGCTGCTGTACAAGGTAACGTTGACCACGTCACTGTATGGAGAGTGCTACGGGAGAACCATTTGTTTCCGTACCATGTACAGCGTGTGCAGGCACTATCAGCAACTGATTGGCCTCCACAGGTACACTTCTGCGAATGGTTCATCCAACAATGTGTCAATCCTCATTTCAGTGCTAATGTTCTCTTTAAGGATCAGGCTTCATTCCAACGTGATCAATTTGTAAATTTTCAAAATCAATTTTCAAAATCAATTTTCAAAATCAACATGTGTGGTCTGACGAGAATCAGCACACAATTGTGCAATCACGTCATCATCACAGATTTTCTGTGATCGTTTGGGCAGGCATTGTTGGTGATGTCTTGATTGTGCCCCATGTTCTTCCACCTACGCTCAATGGAGCACGTTATGATTTCATACGGGATACTCTACCTGTCTTGCTAGAACATGTCCCTTTACAAGTACGACAACATTTTGTTTATGCACGATGGAGCTCCTGCACATTTCAGTCTAAGTGTTCGTACGCTTCTCAACAGATTCGGTGACCGATGGATTCGTAGAGGCGGACCAATTCCATGGCCTCCACGCTCTCCTGACCTCAACCCTCTTTCATTTACAGGGGCATTTGAAAGCTCTTGTCTACGCAACCCCGGTACCAAATGTAGAGACTCTTCGTGCTCGGATTGTGGACGGCTCTGATACAATACGCCATTCTCCAGGGCTGTATCAGGGATTCCATGCGACGGAGGGTGGATGCATGCATGTATCCTCGCTGAGGACATTTTGAACATTTCCTGTAAAAGTGTGAACCCAAGCTGGTACGTTCTATTACTGTGTGTTTCCATTCCATGTTTAATGTGTTTTGAAGAGAAGTAATAAAATGAGCTCTAACATGGAAAGTAAGCGTTTCCAGACACATGCCCACATAACATTTTCTTTCTTTGTGTGTGAGGAATGTTTCCTGAAAGTTTGGCCGTACCTTTTTCTAACACCCTGAATACACGGCTACCAGCGTGAGTTTCCTGTCTTAAGCAGCTGCTCTCCACCCATCCGGTTGCGGTTGTATCGTGACAACTAAGAGTTCGTCTTGTGTGTGTTTCCACAAACATGCTGCTCTACTGTGTGAGTAGCCTCAGTGGTAACTTGCTTGCGGTCTACGAGGATATTCACTAAACTACATACATCATCTGTAATGCTTCCAAATCTGCTAGATGTCTTCCTTCTGAACGGATGATATGAGACCACTTTTGAAGTCTTTGACTACACAATGAGCATCAAATAAGGTTTTTCTGCAATGTTCCCTTGTTTTTGTTTCTTTTATATGTACCTCCAGTGTGTTTTGCTCTCACAGTAAGTGATTATCATTAACTTCACAATATCGTATCTTATATAAAACTGCTTTGTTTTGCTGTATTTATTAATTAAATGTTGAGGACGTTGGCCCGTAACCCAGAACCTAGTTATGTAAATTTTTTGATCAACCTTTACTAAGTACTTTAACAGACGCCTTCAAATTAGAATGAACAAAATGACTCTTCTGGAAAGTTCTAACTTCAGAATTACGAATTTCATTATCAATTTGAAGGTAACTTCCCACAGTTTTGTTTAGTGTTTTGAAAACAGTTTGATACTTCAGACCCACGATTTGATTTTCAAAGCTAGATACAGACGGTGGTATGTAGCGACTTGGTAGAATTATGAATAAATGTAAATATGTACGAGGTCAGTAAATTTGTGGACAGATCGACAACCTTGATAACATAACGTCTTCAAACATTTCCCCCATAGAATTCGTGTCTCCGCAGTGCACGTTTGATTCTTTGGAGTTAGAATAGGATAGAAATACTTTCTTGTAATATATTAAGACATTGCTGCGGGTTTTGTACTACGTACTGTACGGTGAAGCGTAGCGTCACAAAACTTCTTGCGCAATAACGACAATACGAATTTGTGTCGAAGGTAGCGTTGATTGAGTTCTACAAAGGGTTGACATCAACGGCGGAATATTTTGTAATGCATACTCTACCATGTTCTTAGCAGGTACTGTCATGAGACATTCGCTTCTGTTCGCAATCGTACAATCTCGGCAGAATACTGTGAAGCTCTGATAGCGTCAATGTCTCCGTTATCTAATCCGCCTGGTGTGACAATCTGCAGAATGGTGGTGGTGGTGGTGGTGGTGGTGGGGGGTTGTCTCTGCCGCTCAAATTTACGAGAGATGTGTAAGCATGTTATGTTACATACTTCCGAGGACCTGGAACTGGAGGAACTATTGTATGGAATGATTAGAATGAAGACACTTGACAGCGGTATCTACTTCAGTCTTTCCAATGTTGGCATTTCCGATTATACTGCGCTTTAAAGTTTGTCTTCTGCATGACAGAGCAGTGGTTCTCGGATGACACGAGAGCACGCTGAAAAGTAATGCCCGAATTATCTATGTGAATACGCCGAGCTGTAAAACATACGTTATGAGCATTCAATCTCTCTATTCTTAGTGATCGCACACCTCTTAAGTCACCCTGCTTACCAACATATTTTCCAACGAGACTTTATATTGTTGATACTGTCGCTGTAGTGTGAACTTTTTGATGAATCCAGACCCTTACATGTGGCTGCCCCGCATCACCAGTACGAAAATGAAGTCCTCTGAAGTGTTTATTACGGTTTGTATTCACGAAAATCTGAGAGGAGCGAGCTGGGGTTGTACGGCAGATGATCGATGACTGAACGTAAGGCGTCGGATTGTTGCAGACGTTCCAGCGCTCGTTTTTATTACACCCTTGCAGTATAAGATGGCGCTCCGTGTATAGACTGATTCTCCGAATTCTGAACCATTACATATTGCTGTCTTACGCTCCGAGAACCTTTCCTTACACAGCGCCGTGTTACAATTGTCAGTTTTCTAGCGGCAAATGACATACTTCAAGAATGAAGGAGGGTACGATAATGTTTGTTCTGTTTAGAGAAGATTTAAGGGCTTTACTACACAATTTCCGATGCAATACTTTTTCAGCACGCCTTCCTTTGAAATTGCTCTAGAACTGATTTATCTGCATGCCCGACCGGTCTGCTATTTTAAGCCTGCACGTAAACCTTAAAAATAGACGCTATCGTGAGCGTGTGTAAGTGGAACACTGTCACCAAGCACTCCGGTGTATCAAACTGGAACCATTTGTAAAGTTGTGTATGGGTGTGTAAGGACATCCTACTTAGTAGAACTGACTCACATCATTGTTCGAAATATTTTAAGTATTTGCAGAATTGGGTTAATTACTAATTTCAGATTGCCTGCATACTGTGTGCGTGGCCACTGTGACAGGACGAACCGCGCTAAAGTTCATTCTGCTACTTGCCCTAAGGCGGCGCATGGTCAGCATGTATCGCAGCCTGTAAGCTGAAGCTGCAAAGTGTGTGTATGCGCGGACCACCTACCCTGGCGTCCCAGGTGGACTGGTGAATATGCAGGACAAGAGAACTATAATTCGCAGTCTAGTGAACTTCTTTAGTGGAAACAATGTTGCAAACTGCTCTTCAGACATGCTTCTATACCTTATGTTCTAGACTACTTCGAATGGTCGTCCATTTCATATCCCTGATTGACACTTCCTCCAGAGGCTTATCGGATCTCTTCGTAAGTTTTCTTTACAAAACTTCGAACAGATGTTCTAAGAGAAGAACCGAAAGCCTGACCAACTGCGTAATGATAAATCCAACTTCAGGGCGTGGATTTTTATTTTTTTGAGAGCGTGAAGAACAGGAGAAGATCTAGTCTATACGTGGCTTACATCGGTGGTCACGCTTCTGGCAAGTTCTTCCGCTATTGTTGAGTACACACCTTATTGATATTAGCAATGCATTTCGTCACTTCAAGGTCATGTACCTGATTCAAGTATTTGACTGTAGCCTCGAACGAGACAAATTTCAATAAGCATTCCAAAAGTTCATAGGCTACATGTACCAATAGTCTATGGTGCACTCACCTGATGTAAAGGAAATGCTATTTTATAGTTCCATAGAAGGGAAGTGCCGTACACACACCAGTTACATTTTGTGAAGATAAACAGGCACACCAATACGTCCGTCCTGGAAAGCTCGCTTACTGTACCCAAGTTTCGTTATTCAAGGTCATGGTTTAAGGCTCGCTATTAGCGAATTTGTGCAAAGTGTTGAGAGGTCAGATTTTTTCAGGCTTCCGGATTTCTTTCCAGTGTATGTACTGTGCAAGGATTTTCACACAAAATTCTACGAAATATAGCTCACAACCAGATACCTACTATCATAGGGAGAGCGGGAGGGGGAGATGCGCTTACTGTAATTCCTTTCGATAATTCGTAAACTTTATGTTTTACCTGTTATCTACGAATTTGCACCTAAAAGCTCTACGTTAGGTTAAAACATTGCCAGTGACGTGAAAATTTTATCATAGCTCTACGGTCCTCCTCCTGTAATAAACTTAGCAAACTACTTCAAAAATTCAAGTAAAACGTAAGGTATTATCCAGTAATCGAGGGCGGTCAGCTATATGGAGAACAAATGCGTTTATAGTATATCTGAGGCGAACCTCGATAGCCTGAGTGTGCTTGCGGCAAGCATTTGTCCAAGACGGATTGCAATGTATAGTCAATTCCGCCTTCAGTTTGATAACACTATTTACCGAACTAGACACTCCGATATTTACAGACTGCGTTTTTAGTTCATTACCACATTTTGACCGAGGATCCACAGACAGCAACAAGCATCAATTTAGTTTCGCAGGCTCTCAACGAATTCCTTCATACGGAAATTTGTTATCTCAGGTGTAGATCCGGGATGGAGAGCTTATCTCTCCCCTGCCTCCTCAACTTTTTACCCATGGATTATTTTTACGTATCTATTTTCAAGTAGATCAGCTAACCTTCCTAAACTAAAGCAATAAAGTTTTTCTGTAATTCAAAAATTCTTCGAAAAATCTTCAAGACGAAATATTTTTCAGTAATGGATGCACTTTGCAAATTTATCGATTTCTGGAAGCATTGCAGCCAGAAAATGTTAATTCCTAATATGACTACCTGACAGTAACGAAGTTACGAAAATGCAGTCCCTTACGAAAACAAGAGAAAAAACAGCCTCGGTGGCGTTAGGGCAAATAAGTAGCTACTCTCGTTCAGAAATTGCTATAGCGTAGCTTGCAAAATAGTGGCAGTTCAGTGAAGTACTTTACTAAGCTGTACATTAATTTGCCCCATTAAAAGTATTTTAATTTAGGTGTGACATTTAGGTTACGAATACTGTATCCTCACTTTTTCCTCCACTGTTCGTTATTAGTTCCTAATTACTTTAAATCAACAGCGTATATGGACTTAGCTCTGCTCCCAGTAGGTAAACTGTACATGAGCAGATTGGTCGTGGAACGGATAGTTCAACATTCCTGTATTATACGACATATGAAGTGACGTTTTTAAGTTTAGATGCCTCAGGTTTCATCAGTGATTGTTGGGAAGTGTTATGTACAATATGTGATCAATATTTTAATAGCTTTTGTCACAGACGTAGTAGCGCCAGGATAGATTGTAATCGTGGCACAGTTTCTCACCAAAGCCACGTATCATGTTATATTAAGGCTTGACACTTTTTTCCTTACGTTGAAACCTAAAAAACGGAACATATTTAGAAATAGAATTAATCAAATGAAAACTCACAGATACAATGCAGGAACGATTCTTTTATTTACGAATTGTTCAAAGAATTAAGGACACAGACATACACAGTATAAAAATCGAATATTTAAGACACTTTTTGTGCATCACTGGACAATATTTTATACCACTGCCCTTATTTCTTGCACGTATACACTACTTTCATGACCTTAAAAAGAAATACCACGAACCACCACCGCTACACCTAAATACTGATTTACACGTAATGTGTAAGCCAGATAGTTATTTCTACTACGATATTTAAGTAAATTGGATTAAAAATTAAAATGTAAACAACTTTCGTTGACAATACAGCTGAGGGGTACATCAATTACTTAGAACTATCATGCAATGAATTTCTTCTTCTTTGAAGTAGTCAGTGAAACTGTACTGCCCGCGCAGCTAGGCATCGGCACCACGACCGCCCTCACCCTCGGGGACGTCCGATGCAGGAGCGCTGTCTTTCACAGCCTCATCTTGGGAAACGCTTCCACCAGATGCCTCTTCAGTCGATCTCCCACCTCCTGCGCCTGCCGTCACTTCAGATAGCATACCAAGCATCTTTTTGACTTCGAAAATTACGAACAGGGTGTAATCAGCTGCCCCCTTCACAGTCACTGCCATTGCCTTGTCGTGCAAGGATTTATCGAACTTGCCAACTACTCCCTTTGTAAACGCATTAGCGTCGTTCACCCGTTCGAGGGCCGATGACAGTATGCGAGCCATAGCTTCCGCCGCATGCCGTTTCTCGGCCAGTTCCTCCGCGCTGACACCGTGTTCCTGCAGAGTTAGCTTCTCTATTTCCTCTGCAGCGCTGACGACTTGCCAGAGCACCTCCTCTCGCAGTATCCCACGCACCTGGAATGCGGGCAAGGACCCTTGCGTTTCTGGGAGGTAGCCCAGAGCACTCCTGTGGTACTGTAAGGCGGCCTCCACCGCTTCTACTGCGAGACCGGTGAACCGTGTGGTTAAACTCATAGAATAAGTAACTATTGCCAGCTTCTCTCCACTCAATGACGCCTCTGATAATTTCACCAGATATGAAGACAAGCCATGCGCTTTTAGGGCGTGACCGACCACACACGCCACGCATTTGGCGCTGGTAAGTAGGTAGTCGCACGCTATTTTTATGAATGCGTCCGCTGTGGCGCTCATATGGTAAAGTGCTCCTCGCTCTCTCATAACCCCCTTTCCAGATTTACGACCACCGTCGCCTTGCTCTACAGGTCCGCCTGTCGTGCTGCTTAGTGTTCCAATGGAGGACTGCTCAGCGTCACCCTGTCGCACCATGGCCTTTCCAGCACTCTCAGGAGCGCTCTGTGCCTCTCCGGTGGGGACCGGCTTTGGACTGCTGCCAACTGTTGGTTCCTCAACTTGCACCACAGTTCCGAGGGTGGTGCTACTTAGGGTCCCCACAGAGGACTTGAGAACGTCACCCTCGGGTGTCCCACTTCGCCCTTCACTACCACTACTACCCGGAGTTCCCTCCCAAAATTTCTGGTGCACTATCAAACTTCTATCTAGCTTCTTCCTCTTTTTCTCCGTGAGACCTTCAATGCTAACTGCGCCTTCTCTCGGGATTTCCTCGGCACCTTGCTCTTGACTGCCCGAGACACCCAACGGTAAAGCGAAAGAACCGTAGGCAGCATTGAAGTACTCTTCGATAGCCTGAAGGCGCTCTGGGAGATCTGAAGACTCCGTGGAACCCATGTAACGGTTCTCTAGCATCTCACGCCTGTAAGCTTCATCAACTCCGAATTTTGCCAACACAGCCATGGAGAAACTGCTAAGGTCGTCACTTGCTTTTGACACCCTGTCTAGACAATCAGTACCCAACATGGCCAAAGTGTTTGTATCCTTCCGCTTAACTTCAGCAGCGTCTACGGTGTGGACGATGATCTGTACGCCTGCCTCAGCACCACTGCCCTTTCCGCTGCTGCTACCCTCCATGCCGCGGCTCGCACCCGCTCCTCCTTCGACCGGAGATTCCGACGACTCCGTTACTGGCGGCACGCAACTGTCTTCCATGTTACAGTTTGAAGCTGATCTTCGGGCGGCAGCTTTTGAAGCAGTTGGCAAAACCCTGCAGAAGAAAATTTGCAAATAGTGTCTTGCAGAGATACATGTTACATTGAATTTTACAACATATTGTTTCTGAAATGTACACACGTCTTATCTTAGAAAATAAGGAAAGGCAAACCGACGTTTCTAGCATTTGCAGACTTAGAGAAATGCTTTTGACTACGTTGACTGGAATACTCTTTCAAATTCTGAAGGTGGCAGGGGGTAAAATACAGGGATCCAAAGGTTAATTACAATTTGTACAGAATCCAGATCGCAGCTGTAAGAGTCAAGGGACATGAAAGGGAAGCAGAGGTTGGGAAGGGAGTGACACAGGGTTGTAGCATCTTCCCGATGTTATTCGATCTGTATATTGAGCAAGCAGTAAAGGAAACTAGAAAACATTAGGAGTAGTTACTAAAATCCATGGAGAAGAAATAAAAACAGATTCGCCGATGACATTGTAATTCTGTTTGAGACAGCAAAGGACTTGGGAGAGCAGTTGAACGGAATGGACAGTGTTTTGGAAGGAGGATAGAACATGAACAACAACAAAAGCAAAACGATGATAATGGAATATAGTCGAATTAAGTCGGGTGATGCTGAGGGAATTACATTAGAACATGAGACGCTGAAAGTAGTAAACGAGTTTTGCTATTTGGGGAGCAAAATAACTGATAATGGTTGAAGTAGAGAGGATATAAAATGTAAACTGGCAATGGCAAGGAAAGCGTTTCTGTGGAAGAGAAATTTGTTAACATCGAGTACAGATTTAAGTGTCATGAAGTCGCTTGTGAAAGTATTTGTATGGAGTGTTTATCTCTTTTTTCGGTTTTGGTTTTAGGGCGCAAACTGCTATGGTCATTAGCGCCAGGTCCGTGACTTAGGAAACAGTAAAAAACCGAAAATGGATACAAGCAGCAATGGAAACGAAAGTCATAAAATTGGAGAAACAAAGCTGAAGGAAGGCTTAAAAATCCACTACAGGAAGGGGTTGGTTGTCCCCAATAAAAGCTTCAAATGACTGACGTCATTTCACTGGCACTAATAAATTTGAGAACGTGGTCGGCTGAGCGCTTGTCATCTGCCAAAATCGACGATATATCAGGCGATAGCTGTAGACGGGAGCTTAACGGATTAAAATAGGGGCACTCATTTAAAAGGTGTCTTAGCGTCCACAGCTGAGAGCAGTGGGGACAGAGTGTGGGAGGATCGCCACTTAAAAGATGTCGATGGCTAAAAAGGCAGTGCCCTATCCGGAGTCTAGTTAAAATTACCTCCTCCCGACGACGCGTTCGGGAGGAAGAGGTCCAAGCACACGGAAGAGCTTTCACGTCCCGCAATTTATTATGGGGTAGTGTCGACCAAAGCGCGTGCCATAAATGAACAACACGACGACATAAAACGCTCCGTAGATCGGCGAAGGGAATCGATTGAATAGCTGGCCGAAGAAGAGAGACTGCAGCCTTAGCTGCAATATCGACCGCCTCATTTCCACAGATACCAATGTGTCCCGGGAGCCAGAGGAACGCCACCGAGACGCCCCCCAGGTGGAGCAAGCGCAGACAGTCCTGAATCCGGTGGACCAGAGGGTGCACAGGATAAAGAGGTTGGAGACTGAGGAGAGAGCTGAGGGAATCTGAGCAGATAACGTATTGTATCCGCTGATGGCGGCGGATGTAGTGGACAGCCTGGAGAACAGCGTAAAGCTCCGCAGTATAAACCGAACACTGGTCGGGAAGCCGAAAGTGATTTGGGGTGTCGCCAACAATATAGGCACTCCCTACAACTAACGATGTTTTCGAGCCGTCGGCGTAAATAAATGTGGCGTCCGTCATTTCTGCACAGAGCAGCAAATGCCCGACGATAAGCAAGTGAAGGGGTACCATCCTTGGGAAATCGACAAAGGTCACGGAGCAGGCAGATCCGGGGACGGAGCCAAGGCGGTGCTGTACCCCTAGTTGTCTAGAAGGTTTTAGGAAAGCGGAAGGAAAGAGAATGGAGCAGTTGACGGAAGCGGACTCCCGGTAGTGGTAGGGAGGAGGGGCGGCCTGCATACCCTTCATCAAAGGAGGCGTCGAAAAAAATGTCATGGGCTGGATTAGCAGGCATGGAAGACAGATGGCTAGCATAACTACTCAGAAGGACTGCTCGCCGATTGGACAGTGGAGGTTCAGCAGTCTCAGCATAAAGGCTTTCCACAGGGCTGGTGTAAAAAGCTCCAGACACTAAACGTAATCCACGGTGGTGGATAGAGTCGAGACGCCGAAGAATAGACGGCCGAGCAGAGGAGTAGACTATGCTTCCATAGTCCAATTTCGAGCGCACTAAGGCGCGATAGAGGCGGAGAAGGACCACTCTGTCTGCTCCCCAGGAGGTACCATTCAGGACACGGAGGGTGTTGAGGGATCGCAAACAGCGAGCCGAAAGATAGGAAACGTGGGAGGACTAGCAAAGTTTTCTGTCAAACGTAAGACCCAATAATTTAGCGACGTCTGAAAACGGAAGGTTGACAGGACCTAGATCTAAGGAGGGCGGAAGAAACTCCGTACGACGCCAAAAATTAACACAAACGATCTTACTGGGAGAAAAACGGAAACCGGTTTCGATGCTCCAAGAGTGGAGGCGATCGAGACAACCTTGAAGACGTCGTTCCGTTGAGAGCTGTGGTAGATCGCAAAATCGTCCACAAAGAGGGAGCCCGAGACATCATGAAGGAGACAATCCATAATTGGATTTATGGCAATGGCAAACAGTACAACACTCAGCACGGAGCCCTGAGGT
The DNA here is from genome assembly GCF_021461385.2 of Schistocerca piceifrons. Classification (NCBI taxonomy): domain Eukaryota; kingdom Metazoa; phylum Arthropoda; class Insecta; order Orthoptera; family Acrididae; genus Schistocerca; species Schistocerca piceifrons. Next base: position 1,021,939,053 of record NC_060138.1, on the reverse strand, counting down.
ACCCCGTTTTCTTGGGAGAAAGTACGGGAGAGAGTAGTGTTCACCCGCACCCTAAATGTGCGCTCTGCCATAAATTCGCGAAGAAAAAGGAGTAGCCGACCTCTAAAGCCCCAAGAGAACAGTGTGCGGGGGATGCCTGTCCTCCAACAGGTATCGTATGCTCTCTCCAGATCAAAAAACATTGCTACTGTTTGGCGTTTCCGGAGAAAATTGTTCATGATATAAGTGGAGAGAGCAACAAGATGGTCAACGGTAGAACGATGCTTTCGGAATCCGCATTGGGCTGGTGTTAAAAGACTGCGGGATTCCAGCCACCACGCTAAACGGTAATTCACCATACGTTCCAAAACCTTAGAGACACTACTCGTGAGAGAAATGGGGCGATAGCTAGAGGGGAGATGTTTGTCCTTTCCAGGTTTCGGAACAGGAACGACGATAGCTTCCCGCCATCGTCTGGGAAAAGTACTGTCGGTCCAAATTCGATTATAAAGGCGAAGGAGGTAACGCAGACTATGGGTTGATAAATGCAGCAACATTTGGACGTGGATACCATCCGGTCCTGGGGCGGGGGAGCGAGAAGAAGAGAGTGCATGTTGGAGTTCCCGCATGGAGAAAACAGTATTGTAGTTTTCGCGATTTTGAGAGGAGAAAGCGAGAGGTCGCACTTCCGCTTCACGTTTCTTCGGGAGAAACGCTGGCGGGTAATTTGAAGAGCTCGAAATCTCAGCAAAGTGCTGACCCAACGAGTTAGAAATTGCTACGGGGTCCACTAATGTATCATGCGCGACAGTGAGCCCAGAGACCGGGAAGAAACTAGGCGCGCCTGAGAACCGTCGAAGCCGACTCCAAACTTCCGAGGAGGGAGTGAAGGTGTTAAATGAGCTAATAAAGAATTTCCAGCTTGCCTTCTTGCTATCGCGGATGACACGACGGCATCGCGCACGGAACTGCTTATAGCGGATACTGTTGGCCGAAGTAGGATGGCGGCGGAAAACGCGGAGAGCACGTCGCCGCTCACGTAGTGCATCACGGCATGCCTCGTTCCACCAAGGAACTGGGGGGCGCCGGGGCAATTCGGAGGTGCGTGGTATTGAACGTTCCGCAGCTGTAAGAATAACGTCGGTAATGTGTGTGACCTCATCGTCGACGCTGGGAAAGTGATGGTCATCAAATGTCGCTAGAGACGAAAAAAGTGTCCAATCAGCTTGGGCAAATTTCCAGCGTCGCGGGCGCATATGTGGCAATTGAGGCTGCAGTCGAAGGACACATGGAAAGTGATCACTCGAGTGTGTATCATCAAGGGCGAACCATTCGAAGCGCCGAGCTAGCGGAACAGTATCGACCGCAAGGTCCAAATGAGATAAATTTGTCGTGGAGGCAAACAAAAATGTAGGGACCCCAGTGTTGAGGCAAACGAGATCCGCTTGGAAGACGTCTAGCAATAGTGAGCCACGTGGACAATGATGTGGAGATCCCCAAAGCGGGTGGTGGGCATTGAAGTCCCCAACCAGCAAATAGGGGGGCCGAAGCTGACCAAGAAGATGAAGGAAATCAGCTCGTGCCATTGGTGTGGACGATGGAATGTATACAGTACAAAGAGAGAACATGTATCCAGAAAGGGAAAGACGGACGGTGACAGCTTGGAAGGAAGTGTTTAAGGGGATTGGGTGAGAATGGAGAGTATCATGGAGAAGAATCATGAGTCCTCCATGTGCTGGAGTGCCTTCAAGAGGGGAGATCATATCGGATGGACTGAAAATGAGGGAGAACAAAGCGGTCATGGGGATGCAGCTTTGTTTCCAGAAGACAGAAGACGACCGGCGAGTAGGATCGTAAGAGGATCGACAAGTCATCCTGATTGGCTCGAATACCGCGGATATTCCAGTGGATAATGGACATAGGGTGAACAGAAAAAGGAGGAATGTGACCAAGGTTGCTGTCAACGACTGCTCAGAGCTTGCGACCGACAGCATGGAATGGCATTCAGCCGAAGGCAGAAGATCCTGATCCATAGGTTGTTCAGGAGCAGCTCCTGCCACCAGCGATCGGCCGGTTGATCGGCCGCCAGCAGTGCGCCTCGGCGACACAGAAGACGGCCGACGGCGATTTCCGCCAGGTGGTGCTGTAGATGGGACACTCCTTGGCGGAGAAGGAGAGGAACTGGGTTTCTTTGTAGCCTTCTTGGAAGTATGATGTTCAGATGAAGGAGGAACCGATGGTTGGGAAGTTGCGGTACGTAAAAACTCTTCACGAGTATGCTCTTTTTTCGAAGTCTTGGTTTCTGACTTTTGGGCTCGAGATTTAGCAGAACCCGACGAAGGGTGAGCCAGAGAGTGGGCAGGCGAAAGTGGTGAGGTTGAACGGGCGATCTTTGCGCTGGCCGATCTGACGACCGTGGCACTAAAGGTGAGGTCGCAAGTCTGCGTGGCCGCCTCCTTTGTTGGCCGAGGAGAAGCAAGGACAGTGCTGTATTTTCCTGTGAGGCACGGTGGGCTGTCGACTGGCGAATAATTTTCGAGCAGCAAAGGTCGACACCTTTTCCTTCACTCTGATTTCCTGGATGAGCTTTTCGTCCTTAAAAACGGGGCAATCTCGAGAGGAAGCAGCGTGGTCACCCATACAGTTGATGCTGCGAGGGGATGGAGGTGGACAAGCACCCTCATGGGCATCCTTGCCACACATAACACATTTGGCGGGATTGGAACAGGACTGGCTGGTGTGATTGAACCGCTGACACCGATAGCAACGCGTAGGGTTTGGGATGTAAGGGCGAACGGAAATTATAGCCTGCTTTGATTTGCCTTGGGAGTTGAACTTCGTCAAATGTCAAGAAGACAGCGCGGGTTGGAATGATGTTCGTGTCAACCCTTTTCATAACTATGAATAGCCGTTACGCCCTGGTCAGACAGGTAGGGCTGAATTTCTTCGTCAGACAATCCATCTAGGGAGCGTGTATAAACGACTCCATGCGAGGAATTTAAAGTTTGGTGCACTTCAACCCAGACAGGGAAGGTGTGGAGCAGAGAAGTATGCAGCAATTTTTGTGCCTGGAGGGCACTGACTGTTTCTAACAACAGGGTGCCATTCTGTAATCTGGAACAAGACTTTACAGGACCTGCAATTGCGTCGACACCTTTCTGAATAAAGAAAGGGTTGACCGTGGAGAAGTCGTGACCTTCGTCAGATCGAGAAACAATAAGGAACTGTGGCAACGATGGAAGAACTGTCTATGGCCGAGACTCAGTGAACTTACGCTTGTGAGCAGACATAGTGGAAGGTGAGGAAACCATTGCAGAAGAATCCCCCATGATTACCAGCGTCTCCGATGGCGCGCTCCTCCCTTGTGGGGACCCTCTCTGAGGGCACTCCCGCCTTTGTTCACACCTCAGGTCACACCTCCCGACAAATGGACGGAGGGACCAATCGGCACTTTCGGAAGGTATCAGCTCGGGTAATCACCCCTCCCTGGGCCTGGCCATTACCAGGGGGTACGTACTTGTCCTACCTGTCTACCCGGGGCGGGGAATTACGCGTTACCCCGTCACCGGCCATGCACAAAAATTGCTGGGTCGGCTTTCAGACACACACAGGGAGGAGGACAGAGAAAGGGAAAAACAAAGGGAAAGGAAAGAGGAGAGGTCTAAACGCCACAGCGGAGAAAAGGGTAAAGAAGAGGTAAGGAAAAGAGAAGGACAAAGGAAGGATGAAGACATACAAGCAGAGAAGGCAAAGAATGCGGTACATTTACGAGCGTCCGACTCCGGACGTAGGCACAAACCATACTCCCAGAGGGGGAGAAAGGGAAGGAAACAGCCTGAGGTGATGGGAGGAGGAGCGAAGATGGGGAGGGAAGGATGTGGATAAGGAAGGTATGCAGCCCGGAAAGGAAGGAGGGCCACATTAGCTCGGGGTCCCGTGCTCGCTACGCACGTACCCACAGAAGAGTTTTCAACCCCCTGGGGGCTAGAGTGTAGTCACGTACGGAAGTGAAATATAGATGATAAATGGTTTGGGCAAGAAGAAAAGGAGGAGGAGGAGGAGGAGGAGGAGGAGGAGGAGGAGGAGGAGGAGGAGGAGGAGGATTAGTGTTAAACGTCCCGTCGACAGCGACGTCATTAGAGAGGGAGCACAAGCTCGGGTAAGGGAAGGATGGGGAAGGAAATTGGCCGTGCCCTTCCAAAGGAACCATTCCGGCATTTGCCTGAAGCGATTTAGGGAAATCACAGAAGACCTGAATCAGGATGGCCGGAGACGGGATTGAACAGTCGTCCTCCGAATGCGAGTCCAGTGTGGCAAGAAGAGAATTAAAGTTTTCTAAATGTGGTGCTACAGAAGAATGCCGAAGATTAGGTGGGTAGATCACATAACTAATGAGGAGGTATTGAATAGAATTGGGGAGGGGAGATATGTGGCACAACTTGACTAGAAGAAGGGACAGGTTGGTGGGACATGTTCAGAGGCACCAGGGATCACAAATTTAGCACTGGAGGGCAGCGTGGAGGGTAAAAATCGTAAAGGGAGACCAAGCTATGAATACACTAAGCAGATTCAGAAGGATGTAGGTTGCAGTAGGTACTGGGAGATGAAGCTTGCACAGGATATAGTAGCATGGAGAGCTGCATTAAACCAGTCTCAGGACTGAAGACTACAACAGCATACAGCGGGACTTCGCAATGAATATTTAATACCACCGACGCTGAAGTCACGTTCCGGAAACTTCACTAATCAGTATGGTTAAGTATGATGATACTTAGCCATATCTACGCAGATGTATGAAGAACATGGAATGAGCTGAAATAACCATTGCCTTCTTTGTTGGATAATCAAATTAGTACTAAAACGTCAAGAACATTTCAGTTACAGTAACTAAAATGGGTAACACGGCCAGGAGGGCGTCCACGAAACCATCTCTTCAAAATGCGCAGAGTAGCTGCTAAAATGTAAACGCCACGAAAGTAAACCTGCACTTCGTCGTGCGCTTACCGTCTGTCTTGCTGAAACGAAATAATTTTGAATGAACGTTGTACTAGTGGAAGATGTTCCTCACATCATAGAAATCTGTTTGCCATTCCGATTTGCTTTAAAGGACGCTTCTGCACTATACACGTTTTCAACACTCCTCGCCACAGTAACCACAAAATGGAGCACCAAACCCGAAACTGGCAAGAGACAAATGAGAGAATTTTCGCACTACCAGCTTAAGAGCTCTTGCATACGTGTTGGTGGAGGGAGTAATGCATAGAAAAATGGAAAGGAAAATGTAGGATGTGTGGGATGACTTTTAGGAAAGCCAAAGGCACCAGAGGCGCTTGTGATGTTACGGTTGGTAATGGAAGACTGAAGACACATCGAGTCACGTTTATTGGATTCGTCGTGGGGAAAGAAACGTTGGACAATTTAAAAATGTCCAAGGCATTGGAAATTCTGAAAAATAAGGGTATAATTTTTGCATCAAAAATTCAGATGAAGTGCGTTCTGTAATATCAGAAATTTTTTACCGTTTATTATGTGTTTATAACATATCCCGGTATTTCTGAATCTAAGCTTCATTAAAGAAATTATAAAACAATGGATGTAATAGTGTATCTGTGAATATAATTGTAATGATAATGTAAATATTGGAAATTGCTGGGTAATCGACAAGCGAAAGTTGTTTGTCAAATCGATAGCAACGACCAAATGAGAGTAGCTATGCCGTTGTGTGTGGAGTCCCTGTCGCGCTGCTAGTAGGGACGAGAGCAGTTTGAGTGAAGAATCCTGAAGTGTTTCTCGCGCGCTTCCGCAGACGCCGTGTGCCGTTATGACTGCACCAATGTAAGCGCACCTACTTTACTAACCAGCGAGTATTGAGAACACAGAATTGCAGCTTCCTCCGCGTGTCCACTTGTACTGACTACTGTGTCACAATCATCCGTGGCCCTGGAGACTACTACTGGATCTCAACCAGCAGCAGATTCAGCGTTGTCGTTGGCTACCGTCTTCGTCGCCCACGTAGTTACAACGTCATAAGACGTAACAGATTATCATTATACAGGCATTACCCAGTGGCATTTCTTTAACAAAATTTAATGCTAGAACTTTCCTAATAATAACGTGCGATAGTTAAAAGTTTTAGGGCCCTTGTATTTTTGTCCTCAGACAATATTACCAAACAGAGACCCTTTCTTTTCATGCTATCAAGGATTGTCGGAAAAAAATATGACTACTTACTGTCAGTCAATTTTTCTGTGTTTTTGACCGCATTGTCAATATTTGAAACTATACGTTTCGATCACTGTTACAAATTTTCTTCAGGATCAAACAAACACCCTGAAGGTCATTTGCAACAGTGACCCAAACTTCTGTAGTTTTACACATTGACAATGCAGTCAAAAACCCAGAAAAATTTTGTCGACTGTGATAATGACTGCGGAAGCCTATGTTTATATTATACTGCCGATTTTGTTTGCTAATGACCAGTTTCAATCTCAATTTTGCCATTTTAAGTATTAACTTCACTGAAAGTAGCGTGAAATGTCACTGGCAAAATTGACTAAAGACACAGCACAAATTTGAAGTGTGCAATTTCATTTATCCTTTATTTGGCTTAGCCAGTGACTTCAGCTGGCTGGGTACATATTTTGAGATGTGGTGCTACAGAAGAATGCTGATCATATGGGTAGATCACATAACTAATGAGGTGGTATTGAACAAAATTGAAGAGAAATTTGTGGCTGAACGTAACTAGAAGGGATCGGTTGATAGTGCATATTCTGAGGCATCAACGGATCACCAGTTTAGTATTGGGGAGTAAAAATCGTAGACGGAGACAAAGAGATGAATACACTAAACAGACTCCGAAGGATGCAGGTTGCAGTACGTACAGGGAGATGAAGCTAGCACAGGATAGAGTAGCATGGATAGCTTCATCAAACCAGTCTGTGGGCTGAAGAGAAGAACAACAAAGTTTGAAGTTAAGCAGTTGCACATTTGCTTAAAGCAAATTCAATCTTTCAGCAATTCGCAGTGAATTACTTTTTTTCCAAATTTTGCGTTAAGTTACGCTGAGCTTAACGTCATTTTTACATAAGGAAGCTGCAGTTACAGTTGTCATTGATTTAACCAGCAACTTTCTCGTAGAAGTATGACAACTTTCTGTTGCCTCGCCAGATACTATTTGCTTAATTTTCTTCGCCATTGCCTTTCTTAGGTTATGAATATTCATTGCCCCCAGAGGGATGGCGACCGTTTAGAAAAAGAAAGGCTCAGTCATTTTGTGTTAAATATTAACTGGCATCCTCCTCCCCCACTTGGTTCGCGAGCGTTTAAATTATGTCAAGAGTAGATTCTTACTTTCAAAAGGGTCTGTACAGTTTCGTCCTACTTACCAGTATTATTTTACTTAGGTAACGATACCCTTATTCATAGTAAAATTTAATTAGTTATCACCTTCACTTATATCATCACTTCAATACACCGTTTAGGAAGAGGGGTGGCGGGGGTGTGGAGATGTTATAAGCTGTGAGGGAAGACTGGTAATATCCACTAAGTAAGAACCTAGAGGGAACAATACGAGCTGAAGACCAAGAGCGAAGTCTAGATTAAAAAGCGTGTAAGACATGGAGGTAGTCTTTCGCCGCTACTATTTTATCCGTATCGAAGATGCAGCGACGGAAATAAAATACGAAGAAGAATGGGATTAAAATCCAGAGTGCAAAAATATCATATTCGCTGATATTGTTATCCCCTGTGAAAGTGAAGTATTACCGGTACTGCTGAATTAACAGTAATTACTACAGAACACTGACAGTCGAAGACTGAAATAATGAAATCCAGCAGAAATGAGAACAGCGAGAAACTTTTCACAATTGTGTACTACGAAGTAGACGATGTTGAGGAATTCTGCTACCTAGGCAGCAAAATAGATCACTGACAAAGCAAGGAGGATATCAATAGCTGACTAGCATGGGCAAAAAGGGAAATCATGGCGAAGAATAATACTAGTATCTAACATAGCTTTATTTGACGAAGGAATGATAATGTTTGGAACATAGCACTGCGTGGTACTGAGACATGATCTGTAGGAAAACCAGGAAACAATAGCTAAGCATCTGAAAAAGTCGTGCTACGAATGAATGTTTAATATTAGATGTACTGAGAAGGTAACGAATAAGGAGGTTCTCCGGAGAATCGGCGTAGAATGGAAAAAAAATGGAGAACATTGGAAAGAGAATGGGCAGAAAGACTGGACATCTTGATACTTTAGCGATTAACTTCCATGATAATAGGAGGAGCGGTTGAGAATAAAAAGCAGACGAGAACAGATTGGAATACGTCCAGCAGGTATCTGAGGACACAGGTTGCGAGTTATTCCGAGATGAAAAGGCTGGCACGAAGAGGAATTCGTGGCGGTCCGAATCTAACAGAGTATCAGTTAATTTCTCACTATAGTCATGCTGCCTCTTTCCCTATCGAGTCTAGTTTTATCTCCGTATTTTGGTATGTATGCAGCGAGTTTTCTCGGATGAGGGAAGCATTGCGTAGCAACCATTTTCAAAATTAATGGATTTCCGAGGTTTAACGCTTCAGTAACAACCAAAAGCAGAGCCTTACCACTGTCCGCGACCCTTCAGACATCGTTGGGAGATATGTCGCATTAGGGTCAGTATTTGGGGAGACTTTGTGGGACACATGGTCTCATGGTAGCTGTAATTTTTCGAGTCGTTAACTTTGACTGTATGACTACTTTCGTAGTATCTAAGCCGTAATTGATAGAGGACGCTTTATTCATAACGTACTTTGAATTCCTTATTGTTTCCACTAAGGCGTAGCGCCTTCGTATCGCCCCTGTCACTTGTTAGGACGGTATCATAGGCATGAGTCATCGACAGATGTCACCAGCTGACATGGACCTGAGTCACAGAGCCGCACGTAGTTGCACTAGTAGACGGCATAGGTCAGCAGTCGACGGACACTGCTAGCAGTTTTAGTCAAAACAATGTTGTAAAGTTATGTTTGATTAATGTTTAATATATTTGGATAATTATAATTGTTTTATATGTGTAATAATTAGCAGTGTGAGTGTTGTATGAGTGAAGAACATATGTAAATGAAAATTGTTTTGTTTATCCACAAAATACCCGTTAAACTATACAGGGGATTTACTATAATTAAATGTGCATTCAGTTTATGGTACTAATAAATTGTGAGTAGAAAAATTAATCGGTAATTTCGGAAGGAGTAAATTTACATTATATACTTATCTAAATTTATTTAGCAATTGCCATAGAAAAATGTTTTACTATTATTGGTCATTGAAGTAAAGTGCGGGTTAGCGCGGGATTATACAGCAACCTGATTTTCTGTTTGTGATATCAGCCAATCAGAAAAATGCAGGCTCGCGCCAATCTATGCTGGGAACAAAGCCTTTGGTGTGATGTAGGGGGGGTCGGGGATGAGGGTTCGAACTAGTAACATCTCGTTGAGGGCAGCTCCGTCGAAAGTACTATAAAATCGCGGCAAAATGCTAATTACGAGTTCGCGGAGTAGTACAAAGTGTATTTAAGTGAACGGTATAGTGAAAGTTGTGTGGAATTTCGGACGGAATATCAAAATTATTCGTTGTGACAGTTAAAACCGCGTGGCGTGTTGTGCGGTCTAAGACTGGAACAGGTATTACGTGTAGAGCAGAGTGCACAACATTTGAGGGAGCATTTCCATAACTAAACGATCCGGTGAACTCTTAACTTCGGTAACGGGTGTAAATACCATAAACTGGCTATGGGTGTGGTTGTGGTGTTTTTTTTTTTTTGTGGTTTTCGGGCGCACAACTTCAATGGTCATTAGCGCCCTGACTACTCTAAGAATGCACCGCGAGGCACAAGTTGACAACAACAACTAAAAGGGAAAACACAATAAAAGACAGACTGACAGGCATAGGATTAAAAAACATGCTCAAATGTCCTTAGCGAGCTTTGTCAAATTGATAAAACAAAGAACACGAGCAGCTGCTCGTGGGTCATCCGCTAAAATGGCATCTAAAGTATTAGGCAGGTTAAGATCGAGGCGCAGTGTGTTAAGATCTGGACAGGACATTAAAATGTGTCTAACCGCCAGCAAGTGCCCACATGGGCAGAACGGCGCCGGCGCAGCCGTCAGCAGATGGCAATGGCTGAACCGGCAGTGTCCAATTCTTAACCTTGCTAAAACGTGGTTGTGGTGTGCGTGGGAGCTTTACATTGTGTAGACACTTAGTACGAACTTGGCAGTCCAATTCAGTAGACTATCGACAGTTCCATTCAGACGTATATTTGCTATTCTCTTAAATCGCTGACACTATCACCAATATGGCTATCTGTACTTTCCCATGCTCGACTGCAGAATGTACAAAAATTTGGTGGTTTTAGTGAATAAGAACGCCTAATTACAGCTTAGTTCTGTTCGCTAGTGTTAAAAATGACAGCGACTGCATCGAAGTCAGATTTCAAATTAATCGCTGATATAGTACCGTTATTTCTAGCTCGTCTACAGACCAATATGAACGACAATCTGTAAGTATGTAGTAGACGCACTTTAAACTAAACTACACGAAAATAATACGTCTGTATTACAGATGTATAAAACCTTATAACAGCTAGGGGAATGGTGTGTGGAGATGGGATATACATGTATTTAACATCGTGTGTTCTTGTGTTTCAATTTTTATCAATTTAATGTCGACGCTATGTACTATGACTCCCCCGCACCACCAGATTACTAACAAAAATAGTCACACGTAGAAGTAAAGGCGAAATTTTTCTGCACGGTGCATACATCCCCATCGCCTATCGTCTTCGCACTGAAGTGAGTAGTGTAAGTAATTTTACCACTACGAAGTTTCTATAATTCGTAATACTTCTTATTCCATTGGGTATGGCCATTTGCAACTAAATTTTTAGCGATAATTAACGTTTGCTATGACGCACTGGTGTCTAATAAATATACTAGGACAGTTTACTTCCAATTATCATTAGTCAGCAATTACTGAACTACATCTCTAGGGTTGTGAAGCTTAGATTAGGTTAGGTTAGATTAGATTAATACTAGTTCCATGGATCATGAATATGATATTTCGTAATGATGTGGAACGAGTCAAATTTTCCAATACCTGACATAATTAATTTAACAACATAATTAAGTTAATATAACTTTTTATTTTTGTTTTTGAAATTTTTTATAATTTTTTTGTTTAGTTTCTTATTTTTTCTTAACTTATGTCTAAAAATTCCTCTATGGAGTAGAAGGAGTTGTCATTCAGAAATTCTTTTTATTTCTTCTTAAGTACTTGTTGGTTATCTGTCAGACTTTTGATACTATTTGGCAAGTGACCAAAGACTTTAGTGGCAGTATAATTCACGCCTTTCTGTGCCGAAGTTAGATTTAATCTTTAATAGTGAAGATCATCCTTTCTCCTAGTATTGTAGTTATGCACACTGCTATTACTTTCGAATTGGGTTTAGTTGTTAATAAGAAATTTCATAAGAGACTATATATACTGAGAAGCTACTGTGAATATCCCTAGATCCTTAAATGTCTGCAGGATGATCTTGGGTGGACTCCAGCTATTATTCTGATTACACGCTTTTGTGTAATAAATACTTTATTCCTCAGTGATGAATTACCCCAAAATATGATTTCATATGCAAGCAATGAGTGAAAATAGGCGTGGTAAGCTAATTTACTAAGATGTTTATCACCAAAATTTGCAATGATCCTTATTGCATAAGTAGCTGAACCCACGTTTCAGCAGATCAATGTGTTTCTTCAAATTTAATCTCTCATCAATGGACACACCTACAAATTTTGAATATTCTACTTTAGCTATATGCTTCTGATTAAGGTCTGTATTTATTATAGGACTCCAAGACAGATGCGACAGGAATGAACTAAGAGCTACTTAATGAAGGAAAATACTTCCTTCACGAGGTTAGTAAAAAACCTAACACTTTCGTCTACATCATGTCTTGCACGTAAGTCGCGCATTTCACATACGAAACAAGGTTCGATAAATCTTAAACCAAACAGTAGGAAAAATGTTTTTATGACTAATACTGCGTTTTGTGTACCATGCGCAGTGGTAAGATTCACTTTACATTCAGATGCGCCAGGGGTAACAGTCTCACCCTAACATCCGTAGTGATATCGCCAACCTTATGGAAACATTAAAAATGAAGTGAAAGCCAAATCACGCTTTTTCACTTTGTCAATAGACTTTTGACACTGTTGCAAGGGCTGTATTTTGTACCAAATTAACGATCTTTGTTTGAAGAAAGACGTACAGCACAACAGTACTACGATCTGCTGATAACCTCATCTCAGAAGCAATGTCTACAAACAATTGCTCGGTACTTCGCTAAAATATTTTCTACACAGAAAAGTACTTCAGTGAAATCCCTGATTTTGAATTACGTTATTAAAACTGCATCTGGCTGTCCTAAAACTGCACTAAATATATTTTTAGTCTTTTCACATGGATAGCGAGTATTTAATCCATTCAAATTGTAGGACCTATAATTGTCAATGTGAGTAATTATCGCCGATCTAGTTTTCTCAGTTTTCCTTCTAAAGCTGTAACTAATAGTTCCAGAAACAGATTCCTGCAACCTGCGGCGGGTATGCTTCAGGTGACTAACGATTTTGGCCGTTAATGGTCATCGTATCGAAGGAACAATAGCAAAAACATCGAATACAATTGTGTATCGTTTATAGGTCTGAATATGTACGATTTGAAACTATAACAAGTTAGCCATCCTGAAAATGGCTACGTGAATCTTAAATCTGACAGTTGAGCAAGACAAGTCATTTCAGAGACATCTGTGTACCACTAAAGATGGTCTGTCCAACGCTACGGTGCAGGTTTGTACGACTGAGTAAGTAGTACTCACTGTATTATGTTTTTTCTGGAAATACTGAAGCCGATAAGTGAAGATATTTTTGTTCTAATTTCGGAATGAGAAAAGCACCAGAAGTATCTCTGTAGTATCAAACCTAGATGATAAAGGTCCCGTGCGTTATAAACTGGGCTTCTTTCACTGATGTTAAGCATACACGGCAATTTAACACCTACCTCTTGTGAAATATCCACGACCCTGCAACGAATTTCCTCTCTAAACAAAACTGGGAATGGAAACCTGCTAAACTGCAACCCTGAAGATTTAACTACATTTTAACTCCGGACATTATGGCTTTACAGGCACGCTACCTCTGACTAGCGACTCTTTGCTATTCACTAAGATTTCCCGTACAGCCATTTTTATCGTCATATGACGAGTCTGGCATGCCCTCGTTTCTGTGTAGTCGACAAAAGATTTACCCGCTTCTGCTGGCAAAATATTTAGTGATAGGCAAATTGTTTTCTTTAGCTGTTGTAAGTACGGTGGACGGAAATACGGAAGCGTCCGATCCCGGGTGTCTTGCTGAGACCGATAAAGTCACAAATATGGCAGAAACGACCCTAAACCACGATTCCAATATGGCGCATATGCAGTCGTTACGTATACATTATGAGGACGAAAGTACATCTAAAAACAAACACGTTCCACAAAAAGCCTAATGACACAAACGGGCCAAGCGCGGGAAATAGGGGGTTTTGGGTGGGGACAAACTAAATATAAAGAAATTTAGACACCCTCATATAAAACCACGCTAAGCGACGAAAAAACCGACATCACAAGACTTCCCAAATACCACTAAACACAATATCATCCGGAATGCACAATATCATCTGGAATCGGACACTTCCCTTGACCTGTTATCCTTACGACATCTCCACATACAGCCGTCCCTGGTCCAAGACGCCGGAACTTTAAGCAAGCCTCATTTCTTCATGACATACTGAACACTTCACGACTTCAACCAGAAAGCCGAATAGTTGAAATTTTATTAGAGAACGCACTGTCCCCCATCATAGCCGACAACCGAAAACTGTTGACCCTGTCAGTCATATCCATACCTACCAACGACATGAAAAAGGCAATGTACCAAGATTCACACGAATCCACACTCACAAACTAAATCAAAAACTTCACCTACCACCACCATAGAGCACCACCGATCGCATCAAAACGACACCAACAAACTCGCCACTCTCAAACTAAATTCCGCGCCGTCGTGACGTCACACCACAACAGACTTACGTCACGGCTCAAAGTCGACGTGTGGGATCGTACGCTTCGGTCGACCACGGTGGACTGACAAATAAACAACAGTTATATAAGACCCAATGCGACGGCTACCTTCAGATCTACACAACTTATGCACACTCCCTAGTCTCCGTTAAATGAATACCTGTTAATTCACCTTAATTTCCACTGACTCGCGATAGTTATTACAACCCCTTGTGAACATACAAAACCACTGGAATAGCCCGCTAGAAGCTGAAGATGAAAGCCACTATTTTTCCACGAAGTAAATTATCCACAGCTGCACTTATTCCTCTGCTCTTAACATCTTCCGAGGCCGAAGCCTGATGATTTGATATTGGGCTTTAGACTGAACTAGAAATCGGTAAGAACCTGTGGATTACTTATTTCCGTAAACGCTAGCTCCAATTCCATAACAGCTTTCTCAAAAGTGTCTCCGTAATCGCCAGTATTCTCAGCTCCACTCCCACGAGAAAGGTATAGTCACACTGTTCCTATAGCTCTGGTCACGTTCAGACGATCACTTCAACATAGTTAAACTGTTGAAAAATTACTACTTGGTAAAGAGAAGGGCAGATACTATGAAGAAGCTTTTGCTTATTAATTTCCGAGTACAAAATTATCTTTTTTAGTTCTTGTGCACTGTATGAACAATTCCTCTCTCGCACGCAGAGGTGGTGGGGATGGTGAGGTTCACACTCCACAAAGTGTATTTTCAACGGCACGCCAGGTGCGTCTTAGAAACGAGGATTTTTAAGGTACCACAAAGTAGTGTTATCAGTCTTTAGGCTAACGGTACCTACACTTCAAATAAAATTCGTACCTTCCGAATGATATGCACCTCACGGTCTCACTTTAACAAAGCATGGGAGCCGCAACTACACTCCTAGTACATCTCTATTACTCTATTGTGTGTTAGCCGGCAATCACTTCCCTAGATTAGAATTTTGGACTACTACAATTTACTCCACGCTCTCGCGGAAGGGAGGTGGCGGGGGACACATTTATAGCCTCGTTTCTCATACGGAAGAAATAACATTCGGTCTTCCTTATTTATCTAACCTATCACCTTAAAAGCATGACAAATGCTTATGTGCGCACGTTACTTAATCTATTCACTGAATTGCTAAGTCTTTTTTTTGTTGGTTTTTTTTGTTTTTTTTTGCAAGGCACTGCGTGTGATCGACAGAAATGTTGACAAATATACAGGATGAAAAGGCCTACTACATTCGCCGGGAACGCAGGTGACCAATATGTAAGGACAGTAACCGTCCACACTAAGGAAAACTTTTTCTACCGACTACCATAGGCACAATATTCCCAGCCTAGATTGTACAAACAATGGCGAGAGGAAAACCAGAAACATATGAAGTACTATAACTTCGACGAGAAACTTTACTCGTTTGAGGAACACGTGGTCGAGGCATAGATTATGTTCTTGTAAAAGAAAAGTCATGCACTGAAAAGCGTACAACCAAAGGCGAACAAAGAAATAGCTATCGTGTAGGTGGACCGCGCTTATGAACCTTTTCGTTTTACTTCATTGAACTATTTCCGATAGTATATTTTTTGTACCAATTGCTGATGTACGATTCTGTTATTTTTTTGTTAATACACCGTATTACAACAAAAAGCAATTTTTGTATCACTGAAGTCCTTTTGAAGTATATAATTTTCCACCAGCTGATATATCCTCCTGGGGAATAAGCGATCGTAACAGTTTCGAAAAAGTTCCCCAGGACTCGTTTCCATTTTTTTCAATCTTTTTCTCATACTCTCAATAAAGTTATATAAGACCCAATACGACGGCTACTTGCAGTTCCACACAACTTACGCACACTCCCACCTATTCCCCCATTAAATTTTACACGAATTTATGAAAAGGATAAGTTAGGGCCGAGTACGTGGTTGTAGAATTTACTATACAGTTTAATAGTTCTCCCTACTAAGCAATCTTACACATTCACGTGACCACCGTACTACTACTTATAGTAGTCAACCCAATTTAACGTAATGAACGTGTTGTGCACCACATTATCAATTCCTATCTCATAATCAAAAACTTAATGGAACGACATGGAATACCTTCACGACTTAAGGGTAATGTCAGATTTGGCAGTGCTGAATACGTTGCCAGCAGAAACGAGGAAATTAGAACTACGAAATCCCCCCCCCCCTGTTTACTTCAGCACATTCCATAATACTCAAATATTGTTGAAGTAAAGACAAATCACCTGCAGTCGTTTTCGATGAGGCAACGGGCAACGAGCAGCGACACGATAGCGCACGGCAAGTGAGGAGTTCGCCTGTCGAATGTCTATGTATGCTGTTACTTCCGAGAGAAGCATTAGACGCGCCACCCGGACGGCCGGGTCACGAACTACACCACAGTTTACGCCATAAATATCTTTGAGAAATGTTAACCAACGCTATCCTTTTCTTTCTTGAATTATGGTGTTACTTTATAATTAGCAATAACACCTGAAAGACGATATACATTAGAAAGTAAGAGTGTTTTATATTGTGTCTATACGCCACAGAATTAGCCATGATATTTTGTCTTCAACGTAGGGGAACCGGGGAGAAGGATGTGTGTCTGACAGGACGGAAAAGTAAGCACTCTAAGGTTATCACCCGTTTTTAAATGCTGAAAGTTCTGGTCTTAGGAGTGTGTGTTTATTTTCTCTCTCTCTCTCTCTGTCTCTCTCTCTCTCTCTCTCTCTCTCTCTCTCTCTTACCGCAACCTTCGATGCACCGATCCTGGACTCTATAACAATACTTTACACATGATAGATTGGATGATTTACTTAAAAATGTGTCGAATGACGTTGTGTATAAATATTGCTCCGTTCTTGTTCTTCTTAACTGTATGCTATTAAATTAAGGCACTTTGAGATCTGTTACTACAGATCGATATGGTGTGCTAAGCTCCAAGACTTGGTTAGATTAGAGAAATGTGGTGCACTTGGAGGGGTCAGAACTAGGAAAGCCCTATTCAGTCAAGAGAGGTGGAGTGTAGCTGTATTCGTCTGCTCGGTTGAGGAATAATTGGGTAGGGACGTTGCAGGGTAGGTTGGTCTATGCCGATTTTTTTTCCTTTATCGTTATTTTAATACCTGAACAAACAGGTACGATGTCAGCGGCATGCTACGCCGCTCTTCAGCCATAGTGGTAACAATAGCAATACACAGAATGGAGAATAAGAAAAGACAAATTGATGGGCAAAAAATAGTGGTCACAGATACACAAAAAACACGGAGCCGTTCACACTCGACGATAACGACACTGAAAACACGTTGACACGGCGCACATAACACTGATGAATCCGACGGCTTAAGTGAACAAAGAAGCGTGACGGCGGACACTAAAAACACAAAACGACGTCACACACACGAGACACTGATGGCGATGATCTCCGGCGCGCGAAAGACCACATAGCGTGTGCGAGTCCAGGGACCTGCCAAGAGGGGTAGAAGGGTGAGGGGGGTGGAGAGAGGAGAACAAAGATGCCAATGGCTGAGGAGATGGGAGGAGGAATAGAGGGACAGGGGAGGGAAGGTCCGGGGGAGGAGTGGGGAGATAGGGAGGAGGGAGGGAGGGAGGAGGGAGGGAGGGTGCCCAAAGGAACAGACATAGGAAGAGGGAGGGAGGATCATAGTTGGTAGGAGGGGTAGATGGAGGGAAGGAGGACATCATCAGGGAGGGGGAGCTGGCGGAAGCCACCTTGGAAGAAGGTATGGAGGCTGGAGAGATGGAGACCGGGTGGGGCGTGGGAATACAGGCGCGGCAGTGGGCGGGGGTGGGAGAGGATGGGTGATACAAGCGGATGAGGAGGATCGAGTTTTGGGAGGTGTACAGGATCAGTATCCTTTCAAGAAAAAGGAGGAGGTGGGGGAAGGGGATGAGATCATACAGGATCCGCATGGGGGAGGGGAGACAGATGCGATAGGCGAGGCGGAGAGCATGGTGTTCAAGGATTTGTAGGGATTTATAAAAGGTAGGGGTGGCAGAGATCCAGGCCAGATGGGTGTAACAAAGGATAGGGCGGATGAGGGATTTATAGGTGTGGAGGATGGTGGAAGGGTCCAGACCCCACTACGGCCGGAAAGGAGCTTGAGGAGACGGAGTCGGGAGCGTGCCTTGGCTTGGATTGTTTGGAGATGGGGAGTCCACGAGAGGCGACGGTCGAGGATGACGCCAAGGTACTTAAGGGTGGGAGTGAGGGCGATAGGACGGCCATAGATGGTGAGATAGAAATCAAGGAGGCGGAAGGAAGGGGTGGTTTTGCCTACAATGATCGCCTAGGTTTTGGAGGGATTGACCTTCAGCAACCACTGGTTGCACCAAGCGGTGAACCAGTCAAGATGGTATTGGAGAAGGGGTTGGGAGCGCTGCAGGGTGGGGGCAATGGCAAGGGATGGGGTCTCATCGGCAAACTGGAGAAGGTGGACGGGGGGTGATGGCGGCGGCATGTCCGCCGTATACAAAAGGTACAGAAGGGGGGAGAGGACGGAGCCTTGGGGCACACCGGCGGAGGGGAAAAAGGTGTAGGAATCCGTGTTATGGATAGTGACGTAGGGGCTATGGCAAGGGAGGGGGCTCATCGGCAAACTGGGGAAGGTGGACGGGGGGTCTGCGCCGTATACAAAAGGTACAGAAGGGGGGAGAGGACGGAGCCTTGGGGCACACTGGCGGAGGGGAAAAAGGTGTAGGAATCCGTGTTATGGATGGTGATGTAGGAAGTACGGTGGGAGAGAAAGGAGCCGATCAGACGGACGTAGTTAATGGGTAGGGCGAAGGTTTGGAGCTTGAAGAGGAGACCGGAAAGCCACACGCGGTCTTAAGCACATTCGAGGTCCAGGGAGAGGAATATCGCGGAGCGACGGGAATTTTAGCTGGTCAGAAAGGAGATGAGTGAGGTGAAGGAGAAGGTCGTCAGAAGAGAAGGACGGCCGAAAGCCACACTGGGTAACAGGAAGGAGGCGGTGCTGGCGAAGATGCTGGTGGATGCGTCGGGTGAGGATGGATTCCAGGACCTTGTTGAAGACCGAGGTAAGGCTGACGGGACGGTAGGAGGAGTCAGCGGATTGCAGTTTGCCAGTTTTAAGGAACATCAGGATGTGGGAGGTTTACCACAGGTCGGAGTAGTAACCGGTGGACAGGACTACATTGTAGAGCCTGGCCAGAGTTGAGAGGAAAGTGACAGGAGTTTCACGAAGGTGACAGTAGGTGACACGATCGTGACCAGGAGCGGTTTTGCGTTTAGTGCGGAATGTGATAGGGGCATTGAGTTCTGTGTGTGCAATGTTGTCCAAGTACTGGAAACCAGGTGTGAGGGGAGGGACAGAGGTGTCAGTTCAATCGCGGACATCCGGGAAGAGGGAGTAATGAAACTGGGGATCATCGGGGATGGATAACACATCAGCGAGGTAGGAGGCAAATTGATTGGCCTTACTGAGGGTGTCAGGGAAGGGATGATTATCATGGACAAGAGTATAGCAGGAGGAGGGTTTAGTTCCGGTAAGGCGACAGAAGGCTGACCAGAACTTTGACGAGTTGATGGGTAGGGTGGCATTTAAACGGGTGCACGTCTGTCGCCAGTCCCGGCGTTTCGTAGCCGTGAGCAAATGACGAATTTGTCGCTGGAGTTGCCAGTGGCGTCGTAGTGTGTCCAGGTCACGCGTGTGGAGGAAGGCACGGTAGAGATGGTGGGATTCACGGAGGAGGAGGATGGCCTGTGGGGGTAAGGTAGGACGGCGGGGGTGGATGGCGACAGTAGGGACGTGGGCCTCCATGGCCTCAGACAAGGTCTGCTGGAGGAAGGAGGCGGCATAGGTTACATCGTCAGGGTGGCGGTAGGTGAGGGGGTGGCTGTCGACCTGGGTGGAGAGGGTATCCTGGTAGGCATTCCAGTTGGCATGGGAAGAGTCATGGAGATACTTAGGAGGAGGGTCATGACGATGGTCGGGGTGGGGGCGACGATCGTATGAAATGGTGAGGAGGACAGGGAGATGGTCGCTACCAACAGGCTCCAGGACATCCACCGTTATGCGGCCAAGGAGGTTGGGGGAGGAAAGGATAACATCGGGAGTGGAGTTGGATTTGGGATGGGTGTGCTGGGGGATGGGGAGGAGGTCGCCTTGAAGGGAGGAGAGAAACCGATGCCACCGCCGTAACTGGGCGGCGGAACGACTATGGATGTTGAGGTCGGCGGCGATCACGTAGGAGGAGAAGGTACGGTCAATGTGGGAGAGGAAGTCGAAGAGAATAGGGATGTTAGGGCGGACATAAATGGTGGCGCAGGTAACGGTAAGGCCAGGGAAGAAGGGCCTAAGGATCAGGTGTTCGGTGGGGTCGGGAAGGAGAGGTTGGTGCCGAACGGGGATCTGGCGTTGGTGACCAATGGCAACTCCGCCGCGCGCAATCGGGAGGGGATTATCGGAGCGGTGGAGGAGATAGGGTGAAGTGTGGATGGTGCGGTGGGGTTGGAGGAATGTTTCATTGAGGGGGAAGTCATCCACGCGGTGGGTGGCAAGGGTGCATAGGAAGAGGTTCTTGTTGGCGGGAAGGTAGCGGATATTGTTGAAAAGGATATGGTGCTGTCACACCATGTCAGGGATTTAGACAAGGGTGTCAAGACGGGAGAAGGTGAAACGGGCCTGGTTGCTGGAGTAGGTGGCATACATTTTGAGTTAGAAAATGGAACGGGTGGTGAGGGAGATCTGTTGGAGAGTGTGGGGGCACTGAAACGGATGAACATTCTGAAGGACAATGGTGAGGAATCTGATGATGTCCTCAGAGGTAGGGGGTGGGCGAAGGGAATTGCTGAGGGCGTTCAGAGGACGGACAGGGATGGTAAGTTCAGGAGTGGTCGGAGGGGGCCAGGCTTTACACTTTTGGGAGTAGGTGGGGTGGGGGAGATTGCAGGTATGCAGGAGGGAGGGGATTGAAGGTTAGGGCACTGCTGGAGGAAGTGCACTTGCCGACAATGCGGGTCTCGTGGCACTCGGCTGTTGGGTGTGCGTTATAGTGCAAGCACCTCTGGCAGCGCAGGGATTGAGGAGGGGATCAGGAGGGGTCGACCTTGTAGCGCTGGTTGAAGAGGAGGGCATCCTCCTTCAGGAGATGGTCAATGGAGGGGGCATCCTTGGAGAAAACCCACATAAGGCGGGTGGGGCCGGCCGAGTTGAAATAGCGGCGAGCTGCCCGCACCTCCACCATGCGATGCACCTTGAGCTCTGCCAATACTTCCTCCTCCGTGATCATCGGACTAACCCTAGTGATCATGGTGGTGAGGGTCGGCGGGCGACACTGGGGTTGGGGTTGGCAGGTAGGAGATGGAGAAGGAGCAGGGGTGAGGGAGGCGTTGGGGCCAAAACGGGTGATGGGGAGGCGGGAGAGGATTTCAGTATCGAGGGTTGGGCTGGGGGAGAAGTTGAGAATGGAATCCCGTCTGGAAGTGAGGACAGAGATGGGGGCACCAGGGAAGTGTTGGCGGAGGAGGAGGGAGACATTCCGGGTCTCGAGAAGAGAAGCATCGGGATGGGAGAGGAAGTATTTGTATAAATAGGGGGGAGGAGGAGGACGAGGAGGCAGAGGGAGCAGGGCCAGGCAGGGAGACATCCATGGCACCCTGGAGGGCGGAAGGAGGACGGGGCGGGGCCTTTTTGGGAGCGGAGCAAGTGGTGGTGCCACTAGGGCGTTTAACGGCGGCAAAAGGGTGGGTGGTGATATGAGGGTCGGGACCTATAGGGAGGTGGCGGGAAGGGGCAGGTCCCGGCGCAGCAGTCGGCGCCGGAGATGGTGACGGTGAAGGCGACAGCGACGGCGACGGTGGTGGCGGTGATGGCGAAGGCGATGGGGAGAGTTGGGCATGGGCAGTGGCCCGACGGGCCACCACCCTAGCTGGAGCTGCAGTGACAGGCTGGGGGAGTTGGGGGAAAGGATCAGAGGGAAAGGAGCGGGAGGATGATGCAGGAGAGGGGGCAACAAAGAGCGAGGGCGAAGGGAGAGTGAGAAGAGGCGGCATGGAACGAGGGGGGTGTGACTGGGTGCACCATGTAATGGTGGTGGTGGCGGCAGAGGGGGAAGTATAAACTATGGGTGTGGTGGTAGTGGTGGTAGTGGTGGTGGGGGCTGACATGACAGGGAGAAACAAAAACGCATAGGACGAAAAAGAAAGGACAAAAACGGGGGACAGTCGAAGACGAAGACGGAGACGGAGGCGGAGAAAGACGAAGACGGACAAAGATCAGAGTCCCACGCTGCTGGCGCCAGCGCTGCGGCGACGACGGGTGGCAGGAATGCCGCAGCTGCTGTTCCTGCTGTCGCGGACGGGGCCGGGGCTGCTGCTGCTGCTGCTGCTGCTGCTGGGCTGGGCTGGGCTGGGCTGGCTGGCTGGCTGGCTGGACCGCTGCTGCTGCTGCTGCTGCAGGAGGGCTGGCTGGCTGGCTGCTACCGGCTGGACTGCTGCTGCTGCTGCTGCTGCTGCTGCTGCTGGCCGGGACCGCTGCTGCTGCTGCTGGCTGGCTGGCTGGCTGGCTGGCTGGCTGGCCGACACCTGAAAAACCTAGCATTTCAATTAGTGCTGGAATGGCACAATCTAAGGGCGGTAACCTTGCGGAGAACCACCGGAGATGGTCTATGCTGAGCTGAGGATGGTCTTTTAACGTAAGAGGGCGAGATAGCTCTGTGACCGCCATACGCAAAAAGATTTATCGAGTTCTATACACGAGGTCTCAGATATATTATAACGTTGTCTGGTATACTGTGATCGTTTTTATGTGTTCGAAAAGTAAGTGTGAATGGGCCGTGCTGAGCTGTTATCTATGAATGTTCGCAATGATACTTGCAACGTAGAGGATGTGTGATTTAGCTATGATACTGAAATTAGGAAAACAAGCTGTCAATGGTTGGCCAGTGTTGGAATTACTGTAAAATTTTTCGCGATATCACATGTGATGGATAAGATTACAGTAGAACGGTGGTGTCTTACCTATCGCATCTGTGCAATGGGTGAGACATAATGATTGATTGACAATGCTTTCTTGAGTTGGGGGACAAATTTTGGTTGATGGACCGCAACTTCCGGGGTTGCTAGCACCGAATACGGTGATCCTGTACTTGTGTGCAAAAATGACCAATCACTAGAAATGGAACGCAGAGTTATACACTATTCGGTCACTGTGACATATAAGTTTAAATGTAGAGGTGGTCAATCACTTTCGAGGGAAGTCGCCACAACGCCACCAGGTTCTTCTAGTTTCCATGTGTTGTGGCCGTACTTTATTTAAAATCATTCGATGTTATCCTATCGACTGTAAGAATATGATTTACAAGGTGCAAGGTATAATTTCCTGTGAGAGGCCATGCATCAGTCCGTGTTAATGTCTGTTTAGAATCAAACACTGACTTCGAAGTCGCGGCAGAGAGACGAAATGTTCGTCAGTGTGCAAAAGTGGTTAGAAAACACTGTTTGAACTAGGGTCAGAGGCAGCTTCTCATTCGCTTAGAGTATGGGTGATCAAATTCTAAAGTGGTCTGTGCAGCATCTGTATATTTAATATGATGTTGTTCATGTAGGCAGCTGCAGTTTGAGGTGTCTGAATTGGTGAGCTGTTAGGAATTCTTGGATGGTCGCACTCTGAGTTATTCAGGGTATTGTGAATTCGGTTTGTCCTCGCTGAAGGTGGATCGCATTGTTGCCATCGTGACTTGTAAATACGATGAGCTTTTATAGTTGGTATTTTTTTTCACTATTTGATGGTAGAGGATAAAGATGAATGGGTGTTGAGGATCAGTTGTACTTGTATCTAGTTTGGGACGTACTACATTGCGCTCATTTCCGGCGTACGGTCAAAACAGGGCCCTGTTGCAGTTACTGAAGTCGTCCGGTTTCTATATAGCCGGCCAGTGTGGCCGAGCGGTTCTAAGTGCTTCAGTAGGGAACCGCACGACCACTACGGTTACAGATTCGAATCCCGCCTCGGGCATGGATGTGTGTGATGTCCTTAGGTTTGTTAGGTTTAAGTAGTTCTAAGTTCTAGGGGACTAATGACCTCAGAAGTTAAGTCCCATAGTACTCAGAGCCATTTGAACTATTTTTGTTTCTATATAGGCTGCAGAAGGTAGTAGATACGTCTTTCTCCAACTTAAATTGCAGAGATCAGATGGGTGAAGATAAATGCATACTCATCTATGCTTAGAAAGGGAGAATGCTTTTTTATTATTAAGTGAGTTTTGGCAGGAGGGAATATGGTTTTATACATGCGAGTGTTTAAGATTTGTGAGTGGAAATTGTCAGCGAAGGGTGAATGACGTCGGGTTCGCTGGCTGGGGGAGAAACTGTTTACATGTCCTGCTGGAGATGCAAGGGGGAGATAGAGATCTGCGCTATTCAGGAGTCCATTTGTGCACTGTATGTCGTCAGACAATAGCTGGAGAGCAGGTATAGAGAGAGCCTACTTCAGCATGCTGGTCCTGGGGCTGAGTCGACGGCTGTTTAGATGGACAGATATGTCGCTTTGACATGCCGCCGGCGGCGCTCATACGCTCGCTTTGTATGGCGCTATGGGATTAGTTTGAGCAATTAGTAATTGGTTTGGTGGTTATTGGATTAAGAACTGTAATCCTGAAGGTCATGTCCTCAGTGGGACCGCTGTGTAATTGAGTAAGAGTGTTTACATATTTGAAGATATGTTTCGCGATTGGTGATGATAAGTTGATGGCGCAATTTATCTACCACTGTAAAAAATAGCTGTCTGCTGCTGAAAGAAAGAAAGAAAGGGGTGACCTTGCCCCCAGACCTGATGGATGAGTTATTAGATAAGAGCGAGTGATACTTGTTGACTGATGGTATGTGTTCGGATATTGGAGTCTCTAAACGGCTGGGCGAGATTGTTTTTATGTGGAAATTTATGCAATCTATAGATAGTGACATTCGACCGCTAGTGACAACAGTTAAGAGCGGAAAAATAGGTCCAAATCGAGTGCTGGCAGAATGTTGAGGCAATGGTAATAATATTTAATTAAAGGCAGGGGTGGTAAATATGGACCAGGCTTTGAATATTGGTGTGAGTGTCGTGTGTGCTTGATGCTCTGCATAAAAGGTTGACTCTTTAATTGCGTTTGGTATTTCTGGGTGCGTGTAAAATTAATTTTAGTGTTGAAAGTGCGAGAAAGATGAGTTGATGGGTGTTTAGATAGAGGCTACGTTTGTAATTCGAAAAGAGGGGGTGAGAATGGTAAATTGATTGATGGACAGGGTTTGTGGGGTGATATATGAGCATCAAGATAGGATTGAGGACTTTTGTGTATGTTGATGGTGGAACGGGTGTGAGGTTAGGTGCGGTGGGATGAGTAAATTAGATCTTATTTTTTTAAAAAAAGTTGTAAAGTAAGAATAATATTGAGGAGGTTTTAGATGGCTGGTTACGCGACGAGGCGAGAGCAGAGATGTGTAGTTATGTTTAGTTAAAGGGCCATGTAATGTCGTGTCAGGAGCAATCTGCAGTGTGTCATAGGAGGTAAAGACAGTGCTGCTGCTAAGATGTGTCTGACGTATGGAGGCTGCGCTTTGGAATTATGCTACGGTGATATAAAGATGACTTTCACCCACGTTCAGTGGTCGCGGCTCGGGGTTGTGACGGATAGCGGTCCTGGACGGACGTATGTGTGTGATTTGACAGCTGACAAGCGCACTGACCGCGCCAACTCACGCTTGCGGAAGCCGAGCAGGGGCTGTGCGAGGTCTGAAATCAGACGGATGGGTGACTTCACGATCCTGTGGGCAGGGTGTGGAGGGGGAGTACCTGCACACGTCTGCTGAGTTATTTTGCGAGCGGATCTGCGGGCTCTGCTATGCGTTATTAGGATAGTTTACGAGTATTGAGCGTCTCTACACATCTGTGTGAAGAATTATTTAATACCAGTTTGCTATAGTGTGTACTGAAATTATGATTGGGTGCATGTCTGTGGACTGTGAAACATGGCCTAGGGTACATCTGGGTGGGTGTTTTAGATAGTGTGATAGATATACTGTATGGTTACATAAGTTTTTCCACAAAATAAATAGAGTGTTCTCAATGATTACACGCGCCTGCAGCGCAGATCAGAGTGATTGCTTTTCCGTCACCATCTCGCTTGCAGGCGGGTAGTAAATGTTTTCCCGGCCGCATTAATCGTGTGTGTCAACGAGCTATGGGCTATTCTGACAGTAGACCTGAAGGCAGGTTCAGACCTGAGACACCGGCGGTATACATGAGAAGAACAATGCAGCTTTCACATGTGTCAGAAGAGAGTGTCCTTTCTGGTCGGCTGTCATGAGCGCTCGGAAGCTGAACTTGGCTGGAGGCTCTGAAACCCCCGTCCCTGGCGACCGCACGAGCACGCGGCCTGCCTTGTAGCGTAGTCTAAGGCGCGTAGGCGATATCAATTTCTCTAGTGTTAGGCGCGAATGCGACTGTGTTCAGATCGTGTTTGGTGGAGGCCGAGCAGAGACTTTCGGTCAGTTTGGCACCTGGGGGTGTTTGGGCGCGTCTGTTGCACTATTCAGCGAGCATGTCTGTGCACTGTGCTGTGCTTTATTTGGAGAGTTTAAGAGTACAGAGCTCGTCTGCTGATATTTTGTACTGCATTATTTAAGAGCAGTCTGCTATTGTGGTGAAATTAGGAGTTGTTTACGTGTTTGTGGCCTGTGTCAGATGACCACAGTCAGATCAGTGCAGGTGTTATTTGACAAATATACTCAACATCTAAACAAAAGTGCTCCAAATAAATAGAGTGCAGTCCTTCCTTACATCACCGAGCAGCACAGCGCAGTCTGAGTGGTTTTTGCGCAAAAACTGCGATCTGGTCAGACTGTGAGTGAGTCAACAAATAACTGGACAAATTTATCTGTAGCGGAGTTAGAGGTCTGGATTGGAATGAATATCTTGATGGATGTGGTTGTGTTGCCACACGTAGTGCACTACTGGAGTTCAGAACCTGCCTTATGTCAGCCTTACCTATCGAAACCTATGAGATGCAAAAGTTTCAAAACGATATGTATCAAATAAATAAAGTACACTCCTTCCTCCTTCCATCACCCTATGGACTGAAATTATTTCCGAAAATTAGGAGTTATTTGGCTATTTGGACGTAAATGTTTTGCATTATTTACGAGTAGTTCGCATGTCTGTAGGCTGTGCTATGAGTTATTTTTAACTGTTTACAATTACCAAGCGTGTGTCTAGAGCATTATAAATGAGTTATGTAGGAGGCAGAAGTGCGAGTGAGGTTTGTTTACTGGCAGATTTCAAACTTGGCGCTGGTTCCTAGGAGGTAGTGGCGGTCGGGCGGCCGAGGTTAGTACAAGTGGCCTTTATTTCCAACAATTTTGTTAGGTTGGTAGAGAATGTGGAATTGGAAGTGACCTTTCTTTACTGCCAGAATTCAAACTCGGCCCTCGTTCCTAGGAAGAGGTGGCTGTCTGGTCATCGAAAAATAGTTGAAATTAAGTAGTTGAACACCTTTCCATAGTATATGAAATTGTAGATTGAAATATTTAGTATGATTAAAACCGAAATGGAATTAAGTAGTTAGATAATTGATAGGGTAGATGAGCGATGTGGGAGTTAGCATATTTATAACGTGCGCGCGAGAGAGAGTCAATTAGCGAGCGTTCTAGTGCTGCTATACAGTCATGGCGGATTCCACTGTCGAGCAAACTTCGCCGCCAAAAGTGTAGCATTGCGTTTTCGCTTGCACAGGGACACATGGTGGACGGTGAGCGGTCGGCATCTACAGGTTTGAACGTGCCCAGGAAAACAACTTTGGCCCCAAAAATGTGGCAGGGAATGGTCAACCGTTGTGTGATTCAGCTGCGAGGCTAACAATTTTGGCAGGAAACGTGCGGAGGCAACGAATACACGTGGTGAGCGGACAAGGGACCGCTGTGACGTCAAACTCGGCAAGTTCCAGCGGGTCCAGCGAAAACATGTTTACGACGTGGGAGCGATCGCTCGGCTCGCCTCCAGCGTACCTGCAGTCCAGCGCGAGCGGCCGCCTCACGTGACAGGCGTCGGCAGTGGCTCAGCACGCTGGCCAGGGGGTGGCGAGGATTTGAACTAATTCAGTTGGAGCGGGGACGTCGTGGCGATTGCACTGCGATATCAAAGAAGTGTGCTGATTGTGTTGGAGAACAAGTGATGACAGTACTGCTTGAAATAAAGTCTTCAGTCCCTTCCCTCATGCAAAAGCAAAGGACGTTAATATAAGTGCAGTTTATTATTTGACGCAATTCTTATAGGTTACCAGTGAATAAAGATAAGTGACGGAGAAAGTTCGTATGTGTGATCGATTATGGTGTTGGGATTTGAACTTGTGATAGGTTTTTGTTATGGATGTAAGGAAAATGGCTTTCTCGCCGAGAAAATCGAACATCTTGAATAAATAATAAATGATGATAATAAATAGAAGTACAGTTTTCGAGACATTATCGTGTTGGAATTTGAATTTGGCGCAAATTTCTAGTGGAGGTAGGCCTATAATAATAATAGATGATAATAAATGACAATGAATTATAATGAATGTTAATAAATGATAATGAATAATAATAAACAAAAGTAAGGTTTTGCAGCCATTATCTTGTTGGAATTTGAATTTGGAGGGAATTTTCTAGTGGAGGCAAGTCAATAATAATAAATAATAATAAATGATAGTAAAGACAAGTACGGTTTTTCATGTGTTATCCTGTTGGAATTTGAATTTCGCACCTATTTTTTCTGGAGGCTTAGGTTAGTGGACGTAGCTGAATTGGTCTATTTTCCCCACCAAAATTAAAACTTCCCGCAAATTTTTCTGAAGGTTAGGTTAGTGGACATAGCACAATTGGCCTATTTTCCTGCCAAAATCCGCCATCTTGGATGACGTGATGCGCTGTCGCCAAGGCTACATACCGCCATCTTGGGTGACGTCATCGCTACCATCTTGAATAAATTTGGCAACAATGCAGCGTGTCGTTGTGCGAACCTTGCCCCACTACTACGGGGACTAGAATTCGAAAGTAGGGACGAAACAGAAAGTAAAATAGTAGTTGAATATGGGCTGGGGGGGAAAGGAATGAAATAGGAAGCTGCATGGTAGAATTTTGCACTGAGCATAATTTAACCATCGTTAACACTTGGCTTACGAATAATAAAAGAAGGTTGTATTTCTGGAAGACACATGAAGACATCAGCAGGTTTCAGATTGATTAAATAATGGTAAGAGAGAGATTCCTGAACCAAATTTTAAATTGTAAAGCTTTTCAGGGGCAGACGTGGACGCTGACTACAATTTGGCGTTGTGCATCAAGGAGAGAATTGCTATTGAAATTTCGGAACAGTGCTTTTCAGGAGTCCGACAACATATTACTCCCCCCACATACATCTCGCATATTGACAACTAGGAGAAAATTCGAGAAGTTAGAGCCAATACAGAGGCTTACCGGCAATCATTCTTCCCACGCAAATATCGCGAATGGAACAGGGTTGGAGGGATCAAATAGTGGTACCGAAAGTACCCTCCGCCACACACCATTAGGTGGCTTGAGGAGTATGATGTAAATGAATTATTGGTTGCGAACTATAGACTAAAGGTGAAGAAATTTGAAAAAAGCAGGAAGTTAACTAGATGCGACCTGCATATACTGAAAGGGCCAGAGGTTGTTTAGAGTTTCAGAGGGAATATTAGGGAACGATTGACAAGAAATGGGGAAAGAAATAAGCAGAAAAAGAATGGGGTAACTTCGAGAGGTGAAGTAGTTCAGATTCAGAAGCATTTATCACTAGGGAAAAAATAAATACAGCCTACAGTAAAATTAAAGAGGTTTTTGGACAAAAGAGCTCAGATGGAAAACCAGTCCTAACAAAAATTGGAGAGCTGAAAGGTGGAAGGAATACATGGAGGGTTTACAAAGAGAGATGTACTTGAGGGCACAATTACAGACGTGGAAGAATTTATATGAAAATTCGGTTATCAAAAGTCATATTAATTCTCTCTCAAAAAGCTCATTTAGGCCCTACAATCGATTCTTATCTTCTACGAATAACTTATCTCTGTTCTGTCTGCAGTACAGGAACGATAAGCTGAAATAAATCACTGCGTGACAATTAGCCTTTTTGTCCTATTTTTCAGACTATTTTAGCGAAATACAATTTTGTTACTTTTATGAAAATATGGTCCACTGTCCACGCAGTAGCGCAAGGTGTGACAGTGAGAGGTATTGCCGCATTCGTCTTTTCATCTAATAATGGGGATAAGCTTCGTGAAATGTTTATAAATAACTAGAAAAGTATTTTACTATTATATTTAAACATTTTAATGATGCAAAAGAAACGAACTACAATGAATTAAAACTTTTTTCTTAAAAAATAAGAAAAGTGATGCACCACGGAGGAGTCATTCAAATGGGACGCAAACATCGGTAGATGTGACAGACAAATGAATGATTACAGTTTCAGAAAGTTGGGATGATTTGTTCAAGAAAAAGAACCTCACAAATCGAGCACGTCAATAATGTGCTGTTCTACATCTGACCCTTATGTAAGCAGTTATTTGAGCTTGGGTTGATTGACAGATTTGTTGGACGCCTTCTTGAGGGATATCGTGCCAAATTCTGTCAAATCAGGGTGTTACATCGTTACAATTCCGAGCTTTTTGGGGGACTCTGCTCATAATGCTCCAACCGTACTCAACCGTTGAGAGATCTAGCGACCTTATTGGCCAAGTTACGGTTTGGGAAGCATGAATACAACCATTAGAAACTCTCGCTGTGTAAGGGCGGACATTGTGCTGCTGAAATGTACGCCCAGGATGGCTTGACATGAGGGGCACCAAAACGGAGCGTAGAATATCAGCGACGTACCGCTGTGATGTAAAGGTGCCTCTGATGACAACCAAACTGGTGCTGCTATCAAAAGAAGTGGCACCCCAAACCGTCACTCTTGGCTTTCGGGCGACATTGAGGTTGCTATTCCACCACTGTAAGAGTTGTCTCCAGACACGTCTTCTCTTGTTACCGGGGCTCACTTCAAGACGTAACTTATCGATGAAGATAAAACTTCTACAGTCAATAAGATTCCAGGCCGAATATCTCCAACACCAGCGCAGACGAGCTTGATGATATACATAGGTTAGCGGTAGTTGGAGTAAGGGTAGACGTGAGCTCAGGCCCCTTTGTGTGAGCCATCTATTAAGGTCCTTGAGGTCACTGAAATACCAGCTGCAACTCGGATCGATGACAAGTCTGGACCTGGGACTCCTAGTGTCTCTCTAGGTCGACCATTTTCTTGTTGACTACGTTCGGCAATGATTCGCCCATCGATGTAAACGCCGTTGTACAGATGTATCACTCCTATTCAAAGTATCGAGTGATTCTCCAACCGACGTCTTTGAGGCCAATTACATATCCTCTGTCAAATGACGACATCTCTATTCATTATACCTCAGTTTTCAGCTGGAATTTCATTATAAATTTATGGGCAATCGGTTCGGATGCACTTAGTCATTATCTGGCCCTCTAAATGTGTAATGGCTGAATTTTCCCCGAAAGACATCCATCAAAAAGCTCCTATCCCATCAGCCCTCACAATAAGCAACCACACACTGTAAGACCACAAACAGATGTACTTGTAACAACAACCGCACACTGTGAGACCGAAAACGGATATAGTTTTATTTACAGTCTTATCGGGTACGTACTACAAGAGCTGATTCGAGTACCAGTGAATTCCGGTTTCGCAGGACAGAGAGAATCAGGTTTTGGAAAGGGGTCAGGATCAGTTACTGTTAGTGAAACAAGAACACACAACTTTATTCCTCGAAATCCAATGCACAGTTTCCTCTTTAAAACAACAAGGATAAAAAAATGGTTCAAATGGCTCTGAGAACTATGGGACTTAACTGCTGAGGTCATCAGTCCGCTAGAACTTAGAACTACTTAAACCTAACTAAACTAAGAACATAAAAAATCCATTCCCGAGGCAGGATTAGAACCTGCGACCGTAGCAGTCGCGTGGTCCCCAACTCTAGCGCCTAGGACCGCTCGGCCACGGCGGCCGGCAAATAGGATCGATTCATGGTTAAGAGCCCAAGTAAATTCCTGAAAGTGGCCCCAGCCTAAACTAACACCGCGGAGATTTCTTCACTGCTCCATCGCAACTAACCAACTGCCTACTCCTGTACTCAGACAGCTTTCATCTGCTCAAAAGTCACATAAGCTACACACTGTTCCACGTAAACACTTGCACCAAGAAATCAAACAATTCTAAAACCAACCACCGTGGAACAACAAGGAGAAATGACCAGTCACACACAGAGAATTTCCATAAGTGGTCGACAACCAAATACACGTAGTCCGATGAGACGACCAACCGAACTAACAACCAAGGTCGTCCCCACACAAGCTTTAAGTGTCGGCAATGGTCGGAGGAGAATTGTCTGTGTGGAGCTCACTAAAGCTCCAACTCGAACCAACTCGGTGTCCGTTCCGAACTCCGAGACAAGGCGACCCAGGCACCCTGGCTCGGACCCAGCCATGCAGAGGTAACTCATGACCATTTGCAACGACGTCATTGCACACTGAAGGAATCGACCCACTTCTGGCAAGATGACCGACTGACGAGGCCCAGAATCGTTCAAAAGACCAATTACACATCACCCAATGAGACGACTAACCGAACTAGTAACCAGAGGTCGTTCTCGTTCCAATCTCCTTCTGTCGGACAGTCATGTGCATGGCCAGCTGTTGGCAAGTACTGGATGTCCGCACCACGCTGGCGCTCTGTCCACGACTGAACTCCAGACCCACCACGACCCAGAAATACTAGTGGTCGCTCCAGAGATAGTACGACAGTGCGCTCATCGATAAGCGCAGCTGCTGCCATTCAAGGGCAAGCAAACCAGCAACCTAGAGGCGCCAGTAAACCGAATTAAAAGATAATGAAGCGACAGGACCATAAAATCAAGATTACGAGCAATAAACGGCAAGACCGCGAGCCGCGCACAACTCAACCAGTTTCCTTGGTGTGGGACTTTCTGCTTGATTCTCTGTAGGTCCATCGTTTTAGAAATGGTTGCAGGACTCGGCTGTTCTATAGAGGATGTCAAATTAAATACCTTTCAGCCGTCAATTATCAACCTTATTTTATTTCGCAACCAGTTTCTGCGTTTTACTATTTGCTATAGTGATCCCTTCAACTAGCACCTGACGAATAGTCGGCAGATGAAGGTTGAAGGGATAACTGTAGTAAATACCTTCTAATCCCAATATTGCTGGCCCATTTTTTTGAACACAGCCGAGGTAGATTTCTCCTACACGTCAGTCAGGGGCCTGAAGATGGCGTAGTAAAATGCTGAAACTGGTTGCCAAATAAAATACGGTTGAAAACTGACCGGCTGAAAGGTATTTAGTTTCTTATTCTCTTTCTGATTGACTTCTTTTGGGATAATACAGCCATTATACACTGATAAGTCAAAACATTACGACCACAGTCCACCACGAAATCGGAGGCCGCATGGTGGCGTTGCAGACAAACGTCGCGTTAATGTAAGTATGTAAGCGTAACGGACACGGATGTGGGTCACCCTAGGGAAGATATCGTCTGCAAATGGGGAATGCATTGAGATAAGCGACTTTGATAAATGGCAGATTATTGTTTCCCAGAGCCTGCGAACGAAAATCTTGAAAACGCCGAAGCTGGTCGAATGTTCACGTGCTACTATTGTGAGCATCTACGGAAAGAGGCAGAGGGATAGTGACACAACTACTAGGCCCTAGAGGATTCTACGTCTACGGTTCTTCACAGAACATGGTGTAAGACAGATAGTGATCTCTGGCATCTCTACCGAAAAAGCACAATGCTGGCGCAGGCACAAGTGTTTCGGAGCACACCGTTCATCGTACATTGTTTAACATGGAGCTCTGCAGCAGCCCACCTCTAGACGTTCACATGTTGATCCAACGACACCGTCAGTTGCGACTGCAGTGGGCACAGGACCATCGGGACTCGACCGTTGATCAGTGGGAACGTGTTCGCTCTTCGGGTGAATTACACTTTAGCTACACTAGGTCGATGGTCGTCTCCACAAACGCCGTCATCAAGGTGAACGGCGCCTCGAAACGTGCAGCGCACCACGGACGCAGGCTAATCGTAAGAGTGTAATGCTATGAGTGATATTGGCCTGCCTTGTATGGGACCTATGGCAGTAATTGAAGACAGCGATGTCATCTTTCAGCAGTATAAGTCCGTGTCTCGGAGCCAGGACTGTACTACGGTGGTTTGAGGAGCATTTTAGTGAACTCACGTTGGTCTCTCGGCGATGGAATTCGCCTGATGTAATTCCTATGGAAGCCATGTTGTCCGCTATGGAGCACCATCACTGCGGACGTAAGTTAGTAGTCCGTTACTTAGGCGAATTACATGACTTGTGCGTATACATCTAAGGCCACGTACCACCACAAACTTACTGACAAACTGTCGGATCCATGATACGCACTGTCAATGATGTATTTCGTTCCAAAGACGGACAAACAAGCTATTAGGCAGGTAGTCATAATGTTTTGGCTCATCAGCGTGCATTCAGAAGGTCTGAGGATGACGAAGTGTAACATCGACACAGGTTACCAGTAACAGATTACAGTTGGCAGTTGTGTTGAAAATGGTAATATTCCTATCGCCTGTTTGCCGAAATCTGCGTACATTGTTTATGCACCTGTCTGCGAGGCTTAGTTACTGTCCATCTGAGTACACGGAATGAATTTCGCAAAGAATTTATGCCCTCTTGTCGAAACAATCCCGCTTACTGTCCTTAGCAGTTGCGCAGAGTAATTACGCTGCAGCAGCACACATACACCCATCGGCAGTTTTGGATCTTCCGTCGATACCTTTAATGAAAATCAATTTGTGATTAATTTGCATAATTCCTTCGTGGTGCGTCGTTTCTGTTATGTCTTACAGCGTACTTTTAACTAATTGTGGTGGGTGGAAACTAATCAAAATACTGAACATACAACTCATAATCCACTCTGCACACCAACACGTAGATACTGTTAGAAACAATGAAATCTTTACACTGCACTGCATCGTGATTAGCGCTTGCATGTTACTTTCTTCAAAAAGTGTCATCTCTTCCAATAACGTCAAGGAACATCTCAAATTTACTTCCCGTGCGTCTCCTCCGCAATCCACGCTCCTTACTTTATCATGATACAACACTTTCTCTGGCCGCCAAATACATCCCACTCCTATCGGCGAGCTCACTTCAATACACATCATCTGTTAGTCAAAGAAACGTATCACTCTAGTGCAAAGATGCACATTCCAAACCAACTGCCAAATATACCAAACAAAATAACATTTGTCGAGATATACAGGGTAAACAATAATAAAACCGACAAACTGCAGGGACGGATTCCTGACGGCAAAAGGAGGAAAAAAGGTCCTATGAACGTATGTCCGAAAATGGGACGGAGTGCGTGAAACGACGACAAATCGTCCCGGAACACAGTAAAGAGATCCTTCGCGTCCACCTCAACTTATTTTCAATATGATGCAACGCACACGCTCACACATGCCTGTCGCGCTGTATACAAATAATCTACTTTGGCTTACACCATGTTGGCAGGCCACTTCCCCCCGAGCTTGTACTAATTTTCATCTCAATATCCCGTAGAACCCGACTCTTCGAAGCTGGTGTACGCACAATCCGCCGCCTCCCTGCACGTTCATCTGTCTGAAAGGACCCCTGAGCTCATAATAGCCCTAAATTGCTTGAAACGTTACAAAAAAGGATTGAGGTAAGGTCCTTGCTTTCACGATGTGCGCGATGAGTCCACAGCTCGTTTCTAAGGCACCGCTCACACATGGTCCTTGTTTTCCAGCAGCACACAGGTCTCCCCAGACAAGATACCACCACAAGCGGCAGCAGGTATTTCTTCGTGGCTGCAGTGCACTTCTAAGGGGAATGTCGAGTATGCCAGCCAGCGCTCTAAGACAGAATTAAGAAAGTAGAAAGGAATGAGGAGACATGTAAGAGCAATTCACCTACCACAACACAAATAAACGTACACTGTAGATGCATGTTTAGATTTATCCCCAGTTGTAAGTAGGCTGTTTATGTTTTCTCTATGTAAGTAGGCTGTTTATGTTTTCTCTATGTAAGTAAGCTGTTTATGTTTTCTTATTGGCAACGTTACGTAGCGCTCAATATGAAAATCACTGGCTGTGCTGTGTGCAGTCTGTGGCTGCTTTGCATTGTTGTAATACTCGCCATTGTAGTGTTAGGCAGCTGGCTGTGAACAGCGCGTAGCGTTGCGCAGTTGGAGGTGAGCCGCCAGCAGTGGTGGATGTGGGGAGAGAGATGGCGGAGTTTTGAAATTTGTCATGAACTGCTATATTTATATATGATGATATCAAGGTAAATACATTGTTTGTTCTCTATTAATATCTTTCATTTGCTAACTATCCCTATCAGTAGTTAGTGCCTTCCATAGTTTGAATCTTTTATTTAGCTGGCAGTAGTGGCGCTCGCTGTATTGCGGTAGTTTGAGTAACGAAGATTTTTGTGAGGTAAGTGATTTGTGAAAGGTATAGTTTAATGTTAGTCAGGGCCATTCTTTTGTAGGGAATTTTGAAACTCAGATTGCGTTGCGCTAACAAAATATTGTGTGTCAGTTTAAGCACAGTCTTGTATAAATTGTTGAAAGGGGACGTTTCATATGTCGACCCTTAGCCTAGGATACCTCACTGGAATCTTCTGATTTTTTCTTGTAGTTTGTGTATTTAGTGTAGCTTTTGTTTATTGCTAGCGCGTAATTGTAGAGAGAATCTCCTTTGTAGTTGTAGCCTTTCATTGTTGTACAGTAAAACAGTTGTGGCATGCATATAGATTTGCAGCAAGTTTTTCGCAGCTGCGCTTGCAATTAACTAAATATTATTTTCAGTGCTATGTTAATGTGTTCTCTTATTTTTGCTCTTCAAATTGTGTTTTTCTGTGTTGTCGTGTGAAATACTGTGACAATAATGGCGTGTGAAAAACGTAATACTAGGCTCCAAAGTAAACTGAGAAATGACAGTGAAGACGAAAGCAGTGTGTTAGCGCCGCAGAGTAATGAATTAACTAATGTTCAAAGTAGTAATTTGGTAATTGCGCATAGGGAAATGGAGCGGGCGGCAAACAATGGTGTAGACAGTGAAACAGGTAGTGAACAGGGAAGCGTTATCGATCGATTGGTCGGCAACAGCTCGCCTCAGGAATCGGGAATGACAGAACACAATATTGCAAATACTGCAGACTCAGGTTTTGGGTTCTCACCGTTTTCTCAAATGAGTCAAGACACATTTTCCGCTTGTCAAAATGTGAATGTTGCCGGTGCAACTTCACTGCCGAAAAGCACTGAGGAACATGTTTCAGACACCAGTGCATTGTTATTACAATTAATGCAACAAATGGGACAAAAGCTTGAAAAGTTAGACACAATGGAACAACACCAGAGACAAACACAGCAACAGTTAGACACAGTGGAACAAAATCTTAAAAAGTTAGACACAGTGGAACAAAATCTTAAAAAGTTAGACACAATGGAACAACACCAGAGACAAACACAGCAACAGTTAGACGCAATGGAACAAAATCTTCAAAAGTTAGACACCACACTTGAGCAAACACGCGAAGATTTAACTACTGAGTTACATAACATTGAATCGAAATGTCAAAAAGTCTGTAATGACGTAAAAACAAAAATTTGTGAGCATTTTCAACCTATTTTTTCGCGGCATGAAAATGCATTACAGAATCACGAAGCAGCCATAAAAGAACTGCAAACCATTGTTCATGAAAATCATGAGACCTTGTGGGCTAAAATTGACTCAGTTGCATCTACCGATTCGGTTACGCAACTTGCAAGAACTCAGGAAAACTTAAAGGACACAGTAGATACCCTGAAAATTGGTTCAGAAAGACACATGGAGGAAATAAGTACACTATCGGAGAAAGTAGCCGAACTTTCGGATCAGGTCACTAACTTATCTACAAAGGTAGATGATGATCTGAATGACACAAGACCCGTAGCCTTCACTGACACAGAGGAGTATGAACGAATAAGAAAATTCAAACAAAATCAAAATCAAATCAATACACAGTACAAAAGAGAAATCCGGGAAGTACAAGATCAGTTGGCACAAGTAGTACAAGAATTACGTATTTCAGAGGACACTCGCGCCCCAATACGGGAAGAGGGACATAGAAATACGGAACAGCCACAAAATAATAACACAGGGCATTTCGGAAGTTATGAAAGAAATTGGCAATGTGCACCGAATTTTGAGATGGAACGGCCGACACGACCTAACAATGACCAATATGCGACTCGCCGACATGATGATTTTGACTATAAGCTGTTCATGACTACATGTAAATTCAAAACATTTAAAAATTCTGGCAACGATATTCATCCACAAGCATGGCTCCATCAATTCTCGCATTGTTTTCCTCCCAACTGGTCGTTAGAACACAGATTAGAATTTATGTGTGGCTACTTAGAGAATGAACCAGCTGTAAGAATGCGATCGGTAATTCACGATTGCCACAGTGAAGGAGAGTTTTACCATGCCTTCCTCTCAGCATATTGGTCTCAAGCTACACAAGACCGTGTAAAACATAGCATCATGATGATGAAACATTTTGAACAATCTGAATTTTCCAGTCTTGTCAAATATTTTGAAGACATGTTGCATAAGAATCAATATCTTTCAAACCCATACAGCCCCTCAGAACTCATCCGCATTTGCTTACTCAAATTGCCTGAACATTTACGACACATTATTTTAGCAGGACGTTGCAAAGACGACATTGAAGCATTTCAGGGACTGTTACAAGAACTGGAAATTGACACAGACCGTTGCGGGATGCGAAAACAGGAAAACAATCACTACAGGTCACATACGTCACAATTCCGCGATGACAGAAACAATAACTGGACACGACAAGGCTATTCTTACAACGCAAATCGTGACCAAAACAGACACCACCCGTATGACAACCGTTGGCAGAGTAGTTATAATTACAGGGAAAGATCACCTCTCCGCGGTGATGACTATCACAGAGACAATCAGAGAAACAGGCAATATGGGAACCAAAATAATTATTATCAAGGGAGACAGAATAACTTTAGACGCAACGGTCCAGCGCGCAGTTACGATTCAGGGAGAAATTCTCCACCACTTAACCGACAAGAAAGAAACTATGGAAACTACCGACAAAACGACAGACGTGAATTTCATCAGAACTGGCGGGATTCTAACAGAGCTGGGCCCTCTCGGCAAGGCGAATTTGTAGAAGTTAGGTCTCCTAATCCCAATAACAACGCGCGCCAACAAAGAGACAGACAATGACTCGCACAGCAGGCAGCCGCGTGCGCCGGCTGGCTCAGAGAAAAATAACATAGACGCTAACCTTGTGAAAAATTCCAGTATTCTTTACCGATGCATACACATGACAATTGCTTTGAAGTTGAAACTCTGTGCACTAGGAAGAGTAAAGGTTTACACCACATTTCACATGTAAAACCGTTTATTGAAAGATAATCTGCTTTTTAACTTAGTCTTTGCCATAAAATTTTTCACTTCACATTTCTAATATGCATTGTCAGACTTAGAATCTGTTAACATACAACCATGTTTGAAGTTAAATATCCAATCAAGAACCAAGAGAACTTACTTAAACAGAAATGACGAATGCATTGCTATAGTGAACAGACGTCACAGTGTTATTGTGTGTGTACATTCTTGCTTGTTAGTTGCACGATTATGGAACGACTATAAGGCTTACATACTTAGAACATTTACCAGTACTGCTAATGAGATTTTAATGCAACATTTTGGTTTATTTGAAAATACATTCTGAATTTAAAGTACTTTCTGTGAGATACCAGACGACAGAGTGATTAGTTTATGTGACAGATACACGATTTTATCACGACGCTACTAATGAGTGAAAATTTACAATGTTGCTTTTGCAGTGTTTCTGTTTTATATCTGCACAGTTTTCTGTTTTATTCTGGAAAGTAAAACAGGTTTTAGTAGTAACTTTTGTAGTATAGCTACAATGAGACTGCCTTTTCCGTAGCACAACAATACGTTACAGTACAGTACTTTCTTCATCACGGCAATAAGCGTAATAAACAAGACATTTATACGCAAAGCATTTCACTTTTGTGTATAATGAGGTAAGTACATTGACTTCTGCAGAACTTAGCTTTCGGAGGACGATAACTACGACACTTCCACACAGATTATGTTGCAACAAGACGCACATTTAGCGCTACAGTACACGTATTTGAGTGATTAATTTTGTACTTAAAACATTTATTTTTAAAGATTTTTTTGAATTACAAAGAAAGTTTTCCGTGATACATTTCATTCCATTGCTGTAATCTGTAACACCTGAGGGTATAATTATAATAATCCTCAGGGGGCTACATGCTTACTTTGTGTACCATGTGTTTGGCAAGCACAAGGAGCCCTAGCTAATATGGTATTTGCTTAAACAACTTTACACGTTGGTACCATATTTCTCTAACACAGAATTACACAGCTATCTGATCATTTAACAGAGAAAGAAACTTTTTTTTTACTACATCAGTGACAGGTGTTTACATAATTACACAGTTGGATAACTTCACACTTATGAAACTGTATTTTGTCTGTACTTTGTGAACTGTTCATATTTTTTCAGAACCATTGTGATACTATGAGAGCTTTGAATGATGTATTTGGTAAAGGGATTATGATTTTTAAAGTACGTTTGAGGCAGATGACACTTTTGACATGAGCAGAGAATTTTTTTAATTATTGGAGGAAGCTACGACGATTTTGAGATTTGACTGAGGTGTTATGATGTTATTTTTACGACGACGATGTGTATTATGCTGCTGAGGTATGTTTATGATTAATAGGCTGAGGCTATATGAGTTATTTGATTATGCTTCATATTTAGAATGACGAAATATTGACGAGTGTCGATGGATACGTATATGTGTAATAAGGAGTAATGAATAGTGGGTAGGGACTCTTGACTTGTGAAAAAGGATGTTGGAAACCAAGAATCGTACTTTAAGAGTTATGACATGTGTGAATCATGTGTGAATGTATCACAATGCCACTGAAAATTTTTTTGGACACTTATATTCATAGGATTTTGTTTCTACAGATTTGCAACGCTAATTCTTGACCTGTGAAATATTTTTATGTGAGACTGTCACTGTAGCGGAAACTGCTGTCGTAAATATTTCCGTACGAAAGTTAAGTGACCACCTGCACGTAATGCGTCGTGGGCACCCAGCTGTGTCAGACGCCTGGAGAAAAAGCCATTAGCGCGTGCCTTTCAGAGCACAGGAAAAAAAAAAAGGAAGGCCATTATCCTGGCCATTGTCATTCCTTTAGAGAAAGCATCGCAAATCCGACACGCTGATTACTTTGAAACATATCGTACTTTCTGATGTTTACTGAAATGCCTAATGAAATGACAAGAAATAGTTTGTCTACACACCTGACTATGACTACTGTCTTTCTAGATGAGAGATTTTTTTACTACTTATGAAATGCCACATGACTATTGAATGATATTTGTATGCTTTGGTTTGCGTAATTGCTTATTTCATTTGACATCTGTTTTCCAGCTGTGTTGCAGCATTGGTTTCATAAAATAAAATTAAATGCATTTGCTAATGTGAACACTTTCTGTCAACAGATCTATTAAATAATAATTTTGTGATCCACATTCTTCAAAAAAGGTGCACTTGGAAAGGAAAGAACAATAAGAAGGGACTAGTAACAGTAACTGCATACATAATATTCTTTTCAAGTACATGGTAATATTTCCTTTTACAATCAGTTGTTGTGGTGCACCACTTTAATTACATAGATATTAAGATGTGAATATACATTTCCCTTATCTGCATTGTTGTTTTTACTGTAATATTTTTCTGCTTGAGCTTTGTCATGTATAGATATAAGTTCTATATTTTTTATATTTGCTGCTGCTGTTTGCCAGGCATAGTGCTACTGAATTTTAAGTTGTGTTACTCTGTTAAGCTAATTTTACTACTGACTTATTTTTCTTGCTACTGTACATTGGCTCATATTAGTTGTAATGTTGCATTGCTTGGTAATTTAGATTTACTGTAGCTTGCTTTGCAATTTTCCATTTTTTTGGTCATTGTTGTTTGTGTTACTTATTTTGTGCTGCTGCACTGCCTCGTTCCTTAGTTTAGCATCTGAGCTCAGTAGATTTAAGTTAGCTTAAGAGGGGGTAGACTGTATAAGAAACTGACTATGGAGAATAGGTAAAGAATGCATTGCGAAGTTATATGAAAACGATTTGGGCCCAAATGAGTATTGTACAATCAGAAATAATTATTTTGAAAGAAATATGAACAGAATACAGAAAAGAGGTACAGATAGGACTTTTTGGGAATAATGATGAACGAAGGGAGATCTCCAAGAACAAAAAAGGTTTTGTTCACAAAATACTGCAGTACCAAAAGTTACACTGAAAACGAACCCTGTCCTTTCCCTTTTGTGTTATCCCACTATATGTTTGTGTACCCATGTGTATTTGTTTTCTTCCTGTCTCTGTGTACTGTTTCATAGAACATTTTTCTCTTCTAATACTAAGTTACATTCACTATGATGAGGAATACTGTCATCCTCAAATACAATTGGCATTAATAATGTGTTATTTACTTTGTAAAGATGTTTAGACATTATTTATTCTGTTTTGTGTTAATGCTCATGTGTGAAGTTGATGTTTCGAAAGTTATTCTGATCTTTTATGTATGTACTAATGTCATAATTCCTGTAACAATGATGTATATGTCTATTTCTATTCTTTTGTAACGCCTGTTTTACTACAAATGTTATCTGTATTGTTATGTTCTTTAATGATGTATTTTGTACCTTTGTAATTGTATTCTCATGTTATAAAATTGTAATTGACACCAGTTCATCTTATTATTAACTTGTAAGTTACATTTCACTGCACACGTTTCTGTTGGTCATAGTATATGGACAATATGTGAGAAGTAGGGACTGTTAGTGTTTGCACGTGTGTTAATAATTCAGCAAGGGACTGGATAACAGCATTGCTGGTTCTAAGGACAATTCCAAAAACTTTGTGAGTGCACAAGTGGTGGTTTATGGACTTGCTATATTCTCCGCAAGACTCTTCGATGGTGAATGTGCACCTGCACAATTGCAACAGATGGCTGCTGGCCATCTCTACAAGGACTACAGTGGGTCTGCACCTCTGGTGGCACACCAATACCATTATCTCTACAAGGACTACAGTGGGTCTGCACCTCTGGTGGCCCACCAATACCATTATTTCTACAAGGACTGCAGTGGGTCTGCGCCTCTGGTGGCCCACCAATATCGTAATCTCTATCAGGACTACGGTGGGTCTGCTCTGTGATGACCTACCTACCAATATTCATCAAAACTTCGACTGACTCTGCAGTGGGTTTGCTCTGATGTGACCCAATACTTGTCTGCATGTCGAGAGTCAGCACTGTCTTTCCGTTGGAAGGACAACACTACTTCTTCAAGACTGCATGGAAATCCACTACTTCCGTGTGCATTTTCTTCTACTGCTCAGACTTTGAGAAAAACACTATATTTTACCGTAATGAATGATCAGGACTGTCTTTATGGACTGTGACAAAATTTTAGCTTTTGACCAACGTTGTATCAATAAGTGTGTGCATTTGATATCTTTGTTATTGTAATGATGAAAATTTTTTCAAATCTGTATTGGGCACTGCCCAAACCAATTTGTAAAATTTTTTGTGGGGAGCATGGGGGCTATGTAAGTAGGCTGTTTATGTTTTCTCTATGTAAGTAGGCTGTTTATGTTTTCTCTATGTAAGTAGGCTGTTTATGTTTTCTCTATGTAAGTAGGCTGTTTATGTTTTCTCTATGTAAGTAGGCTGTTTATGTTTTCTCTATGTAAGTAGGCTGTTTATGTTTTCTCTATGTAAGTAGGCTGTTTATGTTTTCTCTATGTAAGTAGGCTGTTTATGTTTTCTTATTGGCAACGTTACGTAGCGCTCAATATGAAAATCACTGGCTGTGCTGTGTGCAGTCTGTGGCTGCTTTGCATTGTTGTAATACTCGCCATTGTAGTGTTAGGCAGCTGGCTGTGAACAGCGCGTAGCGTTGCGCAGTTGGAGGTGAGCCGCCAGCAGTGGTGGATGTGGGGAGAGAGATGGCGGAGTTTTGAAATTTGTCATGAACTGCTATATTTATATATGAT
The DNA here is from genome assembly GCF_021461385.2 of Schistocerca piceifrons. Classification (NCBI taxonomy): domain Eukaryota; kingdom Metazoa; phylum Arthropoda; class Insecta; order Orthoptera; family Acrididae; genus Schistocerca; species Schistocerca piceifrons. The sequence goes on along the minus strand of NC_060138.1, from coordinate 1,021,894,564 downwards.
GATATCAAGGTAAATACATTGTTTGTTCTCTATTAATATCTTTCATTTGCTAACTATCCCTATCAGTAGTTAGTGCCTTCCATAGTTTGAATCTTTTATTTAGCTGGCAGTAGTGGCGCTCGCTGTATTGCAGTAGCTTGAGCAGCTAAGATTTTTGTGAGGTAAGTGATTTGTGAAAGGTATAGTTTAATGTTAGTCAGGGCCATTCTTTTGTAGGGAATTTTGAAAGTCAGATTGCGTTGCGCTAACAAAATATTGTGTATCAGTTTAAGCACAGTCTTGTATAAATTGTTGAAAGGGGACGTTTCACAGTAAGTGGCATCAACGTAGCATTAAAGATCGAACACCCCCCCTCATAATAGAGCAGTATGAATGTAATGTATTCACACTACGAATGATGAGGATTATGTTAGAGCTTGTAAGATCTATCTGCTATGTTCCGAACAAACGTCTCCTGCATTACTAGAATACCACACATGCTGCGTTTGTGACTGCTCGGGAACAGTTGAAACATAGCCAGTGGAATACTGAGGAGAGCACTCACATTGAAGCTCGACCATCAAGAATAGTGAGATATGGATATACTACAACCCACATGTCACTTTTCCACAGATTTTGATGATTGCTGCGCTTCTATAGGTAATATGAATTATACATCATCACTACCTAACTAAATTAAAGAATTTTTACCTACAGTAAATGCCTGTAATACTACGGGTACTGGTCTTATTTTAACCTACTGCTGTGCGTCACAGCACGTACCTGAGATACTGAATGAGGGAATGCAGTGTGTCTATACAAATTAATTACGTCTTACTATATTCTGCAATCGACAGTAAACTTTAATGCATGATACTGGAAGCAGAGGGTGCTAAAGCAAAAGCCCCCCACTTTTACAAATCTTAATACTGCTTCTAAATATGCTTCCAATATCTAATGGTGCATAATACATGACTCATCTGTAAAGTCTGCCAGTCGCTATCAAGTGGCCGTCCAGTTCTGATATCGGTGCGCAAATATCACCCTTCCTCGCCCATGAATAGAAGTCGGCATGTATATGCGAAATGGGCGCCTAATACAGAGGCCCACATGCACCAGCAGCATTGGTTGAAAATGGTTCAAATGGCTCTGAGCACTATGGGACTCAACTGCTGTGGTCATTAGTCCCCTAAAACTTAGAACTACTTAAACCTAACTAACCTAAGGACATCACACACACCCATGCCCGAGGCAGGATTCGAACCTGCGACCGTAGCAGGAGCGCGGCTCCGGACTGGAGCGCTTAGAACCGCACGGCCACCGAGGCCGGCAGCATTCGTTGAGAACACACTTTTCGCTAGCTAGGTGGCTCAACTGGGCAGTCAGCTCCTCAGCGTTTGCACGTCTGCCTGCTCGTACATATCTTCGCAGCCGTCGTTCACCCCCATCATCTGTGAGCCGCTATGCAGAACACCCACCTCGGCGCCGGTTATGGATAGCGCAGTTTTCACCATGCACGGTATACTTCAACCAGACATACACTAACCGGTCACAAACTTAGCCGTTTCGTAAATGCTTCCATCTTTCGGCCGAAAGTCAATGATCATGCATTTTTTATGTCTGATAAATCGTGTCGTATCTGCTTTGCAAGGATTGCATTGTTTTTTTTTTTTGGCTTTCTTCCAAACTCCACCCCAACACACTCTGCATACCTTCCACTGCTAGGCTAGTTTTGCCGCCTGGCGTCTGTGTCTGTTAGTAGTAGTTGAACATTGGTGTCGAATGTGGGTGGTGGCCACATTAATGTGACTGGAAGATGCATTTTGACAGGACACACATCTACTAGTGTTGAAAAACATTTCATTTTCTAGACTTTTCTCCTAACGTAATTACAGCGTGTTACAAAAAGGTACGGCCAAACTTTCAGGAAACATTCCTCACACACAAAGAAAGGAAATATGTTATGTGGACATGTGTCCGGAAACGGTTAATTTCCATGTTAGAGCCTTTTTAGTTTCGTCAGTGTGTTCTGTACCGTACTGTACTCGATTCACTGCCAGTTGGCCCAATTGGAGGAAGGTAATGTTGACTTTGGTGCTTGTGTTGAAATGAGACTCATTGCTCTACATTACTAGCATCAATTACATCAGTACGTAGCATCAACAGGTTAGTGTTCATCACGAACGTGGTTTTGCAGTCAGTGCAATGTTTTCAAATGCGGAGGTGGCGGATGCCCATTTGATGTATGGATTAGCACGGGGCTATACCCGTGGCGCGGTACGGTTGTATCGAGACAGATTTCCAGAACGAAGGTGTTTCGACAGGAAGACGTTCGGAGCAATTGATCGGCATCTTAGCGAGCACGGAACATTCCAGCCTATGACTCGCGACAGGTGAGGACATAGAACGACGAGGACACCTACAATGGATGAGGATTTCTTCGTGCAGTTGACGACAGCTCTAATGTCAGCACCAGAGAAGCTGCTGCTGTACAAGGTAACGTTGACCACGTCACTGTATAGAGAGTGCTACGGGAGAACCATTTGTTTCCGTACCATGTACAGCGTGTGCAAGCACTATCAGCAACTGATTGGCCTCCACAGGTACACTTCTGCGAATGGTTCATCCAACAATGTGTCAATCCTCATTTCAGTGCTAATGTTCTCTTGAAGTATGAGGCTTCATTCCAACGTGATCAAATTGTAAATTTGCAAAATCAATTTTCAAAATCAACATGTGTGGGCTGACGAGAATCAGCACACAATTGTGCAATCACGTCATCAAACACAGATTTTCTGTGAACGTTTGGGCAGGCATTGTTGGTGATGTCTTGATTGTGCCCCATGTTCTTCCACCTACGCTCAATGGAGCACGTTATGATTTCATACGGGATACTCTACCTGTGCTGCTAGAACATGTCCCTTTACAAGTACGACAACATTTTGTTTATGCACGATGGAGCTCCTGCACATTTCAATCGAAGTGTTCGTACGCTTCTCAACAACAGATCCGGTGACCGGTGGATTGGTAGAGGCGGGCCAATTCCATGGCCTCCACGCTCTCCTGACCTCAACCCTCTTTCATTTATGGGGCATTTGAAAGCTCTTGTCTACGCAACCCCGGTACCAAATGTAGAGACACTTCGTGCTCGTATAGTGGACGGCTGTAATACAATACGCCATTCTCCAGGGCTGCATCAGGGATTCCATGCGACGGAGGGTGGATGCATGCATGTATCCTCGCTGAGGACATTTTGAACATTTCCTGTAAAAGTGTGAACCCAAGCTGGTACGTTATGTTACTGTGTGTTTCCATTCCATGTTTAATGTGATTTGAAGAGAAGTAATAAAATGAGCTCTAACATGGAAAGTAAGCGTTTCCAGACACATGCCCACATACCATTTTCTTTCTTTGTGTGTGAGGAATGTTTCCTGAAAGTTTGGCCGTACCTTTTTGTAACATCCTGTATACACAGCTACCAGCGTGAGTTTCCTGTCTTAAGCAGCTGCTCTCCACCCATCCGGTTGCGGTTGTATCGTGACAACTAAGAGTTCGTCTTGTGTGTGTTTTCACAAACATGCTGCTCTACTGTGTGAGTAGCCTCAGTGGTAACTTGCTTGCGGTCTACGAGGATATTCACTAAACTACATACATCATCTGTAATGCTTCCAAATCTGCTAGATGTCTTCCTTCTGAACGGATGATATGAGACCACTTTTGAAGTCTTTGACTACACAATGAGCATCAAATAAGGTTTTTCTGCAATGTTCCCTTGTTTTTGTTTCTTTTATATGTACCTCCAGTGTGTTTTGCTCTCACAGTAAGTGATTATCATTAACTTCACAATATCGTATCTTATATAAAACTGCTTTGTTTTGTTGTATTTATTAATTAAATGTTGAGGACGTTGGCCCGTAACCCAGAACCTAGTTATGTAAATTTTTTGATCAACCTTTACTAAGTACTTTAACAGACGCCTTCAAATTAGAATGAACAAAATGACTCTTCTGGAAAGTTCTAACTTCAGAATTACGAATTTCATTATCAATTTGGAGGAAACTTCCCACAGTTTTGTTTAGTGTTTTGAAAACAGTTTGATACTTCAGACCCACGATTTGATTTTCAAAGCTAGATACAGACGGTGGTATGTAGCGACTTGGTAGAATTATGAATAAATGTGAATCTATGTACGAGGTCAGTAAATTTGTGGACAGAACGACAACCTTGATAACATAACGTCTTCAAACATTTCCCCCATAGAATTCGTGTCTCCGCAGTGCACGTTTGATTCTTTGGAGTTAGAATAGGATAGAAATACTTTCTTGTAATATATTAAGACATTGCTGCGGGTTTTGTACTACGTACTGTACGGTGTAGCGTAGCGTCACAAAACTTCTTGCGCAATAACGACAATACGTATTTGTGTCGAAGGTAGCGTTGATTGAGTTCTACAAAGGGTTGACATCAACGGCGGAATATTTTGTAATGCATACTCTACCATGTTCTTAGCAGGTACTGTCATGAGACATTCGCTTCTGTTCGCAATCGTACAATCTCGGCAGAATACTGTGAAGTTCTGATAGCGTCAATGTCTCCGTTATCTAATCCGCCTGGTGTGACAATCTGCAGAATGGTGGTGGTGGTGGTGGTGGTGGTGGTGGTGGTGGTGGTGGTGGTGGTGGTTTGTCTCTGCCGCTCAAATTTACGAGAGATGTGTAAGCATGTTATGTTACATACTTCCGAGGACCTGGAACTGGAGGAACTGTTGTATGGAACGATTAGAATGAAGACACTTGACAGCGGTATCTGCTGCAGTCTTTCCAAAGTTGGCATTTCCGATTATACTGCGCTTTAAGGTTTGTCTTCTGCATGACAGAGCAGTGGTTCTCGAATAACACGAGAGCGCGCTGAAAAGTAACGCCCGAATTTTCTATGTGAATACGCTAAGCTGTAAAACATACGTTATGAGCATTCAATCTCTCTATTCTTAGTGATCTCACACCTCTTAAGTCACCCTGCTGACCAACATATCTTCCAACGAGACTTTGTATTGTTGATACTGTCACTGTAGTGTGTGAACGTTTTGATGAATCCAGACCCTTACATGTGCCTGCCCCGCATCACCAGTACCAAAATGAAGTCCTCTGAAGGGTTTATTAATGTTTGTATCCACGAAAATCTGACAGGAGCGAGCTGGGGTTGTATGGTAGATGATCGATGGCTGAACGTAAGGCGTCGGATTGTTGCAGAGGCTCCAGCGCTCGTTTTTAATACGACAACCTTGCAGTATAAGAGGGCGCTCCGTGTATAGACATTCTCCGAATTCTGAACCATTACATATTGCTGTCTTACGCTCCGAGAACGTTTCCTTACACAACGCCGTGTTACAATTGTCAGTTTTCTAGCGGCAAATGACATACTTCAAAAATGAAGGAGGGTACGATAATGTCTTTTGTTTAGAGAAGAATTAAGGGCTTTACTACACAATTTCCGATGCAGTACTTTTTCAGCACGCCTTCCTTTGAAGTTTCTCTAGAACTGATTTATCTGCATGCCCGACCGGTCTGCTATTTTAAGCCTGCACGTAAACCTTAACAATAGACGCTATCGTGAGCGTGTGTAAGTGCAACACTGTCACCAAGCACTCCGGTGTATCAAACTGGAACCATTTGTAAAGTTGTGTATGGGTGTTTAAGGACATCCTACTTAGTGCAACTGACTCATTGTTCGAAATATTTTAAGTATTTGCAGAATTGGGTTAATTACTAATTTCTGATTGCCTGCATACTGTGTGCGTGGCCGCTGTGACAGGACGAACCGCGCTAAAGTTCATTCTGCTACTTGCCCTAAGGCGGCGCATGGTCACCATGTATCGCAGCCTGTAAGCTGAAGCTGCAAAGTGGGTGTATGCGCGGACCACTTACCCTGGCGTCCCAGGTGGACTGGTGAATATACAGGACAAGAGAACTATAATTCGCTGTCTAGTGAACATGCACTTGTTTAGTGGAAGGCATGTCGCAAACTGCTCTTCAGAGGTATTCTCTATACCCTATGGTCTAGACTACTTCGAATGGTCGTCCAATTCATATCCCTGATTGACAGTTCCTCCAGAGACTTATCAGATCTCTTCGTAAGTTTTCTTTACTAAACTTCGAACAGATGTTCTAAGAGAAGAACCGAAAGCGTGGCCAACTGCGTAATGAGAAATCCAATTTCAGGGCGTGGATTTTTTGAGGGTGTGAAGAACAGCGGAGAAGTTCTAGTCTATACGTGGCTTACATCGGTGGTCACACTTCTGGCAAGTTCTTCCGCTATTGTTGAGTACACACCTTATTGATATTAGCAATGCATTTCGTCACTTCAAGGTCATGTACCTGGTTCAAGTATTAGACTGTAGCCTCGAACGAGACAAATTTCAATAAGCATTCCAAAAGTTCATAGGCTAGATGTACCAATAGTCTGGTGCACTCACCTGATGTAAAGGAAATGCTATTTTATAGTTCCATAGAATGGAAGTGCCGTACACACACCAGTTACATTTTGTAAAGATAAACAGGCACACCAATACGTCCGTCCTGGAAAGCTCGCTTACTATACACAAGTTTCGTTATTCAAGGTCATGGTTTAAGGCTCGCTATTAGCGAATTTGTGCAAAGTGTTGAGAGGTCAGATTTTTTCAGGCTTCCAGATTTCTTTCCAGTGTATATTTGTGCAAGGATTTTCACACAAAATTCTACGAAATATAGCCCACAACCAGATACCTACAATCATAGGGAGAGCGGGAGGGGGAGATGCGCTTACTGTAATTCCTTTCGATAATTCGTAAAATTTATGTTTTACCTGTTATCTACGAATTTGCACCTAAAAGCTCTACGTTAGGTTAAAACATTGTCAGTGACGTGAAAATTTTATCATAGCTCCACGGTCCTCCTCCTGTAATAAACTTAGCAAACTACTTAAAAAATGCAAGTAAAACGGAAGGTATTATCCAGTAATCGTGAGCGGTCAGCTATATGGAGAACAAATGCGTTTATAGTAAATCTGAGGCGAACCTTGATAGCCTGGGTGTGCTTGCGGCAAGCATTTGTCCGAGACTGATTGCAATCTATAGTCAATTCCTCCGTCAGTTTGATAACACTATTTACCGAACTAGACACTCCGATATTTACAGACTGCGTTTTTAGCTCATTACCACATCTTGACCGAGGCTCCACAGACAGCAACAAGCATCAATTTAGTTTCGCAGGCTCTCAACGAATTCCTTCATACGGAAATTTGTTATCTCAGGTGTAGATCCGGGATGGAGAGCTTATCTCTCCCCTGCCTCCTCAACTTTTTACCCATGGATTATTTTTACGTATCTATTTTCAAGTAGATCAGCTAACCTTCCTAAACTAAAGCAATAAAGTTTCTCTGTAATTCAAAAATTCTTCGAAAAAACTTCAAGACGAAATATTTTTCGGTAATGGATGCACTTTGCAAATTTATCGATTTCTGGAAGCATTGCAGCCAGAAAATGTTAATTCCTAATATGACCACCTGACAGTAACGAAGTTACGAAAATGCAGTCCCTTACGAAAACAAGAGCAAAAACAGCCTCGCTGGCGTTAGGGCAAATAAGTAGCTACTCTCGTTCAGAAATTGCTATGGCGTAGCTTGCAAAATGGTGGCAGTTCAGTGAAGTACTTTACTAAGCTGTACATTAATTTGCCCCATTAAAAGTATTTTAATTTAGGTGTGACATTTAGGTTACGAATACGGTATCCTCACTTTTTCTCCACTGTTTGTTATTAGTTCCTAGTTACTTTAAATCAACAGCGTATATGGACTTAGCTCTGCTCCTAGTAGGTAAACTGTACATCAGCAGATTGGTCGTGGATCAGGATAGTTCAACATTCCTGTATTATACGAAATATGAAGTGACGTTTTTAAGTTTAGATGCCTCAGGTTTCATCAGTGATTGTTAGGAAGTGTTATGTACATTTTGAGATCAATATTTTAATAGCTTTTGTCACAGACGTAGTAGCGCCAGGATAGATTGTAATCGTGGCACAGTTTCTCACCAAAGCCACGTATCATGTTATATTAAGGCTTGACACTTTTTTCCTTACGTTGAAATCTAAAAAACTGAACATTTAGAAATAGAATTAATCAAATGAAAATTCACCAATACAATGCAGGAACGATTCTTTTATTTACGAATTGTTCAAAGAATTAAGGACAGACATACACAGTATAAAAATCGAAAATTTAAGACACTTTTTGTGCATCACTGGACAATATTTTATACCACTGCCCTTATTTCTTGCACGTATACACTACTTTCATGACCTTAAAAAGAAATACCACGAACCACCACCGCTACACCTAAATACTGATTTACACGTCATGTGTAAACCAGATAGTTATTTCTACTACGATATTTAAGTAAATTGGATTAAAAATTAAAATGTAAACAACTTTCGTTGACAATACAGCTGAGGAGTACATCAATTACTTAGAACTATCATGCAATGAATTTCTTCTTCTTTGAAGTAGTCAGTGAAACTGTACTGCCCGCGCAGCTAGGCATCGGCACCACGACCGCCCTCACCCTCGGGGACGTCCGATGCAGGAGCGCTGTCTTTCACAGCCTCATCTTGGGAAACGCTTCCACCAGATGCCTCCTCTTCAGTCGATCTCCCACCTCCAGCGCCTGCCGTCACTTCAGATAGCATACCAAGCATCTTTTTGACTTCGAAAATCACGAACAGGGTGTAATCAGCTGCCCCCTTCACAGTCACTGCCATTGCCTTGTCGTGCAAGGATTTATCGAACTTGCGAACTACTTCCTTTGTAAACGCATTAGCGTCGTTCACCCGTTCGAGGGCCGATGACAGAATGCGAGCCATAGCTTCCGCCGCATGCCGTTTCTCGGCCAGTTCCTCCGCGCTGACACCGTGATCCTGCAGAGTTAGCTTCTCTATTTCCTCTGCAGCGCTGACGACTTGCCAGAGCACCTCCTCTCGCAGTATCCCACGCACCTGGAATGCGGGCAAGGACCCTTGCGTTTCTGGGAGGTAGCCCAGAGCACTCCTGTGGTACTGTAAGGCGGCCTCCACCGCTTCTACTGCGAGACCGGTGAACCGTGTTGTTAAACTCATAGAATGAGTAACTATTGCCAGCTTCTCTCCACTCAATGCCGCCTCTGATAATTTCACCAGATATGAAGACAAGCCATGCGCTTTTAGGGCGTGACCGACCACACACGCCACGCATTTGGCGCTGGTAAGTAGGTAGTCGCACGCTATTTTTATGAATGCGTCCGCTGTGGCGCTCATATGGTAAAGTGCTCCTCGCTCTCTCATAACCCCCTTTCCAGATTTACGACCACCGTCGCCTTGCTCTACAGGTCCGCCTGTCGTGCTGCTTAGTGTTCCAATGGAGGACTGCTCAGCGTCACCCTGTCGCACCATGGCCTTTCCAGCATTCTCAGGAGCGCTCTGTGCCTCTCCGGTGGGGACCGGCTTTGGACTGCTGCCAGCTGTTGGTTCCTCAACTTGCACCACAGTTCCGAGCGTGGTGCTACTTAGGGTCCCCACAGAGGACTTGAGAACGTCACCCTCGGGTGTCCCACTTCGCCCTTCACTACCACTACTCCCCGGAGTTCCCTCCCAAAATTTCTGGTGCACTATCAAACTTCTATCTAGCTTCTTCCTCTTTTTCTCCGTGAGACCTTCAATGCTAACTGCGCCTTCTCTCGGGATTTCCTCGGCACCTTGCTCTTGACTGCCCGAGACACCCAACGGTAAAGCGAAAGAACCGTAGGCAGCATTGAAGTACTCTTCGATAGCCTGAAGGCGATCTGGGAGATCTGAAGACTCCGTGGAACCCATGTAACGGTTCTCTAGCATCTCACGCCTGTAAGCTTCATCAACTCCGAATTTTGCCAACACAGCCATGGAGAAACTGCTAAGGTCGTCACTTGCTTTTGACACCCTGTCTAGACAATCAGTACCCAACATGGCCAAAGTGTTTGTATCCTTCCGCTTAACTTCAGCAGCGCCTGCGGTGTGGACGATAATTTGTACGCCTGCCTCAGCACCACTGCCCTTTCCGCTGCTGCTACCCTCCATGCCGCGGCTCGCACCCGCTCCTCCTTCGACCGGAGATTCCGACGACTCCGTTACTGGCGGCACGCAACTGTCTTCCATGTTACAGTTTGAAGCTGATCTTCGGGCGGCAGCTTTTGAAGCAGTTGGCAAAACCCTGCAGAAGAAAATTTGCAAATAGTGTCTTGCAGAGATACATGATATATTGAATTTTACAACATTGTTTCTGAAATGTACACACGTCTTATCTTAGAAAATAAGGAAAGGCAAACCGACGTTTCTAGCATTTGTAGACTTAGAGAAATGCTTTTGACTACGTTGACTGGAATACTGTTTCAAATTCTGAAGGTGGCAGGGGTAAAATACAGGGAGCGAAAGGCTATTTACAATTTGTACAGAATCCAGATGGCAGCTATAAGAGTCAAGGGACATGAAAGGGAAGCAGAGGTTGGGAAGGGAGTGACACAGGGTTGTAGCCTCTTCCCGATGTTATTCAATCTGTGTATTGAGCAAGCAATGAAGGAAACAAAAGAAAAATTCGGAGTAGGTATTAAAATCCATGGAGAAGAAACAAAAACTTTGAGGTTCGCCGATAACAGCAAAGGATTTGCAAGAGCAGTTGAACGGGATGTACCGTGTCTTGAAAGGAGGATATAAGATGAACATCAACAAAAGCAAAACGAGGATAATGGAGTTTAGTCGAACCAAGTCGGGTGATGCTGATGAATTAGATTAGTAAATAAGACACTGAAGGTAGTAAAGGAGTTTTGCTATTTGGGGAGCAAAATAACTGATGATGGTCGAAATAGAGAGGATATAAAATGTAGACTGGCAATGGCAAGGAAAGAGTTTCTAAAGAAGTGAAATTTGTTAACATCGAGTATAGATTTAAGTGTCAGGAAGTCGTTTCTGGAGGTATTTGTATGGAGTGTAGACATGTATGGAAGTGAAACATGGACTATGAATAGTTTGGACAAGAGAATAGAACCTTTCGAGATGTGGTGCTACAGAAGAATGCTGAAGATTAGATGGGTAGATCACGTAACCAATGAGTATGTGTCCAATAGAACTGGGGAGAAGAGGAGTTTGTGGCACAACTTGACTAGAAGAAGGGATCGGTTGGTAGGACATGTTCTGAGGCATCAAGGGATCACCAATTTAGTATTGAGGGCAGCGGGAAGGTAAAACTTGCAGAAGGACAAGAGATGAATAAACGAAGCAGATTCAAAAGGTATAGGGATGATGGAGCTTGCCTAGGATAGAGTAGCATGGAGAGCTGCATCAAAGCAGTCTCTGGACTTAAGACCACAACAGAACAACCGTTTGAAGTTTAACAGTTGCTCATTTGCTTGCAGTAAATTCAATCTTTCAGCAATTCGCAGTAAATTGCTTTTTCCAAACTTTGCGTTACGTTACGCTGAGGTTACTTAACGTCATTTTTACGTAAGGAAGTTTCAGTTACAGTATCATTGATTTAACCAGCAACTTCATTTTATTTTTTTTAAATAATGTATTTCAGGGTAATTAACTAAAGACTTTTTATTGATTTACTTTCTCGTAGAAGTATGACAACTTTGTTGCCTCGCCAGAGATTATTTGCTTAGTTTTCTTCGCCTTTGCCTTCGTTAGGTTATGGATATTCATTGCCCCAGAGGGATGGCGACCGTTTAGAAAAAGGCTTAGTCATTTTGTGTTAAATATTAATTGGCATCATCCTCCCCCACTTGGTTCGCGAGCGTTTAGATTACCTCAATAGTAGATTCTTACTTCAGGAATGTCTGTACAGTTTCCTCCTGCATACCAGCATTATTTTACTTCGGGAACGACAGCCTTCCTCAGTGTAAAATTTAATTAGTTATCACGGTCACTTTTATCACAATTCAATAGACCGTTTAGGAAGGGGAGGAGGCGGGGGAGGGGGGGAGGGGCTGGAGATGTTTTAAGCTGTGATGGACGACTGGTAATGTCCAGTAAGTAAGAACCAAGAGGGAACAATACGAGCTGAAGACGAAGAACAAAGTCTAGATTAGAAAGGGTGTAAGACATGAAGGTAGTCTTTCGCCGCTAGTATTCTATCCGTAGATCGAAGTAGCAGCGACGGAAATACGACGTTGAAGAATCGGAATAAATCCAAGGTGCAAGGATATCATATTCGCTGATATTGTTATTCCCTGTGAAAGGGAAATATTACTGGTACTGTTGAATTAACGGTAATTACTACAGAACACAGACAGTCGAAGACTGAAGTAAAGAAAAGCAGCAGAAATGAGAACAGCTAGAAATTTTTCAGAATTTTTTTCCACGACGACGACGTTAAGGAATTCTGCTGCCTAGGCAGCAAAATAGATCACGGACAACGCAAGGATGATATCAATAGCTGACTAGCACGGGCAAGAAAGGGGAATCCTGGCGAAGATTAGTACTAGGATCTAACATAGCTTAATCTGACGAAGAAATAATGAATGTTTGGAGCACAGAACTGCGTGGTACTGAGACATGATTTGGAGGAAAACCAGGAAATAGCTAAGCATCTGAAGAATCGGTGCTACGAATGAATGTATAAATTAGATGTACTGAGAAGGTAACGAATAAGGAAGTTCCCCGGAGAATCGGTGTGGAATGGAAAAATGGAGAACATTGGCAAGAGAAAGGGCAAAACGACTGGACATCTTAACACTTCATAGATGAACTTCCATGATAATAGACGGATCTGTTGAGGATAAGAACTAGACGAAAACAGGTTGGAATACGTCCAGCAGATATCTGAAGACGCAGGTTTTGAGTCTTATTCAGAGATGAAAAGGCTGGCACGAAGAGGAATTCGTGGGGGTCTCATGATTCTTGGTTTGTGGGGCGCTCAACTGCGCCAATATCAGAGCCCGTACAAATTCCGAACCTTTGCCGAGTCAAAACTCAACCAATTTCATGAATGATGGTTGGCTGTTCGAATCAAACTAAAAAGTACCAGTTAATTTCTCACTATAGTCATGCTGCCTCTTTCCCTATCAAATCTAGTTTTATCTCCGTATTGTGTTATGTATGCAGTGAGTTTTCTCGGATGAGTGAAGCATTGCGTAGCAACGATTTTCAAAATTGATTTTAGAGGTTTAACGCTTCATTAACAACTGAAAGCAGAACCTTACCACTGTCCTCGACACATCAGACCTCATTGGGAGAGATGTCGCATTAGGGTCAATATTTGGAGAGACTAAGTGGGTCACTGTCTCATGGTAGCTGTAGTTTTTCGAGTCGTTAACTTTGTATGACTACTTTCGTAGTATCTAAGCCGTAATTGAGAGGACACGTTCGCATTTTATTCACATGTAGTTTGAATTCCTTGTATTTTCCACCTTTGCTATTCTTCGTTTTTCTGTCTGTAGTTCGGAGAAGTGACGATCTAGAAATCTCTTCTCTAAACGGTCGCTTCTGCAGTGTGGTGTAGAAATTTCTCTTCCACGAAAGTAGCCCCTTTATTTTAACATAATGTGGTTAAAATTTTAGAATCTCTCTTTAGTACCGCTTAACTTCACGCCCAGCTGCCTCAGTTCACAGATTCCTATCCGTTTTCACTAACCTTACGCCATGTCAAATTTGACACCTTTATTTTCCTGTTGATGTAATTACCTGCTGTCAACCGGGCGTGGTGCACAGCATGAAGTAGCGTTCACAGTATGTCGAACATTTTGCAGAAGAATGTTTTAAATCTAAAGTGTACCATTTGAGTAATTACATTTTCGGTAACATTTACAATAAACGCGTTCAGCAGCTTCTGGTGACATGCACAGAAAGGTGTAAACTGAAGTACAGCTTGAAGATTCTAGGAAAGCACTATCCATGTGCTTATTAATTCTATCAGCCTAACACGGCTGGTTCCATTTAGGGGTAGTTGTGGATTAGTGTAACGTATAACAAATCTGGGAAATATAGAATAGAAAATATTTCTATGTGCTACACTGAAACTGCTTATGCCATGGATGGCACTGTGTGAACAGGGAGGGAAGCAGTTCGTGTTAGGAGTTAGCTTGTGAGTCATTACAGTACTACATCCAAAAGAGTAACTGAACGCTGCTTCATGGCTGGATTATGAAACGTATCGTATGCACCCTAAATACCATTAATATTTACGGAACACCCCGCATATCACGAAGGGCTTTTGCCCACGAGGAGACTTCGTAACTCTTTCAGTTGAGTTGACCCTTCCGTTCATGATCAGAAGATTTAATATCTTTCTACAGAAATGCAGATACCTGGATGAAGAGAAGTTTATTACTTACCGTCTAACAAAACAGCAGTGGTAACAGCAGCAGTGCGGTGACTTAAGTGAAGGTGCTCACCGTTTGCTGCTTCAAAGAACAGAAAACCAAGGACGGTGTGCTCTAAGTGCACAAAACACTTGCCAGAGCCGTAGCAATGTGGTTTTGTTTAACGATTTGTTCAGTACCATTATCACCAATGTGTTCTCAGTTTGTGATAATTGTGGCTTATGTTTCAGTTTTCGTGATGTAATTCCTGCATAGAAAATTTTCCAGCATTAAAAAATATGCATAATAAAGCTATAAAAATGATCATGCTGATGAAATACTCGTGCACGGTAATATCCAAAAGTACTCTCTTCATTTAAGATATCGTACTGAACACAATGGGTCTAATGAATCCAGGGTACGTACACGCTTTTCCTATAACCGCATACTACACCCTAGTAGACACCACAGATTCGATTAGCTTAACGGGACGAAAATTAGACACCCACTACCATCCCAATCTTCTTAGCGACCATAGTTTCGTTCCTTAAGGATCGAGCATTTGTTATCTAAACATCCACTATCTTTCTCCTAAATTTGCCCATTTTCTCATTCACTTACGATTTAGCCTGCTGGTGAGAATACGCAAGGCGGCCAATAAAATTTCTCCCTCTAGAGAATTTACGCCTCCCCTGGTGCTTCATGAGCTAATCGTCTCACGTGTCTGAAGAGCTTTACAACCTAACGTAACCACCTTTACTTTCACTTCGAGGTCTTACAGAGCTCCAGTCTAGAATTCCGTCTGCAGAATGAAATTTATCACATCACTACTGTGGCGTAATCCGTGGTTGAAGAGGTCTGGGACCGAAACATCTATTTTGTAGTTCATTTAATCGCTGTACACTGAAAATACAACACTACGCAACATCTTACTGAGAGGCAATATTTAAGCATAGAAACTGCGTGCTGGATTTACGCATCAAGATTAACTGATATTTGCACTTGGAGGGAGGGAGGGAGGGAATGCTTTTCCCGACAATTACCGAAATAAGGCGTCACGCGTCGGAGCTTCGTTTTTCAGTAGCTGTTACGTTTAGATGCTTTGATAGCTAAGTCGACTAAAGCCGTGCCCTTGAAACCGCTGCCAGGTCAGAATCCTGTTTCAGCACCCATACCTGGTAGAATGTTTCAAAATAACGCACTCTCAGCTGCAGAGGAAATATGTATCAGAGCGCGAACGCAGGTTATAAGGTAACTGGCGCTAGTGCCATATTTCTGGCACCGTTTCTTAATGCTTACACTGCTGAAACTGCGAACAATCAACCGACATATTATCCATTTCTCAAGGAACTTGTTCCAAGTAGTGTTAAGTGGCATGTGAGTATGAGGTGTTGTGCTAAAGTATCGACAATGAACACCGAACAATAGTTAATACAATAACCACACATTTCTAAGTTTACGTTTTACTTAGTATCCTGTGAAGATTAGTTTGAAGTTACACGGGACTTTCGACCAGTCACGAAAGCATCCTTAGTGGGCAGGCAGGGTAGGTAAGGATAGTGCAGTACAGTCTGGCTAGACCGTGCTAGTGTTACGTTTTTGTCTCCTAACGTTAGTTAACTTGACTGCCTACGGGTGTTTGTTGTCTTACGACCATCGGGAAGTTTGGAAACATTTAGTGCCGGATTGTTAATATCAGAGTTTCGGCAGACTCCCTGCAAGTAATGCATTCTCGGGTTTAATCCACTGTGGAAACTTTCCTCATTCTGGAATGAAATAGCTGACCTGATAGTCCCGGTTTTCATCCTTATTTTGCTACTAAGCACCATCCCATAATTTTCTGTCTACTGATTTCTTATTAGAAACCAAGCCCGATTAGTAATTCCAGTGGCGGACATCTACACAGATTTGGAAAAAAAAAGGGCTAACCTTTCTTCATTGTGACTATTTACGCAATAGTCGAGAGAAATTGCTTGAACTCCCCTTCACGTATTGTTGAATGCAGCCCTCCACATACAGACACCAGCGGTAACTATGTGCTATATAGTGATGCGACATGGCATTAACAATTCTAATCCAGAAAACTTTAGCACATATACCGCTACAATATTTGGTAGTGTGAAACCTTTACTCTCATTATCACGAATCAAATCACAATTTACTGGGCTTTATGATACAATACAGCATACATGTTCCCGCGTGGTCGTTATGGTACTACAGAACTGCACACAAATGTTTCCAGAGGCAAAGCTGAACCTCTCAAATGAGATACATCGCACGATTCCAAACGTTGTGAATGATGTTCTAGGCGCTTACTAAGCAATAGCTTCCCAACCAACGTAATACTTTGTAGGGATGCACTACAATTTCACATGAACTTCGTTTTCGTTCTTTTATATTTCGTTCATTTTGCGGTATTTTATGTGGGAACATTTGAGGAATCGTATGTGAAACATGTTACTCATGTTAAATATTTACAGCGTACCCAAGTAAAGTACATTGTAGTTCTGGAAGCTTTGGTCCAGCATGGAACATTTTCTGTTTAACGAATATTGTTACAGAAGAAAGTCGATGAGGGAGGTATGTCAACGCGGGATTTAGTAGCGTTTTAACACACTGTCGTGTCATGTCCAGTTATTGATACGAAAAGCAAACATACGGAGAATTTGTATTAGTTGCAAAGAGCACAGTGATGTTTGGAAGAACACGTGCATTTCGGAAGAGTAGTAGTAAAGCAGAACGTTGTCCATCGTTGAAAACGATGGCTGCATCAGCACTCAGTATTCCTAGACTAATATTTTCGAAGATAGGCGCAGAATAGGAAGCGCGAGTGGGTAATGCATCAGAGGCAGCAGTGTCAGAAAAATGTTTCTGAATGACGTTACTGAGAATAAGAAGAAAGAGCAAGCAGCACGAAGCTTTATATTACTGCAGACTTTCAACAAGTATTTTGTTAGTGAACGAGGTCGTCATCCCCATTTTGCTGCACGTCAACAGCTTTCCAGAACAGCTGAGTGCTCCAGTGGTAGACTAGCAGATTAGACAAGTGAGAGTATCAGTCACTTCAGACCTATCACTGTGTACACCGTAAAAACGGTGACTTTATACCAATAATAAAGTAACCTGAACGAACTGGTTTAAGAATTTCGTGTTACTCGATGTATCATTTGTAATAGCAATATTACTCTTCGCTGTGTAGATTTTTAGTATGGCGTAGTAACTTAATATCTAAGTTAATGCATGGAATCATCTGTTCTTATCCAATAGCTTTCCCTTTACCAAAATAACTTTTCGAAAGTATGTTACGAGCAAGTTTTACACTTAAGATGACAAGGTTGGTTGAAGATTTGAGATTAGATGTGCGACTTTTATCTGACAGCAAGATTTATATTCGAAGCCACACATCATTAACCACAGACCTGTGTTAATATTAGGACCGACTTCGATTAGGATTCACAACTTCATAGGCACCTGCTTTTCCAATATCAACTACGATTACGTTGATCTGAACTTCTACTGCACCAATATGAGAACATCGTAATGAAGCCCCTCTGTCAACTTACTCCTTACGTAACTATTTCTTCCAACAGAATTGCGTTATTTGTCCGCATATCTGCTCTATACAGCAAACAATGAGCCATTGAGAAGTACATTACGGCAGTCCTTCCTAGCACTTTTGTTACTATGTAAATAATTTCCGGTCGTAATTTGGGAGTATGTACAGGAGTGCATTGGCGTGTTATCTTTCCTACCGCATTCAGGCATTAAGGGGAAAAAATTTACCTACATGGGAAGCACTGAGATACGGTAAGTCAAATGAAAATCATACTACAAATTACTTTTTGGTTGGCGAGGTAATTTAATGCAAAGTACCATATGCTAAGATGTTTAGCTACGACCTTTCACTGACCTGTTCCCATTGAATTACAGGAAACTTTGTGAGGATGTTGGTATTACTCATTTAGGAGATACTGTCAGAGGTATCTTAGATCACGCCTGCGATTTACAAGCGCCAAACTTTCGTAACTGTCTACACCGATACAGAAAGTCGTAGTAGCCAAGCAGCAGAATGTACGTAACAGACGACCTACGACCATTTTAAGTCAAGTTTAAACATAACTCGCATTCCAGGGAAAATTGCACAAACATGTCGCATTGTTTTAGACGGCACTCCTTTCCTCCTGCCCGCTCATGTTTTCATGACCGACGAAGTCTCCCGCCCATAGGTCTGTAACTTTTACGAGTAAATTTTAAATGACTCATCTGATCACAATGTGAATATAGTGTTCAGTATTGTTAAAAATGGTACTGAAATTTCACCATTTAATGTCCATTTTTGAAGTTGTTTCCTTGACGCCAAATCCCACACAGGATTCACTGCTCTTTCCACAATTCAGCACACCGTGGTGTATTCTACCTTTGCCACAACACCTGCCACATTTTTCTTGTGTGATTTGTTTTCTCCCGTTTCCTCTTGTTGGCAAAGTTTCAGTTGTGTGCGTAGTGAGATGCTTTGAGAAACTTCTTTAAATGCGAGAAAAGCCACAGTAATGGCCAAGTATTTAGTGACAATTACGTTACCCTTCTAAGGCACGCAAGTTGCGCAGCTGTTATCTAATTCAGTGTGATTCAAAGTAGATTTTATACTCTGCTAAATTGACAGACGCAAGTGCAGTCTTGTGACACTATTGAAGTTTTTTTTTAAAAAAAAGGTCAATTCTTCGTAAAATCGTTTACGTAGGTCGTCCTTGAGTTCTGCCTCTTAAGAAGGCAAGTGACTAAAGGGGAAGAAGAAAATTACTTTCCGTGAAGTATCTGGGTAAATACCATGTTTGGAGAAAACGTTGGCAGGTTGTCAGACCTAACTATTCCGAAAAATGTTATCAGTAAAATATTTCCGAAGTAAACTGACCGTAAGTTCATAGTGTACGGAAAGATGCATTATCAGTTTCTTCAATTAAGTTACTGAATAAGTTCTTCGTGAATTAGCACTGTACATCAAGGATAAACCGACTAAAGAAGCGTAGTTTCAAACAGACTATGCGTTTTATTTCTACACAAACTATTAGACAGCTCATCTTTCTACATCCCTGCACTTTCGCTGCAAGAGGAGCAATCATTTCATCTACTAATATATGTGGAAGGTCGCTTATGTATATCAGGAGCAGCGGAGGACCTATATTAGGACCATGTTTGTCCCGTGATAAAATGCTTAGTTCACGCCATTTAAGAAAACCATTAACTTCTTGCATGTACTATACCATAATATATAATAGTCATTTTGTGGAAGGTATTGCTCGCTATGGCTGAATCCTAAGACTGAATTGTAGTGCCTAAGTTAATCAGGAGGGCACATTCTCTTAACCTCCTAGATGCTGAAGGTTACTGCGTATAACACTTACGGATGTATACAAACCACACATACCTTCGACAGCCTTTCAGCTGTATTTAGGGAATACTGCTCAGTAAAGTGACAGGAAAAGTTTACGCTTAGTACATGCTTGAAAGTAAAATTACTTCTGAACAGTCGTATGAATGCCTGAAAGCATACCGAGTCCAGCTGAGCTGGTTCATGTCTAACATACCAGAATGTTTGGTAGTACTTCGCGACAGTCCTGAAGTATCCTGTTTTAAGAGGTGATTACGAACGAAATGCGAGCAGAGAAGAGAATTTAAAGCATTCTGAAGCTATGACGGAGAAGATGCATTAGTATGTGGCAGTATTCAAGTGAAGTCCTGGAAAATACCTTGCACGTTTGAAGAAACTACCTCCTTAACACGTCTTTCGCAAAAAGCTCACGAATACTAGATGTGGCAAACATTCTAGTATAGTATACCCACATGTTTCTGAAATTATGACTTCCATCAGAGATGGGCAACTTATTTACAAAACTAATAGAACTGTGGAACTCCTCTCTGAACACCTATTTCCACACCTACTGAACGAATTTTTATGGGATTTAACAGGTAACTTCATCTTAGTTTGGGACAACAAGTTTTATTTCATGCATTTTGATCACGAAAAATTTAGTTTTTAGTTTTAGTCATACTACTGTAAATTTAAAAATCTTTTACAGTTTTGCAAATAAACCGCTGAACCAATTTGTATGAAACTGGTGTGGATACAGCTTGAGCCCCGATAAAGACATGCTACTTCAAGAAATGAAAACCGATCTCTATGCAGTAGGTATGGAAAATGTTTTACGCCACTGAACTTAACCCACGTTAAAAGTCGTGGAAATTATGTAATGCACAGTTTATGAATAGTTAGTCCAACTGCACAACGCACAGCCCCACGTTCCAGGCCATGTTCCTCTGCACACAGCTCGGCAGCGACGCCGTGCATGCCACCACATCGTGTGTTGGGCGTTCGGGGGCGAAGGGTAGGTGAAGGGTGGGGTGGGTTTAGTCGTGATCTATACTTTCCGAAAAAAGGCAGACTCTTAAGGGCAACTGACATTACGCGTACAATGGCTTACCTATTTATCGTTAGCTATTTAGAGGGGGGCAATGACTACTCTGGAAACGCATTGGTAACTGACTAGAAAACTTCGGTAACCGAAAACAGACTTGCACGAAGCGCTTAACGATTGAATTATGAAAGGCAGCAAATGTTCCTTTTCTTGGCTGTTTAAGGTTATTACATAGCTTTTGCTTACATCTTTCAGGAACTTAGAATAAGTGACTGGAGAGGACGTTTGGAGCATATAATCAGATGTTACGAGGAGTTTAAAAATAGTTGAATTTATGAATATTTCCTCAGACGAAGTGAGATTAGTACGGAATTTCTCAACTATACTACGTACTCTCGCGGATGGCTGACCACAAACAATTGGGTTGTGACCATGTACAATTGTTCTTGTCAATGAATGCATATGGAATTGACAAATTGAAAGGTTATATCATATTTCCATTTGTACCGTATGGGTGGGGGAGCGTGTGATCTGTATTGGCACGTCTAATAGGCCACGTGCCTGGAGTTTAGGTTCTCTCGCTAGCACGCTCTCATTGTTGGCATTGGTATTTACTCTCAGAGGCATAATGGATTATCTGCTCCATGTTTTGTCACAACTAGAACCGTTTGCACTCTATGTACAAGATTTCTACTTCATGAACACCTTGCTTGATTTGTGTTTCTAACCGTTAACTATTCCTATGAGCAATTACTTTCCACAAGAATTGCAACCACGTTCCTTTTAGTTGCTTTGCGGCGCTAACATTGAATTATACCCCTTTCCGACACATTACGAAAAAAAGAGTTAAGTTTAGGAAATAGTGTATTCCGTCGGACCACTCCCGCAGACCAGCAACGCGCAACCTGAAGTATATCTATGCTAGAACACTAATCTCAGTTCTATGATGTCCCATTCCCGTCCGTACAGAAGCCAGAGTATTGGGTGGAAGAATTTCGTCAAACACCGTGTTGTTTACACTCAAATGGCTGAATTACGTAAGTCATTGACTAGGTTCTGTGGTTAAATGGTAAGGAGCAGTTTCCTTGCCAATACTGCTTTCATAATCAGGTATGATGTAGGCCGAAGCAATGAGACATCCAATCAAGAGAATTGGATCAGTAGCTAAGGAAGATCAGTTGACGCAGACCTTTACTGTCATCGACGATTTCTCAGCCATACATACAATTTTTGTTTTGTTGAGATTAAAACAAACCGACTGCAAGCCGTTTAATTAGAAACTTCCTTAGAAACAACTTAACCCGTAAAATGACAGTGCAGTTGCGGGACGCATCTACAGCGGTTACATCAGATCACCGACTGCCCTTGTCCGCAATCCTGGCTTCGTCAATCTGGAGTCCAATTCAGGAGACTCGACTGTTCCATTCACTCGCATATTTAGCATTCTCTTAAATCGCTGACACTGTCACCAATACTGCCTCTCACCAATATGGCTACCTCTATTTTCCCCTGCTTAACTGCGGAATCTACAAAAATATGGTGGTTTTAGTGAATAAGAAAGCCGAAATACAGCCTCATTCTGTTCGCTAGTGTTAAAATTGACAGCGACTGCATCCAAGTCCGATTTCAAATTAGTCGCTGCTACGTTACAGTTATTTCTAGTTCATCAATAAACCAATATGAACGACAATCTGTTCAAGTATGTAGTAGACACCTAAAACTACACGAGAACAATGCGTCTGTATTACAAACGTATGAAACATTATAAGGGCTAGTGGAATGGTGTGTGGAGAAGGGATATACGTGTATGTAACATCGTTTTTTCTTTAATTGTATTTCAATATTTATCAAGTTTATGTTGACGCCATGTACTATGACTCCGCACCACTACATTAGTAACAAAAATAGTCACACGTAGAAGCGAAGACGAAACTTCTTTCCACCGTGCACAGATCCTCATGGTTACTGTTTTCGCACTGGAGTACTGTAATTTTACCACGACGAAGTTTCTGTAATTCATAATACTTCTCATTCCATTGGGTATGGGCATTTACAACTAAATTTTAGCGATAATTAACGCTTGCTACGTTGCACTAATGTCTAAGAAATATACGAGGGCAGTTTACTTATTATCATTAGACGGCAATTACCGAGTGAACTACATCTCTAGGGTTGTAAAGCTTAACTGAAGGGCTCCAAGACAGATTCGACAGGAATAAATTAAGAGCTACTTAAGGAAGGAAAATTCATTCACGAAGTTGGTAAAAACTTAACACTTTCGCCTACAGCATGTCTTGCACTTACCTTGCCCATTTCACATAAGGAAGAAGCTTCGATAAATCTGAATGTTTACGACCAATACTGTGTTTTGTGTACCATGCGTAGTGGTAAGACTCACTTTATATTCAGATGCGCCAGGGTAACAGTTTCTAACAGCCGTAGTGATATCGCTAACCTTAAACATACTAAAAATGAGGTTAACTTAAGTAACCGTTTTTCACTTTTCTTGTAAAAGTATTGACACTGTTTTAAGGGCTGTACTTTGTACCAAATTGACAAATTTAACTTAGTTGGAAGAAAGACGTACAGCACAACCGTACTACGATCTTGATAACCTAATGTCAGAAGCAATGTCTACAAACGATTCCTCGGTATTTCGCTAAATTATTTTCTACACAGAACAGTACTTCAGTGATATGCCTGATTTTGAACTTTCATTATTAATACTGCATCTAGCTGTCTTAATACTGAACTAAGTATATTTTTAGTCTTCAAATTGAGAGTAATCCATGCAGTCTGTAGGACCCACAATCGTCAATGTGAGGAACTACTGTATCAAGTTCTCACTTTTCCTACTACAGCTGTAACTAATACTTCGAGGATTTGATTCCTACAACCCGCGGCGGGTATGTTTCAGGTGGCTGACGGTTTTGGCCGTTAATGGCCATCGTATCTAAGGAAAAACAGAAAAAACCACCAAATACGTGGGTATCGTTATATAGGTCTTAATATCTACGATTTGAAACTAACAATTTAGCCATCCTGGAAATGTCGACGTGAATCATACCGAATCTGCGACAGTTTAACAAGACAAATCATTTCAGACATATCTACCAGAAATGGTCTGTCCAAAGCTTCAGTGCAGGTTTGTACGACTGAATTAGTACTCAGTGTATTATGTTTTCTTGCGGAAATATTGCAGCCGATACGTGAAGATATTTTTGTTCTAACTTTGGAATGAGAAAAGCACCAGAAATACGTCTAATATTATCAAACCTAGATGATAAAAGTCCCGTGGGTTATAAATGGTGCTTCTTTCATTGATACTAAGCATACACGGCAGTTTAACACCGACCTCCTCTTAAATACCCATAACCCCACAACTAATTTCCTCTCGAAGAAACTGGGAATGGAAATGTGCTAAACTGCAACCCTGAAGACGTAACTACATTTTAACTGATGACATGGCTATACATGCAAGCAACCTCTGACTAGGCGACTATTTGCTATTCTCTAAAATTTCCCGTACAGCTATTTGTCATATGAGTGGCGTGCCCTCGGTTCTTTGCAGATTTACCCGTACGTTTTTAAGCACGAATACCTGATAATTCACCTTGAATTTTCACTGACTCGCGAGAGTCGTTACAATCCCATGTGCCCATACAAATCCACTGGAATAACCCGCTAGGAGCTGAAGATGAAAGCCACTATTTTTTCCACGAAGTGAATCGTCCACAGCTGCACTTATTCCTCTGCTCTTAACATCTTGAAGGCTAAAGCCTTATAATTTGTAATTGGGCTTTAAACTAGAAATCTGTAAGTACCTGTGAATTAATTCCGAAAACGCCAGCTGCAGTTCCACAACTGCTTCCTCAAAATTGTCTCCGCAATTGCCAGTATTCTCAGCTCCATTCCCACGAGAAAGGTGTAGTCACACTGTTCCTATAGCTCTGCTCAGGTTCAGACGAACGCTTCAACATAGGTAAACTGTTGAAAAATTACTGCTTGGTAAAGAAAAGGGCAGATACTATGGAGAAGCTTTTACTTATTCATTTCCGAGTACAAAATTATCTTTTTTAGTTCTTGTGCACTGTATGAAACGAAGTATAAACTCTCGCGCGCAGAGGGGGTGGGGATGGTGAGAATGACACTCCATAAAGTGTATCTTCAACGTGACGCCGAATGCATCCTAGAAAAGATGATTTTAAGTTACTACAAAATAGTGTTGTCAGTCTTTAGACTAACGATATCTCCACTTCAAATAAAATTTGTACCTTCCGAAATGGTACGCACCTCACGGTCTGACTTTACCAAAGCATGGGAGCCGCAACTACATTCCCAGTACGTGTCTATTACGTTTTAGCCGGCAACCACTTCCCTAGATTAGAATTTTAGGGTACTACAATTTACTCCACGCTCTCGGGGAAGGGAGGTGGCGGGGGGGAGAGAGGCTCGTTTCTCACACGGAAGATTTAACATTCGGCTTCTGTATTTGTCTAACCTATCATCTTAAAAGCATGACAAATGCTTATGTGCGTACGTTACCTAACCTGTATTCAGTGAACTGCTAAGTTTTTTGCGAGGTATTTCGTAAGATCGACCGAAAAATGTTGACAAATATACAGGATGAAAAGGGCTACTACATTCGCTGCGAACGCACGTGACCAGTAAGTAAGGACAGTAACCGTCCACAATAGGGAAAACTTTTCTACCGACTACCGTAGGCACAGTAGTTCAGACAATATTCCCAGCCTGGATTGTACAAACAATGGTGGGAGGAAAATCAGAAGCATTATATGAAGTACTATAACTTCGACGAGAAACTTTACTCGTCTGAACAAGACGTGATTCTTATAAAAGAAAGAATCATGCACTGAAATGTGTGTAACCATAGACAAACAAAGAAATAGCTATCGTGTAGACGGGCCGCGTTTATGAACCTTTTCAGTTTACTTCTTTGAACTATTTCCGATAGTATCAATTGCTGATGTACGATACTGTTATTTTTTGTCAATACACCGTACTTACAACAGCTAAAAAACAATTTGCCTATCACTGAAGTTCTTTTGAAGTACACAATTTAACGCCAACTTTTATATCCTCCTGTGGGGAATAAGCGTTCGTATCTCACCCGCGGCAGTAGGGGGAACAAATCCAATATTCCCACGATTTCAGTTTCACAGTATAGTAATAACAGTTTCGAAAAAGTCCCCCAGTGCTTGCTTCTATTTTTTTCATCTTTTTCTCACAGTTCCAATAAAGTTATGTAAGACCCAATACGACGGCTATGTCCAGATCCACACAACTTACACTCCCTCCTATTCTCCATTGAATTTTGCACTAATTTATGAAAACGGTAAGTCAGGGCCGAGTACGTGGTTGTAGAATATACTCTACAGTTCAGTATTTAGTTTTCCCGATTAAGTAATCTTACACATTCACGTGACCTCCTTACTGCTCCTTACAGTTGTCAGTCCAATTTAACATACTGAACGTGTTGTATACCACATTATCAACACCTATCTCATAATCTAAAACTTAGTTGAACGACATGGAATACCTTCACGACTTAAGGCTAACTTCAGATTTAGCAGTGCTGAATACGATGCCAGCCGAAACGAGGAACTTAGAACTATGAAATCCCCCCCTTGTTTACTTCAGCTCATTCCATAAACACTGAAATATAGTTGAAATAAAGACAAATTACCTGCAGTTGGTTTCGATGAGGCAAGCAGCAGCGCCAAAAGATGGAGCTGCAACACGAAGGCGCACTCCAAGTGACGAGCTTGCCTGTCGAATGTCTATGTATGCTGTTACTTACGACCGCAGAGAAGCATTAGACGCGCCACCCGGACGGCCGGTTCACGAACTACACCACAGTTTACGCCATAAACATCTTTGAGAAATGTTAACCATCGCTATCATTTTTTTCTTGAATTATGGTGTTACTTTATAATTCCCCATAACACCTGAAAGACGATATACACTAGAGAGTAAGAGTGTTTTATATCGTATCTATACGACACAGAATTAGCTATGATATTGTTTTCTTCGTGTCATGC
Organism: Schistocerca piceifrons; assembly: GCF_021461385.2. Taxonomy (NCBI): domain Eukaryota; kingdom Metazoa; phylum Arthropoda; class Insecta; order Orthoptera; family Acrididae; genus Schistocerca; species Schistocerca piceifrons. The sequence goes on along the minus strand of NC_060138.1, from coordinate 1,021,867,778 downwards.
TGTTTACTGTATGAGAATACGTGAAATTCCCTTGAAGTTCTTCTGTAGTCATTGGCCATAGCCAGTTACAGGAGTACGATGTAACGTGGATTTCGAACCATGGTACTTCTTAACATTTGGGTGAAACACAGTAATATCGAAAAGTTATATGATTAAAATTCGCTCCAAAATTTAAATATAATCATAATCATAAAGAGCAAACAGTCTTTCACAGTAATCAAAAATATCTATTTCATAATCTCTGTGGATTAGTTTACACATACTTAATGAGAAGGGCTTTACGTGCAAATAGAGATAGGCAAATGAAATGAAATTACAAAGAATATTATCAGACTCAATATAAACTTGCTCGTAAACGAAATATATTTTCTTAGTGAAGTTTATGCAGCGAACATCATGTCACGTGTACAACGACCAATGCTATAAAAGAATTCTTGCTTAAAATAGTATTTTCGTGTAAATTGGACAGGTGTTACGTGGACTCAGGACGATACGTACCACACAGTGAGTATGTGCTACATAGCAACCGGCAAAAGAAATGAAGGAAGGAGCATGTTAACTTAACGTCTCGTCGACGATGATGTTATTAGAGACGGTGCACAAGTTCGGATTAGAGACAAGTGGAGCAGGAAACCGCTTGTGCGATTTCTAGGGAACCATCCTGGATACGCCTTAAGCCATTTGGAATAACTAATGTTGTAAGTTTCAGCGCCTAATTTGCTGTTACGTAATATGGTATTTTACTACAGGAATAACAGTTTTGTAATGATGGGTGAGGAGGACCAGTTTGCAAAGGTTTTACCCTCCTGTGTGTCAGGATAAGACTACGGGAACCAAATGGGAATGGTTTCAAGTGAATACAGAGTTGTTTGATTTTTTGTCAACTAATACTGTTATCTTTTCGGAAATAATACGTAACGGTTGGTGTACCATCAAACACTGGCACGTAAAAGATCTTAAGTGAGAATTGGGCTTATTACATTTGTGTTGATACATTTGTGCACGATTTAAATCATGAGTTATTGCAGTAGTTGTTTTATCAACATGAACATCGGTTGGTGAAATAGAGTTTTACAAAAATAGACGGTTCAGTTTCAACACGAATAAAACCAATTCTTCTGTCTCCCAGGCTGCTTTACTTTCGGGTAAGTTAGTCTCTTATTTCAACATGAGTAGCTAGTTTCGGCATTGTCTATTTTGTAAGAGACCAAAGCATATCATGCACAAGTGCGAAAAATTCACATGTTTTACAACCAAACGTGTCTCTTATAGAAGTGACTGTAAACAGGTGCATAACATGGATTGGCCTGCGCCGGCCGGTCTGGCCGAGCGGTTCTAGGCGCTACAGTCTGGCACCGCGCGACCGCTACGGTCGCAGGTTCGAATCCTGCCTCGGGCATGGATGTGTGTGATGTCCTAGGGGACTGATGACCTCAGAAGTTAAGTCCCATAGTGCTCAGAGCCATTTGAACCATTTGATTGGTCTGCCACAAACATGATGCTTGCACATGACACTTGTACAGCTTGATGTTACCCAGTGTGTTATACCGGCGCTACCTGACCAAATGCAAATCTCTTCTCCCTACAACTTCAAAATTCATTATTTGCCTGCGTCATTGTTGTCCAAGAACTTTCCCCAGTGTTTAAGTGCAATTCTGATATCTATTCAAATTACTGCGGCATCTATTTATAATTACCTTAGTAAGTTATCGCATGGGCCAAACCTGACTTCCTTCTTACAGCACTGTGTGGACATTCTAACGGGAATGTTTTGCCATAGTGACATTATTTTGTTTTATAAGGGGACAGAACAGCCATTCTACCTCCATGATGTCATGTGTCTCCGTTACTAATCAATCCATCTTACAAGGATTCACTGATTTGCTATGCATGCATGAATTCTGATCATTTCTTGAAGAGATGGGACTATAAAGCGTTGCATATGTACGAAGCATACATTGCAATTGTCGCCACAGAACTCCATTGTCGCCTTAGTCTTTTCAATTCCCAGTTGTTGTCACTCAAATACTAACAAATTATCGTGTTTCACGTATTTCAAAATGCAGTAACTCGTTTCGACAAGGCAATAGTCATGAATGGGTGCAGATAAAAGAGAGAAGATAACATTTCAGCTGAATCTGGCCATTTTCACATTTAAAGACCATCTTGTGACACATCAGAGAGATATATAATTATATGAGGAGCGCCGTGGTGCCGTGGTTAGCGTGAGTAGTTGCGGAGAGAGGGGTCCTTGGTTCAAGTCTTCCCTCGAGTGAAAAGTTTACTTTATTTATTATACAGTTCCACACAGTAAATGGAATGACACCATTAATAAATATAGACTTCGATCAGAAATCGGTAGCTAAGGTAGAATATTCAAAATTTCTAGGTGTATGCATTGATGAGGGGTTGAACTGGAAGAAACACACTGAGGATCTGCTGAAACGTTTGAGTTCAGCTACTTATGCTATTGTAGTCATTGCAAATTTTGGAGATATACATCTGAGTAAATTAGCTTACCACGCCTATTTTCATTCTCTGCTTTTGTATGGCATCATATTCTGTGGTAACTCGTCATTGAGTAAAAGAGTGTTCATTGCACAAAAGCGTGTAATCAGAATAATTGCTGGAGCTCATCCAAGATCATCCTGCAGACACTTATTTAAAGAGCTAGGGATTTTCACTGTAGCCTCACAATATATATATATATATACTCACTTATGAAATTTGTTATTAACAATCCGAACGAATTCAAAAGTAATAGCAGTGTACATGGCTACAACACTAAGAGAAAGGATGATCTTCACTACTCAAGGTTAAATCTAACTTTGGCTCAGAAGGGGGTAAATTATGCTGCCACAAAAGTCTTTGGTCACTTACGTAATAGCATCAAAAGTCTGACAGATAGCCATACAACATTTAAAAGGAAATTAAAAGAATTTCTTAATGGCAACTCCTTCTACTCATTGGATGAATTTTTGGATATAGTAAGTGGGTAATTTCCCCAACGCCCACAAAAAAATTAAAAATATTGTGTCATGTAATATTTTGTGTAATGTAATATCTTGTAGAGACACCTTTTATTAACCTGACACGTTCCACATCATTACGAAGTGTCGTATTCATGATCTATGGAACAAGTACTAATATAATCTAATCTCTTCTAATCTAAGAGTAAGAATAATGTCTTTCATTTGAGCATAGCTTCCTTCCTTATCGAGTTATTTACAAGTATCAATTCTGATGACATTCACAAACGCCAGTGCTCCGAGATAATCCTGATATCAAGAGATATCATCATCTCCACCAAGACAGGCCACCCATTGCCCACAGTGCGGTACTGAAACATCTCAAGAAATTCTGTCGCAGGCAAACCGAAAATGGTCGTCGATGAATAAGTATGGGAGCTATGTGCGTTCTGGAACAAAAGACCTATTGTTCTCCCTATGTAAACAAATTGGACACTTGTCCTCACCTTATATTATGACTCTTATTTAAGCAAAGCACTCACCTGATCTCGTTTAGGATCTACTGGTGGCCCATAGCTGTCATTGTATCTACCACAATTTATGGCACAAGACGACCACCGTACAGAGCGTGTACCTGTGGCAGCCAGGCAGGCAAGCCAGCCTCAGCGGGGAGCAGATACACTTTCATTCGTCCTTTTTCTGACCACCAATGTAATAGATATATTAAAAAAGTAAAAAAAAAAAAACCTCGACAATTCAATCCCGGTTTTGAGATATACAATCTCATCAAACGTATCTGCACACTTATTAGTGAACATTAAATTTGATGTTTATGCCACTCGAATCGTACGTCCCACTTAAAAAGAAAAATTGTGACTCACATTATTCTCACGTGCGTGCGAGATTTAGGGTGCATTCAAAATTCCTCGTTCTTTCGAGGTGTCCTAACGTAACACCCTCAAGAATAAATAGTAAAATTACGACGTCGCGTAATATGATCCGTCTTTTATATGTACAGAAACGGAGACGAAATGGCATTATTAGAGAATCGTTTATATCAGTTGGGAAGATGAGGCGAAGAGCGTGCTTTACGCCCACAACAATTCGAAGAACATATAATCCACACAAATAAGTGACTGCCATACACTTCTCGACTATTGCTGTGCTGTACAGGATCATTACCAGACAGGAGTGTTGTATGATCTCGAAAAGAAGTTCATAGATCGTTGCATCATCCTTGCATTTTCGCGAAATGGGTGAGAGAATGCGTAGCATCTCTCCTTACGTAGACAGAATGATTTTATATTTTACTTGATCTTAACACTGACTCTAAGAACGAGAGAGCTATAAGCGTATTAAAAATTTTATTCTGATAAATGATCTTCAATGCCTCTATGAAAGTAACTTTTAGAAATCTTTAAAAATCTTGTCTCTATTATTTTGGTAATATATTTTCATTGAAATAATCCTTTTGAGTTACTTTACGAAACAGTCTGTGGCAAAGACTTCATTTGAGCATCGCCATATTTAGATGTCATATCACAAAAGTTTTTTCCATTAAGAGTTTGTAAATTATTTATTACTATTGACAGGAAGCAAGGTTTCGGCCAGTTTCTCCTTAGAAAAGTCGCTACTTATTTGGAGTATTTTAAGCCATACACACTTTACCCTGATTTTCTCACAATATTTGTCACGTATCTCTTTTCTTCCAAACGTTTCCAGCACAACTCTACGCACTTTATTATCGAAGCTGCATTCCTCACTGGAGAGATCTCTTTTTCAAAAGTCTCCATCCAAGGATACAGATCACTGTTAATCCCTTCACAACAAGGAAGGAAAGTGCATACAAAGACTACTTCTTCCTTCCTTCCTTCACCTTCACCTAGTTTCATATGATTTGCACTTGAGCCCCAATAGCTCCTGTCATATTGTACATAAAATGTAATTTCTTGAAGAAATCTTGATTCACTGCATTCAATGAAGGACCTTCATCTAAAACGATGTTTTTTTTTCGTTGCCGTAATTGCAGCCTACACTAAGTCAGTAGTAGGGCTCCTACACCTCTGAGGTTACTGTTGCATTATGACAGACTCATTTTCTTGTTATTGGTATTTATGTCCTCATTCTGTTGAACGACCAAGAATGGAGAACTGCTGGAGTCGTTGTTACTTCGTTTCATTCAAGGGGCCTGGACGGCTGTCATCCTCCTCCTCCATTATTTACTCACTGTGATTTTGTCTTTGCCAGTTTTGTGTATTAGACTGTGATTTGTAATGATATCCCGTGGCTGACCATTATCTGGATTATTAATAAAATGAAGCACCTGCAGCTGCCTTTTTGATTCTATTTATTACATTGCAACAAACATCGGTGACGCAAAAGGCCATCGTCAGGCCTTAACTGACACTGAGGGGGTGAACTTCAAGCGTATGGACGATCACATCAGTCGCCAACATCTATGAACCGGCTTCAGTAGACAGCGATGTCGTATCTGGAACCATCAACTAATCAGATTATTCTACAGAAGCCAGTTCATAGACGTTGTTTATTGATGGAATCGTGTATATGGTTAGAATTCCTCGCCTGAGGATGGTGTACTGAGTCACCGAAACTAGTTGGAATGTAATTAGTAGCAGCAAAACGACGGGTGCAGGTGTTTCATATTAATACGTAGGTGAATGACTGAACTCCTACAAACCATCAATAAGATGGGTGAATATACAAAAAAAAGAAGTTATTTGATTTTTTTTAGGTTCATGTTCGAGTAAACTGAAGGTCCTGGATTCTGAGCAAACTGTGTTGGATATCTGTTATGCCACTGGTTCACAGAATTTCTCCGATTCAGTTTATCTTGATACCCAAGGTTAAATTTGCTTTCGAACTGTTTTTCATGGTAAAATTAGTTTCACATTCCCATACTGTGGCCTGTTATTATGCATTGCGCTGGCCTCCATTACATTATACTGTTATTACTAGTATTTTCTTTGTAGTTCGTAGCTTTATCGTTGTTGTTGTGATTATTGTAATTATTATTTTTATTTGGTCTGTATGAAGTGGAATGCCCATTTCCTTCCCGATTGCTTTGTTTCATATCCTCCTGTATTAGTTCTATAGAATCAGGTCCACAAAACAAATGCTCCTGTACGTTTATCAACTTTCCCTTGAGTTGAATTGCTAATTTTGATTTTAGTAATTTGTTTGCATCTCTGTTTGATTTGGGTTCGTACGAGTATCTGTTGTTGTTAAATTAATGTTAGAAACATGTGCGTAGACTTTCTTGCTTAGGGTTGTATTCTTCCGATTGTGTACTTCTTTTCTCATTTGCCCCTTTATACTGGGGACTCAATACTGCGGCAAAAAACGTTCTTTCAAATTGTTCACAAGTGCAACCGCTGTCTGCAATCTCCATGGCCCAGACAGCTGCATCACAAGAATATGTGATATGATAAACGGTGTTTTCTGTCGTTCAGATCATACTGTTGGTAAAACATTCCTATATCCTTTTATGAAAACGTATTGGTGGGTTATCTTTTTCTCTGCCGTAAGATCTGAATTGCATATGCTTGATTAAACTTTTATCCAACATGATGCCCGATACTGAAGGAACTGCCCCTTGCTAGTTAGCTGTCTCGTCATTTAGTGGGCTATAATCAACTACGTTATTTCCATAAACTAGTTCGTATGTACCTGAGGTTTTACATACATTGTCAAACATATTCACCCTAGTGCTGATGGTTGTCAAACAATATAATACCAAAACTTCCTGGCAGATTAAAACTGTGTGCCCGACCGAGACTCGTACTCGGGACCTTTGCCTAGCGCGGGCAAGTGCTCTACCACTGAGCTACCGAAGCACGACTCCCGCCCGGTACTCACAGCTTTACTTCTGCCACTACCTCGTCTCCTACCTTCCAAACTTTACAGAAGCTCTCCTGCGAACCTTGCAGAACTAGCGCTCCTGAAAGAAAGGATATTGCGGAGACATGGCTTAGGCACAGCCTGGGGGATGTTTCCCGAATGAGATTTTCACTCTGCAGCGGAGTGTGCGCTGATATGAAACTTCCTGGAAGATTATAACTCTGTGCCCGACCGAGACTCGAACTCGGGACCTATGCCTTTCGCGGGCAAGTGCTCTACCAGGAGAGCTTCTGTAAAGTTTGGAAGGTAGGAGACGAGGTACTGGCTGAAGTAAAGCTGTGAGTACCGGGCGGGAGTCGTGCTTCGGTAGCTCATTGGTAGAGCACTTGCCCGCGAAAGGCAAAGGTCCCGAGTTCGAGTCTCGGTCGGGCACACAGTTTTAATCTGCCAGGAAGTTTCATATCAGCGCACACTCCGCTGCAGAGTGAAAATCTCATTCTGAATATAATACCAGCGTCCTCGGTGTCTTTCGCAGTAGCATGTCTGAATAAAATCTTCTCAGTTTACAAGCCACGTCGACTTATTGAAGCCACTTACTGCCACTGGCACGGTTTTCCCCTTATTTGGCCACGACTGCGGCCGCTGGCACCAATCAGAGAGTGCCAAAACGACACGTGCACGGAAGCTGATTTGGCAGCTCATAGCAGCTCCGGCCCGCCGCAGGACCGGGTGACGTCAGGTGGCGCAAGGGGAAACTGCCGCCCTCGCCCAGCTACAAGCGTCAAGCATTCGTCGTTGCTTCCTTTCGATATCCAAAGCCCGCCCCCACGCCCTACTAAGTGTGTATCCCTGGTCTCTGTTAAAATTGCTGCTGTTCATTCTAGTTTCAGCTGCCTCTTCGACAACGGATTTCCAGTATGTTGACACATGAGCCAAGACTCTCGTGTTTTCAAACTGTATTTTGTGTCCGTTATCCAATCAGTGCTCAGCTACGGCTGACTTGTCAAGTTCCCTTTATTTAATATGTCGCATGTGCTCGGTGCAACGTTCTTCAACTGTGTAAATTGTCTGACCTGTACAGATGCCGCCGCATTTGCTAGCGACGCCATACTCACCTGGCTATGTCGTCTCGTATCTTGGGGGAGGGCCAGAACACAGGTCTCAATCCATGTCTCTGCAGCACACGTCCTAACCTGCTGTTCGTTGCCCACAGTATGGCAGGAAAGCAGCCAGTTTGACCTCTTCTGACGATTCACAAGGCGTCCTTCTTCGGCGGCACCTGAAAGCATTCGAAATGTGTCTCTTGCTATAAACATTCTCTCTGAACCCCTGTCTCAAGTGCTGCAATTCAGACTGTAGGTGGTCGTCGTAAAAATTTACGTGACTCGAAAATCGAGAAGATTTTATTCACATCTTGATACCCGACACTTCATGTTGCCACCATGGTAATTTATACTTTAGTTTCTCCCTAATCTGTCCTAATTCGGTTTTAAGCGCTTCTGTGGGATCATCACTGTTAAAAGCTGTTTCCATGCTAACATTCAGTATAACAGTTTTCAATTCATAATTAACTCGTCCAGCTATCACCGAATATTTTGTCTCTATCTAGTTACTAAAATGCTTCACCATCCCCGATGTCCTACATTTCATGGTTCTGTGATTGGTGTCTGCATGCTGTATTTTATTATGGTTGGTGCTGAATGTAAATTCTGTACACCAGAAACAAGGTTATACACCAAATTTGGTATATCCTTGTAAGCTTTCTTCATCTCCAAAATTTCAGTTCGTCCTGGTTATCTTTGATTTTAGTATCAAGTTTCTGCTTTAACTGCTCAATAAATTCCTTATTATGCGCTTCTTGTTTCCATTCTAGTTGTTCGTAAGTTCTTGACGATCCTCCCACTTTCGGTTACGCTCTCTATAACGTGGCTCTAACTTCCTCAAAAATTCAACAAATAGGTCAGCAACTGGAGAACATGTGGGTATTTATCTAATTGCTGTACTCTCGACGCAACATTTGTCGAAACAGATGCTACAGTGTGTGTTTTATTTGCTCGAGACGTAATATTCGCCGAGGTAGATTCTGTCCTTGCAACTTTTTCTGATACCGCTGTCATGTTTACTGAAGTAGATGCTGTGTTTTCAGTTTATCACTATCTAGATCGTGAATATTTTCCCACGATTCCGTATCACAAATGTTTTCAAATTCCGTCTTTCCCTTTTCCCTTAACCATCTCTAAATTTAAGTCACTGTTGTCGTTATTAATCACTTTCCCTTTAACACACGCACAAAAAAATTCTCTGACAAGACGAAATCAATGAATTTAAAAGTTGGAATGTGTTCCGCTAATAACTAAAATTCTGACGGCATTTCTTCTTGTTTGATCAACCTAGATAAGCGGGTATCTTCTCTCCGCGCACTTGAGAAATCTATTCCTTATTCTTATTGATTCTCGATCCATAATTACTTTGAAAATGGAACAAGAACCTTTGATAATTTTATTGTTTTATTGAAGACAACATGCGAAAGCAAGACTCCATGCACTGTTGTCCTCACCTCACGTAAAATGTCGTATTTCGCCGAAGTTCAGTGTTCCACAACTATTTCAGGGTTTTGTACGTTAATGCATTAGCTCTTTCTCCGTGGGTGTTCGTATTTCATAAATGTTCAATCATTCCACGAAAGACAGAACAAATGACAATTACCACAAGAATTACGAAATGTCTATACATATACAGATTCTCGTCACTGTTGATTAAACTTTTCTGGCCCCACGTTAGGTGCCAGTTATAGCATCTCTCGTTTCGTAGCCTGATCAATTACATGTTTTACGTAATCGCGATATTAAGTACGAGAGAGCTGCAAGCCCATTAAAAATTTAATTCAGGTAAATCATCCTTAATGCCTTGGTGAAATTATCTTTTGAAAAGCTTTTAAATAATTTTATTACTTTGGCAATCTATTTTCAGTCACATATTTTTTTTAATTATTTTATGAAGCAGTCTAGGGAGAGGACTTTAATTGAGCTTAGTCATCCTTCAAGGTGAGAACTCAAATTATTTTAATTATGAATCTGTAAATTATTAATTAAGATCATATTTTCATCACTATTGACAGGGAGTAAGGCTCCGACCTGGTATTTAGAAGCAATAAGATCGTACACCGAGTGGCATCGTATTGCTGGATTTCCAAATATGCTACCAGTGATGCTAATTGCGAAATGGCCAAAACTGATCTTCTTATTTAAGTTTCGTTAAATATTTGACATGAAGGATTTCTTAGGTTATTATTGGGATAATAATACATAAGACATTGAAAATGTATTTTTTAAATTAACTCATCTACAAACCTTTTGACATAACATACACCATGCAGCTCAGAACAATACAAGACTCAGAATCGAAGTATAACGTCGTAAAGTAATGAAGTGGGCTGAAGCTATAGTTTACTGTCGTTTAACATAATATCACATATCAATGAAACGTTGTTTCTCTTTCCACTAATAAAATGTCTTTCCACGCTAGCAGGCTAACAACATAACACTTCTTACATTTTTCCTCGTGAATTCACAGCAAAAATGACGAAGTATATTTTATTCATACGGACTTCCAGTGATATTAGTATCATTCACATCTTACCATAAAATTGACGCTGCAAGTGCCAGGGATGATAATATTTCATCACTTAGGCCTGGACACCGTACAGTGGACGATTTGCTTGACTGCAAGGATTCATTTTAGCGAATAAAAGAAAAATATGAGCTGTAGATCTGATTTGCAAATGGATTTAGCAAAGTCCTACTCGATAGAGCTGCAATACAAGGACGATATCGACGCATCCATATTTAACATTATCTGATCAAGAGTGTCCGAGCCCCTATCAGTGGATGTTAATATGGTCAGAACAGAAGCTTTCTTAACTTTCGTAAACGTGATTCTGGAATATATATCTTGAAGGCCGTAGTTTTAATAAAGCATTCGTTTATAGTGAGAATGTAGGATGAGGTGAGATGATAGCTCCTCTTAACAAGTGACCAAATAAGCTTAGCTACTTCATCAGTATCGTAATCGAACTGAAATGGAATTCTCGGCCTGTTTATAAGAAATAAGTTACATTTATGTGCATTCAGAGTCAACTGCCAGTCTCTGTACTATTTTGCCGTAGTTAATGTTCCGATGATTTTGTAATTGTACTGTAGAGGAGTTTTAGACCTATTTAGGTGCAATAGTTACATTCATTTACGTTCAGGCTAACTACCCCAATAATCGCCTTCGCACCACAGGGCCTTCTACATTTCAGTACTACTTTCTTACGGACAAACGCAACATACTGCATCGACGTCTAAACAGGTACCCTGCAAGCCGCAGTGCAGTGCACGGCGGAATGTAAAGTGCAGCAGTACTATCGCTTTTTCTTTCCTATACTACTCTAACATACGAGTAATGGAGTAAAACTAATGGGGTAAAGAGTTAAAACTAAGAAATAATGATTATCTATATGTCTATGTGCGCCTAACCTTGTTTATCGTTTCTTACTATGATTGCTACGCCAGATATCCAATTATGGTGTTTTCAGATTGGCTCCCTCAGCAGTATGCAGAATACCACTATTCCTCAGCTTTCGTATTGTTTACAGATTAGGCAATGTTGACAATGTGTGGCGTTTTCAACAGAAGGTATAACGACCTATAGGATAACGAGAACCATACGCATCCTATCAACAAAACACAATATTCTTATAAATATGTGGTGCGCACTGTCTCTGATTATCTAATTTAAACTTAGGTACTTCCCGAGAGACCTTCTGCGCTTCCAAGAAAGACGTGCTACTGAGAAGATATGCCACTATTGTACAATTACAGTAATCTTCGTGATTATCAAATGCCTTTCGTTGCCTGCACTTCTCTTTATGTAATTCATATACCATCATAGTTTGGCAGTCATTCGGCATAGGATCTATCGTTAATTTGGTATATGCTGGTAAAGCATTCCATAACTATGGAACTGACTGTCTCCTATCGAGTTGCCTGCTTGTTTGACTTCTGCACGACAGCAAAGAACAGCTATGTATTAGGAAAGTTCACTTCCACGGGATGGTAGCTCCCAAGATCAGGAACTTCAACAGTCAATGTAAGTCAGGGCGGTGTACATCTTCTCCCGCATAGGCTGCGCAAATGCGCGTGGTAGTTGGTTTTTGAAACAAACCATTTCTTTCTAAAGACGGAAGCGAATTGTATTCTAGGACATCAAGATGGTACGTGGACAGGATTTATCTATATACACATAGGTCGAACTTCTATAAATGTAATGTCCAAAAAGAGATGAATGGACTTTCTTCAAATTTACCTTGTACTGGTTTGCGAAGAATATGTCATCTTGTCTACAAACATAACATGTTCCTAACAGTGTTATAGAGCTAACCACTGTATCATTCATACACTGATGCACCTGCTTAACAGGTCAGCCACAAGCAATCACGTACCTTGATTTTATCAGTAACACTGTTTTGTTTACGATTTCTGTCGCGAATGGATCACATTCGCTTAATATTTCTGCAAATGAACCTGAGAGCAACATATTCGTCTGCTTTACACATCCTTCTTCAGCTCACTCCAGATGCATATTCTTAGGTACTCGTATTTTACACCCGTTTTTGTTTCCAGAGATAGTGTAGAACAGTGATAAAGTGTGCTCCGCGAAGCTCTGTGGGTTAGCAAGTCCGCTGTGAGAGCCCTGGAATGTTACATCAATCTTATGAACGAAGCTCATTAAATCTTGTCACACACTAAGAATTACAGCTCTTACAAAAATCATAAAAATATTCCTTTTATAAAAGTTATTTTTTGTCTGAGTGTGTAATAGCCGAAAATTAGGCGACAAGCAGCATAATAAATCCATAAGAATGCTGCGAACAAAAACTACAAACAGAAGAACTTAAATTGTACAAGTAATTCTGACTACACAGGCGCGCAACAACGGTGCTGACGCTTTTTAATCTGAGCACTTCGTTCTTGGTCGTCCACAATTATTATTCCCTGTGGGCACTTGTACATATTGTGTATTACCCGTCTCTCCCTACAGTTTATCGATTTTTTCTCAGAATTTCGAACATCTTGCACCATTTTACATTGTCGAATGCTTTTTCGAGGTCGACAAATCCTATTAATGTGTCTTGATTTTTCTTTAGTTTTACTTTCTTTATCAATCGCATCCTCTCTGATGCCTTTCCCTTTCCTACAGCCACACTGATCACCAAGTAATACATTTTCTTTTCCATTCCTCTGCATATTATTCTTGTCAGCAACTTGGATGCATGCGCTGTTAAGCTGATTGTGCGATAAATCTCGCACTTATCAGCTCTTGCAGTCTTCAGAACTGTGTGGATTATATTTTTCCGAAAGTCAGATGGCATGCTGCCAGATTCGTACAGTCTACACACCAACGTGAATAGTCGTTTTGTAGCTTCTTTACCCAATAATTTTAGAATTTGTGAAGAAATGTCGTCTATCCCTTCTGCTTTATTTGATCTTAAGTCCTCCAAAGCTCTCTTAAATTCAGATTATAATACTGGATCCCCTATCTCTTCTAAATCGATTCCTGTTTCCTCTTCTATCGTGTCAGACAAATCTTGCCACTCATAGAGATCTTCAATGTACTTCTTTTATTTTCTATTTACACTTCTAATTGGGGAACAAATCTTCAAGATCATGGAACGTGTCAGTACATGAAATTACAACATAGAAGTAATAACAGATAAAATGAAATGTTCATAAACCCAAAAAAGTCAAGCCATCGCAATCAACAATATGACATAAGAATCAGCTTAATTTTTAAAGGAACTCCTCATCGTAATAGGAGGAGTGACCCATGAGGAAACTCTTCAGCTTCGGTTTGAAAGTGCATGGACTACTGCTAAGATTTTTGAATTCTTGTGATAGCTTATTGAAAATGGATGCAGCAGGAGTAAAGGAAGTGCGATCCAAATGCCGATTGGATTTCTGCCGAGTATGAACTGAATGAAAGCTGCTAATTCTTGAGAATAAGCTGGCACTGTTAACAAGAAACAACAGTAAATTATATATATTGAGATGGCAATGTCACAATACCAGACTAGTGAACAGAGCTTTACAAACTTACACCACTTATTGCCCGAACTGCCTGTTTCTGAGCCAAAACTATCCTTTTAGAATGGAAAGAGTTACCCCAAAATATAATACCATTCGACATAAACGAATGAAAATAAGCAAAGTAGACTAATTTTCGTGTCGAAAGATAACTTATTTCAGACACCGTCCGTATAGTTAAAAAGACAGCATTGAATAACATCCTGAACGTGTGCTTTCGACGACAGTTCACTACTTATCTGAACACCTCTAAATTTGAACTGTTCAGTTTCATTAATCCTACGCTCATTCGGTGAAATTAAAACGTCGTGTTTTGTTCAATTGTGTGTTAGAAACTGTAAAAACTGAGTCTTACTGTGATTTAGCGTTAATTTATTTTATATAAGCCATGAACTTATGTCATGAACTGCAGTATATGAAACAGACCCAGTGTTGCAAACAACGTCCTTCACTACCAAGCTAGTGTCATCATCAAACAGAAATATTTTAGAATTACCCATAATACCAGAGGGCCTATTATTTATATAAATAAGGAACAGGAGTTGCCCCAACACTGATCCACTGCTCCCTGGGGCACGTACCCCACTCAGACCCCACAACACAGCCATTCTCGACACTGTGAATAATGACCGTTTGCTGCCTGTTGTTGAAGTAAAAGGTGAACCAATTGTGGGCTACTCCCCGTATTCCGTAATGGTCGAACTTCTGGGACAGTATTTTGTAATCAACACAATCAAACGCCTTAGTTAAATCAAAGAATATGCCTAGCGTTCGAAACCTTTTGTTTAATCCCTCCAGTACCTCACAGAGAAAAGAGAATATAGCCATTTCAGTTGGCAACCACTTCTAAAGCCGAACTGTCCATTGCTAGCAGATTATGTGATACAAAATAATCAATTAATCTTACATACACTGCCTTTTCAATAAATTTAGTGAACGCTGATGACATAGAAATAGTTCCAACATTGTCTACATTATCCCTTTCTCCATTTTTATAAAGCGGCTTTACTGCTGATTACTTTACTCGTTCAGGAAACTGACCATTCTTAAAGGAAAAATAAAAAAATGGCTGAGTACAGGGCTAACAGGTACAGTACAGTAGTTTAATATTTCGCTGGGCGCTCCATGATATCCATGAGAATCCTTAGTCTTCAGTGATTTAATTATTGACTCAGCCTCCCCCTTGTCAGTATCACAAAGGAGCATTTCAGACGTCAGTCTCGGAAAGGCATTATCCAAGAGAATTATATGATTCACTGTAGAAACTAAGATTTTATTTAATTCACCAGCAACGCTCAGAAAGTGTTTGTTAAATACCGTATATATATCTGACTTATCAATAACAGACATATTTTTACGATGAACTGACTTTATATCAAAGACCTTGTGCTGCTGACCACACACTTCTTTCACAACTGACCATACCGTTTTAATTTAATCCTTTGAATTAGCTGTTCTATTTGCGTACCCTTTGCCTTCCTAATAACATTTTTAAGCACCTTACGACACTGTCTGTAATGGGCTACTGTAGCCTCATTCCAACTATCCGCTCTCTTCTCTGCATTTAACAGTAGATTTCCCGTTGAACCCTCAATGTTACCACCCTTGCTTTTAGTTCCACAGAATGTTGTTTTGACTTTCCTATACGCTGAGTCAGTCCTTCCCATAATCATTTCTTTTCTGTTTTCTTCACATTTTTTATGCAGCCATTCGTCTTAGCTTCCCAGCACTTCCTATTTATTTCATTCCTCAGCGACTTGTATTTCTGTATTCCTGAATTTCTCTGAGCATTGTTTTACTTCCTTCTATCATCGATCAACTGAAATATTTCTTCGGCTACCAGCTTATGAGAAGTTATCGAAACCCAGTTTTACCACAGAAATAAAGCGTTACCAATTCCCAATCTTTATAACACTTCATTCATTTGCTAGCTGAGTTCCTGACGTTGCCCTAGTATGCTTATATTCCGATCTTCTATTAGTCCACACCGCTCCCCCCCCCCCCCCACCACTCTCTTTCCATCTCTTACGGCCCCTCTGTCCTTCTTTACCTTTCTGTCTGTCCATCTCCTGCCCCCCCCCCCTCCCCGTTAGTCTCCTCCTCTATCCTTTGTCTGTCCATCTCTTCCTCTCCCCTATGTCTGTTCGTCTCCTTCTCTTCCCGCTCACTGTCCATTTTCTCTCCCCCCCCCCCATTTTCTTCCTCCCTCTGTCTGCCTGTCTCTTCTTTCCTCTATCTATATACATCTTTGCCTCTTTCCTTTTTCTGTCAACCTCCTCCTCTCGCCCCTGTCTATCCATTTTCCCTTCTCGCTGTCCACCTCCTCCTTTCACCTGTCTATGCGCATTTCCTCCTTTTCCCTTTTTGTCTGTCTCTCTCCTCCTCCCTCTTCTCTGTCCCATCATCACCTTCACCTCCATAGGTGGCTGGTGATTCTTACTCACACACTATTTCTTTCCAGGCTGAAACTAATAAGTGTACCAACTATGGTTGAAATAGTTCCACAGGTTTAGGACGAGGTTTTTGCCCATGGCTTCGCTCTTATACGCATCTTTGACACATCATATATTTCATACGTATTTACCGACACATTTCGCCTGTATATCTAGCGAATTTTGCTCTGAAGTTTCATATTCCAAGAGCCCAGTGTTTATGACATTATATCTATATGTCGTACAATAATATTGAGAAGCACCCACATGCCTTGCTCATACTGTGGCATCAAGCAGTCAGGCCTGCAAGATGAGTGGTCTGCCAAGCGAGTGGATTCATTCTTATTTATCGAGTAACATGAACTCTAGTACTCACAATTAAGTTACAAATTATTCTCCTGTATGAATATTACGCAACGGAAACGCACATCTGACTAATAGCAATTTACACTACTCTGACTGTTCACTACGCACTAGCAATACCACATTTTCTTTTTTTTTTATTTAACGGCTTTTATCACCACGTGCCCATCGCACTGAATATGAATGGCGCACACGTTATAAATTCTGGATATCATTACAACATACAATTCGAAGGAAAAGGCCACCAATCTTTTTCTTTTCACTATCTTATTTATTCCGATAAATTCTATAACCTAAACACACAAATTCTATAACCTACAACAATATATGCACGTCTTCCTGTGCAATGCAAGCCAAGTGGCGTTGCTGGATAGACGGCTGACTCACCTTGCTTCTCTCTCAGAGTAATATTAAGAACATATTCATCACACACGCGAGTCCTCAACTGATACCATGGACGAGTACTTCTCTTTATCCTTTGTCTCATACATAGATTGAGACTCACACAGTACTCACCACGTGGAAGTACTCGTCTCTGATTTCAATTCCTGCACACGTCATTTCTTAAATATTTCAACTTATGGTGCACACACTAGTAATTCAGCTCAACTTAAGCACTCGGAAATATTTCAACTTATTGCTACACGTGGTTTCATTGTGACCGTTGGTCACTTCCAAAGTTTACTATGATCCCCTTAATATTACCTGCCTGACATTTAATTCTCCCCACAAAAGTTCCTGAAATAAAATTTCATATGCATACCATGTCTCCACTCTTTTGTCTTTACGGAGCACACCTAAGACAGGTCTTACCAACACTAGGTCAAGCGGCAGAGTGCTGAAACATGGCCGTTCTTCAGGTTCTCTCGCACCTCTGCCAAAGTGGGGGAGCACCTTGCTACCGTATTGGTCAGCCACATTTCAGGCGCTCAGAGCTCAGGTAAATTTCATCTCTTTGGTCCCACCAAAGGTGACCCAGGTACCGTCTCAAAGATGATCATATATTCACACTCACTATCTGTGGTTACCAGACGACCATGCATTCATTCATTTCACAGATCTCACCAAACTGGATGTAGGGATTTATTTTGTGGGAGTGCACATGTGATCAATTAAATAAATAAAATGTCATTCTTTCCCACACTGGTATCCGGCTTCGCTGTATTAATTGAAATTGAGTTATTTTTATAAAAAATATGTTGTTCTGACAAGAATAATGAAGTATGTTGTACCTATTTTCAATGTCGGGCGGTACTGTACCCTTGCACCACCGGCTACCCATGCAGAAAAAAATGGCACGGTACTATCCTTGCAATGCGAGGGTGGTTCCGAAAATTTTTTTAAGAAAGCTGTATTAGAACACATGTAGCAAGTCATCATAATAACGAGGAGGAGACCTTAGCCCTTGGTGACCTCAAATAGACGACCAAATGCTGTTACTTTACCAAATTATTGACCCAGTTATTGCATTATTGTACTCTCCACAATCTGGACTAACATACACATACAAATTTACAACAATCCACAAACAAATAAAAAACAATGTTGAGATAAAAATTTGCTTATTTACTGGGACCTTCGTTATTTTATGAGTAATCCAAACTTCACTAATTCTATAAAAAATAAAAAATAAACTAATTGTACTCATGAAATTTTAAATAGCTCACCGTCCAAACGCAGAACATGTAATCTGACATTCATAAATTGCGTTGTAATAATCTTTACACGGCAAAGTCTAAATACGAAACAAAATCAACAAAAGAAAAAAATTGCGTACACTAGTTACATGTAGAATATCAGGCTCCATACCATTACTCTAAAATGTACATCAAACCTACAGAGAAATTAAACTGAGAAAAATTAAATATACCACATGTTACATACTGGTTATGTAATATAGTCAATCTAAGACATCATGTCATACCTCATTAACTATCATCACTTAAGCAATTGCCACCACTACTCGACTGTGAGTTTAACCTTATCCTTGTCCACCAGTACAAATACCTGCTGCTGAGCTAGTCAGTCCATCAACTTTGATCAATACACGCAGTAAATAGTTAACAATATGTGCTTGAATCCACCAGTAGCTCTCGTATCTTACTCTACTGCTCATTTCTCTGTTGTTACACATTTAGACGACAAGAACTTGCACTTCGACTAGCCTTCGTTACACTTTAATGTGAAATATCACCACTGTGATAATGCAAATAAGTGGCTTCAGTCAACACACCAACAAGATCGTTACTGTCCACGACATCAAAATGCATCAGTTAATTCCGATATTTGTTGTGCAATGCAAACTTTTGTCCCCTGTGACAACCTTACTGACCAATGCAACAAGAGCCGCTACATTAGTATTATGCTACTGGCTAATAATTAAAGCATCATTGTACCAAATATTCTAATTAACATGCTACGTGAACTTGATAACCCAGAACAAACAAAAAAAACACTAACTATTCTAAACACAAACGTTAATGAAATACAATTACACTTGTTGTCCCTTCGGGAATGAAACATATAAAAAAAATTACACAATTACAAGTACAAATACATTATTCCCTATCTTTCGAGTCACACGGAATCATTTCATTATGTGATTTTCTTGAGGTCAAAAAGTCGCTGACAGGTTCCCTAGAAACACTGTCTCGGTGTCAAAGCTCTCCCATGGTTACCCGTACGAAAGTCTTTAAGTCACTCAAATCGGCATTTTGAACACATTAAACACAAATGTCATAGTCACTCTCAGAGTACCATCCACATGAATCTGGTTGTCCAGAAATGGCCCTACAACTACTATTACCCACGGTTCAGTCCTTTCAGTTCATGGTGTAATTAAAAGTCGTAAGTTCCAACAAACAGCACTTATTCCCGCACCAATTAAAGAAATGTCTCCTACTACAAATGCAAATGTCAATGACCCACTTTAGTTTCTTGCATTCAGACAATAATTAGTCACCATTTGACAACTGTCCTCTTTAAGTATAACAAGCATCCCACATGCAATTTACAAAGCACACTTAACAAGTCACTGCCAAAAGTTTATGGATCCCACCGTTCAGTGGTCAAGACAAAACAAAACAATCATCCTGTCTGCTAAAGACAAAATCTTTTCCACCACTCACAACGTGGAAACACCAGTCCTTCACTTTCCACCTGATGGAGACATACGAGCAGTCATCTTGTTTCACGGCTCCACAGTCCAGTACTAGTTAATAGTTGCTGTTAAAAAATGCCTGCCGGACTCTGCCACGTGTCATTCATTCTGCCGTCGCGCCGCCGCTGCACGAGCCATTTAGCAGAAAAAAAACCACCCGCTGTTGCCTCCGCGTGATACTGTCTCCAGTCGTAAGGGTGGCCGAACTTATGAATGGCCAGTGGTACGTGCGTGTCGCCCCAGGCCGTTGACCTGCTGTAGTGGGCGCGTGGAGTGTACCTCGACCGGCAGTGGAGTGGGGAGTGCCGCAGCTCTGTCGCCTGTTCCATGGCGACGTCAGCTTGGCCTCCCGCTAGCGGTATGGGCGCGTTCTGCGTAGCACCTCAGCACTATGACACCCAATCAGACAGACCCTTCCATGCATCTCGCAACATTACAGACCAAAGGATATTCTTACACTATTTAAATACTCATTGATTACATGTATGATCTATTAGATACATTGGTAATAAAAGAATCTTTGTTAAAAAAACATAAAATCATACACCCTAGTTTTCTACACATACAACACCAACATTTATTCGTTTTCTATATGCAGCCCATCCAGTATAGATTTAAGTGTCAGGAAGTCATTTCTGAAAGTATTCGTATGGAGTGTAGCCATGTATGGAAGTGAAACATGGACGATAAATAGTTTGGACAAGAAGAGAATAGAAGCTTTCGAAATGTGGTGCTACAGAAGAATGCTGAAGATTAGATGGGTAGATCACATAACTAATGAGGAAGTATTGAATAGGATTGGGGAGAAGAGAAGTTTGTGGCACAACTTGACCAGAAGAAGGGATCGGTTGGTAGGACATGTTCTGAGGCATCAAGGGATCACCAATTTAGTATTGGAGGGCAGCGTGGAGGGTAAAAATCGTAGAGGGAGACCAAGAGATGAATACACTAAGCAGATTCAGAAGGATGTAGGTTGCAGTAGGTACTGGGAGATGAAAAAGCTTGCACAGGATAGAGTAGCATGGAGAGCTGCATCAAACCAGTCTCAGGACTGAAGACCACAACAACAACAACATATGCAGCCCACTCTTGTACTATTGATTGTACCTGTCGTCCCTCATACAGAACATGACAGTGTCCAAAAAAAAAAAAAAAAAAAAAAGGAATAAGAAACAATCTATACAGCTCACAATTACAATATCAAATAGTAGACTACTTTAACATCCTATCACAGTGAAAATATTAGAAACTGTTGATTCTAAAACTACAATATACAACGCACCTTTGTGCTTGTGACAGACTGAAATTAATACCCCTTGAAAGTGTTCTAACAAAAATATAAGAAATAATCTACACAGCTCACAATTACCTACCACATGGTGTTAAATAGTAAACTACTTTAACATCCTAACACAATAAACATTTTAGAACCTGATGACTCTAAATCTACAACATACAATGCACCTTTGTGCTTGTGACAGACTGAAATTAGTATCTCTATATATATTTTACCTTTTATTACATATAACAACATTTCTAGGACATGTATGTACCATCCACATGATGTCAGATCCTGACCTGCCATCGAGGTTCATCCAAATCAAATAATAAAGCACAATAATGTTTTAGTTATGGATCGGTAGCATCCCCTTTACAGGAGTGTGCGCATTGATCACACTACTCTATGACTCTCACTCACCAGACATCACATTTTCCTTCTCATTCAATCCATTAATACACTAACAAAATAGGTCTAGAAGTCAGCTAACCTTAACAACACCACACTCACGACAACATACCATACCTTTGCTCCCTTATACTCAACCACATAACACATGAAGCTGTTTCAGAGATAGCATTCCAGTCTCCAAATTCGTCTTTTCACTCTGGCACCTGTCTCCATCGGCTTACCTCTGCATTCACTTTACCGATTATTCATCCTGCTAAATATCAACTTAGAATTGCAACATTTCATCTAAGAACAAAAAATACACAAATTATTCATCCATCAAAATAACTGTACACATTCTTGATACTGTTTTGATTAGTTATACTGGTACCAGGCTTCAACAACAATAACAAAAATTATTTTTTTTCGTATTGCAAATGTTATGGTAAGAATTAGATTTGCACTTATATTACATCTTACGTCAGTATTCCACAACGTTCACCATCTGGATCTCATACTCCCTTTATGTCCTTTCACGTTGTGCAGTTGTCCTCATCTCTTCATTTGTATTTCGACTCTCCGTCCGTCCATTACTCCATCATTTCCTGGTCTTCCTTCACCATTCGCATCAATCTCGATTGCAGCATACACAGGCCTCTCTGTAACATACATCTAAGACATCTCCACATTATTAATTCTACTCACGTTCATTTACCACTGTTTCATCACGTCGAATCTCTCTTTATTAATCACAGTGCTTCACGTCACTTCTCTCCTTAAATATCACCTTTATCCCCTATTATTTGTCACGTCGTTTCTCTCTCTATCTACCATCTTTATCCACTCATTAATCATCATGTCGTTTCTGCTTGATCCTTATAGATATGACAAAAAATAGGTACATACACCACTCTGTCGACTCCTGTTCATGACTCATTCGACCAGTCTATTCCGTCATACTTCCTGACATCCCGCCTGAAAATTCTTATGTTCAATTTGAGCCTGCACAACGGTACACACCACAAATAAATACACTGACTATCTACCATAAATTGCCTACTTTCGATCTGTCCTTAACTTTTCCATAATTTGATGTTAGAAATGTGATGAAGCCCACGAGATTGTTTTCCCTTGATCGTCTCAATCAGTACAGCATTTTCATGGACAATCCGCCTCACTCTGAATGGTCCACTATACACCATAAAGAATTTGCTAGTTATGAATCTGTGCTTCTTTGATAATCGATGAGTTTTAATTAGAACCTTGTCTCCTACTGCCAATTCGATCTTACGGATCTTTCCTTTCTGCTTCTCCTGCCTATCCTTAGCTGCTTTCTTAATACGCTCTATTGCAACCTTGACAATGTCTGTGTGCCTCTGCTTTCCTGATCACAGAAAATCTACCAGCTCCCTGACTCGATCTGGTGGTGGTTCATTCTTTAGTAACATGATTGGTGATAAACCAGTTGCTCCATGTGGTAGCTCATTGAGGACGTCCTGAAAATTTTTGAGAAAAATACTCCAACTTCTATGTTGCCTAAGGCAATAGATCTTACACAACTTTCCGAGTTCTTTGACCACTCTTTCACTGCATACCTGACCTAGTCCCGGCTCGTCCACGTCGTCGGGAAAAGCCCCCATTTGTGGACAAAGCCCGCCGCATAAAGAATCACCCAGCCGTGGTCCGCTGACCAATTCAGCCCCTTCCGAGTGTTTGCTGTTCTCGCTCATTAACCCAAGGTCGCCACCTACTTCCTGTTCCACTGCTATGTTCACCCAAGAATCACTCTCCTCCATGGTGACTACACTTCTCGACTGCGACCTAGTTACTATGGATATTACGCAAAATAAATTTTATACAACAATCTTTTTACATAAAAAAATAAAGATCCTCACCAATCCAGAAAGAAATAGCAAACAAAAAATTTTACTGCTTAGCGCTATCACAATATATCCCATCAAAAAAAAATCTTAACAGCAAACCCTAACAGCAAAATCCTGGCAGGGTCGAATTATGAGCCATCTCCCATGCCTTGCTCATACTGTGGCATCAAGCAGTCAGGGCTGCAAGATGAGTGGTCTGCCAAGCGAGTGGATTCATTCTTATTTATTGAGTAACATGAACTCTAGTACTCACAATTAAGTTACAAATTATTCTCCTGTATGAATATTACGCAACGGAAACGCACATCTGACTATTAGTAATTTACACTACTCTGACTGTTCACTATGCACTGGCAACACCACATTTTCTTTTTTTTTTTATTTAACGGCTTTTATCAACACGTGGCCATCGCACTGAATATGAATGGCGCACACATTATAAATTCTGGATATCATTACAACATACAATTCGAAGGAAAAGGCCACCAATCTTTTTCTTTTCACTATCTTATTTATTCCGATAAATTCTATAACCTAAACACACAAATTCTATAACCTACAACAATAACACATGAGAAATTCCGCCCAGTGGGCATGGCTTTACATTGGTGATCCTCTATCTTATGGTCTCGTAATTATTTCATGTGGCAGTACACTTTCTGGATAGGATGGTGGATCTTTTTGTACGAACTCTGGACGATATATGCACGTCTTCCTGTGCAATGCAAGCCAAGTGGCGTTGCTAGATAGACGGCTGACTCACCTTGCTTCTCTCTCAGAGTATTATAGTTTGAATCAAGCGTCACATGGAAACATAACACGCAAAGTAATATTAAGAACATATTCATCATACATGCGAGTCCTCAACTGATACCATGGACGAGTACTTCTCTTTATCCTTTGTCTCATACACAGATTGAGACTCACACAGTACTCACCACGTGGAAGTACTCGTCTCTAATTTCAAGTCCTGCACACGCCATTTCTTAAATATTTCGACTTATAGTACACACGCTAGTAATTCAGATTAACTTAAGCACTCGGAAGTATTTCAACTTATTGCTACACGTGGTTTCATTGTGACCATTGGTCACTTCCGAGGATTACTATGATCCCCATAACATTACCTGCCTGACATTTAATTCTCCCCACAAAAGTTCCTGAAATAGAGAAATTATTATTCTAAACTACTCTTAAGTATTTCACATGCATACCATGTCTCCACTCTTTTGTCTTTACGGAGCACACCTAAGACAGGTCTTACCAACACTAGATCCCAGTGAAAACGCAGTAAGTCGTAATTTTTTTCCCTTTCAACATTTTGTGGGTGTTGTCAACGAAAAAAGTTTCTCAAATGTTTGAAGTTGTGTGTAATGTTTGTTGTAAGTCACTAAGTGTTCTCATTCTAAAATACTGAATGTCTAAATAAGTGATACGTGTACCCAGTCTGACTGAAATAGGCCCTTTGGCGTAGGTGGAGATAACATACATACACCAGCAGAAAAATGCTCCTATCGATGCAGAGAAGATGCGAATATATTCCTGTATGGATATTATAACCCCCCCCCCCCCAATGAACCATGGACCTTGCCGTTGGTGGGGAGGCTTGCGTGGCTCAGCGATACAGATAGCCGTACTGTAGGTGCAACCGCAACGGATGGGTATCTGTTGAGAGGCCAGACAAACGTGTGGTTCCTGAAGATGGGCAGCAGCCTTTTCAGTAGTTGCAGGGGCAACAGTCTGGATGATTGACTGATCTGGCCTTGTAACACTAACCAAAATGGCCTTGCTGCGCTGGTACCGCGAAAGGCTGAAAGCAAGGGGAAACTACAGCCGTAATTTTTCCGGAGGGCTTGCAGCTTTACTGTGTGGTTAGATGATGATGGCGGTTTCTTGGGTAAAATATTTCGGAGGTGAAATAGTCCCCCATTCGGATCTCCGGGTGGGGACTACTCAAGAGGATGTCGTTATCAGGAGACAGAAAACTGGCGTTCTACGGATCAGAGCGTGGAATGTCAGATCACTTAATCGGGCAGGTAGGTTAGGAAATTTAAAAAGGGAAATGGATAGGTTAAAGTTAGACATAGTGGGAATTAGTGACGTTCGTTGGCAGGAGGAACAAGACTTTTGGTCAGGCGAATACAGGGTTATAAATACAAAATCAAATAGGGATAACGCAGGAGTAGGTTTAATAATGAATAAAAAAATAGGAGTGCGGGTAAACTACTAAAAACAGCATAGTGAACGCATTATTGTGGCCAAGATATACACAAAGCCCACGCCTACTACAGAAGTACAAGTTTATGTGCCAACTAGCTCTGCAGATGACATAGACATTGAAGAAATGTATGACGAAATAAATTATCCAGATAATTAAGGGAGACGAAAATTTAATAGTCATGGGTGACTGGAATTCGGCAGTAGGAAAAGGGAGAGAAGGAAACGTAGTAGGTAAATATGGATTGGGGGTAAGAAATGAAAGAGGGAGCCGCCTAGTAGAATTTTGCACAGAGCACAACTTAATCATAGCTAACATTTGGTTCAAGAATCATAAAATAAGGTTTTATACATGGAAGAAGCATGGAGAGACTGACAGGTTTCAGATAGATTATATAAGGGTAAGACAGAGATTTAGAAACCAGGTTCTAAATGGTAAGACATTTCCAGGGGCAGATGTAGACTCTGACCACAATCTATTGGTTATGATCTGTA
This sequence comes from Schistocerca piceifrons, assembly GCF_021461385.2. Classification (NCBI taxonomy): domain Eukaryota; kingdom Metazoa; phylum Arthropoda; class Insecta; order Orthoptera; family Acrididae; genus Schistocerca; species Schistocerca piceifrons. The sequence continues at coordinate 1,021,841,608 of NC_060138.1, read as the reverse complement.
GATTAAAACTGAAGAAACTGCAAAAAGGTGGGAATTGAAGGAGATGAGACTTGGATAAACTGAACCAGATGTTGTAGAGAGCTTCAGGGAGAGCATTAGGGAACGATTGACAGGAATGGGGGAAAGAAACACAGTAGAAGAAGAATGGGTAGCTTTGAGGGACGAAGTAGTGAAGGCAGCAGAGGACAAAGTAGGTAAAAAGACGAGGGCTGGTAGAAATCCTTGGGTAACAGAAGAAATATTGAATTTAATTGATGAGAGGAGACAATATAAAAATGCAGTAAATGAAGCAGACAAAAAGGATTACAAACGTCTCAAAAATGAGATCGACAGGACGTGCAAACTGGCTAAGCAGGGATGGCTAGAGGATAAATGTAAGGATGTAGAGGCTTATCTCACTAGGGGTAAGACAGATACTGCCTGCAGGAAAATTAAAGAGACCTTTGAAGAAAAGAGAGCCACATGTACAAATATCAAGAGCTCAGATGGAAACCAAGTTCTAAGCAAAAAGGGAAAGCAGAAAGGTGGTAGGAGTATATAGAGGGTCCATACAACGGCGATGTACTTCAGGACAATATTATAGAAATGGAAGAGGATGTAGATGAAGATGAAATGGGAAATATGATATTGCGTGAAGAGTTTGACAGAGCACTGAAAGACTTGAGTCGAAAATACGCCCCGAGAGTAGACAACATTCCATTAGAACTACTGACAGCCTTGGGAGAGCCAGTCCTCACAAAACTGTACCATCTGGTGAGCAAGATGTATGAGATAGGAAAAATAGCCTCAGAGTTCAAGAAGAATATAATAATTCCAATCCCAAAGAAAGCAGGTGCTGAAAGATGTGAAAATACTAACGCGAATTCTTTACAGACGAATGGAAAAACTAGTAGAAGCAGACGTCGGGGAAGATCAGTTTGGATTCCGTAGAAATATCGGAACACGTGATGCAATACTGACCCTACGACTTATTTTAGAAGCTACATTAAGGAAAGGTAAACCTTCATTTCTTGCATTTGTAGACTTAGAGAAAGCTTTTGACAATGTTGACTGGAATACTCTCTTTCAAATTCTGAAGGCGGCAGGCGTAAAATACAGGGACCGAAAGGTTATTTACAATCTGTACAGAAACCAGATGGCAGTTGTAAGTGTCGAGGGACATGAAAGGGAAGCAGTGGTTGGGAAGGGAGTGAGACAAGGTTGTTGCCTCTCCCCGATGTAATTCAATCTGTATATTGAGCAAGCAGTAAAGGAAACAAAAGAAAAGTTCTGCGTGTGGATTAAAATCCATGGAGAAGACATAAAAACTTTAAGGTTCGCCGACGACATGGTAATTCTGTCGGAGACAGCAAAGGACTTGGAAGAGCAGTTGAACGGAATGGACAGTGTCTTGAAAGGAGGATATAAGGTGAACATCAAATAAAGCAAAACGATGATAATGGAATATAGTCGAATTAATTCGGGTGATGCTGAGGGAATCAGATCAGGAAATGAGACGCTTACAGTAGCAAAAGAGTTTTGCTATTTGGGGAGCAAAATAACTAATGATGGTCGAAGTACAGAGGATATAAAATGTAGACTGGCAGTGGCAAGGGAAGCGTTTCTGAAGAAGAGAAATTTGTTAACATCGAGTATAGATTTAAGTGCCAGGAAGTCGTTTCTGAAAGTATTTGTATAGATTGTAGCCATGTATGGAAGTATGTAAGTGAAACATGGACAATAAATAGTTTGGACAAGATGAGAATAGAAGCTTTGGAAATGTGGTGCTACAGAAGAATGCTGAAGATTAGATGGGTAGATCACATAACTAATGAGGAGGTATTGAAGAGGATTGGGAAGCAGAGAAGTTTGTGGCACAACTTGACTGGAAGAAGGGATCGGTTGGTAGGACTTGTTTTGAGGCATCAAGGTATCACCAGTTTTGAATTGGAGGGCAGCGCGGAGGGTAAAAATCGTAGAGGAAGACCAAGAGATGAATACACTAACCAGATTCAGAAGGATGTAGGTTGCAGTAGGTACTGGGAGATGAAGTAGCTTGCACAGGATAGAGTAGCATGGAGAGCTGCATCAAACCAGTCTCAGGACTGAAGACCACAACAACAACATGGATATAACACTCTGACTGAAAAGTAACGTACTAGCTGCCTCATTCTACTTTTCTCAGCACTTTAAATTTTTCTCAGATGTTTTGGCTTGCGAATGTATACGCACATTTTTGATATGCAACGCATCTTAAACGCCCACAAACTCCCCGAACTGTAATCAATACTCCCACCCACTACCAGTTGCCTATTCTCACACAGTCATTTATCTCAGCTCATTGTCATTATCTCTTTGTCTCTCTTTGTCTTTTGTCTCACATTCACAGTCCCCTTCAATCTGCTCTACTACTGCAGTCTCCTCTCATTGTCACTGTCTCCGTCTTACTGCTAATATCTCGTTCCTTCCTACCTACTGCTGCTGTTTTTACTCACTGTGTCTTTCTCTCTCTTCGTCTTTGTCAGTGCCACATACTCTGTCACTCATTATCACTGGCACTCACCTACTTCCACTTCCACCCTGCTGGCACTGTCTGCTTCACTTCGTTAGTGGCACTGTTCTGTCACTGTTAACTATTGTCCACTTCCACTGTGTACCTCTCTTTCTCACATACTGCTACTGTCTCCTTCGTTCTTTCTGTAACAGAACTACTGTCTACTATCTTCCAGTATTTATTACGTATACGTCTCTTTGCCGCTGCTACTGCCGTCTTCTCTCTCAGCATAAAAAGCGGGAATATGTTCACATGTCTAATTTTTGGGAAAATTTTTGAAGGTGCTTAAGAAGGTAGAAAGAGGCAGCTGGTACTTCACTTTCTGGCAGAGTCTTTTAAATTAACAGGAACATATTCGCATTTCTTTAGGCTCCTATAGAAGCATTTTTCCATTCTTTCACTTCTTTTCCCTACTGCAGCAGGGACTATAACTGTGTGATAGAAATGTATTGATCAATAGACGTTAGGTAGTATAATTACGGAAAATTGAAATAACGCAAAATAATTTTACAACTCAGACTGGACTTTACGCACAAACAAATTTTGCATGAGCTTCAGTATTACAAAATGGGTTTTCCAGATAACAACGGAGACACTTTACTGCATATTTCTACGTGCTACGTCACACACATAGGATTTTACGTGTACAAGAAGGGTAATTTTGAAACATTGTACCTCGGAAGCGGATAAAGATATGGAGAAAATTTTCAAGATAACTTGAGATCGATGTCTTACGAATACATTGCAAAAACTTTAGTCATTTTCATTGCGTGACTGTCTTGGAATCCTCGGCTGGGTTTTGGTCAACTGCTGACGGTGGAAATATAGTAAAAAACACCCTTTTCTTGGGGTTTTCAGACGAACCGCCTGTTAACTAATGATGCCTCCATGAGTACCATCAAGTCCACTGTAGAACGCATCAAGTGCAAAAAGAACCAATCGAATTCATCGATTTACCTAAGCTGGAAGAAGTCGGTAACGTACATACTTTGACCCTGTATTGTATGATAGTGGCACTAAGATGATCCTTGGGTATACAAATAATCTCTAGCCCAACAGTAACCCAAAACACTTGAACCTACCCTTGAACAGGACTCGAGGTATGAGTACCGGAAAATCCCGTTTTTATGGGCGGAGTTTTGGAACAATTTAGGTAAGGTTGCTGTCGCGTGTATACCGATACATATACCAGGGGTCTCTCTGAAGAGTTGTCAGGCGCTTTTCCTCTGGTGTTTCGGCAAATATTTGTAATTTAGTATTTGGGCTATGTAGCTGGAGCCAGCCCAAACAATTACTGGTCGTCACGTCTTAAACACGACCCCCAGTGTCAACAGAACGCATCGGTTTGTTTCCCGTTGAAAGGTCTCTGTTGGATTCTTTCATGTTAATTTCTTAAATCTGTTGTCATTTATGGCATAAATTCCTCTTCTAAATTTACTGTGGTGTTTCTGAGTATCTGGGAGGAGACTGAGCAGTGAAACGTGTTGCTTTTACACATAAACAAGAACGATCTGTCACACTACTACACTTTAAAACACAGTTTATATGTAATTCATGTCACACAGTCTCATACGGAACCTACATCCGCTTTCTTTTATATACTGTATATGATAAGATACTGTCATCCCCCTTCCCTTCTGTGTGAGAGGATGAATGAGCAAATGTATTTCTAGTTGCATGCTTGAGGGTAGCAGACAAGCCTGTCTGCTAGAGAACAGTAGGACCAACGTCGGAACAGGTAGCTACGCTTTCTAAAAGCAAAGAGGTTTCTATCCTTAGTAGGTCCTGTCCGTCCGTTGTCATGTTGGTATAGGAAGCTGCCCCTCTGGCCACTTCCGTTTGTATTTGTGAGCCACCCCTCAGGAAGGGACCAGGCAGTCTGTCGGTGGCGAGCGTCTGAAGTGGTAAGATCTCCGGCTAAGCGCGTGTCTGCTAAGTCCGTAGGACAATGGATTTCTTAAGTTCAGCCTAACTGAAAATTTAATCACCTTTATTTCAGGTTTAGCTCTAAAATATCTAATGTTATCTTAAATTGCAACGCAGTGTAATTAGAGTGTGACGTTCAGAATGTCTTCCGGTAGTTGCTTTGTCACTACTTTGTGAGTAAAGTGGAACCACTTGCTGATCAGTAACTCTAAGATCATCAATCTTATATGCGAATGTGCGTGAGATTATAACGTCTCGTCTTGACAATATTTTTCAATATAGCAACTTTTCTTTATGTTCAACCCACGTGGGGTGTACTTCGTGAGACCAGTACCACGTGCTTATACAATTGTTTGACCTATCAGGTTAATAGTAAGACCATAGTAACCAATTCGAGGTTTTTCTTTTGTAAATTGCTTTTCGATCTAATTTATTTTAATTATCAAAATTATTTTGGAGTTACTCTTTGTGTAAACCAAGTTGACCACGTGAAGCATGTGGTGTAATCATCAAAGTAGCCCTCAGCTATTCTTTTGGCGAAGATTTCACAGAGAGTTAGTATGAATTTAGTATACCAGTGTGTGGTAATTACATGACGGACAGGATTGCGCTACGAACGTAACTTCTTTGGGTGAAAATTGAATCGGTTGGTTGTGGTTAATTTCCTCTTGCATATGTTTCAACGTTCTTTGTGTGTTGTTTTATGAATGCAGTGTTGTATGCAGTCTCCCAATCTTGGCTCCATATTTGATGTGTTCCATAAGATTACAAACTCACATTTTCACAGTCCTAAATAAGGCACCAGCTTAGTTATGACTCAAGTTTAATATGCTGAAATTTCAATGATCAATGTTAAAATAAATTTCCAAATATAAACTAATTTATTTCTTATATATATATATATATATATATATATATATATATATATATATATATCACCGGTTGCCGTATGACTATTAAAAGATTATAATTAATGTTAGTCTGGTTGGGAATTTGGTAAGCTAGACTGGATACCTGGTGAAACAGTTGCTCAGTAATGCAAGGTTAACTTCCCCAGACAGCTCACAGCTTTTAACCCACTTTTATGGTCTTGAATAGCAGCACCGCTTGCAGACCAAATTAAAGCAACAACATTACATCGTTGCAAACGATATTATTTTTAAATTGGAATTTAACTTGCCCAGTCGATAGAGCGTTCCCATATTAGTCTATTCTGATATTTGTGTTATCGATACCCATTAACAGGGCAGTAACACGAAGAATAAACAGCAATCCAGCAGTGACTCAGTGGTGATAGCAGTTAGAGAGGGCCAGGGCACTGCTTGAATAGGTAGTTATTCTTCGAGTTTTACTGTCCCTGTTAGTACACGTGATAAAACGAACATCATGCTAGACCAATCTCGGACCGCTTTATTTAATGGGCACCTAAAATTTCTCTTAAAAATCATTTTGTTTGTAACGGGGAACAAACCGATGCTTTTTGTGGACACTGGGCGTCTCATAGAAGATGTGATGAACACAGTTTGTTTGGGCTCACTCCGGCTACACAGTGCAACAACTATATCTGCCAGAACATCAGAGAAAATGTGCCTGATAACTCTTAGGACAGACACCCTGCATACATAAATCCGTTTTAAAGTAAGCATAGATATTGATGTACGAATGTGATGAAATGTATACTGATAGATTGACTGCAAATTTCTGTTCTGTCTTATACGGGGTGAGTCACTAACTATTGCCACCTAGAATAACTCCAAATGTATGATAGTAGCTCAAATGTTTGTGGGACAAATGTGGCATGAGACAACGGGGACCATAATTTAATGTTGGTTTTTTGTTGCTAGGTGGGGCACGCATCAGAGATATGAAGGTCAACAAATCCAATGAATGTAACAGGAAGGTCTTTGAAGGTCAACGAAGGTCACAAAGGTGGCATGAACGTCCGTTTACAGAAGGTGTTCGAAGTGATGACCAATGGTATCGATGCAGTGCTGCAATCTTCTTATCATGGATTGAGTGGTATTCCTTATCACTGTTGCACTTATCGAAGCACGTGCTTTAACAATTCTCTCTCGTATATCGTATCTCGTATCTCGTATTCTCCGAATACGACATATCCATCTAACGTGCCATTGACATGTAAACACCATTCGACGGTTTCGCAATGCAACACTAATAGGAACGCCTAAGACTAGTATCGTCGAATCAAACAAATGTGAATGATGTATTTCTTCGAAGAAGAAGTCGATATGCTTCTCATTTACGGAGAAAGCCACCGAAATTCAGTGAGAGCTAGAAACACACCATCCTGAAAGATATGCTCAACTTACTCACCCTACACGTCTTACATTAAATGTGTATATGATAAATTGAGAACTGGATCTTCAACGCAACGGAAATATAACCGGCAAAGGAAAGTTACTAACGAGGAAACGGAAATTGGTACTCTTGCCACTGTGGCTAGAGATCCCTGTGTTGGTTCGCGTCAAATCGCAAGGGAATCTGGTATGAGGTATAGTACTGTTGTTCGTGTTCTGTATCGCCGTAAATATCGTCCTTACTATATCAGTCTCCACCAAGAATTAACTGTTACGGATTGTACGCGTCGCACAATAACCCTGGGTTCGGTGTGCGGCGGCGGAGGGGTGAAGTGAACTGCGGTAGTCGTCGGGGGGTTGTGGACCACTGCGGCTGCGGCGGAGACGGAGCCTCTAAAATGGCTCTGAGCACTATGGGACTTAACAGCTGTGGTCATCAGTCCCCTAGAACTTAGAACTACTTAAACCTAACTAACCTAAGGACATCACACACATCCATGCCCGAGGCAGGATTCGAACCTGCGACCGTAGCAGTCGCACGGTTCCAGACTGCGCGCCTAGAACCGCGAGACCACCGCGGCCGGCGACGGAGCCTCTCCGTCGTTTCTAGGTACCCGGTTAACATAACATAATACCGCGAGGAAATATTTTGTAACTTTGCCAAGAATTTGTAAGCTTTATCTATGAACTTGTTCAACTTTGGGTGAAATAACTGAAATTTCCAAAGCTCAAAGAACTGTACTTAGTATATCACTTTGCAATATGTATTCTCTGCATTCCGTGGAAAGTTACACTTTTTGTAAGCTTGTTGCTAAACATTCATCAGTTTTTTACAGAGAATTTTTTGTAACCATGTCACTGATAATAATTTTTCAGGAAAGAAATCTTCGCCGGCCGTGGTGGCCGAGCGGTTCTAGGCGCTACAGTCTGGAACCGCGAGACCACTACGGTCGCATGTTCGAATCCTGCCTCGGGCATGGATGTACGTGATGTCTTTAGGTTAGTTAGGTTTAAGTAGTTCTAAGTTCTAGGGCACTGATGACCTCAGAAGTTAAGTCCCATAGTGCTTGGAGCCATTTGAACCATTTTTTGACAGAAATCTTCACAGTTACATTTTTTTATCTATTCAGTCGTCACGATTTTCGCGGATAGAACCTCATTACCAAGTACATTCTCAGACAAGGAAACGATTCACCACGAAGGGACGATCCGAAACGGACGCGAATCAGTAGATGTGATGTGCAGTTACAAATAAATGATTACAGTTTTAGATAAATTTCATGATTTATTGAAGATAAAGAGCTCCACGAACTGAGCAAGTTAATAAAGCGTTGCTCTACTTCTGGCCCTTATGCAAGCTGTTATCCGGCTTGGTATTAATTGAAACAGTTGTGGGACGTCCTACTGAGAGATATGTTGTTAAATTCTGTACAATTGTTGCATTAGATCGTCAAAATCTCTACCCCCTAATGATCCACACCCTCTCAATTGGGGAGGGATACGACGACCTTGCCATTGTAGGTTTTGGTAAGCACGAAGACACGCTGTAGAAATTCTCACCTTGTGCTGGTGGGAATTACAGTATATTGTTGATACGTAGGCCTAGGATGGCTTGCTACGAAATGCAACGAAACGGGGCGTAGAATGTCGTCGAGGTGCCATTGTGTTATAAGGATGCTACGGATGACAACCAGAGGGGCCCTGTTATGAAATGAAAGGCACCTCAGGCCATACCTCATGGCTGTCGGGCTGTATGGCGAGTGGCAATCAGGTTGGTATCCCACTTCTGTCCAGACCATCTCTGATACGTCTTCGCTGATCTTTAGGGCTCAATTTGAAGCGGGACTCATCATTTAAAAAAAATGTATTCCATTTTATTCAAATTGAGGCGGAGGAGAAAGGAAAGGGCCTGGAAGGAATTACTGACGTCAGCTGAATCGGGACTTACAAGGTGGCACTAATCAAAATTGTAACGGTGGTTTTTCTAATTCAAGAAGGTCAATAGGCGATAAAACCAGATATTTGAACAAAAAGTGTTTTACTGTAAACTCTTAAATGGTGAATCAACTTTGCGTGATTCTTTAGTATACTCTTGTAGCACTGGTGCTGTTTCTTGTGCACCATGTAAATTGTTAGGAGGTAAGGCCGCGATTGCAGATTGCAGATTGGAAAAGTATTTCTAACATTTTATCTCATCATGAGAATTCACTTGAACACAAAATTTCTGAATTATCACTCTTAACAAGAAAAAAGTCTTTTGGAACAATAGATAACTATTTCGAATCATATGTTGAGAAGGAAAACATGTACTGGGGCAGTGTGTTGAAAAGGGCGTTTGCAATATTGAAGAAGCTAACAAGTCGTGCATTTCCACTACGTGGACATGTTGAAAGATTCCATTCACTACATAATGGTCAATTTACGATGTCTCTTGAATTTATAGTCGAGTTTGATCCTTTTCTCGGAGAGCACATTGAACGATATGAAAACCCAGGTCAGGGACATACAAGTTATCTTTCTTCAACAATCTGTGATGAAATAATAGAGCTTCTTTCTGAACGAATAAAAAGAATTATCATCAGTGAAATAAAACACGCCAAATATTTCTTTATGATAGTAGATTCTAGCGCTGACATTTCAAATATCGATCAGTTATCTTTCATATTAAGATATGTGAACGAGAACGGTGAAGCTGTTGGACGTTTCCATCTGTTTTTACCAAACCCATGACGCAAGTCCGAAAACTTAGCTGAGGCTGTACTAAAAAAATGGTTCAAATGGCTCTGAGCACTATGCGAATTAACTTCTAAGGTCATCAGTCGCCTAGAACGTAGAACTAATTAAACCTAACTAACCTGAGGACATCACACACATCCATGCCCGAGGCAGGATTCGAACCTGCGACCATAGTGGTCGCTCGGCTCCGGACTGCAGCATCTAGAACCGCACGGCCACTCCGGCCGGCGCTGTACTAAAAGTCCTGTGTGTGTGTGTGTGTGTGTGTGTGTGTGTGTGTGTGTGTGTGGTTTGAGGTTTTCGGGCGCTAAACAGCGTGGTCATCAGCGCCCAAACGCATAGAAACAGGAACACATGCGGTGATGGGACGAAGACGGACAGCGAACAAGGAGAACGGCTAAAAGACACAGGCCTGACGCAGTTCCAAATCCTCTTATGCAGAGGCAAAACAAGAGGAAAAGAAACGCACTAAAAAAAGGAAAGCAAACACAAGGAAAAGTGAACATAAATCGAAGTGAAACAAGTAGGTAATCGTGACTGGTGGACCTCTTACCTAAAACCTGGGTGAGCCAGTCACCCAGCAGCACATTAAAATCCTCTCCCTAAAATCCGAGGCAACAAGTTGGACAGGACACAAAACCGTAAGACCTTAACAACAGTCGTTGCGTCGTCTTGCAAAATAGAGGGCAAATACGGTGGCAAGGAAACCACCGCCCTCTGATCACGGAATAAAGGACAGTCAAGTAAAATGTGGCGGACAGTAATCTGGACGCCACAAGCACTGCGGATTGGGGGATCCTCCCGCCGGAGTAAAAAACCATGCGTTAAGGGACTGTGCCCGATGCGGAGGCGACTGAGGAGAACCCCGTCCCGCCTGCACGACTGGTAGGACGTACGCCATGGCCGCGTGGTGGCCTTGACCAAACGCAGCTTGTTTTCACCGACTGCCTACAAATTCTATTGATATTACTGACTGCAGAGACCAGTCATATGACAACGCAAGCCATATGTCAAGAACCTACACTGGTTTGCAGGCACATATTAAGGAACGAAATCCGAAAGCACATTATGTACCTTGTGCAGCAAATGGCTCTGCGCACTGTGGGACTTAACTTCTGAAGTCATCAGTCCCCTAGAACTTAGAACTAGTCAAACCTATCTAACCTAAGGACACCACACACATCCATGCCCGTGGAAGGATTCGAACCTGCGACCGTAGCGGTCGCGCGGTTTCAGACTGTAGCGCCTAGAACCGCTCGGCCACCCCGGCCGGCCTGATGCAGCACATTCTTCGAATTTAGTCGCACTAGTGCTGCTAGCTGTTGTCGGGAAGCATGTTCATTTTTAAGTGTAGTGCGGAATCAGCGGCGACGAGTGAAAATGTGTGCTGGACTGGGATCCGAACCCTGGATTTCTGGTTACTGGGCATTTGCTTTAACCACTGCGCCATCCGGGCACAGTGTTTACTGCAGTTGTGTAGAGTATCTCGGTACGTCTCCCGACCGACCCACACTCTTACCGAGCGCCACCTATCCGCAGTCCAGATGGTAGAGTGGTTAACGTATCTGCCTAGTAAGCAGGAGATCCTGGATTCGAGTCCCTGTGTGGCACACATTTTCACTCGTCGCCACTGACTACGAAGTCCCGATGCAGCTGACGTCAGTAATCCCTTTCCTTCCCCCTCCCTCCACCTTCTATTACATAATACGTACTCGTATCACAGCTGAAGATTCCGCCTTGTGTCTGTTTCTTTCTGACGTGTCCAACAGAACAGATACCACATTTTCATGCAGTTATACTCGAGTCAGTGAGACTCCAGGTCCAATGTGCCCAACACCACTGCAAATGGGCTTCGTGGTGTGCAGAGGTCAATGATAGACGGCGCAGGGGGCTCTGTGAGCGCAGCCCTCATTCTGTGAACCGCCTATTAATGGTCCTTGTGGTCGCTGAAGCATCAGCTGCACGTCGGGAAGATGATAATGATGAATCCGGTGCTCTGAGTGCCTCTCTGGCCATTTTTTGGTCGTCACGTCCTGCCGTCTCTCAATGTCAACTGCTTCCTTAATGATGTTGTGTTCACCCTTGGTTCACCCATCCCTGCCAACATTGTCGAATAGTGGCATCGCTCCTATTCAGCTGTCGAGTGATTCGCCGATTACTCAGTCTAACTTCTTTGAGCCCAACTACATGTCCCCTCTCAAGTGTTGAAATCTGCGTATATTGTATACGCGCCTGTCTGAGAGGCATAGTTACCGTCCAACGTAGTACACGAAATGAAATTCGCAAAGAATTTATGTCCTGGTATCGATATACCATCTGGCTACTATCCTTGCCTGCTGCGCGGTGAAATTGCGCTGCAGCGTCACACGTTCATCCATCGGTCGCCAATATTTACAGTTTTGCAATTATCTGTACGAATATCAGTGAAAATCAGTTTTTTAACAATTTGCATAAATCCTTTTTTCCCTTTCTTTCCTTTTTCTCTTTTCCCTGAGTGTGTATTATCAGCTCAATTGTTAAATCAGAATGATGATGCGCATGTAAGAATATTGGCATCACAAATCTACATGTACATCTGCATGGATACTCTGAAAATCACATTTACGTGCCTGGCAGTGGGTTCATCGAACCACCTACACAATTCTCTATTATTCCAATCTCGTCTAGCGCTCGGAAAGAATGAACACCTATATCTTTCCGTAAAATGTAGACTGGCAATGGCAAGGCAAGCGTTTCTGAAGAGAAAATTGTTAACATCGAGTATAGATTTAAGTGTCAGGAAGTCGTTTCTGAAAGTATTTTTATGGAGTGTAGCCATGTATGGAAGTGAAACATGGACGATAAATAGTTTGGACAAGAAGAGAATAGAAGCTTTCGAAATGTGGTGCTACAGAAGAATGCTGAAGACTAGATGGGTAGATCACGTAACTAATGAGGAGGTATTAAATAGAATTGCGGAGAAGAGGAGTTTGTGGCACAACTTGACAAGAAGAAGGGACCGGTTGGCAGGACACGTTCTGAGGCATCAAGGGATCACAAATTTAGCATTGGAGGGCAGCACGGAGGGTAAAAATCAGAGGGAGACCAAGAGATGAATACACAAAGCAAATTCAGAAGGATGTAGGCTGCAGTAAGTACTGGGAGACGAAGAAGCTTGCACAGGATAGAGTAGTTTGGAGAGCTGCATCAAACCAGTCTCAGGACTGAAGACCACAACAACAACATCTTTCCGTACGAGCTCTGATTTCCCTATATTTCCCTATGTAGGTCAGTGTTAACAAAATATTTTCGGATTCGGAGGAGAAAGTTGGTGATTGGAATTTCGTGAGAAGATTCCGTCGCAACGAAAGACGCCTTTCTTATAATGATTTCCAGCCCAAATCCTCAATCATTTCTGTGACACTCTCTCCCATATTTCGTAATAATACAAAACCTGCTGCCTTTCTTTGAAATTTTTCGATGTTGTCAGTCCTACCTGGTAAGGATCCCATATCGCGCAGCAGTATTCTAAAAGAGGACGGATAAGCGTAGCGTAGGCCGTCTCCTTAGTAGGTCTGTTACATTTTCTAAGTGTCCTGCCAATAAAACGCAGTCTTTGGTTAGCCTTCCCCACAACATTTTCTGTGTGTTCTTTCCAATTTAAGTTATTCGTAATTGTAATACCTAGGTATTTAGTTGAATTCACGGCTTTTAGATTAGACTGATTTATTGTGTAACCGAAGTTTAAAGAGTTCCTTTTAGTACTCATGTGGATGACCTCACACTTTTCGGTTATTATGGTCAACTGCCACTTTTCGCACCATTCAGATATTTTTTCTAAATCGTTTTGCAGTTTGTTTTGATCTTCTGATGACTTTATTAGTCCATAAACGACAGCGTCAGCTGCAAACAACCGAAGACGGCTGCTCAGATTGTCTCCTAAATCGTTTATATAGAAAGGAACAGCAAAGGGTTTATAACACTACCTTGTGGAACGCCTGAAATCACTTCTATTGTACTCGATGACTTTCCGTCAGTTACTACGAACCGTGGCCTCTCTGACAGGAAATCGCAAATCCAGTCACATAACTGAGACGATATTCCATAAGCACGCAATTTCAATACGAGCCGCTTGTGTGGTACAGTGTCAAAAGCCTTTCTGAAATCCAGAAATACGGAATGGATCTGAAATCCCTTGTCAATAGTACTCAGCACTTCATGTGAATAAAGAGCTAGTTGTGTTTCACAGGAACGATGTTTTCTAAACCCATGTTGACTGTGTGTCAATAGACCGTTTCCTTCGACGTAATTCATAATGTTCGAAAACAATATATGTTCTACAATCCTGCTGCATGTCGATGTTACCGATATGGGTCTGTAATTTAGTGGATTACTCCTCTACCTTTCTTGAATACTGGTGTGACCTGTGCAACTTTCCAGTCTTTGGGTACGGATCTATCGTCGAGCGAACGGTTGTATATGATTGTTAAGTATGGAGCTAATGCATTAGCATAATCCGAAAGGAACCTAATTCGTATACAGTCTGGACCAGAAGACTTGCTTTTATTAAGTGATTTCAGTTGCTTCACTACTCCGAGGATATTTACTTCTGTGTTACTCACGTTGCTGTCCGCCCCGGTAGCTGAGTGGTCAGCGTGACAGACTGTCAATCCTAAGGGCCCGGGTTTCGATTCCCGGCTGGGTCGGAGATTTTCTCCGCTCAGGGACTGGGTGTTGTGTTGTCCTAATCATCATCATTTCATCCCCATCGACGCGCAGGTCGCCGAAGTGGCGTCAAATCGAAAGACCTGCACCAGGCGAACGGTCTACCCGACGGCAGGCCCTAGCCACACGACTCATGTTGACGTCTGTTCTCTATTCAAATTCTGGAATATTTACTTCGTCTTCTTTTGTGAAGGCATTTCGGAAGGCTGTGTTTAGTAAATCTGCTTTGGCAGCACTGTCTTCCATAGTATCTCCATTGTTATCGCGCAGAGAAGGCATTGATTGTTTCTTGCCGCTAACATACTTCACATACGACCAGAAACTCTTTGGATTTTCTGCCAGGTTTCGAGACAAAGTTTCGTTGTGGAAACTGTTATAAGCGTCTCACATTGAAATCCGCGCTAAGTTTCGAGCTTCTGTAAAGGATCACCAATCTTGGGGATTTTGCGTCTGTTTAAATTTGGCATGTTTGTTTCTTTGTTTCTGCAACAGTCTTCTAACCAGTTTTGTGTACCAAGGAGGATCAGCTCCGTCGTTTGTTAGTTTGTTTGGTATAAACCTCTCAATTGCTTTGAATTTAAGCCACATCTGGTCTACTCTTACGTTATTAATTTGGAATGAGTGGAGATTGTCCCTCAGGAAGGCGTCAAGTGAATTTTTATCTGCTTTTCTGTATGGGTAAATTTTTCGCGGTTTTCGAGGATTTGGGGATTAAAATATTCAATCTCGCTACGGCAACTCTGTGTTAACTAATCCCCATATTGGTTTTGATGCTGGTTATTAACTCAGGATTATTTGTTGCTAAGAGGACAAGTGTGTCTTCACAACCGTTTACTGTTCGCGTGGGCTCATGAACTAACTGCGCGAAATAATTTTCAGAGAATGCGTTTAGCACAATTTCGGATATTTTATGCGTACCTCCGGAATTAAACATGTATTTTCGCCAACATATCGAGGGTAAATTAAAGTCACCACCAACTATTATCGTATGAGTCAGGTACGTGTTTGAAATCAAACTCAAGTTTTCTTTGACCTTTCAGCAACTGTATCATCTGAACTGGGAGGTCGGTAAAAGGATCCTATTATTATTTTATTCCGTTTGCCAACAATGACATCTGCCCATACTAACTCACAGGAAGTATCAGCTTCGATTTCGCGAAAAGTTAAACTACTTCTAACAGCAACAAACACGCCACAGCCAACCGTGTTTAGCCTCTTCGCAAAAAATTTCAGCTGAGCTTATGTCCGGCTTTAGCCAGCTTTCAGTACCTATAACGATTTGAACATCAGTGCTTTCTATTAGGGCTCGGAGCACTGGTGCTTTCCCAATACAGCTACGACAATTTAAAACTGTTATACCAATGGTTCCTGCATCTATGTTCAGCCTGTACCCTTTGTGACTGAAGCCCATCTTGTGTTTTCCCGAGACACTCTAACCTAAAAAACCGCCCAGTCCACGCCACACAGCCCCTACTACCCGTGTTGCCGCCTTCTGCGTATAGTGGACACCTGACCTATTCAGCGGAACCCGAAACTCAACGACCCCTTGGCGCAAGTCGAGGAATCTGCAGCCTACACGTTCGCAGAACCGTCTGAGCCTCTGATTCAGACTCTTCACTCGGCTCTATACCAGAGGTCCGCAATCGGTCCTGTCGACTGTGTTGCAAATGGTCAGCTCTGCTTTCATCTTGCAAGCAAGACTGGCAGCTCTTACCACCTCTGTCAGCCGCTCGAAACCAGAGAGAATCTCTTCTGATCCAAAGCGACACACATCATTGGTACCGACGTGAGCAACCAACTGCAGTTGGCTGCACCGTGTGCTCTTCATGGCATCTGGGAGGACCCTTTCCACATCTGGAATGACTCCACCCGGTATGCACACGGAGTGCACATTGGTTTTCTTACCCTCCTTGTCATCCAAGTCCCGAAGGGGCTCCATAACGCACCTAACATCGGAGCTCCCAACTACCAATAGTCCCACCCCCTGCGGCTGCCCGGATCTTGCAGGCTGAGTGGTTTCCTCTGAAACAGGACAGGCGACAGCATCTGGCTCAGTGACAGTGTCATACAGAGACAGCACGTGGAACTTGTTTGTCAGACCAACCGGGGAAGCCTTACGTGCAGCCGCCTGGGAAGTCTTTCGCCGCCTGCTTCGTCCTGGGGCGACCTCTCACTCGACCATTGGTGAGGGGTCAGCCTCAGTGTGAACAGTAACTGGGTTGGCCACTTTTGAGGACCGATGGAGGACTCCGACGCGCTGGATGTTCGCTGGATCCCCACGACCGGCCCACAACAATGATGCCCATCCACTGCAGCCTCAAGCTGTGGAGCCGAAGCCATCACAGCCTGAAGCTGAGAGCGAAGTGTCACCAACTCGGCTCGCATCCGCACACAACAATCGCAGTCCCTGTCCAACCTAAAGACCGTGGGAAACTAAACTATGCAAACAAACGGACTATCGACACGTGCTGCGTAACTCTAATGCAGACCCTGTACAAAACACCCAAAGTGTGTCTAGTAATACGCAGATATTCAAGACCCTAACTACTGAACCACTCAGTTGAAACTAAATAATTTGCTCCTGATAAGGAACTTGTAATGTTGTTGTTGTTGTTGTTGTTGTGGTCTTCAATCCTGAGACTGGTTTGATACAGCTCTCCATGCTACTCTATCCTGTGCAAGCTTCTTCATCGCCCAGTACTTACTGCAACCTACATCCTTCTGAATCTGCTTAGTGTATTCCTCTCTTGGTCTCCCTCTACGATTTTTACCCTCCACGCTGCCCTCTAATGCTAAATTTGTGATCCCCTGATGCCTCATAACATGTCCTACAAACCGGTCCCTTCTTCTTGTCAAGTTGTGCCCCAAACTCCTCTTCTCCCAATTCCATGCAATACCTCCTCATTAGTCATGTGATCTACCCATCTAATCTTCAGCATTCTTCTGTAGCACCACATTTCGAAAGCTTCTATTCTCTTCCTGTACAAACTATTTATCGTCCATGTTTCACTTCCATACATGGCTAACTACATACAAATACTTTCAGAAACGACTTCCTGACACTTAAATCAATACTGGATGTTAACAAATTTCTCTTTTTCAGAAACTCTTTTCTTGCCATTGCCAATCTACATTTTATACCCTCTTTACTTCGACCATCATTAGTTATTCTGCTCCCCAAATAGCAAAACTCCTTTACTACTTTAAGTGTCTCATTTCCTAATCTAATTCCCTCAGCATCACCCGACTTAATTCGACTATATTCCATTATCCTTGTTTTGCTTTTGTTGATGTTCATCTTATAACCTCCTTTCAAGACACTGTCCATTCCTTTCAACTGCTCTTGTAAGTCCTTTGCTGTCTCTGACAGAATTACAATGTCATCAGCGAACCTCAAAGTTTTTATTTCGTCTCCATGGATTTTAATACCTACTCCGAATTTTTCTTTTGTTTCCTTACTGCTTGCTCAATATACATGTTGAAGAACATCGGTGATACGCTACAACACTGTCTCACTCCATGCCCAACCACTGCTTCCCTTTCGTGCCCCTCGACTCTTATAATTGCCATCTGGTTTCTGTACAAATTGTAAACAGCCTTTCGCTCCCTCTATTTTACTCCTGCCACCTTTACAATTTTAAAGAACTTGTAACATATCTCAGAATCGGTTTACTTTCTGATGCTAACGAAAACGAGAGAACTGTGGCTATTAGATTTTAAATTTACGCGCAGAAACTCAAGAAATTAAACTTTTAAAGCACATAGATGATATAATAAAATTCACTCCTGGTTAGGAACTCGTAAATGTCACAAAAGCGGTTTACTTATATGTTGCTGCGTCTGTCGCGGTCGGCTACTACTGCCGCGGTAGTACTTGATCGCCCTCTGAAGTTTAGGAAACATTGCAGAGCGAAGTTCCGTAAACATTAAGTTATGACGCACTTTGTAATAACACATCCAACTGATCATTTGTAATAATTTTATTCTACATTGTTAACATGTCATGTATTTGTTTTATATCTTATTTTGTTTTGCATATGTTATATGTTTTCTGTTGTTTTGTTATATGCTAAAGAAAAACCAGTAAACGAAGATGATGACCATCTGATAATGAGGTTCTAGACGTGAAATTCACTGTAAGTGAACAAACCAAGAAGTTGTAGTCGTGGGAGCTTTATTTCCTGGAATATTACTCATCTATAAACCGACCGGTTATTAATTTCTCTGTAGTCGTTGGTAACGGTGAAAACATTAAACTCTATTACCTTCCGTTGAAGACAACGTAGATCTTTTGGAAACTATAGCGGACAAACGCGAGTAGGGCTCGTACTCTGAGGTTTCCGTAAAATCTTAATTCTGTAAATAGATATCAATAATTATTTCGTGTAGCTCATTAGTTTGATGCAAGTCTTTCGGCTGGGCACACTTCGTAAAATCTTAATTCTGTAAATAGATATCAATAATTATTTCGTGTGGTTCATTAGTCTTTCGGCTGGGCAAACTTCGGCGACTTGCGTGTACGTAACCTACGACAGTTATCTAACCGGAGAATGCGGACCCACAGCTCAACGTGGAATTCGAACTGATGTGTTGTTTCTAGCGACTCCTCACGTAGTTGAAAGGCGAAGGCAAGGTTAAAATGAAGACCGAAAAATGCGTGGTCCAACGGCGATTCGATCACGCGACCTCTCGGTTTTCGTGCACGCGCTTTACCACTTTTTTTAAACTCATTTTGTTTGTTATTGTTCGTTGTATTTGTTCGGGGTGTTCAGGTTCCTCGTTGATCCATTAACTCAGTTTTATTACTATTATTATTATTACAGAGGGCATCTAACCCTCTGACCGAACACGCTGAGCTACTGTGACGGCACCACTAGACCACATTCTTTTCTTTAGCAACAGCTCTCACAAAGCCAAATATCACATAGCTTTTACGTTGATTTTATACTGACTTTAAATACAAAATTAGGGAACCTGTGTAATGGTGAGAACTTTTCTTTTCCACTTATCATTGAGGATATCTTGTTCTTCGTTCAAGTGTTGTTTCAAATCTTATACAGTCTTTCTACCTCGTTGAAGATGTAGTTTGTAAAAAAATAAAATAATGTATGATAAATGTGTTTCCGCCATGGCTGTTGGGAACGCTTTGACGTTCAATTACATAGTTTTATTTCTGTTTATTTCGTTAACAGTGGTTGACAGCAAACTCGCTGATGTAAATTTTACCCACTTCCATAGACCCGCAATTCTGGAGCAACTTGCTGTTGGCTGTATGACAGTGTCAACCATTCCACAGCAATGGGAATACGGATGACTAATTGGTTGTATTCTGTGGCGTCGCACAGCTGCCGAGAACAAATCATTTATGAACATGTGAGTTGCTGAACACAGCCTTGAACTTAAGGATTTGCCTGCAAAATTTGACTTCATCGGCTTCTAGTTAATAGGTCTCTGCGTTTCATTTAGTTTGCTGGGGGACATAGAGCTTTTCATCCAATGGTTTCGATTATTTTCTTTGTCGTATGGAATCTTGTATTCGTATTTGGAGTCTTCCTAAAACGCATGTTTTCTTTGTTGTATAGAATCCTGTACTCGTATTTGGAGTCTTCTTTAAAATGCGTGTTTCAGTTTGCAAGCCACGAACTACATTTGCTGGCACCGTTCCGTTCTCTCTATTTTATTAAGTCCGGCCCTCTAGCTGGTAATTTCAGGTAGTGTAAGAGACTTTTCGTAATGAGGGCCGAACATTTTTGCCTAACAATCTGCTAAGTCTACGCCGCCTTCAGTAAGTGGTTTCGTCAGTTGATCCCTGGCAACTTAACTTTCCAAATGAAACAGCCTATAACTTTTTGATTTCTTTTCTTTTGTTTCTTATGATACGTTTACAAATAAACAATTTTAGGATTTTTTATTTTCTTGTACATTTAAATCTTGCGTCTTGCCAAATTTTATGACTCCAGGTGAACGGGAAGTAATCTACAGGTTTTGATGAGTGAGTTTGCTAGTATCAATACATGTGGCATAAATAGTCGTATCTTGCGATTGCATAAATTTAGAAGCTTTAATTATTTGTACAGACAAGGGACCATATGTGACACAAATTTCAACTTCGTACCTCTACCCATTCCTAAGTTTAAAGGGTCTTAACAGTCGGACAGACAGACAGACGGACGGACAAAGAAGTGATCCTATAAGGGTTCCGTTTTTATGGATGGACGTGTGGCACAGTACAAAAACGTTTAGGAAATGAAACCAACAGCTATGGCGAATTTATAAAAGGAAATCAATAAGAACCTCAACTCGAGCTCTAAGGTGGAAGTTTTTGTAGTCTGCATCGGGTAAGCCGCCGCTGTTAGAGAACTAAGTTGAAAATGTCTCCGAAATATTAATCTACCATTGAAAGAAACATAGCTGTCACACCAGAATATGCGTCTGACTTCTCTTTATTGTTCCTCTGCTACGGAAGCTACTAAGCTCCAAAGAATACCAACGATAAAACGAGGAACAACCAGCTGTCTCAGTTCCACTACAGGCTCGATACTCCTGCTCATTTTGGTTCTACTGCGACAGCAGTGCCTGTAACGGACAGAAAACTACACTTCTGTGTACGACATCCTATCAGTGTGAATAGTATCATTTGTATTGGTATGTTAACATAGTTTTTACAACAAGGAGCCTACGTAGAGCCATGAAAACTGGCAAGAAATAACAAATTGCATTACATTTGTCTTTCTTTATTTTCCTAAGGACACTGGAAGGTATGGAACCGGACGTCAAAGCACAGTTTACCCTATTGATATTTACTGAAATATTTTGTTGTCCTTTAAGAAGAAAAAGTGACTAGTAAATAGCAGACGGAATGACGTTTTGCAGAAAGATGACACATATCTACTCAACAAAGTAAAGCTTTCTTCCCTACATTTACGTCAAATCAATGAAGTGAAACGTAGTAAACGCTGATTAAATACATTACCTATATTATTAACGTCCCAAATAAGTCATGACATGTGGAGCTAAAGGGAAAACAACTCAGAGGTGATAATAAAACATCAGAAACAGCAAGAATCTTTCCCGACACAGAAAAAATTAGTTCCACAATTGTTGCTGCTTTTGAGAACCACAATCGCCAAGAATCTTCTTCCACATGCCATATTTACAAAAATATTCGCGAATTAAGATGTAGCGTCAGTATAATAATATGTGAATCATCAGACTGCATACAAAATTGTTACGTGACAAGGAAAGTGCCAATCATAAAAAGATCAGACAACGACAGAAATAGATGCTTATCATGTCTGGTTCAAATGGTTCAAATGGCTCTGGGCACTATGAGACTTAACATCTGGGGTCATCAGTCCCCTAGAACTTAGAACTACTTAAACCTAACTAACCTAAGGACATCACACACATCTATGCCCGAAGCAGGATTGGAACCTGCGACCGTAGCGGTCACGCGGTTGCAGACTGAAGCGCCTAGAACCACACGGCCACACCGGCCGGCCATGTATGGAATGGGTATCTATTTTCGCGTGCTTTCAGCAGTGTAAGCTGAACTTATACACAAATTCGAAAATATTTCTTCACGAATTAGTTGTAGCTTGTAGTTATATAAGTGAGATTCGGCTCTTTTTATATTTATTTCACGATCGTTCATGTCTCTCGACTATTTACTACTGCTTGGAAAGCAAAAATTTAATAACTGTTTCGATGATTAAACAAAAATTTACCTTACGTCTGCTAGGGGCGCTAGTATCCATCCAGCTGTCAGACGGTAACAATTTTCACAGCAATGAGTGACGCAATTCTGTGTGATTGTGGTCCACGCAGCAATTAATTAAAAAGCTTCACACTGAACTCAGTTAGTAATAACAGAATTAGAATATTTTCAACTCAGTTCTCTTCGTAAAAGAAGCAACTCACTACTGCATTAACAACCACTGACACAATATTTAAAAAAAATACAGGCACTTCCTCTCGTCGCTGTAACTTTGTAGCAGTTTTAAAATCATTGTTAATGGTAATCTCAGCAGCCCGAACTTATCAAAACTATAGGTAAGTCAATCTAAAATGGATACAACAACAATACTGTCGAATGCATAGTAGCATTAGTCGTATTTATTTCGTGACAACGGCGGGTTGAGGATATCGTACCTCCAATGCTTTCACATCAGTGATCCATGTACTGCGTTCCCCGCCAACTCGAAGCCGCGTGCTGGCTCGCCACCTTTTTGACGACGATACGTAACAAATATTTCCACAAAGGATTTTATCACTCCGCAATGATTTTTAATTAACATACTGCTCCAAAACAATTAAGGTAAGTCGTGCATTAACGTCCGGCATGTTAAATCTGTTCTGATACAGGTGGTACCTCTGGTCTTCTTGCATTGTTTGAGATCTTCGTTTTCCATGTAACCAACAAAGAAAGTCAGTCGCCTCCTGTCGGCTGTGTTATGCATTATAGTATCAGGTGACCCCTCGTGTTCTCTAGCGACGTACACTGACTGCAGTTTCCACTTGTGGACATTGCGTTAAACCAAACATATGTAATGCGGCATCTTAATGTAGTCCAAGTTGCAAGGGCAGTTTATTTGATCCAAGAAGAATGGACCTTCAGTTGCACTGCTGCAGATGCCGATGCCTCTCCATCTTTCATCCACACGCTGTGGACACGCCACAGGAAGACAGTGTAGTAGACAAGGGTTGGACAATGTCGCCGACGTATTGCAACACCACGTGAAGCCATATCTGCGTTGCGGCGTCGTACAGCTACCGCACGAGCTCTGCAAGACGATCATACAAGGGCTGCTGAAGTCACTGTGTCAGATCAGACTGTAAGGAACAGGTTACGAGACGTCCTGTTCAAATAGCCCGCTTGACACAATGTCTCGGAGCTCGCCTTCAGTTCTGCCGTTCCTATGTCAACTGGGAATCCTGTCACTGGTGAAACGTGTTATTCGCAGCCACGTATAGATTTCCTCTGACGCGAGGTGATGGCCGAGCTCGTGTGTGGAGACACCGTGGTGAACGGTAACTGCCAAATGATGAGCAGGAAATCTACATCTTCGGTCAACGTTCTGTGATATTGTGCAGAGGCCTCAATGTCGACAGCCGTACGGATTTTGTCGTTTCCATGGTCGCTTTACCGCCGAGTTGTACATCGAACAGATTCTGTTTGCGGTGGCTGCTGAATAGGCTGGTGACCCTGATTTCCTTCTCATGTACTATAATTCCCATTCGGAGGGAATCACAAGGTATGTCTTGCAAAGCCTGGACGTTGAAGTAATGGAGTTGCCAGAGGTGTTCGTGGCCTTCCTCTTGCACCAGAGACTCTGCAAGAACTCGGCAGAGCTCTCATTGAAGAATGGGAACGGATGTCATAGGGTGACCTCCGTGGACTTATAGGGAACAACTTTGTAGTCGAAACCTGTCGGACATTAGTTGTTGTTATGTAAATTAATAAGGATGCTATGACGTTTTGTTGTGTACTTAATTTTTGTCGGATAGAGGTATAATTTGGTAACACAACCAGTCTTCAGTTATTGGTCAGTGGAGTAGGGCAGACGCCCAAAGTCATGTTCCTCTAAATCTTCTGAGTAGCATATTTCCTAATCTGTATTTGAAATTAAAATTTTATCTTGGAATAAAAAAACGCATTACAAAGTTTGCATCATTATCCATTTTCGTAAGTGATTAGCCTAAGAATAAGATATTTGCAAATAATATTGCTTTACTAAGTACGATGAAATACATTTAGAAAGGCTAAGCAATGAAACAGTGAGTTCGCGAATGTAATGAGCGTCTGTTACATTATCATGCTTCTTTTCAGTGTTATTATCTAAATTATTTCATTGAATTTCAGTCTACAGAGCCTATTACAACACTCGAATGATGCTGAATCGATGGAGAGGTCCGAGAACTTGTTACGTGGGTACACCGCCGCATTCTAGCTGGTCTTCCCTGCGGAAACGGATTGGATAATGAATATTCAGGCGACGCGAACGTGACAAGGGGTGTTGCTGGGAGCACAAGCGCGCGGCAGTTGTTTCTCTGCGCAGCACCAGCACTCGGCTGAGTCCAACATTGTGCACCCCATAGCATGGCAAAAAACGAAAGAAAGAAAAAATTCATTACTCAGCAATGTAAACCCGAGAAACAGCTCTGCAGCAGTGACGTAGACATTCGTCTGCAGAAGAAAAGTTGTCTCTGCCTGTTCCATCAGAACTAAAGTAGTTCAAACTTAGTATTTTGCTAGATAACCCTAGGAGATTCTAAAACTGACTATAAGCCTGATTACGTGTAGCATCAATGAAAGACTGCCATTAAATAATCAGAGGAAAAGCAAGTGCCAAGGTCTGGTTTTCGTTCATACCGGAGTTTATCCTTCGAAGTATTTCTCGCGCCAGTTGCATAAAGAAGACTAGATTATACGAGGTCTCTCCCCTAAGGTCCAGAAAAAGACTGTCGAATGACGAAGAAAAACGCCATTTTAATTTTCTCTACATGCGAGCCCCCCAGGGGGTCCACAACTCTTTTGTGGATACGTGCGTGGCGAGCACGGGGCCCCGAGCCATTGCAGCCTTCTTTCTCTCCCGCGCTGCATTTCCTTTCCCTTCCCCTCCTTTCCCCTCCATACCCCTTTCCTCTCGCCCTCTCCTCTCCCTCTATTGGTGTCCTTGCTTATGTTGGTCCCCGCTATCGTCCTGGTTCTGTTGGTTTTACACTCCGGCTTTGTTGCGTAATCATCTCCTCCTTTTGGCATTCCTTGGTCCCCCTCTGGGGTTTGACCTCCATTCCAAAATTTCTCTTCCGTAGTGTGAGCCATTTGGGGAAGAGCACCTTACCTAGTGTCTCCGACGTGCGCCCTCCTAGTACATTCCATCTTTTCTTTTACGTCGTTGTCTGATGCTAGGGTGCATAGCCAGCACGGTAGCCAGCCCGTGTGGTGGGGTCGCTATGTACCCTTTTGGTTGAGCCCCCTGAACACACAGGGATCACACTTCTGATACCTGAGCTGTGACCTCCTCATGCATGCCTTGGAGTGGTTGCTCGTCATCCTGGAGCATCGGAACTCCCGGCAATGGCCGCCGTGCCAGACGGCCCTTGCTGTGGCTGGGTGGCGCCCGTGAGGAAAGCCCCTGATCGGAGTGGGTGGTATCAGGGCGGACGCTATGCAGATGAAACGCATACGGGTCCAAAACTCTGGCCGCTCTTCTGCGGCCGTCTCTCTGTGTGGTACTGATTCCTCAAGTGCTGCTTCTCTTGCCTCTTCGGCCTTCCCTTCCATGGCTACCCCCTGGGAAGGGGGTCAGGCCCGTCGGCTAGGGGCAAAACCTTTCCCCCGTTATCTAGTTTGCACCAGGACTGATGGAGATACTTTCACCAGTGTCAAACCTTTATTCTTTGTGGAACACATTGAAGACAAGTTCGGCGAAGTGGACTCCCTGAGCAAGATGCGGTCGGGTTCGTTGCTGATAAAAACTGCTTCGGCTGCCCAATCTGTGGCCCTTCGTGCCTGTACCCATCTTGGCACAATTCCCGTGTCCATTACCCCTCACCAGTCTCTAAATATGGTACAAGGTGTGATTTTTCACAGAGACCTCATCCTTCAAACTGATGAGGAACTTCGGGACAATCTCGGACGGCGGGGTGTTCACTTTGTTCGGCGTGTTCAGAAGGGTCCTAAAGATAATCGTATTGATACTGGTGCCTTTATCCTGGCCTTTGAAGGGGATACCCTTCCTGAGAAAGTTAAGATTATGGTCTATCGCTGTGATGTGAAGCCGTACATCCCACCTCCTATGCGGTGTTTTAAGTGCTTGCGTTTTGGCCACATGTCTTCTCGCTGTTCCCAGGACCCTCTCTGTGGTGACTGTGGACGTCCACTCCATGAGGGGAGTCCCTGTGTTCCCCCTCCTGTATGTGTAAATTGTCATGGTAGTCATTCTCCACGTTCAGCAGATTGCCCAGTCTATAAGAAAGAGAAAAAGATACAGGAGTATAAGTCCCTTGATCGTTTAAGCTACACAGAGGCCCGTAAGAAATATGCACGATTGCACCCTGTGTCCATGACATCTAGTTACGCCTTGGTTACATCTTCATCCCTTCCTCCCCCTTCCTTACCCCCATCCCGGACCCCTCTCCTTCTCCCCTCCCCTGCGGCTCCCACACCTTCTCTGGGCGCTGCTCCCCCTCCCCAGCCGGAGAAGTGTCCCACTCCTTCGGCGTCTGCCGGTCAAGGGCGCCTCTCCCAGGATGCCCCTTCCCGGCACCTTCCAGGTCAAAGGCCTGCTGCAGCGCGGCGACCGCGAGAGCCGCGGTCTATCGGCCCCCAGGTCGCCCAGTCTCTTTCTGTTCCTGATCTTGCTGCAGCTGGCTCCATTATGCCACACAGCCCTCCTCGATCTCAGCCTGAAAAGAAGAAGAAACATAAGTCCCGGGACAAAGAGCCTCTGGTGTCACCGGAGGTCCCTTCCCCGACTTCACAACCGGATTCTGACCTGTCGTTTATGGATGTCGCCCCCTCCTTGTCGGTGACGGGTGGGGACCCGGCGGTATGACTGGATTTAGCGTGTTCAGCCCTCATTTAAACCATCGTTCTGTGGTTCTCCAATGGAATTGTAATGGCTACTATCGTCACCTTCCGGAATTGAAATCCCTTCTTTCGTCCTACTCAGCAGCTTGTGTGGTTCTCCAGGAATCTCATTTTACTGATGCTCACTCACCGACCCTCCGTGGGTTCCGTGTTTTCTGTCGAAATCGGGTCGGACCCTTGCGGGCTTCTGGTGGCGTTTGTACGTTGGTCCGTACAGACATTGCTAGCACGTGGATTCCTCTTCAAACTACATTGGAAGCGGTTGCTGTCACGGTCCACTTAGACTCTGCAGTCACAGTATGCAATCTTTATCTCCCTCCTGACAAGACTCTTACACCTGCTGCCTTAACCACCCTTCTTCAGCAACTTCCTCCCCCCTTCCATCTCCTTGGGGATTTTAATGCTCATCATCCTTTGTGGGGCAGTGCCTTTCCATCTAGACGAGGTCTTCTTATAGACCAATTTATTGCAGACCACGACCTGTGCCTTCTTAATGATGGCTCCCCTACTCATTTCAGTGCTGGTCATGGTACCTTTTCTGCCATTGATCTTTCTCTTTCTTCTCCCTCTCTCCTCCCTTCATTACACTGGTCGCCACACGACGACCTTTGTGATAGTGACCATTTCCCGTTGATTATCACGCTCCCTTCCCGCTCCCCGATGGACAGGTTACCTCGTTGGTCTTTCCACCGCGCCGATTGGCCTCTATACACTGCACAGGTCGAGTTTTCTCCCTCTTTGTCGGGTAGTATTGATGACATCCTACGTGACGTGTCTGACGCGATTGTTCGCGCTGCTAACCTTGCTGTCCCGCGCTCATCTGGACAATTTCGTCGTCGGCAAGTCCCGTGGTGGAGTACGGCCATTGCCATTGCCATCCGTGATCGCCGTCGAGCTTTGCAACACTTTAAGAGGCACCCATCTGTAGCCAGCCTTTCTACCTTTAAGCGCCTTCGCGCTAAAGCCCGTTATTTAATCAAACAGAGCAAGCGGATATGTTGGGAACGATTCGTTTCTTCCCTTGGTTCCACTGTCCCTCTGTCACGGGTATGGGCTACACTTCGCTCTCTCCAAGGTTGCCATCGGCAGTCCACCCTCCCAGGCCTTGACCTCCCAGATGGCATTTGTACGGACCCATTAGTTCTCGCAGAACATCTTGCGACCCATTTTGCAGTGGCATCAGCGTCGGCCTCCTATCCAGCTGCTTTCCTTCATCAAAAACAGCAGGCTGAAGCTGTCACCTTATGTTTCACCACTTGTGAGTCGGAATCTTACAACGAACCTTTCACTGAATGGGAATTTCTTTCTGCTCTATCTTCTTCTCATGATACGGCCCCTGGCCCAGATTCCATTCATAACCAGCTGCTTCAACATCTCAGTGCTCCACAACGGCACCATCTTCTTTGGGTGCTTAACCGTATCTGGCTCCAGGGTGACTTCCCTTCTCAGTGGAGGGATAGCATTGTGGTTCCTGTCCTTAAGCCTGGTCAGAACCCCCTATCTGTTGACAGCTATCGGCCAATTAGTTTGACCAATGTTGGTTGTAAGTTACTTGAACGGCTGGTAGCCCGTCGGCTCACTTGGGTCCTCGAATCTCGGGATCTATTGTCCCCTTACCAGTGTGGCTTTCGAGAGGGACGATCTCCAATCGATCATTTACTACGCTTGGAATCCGCAGTTCGGCAGGCTTTTTCCCAGCGCCGCCATTTGGTTGCAGTGTTTTTTGACCTTCGCAAGGCCTATGACACGGCCTGGTGCCATCACATCTTACTAACCCTTCATCAGTGGGGTCTTCGGGGCCCACTCCCGATTTTTATCCGCCAGTTCCTGATCCATCGGTCATTCAGAGTTCGAGTTGGTACTGCTTTTAGTTCTCCACGGACCCAGGAGACGGGCATCCCACAGGGTTCTGTCTTGAGTGTCCTTCTTTTCCTCATTGCTATCGATGGACTTGTGGCCTCTGTCGGTCCCTTGGTCGCCCCTGCCCTGTATGTGGATGATTTCTGCATTTGGGTTAGTTCCTCATGCCATCTGCAGAACGGCAGCTCCAGGTGGCTATACGGCGTGCCTCTGCATGGACCCTCTCACACGGGTTTCAATTCTCTCCTTTGAAATCGCAGGTGGTCCACTTCTGTCGCCGTACTACGGTCCACCCTGATCCAGAGCTCTATCTCGCTGCACAAAGATTGCCTGTGGTTCCACAGTTTCGTTTCCTAGGTCTTCTTTTCGACAACAAGCTCACTTGGCTGCCCCATATCAGACTCCTGAAGGTAGGATGTTTCCGTAAACTCAATGTCCTTCGCTTCCTTGCCCACTCCTCTTGGGGTGCGGACCGTTCCCTCCTCCTCCGTCTTTATCGTGCTCTAGTTCTGTCACGTTTGGACTATGGTTGTCAAGTTTATGGTTCAGCTGCTCCTTCCACGCTGCACGTGCTGGATCCAGTCCACCATCGTGGTATCCGTTTGGCCACCGGTGCCTTCCCTACTAGCCCTGTTGATAGTCTCCTGGTTGAAGCTGGGATCCCCCCCCTTTCTGTTCGGCGGTCCCAGCTTCTGGTGTCTTATGCCCTTACTATCCGTTCTTCTCCCGCTCCTCCTTCCTATTCTATCCTATTCCCAGACCATGGACGTCGCCCGCCCGACTCCCGCCCTCGGGCGGGTTTACCGGTTGGGCTGCGCCTTGCGTCTCTTAACCGTGATTTTCGGCTTCCTTCTTTGTCCTGTCTTCCTCGCTCCCTCCCCTCCACTCCTCCTTGGTTAGTTCCTCGACCTCGAATTCGGATGGATCTCCGCCGCGGTCCGAAAGATTCCATCCCCCCGGTGGTGTTCCGTTCCTTTTTCCGCCAAATTTTATGGGAGTTTCGGGAAGCTGTTGTTTTTTACACTGATGGCTCTAAATCTGCTGATCATGTTGGGTATGCCTTCACGTCCTTTGTTGGAACGGAAAATCATCTGCTGCCACCCTCATGTGGGGTGTTTACTGCGGAATTGATGGCAATTTCCCGGGCCCTTACCTTTATTAAACAATCCCAACACAACCGCGTTTTGTTATGTACGGACTCGATGAGTGGCCTTCTTGCTATTGACCGGTGTTTTTCGCGCCATCCCTTGGTCTCTGCCATCCATGACCATCTCGCTGATCTTCACCGTGCTGCTTGTTCCATTGACTTCCTATGGGTCCCGGGCCATGTGGGTATCCCGGGTAATGAGCTCGCTGATCGTTTGGCTGGAGGAGCAGTTACTTACCCCCCATTTTCTGTAACCCCTCCTGCAGCGGATTTACGGCTTCACATCAAATCCCACTTTGCACAGTCATGGGCCAATTCTTGGGAGGCTACTCCACTGTCTAATAAACTTCGTGCAATTAAGGTGAATCCAGGCCCATGGCGTTCTTCCTTTCGCCTCTCCCGCAAGGACTTGACCACACTGTGTCGTCTCCGCATTGGCCATACCAGGCTGACCCATGGTTTCCTTTTGCGTGATGAGCCACCCCCGCTGTGTGGTTGTGGAGCCTTCCAGTCAGTGGCCCACATTTTGGTTGAATGCCCCCTTCTTTTGGCTCTGCGTGCTAAGTACAGACTCCCCCACACTTTACCTTTGATGTTGGCTGACGATTCCCGGATGGTCTCTCTGGTTCTAGGTTTCCTCCGGGAGAGTGGTTTTTATTCTCAGTTTTAAAGTTTTTAATCTCCCTCCGGTGTTGGGGCAGGGCGGTGAGTGTTTGGGTGTCTCTCACTGTAGGCAGTGTTCAGAGATTCCCGATTCACCTCCCTGACCGGAATCCTCTTTTCTTTCCCTTTTACTCTGTTTTTACCCCTTCTTTTTAAGGCTTGGTTAGTTTTTCTATTCCCATACGTACTTTCTGCATTATAGCAGTTGTACCTTTTCAGTCACAGGTGGTCTTGCCCATGCTGCTTCAGCATAGTGTTGGGTTCGTTCTCTTGCCAACTTCCCTCATTTGTTTTTCCTAATGACAATGTGACTGCCCTTTTACGTTCCCCCTTTTTCCGTTTTATTGTTCTGACTTTTCTGAGATGTCCCGTTAGCAGAATGGAGTCTATTTGAAACAAGGGACTGATGACCTTGCTGTTTGGTCCCTTTAACCTCAAACAACCAACCAACCAACCATCTACATGCGAGACTCATTTTTGCTCCTCGTGTGAAACTACCTGTGAAAACAAATGCTACGCGGCAGGCATCTTACCAACTAGTAACTTGCTGCTGGCTATACTGATTCTTCATGTTCGGTTATCAGCAATAAATTTATTTGGAGTGTATGTGGCACCAGACTAATTTCGGCCGCTCAATCAATACTGCACATAAAATAACACTTTTAATAACGTGTGATTTGTAATGAAACGAAAAACGATATTTTTCGTCGACACCAATCGTCGTTTGAACAACCCATTGAGCACTACATGCGTGAAACAATTCCACATGTTCTTCACAATATCGATCCCCCAGAATATCAGGTAAACAGCAACGGATAAATTTTACAAAATGTGTCTACTATACATAGCACCCCATCAGTGCTATGATCGTCGTAACTTTATGATTTTTAATTTTTGTTTCTGAGTGACACCGCTCAGAGAGCCGTGAGGGAAATATGTATGTTGTTTTACATGCTTTTGAGAAATTTTCTTATAGGAATGATAATTCAAAAGCAATAAAAACCTTTACAACACCGAACAGGTAACAGTTGTAAAGGGCCTTCATACAGGTAACATGTATCATTATAAGACGCTTGTGTCTTGCCACTCCTGAAAACAAAATAAAGACGACTTGGTCTTACCTACATTATATACATATCGTTCAAATCACTGTAAAGTGCGTGGAAGAGGGTATTTACACTCCAAGACATAAAGAATGACGCACCACGAAGGAATTAGCCGAGTGGGACGGAAATTGGTAAATGTGCCGTACATGTACAAAAAAAGCAATTGATTATCATTTTAGAAAAATTGCTTGATTTACTCAAGAGAAGATGCCTCACTCACTGAGCAAGTCAAACACGTGGTGTTACACCTCTGGCCGTTATGCAAGCAGTTGTTCGGCATGGCACTGATTTGTTGATTTAGTTGTTGGATGTCCTCCTTAAGGATATCATGACAAATCCTGTCCAGCTGATGAGTTAGATCGTCAAAATGTCGAGCCGGTATGAAGCTATTTCTCTTTAATAAATCATCCAGTTTTTTCTGAAATTGTGATGCTGCGCATGCGCTTCACATCTACGGATTTCCCATACGTTCGAATAATTTCTTAACGGTATATATATGCAGGGCGGCTCCTTCGTGTCAACGGTACGCAGTGAGTGGTTAGCCGCAGCACGGTACACTTCGACGGTGCCAACAGAGGCAATTTGAAGCTGCTGCGGAAAGGAATTTTGCCTCGGAGATATATATACCGTCCAACAATTATTCAAGTGTGTTGGAAATCCGCAGATGTGAAGTACATGTGCAGACAAACAAGAGTATATCTGCTCCTGGGTGCGCCTTACAAACCTGCTGTATCTGATTTCTGAATAGTAAGGCGTATCCGGGAGCAGATATAGGCCCAGACCACAATTTAGTAGTGATGAAGAGTAGGTTGATGTTTAAGAGACTATTCATGAAAATGAAGTCCGCAAGGAAGAAAGATACGGAACTTAACGGATGAAGAGACACGCTTGAAGCTCTCGAATACTGCGATAAGAAATAGCTCAGTAGGCAGTTCAGTTGAAGAGGAACACATATGCCTAATAACGGCTGTCACAGAAACTGTAAAAGAAAACATAGGTACAGAGAAGGCAATTGCGAGGAAACCATGTGTAACAGAAGAAACACTTCAGTTGATCGATGAAAGAAGGAAGTACAAAAATGCTCATGGAAATTCAGGAATACAGAAATACAAGTAACTTAGAAATGAAATGAACAGGAAGTGCAGGGATGGTAAGGGGAAGTGGCTGCATGAAAAATGTGAAGAAATCGAAAAAGAAGTGAATGTCGGAAGGACTGACTAAGCGTTTAGGGAACCCAAAGCAACCTTCGGTGAAATTAAAAGCAAGGGTAGTAAAATTGACAGTGCAATGGAAATTCGCAGTTAAATGCAGACGAAAGATTGGACAGATGGAAACAGTGCATTTAAGGCCTCTATGAGGGGGAAGACTTGTCTGATGTGATAGAAGGAGGAACAGCAGTCGATATACAAGAGACAGTGGATCCAGCATTTTAATCAGATTTAAAACAGCTTCGGAAGACTTAAAGTCAGTTATGGCAGTAGGGATTGATAACATTCCGTAACAATTTTTAAAACCGTTGGAGGAAGTGACAACAAAACGACTATTCGCGTTGGTGTGTAGAATGTATGAGTCTGGCGATATAACATCAGACTTTCGGCAAAACATCGTTCACACAATTCCAAAGTCGAAAAGTTCAAGAATTATCGCTCAGTCATATTAACAACTCGTGTATCCAAGTTGTTTACAAGAATAATACACAGAAGACTGGAAACGAAAAGTGAAGATGTGTTATATGACCATCAGTTTGGCTTTAGGGAAGGTAAAGGCACAAGAAAGGCAGTTCTGACGTTGCAGTTGATAATGGAAGAAAGACTAAAGAAAAATCAAGACACGTACATAGGATTCGTCGATCTGGAGAAAGCGCCCGACAATAACAAACGGTGCAAGGTGTTCGAAATTCTGAAGAAACTAGGGATAAACTATAAGGAGAGATGTGTAATATACAGCATATACAAGAATCCGGAGGGAATAATAAGAGTGGAAGGCCAAGAACGAAGTGCTCGGATTAAACTGAGTGTGAGACAGGGATGTAATCTATCGCCTCTATTGTTCAATCTGTACATCGAAGAAGCATTTATGGATGTAAAAGAAAGGTTTGAGGGTGGAATAAAAATCCATATAAGACTTCCTAATGACATTGCTATCCTCTGCGAAGGGGAAGAAGAATTACTGAATTTTCTGAATGTAATGAATAGTCTGTTGAGTACAGAATATAAATTGAGAGTAAATCGAAGAAAGGTGAAGTTAATGAAAAGTAGCAGAAATGAGAACCTAATATGAGGATTGATGGACACGAAGTAGGTGAAGTTAAGGAAGTCTGCTAATTGTTGTTGTGGTCTTCAGTCCTGAGACTGGTTTGATGCAGCTCTCCATGCTACTCTATCCTGTGCAAGCTTTTTCATCTCCCAGTACCTACTGCAACCTACATCCTTCTGAATCTGCTTAGTATATTCATCTCTTGGTCTCCCTCTACGATTTTTACCCTCCACGCTGCCCTCCAATACTAAATTGGTGATCCCTTGATGCCTCAGAACATGTCCTACCAACCGATCCCTTCTTCTGGTCAAGTTGTGCCACAAACTTCTCTTCTCCCCAATCCTATTCAATACTTCCTCATTAGTTATGTGATCTACCCATCTAATCTTCAGCATTCTTCTGTAGCACCACATTTCGAAAGCTTCTATTCTCTTCTTGTCCAAACTATTTATCGTCCATGTTTCACTTCCATACATGGCTACACTCCATACGAATACTTTCATAAATGACTTCCTGACACTTAAATCAATACTGGATGTTAACAAATTTCTCTTCTTCAGAAACGCTTTCCTTGCCATTGCCAGCCTACATTTTATATCCTCTCTACTTCGACCATCATCAGTTATTTTGCTCCCCAAATAGCAAAACTCCTTTACTACTTTAGGTGCCTCATTTCCTAATCTAATTCCCTCAGCATCACCCGACTTAATTAGACTACATTCCATTATCCTTGTTTTGCTTTTGTTGATGTTCATCTTATATCCTCCTTTCAAGACACTGTCCATTCCATTCAACTGCTCTTCCAAGTCCTTTGCTGTCTCTGACAGAATTACAATGTCATCGGCGAACCTCAAAGTTTTTATTTCTTCTCCATGAATTTTAATACCTACTCCGAATTTTTCTTTTGTTTCCTTTACTGCTTGCTCAATATACAGATTGAACAACATCGGGGAGAGGCTACAACCCTGTCTTACTCCCTTCCCAACCACTGCTTCCCTTTCATGTCCCTCGACTCTTATAACTGCCATCTGGTTTATGTACAAATTGTAAATAGCCTTTCGCTCCCTGTATTTTATCCCTGCCACCTTTAGAATTTGAAAGAGAGTATTCCAGTCAACATTGTCAAAAGCTTTCTCTAAGTCTACAAATGCTAGAAACGTAGGTTTGCCTTTCCTTAATCTTTCTTCTAAGATAAGTCGTAAGGTCAGTATTGCCTCACGTGTTCCAGTGTTTCTACGGAATCCAAACTGATCTTCCCCGAGGTTGGCTTCTACTAGTTTTTCCATTCGTCTGTAATTCGTCTGCTAATTAGACAGCATAATAACCTATGACAGATGGAGCAAGGAGGACATCAAAAGTAAACTAGCACTGAAAAAAATGGCATTCCTAACCAAGAGAAATCTACTAGTATCAAACTTAAGCCTTAATTTGAGAAAGAAACTTTACAGCACTGTGTGGCCGTGAAACATGGACTGTGGGAAAATTTGAACAGATGAGAATCGAAACATATCAGATGTGGTGGATGGTGAAAATTAGGTGGACTGATAAGGAAAGGAATGAGGAGATTCTACCTAGAATCGGAGAGGAAAAGAATATATAGAAAATACTGACCAGAAGAAGGGACGGAATGATGAGACATTTGTTAAGACATCGGGGAATAACTTCCGTGATACTGGAGGGACCCGTAGAGGGTAGAAACTGTAGAGGAAGATGGAGTTTGGAATACATCCAGAAAGTAACTGAGGACGTCAGTTGTAAGTGCTACTCGGAAATGAAGAGAATGGCACAGGAGAGGAATTCGTGGTGGGCCGCAGCAAACCAGTCTAACACACACACACACACACACACACACACACACACACACACAGTCTCAATGGTGTGCTTCAAATACTACAAGAGGCATCCACCACAGAGACACAACCACTCGCCTGAAGCCTCTCTGTTATGAGTAACACGATCTAGATGGCGCTCTCAAACCTGGGCGCCTTACTGCCTCTGCACCAAGTCCATCTGCATGTTGTGCTAGTCCACCGATAGTGTTCCCAGTTGCCTGAGAGAGTGCTGTTGTCCGCTGACTACAGCGCTTCTGCAGTGTACTGGTGGAAGATCACTATGTGCTGGACACACACACACAGATCCGAACTAGCACTTAGACTTATTCAGCCCCTGCAACCGGCTTACTTCAGTTCCTGCAAGTCTACATTCCTACTTAGCAGTTGCTATTTATGGAGAACCAGACCTATTAACCAAAAGTGTCAGCAAATTACATTCAGTCAGACTGCCAAGAGACAGTAAAATTATTTAGATTTCATTTTATTAGATTTATTATATCAAGTGTCATTCATCAAATTATACCAAAGTTGAATACCACATTGAATCATAAAACTAATTAAACTCCCCGCCGAACAGGCCATGAAGGCCAAAAGTTACCGACCAGCCGCCATATCATCCTCAGCTCAAAGGTGTCACTGGATGCAGATGTGGAGGGGCACGCGGTCAGCACATCGCTCTCCCGGCCGTATGTCAGCTTACGAGACCGGAGCCGCTACTTTTCAATCAAATAGCTCCTCAGTTTGCCTCACAAGGACTTAACGCACCCTGTTTGCCTACAAAGCTCGGCATACTAAGTTGTCACCCATCCAAGTACTAGCCCAGCCCGACAGCGCTTAACTCCGGTGATCTGACGGGAACCGGTGTTACCACTGTGTCAAGGCCACTGGCAAATTGTATCATACTCCTACATAAATGATAACTGTGTTGTCACGTTCCTGTTTTAGTTCCTCCCAATCAAGCAAGTATTAAAATTGGCAGTTACAGCGTGCAATCTACCGCCTTTAAAGAACTGTAGCAATAAAACCACTTTTCTGCTACCGTGGTGTTTGGACTGAATTAACAGATGCATTCAGTGTCAAAATACACAACAGTACTTTTATACCCATTGGGCAGATACCTAACAGCATCAGGACTGCAACAAAAGCGTTCACTCACTTTGTCAGAAGAGTTTGTAACACTTATATCGATTAGAAGAAGGTTTATATGATGTAACTGTGTATCTGCAATTATGGAGTGTGTATTTTTTCTTAGTTAAAGTCACTGATTTGTGACAGGAAATTTAGAGTTTTGTAATATATATATATATATATATATATATATATATATATATATATACATAAAAAAAGCAAAATGGTTTGTTAAAATAATATATTTTTATAATATATATATGTTTATAAAAAATACACTGTTTATTGAAAGCTAGTTCATGCTTAGGACACTTATATTTGTAAAACATAAAAGATGTAGGGAAGTCCCTCCGCAACAGAAGTGGCATGGTGCGATGTAAAAGGTGGTCTTGGCGGTCGAACTAGGCGGCTCCTTGGTGTGAACGGTACGCAGTAAGTGACTAGCCGTAGCACGGTAGACTTCGACGGTACTAACAGAGGCAATTGGAAGCTGCTGTGCAAGGGAATTTTGCCTCGGATGTGGATCTGCCTATCATTTGGTATTCTTGATAAAAAGGAATGGCTCTAATATGTTGAAAATCCGACGCCAAGAGGAGATTTTATACAGCATTCGAACATCAAGAGCGGTGAGTACAGGTACCGACCATGTCGCTTGCCACCAAAACTTCGCTTCTGCTTTACTAACTTAATACATCCAGCTATGTATATGGGCATGGACCAGTTAATGTGGACATAACAATCCAAATGCTATAAATCTGTGTCGGAAACCAATCTTCTATCCTGATCACGAACCTATGTGGGGTCCTCTCCTGTTACTAAAACCCAGTATCCTGTTTTAAATGAACAATTCTTGTATTCGAATGTATCAAAGTAGTCTTTCTTTCTTTGTCAAACGTAAAAGGAGTAGCAAAAGTAAAAATTAAAACCACAAAACTGAAGCTACATATGATTTTGCTAAAGTACTCTTATTCCGGAGGTAAAATAGTCCCTCATTCGGATCTCTGGGCGGGGACTACTCAAGAGGACGTCGTTATCAGGAGACAGAAAACTGGGGTTCCACGGATCGGAGCGTGGAATGTCAGATCCCTTAATCGGGCGGGTAGGTTAGAAAACTTAAAAAGGGAAATGGATAGGTTAAAGTTAGATATAGTGGGAATTAGTGAAGTTCGGTGACAGGAGGAACAAGACTTAGGTCAGGTGAATACAGGGTTATAAATACAAAATCAAATAGGGGTAATGCAGGAGTAGGTTTAATAACGAATAAAAAAATAGGAATGCGGGTAATCTACTACAAACAGCATAGTGAACGCATTATTGTGGCCAAGATAGACACGAAGCCCACGCCTACAACAGTAGTACAAGTTTATATGCCAACTAGCTCTGCAGATGATGAAGAAATTGATGAAATGTATGATGAGAAAAAAGAAATTACTCAGGTAGTGAAGGGAAACGAAAATTTAATAGCCATGGGTGACTAGAATTCGAGAGTAGGAAAAGGGAGAGAAGGAAACATAGTATGTGCATGTGGATTGGGAGTAAGAAATGAAAGAGGAAGCCGTCTGGTAGAATTTTGCACAGAGCATAACTTAATCATAGCTAACACTTGGTTCAAGAATCATAAAAGAAAGTTGTATACATGAAATAATCCTGGAAATACTAGAAGGTATCAGATAGACTATATAATGGTAAGACAGAGATTTAGGAACCAGGTTTTAAAACGTAATATATTTCCAGGGGCAGATGTGGACTCTGACCACAATCTATTGGTTATGAACTGTAGATTAAAACTGAAGAAACTACAAAGAGGTGTGAATTTAAGGAGATGGGACCTGGATAAACTAACTAAACTAGAGGTTGTACAGAGTTTCAGGGACAGCATAAGGGAACAACTAACACCAATGGGGGAAAGAAATACAGTAGAAGATGAATGGGTAGCTCTGAGGGATGAAGTAATGAAGGCAGCAGAGGATCAAGTAGGTAAAAAGACGAGGGCTAGTAGAAATTCTTGGGTAACAGAAGAAATATTGAATGTAATTGATGAAAGGAGAAAATGTAAAAATGCAGTAAATCAAACAGGCAAAAAGAATTACACACGTCTCAAAATGAGATCGACTGGAAGTGCAAAATGGCTAAGCAGGCATGGCTAGAGGACAAATGTAAGGATGTAGAGGCTTATGTCACTGGGGGTTAGATAGATACTGCCTAAAGGAAAATTGAAGAGACCTTCGGAGAAAAGAGAACCACTTGTATGAATATCAAGAGCTCATATGGAAACCCAGTTCTAAGCAAAGAAGGGAAAGCAGAATGGTGGAAGGAGTATATACAAGGTCTATACATGAGCGATGTACTTGAGGACAATATTATAGAAATGGAAGAGGATGTATATGAAGATGAATGGGAGATACGATACTGCGTGAAGAGTTTGACAGAGCACTGAAAGACCTGAGTCGAAACAAGGCCCCCGGAGTAGACAATATTCCATTGGAACTACTGACGGCCGTGGGAGAGCCAGTCCTGACAAAACTCTACCATCTGGTGAGCAAGATGTATGAAACAGGCGAAATACCCTCAAACTTCAAGAACAATATAATAATTCCAATCCCAAAGAAAGCAGGTGTTGACAGATGTGTAAATTACCGAACTATCAGCTTAATAAGTCACAGCTGCAAAATACTAACACGAATTCTTTACAGACGAACGGAAAAACTAGTAGAAGCCAACCTCGGGGAAGATCAGTTTGGATTCCGTAGAAACACTGGAACACGTGAGGCAATACTGACCTTACGACTTATCTTAGAAGAAAGATTAAGGAAAGGCAAACCTACGTTTCTAGCATTTGTAGACTTAGAGAAATCTTTTGACAATGTTGACTGGAATATTCTCTTTCAAATTCTGAAGGTAGCGGGGGTAAAATACAGGGAGTGAAAGGCTGTTTACAATTTGTACAGAAACCAGATTGCAGTTCTAAGAGTCGAGGGACATGAAAGGGAAGCAGTGGTTGGGAAGGGAGTGAGACAGGGTTGTAGCCTTTCCCCGATGTTATTCAATCTGTATATTGAGCAGGCAGTAAAGGAAACAAAAGAATAATTCGGAGTAGGTATCAAAATCCATGGAGAAGAAATAAAAACTTTGAGGTTCGCCGATGACATTGTAATTCTGTCAGAGACAGCAAGGGACTTGGAAGAGCAGTTGAACGGAATGGACAGTGTCTTGAAAGGAGGATATAAGATGGAAATCAACAAAAGCAAAACGAGGGTAATGGAATGTAGTCGAATTAAGTCGTGTTATGTATGCTGAGCGAATTAGATTAGGAAATAAGACACTTAAAGTAGTAAATGAGTTTTGCTATTTGGGGAGCATACCAACTGATGATGGTCGAAGTATAGAGGATATAAAATGTAGACTGGCAATGGCAAGGAAAGCGTTTCTGAAGAAGAGAAATTTTTTAACATCGAGTATAGATTTAAGTGTCAGGAAGTCGTTTCTGAAAGTATTTGCATGGAGTGTAGCCATGTATGGAAGTGAAACATGGATGATGAATAGTATGAACAAGAAGAGAATAGAAGTTTTTGAAATGTGGTGCTACAGAAGAATGCTGAAGATTAGATGGGTAGATCACATAACTAATGAGGAGGTATTGAATAGAATTGGGGAGAAGAGGAGTTTGTGGCACAACTTGACAAGAAGAAGGGACCGGTTGGTAGGACATGTTCTGAGGCAACAAGGGATCACAAATTCAGCATTGGAGGGCAGCGTGGAGCGTAAAAATCGTAGAGGGAGACCAAGAGATGAATACACTAACCAGATTCGGAAGGATGTAGGTTGCTGTAAGACTGGGAGATGAAGAAGCTTGTACAGGATAGAGTAGCATGGAGAGCTGCATCAAAGCAGTCTGAGGACTGAACACCACAACAACAACATCTCTTAGTTTATTTCAAAATAGAATTTTGTAGAAATACATTGCCAGATTGTGTAAATGTTACTGTCTAAAATGCCTGCTTCACATTTGGTAAACATGACAAATAAATTACGCTCATTTTAAAAGTAGTTGTGTTTTGATTTATATCATGAATGGTTCCTATATCGAAGTTAATTGAGCTCAGTGTTGAATCAGTTTGACTAGTGACACTATACTAGTTTATGGGTCCGATCATATTCCGCACATATTAGAAATATTATTGGACCATCATTGCTGTTTAGGAAAACTGATATAGGAGTATAAACAGGGTATTCATGATATTATTTATCTTTATTTGTTTTTTTCACTCCAGTTAAGATAGGAGCCCCTCGTGTCCAGTCTTAGTTCTGCATTTTCTGTAGTAGCATTTCGGTATTAGTTTAAGTAATGGTCTTGAGTGCAGTTGTTATTAGAATGAGCTTGGTACAAATTTGCTTTCTATAACAACTGGTGTGTGTGTTATTGATAACTGCTGCTACACACAGCTCAGAGTACCCTGTGTCAATTTGTATCCTGTGTGCTATTCAAAGGGAAATATCAATGAAAATAACTTTAATAACCAATGTTCAATGTTCCTGAACATATATTTCCAAATTAGTGTGCCTAATTGGGCTAGCGGCCGTTCATTTTGTTATTGACATACGGTTTTTGCCATTTTCGGAGATTCCCACGGTTAAAGTCCGTTTAGTTTTTCTACTAACTTCACCATATTTAAAACTGTAGTCTGATACCTTCACGCATTAGACACATGAAAGGTAAAAAAATCAAAATCCTCTCAGAGGATAACATTAGCTTGTTTCACAACACGCTTGTGCATTATACGTGGCAAGTAAGCGTTATAAGTGGCTTTTCCCGTGACAGGTCCAAGGTTCGGCTGTTAGGGAAGAGTGACATACAAGCTAGTGTTATAAATTCCAGCGCAGGTTTAAAAAATAGAATATTACAAATATGATCCTAGCGCCTATCAAAGTAGTCCCCTTGGCTGCCTACAAACAACTGCCAATGTGGGAAATTTTCAACTGCGATTCTTCGATTCTTGTAAGCTCATTTGTCACAGCCCGTTTGATGTCTGCGATATCTTGAAGAAGCTTTCCTTTCAGTCGTCTTTTGCCTACCGGGAACAACAAAAAAGGCAAGGAGAGAGTTCAGACGAATATGGTGGAAATGGAATGGCAATAACTGAATATCCCGCCAGATGCGTGGTAACAGATAAAGCAGTATGGGGTCTTGCATTGCCATGCAGTAGGAAGCCGTCCTCAGAATGCCACAAATCGGGGTAGCGAGGTCGAACTGCTTGTCCCAAACATTTCAAGACTTCGCTGTAAAGAGTTTGGTTCTCTGTTTGACCTAGAGGAACATACTCATGATAAACTAATCCTTTACTATCAAAGAATGCAATCAACATTGCCTTTTTTCTCGAGGGTTGACGTTTTACTTTTTTCGAGGCTGGTGACCCAGGACTCCACCATTTAGCGCTTTGAAGCATCGTGTGAGGTCATAATGGTAGCACCAACTCTCATCCCCAGCAATAATCTCTGACAGAAATGTGGGATCACGTGTGGCTCTATCCAGTAGTTCAGCAGAAATTCTTGTGAAACATATCACGATTCAAATTAAGTGCTTCTGATACCGCACGCACAGTTACATGATGGTCTTCGTGCAACAACTGTGTTATGTGCTGTAGACGTGTGACCAGCTCTGGAATCGTCTTACACTGAATATCTGCCTTCGATAAACCTTTTGCGCCACTCGGAAACATGACTTCTTGAAAATGTCTCGCCTGCATATACTTGCTTAATCATTGACCACGTTTCACTAGGGGCTTTCCTCAGCTTAACGCAGAACTTAATGTTCACTCTTTGCACATAAATCGGCAGTCATTGTGTCACCGTAACCAAAGCGCCAAGAACCCAAACAGTGTGTTGCTACGCATAGCTTTGCCCTCTAGTGAGTTTGTGCAGAAACTTGGCCAAGGTCATTTCAAGGACGCACACGTACCATGCAACATAAAAACAGCATTTGTTCCTCATTACTACTGCAAACGCAGAAATTAAAAAAAGAAAAAAATTATCCTGGAAATTTTGGGACAAATGGAGTACTTGGACTGGCGTTGTATTTTCAGGAAAAAGCTAAAGGTTCATTTGTCTTTCACGTTTGCAGCACATAACATCGTGTCTCCCTCGAATAGACGGATGCTTTCTGATTTACCCTTGTCGGACTATCACAGCGACGGTGGGGGGCGACAGTCTGTCCCGGTCTCACGTGGCTACTTCGCATTTTAAACCAAACGAGCCGCACTACGCAGGTCGAGCAGAGCCTAAGAGCTCGCCCTGATTAATACTGCTCGATGGCGTTAAGTGATGTATGGATCAGGGGTGCCGAAGTCCGGCCGTGGAAAGAATTAATGAAAGAGCCTTGCTGCGTCATCGCTTGTGGGGAAAAAAAGAGGAAGACTGCCCGCACCAGTGCATATTAATTTACTGCCAGCTACGCACGCTAGAGAAAAGGGTCGTAATTACGTTTTCCACAGGATCCCGTGAGGGGCAGGAAGTAACAAAAAATATGTTTTCGCTCTACTGACACCTCCTGATGACACCATCTTCGCTCCTTAAGCAGTCAATACCCGATTAATAGAGTCCTTCCATGGGTTGACTACATCGAAAAAGGTCCTCCGTCAGATGGCTACCATAGTTATTCACAAATTCCTTTGTGTTGTTCAGATAAAAACAGTAAACACCCATTTACTAGACTGATCGATTGCATTCGCTCTGTGCTTTTCATTAAAACATATCAAAATGGAACAAGGAAGTAGAGCAAAATCTTTAAATCGTGGGGTTTTCTTGCAAGAGTTGGACGTAACAATGGTGTTTGCATGCGTTTTAGAATAATCGGTAGTTTGTGGGGCGCTCAACTCCGTGGTTACCAGCGTCAGAATAATCTATCAAAGTAAGATGTCAATACTCTGCCGAAAATTTTGCCATGGAATAATTCATGCTTGTCAGCGGTCTGGGGACTTCTGTAATCTCCTTAGCAGTTGT
This sequence comes from Schistocerca piceifrons, assembly GCF_021461385.2. Classification (NCBI taxonomy): domain Eukaryota; kingdom Metazoa; phylum Arthropoda; class Insecta; order Orthoptera; family Acrididae; genus Schistocerca; species Schistocerca piceifrons. The sequence continues at coordinate 1,021,797,808 of NC_060138.1, read as the reverse complement.
AGTGTGGAAACAAAAGACTGTATGGACTGTATACGGTGTCTAATGGATTAAATCTTATTCCATTTTCATGTAATTCTTATAGTTAGTGAGTGACAGCGACAGAAAGGACTTCATCTCTGAACAAGGCGACAAATGATGGGAGCTGCCATTATTTTTACCGTGGCTGCTGTCAAGTAATTCAATGGCAGTTCTTGGCTGGTTTTATTAGTTTCCAGTACACTGAGCACGGTGGCACAATGTTTGTGTCGGCTGATTAATTCCACCTGGTTCTGATCCCTTTCTGTCCATCTAAATTTGGGTTTTCCGAGGTTTCTGTAAATAAACTGAAGATGAATCTCGGAATGATTCATTCTGAGGATCGTGACTGATTTTCCGCACTATCCTTGCCCTATCTGCGCGTGTGCTCCGTCCTCTCGTTGCACTGTTGTCATTGCCCGGACATTAAACAATAGTATCCTTTCCTTTCCTTTTTTGTAAAACAATAAAACGGTTTTTGTTTAATTATTGGAGAGTTTCAATTTGTACGTTACGTATGAATTTCCATTTTTTTAACAACAGACTCGTGGATTTTATAGTGCTACTAACAATGTACTTTCCATTTTTGATTCCAACCTGTCGTCTAAAATAAATATATCTTTTCCTGGTGCAAGATTAATCCCAGGTTTTATCCATATCTCTGTATCTGTTTAATTTTACTGTTTGCTCTGTGCTGGGGAAAACAGCTTTGAATGAAGGACTGTCTTTGAAAAAGCGTCAGATTCTTAATATGAAGTGCATAGTTGTAAACCCCCTCTCAGTATCATTCCAGCATGTTCTCCTGATACATTATAATTGCGTGATTAGCTACGACTCTTTTTCCTACATTTGCCTAAATTTTTACGTATTTTCTCTCAAGGTTGAAATATAGCTCATCGACATTGCTACCTTTTGTCCACTATTATGAAGTAAACCTTTCTCGACCGCTTTCATATTTGAATTACAGGAGGCAGCTGGATCAAAAATAGGTTACCATTAACTTCTGTATGACCCCTTCAAATGGCTCAAATGGCTCTGAGCACTATGGGACTCAACTGCTGTGGTCATAAGTCCCCTAGAACTTAGAACTACTTAAACCTAACTAACCTAAGGACAGCACACAACACCCAGCCATCACGAGGCAGAGAAAATCCCTGACCCCGCCGGGAATCGAACCCGGGAACCCGGGCGTGGGAAGCGAGAACGCTACCGCACGACCACGAGATGCGGGCATGACCCCTTCAACCCTCTAGGGAAACTTTATTAATGCCGCGCCACAACAGCTTTACTTATCATCAGTTACCGTTTAACATGAAATAATCATTAAAATTTTCTAAAACTGTTCCTCCCCATGAGCTTTTTAATACTCCCTCTACCTAAAAAAAAAAACGTAAATGTTGCCTGTTATGGTCCTGTACATCGTCAGTACTTCCCATATTCACTACTAGATGAAAACGACACACCTCGTTTGGTCTTTATTCATTTGTTTTCTAAGTGGAAAAAATGCGCAACTGATCATCTCATTTGTGTACGCCTAACATATTCAGAGTATGCTCTTATAAACTAAATCTTGTGTTTTGCTTTCATGTGCAAAGACGAGTAAGTTTTGTGATTGTCCAACACGCAGAAACATTACGTATAGAAGCCCGTGGGAGAAGCACTTTATTTTACATTAGCTCCGAACATTGCTTTATTGTAAGCTAATCTTACCGGAGCCTTTTAAGGCCGAATCAGGAATTCGTGGTATGAATAGCGACTTGCCTTTTTCCAGTTAATACTTCAGCTTTTATGTTGTTTAGAAGCTGTTTTGGGAGAGCATACCGAGAACAACGAGTAAATTTAAGAATTCTTGCTGGTATTTTCGTTCTGTCGTTGCAGCTACAAAAAATGTGTGTTTTATTCATCAGACGCGTTTCGCTTTATTGAGATAAAGCTTCATCAGTTGTCTCTAATAAAGTTATTCACATTTCGATTTGCTCTAAGATCGAAAGACATTTCATTTACAATATGTTGGTTTTTACTTACGGTGATTTCTGCTTAATTTCTCGCCCACATCGGGAAATCCCGTCTACTAGCATATCGTTGATGTTTTTCTCCTTTAGACACTGATAGTTGTAGTCTAATTTTTAGTTGGTCTGCAGAACTATCCTTTTTTTACATTTTACAAAGCACATTTTTTCGCACAACTGTTTCTCTGTTTGTTTTATAATTCTAAGTGTGTATTGTGGTTTGTGTTTTGCAGTTTTGCCAACATAACATTGCCATTAGTTTGTCTTTGACCTATATTCTTTTTTTATTTATTTTAGTCTACTGTACGTTTGCAACCCTATTTAATTATGTTGCTGTGTATTTATATACTGTGTAGGGGTAGTGAAGGAATAGTGATGGAGTTATATATAATTTGTTGCGGTAGGTCATTGTATGCCAATTTTTTGCAGCAGTGCTGATTGTATGTTTGGTGTGCTTTGATTAGTTTTTTTTATCAGCTGTCTCTTTATTTTCCTGTTTAGTTTGTCTACCATTGTGTGCTGTGGAAAACATAAAATGATCCATAGTTCTGGAGCAAGTATCAGTGTATATGGAAGATATACTACGAAAGGCATTTCCCGATATAGGCGAGAAATCAAGTGTAAATCACCGTAAGTAAAAACCAACATATAGTTAAGGAACTGTTTTTTCGACCTTAAGGCAAAACGGAATATAAATAATTTAATCATAGACCACTGATGATGCTTTACCTCATAAAGCGAAATGAACCTGGTAAAAAAACACGCATTTTTTGTAGTTGCAACTACAGAATGAAAATACCCTCAAGAATTGTGAAGCAACTACGGACAATATTGCCACACAAATGGAGAAATTTAAGTACTCCTTTGTAGTGTTAACACTTTTCTGTGGTTTATTATTGTATCGATGACTTTTGGTATTTTTTTATACCCTGGCATCATATTCTGCATTCACTGACTTTTTAGTCGAGCTTCGTCATTTTTTCTCTCTTAAACTGTACGCTCATATAAACAGTAATCGTTTACGTTGATTCTGCCTATGAGCGAATACATCTATCAGCGAATACACTTTTTCAGTGAGTTGTTCTTCTATCTTTAAGACATTGTACAACTCGTCGTTGAAGATGATTTTGCTGGAGTACGGATTTATGTCATAAGTTCCGTGTCTTATTTATGTAACAGAGCATTCGAGAATGTGCAGGAGCATTCGATATAATTCGTTAACGTCCTGGAATATCCATAAAAGCTCGAGAATTTCAAAGTAGAATCCCAGATTTTATCCTTAGAAAAGTACATTGATGTGGAAGAGAGACGACGTCGTCGCGACCACCACGAAGTGATGATCACGTCGCTCATATCTCCACAGACATAACAGTAAATACCGCGCAACTACTTTAGCGCACAACAAAGGAAGCAAGGGTAGCACCAGACACAACACTCTGTGGTTGCCGGCAGGTGGTTTTCGCGAAGCATCAACTTCACCCACAACACTTCTACGACGAATACGAGTCGTCAGACAAATCTTGCACTTGTCGTAGAAAATAGTCTGATATCACTGATCCAGATTCCATGTCGCTTATACCCTTGTCCGTATCTTTAGGTTATGAACATAGTGGAGGTTTATTTGAAGCGATTCATTGATGAGGGGTACCATTCGGCAGTTATTAACGGGCCAATTGCATTCATTTATATAACCCCTCAAAAATAAACAATTTTTAAAAAAAAAAACACGTATATGGACTGAAGATACTTGTGTTGAACATTTAACAAAATCCCTTCCTATTAGTAGTCCTGCAAATATCTTCAGTCCATCTACGTGCTCTCTAAACTTTTTGTTGATTCTTCAAGGGTTATTCTTGCAAGTGTAGTAAGCCTCAACTTTGTCTTCAGTTTCCCGTGTCATTTTAGTGTATTGTTAAGTTTTGACAAAATATACTACACTGACAGAAAAAAAGAATCGCAACACCAAGTAGAAGTTTTGCAACATGACGAAAGTTGGTAGGCGTGTTTCTACATAAAGTTAGTAGATGTGTTTCTACATCTGAAAGATGATGTCTGTTCAGATTTCAAAAACTAAGGCAGAAGAGTGGCACTATTAGTGCCACTATAAGCTCCAAATCAAGTACGCTTTAAATGCAGTCTGCAACGGTCGGAGTGTTACTCACCTTTTAGACCCAATATGATGACTATGCCAGTCAAGAATATCTTTAAGGTGACAAAGGCATCATTATCAACACCGCGCTGAGTTGTAACGGCTTCGTGTAATAGGACTACGAGAAGCTGGATATTCCTTTTGCGATACTGCAGAAAGACTCGGTAGGAATGTAGCCGCTGTACGTGATTGTTGGCAGTGGCGGTCACGAGAATGTACAGTCGCAAGAAGGCCGGGATCCGGATTATCACGTGGCATTACCAACTGGGAAGACCATCATGGTCGTCGTATGGTTCTGGCGCATCGTACTGCATTATGCATCTGCAACAGCAATTTGAGCAGCTGTTGCCACCACAGTAAACAACGAACTATTACAGATCGGTTACTTCAAGGGCAGTTCCGAGCCAGGAGCAAAGAATTGGTTATTTCTCAAACCCATAAGTCAAGTAATGTAAGCTAGTGAGAAACCAGATAAAATTTATTGCTGAACAGACGGAAAACTATTTGCAAGGTTTTTTTGTCTCTGAGGACTAACGCATATGGAAAGGGATCATGGAATTATAATTTGAACTTTAATTTAGTATTTATGGATACGTTTAAAACACTGTGACTTATAGGGTTCTAAAACTAAATGAACATTTCATTACTGTCTTAAAGAACAAAGAAATTCCTTATTCACTACTTGTTAGTGGTGCTCCAGTTATATACAGTCTTCCAAAATCTTTTCATTCCCTCCTCATTACCCAGGTATCCCTTTAACTTTCTAAGATCCTCCATTTTCTTTATACCAGTTGGAAGATTACTGAAGTGTACTCTTTTCTCTGGCATCGTAATGGTGCTGGGTGCAGTTAAGTCCCATAGTGCTCAGAGCCATTTTGCAGTTCGGAAATCTGAATGTGCGACGTACAAGCCCATTAATCAATCGAAATGATGAGTTAGAAAAATGGTTCTATTATGTTACTTGAAATGATGCTTTCTCACCTTGATATGCCCCTCTACCGTGGAATTCTTGAATAAGGGATGCCAGCAGGTTAAATAAGAAACAATATCATTACGGCCTAGAACGTTGACTGGGAATCCATTTTCCTTGGATACATTTTAGTAATCATTGGCACATAGTTCGTCACTGTGTGTACCATGTCACATTTCCTTACCTCTCTCTTGATAGACAGCTATCTGTCACGAGGAAGGAAGGAAAGAAATACATCTCAGTGGGAAGTACTGATTTATAGAATGAAACCTGTCTTTGACTAGTGCAAGAAGCATTCTCACTTTAGTATTATTCCAGTTTTGAGCAGAACATCCATCCGAGAATATGTACAAATGTTTAGCATTTCTAGCGCTATCTTTAATATAGTTATTCAGAAATGAACGTATCACATCAGGTCTTTATGTTATTTATGGAATTCGAGTTACCAACAGCTGATTCCGATAACAAGCTCTAGCGGTAAAACACTGTTACGATGATAAGCACCATAAGTCAGTAATTTACGGAGAGTCAAAACCGAAGCAAATATTTCCGATCCTCTCATGGACATTGTACATAGTACTCTTGCGAGTGTTCTATCAATAATGTTTTTACCCTTCGGCTTTCATTTAGTCACATAAAACGGAATTATAGAAATGAGTGACTTAAACTATTTTAAAAATTCATTGGTTCCCTCGTCCATCGTCTTATGACAGAACTTCTCCAGAGCGTATTAAACACTAGATCGATTCCTTCACTCCAGCAATCCTGCTGGGACTCACGATTCTCCGTCATGAATACTCACCTCTAATATCAATGGCGCAGACGGATCCATATTTTTCTCGGCGAGTATTCGATATTTGGTGACACTATACCCGATACGGTTTCCACAGACACACTCATTGGATCTAAAGCCGTTGACTATCACTTTCGAATTCAGATAAATGGCTCCTCTGCCCGTGGTACAGCGTCTAAAAGAACCTAATTCTTCAAAGTTCAGTAAATAAAATTTTCGTAAGAATTCTATAACTACGGCTATTATCGTAAAATATTTTTTCCTGATCAAATTTGAACACTCTGCGAGTTTCACAATCTTAGACAACACGTATGTGCATAGTCTCATTTAATTCCGTCATATTCGCAACATTTAGATTCACACCGAACAAAAAATTTAGTCATCCACAGGAGACATCACGTTAGTACCGTAACACTATCTCTGGCCTCATTTCGGCGAGGAAGAGAGTCCACAAATGTCTTTAGATACGCCGTACGCAGATGAACGTCCAACACTGTTGAGAAGCTCTCACAGAGCTACCAAATCGCGCACATTTGACTGCTGTTTTCCTTTGCAAATAATTCTAGAGATTTTCTGTCGGATTAGGATCAGCTGATTAAGCCAGACGATCGAGCTGCTATCCGATGTCTGAACGTGCAATACTATGAACTCGGCTTTTGTCATCTTCGAAGCAGGACGCATCCATTGCGTATTCGTTTTTTTGGATTTAGAAGGTTGGACAACATTTTGTAGCTTGTTTGCTGTACGGGCACACCCGTGTGACTCTGGTGGTATGACGTTCTGCTGCCTGTCACCTTTCCTTATCAGACTGAAAGTTATACTCACCTGCTGGACAGCTGTCGTTGGACCCCAAACACGTCGGACTTCTTCTCGCGGCAGATGTTTGGTAGCCTAATTGGAAACTTCATTTAGTAACAATAGGAGAGCGGGAGAATTACAGAACATGATAGGCTGTAATGAGATAAATTAGGCATATATTTTTCAGTAAGACACGAGAATTGGAGGTAGCCCTGTTACAAGTCTTGTAAGATATAGTCCCTAATCTGAGAGATTTAGCACGAAGCCACTTTGCTGAAGTAGTACATGGAGTAAGACATGAAATCACATTTTAAAAAAGAAAAGCCTGTTATAGTAAACGATAACTGTCCAGTCCCTATAGAGACCGAGGAATGCTCTAACTGAGGCCGAATTACGAAACCAAGCGGTGAACGGCGCGGTAGCAACTGACGTGACAGCTGGAAGTTTCCGAACTCGAACCATCCTAACCCATACGGACCACCCTAACACAAGGCTGCTCACAAGATAATAAGAGACACCACTTGCATCCCAAAAGAGTGGCAACCTCTGCAGTGCTACTCTTAGCGGTACGAAGGTGTCTGCGATCAGCAACTGAAAAGATTCCCGACCTTGGCAGTCGGTCCTGTTTGTAAACTCGTGCACCGAATTGTAGTGCGTATCCGCAGTTGACAAATAAGGTCCCCGTAGCCAACGTGATAGGGGCATGGCAGGTGCAGCCTCGCACCGATGGTGGCCGAGTCTCTTGGATTCTCGGGTTGGGACTCCTGTTTGAGCGCGAATTCTCCGAACTAATGAGAACTGGTAGTCCTAGGCCACCGTGTGGCTTCAGCTAATATTCAGATGTAAAGGTCTGCAGTTGTAAAGAAAATTCACATTTTGAGCATTTTCAGCATTAAAGAAATGGAGAATATGAAAATTACTCTTCCCCGTCCATTTGATATTTCTCCATGAAGGAGATCCCTCGGTGATTCTAGCCGGCTGGGGAAAAGTTAATCTAATAGCATAAAATGATTGATTTAGTTTAATGAATTGTTTAGTAATATTCGGACAGGTCTCCGACTATTGCCAAAGAGTTAGGAAATCTATAATTACGTCGAACATGTGGTTGAAATTATCAAATTAATTTTCTTTTCATATCTTTCTTTTTGATGTGGACTGCCTGGTACAGCAGTTTTGGTCGCTCCTTGCGTATTGTGAGTCCTCAAAAAGTCTCTGCGCTACAGTATGATAATCGATAATGTTGAAACAAAAATCCCGGTTCATATCGACGGTAGCATGAAAGTGTAGGCTACAAAAATCATCATCAAAACAGCACAGTATCACATCCGGTGTGAACTACACCCCTCACGCCTTGTGGATTAAAACACCACACAAGTCGTCAGTGAACTCAGCGCCTTGTATCATTTGAAACGAGTAAAATCGTGCCTCGTAGGACCATACTACACGCCTACAGGAACTATCCGGTTTTTGTGTCATTTGACGTTTGTATGACATGCAAGACACGTTGATAGCATTTGCCTACCTGGAAAAACAGTTCGACGACGTCAAATTGCGCAAGGTCTTCGAAATTCTGAGGGAAGCAGGGGTAAGGTGTAGGGAGAGAGAGCAATATACAACATGTACAAGAGCCAAGAGGGAATATGGAAGGCCAAGAAAGAAGTGCTCGATACATAGGTCTTAATTTGAGGAAGAAACTTCTGAGAATGTAATTTTGGAGCACAGCATTATGTAACATGGACTGTGAGAAAACCAAAACAGATGAAAATCGATGCATTTGAGATTTGGAGATACAGATGCATTTTGAGAATTATGTCGGCTGATAAAATAAAGAATGAGGAGGTCCTCTGCAGAATTGGCGAAGATAGGACCGTACGGAAAATACTGAGAAGAAGAAGAAACAGAATGATACATAAGAAGGGACTGTAGAGAGTAAATATTACTGGCGATGACAGAGATTTTAATACAATCGACAAGAAATTGAGGAAACATGGTTTAAGTGCAACTCTGAGATGAAGACGGTAGCGAAAAAGAGAAATTCGTAGTGGGCTACATCAAAACCAGCCAGAAGGGTAATGACCAAAAAGAAACCGTGTTTATCTTCATAAAATTTAAAATGTTTAATATCGATAAAAAATATTTTTTAAATATTGCACTTGGAGGCAAACATAGATTGATAGGAAAATGGAATACGGTTGTAAAACAGCAAATAATTACGAAATTTTGGAGATAAACCATATTTTATGTGCACAAAATATAATTCTGAGATTGCTCTTTGTTTGAACTTAAGATATTACCCTCCCACACATCACTATTAAAATTTTCTGTCTCTGCACAAGTTCTGAAAGCTTCAAGAGGCACAAGGTATACAAAACAAAAACTTTTTACTTATCTTCATTTTCTCTTGTTTTTGGCTCCAAGTCTTGCGTCTAGGGGTACATACTTGCGGCTGAAATTTTGATTTAACGTTTTGGGCTCCTGATGACTAAATAACTGATGAATATTTGCCTGTATATTCCTTGAATTTTATTCTTTGTCGATTTTTCAATATCACACCGTTTTTACAATTTCCACTTAATATTCCAAATTATATTGTTAGTGTCGATCATATAAATACCTCTGTCCCAATCAGGGGCATGCCCACTACAACTTACATTTTGCGGTACTAACTATACTCCAGAGAGTCTACAAAGCAAAATAGTTTACAAACTTTCTTGGCAAAAGAAGAATTTCCATCAAGTTATACCATTTATTATACCATTAATTTCATAAATGAGTCCACAAATAAAGTTAATAATTCGCGATAGATTGTGCAATTAATAACATGAATTTTAAGTATGCCATTAATTTCCTAATTTGAAATATTTCTAGAAGAAGAGTAATCTTAACTGTACATACAAAATGTGATAAATTAAATCTTTTTTATACACTTTAGTCTGGAATATAGTACATCGTATAAAAAATCATATGAAATTCTTTCAGTTAAACAATTGAGATAATGTACACCCGTACCAGATTCAGGATTAATCCTGGTATCGGCTACTTCTATAAAAAAAAAGGTTATACTAGAAAAAGGTATCCCATTCCAAACTTTTAAAAGAATTGCTTATCAGTAACAGGAAAAATAATTTGATTTGATAACAAAGCTTTCTAGTTCTTAAAAATCCAAAACAAAGTTCTCAAAAAATTACTTGTTTACATAATAGAGATGATTGGTTTTCCATTCGTCACTGGTGGCATAACTCAGAAGTCTAATCTACGTTATCAGCACCTACACAGTCAAGGCTTCTTTTACAGAATTCCCTGTATTTCTTGTTGCCTGACATGCCATCTTGGGTTTTACAACATAACAATAGAACCTTTGTATCCATTGTCTAAAATCGAGAAATGCATAATGATCTTTCAGTTGATATATTGTATAGCTTTCGCCGTTTTTGTACATTTTCAATACTCATTGCGTGGAGAAGCACTCACTTATCGATATGGGTAGTGGCAAGTCAGTTGTGATTTTTATATAAAATTAAATATTTAAATATTTTTACAAAACTTGGCCAGATTCTGCAAAATTAAGCCAGCGTCATATGTTTCGAATATCAGCATGCTCTGATAATTTCTAAAAAATTCTAAGCTCTCCAAAGCTTTAAAAGTGTTTAATATTACACAGAGAAAATTCTACTTTTGAAATTGGATTCAGTTGGTTAAAAAACAGTCTGTAGAGGTTTTCGAATTAAGTAAAAACTGCTTTTCGTGCTAAAAACTGAAAAATTAGTTAGATTAACTTACCTCAGTAAATAAAATACAAAGCAAATATGACAACACTGCATTTGACATAAGTTACAGTGAAACTGCCTGCCCCCCATGAACCATGGACCTTGCCGTTCGTGGGGAGGCTTGCATGCCTCAGCGATACAGATAGCCGTACCGTAGGTGCAATCACAAAGGAGGGGTATCCGTTGAGAGGCCAGACAAACATGTGGTTCCTGAAGAGGGGCAGCAGCCTTTTCAGTAGGTGCAGGGGCAACAGTCTGGATAAATGACTGATCTGGCCTTGTAACACTAATCAAAACGGCCTTGCTCCGCTGGTACTGCGAACGGCTGAAAGCAACGGGAAACTACAGCCGTAATGTTTCCCGAGGGCATGCAGCTTTTCTGTATGATTAAATGATGATGGCGTCCTCTTGGGTAAAATATTCCGGAGGTAAAATAGTCCCCCATTCGGATCTCCGGGCGGGGACTACTCAAGAGGACGTCGTTATCAGGAGAAAGAAAACTAACGTTCCACGGATCAGAGCGTGGAATGTCAGATCCCTTAATCGGGCAGGTAGGTTAGAAAATTTAAAAAGGGAAATGGATAGGTTAGTAGTGGGAATTAGTGAGTTCCGTGGCAGGAGGAACAAGACTTTTGGTCACGTGAATACAGGGTTATAAATACAAAATCAAATAGGGGTCATGCAGGAGTGGGTTTAATAATGAATAAAAAAATAGGAGAGCGGGTGAAATACTACAAACAGCATAGTGAACGCATTATTGTGGCCAGGATAGACACGAAGCACACGCCTACTACTGTAGTACAAGTTCATATGACAAATAGCTCTGCACATGACGAAGAAATTGATGAAATGTATGGTGAGATAAACGAAATTACTCAGATTAGTGAAGGGAGACGAAAATTTAATAGTCATGCGTGACTGGAATTCGACAGTAGGAAAAGGAAGAGAAGGAAACTTAGTAGGTGAATTTGGATTGGGGGTAAGAAACGAAAGAGGAAGCCACCTGGCAGAATTTTGTACAAAGCATAACTTAATCATAGCTAACACTTGGTTCAAGAACCATAAAAGAACGTTGTATACATGGAAGAAGCCTGGAGGTACCAGAAGGTATCAGATAGATTATATAATGGTAAGACAGAGATTTAGGAACCAGGTTTTAAACTATAAGACATTTCCCGGGGGCAGATGTGGACTCTGACCACAATCTATTGGTTATGAAGTGTAGATTAAAGCTGAAGAAACTGCAAAAAGGTGGTAATATAAGGAGATGGGACCAGGATAAACTGACTAAATCAGAAGTTATACCGAGTTTAAGGGAGAACATAAGGAAACAATTGACAGAATTGGGGGAAAGAAATACAGTAGAAGAAGAATGGGTAGCTTTGAGGGATGAAGTAGTGAAGGCAGCAGAGGATCTAGTAGGTAAAAAGAAGAGGGCTAGTAGAAATCCTTGGGTAACAGAAGAAGTATTGAATTTAATTGATGAAAGGAGAAAATATAAAAATGCCGTAAATGAAGCAGGCAAAAAGCAATACAAACGTCTCAAAAATGAGATCAACAGGAAGTGCAAAATGGCTAAGCAGGCATGGCTAGGGGACAAATGTAAGGATGTAGAGGCTTATCTCACTAGAGGTAAGATAGATACTGCCTACAGGAAAATTAAAGAGACCTTTGGAGAAAGATAATCACTTATATGAATATCAAGAGCACCGATGGAAACCCAGTCCTAAGCAGAGAAGGGAAAGCAGAAAGGTGGAAGGAGGATATAGTGTCTATACAAGGGCAATGTACTTGAGGACAATGTTATGGAAATGGAAGAGGATGTAGATGAAGATGAAAGGGGAGATACGATACTGGGTGAAGAGTTTGACAGAGCACTGAAAGACCTGAGTCGAAACAAGGCCCCAGGAGTAGACAATATTCCATTAGAACTACTGACAGCCTTGGGAGAGCCAGCGCTGACAAAACTCTACCATCTGGTGAGCAAGATGTATGAGACAGGCGCATTACTCTCACACTTCAAGAAGAATATAATAATTCCAATTCCATAGAAAGCACCTGCTGACAGGTGTGAAAATTACCGAACTGTCAGATTAATAAATCACAGTTGCAAAATACTAACGCGAATTCTTTACAGACGAATGGGAAAACTGGTAGAATCCGACCTCGGGGAAGATCAGTTTCGATTCCGTAGAAATATTGGAACACGTGAGGCAAATACTGATCCCACGACTTATCTTACAAGAAAGATTAATGAAGGAAAACCTACGTTTCTAGCATTTGTAGACTTAGAGAAAGCTTTTGACAATGTTGACTGCAATACTCTCTTTCAAATTCTGGAAGTGTCAGGGGTAAAATACAGTGAGTGAAAGGCTATTTACAATTTGTACAGAAACCAGGTGGCAGTTATAAGAGTCGAAGGACATGAAAGGGAAGCAGTGGTTGGGATGGGAATGAGAGAGTGTTGTAGCCTCTCCCCGATGTTATTCAATCTGTATACTGAGCAAGCAGTAAAGGAAACAAAAGAAAAATTCGGAGTAGGTATTAAAATCTATGGAGAAGAAATAAAAACTATGAGGTTCGCCGATGACATTGTAATTCTGTCAGAGACAGCAAAGGACTTGGAAGAGCAGTTGAACGGAATGGACAGTGTCTTGAAAGGAGGATATAAGACGAACATCAACATAGCAAAACGAGGATAATGGAATGTAGTCGAATTAAGTCGGGTGATGCTGAGGGAATTAGATTAGGAAATGAGACACTTAAAGCAGTAAAGGAATTCTGCTATTTGGGGAGCAAAGTAACTGATGATGGTCGAAGTAGAAAGGATATAAAAATGTAGACTGGCAATGGAAAGGAAAGCGTTTCTGAAGAAGAGAAATTTGTTAACATCGAGCATAGATTTAAGTGTCACGAAGTCGTTTCTGAAAGTATTTGTATGGAGTGTAGCCATGTATGGAAGTGAAACGTGGACGATAAACAGTTTGGACAAGAAGAGAATAGACGCTTTCGAAATGTGGTGCTACAGAAGAATGCTGAAGATTAAATGGGTAGATCGCATAACTAATGAGGAGGTATTGAATAGAATCGGGGAGAAGAGGAATTTGTGGTACAACTTTACTGGAAGAAGGGATCGGTTGGTAGGACATGTTCTGAGGCATCAAGGTATCACCAATTTAGTATTTGGGGCAGCGTGGAGGATAAAAATCGTAGACGGAGATCAAGCGATGAATACACTAAGCAGATTCCAAAGAATGTAGGTTGCAGTAGGTACTGGAAGATGAAGAAGCTTGCTCAGGATAGAGTAGAATGGAGAGCTGCATCAAACCAGTCTCAGGACTGAAGTCAACAACAACAAGAAGAACAACAGTGAAACTGTACAAACTTTCACTACAATACTGTAGCAAAAGGTACAATGAAAGGTATATACACAGGGTAAATTAATTCAAGTTTTGTAAGAAAATTTTATATTGAACTAGATATGATCAAATGTAGTATCGATTGTGTAGTAGCATCGCTGCTCAACAGCGACCGTTGATTCAAGGTGTTACGGGTAATGTGTTAGAGTAACTTTAGATCAAGAGATGTATGGAAGACTCTCAAGTGTAAATATGTGTTGTGTGCTGGATGTATACTGACTCATTATGGGCAGTAATGTTTTTTTTATTTGCAAGATTCTATGGTGTTTGCTAAGTGTAGAAGGAATCTCAACAGAAGTTGTAAATAATTAGGGAAGAAAATGTCTGTGAATTCCTAAGGGACCAAACTGCTGAAGTTATCGGTCGCTAGACCTATACACTACTTAAACTAACTTATGCTAAGAACAACGCACACACACACACCCATGCCCGAATCTCTGGCGGGAGCGGCAGCGCAATCCGTGGCATGGCGCCTCAAACCGCGCGGCCACTCCGCGCGGCTAATTAAGGTACAGAAAGTTATTTCGTGATTAATGCGATGGGTATATTCATAAGTGATGACTGAGAAAGTGTATAGCGCTCACACCCAATGATTTCGTAAAGCTAATTTTAATGTATAATCAGTTTATTGAGTCTGTTAATTGTGAGCATTATTAATTTTCAAAGAGTCAAAATAAAAGTTTTACTGTTAAAACCATATTGTTACTAGTCAATACTAGTTCTCAGATCCATGTGATTTTAGGTTAACTATTTTTCTCAAGAAGTTATTGTCTCAGTCATATTCAGTTTAATTAAAATGTATGCTAAGCAACAGACTTGCACAATAGGTGTTTTATAACTATAGAATATAACAGAGAGCAGTGGGAAGACCGTTACCGCTGCGCATATAAAGGTAAGAAATTTTATTATTTCACGACAGCATTCATTAAGCACAGAGACTATCATTTTCAAATTGATCAAGTTTTGTTTTATTAGCAGAGCTAGTTTTAAATCAATTGTGCTGCATCGGATTCAGTTTTTGTGTTACGTAAATTCATCCAGTTTTGATTTGGTTAGGAGTTATTGACGTTTTACATTCTCGCAGGTAAATTAAATTTAGGTTCTCGTAGTCGTAAAAGTTCAGTACAGGGCGAAGAGCATAAGCGACGAGATACAGTACACATTCACAGGCCATTCCCATTCTAAAAGCTGTGCTTCAGACCACTGTCAGTTACATAATTTCAAGTACATTTCAAACTTACCTGTTTCAACAGATATTGTAAAGATACAGTTCAGAGACCACTGTCTACCCCTGGTTCCGTTTGAAAAATCAGTAAGATAAAATCTAAAAGTTATCTGGCTGAGAATGTTACACAATATAAACAGAGGAAAGGTTTACTTAAAGAAACTTTGGATACATAGTAGGCCTTCAACTGGCAATGATATAAATGACTTTGTAGTCGAAAAGACTGCTGGACGAACGCTGCTGTCAACGCTGGGACATGTTTAATGAAAGTATTAGGCCTACGTTTACTGTGCGCACTACCAGTATCTAAAGACATACCTGTCTTCACTTGAATAGTTATTCAGTTGTCATCAGTCGTACGGAATATGCTACACTTCGTTGCAGATGTGTCGTCATTTTGTCTGTGTCCTTATCCATCTAAGCATCGGATGGCGTTAATGACGTCTGACATGGTTTTCTTTTCTTTTTCGAACGAGTAATATATATTGGGAAACCGTGAAAAAGTGAACTTACTTGGATTGATATTTTTCTGAAAAGCCCGTGTGTCGTTTTCGATGTTCTGTTTCGCGTGCCACCCACTATGTTACGGATAATCGCGTGGCAAGTGTCTGAGATTACTCTCAGGTTTTAAGGCCAGCAGTTAACTTCACATAATCAGGAACCAAGAGTAGAAATCGTCTCTGAACGGTGTCAAGAGCTGAGTACGATAGGACAACCTTTACGATTTTCAAAGGTAGTACTTGTACGTGTGAATTTTGTCAAAATAAACTGAGAAACATTTGATGTATTTAGACGATCTGTTTGGCTGTCAGCCGGCCTGGGTGGCGCTACAGTCTGGAACCGCACGTCCGCTACGGTGTGATGTCCTTACGTTAGTTAGGTTTAAGTAGTTCTAAGTTCTAGTGGACTGATGACCTCAGAAGTTAAGTCCCATAGTGCTCAGAGCCATTTTAACCATTTTGTTTGGCTGTCAAGGGTTGGTACTGAGAAGGGAGGAATTTGCTTCCTTGGCTGGATGCAAGTCGGCAGGATTAGGAGGCTGCTCGGCCAATTTGGGTGAGCTTAGGTACGAATCTGGTCAGCATGCAGCCAGGTATGGGAATCTCAGAGCAGGGAGAATTTGAATGACGGTTGCCCACATTGCTACAGTGCAGAAAACGTAACAGTATTGGTGGCGTTTAAGACACTTTGAAATATGGCTATTTACAACTCTTAGAAACTCAATAATATATCAGATTTCAATATGGAAGCAAATCTGAATACATCTACAATCTCAGAAAATTCAGATACATTCAATGAAATAATAATATTGTCAATATCTTAAAAAAAAAACAAAAAGTCAATAATTTACAGTGACTAAATACGTTCACAACAATCCTTGACGTTAACAACTTTTAAATGCTTTGTGTGATTTCAACAAACGATGACTCGGATGATAGCATAGCACTACAGCTACCATCCCTGGAAGTCCACACATCTATATACATATTTTACTTCGGAATTACTATGGTTTTATATCTTTTTCATTGTGCAAATATCTTTCAGAACATCGTATGCTCCGAACAACACAGAAAATGAAGGAAGAATGAATGCTTCATATCTTGTCGTAGTTTCGTAATAATTTAATGAATATTTTACTGTTTTCGCTGCTACCTTTATTTAAATGTTGATTACAATTGATGTTAAACAAAGCTTTAATTCAAAAAGAGTCAGCTGCATGTATTAGCTGACACCACCATTCGAAAGAATGCCAAAAGACGGTTTGTCAAGAAAGCAAAAGTAATTCTTTAAACAATATTTAACATTTTAACCGAAGTGCCAATTTTCAAGAATACTGACTTATTCATTTTTGAAGAAACTATTTTTATACACATTGTAAATGATGTGACTGTGACAGTGTGTATAACATTCTTTTTATTAAAGATTTTTATAATTTATTAGTTAAGAGCAGAAAGTAGTAAATTTTAATCAAATCATGCCTACAGAGATCAAGAATGATGTAAATTAGGTGGGGTGACCCCCAGTCAATGAGACTTAGCCAGTGGCGGAACATTGCTAGTGTCACGTGAAGACAGACACTTTTTGAGGGGTACGCTCAAGTGAGCGATTCACGACAATTTCTGGAAGAAATCAGAGCCGCCTGACGTAACGTATTTTGTTATGTAGGTAATGTATTATGGATGTTGAACGGCCACTGGAATATTTTAACTTTCGAAGGGGCTTCAACTTTCACTAAGTCTCTAAGTGCTCCAGTTCAGAACTTCAACTTTTCCACTTGCATTACAGAATTAAAGCGAAACAGAATGTGAAATCTCTCTCCTTGTATCTCCAGTGTTGATGTATAAACCATGATGAATTGTTTTGAGGTGGTTGCTTAGTTTATTGTGAACAAGAAATGGACTTCGTTTTCCGTGCGTGTATGATGACTATTTAGGTTGGGGATTCTTCTTCCATTCTTCTAACACACGTAATATATCTTTAATGCGTTTTAATATGGTTGTAGTTCTGTCTGTATTAGAACAATTAGTTGTAGGATCACTTCTTTTTCATTTTAGATTACTTGCTTCAATAAACATCATTCAGCATAATTCTCTGGTGTCGTCTACATAAATTTCAGACGTTAGAATAAAAGCCTTTTTTAAATTATTCTTTTATATTTTATCTGATATTTGTGATTATTTTACTATTCGCAATTCTGGCCAATGCATAGATTATCTGACTGCACCATCAGGGATACGCGTTACTATCTGCAGCAAGTTTAGCTGCAGCGTAGGTAAGCAGACGTGCGTGGATCGACCCTGCGACTTTACAGAGCCGTCCTTTTCAAATAGAGCCACACGTAGCATAATTACCTAGACACACCCATACAAACGTGAAGTCCCAACCGCTCAGTTAAATGACAATACACATTTATTCGTTGTCGTGGTTTCTGACTGATCCGCATTATTCTTAAAGAGTTAGAGCATTTTATTTCAGTTTTGGCGAGTTGAATAGTGGATCTGTGGACTGAACACTATGAACATTACATTCTCCGTCGCTTTCTCGCTGTTCGAAGAAGCAGTTTTCAGGCCTTGTGATATTTAAAAGTCGCACACGACTACCAAAAACTAAAAAGTCCAAAAATTAAGCTAAATAACAAACCTTAAATTTTAAATGCCACCTCAAAATGGTTATTTTTTTAAATCTCACCTCCAAAAATCTTTGCAAACTATGAAAACAGTTTTTCTGCGTCTTAGCTCACACAGTGTCTGCAGACGAAATGGACCGGGAACAGAGCCCTAGAAGAATATTTGGAAGTAGATCAAGTGCCTCCTGGTTGGGAGCATCTCTCGACGGATGAGAAATCTCGATATTCCATTCGTCTTGGCTATTCAATAACACTCGAAGTTCATCTACCGGAACTTCGGTGGTAGTGCTTAGAGTCATAGATTCTCAGTGTAATATCTTGGGGATGGTAACGGCTGAACGTGTGGTGCCGTGATGAGGAGGCGGAGCTCATTTACTCGGCTCTAGTGAGACAGAGAGAGAGAGACAGAGTGTGTGTGAGAGAGAGAGACAAACGCTCCGCAAACATTCCGTGATATTACGTAGCCCAGCGCCGGAGACAACTTCATTACTTTCCTCGCCCCGTTCAGTGCTGAATCCGAACCCGGAATCCAGCCAAGTCTCGTATGCAATCTCTGGCACCATCCACAATAAACGTATATAAACCTATACAAATTTGTCAATTTATACGGCTGGAGCACAGATATGTTTCTACGCACTGACAATTACAAAATTATAACCACTCACCAGACAAGGTACTGTTTCATCGTTCTGAGCTCTGAAATAACGCCCTATACCGTCCTGCCACCATGTCGCTTTTTCAGCGAGATAATGTGTGGTCGTCAGATCTGGTCTTCGGATGAGCAATCAGTAAGTCCGAACAGTGGCTCTGTCTGTCAGCTGAAATACGTCTTGTAGACAATGGACCTGAAATGTGGATCTTTATTAGTAATCGAAACAAGTATTCAGCCACAGAAGAAGAGATCGTATAGTTTAAAATCACTGCATAGTTAAGAAACAATCGTATTACTTACGTGACAATGATCATTCGACAAGAGCTAGCTAAATGACAATCTTTTCAGTGCGCTCTTAAATATACGTTGCCTGACAAAAAAGTGAAGTACCCAGAGAGAGAGAAGGAAACAGGCTGAATCTTCGTAGGTCTTAGAAGTTATGTGATTTTATTTTGCAAAATGGAGTCATATTTACAAAGCACCTGGCAGTATGAGCCCACTTTTCAGTATGAGATGGGCCCCTGCCCCTCCCCTCCTCCTCTATCCCATTTGCGCGCTCACTGGGGCAGGGTGTTATAAAGCCATTGTTACCCACTCTTTGGTAAGCTGACCCACAACAGTTCTATCAGGTCATTGATATTCTGGACAATGGCACTGGGACAGAATTAACTTCCATGGTGATCCCACACATGTCTTATCAGAGAGAGGTCTGAGGATATTGCTGGCTGCAGGAGTACCTCAACATCAGCTGATTGTTCATGGAGACACGTGTCATGTATTGTCCTGTTGAAAAATTGCACCGCAATATTGTCGCATGAGAGAGAACACGTAAGGATGCAAGATGTGTGTGATATACTTTTGTACCATGAGAGTTCCCTCAGTCACTACCACACGTGACCTGAAGTCATACCCAGTGACTCGCCACACCATGACGCCGGGATTAACATCGCTGTGCCTCCGCCAAACATTGGAAGAATTAGGCTTCTCACAAGATCGCCGCAACACTCGCCGACGACTGACGTCCGAGACAATGTACACTCACGATTCGTCGCTGAACACAACTCGATGTCATTCATCAGAATTCATAGTTTCACGGTCATGGCATAACTCCAAGCGAAGCTGTTTATGTCCTGATGTTAATGGGACATTAATTCCTTAATCCGGGTAGTGCTAATCTCCCACTAATGGTGGACAATGTTTTAGACTGTTGCAGCGAGTCCATTACTTGTCTTCGGACTGCAGGCCCGGATGTGAAGTAATGACAATGTGCTTGGTACACAACACGGCCTTCCCTCCCCTGTAGTGGTTGGATGTGGCAGACTACAACCTTAATGATGATGCGTGCTTTCATATTCCCATGCCGTCTAACATCGGGTCACTGTAACATCCGAATACGCCACAGAACCATGTTGCGGCTAGCGTTGGTGCCTTTGGTAGGTTGGCATCGTGTAATAGGAATAGTGGCGTATCGTTTTCTTCTTCTGTTTACTGGCACCACTACGTTTGCTAGAGTTGTCTGTGCTCATGTGGCATCAGCAGCCATTATCGGTATCTAGTATGGTGGTACTATCTTTGGAGCAATGTCAAGTGTTATCTGGGAAGGGAGTGTGTCGAGTAGTCCAGTTGGGACAGAGCTGGAGGGAGGTCCGGCAACGCAAGGACATGCCGGGACCGCTGGCGGCATGCTGGCATGCTGGCATTGCTGCATCGAGGGGCTGTAGTTACGAGGGCCACAACCTCGTTGTCCACTGGACCCAGGACGTTTGAGTTGAGCGAACATTAACCCAGTAGTGAAACCTCCACTATTTTGAGATCACGCCATTTGTTCGTGCATTGCTGCTCACAGGGTCGCTGAGGCGAAGAGCAACGAGTGGAGTGTTTAGAGGTGGCGAAATTAATTAGCTGTCCTCCACTTCTTATTATTAATCATTAAATACCTTGTGTTTATTCATGAAGTTCAACCAGCGGCATTTTTCTACCTAATCGCCGCTAACGCCCTGGAGGTTAGCGTATTTTCACGGCAGTGTACTTTTTCTCGCCTTGCCGCTGCTGTCTGGTAAGGCGTGTAGTCCGACAGCCTCCTTGATTGTGGTTCGGATATTTTGTTCTTTTGGACTACCTTGATCGTAGTGGTTCCTTCTACTTCTGGATGTTCTAAACCTTGGATTCTAAAGACGCAGTGCTGTCCGCTGGTTCCACCTTGCCTGGGTTATTCCATCATTGTGTTGGTTACCAGACGTTAGGTAAATTTTGCAAGAGTGTTGGTCTTCGTTTAAACCATCAGTAGTTTGAGTTGCCAACGGGTTAAGTGAATACAACGCTTGGCTGCCTGTCTCATCGGTTATGAAGTTGAGTTAGTTTCCCAGGCCAATCCTTGGAGCACTGTCTGAGGCCCACCTCTCTCTTGGTTTGATCAGATTATGATGATTGTTTAAAAAACATATATTTGTTGTATCTCTTGGAAAAGTTTAACTGTTTTTAGGAAATTACTATCAGGGCCTTCAGCTGCTAAGTTGTTTTTTGAGTTATTACTATTGGTGCCTTTATCTGACAAATAATTTGAATTTCTCGTCAATAAGGCCTTCAGCCATGAATGCAATTTGTCTAAAGAATTTTTTAATTAGATATTGTCGTAACAGTAAATTTTGATAATTGTTCCTTATTGTCAACATTATATGCAGTTTGTTCCAAATAAAGTCTAAGTGATTTAAAAAAAAACTGAGCAACCAATGGTAACTCAGTATGGCCCCGTCCACACCACAATCCAGCCTTTCCCTGAGTAACACGTCTCAGCCACAAATTGGCATACTGCACGATACGACCAGCCAGCCAAACAGAGAAGCAAAATGAGGGCCTTTTCAAACTCTGCCACATGCCAATAACACTGTATCGCACGAGTACGCAGCATATCCGTGTCCTTCACAGTGATCGCCCAATGCTGTTCACGTCTCTCAATATTCTACTTGACCTGGTAACATCTCTAAAGACGGACAACACTAATGCAGTATGCTAGCTGTTCTATTTGTCACAGAGAACAGCAATTCTGATCACGTAGCTGCTGATGGTATGTACATGTACAAAGTTGCGTTGACATCCAACCATGTCTTCTGGGTGCTGTAATTACCGAACAAATATCGGCTCATAAATGACTGGCTGAGCACCACTCATCTTTCGCCTGTATCACAAATGTCAGCTAGTGACAAACCAGCTCTCTGTTCCACACAAATTCGTGTTTGTTGAGACGTCCACTGAGTTACAGGGTTTCTCTAGATCTACCTATAAATATCCCAGCACAGGAAATAATCCAGTTTTGTTTTTAAATTCGTGTCGACATCTTTCACAGTTAATTGATTTACTATAAGTGAAATGAACAATCACAAAATGATGCGACAATATCCATCAAAGTTAACACGAAAATGAAACGACTCACACGAAACGGAAGACCGTGTCCTTTACACAGCCTCAAACCTAAAAATATTACCTGTGTCATAAATGTGCGATAGCTGGTATATTAAGTAACCGACAACAAAAACGTAAACTCAATTCAATAAAAGAGAAAATACAAACATCATGTGGGTAATGTATTTTTGACGAAATGATGCGATTAAGTTAAGTCTTGACAATAATGAAAAATTTTTGTAAACAGTTCGCAATTTAGGGGTGTCTAGCGTCATGTTATCTCCAGTGTTCAGGATCTAACATCTAGTGATAAAATATCTCAACAAGAGTAATGTACACATGTTTATAACCAGTACCTGAAGGCGTACATGGAAAATGTCAAAAATATAAAAGTGAATACTTAGCAAATATTGTATCCTGCCCACTCGTCAAAAATGTGATGCCTAGGAAACCTGCGTCTTGGATCGCTAGTCAACGGTTCAAGCAAATAGTAATAATAAAGTTTATTACAAAATGAGATGATTACAATAGTTAACTTTGTGAGCTACAGATGTGTCGCAGGCAAAGGGCAACAGACAAAATAACAATTCCCTTCAGCATATACAATTCGTAATACAAGAGAAGTATTGCAGTTCCTAAGTCGCTGCTGTACAAGTGCCTATTCTTGATGCCGCTGTCCAAGTCAGTGAACTGATAGTCTTTAACTGGGCCGCGGCCAGGCGGCGTAGCGCGTGTGTCATCTTCGTGTCGAGGCTGCTGCTATTGGGTTGTCGTCCTAGAGAGGGGTCGGTTCACGTGCATTTGGCTGACATCGTCTCACAACCTTCTCTACTTTAATGTTCCCGCCCGGTATGTCGGTGCTTGGCTTTAAACCTGAACATTAAAAATTATGGTTGTAGTGGTTACAACATTTTATGTTACTGCAACTACAATTATTCTCTATCGGAAAATCTCAATTTAAGTAATAATTCGTATTAAACGATGCAACCAGCACATTACACAAATATATAAATCTCACTTTCTGTCAAGTAATTTGAAACTCTAATCCAACTCATAGGGCTCGAAGGTACCGAAACTCAGTTTCCAGAAAAAGGACTTAAGTAATCTTGTTTTCGAGTGGAAAATCGTATTTGAGGTCCGGTGCACGATGAACAGACTGGGAACTGAAGGAATGCGCATAGTTGTGAGCAGCGTGAGATCTACAGCAACCCAAATACTATAGAACTGATGAGAACCAAATTTCATTTATGCGCTTGGATGTACAGAAATCTATGGCCTTTGAAGTCCATTGATGTTACTCCTGGTGAAAGTAAACCACAAGGTAGGTGGAAGCTGGAGGTACCGCATCCATTAAGACTTGTTGCAGTTCAGCATTGATTGGGACTGGTTGCACAAAGCAATAAAAACAATTCAGTGGGAAAGGATATTTGGCTGGACTCGGTCCTCTGGAATTGATCACATAAAGTAAATAAGTAAATAATTAAATTTTCAGTTTGTATTTTATGTAAATGCTTGCACAGAAGATGGTTTCGCTGGTCATGGAACCATCTAATAACTAGGAATCAATCAGTGAATCATTATGGAATCCATACTTTAGATTTCCAGAAGGCTTTTGACACCTTTCCCCACAAGAGAGCGCTAATCATACGGCATGTCTCAGGAATATCGCTTCAGCATCCGATATTTCATTCCAGACAGGTCACAGTACATACTAATCGACAGACAATCAAAGAGTAAAACACTAGTGATATCTGGCGTTTCCCAAATGAGTGTTATAGATTTGCTGTTCCTAGTGTACACAAACGATTTAGAAGACAATCTGAGCGGACTCTGAGCCGTGCTGCAGCTCGCGTTGCTGCTGTTGAAGGTTTCCGCCCTCTGTTGGAGGCCAGACGGTATCGTTTCGTTGACATGGTTGCGGTTGTTTGTCTTCTTCTCCTGTTGACTCGGTAACGCAAGCGTTACCTGTCTTCGGCCGGCCACTGTGGCCGAGCAGTTCTAGGCGCTTCAGTCTGGAACCGCGCTGCTGCTACGATTGCAGATTCGAATCCTGCTTCGATCATGGATGTGTGTGATGTGCTTGGGCTAGTTAGGTTTAAGTAGTTATAAGTATAAGTAAAATATACCTATTCCAAAAAGCAGATAAAAATTCAGTTGACGCCTTTCTGAGAGGCAGTCTCCACTCATTCCAAATTAATAATATAAGTGTAGACCAGATGTGGCTTAACGTCAAAGAAATAGTATCGGCAGCAATTGAGAGATTTATACCAAATAAATTGACAAACGACAGAGCTGATCCTCCTTGGTACACAAAACGGGTTAGAACACTGTTTCAGAAACAACGAGACAAACATGTCAAATTTAAACAGACGCCAAATCCCCAAGATTGACGATCCTCTACAGAAGCTCGAAATTCAAGGGGACTTCAATTCGAGATGCCTGTAACAGTTTCCAGAACGAACCGTGGCCCCGAAAACTGGCAGAAAATCCAAATAGATTCTGGTCATATGTGTAGTATGTTAGCGGCAAGAAACAATCAATGCCTTCTCTCCGCGATAGCAATGGAGATACTATCGAAGACAGTGTTGCCAAAGTAGAGTTACTAAACACAGTCTTCCGAAATGCCTTCACAAATGAAGACGAAGTAAATACTCCAGAATTCGAAACGAGAACAGATGCCAACACGTGTAACGTAGAAGTAAATATCCTCGGAGTAGTGAAGCAACTGAAATCACTTAATAAAAGCAAGTCTTCTGGTCCAGACGGTATACCAATTAGGTTCCTTTCGGAGTATGCTGATGCATTAGCTCCGTATTTAACAATCATATACAACCGTTAGCTCGACGAAAGATCCGTTCCCAAAGACTGTCAAGTTGCACAGGTCACACCGATATTCAAGAAAGCTAGTAGGAGTAATACACTAAATTACAGGCCCATATCGTTAACGTCGATATGCAGCAGGATTTTAGAACACATATTGTGTTCCAACATTATGAATTACCTCGAAGAAAACTGTCTATTGACAAACAGTCAACATGGGTTTAGAAAATATCGTTCCTGTGAAACACAACTAGCTCTTTATTCACATGAAGTGTTGAGTGCTATAGACAAGGGATTTCAGATCCATTCCGTATTTCTGGATTTCCGGAAGGCTTTTGACGCTGTACGACACAAACGGCTCATAGTGACATTGCGTGCTTATGGAATACTGTCTCAGTTATGTGACTGGGTTTGTGATTTCCTGTCAGAGAGGTCACAGTTCGTAGTAATTGACGAAAAGTCATCGAGTAAAACAGAAGTGATTTCTGGCGTTCCCCAAGGTAGTGTTATAGGCCCTTTGCTGTTCCTTACCTATATAAACGAATTGGGAGACAATCTGAGCAGCCGTCTTCGGTTGCTTGCAGATGACGCTGTCGTTTATCGACTAATAAAGTCATCAGAAGATCAAAACAAACTGCAAACTATTTAGAAAAAATATCTGAATAGGGCGAAAAGTGGCAGTTGACATTGAATAACGAAAGGTGTGAGGTCATACACATGAGTGTTAAAAGGAACTCTTTAAACTTCGGTTACACGATAAATCAGTCTAATATAAAAGCCGTAAATTCAACTAAATACCTACGTACAATAATTACGAACAACTTCATTTGGAAGGAACACATTGAAAATGTGGGGAAGGCTAACCAAGGACTGCGTTTTATTGGCAGGACACTTAGAAAATGTAACAGACCTACTAAGGAGACTGCCTACACTACGCTTGTCCGTCCTCTTTTTGAATACTGCTGCGCGGTGTGGGATCCTTACTAGATAGGACTGACGGAGTACATCGAAAAAGTTCAAAGAATGGCAGCACGTTTTGTATTATTCCGAAACATGACAGAGAGTGTAACAGAAATGATACAGGATTTGGGCTGGAAATAGTTAAAATAAAGGCGACGGAATCTTCTCACGAAATTACAATCACCAACTTTCTCCTCCGAATGCGAAAACATTTTGTTGACACCGACCTACGTAGGGAGGAACGATCACCACGATAAAATAAGGGAAATCAGAGCTCGTACGAAAAGATATAGGTGTTCATTCTTTCCGCGCGCTATTAGAGATTGGAATAATAGAGAATTGTGAAGGTGGTTTGGTGAACCCTCTGCCAGGCACTTAAATGTGATTTGCAGAGTATCCATGTAGATGTAGATGTAGAAGCCTAGGCAACTGAAGACCTCAGATATTAAGTCCCATAGTGCTTAGAGCCATTTGAACCATTTGAACTCTATATTTGGGGCGTCGTCGACGTTTTTCCAGACCGTGTTCAAATATTTCAAATGGCTCTGAGCACTATG
Organism: Schistocerca piceifrons; assembly: GCF_021461385.2. Lineage (NCBI taxonomy): Eukaryota > Metazoa > Arthropoda > Insecta > Orthoptera > Acrididae > Schistocerca > Schistocerca piceifrons. The sequence continues at coordinate 1,021,771,148 of NC_060138.1, read as the reverse complement.
GGACTTAACTTCTGAGGTCATCAGTCCCCTAGAACTTAGAACTACGTAAACTTAACTAACATAAGGACATCACACACATCCATGCCCGAGGCAGGATTCGAACCTGCGACCGTGGCGGTCGCGCGGTTCCAGACTGCAGCGCCTAGAAAAACTCGGAAACCGCGGCCGGCTCCGGGTCGTGTGAGTAGTCCTGTTGGGTTGGGGACTCAGGAGGAGCCAGGTACGCACAGTGCCAGAACACGCCGGGACGGCTAGCGGCACCCATGGACGGCCGGATGGAACGGCTGCAGTCACGAGGGTGCACGACCTCGTCGTAAACCGGAACCAGCAACCACTAAGCTTCAATCCAAGTAAAGAAACCTCCACCATTGTGATCCGGATCCAGCAAGCTTTAAGATGAGCGCATTTCAGCCTTAGTAGAGAAACCTCCACCATTGTGATATCTCGCGGTTCTCCAGTGACTTGGGTTCGTGCTGGTGCTTGTAGTGTCGCCGAGGCGAACTGCAGCGAGTGGAGTGCTTGCCGAAGGCTGATCGGATTAGCTTTCCTCGACTTCTTATGACTATTTGCTGCGTTCAGTTTGTTCCAATTTACTAAGTTCAACCAGCGGTAATTTTCCTTGCCTGGTGGGCGCTATCACCCCAGTTACATGCCCTGGGGGCAGGTTGGTGATTCTTCTAATCTGATGGTAGTGAATCCTTTCTCGTTCCAGACACTCTAAACACAGTATTTTGGGGACGTAGTGCAGACCACCGTTGCATTTGGTTTATCGGACGTAGGGTAGCTTCAGCAAGATTATCATTAGTCATTCGTTAGACTGCCACTGGTCTGAGTTACCATCTTGTGAAGTGAATGCAACTCTTGGCGGCCTGTCTCATTGCTCGGGAAAGTGTTTGTTGTCGGACCTTCTCAGAGGTCGATTCCTGGAGCACTGTCTGTGGCCCCTTGGTTCTTGTAAGACAAGTGTGTTCTAAAAGGAGGTCTGATGGCCAGTAGTTCAGTGTAACGCCCCTTCAGTCCACGCCTTCTGCAGGGATAATCTGCCTCAGTACCCTTTAAGGAACTTATGTACTGGTCCTTGTGTTTTATTATTATATTATTTATTACAATACCTTGTACTTGTAATGCCCACATTAAAGGTTACATATGTCTAGTTAATAGTTCAGGTTGCTGTCTGCAATAAATCTAGCGGTGAAGTATTCAGTGCTTGTTAAGGGTTGTGTTACAAAGTTTACCATCATCTTATTGTACCCGTTTGGTGATCGATTGCTACTTTTTTAAATTAACCTTTGCTATTGTATTTGCTGTTTTACAGCAGGTGTCTACATTTTTTATATAATTGCCGTTCCTGGCGTGTAAGGCCTTCAGCCGTGATGGTGGACATTTGCCTTAAAATTCTAATATGGAATTTCTATTTTAGTAGTAAGCCTTAAAACCTTATTTCCTGCCATTCCTGGCGTCTGAAACTCTCTGCTGTGTTTGTGGCCACTTACCTTTAATATTTCAATACCAGTAATTTGTAAGTTGCAGCGAGTTTTAAACAATTCTTAGTTTATTGTCATTCCTGGCGTGTAAGGCTTTCTGTCCAGACCACAGTGGCTTGCATTTAAAACATTATCTGCTGTATCTGTATTTAATAGGGATTTGCTAAATTGTAACTCACTGAAAACACTATATTTACACAGTTGTTTAGCCCTTCATTAATAACGTGTGGTATTTTTATTTATTGTTGAGTCTGGAATTATTGGTTCAAAAAATTGTGTATAACTGTAATAGGCAACCAACAGTAACTGATCACGGCCCCATCCGCAATCGTATCCGAATCCTGCGTTCCCTTGACTGTTAGGTTTCAACTGGTAGCAGAGTGTGGTTACGATTGTAATATCACCATTTCAGTTACAGTTGGTTTGATTTGTTAAACTCTGTTAGTGTTGTATGATTTCTGCCTTTAGTATTGTGTTCTGTTTTAGGTGATCAACTCTGTAATGGCGTCAGGCAGTCCCCCGGGATCGGCCTATTGAGGAAGGACCACCTCACTTATGAGCTGGCGATAAGACGCCAGACTATTGAGGGTAGTGTTCCGGACTTAGCAGCCCACTTGCGTGGTACCGTTCTTCAGCCGGTTGACGTCACACTGGATATTGTGGGTGAGAAAAATGCAGCCATTGAGGTTTTGTTTAATTAAGGCTGTTAGAAGTCTTGAGGACAACATTGGCTTTTTAGAGGGCACTCAACCTAGTGGCAGTCAGTTAGACAGGGTGCAGGCACAGTAGACACATTTAACCAACCGGATATCTAATTTAAGGGCATTTAAGTTAGAGGATCGTAATAAGGAATCAACCGCTGAATTGGGGTCAAATTGCAGTTCAAGGTCACATGTTTAGAGCTTGATGGGAAGAGGAGGGGGGAGCAAGATTTGTTATCTTTCGGGAGGTGCGCTAACGAGACCGGGAATAACACCCTTATGTCCTCCGAGGGGTTAGCCATGGCGTTTGCTAAATTGCCTAATCCCCTGGTGCATCTGTTTCGAGACATAACAAAATTACCTATAGACCGACTCGAGAAAATTGAAAGGTTGTTATGGTTGTCGGTTCGCTTTGTGCAACATGCTGATGCGTTTGGTGTTTTGCATCAGGTAATTTTATCTCTATTGTATCCTTTAACTAGAGGCGAATTGAGGACTCTGGTATCCAGGGCCATGACAGAAGGATTTTCAATGCAGCAGATGAGGGAGCTTGCGATCAGCGAAAGATTGACCACAGGAGTTCGTAAACAGCTCGAGTGTCGCTATATTTGGCAGATGCTGCAGCATAGGGAGGAGTTACATCAATACGTGCGAAGAGTTAAGACGGCCTGTTTGGCCTTGTTAGTCGACTTGGCAGAACGGGAGATAGTTTCAGTTGTCCTGAGGGGAATGCGAGCGGCGGTTAAGTCACATTTTGTTTTGCGTGGTCCTCCCTGCACTTGGGAAGAACTTCATACCTCCGTTGTAGCGATATCTGCGTTGCCGCTCTCGAACGATAGACACCGTGAAGTTAAATTTCAGCCCGTGGCCGTCACCGAGGGGAACTCCGGATTACCAACATGAGCTGAGTCTGCTAAAGAGGAATCGCGGCGTTGTTTCAGGTGGGTTCAAACAGGGCATTTAGTTCGTACTTGCGTTCAGCCGCGGACACCCAAAGTCAATAAACGACGCCCAGCTGGGCAGCGACCCCGGGGCGAGCCTTTAAACCCTTGTGTGCCCGCGTCGCTGCTCGATCATCACCCCCACTGCCTCATATTTGTTCTTGAGTAGGTGGCGAACCTATTTGTGCCCTTTCCGGTTCTGATAGCTCCTTTTCATTGTTGAGCTTGGAATGGTTTCTTGAATTTGGTCATCTTACGAGACTTAGGCCGGTCCCTTCTTCGGTGCAGAGATTTCGGGTTGCCAATGGGCAGGTGTTGCCTCTGCATGGTTGGGTCCGAGGGAGTATCTCGGTTGGGGATTTCTCGTGGCCCTTGTCATTGTCCTTGGTTAAGGATCTGCCGGTCGATTTGATTTTGGGATGTGATTTTATCGGTAAAACTGGTCTTGTTTTGGATTATTCGGTGTACACCTTTTTCTCTAAGTTCGCTTCTGGTCAGAAATTTGGGTTCTGTGAGTGTGCTAAACGTAAGGTGCCTCGAGACGCGGGAATGCTGGCTGTTGATGCTAAGGTTAGTGAGTTTGATCTCACCTATCTTTCTTCCCAGCAGGCCTCTGAACTAGGGGGTTTGTTGGAGAGGATTCCAAAGCTTCTCTGTGATAGACTGGGGGTTACTAATGTTGTTTACTACCAAATTCGTCTGTCTGACCATATTCCCGTCAGGCAGTCCCCATATCGTCTCTCAACGCCTAAGATGAAGATAATAAGGGGAAAGATCTCCAAAATGCTTGAGTAGGAAGGAATTAGGCCTTCTACATCCGCTTATGCCTCCCCTATATTCCTCGTCCTTAAAGATCAGGGCGGGACTTTCGGCCTGTTGTTGACTACTGTCGCGTAAATAAGAAGGTTGTCCTCGAAGCGGTTTCTTTACCTGATCTGCATGACTCTTACTAAGTTTGCCGGGGCTAGTTGGTTTACTGTGCTCGACCTGAATCAAGCCTATTATCATAGTCCCTTAGCCAAAGAATGTAAACACGTTACAGCATTTTGTACTGATTGGAATCTGTGAGTTTAAGAGGGTTCCCGTTGGTTTGGCTACTGGCGCAGCCGTCCCTACTAGTTTGCTGTATAATATTCTTGGAGACTTGAAATTAGTCTGTGTTTACAGTTACCTGGACGATTTGGTAATTTATAGTCGTTCGTTTCAAGAGAATTTGGAACATATCCAGTAAGTTTTTGCTAGGTTGCAGAGGGCTGGTTTGGTGGTAAACCCAATAAGGTGACATTAGCCAGGCAGCAGATATCCTTCTTAGGCCATCTAGTATCAGGCGAGAGTATTCGCATTGATCAGGAGCGGACAATGGCCTTAAGAGCCCTTCACCCGCCCACTGATAAACGAGGGATTGCCAAGTTCATAGGGGTGCAAAAACAGACATAATGTCTTATGGGATAACAGCAATCAGTGATTTTATAATGTTACTAAAAATCCGTCTTGATTGCAAATTTTTTTTTTATTATTCATATGACCGGTTTCGGTTCATTCAGAACCATCTTCGGATCTGATATTTCAGTTACAGGAGTAACCCGTCCAATCCAGCAACTTTCACATGCTACGTCATGTGTGACGTAGCATGTGAAAGTTGCTGGATTGGACAGGTTACTCCTGTAACTGAAATATCAGATCCGAAGATGGTTCTGAATGAACCGAAACCGGTCATATGAATAATAAAAAAAAAATTTGCAATCAAGACGGATTTTAAGTAACTTCATAGGGATGGCCAATTATTTTGGGTGTTTTGTCCCTTTGCGGAAAGGGTCAATCATAACCTTAAATCAGCACTGATTATCTTTCAGCAGAAGTATCCCAGTAAGTGGGATTCTAGTCTGCCTTGGCTTAGCTTTCCACTCAATACCGCCAGTCATGAGGCTTTGAAGGCCACTCCTGTTTCCTTGATGTTTGTTTATACTGTAATTCCCCCCTTTCGAACTTACGGGGGATTCAAGATCTAATTCTTGCGCAGATCACCCCTCAGGTCGTCAAAGAAAACTGGAATCGTGAGAGGCGCAATATTCTCAAGCCCTGCAACAGACAAGGCAGTCGTTATAACTGTAATAGACGAACCTTCAGTGGTAAGCCAGGAGATCAGATGTATGTAATTTTCGTGGGAGGGAGGTGCTTGTTGGCAACCTTGGTAAGTTTACACCCCGTTTTCTGGGTCCATGTACGGTTATGCAGATTTTAGGCCCAGTTAAGCATCTGATTACGGACAACCATACCGGTAAGCAATACTGGGTTCACCTTATTCAAATTAAGTTTGGTTAGGCCGCTAGTTGGGTTTGTCACCGGGTTTTCCCTTGAGAGGGGGAGGTTGAGCCATGCTGCACCTCGTGTTGCTGCTGTTGTAGGTTTCCGCCCTCTGTTGGAGGCCAGACGGTATCGTTTAGTTGGCATGGTTGCGGTTGTTTGTCTTCTTCTCCTGTCAACTGGCGCCACACAGTTTCGCAAGCGTTGCCTGTCCGCTAGTGGTAGCAGCGGCGGTTATCGATATGTTGTAAATGTTACCCTATATTTGGGGCGATGTCGTTTTTCCGGTTCGTGTAAGTGGGCCTGTTGGGTTGGGGACTCAGGAGCAACCAGGTCCGCGCAGTGCCAGAACACGCCGGGAGCGCTGGCGGCACACATAGACTGCCGGATGGAAGGGCTGTAGTCGCTAGGGTGCACGACCTCGTCATAAACCGGAACCAGCAAGCTTTAAGATGAGTGCATTTCAATCCAAGTAGAGAAACCTTCACCATTGTGATCCGGATCCAGCAATCTTTAAGATGAGCGCATTTCAGTCTTAGTAGAGAAACCTCCACCATTGTCATATCTCGCGATTCTCCAGTGACTTGGGTTCGTGCTGGTGCTCGTAGTGTCGCAGAGGCGAAGAGCAGCTAGTGGAGTGCTTGCCGAAGGCTGATCGGATTAGCTTTCCTCGACTTCTTATTCCTATGTACTGCGTTTAATTTGTTATAATTTGTTAAGTTCAACCAGCGGTAATTTTTCTTGCCTGGTGGCCACTATCGCCCCAGTTACCTGCCCTGGGGGCCAGTTGGTGATTCATCTACTCTGGTGGTAGTGATTCCTTTCTCGTTCCGGGCACTCTAAACACAGTATTCTGGGGACGTAGTGCAAACCACCGGTACCGGCTTTGGCGTATTGTTCCACCGTTGCATTTGGTTTATCGGACATAGGGTAGCTTCAACCAAATTATCATTAGTCATTCGTTAGACTGCCCCTGGTCTGAGTTACCATCTTGTGAAGTGAATGCAACTCTTGGCTGATTATCTCATCGCCCGCGAAAGTATTTGCTGTCGGACTTCTCAGAGGTCGATTCCTGGAGCACCGTCTGTGGCCCCTTGGTTCTTGTAAGACATGTATGTTCTAAAAGGAGGTCTGATTTCCAGTAGTTGAGTGTAACGCTCCTTCAGTCCACGCCTTCTGCGGGTGTAATCTGCCTCAGTACTCTTTGAGGAACTTATGTACTGGTCCTTGTGTTTTATTATTGTATTATTTATTACAATACCTTGTACTTGTAATGCCCACATTGAAGGTTATGTATGTCTAGTTAATAGCTCTGGTCGCCTTCTGGAATAAATCTAGCTGTGTAGTGTTCAGTGCTTGTTAAGGGTTGTGTTACAAAGTTTACCATCATCTTATTGTACCCGTTTGGTGATCAGTTGCTACTTTTTTAAATCAACCTTTTCTATTGTATTTGCTGTTTTACAGCAGGTGTCTACATTTTTTATATAATTGCCGTTCCTGGCGAGTAACGCCTTCAGCCGTGATTGTGGTCATTTGCCTTAAAATTCTAATATGGTAATTGTATTTTAGCAGTAAGCCTTAAAACCTTATTTCCTGCCATTCCTGGAGTCTGATGCTCTCTGTTGTCTTTGCGGCCACTTGCCTTTAATATTTCAATACCTGTAATTTGTAAGTTGCAGCAAGTTTTAAACAATTTATAATTTATTGCCATTTCTGGCGTGTAAGGCCTTCTACCCAGATCCCTTTAAAACATTGTCTGCTGTATCTGTATTTAATGGGGATTTGCTAAATTGTAACTCACTGAAAACACTATTATTTACACAGTTGTTTATTCCTTCATTAATAACGTGTGGTATTTTTATTTATTGTTGAGTCTGGCATTATTGGTTTAAAATAAATTGAGTGGAACTGTAAAAGGCAATCAATAGCAACTGATTACAGCCCCGTCCACAATCGTAACCGATTCCTGCTTTCCCTTGACTATCAGGTTTCAGCCTTCTTAGATTGTTGCAGATTATGCTGTCATTTATCGTCTAGTAATGACATCAGAATATCAAAACAAGTTGCAAAATACTTAGAAATGATATCTGAATAGAATGAAAAGCGGCAACTGTCTCTCAGTAAGGAAAAGTGTGACATCATCCACATGAGTAGAAAAATAAATCCATTACAAGCACAGTAGTCTCACAGTAGCAAGGCCAGAGAAACAAAACGATTTGATTTTTAGTTTTAAGCTGTTAAAATCCACAAAATTGTGGGGTAAAAGTGACACAAAATCCCGTTTCACAACTCTAAAGTTCACAACTAAGCAGATGGCTTGAGAGTGCGATGTTTATTTAGGACGTTCAGATTTGCCACCCACCAACTCAGGTATCGCACAGGTTAGGACATTGAACGTACAGTCGGGTGGACGAAAACCCATATCCGTATCCGGCCAGCCAGATTTAGGTTTTCCGTGAATTTTCTCTAATCGATCCAGGCATATGTTGGGATGGCTCCTGCGAAAAGCGCGACCGAAATCCTTCCCTACTCTTGACAGTGTCTAACCGTATGGTCCGTCACTAATGGCCTAGATGTCGACGGGATGTTAAACTCTCATATTATATCTTCCATTTGCGTTCGGTCATGGTGCAGCTTCTTTAGTATAGAATATACACTGAGGCGACAAAAGTCATGGGATAGAGAAATGCACATATGCAGGTGGTGATAGTATCGCGTACAAAAGGTATAAAAGAACAGTGCATTGGCGGAACTCTCATTTGTACTCAGTTGATTCGTGTGAAATGTTTTCCTACTTGATTATGGCCGCACGACGTCAATCAGCAGAATTCCAACGCGGAATGGTAGTTGTAGGTAGAATCACAGCATATTCCATTTCGGAAACCGTTAAGGAATTCCATATTCCGAGCTCCACAGTGTCGATAATATGCTGAGAATGCCAGATTTCAGGCATTACGTCTCACCACAGACAACGCAGTGGCCGATGGCCTCCACTTAATGATCTAAATTAGCGGCGTTTGCGTAGAGTTGTCAGCGTTAACGGACAAGCAGAACTGCGTGACATAGTAGCAGAAATCAATGTGGGACGCACAGTGAACGAATCCGTTAGGACAGTGAGGCGAAGCCTAGCGTTAATGGCCTCTGGCAGCAGGCGACCGACGCGGCTGCCCTTACTAACAGAACGACATCGTCTGCAGTGCCTCTCCTGGGCTCGTAAAATGTAAATGTCTTCCGACTAGGGTCTCCCGTTGGGTAAACTGTTCGTCGGGTGCAAGTCTTTCGATTTGACGCCACTTCGGCGACTTGCACGTTGATGGGGATGAAATGATGATTGAGGAGAAAAATCTCCGACCCAGCCTGGAATCTAACCCGGGCCCTTAGGATTGACATCGCTGACCATCAGCTACCGGGGGCGGACTCCTGAGCTCGTAACGGTATCGGTTGGATCCTAGACTACTGTAAAACACTGGTCCGGTTAGATGAGTCCCGATTTCAGTTGGTTAGAGCTAATGGTAAGGTTATAGTGCGTCGCAGATCCCACGAAGCATCGAAGTTGTCAACAAGGCACTGTGCATCCTGATGGTGGTCTCATAATGGTGTGGGCTGTGTTTACAGGGAATGGACTGGATCCTCTGGTCCAACTGAACCGATCATTGACTACAAATGGTTACGTTCGGCTACTTGGCGACCATCTGCAGCCATTCATGGATTACATATTCCCAAACATGTCACCACGCCACAATTGTTTGCGATTCGTTTCAAGAATATTTTGTACAATCCGAGTGAATGACTTTTCACCTATGTCACCCGACATAAATCTCACTAAACATTTGTGGGATATAATCGATATTTCAGTTTGTGCGCAAAATCCTTCACCGACAACACTCTCGCAGTTAAAGACGGTTGTGGAGGCAGCATGGTTCAATATTTCTGAATGGGACTTTCAACGACATGTTGAGTCCGTGAACGTCGAGGTGCCGCACTACGTCGGGCAAAACGTGTTCCGACACGAGATTAAGAGGTATCTCTCGACTTTTGTCTCCTCACTGTACAACAACAATTTTATGTCGCTTTCTTCGAGTTTACTTCTTTGGTTCATGATAGGATGAAACACACCTAACGTTATGATATTCGTTGTAAAATTCATGTTACTTGTTAAGTAAACACGTTGTGGTACTCAGTACAACTCAAACTGCTTTCCCCCTCTTGAAATGAGACACTCATTTTAATGAGTGGTTTTTTTTTTTTGGGGGGGGGGGGGGAGGCGGGGAAATATGGTCGAATGAAATATATATACATCAGTCGGACTTTGGATAACGTTTGTCTCTTGTAAATTAAACATCATCTCTGAAAATACCTTCGTTTATCTTTCTGTTTCTCAAGCCATCTAATAAGGAGTCAATCAAGTAATGCTGTAGTCGGGCACGACTCGAACTGCTCTAGTCGTGTACGTCACAGCTCGAGAAATTTGTATTCTGCTCGATCTCTCGATCGCCCCGCAAATTTAGCGATTGCTGCTGATACTATGTCCACAACATGTGTTAGTGTCATTAATGTACTGTGGATTTGAATAATAATAGTATTTTCTGCGGTGCAGGTCATATACAACAACAGCATCTAATAAATTAAAATTCAGTACAATTCTCGAACTTTGGCACGTTCCATGATCTAGTGACGTCTTTTGGTACTATCCCCACGACGAGTCTTGAAACTCTAACTGATTCTCGTTATCACGATTACAGTCACTTTAATACAATTTATTACTTTTCTGCCTTGTATGATCTGAATGTTACCATCTTCACTATATAATAGATGTAGATAGAGTTTTTTCGCCATTGGTTGATCGACTTGTTTGATGATTTAATTAAAACTCAAAAATGCAACCAATCTGTACATAAGCCTCACGGCGTCTGTTTGCGTGCAATAACAGAGCTCAGATATACATTGGATTTTGGAGCTCAAGGAATTGGGCGTAGAACACTTCTTACTATTCTTGGAAATTTACTTTCAAAGCTACAGGTTGTCTCCGAGTATCCAATACATACATGTCCGCTTAGTTTATGCGACTCGTAACAGTACATGAACTTCGTTCTTAGTTATCACTGAAATGATGTTCCAACGTACCTTTTATTCCTTTAAATAAATTTCTTTATGTTGCTTTAGTTATTTCCAATTTAAAGCTTTCAATATAAATTAAAAGAAAGATTTTGTGTATTATTTTAAATTAAAATAAAAAGTAAATTAAAAGGAAGATTTTGGAAGATTTTATATATTCCTTTTAATATATATATATATATATATATATATATATATATTCCTTTTAATCTTCTCTTCTTCATATATACAGAAAGAGCAAACGAAAATATAGAGAAGAGAGAAGAAGAATAATTACATTAAAATCTTAGTAACTGAAAATTGCAACATGTCCGCCGTTAACAATACATAATATCTGTAACACATCCGTCTCCTCTGACATTTCAAACATAAGTAGGTTATTACCTTCGTTCATTCCGCAAGTCGTATCAGCACTGAATACCCAAGCGCGCAACGCCGATTATTAGCGTTCGCACTCGCAGTAGACTGTAACCGTCTTTGTACACAATTTTATTGCAAACCAACAATTTCGGTTAATAACCTGGCTTTTCCTCTCCCACGGGACGTAGCCTCACTTTCACACGAAGTCTCGTTTTATACCATACATCTTATTTTTCAGATTATAAGCTGCTAACATTTTCACACGCCATTCTAATGGCCTATGTCAGCAGAGATCGAATACTCATGGTAAATCTATTACAGTCAATTTTTTTTGAAGGACGAGTTATTCGCCTTTGTTAGCTTCACTTAAAAATAGCATACAAGTTTGTATAACCATACGAAGTAAATGAGAACTCTTACATCAGGCTTGTTCAAACATGGCAGGTGTTTGAACGGTGGTGGGGTTTAATGCTGTTTCTCTGAGATGTGTCATGAAACTGTCAAAATTGAAGCAGAGCTGTAGCTTTTTGTTGTAACTAGCTCGTTGTTTCTCGTGTATCCCCTGCACTCAGACGCAGACGACGTGAGTCAACTGTCACGCGATTGTTCGAAAACTCTCAATACTAAACAGTATGTCCCCTCATACCAGGAAAGCAGCCCTTTCAACGCAGTTATCATATGTCCAGCCATACAAACAAGTGGAATGAGACGTCATGTCATGAAACGAGTTACATTTTTTTAAAAACGTTCGTCTTATGCGTTTGGATTGAGGGAGAACTGATTCCAAAAGGAAGCATAACTCTTCGAATTTAAAACAGATTACGTGAGTAGTTACAGTATCGGGTATCAGAACACCGCAGCCGGTGTCCTCGCGAGTCATTTGCTGACTGCTGAGAGTTGAAGTTTTTTTTTTTTTTTTGTCGGTAGCGCACTGTGGGATTACAAAAGTTACGTTGTTTCCAGAATGCGGCAGCGAATTTTCCGCTGCTGTGAAACTTGTTGACAGATTAAAACTCCGTGTTTTATTTTCTCAGGAAATTACATTTATTTGTTTGCGCTGCAAACGAATGTTGCGCTTATTTGAGTGCAACGAAAACAGAAGGTGGATTTTTCGTCAGTACCGAAATCACTTATTTAACGTCGTATATATTTTTATGGGCTCCTTTAAAATTTTGTTTATGCATTTTAAAAGAGGCATGTTAAATTATTGCTATTAATTATGATGTTAATGTTTGTGATTCAGAAATTCGTTTGCTTTTTTCACTACTATTAGAATTTTTGAGTTTAAGTGACGCGCTGGCTAAAAATGTTGGCTGCAAACCAGCTGCAAATTACTTAAATGTCGGAATTTCAATAATACATAAAGCAGAGCTAGAGCTCCACAAAAGCACAGATTGCGGGGAAAGGGGGAGGGAGCTTGGAAGGCTACACGTCGTGCAAGGAGCAGTACTATCGCTGGGTAATGGCCAGCAGCCATCTAATTGTAAGTTATATGGAAATATCCCCTAACACGGCTCGATCCGAAGTGCAGGTTCTAGTAGTCGGTCCACTTTCCAACGATCCTTCTGACCCGCGAACTGCATTTCTTATCAACACGAGTCAAGATAATCGTAATAAGAAGTCGTTGAAGTAACGATCTTACCTTGAAGATAATTTTGGAGAAAATATAGTAATATTGTTTCCTCGCCTAGTGGTATTGTGAATATTACTACTACCGTCCACAATCCAGACAGTTTAGAATGATTACAATTCTTTTTGCGCAATACTACAGAAGAGAAAATTATTTCTTCATCTATGCCACAAAATAGCTACCAATCGAGAGAATGAATTCTTTTCTTTCATCACAAGATACACGACGTAAAAAAAGGCTCAGATCCCGAAAATCCTAGTACAATGTACGCTCGAAGGCAGGTGGAAGCGAATTTCTACGTTTGGCGCTCAGCGTGCACTTACTCGACAAAATATAAGAAGTTAGGTCTAAACTACAAGTGCTAAATGTTTGCCCATTCTGTGTTAGAATGTGCTGATATTTCTTAGTCATGTCGTCTGGAAAATATAACTGAAGAACTGATTCAGTTTACACTCCGCTTTCTAAAATCAGCTATGTACCGGGTGATCAAAAAGTCAGTATAAATTTGACAACTTAATAAACCACGGAATAATGTAGATAGACGGCCGGTGTAGCCGTGCGGTTCTAGGCGCTTCAGTCTGGAACCGCGTGACCGCTACGGTCGCAGGTTCGAATCCTGCCTCGGGCATGGATGTGTGTGATGTCCTTAAGTTAGTTAGATTTAAGTACTTCTAAGTTCTAGGGGACTGATGACCACAGATGTTAAGTCCCATGGTGCTCAGAGCCATTTGAACCAATAATATAGATAGAGAGGTAAAAATTGACACATGCTTGGAATTACATGGGGTTTTATTAGAACCACCCCAAATTGCTAGACGCGTGAAAGATCTCTTGCGAGCGTCGTTTGGTGATGATAGTGTGCTCAGCCGCCACTTTCGTCATGCTTGGCCTCCCAGGTCCCCAGACCTTAGTCCGTGCGATTATTGGCTTTGGCGTTACCTGAAGTCGCAAGTGTATCGTGATCGACCGACATCTCTAGGGATGCTGAAAGACAACATCCGACGCCAATGCCTCACCATAAATAACTCCGAACATGCTTTACAGTGCTGTTCACAACGTTATTCCTCGACTACAGCTATTGTTGAGGAATGATGGTGGACATATTGAGCATTTCATGTGAAGAACATCATCTTTGCTTTGCCTCACTTTGTTATGCTAATTATTGCTATTCTGATCAGATGAACCGCCATCTGTCGGACATTTTGTTGTGTCTAGGCAAGACAGCCTAGACACAATGAGAGGAAGCCGAAAGGCACGCGCTTAAACTCACGCAGGCTGGCGTGAGGTCTGAAACAGGATACGTAATGAATGCTTTAAAGAAAAGTACGTAGCTTCTGGAATACTTAACTTTAATCCACATTTGTAGAACATCGCTCTTGATGATACATTAATAGAATCTCAATATCAATTGAATACGGCGCCTTGCTAGGTCGTAGCAAATGTAGCTGAAGGCTATGCTAACTATCGTCTCGGCAAATGAGAGCGTATTGGTCAGTGAACTGTAGCTAGCTACGTCGGCTGTACAACTGGGGCGAGTGCTAGTAAGTATCTCTAGACTTGCCGTATGGTGGCGCTCGGTCTGCTATCACTCACAGTGGCGACACGCGGGTCCGGCGTATACTAATGGACCGCGGCCAATTTAAAAGCTACCACCTAGCAAGTGTGGTGTCTGGCGGTGACACCACATTTTTTGAACTTTTGTATTTTTTGGTTCTAATAAAACCTCATGTCATTCCAAGCATGTGTGTCAATTTGTACCTCTCTATCTACATTATTCCGTGATTTATTCAGTTTTCAAATTTATACTGACTTTTTGGTCACCCGGTAAATAACGGTAATTTGTTTCGGCATTACGCACTTATTTTCAGTAGAAGAGATACGCATTACTCCTTATAGGTAGGAAATGGTAACCGCTACTGGACTCTCCAGGCCCAGATATTCCTCATATATTCGACAGGGACTGAGATTTCCAGAATTTAATTCGGGGCGCTTGATAAATGGGTTTTCTCAGAGAAATAGTTTGCCGAAACTTAGGAATATTGCTTATGAGCTGTTGAAGTTCTGCTTTAGGTATCTCGCCTCTCTTCCCGCTTTCTATTGAGAGGGCTGTCGCTGTCAAAGTTTGCAGTCGAGACCGAGTTCGCAAGTCATGATCCATCGAAATATTGCTGTTTCCTTTGCTGTTTGTTAGCTAAGAATGTCTCGTATTACAAGATACGCTCTTTCTGTTCTTTTGTACACTTCACAAAGCAGTAGCTAATAAAAACCTTTTAGTTTATGTTTATTTTTTTTCATTATTGACGGTGCTATCTTTGCAGGATACTCAGTGGTACAACGTGTCACTCTTCAGTCAGAACCACATAAACTAATACAAATAGTTTAAAATAATAAAAAAATTTAGTATTAACATGCTTTTTAAAAATCATTTAACTTTTAATTAATATGAATGATCTATTAAAACTAATTTCGATAAAACTGACGAAACATTGTTATTGTTGTGGTCTTTAGTCCGAAGATTCGTTTAATGTAGCTCAAACTTTCCCACAAGTTTCTTATCTCCCCAAGTACCTCCTAATTTGTTATGTGATTGTCCCATCTAATCTTCAGCATTCTTCTGCAGCAACACAGTTCGGAGGCTTCTATTCTCGTCTTGTCTAAACTGTTTGTCGTCCATATTTAAGTTCCGTACGTGGCTATACTCCATGCAAATACTTTCAGGAAAGACTTCCTAACACTTAAATCTACGTTCGAAGCTAAAAAGTTTCTCTCCTTCAAAAACGCTTTTCCTGCCATTGCCAGTCCACAATGTTTTCCTCTCTCTTTCGACCATCATTAGTTATTTGCTGCCTAAATAACAAAACTAATGTACTACTTTAAGCGTGTCATTTCCTAATCTGATTTCCTCATCATCACCTGACTTTATTCGACTACATTCCATTATCCTAGTATTGCAATTGTTGACGTTCATCTTATATCCTACTTTCAAGACACTGTCAATTCCTTTCAACTGCTCTTCCAAGTGTTTCGCTGTATCTGACAGAATATTCTGTCATCGACTAACTTCAAAGTTTTTATTTCTTCTCCCTAAGCTTTAATTCCTACTTCAGATTTTTCTTTGTTTTCCTTTGCTGCTTGTTGAGTCACACCGGAGATAGACAACTACCCTGTCTCACTTCCTTCTTAACCATTGCTCATCTTTCAAGCCCCTCTGCTCTATTAGCTGCCGTCTGGTATTTTATCCCTACTGCTTTCGGCCTAACGCACCCGTGATACAGGGGTAGTGTAACCAAAACATCCTCGGGGTCACAATATCGCCACCGCTTAAATCATCAGCTTTGGAGGCCGAAGAATTCCGGCATAAGAAGTCACCCCTCATTCAGCCAACGGCTTTGTCAAAGAGAGAGGAATGGACAGGGGTTCAGAGCACTCTCTTGCCCTTGGGGTGGGAAACTGCCCCTAAAGGCGGGAGCATCAGCAATGATCAACGGCATGAGGATGCAGAAAGCAATCGATAACCAATGCATTACATAATGTGTCTCCATAGGACATGTGGACTGTAATTGAAAAGTGACATGACGTTCTTTCCATTTGCAAAAGATTCCGGACAAGTCCCCCGTTCGGAACTGCGGGAGCGGACCATTAGAAAAAGATTGAATAAGTAACGAAAGGATAGCGATCTACGAATCGGGGCGTGGAATGTCAGAAATTTTAAAGTGGTAGGGAAGCTAAAAACTCTGAAAGGGCAATGCAAAGGCTCAATTTAAATATCCAGAGCTCAGTGAAGCGAAATGGAAAGAACACAAGAATTTCTGGACAGATGAGTGTAGGATAATATCAACAGCAACAGAGAGTGGTGTAACCGCAGTAGGATTCGTTTCGAATAGACAGGTGGGACACAGTGTGCTACTGTCGTCAGTTCTGTGATAGGGTTGTTCTGATCAGAATCGACAGCAAACCAACACCGCCAATAATAGTTGAGTTATACATACCAACGTCGCAAGCTGAAGATGAAGAGGTAGAGAAAGTAGATGAGGATACTGAATGGGTAATTCAGTACGTAAAGGAAGATGAAAATCTAATAGACATGGGGGATTGGAGTGCGGTGGTACGGGAAGGATTGGAAGGAAAGGTTACAGGAGAATATGGGCTTGGTACAAGGAATGAGGCAGGAGAAAGACTAATTTAGTTCTACAATAAATTTCTGCTAGTAATAGCAAATACTGTATTCAAAAACCACAAGCAGAGGAGGTATACTTGGAAAAGGCCTGGAGGTAATGGAAGATTTCAGTTGCGTTACGTCATGGTCAGGCAGAGATTCCGAATCCAGATATTGGATTGTAAGGCATACCCAGGGGCAGATATAGATTCAGATCACAATTTGGTAGTTATGATGAGTAGGCTGAAGTTTAAAAGACTTGTCGGCCGGCCGGGGTGGTCGAGCGGCTCTAGGCGCTACAGTTTGGAACCGCGCGACCGCTACTGTCGCAGGTTCGAATCCTGCCTCGGTCATGGATGTGTGTGATGTCCTTAGGTTAGTTAGGTTTAAGTAGTTCTAAGTTTTAGGGGACTGATGACCTCAGAAGTTAAGTCCCATAGTGCTCGGAGCCATTTTAAAAGACTAGTCAGGAAGAATCAGCAGGCAAAGAAGTGGGATACGGAAGTACTAACGAATGAAGAGAGAGGCCTGAAATTCTCTTAGGCTATAGACACTGCGTAAGAAATAGCTCAGTAGGCACTTCAGTTGAAGAGGAGTGGCTATCTCCAAAAAGGGCAATCACAGAAGTTGAAAAGAATATCATAGGTACAAAGAAGGTAACTGCTAGGAAACCATGGATAACAGAGAAAATACTTAAATTTATCGATGAAAGAAGGAAGTACAAAAATGTCAACGGAAATTCAGGAATACAGAAATAGAAGTCGCTTAGGAATAAAAAAAGTAGGAAGTCCTGGGAAGCTAAGGTGGCATGACTGTGATATACCCCACGTTAGTTTTACGCCTGAAGAATTATCTCCATTGAGACTGACTTACTGTATTCTATTTTCTACAAACTCTTCAGTCCAATCGCACAGCTAGTCTGAGATTCCTTTTTCTTTTATTTATTTGGTGGGAGTGCTGTGTTTAGCTCATCCAGTGATCTACCATGTGTTGCTGCTGGAAGAAGTGCTCGTTCTTTCGCATACTCTATGTAGAATCGTTTTGCTATCCCATCTAGTCTAGTGGTCTTTCCTCTTCTGAGTTGTTTCAGTTGCTTTGCTATCTCGTGGCGACTTATTTCGATATCTGTCATTTTGACGTTCGCGTGGCGATGTAAAGGAGAACTACAGTACGACTCCTCAGCGAAACAGTTTTGAGAAGAAGCGTTTAACATTTAGGCTTGCTGTCATCCTCGGTTTTGATGCCATTGTGGCCACAGAGCGCCTGGACAGATGGCTTCGGTCCGTTTACCAATTGAAAGTAAGATCAAAATTTCTAATGACTCTCTATCAAGTTTCATTAAACGCCTTAGAACGCCCCAAGTATGTTTTATATCTCTTACTTCCGCTTCGTTTAAATTTCTGTTTGCTTTCGTAGCAGCTGTCTAATAAAGCTGTCGAACTAGGCCAGGTTTCTCCCATCCCTCACAACCTTGCTCATCACTTAAGTGTTCAAGGCACAGTGTGGAATACTCTTGTATTTTGTCAACTGATATTCAAGATTGTCACTTCTGGAGATGAAACTTTTATGTTCGCCGCTCAGGTAATCTGAAATCTGTTTCTCGTTGCTCCTGTTAAGCAGAGATGTATTGCTACATTTCTTTATATTACTCTCTACTGTCATATTCAGTGATGCTGTAATGGTGGTACGGCATCGGAAATTCAGTTCGGGATGAAACTTCGCTGGTTGATATTATACCTCAAGCGTGTCCACACACAGATGTCTTAAAGCACACTATACAGAAAATTCCGGGAAAAAGGACTCTAAAATTTTAAGAGTAGCTCCCCTCTGCCAAGCACTTAAATGTGATTTGCAGAGTATCCATGTAGATGTAGTTGTAGATACGCATCTTCTATACTGTCAAAACGAGGACTAGAGCATGTACGTAAAATAGTTTAATTGCAATTATCAAACTGTTTCTGTTGAAATCATTTCATGTATAATATGTGTGCATGGTTAGTATATGTACTTAGTATGTATTTGGAATGTGTAACATTGTTCCTTAAATAAATGTCAAAAAATGTTAGTAGCGTGCTTGAATGTCATGCGGCTGAACCGGCTTTGATCCTTTCTGCAGATTGTTTTCTTCGCTGTTTCAAGATTGTAACATGTCTTAAATAAAGTTAATGACCGAAAATATTATCAGTTAAATCATAAATAATTTTGTTTATGAAATGGCAGTCACAGGCTACTTAAAATGTAAATTACATTTGTCAATACTTTCTTCTTAAAAAGTTTAATAATTTCAAATGAATTCTAATGAAGGTAAATTAAAGCGTTAATTACTATCATCATAACGTTATTACGGAACTGGGCGATATTGTAGCTGTCGTAAGGTTATAAATATTCGTTGTAAAATCGACTAACCGGTGTCTTTGTGGAAAAACAGAGTATAGCTGTCGTCCTATTGTATATACAAATACAAACAGGCAGACGGAAGTGTTAAGGCCCGCATGGGACTAATCGAGCAATGGGCCTTACCTGCTACAGTGCCAGTTCACTCCTTACTTGTGAAGAGACTTTTTACAATATTGTGAATTAACAATGTCTGTCAATGAAGAAATCGCGGAAGTATCAGAAGCTGTAGGTTCATTATACAGTGAAGACTCGAAGGCGATGTTAAAAAATACTGTCGTTTATTACGAAAGCTTGCTTTCTGCAGATAGTTTGATTGCATCGGAATCTTTAACGACAATTTCTCGTGAAGCAACGTTGAATGGTGAAGAAATTTACAGACGTACTACGGGCATGTTGGCTGAAAAAATACTAGTGACTAATGATGTATTTGGCCACGCTGGGTGAAAACAAAATACTTGTGACTGATGAACTTGCTCACAAAAATGAATACTGTGAAGATGGACCTTTCGAAAAGTACGAAGACCGCTGCTTGTCGGATGAATATGAACCAGAAGCAAAGAATGCGAGAGAGGTAGACCGTCTTTCTTTGGATTACAAAATTATCATTCTTAATATCGCAAAGGCTCACCCCATGTGGATACTACAAGTTTTAAAAGAAAAGGATGCAACCGG
The DNA here is from genome assembly GCF_021461385.2 of Schistocerca piceifrons. NCBI lineage: Eukaryota > Metazoa > Arthropoda > Insecta > Orthoptera > Acrididae > Schistocerca > Schistocerca piceifrons. The sequence goes on along the minus strand of NC_060138.1, from coordinate 1,021,751,388 downwards.
TTAAGAAAGAAGGAATATTTATCCCAGTGGGAAGAAGCAATAAGAGAAGGAGGCAATCAATTTGATAAGCACGCAGCAATCAGTTCCTGGACTATGATCGTTTTGTTGAAGCCCGAGAGAATTACCAGCAGGTAACTACACGGAATTTACAACACTGGGCTTTAGCAGCAGCACAATAGTTTACAGATTTTTGAATTTAAAGCTTCTGACAGCTGGGTTCATAGATCCAAAAATTAGCACCGAATTCATCAGCGAAAAGTGACAAGATTTGTTTCAAGAAAAGAAACAACGGCGATCGAAGAAATCTTGGCTGCCGAAGACACTTTTCGAACGCCGACGTTAAAACTGATACCGAATTTCAACAAAGATTTCGTTATCAACACTGATCAGAAAGGTATTTATTCCAGGTATTTAAAAATTCATTTTTTTCTCTATTTTTACGATTATCAGACAAAGTACTTCAATTTCTGTTGTTTTTTCTTTCCAAGATGTCAGTATCAATCGGTGTAGAATAGGACTCTGGCTGTCAAAGGAAGCAAAACTAGTTTCGTCAAAAGACACGTAATGAATAAAGTGACGCATACATATACCGAACAATATGCTCTCATTCTGTATGGGAACATCCTAGGCGCTTCAGTCCGGAACCGCGCGACCGCTACGTGCACAGGTTCGAACCCTGCCTCGGGCAGGGATGTGTGTGATGTCCTTAGGTTAGTTAGGTTTAAGTAGTTCTGAGTTCTAGGTGACTGATGACCTCCGATGTTAAGTCCCATAGTGCTCAGAGCCATTTGAACCATTTTTTGGAAACATCCTACCTCAAGTGTTTGTTTTTTTACAGGAAGCAGTCGTCAATTTTGGTCCTCGAGTTCAAAAAACAGTAAAGGAATATGAGGATAATTACAAAAACGTTATAATAACGTCTTCTAAATCTGGGAAACTAACGACAGAACTGTATACTGGCTTTCTCAATCGGTGTTTGACGGCTTATGTGGGTCAAGAACGGTTTCTGTTAATTATTAACCCTTGGTATGGTCAAGCAAAGCGTGAATTATACGCTGAAACCTTTTAGGTTGCCGAGAAAGCACCAACACTTACAGTTAATGTGATTCCTCCGAAATGTACTCTAGTTGTTAAACTATGTGACGTCTATTTTATAGACGTGTCAAAAAAAACTGATAAAGCGTATACAGTATTGTGGTTACCTTATTGAAAATAATAGAGAAATAAATTCTCGTGAATACTGTAGAAAAATACAACCAAAAGTCCATCACCAGCTGTCATCGCACATATTTAAGGAAATGAGCCGATATTCCTGGTATGCTTCCAGGCTTTCTGATGAAAGAGAAATTTTCAGAAGTGTCAATTGTCCCTGTAAACACTCGTCCTTCTTAAGTTATGTAAGACACTACTTTTTTTTGTTTTCAATATTTTTATGATAATTATCATTAGGCGGTTGTACATAAAATATAAAATTGTCAAATTAACTTTATATTATTAAAAATTATATAATTGAGACTCCACCCGGAATTTTGTGGCAGTCGTAATTAATTTTCCTGTATTACAAATGCATTGTTATAATTTTTACAACAATTAAAAAACTAAACCGTACCAGCAGGTAGGGAGAATCGAGCCCACATCGTCCGCATGAAAGCACACTACCGACTGAGATACTTCACTTATCTGCTGCCTTGATACTTATGACCCGTATATGAGGTGTGTATGAGCTACGTTTAAAACTTTAGAGCCCTTTCTTCGGAATTTTCTGGATGGTACGCATTAAGACTTGTGTCAGTGGACACCCTTGAGGTATACTACTAAACTGCGAAGTCTGATCCCGAACTATATTTTCGAGACCAGAAGGTCCCCTAGTGAGTCGAAAATTTCGGGCCTTTTGATGACCAGGAGATCCAATATGTTATCTTCACAAGTCGATTCTCAGCTCAAGGTAATTTTTGGATAACCATTTAGAACAGTTTCAAATAACTCCCTGTCGCTATATCCCGCCTTAAGGGGACAGTTCTCTTTGAACGCACGAAAAATAGATTTTCATGATTTTCTTTTTCAAGTAAAATTAAAGGTAATGCTAAATCTGATCACATAGTTTTGTTGCTTACATTTTTGTCTTTAAAACAATCATTTTTATGTCCACACCCACGCTCCCTGTAACCGCTGCACCAGGTGGAAGGACCCTTCGCAGCCGGAACATCGGCCAACCTCGGGAATCCCCGAAGGCCTCTTATAGGACCTGTAACAAAGTAATTTTCTGTAAATGATTACCAACATATTCTCCATCAGCATGCACACGAAAAATGAAAAATATTAAGTTCTAACAAAATGGTGACGTGTTGAAACAAATGTCATTCCACATTCCCACAAAATCGAGACCAAAGAGTGCATCGAAAACATACTTTTGAAGATATCGCAAATTGACTTCGTACGCTGATGCAGAATTCGATTAAGAATGCCGTTCATCAAATTCCGTCCAAATCTTCCCTACAGTCCTCACGTTATGTTTCCTGCCAATGTGAAAAATACAGTTTGAAGAAAGACGCGTCGTAAGTTTTGGGTGACATTTGTTGTAGTTGGGTTAAACATACCTCAGTCATAGCTGCGTAGGCTTCTGCGGCCGGTGTCATGATGATTAAAATTCTTCTGGATGTTCTATCGCGCCATTGTATAAAATACTTTAATTATAGACTTAAAACCAACGTTTGGACAGTATTGCAACGGCCTTCCTCAGAGCTAGATTGGTTTTGGTGAAGGAACTGTGTCTGGTTGTTGCAGAAGGACGGGTCAATACGTCATATTTTTGAAACTTTATTGGCCCTTGTATATGACAGGCTAGTCATGAAGAAGGGGGAGGGTAGAAAAGAGGCTATTTGTGGCCTAGTCGTCTGATCTCTACTCAGCGATCGCTGGACCATACAGCAATTCTTTCAGACCCAAAAGGATGTCCTTCCCTATCTGGTCCTGCGGGCCTCTTTGTCAGCTTGTGCTCGCTTGATACACTTTACATCCACTTTTGTGCAGAACAGGCAATTTCGGTCTCAAAATCGAGCACGGACATAATTTCCATGCTGCTGTAATGGTCGAGTTGTCTACTAGTTTTTCCCGTTGTGTATGGTTTTCAAACCAAAGTTTCACAAATCGCCTTGTAACTTGATAACTGAGTTTCTGTCAGGCTTGGGACGAACACTACATTTCGTGAAATTTTCAAAGAATCATGATTAATCACCTAGGTCTCGCGATCTATGGCTGATGAGTTGAAATCTCCAGCTAATACCTTAACGTGTCCAGGAAATTTACGCGAAATGTTCTCCAAATTTTCCGTCAAATGCTCCGTCACTAGTGCTCCTGAGGCAGGGGAGGTATAAAAGCGTCCGATGACAACGTTCAATCCATCTTAAACAATTGTCTTCATCCAAATTATTTCTTAATTCGAATCTGTACTAATATCACCAGATGTAATCCACTTATAACAGTTACAAACACGCCTCCACAACAGGCGCTCAACTCATTTTTACGACATACATTAGCAGTATGTCTTCGGGTTTTCGTCCCACGACATATACACTTGTCACATCACACGACGTGACTGCCTAGATGCGGGACAGGTTGCTTGGTTGGTTGGCGAGAGGCGAGAGGAGGAGTGGGTTGACACACAGGTAGTGTTGTACGATCACTTCTGACGAAACTGGTATGTACCATAATATAAAGGGCTCCTTTTAGACCTACAGTTCGGTAGCACCCTGCTGTTTTAGCGCCTGAAGTAAGAGATGTCGAAGAGGTTGCCTACCTTTCAGGCGCTCGTGCCACATGAGGCTTGCTGCATGTCGAAGTTTTAACATCCATCGCACGGGCGTCAAAATTAGGAGTGAAATGTGAGCAAGAGGGGCTGTGGTGACCTTCCCATTATGTGACCAGTCCACGGTTGCGCTTGATGGAATTGTGATAAAGTTTAATGCCAATGTGATAGGATTAACCAACCTTACACGTCACATCTGAGCTGTAGCCTTTTTTACGCATGAGTATACGCCTTGCTATTTGAAGCAACTTTCAGCTCGAGGATGACATCGCAAGGTGCCACACTTTTTCAGCGTTAGGGAGGAAGGTTGTGTGCACCTTTGAGACAAATTTCAAAGTTATGCTTAGCAACAGAAAACTACAGCAGGGTTTCGAAAATGTGATCCTTCAACTCTGTTGCACAGTTCAATATACATCGACAGTACTAGGATGTGGTAACAGATGTAGAAAGTATGGTTGTGTTATCTCCCATAATTGTGTTGCAGGTTAGTTTATCTGTATAACATGGTAATCCTAGTGAAATTGTGTGTGTGAATGAAATGTGGATTTTTGAAAATCTGAAGAGGTCAGTATGGAACGTTCAGTTCGCCGTGGGAGGTAAGTGGTCGGTATTGTCTATGAATAATTCTACAAGATATTCTGGAACTGGAGACGTTGTGAAGCCGCAAGTTGAGATGTAGAGAGCATACCGTTCACATCCGTTAGCAGAAAGTGGATATCTGTGAGCAGGAGGTAGTCTCATCACAATAAAGATGAGTCGCAAAAGCATTTAGTACTGTCGTGTAAAGGATGTTGCCAGTCGTCTTCAGATGGAGTCATGGAGACTACGTGGAAGATGGGAAAAGAAGAAGCATTAGTCAGGCACTGGATGAAGTTGAAGCAATGGTAATGGGCATATTTTAGTGATTATGAATTTTAGTAAGCCAGCCGTGAGGTAGCACTGAGCTGGAAGTAGCGAAGCTTAATTCAGCTATCGTAAGTTAGTGATGTGCCGTTGATCTGTATCGTAGGATGTGAATCTTTCGTTTTCTTTAGTATGTTGTTGCCAGGATGAACGCCTGAACTGTTGGAGGAAATTCGTACCGAAATAAGGACAATGCAGATTTATTGAGAGATGAGTTTTAGGTACAGAAAGGACGACTACAAAAATGAAGAAAAAAAGATAATGAGTATGAGGACATGTAAGAAATGAAACTCCAAGATTGGTAAGAAGATAAGGACTAAATGGCGTGATAAAATAAACTAGAAGATAAAGGATCTATGTTGCGTGGTAACTTCAACGTGAGAGACAAGCCGTACTATGTGCAAGTTGTTACCAGAAATGAAACAAGAGCGAACAAAAGGATTTGTAGGGTAGTTTGACAGTGGGATGGTTCAAATGGCTCTGAGCACTATGGGACTTAACTGCTGTGGTCATCAGTCCCCTAGAACTTAGAACTACTTAAACCTAACTAACCTAAGGACATCACACACATCCATGCCCGAGGCAGGATTCGAACCTGCGACCGTAGCGGTCACGCGGTTCCAGACTGAAGCGCCTTTAACCGCACGGCCACACCGGCCGGCTGACAGTGGGAGAAGAGTGGTCGTAGCAGATCCATTGGCGCAGTAGTTAGTTGTGAGCTAGCGGGTAATAGTAAGTATTCGCTTCTGTATCAGCAGACATCTCTGGAGCAACAACACAGCGCATGAATGAATGACTGAATAACCGCATGCCAACTAAAATACTAAACAAACAAAACCTGATAAACCAATCCGTACTTCCTAGCAGTAAATGAGGATTATTACATGTTCATTTAACCTATTGCTAAACTTACTATTTACACTGACATTAGTAACTTCGTCAGTACTTTTCAACCTCAAAAAAACATTTGAAACCTAATGACTTCCATGTTTTTATGAATTATTGTTAACAAATCAACCTTTATTGAAAAAGAAAACATGATCTTAATGAGAATTAAGGCTCTAACATTAACACTGGCCTATTGGAATTAACACAAAAACAAAGAAACTCTACTTCAACGATGTTCAGAAACATGTTTTGAGATCAAATAATGGTCAAGTTAGTAAACTATTTAAAAAATGAACAACGACTTTGTTTCAAAAAATGACAGTAAGCATATGACAAAATCAACTGGAACAATGAAAGTATGCTATTCTAAAAGATGGTACGTACTGTGATTCATCACGGCAAAACAAACATTTTTGGCAAGGAAATGCATTCCATGCCCTTATTTTTAACATTTAGAACATGTTTTGGTGATTTTCGGGTCTGTAAGCCGTGGACGTACAGGGGTGGACAAAAACATGGAGAGACCGCAAACACAACACATTATATGCCTGTTACTGTGTAGGAAACCGTATGTCATTCGAAACAGTGTCCAGTCGTCTAGGAATGAATGATTACAGATTCCGTATGGTTTTCAAGGGAACCTCGCACCACTCTTCCTGCAAAATCGTGGCAAGTCCGGCTAACAATGACAGAGGTGGATAGCAAACTCCTACACTTCTCTCCAAACTGGACCACAAAAGGTCACATTGAGATCGGGTAACTGTGGTGCCATTGGGAGGTGCTACAGTTCATCCTCGTGGTCACAAAACTAGTCCTGTACGATGCGAGCTGTTGTGAGCAGCGTCCCTGACCTCTTCGAACACAGTAGCACCATGGGATGGACCTGATCAGAGAAAATGGTCACGTAGTCCTTGGTAGTAATGCGACTTTGTAGAGTAACCATGGTACCCATTGAATATCACAACAGAGCAGCAGCGAATGTCTTGCTGCCTGCGGCAGGTCATGCAAGGGTAGGCTCTGTTAGTAGTGGGTATCATGTATCTCGATACCTTTGACGTTGTGCGGTGCTGTTATTCGGCGGCTGCCGCTGTGTGCTGGTGTTGATCTCTCGGTCAGCGTCAGCATACCTGTAACGGTTAGGTTCATCATCGTTTTGTGTCCGATAGTTTATATATCAGGTGCACCGAGTACACCCTACTCGGTTGGCGATTTGTTTCTGCGTCAGTGGGCGAAGGGCGAACTCTTCGGTTTGCCTGCTGTAGCCTGTTGGTCGGCGTCAATAGCAACTGGTATATCCAGTCAACGTTGCTGATATGCAGGGTCTTGCCGACGTTTGTCGCCTGTTGGTGTATGTCAGCTGGCCATAGGTGGTTATGCCCTAGCTAGTAGTCTATTTGGCCGCTTATGCTTCCACCTATGGTTGTGACCATAGTTTCCCAGAGTAAAGATGAAAGGATTGTTAGAGTCTCTCTAGTTCCTGTACAGTTACGCATTGTAACGTTCCCTGGCAAACTCACACTATTAATAAACTAAAATTTAATTGTACCATATACGCCGCTCTGAGCAATTTGTATATACTGTAATTATTTAGCAAAAAATATTATTGAATTTTGTGTAAAAGACATTTGTTATTATTGTAATATTTTTTGTAGTAATATTCTCTCTGTATTTAGGATGGTAATATTTCTATATTCATAATGTAATTGCGAAATGTGTCAATATCTGCGATAACAGAGATGTGAAATTCAGCCAAAGGAAAATAATGTTGTGAGATTACAAAGAAATGTTAATAGCCAGCAGTAGTATAAAAGCACAATGTACTATGTATTCTTTGGTCATCCTCCTTTAGAGCTGAATGCGATAGGAAGCTGTGACGAAGCGTTTTATGAATGGGTAGACGTCTTTTGTCTGTAGCTAGATTTAGCCGCCATTAGAGGAGAAATTACGAACTAATGTGAGTTGAATATTTGTTGTGGTTTAAATATATTATAATTTATCAAAAGTGTGTATTATTAATGTAAATTAGCTTGCCCATGTCATCTATAATATTTCTTTAAAGAATTTTCAGCATTTTTAGCGGTGTTGCTGGGCTGTGCCGCGACCGAACGATTTGCAGCGGCGGCACATTTAAAAAATTGTTCCGCTAAGAAAAATTAACCAAACCCGTAAAACGGGAACAGATAAAAAATTAGCAGTGAATTAAGAAAATGTTCTTCTTTTGCAGCGATCCTGAGACTGACGGATTTTAAAAATAGTTACACATTTGTGCATTCATAGGCGGATAGTTAATGTTGAAATTTAACAATTTTGGTTCTTTCAAATAACTTAAATGTATAGCGATGTGTGTTTTATCAGTGATAATTAAACGTCGGCTTGGCAATATTTAACCGTTTTCTGCTAATAGAGACAGTCTTGTGTTCCATAGCTAACGCCGGGAAATAATTCAGTAAATATTAAAAAAAAAAACCACTGCATTTAGAAAATGTGTGCCAAGGCCGAATTATGTAAAGGATTTAATTCTCAACTAAATATTCTTAATCAGTTAATATGAGTTCACGTAATTTTAAATGTACTTAGTTCCGTGTAAATGAATTTTTTATTACCACACGTAAGTGAGAGGTTCTACAACAAAGTTCGTTCGTACGTACAGAAAGAAAGAAAGGTAAATTAACTAAAAGCAAAAACATTTAAAAAAGGTAACTTATTATTTACTTTTATTCTATAATGAAATTCCATTTAAATTGGCAAATTTCATTAAAGCATCATACTTTTTATCAAACTTGTCTTCAATGACCGTCCAACATGATCACTCAACACACACTTTTATCCACGTTGTGGCTTCGCGGATGTTGTAGTTCCGCTTCGCCTGCGTGCGGATTAAATCCTTGATACGTTCCTCTTTATACACCAAACACTTCTAAGCCCTTGGCTATGGAAGCACCCACCCTGCCAGCACCAAGAATTCGCCCACTTCGAATTCTCTTGTTCCGACATTACACACTCACAACTTTACAGAACACTGCCTTGAACACGACTGACACTGGCAACTTACTAAGTATAATGCACAGGTGCCGTTCGTGGTCAAATAAAACAGCGTAACCTGCAGGTTTAGCTAGCATCTGCATTTATGTTTAAGTACGCATTTAACGCGGTGTTCCGTATATGCAATCGTCACACTTTTGACCTTCCTGGCTGATCCGGTCCTCCTAGAAACTGCACTGCTGATTCGTCGAAGCTGCTTTCATTTTCGAAATTTTTGGAAACAGCTGTTGTACCCTATAAGTCTCTAGGGAAATTTTTCTCTGTTTACTTTGATTAATTCCATGCCCAGTTATCTCGTAAAATCTCGACGCAACGTCTTGCTATTCTTAACTGATGTTTTCCTTCTTATGTAACTGTAGATGTGTGTAGCAATGCTCCAAATACTGTTGCTTCTCAGCACTGGATAATTTGTACATTTTTGATCAACTGCGTCCACGCAGCCTTTATTTACTTTATAAAATTCTCGCTAAAAATCGCGAGAAATGCAAGCCTGAGCATAAATGCGGATGCTAGCTAAGCCTGCAGGTTACGATGTTGTATCTGACCACGAACGGCGTCTGTAAAATGTCGTCAATACGTTTGACGGTGTCAGTCTTGGTCAAAACAATCTTCTGTGCTGTGTAATTGTGAGTGTCTTATCTCGGAATCAGCGAATTCTAAGTGCGAGAACTCTTTGTGGTCGTATGGTGGGTGCTTCCATCACCAAGGGAGGAGAAGCGTCTGATTTATTAAGAGGCTCCGTATCTAAGATCTATACAGCGTAAAGGAGAACTGTGAATTAACCTCTGGTGAATGTTGCATCGACGATAACAGAACCACTGCTTTATTCTTACACATAACGTACCAGACTTTGACTATGAATGGATGCAAACGATGACGCTTCAATTAGTCTGGATTTCTGTGGCTGAAACTCTCAAGGGATTTCTCTTTTTATTTTTAGGCATTGTTCCAACGGAAGTAAGACCGCATTTATCAACTGAAGACATAAAGTCTGCATATGAGTCCACGAGCATTTTATTTTCAGTACCTTTATTTTCACAAGTCCGTCTTCATCACATAGATTTCTTTACACTTTATGACGGGTTTCGGCTTATCGCCATCTTCAGATCTGTTGTAAATATAAACATTGTGTAAGCGACCAGGTTCAATTAATTGAGATTAAATCTATACAAGTCTTAGTGATGCATGAAATATAAAATATAAAATATTAATAGCCATGTATGGCAGTCATACATACCGTTAAAATATTCTGATACAAATCATTGCCAAGTTAAACACGTGCATGCCAATACTCAGATTGCGGCAGTTTTTATACAAAAATCTAATGACAGCATGACCGGTCACAAAGAGTAAAGAAATTTACGTGATCAAGACGGACTTATGAAAATAAAAGTACTAAGACCGCATTGTTTCACAGAGGCACTCAGAGAGTGATGACAGCCAGTTGTCAGCGGTAATGTTCCTTTTTCAAAAATTTATTCTGCTAACTTTAGAACGCCTGTTGCGAGAATTGACTTGGAATGATGTCTGCGCTTTGCCTTATTATATGAAAGTTTACAATAAATAAAGAGCCTTTCCGTCGCATAGGTACATAATTTTCAAACCATACTTTCCAGGTTAGGATTTCAAATATACTCAAAGCAAACAAGGTCATCTGAAAGGTACTAACACTTCATCTACAGTCGCATATTCGGAGCGATCATAATTGACTGTACCAATTTTCCATACATTTATAAACACATGCAAAATGAGAGTTAGACAGCTTCCTTTCGGGCTTTTTATATTCTTATGTCATCAAATCTCAAAGCGGGAAAAACAAATAAAATTCTGCTATAGCTCATTACACCCCGAAACTACTACATTCTGTTTCATCAGTAGACAGTAAGGTTCGCACATTTTCATGAATAGATTTGAATGTGCCATAAGCAGTAGTATCCATAGAAAAGCCTTCATTTTAAATTTGTCGATATCGTTGGTTAAGCGGGAAATATAGAGCTCGCACACTCTTTTCTGATAGTTCTGTGTTTCTTTCCATTGGTATGTTCTAGTGTATGAGCTATTATACTGTCGGTAAAGAGCAAAGACTATGACTCAGCAGGTGAGAAGTTCGGATTTCTGCAGCAAGACCTCTGAAAGCAGGAAAATGTGTTGCAGTAGTATGATATCTTGTCCTGGACGTTAATGGCGAGTTTTCGACGATTTACAGCGGTTCTTCTATTTTAAAAAAAATAGACAGATTTTCTTACAGTTCTTGGTTTTTTCCATGAATCTTATCTTCTTCAGACTCTACATCGTCCTCTATTTCACTATTTCATGATAAGATAGGACTGGCGTTCAACAAGTAATGCAGCACATCTTTTTCTCGCTTAGTTTCGGTTGAAAAAATGCGGAATTTTCTCTGGGTCATAGAGGAATATTCTCGCTTCAATCTTCGTAGTTTCATGCAGTTCCGATAGGTGGCGGTGCTGTATGTAGCCTTCAAAGTGGTGTCTGTAACGGTAGTGCGTTCCGAACAGAGAGCTGTCAAGAGTTCGTTTTGGTGGAAAGCCAGAGGATCGCAGATGTTCATAAGAGCTTGTGCACTGTCTACGGAGCCCTGGCAGTGAACAAAAGCACGGTGAGTAGTTGAGTGATCCGTCTATCATCATCGCTGCAAGTCTCGCAGATCTGTCCAATGCTCTGTGTGTTTTGGTGGAAAGCCAGAGGATCGCAGATGTTCATAAGAGCTTGTGCACTGTCTACGGAGCCCTGGCAGTGAACAAAAGCACGGTGAGTAGTTGAGTGATCCGTCTATCATCATCGCTGCAAGTCTCGCAGATCTGTCCAATGCTCTGTGTGTTTTGGTGGAAAGCCAGAGGATCGCAGATGTTCATAAGAGCTTGTGCACTGTCTACGGAGCCCTGGCAGTGAACAAAAGCACGGTGAGTAGTTGAGTGACCCGTCTATCATCATCGCTGCAAGTCTCGCAGATCTGTCCAATGGTCTATGTGCCAGCCGGCCGCACACAGTTGTTGACTCCTACAGTGTTGAGACGTGTGGATACTCTGACAAGGTAATCGAAGGCTCACAGTCATATACGCCACTGCTCAAAGGGCTGTGTCTGTTGGTAGTGCTGACACATTCGCCCTCCAGTTGAAGTGCGCACTGGACTCCTAGCTGCCTTACAGAAGACCATAAAGAGCAACGAAGGACCAGCTGTGTGGAATTGCTTCTGCAATTCAAGTCTGCTCGTGACAATTTTTGCTGATCGTCGTCACAGGAGATAAAGCTTGGATTCATTGGACTCCTTATGCAGCCCAGATCTCGCAGCTGCCGACTTTCATCTACTTGACCCAGTGAAGCTTGACCTCCAGCGGACGCAGTATGTGGATGATGGGGAAGTTATTTTCACAGCTACACTTTGGCACTTACGTCAACTAGTAGAGTGGTACCATGCGAGCATACAGGCCCTCCCAGTACAGTGGCCTAACGCCGTCGCATTGTACGGAGATTATGTTGAAAAATAGGGTTTTGTAGCCAGAAGGGTGGGGAATAATATAGTATATTGGAATTCTAGATTAAACTAACCAGCTTTCAAGAAAAAGGTGTTGCATTACTTATTGAATGTCTCTCATTATTCTGTTTGATTGTCGCCATACTCGGCTGTAGAAAAGAATCTGGTGTATCCAACGAGTCAGGGTCTTTACTAGCTAACAATAACTCCAAAATTTGATCACTGTTGAAATGCTGCTCCAACCTGTCTAAAACAATTACAAAACGTAATTATGACTAATAAGAGAAGTAACATTTATAGCTTAGTGGGGTATATTTCCATCCCATTTGGTATATACCTACAGAAATAATGGTCACTGCTTAGCATGCACCTCCAAAACGCACAGCGCAGCTGGTCCTAAGTTTACACGGAAATGGAGTGACAAAGTTAGTTGCAATACAAACAGAATTCTAAACAAAATAAGGATGCACGGACTAGTAAATTACCCCATGGATGTATCTGGTGGTTAAGCAAGAATTTTTCATCATTTAGTTTGTAGTTTATCTATCTATAAATCAAATCAATGAATATGATGCATTTGTGTTCAAAGTAATTATACAGCACATGAAATAACAATAAACTTTGCAAAATCATATTTATGAATTAAGTGTAGGGAAGAGGAATAAACTATGATTGAGGCATGGAAAATTGTTTTTTATTACTTGTTTGTAACGCATTTTGTAAGGCTGGCCGAAGCTGCACGGGTTATGCATCGAGAATGGACGTGAAAGAGAGTGAGAGCTGGTCCGAGGTAAACGAGGTATGAGTGAGTGAGAAAGGACAATGTAGTGCATCTCTCTATTAAACGATAAGTAATAATCGAACTTCTCAGCTAGTGAAAGGACACTATAATACGCCTTAAGTTCCATAAAATACATGACGTCATTGAAAGACAGAACATTTACTAAGTAGTGTAAGCTTATATATAGCTGGAACAAACAAGTGCAGTAGGCACTAAATATTTGTCATTGACAAAAAGTATACATCGGGTGTGGTCATGAACAATATAAGTAGGTGTTTGAATATAAACTGATGCATGACTAAAAGAACACAGGATAAACATTGTGCTGAGATGAATCTCGCAAGTTCGATAGACAATGACGCGAAACCAATGCAACATTTTTAAATGAACAAAGCCTCATTCCAGTGAACTGTGACTCATATAATTTTACTTCCTTTTTGTGTCCAACTAGTGATAGATCTAATATTGCGTGATAAGTAGATCAACAAACCTAGAACCAGTGTTACTTTCCTAACAGAGACTGATTAATAAACTTTGAAGTGTTATGTGTGTCGTGAATTTTATTTCAGGGGGACTGTCTTGTAGGCATTAATAATGAACAATAAATGCAACGCCAATATTTGGACCTGTCAGACAGATGGCAAGTTAATAAAAATACTGTCAGAGGTGTAAATTCGTTGATATCTGTGATAAAGTTCTACATGAATTAATAGTGTTATATTATCTTGAGCTCCATTTGGTGGAAGATGCTTATATGATACTTTATTTTCTCATACCACTATTTACGGACATGTAATTGATTTTGCTTTGTTACACACACACGAAAACATCAACACTGAAAATTATTTTCATAAACTGTATACCTATGTATTCAGATTATTTGTATCGTGATGTTCATCTATAATTTGTGTTGATATACTTATATGCTTTAATGTAACGTATACGTAATTTATACTACACTCACAAATACCAACCAAGAATGAGAATGATGTTTGATAACCTGTATACCGATTTATTTGGATGATTTGTGTTCTGGTAGATATATGCTATTTGTGTTTTTTACACAGATATGTTATCGAAAGATATAAACGATAGTGAATATTAATCTATATAAAATGAGATTAAATGCCGCTTAACGGTTCTGTATTGAATGAAGAATATGCCTGAACTATTTTATAAGTCAGCCGTGAGTGAAAGAGATTATTGCGGCAATGCAATTTTATAAATTTGTGCTACCTCGACAAAAGTATTGCCCATGAGAGAGGGAGCAAGGAGTACATGAAAAGCGCACTAGCACTGGCAAAAAGAGCATTCATGGCCAGGACAGGTCTACTAGGCCTTAATTTGAGGAAGAGATTTCTGATCCTGCACGTTTGGAGCACAGCATTGCATGGTAGTGAAACATGGAATCGGAACCCGAAAAAATCACAGAATTTGAGATGTGGTTCTGCTGAAGAATGTTGAAAAATAAGTGGATCGACAGGGTGAGGAATGAGGAGATTTTCCGTAGAATAGGTGAGGAAAGGAGTATTTGGGAAACACAGACAATAAGAAGGGACAGAGTGATACCTCAGTTAAGACATAAGGGATTAACTTCTTGGTATTGAGAGCTACAGAGGAAGACAGAGATCAGATATCCAGCAGATAAATGAGGACATAGGTTTCAAGTGCTACTACAAGATGAAAAGTTTGGCAAAGGAGAGGAATTTGTGGTGGAATGCATCAGACCATTCATATACTCCCATCTTTATATTGCTTCGGGTCTAGCGTTTCCCAGAATACTGACTTCCCACTGAGGCAGGGGCGCTCAGAAATTCTCTCTCTCACTGTCTGCTTGTGGTGTGTCCTTTCGGCGCCAGTGAAATTCTCAGGTTAAAACTGTGACACAATGGCTTTCTATCGTTTAGGAAACAACACCGATGGTGCCTCTTTGGCGGAGCTTAGCTGGCACGCCATATATTGTCCCAGCTTATACCTGGCTTATCAACTTCTTGTAGTCGTTTGATCTTCTAAAGGGCGTGCGGCTTACTTAATGGTCATATGCTGACTTTCATCCTGTTTTGTTGGCCTCTGTCCAACCTGTACTCAGTAAAACTCCCAATAACGTTTAAACACATCCAGAAGGAGAATTTAACATAGAATTATAGTAACTGGATGTGGCAACCAGGTACATTAAGTTTAATACTACTTGCATTCTTGTTTCTTGGTTGGGGTTCATTTAGATTCGCTGGGCTTGTTGATTTGTTGGAATTAATTATGGTACGCGACAGTTTTGCCAAGATAGGGTAGATACACAATTTCGTCCTTCAAAAAGTCAGGTCTTCTGGTGTTTACTAACAGTTTTTTGTTATTAAAAGAAAACGACATTGTTCAGTAAATGTCTGCACGTTACAAGAGGATCATAAATAAACGGCACTGTAATGTACCGTTTCGTACTTCCCTGTGTGCTTAGGAAACTATATAATGACAAATGTGGTGTCGCTTGTAAGTTATTATCGAATGTTATGGCACTAGACACACTCCCTATTGCAAAAAATTTGTTACAAACCAGTATAAACGCGCTCATCCGATATCGTATTCGAAAGTGTCGTTTGCCGGCCGCTTCGGGTGCTGTAGGTAAGGAAAACGAGACGGAATGGCGCGACGGTAACGTTAGACTGCGGCTGCACGATGTAGCGCTGTTTTGCAAGTTGCCTATGTGGGATCTTACCCTCGAGGCGACCCTACCTTTGCTGGCCGCCGAGGGCGATATTAGACTGAAACCGGAAGTTACGTTTATGAAAAGCGCGCTGGCTATATAGCCGGTGTCACGTCCTGTCTCACTGCCAGTCTGGATCGGGATGCTGCAAGGCAAATGCTTTGAACGACTTACAATATGCCTAGTCATAGAAATAGAAGAAGCAGGCGCTCACGCTCTGCCGCGTATAAAGCTATTGAAAACGTTACGTCTGCCACGGAGACTACGCTTACCAAGAATAAGTGAAGTTAAAGGTACTGGATCTGCGGATGGACCTTGTGTCTTCGTAGGAGGAGTACTGAATTTTAGTACTAATAAAGCTATAAATAGTCTTATGAACCTGGTGTGGTCAGTCGCCGGTCATATAACATTTTTCAAATTTTCAGGTATATATACGAAGTTACAGTGACATCAGAGTTACTGTAACTTTCCTAAGCCCCTTCTGATACGTTAGAAGTAAGCATAGTTCCATTTACAACAGTCGTGACAACATTAATGTATGCCCTATATTCGTATTACATTAAACATGAGCAGAAGGAATCACGTTTTACCTTAACAGCGTTGGCTGCTGGTGTACATTAAAACGGAAACTGGCATGAGAGCCCCACTTGGAGGACTTTGCACCACAATAGCAGATTCCGGCTGTTTTGCCTTTAAGCTTTACCACATTCCTCGGATGCTTTTGCAAAATAGTACAATACCAGTATTAGCGCTGTTTTTAGGAGCTTTCATATACCTTCAAAAAAAAGTACAGCATTCCATATAAAAAAAGACACTGTACTTGCTTCAGTATACAGATTGACACAAGACATGCTAGCAAATGTACAGGGTGTCACAGGAGGAACGGTTGCTATTCAGATATATTACAGAAACGATCATTCTAAGCAAAAACGTTCAGTAAACATGGTTCTAAAAGGGATACCTCAAGAAACATGAACATTTCTTCGATACTATGAATCCAATTTACCTTAGTGCAAGCTCTTTGCTTTCCATATTTGACAGCAAGAAAAAAACGTCTTGTAAACATACCTCTTAAGTGCTACCTTTAAAACTAAGAACACTGCTTCATCTTCGCTACTGTGAAATAGATTGCTTCTACTGAACAGGTGCTCACAGCTCATATGATATCGCTCCCTGATAAGAATAGTGTCACAAAAACACAGTACTGGAGAAAAATTGATTTAAAGAATTCTATACAACTTATACTGAAATATTATTGGCGTCCTCTAAATTTCAAGTAAGTTATTTTGGAAGTAAATTCCTTTATATTCTGTACAACATAAATATGGATACGTAGTTCTGTACTCGTCGAATTTGGGGTGTTATCAGGTAATTACTAATTAATTCTTTGAGTTGTCACTTTTCTGGATTTTCTGAAAAAATTTCTGCTTCTGTAATGACCCATCATGCAATTACTTTTTCCACTTTTCCTCCTTAAATCATTTTTTTTCTTATTGTAATATAATGCGACATTCGCACCTCCATCAGGCAAAATCAGTACTTAAAATAAAAATGAAAAAAGTTGAAATTTTTGTATTAGAAAAATACAAAATGGACAATTGTAGTTTATGGAAAGTAATTTAATTTTATAAGGAACACTTATAAGGAACACAAATTAGATAGACTCCAAGGAAATGAATTTATGAAAACAAAGAACTTTAGGTAGACTTATGTAATATAGGAATGCTTTTGGCCGAGAAAAGGAATTCAGTACGAACTTTTTTATAGTAGAAATTTCTATTTTCTTCTTGTACCATGCAGCACACGAAATTTCTGCTTGAATAACCCATGCACACTTACCAGTAGCAACGCTGAAGTGACACTGTACTTGCTGTAACGAATACAATTGTCCTGAAACGAACAAACTGCGAGACAGAAAGCTGACATCTTTGGTGCAGGTTGGAGCACATCACAAATATTTTTCAGTAACAAAAAATAAAAATTTTCAGTTGTTTGAATGTGTCAGTTTTCCTGCCGGCATCCGATACGCATTTTAGAGGTTCATGTTTGCTAAACTTTCTAGCTTCGAATGATAGTTCATCGTCATATACACTATTTTTAATATTTCTTGGTGGTATATTAGTTCTATTTATTTATACCACAAGAATTGTATCAAATGAAATATTTCAACGTAAAACAATTAATATAATTGTTACTTTAACAATATGAATCTTAATTATATCTACATTAATTATTTTAAACATAATAATATTTATAGACTTCTTCAACAATACCGAAGTATAATTAATAATTCAATCAATTACCAAGAAATAACAATATCTTTAGAAAAATTATATAACAGACCAAGATTTATTATTCCAACAATAATAATAATTTATTTATTTTTAGCATTATTAGAAGTAGTTAAAATCACTAATATTAATCAAGGACGTATTCGTAAAATAAGTTAATCTCTGAATATCTTTCCTCCTGGAACTACACTCCTGGAAATTGAAATAAGAACACCGTGAATTCATTGTCCCAGGAAGGGGAAACTTTATTGACGCATTCCTGGGGTCAGATACATCACATGATCACACTGACAGAACCACAGGCACATAGACTCAGGCAACAGAGCATGCACAATGTCGGCACTAGTACAGTGTATATCCACCTTTCGCAGCAATGCAGGCTGCCATTCTCCCATGGAGACGATCGTAGAGATGCTGGATGTAGTCCTGTGGAACGGCTTGCCATGCCATTTCCACCTGGCGCCTCAGTTGGACCAGCGTTCGTGCTGGACGTGCAGACCGCGTGAGACGACGCTTCATCCAGTCCCAAACATGCTCAATGGGGGACAGATCCGGAGATCTTGCTGGCCAGGGTAGTTGACTTACACCTTCTAGAGCACGGTGGGTGGCACGGGATACATGCGGACGAGTATTGTCCTGTTGGAACAGCAAGTTCCCTTGCCGGTCTAGGAATGGTAGAACGATGGGTTCGATGACGGTTTGGATGTACCGTGCACTATTCAGTGTCCCTCGACGATCACCAGTGGTGTACGGCCAGTGTAGGAGATCGCTCCCCACACCATGATGCCGGGTGTTGGCCCTGTGTGCCTCGGTCGTATGCAGTCCTGATTGTGGCGCTCACCTGCACGGCGCCAAACACGCATACGACCATCATTGGCACCAAGGCAGAAGCGACTCTCATCGCTGAAGACGACACGTCTCCATTCGTCCCTCCATTCACGCCTGTCGCGACACCACTGGAGGCGGGCTGCACGATGTTGGGGCGTGAGCGGAAGACGGCCTAACGGTGTGCGGGACCGTAGCCCAGCTTCATGGAGACGGTTGCGAATGGTCCTCGCCGATACCCCAGGAGCAACAGTGTCCCTAATTTGCTGGGAAGTGGCGGTGCGGTCCCCTACGGCACTGCGTAGGATCCTACGGTCTTGGCGTGCATCCGTGCGTCGCTGCGGTCCGGTCCCAGGTCGACGGGCACGTGCACCTTCCGCCGACCACTGGCGACAACATCGATGTACTGTGGAGACCTCACGCCCCACGTGTTGAGCAATTCGGCGGTACGTCCACCCGGCCTCCCGCATGCCCACTATACGCCCTCGCTCAAAGTCCGTCAACTGCACATACGGTTCACGTCCACGCTGTCGCGGCATGCTACCAGTGTTAAAGACTGCGATGGAGCTCCGTATGCCACGGCAAACTGGCTGACACTGACGGCGGCGGTGCACAAATGCTGCGCAGCTAGCGCCATTCGACGGCCAACACCGCGGTTCCTGGTGTGTCCGCTGTGCCGTGCGTGTGATCATTGCTTGTACAGCCCTCTCGCAGTGTCCGGAGCAAGTATGGTGGGTCTGACACACCGGTGTCAATGTGTTCTTTTTTCCATTTCCAGGAGTGTATATATGTATGGTATTGCCGGTGGTTATACTTCTTATTTTTGGTCGTCAGTCCTCTGACGACTTCCTTTCCATTGCCAAACCTTTCATCTCAGATTACCATTTACGCACAACGTCCCCCACTATTTATGACATATATTTCAATTTATGTTGCCTACTACAATTTGTTACCGTCTACGGCTTCTTCTTGTAGCATGGAAGCCTTAATATATTTTCTGTTAACAGTTTTTTTTCTTTTTGTCAATGTTTTCCACATATTTCTTTCCTCAATATTCACTCGCCTTATTCCTTATCTTATCAGCCCGTCGAATTCTTTAAAATACACCTTAATGAAAACCTCCAACGATATATGATCACTTTGAACTAGTTTGTGGTTTTGCGTTCTCTCTAAGGAAGCGACTTCCTGAAGGCGCCAGTACAGAAAATTGCTTTGCATGGGAACTCAGGCGACTTTGCATCTGGGGAAAGCGGCCGCACAGCAGGTGGAATGTCGCTGGCCGCAAAGTTAGGACAAGGCGCGCCATGCTTTATGCCCGACGAAAATGAGATAAGTTTCGCAATAGCGGCGGGCAGCAGGCGACCCAGCGGTGGCCACGCAGGTGGGCCGGCGCTTCCCAGCACCGTGCCGGCTGCTGCGCATTCACTTTGCCGCTGACAGAGTGGCCGCGCGAAGCGGCCCACACAACCGGTGAACCACAGACAATATGCTACTGCAACTCCTTTTGTTACAGCTGTCGTTTTTGATAAGTAAATTATATCAGAAATAATTCAGTTCCTTAACGTAGATTAACTTTTAAAGTCCCGTCAACGGCAAGATTGTAAGAAACGCTCAGCAGGTCGGACTGGGTAAGATTGGAGAATGGAATTGGTTCTGCTCTAAGAAACCATCCTGGCATTCGCATTAAAAATTTTAGGGAAATCGTGGAAAGACCTAAATGTGGCTGGCCAGACGGGGATTGGAACCGTATTTATCAGCATGTGACTGAGTGGCTCAGTGGTTAAGAGCTAGGTTTGGATCCAAAGGTCTCAGGTTAGATTCCTGTTCAGTCCTGGGGATTTTTATCAGTTGCATTTCATTTCTTTCATCTTTGGCAACGTTTCTTAATATGGTAACTGCGTAGTTGCAGCCTGGTTTTCAGCCAGTATTAAACTGTTCGTCCTCCTACAACTAGTTGCATAAATCAGTTCAAAGGTCGGATGAAGGTGGGGGTATATCACCTCCAATAATACCATGTCTAGTAGAACACTTTGCTGCCCAAAGCTACCTTTGGGCGATGACAGCTTTATGTTCAGATGCTCCAATACAGGTAAGTTTCATAACAGTTCATCTCTCTTTAAATTATGTACTTGCTACCATGCCTTCTTGTAACAAGAGTAGCGGAGCCGATATGAAGATAGCCCCAGTTCTAGCCAGAGTGACCCCTCCCCCTGACGTCATCAACGACGTCACGCAACGTTGGTGGATTTACCTCCTCCCCACCCTTCTAATACCACAGCCCAATTTCCCTGATTATAAAATGATGGGAACTTCGAAACAAATGATGAAGAATTCAAAATAGCCTAATTGTGCTACAGGGTTTCCTCCACTCATAAGATGTCATGGTGGAAGTCCTATTGGTGCGAAATCCAAGATGACGCCGCTGCCACGCCAAGATCACCGCCTCAGCCGTCCCTACGTCGCCGTACACGTTCCATCCATCGTCGCATAGCCAGAGACTAACGGCCCTCATGTGCTAAATTAAAAATTGCTGGCATTCAAAACCGAATAGTGGAACTATTGCAGTTGTTGTCCTCCTCTTCCTCCTCAGGCCATCCCAGTATTGCCTCCACTTCCACAGCAGATGACAGAAACCGAATGTCAAGCTTACAACCCAAGAGACCACTAGTCCACATTGAAACAAAAATGAAAAAATTGAAAGTTTAAAAAACTGCAGTTGTACAGTAGTTACACGGACATAAATTCAAAAGGCGCTGGATCTACACTCGTCGTCTGATGACAACACAGACAATGGCCCAGCTATCCAAATTAAAACAGCACACATATTTTGCTTATAACATTCGTCGTGAAATATTAATGTGTGAAATGTATAGCAGCTATCAGACCATCTGAGTCTATCAGAAAAAGCTTGAATTTAAATACACCACGCATATATCAAACGCATTTCAGAACAAAATGTGTTTATAATTGTATGCAAGTGTCGTAATTTTCGAAAACATCGCAAATGAATGTGAGCAAAAAAGAACATTTTATGCGGTTCGTAACATAGAAGCGTGCAGCATTTTAAGCAAAAGAAAAAGGAAACCTTGAAAGATGGTAGACACTGGGCTCCCTTGACGTAAGACGTAAGCAGAACTCAGTAGCCCAGAGCATTACTTATGGTCGTACAGAGCGTGCCACCCCTTCCTAAACAAATTGCTGGTGGTTGGCAGCCCTCTGTTAGCTTATTTATGCATCTGAGCTTGCTCCTAAGACGCCCATACATGCTACATCTCTTTATAATTTAACTCATCTAACTTGACTGCACCGAAGAGAAGCTTTTCTCAACGGAGAGATAACACAGCCAACCGGTTGCAAATAATCGTTTAACACATTTCCTTAGGTTTTGACACCTCTAAGAATGAAACTTTAAAAGTCCTATAAAACAATACATAGGAAAATAACTTGTTTGACAGAAATGTTAACCAAGATGAAAAAGTCATAACGTAGAAAGGTTTCTTAAGTAAAGTTACATTACGAGAACACAGTAGCAAACTATTGAGCAGACATGCTCAAGTAAACAATTAAAAATTGTTCCAGCTTTTGCTACGTACGCCTAGCAAAGACATCTTCATACTGATCGGCCCAGTGGCTTACATTGCGGCTACGACAACAAGACACATGTTGTGCCACCTATCAGGCGTGGACAGTAACATAAATCCATTTGAGACATTATAACAGAAATAGTAGAATTTAAAAAAAATTCAAATGACCTGAAAATTCTGAAAATACAAAGCAGAAAATGATACACAACTAAGAGCCATCTATTAGGCTTTACTAAAATTTCCGTTACGTAAAGTACAGTGTATTGTAGAACATTTACACAAACAGCTGCACAGTCCAAAAATATCCACATGAAGGAAACCTTAGGAGTACACAGCTATATGGGATTTGAAGAAAATTATATTTCGGAACTTTGGGCAGGAAAACATAGTAAAAATCAAAGGAATCAAAAATCCACGACTAATGAATTAAAGCAACTGAAAAGTTTTTTATGTAATTGTAACTGTTCGTTAAGGATGAGGTCATCCTTCTTAGAAATATGCTTTAAAATCTCCAGCTCTTCGAGTATGTTGACTAATTAAGAACTTTTAACTACTGATGGATGAGCAACAGAGGAATAAGCAATTGAAGACTTTAAATTAACCTGCATGATGTTTATTAGTTTTTTATACGAAGGGATGTAATTTAATTCTATCGTAGGTTATATATTAATGAAGGTAATTTTTATTTACTTAATTTACACTATCAAAGTAACTCTTTAATCAGGCATTCCATTATTCGTTATGTAACATATAAATGGAATTTTTTTAAATTTGTATGTGTTACAGTTTTATTTAGTTTTAATTAATTTTATGTCTTTATTATGAAATTTTTGTTTTGTTTCAGTTTTAATATAAATAACTTAATGATGCAACTCTTCGTTAATTTAATGCCTTTGTAGATGACATTTATGAAATCAGATTAATGAAAACATGCCACAAGATTTTAATAAGCCTCCTCCAGTCTGAAATGATTAATTTTGGGACGACGTTCCCTACACTTACGCAAACGTTAAGCATTAATGGCCCATGCAGCCGAACGCATTTTATGGCACCTTTATGTTAACGACGGGGCAACTCTGAACGAGTGCCACAACTGCCAAGCTGCGCGCCAAAAACGAGCAAATATCTCATTGTTGTAACCAGAGAAATATAGCCACAAGTAGTCGCATATCACGAAGGTTATATTGGCTGTCGTAACGAGAGAGGCGGACCAGTGTTAACTCCACAATTGAAACATAAAGTTCGCAAGGAGGAGGAGGGGAAGGAGCAAGAAACAGTTGTATAATTAAGTATATGTGTTTTGTACTTACATCTGCTTCTAATACTTCTGTAAGTGGAAATTCCATACAAGCAGAGTTTACAGATGACATACCTAAGTCTGTTAGTGTTACAATTGGTTTTGTCCAATACAAACGGAATAAAAAGCATACAAAAACTATTATTTATAAAATAACGCAAAGTGATGAATGGAGTTTATGTAAGAAAATACAGTGACAATAATTTAACGCTAATTATTTATTTTCCACAGTTAACAAAATAGAGAAATGTACACTGACAATGTATAAAGATTATACCAAAATTTGCCTGCCGGGGTGGCCGAGCGGTTCTAGGCGCTACAGTCTGGAACCGCGCGACCGCTACGGTCGCAGGTTTTAATCCTGCCTCGGGCATGGATGTGTGTGATGTCCTAAGGTTACTTAGGTTTAAGTAGTTCTAAGTTCTAGGGGACCGATGACCTCAGAAGTTAAGTCCCATAGTGCTCAGAGCCATTTGAACCATATACCAAAATTTGACATTTTGCGGCGTGCGGTTACAGCTGTAACTGTTCTAAAGCTAAGTGTGTGAATCCTCGTACAGTTGCAACTGTAGCCGGTCTTAAGTTGTTTGCGCACAAGTATTTTCATTGGGGGGAATGCAGTTGTGAAGCTAGTTGGCACTGCAGCGAGATCATCTCCTGAAAATGAAGAATTTGTAGCAGAAATAAGTTGATAGAGGAGCAGGAGCGTAAGATCTGTGCCCTTCAGGTGCAGTTACAAATGCAAAGGGGGAAGTAGATATGTTGAAGAGGGTGAAGGGCGCTGGGGAATGGGAACTGGCAGTTGGTAAGAAGGCAGCTATGATGAGAAGATAGTCAGACAGTTGTACTTTGCATATAACGAATAGATTTGACCAACTGTTAGATATTTTAGTGGAGGGGAGACTCTTGTAGCTGTAGGTACAGGAAACATGCAACAGTCCTCAGCAGTTAGAAAGTCTGTCAGTTGACAATTCTAACAGAAAGAAGAAAATCCTGCTGCTAGGTAGCTCACATGACATACGTGTGGGCCAGCAGTTGCAGGAAGTGTTGGGAAGTGAGTATCAGGTCACCAGCATTGTAACGCCTTGTTCAGTGTTGGCTCAGGTGGCTTAACACAGGGGAGTGACGTAGGAATTTCACTAAAGAGGATCAAATAGTGATTGTGAGTGAAGTTGACAGTAGTATTGATAGGGACGGGGAGTATGATGTAGCTGGTGGCCTGGTAAAGATAGCTACTCTAACGGATGGCACTAATAAGTACTTCATGCAACTGTTTCAGCATCATGATCGGCCTCATCTTACTG
The DNA here is from genome assembly GCF_021461385.2 of Schistocerca piceifrons. Taxonomy (NCBI): domain Eukaryota; kingdom Metazoa; phylum Arthropoda; class Insecta; order Orthoptera; family Acrididae; genus Schistocerca; species Schistocerca piceifrons. Next base: position 1,021,726,477 of record NC_060138.1, on the reverse strand, counting down.
TTCCTGTTAGGCGTGTTAACATGGGCCTGGAGAGCACACTGTGGCGGAGGGTGTGGCTCACATTGCAGTGGTGAAAGAGGAGTCTGTCAATAGATCAGGGTACACTAGGTATGGCCTGCACCTCAATAGGTATGGAAAAGGGAGGCCGGTAAAGCTTATAGGTGATAGTGTAGTGGACGGTGGTGGACACCCATGGGAAAATTACGTAGTAGTTGGTTTTTAGACTGAAGTCAGCTGAAAGGTCTCCCCGTTTAAAGGAAGTCCCTCTAATAAAAGTAATTCCCTCCAAAGGAGGTCAGGTATCCAATTAGTGAAGGAGTTAGCATATTTCATCAAAATATCAGAGGTATTAGACATAAAGTTAGTGACCAGCTTATAGAAGTTGGCTCTGACATAATTGGTATATCAGAGCACCTCATAATTTGACAATTCGGAGGCTTCCTTTACCAGGATACAGATTAGCTGGCTGTTTTTCAAAGAATCCTTGCGGCACGGGGGAGTGGCCACGTACATAAAAAACTGTATTTCTTTTGAGTCCGTAGACATATTACGGCACTGCACTGAACAAGTATTTGAATCTTGTTCAGAGGCTGTTGAATTTAGTGAAACTAAACTTCTAATTGTTGTTGTTTATATGTCCCCTAACTCTGACTTCAGAGCATTTCTGCTCAAACCAGAGGGTGTTCTTGATTCACTTTATAGGAAGAACCAAAAATTAGTTATATGCACTGACCTCAATATTAACTTTACATGTTATTGTGCAAGAAAACAGGTCTTCGAAGACCTCCTAAATTCATATGATCTGATGGAGTCTGTAACTTCCAACCAGGCTGCGGGGGGACAGTAGCATAGCCATGGACAATATTTTTATTCATTCATTGTTATTAGCACTGTTTTTGTGAAAGGTGAATAGCCTTTCAGGCCACGGTGGACAAATTTTAACACTGAAAAGTTTTTGCACGCAAACAACTGTTATATATAACTACAAATACGTAGAAAATCTAATCCAACGGGAATAGAGAGTTGTTTAAAAGTCGTTAAGAAGCAAGAGTGACAGGATGTTTATAATAGCGATAACATAGATGACAAATACAATGCTTTCCTTAACACATTTTTCATGCTCTTTTAAAGTTGCTACCCACTGGAACGTTCTAAATAGGGTACTAGCAGTAAAAGGCCACCTGGGTGGCTGACTAATGTAGAACAAACTGGGAATTTTATCAAAATATTAAAAGCAGTCACAATCGAGTTACAGTAGGCCATTACAAACTGTATTCCAAGGTTCTTAAAAATGTTGTTAGGAAGGCAAAGAGTATGTGGTACGTAAAATAGAATATCTAATTCACAGGATAAAATTAAAAACATATGATCAGTCGTGAAGGAAGTGTCCAGTCAGTATCACAAGGTCGACGACATAGAATCAGTTCATGGTAAAGATATTTCTGTTACTGATAAGTCATATATATGTACAGTATTTAACAGTCACTTGCTAAACATTGCTGGTGAAATAAATAAAAACTTAGTTTCTACAGGGTATTGAACAACTCTCTTGGAAAATGCCTTTCCTAGAGTGATGTCTGAAATACTCCTCTATGATATGTACAGGGAGGAGACTGAGTCAATAATTAAGTCAGTGAAGAGTAAGGACTCTCGTGGATATATGCAGTACCGCTTTATAAAAAGGGAGAAAAGGATAATGCAGACAATTTTAGACCTATTTTTATGCCATCAGTGTTTGCCAAATTCATTGAAAATGCTGTGTGTGTGAGGAAAATTGATCATTTTATTTCACAAAATTTGCTATCAAATGTACAGTTCGGTTTTAGAAGTGCTTTAACGACTGAAAATTCTATATTCCCTTTTCTCTGTGATGCACTGGATGGATTGAACAACAGGTTTTGAACGCTAGGCATATTTTTTGATGTAACTAAGGCGTTTTATTGTTTTGATCACAAAATATTGCTCCAAAAGTTGGACCATCATGGAATACAGTGATTATCTCACAATTGGTTCACCTCTTACTTTAACAACAGACAGCAAAAGGTTATTATCCACAGTGTTGACAATGGGTATGATGTGGGGCGTGAGTGGAACAAAGTCAAATGGGAAATGCCCCAGGGATCAGTTCTGGAGCCACTCCTGTTCCTTATTTATATAAATGATATGCCCTCTAGTAGTACAGGTGATTCTAAAATACTTCTATTTGCTGATGACACTAGTTTGTTAGTAAAGGATGTTGTGAACAACATGGGCACTGTTTTAAATGGCGCAGTTCATGACATAACCCGATGTTTTAATTTCACAGAATGTGCATATGATTAATAAAACTGGAGACTTCAAATTTCTAGGTGTTCAGATCGCATTTGGATCGCACCACCTTGACTCTTGTGCAGAAAGGTTTGCAGTATACTGCTGCAATCATTTTCAATAATCTACCACAAGAAATCAAAAATCTTATCTTTTGAGGAGTTCCTTTCCAGTGTCATATTGTTGATTGCGTTTACTTAAACTTATGGCTTGTCTTCTTTTGGATCAGTGTATGTGTGTGTGTGTGTGTGTGTGTGTGTGTGTGTGTGTGTGCCATGTTAGAGAGACATAGAGGATCAAACATTTTTCAGTTGTTGTAGGTGACGATTTCTCGCACACCTACATTGAATTGCCGACTGATGTCAGACCTGGTGGTAAATAGCACGATTTCCTTTCAGTACAGGCTACAAGTGTTATACAGAAACAGTTCAAGGCATAACAGTTGACGTAGAACAGACAGTCATTACATAGATGTACTTTCATGGGTTTTCTACCACACACCCCACACATCAGCTGTATAAAAGGTGTAAAACTACAATTCTACACCTAGAATGAGAATGAGAGTTTACAATCCAAATTGTCGCTGTGTCGATGAAACTTAGCACATCTTACATGAGATGATACTTAACAGTTCAGTTGTTGAAGTGTCAGAGAGACTTAACAGTTCGTGATTTTTTTAGACAGTGTGTGAAACGTGATACCTCAAATAATAAAGCATGTATGGGTGAACCATATGAAATGCTTATGCGATAGAGACTGTGAGTGATACCCCATCTCATGCAGCATAATTCTGCAATCATGGTTGGGTGCAGTAATTCATTACTTTGCTCACCTAATGTGCTTTATATCCCATGCAGGTCTTATTTTTGGGTGCAGCTCAGTACTGTATCACCCAGGTAACGTGCTGTATTACGTGTTCATGCAAATCTCGCTGTTTACCATCCAGTCAATGTGCTTTACCACCTTCTGGCCACTGCACCCTACACAGCATTGTAGTATTTTGTTTGCAAGGATTACCTACCCAAGGTTCACTTCTACCGTCTTGTATGACGACTACAATGGTACCATTTGACAACACGTATCTGCTGTCGACTGTCTATGATGTAGATGAGACACATAACGTCTCTATCACACATTTTCACCAATGTGGACTCACACACATCACTGGTTGCTCTGGTATTCTGACCTTGCACATGCACTCACCCGGAATAACTCTGAATTCTACAACTGTCGCAACTATTTCAAAGTTTAATTACAATCGAACACATTTCAATGCCTCTCATCCCAGCAGGTTGTAGAATTCCACCATATGCGCTAAGCATAGAATTCAAAATAGTCATATATATATATATATATATATATATATATATATATATATATATATATATATATATATGTTTGTGTGTGTGTGTGTGTGTTTGTGAGTGTGAAGTTTCTGCCATTTTTCAAGGTGGACCAGTGGGTGCATGGTTTCTAAACTTGAGACTCAGTGTCTGTGGTCTGCTGCAGAGGTGGACACAGTGCAGGGTTCATAGTGAAGGAGAAGGAGGAGGAGGTGTAAAAGGGAGAGGAGGAGAAGTGAGCTAATACCACCATCTTTGATTTTCAATTTACCACAGTTTTTAACTTAAGATATGTGGGCTTTTGGATTCTAACCCTATGTCTTGGTGCCCTTGTTCTGTGGTGGTGGTTCAAGCAAGTGGGATATTACACCACTTTAAACTGGATTTTCCCATCAATGTATGCTCAGCGCAATAATGTGGGAGTCAGTGCCCATAGTCTACAACTGTGTGGAAGTGGATGAGGTGTCTATGTTGGTACACATGATGCTGAAGTCGTCTACTTCGTGTAGCTGTAGAGCAGTGCCCTCTTGGCACAGCATTTGTTTAAATAACGATGCAGTTCTCTCCATTCTTTACCACCATAATTGTTTAACCAAAATGTAGTTTAAATGGCAGAAAAGGGCTTGCACCTAGTAAGGGGGATATTACAGTGGATTTAAACGTAGGACAATTGACCAGGCAATCATGCAAGCTGTGCTTGTATGCCTAGGTCCACTATTTTGAATTCTATGCTTAGCGCATATGATCTGGCAGTCTTGCAGATCTGTCATCTTACACTGTGACATCACAGAGGTTTTGCTCGCATCTCCAGGTCCACTTTCCTGGACTGCAATGTCGTGGAGACTGTATACTTATCTACATGTCTGTCACTTTGGATTTCTCACACACAGGACAATTTATTATCTTGGATATATGAATTTCCCGCCATTTTATAGTTAGGACATATGATCCACTTCCACGTTGTCCTCATAGGAGTAGGGGGAAGAGCCTGTAGCACAACATGAATATCTTGAATTTCCTGCTTTTTTTAAAATTTGCTACCATTTTATGCATATGGAAATTGGGCTATGAAGTTAACGGTGGAAGGGAAATCATTTATGGTGTCATAGGGAGATTAGGAAATCTGGTAACAATGTGGATGCTGCTCATATGGGCCCTGCTACCCAGTGAATGGAATGGAACGCTACTCTAGTGTAGCATCCCATTTCATTCATTGGGTTGGCAGTCTCATTTCTGTCCTGAGTCTAAGTATTCATGCTATAAAAGAACGGCATTGATTTCAGTAGCTACGCATAATCTGAAAGCAGAAAGAGCAAACCTGAATTACCATGATAAATGACACCAAGAGTTCTCAGCAAAGTGGAACTGAGTCAGCTATCTGCGTGTTAAATGAGTTCTTAACGATTTGAATAGGCACATCATTCGAATAAAACGAAAAGCTGAACTCTATATCACTTGTAGATATGCTACCATTGTGAAATGAGAGGGGCCTGTCGTTGAATTTTAAGACGTTTAATCCCATTTCGAAATTTTTGAGGCCAGCGCTGCATTTGCCATGTGACCGACATAAGGGTATATATTTCTTTTAAATCTCATTAAAGGAATTTTATACTCTATGATTTTAAGAATCATCTAGCTGAGTACCCTGCTTTGTGCAGGTATACATTTTCTCGAGTTCTATTAGTTCACCTCCTCCTATACCCTCTGTCCATCTCCTCCTCCATCTCCACTGTCCATATACTTCTCTCTCTATCTCTTCCACACACCACTCGCCATCCATCTCTTCCTGAACTTCTGTATATCTGCTCCTCCCCACCTTGTCTATCTGCTCCTTCCCTGATGTCTAACTCCTCTTTCTCACTCAATATCAGTCTCCTTCTGCCCTCTCTATTTCCTCCTCACCCAAAGTCCACCTCTTCTGCCTCCCTCTCTCACTGTCCATTTCCTCTCCACCCCTTCCCCCTTCCTCTCACAGTCTGTCTCTTTCTCCCCCCTCTTTCTTCCCTTTTGATTGCCCATATTGCGTTCCCTTTTGCTGTCCATTTCCTCCTCTCTGTCACTCATCCCATGTCCTTCTCTCTCTGTCATCTCCTCCTCTTGCCTTTATCTGACTGCATCTTTCTCCATCTCTTGCTGTCCATCTCCTCCTCCCACGTATCTGTTTCCATATCCTCCTCTCTCTCTCTCTCTCTCTCTCTCTCTCTCTCTCTCTCTCTCTCTCTCTCTCCTCTTTGTCTCTCTCTCTTCTGTGCTGGCATAAGCTGTCACCAGCACTTCAATCAGCAAAGAGGCTGCAAGAAGATCGATAGTAGGCACCGGAGCAAGTGAGCCTATCAGGCCAAAGACAAACCCGCAAGAAACTCGCCGCAAACGCCCTCTCGACCGCCAGTATTTAGATCGCCACTGCAGACCGGAGGGCCCAGTCAGTCATCCAGTCGGTCAACGAGTACAGTCACCAGTCGCAGTCCAGTGAGAGTCGCAGTCGCAGTTAGCTCAGCCTCTAGCTCAGAGTCAGTCAGTACCTAGAGACCAGAGTAGTGTATGTAGCAGGATTTGTCCTTCACAAGCAGTGAGGTTAACGTGGACTAATACGGGAGAGCTTGTGCCACAACACCTGAACTATATTAAGCTATGTTAACAAAGAACCCTGTTAATATATGCATGCAGTTGTGTTATAGAAAGAGGATACCGGTCACCAAACAACATCCTCTCCTTGCTCCCCATGTGACAACGAGAAACACATCTTCCACTGCACCGAATAGAAAGCTGTTAGTTCTTACCCACAAAGTATTTGTTTGGTGATAGTAATACACGTACCAAGTTGGAAAGAGATTTCTATCCACATCTTCGCCCACATAGGCATATTTCACATAGATTTCATATATATTTAACTCATTTCAGACTTATTTGTCCGCATATTACAACTGACTCTCTAGCGAAGTTTTCGCACAGCTCATTGTTTATAATGTCATATCCTCTTAACTATTTGTTGTACAATGTTATATTGTTGCAGGTACATTGAGTGGTGTATGTGACTACTGTCTACAGATTGTGTTGCAAATATATTTTGAACTAATGAATAAAAAAGTCTTTCCTGATACAGCAGTTATACTTCATGAACAGCGAAAATGCAGTAAGCTATAAACCATTTTGTGGGGCAGGGAGGTATGAGCGAGAAAAAAATATCGTAAGGTATTCTAATTATGTATAAAGTTTGTTGCAATTCAGTAAGCGCTCTCAGTCTCAAATACTGTGTGCATATAGACAGCCTTTTTGCACATCGTGAGTTAAATTCCTTCTTCACCTTCATCACCCCCCCCCTCCCCCTCCCCACCTTTCAGCACCACATCTTTGGAAGGTAGGTGGTTCTTTCCCTCATAGCCACTAAGGGAATGTGTGCCAAGTTTGGTAGAAATCCATCCACTTTTCTAGGAGGTGATGTGTAACGTACTTATCTGCATCCACTTTTATAATATGATGTGTTACAAAGTGTATATTTTATGTTTCATGTTGAACAAGCGGATACCGGAGAAACATGCTCGCATACACTGAGTTTTGCCCGAAGAATCGCCATTTTGATTACAGCAACAACGTTATACGAACACCAGCGAGATGTAGAGCACACCCCTATTATATGCGCAGCCCCTCCATTAATAACTATCTTTTAATCGTAAAAAGAAAAAATATGAAATTTTCTGTCTTCACGTCTTACCTACCAGAGAAAGATTGTGTAATTGGGAAAACGATGTAATTCTGATAACGACAAACTTTTGTTAATTGAAGTTTACTGGGAGCTTTAAGAAATGTTTAGCGAAAGAAATACTTTTGTATAATTACATAAAGTGAAGTAGCCAATGATAATGTTGTATATTTCGCTATCAGTATATGAACATGTTGGACTTACACAAGAATTGCTAGTTTCAAGCTATTAAAAGAACGGTTAACTGAAACACAGGGAAACCATTAAAATTACGGAAACAATTTAACGGACATTTAGTGAAAGGAAATGTTGTTCCATGTTCACGCTATCCGTGCCCTATCACCCTGTTTCTTCATCTTGTCAATGTTTTTTATATGTTCTTTTCTTCGACGATTCTTCGGAGAACTTCCTCATTCCATGACCTTATCGGTCTACTTAACTCTCAACATTCTTCTACAACTCCACATCTCAAACACTTCAATTCCCTTCTGCTCCTCATCTTCCCGCTGTCCACGATTCATTACCGTACGTTCTAAGGGAGATCTTCATCAAATTAAGTGCTGTTTCACATCACCAGGTTTCTTGTGGTCAGGAATGCCGTATTTTTCGGTGTTAGTCTGCTTTCTATGCCTTCCTTGGTGCGCCGGTCATGATTTATTTTGCTTCCAGGGTAGCATAATTCCCTAAATTCGTCTTTTTTTATATTAATCTTCTTGCTAATCTCACTACTTTAGTCTTTCTTCGTTTTACTCTCAATCCATATTTCGCACTATATTGACCGTTCATCTCGTTCTACAGATTCTGTAATTATGCTTCACCTTCACTGGGGACAGCAATTTCATCAACGAATCTTATCATTGATATCCTTTCAGTCTGAATTTTAATCCTATTCTCTCACTCACGAACCTTTCCTTTATTTTCGAAATTATTTCTTCTATGTTTAGATCTAACCGTAGGTGCGAGAGACTGCAACCCTGTCTTACAGTCTTTACAGGCAGTGAACTTCGTACTTGGTCTTTCTATCTCATTGTCCCCTATTGATTCTTGTACGTATTGTACATTACCCGTCGTTCTCTATAGTTTACTACTATTTTTCTCAGAAATTCGAGCACAACACGGCACTGCAGATAAACGGTATTCTCAGGCTTTTATTTCACGTCAGAAAAATGATATTATATGCATGGCGCATTAGCTCACGTTCATCTAGATTACGGCTTTTCAAGGCAACCTTAGGAAACCTTGAGGGGCGACAGATCGCAATCTCTCCACTATTTACCACACCGCAATGTGTTATTTTAATGCTCTGGTGTTTATCCTTACACACAGGGAACCGTAGGTCAGCACAGGGTCAACCAATGCTAGTCGCTCAGCAGTTCTTGCAGTAGTTTGAGATTCCAAACAAAATGAGTGACAACAGAGTTGCTGGGCGTAAGGGGAAACAACCACAGTCGTACAGCAGAATGGTGGTCGTAGAATATAGAGATGGCAGATAAAGAAAAGGTGAACGCATTCAGCCCGTAGTTGAATGATAAATCGGAAATAACAAGAACAATCTACAAGGAAAAGAAGAATAAAGTGATGAAAAAAGAAGGATAGCGAAGAATGAAGCGTGGGAAAGGACATGTGCTGATGTCAATAGCAAATTGGGATTTGCAGAAGCGAAAGAAGTGAGGTCAGTATTAAAAGGACTTCGACAGGAGACGAGAGCCAAAACCAATCTTCAACTGATAACACCAAAAGAATGGGGAGAATATTTCTGGAAATTATTAAATGAGGATAGAGAAGAGCATATGGAGGGGGGAACAGTTGAAGAAAAGGCACAGGAAGGGGAAGAGATCCAAGTTTTAGAAAGCGAGGTGTGTAAGGTATTAAGAACAGCGAAGAATGGTAAATTACCAGGACCAGGCAGTGCCAATCTGGAGTTCTTAAAATGTGGTGGGGACAAAATTGTGAAACTAATAATACAGTTACTAAATAAAATGTTACTTGGAGATTCAGTGCGAAAGGAAATGAAACTGAGCTATACTAATGCTATTTAAGAAAGGGCATCGCAGAAGCTGCTCGAACTATCGACGAATTTGTGCTATAAACACATTAATGATAATTTTTGGGAAAATAATTAAAAATAAATTTTCCAGCTGGTAGATCATGCGTAGACCATATTTTCACATTACGACAGATCTTAGAGAAACTTAGGCAAAAATAAAAAAAGCATAGGACTAATTTCCATACATTTAGAAAAATCATATGATACCGTCCCGAGAAAACTACTTTGAAGAGCATTACACATGGCTAACATAAATAGTACTTTAATTAAAGTAGTACAAGAACTATATGTAGATAACATATGTAAAGTGAAAATTGGTAGTACACTTTCACCGAAATTTAAAACAAGCAAGAGTCTGGTACAATGCTGTCCCCTGTTACCAATATTACTTTAAATTTATGTAGACGTCAGTCTTAAGACATGGTCTCGTAAATGAAGTGGGAGGGGCCTAGAAACTAAAGATGGATTTTATTTACATCACCTACTATTTGCTAATGATCAAGTAGTTATAGCACAACTCAGGGAGGATGCAAATTATATGTGTAACCAATTAGCAATGGAATACAGCACCTGAGGACTGAAGATTAGTTAGCAAAAAACAGAATATCTCACTAATGATACAGATGACTTATACATAGAGGGAAAGAAAATTAAGAAGGTCAATACTTTCTGTTATTTGGGATCCATTTTGGAGATGGAGGGAAAAATCAGAGGCAGAAATTAATAAAAGAATTTGCAGTGGAAGGAATATCATTGGGATGGAGCAGAAATATAATAAAGCGAACAAAACAAATCGTATATAAATCTATACTACAGAGCGTAGTTATTTATCGTGTGGAGACGTGGACTACTAATCCGAAACACATAAAAATAACTGCAAGCAGTAGAAATGGACTTCTGGAGAAGACCGGCAAGAATTTCTAGAAAAGAGAAAGTAAGAAATGACGAAATAATGAAGAGAATGGAAGTAAGAGGAAGAATACCTGACGTGATAGAAAGATGTTACAATGGTACTGGCATGTAAGAACAATGGAGGAAGCCATAATTCAGAAAATGATCCTGGAATGGGACCCGAAGGGAAAGAAGAGAAGATGTACGATTAATAACAAGAAGACTTGTCACAGAGGAAGAAGATATACAAGATCGGAACACCTGGAGGGACATCCTGAGGAGATAAATTAAGATCTTATGTAACAGATGTAATAATTTCCAGGTATTTTTTATGTTGGAGAAAAACCTTTGTATAGAGGAAAATTTCAAAATAATAAAAATTCCAATCTCTCTCTTCCTTTAGTGTTTTTACCATCTACAGCTCCCTACAGTACTATTGAAGTTATATCCCGAGGTCTTGATGTCTTACCATGTGCTACCTTCCTGTCCCTTCTCCTTAAACTCTGTCCGCCTGTTTAGCTGAGTGGTAACGTGTTTGCTTACCAAACAGTGGGCCTAGGTTCGATTCCCAGTCTGGTTGGAGATTGTCTTCGCTCGTGACTAGTTGTTGTGTCGTTGTCATCATCATTTCATCATCACCAACGCGCAGGTCGTCAAATGTGACATCAGCTGACATAAGACTTGCAACCCAGCAGCCGAACTTGTCCGGGTCAATAATGCCAGCCGACCATTTCATTTTTTTTAAACCATTGTACTCTCTCTGTTCCGCTTTTCTCTCAGTCTATGATTCACGACCATACAATGCTATGCCCCAAATGTATATTCTCAGAAATTTCTTCCTTAAACTAAGGCCTAGGCTTGGTACTAGAAGAATTCTTTTGGCCAACAATGCACCTTTTTGCGTGTGGTAATCTGAAATGTATGCTCTCCTCCTTTCGTCCGTCATGAATAATATTCTTCCAACCTAGCCGAATCCCCTAACTTTCTCTACTCCTTGATCACCAATCTTGTCGTTAATTTTCTCGATGTCTTAATTCTGCTACTCCTCATTACTTTCGTCGTTCTTGGATTTACTCTCAATACATATTCTATACTCATCTGACTGTTCATTCTATTTAACAGATCCTATTATTCTTCTTCACCTTCACTGAAGATGGCATTGTCATCAACGAATATTATCACTTAAATCCTTTCACCCTGAATTTCATTCCCACTCTAGAACATTTCTTATAGTTTGGTCACTGCTTTGTTTATTTTCAGATTGGACTATAGACGCGAAAAATTTCATCGTTCTCTTACAACAGTTTTCATCCGAATATCTCGTTCTTGATCTTCCAACGTTATTGCTCCCTCTTTGTTTTTGTACATGTACATTACCTGTCTTTTCGTAGAGGTTACTCCTATTTTCATCAGAATTTTGAACTTCTTGCACCATTTTGCAATGTCGAACGCTTTTTTCACATCGACAACCGTAAGAATGTTTCTGATTTTTCTTCAGTCTAGCTTCAGTCACCAGGTGCAACATCAGGACTGCCTATCTGATGTGTTTAACCTTTTCTAAAGGCAAACTGGTCGTCATCTAACAGATCTTCAATTTTCTTTTCCATTTTCCTGTATATTGTCAGCAACTAGGATGCATGAGCTGTTAAGCTGATTGTGAGATAGTTCTCGCACTTAACTGCTGTAGATTTCTTCGTAATTGTACGGATGATAGTTTTTCGAAAGTCGGATGGTATGCTGCCAGCCTCGTAGATTCTACATGCCGACCTGAATAGTAATTTGGTAGCCTCTTCTGCCAATGATTTTAGAAATTCTGATTGAATGGTATTTACGAAGTCTGCCGTATTTGATCTCATATCTTCCAAAACTCTTTTAACCTGTGATTATAATATTGCATTCTCTATCTCTTCCATATCAGTTTCTTTGTCCATGAGATCATGAGGCAATTCTGCCCCTCCCCCCCCCCCCCCCAACCCTCCCCCTCAGAGAGACCTTCAGTGCATTCTTTCCACTTAGCCGCTCTCTCTTCTGCGTTTAACGGTGGAATTACCATTGCACTCTTAATGTTGCCGACCTTGCTTCTAACTTCACCGAAGGTTGTTTCGACTTTTCTGCATGCTGAGTCAGTCCTTCCGACAGTCATTCCTTTTTTATTCCTTCACTTTTTTTCCGCTGACATTTCGCCTTGTCTTCCCTGCGCTTCCCCCACGTCACAAGTAACTAACATCCCGTTCGTCTATATGACTAGTTTTCACTATGTGAAACGTAAGTTCCAACGTGGTTTTCGGACTGCAGATTGCTGCGGTAGATTTCTGCCAAAACAGGAACGATAACTCTCGTTGCTTCTCATCGTTGATCACCTGCTACATTTACACCACGATTTCTATTATGCTCTTACAGTTTTCTATAAATTCAAAACGTGTTCTCCATCGAACACAGTCGTTGCATAAACTTCCTGCTGTTCTTCTGTATTGGTTGACTTTTTATGTATGTAATTAATTATCTGTAATGATTCAGCCATTCTACTCCATTTTTCTTCGAGGTAAATCTCAGTCTTTCTTCTGCACATCATCTCATCCATTTAGTTCAGTCTGCGCCGTGGTGTTGTAGTATTCCGTGCCTCATTTCAGACATTTAGTATTCCGTGACGTGTCTAAGACGAATACTGCGCCAGCAAAGTTAATCGGCGTTCTATGTTCCCAGTCATAGTTACTGTTACATTTTCTTCCTACTCCGCTCCAATTCGTGTGGCTGGCCGCATGTTGTACGAGAAAGTGTTTGACGCAACTGAGAGGAAAGCATAATTCAACCGAAGTATTTCCCTCACACTGTTGAGAGAACTCTTAGACACGTCATCCTATGGGTACCAATTGTGTCACTTTCTCGCAACGAACAATGTGGTTACCTTTCTTGTCTTCGTTTCCGTATCACACTCAGTGGTTTCTGTATCCCCTCTTTATAGCCAGTGCTTCGCTGACTTAGTGACTAGAACGTCTCGAAGGCGTATTGTGAAAGGAACTTCCGAAGAATTTGTGTTTTGAAGCCATAGATCTCAATAGCACGTTCCTCTGCTCGTTACATTGAATATGTCCTGCTGGCAGCGTAATCCGGTACAGTTCCTTGGTACTAACTTACATTGTCTACAGGCACATGAATCGTTGAAGTTTTATTCGTGAGACAGTCTTCCTAAGCAGACAGTTTCGGCCAACAGGTAAGCGTATTACGTCCAGGGGGTGCAGCTGTCCTCGAACAGATACGTAGATGAATCCCTTCCATAACGTACATTAGTCACGGCAAAGTCTCGTTCACATAAATTTTTCCATCAGGACGTTAGATAGAATAAAAATTCCTGTTAATTAGAAACCTACTTGATCGTTTTTCAGGCTTGTAAGAACGTATTACACATCAGCAGGAAGAGTGACTGTGTTTTATTCTGATATCTATGTGCTTGATTTAGTACAATTTAGTATAGGCTTTACCCTTAAGTCATTGCTGCGTACTAGCTATGGTTGAAGTGATTTATTCTAAATAGTTTGGTCATGATGAACTAGTGTTCCTGATTGATTGTCCACATGCGCACTGTACATGGTCATTTCGCTGTAGTAGTACGAGTGCGAGTATTTGTAGCAGACGTTGTTCTGGTAGTAGCAAAGAAAGAAAAGGAGAATTAAACTTCAAAATACGTTGTCAATCGATGATTAACATTATAAATTACCTCGAAGAAAACTGTCTATTGACACACAGTCAACATGGGTTTAGATAACGTCGTTCCTGTGAATCACAACTAGCTCTTTATTCACATGAAGTGTTGAGTGCTATTGACAAGGAGTTTCAGATCGATTCCGTATTTCTGGATTTCCGGAAGGCTTTTGACACTGTACCACACAAGCGGCTCGTAGTGAAATTGGGTACTTATGGAATATCGTCTCAGTTATGTGACTGGATTTGTGATTTCCTGTCAGAGAGGTCACAGTTCGTAGTAACTGACGGAAAGTCATTGAGTAAAACAGAAGTGACTTCTGGCGTTCCCCAAGGGAGTGTTATAGGCCCTTCGCTGTTCTTTGTCTATATAAACGATTTGGGAGACAATCTGAACAGCCGTCTTAGGTTGTTTGCAGATGACGCTGTCGTTTATCGACTAATAAAGTCATCAGATGATCAAAAGAAACTGCAAAACGATTTAGAAAAAATATCTGAATGGTACGAAAAGTGGCAGTTGACTCTGAATAATGAAAAGTGTGAGGTCATCCACATGAGTGCTAAAAGGAGCTCGTTAAACTTCGGTTACACCATAAATCAGTCTAATCTAAAAGCCGTAAATTTAACTATTACCTAAGTATTACAATTGCAAACAGCTTAAATTGGAAGTTGTGGGGAAGGCTAATCAAAGACTGCGTTTTATTGGCAGGACACTTAGAAAATGTAACAGACCTACTAAGAAGACTGCCTAGATCTCGCTTGTCCGTCCTCATTTAGAATACTGCTGCGCGGTATGGGATCCCTTCCGGGTAGGACTGACCGAGTACAACGAAAAAGTTCAAAGAAGGGCAGCACGTTTTGTATTATCGCGAAATATGGGAGAGAGTGTCACAGAAATGATACAGGATTTGTGGTGGACATCATTAAAAGAAAGGCGTTTGTCGCGCGGGATTAGCCGAGCGGTCTCAGGCGCTGCAGTCATGGACTGTGCGGCTGGTCCCGGCGGAGGTTCGAGTCCTCCCTCGGGCATGGGTGTGTGTGTTTGTCCTTAGGATAATTTAGGTTAAGTAGTGTGTAAGCTTAGGAACTGATGACCTTAGCAGTTAAGTCCCATAAGATTTCACACACATTTCAACATTTTGAACAAAGGCGTTTTTCGCTGTGGAAGAATCTTCTCACGAAATTCCAATCACCAACTTTCTCCTCCGAATGCGAAAATATTTTGTTGACACCGACCTACCTAGGGAGAAACGATCACCAGGATAAAATAAAGGAAATCAGAGCTCGTACGGAAAGATATATGTGTTCTTTCTTTCCGCACGCTATACGAGATTGGAATAATAGATAATTATGAATATGGTTCGATGAAACCTCTGCCAGGCACTTAAATGTGATTTGCGGAGTAACCATGTAGATGTAGATATAGATTACCAGTAATGATATGAAATATCTTAATTTCTCTTAGTTTCTGCACCAGTTACAAAACCCATAAGTAAATTTTACGTCCCTGGCTGTTTTGACGAGAAAATGCACGTTACGTTTAGAAGAACAATTTGCAGAAACTGCCCTTAAATTCCAACGGCTCAAAACGTCAGACTTGTTTGGTATCCGGCAGTCTCCCTCCGGTCGTTTTTTCCAGAAATATTTCAGACGGATGAATACTTGATAAAACGGCGGTGTTGAACTTGGAGAACAGAGCTGTCCACGGCGGGCAACTTTGCCGCGGCTGGATGCGCAGCGACGCCGACGCCGACGCCGACGCCACGGGGTGGCGAGCCAAAGCGACGCGCGGACGGCACAGTTTGCGGCCGGCTCTTGACATTTAATTAGCAGCGGCCGTGCGACAAACCGCACCCACTATGCTGCTCTCCATGCTAATATGCTACTTTCGAGGTAGTGCATTTGTGGTGTTCGTGGCAGCCTATGCTACTCGCCATTACTGCGTGCAGCACCAGTTAGAAATAATTTACATATCAGATATTACAGCCCACCCATTCGAGTATCACATTTCGCTTATTATTAGCGTAGTGCGGTGCAACAGCACAGTTGTAACAGTAAATAAACTACGTCGGTTATCATAAATTACCGGGAAAAAGCAAACAACGAGGCTCGAAGAAAAACGTGGTGCATTTGAGACGAGAGGTAACTGATTTGTACAACAGCACAAAATTACGAGGCGTGTTTTTTTAGTAAGTACCGTTTTGAAATTAAAAGGAGATGTGCTACGATATCTCAATAATTTTATTTTTACATGAAAGCCTGTACCTTAATATACTTTTCTACATAATTTCCGTCAATATTGAGGCACTTGTCATAACGTTGTACCAGTTTTTGGATACCCCCCTCATAGAAGTCTGCCGTCTGACTTGTTAACCACTGCATCACCACTGTTTTGACTTCGTCGTCGTCTTGAAGACGCTGATCGCCCAGGTGTTTCTTCAAGTGCAGGAACAGATGGTAGTCACTGGGCGCAAGATCGGGGCTGTGCGGAGGATGATCTAGAGTTTCCCATCGAAAAGACGTGATGAGATCTTTCGTCTGATTCGCCACATGCGGACGGGTATTGTCTTGCAGCAAAACGATGCCCTTGCTCAACTTCCATGGACTGTTGCTTTGATTCTGGTGTGACGTAGGCCACCCATGTTTCATCGCCCGTAACAATTTGGCTTAATAAATCATCACCGTCGTTGTGGTACCGCTCAAAGAAAATCAATGCACTGTCTAAACGTTTGGTTTTGTGCACATACGTCAACATTTTCGATACCCAACGTGCGCACAATTTTCGGTAATTCAAGTCCTCGGTCACAATGCTATACCAAACCTACGAGAAACATTTGGAAAGTTATCCCGCAAGGAGGAAATCGTAAACCGTCTGTTTTCTCTCACCTTATTGTCCACTTCCTGCACCAAACTTTCATTAACGACCGAAGGATGCCCACTCCGTTGTTCATCATGCACATTTGTGCGGCCATCTTTAAATGCTCTCACCCACTTTCTTACCATTCCATCACTCATAATGTTTTCTCCGTAAACTGCACAGATCTCACGATGAAACTCGATCGCCTTTAGGCCTTTAGCACTAAGAAATATTATAACAGCCCGTACTTCACATTCGGCGGGACTCACGATTATCTGAGGCATCTTAAATATTCAGTATACAACGTAAACAAGAAAGAATCAGACTGTAATGGCGTCACTGCGTAGATTAAGGTGCAGGCGTTGCTGTAAACATAAAATTATTGAGATATCTTAGCACGTCTTTTTTTAATTTCAAAACGGTACTTACTTAAAAAACACGCCTCGTATCACAAGTCAAACTGGGTACAGTATGCTTGTGCCTTCCGTAAATAATGCTGTTTCTGTGATTTTTAATTGATCGTAATTATTGCAGTCTCGTAGACAGGCCTTCCAAAATCACTCTAGGCATGTAAAAAAACCGACCAGTTAAAACCAGTACTGGTATCTGAGTTGTGAATAACCAGTATTTTTCAGTATTTGTTTACTCTCAGCTGTAAAACGAAATATCAATTAGCCATAGCAACACTGCCAAAAACCTTCTCTCTAAAAAAACGATTGGATTGAAATATTGCGTTATTATAAAAAATGGAAAAGTCGATTAGTGATATTTTAATAACAATGCCGACAGATGAGAACAACAAACACGCGGCGTAAGAATATGAACAGCATTGCTGCGACAATGATGTCCCTGCTTCCGTGTGGCGTGGCTTGAAGTGCGCCTCTACGTGGAGTATACAAGACTTGCTCCCACCTGGTCTATACGACAGTCTCTCGCTATTGTCACCGGGCATCTCTTCATTGCAGAATGGCACTAACTCTATCTGGAAATATCTTCACGAAGTGACGTAGCAATGAAGTACAATGTTTCATCAGGCTTAAAAGATAAACGATTTTTCTTCCATTTATGTGATATAATAAAAGAGGAAGGAAAGTATGGTACCAGTAATAAATTAAAAACTAAATAATTCATTCATTATATACATTAAGAATGGAATGTAGGTGATCGGCTACCTGTATCTACAGAATGTGATTTTATCTACTTGTAGCCCTTGAAAACGGACAAATTAACGCGAGAAACAGAGTTCTTCAACCCATTTTTCACCCTTTAGCAAAGACTATTCTTAATGTCCAAAAGTCTCTGATGAAAGGCCTATAGGTTAAGGAACACACCACATCGTTCACAGTTATATGTAAGCATTCTCGTACACATCCGTAAAATATGTATGTGTATATGTTTGTGTGTGGGGAGGGGGGAGGGGGAAGGGGCGTGGATGATTCTCGATTTACGATTTATATGGCGGCTTTCTTGGCTGTACCAGCATCTGGAAGGCACTAAGGTAAATGAATGATCTGCAAAGCTAATGGTTCCTCCAGCTCCGCTTTTCTTAGTAGCGTACTGTCACTGCAACAAAAGAACGCAGCAGAGAAAATGATACAAAATATGTCGGACTCTCTTCGCGTGCTTCAACAGGAGGGTATCATGTGCCATTCTGCTGGGTACCAAGCTACATGGGGAATCTGGGGAAAAGAGCAAGCAGGACAACCAACGAAGAACTCCTGCACGGAACTTGGAGTGACATCATATGCCGTTGGCCAGAAGGCTGACATCTCGCTGTTGAATCAGAGAAGTATTACCCAAGCTGCCGAGTCGGGTTGCCCAACTATCCGGCTACCGAGTACTTGTAAAGGTCGCTGAAATAACCGTAACCCGCCTCCGGATAGTGCACTATCTACTAATGCATGGCTCCATACACCAGCGACAGGACCTCTCTCTCACCCCCTTCGACTCACCTCGGAAGATGTTCTCCGTAGTTGAGAACGAAACGTCAGGGAGAAGAAGTTCTACAGATCGACCACGGCAACTTAGCACGGAAGAGTTTACTGATAAAGACGCCGGCCGTGAAAGCCTACATGGAATGATTCTATGATGGCTATTGCGTACAAGTAATTCTACGACACATATTAACTTACTGCATTTTATAGTTTATTCAGAGGACTGGAACAAGTGATACTGGTGAGTTGGGAGGTGAAGGAGGGGGAAGGGGAGGAGGAAAGGTCGTTACTAGATTTAGAGAGCTTCCTTCCAGTCTCCAGCAGCAATGCAAATAACCACGACAAGAATTTACTCATGTTTACACACGTACCCAGACGTTTCAAAATGGTTCAAAGGGTTTTGAGCACTATGCGACTTAACTTCTTAGGTCATCAGTCGCCTAGAACTTAGAACTAATTAAACCTAACTAACCTAAGGACATCACACACATCCACGCCCGAGGCAGGATTCGAACCTGCGACCGTAGCGGTCGCTCGGCTCCAGACTGTAGCGCCTAGAACCGCACGGCCACTCCGGCCGGCCCCAGACGTTTCAACAAATTGGCATCACAAAGCATTGACGGAGGAAATCGAAAAAGTTTAAAGAAGAGCAGTTCGTCTTGTACTATCGCGAAACAGGGGAGAGAGTGCCACAGATATGATACGCGAATTGGGGTGGCAATCATCAACACAAAGGCGGTTTTAGTTGTGGCAGGATCTTCTAATGAAATTTCGATCACCAACTATCTCCTCAGAGTACAAAAATATTTTGTTGACTCCAACCTACATAGGATGATACAATTATACATCACAATGATCATCACAATAAATTAAAAGAAATGAAAGCTCACACAGGAAGATTTAAGTGTTTGATATTCCCTCGCGCTGTTGGAGAGTGGGACGGTAGATAAATGGCTTGAAGATGGTTCGAGGAACCATCTGCCAGGCACTTAATTGTGAATTGCAGAGTAATCATGTAGGTATAGAAGCAGGTGAGTTTGATAAACCTTTCGTAACGAACGTTAATACAGCCATGAAAGATGTGTGTGTCTGTGTGTGTGTGCATTCTGAGTGGGAGAGGCGGTGGGGGATCGTTACTCGGCTTAGAGGGCTTCTTTCCAGACTGCAGTAGCATTGTAAATGGCCACGACAAGAGTTCTCACAGATACCCAGACGTTCCAACATGAATGTTAAAATATCATTTTGTCTTCTCCTGAATGAAAGGTCATCCTCAAATCCAGAGGGACACTCACTCCGTCTCCAGGCCACAAGTGGCCTATCGGGACCATCCGTCCGCCGTGTCATCCTCAGCTGAGGATGCGGATAGGAGAGGTGTGTGGTCTGCACAGCGCTCTCCCGGTCGTTATGATGGGTTTCTTTGACAAGAGCCGCTACTGTTCGATCGATTAACTCCTCAATTGGGATCACGAGGCTGAGTGTATCCCAAAAAATGGCAACAGAGCATGGCGACCCGGAAGGTCACCCATCCAAGTGCTGGCCACGCCCGACAGCGCTTAACTTCGGTGATCTGACGGGAACCGGTATATCCAATGCATCAAAGCCGTTGCCAAATTCAGACGTGATAGCGTGTAAATGATGAAGATTAGACAGTCAATATTGTCATTAAACATTAAAATCCAAACAGAAGGAAGTCATTAACAGCGGAGACCAAACACGTATTTGAAAAAATCAAAGGAACCATTCCGACATTCGGTGTAAGCGCACGAATGGGATCACGGAAATCTTAAATCTGGGTCAACGTACGAGGATTTCAACCGCTGTGTTTTTGATTACGAGTAGAGAGTC
Source organism: Schistocerca piceifrons (assembly GCF_021461385.2). NCBI lineage: Eukaryota > Metazoa > Arthropoda > Insecta > Orthoptera > Acrididae > Schistocerca > Schistocerca piceifrons. Next base: position 1,021,705,854 of record NC_060138.1, on the reverse strand, counting down.
GTAACCATAGCCCCCACGCGCTCGTCAAGCAACCATAGATGGACAAAATGACAACCTGAAGACACAAATAGCTCTTATTACAGTCAAATGTATAGCTGTACATTGCACGAAACGTAAAAATTTATTATCTTTTACAAGATTCACCAGTTATGTAAATACCTGGGAGTAACACGACTTGGGGTATGAAGAGAAAAGGCGTACACACACAGACTTTCTGCCTCGAGGCTCATAAAATGCTGGGTAAGACCTATGGTGAGGCCCCTATTAGTGAAAGAACATACAGAGACTCACTTCAACGCTTCAAGAACGGTGATTTTGACGTCGAAAACCGGCGTTTCGGTGGAAGAGAGAAGGTTGCAATTGACGAGTTTTAGCCCTGCACAAAATGCCGCAATACAGCGATGCACATGAAATGGTGATTTTACAGCATAACACGCTCGCCCCGACGTCGCAAAACCCCGTCAAAACATACTTGGAAACGTTCAGATGGGAAGTTCACCTTTTCTAATCAATGTTACACGGCTTGGCTGACAAGCACTCGTATGAACAAGTGCAAAATTGCATCGATTATGTTTTTCCTCAAAAGATGCCCATTTCTCTCGCCGTGGGATTCATATGCTGCCCGAAAGATGGGAGAAAGTAGTGGCCATCGATGGCCAAGTTTTAGACCTAATATGTTAATCACCATTGTTACCGTTACCGTTCAGTTTTGTACATAAGGAACACGGAGTTGAAACATTTAATTACTGTCTATGGCGACACAGTAGTTCTAGGAAGGGTGTATTTGTGAGACAATCCAGTGGTCCACAGCCCCGAGCCAGATCCAACTGAAGATTACATTTTGAAAAAATATCGTCGTCTACAGCGGTAGAAGACTTGAAGTTTAAGGTATCACCTTTATCCTGCGAATGAAAGAAGATGGAAGAATGGACAGTATTTCAAGTTACTTTCCTCCTACTGGGGAGGGAAACTGCTCCAAATGGGGAAATAATCAGCAATGATCGACAGTGTCAGAACGTAAAAGACAATGTAAACCATTGCGCTAAAGACACACAAACTGTATCCACAGGACACAAACTTCGTCACCCTGAAGAGTCATCTCGCTGATGTTGCGTCACACAGCCTTTAGCATTGATAATAGGCACAATTCGGCAAGGAAGAGAATCCATAAGTTTCTACAGATATGTCTTATCCAGCTCAGCCGGCCGGTGTGGCCGTGCGGTTCTAGGCGCTGCAGTTCGGAACCGCGTGACCGCTACGGTCGCAGGTACGAATCCTGCCTCGGGCATGGATGTGTTTGATGTCCTTAGGTTAGTTAGGTTTAAGTAGTTCTAAGTTCTAGGGCACTGATGACCACAGATGTTAAGTCCCATGGTGTTCAGAGCCATTTGAACCATTTATCCAGCTCACTGATGATTAGAGCCCGCAGAATGATCACATTAGTCCCAATTTTCTTTGGATTAAGACCGGCTGACTTAGTGGGCTAGTCGAGTAGCGACAGGATTCGTAAGCGTTCGTCAGACCAGAAACTTATACTTGCAGCAATGTGAGCACGGCAGTTGACGTCTTGGGTGACGGGTGTGCCCACAGCATCTTCATCATAAGAATGTTGAATAAAGGGCAACATTTAGTCACCAAGAATGATTCGTGTTCACAGTAACATTAATTAGTGGAAACGGTCATAGTACGAAAACCACGCCAAAATACACTGCCCAGTTTAATTAGGGGAACATATCTTTAGGCGTCTGCCACACTCCATTGAAAAATAACTGAGGACTGGTTATGTTACCAAATTATACCTATATCTTTCTCAAATTAAATACACGACAAAATATCATTACATCCTCGATCGTTTACATGGAAAGAACTGAAATATCCGACAGATGTCGAAAACAAAAGACACAGAATCATTCATCCCATCATCGAGGTTTTTTTAAATTGAACATTGAAAGTTTCAGTAACGTGTATGCATCCTTTGAGCGTTTATCGCTGCCTGAGACTTACGTGGCATGCACCTCGTAGGTCTACGGAGGTCACCCTATGGTGTCCGTTCCCGTTCATAAATGAGAACCCAAGAGAGATCTTGGAGAGTTCGTTGAGCAAGACGACCACGAACAAATCTGTCGAAAATGTCCCACATATTCAAGATGGGATTTATATCAGAACTCACCGCCAGCCATGCCAATACCTCAATGTCCAGGTTACGCAAAACATCCCGCACTCCCGCCACACGGCTCCTGGCATTAGAAGGAATTCATGGCCACCACCATATGGAGCAACCATCACATAATCGAAATGGGTCTTTCGATGTACTGCCTGGTAATAGGTCGACCATGGACAACGACAAGATCCAAATGGTTATCTACACTGATGCCTCCCCACAACATCACAGAACCATGGAAATCCGTCGATTTCCTGGACATTTGATACCTACCTCTTACCACGGATCTGCTCCCCTGAATACGACCATCATCTTGCGTCAGAAAATGTCTCAACTCGTTTGTGAATAACAAATTTCGCCAGTGGCGAAGTTGCCAATTGACATGGAAACGGCGAAACTAAAGGTGACATGCAAGATATTTCGTGTCAAGCGGAGTACTCGAACAAGACGTCTGAGTCGAACTTGTTCATTACAGTCTGATCTAACGGTCTCCAGTGGCCCTTCCGAGATCGTCTCGCAGTGTTCTAGGGGTATCCGTACGTTTCCACAACGCAGGAATGGCCAGATTCCGGTCTTCACGTGGTAATGTAATGCATTGGCGATCTTGTCCATCTGGCCTTATGGACTGACCTCTTCCCCTGTAGTGCGTCGATGACACGTGGATGACACATGAAGAGGCATTGAGGCATTGACATTTGCAAATTCTTTTTGGATGAAACAGACCTCCATTGTAAATTGAACTGTATTCAGATGTCGCATTGTTTGTGCTTAGTCAAATACAACTTCCTCAAATGATATCTGTCTACATCGCTAGAAAACACTAAGACATTGTTACTCACTTTCTTCTGAGGGGTCACCTGAGACTGTAAGTCATACCCACAGACGACAGGTGGCGAATGATTTTAATTGTTGCCTACACTGGAAGCAAAAATCTTAAGCCATGTAATGAGAACACAGGTACTGCCTGTATCAAAATAGATTTAACATACCGAACGTTGATACCGGTGTTCCCTTAATTCTTTTGAACAATGTACTATAGGATTACCTCCGGCCTTAACTGCAAAGTCCACACTGTGCATGTTAAACGCCTCATTGGACCGTCGGTGCCCTCGACCTCTTGCATAATTTGAAATGAGGCAATGTCAACACCACACTAGACTCCTCCAATCAGTTAGTGTGTTGTTCGGCCAAATGAACGTTTGCTGTGAGCAGAGTGTACGATTCCAATTATTCCATCGCAACGTAAGCTCGTAAACTGTTTGAGTTAGACCCGCATTAACTGGCAGCACCAGTTCCTTCCTGTCAGGTTTCAAAGCGGTTTTCAGTGACAAGACGTGACATTTGCGTCCGGTTCCTCTGGGTAATGACCGTCTTACGACTACTGTACTTTTGCCGTGATAGGTGGCTGCGAGTAGTGCACCATTCCTTGTTCTGGTATACAGAGTGTCTCGAATATTCTGGGTCAAATTGAAACGGGTGATAGTGGAACCACAGGCGATTATATTGCGATAGGGAACGAATGGTCGCAAATGAATATTTATTGTGTTGTGAATATACACAGCGTACACCACACAGCAACAACGTAGCCCATCGTAATTGTTCGAAGCGATGACCGCCAGTCTCAGTGTACGTATTGCCGTATGCTGTTCTGGCGCACTCTCGCAAAGATCCTAGGTGTCTGTTGTACAATGGACCAGGCTGCGGGTTGTAAACAGCGTACACCCCTGACCATCAAACAGACATCCTGTACACAACTTAGCTCATAGCACGTGTGTCACGAGACGACCGCTTGCATCGTAGCGGCGCAATAACCTGTGCTATAAGCACACCACTATCCATGGTGTCAGTAGTCCATTGCATCAGACAGCTTGTCATGTGTCTATGTTGAGGCGCGTTACTAAGTACAATGCATGGCGCGTAGTCAAAAATGGAACGTTACTAGTCACGAGAGTTGTCAGAATGCATTTAATGCATGGTGTAATTGGATGTGGTGCCCGTAAAGCTGCTCGAATGTACAGAGAACGCTTTCCCAACAGGCGTCACGAACTGGACGAAGTTTATCTCTGAGGACACCAACTTACTTCACGGCACAGAGAGTTGTCCAAGGTTTCCACCAAAAAACATGTTCGAACACCAGACTTTGAGGAGCTGGTACTGGATCATGTGGCCGACCATCCAGCAATAACCACCCATTAACTTGCCCGTGAAATGCACACTTTGAAGGATACGCTGTGGAGAGTACTGGTGGAATAGGTATTACACCCCTATCACAATGAATCTGTGCAAGCAATGGGACCAACGGATTTTGAGCCGTGCATTCACTTCTATCATTGGATTACACACTGCACTGCTGTAGTGCCGAAATTGTTACACTTTGTATTGCTCACTAATGAGGCCTCATTCATTCATGATGGGTGCTTTCACCAGCCGGAACAGCCATGTCTGGAGTGAGAAGAATCCCCACGCAGCCCACATCTGTGGCCATCAGCAATGATCTCGGTCAACATATGAACTCGAATTGTCCAATATCACCTAATATGTCCTTGTTTGTTGCCTCCCCATTTGGATGGTCTACGTTACCTGGTGCTCCTGGGAGACGTGCTGCCACAGTTCTCGGAGACTGTATCCTGGTTGTCTGCGGAAGGATGTTGTTTCAACACTATGGTGCACCAGCCCACTTCCGTATTAATATCAAGCAGCAACTGAACAGCACGTACGCTCATTGTTGAATTGGAAGGACAGGCCCTGTGCGAAGGCTACCGCGATCGCCATATCTCACACCTTTGGATCTTTTCCTCTGGGGCTATATCAAGACGTTGTGGTATGAAACCCCCACATAAACATATGGAGACCTACTTGCTAAGATACAAGATGCCTGTCTCCTGGTACAATAGACACCAGTGATTTTTGAAAGAGTGCGGCAGGACTGACAGCGCCGTTGCCACGCATGCATTGAGAGTGGCGGTTGTCAATTGTAACAAATACTTTGAGCTACCTTTTAGTTATGTGGTGTACGCGTGTATGTCCGTAACGCAATAAATATACGTTTCCGATCATCGGTTCCCTCTCTGAATATAATCTGTTGTGGACCTATTGTCATCTGTTTCAATTTTACTCACAAGGTTTGGAGCACCCTGTATATGGGACAGCCCGCACTAATGCAGCAACACATCAGACAGCTCCTTTCTGTCATTCTGTCACCTCTCTATGTCGAATCATCTTTCTGAGGAAATTTCATACAATCGGCTAGTATACTCGCACAAATACCACTTCCCTGCAGTCGCTTACGCCAGCTGTTGAAGTTTACATCTACAGCGCTCCATAGACCCAGTGTACGCTTGTAAAAGGATGTGTCTCTAAATTGGATCTGATGAGGAGGGAAATGTTGAAAGAATAAGTCTAAACCAGGCATGTAATGATAATGTCTGGATGTTGTAGACAAGGACGTAGCTGTAGACAAGGATTTGGCCAAAAGGGGGCTGGGTATCCAATGAGTCCGGACATCCCACCCATCCCCCCCTCCCCCAAACACGTAATGAAATTACATACGAAGTAGTAGCCGTGTAGTGAAATGGAAAGATATTTAAAGATATTTTGATTCACGCATACGACGAAAAAAGGATACGCACTATCGTTAGTCAGCGAGTTCAGCGATAGATTCAAATTGTCAACACATCCACAGCACTGCCGGCTGTCACCCACGCCTATTTCGCCGTGACCAATTGTTGGCCAAACTTGAGCTCAATGATCTTCCTTACACTGCAAGAAATGACAGATGAATACTTAAACGAGGAAACTTGGGAAAGTTTAAGGTTGAATGATTATAGATCCTTCGCATTTTCTCCACCAAAAATTGTTCTAGCTTCTCTGTCGAACAGAGATCTCGTTATTCCTAAAGCCTTGTAGGTAAAAATCACAGCGTCCCGAAAAATTCGTGCTCGCTCACTCCTGGTCACTTCTTCAGCTCAAATCTAGATTGAAAGAGGAAGAGTGTAAAATGATTTGGGAAGATGAAGTGAGGCTGGAACATGGCTACTTCTCAGTGGTTCGCCAAAATACAGAACTCCCAAGTAACATGTTTATAACCCTGGCTACCTCCTTGTTGTAGAGAAACTGGAACATTTGGAAAGAGAATTGTCAGACTAAAATCTGGATTGGTAGATGAGTGAACTGAAATAAAAAGAAGACAGAAATGTCTATTCAGATTATCAAAGGATAGTAATAACATTTTCAGTAAACCTTGTAACAGTCTTTTTCATAGTTATGAATAGAAAGGATGAAATACTTTGAGCGAAAAATGGACCAAATTACTTTTTCTGAGAACTGAGACAAAGTCTACAAGAATAATTAAATAAAATATAAAATGGAATAGAGAGAATATAGCAGGAAATAAGGCGTAACTGAATAGCACAGAGACAACAAGTCATAACTAGAATACCCTGTCGTTGGACAAAGATTTAATTTCTGGATTGCAAACCATTTCCAGATGCAGAAAAACTAGGCCATAACCTAGTAGCGATGAATAGCTGGTTGAAATTCAAGAAGATGTTGTAAAGGGAGTATACAATGAAATGGAGCACTAAAAACTTAGATCAAAATGAGAAGAAGTGGAAATATTGTAGAAGCAGACCGGCACAGGCAAAAAATGCATTCTTCAAAACAGAGAATTCTAATGGGATATTATGTAGATATGAAAATTGGAAAGAAGGTTTTACAAGTGCAAGTGCACAGCACACAATTATACAAAAAGCAGATGTCGATCTTAGAACAGCCGAAGCAAAACGAATTTAGTATCGGGAAAAGTTAAAAATGATATGTATAGATAACGTACGAAACGAACAAGCTCTAAGAAATTAGAGAGGAAAGAAATGTATTGGAAACTCTCACCAGATGGGACATGTTAGTGTGGCATTTGTTGCGACGTCGAGGTATAGCTAACCTGCTGCTGAAAGAAGCATTAGGGAGGAAACATTGAGACAAAAGCTAAAATTGGTAAAACAGATTAAGAGGATTGGGGTGTAGTAGTTACGGAGAGATTAAAAGATTAGCACGAAACAGACGGCGTGTACAACATCAATCCAATCGAAAAACCGATAGCATTAAAAAAAATTATGTACGACCCATCTAACATCGACGGAAGGCTTTCTGTTTGGCAACATAGCGAGAGCGCTAAATACGCAAGTACACTGTAGCATAATCGTATTTACCTGCTCTAAATGCCTCCGGTAGCTGCGCCTCCGACGAATCCGAAGGTAGACTATTTGAAATCATATCGTCTACACCTGCAATTCAGATACTTTAACTGCACTTTGATGTTGAATAAACCATCTTTTATAGCCGGATCTTAATTTATTTTAATTTATGCACAGGTAAATTTTTAGTCACATACTACACTCGGTTGATATCCTATAACATGACTGTTCGAGCATAGAAACCTATCATAAAAAATAAACAGATAATACAGTCAAAGAATTATACTCTTACATCAATGTCATCGGAATCTAACAGAAAACTCGTACGAAAACGACGTGCACAGCAAGCAACTACTGAAAGTAGCACTACTAATGGAAGATTTCTGTAAAGTAGGGCTTTAGTTACAGTAATAATCTCCATTGACTTATAGCGTTTAGTTTGCCAGAATAGGGGATTCCACTTTAGTAACCACGTTTCAGCAAGAGTGATAATTAATCTAGACTTAAATAAGTGCGAAATTTGCTAACATATTTCCAACGTTAACTATATAAATGATTCAGATATTTACATACATTTTTCATCTGCTTTTTCAGAAATTTAGTAATAAGGTACATGTGTCCATAGGAACAAAATCTAAAACTACTGGTATTGGAAATTAGCACGGTTTTGAGACAAACTAATTAGTTCATTAATGCCTGGTAACTAAGGGAATGTAACAAATATTAAAGTTAAGTTTGGGATTTTTAGAAACTGCATATTCTACACAAACGATCGTGTCGGAGATACTTACAAAAAAATTAAAATTTTGGGGGGAAGAAAAACATAACAGGAGGAAAGCATCCTCTTGCATTTTTACAACACGCACTAGTAAATCAAATGATAGTGATAGGAAACACATATATCTGGTCTAGTTTTACTTTATTTGTGCGGATTAATCAATTTCAACATGCACAATGACTGTCTAACTTCATAAATTTATCAATTGTAATAGAAAGTACGTCATCCTCTCAAGTACGCTGCACTTTCTTTATCAAAGTCAGTCCAGAGGCGTTTTTCCCACGATGATCTAACATCTAACATTTGCTGTATTACTCGTCGTTCCTGGACTCAAAATTCACTGTCACTTTCACTTAAAAAATGATGCCTATCTCTGGAACAATATTTACAGATTCAGTGCTCAGAAACAGAGCTGGACTACCGAGAATGTGTTCAAGTGTATGTGCTCAACAAAAGATCAGAATAACAAGGGATAACAAGTAGAAAGAACACCCAAACAGAGACGGACGATAATGCTCACTAAATCAATAGGACGTGATCACCTCAAGGAACTCGATCAGCATTCACTGAAAGCGGTTTAGGAAATCCCAGGATTCCCAAGTAAGTTATGTTCAACACTGCGAGTCCTCAAATACTAGAATGAACGGGAATATTTCAACAAACACCTTTGATGACAAATGTGGCACATTATGTGGTAAGACAGAAAATCTTGATCTAGCCATCTGAATCGAGGACACTGTTCAGATCTTTCCAAAACTTACCTCGATGTATGATACATGCCAATGCAGTGGGGAATGTTGAGGCGAACAGTCGTGAGTGGCAAAAATTTGAGGCAACTGCTGTTCTCCAAGTGTAGTGGTCTCGTTCAGGTATTTTTCGTAGCTTTCCGCAGGACCTCTTTGCATCATATCTCACATTGTGAGGTACTCCCAACAGGGTGGGTGTATTGTCTATGAGCAATACCAACCAATAAATCAAAACATTTTTGGAGGATAGTCCTCCAAACTGAACAACATGAAAGAAAATACGATTAGTAAGGGCACTGATTGTATAATTTACTCCAATCCAATGTGGTGCTTGTGAAGTAACGGACGCGTTGTGGCGCCCTGAAAATATTCTAAGTTCATAGTTGGCGTGGCCGCACGGGCTGCTCGGCAAGCCGGGGCTCGTCAGTAACGAATGGGCTTTGTATCGATGAAGAAGAATGGTATGCCACGAGTTCCAAAGATGGCGGACTTTGTGAAACCATAATGGCAGACATTTCACAGTTCATGTAGAAATTAATAGTAGCCAGATGAATCATGATACCTTAAAAAGAAACATGTACATTACCATTATTTGCACGATGATTCTGATAGTGTAATAAGATTTTCAATATCTTTATTAGTTTAAAGTTTAGTATTTGACTGTAAATTATACAAGTAACTCCACCAACGAATTTCCAAAATCTAAACGATTCATTCGATTTTGTCGATCGACATGTCTTGAGAAAGCTATTAGTGTAAACCTAAATTGGTATGAATTACATCGATAAACCATCACCTTGACCTTTTCAGGCAAGGAATTACCCACAAAGGCCAATATGAAGGCACCACTAGCAACCCTATTGTCTTTGTGACCTCTGTAGGCACGCCGGATGAAATGAACACCCCGCTATTCTTATCTTAGAAGAAAGATTAAGGAAAGGCAAACCTACGTTTCTAGCATTTGTAGACTTAGAGAAAGCTTTTGACAATGTTGACTGGAATACTCTCTTTCAAATTCTAAAGGTGGCAGGGGTAAAATACAGGGAGCGAAAGGCTATTTACAACTTGTACAGAAACCAGATGGCAGTTATAAGAGTTGAGGGACATGAAAGGGAAGCAGTGGTTGGGAAGGGAGTAAGACAGGGTTGTAGCCTCTCCCCGATGTTATTCAATCTCTATATTGAGCAAGCAGTAAAGGAAACAAAAGAAAAATTCGGAGTAGGTATTAAAATCCGTGGAGAAGAAATAAAAACTTTGAGGTTCGCCGATGACATTGTAATTCTGGCAGAGACAGCAAAGGACTTGGAAGAGCAGTTGAACGGAATGGATGGTGTCTTGAAGGGAGGATATAAGATGAACATCAACAAAAGCAAAACGAGGATAATGGAATGTAGTCGAGTTAAGTCGGGTGATGCTGAGGGTATTAGATTAGGAAATGAGACACTTAAAGTAGTAAAGGAGTTTTGCTATTTGGGGAGCAAAATAACTGATGATGGACGAAGTAGAGAGGATATAAAATGTAGACTGGCAATGGCAAGGAAAGCGTTTCTGAAGAAGAGAAATTTGTTAACATCGAGTATAGATTTAAGTGTCAGGAAGTTATTTCTGAAAGTATTTGTATGGAGTGTAGCCATGTATGGAAGTGAAACATGGACGGTAAATAGTTTGGACAAGAAGAGAATAGAATCTTTTGAAATGTGGTGCTACAGAAGAATGCTGAAGATTAGATGGGTAGATCACATAACTAATGAGGAAGTATTGAATAGGATTGTGGAGAAGAGAAGTTTGTGGCACAACTTGACCAGAAGAAGGGATCGGTTGGTAGGACATGTTCTGAGGCATCAAGGGATCACCAATTTAGTATTGGAGGGCAGCGTGGAGGGTAAAAATCATAGGGGAAGACCAAGAGATGAATACACTAAGCAGATTCAGAAGGATGTAGGTTGCAGTAGGTACTGGGAGATGAAGAAGCTTGCACAACATAGGGTAGCATGGAGAGCTGCATCAAACCAGTCTCAGGACTGAAGACCACAACAACAACACATTCCAAACTGGCTCGGAGCTCGTCGTCAGACTGCAGGAGATGGTCACGTTGGAAAATAATCCCCCAGACCATACTGAGGCTTTTATGGGGAGTGACGGAAACAGGAATATCACTCAGCTGCTCACAGGCGTGTAACGCCTGGGACCGGGTCAGGGATGCTGTCTGAGTCAAGATTGAACCATTTCTCATTATGGACAGCGTTGTCACTTCCCCAAACTTATCCTCGAGATGTTCAACAAAAAAGAGGCTTTGTAGCTAGAAAGGAGTCCCCATCTGTTCCGCTACAGACTAAATAGTGAGTCGAATATGTTTCTTTTCTTTCTGTAGCCCTACGTTCCTCCCATAGCATAGCGATGGAGGGGAACAGCTAGGGTCACATCTATTTCCGTTCTTAGGGACTGCTGGCGCCATTTGGTGACCAGCAAGGGATGACTTGGTCCGCTTCGTTGTGGGTCGTCAGGCCTGATGCCACCCACTCATATCAGGGCCTCTCCCCTCAGGCGCCACCCGCCACCCAGCTACAGCAAGGGCCACCTAGCACGATGGCCCTTGCCGGGAGTCCTGATGCCCCAGGAAGACAGGCATCTACTCCTTGGCATGCGATGGGAGTTTGCAACTCAGCCATCAACAGTGCCATCCCTGTGTTGTCAGGGGACTACCACCAAATGGGTACATGACGGCCCCACCATAACAGAGTTCCGTGCTGGATACTGAGTGCAGAGAAATTCGATATTGTCATGGGGGCGAAAGAGGACAGGAGACAACAGAAGAAGATGACGTATCCTGGAAGGTGTCTTCGCCCAAATAGTTGAATTACAGATGGATATGCAAAGGCATGACAAGAAAAGGTGCAGGAAATGGAATCTAATGACTCTATGGGTAAGTGTGCACCACTTAAGGCGTGCTTCCCCAAATGGCCCGCACTTCTGTAGAATTTGAAAAGTGGGAGATCAAACCATAAAATGTAGCCTGAACTTATAGGGCCAAAAAGTGGGAGACTCCTTTTAGTCTCCTCTTACGACAAGCAGGAATACCTCGGGCCTGTTCTAATCCCCAGACCCGCAGGGTCATAGCCTTTAGTAAGGAATATTCTGGGCCTGCGGAATTTGTAATTCTGCAACATAGTCTTACAAGTCTGCAATGACGAGGACTACACGTCTGTAGCGATAGTAGGTATTGCATTCACTCCTGTTAAATAAGAGGTAGACTGCATGCCTTTCGAAACATCTATATATGTTCCATATTCACAAAGAAATGTAAAGCTGTCGGATCTGTCTTTTTGCTGGAACACACTAATCTCCAGATTTACTAGAGGAATTGTCACTGGTTTTCACATATAGCTTGAGTGTAACCTGGGGCAATGTATAGGCTTTATTTTATAAAAATAAAATCACGGAAAAAAGATTTATTGTTTTGAAGTTTTACTAAAATCTCCAAAATGACTACACTGGACTCGCATTCGGGAGGACGACGGTTCAATCCCGTCCCCAGCCATCCTGATTTAGGTTTTCCGTGATTTCCCTAAATCGTTTCAGGCAAATGCCGGGATGGTTCCTTTGAAAGGGCACGGCCGATTTCCTTCCCCATCCTTCCCTAACCCGAGCTTGCGCTCCGTCTCTAATGACCTCGTTGTCGACGGGACGTTAAACACTAACCTCCTCCTCCAAAATGACTAGATGAGTTTTCACCAGGTTTACATAGATGTAGCTTGGGGCAACATATAGGCTTTATTTTATCAAAATCGAAAAACCAAAAAAGAACCGTAATTTAAGGTTTTATTTAAAATCGTCTGCTCAGCTTGGCAGATCAGATGTTTAACCATCATTTCATATTCCAGCAAACAATCTATAGATGGCGCTGATAGTTTTGTAGTAAAACAAAGCATCAGTAGGCCATACTCTTAACGGTTTTAACTCAGTGAGAGATGTATTTTCCGAAGTGCACACCAGTGACAGAATTTAACACCGCGATCTTATCTTAACAATTACAAACTACTGTTGAACTTGTTTCGATAGGGTATATGGAGGATTTACTGATTTTGCTTTGTGTATTGAAAACTTAACGACCCTGCTTTACTTCTTTCGATAGGTTTTATATATTTTCTTTACTAAGAAAAACGAATTTATTAAGAGTGCTTTTGATAAATACCTAAGCTTTGCATTTTTGTTTCCTTTGGTTTACATGTAAAATGCCCAGAAAACAATGGAGTCTTTCTGAATTCACCAGAACAGCTAAATGACTGAGGCTCATGTCGTCTCAAAAATTCAGACTGTGATGGTATACTTACTGCGGCTCGGGAATATCAGGCTTTAACTTGCTCTTTGGAAACTCCTTCCAAATGGAAGCACGACGTAAATCTGACTGAGAGCATTGTGCATTCTGTCGCTCCTGAAAAACCCTTCTCTCACAAAGGCTTACAATTACTTCTCTCTGACGTTACATTATAGAAGGGCAGTAGGTCATACAGGCGAGCGAAGTTTTATACCTCGAAACCAGCTTAATCTAACAATTTACCATTTCACTTTAAATGTTTACAATTCCTTGTGAGCGTATCTTATGCCATGACAATAACGGAGCACAAGGCCAGACGCTACATGTTGCGGGTGTGGACCTTAGTTTCTACGTGGTTCTTCCAAACTCTTCATTCATGTCACTAATCACATTAACTCAAACGTTGTATACAAGGATGCTTTATAAGTCAAAAATAAATTCCACGTGCGTGAAATCTCGAGCACAGCTACTAAAACATACATCTACATATATATTTACGTGATTGCAATTCACAATTCAGTGCCTGTCAGAGGGTTCATCGAACCACCTTCAAGCCATTTCTCTACAGTTCCACTCTCGAACAGTAAGCGGGAAAGGCGAACTCGTAAATATTTTCGTGTGGTCACCGATTTTTCTTGTATTATTATGATCAAAATATTTTCACACTCTGAGGACAAAGTTGGTGACTGGTATTTCGTAAGAAGATCCTGCAGCAACGAAAACCGATTTTGTTTTGATGATTTCCACCAGAACTTGCGTTTCATATTTGTGGAACTCTTTTCCCTATTCCATAATGATAAAAAACGAGTTGCCATTCTTTGAAGTTTTTCGATGTGCTCTGTCAATACTATTTGATGCGGGTCCCACAGCGCACAGCGACACTCCAAGAGACGAAGGACAAGCGTGGTGTAAGCAGTCCTTTTAAGTAGACGCGTGCCACTTTCTAAGTGTTCTGCAAATAAATCGTATTCTTTGGTTTATGTTACACACAACATTATCTGTGTGATCAATCCAATTTAAGTTATTCGTAATTGCAAACCCTTAGTTTTTGGCTAAATTTACAGGCTTGGTTCAAATGGCTCTGAGCACTATGGGACTTAACATCTGAAGTCATCAGTCCCCTAGAACTTAGAACTACTTAAACCTAACTAACCTAAGCACATCACACACATCCATGCCCGAAGCAGGATTCGAACCTGCGACCGTAGCAGTGGCGCGGTTCCAGACTGAAGCGCCTAGAACCGCTCGGCCACTAAATTTACAGCTTTTAGATTTGTGTGATTCATCGTGCAAGCAAAATTTAGCGCATTTCTTTTAGTACTGATGTGTATGACTTCGCAGTTTTAATTATTTAGAGTCAATTGCCACTTTTCGCACCAATCATGTATCTTGTCTAAATCGTTTTAGAATTGTTTTTGATCATCTGATGGCTTTACAAGATGTGAAATGACTGTATCTTCTGCAAAAAATCTATGAGGGTTGCTCAGATTGTCTTTATGTAGATCAGGAACATCAGAGGGCGCATAACACTTCCTTGTGGAACGCCAGACGTTGCTTCTGATTTAGTCAATGACTTTCCGTCAACTGATACGAAGATACGATATTTCATAGGCATGCAGTTTGATTAGAACACCGGATCTCTCAGCTAGTATATAATAATAATGAAAAAATTCGTTACCACACCCACTGATCACCATTAGCTACTCCAACTCATACGAATATCATTTTGCACCACCAATGTCACCAGCATGCTTGTTCTCACATAAAGACGTTACCCGCCGATTCAGGCAGTAGAAACACACGACACATTCCTTGACCAATTTGATCAAAGAAAAAGTAACGCACATCTGCCTGGGCCCAAAACTTACCTGTTGCAGATATATCGATGGTGTCAACGGACACTACGTCTGCGACTACTGAAATAGAACTAGTGGCGTAATCATATATGCAGCCATCTCACAAGGAATCCCTTGAGTGCGAGGTCGGGAAAGGTCAATGATGCTGACGGTATTCGACGCCTCACATATTGTCTACCTTGCAACCAAAATATTGGCTGCTGATGGCAACAGGGGGCGGGACTGAAGGTGGGCACAGCATGAAGTTATGGAGCGTAGTTGGACTGCTTAGACGACGAGTAACTCACGACAGTACTGCAGTGCTAGTGTTGATGCAAAGCACAACAATGATAACGAGAAACAAAGCAAACATTGCATTACATCTAGAACAACAGTTTTTGAAGTTGATATTTCGTCGGAAATGGACCCAAGGATTTTCGCAGAGTGAGAAAGAAGTGGCAGATGAAACATGAGCGTTTCTGCAAGAGGAGGAAGAGTAAAGTTTGGTGTTACATACACTCGACTGTGCCGACAATCTACATGAGGAATACAATGATGACGATACGTGCTTAACAACAAAAAATGATACTGAAACAGGTGACGAGCCATATAGTTCAACATCCTTGAGGGACAGGGAGCCACAGTCCTGTCTGCAGTGAGACATAATAAAGGACAGTCGTTTCCAAGGCGTGGGTACTAAATATACTTACGAACAGGGAGGATCATCCGCAGCATAGAAAAAAAAATTATAAACAGATTTCGAATAAGTCCGCTACTGTAAGACCTTTTAGTGTACAAGAAAAACTACAGATATTCAAGGGAGTACAAGTATACTTCTTACAAAAACTAGTGTTTGCTCGTTTCAAGGATACTCGATACAATTTACGGGATACGAGCCATGTAGTGAGGTCGACACCTCGTACCCGGAGAACTTGAGCACCTCTTTGGGTATCTAGTGAGCCAGCGCTCTCCGGTGGAGAAATGGTGGAGGTGGCAGTCGGGCCAACAGTTTGGGTGAGTCTTGGAGAGGACGGGCGCGCTAGACGAAATGTACTTTTAGGTTAGCATTGCTGCCTCTTGATCACGGGGTCCCGGGTTCGATTCCCGGCTGTGTTGGGGGTTCCCTCTGCCCGGGGGACTTGGTGTTCGTGTTGTCCTCAACATTTCATCATCATTATTCGTGACAGTGGCTAGACGGGGCTGTGTAAAAGATTGAATTGTGTAAATAATTGCCATGATTAGTTGAAGATAGAGAATAGGATCTGCGGCTACCTGTGTTAATGGCGAGCGTTCTTTGACATTTCCGTGACATTCGCTCTACACATGACTCTTGATTGTGCTGCACGATTTAGGGATTATTGACTGCTTGGTGCTCATCTCTCCGCCATCAGTGTTGTAGTCTTGTTTTGGTAATACCTATTTCTTAACTTCCGCCACGTATGCTCCCTCTCGTAGGCAGACTACTGGATCTAAGCGCTCTTAAACTAAAAAGGCAAATACTGCAGGGGCATCTTTTAGTCAAGTCTTTTTAGTGTTATTACAGTTTAATTTCTATTAAAGGGTCTTGCATTGTGTGTGTGTGTGTGTGTTGTTTCATACTAACTTATGTAACTACGCACCTTTTATTTATAAAGAAGGGTAATCCCCTTGGTATGTAAGGTGTCAGGCAAATCCAACACCTTCCATGAATACCCTGACATGATAAGCAAATCCAGTAGTATGTCACATAGCTCCGAATAAATCGTGACATTAAATTAACCAAAGTAATACGAGTAACAAGTGAGCAAATGGAATACCACAGACTAACACAAGAATGCCTAAATGCATGTCATACCTTCCCACCGTGAGACAGACGCAGTTCCGAGTGGAGAAACGAGAACAGAAGCCGAGAGGAGAACCGTGTTAAGTTAGAAGGCCCTACGATAAGGGACGGACACCCACGTCGCGAGCTAACCTCCAGGACCACCCCCCAGCCCATGTTAAAAGCTAGAGCCCTCCAGAAGAACAGTATAGACCTTACGATAACAAAAAGGGCCACACCAGCGGCAAGTTTTAGCGTGAGACTTTTTCGCATCTCTGTTACGTTCCAAACTTTAAAAACATTGCCCCACCACGAAAAGTATAACCTTTCTCATTGGATAGACAGAATTTTTGTAGGCGGAGCTTCAGGTTAACATTGAGACCCTGATTGGTCAGATGAAAACACAGCCAAATAGATTTTTTTTTAAACCAACTTCGGTAAATTGTAGTAAGGAGAAGTTAGAGAGGAGTTGCTTGCAAGACGGCGAGCTGTATGTAGCTGCGCCGGCCACCGCCCCCAGACGAACACCAACAAGGTAATGAACGCACGTGATGGCGCATTTTTGAGCGCATAAGGCCTCACTCAGAACTGCAGAAGTCTCATCTGTTACATCCCCTTTTTATGTAATACTAGTGTCGATCGTCAATTGAAGTTCATGGTATTCACATTTGCTACGTAAGTTAAAATCTGAAACGCGACGATTTTTCTGTTATATAATTATTGGGAAGCCACATCAGGCACTGTAATTTACGACAAGTTAGATAAGTAATTAAAGATAATTGAGGGTCACTGTAGACCATTTTGATAGTTTTCTCTTTTGTGAAACTTAATTTAAACCTAGATTATAGATGTGATATGGCATAGGTCATCCTTCGATCCATTGTAGAACTTGGAAACCCATTCAGGGAATATTCGTTCACATTTTTGTTGAACGCAGTTGGTTTTTATCATCCTGTATTAAAACATTTCCTTTTATCAATAGTGCAATTTATAAACAATGTTTTGCGAGTAGAATAAAAATTCCAATGGTAAACTTAACTGCTTTTTCGACGTTATTTTACCAGCTAACTAAAAATAGGAAAGCCTTGAACCCCTTCCACTAAATTTAGTTAGTATTAAGATTCTTTTACAGGGAGTGCAGCGGAGCTGACGCTGAAATCATTAAGTATTTGGTTATATCATCGCTAGTCTCGCTGAACGCTTCTGAACTCAACATGTCATGCGTGGTCTGGCGTCTCCTTACCAGCAACAGGTCCCAGGTTCAAACTAGTCAATTCCCTGAATACACGCTCAGAGCGTCGTTGCGCGAAAGTGGTAGGGAGACACGACATAGAACAACAGACACCAGAATGTTAGAGAATGGCGACCCTGCCAAGATGGTATAAATGGAAATGTCGTGTGGCTAGAGCCTCCCGTCGGGTAGACCGTTCGCCTGGTGCAGGTCTTTCAATTTGACGCCACTTCGGCGACCTGCGCGTCGATGGGGATGAAATGATGATGATTAGGACAACACAACACCCAGTCCCTGAGCGGAGAAAATTTCCGACCCAGCCGGGAATCGAACCCGGGCCCTTAGGATTGACAGTCTGTCACGCTGACCACTCAGCTACCGGGGCGGACGCCAAGATGGTAAAATACCATGATTGAAGGTCGACCACATACCTAACTAGGTCAGAAAAATAGCCTGTTGAAAAATTTTTGTAGTAAAAATTTTTTTTTTTCTTAAAGTTATACATAGTCGAAAACAGTAGCTGCAGCGATAGATAGTAAGAAAGTATTTAATAGAAAGTGAGACATTCTAGCAGAGACAATAGCATAGTTAAGTTATGAATTTTAATATTGTTAGAATTACGTTTTCTCTCCAATGCAAGCGCACAGGTGGCGGATACATCGTTGACAAGTTGGTTCTGATCCAACAAGTAAGTGAATTGATTGTCAAGTCGTGTGTGCAAAAAGTTTATGAAATGCGTGAGATCGTATGAGCGCATGTTGAAGTGAAGTAGGGCGCGTGAATTGCTTTTAAAACAGAAAATTAGGGATTCGGAAAGATTAGCTATGGCAGATCGAGACCTTGACTGAATTGAGGTAGAGACCCAACATGAAGATGGACAGAGAATAGAGGACAGTACAACAGACGATGCAGTATCGCGAGAAATAGTACAGATAACGCACCATAACGAGGATAATTTACGTTAAGGCACAGTAAACGTAAGTCAGCATACGACAGAGGAGCAGGAAAGTAGAGAGACAGCCGATGAGGATTCTAACTTGCGTCTTGAATACGTAGAACCCATAGTACAAGTAATCAGAGCTCCCTCACCACAGAATACAAGGGATGCGAGCAGAAACGTGTCACCGCACAGTTCAATACAATCGGTTGCAAACCAACAATTGGGTGAAAACACAGACCGTAGGACGTCGGAAGAAAACGCAATAGGACCCACCAATCCGGCAGAATTATTACAATTAATGACGGAAACCATGACAACACAAAATAAAGAAATTGCGAACCAAATTAAGATTCAGAATGCAGAAACGACGAAACAAATTGCAGAAACCACGAGACAAATGCGTGAGATTAAAGAACAAAACAAAAAAATTCTGTTACACCTAAGTCATATCGAAGACGAGGCAAAAGAATCTCGAGAAGTGATAGGAAACTTAATAACAGGTCACAATCAATTGAGAACAGATATTGACAAGGTACAAGCGGACGCACAAACATTGCGTAATGACATTCAGGAAGAGATAAAAACATTACGTAACAACACCCAGGGAGAAGTCAAGAACTAGAGAAACAGATAAACGTAATTAATAGACAAGCAGCAGGTACAGCGCGTGAAATTGTTGAAAACAGTGTGTTATGCAAACGTATCACAAAAGCAGCGCTAAAACGATATGATAACCGCATAGTCAAAATAGAAGCGCAAACGAAGCAACAATTTCAAAAATTGCGAACAGAGTTGCTGCAAACCATTGAAGAGCGTAGTGAACAGGATCGAACAAGGACTGAGTCTGCAACCACATCCGTATCTGTAACAGCACCGGAAAAACAAACAATTAACGAAGATATGCATTTTCGATTCCAATCACAGGCGGAAAATAACATACGTGAAATCAGACAGCCTGCTCCGCGGGTACGCGAAAGTTACTGTGTGCAATATCCAATGGATCTACCACAAACGGAAAGAACGACGGGAGAAATGATCAGAAACAAAAGTGACGAAGAATCGCGAATTTCATATGGAACTATGACGAAGTACGGCAACGATCATTTCCTCACAGTCAGAAAATTTCAGCACTTTCGAGAAAGAAACTCATTACATCCACGAACTTTTATTGATCAATTCCGAGTAGGATTACCAGAACACTGGACGCTAGCACACAAATTAGACTTTATATGTGCACACAGGTCAGGAACAGTCGCAGAAACCATGCAAAATGTTGCAGCGACATGCAGATCGTACGAAGATTTCAGAGAGAAGTTACTCTCACGATATTGGTCCAGCGAAGCGCAGAACAGAGTGAAGTACGAATTATTACAGAACCCATATTTTGAAAATTCAGGAGAGAAGAGTCCCGTGAAATTTTTCTAATTAATGGCAAAGAAAAATCAATGCTTAGATGTACCATACAGTGACGGAGAGTTGATTAAATTATGCGCGATGAAGTTACCATTGAAATACGATCAATCATTAGTAGGTCGCGGAGGCAATGACGTCGAAGCATTTAAAAGTATTCTAAGGGAATTAGAGTTCATATTTTCGGAAGATGACGCAAGAAAAAGACGAACGCACGTGAAAACGAAAGCAAAAAGCAGTGGAATCCACAAGACACAGTACGTAGAAACAATAATTACGAACCACGAGATAACTTCGCACCAAGAAACGACAACAGATTTCAACAAAGAACCGGTTATGGAATTAGAAGAGAATATGGTAATAACTATAATTCACCCAGGAACGGCAACAACTATTACAGAGGGACCGGTACTGGAGAACCAATAGACCGACAAATTATCAACAAAGAAACCAATATCAACAAGCGGAGCAAGAAAAGAGAATACTGATAGAAGAGGTGGAGGTAAGACCACCAAACCCTGAAAAACGTTCGAATTGACAGCTAAGCGCCCATGCCAAAGAGAATGACGCACCGACCCAGGACAATTGCTGCACCTTGAACAGAGAAGTAAATACCTTATCACGATAAGAGAAGAAGGAAGAAACAAATCCGCAGGGCCCAGAAGAAAACGAAGACAGGAAAATAACAATATCGTGTTGGTACGAAATTAATTGGGAGAATACTGACGAGGAAGATGAATTACCAGAGGCATGCACAACGAATGTAGGAGGAAAGGACGAAGTAATAAGTATTGCAGAGCTATTTGAGATGGAAACCAGGGAAAGCGAATTCAATGAGGATAATGCGCAGTCGACAGAAGATGAAAATAAGTTACTAGTGGGCACACAACCCAACGTATATAATGAAGGAAGTTATGAAGTGATAATTAAAGCATTTAGATGCGATTATGTGGAAGTAGCGACGAAGAAGGAGAAGATAGACGAGGATGAGGAAAAAGTAGAGGATGTTGAAGAAAGCGTAAATGAAGGAAGAAATAGAGAAGAGGAAATAAAAGAGAGAGAAGTAGCAGTCGAAGCTTATCCTACAGAAAGTTCGAATTCACAAGGGAAATTCCTGAAAAGACTCATATATGATTCAGTGGAGGATTCGTTGATGCAAGAAGAAGAAGAACAGAACCAACCCTTTCAAATTCAACCAATTGTGAAGGCCATGGTAAAGCATATCCCAGTCAATATTGTAATTGATAGCGGAAGTGAACTGACTGCGATCTCAGAAAATTTATTCATGCAGTGTAATGCCAATGAGGAATTGCCAATTCTGAAAATACGTAAGATTAAAGTAAGAGGTCCTATTAGAAACAACACTGCGGAAGTTACAAGACAAACAAGGTTAATTCTTTTGTGTCAAGGTCAAAAGATCGAAGCCAACTTTGTGATTATACCTAAACTAACTGTAGATTTGATTATAGGTGCAGATTTTTTAAATGAGAGACGAGCGATAATAGGTATGGGGAAAGGTAGCGTAACATTCGGGAATGTCACACTTCTCTTTGAGCAAAAGCTATAATTAGAAGAAATACCAGTTATAAACAAACAATTAAGAATGACGCGAGATAAAGAGGATGAAGAATTAGAATGGTATGCACAAAAGGGGGAATCGCCTCAACTCATGTTAGAAGTCCATAAAGAAATCGACGAAAAATTGCAAGAAGTTCAAGGTATTTTGGAACACAGTAAAAGAGAATTAGAGGGTATTTTACGAGATAAGGCAGATGTATTTTTACCTAAGACTGGCAGTATTAAACACTTTCAGTACAAGAAGTTCAAGTAAATAATCAGCACAATATTTCAAGTTTATGTTGCAAATACGATCCTCAGGAGAAAGAAGAATGAAGAGAGAGGAAGGTAGGGGAAGAGAAAGTAGTTTCAATAAAAACAAAAACCAAAATAACACCAATAGTAGCATAGATTAAGGTGAAGGGATAAAGCGTAGATAGCCTAACAGCATGAAATACTAAAATGCTATACACCACGACACGACACAAAAATAAAAAACGAATTTGAGGAATCTTGTAGAAGTTAAGACTCAAAATATCTTAGAATTGTAACATGGAAAGGGCGCCGAAATTTGTAAATCTTTTTAAGAAGGCGTAAAACAATGTAGGTACTAGACATATGTTAGATGATTGTAAGTAAAACTTTTTGTTAGAACCATTGTAAAAACTCCAGCAAAGTCCAGATGCAATGACCCACAAGCTGCAACACGAGAAGTATCAAGAAAGAAAAGGACGTAATTAGCAAGACACGATTCCTACAAGGCAGAAGCGTCGAGAGAAGGGAAAGGACAGCAAAACCACAGAGTGGCAGAACCCTGCAGAGACACGACAGGACGCCGAACACCAGAAGGGTCTCGGAACACCCCGACTCAGCGGAGCGAGCAAAAAACGGCTCAACGAGAAGACCGCTTGGTCAAGCCACCACTAGCAAAAAAATATGTGTAAAAGTCACACTGCTGCTATTAAACAGCATGCTGATGCACGAAACTGAAGAAAATTTCCACAAAGTAAAAATGACATGCCCAAACAATTTATCAAACTGTTACTAAGAGGAGAACTTCAAAGCGTCTAGTTATCAATAAATATTTCCATCTCCTGCCCAGAGAAGAACCAAGAAGCAAGTAAGAAGCAGAGAAAAAGCAGGAAGAATAGAAGCTGAAGATTCGCAAGATTGAGTCCAAGAAAGAAGGTTGGTGAAGAATAGACGACATACCTTTCCAAATCCCTATCCTATTGTAAACTAGTTGTCTGCGAAGTATTACAACGAAAAACGACCGCTTTCAGCGACACACAACGATGACTTTCACGCATACAAAGCCAGTAAACCACGAGAGTCTGCAATCACAGTTCCATTCCATTATGGGACCTCCACAACAGCCACACACACTTGCAATGACAACAAGGAACGACGAACGAAGCTCTACATCAAATACTTGCCCACATCCATCTCGCTCAAGTCCATCACCTTCGTGCAAAAACATACGTCAACCTCATGCTTAAACATTCATAGGATTGTGTGAATGTGTGAAATCAAATTATGTGATGTAGGAATTGTGCAAAAGAAACGTGTGAAAAGCTAAATAAGTTAAGCACACCAAACAGCTAATAAACTACAAAATAACAGTCATTGACTATGGACTTAAGTAAAAAATAGACTATCGATAAAAATAAGTCATTAGTTCTGAAATGGACAGTATATAAAGAACAAAAGTAAGGCATAATAAACACTAAAACTATATGCCACTTATTATTTCCTCATAAAAAGAAAAGAATAACTATATTTTACTTATTTTCCCCTTATAAAAAAAGAATAAAAAATTATCTTGTTGTATGTTTTCCCTTTTTTTTAACATTTGTACCATTTGTTAGGATAATATTTCAATACTTGTGTATGTATATTTCTTTTTCAAAGCAATTCTTGGAAATAATTCTTATTTGTTAGTGTAACAATATCGAAATGAGTGTTTAGAAAGAAAAACATTTTACTTGTACATGATATTTACAAAATGTGTTAGGAATAGATTCTACTTAATTACTACATTTATATAAAAAAAAATATTTCTAAGAAAATCGATGTGAAAGACTCCTCACTTCCGATAACAAACTTCTTAAAAACCAAAGTTCACACATAAATAAAGAAAGAAAATAATTAAAAAGATAATAATTATAATTTCTTTTCTCTTGTCAATATAAACATATTTTTGAGAATAATGTGGAAGAATGTAAAAATATAAATTAGTAATACAAACTAGCATAGAACCAGAATAACATGCTGAACAGTAGGCAACAAAATTTAGATGAAGGAATAATTTTTGACCGACTTAGACAACGATTCAATCATTGCCTAACTTCAGTGCAAAAATTAAGTTCAAAGGGTGGTAATATGTAAGGTGTCAGGCAAATCCAACACCTTCCATGAATACCCTGACATGATAAGCAAATCCAGTAGTATGTCACATAGCTCCGAATAAATCGTGACATTAAATTAACCAAAGTAATACGAGTAACGAGTGAGCAAATGGAATACCACAGACTAACACAAGAATGCCTAAATGCATGTCATACCTTCCCACCGTGAGACAGACGCAGTTCCGAGGGGAGAAACGAGAACAGAAGTCGACAGCAGAACCGTGTTAAGCTAGAAGGCCCTACGATAAGGGACGGACACCCACGTCGCGAGCTAACCTCCAGGACCACCCCCCGCCCATGTTAAAAGCTAGAGCCCTCCAGAAGAATAGTATAGATCTTACTACAACACTAAAAGGGCCACACCAGCCGCAAGTTTTAGCTTGAGACTTTTTCCGTCTCTGTTACGTTGCAAACCTAAAAAAACATTGCCCCGCCACGAAAAGTAACCGATAGGACCACCCCCAAGCCCATGTTAAAAGCTAGAGCCCTCCAGGAGAACAGTATAGACCTTACGATAACAAAAAGGGCCACACCAGCGGCAAGTTTTAGCGTGAGACTTTTTCCCATCTCTGTTACGTTCCAAACTTTAAAAACATTGCTCCACCACGAAAAGTATAACGTTTCTCATTGGATAGATAGAATTTTTGTAGGCAGAGCTTAAGGTTAACATTGAGACCCTGATTGGTCAGATGAAAACACAGCCAAATAGATTTTTTTTTTTAAACCAACTTCGGTAAATTGTAGTAAGGAGAAGTTAGAGAGGAGTTGCTTGCAAGACGGCGAGCTGTATGTAGCTGCGCCAGCCGCCGCCCCCTGACGAACACCAACAAGGTAATGAACGCACGTAATGCCGCATTTTTGAGCGCATAAGGCCTCACTCAGAACTGCAGAAGTCTCATCTGTTACATCCCCTTTTTATGTAATACTAGTGTCGATCGTCAATTGAAGTTCGTGGTATTCACATTTGCTATGTAAGTTAAAATCTGAAACGCAATGATTTTTCTGTTACATAATTATTGAGAAGACACATCAGGCACTGTAATTTACGACAAGTTAGATAAGTAATTAAAGATAATTGAGGGTCACTGTAGACCATTTTGATAGTTTTCTCTTTTGTGAAACTTAATTTAAACCTAGATTATAGATGTGATATGGCATAGGTCATCCTTCGATCCATTGTAGAACTTGGAAACCCATTCAGGGAATATTCGTTCACATTTTTGTTGAACGCAGTTGGTTTTTATCATCCTGTATTAAAACATTTCCTTTTATCAATAGTGCAATTTGTAAACATTGTTTTGTGAGAAGAATAAAAATTCCAGTGGTAAACTTAACTGCTTTATCGATGTTATTTTACCAGCTAACTAAAAATAGGAAAACCTTGAACCCCTTCCACTAAATTTAGTTAGTATTAAGATTCTTTTACAGGGCGTGCAGCGGAGCTGACGCTGAAATCATTAAGTATTTGGTTATATCATCGCTAGTCTCACTGAACTCTTCTGAACTCTACATGTCATGTGTAGTCTGGCGTCTCCTTACCAGCAACAGGTCCCAGGTTCAAACTAGTCAATTCCCTAAAAAACACGCTCAGAGCGTCGTTGCGCGTAAGTGGTAGGGAGACACAACATAGAACAACAGACACCACGCAGAGTGTTAGAGGTAGTAGCAAAAACCGTTTTGCCGAAGCGCTAGTAGTTTGTTATTCTTCTCGTTGTTGTTGTTTTGGTCATCAGTCCTGAGACTGGTTTGATGCAGCTCTCCATGCTGCTCTATCCTGTGCAAGCTTCTTCATCTCCCAGTACCTACTGCAGCCTACATCCTTCTGAATCTGCTTAGTGTATTCACCTCTTGGTCTCCCTTTACGATTTTTACCCTCCACGCTGCCCTCCAGTACTAAATTGGTGATCCCTTGATGCCTCAGAACATGTCCTACCAACCTATCCCTTCTTCTGATCAAGTTGTGCCACAAACTCCTCTTCTCCCCAATTCTACTCAATACCTCTTCATTAGTTATGTGACCTACCCACCTAATCTTCAGCATTCTTCTATAGCACCACATTTCGAAAGCTTCTATTCTCTTCTTGTCTAAACTATTTATCGTCCATGTTTCACTTCCATACATGGCTACACGCCACACAAATACTTGCACAAACGACTGCCTGACACTTAAATCTAAATTCGATGTTAACAAATTTCTCTTCTTCAGAAACGCTTTCCTTGCCATTGCCAGTCTTCATTTTATATCCTCTCTACTTCGACCATCATCAGTTATTTTGCTCCCCAAATAGCAAAACTCCCCTACTACTTTAAGTGTCTCATTTCCTAATCTAATTCCCTCAGCATCACCCAGCTTAATTCGACTTTATTCTTCTCAAGTTTTAGTAAATAGCTCCTTGAGTAATTCTTCGTACATACTGAAGTGTTTATTACTTGTGAGTGTGATTAGCTTAAATTTTCTAGTCGAGCATTTATTCACGGTTGATGTTAGCGGTAGCCGGTGCGTTGCATCTTGGAAACATACTTCGCATTGTTTGGCACCCTTGATTAACTTTAATTGAAATTTTTCTGGAGATCAATGGTTTTGTTTTGATGCTCTTAAATTTCTCTTGCCCATTTCTGCTCTAGCCTTGAGTGCAGTCTCCCTGGAGATAGGCCAATAGTATTATTTTACCCCGGCTTTATTTAAGAAAAGATTTTTGTATGTTACAGTTGAGCCAGTGTTAACTTCACGCCTTGTCGCTGCGGATTGGGTGCCCAAAGTCTGCCTCGGATTGTAATGTGGTGTCTGCGGGCTTGCCTCCTAGTCTCACTTGGTGCGGGTTCCTCATAATTTATAGGCTGTGGTTCAAGGAATCTCTTTGAGCATATCGTTTCGCCTGAAATTTTGTAAGCATTAAGAGTATATCAATTGCACTTTATAACAAGAAAAGATAATGCCTGAAGCTAGAAAAATGCATTGGTAACGCTTTTGGACAATAATGAAAATTCGGTTTCGTAATGTAGACGAACCACGTTGTAAAGTTGCACTGTATTAGTAACAAAAGATGTAATGCTTGAACTCGTAAACTGCTTCTTTTAATAGTTATGGAACGTATTGCTAAATTTGGGTTCTCAATGTAGATGATCTTTTCCTAACGTTGCACTGTATTAACTGAAAAAAGTTTGATTCTTGCAGCAGTTAAATGGTTTGGTGTCAAAAGAAAGGAACTTATGAATACTCATAATACACTGGTAACTTTATTGTGGTAATAAATTTTGTGATGGTATTACTTAAAAGAAACAAACGATGCTCAGCTTGTTACCCAGTCCTTCCACTAGGACCTGTTGATTATCCCCTCTCATTAATTAACGTCCTTGTTAGGCCGTATCAGGATGTGTATGATAATGACCTACTACGTTATGCACACCAAATTGCGTGCGGTATAGATTACAGAGATTTCAAGGGAAACAATCGATTGTGGCATAACTTGAAACAGTACTACGGTACTGGAAAACGTAGGACAACGAAATTTCAAAATAAAGCGTCAACTTGACGATGCACAGAAAACTGCGGGATCAGGGCGAAAATTTGTAGGTGAAATAAACAAAGTCATCCCATCGTTCAGTAACGAATTCGTTATCAACTCCAATCAATCGGAATTTGAAGATGAAACTGCACATAAAAGGAACCCTAGAAATTAGACGTGCCGAGAGAGTTGCAACAAGATCAAGTAACGTCAGTACCTTTAGGCATTCCTATGCAATTATTCCGACTGTTAATATGGACTGTAAATTGGCTGGAAAGTTATTTATTGTGCTGCTAGAAGTTGGAGGTGCTCTACCCCCTACGATTCTTTCTCGTGTGCGTGATCTTATAAGGGCAGTAGGGAATATTTACGTCATACCAAGCAAAAGCAGGAAAATGGGCAGAAGAGAACATCTATTGTATGAGCACTGGCAAAAATAACTTGCTATTGCATGACACCCGGTCTGCCTATAAGAATCATACTCCTTTAGAGGAAGTTATTCCCCTGAAAAGTATGTGACTTTACAGTTCATAGCACCTGGAACCACTGGAAAAATTCAGTCTCCGTACGTTTGTTTTTACCGTGCTTATGCAACATATTATCGCAATATCTGCAGCTATGCCTTAACCGATAGTCAGTTTCACGATAGGCTCCATGACAGACTGTCTTGCATTTGGTAGCATGCCGACGCCTTCTGTCAGTTCTCATCAGCCGGCCGGTGTGGCCAAGCGGTTCTAGGCGCTTCAGTCTGGAACCGCGCGACCGCTACGGTCACAGGTTCGAATCCTGCCTCGGGCATGGATGTGTGTGATGTCCTTAGGTTAGTTAGGTTTAAGTAGTTCTACGTTCTAGGGGACTGATGACCTGAGATGTTAAGTCCCATAGTGCTCAGAGCCATTTGAACCATTCGAAGATCTCATCACCCCGTAACAACAATATGCATTCCATGGTTTGTAACTCCCGAGGAGTTTGCCTTCGATCTTGATGGTGCGAACCTTTGTGATCACTGTGACGCGCCATTTTTCATTCGGTGCTCATGATGAAAGTTAACGAATGGTTTGTTTTGAACATTTCTTGAAGGTCAACGATGTTTATTTTGCGAAGTTTAATACATACATCTCATAGAAGGTCAAGCAGTGTACTACCAGGACACTCGTTTGCTGTATATATGTGATGAGTTATTAGCAACCAACATTTTTCTGTCATGATTCTTAACACATTCAAATGATCCTTATTAAAGATTGGAACTTGAGACCTCGCACGCAAGGGGTTCCTTGTCAGACCGCTCTCAGTTGCAAAAACGCAGACATGGTGCTTCTCCTTCCTGATCCGTTTCCTTATAGTCGCATAGCATTTTACAGCTGCATATCGACCCACTTGTTTATAGTAAATACGGCGTTGGTATTTCTTTTCTGTCGTAAGAACAGCAGTAAATAAAACTGTAACGATTATTTCAGCCTAACTTTTACAGCTAATGGGATTGTATTGTGCAACATGATTGATATGTGACTTGCAGTTGCCAGCTTTTCGCAAATTACGTTTTGGTATTTCGTGTGTTTATGACGTTTCGCACATTGAGGTTTTGCTGTCGTTTCTGTTTTATAACGCTGATTAAGCTGCCAGGTAATGGTCAGTGACGTAAAACGGTAACAAATTTTAAAAAAAATTGTTTTATTGCAGCCAAGTGTCACGAATTTTTTGAAGCGTATATCTGCTGCTGACAGCTGCCTGTAGAAAACATTTAAAAATATGGAAAATGTGTCTGGTTGAACTACAAAATAGCGTCGATTATAGAGGATTGGACTGAATCAGATACAAGCCGAAGGAAAACAATAAAGAGCTGGATTAGTTGCTGTACGAAACGCTTAGTTGGACGTACTAGCACTTCGATAGAAATCCGTTTCGCAGAGGCACTGAACACTCGAGCGTCGTCGTGTGCGCTGCAGATGCAAGGGGTCGTCCCATCAGCCACCGGACCGCGACCCAACAACGCTAACACGGCGATCAATGCCCTAATTGAGCGGATCGAGCCGCTGATCCTCACTGGCTGAGTGCCAGCATCCCCCAGCCAAGAGTCACTCGCCGCCGGTTGTAAATCTCCACTGTCCACGCGCCATTACTCTCTGCTGCTCTGCCTAACTGATACCCATCCCGATGAAGCGGATTAGCTTTAAGTCCACACTGCAGTAAAGCGCCAAAGACCTACGCTGGCATCAATGTCGAAATCTAACTATGAAGTACGAGATGAGTGCGCAGAGGAAAGACGAGACAGAAGTTGAGAAGAAACAGTCACTTGTGACGGAGTAATGATAGCTGAAAGAGTAAGAAATTCAATCCGTATAAACATTATTATTTTGTTTGTTGTGGTTTTTCTGACAATATTTGATTATTTATGAATTTTTCATCTACGCCGTTGGATATTCTGCTATGGTGCCATTAATGTAAGGTACACTCCGGAACGAGTTAGAATTCCTGAACAATGCAAGATTATGCATGTATTATAAGACACTTGAAATTAGGGAGGCTCAAGAAAAGACTAGACAGCGTTTCACAGTTGCGTTACAAAGACAGTAATGCAAGTACCATCATTTTTTGAGAGTACATCCAGGATATTATTAATTCTTCATCCGATGTTTCGGCTGACGACCTTTCAGCCATTCTCAAGGTGAATGACTTGCAAGATTTTTAAAGCACTTTGCACAGTAGACTAAACGCGCACGCATTAAAGATATCACTGTTGGTAACAAGGGTATCAATCATGAATAAAACTTTACGCCTCTAACACTAAAACAAAGCAAGATCAATGTCAGCGGATTCACAGTGCTTACGAAGTATGTAGTTGATTATTATGAATGGCTGATTTTGAAGTACCAGTCAGTGAAGATCTAGAACAATATTTCCTTTGAGAGTGAAAATATGAAATGAGTGGTTCACATGATTTGTCGAGTTGGAAACCCTAACCTCACTTGAACAGACTGTCTGCTAATTGCATTTCCACAGCTTCGTTGACCACTGACACCCAGCAAGGTGAGGTTGTGGCCAGTATCTTAACTATCCAGCAATTCCACGGATTACGGTAAAGGTAAGATACTATATTGCGATTGAAATTACTTGATTATAGAAGTCCACCACTTGGCGCTCCCGTGTTGCCACATCGGCTACCGCTCATTAAAAGGCGACACGCAAGCACGGCGGGAAACTGTACATGTGCTGAAATGTTGTTCGTGTAATACGGAGCAGTGTTGAAATCTGCTGCCACCAGGTATGGCGGGAACGCGAGTTGCTCTATCCTCAGTTGATTTTAAGAGGCGACTGAATAAACTGCGGCAGACAGTGCGTTTTGTAGCCTTAAGTTTGCACTCGTGTCCTAACATAACCACAACTCTTGAAGTGCCATGTACAAGAGAAAGTGACGCTTAGCAACCTGCGGCAGAACCAGCAAATTAAAAACAAAAAACTCAGTTTTAGTGCTAAAAGCGAAATGTAGCACCTCGCTTTTGCTACGCGAGCTGACGCGATACCGACCGAAGTGCAGTCTTCGTTGGAGCTCATTCTCAGGTTATAGGCGACACAGGCAGATTCCAAACGAAAAAAGACTGTTACAAAGAAAAATAAGAGTAAAAAATGTCGATAGATTATGAAAGTGATACGACAATAGGTTAACAATAAAAAAATTAAATTGAAACCAATTAATTGAAAATAGTCAAAGTCATCTTGACAAAGATTTAAAAATAAGAAAAGTATTGTTGCCTAAGGAGATTCGAACCTACGATATTTTGCACCACGCCTATAGCTTTTCTCCTACGCTACGTAAGACATCCAGATTACAGTGTTGTATTTAATTCTCTATAGAACCAGTTACAATGATCATTTGCTGTCTTAAAAAAGTTCGGTTTCACGCCATGTTGAATGAAGTTTATCTACTGTAAATCTGTCTCTGTGATGATAATAACTGAATATGTGAAACCAAATCTCGTCTTTTGCGAATGAATCCAATAGTCTCTGGCTAGTGGTGCGTACGAAATATGCGTTTTTTCGTTACTATCGTTGTGAGTGTTGCCTTGGGTGCGTTTGTCATGTGCAATGAAGCGTGAAATAAAAGGGCTAGACCCAGGATTCGCGATCCAAACATAACAAGGAAAAAACTGGAAGTCAACTGACCGTTGGTTGGGGCAGTTTGGCAACTATAAACAGTTCAGGTGCAACGTTGAGGGCTCTGATTGGAGGAAGACACCTCCAGCATGTGAAGTGTAAACTATCAAATAATTTTAATCAAGCTATAGTTGATTATCAGCTAAATACTGACCACATGCTTTGGATCTTATGTGTGGTTAAACTTCCGTCGCATTTTCAGTTCGCCATGATTGCCATAAATGCCTTGGATAACAGGCTCAAATTGGAAGACAGAATTCTCGCTGTACTCCACCACCGACAATGCACCAATACCGTCGGTAATAGCACCCCCGCGCATGGATCGCAGGACCAGCGTCGGCATGTCCACCACCTCACCGCAGCTGAGCCTAGGCGACCATAACCGAGATCCGCCAAATGTGACCTCACAGCTCCCACTCATGACAACGACCTCCAAGCAGACACAGCAACCTCCCACGCACCTGGCAACAATGCGCTTCGAGCTGCCATGCCTGCACAGGACCGACTTTGCGGGTTTCACACACAGTTTGATGACACCTCCACATAACTGTCAGCCTCTCTGTGACCATCCAAAACAAATTAAGTGGTCTGTGACAGGTGCACCAGACTACAGAGGCTATTCAAGTCACCTCATGTCACATAATGGCAATGAATCGCCTCCAATGGCATCACCATATAATGGCAGCTGACTTTACATCCTCAATCTCTCACGCCAATGCACCTTTGGCCCTTCCTCTTACATCATATGGCACTTCTGCTATACAGCTTCATATTGCGAATAGCTCTGTGATCACCATCTATGGCTCAAACTCCCACACACTGGATTTGGGACTCACAGAACTGGTCGCATGGAACTTCCTCACCACAGACGCCAATAGACTTGAACTTGGTGCCGATTTCTTTCACCTTTCCGACTATTACCGTATTGGCTACAGTTACTTTTATTCACCAAGACTGTGACTGCTCCTCTGCTGGTGACATTGGCCATGCCCTTCCAGCATCACAGCACACTGTCACCATGTCTCCTTCAGATAGTACTAAGTCTTGTACTTAAATGAATGATCATTTTCACTATTTATAAGAGTGCATCGTGTTGCTCATAAAATCCAAAACTACCGCAATTCGAACAATGGGTGAATTCTCTTTGTCTAAAGCATGAAAATCATGCCATATGATGAGCAATCCACAAGATGTCTGACGAAGTTACCACAGAATGTCGCTATCTACAAATTCATCAGTAACAATACTCAGTCACAAAATGGCTCTGAGCACTATGCGACTTAACTTCTGAGGTCATCAGTCACAATACTCAGTCACACTATCCCATGATCACCCATCACCTGGTCTCGACATGGCAACGGCAGTCTCTGAGAAAGAGCCTATGTCAACACAACCTCCACTCATCAACAGGGTCAGTAACGGCCTCCTGCTCAAAGCTTGCCACTGTACCTCCAGGCATTCCTGCACCCACAGTGGGCTATCAGAGATGGAATGGTACACAATATTGCCACCAACCAGGTCCCCCAGTCCGCCACAGATGGTGCAGGTTATCAACAGACATGATCTGTGGCACGGAGGCAGCAGCCAGTGAAATCTTAAGAGCCAGAGCTTTGATATCTTTGGTCAGCTCATGAGCTGGACTGTATGTTTATATGGACACTACAGGGCCCTTAACGCTCATATGATAATTGATAATTACCTGATACAGAACACTCAGGGGTTCTTCCACTCTCAGTCTCCTTGACTGCAAGTATGCTTACCAGCAGATACCGATGAGACAGCGATTGCCATGCCTTTCTGCTTACTCAAGTTACTGTTTATGCCTCACAGCCTCAATAATGTGTCTCAGCTCTGACAGCAATTTATTGACAACATTTTGGTGAAGCTCCATTCCTTCTACACCTACCTAGATATCATCCTCATTTTCTCCCCCAGAGAACGACACACATGATTTGCATCTCATACAAGTTATTGGAGTGCTTGCTGATAATGTTGTTCCGATTAATGAAGAAAATTGCCAACTTCGATGAAATTGATCTTTGTCAGACTTCTAACCGGATGACACTGCTGCAGACAATCTATCATGGATCAATACTAGCCGTCCGTCGTGATCGAGCGGTTCTAGGCGCTTCAGTCTGGAACCACGTGACTGCTCCGGTCGCAGGTTCGAATCCTGCCTTGGGTTTAGATGTGTGTGACATTCTTAGGTTAGTTAGGTTTCATTAGTCCTAAGTTTATGGGACTGATGACTTCCGATGTTAAGTCCCCTAGTACTCAGAGCCATTTGAGCCATTTTTCATCAATGCCATCTCCACACAAATCGAATACGAGAAGTTCGCAGAGGCACAACTGCAGGACCAGCAGCTACAAGACCTTTTACCCAATCCCATTACTAATCTCAAACTTGAACGCTTCCCAATACTGGGTATGACAGATCTTGCGAGATGTGTGACAAAACCGAACTTGCTCCTTGTCCCTCAGCGACTTTGGTAGATCCTCTTTTACCAGCTGCGTAGCATATCACATACGACGTGCCTTGTTACAGATCGCTTCATGTGGCGAATGTTAAGAAGGATTTAAAGAATGACATGCTCATGCATGACATGTAGACGGAGAAAAATGAGGCATCACGCACCACCACTTCTAGACCGGTATGTGGTTCCCAACAGACATTTCCAGCATATACACCTCGATTGGATAGGACTCTCCCAAAGATCAATGAGTGTAGAAATTTATTTCGCTCGTCGACCACGTAATATTCACACCATGGAAGATTCAGCAGTCAGGATTTTCGTTGATACGTGGATTTTTTTCGATTATGATGCCTGGCATCTATCAGCGCTGATCAAGGCCGGCAGTTAGAATCGGCCCTGTTGAGTTAACTATCCAATCCTTGAGCTCTCGTTGGTACCAGGTGTCTGCCTGTCACCCACAGAGCAGTAGCCTCGTCGATCAGTGGCGCTGTACCTAGAAAGCGGTACCATGAGCCATGAAGGTCAATGCACTGAAGCCCTGCCTTTGGCGCTGTTAGGTGTGTGCTTGGTATACAAACATGACTTAGGGGCTTCTCTGGCAAATATTCTGTATGGCGAAACACTCTCCAAACCACCTGATTTAGCCACCAGTCATGGCAACTGACGTAGCTGTCCTCATCACACATATCAAATGCCTTATGGCTACCTCATTATCACTGTACCCAAAACATCACATCCTCTCAACACCTCTTCCAGGGACTCCAGCCACTTCCACTCCGTAGGCTGCCCCATAGGCTTTGCTCCAACCATTACGACCAGTCCCAATATGAGCAGACTTGGCGACCAATAGTACATCTTCAGGACTATCGCTTCTACACAGTATCATGGGAACCACTCCCACATATGGACGTTCTGGCTAGGACAAATACCGCTTCGATCGTCATCTGCAACGACTTGGACCTCACTGCCCCTCTACTGCCACTCACGTGTCGAATGGTTTCAGCATTATCAGATTACAGTGGTCAGCTCTACTTCGGGTGGGCGGAGGGGAGGAGGCTCTGTGAGGTTGCGGCGACATGTTAATCTCGCTGACTATCACGTTTTCACATTCACACTCGTCTTATTTTTCTCTTTGTAGTGATTAGACTGGCTTTTATCTAAAAATTTTGGATCGTATTTTATTTAACTTAGGTTTATTTAATGCCTATACTGGTCATTTAGTTCAGTGATTGGGGACACCCCTCCCATACTTTTCGCCAACAACCAAACGCACCTAGGTTTTTCCAGATCTGGTATCTGACCTAGCTGCTGCCCTCATGCAGGCGAAATAATTCTCATATCGACGCTCTCAGCCAATCACAAGCACTCAGTCGTGACGTCTGCTGATCTGAATCCCAAAGTCGTCTGCTGGCCGTGCCGAAACATATTGGCGAACGCCACAAACGTTGCACGGCTTGCAGCTGAGTCCAAGCCAAGGGGCCCAGCATGCCTCCATAGCTGGCAGAACATACACACGCATATACAGTTGCGCCTACGTCTCCCATCACAACAAGACCCACACCCACTGATGAATCTGCATTTTAAAGTTTGCACTCTCTTGTGTAAGGTTGTAGCTCACATAAAGCCAACCAATCGATGGAACATGTAACCTCCCCCCTCACTTATCGATCTCAATAACAGTGAAAAATTAAACTGCGTGCACCTAATGGAAATTTGGGAAAAGCAATCGTCACCGAAGTTAATTTGTCGGTAAAGAGGGAGGAAAGGGTTACATCTAAATGAAAGGAAAAATGCAAATGAAATTGGTGGAAATTAATTTTGAGAATAGGGTAAAATTAATAAAGAAAGTAAATGTGCGGTGGTTACGTTAACAGTTCTTTGGCGTTAATTACATATTTGAGATTTGGGGAAAATTACGGTCGCCAGTCTTATGGACAACTACTATAATAACTGAAAATGAAAGATTAATGCACATATAATTAGCACTAAAAGCGTGGCAACTGAAGGTTGACACATGCTGTGTAAAAACTGAATGTTTGTCAGTAGTAATAAATTTCGCTACACTCTGACTTAATTTAGCAAAAGAATTAATAAAACCGGAAAATTGAAAGTTAATTTAGTGACTGAAATTAATACTGCACTTTGTTTCTGAAGCACTACGAAATTCAATAAAATAAGGTTAGTCTTGGGCTACCTCAACAATCATTTCAAAAGTTACTTGAATCTACGCAATTTAGAAATAAGAGATTTAAGTTTGAACTTGAATTAAATGATTCTGAACAATTAACAGTAGTAAAATTTAGTACGTACCAAGCAGAGCTGCAGTCACAGGTAAGCTAAAATATGGTAACAAAACTCTCACTATTAATTTCTGCTTGTGTAATCTAAATACTGTAGCCAGCTACGAATACTTTAACTGAACTTTGAAATTAAAACAGTTAAATGGAATGATATTACTTTAATGCTGTCGAATGAATTTCAACGACACTCGGGTTCATTTCAGAAAAGGAAGGGACCCTGCTTGGTAATGCAATTGGGACAATGAGCAACTAAGGTTCATGCTGAGTTACTGTATTTTTGTGATGCAACAGTTTGAAAAGCTGAGGTCTGCCATACAGTTCTAAAACTTTATCTGGTTTTAGTCTTCCTTGTTGGTTGATTGAAGGTTTGCAGTCGTCGATCGGGGAGGTGGCGACAGTAACTCACTGTCGGCCGTCGCTGTTGCAGAAGCTGGATGTTGGCGCGCCTTCTTCTCGACACGGTCACCAGGCGAAACGGGCTCTTGATGTGCGCCAGCTAATGCTTCCCGTCCGCGACACCGTGCCAGAAACTATCATAGCAATTCCAGCGCAATTACATGCTGCCAAACCCCGAAAGCGCGGCAACTCGCGGGAGCGTCACACAACATACCTGCTCCACAGCCCTACTCCAGCCAGACCCTGCTCTGCCCGCGCTCCACGCGGCAGAGTTAACTCTACCAAAGATCCTAAACACTTTGGTTCTCCACACGACCTATCGATGTAGTCGTTCGATAGCATAGTTTTCCCTAGCCCAGATCCAGCGTAAAAATACAAATAATATTTACAAAACCAACCAATTATACATCGACGTAAATGCATATATATATATATATATATATATATATATATATATATATATATATATATATATATATATATAAAATTATAAACAGCCGAACAGTTGCAATGGATAAAGAATTCTTTACCTAGGTTTCGACAAATATAAATTTGTCTTCTTCAGAAGGTGGCAATTTTACATTAGTAAGGACTAATGTAGCATCGCCGTTTTTACAAATGTCGGCATAGATCCATTTGTCAAAAATGAAATATAGCCCTAGAATTAGGGTTGGTCACGTAAATATAAATTAGTACATGGATGTTGCAGAGCTCACAACCGGATCTATGCCGACATTTGTAAAAACGGCGATGGTACATTGGTCCCTACTAATGTAAAATTGCCACCTTCTGAAGAAGAAAAATTTATATTTGTCGTAACCTAGGTAAAGAATCCTTTATACATTGCAACTGGTCGGCTGCTTATAATTTTATTACGTGGAACCGTTGCTGTTGTGCACCTTTGTTTAAAATAATATATAAAGACACAGAAATGTCATATCTTCAGGTAACAAATTTATAGTACAATAGATGGGAATAGGAGGATATGCATTCCCGGCGTTACAAACACTGCTACATCCCAGTATTAACCTGCTATATGATACGATGCGTGTTGTACGTCAAGAGTGGGAAGTTTCTACAGCATTCCCACTTCTTTCCATAAAATAAGAGATACTATTTTACTCTACATTGGCAACAACGTTGAGTAGTCCCCTCTGAATAGAGATTTCTTTTAAGTGGCCGCTTGTGGACGTGCATTCATCTTTCTTGGTGATTCGACAGCCGCCCGCCGTGACGGCTTCCCGTCTTTCGATCGTCATTTGGTGCTGATGGAGGCATGGTTTGGTAACTTGTGTTGATTAATTTGGTTAAAATTAGTTGCGTCTTGTTGTATCGTTACCTTTCATTTTGCGAGCTTCTCTGATGAGCAGATCACGTTGCACTTCCCCCTTACAGGCTTCCACACTTTTGGTTCAAATGGCTCTGAGAACTATGGGACTTAACATCTGTGGTCATTAGCCCCCTAGAACTTAGAACTAGTTAAACCTAACTAACCTAAGGACATCACACACATCCATGCCCGAGGCAGGATTCGAACCTGCGAGCGTAGCAGTCGCGCGGTTCCGGACTGCGCGCCTAGAACCGCTAGACCACCGCGGCCGGCTCACACTTTTGGGAACCTCTCCATATTGTGAGCATAATCCCGTATTACACGTGCAATCAAAGTTTACACTTGGCGTGGGGGATGATGCCAGAACTATATACTTATATGGATATGTCCCCATTGATATATATCAACGCCCGTCAGCAGCTGAAGGTATTGATATATAATTCTAATTTCGTTCTAGACGGCTGCAGGCCTGTCCAGGAGACAGGCACCATATCTATATAAGGATATAGATCTGGCAATACCGGCCATGACCATCTTCTGTGCGGATGCACACACACTTCACGAACTCTTACGGGACTTGGTAAGAATGTCTTCCACGAATAATGAGTGTGTTGGGTAGGAACACTACGAATCTAGTGTGTGGACATATAAGGTAAGAATATGGGTCTCGCGGTAGGCCTGCGCGAGATAATCCCTGCAGTCGCACTATCCTCTGTGCCCTCGGTGGCTCGGATGGGTAGAGCGTCTGCCATGTACGCCGGAGATCCCGGGTTCGAGTCCCAGTTGGGGCACATTTTGACCAGTCCCTGTTGATATATATCAACGTCCGTCAGCAGCTGCGGGTATTGATATATAATTCTAATTTCATTCTAGACGGCTCTAGGTCATCAATGGTGTCTGTTCTTTCGGACATGTCTGAAAGAATAGACACCATATCCACATAAGTATATAGAGAACTTCGTTCTCTTTTAAATTTTATTGTGACTTTTCCAGTTATTACAGCAAATAAATACATACATCATGAAAGGTCTTACACCACCCGGTTCCCAGAACTCCTCAAGATGGACGTTGCCTGTGGATATTGTATCACAGACACAGTCTTTTTGACTGTTCAGAGACGTAACTAAACTCGCCTAAAGATGTAAACAACTATGCATGAGCCGCGCCTGTCAGACAGAGGGGGTCCGACGGCCGATCAGTTCCAGTCATTCCACCAGAAGGGAGGACACAACTCGTGTTGTCTGTAGTTCAAGCATGCCTAGACGGTCAATAAGCGGTTCGACAGCGTCCGCATTGTTACTTTGTGCCAGGAACGGGTGTCAACAAGGGAAGTGTCCAGGCGTCTCGGAGTGAACCACAGCGATGTTGTTCGGACTGGGAGGAGATGCAGAGAGACAGGAACTGCCGATGACATGCCACGCTGAGGCAACCCAAGTGCTACTACTGCAGTCGATGACCACTACCTACGGATTATGACTCGGAGGAACCGTGACAGCAACGCCACCATGTTCAATAATGTTTTTCGTGCGGCCACAGAACATCGTGTTTCGACTCAAACTATGCGCAAGTTCACTCCCGACGTCCATGGTGAGGTACACCTTTGCAATCACGACACCATGCAGCGCGGTACAGATGGGCACAACAACATGTTGAATGGACCGATTAGGACTGGCATCATGTTCTCTTCACCGATGAGTGTCGCATATGCCTTCAACCAGACAATCGTCGGAGACATGTTTGGAGGCAACCCTGTCAGGCTGAATGCCTTAGACACACTGTCCAGCGAGTGCAGCAAGGTGGAAGCTCCCTGTCGTTTTGGGGTGGCATTAAGTGGGGCCGACGTACGCCGCTGGTGGTCATTTTGTGTACGCGTTCCGGAACTCGCGGAACCGAGGTGATGCAAAACTTTTTGATGTGTGTACCTGTAGATCGCAGTCATGACTTAGATTCCAAGATACTTGCTTTGTCCTACTTTTCTCCGGTTAAGAGAATTACTAATAATAAATACAGCAGGTGCACACCTAAGCTTGTTGTTAGCACTGTGATGACGTTATTGTTGTTCACAGTGGTCAGACTCAACACTCAGTCTTATTAAGAATTGAGAGAAAAGAGAGAGTATTGCAATTGCTCGTCTTTTATAATCAAAGTTTAATTTTACAACGAGAATTGCATTTAGATTCTCGACTCTACTCCGTAACTGGGGCGAAACTTCCATCTTAATAGTTGTATCACATTGGTCTCGGTGTCCGCTAAAACAGAGCGCCAATCTGTAGGTAAATTAGCTGCTCCTCTCTTTTCTGTGTATAAAATGCAATCAACTGAAATGGGGCACACTGTATACCACAAGTAATACACATTCGAGGGTTCTTACACCAGAGCAAAAACCTACGCGTCATAGTACGGTGTGCTAAACGCAGACGAGAAGGACCTAATCCCATCTGAATTAACCTTACAAAACTTTGTGTGCATGGTGCTCGGGTGAGGTACACGAGTACATTTACAATAGGTATACGAAAAACACTGTCAGATCTGGGGTACACATCGTCGCTCACAGTAAATATCTTTGGCTACTGAGCCCCCAATGCAAAAGAATACGCACGGTGCAGCACAACAGCTCGTCGGCAGCGCTGCGGGCAGGATGCGGGACCAGCCGGTAGTGGCTTCTCTTTTCCCGTCCAATAAACGGGAACGACCGGGGCAATTGCGATAAGCCACCGAAAATCGTTGTGCTGCGTAGCTGCCCGGCGTCCGGCAACGACATGTGCGCCTATCTGCAGAGCTGAGCCTGTGGTGACCGAAAGAGGGCGTGCGTCCATTCCCAGCAGTGTCCTATTCTTTTGTCTGCCCGCTCGCCGTATCGAACTGCGCCTCTGCGAAAGCTGCTAGTGTAGAGATCACGTCAGACACTTAATTAGCTGCATTTTTTAAATACAATGTAGCTGTAGTCGACATTTGCCAGTGTACTGAACAAATGATGGCCTAGTTTATCTGCCATTTTAACTCTGTTCTAATCAACCCTAAATACGACCGAAAGTTTTGCTCAGAACATGTGGCCTTCGTTGAAAAGAACAGGAAAATCGTCATTAAACGTGAAAATTGATTCCGATGGACAACAGTATTCATCGTTAATGCCATATTTATCTTCACAGTTTTTTCTTTCCTGATGTTCCACTGTCGTGCGTATATAGTATAATGTATATACTACAGTAGCCATGTATACTACGAGGGGCGTTCAATAAGGAATGCAACACTTTTTTCTTGGCCGATTTCGGCTGACAAAATGGAGAATTTGTTGTGGAGCATTGTGGAATTTCCCGCTTCAGCACCTATAGTTTCATGAAGTTCCGATAGGTGGGGGCGCTATATGCATTCTTCAATATGGCGTCTGTGACGGAGATGATGCCTTGCAAGCAGAGATCTGTCACTGAGCTTTTTTTTTTTTTTGCGGAAAATCAACCCATCGCAGATGTTCATTGGTACTTCAGAATATGTATGGAGACCTGGCAGTGAAGAATAGCACGGTGAATTGGTGGGTACGACGTCTGTCATCATCGAAAAAAGTCCGTGAAAACCTGTCCGATCGGCCGCATGCCTGCCGGCCGCACACAGCTGTGGCACCTGCAGCGTTGGAGCGTGCGGACACTCAGACTCGCGGTGATTGACGAATCACAGTCAAACACCTTGCTGTTCCACTGGACGCTTCTGTTGGTAGTGCTGACACACTCGTCCATCAGTTGGAGTACTCAAAGTTTAGTGCTCAAATGGTTCAAATGGCTCTGAGCACTATGGGACTTAATATCTGATGTCATCAGTCCCCTAAAATTCGAACTATTTAAACCTAACTAACCTAAGGACATCACACACATCCATGCCCGAGGTAGGATTCGAACCTGCGACCATAGAAGCAGCGCGATTCCGGACGGAAGCACCTAGAACCGCTCGGCCACAGCGGTCGGCAAAATTTAGTGCTTTTGGGTTCTTCGCCGCCTAACAGAAGACCATAAAGAGCAACGAATGGGCTGTCTGTGCAGAACTGATTGTGTGTTACAAGACTGACCGTGATAATTTTTTGCGGAACATTGTCACACGCGATGAAACATGGGTTTATCACGTAACCGGAAATTTAACCGCAGTCCATGGAGTGTCGCCACACCACGTCTTCACTGAAGAAAAAGTTGAAAACCGCTCCCTCAGCAGGTAAAGTCATGGCGACGTTTCGCTGGGACTCTGAAAATGTTATTCTGTTTAATTTCCTCCCTCATGATGCAACGGTCAACTCTGAAATGTACTGTGCTACCCTCAGGAAATTGAAGAAATGACTTTTGCGAGTTTGTCGCAAACTAATTTCTCCTTCTCTATGACAGCGTAAGGCCTCACAAAAGTCGGCGCAACCGAGAGGAGCTCCAAAACTTCGTTGGACTGTTCTTCCTCATCCATTCTTCAGCCCGGATCTCACACGTTCAGACTCCCATCTATTCGTTTCATTGGAGGATTCATTCCGTCGGAACCAGTACGTGGATTATGCGGCAAGACGTCGACTCAGACGTCGTCCGGTAGAACGGTATCAAGAGACCCCTTCAAGTAAGGCGGAGTATGACCGCCAAATTAAACGGAGATTATGTTGAGGAACAGGCTTTTGTGGCAAAAGATAAAAAGAATTGTGAATAACATGGCGTATTGGATTTCTGAATAAAACCAACATGCTTAGAGTAAAAAGTGTTGCATTATTCACTGAATAATAAAAAATGCACCGCCTGAATCACATGATATGCGGGACCAGTAGTGTTTATTCTGCCAGCAAGCCAGGCTGGTCGCCAATGGAGTGAAATCGTTCCGTGTTTGGTATGTCCGGGATTTACTTCCAGCTGATAAAGAAAAGAATGTGCTAAAGAGGTGTAGCATGATCATTTTCAACATACGTTGTAACTATTCAGTTTTCAGATTTTAAAGAAAATTAAACTGTTAGGGGCTCGGAGGCGCTGTATTTGGGACATACAGAACTAGCTGTCTGCACAACGGGACA
The DNA here is from genome assembly GCF_021461385.2 of Schistocerca piceifrons. NCBI lineage: Eukaryota > Metazoa > Arthropoda > Insecta > Orthoptera > Acrididae > Schistocerca > Schistocerca piceifrons. Next base: position 1,021,662,299 of record NC_060138.1, on the reverse strand, counting down.
GCTAGAGTATAGCCTTCCGTTGGACTTTATTAGTCGGTGCAGGCATTGTCGAATTCTGCTGTATTCGATATCTGACGTTCTCTAGAGAACATAAATACCATATTTGTCCAAAGTCCTCTCAACAGAAAGAACTTAAGTAATGTGACAGAGAAGAATTCATGAACATGCAACCCGTTGTATGTTCATGAATTATATCTGTTCCGACAGGTATCTGAAAGGCAAAGAAAAAAAGTTCCCAGTTCGTGTCTGAAATAAAATTTTTACCTGCGAGAATTCGTAAGTCAAAACGCACCTTCGAAACATCATATTAGTGGAGTGTAAACACAAATGACTAAATGTTACGGAAGAATGCAGGATTTACTTTAAATGAAATAATGACCGGATGAAGGAAATAAAGATTAGTGGTATCATTTTCTTGGTGTTACTGACAACCAAAATAAGTGATCGTAATCGATCCGTTACTTAACAGAAAAATATATACACTCCTGGAAATTGAAATAAGAACACCGTGAATTCATTGTCCCAGGAAGGGGAAACTTTATTGACACATTCCTGGGGTCAGATACATCACATGATCACACTGACAGAACCACAGGCACATAGACACAGGCAACAGAGCATGCACAATGTCGGCACTAGTACAGTGTATATCCACCTTTCGCAGCAATGCAGGCTGCTATTCTCCCATGGAGACGATCGTAGAGATGCTGGATGTAGTCCTGTGGAACGGCTTGCCATGCCATTTCCACCTGGCGCCTCAGTTGGACCAGCGTTCGTGCTGGACGTGCAGACCGCGTGAGACGACACTTCATCCAGTCCCAAACATGCTCAATGGGGGACAGATCCGGAGATCTTGCTGGCCAGGGTAGTTGACTTACACCTTCTAGAGCACGTTGGGTGGCACGGATACATGCGGACGTGCATTGTCCTGTTGGAACAGAAAGTTCCCTTGCCGGTCTAGGAATGGTAGAACGATGGGTTCGATGACGGTTTGGATGTACCGTGCACTATTCAGTGTCCCCTCGACAATCACCAGTGGTGTACGGCCAGTGTAGGAGATCGCTCCCCACACCATGATGCCGGGTGTTGGCCCTGTGTGCCTCGGTCGTATGCAGTCCTGATTGTGGCGCTCACCTGCACGGCGCCAAACACACATACGACCATCATTGGCACCAAGGCAGAAGCGACTCTCATCGCTGAAGACGACACGTCTCCATTCGTCCCTCCATTCACGCCTGTCGCGACACCACTGGAGGCGGGCTGCACGGTGTTGGGGCGTGAGCGGAAGACGGCCTAACGGTGTGCGGGACCGTAGCCCAGCTTCATGGAGACGGTTGCGAATGGTCCTCGCCGATACCCCAGGAGCAACAGTGTCCCTAATTTGCTGGGAAGTGGCGGTGCGGTCACCTACGGCACTGCGTGGGATCCTACGGTCTTGGCGTGCATCCGTGCGTCGCTGCGGTCCGGTCCCAGGTCGACGGGCACGTGCACCTTCCGCCGACCACTGGCGACAACATCGATGTACTGTGGAGACCTCACGCCCCACGTGTTGAGCAATTCGGCGGTACGTCCACTCGGCCTCCCGCATGCCCACTATACGCCCTCGCTCAAAGTCCGTCAACTGCACATACGGTTCACGTCCACGCTGTCGCGGCATGCTACCAGTGTTAAAGACTGCGATGGAGCTCTGTATGCCACGGCAAACTGGCTGACACTGACGGCGGCGGTGCACAAATGCTGCGCAGCTAGCGCCATTCGACGGCCAACACCGCGGTTCCTGGTGTGTCCACTGTGCCGTGCGTGTGATCATTGCTTGTACAGCCCTCTCGCAGTGTCCGGAGCAAGTATGGTGGGTCTGACACACCGGTGTCAATGTGCTCTTTTTTCCATTTCCAGGAGTGTATAATTGATGGTTCATTGAAAATGAAGTAGGAACCTTGTGTACTGTATACTTCTGTAGCGTTGTTGTGATTTTAGAAGGAGGCAGTGAAGTTGAGAACATTACTATATAAATTGATTAAAGGAGAAGTACCGCTCCCATCACTATCTGGGGTTACGTATTGACTCTTGAAACCCATATCATCTGCTAAATTAATACAAATACTTTATTTTCACAAAAGAGTATTAGATTTCCTTGGCACATTTGCTGTTGAGTTCTCGTTACTAGCACACGTGGGCTAGCTTTCCTCAGGAAAATACGTTATATTCACAAATCTTGAACAAGCAATCTTCTTAAAAGTAGTGCAGTTTAAACTGAATATGTAACTAATTACGAGTAGTTCACTGGTTATCTCAGGGTACTGGAGTTCTGTTTATAACACATTTAACAAATGCCACTTGCAGAGTAAGAGTATGCTCTAATCTTGTGCTGTGTAATTTAACTAAGGCGTGTAGGTGTTACAATAAATTTCTGCCTCTCATGAAACTTCTCTGGCCATCGTTTTCAAGCGATAGATTGATCGGTGTCTCGCGAGAGGACACAGCTTCGCTTACAGAGTTCACTAAGTCTCACGTTCGCTCCTCCCTGGTCTGAATGTTTGTCTGGCTTTCGTTTCAGTAAGGATGGTTGTGTCGTCTCCAGTGCAGTCGCATGCACCTGTGTGATTGCATTGGAGTCAACACGATGTCGAGTAGAGATTCCTGAGGCGAGCTAGCCCACGTGTGCTAGTAACAAGAACTCAACACTAAATGCGCCAAGGAAATATAGTACTCTTTTGGCAGTGGTGGGGCCTGAGGATGGCGGTAATGTGTGACCGAAACTAGTCATGTGAGACAATAAAGACATTCTCAAGATACAGCTGTGGTGGTACTTTTTCTCATATATCTGTCACATTAGGTATGTACTGATATTGTGTAACCTTTGACATAATGATAGTGTCTGTCATGGAAAAAAAGGGAATCGACCAGGAAAAAAAGTGCTTCATTTGAATTTTAGACGCTCTGGAGCGATTCCAGAGTTTCCTGCTTGGGCATTCATTGTTGAAGTTAGTGCCTCCAAGCTTTATATAGCTTTTCTCCTTCGCAGCGAATCTATTTTAGATGAGATCATTATGGATTGAGAAACTATGTCTTATACCGGAAAAATGCTGAAGACGTCCTTCTGTAATGATGTTCAGGACCGCTAAAAATTGAAAGCAGGGTCAAATAACTACACAGTAGCTGATTTTCGAAACCGAAACTTCTTTTGTTACGGACACTCGCATTTTTAAGCAATTGGTAACTAATCGTAAAGCATTATGATGCAAGATTTGCTATTTGACATTTCAGTTCGATAAATGCAATTCAAATAAAAGTAATAAAAACAGGTGATGGAACGATTTGTTATCTTGAACGCAACTTACTGAGCTGCAAGTGACTTTACGTCAAAGAGCTGAAATGTTTTGTAGATAACAGTGCCCACAAATGTTCAAAGGCAATTTTTTCTTCCCTAGGTAACAAGTCCGTAGACGTTGTACGCTATAGTTTTCCAAAAGTTTTCAAAACAATAAAATCAACTCCAGAAAGCACTGTGAACGTCCAAGTTCTCTACAAATACCAGTGCGCCTGTTTTTGCAATTAAGAAACGATGCATTTGATTTTACGTTTATAAAATGTAACATTAAATACGTTGGTTCTAAAATTAAAAAAAAATTTAAAAAAACATTCTAACTTGAAATCTCTCGATTACAACGCCATCTACGACGAATGGGAAACCATGGTATGAGTAAAACCGTACTTTTTTTTTTTGGTGTGGAATCCGAATATGCAATAAAAATGAGGGATTCGAGGGATTCCCAACTGAAAATTCGCAGGAGGGGTGGTTAGGAGGTGGCCAGTTGTAGCACGGACAGACGTCCCCTTTACTAATATTAACAACTCACCTAGAATACTTTTTCCGTGCGTTGCGTTGTTTTCGAGACATTTAGTTGATTCAAGTTAAAACAAATACCCTGTTTACTGCGACTTAATAACGTCACATTTATTTAAGGCAGTTAAATATTACAGTTCTTGTAATAATTATTCGTTTACTACATTCATAGAAAAAAGTAGCAGACCGTGTTAGAGTTCCAAATTTTAACGATTTTATTTAGATCCGATTACGTGACTAAGCCACAGAGCCTACTAAGAGTCCGTCAGAGATTGTCCGGGCTCTCAATACTTAGGCGAACTCGGAGCGGAGATCATGCTGACTGATATTAACTATTTTAGTTCGTGGTTTTTGTGCTCTGGGAACGATGACAGGAGCAATATGGCATTACGTTTTAGAAGTTCAAGAGTGCTATATTATGGTGAAATTACATGATAAATGTTTCTGGATGCACTTGCGGCTAATTAGCATCAATTACATTCCTTAAGACTGATGCTGAATTTATGCGTCTGGATGACGGGGCAAGATGCGAGTCGTTTTTTTGCCAGGGAATGGGAAAAAGTAAGTAAGTAAGTGCCCCCTTCCGCTTCCCACTGGCTACGCCAATGGAGATTTAGCCACAAATCGATTAACAAAGTTTCGTTCCATTCGGAATCGATGTTCATCATCAACATCAATATCAGATGTGATCCTGTACGATCGAATACGCTACTGTATTCGTTGTGGCGTGGAAACAAGAAACCTTTGAATGATATCTTAAGGAATTTCTTACTCTGCCTGACTTTCAAGCTGTGTCAGTTCATGAAGATCTAGCTGGAAACTAGTATGAAAGTATACGTCTTCCCATCGCGTCCCAGACATGCTCTTTGGGTGTAAAAAATCATGGGACTTGTCAGGGTGGTCAACGACCCGTAGCTCGAGACGTTTCAGGTGTGAATTTGAGTGAAGGATTTCGTATTATACTGTTGAAGTATGCAGTTTAGTATCCCAGTCTTGAATGGTACGACGCCATCGTTACCTTATACTAGTATTACGCCTCCCTTCAACAATTACCAAATCAGACCTGTTGTCATATTCTACAGTTTCCCACACCATGATTTCAGAAGTTGCGGAGATAAAGGTCTTTAGAACCGTGGTCTTCTGTGTCTAGGTACACATTAGCGTTGATCCAACGTCAGGCGGGTGATGGAGCCCCTTAGGAAAATAGCGGAAAGGTCGGGGAAGAAGGCCAGTGTTCACTCTGTCTGCTTGCCGGGGGGTCTCATCCGAGATGTGGAGGAGGCCCAGCCGGCGGCGATAGAGAGCACTGGGTGCACCAGACTGCCAATTGTTGCTCATGTCGGCACCAATGACTCCTGCCGTCTGGGTTCAGATGTCATCCTCAGTTCGTACAGGCGGTTGGCGGAATTGGTGAAGGCGGAAAGCCTCGCTCGCGGGGTGGAATCAGAGCTAACTATTTGTAGTATCGTTCCCAGAATCGATCGCGGTCCTCTGGTTTGGAGCCGAGTTGAAGGCTTAAACCAGAGGTTCAGACGATTCTGCGGAGATCTGGGGTGCAAATTTCTTGACCTCCGCTATCGGGTGGAGAAATGTAGGATCCCCCTGAATAGGTCAGGCGTGCACTACACGCCGGAAGCGGCTACAAGGGTAGCGGAGTACGTGTGGAGTGCACATGGGGGTTTTTTAGGTTAGAGAATTCCCTCCCTAGGCCCGACAAGATGCCTCCTGAGACGCAGCAAGGTAGGAGTAGGCAAAATGCAACAGGGAATAACAACATTAATGTGCTAATAGTAAACTGCAGGAGCGTCTATAGAAAGGTCCCAGAACTGCTCTCATAGTACTAGGGACAGAAAGTTGGCTGAAACCAGACGTAAACAGTAATGAAATCCTAAACTCAGATTGGAATGTATACCGCAGGCACAGGCTGGACAGTGAAGGGGGAGGCGTGTTTATAGAGATAAGAAGTGCAATAGTATCGAAGGAAATTGACGGATATCCGAAATGTGAAATAATTTGGGTGAAGGTCACGGTTAAAGTAGGCTCAGACATGGTAATTGGATGTCTCTATAGGCCCCCTGGCTCAGCAGTTGTTGTGGCTGAGCACCTGAAGGATAATTTAGAAAATATTTCGAGTAGATTTCCCCACCATGTTATAGTTCTGGGTGGAGATTTTAATTTGTCGGATATAGACTGGCAGACTCAAACGTTCATAACGGGTGGCAGGGACAAAGAATCCAGTGAAATTTTTTTAAGTGCTTTATCTGAAAACTACCTTGAGCAGTTAAACAGAGAACCGACTCGTGGCGATAACATATTAGACCTTCTGGTGACAAACAGACCCGAACTATTTGAAACAGTTAACGCAGAACAGGGAATCAGCGATCATAAAGCGGTTACGGCATCGATGATTTCAGCCGTAAATAGAAATATTAAAAAAGGTAGGAAGATTTTTCTGTTTAGCAAAAGTGACAAAAAGCAGATTACAGAGTACCTGACGGCTCAACACAAAAGTTTTGTCTCAAGTACAGATAGCGTTGAGGATCAGTGGACAAAGTTCAAAACCATCGTACAATATGCGTTAGATGAGTATGTGCCAAGCAAGATCGTAAGAGATGGAAAACAGCCACTTTGGTACAACAACCGAGTTAGAAAACTGCTGCGGAAGCAAAGGGAACGTCACAGCAAACATAAACATAGCCAAAGCCTTGCAGACAAACAAAACTACGCGAAGCGAAATTTAGTGTGAGGAGGGCTATGCGAGAGGCGTTTAATGAATTCGAAAGTAAAGTTCTATGTAGTGACCAAAATGGTACTGAAACAGAGGATGACAGACTTAAGGCCGAAACACTAAATGTCTTTTTCCAAAGCTGTTTCACAGAGGAAGACTGCACTATAGTTCCTTCTCTAGATTGTCGAACAGATGACAAAATGGTAGATATCGAAATAGACGACAGAGGGATAGAGATACAATAAAAATCGGTCAAAAGAGAAAAGGCCGCTGGACCTGATGGGATACCAGTTGGATTTTACACAGAGTACGTGAAGGAACTTGCCCCCCTTCTTGCAGCGGTGTACTGTAGGTCTCTAGAAGAGCTTAGCGTTCCAAAGGATTGGAAAAGGGCACAGGTCATCCCCGTTTTCAAGAAGGGACGTCGAACAGATGTGCAGAACTATAGACCTACATCTCTAACGTCGATCAGTTGTAGAATTTTGGAACACGTGTTATGTTCGAATATAATGACTTTTCTGGAGACTATAAATCTACTCTGTAGGAATTAGCATGGGTTTCGAAAAAGACGGTCGTATGAAACCCAGCTCGCGCTATTCGTCCACGAGACTCAGAGGGCCATAGACACGGGTTCACAGGTAGATGCCGTGTTTCTTGACTTCCGCAAGGCGTTCGATACAGTTCCCCACAGTCGTTTAATGAACAAAGTAAGAGCATATAGACTATCAGACCAATTGTGTGATTGGATTGAAGAGTTCCTAGATAACAGAACGCAGCATGTCATTCTCAATGGAGAGAAGTCATCCGAAGTGAGAGTGATTTCAGGTGTGCCGCAGGGGAGTGTCATAGGACCGTTGCTATTCACAATATACGTAAATGACCTTGTAGATGACATCGGAAGTTCACTGAGGCTTTTTTGCAGATGATGCTGTGGTCTATCGAGAGGTTGTAACAATGGAAAATTGTACTGAAATGCAGGAGGATCTGCAGCGAATTGACGCATGGTGCAGGGAATGGAAATTGAATCTCAATGTAGACAAGTGTAATGTGCTGCGAATACATAAAAAGATAGATCCCTTATCATTTAGCTACAAAGTAGCAGGTCAGCAACTGGAAGCAGTTAATTCCATAAATTATCTGGGAGTACGCATTAGGAGTGATTTAAAATGGAATGATCATACAAAGTTGATCGTCGGTAAAACAGATGCCAGACTGAGATTCATTGGAAGAATCTAAAGGAAATGCAATCCGAAAACAAAGGAAGTAGGTTACAGTACGCTTGTTCGCCCGCTGCTTGAATACTGCTCAGCAGTGTGGGATCCGTACCAGATAGGATTGATAGAAGAGATAGGGAAGATCCAGCGGAGAGCAGCGCTTCGTTACAGGATTATTTAGTAATCGCGAAAGCGTTACGGAGATGATAGATAAACTCCAGTGGAAGACTCTGCAGGAGAGACGCTCAGTACCTCGGTATGGGCTTTTGTTAAAGTTTCGAGAACATACCTTCACCGAAGAGTCAAGCAGTATATTGCTCCCTCCTACGTATATCTCGCGAAGAGACCATGAGGATAATCAGAGAGATTAGAGCCCACACAGAAGCATACCGACAATCCTTCTTTCCACGAACAATACGAGACTGGAATAGAAGGGAGTACCGATAGAGGTACTCTGGGTACCCTCCGCCACACACCGTCAGGTGGCTTGCGGAGTATGGATGTAGATGTAGATCTGAAGCCCAGAAAAAGAAGCGAGACTCATCGTGAAACACCATGATCGACTCTGGTTCTGCATCATGCAAGACACTGTCGTATGCGGTGTGGTGTCAGCTGTAAACGGGACATAGCTATTCGAGATCTCAACACACCTTCGAGTAATCTGTTTTCGACGGCTTATGCTAACAGACTAAACCGTTGTCCATATATCCGCTGCCGTCGTCAGAGTCAGTCTATCAATCCTAGTTTGGACACTAAATCCTTCAACGGCTCTACGAGCATGATTGGCTCAAATAATTTACTCTTGTCTTAGTTGCCAAAGTTCTTTTATTTTTACTCTTGGCGCATTTCGCTCAGGAGCATCTTCAACGGCCGCTGAAGTTAAGTAAGGATGTTCGTCGTTGACTACATAGTGTGTATCCATTCAAATCTGATGATACTGTATATTGAAACACGTCGGTAACAAAAATATAAGAATTTTGCCCACTGAGACAGGAGTAAATAATTTTCTCAATCCTACGACCTTCTCCCTATGTAGTCCTTCTGGAGGGACCCGTACCTGCTCTTGTCAGCACCCTGTTGTCCTGAGTCCTTCTCGTCACCACCTATTCTGCAGTCATTACACACAGCCATCTGTCCATCTGTAGGTGTGACGCTTCCACGTCCCTCACGCTGAAAATTCGACCTTTTCAAAGTCCGAAAGATGGCCATAACTTGCACGTGCAATTCCGGTGTGCCATCCTCCGTCCGATATTTCAACAATTCGCGCCCCCACGTGTACATCTTGTGAATGACTTCCTCCCGACATGAACCCTATCGAACATGCCTGGGATGGATTGAAAATGGCTGTTTATGGAAGACGTAACCCACCAACCACTCTGAGGGATCTACGCTGAATCGCCGTTGAGGAGTGGGAAAATCCAAACAAACGGTGTCTTGATGAACTTGTGGATAGTATTCCACGAATAATACAGGCATGCATCAATGCAAAAGGACGTGCTACTGGGTATTAGATGTACCGGTGTCTACAGCAGTCTGGACCACCACCTCTGAAGGTCTCACTGTATGGTGGTACAACATGCAATGTGTGGTTTTCATGAGCAATGAAAAGGGCGGATTTGATGTTTGTGTTGAACTCCATTACAATTTCCTGTACACGTTCTGGAACTCTCGGAACCGAGGTGATGCAAAACTCCTTTTGATGTGTGTACCTGTATCGTCTAAAGATAATTCGTAGAGTCATTATTGCCTCACGTGTTCCAACATTTCTACAGTATTCAAACTGATTTTCCCTGAGGTCGGCTCCTACCAGTTTTTCCATTCGTCTGTACAGAATTTGAGTTAGTATTCTGCAGCTGTTAGTTACTAAACTGATAGTTCGGTAATTTTCACAGCTTTCAACAGCTGCTTTCTTTGGAATTGAAATTATTATATCCTTCTTGAAGTATGAGGGTATTTCGCCTGTCTCATACATCTTGCTCACGAGACGGTAGAGTTGGTCTGGGCTGCCTCTCCCAAGGCTATCAGTAGCTCTAATGGAATATTGTCTACTCCCAAGGCCTTGTTTCGACTTAGATCTTTCAGTGCTCTCTCAAACTCTTCAAGCCATATCACATCTCCCATTTCATCTTCATCTACGTTCTCTTCCATTTCCATGATATTGTCCTCAACTGAATCGCCCTCTACATACTCCTTCTACCTTTCTGCCTTCTCTTCGTTGCTTAGAACTGGTTTTCCATCTGAGCTCTTGATAGTCATACAAGTTGTTCTCACTCTCCAAAGGTCTCTTTAATTTTGCTGTAGGCAGTATCTATCTTACCCCTAGTGATATATGCCTCCACATCCTTACATTTGTCCTGTAGATTTCCCTGCTTAGCTATTTTGCACTTCCTGTCGATCTCATTTTTGAGACTTTTTTCCTTTTTGCCTGCTTCATTTACTGCATTTTTATATTTTCTACTTTAATCAATTAAATTCAATATCTCTTCTGTTACCCAAAGATTTCTACTAACCCTCGTATTTTTACCTACTTGATCCTCTGTTGCCTTCACTATTTCATCTCTCAAAGCTACGCATTCGTCTTCTACTGTATTTCTTTCCCCCATTCTTTCCAATCCTTCCTTAATGTTCTCTCTGAAACCCTGTACAACGTCTTGTTCTTTCAGTTTTTCCAGGTCTGATCTCCTTAAATCCCACCATTTTGTAGTTTCTTCAGTTTTAATCTACAGTTCATAACCAATAGATTGTGGTCAGAGTTCACATCTGCACCTGGAAGAGTCTTAGAATTTGAAACCTGGTTCCTAAATCTTTACCATTATAGAATCTATATGAAACCTTCCAATGTCTCCAGGCTTCTTCCATGTATACAACCTTCTTTTATGATTCTTAAACGATGTGTTTGCTATGATTAAGTTATGCTCAGTGCAAAATTCTACCAGACGGCTTCCTCTTTCATTCCTTACCCCCATTCCATATTCACCTTCTACTTTTCCTTCTCTTCCTCTTCCTACTATTGAATTCCAGTAAAATGAAATTATTCACTCTTAATTTGTGATGTATCTTTAGTTGTCAGTTTTGTCAGTGAAATTTTATGTTACTTTAAGTGAGTAAAGTTAATACTGAAAACTGCAAATTAGTTAAGCCTGCGTTATGCAATACAAGAATGAACAGTTACTGAGGCAACAGAGTTTATACTGAAACCGTCATTAGCATACAAACAAAACTGGCAGTAAAAGCTGATCAATTGTCATATTTTTACGACACTCGGTGATTGCATGGAAAGGAAAGTGAATCCGCTTGGTAATAATGTCTGAGGACAATAACAACACTGATGGATTACAAATTTTAACTATTGCAAGTTATTATTCAAGAAAGTCAGTCCAAGTTTATGAAAGAAAACCCACTGGGTAACGCCTTAAAATATTATTCATACTCAGTTAGGTAAGGCATCCAGATTTAGCGGACATTACCTGAACTTTATCCATAATGCCAATACCATACAGTATGATATCCTCAGAAAATAATAATTTCATTGTATCAACAAAAGGCAATTGCAGTTAATCTCATGTATCTAAAAACTAAGAAAACAATCTCTACCAATATATGGACAGTGGCATGAAACAAAAAGGTTAAAGCGAAACGCATTTTGGAGACCAACCGAGCAGGTGGCTAATGATATCGTAATACTCTCATTAGCAAGAGAACGGCAAGCTTCGAACTTCCGCACAGAAAGGAATTACTTTTAGCGTAAATAAGGCCAGGACCAAGGGTAAGTGGCTGCACGTTATTAACAGGGCTAGGCCACGACCCAGAAATAAATATAAAAATGTTTATTCACCTCTAGCGAGATGCGACAGATTGTGAAGATCCCCATTATATAAAAGCATTTAGAGACCTAAATTTAAGGCTCTCTCTCTCTCTCTCTCTCTCTCTCTCTCTCTCTCTCTCTGTCTCATCTCGAGGCGGACTGCACAAGTGTGTGGAAATAAGCGAAGGCACTGAGAGTTTGCTTTCTGCGAAGTGAGGATGATACACTTCACGTATCATAGCGACAGACAGCAAAGCGGTAGTTAAATATTCCTGCGGGAAATTTTGCGGGCAAAGAAATTTTGCACATCGCTCCAACCCATAGCGAGTGTACAATAGCCATTATTTCGACTAGGGAAAGAACGCAAGAAAGCTGTGACTGAGTGAATTCAGTCAAGGCCAAAGTAGGGAATTAGCGTCTAGATACAGCACAGAGACAACGCCATTGCAGATGTTGCTTGGGAAAGCACCATCGCACATTAGGCCACAGTAAATGTTGAGTCTAGATTTTATTCACTCCAACCTGCGGACACTTTGACCATTGAATATCAAAAGCTAGGATACTAACCTACCCGCACATTGAGTACATGAGAGTTTTTTCGTGGGTTCAAAAAGTAAATTTATTCTCCACCAACTCAGTGCATTGACCAGCTACGACAACATAGATTTAAATGAGCTGATGAGGATTTTTAATATTCATTCTTTCCTGCGATAAAAAATTTCATGTGCAGAGACAACAATATTAATAATCGTCATTTCAATATGTCCAAGAATTAAATTTTTTGTTATTGATTGTCAAAAGTAATTAAATATGATTGTTGTTTATCACTTGACCCCTGAAAGCAACAGTAGATAAATTATATGTAGAATAAAAAAGGGAATAACTGTTTTGTCTTTCTAGAATAGACCCAAAACTTTCACTTTTATTAATTCATGCATTCTAGGTACTTGACAGCAGCATTTCTAATGATTTTTATTACGTTCTGCACCTGCCTTACAGGGCAAGGTTCATATTTATTTAGAATGTCTGTATGACACCCTGGGCTTGAGAAGACAGTTCAGAGGTTTTGTCCATTTGCGCACTAAGTGGTAAGCTAAGTTTGCACACATTAGTACTTTCACTGTGCAGATACAAAGGTCGGACATACGACAAAATGGAGACCCTTTAATTATTGCAAGTTATTATTCAAGAAAGTTAGTCCTAGTTTGTGAGAGAAATACCACTGGGTAACGCCTTACAATATTATTTATACTCTGTAGGTAACAGTCTTACGATGATGTAGTCGTGTGGACGACGAAGAATGTAGCCGACGACAATGATGAACTCCTTCTGTTGCAACTGCTGGTTGAGAACTACGAGTCGTTTCCACAGCCACGTATAATTAGGGGACAGGCACTAGTTAGAACTGCAGGTACCTCGGCCTGTCCACTCTTATCATGTTCTCAATACTCACGGGTTAAGGAAGTAGGTGCGCCTACGCTGGCGTGATCATAGCTGCACACCGCGTCTGCAGGAGCACTCAACAAATACTTCCGCACTGTTTCACGACTCAAGCTGCTCTGCTTCCCCTCTGCTCGCAGCGCGATAAAGACCTTCCATAAGCGCGACCGCTACGGTCACAGGTTCGAATCCTGCCTCGGGCAAGGACGTGTGTGATGACCTTAGGTTAGTTAGGTTTAAGTAGTTCTAAGTTCAAGGGGACTGATGACCTCAGAAGTTAAGTCCCATAGTGCTCAGAGCCATTTGAACCATTTGAACCTTCCACAAGCAAAGGTAAACAACGACACAGCTCCTGCCATTTCGTCTTTGTTATCGCCACATTTAAATGAAATTCATTTGCCAATTACCCAGCAAATTACAATACTTACATTGTAGTTACAATCAATTATATACAGTCAGAAACAAATATTACTCCTTTACATATTAAATATAGCTTCTGTAATAAAGCGTACAGATACAGAATTATCAGTATAGTACAAGTCATCAACGGATATTGATGGCGAAAAATTTTGGATGGTCCAGAAGGTACTTTATGCGCATTCTCGGTGTTGAGTGCAGCAGTGCTACTCCTGCCGTCATGGTGTAGCGAACGTTTGGATATGGCCAGGCTATGGCTGGTAGTGATTAACGGTTAGTCACAAACATTCTACGTCCTCATGTGCTACCTCTCATGTGACAGTCTCTTGGTGCCATTTTACAACAGAATAGCATTAGTCTAAACGTGTTATGTCTCTATGAACTGTCTGCTTGATGTTTATGTAGTCCTGTGGCCAGCAAGATCCACAGATCTCTTACAGAAGATGTGTGGGACCAGCACGGACGCCAACTCTTTCCAGGATATCAGGGGGCATATACAACAGTTGTGGATCAACTTGCTATGGGTGAGGATACGAGGGCATTATGATACCTTCCCAGTCTAATAGGTGAGTATATCTAGAACAGAAGGTTATAACATCACATTGATAAGTGGGATGATACTTTCAAAGTCTATGAATATGTCACACGATGTTGTAAACACTGAAACGATATCACATACCTTTATTATGGATAACTTTACCTTGATTCACGTCCCGACGTTCTTTTGATATCAGCGTCTTGTATTCGGTTCTTTGTGTGTCTGAGAGGGTAATGGGTTATGAAACTTGCTACAGAATCTGCCTGAAATCAATTAATCCATTTAGTAAAGTGGCCAAGTTGCTCGCTCCTGCTCTCAATGAAACTTTCGAAATGTTTTGCGACGAGTGTTGATCTTTTTTGTTAGATGTCATTACGTATTGGACCCTAACATGCCGCATTCTACTTGTGCACTAACAGTACTGTTATTAGTATGTTCCCTGTTTTCCTAAAGTCAGTTATATGAATTTATGTTCTTGTTATTCAGTTTCCATGGTCATTTATTTACTTTTTGCATGCATTAGCTTGACTTGTAGTCTGCAGTCAGTATACCATGGCACAATCTATAACTAAACCTTTGCCTTCAGTGTTTGTTAACGTTGTACAAGTTTCTTACAGCATTTTACATCAAAGCTAGCATCCATTACTATGACTAATATACATAAGTTAGTTCTTCACACTAATACAGATTTCAGAGAGGCTGTGCTTTCTTCTGCAGAACCGTACACTGAGGTGACAGCTATTCGCACATATACAGATGGCGGTAGTATCGCTGACACAAGGTATAAAATGGTAATACACTGGCGGAGCTATCATTTGTACTCGGGGGATTCAAGTGTAAATATTTTGGATGTGACTATATCCACATGAAGGGAATTAACAGACTTTGAACGCGGAATGGTAGTTGGAGACAGACACATGGGATATGTGACATTCCCTATCAGGTCGGATTGAGGGAGGACATACACTCCTGGAAATTGAAATAAGAACACCGTGAATTCATTGTCCCAGGAAGGGGAAACGTTATTGACACATTCCTGGGGTCAGATACATCACATGATCACACTGACAGAACCACAGGCACATAGACACAGGCAACAGAGCATGCACAATGTCGGCACTAGTACAGTGTATATCCACCTTTCGCAGCAATGCAGGCTGCTATTCTCCCATGGAGACGATCGTAGAGTTGCTGGATGTAGTCCTGTGGAACGGCTTGCCATGCCATTTCCACCTGGCGCCTCAGTTGGACCAGCGTTCGTGCTGGACGTGCAGACCGCGTGAGACGACACTTCATCCAGTCCCAAACATGCTCAATGGGGGACAGATCCGGAGATCTTGCTGGCCAGTGTAGTTGACTTACACCTTCTAGAGCACGTTGGGTGGCACGGAATACATGCGGACGTGCATTGTCCTGTTGGAACAGCAAGTTCCCTTGCCGGTCTAGGAATGGTAGAACGATGGGTTCGATGACGGTTTGGATGTACCGTGCACTATTCAGTGTCCCCTCGACGATCACCAGTGGTGTACGGCCAGTGTAGGAGATCGCTCCCCACAACATGATGCCGGGTGTTGGCCCTGTGTGCCTCGGTCGTATGCAGTCCTGATTGTGGCGCTCACCTGCACGGCGCCAAACACGCATACGACCATCATTGGCACCAAGGCAGAAGCGACTCTCATCGCTGAAGACGACACGTCTCCATTCGTCCCTCCATTCACGCCTGTCGCGACACCACTGGAGGCGGGTTGCACGATGTTGGGGCGTGAGCGGAAGACGGCCTAACGGTGTGCGGGACCGTAGCCCAGCTTCATGGAGACGGTTGAGAATGGTCCTCGCCGATACCCCAGGAGCAACAGTGTCCCTAATTTGCTGGGAAGTGGCGGTGCGGTCCCCTACGGCACTGCGTAGGATCCTACGGTCTTGGCGTGCATCCGTGCGTCGCTGCGGTCCGGTCCCAGGTAGACGGGCACGTGCACCTTCCGCCGACCACTGGCGACAACATCGATGTACTGTGGAGACCTCACCCCCCACGTGTTGAGCAATTCGGCGGTACGTCCACCCGGCCTCCCGCATGCCCACTATACGCCCTCGCTCAAAGTCCGTCAACTGCACATACGGTTCACGTCCACGCTGTCGCGGCATGCTACCAGTGTTAAAGACTGCGATGGAGCTCCGTATGCCACGGCAAACTGGCTGACACTGACGGCGGCGGTGCACAAATGCTGCGCAGGTAGCGCCATTCGACGGCCAACACCGCGGTTCCTGGTGTGTCCGCTGTGCCGTGCGTGTGATCATTGCTTGTACAGCCCTCTCGCAGTGTCCGGAGCAAGTATGGTGGGTCTGACACACCGGTGTCAATGTGTTCTTTTTTCCATTTCCAGGAGTGTAGAAACAACTCAGAGGCGGGCTGCTAGATTTGTTACTGGTAGTTTTGATCATAACGCGAGTGTTACGGAAATGCTTCAGGAACTCGGGTGGGAGTGTCTAGAGGAAAGGAGGCGTTCTTTTCGTGAATCGCTACTGAGGAAATTTACAGAACCAGCATTTGAGGCTGACTGCTGAACAATTTTACTGCCGCCAGCTTACATTTCACGGAAAGACCTCAGAGATAAGATAAGAGAGATTAGGGCTCGTACAGAGGCATACAGGCAGTCATTTTTCCCTCGTTCTGTTTGGGAGTGGAACAGGGAGAGAAGATGCTAGTTGTGGTACGAGGTACCCTCCGCCACGCACCGTATGGTGGATTACGGAGTATGTATGTAGATGTAGATGTAATCCAATATTCCGAGATCGTCAATGTAAAAATATGCCCAGAATACCAGATTTCAGGCATTACAAGTCACCATGGACAAACACAGTGGCCGACGGCCTTAACGACCGAGAGTAACGGCGTTTGCGTAGAGTTGTCACAGCTAACAGACAAGCAACACCGTTTGAAGTAACCGCAAAAATCACTACGGGAGGTACGACGAATGTATCCTTTAGGACAGTTCGGCAAATCTGGCTTAATGTGCTAAGGCAGCCTTTGCTAACAGGACGACACCGCCCGCGGTCGTGACCATGTAGGTTGGAACTAGAAACCGTGGCCCGGTCAGATGAGTCCAAATTTCAGCAGTTAAGAGCTGACGGTAGGGTTCGAAGGTGGCGCAGGCACCACGAAGCCATGGGCCCAAGTTGAAAACAATTTACTGTGCTACCTGGCGATGGCACCATAATGGTGTGGGCTGTTTTTGTATCACATGAAACCGATCATTGACAGGAAATTTTTATGTTCAGCAACTTGAAGACCGCTTGCAGCAGATTGTGGACTTTCTATGGATGACAATGGGTCCAGTCATCGGGCTACAATTGTTCGCGATTGATTTGAAGTACATTCTGGACAATTCGAGCGAATGATTTGGCCACCCAGATCGCCCGACATGAATAGAGAAAACAGTTCGTGCACAAAATCCTGCATCAGCAACATATTCGCAGTTATGCATGAAAGCAAATCTTCCGGTCCACACTGTATAGAAATTAGGTTCCTTTCAGAGTATACTGATACAATAGTTCCATACTTAACAGTCATATACAACCGCTCGCTCGATTAAACATCTGAACTCAAAGACTGGAAAGTTGCACAGATCTCCATTATTCAAGAAAGATAGAAAGAGTAATCCATTGCCAACCGAGGTGGCCGAGCGGTTCTAGGCGCTACAGTCTGGAACCGCGCGACCGCTACGGTCGCAGGTTCCAATCCTGCCTCGGGCATGGGTGTGTGTGATGTCCTTAGGTTAGTTAGTTACAGGCCCATATCCTTTATGTCGATATGCAGCAGGATTTTGGAGCATATAGTCGAAGAGAACGGTCTATTGACACACAGTCAACACGAATTTAGAAAACACAAGTACCTCTTTATTCACACCAAGTGTTGAGTGCTACTGACAAGGGATTTCAAATTGATTCCGTATTTTTAGGTTTTTAGGAGGCTTTTCACGCTGTAGTACACAAGCGACTTGAAGTCAAATTGCTTACTTGTGGAATATCGTCTCAGTTATGTGACTGGATTCGCGATTTCCTGTCAGAGAGGTCACAGTTCGTAGTAAGTGACAGAAAGTCACCGAGTAAAACAGAAGTGATTTCTGGCGATCCCCAAGGTAGTATTATA
Organism: Schistocerca piceifrons; assembly: GCF_021461385.2. Taxonomy (NCBI): domain Eukaryota; kingdom Metazoa; phylum Arthropoda; class Insecta; order Orthoptera; family Acrididae; genus Schistocerca; species Schistocerca piceifrons. Next base: position 1,021,644,163 of record NC_060138.1, on the reverse strand, counting down.
CGCCCTATGCTGTTTCTTATGTATATAAATGATTTGGGAGGCAATTTTAGCAGCCATCTTAGGTTATTTGCGGATGATGCTGTCGTTTATCGTCTAGTTAAGTCGTCAGAAGATCAAAACAAATTGCAAAATGTTTTAAAAATGGTATTTCTATGGTGAGGAAATTGGAAATTGACCCTAAATAATGAAAATTGTGAGGTCATCCATATGAGTGCTAAAAGGAATTCGCTAAGCTTCGGTTACATGATAAATCAGTCAAATCTAAAGGTCGTAAATTCAACTAAATACCTAGGAATTACAGTTACGAACAAGTTCAATTGGAAAGAACGCGTAGAAAATGTTGTGGGGAAAGCTAACCAAAGACTGCGGTTTTTGGCAGAACACTTAGTAAAAGCAACAGATCTACTAAAGAGACTGCTTACATTACGCTTGTTTGTCTTCTTTTGGAGTGTTGCTGCGCGGTCTGGGACCCTTACCAGATAGGGTTGATGGAATACATCAAGAAAGCTCAAAGAAGAGCGGCACGTTTTGTATTATCGCGAGGTAGGCGAGAGATCATCGTTGACATGATACAGAATTTGGGGCAGACATAATTAAAACAAAGGTTTTTCTCGTTGCGGCAGAATCTTCTCACGAAATTTCAGTCAGCAACTTTTTCCTGCAAGTACTACAATATTTTGTTGACGCCGACCTACATAGTGACAAACGATCATCGTAATAAAATAAGGTAATCAGGGCTCGCAGGTAAGTTCCCTTTTTCCGTGTGCTGTTCGAGATTGGAATAATAGAGAATTATTGTGAAAAACTAATCATTTACATATCACAGCATCTTCTTCCTGTCGGTTAAATTTCGCGTCTGTAGCACGTCATCTTCGTGGTGCAGCTATTTTAATGGCCAGTAGTGTAACTGTGGGAGTTTACAACACTGAAATACTGTTTATCGGTTTCGATTGTGAATCACTGGATGACTAGTCAGGGAGATCTGGCTAATTAGTTTGTCGCATGATTGAAATATTTCCCAGCGAGAACTGCACTGAGAATTATGTGTGATTTTACTTATGAGCAGATGCTGATCTGGAGTTGAAGGTTCTGCATTTTCTATCTAGTGTTCCTGTTCAGCAGGCACTTACGTGTGATTTGTAGAGTATGATGTACATGTACATGGATAGCTGCAGAGGCAGCATGGCTCAGTATTTCTGAAGAAGACTTTCAACGACTTGTTGAGTCGATGTTACGTCGAGTTACTGCACTACGCTGAGCGAAAGGACGTCCAACAGGATATTAGGATGTATCTAATCGCTTTTTTTTCATTTCAGTGTATATGTTCGCGTTCCTAAATTTGATTCAAGGGTCTAAACTTTGTATATAAAAAGGCATAGCTTTCCAAATCAGAGCATAATAACATTTACTTGTGTTTATAATCCAAATCTTAAACCGAGCGAGCGCCGGCCGCGGTGGTCTATTGGTTCTAGGCGCTTCAGTCCGGAACTGCGAGACTGCTACGGTCGCAGGTTCGAATCCTGCCTCGGGCATGGATGTGTGTGATGTCCTTAGGTTAGTTAGGTTTGAGTAGTTCTAAGTTCTAGGGGACTGAAGACCACAGATGTTAAGTCCCATAGTGCTCAGAGCCATTTGAACCATTCTTAAACCGAGCAGCACACTTACAAGCTACGTGACAGCGTGTGCATTTGATTCTCAGCCGTTTCCTTAGCACAACTTCCATTGGCGCTTATACATTGCTGACAAGCTGCGCTAGATAGTAATTTCGTGTGAATTATTTCATGATGTTTCGTTTTTAATTTTATCCTTCCACCGAATTTTCTGAATGCCTCATTTCGATGTAATTTGTACTATCCTACTCCCTTTTTCTTTTGTGAGTTGCGTGGATCTGAATTACGGTTCAAAACAATTTTTTATACAGTTATGTCTGTATTTGTAGGTGGCGGATACGAGGTAGACATTTACATCACAAACACAAGGAAGAAAGTTGCATGTGTACAATCCACACACTTTTAATTACAATATTTACACGTAGTCAAGCTGGCAAAAGCAATAATAAACATTTAACTGTTGCTGTTGAACGTAGAAAGGTTTGTCTGACAGAATATTGATCTTTGTTCTGAGTAGTCGCGTCTAGCAACTGATGAGTGTGGCGTTAGCCTTGATGAAAACTTCCAAGGTTCTAAGTGTTATCTCAGTGAGCGCGGAGGAGACGCGGAAGGATACGGCCTGGTCCACTGTGAGCGTAGCCTTTAGCAGCGACTCTTGTCTCCATACGTAGCGGCACCCGTCGGTATTGCCGCGAGTGACGCAGAATCCGGAGTTCTTTGGCGGTCTGCCTAGAGGTCGTGAGAACACAACGACCAGTTGTACGTTTACCACCCGCCTGTTGCGATTGGAGCCTGACAGATGTTCGCGGGCTAGCAGTAATTTTCTGCACAATGTTGGCAAACGCTTCCGGAGTTCAGACTTGAGGCTTATGGTTATATCTACAGTCAGAGATACGGTGTGATGTGTCAAATGATGACGTTTTAATTTTTTTGTTGTAACGGTAGTTTTGTCGTCTTAACCTTTTCGTGTAATACCGGAAATTTACGTTGATATAGGTTGAACATTCAACGTTATTTCCTTTAACGTTACTTGTAAATTTCTGACTTTAATATGTTATAGAATTCCCATACAGAAGCAAGAACTTCATTCACACTCCGAGTGACAAAGATTATTCGTGTAGTACCGGAAATTTACGTTGATATAGGTTGAACATTCAACGTTATTTCCTTCAACGTTACTTGTAAATTTCTGACTTTAATATGTTATAGAGTTCCCACACAGAAGCAAGAACTTCATTCACACTCCGAGTGACAAAGATTGCAATTATATCGACGGCAGACGGCAATACAGATCGGGCGGTAAAGAATCCACGATAGCAGCAACCGGCTGCGAGAAGAAAAGTCGACGTCACCTGAAATAATAATTTAATTGTTAAAAGTAATTGTATCGCAGTACGTTTGTTTGAGTAAATGGTTCCAAAATTGTTTAACATGAACCCTATGAGCAGCTGTAAAGAGCAGTTGTCCAGAGGCCATTCCCTGAGGAGCGGTTTGGAGTCAGCTGTTTGGGGGCGTGATAGGGAGAAGTCGAACGGAACAGTTGAGTTCACATTGCAGCATTTTCAGCGAAAGTGACTTTCTGACAGTCACAATACGCGGTAGTATGGATAGACTCCGCAGGGTAGTGGAACTTCCAGTGGTACGATAGTTTGAGTAATTATAGGTCTCAGTAACTGCTGGCTCGAGCTAATTGACTGATATACACAACTGGCCATTAAAATTGCTACACCAAGAAGAAATGAAGATGATAAACGAGTATTCATTGGACAGATAAATTGTACTAGAACTGACATGTTGTTACATTTTCACGCAATTTGGGTGCATAGATCCTCAGAAACCAGTACCCAGAACAACCACCTCTGGCCATAATAACGGCCTTGATACGCCTAGGCATTGAGTCAAACAGAGCTTGGGTGGCGTGTACAGGTACAGCTGCCAATGCAGCTTCAACACGATACCACAGTTCATCAAGCGTAGTGACTGGTGTAATGTGACGAGCCAGCTGCTCGGCCACCATTGACCAGACGTTTTCAATTGGTGAGAGATCTGGAGAATATGCTGGCCAGGGTAGTAGTCGAACATTTTCTGTATCCAGAACCTGCAACATGCGGTCGTGCGTTATCCTGCTGAAATGTAGGGTTTCGCAGGGATCGAATGAAGAGTAGAGCCACGGGTCATAACACATCTGAAATGTAACGTCCACTGTTCAAAATGCCGTCAATGCGAACGAGAGGTGACCGAGACATGTAACCAATGGCACCCCATACCATCACGCCGGGAGATATGCCAGTATGGCGATGACGAATACACGCTTCCAACGTGCGTTCACCGCGATGTCGCCAAACACGGATGCGACCATCATGATGCTGTAAACAGAACCTGGGTTCATCCGAAAAAATTACGTTTTGCCATTCGTGCACCCAGGTTCGTCGTTGAGTACACCATCGCAGGCGCTCCTGTCTGTGATGCAGCGTCAAGGGTAACCGCAGCCATGGTCTCCGAGCTGATAGTCCATGCTGCTGCAAACGTCGTCCAACTGTTCGTGCAGATGGTTGTTGTCTTGTAACGTCCCCATCTGTTGACTCAGGGATCGTGGCGTGGCTGCACGATCCATTACAGCCATGCGGATAAGATGCCTGTCATCTCGACTGCTAGGGATACGAGGCCATTGGGATCCAGCACGGCGTTGCGTTTTACCCTCCTGAACCCACCGATTCCATATTCTGCTAACAGTCATTGGATCTCGACCAACGCGAGCAGCAGTGTCGCGATACGATAAACCGCAATCGCGATAGACTACAATCCGACCTTTAACAAAGTTGAAACGTGATGGTACGCATTTCTCCTCCTTACACGAGGCATCACAACAACGCTTCACCAGGCAACGTCGGTCAACTGCTGTTTGTGTATGAGGAATCGGTTGGAAACTTTCCTCATGTCAGCACGTTGTAGGTGTCGCCACCGGCGCCAACCTTGTCTGAATGCTCTGAAAAACTAATCATTTGTGTATCACAGCATCTTCATCTTGTCGGTTAAATTTCGCGTCTGTAGCACGTCATCTTCGTGGTGTAGCTATTTTAATGGCCAGTAGTGTAACTGTGGGAGTTTACAACACTGAAATACTGTTTAGCGGTTTCGATTGTGAATCACTGGATGACTAGTCAGGGAGATCTGGCTAATTAGTTTGTCGCATGATTGAAATATTTCCCAGCGAGAACTGTACTGAGAATTATGTGTGATTTTACTTATGAACAGATGCTGATCTGGAGATGAAGGTTCTGCATTTTCTATCTAGTGTTCCTGTTCAGCAGCTTAGAGGTGATTGAGTATTGCTGTAATTTTGTAGGTATGATTAACGCACACTGAGGGAATCAAGTGTTAGCTACGTTACTTGGTGGTTTGAGGACAGAAGATAGTGTGTTGCGCTCTTGGTGTGGTGAATAGATTTGTAGTTGAACTGAGCAACAGTGTCTCAATTAGCAAGGCAGTAGGGAATTTCGGAACAAATTTTGGTCGCACAATGTAAGTTGCCAAGATTTTCCCTTAACTATAGAGAGAAAAATATTGGAACCATTTATGCAAGCATGTCACAACCACATCATAACTTAGTGGTTTGAAGTGGCTAGTGACGATTAAATAAGGTCAAAAATGGTGAGTCGCAATTTGCCAATAGTTCAAGGGGCTGAAATTTTGAATGAATTGTGGAATTTCAGGACCCTAAATGGCAGTGGCAGGTAGGATTTTTGTTTATATTTTTTATAATCTTACACCGCGGAAGAAGTATGCGATAACATTATTGACAGTTTTTCATTGTTAGATGCTCCCTCAGTATTGCAGTCTGACAGTGGTAAAGAGTTCGTTAGCAAAATAATGAGCAGCTTAACTGAACAGCCCAATTTTAAAGATTGTCCACAATAAACCTAGACACAGACAGAGCCAAGGCAGCGTAGAGTGGGCAAATCAAGACACAAAAAATATGCTAACTACACGTATGCAGGAGCACAACACCACGGAGTGGAGCTGTGCCTTAAGATTTGTGCAGCTAATGAAGAATAGTGCTGTACATTTTGGAATTAAAAGGTCTCCGTTCGAGGTGATGTTTGCGTGCTCTCCTAAATATGGTTTGTCTTCAACAAGTTTACCTGCTGAAGCACTGATGGATGTTCACCCTGAGGATGATCTTGAAAATATAATTAATCAAGTGAGTATTAGCAGTTGCACATGGACTGAAATGTTGTAGGATAATGATCACAGTAAATCTCTATTGACAGAGGATAACATACCAACAGGAAAAGGGGTTGAGAACAGAGAGAAAGAAAGTATTCCTGACGATAATGACTACTGCCTGACTGATTTAGACCACTCAACTCGTGCTATTAAAAAAACGCAGATCTGAAGAATACAAGTACTCAGAAGAACAAGTGCAAAGGAGGCGGCAGTGCTCAGACCACTGTTTCCAACAGTGGGAAAGGACTGTATGGTGAGAGCTCCAGTTCCCGACTTCGATAGAGAAAGAGGAGATGCTAGGACGATCTTGGGTGTCGTCCTCCAGACAACAGTCGACGGCTTCTACAGAACTGGGACGAGAGATGATGTGCTGAGCCAACTATACGCACAGTAATAACTGTTTTTTTTAATAATTATGGAAGGGAAGATACGATATGTCACTGCAGCTACAACTACAAAATTTTGCTTCAGGTCCCAATTCAGTACTTGCCCTCTAAGAATAACCTCAGAGGAGAAAGTTCTAGCAGAGAAAACATGCCCTGATGACAGTTGCGACGTTTCAATCGGTCAGCCGATGGTAAGCGGCCAGGCATTCTTCAAATGCAACTGGCAGCAAAAATGTTAGACTCTGGGATGCTTTTGAAGAAACAAAAATGTGTTGTTTAACTCAAAGTGCCGCGATGCAACTCCTTGCTGCAAGAAATGAATTTTACATAGTATGACTATGCTTTCAAACTGCAGGTGATAAATGCTACTTTCGAAGTACGGCTTTTTTATTATTACAACCATATTTCACTTTACTTACATTTTGGCAATGAAGATATACGTTCAATAGTGACAGTGCACTATCCATAGTAAATGTGAAGTGTTTGACATAACAGGAATCAGTAATCTACTTTCACTAAATGGGGCTGTGATGGTACACCATCACCAGTGATGTTATATTTTCCCTGAAAGTTTCACTTCCTCCATAACACATGCAATTCTTTTTTTTTCTGGCGTTTCATTCTCCTCTCTGTTTTAAGGTGTGCTATATACCCTCCTCAGCACTGGGGTTCAAGGAAGTTTTGTTTAGCTTTCAAAGGGGTGGGGGGAACTTATTTCTCCCAATTACTCGTCCGCTCTTCTCTCACAGACGGAACTAGGGTACATACATATCCAGTTCGTTATAGCCGCTGAATCGCAGATCCCTCAGTAGAGGCTCCAAGAGTGTGCCAGTCGGGTGCCTCCGGGAGGGATATCGTAGCCCTAAGACAGATGGTGGGTGGGGCGTCTGGGGAGAGGGCCGGGAGGTGGATGGGGTGAATGTGGGTCTGGGCGTCGAGTCCTGGTGTTGCCTGTCTATGCCTCACGTTTCACACGCTTCCTACCCCGCTTTCACGTCAGAGCGTTCCTGGCGTAAATTTGTCAACGTCACATCCCACGTGGAGGTCATTCGGAAACCGCTGTCTCTATTGACATCGTCTTGCACTCGTTTTTCCAATGCCTCTTTGATGACCGAATCGCAGAACCTATTGACGCGACACAGCACCATAGTCTGTTCACAAACAAGCACGTGTCCTTCATTGCTGCTGTACCCTCCCACCAGAGACTTTGCGGTTTGGCCAATGTGAACACTCCTCATAAGCCACGACCACTGATCGATGTACAGCAAGCCCCACTCGCAACTGATGCCGTAGATACCAAGTGCCTTGTAGACCTATTCGATCTTTGACAGACCCAAGCGTGTTTCTCCATTGTCGTTGCAATCTTGGCTATGGGCTGCTTATAGAAAGAACGCCAGGCGCTTGGACTCTTCTTCTGGATCGTATTCTTTCTTCTTCTCGCTCAGCTGGAGAGCATATTTTACTTGTGTCTTGGAGTAGCCACTCTTGTGACAGATGTGGAGCAGATGCTGTAAGTTGGTGAGTAGACATTCCTTGTCACTATGGCTCACGCTCTTTTTACCAGGGCACTGCAGATTTCTGTTGCGCTATATGGTGGTAATTATGGACGTTTAGGAGCAACCTTACATGTGTCTTTCTCCTGTAGATGGAGTGTCCCGGCCTGCATCATGGTTGTCCTTCATTCAACGTCCAGGAACAGCAGAAAACCACTTTCTTCCGTGTCCATTGTTAACCTGATGTTGTCGTGCATGCTCTTAACATGGCACAGGAATTCTTGCAGGGTTTCTTCACCATGTGGCACAACTTGTCGTCCGCGAATTTGTCGTCCGCATATATTGTATGGTGACTATAGTGAACATTTCTGCTTGTGTTTGGACACATAGTCGTGATCAAGTTGCCCTTCCTACTAAAAGTACAAGCCCCAATTTATATAAAGCGAACTGACTACTCTCAGTAACAAATGGGTCAAATGGCTCTAAGCACTATGGGACTTAACTTCTGAGGTCATCAGTCCCCTAGAACTTAGAACTATTTAAACCTAACTAACCTCAGGACATCACACACATCCATGCCCGAGGCAGGATTCGAACCTGCGACCGTAGCGGTCGCGCGGTTCCAGACTGAAGCGCCTAGAACCTCTCGGCCACTCGGGCGATATTTAATCTGAGACGCTTTCCTTGTGTTCTTGCACACTATTCCTTGTTTTAAGTGAGGCACAAACGGCGTAAAACTATTATGATTGGGGGTGGATAATGAAAGATGGTGATGCTTTCTGGGAAGGCCAAGATAGCGACACATTCCGGGCAGGCCACTGCCATGGTAATACCCATCAGACACTTCCCCTTTCATTTTGTTTCGGTAATTATCACACAGCTTGGTATATCTAAATTTTCCATGATTAATATTAATCTGATGTACTATTAGGGTTAGGTTAAACCACTGATTGACCTCACAGTATTTGTGTGACTTGAGTAGCAGTAGTAGAATTAACCTCGACTATAGAGACAGATTTTTGGACGCTGGAGGTGACCATTGCATTAGGGGCAGCTTTAGAACTTTCCCTGAGCAGCAGGCGAATTCTTGGAACCTTCCTTTGTAGTCACCGAAGCTGGGCGTGCGGGGCATTGTTCCGCTAACGGCCGAAGCAAGAGGGTGGGAACGCCGTGGCTGAATGCGAAATGACAGTTCTTTAGGAACTGAGATGCCACTTCTTTAGAAACTGGGGCCGCCGGGCTTCCTGGCGCCAGCCTAACCGCATTAATAGCGAGTAGAGGTGGTGTGGGAGTCTGGTTTCCATATCCCTTGTGCAGATACAGGTAAAGTGGCGTCGAGCTGGCGCACACCTAATGTGTTTATTACAAGAACAGCCTACCTTGTAAGACGGGATGACGAATTTCTCCCGATGACGCATTTCTTAGATACCGCCGCACTTAGCCAATAAGGCGTCCACTAAATCGTTTTATGGACGAGACAGAGCTTGTTTTCACTAGAAAGCTTCCCTCATCTTGTGAAATGCCCTGGGGGTTTGGCTGCAGGACTTCCAGGCATTGTGTGCTCGTAGAGAATGTGAACTGCACTGCAGTGATTGGTTGAAGACGATCGGGTCTCCTTACTAGAGAACATGATTGGCATGGTAACCGTTGCTGGGCCATGATAGACGTGTTCAAGAACATCAGGGGGAACGGCTGTTTCTTGGACGGTTTTGAGCAACGGTAGCGGCTGAGACTTGATTCTCGATCGTTATGGTGTATAGACGCTAGAGCTCTTCTGTTTCAACGGACAGAGCAGTTAACTGTAAACTCGTCTGGACACCCGAGCGAAACTTCAATATTTTCACGGACGTGAGACAATCACCGTAGGACATGGGGTCATGTCCCGCAGTACGACGTGCCACCAAACCTTGCAGCTTTAGCAGCGCCCGCAGACGACGGCACCTCGTCTTTGGATGGCTATATCGGTAATGTTGTGCAGCTTCGGAAAATTCAGAAGCTTATCAATTGTTTCCATGGCCAACCTATATTATAGCAGCCTAGTACTCGCAGTAGTCACTCCCAGTGTCCATTGCATGCTTACTTATATTTTGACACGGGAGACCAGTCAGGGGAACGATGCAGCAGAGTGTGCTCGCCTAGACTGGCATTCTTCTACTCACAGTAGCCAGTCTAATCTACACGTAAATACCAGTTAGGTTCCCCAAGTCTATTGTCTATCAACCTGACTTCGTGTTAATGAAATGTTATAGAGCTGATGTTTCTGTTTGTATGTTTGTTCTCTCTTGACCTTGATATTAGTTAATAGCCGGCCGGTGTGGCCGTGCGGTTCTAGACGCTTCAGTCTGGTACCACGTGACCGCTACGGTCGCAGGTTCTAATCATGCCTCGGGCATGGATGTGTGTGATGTCCTTAGGTTAGTTAGGTTTAAGTAGTTCTAAGTTCTAGGGGACTGATGACCATAGATGTTAAGTCCCATAGTGCTCAGAGCCATTTGAACCATTTTATTAGTTAATAAATATCTTTGTGATACCGTAGGTGTTTAGTATTTCAGCTTTACGCGTGTCATCCTCTGTTTCAATGCCATCATCATCCCGAAGTGTTTGGATATGCTGTTTGATGTTGATTGGAATACTCTCTTTCAAATTCTGAAGGTGGCAGGAGTAAAATACAGGGAGCGAAATGCTATTTACAATTTGTACAGAAAGCAGATGGCAGTTATAAGAGTCGAGGGGTATGAAAGGGAAGCAGTGGTTGGGAAGGGAGTGAGATAGGGTTGTTGCCTATCCCCGATGTTGTTCAATCTGTATATTGAGCAAGCAATAAAGGAAACAAAAGAAAAGTTCTGCGTAGGTATTAAAATCCATGGAGAAGAAATAAAAACTTTAAGGTTCGCCGATGACATTGTAATTCTGTCAGAGACAGCAAAGGACTTGGAAGAGCAGTTGAACGGAATGGACAGTGTCTTCAAAGGAGGATATAAGATGAACATCAACAAAAGCAAAACGAGGATAATGGAATGTAGTCGAATTAAGTCGGGTGATGCTGAGGCAATTAGATTAGGAAATGATACACTTAAAGTAGTAAGGGAGTTTTGCTGTTTGGGGAGCAAAATAACTAACGATGGTCGAAGTAGAGAGGATATAAAATGTAGACTGGCAATGGCAAGGAAAGCGTTTCTGAAGAGGAAAAATTTGTTAACATCGAGTATAGATTTAAATGTCAGGAAGTCGTTTCTGAAAGTATTTGTATGGGGTATAGCCATGTATGGAAGTGAAACATGGACGATAAATAGTTTAGACAAGAAGAGAATAGAAGTTTTCGAAATGTGGTGCTACAGAAGAATGCTGAAGATTAGATGGGTAGATCACTTAACTAATGAGGAGGTATTGAATAGAATTGGGTAGAAGAGGAGCTTGTGGCACAACTTGTCTAGAAGAAGGGATCGGTTGGTAGGACATGTTCTGAGACATCGAGGGATAAAAAATTTAGTATTGGAGGGCAGCGTGGAGGGTAAAAATCGTAGAGGGAGACCAAGAGATGAATACACTAAGCAGATTCAGAAGGATGTAGGCTGCGGTAGGTACTGGGAGATGAAGAAGCTTGCACAGGATAGAGTAGCATGGAAAGCTGCATGAAACCAGTCTCAGGACTGAAGACCACAACAACAACTACCGAAGGTCCTTGTTATTAATTTTTCAACGACATCCATTCTCATTCCCTACAATGTCATTTATTTTGTTGTGCGTTTGAAGGAATTAAATTAATTTTATGTCAAGTTAGTCAACTGATTAGGTGATGCACAAAAGGGCCACTATTTAACGAATGTCAGATTTTCTTGCGCTATTGATAAATGTGGCACCTCTTGGATGTGGTGGTTACGACTTTTTAGTCGTTTGGCAGATAGAGAACTGCCACCACCATAGGCCATCTTGCTGTTCCATCTTCCCATTCTCAAGAACCTTTTCTGTTATAGAGAAATACCCTAAAAACCTAGTTTTTGGGTACCAAAACCGAACCGCGGTTACCAAGATGAATAAACACAGCAAATGACTGTAATTTTCACGATGGACTCCTATAATATCGATGTGGAACAACACAGAAAATTTCCTTTATATCTTTATCCGTATCCGGAATACAGAGGTTTAGTGATGCCCTACTTGTAAGCGTAAAATACGTACTTGAAATGCGATGTGAAGCGAAAACGTTGTTTATAAAGTTGAAACGTCCCCTTAGAAAAATTATATACGTGGCTGGGCTTAAACTGACACACAAAGGTTTTAGCGCAACGCAATCTGACTTTCAATAATCCCTACAAAAGAATGGCCCTGACTAGCATTAACCTATACCTTTCACAAATCACTTACCTCACAAAAATCTTCGTTACTCAAACTACTGCAATATAGCGAGCTCCACTACTGCCAGCTAAATAAAAGATTCTAACTACTGAAGGCACTAACTACTGATAGGCATAGTTAGCAAATGAAAGATTTTGATAGAGAACAAATGATGTATTTACCTTAATAGTCATAATATAAATAGCAGTTCATGACATCCAGTCTTACAAATTTCAAAACTCCGCCATCTCTCTCCCCACATCCACCACTGCTGGCGGCTCACCTCCAACTGACGAACGCTATGCGCTGTTAACATCCGGCTGCCCAACACTACAATGGCAGACAACAATGCAAACTAGCCCCAGGCTGCACACAGCACAGCCAGTGATTTTCATACAGAGTGCTACGTGGCGTTACCAATAAGAAAACCTAAACAGCCTACTTACATAGCCCCCATGCTTCCCACAAAAAATTTTACAAATTGTTTTGGGCAGTGGCCAATACATATTTGTTAAAAAATTTTTCACAATTACAATAACAAAGAAATCAAATGCACACACTTATTGATACAATGTTGCTCAAAAGCTAAAATTTTCTCACTGTCCATAAAGACAGTCCTGATCATCCATCACAGTAAAATTGCAGTGTTTTTTTTTTCTCAAAGTCTGAGCAGTAAAAGAAAATGCACACGGAAGTAGTGGATTTCCATGCAATCTTGAAGAAGTAGTGTTGTCTTTCCAACGGAAAGACAGTGCTGACTCTTGGCATGCAGACAGGTATTGGTCCACAACAGATCAATCCCACCGCAGAGTCAGTCGAAATTTTGAAGAGTATTGGTAGGTAGGTCATCACAGAGCAGACCAACTGTAGTCCTGGTAGAGATTATGGTATTGGTGGGCCACCAGAGGTGCAGACCCACTGTAGTCCTGGTAGAGATTGTGGTATTGGTGAGTCAGCAAAGGTGTAGACCCACTGTAGTTCTTGTAGAGACGGACAGCAGCCATCTGTTGCGACTGTGCAGGTGCACAATCACCATCGAAGAGTCTTGCGGAGAATATAGCAAGCCCATAAACCACCACTTGCGCACTCACAAAAATTTTTTGAAATGTCCTTAGAACCAGCAATGCTGTTATCCAGTCCCTTGCAGAATTATTAACACACGTGCAAACACTAACAATCCCTACTTCTCACATATTGTCCATATACTACGACCAACAGAAACGTGTGCAATGAAATGATACTTAATTTGAAGAACTGGTAACAATTACAATTTGATAACATAAAAATACAATAACAAAGGTACAAAATACATCATTAAAGAACATAACAATACAGATAACATTTGTAGTAATAGGGGCTTTACAAAAGAATAGAAATAAACAGATACATCAGTGTTACAGGAATTATGACATAAGTAAATACATAAAATAATGAGAATAGTTTTCGAAACATTAATTTCACACTTGAGCACAGAAACAGAACAGAATTAATAATGTCTAAACATCTTTACAAAGTGAATAATATATTATTAATGCAAATTATATTTGAGGATAACACTATTCCTCATCATAGTTCATGTAGCTGAGTATTAGAAAAATTCTACAACATAAGTGTTATCAGATAAACATATAAAGACAGGAAGAACATAAATACACAAGGGTACACAAACACATAGTGGGATAACACAAGGAAAGGACAGGGTTTGTTTTACTGCAGTATTTTGCAAACAAAACTTTCTTTACTTCTCAGAGATCTCCCTTCGTTCTTCATTATTTCCAAAAGTGCTATCTATACCTGCTTTCTGTACTTTTCTCGTATAGCCTCTCAGTGCATTTCTTCAAATTCATCGCAACTCATTCTCTTATAGGCTACCCCCTCTTAAGCTAGCATAAATCTACTGAGCTCAGATGCTAAACTAAGGGACGAGGCAATGCAGCAGCACAAAACAATTAACACAAACAGCAATGACAAAAAAAATGGAAAATTGCAAAGCAAGCTACAGTAAATCTAAATTACCAAGCAATGCAACATTACAACTAATATGTGCCAATGTGCAGCAACAAGAAAAATAAATCAGTAATAAAACTAGCTTAACAGAGTAATACAAAGTGAAATTTAGTAGCACTATGCCTGGCAAACAGCAGCAGCAAATGCAATAACTTATATCTGAACATGACATAGCTCAAGCAGAAAAAATATTAGACTAAAGACAACAATGCAGACAAGGGAAATGTATAGTCACATCTTAATGTCTATGTAATTAAAGTGGTGCACCACAAGAAGATATTCTACCAAAAAAATTACCAAGTATTTGAAAAGAAAATTCCGTATGCAATTCCTCTGAAGGGAAATGTCTTTTTATGCTCCTACGTTTTTTTTAATAGATCATAAAATTACACTCCTGGAAATGGAAAAAAGAACACATTGACACCGGTGTGTCAGACCCACCATACTTGCTCCGGACACTGCGAGAGGGCTGTACAAGCAATGATCACACTCACGGCACAGCGGACACACCAGGAACCGCGGTGTTGGCCGTCGAATGGCGCTAGCTGCGCAGCATTTGTGCACCGCCGCCTTCAGTGTCAGCCAGTTTGCCGTGGCATACGGAGCTGCATCGCAGTCTTTAACACTGGTAGCATGCCGCGACAGTGTGGACGTGAACCGTATGTGCAGTTGACGGACTTTGAGCGAGGGCGTATAGTGGGCATGCGGGAGGCCGGGTGGACGTACCGCCGAATTGCTCAACACGTGGGGCGTGAGGTCTCCACAGTACATCGATGTTGTCGCCAGTGGTCGGCGGAAGGTGCACGTGCCCGTCGACCTGGGACCGGACCGCAGCGACGCACGGATGCACGCCAAGACCGTAGGATCCTACGCAGTGGCGTAGGGGACCGCACCGCCACTTCCCAGCAAATTAGGGACACTGTTGCTCCTGGGGTATCGGCGAGGACCATTCGCAACCGTCTCCATGAAGCTGGGCTACAGTCCCGCACACCGTTAGGCCGTCTTCCGCTCACGCCCCAACATCGTGCAGCCCGCCTCCAGTGGTGTCGCGACAGGCGTGAATGGACGGACGAATGGAGACGTGTCGTCTTCAGCGATGATAGTCGCTTCTGCCTTGGTGCCAATGATGGTCGTATGCGTGTTTGGCGCCGTGCAGGTGAGCGCCACAATCAGGACTGCATACGACCGAGGCACACAGGGCCAACACCCGGCAACATGGTGTGGGGAGCGATCTCCTACACTGGCCGTACACCACTGGTGATCGTCGAGGGGACACTGAATAGTGCACGGTACATCCAAACCGTCATCGAACCCATCGTTCTACCATTCCTAGACCGGCAAGGGAACTTGCTGTTCCAACAGGACAATGCACGTCCGCATGTATCCCGTGCCACCCAACGTGCTCTAGAAGGTGTAAGTCAACTACCCTGGCCAGCAAGATCTCCGGATCTGTCCCCCATTGAGCATGTTTGGGACTGGATGAAGTGTCGTCTCACGCGGTCTGCACGTCCAGCACGAACGCTGGTCCAACTGAGGCGCCAGGTGGAAATGGCATGCAGCTAGAAACTTGATATTAAACAAAATGAGCAAACTCTCAACTAGAAAGACAATAGATGTAAAATGTTTCTCATTATTTCATTAGGCATTTTAGTAAATATCATATGTTTTCAAGTTTGAGCGTGTCATATTTGCGATGCCTTCTACAAAGGAATGTCAATAGCGAGGATAATGGCCTCTTTTTTTTCCACCTGTGTCTCTGAAAGGCACACACTAATGGCTTTTTTCCAGGCAACTGTCGCGCAGCTGCCCACGACGCATTACGTGCAGGTGGTCACTTAACTTTCTTACGGAAATATTTACGACAGCTGTTTCCGCTACAGGGACAGTCTCATATAAAAATATTTCACAGGTGAAGAATTTGCGTTACAAATCTGTAGAAACAAAATCCTATTGATATAACAGAGCCCAAAAAATTTTCGTCGACATTGTAATACATTCACGCATTTACATACATTTCATAACTCTTAAAGTACGATTCTTGGTTTCCAACAACCTTTTTCACAAACCAGAGTCCCTAACCACTACTCATTATTCCTTACCTTATTATACATATACATATCGTCGACACTTCTACAATATTTCATCATAACAGATACGTAGCATAATCAACTCATAGAGCATCAGTTTATTGATCATAAACATACCGCAACAGCATAATACACATAGTCATCGTAATAATAACATCATAACAACTCAGTCAACTCTCAAAATCGTCGTAGCTTCCTCCAGTAATTTCAAAACCTATAAAAAAATTCTCTGCTCATTTCAATAGTGTCATCTACCTCAAACGTACTTTAAAATCATGATCCCATACCGAATACATCATTCAAAGCTCTTGTAAGATCACAATGGTTCCAAAAAAATATGAACATTTCACAAAGTACAGACAAAATACAATTTCATAAGTGTGAAGTTATCCAATTGTGTAATTAATTAAACATCTGTCACTGATGTAGTAAAATAAATATTTGTCTCTCTCAGTTAAATGATCAGATAGCTGTGTAATTTGTGTGTTAGAGAAATATGGTACCAATGTGTAAAGTTGTATAAGCAAATACCATATTAGCTAGGGCTCCTTGTGCTTGCCAAACACATGATACACAAAGTAAGCGTGTACCCCCCTGAGTATTAATGTAATTATACCCTCAGGTGTTACGGATTACAGCAATGGAATGAAATGTATCACGGAAAACCTTTGTATCATTGTACTTCAAATATCTTTAAAAATAAATGATTTAAGTACAAAATTAATCACTCAAATACGTGTACTGTAGCGCTAAACTGTGCGTCTTGTTGTAAGATAATCTCTGTGGAAGTGTCGTAGTTATCGTCCTCCGAAAGCTAAGTTCTGTAGAAGTCAATGTACTTACCTCATGATACACAAACGTGAAATGCTTTGCATATAGATAACTTAGTTATTATGCTTATTGCCGTGATGAAGAAAGTACTGTGCTGTAACGTATTGTTGTGCTACAGAAAAGGCAGTCTCATTGTAGCTATACCACAAAAGTTACTACTAAAACATGTTTTACTTTCCAGAATAATGCAGAAAAACTGTGCAGGTATAAAACAGAAACACCGCAAAAGCAACATTGTAAATTGTCACTCATTAGTAGTGTCGTGATAAAACCGTGTAGTTGTCACATAAACTAACCACTGTGTCGTCTGGTATCTCACAGAAAGTACTTTAAATCCAGAATGTATTTTCTAGTAAACGAAAATGTTGCATTAAAATCTCATTAGCAGTACCAGTATATGTTCTAAGTATGTAAGCCTTATAGTCGTTACGTAATTGTGCAACTAACAAGCAAGAATGTACACACACAATAACACTGTGACGTCTGTTCACTATAACAATGCATTCGTGATTTCTGTTTCAATAAGTTCTCTTGGTTCTTGACTGGGTATTTACCTTCAAACATTGTTGCATGTTAACAGATTCTAAGTCTGACAATGCATACTAGTAATGTAAAGTGAAAAATTTTATAGCAAAGACTAAGTTAAAAAGCAGATTATCTCTCAATAAATGATTTTACATGTGAAATGTGGTGTAAACCTTTACTCTTCCTAGTATGCAGTGTTTCAACTTCGACGCAATTATCATATGGCATACGTTGGTAAAGAATACTGGAATTTTTCTCAATGTTAGCGTCTATGTTATTTTTCTCTGAGCCAGCCGGCGCACGTGGCTGCCTGCGGTGTGAGTCATTGTCTGTTTCTTGGTTGGTGCGTGTCGTTATTGGGATTTGGAGGTCTAACTTCTACAAATTCACGTTGCCCAGAGGGCCCAGCCCTGTTTAAATTCCGCCAGTTCTGATGCAATTCAGCTCTGTCGTTACGATCATATCGTCTGTCGTCATGTCGGTAGATTCCATAGTTTCTTTCTTGTCGGTCATGTGGTGGAGAATTTCTCCCTGAATCGTAACTGCGCGCTGGACCGTTGCGTCTACAGTTATTCTGTCTCCCTTGATAATAATAGTTCTGGTTACCATATTGTCTGTTTCTATGATTGTCTCTGTCATATTCTTTACTACCGAAATGCGAACTTTCTCTGTAACTATTACTCTGCCAGTGGTTGTCATACGGGTGGTGTCTGTTTTGGTCACGATTTGTGTTGTGAGAATAGCCTCGTCGTGTCCAGTTATTATTTCTTTCATCGCGGAATTGCGACGGATGTGACCTGTACTTGTTGTGTTCCTGTTTTGGCGTTCCGCGATTGTCAGTGTCAATTTCTAATTCTTGTAAGAGTCCTTGAAAAGCTTCAACGTCGTCTTTGCAACGTCCTGCCAAAATAATATGTCGTAAATGTTCAGGTAATTTGATTAAGCAAATGCGGATGAGTTCTCAGGGACTGTATGGGTTTGACAGGTACTGATTCATGTGCAACATGTCTTCAAAATATTTCACAAGACTGGAAAATTCAGATTGTTCGAAATGTTTCATCATTATGATGCTATGTTTTACTCGGCCTTGTGTAGCTTGAGACCAATATGCTGAGAGGAAGGCATGATAAAATTCTCCTTCACTGTGACAATCGTCAATGACCGATCGCATTCTTACAGCTGGTTCATCCTCTAAGTAGCCACACATAAATTCTAATCTGTGTTCTAACGACCAGTTAGGAGGAAAACAATGAGAGAATTGATGGAGCCACGCTTGTGGATGAATGTCGTTGCCAGAATTCTTAAATGTTTTGAATTTACGTGTAGTAATGAACAGCTTATAGTCAAAATCATCATGCCGGCGAGTCACATGTCGGTCATTGTTACGTCGTTTCGGCGGTTCCATCTCAAAATTCGGTGTGTCTTGCCAATTTCTTTCATAATTTCCGAAGTGTCCTGTGTTATTATTTTGTGGTTGTTCCGTATTTCTAAGTCTCTCTTCGCGTGTTGGAGCGCGAGTGTCCTCTGAAATATGTAATTTTTGTATCACTTGTGCCAACTGATCTTGTACTTCCCGGATTTCTGTTGCGTATTAATTTGATTCTGATTTTGTTTGAATTTCTTAATTTGTTCATACTCTTCTGTGTCAGTGATGGCTACAGGTCTTGTGTCATTCAGATCATCATCTACCTTTGTAGATAAGTTAGTGAAATGATCCGTAAGTTCGGCTACTTTCTCCGATAGTGTACTTATTTCCTCAGTGTGTTTTTCTGAACCAAGTTTCAGAGTATCTACTGTGTCCTTTATGTTTTCCTGAGTTTTTGCAAGTTGCGTAACCGAATCGGTAGATGCAAATGAGTCAATTTTAGCTTGCAAGGTGTCGTGATTTTCATGAACAATGGTTTGCAGTTCTTTTATGGCTGCTTCGTGATTCTGTAATGCATTTTCATGCCGCGAAAAAATAGGTTGAAAATGCTCACAAATTTGTGTTTTTACTTCATTACAGACGTTTTGACATTTCGATTCAATGTTATGTAACTCAGTAGTTAAATCTTCACGTGTTTGTTCAAGTGTGGTGTCTAACTTTTGAAGCTTTTGCTGTGTTTGTCTCTGATTTTGTTCCATTGTGTCTAACTGTTGCTGTGTTTGTCTCTGGTGTTGTTCCATTGTGTCTAACTTTTGAAGCTTTTGCTGTGTTTGTCTCTGATTTTGTTCCATTTGTTGCATTAGCTGTAATAACAATGCATTAGTGTCTGGAATCTGTTCCTCTACGCTTTTCGGCAGTGCATTTGCACCGGCAACATTCACATTTTGACAAGCAGAAAATGTCTCTTGACTTATTTGAGAAAACGGCGAGGACGCAAAACCTGAATTTACAGTATTTGCAAAATTGTGTCCTGTCATTTCGGATTCCTGAGGCGAGCTGTTGCCGAGCGATCGATCGATAATGCTTCTCTGTTCACTAATTGTTTCACTGCCTACGCCATTGTTTGCCGCCCGCTCCATTTCCCTATGCACAATTACCAAATTACTATGTTGAACATTAGTTAATTCATTACACGGTGGCGCTAACACGCTGCTTTCGTCTTCACTGTCATTTCTCAGTTTACTTTGGAGCCTAGTATTACGTTTTTCACACGCCATAATTGTCACAATATTTCACACGATAACACAGAAAAGCACAATTTGAAGAGCAAAATAAGATAACATAGCAATGGAAATACTGTCTACTTAATTGCAAGCGCAGCTGCGAAATACTTGGTGCAAATCTACATGCATGTCACAACTGTTTTACTGTACAACAACGAAAAACTAGAATTACAAAGGAAATTCTCTCTATGATTACGCGCTAGCGATAAACAAAAGCTACACTAATTACACAAACTACAAGAAAAAAATCAGAAGATTCTAGTGAGGTATCCTCGGCTAAGGGTCGACGTATGAAACGTCCCCTTAGAAAAATTATATACGTGGCTGGGCTTAAACTGACACACAATGTTTTTAGCGCAACGCAATCTGACTTTCAATAATCCCTACAAAAGAATGGCCCTGACTAACATTAACCTATACCTTTCACAAATCACTTACCTCACAAAAATCTTCGTTACTCAAACTACTGCAATATAGCGAGCGCCACTACTGCCAGCTAAATAAAAGATTCTAACTACTGAAGGCACTAACTACTTACTGATAGGCATAGTTAGCAAATGAAAGATTTTGATAGAGAACAAATGATGTATTTACCTTAATAGTCATAATATAAATAGCAGTTCATGACATCCAGTCTTACAAATTTCAAAACTCCGCCATCTCTCTCCCCACATCCACCACTGCTGGCGGCTCACCTCCAACTGACGAACGCTATGCGCTGTTCACATCCAGCTGCCCAACACTACAATGGCAACTAGCCACAGACTGCACACAGCACAGCCAGTGATTTTCATACAGAGCGCTACGTGGCGTTACCAATAAGAAAACCTAAACAGCCTACTTACAAAGTGACGTAGCGCAGAAAACGTTGGTGTAGAATGTCTCCTTTATCTGTAGAAGGGTTTTGGGAAGCTCGTTTTGCAGCTGAAGCACATACAAAACTTTGTGCACGTAAAATACGGTCTTTGGTGTAAGATTAAATAACTATGCGTTATTTCAATTTCACATAAGTAAACTATCAAAATTTTACCATAATGTTCTTTTGATGTGAGTGACATTCCCTGCTGTAGCAAAGAAAACAAGGGAACCAGAGGAAGAATTTTTCTATCGGGGCACAAAAAAGGCGAATACGCTTCAGTTTAAAAGACTGTGATTGTAATGTGGAGTACCAACTACCTCATTCTATTTCCCTTAGCACCTTTAAAATTTTGACGTGCAAAGGTATCCATGATTCTTTATGCTGAGAAAAAGAAGACAGTGGCAGTGCGAAAGAGGCGGAAAAGTAATAAATACTGAAAGATAGTAGACAATGTTTGTAGTTTATAAAGAGCGAAGAATGATTGTGTGAGAGAAAGAGAGGTACAGGATGGCAGTGAAACATAGGTGACAGTGCTAAAAAAGAGTGAAGGTGACTGTGCCAGAGAGAGAGAACGGAGAAACTGGAAGTGGATGAGAGCCAGTGATAATGAGAGACAGAGTCAGTGTCAATGACAACCAAGAAGAGAGAGAGATTGATACTGAGAAGAGACTGCAGCAGTGGGAAGGAACGAATGAGATAGTAGCAGTAAGGGAGAACGACAGGGAGACAGTGACGGTAAGACGAGACAGAGGCTGTTAGACAGGAGACAATGATAGACCCAAGTTGGGCTGGATGAGTGAGTGAGAGAGAATGAGCAAGTGAGAGTGGATGGGCATGAGCGACTTACAGCGATGGACTACTGGGTGTGTGCGGGTTACTGTTAGGGGAGCTTGTGGGAGTGAGAGGTGAGTTGGATGTTAAAAAGATCGCTTCTATTTTCGCATGCCAAATCGTTTGCGAACCTTTTTAAAGGTGCTTAGATAGGTAGAATGAGGCATCTGATACCACAGTTTTCAGTCAGAGAGTTTTGACCAGGAGCGTATTCGTCTTTTCTACGCTCCGATAGAACCATTTTTCCGGTGGTATTTGATACCTGTAATAACTTAATATTTCCTACTGGTTGACCAGACTGAGCCCTCCGAAATCTAGCTTTTCTCTAATGAGTAAGGTGGGGATCTACGTTTATGCGTTCATATATAACATGATTAGTTTTCACCGTGATGAACTTGTACAATCACCGTCTGACAGATCATGTAACTAGAATGTGATGGAACTCCTTTCTTAAAGTTCTCGAGGCGGCTTGCCTTGTGTGACTTGAAAGTAGCTTAACATTACAAAGTCTGACTTTTTCTGACTATTGTTACGAGAACTGATGTTGAGGGAAACGGAAACTGAATTTGCCACGAAAATATTTGGTTTAATTACTTACACATAAAGCATTTGTTCAAGGTCTTATAATTGCTCACACGTTATTATCTCACAAAAGTTATTCTAAATTTAACGAACATTTGCATGGTATGGAATTGAAATAAAGTTATAAGTTTTACGTTAACTTTTAGCTGTTATTGCGCCACATACATAGAAAATTTCATAGCCCATGCCAATTAAAGCGTTTTAGCACACCCATAGAAAGATCAATTCTTCAACGCACGTTGGAAAATCATGTATGATACAGCCTAACTGGTAAATGAAATACTGACTTGATAAACCCGATCTTCAGATCGTAGACAAAACGAAAACTACCCCAGCGAATCTTACTCGTGAGGACCACTCTGTCAGATAGCTTTCGACAAGCCAGCAAAGCTCGCACGCATTTAGTAATGCAAAGCTATTACCTTTTGTTCGTCTCTACTGGCACAGGAAGAAGCCACCATTACCATTCTCCTTCGAAATCTGCAAAGCATGGTCAGTGTCCGTGCACATACGCACATCAATAGCTAAGCCGCTCATGCGCCCAAGAACCTCAGTAGGTACACTGCTGTAGCAAACGCCGAACGAAAGTCGATGGGTAGTTTCAACGAGAAGAGCCAAAAGTCTCTCGCAGATGACCGACATGGAACAAAATGAATATATGGCGATTGGCAAATACGCAAATATAAGAGACAACTTGCAATCTGTAGAGCACCTTTGATTTTAGGCATTCGGTTCCAAGTTGCTTCCACATTTAGGTTAGTGAAGCCAGGCGCTAGAGAGGATCCCATAGCGACTCCGTCTACCTATTCGTGGAACTTTCCACCATAGTGGAAGTAGAGGGTAGAGAGCACATGGCGAAACAGCTTCACTGTGTGGCTCTCAAAATGACACTGTAGTACAGTGGAATCTTCTAATGGTATCCGTGTGATGAGAGACCCACTGTATCTCTTGAAGCACCTTCTCAAACTGTGTCGAGTTCTTGAAACTTTGTGGATGGTGACGAATGAGAGGTTTTACTGGCTGCCAGGTTGGCGAATTTAGAGTATTCTCTTTGTGTGCTTTTGACAGCCATAAATCTATACATCGAACGAGCAACAACTGAAATAAAAGTTCAAAAGTGGTATTACAATACAGGGTGAAAGCATATCAATGAAAAGATTCGGTGATAACACTCCCATCCTCAGTGAAAGAGAAAAATAATTAGAGTTATCTGTTCAATGGAGTGTACGAATAGAGGAAGAAAGTAATGTGAAGCAGTAGAAATGAGAATCACTAAGTAGACGAAGTTAAGGAATTCTGCTACCTAGGATGCAAAATAACCCATGACTGACGGAGCAAGGAAGATTTAAATAGTAGACTAGCACTGGCAAGAAGAGCATTATGGCCAATAGAAATCTACTAGTGTCAGACATAGGCCTTAATTTGAGGAAGAAAGCCGGCCGGTGAGGCCGAGCGGTTCCAGGCGCTTCAGTCTGGAACCGCGCGATCGCTACGGTCGCAGATTCGAATCCTACCTAGGGCATGGATGTATGTGATGTCCTTAGGTTAGGTTTAAGTAGTTCTAAGTTCTAGGGGACTGATGACCTCAGATGTTAAGTCCCGTAGTGCTGACAGCCATTTGAACCATTTTAGAAAGAAATTTATGAGAATGTACATTTGGAACACAGCATTAGTGAAACATGGACTGTGAGAAAACCTGAACAGAAGCCAGTCGAAGCATTTGACATGTGGTACTTCAGAGGAATGTCAAAAATTAGGTGGACTGATGGTACTAGGGGGAGCTGTAGAGCCCAAAAACTGTAGAGGGAGACAGAGATTAGAATACATCCAGCAAATAATTGAGGAAATAGGTTGCAATTGCTACTCTGAGATGAAAAGGTTGACACAAGAAAGGAATTCGTAGCGCGTCGCAACAAACCAATCAGAAGACTGATAAAGTGGTACCGGTGCTCTGAGGTACTGTCTTCTGGGGGCATGTGGGTCTTTCCCGGCCACCGATGCGAGTTAGAAGTATTATTCATAGCATTACAAGTGAAGGTAGCTTCATCAGCAAAGATTATTAATGAAATTACTTGGCAGTTTGCAGTTAGCAATTGTCTACCTTCATTTTCTTCTCGAAGGTATTGAATCCTCTGTACAAGATAACGATAGAAGTAGTACCAAAGTAACGTCCCCCATATTCTTGTATGTGGATCACTGGTAAGTGTAGAAATTCTGTGCGTATTTTTGGAAAAACTACGTTTCACCAGTCGAATAATGTCATCTACTTCAGATACACTCACTTGCTCGTGCAGATGAAACGTTAACTGCTGGGTACCGCGCCAGTCTCACGTAGTTAAGGGAAAACACAAGTAAACACTTTACAGTCAGGAAATCGTCCACCGTGTACAAGCAGCAGCAGAGTTTCTGTTACAAAACCAGTGGAATGGGCGGTATTCACACTGAGCGCTCCACAGTCGGTTGGTTGCAGTAATTCCAGACTGTCCAACAGTGGGCGCACTCGTTTCCTCCTAAATCTGCATCACAATAATACAGGGTGTCCAGAAAATAAGTGTAGACTTTGTTGAAATAGTTTTTGTATTATTATTATCGCATATAGTGGAATACGTTTATCAAAGGTCACATTCAACATGAGCTCCATTCACATCCCGACACAACTCCCATCTGCCGGCTGAGGCAGTTGTGGTGTTATACGGGGTGTTCAAAAAGTGTCACCGCAGTGCTGTATGATTGTTAGCCGCGCGTGCCGTACGATTGTTAGCCTGCCTGGGTTTTTCAACGAAACAATAAACGCACAACGATACTGCAGTATTCTGTACCCATTCATAGGAGAACTTGCGTTAAGTGAAATACTGAACGGTTATTTTCAACAAGATGGTGCAACCGGGCATACAGCACGCGTTTCAATGTCACTGCATGCTGATGTTTTTGGTTGGTTCAAATGGCTCTTTAACATCTGAGGTCATCAGTCCCCTAGACTTAGAACTACTTAAACCTAACTAACCTAAGGACATCACACACATCCTTATCCGAGGCAGGATTCGAACCTGCGAGCGTAGCAGCAGCGCGATTTCGGACTGAGGCGCCTAGAACCCCTCGGCTACAGCGGCCGGCGATGGTTTTGGTGATCGCATAATTTTGCAGGGACTTTGGCCTCAACGATCGCCTAACCTAACACCAGGTGACTTTTTCTTCTGGGGTGCAGCGAACGCAACTGTTTATAAAAACCGTCCAAAATCCATCGATGAATTGAAAACTGCAATATCCACTTTCACTGCTTCTGTTACAGAAGAAATGTTACAGTTTGTGTTTGGAAACATGATTAGACGAACTGAATTGTGTATTCAACAACAGGGGGGACACTTTCACGTTAAATGTGAAAATTTGTAAGTAAAAATGGATATTCAATAAATTAATAACTTGTATTTCACTGAATTTGGTTTCGGTATATTCACTGCGGCATACGGCACGCGCGGCTAACAATCATATGGCACTGCGGAGAGACTGCAGCAGCTTATCTAATTCGGTCGTGGTGCCGTGCCAATGAGCTGTTGCACAGTAGAATAGTAAGTCCAGGAATGAAATTTTGTGAAACAGCCAACGTAGAAAGCTAAGTGGGGCGCTTCTGCCGGCAAAGCATTGGTGTCATAACTGAATGTCAACACGAGGGTCCCGAAGTATAAACAAGCTGTGAGTTCATTTCATCGGAATATGACAGAGGCAAATCAAGAACTCCTAATTCAGCAATTCGACAACAATGTGGAACAGACAGAAAATGAAAATGTATCGAGGTTAAATATGGGAACTTCACTTTGAGATGTCATAAGAACACCTTTCAGGATTCAAATTCCGCATAAAGTAACGCTCTGAAACCCTGGAGGTAATCACAAGTGCAGGTGAAAGCGCTGAACATTCAGAAAAAGAGAGCACATCCGATCACCTGTGAGGGGGGATCACGTCATCGCCAGCTGTGAAACCTCTGCCGTCCCCACGCTCGTTCTCAGACTTAGGCCATTCCATCTGCATTACGGATGCCGATGGAGGGCCAGCTCCACTAACTTACAGGATGCTATTATGAATTCAGCGTCCTCAACATGACACCTGCTTGGAGTTCACTGCTGCAACCAACAGCCATCCGGCCGTGGACTTCTGATCCATAAGCCGCAGTCCTTTCGGTCACAGCGGTGACGAACTGAAGACGGGCGCAAAGCAGATCTTCCACAGTTGAAGAAACGATCTGCCCATCTGCAAGTTTCTCAACCGCGGCGCTGGGCGAATGTATCGCCACTACTGGGGCAGTACAGGTATTGCTTTGCCTGCTCTACACTGGGACCGCCACTAGGCGGACCCGGTCTTCCGCATATAAGTCGTCTGGACAACCGTCCGTAGGAGATTGCAGATTTCTGGTAGCCGAGCCTAAGCGCAGCTTTAATCACTGAGAACGCTGAGGCTGTGACGGTCGTCCACAGCCACGCCAGGCTACGGGGACGAACGACCGCCGCATCCTCCTGAGGCCGCAACACTGACCATAGGAATCCAGAACCCGCACTCATCAAGTTTCTAGCCGGGCACTGACTTCCAAGCAGCGTGGTTACAGCACGGTCGCTGCTAGGCAGTGTTGGGAAGGCGCCGGAGGGATTTTAAAACTCTCGCCAATAAATGACTGTTAACTGAATAATGTTTAAATGATAATTAATTAAAACCCTCAGCTGCCGACAGGTATTGTTGATATACCTCGATGGGGACAGCTGAAAATGCGTGCTCCAACCGGGACCCGAACCCGGGATCTCCTGCTTACGTGGCAGACGCTCTATCCATCTGAGCCACTGAGGGCACAGATGAACAGCGCGACTGCAGGGACTTATCCCTTGCACTCTTCCCATGAGACCCACATTCCAGATTGTCCACAATCTACATACGTAATGTACCCAATATCTATTTGCCCATCCACTCATTACTCGCGCACACTAAGGTGACGTTTCCCGTAAGCAGGAGATCCCGGGTTCGAGTCCCGGTCGGGCACACATTTTCAGCTGTCCCCATCGAGGTATATCAGCAACACCTGTCGGCAGCTGAGGGTTTCAATTAATTATCATTTATTCTAGAGAAGCTGCACGGTCATCAATGGTATCTGTTCTTTCGAGAAAAGTTACTATCTTCATATATATGAATTATGTTTCACTAGCGCCCCGGCGCTTACAGGATCTCTTAACCAAGCTCTTCGCTAGACCTCCTGATAACAACGTGACCCCGGCTCGGGTCGTAGTGGAGTTGATGCGGCTTCGGTGAAACCCCCAGACGAAGAAGTCCATGGAAGAACACGCCGCCCATATTGCGGGTCTCGAGCGCCATTTCATCTTACATGAAACACATCATTAAAAAACGTACGCGTTTATATGGCATAATGGCAAGGTGTCCAGTCCAGTTGGAAATATTAATTATACACACGTTCATTATGTATAAGGTTTGGTAAAAGAAAGAAAGTTGTCTCGTTGCTGAATAGGATCTGGTAGAGGATGTTGCGATTTGCCTTTGCTTCAAGAAAATCGTGGCACATTCTCATGCACACTGCCGAATCATCGTCATATAGTCGGTGGAGAACCTGCAGAAGGTACGGCAGTTTTTCTGCGTATGTCGCAACACTTTGTGTACCGCCGAGCGTGCAATCTCTAGTTCCACCAACAATCTCCGCATTGATTTCGGACTGTGTTCAATGCATGTTTTAAAGACTTCAATCCGATCAGCAGAGTTTGATGGATGACCTTGTCTGGGATCATTCATAACGGTACTAGTGCGCATAAGACTGTGCATAAATTGCCTTATGGAATCAGCTATTAAATCTCGTCCGCAATCTCCACGTCACAATGGCTATTCTCTCTTGCACACGTAGCAGTGAGGTACCAGCTGCCTCACAATTAAACTTTCTCTCTTGTTATACCGCTTTGCCGAAAACCGATATATTTTCTGAAAGCATATGTCAAAAGATGAAAAACTGAAATATCAGGGTCAGAGGGACAAGCGTTTAAGGGCTTACACCCACTACCCCATCGCTGTAAGTCTCTCATGGCCATCCACGCCCAATTCCCCATTATCACTCACTCATTCGGCCCAGCTCATTGACATATTACCTTTGTGGCTCTCCATTTGACGCTGTATCCTGTCTCACCGCCACAGTCACTTTTGTTCTGTCCTACTACTACTACTCTCTCTTCTCACTGTCACTGTCTCCCTCTTGTTCTCTCTTAGTGCTACTATCTCATTCATTCCTTCTCACTGCTACTGTTTCTTCTCACTGTCACTACCTCTCCCATCCTCGTTATCAGGGCCATATTATCCCTCGTATTATCACTGGCTCTCACTCACTTCCACTTTCTCTTTCTATTTCTTCCTCTGCCATTCGCACTATCTCCTTCACTTTCTTCCTAACACTGTTCTCTCATTTTCTGCTATGACCCACTGCCGCGGTGCTCCTCTCTTTCTCCCACACTGCTATTATCTCCTTCGCTCTTTCTATACCACAACCATTGTCAACTATCTTCCTGTATGCAGTTTTTCTCTATCTCTTTCCTGCTGCCACTGCCTCAAGCATAAAAACACGCGAATATGTTCGCATTCCAATGTTGTAGTTGTTGTGGTCTTCAGTCCTGAGACTGGTTTGATGCAGCTCTCCATGCTACTCTATCCTGTGCAAACTTTTTCATCTCCCAGTAGCTACTGCAACCTACATCCTACTGAATCTGCTTAGTGTATTCATCTCTTGGTCTCCTTCTACGATTTTTACCCT
Organism: Schistocerca piceifrons; assembly: GCF_021461385.2. Taxonomy (NCBI): domain Eukaryota; kingdom Metazoa; phylum Arthropoda; class Insecta; order Orthoptera; family Acrididae; genus Schistocerca; species Schistocerca piceifrons. Next base: position 1,021,614,957 of record NC_060138.1, on the reverse strand, counting down.
CAACGCTGCCCTCCAATAATAAATTGGTGATCCCTTGATGCCTCAGAACATGTCCTACCAACCGGTCCATTCTTCTAGTCAAGTTGTGCCACAAATTTCTCTTTCCCCCAATCCTATTCAATACCTCCTCATTAGTTATGTGATCTACCCATCTAATCTTCAGCATTCTTCTGTAACACCTCATTTCAAAAGCTTCTATTCTCTTCTTGTCCAAACTATTTATCATCCATGTTTCACTTCCATACATGGCTACACTCCATACAAATACTTTCAGAGACGACTTCCTGACACTTAAATCTATACCCAATGTTAACAAATTTCTCTTCTTCAGAAACGCTTTCCTTGCCATTGTCAGTCTACATTTTATATCCTCTCTACTTCGACCATCGTCAGTTATTTTGCTCCCCAAATGGCAAAACTCCTTTACCACTTTAAGTGTCTCATTTCCTAATCTAATTCTCTCAGCATCACCCGACTTAATTCGACTACATTCCATTATCCTCGTTTTGCTTTTGTTGATATTCATCTTATATCCTCCTTTCAAGACACTATCCATTCCGTTCAACTGCTGTTCCAAGTCCTTTGCTGTCTCTAACAGAATTACAATGTCAGCGGCAAACCTCAAAGTTTTATTTCTTCTCCATGGATTTTAATACCTACTCCGAATTTTTCTATTGTTTCCTTCACTGCTTGCTCAATATACAGATTGAATAACATCGGGGACAGGCTACAACCCTGTCTCACTCCCTTCCCAAACACTGCTTCCCTATCGTGTCCCTCGACTCTTATAACTGCCATCTGGTTTCTGTACAAATTGTAAATAGCCTTTCGCTCCCTGTATTTTACTGCTGCTACCTTCAGAATTTGAAAGAGAGTATTCCAGTCCACATTGTCAAAAGCTTTCTCTAAGTCTACAAATGCTAGAAACGCAGGTTTGCCTTTCCTTAATCTAGCTTCTAAGATAAGTCGTAGGGCTAGTATTGCCTCACGTATTCCAATATTTCTACGGAATCCAAACTGATCTTCCCCGAGATCAGCTTCTACTAGTTTTTCCATTCGTCTGTAAAGAATTCGCGTTAGTATTTTGCAGCTGTGACTTATTAAACTGATAGTTCGGTAATTTTCACATCTGTCAACACCTGCTTTCCTAGGGGTTGGAATTATTATATTCTTCTTGAAGTCTGAGAGTTCTAGGAATAGAAAAGCAACTGGAATCACTCAACAGAGGAAAGTCCACTGGACCTGACGGGATACCAATTCGATTCTACACAGAGTATGCGAAAGAACTTGCCCCTCTTCTAACAGCCGTGTACCGCAAGTCTCTAATGGAATGTTGTCTACTACCGGGGCCTTGTTTCGACTCAGGTCTTTCAGTGCTCTGTCAAACTCTTCACGCAGTATCATATCTCCCATTTCATCTTCATCTACATCCTCTTCCATTTCCATAATATTGTCCTCAAGTACATCGCTCTTGTATAGACCCTCTATATACTCCTTCCACCTTTCTGCTTTCCCTTCTTTGCTCGGAACTGGGTTTCCATCTGAGCTCTTGATATTCATCCAAGTCGTCCTCTTTTCTCCAAAGGTCTCTTTAATTTTCCTATACGCAGTATCTATCTAACCCCTAGTGAGATAAGCCGCTACATCCTTACATTTGTCCTCTAGCCATCCCTGCTTAGCCATTTTGCACTTCCTGTCGATCTCATTTTTGAGACGTTTGTATTCCTTTTTGCCTGCTTCATTTACTGCATTTTTATATTTTCTTCTTTAATCAATTAAGTTCAACATTTCTTCTGTTACCCAAGAATTTCTAGCAGCCCTCGTCTTTTTACATACTTTATCCTGTGCTGCCTTCACTGCTTCATCCCTCAAAGCTACCATTCTTCTTTTACTGTATTTCTTTACCCCATTCCTGCCAATTGTTCCCTTATGCTCTCCCTGAAACTCTGTACAACCTCTGGTTTAGTCAGTTTATCTAGGTCCCATCTCCTTATATTCCCGCCTTTTTGCAGTTTCTTCAGTTTTAATCTACAGTTCATAACCAATAGATTGTGGTCAGAGTCCACATCTGCCCCTGGAGATGTCTTACAATTGAAAACCTGGTTCCTAAATTTCTGTCTTACCATTATATAATCTATCTGAAACCTGTCGGTATCTCCAGGCTTCTTCCATGTATACAACCTTCTTTTATGATTCTTAAACCAAGTGTTAGCTACGATTAAGTTATGCTCTGTGCAAAATTCTACCAGGCGGCTTCCTCTTTCATTTCTTAGCCCCAATCCATATTCACCTACTACGTTTCCTTCTCTCCCTTTTCCAACTACCGAATTCCAGTCACCCATGACTATTAAATTTTCGTCTCCCTTCACTATCTGAATAATTTCTTTTATTTCATCATACATTTCTTCAATTTCTTCGTCATCTGCAGAGCTAGTTGGCATTTAAACTTGTACTGCTGTGGTAGGCGTGGGCTTCGTGTCTACCTTGGCCACAATAATGCGTTCACTGTTCTGTTTGTAGTAGCTTACCCGCACTCCTATTTTTTTATTCATTATTAAACCTACTCCTGCATTACCCCTATTTGATTTTGCATTTATAGCCCTGTATTCGCCTGACAAAAAGTCTTGTTCCTCCTGCCACCGAACTTCACTAATTCCCACTATATCTAACTTTAATCTATCCATTTGCTTTTTTAAATTTTCTAACCTACTTGCCCGATTAAGGGATCTGACATTCCACGCTCCGATCCGTAGAACGCCAGTTTTCTTTCTCCTGATAACGACGTCCTCCTGAGTAGTCCCCGCCCGGAGATCAGAATGGGGGACTATTTTACCTCCGGAATATTTTACCCAAGATGACCTCATCATCATTTAACCATACAGTAAATCTGCATGCCCTCGGGAAAAATTACGGCCGTAGTTTCCCCTTGCTTTCAGCCGTTCGCAGTACCAGCACAGCAAGGCCGTTTTGTTTAGTGTTACTAGGCCAGATCAGTCAATCATCCAGGCTGTTGCCCCTGCAACTACTGAAAAGGCTGCTGCCCCTCTTCAGGAACCACACGTTTGTCTGGCCTCCCAACAGATACCCCTCCGTTGTGGTTGCACCTACGGTACGGCTATCTGTATCGCTGAGGCACGCAAGCCTCCCCACCAACGGCAAGGTCCATGGTTCAATATCTTTGCGAAAATTTTTAAAGGTTCTGCGGAAGGTAGAATGAGGTAGCTGGTACCACACTTCTTAGAATCTTTCAATAAATAGGAGAATATTGGCTTTTTTGTGTTTCGATAGCAGCATTTCTTCGCTGATTTCCGTCACTCATATGAAAAGTACTTGATGGTTCAGTAAAATTTTAATAGTTTACTTATTTGAAATTGAAATAACTCGAAACTAGTGTTACACCTCAGACGGCATTTTGCATGCACAAAAATATTCATGTGCCATAGTACTAGAACGTGGTGTTCCCAGAACTCTTCTGATGATAAAGACACTTTAAAATGAATTGCTCAGTGGCACGTCACTTTATAAACTAGGTTTTCGCCTCACATCGCGTTTTATGTGTGTATTTTCATTGCACAAGTAGGGTAACTTTGAACCTCTCTATCTCGTAATCGGATAAAGATAATTACAGAATTTTCAAGTTTGTTCAAGACCGATGCCAACGGTCTGGCCACAGTGCTAACACCGGTTCACATCAGATCACCGCAGTTAAGCGCAATTGGGCTGGGCTAGCACTTTCATCAGTGACCATCCGGTCTGCCAGTGCTGTTTTGGAAGCGGGTTGCACTCAGACTTTAGGGGGAAACTGAGGAGCAACTTGATTGAGAAGTAGCGGCTCCGGTGTCATAAACTGACATACGGTCGGAAGAGCGGTGTGCTCACCACGTGCCCCTCCATACCCGCGTCCAGTGACGCCTGTGGATTGAGGATGACACGACGGCCGGCCGGTAACGTTGGGCCTTCCAAGGGCTGTTCGGGCGGAGTTAAGACCGGTTGTTCAAGACCGGAACCTTACGAATCCATCGCAAAAATTGTAGCCATTTGCTGTGCATAGCCGTTTTGGCATCCGAAACTGGCGTTTGGTCCGCTGCTATTGGTGAAATTTTGGTGAAAAACGCTTTTTTTCTTTTGACTTCCTCAGGAACCACCCATGAATTTACGCAAATGTATCATTCATTCATTCATTCATTCATGGGTATTCCTTTAGTTTAATTAAATCATGGGTTTATCACGGGTATAATAATCGTCAAACAATTTATTTAATTCTTACGTGCATATTTTATGTATACGTGTAGGGTAACTTTGAACCTCTGTATCTGGGAAAACGATGAAAATATCAAAAGATCAGAATCTCGATATTAGAAATACATCTACAAAATTTCAGCCATTTCGTGTGCATAACCATCTTGGAATCCGTTGCTGGGGCTTATACCAAGAAATCACGTTTTAAACAATTTTTTAAGCTTACAGGTAATGCAATTTCAACGAATTGGACATTAAAAACTGCACAGATGCCTCATTCACTTATTCATCATTGGCATACCAGTCAATTTAAATCAGAGGTATCAAGGACATAGCCTTGAACATCAATCATCAACTTCTACACGTGTATTTTACTTATACAAGTAGTATAACTTCAAACATCAGCATCTGGGGGGCGGTAAGGTTATCACGAAAATTTTCAAGATAGTTCGAGATCGGGATCTTAGGCGCATATTGTAAAAGTGTCAAGCATTTGCTGCACATATCCGTTCTGGAATCCGTGGCTGAGGTTAGGTCAGCTGTTGACGGCAAAAATGTGATGAAAAACGTTTTTGGCAGCACGAGTGGAGAGGAGGGTGGGGGTGGGGGGGATGTTTTCTCAAGAAGCAACCCTGCATTACGCAAATGCATCATTTCTTCATTTATTCATTCATTTACTCACAGGTACACCCTGTGAGTTAACAAGAATTTCCCTCTCATTTAAGTGTATGGTCGAAAGAGTCAGCCTTCAGGAATTCTGAAACGAACCCTGTCATCCAGGACCGTGTGCCACAAAGAGCGCAGATTCACCACGAGATGGGGAAATTCAGAGGCGGCTATTGTGCTGAATGAGACCTAAGCGCTGTAGCGTGCGAGTGAGACAGACGAGAACCTATACCATAGGGAAACCCCATAGAAGCTGTTTGTGGCCAGGGAGACGTAGCAGTATTAAATATGGCAAACCTAAGATCGGCCATAAATGGGAAACATTTAGGAAAAATATTTAATTCTGTAGTAATTTAGGGAATGAAGCCACATTAATTTTAGTCTACCATCATTCATAAATTTTCAGGGTGACCACAACAAAACTTGAATACTGATCATATCTATAATAGTTTTGGATTTACTGTTAAAATGAACTTAACAAGTTTTGTAACAAAGACATGAATGCTAAAATCTGAACGCTTTGGTCGATCTTAACGATCGATATTTGACGTAGAAGCGCATTATTAAAATGACAATTGTTGTAAATATCAACTCTGTATACTTTATTTGCTAAATGATATAGTAAATTTTAATTATGAGTATTTTCAGTTAAGCATCAGATCATCATTTCCTCCATACGAAACGCACTGAAAGATGAGAGCATGACACCTTGTTGAATCATTAGGTAATAGAATATTTGTTCGTAATAGTTACTTTTGTTCTCTATTTATTTATCACAAAGCACATTGGTGCAAGGCTACTGGCTATGACACTCAAAGCTAAGAAGAAGATTGTATTGGTTTTATGTAAAAGAATTTAACGTTTATTATGTAATCGATATTATTGTTACTTTATTTACAACGTGAAAGTGATCAAGCTTTGATTATTTAAATATGCTAAAATATAAAATAATGTAGAATAAGCTATAGCCAATCAGATGGACGGCTTCAGAAAAGGGACTGCCCTAGTCAGTTGAGCGAGGATGTTCGGCGCGCGGGAAACGCGGCCGGGGACGGGCAGAAGGACAGTGCTGATGGGGACGCGAAAGCCTCCGGTATGTTTTTAGGTAGCCAGGAAGTGAAAAGACTTACAAAATTTCGCGTTGTGTGGTATCGCGTGACTTAGCCTCTGTGTGGTGAGCAACCGCGCTCTAGGTGTGAAGTCTAATTTTTAGAGTAGTTAACGAGGTGGAGTATTGGAGTTGTAATTCACGATGAGATTGTGAATGATCGAACTGTGTCAAATGGATATGCGCTAGAGTGTAATAGTAATTCTAAATGCGACCATTTTCGCTATTAGTTTGCTTTCTGAATTAATATTATTCTAACCAAATCGCAACTGTGCAGCCTACATCATTTATGGGTCGTTAATTTAGCCCCCGATATTATTATTACTGTTTTTATGTGTTATATTAACGTTGTATGTTTTATACAATGTCACAAACTTGCCATCAGCCAGACAATTTAACCAAAGGGTTACAAGTGTCTAATTTAGGGCGTGTAATGCGACACGTGCGGTTCAACCCCTAGACGAGTTTAAGCCAAGACATTTCGATGAAGAGGAACCTCATGTGAGCCCGAACATCTTTGGGATGTCAGTTCGCAACCCGTCTGTTTAATTAAATCATGGGTTTATTGTAAATAGATAACGATATCACAAAAATTTTCAAGCTTGTTCGGTATCGGGATCTTAGGAACATATCGTAAATATTTCACCTACATGTTGCGCATAGCCATCTTGGAGTCCTCGGATAGGTCTTGGTCCACTGGTGATGGCGAAAATGTAGTAAAACAAACTTTTTTGCGGATCTTTCGAAAAACCAATGGTGCCTCCTTTATCCCATCAGGCCCACTGTAGACTACATCATATGCTAAAAGGAACCAGCCGATTTGCTCCATTGCCTAAGCAGGAGGAAGTGTGCAACATTCATACTCTGATCCTGTACTGTATGATAGTGACACTAAGATGATCCTTCCGCTGAGTATACAAATGGTCCCAAGCCCAATGGCTATTCAAAACGCTTGACCCTACGTTTCTGTCACAAACAGAACCCGAGGTATGACCACCGGAAAATGCCGTTTTTATGTGCAGCGTTTTGGAAATCATTGGTAAGCATGCTCTCGTATGCGTACCGGTTAGAAAATTTGTTTCCCGACACATGTTTTCTTCTTGCACATAATTTTAAGCAAGAATTGTATACACAATAATGTGCTGTTTTGTTTTCTCTCTCTCATCCGGTTTTAACAGAAAACAGGAAATTTATATTAATGACTTGTGGCTTATGGTTAGAATACTACTATGGCTGTGATTCGTCCCAGGCGTTCGCAGACTAAAACTATGGGAAATACTGTCACTGAAGCTACTATCTTCACAGATCCAGCAGCTGGAGGTCTCCCTCTCATAGGTCGTAGACCAATGAGACCGACCGATTTACCCATTCATTTTAAGCGATTTCAATTCCCATCAGTGTTTTGTCGTAATAACAAAAAGCAAGACTCAAGATCAGAGAGACGGGGGAGGAAGAGATGGACAGAGAAGGGGGGGCGGGGGGGGGGGGGGGGGGGAAGGAAGAAATGGATAAAGAGAGGAAGGAAGAGAAAATAGAGAAAGGAAGAGATGGACAGAGAAAGGAGAGAAAGGGAAATCAGGACTTATATCCAATTCCAATTCACCTGTGGCAATTGCGAAGGGTTGCCGGGTTCGGTAGTCATTTATAATGTTAACGTTATAGAGCACCAATAACGATGCTTAACTGAAACAAAGTGTCTGGTTATAATAGTAACAATAGCTCGCTGCCTGTCAACCACTGTGTCATCGTCTGCCATGGTACGTCCATCTGGAGAAGAATGCAGTTGGCCGAGCGGTTCTAGGCGCTTCAGTCTGGAACCGCGCGACCGCTACGGTCGCAGGTTCGAATCCTGCCTCGGGCATGGATGTGTGTGATATCCTTAGGTTAGTTAGGTTTAAATAGTTCTAAGTTCTAGGGGACTGATGACCTGAGATGTTAAGTCCCATAGTGCTCAGAGCCATTTGAACCATTTTTGAATACAGTTGGCGCATAGCAATTTGGCGTTCTCAAACGGGAGCCTTTTCTTCTCCTTCAAAACGTAAATCGTCCTCTAAATGCTGACTTCCTCACGTTTCTGTTTGTAATAAAGGAATGTAAGGCATTTATGTCTAATCGGTTTCTCATAACCTCGTCTGTGTCACTAAAATAATTACTATATTATTCCTAAAAATAAAAAACAAGTATTCCCGTACTTTCATATTCCTCTGAACGTTATTTCCATCTTCTGTCATAGCTGGAAATCCCGAAATGCACCATGGAAATATTTACATTTCATCAAGTCCATCGGTGGCAAAAAGTCAAAACTCACAGGTCTTTGGAGGGGTGCATGTCTCACTGCTGATGAATTATTCAGTGGTCTCGAACTGCTATAAAGTCTCCAGTTTGTGGTCGCACCCTCTCTGTAGTGCGAACAGCGTTTTGCTGAGGAGAAATATACACAGGCACCGGGAAGGTGCCAACACTGAAATTTTTCTCTCATTTCAGAATTGCTACTTCTTGTTCCTTCTACTTAACACTGAAACAGGCAAAATTTTTTGGCCCCTTGCCATCACCATTAGCTCAGAGCAGAAACATGATACAGGACGCCAGTTTTCAAAATACTGTATCCTTGCATTTTATATTCCGCACTACCTATGTAATAACCGAGCGAATATTTTACTGCGTTTATTTGGACGCCTTCTACCAAAAGTTCCTTTTTGTGTTCGTAACATCTTATTACCTGCCTTCCTAATGAGCCAACGTCCTTCCCAGTTCATTTGCTGGGGAAGATGGTGGCATTATTCATTCATCGTAAGTGATGTGTGATTCAGTAGGTACTTTTATCCCATGTTTTCCTCATATACGTAATTTATAAAGGAACGACACGATATATACAATATCTACGTCTCCATATGACACAGTTTCCGGGAAAGCAACAATCAGATGAAAATTAGGACAATACATGCATAATTACCAAATAAAAACAAAATTCTTACTTATGATGCCAAACAAACATGAGAATAGCAACTTTAAAGCTTTGTATGCGTTTGAAAAAGCATAGACGACTCTCATAACTAGTGATAATTAAGCCCTGGTACTCGGAATGAGTAATTCTAATGATGCAGAAATAATTTGTATACACGATCTAAATGGTGAACTGAACAGTAAACATTCTCACAACAGCAATGTTTTGCGAATTTAGCACCACGAAAGAAATGGGCCTGCATATCTAATACCTGCAAATTACACACAGAATATTACTTCGTAGTGCAAGAATTGCACTGAACTGGTGTTAGCTTTCTGCTTATAGTGCCCAGGTGTGCTACAAGGCTGTCTCCACATTTTTACAAACACAGATAAAGTATACAAGGATAGTTAATCATCATTTGAAGCTTTAAATATTGACTCTCCTTCCTCCCTAACTTCGTAGTAGTGACTAAGATTACGCAGCACAGTGTTTCATAAACAGCAGTCAGCAATGCGGCACACGCCGGCCTACCTGTATCTGCATCTGAGACGTCACAGCATTCAGCCACTAATGGTGTTTCGTGGCAGCTCCATAGATGAGTGACTGTTCAGAAAAGTACTTGTGAGTCGTGCAGTTAGCTCACGTAACATGACAGGACGGCGGCCGAGTAACGACGCACATTCAGTAGGCGTACACTCGTAGTGTCCCAAGTACAGAAACATGAGAAAGTTTGTCGTTAAATGAAACCGAAAACTGAATAAATGACGTGTGCAACTGAGGTGAGCAGGCCGTTGCGGCCGAGCGGTTCTAGGTGCAACAGTCCGGAACCGCGCTGCTGCTACGGTCGCAGGTTCGAATCCTACCTCGGGCTTGGATGTGTGTGATGTCCTTAGGTTAGCTAGGTTTAAGTAGTTCTAAGTCTAGGGGACTGATGACCTCAGATGTTAAGTCCCATAGTGCTCAGAGCCATTTGAACCATTTTGAACTAAGGTGAATTCCAAGCAGATATCTGTCACTGAGTTACTTTTGGCATAAAACCAGATCATCATAGATATTCATAGGCGCCTGCAGACTGTTGATGGAGGCCTAGCAGTGAACAAAATTTGGTGAGTCGTTGCGTGTGGCGTCTGTCATCATCCCAATAAGATCGATCAAACCTGTCTAATGTCCCGCGTGCCGGCCGGCCACACTCAGCTGTGACTCCTGCGATGTTGGAATGTGCGGACACTCTCATTTGAGGTGATCAGCGGATAACTGGACATTTGTGTTGGTAGTGCTGACACACTCGTCCACCACTTGTGTACTCAAAGATGTGTGCCTGCTATGTTGCTCGCCGCCTAACAGAAGACGATAGAGAACATTTAAGGCCCATCTGTGCAGAATTTTAATGACGATGCCAGGGCATTTAAACCATTAGACTAATTGTTTCTCCCGTGCACATTATTTGTCCCTTTGTATATTTTTAAACCGAAATTGTATGCGCAGCAGTGTGTTGCTTTATTCCTTCCTAGTAGTCGCTATTAACAAAAAACAGGAAGGTCGACCGCCTGCTTAGCTGGTTTAACTTGTTTGCCTCGACGTAGCGGGCCCGTGTTCGATTTCCCCCTTGGTTGAAGATTTTCTCCACCCTTGTACTGAGTGTTGTGTTGTACTCATCATCATCTTATCGTCACCGACGCGTAAGTCGTCCAATGTGGCGTCACCTGAAATAAGACTTGCACCTGGCGGCCGAACTTCCCCAGATGGGGCCTCCCAGCCATCAGTGCCATACCATCACTTCATTTTATAGGAAGGTTTTGTTTATAGCTTGCCGGCTTATGATCAGTAAGTGTTACGGAAGGGGAAGAGGTGAGACAGAGGGAGGAAGAGGAGAATGACAGAGAGGGGTGGGGGAGAGAATAAGCAGATGAATAGAGAGAGGGGTGCAGGCGGAGATGGTAGAGAGAGGGCCAAGATAAGATGGACAGAGAGGGGGGCGGGAAGGTGAATAGAGGGAGGGGAGGCGGAGAATACGGACAAAAAGAGGCAGAAGAGTAACATCCAGCTCCCATGCGTATTTAGCAATTGTGAAGCACTGCCGTGTTCGATAGTTGTCAATAAATACAAGACGGTAACAGTACAGCCCGAGTAGGGGTATTTCAACGTACAGTTCCAAGATTTGAATTTACAAGCTGAAGGAACATCGTCTTCTACCAGATATCCCTAACTGAATGAGAAACTAATGAAACTAATTTTTATACTTAAGGAGATGACAATATCATAAAATTTACAATATCACGAAGCAAAACTAAAGCTAGGATATAATCCCAATTGGTATGGGCAACGTCAGGTTGAGAGGTAATATACCAAAATTCAAACATCACTAAAAACATTAATTAAACTCCGACCTTCAGCACTTTCCAAGAACGTTTCATTCAGAAATTACCAAGCTTCTTTAACACAATTAGAACACTGGAGCGAGCCAAACACAAATGATCATATCTTCAGTCATGTTTGAGGAACTAGCATATAACCTCCGACATTTATTTAAACATTTACTCAAATGCAATTTACACGAAACTCCAATGAAAGATCTCTTACGTTTGTCTCTTCCTGTGCCAAAATTCGTTATTCACACGTCCATCAGAAACTTCACATTCATTTAGATATCTCAAAAACTTATATAATAGACACTACAGCAGAAACATCCAGAACAGAGAACATTTCTTTCACATTTAGTTAAAGCAGCAACTTCAGGATGTTATCGACCAACAAACACATTTAGTCCTTCCCCTTACTGACAAAGTCACAGGAATTCAGCTAACGGTCACGACTATTGACACTAGGAAAATAAAGATCTTACTTAGCCTAGTCAAGAAAGCAACATCGACGAAGAACAAATAACCAGATATATATCGACAGATAGGAAAATTGTGAAATGGCCATAAGCCACACACAGTTTTTAACAGGTAACTTACCAATGAATATTTGTCAAGAATTTAGCTTATGGTGTCAAGCCATACAATTAGAAGCGCTTCTTAGCTCCCACTTATCGCTCTGTGGTCTCAAAATTTAACATGCGTAAATACAACTACTTAAACTAAACTATTATAAAATGACAACAAATAAACATTCACGAACGCCATGCGCCTAGACTGAACCTTGCCTGAAGTTTAATAGGCAATCCATCAAATACAGTTAGCCTTGCGTTTATTCAGTTTCCTATGCGACATGTTAATGCAGAAATCACACGAACTCCGCAATTCCTATTCCACAGCTCATTACAACACAATCTCTCCTTTACTCCGGCCAGTTGTCGGGCTGATGCTGACCACAAGCACGGTGAAGATTCCACCACGGCACCACTGCTGTGTACCCTGATGAACACTTCCTCTCCACTCTCTGGTCAAAGCTCAAGACCAAGGGACCTCTTCCTGCTCCCGCCGAGTTCCGCTGCTGGCCACAGCAACGGCCTCGATGAGGCGCGGCCGGCGCGGACTCGTGCAGCAGAAGCGCGATGCTGTGCATTTGCCCACTGCGGCGGGAAATTTAAGCGGAGGCGAGGAGGGTGGTGTTGATAACGGTACAAAAATGCGTGTGAGATGCAATAACCAGCTTCCAAACATTTACACAATTGCAAGCTATACGGTACAGTCACATTAATGTGACCATCATATCTGTTCCACGTCAACGTAAAAAACCACTCACTGGCGGAAGGTGGCAGCACCGGCAGTGGAGGGAATATAAAGCACGCTTGGGGAGGGATGCGCGAAAAAAGCAGTCGTTTACCAAATTATGCAAGAAATTGCAAAAAAACTATCGAAGTTGCAATACTGCTTTTCTTTATCGATGAATAGTTTCGAGCCTAGACTCGTAATCAAATTATCCACTAAGCTTTGCAATACTGTTCATTACGACAGCCACATAACTGTTCAGTCTAGTTAAATACTTCTTCTAAGAACGTGTAGAGTTGAACTTCTTTCACCTAACTTCCAGAATCCTGGAAATTACTAAATGCAGTCGTTGTCGTTATGAGGAACCGGAGCGATTTATCTCACGTTGTAATGGTACTTGAATTACGTAACCATTACGGCGCCTCACCTCAACCTCTCGATACTAGCAATATTCTACTGTGTTTCTGTAAAATAGTTAATATATTTCTGTGACAACATTCAGATTTGATTTCATTAATGTAGAGCTACTTCGATACATCGATATGTGTATATTGCAATGATATTATTCTTACGCGTATTCTTTCTTCCGTCACTATGATCTTTGACGTACTTGTAACTTTATTGCAATAGCATATTCGAGGAATGAATTGTAAAATTTATGAAGTAGTTATTTGCATCTATGAATAGCATTCTGTAATCCAGCTTGTCACACTCTGCCTCTCTGTACGTAATGTGAAACATAATGTGAAAAGTACATATACAGGGTGAGTCACCTAACATTACCGCTGGATATATTTCGTAAACCACATCAAATACTGACGAATCGATTCCACAGACCGAACGTGAGGAGAGGGGCTAGTGTAATTGGTTAATACAAACCATAAAAAAATGCACGGAAATTTGTTTTTTATCACAAACCTACGTTTTTTCAAATGGAACCCCGTTAGTTTTGTTAGCACATCTGAACATATAAACAAATACGTAATCAGTGCCGTTTGTTGCATTGTAAAATGTTAATTACATCCGGAGATATTGTAACCTTAAGTTGACGCTTGAGTACCACTCCTCCGCTGTTCGATCGTGTGTATCGGAGAGCACCGAATTACGTAGGGATCCAAAGGGAACGGTGATGGACCTTAGGTACAGAAGAGACTGGAACAGCACATTACGTCCACATGCTAACACCATTTTATTGGTCTTTTTCACTGGCGCCCATGTACATTACGATGAGGGGTGAGGTACACGTACACACGTGGTTTCCGTTTTCAATTACGGAGTGGAATAGAGTGTGTCCCGACATGTCAGGCCAATAGATGTTTAATGTGGTGGCCATCATTTTCTGCACACAATTGTAATCTCTGGCGTAATGAATGTCGTACACAACGCAGTACATCTGGTGTAATGTCGCCGCAGGCTGCCACAATACGTTGTTTCATATCCTCTGGGGTTGTAGGTACATCACGGTACACATTCTCCTTTAACGTATCCCACAGAAAGAAGTCCAGAGGTGTGAGATCAGGAGAACGGGCTGGCCAATTTATGCGTCCTGCACGTCCTATGAAACGCCCGTCGAACATCCTGTCAAGGATCAGCCTAGTGTTCATTGCGGAATGTGCAGGTGCACCATCATGCTGATACCACATACTTCTGTACCTAAGGTCCATCACCGTTCCCTTTGGATCCCACCGTAATTCGGTGCTCTCCGATACTCACGATCGAACAGCGGAGGAGTGGTACTCAAGCGTCAACTTTAGGTTACAATATCTCCGGATGTAATTAATGTTTTACAATGCTACAAACGGCACTGATTACGTATTTGTTTATATGTTCAGATGTGCTAACAAAACTAACGGGGTTCCATTTAAAAAAACGTAGGTTTGTGTTAAAAAACATACTTCCGTGCATTTTTGTATGGTTTGTATTAAAAAATTTCACTAGCCCCTCTCCTCACGTTCGGTCTGTGGAATCGGTTCGTCAGTATTTGATGTGGTTTACGAAATATATCCAGCGGTAACGTTAGGTGACTCACCCTGTATATGTACTTTTCACATTATGTTTCACATTACGTACAGAGAGGCAGAGTGTGACAAGCTGGATTACAGAATGCTATTCATAGATGCAAATAACTACTTCATAAATTTTACAATTCATTCCTCGAATATGCTATTGCAATAAAGATATTGTAAGAGGTCCATGACTATGGAATTTATTGCTCGGGCACTGGAGCAGATGCAACGTCGATGGCTTGCTCACGTGCTGCCTGCGACATGTAAGCTACAATAGAATCGCAGACCAGAGAGCAGTGTCGGCAGCAGTAGGTGTAGTAGCTTGCAGTCGGGCGGTTGGGTCAGGTCGCTCGTAGAGAGCACTTGTGTCCTATGTGGAATTACCAAGGCCGGTCGTGGAGAACGATGGCGGTGCCTGAGCGATGTAGTATAAGGTAAAATCAAAAATAATTATTATTTACAGCCGTGAGCATATGTAATTTGTAACAACCGATTTTGTACTATTGTTATATCAAGTACCGTGTTAATGTTTTTAAAAATATTTTCATAATAATCTTTCTTTTAAAGATAACTTTTGACAATCATTCATCTGAATTTAAAGATTTTTCTAATTTCTCCTATCCATGGTCATCCCGATTATCGTAAAGAAAAATCAGTTGTTTTTTTACATCATAACAAAATCTAGTGGCCAGCTTTGCACTGGGCTGTGCCATAAAAATTTCTCATAGGAGCAAATATATACGAGTTATCCGGTGACTTCATTGAGCTAAGAATCTTCAGTTTATTCAGAATGACTTTCCCGGGCCATGACGCAGCATTGCTGTCGTCCAGATTTTCCAGTTTAGATTCACAGTCAATTAATTATTGAAAGGTTATATATGAGTCACATTTTCATTGGGTGGTTAGTCAGATTTTTATTCCGAGGTTACGGAAATAATCTGTTGGGAGATTACAAAATATGTGTATACTGTTTTGTTTTTAGACACTATACGTTCAAGCTAGAAGCGGTGCTGGTGCTTTCTGACTTCCTATAAAGAAATGTAGAGTAGCGAGTACAGACCTTAAAACTAAAACTTGGATTGTTATTGCGTTACAGTATGTAATAAAATGCCAATACTTGTTTATAACTTGAAAGTACAGTGTCTGGTATGTAAAACAATGTAGTATACTTCTTAAAAAATAAAGAGCAAAAGTGATTTCGATGAGAGCTGAAAATATTCAGTTAACAGTAGTTTGAGAAATTCAGTAAGCTAAATAGTTTTCTGTTTAGTCGCTATCTTGAACTGAATGATTGTTTAAGTTCTAATTCATCTTAAAACTTTTTTCCTTCTCGACTTAATTCCTTAAAAAATGTGCGCTCTGACACAAGTAGCCGCTATTATTTAACCACTCATGGCGATGCCCCTGTCCTCCTACGTTTTTTTCTATTAGTTCAACCGTTTTCACTTTCCTGTTGAAGTGAAGGCCACTCCTAGAGTGTTGAAAGAATAAACAGAAGTCACACCAATATGTAGCCTAGTAGCCGATATGAACAGTTATAATCAAACCAAATCAACTCGCCCAACAGAGGAGCACAAATGAGACTGATCATGGTGCCTCTTGAGCACGCTGCTGTAGAAACCTATGATCTCTGTCACATCACTGGTTGGTGCATTTTCTTTGTGAAATCTTCACACACTGATCCTGCATGCTCCATCACCTGGCCCAGGCCAGAGTTAGGTTTAAGAAACGGGTAAACTGGTACCGTAAGATATTTGCTACACTTAGCCTGCTCCTCTGACGTGAGAACTTTTTACTAGCTTCTTTATATGCTGTTTCTTCTAAACGTCACTGAAAGCTTGTTGCCCGCTGTCTACACCTACATCTACCAGTGCTCTGCCTGCGCTTTACCCCTCACGAACGGAAACAAATGCCACTTGTATTTTTCACGTTTACCATTGAACTATCCATAAAGTCCTGTACCTAATCCTTCTATTCCTTGTCTCTACTTCCCACATCTCTTTAGCCTTGTCGCTCCTTCACCTTATTCAACGACCTGAGAACTCATATATACTGATCACACTCGAGAGCGTTTCTAATTCATATTTAAAAGAATTCCCCTATCCACCATCCAAATAAATGTTTTTAAAAGATGTATGTATTAAAGACTTCTGCAGTATCATAGTGCACGAGATATTGTCAGAAGTTTTTCATTGTTGCACGTTTAACGAAGTTCAACTACATTTTGCAAGTGGTATTCATCATCCAAATTAAATTTGCTGAAATAAAATGAATAGTGTCAATAGAGATGAACTCAGGAAAGTGGCAATGACTTGAAACAATATCGCAGAAAATCGTTCAGGATCTTGAACTTGTAATATGTCACGAAAAATTAAAGTAGTATTTAATTATTCAAATTTAAATGTCTGAGATGTATCTTATTTAACTGGAGGTAATTACCAGGCTAAAGATATAGTTACGATGTATATAAACTTGGTGCAGCACCAGAGTCTTCCACCTTCCGCAACAAACTTTATGGCTAACATTTCTTCGAGTCAAGCAATAAACCGGGCTAATGTCCTCTTTACGTTAATTCGTAAAAATGACTAAATCCCTGAGAACAAACTCATAAAGTTTTTATCTGAGAGTATTATCTGTAAAAATATCTCCGAATAAGACGTCATTTCCAGCACAGTTTATCTGCTGGAACGGGCTTACAATGATTTATGTACAGAACTTACACAGCCGTTGTATTAGTGCTGCGCATGTTATTATCAGAAGACTGCGGCCAATTTCTTTACTCTCCCTTTTTTTATGGTAACTAATGCGTACCACATTGAACAGTTTGTTCTTTCTGTGAGTAGTCTCTGTCGGAAATCTGCTCTTGCAAGTGGCCAAAGTTCTTCCGCTAACTCAATAGGGTACTGGTCATCACCACTCCAAGTTATGAATGCTGACGATCTCTAATGTGATTTTCTTGTTTATTCGCGGAAGGAAATTGTCTATAAATATCGATACAAAAATTTAATATAACTTTTACACTTTTTACTGTCGAATATGACGTGTTAATTACTTTGGTAACAAGGTAGGATTCAACAACGCATTAGACATTGTACTGTAGCGTATTATAAACCATTTGATTAGCTTAACAGAGTGGTTACAGTTAAGGTGCAGCTACTCAGAGAGGTCTAGTGTGGGCAGTAATTATCGTATGGCAGCGAAACTTTAAGATATTTTAATGTATTCATGCGGAACCCATTTACGCTGGAAAACAATTTATTCCAATTTTGGCCACTAAGTGTAAATCTGGCATTGTGGGTTTTCTTATGTAATGAATTAGTTACGGGACGTGGGTGTAGGAGATCAAACAAGTGAGACATTACATAATGTTGAATTCATTATTAACTGCCGCTTTCCGGCCGAAGTGGCCGTGCGGTTCTAGGCGCTGCAGTCTGGAACCGCGAGCCCGCTACGGTCGCAGGTTCGAATCCTGCCTCGGGCATGGATGTGTGTGATGTCCTTAGGTTAGTTAGGTTTAACTATTTCTAAGTTCTAGGGGACTAATGACCTCAGAAGTTGAGTCCCATAGTGCTCAGAGCCATTTGAACCATTTTTTGAACTGCCGCTTGCACAATTTGTTCAATGTAAGCACCGTAAATAGCGCCAGATTTTCATCTGGTGGCCAAAATTGGTACTAATTTTTTTCCGACGTAAATCGGTTCCACATTAACTCATTGGCGTATCTACCAGGTTTCGCTGACATACGACAACTACAGCCCACACTGGACCTCTATCAGTAGCTGCACTTTAATTAATCACCTGGTATGTCCTCAAATGGGAATGCAGTTGTGAGACCTCTTCGACAACCGCCAATATTTAGGCAGGTGAACACCTCATCCTATTCAAGACACAAATGCAGCGAAAGAGAGTACTCCTAAGAAATATAAACCATAGGTAGGTGAGTTACACCAACCAAGAACCATAATGCTTTACATGCAAAAAAAGAACATATTCACGGTAAATAGTCCAGTGTCATACATTACTGGTGGTCCATACTGACTACTAACGGGTGAGAATGTAGCATAAACGCTGTTGTTTAGCAAGGAAAAGAGCAGGATTCCGTGCATAATTTAAGCAAAAACCTTATCTATTTCTGATGTCACCTGCTAATTTAATCCCAACTGACTCTTTAATGATACTATCTCAATAGCTGGAAGTGCACTCCAGAATCTCGGTGTAGGTATACTCCATAGAATGACTGGAACCAAATCAATGCTCTCCATGTTTACCTGACGCTTATGCACTTACACTGTTCCTCCACGGTTTTGAAGGGCTGACCAATGTGTGACATGCCACAACTGCATGGTGTACGGTAGACACTCGCCTGCGGTGCGTCGCGGTGATGGCGGCTGGCAGTCGTCCGTGACGTGCTCTGTGATGGATCCGGACGCTATGTATTGACTGTTCCAAAATACTGACAAAGCTGCCAGCAAAAAAAACAGCAGGCTGTCAGGAAATGGACTACTTTCTGTTGACACCCTGGATGACAGTTCCTACATAAATCTGTGTGTCTTTCCAAAGAGTTCTGAGGGAAATCACCAGATCTGTTGACCACAGCTCGTGGTCTAGTGGCTAGCGTTGCTGCCTCTGGATTACGGGGTCCCACGTTCGATTCCCGGCCGGGTTGGGGATTTTCTCTGCCAGGGGATTGGGTGTTTGTGTTGTCCTCATAATTTCATCATCATCATCATCATCATTTGTGACAGTGGCTACATTGGACTGTGAAAAAAATTGGACTGTGTAACAAATGGGACTTTGTATGGGAGCTGATGACCGCGCAGTTGAGCGCCCCCCAAAACAAACCTCATCATCGTCACCAGGTCTGTTATGTTACCATTACCTGGCTGGTCCTAACTACCAACAAAATCTCACGAATGTATTCTTGCTCTCCTGGCGTCCTTCCTCGAATCTAAGAGCTTCTGTAACGGTCACTACTATCTTGCTGAGCACCAATAATTATGGCTCAAAAGGCGTTGCCTTAAAATAAAGCTCACGAAAATCCTTTCTGGACAAAGGGAATAATATTAGGTAATTTACGTCTCTCGTCTAAGTGACAAAGAAATTCGAGTGACAGGGTTTTCACTTCTTTTAATTCATATCTTAATTTGCTAATACATCCAAAGAGAAGAAAAAGGTGTACCACGAAGGAATTATCCGGATGGGACGCATATCGATAGATGTGATGTACATATACCGACAAACAAGTGATTACAATTTCAGAAAAAATGGATGATTTACTCAAGAGAGAGAGTGTTTCACAAACCGAGCAAGCCAGTAACGCTTTGGTCCTCCTCTGGCGCCGGCGCTGTGGCCGAGCGGATCTAGGTGCTTCAGTCCGGAATCACGCTGTTGCTACGGTCGCAGATTCGAATTATGCCTCGGGCATGGATATGTGTGATGTCCTTAGGTTAGTTAGGTTTAAGCAGTTCTAAGTCTAGGGGACTGATGACCTCAGATGTTAAGTCACAGAGTTCTTAGAGCCATATGAACCATTTTTTCTAGGGGAGTGATGACCTCAGATGTTAAGTCCCATAGTGCTTAGAGTCATTTGAACCATTTTTGAGCGACCTCTGGCCTTTATGCATGTAGTTATTCGGCCTGGCATCGATTGGTAGAGCTCCTGAGAGATATCGTCCCAAATCCCGTCCAACTGGCGCGTTAGATAGTCAAAATCCCGCCGTTAATGCTACAAAAGTTCTCAATTTTGAAGACGTTCAGCATCCTTTCTGACCAAGGTAGGGTTTGTCAAGTACAAATCCAAGCAGTGTCACGGGCGTTATCTTGATGAAACGTAAGCCCTGGATGCCTTGGCACGAAGAGCAACAGAACGGGCTTAGAATATCGTCGACTTACCGATGTCCAAAAGAGTGCCGCGGATGACAATCAACAGGGTGCTATGAAGTAAAATAGCACAGCAGACCATCACTCATAACTGTCGGGCCCCATGGCGGGCGATAGGTTGGTGCCTCATCTGTGTACGAGCCGTCCCCAGACACATCTTCGGCCTGGAATCTCATTGACAAGACTAGAATCATCTTCATTGATGAGTCTCGCTTAGAAATGAGCCCAGATAACCAGCGAAGACGTGTCTGGAGGCTCTCCAACCCGACTATCGTCCGCCATAAGGCCCAAAAGCCACGAGTCATGAGGGTGAGGTGCCACTACCTGTTATAGCAGGAGCCCCGTCGCCATCTGTGACACCCTTACAGCACAGCGGCACATTGACTATACGCCCCGTCTTGTTGCCCTTCATGGCAAGACATCCTGGGCTTATATTTCAGCACACTAATACCCGCGCCGGCCGGAGTGGACGAGCGGTTCTAAGCGCTACAGTCTGGAACCGCGCGACCGCTACGGTCGCAGTTTCGACTCCTGCCTCGGGCATGGATGTGTGTGATGTCCTTAGGTTAGTTAGGTTTAAGTAGTTCTAAGTTCTAGGGGACTCATGACCACAGCAGTTAAGTCCCATAGTGCTCAGAGCCATTTGAACTAATACCCGCCTGCACAAGGTGAGAGTTTCTTCTGTTTACCTTCCTGCTTGCCAACCCTTAACTTGGCCAGCAAAGTCGCCGGATCTCTTTCCAATTGAGAGTCTATGTAGCATAATAGCCACGGCCCTCCAACGAGCTCGGGATTTTTGCGAGCTAATGTGGCAGGTGGACAGGATTTGACATGATATCCCTCAGGAGAACAGCCAATCACTCCATTAACCAACGCCAAGCCAAATAACTAGCTGCATAAGGGCCAGAGGTGGACCAACGCATTATTGACTTGCTAAGTTCTTGAGTAAGTCATCCTATTTTTCTAAAATTCTAATAATTTTTTTGTCTGTACACGTACATCACGTCTACCGATTTCCATCCCATTCGGATAATTTCTCCACAGTGCGCCTTTTCTTCTATTCTGTTTTCGTAGAGTGTAAGATAAATGTCATATCACAGGTTGTTCGAACGTTTAATATGTCTGGAAGAAACTGTTTTCACATTGTTAACATCTACATGGAGCATTGCTTGCGGAATTTAGATAAGGGTGATTCCATGACTACGAACACACATTTGTACAGTTGACATGGAAATATTAACCTGAGAATAAGAAAACGAATAGACTGTATAGGACCAATAAACAGCGAAGGTCTGACGAAGTGAGTTGTGTTCATTCATCATGAAATAAAGGAACAGGAAGTGTTGTAGACGTAACAAATCCATCACTTTCCGTGCAAGAGTCCATAAACCTCGCAGTAGGAGAGTGATCTTGTAATGTGTTACGTTGTCAAAACCATAACGTTGCTCCTACTAAGCGTTGGCTTATTCTTGAAATGAGATAAATATTCGTATTACAGGTTTGAGTTGCCGTCTCTCAAATGGAATTAAGTTTTAATGTTAGTGTAACTTTGCTGGACATTTATGGTGACTTTTTTTTTGTAACTTACAGTCACCGGACAGGGAAACATCAGATGTCGATATTTTGCAGATACATATTATAATACGAGACCTCTAATAAAATGTTAGTTAACGGCCATTATCCTTCATCATTATCTTCGAGCTCATTATTGCGAAATATTACTACACAAATACAAATTGTTTACGTTCGGTGTATTGTCATTTTAAACAAAACGCCGATTTTTGATGAGTTGTGTATTGTACTGTGTTTTAAACCGGGGACCTAGAAACGACAGAGGGGCTTCGTCCCGCCGTAGCTCTCAGTGGTTCACAACCGCACAACAGGCCACAGCAGTCCACCCACCACACTGCTGCCCCACACTGAACCCAGGGTTGTTGTGCGGTTCGGCCCACCAGTGGACCCCCCCCCCCCCCCCATCCCCCCGCCCTGGGAACGTCGGCTATCAGATGAGTGTAACCCCAAGTAATGATGGCTTACGCGTACGTGGGAACAGTGTTTGCGCGGCAATCAATGACGTAGTGTAGCCGAGGCGGAATAACGGGAACCAGCCCGCATTCGCCGAGGCAAATGGAAAACCGCCTTAAAGCCGGCCGCTGTGGCCGACCAGTTCTAGGCGCTTCAGTCTGGAACCACGCTGCTGCTACGGTCGCAGGTTCGAATCCTGCCTCGGGTATGGATGTTTATGATGTCCTTAAGTTAGTTAGGTATAAGTAGTTCTAAGTTCTAGTGGACTGATGACCTCAGAAGTTGTCCCATAGTGCTTAGAGCCATTTTAACCACTTGAGCAGCCTTAAAAACCAACAGGTGGCTGGCCGGCACACCGGACCTCGACATTAATCCCCCGGGTGGATTCGTCCTGGGGTCCGGCATGCCTTCCCACTCTGGATGACTCACATTATCAACTAAATAACTGCACAGCGTCTGGTAGATTATGCTAAGACGTTCCTCTCAAAACTCTAACAGGCTGAACAGAAGAATAGTAATTGAAAGTTTTTGTCTTTTGTTTCAGAAATAAAAATTATTTGAGATATTATCTCTTACTCCTATCACATGTACATGGATTAATTCTTTGCCATTACTCTGCATATTTCTTCTATTTTTGTCTTCCCTTAAAAGATATATTACGCTGCTCTCTAAATAGTGAGGCTGAGTATCAAACTACAGTAGAACTATTTATTTCTAATATTTGTTTACAATATTCTTCAAAAACATACATACACCCAGTGGCGGCTGCTGTGTAAGAGCACAAGAACACCTGAACACCCTCATTTTCGACACATTGTGGCTTTATTGGTTATTTTTCTTTGAACGCTGTCGAGCGTAACGTCGATGCTGCAATCTGAAAGATACGACACTTAAATCCTTCGGCGCTACTGCTCCTCTAGTCTCCGTGAAACCTGGCATCAGGGTCGTGAGGGTACCTCCAATTGTGCACGTTTTAAAGATCTTTTGCGCATGCACAACTCGCGTGACGTAACTGCTTTATATGCCAAATACATACGAATTTTATAAACAACGTGCACGGTTCATGATGTACCACTCAACTAGAATCTTATGTCGGTGCCACCGGGTGGTAGCACACTGCGGGACACTTTTACCCCTGTTCGATCGGCATAAGCCCTGCTAGATTATAGCCCACTCCTCAGACATGGTAATTCGCTTAGTATTATTGTAGTAAAATTAGATCGAACGTCAGGATCTGTTAAAGTTGTACTGACAGTAAACGTATTTTGTGGGATTGTGAATGAATTATAGTGTATTAAGTCATGAAAGTTATCATACAATAATCCATTTGAGATGGATTCAAAGGAAACTCCCCTTAGCAGCCCTCTCAGATAGCCCGTAAAAAACGGAACACAGATCAAGCATGAAAACAGGGAGAAGGTGTACTGAAATCTGAAAAAAAAATAGAAACACCGAACGGTCCAAGCTTAACAAGTAGAACATCGAGTGCGTTTCTACCAGTCACAGCGTCGTGGTTAAGTCGATACGGTGTTGGACTACAAAGCAGGTGAGCAGTTTTCAGAACTCTCTCATATCAGTCTTTTTATTTAATATTTTCACAAAATTATCAGCTGCCCATCCAGTCACTGAAACGTTTGTTTTCTTTCTGTTGTCTTGGCAGTTGTCATCCTATACATAGGTTAAAGAATATGAATCATACGGTAAGAATATATTATTTCGCAAATAAATGTGATGAATAGTGAGAGCAGGCGAAATACCTCATAGATACCTCACAAAAATAAAAACAAAAAATAAACTGGCTTGAACAATGTTACAACAAAGGGATTCAAGAGCCAAAACTTCCAAAATGGAACGCAACTTAAAAACAATAAAAACATACGTTTTGATAGATCACGGGGAAACTGTGTGATTATGAAACTGTTGCGCTCATTTGTTGCAGTTTATGTGACAAACTTCATGTTTTCATCATTTCTTTGGGAGTGATCACATTCATATCCATGCGGACACCTAAATCGAGTAATGAGGCATAGTTCCCTCACTCATCAGGCGTACAAGTCATGTGAGTCGATATGAGAGTCCTATCATATGTCACATGTACTGTCGCTAATGCCGTGTAAGACACACCAGACTTGTTTTCAGGTGGAGGCTTCTGCTGACTTGTTGCCTTATCATCAAAGGTTTGTGGTTCCCATTCGAAAGCCACTTCCTTTCGGCTGCTAATAGAGTACTCGTGCGGAATCAACGTTCATTATAAGTCTCTCCCTTACACCTGGCTGTTTCACCATGACATGGATATAAATTTTGAATACAAAGAATAGACACGTCAACGACCGGACAAACAGTTCACAATTTTGTGAAAAAAAAAATTGCTCGATGGAGCTTTGAACACGGGCTCGTCCGCTTAGTAGTCCACCTCCGCCACCGCTTAACCATGTCGACATGGCTCTGCATCTCTGCTCGATGTTGTACCTCTTCGACTTGGGTCGTTCACTGTTTTTCTTTTTCTTTTTTCCACAGTTCAGTACACCTTCTTCATGTTTTCATTCTTCTTCATGCGATGGGGAGTTCCGCTTGTGAGAATCAAAAGGGCCCGAGGTACATCACCGTCGACTGTGAGATTGTAGCATTTGTTCAGGCTTCTGAAATGTGTTTCCCTTATGGTGAGTCAGGTTTATCTGTGCTGTAGGCCCACATCGTGTATACGAAAATTCACGGAAACCTTATCACTGGTTTCTCCAATATTCACTTAAATGTGGGATCGACGGCAGTGTTCCTTAGGCCTTTACGGATCTCAACGTCTCATTTGTATTCTAGTCAAGTGATCATGGTGGTAAGATTTTGCTACTTGAGCTTAATCATTTCCAGAAACGGCACTTTGTTCAAAATGTTCAAATGTGTGTGAAATCTTATGGGACTTAACTGCTGTGGTCATCAGTCCCTAAGCTTACACACTACTTAACCTAAATTATTCTAAGGACAAACTTACACTCATGCCCGAGGGAGGACTCGAACCTCCGCCGGGACCGGCACTTTGTGTTCAGAGTTGGTTATTTTCCTTGCACGAATCGGCTTTCGTGTGCAGTTCAAACATGAACTATGTTCAATCTGTCTTAAATATTAACAGAAAAGTAAAGCAGTGAGGCTGGGTCGTGAGTTGTGCTTAGGTAGGTCAGTCGGTAGAACATTTGCATGCCAAAGCCTGTGTGCTTTAATCTGCCAGGAAGTTTCGTGTGCAGTTCAAACATGAACTATGTTCAATCTGTCTTAAATATTAACAGAAAAGTAAAGCAGTGAGGCTGGGTCGTGAGTTGTGCTTAGGTAGGTCAGTCGGTAGAACATTTGCATGCCAAAGCCTGTGTGCTTTAATCTGCCAGGAAGTTTCGTGTGCAGTTCAAACATGAACTATGTTCAATCTGACTTAAATATTAACAGAAAAGTAAAGCAGTCAGGCTGGGTCGTGAGTTGTGCTTAGGTAGGTCAGTCGGTAGAACATTTGCATGCCAAAGCCTGTGTGCTTTAATCTGCCAGGAAGTTTCGTGTGCAGTTCAAACATGAACTATGTTCAATCTGTCTTAAATATTAACAGAAAAGTAAAGCAGTGAGGCTGGGTCGTGAGTTGTGCTTAGGTAGGTCAGTCGGTAGAACATTTGCATGCCAAAGCCTGTGTGCTTTAATCTGCCAGGAAGTTTCGTGTGCAGTTCAAACATGAACTATGTTCAATCTGTCTTAAATATTAACAGAAAAGTAAAGCAGTGAGGCTGGGTCGTGAGTTGTGCTTAGGTAGGTCAGTCGGTAGAACATTTGCATGCCAAAGCCTGTGTGCTTTAATCTGCCAGGAAGTTTCGTGTGCAGTTCAAACATGAACTATGTTCAATCTGACTTAAATATTAACAGAAAAGTAAAGCAGTCAGGCTGGGTCGTGAGTTGTGCTTAGGTAGGTCAGTCGGTAGAACATTTGCATGCCAAAGCCTGTGTGCTTTAATCTGCCAGGAAGTTTCGTGTGCAGTTCAAACATGAACTATGTTCAATCTGACTTAAATATTAACAGAAAAGTAAAGCAGTCAGGCTGGGTCGTGAGTTGTGCTTAGGTAGGTCAGTCGGTAGAACATTTGCATGCCAAAGCCTGCGTGCTTTAATCTGCCAGGAAGTTTCGTGTGCAGTTCAAACATGAACTATGTTCAATCTGACTTAAATATTAACAGAAAAGTAAAGCAGTCAGGCTGGGTCGTGAGTTGTGCTTAGGTAGGTCAGTCGGTAGAACATTTGCATGCCAAAGCCTGCGTGCTTTAATCTGCCAGGAAGTTTCATAGCATCGCACACTCCGCTGCAGAGTGAAAATCTTATTCTGTGGACAGAAAAGTAAATTACCAGGAAAAGATAGCCGCAAAGTAACTAGGGCATCCGAGAACAGATTATTCGATTGAGAGTGACCAAATCAAATGATCGTGATTACAAGCGAACATTTAACAAGGAAATGTACAGTTAGTACAAGTTGTTGTCTGGGTGCAGCGTAAGAATATCTAATTTTCAGCTCCTAAGTAACTTCGTGAACTAATACATTTTTAAGGAACCTGTACGTATATCCGAAAAAATGGAAAAGTGGGAAAACTCCCACATACACAACAATCCGAAAGGGAGAGTTGCGAAAGCCTAAATATTGTGTACTTAATTACGTACAAAACAACAAAATTTTACAAAAACAATTCTTTCTTCTGTCAGATAATTTATGCATCTTATTATTATTATCATTATTACTGTTGTTATCCCCCCCATGAACCATGGTCCTTGCCGTTGGTGGGGAGGCTTGCGTGCCTCAGCGATACAGACGGCCGTACCGTAGGTGCAACCACAACGGAGGAGAATCTGTTGAGAGGCCAGACAAACGTGTGGTTCCTGAAGAGGGGCAGCAGCCTTTACAGTACTTGCAGGGGCAACAGTCCGGATTGTTGACTGATCTGGCCTTGTAACACTAACCAAACCGGCCTTGCTGTGCTGGTACTGCGAACGGCTGAAAGCAAGGGGAAACTACAGTCGTAATTTTTCCCGAGAGCATGCAGCTTTACTGTATGGTTAAATGATGATGGGGTCTTCTTGGGTAAAATATTCCGGAGGTAAAATAGTCCCCCATTCGGATCTCTGGGCGGGGACTACTCAGGAGGACGTCGTTATCAGAAGAAAGAAAACTGGCGTTCTACGAATCGGAGCCTGGAATGTCAAATCCCTTAATCGGGTAGGTAGGTTAGAAAATTTAAAAAGGGAAATGGATAGGTTAAAGTTAGATATAGTGGGAATTTGTGAAGTTCTGTGGCAGGAGGAACAAGACTTTTGGTCAGGTGATTACAGGGTTACAAATACAAAATCAAATAGGGGTAATGCAGGAGTAGGTTTAATAATGAATAAAAAAAATAGGAGTGCGGGTAAGCTACTACAAACAGCATAAGGAACGCATTATTGTGGCCAAGATAGACACGAAGGCCACGCCTACTACAGTAGTACAAGTTTATATGCCAACTAGCTCTGCAGATGACGGAGAAATTGAAGAAATGTATGATGAAATGAAAGAAATTATTCAGATAGTGAAGGGAGACGAAAATTTGATAGTCATGGGTGACTGGAATTCGGTCGTAGGAAAAGGGAGAGAAGGAAACGTAGTAGGTGAATACGGATTGGGGCTAAGAAATGAAAGAGGAAGCCGCCAGGTAGAATTCTGCACAGAGCATAACTTAATCGTAGCTAACACTTGGTTTAAGAATCATAAAAGAAGGTTGTATACATGGAAGAAGCCTGGAGATACTGACAGGTTTCAGATAGATTATATAATGGTAAGACAGATATTTAGGAACCAGGTTTTAAATTGTAAGACATTTCCAGGGGCAGATGTGGATTCTGACCACAATCTATTGGTTATGAACTGTAGATTAAAACTGAAGAAACTGCAAAAAGGTGGGAATTTAAGGAGATGGGACCTGGATAAACTGATTAAGCCAGAGGTTGCACATAGTTTCAGGGAGAGCATAAGGGAACAATTGACAGGAATGGGGAAAGAAATACAGTAGAAGAAGAATAGGTAGCTTTGAGGGATGAAGTAGTGAAGGCAGCAGACGATCAAGTAGGTAAAAAGAGGAGAGCTAGTAGAAATCCTTGGGTAACAGAAGAAGTATTGAATTTAATTGATGAAAGGAGAAAATATGAAAATGCAGTAAATGAAGCAGGCAAAAAGGAATACAAGCGTCTCAAAAATGAGATTGACAGGAAATGCAAAACTGCTAAGCATGGATGGCTAGAGGACAAATGTAAGGATGTAGAGGCTTATCTCACTAGGGGTAAGATAGACACTGCCTACAGGAAAATTAAAGAGACCTTTTCTAGAAAAGAGAACCACTTGTAAGAATATCAAGAGCTCAGATGGAAACCCAGTTCTAAGCAAAGAAGGGAAAGCAGAAAGGTGGAAGGAGTATATAGAGGGTCTATACAAGGGCGATGTACTTGAGGACAATATTATGGAAATGGAAGAGGATGTAGATGAAGATGAAATGAGAGATACGATACTGCGTGAAGAATTTGACAAGCACTGAAAGACCTGAGTCGAAACAATGCCCCGGGAGTAGACAATATTCCATTAGAACTACTGACGCCCTTGGGAGAGCCACTCATGACAAAACTCTACCATCTGGTGAGCAAGATGTATGAGACAGGCGAAGTACATCTACATCTACATCTACATTTATACTCCGCAAGCCACCAAACGGTGTGTGGCGGAGGGCACTTTACGTGCCACTGTCATTACCTCCCTTTCCTGTTCCAGTCGCGTATGGTTCGCGGGAAGAACGACTGTCTGAAAGCCTCCGTGCGCGCTCTAATCTCTCTAATTTTACATTCGTGATCTCCTCGGGAGGTATAAGTAGGGGGAAGCAATATATTCGATACCTCATCCAGAAACGCACCCTCTCGAAACCTGGCGAGCAAGCTACAACGCGATGCAGAGCGCCTCTCTTGCAGAGTCTGCCACTTGAGTTTGCTAAACATCTCCGTAACGCTATCACGGTTACCAAATAACCCTGTGACGAAACGCGCCGCTCTTCTTTGGATCTTCTCTATCTCCTCCGTCAACCCAATCTGGTACGGATCCCACACTGATGAGCAATACTCAAGTATAGGTCGAACGAGTGTTTTGTAAGCCACCTCCTTTGTTGATGGACTACATTTTCTAAGGACTCTCCCAATGAATCTCAACCTGGTACCCGCCTTACCAACAATTAATTTTATATGATCATTCCACTTCAAATCGTTCCGCACGCATACTCCCAAATATTTTACAGAAGTAACTGCTACCAGTGTTTGTTCCGCTATCATATAATCATACAATAAACGATCCTTCTTTCTATGTATTCGCAATACATTACATTTGTCTATGTTAAGGGTCAGTTGACACTCCCTGCACCAAGTGCCTATCCGCTGCAGATCTTCCTGCATTTCGCTACAATTTTCTAATGCTGCAACTTCTCAGTATACTACAGCATCATCCGCGAAAAGCCGCATGGAACTTCCGACACTATCTACTAGGTCATTTATATATATTGTGAAAATCAATGGTCCCATAACACTCCCCTGTGGCACGCCAGAGGTTACTTTATCGTCTGTAGACGTCTCTTCATTGATAACAACATGCTGTATTCTGTTTGCTAAAAACTCTTCAATCCAGCCACACAGCTGGTCTGATATTCCGTAGGCTCTTACTTTGTTTATCAGGCGACAGTGCGGAACTGTATCGAACGCCTTCCGGAAGTCAAGAAAAATAGCATCTACCTGGGAGCCTGTATCTAATATTTTCTGGGTCTCATGAACAAATAAAGCGAGTTGGGTCTCACACGATCGCTGTTTCCGGAATCCATGTTGATTCCTACACAGTAGATTCTGGGTTTCCAAAAACGACATGATACTCGAGCAAGAAACATGTTCTAAAATTCTACAACAGATCGACGTCTGAGATATAGGTCTATAGTTTTGCGCATCTGCTCGACGACCCTTCTTGAAGACTGGGACTACCTGTGCTCTTTTCCAATCATTTGGAACCTTCTGTTCTCTCGAGACTTGCGGTACACGGCTTTTAGAAGGGGGGCAAGTTCTCTCGCGTACTCTGTGTAGAATCGAATTGGTATCCCGTCAGGTCCAGTGGACTTTCCTCTGTTGAGTGATTCCAGTTGCTTTTCTATTCTTAGAACTCTCAGACTTCAAGAAGAATATAATAATTCCAATCCCAAGGAAAGCAGGTGTTGACAGATGTGAAAATCACCGAACTATCAGTTTAATAAGTCACAGCTGCAAAATACTAACGCGAATTCTTTACAGACGAATGGAAAAACTGGTAGAAGCCGACCTCGGGGAAGATCAGTTTGGATTCCGTAGAAATGTTGGAACACGTGAGGCAATACTGACCTTACGCCTTATCTTAGAAGAAAGATTAAGGAAAGGCAAACCTACGTTTCTAGCATTTGTGGACTTAGAGAAAGCTTTTGACAATGGTGATTGGAATACTCTCTTTCGAACTCTAAAGGTGGCAGGGGTAAAATACAGGGAGTGAAAGGCTATTTACAATTTGTACAGAAACCAGATGGCAGTCGTAAGAGTTGAGAGACATGAAAGGGAAGCAGTGGTTGGGAAGGGACTGAGGCAGGGTTGTAGCCTCTCCCCGATGTTATTCAATCTGTATATTGAGCAAGCAGTAAAGGAAACAAAAGAAAAATTTGGAGTAGGTATTAAAATTCATGGAAAAGAAATAAAAACTTTGAGGTTCGCCGATGACACTGTAATTCTGTCAGAGACAGCAAAGAACCTGGAAGAGCAGTTGAACGGAATGGACCGTGTATTGAAAGGAAGATATAAGATGAACATCAACAAAAGCAAAACGAGGATAATGGAATGTAGTCGAATTAAGTCTGGTGATGCGGAGGGGATTAGATTAGGAAGTGATACACATAAAGTAGTAAAGGAGTTTTGCTATTTGGGGAGCATAATAACTGATGATGGTCGAAGTAGAGAGGATATAAAATGTAGACTGGCAATGGCAAGGAAAGCGTTTCTGAAGAAGAGTATAGGTTTAAGTGTCAGGAAGTCGTTTCTGAAAGTATCTGTATGGAGTGTAGCCATGTACGGAAGTGAAACATGGACGATAAATAGTTTGGACAAGAAGAGAATAGAAGCTTTCGAAATGTGGTGCTACAGAAGAATGCTGAAGATTAGATGGGTAGATCACATAACTAATAAGGAGGTATTGGATAGAATTGAAGAGAAGAGAAGTTTGTGGGTTAACTTGACAAGAAGAAGGGACCGGTTGGTAGGACATATTCTGAGGCATCAAGGGATCACAAATTTAGCATTGGAGGGCAGCGTGGAGGGTAAAAATCGTAGAGGGAGACCAAGAGATGAATACACCAAGCAGATTCAGAAGGATGTAGGTTGCAGTAAGTACTGGGAGAAGCTTGCACAGGATAGAGTAGCATGGAGAGCTGCATCAAACCAGTTTAAGGACTGAAGACCACAACAACAACAACAACTGTTGTTATAATTATTGGCAGTGGCTGTAGTTGTACAAAGTTGTCGATGAGCGTAACTGTTATACAGCAGATGCTATTAATTTCACTCTCTCAAATTTTTCCGAACCTAAAAATTCGTGAACACCCAGTATTAACATACAATAATCAAATTCAAATTCTCGCGCCACGCTTCTTGGTGCGTTATTATAATCTCAGCGCGAGTACGTCACAGCCGACTTCACGTAACGTTCATATTTCAACCGTCTCTGATATACACAGTAGCTCGCTGTATGCCAATCTTTCCACAGTGCAGTGTGCAACGGTTTAAATCTTTGTCACATGTGGTTAAATATTTGGCTTGTTACATCTAGATCATCAATAGAAAAGTAAATCATACATTTTATAGTAGAAATAACAAAGAAATATTTAACAGGTAGTACAATAAATACAATTCGTTTCTTACACGTAAAATAAATGTTGCTTACATTCACAATACGTATACTGATGTCATCAGTTTAACGAACTTTAATGTCTTTGCAACTGTCCGTTATATGCAGTGTTTCCTAAGTGCCCAGACAAACTTAAAATCGTTCTAAGATTAGAGTTTCTGAAGTTAACTGTTTATTCGACGTCATTCATAAGATAGTATTTTCTCATAATTGATGCCCATTCCATGCTTAACATACAATGTTTGTTATTTTATCGCTCAACAACACATGTGCTCAAGCGCATCTCTATGAATCAAATACTACAGTTAAAGTAAGAATTAAAATTGCTCTAAATCGAGCTACGAGATATAGGACTTGATGCGTTTGTGGACGCTAATCTGATTTCCAATGTTGTGTCATGATTTCGTTCATCTACATTATCCGTGTGCTTCCTTTGACTTCTTCCATTATATTCTGAAAGTATGTGGTTTCATTCTGTGTTTTGAGACGTAGTTCGTTTCTAGGAATGATTTCTCTTTGCGTCAGGTTCACACGTACTCAGTCTGCTGTCATTATAGCTACATAGAAAATACTTGAGTGACTGGCATAACCTTCATTAGCAGCATAATAAATTAAATAAATCATTTATGATATAGACATCATTCAAGCCATAATAAAGATTTCTTCCTCACTCTTCTTTCTTCTTAGCTGCTGAGCTGAAATAAAATATTTCAGACGATTTTGTATATTTGCAAGCTGTAGACGTTGCGTTGTGCTTTATGTTCGCGGATTGTGATTCACTTACTTGCTTGTCTCTTAATGAATTTGTCTATGCTTTTATATGAAACTTACGTAAATCTCTATTATGGTATAATCAAACTATTTTGGTTGTTCTAGGATTTTGTAACAAATACGACCCAGGATGTCAAATGTGAGAAATGATGTCTGGACCGTCATAAAGATGCGCCCACTTAGTGTTACGTCACTTCAATGCACAAGATTTAGGGCGAGTACGCAAAAGCACTTGCATACCTATTGTAAAATTCTGAGTCCATTTTATAGTTTCGTCAAATTCGTGTTTTCTGATTCTGGCGTTGTTTGCTAGAGTAATTAATACGAGGGTCGTTCAATAAGTAATGCTCCACTTTTTTTTAAAAGGTCATTAATATACATAGACAAACGTCCCTGTTGGTGTTTCACATCTGATGTTTGTTCTGTGCGCCGGTGAAGTTCTGGCAGACGGCAGAGCCGTAGTACAGTGTTAAAATGGCGTTTACATACGACTCACACGCAGCGTGCTGTTATTGAATTCTTGTGTGCAGAACAAGAAAGCATGGTGATCATCAATAAACGTTTGTGGGCAGTGTATAGCGATGCTCCAGTTGATAGTACAGTTACGCGATGGGTAAAGAAAGTTACAGCGTCAGGAAATACAGAACAGAATTCCATGACCAGTCACACTCGGGACGTCCTGTCACAGCCACTGTTCCAGACACGCTGAATATCGTGCGTTTGCCATTATTCGTACCGACCGGCGCACCACAACTCGACAATTGCCTCTAAAGTTGTCGATCAGCATTAGAAGTGCGTCTGCAATGATCGAGACTCTCGGATAGTCAAAGAGATGCTCACGATGGGTTCCACGAATGCTCACAACGGAACACAAGATTCAAAGAAAGCCATTTCATCTGAATTGTTGGAGCGTTTTGAGACTGACGGAGACGCCTTTCTGTCACGGATCGTTGCAGAGAACGAAAGCTTGGTGCACCACTTTGCGCCGGAAACAAATAGGCAGTCCATGGAGTGGCAACATCCTCATTCGTCACAAAAGAAGAAATTCAAGACAACCCCTCTGCCGGAAAAGTCATTGTGACAGTCTTCTGGGGTTGTGATGGTGTCATTCTCGTGGATGTGATGTCAAGAGGGTCAACCACCAATTCAGAGGCATACGTGAGGACTTCAAACTCAAGAACCGTTTCTGACTTACTAGATCGGACAAGAATCCAACAGAAATCTAGCTCCCACACGATAATGCACGCTCCCACGCAAGTCTGAGAACCCGGAAACACATCACCAAATTGGGTTGGACATAATTACATCCACCCTATAGTCCAGACCTGGCACGCTCGAACTTACATCTCTTTGGGCCGCTTAAATATACTGTACAGTGAACACACTTTCAAGATGACAAGAGCGTCAGTCAAGCAGTGAAAACATGGCTACGCCTACAGGACAAGAGCTTTTACCAGCAGGGAATACATACTCTTCCACAACGTTGGCGTACGGCCATAGAACGTGATGGAGACTACGTAGAAAAATAGGACATGTACAAGACATGTTGATGTATATTGTCACCAAGTTCTGACTCTTAACAGTAAATATGTTCTGAGAAAAAAATGTGGGGTATTGCTTACTGAATGACCCTCGTACATCTCGTATCTTGTTGTGGGATTCCGGTTGACCAGGAATCTTCGGAAGGAAATGACAGCATTGGTTACTTTCTTTTACATCTAACATAATTTCTGTAGGTGATTAATTAGAGTCATATATTTGCAAATTATTGCAAACGTCATCAAAAAGAGTCAAATGGTTCACCCACTTGGAATAATTCTCTGATATATACGTTCGCATAAATTGGTTTAGTTCCTTGAATACTCTTTCAGGAGAATTATTTTCAGGGCTTAATCTTGAGATAAGGGTAATTTTGATGCCATTATCTTTCAGAAACTTCCTCCACTTATGACCTGTGTAATATGGTTCATTGTCCGAAATGATGGCCACTGGTTTGCCAACGCCAGATGTATAATCTCTGCTTACCAGTTTAACGAGTGTGCTGGCTGTCGGGCATTTATGGCATATAGTTTCACGTATTTTGAGAAAAGGTCATACAGAGTGAGTACATAATTGACACCGCCTTTACTTCTAGGATAGGCCGGCCGCTGTGGGCGACCGGTTCTAGGCGCTTCAGTCCAGAACCATGCTGCTGCTACAGTCGCAGGTTGGAATCGTGCCTCGGGCATGAATGTGTGTGATGTCCGTAGGTTAGTTAGGTTTAAGTAATTCTAAGTCTAGGTGACTGATGACCTCAGATGTTAAGTCCCATAGTGCTTAGAACCATTTGAACCATTCTGAACTTCTAGGACATGGTCAACTTATGCCTGTCGCTACAATTTTTCTAGGGTTTCTGGGAATAATCTACTTTACAGCCTAAATTCTCAGACTTGGCCTTTTGACAAATAGTACATATTTTGACAAGTCTTTTAATTTTCCTCCGCATGTATGTGAAATAACAGTAAGTGTTTAGTTTCTGCATACATTCCTTTGTGCCGTAGTGTCGCCAAGAAAATGTATATGCCAGTTTAGATTTGCTTCTGATTCTTGTGGTATACAGATACAGGTATACAGATGCACCACTGATTACCGTCTGAGAGTCGACGGTAAAATAAGACGTCCAGCTATAGTTTATAATTCTTTGGAGTAGGATGGTCAGGGTTGTTTGCTATTGTCGAACTTACTTTGCTCCACCACTGTCAGCCTTCTGCAGTGTTGACGTATTATGTTCCGAATCGTCTACGTCATGAGATGTTCCCTGAGGTAACGTGACAACGTGTCTGCAATTATGTTGCCTTTGCCTTTAATATACACTATTTCGAACGAGTAGTTGTGGTAGGGCATTTCCCATCGCGATAATCGTGGATGTGTGAGTTTGCATGTCATTAAAAAGGTTAGCGCCTGGTGTTCAGTGTATACCTTCACATGTCTTTCAAATATATAGTACTTAAATTTCTTAAAAACCCATACAATTCCCAAGCTTTCCAATTCCGTACTTGAATAAGTGCGTTAACACTTACTTAGAGTTCGACTAGCAAAACCAATAATTTTTGCCTCTTGGTTGTCCCCAATTTCTATTACCTGAAAAAGACATGATCCAAGCCCTGTGCATGATGCATCGCTTTTCAATATCGAAATCTTCATTAAGATCAAAATGATTCATAATATTTAAGTTTACCAATGCTTCCTTTATTCTGATAAAATGACGTGTACATTTTTCCGTCCAAACCCAAGCATGATTCTTCTTTAAAAGTGCCAGCAAGTATTTGCTGTAGAGTAATTGATATGGCATGTAGCGCCTAAGAAATGAGGCTAAACCCAGGAAAAATTTTAATTGTTTTCTGTACGCAGGTAAGGAAAATTATTAACTGCATCCAATTTATTAGGATCTGCTCAAATGCCTTCACAACTGATTACGTGTCCCAAGTACTTAATCACATTTCGTGCAAACTTTTGTTTCTGTAGATTACCTGTAACACCAGCTTGTGCGAATTTACATAATGCCTTTTCTAAAATGTATGCGACCTTTCCACGTCTGCGTAGTTGTAATGAAGTCACCAACGTACAACGTTACCTTTTCCAGTAATTTTCTGCCTAGAATAGTGACCAGAGCAGTAGTGAAAACATTTGAACTTACATTAAGTCCGAATGGTAGTACTTAAAATTGGCAACTGCGGCCACCAAAAATAAACGCAATATATTTCCTTGACTCTTTGCTTAACGGTACTTGCCAAAACGAGCTTTTTAAATCCACAGTTGAAAGGTAATTTACCCCTAAAAATTTCTGCAGTTCTTTTTCGAGATTTTCTGGTTTTGTGCGAAATGGCACGATGATTTTGTTGACGCGCAACTAGAACTAAGTGTGTATTTTTATTTGGTTTGATTCCAGTTAATAATGGACTGCAATAAGGAGGTACTGATGATTCTGTGGCATTCCACATAATATTTTGTTTGATTTCTTCACGTACCGTAGGCTGCTCGGACAGAGAATATTATGTCTCCTATATCAAAAGATTTCGTAAGGTTTAACGTCGATGTTACACACGTAGTATTCATCAAACGTGGTTTCTGTGTAAATAGATAGATGTAGTGTAGCAATACTTCGTGTAGTGTTTGCTGTTGTACCTTGTTAATAGCTGTAGTTTCATTTAATTTATCATTAATCAGGGATTGCAGGTCTTCCATCTCATGATCAAATACAGGTTCATTTCTGGTAGTATCATCTTGTTCACAAATTAAGTGAATTCTGTGTCCCTAACAGTGTTTATTATGGTTCAGTGTCTACGTATCCAGACCGGAGTGCCATAAAAAATTTACCTTGTGAGAAGTCAATTATACGTAATTCTCTCTTAATAAATCTACGCGAATCAGGAAATTTATGGAAAGGTTTTCTACAACAAAGAACGGCCATTCTGTTATACCATTTCCTACTTCTATGGTCACAAATATTTACTTATTACCGTATTTGATTTGCATCCAACAGCAGTCAAGATTCGGCATTTTTTAACAGGAAATTCAGTTATCGATCCTAATTCAACAATTTGTTTTTAAAAGTTGTGAGATACGGCGCTAATCGCCTCTTCCGTATCAGTCATAATACTCGTCGGTATACCACCTACAATACCTTTAATCGGTGCTAGAACGGTCTCTTTTACTGGTGATCGACACTGAGTATGGTCTTCACGTAGCTCGTCTGCTTAACTTGCATCGTGATTGTACCTTAGTAAAAGTATGTGTGGTTTGTTTACATCGATAGTTATATTAGTGTCTGTGTACTGTTTTTCATTCGGTGCATCGAACAAGTCTGTTATTGTATCATCGTCCCTCACGCATTCCTCAGTCACCACCTGAGGGTGTTTTGCTGCCTAACACTTGGTGGTGGTAGCCAGTGACTTTGCTGGTTATTAAAGTGTGAAAAACCACGATGTCCGTAATTGTTTACGTAATACTAAGGGTGCGGATTTTCCTGATAAGGTGAGTTTTGCGAGTTTTATTGACTGTAATGGCGATTATTTCTGCGTCGAAAGTTGTTATTGTTACCGGATTTTCGTTTTTTGTTTGGATTGCCTCCATTTGAATGCATTCCATTGTTATTATTTTACGCATTCGGATATGGTTGCATGTTTTGCTGTGCCATGCAGTTGACATTATTCTGCGTGTCTGTATTAGGTTGGCTAACGTGCGCTGTTTGCATTTCTGGATGTTACTCCGCGCATTCCGCATGTCTTTACTAATGATATCAAGCGAATGTAACACGGGAAGAAACTGTTCATCATTACATGGTGCCCCTATTAACTTTTCCCATATGTGAAATGATAACTGTGCTTTTAAACCAGTAATGTATCATCTTCAGCTACTTTTCAAAGTAACGACGAAGATTACCTTGCCGTGAACTTAACGGTTCTGGTTCGAACACCAATTTTCGAATCCTCTCCTGAACCGAAGCTGACCAGAATTTGTTCAGAAACGTTCGCTCGAATTGTTCATAGCGGTGCGTTACATGCCCATATGGCTGCTTCACCTGGTATATATCTGATGACATAGCATATCTTCTGCGTATCTGTCCATGTACAGGAAAGAGCGTTTCTAAAAGCTTTGAGAAAAACAATTGGATGACTGTTCACGTTTCATGGATGAAGACTTGTAATTGCCTGTATCTTAATAAACTTTAATCCTGTAACATTTTTGCTAATTCATTTCCTGCCCCCTAATTTAAAACATGCCCGTTTCCCATATACATTAGAGTCGATATGTTATTTGTATTACTGCTATATGACGGCGATACATGTTCATACACTTGTTGTTGCTGAGCGATCTCACAAGAATATCTACGATTATCATTAAAATCATAACCATTCTATTCATTTGCATTTGAGTTGGTATTTGTATGTTTTGTGTGCTAATTATCTTTGTAATCAAATGACTGTGTTCGTTTCTGTCGATTTGTGGTGGAAAATGTACAGTATGTGTATCACTCTTCCAAATTTCAGTAACTGTACCACTGGCAATGGTGGACAAATTTTGTTGTAGCAACTTTCAAATTGATTATCCTTTTCCTCCAGCCAAGTGTGAAAATATTTGTTAACTTGACTAAAGTGATTGCCGATTTCTAATTGCAAACTGTCTCTCAAAGTATTTGCTGAGGTATCTACCTTGGTATTTAGCACTGTGACACGTGTGTTTACAAAGCGTGTGCCTGAGCAACACTTACTACTTGTGTGCTTAATGTATCATGATCAAAACACAATTTCTCAACAACAGATGCAGGTAACTTTTGCTGATTCTCTTATTTCTTATTCTGATTAAAAAATGTTCCAGTTTTAGCATTTGATTAACCTGTTGTTCACTAAGTGTTTTAATATGTGTGTGTAAACCTGTAACCTAACCACTGAGTGGAGTATTTATTCCCTCAACTTTGGTGTTTTGTGCAATGTTACTGTTTTGCAGCGTGGCTAATTCTGCTTTTATCTCGTCACGTCCGGTTTTTAAAGCAGTGAGATCAGTTTGTATGTTATTCAATTTAGGTTGGATTGTGTCCTGTTTGCCAATTTGCTTAATACAGTTTTGTAGTGGGTCAGTGATGTTTGACGACGGTGCAGGCTGTACCAAAGCCGTCGCGTCCAACAATAATACGTCGGCTCCCATCAAAGGCTCTGACGTAGCTTCATCCATCCTACTAAACATGTTTCATAAGAGAATTTCAGTATTGTGTACGTTTTATGTAGTTACTGTGGTATTCTATAAAATACATTGATCCTTTCCGTTATCTATACCACTGTCGGTGTCAGAATTTGCCTTTTCAATGTTATGCTCCATTTTTGCTAATTGTCTACGTGTTTTAAGCATCCCTGTACAGAAATTCTATTAATAAAATTTTATTTTGATAGCTACTGTCTGTTTTTTAAATATCCTCTGCCACGAAAATTTATAAAATGAAATGTAAAGAAATTTTGTGTCCCAATATTATTTTCTTAATGGCGGCTCCCCATTTTATGAATGATGTAGCCAAACGAAGTCATCTTGTTAGAACAATAATCTACGTTTTATTGTTACAGTATGAGTGTATGTTGTATCAATTTTGATATGAAAAGCGCTGCATCCACATCAACCTAAATAACATTTCACATTTTAAAATCTAAGACACGTACGCGCTCTTGCTAATGTGCTACGGCTAAGCATTACCTTTTCTGGTTCTTCTCTTGTGAATTCTCCTTTTAATTTTGTCGCCAGAGAAATTTTTCATTTCGGTTCGGGTGGTTCTCCGAACATCAGCAGTTTTGTTAAAACAACAAATAAAATAAACATTGGTACAGAATTACAGTAGTCCTTTCATGCACGTCGCCAATAAAAGTTCATTTATTAGTGAAATGACGTAAATACCCGTATTACAGATTTGAGTTGCGGTCCCTCAAATAGATGTTTCAAATGGTTCAAATGGGTCTGAGCACTATGGGACTTAACATCTGAGGTCATCAGTCCACTAGAACTTAGAACTACTTAAACTTAACTAACCCAAGGACATCACACACATCCATGCCCGAGGCAAGATTCGAACCTGCGACCGTAGCGGTCGCGCGATTCCAGACTGCAGCGCCTAGAACCGCTCGGTCACACCGGCCGGCGCCTCAAATAGAATTTCAGTTTTAATATTAATGTAATTTTGCTTGACTTATATGGTGGCTTTCTTTTTAGCGATTTTTGCAAAGCATCAGCTAAATAATTGTACAGGATCTGGTAGATTACGCTAAGACGTTCCTCTCAAAACTCTAACAGACCGAACAGAAAAATAGTAATTGAAAGTTTTGTTTTTTGTTTTAGAGATAAAAATTATCTGAGATATCTCTTACGCTTGTCACATGTATATAAATTAATTCTTCGCCGCTACTCAGCATATTCATTCCACACAGAATGTTTCTGCTCCTTTAAAAGATTATTACACTACGTATGCCAAAGTTGTGCATCACATTAATTCTCCTAACGGTAACCGCATCAAGCAACGTGCTGGTTTAGCTTTTGTTCCTGAAATGATCGCCGACAGTTGAATTTTATACGGAATTATTTCGAATTCATCAGATGATTGCTTCGACAATCTCGGCATTTGTGTGGAGGGGGCTTCTGCGTCGAAGTCTGGTTGGGTATTTCGTTCTGTAACTGCCCGGTATTTGACTAAGCTTGAAAGTTTGCTTGGATCGTTGTGTGATCAGTCTCACGGAGAAATCTTTCCACCTTTTAATATTTGCTGTCAGCTGTCTATGGAAACAGGAAACAGTAGGGACTGATTGCTGACTATTGACGCTGTAACCAGTAAACCTAGCGCCGCCATCCCTCCCCGCACTGGCGAGTATTGCCCACACATGGAGTTCCCCTGAACTTGACATCCAGAAATATATTATTTGGGCTTATAGCTATTCTGTTCTTTTTTTGTGACATTTGCCGGAAGTAAGATCATTGCAAGCAAATTTTGTTTGCCAGTTACTAAATTCCTGAACGTTACGTACGTACTACAACTCAGTTACAACAAAATATTTCAGCAACAAAATATAATTCCACCGGAATTCTCAGAAAATTTGGCTGCCAAACACAGTCAATAAAACTAAAACTTATGAGTCTGATCCGCCGTACAAGATATCAGTATGCGATCTTCATTTCAGGCGCCAACACTGGCTTGTGGCGTATTAGGGTTCGCTTTGTAAACAATATTTTCAGACAACAGCTTCTAAAACAATTCTAACATTATTTGTGATGTTAACAGTACGAAGTGATCTTAAAGATGGCAGTCAGAGAAGTGCTGACAATTACACCTTCCCACTACAACAATGCCAAATCTTTAATTTTTAACATTTTTACTCTTCAACTGTTCCTCAGTGATGTGGCTTTCTATCATCGGAAACTGCTACACAGTGGCCAAAAAGCTGTAAAAGCTGCTTTGTTTATCCCTACACTTAAAAATTTACAAATTTAAATTGATCACTTTTTATGATCCCCTTGGCGAACGCAGCTCATCAGGATCTGTGACGTACGAAACTACATTTCACGTGAAATAGAGTTAAGTGGCACTCCTTTAAATAAAATCTCTAATATCGCAATGAGGGCAACAAGAAAATTACGGGAAGATTCCACAATTTCTGGGAAAACTAAATATTCGGGAGGTACAGACACAGTTGTATAACACAAACCTTAAAGGAAAGTCTTGAAATGATTGAAATTACTGCTAATATACTTATATGGTAATAATATTGTGACTGGAGGGAATTTTTGCGAGAAGGCATAATTACAGGTCTGTGAGAGAACTACCATAGCCGGGAGTGAGACTTTGCTTTGTCAACCTGAAAGAATGCATTATACTGTTGTGAGAAAATTCAGTAGGGACAGTATGATCAGTGCTTTTGTTGTACAGTAAAACACTGGCTCTTAAAGAGCTTGTTACTACAATATTTATAGCTGTAAGGAATTTCCGCACACTAGTGCTGAATTACACAGCTCGTCAACAGTGATGGGCCCACACAGTGAACATCTGAGTAGACGGTTTGGCATTATCAGCTGATGGCTAAAGTGATTTCATGCATTATATAATTTCCGTATACTTGTTCAGAATCCACATACAAGTCTGAGCGTGATAATAATTGAACGACAGAGTTCAGCTGCATGTGAACTGCCTACAAAGCGTTTCACCTCTTTATGCTCCCATGTGAACTGCGGACCGAGTGGGCTTATCGGCTAATAGACTAATCCCGATAATCGCTCCTCGGTTCTCGCTATCGGAACTTGTGAACTGCGTACAATCACTTACTCGCGTTGGAGAGGTGTTTCACATTTCCGTTTCATCATCGCCCATCGGTATCACAAACAAGACAGTTGATTCAGCCGCAGAAGATTCCAGTAAATGAAGAGCTCAGCAGCGACCGCTAAAGGAAGAAACAGCGGCAAAAGCCGCTCAACTGCTGGACGTGGAGGTACCATGCCACAGTGGAAAGTACCACCACGGAACCACTAATCAAGTGCATAAGAGGCCGCAGATCGCTGCTCCAAGAGACAGTTCATCAAGAGCACCGTTATCGTGTGGACAGCAGGTAAGTGAAAATACGAAAGAACCGAAGGAGAAGAAGCCGGCCAACTTATTTTTTACGATTTGATGTTTGGCACTGATGTGTTTCTTGGTTCAAATGGCTCTGAGCACCATGGGACTCAACTGCTGAGGTCAGTAGTCCCCTAGAACTTAGAACTAGTTAAACCTAACTAACCTAAGGACATCACAAACATCCACGCCCTAGGCAGGATTCGAACCTGCGACCGTAGCGGTCTTGCGGTTCCAGACTGCAGCGCCTTTAACCGCACGGCCACTTCGGCCGGCGATGTGTTTCTTGAATGATATTTTAATTGTAATTGCGGTGGCGAGTATAGGAGACAGTCAGCCAACCTCCTCGTGGTGTCACCCGAGTAACGCTAACTGACTGACTAATACTCTGTCCGCAGTTCACACGTCAACAATGTACGCCTGTCCGCAGTTCACATAACAAAGAGAGCGCTGTCAGTAGTTCAAAAGTTGTGCAGCGTTCGCTAGTTGAGTGGTAATATGTTTGTTTTCAGAAAAGTTCCACTTCAACATGTTCTTTAGTAATGGCCTTACGTGGTCACCGAAATCTGGTAGAACACATTGTTCTACGGGGGCTCCTCTAAAATTTCCTCAGAATGTCTGCTACATCATCTTATGCGCTACCCTATTACGATCCAACCTGCGTGACTTTCAGTTCATTCATTTCTGCTATCATACCCCCAAACGCTGGATCAAAACTCTACAGTTTTCTGCACAGTTACTTCTATGCTGCATTCCTTTATAGACGGGTTGTATCTTCCCCGAACAGTTCCACCGAGTTCAAATCATCCATTAGTCTTCTCCGCTGCTGATTTTACGCTTTACGTTATTATCCCTAAATAATTAAACTGTCACACTCGAGACGTTTATCATAAATATTGCAATAGGATATTATCCGTTTCTATCTCTTTATTGCAGCCATTATGTTGTGTTTATCCATATTTAAAGAGAACTTCTATTCATTTCACCAAGTGTAAACACTGTCCAAGACTTTCTGCGCTTCCTTGCGATTTTCCATCGGAGATTCATCTCCGTCGACAAACCGAGTGACACAACGAGGTGAAAGCCTCGTGAGACAATGTGTCGATACGTAATAGCAGTGTGACAGCGCAATGGCAGCTAGCGACCACGTGCTGGTTTGCTTATTTACGAGCGGTGATTCGGCGCTCTCCGGACAGCAAATGGCTTGACCACAGGTACACGTTCTTTGAGAGAGGGTGCCTTACTTCATCCCAGAAAGTGGTCTTCCATTGGGTGGGTGTGGGAATAAATTCGTGTCGAAAAGCATGTGGCCTGTCTAAAAATGGTGTAGTGATATTTTATATTTTTCACACCTCTTTGCTTTTATGTAGATTACGATCAAAACTAGACGACGCCAAATGTATATTATTA
Organism: Schistocerca piceifrons; assembly: GCF_021461385.2. NCBI lineage: Eukaryota > Metazoa > Arthropoda > Insecta > Orthoptera > Acrididae > Schistocerca > Schistocerca piceifrons. The sequence continues at coordinate 1,021,570,156 of NC_060138.1, read as the reverse complement.
CAATATTATACAAGAACAAGGCGTAAGGACTTGGTACGATTTAATGTCAGTTGTTCAGTTAGTCACCAGCCTTTGCAGTAAGGTGAAACCGTGATGATGTTTCAAACCTTCACTGGTGATGGAGAAGTCTAAATGTATCAATTTGAGAGAAGCAGGCCTAGTCCGGAAACACCGAGACGAAAGGTATAAACAAAAGTTCTATCTTAGCCTCGCATAGTGCCCAAACTATGCGTCCCAGCTTCCGAACCCAGATTATGACGTGTAGAATTCCCGCTGGATACTCCACAATACCATCCGATAATTTTCCCTGTTGATGGAATAGTAACGATACACGTAACTTGGCGTTAGAGAGACCTAAGTCTATGGTACAATAATAATGAATTCCATTTACCTCCACAAGTTTCAAAAGCTGCTAAATTTACATTAGTCGTTCAAAGTAGCATCCGCCAGCGTCGATATAGGCATGACATCGTCGCACGAAGTTCTGCAGTACCCGGTCTAATATTGTTGGTCTCGTTTGAATTGTGTCGCAGCAGTGAGAGCTCTTGTCAGGAGATCCTCTTTAGTCTCGACAAGCGTACCGTACACAAGACTATTCACATGGCCCTGCAAGAAGGTATCAATGGGGTGAGATCAAGTGACCACACTGACCACGAAACTGGACTTCCTCTGCCTATCCACTTTTCAGGGAATGTCTAATTCAGGTGTTCACGAACCCTCAGTCCAAAGTTAAGTGAGACTCCATCATGTTGGAAACGCAACCGTTGACGAATAACAAGTTTGTTACGTACCCTACAATTGGAGCAACAACTTTACAGATATCTCTACGTTGCAAAAATCGGCAATTGACCCTGAATAACGAAAAGTGTGAGGTCATCCACATGAGTGCTAAAAGGAATCCGTTAAACTGCGGTTACACGATAAATCAGTCATATCTAAAGGCCATTAAGTCAACTAAATACCTAGGGGTTACATTGACGGCCAACTTAAATTGGAAGGAACACAAAGAAAATGTTGTGGGGAAAGCTAACCAAAGACTGCGTTATATTGGTAGGACACTTACAAAATGTAACACATCTACTAAAGAGACTGCCTACGCTGCGCTTGTCCGTCCTCTTTTAGAATACTGCTGCGCGATGTGGGATCCTTACCAGGCAGGATTGACGGAGTACATCGAGAAAGTTCAAATAAGTACAGCACGTTTTGCATAATCGCGAAATAGGGGATAGAGTGTCACTGAAATGATACAGGTTTTGAGGTGGACATCATTAAAACAAAGGCGTTTTTCGTTGCAGCGGAATCTTATCACAAAGTTTCAGTCACCAACTTTCTCCTCCGAATGCGAAAATATTTTGTTGATTACGACTTACATAGGAAGAAACGATCATCATAATAAAATAGGGAAATCAGAGCCCGCACGGAAACAATCGGCGTTGGTTTTTTCCGAGTGCTATACGAGATTGGAACAATAGATAATTATTGAGAAGGTGGTTCGATGAACCCTCTGCCAGGCATTTAAATGCGATTTGCAGAGTAACCATGTAGATGTAGACCATTACACGTATTCCACTGCCAGAGGTATCAGAATGGTTTTCGCTTATAATTTTCGACTCGGTCGTATCTGAAACTGATACATTTACCCTTCTCCATCATTCCTGAAAGTCTGTTACGTCTTCAGTGACTCAACCTTTTTATATCTGAGGATAATAAATAATTAATTGAACGTTAAAATTCTCAAGTGTGTCAGCTACTGTAATTTGAAATCAGCTCTAGGAATATTTACAGGTGTTTTCGATGAAAAAATTTTCAGAAACTGAATAAACATTAAATAGTCGTCCGTGCATCGCATCTAACTACCGGGGTAGGTGCGTCGATATTAATAAGCTAAATTTTATTTAGTTTTAAGACCACAGGTAAGACCTGAAGCTTCGAATGACACACACTACCTTGGACTGGAATATTAAGAGTGGTCTTCACTGCACTCAGTCAGTACTGATCTACGCCATTTCCACCCTTGCAGGACTACTCGATGCGCGAGAGAGTCTCGATTAATGTGAGGGAGAAAAGAGGTAAATTCCATATTCACTCCATCAGAGCTAAGTTCTTTGTAGTCTTTGAGTGGTTCTATTTTTTCTGTTATTTAATAGCAGGCCTTCTTGTTTCAGTATCTCTTATTTGTGAGAATTTGAGTTGTTGAAGCACAGATTTGATGGTATGTGGAATACAATTTGTTGACATCCTGTCGCCTTGAGCTTCAGTACCAGGCTGATCCACGATATTGAATAGCAATTTTAGATCCCTTCCGTTAACTTAAATCAAGACTTTCTACGATTTTCTTATACCTTTCTTCAGTTTCTGCTTTTGAAAATTATTTTAGACTTCAACTCACGGGTTACCGTTAAATGGTTTCAACCAGTTTCCTTATATACTCTGTTGTAGCAGGAGTGTAGTAATATCTATTTTCACAATACGCACCAAACAGCACCATTAAAACAAGGTGTTTTTTTCACCTCTTACTACTTTATTTTGAGCATAATTTAAGATGTGGTTAAGTAATCAGTACAATTCTGCTGTGAATTCTCGAGTTTGAACTAAATGTTTTCAGTTAGTCTTTCAAGTGAGATGTTAGTAATTGTCTATCAGTTTCACTGATGTAGATTTCTAGATCTGTCTGCTGACTTTTGTTCTTGTAATAGCGTTATGGTTCCCGACACCGGTCTTTTTATTGATACTACCGAACTATGAGTTCTCTTTGCACCCAAGAGGTCTAAAATATTTTTATAGCACATGGGATACTGCACTAGCTGTTCGACACAGTTAGCTGTTAATTTGATCAGTATTACTTCACAAGCCTGTTATGCCTAGCCGCCGGTAATGCAGTCGCAATCTTTTCCATCTGATGCTGGACAAATTATCGTCACCCTCTGACCACCACCGAATCTTCGATCACACAGGACCAGGTGGACGAGGCAGAAAATAAAGAGCTTTACTGGCACAATATCGGATGTGCTGATGGCCACGCCGATAAGCCAGTTGCAATGGCAGTTTTACATCAACACGCAATTCCACAGCTCAAAGAATTGTACTGAATGTAACTATAGTATGTTCCGCATGTTCCAGGAAATGTAGACACCGCAGATATTTCCTAAACACGTCAACATATCGAAGCATAATTATCGACTATTGATGGTAAGAAAAGAGGCTAGATTCAGCTATATGATTAAATTTTAGTTCTTCACAAATTAATATGCTGATGTTCCTCATCTACTTTTTTCAAGTACTGTAATTGGATGGATCTTGAAAACTGCTATACAGTGATACAACATTTGTTAATTCTTGCAGAGAAATATTCTGAATTTGCCGGCGGAGAAGCTTTTTGACGAAAGTGTAAAGCCGTTGTACGATCAAACACAGTAATTTGGACAGTGCTGCAGAGTCCATTTCACTTTTAGCTCACAGTTAGGCTAATTTTGCGGAAAGGTAGGCTCAAAATATTGTGAAGGCTTAAAGCAATGTACTTCTGAACATTCTTTGAATTCTACCAAAATATATGCGTCGGTCTTTTTAAAAATAGCTGCCAGTACCTTCAGTATCTCGAATAATAGATACATGGTTGGTTGGTTGGTTGTTTAGGGAAGGAGACCAGACAGCATGGTCATCGCTCTCATCGGATTAGGGAAGGACGGGGAAGGAAGTCGGCCGTGCCCTTTCAAAGGAACCATCCCGGCATTTGCCTGAAGCGATTTAGGGAAATCACGGAAAACCTAAATCAGGATGGTCGGACGCGGGATTGAACGGTCGTCCTCCCGAATGCGAGTCCAGTGTGCTAGCCAGTGCGCCACCTCACTCGGTATACATGGATATACCGTGATGCAAAATACTGTCTGATCCAACTACCATTGCTTGCCGAATATTATCTTTTGATACCTTCAGTCGTTTTTTTTTTTTTTCTGCTTAAGGGTGTTCGCTTTAATGTTTTGGAATTTGAAACTTCGGGGTTCTGCATGCTACTGAATAGACTAACCTTATGTTGAAACTAAAGTACCTTATATAATTCATAGGATGCCACAGTTTGAGATAAATTTCATAGATTGTTCTTTAAGCTACTGGTACGAACAGCTTACGTCTAAGAAAGAACGCCATATTTCAGAATACGTGTAGCTTTAGACGTGTGTCGTTTTCTTTAGCTGCATATTCAGTGAATCACATGGAGTGTAGCTGATATGACCTTCTATCCATGTCCGGTTGTACACGGACAGGTGAAATTGGAAACAAAGCGAATAGTCTCATTATAAAGTTAATATGAGCACGGAAACGCAGGGCTCATTTATTATTTCTCCTGATTTTAAAATAATTCAGATTAAATGTAAAATTTTAAAAAGTATATATAATTCACGAGTTAAAAGTCATATACCAGTATTATAAAAGCACGCTTAAGGGCAATTTCATATTTTTAATGATTTAACGTGATCCTGTTTTACTTTCAGTCGTTTTATAGCGAAGTCTGATTCCCAACAGCGGCCATGCCTATGAGAACACGAGTGTAACCAGCTGTGCGCTGCCAACAACACCTTATAAAATGAAGGCGCCAGAGATGAAATTTGTTGTTATAATCAGTCAAGTAGTCTCCTACTCCCGATGACATGATGCCTCCGTGCACCCCAGGACGTTGGTTTGATCCGGTTCTCCCAGTGTCTTCCCAGTGCTTTCTTTGATGTGCTCTAGCCACCTTCTCCTTGGTTTTTCTCTACGTCCTCGACCTTCTGTTCTTCCAAGTATTACAGTTTTTAGTAGTGAGTCGTTTACTCTCTTGCTTAAGCTACCTTAATTTCATCTAGAGTATTTTGGTCTCCAAAGATACTTAATAATTTATTGTTCCCAGGACTGTTTTATTTTTACTTTTTCGGTCCGTGAGTCTTTAGGATCCTTCTCCAAACCCATGTTCCAAAAGAACCAATTTTCTTGTGATCTTCTGTTTTATCGTTCAAAACCAAGGGAAAGATCAAAGTTCCAGTCATTTTTTTCTTTGGTCGGTAGTGACGTATCCTTTCCTTTAAAAACACGCTTAATTTAATTTTAGCGGCTGTTCTAGGCTGCATCCTTCTTCATGTTTCCTCAGTGCAGGAGCTGTTTTTTGTAATTGTAGACTCTAAAAATGCATATTTACCTACTTTCTCTACGTTTTCTCTGTGTATCACCACATCAGTTATCATTACTGTTGCGTACATGGATACTCTGCAAATCACATTCATCGAACCATCTTCACAATTCTCTATTATTGCCATCCGCATATATTAAATTATCGATCAAATACTCCCTCCACTCCAGTTTTAGTTCTAGTTTCCATATATGTTAGAACCGCCGTTCTAGTATCGTATTCACCACACAAATTGCAAAGAAACGAAGGAAGTATACTTGTCTTTTTGACTCCTTTCCCTATTCCGAAATTTCCAGTACAGTCTTGCCGTATTTTTACTGTTGCGTCTTGGTTATTGTACAGATTTCTAATTCGCTATGTATGGTTCTCTAGAATTCTCGTGAACCCTAGTAATGTCAACATTTTAGAATGACTTATACAGTCAAACATATTGCTGCAGTCTATGAAGCATCTAAGTCTTGATATTCTCTGGAATTTTCCATGATCCACCTTACTTTTGCAATTTGATCTCTGGACTGTGCTTTTCCTCTATGCAGCTCTCTTTCCAAGTATGATTTCAGTATATTCTGAATAATTGTTAAGAGAATCTTGCTAGAATGTTGCATCAAACCCATTGTTCTGTAATTTTCACTCTATTTTACGTTTCCTATCTTCAGGGTACATATGTATATGGTTTCTTTCCATTTTGTATGCCTGATATGTTGCGACTTTTTTGGCACTGTACCCTCATTATTTCCATCGTTTCACTTAATACGTTTCAATAGATCTGTTACTATGGGTTTCGTACCGCATCGCTTAGTATCTTGATTGTCTATCGTACCTCCATTGTCTTGTATTGGTTTTCTATATGCTCTTTCCATATTCCAAATACATCATTCGTTTCATTTAGCATCTCGTTCTTGTTCCATGGTACTATGTCAGTGGATGGTTGGAATGTTTTGGTTACGTCTTTGATCACTCTGAACAGGTATCATGCATTCTTTGTTGTTTTCTTCTATTATCGCACACTTCTTTTTGACGTATTCGTGGTTGTCTTTGCTAGCTTGCTTCCGAATGCACTATTTTGTCTTCTCGTCCCATTGAGACGCCTTTTGCTCTCATACGTTTCTTTCATCTGCCAATTTCTGTGACTCTTCTGAGAGACAAGTGCTCTGATTCGCTTTTTGACCTTAAGAATGGTTGTCTTAACTGCTATTTTAATTGATGTTTTCATATTTTCCAATAGCTCATTAACATCACTGTCAACGGAATCTAGTAATTGGAATTCATTTGTTGTCTAGGGCGTTATTTTTTGAAATATTTTCAGTATCATACCTCGCGGTCTGCGTGTTGTTTTTAGATTTTTCACCTTTATCCCAAATTTGGCTACCAGTAATTAGTGGTCTCAATTACAGCCTGCACCAGGTAATATCTTTGTTACCGCACGGATTTTTTGATCTCCTTTGTCTTCATATGCCACCAATCAATTCCTGCACAGTCCAAGTGTATAGTCGGTGTTTATACTTTTGAACAATGTGTTAGCAATATATAGTGAATTTCCTGTACAGAACTCTTAATGTACTTTCTCCTGCTGAATTCCGTAGACTTAAATCAAATTTTCCTGTAATTATTGGTTTTGGTGCATCTCCAACTGTAGCACCCTAATCTCCCACGATAACTGTCATATTTTTCTTTGGCATTTAGCCGAGATCTCTCTGCACGTCATTATAGAAGCTATTACGTATTCGTTATCTACATGTACCTGCGTCACAGGTGACATTTTGTGCTCCTTCTAGTCTGACTGATAACAAACGCATACGGGATTATATCCTCAGATTTTTTTCCTTTGGCTTTGTGCTTCGTTTCCTGAATAGTAGACGACAGTGTCATCTGATCTGAAGTGACCAAGACCAGTCGATCCCAGTTCACTGTTGCCTACAGTTCTATTTGGTGTCTCCCATTTCCCTTTTCATACATCCTTTTTCCCTAAACTCATGCTCCTCACGTTCCAAGTGTCGAATAAGTGAGATTTCTTGAGAAAGGCTGAAATTTCCTATCCGTTGCCGTTAAATTCTGCCTTCGCATCATACATCACAGTACCATCCTGGCTCATCATTTGCCCTTCCCCATTCGCAATTGAAATCTCTTCTGATTTGCGTGTCTCATCATCTGGTGCTATAAACTTATTCTGATCTGTATCATTCGTCACGTTGTCTTATAAAACAAGGAAGTGGTTTGCTATTTACTTCGTCAGGAATTTTATATCTCCCGCCAATTACATCACAGGTCGCTCCTAAGAACAGACGCCCTCCCGCCGCCACTAACATGGAGTACAGATGCAGCAGAAGACAACTCATCCGCTCGATCCACCATTGAGATTACGACCTCCTTCTCTCTTGCATGTCGTTGATAGTCTTCCTCGTAGCCCTAGGCGGGGGTCCTCATAATGTACTCTCAGCCAGTAGTCAGCTGAAACCTAGTCTTTAAACGAGGTTATTACTACTCCCCATCCTTATTTTACATCCGGTATTGGGACCAGCAGTCACATAATGAACAACAAATTAAGAAGACAAAATTATTTAAAACTTTGTAAGTAGGCTGTTTAGGTTCTTATATTGGTAACGCCGCCGCCACGTAGCGCTCTGTACGAAAATCACTGGCTGTGCTGTGTGCAGTCTGTGGCTGGTTGGCATTGTTGTAATACTCGCCATTGTAGCGTTGGGCTGTTGGCTGTTAACAGCGCGTAGCGTTGCGCAGTTGGAGGTGAGCCGCCAGCAGTGGTGGATGTGGGGAGAGAGATGGCGGATTTTTGAGAGCGGGTGTTCTGGACGTGTGTCCATCAGAGACAGTACATTTGTAAGACAGGATGTCATGAACTGATATATATAATATGACTTTTGAACGATATTAAGGTAAATACATTGTTTGTTCTCTATCAAAATCTTTCTTTTGCCTATCAGTAGTTAGTGACTTCAGCAGTTTGAATTTTTTATTTAGCTGGCAGTAGTGGCTCTCGCTGTATTGCAGTAGTTCGAGTAACGACGATTTTTGTCAGTTAAGTGATTTGTGAAACGTATAGGTTAATGTTAGTCAGGGCCATTCTTTTGTAGGGATTTTGAAAGTCAGATTGCGTTGCGCTAAAAATATTGTGTGTCAGTTTAAGCACAATCATTTATAATTTTTCTAAGGGGACGTTTCATATGTCGACCCTTAGCCGAGGATACCTCACTGGAATCTTCTGATTTTTTTGAATTTTTTGTGTAGCTTTTGTTTATTGCTAGCGCGTAATTACAGAGAGAATTTCCTTTGTAGTTGTAGTCTTTCATTGTTGTACAGTAAAACAGTTGAGGCATGTATGTAGATTTGCACCAAGTATTTCGCAGCTGCGCTTGCGGTTAACTAGATATTATTTTCAGTGCTATGTTAATGTGTTTTCTTATTTTGCTCTTCAATTTGTGCTTTTCTGTTTTATCATGTGAAACATTGTGACAATTATGGTGTGTGAAAAACGAAATACTAGGCTCCAAAGTAAACTGAGAAATGACAGTGAAGACGAAAGCAGTGTGTTAGCGCCACCGTGTAATGAATTAACTAATGTTCAACATAGTAATTTGGTAATTGTGCATAGGGAAATGGAGCGGGCGGCAAACAATGGTGTAGACAGTGAAGCAATTAGTGAACAGGGCAACATTATCGATCGATCGGTCGGCAACAGCCCACCTCAGGAATCGGGATTGACAGGACACAATCTTGCAAATACTGCAGGTTCCGGTTTTGGGTCCTCACCGTTTTCTCAAATAAGTCAAGACACATTCTCTGCTTGTCAAAATGTGAATGTTGCCGGTGCAACTTCACTGCCGAAAAGCACTGGGAAACATGTTTCAGACACCAGTGCATTGTTATTACAGTTAATGCAACAAGTGGGACATAGGCTACAAAAGTTAGACACAATGGAACAAAATCTTCAAAAGTTAGACTCAATGGAACAAAATCTTGAAAAGTTAGACACAATGGAACAACACCAGAGACAAACACAGCAAGAGTTAGACGCAATGGAACAAAATCTTCACACCACACTTGAACAAGCATGTGAAGATTTAACTACTGAGTTACATAAAATCGAATCGAAATGTCAGAAAGTCTATAATGACGTAAAAACACAAATTTGTGAGCATTTCCAACCTATTTTTTCGCGTCATGAAAATGCATTACAGAATCACGAAGCAGCCATAGAAGAACTGCAAACTATTGTTCATGAAAATCACGACACCTTGTAAGCTAAAATTGACTCAATTGCTTCTGCCGATTCGGTTACGCAACTTGAAAAAGCTCAGGAAAACTTAAAGGACACAGTAGATACGATTTCAACACAAATGGACACTCTGAAACTTGGTTCAGAAAAACACACTGAGGAAATAAGTTCACTATCGGAGAAAGTAGCCGAAGTTCCCTAACTTATCTACAAAGATGGAGGATGATCTGAGTGACACAAGACTTGTAGCCTTCACTGACACAGAAGAGTATGTACAAATTAAGAAATTCAAACAAAATCAGAATCAAATTAATACGCAACACAAAAGAGAAATCCGGGAAGTACAAGATCAGTTGGCACAAGTAATAAAAGAATTACATATTTCAGAGGACACTCGCGCTCCAATATGGGAAGAGGGACATAGAAATACGGAACAGTCACAAAATAATAACACAGTGCATTTCGGAAATTATGAAAGAAATTGGCAAGGTGCACCGAATTTTGAAATGGAACCGCCGAAACGACGTAACAATGACCGACATGCGACTCGCCGACAGAATGATTTTGACTATAAGCTGTTCATTACTACACGTAAATTCAAAACATTTAAGAATTCTGGCTACGACATTCATCCAAAAGCGTGGCTCCATTAATTCTCTCATTGTTTTCCTCCCAACTGGTCATTAGAGCACAGATTAGAATTTATGTGTGGCTATTTAGAGAATGAACCAGCTGTATGAATGCGATCGGTCATTCACGATTGCCACAGTGAAGGAGAAATTTATCATGCCTTCCTCTAAGCATATTGGTCGCAAGCCACACAAGACCGAGTAAAACATAGCACCATAATGATGAAACATTTCGAACAATCTGAATTTTCCAGTCTTGTGAAATATTTTGAAGACATGTTGCACAAGAATCAGTACCTGTCAAACCCTTACAGCCCCTCAGAACTCATCCGCATTTGCTTAATCAAATTGCCTGAACATTTACGACATATTATTTTGGCAGGACGTTGCAAAGACGACATTGAAGCTTTTCAGGGGCTCTTACAAGAATTATAAATTGACACTGACAATCACGGAATGCGAAAACAGGAACACAATAATTACAGGTCACATCCGTCACAATTCCACGATGAAAGATATAATAACTGGACACGACGAGGCTATTGTCACAGCACAAATCGTGACTAAAACAGGTACCACCCGTATGACAACCGTTGGCAGAGTAGTAATAATTACAGGGAAAGATCACCTCTCCGTGGTAGTGACTATCACAGAGACAATAAGAGAAACAGACAATATGGGAACCAAAATAATTATCAAGGGAGACAGAATAGACGCAGTGGTCCAGCACGCAGTTACGATTCAGGGAGAAATTCTCCACCACGTAACCGACAAGAAAGAAACTATGGAATCTACCGACATGACGACAGACGATATGATCGTAACGACAGAACTGAATTGCATCAGAACTGGCGGGATTCAAACAGGGCAGGGCCCTCTCGACAAGGTGAATTTGTAGAAGTTAGGTCTCCAAATCCCAATAACGACGCGTGCCAACAAAGAGGCAATAGGCAATGACTCATACCGCTGGCAGCCACAAAACATACTTATGAAACTGACGATGCAGGTGCCGTAGCCAGTAATTACGTAAAAATGGAAGACATTAGGGACATCTTACTCCAGGAACACGACGTAAAACATAACAACAATGCATATCCTGTGATTCACATTACAGTAAATGACGTAAAATTTACGGCAGTACTTGACTCTGGCAGTCCCATTTCAGTAATTAATGAAACAGCTTTTAGCAAATGCAACAAATCGAACCATTGCCCCCACATCCTTTACGTAAGATTAAATTACAAGGTGCAGTTTTTGGAAAAAGTGTAGATGTACGCCAACAAACCAACTTAGAATTCTTTTGTCAAAGCCACAGCTTCTCTATGAACTTCCTTATTGTTCCATTATTGCCGACGGAAATTATATTGGGAGTAGACTTTTTGAACGAATACAAAGCAATCTTAAACTTTCACGATGCTGAAATAAGTTTAGAGAAAGAAGGTAAGTCAATAGCTTTGAAATTTGAAGATTGGCTCTCAAACTATTACGAGGAAATTAATCGGCTTTACCTTCTGTTAGACAACAGTTCGGAACTAGACACTAACAATCACTCTACAAGTACTGATAGGGATGATATCGACGGCATATTTGATACTAATGAGTTAATTCAGAATAAAATACAAACAATTGAGAACTGTAATGACACTGATAGATTTTTGAGATTTTAAAAGCACATTCCACATTTTTTACTCACAAAACAGGAACAATCAAGGGATTTCAATACCAATTTCGTGTTCGTGAGCATACTAAATTTTGTGTTAGACCATACGTAATTCCAGCATATTATAGGGACCGTGTTAGAACAGAAATACAATCTATGCTTGACGAGGGCATTATTGAGCCTGCAGTAAGTTCATACAACAATCCATTACATGTTGTTGAGAAGAAAAATGGATCGATCAGAGTTCTCTTAGATTCGAGACAAATCAATACTATCATCATTCCTGAAACAGACAGGCCGCAAACGATGGAAGAACTTCTTCAAAATTTTAATGGTGTAAAAGTGTTGTCTTCTATTGATCTCAGATCCAGCTTTTATCAGATCGAACTTCATCCAGAATGTAGAAAATACACAGCTTTCCTTTGTTTCGGCGTTTGTTATCAATTTCGGAAACTTCCTTTTGGTTTGAACATTTCTTCGGCAGCGTTCATTCGCGGGCTAAATTCCATATTACCTGATTTCGTAAAACGTCGCATCACTTTATATGTGGATGATATTCTAATAGCAGAAGCCTCATGGGAACAACATAATTGCATCCTCAACAGTTTGTTACGTATTTTTGCAGAATCTGGAATTACAGTTAACTTGGAAAAGTCTGAATTCGGTAGGTCAAAGGTGAGGTTTTTGGGACATATTATTTCTTCTGAAGGCATTCAGCCGGATCCTGAAAAGTTAGAAGCAATCAGAGCCATTCCAGTTCCATCCACAAAAAAACAAGTCCGCAGCTTTCTAGGTCTCATAAATTTTTACCGTCGTTTTCTGAATATGCAAATTCTAATGACATGAAAACTTTGTTCTCTCACAGTAAAATATACTATTTGGAACTGGGACGAACGTGCAAAGTTGGAATTCAATTCTTTGAAAGAATCGCTACTTAATGCGCCAATACTACCTCATCCAGATCTGTCACAAGATTTCTGCCTTAGCACGGATTCTTCTGAAGTCGTCCTGGTGCCCATTTATTTCAAGAAGCCATAGAAAAGACACTACTGTTAAGAAAACCATTGCTTTTGCTAGCCGAGTGCTAACAAAATCTGAAAAAAATTATTCCGTTACCAAATTAGAAGCTTTAGCTATCGTTTGGGCATTTAACAAATTCCGTTTCTTTCTTTCTGGTAAGCACGTAAAAGTATACATGATCATCGTGCATTACAATTTCTTATGTCTTCAAAATAAAATCATGACAGGTTAAAACGTTGGGCATTGTTTCTGCAAGAAGTCCACTTCACAATAGTCTACATTTCCGGCAAGGAGAACATTGTTGCGGACGCACTGTCACGCGCACCGGCTGGGCTTGAGAAAAGTAACACAGAAGGCAACCTCGAGAAAAATTTCAGTATTCTTTACATTCAGAAAGTCGCCTTTTAAAACTTCATCATCACATCTTTAAAGGACATTGCTCATGAACAAGATAAAGATCCGATTTGGAAAGACATCAAAAGTAAATGGCATGAAAAGCCGCACACTCAGATTCGGCATTATTATCTGGTTAGAAACAACATACTCTTCAAACGCTGCACTGTTGATGACAAGCTATGGGTACTTTGCATTCCAGACGGTTTTGTTAATAAGGTCAGTTGGTAGATTCATTTTCAGCTACTCACATTTTGGTCCACGAAAATGTTATCATATTCTTCGGACGACTTGTTATTTTAACAATATGGAAAAGAGAATTCGAAGAGTCTTGCCTATTTTTAAAATTTGTCAAAAGGAAAAACCATCTACTGTCTCACATCGTGCTCCGTTGTTTCCTATCATTACTTCTAAATTAAAAGAATTTGCTGCTGTTGATCTCTTGGGACCCCTTGTCAGAACATCGAATGGATTTTCGTACGGTTTAACCCCTTTGTGTTAGAATAATACGGGAAAGTGAAGAAGTACAATTATGAGAGTGATCAGTGATATTTCTGTGCCAATATTTTTGGTTTCGCGTCTACCGCGCCGGCATCATTGGGATTGCAGTGTTGGATTGCAGTGTTGGATTACAGTGATTGAATTTGCGTGTGACGATAATGAATAGCGAGGAGGCCTGTGCTGAGATTAGCCGTTATTAAATATGTATGATGAAGGCAGTGGCTGTCTCCTTTTTCTTGTGTTTTTGAGACGAATATAGGTCTTGATTAGTGAAGCTGTGTTGGCGTTCTTCTTGTCATTAGACATTTCATTATTACAGCTTTGGAGAAGGACAAAATGGAATGTAACACCTCCGTAGCAGTCAAATCCGATTGCCAGCCCCATTAGGTACACGGTCACATTAATTAATTATTATTTGGGCTGCTATCAGATCCCGATCGAGCGGGATACATAAATCGGAGGTGTTACACTCTTGGCTTACCGTGAAAGGACTAGTGCAATCTTCGGATGAATCGTAAAGAACAGTAGGTAATTTTATCTTCCTTAACGCGAGAAAATATTTTTTCCAATTTTGGATCGAGACAGAGCATAAATTTTGAAATCGCGACAAGAAACAGTGCATTTTGAACAATACGAAGTAATAGCATCTTACAATTGTGACTAAACTTTTTTCTTGCCATATTAGATAAGAATAATAGTGTCGATAAACTGTGGTATAATGTGCAAATGCGTAAATCCGCGCGAAAAACTGTGAAAAGTGAACACTGAAGAAAGACACGTGTGAACTTTAAAATAGCAAAACGAGCCAAGAATTTGTCACTAAAGCTTTTACAGAAGTGTTTAATAGTAATATTGTGACTGGAATTGCTGTTTGAATAATGAAAATCAGACAGCTTCATGTGGACCCATAAACTGTTATGCGGATGACAATTTATGTGGCGACGCAATTGTTGAGTGACGTCACACAGCCCCGTGTAGCAGTTGCGCCAAAGAGCTTCGATATGTGAGGTGATTTCACACGTCATCCCAACTACCTGTGCAAGGAGTAGTTCAAGCACAGACGCACTACACCGACGGTCCTCAGCGCGACTTCGAGATACCAAGCGCCGACCCGGCATCTAGTGGCCGAACTACAAACTACGCCCGCCTGCAGCGCCACGGAGCGGCCGACGGAGAACTACGACGACTCGCCACAGATCTTCAGCATGAGTTCACGCGGCTCCGGCGGCAGTACAGCGCCACGCCCACTTCAAACGTCAAAACATCGCGACTCGTAACGTCAGTTGGTGAGTGAAGACGACTGGTTGGAATAACATTAAATTGTAGTGTGCCGTCTTCGCGGTGAATAAACAATGGTAAACTGAATTGCACATTAGGAAAAAGTGCCCAATTACAGTAATTTCCGAAAAGTTTGCGAAACATACTCTGAAATATAGCATACTTATTTATGCATACTGTGTTGTCTAAATGGTAATTATACAGATATGCTCATTTTTTTGGGGATTTTACATTTATAGATTTTATGAGTGGTGTGATTTATCTTATTTAGAACATTTTACATAAGCTGTGTATGTGAGAATTGATATTTGATATTATTAGTTTTTGAGAGTTGTTATGTTCAGTATTCATATGTAGTGTATCAATTTGGGATTAACTGAAGATACTGCAGTTATTATTTGATTAGTTTCGTGATAATTAGGAGTGTTTTGGGTTACTAGAGGTTATTCTGTATTACTTGCCTGTGCATTAAAAATAAACCAAACATGTCTACTGAAGATAAGCAGGTTTGTGAGGCAGTAGTTGAAAGGAAAAGGATAGGACAGGAAGACAGAGATGATTCAGGTATCAGTGGTTATGGATTGTCATTAGATAGCCCATTAGCACATTCAACTAGTTATCCCGAGACACCGGGACAAACGACGAGAAATAAGTCAGTTTCAGAGGGTGCCGATATGTGGTCGGTGTTGGCAGACTTGCTAATGGAGGTTAAGGAAACTAGAGAAGAGGGAAGAATATCCCGAGAATCATTAGAGAAAGGTCTCAGAGAATCATTAAAGAATGATTTACAAGAAACTAACGCATCATTAGAGAAAGGTCTCAGAGAGTCATTAGAGAAAGGTTTACAAGAAACAAGAGAATCACTAAAGGGTTTACAAGAAACTAACGCATCATTAGAGAAAGGTTTACAAGAGATCAAAACATCGCAAATGAAGATGGAATGGAATCTGAAGAAGGAAATGCAGGAGTTACAAGAACGACTGAAGATGGACATTGACGAGAGAGAGAGGAAGCTCCAGAAGAGCATAGACCAAGTCCAGAGAGACGTGGAGAAGATGGAAGGAAAGTTAACAAAAAAGATGGAAGAAGATATTGAAGAAACGAAAGCCGAATTGGGAGATAGAATCAACGAAGTGGAAACAAATTGCAATCATCGAATCGCCGAGGTGACGCAGATGCAGAAACAATGCAATGATGTGGTTAAGGGGATAGGAGATAGGCAAAACCAACTGGCTGTCAATCTGAGAAATGCTATAGACGTGCAATGGGAAGAGGATAACAAGAGGGTTGCAATGGAGGTCAGGCAATTACAACAGGGAGTGCAGCAATTGGAGAGCAAGACAGAAGAAATTGATAAACGAATTAGCAATGCCACTTTAACCGTTGGGGAAGGTAGAGTCGTTACCTTGATGAGCAGTGATAATTGGTACATCCACAATAATACAGGGCAGAAATTTAGACCGAATGGAGGGTTGCAACCAATGATATTTATGAAATGGTTAAAAGGAGTTTTCCCAGCACATCTTAAAGACTCAGACAAGATTCAATTTGCAATAGATAGAATGGAAGGTGAGGCCTTCACTTGGGGAGTCAGGAAGAAGGAAGGGACTACTAGTTATGATCAGTTTGAAGAGGAATTCTTGAAGAAATACTGGTCCAAAAGTCATCGGTGTGCAGCAATTGAGGACCTACTCCACTGCAAGTCACTTAGTACATGGAGAGGAACGTTGAGAGAGTTTGCCGAACATTTGTGGGAATGGAACGAGACCTTGGAACAACCCCTGAGTGATGACGTAATGATATCAGCGATAAAAAGAAGAATGAGCCGGAGAATGCAAGAAACTGTATCCGGGAGCCTAATTAAAGATAGGGAGGCCTTGATGGAGGTACTGGAGCAGTTGGAATCTGTTCGATCACAGGAACACAATCAAGCTCATGATCAAAACCGAGAGGGAAGTGATGACTGAAGGAATCATTTTAATCATTTGTCTGATTATAGAGGAAGAGGTGGAGCGACCGGAAAACTGAAGGACACTCCAGGTGAGGTCCGGTCAGGAGTGAGTGCGACAAGGACCAGAATAAACCTGCTAAGATATATTTAGGACATTTAGTTGTTGAACGAACATTGGAAAAAGGGGAATGTTTATTTGCATTGCATTTTCTGATGTATTATAACTAGAACTTCATATTTCATATCGACGAATGGGAGTAAAAACCTGTAACAACTAATTTGTAATATAATAGCTCATATGACATGTGTTCACGTAATAATTTTTGATTGTATCTTATGTGTTTCATTCAATATGGACTATAGAGGATTATTGCTGTTTGATAAAAAATTGTAGTTTGGACAATGCCATGTTTATGAGATGTAATAACCTTTTGTAGAAATTATTGTGGAGGCAGCCCACTACCGGAGTCGAGGGATTATTTGGTGAATTGTAATTGCATTAATTATTTACACTGTGTGTTTTGTTCAGATGTAGCAATGTCTAATTCCCTTGCCGATTCTTTTACGCCAGAGGCTCCAAAGAAGTTTTCGAGGGCGGGGATGTAGGGGGTCTGTAGGCCCTTACTATAAGTTTGCACTCGGCACAGGTCGAAAGGGCAAACAATCGATAGTGTCGTGTTACGTGAGCGAGTGTAGAGTTGAAGTCAGTTCCCAGGTTGCGGGCCAAGCGGTGTGGAGGCAGGTTGCTGTAATACAACGCTTACCGACAAAGAGAGTGGCCATCGCCGCGGTTTAACCCCTTTGTGTTAGAATAATACGGGAAAGTGAAGAAGTACAATTATGAGAGTGATCAGTGATATTTCTGTGCCGATATTTTTGGTTTCGCGTCTACTGCGCCGGCATCATTGGGATTGCAGTGTTGGATAGCAGTGTTGGATTACAGTGATTGAATTTGCGTGTGACAATAATGAATAGCGAGGAGGCCTGTGCTGAGATTAGCCGTTATTAAATTTGTATGACGAAGGCAGTGGCTGTCTCCTTTTTCTTGTGTTTTTGAGACGAATATAGGTCTTGATTAGTGAAGCTGTGTTGGCGTTCTTCTTGTCACCAGACATTTCATTATTACAGCATTGGAGAAGGACAAAATGGAATGTAACACCTCCGTAGCATTCAAATCCGATTGCCAGCCCCATTAGGTACACGATCACATTAATTAATTATTATTTGGGCTGCTATCAGATCCCGATCGAGCGGGATACATAAATCGGAGGTGTTACAAGTTGCACGATCACGTAACGACTATAAGGCTCACATACTTAGAATATATACTGGCACTGCTACTGAGATTTTCATGCAACATTTTGGTTTACTTGAAAAGACATTCTTTATTTGAAGTACTTTCTGTGGGATTACAGATGACTTAGCATTTGGTTTCTTTGACAGCTACACAATTATATCACGATGCTACTAATGTTTGACACAATTTGCATTGTTGCTTTTGTGCTGTATCTGCTTTATATCTGCACAGTTTTTCGGAATTCTTCTGGAAAGTAAAACATGTTTTAATAGTAACTTTATGGTATAGCTACGATAAGACAGCCTTTTTTTTGTAGCACAACAACATTACAGTGTAGTACTTTCTTGATCATGGTACTGTACGTAATAACTACGATATTTATACGCATAGAATTTCGCTTTTGTTTATTACGAGGTAAGTACATTGACTTCCACAGAACTTTGCTTACAGACGGCGATAATTACGACACTTGGCACATTTTTTACCCTTAAGTAATGACAGAGATTATGTTACAACAAGACGCACAGTTTAGCGCTACAGTACACACATTTGAGTGATTAATTTTGTACTTAAAATATTTATTTTTAAAGATTTTTCAATTACAACGATACAAAGGTTTTCCGTGATACATTTCATTCCATTGCTGTAATCTGCAACACCTGAGGGTATAATTACATTAATCCTCAGGGGGGTACACGTCTACTTTGTGTACCATGTGTGTGGCAAGCACAAGGAGCTCTAGCTAATATGGTATTTGCTTATACAACTTTACACATCGGTAGCATATTTCTCTAATACAGAGTTACACAGCTATCTGATCATTTAACTGAAAGAGACAAGTATTTATTTTACTACATCAGTGACAGATGC
Source organism: Schistocerca piceifrons (assembly GCF_021461385.2). NCBI lineage: Eukaryota > Metazoa > Arthropoda > Insecta > Orthoptera > Acrididae > Schistocerca > Schistocerca piceifrons. Next base: position 1,021,551,168 of record NC_060138.1, on the reverse strand, counting down.
TTACGTAATTGCACAGTTGGATAACTTCACACTTATGAAATTATATTTGTCTGTACTTTGTGAACTGTTCATATTTTTTTGGAACCATTGTGATACTATGAGAGCTTTGAATGATGTATTTGGTATGGGATCATGATTTTTAAAGTACGTTTGAGGTAGATGACACTATAAATGAACAGAGAATTTTTTTTAGGTTTTGACATTATTGGAGGAAGCTACGACGATTTTGAGAATTGGCTGAGTTTTTATGATGTTATTATTACAATGACAATGTGTATTATGCTGTTGAGGTATGTTTATGATCAATAAACTGATGCTCTATGAGTTGATTATGCTACGTATCTGTTATGATGAATAAGTTGATGCTATATGAGGAATTTGATTGTGCTATGTATTTATTATGATGAAATATTGAAGAAGTGTTGACGAATATGTATATGTGTAATAAGGTAATGAGTAGTGGTTAGGGACTCTGACTTGTGAAAAAGGATGTTGGAAACCGAGAATCGTACTTTAGAGTTATGAAATGTGTGTATATGCGTGAATGTATCACTATGCTAGCGAAAATTTTTTGGACACTGTTATATTTACAAGATTTTGTTTCTACAGATTTGCAATGCAAATTCTCGACCTGTGAAATTTTTATATGAGACTGTCACTGTAGTGCAAACTGGTGTCATAAATATTTCGGTAAGAAAGTTAAGTGACCACCTTCATGTAACATGTCGTGGGCACCCATCTGCGCGACAGTCGCCTGGAAAAAAGCGTTAGTGTGTGCCTTTCAGAGGCACAACTGGAGAAATAAAAGAGGCCATTATCCTCGCTATTGACATTCCTTTGTAGAAAGCATTGCAAATACAACACGCTCAAACTTGAGAACATATGATTACACTGTGGAGCTCTTAATTTATGGTATTTACTAAAACGCCTAATGAAATTATGAGAAACATTTTTACATCTATTGTCTTTCTAGTTGAGAGATTGCTCAATTTGTTTAATATCTAGTTTCTAGCTCCACTGCACCATTCGTTAAAATAAAATTTAATAGATGTACCAATATAAATATTTTCTGTCTACAGATCCAGTAAATAATAATTTTATGATATACTTCCAAAAAAATCAGGGAGCACAAAAGGACATTTCCCTTTACAGGAACTGCATACATAATTTTCTTTTCAAGTACTTGGTAATTTATTTTGTACACTAAGTTGTGGTGCACCACTTTAATTACATAGACATTAAGATGTGAAGATACATTTCCCTTATCTACATTATTGTCTTTAGTGTAATATTTTTTTCTGCTTGAGCTTTGTCATGTTTAGGTATAAGTTATAGCATTTGCTGCTGCTGTTTGCCAGGCATATTCTTACTGAATTTGACTTTGTATTACTCTGTTAAGCTAGTTTTACTACGGATTTATTTTTCTTGTTTGCTGCACATTGCCTTATACAGTATTAGTTGTAATATTGCAACTGCTTTGCTAATTTATATATACCGCTGCTTCCTTTGCCAATTTCCATTTTTTTGTCATTGCTGTTTGTGTTAATTTGTTATGTGCTGCTGCATTGCCTCGTCGCTTGGTATATATATCTGAGCACAGTAGATTTAAGTTAGCTTAAGAGGAGGTACACTATATAAGAAACTATGATGAATTGGAAGAAGCTTTGAGAAGCTATAAGAAAATGGTTTGGCCAAAAAAGGATTTTGAAAGAGGATGAATAGAATACAGAAAGCAGGCTTAGATAGGACTTTTTGGGAATAATGATGATCGAAGGGAGATCTCCATGCAAAATACTGCAGTAAAACAAACCCTGTCCTTTCCTTTTGTGTTATCCCTCTATGTGTTTGTGTACCCTTGCGTATTTGTGTTATTCCTGTCTTTATGTGTTTAGCTAATACGATTTATGTTGTAGAATTTTTCTAGTACTAAGCTACATTCACTATGGGGAGGAATACTGTTATCCTCAAATATAATTTGCATTGATAATATGTTACTTTCTTTGTAAAGATGTTTATAGACATTATTAATTCTGTTCTGTTTCAGTGCTAATGTGTGAAACTAATGTTTCGAAAATTATTCTCATTATTTTATATATTTACTTATGTAATAGTTCCTGTAACACTGATGTATATGTTTATTTCTATTCTTTTGTAAAGCCCCTATTACTACAAATGTTATCTGTATTGTTATGTTCTTTAATGATGTATTTTGTACCTTTGTTATTGTATTCTTATGTTATAAAATTGTAATTGAGGCCAGTTCATCAAATTAAGTAACTTGTAAGTTACATTTCACTGCACATGTTTCTGTTGGTCATAGTATATGGACAATATGCGAGAAGTATGGACTGTTAGTGTTTGCGTATGTGTTAATAATTCAGCAAGGGACTGGATAATAGCATTGCTGGTTCTAAGGACAATTCCAAAAACTTTGTTAGTGCACAAGTGGTGGTTATGGACTTTCTATATTATCTGCAAGACTCTTCAATGGTGACTGTGCACCGACACAGTCACAACAGATGGCTGCTGGCCATCTCTACAAGGACTACTGTGGGTCTGCATCTTTGATGACCCACCAATACCATTATTTCTACAAGGACTACAGTGGGTCTACACCTTTGATGACTCACCAGTACCATTATTTCTACAAGGACTGCAGTGGGTCTGCACCTCTGGTGGCCCACCAATAACATAATCTCTACCAGGACTACAGTGGGTCTGCTCTGTGATGACCTACCTACCAAATTCTTCAAAACTTTGACTGACTCTGCTGTGGGTTTGCTCTGTTGTGGCCCATTACCTGTCTGCATGTCAAGAGTCAGCACTGTCTTTCCGTTGGAAGGTCAACACTACTTCTTCAAGATTGCATGGAAATCCACTACTTCCGTGTGCATTCTCTTTTACTGCTCAGACTTTGAGAAAAAAAAACACTGCAATTTTACTGTGGTGAATGATCAGGACTGTCTTTATGGGACTGTGAGAAAATTTTAGGTTTTGACCACCATTGTATCAATAAGTGTGTGCATTTGATATCTTTGTTATTGTAATTATGAAAAATTTTATCAAATCATTATTGGCCACTGTCCAAAACAATTTGTAAAATTTTTTGTGGGGAGCGTGGGGGCTATGTAAGTAGGCTGTTTAAGTTCTTATATTAGTAACGCCGCCGCCATGTAGCGCTCTGTATGAAAATCACTGGCTGTGCTGTGTGCAGTCTGTGGCTGGTTGGCATTGTTGTAATACTCGCCATTGTAGCGTTGGGCAGTTGGCTGTTAACAGCGCGTAGCGTTGCGCAATTGGAGGTGAGCCGCCAGCAGTGGTGGATGTGGGGAAGTGAGATGGCGGATTTGTGAGAGCGGATGAGCTGGACGTGTGTCCATCAGAGACAGTACATTTGTAAGACTGGATGTCATGAACTGGTATATATAATATGACTTTTGAACAATATTAAGGTAAATACATTGTTTGTTCTCTATCAAAATCTATCTTTTGCTAACTGTGCCTGTCAGTAGTTAGTGCCTTCAGTAGTTTGAATCTTTTATTTAGCTGGCAGTAGTGGCGCTCGTTGTATTGCAGTAGTTCGAGTAACGAAGATTTTTGTGAGGTAAGTGATTTGTGAAACGTATAGGTTAATGTTAGTCAGGGTCATTCTTTTGTAGGGATTTTTGAAAGTCAGATTGCGTTCCGGTAAAAATATTGTGTGTCAGTTTAAGCACAATCATTTATAATTTTTCTAAGGGGACGTTTCAACTTCGGTATTCACATTCAAAGGATATAAAAGGAAAGCCATAGAAGGAAGTTTTCCAGGAGAATTATAACCTCGAACATAATAGAAAAGAAATACATAGAACGCTGTAAAAATTAAAAACAAACGATGAATGAATAATTTCCTGCCTGGGGATTTTCGTCTTTTTCCTTCAGTTTTGAATGAGTGCCAGGACGTGAAAACAAACGGAACCAAAAGTGTCTTGATTTTTCTTTAGTCTTGCTTCCATTAATAAGAATTGCCTCTCTCGTGCCTTTACCTTTCGTAAAGCCAAACTGATTGTCATCTAGCGCATCCTCAATTTTCTTTTCCTTTCTTCTATATGTATTTCTTGCAAGCAACTTGGATGCAAGAGCTATTAAACTGGTTTTGCGGTAATTCTCACACTTGTCAGCTCTTGACGTATTCGGAATTGTGTGGATGATGCTTTTGCGAAAGTCAGATGGTAAGTTGCCAGACTCATGCATTCTACACACCAACATGAATAGTCGTTTTGCTGCCACTTCGCCCATGATTTTAGAAATTCTGATGGAATGTTATCTATCCCTTCTGCCTTATTTTATCTTAAGTCCTCCAAAGCTCTTTTAATTTCTGATTATCCCCTATCGCTTTTAAATCGACTCCTGTTTCTTCTTCTATCACATCAGACAAATCTTCCCCCTCGTAGAGGCCTTCAATTTATTCTTTCCATCCATGCGCTCTCTCCTCTGCATTTAACAGTTGAATTCCCGTTGCAATCTTAATGTTATCACCCTTTCTTTTAATGTCCCCTGGTTTTGACTTTCCTGTATGCTGAGTCTGTCCTTCCGACAATAATTTTTTTCGATGTCTTCACATTTTTCCTGGAGCCATTTCTTCTTAGCTTTCCTGCACTTCTTATTTATTTCATTCTTCTGACATACGTGTTTTTGTATTCCTGAGTTTCCCGGAACATTTTTGTACTTTCTCCTTTCATCGATCGATTGAAATATTTCTTCTGTTAACCACAGATTCTTCGCAGTTACCTTCTTTGTACTTATGTTTTCCTTCCCAACTTCTGTGATGGCCCTTTTTAGAAATGTTCATTCCTCTTTAACTGCACTGTCTATGAGCTATTCCTTATTGCTGTATCTATAGCCTTAGAGATCTTTAACTGTATCTCGTCATTCCTTAGTACTTCCTTATCCCACTTCTTTGCGTATTGATTCTCCCTGTCTAATGTCTTAAACTTTAGTCTACTCTTCATCACTGCCATATTGTGATCTGAGTCTATATCTGCTCCTGGGTACACCTTACAATCCAGTATCTGATTTCGGAATCTCTGTCTGACCATGATGTAATCTAACTGATATATTCCTGTATCACGCGGCCTTTTCCAAGTATAACACCTCCTATTGTGATTCTTGAACAGAGTATTCGCTATTACTATCTGAAACTTGTTACAGAACTCAATTAGTCTTTCTCCTCTCTCATTCCTTGTCCCAAGCCCATTTTCTCCTGTAACCTTTTCTTCTACTGCATTCCAGTCCCCCACGACTATTAGATTTTCATATCCCTTCACATACTGTATTACCCTTTCAATATCCTCATACACTTTCTCTATCTCTTCATCTTGAGCTTACAACGTCGGCCTGTATACCTCAACCACCGTCGTCGGTGTTGGTTTGCTGTTGATTCTGAGATGAACATCCCTGTCACTGAACTGTTCGCAGTAACACACTCTCTGCCCTACCTTCCTGTTCATAACGAATCCTGTTTCACCATTTTCTGCTGCTGTTGATATTGCCCTATACTCATCTGACCAGAAATCCTTGTCTTCTTTCCACTTCACTCACCCCTACTATATCTAGATTGAGCCTTTGCGTATCCCTTTCCAGATTTTATAGTTTCCCTATCACATTCAAGCTTCTGACATTCCACGCCCTGACTCTTAGAGAATGTTATTATTTCGTTGATTACTCAATCTTTTTCTCAAGGTAACCTCCCCCTTGGCAGTCCCCTCTCGGAGATCCGAATGGGGGACTATTCCGGAATCTTTGACCAGTGGAGAGATCATTATGACACTTTTTCAATTACAGGCTACATGTCCTGTGGATACCCGTTACGTGTCTTTAATGCAGTGGTTTCCATTGCCTTCGGCATCCTCATGCCATTGATCATGTCTGAGTCTTCCGCCTTTAGGGGCAGTTTCCCACGCCTGGGACAAGCGGGTACCCTGAACCTCTGTCCGCTCCTTCGCCCTCTTTGACAAGGCCGTTGGCAGAATGAGGATGACTTCTTATGCCTGGAGTATTCGGCCACCAATGCTGATTATTAATCAAAATGTATGCAGCGGCGGGATTCGAAACCGGAACCGAAGACAGTTTTGATTATGAATCAAAGACTGATACGTACAATAGAAATAAGAATTATGTTGATATTAACTAACAATAAATATTTCTTTACTCTCATTCTGTTTGTGGGTTTCATTGCGTTTGGCAAACAGTGCCTCAGACAGCTTTTCCTACTGAATATTTGTTTTTCGCTCTTTACAATTTACATTTACAGTGTTTACATCATATACATGTGTATAGTTATCTGCACTGATTCAACTGTTTCTCGCTAGAAGAGCGATTTTGAATTACGTCCTCTTAACTTTTATGTACAATTTTTGTTTGAACGAAATCGTGTGGTTATACCTGTATCAACAAGTCCCCGAATTCCATCCTCCTTTCTTCTTATTGACCTGACGAATATTCGGAAAAACTGGAGGAGTATTCTGAATTAGGCTGCACAAGAGAACAGTATGCAATAACCAGTTCGCCGCGCGGGGTAGCAGCGCGGTCTGGGGCGTCTTGTCACGGTCCGGGCTGCTCACCCCCGTCGGAGGTTCGAGACCTCCCTCGGGCGTTGGTGTATGTGTTGTCCATAGCGTAAGTTAGTTTAAGTAGTGAGTAGGTTTAGAGATCGATGACGTCAGCAGTTTGGTCCCATAAGGTCTTGCCACAAATTTACAATAACTAGTTTGATTATGCGACTGAGATTCTCAGTCTACGAATCCAGTCAGTACTCGCTAAAAACGTACCTTACAACATACTCTTAGAAAACCAAGGAATGTGGCCCATGATACTAACCTCAGCTGGAGACTGATAGGAAACACGTTTAAGGGCATCATTCAATTTGACTGTCAACTGACTTACATATGCAAAAAGAAAAACTGGAGACAACTAATAGAAGGTGAATCTGTGATAATGTTGCAAACCTTCAGCTTTTTGGTTTCCATATTTTTGGGGGAGGTAGTAAGGACCAAAAATATAAAAAATCTGTGGTAAATATGGGCTATAAAATGCATAACTTAATAGCTACGGGCACTTGTTCAGTAGAAGTGAATGCTTACACAGTTCAACCAAAGTTAATGGTTGAACTGTGTAAGCGTTCACTTGAGCACGAACAACTGTCACAATTCGGCACTGCATTGATAATGACCTGGCACAGGTCGAAATCTGATCTGCGTTGTGACTATAAATGTCATATTAAAGCAACTTAATTCTACGACTGATTGCTGCTCTTGAAACTTCCCCTTTGAACATTTCTACAGGACTGTGCTTAACCTGACACACAATATTTTTAGCGCAACGCAATCTGACTTTCAAAATTTCCTACTAAAGAATGGCCCTGACAAACATTAAACTATACCTTTCACAAATCACTTACCTCACAAAAATCTTCGCTGCTCAAGCTACTGTAATACAGCGAGCGCCACTACTGCCAGCTAAATAAAAGATTCAAACTACTGAAGGCACTAACTACTGATAGGGATAGTTAGCAAATGAAAGATATTAATAGAGAACAAACAATGTATTTACCTTGATATCATCATATATAAATATATCAGTTCATGAAAAATTACAAAACTCCGCCATCTCTCTCCCCACATCCACCACTGCTGGCGGCTCACCTCCAACTGCGCAACGCTACGCGCTGTTCACATCCAGCTGCCGCTGCCCAACACTACAATGGCAGACAACAATGCAAACTAGCGACAGACTGCACACAGCACAGCCAGTGATTTTCATATTGAGCGCTACGTAACGTTGCCAATAAGAAAACATAAACAGCCTACTTACATAGCCCCCATGCTCCCCACAAAAATTTTTTACAAATGGTGTTGGGCACTGGCCAATACAGATTTGACAAAAATTTTTCACAATTACAGTAACAAAGATATAAAATGCACACACTTATTGATACAATGTTGGTCAAAAACTCAAATTTTCTCACAGTCCCTAAAGACAGTCCTAATCGTACATACCAGGAGAATAGCAGTGTTTGTCTCAAAGTCTGAGCAGTAAAAGAAAATGCACATGGAAGTAGTGGATTTCCATGCAGTCTTGAAGAAGTAGTGTTGTCCTTCCAACGGAAAGACAGTGCTGGCTCTTGACATGCTGACAGGTAATGGGCCACAATGGAGCAAACCCACAGCAGAGTAATTCGAAGTTTTGAAGAGTATTGGTAGGTAAGTCATCACAGAGCAAACCCACTGTAGTCCTGGTAGAGATTACGGTATTGGTGGGCCACCAGAGGTGCAGACCCACTGCAGTCCTTGTAGAAGTAATGGTATTGATGGATCATCAAAGATGTAGACCCACTGTAGTCCTTGAAGAGATGGCCAGCAGCCATCTGTTGTGACTGTGCAGGTGCACAATCACCATTGAAGAGTCTTGCGGATAATATAGCAAGTCCATAAACCACCACTTGTGCACTCACAAAGTTTTTGAAATTGTCCTTAGAACCAGCAATGCTGTTATCCAGTCCCTTGCTGAGTTATTAACACACGTGCAAACACTAACAGTCCCTACTTCTCACATATTGTCCACATACTATGACCAACAGAAACGTGTGCAGTGAAATGTAACTAACAAGTTAATAATATCATGAACTGGTGACAATTACAATTTTATAACAGAAGAATACAATAACAAAGGTACAAAATACATCATTAAAGAACATAACAATACAGATAACATTTGTAGTAAAACAGGCGTTACAAAAGAATAGAAATAGACATATACGTCAGTGTTACAGGAATTATGACATGAGTACATACATAAAAGATCACAATAACTTTTGAAACATCAACTTCACACATGAGCATTTAAACAGAATGAATAATGTCTAATATCTTTACAAAGTAAATAACATATTATTAATGCCAATTATATTTGAGGATGACAGTATTCCTCATCATAGTGAATGTAGCTTAATATTAAAAGAAGAAAAAATTCTATGAAACTACACAGAGACAGGAAGAAAACAAATACACAAGGGTACACAAACACGTACTGGGATAACACAAAAGGAAAGGACAGGGTTCGTTTTCAGTGTAACATTTGGTACTGCAGTCCAACCCAAAACTTCATATATCTTTCCTCTTATTTCATCCTTTGTTTCCACCAAAAAAAATTCTAACTAAGCATGCTTTCTGTGTTTATATGTTCACACATTTCTTACCTCATTTTTATTTTCCATTATCTTACCTCATCATTTATTTCCAAGAAAATCCTACCTAAACCTGTTTTCTCAATGCATTTCTTCCAATTCATCGCAACTCATTCTCTTCTATAGTCTACCCCCTCTTAAGCTAACTTAAATCTACTGAGCTCAGATGCTAAACTAAGGGACGAGGCAATGCAGCAGCACAAAACAATTAACACAAACATCAATGACAAAAATACAAATGCCAAAGCAATTGCAATATTACAACTCATATAGGGCACTGTGCAGCAAAAAAAAAATAAATCTGGCTTAGCAGAGTAACACAAATTAAAGTTCAGTAGCACTACGCCTGGCAAACAGCAGCTTATATCGAAACATGACATAGCTCAAGTAGAAAAAATAGTACACTAAAGATAACAATGCAGATAAGGCAAATGTATAATCACATCTTAATGTCTAAGTGATTAAAGTGGTGCACCACAAGAAGTTATTCTACCAAAAAGTTACCAATTACTTGAAAAGAAAATTATGAATGCAGTTACTAGTTCCTTCTTATTGTTCTTTCCTTTCCAAGTGCTCCTTTTTTTAAAGAATGTGGATCATAAAATAATTATTTAATAGATCTGTTGACAGAAAGTGTTCACGTTAGCAGATGCATTTCATTTTATAAAAGCAATGCTGCAACACAGCTGAAAAACAGGTATCAAATGAAATAAGCAATTACGCAAACCAAAGCATAAAAATATCATTCAATAGTCATGTGACATTTCATAAGTTAGTAGAAATTCTCTCAACTCTCGTAGAAAGACGCTTGTCGTAATCAGGTGTGCAGATGTACGAATATTTCTCGTCATTTCATTAGGCATTTCAGTAAATATCATAAATTACGAGCTCCACATTATACTTTCAACAAGGAAATGTCAATACCGAGGATAATGGCCTTCCCTTTTTTTTTTCTACCTGTGCTTCCGGAAAGGCTAATGGCTTTTTTTTTTTTCGGGCGGCTGTCGCCCAGGTGGGTGCCCGCGACGCATTATGTGCAGGTGGTCACTTAACTTTCTTACGGAAATATTTACGACACCAGCTTCCGCTACGGTAACAGTCTCACATAAAAATATTTCACAGGTCAAGAATTAGCGTTGCAAATCTGTAGAAACCAAATCCTATAAATATAAGTGTCCAAAAAAAAATATTCGTCAGCATTGTGATACATTCACGAATATACACACACATTTCATAACTCTTAAAGTACGTTTCTTGGTTTCCAACATCCTTTTCATAAATCAGAGTCCCTAAACACTACTCATTATTCCTTACCTCATTATACATATACATATTCGTCGACACTTCTTCAATATTTCATCATGAGAAATACGTAGCATAATAAACATTCCTCAACAACATAATACACATCGTCGTCGTAATAATAACATCATAACACCTCAGTCAAATCTCAAAATCGTCGTAACTTCCTCCAATAATTTCTAAGCCTAAAAAAATTCTCTGCTCATGTCAAAAGTGTCAGCTGCCTCAAACGTACTTTAAAAATCATGATCTCATACCAAATACATCATTCAAAGCTCTCATAGTATCACAATGATTCCGAAAAAATATGAACAGTTTACAAAGTACAGACAAAATACAGTTTCATAAGTGTGAAGTTATCCAACTGTATAATTGCGTAAACATGTGTCACTGATGTAGTAAAATAAATGTTTGTCTCTCTCAGTTAAATAATCAGATAGCTGTGTAATTTGTGTGTTAGAGAAATATGGTACCGATGTGTAAAGTTGTATAAGCAAATACCATATTAGCTAGGGTTCCTTGTGGTTGCCACACACATGGTACACAAAGTAAGCGTGTACCCCCCTGAGGATTAATGTAATTATACCCTCAGGTGTTACAGATTACAGCAATGGAATGAAATGTATCACGGAAAACTTTCTTTGTAATTCAAAAATCTTTAAAAATAAATGTTTTAAGTATAAAATTGATCACTCAAATGCGTGTCCTGTAGCGCTAAATGCGCGTCTTGCTGTAAGATAATTCTGTGGAACTGTCGTAGTTATCGTCCTCTGTAAGCAAAGTTCTGCTGAAGTCAATGTACTTACCTCATGATAAACAAAAGTGAAATGCTTTGCGTATAGATATCGTAGTTATTATGCTTATTGGCGTGATGAAGAAAGTACTGTACAGTAACGTATTGTTGTGCCACGAAAAAGGCTGTCTCATTGTTGCTATACCACAAAAGTTACTAATAAAACATGTTTTGATTTCCAGAAGAATTCAGAAAACTGTGCAGATATAAAACAGATACACCGCAAAAGCAACATTGTAAATTGTCACTCATTAGTAGCGTCGTGATAAAACCGTGTAGCTGTTACATAAACTAACCACTGTGGCGTCTGGTATCTCTCAGAAAGCACATTAATTCAGAATGTATTTTCAAATAAACCAAAATGTTGCATTAAAATCTCATTAGCAGTACTGGTAAATGTTCTAAGTATGTGAGCCTTATAGTCGTTACGTAATTGTGCAACAAACAAGCAAGAATGTACACACACAATAACACTGTGGCGTCTGTTCACTATAACAATGCATTCGTCATTTCTGTTTAAATAAGTTCTCTTGGTTCTTGGCTGGATATTTAACTTCAAACATTGTTGCATGGTAACAGTTTCTAAAGCATACTAGTAACGTGAAGTGAAACGTTTTATGGCAAAGACAAAGTTAAAAAGCAGATTATCTCTCAATAAGCGGTTTTACATGTGAAGTGTGGTGCAATCCTTTACTCTTCCTAGTACGCAGACTTTCAACTTCAACGGAATTATCATGTGGTATACGTCGGTGAGGAGTGCTAAAAATTTTCTCAAGGTTAACGTCTTATGTTATTTTTCTCGGAGCTAGCGGGCGCACGCGGCTGCCTGCTGCATGCGGTGTGAGTCATTGTCTGTCCCTTTGTTGGCGCGCTTCGTTATTGGGGTTTGGAGACCTAACTTCTACAAATTCACCGTGACGAGAGGGCCCTGCTCTGTTTGAATCCCGCCAGTTCTGATGCAATTCAGGTCTGTCGTTACGATCATATCGTCTGTCGTCATGTCGGTAGATTCCATAGTTTCTTTCTTGTCGGTCATGTGGTGGAGAATTTCTTCCTGAGTCGTAACTGCGTGCTGGACCGTTGCGTCTAAAGTTATTCTGTCTCCCTTGATAATAATTGTTTTGGTTCCCATATTGTCTGTTTCTCTGATTGTCTCTGTGATAGTCATTACCACGGAGAGGTGATCTTTCCCTGTAATTATTACTACTCTGCCAACGGTTGTCATACGGGTGGTGTCTGTTTTGGTCACGATATGTGTTGTGAGAATAGCCTTGTCGTGTCCAGTTATTATTTCTTTCGTCACGGAATTGTGACGGATGTGACCTGTAGTGATTGTGTTCCTGTTTTCGCATCCCGCGACTGTCTGTGTCAATTTCTAATTCTTGTAACAGTCCCTGAAAAGCTTCAATGTCGTCTTTGCAACGTCCTGCCAAAATAATATGTCGTAAATGTTCAGGCAGTTTGATTAAGCAAATGCGGATAAGTTCTGACGGGCTGTATGGGTTTGAAAGATATTGATTCTTATGCAACATGTCTTCAAAATATTTGACAAGACTGGAAAATTCAGATTGTTCAAAGTGTTTCATCATCATGATGCTATGTTTTACACGGTCTTGTGTGGCTTGAGACCAATATGCTGAGAGGAAGGCATGGTAAAACTCTCCTTCACTGTGGCAATCGTGAATTACCGATCGCATTCTTACAGCTGGTTCATTCTCTAAGTAGCCACACATAAATTCTAATCTGTGCTCTAATGACCAGTTGGGAGGAAAACAATGAGAGAATTGATGGAGCCATGCTTGTGGATGAATGTCGTTCCCAGAATTCTTAAATGTTTTGAATTTACGTGTAGTAATGAACAGCTTATAGTCAAAGTCATCATGTCGGCGAGTCGCATATCGGTCATTGTTATGTCGTTTCGGCGGTTCCATTTCAAAATTCGGTGCACCTTGCCAATTTCTTTCATAACTTCCGAAGTGTCCTGTGTTATTATTTTGTGGTTGTTCCGTATTTCTAAGTCCCTCTTCCCGTATTGGGGCGCGAGTATCCTCTGAAATACGTAATTCTTGTATTAACTGTGTCAGCTGATCTTGTACTTCCCGGATTTCTCTTTGGTGTTGCGTATTAATCTGATTCTGATTTTGTTTGAATTTCCTAATTTGTTCGCACTCTTCAGTGTCAGTGAAGGCTACAGGTCTTGTGTCATTCAGATCATCATCTACCTTTGTAGATAAGTTAGTGAATTGATCCGAAAGTTTGGCTACTTTCTCCGATAGTGTACTTATTTCCTCAGCGTGTTTTTCTGAACCAAGTTTCAGAGTATCTACTTTGTCCTTTAAGTTTTCCTGAGCTTTTGCAAGTTGCGTAACTGAATCGGTAGATGCATCTGAGTCAAATTTAGCCCACAAGGTCTCATGATTTTCATGAACAATGGTTTGCAGCTCTTTTATGGCTGCTTCGTGATTCTGTAATGCATTTTCATGCCGCGAAAAAATAGGTTGAAAATGCTCACAAATTTGTGTTTTTACGTCATTACAGACTTTTTGACATTTCGATTCAATGTTATGTAACTCAGTAGTTAAATCTTCACGCGTTTGTTCAAGCGTGGTGTGAAGATTTTGTTCCATTGTGTCTAACTGTTGCTGTGTTTGTCTCTGGTGTTGTTCCATTGTGTCTAACTTTTGAAGATTTTGTTCCACTGTGTCTAACTTTTGCTGTGTTTGTCTCTGATTTTGTTCCATTGTGTCTAACTTTTGAAGCTTTTGCTGTGTTTGTCCCATTTGTTGTATTAATTGTAATAACAATGCATTGGTGTCTGACACATGTTCCTCAGTGCTTTTCGGCAGTGAATTTACACCAGAAACATTCACATTTTGACAAGCAGAAAATGTGTCTTGACTTATTTGAGAAAACGGTGAGGATCCAAAACCTGAATCTACAGTATTTGCGAGATCGTGTCGTGTCATTTCGGCTTCCTGAGGCGAGCTATTGCCGACCGATCGATCGATAATGCTTCCCTCTTCACTAATTGTTTCACTGTCCACGCCATTGTTTGACGCCCGCTCCATTTCCCTGTGCACAGTTACCAAATTACTACTTTGAACATTAGTAAATTCATTACTCGGCGGCGCTGATAAGCTACGCTCGTCATCACTATTATTTCTCAGTTTAGTTTGGAGCCTAGTGTTACGTTTTTCACACGCCATTATTGTCACAGTATTTCACACGACAACACAGAAAAACACAATTTGAAGATCAAAAATAAGAGAACACATTAACATAGCACTGAAAATAATATCTAGTTAATTGCAAGCGCAGCTGCGAAATACTTGGTGCAAATCTACATGCATGCCACAACTGTTTTACTGTACAACAATGAAAAACTACAACTACAAAGGAAATTCTCTCTATGATTACGCGCTACCAATAAACAATAGCTACACCAATTACACAAACTACAAGAAAAAATCAGAAGATTCCAGTGAGGTATCCTCGGCTAAGGGTCGACATATGAAACTTCCCCTTTGAACATTTCTACAGGACTGTGCTTAACCTGACACACAATATTTTTAGCGCAACGCAATCTGACTTTCAAAATTTCCTACTAAAGAATGGCCCTGGCAAACATTAAACTATACCTTTCACAAATCACTTACCTCACAAAAATCTTCGCTGCTCAAGCTACTGCAATACAGCGAGCGCCACTACTGCCAGCTAAATAAAAGATTCAAACTACTGAAGGCACTAACTACTGATAGGGATAGTTAGCAAATGAAAGATATTAATAGAGAACAAACAATGTATTTACCTTGATGTCATCATATATAAATATATCAGTTCATGAAAAATTACAAAACTCCGCCATCTCTCTCCCCACATCCACCACTGCTGGCGGCTCACCTCCAACTGCGCAACGCTACGCGCTGTTCACATCCAGCTGCCGCTGCCCAACACTACAATGGCAGACAACAATGCAAACTAGCGACAGACTGCACACAGCACAGCCAGTGATTTTCATATTGAGCGCTACGTAACGTTGCCAATAAGAAAACATAAACAGCCTACTTACACTCTATCTAACCCAAAATATATAGAGTCTGTAACATTCTAGCCATCCGTAGTGTCTGTTATGTTCTGCCCACTCGTCTAATGTAGGGTGCCTAAGGACGCCGCTTTCTCGGATCGCTAGACAACAATTCAAACTTATCGTATTAGTGGAGTTTATACAAAAGATGATTACAGTACTTAATTGTGTGAGATATAGACGAGTCGCAAACAAGGGGTGACAGACAAACATAAGCAAGCTCTTCAGTATATACAATTCGTAATACAAGTGAACCAGTGCAGTTTCTAAGTCACTCCTGTAGCGTTCGCATGTTGTCTCGACTTCGACTCGGGTGCTTATATTCTCTTCCTGTCTTGGTGTCGTTCTACAGCTTATTATTGGCTGACGTCGTCTCACAGCCCTCTTGCTGTAACGTTCTTGGTCGACGTGGCGGCGCCTGACGTTACGCCAGAACAGTTTCTGCTTCAGCTTTACTTTAGCTATCATTTCTTAATTCCTAGTTATCATGTAACGCGCCTGGGGCTAAAACAACAAATAACATTGCAACCTAATTCCGAATAACACAGGTACTGCAATATTGTAACTAAAACTGCTCTCATCGCACTCTCGATTACTGCATAAAGTTACACAAAGGGCAAATGGACGAATGTTAGATATTTTACGACTGCATGGCTTAACTCTACATACATAATTTCCATGCAGCAATTCCTCCTCCTACTCCCACCGCCAGCTGAAGACAGAATCCTCTAATGTTTATCTGGAATTATCCAAATACATTCAGCGCTGCAAATTTGGGATGCACTGTTTATAACTAAATTATCAAAATGATCGACGTACTCATTTATTGACGCGCCAGTCACGTAGTCCGTTGTAATACACTGAAGTCTATTGTCGTAACGTTAATCTTTCAGTCCAGATACTTGGAGCACAACATATGGAATCTACTGTTTAAACAGGCTGTCATAAGTTTATACGAGTGACAAAGTTATTGCGATTGATATTAATCCGTTCTTGTGGCGTTACTAGTTATTTTCACGAGCGTACGCATGATCGATCCCTCCGTGGCTGTTTGAAGATTTGGCGGTACGATATCCGAACGAAATATAGGCCTACACGAGAGGTGTCCAGAAAATAAGTTCCGATCGGTCGCGAAAGGGAAACCGTAGCGAAAATCTGGTGAATCTTTGTACAGATGTGTTGGCAGTGTCTGTAGCATGCCCATCGATCGCGTCATGTTGCACTTTGCACAAAGAACACGTAAAGATGGCTAGAATATAGTGTCTCCCGCCAAGTATGGGAGCTTGCCGAGAGATTCGCCTGATTTCGTGCAGCTCACATAACGTAACTGTCATGCATTTCTTTCTTCATGTCAATTTAGACATTGATATGGAAAAGGAAGTAACGCTAAAAACTCCAGTTTTGAGGTTCTATGCCAGTGGAATAGAAAAGGTGTAAGCCTAGATATACATTCAAACTTAGCTGTATACGCAGACCCAAGATTGGTCTGTTGGTAACAAGCACTAGTGTTCGCTGTGATGGAAATCTTTGTTTATAAATCAGTATGCCGCCAAAACCTCTTCCATTTAGAATGGTAAGTTAAAATTTGTAGTTTCAGAAAGTTCCTACATGCCTTGTGATAGATATTCTTACAATGTAATAATGGTGAACGCTGAGGACTTCACTGAATTTTCTGCAGACTTTGAACACAACTGCTTTAAAAAACACCTCTCTCTGCTAGATTAAGCTGTCAAGAAATTACTGTCTTGTAATAGAAACAAGACAGTCATTGATTGACATTGAAATGTATACGGAGCACAGGCTTTTTTTTCAGAAAGGACCGTCATTCAGGTCAATTATTAGTTTGTAGTTCTTGCAGCCTCTTGAAGGCAATCGATCATCCCTGATGTAAGAAATAAATAAAAAGTAAAATAAAATAAAAATAAAAATGAGTTTCCTTGACGAGAAGTATCATGCATTTTACCGCAAAATCTGTGCGTAAAACACAAATAACAGTAATTTTTATCTTGGATCAGGAATGATTTTGTGTGTTTTATATACAGTAATTGGGACTTTATACACAAAAACACGCCAAATATTTCAAGTGTGATATATAACATAAATCATGAATGATGCCTTCCATTCCAGGTAATTTGTGTGACATGTTAGTGCAAACGAATTAATAAAATTGCTTTTTCATTCCCCTGGGAAGTTTTCTCTCTGCCTGTTACTACCTTTTTCATGTCATTGCCTCAAATCTCTCTCGGACATTGCAGGGCCAAGGAAGACGCTCCTACAGCAATTTCGATGGTAAGTACTTGATCACCCACCATACAGCCCGAACGTGGCTCCCTCTGATTTTCATCTCAGGTCACATGAACCGCTGGTAATGAAGACAACGTTTTGGCACAGACAACGAGTTGCACGTCAGTATAAAGAATCTGCGGAAAGTCCTTCTGTGACAAGGGTGCTGAGAAAAAAGTATAACGCTACGACAAATGTCTTAATCGGAGAAGTAATGTAGAGAAGTAGCTAAAAGTTGTAGTTAACTGTTGCAAATGCAGCACTTCTGATTTTCACTGCAGTGACCAAAAAGGAGAGCTCAACTATTTAAACTCATGATAATTTGTCGAACCAACTGTACGTCTCTCTCTCTCTCTCTCTCTCTCTCTCTCTCTCTCTCTCTCTCTCTCTTTCTCTCTCTCTCCTTCCCACACACACACATACACACACACACTTTTAATGTTTACACAAATAATATTCCAGTAGACATTATTTGCCCCGTAACGTCACAATGCGGTCTATTGTTATCGTGACATGACACACGTTTTCGGTATTATCACTCTCAAATAAATCAGCAATATTGTACGGGCAAGTCTGATACGAAATACACAACATCCATTGCAAGAATTTCGAGCAAATTACTGTAAAATGCGTTCTGCAGCCTCAGCACAGACACTACATGATACAAGCACAACGGAACCTAAGCCGTAACTAAGAAGTGCGCTCTTTTCTCGCCAGAGGGATGATTATCGACAAACATACTCGGTACAGGCAATGGTACTACAGTATACTTACAATCACTAATATTGTGTTGAACGTGTCATCAGAAGAAAAGTTGCACTGACTTCTTAATATCTCAATTTTTGTGATGCGTGTTGGTGACGCCGTTGTAGTGAAGTGCTGGTTGATGTCAGTTGATTGTATGAAATCTATGGAGTAAGACGGGTCGATTTGTAAACAGCCTGTTGTATCCGCCTGGTAGTCGTTTCCCCGCACAACAGGTAGGCCATGCGGTCAGCCGCCCTGCCAGGAGGACGTACATAAACGGCTTTCATCAACACCGGGATATTTTCCTTGTATGGGTTGGCGTGTTTACCTAAGAGCTACGCGTGGCCTCCACAGAGTCCAGGAGCTCCAACCTCGGGCAGCGTGCCTGTCGCACCAGTGAGCGATGTCGGCAGGGCAATACTTTGCTTCACCACATCAGGTTACTTGCCCTCGCAGCGTCATGCAGACATCTAACCGTTCCAGATTATTAGACCATCATCGTACCGTCAGTCAGTTACGTCCTACACCTCAATTCGGTAGTATAATCTTCGTTCAGCCGCATCAGCAGTTCAGTCCCAGTACTACAAGCCTGCGCTACCATCAGTTTCGTCTCAGCGCTACATACAGACAGACCAGCCCAGTCCGTAGTGGCCTTCACTAGCAGTACGTCAAACGTCATACACCGGCAGCACTGGCCCATTAACGTCCCAGGACTTCACGCCGCTACCTAGCGCGACTCTAGGATTCGTCGTGTAGGCACATCACAGACAGCAGCACAGGAAAGAGATTTCTGTTGTATATGGGTGTGCATATTCATCCAAGGACAGTATAATTGAGTTTTGTTGTGTAATAAAGTTATTTTTCTTCGGAAAGGGGATACTTTAGAGGCTACCGTATTTTCATGTGACGTTAATAACATGGTGAATTAAATCACCAAATTTTTTTGGTGAATCAACGCAGACTGTTAGACGCATCCACAAGGAATGGTACACCACTCGTGGATTTGTAACACTGATTAACAACGCAGGTCCTAGCCGACAAGAACTGGAGATGATTATCGTTACTTGTCAATGAAAGTCTGCTTAAAACCAACTACGTCCGACAGTGAGGCCGATGTGGGGACCAAGCCTACTAACCAGAAACCAGCGGCGTGCACGTATCGGTGAGATCTCGCCAGACAATCACTGACCGACTGCAGGCATTAAATACGACTGCTCCGTAACACAACTCACAAGAGGAGGCCACGACGTCGGGATTACGGACTTACTTCAAATTTTGTACACCTTTAGTATTCCATTAAAACAACATAATGTGAAGGTAGTAAGGCGAACTGCTCTGGCAATTCCGAGAAAGTCGCAAGAGAAGTTTTACGTGTTTATCATGTAACTGATGTAACTGTGCGAAGGTACCCCTCGTAAATAGAATATACGTATATGAGGCAACGGTTCCACTCCCATTAAAACCTTCATTTTTGAAGTACAAGTGTAAATTCTTTGACATTCGAAAAATTTGTCCTACATTAGCAACGTCTCACCTATAAGCAGGTTAACAACTAAATGGGGCCGCCTTTGTCTGCGGCTTGAAGCGTTGAGATGCAAAGTAGTTCCGGGTACCTATTCAGATAGCATGTGGCTCAAATGGCTCTGAGCACTATGGGACTTAACATCTGTGGTCATCAGTCCCCTAGAACTTAGAACTACTTAAACCTAACTAACCTAAGGACATCACACACATCCATGCCCGAGGCAGGATTCGAACCTGCGACCGTAGCAGTCCCGCGGTTCCGGACTGAGCGCCTGAACCGCTAGACCACCGCGGCCGGCAGATAACATGTGTAAGGGATTTCGGAAATCACGACTGTCATACATTTTCAGGAAAACTCTACCCGTTTCTTCATTTACTTGTCGATAGTCATAAATATGTTTCTTGTAATACTTAAATTTAATTAAAATAATAAGTAGTCAAACAACATGAAATTCACTAAACCTTCATGCAAATACAGGTGCTTTCTTAAAATTATATTACCTTTCAAATGTCATATAAATTAATTAACTTGACCAGTGATGAAAAAAAATGTATAATTTGAAAATTATGTCTGAGCGGGAGTCGAACTGTCGCTTCACACACGTTCGTCTTACGGAGCTCTAACGCTAACGACTTTTCTTTATATGATCTCATTTTGTTCGGCATTGTTCGTTGCATCTGTTCGGGGTGGACGTCCCATGATACCCGTTCAAATTCGTTGTTGGTCCACTCACACAGTTTTTTTCTGCAGAAGGTAGCTAAAACCTCGGACCGAACACGCTGAGTTTCCGTGCCGGCGGTGACCACAATGAACTCTAACGCTCGGTACCTATCGCACAGATACGTCAGTTACTAACAGACGCCGTGAAACTTCTTTTGCGTTTTCTCTGAATTGCCAGAGTTGTGCACCGTTCTACTGGCACATTATGTTGTTTTAGTGGCCTACTAAAAGTATATAAAGTTTGAAGTAAATCTGTGATTCCAATTTCGTAGCCTCCCCATATCAAGTTACTTGTGTCAATGAATGTACTTCTGTTTAGTGGCCATCAATTTCATATTAACAATAACTTTGGTGGTGCTTGTGAGCTTAGGTTTGGACAACTTTCGATCATCTATCTTTTTAGCTTTCTATGATGACTTAGCAAGATATGATATGAGCTCCTCTACGCGTGTGTGCTCGTTTTATTTGTAATAAAATAATTTATTCCTGAGAACTTCGTAGTTGAACAAAACTGACAACAAGAGTTTTCGACCGTCAGTGCAGCAACCACAGACCAGCACCTCTTCCAATTACTACGACAACAAATGTGTTGTATCACCCTCATATGTCGTGCAGGAGTGTTGTTATTTTGACTGTTCCTGGTCCGATCGGAAAGTCGCCCTGATGTTGCTCGTTAAAATATACACAGCTACCAAGAGCTACTCTATAGCAGAGTGTCACTATCGAATGGACTGCAGCATTTCAGTTGAAAGTCAAGCACAAGTGGGTACGCATTAGAGACGCCTGTGGAATAGTAAAGTAAAAGAACTTCCAGACTGTTGGAATAATAGTACGAGAACAACTTTTGATTATTGTACAGCGAAAAACCAGCCAAAGTTGCAAATTTCACTTTTTTCATCCACTCGATGACTAGTGTCGGACCGGGGCCCATTTTCAAATCTTGGTACCAGAGAGTCAAAATGGTATTTCCGAAAATGCAAAATCATGTCAAAAATGTGCAAACGAACAGTTGCAGTTATCTGTATGCACTGTAACTGTTCGTGTGCACATTTTGACATGCTTTCCTGCATTTTCGGAAATACCGATCTGACTATCTCTTACGATGATTTGAAAACGGATCCTGGCTCGAAACTAGTCATCGAGCGAATAAAACAAGTGAGGTTGGTTTTTCGTTGTACTGAGTAAACTGAACATCCACCACGCTGCAAGGAGCAATTGCGACCAATGACTGGGTGCATATCATTACGTTAGGTTTGGCCCGCCTATCGACCAGGAAAATTGCTTGACTTGTATCCCGGAGAGAAAGTGATGGCGTGCAGATACGGAATCGATTCCAGTTTGACAAGTGGTGCTGAGGACTTGCACCGCAAAGGTCGCTCTCGTTCGACGGGTGCGCAGGATGATCGACACCTGCGAGTTTTGAGTGAGAGAAACCACTAGCTGAGTGCTCCAGAACTGAATTCGGCGTCCGAAGGGGCATGACCAGCATCAGATTGTTAATAGACGATTATATTATTAGATGCGAATCTCCATTCCGATGACCATGGCGAGCACCAAGTCGTACACCGCAACACCATGGACTCCGTTACAGATGGGCAACAAATCACGCATAATTGCCGCCCCATGATGGGCGTTGTTTACTAGGGAACTCTAATCTGTTTGTAGCCTAACAATCGCAGACAACGTTTTGGGCGACAACTCGGTAATTTCTAAAGCCTCCAACACTGTGTCCCAGATGTACACCGAAGTGATGGTGGAGTGAAGATCAGGGAAGGGATTATACAGACACTGCATATCTCTCGTGGTTGTTGGGTACAGTCTCACCGCTCTACGTTACAGGGACAAGATTCTTCGACCAATAATGGATCACATCGTCAACATTTTAGTGAATACTTCATCTTGATGGATGAAAACACTCATGTTCATCGTGCTGTTCTCTTGAACACGTTCCTTCAGCATGCTAGGATCACCAGAATGGAGCGGTGTGCTTGGTCTTTGGACATGAATCAATTTGAGCATGCATGGTGTCGATACAAACGAGCTTTTTTAGTACGTCGGTAACGGCTACGTACTGTGCACGACTAACGCAGAATCGCCATTGATGTGGGGCAGTTTGGACCAAATTTGGCGTGATGATCCCATTGATTACATGCCATGACGGATTCAAACCTGCGTACGAGCAAATGAACGTTCCACCACGTATTAATCTTGCGAGGAGCGCTGTGAAAAACCCTTCACACATGATTTTGACGTTACACAATTTTTTCCCGAATTACAGGTTGACGCAAACCTTTTGTTTACATGTGTACTACAGCAAGTCAATGAATAGCTGGCTGCCACGCTGGAGCAACTGAGTGCTCCGAGAAATATTAAGAAGGTGATTCCGACATTTTCTTCGCTTAACAAGCATTTTGAAAAGTGGAATTGGTACCTTCAATGACTACACCTACATTTGAATGCTTTCAAGGTAACGGATTTGTCCCGCCAACGTGGTTTATTCTTCTCTTGGACTTCTTAGGGGCTTTTCAGTTTCTTTAGAAGTTGAGTCGTTAGCGAACATTGAAGAATTGCACTTATCTCGCATTTCTGAAAATTTAATGGAGTATTCAGAAAATCCAAGTAGCGTCTGCTAGACTAGCATTTAACCAGTGTCACAAGAAGCCCACCCGATCGTATCAAGAGTAGATGAAGAAATTACAGGGTCTAAGTCGTGGTTGTAAGTTCCGCTGTAACAATCTGTCCCGCAAACAAACTTACGCTGGTTCAGTGGTTTGTGATGTACCATGAAAGCGAGTAACTTTGGAACAAAAGTGCTGCGCAGTTTTTTATTCTTATATTCTGTACCTTAGATCAACATTCAACATATAGTTCAGATACGGTGTGTTCTTGCGTAGTACTGATATTAGTGATGAAAGCTTTCGGTTAAGCTTGAACCGGTCACGAAGTCATTTTTCTGTAGGTGGAAAAATCTGTTTATAGAGTTATTGGAAACTGTCTGTTACTGCCGATAAATATGAAGAGTTGACTGATGGCAAGTTGATATAAATAAGTTATATTCGTAGCCCATTCCGTATAAGAGTTAAATCTTACAAAACTTTTCTTCAGCCACTGAAAAATGGGAAAGTTATTTCCTTAGATTATAGGAATAGCTATGTGGCAAAATATATACCTGCAGAAACAAGTATGACAATTGAAAGTGCAGAAAGCAAGTCTACTTATAGAAACTGGGGACATCAGTGAATGGTTTAGTAGAAAAGACAAAGTCTCATTTCACAATACAACTTTGTTTCTGAATAATTAAAATATAGAGTTTCCCAAAATATTGTATTAAAAGTGTCGAGACTTTGTTTCTTCTCATACCGCTGAACGTAAATGTGTCTAACAGTTTGCCTAATTATCTTCCTTAGAGGTGTTAAGTGCAAGTGCCGTGAACTGTTCTATTGTCACCCGATCCACTGAACAGATTCGCAAAATAAGAGCGTAAATGGTAAAAGTATTGTTTAATTAACTTTCTTGATGCAGTGTAGTTTTTTTACATTGCAGACAGGTACATAATTATTTGTTTTAACAAATAGGCAATAGTTTGTGTATTATGAAACAAAACACATGAAACAGAGCAAATTTGTAACGAAATTATAGCTGTGTTGATAAGCAAACGCTAGGTCAGCTAATATTTTTGCAGTAAAATTTAATTCTACTTTCCCTGTATGAGACGTCATGTCACAACGCTGACCTGAGCTGGGGGTTAACTTTGTGACAATTAATATTCCGTATTCCGAATATTTCGCTTCACTTGAAAATTTCAATACCATTAAAATTAAAGAGTAATGATAACAAAATTCCATAAATGTGGAAATTACATGTTTCGCAGATATGTGTATAAGGTTGTGTTAGTACTAAAAGTCCCTCAAAGTTACCTACACCTGCGGTAGTAGTTAATTTGGCACATGGATAAAGATGATCTCCCTACGAATAGCACGTGCCTTCCGACTCATAAAACTGCAAAAAAGTTTATTATTATTATCATTATTCCAGCGGAGTAAGAAGCTTCTGTGTTGAGTGGCGCTTCGCCCAGTGTACGTCACCAGCCATCAGCGCCAGACACAGCGATGCTTAGTACTCCCACGTCTATAGCGTCTTGTTGGGTTACCAGCTCCCTTGCGTTTTAATCAGCAGATGTTCTCTGCTACCCTCGCACCTGCCATACCATTACTCAGTATACGAGTTCATTTGGTTCTGTTACAAGGGAACTGGTGAAACCAGAATACTACAAACGAATTACTTATAACAAGAAAGATTCGCCTCTAGGCTCCATCATCTACAAAATAATGAACTGAAGTTCCAATAGCTTACATGGCCAAGTCCTAAAAGTGATGCTACACCTCAGTTGACGTGATACGACATTGGTCGTGTCGTCGGCGACATTGAAATAATAAAATTACGTTTATTTCTTTAAAATCACACCAAATCCACGCTACTACAGTTATATTCAGTTAGCAATAAATAAATAACTAGATAGACGACATCATTCGCGTTATTAATTTAAATCCTAACGAACAAATCTGTATATAGCTAAGCCTACTTACGAGTCCATGAGTACCACCGCTAAAAACAGTGGGGCCTTAATAATTCAGCATGCTCTGGAATCTGTCAGTACTGGATTACCAGAGGCAATTTCAAAAAATCCAGTTTACAAGAAGGGCTTTAAGCAAAACTGTAGTTTTAACATACAAAACATTAAAACAGCTTGCAGTATAAATGACTTAAATGTATGTGTTACTTTCCTGTAAAAATAAAACTAAATAAAACATTGAAACTGTACTACTCTATTAAATAAATTTATCGCTCAAACTTTTAGAAAAGTCCAGTGTACATAAATAACTTGTTGTACGCTAGTTAAGAAATATACGAGGGTTGGAACTTTAATAGTGGCAACTATTTATTTACGGCTCGTATAAAATAGATACATTTTTCAAAGTTTTACTGATCTTCGAAGTAGTCACCAGCATTGTGTATCACATGCTGCCAGCGAAGTGGAAGTCGTAGAATACTCTTATCAGTGCCAGATGTGTTGACAGTTCGAGAGGCGCGGTCTATTGGCCGACAAATTTGTAGCAGTTCTGAAGCGAATGACGTGAGTTGTTTCTTTCAGTTTATAAATAGGGTTGAACTCACGAGGGGATAAGTCAGGGGAGTGCAGTAGGTGGTATAGCACTTAGCAGCCCCATTAGTCAAACAAATCAGTAACAGCTTGCGCTATATGTGCTTGAGCATTGTCCTGCAAAATGATGGTCAGGTCCTGCAGGAAGTGTCACCACTTCTGTCTCAATACTGTTCATTTTTGGAACACAACCTACGACCAGCTTAGAGACAGAAGTGTCTGTTTTCAAACGATGCAAGGTGTCAGATGCACCAAAGTCCGGTGAGGTATTTAACCCACAGTGTTTGGGCGACCTAGCTCAGGTCCGTTTCTTCCCATGACTTGTGCCCTTTCATTCAGGGTTGCCATGTACATGAACTAGGATGTACTTTAAAATATTTTCTGTGACCAAACGTTGTCTTTTCTTCTATATTTTCATGACATCTATATTGCGGACACTACCATCTTTCAAAATGACAACTAAAAACTTACATTCCTAGTTTGAGGAACTGTCTTCGACTGGCCTGCTAATTCGCCCTATCGTAATTCCATTAAAGATATCTGACACTATTTTGCGAAGCAGGTAAAATATAGCAGTCCAAATTCTCACAACAGGCTAGTTGTAAAGGATGTTGTAGTTGTGGTCTTCAGTCCAGAGACTGGTTTAATGTAGATCTCCATGTTACACTATCCCGTGCAAGCTTCATCATCTCCCGGTACCTACTGCAACCTACATCCTTCTTTATCTGTTTAGTGTATTAATCTCTTGGTCTCCCTCTACGATTTTTACCCCCAACGCTGCCTTCCAATACTAAATTGGTGATCCCTTGATGCGTCAGAATACGTCCTACCAACCGATCCCTTCTTCTAGTCAAGTTGTGCCACAAATTTAACTTCTCTCCAATTCTATTCAATACCTCCTCATTAGTTATGTGATCTACCTATCTAATCATCAGCATTCTTCTGTAGCACCACATTTCGAAAGCTTCTATTCTCTTCTTGTCTAAACTATTTATCGTCCACGTTTCACTTCCATACGTGGCTACACTCCATACAAATACTTTCAGAAACGACTTCCTGACACTTAAATCTATACTGGACGTTAACAAATTTCTCTTCTTCAGAAACGCTTTCATTGCCATTGCCAGTTTACATTTTGTATCCTCTCTACTTCGACCATCATCAGTTATTTTGCTCCCCAAATAGCAAAACTCATTTACTACTTTAAGCGTCTTATTTCCTAATCTAATTCTCACAGCATCACCCGATTTAATGCGACTACATTCCATTATCCTCGTTTTGCTTTTGTTGATGTTCATCTAATATCCTCCTTTCAAGACGCTGTCCATTCCGCTCAGCTGCTCTTCCAGGTCCTTTGCTGTCTCTGACAGAATTACTACGTCATCGGCTAACGTCAAAGTTTTTATTTCTTCTCCATGGATTTTAATTCCTCCTCCGAATTTTTCTTTTGTTTCCTTTACTGCTTGCTCAATATACGGATTGAGTAACATCGGTGATAGACTACAACCCTGTCTCACTCCCTTCCCGACCACTGCTTCCCTTTCATGCCCCTCGACTCTTATAACTGCCATCTGGTTTCTGTACAAATTGTAAATAGCCTTTCGCTCCCCGTATTTTACCCCTGCCACCTTCAGAATTTGAAAGAGAATATTCCAGTCAACATTGTCAAAAGCTTTCTCTAAGTCTACAAATGCTAGAACCGTAGGTTTGCCTTTCCTTAATCTTTCTTCTAAGATAAGCCGTAGGGTCAGTATTGCGTCACGTGTTCCAACATTTCTACGGAATCCAAACTGATCTTCCCCGAGGTCGACTTCTAACAGTTTTTCCATTCGTCTGCAAATAATTCGCGTTAGTATTTTGCAGCCGTGGCTTATTAAACTGATAGTTCGGTACTTTTCACATCTGTCAACACCTGCTTTCTTTGAGATTGGAATTATTATATTCTTAGTCTTGTAAAGGATATTACCAATCATTCCTGGCCGAAATGAGTCCACCGTCAAGCGCGATGTCACCGATGGTATGGAGGGCTAATTTTTAGTCCAGTGTTCTTTATGTTACAACTCTGTATGTAATATGTAAGTACTCCCACATCAGTGCAATGGCTGTCTGTAAACTGACGAGAGACCAGAGTAGTCCCTATTTCTTCTACCAGTTAGCAACTACTGGCTGCTTCACAAGCTTAAACTAGCCCTTCAGCAGTGTGACGTTTACTCGAATGATAACGCAGTGCTCGGACGCCCCCGGGGATGTCGGTTTTCCATTAAATATGTTATGCTTCCCCCATCCTGTAAGAACTTCTCGCAAGGTGTGTGAACTGTATATAATGTGAAGTTCTTGTGTGCGGCCGAGCCCCACCAGCGATGATATAGAAGTGACTGTCTCCATGGAACAGCAACATGAACTTAAGCGATTTTTCCCGATATGGGACGAGAATCTAATTTTGAAGGATACTAAGGATGTGAACTCTTGAAACTATATAATTGTGTCTTCCCTCCCCCCCCCCCCCTCGTCGCAGTCGGAGCTTCTAGTCCTCCCTCGGGCATGGGTCGTAAGTGCATAAGTTAGCTTCAGTTACATTAAGTAGTGTGTCAGCTTAGGGACCGATGACCTAAGTAGTTTGGTCCCATAAGATCTTTCCACAAATTTACAATTTTTACATAATTATTTACATTAATCAAGATACGTTCAGTGAATTCCTCGATAATTATTGAATCCTGTTTCATGTACCAGGAAATTTCTCGACGTAAGATACAGGGAAGCGCTAAGGCTGACGGGTTGGTCGAATCCTGCAACACGGTGCCAGCGGTCCACGTCACCTTTTAAAAAACGGAACTGCATGTTAATGCACAACATAGCTAGAATATCCGATCGTTCTCCATACTGATCTTCGTCATAACACATTAGACCAACTCCCTGTTTCTTAAATCAGATGAGCATTTCACGGCAGAGACAATCATTCACTGGTAAATGACTTCAGCGAAAAGTTTCTTTGCACATATATTATGGAGTGTTGGTGTTTGCTGGATTACAGCAGCTACCGAACTCACATTTGTCTGACCTTTAAGACAGAGATTCAGCACTAGGTGTATGAGAAAGGTATTTAATTCCTTTCTGCAAAAATATAAATATAGTCACAGTCAACAACTAAATATATATCAACGAGACCAGAGATCTTTATAGACATTCAATTAATTTTTTTAACTTGTCAGCCAGCATTCAGTTATATAGATATTGTTTAAATATTATGGTTAGATACAGTACAGTGTCAATAATACAGGAGTACACAAATTAGTAACAAGTGTAGCTAAAACAAGAGACGCACACCAACAAATCTACATAATTCGTTGCACGCTCTACTCCACTGCTCGACTGCTAATTACTACTCATCATATATGAATGATCTGGCGTTCTTCTGGGAAAGGATACGTCCTTCACCACAGGCGCTGCTAGCTCTACATTTTACAGACAGATTAAACAGGGTGTCCACGAAGAAAGTCAAAGATGAACCAAATATATCGGTACCTAAACAAAAAAAAGCTAAGATTAAAAGAACATAAAATAATAAGAATCAAAATCAAACAACAAAGGAAAAGAAAGAGTATTAGAAAAATCATAAATCTAATATTCCTCTTGTCCTTGTCAAAGGCGTTCTTCAAAGAGGACATCACCCTGTATCTCAAGCATGTGTTCACACAGTACAAGCTGCATTTCACTGCAGCCACGATAAGTCAACCCCATCGTCCAGGATGTGCTGAATAACACATTTCCTGAGAGGT
Organism: Schistocerca piceifrons; assembly: GCF_021461385.2. Taxonomy (NCBI): domain Eukaryota; kingdom Metazoa; phylum Arthropoda; class Insecta; order Orthoptera; family Acrididae; genus Schistocerca; species Schistocerca piceifrons. The sequence continues at coordinate 1,021,521,554 of NC_060138.1, read as the reverse complement.
GGATAAGTCGTTATGGTGCCATGGCATGACCCCCACAATCTCCCATTGTCACGCAATTACATTATTTTTGTAAGGTTACGACAAGGACGGCGTACACACAACACCAGTCAATGACACTACTATTCTTCGTGCACGAAGCAATAAAGCCACCAGAACTATTGATTCTGTAGTTCTGACCCATACATGGACAGAAGTCAGACATCGCAAAGATGTTCTATGAGAGACCAGTGGAGCACACACTCAAGTTCTAGCATTACAGAAAAAAAGAGCTGTAAGCCTTCTATAAGAAACCGCAACGTAGTTTCCAAGTTATAAATTTTTGAAATGTTAGCGTTTCTTTATGGACACCCAGTACATTGTGGCTAGTAGGTACAATGAAAGTGAGAGTTTCGTCATTGTGTGTCTGCTCCGATGACAGAACAGTATATCAGTGCAGTGTGCTCGATTTTCGCAGGTCGGGCGGGCGGAGGGAGGAATTACGGCCCGTGGCGGCTTTAAAGCGACAGTGTCCTGCGCCTGCCGGATATGTGACCCGCCACGCCATACGCTCGCCATTAGGCGCCTGCAACGAAATGTGGCTCTGCGGAAACAGCAGCCGTGTCGTGTGCCACGTGGCAGGCGAAACGGCTGCTCTGTTCGCCACAGTACTCTCTGCTGCCGGACTGTTCTCTCTCTCCCTCTCTCTCTCTCTCTCCGCCTTGTGTGTGTGTGTGTGTGTGTGTGTGTGTGTGTGAGCGCCCCCGCGGGCACCCGGTATACATTGGCCGGCTGTTCCTGCGTTCCGCCCCTGGGGGCCCGCCTGACAATACACTGTCCCCGGCGGCTGGAAAGACAGATGACCCTGCAGCGCGGACGCCTCTGCACAGAGACGCGGAGGGCTCGTTCTCGGAGAAGCATCTGTAACTGGCGGCCAAATATGGATTTCTGACCATCTCAGTGAGAGACCGGTTCAGCTGAATCCAGTCGCCTGAAGGCAGAGGAAATTACAACTTCCCTGCCGTACCTCAATAAACTACTTTTGCTCCTATGACTGGAGAGCGGATGTGTTCTTCAAATAAGAAACAGCTGTGGTTGATTGTCAGTCGTGTCTTGGACTTTCTTTCAATTTGTTTTTACCAACAGAAAAAAATATTGCAGTGGTAACTTATATATATATATAAAACAAAAAAAAACGAAGTTCACAAAATGTCCGACAGATGGCGCTGGACAACAAAACGTCAGTGACTGCGCATGACAATCGCGTATAAAAGGAGCTGTAATGAGAGAGAGAATCAGATGCGCCATCAGTCGCAGCATGTTGACGTTACCTGAAAAGGCGCTTTTAGTGAAGCTGTATTATCAGAATGGGGAATGTGTTAGTTCAGCGTTACGATTCTGTCCCCATAGGAAGGGGATTCGAACGGGTAAAGGACCGTTGACAAATGCAGCTATGGCGAGAATGATTTCGAAGTTCGAAGCCACGGGTTGTTTAGACGATAGACCCCGTAGTGGACGACCGAGCACAAGGCGTAATGCTGCTGAGACAGTTCAGGAAGAAATGGAGACTGTAGCGGCTTAGTCTATGCACGGGGAAGTCAGAGCTCGTGTAGTCACACGTCGCACCGGCATTCCATACAATACTGTTTGGTTGGCACTGAGGCGTACCCTCCGATGCTAACCGTACAAAATCCATCGGCATCATGAACCGTTACCTGGTGATTTAGTGAAGCGGAGGGCATTTGCGGTGTGGGCGTTTCAAAAGATGGCGGAAGATGACGATTGGTTGAGTAACATGTTGTGGATCGACGAAGCTCATTTCAGCTCCGATGGTCTGTCAACGCCCACAACTGCAGAATTTGGGCTACCGAAAATCCTAGAACTGTCGTGGAAACTCCATTGCATGACATTTTGTGAACTTAGTTTTTTTTTTTGTTCTAATAAAACCCCATGTCATTCCAAGCACGTGTGTCAATTTGTCCAAAAAAGTGTTGAATATTTTGAGAGGTGGTAGTACTCATCGGAACAAGATGAGTAAGTTCAATATATATGAGTCACGAAATGCGTACTTTCTGAGATAAATCGAATAAACAGGAGTCTGCCAACACAAACTTTCTGCGATAAAAATATGTTTGCAGGTGGTGTTCAACGTGGCGTCCATTCCTGACAATGCACCCTTCTGCCCTTCGGCGTGAGGAATGACTCACCCTTTGAAGTATACCCCATTGTTGTTGTGCCTGCTGGCCTGTATTGTCCGCACATCGTTGAATGGCGCGGCGTAAACCACTTCCTTCAAGTGTCCATATAACCAAAAGTCTAGGGCACTGAGGTTTGGAGAGCGAGCAGGGCAAAGTGTGCCATCCCCTCCCCCTACCCCCCACCCCACACCAGCCACACCAATCCAGCAGTCCTGAAATATCTGTGTCAGATGTTCGCGCACATTGCGACGAAAGTTTGCTGGTGTGCCATCATGCATGAAACGCTTTTGCGTTCGTTGCTGCAATGCCACAGCCTCCAGCAAGTAGACAATACATTAATGAGAAAGTCCAGATAATGCGCCCCAGTTAAACTTCGTGGTAGCACATATGGCCCTATTATTGAGAATCAGTATTGATCGCTTCTTTTCTGTGTTGTTTGGCGGTTTACAACTACCCTTACATGCTGGTTGTGGAAATTCAGAACACCGTGTCTTGTTAACCCAGCCTCACCGGTAAATAAAATCTTGGACATGAACAGTGGTTCTGGGGCACAGTTGTGCAACAGCCTTAAGGTCTGAATGCGCTCTAAATGATACGGGTACAGCAATTATTCATGAAGTGCCCCCCAGATAAGAGTGTGAGATACGCCTGCTACCGCTGGTCCCAGGGATTTCTTCCACCAAACGTAGCTCACGTTCCACCATCTCAGCAATGCAGACTGTGTGGGGCCTTCCATTGGTTGTCTTCCGCGGTGCAAGGGCGCCTGTGTCCCTCAGCCGCTGGAAAAATCTGCCGGACAGCTTATCAAAGGGCACTGTACTCAGCTGATATTTTTCAGCGTAGAGGGCACGGGCTTGAAGGCTACGTCTATTTGCTAAACCTTAACAGGCTATTATATCCGCCATTTCAGTTGTCGGGTAGTAGGCTTCCATTGCTAACAAATGGCGGAATAGAGAAAATGTAAATGTACGACACCTTTTGTACGTACAAAGAGCTCAATAACAGCAAACACATAAGTGGATCTGCGCTTCTAAGAAGGTAAAAACACCATGATACATACCAAGGGCTGACAGTACTGTACAATAAGGCACACAAACAAGACGAAAACTATCGTAGCCTACAACACGACTCGAACCGACTGCAGACCACCTAATGGTAGGTAGAGTACTGTGAGTAAGACATCATAATACCCTGCCGACACATGCAACGACTGGGGCAATATCTGCAACCAAGCGTCGCGCAACACTTCCTATAAATAGGTATTTATATCTGAAAATGTGTGTTTCCTGAAACATGTTTATTGGACTTATTGTTCTTGTTTCGATGAGTACCGCCACCTCTGAACTTATTTTGTACACCCTATGTTCTTGTTATTATTGTTACCCATTTTTGCCTCCACACAATGATTAACTTGAATGTTACACGATTACTCAGTTTTTTCTTGTTTCCTTCTTCTTTTTCCCTTTTCAAAACCTCTTCATTCTTTGGTTATGTTCTTGTTTCCTTTGCTCTCTCCATATGTTGCCTGTTTCCTTTTCTTTTATTTCAGATTTCGTATTCATATTTTTGTTTCTGAATTTGTCTTTCATTTATCATTGCTGTACTGATTCCTGCTTGTTTTAGGTCTAGTTCTAATTCTTGAAACCAACTGGTTTTTTTATTTAACTGATTACTACATGAACAATCCTCTTCGTGAGTCTACTGTTGTTCATTTTGTCCATGTGTCCATAGAATGTTAGTTGGCATTTTCTGACCATGTCTGTGAGCCGGTCTGTGTGTTCATATAATTCTTTAGTTGGTCTCTTCATCCATATACCATCTCTGCGTACTGCTCCAAAAATTTTCTCAGGATTTTACGTTCTATTTGTTCTGTCTCTGTGATGCCTGTTGTTCCGATTGTGGTCGTTTGTGATGTGTGGAGTGCTTCTGGTAGTACAACTGTAGTGGCCGAGCAGTTCTAGGCGCTTCAGTCCGGAACCGCGCGACTGCTACGGTCGCAGGTTCGAATCCTGCCTCGGGCATGGCTGTGTGTGATGTCCTTAGGTTAGTTAGGTTGAAATAGTTCTAAGTTCTAGGGAACCGATGACCTCAGATGTTAAGTCCCATAGTGCTCAGAGCTATTTGAACCATTAGTACAACTGTACTGTAGTGCCTGAGTTTAGCCTGTCTTTTAAGTATTTCTTTTATTGTAGTGCGTCCATGTCAGTTTGTATGCTTTCTGAAGTGTTTCTGTTCTTTGTATGTTGGATGCCTTGTTTGGTCCTCCTATTTGTATATATTCCCCAGGATATTTGAATTTTTCCACTCAGTTAACCTTTCCGTATTTTATGCACCTGGATTGGTTGTTGTTGTCCTCTCTTTCCATGTATTGCCTCCTCTCGTACGATATCTGTAGATCTGTTTTCGCAAAGACTTCAGTAAGTATTTCAGTGCTTCTTGTGCTTCTTGTCTGTTGTTGCTGACTATTTCCAGCTCAAATGCAAATGCTAGGCATTTTATGATCGTCTTGTTTGACCACGTTCTTCCTAACTGAATTCTTTTTCCTCTTTTTTCACAGTGTTTTTGACAATTTTGTCCAAGACAATGTTGAATAAAAGCGGTGAGAGACCGTCTCCTTATTTGACCCCCTTATGTATCTCGAATGGTTCTGAGATTTCTCCCAGAAATTTTATTTTGGATGTGATGTCTGCAAATGTATGTTGTATGAGCGTTCTAGTTTTTCTGTCAGTTCCACATTCTTCTAATGTGTCAAAGAGAGTCTGCCTGGCTATGGAGTCGTAGGCCATCTTAAAGCCCACGTATGTGACTACAGTGTTATTCGTCTGTCTGGCTTTCAGGAGTGTCAGTAGGTTCCAAATTTGTTCATACATACAGAACCTTCTGGTATTCACCTATCTTTTGATCAGCTTGTGTTCCTAGTCTGTTGAGTAATGCGTTGCCGCGCGGGATTAGCCGAGAGGTCTAGGGCGCGGCAGTCATGGCCTGTGCGGCTGGTCCCGGCGGAGGTTCGAGTCCTCCCTCGGGCATGGGTGTGCGTGTTTATCCTAAGGATAATTTAGGTTAAGTAGTGTGTAAACTTAGGGACTGATGACCTTAGCAGTTAAGTCCCATGGGAATTCACACACATTTGAACATTTGAGTAATGCGTTGCAGAGAATTTTGTAGGTGACCGGTAAGAATGAGACACCTCCCTAGTTATTAGGGTGTCTTGTCGCCCTTTTTGTGGAGCGGGTTAATCAAGGCATATGTACACTCTTATGGAATTTCCTCTATATTCCACCTTTCTGTAAGGAACTCATGGATTTTCTTTGTGATGGGTTGGTCTTTGAGTTTCCAGATCTCAGAGATACTTCCGTCTTCTCCTGGGGCTCTGTTGTTTTTAGTTCCTTTATAATCTCCTGTACTTCTGCTATTGAAGGCGGCTTTGAATGTGAGTTTGGTACTGAAGAGTAGTTTTTCTTCAGGCTTCTCGCAATTGAGGAGTTTATCAAAATAATTTTTAAGAATTTTGTAGTTTTTTTAGTGTTTGTTTCCAGAGATCCGTCTGTTCTTTTGGAGCACATATTTTTAGGCTGATAACCTTTTATATTTTCACAAGCTGCGACATCGTCGCGAAAAAAACGGTGACCCATATATGTAATAAGTTTCCTTTAATTTACGTCTATTTACGTCTTTTTGTTAACAAAAAGTTTGTGACCATAGACGTAAATTAAAGGAAACTTTTATATTTTCCCTGAAAATTCTGTAGAAATTTCTCATGTTATTTCTATTGAAGTCTTCGTCGATTTCATTTGGTCTATTTTTGTCATGTGTCCTTTTCACTTTTGTAATATCTTTTGATGATTGTTTCTCGACCTTGTGGAAATCTTGCCATAAATCTTTCGCTCTGTTGCTGCTAAATTTAACGTTCAGTGGCCTGATAACAAGTTGTGTACCATCATATGTTTTCGTTTCGTAGGAGATTGACCCCAACGGATTGCATTCTGAATTGTCTTCGCGAGATCTCTCTAATTTTCTGATGAACTTTGATTAATTTCCCCAATAATTTTGTCTTTGTTTGTCGCCAAGTAATATGGGTCCAGTCTTACAATATTTTTCTGTATTGTCTTTGTGCTTCTTGGGACTGGCCTAATTTTCACTTATAGCAAATCATGGTCAGACCCAAAGAATCCTTTGCGTATTCTCATATTCAGAATTTCACTTTTATTTTTGCTTGTGATGGCCACGTAAACTATTTGAAATTTTATCCATACGTTTTTTGGGCATATTCCATGTGACGAGATTTCATTTTGGCTTTTGAAATGGCGTTGACATAGTTTTAAAGGTAAAATTTTGACAGTAAAGTGTGAGATGCTGCTCATTCTTGTTGGTGCGTTTTTGTGCTGCTTATGGGCCTGTGATCTGCTTGTACTTCTTCTCTTTGCCTAGTTGTGCACTGAAGTCTCCTAATACAATTTTAACGTGTCTTTCTGGTGTTACATATATATATATAGGGCTATTACAAATGATTGAATCGATTTCATAAATTCACTGTAGCTCCATTCATTGACATATGATCACGACACACTACAGATACGTAGAAAAACTCATAAAGTTTTGTTCGGCTGAAGCCGCACTTCAGGTTTCTGCCGCCAGAGCGCTCGAGAGCGCAGTCAGACAAAACGGCGACAGGAGCCGAGAAAGCGTATGTCGTGCTTGAAATGCACTCACATCAGTCAGTCATAACAGTGCAACGACACTTCAAGACGAAGTTCAACAAAGTTCCACCAACTGCTAACTTCATTCGGCGATGGTATGCGCAGTTTAAAGCTTCTGGATGCCTCTGTAAGGGAAATCAACGGGTCGGCCTGCAGTGAGCGAAGAAGAGGTTGAACGCGTGCGGGCAAGTTTCACGCGTAGCCCGCGGAAGTCGACGAATAAAGCAAGCAGGGAGCTAAACGTACCACAGCCGACGGTTTGGAAAATCTTACGGAAAAGGCTAAAGCAGAAGCCTTACCGTTTACAATTGCTACAAGCCCTGACGCCCGATGACAAAGTCAAACGCTTTGAATTTTCGGCGCGGTTGCAACAGCTCATGGAAGAGGATGCGTTCAGTGCGAAACTTGTTTTCAGTGATGAAGCAACATTTTTTCTTAATGGTGAAGTGAACAGACACAATGTGCGAATCTGGGCGGTAGAGAATCCTCACGCATTCGTGCAGCAAATTCGCAATTCACGAAAAGTTAACGTGTTTTGTGCAATCTCACGGTTTAAAGTTTACGGCCCCTTTTTCTTCAGCGAAAAAAACGTTACAGGATACGTGTATCTGGACATGCTGGAAAATTGGCTCATACCACAACTGGAGACCGACAGCGCCGACTTCATCTTTCAACAGGATGGTGCTCCACCGCACTTCCATCATGATGTTCGGCATTTCTTAAACAGGAGATTGGAAAACCGATGGATCAGCAATTCATGTCATGGCCTCCACGCTCTCCCAACTTAACCCCATGCGATTTCTTTCTGTGGGGTTATGTGAAATATTCAGTGTTTAAACCTCCTCTACCAAGAAACGTGCCAGAACTGCGAGCTCGCATCAACGATGCTTTCGAACTCATTGATGGGGACATGCTGCGCCGAGTGTGGGAGGAACTTGATTATCGGCTTGATGTCTGCCGAATCACTAAAGGCGCACATATCGAACATTTGTGAATGCCTAAAAAAACTTTTTGAGTTTTTGAATGTGTGTGCAAAGCATTGTGAAAATATCTCAAATAATAAAGTTATTGTAGAGCTGTGAAATCGCTTCAATCATTTGTAATAACCCTTGTTTGTAAGACAGCTTTTTTGTTGTTTGTGTCACCTAACCTTGGGAAAATTGTAGGACGGTAAGGTATCTGGAAATTTAAGTCAAGATAATATTAACAGGTATTTTTAAATAATAATTTAACAGAAAGCAAGGTTTTCGAAAACTCAAATCAAATTACAAACTGATGCCAAGACAGTGATAAGATATCTAAAAGCGTGGAAGACTGTATGGAGAAAGCGCAATAAGGTCTGCTAATTGGGACAGCTCATTAAATTATATTTTAGCGATAAAACAACGTGCCACAAATTACAGCGAATTTAAGCTGCAACACAATTTGCTTGACAAAGTAAGTAAGTAACGAAGTGCTCAGAATATGGATCCCTCTACTGCAACTGCGACACTTACATTCTATGCAGATTATATGCTGAGCAGCTTGTGTGTTATACCTGCACCACGATATGGTAGTTCGCCCCTAGAGGAGAAAAACTAACATGACGCAGCCCAATAATGAAGTGGAGATAGGTTGAACGAATTAGTTTTCACTGTTCAACTGCTGGGATATGTTACTATGGCGCAAGTATTTCAATGTTTACCAAGATTGCGGACATGTACTTGCAAACTAACTTTATTTTTTGGAGGTGATAAATAAATTGTAATGTTCCTGCTAAGAAATTATTCAGCATCTTTTGTGTTATGAACTGTCTTTATTGTTTCTGTCTGTTAATACCGTGGAATGCGAAGCTCATATGAGTTGGTGCTATTTTATTAAACTGATTACGAACTTTTACTTATTAGTTTATAAATGTTTATTTGCACAAAGGATTTTTCTATCTTCCGCTTTGATGTTATCTGACTGCTACAAAATGTATTGAAATAAAATGCTGCAGAGCGAACTTCCGATTGCTGTATTCCCTGATCCTTTATTTGGAAGAAATCCTCTTGTACACATGCATAAAATGGTTCTTTGCTACCTTGAAGAAGATGGTGAGTTGACCTTGAGTGCGACATCGTTCGTTGAAGTTGTTTTGTACTTAAATGATTAAAAGAAATAAGAAGCCAAGTGATGTTTCTTTGGAATTATCATACATTTTTCAATTTGTTGTTTTGGCACTAGACATTATCACAAACTCTAACCGCGAATTGCATCACATTAGTTCACACTGTTCATTGCTTTGTAGATACAAGTATGTTCCACGATTTTCTCATTTAACTGTCGTTACTATCGTATACCATCAGTGTTCTTTCGAGAACTGTTACGTCTCTCGATATTTGTTATATCTCTTTAATCGTATTCGTCGTCTGCCTTCTTGCGTCCACCCTTCCGACGCCTGAAGCTGCTCCCGCTCTTCCGTCCTGTTGTGGCCTGTTCTGTGTCCTGGTGGGGTCTGCCGCTAACGACGCTGCCTGGGGCCACTACCATTTTCCAAATGGTTCAAATGGCTCTGAGCACTATGGGACTTAACATCTGTGGTCATCAGTCCCCTAGAACTTAGAACTACTTGAACCTAACTAACCTAAGGACTTCACACACATCCATGTCCGAGGTAGGCTTCGAACCTGCGACCGTAGCAGTCGCGCGGTTCCGGACTGCACGCCTAGGACCGCTAGACCACCGCGGCCGGCACCATTTTCCACAAATCGCATTTTTAGCGTCTTGGCGCTCCACCTTAAGCTTGCCGTCGTTGCCACCACATGACGTGATACGACGTGCCAAAGCGTACACTGTTGTTTTAAAACATTTCCTATTCTTACATGTGCTTTTTCTTAGCAAACTTCTACGTGCAGTGAGGTTGAGTTCTGAGTTGATTTATTTGTCTACACAATATTTGTAATTATTTATCAATTGTTACACTACTGGCCATTAAAAATGCTACACCACGAATATGACGTGCTACAGACGCGAAATTTAACCGTCAGGAAAAGACGCTGTGATTTGCAAATGATTAGCTCTTCACAGCATTCACACAAGATAGGCGCCGGTGGCGACACCTACAACGTGCTGACATGAGGAAATTTTCCAACCGATTTCTCATACACAAACGGCAGTTGACCGGCGTTGGCTGGTGAAACGTTGTTGTGATGCCTTGTGTAAGGAGAAGAAATGCGTATCATCACGTTTACGACTTTGATAAACGTCGGATCGTAGCCTATCGCGACTGCGGTTTATCGTATCGCGACATTGCTGCTCGCGTTGGTCGAGATCCAATGACTGTTAGCAGAATATGGAATCGGTGGGTTCAGAAGATTAATACAGAACGCCGTGCTGGATCCCAACGACCTCATGTCACTAGCAGTCGAGATGACAGGCATCTTATCCGCATGGCTGTAACGGATCGTGCAGCCACGTCTCGATCTCTGAGTCAACACATGGGGACGTTTGCAAGACAACAACCATCTACACGAAAAGTTCGAGGACGTTTGCAGCAGCATGGACTATCAGCTCGGAGACCATGGCTGCGGTTACCCTTGACGCTGCATCACAAACAGGAGCGCCTGCGATGGTGTACTCAACGACGAACCTGGGTGCACGAATGGCAAAACGTCGTTTCTTCGGATGATTCCAGGTTCTGTTTACAGCATCATGATGGTCGCATCCGTGTTTGGCGACATCGCGCTGAACGCACATTGGAAGCGTGTATTCGTCATCGCCATACTGGCGTATCACCTGGCGTGTTGATATGGGGTGCCAATGGTTACACATCTCGGTCACCTCTTGTTCGCACTGACGGCACTTTGAACGGTGGACGTTACATTTGAGATGTGTTACGGCCCGTGGCTCTACCCTCCATTCGATTCCTGCGAAACTCTACATTTCAGCAGGATAATGCAGGATCACATGTCGCAGGTCCTGTACGGGCCTCTCTGGATACAGGAAATGTTCGACTGCTGCCCTGGCCAGCACATTCTCCAGATCTCTCACGAATTGAAAACGTCTGGTCAATGGTGGTCGAGCAACTGGCTCGTCACAATACGCCAATGACTACTCTTGATGAACTGTGGTATCGGGTTGAAGCTGCATGGGCAGCTGTACCTGTACACGCCATCCAAGCTGTGTTTGACTCAATGCCCAGGCGTATCAAGGCCGTTATTACGGACAGAGGTTGTTGTTCTGGGTACTGATTTCTCAGGATCTATGCACCCAAATTGCGTGAAAATGTAATCAAATGTCAGTTCTAGTATGATATATTTGTCCAATTTATACACATTTATCATCTTCATTTCTTCTTGGTGTAGCAATTTTAATGGCCAGTAGTGTAAAAATGTGTGTTTATATCGAAGATTACGAAGGTACAATCACCTTAAAAAATACTTTCTGTGAAGTGAAGGATTATTTAGATAACACAGTGGGCAATTATAGGAACAGAAATGTAACATAAGTAAATTATCATAAAACACTTCTGTAATTTCACAATGCACTTGTGCAGTAATTTAATTTTCTGGAAAATTTTACACCAACGCTGTGCAAGGAATAATACGAAAATTTTAATCTCTTTCTTAACCCATCTTGTCGCTCAATATTGAGGGCTGCTGACTCAATTTTCAAACAAATAAATGGGAAGTTATGAGACACAAAATGGAAATATAACTTCATCGTCATAAGCTGGCTGTCAGATTATTGTGTGTGTGGTAAGCGGTGTTGATAAATGTATGAAAAGTGTAGCACTGTCTACATTATTAAATAAATCCCTTTCCAAGAATGTATAAACAATATTTTACTGTACATAACGGACAAACTGAAATAAACTGCGCTGTTTTAAATGCTCCAGCTTTTTATTCTGAAGGATGGAGGTTCTGAACTCAAACCCGCCATTTAGGTTTTCCGTCGTTCCCTGCACCACTTCAGCCACACACCCTGACCGTTCTTTGTATTGGCCATGCCCAGCTACCTGTCCCATCCTTGTCAAATTGGACCAATAAGTATTTAAATGCATGTAAAAATGAATTACGTTTTTTCGCTCTTAAACTGTAATGCTATATTGCATTCGATATCCTTGTGCAAGTGATCGAAAGATCAATAAGACTACTACGACGACTACTGCTACTACTAACAACTACCATTACTACTATGGAGGACAATGATTCAAACCCCACCCCGATTCATGTTTTCGGTGGTTGGACTGTCATCTAAGGCGACTGACAGGATGATTCCTTTAAAAAGAAACGTCCAGTTTCTTTCCCTGTCCTTCGCTAATGCGACATAATGCTCCGAGCCTAGTGACATCGTCATCTTAAAGGCTCTTGTATGCTGAGATATTCAAAGAAAAGTCTCTCAGCAAGCGACAATACAAAATATTATTAATGATATAAGACTTCGTGTAAGTTAACTATCGCGACAAGAAAGTTAGTTCCAGTGATGATGGAAGCACCGCGTAATGCAAGTACTGACAATTCCCCAAAATAGAACTCATGAACATTTAAACACACCATCGTGAGAAAATTAAAGTGGAACTCTATCAGGTCAGTGAGTGTATTGGGTGTCGTTATTGTTCGATAACGCTTGACCGATCGGTTGAGAGTAGATATACGTTAAAATTTACATAAGATAAAGACGGAAGCTCAGCAAATTAATCTCTTGGGTCTCCATTAATCTCTTTCAATTATCTGTCTCAAATTACAGAAGATATAACGATGAAACATGAATAGTATTCAATCATTTCTTCAGTGAACAAGCCGCTTCCGATTTTCGACATCGGCAACTGGAATTTATAAAGATACAATGACAATTATGTCCATGACAAAGCAAATGAGGGAATTAATTGATTCCGAAATAATTAAACACGACTATTTATAACAAATATGCCAATCACTGGCAGAAAACAGGAAAGCAATACACTTACATCTGACCTCTCTGAGGCTACACAGGAAAAAATCGCAACCGTATTTCTTAGACAGATGTACTGATGTACGAGGGGCATGCAATAAGCAATGCCACATAGATTTTTCTCGGCCAGTTAAATCGCTAATTTGTTGTTCGACATCATGGAATATTCTCACCTGAGCCACTATAGTTTCAAGAAGTTTCGATAAATGGTAGCACTGTACGTATTATAAATGGCGTCTGTAGCGGAGATGCGTTCCAAGCAGAGAGCTATCATTGAGTTTCTTTTGGTGGAAAACCAGAGCATTTTAGATATTCAGAGGCGTTTGCACGTTGCCTACGTAGACCTGACAGTGGACAAAAGCACAGTGAGTGGTTGGGCGAGGCGTCTGCCACCGTCGCAACAAGGACGCGCAGATCTACACGACCTCCCGTCTGCTGGTCGGATGCACACAGCTGTGACTCCTCCTACATTGAAACGGCTTCAGAGTGTTTGTCGCCACAAAAATGCAAACGAAATTCTCCGCACGGCCTCTCAGAGTTCTGCGCTCCCGAGAGAAGCTCCCAAAACTTCTTTTGACTGTTCTCCTCATCACGCTACAGCCTTGATATCGCACCTTCTGACTTCCACCTGTTTCGCCCAATGAAAGATGCACTTCGCGGGAAGCAGTACGTGGCGGATGTGGAGGTTGTTGACGCTCCAAGACGTTGGCTCCGACTTCGGTTAGAAGAGTGGTACCATGGGGGCATACAGGCCCTCCCTGCAAGGTGGGGTAAGGCCGTCGCATTGAACGAAGATCGTGTTGAAAATAGGGATTTGTAGCCTAAAGAGTGGGAAATAATATAATGTACTGGAATCCTGAATAAAACCAACCTGCTTTCACAAAAAATGGTTGCGTTACTTATTGAACGGCCCTCGTACATTCGTTTGTCGTAAACAGCACAGATTAAGAAAAGGCAAACCTACGTTTCTAGCATTTGTAGACTTAGAGAAAGTTGACTGGAATACTCTCTTTCAAATTCTGAAGGTGGCAGGGGTAAAATACAGGAAGCGAAAGGCTATTTACAATTTGTACAGAAATCAGGTGGCAGTTATAAGAATCGAAGGACATGAAAGGGAAGCAGTGGTTGGGAAGGGAGTGAGACAGGGTTGTAGCTTCTCCCTGATGTTATTTAATCTGTATATTGAGCAAGCAGTAAAGGAAACAAAAGAAAAATTCGGAGTAGGTATTAAAATCCATGGAGAAGAAATAAAAACTTTAAGTTCACTGATGACATTGTAATTCTGTCAGAGACAGCAAAGGACTTGGAAGAGCAGTTGAACGGAATGGACAGTGTCTTGAAAGGAGGATATAAGATGAATATCAACAAAAACAAAACGAGGATAAAGGAATGTAGTCGAGTTAAGTCAGGTGATGCTGCGGGAATTAGATTAGGAAATGAGACACTTGAAGTATTAAAGGAGTTTTGCTATTTGGGGAGCAAAATAATTGATTATGGTCGAAGTAGAGAGGATATAAAATGTAGACTGGCAATGGTAAGGAAAGCGTTTCTGAAGAAGAGAAATTTGTTAACATCGAGTATAGATCTGTCAGAAAGTCGTTTCTGAAAGTATTTGTATGGAGTGTAGCCATGTATGGAAGTGAAACATGGACGATAATAGTTTAGACAAGAAGAGAATAGAAGCTTTCGAAATGTGGTGCTACAGAAGAATGCTGAAGATTAGATGGGTAGATCACATAACTAATGAGGAGGTACTGAATAGGATTGGGGAGAAGAGGAGTTTGTGGCACAACTTAACAAGAAGAAGGGATCGGTTGGTAGGACATGTTCTGAGGCATCAAGGGATCAGCGATTCAGTATTGGAGGGCAGCATGGAGGGTAAAAATCGTAGAGGGAGACCAAGAGATGAGTACACTAAGCAGATTCGGAAGGATGTAGGCTGCAGTACGTACTGGGAGATGAAGAAGCTTGCACAGGATAGAGTAGCATGGAGAGCTGCATCAAACCAGTCTCACGACTGAAGACCACAACAACAAACAGCATAGCGTAGCGGTGGCACAGAGTACCGGAAGCTTGTGTTCTCTGATAAACATGCACTTTGATTAGGAAGATAAAAGAAATAACAGAATCGTTTAAACAGTACTTCAAAATTTAGTGTTTCACGTCGACGGAACGGTAAGCTCTAATCTTCCTCACTTGACGTCACTCTGCAACAATCTTGCACAACACGTACTATTGCATTGCTTTCACTTGAATTCCCAGGTATTTAGACATGAAAATAAAACGTGCAGCTACTCTGAAAAACTACTCGTATCATATACTGAAACGGAAGGATTTCATACAAACCATTTGATTAGCTAACATTTTTTCAGTCTAAGAACACGAGTGCTGAAAAAGAAATATAAGCGGTGGTAGTATTAAGAAGTCTAGAGATACAATGAAATTACTGTTTACGTGTGCTCGCTATATGATGCTCTACTATCACTTAATTTCTTCTTTCATTACTTATTTTACTAGCCAGAAAGAGAGCAAGGGCGGTACACGGTTAGATGTTAACATCACGTCGAAGGGGTGGTGGTCAGAGACGAAACACTTGTTCAGAAGGACAAAGACTCAAAGGCCTAATCGAGTGAAATATTTTGGGACTCTCATAATAACGAAGACAAACCTCAGAAGGTCGAAATCCGCACGACATGACGAGAAATTGAGCCCATGATTTTCTGAATAGCCAAAGTAAGTAACAAGATGTATCGACACATGTCATTTCTAGACGATTTTGATGTTCAGTAATCAATAACAGCAAGGAATCCAACAATCATTAACTCTGTACTTTTTCAGTATTCAACGCCTTTGATGAATCGCACTAGTTTGTTATTGTGTAAACATTATCGAATTATAGTAAACAATGTTTGGAATCATTTGCATCATTTTGAAGTTGTACTGCATTGAGGCAGTTACAATCCTGTGAGACACATGCGTTGACAGCGGACTGCGCGTGTGTGTGTTCGTTATCTGCGGCAAAACGGCTAGCGATGAAACAAAAAACAGTAATTACAGGAGCGGCACGCTCGACTGCCGCTGATTGCGCTATTAATCCGTTATTTCAACAAACGGGTGTTTCCCCTGCGACGCCCTGTCCAAATCTACTAAATACTTTGTGTCCAAATGAACTCTGCGAGCATGGGCCTGATGTTGAATACTAAAGACTTTCTGCAAACAGTGTTACTCTCTTCGTCAATCCAAATCCAAATTTAAATTGCACAGACGTTACATTCGTGACAACGTACACGTGTCATTAAGATTCGAATTCGAAATAACATTATCAGAAAAGGTACATCAGTATTATTTGAACCTCACAACAAGCAGAGAACTTCTGTCTTTGGGTTAAAAGAGAACATCGGTTTCCAGTATGGCCTGAAACAGTTTTCATATAATTTAAAAAAGCCTAGCGTTAATATTCCTCTTTTTCAGTTCATTGTAATAACAAAGAGTGCAGAGTAATGTAAAAGTTATATCTGACAGTGTTTGTGCAAACATGGACTTCAATTTACTGTTACTGCAAGCTGCACACAACAGCCTTCCTCAATTAAAATTTCTAATTTAGTGCATGTTTTTTTCCGATAGAATATAAAACAGGCACACGGCCAACAAAATAGGTGAACTACCTCGATAACAATAGATGTTTTCTCGGCGTTCCGTGCAAGCAGTCCAGATCAGTCAGTGGAGATACTTAAAGAACAACCACATACTAAAAAAAATGCAGAGTTCCGTAAACCGACGACAAAGTATTTCATTCTTTAAATATTGCTATCATTTCATATGATTGATAATCAAGCCTTACAAATATTTTTAAATATATACTCTGTTTTGAACTAAAATAAATAAAAGCAGTCACAGAATATCATATACCTCGAAAAAGATCGTTACATGTGAAACACTGAGAAATGTCTCAACCCTGTTGCTTTCAAACACAGCCTAATGCCGCAGACTCTCAATACTAATTCTTAAAGTAACAGGAACACTTTTGTGTATTATTTCTCTTGCACAAATGTATTATAATCAAGAGTAGTTTGTCTTCTGTGAGGGGAAAATGACACCTTTTTTATGAACAGAGACTGAGAATGTCGATCCCTTAACACAAGTACGTGTGTCTTTATACGGAAATATTTTGAGATAATGTATTATCTAAAAGTCTGAGAAAAGCTGCTTGATACTCTTCAAATTTTATCACATCACGTCATATTAATACCTCGTTTTTGTAGTTAGTTTCATGCTTCGTGGATAATTTGAATAACTTTTTTTTATCGTAATGATGTGGAACGAGTCAACTTGCTTCTGTAATTAATACACTGACAATTCTGCTTCAATTTTTGAATCTTTGACCATGTCAGGTCCACAGATAAACTTCAGGAATTCCAGTACAGCTTGTTCAAGAACATCAACTCTCTCCATAAATTCTGCATTAAAATGTAACATGTGAAAAATTTTCTTACACAGAAACAAACTCTTAGAGCTTCCAGTGCTGTTTTGTGTGTTTGTCTGAAAGAAGATTAGCATTATTCCTAATAACTGAAGAAAATGTTAGACCTATCTTCACGATTATAGTGTGGCGTTCAGTAATGCTTAGAGATGATTAGAGATAAATTTTTACCTTATCAGTTCAGTTATGAGTAATATATTGTATAAGTACATAAGGAAAAGCCCAACAAGCTACAACAAAAATTTAAAACCAATGATAATAATCACTAGCGCGAACGCTGTAAGCGTTGGAAAAGATGTATTTTGCTATGCCCTGAAGACGAATGACAAATGATGGAAACTCCATTAAGTTTTTTGTCAATTATTTAGAGGACTCTGTCTTTAGCTCTCGTGGGGAGAAGACGTATTCTTGTGATAAGTGTGTAGTAGACGTTGTGTTTCCTGAATAATAATTTTTATGAAAGTATGAAGTGCGAGAGTTCTTTTTAGTGCAAAACGACGAAAGTTTTCTGTTCTTCTGCGCACTATGCTAATGTCATGTCAGTGTAGCTGCCTGCATCTGAAAAGGAAGTCCGATAAAAATCAGTATTGTATTCACGGTCGAGAAGTAGTCATGTCGGAAGAAGAGGCATATAACCAAATTACGTAAATCTCAACGGCGTAAATCAAGCAAAGTCGACGTAAGTTTACGCCACCACTGACTTACAATTTACAAGATCGGTAAATTAAAAGTGAAAGACAATTCATTCGCTGCAAAATTCATAAAAATTAACATGACAATAATGTGATTAATTAGATTAATAATAATAATTTTTATATATATTTGCGCATCTGGCGACCGTGACAGGAGATTGAGAAAGCCATTAAACCAGTTGTGTATAAAGTAAATTGTTCATAATTATTTATGACATTGTATGAAATTTTTTGCATGTACTAATTATTTTTAAATTTTCATGTGCAACATCACGACTGGGAGCAAAATAACCAGAACCAAAAATTCATGTGGATAAAGAATCAAAAGTTAAAATGGAATTTACGGAAGATTTTGAAAATACACTGTTTGTTTCATCGCAGGAAAGGTAGGAGCGCAACGCAACCGCTTGCTTAGCTGTGCTTGGTAGCGTCTCCTGCGTAGTAATTAGAAACCCCTTTCCTTAATTTCTCTTCCTAAATGTATTGTAATGAATTTTTCAGAAATTGTGCATAATTATTAGCGAGACAAAAGTTTGAAGTTTTGTGTCACAACATTTCGTGCGTCATAAAAGTAGCCAATTAACGCTTGAAGACACGTAAGTCATATATTTAAATTTCCAAAAATAATATATTTCAATTTTCTATTTTTCAAAATTTTAATTTTAATATTCAATCAAAATGTCACAAAAATCAGTTTCCATTATTGCTGACAATGGCGAAAAAGTAATGAGCCAAGATGGTGTACAATTGCAACACAGAACATTTGAAGTACCAGCGCCACGTGTTCCACAGTTAGATGTATTAAGCAGTTCAGAGATGAACATAACCAAAGTAACAAGTGCTCGTGAGTTTTCACGGAGTTCTAACTTTTATGATACGCTGATGACAACAGGTGGAACGACATCACGTATCTCCGCGAGCAACATTCTGCTCGCCCAGGAAAACATGGAAAGCGAAGTAACATGATTTTTGATTACAGTTTACCGTTACCCATCATACTAAATCCAAATGTCAATTCAAAAAGTACCGTTGTTAACAACCAAAGTACATAAAAAAGCAACCAAAATAGCGGACTTGCCACAATACTTCAAAAACTCGATATCTCGAGCACCGAAATAAAGAATACAAACGCCAGTTACACCAATTTGAATGCAGACATACAAAATACAAACATCGTTTGCGTGCAGACGTAAAAAATATAAACACCAATTTGTTATCGGACATAAATACAAAATTTGACAGTTCGTCGCAAAACTTTACAATAATCACACAAGACATAAACAACATAAAACAAGAGAAGAAACAAGTTTTAAAACATTTTCAGAATACAGTCACATACCCGATCAATGATTTGACTAAGAATTTCCACGAGAAAATTTAAAGACAAGGAAAAACAGCTAAAGCAAGATATACTCAATAATATATTCCAAAACTAAGTTACATTTTTAAGGCAATACTTGAGGGTAAATATAGCACAAATAACAGTTATCCTTAGGAGACATACAATATTACAGAGGCATCAGAGATGCCACGAAAAAGAGAAACAAATTACCCACAATGTTTCTAGTGTTTTTGCACAATGGCGTTTCCATTTATATCTCATACGAATATGCATTGAATTTCTTTTTGTTTCACTTGCAATCTACGTCCTCAATTACTTGCTGGCTGTATTCCAATATATGTCTTCCTCTACAGTTTTTGCCTTCTAAAGCTCCCTCTAGTACCATGGAGTCATTCCCTTATGTCTTAAAGCTGTGCTGTAATCTCATCCCTTCTCCTTATCAGTGTTTTCCACATATTTCTTTCGTCTCCGATTCTGCGTCGAAGCTCTTCATCCCTTACTTTATGAGTCCACCTAATTTTCAACATTCGTCTGTAGCACCACATCTCAAATGCGTAGATTCTCTTCTGTCCTGGTTCTCCCATATTACATGTCTTACTACCATACAATCCTATACTCCAGACGTACATTCTCAGAAATTTCTTCCTCAAATTAAGGCCGATATTTGATATTAATAGACTTCTCTTTTCCAGGAACCCCATTTTTGCCATAGCTAGTCTGCTTTCGATATTCTCCTTGCTCCGTCCGTCAGTGGTTATTTTACTGCCTAGGTAACAGAATTCCTCAACTTCATCGACATCGTGACCATCAATCCTGATGTTAAGTGTCCGCTGTTCTCATTTCTACTATTTCTCATTACCTTCTTTCTTCGATTTACTCTTAATCCATAATGTGTACTCATTAGACTGTTCATTCCGTTCAGCAGATCATGTAATGCTTTTTCACTTTCACTCTGGATAGCAATGTCATCAGCCAATCTTATCACTGGTATCCTTTCACTTTGAATTTTAATTCCACTCCTGAATCTTTCTTTTATTTCCATCCTTGCTTCCTCGATGTACTGATTGAACAGTAGGAGCGACAGGCTACAGCCTTGTCTTACACCCTTTTTAAAACGAGAACATCGTTTTTGGTTGCCCACTCTTATTATTCCCTCTAGGTTGTTGTACATATTGCATATGACCCGTCTCTCCCTAAAGCTTATCCCAACTTTTTCAGAATTCCAAATATCTTGCACCATTTTATATTGTCGAACGCTTTTTCCAGGACGACAAATCCTATGAACGTGTTTCATTTTTCTTAGTCTCGCTTCCATTATCAACCGCAACGTCAGAATTGCCTCTCTCGTACCTTTACCTTTCCTGAAACCAAATAGATCGTCATCTAGCGCATCCTCAATTTTTCTTTTCCATTCTTCTATACATTATTCTTGTAGGCAACTTGGGTGCAGGATGCATGAGCTGTTAAGCTGATTATACGATAATACTCGCACTTGTCTGCTCTTGTCGTCTTAAAAATTGTGTGGATGATGCTTCTCCGAAAGTCAGATGGCATGTCACCAGTGTCATATATTCCTCATAACAACTTGAACAGTGGTTTTGTTGCCACTTCCCCAAATGATTTTAGAAATTCTGATGGAATGTTATCTATCCCTTCTGCCTTATTCTATCTTATCCAAGGCTCGCTTAAATTCTGATTCTAATACTGGATCCCCTGTCTATTCTAAATCGACTCCTGTTTCTTCTTTTATCACATCATACAAATCTTCCCCCTCATATAGGCTTTCAATGTATGTTTCCACCTGTCCGCTCTCTTACTTTATCAGTGGAATTCCCTCTGCACTCTTAATGTTACCACCCTTTTTTTTAATGTCACCGAAGGTTGTTATAACTTTCACGTATGCTGAGTCAGTCCTTCCGATAATCATTTTTTTTCGATGTCTTCACATTTTTCCTGCAGCCATTTGGTCTTAGCTTCCTGCACTTCCTATTTGGTTCATTCCTCAGCGACTTGTATTTCTGTATTCCTGAGTTTCCCGGAACGTTATTGTACTTGCTCCTTTCATCAATCAACTGAAGTATTTATTCTGTGCCTATGTTTTCCTTCCCAACTTCTGTGATGGCCCTTTTTAGAGATGTTTATTCCTCTTCAACTGTACTGCCTAGTAAGCTATTCCTTATTGCTCTATCTATAGCCTTAGAGATGTTCAAGCGTTTCTCGTCATTCCTTAGTACTCTCGTATCCCACTTTTTGCGTATTGGTTCTTCCTGGCTAATGTCTTAAACTTCAGCCTACTTTTCACCACTAGTACAGTGTGATCTGAGTCTACATCAGCTCCTGGGTACGCCTTACAATCCAGTGTCTGATTTCGGAATCTCTGCCTGACCCTGATGTAATGTAGCTGAAATCTTCGTTTGTCGCCAGTCATTTTCCAATTATACCTCCTTCTCTTGGGTAGTGTATTCGCTACTACTAGCTGAAACTTGTTACAGAACTCAGTTAATTTTTCTCTTCTCTCATTTCTTGTCGCAAGCCCATATTCTCCAGTAACCTTTTCTTCTACTCCTTCCCCTACACCTGCATTCCAGTCCCCCCCATGACTATTGGAGTTCCATCCCCCTTCACATACTGTATTACCCTTTCAATATCCTCAAACACTTTTTTTACCTCTTCATCTTCAGCTTGAGACGTCGGCATGTATACCTGAACTATTGTTGTCGGTGTTGGTTTGCTGTCGGTTGTGATAAGAACAACCCTGTCACTGAACTGTTCACAGTAACACACTCTCTGCCATACCTTCCTATTCATAAAGAATCCTTCTCCTGTCGTAGCACGCTGATATTGCTCCATACTCATCTGACCAGAAATCCTTGTCCTCTTTCCACTTCACTTCACCAACCCCTATTTTATCTAGATTAAGCCTTTGTATTTTCCTTTTTAGATTTTATGGTTTCCCTACCACCTTCAAGTTTATAGCATTTCACGCGTCGACTCGTAGAACATTGTCCTTCTGTTGATTATACAATCTTTTTCTCACGGTAACCTGCTCCTTGGCAGTCCTCTCCCGGATATCGGAATGAGGGACTATTCCGGAATGTTTTGCCAATGGAGAGATCATCATGGCACTCCTTCAATTACAGGCCTCATATCCTATGGATACACGTTACATGTATTTAATGCACTGGTTTCCATTGTCTTCTGCATCCTCATGCCGTTGATCATTGCTGATTCTTCCGCCCTTAGGAGCAGTTTCCCAACCCTAGGACAAGAGAGTGCCCCGAACCTTTGTCCGCCCCTCCGCTCCCTTTGACAAGGCCGTTGGCAGAATGAGGGTGACTTCTTATGCCGGATGTCTTCGGCCGCCAGTGCTGATTATCTATCAAAATTTAAGCCACGGCGATATTCGAACCCGAGATCGAAGATGGTCTGATCGTGAGTCAAAGACTCTACCCCTCAAGGAACAACAGGGTGTTGTTCCTTGTGTTTGGTCTGGGCGGACTAGACATCCGTTCAAGCTGATCGTTGACTCCTTTACTCAGTTTTTTATTTTTTTATTTTTTTCATTACAGGGAGCCAGTAGCCCTCTGACCAAACACGCTGAGTTACCGTGCCGGCGCCCTAGACCACGGGTCACACTCGGTAAGGTGGGTGTCCTTGACAGCGTACTACTCTAAAGAGCATTGGAACCTCACTTGGCCGTGAATGGCACTGTATTTAAGACATGGTATAATACGACAATTATTTGTATAAATTTATTTTTCCTTTTACCTCGGTTTTCGCGCTATAAGTATAAGACAGTTTCGGAATATATAGTTATCGCTATATTATTCATGCCTGTACTACATAAACGAAAATGTAGTTATTCTTGAAATTATCGTACGGATGTCTACGAGAAGTCCGCTATAAGCATCCATGAAGAAAAAGTAAATTCAAGCCACAGCAAATCCAACAGTAAACGTCCAGGTCATGGATTAATATGACTGTCGTAGAATAGACAACCTTCTTTTCAATACGCGATCGTCTGACAGTCCTCAACTACGTAGTAATGGACATATTCCCAATTACACGCAGTAACATTTTTTTAATTCTAATTATTTTAAGCAATTTTATTCACCTCTTAACCATATGAGTTTCAACAATATAAAAAGCATTTGATTTTAAAATGTTCCCAAAACTAACCTTTATTATCACAGAAGGCAACGAGTACAACAGGAAATTTACAAAAAGCGTGCAATCAATTGTTTCAGTTTGGAATCATTGGGACATCCATATTTCATCTACCGATCATTTCATGTGATATATTTGAAAGCAATTTTTAATTTTTTCCTAGACACAATCCACCATTCCGAAACTTCTATAAACTCGTAATGCCTCAAACAAACTGTAGTGCTAAATAACAAGGAAAGACCTGCCCTAAATATAGCAAAATTAAATCCATTTACAAAATTTATGACATTATATACTGCCCCAGTGGTTTCATATCGAAAAAACTCATGAAAACTATAGTACAAACCCAAATTTATGTTACACTTTCACTGCTAGTGCTATCCTCAATATGATCACTATAGAAAAACCACGCGTCTCAATCTCCCACATTCACATAGTAAATACTCTGCACCAACTATTACTCGAACGGTGTAAGTGAACACTGCAATGCACAAAATTAGTAGCAGTATATCACTGTACCGTTAGATTTCTCTGTTCTCCAGTTGCATCGGTAGTTTCACGTGAAAGACACTGGTACTTCAAAACAAAATTAATAAAATGGAGTTCTGAGTTGGTAATCACTGGTGCCCAGAGGGTTGAAACGTTGTGACATATATAGTCTCATTAATCTGCCCAACATTTTTGATGTGGTCACTAGTGTGTTCACTGCAATATGGCAATAATAATGGGCGTATGGCATTGGTGGCCGGTAGACCCCTTGTGGGGCGGTTCGGCCACCGCTCCACAAGTTCTTCAACGCCACTACGGCGACTTGCGAGTGAATGAGGGCATCTCGAGGCAGAGAAAATCCCTGACCCCGCCGGGAATCGAACCCGGGACCCCGTGCGAGGGAAGCGAGAGCGCTACCGCAAGACCACGAGCCGCGGACTCTGAAATACGGTAAAGAAAAGTCACCCGAGTCTTGTAGTAACCGAGCGTACCTTGACCACATCGTTTGAGAGTCAAACAAGTTACCAGTCGATCTCATTTTACATGTTAGAAAAGTATAGGGAACCGGCATGTTAGCTCAGCATGTTCGGTCAGAGGGTTAGGTGCCCTGTGTACTAAAAACCATGAGTTAACGGATCAACGATGGACTTTTAACATGTGTCATGGGACGTCCTCCCGAACATATACAACGAACAATTGCGAACAAAACGAGATCAGCAAAAAAAGGGGGTGGAGGTCGAAGACTTCTGGCATAAGAAGTCACCCTCCCATTCTGCCAACAGCTTTGTCAAAGAGGTCGGTGGAGTGGACAGCTGTTCAGGGCTCTCTCTTGTCGTTGGGATGGGAAACTGCTCATAAAGCCAGAAGAATCAGAAATGATCAACGGCTTGAGGATGCAGAAGGCAATGGAAACCACTGCATTAAATACACATGTCGCGTAGTCACAGGACATGTGGTCTGTAACTGGAAAAATGTCATGATGATATCTCCATTGGCAAAAGATTCCAGAACATTCCCACATTCGCATCTCAAGGAGGGGCTACCGAGGTGGAGGTGACCATGAGCAAAATTTTCAATAACCAACGGAAGGATAAGGTTCTACGAGTCGGGATGTGGAATGTCTGAAGCTTGAACGTGGTAGGGAAGCTAGAGAATCTGAAGCAGGAAATGCAAAGTCTCCATCTAGATTTAGTAAGGGCCAGTAAAGTGAAATGGAAAGAAGACAAGGATTTCTGGTCAAGTGAATGTAAGGTAATGTCAACAGCAGCAGAAAATGGTGTAAAGGGCGTAGGATTCGTGCTGAAAAGAAAGGTAGGGCAGAGAGTGTGTTACTGCGAACAGTTCAGCGATATGCTAGTTCTTATCAAAATCGACAGCAAACCAACACCGAAAACAATAATTCAGGTATACATGCCGACGTCGCAAGCTCAAGATGAAGAAATAGAGAAAGTACAAGAGGATATTGAAAGGGTAATACATTACGTAGAGGGAGACGAAATTCTATTAGTCATGGGAGACTGGAAGCAGTTGTAGGGGAAGGGACAGAAGAAAAGCTTGCAGGAAAATGTGGGCTTGGGACAAGGAATGAGAGAGGAGAAGGATAAACTGAGTTCTGTAATAGGTTCTGTAACAGCGAATACTCTGTTCAAGAAGAGGAGATTTATTTTGCAAATGCCGGGTTCTACGGAAAAATTTCAGTAAGACCACATTATGGTGAGACAGAGATTGCGGAATCAGATACTGGATTGAAAGGCGTATCCACGAGCACATATAGACTCAGATTGCAATATAGTAGTGATGAAGAGTAGGCTAAAGTTTAAGAGACTCTTGAGGGTCAATACGCAAAGAACTGAGATACGGAAATACTAAGGAAAGAAGAGACGTGCTTCAATTCCCTGTGGCTATAGATACTGCAGTAAGGAATAGCTCAGTAGGTAGTACAGTTGAAGAGGAACGGATATCTTTAAAAAGGGCAATTACGGAAGTTGGAAGGAAAAACATAGGTACAAAGAAGGTAACTACGAAGAAACCATGGGTAACAGAAGAAATATTTCAGTTGATCGATGACAGAAGGAAGTACAAAATTGTTCGAGGAAATTCAGGAATACGGAAATACAAGTCACTGAGAAATGAAATAAATAGGAAGTGCAGGGAAGCTAATACGAAATGGTTGCATGAAAAATGTGAAGAAATCGGAAAAGAAATGATTGTAAGAAAGACTGACTCTGCATGTCTGAAACTCAAAACAACCTTCCGTGAAATTACAAACAAGGTTAGTAACATTAAGAGTGCAACGGGAATTCCGCTGTTAAATGCAGAGGAGAGAGCGGATAGGTGGAAACAGTACATTGAAGGTCTCTATGAGAGGGAAGATTTGTCTGATGTGTTAGTAGAAGAAACAGGAATCGATTTAGAAGAGACAGGGAATACAGTATTAGAATCAGAATTTAAACGAGCTGTGGAGGACTTAAGATCAAATAAGGCAGAAGGGATCGATAATATCCATCAGAATTTCTAAAAACAAAAGGATTATCGACGTTGTTCTGACTTTCGGAAAAAAAAATCGGGCGATTGTAAGAGCTGATAAGTGCGAGAATTATCGCACAATTAGGTTAATAGTTCATGCATCGGAGATGCTGACAAAGATAATATACAGAAGAATGGAAAAGAAAATTGAGGATGTCTTATATCATGATCATTTCGGTTTTCGGAAAGGTAAAGGAAACTGGAGGGCAGTTCTGAAGTTGCGGCTGATATTGGAAGCAAGACTAAAGAAAAGTCAAGACACGTTCATAGGATTTGTCGACCTGGAAAAAGCGTTCGACAATGTGAAATGGTACAAGATGTTCGAAATTCTGAAAAAACTAGGGATAAGCTACAAGAAGAGACAGGATCGTAGGACATTTGTTAAGACATCAGGGAATGACTTCCATGGTAGCAGAGGGAGCAGCAGAGCTCAAAAACTGTACAGGAATTCGTGGCGGGATGCATCAAACCAGTCAGAAGGCTGATGACTAAAAAAAAGACATTTTTTGACAAATTTTTAAAATTTCCAGCATATGTTTCTGGCCTCGCTGAAAGTTAGTAGTATTGTATTCTTCACAAATGACCAGATGTAGTATATGACAAAACTTTCTGACGTAATCAGATGTAATACTTTCAATGCCGTAAATAGCATGGCGGAGAAAACTTTGACGGAGAAAACTGAAAACTTTGACAGATGGATACAGAGTGGCTCATTCACAAGATCATAGCATATGATGTATTTAGTAAATATATTTCTTTTTGCTGCAAGATACAATAATCAAATATCAACGACGCAGACGAGTCTATCGGCATTTCCTCCTCTGGGATGGACAATGGCTGATCCGTTTGGGGCGAACAGCGCTGATCTGGACCATCAAAAATGGATCCACGATGCTAATCTCCTCTGCTCTGCTCGATGACATGGAACAGACGAAATGAGTACAATTATTTAGTTTCATTTACTACTTTGAACCTAAGACATTAAAGGGGTTATTTAAAACTAACACAACCTTACCTAGCATCACTCAGCGTTCCAGGAACGTAGCGCGTCGAAAAGTTTGGCACACGACAAAGAATGCTGACGGACTGTCGGAAGAGACACACCACAGAAACAAGAATTACAGAAGAAACAGAAAAAGACGGTAACAATTTGAGTTTATCTTAAGTTCCATAACATACACAGCGTTCATCGAACTCGGATTTTGACAACACAGTCAGTGTTGTGATTCTTCAGTTTCTCTTGGCGTATTTGTTGCTCGAATAGTTCACGGACGTACTGCCGGTTCAAAGAGTCTAATGAGCACAATATTTCGGACATCAGACTTGTCACCAGCGCCAGGAGTGTTGACGAGCTGATTTCCCTGGGGCGCACCGCCGACTTACGTCCCCTTCCCCGCGAAGCGGTCGGCGCGGGAGAGCACGTGTCGGCGGCTGCGGGTGCTACCGTGTCGGCACCTGTGACTGGCAACACCCAGCTGTGGTGGCACTCCGTCCACCCGGACGGCTCCTCAATTAGGCCCAGTGCTGATTCCCAGGCCTTGCTGAGATTACAGCCACATTCCCAGTGGATGAGAATGTTCCTGATGCGTATTTGGATGTTCTCTCTAATGACGCTGTCCTAGCATTTTAAAGTTTGTGCTGATATCCTAGTACATTTGTATTCCATTGCATGCGTCTCAGAAGAACATTGCTCTGCGACTGCCAGCTATTTAGGAGCGTGCCGCGGGTTTTCACGGCACTGTTCTTCGATCTTGGACGGTGCGCACTGTTTGACCAATTACATCTTGCCACAATGGAAAGGAATCTCACATACCCTGGCCTTCCGTAAGATGAGGGATTATCTTTGACGACCTTTCACGGAGAAAGAGGCAGCTACTGCCTTTGTACCGTACGCGAGCCCACTGTCGGTAGAAACGGGATGCATGCTTTTAAAGCACCGAACAAGAACTGCCTTTTGCTCGCCCTGTAAACCACGGGCATTACTGCGGAGCGTCAAAGATGACTTCAGCTTCCAGAAGGCTGGGGCACATCACATCCTATGCCATTGCAGGAAAACGGATCTTGGACAAATACCGCTCACCATAGAAGATCGAAGATCGATGCCGAGAACACCGTGACGCACTCGACTAATGTACCCAAAGAGGTAGGCGGCCGCCGGGTCTTGTTTGTCCGAGACTTACGCAAAGTAATATGAATGTGTCAGGAATTTAGCACAAAACTCGAAATACTCTGTCAGCGTTGTTAGAGCGGCCATAGAAATATGCACCAGAGTCCTTATCATCATCAATCGAGACTGTGGATATACTGCTAGAAAGGCTTGTTAAACAATGTCTGCTCTAATCTTTTTTTTTCTTTGAGCCATCTGTCTTCTGACTGGTTTGTGCCGGCGGCCACGAATTCGTCTCCTGTGCCAACCTCTTCATCTCAGAGTAGCACCTGCAACCCACGCCCTCAATTATTTTCTATATGTATTCCAATCTCTGTCTTCCTCTACAGATTTTGCCCTGTACAGCTCCCTCTAGTACCATGAAGACATATCTGATGTCTTAACACATCTCATATCATCCTCCCTTCTCCCTGTCAGCGTTTTCCACATCCTTTCCTTGCAGAACCTCCTCGTACATTATTTATCAGTCCACCTAACTTTCACCATTCGCCTATAGCACCACATCTCAGATCCTTCGATTCTTCTGTACGTTTCATTACTATACAGTCCTGTACTATAAAGATACAGAATCAGAAATTTCTTCCTCAAATTAAGGCTAATGTTTGATACTAGTAGACTTTTCTTCGTAAGGAATGCTCTTTCAGCCTCTGTCTTCACCGTTTTTAATCCGAGGACTCGTTCTCGGAATTCCATTCTTACCTTTCCCTGTTGGCTCTTGTACAACTTGTGTATTACCCGTCTTTCCCTATAGCTTATACCCATTTTTCTCAGAATTTCGAAAATTTTGTACCATTTCACATTGTCGTACGTTTTTTCCAGGTCAACAACTCCTGTGAACGTGTCTTGATTTTTCTTTAGTCTTGCTGCCATTATCAGCCGCAACGTCAGAATTGCTTCCCTGGTACCTTTACCTTTCCGAAAGCCAAACTGATCAGAATCTAACACAGCCTCAATTTTCTTGTCAGTTCTTCTGTATGTTATCCTAGTCAGCAACTCCGATGCATGAGCTGTTAAGCTGATTGTGCGATAATTCTCGGACTTACCAGCTCTTGCAATCGCCAGAACTGAGCGGATGATATATTTCCGAAAGTCAGAAGAACGTGGATAATCGTTTTGTTGCCACTTCACCCAATTATTTTAGGAATTCTGATAGAATGTTATCTATCCTTTCTGCTTTACTTGATGTTAAGTCCTCCAAGTCTCTCTTAAATTTTTATTCTAATACTGTATACCCCATCTATTTTAAATCGATTCCTGTTTCTTCTTCTGTCACATCAGACAAATCTTCCCTCTCATAGAGACCTTCAATGTGCTGTTTCCACCTATCTGCTCTCTCCTCTGCAATTAACAGTGGAATTCCCGTTGCACTCTTAATGTTACCAACCTTGCTTCTAATTTCACCGAACGTTGTTTTGACTTTCCTATATGCAAAATCAGTCTTTCCTACAATCATTTCTTTTCCGATTTCTTCACATTTTTCATGCAACCATTTCGTCTTAGCTTCCCTGCACTTCCTATTTACTTCATTCCTCAGCAAGTTGTAGTTCCGTATACCTGAATTTCCCTGAACATTTTTGTACTCCCTTCTGACATCGATCAACTGAAATATTTCTTTATTTCTTCTGTTACTCATGGTGTCATCGCAGTTACCTTCTTGTACCTATGTTTTTCCTTCCAACTTCCGTGATTGCCCTTTTTAAAGATGTCCGTTCCTCTTCAACTGTACTACCTACTGAGCTATTCCTTACTGCAGTATCTATAGCCCTAGAGAATGGAAGCACGTCTTTCCGTAGTGTTCCGTTCAGTTCTTTGCATATTGATCCTCAAGAGTCTCTTAAACTTCAGACCACTCTTCATCATTATTACATTGCGATCTGAGTATATATGCTCCTGGGTACGCCTTACAATCCAGTATCTGATTTCGGAATCTCTGTGCGACCACAATGTAGTCTAACTGAAATCTTCCTGTGTCATCTGGCCTTTTCCAAGTAAGCTTCATCCTCTTGTGGGTATCGAATAGAGTGTTCGCTATTACTATCTGAAATTTATTGCAGAACTCAATTAGCCTTTCTTCTGTCTCATTCCTCGTTCGAAGCCCAGATTCTTCTGAAACCTTTTCATCTACTGCTTCCCCTACAACTGTTTCCAGTCACCCATGACTATTAGATTTTCATCTCCCTCTACATACTGTATTACCCTTTCAATATCCTCATATACTTTCTCTATGTCCTCATCTTGAGCTTCCGACGTCGGCACGTGTACCTGAACTATCGTTGTCGGTGTTGGTTTGCTGTCAGTTTTGACAAGAACAACCTTATCACTGAACTTTTCACAGTAACACACTTTCTTCCCTACCTTCCTATTCATAACGAATCCTACTCCCATTATACCGATTTCTGCTGCTGTTGATGTCACCCCTATACTCATCTGACCAGAAATCCTTGTCTTCTTTTCATTTCACTTCACTGGCACTTACTATATCTAGATTGAGCCACTGCATTTCCCTTTTCAGGTGTTCTAGTTTCTCTGCCACATTCAAACTTCTGACAATCCACGCCCCGACTCGCAGAACGTTTTCGTTTCATTGGTTACTGAATCTTTTTCTCGTGGACACTTCCCCCTTGTCAGTCACCTCTCGGAGTTCCGAATGGGAGACTATTCTTGAATCTTTTGCCAATGGAGAGATCACCATGACACTTTATCAGATACAGGACACATGTCCTGCCTTAGGCGTTTTAATGAACAGTCTCTCGAGAGATGAAATTAGAGAAAGTCACATGCCTAGTCACATGCCTAGTAAATTAATTTTGGAATGACAAAAGCAATTTTAACCAAGCATACGAAGTAAAAGTCGAAGTTATAGGTTGCATTTATATCTAATCATTTTTACGACGATACCACTGCAATATATGACCTATAGAATATCTTCGGAGCAGCTACGTTTCCATTGCTACGCAAACCTCAATGCGACGAAAAGAACATCTTCAACGACAGGAAGTTTTCTCATCTCATTGTAAAACAGCGGTTGTCTATTGTGAACTGAGTAGCCGCCAACATTAGTTAAACAGAAATGTCAGTACCGTTTATGCATTCTCTGATTAACATGGTTTTAAAGTCAGTTTGTTTACCTGCCATTTTCGTTCGTTGTCCATAAAAACATCTTTCACTCAACTATCACTCACATTCATTTTCAGTCGCAGCTCACATGACACTGGGTAATAAATTAACACTCTATAGTGTTCAGAAGATGTACATGTTCTGAAACTACTTATACGTTATTGGAGAAGAGTTCCCTGTCACTACACTACTCGTGCAGTCTTCATACGAACTCGCACTAAGTCCTGGCGTCTCAACACAACACGTACACCCCAGTGTCCTTTGGCATCGAGAGCTCGCTTGCTTTACAGAGACGGTGCCTCAAGTCAAATAATTGCAAAATTCGAAAAGACAGGTTCCTTGGAAGTGCAGTGTGCAGACTGACAAAAACAGCTGAGTGTGTGACATTATTGTTAATATTTTTTAAAAAAATTTTTGTAAATGTTTTAGTGAAACTGTTAAAGCAGAAGTAGACACATCTTGTTTGAAGCGAAATCGATACTGAAACTCTTTGATAAGATTAAAATGAATGTACATATTAAGAAAAAGGGTGTAATATTTACTTTTAAATATTGTAAAGATATCTATTTGATATAATTATTAAATGAAAAAATGAGCTATAATTTAATTATGTGTGTAAGAGTTAATGGCACTCACTTAGGGGTGTATGAGATATGTGTAGTATAAAAGATGGAGTAGTTCCGTCAGGAACGGAAAGCTGTGTAAGCGTAGGAAAAGGTGGGAGCGGAAACGTTCGTGCGCTTTGGCGGGCGCGAACAAAGTCAGTGGGTGGCCAGTGATCTTAGTGTGAAGTGCGCCATATTGTTGCATCTTGCCTCGGTTGGAAACTGCAGTTTATCACGGCGTGGTATGGGGAGAAAAACGGGCTATCAGTTATATGATAGATCATCGCTATGAAGAGGAAATAAGTCCGACATGGATAACTGCTCTTGGCCGTTCTAATATTAATGCAGTTGTTGTCACCAACGCCACCGTCGCTGATCACAGCTTACAGGGTACGACATTTTAGCTATGAATTATAGTGTGTGCCAGGAAGTTGGAATGTGCTTTAAGAATAATAGCCATCATCCAAATTAACAACTCTGTCCACCTGGTAATTTATCCCGCTCATAAACCAACCAGGATCCTAACCTGGTACTTGAAAATTCCGAGTGATCTGTATTCAGCCAAGACTGTGAAATCTTTAATATGTTGTTGACAAATCAATCAGTGAAATAATTGACGGAACGAACAACTGAGAATTTCATAATTAACATTGCTATTATTTTCTGTGTTAAAATGATTACGTAAGGTTATGCCAGATTCAGAGACCACATTAGATAAATTGTTTGCTGTTTTCACATTACGTATTAATGAAAGGAAATACTAAGTTGGTGATTAATGGTGATAAATAGTAATGTTGAACAGTTTACAGTGAATCAATGAAACGTTTAGTACCAAATATGTTGATGTAGAACCCCCCCCCCCCCCCCCCTGGCCAATTTACTTTTGCTTTCATGAAATCAGTCTGTTTGCTTAAGCAATTGGGTGCTGTAGTTTTGTTTCGAGCGACTAAACTTTTCTTGTATTGCTAAACCATCTTTTATCTAAAGCTAAAGTGAAGTCTCTTAGGTATGTAGGAGGTTGTAATCTTTTCTGCTGTCCTACTCAGCTTCATTACGTGTGCCTAATTGGACTGGCGAATAATAGTGTACCACCAACCACATACATTGTTATCGACGCAGAATAGTAGTCTAACTACTGTTATTTGCCTTACCTCTGAACTAATGACTTATTTGAAGAAACGAGTTAAAGTCTGATGCTTATTCCTTAGGTTAACACACCCGGTTATTACATTTGTTTTTGTGGTTTTGATTTCCGGATAGGTAACTGTATTTCTATTTGTTGCATTGCTTATTATTAACAGTAAACTATAAGAATATGACAGTTGGCTTTGCATGACAGTATGTTTTGTAAACCAATTCAGAGAATACAAAATAGGCTACACGCAAGTATTACATCTGGTTTTACATATAAGGACAGTAAATAACAGACACAAGTCAAAAGGAGAAATATTACAAATGGACGTCTGCCAGAGATGTGACCGTAGAATTGTAGGAGGGGTCGAACGGCGGTGTGCAAACACGCAATGCACGGTGAATTGCCCAAACGTTGGACCCGCCTGCTCACACGGTGCACGAAATCCTACGAAACATCCCACGTTACTATCCATACAAAATCACCCATGTTCAGGAGTTGCTTCCTGTTGGCCTGCCAACAAGGTAAACGTTCGCTCTGTAATTTCTTACTGGGTGTTGTGTGCTGTCCTTAGGTTAGTTAGGTTTAAGTAGTTCTCAGTTCTAGGGGACTAATGACCATAGCTGTTAAGACCCATAGTGCTCAGAGCCATTTGAACCATTTGTAATTTCTTGCTCGCATGGAAGTAGAACATGAATGACATGGAACATTATGTGGACATAAGAAGCCCATTTCCATCTCCAAGGATATTTCAGTAAGCAGAATTGCATAATATGGACAACTGAAAATCCGCACGCACATCAAATGGTACCAGTTCATTCTGGAAAGGTCCGATTTGACGGCTTCGTTTATCGAACGGCAGTATTTTTTCAGGAGATGAATCCTGCGGGTCCTGTTACCTGTACCATGCTGTAAAACCGTTTTGCGGACCAATGTCATTCCAACCCTTCATAATCGTTGACGTGTGGGTAGGATCATTTTTACGCAAGATGGTCCTCCTCCGTACGTTGCGCAGCCAGTTAAGCGCTTCAGAGACACTTCGGAAATTCTAGAACTGCCAGTCGTCATTTCCGTCCAGATCACCTGATCTTAATCCGTGTGACATCTCGCTATGGGGCTCTGTGGAAGATGTCGTGGTCAGTGCTCAAATCACGCACGTAGCTGAACTGAAAGCGCACATTGCCCAACGCCTCGATTTCTTGCGGCATCAAACGGTGGACAGCATACTGAAGATGTCTTGCGCCTGTCTCACGACAGTTAAAAGCCGATGTCACATTTTTTTCTCGTCAGGACAATTAAAAACCGATTTTTCTCACCCGATGTTTTACGACTTTGCTTGGATTGGCTTACCTCATTAACAGTGCCACAAATGTTGACTACTGTATTTGTACAGTCATCACATTCAAAAGTACGAATGGTATAATGTGCAACTCTAACAATAGCCGTCGCATTGCCATTTATCTTTGGTTTGTAGCCGACCCCATTTACGTTAGGCCGCTTCAGCACTGTCTGTTGACAAAATTTTCGTTACTTTTCTCCCATGATGTTTCCTTCTGCTTCAATAATACGCTGTTCAAATTTGACGTCATTCTGAGCAGTGTGTTTCTTTCTACAGCGTTTTGAAACTGGAACTTTAATTACGGGCATCTTGTAGAATAATACAATTATCCTACCAGTTACAGTATTTACACATTGTCGTCATGAGTACTTTGCTATTTGTTGGAAGACTAAACGCAAACGTTTTCTGAAATTTTATGTAGCCACGTCGCTGTTCACTGGACTTTTTTTTTTTTTTTGTTCATCTACATCTACATGGATATTCTGCAGATCACGTTCAAGTGCCTGGCAGAGGGGTCATCGAACCATCTTCACAATTCTCTATTATTCCAATCGCGTATAGCGCGCAGAAAGAATGAACACCTATATCTTTCCCCACGAGCTCTGATTTCCCTTATTTTATCGTGGTGATCGTTCCTCCCTATGTTGGTCGGTGTCAACAAAATATTTTCGCGTTCGGAGGAGAAAGTTGATGATTGGAATTTCGTGAGAAGGTTCCGTCGCAACGAAAAACGCCTTTCTTTTAATGATTTGCAGCCCAAATCCTGTATCATTTCTGTGACACTCTCTCCCATTTTTCGCGATAATACAAAACGTGCTGCCTTTCTTTCTACTTTTTCGATGTGCTCCGTCAGTCCTATCTCGTAAGGATCTCACACAGCGCAGCAGTATTCTAAAAGAGGACGGACAAGCATAGTGTAACCAGTCTCCTTAGTAGGTCTGTTACATTTTCTAAGTGTCCTGCCAATAAAACGCAGTCTTTGGTTAGCCTTCCCTACAACATTTTCTATGTGTTCCTTCCAATTTAAGTTGTTCGTAATTGTAATACCTAGGTATTTAGTTGAATTTACGAATTTTAAATTAGACTGATTTATCGTGTAACCGAAGTTTAACGAGTTTCTTTTAGCACTCATGTGGATGACCTCACACTTTTCGTTATTTAGGTCAACTGCCACATTTCGCACCATTCATATCTTTTCTAAGTCGTTTTGCAGTTTTTTTTCTTCTGATGACTGGCGACATACAATCTGACTTTCGGAAAAGCATCATCCACACAATTCCGAAGACGGCAAGAGCTGACAAGTGCGAGAATTATCGCACAATCAGCTTAACAGCTCATGCAGCCAAGCTGCTTACAAGAATAATATACAGAAGAATGGAAGAGAAAATTGAGAATGCTCTAGGTGACGATCAGTTTGGCTTTAGGAAAAGTAAAGGGACGAGAGAGGCAATTCTGACGTTACAGCTAATAATGGAAGCAAGGCTAAAGAAAAATCGAGACACTTTCATAGGATTTGTCGACCTGGAAAAAGCGTTCGACAATATAAAATGGTGCAAGCTGTTCGAGATTCTGAAAAAAGTAGGGGTAAGCTATAGGAAGAGACGGGTCATATACAATATGTACAACAACCAAGCGGGAATAATAAGAGTGGACGATCTAGAATGAAGTGCTCGTATTAAGAAGGGTGTAAGACAAGGCTGTAGCCTTTCGCCCCTGCTCTTCAATCTGTACATCGAGGAAGCAATAATCGAAATAAAAGAAAGGTCCAGGAGTGGAATTAAAATACAAGGTGAAAGGATATCAATTATACGATTCGCTGATGACATTGCTATCCTGAGTGAAAGTGAAGAAGAATTAAATGATCTGCTGAACGGAATGAACAGTCTAATGAGTACACAGTATGGTTTGAGAGTAAATCGGAGAAAGACGAAGGTAATGAGAAGTAGTAGAAATGAGAACAGCGAGAAACTTAACATCAGGATTGATGGTCACGAAGTCAATGAAGTTAAGGAATTCTGCTACCTAGGCAGTAAAATAACCAATGACGGACGGAGCAAGGAGGACATCAAAAGCAGACTCGCTATGGCAAAAAAGGCATTTCTGGCCAAGAGAAGTCTACTAATATCAAATACTGGCCTTAATTTGAGGAAGAAATTTCTGAGGATGTACGTGGAGTACAGCATTGTATGGTAGTGAAACGTGGACTGTGGGAAAACCGGAACAAAAGAGAATCGAAGCATTTGAGATGTGGTGCTATAGACGAATGTTGAAAATTAGGTAGACTGATAAGGTAAGGAATGAGGAGGTTCTACGCAGAATCGGAGAGGAAAGGAATATGTGGAAAACACTGATAAGGAGAAGGGACAGGATGATAGGACATCTGCTAAGACATGAGGGAATGACTTCCATGGTACTAGAGGGAGCTGTAGAGGGCAAAAACTGTAGAGGAAGACAGAGACTGAAATACGTCAAGGAAATAATTGAGGACGTAGGTTGCAAGTGCTACCTTGAGATGAAGAGGTTAGCACAGGAAAGGAATTCGTGGCGGGCCGCATCAAACCAGTCAGTAGACTGACGACCAAAAATAAATAAATAAATAAATAAAAATGACATCTGCAAACAACCGAAGACGGCTGCTCAGATTGTCTCCAAAATCGTTTCTATAGATAAGGAACAGCAAAGGGCCTCTAACACTACCGTGGGGAACGCCAGAAATCACTTCTGTTTTACTTTATGACTTTCCGTCAATTACTACGAACTGTGACCTCTCTGACAGGCAATCATAAATGCAGTCACATAACTGAGACGATATTTCACTACGAGCCGTTTGTGTGGTACAGTGTCAGAAGCCTTCCGGAAATCCAGAAATATGGAATCGATATGAAATCCCTTGTCAATACAGATCACGTAACAATCATAATACGAATAACTACTCAGTTTACTAAAACCGTTTTATCGGCTGCCGACAGCAATGTCTTCCAAAATTACAACGTACTGCGGCTGAATTGAGTTTAGGCGACCGGCAGCGAATTAATTTTCAGTAGCAACTTATCCACTCAAAGGGTGCTCACAATTTGCTGCAGGTGAGTGCTCATTTGTAGACACAGCAAATAAAAAGACGCATTCGAGTACATGGATAAATAGCGTTCTTAAACACAGCTGCACAGCTTATAAGCTGCTCTTCAAACCAATATAATTTTCAAATAAAGTCAAAGCTAGTACACCCGTAAGTGATTTGCCAAAGAATTTAGTTCATAATCCCATTTTATACAGGAATGAGAGTATTATAATATGACAAGGTTTGATTTTTGTAAGAACGATCAAGGTGCTCGAAACTCTATGCTATGGTCGAAGTCTACTCGATGCTAGGGAAGAACAATCAAGATCCATTTTTTACTCAGCATGCTTTTCTTCTCCTTTTTATGTTTCATCTCATAACGCTGTAGCTTCAAGTTACTGACTTTCCAGCAATACTTGCCACTCACTCACGCATAGTAAAGGAAGTACTAACTGTTACACTGTTTAGTACTAAAGCAAAGAATAATATTAAATTCTTCCACACTGCGTATCCAAAGTACGTTAGGAAAGGAGTTCTTCTCGGTAACTTGAGCAGAAACACTCAGGTGTTACAGTTACCGAGATTATACATAAACTTATTTGTTAAGCGAAATTAGGCCTAAGGCATCATGAATGTCGGAGAAGGCAGAAGAACAGTCCTGTCCTGTGCAGAAAATGAAAAGTGTTGGGTCATATTTCTGTTTCTTCAAAATGACTACAGGCCATGAGACATGTTACAGGTGACGACGACTGTAAGTGCTTGCGCTTGAGATGTTTTCAGCATGTTCCATATGTAGAAAGGAACAGATTAATGAAGGACTTAAATCAAATGGCTTCCTATGATACACATAATTCACCTGAATGGACTTATCCACTGGACTAATCACTGCAAATCCTGTAATGCGAAGAATACCAAAGAAAGGTCCAGATGAAGCTGCGTGTCAAGTTTTTCCTTGTGAGGTCCGTATTAATAGAGATGGACAAATGCTGGGTGTTCAGTGACGTCAAGCAGCATTCTTGGCCTTGACTGGCATCACCAAGTCATCCTACTACTAGTAACAACAAATTGGCTACTTCAAGGAAATCACATGTGGAGACCAGAGGAAAACACAACACGAGACCAAGAAAACGTAAAGAAAAAAAGGTATCTGATGTGAATCAACTTGTACAGTCATTGGGAGGCCGCAAATCACATTATAATGAAACTTCCCCTTTGAACATTTCTACATGACTGTGCTTAACCTGACACAAAATATTTTGTTAGCGCAACGCAATCTGACTTTCAATAATTCGTACAAAAGAATGGGCCCTGACTAACATTAACCTATACCTTTCACAAATCACTTACCTCACAAAAATCTTCGCTGCTCAAGCTACTGCAATACAGCGAGCGCCACTACTGCCAGCTAAATAAAAGATTCAAGCTACTGAAGTCACTAACTACTGATAGGGATAGTTAGCAAATGAAAGATATTAATAGAGAACAAACAATGTATTTACCTTGATATCATCATATATAAATATAGCAGTTCATGAAAAATTACAAAACTCCGCCATCTCTCTCCCCACATCCACCACTGCTGGCGGCTCACCTCCAACTGAGCAACGCTACGCGCTGTTCACAGCCAGCTGCCTAACACTACAATGGCGAGTA
Organism: Schistocerca piceifrons; assembly: GCF_021461385.2. Taxonomy (NCBI): domain Eukaryota; kingdom Metazoa; phylum Arthropoda; class Insecta; order Orthoptera; family Acrididae; genus Schistocerca; species Schistocerca piceifrons. The sequence continues at coordinate 1,021,482,003 of NC_060138.1, read as the reverse complement.
TTACAACAATGCAAAGCAGCCACAGACTGCACACAGCACAGCCAGTGATTTTCATATTGAGCGCTACGTAACGTTGCCAATAAGAAAACATAAACAGCCTACTTACATAGAGAAAACATAAACAGCCTACTTACATAGCCCCCATGCTCCCCACAAAAATTTTTACAAATTGGTTTATATTGAGCGCTACGTAACGTTGCCAATAAGAAAACATAAACAGCCTACTTACATAGAGAAAACATAAACAGCCTACTTACAATAATATTCATTATAGCAAAAGGTTCTGTCTACCGAAGAAAATATAAGAAATTAAAACTTCCGGGCTAAGAGGCCGTGGTCCAATAGTAGAAATACTTCTCCCTGACGTTTCGTTGCCAGCTGCGGGCAACATCATCTGAGATGAGTCGTAGACCTGTCATAGTCAGGAAAAAAATTCCAAATCCTGAGTCGTACGAGAAGCACCGAGTGATTTTTACCTCGAAATACAAAAATCGTCCATGTTCAGCTAGTGACAAATTTGAAGCCGACTATTCTAAACTTGATTTACAGATAAACAACGAGAAATATATAACTCAGATACAAATTTTGAAGAACCAGAAACAACATTTAACGACTTAAAATAAACTAGATAAGAAGAAAGCAGACGAGTTTTACGAGACAAAACGTTCCGATCGTCTGAAGTCCAGAAAATCTACGACTAAGAAAGCAATCTGTATGTATTGCCAGAACAATCTACCGCATCCTAATATTTCAACAAATTAAGCATATTACTGTAGGTACATACAATTTTTTTCCATTCAGTATTCCAATGCGTTCTTGTGGTAAATTTGTATTCGTGCATATTAACGAAACGCTTTCCAACATAGGATATGCTGAAGAGTGTTCTGTGTTGTGCCATTTCGCTTGAAAATTTTGCCTGACTATGCGTGAACTGAGTTTATTCTGTGATTGTTGTTGTGGACAGAATAAAAACTCTTGGAGGTAAAGTTTTTGGGCAACTAAGATAGCTGACGTTGACTTCAAGTTTTTGACTCCATGACAACTCACCTTACATTTTCCTTCGTGTGCAAAATACAAGTAGCAGAAACGTAAAATAACAAATATATTTCACATGATACCACAAAGGTATGGTGCTACAGATCATCTACAGAGTCTGTACACTATTCTTAATCATTAATTTATTTACTTATTTGGAGATACCATCGAAACACCTTAAAAAATTCATTTATCGACTAACCAAATTTTCGTTCAGTGTATTATCACGTCTTTTGTGATGTGAATAATAAGTCTCCATTTCACCCATTAGGTAAATTTTAAGATTCTTATTTAGTCGGTGGAGTACTTTAACATTTTGCTCTTCCAAAATGGGTCTCCTCTTTAATGTATGTGTGTGACTTGCTTATTTTGTGTGTTGTTTGTGTAGGTACTAGTGTGCTATGTACACCTCGTGTGGAAAACTCGGCTCTTTTGCGCTAGGCCGAACATGGAGTATGGCTCTGAGCACTATGGGACTTAACATCTGAGGTCATCAATCCCCTAGAACTTAGAACTACTTAAACCTAACCTAAGGACATCACACACATCCATGCTCGAGGCAAGATTCGAACCTGCGACCGTAGCGGTCGCGCGGTTCCGGACTGAAGCGCCTAGAACCGCTCGGCCACTCCGGCCGGCAGAACATGGAGTATATCTGACATATTATTTTCTATATTCCAGAAACCGAACAAGTGTCATGATCACACATTGTATTGTTTACTAATTTCTGTTGTAGTTTATTAGCTGTAGGGAATCCTGATTTTATCTTCTGTGTTTTGAAGACATTTGCAGTCTTTTATGATATATTACCAATGCTTGACATGCTAGATATATATATTTTTTCCTTCTCAAGTCTCGATTGTATCTTAAACATTTTTTTACTTTGAACAATACTGGAACAACCAAGGAAGCACTGTAGCCATTGACAAATGCAGCCTATCTCACTATCTTTATTTTGTGTTGCGTGTTTTATTGTTTTATGGGTATTTCATTTGCCATGTGAGGCAGTGACCTATATACTCCTCATTTATGAATGGTTCGGAGACTTGAACTTGTAGGGATTGTGGTACGGCTCATCGTAGACTTCCTATAAATTTTGAAGCTGTATGTACTGTTGTCTCTTGAAATATTTAGGTCTAGGTAAGTGATACTTTTATTTCTTTCGTATTCCACTGCAAATGAAATTTTAATGTTTATACAATTAAAGCAGTTCATAATGTAGACCATATTTTTGGCATCTTCTATGATTAACCGGGATAGACGCGGGGTCTCGGGCGCCTTGTCACGGCCCACGCGGCTCGCCCCGTCGGAGGTTCAAGTCCTCCCTCGGGCATGGGTGCGTGTGTTGTCCTTAGCGTAAGTTAGTTTAAGTTATATTAAATAGTGCGTAAGCTTAGGGACCGATGATCTCAGCAGTTTGGTCCCATAAGACCTTACCACAAAAATCCAAATTTTTCTGTCATCTACATATCCACAGTTAAACTCAATTTCCTTTATGCAAGATTCTTTGCTGTTGAACAAATTCCAGATAGTTAATTTATATGTCAGTTACGGTACCAGATATACAAGACGCCATTGCTAAGCCATTTGCCGCTTATAAATAACGCCTTTAAACATAAAATAGTTGGAGCAGTACCATGAATTCAACAATCTCTGTTTATGCAAGTTTCTTATCTTTTATTAGATTTTTATTATTGCTACAGGTACTTGTGTAGCTATGTTTGAGTAAAGGCAAGCAAACTCCATGGGTGAGATCAGGAGGCAGTGAGTGTGATCTTCTGTCAGACTTCTGTTTATTTCTTTTATTGCATTTTCTATATTTTAAACACAAAAAAATATGTTCTTTAAATGAGCCTCAGTTTTGCTATAAAATCGTTCTGTAAAGTATGGTTGTAACTTTACTCACTTTTTTTGTTATATTGTCAATAATTTAGTAGCACAATCTCTATATGTAACCTAGTTCTTACAACTGTTATATTTTGTTTGGCGCTGCGTGTCTCCTCATGTCGTTTTTTCACGCAACCTTCACAGTCACACATGAAATTTTCACACACGAAATTTACCTATTCTCAAATTTACGTTTAGAATGTCATTAACAACAGTTTTATCAAGCTTTAAAGTTATTTTGACCTCTATCTGACTTATTGTGAAAGAATGTTGTATAAATTTTTCCATAAAGGTTAATATGGATGGGGCTGAGCTTTTGCGATGCAAAATGTACAGATTGATTAGCTTCGTGGGAAGTGACATCCCTGTTTCACTCTCGTTTCAACCCTTTATGCTCCTCGACTCTAATAACTGCCGGCTGGTTTCTGTGTAAGTTGCACATAGCCTTTCGCTCCCCTAGTTATTGCCACCTTCAGAATTTCAAAGATAGTATTGAACATTGTCAAAAGCTTTCACTAAGTCTTTAAATGCATAAACGTGGGTTTTCCATTCCTTAAACTGTCCTCTAAAGTAAGTTGTAGGGTCAGCATCGCTTTCCGCGTTCCTATATTTCTCCGAAATCCAAACTCATCATCTCCGACGTTGCCTTCTATCAGTTTTTCCATTTTTCTGTAAGGAATCCTTGTTAGTATTTTGCAACCATGACTTATTAAACTGATAGTTTGGTAATTTTCACACGTATCAGCACCTGCTTTCTTTGAAACTGGAATTATTACAATGTTCTTGAAGTCAGAGGATATTTAGTCTATCTCTTACATCTTGCACACGAGATGGAATAATGTTGTCATGGCTGGCTCTCCCACGGCTATTAGTAGTTCTGACGGAATTTCATCTGCTCCCAGGGCACTGTTTCGACTTAGATCTTTCAGTGATCTGAAAAAATTCTTCTCACATAATCATGTCTCCCATTGTAACGTCACCTACGACCTCTTCCCTTTCTACAATATTGCTTTCAACCTTATCTCCGTTTTGTAGACCCCCTATATGCTCCTTCCACATTACAGCTTTCCCTTCTTTGGTTGGACTGCTTTTGTATCTGAACTATTGATATTCATACAACAGCTTGTTTTAAATCCTTATATTTGTCCTCCAGCCATTCCTGCTCAGCCATTTTGCACTTACTGTCGATCTCATTTTTTTCTTTTTTTGACCTTTCTATTCCCTTTCACCTTCATAATTTCTTGCATTTTTAAATTTTCTTCTTTCATCCGTTAAATTCATTAAACATTGCAAGGCATCCCAGATATGCTCATTAATGTTCATGTTTGGGAGTTTGGTGGGCAGCGCAAGTGTTTAAACTCAGAAGAGTGTTCCTGGTGCCACTCTGTGGCAATTCTGGACGTGTGGGGTGTCGCGTTGTCGTGCTGGAGTTGACCAAGTCCGTCGGAATACACAATGGACATGAAGGGATGCAGATGATCAAGCAGGATGCTTACGTACGTCTCACCTGTCAGAGTCGTATCTAAATTTATCAGGGGTCCCATATCACACTAACTGCACACGCCCCACACCATCACAGAGCCTCCGCCAGCTTCAACTGTCCCTTGCTGGCATGCAGGGTCCATGGATTCATGAGGTTGTCTCCATACCTGTACACGCCCATCCGCTCGACACGATCTGAAATGAGACTCGTCCGACCAAGCAACATGTTTCCCGTCATCAACACTCCAATGTCGGTGTTGACGGGACCAGGCGAGGCGTAAAGTTTTGTGTCCTGCTATCATCAAGGGTACATGAGTGGGCCTACGGCTCCGAATGTCCATGCCGATGATGTTTCGTTGAATGGTTCGCACGCTGATGCTTGTTGGTCCCCAGCATTGAAATTTGCGGAAAGGTTGCACTTCTGTCACTTTGAACGATTCTCTTCAGTCGTCGTTGGTCCTGGTCTTGTAGGATCCTTTTCCGGCCGGAGTGTGTAGTGGGACGCGAAATTGAAGCGTCACCCATCCACCAGTGTCAGCCCAGTTTGCAGGTGAATATAAGTTTAATTTAGTTTTTTGTTGATGTATTTTTGTAATATTTGTAATGGTTGTGAATTGTCTAAAGTTTGTATTTATTTTTTATGTTTCATGTACGGAGAGGGCGGCGCAACGAACGGAGACAACATCTTCGTTGCCGGGACCAGAGAGAAAATTGCTGGCCACTATACGTCGCGGGTCGACAGCCAAAGAGCAACAGAAGATCCTGAAACCGAGTTGTTGCGTCGTGCTTCTAAAAATTAAAAAAATTGAGATTTCGTAATGTTTGTACAACAATGACGTCATAAAAAGTTTAATCATGTGTAAATGTTCAGTCCTATCTTGTCAAGACTCAGGTTCACGTCTATATGTATGAAGATAATAAAGTAGTGTATACTACAAAAGTTTAAATACGTGTTCCGAGAATTTATTTATGAAGAATTATATTAAGGAAGAAGGCTGACTGATTTATTTGACATGATTATTAATTTTTGGCAATATTCATCGCGAGTTAGGGTCTTGAAAGTTTATTCAATGTGGATTTAATATTTGTTAAATCAGATAACTTGCATTAATATAACTTCTGAGAAGAAACAAAACGACATCTAAATTGAAAAAGTTTGTGCAAACCATTAGGACTGAGTGACGAAATTCTGCGCATACGACTCAAATGATGATGTTTTACAGTTTCGTTCAAGAACCATTCTGAGACAATTTAAAAAGAATTTAAATAATTTTGAAGTGTGTTGTAACTGACGTAGGTGACGAAGTCTGCACATGGTCATATATCAAAAGAAAACCATTCATAGAAAACTATACGTCGTTACACTACAAGTGATGTTGGAGATTTGATGTTTAACCGGATTCCTCATGTTCACGGAACACTCGTGAAATGGTCGTGTGGGAGAATCCCCACTTCACTACCTGGGCGATACTGTGTGCCACCGCTCGTGCGCCGACTATAACATAATGTTCAAACTCACGTAAATCTTGATAACCTACCATTGTAGCATCAGTAAGTTATCGAACAACTGCGCCAGACTGTTGTTGTCTTATATAGGCATTGCCGACCGCAGCGTCATGTTCTGCCTGTTTACATATCTCTATATTTGAATACACATGCCTACACCAGTTTCTCTGGCGCTTCAGTGTGTAATCAGTCTGATAACTATCAATGTATCCAGGTCTCGTCCATGGATACACGTTCTTTTACGATTCTTAAACGAACTGTTTGGGATGATTAAGTTATGCTCTGTGTAAAACTTTACCAGGCGGCTTCCTGTGTCATCCCTTATCCCCAGTCCATATTCACCTATAATTTTTCCTTATCTTCCTTTTCCTTTTGCCGAATTCCAGTCCCCCATGACTATTAAATTTTCGTCTCCCTGAATTATCTCAAAATTTCTTTTATCTCTTCATATATTTTTTCTGTCTCAGAGCTAGTTAGCATATAAACTTATGCTACTGTCGTGAGTGTTTTCTTTGTGTCTGTCTTGCCTGCAATAAAGCATTCGCTATGCTGTTCACAATAGCTTACCCGCATTCATGTTTTCTTATTCGTTATTAAACATACTCCTGCACTACCCAATTCGATTAAGGATTTATAACCCGGTATTCACCTAGCCAGAAGTCCGTCAACGAACTAATTCCCATTATATATGACTTTAACCTATCCATTCGCCTTTTTAAAGTGTCTAACTTAACTGCGGGGCGAAGGTATCTAACATTCTACGTTTCGATCCGTAAAACGGTAGTTTTGTTTCTCCTGATAACGACATCCTCCTGAATACCATACACCCGGAGATCCGGATGGCGGACTATTTTACACAGGAGGATGCCATCATCATTTAGCCATACAGTAGAGCTGCATGCCCTTGGGAAAAATAACGATTACAGTTTTCCCTTACTTTCAGCCATTCGCAGTACCACCACAAGGCCGTTTCGGTTGCTGTTTCAAGTCCAGATCAGTTAATTACCTAGAATGTTGCCGCTGAAAAGGCTTCTGCCTCCGTCCACATATTTGTCTGGTCTCTCAACAGATACCCCTCCGTTGTGACTGAACCTATGGTTTGGCTATCTGTATGACTGAGTCACATAAAACACCCCACCGATGGCAAGGTCCATGTTTCGTACATGGAGAATCATTTACTATTAACTTGGAAAAAGTTGAATTTAAAGCTAAATAAATTACGGTGATATGGCAAGGTGACCAAACCAAATACGTATTAGCATTCTTTGTTGTTAACGCAACTACTTATTAACAAAACGAGTTTTTCACTCTGTAGTGGAGTTGATATGAAAAGTTCTGGAAGATTAAAACTGTATGCCGGAGTGAAGGTCAAAGCCGGAAGCTTTGCCTTCCACAGACAGTTGATCTACCGACTGGGCTACCCAGTCATCACAGCTTTACTTCTGCCAGCACTTCATCCCCTATTTTCCATATGCCACAGAAATTATCCTGCGTAACTTGCAGGATTAGCACTTCTGGAAGGGAGGGTACTACGGAGACATGGCGTAGAATAAATTTCCTTTAATTTACGTCTATGGTCACAAACTTTTTGTTTACAGATTACCGGTTTCGGTCTATAATGACCATCATCAGATCTTATTACTGTAATACCTTTTAATACGTTATAAGCTCATTACAGACTTCAGGTATTGTATCCCCCTTTATTTTCGCTGTTCAATTAATTATTGAAAACTGGTGTATGTCGTTATTAGCGACATCTGGTGAACTTACAACACAAAGATTTTATGGCTACTGTAGGGCTACTTGTTTTGAACAGTAGTGCTACTGACAACATGACTCGTGCATATGATGTTATGTATATATATTTGCGGTTACTGGTGCTGATTCCGGATTTAACATTTTACGATGCCACTAAGGCTGCAGTACATTGGGACTTTGATTTTATAAAACAGGTATGCCTCTTCATACTTTTTAAAGTGCACAAATCCATATACTTCACAGCAGTACTTTTCATTTTGGGTGTTGTGTGCTGTCCTTAGGTTAGTTAGGTTTAAGTAGTTCTAAGTTCTAGGGGACTGATGATCATAGATGTTAAGTCCCATAGTGCTCAGAGCCATTTGAACCATTTTTCATTTTGGTCTATTTATTGTTTTTAAGCTGTAGACAATCTGCGAGTGTATTTATGTTTTTTCCCCATTTTTGCTGCAGATCTGGTGATGGTCATTATAGAAAGAAACCAGTAATCTGTTAGCAAAAAGTTTGTGACCATAGACGTAAATTAAAGGAAACTTATTGTATATATGGGTCACTGTTTTATTCGCGACAATGTCACAGCTTCTTGTGATGGCGTAGAATGTTTCCAGAATGAATTTTTCACTCTGCAATGGTGTGTGCACACTTGCGGAACTTCCTGGCAGAGAAAGGTTCCGCATTTGAGTATTAGTCAGCCACGCAGTTTTAATCTCCAAGAAAATTTCAAGTATTAACTTTCCCACGCAAACGACATTAGCGGTATCGAAATAATTCAAAAGCCAAGATCACTTAAATACTGTTCACTGGATTACCGGTTTCAGCACACTAAAGGTGCCATTATCGGATCTGAATAGGGCAGTGTGATGCCGACCGTTGTTAGTCGAGCAGCGGTCATGTACCAAATAGATTTATCGTGTGACTTCGATTTCATATATCTGATGGAATAGAATGAGCATGAGAGCAGTTGTTCTTTATTTTTGTGACAATAATTTTATATCAGCTGGTCTGCCTCATGCATCGTTATATCCAAGTGGTTTATAAATGTCAGTCTGCATTCAGATCCGATGCTGGCACCTTTAGTGTGTTGAAACCGGTAATCCAGTAAACAGTATTTAAGCGATCTTGTCTTTTGAATTATTTCTACAACAGGTGATCGCCCCACAACACACTATGTGTTCACTGCATTATAATTTCAGATTGTACCATTTGTTGAACTCACAGCTTATGGGTAATACAGTTTTTTAAATAAAAAATGGAAATATGGTAAGTGAAAGTTCGCGTGTAAAAAATATGGCCTGCCACGATGCAATCCACCGCCACTGTTCTTGACGTACCTGTGACGCAATTATTTTGTCACGATTTATTTCCGGAAAATCTTGCATATTCGACAAATATTTTACTGAGATGACTCATAATTGCGTAAATTATTGTCCCATTAATTCCTTCAATTGCTTAATAAATTTTTATCTCACTATAATGTACATTTTTAACGACCAGGAGAGCGGTGTGCTGACCCCACGCCCCTCCTATCCGCATCCTCCACTGAGGATGACACGGCGGTCGGATGATCCTGGTAGGCCACTCGTAGCCTGAAGGCGGAGTGTGCTTTATAATGAACATTTTAACTGCGTGCATGATATTCACTGACTGCGTACTTTGCTGCCCACAAACGAGTCTCATATGCTGTTGCCCAGTTCTGCCCTCAGGCAGTGAGCGTGTCAAGTTCATCCAAAAAACGTTCCAAAGGATCAGATACTATGGTTTTCCGTCCAACTTGAGTAACACTTACAAACAGTAATTCAATACATTTCCCTTGGGAGTAAACCAGTCATATACAATTTATAACTCATATATATAGTTAAAACACTTCAACATTTAAATTTACAGGTATTAAAATAGTTTTATAATCTTTCTTGTTTGGTTAAAATCGATTAGCAATAACGCTGATTTACAACTTAATGAAAAATTTTAGAAAAAATTTAAAAATTAGTGGTCTCATTACATTACGTTACACATGCCCCACTTTTCCTTATACTATCCTTTTCAGATAGCCCCAAAGAACTGTACCCTCATGTCAACAATGGTTTAGTGTACATGAACATGTAGCATCTGTTTTATAAACATATCGAAGCATATCATCAATGATATATAGAACATTGTTTCATACACAAATAGTGTCAATAAAACATTTTTATTAAGGTTCTTCGTACAAAAATATTTAAATTTACATCTATATTCTGTCACAAATTCAAACATAATTATGCATTTGCACATTAGCACATAATGTGTTCCTGTTTCAGTAAAATTAGTGTCACATTCTGTAAATTTGATGCGTTACATACTTTTACTAAATTTCCACTTTTTCTGATCCATAATTTCCACAAAAACATATCTATCCATTTCTATTCACCCACAGTGAAACAAAAAGCTTTCTTTATTCCAAAAATAAATGAATGTTGTTTTTCATGAGGATAATGTGCCACTAAGTGTACATTATCCCTAACCATTCCACTTCCATTATTTACACTTTTAGTTACTGAGTGATTGTTCCATATCTCAATCACCGAAACAGAGCTCTTGCAGTGGCCACATTGTTGTCTGTCCACATGTCTTTCTGTCTGTTTGTCTATCCAACAAACAGTTAAGACGACTTTTTCTCACGAATGGGTGGAGGTATCAATTTGAAATTTATATCGCATACTAAGGTCTGTCGTCCCTTGGATGTGTGAACAATTTAACCCTTGCGATTCAATCAGTTATTTTAAATGTTAAAATTATGCAAGAAATGTAGATTGTTTTTCATGAATTCTTCCACCAGATTCCACGTAGGTGTTAGATTTTTCAGTTAAACTTAACGCAAAATTATAAGTCTCAGCAGCAGATGTCACTGTTCCCGATGAATATCGTATTCAGTATTTAGAAATTGAGGCACTTGTCGAGATTAAGAGTCAACAATGTGCGAAATTTGTATTTGTTATATTTTTTGTGCTGATCGTGAAGTTGTTATTTACAGTGCATTGATATTGCTAAAAGATATTTTCAGTTTTTGGACCCTACTTAAGACACCAGTACCTCCTTAAAAAGTACATTGTTAATATAATTCAACAAGAGTAAACGAATTTTGCTTCTTTTAATTTTTTAAGGCGGGCGTAAAGTACCGCCTCTCCCAACCGGTTGGTAATGTGCCTTATGGAAAATGTCTTGGTGTTACTAAGGTTAAGCTATTAAGTTAACGCGGTTAAAAGATACCCATTTACGTCATGTATTTCGATACTAACAAAGTCACTCATCAAAATCTATAGTGTAATTCTCGTTGACTTAGCATTATGAAATTTGACAGTAAGCAAGCTTTCACAATACCAGTATAGTAAAAATCCGAAAATTGTTTATTTGTAAATACGTCACATTAAAAAAAATATTTTTTTGCCATTTGTTATCCGTCTGCCTATCTGTTCGTCTATTAAGACCCCTTTTTCTCAGGCACGGGTAGAGGTATCAAATTGAAGTGTATGTCAAATACTGATTTCTAAGGTCCCTTGGTGGTGTAAGAAATGTAAACTTCTAGGTCGATGCAGTCACAAAATACGGTCATGTAGTGTAAACAATTTAAGCTTCTAAGTCAATACAGTCAAAGGATACGACCAACACCATGTCTTTAACAATACAAGGCGGCCCACATCATGCTTCATCATGAACACTGGTTCATCTATCATTGAACTGTCTCGCCCATTTTCTCAGAATTCCATCAGTCATCACATTTTCACCACAAGTCTCTAGAAGCCGAGGGTGAATTTCAGCTGGCTTAACATTCTTTGCGTACAAAAACCGTATTACAGAATGCACTTCACAGTAGACGGGCTCAGAGACAGTCTAAGACCACTAACAGGTGTAAACAGAACACAATCTGGCTATGATGGCATCAGTGAAAAGACAATGAAACAGAGATACGAATGCCAACGTGCATAACTGCGACGCTAGTGCTGCGGTGACGGTAGAACGAAACTGTACTTATTTTCCGGAGATGCCTCGTTAATATACCCGAGGAACCTAATTTCCATTTCCACAAAATTACACCTCCTTTCTCAAAAAATTACTCCTGTTAAGCTTTAGTGTTATCGCTCCTTTTATTAATGCTTTGAACACTTCATCGATAATTACTAGACGTTCTTGTCAAGTTCGAGTGGCTATCAATAAATCATTCACGTACGCAGTAATGTGTGAACTTCTTTCATTCCCTAATTTCTGTCAAGTCCTCTTATACCCACCAACAGGGTAATATTTAACCCGAAGGGCACTGCGTTGTAATGATAGCACTTGCTGATGAATAAAAATGCAGCGGCCGGCCGCGGTGGTCTAGCGGTTCTGGCGCTGCAGTCCGGAACCGCGGGACTGCTACGGTCGCAGGTTCGAATCCTGCCTCGGGCATGGGTGTGTGTGATGTCCTTAGGTTAGTTAGGTTTAAGTAGTTCTAAGTTCTAGGGGACTTAGACCTAAGATGTTGAGTCCCATAGTGCTCAGAGCCATTATTAAAAAATGCAGCGAAATTTCGTGATGCAGGTGCCAGTGTAATCTCCTAATAGCGAGCAGTCAAATCCAGGCTGGTCATGAATATAACGTTATAAAACTTTTGAAACATTTCATTTAAGTTTTCAGGACAGCCTTCCGCTCATTTTACTATCTTGTTTAGGGTGTGACTGTCAATAACCACTAGTACTGCTCCATCCTCTTTGCTTACAATTGTCAGTTATGCCTCATTTGATTATTCTATCGATTTCTTTTAATACTTCGCCCTTCTTGAATTGAATAACGTGCAGAAAAGACATTTGATGTTCAATGACATCGAAATGAAGCTCATATCTTATATCCTCCCTGGCTTAACTGAGAATAATTTCTCATTTTCTTTGAGTACTCGATAAAATTCTCATTTTTCTTTTAAGGGTAAATCCTTAATTTGGTTTACAATTTTAATGAAATCGTTCACTTCATTACGCAGTTCTTTAACAACTCGAACATCGTGTTGTTATGAACCATTTCCTAAGCTACATCTACATTTACATCTACATACATACTCCGTAATCCACCATACGGTGCGTGGCGGAGGGAACCTCATACCACTATTAGCATCTTTTCTCCTTGTTCGACTCCCAAACAGAACGAGGGAAAAATGACTGCCTATATGCCTCTGTACGAGCCCTAATCTCTCTTATCTTATTTTTGTGGTCTTTCCGCGAAATGTAAGTTGGCGGCAGTAAAATTGTACTGCAGTCAGCCTCAAATCCTGGTTATCTAAATTTCCACAGTAGCTATTCACGAAAAGAACGCCTCCTTTCCTCTAGAGACTCCCACCCGTGTTCCTGAAGCATTTCCGTAACACTCGCGTGATGATCAAACCTACAAGTAACAAATCTAGCAGCCCGCCTCTGAATTGCTTCTATGTCCTCCCTCAATCCGACCTGATAGGGATCCCAAACGCTCGAGCAGTCCTCAAGAATAGGTCACACCAGCGTTCTATAAGCGGTCCCCTTTACAGATGAACCACATCTTCCCAAAATTCTACCAATGAACCGAAGACGATTATCCGCCTTCCCCACAACTGCCATTACATGCTTGTCCCATTTCATATCGCTCTGCAATGTTATGCCCAAATATTTAATCGACGTGACTGTGTCAAGCGCTGCACTACTAATGGAGTATTCAAACATTACAGGATTCTTTTTCCTATTCATCTGTATTAATGTACATTTATCTATATTTAGAGTTAGCTGCCATTCTTTACACCAATCACAAATCCTGTCCAAGTCATCTTGTATCCTCCTACAGTCACTCAACGTCGACACCTTCCCGCACACCACAGCATCATCAGCAAACAGCCGCTTATTGCTATCCACCCAATCCAAAAGATCATTTATGTAGATAGAAAACAACAGCGGACCTACCACACTTCCCTGGGGCACTCCAGATGATACCCTCACCTCCGATGAACACTCACCATCGAGGACAACGTACTGGGTTCTATTACTTAAGAAGTCTTCGAGCCACTCACATACTTGGGAACCAATCCCATATGCTCGTACCTTAGGAGTCTGCAGTTGGGCACCGAGTCAAACGCTTTCCGAAGTCAAGGAATATGGCATCCGTCTGATACCCTTCATCCATGGTTCGCAAGATATCATGTGAAAAAAGGGCGAGTTGCGTTTAGCAGGAGCGATGCTTTCTAAAGCCGTGCTGATGCATGGACAGCAACTTCTCTGTCTCAAGGAAATTCATTATATTCGAACAATATGTTCGAGAATCCTGCAACAAACCGATGTTAAGGATATTGTTCTGTAATTTTGAGGATCCGTCCTTCTACGCTTCTTATATACAGGCGTCACCTGCGCTTTTTTCCAGTCGCTTGGGACTTTACATTGGGCAAGAGATTCGCGATAAATGCAAGCTAAGTAAGGAGCCAATGCAGTAGAGTACTCTCTGTAAAACCGAATTGGAATCCCATGAGGACCTGGTGATTTATTTATTTTCAACCCATTCAGCTGCTTCACAACCCCGGGGATCTCTATCACTATGTCCTCCATACGGGAATATGTACGAGACTCAAACGGCGGTATGTTTGTACGATCCTCCTGCGTGAAAGATTTCTCAAATGCTAAATTTAAAATTTCAGCTTTCGTTTTGCTGTCTTCCGTTGCCAGACCAGACTGATCAGTGAGTGACTGGATGGAAGCCGCCGACACGCTTACCGATTTTACGTAAGACCAGAATTTCTTGGGTTTTCAGCAAGATCTTTTCCTAAGGTATGACCGTGGTAATGGTTGAATGCTTCGGGCATCGCTCTTTTTACAGCAGCACGAATCTCTATTAACTTTTGCCTGTCCTCATTCTCCCGACATTTCTTGTACCGCGAGTGCAACTGCCTTTGCTTCCTGAGCATTCTCCGAATTGCGCTGTTAAACCACAGTGGGTCTTTTCCGTCCGTAACCCACTTTTTCGGCACATACTTGTCCAATGCGTGATTTACAATTTGTTTAAAATTTGCCCATACTTCTTCCACGTCCATCGTACCGGAAGTAAATGAAGTCGATTCATTTACTCAGTGGGATGCTAACTACTGCTTATCTGCTCTTTCTAGTAAGAATACTGTCCTAGACTTCTTGACCGACTTTTTAACTTTCGTAACCATAGTCGCAATGACAACATCATGATCACTAATCCCTGTCTCAACACTGACACCGTCGATGAGGTCTGGTCTGTTCATGGCTACCAGATCTAAAATATTTCCATTAAGCGTTGCATGTCGATTTAGCTGCTCAAGACAGTTATCGGATAATGTGTTCAAAAGTAATTCACACGACGTCTTGTCTGTACCACCTGTAATGAATCCATAGACATTCCAATTTATACTAGGTAGGTTGAAGTCGCCTCCGACTAATATAGCATGATCCGGGTACTTCTTCGATACAGAATGTAGACTCCCTTTGAATGATTCTAGAACTGTCACGGTGGAACCCGGTGGCCGGTAATAACACCCCAAATTAACTTTATTTCCCCTAGCCCTGTTAAACGTGTCCAGATAACTTCACAATCACACTCTAAAAATGGTTCAAATGGCTCTGAGCACTATGCGACTTAACTTCTGAGGGCATCAGTCGCCTAGAACTTAGAACTAATTAAACCTGACTAACCTAAGAACATCACACACGTCCATGCCCGAGGCAGGATTCGAACCTGCGACCGTTGCGGTCGCTCGGTTCCAGACTGTAGCGCCCAGAACCGCACGGCCACTCCGGCCGGCCAATCACACTCTACTTCGACCTCAGTAGACACAACATTTTTGTCAAATGCAATAAAGACACCACCTCCTACGGTGTCTAACCTGTCTTTTCCATATATGTTCCAACCCTCACTAAATATTTCAGAACTTCCTATCTCAAGGTCAAGCCAGGTCTCAGTCCCGAGAATAATTTGCGCGCCAGACGCTTCCTGGAGGGCAGTAAATTCAGGAACTTTATTCCGAACACACTAAAAATTTGCTGCTAATATCTTGATAGCTGAAGTGTCTTTACACTGAGCGCGTCCTGATTTCCCTGCCTGCACGTCGACTGGTGAGTGTTTATCAGGACACCTCGCACTACTGCCTAGTCTAAAAAAACCCTATGTGCACGCCACAAGTACTCTGCTACCCGAGTAGCCGCTTCCTTTGTGTAGTGCATTTTGAGTTGTTCGAAGAAACTTTAAGAGATTGCTCTGACATATTTCCTTCTCATAGACTGTTTCAAATAATTTATCATTTGCTTTACATAAAATTATTTTCTGTTCACAATCAGTAATGCCTCGTGCTTTATCAACCAGTCCTTTCCCAAAATCACCTCGGCACTCAGCTCTAATACCACCAAACGACTCATAAAAAATACTTGTCCTTGGATTTTGAAATTAAGTCTTGTTTTCCTTATCTTACCGGTAGCTCACACTACTTTAATATCTGCCACTGGCATTATTACTGTGGCAGGTTTATTCTTAACAAGTTCAAAGTACAATTAGTACGTTGCACTAGTTTGTGCATATGTGTCAAGAAGAACACACAAATTATTTTCATAAATTTTTACAGAAATTATGGTCTGTATTTGGGTACTCGATTGTTCAGTCTTACTATTTTCCCATAGAAAGTCCTTCTCTACAGTCAGATCATTCCATGAAATATGTTCTACATCAGAATCTTTCTCCTTATTGGAAGGTTTCATGATTTCTACTTCTTTAATAGCTTAGTTTCCATGCTGAATACATACATTGTGAACAGTCTCTGTTTTATCTACTTCCACTTTAATAAATACCAGTTTTCTGGAAGTGCAGTAACTTCCGTAAATATATTTTTGGACAAAGCTGTTTCGCTGTCATTATGTTGTATGAATCATCACTTTAACTAATTTCTGAATCGATTATGTTATTATAAGCTTCTGCTCTTACCTTGTAAACATCATAATCAGAATATCTCTCTATTAACACAATACCACAAATCACGCTGGCTATCTTCAAAAGGTACCGTATTTACCGAATCGATTCTACGTTCATGTAATGAGAAGGAATTAATTTAGTCTTCTGAATGCGTCTTTGTGCCTTGCCTTATCTCTTCCTAAGACCGTATTTCCTTTAAATTCGATAGTGCCTGCATCAAACCACTACCTTCATTATATCTCCTTGGCTCACTCTTTTTCAAGTTCTCAGAAACCATCATATTTCTAAGCAAGACTCGCAACATATTTATCAACATCTTTTGACTTATCAATTTGTTGGCTACTGTTTCCATTAGCAATCTCAAGGTGCCTCTTTGTAGGCATTTTTACCTGTTCTTACACCGATCTTGAACTGTACACCCTTTATTGTCTCCTACAACTCATTCCAACCGGCATGCAATTTCTTTATTTACAGCTTGTGTGACCAATTCTTTTATTTTATCTGTTGTTTGCTTCCCTATCGTGTCCATGATGTATTTACTAATCTGACGTTCATTCTTACGGTAACAGCTCTTTCCTCTCCTCCCCTGGACCTCATTTTGTAAGCACATAACGCTTTTGTTGCTTATGGAACACCTATTCTTGTCCACTTCCTACAGGCCTCCTGCCTGTGAGGCGCTTTTCTACATCACTTCGCTCTTTGTAACTATTATAGCTACCACAGCCATGATGCGCAAAACTGCCTTACCTGCTATCTCTTTCAGGCACATTGATGTTCCTGAAACTTGTTTGCTCATGAGTCTCACGTCAATGACCCTCGTTTCCGGCTTTTTCTGAAACAAAAAAACATTTTGTGATTTCTGCCAGTGCATGCATATTTTCGAACCATCAGCCAGCTTTTTTAGATAAGTCTCACATTACCTCAAACTCTGATCATCTTACTTTCAAATATTCTGGTGCCTTACATCAATTTCCGCAATAATTTTTCGTGGAAACGCTACCATGAGTATTTTAAACACGCGTGGTGACAAATCCGTGCCATATATTATTTCTGTACAGACCAAAAATCTTTCCAGAACTTGTTCTTTGTGTAATAACACTTTTTGTGTACCACTGGTGTTAGACAATTCGTCCTACTTTGTAATTTGCTGTCGCAACGATTGCATTTCATTGCGAGTTTCTAAAGCAGTTTTCCCGGATGTTGCTTTTCAAAGGAACCTACGGAAATATCTACTTCAGTTTTTAAAATTCAAACTCTACCTTACTATAGGCGTTGCTGTTATTAGCTTCCATCTTAATAGTAAGATCACTCTGTAGGTTACCATTCGCCACATTCGTTCACCATGCTGGGCCTACATTTCAGCAAGATAATGCCCAGCCCCATATGGCGAAACTTTCTATTTCTTGTCTTCGTGCTTGCCAAACTGTATGTCGGCGAGCTAGGTCGCCGGATCTCTTTCCAACTGAGGACATTGGCCCATTTTGGCCAGGGTCCTCCAACCAGCTCGTTATTTTGATAATCTAACACGCCAGTCGGACAGAATTTGGCACCATATTCCTCAAGAAGACATCCAACAACTCTGTGAATCAATGCCCAGCCGAATAACTGCTTGTATAGGGCCGGAGGAGGACCAAGGCGTTATTTAGTTACCCAATTTGTGAAGACCTAGTTGACGTGATCTTCAGCCAGAAGACTGGTTTGACGCAGCTCTCCAGGCTACTCTATCCAGGACAAGCCTTTCCACCTCCTACTGCAACCTAAATCCTTCTGAATCTGCTTACTGTACTCATCTCTTGGCCTCCCTCTACGGTTTTTACGCCCCACGCTTCCCTCTAGTACTAATTGGCGATCCCTTGATGCCTCAGAATGTGTCCTACCAATAGATCCCTTCTTCTAGTCAGGTTGTGTCACAAATTTTTCTTCTCCCCAATTCTTTTCAATACCTCCTCATTAGCTACGTGATCTACCCATCTAATTTTCAGCATTCTTCTGTGGCACCACATTTTTAAGGCTTCTAATCTCTTCTTGTCTAAAATGTTGAACAATTCATGTTTCACTTCCATACATGGCTACACTCCATACAAATACCATCAGAAAATATTTTCTCAAACATAAAAATATACTTGATATTCCCTTTTTCAGAAACGCTTTTATTGCCATTGCCAGTCTACATTTTTTATCGTGTCTACACTGGGCTTCATCGGTTACTTGGCTCCCAAGCAAATCTCTGTGACTACTTTAAGTGTTTCGTTTCCTAATCTAATTTCCTCACCATCAACTGATTTAATTCGACTATACCTCATTGTCCTTCTTTTGCTTTTGTTGATCTTCAAGACAATGTCCATTCCGTTCAGCTGCTCTTCAAGTCCTTTGCTCTGACAGAATTGCATTGTCATCAGTAAGCCTCCAAGTTTTTATTTCTACTTCCTTGGACTTGAATAGGGGTAATGCAGGAGTAGGTTTAACGGAAAAAAATAGGAGTGCGGGTAATCTTCTACAAACAGCATAGTGAACGCATTATTGTGGCCAAGATAGACACGAAGCCCATGCCTACTGCAGTAGTACAAGATTATATGCCAACTAGCTCTGCTGGTGATGAAGAAATTGATGAAATGTATGTTGAGATAACAGAAATTATTCATGTAGTGAAGGGAGATGAAAATTTACTAGTCATGGGTGACTGGAATTCGAGAGTAGGAAAAGGGAGAGAAGGAAACATAGAAGATGAATATGGATTGGGGGTAAGAAACGAAGAGAAAGCCGTCTGGTAGAATTTTGCACAGAGCGTAACTTATTCATAGCTAACACTTGGTTCAATAATCATAAAAGAAGGTTGTATACATGGAAGAATCCTGGAGATACTAGAAGGTATCAGATACATTATATAATGGTAAGACAGAGGATTAGGAAGCAGGTTTTCAATTGAATGACATTTCCAGGAGCGGATGTGGACTCTGACTAGAGATGGGGGATCCGCTCCTGAACTAATTCATAGAGTTGAATCTTTCAAAGGAGTGAACAATCAGTGATTCAGAAAAAAAGAACGGTAGCTCCAAACGTTTCCCACAGCAGAGAGAGAGAGAGAGAGAGAGAGAGAGAGAGAGAGAATCGGAGCAGACCAGTGGGGCCTCCGCTGGTCAGAGCACACTGCACGCCACACAACACAGCCAGCGCTGGCCTCTACCCTGCTTCTGCCTTGGCTGCCTGCATTGTGCAGTGCCCCATTGGATTTTGTGTTTCACACATGCCGTGCCCTCTCTGTGCTTCCTCTGCCGCGTGCAGTGTCAGGTGCATCTGAACTCCGTCAGCGATCGTTTCAGTCGCACGTCCTGCTCTCTGGGCAGTTGATGCGAGCAACAGGACAGAGAGCCTCCTAGCGGAGAACATAAGAACTACTTGCAACAATCTGCTCGCAAGAGAACGGATGATTTGTCTCCGAGCGGGTGAGTGGTGGCCGTTCACCGATCCCCCCACCCTCGGAACTCGCCCGCTCAACGCTCGTCCCACAGTTCTCGACTCTGCCAGAGCGTTGAGCAAAGCAACTCAGGTGTCACTCTGGTCTCTGGGGTCTTAGCTCGCGCAGTAATACAGCTCGCGGCTCGACCTGCTTGACTCAGCGCCTCTGCATCGGAGTTAGTCTCTACTGGATATTGTTCTTCGTAGTAATACTGTTATGTATATTACATAATTATGTTATGTATACCTCATTTGTTTTAATTTTATTTTTATTTGTTTAAACTGATCAGATTAGATTCCTGATGGCTCCTCTTGCTATAGGATTTTTTATTATGGTCACTCGAATTTACACTTTAATTACGAGCGAACCGATAAACGTATAGCAAAAGTGATACACCAGTTTTTCCTTATTTTATTCTGTGGAAGGCTATATGCAGCACTTTGGTCTTACAGTCAAATTTATATATTTTTTTCTTATTGTAGTACGGATTTTGCGATTTTAGGCGTCTTTGGAAGGAAATGTTCACTTTAAAAATATATGGCTTGCGATGTATTTGTACGAGGTTAATGAAATTTTAATATTATAGCCAAATATATTGTTAATGTAAATCTCAAGTTACAACATTTTCCGATCACCCAAAAAACCACGATAGTTCAAAATAAATCAATAACCAAAAACTTTGTCATATCGTGGAAATTTCAATAAACAATGCAAAATTCATACTCATTATCTGTGTTACTTCAAAATAGGATCAAATAAGATCAAAATAAAGGTATAGTACTGGAATAAACCAAGTTTAAAGGGCAATGTGCTTTCCATTTATTTTCTGTTGTGAATGAGTGGTGAGTCATGAAAAAGAGCTAATTCATTTCAGGGAGTAAACAGTTCTGATCCGATCTCTGAAAAGAACCGTTTTGCCCATCTCTAACTCTGACCACAATCTATTGGTTACGAAATGTAGATTAAAACTGAAGAAACTGCAAAAAGGTGGGAATTTAAGGAGATGGGATCTGGATAAACTGAAAGAACCATAGGTTGTACAAAGTTTCAGGGACAGCATAAGGGAACAATTGGAACAATTGACAGGAATGGGGGGAAGAAATACAGTAGAAGAAGAATGGGTAGCTCTGAGAGATGAAGTAGTGAAGGCAGCAGAGGATCAAGTAGGTAAAGAGACGAGGGCTAGTAGAAATCCTTGGGTAACAGAAGAAATATTGAATTTAATTGATGAAAGAAGGAAATATAAAAATCCAGTAAATGAAGCAGGCAAAAAGGAATACAAACGTCTCAAAAATGAGATCGACAGGAAGTGCAAAATGGCTAAGCAGGCATGGCTAGAGGACAAATGTAAGGATGTAGAGGCTTATCTCACTAGGGGTAAGATAGATACTGCCTACAGGGAAATTAAAGAGACCTTTGGAGAAAGGAGAACCACTTGTACTAATATCAAGACCTCAGTTCTAAGCAAAGAAGGGAAAGCAGAAAGTTGGAAGGAGTATGTAGGGGGTCTGTACAAGGGCGATGTACTTGAGGACAACATTATGGAAATGGAAGAGGATGTAGATGAAGATGAAATGGCAGGTACGATACTGCGTGAAGAGTTTGACAGAGCACTGAAAGACCTGAGTCGAAACAAGGCCCCGGCGGTAGCCAACATTCCATTAGAACTACTGACGGCCTTGGGAGAGACAGTCCTGACAAAATTCTACCATCTGGTTAGCAAGATGTATGAGACAGGCGAAATATCCTCAGACTTCAAGAACAATATAATAATTACAATCCCAAAGAAAGCAGATGTTTGCAGATGTGGAAAATTGCCGAACTATCAGTCTAATAAGTCACAGCTGCAAAATACTGACACGAATTCTTCACAGGCGAATGGAAAAACTGGTAGAAGCCGACTTCGGGGAAGATCAGTTTGGATTTCGTAGAAATATTGGAACACGTGAGGCAATACTGACCTTACGACTTATCTTAGAAGAAAGATTAAGGAAAGCCAAACCTACGTTTGTAGCATTTGTAGACTTAGAGAAAGCTTTTGACCATGTTGACTGGAATACTCTCTTTCAAATTCTAAAGGTGGCAGAGGTAAAATACAGGGAGCGAAAGGCTATTTACAATTTGTACAGAAACCAGATGGCAGTTATGAGAGTCGAGTGGCATGAAAGGGAAGCAGTGGTTGGGAAGGGAGTGACACAGGGTTGTAGCCTCTCCCCGATGTTATTCAATCTGTATATTGAGCAAGCAGTAAAGGAAACAAAAGAAAAATTCGGAGTAGGTATTAAAATCCTTGGAGAAGAAATAAAAACTTTGAGGTTCGTCGATGACATTGTAATTATTTCAGAGACAGCAAAGGACTTGGAAGAGCTGTTGAACGGAATGGACAGTGTCTTGAAAGGAGGGTATAAGATGAACATCAACAAAAGCAAAACGAGTGTAATGGAACGTAGTCGAATTACGTCGGGTGATGTTGAGGGAATTAGATTAGGAAATGAGACACTTAAATTAGTAAAGGAGTTTTGCTATTTGGGGAGCAAAATAACTGATGATGGTCGAAGTAGAGAGGATGTAAAATGTAGACTGGCAATGGCAAGGAAAGCGTTTCTGAAGAAGAATATAGATTTAAGTGTCAGGAAGTCGTTTCTGAAAGTATCTGTATGGAGTGTAGCCATGTATGGAAGTGAAACATGGACGATAAATAGTTTGGACAAGAAGAGAATAGAAGCTTTCGAAATGTGGTGCTACAGAAGAATGCTGAAGATTAGATGGGTAGATCACATAACTAATAAGGAGGTATTGAACAGAATTGAAGAGAAGTTTGTGGCATAACTTGACAAGAAGAAGGGACCGGTTGGTAGGACATATTCTGAGGCAAGAAGGGATCACAAATTTAGCACTGGAGGGCGGCGTGGAGGGTAAAAATCGTAGAGGGAGACCAAGAGATGAATACACTAAGCAGATTCAGAAGGATGTAGGTTGCAGTAGGTACTGGGAGATGAAGAGGCTTGCACAGGATAGAGTAGCATGGAGAGCTGCATCAAACCAGTCTCAGGACTGAAGACAACAACAACAACATGGACTTTAACTCCTACTTCAAATTTTTCTGTGGTTTCCTTCACTGGTTGCTCAACGTACAGACTGAATAACATCGAGGATGGGCTACAGCCCTGCCTCACTTCCCTCAACCAGTGCTTCCTTTTCGTGCCCCTCTACTCTTATGACTAGCGTCTGGTTGCTTTATAAGTTGTAAATAGCCTTTCTCTCCCTGTATTTTACCCCTGCCAACTTCAGAATTTAACATAGAGTTTTCCAATCAACAATGTCAAAAGCTTTCTCTTACTCTCAAATAAATCATTTAATTTGTTTGAAACTGTCATCATTTGTTTTTCTGTACACATATATCAGATCTACCGAGTTCCGTCGCATTCGGATACATTTCCGTCTTAGGGTGTATTTAGAGCTTGTTACCAAATTATAAACGGACACTACTAACAACAGTTTTAACGAACTCTAACCTTGTTTTGACCTATACCTGAATTACAGTAAAAGACTAACGCGTTTCCTGAATAAAATACTATCACAAAACCTTTACTACACTGCATACCTGCGTTGTAATTTTGATAACACAGTTTTATCCACCAAACGACAGTGACTATATGCAATGGCAGCACAAGAGCTGCGCTAACTTACCTTTACTATTTCCATCTGAAATAAATACTAAAAATGAAATACAACAATCGCCAGCCCTGAAGAGACATATTGCTTTGCAAATTTACTGAAATATTTTATTGGAAGTTTTTCTTTTAACACAGCAAAACTACATGAGAACTATATGAACGCAAATAAGTTATAGTTACATAGTTTTTTAGCTATCATATTTTCCAAAAAAATCTGAAATATTTAATTAAGATCACTCACAATAAACTCAAAAAAAGTTAAAATTAAAGCGAAATCAATTATGGTGATATGAAAGGTGACACTCCAAACACCGTTGGTGATTGACACAACTATTTACTGTGTTAAGCAATGAAACTTAAACTTGACGTTTCAGATAATAACATTTGTTAAACTCACAGCTAATCGTTAGTTCACTTTCTTTTTAGATACTGAACGAATATGATAAGTGATTATTTATGGGCAGCAGTAATAAGAGAAACTTCTAAGGGTGAACAGATCATATTGTTCGAAAAAATCAATGATCAAACACTTTTAGATATGACTGTTGCACTCTTGTAGCTATGATTGCATTTAGAGACATTGTCCTGGATATACCAGTGGCAGAACTGTTTTTCCGCGATTTACCGTCGAAAAATCTTGTACCCTTAGAAAAATTTCACTGAAACGACTTATAACCAAGTTAGTTATCGCAGCACCAGTGCCTGGTCATTCTTAAGAGAGTTACTTCTCATTATAATGAACATTTTAAACTGTAGGATCTATAACATCGACTGCACTACTGCACTGCGCACAAGCGAGTCACCTGCACTGACTGCTGTTTAGTTAGTCAGCCACTAAGCACATCAGGTTCATCCAAATGACGCGCCAAAGGGACAGACGCTGTCGTTCCCCGGCTAATCTGAGTAACTGTTACACGCATGAATTCATTATAGTACAGTTCCCTCGGGACTAGATCAGTCATTTACAGTTAATAATTCATATTCTTAGTTAAAACACCTGAATATTTACGTTCACAGATATTAAAGTAGTATTACAATATTTCTTGTCCGGTTACTGTCGACTCCAAATAACATCGATCTACAATTAAATGAAAATTTTTAGGAAAAATTTAAAACTCTGTGGTGCCATTACGTTAGAAGGTCATAACGTAGTTTCATGAATACATTGGTATAGAGGCAGATATGAAGAGTGTCAAGCGAAATAATTTGTTTGGAACACTGTTCCGCTTTCAGCTGCAGCGCCTCCAGGGGGAGTTCGTTGGTCCTCAGCAGGAAATAATTACCCGGACAAATGGGTGGAGCGACAGTTCGTATCTCGTTACCTCGCTTTCCGGACCTGCGCTTTGATTTGGAACTCTGGTTGTGTTTATTGTGTAAGACGATTCTGACTTTGTTCACTGATACTGATGAGGAATCGCGTTACTCGCAGTCGCGAAGTTCGCTCTGAACGGCGTTCCCGGCTATCGACGTATCGTATCGTTAGCGTCTGCTCCACACGCTCTGTGACGTGTGGCAGTGACCTACCTAGACCGTGCCAGGCTAAGAAGTAAAATTACTATTCGCTGAGCGCTAAACCACGGTGAAAAATTACAGTTCCTATTTCCCGTGACTAAATTATTTCTAGAATGTACTAAGGAGGCATGCAGAGCTGCAGCTGTTGTCAATTTTATTTTTGCCGATGAAGCTAGAGGTAATAAAGAATCGTTCAGAGCAAGGTCACTACTTAAGCGTATAGAACATCAAGTGCCTTTTATGTGTGGATCCAACCAGGAAAAATTTCGTAAACACGTTGCTTCCTATTGGTGAACAATCAATATGGGATCTTGCTGAATTGAGAAGTGTTCGTGATATTTTTGGGATGCTACTGTTATAAATACAACAGTATGAAACATAATCCCTCCATTAAACATACGCGCTACAGATTTTCCTCAACTTAAAGGCCCTTTTAGCAGTTCTGGAAGTTGATATTTCTGTACTTTTTACAAATGATACAAGTACAGGAATAAAAAGTAGCACCAGTCCCCTTACTGAGAAGGCAGCTAATGAAATATTCGAAAACAACATGATATGATTCAAAGATGATCATTGAGTTTTGACAAGACTGAGTACACACAATTCTGTATATCTCATTGTACTTCACAAGCTATAAAAATAGGTTTCTCGAACAATGAAATACAAAAAGTAAAAAACATTAAGTTTTTGGGACTACAGATAGGTCACCTTAACTGGACAACACACTGTCCAGACTTAAGGAAGTAGCCTGGTTCAGCTATGTTTGCAGTAGCTATCATTAGTGCTACAGACGATTTAAATGTGAAGGAACTAGGTTTTTTTTTCATTCACTAGTGAGTTACGGAATCATTTTCTAGGGAAATTTCATTTATAAGAGTAGTATTTTCAGAATACAGAGGCATGTTATAAGAATTATATCTGTTGTTAATTCTAGAACATCCCGCAAAAAACTATATATTTTGATCAGCTACTTCCATATGTATACAAGGTGTTTCAAAGTCTTTGTGACAAACGTTCCGGGGTGATAATCATGTCATGGGCAACAACTTTTGATAGTAACAAAATTTTCTTGACGCTTCCCACCGACGCTAAGCAGCCTTTGGTATTCGGCTGCCCTGGCACGACGAGATTTTATCGAACTTGTAGGATCTACTAACCACGCAATCACCATACTACTAACCCTAGTAAACTGAGAGTATAAATCTCAACAAGAAAACCACAAGAATGAGTACCTCTAAGAGGAGAGAGATATTTTAGAAGTGAATCAGGAACTTTGGTTTTTGTGGCCAACCATATTTCACGCGGAGAAAATTTTGGATGATAGACAACACACACTTTATGCGAAGGACTCAGAGTGCCTATGCCCTGCCACCTCTCAGGGGCATAAAGAGTGTTACTGTCTGGTGCATATGGTATGCAAGGTGACATACTTAACGATCACATCGAAAGAATGCTAGAGGAAAGAGTGCAACGCCCGCTAAACATCTGTTAAACAACAGACCACAAAATCTGCGTGTAAAATGAATGATCAGAAACTTTGGCCACTGTATTGCAACGAAACAGAGCCACCATGAGAAAAAGAAATTAGAAATGCAGATAAATTGGCTACATTTATCTTTAGAGGTCGTCAAACCGGGACTCAGAGAATGAAAACAAGTGTGAGTTAATAAGTTATTTACTCTAAGATCTCGACATATAACACATTAAAATGACAGAGAATGTCATTTGTAATTGCATGAAGCTTCTTAAAATTGATTGAGAAATTGCTCCAACACAACGAGCACCAATTCACCCATAATATTAAAACTCAAAGCTCTCTAAAAGATCAGTTTAATCAAGAACGTACCGGTAGCTCATTGGAGGTGCCTCATTTACGTGTAAGACTGCTTTGGAAGTGTTACTAACTTTCCCAACTTGGGTAGCTCTCAAATGGAAAGTGAACGAGTCCAAGACCCATGAAAAAATAAAATTAGCCAGGCAACACAAGTAGTGTGGTAAATCCTGCAAACTATGAGCTGCTGAGAAAGTCGAGAGCACTATTGCCTAAACGGACACTTATATCAAGTTCAGCAAATTAGCGCTGGACCGCACCGAACGGCAACGGTTAAACGATGGTCCCAACTGGTGTCAGCAAGCATGTGCACCTCTCGGCGCCAGGACCAGAAAAGCCTCTCTCCCTCCACGGATGGACTGCAAGTGTCCGAAATTATCCTCCTAGAGGATAATAGATCCTTCTTCCAATTATTTGAAATACTCTGCACGCAGGGGAGGACTCAATGTTACTGCCAAGACGACCACCAAATCGTTGCTTTATTTGCGTGAGTACAGGGGAACAGTGCAGAAATTTCCCATTCTTGGCCTATAGAACGTATGTTAAGTGCAAGAGTGCGGTATCGGATGCTTACCATGTTCCACTGACTGATCGATCCCTTCATGTCGAGGCACGGTGGCGAGTAAACCGCGTTTGATTGGATAACAAAATCTGAAGTGTAAGTCTACTGTCGCACAGTGTCTGACCAGAGAAGCGGTGGTCCATTTATAGATCTATGTACAGGGAGGTAAATTGGGGACGCCCGACGACACTTTTGGGACGTGCAATGACTCAGCAGCAGGTCGCCTTCAAAACCGCATATGTAGACAAAGCGCGTAGCAAGAGCTTGCCACATCCGACTTTCGCAAATTGCAGGGCCCTGTGGACCCACGTGCCTTTTCTAGAGCCTCAGCGACTTCTACGGTCAAGTCAGAGCACGATGTGAACACCAGGCCTTCTCGTTTCTAACAAGAAAATATGAAACCTCCTTCCTGAGTTATCAAGCCATGTAGTCTCCTCAAACGTTTCTTAGAAATAAGCAAAAAAATCTTTTACTATGAAGTCACGCAGCCTTAAACGACGCCTAGCGTCTGTCGAAGCATCATCGAACGTTTTGCCTCTATCAGAAGTTGTTCCCCATGACGTGATGCGCTACCCCTAGACGTTTCTCACGAAGACTCTGAAACACTTTGTATATTCACTAAAATACTTCATCATTACCATATTTCTCTTTGCCCAAAAATTTGATGTTACTGGACAATTTATAATTAGAATCAGCGCTGTAATACAACCACGTAAGTCATTGCAGTGTGGCTAAATGAAATAGCCATGTTTTACTTTTTCCACCCAGCAGTAATCATTCTCGGCAGCGGCCTTGCCACAGTGGATACACCGGTTCCCGTCAGATCACCGAAGTTAAGAGCAGTCGGGCGTGCCCGGCACTTGGATGGATGACCATCCGGGCCACCACGTACTATTGCCGTTTTTCTGGGTGCACTCAGCCTTGTGATTCCAATTGAGGGGCTACTCGACCGAATAGTAGCGGCTCCGGTCAAAGAAAACCATCATAACGACCAGGAGAGCGGTGTGCTGACCACATGCCCCTCGTATCCGCATCCTCACCTGAGTATGACACGGCGGTCGAATGGTCCCGATGGGCCATTTATGGCCTGAAGACTGAGTACAGTAACCATTCTCCGTGGGATTCATGGAATACGATCAAAGCATTCCAAAGTAATTAAAGTTGAGCCACTATCTCCCATGACACCATTTTGGGATTTACTGGTCAGTGACATTGAATAGTTCATAGGACGCATACTACAAGCATAGAGGGGTAGGAATAATATGCAGATACCAAGAAGGAGTCTTCAGACAGCAGGGACAGCGCTTATCGAAACCGTGTAACATTCCTGAAGTCTATGTCACAAATCAGTCTGTACTGCCCAGAACCGCAGTTTTAATCTAGACATCCAATGCCAGGGCGATTAAACCTGCATTGTATGAGCTCATATATAAAAAGGCAGCCATTGCCTCCGTACTGCGCCATAAGCTGTAGCTGTTAGGCAACACGGTTGAAACCTCTGCCAAGGCCCGTTACGCAGCAGGCGACGTTTGGTCGCGAGCGGAGCTGACTTAGCCGCAAGACTGGAGCAACTCCGTTTGTGGGCAGGAAAATTCTGTGGCTAGAACGGAATTCGCAATTACGTGGCGGCGCAATCTGCCTCGGTCCTGGCGAAAGCGGCTTGCAAGGCAGTTAGCGCTGACAACTCACTTCCTGTTGCGGATTGCGTAGTAATTAAACGAGCGAGAAAAGCCACCCCACACGCCGGGGGGTGGCGCTGACGTTGAGCGGGACGTCCGGTGTCGTCACTCTGCCCATTTCCAGCTGCCTTGGGTACCGCAGTCTCTGTAACAACTGCTCAAACAACATTCACAAAGCAAATTACATCACAGCCGTTTCACACAGCAACGAAAACTTTCCACAGACACGTAAAGTAAGTGGGCATACGTAACACAGCAAAACAAGAATCGCTGCAATCCTTTTCATTTCTTAGGAAGCATAAAGTTGGTAGGATACATCACCATTGTGCGTTCCCCAACGATGCATGGTTGGTTTCAATTATATAGGGTGTCCCAGAAGGGAAGGTCCTGTTATGCCAGTCCCGCCTGGATATCTGCCCCCCCAAAGTCCCTCCAGATCCTTGAGCATCATGCACTCCACCTCGCCTTCCGATATGCCTCCCATCCCCCATGTGGATCCTCTATGACCTCATTCCTTTCCCCCATCTGTCCCTATTCCTTGAAAATTTCTGCATACTCTACACCTCCCGCCGCCTTGATCCCCCTCACCCCCTGGTTGCTCCTCTCCTCTCCCATCCCTGCCACCTGCCACATCTTCACTGTTGTGTCCCCCCTACCCTCCATCTCTACACCCTTCATCTCCTTTCCCAAGGTGGCTTCCACTGACTCCCCCTCCCGGATGATGCCCTCTCTCCCTCCATTTATCCCTCCTATCAACTCTGATCCTCACCCCCCCTCCTTTCCTCCATCCTTTCCCTGGGCTCCCTCTTCCCCCCTTCAATCCTGTGTTTCTCCCCACCTAACCTCTCCCTACCTCCCTTCCCCCACCCCCCTGAGTCCCTTTGTACTCCCATCCTCTGCCTTCCCCGCTCCTTGTCGCGTCTGCCCAGCACCCCCCACCCCTCTTATGTGTCCTCATCCTCCATTGGCTCCTTTCCCCCCTCCCCCCTTCGCTTTTCCTCACCTTTCCCCCTTTTTTACCTTCCCCTCGTCTGTCCAGCTGTCCAGGTTCCCCCCCACGTGCTCTCGGCTGTGGTGTGTCATATTTTAGCATATTGTTCCAGTGAATGTTCAGTGTTGTTTCATCTTTTCCCGTGTTGCGAACAGAAACCATGCTGTCGCTGGGTGTGAATTTTATGTCCTTTGTGAACAGAGACCAGACTGTCGCCATGTTTTTTTTAATTGTCTATTATTTTACCTGTCTGCTTTGTATGTATTTTTATTAGCATCATCATCCCTTTGTTTTATGTTTTAAGTTCCACGATTTTTTTTCGCCATGTTACCCTTTATGTCTTTGATTTTATCGCCTGCCTTTTTATTATATATTATCTTCACCTTTTTAAAAAAAAGTCTGTAAGCTGAAGAGCGGCATACTAAGCTGCTGCCAGCCCGCCCCCTTTGGGAGGAATCGAAATTCAATAACGGAAAAAAAGGGGGAGGTCAGTATTCAGGAAGATGACAAGAACGATCATACGAATCAAAAAAGTCTAGTAAACAGGGGCTCTAAAATACATAGCTTAAGAGCTATGAGCACTACTTCATCTTCTATACTGTGAAAGAAATCTCTTTGCTTTTCATTTTTGGGATAAGGTAGCGTGGACCAAAACAAGAAAACATTGTCTAGTAAGCAAGAGCTCTAGAATGCGTGCCATAAGAGCTATGAGCACTTGTCCAGTAGAAGACATGTGTTTAACAGTAGCGAAGATGAACATTTGCTCACAGCTCTTAGGTTGTGCATTTTAGGGCCCGTGTTCACTGGACTTTTTGCTTTGTTGATAAATAAGAAAGCAAAGAGCTTTCAGCAAAAGAGATTTGTCCACAGTATCGAAGATGACGTGCTCATAGCTCTTAACTTAAGCATTTTAGAGTTCATGTATACCAAAGTTCATTGCTTCGATTGATCGTTCTTGGCATATTATTGAATACTGGTCAGTCCTATTGAGACGCCCTATATACCCTCAGTTACTGACCTCCAAGAATAACAGAAAGCTTTATAGCTTTTCTGTCTTACAATAAGTTCTAGTATAGTTTTCAAGCATTGAAGGAAGGACTAATTAATGTAGCAAAAAATACATCACTAACTCAATACATGATTAACACACAATTAACCCGATTTCTTAAGTTTACTTGTGTTATAGCCAATATTCTACTCACAGTTAATAGTTGAATTATCGCTGACTGCGAAAACATTAGAATTTACCGCGTAGTCGAAGATGGAAATGATTCAAACGGCTCTGAGCACTATGGGACTTAACATCTATCGTCATCAGTCCCCTGGAACTTAGAACTACTTAAGCCTAACTAACCTAAGGACATCACACAACACCCGAAGATGGAAATGCTCGACGCTATTTCCACATTCAAAAATTCATGTTGTGGTCTTCAGTCCTGAGACTGGTTTGATGCAGCTCTCCATGCTACTCTATCCTGTGCAAGCTTCTTCATCTCCCAGTACCTACTGCAACCTACATCCTTCTGAATCTGCTTAGTGTATTCATCTCTTGGTCTCCCCCTACGATTTTTACCCTCCACACTGCCCTCCAATACTAAATTGGTGATCCCTTGATGCCTCAGAACATGTCCTACCAACCGATCCCTTCTACTGGTCAAGTTGTGCCACAAACTCCTCTTCTCCCCAATCCTATTCAATACTTCCTCATTAGTTATGTGATCTACCCATCTAATCTTCAGCATTCTTCTGTAGCACCACATTTCGAAAGCTTCTATTCTCTTCTTGTCCAAACTATTTACCGTCCATGTTTCACTTCCATACATGGCTACACTCCATACAAATACTTTCAGAAATGACTTCCTGACACTTAAATCTATACTCGAAGTTAACAAATTTCTCTTCTTCAAAAAAACGCTTTCCTTGCCATTGCCAGTCTACATTTTATATCCTCTCTACTTCGACCATCATCAGTTATTTTGCTCCCCAAATAGCAAAACTCATTTACTATTTTAAGTGTCTCATTTCCTAATCTAATACCCTCAACATCACCCGACTTAATTCGACTACATTCCATTATCTTCGTTTTGCTTTTGTTGATGTTCATCTTATATCCTCCCTTCAAGACTCTGTCCATTCCGTTCAACTGCTCTTCCAAGTCCTTTGCTGTCTCTGACAGAATTATAATGTCATCGGCGAACCTCAAAGTTTTTATTTCTTCTCCATGAATTTTAATACCTACTCCGAATTTTTCTTTTGTTTCCTTTACTGCTTGCTCAATATACAGATTGAATAACACCGGCGAGAGGCTGCAACCCTGTCTTACTCCCTTCCCAACCACTGCTTCCCTTTCATGTCCCTCGACTCTTATAACTGCCATCTGGTTTCTGTAAAAATTGTAAATAGCCTTTCGCTCCCTGTATTTCACCCCTGCCACCTTTAGAATTTGAAAGAGAGTATTCCAATCAACATTGTCAAAAGCTTTCTCTAAGTCTACAAATGCTAGAAACGTAGGTTTGCTTTTCCTTAATCTTTCTTCTAAGATAAGTCGTAAGGTCAGTATTGCCTCACGTGTTCCAGTATTTCTACGGAATCCAAACTGATCTTCCCCGAAGTCGGCTTCTACCAGTTTTTCCATTCGTCTGTAAAGAATTCGTGTTAGTATTTTGCAGCTGTGGCTTATTAAACTGATTGTTCGGTAATTTTCACATTTGTCAACACCTGCTTCCTTTGGGATTGGTATTATTATATTCTTCTTGAAGTCTGAGGGTATTTCGCCTGTTTCATACATCTTGATCACCAGATGGTAGAGTTTTGTCAGGACTGGCTCTCCCAAGACTGTCAGTAGTTCTAATGGAATGTTGTCTACTCCCGGGGCCTTGTTTCGACTCAGGTCTTTCAGTGCTCTGTCAAACTCTTCACTCAGTATCGTATCTCCCATTTCATCTTCATCTACATCCTCTTTCAATTCCATAATATTGTCCTCAAGTACATCGCCCTTGTATAGACGCTCTATATATTCCTTCCACCTTTCTGCTTTCCCTTCTTTGCTTAGAACTGGGTTTCCATCTGAACTCTTGATGTTCATACAAGTCGTTCTCTTATCTCCAAAGGTCTCTTTAATTTTCCTGTAGGCAGTATCTATCTTATCCCTAGTGAGTAAGCCTCTACATTCTTACATTTGTCCTCTAGCCATCCCTGCTTAGCCATTTTGCACTTCCTGTCGATCTCGTTTTTGAGACGTTTGTATTCCTTTTTGCCAGCTTCATTTACTGCATTTTTATATTTTCTCCTTTCATCAATTAAATTCAATATTTCTTCTGTTACCCAAGGATTTCTACTAGCCCTCGTCTTTTTACCTACTTGATCCTCTGCTGCCTTCACTATTTCATCCCTCAAAGCTACCCATTCTTCTCCTATTGTATTTCTTTCCCCCATTCCTGTCAAATGTTCCCTTATGCTCTCCCTGAAACTCTGTACAACCTCTGGTTCTTTCAGTTTATCCAGGTCCCATCTCCTTAAATTCCCACCTTTTTGCAGTTTCTTCAGTTTTAATCTACAGGTCATAACCAATACATTGTGGTCAGAGTCCACATCTGCCCCTGGAAATGTCTTACAATTTAAAACCTGGTTCCTAAATCTCTGTCTTACCATTATATAATCTATCTGATACCTTTTAGTATTCCAGGGTTCTTCCATGTATACAACCTTCTATCATGATTCTTAAACCAAGTGTTAGCTATGATTAAGTTGTGCTCTGTGCAAAATTGTACCAGGCGGCTTCCTCTTTCATTTCTTAGCCCCAATCCATATTCACCTACTATGTTTCCTTCTCTCCCTTTTCCTACACTCGAATTCCAGTCACTCATGACTATTAAATTTTCGTCTCCCTTCACTATCTGAATAATTTCTTTTATTTCATCATACATTTCTTCAATTTCTTCGTCATCTGCAGAGCTAGTTGGCATATAAACTTGTATTACTGTAGTAGGTGTGGGCTTCGTATCTATCTTGGCCACAATAATGCGTTCACTATGCTGTTTGTAGTAGCTTACCCACATTCCTATTTTCCTATTCATTATTAAACCTACTCCTGCATTACCCCTATTTGACTTTGAGTTTATAACCCTGTAGTCATCTGACCAGAAGTCTTGTTCCTCCTGCCACCGAACTTCACTAATTCCCACTATATCTAACTTTAACCTATCCATTTCCCTTTTTAAATTTTCTAACCTACCTGCCCGATTAAGGGATCTGACATTCCACGCTCCGATCCGTAGAACGCCAGTTTTCTTTCTCCTGATAACGACATCCTCTTGAGTAGTCCCCGCCCGGAGATCCGAATAGGGGACTATTTTACCTCCGGAATATTTTACCCAAGAGGACGCCATCATCATTTAATCATACAGTAAAGCTGCATGCCCTCGGGAAAAATTACGGCCGTAGTTTCCCCTTGCTTTCAGCCGTTCGCAGTACCAGCACAGCAAGGCCGTTTTGGTTATTGTTACAAGGCCAAATCAGTCAATCATCCATACTGTTGCCCTTGCAACTACTGAAAAGGCTGCTGCCCCTCTTCAGGAACCACATGTTTGTCTGGCCTCTCAACAGATATCCCTCCGTTGTGGTTGCACTTACGGTACGGCTATCTGTATCGCTGAGGCATGCAAGCCTCCCCACCAACGGCAAGGTCCATGGTTCAGGGGGGGGGGGGGGGTTCATACAGAATCGAAATCGTTCAGGATTCAGCCTTCAGTTTATGTGGAAAATCCAACCCCCATTAAGGAGCGAATAAGCAGTGGTCACTGCGTGAACCGTTGAAAACGCATTGTTTATTAAAATACATTGTTAATAAATTTGTATTTAATTAAATACAAAGACTTGATAGTGACAGCAGTAATCAAATAAGCTCACCAGATAAAGTAGCAGTCACGCCCTTAACAGAATATACTGGTTGCTTTGCAACGCTGGACACATTGTAAAACTGATACCAGACGGTCATGTAACACTCTACTTCTGACGAAAGCCGTGGCAGTGACGTAGGCTGTATGTGGCAGTCGTTTTTATAGAATCAGCGCAATAAATTAGACCCACATAGATCCAAGACATAATGACAGAAATGAACTATCGTGTTGGTATGTGGCCGCAACCATACGGTGTACGAAGTTGCCTGATTTGTTGGTACATCAGCGCCGTCTGTTCAGTATCTCTACAAACCAATCACATTAATTAATTTCCTCTGAAAGATTGTGAAATCAGCTGCAGACAAAAACAGTGCATGTATCTATATAATTTGATAAATTATTATTATTATTATTGCTAAATTATTATCAGAATTGATTTTTCACCGGTACCACAAGGCATTGTAATCATCACGACAATAGTATCTAGCTGCATAGACGCTGCGTATGTTCCGGATAACGTTTCTGCAAGATATCCTTCTGATGATAAGCCCGCAGTGGCTTGAAAACTATTTAGTGGTATAGAAAACAAATCGTATCAAAATTTAAATAAGCGACAGGCTGCCCAAACAAATTTAAATCACAGTCGCAGTTCGGCATCAACAATTGTTATATTCAATCTTTGTTTTCGATTGCACTCTACAATAAGTTACGTAATCATCTCTCGTGCTGCTCGCTTTGCACGGCTTTAGTGGCTTACGAAGTTTTTGTTCCATTAAGACATACTCCTCATCTCACCATTCTGAAATTATCTTCTTCTATGGAGCAAGAGCCTATATTGAGACAATGCTATTTTTGGTGCTCATTTTATACACAAGGCTACTTTCATACAGTTGTAGGCACCGTTGCCGGTTTCCATAAACTTTTACATTCCCATAAGGGATGTCTTTGTATTTGTTTTAGTTTCCTTTCATAACCCAGATGGAAACTCATATTTTATGCTCTTGTTACTGCAGTGTAATGGGTTATCGGTCTGCGGTGAGTGATGCTACCACAACTTTTCGCAAAAATTTTGTAGTAAATTTAGGTGATGGAAAGTACACACACAATGCATTGCATTTTTGTTTGTGCCTGATATTCTTGCAGGTGAGCCGTTATTTAGAAGAATCAGACTTCCTTCCATAAAGATTTTTTCTCACACCATCTTCATGTTCGTAATACCAGTTAATATCGAGGTTGCTAAAATCCCCTTATTAATTTCTGGCTTTTATAGTATTTACTATTATGCGCATCATTTTTTTGTCATAAAGTTGTTTGGATGAATACGACATTTATTTTCACTTTTGAGTCGAGAAGTCGTTTGCTCTGAATCCAGGTTATAAAATCTTCTTATCCTTAAATCTGTACCACCATCTTTGGCTTCCCTTTGAGACAACATTAGTCTATGCCTTCTGAAATTAAACTACACATACCGTCTGGAACACAAACATAATCCTTGCCAAATCCCGGAAAGTGCATATTCCCACCGTCGATGTTCGTTTGTAAAATTAGCTGAGGTTATTCGTGAGCGTGCATTCCGCGAGTGGATTCTTCTGTTTATATTTGTCATTTTATCTACTCAGCTTGTGGCGGATCAAGGAGGTCTCCCATATACTGGCGGAATGTTCGTCGCTCCGCCCACGGTCCTACTTGACTTCAAGAAGCTCCACAGTGTAAATGTTACTTCAGGCAGAACCCACACCGAAAGGGACTCGAATTAAATCCCGTAAGTTGAAATGCCTAGTCTTGGAAGATGACAGTCACACTTTCATAGTGGTGTAGGAAGAAACTTTTGCCGCGCGGGATTAGCCGAGCGGTCTAGGGCGCTGCAGCCATGGACTGTGCGGCTGGTCCCGGCGTAGGTTCGAGTCCTCCCTCGAGCATGGCTGTGTGTGTTTGTCCTTAGGATAATTTAGCTTAAGCAGTGTGTAAGCTTAGGGACTGATGACTTTAGCAGTTAAGTCCCATAAGATTTCACACACATTTTAACATTTTGAACAAGAAAGTTTTCTTGTAATACTTGTGGAATCTCAGTGCGAAAGTACCTTCGCAGACTTTTCCTGAAGAAACAGAATCTCCTTGACGTCTCGTAACTCAACAGGCTTGAAACTTTGCTTACCAGCTTTTATTCTTCTTAAAATAAAAACAGTTATAAGAATTGAAGCACAGGTATATAAGAAAATACTAGCTTCCATACGATATCAAATTCGTTTTTCAATTCCATTTGAAAGGGACCAAAGCCACGAACTTCTCACCTATTCCGTCGCTCATCCTAAAACGTTAAGGAGATGCATTCTACCAGCAGGACAACACACGTGCACACGCTTATCTCATTAATCTCCTCTGCAACACGTTCATCTGCTCGTCTGGCCCACATGAATATCAGACCTCCTCCCTATCGAGTAAGTGTAGGACATAGTGGGACCGGCCTCGGTGGCCGAGCGGTTCTAGGCGCTTCAGTCCGGAACCCCGCGACTGCTACGGTCGCAGGTTCGAATCCTGCCTCGGGCATGGATGTGTGTGATGTCCTTAGGTTAGTTAGGTTTAAGTAGTTCTAAGTTCTAGGGGACTGATGACCTCAGATGTTAAGTCCCATAGTGCTCAGAGCCATTTGAGCCATGAGTGACTGCCGAACTGCGTTGTAGCTACTATAAGAAGCAATACGACATAATATAATTGTTGTCTCAAACAGTCTCTTCACAGATATGTGTGCTCCGCGGTTTTGGTCATTTGCCACGTGCAACTTGAATACCATTTCAGAAACTTCATTCACTGTGTTGAGGATGCATATTTTTCAGCTTCCGCTAGTCTCCCCTCTTAAATTATCACGTTCCTCTTAGTGTTCTACTAACATTTCTTCTTTCGATGTTTTCGTTGTAATGACAGTATTCCATTTCGGGTTCCAGATGGAGCACAGTGGCTTGTGCCAACGCGAAGCGCCTTGCCTTACTAGCACGCACGTCTGGGTCCCCCCCCCCCCCCCACCCTCCAGTCTCACTCTGAGTTTCGGTAAATCCTGACTAATGACCGGGCCCAGACTGTCGTAACTCACATTAACAACACGCGCGAAGCTGAGCCCCTGCGGAAAGAAAGGTGCGTCGGTATCACCACGGACGTAACGCCCTCGCAGCTTGCGAAAACATCTCAGCAACATGCACCATCCATCCCACACACGTCTAAATAATACAGATAATCGAACACCGGTGGTAAGGATAGCAGCTCAGGAATCAGTCTTTTATTCTTTCTTTCTTTCTTTCTTTTCTTTTTTTTTTTAGTAACACATCTTCTGCAATCTATATAACCATGAACATGCACTGCAAAAATTATACGAGTACACGTTTCGCTCTTTGCGTTATGCGAGTGTGTGTTTCGATCTTTGGAGCTATAGCGCTTATGACAATAAGTTACTAGGACAAAGAACCAAATGCGATGTGATGCGATGCAAGTGGAGAATAAAGATAATGTGTCCAGAGTGAGATTTTCACTCTGCAGCGGAGTGTGCGCTGATATGAAACTTCCTGGCAGATTAAAACTGTGTGCCGGACCGAGGCTCGAACTCGGGACCTTTGCCTTTCGCGGGCAAGTGCTCTACCAACTTATTTTTCCACATAAATTGAAAATAAAAAATTAAACTTTTCACTCGAAGGAAGTCTTGAACCATGGATCTCTCGTTACGCAGCTGCTCACGCCAATCACGAGACTATTTTTTTTGCCTTATCCATTTTTTCTTTTTTTTCTTTTTTTATTTTTTTAAAATTTTTTTCCTTCTTTAATTTTTAGAAAGTATCCTAATAAAATGGAACTAAAAAAAACCTAAGTGCCACCGCCACTTTTCATCCTACAACAAAAAAATCAGGTCCACTTCAGGCGTTGGCTCCTGACTAAACCTACTCCAGGGAGCTACCTATATACCAGGTGAAATATGGGAAATCAAGGTTAGGGCTGTCCTTACAAACAAAACAAAATCTTCCTTTTTCTGAATTTTATTTTTATTGTTATTGTTTTTATTGTTATATATTTTTTATTTATTTTTTGTTTAGTTTTGTTGTGTATTGATCAGAGGCCTTCTGCGCCCCGCTGGTAATATGTCGAGTCACGTCTTCTCGAAATTGATGTGTTCCGTTCAGTTGCTCAGAAATGTACACTGGTTCAAACAGAAAACCTTCTTCTCTCTTGGCTTAACACATTCCAGCTGCGTGGCGGGTCGTGGAAAGCACTCCCAAGGAAGTTCGAGAAAAATTGTCTGTATTTTGGGTGACGGACAACAACATAATGACGGTCATTGAGGTATGTCCAAAAATCGAGGACAGAGTCTACAGTTTGTCCAAATAGTTAGTGAATGGCATGTCCGCGAATCCAATTCACAGCATTGGTCTTTGTCCGAGGAAAATAGTCACGTTCCGGAAATAATAATGAAAGGGGAGTAATCCGATCCGGAATGTCCCGCGTTAGAAAAGCCACAATACGACGAACCAAGTGCCAAACCTCCGCCGCCGGTCCGCAAACAAACCCATGTTCATCATTGTCTGGCACTCCATACGTGGAACATAGAGGTGATTGGGAGAGGTTGTAACCTCCCCCCTCACTTATCGACCTTAATGACAGTGAAAAATTAAACCGCGTGTACCTAATGGAAATTTGGGAAAAGCAATCGTCACCGAAGTTAATCTATCGGTAAAGAGGGAGGAAAGGGTTACATCTAAATGAAAGGAAAAATGCAAATGAAACTGGTGGAAATTAATTTTGAAAAGGGGTAAAGTTAATAAAGAAAGTAAATGTGCGGCCGTTACGTTAACAATTAACTAGCGGTAATTAGATATTTGAGATTTGGGGGAAATTACGGTCGCCAGTCCTAAGGACAATTACTATAGTAACTGAAAAAGAAAGGTAATTACACATATAATTAGCACTAGAAGCGTGGCAACTGAAGGTTGACACGTGTAGTGTGAAAACTGAAAGTTTGTCAGAAGTAATAAATTTCGCTACACTCTGACTTAATTTAGCAAAAGAATTAATAAAACCGGAAAATCGAAAGTTAATTTAGTGACTGAAGTTAATAGTGAGCTTTCTTTCTGAAGCACATCGAAATCCAGTAAAATACGGTTAGTCTTGGACTACCTCAACAATCATTTCAAAAGCAACTTGACTCTACGCAATTTAGAAACAAGAGATTTAACTTTGAACTTGAATTAAATGATTCTGAACTATTAACAATAGTAAAATTTAGTACGTACCAAGCTGAGCTGCAGTCACAGGGAAGCTAAAATATGCTAACAAAACTCGCACTCTAAATTTGTGCTCGTGTAACCTAAATATTGTAGCCAGCTACTGAACTTTGAAATTAAAGCAGTGAAATCTAATTATATTATTTTAATGCTGGCGTTTGAATTTCAACGACACTCGGGTTCATTTCGGAAAAGGAAGGGACCCTGCTTGGCAATGCAATTGGGACAATGAGCAACAAAGGTTCATGCTAAGTTGCTGTAATTTTGCGAGGCAAATGGAACAATTTGAAAAGCTGAGGTCTGCCATACAGTTCTGAAACTTTACGTGCTTTTAGTCTTCCTTGTTGGTTGATTGAAGGTTTGAAGCCGTCGATCGAGGAGGCGGCGACAGTCACTCTGGTCGTCGCTGTTGCAGAAGCTGGATGTTGGCGCGCCTTCTTCTCGACACGGTCACCAGGCGAAACGGGCTCTTGATGTGCGCCAGCTAATGTTTCCCGTCCGCGACACCATGTCAGAAACTATCATCGCAAGTCGAGCGCAATTACATGCTGCCAAACCCCGAAAGCGCGGCAACTCGCGGGAGCGTCACACAACACACCTGCTCCACTCGCTACTCCCGCCACACTCTCACTGTTCTGCCCGCGCTCCACGCGGCAGAGTTAACACTACCAAAGATCCTACACACTTTGATTCGTCACACGACCTATCGACGTAATCGTTCGATAGCAGTTTTCCCTAGGCAAGACCCAGCGTAAAAATACAAATAATATTTACGAAACAAACCAATTATACATCGACATAAGTGCATAAATATATATATACAAACAGTAAAACAATTACAATATATAAAGAGACAGAAATGTCATATCTTGAGGTAACAAAACAAGGAAAAAATAATAGTACAATAGATGAAAATAGGAGGATATGCATTTCCGGCGTTACACGTGCCCCACATTGTCTGAGGATGTTCGTGTAACGTAAACAGACTCAGAAAATGTCCCAAAAAAAAAAAAACAGCGGAAATGTATATGCTCAAAACATCAACAAAATTTAGCATTCGTCTAATTAAGCATAAATCAATTTTTAGACCATAATAATTGAGTGGAGACACTCCTAACCTTATTCCACTCTGTCATCTTGCACAAAATAAAACAGGTTGACAACATATTAAAATTCATAGAAAACATAGAAAATGGTTTAGCTATTCTAAAATTGTCAAAATTCCCAACAGTATCAAGAAATGGAACACTATTTACAAAATTAATCAGAGTACATGGTCATAAAAACAGGTAGATCAAAATACGCAAATTAATAATTAATTACATAGAATACACATTTTTACATAACCCTTTCATAATTAATATTCTCGTCATGGGAGTCCATTAAACGCTAAACAAGAAATAAGACACATCAGATCGAAAAAAAACATAAATATTGACAGTAGAATTCTTTCAGCTGTCCAGGAAGAAAAACAATTCCGCCTTCCGTACTCGCAAGTACAAAGAATGCCGACAGCGGCCCAAGAGCCAACAGCGGCACAAGAGCCGACAGCGGCTCGCCTCGCCAGTATTGTTGCGCCCGCGTGTGCGGCACGCTTGATCTCACTCGCCCTTGTGACGGCGTTTCCAGAACGTCCGTTTCACTGAATTCTTTCGGAAAAACTCACTCCCCAGTAATCTCAAGGAGTCCATAAACACTATCACAGTGGATAACTCAACACTGTCCATCATCACACGCATGTACTAGCCTGACACTTAAAACAGCGCCTAAGTACATCGGCAATGACTAGTAAATCACATATTTATGAAATCTTACAGCTATTTACAAAATCATATTTACATTCCTTAATCTACTGTGACTCAGCTGAAAACTTAAACTAGCAGCTTGGATTTTTCAGTTGATTAGATCATGATTAAATTGATTAAAATTAAATTGATTAATCAAAATTAATTACTTATTAATTACAACTTCTTTAATCTCCTCTTGATCAGGCAAAAGCATGACAGTCTTGCAAATCGTTAAATCTTACACTCTGTTTTACATACTGTACAAATTACCCATTGTGTGGTACTAATCAATCCTTGGTTGGTACAATTTCAGGTCTACAATGGTCCATTATAAACAAACTTAAATTTAGAGATTTCATTGTCTATCTCGCTCGATTTCTCATGAGCTTTTACAAGTACTAAGTCTCCGATTGCAAACTTAGCAAAACGCACTTTAGCGTCATTACGACGTATGCGAGCATCGGCTTTTAGCTTCATTACTTCTCGCAAACGATCGTTTTTCACACCAATACTAATGTCAATCCGTGGAGGGAATTTGATTATCTCTTCCAATTCACTTTCTACACTTTTGTCAATGCCGAAATTCCTCATGTTACGGCAGTTCAAACTCATTCCTACGTCAATGTCATCCGGCCAGTTAACAATGTGTATAGGCTGGTATCGCCTATGCACACCGTCTCCTGCCTCGTCAAAACCAACTACCATTGTTTTATCTTGTGACGTACATGTCAAAGTTTTGCTTTCGCAATTAATCACTGCACGGTACTTTAATAGCCAATCTAACCCAATAATTACTTCCGTAGTTAAGTCTGGCACGACGACAAACTCTTGTTCAAATCGTGCCCCACATATCTCGAAGTTGACAAAAATCTGTTTTGTGACCGGTTTACTGGCGTTCCCAGTAGCACCGATAATTTTCACTCCTGTTACTGGTATATCTACGACGCCGGGTCTGTCTTTCAGTAACTCAAATATTTTCCCAGATACAGCACTCAATTCTGCACCGGTGCCGATCAACACGTTTAGTTGTAGGTCGTGCATATTAACAGACACTACTATCTGTCTACAACTGTCCTCGACTGTTTCTTTATTTTCCCACAGTAAATCCTCGTCTATATCCAGGTCATTCCAGAAAACCATCCGGCTTTGATCCTAAATCCGGTTTATCTGGCGGCTTTTTCAGCCTCTGTTCACATACAGTTTTAATTTCAACACGTCCGTCCTGAGGCTTAGTCTGTAGCTTCGCCTCCAATACCGAAACCTTGTCCTGTAACTCGTCAACTAGTGAGTGCTGCTTTGCTATCACTTCACTAATTGTCACCTTCGTTGATTCCTCTTTGGTCAGATTGATCTCATCTGCCAATCTACCTGGAGAAATGTGCCCAGTAGTATCTGCAATTACTTCCTCTAGATCTGCGCAACCCACACTGTTATCGTCTGACCGTATAACGTCAGCTCTAACCTCATACACACTGTAAGTTACGTGGTTTTCTACCAATCGTGTCCGGCTATCACTAAAATTTTCGCAATCTTTCTCCTTAATACTTTCGCAATGTTTAAACCGGAGGTTTGCGTCGGATGGGTCGGCTACTTCTACCACTGAAACTTTTGGTAAAGTCTGCCGGTTAGGGCCAGAACTTTCCGTTACTACTTCAACATCCAACTCTTGCGGGACGAAACACGACGCATCTTGCTCGTGCTCCCCGTTAACATCAACTATTTCTAGTAAAGTCTGCCGGTTAGGGCCAGAACTTTCCATCACTTCACAATCACTATCTTCCTGCGGGACGAGACACGGCAAATCCTGCCCGTGCTCCCCATAAACACTTCTCCCGTACAGGCCCCTATAATCTTTTAGTTCGTCGTATAAGCGACCGAACTGCCTTAACCAGACCTCATCCCTCTCTGCATCCCCTCGCTCAA
The DNA here is from genome assembly GCF_021461385.2 of Schistocerca piceifrons. NCBI lineage: Eukaryota > Metazoa > Arthropoda > Insecta > Orthoptera > Acrididae > Schistocerca > Schistocerca piceifrons. The sequence goes on along the minus strand of NC_060138.1, from coordinate 1,021,437,817 downwards.
TGACGGACGTTTTATCCGACATCTGATCTTCTTTCAACACTTGCGAATCATTCTTAAACTCAATCTCCAGTTCCACTGTGGGTGTTACAGCTGCCACTTTATAATCGATTTCCGGAACACTACTTAAATTGTTCTCACTGACAGTGAATGTATTTTCTACTGCCGTGTCTACAGCTGATCTACTACTTGTGGGCGCACTCCTTTCTCCTAATACTGGCACACTCTCCCGCCGTTGATTATTCCATACGGAATTTTCATAACGACGACACCTGGGTTTTCTCCTGTTATTGGGCCGCCAAAATTTCTCTACGCCCGGTCGGCCCCTCTCCGGCGCGGCTAATGGTTTCCCTGTCTCGTCCCAGCAGATACTCTCCCCGGATACTGCTGAGGCGGCTGGTCACACCCTCTGACGTTATTACTACTGCGCGAAGCCCGTATCACGCTAGTATGATACTGGTTTCCGTTATTCCTGTTATTATTTGCATTGTACCGATTGTTATTACGGTCCGAACCATTATTGTTATTGCTGCCGTGGTTGCGGTATGCATTATTCCCATGGTTATCGTTGTTGTGGTTCCTGTGGTACCCGTTGTTTTTACCACGGCCTCTACCACTGTCGCGATTATTGCGCCAATTGTCCTCGTCCTCCACTCTTTCCAGGAAATCATTGATTGTCCTGTAATTGCTTCCTACGTATCGTTTTGTATCATCTGGAAGCTTTTTGTAGAGTTCCCAGACTATTTCGGATTCCGTGCGGCGATCACGCAAGTATTCCAACTTGCGGATCCAGCCCTCACAAAACTCCTTCATCGAACCGCGCGAATTCGCATCGAAAGGCCTCGATACGACAAATTCGCGCCAGACACTTTGCTGTTTTTGCTCTGACCAGTATTCAGCCAGAAACAAATTTTTAAATTCGTCAAAAGTCAGGTCCGTAATGTTGAGGTTTAAGCCCCAACGCTTGGCATCACCAGCCAACACATCAATAACCGCATTAATTTTTCTCTCATTAGTCCATGATCTGGGTAAAACTCTTTCACAATTTTTAATGAAATCCGTCGGGTGTATACCGCCTTTTTTCAAGGGGTCGAACCGCTCCTCTTTCGTCAACAACTCCGAACTATGTGCACAGATTGGCACATAGCTCTGTTTTTCGTCAAGTTTCCTTTCTAATTCCGACACCCTCGTAATCACTTGGTAAGTGGTTGTCGCAAGCGTTTCCACTTCCCTCTTTTTCTCTTCGCAGGTATTAGCCTGCTTCGTCACTTTGGTATCTACTTCGGATACTAAAGCCTTTAAAGTTTCCACCTTCTGATGATCCTCTTTTCTCACTAATTGAATTTGTTCCGTCACCTTATTGTCGATGATCGGAGCAACTGCGTCTCCTACACTTTTCTCGATTCTGCTAATTTCGGAATCAAAACGAGTATTTATGCTCGCAATTTCCGCCTGAACGCCTATCATTTCCTGTTTAAGATTACCGATTTCGGTATTAATTACAACAATATCTTCTTTGTTTTTATCAACTTTTGTGTTAACAACTCCAACATTGTTGATAACAACGTTAATAGCTTTGTTCTGATTGTCTAGCATTCGTTCAATTTTTTCAGACTGAGCTACTTGCTTGGCAGCCTGAGCTTCTTGCTTGGCAGCCCGAGCTTCTTGCTTGACCGATTGACTCTTGATTTCGTTAATCAAAACATTCAATAAATCAGTTAAATTCCAGGAAACTACCGGTTTTACTTCCGCAGCGGCTTCCTCTTTAATTTTCCCCCCGTATTCGTCATCAAGGGATTCAGATTTGATTTTCACTTCTGATTCCGAAACATTTTCTAAACTTTGGAATTCCATTTCTGCTCTTTGTTGCGTTTCGGCGGTCGCGTCTTTCATGCTAGCCGCCTGCCCCTGAACAATGGGTACCGCTGTGCGCGTTTCCCACTGTTCGACCGACTGTTCCGTATCTAAGTCTACCAAATTTTGGTAATTGTTGCCTTCACTCATTTTAATAATTTTCAATATAAATGCAAAATCTCAACTCTAATTAGGATTCCTCACACGAATATTCTCGCTGACGTATCGACCATTTCGTAACCAGTACTTTGTTACGAGATTTGCACAATGCAAAATTCGTGTCCAGAACAACCTCAAATTTGAAGATTGTCCTGTCACCAGGTCGCCACGTGTAACCTCCCCCCTCACTTATCGACCTTAATGACAGTGAAAAATTAAACCGCGTGTACCTAATGGAAATTTGGGAAAAGCAATCGTCACCGAAGTTAATCTATCGGTAAAGAGGGAGGAAAGGGTTACATCTAAATGAAAGGAAAAATGCAAATGAAACTGGTGGAAATTAATTTTGAAAAGGGGTAAAGTTAATAAAGAAAGTAAATGTGCGGCCGTTACGTTAACAATTGACTAGCGGTAATTAGATATTTGAGATTTGGGGGAAATTACGGTCGCCAGTCCTAAGGACAATTACTATAGTAACTGAAAAAGAAAGGTAATTACACATATAATTAGCACTAGAAGCGTGGCAACTGAAGGTTGACACGTGTAGTGTGAAAACTGAAAGTTTGTCAGAAGTAATAAATTTCGCTACACTCTGACTTAATTTAGCAAAAGAATTAATAAAACCGGAAAATCGAAAGTTAATTTAGTGACTGAAGTTAATAGTGAGCTTTCTTTCTGAAGCACATCGAAATCCAGTAAAATACGGTTAGTCTTGGACTACCTCAACAATCATTTCAAAAGCAACTTGACTCTACGCAATTTAGAAACAAGAGATTTAACTTTGAACTTGAATTAAATGATTCTGAACTATTAACAATAGTAAAATTTAGTACGTACCAAGCTGAGCTGCAGTCACAGGGAAGCTAAAATATGCTAACAAAACTCGCACTCTAAATTTGTGCTCGTGTAACCTAAATATTGTAGCCAGCTACTGAACTTTGAAATTAAAGCAGTGAAATCTAATTATATTATTTTAATGCTGGCGTTTGAATTTCAACGACACTCGGGTTCATTTCGGAAAAGGAAGGGACCCTGCTTGGCAATGCAATTGGGACAATGAGCAACAAAGGTTCATGCTAAGTTGCTGTAATTTTGCGAGGCAAATGGAACAATTTGAAAAGCTGAGGTCTGCCATACAGTTCTGAAACTTTACGTGCTTTTAGTCTTCCTTGTTGGTTGATTGAAGGTTTGAAGCCGTCGATCGAGGAGGCGGCGACAGTCACTCTGGTCGTCGCTGTTGCAGAAGCTGGATGTTGGCGCGCCTTCTTCTCGACACGGTCACCAGGCGAAACGGGCTCTTGATGTGCGCCAGCTAATGTTTCCCGTCCGCGACACCATGTCAGAAACTATCATCGCAAGTCGAGCGCAATTACATGCTGCCAAACCCCGAAAGCGCGGCAACTCGCGGGAGCGTCACACAACACACCTGCTCCACTCGCTACTCCCGCCACACTCTCACTGTTCTGCCCGCGCTCCACGCGGCAGAGTTAACACTACCAAAGATCCTACACACTTTGATTCGTCACACGACCTATCGACGTAATCGTTCGATAGCAGTTTTCCCTAGGCAAGACCCAGCGTAAAAATACAAATAATATTTACGAAACAAACCAATTATACATCGACATAAGTGCATAAATATATATATACAAACAGTAAAACAATTACAATATATAAAGAGACAGAAATGTCATATCTTGAGGTAACAAAACAAGGAAAAAATAATAGTACAATAGATGAAAATAGGAGGGTCTGCATTTCCGGCGTTACAAGGTGGATACGATGAAGGCGAAATTGGCTGATTTGCTTACCATTGACAGTTAGGTACCAGACAGATTGAACATTTGTGTCAAGGTAACAGGCGAACACCGCGCGCCATACATGACGCCAGTCAACCTGGGGGAACTTTTGATCAATCGGGTTAGGTGGACGACCTAATTGGAGGATATTGTATACTGCCTTTGTCTTGAGTAAAAGCTGTCTTGGTAAGGTGAGGCGTAGGTAACTGAGTTCAAGAAAGAAGTATCGTATATAATGGAACTGGGCAGGAACATCCGAGATCGTCACTGGGGCTGACAGTGAGACCGGCGAATATGCCGACAGGAGGAGACCAGTGAGGCTCGTTGGCCAACGTGTCCATACCGTCATCTGGGAGCTGACAAATAGGGCGCGAGCTCTATCCGGCACGTGAAACAGACCTATCCCACCCCGTTCACGGGGAAGAGTAAGGGTTGCATAGTTAACTTTGAACAACAGCCCAGAGCTGACGAAAGATGCCAACGCTGCCAACATGCGACGTGCCACAGTAAGTGGGAAAGGTAGAATTTGTGCTACATGGGGAACTCGGGATGCGATATATATATTTACATATCGAGCTCGTTGGAGAATATCTAGGGATCGAAGGCGATGGTCCATAAGACCTGTTCTGATCATTAAAAGGAGGCGTCGGCAGTTGATGGTGGTTGAACGCCGGAGATCAGATGAAAAATCTATTCCCTAACAGCGAATGGTATCAACGGTGGTGAGAGGTGTAACGCACTCCACGGGAAGTCCTGTGCCAATGAACATAACTTGTGACTTACGTACGTTTAAAGAGCTACCCGATGCCTCACCAGAAGTCGCTACCCACGTCAAAACAGCTCGAACCTCGTCGGCATTACGTAAACAGATGACTACATCGTCAGCATAGGCCGTGCAACAGAATCGGTAGCGATCTATGGACAACCCTACCAAACGTTGTCTTAGTCCACATAGCAAGGATTCCAAGGAACAGGCGTACAAAATCGCTGATAGAGGGCAACCTTGACGTACGGATCGACCTATTTTTATCGGAGGAGTGAGTCTGCCATTGTACATAATCCTGGATGAGGCACCCCGCAGAAGGCGCATCACTACCGTGATAACGGCGACTGGGAAACCCATATAGTGGAGAACGGCCGTAAGGGACGAATGGTCAACCCTATCAAAAGCTTGACTAAAGTCCAAAGACGCAAGTGCCCCAGAGAGGCGTTGTGCCTGGGTCACGGCGATCATATCCCTGTAGCGGCATAAAGCCGTGCGGATATTATTATCCCCTCCCAAAGATGCTTGGTCTGGCGACACAACATATCGGGCAACGTTTTTAAGTCGTGCCGCCAAAAGACGAGTGAAGATTTTCATATCACTGTTAAGGAGGGTGATGGGCCGATAATCACTGATATTGTTGCCACCATGCGGTTTATGTACAGGAATAATAATTCCTTCCATGAAAGCGTCCGGCACAGGTACTTCCGGAGACATCAGTTCCCGACAGATGGAGGTGAAGGTGGACTCTAACAAATCACGGAAGGTGCGATATAATTCGAGGGGAAGACCGTCGGGTCCTGGGGAGCGATTGATGGTTCCTGCCCGGATCGCATCGCGGACTTCATCATCAGTCACCTCTGACATCAAGTCAATCGCCGCATCTCCTGGGATACCACCGAAGTTGAGCTGTGAGACTTCCTCGATCAACTCTGGGGAATGTGGAATTGCGGCGTAGAGCTGCTGGTAGTGGGCGTGAAGCACATTCCCTATTGCAGATTGGGTTACGTAGCGACGCCCTTCTTGGTTTGTTAGGACGTGAATCAATTTTCGGCGCCGATTTTGGCGTTCTTGGATGATATGGTACATCGACGGATGTTCATGATGCATGCGATCAGCAGTACGAGATCGTACTATCGCTCCTTCCAAATGCCTTCGCATGAGATTGGAGATTTGGGCCTTAGCATTGTTCATCCTTGTATGGTGCTCAGGGGAGGCTGGCATTGTGGAGCATTCTCGTAGGATCCTGTAGTAAAAGTCCATAGTGCTCTTCCTCCAGGCGACAACATCTTTGCCATACCGGATCAAAGTTATTCGAAGAGCAGGTTTTGCACACTGGATCCACCAAGATATGGTAGACGGATACGTGGGACGGCGTCTATTACATGTGATCCAAGTGTCTTCCATTAAAAGTCGACAGTCAGGTGATTTAAGAAGTGCCGTGTTCAGTTCCCATAAACCACGTCCGTGGCATACTGCCTGTTTTGTGAGAACAACATCACAGAAGTAAGCCTGATGATCTGAGAAAGCAACAGGCCAGATTTCAGCCTGTCGAGTGTGTTGAATTAGGGATCGCGAGATGAAGATGCGATCCAGTCGGCTAGAGGAGTGCGCAGTGTAGCACGTAAAGCCCATAAGATCACCGTGAACATGTCTTCACGTGTGGACAAATTGTAGCCGCGTGACGACTGTTTCCAGAGCTGCGCATGGTGAGTGACGCGGCAATTGATCCTGAGGTCGCTGGGTGCAGTTGAAGTCTCCACCCATGACCCAGTCATCATGTGGGCCCATAAAAAGGGGTGTAACTTCATTCGCGAAGAAAGCATTGCGTTCACGATGGTAGCTGGAGCCCGACGGCGCATAAATATTGACGATGCGTACACCAAAGAGAGTAAGCGCCATACCTCTGCCGTTGGGGAGATATAGGACATCTTCGGCAGGAAGACCTTCTCGTAAGATGATGGCAACACCACTACCGGTGTCCGAAGCGGGAGAAAGATGCGCCGTGAAGCCATGTGGTGGTGAAAAATCGGCGACATGCACTTCCTGAAAAAGCGCAATATCTATGTCCGCATCATAAATCATGTCACGGAGCAGCGCTAGTTTGTGGGGCGCACGAATGGTCGCGAGGTTAATCGTTGCGACACGATAATGCTGGTGTTGAAGTCCCACACGCACAGGTGGGGCTCCCTCTTCAGGAGCGAGAGGTCGTCGATCTTGCCGGTCCGCTGAAGAGGTTGCTATTGTGGAGAGTTCGCGGGCGCGGACGCAAACGATGGGGGTGCCCCATCATCAGCACCGTCCACCCCAGTCCCTTCGATCTCCACGTCGACTGCCCAGGAGACTGATACTGCGGTAGGGCAGCGGCTGTGCACATCATCAACGTGGAGAGGAGACGTAGTTTTCGGCTAAACGGATAGGCTCTCTTCAACGTCGACCTGTGGGGGCGACGGCGCCAGTAAGGAGGGGTGTTCGTTGCCAGTGGTCGCCTGTGGCGGGTAGTTCGCATCAGACTTTTGGTCATCAAAAAGCGGTTTGTCGTCCATCTTCGAGTCTGCATCCCTGGTATCCATCCGTAGAATGGATTCATCAGGGGGTGTACGGCTACGTTTCTTTCTCTTTCGTGTCGACCCTTGTTTTCGAACAAGTCGTTCAGAGTCTGATTGCGGGTGGCTTTCGTCTGACTCCGGACCAGTCTGAAGGAAAGCAGAAGTAGGTACCACTCCCGAATCAACGTCCATCTCAGTAGCATTTTCAGTCACAGTGTTGCGAAGATTCGGCAGGTTAGGATCCGGCGTCTGTAGCACCTCAGAACGAATCTCAGTAGCGGTTGCATCTACCTGATCAGACGACGTCAACGGAGCAGGAAGACCCTGTGTAGAGGTGCTACCTTCCTTGGCAACCTTGGCGTATGTGACAGGGATCTGAGTGATCACCGCTGGGGACGCTTCCTCGCCGACCGGCGTCTGGATCAGGCGGCGTCGCATGCAGGCGGATCTGACCTGGCCTTCTTGTTCACAACCCGCAGATGCTCGGGGTTGGCCGTCGTACATGACAATGGCTCGCACCCCGCCAATTGTCAGGTATGATGGTATATGTTTTTTCAGTTCAATTGTGACCTGGCGCACACCATTAAGGACATGGTAGGTCGTGAAGGTTTGCCATTTTTCCTCTACGTAACCGATGACGTTATCGTATGGTTGTAACGCAGAGACAACTTCGTCCTTCGGCACTTCAAAAGGTAGTTCAAACACCCAAATCGTGCGTTGACCGTACTCTGCGAGCTCAAGTGTTACAGCTCCGACGTGACCATCAGAGTATTTGAACTTAAGTCCATTGGCATGGCGGCGAATAATATCTTCACTCACCTCGGTGTTTGTCATTTTAATATAAACGACACTACTCATGATCGAAAAATGGATTCCGACAACGTGGTTAGGATCCAAACGAACTTCTTCACGTATGAACGTTTCAACTTCACGTGCAAGAGGTCGCGCATGTTCAGCTGGGAAGGAAACTTTAAAAGTCGCACGGCGGTAAGCGCTCGACATGTTGTTCACGGTGGACGGACACAAGCCTTAAAGCTACGACGCGGAAGTAAACAACGCCTGCAGCGGAGCACTGGCCGGCGCGCGGGGCCGTCCGCACGCAGCCACGGCTGAGAGCCGACTGTCCAACTGAGCTACCCAAGCACGACTCACGGCCCGTCCTCACAGCTTTATTCTGCCAGTAAGTAAAGTTTGGAAGGTAGGAGACGAGGTACAGGCAGAAGTAAAGCTGTGAGGACGGCGCGTGAGTCGTGCTTGGGTAGCTCAATTGGTAGAGCACTTGCCCGCGAAAGGCAAAGGTCCCGGGTTCGAGTCTCGGTCCAGCCCACAGTTTTCATCTGCCACGAAGTTTCAAGGATAATGTGGAGGGAATTCAGTAACTGTGTTAATATTTAATTTTTTTTTACAGTTTACAGTATGTATGGTTTCGGGCGTGGGTGTGTGTGCTGTTCTAAGTATAAGTTAGTTTACGTAGTGTGTAAGTCTAGGGACCAGTGATCTCAGCAGTTTGGTCCCATAGGAATTCACACACATTTGAACATCTGTATGGTTTCGATCTTCTTAAAATCTATTCATTTCCATAAACAATCCGTCGTGTCTTTACAAAACTCCATCACAGAATGCTGGTAACGGCGTATATCGGTATTTACATACGGAATCCTAGCGTATACTTACAGCTTACGCAACTGCATAGATCTAAAAGTGATCAAGTGTTATCAAAACTAACCATGCCGTTAAAAATATACAACTGAAATGGTAAAATAAACGATATAAAAATTTTAGAAATTTATAAAACATTTCATCATTGCGATGTTAGGGCTCCTAACGGATATTTGGACTGCCACATTCCACATCGTGAGCAACCACCCAGCTCGATTACATAAAAAGCCCCAGACATCTTCCTGGACTTTCAAAGGAATGGTCCTCCGGTATGTTTAGTGCACGCAACCCAAATACAACGCGAATAAAAAACAAGGCGCACAAATTTACTGCAATAAGGCTAAGTGTTTCTATGCATGTCATTGTCCGAAGTCACAAACCGTCAGCAGCCTTAGAAATGATTGTCTAAAGGCAACACAGAAATCAGCCTCAGAAAAACACATTATAGCATCACTACTATTTTCTGGGAAAATAAATGGGCGCATAGCCGCTGGTAGCTGTCTATTGTGAGGTGTTGGCATTCCAGCTCCAGTAACGGGGCTGTTGATTCGTTTCCAGATGTGGCTCTGCAAAACCCGCCAGGACAGCAGTAAGACACGGTTCTTGCAGAGAGGCGAAAGGATTTTTTCACCAATGGGCTTCAGTAGAGTTGTCAAGAATGTCACTATAAGTGGCGCACTGGCATAACAGCTGCGCTGCTAACCTTTATGAATAGCTGACATTTTCGTAGAAGATTAATTCGCAAATCAGCAGTACTTTTAGAAGCTCTGGCTAGGCCTAACGACAGGTCGACATGGAACCACCAGTAATAGTCACGAATTCGCGTCTCCGTCGCCGTACCTGCCTCCTCCGCTATGTCTGCCACCTGAACTTGGTGCCACAGAGCACCAAACGTATCCCAGGCCCATCATTGAGCCGGACCCCTGCCCAGGTTGGCAGCGGGTCGAGTTCCGGGTTCGATAGCCGCGTTATGCCATCGCCAGTGTAGGCGCCTTCGTGCGTCACGTCGTCGTTGACAGGGAGACAGCCATTCACTGTGGAACTGGCTACCGGTACAAGAACTTAGACCGCTTCCGAGTGCCTCTCACGCAGTTTACTCGTGGCGTGGCTCGCAAAACTGGATAGCGTGCCTCGTATTGGGCACAGCCCGCCATGTGCTGAGAGGGTCGTGGTCACCATATTGCTCAGTCAGAATGCGAATGTCTGAGCGGATTAAGAATTTATCTTGATAGGCTCGTTTATTTGGACCGCCACTGACCTTCAACCCCACCACGACCCCAGGCTACCAGCCATCCTGCACTGAAGCCACCCCACCATCCGCGGGGTCGGCTTCAGTTGGTGTCAGAAGTGAGTGAGTGTAAAGAAGTTGAAGTCAGAAGTGATGGCATCTTCTTCATCAGCTAGAGGATGGTTCATCGTCCATCCAACATGACGTCGAGACCACGGCCTGGAATGTAATCACAGTGTTTTGATCTCTGTTGATCCATTATGGACTGTGGGACAACGGCTGGCATGTATTTCTTGATGCAATAATTTACCAACAGCCGTATGTACTGTAGAAATTTATTTTATGAACTTCTTATGTGCTACCAGTTTCGGCATTACATTGATGCCATCTTCAGGCCCCTGTTCTACTCACTGTGCAAGGGCCTGAAGATGGCATCAATGTAATGCCGAAACTGGTTGCACATAAGGAGTTCATAAAATAAATTACTACAATACATACGGCTGTTGGTAAATTATTGCATCAAGTAATTACAGTGAGTTTGGTGAGAACTGCTGGTTATTTTATGTCCTTTGCCAGACACGGGCTATATGCGGGAGATTCACCGCAACTTGAAGGTAACTTTGGCTAGGCCAGGAGATCCAGCTAATGTTTCTGAATTTCGGAGAAACAGCAGGGAGCAGTAGAGTCTGGTAACTATTTGCAGTGCAATCTGCTTGAATGGACTGCACCCCTGTGTAGAATCAGTATCACTAAAGTGTTTCACACGTTACTACTTTTGGTCATGTTGTGAAGCAATGCAGGGAGTCTAGGTAATTAATGATAAGATGTAGTTTTCTGTGGTAATTTTCAGTCTTTAAGTTGTTGCGTGTTTTTCCTGCATGTATTGCCTATAATGACGGATGAAGGTTTCTTAATGACGGTGTCAGGGATTCAGGACGTTTCAGAGCCAGAGACAGTGCCTTTCTTAATGGAAAAGAAAGCGCAGCTAAATGGCAGATAACGCAGAGCTGCGAAGACAAGTTGCGGTTCAGGATGCTGGATTAGCATCAATCCAGACGCTAGGGCATAAGGTGAACCAGCGTCGCCAACTTATTATCTTTTGTTGAAAATCATCTGAGAATGTGCTACCGTTCATGAAGGACATGACGATCTCGGCGAGTACGGGTGGTTCGTCCAGTGGTTAGTTGTTATGAGTGGCGAAATTATTACCAGTGAGAGAGCTGAAAAGTTTTGTAGGAATTACATAAACGTTGAGAAATGCGAGGAATGCTCGAGCAGTTGAAAGCAGGGGCTTCTGTAGAAGAATAAGAAACAGGGAAATGCAAGGTTCTTTCTAAAGCAATTGAGTGATGTTATAAAAGGTCTAAGGAACCCACCACACTAGAGGCTGCTTGGGGTGGGAGATAATGATGTAAAGGCATTGGGGTAATTGGAAATACATTTTCAGGTCGAGGCGGTTCAGTACAGGCAATGTGTGGAAGTAGTGTCTCATCTGGGCGGAAGTTGCCGATTTATCCTGGGTTTGGACTTTTTGTATCAACATCATGCCAAAATTCAACTTCGAAAACATGTGGTGGATCTTAGTGGGATACCATTCCAGCTAGGGGAAGCTGTCGTCAGTGTAGAGCTGTCGCGAGATGCATCTATTGCATTGGGCAGTCCGATTAAACCGCATACAAGTGAAGGAAGGTTTGATAGCATTATTGTGTGTCAGATGGCACCATAAATCGTTAAATAGCTTGAGGAGTGTGTGGAGCCAGACATATATGTCGATAAGCTATGTGTAATAGTGCCAATGGAGGAGAACGACCTGTTAAATTCAACAAGCTGTTCTCTTAGAAGAGGTATCGTATGTTTAAAGGAGAAAGGTAACAGGATGGTAGCACCTGTGATTCTAGATAGTTTTGGTGCCAAGTAAACGAATCACACGAAGAGGAAGTTAGAAGGAAGTTCGAATATTCCAGAGGAGGATTATTGGTGCACGCAGGGTGTTAAATGTGGGCAGCCACCCGCCACTGACAAGACTGCGTTACGTAACAAGGTGGATCATCTAAAGGGAATAGAAAGACTGTACTTGGAAGAGCTTTTGTTGGAGTTAGAGGACTTTTTTTTCCCTCGAGGTTCATTGCCAGTGATGCCAGTTATACAACGCTGAATTCCGACGAGAAATGAAGCACCAGTGTGCAGTAAACACCACCAGATACATCATCATTTGCAACCTCTTATGGTGGATTTCATTAACCAGCAATTAGCAGGTGAAATAATAGAGGAGTGCATTAGTCTGTGGGGTGCATGTAATGTGCTTGTGCCTAAAAAATCTACTTCCAGTTTCTACTGTGGCAGCATGTTAACCCGAGTACTCTTTACTGTTGTATAGCAAAGACAGAGTGAGTCACTGTTCTAACCAGTTCTATTGGACTTTCTGTTGTGCTAACAAACGAGTACACCTGCCGTCCAGCACTCTAGAAGTGATAATACGTAGTGTTTATATTGGAGTAGATTTTATTTACCCGTAACGCAAAGATAGTCTCAGAAAGTTCCAGGGGTGTTTTGAGCCTAATTATTATTATTCGCCGCGCGGGATTAGCCGAGCGGTCTAGGGCGCTGCAGCCATGGACTGTACGGCTGGTCCCGGCGGAGGTTCGAGTCCTCCCTCGGGCATGGGTGTGTGTGTTTGTTCTTAGGATAATTTAGGTTAAGTAGTGTATAAGCTTAGTGACTGATGACCGTAGTAGTTAAGTCCCATAAGATTTCACACAGATTTGAACATTTTTTATTATTATTCAAATTCGAATGAGTGGGACACGGTACGACACCAGCTTGCACAACGACAAATATTTGTTATTTAACTTTACAAACAGTAAGACTACGTACCATTTCTCTGGAATTTATGGTAAGAAATAAACTTTCGGAAACTCAAAATCTTACATCACTCAGCGAGACATATTACAGAGTAATGCCTCGTATTGGAAACTCTACAGACCTAAAAATCCTACTCACAATGAATATAAGTCCTGAATAGTTCTTATTAACTCGCAAAAGTCTTCGCATTATCTTAGAAAAAATTAACTCCAAAACGATACCTTCAAGAATTCCTCTGATGCATCGTAACTAATCGCTATCAGTTGTTCAACGCAAAAGAATTTCCCACGTCAAATAGCAGTATCTTTCAATGCTGCTACTGGGATATTACTCGTCTGTAATTAAGTACAGCAATAGTTATGAGCTATGCATAAACCTCTCTCTTTCTTTCTCTTCTGAGAAGCAGTTAAACATATTAGATATATCTGAATATCTTTTATTACTATTCCTTTCCCGTTCAAACCCTACGTCGTAATTAGCACTTTAGACAGGTTTTCAGTCGGTCGGAATGTATCGCAAAGATAACACGATCTTTGAATGTCAACGATAATGTGTAATTACTATTAAACTTGGTTACCAACTGTTATTTACTCAAAAGAGACTCTCAAATTACCAATCTGGCTTACTTTCTGTCACCTTCTTCTCTACATTTTACGTTAACTAGCCGAAAAATCAAACAAATTTCCAATCACGTATTTACTTTCATTAAGACTCGAATTTACGATCGACGAGCAGTCACTATTTTTCGTTCATAGTGGAAGTCTTAACTTTGTTTCTTTTACGCTTGCAGTTATTGTATTCTTTATAGGAACCTTTATCTTTTAGCAAATTCAGTTACTGATTCTGATTACTGCAGCCAGTTTAGGTAAACCCTACAAATAATATTTCTCTTTCTAGCTGACCCTATCTATGCCAACCTAGCACATGTAGTGAAAATTCTGTGATACTGAATTCGGAACTACCACATCTATCCACAGCAAAAATAATTCAGAATGAGATCTGTCTTTTATATTTTAGTCACGTAGTAGACAAGGGGGGGGGGGGGGGGTGACAGCAACGGTAATTCACTGTAATACCTCCTAAAAAATCTGACTTGCCGCACCCGTAAGTCTTTTATACGAACAATCTGGTCATGCCAGGCAATTACTCCACCCGTGCGCAGCCTTGCCAAACTCGATCGCCTTGAGACGATCCAAGTCGCACGATGTCGGTATGTTGGCACACTAAGACCTACACCATAACTGTGTGAGGCCTATATGGAATCTATTTATCTCTCTCTGAAAATCATGTGGGAATCATGAGAAACGAACAAACACTTAACGCCACCTCGACTTTTGATAACGCAATATCAGCAGCGGCCTTCGGTAAACCCGAGCGGCGGCCGGCTGCTTCATAGCGCTATCATAGTATTGCTAACTTCCTCGATGACCAGCGGTCGCTTAGCACCTACAACATGTGTCAGCCTTCTGTCATCTTGGCGCATACTGCGCGTCCACAATATTGTTTCTAAGATGTTATACATATCAGACTATACATTTTCACTAGATTTTAATATACATATATGTTCGGATGCCGAGCAATAGTAAAGGTGATTATACACCGTGCGTCTGACACAGTACAGGTTCTAAGAATGTAGGCCCTGTGTGACCACCGCCATCTTAATATTAAGACAGTGTTGTATGCATACTCCATACTCAACATCACGAAGACCATCGATAATTTGGGACAGTACCAGTTTCTGTTTTCTATGGATTTAAGAAGTGGACACCGTCAGTTGGAGGTTGTTCCAGACGACTTACAGAATTCCCTGTACCATCGGGTCATTATCAGTATCAAAAAATGTCACTCATATTCAAGAACGTCGCTGAAACATTTCACTGATTGTTGGACAGAGCACTGAGGGTGTTGAAGCCGTGTCAATGACTAGTCAACCTGGACGATATAACTGTGTTCTCAAAATACATGGAGGAACATGTGCAATGACGGAGGGAAGTATTGAAGAGGTTGCGAAGCTGATATTAAGCATGGATAAGTGTCATTTTGCTATAGGAAAAGAATGTTACTTAGAGTACGTAATAAGCAAAGATCTGGTAAAAGCAAATCCAAGGCTTGTACATGCGCTCGCTATGAGATTTCCTAAGTTAGGTAAGGAGTTACAGTCGCTTTCGGGAATTTCAAATTATTTTACGTAATGTGTGGGGGGTTTTCTGATATACATTGGCCACTCATGCAGCTCTTGAAAACAGGCGCAAACTTCGTAGAGACAGGACTGTCAGGCCTTGCTGGAAGGGCTAAGGAAAGTTTTAACAAAGACCCCAGTTTTGAATTTTCTGGATTTTCAGAAGGAATTTTTATTGCGTTTGACATACTGTATGTATCCATGCTTTTGGGGGGCGAGTCAAGAGGTCAGTGAGGAGGAGCATCCTATGGCTTACACGTCGAGACAGTATAATAGCGAGATAAATTTATTGTGCTATAGAGAAGGGGATGCTAAACCTCTTATATGGAATCACATGTTACCTGCATTGGAAGAAATTTAAGGTAGTGATCGATCATGCACCTTTGAAATGGTTACTGGGATTAAAGGATTTGTCCACCAAACACAACATTGGTGTTAAGACTCAGTGAGTTCGATTACGAAATAGTATATAAACCAGGAAAGTAACACAGAAGTGTAGATGCGTTGAACAGGAAGGTAGCGGTAGTACTAGTAATAGGTCATGGCCTTGCTGAATGGCAAGCACTGCAGAATACTGACAGCGACTGCGAGCTATACAGGACGCAACCGCAGTATGTGTCACGTTTTGTCGAGTAAGGTAAAAGTCCACAGGTAGTAGCGTCAGTTTGTTTAAGGGGCTCCGGAAAGGCTCAAAATCATGAAAAGTTCAATTTTTACTTTTTTTGCGTTTTCTGAATCTGCAGACTATTACCTTTTAATAGATATATAATTTATTCAATTCCGAAGACTTCAACTATTTTTAATTTTTTTTTGAAATGTGTTCTACATGGGCGTGACCCACTGTGGCGCTGTTAAACTGCTGTCAAATGGTGTTATTATTAACGTCCGCGTTCATCAGGTACATTTTAGTGATGTGAGATAAAGTATGTGTTGTGGCTAACCTGTGATGGTTCAATATATATCGCTGGTGTGATTGTCGATTGTTTCATGTTTATTTACTCTGTCGTTATCTCGAAAATATTCGTAATTAATTCTGTTTCTTGAGTCTCTGTTTTGTTGAAATATAATAATGAGTAAAAGTAAAGTTATTAGACATCCTCTGAAGGCTTTTAAGAAAAGGAGAAATGTTGGAAAGCCAAAGGTATGTGTTATTACTGTAAACAATAAAGACGATAACCAAGTGAGTGAACCTAACCTCTCAAGTACACCTGCCCATAGCAGTCAAAGTGGAAAAGAAAATACTTCACAGAAGAAGCTTGGTTCAATGAGTGAAAACTATGAATGTTTTATGGGCGAATCGGATGTGAATGAAATATTTGATATGTCGGTTCTCAAAGGAATTTTTTCAAACTGTGTAAGATGTATTCATTGTAGTGAAGTTGGTCTGGAACTCTCCATAATAAAGCACGTAGGACTTGCTAGTGAAATACAACTGAAATGTGATAAGTGTTCACACATGACCACCTTTTGGAACAGTGTTGCAGTAACTGCAACTGAAGAAAATGGTAGCAAAATCTACGAACACAACAACGAGCGATGCTTGCTTTAGACAAGGAACGCCTTCGGGCTGCAGACAGGGCTGTAAAGAGTCCAGAAATACAAGCAAGAGTAAACAGGAGGAGGAACAAGAGGAAGCTGGAGGAGGAGTTTGCAGAGGATGAAGATAATCCATCCTATGGACCTGGAATGCACTAAAAAGTTAATCCAATCTTTGTCGCTCGATTCCCAAAACTTTTATTTTCTCATACTAATTACATGTTTTCTAAGGATCTTCCAAACATATTTGTTTCAAACTTTCAGTAAATGTTACACACTACCTTCTGCATAATTTAACACAGCCTTTTTCCAAAAAACTGTATATTTTTGAACATATAAATAAAAAATTGCAAAAAAATGTTGCGAATTTTCATTACAATTGAAAAAAAATCATCTTTAATAACTGAATTAAAATTTTGTAAAATCCCTGTGTTAAGTTGTAACCCATATTCCAATAAATAATCTGTAAAAAGTTCAACTTCCTACCTCAAATACTTTGTGAGGAAAGATGTAATTTATAAGCGTTATTTTAACATTGCAAGTATAGGGCGTTCCGGAGCCCCTTAAGGAAGAAACCTTGAGAGAAGCACATGAGCACTTTCTGACTGGCCCTAGAGGTGGTAGAGCAACAACCGAAGGATGGCTGAGAGGGACTGGTGGAAGGGAAGTAGCAAATATGTGGATCATTATATGACAAATTGTGTAGAGTGTGCACAGCATGCAGAATTAAGTCACACGTATATACCATTATAGGGGCTGCCGGAAGCATCAAAGCCATCTGAGATGATTTGGGTGCATGTGTTACAGCCACTTACCCACACACTCGTGACGAAACATTTAGTTTTAACAACAAAAATACATCACTTTTCTCGGTATGTGAAGATGACAGCTATGCCGAACCAGCAGGCAGCAACAGTCGCACAATCAATGGTCAACAGTTGAATTCTTATGTTTGGGGCGCCAAAGACGATGATTACAGACCAAACGATGAACTTTATATAGGACTTAAAGAAAGAATTATGTTCTTTGCTACTTGTAAAGAAACTGAAAATGACAAGTGTTTCACCTGCAGACAAATGGTAAAAAGGAACGAGTGCACTGTAAGATTGGAAGGACGTTAAGTTACTGTGTGAACTCACATCATACTGACTAGGACAAATACCTCTCATTTTTCATAACAGCAAACAACTCGAAGGTCCACACTAATACCGAATTTTCTGTGTACGAAGCAGTATACAGCAGGAAAATTCCATTGCACATTTGATATAGTGAAGGCAACAAGAGGCAAGAATGGAGAGCTGGATGATAATTTTGGTAAAACCGTAAGAGAAGTATAAAAACGGGTCCAGAAACCAACCACAAAGGCACAGGAGGCAGCTGTGAAACGCTAAGGAAGTTTACCATATTGCAGGGTGTGGAAGAGGGTAATGTTACAGAGCAATTACATGTCGAGGAATAAGAGTAAAACTACCATCACGAGGTACCAGGGACCTCGCCAGGTGATTGAGATTACATCACCAGCAACGTTAGACCAGAGTTGCCGATGAGGTCGACAGTAGTGCATGATTGTTGTCTGAGGATGTTCTGAGGCTGTATAAGTCAGACCCATGAGTATTAGGACCTACGACCCAGAAATATACAGAGAGGAGGAAGTAGAGAAGTGGACATGAGAATGTGGGACAGAGATATTTGTTGTGTTTATTAGTAATTGCTTAGGATATTATGGGTGTAATATTATAATACATAGGGTGTAAGGAATAAGATTATGTATATCATAATACTTACAGTAAAGGTTTCTTTTAATTTTCTTCTTATGAGAATGCTGACCAGTGGCAGAAATTCTTCTGACGATGAAGGGATGGTCATGGTAAACCCTGAACTGAAACCAACCCCACGGGTGGTGTGGTGGCTTCAATTCATGATGACTGGTACCTGGCGCTGTGACAGGGTTTCATGCTGATGGAGTCCAGAGACGATGCTACCACATCTTACTCCCACTCCTCCACACTCAACCACTTCCGACACCTGGCAGCCTCAGGTTGTGATGGAGTTACAGGTCAATAGCGATCCAGATACACAAGGCGTTGTTTCATTCAGATATTCACACTGTGTATGTGTTCTGTGGGCAGCATGAGGAACTTCAACAGAGCTATGATAATGCTGGGATCGAGCCTGTCGGGCGTGGGCCCAATAGGGAACGCCTTGGGATGTTGCGTTGCGTTCGTGCCTGGCGTGCATTCAATGAACGTTTGGAGCACGTTAAGCTGGGCCTGCTGTTCCTGCATTACGATGCAGATCGGAGAAAGAGGACCACACACCTACTGTGAATTTACGAATTCACAGTAGGTATGTGGTCCTCTCTTTCCGGTTCGTCTTCTCTTTGTCACTACAGTTGTTCCTCTTCTCTTGCTGCCTGGAAGTTATTCCAGCAGCAGGTCAGGCCATCTGGTCGCTGGCCGCCAGTGGAGTTGGTTTCCCAGTCCACTGACCAGCGGGTTTTGTGACGTCCTCGCTGGTTGCGAGCGCGTGGAAGCGGCGCTTCAACAACGGGACTCCCGCGATGTCGTGCAGCAGGCGAGTGTCGTAATCCCTTGGCAGGTTGAGCGCCAGCCGAAGGGCTCTGTTCTGCACTCGTTGCAGCGTCGGGAGGTGGGTGTCTGCAGCGTTTCCCCACACCACGGCCGCGTACTCTAGCACCGGCCTGATGAGTGCTAGATAGAGCGTGAGGCCGCAGTGAGGGGGCAGCGTCGTCGTGGAACTGAGGAGGGGGGATACAACGAGCGCATCCGTCCAAGCGCTCGGCCCCTCAGCTCCCGGATGTGTGGACCCCAGGTCAGGCGTCAATCCAGGGGATGGGGCCTACCATGATCCGTACTTGCGGCAGTGCGTCGGGTATGCGGTGGCGCGTAAACACCACCGCCTGGCTGTTCCCGGCGTTGAACTTGAGCCACCATTTGGTGGCTCAGGCTCCGAGCTCGTTGCAGGCGAGCTGCAGGCGCCGGCGCATCAGCTGCGAGCTCATGCTGCGCGTGTACAGCGCGGTATCATCGGCGTAGAGCGCCAGATATACCCTCGGCGTAGTCTTCGGGACGTCGGCGGTGAAGACAGAGTACAGAAGGGGGCCAAGCACGGACTACTGTGGTACTCCAGCTAGGATGTGGTGCGCCGTTGACACGCCACCGTCACCACGCACATGGAATGTGCACCCGCGCGGGTATGACTGGAGAAGGCGGACGTGCGACACGGGTACCCCTTTACCAGCGGCTTATACAGGAGGCCGTCGTGCCACACACTATCAAAGGCCTTGGAGACGTCAAGGAGCACCGCCCCAAGGTACTCGCGACGCTCCAGGGCCCCCATCACCTGCTCCACCAGTAGCAGTAGCTGATGCTGCCTCTAATGCCCGCTGCGGGAGCCAAACTGCTCGTCAGGAAGCAGTCCTTCTTTTCTGACGTGACGCTGCAGCCGTTTGGCGAATATCCTCTCGAAGGTCTTCGAGAGTGAAGGCAGGAGGCTTATCGGGCGATAGTTATGCGCCAGCCTGGGGTATTTGCCAGCCTTTGGAACGGCGACCACCTCGGCGTGTTTCCGCCCAGCGCACCTGTGCGAAGGATGGCACTGAAGATCGCCGTGACGACGCGCAGTGCTTCCGGCGACAGCTTCTTCAGCAGTGCGTTGTCGCATCCCCCTGCCTTACTGGACTGTAGGAATATGAGGTGGCGTTGCACTTCTTCCTCTGTGGTGGGATCGATGACGTCGTCCTCTTCCTGTTGATTCAGGTACAGAGGAAGACGATCATGCACCTGCTGGATCTTGTTGTCATCGACAACGTCGTCCACTGTCTTGAAATTATCCGCGAAGGTGTCCGCGAGCACGCTGGCCTTTATGTCTGGCTCTGTAGCAACGTCACGACCAACTTGTAGCGGCAGGATGCACTGGCCCTTGCACAGAAAGCTCCTGGTCATGACCCAGGCGGGTGCCGAAATCTCCCGGCGCAGACGGTTGAGTAGCCGCTTGGTGGCGGGGTTTCGCGTGGTCTGCCACTCACGAAAAACCCGGTTCTTCGCACGGATGGATTCCGGGATGTCAGGTGGAAGCTGTTTGGAGTTCTCCTTCGCCTTCCGCGGTCGCCGCGGCGCTGCTGTATCTGCCGCTGCAAGTGTGTAGTGGGTGAATGCGGCTACTGCTACATCCACCCCCTCCTCTTCGGGATCGGTTGTAGGTGTGACCATCTCTGCCGGGTGCTGCTGAAAGTACGCCCAGTTGGTGTTTAGGTGGTGCCATTCTGTCTGTGTCCAGGTCAAATATCATTGGCAGGTGAACGGAAGACAGGGCACAGCGAGTGGTTGCGATTGCATTGTGTGCTGCCCCTTTAAGGATCGCGATGTCGAGCACGTCGGGACGGCCGCGCATCGGGTAGTGCGTGGGGTCGAAGGGACCTAGCACTATGGCGTCGTGGTCATTAACGACCGGAGTAGCCGTCTGCCACTGACGGTGGTGACCCTGGAGTTCCACTCCGGGTGTTTTGCGTCGAGATCGCTGCCGATGAACAGATTCCCGCGCATCGACAGCAGCGTCTCGACGTCCCTGGAGTGGAGGTGTTCTGACGGCTGTCGGTAGGCAGCCACGAATGTTACGTGGCCCACGGAAGTGTTGACCACGACGCCGGTGGTTTACAGGGTTGGCGTCTCGGGGAGTTGCACCTGGTGGTGACGCAGCGACGTCTTTACGTATACCGCCGCCGTCACCGTGGGTGGCCCGGTCGGTACGGTAGCAGCGAAAGTTCGACGCCCGCAACTCCACTCCCGGCTTCAGCCAAGTTTCTGAGACAAGACAGACGTCCACGTGTTCGTCCCGCGGAAACTGGCGAAGTTCTCCCGCTTGGGATCGAATGCTGCTTGCGTTCCACACACAAACGGTTGGGGCCGGCCAGAGTGGTCGAGCGGTTCTAGGCGCTACAGTGTGGAACCGCGCGACCGCTACGGTCGCAGGTTCGAATCCTGCCTCGGGCATGGATGTGGGTGATGTCCTTAGGTTAGTTAGGTTTAAGTAGTTCTAAGTTCTAGGGGACTGATGACCTTAGAAGTTAAGTCTCATAGTGCTCAGAGCCATTTTGAACAAACGGTTAGACCCTGGATGTGTCTATCCACCAGCAGCAAAAGAAGAAGAAGACCTCACTAGTGACACCAAGAAGACGGTTCAAGAAAGAGATGGGAGAAGAACACATAGGAAGCTGTAGTTACAGCAGGCTGTAGGCTGCTTAACGTACGTATCAACTAGGGAAGTAGCCTAATGGATGTCACGGCAGTCTCTGACTGTCTACCACGCCCCTGGACGTCAGAGGGGGCGGCAGGACGCTGCTAAACTGACTTGGCGGGTGCCTTATCAGTAGCAGCGGAAGAGTAGCTCCTCCCGGTTCGTACCACCTCGGAATTCGCCGGTTGTCCTCTTTTTGCGGCGTCTCGCCGGAAGGCAGTGCAGCCGCGGTAACGCCACATGTTTCTCGCCTCAATGGCAGCATGTGGGTGCGTCCCCCGGTATGGGGAAGCCCAGGTCCTCGAGCAGCTCCCGCAGGTACCCATGATCCATGCTGAAGGGGAGCTTGCGGATGACGACTTTAAGAGTCTTCACCGGCTTCGAGGAGTAGGTGAAGCTGTGCAGTCCCTCTCTCTCGGCGAGGTCCAGGTGCCACGGTAGTCCTCTGCAGTCTTGGTGATAACTCGATGCAAGTCGCTCCCTGCGACTCGGAATGTCACGTTCGCTTTGACCGCAGCTTTTGCTTTTATCTTCTCCTGGAATTCTCGGAAGCCGACAGTCCACTTGATGACCACGGGGGGGGGGGGGGGGGGCGAGTTCTTCTGCTGCTGGCTGTCCATGGGCTCGCTGGCATCGTTAGAGAGGCCAGAGAACCGGTTGCCGATGTTGACCGCAGATTGTTGTGCAAGCACCACAGCCCTAGCTGTGTACTTACGAGAGGGTTTCATGAAATCCTCGTAGTCTACGGTCGGGGGAAGGGTCCTGGATCCCTTCCGTGACGCCTTCCGCTGAGTGCGGAGCGTGGGTGCGCTACTAGACGTGCTAGTGGCGGATCTCTTCGAGTCTGTTTCCGCGCTCGCGTCAGCTGGCCGCTTGCACGAGTGCTGTTCCACTTCCATTGTTTCGGAAGCCGGGTTGACGTCTGGGATAACGCCCATCAGGAAGGCGAGCTGCCTTTCCGCTTCCGGCGTGTGGGCTGGGTGCTTTGCAGGCGCTGTCTCCAGTGAAGTGGTGACCTCTGGTGCAGGAGCCGACTGTTTCGGCTCGCGGCTGCGGAACGGCCGATTGTGGCGCGCGTGGGGCCGAGGGTACGGCCGGCGGGCCGCTAACATCAAGCACGCGGGCTAAAGCGTGCAGGGGCATGCCCCCATCAGCCGAAAGTGCGCGCCTGCCTTTCTGCCTGACGCCAGTCCTTTTGGACCAGTCAGTAGCAGGTGGACGGCGGATTGTGCGCGCCGACGGGGCTAGCCCCGCTGTACGGCCGTCCGCCGTACCACTCGCTGCCTCGGCCGAGACTGAGGTCGCATAACGACTGCGCTGGTCCGTGGTGCTCTCCATCTCGTCGTCCAAGGACTGCTGTCGGGTTGTTGCCGTTGGGGGGCCGGATGGGGCCGCCGACAGAGCAGGCTCTGCCGGACGGCGATCCGCCCTTCACTTCTTCACTGCGTTCCGCTCTGGTATGGCATCACTGTTCGTGATGCCTTGGGATGTCCGCTCCCTCAGAAGAGAGCCGCAACGGGCGAGGACTGCAGATGGAGCGCCTAGAGGCTGATACCACCGCCAGAAATGGCCACAGTGGGCGCGGACGGCATAGGGAGTGCCACACACCGCCCAGGCATAAATATGGGATAAGGTCAGCTCGTAAACCAGTCTCAGGGAACACCTGATGAAGACGCCGAGTTACGACGTCGAAAAAACGTGTTGGGAAGACGCGGACCACCGGCAGTACACGTGGTTCTACGAGATGGCAACAAATCGCCGGGAAAGTCTTAGAAATTATATGTATAATCTGTCTTCCGGTACTACTCATGGTCTGCCTCTACTGTTTCACCCTATACAGCTGTTTCCAGTGCCAGGATAACTGTTACTTGATGTTGTGGCAGAAGTCTGAGTAATCTGTCCCTTCTTCTAGCAAGTGTATTAAATAGACTTCTTACCTCACTTATTTTCTTTACTTCTTCTTCACATTTGTTCATCCTAATACCTAATTTTTAACGTTCTTTGATATTTCTAATCGACTTTAGCTTCTCTCTCTCCACATTTCCGATGGTAAACGTTTCCTTCTATACAGTGTTGTTTTCCAGACATACAGTTGCCAAAATTTTTTCCTCAGTTTCATAACACTTTCACTGAGGAACACTTCAGTCACCTGTGTAAATCTTTTCTGATATCTACACTTCTTCGCCCATCTATCTGAATTTGATACCTTGGTAGGAAAATTCTTTTAACTATTTGATTACCTTGTTGGATTGTTTATCGTGAAGCTGTTCTCCGAAGTATATTGTCCATTCCTTTCATCAAATTTAATTCTACCTTAGTGTTGGCCATGACAGCAAAATCGTGTAAGGACTTTCGCACCGGTGTCTGTGCCACTTAATCTTTTATTGCTCTTCAAAAGTTTTCTTGCACTTCCATTATTTCTTCTTTGACATATAAGTCGAAAACAGAGGTGATAAGCTGCAACCCTGCTGCTGTAACTTCAATTGAAGTGGCTACTGTGACTTCTGTACATTACCACATCTTACGCGGTCTCGCTGATATGTTTGTGCGGACAGCGACGCTACTCACAACAAAACGACGTAAGGCAAGCACACACATAGATAATACAATTACTGAAATTGCTACAAATGTCTATTTACAAACTACTGATTTATTCATAAACGCAGAACGAAAGCTTCAAAAGTTAAAGATTGCTAGTAAAGCATTTAGACTACGTTACCATCTTTGGATATGCAATGGATAAAACCAAATTGAGAGGTTTATAAATCACGTATAACAATTTACAAAATTAATTGTCCATACACTTGTAAAAGTAGCACACCTTATACTTTACAAAGTCATAGTGTCCTTTATCTACGCTATGTATCGTGTCACTTGAGGAATGTGCATGTGACTTTACAAAGTCATAGTGTACTTTATCTATGCTATGTATCGTGTCACTTCAGGAATGTGCATGTGTAGATCATGAAAATCACTGGATGTCGACATGTCAAACTGAAAACAAATAATACGCTTACAACTATTCCATATGCCCACAGGATGGCACTGTGGTAGTACAGTTTGGAACAGTTTTGTGTAAAGCAAAAGGCATGAATATACAATACCAAGTAATTGTTAATACGCTGATGGGAAAAAGACTTTCAAAAATTATTATTTACGTACAACGCATAATCGAAATCACAAACCATAGTGATCTTAACACAACAGACTTTTAAAAAAGTGTTAGAGAAGTCTTAAAAGACTCCATTCTGTTAACATCTATAATTGGTTTATGTAATCACTTTATGACGTAATCCAATAAGCAATCAAGCCAAACATTCTTCATAATCCATAACACATATCGACGAAATAGTGTCCAGATTGTCAAATTGGAGTTTAGATCAACAAACTCGGAAAATAAATCTATTAAGTGTTCAGATCCCACACTAAGAAATAGCAATATGTGCTCTTATTATGATTTCCTTTATATTACACGACTGTCAAGAGTGTTATGTCTAGATACACCATAGTGTGTTGCTCAATGTCTAGGACGAATTTCTGGCTGGACACTGAACTGGGACGTTAACCATTTTAATTTACATCGTAGATACACTATAAGTTTACATGCGTGAATAAGACGACTTCAGTAAAGAGCCTATGCTATAAACATTAATTTCGTTATATGTGAAATTTTTGATGCTCAATGTCTAGGTACATCGCAATGTGTCGCTCGATGTTCGGCGCACTATCCTTATGTTTGTACATGCTGTTTGTTTTAATATCTAGAGATTTTCGTAGTCTTCACACACATGTTCGCCATGTGACACGATGCACTGCACCGACGGAGGAGATTATGTGAGTTCTCAGAGCTTAAGGTATGTTACTTTTCCACGTGTATGCACAGTTAATTTTGTATGTTATTGTATTTCACTTGTAAATCTGATACCCTGTCAACTTTGTTCTATTCATTGCAGATATGAAGATGGTACCGGTTATCGAAATAATTGCTTTACTTGCGAGCTTGGCTTCTTCCTTTTTTTTCTTTTAGTATATTACATTGCAGATCGCCCTCATTCTGGCACAATTTCAGGAACATATTAGTGCTTTATTCACTAAAATAAATATCCTGAAAAGATCGTCACAGAAATAGACCTATCCTTTGTCAGTATCCAGTTGACAGACGAATTACAAACTGCTCAACTCTCCCGCCTTCTTCCTGGTGTTAACACTGCTCCGATGTATTACGTTTTAGCTGTGCTCCTGATTTCCCATCGGACTTGTTGTCGGCGTACGTGTCGATTTATTCACCGAAAACGTCGAAGGTGAGCTGCGATGGAACTACTGAGCTCGATGTAACTGGAACTGCTTGTAAGGTGGGAGAACGCGACTTATACCCTGGTTTCCGCAGTAGCCTAATGTGAAATTGTGCACTGCTTGTTCCACGTGACTGCTGACGTGCAATGTAGTTCCTGTTCTGCTGGCGACCTGCGTAGTAGGTTTCTCGTATTGCTAGCAGTCTCGCTACTCCTGCTGCGTAGGCTGCCCCGTGCCACCTGCGTTGCTAAACGGAAGGCTAGCTGGCAGGGAAGTTGCGACAACGAGAGTCGCGGTCACAACTACCACCTTACATTTTCTTGGTCTTCCATTTTTATTATTCCCATTTCGGCTTTATAGATGTCGTAAATTATTTGCCTTTCTATGTTGATGGCAACAGAAACGTAGATTAATATATTGGGATCGATATACTTAGTTTTGTATAAGTACTTCATCTTGATCGCCGACCTATATAACGGCTTTCTGTTTACCAATAACTCTAGTTGAGCTTCAGTCTTCTAAGGATTGTGAACGTTTTACTCCAGCTCACACAGTTAAAAGCATTTTCTAGGTTCTGTTGGTTCTTTTACATATTATTCTTGTCAGGAGCTTATAATTGCGGAATGTAACGTGATTACTTAAATTGAGCTTAAAATTTATAAAACAAATTCACATTATTTCTTCGAACACAGAAGCAGATACAGAAATACCAACTTTACAAACAACTGTCAGTTCTATATCACCTAAATGAAACTGCATAAATAAATACCTGTTAGAGTAGTAAATACGGATGTAATATTCTTATGATCAATAATGACGAATTAACATTTTGGACCGAAAAGTACGAAAGGCGGGGATCCACTAGGGGTTTTATATCTGATTGTTTGGATGACCTTGGAGCGTGCGCCGCGCGGCTAGAAGACGTAGAAGAGGTGGGAGTCGTAGTCAGCTCATCATATGTGTGGACGTGAAACTGTGTCATATCTGGCGAGGTGAAATCAGTAGTGCAAAAAGTGTGTTAAGAAAAATGAAATTTGACGTGGTCGTGGTATTTATGCTGTAAAATAATGGGCCGAGGAATCCAAGATTTTTCTGGTCGTAATTTTGAGCCGTGGCTATTTCAAGAACAATGGCTCCGGTTGCCAACGGGGTTTGCTAAATTTTATTCTATCACCTTTGAGAACTAAAGAGCTTAGCAAAGTACTAGCCAGCAAAACTCTGCGACGGCACTACAACACAATTAAGTCAAGAGAATATTAATAAATTTAATTATCTATAGTACTGTGCATGAATATTACAGTATTTATTGTCTCATTTTGATATAACTGTGGATATTCAAAAAGCTTCGTGAATTACTTCTCCAATGGTCACTTACTGAATCCTGTTTCGTGGTCATATATTTCGTTAAGAGAGTCCTATATAAATTCATATGCTTTAGAACATCGTTACAGAATCAAAAATGTTACGACAAAACTTGTTTGTTGTAATTCTAGATAACTGCTTACCTCTTTAAAGATCTGTTATTGTTTCGAGTAAACGCAGTGGACGCTTCACTAATTTTGTGATAATTTATTTTGCTTCACAATAATATTAGTTTCTCAGCAATTAATTTCAGTACTTACGTAAATTCAAAACTTTAAAGGTGGCAGCCATTGTGCTACGTAATATTTTTACGATTTGCATCCATCGTCTCTTTAAATAGACCTTTAAGTTAGTTTGATAAAACATAATTAACTAAATTTCAGCAAAAGTAAAATTGTTGCTGAAAAATTAAAATTGAATTGCTCCTTCAGAGATGGCGACCTAAAACTTCGTAGAATAACATTCTTCACAGAGTGATCGTCATACGGTAATGTAGTACGAGTTTTCTTCGAGTCTTCAAACTACATGCCGCTGTGTTGAGGATAAAACAGAGTTGTGGGGAAGCAGGTGGGCAGCGCAGTGTAGTACAATATATATGCGTTCCAAATTTATAAATCTGACCCCCTATTCTCATCACGCTTTCGTAAAGAAATGAATGATAATTTTTGTTTGCCTTAACAATAACGTAAATTCCAGTTAGGTTAAAAGTATTTAGGATGCATACAGTATGGTGTTGTTTTTTAATGTGCAGTACAAACGCCAATACTAGGCATCGTAACCAAAACAGTTAGCGGTGATAGTAACGATGTATGTCACAAACGCTGGTTTTTATGACTGCATTTGCGCAGATGAGCTATGGGCCGGGCCGTCCCAATGCAGTTTAGCAGCCGATTTGTAAGCATCCGATTTGTTGCCTTTAACAGTTTGATTCTGTACAGCATTAAACACCGCTACAAATAAAGGCAAGTGACGCTAATCAATTAATACCTGTAATTATCGTAATAAAAATGTTTCGCCCCAGTTACGAAAATTTTATAGGTTCATTTCCACGCGATCGGCGTTTAGCGGTCACACGTGAAATCGGAAGTTTATAACTTATCAGACTAATCTCTGGTAAAGCAATTGGTACGAGTTTTTTGAAAATCTGATTGTAAGCCACTTATTTTAAATATTTTTGATATCATTCTATTTAATCTTTTTATCCCTACTTCTCTCATAGATTTAAGTAGCTCCTAAGGTATATCACTGAGCCTAGCTGGTTTGTTTCATCTCCGACCATTCAGTGATCTATCAAATTCTTCCCGCAATATTAGATCACCTATTTCTTTCATATCAATTTCCTCCTCCTCTCCTATTACGCCCTTGGACAGTTCCTGTCCCTCAGATAATAGAGGTTTTACAATTGCAACTCGAAGGTTAAAACCGTTACACTTTTCTTCTTCACAGTAACATTACATCATCCTGTACGACGTGTCGACATTTCCTTCACTCATATCTTTGATAATATCTCTGCCTGTTTCTCTCATCCAACCCAATTTAACTATCTATACTTTCAGTTCATTTTATTTCTAAGCAACTAATACCCCTGCGATCCCATCTCATTCGTAAGAACCTTACATGTTTTCCCATCCGTAAGGTCGAATACATCCTGAGACATTCATAGCTTCCTAACGTCCACTATCGGTGTTACTATGGTATCCGGACCTACTGTAATTATAACTAGCTTTATTATATTCCATTCCCCTTCTACTGGACTATTCTTGAAGCTTTTACGTACGCCATTGGTCACTGCTTAACAGAATTTCCGGTTGTTGTAATTCTGTCGTAAATTTTCAGTTTTCATCTTACCCTTAACTTTCCTTTCATTTTCAGCTGGTATTCATCGCTATTACGTTACCGTGTACTCATGCACTTGAGTATGCTTAGCAGTCCAACATCTGATTCGAAGATCTTTGTTTAACCATGATATAGTCCAGCTGATAACTCTCGTTGCGTTGTCTTTGATCTTTTCCAAGTATACCTACTTGGTCTGAGTTTTTGGAAGTGGGTGTTCAGAACGAATAGTTGAAACCTTCCGCAGAGTTCTAAAAGCCTCTACCCCATCTCATTGCATTTCGCCAGTTACACTATACTGAGGTTACAAAAGCCGTGGGATACCTGCTAATATTGTGCCAGCAGTCCTTTTATGCGGCGTAGTACAGCAACTCGACGTGGTATGAACTCAACAAGTCGTTGGAAGTTCCTTGCAGAAATATTGAGCCATGCCATCTCTATAGCCGTCCATAACTGCGGAAGTGTTGTGTTCACGAAGTGACCTCTCGATTATGTTCCATAAATGTTTGATGGGATTCAAGTTGGGCTATCTGGGGGCCTAAATCATTAGCTTGAATTGTCCAGAATGTTCTTCAAACCGATTGTAATGAATTGTGGCCCAGTGACATGGCGCTTTGTCATCCAAAAAAATTGCATTTTTGGTTAGGAAGTCCATGAATAGTTGAAAATGAAAAGTAGCAGAACATAACCAGAGAACCCAGTCCATTCCATGTAAACACAGACCACACCATTATGGAGCCACCATCAGCTTTCACAGTGCATATTGACAACTTGGGTTCGTGGTTTCGTGGGGTCTGCGCTCACTCGAACCCTGCCATCAGCCCTTACCAAAGTAAATCGTAACTCGTCTCACCAGACCACGCACGGTCTGCAGTCTTCTACGATCCAACGGAAATGGTCACGAGCCGAGGAGAGGCGCTGTTAGCAAGGACAGTCGCGTCGGTTGTTCGCTTCCATAGCCCCTTAACGCCAAATTTCGCTCCACTCTCTGAACGGATACATTCGTCGTACATCCCACATTGATTTTTGCGGGCATTTGAAGCAGTGTTCCTTTTCTGCTAGCACTTACAATTCTACGTAAACGTCGCTGCTCTCGGTCGTTAAGTGAATGTCATCGGCCACTGCGTTGTCCGTGGGAGGTAATGCCTGAAATGTGGTATTCTCGGCAGACTCTTGACACTATCGATCTCAGAATGTTGAATTCCCTAACGATTTCCTAAACTGAATATTTAAGATTTCTAGCACCGACTACTACCCCGCGTTCAAAGTCCGTAATTCCCGTCGTGTGGCCATAATCACGGCGGAAACCTATTAACATGAACCATCTGAGTAGAAATGACAGCTCCGCCAATCCATCGCCATTTTATACCTGCTGTACCCGATACTACCGCGATATGTACATGTACATACCGTTGTTCCATGTCTTTTGTCCTCTCAGTGTATCCTTCAATCTCTTGACTGTAGCAGCGCTCCAGACAAGGACTATCAAACTTTCGCAGAATACCGCATATTTTATCGATTCATCAGAGACTTGGGCACTCAGATCTGTACAATAGTGTTTGGTGGTTGCTTAGCTTCGGTCCTCACAAGAATAATTCTGTCGCTGTTCGTTCATAGTTACTCACCGCATCACCTACGTTCTTCTTCGTAAGGATGTCAACACCTTACTCCTTACACTGTTCACCTGTGTTATTGTTATTATTACCTGTCTCATAACCAGATTAATCACGACACATCATTAATCCTAGTTTTAGAGCCGGCATCTCCATTTTCAGATTTCCAGTTTCCCTACAACATTCTAAAATTTCACGCCCTGATTCGTTCCCACAATGCTAACCTTATTCGTCCTTACCTCGGGCAGTCTCTACTCGGAGATCCGAAAGGAAAGACTAGTTTACCTCCAGACTTCAAAGTGACGGAAAGAGTCATCACAAATTATGGTTGCCCTGTGAATGTACTTAACTTCTGTTCAGTGCACTGACTTCTGCATCCTAATACTTTTATAGTTTCCCACACTAAGGGCAGTAGGGTGTCCTGAACGTTTAGCCATCTCTCCACCCTCTTGGACGAAGCCATTGCAGAATGAGGGTGAAACTTTATGCTGGAAGCCATTTCTGAGGACTCTTTTATAAGAAATGTAACCAGTCGCTGAGATCGAAGCCGGTATCCAGCACCTTTGATGTAGTAGTCAATGATGTTACCTGTAGATCATGCCTATCACTTCGTTCTTATCCATATCAAGGATATAAGTGTACGAATAACACCAAAGTTTATTTAATTAAAACATATACATTGCCCATACAGTGACCCATAAAATAGTACGAAGTGCGACAGTAAAGTATTGAGACTGATTTCCTTTGCAAGATGTGGCAACCCTACAGGCTTGCGTAGGCACAATATCTTTGACCTTGGTCTATAAACTGCTTCTAGTCCAAGCGGCACATCGATGCAACTGCTCAGTCGTGAGTTGTGCTGTAATAATTTAACACGTGTTTGTGTCTCTCGTCATGGAAATGGAACTGCATAATGTTAGAGCAAACGGATATCAATACAGAATTGTTGAGCCGTGTTATCACTGGTGATGAAAGTTGGTTTTTTTTTCAGTACGATCCAGAGACAAAACGTCAAAGTTCGCAATGGTACTCAAAGGGATCACCCAGACCAAAAAAGGCTCGCATTTCAAAGGCAAAATTGAAATGCTTGCTTGTGTACTTCTTTGATTCCAAGGGAATTGTTCATAAAGAGTGAGTGCCTCCTGGACAAACAGTTAACCAGTATTACTACAAAGAAATTTTAGAAAGACTTCATAGAAGAGTTCTTCGTGTCTGTGCCAACAGTGCTGATAATTGGATTCTGTATCATGATAATGCGCCATCCCATACTGCTCTGTCAGTACAGCAATTTTTAACCTCAAAACAAATTTCAGTACTACCACAGCCACGTTATTCACCAGATATCGCTCTGTGCGACTTCTTCTATTTACAAGAGTCAAAACGGCGGTCAAGGGACACCATTTTCAAACAACAAATGGTTCAAATGGCTCTGAGCACTATGGGACTTAGCATCTTAGGTCATCAGTCCCCTAGAACTTAGAACTACTTAAACCTAACTAACCTAAGGACATCACACACATCCATGCCCGAGGCAAGATTCGAACCTGCGACCGTAGCAATCCCGCGGTTCCGGACTGCAGCGCCTAGAACCGCAGGGCCACCGCGGCCGGCTTTCAAACAAGAGAAGATATCCAAAAAGCTGTGACGAGGGTCTTGGAGGATATTACAGAAGATGAGTTCCAGAAATGTTACCATCAATGGCAGAAGCCCTGGAAAAAGTGTGTGCGATCAGAATGGAACTAATTTGAAGGAGACAACACTAAACATGACTAAAACGGTAAGCAATATCTTTGTTCACATCAGTCTCTTTACTTTATAGTGTGAACAAGAGAAAGATTGGGTATAACGACTAAGAGAACCCTTCCCCTTGCACAGAAGTGAATTAAGTAGTAACAAAATACTGCACGTTAAATGTAAAAACACAGGATGTCATGAATATTACTTACTTTGCCTTTTATTAAAGCGCCAATGTCTAGTACCACTTTCTCAGCACCGCTAATTCGAAGGCAAGGTTTCAACTTGAACTCTGTCAGAGAGTTGTTGTGGGTATATTTCACACTCTTCACTGCGGAAAAGAGTTGCTCTCACAAGTATGTAGATCCAAACATCGTCATAATCATGACTGAAAACTTGTAAAGTAGTGGAACTTTATGTCGAGGAAAATCCTTACAAATGCCTACGACAGTAATTTTGATATGAAATTTAGCACGAAACTGCCAGTCATGCTGTAAGTCAGTATGTTCTAAATTATGAGCTCACCAATTTGCTTTCCCGCGTATGCGTCAGTTTGGTCTTCTGGAAGGTTAGAGACTCTGCTGCTTCGACTAAATAAAAGAACTTCGCACCAGACCCGGTAGTCGGTAGTTTCACTCCTAACAACGACAACAAATGCGGCTGTTGAAAGTTCGAGCATTTTATTCCAAATGATGCAGTCTGAAAACGGAAAAGATTTATCAGGCATGCTACCGCGAAAGATTCGGTAGACACATAGTATTTGCGATGTTTTTGACATTAAATATGATGAACCTCTACACAAAAAGGAAAATCATGAAGGGACATTCTGCCTGCTACGTTCGTATGTAGTAAAAATTAACTCTAAACAAGCCTAAACAATAACAAAAGCGGACCACCGTAGAAGGAAGCATTTCTCTGAGGGTGACGACATCTTTTTCATAGTGGTAACACACTTCTTGCTGTCCGTGGTATGAATTCTTGCTGCGGGGCCATTATTGTATTGAATATTTAGTGGAATGTCGATGTACCAATCTGGTATATGTAGCGTGATCTCACTAACATTTTTTGTTGTTCGGAGATTATTCATAAACATTACACATCATAAATACTAGTTTCGTTTGCCAGAACGCTCGCGCGCTATTATAGACACGTTAAGTTATTTGCACGCCAGAAAGATATTAAGAAACCTTTGTACTGAATAACTGACCTTCGGGCCTGGAGACCTTGATGACTTGTGAAGAGCTTCGCTGGACACGAAGGTTTCTGTATATCGTCTTATAATTTTCCTCCTGGCTTCATGAGATCTCTTGCGAAAATGCTGTTACGTGTGGTTCCATCTCACGCTAACGATACAATGTAGATACCATATTTATATTAAACAATGATTAAGAAGAAATTTATTTTTCAAGTGCTGAAAGTAGTAAATCAAACTTAAGGCAGATTGAAACAGTGTACCGGATCGCGACGTAAACCTACAACGTTTTCCTGTTATGGGCAAATACTCTGCTGACTGAGCTATCCAAGCACGACACACCACTTTCCCTCACAGCCCTAATTGCGCCAATGGAGCTAGAAAGGGAGCCGCGAGTCGTGGATAACGCAGTGGGTTGCCTTCGCAGTAGCTCAGCGTGTTGGGCACAGAGATTGGCCACTGTCTGTAATAAAAACGATGACCAGGTGTGAGTAGGACACACACTGAAGATTTCATACAAATTTAATTATGTATGTAGATAGTTCATCCACTCCAGGAGCGGAGAATCTCGACGATTTTTACCTGTTGGCGACATTGATGCTGGCAGGATATTGGTCCCGGGAGTGTTTTAAGTTTGAAGTCAGCTAACAAAAGACAAAAGAAATAATATTTTCGAGTGATATAATTACAGTTTCACGACTTTCGAACTTCTTTCCTTTACTTGTACAGTGAACTTCGCGTCTTGCCGAATTTCATGATTCCAGACCAATTGGAAGTTCATCATAGGTTTTGATGAGTGCGTTTGGGAGTACCAAAATACGCAAATTTCTTTCGATTGTATTGACTTAGAAGCTCATGTTTATTGCACCACTAACGGACCATAGGTCTTAGTGTGTGACATAAATTTCTGCGTTATACACCTACCCGTTCCTGAGAAAAAGGGGTCTCAAGAGACGGACGGACAGACAGTTATAGCCTGATAACTAATGACAAAATTTTTTCGTGTGATATAGAAAGAGATCAACGATTTTAGGATTTTTCCTTTGATTGTACTGTAAAACGTAGCTTCTTGCCAAATTATGTGATTCTAGGTCAATGGAAAGTACCCTATGGGCTTTGGTGGATAAGTTTGCGTGCATCAAAATGTGTGACGTAAATGCTCGTATCTTCTGATAGCTTTGACCTAGCTTCAATTTTTTACAACGTCAAAGCAACGCAGATCTTAGTCAGTGTCACAAATTTCAGCTTGATACGTCAACCTGTTTTTAACAGTCGGAACTTTTTCGCCGAATAATATCTAACACCCGTCAACGCCTGTTAAAAATCTGGTATTGGCAGTTGGGCACCGTCGATACTCAATTAGTCTCTTTCCTTACCAAATCAGCTGTCCTGTCGCAGTGATTGGGGCATTCTTTTAACCTTATTGATTACTCTCAGATGCATTGTATATGCAAAGTATTGTATATGCATTAAATTCATCTGTAAAGTTTACATTGAAGAAATATCAAAACAGAAGTGAAACGTAAGTTCCATTTTTTGCTAATTTAAGGAATGAAAAGATATTTCCGTACTTTAAAGAAATGGACATCGCAGACTGTAATACCAACAAAGATTCATCTGTTACTGAGTAACAGTGTCAATCAATACCGTAGACATTACGCAGACTACAATAAACACATAAATACATTCATCGCTATTGCGTAATCAGGAGATAAATGAGTTTATAACACTCGCTTTGTAACGTATTAACGTTTGTAGAACTGGGTACTTAACTGTTTTGTATGTTGTAGTGGGTCACGTTCCCATTTTTATCATTTCCTCGCTAGTGTGCATTATGACAGTATTCGTCCCAACACAGGTGTTCCCAAAATAACTGTGCGTTGTATGCTATATTATTCGCGGACGCACGCCACTGAGAATTCTAAGCAAACTTTTGCTGCTCAAATGGGCATTATAAACCTGTTTGCCTTCCACTATATTCATGACATGAATATGTCAGGACATTAAAAGTGCGAGATACACAGAGGCGCGGTCCAGGCAGTGGCTTCTACGTGCGCGTGTTGGGTGTGTACACAAATAGGTCAGCACTGCTGAACGTTATAAATAGTTAATCTTCTGGCGACAGCGAAAATCACAGGAATGTTCGTTGTACCATGGCACATTTTATAGGGACCTGTCAGGGGTGTATGTTAGTCAGTGTCGTTTTCACATTACGCATCTGAAGTCCAACTTTTTCATCACTGAGTAGCTCTTGCAGACTACACCCTCAATTACTTGTTAGATGTATTCAAATTTCTGTCTTTCTCTACAGTTTTTACCATCTACAGCTCCCTCTAGTACCACGCAAGTTATTCCATGATTTCTTAACCCATGCCCTATCGTCCTTTCCATTCTTCACTATGGACTACAATGGCACACGAAATTGAGCACAAGTTTATAACGCCATTATCTACCATGAGCGCTTCTCCTTGCTGCGAGTTTCGCTTGCTCTGGAATGTATAGGGGTATCTCGAAAAGAAAAAATTGTTTAATGATAAGAAGCCTATCCTCAAATTTCTGACGGGACATGCTTAAAGCCGCGGATCACGATAAACAAAAACATTTCTCTGAGAACCACACAAATGCTTATTAATGAAAGTACTATTATTTAGGAGTATGAAATGACGATTGTGACACATTTGAGGACGCAGCATGGAGATTTGCCTTCAGATGGAGACGTTCTTCATACGTGCCTCTTAGGAGAGCGAAAATGCTGTCAGTCTACAAAGGAGATTACATACATAACACTCGTGTGGCACACCCTCGAATATTTCTTGAAGGTGTGGTATTTACTCCAGTTAAGACAAACTGCGAATGTTTAACGTCCAGAGAGAACGAATGCACTGATAGTAACGATTTAAATGGCTCAGGAAGAGCGCCATGAAATTATCGAAGAACCTGAATTGACAGGTGGTTGAGAACAAACGTCACCTATCCAGCGAATATGCACAAACTTTCGACAACTAGGGCTAAGTTAGGAATCTAAAACAACAATACAGCTCGCTCCATACCGGTTCCTTAAGCAGCGTGAAGACAGCACGCACAGAGGCAATTTTGCAGTCTTTGATCCCGCACTCCATTACACGAACGGAGCGGGAAGAAAACCTAACAGGTGATGCACTGAGAAGTGCACTTTTCTGTGCACCACGCAGAGGTTTGCTGAGTGTAGATGTAGAGACCGCCGTATTAGTGCTGCCATAGAAACTGAAACGCTAGTGACACTTCATCACGTTCTTATAGACCTATTCGAACAAGATACCGCGCTACGAAGACACAAGATATCGCACTTTCAGTTCCTGTAGGGGAATTTCAAGAATTATTCTTTGCGTGAAAATCCCTTTCACCCAAATGTCCCCCATGGGACTTTTCACACATTCAGTGGTT
Source organism: Schistocerca piceifrons (assembly GCF_021461385.2). Classification (NCBI taxonomy): domain Eukaryota; kingdom Metazoa; phylum Arthropoda; class Insecta; order Orthoptera; family Acrididae; genus Schistocerca; species Schistocerca piceifrons. The sequence continues at coordinate 1,021,400,526 of NC_060138.1, read as the reverse complement.
AAGGCAGCTGGGCATTATATTAATATAGAAGCTCTTTTGAATTCCAGTAGTGAAAGATAAATTCAAAATCTGTTCGTTTCGATACTCCAATAAAAAAAACTCACGCGACATACACTGCCGATTGCAACAAATATGGAGGTGTAGTATGTTTTCATAACTTTGTAAGTTTTATTGTGTTTTTGTGCATCTAAAGGTAGTAGCTGCAGTTTTCAAAAACCAAAGTCTATATTTAATAGGATTATTAAATTCTGTCTGTATTTCCATAGGGCTTTTCAATTTACTAAGGTCAGAGCAATTAGCATTTTAATAAGCTGCGTTCTTTGACTGCAATTTAGTAGCAAACTGCTCTGGTTTTGGCTGACTTTTGGGTGATTACAGAGGTAGCAGTGTGGTCACGTTGACGGAAGACTTTGTGATGTTCGGGCTAAAAGCATAACGCTGTAAGGGCTAAACAGACGTCGCGCCACGGCTCTTAAAGTGTGAAAGGTACACTGGTATCCAAAACTTACGGAGGAAAATAACTTTCACGAGATATGTCACTGCTAAATAACACAGCTCGGTGAACCTCGGACCATACATAGAAAGAACGGCTACAATATAGCACAGAAGACAAATGAAAGAAACGCGCAATGAATCGAACAAAACTGATACTTTTGCTCAAGGGCAATAACTGGATGCTGATCATGACAAAAGGTGGGATGTGGTTCTTAATAGGACGTGTGATCATCACAGGCGGCAGTGCACGCACTGCAATGTGCTTCCATGCTGGCCAGAAGATTAATAAGGAGTTCTTGTGGTAGAGCCTTCCATTCCTCCTGCCGAGTGGTTGACATCTGCTTGATGACTGTTGGTGCACAAGGACATGCTGCAACACTTCTCCCTAACGTATCCCACATGGAGTAACGGGACGGCCAGTTCACTCGCCGAATATCCTTCCGTTTGTAGAGACCCTCCATCTGCGGCGTTCGATGCGGCTGTGCCTTATCATCGGGAATAATAAAGTCAGAGCCGAATGCATCCCTGGAGAAACGCGAAATGGGAAAGAGCACGGTGGCAGAATAAAGTTGACCGATGAATACACTACTGGCCATTAAAATTCCTACAACAAGAAGAAATGCAGATGATAAACGGATATTCATTGGACAAATATATTATACTAGAACTGACATGTGATTACATTTTCACGCAATTTGGGTGCATAGATCCTGAGAAATCAGTACCCAGAACAACAACCTCTGTCCGTAATAACGGCCTTGATACGCCTGGGCATTGAGTCAAACACAGTTTGGATGGCGTGTACAGGTACAGCTGCCCATGCAGCTTCAACCCGATACCACAGTTCATCAAGAGTAGTCATTGGCGTATTGTGACGAGCCAGTTGCTCGACCACCATTGACCAGACGTTTTCAATTCGTGAGAGATCTGGAGAATGTGCTGGCCAGGGCAGCAGTCGAACATTTCCTGTATCCAGAGAGGCACGTACAGGACCTGCGACATGCGATCCTGCATTATCCTGCTGAAATGTAGAGTTTCGCAGGAATCGAATTAAGGGTAGAGCCACGGGCCGTAACACATCTCAAATGTAACGTCCACCGTTCAAAGTGCCGTCAGTGCGAACAAGAGGTGACCGAGATGTGTAACCATTGGCACCCCATATCAACACGCCAGGTGATACGCCAGTATGGCGATGACGAATACACGCTTCCAATGTGCGTTCACCGCGATGTCGCCAAACACGGATGCGACCATCATGATGCTGTAAACAGAACCTGGAATCATCCGAAAAAATGACATTTTGCCATTCGTGCACCCAGGTTCGTCGTTGAGTACACCATCGCAGGCGCTCCTGTCTGTGATGCAGCGTCAAGGGTAACCGCAGCCATGGTCTCCGAGCTGATAGTCCATGCTGCTGCAAACGTCCTCGAACTTTTCGTGTAGATGGTTGTTGTCTTGCAAACGTCCCCATGTGTTGACTCAGGGATCGAGACGTGGCTGCACGATCCGTTACAGTCATGCGGATAAGATGCCTGTCATCTCGACTGCTAGTGATACGAGGCCGTTGGGATCCAACACGGCGTTCCGTATTACCCTCCTGAACCCACCGATTCCATATTCTGCTAACAGTCATTGGACCTCGACCAACGCGAGCAGCAATGTCGCGATACGATAAACCGCAATCGCGATAGGCTACAATCCGAACTTTATCAAAGTCGGAAACGTGATGGTACGCATTTCTCCTCCTCACACGAGGCATCACAACAACGTTTCACCAGGCAACGCCAGTCAACTGCTGTTTGTGCATGAGAAATCGGTTGGAAATTTTCCTCATGTCAGCACGTTGTAGGTGTCTCCACCGGCGCCAACCTTGTGTAAAAGCTCTAAAAAGCTTATCATTTGCATATCACAGCATCTTCTTCCTGTCGGTTAAATTTCGCTTCTGTCGCACGTCATCTTCGTGGTGTAGCAATTTTAATGACCAGTAGTGTATATCGTGTTCAAATATTTGGAGGTCATTACGCCCAAGCAACATTATGCCTCCCCACACCACAACACCTGGATCACCAAAACGATAATGTTCAACAATTTTCCAGTGTGCATTACACTTCCCCTCCTCTCGCAGTATAAGGTGCGTTCAGAATCACTACTCAGACTGAATCTGGTATCATCCTTGTTACTCCAGTCCCTATTCTGTTGGCACCTTAGCAAACGGTGCCGTCGATGTTCGGGTGTCAGCAGAACACAATCTACTGGTCGTAGGGCAGAGACCACCTCATGCATTCGCAGAGCCACAGTGCAGCGTGAGACTGCGTCTCTTGAAGTCCTGTTAAATTTGATTGCAATTGTACCCCTTCTGACGTGGGTTCCTTCCTGCCTGCTGCACAGTGTGGTGGTCATTCGCTGCTGTAGTTGACCGGGGTCGATCACCTCCTCTTCGGGTAGCAGTGCCCGGTTTCGGAACGCTGCCCAAGTTCGTTAAACAGTGCTGTGAATAACTCCTGGACTACAACCGCCACATTTCGTCCTGCTTCCAATTTCCCGATGAATCTTCCGCATATGAAGTCATCTACATTTTGTCTCCGGCCAATTGCTCGCTGACTGACACGCTACGTTTCCTCCCGTCCTTTCAACAGCCCCTTGTTGCGGGGCCAGCAGCATTTGGCGCTGTAGTTACGCTGATCTCACGCCACCTGGCGTCCAACACAGTGTGCAGGGCAAGGAGAGCCAACTCCTTTCCAGAGTGCTGTTAATGGTATGTTACTTTACATATCTCGTCCTTAAGTTTCGCAGAGCAGTGTACCTTGTGGAGTCAGTTATGAGCGTCTGAACGCGCTAGTAATAAAAATGCAAAATCTTGAAACATATTTTCATTCTCAGATGACATTGTACCGTTATTTAACTGAGTAAGAAACGGCAAAGAATCAAGATGAACGGCTTATGACACAGTTTAACAGCGTAAATGAACTTATAGCAACACAAAGGTTAGCAGACGGTAGAGTCCTTGCGGCCTAAAATAAAAACGACATATCAAGAAATGTTGAGTGGATTTGACAGCCTATTTGCAATATAATTTTAAACATGGATAACTAATGCAAAGATGAAAGACATGAAGTGTAGTAAAATGCCGAACAATGACATACTGAACATCAAACACGAGGAAGATACAGCAGAAAACGACAGAGTATGCTGCTACACGAAGGGCAAAATTTCATAGAATGGCTACAACAATGGAAACCTAAAATGTAGATTTTTTTGCAGGAAAGATGTTCGTCTTCAATAAAAGGCCTGTAGTGTTGGCAAATAATGAGGAAAAGCCAAAGCAAGAAATCGCTGAAAGATGACGTGTGAAGAGTAGCATCCTACGGAAATGATTCGTCAGTTCTAATAAAACTAGGAAAGAAGAGGTGGGATGATTTGATATGTGTTGTTATAGAAGAACATTAAAAAATAAAGCAACAGCTAAAACTGTACGAAATGATAGATAGAACGAAGAACAGGCGAGGAAAGAAATCAATGACAGATTCTTACACCTAGACTGTAGCACATAACTAAAATTTCATTTGCCCACAAAACGAGTAATTTTTTTCATTATATTCGTGTCTCATTGTCAGATAAAATATGAATGATTATTTACGCGTATATCTACTTAATGCCACTTCATAAACTGTATAAAGTTTATAGTAAATTATTATTTTATAAGTAACGTGTATATGTAATATATCGTCAGTGGTTCATGTTCAAAAACGGTAGGATATAAATATGTAAAGCATTATAAAGGTTAGCTCCGCTCCAAAATTCCGAAATTGGTGATTTAATGCTAATGACAATACTATTCTTCAGTCAGAAATTCTGAGCCAACTAGAACTATGATTGAGCGATTTTGACTGTGGGGCTAACATCCTGCAGCGCCTCAGCAGCTCCAGCCAATATATCATCTGCTATTGGACTGCAGAAGAACTTTGCTATTGAATTAGCAAATTCGTATTAATATACCTGTTGACCGTTCGTTACCATTATGTATTTAATACATAAATGCTGGAGCGTATAATGCAACAGCATTCAGAGTATCGTCCAGAGGATAATATATTGAAAAAAGTCTACTAAAACATGAATAATATGTCTAAAGAAGCAACGATTCATTCAAAATTGGTATTCAAGACAAAGATCTTCTTCAAAAGTAATAGATTTTTAGTATTAATTGAAAAGGAAAATTAGATAAAAAAGTTCTTAAATTAATTGTATTTAATGAAAAATAATATTCCTACTCCTAACATTTCATTTGCGTTAATTGAAACCAAAATGTACCAATCATAAGCTGAAAGTCAAATAATAGCGTTATATCTGCATTTTTTTCTTCAAGAATATAGTAGTATAATGCCAGCCGATATAATTCACATGGATGTGTTAGGTTCTTTACAGTTAACAGTGAAATGTTAGCATACGTTAGTAACAGAGGTTCTTCTTCTACATACCGGTGTCCCTCCCAGGAGTCGTCAGGCTCACTTTCTCTGATGTTTCGGCAGATATTTGCAGTTTTGGATTTGTATTGTGTAGTTGTAGACAGCTGAAACAATTATTGCTCGTCATGTATTTACTGCGACACCTGTTGTCAACAGAAAGCGTTGGTTTGTTTCTCATTGCAAACAAATTTATTTTTATATCGGGTTGTTACGTTCCACTTCGATAGTGCGTTCCCAAATTAGTCTGTGCCGATATTCGTTTTGTCGATATATATTGCCAGAGATGGTAGAATACGAAGAATAAACTACATTCAAGAAGCGATTCAATGACAGTTGCTTGGTGTGGAAGTCAACGCGGACCAGGACAGTGCTGTCGCTTTTGGAGTACTGGTTATTCTTCGTGTTTTACTGTTCCTGGTAATGCACATCGATAAACAAGATTATCACACTAGACTAATTTGTGACCGCTCTATCGAATAGGCACATAAAAATTCCCCTTTCATTTTTTTTTATGGGAGATAAACTGACGCTTTAGCTTAATTTGTCTGGATTGACTACAGCTACACAATGTAAAGACAAAGTTTCAAGTATCTGCAGAAACACCAGAGAGGATGCGCCTGCCGTCTCTTAGGCTCTTAGGGCAGACACCCTATATAAGAAAATTAAAATGTTTTCCCAATTTGATAGTACTTTCGTTAATTTCCCAGTGAATGGTGGGCGAGAAATTGCATTTTCCTCATAGTACATCATGAGTTTGATCATTTTCGTTATCGCTGTGTAAGATATTTTGTTTAACATTTGATGTTCAATACCAGTCAAAAATTAACGAAGTTGTGGCATCTTCACAATTAAAAAGATATTAATACAGAGATCGTGTCAAATAAACATAAGAAAAATTAAAGGTCACTATCCACGTCTAAAGGCACTTTAGAGAAAGACTAATGTACATCTTCCAAGGAATCGCCAAACGCACGTTGGAGCAGTCCTGGCTACCTCGTTGCAGTAACAGCTTCGTTTTCCACCCCATCTGTGGACAGTATCTCTCTGGCCCACGTGTTGATGCCACTCAGTTTCCACCAGATGGCGCGAGGAAGATTGAAACGTGAAGTTTTAATGGCGGGTTTTCGATTGCAGGAGCCTTTAGACGGTGAAGATGACCGGCCTAGAAGCATAATCAACACTGAATGCGCTAACAGCTTCAGAAGGGTTCTCCAGGTTGGGTGACGAGGTTTTGTTAGATTGTAAGACCTTGATGGGTTATATATGTAATTAAATATGTTAGTCAGTTAGTTACGTGTTCCATTGATCAATAGCACGGAAAACCGTTACGATGTGGAACGTGTCAAATGCTCAAGAAATGCGCACAGGAAACAAGTTTTATTTCTTTTCTTGTTTACATTATAGTGTTATACCTAAATATTTCTGTTACCTATCCCGTTCCCTTAAATGGCACAAAATGCATGTATTATATCTCCATATTTATTTACCCATATTCAAGAATTCATCTATGGTATAGAAGGAGTTGTCAAGGAGGTATGATTTCAATTTGTTTTTGAAACTATTACTGCTGTCTGTCAGACATTCATTTCATCTGGTAATTTATCAAAAAGTTTTATAGCATCATATTCTACCCCTTTCTGTGCCAAAGATAGGTTACGTAAAGGATAGTGTAGGTCTTTCTTTTTTCTGGTATTGTAATCATGAATGTCGTTGTTGATTTTAAACTGGTCCATGTTGTTGAGAAAAAATTTCATTACTGAGTAAATGTACTTGAAGTAGTTGTAAGAATTCCTAACCCTTTAAACAGATGCCTACAAGATGTGCGACTATGAAACCCACAAATTATTCTAACTACTTCCTTTTGAGCAGTGCTTAAGTGTTGAGTTGCCCCAGAATATTATTCTGAAACACATCAGAGAGTGGAAGTACGCAAAGTATGTTAGCTTACTAATTTCTACATGCTCAAAATTGGCAATTATTCTGATTACAAAAGTTTCTGAACCAAGTCGCTTTTGGAGATCCAAAATATGAATTTTCAATTAAGATTCTCATCTATATGTACACCCAAAAACCTAGTATGCTCTACCCTGGCTACTGACTTCTTTTGATGTGTTATGTTTATTGAAGGAATTATACCTTTTGCAGCAGAAAATTATATGTACTGTGTTTTTTCAAAGTTCAAAGGAAGACTATTTGCAGAAAACCAATTAATGACTTTTCCAAAGACCTTATTTGTATCATTTTCTATCAGGCTTTCTTTTATTGGATTAATGGTTATGCTTGTATCATCACCAAACAGTGTCAGGTCAGCATCTTGTTTCACATATGAAGGGAGATCATTCACATATATCAAGAACAGGAGGGGACCCATGATCGAACCTTGTGGAACACCTAATGTAATTTCACCCCACTTACATGAAGTGGCAAACTCCTTTGAATCACTTGAAGCATATAAAGAGACTTTTTGCTTCTTGTTCTGTAGATATGACGTAAACCACTCATATGCTGTTCCATTTATACCATAGAATTGTAATTTCTCCAGCATAATGTCATGGTTCACACAATCAAATGCTTTGGATAAGTCACAGAATATTGCTACTAGTGACATAGGTTGCTGTCTCAGTGGAACAGCATTTCTGAAATCCCAACTGTGATTTACTAAGTGTCCCATTATCATTGAGATGACTAACCACTCTTGAGTACATTACTTTCTCAAAGATTTTTGAAATGCTGTAAGCAAGGATACTAGCCGGTAATTATTGACATCTGCGATTACCCTCTTTTTGTGGAGAGGCCTGATAATGGCATATTTTAACTTGTCTGGAAAAATATCCTGAGTCAGTGATGCATTACATATGTGTCTCAAAACGTCAGCTGTAATTGCTCCACATTGTTTTAATAACTTGTTAGAGATGTCATCTACTCCAACAGAACATTGATTTTTCAAAGATTTAACAATTTTCCTTATTTCACAAGTGGCTGTTAGATGAAACTTAATCTGACTAAAATTTTTCAAAACTGACTCTTCCATGTACTGCCTGGCTTTTTCTGTTGAACTATTCTCACCAATTTTTTCTCCTATACTTAAGAAGTGATTGTTAAATACATTAGCTATCTGTGTATTGTTGGTTAAGATGGTCTCATCCGTTTTAACAGTAATACTACCTACACCAGTGGTTACTTTTCCTGTCTCCCTTCTAACAACATTCTATATTGATTTGATTTTATCGCTGGAGTTGTTAATCTCTTCTCTAACATACATATTTCTTGATTTCCTTAGTACTTTTCTTAGTATGTTACAATAATTTTTATAGTGTAAAACTACTTCTGGATCTTTACTAGTTCTTGCTGTCTCATATAATTTTCTTTTTCTTTCTGAAGACACTTTAATACCTGTAGTAATCTAAGGTTTCTTTGAAAAGTTTGTGGTGTTACATTTAATAATTTTCTTTGGAAAACAATGTTCAAAAAGAGAGGTAAATTTATCAAGAAACATGCTGCATTTATCATTAGCATTTGGCTCATTATATACATCTTCCCTGTTTACATTTCCTAAACTTTGTCTGAAGTGATCTATAGATACTGGGTAGAGCACCTCACACTGTTACTTAATGGTTTCTGAAGTGTACACCCTGTTAGGTTTAGTAAGTTAATCAGTTGTGCATCATGGTCAGATAATCCATTTACCACAGGGAAAGTATGTGTTCTACATCCTCTTGTTGTACAAATACATTATCTTTTAGAGTACTACTGTCCTGAGCTATACGTGTAGGGAAATTGATCACTAATTCTAAGTTATATGTTGTTAACAACACTTCTAGTTCACTTTTCCTAACAGAATTGCTTAGAAAGTTAACATTGAAATCACCACTTCCTCTTTTTGTCTGACAGTCAGCATAATAGGGAGTCAAACTTTTTTATGAATAGCTCCCAATCTCCTAGTGGAGACCTGTACACTGTTGCTAATATCAACACAACAAATTCGTAAATTCAGCCTTAAGGGCACAAATCTTCGCCTCCTGTTCCGCGATTTTTCTACACTGCCATGGAAGAGCCACATTATCTACTCTCATTTCCCTCCACTGCACTCGCCTCAATGAAACCACAACCTACAGTCTATACAGAACACCCCCTCTTTCAAATTTCTACGGCAACCACCACGCTCTGTATGCCTGAACCTTTGAATTATCAGAAGGGCTATGCCCAAATAACAAGAAATTGGTTTATTCGATAAAAACGGTTTAATTAGTCATTATATGCATATCGTACGTAAATGACTTTTTATTCACTGAGGCCCCAAAGAAACTGGTATAGGCATGCGTATTCCAATACAGAGATATGTAAACAGGCATAATAAGGCACTGAGGTCAGCAATATAAGACATCAATTTTGTGGCTTAGTTGTTAGACTGGGTACTGCTGCTACAGTAGCAGGTTATCGGGATTTAAGTGAGTTTGAATGTGGTGTTATAGTCGGCGCACGAGTGGTGGGACACAGCATCTCCGAGGTAGTGATGAAGCGGGGATTATCCGGTACGATCATTTCAAGAGTATACCGTGGATATCAGGAACCCGGTAAAACATCAAGTCTCCGACACCGTTGCTGCTGGAAAAAGATCCTGCAAGAACAGGACCAACGACGACTGAAGAGAATCGTTCAACGGGACAGAAGTGGAACCCTTCCGCAAATTCCTGCAGATTTCAGTCCTGGGTGGTCAACAAGTGTCAGCGTACTAACCATTCAATGAAACATCATCGATATGGGCTTTCAGAGCCGAAGGCCCACTCGTGTACCTTTGATGACTGCACGACACAAAGCTTTAAGCCTTGCCTTGGCCCGTCAGTACCTACACTGGACTGTTGATGATTAGAAACATGGTGCCTGGTCGGATGAGTCTCGTTTCAAATCGCATCGAACGGATAGACGTCCACGGTTATGGAGACAACCTCATGAATCCATGGACCCACATGTCAGCAGGGGACTGTTCAATCTGATGGAGGTTCTGTAATGGTGCGGGGCGCATGCAGTTGGAGTGATATGGGACCCCTGATACGTCTACATGGACTCTGACAGATTACACATACGTAAGCATCCTGTCAGATCATCTGCATCCATTCGTGTCCATTATACATTCTGACGGACTTAGGCAATTCCAGCAGGACAATGTGACACCTCACACGTCCAGAATTCTACGGAGTGGCTCCAGGAACACTCTTCTGAGTTTAAACAGAGATGCGATTTTACCACGTAAATCATCAGATATATATGCCTTTGTTACTCCCTTGCACATCTTTGCAATACCTACGTCAAGGTCACATAAGAGGTAACTGGGACCTGTGGTAAGAAAGTTTTGTTCAGTAGGTTGAAATAGGCCAAGAGATATAACATACATCAAAATAAATAACAGCATTCGCTACTTATTCCGTGTTAAGTGTGGCTTCACCGCCGTTTTCGATTTCCTCTGCTCAGAAATAAATGAATGAGAGCCTCTAAGTCTTTTAGGGGCTGTATTGAAGCTTGTAGTTTCTGAGATAATTATGTGTAACGCTGTTAATATTCTCTAGTAAGTACCACAAAACAAGAAACTCACATGAATACCAACGCACTAAACAGAACATCAACACAGTGGCACATACCCCCTTACAAACTAGAAAAACTCGCGGGCTGTGCGCACAAGTCATCTACCTACCCTGATGCCAGCTGCTTATAAGGCTTATGGCACTTGGCCTGATTGATACGTGGTGTGCGTACTTTGCACCTATTTATCAAAGGCTCAGTTGTCCACAAAGGAGCTAGCGATTCCTTTCTTCTCAATATGAGGTTGAGAAATGTTGCTTACCACCGACGAAAACTGACCAAGAGACGGATGTGGTTTGTCGAAGCCGGACATCTACAGGGGGATGGAAGTGGTGTTGAGCCATATGAGTGACTAGTGCTCGGCAGATTGATAAACTAAGGTCAATACCGTCGCTCTCAGTTTTTGTGTCGGCTCACCAAGCTGCATTTACTCTATGCAATAAATTATTGGCCCTCTTCTCTCTCTTGCAGCTTTCTGAAGATGGTATCGGTAGGTAATTAGCCAATATAAATTCGGCTCTGGGTGCGTTAGAGGACTGTTGAATTGTACTATGAGGGCTATTCGGAAAATAAAGTTCCGATGGGTTGCGAAATGGGAACCACTGCGAAAGCCAAAGATTTTTTATTTGCGGCCGTCAGCTACACCTTTCAACCACTTAGACATTTGTCCTAGTGTTGTAACAACTTTGGAATACCGTCGCCATATAAGGCGGCCGCATGTACTTTCCACCAATTCTCTGCGCAGATTTACAGCTCCTTGTCTGTGCCAAAAAGACTTTTCATAGCAAATAGTTCATGTGAGGTGAAACTCAGCGGGAGCCAATTACAGATTCTATTGTGGGTAATCACACACTTCCTGTTGAAAACGCAAGAGGAGCTTCTTCATTGTCCCTGCAGAGTGCGGCAGAGCAGTGTCAAGAAGAAGGAACATTATGACATTTAAGTTATCTGGGCTGCATAACATCAGACGGAATCTCTCAGAAGGCCCTCATACTTGGAGGGAGACACTATATTCTATGCACTTTTACGTACTCACCGTGAGCTCAGAACTGAAAAGAGCAACGTAACGCGATCTATGGGCATACTGGAGACACTGTCAAACTCAGATATGCAAAGCTTCATCGGATTTTGATAGACGTTTCCATTTCTCGATCGATCAGAGCTTACTTTCCGAATACCTCTCGAATATCACCTCCGATTATTATCTGCAAACAGCTGTTTGTCTATTTGCAACTCAGATGGAATGCTGCATCATTTGTCTTCTGTGGGTTTGATTTAGCTTCCATTTCCCGATGTATTTTGAGCGATTGATGTATCCTGACAGTCAATTCGTTTACAACATAATACTGTTTTGTCTTGATCACACTGCATTTAAAAGAAAGACGACGGCTTTACCGACTCCTCTAGATCCTTGTCCATTGCTATGACACTAAACGTGCCTTATCTGATCGATTAGGAGCAATATTCAGACAGATACATTCCAAGTAGAAACGTTACAAGATGTGAGCGCATTGTTCTCGTGGCCGTAATTAACGTTTGTTGTTAGCGATGACTGCGCTGAAGGGTCAGTATGCTTCCGGAATCCACTGGGCGGCATTTCGCTTCCATCATAAAAAAGTATGGGGTGCTCACCATTGCTTGGTAGGTCTCTCTGATGCTATTTCTCATTATGTGTTGTCCAGCTCTCGCCAGATGAGTCAGTGGAGCCGCGATGGAGTCATAGTGCTGCCTCGCTTCTTACGGGGAGGCGGGACACGAAAATGAACAGTTCGAAATCACGGGGTGAAAACTGACCGTCATACGTGCGTCCCAAATATGACGCCGAGAGAACTGTCTGTTCAAACAAATATAGGTTTTTATGGGCTGGGATCTCTCTTCTCCACCTGTCCCTTAGGTGGCACCCTGCAATCAACACCGCGTGACGGATCTCCTATCGAGTCACGGAATTATCCGAAATGTGCTCGTCTCCCTTCGTGTGTCGCCTTTTTTCTTATAAATAATATCAACAGTTTTTCTCCTGTACGGCTTTTAGGGTGCTGACTGTTGTTACTTCTCCTTTGCCGGAGGGGGGAGGGAGGGAGGGACTTGTTTGAATGCTTTTACTCGGCATGCCGAAGCTTAGAAGACTGCTCGTTTATGACCTCACACTTGTTGAAGCTAGGAGGCGTGGGCTTACAGCAGGCCTGCAACAAGTTGTAACAGATCTCTGCCAATGATTTTTGTAAACAATACTGGAAGGCTCAAATGGTTCAAATGGCTCTGAGCACTATGGGACTTAACTTCTGAGGTCATCAGTCCCCTAGAACTTAGAACTACTTAAACCTAACTGACCTAAGGGCATCACACACATCCATGCCCGAGGCAGGATTCGAACCTGCGACCATAGCGGTTGCGCGGTTCCAGACTGTAGCACCTAGAACCGCTCGGCCACTACGGCCGGCAATACTGGAAGAACAGCCCAAAATGTTTAATAGAAATTAAAACAGTCTTGGTCGCTGGAAAAGTTTAACAATTCATCTATGCGTGCACACTGGGGTGACCAATATTTTTTTGTCTTTTGAGCTTACATTTCATTCCTCGAAAGGTCTGGTTGATTTTCCCGGTCAGAGCCACTCAACACATTTATTAATGTTGGGTCTCTGTTGTGACGTCAAGAGTTCCAGTGCCACTTTCTAATGGCTTTGTTCCCTTTACCCTATTCACCAAAATCCTAAATCCAAATTCAGAAAAAAATCGCTCAATCAACCTAGCAATAAGCCTAACGTGATTTACATTAGTTTTAATAAGTCTTGTCACCTAGAAACCAAGTCTGATATTTGCTCTCACTTTCTATTTTTTGCTTTGAACCTGACTTCAAAGTTATCGTGTTTTCAGTTAACTAATTATTGTTGTATAATTAACTTCATTGATTGATAACTATCATTGGTTTCAAATTTACAATCACCTTTACAATGTAATTTTGAAGACATACTTCGCTGATAATGGAAAAGTAATGCAATGAACTATTTCTGGTTATGAAAAAAAAACAGACAAAGGCTACGTCCTGCTAACTAGTTAACCAATGAAATACTTACAGTGTGTCTAGGCCGTGATCTAGCTAAAATTGTAGGCAATCAGTGTCTTAAGATACAAAAAAAGCAGTAAAGTGGCTTCTTACCTGCTTCCTCTTATTCTTCTGAAATACAGTTTATGGCAGTGCTGTTAATATTGTAGTGTCAAATGGCTCTAAGCATTATGGGACTTAACATCTGAGGTCATCAGTCCCCTAGACCTAGAACTACTTAAACCTAACTAACCTAAGGACATCACACACATCCATGCCCGAGGCAGGATTCGAACATGCGACCGTAGCAGAAGCGCGGTTCCGGACTGAAGCGCCTAGAACCGCTCGGCCACTACGGCAGTGCAGCAAACACAGCTAAGACAGGAGCCAATAGTTACCATTACATGTTTAACCTGAAATCTAAATTAATCTAACGATGCAGCGAAAGTTTCTGGCTTTAGTCTATTGGCTCTACCAGAAACTGCTTTCAGAAATCAGCTTTAATTTTGAAAAGCAATGCAAATACTGTGTAAATAAGTATAAACTCTGACAACTTTAGAGAACTGTATTGTTGTCTTAAAACATAGAAAAACAGTGTACTGATGTTTATCTAAAATCTAACACTGTTTCAAATAATACAATATAAATAATGTGCGTAATTTACGATTACTTCGCAGCATTAATTTAATAAACTACTAACACTGTGTATTTACTGGTAGTGAAAAGAATATGAAGCTATAACAAACTTTATAGTTTGGCAGGGGATCCCTGAAATATGTCTAGCGTAGGCAAAGCAAAGTCACACATTACCTTTAACATGGGTACGTGCACTAATTCTAAAATATGTAGGCATCTTAATTGTTAAGCAGCAAAGACTAGCTGAGGATCATTTCATTCCTTCTCTGTGGTGTTCACTTTCAAAAAATAAAAATAAATAGCAAAAATTACTTCAGTTACGTACATAAGTCTGCATTTATTGCAACTTTCATTAGGTTGAATAAGAAGTAAACGAACTACTTTTACTTCAACAGCAGTGGGACAACAGAAAACAATTTTTTGTCACATACTTTCAGCAAATTAGTTATTACTTTACTTGTAGCCTCAACATGTGTTAGATATATGCAGATATTTACTTCTTACTTTTTGATTTTAAGTATTTGTTATCATGCTGAATAGCTGTAGGTCTGTGTATAAGAACCAGCTGTGTAAAACGCGTACAGATAATTAATCACTCGAAATTTTACACACTATTGTCACTTACTGTGAAGCAGTAAAAAGTATAACTTCTTTATTTAAACAACAAAAGTTCACTGTATCAGAAGCTGCGTTACCTCAACAGCCCTGCAGCCAAGCGACTAGCGCAAGGTTTGGTGTTCTCGTAAAGATAAGTTATTTTAGATTATAAAACACATAGATTAGTACTAATTACGTGGTAAATAAGTGTATTAGTGTGCCGTTTAAGTGTACCATTAAAGGTTTCATTTCTCTTTACGTAATATAGCAGAAAACGCGAAAAGACCGTACAGTCGTATTTTCTGTTTACGTTCTGCTGCAGCAAATCTATAGAATTTCGTTTAGTTGTTCCTTGCTCTCTCCAGCAATTTAACTTAGCGTACCTCTTCATTATTTAACTAGCATTTCCGGAAAGTAGCGTAAAGTTTAACTTGTTGTTTCAGAAACTTTGCACTTTTGTTTTTGTTTACACACAGTTGCGTATAGGCCAAATTTGTGTAACCATATTTTCGTGTTTATCTGTAATTTAACTGACTTATTCTTAATAAATTATTACGTTTATCATGAGTGAAAAGTGCTTGACTTGCCGTAGAATTGTTAGGTCGGGGCTTTGGTGTGATGGGTGCTGTAGTTTTTTCCATGTGGGTGACTGTAGTGGCGTGGGAATAGGGGAAGTAAATGAGACTCATCAGTGGTTTTGTAGGATTTGTAGTAGAGATAGGAAGATACTGGAACAGGAGGGGAAAATTGCTGCCCTTCAGGCTGAGTTAGACAAGGCCAGGGGAGATCTTGACAGGTTAAGGAGGGAGAAGGGTAAAGAGAGGTGGGAAGTGGCAACAGGCAACAGGAGGAACAGGCCTAGAACTTTGTCTGACAGCTTTATGGTGAATGTGGAAAATAGATTTGACCTGTTGCTTCAGTTAGAAGCTGGTGAGCCTCAAGCAGTTACAGGTGTAGACAGGGCACAACAAACTTTCAGCAGCAAATTGAAAAGTAAGAATGTAGGGAAATCAGTAAAGAGAAAGAAAGTGTTGTTGTTAGGTAGTTCCCATGGAAGAGGTGTTGGCCAACTCTTGCAGGATGAACTAGGATCAGAATACCAGGTCACCAATTTTTTTAAACCTAGTGCTGGTCTGGAGCAGGTGACAGAGGATTTAGGATCACTTTGCAAAGATTTCACTAAGGAAGACACCGTGGTTATAGTGGGTGGGGCAGGTAACAGTATTGACAGAGATCCTGGGTACAGCGTAGAGTGTGACCTGGCGAAGATTGCATCAGCATCGAGGCATACCAGTGTTGAGTTTGTATCTGTTCTTGGGCGCCATGACCGACCTCATTTGAACTCTTCTGTCAAGAGAGTTAATTTGGAGCTGGAACGGCTGCTCATGTCGGGTGCGGGGTCACACATTGGTGTGGTTCATGTTGATTCTATCAGTAGGTGGGATTATACTAGGCATGGCCTTCACCTCAACAGGAAGGGGAAGGGTAAATTGGCTGGGGAAATAGCAAGAAAGTTAAAGGGGGGAGGCACTGTCATGAGTGGTAAAATACCAGTGGTTATAGGATTCAGAAAAGACCCTTTTTTAGGGTAGGGAGGACAGAAAGAAAACAAATTTTAAGAGAGGTTAGAACTGAGACAAACCTTCAGTTTGAGAAAGAAATCAAAAAACATAATTCCAGCTTATTACATCAACATAAACAGCCATTGGTTAAGAATTTTCAACTGTCAGCAGATATTTTAACTCCACCCAATTTTAAGTCAGTCAATGTGAAATGTCAGCTATCTTTATTGCATCAAAATATTCGAGGACTGAGAAATAAAATTAATGAATTAACTATCTGCATAGATGAATTAGAGTCTTCAAACCCAGCTGATATAATCTGCCTCTCTGAACATCATGTGACCACTGGTATAGAACTTTTAAGTGTTACAGGGTTTAGGTTAGCATCTCATTTTTGTAGATCAGAAATGGAGAAAGGAGGAGTTGCCACATTCATCAGGAACTGTCATAAATTTAAGAACATAGACATTCATAAATTTTGCCTAGAACAGCATATGGAAGCATGTGCAACAGAATTAGATTTTCACAAAAAATCTTTCATAATATTAAGTGTATATCGAGCACCTGCAGGTAACTTTAATCTGTTTGTAAACCACCTTGAAGCTGTACTGGCCCATTTAACAACCAAAAACAAAGAAATAGTGGTTGCTGGTGATTTCAATGTAGATTTCCTTAAAGACTCTCCCAATAAGAACCTATTTGAGTTAGTAACACTATCATTCAACTTAATTCCCACAGTAAAGTTCCCCACTAGGATAACCACTTGCTCACAAACAGCCATTGATAATATCTTTATAGAAAAGTCAAATGAACAAAATTATATTACAAAACCAATAGTCAATGGCCTCTCAGACCATGACATGCAGTTCCTTCTGTTAAATGTTAACACTGAACAGGATATAAAATCTGTTAAATCTGAGCTCAAGAGGGTAATCAGTAAGCCAAAAATTGATTATTTTAGGACACTCCTCAGAGACATTCACTGGACTGATGTTTACAGTGCTCATGGCATGAATGAAAAATATAACATTTTTGCTAATAAAGTGCTTACCTTATTTGAACACTGCTTTCCCCCAAAACTTACCAAGGTTAGAGCAAAGTCTACAAAAAAGCCATGGATTACTCGAGGAATAGGGGTATCTTGTAAAACAAAAAGAAAACTGTATCTGTCAATCCGAAACATTTCCAATGTTGATGCTATAGCACATTATAAGAAATACTGCAAAATATTAAAGACTGTAATACGGATGTCAAAGCAAATATATTACAAGGAAAAGATAGTCATATCAGATAACAAAATAAAGACAATATGGGATATAGTGAAGGAGGAGACCGGTAGAACCAGACATGAAGAGGAACAAATAGCATTAAGAGTAAAAGATGCATTGGTGACAGATGTGTATAGTGTTGCAGAACTTTTTAACAAACATTTTATAACTGTTACTGAAAAGATGGGGTTGTCAGGTTCGGTAGATGCTGCTATGGATTACCTTAGACCAGACATTTCAAGTAACTTCCATAATATGAATTTGACCCTCACTACCCCAACAGAAATAACGTCCATCATAAAATCTTTAAAATCAAAAACATCTAGTGGGTATGATGAAATATCAACAAAGTTAATTAAAGAATGTGATTCTGAGCTAAGTAACATATTAAGCTATCTGTGTAACCAGTCGTTTATCAGTGGAATATTTCCCGAATGGCTGAAATATGCTGAAGTTAAGCCACTGTTTAAGAAGGGAGATAAAGAAATACCATCAAATTTCCGTCCAATTTCACTGTTGCCAGCATTCTCAAAAATTTTCGAAAAAGTAATGTACAGTCGTCTTTATAACCATCTTATCTCAAATAACATACTGTCAAAGTCACAGTTTGGATTTCTAAAAGGTTCTGATATTGAGAAGGCTATCTACACTTACAGTGAAAATGTACTTAATTCATTAGACAAAAAATTGCAGGCAACTGGTATATTTTGTGATCTGTCAAAGGCATTTGACTGTGTAAATCACAATATCCTTTTAAGTAAACTAGAATATTATAGTGTAACAGGAAATGCTGCAAAATGGTTCAAATCTTATATCTCTGGCAGGAAACAAAGGGTGTTATTAGGAAAGAGACATGTATCAAGCTATCAGGCATCATCCAACTGGGAACTAATTACATGTGGGGTCCCACAAGGTTCCATTTTGGGGCCCTTACTTTTTCTTGTGTATATCAATGACCTTTCATCAGTAACATTACCAGATGCCAAGTTTGTTTTGTTTGCTGATGATACAAACATTGCAATAAATAGCAAATCAAGTGTAGTCTTAGAAAGATCAGCCAATAAAATATTTGTGGACATTAATCACTGGTTCCTAGCCAATTCTTTGTCACTAAACTTTGAAAAAACACACTACATGCAGTTCAGAACTTGTAAGGGGTGTCCCAAGAGTATATGTCTAACATATGATGACAAGAAGATAGAAGAAGTGGACGGTGTTAAATTCTTGGGATTACAGCTTGATAATAAATTCAACTGGGAGGAGCACACCACAGAACTGCTGAAGCGTCTTAACAAATCTCTGTTTGCAATGCGAATTTTGTCAGACATAGGGGATATAAAAATGAAAAAGCTGGCATACTATGCTTACTTTCATTCCATAATGTCATATGGGATTATTTTCTGGGGTAATTCATCAAGCCAAGCTAAAGTTTTCCGGGCACAAAAACGTGCAGTAAGAATTATATGTGGTGTGAACTCAAGAACATCCTGCAGAAGCCTGTTTAGGAAACTAGGGATACTAACTACAACTTCCCAATATATTTATTCCTTAATGAAATTTGTCATTAAAAATATATCACTTTTTCAAACCAACAGCTCAATTCATGGAATCAATACTAGAAATAAGAATAATCTTCACAAGGATTTAAAGTCACTTAGTCTTGTACAAAAAGGTGTGCATTATTCAGGAACACACATTTTCAATAACTTGCCAGCAGCCATAAAAAGCTTAACAACCAATGAAATTCAGTTTAAGAGAAGCCTAAAGGATTTATTGGTGGCCAACTCCTTCTACTCCATTGACGAATTTCTTAGGAAAACCAACTGATTTGTATATAAGTACAACAAAGCTTCTGCACAATTTCAGTGCAGTAATGTGTTCACTGAAAATTTGTGTGTGTGTGTGTGTGTGTGTGTGTGTGTGTGTGTGTGTGTGTGTGTGTGTAATCTAACTTCTGCACCATTTCAGTGCAGTAATGTGTTCATTGTAAATAAGTATTACAGTAGTTGTATTACATGTTTCTTACCTTATAAATAAATAAAAAACTTTTTTATTTTAAATTCAGTGCAATAGTATTTGTAAAATGACTCTTAGTGTTCATTAAAAAATGACGATCATTCCACTTGGGACCTGTGGAATGGTACATTAGCTTATTTGTTTTAGTTGTAAATATTTGTCATGTATTGTTGTTTTTCTGACATGTTCCACATCCTGGAGGACCTCCTCACTACGGATCAATTGGAATGAAAGTAAATCTAATCTAATCTAATAGGGTACTTCCCATTAAATGACAAACACTAAATATCTTTGGGCTTTATGTTCTTCAAATAACCAAACACTTCTATAATTTCGCTCTGGCACACAGTTACATACATAAATTGTGGATCATACCTTGTGATGATCGTAATCTGTGCCTTGTGTGCTCAAATTGTAGTTACTTTTAACAACGACTCCATTTGATAATGATCAAGTTCGAGTAAGCATGTTACTCTCTCGAAGTAGGTCTACTAAAAGGTACCTTAATTTTCCACTTGCTGAACGTGATATAAATCATTTATTAAGGCTGGTTATAGGTATTTGGCGCAGAAAACCTCCACAATGCCTCCGCTCTCATAGTCTTCTTACCCGAGATTTCAGATGAGCCAGACTTTTAGGACACGACACCCCACAGTAATTGGTGAATTTGTATAGATTCTTCAAAAGTTAAAAAGTAAAACAGTCTTGATCGTATAAAAACATTTATTACAATGGTAATCGGTTTCAGTCTACCTTTAGAGCACCTACAGACCGTTGTCAGAAATAAAATTACAGCTACAGACGTGGAGGGACATCTGACAACAAGAGTTTGAAATTGAAACATATAAACATAAGCATAATTATAATTAAAACAAAATATATCTAATGTTGGTAGACGGAGGTGGTGAACGAAGCAGGTACCGTCCATTGAAAGACGAACGTTAACGGCTGGATAGGGCGGAGAGGCTCTGTATTAAGTAGGAGAGGCTGTGCCCACCGCCTTCCACATGACGTCATTAGGAGCCAGTGAGGCGAACAGTAATTTTTTGTCTGGTGAGCGTATTCGGGGGAGGGGGGAGGGGGGGGGGGGAGGGAAACGCACAGAAGGAGCATTTGCGTTGCTACTGTTTGTTCATGAGCATCAATTCGACCTTATGCTTTCGCCTCTCGTCTTCATCCATGTTAGCACTGGCGACTATTGTCACAGATCGCGACAACATTCATATCGTTAAAGCACTCAGAAGAGAGTTCGCAAGACGTGTGAAAGTTTGGCAAACACGTCATCCCTTCTCTTAGGTCAACCTGTCACGAAGGAAAGGCATCTGCCCTCAGTGCCAGAGATAATGCTGTGCCGGACAGTCTCGCCTCCATTACAGTTCGCTCAGCGATACACAAAAATCATATCAGCTAACTCACGAAATAAACATCCTGCTATTATTATCAGATGACTCACAACAGCTACACATGTAAAGCATTCACGACAGAGTGACCTCGAAAGTAGACAACTTTTATGTGTAAAAATTTCTCCATAGCAGTGCTTCTTTGAGTGCATCAAAAGCTTGAGCTGTATCGATAATATCCCTTGATACAAATCAACCCAGGTGATGCTCCCATTCGAAGTTATGCTTGTTGGAGCTGCTTCACTTCTACATCATGAATGTTAATGATTGATTAGAGACTTCATTAATTACTCAAAAACATTCATGTAAATGGTTATATAGTTTTTTTTTCTTTTTCTGATGTGAGGAAAGCCGTTAAGTATTTCTGACACTATGTACGATCTACCATACAGTCATTAAACAGCAGTGCTAGTCGGCAGCAAACATCATTGTTTCTTGCATAAATTATAACTTTTTTTTTTTTTTTGCTAACGTCCAGAGCATGGAACTCGGTAACAAACTGATACATGAGTTTGAGGTTATGCGTACAGGAACGTAGCGCCAGAGGTAAATATTTGTTGGTTCAGTATACATTTTTTTCTTTTTAAATATCTGACTTGACGCTTGCAAACGACAGGTCAATTTGCTGGAAATATCACGTCTGGTGTATTTGCCCGCACGGAAGGTTGATATTCAGCGGCTCTAAATAGTAAGCGCCCTCGCCGTTAACGCAGCCTTGCAGCAAAGGAATTTCGCGCGTCCGCTCCGCTCCAGGAGGGCTGTATCGCTAGAAGCACCATCAGCCCCCACTCGTCGGCTGACCTCCGTTCCAGTCTGATGAAACTCTTAACGACCTGCCGAAAAACTTTTGGCACAGCCCTTTTACATTAGCATGTTTACTAAGAGAATCAAATTCATAATCGCATACTTCGAACAGGGAAACTTTGTAGTGTTGTACCTGGTAATTATATTTTCTGTGCAGTGAAATAACGATCTGGATCTCGGTAATCCATGAATTAGCTTTATCGTCAGAAAAGAAAATCTTCAGTATGTTCCTGCTTCCATTATAAGGAGTTATAAGTGCATGGACACTGCAAAATATGCGGCAGCATTAGGAGAATAAATAAAAACTTCAGAGCTATGTTTCTCCGAATGTCAACTTAAGAAATTTCTTGTTAACCCTGAAACACGCGCTGCGTCAGTTCATGAAGATTACTGGCTGAAGTCTAGTGTGAATGTATACGTTTTCCCATTTCATCGCACATGTGTTCCTTAGGTGACAAAGCAGGTGATCTGGCACGCCAGTGAAGCATCCGTACATTCCTCATAGAGTTTGTGTTATGATTGTCTTATAAACTACAGTGTGGGGTCCCGGATTATCATGCTGGAATATTCCATTTGGTACCCATGTCATGAAGGGTATTACAACAGGATTTATCATCCTTGTCACATATTGGCAAGCATTGAAACCCCCTTCAAAAATTACCAAATGTCCTTTTTTTAAAAATTCAGTGACCCCTTCCCAAAGGCCTAGACGTCCGCAGTGTGGGGAAATAGGGGACAGCTGTCTTCTCCTGGAATTTGCGGGATAAACTTTTTATTCGTTTTAGAATTGTAGCGTGCTTCAACGAAAGATTGGGATTATAAACAACCCCAGATCCAGCATAACCAAGTGCGACGCAAAATACCTAATTTAAAAACCGATACATCATTTATATTTGATTCGTTATCACGCTACTGACGAGACAGTATGAGATTTGCTTGGAATGGAGGCGGTTTCTGCGTAGTCAGTGCGAATGCGAACCTTAACAACACAGAGCGGAAGGAATCGTCAATCTTTCCTCCGTCACACTTGCTCGTATAGGTCTTATTGATCTGCAGAAAGACGTCGATTCGACACCTAACGCGAATTCCAACATCAATTCCGGCATCTGTCCCCGATTGCCACAAGGGCAACAGTAGTTTACGCCTTGTCCGTTGCTTACAGAGAGTACAATCGGTATCACTTGGTAGAACGATTGAAACAGACCCTGACGCAAATGACCATGATACACTGTAAGTATGATTAACTATACCTCAAATGTGCATCAAGAGAAAAAGAATTTCAAGTTCAGAGATGATCTATCCCGAAGTTACCACCTACTCGTTGTCTACATGGAACAACATGCAGCAACTGAATTATAGATTCTGTATCCCACTTGGCATCGCTACATATTATGATATATTGAGGAGACCAGTACGGTCTAGGTTCTTGTGGAATGTTGGTAATGAGATTTACTTTACACAAATAATCTAAAAAATAACATAGGTTGAAAAATACATTTAGTGAAAACTTTAATCGTGTCATTTGACAACAAAAAATAGAGGGTATGAAAATAGTACAGTAAAGTCATTAACATGTTCACGAAATGTAGAAAAAGTTGAAAAAGCGTGTTTTGAAGATTACTTTATGTTACTTTGCGGAGTGTTAATGATATACTTATGTAATTGTTCTTACTGGTATCCCACTGTATTTCCTCAGTCAATCTTATTTTTTTTCTTTTCAGTTTTTTAATTTCACTCAAATCATTGGTATGTGAGTATACTACCTTTCGTGAATATTTATTTTCTTTATTTCCTAATTCGATGAATGTCCTGCATTTTATTATATAGGGATGTAATTTGTAATCATTATCTCTAGAATCCAGAATCGTATTAACAATATAAAAATATCTATTCTAAATATCTAGTTAAATATGTTTACCATTTAGGTATCACTAGCAGGGGACTATGACTTCTATGAGAAAAAATGAGCTTTCTATTTATCTTGCAACATCTATCTAGGTCTTGAGGCACTACACCATTTTCAGTCTCGGATATAAAACGAATGATAAGTTTTATTATCTTGCCCTCTCTTGGATAAATTCCCATGCCTCAGACCATGCTTCAGGAATGGTGCATGGCTCCTTCTTGTGGCCTTCTGTCAGATCTTTCACAGACATGTTGGAGTCGATCCTTCAGGCACGAAGAGAAGTGAGACTCGTTGCTGAACACCATACACCGCCACTTCGTTTCTCAGTTGACTCTGCACGAGATAAGCCCCCACCGTTTACAGTATGGTGTTAGCAGCAAACGACTTGCGGTAACTCGAGATTTCAACCCAGCTTCCGGTAATATCCTCCCATCAGTTCGTGGTTACACGCTTCCTTTAACTTCTGCCCAGATTTCAACTGTTGCATCCGTCTATTCGTCTGAGTTAGTCGAATATTCCTACGATTTTCTTGTGCTGTAGTCCTTCTAGAGCGACCCCCGTCCGGTCTTCGTGCCATACTGTTGTCAAAAGTCCTTCTCATCACCCAACTTTCTGCAGCCCATCTTGCTGCAGCCAACTATCTGTGAAAACTGCCAGTATGGATGACAATAAGCTGCCTGTGCACATCACCTGCGGATCTGTGTTCCAGTAACGTTAAACACGCCTAACAGCCATCACGTTTGCTAACCATTAATCATCTGTAGGAATGACGTTTCTCTGTACTGAAAATGCTGAAACAGCATCAAATAAGGATTAAATTTTAATCAACATGTCCCACAGTAACAGATATGCTGGAGTGTGTCAGACAGGTAGCGTTCAATGAAGTTGTCCACTGTGCAACACATTCCATTTCAGGATATAAAACAAACGCTATGAGAATAAGAGACCAGAGAAAGACATGGGTAATGGTTGTGTTTGTAACTGACACTGTGGGCTCAGTTTTGAGAAGGTTTACTTTTGGTGGGATGTACCAATTACGAGGTAAACTGCAGCACTCAGAAGGCCGGCAGATAAACAGAAACGATCTGTGGGTAAATGAAAGTGCAGATTGGCGTGTGAGAGTCGATATTGTGAAAATTCAGAGGGTGCAGATTATTTCATGGCCACCTTATGGGTAAAAGCATAGCAGGTAATACCAGCACATGAAAGAGAAAAGACCCACTCTGTAGCTCAAAACTGGAAGCTTTAGATGTACCATTTACTTTGCAAATTAATTTCTTAAGAACGCCGTGAATGATATGGCAGACACAGTATCTACTGACAAGGCTTGAACATCATTATCGGAATTTGGTATCAGATGTTACTACTAAAGCACATGATTTGTATAATGAGCCAGAATCATTATTCTGAAGATTAAAAATATTAAGGTACAAAATAATTACAAGAAAACAGTAAAAATAGTCAGAGTGGGACAATAAACCAGGAAAGCTGTCTGTAGTGATATAACAAACCTTACTTAATGGTGAACAACGTTAACTTGAACCAATAAATAAAAATGAAATAAAAAAAAGCAATAGCACCAAGTAAAATCTGATGAAATTCTAGTTCTGTATGATGTGCACTGTACAGACCCGTTAATGTGACCACCAGTCAATTGCCTGAATAACCACCTTTTGCAGCAGGAACAGTGTCACTGTGGTTGTGGAGGATATAGACAGGGATGTGGAGCCATGCCAACTCCAGTGTCGTAGTCAACTGCGCTATGTTTCTCAGCTGAGGATCCATGGCACGAACATCCCAGTCGAAGTTGTCACACAGATTCTCGATTAGGTTGCAATCCCGGAAGTTTGGTGGGGAATTTGGTGGCCAGTAGAGCACAGTTAACCCATTCTGGTGCTCTTCAGAGCACGTATGTACACTGCGAAGTGTGTGACAAGTTGCGTTCTTCTGCTTCTAGATGCCTTTGTGCCCAGGAAAAACAAATTTCATGTAGAGGTTGACATGATCCCCAAGAACACATGCACACTGTTATTTATCCATTGTGCTTTACAGAATGACGAGATCACCTAGTAATGCTGCTAAAACATTCCCAGCCACGAGTTATGTAAAAATCTTTGGCTGTATAGTTTTAGCAGTAATATGCATAATAAATTAATTTTTGTCAATTTTTGAACGACAGGTAGAAGGCTTTGTAAGGGGGCTGCGGCCATTTCGGTCTCGAACTCGTCGTGGTAAGACCTGATCGGATGTACGACGCGTCAGTCGCTGCTAAAAATTTTATAAATTCTTGGTGCGACGTGCCTATGTACTATACTTGTAATAATTTCTTCATGAGTTTATGGACTTAGAAAAATGTTGCACAGACGTTTTGGTGAACTTAAAATCTGAACAGCAGAGTGATGTTAATGACTTTTTAGATTCCTGTAAGATTTCGTGGAGTTTTCCACAGTATAGTGGCAGATTTTAATGCGAAGTACAGAGCAGGGTAGCATTCGCAGGACAGATTAATATTCACTGAAAATATTTGATTTTTGCCTTACTTGTAGCGTTATAAGTCAGCTTCGTGGAGAAGTGCCCATCATCTCGCTAATGGTCATGCTTATTGTGATGTACACATTTTAGTAAGACAGAACGAAAAACTCAAAAAATTTGCAACGAGAGTTAGGGGTCGCTGTGATTTTGCGATTGGTGCGTATTACACCACATGTAGTTGCGTCTGAAATTTAGCTAACATCCTGAATTTTCGTTTAGAGTTGGGAGGAGGTCTCTATCTGTCCCCGATCCCAAAAAAATGGATCCTATGTAGCGCATCCACTCCCAATCTCACGCCTACGGAATGAAATATTCTTACATCCCTCATATCTCCTAAACCGCTCGAGACATCGAAACGAGATTTTGGCAAGTAATGGTACACAAGGAGGAGAGTACTTTGCCAGTTTGTAAACGCACTGAAATTTTTTATCTACGATGATGTGTCAAAAGGATTGTCTATTTTTCTTTTTTTCATTCCAGTGACTATAATTCTTTAACAGTTATCGACAGCTAGTGATGGACTGTGCGCCTGATCCTGGCGGAGGTTCGAGTCCTCCCTCGGGCATGGGTGTGTGTGTTTGTCCTTAGGATAATTTAGGTTAAGTAGTGTGTAAGCTTAGGGACTGGTGACCTTAGTAGTTAAGTCCCATAAGATTTCACACACAATTGAACATTTGAATTTTTGACAGCTAGTGAGACAAGAGTTTACTAGTATGAAAATGAACATGAAATTTGTTCTCTAATGTTACCACAAACCGACACAATGAGGTTTTTCGTAAGCTATCGAGCTCTCTGGTCACCATTTACTTGTTTAATGAGACAATGTTTCAGAATTCGGTCACAATAGCTGCTGCAAAAAAGAGTTTGTGCAAATTATATTGTGTTTTGGCAACAGAAGTACTATCAAACCTGTCAACAAGAGAATTGTGGCCGTAACTCGTAAATGGCGATGCTTCTTCGAATGAGAAACGCCGGCCGTTGTGGCCAAGAGGTTCTAGGCGCTTCCGTCCGGAACCGAGCTGTCGCTACGGTCGCAGGTTCGAATCCAGCCTCGGGCATGGATGTGTGTGATGTCCTTAGGTTAGTTAGGTTTAAGTAGTTCTAAGTCTAGGGGACTGATGACCTCAGATATTAAGTCCCATAGTACTTAAAACCATTTGAACCATTTGAATAAGAAACGGTTTACAATTCAGACAAAAATAAATCACCATTTCTGTTGGAATTTTCGTTGAATCCCATAACCCATCGTGTTTTTAACACTGAGCGACTGGAATGGAAACTTACCAAAGGATTTTATTCCTTCTCTTCGTCTGAGCAGTATCAAAGTCATGATGAGCATACCCTTCAGGCGGAATGACACGCACATGCCTGATGCTGGTTACTCACCCACTCCTTGCCAAACTGACAATGCGTGATTCGCGAATAAAATAGTTGTTGTTGATAGAAGTAAACAATTGATACGTGGCACAACACAATGGTCAGTGTATCGTCAGCAGCTGATAATATTGCACGCGACAGGAATGCACAAGCTATCCAAGAGTGATTTGTGAGAGGAAGAGTTCACGTCGTTCGAAAAATATTGTCATGAAAGTAGATCTGCCTTTGTCGCAATACATTTCAACAAAATAAATATATCAAATCACCACACTCTTTCACGATACTCACAGTTTTGTAATAATACCGACCACTACTTCAATTGTGTAGCTTGTTGTACAATTAGTTTATTAATGCTGATAGTATGTATGTGACCACTGAAATGCTTTTTCTCGTCGCGACGATCCTATTAAAACATTGTTATTCATGAGGGCTTATCGACTGTTTCTAGCTTTCGGTGGAAATGTGATGTCCACATGTACGTAGTATAATATCTCTCATTACATCCAAATAATAACAGTGAAACTTATGTACTTCATACCTCGGACGCTTTTTACCAAGAGCACAAAGGTGTCATACTTATGGAAATTACGGCTTTTCGACTTTTTGTAACAGATTGTAAAGATACTCCAGCATAACAGGCAGCAAGTATATAACCTCGTTTCACTTTCCTGCCCTGCTTCTAGATCACATGATTTTATAATATTCCTTATTCACTACCCTCACGATGAATCGTCTGTCCCTTCTTAGGATCTGAAAACATTGTGGAGGCAGTTATTGAACTGTGCATTGTTCTTGACAAAAGAATAAGCAAAACAAAAAGTATACTGATATATGTAGCTGAAAACTATTAAAATTAACGAAAATAAATGGAGCGCTTAAACGGCGGAAAACGAAACACTACTCAGTGACAATAAAACTCAGTACACCGTAATGCTGATTTTTCGCACGGGCAATACTTCCACTGCCCATAAGCGCCATGCCGAAGTGAGCATATAGCAAAACTGCTTTCCCGCTCCCTGCCTCACCCCTCTCGCAGTGCTCGCGTGACGCGCAGCGCGAGAAACTGTGCCTAAAAAATGGTTAAAATGGCTCTGAGCACAATGGGTCATCAGTCCCCTAGAACTTAGAACTATTTAAATCTAACCAACCTAAGGACATCACACACATCCATGCCCGAGGCAGGATTCGAACCTGCGAGCGGAGCGGTCGCGTGGTTCCAGACTGAAGCGCCTTGAGCCGCTCGGCCACACCGGCCTGCATTCTCGTACAGTCAATGATAAATATTCCACATTACAGTAGTTACTTTCTTGCTTGTTTCTGCGTTGCAACTTATCAGAAAAACTCGCTGTCTTCCATTCTTCTTAGAATTTACTTGAGCTAATTGTAGCTTTATGACTTCAGACATGTGTATAGTTTCATTCTTTTAATATATTCAGCCGAAATGAAGGCAAAAGGAGAAAATAAGTTCGTTACTGCCTCACCCACTTCCTACTTTTTAGTTTAATAAATTACATTCACCTTCGTTCCTAAAAGCTTTTCTGTGCTCGTCAATCAGTCTATGCGGAGAATATCGGTTTTCACTTTACTGGGGTGACAACGTGTCTGATTAGCTGAATAATTTCCTGGTGTGCATAGAAGGTCCGTGCCATGTTACGGCCGGCCAGTGTGGCCGAGCGGGTCTAGGCGCTTCAGTCTGGAACCGCGCGACCGCCGCGGTCGCAGGTTCTAATCCTGCCTCGGGCTTGGATGTGTGTGATGTCCTTAGGTTAGTTAGGTTTAAGTAGTTCTACGTTCTAGGGGACTGATGACCTCAGATGTTAAGTCCCATAGTGCTCAGAGCCATTTGAACTATTTGAACCATTGCCATGTTAGGATAAATAACTCATAAGTATTCTGAACGAAGTAAAAAGTAGTCAAAATGAAAAGTTTTGTGTTCTTTTATCTTTTCAGTTGTGCTTGAAGCGACATGTCTCTGCTGGTTACTACTTTGTGAAAGAAGAAATTACACAGTATCGATTTATTAATATTTTCTTCTTATTACGTTTTCAAGTATTAACGGTGTTTCTAAGGTGATTAACATTGTTTCTGCTACACTATTGCAGATGGTATTCAGTTGCGCACTTTCATTTCTTAACGCTCCTTCAGTCCTATGATAAAGACCGTATTTACGACTCTTCCTTACCTGAAAGTCACCGCACCTAAGACGCGTTATTGGTAATGCTGGTTCGAGAAAAATTTTTTCTCGAAAACGATATATCATCCAAGATATGGCGCTTTCAGTTGACCGGGGAGTGCCTGGTAGGTAAAAGTGCTTGCTTCACATGATTCGCTTACTGCGGAAAGGCATCTAAACCGAAATTTATAAATTTCGTTTTTTGATGATTACGATTCTGAGTAGATCAATGCATTGTTCACCACGTAAAGTAAACCTGATAGCACCATAATAAGTGTCTAAACGCAGCGTAAGGAGTCTTCTCTGTGAAAAGGGAACTGACATCATCTGAAAGCCATGCTGTGGCCGCTGCGAAAGGGGCTGACTATTCTGTGCTGTGTTGCTGGTGGACGGGCATTGTCGTGACGGCCGAGGTTGCCTCTATCGGTGGGGTGACCCTGGATGTGCCGGTCAGTAGTTCTCAGTGGTGCGGGGAGTAGATGGCAGCCCACTGCCAGATACGAGGAATTTCGGACAGTTTAGTTACTGAAGAATTGCAAAGGTCAGCAAGTACTGTTGGCACCCACAACCATTGGTGGGTGATGGATAGGTTTTGTCCGCCTCAATTGTGGTGCGACGGATGCCGGACATGCCGAAGACTGGTGTTACCTGTAGTGGTGTGTTCAAAAACGGTGAATCCGTTACAAGTTGTACAATGGAATTTCTGTATCGTGCGGCATGGTTGTGATTTAATCATTATATTTAGCAACAATTTTTTGTTTTGCTACCTTTTCAGTATAGTAGGTAGCTCTGTGTAGTGACATTGTCCACAGAATTACTTGGATTACTTGGGTAGTCGGTGGAGGTTGTTGTGGGTTTGGCGTAGCTCTTGTCAGTGGCAGGTTTTTCATTTCTTTCTTGCACGCTTATAGAACTACCATGGGCTGATATTGTGGTATCTGTCTCTTGATTGGTGTAACTGATGATGATAAACAGAAGGCCGAAATTCTAAACCTAGCTTTCAAAAACTTATTTACGATAGAGGACTGCAGCACCATTCCCCCTTTCAATTATTGAACAAACGAAAGGATGGCTGACATAGTGTTCAGTGTATCTGCGATTGTAAAACAGTTAAGATCTTTAGACACTAGAAAGGCATCTGGCCCAGACGGTATCCCTGTAAGATTTTATGTTGACTATGCTACAAATATAGCACCATTCTTATCCGTCATCTATCAGAGATCATTGGAACGGTGGAAAGTTCCACGGGACTGGAAGAAGGCCCAGGTCATAGCAATCTATAAAAAGGGCAGAAAATCGGACGCACATAATTACCGGCCAATTTCACTGACATCGATTTCTTGTAGAATCATGGAACATATTTTGTGTTCAGACATAATGACCTTTCTAGACTCTGAGAAGCTCATCTGCAGAAACCAGCACGGTTTTAGGAAACAGCGGTCATGAGAGACACAGCTGGCCCTCTTTGTGCATGATATACAACAGGCTCTAGATTCCGGCTCCCGCGTTGATGCCATATTTCTCGACTTTCGAAAGGCATTCGACTCAGTTCCGCACTGTCGCTTGCTACAAAAAGTGCGAACTTACGGTCTATCCAATGACATATGCGGTTGAATAAAAAGTTTTCTAACAGACAGGGAGCAGTATGTCGTCCTGAACGGGGTAACTTCAACAGAAACAAGAGTAACTTCAGGTGTGTCCCAGGGCAGCGTAATAGATCCTCTGCTTTTCACGATTTACATAAACGATCTCGTTGATGGTATTGACAGCGGCCTTAGACTGTTTGCCGATGATGCTGTGGTCTGCAGGAAAGTAGTATCACACGAAAGTTGTGAACAAATCAATGAGAATTTGTAGAAAATAAATGCGTGGTGCAATGGCTGGCAGTTATCTCTCAATATTAGTAAGTGTAACCTGTTGCGTATAACAAGGCGAAAATCCCCATTAATGTATGAGTACAAAATAAATGATCAGTCTTTGGAAGCGGTAACATCAATCAAGTATCTGGGACACTATTCGAAATGATCTCAAATGGAATGATCAGATTACACAAATAACGGGTAAGGCGAACTCTAGATTGCGGTTTATTGGTAGGATCCTGAAGCGATGCAGTCCTTCAACAAAGGAAATAGCTTACAATACGTTTGTTCGTTCAGTCTTAGAGTATGGTTCGTCTGTATGGGACCCTTACCAGTTGGGTCTCATTCAAGAGATTGAGAAGGTCCAAAGAAGAGCGGCAAGATTCGTGACTGGTACATTTAGCCATCGCGAGAGCGTTACAAATCTGATAGAAAGTCTGAAGTGGGACACACTTGCAGATAGACGACGCGCTAAACAGAAGGGGCTGCTCACTAAATTCCGAAATCCAATCTTCACGGAGGATGTAGAGCATATATTATTACCACGAACTTTCAAATCAAATCGCGTAATGATCATCAGTCAAAGATTAGGGAAATAAGAGCTCGTACTGAGGCGTTCAGACACTCGTTTTTCCCTCGCGCGATCCGGGAGTGGAACAGGGGGGGAGGGGGGGGGGGGAATATGACTTTGGCGCGAATTTTGCCCTCCGCCACACACCGCTTGGTGGCTAGCGGAGTATATATGTAGATGTAGATGTAGATGTAGAATAATTTGTCTCCTGGGCTGAGTATGAGTTTTTTTTAGGAATATGTGAATCTACTTAGGTTAAATTATTTTGTGTTATTATTATTATTATCAATAAAACGTTATTTTATATGCCCATGTTAAGCAAGAATTAATCTTGGGCAGAATGTAGTTTATTTTAATGGTAAATTGTGGATGATATCTAACTGATGTCATTTGTCCTTTCTGTTATAGGTCTAATACGTGGTAGTTAATTTTAGATTATTTCAAAGTAAACCCATGCTCGTGCAACCTCCAAGCCCAAACCCAGCTCTATCCAACCCTAAAGTTCCACAGTTAAAGTGAATTCGTCAACAGACAGTTGACACCAGCCACAATCATAAATTATTTATTTTCGTAAAAATACCATCTCCTACGATATTACAATTTTCTGTCAATTGGTACTGATAAAAATTCACAACGCTCAGTATTGCCACTGTACATACACTAGTATTAAGCAAAATACGTCATCTGCGACGATGATCTTCTTGGGTGCTGCCAGATAATGTAGTCATCTTGTCATATGTGGCCTGCAGTCTCCAATAATGATGATTTATATGCCAATAAAGTTTGATAATACTGGCAACAATTCATTAATTATCGTCAGACCATTATTGAAATTAATTAACAAATTGAAAATAAATGAAAATTTTTGAAACACTATTCATAGGGTGAACATAAATAAAACCACCAAACTGCAGGGACGGATTCCTGACTGGAAATGGAGGAAAAAGGTCCTATGAACCTGTACCCAGAAACGGATGGTGTGCGTGCAACGACAACAATCGTCCCGGAACACAGAGCAGAGCTTCATCTCTTCCACGTCGCAGCAGATGTTAAAAGTGGCCTCGATTGGATGCAACGCACGCGTTGTGTTGGAGGATACACATAATCATACTTTGGCCTACACCATGCTGACGGGCCACGTGCCTGGATCTTGTACCAGGGTTCGTCTCAATGTACTGTAGAACCTGCTCCTCTAAATCTGGTGAGCGCACAGTTCGCCGCCTCCCTGCACCTTCGTCTCTTTATAAGGATCCATGATTACACAAACTCCCCAAAAGGGCTTAAAATGTTGTGTGATGTGGTTGGTGTCTGTGAGGGTACCAGTTTTGGTATGACTGTGCTGTCTCTCGACCGTTTCCAAGTGTTTGGCCGTACACAAACACCATCTCGGCTTGTTCCAGACATGAACACGGGGCCATTCTGCTGATTATAGCACGCTGCGTCTAGCTCACAGCCTGCAACACACAAGGAACACATGGGACGTGGTCAGAAGAACTTTCATTCATCAGCGCCACTTACCGTGTCAATTAAGTATATCCGGACACGTGTTCATAGAAATTTTCCTCCTTTTCCAGTCAGGAATCTGTCCCTCAGTTTCTCGGTTTTATTAATGTTCACCGGTATATAGAGCTTTTTTTATCGTAAACTATTTGCAATTACAGTAATTTTTTTCTTCGGCTGCGCTTTCAGCGATCAGAAATACAAATCCAACGTCTTTTTTTCCTGTTCATCATGAATTCCAATTCAACTTCTATTGTAGATGACTAACAACATTTCAGGTGAGAAGTCACATGTGATATGGATGTATAAAGCACACGATATCTTCTCGTTTTAAATCCATGTAAATTACAAACAGTGAAAGAATTCGTCCTCCACGTGTGATTCTGTCGTTAAATGAGCGTTCTAAGTAAAAGTAGTACTAAAGATTTCGAGGAATTTAGAGAAAAAAGGTATAAATGATATAGCAACAAGCAAATACATAAATTACACCTACAACATATTTCAACAACTCTTCTTCCAATTGCCTCCATATAACTTTTAGTAATTCACAAAAAGTAGTGTAATGTACCCTAGTGGTCCACTTAAGAGCAGTTCTAAAAAGCAGTTTATCAGTTTGAATACTCTGAACATTTAGCATATTAATAAACTAACATTTTGCCGGAAAAAATAGAAAGCATTGGATTAACAAATGAAAACACAGCAATTACAAAGTTCGTTATTTGAAAGTAGTCTTGATCTACTTCGACTTTCATTTTCATTCATTATGTGATACATTACATACAGGCAGTCATAATATCAAGTGAAAGCAATTTATTTCTTCTTTATGAAACGGCTAACCTATTATTCGTGGTCCTATAATGCATCGTTACAGATTCGTAAAATATGCAGACCTAATAATCCATGCTCATTATCTTTACGTAATATCGCATATGTGACGAATGCAGAGTAATTTCGATTAATATGTAAATAAGAAGGAGATAAAGCAGTATTAAAATCATACGACAGATTTGTTACTATGCGAAATACGGTATTTTTAGTACTGCTGAAATAAATTGTGCAAGTCGTGGTTGCAAATTTCGTTATACTCTGTGTAGGTAATCCGAATAAAAACTTAACAAACCACATAGGAATATATCAGTTCATCCTGTATCAGTGAATGAAGAACGTCAACTCCACATAATTTGGATAGAGAGAAATTTAAAACTGAAAGACAAGTCAGGCAAGAAGTTATGAATCATCAATACTATTCTAATGCGTGTAGGAAAAAAAGGAAACGAAGTAAGATATCCGATCCACTTTCGTTTTGCTGATTGTTTACCATTTGTGCTGATAATGTTTTGAAATTATTGGAGATTATGACCACGCACGAAGGTACTTCTGAGAAATACAATCTGCTTTATTCGGAACTGCATAACGTATTGTAGCATTGCCATGGGTGCTCTCTCTTTTCTGAAGGTGACAAACTGAATGCTTTTCTTGCTGGTCACAAAATATCCCTAAACATACAATTAATCGAAATTTGAACTTAAAAACACAGACGATTTGTTTCAAAACCACTAAATTTAAGACCTATAATGGCAGTCATAATAATCAAACAAATGTTATACATTGTGCTGTGATATAATAGCTGTCCACCACGTAATTATGTAAATGAGGAGCAATGTTAGGCTGATCTTGCTGATCTCATGACTCCCACAGCTTTCACAACACTTTGAAATTTCAATAGAATATATGACTGTGACCACACATAGTTAATTCTGTTTTTCGATCCCCACTGACACTTGTGAGCTATCGGAGCGCTTCATTCTTAGTCTCCCACGCATATAGTTCCCTTTTGGTTTTGCACATATGTATATTACTCGTCTTTCTCTATAGTTTACGCCTATTTTTCCCAGAATTTCGAACATCTTGCACAACTTTACTTTGTCGAACGCTTTTCCAGGTCGACAAATCCTATGACGTTTCTTGATTTTTTTTTTTTTTTTTCAGTCTTGCGTCCATTATCAAGCGCATCGTCAGAACTGCCTCCTTGGTGCCTTCCCTAAAGCCAAACAGCTAGTCATCTAACATATCCTCAATTTTCTTTTCCATTCTACTGTACATTATTCTTGCCAGCAGCTTCAATGCCTGAGCTGTTAAGCTGATTGTGCGATAATTCTTGCACTTGTCGGCGCTTGCTATTTTCGAAATTGTGAGGATGTTACCTATCCTTTCTGCCTTATTTGATCTTAAGTCGTCCAAACCTCTTTTAAATTCTGATTCTAATATTGGAGGCCCTGCCTCTCCCCTACTCTTCCCTGTCGACTCCGGTTTCATCTTCCATCACTTCATCACACAAGCCTTCCCGCTAATAACGACCTTCACTGTCCTGTTTCCATCCATCCGCTCTCTCTCCTCTGCGCTGAACAACGGAATTTCCCATTGCACTCTTAATGTTTCCTCCCTTGCTTTTAATTTCACCGAAGATGGTTTTGGCTTTCCTATATGCTAGATGAGTCCATCCGGTCATTATTTCGTTTCCAATATCTTCACATCTTTCCAGCGAGCACTTCGTCTTGACTGTTCCCGGGTACGCCTTACAATCCAATATCTGATTTTGTAATCTCTATCTGACCATGGTGTAATCGAGCCGGAGTCTTATAGTGGCTCCAGGTCCTTCCCAAGTATACCTCTTTCTCTTGTGATACTTTAAGAAAGTATCCGCTACAACCAATTGAAATTTATTACAGAGGTCAGTTAGTCTTTGTCCTCTCTCATTCCTACTGCGTACCCCATATTTTACTGTAATTCTTTCTTCTGTTCTTCATCTATAACCGCATTCCAGTCCACCCTGATTATTAGATTTTCATCTCTGTTTACATACTGAACTAATCCTCATATAGTTTCTTAACCTTTTTACCTACCATTTCCGACATTGGCATGTACACCTGAAATATCGGTGTTGGTTTGATGTGAGAACAGCCGTGTCACTGCACTGTTCACAGTAGCTCACTTTTACCCTACTTTCCCATTCATTACGAATGCTACCCCCATTACCTAACATACATTATAGCTCCTGCATATTACCCTATATTCGTCTGACCAGAAATCCTTATCTTCTTTCCATTTCACTTCACTGACCCAACTGTATCTTTGCAATTCCCTTTTCAGATTTTCTAGCTTTGCGACTACGATCAAACATCTGATATTCCAAGCTCCGACCCGTGGAATGCTATCCCGTTGTTGGCTATTCCATCTCTTCCTCATGGTCCTCTCCCCATTGGCAGCCCCCTGCAGGGTATCCGAATGGGGAGCTTGAACTCTTGCTCAAAGGAAAATTTTCGAGGAAAAAAACTGCAGCTTCTTCTTGGAAACGCTTCGATTTCTTACATTTCTTAGCCAATCGGCCTTACACTTTTGTTGGGCTTTACTGCATGCTATCTTTCCCTTGGGCAATGTTTTCTTGGTGTTCGAGGTCCATAACGATAGTTCCCTAATGATGTCGTTGCTGATTAGATTACTTTGTCACTAAACCGTACTGGACCAGTTTCAATATGGTCACACTAAGTGTTGATTGCAACAAGCATTTGGACACCTTGATATTTCCGCTTTGGGGGGTCTCTAGAAAATGCTTCATTGGCCTGTAATTTTATGTGCTGTAATCTTTATTTTCCACATGAGGGAGGAAACTTAAAAAAACCAAACGCAGTGTGTCAAATATAGTATAACCGTAAACCATTTTCTTCATTATTATCTTCAACACAATCATTTTTACAATATCCTTCAAGAAGATTATAAACGGATGTCCATTCTTATGCGTAGCTAGAATGCGGCCACATAATATAAGGGGCGATCAAAAAATTTCGTCTGAGAGCGTTGCTGCAGCGTATATGCAGTGTAGCGCGACGTCGATGCTGTTATGCTTTTCTTGACTGCCGAAGAGCGAACACTGGTAGACTTACATAAGATTACGAAGAAAGTGTATGAGACAGCATGTCTGTCGAAAACCACCGAGGCTATTGCCTCGCCGGCCGGAGTGGCCATGCGGTTCTAGGCGCTACAGTCTGGAACCGAGCGACCGCTACGGTCGCAAGTTCGAATCCAGTCTCGGGCATGGATGTGTGTGATGTCCTTAGGTTAGTTAGGTTTAATAGTTCTGCTTCGTGGTAACGCACGTTCCCATATCGCAAATGTCGTAACGCAGAAATTACGTCATCTCAAGTGGGAGACACTCGAGGGCCTGCCCATAGTACTGATCTCTCTCGGTGCTGTTATCACGCTTTTGATTTCTTCCCTTAAGAAAGGTCTCAAAAGGTCGGCGTCTCCTGTAGGACAAGTATGTGCAGCAAGTAGTTACGAATTTCTACCAGAAGCAGGACACGGCGTTTTGAGACACGTATGCATCGGCTGGATGATTGTGTCATTGCTCACGGCGATTCTGCCTCGCCGGCCGGAGTGGCCGTGCGGTTCTAGGCGCTACAGTCTGGAACCGAGCGACCGCTACGGTCGCAAGTTCGAATTCAGTCTCGGGCATGGATGTGTGTGATGTCCTTAGGTTAGTTAGGTTTAATAGTTCTAAGTTCTGGGCGACTGATGACCTCAGAAGTTAAGTCGCATAGTGCTCAGAGCCATTTGAACCATTTTTATTTTTATTCTGCCTCATTAGAATATCGATTCTGGACTGATGGACTGTACGGCCTTCGAACAGAGACTTGTGATCGTCCCTTAGAAAAAGTTTGCGCGTTCCTATGTATATGATGTACACTAAAAAATTTTTTTTACCAAGAAGGCATATTGACTTTAAGGGTTCGATGCTGATGAAAGGATATGCCGATATCAAAACACAAGGGAGGCTATTAAGTATTTCTGTAAAAATAGGCACAAGGAATTTAAAACAGAAAATGCAGTGCTTCACATAAATCACAGTGTAATTTTTCGTTTCATATGTGTAGCATTATTCGTACACACAACAAATACACTCAAAATTGCTAGGAAAGCAAAAATTTAAAAAAAAAAGGTCGTGAGAAGTCGGAGACAACTGAAGCGTAGTGGAATTGGTGTACTTACCTACATAATAAATACAGACACAATAAGTAATACTAGAGGTTGGAAGTATCTTTACAGTTGTAAGGTTCTTTTATTTAGAGCACGACCGGTTTCGAGCTCTTATACGCCCATAATCTGATGTTATAACTTCGTGCTATGACTCCGAGCACCGCGTTGGACGAGTACAAGACGCGGTGCATTACCCGCTTGTAATACACTGCGTCCTGTGCTCGTATTTGGTCTGTTTATAAACAGAAGAAAGGGATCTGCTTGCTGTGGTATACAGACTAAATATCAAGTAACAGATCCATGTATGACACTCATAGTGTCTTGACAGTGCGAAATACTTGTCTGTTCATACTCATAGGATTTTTATATAATCTGCTCAACAAATCTTTGGTTATATGAATAACTACTGCTTTAACCTTAGCTTCTTACTCTGAGAAAAAACATTCGTCGTCTCTTCCCAGTTTGCTTACAATAGACATCTTTTGAGTGTATGAAAGCCAGACAAGAGTTTAACAAGTAATAAGGGGTGCAACTCTGGCGTGTTTTGTTACCACCCAACCGATAGTATTGCACGTTAACTGCTCTTACGAGTTCATTTCGATGACGATGGTTGCATGTGTAGCGATGCAGTGCCAAACAGTTATACTTTGATGCCAGCACCAGTATCTATCCTTCCCAATGTCTATTCTTCCTCAACATTAACCCAGAGCATCTCACTACTATAAATTATTCAAGTCGCAGATAACTTCCCACAAACTCCTCTGAAGCACATCGCTTGATAGAAATTTTAGGCGGCAAAAGAACCACCGTCCACCAGATACAATTAACATTTTGGAACAACCACCTGTGTTTTTAACAGAATGTTTACGTACGTAGTGTCCGTAGCTGAGAAATGATAAGCACTTCAGAAATTTTAGAGACTTGAGTGTAATTTTATAAACTTATTAACGGGTTGCGTATATGTCCAGGGGAAACATGTACGTGTCACCATAATGTAATGCTCATTTTGTTTGCGCCTCATTTTACTTATCTGCTCGTGGCGCTCACGGCATTGTGCAAGCTGTCCTATTTGAGGGGCCTGCGGACGTCTTGCACGTCTGGGACAAGCAACTGGAACTGTTTCGTGTAGTTGACTGTTATGAGTGCGTTTTTAATTTAGACCAGAGTATGTATGATTCTTGTTGGATGTGTCATCATCAGAAGCTTTACGTACTTAGTGCTCGTAGACTGACAAATGACAAATATTTCAGGAATTTTGAATATTTTTAATATAATTTTACTTTACATAAACTTGGTAAAGGAGTGAGTAGATATCCGGGGGCAACAAGTACGCATCGCCAAGATCTAATGGTAAATTTGTTTGCGCCTCATTTTAGTTATCTGCTCATGGGACGCCTTTCCATTTGAGGAACTACGGACGTCTTGCATCTCTGGGATTGTGGGATTGCAGTTGGAACTCTTTCGTCTAGCTGACTGTGACGAGTCATGTGTAGTTTAGATTAGCGTATGTGTTGTTGTTGTTGTTGTTCTGTTGTTGCTGCTGCTGCTGTTGCTGCTACAAGCTTTGGTAGCCGGGAATCTTACCCGACCCCATGCCCCCCCCCCCCCCCCCCGCCACATTTTTCCTTCATCAGTAGAATATGAGCCACGTACTACCGACGTTGCACCTCTCCTAAATGGACGAAAAAAATGGCTCTGAGTACTACGAGACTTAACTACTGAGGTCATCAGTCCCCTAGAACTTAGAACTACTTAAACCTAACTAACCTAAGGACATCACATACATCCATGCTCGAGGCAGGATTCGAACCTGCGACCGTAGCGGTCGCGCGGTTCCAGACTGTAGCGACTGTAGCGCCTAGAACCGCTCGGCCACTCCAGCCGGCCTAAATGGACGTTCCACATTCTCCAATTCTCTCCTTGATTTGAGGGATAAATGACAAACTAGTTTTGCAGTTACATGAGGAGCTAATGATTCTTTCCGTTTTCGTTGCTGATAAACAAAGGATCTTTTCTATATTCTTTTGTATTTGTTCTTTTCTGCATTTCAGTAGAAATATTGAGTCACTTTCTAATTACGTGGTCAAGTGAGAGAGTATTTGAGTTCTCCATTGAAAAAGAAAGTCTTCAAACTTAATTTTTTGTGGTGTGAGTATTTACATCCGGCTGCATTCGAGCTGTCTTACCTGAGTTTGCTGTGAGATTATTTCAATGGCACCCACAAAGGATCATTATACTGACACAAAACTACTGTAGAAAATGTATTCCCTAACTGAGGTAGACCTGTCATACACTCACTCGCAGTGGTGAGAGTATTTATTTTTCTTTCTTCTGTGTTATATCATTACCTCGCCTATCAGAGCTGGGCTAGCAGCAATATATTGTTTCCCTTCAGTTCAGAGCGTTAATGAAATATGTGAATACAAAAAATGGTGGTCTTATAAAGTTTTCCAAGAAACCCGTTTTTATTCTGATCATTAAGTTCCTACGTATTTCTTATCTTCTTACTAAAAAGCTGAAGAATGGTATATTATACCGCTACCAGCCCTCACCACTAATGGGAAACTGTAAATAATAAAACTGCAAAAAAAGAAAAACTATCTTACCACAACTTGAATCGTTGTTGGTTTGCGAGAAACTATTGGATTTCAATTAAAGAATG
Source organism: Schistocerca piceifrons (assembly GCF_021461385.2). Taxonomy (NCBI): domain Eukaryota; kingdom Metazoa; phylum Arthropoda; class Insecta; order Orthoptera; family Acrididae; genus Schistocerca; species Schistocerca piceifrons. Next base: position 1,021,359,051 of record NC_060138.1, on the reverse strand, counting down.
CGTATTTCCGCTCTTACGAGGGTAAGTCATTAATTATCCGCAAAGTAGTTATAAAATTTCATTGTAATCAAATATGAAATTTACAAGTACATCAGTTTTCGACATAGCCTCCTTGCGTTTCAACGCCCTTGGTCCATCGTTATACAAGCTCCCTGATGACCTCATAAAAGAAGGTTCTTTTGTTGAGCTCCGAGCCAGGAATGCACCGCTTCTTTCACTGCTTCGTCCGAGGCAACTCGACGGCCTCTTAATGCCTTTTTCAGTGGACCAAACAAGTGATAGTCGAAAGGGGCAAGATCGGGACTATATGATGATCCAGTACCTCAAATTTGAGTTTCTAGAGCGTTTCAGCAGTGTGGGCAGCAGTATGCGGACGGGCATTGTCGTGCAACAACACAACACCTTTTGAAAGCAATTCTCGGCTTTTGCTTCGAATTGCAGGCTTTAGCCTGGCAGTACGCATCTCACTGTAACGTACACTGCTTATTGTTGTGCCCCTTTCCCCATAATGTTCCAGTACTGGACCTTGTGCTTCCCAACAAACCGTAAGCATTGGTTTTTCTGCAGACGGTTGGGTCTTGAACTTTTTCTTGTACAGCGAATTTGGATGTTTCCATTCCGTACTCTGCCGCTTACTCTCCAGCTCGTAATGATGGATCCATGTTTCGTCACCAGTAATGATGCTGTCCAAGAAGTTGTCCCCTTCGTTTCCATAGCAATCCAAATGTTTTTTGTAGATGTCCAAACGCGTTTGTTTATGCAACTCTGTGAGTTGTTTTGGGACCCATCTTGCACAAAATTTATGAAACACAAGTCTGTTGTGGATGATTTCGTAGGCAGAACCATGACTAATTTTCAGACGATCTGCCACTTCGTCAATAGTTAATCGTGTTTCTAACAGAATCATTTCACGTGAACTCCCAATCGTTCATTTGTGGCGTAAACGGTCGTCCGGCTCCTTCACCGTGCATAAAACTTGTGCGACTATTTCGGAATTTTTCAATCCATTCGTAGACACTCCGTTGTGGTAAAGCACTGCTCCCGTACTGTACCGAAAGTCTCCGATGAATTTCGGCCACTGATACGCCTTCCGACCACAAAAAACGGATCACTGAACGTTGCTCTTCTTTGGTGCAAACAGACAGCGGAGCAGCCAAGATTAACAGCACGGCACCGATACCGAAACTAATCTAGCAGCTTGAAAACTGCAAAGATATAACAACAAATAAACGAAGCATGCATCATCAACATAAACGACAGTACTACCAAAATAAACATAAATGTAACTAAATTGCCGATAATAATTGACTTACCTTCGTACTTTTTTAATATGTTCCCATAGCCATTAGTCTCTTCATTTTTTGTCTTTTCTCAGCATGAATGATTAAAATATCATTTCCGTAAATAGTTCATGCACTTCTTTTATCACTTACCTCCAAGTCCTTCGGTACATTTCTCTTCAAAACTTTCGTTCACGTCGTGTTTTTCTGTCAACGCCGCATATGCTGCCAATTGTAGTCTATGATGACTGCTGTTTCGCGAGCTACTTAAAACACGAGAAAGGTAGGGTTTGTGGTTGAAACTACAGAACAAAAATACTCTCAAGAATTATAAAGCAACTACGGACACTACGGCCACAGAAATAAAGAGTTTACCAGGAGAAGTATGACATTTCGCTCCGCAGGCATGTGTCGAACAAGTAATGTCAATGTCCGAAACTTGAACAGCCCTATTACGTGTCTCTGGAAATGGTACGGTCGTAATGGATCTGTATATGGACAGCTACGTGCACATGTCAAGCTGTATGTGTACGCCCACATTACTTTCTAATTGCGTCCTGCTTAATCAGTGTCACTGGAAAGTGCTATATGTGTATTTAACTGTTTTGTTTATATCCGATTGTGTTAAAACATACTGTCAGGTAAATGATTGATAAGTACATACTATATTCTGTTTGTATTCTGGGCGATTGTTAATATCAAAAACCAAAAAGTCAAGATTTCATTGAGTTGAATTACTATCTGATAACAGCATCTCGAGGGGGAGGAAGAAGGGGAGGTGGAGGGGGGGGGGCTGTTCAGTGCCGCAGTCTCTCGTGGCAGAGAGGAGCTTGACAGACGTCTTTATAGTTCGTCCTTTCAATACAACATTTTTCCTAATCGATTTATTGCTGAAAATAACGGTAAGCATAAAAAATGTTTTAGACAGTTATAGAAGAACTTATTTGAGGTAAGGCAATGTCGAATCATTGTTAATTAATAAAAAGATTTATTTCAAATATATACAAGAAGAGCACAGTTAACTTGCAGGATCCACAGCACTCTTACTAGTTTCCCGTGTGAGAAGCAAGGAAAATTCACTTGAAAAAAATAAAAATAGGCTTCATGACATATTCATTGTAGCCAACTATTGTTGTAACAAAGGAGAATTTCATTTCGTCAAATTTCATTTCTTGGAGAGAAATGATGCATCTTCAGTTCTTCTCGCAACAAAACGCAGGCTGCGTAAAAAACCTAACTTTCAGCATTTGTTTCATTAATGTTTCAAGGCGAGTTTTGACGCGCGCACATTAAATTGCTTCACGTAGAAAACTCAGTTCTCAAGTATTTTGCTGTTGAAGAAACACAACATTACAAACACCAGTTAAAGCTACGAATTCTTCGATGATTTAAAATTGACGTAATTTTGTCTTCAGTGACCATTTACTGTGTATTATAATTGAGTTATCTGGACATTTTGTAGCACATGCCATCGCACAGTTTCCGGTTAAACAGGACGACGGTAATCGCTGAAATCGATTCAAACAAGCTTATACAAAAAGCATTACAAAAATGCTACAGCAGTGCGCACAGCCTCCACAAATACCCGTGCAATAAATATTATCCAGTACAAATCCGAAATCAGTCTCTATAGACTTACGATTGTTTCCAAACGTTATTATGAAAAACAAGCGTTAATTCTATCAGAAAATACGGCTGTTAGTCTGAAATGGATCGTTACAAATGAGACCTAAATACACTTTGCTTAAAACCATACGTATACGGAGCTGTTCTTTAAAAGCTTTATCAAAACATTCCCTTCTCTTTTTCTGTTTCTGGTCCTTCCATCCGACAACACAAATGTCACTGTTAGAACAATAACTATATGGAATTATTTCTGACACAACACTGTTTAATTTAGTGTCACGTATTTACGCTAAACTACTTTTCTTCTGAGGAGGCACTTCGCTTGCACTTTGAATGTCAGTCATCGAAGGGACGTCGTGGTCGAGCTGTCCTGTGGCGTTACTCAGCATGTATTGTCGCTTACTATCTGACTAACAGAACTCGTATCCCACGCTGGCGGATATACATACCCTTCAGAATTTGCTGAAATCGAACTAAGAGCCAAAAATGTTTTCTGTATTCCCAATTGTTTTCGTTATTGCGTGTGAATTAGTGGGATGAGGAGAAAATTCGGTTGTGATGACATATCCTGTTCCAAAGTTACTCTTTATGAAGGGCACATAGTAAAAGGAATACTGGATTGTGTAAAATGTAAAGACTATAATATTTACCTGTCGCGAGCCACACTATAAATTTTAACAGGAAAGCTCATAACCGCCCACGTCGGAGACATGAAAAATATCACGAATTGTAACCAAAAGCGTGGTGCGTCAGTGATGATCTTTCCGTCATATTCAGCCAAGTTGTGTAGTTATACGAAAAATTATTGCTTTTTGTCATCGGATGAAAGCTATGGAAAAGATGTTTTCATCGTATCAAACTTATGGAGGTTACGTTCCCGATCGGCGCTGTATTACGATATTGCTTCATTTGATATCTATACTAATCTGTAATCAATTGTATTTCGCTTTGAATTCGAGAACGAAATGAATGAAAGCTATTACTCACGTTCATTGTAACGAGAACGAAATGAATGGAAGTAATGCGTCATGTTCATTGTAAACTTTATTGCTGTTATGCTCCTGCTGTCGCCAATACTTTCACGACAGATTAGTCGTTTGAATTACTCGTAAAGTTACACAAAAGAATTCCAGCTCCAAGTGTGCTCCGTTGCACCTCGGTACTAATAGAAGCTACAAATGGCAGTACGTTACTGGTCAAGCAGCCCACTCCTCTTCTCCAAAACAACTCTTATTTTGCACCTAAATAAAAGGCTCGTCACTGACAAAAAAAGGAGTCCTATAATTTAGTTTCTCGGTCTCAGAAATGACGGACGTTAGTGTAAAAGAAAGTACATGCACATGTACAGAGCAAGACTCATAAAACCGTAGATTCCAATGTTCGGTTCACGATACAGCAGCAGTGACACCCTTAGGAAATCCAGGTCAGCGTCTGCTCCGACCACCTCACTCGCAACCACGTCACAGCGAGTCAGAACGACCTCCTCCAGGAAGGCCTCGCAGCGGACACACAGTGTGACGTCACTTCCAGACGCAGGCGCTGCCCGCGCTGCTGCTGCTGCTGCTGAAGGTGTCCGGCGGCTCGCTCCAGTGCCCGCTGTCCTGCAGCAGCGGGGGTCACATCTCCAGCATCACGTCCTGCTCCACCAGGCTGTCCGACAGGGACTCGCCCAGGGGGCCGGGCACGCTGTCGTCCATCATGTCGGCCGCTTCGTCAAACCTGCAACCGACCAAGCGGCGCGCTCTCGTCACTTGCGTAAGGAAACACACTACTGGCCATTAAAATTGCTACACCACGAAGATGACGTGCTACAGAAGCGAAAACTAGCCGACAGGAAGAAGATGCTGTGATATGCAAATGATTAGCGTTTCAGAGCATTCAGACAAGGTTGGCGCCGGTGGCGACACCTACAACGTGCCGACAGGAGGAAAGTTTCCAACAGATTTCTCATAAACAAACAGCAGTTGACCTGCGTTGTCTGGTAAAACGTTGTTGTGATGCCTCGTGTAAGGAGGAGAAATGAGTACCATCACGTTTCCGACTCTGATAAAGGTCGGATTGTAGCCTATCGCGATTGCGGTTTATCGTATCGCGACATTGCTGTTCGTGTTGGTCGAGATCCAGTGACTGTTAGCAGAATATGGAATCGGTGGGTTCAGGAGGGTAATACGGAACGCCGTGCTGGATCCCAACGGCCTCGTACCACTAGCAATCGAGATAACAGGCATCTTACCCGCATGGCTGTAACGGATCGTGCAGCCACGTCTCGATCCCTGAGTCAACAGATGGGGACGTCTGCAAGACAACAACCGTCTCCACGAACAGTTCGACGACGTTTGCAGCAGCATGGACTATCAGCTCGGAGATCATGGCTGCGGTTACCCTTGACGCTGCATCACAGACAGGAGCGCCTGCGATGGTGTACTCAACGACGAACCTGGGTGCACGAATGGTAAAACGTCATTTTTTCGGATGAATCCAGGTTCTGTTTACGGCATCATGATGGTTGCATCCGTGTTTGGCGGCAATGCGGTAAACGTACATTGGAAGCGTGTATTCGTCATCGGGAGTGATGGTATGCGGTGCCATTGGTTACACGTGTCGATCACCTCTTGTTCGCATTGACGGCACTTTGAACAGTGGACGTTACATTTCAGATGTGTTACGACCAGTGGCTCTACCCTTCATTCGATCCCTGCGAAACCCTACATTTCAGCAGCATAATGAACGTCCGCATGTTGCAGGTCCTGTACGGGCCTTTCTCCTTACAGAAAATGTTCGACTGCTGCCCTGGGCAGCACATTCTCCAGATCTCTCACCAATTGAAAACGCCAGTCAATGGTGGCCGAGCAACTGGCTCGTCACAATACGCCAGTCACTACTCTTGATGAACTGTGGTATTGTGTTGAAGCTGCATGGGCAGCTGTACCTGTACACGCCATCCAAGCTGTGTTTGACTCAATGCCCAAGCGTATCAAGGCCGTAATTACGGCCAGAGGTGGTGGTTCTGGGTACTGATTTCTCAGAATCTATGAACCCAAATTGCGTGAAAATGTAATCACATGTCAGTTCTAGTATAATATATTTGTCCAATGAATACCCGTTTATCATCTGCATTTCTTCCTGGTGTAGCAATTTTAATAGCCAGTAGTGTCTCTAGGTATCCACAGCAGGTGTGTGCCGATTCCGCATCTGCGGATACATCTACATAGATACTCTGCTGATCACATTTAAGTCCCTGCCAGAGGGTTCATCGAACCACCTTCACAATAATTCTCTATTATTCCACTATCGAGCAGCTCGCGGAAGAAACGAACTCCTACATCTTTCCGTGTGAGCTCTGATTTCCCTCATTTTATTATCATGATCGTTTCTCCCTATGTAGGTCGGCGTGAACAAAATACGAGAGTTGACTGAAACGTAATGCCTCCACCTTCGTAACTATTCAACAGTTGGCATCATTGGTATGCGGCAGATACTGGCTTGTTCCGTAGCCTTTTCTCTACAGCTCCAGTTGGCGGGACGCCTTAGCACTGAACGTTTGTGTTGCTACAGTGTAAGGTACGGAATCCTGCGCAAACGGTCGGTCAGAGCGATTTAAACAACGTGCAGTCATTGAATTCTTGACAGCAGAAGGTGTCAGCCCAAAGGAGATTCGTCAGAGAATGAAAGCAGTTTAAGGTGATTGTGTTGATGTGAGTACTTTGCGTCGTTGGACGAGTAAGTTTAAAGATGTTGAAGAGGGGACATCTGACCTGCGTAACAAACAAAGAGTTGGACGTCCTGTGACAGCAACCAGCGAGTTTCACAAGCAAAATGTTGACAGATTGATTCGGGACGATCGTATCACTCGGAGAGAAATTGCAAGCACAATCGGCATTTCACAAGAACGTGTGGTTCACAGCATTTTCCTGCAGCATGACAATGCCAAACCAGACACTTCACGTGCCACACCAGCGTGCCACTCACCCCCGTACGGCATCCTCCATACAGACCAGATTTAGCATCGTCTGACTTGCATCTGTTCTCGACAATGAAAGACGATATGCGGGGACATCATTATGCTTCTGATGAAGACGTTGAGAGAACTGTGAGACTGTGGTTGCGGAAAGAGAGTGTCAAAAATGGTTCAAATGGCTCTGAGCACTATGGGACTTAACACCTATGGTCATCAGTCCCCTAGAACTTAGAACTACTTAAACCTAACCAACCTAAGGACATCACACAACGCCCAGTCATCACGAGGCAGAGAAAATCCCTGACCCCGCCGGGAATCGAACCCGGGAACCCGGGTGCGGGTAACGAGTGTCGACTTCTTCCGTGATGGCTTCAGAAATCTTGTTCATCGTTGACAGCCGGCCGCTGTGGTCGAGCGGTTCTAGGCGCTTAAGTCCGGAACCGCGCTGCTGCTGCGGTCGCAGTTTCGAATCCTGCCTCGGGCATGGATGTGTGTGATGTCCTTAGGTTAGTTAGTTTTAAGTAGTTTTAAGTCTAGGCGACTGATGACCTCAGATGTTGTGTTTAAAGCCATTTGAACCATGGTTGGCAGAAATGTATCCAATTGCCTGGTTATTAATGGAAAATGAATATTGGTTAATTAAAGATCACAATCTAAGGATTATTTCTGCGTTTTAGTTATTAAAAAAATCTCATCCAAACCCAATTAACTAACGTGGAGGCGTTACTTTTCATTCTGCCTACGTATTTTCGCAACAGGAGGAGAAAGCTGGTGAATGAAATTTTGCAAGAAGATCCCGCCGCAACGAGAAGCGCCTTTGTTTTAATGATGTCCACACCAAATCATGTCCATGACACACTCTCCCCCATTTCTCAATAATACAAAACGTGCTGCTCTTCTTTGAACTTCCTCGATGTACTCCGTTAACCCTGTCTGGTAAGGATGCCACACTAAACAGCAGTACTCCAAAACAGGACGGACAAGCATAGGATAGGCAGTCTCTTTAGTAGATCTGCTACATTTTATAACTGTTCTGCCAATAAAACGTAGTCTTTGGATTGCCTTCCTCACAATATTTTCTATGTGTTCTTTCCAATTTAAATTGTTCGTAATTGTAAATCCTAGGTATTTAGTTCAATTTACGGCCTTAAGATTTGATTTAGTTATCGTGAAATCGATGTTTAACGGATTCTTTTAGCACTCATGTGGATGACCTCACACTTTTCATCATTTAGGGTCAATTGCCAATTTTTGCACCACACGGATATCTTTTATAAATCGTTTTGCAATTTTTCTTTACCTTCTGACAACTTTATTAGGCGATAAACGACAGCAAAGAACCTAAGATGGCTGCTCAGATTGTATCCTAAATCGTTTATATACGACGTTTGGAACTTAAATAGTGGCAACTATTTATTCATAACCGATACAAAAGAGTTACATGTTTGCACCTGTTACTGTCCTTCAATGAAGTCACCATTGTTGTGTAGAACCCGTTACCAGCAATATGGAAGGCGTAGTATACCGTTAGCAGAGTCTGTTCTGTTGATGGTGCAAATGGGGCGGTCTACTGCCTGTCGACTCTCTGGAACATTTCTGAAGCGAATGCCTCGAAGTGGTTCCTTCACCTTCGGAATCAAATCAAAGTCACAAGGACTTAAGTCCGGGGAGTATATGAAAATTTGTGTCGGACACAAACCCGGATTTCCCGCTTATCGCCAGCGGTCGTCTTAACCATTTCGGCTATAAGGTTGGAGACTGTTTTATAAGGAGGTTTGGGTCGGTCCGGGAGGCGTGAGACGTGCACGGATAGCTAAAGTGGTTAAGACGACCACTCGCGATAACGGGGAAATCTAGGTTCCTGTCCTAGTCAGGTACGAATTTTCATGTGTCACTACTGGGTATCAGACCTTTACCTAATACAGCTGATGCCAGGGAATTCACATTCAGTGAATTGGTGGGTACTCGACGATAGCAGCACTGGTCTCGACTCCCCGTTGTCTAATTCTCCCTGTTGCCAGACTCCAAGTAACGTTGCGAGCGTTAGGTCATGAATTCAGTGCACTACGATATAACGATGTAGACAGTGTGACATATGATATTTGTTCAAACGTTCAAACGTTCCAAAATGAACTTTTCACTCTGCAGCGGAGTGTGCGCTGATATGAAACTTGCTGTCAGATTAAAACTGTGTGCCGAGCCCGGACTCCAAATTGCGACCTCTGCCTTTCGCGGGTAAGTGATCTTCGACTGAGCTACCCAAGGATATAGCCCTGGCTGTGGCTAACCCTTGTCCCCGCAGTATCATTCTTCCTTGAGTGCTAGTCCTGCAAGTTTCTCAGGAGAGCTTCTGTGAAGTTTGGAATGTAGGAGACGAGATACTGGCGGAAGTAAAGCTGTGAGGACGGGCCGAGAGTAGTGCTTCGATACCTTAGTTGGTGAGTACTTACCCACGAAAGGTAAAGGTCTAGAGTTCGAATATCGCTCCGGCGCACAATTTTAATCAACGAGGAACTTTCAGTTCAAACATGGTTAAAAGGAAATAACATTCTTGTGACTGGGGACAAATTATGAAAGTAATTTCACGGGATTCAATTATGAATCCGCTCCTGTTCTTCATATATATGAAGACCTTCTACCTGACGTTCATCAGGCAAAATAACTACTTTTCGCAAACTATATTAATGTTTTAACAAATTCTATCAGAGAGAAAGCAACAGAAGAAATTACTAATGATGTTTTTCAAAGAATTGTTAAGCGATTCTCTGAAAATGAAGTCTCCCTTAGTTTTAGAAAACGCATGGTATTTAATTCAACACAACAGGAGTCAGTAAACAGGGTGGAACGATCCAGATCCTCGGGTGTACATACTGATGAAAACCTGAACTGGAGTAAACAAATTACTGAGTTGCTGAAGCAGTTAAGTTTAGCTATTTTTGTTCTTCGTATAATTGCTAGTCCTGAAAACAAATGGATCAGCCTGCTAGCATAATTGTACTCATCATTTAGAAGGAAAATATTGATTGCACAGAAGCAAGCAGAATAATATGTGGTGCTCACCCACAGTCATCTTGAACATACTTCTTAAGGAGTTTTGAGTTTTAACTGCACCTTCGCAATTTACCTTAATTACTCGTCACTAAATCTGACATTATCTTAGAAAGGAGCGCAATATATACAAACAAAAATGTTTGATCATTTCTCGAATACCAAAAAAGTACGACAGGCCATAAATCAAGTTTTAATTCTAAACTAAAATCATATCTTCTGGATAAATCCTTTCGTTCGATAGACGAATTTTTATTTTAAAAATCATTGCTAGTAATAAAAGAGAACCTAGCATTAAGTTTAGTTACATTTTTAGGACTGAAAAATGATATGCTACTTCATGTCAAAACTAATGTATACATATTTTGTAAACTTACTTGTTCCATACCATTTAGATAAAAATAATTCAAATTAAATATGCAAATAAATAAATAACTTACGAAATATTTTCTTTATGTGACAAGTTTCCACTCTTATTATTCTCCCAGAGACGAATTCCTATGTTTATATCATCGGTTTTATTTTATAGTTATTTATAATCCTATAAAGAATGTAATTCTGCTCTTCAGTGTGTCAGATCATCCATCTGGCATGTAGGGACTGGGATGTGCGTTGAAAGTTAATTTTGCTCCAGTGCTACAATCTTCACACAGAGATATCGTCTGTATCCACCGTCGTACTATGGAATTACTACCTTATTACTTTAACTGTTAGAGTTAGTAAATACAAAAACTTTAGCGGGTGGCGGACTTCTGGTTTTTGAGGCCCTCGAGATTTAGAGGCCCCCAAACGAGACTAAAATATGTTAATAGGAGGCAGTTCGGAGTTCGAGGTCACGGCAAGTATCAATGAGCGTGTTCAGAATTTTTTCAGTTTTTGTAAAACGATACATGAAACTTAAAAACTGTACAACGATAACCAGTAGTTTTCTGCTAGACGCAATTATTCGACATCAAGCATTTTTTGATACCTGTATCATCTACACAGGTTTACTGTAAGTAAGGATTAAAAATACGCGAATAAGAGCAGTGAAGTGTTTACTAGTTATTTATTACTTTTTAAGTTAAGTATTACATTCTGGCAAGTACCTTTTCAAAGGCTATACGTAATTATTATAAAATTTATTTTATAAATATCAAAACCCAACTAGGTGATATACAGTCGTATACATTTAAGCAACTGCTTTATCAACTGAAGACATCAATATCAGCACCAAAATCATTTATACTTTACACGCTGGAACTAACGGTAGAAAAAGTTTTGTTATTTTTTTTTATGAATACATCCAATATCGCATGAATCTAGTTATAAGAATCTAGTTATAAGCAGCGCCCTGAAGACGTGCTCGCTCTGTGCTGATTTCGGTGCGAAACATAAATAAGATCTGAACTACAGAGAAATTACATGATTATTTCTTCCGTAAAAGGAAGAACGCAACTACTAAACATCAGAATCGGGGGCAATCAGTATGAACCTTGATGTTGTAAAATTACGTTAACTTGTAACTTGTTAGGAGATCAAATAATAAAGACAGTAGCCGCTGCGGGAGTTCCCATTTGAAACTCAAGGGGAATAACAGTCAGAACGAGGAAAAATGGTTCAAATGGCTCTGAGCACTATGAGACTTAACTTCTGAGGTCATCAGTCCCCTAGAACGTAGAACTACTTAAACCTAACTAACCTAGGGACATCACACACATCCATGCCAGAGGCAGGATTCGAGCCTGCGACCGTAGCGGTCGCGCGGTTCCAGACAGAATGAGGAAAACCCAAATAGTTTGCACAAGTTTGCAAATAGTTTGCTCTAGAATATCTTGAGTTTCATGTGAACTTCATTTCATATCGTTTTTCATAAAGTTTGATTAGAAATACTCTGTAATTAACGTAGCTTTTCCATTTTTTGTTGTTGTATGATATGTGAGGTTTTTTTCCTAATTAAGTTATCATTATCTCGAAATTTTACGTGTTATCTGCATGAGAAATGCGTGGACACTTCTATTTCTATAACCATAAACAAACATCAGCTTCTTTCTTTGGACCATTTTACAGCAAATAACACTTTGTTATATCTAAATGTGTTACAAACTTTGATTTTTCACAAATAAATAACGGTTTATCAAATAGTAAAATAAAAATAATCTATCTATCCACTGAAAACATTGACTATTACGCCGTGCGGTTCTAGGCGCTTCAGTCTGGAGCCGCGTGACGGCTACGGTAGCAGGTTCGAATCCTGCCTCGGGCATGGATGTGTGTCATGTCCTTAGGTTAGTTAGGTTTAAGTAGTTCTGAGTTCTAGGGGACTGATGACCACAGCAGTTGAGCCCCATAGTGCTCAGAGCCATTTGAACCATTGACTATTATCAGCTGCTATATAAGCCCTACACAAAAAATTCATATGAAAAATACCATGCGCTGATGATCACGGGGTATTTACAGGGGTCGGACAAATATATAGAAACACCAAGGGAAATGCATGCTTAAACATAAATTCTGATGTTGGCAAAGCATGTGCAATGTCCTCAATACGTTGTCACTCACGGTCAAAACAATGTTCTGTTTATTGTGAGTGCATTTGTCGGCGCTAAGTGATTCCGAACGGGTGAAAATTGTGCATGGATGGTGTATGCTTCCGTGACCAAAGTAGCCGAAGTGTTTGGTGTTTCAAGACACAGTGTACTGAAGATTTTATCTGTAGAGGGAAAGCAGGAAAACTACATCCGCTTCGTCACAACGCGGACGACATTGTGGGTTGTGATCATAACAAACGGTTACTGAAGAGGACCATGACGAAAATTAAAAGTACGACAGCTGCAAACGTCACTGAATAACTGAATGTTGCGCTTGCGAACCCCGTCTGCACCAAAAAAACACTAAGGGAGTTCCATAATCTGGAAATTGCAGGACGAGACGGAATTCCAAAACAACTCATCAGTGATGCAAATGCCAAAGACATAAAACCTGGGCTGTGAAGCAATGGAAGAAAGTCATTTGGTTGGATTAATCATGTTTCTTACTGTTTGCAACTTCTGACGGAATTTACGTCCAAAGAGAGATAAATTGTGGGGGATTCGGTGCCAATTTGGTCAGCCATATCGCATTATTCAATGGGCCGCTTCGTTACTTTGCAAGGCCACACTGCTGTTAATGATTACGTGACTATTTTGGCTGATCAGATATATCCTTGGGTAAAATGTTTGTTCGCCAATGGCGATGCTGTTTTCCAAGACGTCAGGGCTCCTGTACTGACAGCTCGCAAAGTCCAGACTGCTTTTGTGAGCACGAAGACGAACTGTCGCATCTCCCCTGGCCAACACAGTCACCAAATCTTAACGTTACTGACTTTCATGGTCTGTTTTGGAGAGAAGGATGAGTGATCACTGTTCACTTCCATCATCGTTACCTCAACTTGCAACAACTTTGCAGAAAGAATGGCATGAGAATCCTTTGAAAGACATAAGGGACCTGTATTTATCCATTCCGAGACGGCTGGAATCCATTTTGAATGCCAACAGGTTTCCTACACCCTCTTTGGCATGGTAATGTGTCAACTTTTTTGTTGTTTCCATATTTTTGTCCATCCCCTGTATTTACTCTCTACTACGAGCCTACAGGCACACGGAGAGAAAGAAATGCTGTTAATGTACGTGTAGACTATGATCTGTCACCACAATAATCTTGCGAATCTTTCTTTTAATTTTTGATAGCACTCTCAATGATAGCATACGTGACCAAATGAGTCAGTTATTTAGATACGTTGATACAGAAGACAACACTGTGGAAGTTCGAGAATCCTTCTTATTTTTTTATGTCGGGAAGGACTGCAGAGGGAATGTCAAAAGATATTCAACAGCAGCTGGTACAATATGGGCTGCATATTTCGTTGTACAGGACTCAAGGTCACGACAGTGCCGCGTCAATGGCAGGTGTATATGGACGAGTACAACGAAAAATACGAGAAGTCAGTCCAAAATCTTTGTCCAGTCCCTGTGCTTACCACTCCTTAACTGCTTGTGGACTTCATAGTCTCGTGTGTTCCCACTAGCATTACCAGTTTTGGAGCTGTAGGGAAGTTGTATTCATTCTTGTCGTCTTTTACAGACACATGGGAAGTACTTGTAGAAATAAACAGGAAAAAGTTTGAAAATGTTGTCTAACACTGGCTGGTGTGCTCATTACTACTCAGTTAAGGTCGTAATAGAACTCGAGGAAACAACTTTGAGCAGTTTGGAGGAGGTGAAAGATCCATTCAAGGCAAACGGTGATAATGTCTCTGCAGCACACTTGCTCCTTCCAGCTATCCGTTTTGACTTACATCAGCTTTTGGCACACGGTATTACACCAAGTAAATTCAGTCCAATGATATCTACAGTCTCCAAAAATGACTTTGGATAAAGGACTCACCTATGCAAAAACCTGAATGACTTTTTAGTGGCGGAACGAATTATAATTATAGACAATTAAGTTACTTTTGGCACTAAAAATGCAGTGATATGGACATTAACATGACCGACGAGGAAAAAGGAGGATAAATCAAAGTAGACCAGGTGAGCTAGCTGATGAAACTGGATTATCGATTAGGTAGTTAGTTAGATAGCTAGTTTTATGTTCCACGCATCATTTGTTCATATGCACTATAAATCGTAATGATGTTGAATGAGTCATTTTACATTCATATTGCAAAGTAATTTGTTAATATGGCTACACTAATAATTTTTTTGTTATGAAATATACAGCTGTGAGTAATTCCTACCCACTGCCTCTTACACATTACAATAACAGAAATTATTCTAGAGAATAGAAGAAGTCGGCAAGGGGGAACTTTTTCAATTTTCAAATATAACTTTGCTGTTCGTCAGACGTTTTATATCACTGGGTACGTTATCATACATTTTAGTTGTGATATCGTGCACCCCTCTTTGTGCTAAAGACAACCTTAATGTTGGACAATGAATGTCATTTTTCCTTCCGGTATTGTAACTATGTTTATCATTATTCGTTCTGAAACGCAGAGGATTACTTACACCAAACTTCATAAGGGAGTAAATATACTGTAAAGCAGTAGTCAAAATGCCCAACGCCTTAAACAGATGTCTACGAGATTCTTAAAGCGCGTTTTTGAGCTATGAAGACTTTCTTAAAGAAGAATTGCCCCGTATGACATTACTGAATTAAAATATCTAAATTATTCCAACTTTCTGATTTGTCTCTCTCCAAGATTTGCAGTGAATCTAAATGCAAATTTGGCTGAACTAAGTCGTTTTAGGAGTTCCAAAATGCGATTTTTTCAGTTAAAATTCTCATCAATATGGATACCTAAGAATGTTAAAGTTTTCCACCACATGTATAATTTCCTTGCCATCTGTTACCCTTACCATTGGTGTAGTACCCCTAGATGTGCAAAACTGAATATGTTGTGCCTTTTCCAAATTGAGGGTGAAACCATCCGTATAAAATCAGTCAATGATTCTTTAAGAACACTGTATACCATTTCTTCTGTTGCTGTATGCATGACTGGATTGATTACAATATTAGAATCATCAGCAAAAAGAACTAATTCTTCTTGTGTATATTAGACGGAAGAAGATTTACATATATGAGAAAAATTAGTGCACCTAATGTGAGCCTTCGGTATCCCATATAATTATGATCTCTTCCCATTCAGAATAATGTCTCGGGACTACATTGGTTGAATTACTACGAACAAAGTCCTGCATTCTATTGATTAGATATGACATGATCCATTGGTTGGCTACACCATCAATCTCATAAGACTTAAGTATTTATCTACTAGAATACTGTGATTCACACAGTCAAATACCTTATATAGGTCACAGAAAATACGAACCGGCGCTATTCCGTTATTGAATGCTTGTAAAATTTGGTGAGAGAATGTGTAAATCGCATTCTCAGCACAGCGACTCTTCTGAAATCCAAACTGTGATTTACTCGAGTTGCCCAGCTGAGATATTATTCTTGAATACATCACCTTCTCAAAAATTTTCGAAAATGACGTCGGCAGTGAATGTCTTCTACCATCTTTGTTAAACAGGGATCTGAGAACGGAATATTCCAGTTTCTCTTCAAAAATGCCTTGAGCTAGTGATGCATTACATATTTCAGATAAAACAGGGCTTATTATAATTATGGAGACAAATAAGTAGTTCGTCGATCAATGTTAGACTGCAAAAGTGATTTGTATTAGATCTGTCACAGCGATACATAGCAATGAACGAAATCACCAAACTTTTCCCAATGACTGAAACAAATTTTATGCTTGAAGCTTCCGATGACGCTCTGTCTGAGGAACTGGAGAATCCGGTAGACATTTACTATGAATTCGATGAGGAGCAGGAGCTGAAAGAAATAAAAAGGTATTGTAGTCATATACGTACAACCGATACGGGTGTGTACGTTGCTGCGAGAAGGAAAACGCAACAAATCGTTCAGTTTGTAATTAAATGAGTCTTCAGTCAATCATCACCCTGCAGATGACTTAATATCCAACACTTATTTACTATTTTCACCTCAGTCGCATTTTGTGATTTCTAAATTGAATCTAATAAAAATTTATCTTCGCTTTGCAAGGAATGAAGAACGACTAGCCCATCTCTTCATTTTATCAGCTGAAATAAGAGTTTGAAATGAAATAGGTTTCAATGGCGTTGTTGGAAATTTCAGTAAAATAAAGGCGCCAAAATGTCCTGTAATAATATCAATAGTAACTACTATATCGTACCAAAGTTACGAAAATAATTGATGTGATAATTGCTGTTATGTTCCAAGATGTCCGACGAGTGAGATGCACAGGTATGTTTTCTCCTCAAAAGTGCTTATTTACAAGTAAATGATGTTAAATTTGAATTCGTTTTGTTTTCAATACTCGCTGAGGTGTCAGTTCTTGTTACACAAGCGAACAGTTAGCATTCCTGTTGTGCTTTCTCTTAAAAACACCTCGTATTATTTGAAATCCCGACATTCGCGAAGTAGTCGAATTATGCAAGTCATTTTAATAGTATAAACACCCGTGGTTTGGGGCTAGCGTCTTCGATTAGTAATCAAAACATCTTCGGTCCGGAGTTCTAACCCCACCAATCCTTAATTTTTGAATATAAGTCATCCGCTTTTGCTGTGAAGACTTCCGGCACAAGAAGTCACCCTCACTCTGGCAACGTCCTTGTAAAGAAGACGGAGGAGTGGACAGAGGTACAGGGCACTCTCTCGCCCCACGCAACATATATCCGCTGGCAAGAATAGTCCCCCATTCAGATCTCCAGGACTTTACTGCCAAGACGAACATGAGAAAAAGATTTTACAAGAGTCGAGGAGTGAGATGTCAGAAGTTTGAACATGGTAAGGAAGGTCGACCTATATCGAAGTTGTTCACTTCGAATGTTGTAGTGACAAGCTAGTTATGCTTTCCTTCCGTTTGATAATGGTCTACCGATCCAAATAGGTAGCACTGAGCATAAAAATAAACAGCTGACTGTCATCTAGAATGAAGTTTCAGGATTAGCGTGCGGTTAGAGGCGCCACTGATGGCAGTCGACTATGCATGTTGCTCTGCTGCCTGCCGGGACTATCAATGGATGGGGTTTCACTAGGCATTGTCTACACGTAAGCAGGACTGGTAAGTGAAAATGATATAGCTGATTCATGAAAGAATAGGGGGCGGATCAAGAGTCACACATGGTCTAATATCTAAATACCTGTTATTATGGATAGGAGAGTAGGTCTTTTTTAGGATAAATCCGGACAACAGGTTACCATGCCTAAAGAGTATTTCCAGCGGTTTAAAAAATTTAAAACGACACCTCACAAGATAGCTTCTCACACACTGAATGGCACACGTACTATACGTCAAAAAATATTGGAAAAAGCAATCTCAGAAGTTTTACAGACTTACCAAACCATCAAAACATGCAATCAATAAAAACTAAAATACAAAAGTTTGAAGTTGAGTCCCAATCTTTGAATTGCGCTGTAGTTTGTTTCGCTGGACACTGGTTTAGAGACACAGAAATCCACCATATAGTATTTTCATTGTATGGAATGCCAAACTCTGATTGTAGGACTGTTTCAAGGGCCGGATCAGCATGCATCTATATCACAAAAGGAAGACAGTTCAAATCAAGACATGATCTTAGTACAATAAGTGAAGAGAAACACTTTGAAACATCAGCTATTGAATTAACAGGCCTTTTTAAGACCAAGACATTACTCATTTTGTGTATGTATCGATCTCATAGTGGTGGTGCGGACAGCTTTATCAGTCAATTAGCAGAATGAGATTTTCACTCTGCAGCGGAGTGTACGCTGATATGAAACTTCCTGGCAGATTAAACCCGTGTGCCGGACAGAGACTCGAACTCGGGACCTTTGCCTTTCGCGGGCAAGTTCTCTACCATTTGAGCTACCCAAGCTGTGAGGACGGGTCGTGAGTCGTGCTTGGGTAGCTCAGATGCTAGAGCACTTGCCTGCGAAAGGCAAAACTGCCGAGTTGAGTCTCGATATGGCACACAGTTATAATCTGCCAGGAAGTTTCACATCAGCGCACACTCCGCTGCAGACTGAAAATCTCATTCTGGAAACATCCCCCAGCCAAGCCATGTCTCCGCAGTATCCTTTCTTTCAGGAGTGCTAGTTCTGCAAGGTTCGCAGGAGAGCTTCTGTGTAGTTTGGTAGGTAGGAGACGACGTACTGGCAGAACTGAAGCTGTGAGGACGGGTCGTGAGTCGTGCTTGGGTAGCTCAGATGGTAGAGCACTTGCCCGCAAAAGGCAAAGGTCCCGAGTTTGAGTCTCGGTCCAGCACACAGTTTTAATCTACCAGGAAGTTTCAATTAGCAGAGGTTCTAAATAAAATCTCAAGCACGAAAGTTAACATAATTTTGAGCAGGGTTTAAACATAAACACAAATATTCTGAACGAAACTACTAGGACCCCCACGAATACCCTTTAGAGTTCTGGCACTGCCCGTTGGCCAAAAGTGCAACAAGGGTTCTACTATGACTACATCAGTAATTGATCATGTGGTCATAAACATCGACAGGAAAAGTCTGATGCAGTTGTAAAAGATATTGGACTATCAGAGCAGTGAAAGTGGGAATGGAAAAATTCCGCAAACTGCAAGCTTACAGACAACATTTATCAGAAATCAAAATACAAGACTTTCCAAAATAACTGGAGAGGTAAAGCTGGGATGAAGTATTTTGAGAAACCAAAAGTACATCTTAAAATCTCTACGTTCTCAACATTGTTTAAAGTGAACTTCGATACTGCTTTTCCAAAAGCAGTCACATCAGTATCAGTGTCGCACGGAAACTAATGGATAAGAGCAATTATTAAGAAGCCACCCCAAATCCGTAAGTGTCTCAGCTCCACGAAAAAGAGTCATAATGCGGCAGAATTCTTAAAGTTCTATCGTAGACTATGTTTTACAAAAGCTCGAAATTTCGCGCGAAATTCAGTGCGATGTGCTTTTAATAGTTTTCACAGCGAAACTTTCTCGAAATCTGAGGAAAATTCAGAGAGATTCTGGTTGTATGTGAAGTATATCAGCGGTAAGACACAATGAATACCTTTACTGCGCGATAGCGAAGGTGGTATTACCGACGATACTGGCACTAAAGTGGAGTTACTAAGTTTCCGCAATTCCTTCACCAAAGAAGGCAATGCAGGTATTCACTATTCGACTTATGCTATCCTTCCTATTTAAGTCTCAGATCCGTTGTACTGCACTGGAACAGTTAGTGTTTTTATAGAATTTCAGTTACGTCCCATTCGTCGTCTTTTTGTTTAATGTACTTTTTACTGTTCCACCGACACACTGCAATTTTGATGTTTTACTCTTTATATCTTTATCATAATCGAATGAAATGTCGCAGCCCAGGTACTTAAAATGACCTACTTCCTCGATGATTTTGTTTTATGTAACTGTTTTTGAGCGCACCTACTTTTTTACTCGGAATGCCATTTCTTTTGTCTTATCCATAAATATTTGGAAATCATAACTTTGGCCAGTATGGTTCAGTGTAAAAATATTTCTTTGCAATTCGTCTTCTGAAGTGGTTATTACAGTTTGACATCAGCATAGATTAATGTTTATAGATAATGGTTCTAATCCAGTTTACTCTCTTTGTTGTTTTTCGTTCCCATTTTTAATCATGTCGTTTATACATAAACTGAATAAAATTAGAGGAAGACAGCAACCTTGTTAATTCCTTGGTTAGTTATGATTTCATTCTTACTTATTTCGTTCCTTGTTTTTATTACAAATTTAGTTTAATTACATAAGCTTCTTGTGGCCAATATCAAATGTCCTGGATTCCCATTTTCTTGTAATATAGACCAGAGTTTGTCCTGTTTAAACTTTCAAACGGCTTGAGATAGTCGATGAAACCTATTTTGTACCTCATTATTAAATTTTCTTCTTTATTTATCAATATCTTTAAATAAAATATATTATCCATTATGAGATTTTCACTCTGCAGCGAAGTGTGCGCTGATATGAAACTTCCTGGCAGATTAAAACTGTGTGCCCGACCGAGACTCGAACTCGGGACCTTTGCCTTTCGCGGGCAAGTGCTCTACAACTGAGCTACCGAAGCACGACACACGCCCGGTACTCACAGCTTTACTTCTGCCAGTACCTCGTCTCCTACCTTCCGAACTTTACAGAAGCTCTCCTGCGAACCTTGAAGGACTAGCACTCCTGAAAGAAAGGATATTGCGGAGACATGGCTTAGCCACAGCCTGGGGTATGTTTCCAGAATGAGATTTTCACTCTGCAGCGAAGTGTGCGCTGATATGAAACTTCCTGGCAGATTCTTTCAGGAGTGCTAGTCCTGCAAGGTTCGCAGGAGAGCTTCTGTAAAGTTCGGAAGGTAGGAGACGAGGTACTGGCAGAAGTAAAGCTGTGAGTACCGGGCGTGAGTCGTGCTTCGGTAGCTCAGTTGGTAGAGCACTTGCCCGTGAAAGGCAAAGGTCCCGAGTTCGAGTCTCGGTCGAGCACACAGTTTTAATCTGCCAGGAAGTTTCATATTATCCATTGTTTGTCGAAAACTAAATCCACTCGGTCTTCAAATAAAATTATTTCAACTTTTGCTCGTAGCCTTAGAGTTAAAATTTTTGCATATATCTTATATCCAGCTCTTTTTGGTAACGCGTCTTCATAGTTCTACAGACGGCTAGTGTTTCTGACTACAGCCGTTTGCGCTTCGAAGTTGAAAGCTTCTTAAGTGCTTTCAGGTGTCAGGGATTTCCTTATGCTTACTCGACCGTAGGAATGTCGTAGTAGCAAGGAAAAAATGTATTAAGACTTCATGCTTAATGCAGCATTTTTCCACGCATCTCAGTGTTTACAACGTCATATTTCCTGAACTATGTGTGGTATCATGGTAAATTTTGTAGCTGCATTTAGACTGTCTCCGAAAGTTTTTTGTGGATAAAGTTAGTAGTACAGAAGAAATAAACTTCAATGCCACGCATTATGGATCAGCTTTACACGCAACTCCTTGTTTATGACGTCACATGCCCTGAACTACGGCAGACAGGTGGTCCTTACCCTCACAGCGATTGTTTGCTGACAGTAACGGATATGTGTACCGAGTTTGGTTGAAATCGGTGCATTGATTTAGGAGTAAAAGTGGAATATATAAAAATATCCTCTCTATATCCAACAGTTAGTGATGAAATTTGCTATAGCTACTTTCTAGTGCGAATCAATGGCAACAATCCCTCGCCAACTTAGATGTTTCACAGATGGAGGAAAAATCTGAATTTTCGATCAGATTTTTGAATTTCTCGCCAATATTTGAATTTCCAGTCGATAGGAGGAGAGGAGTTAGACTGTGCCGCGTTCTGGATCGGCCGTCTTGGATTGTGACGTCATAGTTAGACTGCGTCAGTATTCTAAAGATGATGAAATAAAAAGAGAATCATCCGTGCTTCCACAGCAGACTTTTTTCTTCGTTTCAGTTGCAGCCAGAATATCTGTTTCCATGTCTTTTATTTTTTAACTAATTCAGATTCTTCGTCGGCGAGTTCTCTGAAATAACAAGTTGCTATTTTTAAGCTGTCCTATATTCCATAGCCTTTCTTCCTGTGCCTTTTCACGCTATGATCAACATAATATTTATCTCTCTAGCTCTTTATCGCTGAATCTTGTAAGTGGATAACTTTTTACACTAGTAGAGGTAACTACCGTCTAGCTAAACTTCTATTCCTGGAGGTCAGAGACATTGATT
The DNA here is from genome assembly GCF_021461385.2 of Schistocerca piceifrons. Classification (NCBI taxonomy): domain Eukaryota; kingdom Metazoa; phylum Arthropoda; class Insecta; order Orthoptera; family Acrididae; genus Schistocerca; species Schistocerca piceifrons. Next base: position 1,021,336,893 of record NC_060138.1, on the reverse strand, counting down.
TCGGTTATTCTTCCCCTAAAGAAGCTGAATTCACCACAGCTGACGGATCTTCTCTGTCCAATGTATGTCAGTCGTATCAGGTGAGGTCCACAGGCGGGCAGAAAAATACAAAACAGTATATTTTACCAGGGATGTGAGGTTTTCCTGCGATTTAACGGTGGTATTTATAATTACTGAACGTTATACAAAAATAACAAGCACAACACACTTCTGCTGTATGCAGCCGCAACCGTCATATTGGATGTCCCAAAAACATAAGCAGACTACTGCTGACGATTGCTTCTTGTTTTTAAGGTCTGTCGTGCACACGCAACGTCTGTTTTAAACAGTAAAGTGAAACAATGCTTTAGATAATAACATAGTGTCAGGAACGGATATTCGAACTTTTTTCTCGTCTTAAATACATATTTAATCCAGTGACACGGACTATTTATCGTCATTGATGTAAGTTCAAAAAAATGGCTCAAAGCACTGTGGGACTCAACATCTGAGGTCATCAGTCCCCTAGACTTAGAACTACTTAAACCTAACTAACCTAACGACATCACACACATCTATGCCCGAGGCAGGATTCGAACCTGCGACCGTAGCAGCAGCACGGTTCCGGACTGAAGCGCCGGCTTAATGTAAGTTTATTTTCCTATACGTCTCGATTAAACAAGAAGAGAAATATGTAATGTGGCAAGGCTGCTTTCGTAAGACATCATTCACCTTAATACGGACTGACAGAACTGATAGTGTTCTACGTCCTCTTTCCGCAAATGCAGAGTAAATATTTTGCTAGTTTTGGTCGTTTTGCAGTCTTTCTTTCTCGCAGTGGTCACACAGAGAGCTTTTAGAGCTGGATTGGTAGTAAATGATAGAAATAAAACAACTGCAGAAAAGTAAACAGCGCAATCAAAATTCATGTAAATAAAAGAAAATATTGCTTGTACAGGTCCACTTAGAATGAAATGTAACTCATTTAGACTTTAGATTATAATCAGACTAATTAGTGCAGCCGTAAATGATGCAAGTTGGCAATTTTAATCAAAAAACTGCTACCAGAAGTTAATGTTTGGGGCAACTGTCACAGCCAACGCCGGCTTCAAGTTTGTGACTCCCTTATCACACCTCATGGCAAGAACCGCTGCATAGTTCCTCTATGAGTTGCTGTTTTTAGAGCTTTTATTCACTATGAGGAAAAATATATTGCAATACTATGAGCGAAAACAAATTAAAAATAGCATTTTCCATGATTCAGTGTGAGAAACAATGACTAGAATTATCACTAACAAAATACTTTTGTCAAGTGCCGTTTGTTTCACGAAAGTATTGAAAAGTTTTAAACCCATATTAAAATAACAATTTTCAAATCAACTTTTTCAGAAATATCTAGTTATCACTGATAACTCGTTATCAAAAACTTCTTGGTCTTTCACGAACCTTACTGTGGACTCTGAAAAAACGGCGTACTATCCATGCAGATTGACTGTGTTACTTTTATTTTTCTTATAACACAATAAAAAAGCATTTCATCAACGAGAACTTTTCGTCATCGCTTGCAGCATGTGCCTTTAGTCTGACGATCAGAACCGATTATGGCGTAGTAAAAAAGCGTATTGTGGTAGTGTTACAAAAAGTAAAACAATTTATTTGGTATGCCTGTAACGGTGAAACTATATATGGATCGATTACATTTCTGGTGAATACGACTCTTCTAATTTCAATTGAAAATGACTTTCCTTAATGCGTACGTCGTATCCAGTACACTAAAAATGATTATAACACGATTTTGGGTATACAGCGGTTTTGCACTACTTCAAACTTCTGACTCGATTTTGTCTACCTCCCGCATGGTATAAGGCGCTGTAAACTCGTTTACGCTTCTTTACAACGAACCCGTTAGTTTCTGAATGCATCTCCATTCATAATGCTTTGTTGTACGAAGTTCTCCTATCCTTAATCTTTCCCTGTAGGTACAGAACAATTAAAATCAGTGGAAACTTAAACTTTGTTGAGGGGGTTATACCTGAACATAAGTCGCAGCAACACTGAGACAGAAGACATTTTAGTTGTTGGTTCAGAAACAGAGACGCTTTCGCAGCGAAGAACTCATCACTTGAAAGTGCGTCTAATGTCCCTTTCGCAGTTTCGTATGGAGTAGGACACGACTATCATAACGATGATGATCCACCACCAGAAAGAACCGAGTGAAGTTAAATCATTGAACTATCATTTGAAATGACCGAGACACAAGTCATAGTCCTTACATCCATTACAGGGTGATTATAATTAAACTTTCAAAACGCTGTAGCAATAACACCACTGGTCAGAATGAGGTCAAATTGCAACGGAATATTATCGGAGAACGGGGAAAACGTATGGCAGAAGAAAAAAATAGTGTGAATGTTGATCATTAGATGGCGCTGTATGTGTCATAATACGTAAATGAAACATGTGTCGTGCGGACGACCCACTGAAGTTGGTATAAACACGCCGGGTTCGCGGCTTTTCCTCCTTTCGCGTCTGCGACGTTCGCCATGACTGTTTCAATGCAGGATCTCGCTCTGCTTGTAAAGCTGGATTATAGGAATGATGACTGTGCACATGTCGCTCTGCAGAAGTTCCGGACACTGAAGGGTTTGAAAAAGGAGTTGGTGCGATGACTGCCGTGGGTCTGGATGAAATGATTCGGAAATTCGAAAGGACGGGTTCTTCTGGTGTGTAACCTAGTAGAGGGAGGAAGTAAATTGATTCGACGTCAGTGGAAGCAGTGGCCACAGCAATGCAGGAGACGAATGGTGGTGTGCAAACGTGTAGTGCACGGAGAATTACCCGAATATTGGACATACCCGTGAGCACGGTGCGTAAAATCTTGCGAAAAATTCTTCTTTGCTGTCCATTCAAAATTACCCTTGTGCGCGAGTTGCTTCCTGCTGACCTGCCAGCAAGAGAGGTCTTTGCTTTAGAATTTATTACTCGCATGGAAGTGGACAGTGATTGGTCGTGGAAGGTTCTGTGGACAGACGAAACCCACTTCGATCTGACAGGATATGTCAATACACAGAATTGTAGAATATGGGCAACGGAAAATCTACACGCAAATCAACCAGTACCACTTCATCCTCGAAAGGTCACTGTGTGGGCCGCGCAGGGTTGGTGCGCGGTCTGAGGGCGCCTTGCCACGCGCAACAACGAAACGTTTAACTGTAGCCTCAGTTTTTTCTTCATTTCATAGGTCTCTCAATGTATCCGATCTGGTGCAAACTGACCGTATCAGCACTGAGTTTCGGCCTCTCGTTTTGCCCTTCCCATAACGAATGACAACAAAACTACTGTCCAATACTACACACGTGAAAGAAAGTTGTCCATCCGAAACTACTGTTCTCCATCTCGGTGTAGTATTTTCATATAAACTTTAAATTACATTAAATTTTGAAGATTTCTATCTGCTAGTTTTCACAATGGGAATTCGTGTCTTTCTACTCATTCATGCTAGCGTGTGTCGCTCGTGGCTCACACTAGATCTTCCTTCGGGCGACTTCTGCCTCGGTGTCTCACACTCAACTCCACCAATTACGTTACCAGCAAGACACTAGCGTATGGTGTATTTCCTGTCAGCTAGATGCAACGAACAGTTGTGATTACAATTTTGTGTGACCCTTCAACGAGAGAGCTTTCTAAACATCTCAGGCATCACGTAATTTGTCATTAATCTAGTGTAAACTTATTTTACGTGAACTTCACTGGACTGAACTTAACGGCTTTTGCAACATAGAAGTCACTACATTAAAATGGTGGTCCTTATTCTTGTTGTTGTTGTTGTTGTTGTTATCTTCAGTTCAAAGACTGGTTTGATGCAGCTCTCCATGTTACTCTATCCTGTACATGGCTCTTGATTTCCTAATAACTACTGCATCCTGCAACCTGAATCCTTCTGAATCTTCTTACTCTACACATCTCATTGTGTTCCTCTTCGTTTCCACCCTCTTCCCTCCCCCTCTCCAACATAACATCTTACTGCGACCGTAGCGGTCTCGCGGTTTCAGACTGCAGCGCCTAGAACCGCACACCCACTTCTGCCGGGGAATCAACACTGTCAAAAGCTTTTTCGAAGTCTACAAATGGTAACCCAGGTATTTGAAAATGACTGCCTTTCCACAGGGAGAAACAGGAAAAGCACCTTACGGGATACCAATTCGATTCTACACAGAGTACGCGAAAGAACTTGCCCCCTTCTAACAACCGTGTACCGCAAGTCTCTATAGGGACGGAAGGTTCCAAATGATTGAAAAAGAGCACAGGTTCCAAATGATTGAAAAAGAGCACAGGTAATCCCGTCGAGCAGATGTCTCTGACATCGATCTGTTGTAGAATTTTAGAACATGTTTTTTGCTCGTGTATCATGTCATTTCTGGAAACCCAGAATCTACTCTGTAGGAATCAACTTGGATTCCGGAAACAGCGATCGTGTGAGACCCAACTCGCTTTATTTGTTCAGGAGACCCAGAAAATATTAGATACAGGCTCCCAGGTAGATGCTATTTTCCTTGACTTCCAGAAGGCGTTCGATACAGTTCCGCACTGTCGCCTGATAAACAAAGTAAGAGCCTACGGAATATCAGACCAGATGTGTGGCTGGATTGAAAAGTTTTTAGCAAACAAAACACAGCATGTTGTTCTCAATGGAGAGACGTCTACAGACGTTAAAGTAACCTCTGGCGTGCCACAGGGGAGTGTTATCGGACCATTGCTTTTCACAATATATATAAATGACCTAGTAGATGGTGTCGGAAGTTCCATGCGGCTTTTCGCGGATGATGCTGTAGTATTCAGAGAAGTTGCAGCATTAGAAAATTGTAGCGAAATGCAGGAAGATCTGCAGCGGATAGGCACTTGGTGCAGGGAGTGGCAACTGACCCTTAACATAGACAAATGTAATGTATTGCGAATACATAGAAAGAAGGATCCTTTATTGTATGATTATATGATAGCGGAACAAACACCGGTAGCAGTTATTTCTGTAAAATAATTGGGAGTGTGCGTACGGAACGATTTGAAGTAGAATGATCATATAAAATTAATTGTTGGTAAGGCGGGTACCAGGTTGAGATTCATTGGGTGGTCCTTAGAAAATGTAGTCCATCAACAAAGGAGGTGGCTTACAAAACACTCGTTCGACCTATACTTGAGTATTGCTCATCAGTGTGGGATCCGTTCCTGGTCGGGTTGACGGAGAAGATAGAGAAGATCCAAAGAAGAGCGGCGCGTTTCGTCACAGGGTTATTTGGTAAGCGAGATAGCGTTACGGAGATGTTTAGCAAACTCAAGTGGCAGACTGCAAGAGAGGCGCTCTGCATCGCGGTGTAGCTTGCTGTCCAGGTTTCGACAGAGTGCGTTTCTGGATGAGTGTGGTGTCACCGCCAGACACCACACTTGCTAGGTGGTAGCTTTAAATCGGCCGCGGTCCACTAGTACATGTCGGACCCGCGTGTCGCCACTGTCAGGGATCGCAGACCAAGCGCCACCACAAGGCAGGTCTCGAGATTCGGAATAGCACTCGCCCCAGTTGTACGACGACTTTGCTAGCGACTACACTGACGAAGCCTTTCTCTCATTTGCCGAGAGACAGTTAGAATAGCCTTCAGCTAAGCCAACCTCGGGGAAGATCAGTTTGGATTCCGTAGAAACACTGGAACATGCGAGGCAATACTGACCTTACGACTTATCTTAGAAGAAAGATTAAGGAAAGGCAAACCTACGTTTCTAGCATTTGTAGACTTAGAGAAAGCTTTTGACAATGTTGACTGGAATACTCTCTTTCAAATTCTAAAGGTGGCAGGGGTAAAATACAGGGAGCGAAAGGCTATTTACAATTTGTACAGAAACCAGATGGCAGTTATAAGAGTCGAGGGGCATGAAAGGGAAGCAGTGGTTGGGAAGGGAGTAAGACAGGGTTGTAGCCTCTCCCCGATGTTGTTCAATCTGTATATTGAGCAAGCAGTAAAGGAAACAAAAGAAAAATTCGGAGTAGGTATTAAAATTCATGGAGAAGAAATAAAAACTTTGAGGTTCGCTGATGACATTGTAATTCTGTCAGAGACAGCAAAGGACTTGGAAGAGCAGTTGAATGGAATGGACAGTGTCTTGAAAGGAGGATATAAGATGAACATCAACAAAAGCAAAACAAGGATAATGGAATGTAGTCTAATTAAGTCGGGTGATGCTGAGGGAATTAGATTAGGAAATGAGGCACTTAAAGTAGTAAAGGAGTTTTGCTATTTGGGGAGCAAAATAAATGATGATGGTCGAAGTAGAGAGGATATAAAATGTAGACTGGCAATGGCAAGGAAGGCGTTTCTGAAGAAGAGAAATTTGTTAACATCCAGTATTGATTTAAGTGTCAGGAAGTCATTTCTGAAAGTATTCGTATGGAGTGTAGCCATGTGTGGAAGTGAAACATGGACGATAAATAGTTTGGACAAGAAGAGAATAGAAGCTTTCGAAATGTGGTGCTACAGAAGAATGCTAAAGATTAGATGGGTAGATCACATAACTAATGAGGAAGTATTGAATAGGATTGGGGAGAAGAGAAGTTTGTGGCACAACTTGACCAGAAGAAGGGATCGGTTGGTAGGACATGTTCTGAGGCATCAAGGGATCACCAATTTAGTATTGGAGGGCAGCGTGGAGGGTAAAAATCGTAGAGGGAGACCAAGAGATGAATACACTAAGCAGATTCAGAAGGATGTAGGTTGCAGTAGGTACTGGGAGATGAAAAAGCTTGCACAGGATAGAGTAGCATGGAGAGCTGCATCAAACCAGTCTCAGGACTGAAGACCACAACAACAACAACAAGTCAATGGCTACGACTAGCAAGGCGCCATTAACCATTTTAAGATAGAGTCTCACTTGTATCATCAAGGAATGCTGTATTCAAATGAAGGATTAAAAGTTAAGTATTATAGCAGCTACGTACTTTTCTTGCTACCATTCATTACGTATCCTGTTTCAGACCTCTCTTTAGCCAACGTGAGATTACGCGTGCCTTTCGGCTACTTCAGTGTGGCGTAGCTGTCTTGTTACGCCACAACAATGAGGTATCGAATATATTGCTTCCCCGTACTTATACCTCCCGAGGAGATCACAAATGTAAAATTAGAGAGATTCGAGCGCGCACGGAGGCTTTCAGACAGTCGTTCTTCCCGCGAACCATACGCGACTGGAACAGGAAATGGAGGTAATGACAGTGGCACGTAAGTGCCCTCCGCCACACACCGTTGGGTGGCTTGCGGAGTGTAGATGTAGATGTAGAACCAGATGAAGGAAAGCTCGAGTACGTGTGCTGCCCCACAGCGATAAACACAATTCTCAAAACCGGCGTGCACTTATTAAACGTAGTTCATCACAGTCAGAATTTAGCGGAATCATGAAGACAAAATACAGTGATTAACATATTTTGCAAAAGGGGAGAATATTTCTGGGTCATACATGACGCGCGGTATGTCCGATGAGTCGTCACCGGAGCCTGCTAGTAGGTTAGGCTGGGACTCGCGCCTGTAGTTTGGTAGTCGCCAGCCGAGCGACGGCCCGGTTTAATCAGCGTACGGCCGGCGCCGCACGCATACCAATCAGCCGGAGGCGCCTCTGGGCCCTCGTTCCACTCAGCGCGACTCATTCCGGCCTCCCCGCAGACTCACAGATGGATCAAAGAAAATCCACCGACAACCTCCAGCTGACAGTGGCCGTCATCTCAGTCGAAGACGACATACCTGGGGAATGAATCTGTAGGCTTCCTAGGACAATTACACTGATGAGAACTCATGTTATCAGCCGAAGGCGGACAAGTTCGCTACTCATCTTGAAAAGTAGTGCTCACTAAGACAGACGCGGTCTTCTTTGAATAGTTGAAGTTGACACGTCACACGAAACTGTGATGTGGAACAATGTCAGTAACATCATGCTATACGATATAGTTAATAAATATAATTTATTTCTCTGGTAGTGAAAAATCCCAAAATGGTTAGTTACATAAACCAATACTGGCTACCGCCAAAAAAAATTATAGTTGCGATCCTGGTGGACACAAATATTCTGTTGAAACAAAGAGTGTATACCGTGTTATCATAGACTGGTCGCGCTTTCGCATGAAACAACAGAAAAGGAGATTAATACGTAAAGCAACACTATATTTTTCAGAAAACAGATTGGTTTTATTCAGGATTCCAATACCTCACATTGTTCCACAATCGTTTGGCTGCAAAATCCTATTTTTCAGCATAATCTCTGTTCTCTCTACTGGTCGACATCGGGGCCAACGTCTTCCTGCATCAGTAACCTCCGCATCAGCCACTTACTGCTTCCTGCAGACTGCATCCTTCACTGGGCCGAACAGATGGAAATCAGAAAGCGCGAGATCCGGGCTGTAGGTTGGACCAATGAAGTTTTGTGAGTTCCTCTTGGGCACACAGACTTACACGAGGCCAGTTGTGGAGCGACATGTTTGATTGTGATCACGAATGAGAGTATCCGCTCGTTCCAACATTGAATTATGTGCAGCTGGCCGGCACGCGGGAGATGGGTTGAAATGTTCAAATGTGTGTGAAATCTTATGGGACTTAAGTGCTAAGGTTATCAGTCCCTAAGCTTACACACTACCTAACCTAAATTATCCTAAGAACAAACACACATACTCATGCCCGAGGGAGGACTCGAACCTCCGCCGGGACCAGCCACACACGGGAGATGGGGCAGGTATGCCCGACCTTGTTGCGATGTTGACAGACGCCTCAGACAACGACTCACCGTTCTTTTGTTCAATGCCAGATGTCCTTAGACATTCTGCAGGCGGTTATGAATATACGTGAAGCTCTGGTTTTCCACCAAAGGAAACTCAGCCACGGTTCTTTGCTTGGAACGCACCTCCATTATAGACGCCATTTTGGGTCTACGTATAGCGCCTCCACCTATGGAACTTCATCAAACCATAGGGGCTGCACCGAGAACATTCCACGATGACCCACAAAAAACTCCGCATTCTTTCAACCGAAACTCGGCGCAAAAAGGTAGTTGCATTACTTATTGAACGTCCCTCGTACGTGAAACTACAGGCTATCAGAGCTGTAAAGAATTGCGTGAACTGACAGAAATATATTTTTTGTTACCCTGAAAATTGTTGGTCCCAGAGCATTTATATTTTGAAGTCGATATACCAAATTGCATGCTCCACTTTTCTACATGTATGCATCGTTCTCTTCGTTCCATTTTCTAATTTTCATGTAAATGACAGTATGCCCGCTTTCTATGTTAGATATTCGTTTCAATATTACTGATTCAGTCAAACATTGTTGCCGTTATGATTCAAATTAAAACAGTGAAAAATTTAGAAACAAATTGCATGACAAAAGAAAAGAAATATGCACGCATCACCAGACAGCTTGTGCAAAATACAAAACTGGTCTGAACAAAATTCTAGCTAAAGGCAATTACTCTTGGAGTATTTGAGCAAAGAAACCTGTTTCTTTTCTTTCTGTTCCAACCAGTAACGCCCTTTACAAACGTTTATCAGACAGAGAGTTTGCTCATTAAGTCATTCTCACGCGGTACCATATGCCGAATACTTCAGAAATACTGAATTTCAGTAACATCGCTTTCAAAGAAGGCGACAACCATAGTTTAAATAGAAGACATTCGAAGACCAAAACATGATTGCTCCTTCTCAAACAACGAGTAGCAGCTGATGCACAGATTCAGTGACACGGAGACTTCAGTAGCAAAGATGTGTGTCAGATGTCAACAGGCAGATAGCATTGTTCAAAATTTTTCCCTTCGTAATTCTACACGTAATCCTTAAAACCCTCCTAGCATATTCGACTTTGTGTCAAACTTCGGAGGAACATTCTATCCAAATAAGCTCACCGAACAAATTCATAGTCGTCCTCTTAATGGAAAACAGCGCTCGCTTTGAGGCGCTGTAGATGGTGCGATCTGGCACTACCATTCGGCAATGTGACCCTCCAAGGTGGCATAGGTCATGAAAGTGAAATGGTGGTATATTTGTTGCATACTAGCTCGTACACAACGGTAAGTAGGGGTTGGCTACACAGTCGCGCGGTGACTGTCGTCGTAGGGTAGCTGGACAGGAGCAGAAATTATCAGCGAGCAAGTTAACACAACAGACAGGAGGTTTACTTAACTTGTATTTCTCCAAGTGTACGAAGCCTCATTACATATAACAAAGGAAGAAACGGAGTCCAGATATCTCATTTTCAACAAAGCACGAACGAAGGTGTTGCAGTGTAGGGCTCCAAGTGCAAGTGGGCTGAGCGACTGCCCCCAACCATCCTATATTGCGGTGGCAGAGGACAGTCGTAGTACAGAGCCGATGGAGGTGACTCAGCAGACACGCACCACTTGGTCTGCCAGATCCTGCGCGGCGGCTGTCGGCGTCACACAGAAACTTGCCTTTCCGTTACCAACCTTGATGCGCCGTGGGTGGTATTGAGATGTGATACCACAATTTCCTGTCGATTGTATTTAATCAGTGCAGATTGATGGGTCGAAGTGCAGACGCAACAGAATATCAGAAAGGATCTATTGTGTTTGACATTTCGATGCCCACAGTGAGAATGGAGTGTCCCGATTTGTTGGTGCATCTACGTAGACTGTTCAATGTGACTACAAGGCGTGGTATACCACACGCATTACTGAGCAAGGAGGCGCAATGGTTAGCACACCGGACTCACATTCGGGAGGACGACGGTTCAGACATGCAGCCATCTGTCCCGATTTCCCTATATCAAATGCGGCAAGGTTCTTTGAGAAGGGCATGACCGATTTCCTTTCCCATCCTTGACAAATCTGAACTTGTGCTCCGTCTTTACCTCGACGGTGAACGAAGGTTAAACCCTAAAATTCCTTCTTTTACCACTTGTAGCCACATAACGTGGTCACAGTGGCTGTAAAAAGATCGTCACGAACAGGGAGCAGAGAAGAGTGCCATGCTTTGCTAGCGACAATCGTTTTCGAAGCCGATATGAACTGTTGCTATCAATAACGGAGGACCATCTAAACCATTTTCCAAGTGAGCAATGGGAAAGGAATTCTGTGCAGTGGATATTTACATATGGCTATCTTTTATGGGCCGAACACAAGCTCACAAAAATTTTGATAGCATTATTGGGAGTTAACATGGACCTTTCAGTAAAGTAAAATTTGTAAAAAATAGCCTCGATTGTGAAGTCATTTATTAAAAATATGAGCGTTTTCGGCCTCAAGTAGTCGGCCATCTTCAGATAATGCACCATCTGGCTGACGATGATGACGCTTCGAATAGCTGTGATGACCCCAGTAGCAAAATTGCTGGCTGCAGTCAGCATAGCTGCGCCAAGCGCCGTCATCGTCAGCCACACGATACGTTATCTGAAGATGACCTACTACTAGAGGCCGAAACCTATCATATTTTTAATAAATGACTGTACGATCCAGACTGCTTTTTACTAGCTTTACCAACACAGCAGTAGTTGACTGAAGGCGTGTTGAAGAGTAGCGATTTTGCCCCTTTTCAGATGAGGCAAGGCTTCGAGTGCACCGACACCTCAATGAGGCGTTTAACCGCAGTGTACGGAGACTGCAGTTCAGGATGTGAGTAGCTCTATAATGTTTTCGGCTTATTTTTCGCACGATGACTTGGTTACACTCATTGAGGTACCATGACCGTGACCCAGAGTGTTGATTTCCAACTTAGCAAGCGATATATTAAGTATACCCAGTTCACGTTACCGTTTTGTTCATTGTTAAGTTGCTATTCCAATATTGAAGAGCCTCTGCAACACTGATACGAGTTGAGGAGAGGAATAGCAGTAGACTGAGGCATGAATTGGAATTTGCATCGGAGAGGGAGACATGCTACAGTAATCTGTGTGAGACGGTGGCGCAATGGTTAGCACATCTGCCTAGTCAGCAGGAGACCTCGGTTCGAATTCCAGTGCTGGTAGATATTTTTCTTCATTGCTTCAACCTACATCATTGTTGTAGAAGTATCAAGTGTTGCTCTGTATTCGTGGCGAGTATCCAAGACGACGACAGCCGTATTGACAGGGCTGCACGCACACATTCCAGGCTTGACGAACACTCAGATGCCCTATCGCGTCTCCACTGGCCCACTAAATATACAGGAAATGTCTGGGACTATTTGGAAAGCGGGTGGAAGGCAGGATTCAACATATCTGTATTTTCGTATCCCAACAGGATATAAATATCATTGTGTGGCTTCAGCTTAATATGGCTTACCCAAAGAAACCTCTAGGCTTCTAGACGCGTTGAGGCCTTTATAGAGACTTGAGATGGTGTTGCACAGTATCAGCGTGGTTTATCTTCGGTGTGGCAGACACACACTTTGCCAGCTGTACTTACGTTAACCGTTAAAACTATGCTTCCATAACGACTGTAAGCATTTGTCAACAATATTTGGTACATCACGACTCTCTAGTTCGATCCTAGGAGAAATTTTCAAATGATATCAGGAAATTGTTAAGCATATCATCGGTGATAAACTTGGGGAACCGAGCCCTGCATGTACCTGAGATTTGTATCGATGCCGCCAAATAAACTGCCCAAAACAGGTTTTGCAACGCGCTCATGACTTGTACAGCTTGTGGTGTTTTGATAGGAAACTCTTTATGGACTCTTTTGTCCACAGGAAACCGCTGAGTGCAGCCTCGTGTGTTCTTGATGCCGTGCAAGAGTGGGAGAGGCTTGAATAGCTAAGTCTCGTCCACCTTGTACATAGTATTACAAGAAGAATTCAACAACGTTACAAACCACGGCACTGAATGTTATCCTGCAGCACATTCAAAGGCGTGTAAAGATGTTCCTTTCGAAGAGACCCCTTTCATTTTCTATTCCACATCAACATACATACTCTACAAGCCACTGTACGTGCGCGGGTTAGATTACCACATACTATTATTACTATTTTCCTTTTCTGTTACACTTGCAAATAGAGTGAGGAAACAACGACTGTCTATAAGCCTCCGTGCGAGCCCTAATTTCTCTCAGCATATCTTCGTGGTTTTTACGCGAAATGTGAGTAGAAGGCAGCAGAATCGATCTGCAGTCAGCCTAAAATGACGATTCTTTAAATTTTCGCAGTAATAACTCCCGAAAACGGTGTTGTCTTCCCTGCAGGAATTACCATTTGAGTTCACGAAAAGCTTCCGTAATACCTGCATGCTGATCTAACCTATCGATAACAAATTTAAAATCAAGCCTCGGAATTTCTCCGATGTCCTCATTTAATCCGACCTGGTGGGAATCGCAAACTCTCGAGGTGTAGTCAAGAATGGGTCGTACGCCGTCTCCTTTGTAGATGAGATACACATTCCCAAAATTCTTCCAATAAACCGAAGTCGAGCACCCCTTCCCGACTTCCACATAGACATGCTCACTGCATTTCACACTGTTTTGCAACAGTACGCCTAGATACATTATCAATGAGACTGTGTCAAGCAGCACATTACTAGTGTTGTATTCAAACGTTACATGATTGTTTTTCCCACTGATGCGCATTAAATTACATTTTTCAACATTTAGAGCAAATTGCCTTTCATCACATCAACTAGAAAGTCTGTCTACGTCACCATGTATTTATTTATTTATTTACTCGTCAAGTTCCGTAGGACCAAATTGAGGAGCAAATCGCGAAGGTCATGGAACGTGTAAGTGCATGAAATTACAACATAAACGTAATAACAGATAAAAATAACTGTTCATGAACCTTAAAAAAGTCCGTCCATAAGTTTAAGTAAACGCTATCAGCAATACAATAAAAATCAGCTTAATTTTTCAAGGAACTCCTCGGCAGAATGGAAGGAATGACCCATCAGGAAACTCTTCAGATTTGAAGGTTTGATTTGAAAGCGCGTGGATTACTGCTAAGATTTTTGAATTAGAGTGGCAGCTTATTGAAAATGGATGCAGCAGTACACTGCACACCTTTTTGCACAAGAGTTAAGGAAGTCCGATCCAAATGCAGGTTTGATTTCTGCCGAGTATTAACCGAGTGAAAGCTGCTTATTCTTGGGAATAAACTAATATTGGTAACAAGGAATATACGTATTGAGAGGCCAATGTCAAAATACCCAGACTCGTGAACAGAGGTCGACAAGAGGTTCGTGAACTAACACCACTTATTGCCCGTACAGCCCGTTTCTGAGCCAAAAATATCCTTTTAGAATGAGAAGAGTTACCCCAAAATATAATACAATTCGACAATAGCGAATGAAAATAACCAAAGTAGACTAATTTTCGTGACGAACGATCACTCACTTCTGATACCGTTCGAATAGTAAAAATGGCATTATTAAGTCTTTGAACAAGATCCTGAACGTGGGCTTTCCTCTACAGCGTACTATCTATCTGAACACCTAGAAATCTGAACTTTTCAGTTTCACTAATCATATGCCCATTCTGTGAAATTAAAACGTCAGGTTTTGTTGAATTGTGTGTTAGAAACTGTAAAAACTGAATCTTACTGTGATTTAGCGTTAGTTTATTTTGTATAAGCCATGAACTGAGGTCATGTACTGCACTATTTGAAACCGAGTCAATGTTGCACACAACATCCTTTACTACCAAGCTAGTGTCATCAGTAAACAGAAATATTTTAGAAATATAGCCACTCAAGGACGACCCATTCCCGTACACTACAAACTCATCAGCAAACAGCCGTAAATCGCTGTAGGCCATAAAACCTGTCCGCTTGGTCGTTTATGTAGATAGAAAATAAGAGCGATCCTCCCACACTCCCCTGGGGCACTCCTGACGATACCTTTGTCTCCGGTGAACACTCGCCGAATCTAAGAATATGGAATCTGCCTGTTGCCCTCCATCCGTGGCAAGTTGGATTGCGGGGAAAGGGCAAGCTGAGTCTCGCACGAGCGATGTTTTCTAAATCAGTGCCGACTTGTGGACATGAACTTTTCTGTCTCAAGTAAATTTATCATGTTCGAAATCAGAATGTGTTCAGGAATTTTGCAGCGAACTGATCGCAGGGATATCTGTCTGTTAGTTTACTCATGTTGAGCTCGAAGGGGCCGTCAAAAATGGCTCTGAGCACTATGGGATTTAACATCTGAGGTCATCTGTTCCCTAGACTTAGAACTACTTAAACCTAACTAATCTAAGGATATCACACACATCCATGCCCCAGGCAGGATTCAAACCTGCGACCGTAGCAGCAGGGCGGTTCCGGACTGAAGCGCCTAGAACAGCTCGGTCACAAAGGCCGGCGAAGGGACCATCTGTAGTGATTACTTAGGAGAAGAACTTTTTAGCCGAGACTGCTACAAAAACTTTATTGTACACAACCAGTTTCGGTAAAAGTAAGTTACCATCTTCAGATCTTCATAAAGGTTATTACAAACATCTTGTGCCAGTTACACATAAAATGTTTACATTATGTACCTGGAATTCAATGAAAAGATTTTGTGTGTAACTGGCACAAGATATTTACAGTAACCTTCATGAAGATCTGAGGATAGTAACTTAGTTTTACCGTAACTGGTTGTCTACAATAAAGATTTTTCAGCGAAATCGGCTAAGGACCTCTTCTTCTCCTAAGTAATATCTGTCTGTACATATGGGAGTCACCAGAGCTTTTTAACAGTCGGTTGGGACTTCGTCCTGGGTGAGAGATTCCCGATAGATGCAGAGCTGTTGTTTTGATTTTGTTTCGCAGTTATCTTTTTAGTTTAATACCCCAGTCAACTTCAACTCAAGCTTACATTCCCCTCAGTGAAGTTCAGTAGAGTGCAGTATGTCTCCAACTGTGCACGGGGCAATGCGACTTGTGTGGACTGTTCCGTCTGTCAGCGCGCTTCGAAATCTCGTTTGAAGCTCACAAGGGACCTGTGCCTACTCGTCACTAC
The DNA here is from genome assembly GCF_021461385.2 of Schistocerca piceifrons. Lineage (NCBI taxonomy): Eukaryota > Metazoa > Arthropoda > Insecta > Orthoptera > Acrididae > Schistocerca > Schistocerca piceifrons. The sequence continues at coordinate 1,021,320,982 of NC_060138.1, read as the reverse complement.
CGATTTCGTCAACATTTATTGTATGGCCGGGGCTTGGCCAGAAATGAAAGAAGTGGAATCTGCAGTGGCCAAGCGTCTAGAAGAAAAGTAGCTTGCGTGCAGCAAATGTGGAAACGTGAACTATGGCGATGTTATTTCCAAATGCGTCCATCCAGGACCACCACGCTGTTATTCTTTTCTTGGCTGCCGGTAGACATTCATCGGAGAATGAGGAATGTGTCGCAAACTACCGTTGTTCAGTGCAGGTCGCGAGTCGACACAAGACACCGCTCGACCTGGGATGCCAGTCTCAGCTGGGAGACTCGAATTGGAGACACTCGAACATCCACCCTGCAATTCTGATCTCTCTCCAGGTGAATAGCACGCCGTCGGTCCCATAAAAAAGGCCTTATAGCGTCGACGATTCCTGTCGAATGAGGATGTGAAGGAGGCACCTACGAACTTCTTCAAGCACCAGGAGACGGTGTTTACCAAACAAGTATCTACAATCTGGTGCGTCGGCGGGATGGTTGCCTCAGTGCCCATGGTGATTGTATCTGACTGGCATACTGCTTCTGGACTGTCCGGTCTTTTTGATCACCCTTGTACGGCCCTTCCTTGGAAATTCGTTTGCAATCTCAATTTTTCCTTACTTGTAAAGGGAGTTTAATAGATTCCGTTTTGAAATTATAGCATTTACTTTAAGCGTACTGCAGTCTTCATCTGAAATTACAAAAATTACTCCGGAAAAGCAATATTTTTCCAAATGTTAAAAACCATTCGAAGGAACATCGTGATGTACCTAGAAATAAGTGTTCTAGTCAAACTTTAAAGTGTCGCAATCTAGTAAATCTTGTCAGTACTGTATTTAATAGTCCAAGTGTTACATTATTAATGTGTTACGCGCCAGTAATCATTAAGTGACTTGAAATTAAGAATCAGAACTATCAAAAACCAGTTACAATTTCAAAACATTTTGAAATGTAAGTTGGAAACTAACACGAATATCCATTTTCAACAGAGGGAAAATCGTTAAGACATTAAAGAAGCTCAGTTAATATGTGAACATGTGTTCCAAGATTGAACACTTTCTTCCTTTTCAAGGTACAAGACGGTACACGACCGCCGAAGTATGGCCTAACCATCTACAAGTTATGCCGCCAGTCTAAAAAAATACACTGAATTTTACTCAACGCAGAAATCTGTAATTGAAGAATTAACAATATCCTTCAGATATCTTTAATACATTCTACGGCACTTAAAAATGCAGAAATCTTAATATTTACAAACGCTGCACAAAACACAAAAAAAATGGTTCAAATGGCTCTAAGCACTATGGGACTCTACTACTGTGGTCATCAGTCCCCTAGAACTTAGAACTACTTAAACCTAACTAACCGAAGGACATCACACACATCCATGCCCGAGGCAGGATTCGAACCTGCGACCGTAGAAACACAAAACTCAACCGATGACTTCGCTGTTTGGTCTCTTCCCCCAAACAACACAACACAACCACAAAACTTATGTCTCACAACCACAAAAACATTATTTCCAAAAACCTGCCTGCGGAAGTTTCTAGCGGGAATTCCTTCATGTGTTTCTAGAACCAGTCACGAGACTAAAATACCGGCCGAAAAGCTTCATGTGTATCTAGGTTAACTATGCTCGATGAACACCATTCTCGCCTATATCCAAATTTCATTTTTTGGAAAATTCTCACATTCATAACAGTAATCAGAGTGTCGTTGGGTCAAGTCCATACGCGAAAGCTTTCTTTTATTTTCAATTTTTACGATCCTGAAAGTGCAAAAAAACCGAAACAGTACTCAATATATTGTACTTATTATAATTTTTCGTAACACGCGTTAAAAATAAAGACAAGGAAAGTTTTAACGAAATATTTCATTATACTAAAACATTTTTAAGCTAAATCTATGAAAACTGATATTTGACTTCTCTCTTAGAAATAAAGAAATACGTGTTAGGGGATGAAAGTTTCTGTGGAACTATCACCACAGGAACTTGTAAGGCACGATTAACAAAACCTTCAACTCCAGCTACCAGAATATCTTTTTGATCAGAAATACGTTTGGAAAAGATCATGCTTTTAACGGATGACTAGTTCATGTCGGCTATGGAATCCAGGATAACAGAGCTGAATCTATGCATACCTGATAAAAACTAAGAAAGAGAAAACTAATAACGACGCGATGGAGAAGTATAAAATAAACTTGATTTTGCATCAGAGAAGTAGAATAAAACGTATGGGGAACAACAAAGTTTATAATATTCGATACTGCGACCATTACAGCGAACTTAGTATCTTGGCGGAGTGACAGAAAATCATGCTCAGACTTTATATCGATTCATCAAAGGTACATTTACTGAACATTTATTTTCTTTATTTATTTGCTGGCATTGGATGGATCTGTTGTCTAGGTACTATAGCAGATCGTTTTATATCTGATATTACAATTTTCAGTTTTTTGTAGATGTGTTGCACTCAGCAAGGGGAGAATTTTAACCAGTTACGTCACGTCAGTGTTTTAGTAAATTGTAACTATGAGTTCAGGTAATAAGGTAGCGTACTGTAATATTATAACTAAGTTAGAATTACGATGTAAACTAAATGTATGTTAATATTGTTGAGCTGTCTGTACTCTGCTACATATATTTAAGGCATTGTAATAATATTACTGACACTTACTATTTAATAATATTACATCAAGTTACGAGGATCATTCAATAAGTAATGCTCCACATTTTTAAAAAAGCCGTTAATATACATAGACAAACGCCCTTGTTGGTGCTTCACATTTGATGTTTGTTCCGTGCGCTGATAAAGTTTCATATAGCTATGGCAGATGTCAGAGCCTTAGCACGTCGTCAAGATGGCGTCTACATTCGACTCACGTTACAGGCAGCGGGTTGTTATTGAATTCTTGAGTGCAGAAAAAGAAACCGTGGTGAACATCCATAAACGTTTGTATGCTGTATATGTCGACGTTGCAGTTGAAAGGAGGACACTTGGGCGATGGGTAAAGAAAGTTACAGGCTCAGCAAAAGGCAGAAACAGACCTCTGTGATCAGCCACGCTCTGGACGCCCTGTCACAGCCACTGCTCCAGACCTGCTGAATCGTGCAGATTCCATTATACACTTTGGGCCACTTTGAAGATGACGAGAGTGTCAGTCATGGAGTGAAAACATGGCTACGCCTAGAGGACAAGAGCTTTTATCTGCAGGGAATACATGGTCTTCCACAACGTTGGCGTACGACCATAGAACGTGATGGAGACTACGTAGAAAAATAGGACGTGGACAAGGCATGTTGATGTATATTATCACCAAATTCTGAGTCTTAACAATAAATATAATCTGAGAAAAAAAGTGGGGCATTACTTATTGAACGACCCTCGTACTATGATATGTGGACAGGTATGGAGATGCTTGTACTTTTAGTACTGAGTTTCAGCCCCTAGCCAGGTGGTATGATCCAGTTTAGAGAGACTGGATCCATATCACCCGGCTCTCTAAACGATGGTGCCAGCGCGCATTGGTGTACTATTTCACTGAACTGCAAGGCGATCAGATGAAGACGTGTGCATCTGTCATAGAGCCAGGCATCATCATCCACACCTCGTCTTCTCGCAGCACTTTATTTTCATTGCCCATTTGCACCAAGCTGTCTCAAATGCAGAATGGTCTCTACTGAGTGCACACACTGCAGTTCAGCCTATACATCGAAGAAGCAATGATGGAATTAAAAGACAGGTTCAAGAGTAGAATTAAAATCTTATCAATGAGAAGATTAGCAGATGACATTGCTATCCTCACTCGTCATCAGCAGTGTCTGCGTTGCTAGTGTGCAGCTACTACAGGTAACAGGAGGATACAGGGAGAGGAGTGTGGTATTACCTGTCGAAGCTCTCCTCGCGGTTGTGCAGCAGCGTCTCCTTGGTGGTGGAGCGCGCCCGGCACGACAGCACCAGGTACAGCAGCGCCAGCAGCACCAGCATCGCCCCTGCAACACCAAAGACACAGTGGAGGGCACAGAACTCTCTGTCTCAACACGCGAACCATCAACTGCAGCGGATAGGCACTTGGTGCAGGGAGTGGCAACTGACCCTTAACATAGACAAACTTAATGTATTGCGAATACATAGAAAGAAGGATCCTTTATTGTATGATTACGTGATAACGGAACAAACACCGGTAGCAGTTACTTCTGTAAAATATCTGGGAGTATGCGTACGAAACGATTTCAAGTGGAATGATCATATAAAATTAATTGTTGGTAAGGCAGGTGCCAGGCTAAGGTTCGTTGGGAGAGTCCTTAGAAATTGTAGTCCATCAACAAAGGAGTTGGATTACAAAACACTCGTTCGACCTATACTTGAGTATTGCTCACCATTGTGGGATCCGTGCCAGGTTGGGTTGACAGAGAAGATAGAGAAGATCCAAAGAAGAGCGGCGCGTTTCGTCACAGGGTTATTTGGTAAGCGAGATAGCGTTACGGAGATGTTTAGCAAACTCAAGTGGCAGACTCTGCAAGAGAGGCGCTCTGCATCGCGGTGTAGCTTGCTGTCCAGGTCTCGAGAGAGTGCGTTTCTGGATGATGTATCGAATATATTGCTACCCCCTACTTATACCTCCCGAGGAGATCACGAACGTAAAATTAGAGAGATTCGAGGGCACACGGAGGCTTTCTGGCAGTCGTTCTTCCCGCGAACCATACGCGACTGGAACAGGAAAGGGAGGTAATCACAGTGGCACGTAAAGTGCCCTCCGCCACACACCGTTGGGTGGCTTGCGGAGTGTAGATGTAGATGTAGAGTGGCCAAAAGTCACGAGAGGGCTCTGCATGTGCCCGTCGCTCTCCCGCGAGCCCTCAAAACCTGAAGTCAGACGTCGAGACGTGAACACTATATGGCGTTGGAAACGTGGACAGATACTGATCCACGCAACTCGTAGTGTTACCCACAATTTGCTGCTGTCGTTCATTTATCGCTGGTTTCGTGGGGTCAACAGTGTTTCATATATTCTCGACTACCTTAGATCAAGAACGAAGTGCTCTGATTAAAAAGAACGTAAGACAAGGATATTGTCTTTTGCCCCTACTTTTCAATCTATAAACCGAAGAATTAATGGTGTAAACAAAAGAAGGATTCAAGATTTGGATTAAAATACAAGGTGAAAAGATATCAATGATAAGATTCGCTGATGAGATTGCTATCCACGGTGAAAGTGACGATGAATTGCAGAATCTGTTGAATGGAATGAACAATCTAATAAATACAGAATATGGATTGAGAGTAAATCGCGAAGATGAAAGTAATGAGAGGCAGCAGAAATGAGAACAGCGAGGTACTTAACATCAGGATTGACTGTGACGAAGTAGATGAAGTTAAGGAATTCTGTTACCTTGGTAATAAAATAACCAATGACGGACGGAGCAAGGAGGACATCAAAAACACACTAGCACTGGCTAAAAGGACATTCCTGGCTAAGAGAAGGTCACTAGTACCAAACATAGGACTTAATTTGACAACAGAGCATCGTATGGTAGTGAAACATGCACTGTGAGAAAACCGGAACAGAAGAGAACCGAAGCATTTTAGATGTGGTGCTGAAGCAGAATGTTGAAAATTAGGTTGATTCATAACGTAAGGAATTAGGAGGTTCTCTGCATAATAGGCGAGGAAAAGAATACATGGAAAACACCGACAAGTATAAGGGACAGGATGGTAGGACACCTATTAACACATCACGGAATAAGTTCCACGTTACTGGAGGGAGCTGTAGAGAGTAAAAACTATACAGCAAGACAGAGATTGGAATACATGCAGCAAATAATTGAGGACATAGATTGCAAGTGCCAATCTGAGATGTAAGGATTTGACTCAGGAGAGGAATTCTTGGCGGGTCTCAGAAGACTGCAGTGTGTGTAAAAAAAAAAAAAAAAAAAAAAAAAAAAGGATAGAGAGAGCGAGAGAGAGAGCTTAGAGCCCACTGCTTTGGTCACATAATCAGTATCACCCGCACAGATTTTTTGTTTTACCGTAATCAAGTTTGTATGTTGTTACGCACGCCCATGCAAACAGTGGATTTAACCAATGCAAGGTAAGCTGCTGACAGGATATTAAATTTTAGTAAAGCAACTCTTCATATAATACTTGCACATTTTTTTAAAGAAATTAATTGAATTTATATATTTTACGGACACTGATTACATACAAATCAACGATCTACTAATAGTGTATGTGACCGTCTCAAATGAATATTCCTGTACATGGTATGGCTCTTGAACTTGGTGTCTATGTTGTCATCAGTAATGATTAGTTTGCGTAGTAATTACAACAAAAATAATTCTATAAACATATATTACGCTTACCGAAAAATTAATATATTAAACATGCATTTCTTTTTCTACGCAGTTGTGACAAAACAGATTCGTCGTGGTGACTGTTAAATATCTCTGTTTGATTTCATTCACAAATTGCAACACTTTCTGAACTTTTCACGCTAATTAAGGCCATAGAAGCATGGCCTTTTCCGAACGTACTTGACCAAAAAGATAATGTAGTAACTGGAGGTTTTGTTAATCGTGCCTTTTAAGTTGTTGTGATACTTCCACAAAAACTTTCATCCCTTAATACATATTTATTTATTTCTAACCTAGAAGTCAAATACCAATTTTCATAGATTTATCTTTAAAAATGTTTCAGTATAATGAAATATTTTCATTAAAACTCTCATCTCCGGTTTCAGCCGTTTAGGGGTACGATTTCCAAAGACACTGAAACACGTATATTTTTTTATTTCCAACCTAACCGAGAAATCAAATACAAATTACCACATATTTACCTTTAAAAATGTTTTCCTAATGAAATACTTTTATAAAACTTTTCATACACTTACCACGGTTCTCGCAGATCCCCCCCCCCCGTCGAAGGTTTGAATCCTCACTCGGGCATGGGCGTGTGTGTTGTCCTTAGAGTAAGTAAGTTTAAGTAGTGTGTAAGCCAGGGACCGATGACCTCTGCACTTTGGTCCCTTAAGAACTTCCCACAAATTTCCAGTTTTTTCATCCACTGTGTTATCCCTTAAAGGTTCAATTTCCGAAAACACAGGAACACATATTTTAATTATTTATAAGCGAGAAGTCAAATATTAATGTTCGTAGATATACACTCCTGGAAATGGAAAAAAGAACACATTGACACCGGTGTGTCAGACCCACCATACTTGCTCCGGACACTGCGAGAGGGCTGTACAAGCAATGATCACACGCACGGCACAGCGGACACACCAGGAACCGCGGTGTTGGCCGTCGAATGGCGCTAGCTGCGCAGCATTTGTGCACCGCCGCCGTCAGTGTCAGCCAGTTTGCCGTGGCATACGGAGCTCCATCGCAGTCTTTAACACTGGTAGCATGCCGCGACAGCGTGGACGTTAACCGTATGTGCAGTTGACGGACTTTGAGCGAGGGCTTATAGTGGGCATGCGGGAGGCCGGGTGGACGTACCGCCGAATTGCTCAACACGTGGGGCGTGAGGTCTCCACAGTACATCGATGTTGTCGCCAGTGGTCGGCGGAAGGTGCACGTGCCCGTCGACCTGGGACCGGACCGCAGCGACGCACGGATGCACGCCAAGACCATAGGATCCTACGCAGTGCCGTAGGGGACCGCACCGCCACTTCCCAGCAAATTAGGGACACTGTTGCTCCTGGGATATCGGCGAGGACCATTCGCAACCGTCTCCATGGAGCTGGGCTACGGTCCCGCACACCGTTAGGCCGTCTTCCGCTCATGCCCCAACATCGTGCAGCCCGCCTCCAGTGGTGTCGCGACAGGCGTGAATGGAGGGACGAATGGAGACGTGTCGTCTTCAGCGATGAGAGTCGCTTCTGCCTTGGTGCCAATGATGGTCGTATGCGTGTTTGGCGCCGTGCAGGTGAGCGCCACAATCAGGACTGCATACGACCGAGGCACACAGGGCCAACACCCGGCATCATGGTGTGGGGAGCGATCTCCTACACTGGCCGTACACCACTGGTGATCGTCGAGGGGACACTGAATAGTGCACGGTACATCCAAACCGTCATCGAACCCATCGTTCTACCATTCCTAGACCGGCAAGGGAACTTGCTGTTCCAACAGGACAATGCACGTCCGCATGTATCCCGTGCCACCCAACGTGCTCTAGAAGGTGTAAGTCAACTACCCTGGCCAGCAAGATCTCCGGATGTGTCCCCCATTGAGCATGTTTGGGACTGGATGAAGCGTCGTCTCACGCGGTCTGCACGTCCAGCACGAACGCTGGTCCAACTGAGGCGCCAGGTGGAAATGGCATGGCAAGCCGTTCCACAGGACTACATCCAGCATCTCTACGATCGTCTGCATGGGAGAATAGCAGCCTGCATTGCTGCGAAAGGTGGATATACACTGTACTAGTGCCGACATTATGCATGCTCTGTTGCCTGTGTCTATGTGCCTGTGGTTCTGTCAGTGTGATCATGTGATGTATCTGACCCCAGGAATGTGTCAATAAAGTTTCCCGTTCCTCGGACAATGAATTCACGGTGTTCTTATTTCAATTTCCAGGAGTGTAGTTTAAAGTTCCTTGTCTAGTTCTTTAATAATGATTTATTTTCGAAAACAACTTTCACCCACTATTTCACCCCTTAGGGGTTGAATTTCCAAAAATTATGCCCCTCACACACTTACGGAAAAAACCACAACACCCAAAAGGAGTCGTGTGACATAGACAATAGTTGGTAGGCGTGTTTCTACGTCGCGAAGATGATGTCTATTCAATTTTCGCGCGAGTCGCATACGAGCTGCGCGGGTAGCGCCACTATGAGGAGGCAAATCAGGTTTGCTTTAAATATACACGCTGCAACGGTTGTGGGCTTGTTATCTTTGAGACTGGACGCAGTGAGTCGATTTTAGTCAAGAATGCCTTTAAGGCGACAATAATTCCGTTATCAACACCTCACGAAGTTCTACGAGGTCGTGTACTATGGCTACGAGAAGATGTACGTTCCTTCTGTGATACTGCAGAAAGACTTGGCTGGAAGGTAGCCACTATTCACGATTGCTGACAGCGGTGGTCACGACAATGTACGGCCGCAAGAGAAGAATAACCATCGTGCTAGGCGAATGGCTCTGGCGAATCATACTACACTCCTGGAAATTGAAATAAGAACACCGTGAATTCATTGTCCCAGGAAGGGGAAACTTTATTGACACATTCCTGGGGTCAGATACATCACATGATCACACTGACAGAACCACAGGCACATAGACACAGGCAACAGAGCATGCACAATGTCGGCACTAGTACAGTGTATATCCACCTTTCGCAGCAATGCAGGCTGCTGTTCTCCCATGGAGACGATCGTAGAGATGCTGGATGTAGCCCTGTGGAACGGCTTGCCATGCCATTTCCACCTGGCGCCTCAGTTGGACCAGCGTTCGTGCTGGACTTGCAGACCGCGTGAGACGACGCTTCATCCAGTCCCAAACATGCTCAATGGGGGACAGATCCGGAGATCTTGCTGGCCAGGGTAGTTGACTTACACCTTCTAGAGCACGTTGGGTGGCACGGGATACATGCGGACGTGCATTGTCCTGTTGGAACAGCAAGTTCCCTTGCCGGTCTAGGAATGGTAGAACGATGGGTTCGATGACGGTTTGGATGTACCGTGCACTATTCAGTGTCCCCTCGACGATCACCAGTGGTGTACGGCCAGTGTAGGAGATCGCTCCCCACACCATGATGCCGGGTGTTGGCCCTGTGTGCCTCGGTCGTATGCAGTCCTGATTGTGGCGCTCACCTGCACGGCGCCAAACACGCATACGACCATCATTGGCACCAAGGCAGAAGCGACTCTCATCGCTGAAGACGACACGTCTCCATTCGTCCCTCCATTCACGCCTGTCGCGACACCACTGGAGGCGGGCCGCACGATGTTGGGGCGTGAGCGGAAGACGGCCTAACGGTGTGCGGGACCGTAGCCCAGCTTCATGGAGACGGTTGCGAATGGTCCTCGCCGATACCCCAGGAGCAACAGTGTCGCTAATTTGCTGGGAAGTGGCGGTGCGGTCCCCTACGGCACTGCGTAGGATCCTACGGTCTTGGCGTGCATCCGTGCGTCGCTGCGGTCCGGTCCCAGGTCGACGGGCACGTGCACCTTCCGCCGACCACTGGCGACAACATCGATGTACTGTGGAGACCTCACGCCCCACGTGTTGAGCAATTCGGCGGTACGTCCACCCGGCCTCCCGCATGCCCACTATACGCCCTCGCTCAAAGTCCGTCAACTGCACATACGGTTCACGTCCACGCTGTCGCGGCATGCTACCAGTGTTAAAGACTGCGATGGAGCTCCGTATGCCACGGCAAACTGGCTGAGACTGACGGCGGCGGTGCACAAATGCTGCGCAGCTAGCGCCATTCGACGGCCAACACCGCGGTTCCTGGTGTGTCCGCTGTGCCGTGCGTGTGATCATTGCTTGTACAGCCCTCTCGCAGTGTCCGGAGCAGGTATGGTGGGTCTGACACACCGGTGTCAATGTGTTCTTTTTTCCATTTCCAGGAGTGTATATCTGCAGCAGCAAACTGCGTAACAGTTGGCACCACAGTCACACGACGAACTGGTAGATATCGGTCGAACCAGACGTCCTGTAGCGTGCATTCCACTGATCCCAAATCACCTCCATTTGCGACTTCAATGGTGTCAAGCGAGAGCTCATTGGTGGGCAGGGTGGAGGTCTGTTGTGTCTGCTGATGAAAGCTGTTCCAGCCTACGTGTCAGTGGTGACAATGTGTTGATTACGAGGAGGCCTGTTGAGGGCCTGCAACCAACGTGAAAGACACACTGGACCTACACCTGGAGTTATGGTCTGAGGTGCCATTTCCTATGACGCAAGAACACTGTCGTGGTTATCCCACACACCCTCGCTACGAATCGATACGGTTATTCGACCTGTTGTGCCACCATTTATGAACAGCATTGCAGAAGGTGTTTCGCAGCAGGATAACGCTCGCCCACATACCACTATCACAACCCAACATGCTCTATACAGTGTCGACATGTTGATTTGACCTGTTCGATCACCGGATCTGTATACAATTGAGCACAAATGGGACATCATCGGACGACAACTCCAGTGTCATCCACAAATAGCTTTAAGCGTCCCTGTGTTAACCGATCAATTGCAACAGGTATGGAATTCCATCACACAAACTGATATACGGCATCTGTACAACACAATGCGTGCACGTCTGCATGCTTTCATTCCACTTTCTATTGGTTACACTGGTTATTAATGTGCCAGCATTTCAAATTTGCAATAATTTATTTCGCACTTGCATTAACCTGAGATCTTGCAATTTTAATCACTTGAATATGTTACCTACATAAAAGTATCCCCAAAATTTCATTATCCTACATCAATAATTTTTTGGTGTTGCGATTTTTCTTTCGTCAATGTTTCTTTTTTTTAGTTTTATTTCTGACCGAGAAACCAAATACCATTTTTCGTAATTCTAGTTTCGAAATTGTCTTGATAGCGGCATATTTTCAAAACCCTTTCAACCCTTGTATCACTCCTTTAGGGGAGCAATTTCCAAAATTCATTTCATAAATGACGCCTTCAACATACAATGACGTGTCAAAAGTCATGAGATACTGCTTCATACCGTGTAGGATCCCCATCTGCCCGGCATGGTGCAGCAACTCGACTTGGTTCAAATGGTACAACTGGCTCTGAGCACTATGGGACTTAACTTCTGAGGTCATCAGTCCCCTAGAACTTAGAGCTACTTAAACCTAACCAACCTAAGGGCATCACACACATCCATGCCCGAGGTACGATTCGAACCTGCGACCGTAGGAGTTGCTCGACTACAGCGGCTGGCTCAAAATTCATATTTTTGGAAGTTTTACACTGATTCTGAATGATTGCATACATAAACTTCAACCCAACTTTCGAAAGAAAAATCACAATTTCCCTAAATTTGGAAACAAGGCTTACATTCTGATAAATGGATGTGATCCAACAAATGACTACGATAGAAAAGATTCACATGCTTTAGGAGAATTCTGGGAAACCTCGCGATCAGGCCCTGAAGACCACGTTCTAGTCGACCGACCGCCTTGTCATCCTCAGTCAATCATCATCGGGCGCGGTATGGATTGGCATAGGGTCAGCACATCACACTCCCAACTGTTGTCAACGTTTCAACTTTGGAGCCGCTACATCTCGATCTTGTAGCTCCTCAGGTGACACGTGACAACCCAGTCCTCCCACCAGCAAAACGCCCTGGCAGTGTCGGGAATCGAACCCAAGCCCCCGGATGAGAGTCTGTCGCGTTTACCACTCTGCGGTCACTGGAGGACACGACAAATAAAATCTCTAAACATTATGTGAAACGTCTATTACATTTCAATGGACAGCTCAACAAAGCAAAAAATTCAAGAAAACCACAGTTCTCACGTCCCAAAAGCGAACAAATAAAAACGGTGGTGCGGGAGGCTATCAAAATCCATAACGAACGAATAATAAAGAAATCTTTTGAGTAAGACCACAGTCTCATGCAAATTAAAAGTAGACAAAAATCTAACAGAAAAAACCACAAATGAACGAAACACTCAGAGCTGATCCAAATTACCTGTAACTCACCAAGGAAGCAATTCTTCAGGAAATATCACGTTTTGGAAGGAACTTGCAGACCTGCTGAAAAACTCTATGAGTTTGGGCCATCTCCCTAGAAGAGGATACACAGGCGGTGGAATTACCTGTGATCAGGTAGCAGAGGAGAGAATTCACGCATGGGAGACTTACAGTAGCAACAAAATCACAGAAAAGTAGCAGGAATTTTAAAAGATGCTGGAAGGATCACCCAAGGCAATAAGATGAGAAAAATAAAGGTCAAAGGTATGATACAAACCGGCTTAAAGAAACTGAACAAGACTTTATCAGAACATCACAAAAAAAATTTACAAAACTTTTAGAGAAAACTTAACAGGGTATCAGCTACCTTACCTTTGCTTCAGCCAGTCAGACGGATCGTTGGAGACCAGCAACAAAAATAACTGTCAACCTTTACTTAAGTACTTTGACTGACGGCTCAACTGTGAGTATCCTGTAGAAAAATCTTATTTTGAAAAGCCTCCATCCAATCACGATTTCAGACCACCGTCTCCCGATAAACTATCTCCCGAATACTATAGGAAATAACCAATTGTTTGAAAATTTAAAAAATCTCCCGGGAAATACAAAAGCATAGTAGAAATGTGTAAAGTAAATGACATTAATCTCACACAAGCAGCCATTTGGGAAACTGAGAAAATACGTACAGGGTGGAAATGTGCATTAATTCATCCTCAATACAAAACAGCAGGAAGGCCAATAAAAATAATTATAGGGGATTCACGATAGTCCCTGTGTGTTCAAAATTCTGTCGAACGCCATGTTACGTCGGCTGGAAGACCAGACAGTCCCATTAACACGATGGTGTAAGAAAGAATTCCTCATAGAATAGATATAATGCCCAAAGACAGTTTTCTAAACAAGAAGATGTATAAATACTTTGGTAAGTTTTATCGCTTTCAAAAAGTCTTATGATTCGATAGATACGCAAACACTATTGAATAAGAATTTAAAATCGACAGGAAAATAAGAGCAGTTAGCCAAGTGAGGTTAATGGTGTAACCTCTAAAGTAAATTCATGAGATATATTTCAGAATCGTTTCAAACCCACGCCAGTGTTCGCCATGGTTGCGGACTCCCATCCCTACTATTTAAAATAATTCTGCAAAAAACTGTGACGAAATGGGAAAAACAAATAAAGGGAATCAAACTCGTAATTAAAAAATAGCAGAGTATCAATGTGAAAAGTCTGGCTTTCGCAGACTATCTCGTTATTCTGACGAACAATAGAGAAAAAGCGAAATTTGCCCTGGAGAAGTTTCTCTGAAAACTGGCCTACAAATCTCGCATGAAAATACTCAATACATGAAAGCAATGCTGTAGGTAATCTCTTTATTGTAGTTCGGTACGGCGAACTGTGATAGCTTATGCACTTTAAATATCTAGTAGAGATCATTCAGCCATCAGGAATGATCACAATAGCCATTCAGGAAAGAATATAGTGATAAAACTAAAAAAAGCATATTAGTTCACGTGGAGTCAATACAATAAAACACATGTTTCTGTCAACGCAAAATTAATGCATCACAAGAGAGTAGTTCTAACGCAACCACTCTACGCAGCCGAAACCATCGCATTGCATGAGTAAACAAAAATAACAGAGGTTGATAAGCAGGAAAAATAAATTCTCAGTAAAATATTTGGACCAGATTTTCGTGGACAAATTTGGATAAAGAGATCGTCAAGAGAGATCTTGAGACAAAAGAAATAACGGACACACTTAGAAAAAGAAGGCTGAAATTCTATTGACATATCCACACTGTGAACAAGACCAGGCTTATAAGGCAAATCATAGAGATAGTAAACACTGTCAACAACAAGACAAAATGGATCATTGAAACAACAGATGATAATAAGCAATGAGAATAATAACATACAAAAATAACATGCGCAGTCGAGTACAGTTCGGAAACAACATAAGAAACATTCACTCACAAAAACTCACAGAAAAGACGATAGGAAATAAATGGTCGAAAGAACACAAGAAAGAACTCAGTGAGCTTGTGAAGAGAATTTAGGAAGATCGTAGGAACAAGGAAAAAATCGTGCCTACTGAAGTTAAAAAGCTCTTGTAAAAGGAAATATTCGAAACAACAGTAGTAACAAGCAATAAACCTATAATAATATCATTTATTGATTTCAACAAGGCATTTGATTCGACTGGCTGAGAAAGAATAAATAAAAATATCAGACAATTTTGTGTTAAAGCAAAACTACCAAACATGAATCGTAAAACTCTAACTACGCTATCTAAAGTTAAATTTATGGGAGAAGTATTTCAGTCATTTGAAATAAAAATTTGTGCTCGACAAGGGGTTGGTTTATCATCTATACTGTCCAACTGCCTTCTAGAAAAAACTGTAAGGATATGGAATTTTGAACTAAAAATCACATAATTGAACCAATAATTCTAGGAAGGAAAACAATTGAAATTAAGGCAAAAAAAACTGTCTCTTTCAGACAGTTTCGTAATACTTTCAGAAGTAACAGACGCAGCTAATAAAATAAATCTTCTGGAAGAAATAGCAAATAGAACTGGTCTCAAAATTTAAGCTGAAAAAAAATATGAGAAAACGTTAAAGATGCACCAGAATTCATAGAAACAAAAGTAGGTAAAATACATTTATGGGATACCTCCTAATATCGCTTCGGACCTCTTTTTGCCAGACACAGTGCAGCAACTTGACGTGGCATGGACTCACCTGGCCATTGCAAGTCCCCTGCAAAAAGATTGACCTATGCTACCTCTGTAGCCGTCCATAATTCTGACAGTGTTGCCGGTGCAGGATATTGCGCACGAACTGACCCCCTCGGTTATGGCCGATATACGTTCGATAGGACTCATGTTGGGCGATATGGGTGGCCAAATCATTCGCTTGAATTTTCCGGAACGTTCTTCAAAGGTCGCGAACAGCTGTGGCCCGCTGACACGGTGCATTATCATCCACAGAAATGCCATCGTTGTCCGGGAACATGAAGACCGTGAACCACTGCAAATGGTCTCCAGGTAGTCGAAAACAAGCATTTCCAGTAATTATTGCTTCAATTTGTCCAGAGGAATCATTCCATTACATGTAAACTCAGTTCACACCATTATGAAGCCAACGCCAGCTTGCACAGTGCTTTATTGGTAGATTGTTCAAAAAAATGGTTCAAATGGCTCTGAGCACTATGGGACTTAACATCTGTGGTCATCAGTCCCTAGAACTTAGAACTACTTCAACCTAACTAACCTAAGGACATCACACACATCCATGCGCGAGGCAGGATTCGAACCTGCGACCATAGCGGTCACGCGTTTCCAGACTGAAGCGCCTAGAACCGCACGGCCACACCGGCCGGCTTGGTAGCTTGTGTCGATTACATCGTGGGGTCTGCGTCACAATCGAATCTTACCATCGGCTCTTACAAATTAAAATCGGGACTCACATGACCAAGCGAAGGTTATCCAGTCGTCTAAGGTCCAATGGAAATGGTCACGAGCCCTTTTTTTCTTTGAGCCATCAGACTTCTCACTGGTTTGTTGCGGCCCGCCACGAATTCCTCTCCAGTGCCAACCGCTTCATCTCAGAGTAGCACTTGCAACCTACATTCTCAATTATTTGCTGGATGTATTAAAACCTCTGTCTGCCTCTACAGTTTTTGCCCTCTACAGCTCCCTCCAGTGCCATGGAAGTCATTCCCTAATGTATTAAAAGACGTCCTATATCCTTTCCTTTCTCCTTGTCAGTGTTTTGCAGATATTCCTTTCCTCTCTGATTCTGCACAGAACCTCCTCATTCGTTACCTTATCAGTCCATCCAATTTTCAACATTCGTCTGTAGCACCACATGTCAAATACTTAGATTCTCTTCTGTTGCAGTTTTCCCACAGTCCATGTTTCACTACCTTACATCGGTGTGCTCCAGTCGTATATTCTCAGGAATTTCTCAGATTAATGCCTATGTTTGATACTAGTAGACTTCTCATGGCCAGGAATGCCCTTTTTGCCATTGCTAGTTTGCTTTTCGTGTCCTCCTTGCTCCGTACGGCGTCGGTTATTTTGCGACCTAGGTAGCAGAATTCCTTAACTTCATCTACTACGTGACCATCAATGCCGACGTAAAGTTTCTCGCTGTTCTCATTTCTGCTACGTCTCCTTACTTTCGTCTTCCTTCGATTTACTCTCAGTCCATATTCTGTACTCATTAGACTGTTCATTCCATTCAGCAGATCATGTTTCTTCACTTTCACTCAGGATAGCAATGTCATCAGCGAATCATATCATTGACATCCTTTCACCTTGAAATTTAATTCCACTCTTAAACCTTTCTTTCAATTCCAACATTGCTTCTTGGATGTATATATTGAACAGTAGGCCCGAAAGACTACGTCCCTGTCTTACACCCTTTTTTATCCGAGCACTTCGTTCTTGGTCGTCCAGTCTTATTATTCCATCTTGGCTCATGTTATATGTTACCCGACTTTTTCTATATGCCGCGCTGGTTAGCTTCGCGGTCTATGGCGTCTTGTCACGGTCCGCGCGGCTCTCCCCGTTGGATGTTCTTAGCCTAAGTTAGATTAACTAGTCTGTAAGCTTAGGGACCGATGACCTCAGCAGTTTGATCCCTAACACTTTACCACAAATTTCAATTTTTTTCCCTAAGGCTTATCCCTATTTTTCTCCGAATTTCGAAAATCTTGCACCATTTTACGTTGTCGAATACTTTTTGCAGGTCGACAAATCCTATGAACGTATCTTGATTTTTCTTTAGTATTGCTTGCATTATCAATTGCAACGTCAGAATTACCTCTCTGGTGCCTTTGTCTTTCTTAAAGCCAACCTAATCGTCATCTAACACATCCTCTATTTTCTTTTCTATTCTTCTTTATATTACTCCTGCAAGTAACTTGGATGCATGAGCTGTTAAGCTGATTGTGCTATAATTCCCCCACTTGTTAGCTCTTGCAGTCTTCGGTATTGCGTGGATGATATTTTTCCGAAAGTCTGATGGTATGTCGGAGACTCATACATTCTACACACCACCGTGAATAACCGTTTTGTTGCCACTTCCCCCCGATGATTTTAGAAATTCTGATGGAATGTTGTCTATCACTTCTGCCTTGTTCTTACGTCTTCCAACGCTCTCTTAAATTGTGATTCTAATGCTGGATATACTATCTCTTCAAAATATACTCCTGTTTACTCTTCTATCACATGAGACAAATCTTCCCCCTCATAAATGCCTTCAATGTACTCTTTCCACTTATCCGCTCTCTCCTCCGCATTTAACAGTGGAATTTCCGTTGCTCTCTTAAAGTTAGCACCTTTGCTTTTAATTTCACATTTTTCATGCAGCCATTTCGTCTTAGCTTCCCCACATTTCCTATTCATTTCATTCCTCAGCGACTTATGTTTCTGTATTCCTGAATTTCCCTGAGCATTTTATTTCCTTCCTTCTTTCATCGATCAACTGAACTATTTCTTCTGTTATCTATGGTTTCTTCGCAGTTACTTTCTTTGTACTTATCTTATCTTTCCAACTTCCGTGATTGACCTTTTTAGAGATGTCCATTCCTCTTCAACTGTACTGGATACTGAACTATTCCTCAGTGTTGTATTTACAGCTTTAGAGAAGTTCAAGCATATCTCGTCATTCCTTAGTATTTCCGTATCCCACTTCTTTGCGTTTTGATTCTACCCGAGTAATCTCAAAACTTTCAGCCTACTCTTCATCACTACTAAACTGTGATATGAGTCTGAATCTGCGCCTGGGTACACCTTACAAAGCAGTATCTGAATTCGGAATCTCTGCCTGACTGAGATGTAATCTAACTGAAATCGTCTCGTATCACCCGGCCTTTCCAAGAATACCTGCTCCTCTTGTGCCTCTTGAACAGAGTATTCGCTATTACTAGCTGAAATTTGTTACAGAACTCAGTTAGTCTTTCTCCTCTTTCATTTTTTGTCCCAAGCCCATATTCTCCTGTAACCTTTTCTTATACTCCTTCCCCTACAACTGTATTCCAGTCCCCCATGAGTATTAGGTTTCCGTCTCCCTTTACGTGCTATATTACGCTTTGAAAATGATGATGCCTTAGCCAAGCCAAATTTCGCCGCACTGTCCTAAAGGATACATTCGTCGTACGTCCCACATTGGTTTCTGCGGTTATTGGAAGAAGTGTTGGTAGTCTGTAAGCACTGACAACTCGACGAAAGTGGCGCTCCTCTCGGTCGTTGAGTGAATGCTTTCGGCCAGTGTGTTGCCCGAGGAGAGAGGTAACATCTCAAATTTGGTATTCTCGGCACATTCTTGACACTGTGACTCTCGGAATATTGAAATCCCAAACGATTCCAGAAATGGCATGTCCCACGTGTCTGGCTCCAATTACCACTCTGCGTTCAAAGTCTGTTTATTCCCGTCCTGTGGCCTTAAATATTTTTCGCATGAATCGGCTGAGCATAGATGACAGCACCGACAATGCACTGCACTGCCCTTTTACATCTAGCGTCCGGAATACTACCGCAGTATATCGCTATGCTACGATTTTTATGACCTCACTGTAGGGCAAATCTTGGAGAAATCACAATCCAATAATTTTTATGGCCTCAGTGTACAGTGAGTCTTGGAGAAACTACACTACAGAAAGAACTAGAGAAATTAGCGTAGGTATGAGAGTTAACAAAATAGACAAAACATACGGTTTGACAAGGAATATTTACAACAAGAAATGCATATTTAGAGAAACAAAACTGAAGCACTATATCCCTATGGTGCGATCAGAATGTTTATATGGATGTGAACGCATAACGATGAAGTATAAGCTTGACAGAATATAGGTACCTGGAAGACGGATTCTTAGAAACATAACAGCTCCAAAATGAGAAGTAATGAAGATATCTATAAAAATATAGAGAAAATATCAGAAATAATGGCTAAAGGAATACCTCTACTGAATGAATGAGAGCAGGCCAATGAAATAGATGTTCCTATATTTCTGGAAGAAGAAATCGATAACAGCGTGATTTACAGAAATAAGGTAATAACTAGAAAGAAATAACACCACACAATCTAAAGAAACAGACAGAAACATTTTTGAGAATTAAAAGCGAAATTTAGGAAGTTTTCAATACAGAAGAAATAATAAATAGGGAACAACACAGACAGAAGAAAGGAAAAGACAACGTGGGAAGAAGATGGAGGAGTAATAGAAAAATAAGAAACAACAAAAAGCTGGTGAATTCGAAAATAAAAATTGAAACATAAGCATAAGGACAGGAAATATTGTGGGGTTGCAAAGGGGGGTACCGTGTACAAAAATGTTGGCAGCCACTAGTCAATAGTGTCCTCCAGCAGTCAGTAGAGCTGAATTGTGGTCAGGTGAAACCATTTCAGGCAGTCTCCCGTCAACATATCACACATTTCTTTAATGCAGTATGCCGTCCTACAGGAAGGTTTCTTACAACTCATGTTGAAATAGTAAGAAGCATATAGTCGCCATGCCATCAATATTCTTTTAATCATCAGTGCTGTTTGAGGCCATCTTCTCATCTTTTTATCTCTATGTACTTAGTATATTTAACACCCTAGAAAATTTGTTCTATTTAATCTTTTTGTGTGCTGTTATAGTTTTCCTTCTACTGTTCTGAGTATAAGTTGTGGTGACTGTCTCAACACTTTTTCACTTCTTGTAGTAAGGATCTGTTCTATTCTTCCTACTAATTCTTCATTTTCTGGTATTTCTGTCCAATTGATACCAAATGTTTCCAATTTCTTCTTGTGTTAGTGTCTAATGTTACACTTTTGCTTCCATGTAATGATATGTTCCGGAGGTATAGTTTAAGGAATTTTTCCCATATTCTAATATTTCATTTTTTTGAAGAAATATTTCCTCACCTTCAATAGTAGGTTTTTATATAGCCTTTATTTTGCCTATCTTACGCTCTGCTAGTCCTGTGATATGAGAATTTCGTTACTTCTTACTTTACAAACCTTTCTATAGCTCTAATGTCTATAAATTTTGTGTCCGAATATATATGTACTACTCTTCAGTAGTTCGTTTTCGCCTTGTTTAACGTAAATGCAAATTAAGTGATGTGAAAATAGTTCATTTCGTTGAATAGTTTCCGTCAGTGTCCTTAGTTTCAGACAGAAGTCCTATGATGTCAGCAATTCTTTACTAGGGTACCTTTTCCGGCTGCGCTGTTATTTCTGTTCAAAAATTATTTTTCTACCCTTTCGTTCGTACTTCCACGTACACCGACGATAGTAATAAGCCGCAGACGTGCCTAAACGGCTATTCAAGACGAACTTGTTTTTTTCAATCCTCCAATTTTAATATTACCATCCAATGTTGGTAACCGTTCTATATTCACAGTCCCTATTCTTTACTCGTACTTTAGCGCGATTGTGAAAATAATTCATAGCTTTGAAACTGTAGATAACAAATTAATAATAATAATAAAATTTGGCCAATTATATTTCCCTACTTTTATGGGTTACTTGAGCCCTACACCTGGACCAAACATCACTATGCACTGCACTGTAGTGTTTTCACAACGCACCCATGTTGTCAAAACGCAGCAAAATACACTACTGGCCATTAAAATTGCTACACCAAGAAGAAATGCAGATGATAAACGGTAATTCATAAGACAAATAGAACTGACATGTGATTACATTTTCACGCAATTTGGGTGCATAGGTCCTGAGAAATCAGTACCCAGAACAACCACCTTTGGTATTAATAACGGCCTTGATGTGCCTGGGCATTGAGTCAAACAGAGCTTGGATGGCGTGTACAGGTACAGTTGCCCATGCAACTTCAACACGATACCACAGTTCATCAAGAGTAGTGACGGGCGTATTGTGACGAGCCAGTTGCTCGGCCACCATTGACCAGACATTTTCAATTGGTGAGAGATCTGGAGAATGTGCTGCCCAGGGCAGCAGTCGAACATTTTCTTTATCCAGAAAGGCCCGTACAGGACCTGCAACATGCGCTCGTGCATTATCCTGCTGAAATGTAAGGTTCGCAGGGATCGAATGAAGGGTAGAGCCACGGGTCGTAACACATCTGAAATATAACGTCCACTGTTCAAAGTGCCGTCAATGCGAACTATAGGTGGCCGAGACGTGTAACCAATGGCACCCCATACCATAACACCGAGTGATACGCTAGTATGGCGATGACGAATACACGCTTCCAATGTGCGTTCAACGCGATGACGCCAAACACGGATGCGACCATTATGAGGCTGTAAACAGAACCTGGATTCGTCCGAAAAAAATGACATTTTGCCATTCGTGTACCCAGGTTCGTCGTTGAGTACACCGTCGCAGGCGCTCCTGTCTGTGATGCAGCGTCAAGGATAACCGCAGCCATTGTCTCCGAGCTGATAGTCCATGCTGCTGCAAACGTCGTCCAACTGTTCGTGCAGATGGTTGTTGTCTTGCAAACATCCCCATCTGTTGACTCAGGGATCGAGACGTGGCTGCACGACCTGTTACAGCCATTCGGATAAGATGCCTGTCTTCTCGACTGTTAGTGATACGAGGCCGTTAGGATCCAGCATGGCGTTCTGTATTACCCTCCTGAACCCACCGATTCCATATTCTGCTAGCAGTCATTGGATCTCGACCAACGCGAGTAGCAATGTCGCGATACGATAACCGCAATCGCGATAGGCTACAATCCGACCTTTATCAAAGTCGGAAACGTGATGGTACGCATTTCTCCTCCTTGCACGACGCATCACAACAATGTTTCACCAGGCAACGCCGGTCAACTGCTGTTTGTGTATGAGGAATCGGTTGGAAAATTTCCTCATGTCAGCACGTTGTAGGAGTCGCCGCCGGCGCCAACCTTGTGTGAATGCTCTGAAAAGTTAATCATTTGCATATCACAGCATCTTCTTCCTGTCGGTTAAATTTCGAGTCTGTAGCACGTCATCTTCGTGGTGTATCAATTTTAATGGCCAGTAGTGTACCTAAGAATCCTGGACGAAACAGCGTATGAGGGAGAGTCACCTTCTCTGCCCTGAGCGTTAGAACCAGTAGGCAGCAGACTGAAACGCAATAATTGTAGATCGTGCCAGATAGTGACTGCGGCAGCAATAAATGAACAATCTGCCTTGTGGGCTACAGCTACCTGCAACGGACGAGAGCCACAGCCTGTGAGGCTTGAGCAGGAGCACGGCGGCGAAGACTGCGTACAGCAGGCTCTTCTTCCAGCGGTCCAGCCACAGCACGCAGTCCCAGCATCGGAACACGGGGCTGTACTCGTTCCTGCAACAACAACGACGTCGTTCCAGTAAACACCCGTCTGGGCAATATTTTAACAAATGGTTCAAATGGCTCTAAGCACAATGGGACTTAACATCTGAGGTCATCAGCCTCTTGACTTAGAACTACTTAACCCCACCTAACCTAAGGACAACACACACATCCATGCCCGAGGCAGGATTCGAACCTGCGACCGTAGCAGCAGCGCGGTTCTGGAGTGACGCGCCTAGAACCGCTCGGCCACAGCGGCCGGCAATATTTTAATAGCTCTAACAGTAACATCAAACAAGTATGCACATGTAGAGCCACCCTATAAAACAAAATCAGTTGAATAAACAGAAATTTAAACTAGTGTAATGCAGAAGAGGGGGAAGCCTTGTGAGACTATGTTACCGACATGGCGGCTATTTTGCGTGCGTCATTTTGGATGAAAATCATAATTTTCTAGTACACTAGCGGGGAAAAAAATAGTGCACTCTTTTATAGATTTTCAATTCACTCAAGATTTATTGTTGCAACACTGCATACGGGTACATGAAATGATTACATTTACAGACCAATAGGACAAGAGGTTCTGTGGTTAATGTTAACATTTGTTACATAGTTCTCATTTGTTACATAGTTTAATTCTTAATTTCTTTGCGTGTTTTTGGTACTTGCATTGTTTAATTCATAAATTTCGGGCGTATTATAGTATTTGAGAGTGTAGCATCGCGTTTTAGTACCTGAATAGTGTAAATTCGCGTAGTCGTTTGTCTTCTGTTTTTGTTTTGAACGGCCAGTGTCGGTTGGTCACAGTCAGTGTGCTCCCTGCCGCCGTTGGATAAGCAGCTGAGCAGCAAGTCGTATACTCCTAGCTCACTCATTTGTTACATAGTTTAATTCTTAATTTCTTTGCGTGTTTTTGGTACTTGCATTGTTTAATTCATAAATTTCGGGCGTATTATAGTATTTGAGAGTGTAGCATCGCGTTTTAGTACCTGAATAGTGTAAATTCGCGTAGTCTCCTTCCGCCGCCGAGCAGTGTCAGCAGTGCGCAAGTAGCAGCATTACTGCATTTACTAGGCACTCTTGTATTTTAATAACCGTTTAAATTTTGTTGATTTGTTTGCGCTCTCTGTAGATTAGTTCAGACGTTCTTTGCAAAACAGTTTTTAGCATGGATAGGGACTGCAACTGCTGTGTTCGGATGCAGGCTGAGTTGGCATCCCTTCGCTCCCAGCTTCAGGCAGTGTTGGCTTCGAACACACAGCTTGAGGCTGTTGCCAGTGGGCATCACTGTGGGGGTCCGGATGGGGGTTTGTCGGGGACGGCCAGCTCGTCCCACGCATCCCCTGATCGGACTACGACTGTGGTTGCCCGGGATACTGCCCGCATTGAGGCTGATCCCTCACCTGTGGTAGAGTGGGAGGTCGTCTCAAGGTGTGGCAGGGGGCGAAAGACATTCCGGAGGGCTGAACGGAAAGCCTCTCCAGTTTGTCTGACGAACCGGTTTCAGGCTCTGTCTCAGGCTGATACTGATCTTCGGCCTGACATGGCTGCTTGTCCTGTTCCAGAGGTTGCCCCTCAGTCTGCAAGATCCGGGCAGTCGCAGAGGGTGGGCTTACTGGTAGTTGGGAGCTCCAACGTCAGGCGCGTAATGGGGCTCCTTAGGGAAATGGCAGCAAGAGAGGGGAAGAAAACCAATGTGCACTCCGTGTGCATACCGGGGGGAGTCATTCCAGATGTGGAAAGGGTCCTTCCGGATGCAATGAAGGGTACAGGGTGCACCCATCTCCAGGTTGTCGCTCATGTCGGCACCAATGATGTGTGTCGCTATGGATCGGAGGAAATCCTCTCTGGCTTCCGGCGGCTATCTGATTTGGTGAAGACTGCCAGTCTCGCTAGCGGGATGAAAGCAGAGCTCACCATCTGCAGCATCGTCGACAGGACTGACTGCGGACCTTTGGTACAGAGCCGAGTGGAGGGTCTGAATCAGAGGCTGAGACGGTTCTGCGACCGTGTGGGCTGCAGATTCCTCGACTTGCGCCATAGGGTGGTGGGGTTTCGGGTTCCGCTGGATAGGTCAGGAGTCCACTACACGCAACAAGCGGCTACACGGGTAGCAGGGGTTGTGTGGTGTGGGCTGGGCGGTTTTTTAGGTTAGATGGCCTTGGGCAAGTACAGAAAGGGCAACAGCCTCAACGGATGCGGGGCAAAGTCAGGACATGCGGGGACCAAGCAGCAATCGGTATTGTAATTGTCAACTGTCGAAGCTGCGTTGGTAAAGTACCAGAACTCCAAGCGCTGATAGAAAGCACCGAAGCTGAAATCTGCCGAAATTTTTACAAAGGTACAGACGGTGTTTAGAAAGGATAGATTGCATGCAACCGGTGGTGGAGTGTTCGTCGCTGTTAGTAGTAGTTTATCCTGTAGTGAAGTAGAAGTGGATAGTTCCTGTGAATTATTGTGGGTGGAGGTTACACTCAACAACCGAACTAGGTTAATAATTGGCTCCTTTTACCGACCTCCCGACTCAGCAGCACTAGTGGCAGAACAACTGAGAGAAAATTTGGAATACATTTCACATAAGTTTTCTCAGCATGTTATAGTCTTAGGTGGAGATTTCAATTTACCAGATATAGACTGGGACACTCAGATGTTTAGGACGGGTGGTAGGGACAGAGCATCGAGTGACATTATACTGGGTGCACTATCCGAAAATTACCTCGAGCAATTAAACAGAGAACCGACTCGTGGAGATAACATCTTGGACCTACTGATAACAAACAGACCCGAACTTTTCGACTCTGTATGTACAGAACAGGGAATCAGTGATCATAAGGCCGTTGCAGCATCCCTGAATATGGAAGTTAATAGGAATATAAAAAAAGGGAGGAAGGTTTATCTGTTTAGCAAGAGTAATAGAAGGCAGATCTCAGACTACCTAACAGATCAAAACGAAAATTTCTGTTCCGACATTGACAATGTTGAGTGTTTATGGAAAAAGTTCAAGGCAATCGTAAAATGCGTTTTAGACAGGTACGTGCCGAGTAAAACTGTGAGGGACGGGAAAAACCCACCGTGGTACAACAACAAAGTTAGGAAACTACTGCGAAAGCAAAGACAGCTCCACTCCAAGTTTAAACGCAGCCAAAACCTCTCAGACAAACAGAAGCTAAACGATGTCAAAGTTAGCGTAAGGAGGGCTATGCGTGAAGCGTTCAGTGAATTCGAAAGTAAAATTCTATGTACCGACTTGACAGAAAATCCTAGGAAGTTCTGGTCTTACGTTAAATCAGTAAGTGGCTCGAAACAGCATATCCAGACACTACGGGATGATGATGGCATTGAAACAGAGGATGACACGTGTAAAGCTGAAATACTTAACACCTTTTTCCAAAGCTGTTTCACAGAGGAAGACCGCACTGCAGTTCCTTCTCTAAATCCTCGCACAAACAAAAAAATGGCTGACATCGAAATAAGTGTCCAAGGAATAGAAAAGCAACTGGAATCACTCAATAGAGGAAAGTCCACTGGACCTGACGGGATACCAATTCGATTCTACACAGAGTACGCGAAAGAACTTGCCCCCCTTCTAACAGCCGTGTACCGCAAGTCTCTAGAGGAACGGAGGGTTCCAAATGATTGGAAAAGAGCACAGATAGTCCCAGTCTTCAAGAAGGGTCGTCGAGCAGATGCGCAAAACTATAGACCTATATCTCTGACGTCGATCTGTTGTAGAATTTTAGAACATGTTTTTTGCTCGAGTATCATGTCGTTTTTGGAAACCCAGAATCTACTATGTAGGAATCAACATGGATTCCGGAAACAGCGATCGTGTGAGACCCAACTCGCTTAATTTGTTCATGAGACCCAGAAAATATTAGATACAGGCTCCCAGGTAGATGCTATTTTCTTGACTTCCGGAAGGCGTTCGATACAGTTCCGCACTGTCGCCTGATAAACAAAGTAAGAGCCTACGGAATATCAGACCAGCTGTGTGGCTGGATTGAAGAGTCTTTAGCAAACAGAACACAGCATGTTGTTGTCAATGGAGAGACGTCTACAGACGTTAAAGTAACCTCTGGCGTGCCACAGGGGAGTGTTATGAGACCATTGCTTTTCACAATATATATAAATGACCTAGTAGACAGTGTCGGAAGTTCCATGCGGCTTTTGGCGGATGATGCTGTAGTATACAGAGAAGTTGCAGCATTAGAAAATTGTAGCGAAATGCAGGAAGATCTGCAGCGGATAGGCACTTGGTGCAGGGAGTGGCAACTGACCCTTAACATAGACAAATGTAATGTATTGCGAATACATAGAAAGAAGGATCCTTTATTGTATGATTATATGATAGCGGAACAAACACTGGTAGCAGTTACTTCTGTAAAATATCTGGGAGTATGCGTGCGGAACGATTTGAAGTGGAATGATCATATAAAATTAACTGTTGGTAAGGCGGGTACCAGGTTGAGATTCATTGGGAGAGTGCTTAGAAAATGTAGTCCATCAACAAAGGAGGTGGCTTACAAAACACTCGTTCGACCTATACTTGAGTATTGCTCATCAGTGTGGGATCCGTACCAGATCGGTCTGACGGAGGAGATAGAGAAGATCCAAAGAAGAGCGGCGCGTTTCGTCACAAGGTTATTTGGTAACCGTGATAGCGTTACGGAGATGTTTAATAAACTCAAGTGGCAGACTCTGCAAGAGAGGCGCTCTGCATCGCGGTGTAGCTTGCTCGCCAGGTTTCGAGAGGGTGCGTTTCTGGATGAGGTATCGAATATATTGCTTCCCCCTACTTATACCTCCCGAGGAGATCACGAATGTAAAATTAGAGAGATTAGAGCGCGCACGGAGGCTTTCAGACAGTCGTTCTTCCCGCGAACCATACGCGACTGGAACAGGAAAGGGAGGTAATGACAGTGGCACGTAAAGTGCCCTCCGCCACACACCGTTGGGTGGCTTGCGGAGTATAAATGTAGATGTAGATGTAGATGAAACCCATATTAGTACGTGGGGTAGCCTCCAGGGGCGGTAAGAGCTGAGTCTGGGATCCAGTCGATCGTATAAATGGCGAATACTGTCCTGGGACACGTTACGCCACGCCTGCTCGAGCGGTTCACATTGTTCTACGAGAGTCGTTGGCTGACGAGTCGCACGAGGCGCTTCTCGTCTCATCACATCTCATACATGCTCGATTGGAGACAAGTCCGGAGATCGTGTGGCAGGGAAGTTTCTGCAAATATTGCAGAGCACGTTGAGTTTTAAGGGCAGTGTGCGGACGAGCACACCATCCTCTTGCAAGAACGGCAAAAGAACAAGTCGAACAACATTATGCATTGTATCCAAGGTTCTCGGGTGTCCAGCCGGATCCGATCGTCGAAGTTCCACGACATTTCGGCGAAAAACCGTTCCGCCATCATCAGGTGGAAAGCCTCAGACCAAACATTATGCATGTACCGAGAGCTGGTTAGCATCCTATCAACAAACACCAAAGGTAAACGAGGTTTGTAGCTTATCGGACTCGATACCGTGGACCTGGGGTGGGGAGAAAGTGTCTTGGACGAATGCACTCAACCGGACACTGCTCAACAGGTCAGTGTCGTATGCGCAAACGACCATCACTTGCCTGCACGCAGAACCTGCTTTCATCGCTGACGACCACAGCGCGCCATTCCATCTTGCAAGTGATCCTCTGACGGCGCCAGTAGAGGAGTGCACGTCTATGCCGTGGTGTGAGTGGAAGGCTGCGGTTAGCAACAGTTCGTGTTGACACATCTCGGCTCACAAGCCCTCTTATTTCTACTGTGGTAGCTGTACGATCTGCACTGCTGCCCTTACAATACGACGATCCTGGCGGGCGCCTGTGCTGCGTGGACAACCAGAACCTCGTCTACGGGAGTGAGACCTGGTCATTAAGGAAGGCAGGATTTGGTTACGATTGTGGATGGGGCCCGAATCAATTGCTATTGGCTTTAATAAATAATTAAGCCAATAAGGTCGCAATCAGACTTTTAAGGCACGTAACCACAATCACGGCTGAAGGCCTTTAACGCGAAAAATGGCAGTTATTTAAAATTTATCAAATTCGTAAGATACAGACAGCAAAGGTGAGGAAATGTACACTGCCATTACATACACTAACCCCAGGGCAGGTAATTGGGGCGTTAGCGGCCACAAGACAGAAAAGTACCGCTGGTTGAACATAACAATGTAAGAAGCTGAAAATAGTAAATAGTAATTAGAAGCTCAGGAAGGCTAGTCAGATCCGCCTTCCACAGATACTCCACTCGCTGCTTTTCGCCTCGGCGACACTACAAGCAGCAACACGAACCCAAGTCACTGGAGAGTCGCGAGATTTCATAACGGTGGAGGTCGGACTTTAAGGAGATGGGACCTGGATAAACTGACTAAACCAGAGGTTGTACAGGATCAAGTAGGTAAAAAGAGGAGGCCTCGTAGAAATCCTTGGGTAACAGAAGAAATTCTGAATTTAATTGATGAAAGGTGAAAATATAACAATGCAGTAAATGAAGCAAGCAAAAAGGAATACAAACGTCTCAAAAATGAGATCGACAGGAAGCGCAAAATGGCTAAGCTGGGATGGCTGGAGGACAAATGTAAGGATGTAGAGGTTTATCTCACTAGCGGTAAGATAGATACTGCCTACGGGAAAATTAAAGAGACCTTTGGAGAAAAGAGAACCACTTGTATGAATATCAAGAGCTCATATGGAAACCCAGATCTAAGCAATGAAGGGAAAGCAAAACGGTGGAAGGAATGTATAGAGGGTCTATGCAAAGGAGATGAGGACAATATTATGGAAATGGAAGAGGATGTAGATGAAGATGAAATGGGAGATTGATTCTACGTGAAGAGTCTGACAGAGCACTGAAAGACCTGAGTCGAAACAAGGTCCCGGGAGTAGACAACATTCCATTAGAACTACTGACAGCGTTGGGAGAGCCACTCCTGACAAAACTCTACCATCTGGTGAGAAAGATGTATGAGACAGGCGAAATACCCTCAGACTTCAAGAAGAATATAATAATTCCAATCCCAAAGAAAGCAGGTGCAGACAGATGTGAAAATTACCGAACTATCAGTTTAATAAGTCACAGCTGCAAAATACTAACGCTAATTCTTTACAGACGAATGGAAAATCTGGTAGAAACCGACCTCGGGGAAGATCAATTTGGATTCCGTAGAAATAATGGAACATGTGAGGCAATACTGACCCTACGACTTATCTTAGAAAATAGATTAAGGAAAGGTGTTTCCAGAATGAGATTTTCACTCTGCAGCGGAGTGTGCGCTGATATGAAACTTCCTGGCAGATTAAAACTGTGTGCCCGACCGAGACTCGAACTCGGGGCGAAAGGCATAGGCCCCGAGTTCGAGTCTCGGTCGGGTACACAGTTTTAATCTGCCAGGAAGTTTCATATCAGCGCACACTCCGCTGCAGAGTGAAAATCTCATTCTGGGATCATCCCCCAGGCTGTGACTAAGCCATGTCTCCGCAATATCCTTTCTTTCAGGAGTGCTAGTTCTGCAAGGTTCGCAGGAGAGCTTCTGTAAAGTTTGGAAGGTAGGAGACGAGGTACTGGCAGAAGTAAAGCTGTGAGTACCGGACGTGAGTCGTGCTTCGGTAGCTCAGTTGGTAGAGCACTGCCCGCGAAAGGCATAGGCCCCGAGTTCGAGTCTCGGTCGGGCACACAGTTTTAATCTGCCAGGAAGTTTCAGATTAAGGAAAGTAAACCCACATTTCTACCATTTGTAGACTTGGAGAAAGCTTTTGACAATGTTGACCGGAATACTCTCTTTCAAATTCTGAAGGTGGCAGGGATCAAATACAGGGAGCGAAATACTATTTACAATTTGTACAGAAACCAGATGGCAGTTATAAGAGTGGAGGGACATGAAAGGGAAGCAGGGGTTGGGAAGGGAGTGAGACAGTGTTGTAGCCTCCCCTCAATGTTATTCAATCTGTATATTGAGCAAGCAGTAAAGGAAACAAAAGAAAAATTCGGAGTAGGTATTAAAATCCATGGAGAAGAAATAAAAACTTTGAGGTTCGCCGATGACACTGTCATTCTGTCAGAGACAGCAAAGGACTTGGAAGAGCAGATGACCGGAATGGATAGTGTCTTGAAAGGAGGATATAAGACGAATATCAACAAAAGCAAAAAGAGAATAATGGAATGTAATCGAATTAAATCGGGTGATACAGAGGGAATTAAATTAGGAAATGAGACACTAAAAGTAGTAAAGGAGTTTTGCTATTTGGGGAGCAAAATAACTGATGATGGTCGAAGTAGAGAGGATACAAAATGTAGACTGGCAATGGCAAGGCAAGCGTTTCTGAAGAAGAGAAATTTGTTAACATCGAGTATAGATTTAAGTGTCAGGAAGCCGTTTCAGAAAGTATTTGTATGGAGTGTAGCCATGTATGGAAGTGAAAGATGGACGATAAATAGTTTGGACGAGAAGAGACTAGAAGCTTTCGAAATGTGGTGCTACAGAATAATGCTGAAGATTAGATGGGTAGCTCACATAACTAATGAGGATGTGTTGAACAAAAATGGGGAGAAGAGGAGTTTGTGGCACAACCTGACTAGAAGAAGGAATCGGTTGGTAGGACATGTTCTGAGGCATCAAGGGATCACCAATTTAATATTGGAGGGCAGCGTGGAGGGTAAAAATCGTATAGGGAGACCAAGAGATGAATACACTAAGCAAAATTCAGAATGATGTAGGTTGCAGTAGGTACTGGGAGATGAATAAGCTTGCACAGCATAGAGTAGCATGGAGAGCTGCATCAAAGCAGTCTCAGGACTGAAGACCACAACAACAACAACGGAGGTTTCTCTACGCGATTTGCAATGCACTCAACTTAAACATGCAGGATCCGGTTTCGACGAGGTCGTGCACCCCTGTGACCACTGCCTTTCGATCCAGCAGTCCATACACCCCGCGTGTCTCGCTTTGTGCGGACCTCGCTACTCCTCTTCCCCAACCGAACTCCACACTCACACCACACGTAAGAAGCACCAGGTCGCCCCAAAGATAGTGCAGCAGAACTACATATCGATAAGCGCCGCTGCTGCCACTAGCGGACAGGCAACGCTTACGAAACCGAGTGGCGCCAGTGAACACGATAAGTAGACTAACAACACAACCATGCCTACTAAACGATACGGACTGGTAAAAACCTACACACGGCACCAACGCGAGCCGCAGCACGGCTCAGGGAAAGATAATGTTCACGTGACTTATGACAACGTTCCATTTTTATCATTTATTTTCGACATGTCGTAATGTCCGACCATCAGGATTGGGTACAGGTATCGTATGGAACTTAGTATCACTTGCTAAGGCATCCGATCCGTCCATTCTGTACAAAATAGAGGCTTCTAAGTCAGTCAGTCTCCGTGGCATGGATGGGTGCTCGCTTCACGCGTTTGCCATTTGTCTGTGAGCATTCCCTGCTACACGGTGGGCGCTGATGGCGCTCTGCTAGCCGTGTGCCACTACGCTATCCGTTGGAGGGCGACGTTGAAAGTATTCTTAACATATTAACTGCCCACCTGGTGGCATATGCCCTATCGGGTCCAAATCGACGTCCTCTAATTATTTTTTGTGTCACTATATAAAGGGTATGTGACTAATCGGACTTATGGAGAATTACACGAGAAGAACTATGGTACACTTCGTTCGAGAACAGCCTGATTCATTCTCCAGTTGTGAACGATGTTTCTTATTAACGGTTGACGTGATAACTGACGGCGATAACGCAAGCTTAACACATTGAGATGTCCCTGATATCTAGAAGAGAAGCACCAGTTTCATCACAGAGGTATTCAGTGAACTCCACCTAGTCAGAACTTCTCAAGAAATTCCGTAAAACTGGCTTTGTCGCAGGCCGAAAGCCGGACGATCGGAAACGGCTACGTATGAGGCAACGTCAATTGCTGTTCTGACATTATATAAGGGAAATTGGCATGACATAGCTGTTTTGAGGGTTGAAATAATTCAACAGTTGCACTTGAAAATTTGTGCCTGACCGGAAATCGAACCGAGATACTCCGCTTCTCTGGAACGATTGCCTAAACCCCCTCGGCCACCCGGACACGCTTGATGTCGACCACTGCTCCCTAGTGATGTTGTGACCCGTTCATTTTCCCCATTTCTAGCAGCCTAGCTGTATTCCCGCAAGGGGACGAACGGTAGTATGCATTTGCATTGAAATAGTCATGCCCGTCGAGGTGTATGTATACGACTATACAGACATGTCCGAAAGAACGTACACATATACATATAATTGTATCAGTTAGTAAGACTTCAGAGCGGTGTGCTTGCAATATCTCGCAGGACACTTGGTTCAGCCGAATATCAATAATGAAAATTTTGGCCGCACATAAATGGCACCTTAACAAAATTCAAAAGTTACATCTCACTGGAGACAACCCAGATGGTCGTGTTTAGTTCGCAGATTGGGTAACAGTCAACATGGACGGAAACCCGTCTTTCCCCTGTGATGTACTCTATAAGGATTAAATTAACTTCTATATGAACGGAGAGGTAAATAAACCGTCACAGCTACTAGTTAGATGTCAACCCTCGCTTGATGGATCAAAGGTGGTTGTTGCATCTAAAGTGACGGTTTCACGTGGATTGTGGGATCCACTTATTCTTGGGTTCTTCTTAATTTAGAGTATATTAAGAGCTGTGTTAGAGGAAGGCGTGCTGTCGTCGTTTCTAGCTGAAAACGAAGCACTTCTAATTTTCTTTCAGCTTGATGGTACCCACGTCAATATAGGTTAGTGGTCCGGGTATACCTGGATATCTAATTTGCGCGGAGATGGATAGGTCGCAGAAGCCGGTGGAACGGCCGCCATATTCCCCAGCTTTAAATCCATTAGATTGCTCTCTGTGGGAATATGTTAAGGGAATGGTGCACGCCACAGGAGAGCGTTGCTGATACTTATGCTCGCATTCCGGTACATATATTGGTCAAATTCCTTTAGGAGTGGCTGAATCGGATAACAACAACCTTACGGTGTCCTGGACATTCCTGCTACGCACAACTGGGACGCCTTGGACCCAGCTTTGACCAATATCCGTTTGTTGGTGGTGTATCGGTTATCACTGATCACGTTGACAATCCAATATATTCGATGCCTCATGGATTTGATGCCACAATGCATAGCTAAGTCATCAGACAAAAATCTCTAATTGAATATAGCGCGATTATTCTTCACGCAAAACCGCATCGAATTTCCGCCATGCCGGCACAGATTAATGTAGTTTCTTTCGTCAGTTTCCCGCTTGGATGATCATTTCGGAATTCGTAACTGCCTCACATCAAATAATAACATCAGAATTTCTTGATGACTCAGTTTCGTTTATAGAAAATTAATGTGCTTCTCCTGGCCACGGAGAAGAAGTGAAAGATTTGTGTGCCCTTTGGTTCAGCACGCGCGAAAGATCATGAAACACGCAACATATGCGACGTTAATGTCGGTTTTTGAATATGCAATGCAGGCTTCCTAAGCGCTCACTTTCTTCCAAACCGATATTTAAAGGAAAAGCAATACTTTTCTCCTTTTTTTTGGCTGCAAGAGCGTGTGCAATTAATTACCGCCCGAGGCTTTCACAGTACTGCAATCAAACCGAATCAGTGAGTAATGGCGGAATATGAAGGAGCTAAAATGTAAAATTTGCTCTCAAGACGTCAGGTTAGCTTTTAAAAGCAGACTCAAGTGCTAAGACTTTTTATGAATCTAGAAATGGGAATTAAAAAGCATTTTATTTCTCTTTTTACCTGTAAATTCTCAACGAAAGGATCTTTTAAAAGGCAAACACACTTTAATGAAAATGTTAAAGCAAACTTAAAGCCCGTTTGCTCTGATGATATTAATACCGAAGTACTTGTGTGTAAAGTGCTAGACCAGTTTAAGTTTATGATTGCTTCTGTTTTTATGTGTCTTTAATATAAATTGTGTTTCTTTGAAAAATATTTAGACATTCAGCTTATTAAGTATTTTTCCGTTGGTTTTCTTTATTATACTTCGGAGCCAATAATAGCGCTACAAAGGAGGAACAATGCCAACAACTTCTTCACAGACTTCGCTCTTCTGTTCAATTTTTTATGAAAATCTTATGAAGCAGCATTATGAAACGAGCATTACACACTTACCAGCCAGAACATTATTACCACCGGAGTACCATCGACATAAAGCCTTCCAGGCGATATAAGCACCACCTGGCGAGGAATGACTGCTAGACATACGCACGGTGTATGTAGTACACTACTGGCCATTAAAATAGCTACACCACGAAGATGACGTGCTACGGACGCGAAATTTAACCGACAGGAAGTAGATGCTATGATATGCAAATCATTAGCTTTTCAGAGCATTCACAAAACGTTGGCGCCGGTGGTGACACCTACAACGTGCTGACATGAGGAAAGTTTCCAATCGATTTCTCATACACAAACAGCAGTTGACCGGGGTTGCCTGGTGAAACGTTGTCGTGCTGGCTCGTGTAAGGAGGAGAATTGCGTACCATCACGTTTCCGACTTTGATAAAGGCCGGATTGTAGCCTATCGCGATTGCGGTTTATCGTATCGCGACATTGCTGCTCGCGTTGGTCGAGATCCAATGACTGTTAGCAGAATATGGAATCGGTGGGCTCAGGAGGGTAATACGGAACTCCGTGCTGGATCCCAACGGCCTTGTATCACTAGCAGTCGAGATGAAAGCATCTTATCCGCATGGCTGTAACGGATCGTGCAGCCACGTCTTGATCCCTGAGTCAACAGATGGGGACGTTTGCAAGACAACAACCATCTGCACGAACAGTTGGACGACGTTTGCAGCAGCATGGACTATCAGCTGGCGAACCTGGGTGCACGAATGGCAAAACGTCATTTTTTCGGATGAATCCAGGTTCTGTTTACAGCATTATGATGGTCGCATCCGTGTTTGGCGACAACGCGGTGAACGCACATTGAAAGCTTGTATTCGTCATCGCCATACTGGCGTATCACTTGGCGTGATGGTATGGGGTGCCATTGGTTACACGTCTCGGTCACCTCTTGTTCACATTGACGGCATTTTGAACAGTGGACGTTACATTTCAGATGTGTTACGACCCGTGGCTCTACCCTTCATTCGATACCTGCGAAATCCTACATTTCAGCAGGATAATGCACGACCTCATGTTGCAGGTCCTGTACGGGCCTTTCTGGATACAGAAAATGTTCGACTGATGCCATGGCCAGCACATTCTCCAGATCTCTCACCAATTGAAATCGTCTTGTCAATGGTGGCCGAGCAACTGGCTCGTCACAATACGTCAGTCACTACTCTTGATGAACTGTGGTATCGTGTTGAAGCTGCATGGGCAGCTGTACCTGTACACGCCATCCAAGCTCTGTTTGACTCAATGCCCAGGTGTATGAAGGTGGTTGTTCTTGGTACTGATTTCTCAGGATGTATGCACCCAAATTGCGTGAAAATGTAGTCACATGTCATTTCTAGTATAATATATTTGTCCAATGAATACCCGTTTACCATCTGCATTTCTTCTTGGTGTAGCAATTCTAATGGCCAATAGTGCAGTATCAAGTGAACGAGCTGTCGGTGTGTAAATTGGAGAAGGCCCGCGATCTATCTGAGTTTGACCGAGGACAGATTGTGATGGCACAGAGGCTCGGCGCGAGTATTTCGGAAACTGCCCAACGTATCGAGTGCTGTAATGAGTGTCTTCAACACATGGCGAAACCGATATGAGTCACGTCCAGACGTCGTGGAGTTGGGCAGCCACCAATCGTTACAGATCGTGAACGTCGTAGTCTGTGCAGACTGGTAAAGCATGACAAGTGGCGAACTGTGGTGGAACTAACATCAAACTTTAATGCCGGGGAGAGTAGAAGTGGGTGTGAACACACAGTGCACCGATCACTCCTAACGATGGGCCTCAACAGCCGACGACCCATGCATGTGCCAATGTTATCGCTACGGAAATGGGAACTACGGCTGAAATGGGCACGTGACTATCGGCATTGGACGTTAGCGCAGTGGCAGAGCGTTACGTGGTCTGATGAATCCCGATACCTTCTTCATCATGCCGAAGGGAGGGCGCGAAATTGTCTTCTTTCATGGGAACAGCTCCATGACACCTGTACTGTGCGCAGAGACAAGCTGACGGCGGCTCCTCCGTTCCCTGGGGAACATTTACGTTTGCATCCGTGGGTTCAGCGGACCTCGTGCAAAGCACTACGACGGCTAAGGAGTATCACACACTGGTTGGAGTCCACATACACACCGCCATGACGATCATGTTTTCCGAAGGCAGTAGCATTTTTAACAAGTTAATGCGCGAAGTCACAAGGCCAGGAGTGTGTTGGAGTTGTTCGAGGAATGCAGTGGCGAGTTCCGGTTGATGTGCTTGTCCCCCAGCTAGCGATATCTGAACCCCATCGAACACATCTGGGATGTGATTGAACGTGGCGTCACAACTCATCGCCCCCCCCCCCCCCCCCCTGGCCAGGAATTACGAGAATGGGGGACTCATGTCTGCAGCTATGTACCAAATCCCTCCAGCGACCTACTAAGGCCTCATTGCTTCCTTACAAACATGTATCGCTGCTGTTATCCGTGCCAAAGGTGGACATACAGGCTATTAGGTAGGTGGTAATAATGTTCATTCTGATCAGTGTATATCATGTCAACAGTTTCACCGTATATGACGACTTCACGACAACGATGCGTATTTAAGAGGCATGATGCGAAAACATGATAAGAAATTAACTTTTCATAACTGGGATTCACAGTCATGTGAAATTATTTGAATGCCAGTGACTGTAAACTTTTTATTTTCACTATCACAATTTCGGCCTTAGGCCACTATCAAGTGCAGATGTTTTGGCTTTAAGTATAGACATGGCTTAAAGCCAAAACATCTGCACTTCATAATAGCCTAAGGCCGAAATTGCAATAGTGGAAATAAAAAGTTTAAGAGTCACTGGCATAAACATGATGTCTTTCAAAATGATAAGAAATGTACTCCAGATTTTCCGATAGTGTAATGTCTATATTTGGAGATTATACAATGATAGATGTACTTTGATTAAAAGAAGGGCAAAAATATTACAGGTTGGCGTGCCGTTGAGAATGAGATCGTTAAAGACTTTTAAGAAGCGCAATTAAATCTGCCGCGGTCTTTCTAAAGGAGCCACCCCACTATTCAGTAAGAATGAATTAGGAGAATCGGGAAAAACATCAGGAAGGTCGGATGAATATTCCTGCGAAGCCCTAAATCACTGCTTCGCTTTGCTCGGGATAATTCTATGAACTGAGTCACAGTATATTATTTCCTTCGTTTCGCATAGCTTATTGGAAAGGGTAAATTCAAAACATAATATCCACAGAAACATAAGGTATACTAATAAACTTCCACAAACTAACAGAATGGCGTTACACTGTTACACCTACATAGTCAGGTATAGTGCAAAACTATTTCAGAACTTGATGTTACGTATGCGTTCACGCCAAGTGAAATGAGATGTGAAGATAAGGGAGGTAGATGGACGTGGATGTTTCGAATTAGGCATGCTGGCATTCGTATGAAGTGGTTTACGGATGCCACAGAAATAGGAAGGTCTGTCAGATAGCCGAGTCCTGGTTCTCGCAAATTCAATTCCCGTGTTTACAGCGCTATGTATCTCCATGTGACACGCGTTTTCACAACAAAAAGATATATGCAAAGAGCCAAAAATTGGGAAAAATATTTAGTATCTAATTTAAACCATTTTAGTGAATATAACAACTGTCGACAGTTATTCACCTACAGGAGACATCATGATAATTGCGAGGACAGGCTTAACTACTGGTCGACTTAAAAAAAAGACAAAAACTGGCAGAAAGACAGAGCTTTTTAAGCTCCTAAAGAATCTGAAAACAAAGGTTGAGCTTTTTAAACAAAGTTCCGCCATTTGACTGTAAACATCGTTTATTCTACTGTACAAACATGATTTCAACCTTCGACCATTTTCAGTTACCACAATTCGGAATGTGATCAGATTTCTATAAATGTAGTCATCGTCGAAATATCGAATAATATTATTCCGACGATGACTTCGTTTATACAAGGCTGATCATGCACAACATTGTTATGCTTGAAAATGGCCGAAGGCCGAAATTATGAATGTGCAATAGAATAAACAATCAATACAGTCAAATGGCGGAACTTTGGCTTAGAAAGTATTATGTGACTGTGGCCCCAAACCACATTGTTTTAGCTGACGAGTGAAGGTGCGATAGGATGTTCATCAAACTAGGAGCGTGTGTGCAGACCTGGACCCAAACCGATGTACGAGGAAACTCCTCCAGAGTATCACAGAGCCACATCACACGGCGGGTTGAACACCTCACTGGGGGGCGTTGGTTGGTGCACTAGACGCCTCGGATCATTTGAAAAGAGGTAGAGTTGTGACTCGTCGGACCACACTACACGCCACTG
Source organism: Schistocerca piceifrons (assembly GCF_021461385.2). Classification (NCBI taxonomy): domain Eukaryota; kingdom Metazoa; phylum Arthropoda; class Insecta; order Orthoptera; family Acrididae; genus Schistocerca; species Schistocerca piceifrons. The sequence goes on along the minus strand of NC_060138.1, from coordinate 1,021,281,493 downwards.
TCCACTTTCTGTGTTGTTTGGCCCACTGGAGACGTGCACCCTTATGTGGAGCTGCGGCAAACGGCGTTTCCTGAAGTGCTCGATACCAAATGTATGTTGCATGCAGTTGCGTTCACAATCTTCACTGTGAAACTGGTTAGAGGAACCTGCATTCTCTGACGGTAGCAGTTCCTGTACGGTTTGAAACCGTGACACTCGCTCCGGTCCCTTAGAATTAGAATATTTTGACAACCACTGTTCTTATTCTGTATTACACGTGCTACAAGTTTCCTGGTAGTCATTTTGAACAATCTGTGTTAGTACAAATCGGGCAACGTCAGTCATGGCGTGGTTGTGGGCACATCCAAGCACGATAGCTCCTAAATATACCCTCCATCTCGCACTAATTTCATACAATCGAATGGCACCTACAATAATTTCACCGTCATGACTTACGTCAGAGAGGTTCACTAACAAATGACGTAATTAGAACCAACCTTTCATAGCACCTCCTCACATTGCAGTTTGGTGGTTCATTCCGAGCTTTCGATGACTTTCACAACCATGATCATCAGGGCTAAATTTATTTACGTTTATATATATATATCAATTAGTCAGCCGTGCTGCGGTTCGTGTTTGTGCCGTTGACAGGTTGGCGTCGTGTATTCGGATTGTGACCTCTAGTTCTACATCTACATCTACATACATACTCCGCAACCCACCATACGGTGCGTGGTGGAGGGTACCTCGTACCACAACTAGCATCTTCTCTCCCTGTTCCACTCCTAAACAGAACGAGGGAAAAATGACTGCCTATATGCCTCTGTACGAGCCCTAATTTCTCTTATCTTATCTTTGTGGTCTTTCCACGAAATGTAAGTTGGTGGCAGTAAAATTGTACTGCAGTCAGCCTCAAATGCTGGTTCTAGCGATTCACGAAAAGAACGCCTCCTTTCCTCCAGAGACTCCCACCCGAGTTCCTGAAGCATTTCCGTAACATTCGCGTGATGATCAAACCCACCAGCCTCTGAATTGCTTCTACGTCCTCCCTCATTCCGACCTGATAGGGATCCCAAACGCTCGAGCAGTACTCAAGAATAGGTCTCCTTTACAGATGAACCACATCTTCCCAAAATTCTACCAATGAGCCGAAGATATCTATCCGCCTTCCCCACAACTGCCATTACATGCTTGTCCCTCTTCATATCGCTCTGCAATGTTACGCCCAAATATTTAATCGACGTGACTGTGTCAAGCGCTACACTACTAATGGAGTATTCAAACATTACGGGATTATTTTTCCTATTCATCTGCATTAATTTACATTTATCTATATTTAGAGTTAGCTGCCATTCTTTACACCAATCACAAATCTTGTCCAAGTCATTTTGTATCCTCCTACAGTCACTCAATGACGACACCTTCCCGTACGCCACAGGATCAGCAGCAAAAAGCCGCACATTGCTATCTACCATATCCAAAAGATCATTTATGTAGATAGAAAACAACAGCGGACCTACCACACTTCCCTGGGGCACTCCAGATGATACCCTCACCTCCAATGAACACTCACCATCGAGGACAACGCACTGGGTTCTATTACTTAAGAAGTCTTCGAGCCACTCACATATTTGGGAACCAATCCCATATGCTAGTACCTTAGTTAGGAGTCTGCAGTGGGGCACCGAGTCAAACGATTTCCGGATTTCAAGGAATATAGCATCCGTTCACTGGCGCCACTACGTTTGATCGCTTTGTCTGTCCGTGAGTGGCAGCAGCGGCGTTTATCGATAGCGAGTACTGTGGTTCTATTTTTGGAGCGACCTATAGTATTTCCGGGTCGTCGTGTGTCGGGGTTCGGTTGGGACGGAGGACCAGTGAGGTGTGGAGGACCAGTGAGGTCCGCACAGCCACAGGACTCGCTGAAACAGCTGGCAATACATGAACTACTCGATAGAAGGATGTGGTCCCGAGAGTGCACGACCACACGAAGGACCGGCCTTGGTCATTTAAGTTGAATGGATTCTTAAATCCGAGTAGTGAAACTGCCACCATTGTGTGTGTGTCCGTCCGCCGAAGTGAACTCATGGTAACAAGCTGTTAGTTGGCGATTCATACTGGGACGATTATTTTTGCATTTGAACATGTTCTTTTGTATAATGTTTGTCGTTTTACGACGTCAAGAGAGTAGTTCGCTCGTCTGCCTGGCATGGGTTATTCTATCGTGTATTGGGCTTCGGACGTTAGGTAGATTTTGCGAGTGTTGGTCTTGCGTTTAACTGTGACTGGTTTGAGTTGCCGTCCTGTTAAGTGGGTATAACACTGGGCTGCCTGTCTCACCTTACTTTCTTTTGAGGGACTTTTCCAGTCGATCCTTGGAGTGCTGTCTGTGGGTCACTCCCTTCTTCATTTCGTCTTACTGTGTCAATTGTTTAAAAAAGAATATTTTGTTTAAATCATTCCTATTGCTTACGGCCTTCAGCCGACAAATAATTCGAATTCTTCTTATAAGGCCTTCAGCCGTCAGTGCAGCTCGTGTTGACCATTTTTTGTATTTGGTTGTTTTAAAAATTATTTTGGAATTTTTAACGTGTAATTGTATTCCTCATTTGTAATTCAGGCCTTCAGCTGTTAATTGTGCTGAAGTATTGCTTGTGACCTTCAGCTGACAAATTATTTGAATTCTTTCTTAATAAGGCCATCAGCCGTCAGTGTAGCTTGTGTAAGAATCAATTTTTTTAAATGATTGTTAAAAAAATGTTTTGGTATGTTTAACGTGTAACTGTCTTCCTCATGTATGATTCAAGCCTTCAGCCATTAATTGTTCTGAAGTATTGCTCGTGGCCTTCAGCCGACAAATAATATGAACTCTTTCTTAATAAGGCCTTCAGCCGTCAGTGTAGCTTGTGTTACAGTCAATTTTTTTAAAAAATGATTGTTTTTAAAAATTATTTCCTTAAATAAAGTGTACGTGTTTACTGTGCAACCAACAGTAGCTGCTTAGGCCCCGTCCACACCCTTTCCTGCCTTCCCTAAGTACCACTTTTCAATTAGTTATTTATTTGTCTGTTACAGATTTTGTTAAAAATATTATTTTGACGAAGATCGCAAAACTGATACTTGGTTTCAAGCGTTTGAAAGGTCATCTTCCTATATGAAAAGATTAATAAGATTACAAGTAAAAACTATTTCGGAATACAACGGCACTGCCCAAAAACAATTGTGCAAAAGCTGTTAAGAGTGCATTCCAGAATACAAACTGCGGCACTTGGTCATTATAGTTCTAACATCCTTAAGGAACTGACACTAAAGATAATGTAAACACATATGGATAGGATCAAAAGTCAATAGCACGAAAATACTTGCAACAACTTTATAATGAAAAACAGATGTATTTACAGCACACACATGAGAAACACCTTCTGTCGTACACGCAACGAGATACGGTCATCATGCCCGACACAGTGTCAAAGTTAACGGCATCAGAATAGTAGCCACAATGCCTGATTCTGTGTACAAAGGCTCGCATGTATGAGTATACTGCACAAGCGTCTTTGTCGTATATGACATGAGATACGGTCATCATGCCCGTCCACGGTGTCAGCCAACGTTTACCGGATCAAAGTAGCAATCAGACTGACTGAAATTTTGTATCTGGGCTCACACCTTAACAAAACGGCCACCTGGTGGCAGTACAATGTAATGAAGTGGATTGCAATAATTAAAAAAGAGACATATTAAAATAGTAATTTAAAACAACTGATAACCAGTAGTTAGAGCTATAAAATATTACAAATTAACTCAACAAAAATCGATCCTCAGTGCGTACATAAAGCTGGCGAATGACCTGTGCGCCGACGTTGTGCGGTGCCACGCTAACGCTCTCAAGTTCCGATACTATGACAGACACATAGGGACTGTCGCGGTTGATCATGCTGGTTTTGGCCCCCGTACATTGCGGGTTTTCCAATTCCCATTTGAGCTATCGTCGGACTTGTGGCGGCCGCCTTTAAACCTTACGGCAACGTCGTCAGTCACGTTGGTGAAACGTGGAAGACGTTCGAAGCATACCGTGTTCACAATAGTGTCCCTCAGATAAAAACTGAACTTCACAAACACGTGCCTTCCTACTCCGTTATTATCTGCTGCAGGAATATGGTCATGTACGATGGCCAGCCCCGCACCTGTTCAGATTGTGGCCGGGAGGGCCATGTAAGTTCTGAATGTCTCCGACGTAGACTGGTTCAGATGCCGATCGGAGACGTCCCTCTTCTTGCGGCGCCCACTGTGTTGCCTCTATCTTACGCGACTGCGGCGGTGCTGCCTGCTACGCCCTCTCTGACTCAGTCGGTACCTGCGTCGACTCCACTCGACGACGCAATGGACCTTTTGCCTGTCCCTCGCGCACTCCTGCCGGAGACAGTACAAATGGACAATGACCGTCTGCAGACACAGCTCTCTGTCCCGACCCCAAGGTTGTTGATCATGGAGCTGTACCGACCTCAGCTTTTCTGCCATCCGGCCACATGTCGGACGGTAGCCGCCCGCCTTCCGACACGGAACAGCATGTTAGGAAGCAACGGTCCCTGAGGAAACGGGAGAGACAAGACCGTACCCCTTCTGATGACTGCCTCTGTTGGATGACGACCCTGCCACCCATGGTGCGCTGTCCTCTGACGCCCTCCCTCTCCAGTCAGCGTCCACCTCCAGACACCGACAGTCCCCCCGCCTGCGTCCGATGCGGTTGCCTCCCCTTCTGTGACTGTCGCGACATGAGAGCGCATCTCTGATAGTATTCCACTGAACCGGTAAATGGCAACGGACTGTGGGCAGTAAGGTTTAGTCAGGAGATCTGTCCCTGCCGACAACAACCACAGCGTTCAATGTTTACAACAGTGTTTCGCCGTTTGTCGGAGATAGGGTCAAATCAGGAAGAAGGAAATCATGAAGGGCGTACCCGAAATTTTCGGACAGAAGACTTGGAGGAAAATGTGATTAACACTGTGTTTCAAAATGGTTAAAATGGCTCGGAGCACTATGGGACTTAACATCTGAGGTCATCAGTCCCCTAGAACTTGCAACTACTTAAACCTAACTAATGTAAGGACATCACACACATCCATGCCCGAGGCAGGATTCGAACCTGCGACCGTAGCGGTTACTGCCCTTATCACTCACAGTGTGTGCAGGGCTTACTAGCGACAGATTTTCCACGTCAGAAGCAGTTTTGTCACTGGTTTCTTGACCAGGCAACCACGATTCCAGGATTTGTGCCTTCTATCCTGTTCGCAGATGAAGCCACCTTTATGCGGAATGGTACCTTCGACTTTCATAAAAGTCATATGTGGTGGGATAGTATGCAGAACTCACGTGGTATGGTGACACCGAATCATCAGGATCTGTGATGCCGGAATGTGTGGGCCGGAAGAATCGGTGACCGTATTTTGGGCCAGTCTTTCTTCCACGTCGCCTAACAGGCCGGAACTATCGGCCTTTCTTGCGCGTGACTTTGCCTCCCCTGCTGGAAGAAGTGCCATTGATGAATTGAAGGGTTATGTGGTTGTTGCACGATGTTGCATGGGGATATTTCAAAATTATCGTGTATTTAGAGCCCATTCCAGATGTGCAGATACTGGAGCAACGTATTCATGCTGCCTTTAACACTGTTCGGATGCAGCGTGCCCGATATTTGTGTGTGAGGCAGAAAATGCTTCGGCACGTACACGCATGTGTTGAGGCAGACACGTGGAAACCATTTTCGACACATACTGTCTCCTGGGAGGAGACCGACATCTCCAGCGATATAGAAGCAGATATAGACTCAAATCACAATTCAGTAGTGATGAAGAGTAGACTGAAGTTAATAGATAAGTCAGGAAGAATCAATAAGCAAAGAAGTACTAAGGAATGAAGAAATCCACTTGAAGTTCTCTATGGCTATAGATACTGTGATAAGGAACACCTTAGTAGGCAGTTCAGTTGAAGAGGAAAGAAAAGGGAAATTCAGGAGACTACAAAAATACGAGTTTGTGAGGAATGAAGTGAACAGGCAGAAATGGCTGCGTGGAAATTGCTAAAAATCTAGGAAAAGGAAGGATTATCGGAAGGACTGAATCATCGTATAGAAAAGCCATGTAGGAAAGTCAAAACTACCTACGGTGAAGTTAACAGCAAGGGTGGTAGCATTAAGAGTGCAATGGCAATTCCACTGCTAAATGCACAGGGGTAAGCGGATAGGTGGAAAGAGTACATTGAAGGCCTCTGTTAAGGGGAAGACTTGCCTAATGCGATAGAAGAAGAAACGGGAGTCGATTTAGAAGAGATAGCGGATCGAGTATTGGAATCAAAATTTAAGAGAGCTTTGGATGGTTCAAATGGCTCTAAGCACTATGGGACTTAACATCTGAAGTCATCAGTTCCCTAGACTTAGAATTACCTGAACCTAACTAACTTAAGGACATCACACACGTCCATGCCCGATGCAGGATTCGAACCCGCGACCGTAGCAGCAGCGCGGTTCCGGACTGAAGCGCCTGAACCGCTCGGCCACAGCGGCCGGCAAGAGAGCTTTGGAGGACGTAAGATCAAATAAGGCAGACGCTATAAATAACATTCCGTCAAAATTTCTAAAATCGTTGGGGGAAGTGGCAACAAAACCACTATTCCCGTTGGTATGTAGAATGTATCAATCTGGCGACATACCATATGAGTTTCGGAAAAATATCATCCACACAATACCGAAGACAGCAAGAGCTAACAATTGCGAGAATTATCGCACAGACAGCTTAACAGCTCATGCATCCAAGTTTGCTGACTAGAATAATATATAGAAGACTTGAAGAGAAAATTGAGGATGTGTTAAATGACGATCACTTTGGCTTTAGGAATGGGAAAGGCACCAGAGAGGCAATTCTGACGTAGCGGTTAATAATGGAAGCAAGACTAAAGAAAAATCAAGATACGTTCATAGGATTTATTGACCTAGATAAAGGGTTCGATTGTCTAAAATGGTGCAAGATGTTCGAAATTCTGAGAAAAATATGGGAAAGCTAAAGGGACAGGCGGGTTATATACAATGTACAAGAGCCAAGAGGGAATAATAAGTGAGGACGACCAAGAAAGAAGTACTCGGATTAAAAAGGATGTGAGACAGGGATGTTCAATTTATTTATCGAAGAAGCATGATGGAAATAATAGAATGGTTCAAGAATGGAATTAAAATTCAAGATCTAAGGGTATCAATGATAAGATTCGCTGATGACATTGCTATCCTGAGTGAAAGTGAAGGAACATGACCCGCTGAATAGAATAAACAGTCTATTGAGTGTAGAATATGGATTGAGAATAAGTTGAAGAAAGACGAAAGTAATGAGAAGTAGCAGAAATGATAATAGTGAGATACTTAACATCAGGATTGATGGCCACCAAGTAGATGAAGTTAAGGAATTCTGCTACCTAGGCAGCAAAATAACCAATGATTGGCGGAGCTAGTAGACCATCAAAAGGAGAACTAGCACTGGCAGAAAGGGCATTCCAGGCCAAGAGAAGTGTACTGGTATGGGACTTAATTGCACAGCAGTGTATGGTATTGAAACATGGACTGTGTGAAAAACAGAAACAGAAGAGAATCGAAACGTTTCAGATGCGGTGCTACAGACGGATGTTGAAAATTAGGTGGACTGATGACTGATAAGGTAAGGAATGAGGAGCTTCTGCACAGAATCGGTATGTGGAAAACACTGATACGGAGAAGGGACAGGATGAAACGACATCTGTTGAGACATCAGGAATGACTTCCATGGTACTAGAGGGAGCTGTAGAGAGCAAAAACTGTAGAGGAAGACAGAGTTTGGACTACATCCAGCAAATAACTGAGGACGTATGCTGCAAGTGCTACTCTGAGATTAAGAGGGTGCACAGGAGAGGAATTCGTGGCGGGCCGCATCAAGCTAGTCAGAAGACTCAGTGACACTTTCACCCTACTGCGCCATAACACGAAACGAGCTGCCCATCTTTGCACTTTTTCGATGTCCTCCGTCAATCCTATCTGGTAAGGATCCCACACCACGCAGCAATATTCCAACAGAGGACGGACAAGTGTAATGTAGGCTGTCTCTTTAGTGGGTTTGTCGCATCTTCTAAGTATTCTGCCAACAAAGCGCAGTCTTTGTGTCGCCTTCCCCACAATATTATCTATGTAGTCTTTCCAGTTTAAGTTGCTCGTAATTGTAATTCCTAGGTATTTAGTCAAATTGACTGCCCTTAGATTTGTGCGGTTTATAGTATACACAAAATTTATCGGATTTCTTTTAGTACCCATGTGGATGACCTCTCACGTTTCTTTGTTTAGTGCTAATTGCCACTTTTCGCACCACTCAGAAATTCTCTCTATATCATTTTGTAATTGGAATTGATCTTCTGATGATTTTACTAGACTGTAAATTACAGCGTCATGTGCAAATAATTTATGGGTGCTGCTCATATTATCACCTAGATCATTTATGTAAATGAGGAACAGCAGAGGGTCTATGACACTACCTCGCGGAACGCCAGATATCACTTCTGTTCTACTCGATGATTTACCGTCTATCACTACAAATTGTGGCCTCTCTGAGAGGAAATCACGAATCCAGTCACACAACTGAGACGATACTCCATATCCACACAATTTGATTAATAGTCGCTTGTGAGGAACGGTATCAAAAGCCTTCTGGAAATCTAGAAATATGGAATCGATCTGACATCCCTTGTCGACAGCACTCATTACTTCATGGGAATAAAGAGCTAGCTGTGTTGCAAAAGAACGATTTTTCTGAATCCGTGTTGGTTATGTATCAATAAGTCATTTTCTTCAAGGTGATTCATAATATTCGAGTACAGCATATGCTCCAAAATCCTACTGGAAATTGAGGTCAGTGATATGGGTCTAGGTCTGGGTCTGGGTTTGGTGATGTACAACGGAATGTACTTTGATGCAATCTTCTCGACATGTGATTTCATTTTCTCTCCCGACGAGATAACAGCAGTTTTGAAGCTTTTGATCAAATTCTTTAGCTGATGATAAAAATAGACGACGTCTGCACTAGTGGAGTGCATTTGAGGGGAATCACTTTAATACTTAAAGATGGAAGTCGTTCTTCTCCTTTTTGAAAAATATCGTCGTGTAACTGTGGTTTTATTTGTTCCACCCACGAGTCAACACAAGAAATTTGTTGTCTTGCACATAGGGGTTGCGGTCTACCAAAACTATGGTTCGGTAGTTCTGCTACCGTACATAACTGACGTAATAAATGGTACGATTTCCGGTAGTATAGGTAGAATTGTGTGTATTATATCCTCACAAAATATAAATTGGATTTTTTAAGTAATAAAAATTAGTTGATCGCGTAATTTCTGCGCTTTTATGTAACCACAGCAATTATTTTTGACGCAAATACAGTTTACCAAAGCAAACATGAAAAAATGGTATAATTATTTTTATAATGTAGTGCTCAATAGAATGTTATTCATCAAGCTCAGAAGCAAAAGCTTTCTGTTATCATTGATACGTGTGAAAGTTTTTTATGAATAACAGAAACATATTTTACATAAGCTCGACGATGTATTGAAGCGGTATTTGATATTTTTTTGTTTTGCTATTTTATTTTTTAATTTTCCTGGTTTTTGAGGAAACTGCGATTTCTAGCGCTATGTGGTAAACCGGTATTGTCTTTCATTTTTACTGTAACCTCCCTCTGTTTCATGTTACAAAACAACAATTCTCGAAGAAAATCTTATTTAATCATTGACAGTTTCAATTTTGCTATAAATACTGTTTATTTTTAAGTAACATACAGGAGGATAAATCCGTAGAACAAAAATGCTACGTAGTTTATGTAGCCCTTTATTCACTGAAGCGCCAAAGAAACTGGTATAGGCACGCGTAATCAAATACAGACCAAAGATAACAGGAAAACTGCCACGGACTATGCTTGCTCATGAGAGTCTACAGTAGCCTACGGTAGTTTTACAACCCTAGTTCCAGCACATCAGATACAATACATTGAGCATCAGCTTCGTTTATTTGCCATGTAGGTAATGTAAAAATTGAAAACAAACAATTAAAATTTCCGCCTTGGGGTTCTATTCCACGGCCTTCTACTTACCATACCATACTCATCCCGCAGCGCCAACCGCTGCCTGGAAAATACGCTAACATAAATGCCTAACGTTTCATCCAACTGTTATCAAAATTGCTATTTTTTCTGAACGCTTGAGTATCGGTGGCACGCACATTTGCCACTTTCGTTTTTGGCCAAGCTCTGGATGTGCCATAAATATGGACGAAATCGGTGATGACGACTGGGCGCGGTCCTCTTGTTAGTACACTCACAAAAAAGTTAAAAATCGTACAGGATTGTGTTGTCAAACGAACTACTGTCTCAAATCTCATAACATAATCTCGAAAGTAAGACATGAAACAAAATATGGACTATTTTTGCAACATGACCGTGCTATACATTTTCGAATTCTGAACACATTCAGTTTATACAGGAGAACATATCATGTATATTTTCCTACATTTGCTTTACACATTTAAAAAAAGAAGAAATACGATGCGCCAAATTTGAGTTTTACATGAAGTATGTGGCAGAAGCCCCTGACCGGGCTGTTGGCTGAAAGAGTACAGCCTTTCTTCGCCGCAACACTGGGAAGAAGCAGGTGGCAGCGCCATCACCTCGGTCGCCTTTTACCTCCAGGAAAGATCCCCCGTACTCATTTTACAAAAGGTTGAGTAGACTAGGCCAGTCCTAGAGGGAGTGGAATGAGTGAAAAACCCAGCCCTCTCCATGGATTGAACCCGGGTTCTCCAGGACCGAAAGCTAGTGCTCTACCCATTAAACCACCAAGGCCACAGATGTGAATTTAGACTCAGTAGTGGACGACTGGTAGCTCCCGGCATATGTAACTGCTCTACTTATCGTATGTGCTTGTCACCAATTGGTTCACTCATAGTTCTGCAGATGAAACCAGTCACAAGTAATGAAATGAAACATCATTTGCGATCCAAACTGACTATTTTCATTAGAATGAAATAGATCTCTGCTGTTCCTGACATTAATTTCGAAAATTATCAGCAAAAATATTAGATAGAAAATGTAAACCAACCTGAGGCACACCTGCAGGAAGAGTGTGATGGCCCACGTGATCTCCAGGAAGAACATGATCACCGCACCGATCCTGAAATGAAAGAGACGAAATTTGTGTATCTGAAACTGATCCAACGAAGAGAAATAGGAAAATAATGATAATACTAATAATAATAATAATAAAACAGCCGAAACCTCCTAAGTAAGTCATGAGCTACATAATGAGGCAAAAAAAGCATTTAATTTGCAATCATTAGATTCTGCGAATAGCCTTGGTCACCGTTAGCAAGGCGCTGCAGTCATGGACTGTGCGGCTGGTCCCGGCGGAGGTTCGAGTCCTCCCTCGGGCATGGTTGTGTGTGTTTGTCCTTAGGATAATTTAGGCTAAGTAGTGTGTAAGCTTAGGTAGTGATGACCTTAGCAGTTAAGTCCCTTAAGATTTCACACACATTTGGACATTTTTGAACCGTTAACAAACAGTACAGGTTTGGTTGGTCTCTTTATGACACAGACTGTCACATGTAGTCGGAAAAATGTGTTGTAAGGGGTTCATTATGTATGAAGTTTACTGTTCACTGCCCTACTGGAGCAAATGTAATTTCGATGTATTTCTCACGCGCTGCCTGCGATATAAAAACATCTCTGCTGCAATAGAATCTCAGGTCAGAGCAGTGTCGGCAGTAGTAATAATCGCTCGCTCCTACAGAGCAGTCGCTATAGTTCGTTGTTATGGAGCAGTCGCAATAGCTCGCTGTTACGGAGAAATCGTAGTAGCTCACCGCTACAGTACAGTTGCTAGCCATGGAAGAGCAATAGCAGTCGCCGCTGGTGTAGTGCAGTTCATTGCCATGTAGTGTAAGGAAAAACTATTATTCTTCATCGCCGTGCGCGTACTTAAATTTGTTGTCTGAGATGTTAATATGAATTTGTTCCTATCCTTTTATGATTTGTCAGCACTAAATAAGTCAGACTTGTAATGTTAATTTTTTATGTAATGGTTTGCAGAAATGTTTTCAATAATAAGTTTTTTCTAATAATTCTAATCTCAGAGAAATGTTTTTCAGTAGTAGTAGATAGGCCAGCATTGCCCTAAGCTGTGCCATTTAGGAGCAATATATAGACAGCGTTATCCGGCGACACCATTATGAGGTAAGAATTTTTCAGTTTATTCAGGTTGATTTCACAGGGCCATGACGTAGCGCTGCTTACGTCCAAAATTTATCAGTTTCAATTCTCAGTCAATTTTGTACCCGGAATTTTTTTTATATACGGGAAGGTTACAGTGTGTTGAACTAAACCCCACTACTACACACTTCTCATTATCGATAGAAGGCCATTCCAATTCGATGAGCCGGCCGGAGTGGCCGAGCGGTTCTAGGCGCTACAGTTTGGAACCGCGCGACCACTGCGGTCGCAGGTTCGAATCCTGCCTCGGGCATGGCTGTGTGTAATGTCCTTAGGTTAGTTAGGTTTAAGTAGTTCTAAGTTCTAGGGGACTGATGACCTCAGCAGTTACGTCCCATAGTGCTCAGAGCCATTTGAACCATTTTTGAACCAATTCGATGGCCTACATTCAGCTGTAGGCTTGCCACAAAGGAACCATAAACGTGACAATATTCAGTGGAAATGACTATATACTCTATTGAGTTATTTTTAGCAGTGCATATCTTAAAGAAGAGTTGTACGCCATCTACATTAACATGTCTATAAGAATCAGATCGGCGACTATTTCACTTTCCGTCAGTTCTGATATTTAGACTGTCAACATCAGTGTTTCACTGAACTACAGAGTTTTTCATCAACAACATCCTTAATAAACAGGATTGATAGAGAGCTGGAAGAGTTTACAGAAAACTGTGTTTCATCATGTTTACTTATTCAGTGGAAGAATTTCAAAGAGATTCGGATGGACCTCCAGCACTATGCCTCACGAAAAAGCTTTTCGTGCAGATTCCGCGAGCATGTGTCCAATGGCAATTAAGCTAAACAAATTGACTAGCGTAGAGCACCATTTTATTTCGTTAACAGCTGAATATGTCTAAACAATATTTCTGGCAAATAACAATACGCGTTGTTAAACTTGTAAATACTTTAATAAAGCGATGAGTCGTGGCGACTTCACTTTATTTCTGGCGCCAGCCATGTGTCGGCTTATCGCCTTAGCTTGCCTTGCCGTGGCTTGCTTGGCTTCGTGAAGTTTAAAAGGAGCGTGCTAAGAGGGGTTGGCAGGTCTGGCTGCACATGGGGTCTGGACCCCTCCACCATCCTCCACAACTATAAATCCTTCATCCGCCCTATCCTCTGCTACGCCCATCCCGCCTGGATCTCCGCACCTCCTGCCTTTTACAAATCTCTTCAAATCCTAGAACGCCATGTGCTCCACCTCGCCTATCGTATCCGTCTCCCCTCCCCCACGTGGATCATGTATGACCTCATTCCGTTCCCACACCTCCTCCTTTTCCTCGAACAGATACGGATCCTCTACACCTCCTGTAAACTTGATCCCCCTCACCCACTTTTCTCTCCCATCCTCTCCCACCCCCGTCCATTGGCGCGCCTGTATTCCCACGTCCCACGTCCCACCTGCTCTCCATCTCTCCACTCTCCGTACCCTCGCCCAAGGTGGCTTCCGCCAACTCCCCCTCCCTGATGATGCCCTCATCCCCTCCATCTACCCCTCCTACCAAATTTGATCCGCCCTTCCACCCCCTGTATCTTTTCCCAAAGGCAACATCTCTTCCTTCTCTCCCTCCTCACTCCCACCCTCCCTCCCCTCCCCCCAGCTTCCCCTACCCCATCCCTTCTTTCCTCCCCCTCCCATCTCCTCTGCCACTGGCATCTACCCCCTCCCCCACCTTTTCCCCTTTTGGCAGGTCCCCGGACTCGTACACGTACTGTGAACATTCGCGCGCCGGAGATCATCGCCATAGGTTTTTTGTGTGTGCCATCGTGTTAGTGCTTTAGTGTTTCACCGCCCACGCTCCATCGTTCACGTGTATCATTTCAGTCATCTGTGTTCATGTACCAGTGCTGAACGTTTTCTTATTTTACGACGCCTGTGAACGGCTCCATGTTTTTTACCTAGTGTGTCTACGTTTTTTGTCCATCATTTTGTTTTGTTTTTCTATGTCTTCCTATGTTCCGCTTGTACTATCTGTGACCGAATAGCGGCGTAGTATTGCCGCTGCCGGCCTACCTTGTATAAGGTGTTAAAATAACAAGAAAGAAAAAAAAACGGGTTGGCAGGACGGTTTCCAACTAGGTTGGAGGGAGCTATGAGCTCGTTCGACAGAGGGCAGTACTCTCGTATACAGAGCGTGGTAAGGCTACGGTGGTTGCAGAGAGCAGTCAGCCCTGGACCAGTGCCTCGTGATGACTGGGTGTTGTGTGATGTCCTTAGGTTAGTTAGGTTTAAGTAGTTCCAAGTTCTAGGGGACTGATGACCTAAGATGTTAAGTCCCATAGTGCTCAGAGCCATTTGAACCATTTTTGTGACATCTCGCAGTATCTCCAATCCTCATGCTGCTGTTGCAGACGGCATCCTTTCTAGAGGGTAAGCCGTTTGAAGTTCCGTGCTCCGAAATACCAAGATGCTGGCAGTTATTTTTCTGCTGGAAACGTGGCATGTTGTGATTGCGCTACTTTACTTTCTGGTTCAGTAGTGCCCGAGTTCTGACCTTTCTGTACTGATATGTATATTTAAATCAGTTTGTTGCGCATTTAAAATGAGTTTTCTGTGGTTGTGCCAGGCACTTACCATTTAAAATGTTTTAACGTGAAGCCAGTGAAAAACGCTAAGCTCCTGTAGTTCTGTTATTGATTCCTAAACTATATTCAATCTGGGAGCTGTCAGTACAAACAATGTAAATTTCAAATCTGTGCGCAGCACGATACCGGTATTCAGTGTTACTTAAGTAATCAAACCTCTTAATCGCCCAGTGCTTCTGTAACTTGAGTTGTGTAATTAAACACTAATATGCTGTCCATTTGCACTGTGGTTCTGTAAAAAGGAAAAGTAGAAGCCGACTAGCCATAATTAAATTTCACCTCCTTGTCTGAAAGTTTGTCTGTATGAGGCAAAATAAGGGCTATGTGGGATTTACTGAAAGGACTGGTTCTCGTGATAGGTCAGTTCAATGTTTGCTATCTTAGATTAGTGCTGGGTAAAAGGTTGACGGCTTTACGAGAGTCACAACGCTTGGCTATAAATTTATTGGTTTTTCCTTATAGTGTAGAATGCAACTTGTCCGTCTGTGTGGTGTCCGAATCTGCCTTGCTTGTTGCTGCCGTCTGGCGCTGTCAGTAGGGCCTACGCTCTCTCAAGGCACTGCAGTGGGATGACGCAGCGTTGATCAGAAAGCAACTTCCTTAAGAAAAATTTTTAGTTGTAAATCATGCTATTTTACATAAGAAGAAATGAAGGCTACTGATTCTACTGGGTCCACCAGGCTGCAGTATAGACAAACTAAAATTGCTGTTTGAAGGATTTTGTTTTTTTTTCTGTTTTTGTCTAAGATATGTTGGTTTAAATGCTGTGAAACTGGGTCATCCGTCAAGGCCCTTGACAAGTGATTGGTTGTATCTTTGTGATGAATAACTTTTTTACAGAACTGAGATTTTTGAAACTGTAATTTACCTATTTGTTTACGTTGCAAGGGTGATTTTGTCTTATGTTGAGGCATTCATACATGTTCTAATTTTCTTAAGAATTTACGCTTTTATTTATTGTGTGTTATATGTCACTGGCTAATCGACGTTGTCTCTGAACAATAAATTTAATATATTGGCAGTTTCAGTTTTTCACTTTATTGTTACATTTTATTTAAACAAAATTTACGGGCTAAGAATCGTCCGAACGTACAAGCTGATACCAGTGTGCCGTGTTATTGTGTTGTGGTAAATAGGGGTATTGTTATTCTGTATTCTTAAATGGGACCGGTCCTCCTACTCCCACAGACCCGCAGTCATCTGTTCTATAATCATCCATCAACCGAGATATTGAACAAGTTATTTTTATGAACGACGTAGTTGTGGAGCTTCTTGGCAGTAGGGAATAAACATAGCATACACAACAGCAAACACTCCAAAACTGATAAAAAACAGAGACATATCCCAAAAAGTAGGTATATATCAACTACAGTGTAACACTTGTGAAGGCAGATACATAGGACAAACAGGTAGGACATTTGTTGTCAGATACAAAGAATACATGAGAGCCTGGAAATATGAGGAAAACCACTCCACATCTGCAGAACACCTAAGAGAACACGACCACAAACCAACCACTAGAGAATATATGAAAATAATTAGAATCAACAATAAAAACACCTCCTAACGCTGCAAGAAAATTACCACATACAGGAAACCAAAGCAGAAAGGATAACCCTGTTCAGTGATCAAGTACACATGCCAAGCAATTCATTGTTTACGCTAATAGATAAAATAATAGAATAACGCTCCCAAAGAGGATTAATATAATAATACCATCCAATATAATAATAATACCACCCAACATCTTTACACTCACTCACCCATGAGCCCTCCACAGAACATTGAAACGAAAAGTCAAATCAACTTCACCAAAGCTTTCAAAAACTCGCCAGCTGCTAGCACGTTAATATCAAACACCATACAATTCAAACCGCTAACCCTCCCCCCACCCCTCCAACACAAAAAACACTCTTCAGTTTCTCTCTCTCTCTCTCTCTCTCTCTCTCTCTCTCTCTCTCTCTCTCTCTCCCTCCCTCCCTCCCTCCCTCCCTCCCTCCCATACACACACAACATATAAACACCATGAATAGAAGTTGGTTTTGAACCTATACTTCGTTAGGTTGGCAACAAGTAGTAAACACTCCAAAAAGGAGGAAACGCGTAATGGAATTGCATTGTTTACGTTGTTAAAAGCAGTGTCCGAAGAAATAGTTATGTCGAATGACAAAAGAACAATATAACACAACAAAAAAGAGGGAGAAACATGGTAAACAGTCTGATAAATGTCAGAACTCAAAGTTGCGCTGATACGTCTGTTATAAAGTGGTAGCGCGATCTCCAGACCAGGTGAGAGGAAACGCAGATGATAAAATCTTAAGTAATTACTTTTTTATATAAAAAAGTCTCGACGTGATATGTTTGATAATCAAAACTCTATCGTTATAGATCCCACTGATGATACCTTAGAACAAGAAAAAGGCGAAACGCGTCTCATCATCAACATCATCATCATTTAAGACTGATTATGTCTTTCAGCGTTTAGTCTGGAGCATAGTCCCCCTTATAAAATTCCTCCATGATCCCCTATTCAGTGTTAACATTGGTACCTCTTCTGATGTTAAGCCTATTACTTCAAAATCATTCTTAACCGAATCCAGGTACTTTCTCCTTGGTCTGCCCCGACTCCTCCTACCCTCTACTGCTGAACCCATGAGTCTCTTTGGTGACCTTGCTTCACCCATGCGTGTAACATGACGCCACCATCTACGCCTGTTCGCCCTGACTGCTACATCTATAGAGTTAATTCCCAGTTTTTCTTTGATTTCCTCATTGTGGACACCCTCCTGCCATTGTTCCCATCTACTAGTACCTGCAATCATCCTAGCTACTTTCATATCTGTAACCTCAACCTTATTGATAAGGTAACCTGAATCCACCCAGCTTTCGCTCCCGTACAACAAAGTTGGTCGAAAGATTGAACGGTGCACAGATAACTTAGTCTTGGTACTGACTTCCTTCTTGCAGAAGAGAGTAGATCGTAGCTGAGCACTCACTGCATTAGCTTTGCTACACCTCGCTTCCAGTTCTTTCACTATGTTGCCATCCTGTGAGAATATGCATCCTAAATACTTGAAACTGTCTACCTGTTCTAACTTTGTTCCTCCTATTTGGCACTCAATCCGTTTATATCTCTTTCCCACTGACATTACTTTCGTTTTAGAGATGCTAATCTTCATACCATAGTCCATTTCTGATCTAGCTCTGAAATACTACTTTGCAAACTTTCAAACGAATTTGCCATCACAACTAAGTCATCAGCATATGCGAGACAGCTTATTTTGTGTCCACATATCTTAATCTCACCCAGCCAGTCTATTGTTTTCAACATATGATCCATAAATAATGTGAACAACAGTGGAGACAGGTTGCAGCCTTGTCTTACCCCGAAACTACTCTGAACCATGAACTCAGTTTACCGCCAACTCTAACTGCTGCCTGACTATCCATGTAAAGACCTTTAATTGCTTGCAAAAGTTTGCCTCCCATTCCATAATCTCGTAGAACAGACAATAACTTCCTCCTTGGAACCCGGTTATATGCCTTTTCTAGATCTATAAAGCATTGATACAATTCCTGTTCCACTCATAGCACTTCTCCATTATTTGCCGTAAGCTAAAGATCTGGTCCTGACAACCTCTAAGAGGCCTAAACCCACACTGATTTTCATCCACTTGGTCCTCAACTAATACTCGCACTTTCCTTTCAACAATACCTGAGAAGATTTTGTTATATCCTAGCCAGTAATGCCACCCGAGCCCGCTGCCAAAAGGTTGGCAGCATCAAAGTCCGGACGCCGTCCGCATAAGCAGCGCCAGCGAGACAGGAAATCGCCGCAAGTCTGCGCGCGCCACCGCTGGCTTCTGGGTTCTTAAGCGCTGGAGTCGCGAGCGCTAGGACAGTTCTGGATTCGCCGCTCAGTTGTGTACTCGCCACCGAATTGTGTACTTGCTAGTCAGTTGTGTGTTCATCGCAGCAGAGTTGTTGTTTGTCGTCAGCCGACGCTGACCTAGCCGCTCCGACTCGAACTAGACAGATTTCTGTAGACACGGAGTTCACCACTGTGTTCTGTATCTTCGTTAATAAAGATAAGTACCGACTTTTATTTAATCAGAGTGTTTGGGTTTTCATCTTTCTGTTTACTGTTCCAGCGGACCGGTCGGACCGCTATTAAAAGTGTGGCGGTGACTTCGTAAGCCGTTTCTACAGCGAATTGTTTGTCGCTACGAACACCGCCACAAAACTGGCGACGAGGACTTCCGAACTCGTGTGCAGGGCTGGTTCAACTTGTTTCTTGTTATACTAATTATAGCGATAAAATTTTGGGGGCTGGTTTAATTTGTGTTCACTATGTCTGCCGAATTACAACAGTTGATCTTGTTACAGAGTCAGCAAATACAAAGTCTGGTGGAAGCAATCGCCAAACAAGCGGCTAATCCTCCAACACAAAAGGAACAAGCACAGGCAGCACCACCTTTCCGTGCTTTTGATGCATCAAGAGAAGAATGGCGAGAATATTTCGCGCAGTTACAGGCGCACATGACAGTCTACAAAATCACAGGTACTGAGTGGCAGCTTTATTTCATTTCCACTGCAGGCGTGGAAGTCTATCGACTACTTTGTAAGTTGTTCCCGGAATCCCAGCCAGAAGCTTTAGACTATGACGTTGTTGTTAACAAGCTTGCTGAGTATTTCGAGTCGCGAGTTCATGTGGCAGCAGCCAGATTCAAGTTCTTCAGATTAAAGAAACTGCCACATCAATCTAATAAACAGTGGTTAACAGATTTACGGGGCCTCACCCGTCAGTGCCGATTTAATTGTGTGTGTGTGGAGCTTCCTACAGTGATGTCATGCTACGAGACGCTATTACTAAAAACATTGCAGATTCTCGTATTCGTGCTGCTATCTTAAAGTTGCCTGACCCGTCATTAGAGACTGTGATGAACATCATTGAAGCCCAAGATACTTTTGACTATGCTGAGTGTGAGTTAGATCAGCCATGTATTTCTCAAATTTCCTGTGCTAAGCAAGTTATGTCACGCCCGCGGCCCCACCGGCAGAGTCAGACTGTAAACACTAGCCGGCCGCGTCATGTTAAACACATTCGTCAGCCGCATGTGCAAAATGATAGAGTTAAGTCTTGCCCTAAGTGTGTTCTGGCCCATCCTCGTGAACGTTGCCCGTTAAGAAACGCGGTTTGTCACTTTTGTCAAAGGAAAGGCCACATCCAGACTGTTTGTTTGCGTAAACGCAAGAACAATTCTAGTGCTGCCCAGCCCATGGATATTCATGTTCTTCAAAGCCAGCCCGCCCAAAAGGTCGCGTTTAAAGACTCTTCCACGGTTCGTGTGGGTAATAAACTTGTTCGCAATAAGCCACCCACCCAGCCCTCTGCTATGCGACCCAAGCGTAATTCAAACGTTGTAAAAAGTAATGTACAGACTGCAAGTGAAGCGGGAGTTGTTGTTCCACCCGCCCAACCCACGAGTTGTCGCAAGCAGCCACCACGCGCTAAACGCGCTGATTTTGTGTCTTCCGCCTCCACTGCACCGATCCAGAGACAGTGTAATAAACTATTTGTGAAGCTACGCATCCAGGATAAGACCTTCAATTTTCAATTAGACACTGGTGCGTCTGTGACTCTCATAAATAGTGCTACGTATGCGGCTATCGGCCGCCCTAAACTTTCAGCGGCAAAACATTCTTTGGCTACTTATAGTGGAGAACAAATTCCTGTGTTAGGTGTATGTAGCGTGCCAGCCACATTCCGTGGCAATACCAAAACAGTTTCATTCACAGTGCTGCGCGCTACAGACAGTGTAAACATTTTCGGATTAGACTGTTTTGACTTGTTTGGCCTGTCTATCCAAGACAATGTGTTGCAAATTAATTCTGTTGTTGTTCCTCAAGACAGCATAACCGATTTGTGTAAACGATACAGTGACATATTTAAAGACGAACTAGGTTGTGCTGCGAACTTTGCCGCTCATATTACGTTAAAAGATAATGCTCAGCCTCGATTTTGTCGTGCTCGTCCAGTGCCTCACGCCCTCCGGGCACCTGTAGAAGATGAACTTCGTCGTTGGCAAAACAACGGTGTTATTCAACCCGTTTCAGCGAGCCAGTGGGCTTCTCCCTTAGTTATTATAAAGAAACCGTCTGGCAAGTTACGTTTGTGTGCTGATTTTAAGTCGACAGTTAATCCTCAGACTGTCATTGATTCTTTTCCTTTGCCTAGACCGGACGAGCTGATGGATAAGTTAGGGGAAGCTCGTTTCTTTTCCAAAATTGATCTCCGTGAAGCATATTTGCAATTGCCCCTCGACGAGCAATCACAACAGTATTTTGTCATAAACACGTCGTTGGGGTTGTTCCGTTTTCTGCGTTTGCCTTTTGGTTGTGCGTCAGCTCCAGCTGTTTTTCAGCGTTTTTTGTCATAACTTCTGGCTAATGTGCCATCGTGTTGCAACTATTTAGACGATATTGTTGTGTCCGGTCGGACGCCTGCTGAACATTTCCGTAATTTGGAGTGTTTGTTTAAAGTGTTGTCTCAGGCAGGCCTACGTTGCAACATCGATAAATGTTCATTTTTCCTTACGGAGCTGGAGTCTCTGGGACATGTTATTAATGCTCAAGGCATTCATCCCTCCCAGTCACATTTAGCAGCTATTCGTGATTTGCCCGCCCATCGCAATCTGCATGAATTGCAAGCAGTTCTTGGCAAATTGACATATTATATTAGGTTTATACCTAATGCATCACAGATTGCTGCACCGTTGCATCGTCTCCGCCGTAAGGATGTTCCGTTTGTGTGGTCAGCTGATTGCCAATCAGCCTTTCAGTAACTTAAAGAGGCTTTATTGAATGATCGTTGTCTGGTCCATTACGACCCTAACAAGCCTCTGGTGTTAGCTTGTGATGCCTCTTCTTTCGGCCTCGGTGCTGTGTTGTCTCACCGAGTCGGTAACACCGAACGTCCTATTGCGTTCGCATCTAAATTGCTCAACAAAGCTCAGTGTCATTATAGCCAATTGGACAAGGAAGCGTTGGCTATTGTGTTCGGTGTCACAAAATTCCATCACTACCTCTATGGTAGACCATTCTATTTAGTAACAGATCACAAGCCCCTGACGTCACTGTTTCATCCGTCTAAACCAGTTCCTCAGCGGACAGCTCAGAGACTACAACGTTGGGCTCTTTTGTTATCACAATACCAGTATGAGATACTGTATCGCCCTACAGCTCAGCATGCAAACGCTGACGCGCTTTCTAGATTGCCGATTGCTGCGGATGATGTCTTCGATTCCTCTGACGACTCTTGCCATCAGATTGACGCCGATGAGCATCAATCCCTCCAGGATTTTCCGATTGATTATCGTCAGGTGGCACGTGAGACAGCTACGGATCCTCATCTGAGTTTACTATTACGTTTTGTTCAACGTGGTTGGCCGTCCAAGGCAAAGGACATATCGGATCCTGTGGTTCGTCGCTATTATCCGCAACGTCATCTGTTGTCTGTTTCGCACGGAGTTTTGCTGTTACGCACCGAGAATGACCAGCTTCGTGTAGTGGTTCCCCAAGTGCTCCAATCCAAGGTCCTCGACTTGTTGCATCAAGGTCATTGGGGAGTGGTCCGCACCAAGCAGCTTGCCCGCCGTCATTGCACATGGATCGGCATTGATAAGCAGATTACGCAGATGTCTACAGATTGTTCGACGTGTGCCGAACACCAAGCTGCTCCGCCTCAACGCTATTTTGAGTGGGCACGCCCTGCCGGTCCCTGGCAGCGAGTACATATTGATTTCGCTGGTCCATATTGGAATTCTCGTTGGCTCATCGTGATAGATGCATTTAGTAATTTTCCGTTTGTTGTGCCCATGCAGTCTACAACGTCTGCACAAACTATACAGGCGTTGACTTCAATTTTTGTATTGAGGGTCTTCCAGAAGTTTTAGTGTCTGACAATGGTCCACAATTTACCTCTGCTGAATTTGAAAGTTTTTGTTCTGCCAATGGCATTCGCCATGTTCTTACTCCGCCGTTCCACCCTCAATCGAATGGTGCAGCGGAACGTTTTGTACGCACATTCAAGGATCATATGGACCGCCTTCGTGCTACGCACTCTCGTCAGCAGGCCCTCATCACGTTCCTGTCGTCGTACCGGACCACGCCACGCGACGGCCCTTCGCCTGCGGAGCTTCTCCACGGCCGTCGTCATCGCACCCTACTACGGTTGTTGCACCCCCCGGATCGACCCGCCGCTTCTGAGCATCGCACGCATTTTCAGCGCAACGACGCCGTTTTTTTCAGAGTTTATCACGGTCGCCGTCGTTGGGAACGTGGTACCGTGATAAGTGTCCAGGGTCGCGGTTTTTATACTGTTCAAGGTGCTACTGGGGTGCACAGGAGGCATCAGAACCAGTTGCGCCGCGCTGGCCGCCCGGATTCTGCCGCTCGTTCTTTGTCCACAGATTTGGTCCGCGGCGGGTTCCAGCCGCGCCTTCCGACTTCGCTGCCGCCCCCAGGGCAGCAGCAGCAGCAGACGTCGCCGCTACCACGCCGACAGCCCGTCCCGTTGATGCCTCCCGCGCAGCTTCATCCGGGAGCGCCCCAGGTGGTCGCTCCGGCGCCTGCGGTCCCTCTTCAGTCGCCACCGCCTTCGGAGCTGATGGACGTCGACCCCTCAGCCGGGCCGCCTTCCCAAGCGGTGGCTGTGCAGCCTGTCCTGCAGCCGCTTTCCTTGGGCACCCCCAAGGAGTCTGACACCGCAGCGCCTTGTCCGGCGCCCACTCAGCAGCCGTCGACGCAGCGTCAGGAGACGCTGCCTCTCTTCGTGGGTCCCGACGCCCCGTCGCGTCCAGTACCAGCAGCTGCGCCCGTGGTCACAGGCGTGCACCCTGACCTCGGTTTTCAGTCGGTGTTTCCCGAGGCCCCGCGCAGCCAATGCTGGGGTGCGGACCGGGGACTACCACCGACAGCAGTCTCCGCCCCGGTCTCTTCTGCTACGCCTGCGGCCGGACCCCTCCCCCGCCGTCGACGCTCGCCACGTCATTATTCAACGACGGTGCGGCGATTTGGGGGGGAGGAGTGTTATATCCTAGCCAGTAATGCCACCCGAGCCCGCTGCCAAAAGGTTGGCAGCATCAAAGTCCAGACGCCGTCCGCATAAGCAGCGCCAGCGAGACAGGAAATCGCCGCAAGTCTGCGCGCGCCACCGCTGGCTTCTGGCTTCTTAAGCGCTGGAGTCGCGAGCGCTAGGACAGTTCTGGATTCGCCGCTCAGTTGTATACTCGCCACCGAATTGTGTACTTGCTAGTCAGTTGTGTGTTCATCGCAGCGGAGTTGTTGTTTGTCGTCAGCCGACGCTGACCTAGCCGCTCCGACTCGAACTAGACAGATTTCTGTAGACACGGAGTTCACCACTGTGTTCTGTATCTTCTAATAAAGATAAGTACCGACTTTTATTTAATCAGGGTGTTTGGGTTTTCATCTTTCTGTTTACTGTTCCAGCGGACCGGTCGGCCCGCTATTAAAAGTGTGGCGGTGACTTCGTAAGCCGTTTCTACTGCGAATTGTTTGTCGCTACGAACACCGCCACAAAAGATTTTACCCACAACGCTGATTAAAGAGATACCTCTGTAGTTGTTACAGTCTTTTCTGTTTCCATGTTTAAAAATTGATGTGATTACTGCTTTTGTCAAGTCTGATGGAACCTGTCCCGACTCCCAGGCCATTTCAATTACCCTGTGTAGCCATTTAAGACCTGACATTCCACTGTATTTGATGAGTTCCGACTTAATTTCATCCACCCCAGCTGCTTTATTGCACTGCAATCTATTGACCATTTTCTCCACTTCCCCAAATGTGATCCTATTTCCATCATCATTCCTATCCCATTCTACATCGAAATCTGAAACATTACTGATCGTATTTTCACCTACACTGAGTAACTCTTCAAAATATTCCCTCCATCTGCCCAAGGAATCCACAGGATTCACCAGCACTTTTCCTGACCTGTCCAAAATACTTGTCATTTCCTTCTTACCTCCCTTTCGAAGACTGCTAATTACACTCCAGAATGGTTTTCCAGCAGCTTGACCCAAAGTCGAAACGCGTCTGCGAAAAATAAATTAAGTGACAGTAGAGAAAAGGTGTTTTATCTGCGTCTGCGAAAAATAAATTAAGTGACAGTAGAGAAAAGCTGTTTTATTTACAAAACAAAGTGAATCGTTTTTATCGACTTAAGTACGGAATGCTAAAAATTGGATAAAGTTCTCGTCGACGGTATCTAAGAATCTGTAAAAACCGCTGACGACACAACGACGAAGAATCAAATCGAAACACACACCCCCGCCTCCCGTCCACACACACACACACACTGCTCTTATTCCTTCTGCCGTCAAAAATTTCTAAATTTACTTCCAGCTTTAAAATATGTCTTTGTGCTGCATTTTATGCATTCACGTTGCGACTGTATATTTTTTTTAATTTCTTTATTCCGGCATCAATGTTTTTTTTTTCAGAAATACTTTAAAAACTGTTTTGTTGTCAATCTATTTTCATTCATATGTCCAAAAAGTTTGTTTGGTTTTAGTTATTTTTCTGTTTTTTTTTTTTTCTGCACTTTGATATACATACATGTACATAGATACAGAACCATCGTTCTAAAATCGAAACAGGTGGACAAACAGAAATTTAACGAAGATGGGAGAGAGGGAGGCTATGTTATTAACATCAAAGCCATTTTGTAAGCTGCGATATATCAAAGAGATACAATACCACACGAGAAAAGGACTGGTTCTTTCCATCTGAGCGTAACTTCATTCATTCTCGAGTTATGACTGATGTCTCTTCCTTAGAGGTGTCATGAAAGCTGATGACGTTAAAATAACCAGATCACAGTGATATTGTCCTGATAACAGGAAAGAGGAGAATCCGTGTTATCGGATTTCAACCAGCGTCAGCAAGACAGAGATCACCCGTTACTCGCTGTGCGGTGTGCGGGCTTTCAAATAACTACGCACCCTCCGATTCAACGTCGAAATATTAAACATTTTCGCTGGTTTCACTGTCTAGGGGCTGGGATACGTAGTTGATGCATTACAGGCCAAATACTGCTGAGTCTGCAGTATACGATAAGAATACACACATGAATCGATTGGTCGAAGTTCCCATCACTCGGCAATTGTTTATAAGTGAAAGATTGCAATTAAATAAAATTTGCAGGTACTATCTTAACGACTTTAAATAATGAGTACGATAATAGAAGTACTTCTGAGAAGGTGGTATATTTCTGCAAAACACTAATTGGTGTCGATGGTCCAGCAATTAAATAAAATATAAGTTGAATAACAGGGAAACAATAGATTCCTACTGCACGTAATTAGCTATGAACAGCAACATAGCTCGCGAGATATTCACTTCTAAACGCACACTACGTCTTCACTGTAGAATCCACGGAAATCTCACACGTGCACAAGTCGGCATTCTGAAGTATTTCTATCTGCCGCGCTCAAACCAAACCGCTTCACTCTCCAAGTCCTTCCCGTGACTGTGCGTCCGTCGCGTCCAGCACTTCTCGTGTCCTGTGCGACTGTCCCTCGCACCGCACTCTCCCGAACTTCCCCGTGTCCTCTCCGGAAACTCGCTTCCATCCAGTCTCCCCATTCACGAGCGCTGTGATTGGCTAGAGCGCTCGCGCCTTGTCTTCATGCCAACGCACAGTCACAAACATATCGAAACACATTCGAAATTCCGGATTTACATTTAAATGACTTGAAATTAAATAAATATTCCTACAGCTGGACCATAAACACACTCTAACATACTTTATTAAATACATAAACAATTAAATAAACATATATCAAAAGAAAAGAAACAAAAGGTAGGCCAGGAACCTAATGTCTCTGTGTTTTCTAAAACACAGTAAATATTTAACCAATTTCTTCATGAATAGTATATATCGCATATAAACAAAGACATAGATGAATAAATTTATTTATAAGCATGCTGCTACCGTTTTATCGTGTAACTGTGGAGTACTTATGGCCTGACGCGATCGACAGTAATCGGCCACTTTGACCTCCAATAACTCTTGTACTATTCAAATTACATGCCTGTAATTCATACCAATTTCGGTTTACACTAATAGCTTTCTAAAGACAAATGGATCGACGAAATCGGATGAAGCGTTTTGATTTTGGAAATTTGTTGCTGGATGTTAGTTACATAATTTACCTTCAGATATTAAACTTTAAACTAATAGATACATTGAAAATCTGATTACACCATCAGAATCGTCGTGCAAATAATAGTAATGTACATGTTTCTTTTTGAGATATCATGATCCATCTGGCTACTATTAATTTCTATACGAACTGTGAGATGTCTGCCATTAAGGTTTCGCAAGTTCCGCCATCTTTGGCACTCCCCGCGTGTCTCTTCACGGCCGCCTGTATTAGAGGCCGGAGTCGTCAAGCTGACAACGACGTAGCCTGTGACGTCAGTAGGCCGGCTAGCGTGACCAGCTAGGCCGAGACTAAAGTTTAGATTTCGTCGAATGGAGAAGACGTGTCAGATATAAATACGCAATCACTTTTTTTTGTAGAGTTGGCCCCTATAAATAAGACAGTAACCTAGAAAAGCTAATTTGTCGCAGTATTACGCCGACTTTATGTCGGAATTACGCATTTTATTCTCGTTTCCTTGCAACGATGAACTTTTCAATAACTCACATGTTCTTCATATTATGACGTTTCTTACCCGAGATCTGGATATACAAGTTCAGCAAACAATTTTGTGAGTTGCCTACTAACATTATTTGCAGACTTGCAATTATTTCAGTCTGTTATTTGGAATGTATTATGATATTCCTTCCTATATAAATGACAAACATGAAAAACACCTTCTTGGAGGCTGCACCTTACTTAAATACGATGGTAACCCAAGGAATATTTTTGGCACAGCTTCTGGTAAAAGCTGGCCTTTGACGAGGAAACTCGTGACAGTTCCCATCAGAATCCTTGTAAATCTCCACTCTTGATACGTCACTTTCTTCAAAATGTTTAATGCAAACAACACTTCCGTTTGATGGAGTCGAGTCCTTTCTGGGGATATTTCTTGTCCATCGTTTTCTGTTTTCCTCTTCAGTAGGGAATCTGAACACTGAGATGTAACCCTCTTCATTGCTGGATTTGTAGTTGCTGTTGGAACCAGGAATACAACATTTGTCTGGCATCTGCAAATAGAATGATGCTAACATGTTAAATCAAAATACTATTATGTAAAACTAGCAAATGAGAATTTGAGTGGACTGGTTTTTTCTACTGCTTGGACATCACGAAACACAAGTCTACAATAGAATCAAATGTGTAGAAATATTCATAATATTAACACAAATCACTTAGGAGAAGATTCTGATACTAACCTTATGAATTCAAAACTTTATTTTCGAATTGTATCTAGAATATAGTAGAACTTTTGTTGCAATTGTGTAGACGAAAGTCGTTCACGTAGTACACTTGCACATATACATGTAAAAACACTACAAACTTCACAGAATTGTATACTTACATTGTGTTATATCTTCTACTGTAGTCACGACTACCTGCTATAATTTTTGCAGAGTCCAGTATAGCATATTACACTGTTATGTCGGATAAAACAGACACCGCGAAAGTACGTAAACAACTGCTTCCGTTCGCTACCTTATAGCCACAGCCATGCGGTAGGCCTTAACGTAACGTTGGCACATTTCAGTCCTCCGGCCTCTAATACAGGCGGCCGTGGTCTCTTTCATTGACACAAAGCACCGTCCTCGTCACAGCCACGCGGTTGGACCACGCGCTGGGGCTACCCCTCTCCTCCGGCTAACGTTCGGCACCACGTGGTTGCTGCCGGGCCCCGGCTTTGACGAGTGGCCTGTACGGCCGCCCCAATTCCGAACATATAATATTTCCAGGGCGCCACAACTCGACCGTTACCTCACAGGTGGTTAAACGGCTCGCGAAATTCCATGAAATTGACTGTGTCGCAACGAAGACTGGACGATCAAAAACATTTGCGGACCAGGCAACGTCAACCGCTTTTCTGAAATCCATTAGTAAGATTTTAGAGCGCAGTACTCGCCACACAAGGGAGTAAACTGGCATCAGGTGTGTATCAATAGTGAAAATTTTGGCCACATAAAAATCATAGACTTAGGAAGCACCTCACCGAGGACTCTCCAGATAGGAGGGTTCAGTTTGCAACCTGGACCTACCGTTGGGCTATTCAGGGTACACTATCAGGATCCTGGTCACTGCATTTTGCTCAGAACGATGGAGCTGCTGGTGATAACACACAAAGGCTATAGGAAGGTGTTTTTTGTTATGGTTTTATTGCGCAAAACTGCTACGGTCATAGGCGCCCATTCTGTGACTTAGTGAAGAGTAAAAAACCGAATTTCAAATGAACAGTAATGGGAGCGAAACTCAAGGAGGAGGGAAACTGAATACGGAAGAAAATCTTAGGAAACTGCTATTGAAGGCGGGTTGTTTTCCCCGGAAAAGAGCTTCAAATGACGTACGTCATCTCACTGACACTGATAAACGCAGGGACGCGATCGGCTGAGCGCGTGTCATCTGCTAAAAGGGAAGATATACCAGGCGACAGCTGTAAACGGGCTCGTAGCGGATTAAAATAGGGGCATTGAGGTAAAAGGTGTCTCACCGCCCACGGTTGAGAGCAGTGCCCTATCCGGAGTCTAGTTAAAATTACCTCCTCCCGACGAGGAGGACGAGAGGAAGAGGTCCAAGAACAGGGAGGGGGTTTGACGTCCCGTAATTTATTATCAGGAACTGCAGACCTATGTGTGTGCCATAAAAGAGGAATACGACGGCATAAAACGCTCTGTAGATCGGCAAAGGAAACCATGCGAACAGCGGGCCGAGGGAGAGAGAGTGCAGCCTTTGCCGCTGTATCGGCTGCCTCGTTTCCGCGGTTACCAACATGTCCTAGGAGCCAGAGAAATGCCAAGAGACGCCTCCCAGCTATAAGAAGTGGCTACCACGACGGACCATTCAGTGTTTCATCGTTACTTCTATATTTCCTGCCTGCCTTTTTTTGTCATCACTATACTGGTTACTTTGATGCGACCCGCCACGAATTCCTCTCGTGCACTAAGCTTTTCATGTCGAAGTAGTACTTGCACCCTACGTTATAAAGTATTAGCTGTATGTATTCCAATCTCTGGCCTCACCTACAGTTTTTACCCTCTGCAGTTGCTTCTAGTACCTGGAAGTTTCCCCTGATGACTTAACACATATCCTGTCTCTTCGTCTTGTCAATGTTTTCCATGTGGTGCTGTCCTCGCCCATTCTAAGGAGAATCTCTTGATTCCTTATCCTAACAGTCCACCTTCATTTTTTTTCAGTATTCTTCTGTAGCACTACATCTCAAATGCTTCGATTCTCTTCTTTTCCGGCTTTACCACCGTCCATGTCTCACTACCATTCAATGCTCTACTCCAAACGTACCTTCCTCAAATTAAGATCTATTGTATGTTTGATACCAGTGGACTTTTCTCGACCAGGAATGCCCTTTTTGTCATTGCTAGCCTACTTTTTGTATCCTCATAACTCCTTCCGTCATGCGTTATTTTGCTGCCTAGGTAGGAGAATTCCTTAACTTCATCTACTTCGTGACCACCAATTTTAATGTATAGTTTCTGGCTATACTGATTTCTACTATTTCTCATTACTTTTTTCTCCCTCCAGTTTACCCTCAGTTCACATTCTGTAAACATTAGACTGTTCATGCCATTCAACAGATCCTGTAATTGGTCTTTGACTCTGGACAGCAATGTCATCAGGGAATCTTATCACTGACATCCCTTCACCCTGAATTTTAATCCCACCCTTGAAACTGTAAGTACGCTGTTTAGGTTCTTATATTGGTAACGCCACTGCCATGTAGCGCTCTGTATGAAAATCACTGGCGGTGCTGAGTGCAGTCTGTGGCTGGGTGTCATTGTTGGAATTTTCTATTGTAGTGTTGGGCAGCTGGATGTTAACAGCGTGTAGCGTTGGGCAGTTGGAGGTGAGCCACCAGCAGTGGTGGATGTGGGGAGAGAAATGGCGGAGTTTTGAGACCGAATGATCTGGACGTGTGTCCATCAGAGACAGAAATTTGTAAGACTGGATGCCATGAACTGCTATATATATGATGTCCTTTGAACATTAATAAGGTAAATACATTGTTTGTTCTCTATCAAAATCTTTCATTTGCTAACTATGCCTATCAGTAGTTAGTGCCTTCAGTAGTTTGAATTTTGTATTTAGCTTGCAGTAGTGGCGCTCGCTGTATTGCAGTAGTTCGAGTAACGAAGATTTTTGTGAGTTAAGTGATTTGTGAAAGGCATAGGTTAATGTTAGTCAGGACCATTCTTTTGTAGGGATTATTGAAAGTCAGATTGCGCTGCGCTAAAAATATTGTGTGTCAGTTTGGTGTTGATCAGAATAGGTAAAGAGCGAAATGCCTGAGTACGTTCAGTTCTGCTCAGCTGTTTGAAAATCAAATAATGTAACAGGTTTATCAGCACAGTAATTCATTAATTTTTTTAGGGTGACGTTTCAAAACTTACTGTTATTTTCCTTATTACTTATAGTATGCATAGTTTGAGTAGTAACGGCGAAAGACTGCACCCCGCTTTTTAACCACAGCCCTTGGTTCTCGGCAATTCCGTCTTACTGTTCCATTGATTCCTCTGCATATTGTATTTTACCCACCTTTCCCTACAGTCTGCCCCTATTTTTCTCAAAACTTCAAACGTCTTATACCATTTTGCATTGTCGAACGCGTTTTTTTTTTTGGATCGACACTTACTGTGAGCGTATCTTGTTTTTTCTTCGGTCTTGCTTCCATTATCAAACGCGAAGTCAGAACAGCATCTTTGGTGCCTTTACCTTTCCTAAGGCCAAATTATTCTTGTCGCCAGCTTGCATGCTTGAGATGGTAATGCTGCGATAATTTTTGAACCTATCAGGCCTTGCCGTCTACGGAATTGAGCGAACAATGTGTTTCCGAATGTCTGTTGTTACGTATCCGTTCTCATAGATTCTACACAAACCTGAGTAGTCCTCTGGTTGCCATTTTACCAAACGTTTTTAGAAATTCCGATGAAATGTTATACATCGCTTCTGCTTAATTTGATCTGTCTACATCTACATGGATACTCTAAAAATCACATTTAAATGCCTGGTAGAGGGTCCATCGAACCACGTTCACAATTCTCTGTTGTTCCAATCTCGAAGCTGGCCGAGGTGGCCGAGCGGTTCTAGGCACTTCAGTTTGGAACCGCACGACCGCTACGGTCGCAGGTTCGAATCCTGCCTCGGGCATGGCTCTGTGTGATGTCCTTAGGTTAGTTAGGTTTAAGTAGTTCTAAGTTCTAGGGGACTGATGACCATAGAAGTTATGTCCCATAGTGCTCAGAGCCATTGGAACCATCTGAACCAATCTTGTATAGCGAGCGGAAAGAACGAACACCTATATCTTCCCGTACAGCTCTGATTTCCCCTACTTTATCTTGGTGATCGTCTCTCCCTATGTAGATCGATGTCAACAAAATATTTTCGCATTCGGAGGAGAAAGTTGGTGACTGAAATTTCGCGAGAAGATTCCGCCGCAAAGAAAAACGCCTTTGTTTTAATGATGTCCATCCCAAATCCTGTATCATTTCAATGACACTCTTTCCCCTATTTCGCGATAATACAAAAGTGCTGCCCTACTTTGAACTTTTTCGATGTACTCCGTCAATCCTATCTGTTAAGGATCCCACACCGCACAGCAGTATTGTAAAAGAGGACGAACAAGCGTAGTGTAGGCAGTCTCTTTAATAGATATGATAGTACTTCTAAGTGTTCTGCCAATAAAACGTAGTCTTTGGTTTGCAATCCCCACAACATTTTATGTGTGTTCTTTCCAATTTAAATTGTTCATAATGGTAATTCCTAGGTATTCAGTTGAATTTACGGCCTTTAGATTTGAGTGTTTTATCGGGTAGCCGAAATTAACGGATTCCTTTTACCACTCATATGGATGATCCACACTTTTCGTTATTTGGAGTTAACTCCCAATTTTCGCACCATACGGATGCCTTTTCTAAATCGTTTTGCCATTTGTTTTGATCAAAAATCAAATGGTTCAACTCGCTTTGAGCACTATGGGACTTAACTGCTGAGGTCATCAGTCCCCTAGAATTTAGAACTGCTTAAACCTAACTAACCTAAGGACATCACACACATTCATGCCCGAGGCAGGATTCGAACCTGCGACCGTAGCGGTCGCGCGGTTCCAGACTGAAGCGTCTAGAACCGCTCGACCACATTAGCCGGCCTGTTTCGATCTTCTGATGATTTTATTAGTCGATAAACGACAGCGTCATCTGCAAATTACCTAAAAGGGCTACTCCCAAATCGTTTATATAGATAAGGAACAGCAAAGAGGCTGTAACAGTACCCTGATGTGGTACCGCGCGCCGCGGAATTTGAATCCCCGCCAGACGTCATGGACGTCGAAGACCCATAGAGGGGGCGCCGCAGTGGAACACGTGGTCCCACGGGCCAATAGCGGCGCACCCGATAACTTCCTTCAGCGCCGGCCTCTCGCTCAGCCAGTCAGTCTAATCTCGCTTATGTCGGTTTACACTTCGCTTTGCGCTAGGCAGCCTACGTCCTTGTTCGTGTACGAGTGGACGTGTTTGTTTCCTAGTGACTCTGTTGTTCGGCCTTGTATTCGTTCTCTCCTTCGTTGATCGTGTCCGTCCTCTTCCGTTGTGTTATTGTTCGCGCGCCTCTCCGAGGATCCCGCCGCGCTTTCTGTCATTGCTACCCAGCGACCGTCGTGGTCGCAGTTACAACACTTGAGAAACCCTAGAAATCACTTCTGTTTTACATGATGACTTTCCGTCAATTACTACAAACTGTGACCTCTCTGACAGGAAATCACAAAACCAGTCGCATAAGTGAGATGATATTGTGGCCGAGCGGTTCTAGGCGCTACATTCTGGAACCGCGCGACCGCTGCCGTCGCAGGTTCGAATCCTGCCTCGGGCATGGGTGTTTGTGATGTCCTTAGGTTAGTTAGGTTTAAGCAGTTCTAAACTCTAGGGAACTGATGACCTCAGCTGTTAATTCCCATAGTGCTCAGAGCCGTTTTTTGAGACGATGTTCCATAAGAGCGCAATTTCACTACAAGCCACTTGTGCTGTGGAGTGTCAAAAGCCTTCCGGAAATCCAGAAATACGGAATCAATCTGAAATCCATTGTCAATAACACTCAACACTTCATGGGAGTAAAGATTGTGCTTCACAAGAACGATGTTTTATAAATCCATGTTGACTGTGTGTCAATAGTCCGTTTTCTTCGAGGTAATTCATAATGTTTGCTTCTATTGTACGTAAATTTTCCCACATCATCCTTCTCACTAATACCACTAGCAGTGAGTCTTCTATTTATAGGACCGCTAGCCTGGAATACCATTGATTCGGTTCTTTACTGACGCGGCCTCTCCCCTGCGGTGGTGCAGCTCATTGTGTGCAGTGGTGTAGCTGAACGGCGACTGCATTTCATTCGGCGAGCCCCGGCGCCAGCAGGCAGCTGCTCAGTGACCCCGCGTGTGAGGCAGGCAGGCAGGCTCAGCCGGGCGTGCGCTGCGCCGCCCTCGCTGCGCCATATACCTAAGGCCGCCGCTGCCGCTGCTGCCGGCTGTCCGGCGGTGCGCACCGCCGCTCCCGTACGGCGCAGCGCCGGCGGCTCGCCGCTCCCGGCTGGCGGCCACTTTGTGCCGCTGCCCGGCGCCTCTCTCAGCCGGCGACGGCGATGCACAACAGGCACCGCCTGCCTGGATGCACTTGCGACGGGCCCCATTGTGCTACCGACATTTTTAGCATGTACTTCATTCAAAACGCATCACGCCGTAGTGCCACACTGAGCAATGGCTCAGCTTCACTAGAAGAATTAAGACCTTGTAATACTTTCTATTATATCGTCCAGAGTTTGCAGTACCAAACAGGACAACGCATACCGACACCAAAGACGTTAGCGATATCTCGATGCAGTCCGCAACGACTAATGAGAGGCATTCCAGAAGACAAGCCTCTCTTTCAAAACGGCACAGCCCTCGTACTGAGCTCAATATAGAGCCGAAGTCGGACGAGCGCTGTCCAGTACGTGACCTCAGCTGAAACAGTCAACATTTTCGAGTATTACACTACTGGCCATTAAAATTGCTACACCACCAAGATGACCTGCTACAGACACGAAATTTAACCGACAGGAAGATGCTGTGATATGCAAATCATTAGCTTTTCAGAGCATTCACACAAGGTTGGCGCCGGTGGAGACACCTACAACGTGCTGACATGAGGGAAGATTCCAACCCAACAGCTTACCGGCGTTGCCTGGTGAAACGTTGTTGTGATGCCTCGTGTAAGGAGGAGAAATGCGTACCATCACGTTTCCGACTTTGATAAAGGTCGAATTGTAGCCTATCGCGATTGCGGTTTATCGTAACGCGACATTGCTGCTCGCGTTGGTCGAGATCCAATGACTGTTAGCAAAATATGGAGTCGGTGGGTTCAGGAGGGTAATACGGAATGCCGTTCTGGATCCCAACGGCCTCGTATCACTAGCACTCGAGATGGCACGCATCTTATCCCCATGGCAGTAATGGATCGTGCAGCCACGTCTCGATCCCTGAGTCAACAGATGGGGACGTTTGCAAGACAACAACCGTCTGCACGAACAGTTCGACAACGTTTGCAGCATCATGGACTATCAGTTCGGAGACCATGGCTGCGGTTACTCATGACGCTGCATCACAGACAGGAGCGCCTACGATGGTGTACTCAAGGACGAAACTGAGTGCACGAATGGCAAAACGTCATTTTTTCGGATGAATCCAGGTTTTGTTTACAGCATCATGATGGTTGCATCCGTGTTTGGCGACATCGCGCTGAACGCACATTGGAAGTGTGTATACGTCGTCGCCATACTGGCGTATCACCCGGCGTGACGGTATGGGGCGCCATTGGTTACACGTCTCGGTCACCTCTTGTTCGCATTGACGCCACTTTGAATAGTGGACGTTACATTTCAGATGCGTTACCACCCGTGGCTCTACCCTTCATTCGATCCCTGCGAAACCCTACCTTTCAGCAGGACAATGCACGACCGCAGATCCTGTACGGGCCTTTCTGGATACAGAAAATGTTCGACTGCTACTCTGGCCAGCACATTCTCCAGATCTCTCACCAATTGAAAACGTCTGGTCAATGGTGGCCGAGCAACTGGCTCGTCACAATACGCCAGTCACTACTTTTGATGAACTGTGGTATCGTGTTGAAGCTGCATGGGCAG
This sequence comes from Schistocerca piceifrons, assembly GCF_021461385.2. Lineage (NCBI taxonomy): Eukaryota > Metazoa > Arthropoda > Insecta > Orthoptera > Acrididae > Schistocerca > Schistocerca piceifrons. The sequence goes on along the minus strand of NC_060138.1, from coordinate 1,021,245,219 downwards.
CTTTACCTGTACACGCCATCCAAGCTCTGTTTCACTCAATGCTCAGGCGTATCACGGCCGTTATTACGGCCAGAGGTGGTTGTTCTGGGTACTGATTTCTCAGGATCTATGCACCCAAATTGCGTTAAATGTAATCACATGTCAGTTCCAGTATAATATATTTGTCCAATGAATACCCATTTATCATCTAAATTTCTTCTTGGTGTAGCAATTTTAATGGCCAGTAGTGTACTACGAGTAATCATCATGGAGTTGAAGCTCTCTTGTCCGTGTTTGCTTTAACAATACATATGTTTTTGGATGGGGTTTATTAGGTATTACTACGAGAAATAAAGTGAACTAATATTTCATAATGTTCTACTACCTATGAGGTACTTCTCCGAGCTGTCAAAAGACCCCAAGTGTTGGCTGGAAAACCGTACTTTCGTCTGATCATAACGCTCTCACTTAGGCTGTTAATTTTAAGCAGCTCATTAATCGTGCACTTGAGATGGTGAACAGCAGTTCGGAAAACAATATAACTAATTTCACCAACGAAAATCAATGAGAAAAAAACACATACACTTATATATTAACGGGGTGTTCTTTAACTGAAGACGTTGAAATATCTAGAAAACTACACATCGGATCAAAAAGTTATAATTCCAATTAGTTTGTCTCGGTGGGGGACATCCAATGTAGTAATTGATGGAAAGTCATCGAGCAAAACAAATGTTATTTCTGGCGTTCCCCAGCGTAGTGTTATAGTCTCCTTGCTGTTCCGTATCTATATAAACGGTGTAGGAGTCAATCTGTGCTGCCGTCTTAGGTTGTTTGCAGATCATGCTGCCGTTTATATGGTGCAAAAATTGGCAAATTGACCCTAAATAAAGAAAAGTGTGCTCTCTTCCAGATGAGTGCTAAAACGAATCCGTTAAACTTCGGTTAGACGATAAAGCAGTCAAATCTAAAGGCCGCAAATTCAACTAAATACCTAGGAATTATAATTACGAACCCCCGTAAATTGGAAGCAACCCAAAAAAATATTGTGGGGTTGACTAAGCAAAGACTGCGTTTTATTGGCAGGACACTTAGAAAATGTAACAGATCTACTAAAGAGACTGCTTACACCACGATTTCCGTCCTCTTTTAGAATACTGCTGCACGGTGTGGGATCCTTACTATATAGGATTGACGGGGTACGTCGAGAAATTTCAAAGAAGGACAGCACGTTTTGTATTATCGCGATATAGGGGAGAGTGTCACTGAAATGATACAGGATTTGGGGTGCACATCATTAACACAAAGGCATTTTTCGTTGCGGCGGAATCTTCTCACGAAGTTTCAATCACCAACTTTCTCCTCCAGAATGCGAAAATATTTCGTTGACGCCGACCTACAGAGAGAGAGAAACTCTCAGCATAATAAAATGAGAAAAATCAGATCTCGCACGAAAAGGTATAGGTGTTCGTTCTTTCCGCGCGCTGTACGAGAGTGGAATAATAGAGAAATATTGTGAAGGTGGTTCGATGAAGTCTCGTTCTGGCACTTAAATGTGTTTTGCTGAGTATCCATGTAGATGTAGATGCCAAACTCAACCCCCCTCCACACATTGTGCGTGCGTGGGGGGAACTTTGAACTCTGAAATCTTCAAATGGTTCAAATGGCTCTAAGCACTATGGGACTTAACAACTGAGGTCATCAGTTCCATAGACTTAGAACTACTTAAACCTAACTAACCTAAAGACATCACAAACATCCATGCCCGAGGCAGGATTCGAACCTGCGACCGTAGCAGCAGCGCGGTTCCGGAATGAAGCGCCTAGAACCGCTCGGCCACTTGAAATCTTCACTTCAGTGGCAGCTCCTGTTTTTTTTATTGCAAATTACGTTTCTAAGGCCAAAATCAACATATGTTTTGTCTGAAGCATCTTCTTCATTTGGCCACAGATGGCGCTGTAATTGGAGGAATAGAAATTGGTACAGAATGCTTGTCCTTAGGATAATTTAGGTTAAGTAGTGTGTAAGCTTAGGGACTGATGACCTTAGCAGTTAAGTCCCATAAGATTTCACACACATTTGAACATTTATTTGAGTAGTCATATAAATGTAGATGTACATCGCCTGTAGGGAATAGTGAGAAACTTCCTCGCCACACACCACGCCCTAGAGAACTCTTTCTCACGCTAGGAGTAATATACGTTACAAGCGAACTGGCCGGTTCGTCAAGCCAAACTAGGCGCGTGTACTATATAGGAGCAAATATTACGTACATACATACGAATTATTAATGTTATTTCTAGCAACCAACTATTATGAATGATTGTATAGCATTTCATAATGATAATAGTTAACGGCTGGATGAATTTTAGTTTAATATTTGAAGTAACTTCTCAAATACACAATCACCTAAAACACAGAAATTATGACATCCCGTGATAGATAACTTCCTGATATGTTTATGTGAAACTCATTAAAGAGCAGCAACTATATATTTTATCACGGAATAAGTAAGTAAACAGCATTTTGGTTAAAAAGCGAAAATTTACGTGAAGTTCCCAGTTTCAGTCACTGTTATATTGTCTGTTGAATAGCATTACTTTCATTTGCTTTACTGTTTCATTGAAAGCAGTAGCCAATGCGGCATGTATATGAAGAATGACTCTTTCAAATTGTTATTGATGATGATGTTTGGATTGTGGAGCGCTCAACTGCGCAGTGATCAGCGCCCGTACAAATTCCCAACCTGTGCTCAGTCCAATCTCGCCACTTGCATGAATGTTGATGAAATGATGAGGACAACACAAACACCCAGTCATCTCGAGCCTGGTGAAAATCCCTGACCCCGCTGGGAATCGAACCCAGGACTCCGTGCTCGGGAAGCGAGAACGCGACCGCGAGACCACGAGCTGCGGACTCAAACTGTTACTACGTAAGTGTATGTGACCTTGGTATGACTCGACATGCATGGGGGAATGTGATGATTTTAAAGTAGCCAGTTTTCGGCCCTTTAATAATTTAATGTTTACTTCAGGCCTTCAGATGAGTGAGGATGTGTTTTTTTATTGTATTTGCTTTTTGAAACTTTTAATTTCGATTTTTGTGCAAAGAGATTTCGGAACTGGGGTTGGGAAATGAGGGAGAGTACCAGATTTTATGATTTGAAATAATAATCTTATTGGCTACCGTGTTATAACGTTAATCAGAGAGCATCTCTATCGCGCACTTATGTATCAAGGGGATGACTTCGTGAGTTTTTCTCCAGGAGGGTTCGCGGCCAGCACGTGCTGTGCGACCTCATGTAGCCTGGAGCTCTAGTCATTTTTGTTAAGATTGTGCATGTGGTATCAAAGTTCGATGCCACACTTGTTAGTGGTTGCAGTTATCGACAGCGGTCCGTACTAGTATCGCTGGACAGGCGAGTCGAGACTAGCGCCGCTCCGCGGCTTGCAACGAGTCTAGCGTGCGCTCGGCCACTCTTGCTCGGGAGATCAAGTAGGAAAGTAGTATAGCCTTTAGCTGATAGGAAGCAACCTCTAACAAGGCGCTTAGTTAAAGTATGGTCCATGTGATGCCTCTATAGCTCTCCGTTTGTAATTATATTCCTCCTGACTATGAAGACTCCGGTACCACCAGTTAAGTACAATATATTATTTTTACCAACGACTTCTAATTATTTTAGTCGTTGTAGACCCAGACCATGCAGCCAGCTCCTTATCGACTTCACTGACAAACCTGCTGTATATGCAAAGAAGAGATTTGTAAGTTTCTATTTAGCAGTATCCACCAGTCATTCACATTGGCGACGATTCGTTCGTCGTCATCATAACAGTGCAATATTCGTTTTGAGAGAGATTAGATTATTCCCTAAAAGATTGCAACTGACCCTTACAAAAATCTCGAATTATTTCGAGAAAAAAGATATAAATTACACGTGACGCACTGTGCAGCCATAATCGTGAACTTTCAGAGTCTTAAAACGGAATTAACTGCACCTGTAGTGTAGCTAGTTTTTTTACAGTTTTTCTCAAATGGAGAACCTCGTACGTCGCTTGAGGAGCGACTGTGTTGCTGAAGAACACATCATGTTCATTAAGTTCAATATTAGCCACATCTCCGCAACCTTAAAATATGTTCTAAGATCCTACGGTACATGCATTTCAATAATACTGAACAGTAGTTTTATGGACCATTTGTGCTGCGTTTTTCATAGACGAGTATAAGCTGTGCTTTCTCACAACTACTGTGCACAGTTATTTGAAGGATCTACCGGCTGTGGTTAATTCAGCTGCAAATTACGTATAGTATCAGACTAACTTAGCGCCCACTGTTTCACGTGTGTAGACTGTATGATCTCCATGGGTTTGTTTTTGTTTTGTTTTTCTTTAATCGAATTTTTACTTTGTTCCATAGCAACTTTCATCCCCTAACACATATTTCTTTATATCTATCCAAGAAGTAAAATACCAGTTTTTATGGATTTAGCTTTAAAATTTTTTAACCAAATATTTTCTTAAAAATTTGTATCCCCTATTTTACCCCCATGGGAGAGGAATTTCGAACAATCCCGTCTTAAACGATGCCTATAGTGTAAGATCCACACCCTTTCCAAACTTCAAGTTTCTATACTCGGCGGTTTTGGCTGGAAGATAAGACATTGCTTCAGCCCGACCCTGTTTCACCCCCTGGGGTTGAATTTCCAAAACCTGTCAAACATGTGTTTCTTCATTTCGTACCGAAAAGTCAAATAACAATTTTCAAAGATTTAGCTTTTAAAATACTTTCACTATGAAATGTTTTCATAAAAGATTTAACCCCCTATTTCACCCCCTTAGTGGTTGAACTTACCAAAACAGTGAAAACTGTACTTTTTATTTCTAACAGAGAAGCCAAATACAAATTTTCTTAGAGCCAGCTGCAAATATGCTTCCTTAATGAAATATTTGAAAAAAAAAATTCCATCCCATATTTCACGCCCATAGGGGTTGATTTTGCAAAATCTCTAACCGAGCAGTCACGTATCAATTTTCGTAGATGTAGCTTTAAAAGGTACTTTAGTAGTTGTTTAATAATGATTTATTTTTAATAAATCTTTAACCAATTATTTCATCCCCTTAGGGTTCAAATTTACAAAAAATCTGAATCAGGTGTTTCTTTTTTTGTGACCGAGAAACCGAATACCAAATTTCGTAGATCTAGTTTCAAAATTGTTTTAGTGGTAACGTATTTTCAAAAAACATTTCAGCCCTATTTCGTGCCCTTAGGGATCAAACATCGAAAAATCTCTTCTTAAGCGGCGCCTGCAGTGTAAGAACAACAGTCCCTGCAAATGTCAAGTTTCTATGGTTAGTGGTTCGGGCTGGGCAATAATGAGTCATTAACTCAGTCACTCGGAACATTGCCTTTTATGTATAGAGATAGGTCTCTCTGACAGCATTGACTTCTGTAAGCAGTTTCACAGAACCGTAAATGAAAACTTTCATATTTCCAGGAATATCATGAGTATTCTATAACACATATGAAACGCAGTGGTGCTTCTTAACTTCAGAGGTAGAATGAACTATGACATTTCTCCTTTTATAATATTCAGAAAGTTATGAACTATAAATTGTCTAAAGACAATTCATCAAAGTAATGAATAGCTCAGAAGATGAAATGTCAAAGATATCATGTAACCGAATGTAGCTTTGATAATTTTTTTCAGTGAGAAGCTATTTGTAGGGTAAATGTTTTATGCATGCATGTCTAATTGACTGTAGATGTCGTCGTTGTCGTAACTAATACATACACCAATACCATAATTTGTATTAGTGTTTCTGATTGACAAAATTGTCCCCAAACGTGACCCTAATATTTGGGAGGCGATGACGACAGCCACTGATGCAGCGATTGCACCGTGTCTGACGCATGACAAACGCGGGATGCAATCAGTAATAGTATTAGCCTATGGAAGCTCGTCGGTTCGTGAAACAGGCAGTGAGGTACCCAGGGAGTCCATTAATTGCGGTTTATTGGTTGCAGTATCCTCCCAAACAAGTATGTGCATTTGCAGTTCGCTGATGGGAACGAACATATTGGAGACAATGCCCACTGCACTGTTAAATAATAATTATTAGGCCCCCATCTAAAAGTAGTCTAAAAATTTTGTTTAACCTGATCATCATACAAAAATACTTTATTCCTGTCGTAATGGGAGAGATAAGCCAACATTGTTGGCATGCAGATTTCTAACTGATTATTACTTTCCAGTGTTCTTTTGCTAATACTTACACTTTTTTTTAGAGCGCAAGTAAATCCTGTATTACGGTTTATTTACTTCGAACTAGAAGCAAATTACTTTTTGCTACATCTTCCCACCTACATTTACTAGATCCATACAGGTTTTCTCTCACACTTTCCAGATTTGCACGTATGTCCATTTCAACTTCTACTTATTACTATTATTATTTCCTAGCGTTACTGGAGCACGCATACAAAGATGGAGAGGCGTAGATTATGTGGACTGTCAATGCTGGAACTTTTCCTCTCAGTTGCACAGTTCATCATCGCCGTAGTCAAAGATGCAGAGTTTCTTCATTCTCCACTTTATGTATACGTTTAAATGTTATCATCATATTGATGCAACGTACCTCGAATAATTACAGTTTATTTTCCTATGGTTTTCACTTTCATACAGCGCTTTATTCCAAATACAGGTAGCGTGCAATAAATAATGCAACATATTTCTTTTCTCTGCCAATTTTTGTTGAAAAATGCGGAAGCTCTTGTGGGACATGGTGGAATATTCCCGCTTCAGCCCCTGTACTTTCATGAAGTTCAGATTGGCGGTAACGCTATTCGTAGCCTTCAAAATGGTGCCTGTAACGTAGGTGATTTCCAAGCAGGGAGCTGTCATTGAGTTTCTATTGGCGGGAAACTAGAGCATCGCAGATATTCATAGGAGCTTGCAGAATGTCTTCGGAGACCTAGCAGTCGTTGGGCAAGGCGTCTGTCACCTTCGCAACAAAGTCGCGCAAACCTGTTGGATGTCCCGTGTGCCGACCTGCCGCACACTGGTGTGACTCCGGCGATGTTGACATATGTGCACACACTCATCATCGACGAATCACAAACAAACACTTCGCTACTCAACAGGACCTCTGTGCTGATAGTGATGACACACTCATCCACAAAAAGCAACGAAGGACCATCTGTGCGGAATTGCTTACACTTTACAAGGCTGATCGTGTCACTTTTTTTTTGTCGAAAATCGTCACAGGCGATGAAATTCATCACTTCGAACTGGAAACAAAACGGCAGTCCATGGAGTGGCGCCGCGCTACCTCTCCTCCGAAGAAAAAGTCAAAAGTCGTACCCCCAAACGGTAATGTCTTTGCGATCCTGTTCTGGGACTCTGTTTAATGTCCTCCCTCACGGTGCAACGATCAACTCTGAAGTGTATTGTGCTGCCCTCAGGTACCTGAAGAAACGATTTCAGCGTTTTGATTGCCACAAAAGTACAAAAGAATCTCTCCTTCTCCATGATAACACAGAGCCTCACACGAGTCTGAGCACCCTAGAGGAGCTCACAAAGCTTCATTGGTGTGTTCTTCCTCATCCACCCTACAGCCCTGATCTCGCTCCTTCCGACTTCCATCTGTTTGGCCCCATGACGGATGCACTCCTTAGGGATCAGTACGTGGATGATGGGGAGGTTATTGATAACCAAGACGTTGGTTCCGACGTCGACCAACTCGCTTTATTTGTTCATTAGACCCAGAAAATATTAGATACAGGCTCCCAGGTAGATGCCATTTTCCTTGACTTCCGGAAGGCGTTCGATACAGTTCCGCACTGTCACCTGATAAACAAAGTAAGAGCCTACGGAATATCAGACCAGCTGTGTGGCTGGATTGAAGAGCTTTTAGCAAACAGAACACAGCATCTTGTTCTCAATGGATAGACGTCTACAGACGTTAAAGTAACCTCTGGCGTGCCACAGGGAAGTGTTATGGGACCATTGCTTTTCACAATATATATAAATTACCTAGTAGATAGTGTTGGAAGTTCCATGCGGCTTTCCGCGGATAATGCTGTAGTATACACAGAAGTTGCAGCATTAGAAAATTGCAGCGAAATGCAGGAAGATCTGCAGCGGTTAGGCACTTGGTGCAGGAAGTGGCAACTGACCCTTAACACAGACAAATGTAATGTATTGCGAATACATAGAAAGAAGGATCCTTTATTGTATGATTATATTATAGCGGAACAAACACTGGCAGCAGTTACTTCTGTAAAATATCTGGGAGTATGCATACCGAACAATTTCAAGTGGCACACTCTGCAAGAGAGGCGCTCTGCATCGCGGTGTAGCTTGCTGTCCAGGTTTCAAGAGGGTGTGTTTCTGGATGAGGCATTGAATATATTACTTCCCCCTACTTATACCTCCCGAGGAGATCACGAATGTAAAATTAGAGAGTTTCGAGAGCGCACGGAGGCTTTCCGGCGTCGTTCTTCCTGCGAACCATACGCGACTGGAATAGGAAAGGGAGGTAATGACAGTGGCACGTATAGTGCCCTCCGCCACACACCTTTGGGTGGCTTGCGGAATATAAATGCAGGTGTAGATGTAGATGAGACCAATAGAGAGTGGTCACACCGAACAAATATTATGTTGAAAAACAGAGTTTTGAGCAAAAAGAGTGGGGAATAATATGGTGCACTCGAATCCTGAATAAAATCAATGTGCTTTCAGAAGAAAAGTGTGTCGCATTACTCACTGAATTTCCGTCGTATTTACGAGGAGTAAATGACGGTTTAACTGGCAGCACTAAAAATAGAGGCACGTAATTAATTTCTTTGTTTACAGTTACATGTCTGCAGTCGTGGCACACACTGAAACCCATGCACCACAGTGGCGTGGAATGCCGCTAGTAGAGCCCTAACAAAATGATGCAGCCCATTCATAAGGAGGGCAGTTTGGTTTGGCTCCAGCAGACCTGCTCTACGGTACAGTTTAGCTGTGATTCCAGTATCTGCCAGGGCTGCAACTGCATACAAACTGAAATTACCTTACTTTATTTTTTGGAACTCTTTACAACTTCATGATTATCTCTCGTATTGCGTGATCTTCCCCCTGATATACACTCTAAAAAATGACGCACAACGAAGGAATTGTCCGAATGGAACGGAAATCCGTACTTGTACAGACAGACGTATGATCACAATTTCAGAAAAATTGGATAATTTATTCAAGAGAAAGAGCTTCACAAATTGAGCCAGTCAGCAATGCGATGCTCCATCTCTGGGCCTTATTCAAGCAGCTATTGTGTGGCATTGATTGGTAGAGTTTATGGATGTCCTCCTGAGGGATATCGCGACAATTCTGTCCAATCGTCAAAATCCCGTGCAGGCTGGAGGACCCTCTCAACAATGCTCAAAAACTTTCTCATTTTGGGCGAGATCCTGTGACACTGCTGGCCAGGGTAGGGTTTGGCATGCACGTAGACAAGCAATAAGAATCTCCCGCCGTGTGTGGGCCGGGCAGTACCTTGCTGAAATGTAATCCCAGGGCTGCTTCCCAAGAAGGGCAACAAAATAGGGTAAGAATATTGTCGTCGTACCAGTGTGCTGTAAGGATACCAAGAGGACAACCATTAAACGGAAGTGCAGGTCAGATCATGTCTTGGTTGTCGGACCATACGGCGGGCGACAGTGAACTTGGTATCCCACCGCTGTCCCGGGTGTCTCTAGAACTGTCTTAGGCCAGGAATCTCATTGACTGGAATAGAATTGTCTTCAGTGATGAGCCCCGCTTCGAACTGAGGCCCGATGGTCAGTGAAACAGTTTCTGGAGACGCCTCCGACAGTGGTGGAATACCATCCTGGCTGTCGCTAGTGATATAGCCTGACAAGCAGGTGTGACAGTCTGGAGTGCCATTTCATAGCAGGATCCCTCTGGTTGCCACTCGCGACAGCCTTACAATGCAGCGGTACATTGATTATATTCTATGCCCTGTTTTGGTGCCCTTCATTGCAAGCCATCCAGGGCATGCATTCCAGCAATATTATGCCCACCTGTGCACAGCAAGAATTTCTACTGCTTGTCTTCGTGCTGGCCATACCCTATCTTTGCCACCAACGTCGCTGTCTCTCTCCCCAGTTGAGAATTTCTGGAGCATTATGGGCATTGCACTCCAACCAGGGATTTTGATGATCTAAGCGCCAATTGGACAGAAGTTGGCATGATATCCCTCAGGATGACAATGGCTTTCTCGCCAATAAATCATTCAGTTTTCCTGCAATTGCAATCATGTGTTGTCTGTAAATTTACATCACGTCTACCGATTTCCATCCAATTCTGGTAATCCATCGTGGTGCGTCTTTTTCCCTTTGTTGCGGCACCACCGTTAAAGATGGGAAAGTTAGTTTTGTGGAATATTCTGAGCACAAGTTATAGCCAGGTTCAGGCCGGATTGCAGTGAGTTATGCATACCTGCAGTAGCGAAGTAGAATAGAGGTCACAAGGCCATCAAATTGCTAAAAGAGTATACGTAGCGGTTTTTCGTGTCCTAAACCAAAGGCACAAGGGGCCCACTGGCCAACCTAGCGTGCTATGAGTACGTGACGTGAAGCAGTGCGTATGGCAAAACAGAGTTGCACAGCCATGTATAAATAGGTGCGGGTTTCTAACGAGATTCATTCAAGTGTGGCAGCTCTCCTGGATGGCAGGGTGTGTCACACCACCAGCTACATGCAGCAGCAGATGGGGTGCCAACATTCCAGTCCACGCCTGGTTGCTCCTTGGACCCTCTGAGGCCTACGTGGGGTCCATAGTCAGCCAGCGGCGGGCCACTCCACGGCTCAATACCATGGGCTTCCAACACACACCGGAGGCATACCGAGGCGAAGGCAACAGATTCGGGACGCCAGATCACGGGTGCTTGTTGTCGCTGTGATCTCAGCCACGCCGGCGAGAAGCACGCAGCTGGCTGCCTGCGGCTCACACCGATCGGCGCGAAGTCAGCAGGGACACAGACGGCTGAGTCAACTGCCAGCATCCTGACGACGACACAAGTCTGCTGCCACACAAGGCTGACTCACACCAATGCGTGCACAGGTCGCTGAGGCAGCCATTCCACACCAAGCCATTTCACAGACAGCAAAGTGGTGTCCTCAGCATTGTGGGACCCAGTGACACAGATCAAGAGGAATGGGGGCACTGTTGTGGGAAACAATAAATCACTTGGAAAGCTCGAACGAGTCTTAATACAGTGCATTCTACCTCTTCCCATTACATTTGGTGTTGCTGTTACATTCAGTGGTAGAAGTTGCCTCTACATCTTTTTTTATCATGGAGTATATTGAAATTCTCTGACTAGTTGTTCAGCATCATCCTCTTTTATGGCTACACTACATTTCGTTCTAATACCCAATATTAACGCCTTTGTTATGTTCTTTTTTCACCAGGATGTGCAGAAACCACGCATTAAGTTTTTTCATCTAACAAAATAAATCTCTCTTTCAGTCATAACGACGAATAACACCATTAGTTTCATTGTACCTTTATACCTCTTATGATTGACTTCCTTATAGAGTTCTTCCTCGTAAAAATTATACACCTGAGACGATAAAACGCTCCCTCTTCAGACAGTTTGATGAGATATTCCATTTTTAGATAGTAGTTTCATCTTGAGATGTATACCACTACCAATGAACTCAAAGTTTCGGATGTTTGTGTTTTCTATTACCCTTGACTTGTGTTATGTTATAACATTGCTACAAAATATTGTTGCTCATTACGTCTGAATACTGGAAGTTTGCTAGCCAAAAAGCCACAAACAACGCATAGTAAGAATCCAAGGTGAAATCAACACAGCTCTCCCTGGTCAATAAACAGTCTTACTACTAAACAATATGAGCAAGTGTAATGTACTTTATATGCAGTGGATAATAAGAAACTTGTCATTGAGTTTGCACACTGTGTAAAAACAGTGAGAACAACAGGCTTAGGCGTACAGCAGGTTATATTTGTTGTTAATCGGTCGTCTAACCATGGAAAAGTTGTAGGATGATTTAAAGGACATGTAATTTAAATCAAGTCTGACTATAACAGATTTTTATTTTCTGTAGCTATTACTGGACTCAATACACAAGTAGTTAACAGAGAGCAACGTTTTCTAAAACTCTTGATTGAATCCAAATAGAAATTAAGCTAACACTGTGAGGAGGTACCAAATTATACTGAAGACTGCATGAATTAAGGCAAAAAGTTATCCTTATCCAGGTGGCTCGTAAATTCAACGTTAATGAGGCAAATTCACTTATTACATTCAAACGAGGGAACTCAAGTTGTGCGCCACAGCAGGTAAGTGGCGCACCACTCAGAGGGCATCACGCTACCACAGACTGTGAAACTCATATTTCCCTAAAATCAGAAAAAATCTGTGCCCACCAGGACCAGACGGCTGACGGGAGATCAACTGCACGACAGTTGGATCACGAATGCCACGAAACTGTTCTCCGATCTCCAACTGCCTACTTTCAGCACACTTTACGTGGAAGGATTGATTCAGTGGTGCTGCCAACGCTTATTTCGCGAAAAAAGAAAAAAACACAAGAAAACGCAGCGCTTACAAAATGGCCTACAGCAGTGTTCCTTCGATTGATTGGCCTCTTTGCGTCAAGCACGGTGGTGGGACATCTCAGTTCGATTGGATGATCAAAGCAACCCCACCTCAGTTTTTAAGCTGAGTCAATTAAAACAAAACCCTCGAGTTTTCGACGATTGGAGCCCAGGCCATCGTTAAGAACAGAAGTAGTAATTTCTACTATTTGCACGACGCCCGACTTTCACGGCAGACTGCATAACTTTCCGGAGGTTGAGATAAATAACGCATGCATCTATGTGAGTTGGCAGACCACAGCAGTCCCACTCCGCTGAGAGTCCAAATGATGTCACACATACTGTGTGAGGCGGCGCTACGTTCTAAGTAAGGGGATATAAGGAGCTTAAGTAGAATCTCAGACAGAACAAGAAGTGGGTAGGAAATCGACAGTGTCGTTTCCAAACTAACCACACTCGATTTCGTCTTACTAGATTTAGATAAACCACGGGAAACAAATCTGTAAAGTCGCACGAAGATTCGGACCCTGATCTTCCCGAACGACAGTCTAGTGTCTTAACTGCGCCTTCCCAGTCACTGCTATCTTTGAAAATGATACTCTCGCCTCCCTGTAGCCATTGAAATCCCTTAATTGTTTTCCCACGGTGTATTAATAGACCCCCATCATATCCCAGTAATTGTATATTCAAGACCTCTGTTACAGTTGCTACGCTGTAGTCGAATCTCGGAAATTTCTTTTGTTACTGAATCGCAAAGAGATAAAGCAAGTGCAAATATTCTCACCAAACTAAGGCAACGATTGCAATGAACAGTGACAGGTAGAAATTACTGTACAGTAAATCGCCAAAGCTCATGTAATATTTTTCTTTACTTTATTATCAGCTGTTCTCTTGAGACGAAAGCACTCTCTGTCTTCAGGCCACGAGTGGCCTACCGGGACCATCCGACCGCCGTGTCATCCTTGGTGGAGGATGCGGATAGGAGGGGCGTGGGGTCAGCACACCGCTCTCCCGGTCGTAAGATGGTATTCTTGACCCAAGCCGCTACTATTCGGTCGAGTAGCTCCCCAATTGGCATCACGAGGCTGAGTGCACCCCAAAAAGCCTCTTCAGAATTTTTTTGCACTGATGACAAAAATTTAATGGCACCATATTTCTGTCTTGTAGGACGAACTTATTGCCTAAATACGGCGGTAGGGCTTGGCAGTAGGTTGGAAGATACAGTCCCGATGCAGCAGGGCCCTCAAATTACCCTCGATAGCAGTAACAGGCATGCAACACACGTACAAGAAACTGGTCCAAAACACGACTGATCCATCTTGCTACTGAAGCCATGTCTCTGAATGCCTGAGACATGCATTGTTATCTGGCCGCCTCCGCATGTGATCTTAGAGCGTGCTTTGTCCTGCTTTTTTTTGTTTTTCCTTTATTATTATTTTAACACCTTATACAAGGTAGGCCAGCAGCGGAAATACTACGCCGCTCTTCGGCCACAGATAGTACAAACGGAAATATAGGAAGACATAGAAAAACTAAACAAAATGATGGACAAAAAACAGTAGACACAGTAGATAAAAACATGGAGCCATTCACAGGCATAGTAAAATAAAAAACGTTCAGCATTGGTACACGACACAGATGACTGAAATGACACCATGTGAACGATGGAGTTTGGATGGTGAAACACTTAAGCACCAACACGACGGCACACACAAAGAACTGATGGCAATGATCTACAGTGAGCGAATGTTCACTCTACATGTACAAGTCCGGGGACCTGCCAAAGGGGAAAAGATGGGGGAGGAGGGAGAGGGGAGGGTGTAGGTGCCAGTGGCAGAGGTGATGGGAGGGGGAGGAAAGAAGGTAGTAGGGTAGGGGAATCCTGGGGAAGAGGAGGGAGGGAGGAAGGGAGAGAAGAGAGGGAGGTTTCCCTAGGCAAAAGACACAGGGGGTGGAAGGGACGGATCAAAGTTGGTAGGAGGGGTAGATGATGAGGGAATCATCAGGGAAGGGGAGTTGGCAGAAGCCATCTTGGGTGAGGGTATGGAGAGTGGAGAGATGGAGGTGCAAGTGGGACATGGGAATAGAGGCACAGCAGCAGATGGGGGTGGGAGAGGATGGGAGAGACAAGTGGGTGAGGGGGATCAAGTTTACAGAACGTGTAGAGGATCCTTATTCGTTCGAGAAAAAGGAGGAGGTGCGGGAACGGAATGGTATCATACAGGATCCATGTGGGAGAGGGGAGGCGGATGCGATAGGCGAGGCAGAGCACATGTCGTTCTAGGATTTGAAGGGATTTGTAAAATGTAGGAAGGGCACAGCAGAACATAGGGTGGATGAGGGATTTATAGGTGTGGAGGATAGTGGAGGGGTCCAGCCACCATATGCGGCCAGAAAGGAGCTTCGGGAGATGGAGTCAGGAGCGTGCCTTGGCTTGTATTGTCTGGAGATGGGGGATGCAGGAGTGGCGACAGTCAAGGGTGACGCCAAGGTACGTGAGGGTGGGGGTGAGGGTGATAGGATGGCCATAAATGGTGATATAGAAATCGAGGAGACAGAAGGAAGGGGTGGTTTTGCCTACAATGATTGCCTGGGTCTTGGAAGGATTGACCTTGAGCAACCATAGGTTGCACCAAGTGGTGAACCGATCAAGATGGGATTGGAGTAGGTGTTGGGAGCATTGCAGGGTAGGGGCATGGGCAAGGAAGGAAGTGTCATCAGCTTACTGGAGAAGGTGGACAGGGCGTGAAGGTGGCGGCATGTTTGCCATATACAGAAGGTAGAGAAGAGGGGAGAGGACGGAACCTTGGGGCACACCAGCAGAGGGGTAGAAGGTGTAGGTATCTGTGTTATGGATGGTTGGGAAATAGAGGACCCAGTCAGACAGACGTAGTTGACAGGGAGGGCGAAGGTTTGGAGCTTGATGAGGAGACCAGAATGCCATACACAGTCGTAAGCACGCTCAAGGTCGAGGGAGAGGAAGATGGCGGGTCAACAGGAGACGAGCTGTTCGGAGAGGAGATGAATGAGGAGAAGGTCATCAGCAGAGAAGGATGGTCGAAAGCCACACTGGGTAGCGGGAAGGAGGCAGTGCTGGTGGAGATGCTGGTGGATGCATTGGGTAAGGATGGACTCCAGGACCTTGCTGAAGACCAAGGTAAGGCTGATGGGACAGTAGGAGGAGACAGCAGACGGCAGTTTGTCGGGTTTGAGGAACATCAGGATATGGGAGGTTTTCCACAGGTCAGTGTAGTAGCCAGTGGACAAGACCACATTATATAGCCTGGCCAGGGTGGAGAGGATGGAGGTGGGAGCTTCATGGAGGTTGCAATAGGTAACACGATTGTGACTCAGGAGCAGTGTTGCATTTCATTCAGAGTGTATTGATGTTATCCTGAGTGGTGCTGGGGACACTGAGTTCATTGTGTGTAATGTTGTCCAAGTACTGGAAGCCAGGAGAGAGTGAAGAGACACAGGTGCCTGTTCGATCGCAGACATCTGGGAAGAGGGAGTAATCTAACTGGGGATCAAAAATGGATGGCTCTGAGCACTATGGGACTCAACTGCTGAGGTCATAAGTCCCCATCTAACTGGGGATCGTCAGGGAGGGTAAAGATATTGGAGAGGTAGGAGGCAAAGTGATTGGTCTTACTAAGGTTGTCAGGGAAGGGTTGGTCGTCATGGAGGAGTGGCTAGTAGAGAGGGGGGGGGGGGGTTAGATCCAGTTAGGCAGCGGAAGGCTGACCAGTACTTGGACGAGTTTACAGGAAGGGTAGCATTATGATGGGTGCATGTCTGTCGCCAGTCCTGGCGTTTCCCAGCTTCTCAGCTGCGAGCAAGTTTCTGACATGTCATTGTAGTTGCCAGTGGCGTCGCAGTGTGTCCTGGTCACGTATGTGAAGGAAGGCATGGTACAGACGGCGGGATTCATGGAGGAAGAGGATGGCCTTTGGAGGTAAAGTGAGGTGGTGCAGGTGGATGGCGATGGTAGGGACGTGAGACTCCATGGCCTCAGACAAGGTTTGCGCCCGCATCTCGTGGTCGTGCGGTAGCGTTCTCGCTTCCCACGCCCGGGTTCCCGGGTTCGATTCCCGGTGGGGTCAGGGATTTTCTCTGCCTCGTGATGGCTGGGTGTTGTGTGCTGTCCTTAGGTTAGTTAGGTTTAAGTAGTTCTAAGTCCTAGGGGACTGATGACCATAGATGTTAAGTCCCAATGTGCTCAGAGCCATTTGAACCATTTGAACAAGGTTTGCTGGAGAAAGGAGGCGGCATGGGTAACATCATCAGGATGGTGGTAGGTGAGGAGGTGGCTATCGACCTGGGTAGAGAGGGTATCCCGGTAGGCATTCGAGTCAACACAGGAATAATCATGGACATATTTCGGAGGAGGGTCAATGTGAGGATCGGGACAGGGGCGACGACCGTCTGAAACAGTGAGGAGGACAGGGAGATGGTCACTACCAATAGGGTCAAGGACGTCCACCACTATGCGGCCAAGGAGGTTAGAGGAGGAGAGGATGACATCTGGAGTGGTACTGGATTCAGGGCAGGTGTGTGGGGGAAAGGGGACAAAGTCACCTTGAAGGGAGGAGAGGAACCAATGCCACTGCCATAACTGGGCAGCGGAACGACTATGGATGTTGAGGTCAGTGGCGATCACGTAGGAGGAGAAGGTACGGTTGATGTGGGAAAGGAATAGGGGCAGTAGGGTGGGCATAGATGGCGGCACAGGTAATGGTAAGGCTGGGGAAGAAGAGACTGAGGATCAGGTGTTCTGTGGGGTTAGGAGGGAGGGGTTGGAGCTGAACAGAGATCTGGCAGTGGTGGCCAATGGCTACTCCACCACATGCTATCAGGAGGGGATTATCGGAGTGCTGGAGGAGGTAGGGTGACTTTTGTATGTTATGCTGGGGCTGAAGAAAGGTTTCACTGAGAAGGAAGGCATCCACACGGTGGGTCATGAGGGTGTGCAGGAGGAGCTTCTTGTTTGCGGAAAAGGAACACATGTTATTCAACAAGATATGGTGCTGTCGCACCATGACAGGGATTAAGACAAGGGTGTTGAGACGGGAGAAGGTGAAGTGGGCTTGGTTGTAGGAATAGGTGGCATAGGTGTTGAGGTGGAAGACGGATTGGGCGGCGAGGGATATCTGCTTGAGGGTGTGGGGGGCTGGAATGGATGGACATTCTGGAGGACAATGGTGACAAACCTGATGATGTCCTCGGTAGTGGGGGGGGGGGGGGGGACCAAGGGAGTTGCCAGGTTGCTAGGAGGGGTGGGGGCGTCCAGAGGGCAGATGGGGATGGTGAGGTTGGGACACTGCCAGAGGATGTGCGCCTGCTTGCAGTGCGGGCAGATGGGGGCCTCACGGCACTCAGATGTTGGGTGTGCATTATAATGCAGGCACCTCTGGCAGCAGAGGGATTGAGGAGGGGAACAGTAGGGGTCGACTTTGTATCGGCGATGGAAAAGGAGGGCACCCTCCTTCAGGGGAAGGTCGATGGAAGGGGCGTATTCAGAAAACACCTGCATAAGGCGGGTGGGGCTGGTAGGGTTGAAAATCCGGCGTACCACCCATATTTCAAGGTATGGGTGTGCCTTAAGCTCCGCCAACACCTCCTCCTCAGTGATCGTCGGACTAAGCCAAGTGATCACGGCAGTGAGGGTCGGCAGGCGACACGGGGTTTGGGGTTGGCAGGGGGGGAAGGAGCAGGGGTGAGGGAAGCATTGGGGCCAAAGCAGGTAATGGGGAATCTGGAGAGGATGTCTGAGTGAAGGGTTGGGCTAGGGGAAGTGATAAGTATGGAGTCCCGATTTGCCCTGCTGCCAGGAGCGATCTTTACTTGAGGCTTACAGGCAACTTACGCTGAGCACCACTGCACTGAGTTATCATGGCGTACAATCGAAGTGTCTGTTTACACTCTCTATGAATCTAAACAAATTTTATTAATTCCTACCCAATTTATTTCATACTTCATACACAGAGTCTTCTGGTGTTAGTAAAACTATACTGGTAAAATTTCATACCACTATCTACAACGCTTTCAGAAATACAAAATTTTACTTAGAAACCGTAATAATTTTTCTTTTAATACGAAACAGAGTTAGGGATTATATTATATCTACGTATAACTTCATCTGAAGCTGTAGTTAAGGTATCAGGTTATAGAAACTGTTTATATAGGGTTTTTTTTTAGTTTTGTTGACATTAACTTGCTGACGTAAAAGAAATGAGTTACAAGTTATTATTCAGTTAAATGTTGTCGTGCGAGTATTTTAGGAAGAGTGAGGATTAAATATTTATTTTTTGGGGATAATATTGACTTCGTTTGTGTGTTTGTTTACATTTGGTGTTTAAATTTAAGATTCTTTCGTCTTTACTCTCTGTAATGCTATTCTTTAGGTTGGGGAATACCCTTAGTATTTCAGAGCAGGAGCCTTTCATATTTGGCAGTCAATTTATCAGGCAACGAGTAGAGTAGACGTTCGTTACCTGTCTTACAGGCCAGTATAGTGTGGAGCTGTTGTACACAAAATTCGGACACTGTTAACAAGGTAAACTTCTACTTTCGATGCGTTGCTTAAAATCAGCCTCAATTTTCTATATTAATTCACGTGTATGAACCTTTCTGAGAGACCGTTTTTATTTTTTTATACAGTATACTCTGCGCCCATGACTTATACTAACGTAACATGTGACATCACTTTACTTGGAGAAATTATATCACTGGTATAACCACTGTAGACACTCAGAGAGAGGTCGGTTTCGGTAACATCTAAATTTACATACATGCACTGCAACGCACCGTACGCTAATGGCGGAGGGTAACTTGTACCACTAATAGTCACTCCCTTTATTGATCCACTCGTTCATGAGAAACACTATATACATGCTTCCGAATATATAGGGAGGTCCACTGATCGTGACCGGGCCAAATATCTCACGAAATAAGCGTCAAACGAAAAAACTACAAAGAACGAAACTTGTCTAGCTTGAAGGGGGGAACCAGATGGCGCTATGGTTGGCCCGCTAGATGGCGCTGCCATAGGTCAACCGGATGTCAACTGCGTTTTTTTAAAAAATAGGAACCCTCATCTTTTATTACATATTCGTGTAGTACGTAAAGAAATATGAATGTTTTAGTTGGACCACTTTTTACGTTTTGTGATAGATGGCACTGTAATAGTCATAAACATATGGCTCACAATTTTAGAAGAACAGTTGGTGCCGGCCGGGGTGGCCGATCGGTTCTAGGTACTACATCCTGGAACCGCGCGACTGCTACGCTCGCAGGTTCGAATCCTGCCTCGGGCATGGATGTGTGTGATGTCCTTAGGTTAGTTAGGTTTAAGTAGTTCTACGTTCTAGGGGACTGATGACCTCAGAAGTTAAGTCGCATAGTGCTCAGGGCCATTTGAACCATTTGAACGGTTGGTAACACGTAGGTATTTTTAAATTAAAATACAGAACGTAGGTACGATTGAACATTTTATTTCGGTTGTTCCATGTGATACACGTACCTTTGTGAACTTATCAATTCTGAGAACACATGCTGTTACAGCATGATTACCTGTAAATACTACATTAACGCATTAAATGCTCAAAATGATGTCCGTCAGCTTCAATGCATTTGGCAATACGTGTAACGACATTCCTCGCAGCAGCGAGTAGTTCGCCTTCCATAATGTTCGCACATGTATTGACAATTCGCTGACGCATGTTATCAGTCGTTGTCGGTGGATCACGATAGCAAATATCCTTCAACTTCCCACACAGAAAGAAATACGGGGACGTCAGATCCGGTGAACGTGCGGGCCATGGTGCTTCGACGACAAATCCACCTGTCATGAAATATGCTATTCAATACCGCTTCAACCGCACGCGAGCTAAGTGCCGGACATCCATCATGTTGGAAGTACATCGCCATTCTGTCATGCAGTGAAACATCTTGTAATAACATCGATAGAACATTAAGTAGGAATTCAGCATACATTGCACCATTTAGATTGCAATCGATAAAATGGGGGCCAATTATCCTTCCTCCCATAATGCCGCATCATACATCAACCCGCCAAGGTCGCTGATGTTCCACTTGTCGCAGCCATCGTGGATTTTCCGTTGCCCAATAGTGCATATTATGCCGGTTTACGTTACCGCTGTTGGTGAACGACACTTCGTCGGTAAATAGAACGCGAGCAAAAAATCTGTTATCGTCCCGTAATTTCTCTTGTTCCCAGTGTCAGAACTGTACACGACGTTCAAAGTCGTCGCCATGCAATTCCTGGTGCATAGAAATATGGTCCGGCTGCAATCGATGTTGATGTAGCATTCTCAACACCGACGTTTTTGAGATTCCCGATTCTCGCGCAATTTATTTGCTACTGATGTGCTGATTTAGCCGCGACAGCAGCTAAAACACCTACTTGGGCATCATCATTTGTTGCAGGTCGTGGTTGACGTTTCACCTGTGGCTGAACACTTCCTGTTCCTTAAATAACGTAACTATCCGGCGAACGGTCCGGCCACATGCTTGGATGGTGTCGTCCAGGATACCGAGCAGCATACATAGCACACGCCCGTTGGGCATTTTGATCACAATAGCCATACATCAACACTATATCGACCTCTTCCACAGTGGGTAAAGGGTCCATTGTTACGTGATACCACGTACTTACACGTTTGTGACTATTACAACGCCATCTATCACAAAGCTAAAAAAGTGGTCCAACTAAAACATTCATATTTCTTTACGTACGAATATGAAATAAAAAAATTGGGATTCATATTTAAAAGAACGCAGTTGATCCATCTAACGCAGGTCCATCTAACGGACCAACCATAGCGCCTTCTGGTTTCCCCCTTCAAGCTAGACGAGTTTCGTTCTTTGTAGCTTTTTCGTTTGATGCTTATTTCGTGAGATATTTGTCCCGGTCACTGTCAATGGACCACCCTGTATAATGCTTCCGAATAAGGCCTAATTTATCTTATCTTGTCTTCGCGATCCTCACGCCAGATGCACGTTGGTGGCACTCTGTCTCAAATACCTGTTCTCTAAATTTTCTCAAATGTGTTTCACGAAAAAAATTCCTTTTGTGCAGGAATTCTCATTTGAATTTGCTAAGCTCTTCCGTAACACTTGCGTCTTGATCGAACATACCGGTAACTAATCTAATAGCACGTTTCTGCATTTTTTCGATTATTTTCTTTAATATCACCTGCTGGGGATCCCAAACACTCGAGCAGTGCTGAAGAATGGGTCGTACAAGTGTTTTGTAAGTAGTCTCCTTTATAGATGAGTTACACTTATCCTAGAATTCTTCTAATAGACCGATGTCGACCATTCGCCTTCCCTACTACCGATATCACGTGCTCGTTCTATTTCACGTTGTTTTGCAGCTTTTTTTTAGTCATCAGTCTTCTGACTATTGATGCGGGCCACCACCAATTCCTCTCCTGCCCTGACATCTTACGCCCGGGTTCCCGGGTTCGATTCCCGGCGGGGTCAGAGATTTTCTCTGCCCCGTGATGACTGGGTGTTGTGTGATGTCCTTAGGTTAGTTAGGTTTAAGTAGTTCTAAGTTCTAGGGGACTGATGACCATAGCTGTTAAGTCCCATAGTGCTCAGAGCCATTTGAACCCTGACATCTTCATCTCGGAGTAGCACTTGCATCCTACATCCTCAATTATTTGTTGTAGTATTCAGATCTCTGTCTTTCCCTACAGTTTTCACCCTCGGCAGCTCCCTCCAGTATCATAGAGATTACTCCCTGATGACGTAACATGTGCCCTACCATCCTGTCCCTTCTTCTTGTCATTACTTTCCATATGTTCCTTTCTTCGCCGATTCTATGGAGAACCTCCTCATTCTTTATCTTATCAGTAGATCTAATTTTCAGCATTCTTCTGTAGTACCACATCTCAAATCCTTCGATCCTCTTCTCTTCCAGTTTTGATTCATTATCTTACAAGGCTGCCCTCAAAACGTACATTGTCAGAAATTCCTTCCTCAAATTACAGCCTACGTTTGATACCAGTAGACTTCTGTTGGTCAGGATTACACTCCTTGCGTGTGCTAGTCTGCTTTTTATGTCCTCCTGGGGCTTCGTCCGTCATAAGCAATTTTGCTTCCAAAATAGCAGAATTCCTTACTTTCATTTACTTTCTCATCGCCGACTTCGATGTTAAGTTTGCATTCATCAGACTATTCATGTCACCCAACAGGGCGAAAGACTATATCCTGTTTTACGCTTTTTTTCCGAACGCTTCATTCTTGGTCTTCCAATGTTATTGTTCTCTCTTGGTTCCTGTAGATATTGTACACTACCCGTCTTTCCCTATATCCTATTCCTATTTTCCTCTGTCTTTCAAACTTCTTGCACTGTTTTGCATTGTCGAATGGTTTTTCTTGGCCGACGAATCCTACGGGCGTGTCCTTTTTTTTTTCAGCCTTGCTTCCATTATCTAGGATAACGTTAGAACTGGCTCTTTGGTGTCTTTACCTTTGCCAAAACTAAACGGATCGTCATCTGACAACCCTCACTTTTCTTTGCCGTCAGGCTGTACATTTTCCTTGTCAGCAGTTTGGATGCATGAGATGTTAAGCTGATTGTGCGACAGTTTTCGCACTTTTCTGCTCTTGCTATCTCCGGATATTGTTCCGAAAGTGTAGTGGTACGTCGCCATCTCATAGATTCTACACATCAAATTGAATTGCCACTTCCTCTGGCTGTTTTAGAAATTCCGATGGAATGCTATCTATCCTTGCTGACTTATTCGATCTTAAGTCTTTCAAAGCTCTTTCAAATTCTGACCTTAATACTGGATCCCCTATGCCATCTACATCGACTCCAATTTCCTCTACCAGGTTACTGGATAAGCCCTCCCCCTCATAGGAACCTTCAGTGTATTCTTTCCACCTATCTCCCTTTTCTTCTGCGTTCAACAGTGGAATTCTCAAGGTATTTTTAATGTTACCACCCTTGTTTTTAATTTCACCAAAGGTTGTTTTGGCTTTTCTATATCGTGAGTCAGTCCTCTCCTGCATCCATTTCGACTTGGCTGCCCTGTATTTACTGTTTATTTGATTCCTGGTGGCTTTATACTGATATATTATTGTCTTTCCCTGAATAATTTTTTGCTTCCTTGTTTCATCGATCAGTTGAAGTATTCCATCTGTTACCCAAGGTCCCTTCGCAGTTACCATCCTTCTACCTATGTTTGCCAGTGCAGCGTTTGTGACTGCCCTTTTCGGACAAGTCCGCTTCTCTTCAACTGAATTTCCTACTGTAGTACTCCTTATCACAGTATCCTTTTCCTTAGCAAACTTCAAACTCACCTCGTCATTCCTTAGTGCTTCAGTATCCAACTTCCTTCCACATTGCAACGTTATGCGTAGATACTAAATTGACGTCACTGTATGAAACAGCACACGATTAACAGTATATTCGACCATTTCCCTACCCATCTGTATCAGCTTACGTTTTTCCACATTTGGCGCAATCTGACATGTATCAAACTAAATAGACTGCTGCCGATTAAGAGTTTTGAGGGCAGTAAACATCTAACGTCATCAGTCTCTTTTCCTCCTGTGGAGGGACTCTGTGTACCCCATCTCTTCGTGTGTAAAGTAAATCACGATTCAAGTGTGAAAACGTGTTCTAAATGGCAGCAAAACATATATCTCAGGTGGTACTTGGGTATCAACCCAGCTTTCAACAAGTGGGATGTGGAAAGCCGCCTAAGAATTACACCGAGTTTGGCCGGCTCACCTGCTCTCGTCGTTAACCCGCGAGGCGGATTCGGTCCTCGTCAGGCACGATTCTCCGAGTTCCAGAAGCGGCGTACTATCTCGCGCGGCTTTCTGGGCAGGTCTCACTAAATAGATATTCAGTCCAAGTCATATTGTACCCTCCTACAGTCACTAAACAAAAACTTAATTTGCCTAAATCTCAAGGAACGATACACCGATCACTGATTTCGACCAGTTACATGGCAGTCTTCAGACTACATAATAGAAAGCAGTGTCTACGTCGACTTCTACTACGTGATCTGAAGATGGCTATTTACTTGGAAAAACTAGTAATAAATGTATCCTTGCTTGCGATCTTTGCAAGATTTTCTGAGGAACGTTACAACAATATATTTAACGATCGCCTCCTGCAACACTGACAGTGTCAGGTGATTACGACATAGATATTTGAAGAGATTAAGGATTCGCTTTCAGAAACGCATCACCGTCATTACTTCCACCAACAGCTTATTCCGTTCAAGGGAAAGCTTTGTGCGCTTCCAGATCACGATTGGCCGCGTTTTAGCGAGGGTAAAACAGCAGGGGAAAGTGAAGTCGGTGCCGGCGGTGGTTGGCTGTGCTCTGGGAGACAGCGACAGGGAGAGGGCGCCTAATGCCCTGATTACAGCGCTTTCCCGGGAACCGCGCCGCACTCACTTACTGGCGCCCGACTCGTCGGAATGCTAATGGGCGCGTATTATCATAAGAATGAGATCATCCCTCGCGCCGCCGCCGCCAGTCCTCTTCCAGCTACTGTTACCCACCACCCCCACCACCCCCACCCCCTGGCTCTGCCCGTATTTTGTCGGGCCGCTACGACCACTTTCTCGAATAATAAGACCATCAAACTTTCATAAGCTGATATATTGGAAAATGTCTGAGATAATGTACCACCAGCGAACAAGAGGCTAGCCACCGATCAATACCGCTGTGATACCACAGCGGCCGACTTTATTTCAGGAAAAATCTTTTTTTTTTTCTTTTGTCAGATGTGTCGAGACATTTTATAATTCCATTCTCGGAGAAGTTAGCCGGTAGTAGTCACCAAACTTTTGTGTCAGTTCTGCATGAAATAAATAGTGATCGTGTGATATTGTTAACTGGGAGATCCCGAGAGTTAGGTTCAATTACCTCATCGAGAAGGCTTTTCTTCCTCAGCGCACAATGGTTTCTTTTTTATGGATACGTGAGAGTTGTGTCTCAAGAATTTCAACTGAGTGTAACTTATAGTCTTGTGTCATGTATGCGTTTATGATGATGCTAGAATGAAGAGAGCTGAACCTAGTGCGGACACACAGTCTACTTTTCTCGAATACCGCCAATGGCGACGCCAGAATTAACTTTCCCGTCCCACAGATGGGTCACCATCAATAGTAACACACTCTCGCTTAATATCGCAACATAGCAGAGTATAGGTAACACGTTATCATGCTCCAGTGTTGCTCCTCTTTCCTAGAGTTAGTCTCTCTCGCTCCTTTCAATCTTACAGGTATTTCAGCGATCGATTTTCCGTAACACTGATTCTAATACTCCATAACCTATGAGCATGATACTGAATACGTCTTCTCGATATTAAAATCTTCCTCCTCAATTTAGGTGAATAATATTCTTTTTGTGCTAACCCGTCCGTATAGCTGTGTATGTTAAAACTGTGCTGCAGGGGAGGTGCGCCGACTCTGGGTAGTATCCGTTCGAGGGGCCAGTACGCAAGTCAGCCTGGATGTGGTTTTTAATCGGTTTTCCACAACCCATTATTTGAATAACTGTCTGGTACCCAATTCCTGTCTCAGACGGTTCACAAATACTTATAAATCTTTCACTCGCTTTCACGTGACGTAAACACATTCCGTCGTGGGCCGGGAGACGGAGGAGGTAGTAAGATGGAGGTGACAGGAAGGGCACCCAGCCACACCTTAAACTAATCTTGGGAAGCGCCAGGTCCGTAAATAACTATATTGACCCTACGGGAGTGTGGGACAAAGGCACAAGAAAAATAAATAAGAGAATATTCTTTATGTGTTACCTTGTAAATCTGGAATGCTGAATATAAATCAATTATGGAGTCGAATTTGGGCTCTTCTCGTTGTTGTGCCTGTGGTACAACCCATCCTGCTCACCTAAAACCCCATGATTAGCCTTAATCCGTATTCAAAGTGACAGCTTGAATCACATCTGCAAGTAGGATCGAGTCAGATATTTCAGAGGTCACAAGACACGCCATTTGTAAACGAAAGCGGTGGACAGTCGAGGTGTAACACCACGATCAAACACTGCACGTCGGTTTGGAATTTAATCCAAGATCTTGGCGTTAATTCTGGTGATTGTGATGATTAGGAGCCTTATGCCACTAGCTGTCCCCCTCCCCACGTCCCCTCCCCTCCTTGCTGGCCAGATTATCATTGTGAAAATGTCTTCCATTTGCTGTATTTGAACCAGCTACCTCTGCGTCATGCCCCACCACAGCAGTGTGCATTACCGACCTCAGCTATGGAGCCGAATATCCCCGGACGAAGACCTGCGGAGGATAGATGGTTGATGCAGGGATTGGTAAATTGACCCACAAAATACAGTAATGTAATGTATTGTACACAAATACGCCACAAATGCCATTATTGTGTGATTATTTGATTTCCAAACAAACCCTGGAGACTGTCACATCTGGAAGCACGCATATAGTGTGCGATTTATAGTGGAATGATCGTGTCAAACCAGTCGCAGGAAAGACAGGTACCAGTCTGCGATTCCTTAAAAGAATCCACAGGAACTGTATTCTTCCCAGGAAAAGGGACAGTTTAGAAAATCGTAGCTCAACTGACATCTGAGTACTACTCGTCAGCCTGGGACCCTTTCCAGACGGGATTAACATAATAGAGGTCTAAAAAAGAGCAGCGCATTTCGTCACAGGTTCGTTTAATAATGCCGAGAGCGTCACGGAGATGCTCATACAACCCTACCAGCAAACACTGCAATAGAGTCATTGCGAATCACCATGTCATTTACTTACTGTATTACTTCCTCCTACATACGCCTCACGAAAAGACCATGACGATAAAATCAGAGGGATGCGAGATCATATAGAGTCCTGTCTTAGTCGTTCGTTTCATGTAAGGGGGAGATGAAGGGGGAGTAAGTGGTAGCGGTACACGAAGTAACCTCCGCCAGATACCATAAGATGGTTCGTGGAGTGTAGACGTACTTGTGGACTTGGCTGTAGGCAAGTTGGCCATCTCTGCCCGACGTTATCATTACTGGTGGTTGGCGTACGGATCGTCGTATTTACAAACGCAGTGACATCCATAGCAAATGTAGTGTGTCACAGCGTTAGCTGGCTTATCAATGTGTCGTAATGACTGGTTACGCTCTTTCAGAGTATACAGTATCTTGAAGGCTACGGAGCTCAATATTCAAGGACCGACTTCGTCAACAGATCATTGGGCCCGTTCAGTAATTATAGGATGTAAGTTTGCATTGTTGGTGACTCCGAAGTGCTGTGAAAGCACCTAGATGGCAATTGTTACTGTACGCAGAGCTGCAGTTACTTATGGAGGACTAGAGTCCTTTCCTGATACAAATATTTTAGCGTGGGGGACGTTCTCGCTTACGGACACAGTGGTTACGGGCGCTGGTATCTCCATTAATAAATACGGACTAGCGAGTGACCTTAACTGCCTGGAAGCAGTTTAATAGTTTTATTTGGTGTCAATGCGGAGACAAGGTTCTAATGGCTCTGAGCACTATGGGACTTAACATCGGAGGTCATCAGTTCTCTAGAACCTGGAACTACTTAAACCTAACTAACCTAAGCACATCACACACATCCATGCGCGACGCAGGATTCTAACCTGCGACCGTAGCGGTCACGCGGTTCCAGATTGAAGCGCCTAGAACTGCTCGGCCACAACGGCCGGCGAGGACCCAAGGGAACAAAGATCCAAGTATTGTTATACTATACACAACAAACATTGGTAACGGTGACAGGAAAATTGTTACATATCTTTTCATATAGGTTTCCTGTTGGCTTGAGGTTAAGTACTCATCCCAAGACGTCTTTTAAACTGAGCCCCGCCCGATTTTTAGGTTCGGCCAGTGAGATGGCTGCAATAGCGAGGTGCAGGCGCGAAGTGCAATCGAATCTATACAATGCTGCAGAGGTTCCGGCGGGTTGCCGACAGCTCAGGCGCTTGTGAGTTCGGTGAGGAGCTGCGTACACGGTAGTGTGCTCCAACTTTGACTAAACTTTAACCACAGCAAAATCGATGTTTAACCCTTTTCAACGCAAAATTCTTGTGTATCGACCTCTATCAAAGTTAAACGGTGGAACTGAGTGTTGTAAAATTAGACCGTGGCTCAACCCGGTTTTCGGGAGATCAACAGGCTTTCACAAGCGTACGGTGTGAAGATGGCGGCGCATTTCGATATACTGAGACAGAGTGATACAGAACATCAGAATGTGGACCTCTACAACATCTAAAGATCTATTTAGAGCTGCAAGTGACAGGAGAAGCACTATGAAGATGGTTGCCAACATCCGAAACGGATAGGAACCAGAAGAAGAAGAAGAAAGAAGAGACAGACTCGGGGAGTGGTATACCGAATACTACACATAAGAAGAAACCAGAAAATGTGTTAATTTGTGAATCAAAGTTACAAGGAGTAGAACTAAATTATGCCTCCACATGTGACCACATTCTCTAGCATGGGGACAACAAGAAATAGGATTTTTTTTTTTTTTATTTTTTTATTTAAGTAAGAAATTTTGTTTTCAATGAAAACGAGATTTTCGTCTTCAGTGTATAGTTAGAAATAGGAAGTTGTGCATTTTTCATAAAAATGACTATTAGATGTGTTAGTATATATTTGATGGCATCTGTATTTAAATGACGTAGATATTCGAACTGCACGGAATAAAATTAAAAAATAATGATCGAACCCAGACACTGTACAATTCTCTTTTATACTGCACCCGATCGGACTAGTGGCGAATAATTAACACACTTCTGCTTATTGACTTAAGCGAGAGCATGTGACAGTGACGTCACTCACCAGCGGTTGTCTAAAAAACTAGAGTATATAGGCAACAGCGTGCAAATTCGTATCTCTATTAAGATTTTTGCACCTCCAGAGCGCCTTCCATTGCAATACAGTTTGCTAACCGGCGATTAATACTGGCGCAAAGAAGAGACATTTTAAACGCACTTCACTTTTAACCGTGATCACGGGACCTTGGCTATCTTTCCTTCTGACCGAGGATGGTGTACTCGGCCACCAGTGTTTCCAGGAAGCGACTGCGCTATAAGCGGTTACCGCGGTGATAACAACTCGCAAGTTATCAACACTTACTTGGATTAATACTTTCAGAATGAATTTTTAACTTCTCAGCAGTGTGTATGACGTACTGAAACATTCTGTTACCAGACAGATTAAAACTATTGATACACGCCTAATGACAAAAATGTTATATTATTTAATATTGATAATGATTTCACCAATTCATTTCTGTTGCCATTTCTCAGACTACTTTACTTGCAGAATCAGGCTTTTTTGAAATTTAGGATATTTTCCAAAGGCGGCACTAATCACGAAATAAATATTACTTTATGCAATGTGCATTTAATTACTAAAGCTAAGTAATAAAATAAATACACTGACGTGCCAGAACATTGTGATTACTGCTCACCACGACTCTGACAGGCGCCTAGTGGCGTTGCGGGTGCGTCACTCAGGAAGAAATGGGTACAGACGGAGCAGGAACGAATCATTCTAGCGATGATACTGGCCGCAAGTGGGGAAATCCACTTACATAAGCGACGAGTAGATTGTAATGGCCCGACACCTGACAACGAGCAACTCTGAAACGGCGAAGACAGACGGCTTTCCAGGTGCTACTGTCGTGGACATCTACAGAAAGTGGTTGAATGACGGTGAAACTGCGAGTAGCTCAAATGCTATTGAACGTCCACATCTCATCACACAACTTGGAGGTCGGAGACTTGCCTGTTCTATTAAGCAGGACGGGCGGGGACTCGTGCCAGGCCTGATGACAGAGCACAGTCCTAGTGCAGCCATACCTATAAGTGTTTTCGTGTACACCATGCAGTGCACATCGTTGAAAGAAACATGCACGGCACCGCGGATGCATGCTGGTGGGAACAATATTATGCAACAAGGGTCATTCCTCTGGTCTTTCATGGGACAACGTGAAAATTATTCCGGTCACCCGCGACCCGTCACGCTTGTGTTTCTTCCAGTCGGGTGACCGTCATAGTCACGAAGCTAAGGCTAGAATCAGGCTACAGTGCTTTGAGCACCACGATAACAAACTCGCGTTGATGTTTTCGCCACCAAATTCTCTTGATCTGAACCCGATGGAACACATGTCATACGCCATCGGGATGCAGCTCAGCACCCGCTAACCACTGGCCCGCAATTTACGGGAATTTCATGGCCTTTACGTAGACATAAAATGCCAGACAACTCTGGAAACATATCAAGGACTTATACAAGTCTTCATAGCATAAGCTAATGCGTGATCCGTGACTGGTAGCAACTTGGCAGCGGATTTAATTCCCAAAAAAGTTCTTAGCCACGATCTTTTTTGTTACGAGGGACGTTCTATAAGAATTCGAACACATTTTTTTCTGAAAGCATTATGTTTTATTGAGGATTCCAG
Organism: Schistocerca piceifrons; assembly: GCF_021461385.2. Lineage (NCBI taxonomy): Eukaryota > Metazoa > Arthropoda > Insecta > Orthoptera > Acrididae > Schistocerca > Schistocerca piceifrons. Next base: position 1,021,214,176 of record NC_060138.1, on the reverse strand, counting down.
TACCCCATACCATTCTTCATTCTTTTGACCACAAAATCCCATTTTTCAACATAATCTCTGTTCAATGCGATGGCCTTACACTACCTTACTGGAAGGGACTGTTTGCCCGCATGGTACCACTATACTCTTGGACTTCGAAGTAAACATCTTACTGCATCCATAACCTCCCCATCATCCAAGTACTGCTTACCATGTGGTCAGCTTTAATTTGGCCAAAGAGGTATAAGTCGGAAGGTGCGAGATCCGGGCTGTACGGTGGATAGCCGGCCGGGGTGGCCGAGCGGTTCTAGGCGCTTCAGTCTGGAACCGCGCCACCGCTACGGTCGCAGGTTCGAATCCTGCCTCGGGCATGGATGTGTGTGATCTCCTTAGGTTGGTTAGTTTTAAGTAGTTCTAACTTCTAGGGACTGATGACCTCAGATGTTGAGTCCCATAGTGCTCAGAGCCCTTTTTTTGTAGGGTGGATGAGGAAGAACAGGCCAACGAGGTTTTGTGAGCTCCCCTCGGGTGCGCAGACTTGTGTGATGCCTTGCGTTGTCACGGAGAAAGAGAAATTCTTTTACATTTTTGTAGCGACAAACATGTTGAAGTCGTTTCTTCAATTTTCCAGAGTTGCTCATGGCACGATGAGAGAGGACATCAAACAGAATAAACCCTTCGGTTTTTACCGACTGAGAGTGCGACCTTGAACTTTTTCTCCGGAGGAGAGGTGGTGTGGAACCACTCAGTCGATTGCCATTTTGTTTCCGGTTCAGTGTGATGAACCCATGTTTCATCACCTGTGACGATTTTCAACAAAAAATTGTCACGATCAGCCTCGTAACGCGCAAGTAGCGCGCAAGCAATTCCGCACATACGGTCGTTCATTGCTCCTTATGGTCTTCAGTTGCGTGGCGAGGAACCCAGCGGGTACCCACCTTTCAGCACCTGGTAGACTACCAACAGGGACGTCCAGTTGAGCAGCGAGGTGTTTGACTGTGATCCGTTGATCACTTCGAATGGGGGTGTCCGCACGTTTTAACACTATAGGAGTCACAGCTACGCGCGGACCGCCGGTATGCGGCAGATCGGACAGGTTTGCTCATTCTTATTGTGATGACGACAGACGTCTCATCCAACGGCTCAATGTGTTTTTTTTTTGTCTCCGTAGACATTGGGCAAACGCCTACGAATGTCTGCGATGCTCTGGTTTTCGACCGAAAGAAACTCCATGACAGCTCCCTGCTTGGAATGCATCTCCGTTACAGACGCCATTTTGAAGGCTACGTATAGCGCCGCCACATATCGCAACTTGATCAAGCTACAGGTGCTGAAGTGGAAACATTGCATGATGTCCACAACAAGTTTCGCACTTTCTCAGCCGAAACTGGCTGAGATAAAAGAATCTGTTGCATTACCTACCGAGCTCCCCTCGTAAATCAGTAACCGGAATTATTTTTATTATAACTTGTTTCATTGTACTACACTACTGACCATTAAAATTGCTACACCACGAAGATGACGTGCTACAGACGCGAAATTTAACCGACAGGAAGAAGATGCTGTGATATGCAAATGATTAGCTTTTCAGAGCATTCACACAGGGTTGGCGCCGGTGGCGACACCTACAACGTGCTGACATGAGGAAAGTTTCCAACCGATTTCTCATATACAAACAGCAGTTGACCGGCGTTGCCTGGTGAAACGTTGTTGTGATGCCTCGTGTAAGGAGGAGAAATGCGTACCATCACGTTTCCGACTTTGACAAAGGTCGGATTGTAGCCTATCGCGATTGCGGTTTATCATATGGCGACATTGCTGCTCGCGTTGGTCGAGATCCAATGACTGTTAACAGAATATGGAATCGGTGGGTTCAGGAGGGTAATACGGAACGCCGTGCTGGATCCCAACGGCCTCGTATCACTAGCAGTCGAGATAACAGGCATCTTACCGCATGGCTGTAACGGATCGTGCAGCCACGTCTCGATTCCTGAGTCAACAGATGGGGACGTTTGCAAGGCAACAACCATCTGCACGAACAGTTCGACGACGTTTGCAGCAGCATGGACTATCAGCTCGGAGACCATGGCTGCGGTTACCCTTGACGGTGCATCACAGGCAGGAGCGCCTGCGATGGTGTACTCAGCGACCAACCTGGGTGCTCGAGTGGCAAAACGACATTTTTTCAGATGAATCCAGTTTCTGTTTACAGCATCATGATGGTCGCATCCGTGTTTGGCGACATCGCGCTGAACGCACATTGGAAGCGTGTATTTGTCATCGCCATACTGGCGTATCAGCCGGCGTGATGGTATGGGGTGCCATTGGTTACACGTCTCGGTCATCTCTTGTTCGCATTGACGGCACTTTGAACAGTGGACGTTACGTTTCAGATGTGTTACGACCCGTGGCTCTACCCTTCATTCGATCCCTGCGATACCCTACATTTTAGCAGGATAAAGTACGACCGCATGTTGCAGGTCCTGTACGGGCCTTTCTCGATACAGAAAATGTTCGACTGCTGCCCTGGGCAGCACATTCTCCAGATCTCTCACCAATTGAAAACGTCTGGTCAATGGTGGCCGAGTAACTGGCTCGTCACAATACGCCAGTCACTACTTTTGATGAAGTGTGATACCGTGTTGAAGCTGCATGGGCAGCTGTACCTGTACACGCCATCCAAGCTCTGTTTGACTCAATGCCCAGGCGTATCAAGGCCGTTATTACGGCCAGAGGCGATTGTTCTTGGTACTGATGTCTCAGGATCTATGCACCCAAATTGGGTGAAAATGTAATCACATGTCAGTTCTAGTATAATATATTTGTCCAATGAATATCCGTTTGTCATCTACATTTTTCTTGGTGTAGAAATTTTAATGGCCAGTAGTGTACATTTTTATTTTTATGTTTTTAAGTTTGAAGATATAGTCCATCCAGCCTACTACCGAGTCCGTTATATATTGTAAGTATAAGGCGTTCATCCGTTGAAGAACAAAGAATCTCCGCTTCTGCAGAAATATACATGAATTTCGGATCCTTCGTCTCGAGAACAGAGTCAAGGTGTCATGTCTGTTAATGTGGAACAGGTGTAAGATTCGTTTCGTGGTTACACTGTGCCAGTCGGCAGTTTTTCAAGTCTATAAAACTTTCTCTCTTTTATTGAACGAAGTGGCTAACACTCTACATTTGTAGCCCTTTATTATGAAGCCGCTGTCGTTTCCTGAGGCAGCCATGGAGTAAAGTTGCCTCACAGGAGCGCTAAAAATGTGGACCTGTGGTTTCTTGCAGCCAATATTGGAAAATTCTTGGCACGAGTTGAAATTAGTTTTCAGAACCGTTGGTCCAGTAATAGTCACTAAGAAGACTGTTATAAATGAATGCCGTGAATTTAGAAGTATTTAAGATATTATCAGCAGAGATTGTGACGCCGTATACGAAACAGCATAGCGGTACTACTGCTGTTTATCTGGGCTTGAAAGAGCAGATGATAGTTTTCAGCCTCATCTGCAATGTCAATCTCAATCTCTCTTTTGACAGTATTACTGTTAACAAACCGACTACTAAGCCTAATCTACTAGACATCAATCACAGACGACACAAAAGGTGTACAATTTCATGAGCCTGACTAACAGCGGTGATGCCCGACGTCATTGGCCAGACAAAATTATGGAAGTGAGGGGAAAATAAATATCCCACCATTGTAACCACAACAATCTGAACAAATCGGCTAGTTTGCTTAGGTCGCACTCTCGGCTTTGGCTCTTTGTTCCGGGCGGTTTCACAGTTTCCTCAGCGAGGCTATAATACGTAGATTTTATGGTTGATTTCCAGTTTTTGATTGTTTCTGTGAGAAATTTTTTTATGTGTGGAATTCCATAGCCTGTATATATGCTATAAAAGACGTCGCGTTGGCAAACCTTAACCTGTCTTAATATTTATATTTAGTTTAAATTAAATTAAAAATTGATACTCTGCCTGACACATCTAAAACAAAGAAAGGCCAAACAGAAACGCAATTAGATTAACCTGTTACGTTAACATACCATTAAGTGCCGTTGGCTAACAACTAATTGACATAAAACAATGAGGATGACTTGCATACACAGGAACATCCACATCAGAGACGGCCATCTTAACCTGTTATTCAAACTAAGTAGCCACAGTTCATTGTTTTAGACAATATGAAGTTGAACTGTCATCTTCTAAAAGAAAAAGACACTGTAGGTACGAGCCTCGCTAAAATAACGCGCAGTATCTGACAGTAAATTAGCTCGGTGTAGCTCTTTAAAGCCTCAGTGTACCTTTCTAAAGCCAATATACGTGTTATTCCGGTGAAAGAACGAGTTTTCCTTTCTCCAAGACACCAAAAATGTCACAAAATACCTCCTATTGCAAAACACATTGCATACAGTCCTCTCAAATAGTTTCTTCACGTCTTGTGAAAACAACACAGCTAATCATAGCGATACTTCCTAGTCGACAATGTTTTTTCACCACTGAATTGAGAAATTGTGTTGATAAGAGCGAAAGGACTCCTTCCATGCAATTCTCTAAAAGACGTCCACGAGACTACATTGTCCGCTGGAAACTGGTCGTGATGGACCAGCACTGCCTTCCTACAGCAGTTCCTGCGACGTAGCGAGGCGGTTTACAACGAGCCGGAACTTACGGCGGCGACCCCGGTCCTTTACGATCGCATTTCGGCTGCAGATTCGCCGGCAAACCGCAGCAGACATTGATGTCTGGCCATGCTTGTAAAATTGTAGGAAGCTCCACTGAGATACGTCTGCGAAATCCAACACTTCCTTCTCTTAACGTCAGTCACACGATTTTTTTTTCCATCTAACACCCGGAAAAGCAAACACGCATTCTCCGAACAGATGCTTGTAGCTTCATCTCATTCCATACGAAAATGCCTGGAGTTCTTTTCGTTATGTGACACATAGTAAGATTATTGCCATTTGTAATATTGTCATAAGATTCTCCTATGTGTATTGAGATTACGAACAGGCACGATCACATAGCTGAAGCAATCAATCAGCAAACCGCTAGGAACCTATCATACTGCATATGACGTAACAAAAGCATAAGTAATACAAAAGGAAAAACACAAAAGTCTGAACTACTGAGAATAATCTTCCTAAATACTGCTTATAGAAAAATAGAAGTGTATGATGAAATACTACACAACATTTTTTATATAATACTTTTTACTCAAGCAGTTTTTTTGAGTTTTAGAGGGAGGCTTGGAGGACAGGAGGACAGAACACAAAAACCATGTTTTTATTCTAAAACTAATAACAGAGAAACAGATAATCTAATTTAGAAAGAGACAAAGTTTCAAAAAGTTTTGATATATTTTATATATTTTATATGAAAAAATTGAGACTGAAGCTATCGAAGCTGTGAAGCTAATGTATAATACCACAAAAACTGAAACAGACAGAGACTGAAAAAAATTAACTCAAATGGGGTATAAGCCAAGGAAGTTGTCTCCCTCCTTCCTTTTTATATATGTAGTTCATTATGAACGGAATGGAAAAAAGAGAGTTTAAGAACGACTGACGTTTAGTATATTAGCATCAGTAGATAATATCTTTGCTGACGATTAAATAACATACAAGAAACAAAGGACAATCTATAATGATCTAAATACGTATATAAAACGTGTCAATTATAAATAAACATCTCAGTAGAAAAATCCAAAGTTGTCGCCTCCAATGAAAACAACTAGGACGTCAGAATTTATTTAAATAAAAAGAACTTGAATAAGTTTCACATTTAGTATATTTGCTGTCTCATACGCTATGAAATGCTAAATATGTTTCACATCATATCAGAAACTTCAGTAAAATCATTAAAATACATAACATTCTATGGAAGACAATTTAAATTTGTCCAACTACGGTAATTTCAACACTGCTATAGGGCAATAAAACAAACATCATTCACGAAACTTATGAGCTGAAATTCAGACAGCAGAAACGGGTTGTCAAATGACTTAGTCACTAAGATGGCATCCCAAATAATTAAACCAAAGAAAGAATGAATGTGAAACAAATTCCAAACCAAGTTTCTTCATATAATTCACGTGGAAATGAGAAAATAAACGCAGGCAGATCACACAAGTGACAGTGTGAGTAATGCAACTGGAACAGGCCGAGAGCCAAACCTAAATGTACGATGACAAAGATGAGGCACATGGAATGCTGGTTGAAAAGTAAACACTGTCCACTGAGTTCCAACCGACCACCGTGTAATCCTCTGCCAATGACATCATTGGATGAGGTATGGAGGGGCATGTGGTCAGCACATCGCTGTCTCAGCCGTGGTCAGTTTTCGTCCACTGAAGTCGGTGCTGCTCAGCTGGTCACACGAAGATGAGTACACCTTGTTCCAGTCCTCCCACCAATGAAAAATCCCTGGCTGTACCAGCAGTCGATCCCAGGTGTTCCTCGTGACAGTCGACAGGGCCGGTCACTCAGCTGTCATTGTAGACGTGAAATGTGAGTCAGTTGATGAAAATCTGTTGCATTCCTCGTAAAACTGCTTCGCGCTGTTGTAATGGGAAGCCAAGGGCTGTTGTGATTTCATTACTCATGTCGTGCAACATTTTTTTTTCTGTACGGGATGCGAACAGAACCGCCAGGGAACGAGATGAAAGTGGCGGAGAGCAAAGAACGGAAGCCGAGAGCACAAAGAGAGGAAGGTCGGTAGCGGTCACGGGCGGCCGGTCAAAGCAGCGAGCGACGCCCGCCCGTTGGGACGCGCCAGCTAACCGAGCTCTGGGACAGCGCTCGGCCGGCTCTGGGCTGACATGCTCCCATTTACAGTGCCTAACTGCATCCCCCTGCTCAAGTTTATTTGCGCAACTAGCGTGCTTCAGCGTATGCTGGCGCAGCAATTACACTGCTTCCAACTACACACGAGCTCACAAACGTCTCTCTCTCTCTCTCTCTCTCTCTCTCTCTCTCTGTGTGTGTGTGTGTGTGTGTGTGTGTGTGTGTGTGTGTGTGAGAGAGAGAGAGAGAGAGAGAGAGAGAGAGAGAGAGAGAGAGAGAGAGAGAGGGGGGGGAGGGAGGGAGGGAGGGGGAATGGTGGGGGAATCTGCGGCAGCGTCATAAGAGCGAGCGTGCGCCAACAAGGCAACATAGTAAGCCGACGTACAAAAACCGTCACTCATATACAAGTCATTCTGAAAGCAAACAACGATTATCTTCATCATTCTGTGCCCCGTGGCTGACTTCCGCAAATGCAGCTGAGGTAGTTATCACTAACATCAAACGTACGAGGGTCATTCAATAATTAAAGAGACAAATAGGTCTGGGGAAAAAACTGTTAGTAGGGCAAGTTTCGTACTTTTATGGCATCACTGGGATGAGCCCTGATCAGTTGATGTATCAACACTGCTTTGTTTACAACCTCAAAAATACATTTCAAGATGGCGAGTCCGCTTGAAACGTCCACATTAGTTGAACAACGTCCTGTTATTCGTTTTTTACTTGCTGAATGCGAGAAACTAGCGAAAATATATTGTAGAATGTCTAAAGTTTATGGTGAAGGTTGTGTGAATAGTCAAAATGTTTACAAGTGGGTAGAGCAGTTCAAAATTGGTCGCGACTCAGTGACTGTGGAAATTATAACTGATAAATTTCAAGTTAGTACTGGTACAGTTCATAACATTATCTGTAACAAGCTGAAGTATCGCAAAACATGTACAAGGTGGATCCCAAAGGAGTTGACGCGGCTACACAAGCAAACAAGGTTGACAGTGTGCACAGAGCTAAAGGAACGTTATGACAGAGAAGGTAAGCACTTCCTCAACAAAATTTTAACTTGTGATGAAACTTGGAAAAGACAAAGCATGGAGTGGAAGCACACCAACTAACCTGTCAAGAAAAAATTCAAAACCCAAACATCAGTAGGAAAAGTCATGTTGGCGGTGTTTTGAGATTCTGAAGGTCCAGTTTTTTTGTGATTATCTCGAAGATCAGCGTACAATGAATAGACAATACTACCACAATTTGCTTCTAAACAAGGTGAATCCAGCCATGAGAGAGAGAGACACCGTGGATCTCAGAGGAGAGGTGTGATTCTCCAGCAAGACAACGCACGTCCTCATATTGCTCAACTAAATCGTGAAACCATCGACAAAGTGGGCTGGGAGGTACTGCCTCATCCCCCCTTCCCTTACAGTCCAGATTTAGCACCTAGTGACTTCCATTTATATGGTGCGCCGAAGAAGGAATTGCGTGGGAAGAGGTTCCAGGACAACGAGGACGTGAAAAAGTTTGTGGGAAATTGGTTCAAACATCAAGATAAAGAGTTCTTTACAGGCGGAATAAAAAACCTTGCAGCCCGTTGGAACAAATGCTGAAATGTTAAAGGGGATTAAGTTGAAAAGTTAGAAAAAGTTTTGTTCTGTAAAATTAACACTTTTCTCCGCCAGACCAATTTGTCTCTTTAATTATTGAATGATCCTCGTAGATTGTTTCTCTACACAGTTTCATTCAACATAATAAAAGAAACTTATTTTACAACGTAGTTTGATATCTTATCTATTTTACTACGTAGTCGCCGTTCAAACTTAAACATTTGACGTAGCGGTCCATTACGTTTCCTAGGTCTGCTGCATACTCAGTTCTCGCCAGGTTGCTGAATCAGTCACTAACATTCTCTTTCAGTTCCTTGTCATTTCCATTGTGCTCTCCGCCCAAAAAATTTCTCCAATTTAGGAAAAAATGGTAAATACTCGGCGCCAAATTTGTGGTGTTTCCAAGAACATCCCACTCAAATTGCCGAAGAAAATGCTTCGTCAACGCAGTAGAATGCGGGGGAGTGTTATCCTGAAGGAGCACCATACCGCTGGACAGCACGTCGTTTATTTTGTACGGTGCGGCGAAGTCGCGCAAGGGTCTGACAGTAGGCCACTCCCTGTGTAGGAGGATGCACTTTCAATCCCAAAACACTGCGGTCATAATCTTTTCGCAGAATGAAATTTTCACTCTCCAGCGGAGTGTACGTTGACTTACTGGCAGATAAAAATTGTTGGCAGGCCGAGACCTTTGCCTTTCGCGAGCAAATTCTCTCCTGACTTAGCTACCCAAGGATCTGTCGTCACAGCTTTAATTCGGCCAGTACCTCGTCTCCTACCACCCAAACCATCCAAACTTCACAGAAGTCTCCTGTGAACCTTGCAGAACTAGCGCTCATGTAGAGTTTCTGTTCCCGTCACGAGTATCAATATTGTTCAAAACCTCTTCATCATCAATATCGTGCCGGTCCTATACGTTGTGTGTGTGTGTGTGTGTGTGTGTGTGTGTGTGTGTGTGTGTGCGCGCGCACTCACGCACGCGCGCATCTGTCAAATGTCAAGGAATGGATTTGGAAAATTTTCTTGTATTCCAAATCCTCACTCACAATTTGATCAAGAAATGATCGTGAAATCTCAAGAAAGCGCAAGCACCTCCTATCAATAGTGAAAAGGCTATGCTGTTGTATTTTTAACTCAGTTCTTAATTTGACACCTTCAGTCCCTACTTAAGATCAGCGCAATCGTTCTTCGACATGGATGCTTCTCGTTCGCCATTAAACATGATGTACCATTTTCGAACTAAAGCTTCATTCATCACTTCTCCATAAAATTTCGTTATCGGCCTGTAGATTTCTACAGGGGGACTTTCTTTGCATTCATATTTCGTATCACACTACAAACCTCACACTTGACAGGATCGTTAATTTTGTCATACATTTTAAAATGCACAAAAAGCGGTAAAACGAGCGTTCCATCTCCCTGTTAGCGTCACACTGGCGGCAACGATTAGGAACGTCTATGAAACGGCGGCAAGAGTAGGGTTGGGATGAGATGGGCGGGAGAGAGGTGGAAATTCTACGGCTCGTCAGATCAGAACGCTCTTTACGTACACAGTGATCCTTTTATAATATCCGCCCAGGATGTCCTCAAGGTTCAACTTGTGGGCTTCCAATCCACACACATTCTGCAATAAATGGTATCTTGGTAATCATAGACTGTGTAAACGATGTAATTAATCTAAGGAAACAGTTGATGTCTAGTGAAGAAATGTACGTGACCAGTGTCTGAGAGTCTGGTACACATTCGCACTAAATGCTAAAGGAAAATTTTGATATCTACAGGATGGTCCATTGATAGTGACCGGGCCAAATATCTCACGAAATAAGCATCAAACCTTTTCCGCAATTGGTAAATGGTCCACTTTAACACGTGTAATGTATCACGAAGCAAATATCGACCGCACTGGCGGAATGTTGCGTGCTACCACGTGCTTATACGTTTGTGACTATTAAGCGCCATTTATCACAAAGCGAAAAAAGTGGTCCAAATAAAACATTCATATTTCTTTACGTACTACACGAATATGTAATAAAAAACGGGTGTTCCTATTTAAAAAAAACGCAGTTGATATCCGTTTGACCTATGGCAGCGCCATCTAGAGGGCCAACCATAGCGCCATCTGGTTTGCCCCTTCAAGTTAGACAAGTCTCGTTCTTTGCAGTTTTTTCGTTTGACGCTTATTTCGAGAGATTTTGGCCCGGTCACGATCAATCGACCACCCTGTATTGGAAAAATGTACGAGACCAGTGTCTGAGCAACTGAAAACTTGCGCACTAAATGCTAACGAAAAAGTTCACTGCAGAAAATCAGGTGCACGGCAAAGAACGAACGTTTTGTAAGAATATCGAAATTTCGGAATCTTTGCATTGCTCTAATTCATTGTACAAGCATATGCTTCGATGCTCGCTGGAACTTCTCGGCACACTCACGGTTGTTGTAGGCAGAGATGTAGGAATTATAGCGAGCGAAATCATAAATACTGGAGGAGAGGATCAGATCTAGCTCTCACCTTAACGGAACTATACCAAAATGCTTCATTGGGTTAAAATATATGCGTACAGTATCTGGCGACAGAAATTACATTGGCTTCAACCGATGATGATTTTTATAAGTGTGCAAAACAGAATACTGAGTGAGGTGCGCAGGAACATTTACCACCGTTCCCTACAGACGCTCTTCTACTTATCTTTAGCAAATTTACATCATTTTTTTGAAAAACAGATAGCGTATTATTGACTGAAGAGAAGAAACTTTAGAATTAGTGAAATTCTAAGAGAATGGGAAAGGAGCAAACGAAATGTTGAGTTCTATACTTTTAATGCGAAAACTTCTCGTCTGCACTTCTGTTCTTGTTGGTCGCTCTTGCTCCTTTTACAAACTGTTATCGCCGTTCCCCCCTACAGTGTATACCAATTTTCTGAAGATTTAAACGTCTTCCACCACTTTATGTCATCGAACGCTTGTTCCAGGTTAACAAATCCAATTAAAGTGTCTCAATTTTTCTCAAGGCTGGCTTTCATTATCAGCTCCTCATGTGCTTTTGTCCTTCCTAAAGCCAATCTGATCTTCATGTACCAGATCTTCAATTTTTTTCCATTCCTTTGCTTTTTATTGTAGACCGTAAAATGTATACCTAAGGAGTCAAGCTGACTGTCCGTGAGGATATGCTTTCAAAAGTCAGATATGTTTACGAGTCCTCTAAATATTGGCAGACTATAATGCTGGATTCTCCCTTTTTTGGAGGATGGGGGGGGGGAATCATCAGTCTTCTGTCCCATTTGATGCGACCCCCTCCTGTGCCAAGCCCTCCATCTCAGAGTAGCACATGCAGCCTACGTCCTCAATTATTTGTTGTATGTGTTCTAATCCCTGTCTTCTTTCACTGTTTTTGCCCTCTACAGCTCCCTCTAGTACCATGGAAGTCATTCTCTGATGTCTTAACAGATGTCCCATCATGCTGTCCCTTCCCCGTTGTCAGTTTTTTTCCACATATTCCTGTCCTCTCTGATTCTGCGCAGAACTTCCTCCTTTCTTACCTTGTCAGTCCACTAATTTTCAACATTCCCCTGTAGCAAAACATCTCAAATGCTTCGATTCTCTTCTGTTTTCCCGCAGTTCATGCTTCACTGCCACACAGTGCTGCGCCAAACGTACATTTTCAGTGCTCGTCTGCTTTTGATGTCCTCCTTGCTCCGTTCGTCATTGATTAACTTCATCTCCTTGATGTTAAGTTCCTCACTGTTCTCGTTTCTACTACTTCTCATTACTTTCGCCTTTCTTCGATTTACTCTCAATCTGCATTCTGTACTTATTAGATTGTTCATTCCCTTCAGCATATCATGTAGTTCTTCTTCACTTTCACTCAATGTCATCAGCGAACAGTATCACTGATATTCTTTCACCTTGAAATTTAATTCCACTCCTGAAGCTTTCTTTTATTTCCATTATTGTTTCTTCGATGTACCGATTCAATATTAGGGGCGAAAGACTACATCCCTGTCTTACACCTTTTAAACTCTAGCACTTCGTTCTTGGTCGTCCACTCTTATTATTCCTTCTTGGCTCTTTTACATATTGTATATTACCCGTCTCTCCCTGTAGCTGACTCCTATATTGCTAAGAATTTCGAACATCTTGAACCGTTTGACACTGTCGAACGATTTTTCCAGGTCGACAAACCCTAGTGTCTTGATTTTTCTTTACTCTTGCTTCCATTATCAACTGCAACGTCAGAACTGCCTCCTCGGTGCCTTTACCTTTTCAAAAGCCAAACTGATCGTCATCTAGCACATCCTCAATTTTCTTTTCCATTCTTCTGGATATTGTTCTTGTCAGCAACTTGAATGCATGAGCTAACAGCTCATGTATTGTGCGATATTTTCAGCTCTTGGAGTCTTCGGAATTGTGTGGATGACATTTTTCCGTAAGTCAGACGGTATGTCCCCAGATATACATTCTACCCACCAATGTGAATAGTCGTCTTGTTGCCACTTCTCCCAATGATTTTAGACATACTTATGGAATGTTATCTATCCCTTCTGCCTTATTTGAGCTTCCAAAACTCTCTTAAATTCTGATTCTAATACTGGATCGCTTATATCTTCTAAATCGACTCCTGTGTCTTCTTCTATCACATCTTACAAATCTTCCCTCTCGTAGAGGCCTTCAGTGCACTTATAACACTACCGCCTGCTATGCTGTACCACAATCCTAAAGCTGGAAGCAGGTTGTGAAATAAAACTATTTTATTAAAGCAATTAGGGTACAACGAAACAGAGCAGTGTTACCCTCTGAGAGGAATTTTGTTATGTTGACCGTGTTGTACCTAACGGAGGTGGCTTATCGGAAAATGAAATAGAATTACGTAAATATTCGAACAGTGACAATCAATATTTTTGCCTCTCTACACTGTTTAAAGAATAAAGAAAACGGTCGCCAGCCTAATTAGGCAAGAGAATGATTAACATTCTTGTTTAAGAAAACAGTTATTAGTAACTTTAACGGACAAACACAACCTATATTTTACCACACACGAGTGCAATGAACTGTGACACCTGCATATGTTCACGGTTAAGATTGGAAGCTGACAGAGCAGGACAGACTATTTGCATAAATATAACAGATAACAGAACACAATATTATTTCAGGACTTATTCAAACTGAATGGTCTTTATAACGTTACTATTAATATTCACTGCAGAATCATAAATTGGACGTAGGTTAAGTATTATTTTTCAAACACTTTCCTTGTTGACATAAAATTATAAATGTAGTTCACTGTAAAACTATGAACTAGTCACAGGTTAAGCCTCTCTCAGTTATTTACTTTACTATTTAAAAATGAAAGCTAATTGGAATTCACTAGCAGGTTACTTCTCACTGTCTTTTGAATAAACAAATTATTGTTCTCATAAATAGTGGTCTTCCTATTTGTTATCTAGCATTAGTACAATAGACAAACTGTGGATCCTGTTATACTATTAATATGCACTTTCAATACCCGAAAGAAACAAGTGATTAGCAAGCAAATACAACTTTCCACAACTGCAATTCACGACTTTTGCTGCAGTGAGACACGATATTGACAAATTTACAAGAAACTGACTCACCTTTTAAAGTTTACTACAGGCAACACTATGATCATTAACAAACTTTATAAGCCTCAGTTTTAAGAACTTGTAATTTTTAAAAGAAACAGCAAATTGGCTTTATTACCACAGTCTTCTACTTTCAAGTAAATGATTAAATAGGTGTCTCTGAAACTTCACAAAACTACATTTACTACCTCCCACAATTTCACTGAATCCACAGAAAATCTGAATATTCCCTTCCTACCAAGGATCAAACAACAAACTATTTGGCTTTGAGGCTTTCATTTTTTCCACAAACTAGGACACTCGGTGATCATAGTTCAAATGGAGAGGAACCTGAGAGGTGTTGTGATAAGGAAAAAATCAAGGTAGGTACATAAATTCAGTTATAAATTACCTTATATTTGAGCACGCAAACACATCCAATAAGCTGATCCTTCACTGTACATTATTATAGTGTTCCGTTACAATGACTGCGCAATGTGGTGGCACCTGCATGTTGGTAGGTGGATTTGCAGGCAGAATTGCTGGACTCTGTCGCTTCTTGGTGGCGAAGATGGATACCAATTCCAGAATCGTTCCAGCTATTTATCCATCCATCCGAAGCATTGGAAAGTGGCAGAAAAAGCCTCTCTCGGAACCAGCACAATATACAACTTTTACATGGCAGTGCACAGTTTGGTAGCTCGTCCCCGACTGACTCTTGTTCCACCTTTCCTACCTAGGCCAACCACAATTTGCGCGCGCTACACAGTTCCGTTCCCGAGGGGAACCACAACACCTTTTATATATAACTAAGAACCCTAAGTGAAGGTCAGCAGTTTACATAACAGCAAACAAACATTTTCAATAAAACAGAACATTTGCATATATTGGTAGTTCTACACAAAATTATTTAAACAAAATCCAAGTATGTACAGTAAGTTTTTTGTCTCCCTCCAATTGGGACAAAGAATTTAAATGACAGATACACTACTTTGCATAGAATCAAATCATGACATCAAAGTATGTACAAAGAAAGGAGTATACAATTTTGTGTTATCTATTCAATCAAACACATTTACAGAAGCTCAACGATGTAACATTAAATAACACAAAAGGCAAAATAAATTAGTAGAGCATTAGAGCTATGGCGTTACATACTCTTTCCACTTATCCGCTCTCTCTTCTGCATTTAACAGTGGAATTCCCGTTGCACTCATGATGTTACCACCCTTGCTTTTTGTTTCACCGAAAGTTGATTTCACTTTCCTGTATGCTGGGTCAATCCTTCTCACAATCATTCCTTTTTCGATTTCTTCACATTTTTCATGCAGCCATTTCGTCTTAGCTTCCCTGCGCTTCTTATTTATTTCCTTCCTCGGCGACTTGTATTTCTGTATTCCTGAATTTCCCTGAACATTTTTGTACTTCCTATCTTCATCGATCAACTGAAGTAATTCTTCTGTTACCCTTGGTGTCTTCGTAGCTAACTTCTTTGTACCTATGATATTCTTCCCAGCTTCTGCGATTGCCCTTTTTAGTTATGTCCATTCCTCTTCAACTGTATTGCGTACTGAGCTACTCCTTACTGCTGTATCTATAGCCTTAGAGAACTTCAAGTGTGTCTCGTCATCCTGTAGTACTTCTGTGGCACACTTCTTTGCAAATTGATTCTTCCTGACTGATCTCTTGAATTTTAGTCTACTCTTCATCACTACTACATTGTGATCCAAGTGTATGTCTGTAACCTGGTACGCCTTACAGTCCAGTATCTGATTTCGGAATCTCTGTTTGATCATGATATAATCTAATTGAAATCTTCCCATATCACTCGGGCTTTTCCAAGTATACCTCCTCCTCTTGTGATTCTTGAATAGAGTATTCGTTATTACTAGCTGAAATTTATTACACAACTCAATTAGCCTTCTCCTCTCTTTCATTCTTTGTCCCAAGCCCTTATTGTCCGGTAACCATTTCTTCTACGTCTTCCCCTACAATTGCATTCCAGTCCACCATGACTATTAGATTTTTATCTCCCTTTACGTACTGTATTACGCTTTTAGTATCCTCATATACTTTCTCTATCTCCTCATCTTCAGCTAGCGACGTCGGCATGTGCATCGGAACTATCGTTTTGGTGTTGTTTGCTTTCGATTCTAACTAGAACAACCTTATCACTGAATGTTCACTATAATACAATCTATTAATAACGAGTCCTACACCTATTGAACCATTTTCATCTGACCAGGAATCCTTGTCTTCTTTCCATTAAACTTCACTGATTTATACGATATCTAGATTGAGCCTTTGCATTACCACATTCAAACTTCTGACATTGCACGCCTCGACTCGTAGAACGTTATCCTTTCGTTGATTATTCAATCTTTTTCTCATGGTCACCTCCCCATATCCTCCAAAACGACATCTGTAGCATCTGCCGATCACATTATCATTAGCCGAACTTGTGGAGGGCCAAGATAACTCAGTAACATAAGCAGTTAGTTAGTTTCAGGAAATATTACACTGTGGTGCGGGGAACATTGGAAGTGGAAATGGCTCTGAGCACTATGGGACTTAACTACTGTGGTCATCAGTCCCCTAGAACTTAGAACTACTTAAACCTAACTAACCTAAGGACATCACACACATCCATGCCCGAGGCAGGATTCGAACCTGCGACCGTAGCAGTCGCGCGGCTCCGGACTGCGCGCCTAGAACCGCTAGACCACCGCGGCCGGCTTGGAAGTGGAAACTGACTGGTGTTTGTATGGGTGTCTATCAAATTTATCAAACAGTATAATAAATCAGGGCGCATACACCAGAAGAAATGAACAAGAAAACAGCGCTCAGTTGGCCAAACGACACTACTGTATTAATGAAATAGTGTAACACGCAATAAAATATTTGTTCCACTGCATTGATCATTTTAACAAAAGGGGTCGTGGGTAAATATACCAAAATGACAAAATACTAACCTAAGATGCCGGCCGCTGTGGCCGAGCGGTTCTAGGCGCTTCAGTCCGAAACCGCGCTGCTGCTACGGTCGCAGGTTCGAATCCTGCATTGGGCATGCATGTGTGTGATGTCCTTAGGTTAGATAGGTTTAAGTAATTCTAAGTCTAGGGGACTGATGACCTCAGATGTTCAGTCCTATAGTGCTTAGAGCCATTTGAACCATTTTGAACTAACCTAAGATAACAGAGCGCAATATCAACAAAGCTTCAGGTAAAGTGGGCACGAATATTATACCGGTACTGAAATAACAACACACACAGAAACAGATCACAAGGATACGCAAAAGAGGATCTTCGTCCAGTAACTAATCATAAAATGCATCCAACCAAGTTAAAACTGAACAGACAACACAATGAATGCAATCAACAGTAAGAAGTAACCATACGTACACCCTGTAGCTAGAAAGGCAATGTTAAACAACAGCAGAAACATACAAAACTTGTCTTTAACAAAATTCAGTTACGTCCGCCTCGGCAGCTGCGGGGTCAGTGCGGCAGAGGCCCGGATCCGATTCCCGGCCGGGTGGAAGGTTTTATACGCTCGGGGACTGGGCGTTGTGCTGTCGTTATTTACGTACCGTCATAAATGACGCGAAAAATCGCCTGCATGGCGTCACATGAGAAATGTAAGTGTTGTGACTTAGCAAGACAGCCAAGTCACAACGAGAGGAAGCCGAAAGGCACGGGTTAAGCTCACGCAGATTGGCGTGAGGTCTGGAACAGTTAAAAGGAAATGAGAAATTAGAAAATGGACGCAGTTGCTGTAATACTTAACTTTAATCCACATTTGTAGAACATCGCTCTTGATGATACATGCTTCACAATATTAATTATCGATTGAATACGGCGCCTTGCTAGGTCGTAGCAAATGGAGCTGAAGGCTATGCTAACTATCGTCTCGGCAAATGAGAGCGTATTTGTCAGTGAACCATTGCTATGAACGTCGGCTGTACAACTGGGGTGAGTGCCAGTACGTCTCTCTAGACCTGCCGTGTGGTGGCGCTCGGTCTGCAATTACTGACAGTGGCGACACGCGGGTCCGGCGTATACTAATGGACCGCGGCCGATTTAAAGGCTACCACCTAGCAAGTGTGGTGTCTGGCGGTGACACCACATTAAGCCCATGAAAATAAGTACCAGTACGTTTTCTACTGTTGAAAGCCAATTTAATCATTAAAAACACTGATTCAAGCTTTTCCGTGCCAATATATCGAAAGTCACTACAAACACACACTCTTCTAACTGTGACAGCAGGGAACACCATACAGCAAGCACTTCCACGCTCCCAACTGTGCCGGGTTTCTTGGACACCCGAAGCCAAACACAGTCCGCTGCTCCAGCTGGAATGGTCCACTGTGTTGACAGCAAACCACAGTTAGCCTCGACCGTAAATCCACCAAGCTGCCTTGCTGCTACACCACGCTTCCCACTTCGTCTACAGGCGGCTGCTCCCGCACTCCAACTTGATAAAACTGTTCGCTTGCGCTGGTCAATTACAACTTCTTCACTCCACCAAACCTGTCTGTCTCCATCTACACAGAACCGCACTGTCACTGGCAACTCCCAGGGCTATCCACGCCGATACACAAACATACTCAGCTGGTAATCCGTACATATCCCCCGTGCCGCACCGATGACTTCTCCATTGTCAACTACGCCTCTCCCACTCTCCCTCCCCCCCCCCCCCCCTCCGCCATCAATGCGTTGCGCGGACTCCAAGACCTTGTTGCCGCTACTATTCCGGTCATCAGTCATCAAACTGCCCACTACTCTTCTCCACGCTGCTTCTCGCCTCGCCGTGATACTGCGCTCACAGAAACGTGCCCTCTCTGGTGCTACCAGAGCGCATTAGCAGCACTGGTCGAATATCTGAGAGTCGTAAGAATTTAAAAGCGATTGAGTTTGCTAATTCACCGGACAAATTCCCCCCCTCCCCCCACACAAAAAACTGATCGTCACCCCCAACGCCCAAGAAGGTGTGATAACGACTGGAATACCAGACAATTAAAAGTCCAAGTGAAACACAAAAATTCCTAAATAAAACAAGCATACCTTGTCAACGTGGACTTCAGTGAGCACATAGTCTGGCACCTTTTTGTTGTCACCTAGGACAGCAGCCAGACAAATAAATATCCCACACCAGGCCCTCGTAAAACTGACGTCTAACTGGTGACAAGTTTACCTCACTGTCCAGTATCAACACCTGGGACCCTTAATGGTCTGAGTTCTCTCACCTGATTTCAATCTTCTTCCGGCACTATGTCTCAGTTCGTCCTACTCCCTTGCAAAGATTTAACTGGCAGGTATCACTTATTATTAATTTTGTCTGTACATTCCTGACGTGCAACCCATCTAATGCATCGTTATTAGGTATTTTGGATGTTAACAGTCTTGGAGAGTCTAATCTCTAAATCGGATGTTAGGTTTGTAATTTGCTTGTTTATTTCGCAGGTGGGAGCAGAGTCTAATCTCTAAATCGGATGTTAGGTTTGTAATTTGCTTGTTTATTCCGCAGGTGGGAGCAGAGTCTAATCTCTAAATCGGATGTTAGGTTTGTAATTTGCTTGTTTATTCCGCAGGTGGGAGCTTCATACGACGGTCTATTGAGGATTATTTTTGAAGTATTCGTCCAACATGCTTCAGCTTGCCTAAAACTTTGATCCTGAACTAGCATCAGCGTAAATAAATTTGCTAGACTTTGTTTCTGGAAAGTCTTATACATACAAATTAAAAAGGAGTGGGGTCAAAACAGAACCTTGTAGAATACCATCATTTATTTTTGGAAGTCTGCTTTTAGGTTTCAGTCCGCGTCTGTAACTGAGTGGTCAGTACGACTGATAGCCATGTGGAGGACCTAGGTTTTCCGGTAGTGGTAGGGATTCTCCTTGGTGGGAGGATCAGTCTCGTGAGGCCAAATGAGGAGCTACTCGATCGATTAGCAGTGGTTCCAAGATCAAGAAATCCGATAACGACCGGGTGGACGGTGTGCTGACCACACGCCCCCATTGGCAAAGAATGACACTGCGGTCGGTGGGGCCCGATTGGCCCGTCTAGGACCAGAACGCGGAACTTTATCTAACCTTAATTTTAGAGCTCTCTGAGAGAAGCTGGAAGTACCTATTGTTCAACATGTTGCCAATTAGACTAATTAGTTTCCGCCACGGAATGTCACTGATAAGCAAAAATCTTTTATGCTAGAAGGTATCAGAGGCTGCAGTTAGGTCTTAAAAGACCATCAAGTTTATCTTCTGCTTCTAAAAGTCGTTATCGGTATGAGCTGCTGTTGTCAACATCTATTCTTCACATCCCCTTCCTGGTTTTAAGGCCAGTGAGCTCTATCGAGACTTGTTTGTTGATGGCTGAGCAGATTCTGTTATGAGTGAGCCTATCCAAGAGCTTGAATGGGTCGGGGGGGGGGGGGGGGGTTAGCTGCATTGAGATAGCTAAAATTTCGGTGAATTTTGATTCTGAACAGGACTGTTCCTAAAGGGAGTGTCGTAAAATTCTTCTCCTGTACTCAATAAAGATTGTTTCTCATACTGTTCCTTGAAACTTTGTGATGTAGCAGAAGTGAATATGATACTCAGGTGCTCGCGAGAAACAAACAGGGCCAATCCGTACCTACCTTGCAGATTCGATATAGTCAACTTATTACTTCATCTCAATGAGCAGAGACATATATGGCTAACGTTGTACATTACTTAAGCATGAAGACCAATTTTAGGGTAAAATGATAGCTTTATACCACTTATCGAATGCACTTCGTATGTCTTTGTTTCTTTCACGATCCATTAAAAAAAGTTCTGGGAGTACATAACAACAAGAGCGATTAAGCTCAACAGATTATGATTATGTGTAATGCCTGATGGCTGACACACAGGGAATTAAGTAATAATTTTTGTTAGATGTATCATACAGTCAAATTTAAATATAAAATGTTTTATTGCATTCTTCATCTCTTTTATGCAATTATCTGTATTTTAGAGCTGAAGATGGTTCTTTAATTAGCTGAACTAGCAATCAGTAAACGAGTTTTAGTGATCTCCACCTAGGATTTTTATCCGCATATTTTACCAAAAATTTGTGGTTAGTTATTAATCTACTGCTTAGTCAGTTAAAGTTAGATATAGCGCCTTTTGTGTTTCAGAATATTTCTTCATACGTTCGTGTAGCAGCTTGACAGTGACTACGTATGTCACTGCTGCATGTACCGCGTGGAAACCAAAATCGAGGCGTAAGTCGATACCCGAAAGAGAGCAAACGTTACGACTGGAAATAACCTGAGCGGAAATCAGTTTCGGCAAACAAAGAGAGAATCGACTTTCAGAACAACACACAATCCAAATAAATCCCAGATTCAGAAAATCGAATTAACTGTTGTATTCGAGAATGGGCGTAACGAACGCTTCCATGATGAGATACGTACTGCCGATCCGCAGGCCTGGCATTTATTTCCTGTAGAGGGCGGACGGCCATTTCCATATCGTTGGAGAGACCAAGCTGCTCCTTATAATCCAGTCGCAGCTGATATTGAGGCGGAGAAGAATTTCTTCGGCTACGATCGTATTTACAATAAAACTTAGTGATATACTAATCCTACAACTGATAAATATATTGCTAGCAGAAGACGAAAAAATTTGCCAAATACGAAAGTTTATTCTTTAGTAATATAGTCATGGGGTTATCAGCGTTGTCCACCGGTCCACCTTCTTGCAACACGGTCCATTCAACTACGTATCACACAAACACAAGGACCAGATCTATGACCTAATTATTATGCTAACAGCCTTATTAACGGAAGCTGACAATTCCAGCAATTTTATCTCACAAAGTGCAGAACGTTAGTAAGCTGGTTTCCGATCTGACCACTGGAGACCGCATGATTGCTCTCAGTGGCTTTAGGGCAGTCGCTGTGGGATAAGCACATTTCTGTATCCTCTTGTTATTCGCAGGCGGACAAGGACGCGCTCTCTCGGCCGCCTATTTTCGTCGCTGTCTGAAGAGAATAACAACTCTCACTCTCGATCGCCGATGGACTGCAACTGGCTCCTCCAATGTGCTGCTCCACTGACGACCGTTTCGAAGAAATGCAGAAAAAACGTGTGACGGTTTTGCCCTGCTCAGTGATCTGATTTGGACCATATTTAAAGATTGCTGTTTCTAATAAAATAGCTCAGAGCCACCACGTGCTTTCGCACGAACTAAAAATGAAATACAACTCGATAGATCAACGTTCATAGGGCCTAAAATGCATGGTTGCACTTTGCAAGTGGCTTCGTTAATGTCTAGGGGTGCCAACCAATCACACTGTCGTATTACCGTAGAATTAGTCACACAACTAAAATTCGTAGAGGAATTATTGCCATGAATATTACAACTCAACTTCCAATGTTTGTAGTTCTAACACTAAACGGCGTTTATTCACTTTATAGAACACTATTACATCAGCTGATACGCACGCAGTCTCAAATATCATGAAAGTGAGAGGTCGTAATTAACCTGGCGGTCATATCGCGTAAAATCTGCGAACTGTTCCGCAAAATTATTTGGAACTCAAGTTTTAAAACCAAAACTCCACTTGGGCAATTAATCTCAAAAACTGCAAATTAAAACTGCAGCAATAATCGTAAAGTAAATTCAATATTCAGCTGAAGTGAAAATACGACAAAGTCCACAGCCTACCACTGGGTAGGTGTAAACTTCGCGGTACCTGACGCAATAAATGCAAGTCCCAGTCCTTATAACTGTTTGCAAAAAATTATAAAGTTCAACTTGCGTGAAAATATTTCTATGTTCCAGCCTACAACACTGTCTGAACATATTGTATTTCGCAGTACCGGACGCGAAAAATTCAAGATCCAAACTCAATAGTTACAAAGCGTCCACACTGTAACTAAACGTGATTTGGTCGTTGCACTACGCACATGTCCGATCCGTCCAGACGAGACTGCCCCAAAAATCTCCCGAATCCTCGGTAAAGTTGGCCTCTCTTATAAACTAGTTAAATTAATTATCTCCCTTTTGTCGGAATATCTAAAATTTTCGACGAAATTCAGGTTTTTATGGGTTAAATGCATACCGGATTGTAGTTCAAGTTGTATACAGTTTATCAAAACGAAAATCTTACTAGACTTTTTTGGCTCTGTTCATTGGTGAGAAATCCACATGCACTGACGGAAATGGAAAGTGTTACACCATTAGCACGTGGACCGATGCTACCAAAGGGGTGTCAGTGAAGTATGATGATTAAATTTTTATCCTAAAGAGACCTTTTTATCAATATTTTCAGCACAGAAATAAAGCGCTCCTAGAGATTCCTTGAGACTGATGTGACGGCTATTTGGTGTGTCTAACGTTACTGGAACCTGTCAGGTGGAGATCGCAACACAGCATACTCAAACTACACGCAGATGCAGCTTATCCAAATCTTTCAGACTGAGAAACGTCGAATCTTTGGCAGGAGGGGCGTGGGAACATCGTACTGGCATATCTCACAGATAGTTGGCTTTAGTGCAATGACTACATAATGAGTGGTAACCAGACAGACTCAGAACAAAAGTGTAGCAGGAAGAGTAGTTTCTGATCCTTCCACAAGGACTACAGTACGAGGAGATCGTAGGATTATGGGACTGGCTCTGACGAATAGACGGATGTCTGTAGGTGAAATCCAGACAGATCTATAGGCAGGGCGTCACCACGATGTGTGGGGAACAGAGTAATGGAAGATAGGTTGGCGTAGGCAGCAAAATAACCCATGGTCTATGGAGCAAGGAAGACATAAAAAGCAGACTAGCATTGGCAAAAAGAGCATTCCTGGTCAAGAGAAGTCTGCTAATATCAAACATAGGCCTTAACTTTAGGAAGGAATTTCTCAGAATGTACGATAGGAGCACATCATTGTTTCGTATCGAAAATGGACAGTGGGAAAATGGGATCAGAAGAGAATCGAAGATTTGAGATGTGATGCTACATGTTGAAAACTACGCAGATTAATAAGATAAGGAATGTGTAGATTCTCTGCAGAATCGTCCAGGAAAGGAGTATATAGAAAACGCCGAAATGAAACTCGGACATGATAATGGGACACCTTTTAAGACATCAGGGAATAACTTCCACAGTGCTAAAGGGAGCTGTAGAGGGTAAAAACTGTAGAGGATAGAGATTGGAATACATTCAACAACTAATTGAGGACGTACGTTGGAAGTGCTGGTCTGAGACGAAAGTGTTGCCACAGGAGAGGAATTCATGCCGGGCCGCTTCAGACCAGTCAGCAGACTGACGACTCAACCAATATTCAGGTCACCTCTTTCTCAATGAGACTGCAAGATACGACAAAACACTGAGGAGGATCCAACGGTAAGTTTCACTCACAGGAGCAAGGGTGCCACGGAAGCCATGGGACATCTATTGATAGAAAGCGAGCACCTTTACGGCAAAAAAGTTTCGCAGTAGATGCTGAATGTATGACAAGAAACTAATGTAGGTTTTAGAAAGATGCGAGTGGTATATGTGGCTTCTAAGTGAAAATACACTCCTGGAAATTGAAATAAGAACACCGTGAATTCATTGTCCCAGGAAGGGGAAACTTTATTGACGCATTCCTGGGGTCAGATACATCACATGATCACACTGACAGAACCACAGGCACATAGACACAGGCAACAGAGCATGCACAATGTCGGCACTAGTACAGTGTATATTCACCTTTCGCAGCAATGCAGGCTGCTATTCTCCCATGGAGACGATCGTAGAGATGCTGGATGTAGTCCTGTGGAACGGCTTGCCATGCCATTTCCACCTGGCGCCTCAGTTGGACCAGCGTTCGTGCTGGACGTGCAGACCGCGTGAGACGACGCTTCATCCAGTCCCAAACATGCTCAATGGGGGACAGATCCGGAGATCTTGCTGGCCAGGGTAGTTGACTTACACCTTCTAGAGCACGTTGGGTGGCACGGGATACATGCGGACGTGCATTGTCCTGTTGGAACAGCAAGTTCCCTTGCCGGTCTAGGAATGGTAGAACGATGGGTTCGATGACGGTTTGGATGTACCGTGCACTATTCAGTGTCCCCTCGACGATCACCAGTGGTGTACGGCCAGTGTAGGAGATCGTTCCCCACACCATGATGCCGGGTGTTGGCCCTGTGTGCCTCGGTCGTATGCAGCCCTGATTGTGGCGCTCACCTGCACGGCGCCAAACACGCATACGACCATCATTGGCACCAAGGCAGAAGCGACTCTCATCGCTGAAGACGACACGTCTCCATTCGTCCCTCCATTCTCGCCTGTCGCGACACCACTGGAGGCGGGCTGCACGATGTTGGGGCGTGAGCGGAAGACGGCCTAACGGTGTGCGGGACCGTAGCCCAGCTTCATGGAGACGGTTGCGAATGGTCCTCGCCGATACCCCAGGAGCAACAGTGTCCCTAATTTGCTGGGAAGTGGCGGTGCGGTCCCCTACGGCACTGCGTAGGATCCTACGGTCTTAGCGTGCATCCGTGCGTCGCTGTAGTCCGGTCCCAGGTCGACGGGCACGTGCACCTTCCGCCGACCACTGGCGACAACATCCATGTACTGTGGAGACCTCACGCCCCACGTGTTGAGCAATTCGGCGGTACGTCCACCCGGCCTCCCGCATGCCCACTATACGCCCTCGCTCAAAGTCCGTCAACTGCACATACGGTTCACGTCCACGCTGTCGCGGCATGCTACCAGTGTTAAAGACTGCGATGGAGCTCCGTATGCCACGGCAAACTGGCTGACACTGACGGCGGCGGTGCACAAATGCTGCGCAGCTAGCGCCATTCGACGGCCAACACCGCGGTTCCTGGTGTGTCCGCTGTGCCGTGCGTGTGATCATTGCTTGTACAGCCCTCTCGCAGTGTCCGGAGCAAGTATGGTGGGTCTGACACACCGGTGTCAATGTGTTCTTTTTTCCATTTCCAGGAGTGTAGAATCGAATAGCAGTCAGTGTTAATCATTAGACTTACTTTAAAAAGATGGTTGCGTTCCCGATTTAGTGCAACAGGTTTATTTCGAGACACATTTTCACAGTGCTGATCATGGTGCCCTACAGAAAAAAAACCTTCTATTTCTTTCATTTTTAACAGACCTATGGCGAATTAGGACATGATTAGGTCTATACATGAATAAGAAAATTCTTTTGGTCTACTTACGTCGTAAATCCTATAAATCCTGTGCTGTTTTGCGCGATAGGTCTCTGTCATCGAAATGCATCATGTTACGCGTAAAATTAAGCTAAAATAGATTCTTCGTGGATTCTGAAGTCATATACCGTGTAGAGCTACCGCACGCATACATCAGTACTCGGACCATATAAACGCTTGTGCACTAGGATGACAACAGGCAAAGTCAACGCATTGCCAAAGGATGTTTGTCAAAATGTAGCAAGATGAATATGTACAGATTGAATCACCTAAACCTTGCACCTCTAACACTACTGAAAGGGAAGCTGCAGCTTATGTGATATTTTCGCGAAAACAAAATGTATCCAAGAGTTCACAATCGCAGCCCATGCCCACATTATAATACTCGCTAGAATGTGTATTGCTTTTAGAAAGTCGGTGTAGTTGGTCTGTCTCATTTCTCTGGGAAAAAAGACCCAGGTGCCCATAGTCCACTCCAACGATTTGGAATAAAATTGGTAAAGACAAGCTGCAGTACGTTGTACACTATGCTCTGGACAGCCATCATGCTGACATCATACGTTCCTACTAATCTGCAGTGGACGCGTACAAAATACAGACAGTTCTCAGCTTCATTTAACTGCTTAGCTACGAGGCTATGATGTTCGTATGACTTTTCTTTACGGTCCCCTAATTTCTTTGACGCTTCCTTATAAGTTACGTATTTCGTGATTTTTCAAGAAGTGCTGAAAGATAGTATTTAGCAATGCTGTAGCTGTTAACATGCCACTGGCATGTAAACACAACGGTCAGTACTGCTGTCATGTGTCACCCAGTGCCCATATACAGGGTGATTCAAAAAGAATACCACAACTTTAGGAATTTAAAACTCTGCAACGACAAAAGGTAGAGCTAAGCACTATCTGTCGGCGAATTAAGGGAGGTATAAAGTTTCATTTAGTTGTACATTTGTTCGCTTGAGGCGCTGTTGACTAGGCGTCAGCGTCAGTTGATGCTAAGATGGCGACCGCTCAACAGAAAGCTTTTTGTGTTATTGAGTACGGCAGAAGTGAGTCGACGACAGTTGTTCAGCGTGCATTTCTAACGAAGTATGGTGTTAAACCTCCTGATAGGTGGTGTATTAATCGTTGGTATAAACAGTTTACAGAGAATGGGTGTTTGTGCATAGGGAAAAGTTCTGGACAGCCGAGAACGAGTGATGAAAATGTAGCACGCATCCAGCAAGCATTTGTTCGCAGCCCAGGAAAATCGACTCGCAGAGCTAGCAGAGAGCTGCAAATTCCACAATCAACTGTATGGAGAGACCTACGAAAAAGGTTAGTTATGAAACCTGAACGTCAACTACCCGAGGCGATGGATCGGCCGCCAGGCAGCCCGTGACAGAGCACTTCATCACTGGCCTCCAAGAATCCTGATCTTACCCCCTGCGATTTTTTCTTATGGGGGTATGTTAAGGATATGGTGTTTTGGCCACCTCTCCCAGCCACCATTGATGATTTGAAACGAGAAATAACAGCAGCTATCCAAACTGTTACGCCTGATATGCTACAGAGAGTGTGGAACGAGTTGGAGTATCAGGTTGATATTGCTCGAGTGTCTGGAGGGGGCCATATTGAACATCTCTGAACTTGTTTTTGAGTGAAAAAAAACCTTTTTAAATACTCTTTGCAATGATGTATAACAGAAGATTATATTATGTTTCTTTCATTAAATACACATTTTTAAAGTTGTGGTATTCTTTTTGAATCACCCTGTATTATTACTGTTTGGTCATGTTACCCAATAGACAATGTTGCATATGTAGCTTATATTTTACTATTGACTTCAAGTGCAGCTTACATGTCAGATCCCTGCTTGCAGTTATCGACTGTAACGGAAGTAATTGCAGGGACGCTTCAAAATGTAAAAAAAAAAAAAAAAAATACGACGCTGTAAGGGATTTTAGTTTCAATTGCTGTCATAGATAACGTGGCTGTACACAGTACATTTTACCTGGAGATTAATAATAAGTATGTTATTGACGATGCAATGGTCTTGTACACTGCGAGTGCATTTGTAATACTACATGTGATCTGAAGATGATAGTTAAGCTACCGAAACTGGTCGTCACTTTGTAAACAATTTTGGAATGTTAAATGCGATTGAGACAATATATAGAAAAAAATTCTGTATGTTTTAAAAAGTTTCATAGAAAATTTGTATAATTTTTATAATTTTACAATTGATTAAAGGCTGAAAAAGCCGGCATATTAATGGTGTACTTAGAAGATCGAAACTGCTATTACTCGTCGTCTGCATGTACAACAATCCTGAAAAAACGCTGTCGGCATTTTAATTTACTCTAGTTTTATTTAGTTAGTGTCGGTGAGCATTGTTCTATTTAAAGACTATGACTTTCTAAAATAAAAACATATACCAGTAATTATTACAGTCTTTGTGCGAACTGCAACTGTGGGCGCTATGCTACGCTTTATTTCAGTGAAAACAGCACATAAATAATAGCTTCATTTCAGAATGGCTCTGAGCACTATGGGACTTAACATCTTAGGTCATCAGTCCCCTAGAACTTAGAACTACTTAAACCTAACTAACCTAAGGACATCACACACATCCATGCCCGAGGCAGGATTCGAACCTGCGACCGTAGCAGCCGCGGGGTTCCGGACTGAAGCGCCTAGAACCGCACGGCCACCACGGCCGGCGAAGTGTTTGGAGATCAAGTTCTCGGTGATCCATTCGATATATTACGCCAAGAAGTTGGCGGGATGTAAATAACCTCTTCGTGGGCTCTATTCTATGGTACTAATTTCAATTTTATGTTACTTAGTAGAACTATGGAAAATTCTTTTCTGAAAATACTTTCATCGTTTCGTAAATAATATTACTGGTATTCCGTTCTGAAGCATCTTCGAATTATACATTTGAAACATGTATTATTATTAGTGATGCGTCTATATGGGATGAGCTTCATCTAAGACTTAAATAACCATATAGTGACAGTTTGGCACACATAAATATTACAGGTGTTATAAATTGCAAACAGCTAGTTGCCTTTTTACGTTATTTTATTTATTGTTTACTGTATAATAAAAAGTCATGGAAGACTGGTCTGTTTGGACATACATCAATACAAGACACAACAAATAAATTAATGTGTAATGTATAAAACACTCGGGTTTCAGACCGCGATAATTCAGAAAAAAACTTTGAGCTTTTGATTGCCACTTTCACTTTCGTCAGGAGGAATTGATTTCTGCCCCTCGGCAAACCGTAAGTTACAGAGCTTGCAAATGTGGATACCTTGATACACGGTGTGACAGTTAGCTCCTAATTGTCATAATGTGTGTCAAGGCACCCCACCTATGCATGCTGTCCAGTGTACTGTTTGCCGAGGGCAGCGTCAGCTCTGCTTCGCAGCAGAACGTCCAAGCTGCATTAAAATCAGAGTTTTCAGTAATGAGCTTACTCTCATTTGTATGCACGCTACTGGGCTGTAATACGCACGCCACCGGCGAGCTTAATAACTGCACTGACAGTGCGTGTGGTGCTATTTACTCTCTGTCAAATTATAGCTTACCACTCAGCACCAGGAGGGAATGTCGTTGCACGATCCTCTTACTTCCCTCGGATAATGAAAAATATAGCGGCTGGTCCCGGCGGAGGTTCGAGTCCTCCCTCGGGCATGGGTGTGTGTGTTTGTCCTTAGCATAATTTAGGCTAAGTAGTGTGTAAGCTTAGGGACTGATGACCTTAGTAGTTAAGTCCCATAAGATTTCACACACATTTGAACATTCTGAAAAATATACAGTTGTTCTTTTGAAGAAATATGGCAGTCATACATACAGTATTTCTTTTTGTACCTACTTTAAACTGTATTGTGTAAATAGTCTTGTGCCATAAACTTTCAAAGCATCCGCCTTTGAGACTGAGAACGTAACTGTAGTACAAGTTACATTTTTAGACCTCTCGCGGAGGGTTTAATTTGACAAACGGCTGTTTCAGTTCTCACTATCAAATGAATTTTATCCGTATTGTAAGTCTGTACGCCTACTCGATAAGGCAACAACACCTAAAGGTGGAATTTAATTTTTGGCTGTGATGACAAAGAAAACTAAAATGTTCAAAGTTTCCAGAAACGAGTGAGTCTGGATGCTGTAAAGGACAGTCAAATGAAAACGAGACCGATGGATAAAAGTGATCGCCATGACCTACTACACTTATCCCAACATGAATCAAGACGGTCAGTGCCTTCCTGGAAAGATGACTGCGGTTGCCTACGGAACCATGATTGCACCCAGAACTACACTTCTTCAGCCGAAGTGAATCAATGGCCAATAATTTCTTTCTTCAGAGCTACAAAAATACGAAAATCGTATGTGGAGAGATCGGGTCTGTACGGAGGATATATGTAAGAGTTTCCCAGCGAAACTTTTGCAGCGCAGTCGAAACAGCATCATTCTGTTGCAGGATAATGTCTGACCACATGTTCCAGAAGTGGAGCTGGGAAGCCCCTACTTATCCTCCATACAGTCCCGATTCTCCTCCATATGATTTCACAATTTTGGAGCGCTGGAGAAAGACTTCTGTGGCCATCGACTTACTTCGGACGAAGGGCTACACGCCTAGTTACGTGGGCAATCGCACTTTTCCAAGAAGGCATTAACCATTAACAGTTACGATGATTAATTTTGAAACAATAAAGTGTTTACTTATTTCTTAGGATTCTGTATCTCAATCGGTAAAAACGGATCCCTTATGAGTTCACTTTGTTGTCCATCTATCTATCTGTCTGTCTGTCTGTCTGTCCGACTATTCAAACACCTTTTTCTCGGGAACGAGTAGACGTATTAAGCTGAAATTTATGTCGTCTGTTAAGGTCTACAGTCTCCTGCCAATATAAAATAGTAAAGCATGCAATAAAAAGATGGGCCATTAATGTCACATATTTGGATATTCGAAAATACTTATGTCGCAACCTACAGGATATGTATGACACCAGGGGCCTAGAAAGGAAAGAGAGGCTTCGTCCCGCCGTAGCCCTCAGTGATTCACAACTCCACAACAGGCCACGGCAGTCCACCCACCCTACCTCAGCCCAACACCGAACCCGGGGTTAGCCAGCCGGAGTGGCCGAGCGGTTCTAGGCGCTTCAAAAATGGTTCAAATGGCTCTGAGCAGTATCGGACTTAACATCTGTGGTCATCAGTCCTCTAGAACTTAGAACTATTTAAACCTAACTAACCTAAGGACGTCACACACATCCATGCCCGAGGCAGGATTGGAACCTGCGACCGTAGCGGTCACGCGGCTCCAGACTGTAGCGCCTAGAACCGCTCGACCACCCCGGCAGCCTAGGCGCTTCAGTCTGGAACCGCGCGACCGCTACGGTCGCAGGTTCGAACCCTGCCTCGGGCATGGTTGTGTGTGATGTCCTTGGGTTGGTTAGGTTTAAGTAGTTCTAAGTTGTAGGGGACTGCTGGCCTCAGATGTTAAGTCACATACTGCTCAGAGCCATTTGAACCATTTGATTTGAACCCAGGGCTATAGTGCGGTTCGGCCACCTGTGGACCCCTGGGAACTTCTCATACCAGACGAGTGTAACCCCAAATGTTTCCATGGTAGAGTATTTATAGCGTATGCGTACGTAGAAACGGTGTTTGCAGAGCAATCGCCGACACAGTGTAACTGAGGTGGAATCAGGGACACCAGCCCGCATTCGCCGAGGAAGATGGAAAACCGCCTTAAAAACCATCCAGACGCTGACCGGCACGCCGGACCTCGACACTAATCCGTCGGGCGGATTCGTGCCAGAGACCGACAGGCCTTCCCGCTCGGGAAGCAGCGCGTTAGACCGCTCGGCTAGCAGGGAGGGCAAACCTATAGAGTACTTCCCTTTACCCTCGAACCATGAAATTTGTTAAATAAGATTTAACGTTACAATCAAAGGGAAAATAATCTGAAAATTGTTAATTTCTGCTTATATCACATGAAGACTTTTTTGTCATTTGTTATCAGACGGTCTGTCTGACCTTTTGTTGCCATCCAATCTTTCAGAAACGGGGAAACGTATCAAGGTGAAACTTATGTCACGTGCTAAGGTCTATGTTCCCTTAGCGTTGCAAGAAATTTAAACTTGTAAGCCAAGGCAATCAAAAAATACGGCCATTTATGTAACATGACACAAATTCACTCGATAAAACTGGTGAGGTATTTCCACTAGATGTAGAGTCGTGAAATTTGCCAAGAAGAAAGGTTTCACAGCACAACTAAAAGGAAAAATAAAAAAAATGTTTAATTTAAAATTATATCTCACGAAAAAATATTTCTTTTGACATTTGTTATCCGACTTTATGCTCGAAATTAAAACACCCGTGGTCTATCAGTAGCGACTTAATTAGTTATTAAAACCTCCACCGTCCTGCATTCGAAACTCGTCGCTGCTTAAATTTGGGGTAAACTTAATCAGTAATGGCGGACGAAGATTTCCGGCATAAAAAGTCACCCTCGTTCTGCCAACGTCCTTGTCATAGAGGGCGGAAGAGCGGACAGATGTTCAGGCCACTCTCTTGCCCTTGGGCCGAAAACTGCCCTTAAAAGTCGGAAAAATTAGCAATGATCAAAGGCATGAGGATGCCGAAGAGCCCGCATCTCGTGGTCGTGCGGTAGCGTTCTCGCTTCCCACGCCCGGGTTCCCGGGTTCGATTCCCGGCGGGGTCAGGGATTTTTTCTGCCTCGTGAGGGCTGGGTGTTGTGTGCTGTCCTTAGGTTAGTTAGGTTTAAGTAGTTCTAAGTTCTAGGGGACTGATGACCATAGCTGTTAAGTTCCATAGTGCTCAGAGCCATTTGAACCATTTTGATGCCGAAGACCATGGAAACCAGTGCATTAAATACACATAATGTGTATCCACAGGACATGTGGCCCGTAATTAAAAAAGTGTCACGATGACCGCACCGTTGGCACAAGAGTACGGACTAGTCCACCACTCGGAACTCTGGAGGGGAATGCCATGTGGGAGGTCACCATGAGAAAAAAGACTGAATATCAACGAAAAGATGACACTCTACGAGTCGTCGCGTGATATGACCGATTTTGACGTGGCAGGAAAGCTAGAAAATTTGAAAAGAGAAACAAAGGGGCTCTATCTAGATATAGTGGGGCTCAGTGGAGTGAAATGGGCAAAATTAAAGCATTTCTGGTCGGACGATTACAGAATCATACCAACAGCAGCAGAAAATAATACATCGGGAACAGGATTCGTTGTGAGTAGGAAGGTAGGACAGAGTGTGAGTTACTGTGAACAGTTCAGTGATAGTGTTGTTTTTATTAGAATCGACAGCAAACCAACATCGACAGCAATAGTTCAGGTATACATTCCAACGTCGCAAGTAGAAGATGAAGAGATAGAGAAAGTATACAAGGATATTGAACTGGTTCATATGGTTCAAATGGCCCTGAGCACTATGCGACTTAACTTCTGAGGTCATCAGTCGCCTAGAACTTAGAACTAATTAAACCTAACTAACCTAAGGACATCACACACATCCATGCCCGAGGCAGGATTCGAACCTGCGACCGTAGCGGTCACGCGGTTCCAGACTGAAGCGCCTTAAACCGCACGGCCACACCGGCCGGCTATTGAACTGGTAATTCAGTACGTAAAGGGAGTTGAAAATAATCGTCTTGAGGTTGAAGCTCTTCTGTCCGTGTTTGCTTACAAACAGAGATGCAAAACTAATAGTCACGGGGGATTGGAATGTGGCTATAGGTGGAAGAATAGAAGAAAGTGTCAGCAGAATATGGGCTTGGTTGCAAGAACTATAGAGGAGAAGGACTGAGTTCTGCCATAAATATCAGTTAGTAATAACGAATGCCCTGTGCAAGAATCACAAGAGGAGGTATACTTGGAAAAGACCGGGAGATACAGGAAGATTTCAGTTAGACCAGAGCATAGTCGGGCAAAGATTCCGAAATCAGATACTGGATTTAAGACGTATCCGAGAGCAGATATAGATTCAGATCACAATTTAGTAATGATGACTCAATTTACTAATGATGACGAGTAGACTCACGGTTCAGCGATTAGTCAGGGAGAATAAATGCGCAAAGAAGTGGGATGCCGAAATACTATGGAATGAAGAGATATGTTTCGAGTTCTCTGAGGCTATACGTACTGCGATAATGAATAGCTCTGAAGGCAGTTCAGTTGAGGAGGAATGGACATCTATAAAAAGGGCAAGCACAGAAGTTGGGAAGAAAAACGTAGCTACAAAGAAGTTAACTGCGAAGAAACCATGGATAACAGAAGAAATACTTTAGTTGATCGGTGAAAGAAGGAAGTACAAAAATATGCAGGGAAATTCAAGAATACAGATTGATAAGTCACTTACGAACGGAAGATTTAGGATGTGAAGAGTTGCTAAGGCGAAATGGCTGCTTGAAAAATGTGATGAAATCTAAAACAGGTGATTGTCGGAAGGACTGACTCAGCATATAGAAAAATGAAAGCAAGGAGTGGTAACATTAAGTGTGCAGTGAGAATTCCGCCGTTATATGCGGAGAAGAGAGCGGGTAGGTGGAAAGAGTACACTGAAGGCCTCTATGAGGGGGAGGACTTGTCTGATGTAGGAATGGAAGAAGGAAGAGGAGTCGATATAGAAGAGACAGGGGAAGGAATGGAAGAAGAAAAAGGAGTCGATATAGAAGAGCTAGGGGACCTAGTATTAGAATCAAAATTTAAAAGAGCTTTGGACGACTTAAGATCAAATAAGGTAGCAGGGATGGATAACTGCCCATCGGAATTTCTAAAATCATTGGGAAAAATGACAACAAAACGACTATTCACCTTGGTGTGTAGAGTGTATGATACTTGCGATATACCATCAGACATTCGGGAAAATATCATTCACGAAATTTCAAAGATAGTAAGAGCTGACAAGTGCGAGAATTATTGAACAATCAGCTTACAGATCATATATCCAAGTTGCTGGCAAGAATAACATACAGGTGAATGGAAAAGACGATCAGTTTGGCTTTAGGAAAGGCAAAGGCACTAGAGACGCAGTTCTAACGTTGCGGCTAACAATGTAAGGAAGGCTGAAGAAAAATCAAGATTTGGCGACCTGTAAAACGTGTTCAGCAGTCCCAAGTGGTGCAAGATGTTTGAAATTCTGAGGAAAATAGGGTAATCTGCAAGGAGAGACGGGTAATGTACAATATGTACAAGAAACAAGAGGGAACAATGAGAGTGGAAGAGCAAGTTCGAAGTGCTCGGGTTAAAAAGGGTGTAAAACAGGAATGTAGTCTTTCGCCGCTACTGTTCAATCTATACATCGAAGAAGCAATGATGGAAATAAAAGAAAGGTTCAAAAGTGGAATTAAAATTCAAGGTGAAAGGATGTAAATGATAAGGTTCGCTGACGACATTGCTATCCTCAGTGAAAGTGAAGAAGAATCACGGGATGTGTTGAATAGTATGAGCAGTCTAATGAGTATAGAATATTTATTGAGAGTAAATCGAAGAAAGATGAAAGTAATGGGAAGTAGCAGAAATGAGAACAGCAAGAAACTTAACAGCGAAATTGGGGATCACGAAGAAGACAAAGTTAAGGAATTCTGCTACCTTGGCAGCAAAATAACCCATGATGGACGGAGCAAGGAGGACGTAAAAAGCAGACTAGCACTGAAAATGTAGGTTTGGCGCAGCACTGTGTGGCAGTGAAGCATTAACTGCGGGAAAACCGAAAGAGAAGAGAATAGAAGAATTTTAGATGTGGTGCTACAGAAGAACGTTGTAAATTAGGTAGACTGATAAGGTAACGAATGAGGAGGTTCTCCACGGTATCGACGAGGAACGGAATGTATGGAAAACACTGACAAGAGGAAAGAACAGGATGATAGGGTATCTGTTAAGACGTCAGGGATTAATTTCTATGATATTAGAGGGAGCTGTAGAGGGTAAAACAAGAAGACAGAGATTCGAATACATCCAACAAGTAATTGAAGACGTAGATTGCAATTGCTACTCTGATTGGAAAGTTTGGTGCAGGAGAGCAATTCGTGGCGGGCCGCATCAGACCAATCAGAAAACTGACGCCTCCAAGGAGGAAAAAAATGCACAGAGTCCTCAGTTCGTGAGTCCTGTTCGCACCTACCCAATTTTTTCCGTCTACGTCCTTTTCATTTGACTGACGCTTACAACAATATCTATTACTCATACGTGAAAACGATAAACTATTCACTTTTCAGTATAAGGTAAATGACCGACGTATTGTTATTTTACTAGACTTACAACTCTGCTGCTGGAAGCAGCGTTTACACTCTTTTTAGGATCAGAGAGGCGGAACCTCGCCCTCGTTGGCAAGGACTCTGCCCCTTGGCGCTCCACAGCACCTGTTTGCGCGTCTTCGCTCTGAAATAGCTCACCAGCTGCCAGCGCTGCCTCTCACTTTACGAGCTTCGTTCGTCAGCTGAACGACTAACCGTTTACCACAAACGCGACGTACTGTACAGTTTCGCAGACGAGTTCTGAGGTTCTAATGTCTGTTTCTGGTAGGTTGCTTGCACGTGAAAACTCAGCTCCTGCAGTAAAACCCCTATTATCATCATGTTCTTTTTCTTCCTTTTTTCGTCCTTCCTTGGATGCTAGAAAACTTTCATGTACAAAATACCGTTACTATGAAAAACAATAAATGACCAAATCAATATAAACAATAACTTACTGTTAGCCTGTAAAAGCCGACCGCTACGGTCGCAGGTTCGAATCCTGCCTCGGGCATGGATGTGTGTGATGTCCTTAGGTTAGTTAGGTTTAAGTAGTTCTACTCGTAAGTTCTAGGGGACTGATGACCTCGGTAGTTGAGTCCCATAGTGCTCAGAGCCATTTGAACCATTTTGCACCATTTAGCTTGTAAATCAGTAACAAACCGAAACGTGACACATAACCGGAATAAATAAAGAACCCTTCCCCCCCCCCCCCCCCCCTCGCAGTGTCCATTGTATTTTAGTCGCTAGCATTGCTGCCTCTGGATCACAGAGTCCCGGGTTCGATTCGCGGCCGGGTTTGGGATTTTCTCTGCCCGTGGACTGGGTGTTTCTGTCGTCGTCATCATTTCATCATCATCATCATCATCATAATCATTAGTGACAGTGGCTAGATTGGACTATGTACAAACTGGACTATGTAAAAACTGGGACTTTGTAAGGGCGCTGATAACAGCGCAGTTGAGTGCCCCACAACCCAATCATCATCATCAGCCCTCTCTAAGTCTCAAGTCTCTCTCTCTCCTCTCTCTCTCTGTCTCTCTCTCAAACACACACACACACACACACACACACACACACACACACACAAATCAAATGAATGTATATACCGCACACACAACACAAACAAAAGACAAAAGATAAACACAGAGCGATATCTGGCAACACTACGCACTGCAAATACACACGTTCAACACACAATGAAAAGTGAAAATGCAGTGCTGTGATAAACGTGGGTCAAAAAACGCTGGAAATCGGCCATATGGAATATGGGGACCGAGTTAACATATCTCCAGAACCACATATACATGGACTAGCTACATTGGAAATCGTAAGCAACACGTACTGCAAACGATGTTTCTAAACTAAAAATGGAGAGTAACATACATATAACTGACACATAACGCATTTATTATAATATAAAAACAGACATGTACTACTGGTCACTGAAGATGCTTCATAAATAAAAGAAGCGAAACGCGTATGGCAAACTGTCTGTCATTTAGTTGCAAGGACGTAACATACCTCCATGAACCTTATAATAATTTTCCTTGTCGTTTCCCTTCTTTTGACTCCACAGTATGACACCTTCTCGATCTGCCAGTAACATGTATCACATAGCGCTCTTGGCTTCGGGAGGAAGCAAATGAGTGTCACCATGGAAATAACAATTCACGAACGACGGTACAGACACTGATTTGAATCTAGTGTTCATACTTGCACGGACAAATGATAGTTTACCCATTTTCGCAGCAATATGGTACAATAATAACTAAGCAGCATCCACTTCCATAGCTAAGCGGTCACCGTATCTGATTGTTGTCTGGAAGAAGAGCGTTCAATTCCCGGTACTGTCAGGAAATTTTGCTAGTTGAGAGGACTGAGACGGGGTATGCTCAGCAACTTGTGGCCAGTTGAGCAGAACTCTGAAAGGCTTACCGGCCGAAAGAGTGGTTTGCTGACCTCATGCCCTTCTATAAGGCACCCTAATGACGCCAGAGGACAAAAAGGTGGCGGGCGGCATCGCCTCGGCCTCTGTTCTCAAACGGATACAGTGAAACTATTGGTTGAAAATACTTGATTATTTCACATTGTAGGTCTCAAATCACAGTCTGATTATGGGGTGGTTATTTTTTAGTTATATTTTTACGGTACTTCAAAGTTGAATAACTCACTGCCCATTGTTCGAAGGATTAAGATTTTTAATCCGAGGGAACCACAAATTAGCAGTCTGAAATTGTAGTTATATTTCGAAATTTCGCATCTCCACATCACTGAGAGGAGACCACTAGGTTAAAAGGCAGAGTGAAAGAAAGTCACCCACAACCATTCAGTTCTCCGCCACACGATCTACCACTTATTTTCGCCTATCTATCTACTTGTCTAACTAAATTTAATATAAAAAAAGAGAAACAAAAATCAAAGCTATC
The DNA here is from genome assembly GCF_021461385.2 of Schistocerca piceifrons. NCBI lineage: Eukaryota > Metazoa > Arthropoda > Insecta > Orthoptera > Acrididae > Schistocerca > Schistocerca piceifrons. Next base: position 1,021,175,379 of record NC_060138.1, on the reverse strand, counting down.
CTTATCTAACCCCTATCCATGTTCAAAAATTCTCCTAAGACGATAGGATCCAGGATTCTATATATAATTTTTTACATGATTATAATTAGTAAATGTGTAACAATGAAAATCCTGTAAAACATAACGTTATTCAATATAAAACAAAAATAATGTTTGTAGAGTGTTGTGCAATTTCAGATAAGAGAATCTTTCTTCCGGAAATGGTGCAATAGGATGTTATTTGTCCACTGCATTCGGCGTCTTCTGTCTCCAACAATGCTGTGCAAAAATATCTACAACAGACTCATTCTCATACAACAGACTCATTCTCAATTAATGGAGGTTTCCATGAGCCAATCTCTTTTCTTTCTCACTGTTTGCTGGCACGACCAATAATCAAACTCCAACTCCACTTTCTCCCCTTCACCGAAGACATAGTCGATGGTCATTCCCTTGAACCATGTAATCGCACGGTATTTTGCGGTGAGAGGGGGGAGGCGGTCATCCAGACAGAGGAGGGTCCGAGGTTGAATCACGGTAGGTGTGACGCAGAGGTAACAAGCTAAGATTTTCTGTGTCAGTCACCAAACGCCGGACGACCATACGCCGTGAAGTGACGCTCATCGGTGCCTAGGAGGCGGCAGTCAGCGGAAAGGGGGGGGCGGTTTCTTTAATACGGTAACTGTGGAGCCAGTGTGTCGTCGTATATTTTGACTTGTTACCACGTCATGCGCCACTGTGGTGGGCAGAAAGTGGTGGTGTATCGTTTTCTACACTCGTGGCCAATGAATAGTAGTGTACAGCAGAAGGGTGTGTAAAAAATCTTTCGCTTCGGCGATCGAGATTCAAGGAGATGCGATATCACATCGCTGTGTTCGACAGTGAATGTCGATACTTGAAAGAGCTGTGTCGCGACCTGCGCCGCAGACACTGGTGGGGCGTGAGAGAACGGCACGAGAACTCACGAGGGAAGATTGTTGACTGGTTCATCATTTCCACATATTGCTCATATAGAGGGCAGCTGCCTGTGCCCAGACGTTAACTAGTCCCTGCCCACTACAGCTCAGGCGAGGATGAGAGTGCTTAACGTACTTTAAATGCATCTTCTGTGAATAGGTAATAGTCCAAGTCTCCCTGAAGTCTGAAACCTGTCATCGCTGGCAGGGGAAGACATTTGCCACGTGACTGAGTTTTGACGCCTTATAGAGGTTCAGGTAATTCAGGCACTGCAGCTGGTTCAAGTCCCGGAACAGTTCCTGGCGCACCATGATGAGTACAGTCTGTAGCAACCGTCGATAGCTCACCGTGGCCGTTCCTCTCACGTCCTTCGTAAACCTGACTCCCAAATATCTCCTTCCGGTAAATGGCGGGAGGGGACGACAGCATTCGGCCCAAGACCGCACCCGATATCCAATGTAACCGACTTGTTGATGTTCACAAGACTGCCCGCGGCCTGTCCGTATCGCTCAATCCAATTTAGTACGTTGCAGATTTCATCGGTGGAACAAACCAGCAGGAGCAGGTCGTCGGCGTACGCCCTGTAGCGGAAGGTGATGTCTCGCAGTGCCATGCCAGATAGATTGTGGTTGAGACCCTCAAGGAGTGGCTCGGGTACAATTGCATAAAGGTGTGTAGATAGGGGGCAGCCTTATCGCAGAGACCTCTCAATGGGCTTTGGATCCACGGTCCATCTGTCGAACTGCGTCTGAGAGATGGCTACTGTCAAAAGGCGCTGCAGGGTGTCAGTGAGGCTTGGTGGAAATCCCGTCCCTGACCTGGAGGAGGAAGTTGTGATGCACTCTATCGAAGGCCCAATCAAAATCTAAGGAGACGATCGAGCGTTCGCTATTAAGTCTCTGTAGTCACCCGTGGCCACATGTATGTTACCATATCCCCCCCTGCAATGTCTGTTCTGGGACGTCTTAATGCGGCCTGACAAAAGCCTGGCGAAGATCTCATATTCAGTATTCGACACTATAAAGTGGCTGATAGTCACGGACCGTTTGCCCTCCCTCTGGCATGTGTAGCAGTATGAGACGCCCTTCAGCAAGTAGGTGATACAGTGTAGTCCAGGGACAAGAGTTCGTAGAATATGGTAACCTCTTGGGGTAACGTAAAGGCACGGAAGTTCTGGTAAAACTCAGTTAATAGTCCATTAGACCCTGGAGACTTGCTGACACATCATTGTCCAATGCGTTCCCCACCTTTTCAGGTACGACTTCCTTCATTAATACCGTCACTGTTCCTTTGTTAATAGTGCATGTCACAGTGGCTCCGTCATTTACTGTTCTTTCCTGGTAACGATTAAGAAAATGGTCCTCCATGGAATTCGCTATGGTTGCTTGGGTTGTACTGGAGCGACCGTCTCGCGTTGTAAGGCGTTCGATTAACCTTCGGCGATGTCGGCGCATGTCCTCCACAAAGTGGTGCATAGTGGGTACCTCGTCCAATGCGTCCCTCACCTTTTCAGGTAAGACTTCCTCCATTAACGCCGTCACTGTTGCTCTGTCAATAGTGCACGTCACAGTTGTTCCGTCATTTACGGTTCTTTTCTGGTAAAGAATAAGAGAATAAACCTCCATGGAGTTCACTATGGTTGCTTGTGTTGTTCTGGAGCAACCGCCTCGGGCTGTAAGGCGTTCGATTAACCGTGTCGGCGCATGTCCACCACAATGCGGTGCATAGTAGGTACCTCTGCGCTCATTCAGTCGTGTCAGTGCATACAGGCTACGGCAGGTTCTAACAGGTGCATAGTCAATGACAGAATGTGAGCCTTGTTAAGTGTTGTTTACGCTGTCTATCCATCGATGGCAATAGAGCATCGGGGTCACTGAATGTCGCTTAGTGAAAATCCAGGGTCTGTCAGTGAGATGCAACACTGCCCGTGTCAAACTGTGTAAATGGTTTTTTTTATGAACACTCCGCCATTTGTCTGTATTGTTGCTTATTTAATTAGGGCGACTCAGGTATAGGCCTTTTAAGCCATTTTGAAGTGATTGAGTTTATGTCATTAGCATACATTGCAGGACACAAGGTTCAAAACTGGCTTACAGTCAAATGGCGGCGTGTTCATTTAAAAATTATTGTATAATTGTTGCTCAGTAACATCAAAAACTGTTTATTATGTGGGTGTCTAGCGACTCACTGTTTGGCACAGGAACCACCACGGCAAAATGGAAGGGTATCGGGAGTGACGTCGTTCACAGTTTACCCTTGTTGCGGCGGCAGTCCGGTTCCTGGAGGTCAATTTTGCTCATCTTGCAGAAGTCGTTTCTACACCAGACGTGTGGCAGGCGGAGATGCATCGTGCAGATATAGGTGGTCGGAGAAGGCCAGATGCCATCGTTCGGCGGCCACAACTCATTGTGTAATACCTCTGACCAATATATGCTATCCAGTCGGCTCGCCAAATGACTGGTAAGACGGGTGTGTCAAGAAATTTCGTCATGTACTTTTTCCAAGTGTCGCGCAAGTGCATGAATCGTTATACCCATTCCAGACAAGAAGTGTAGAGCGGGATTTGGTCCTTCGGATGAAGGAGACAATTGAAATCGTCGGCGAAGATGCTGATTTCATACTGTCCTAGGAAAATGGAGCTATGTCCACGGAGCAGAACCTGGTCCAGTACGATGTTTGGTGGTATCCGCCAGAGCATAAACATTGGGTGTCGAGTGCCGCGACTGCCAATACTCGAGCAGGAGGCAAATACATCATTTTGGAGGCTTCGCTGCCGTTTCGCACTAAAATCGTCACGCCAATGTCTGCAGGACCACCAGGCGCCATGTACGATGAATATCCATATAAGTCCGGGAGATCATTTGTTCGCACGTCTTACAGGAATGTGAAGTCGAGTCCCGTTGTCTGTATTGTTTCTTTGAGGAGTTGGATCTTGACAGAGGACCTAACAATGTTGATATTTATCGTGGTCAAGCAGAAAGCCTGGTGATGTGGTGATTAGGCAACGTTATCCATGGTGACGGTGGAGAGAAGCGGTCATCACGAGTGACGTAACACCCGCACCGACGGCGGCTCTCCCAATTCTGTTCAGAGGGGTCTGGGTCTGGTCCTGCACGATCTCAACATCCTCGACCTACGGTATAGGCGTGAAAGTCTGTTCATGTTCCACCAGAACGTACTGGTCCATAGGGAGGGACCGAGTGAGTTTGCAGCCTGTCCTGAAGCCTTCGCCACAGAGGACAGGCAGACGGGCGCCGCAAATCCTTTCGTCCATTCTGTAGAGGTAGAGTAGGCATTAATGGTGTCAGCCTCGTGGTTGGTGTGCTGTAGGAACAGTTCTTCTTCCTCCGGCGCGGTCCTGTGGCGTTACTTTCTGTGGTTTTATTAACGCTGTTTTCGTGTGTGTCCTTCTGTGTCAGACGATGGTATTGGTTCGTGCGTCACTGACACAAAGCTTTAGTAGGCGTAATAAGTGATTTGTTGTCATCCTGCTGCCGGCGATGACTGCAGTACTCGGTAATATCGACGGCGTCATCCAGAGTTCTGCCACTGGCTAGTCTGCTAGGCTGATTGATCGATCCACGGTGGGTTGTTCCTGTAGATCAACGTTTTTCTGTGGTGTTTGGACAGTCGGAGACACTGTGAGCGCCGCCGCATAGGTCACTGGGAGGATCGTTGGCGTCAGTGGAGGTACCACATTCTGCGTAGGTAGGTGTGTGATTCAATGCTGGAGGCACTCGGAAAATAGATAACCTTCCTTACCACCACCAGAACATATTTTAGGCTGACCATCTACATCTACATCTTCATGGATACTCTGCAAATCACATTTAAGTGCCTGGCAGAGGGGTCATCGAACCACCTTCACAATTCTCTATTATTCCATTCACGTATAGCGCTCGGAAAGAATGAACACCTATATCTTTCCGTACGAGCTCTGATTTCCCTTACTTTATCATGGTGATCGTTTCTCCCTATGTAGGTCGGTGTCAACAAAATATTTTCGCACTCGGAGGTGAAAGTTGGTGATTGGAATTTCGTGAGAAGATTCCGTCGCAACGAAAAACGCCTTTCTTTTAATGATTTCCAGCCCAAATCCTGCATTATTTCTGTGACACTCTCTCCCACATTTCTTTGAACTTTTTCGGTGTACTCCGTCAGTCCTATCTCGTAAGGATCCCACATCGCGCAGCAGTATTCTAAAAGAGGACGGACAAGCGTAGTGTAGCAGTCTCCTTAGTAGGTATCATAAATAATTATGGTTTATCAGCCTCCTATCTGGAGGTACGATGGTACATGTCGTAGCAGTATTTGTCGTACTCTATTGAGGACTGGATAAATCTTAAACTGGATCCACTTTCCTGCCACCTGTTCTTGTACCGTGCTGTAGGGCGGGGCGCTCCCAAGACGTCTGCCACTGTGAGTTCCAAGGGCAGTTCGAATATGTGCAGTCCAGCATGATTAACTTCGATGTTGACAAGATTGCAATCTGCTTGGCAGAAATGAGGTCCTCATTTCATCTCTAGAAGAACTTTGTTACATGTAGCATCGTTAATAAGCTTCATATAGTCCATATTACTTACGATCAAACAGTGAATGCCAACGAGGTCGGCAACTGGGATTTTGGCCTCCTCCTTTAAAAAGTGCTTTTGCCCTAGTGAAGCCTTAGGTGAAATTTAGTGTTGATTCCTAGTATTTATTCGCCATGTTCTTGTAGCACTTCGGCGCCACGTTATCGCCGACAGGAGGAAGCAAACATGGTGAGCGATCTTGCGTTGCAGGATGAAACACTTATCTTCGTGCCGCGCGGGCTGAGGCGCCAGCGCCATTTCACGGACTGCGCGCTCGCTCCCCCCCCCCCCCCCCCCCCCCGCCGGAGGTTGAGTCCTCCCTCAGGCATGGGTGTGTGTTGTTCTTAGCATTAGCTCCTTTAAGTTAGTTTAAGTAGTGTGTAAGTCTAGGGATCGAATCGATGACCTCAGCAGTTTGGTCCTTTAGGAATTCACACACACACACACACACACACACATCACGACCGCTCTGCACAGCTGCTAAAGCGGGACTGACAACGAAATCCAAATTCCAGCTCGCCTGCTGCGTTCTCGACGCACTGCTGCTCTCTAGCATTTTGATGATTGTTCGCTAGACGTCAGTGTCGTTATTCTCACAACTTCAATTTTATTTCTCCATAATTCAGAAACATTTTACGAAATATTTGTAATTATACAAAAAAAACCTTCCTCTTGAATCAGTGTATCTACTAATCAATATAAGATCAAAACCTCTTCAGAAATTCCTGAGATTAGCTTGCACAAACAGACGTACGGCAGAACGTGAATTCAATTTATATATGTAGAGACTACAAGTTTTTGGTTTCTTTTCGATGGAACATTTGAAAGTCAAATATGCTGCTTTTCGCGGATGATGCTGTAGTGTACAGAGAAGTTGCAGCATTAGAAAATTGCAGTGAAATGCAGGAAGATCTGCAGCGGGTCGGCACTTGGTGCAGGGAGTGGCAACTGACCCTTAACATAGACAAATGTAATGTATTGCGAATACATAGAAAGAAGGATCCCTTATTGTATGATTATATGATAGCGGAACAAACACTGGTAGCAGTTACTTCTGTAAAAAATCTGGGAGTATGCGTACGGAACGATTTGAAGTTGAATGATCATATAAAATTAATTGTTGGTAAGGCGGGCGCCAGGTTGAGATTCATTGGGCGAGTCCTTAGAAAATGTAGTCCATCAACAAAGGAGGTGGCTTACAAAACACTCGTTCGACCTATACTTGAGTATTGCTCATCAGTGTGGGATCCGTACCAGGTCGGGTTGACAGAGTAAATAGAGAATATCCAAAGAAGAGCGGCGCCTTTCGTCACAGGGTTATTTGGTAACCGTGATAGCGTTACGGAGATGCTTAGCAAACTCAAGTGACAGACTCTGCAAGAGAGGCGCTCTGCATCGCGGTGTGGCTTGCTGTCCAGGTTTCGAGAGGGTGCGTTTCTGGATGAGGTATCGAATATATTGCTTCCCCCTACTTATAGCTCCCGATGAGATCACGAATGTAAAATTAGAGAGTTTCGAGAGCGCACGGAGGCTTTCCGGCAGTCGTTCTTCCCGCGAACAATACGCGACTGGAACAGGAAAGGGAGGTAATGACAGTGGCACGTGAAGTGCCCTCCGCCACACACCGTTGGGTAGCTTGCGGAGTATAAATGTAGATGTAGATGCTACGCATTCAGTTCACTTCGGCAGTTTTCCAATTGATTTACTCTTTTCCATGCAATCATTTCCCTCAAACTTTCACCACGCTGCATTTAATGATCATGTATATTGGCACACACTACCAGAAACAGCAAAGCTAAACTTCAAAACCAGTTGAATACACTGGGTAATCAATAAAGCACAAAACCCACTGAGTTTATTCAGTGAACCGTAATTTCTCTGGACCTTATGTTCTACAGATGCTATTATGAAATTCTATTAGTACACATTTAGATCAGTACGATATGAGTAATCGTAGTTTCTAATGAAAAAAAGTACCACTGTTTTTATGTTCTTTTTTACTCAGTAACGTTTTTTTATTGTATGGCTCATGAGCGCTACCAATAACAAAGCACCCATTTTCTCGAGCGCTGACACACTCTGCTAACTAAAGTCAGCATTTATATAACACTGTCATTTACTTACAGCAAAATTCTTTTCCAAAAACGAACACTAAACCGTATTTCCTGTAACTAATTTTTAAAGTTGTAGTTATTCTGGATATGTTGTAGTAAACTAGAAATAGACTGGTGTACGAAACTTCGAAGCAAAAGTAACTTTGGCAAGATATGTCAAGGCTTGATAAAACTCGAACTGTACAAAGAAACAACTGCTAGTATTGTACAGAAGGTAACTGAAAGAAATGCACAACGAGACGAACAGAAAGGTAACTTTTATTCAATGACGCTAATCACATTGAAATCACCGCGATTTATGATGGTCCCTGGACAATAGAAAAGGCTACGTAGTTCTTAATAGGGTGATCACCATGGACGGAAGTGCATGCTCGACAATGTGCTCCCATGCTGGCCAGGAGGCTGGTAAGGAGTTCTTGAGGCAGGGCGTTCCATTTCTCCATCAACGTGACTGACAGTTACTGGATGGTTGTTGGTGCATGTGAATGTGCTGCCGTACGTCTCCCCGAAGCATTTCACACGTACTACATGGGATTTAAGTCGGAGGAACGGGCTGACCAACGTATTCTTCGAATATTCTCTCGTTCCAGGAGCTCTCCCGTATTGTTCGATGTTATCGCGCGTGGATGACAATGAGCAACTGCATCGAACATGTAGGTGGAGGAGCTGTTGGAACGAAATGGACTGGCCTGTCGCTACCCTGTCTTAAATCCCACCAAGCACTTGTGGGATGCGTTACGGAACGTTCTGCAGTACATCCACGTGCACCAAAGATCATCCAGCAGTTTTGAAGCACGCTGGTGGAGGAAAGGAAGGAATCCCCTACCAGATGAACTCCTTACCAACCTTGTGGCCAGCATAGGGGTACGTTGCGGAGGGTGCATTGCAGTCCCTTGAGATCGCACACCCTGTTATGAACTTTGTTCATAATAAACAATGTCACGCCTTTTGTGTTGTCCAGGGGACCATCATAAATCGCGGTGACTTAGCATAATTGTGGTCTTTGAATATAAGTGTTATTTCTGTTTGCTTCATCGTGTATTTCTTGCAGTCAGGAGCCAAGTTTCATCGAGCTATGTTACTTGACCCCTGACAGATCATACAAAAGTTACTTTCTATTTCGTCCTTAAGTTTTGCACACCAATGTACGTTCGTCATTTGTCTTCTGCAGGCGAAGGATGTCGTCAGACAGGAATCCGACCTATCTCAATGAGCTTTACCAGCCTCTTACGTGGCACGCCATATGTGGAGGGAGGTTGAGGTATGGACGGGGGGGGGGGGAGGGAGGGGGGGCAGTGCCAGAGGAGGCATTAAGTGCCGATCGACCGGCATATAGGTCAGCTCTTGACAGATCTTTAAGTGGTGCAAATATAACTGTGGGTCTGTGCATTAACTGGCACTGGACGGGTACACGTATGACTTGCTCTGTGACCTGTGTGTTTCCACACCGTATTCTTGCTGAACTTCTTGGACACTGGTTGTCGATTGTATGTGTCCATCACACCTCTGTCATATTTGTATTTTGTGGACAAATAAAGGAGTGTCGAGTGTGACACCATTCCTCAGTCTTTTTTTTTTTTTTTCTCTCAGTGGATGCTACATTTGTATCTGTTGTAGCATGGACTACCTGACGCCACACTTTAATAAAACGACAGGATTATCATGTGATCTGTAAGGTGGTCAGCTGTACCAGACTAACTTCGAGATTTCGGTTGTGCCTCAACTCTGGCGCCATACGTTACGCTGTAAGATAGGTCAAGTAAGAAAATGGATGGAATACACGCTAATAGTATCGTTGATCGTTTATTATAATGGTCCTTATATGACTTATTCCAAGTCACTATCAGCATTTCCAGTTTTCATAAACATGACTTGTAAGGAAGGAATTACGCACACCTGAATGAACATTAAATTTCAACGAATGAGGATGAAATAAATTATAGTATCATATAAACCACTGCGCTAAACAAACTTATGAAAGATATCTACCCTGCATAAGGCGTGGTGGAAACAGAGGACGAAAAGTATTTTTTATCTTGGGATAGTGTTATAATAAAAACTTTGTAAAATATTTTCTATCGGCGGTGTTCCACGGCTGTAGCGCTGCAAAAACCATCTCAGAAAACTCCACGACATCTGATAAATGGAACTTTTCGTTTCGCAACAACTATTTTCGATCTACAAGATCAGACGACATAACATCACCTCTGTATGTATGTATACATCATGATTGAGGTAATGAACTTACTGTCTCAAATTTTAAGTAAAATCTACTTCTAAATTGCTATATTTAAGATGTCAAGTATGAATAAAATTACGGGTTCAATGAGCAAGTCGTACATTCTACCTGCGTTTTACGTTCACACGGAACTATCAGTGCTACAGTGTTCACCAGTATATGTTCTTATGTGAGTACATAATTGATACTTTCTTGGCTTGATCATGGTCTCTAGACAGAACCTTGTAGCACTGCAATGAGTTAAGTTAATGACTGTCAGTCTACGATAAAAATGTCTTTTTTCTTCATTCGAAACACTATTCCGTTTTTCTCCGTGTCTCTCCAATCGTACGTTTGTTTCTTGATTCCATCTACTTTATGTAACTGACAGAATTCTTGGGGAATTTCTTCAGTGACGTTAAAAAGTATATAAAGATGAAATGTGTGTCCCAGCATGATGATATAACAAAGGCTACTTCTTCGTACTTACTCAGAGCTATTTCATTGAGATACTGTACATTCCTACCAGTTCTTGCTTCAGCCTCAATAAAGTCGTTCCTGCAAGTGTTCTAAAAACTTGCACTGCTTATAACGCACTAGCCTGTATGTCACTCTTCCCTAACAACCGAACCTTTAGCCATATATAACACTAACGTGCAGTGAAACACGCTAATGTTACCCTCTGAGATGATTTTGAATTTTGACCGCGCCCGAGTCTAATGGACAAAGGTATCGGACTATAATTTTGAATATGGTGAAATTAACAGAAAACTAAACGGACTAACCTGAGGAGTTAATGAAAGTGGTAAAATCATAAGTGAATGAAAAAAATGAACGGTCGCCAGCCCAATTAGTCACATTAATTTGGAAATATATGTTTAAGAAAATTGAACACTGGTTGTTGAAGTTACTTTCGTTGATATTTCCCTTTGAATAGCAAATTGGATACAAACTGACACAGTGCACTCTGAACTGTGTGTGGCAGCAGTTACCAATAACGCACACACCAGTAACTTATACGGAGTAGATTTGCACCAAGCTCATACTAAAGACAGCTACACTCAAACGCATTACTCAATCAAACACTGAAACGTTACTCCATGAAGTGCAGAACTAAATTTGGACATGAGGGGATTTTATCTTAACTGATATGAAAAAAAACAAATAAAGATGAATAATATCATAAATGCACTGTTTAAACTCCTCTACAAATATCATTTTTCCTTTGCAACAGTAATAGTTCAATTTTCTTTCTAATAGGTGGAGAATATGATGGGGACCCATAAACTAGTTTCACTAGTCAACGCTCTCCGATTATTACAGTAGAAAAGACTAATTCAAAAGGCTAATCATTCACTTCACTTGGAGTAGTTCATAATTTACTTTGCAAAAGATTAAATTCATCACTGGGCTTAATTAACTTCAAAAAAGGAACCATTCACGATAGAAATCAAAACCACACTGTTTTTAAAATGAGCTTAAGTTATTTGCCTTTTTATCACCTGTGAAGCAGGTATTCTAGACTGTAATCCTACAAAACTATATTTTGTAATAAAATAAGCACACTATAACAAGAGCCTATCCAACTTCACTTTTGTGGTTCTAACTTTAACTTTTATTATTCGTTTTATATTAGACAAAAATCACTTTTAAACACCTGAATGCAAGAATTGTTCATTCAAATCAGGCTACTCGGTTTTGGTAGCACTTAGGTGAGGACCCTGCATAGGTTCGTGGCCATGATAGAAAATACGGTCCCGGACACTGATTTATAGTGTTGCGATTAGTATGAAAACAACACACAAATTAACTGGTCTATGGCTCATACAATACTGAATGTATGCAGTTAGTGTAGCAGTGGCGAAGCTTGGGAGCAAGCGACATGGCGCATAACTGTACTCACTGCTCTTGATGTTCGAATACTCTATAAAATCTCTTCTTGGCGTCGGATTTTCAACATATTACAGCAATTACTTTATGCTGAGAATACCAAATAATAGCCAGATCCACATCCGAGGCAAATGCTTTGTAAAGCAGCTTCCAATTGCCTCTCTTAGCACCGTCGAATTGTACGGTGCTACGGTTAGCCACATACTGCGTAGCGTTCACACCAAGGAGCCGCTCAGTTCGACCGCCAAAATCATCTTTTCCATCTCGCCATTCCACTTCCGTTGCGGGGGGGGGGGGGGGGTTCCCTACAGTTTTTACATGTTACAAATACAAGTGCCCGTGCCCTAAGCATGAACCAGCTTTTAATAAACATACACATATTACAATAATTTACCATTTTAACATATCTTTTTGCTCTTCTCATATATACATTACAAAACTAATTTTCTTGTCACATATCAAGGAGTTTAAATAAATTAGAATACACACTCCATAATTGCAGGTACACAGTTACGTAATATAAACCCACTTCTAATCGATATAAGTGTTACATACTGCTGCAGGTGAAAATCTGCAGCTAATTGAACATCTGAGTTGAAATGCCATTTGTACATTGCATAGTATCTGATTTTTCGTTTCATGTGGCTGACACAAACGCACATGTACTTAACTCAACAGAAGCTACCTGGTAACCAAGATACATCATCGTGTTATAATACGTAAGCGCATTAGGGTAACCTAACGCCCTTACATTGACATGAAAAGTATCAGATTCATCGTACCGCAAGCAACAAAACAAGACATCCATGGAATGAGGCTGTAATCTTCTTCTGTGGATTTTCTGGCTCAGTACGACTAAATGCCGAATGTTTCCTTCAACAAATCTACTTTCATCTGTCCATTGTAATTGGGTCTCAGATTCTAACCAGGTTAAACGAACATTCACTTACAGAGAAGATGAAAACAGAGCCAGTTTATGATTTTTCTATGAACTAATACCTTCAATTTATTGACCTGATTATCGTTTCGTTCTGGAAAGACCGATGTTCTTAGCAGGCAATAAGGGTAAAACTTGAGTTGTAAAGTCCATGGATAAAAATTCACGACACGTTTTTGAAATAAGTTTCTATTATCAGCTGAGACAAGACATACGAGGGTGAGTCAAATGAAAACCTTAAATTTGTAATAACAAATCGAAATTTCTAGCTGTTATCCTGTAAGTTGGTAAGCGTGCTACAAACAGCGTGCAGAATGGCCTGTAGGTGGCAGCATAGTACAGATGCACACATACCGTCGCAGTATCAGTATAAAGATGGCCGCCCCACTTGCGACTTGCACCAGGGAAGAACAGCGTTTTGTTATTCGGTTTTTGCGTAGTGAAGGTGTGAAACCTATTGAAGTTCATCGACGAATGAAGGTTCAGTACGGTGATGCATGTTTGTAACAGCAGCAAGTCTACGAATGGAGTAGAAAGTTCGCAAATGATGTGACTTCAGTGGAAGATGCTTCTCGTCCAGGTCAGGTACAACGAGTTGTGACTTCACAGAACATTGCAGCAGTTGATGCCATAGTGAAGGAAAACCACCGGGTGACACTGAATGACATTGCCGCATGTTTACAGATTAGTCATGGGTCAGCACACCATATTGTGCATGATGTGCTCCAGTTTCACAAAGTGTCTGCCAGATGGGTGCCACGGCAGCTGACTCCTGAAATGAGAGAACGACGTGTTGATGCTTGTGAAGAACTTCTTTGACGCTTTGAACGAGAAGGTGATGGCTTCCTTGCAAGAATCGTTACTGGGGACGAACCTGGGTTCACTTCCACCAACCGCAAACGAAGACAGTGAGCAAGGAATGGCGCCTTTCCTCATCACCAAAACCAAAGAAGTTTCGAACAGAACTATCAGCAGGGAAGGTTATGCTGACTCTCTTTTGGGAGAAAAGGGCGTCATTTTGGAGCATTACATGCCTAAAGGGACCACTGTCACCAGTGCATCATACACAAATCTCCTAAAAAAATCATCTGCGGCCTACCATCAAATCAAAGCGACGTGGATTGCTGTCAGCAGGTGTCCTTTTGCAACATGACAATGCAAGGCCCCACACAGTCCGTACAACAGTTGCAACAATCACAGACCTGCATTTTAAGTGTCTTCCTCATCCATCACTCACCAGACCTTACCCCAAATGATTTACATATGTTTGGACCACTCAAAGATGCAATTGGTGGAAAGAAGTTCCGTTCTGATGAAAAGGTACTCTACGCGGTGCATGAGTGGTTGCGCGGACTACCAAAATAATTTTTTTCTAAAGTAATTTATGCACTTTGTAAGCGCTGGAGGACTTGCATTGAGCGTGGAGGAGATTATGTTGAAAAGTGATACAGCTTTGTACCACTTCTGCACAATAAATAATATTCAAAAAAATATTTAAGATTTTCATTTGTCTTACCCTCGTATAAATAGATGAATATATTAACTATGAAGGGCTGCCCCCTTGCTCACTGGCTCATAGCCCACTGTGAAATTGCCCACCTAAATATTGTTGACATAGTGGGCTCGCTGTTATACTCACCGTGTGCCGTGGATATTACACGATGTGAGGCACCTAGAAGCAAAGTCAGTGATCTCCAAGTTTTTTCAGAAGTTACTATATGGTAGAAATTGATTGTCCTTGGTGTTTTCTAGCAAAATCCGCCAGTTTAAAGATGAAAAAGCTATTGTAAATGAGTTTCTTTCCCTCCTGAAAACTAGGGTTAGAAGCAAAGGCTGCAATCTCCATGATCATCTGTTACAGTCTGAGGAGCAAAGCCTGCAATATCCTCATTGACCAGTCAGACACCGCATGCTGTCCACGTGATTTCCAACCGTTATATTTCGTTTGTTAAACTACAGCAAGGCATTAAATTGTCATGCCCTGTGTTAATGGTACTTCTATAGAGTTTTTACAACAGTACCAATTAATATATTGTAAAATACACTGTGAAATGAACAGCACGATGAAAAATCTAAAGCAGAAAAGATACTGAAGGCTCTGAATGCTTGGTATTTCCACTTTTCTCCCTGTAACAGATACATACTGAAGAGATCAACCAACAACCAGTGCAATACATTAGTAAGAGATGAGAAATTCTAAATGCTTAACATAGATACCTATAAATATAACACACATGTTGCTCAAATGCTACCAAAAGCGCATTCAACCACTGCAACACCACCTTGTCAATCTTGAGAATATGGCCGATATCACGCTTCCTTCAAATTTATTTTGGTGATAACCGGAGTCCGAATCGGAAACTGGATTTTTATCATACTCTAATTTACAACGTCCATCCATCAGATATCCCTAACGTGGCAGCCAATAATAACAGTTAAAGTGAACCAATGAAAGTCTCCAGACTTGTGTGTGCAGAAAAGTTACGTTGTAATCTCTTATAACTTCGACTAATGAAAAATAAAATATAAATCTGTGGTAATATGCTTTATCGTTAATATAATAATGATCTTTGATATCCATATTTAATTTCAAGCCTTTAAATACACATTCAGTTACAATCCTGGCTGAGATGCAAAATCAGTAAAATTCCAAGGCGGAAGCAAAAACAGCACTTCCCCAATTAAAAGCGTTATTATCTGTTGTGACAGCTACTTCAAGGTAAAAATATTATGTAAAACTGTTTCGCTAATTTCAGTAAACATAATCAAATTTTAGTCCCATGGACGCCTGTACAGTTTTTTCCTTCTAATGTAAATTTTCGAAAGTGGAGATTACTGACTTTGTTTCTAGGCAACTCAAGTACCTGGTATTTGTGTCACTAAATGTTTCCTGTGTCAATAATATGCTTGGGCGAAGTTTGTATATATGTCTGTGTATTAGTTTTCAAGGAGACACAATGTGTAGCTAATACGAATCTATAAATTATTTCCGCCTTAAGCTAGAAATTATTTCTTAAAAAATTCGAGTGTTATAAACAAATAACAGTTCTCTGCGTTAATAACTTTTTAATTGTGTCACTACGTTTTCCGAAAAATTACACCATCTTCAGAGGGAGAATTACGAAATTACATTCTTGTTACTAGTGCGAAGCACAGAAGCCTTTTCACAGCACCAGTAGTATTGAAAAACTCGTAACGTTTGCTAGCGATATTTCTTTTTTTCCGGCAACAGCACTGCTAAAGGTCCAAAAATCAATTACTCAAGATTGTTGTGCATTTATTGGTAAAGTAGAACCAAAGAGATGCTGCTTACTTCTATTTTTTTTTTGCATTTTCTCTCACTGTACATGAACTAAGAAAGTAACAGCTTAAGTACAGTAAAGGGCACATATAACAGTTTGCAGCTTCTATTTGATTTTACTTTACCAGTAGGTACACGCTACTCTTGCTACTCTTGCATAATTTATGTTTTTAACTGTAGTAGTGCTGTTTCTGAAAAAGTAACTATTGTAACCAGCAACAGAAGAAACATAATCAGTTTTCACTTGGCTTGCTGCTGTCAATAGGCATCTGTGGCCTGCGCTACCACCAACAAAGTAAATAAGTAATTCTCCTCCTGAAGATGATGATATAAAGCATCTAAAAGCGAAATGGTATACCAAATAAAAGACTGACCTGAAAAATTCCTTTGTTTATATATATTTGTCATTAGTCCCTCCAAGGACTGAGCCTTGAAGTGACGGGGGGGGCTCAGTACTCAATCACACAGACTGCCAATGCGGCACAGTCTATTTGTAATACCTGGTCGCTTGGTAAGAGGAGAGAGGAAGCCAATTAGTCGGCAACATGGGAGATGTGGTGAAAAAGATAAAATGGCTTCTGAGGCGGATGAAGATATTAAAAGCAAAGAAGATGAATGAGTCAATTTGTCCTGACATTGATACATCAACGCTAGTAAAGGCGGAAAGGATGGACTCTCAGAACGGCGGATCTAGCAGATGAGGCAACCCACCAAGCAGAACGAAAATCCACGTCGCGTCTGAATTGAGCAAGCGACTACGTAGTCAGCGTCTGTTTACATATTGATGGCTGCTATAAAAACCAGTTGCATCTGTTACCAAAGCGGTCAGTTACGAAAGACGTCTGTTTCCATACTGGGCGGCTGTTATAACCCATCTGGCGATATGAACATAGATGTAACATCCCGCGAAGGGGTTAACACGTACTCTTAATTTACTTTCAACCAAGACTTGATGATAAACACTGAACGCAAAAGCACTTCAGAAGGTAAACAATCCTTCATCACTGGTAACAGTGATGCAAATATGCCATAGGATCCCGGAGAGCCTAGAACTTCATGTAAGGAAGAGTTGGAGCTTCATAGAACTTCTCGCCTATGGCATGCGAAAAATTTTTGCTAGGCACAGTGAATCTCAACACTTTAAAAGAGACAGGGTAACTTAAATGATTGACGGAAGTATTAAACATACGCAGCATACCCATACTAGCACTTCAGGAAACCAGTTACGGAGTTGAGAACGCATTTCAATGAAAGGGCTACAAGATTTATGAAGGGAAACCTGCCACAAAGAATAAACAGAAAGTCACTAAGCTTGTGACAGCTTTCATGGTCAAACGGGGTGTAACAGAATCCATAACATGCTTTGCGTCCCCATCGAAGCAAATATCATTTCTCTCGTTCAGATCAGCGAATGATGACTATACCATCATAAACGCACATGCACCTACCAACAATGCCAACAGAAAAAATACAGAAAAAGTCGAGCAGTTCTGGGAAACACAAGAAAATGAGACATCAAAAATACCAAAGCACCACATAAAATTTCAACGCACAGATTGGCAGAGAAGAGAAGTGCAAGGCAACAATGGGAAACTTTCCAGCAAACAGAAGCAACAGTAAGATTTGAGAAAAGCTCATCAACTTCTGGAGACATTTCGACTTAAAAGTAATGTCAATCTTTTTCAGCAAATTACCAAGGTGTAAGATGATCTGATCTTCTAATACATATTCAGGTTCATATCAACTGGATTTATGGCAATAATCAAACAATAACGTACAGAATTCATGAATGTACGGGTCAGAAGAGGACTAGGCATAGATTCGCATCATTTTTAACAGAAATAGAAGCGTAATTTAAATCTAAAAAACCAAACCCCAAAATTAAAAAGTCAATATAATTGAAACGAAATTTATATTAGACAACAGGGACTATTTATGTTAATAAGCTTCAGACAAAAAAAGATGGTAAATTGGGACGAAATCAGAGAAGCACTGACAGAAACTGTGAAAGAACTAGATCAATCACGAAGAAGAAGGAAACAGAGGTGGTGGAATAACACGTGACGAAGCGACATAGCATACACTAACAGTTTGGAAAAAATGGAACTCCTGCAAAAAAGGAGACTGGACTCATCGTCGAAATCAAAAAACAGACATCAAAAATTATTTGAACAGAAAAACGGAAATATGACAAAAACGATTAGGAGAAACATATACAAAATTCAGACTGAACAACACTACGGATTTCTACAAAGTTTTCAAAGAAGAAATAACAGCGTACAAGCCAGTGAGCCTACACTTCAAAAATTCAACAGGCAAACTGATTACCAACAACAAAGACAACTGTCAGTTACTAGAAAAATACTTCAAAAATCCTCTAAATTGCGAGGAATCAACACGACTATCAGACAAACTTAAAAAGAAAAATCCACTATCAGAACTCCCGTCACTGCATCAAATAGAACAATACATTGGCCGGCTGAAACACAGAGCGCCAGATGAAGACGGGATATTAGCTGAGATGCTGGTACTGGGATGGAAGTAGACAGATGAACCCAAGCATGAGCTTGTTAAAGATTGCTGGGAGTAATGAAGAATACCAGACAGCCACGAGTATAAACAAGCCATAATCCATCCACTACGTAAAAAGAGATACAGGACAGACACCAGCAATTACCGAGGCATATCTCTGTCACCTACAAAATTATATCCAAAAAACTACTGAATAAGATAAAAGACTAAGCAGAACACACAACTGGCGTGTACCAAGCAAGTTTTAGAAAAAACAGACCGTAGGCAGAGCAAATTTTTAACATGAAAATGATCTTCAGGACAAGAACAATGAGGAACATTAACATGGTCGTTACATTCATCGATTCTAAAAAAAGTCTGCGATTCTATCTGTAGACAGTATTCCAAAAGCTAGAAGAAGGATATATCGACAAAACCACCAAACAATTACTCGAACACACACACACAAACACAACTTCAAAAGTTAAATTCGTAGAAGACGTTTTTGAAATTTCACAACTAACACAAGTCTTCGACAGGACGATGGGTTCTCACCGATTCTCTTCAACCTGGCCTTAGACAAGGTGATGAGAAAGTGGGATAAAGAACTGTAAGAGAAAAACATCGAAGGAATCCCTCTAGGACAAAGAAGAGGAAGATGTGAAGTGAAACGTTTCGCTTTTTCTGACGATATCGCAGTAATTTCTGAGGAAAAAATAGGTGCAAAGTTAAACACACAAACACTTCACGTAAGTGCAGCTAACATCAGATTACTAATATCGTATGAGAAAACGGAATACACTGAACATAAAGACACAACGAAAGATAAACACAAACAAAACACGGAAACAATGAAAGAGCTGATATGTTTAAGTAATTGGGAGAATGGATACAATCAAGTGGATTAGATAATACCACAAGTAAAGAGAGATCGAGGACAATGGAATTAGTATAGTTTCGCCCAAAACCGATGCAATAAAAGATCGGTATTATTCGAGGTAAGAATTACACATTATACTTTCTGAATGCCTAACTCTGAATAAAAGATGCGAACAAGGATAACTGAAAAATAAAGAAATGAAATTAACTAGAAAAATTTTAGGAGCCGGCCACTGCAGCCGAGCCGTTCTAGGCGCTTCAGTCCGGAACCGCCTGTGCTATGGTCGCAGATTCGAATCCTGCCTCGGGCATGGATGTGTGTGATGTCCTTACGTTAGTTATGTTTAAGTACTTCTAAGCCTAGGGGACTGATAACCTCAGATGTTAAGTCCCATAGTGCTTGGAGCGATTTGAACCATTTTTTGAAAAATTTTAGGACCACAAAAGAACAACGATAACAACTATACGAACAGAAAAAAATATACAGAAACATAGGAAGAGGAGATTAAAGTTTTACTGTCATATTTACAGAATGAATCACATTAGGCTGACGAAGAACATTTTTAATTTCATTTGCAAATTAAAAAGTACCACGGGATTGGTGGAAAAGAAGTGAAAGGCTTTTATAAAACTTAACGTCACAGAAGACACCATACACGACAGGCAAAATTTCAGGTTACTGATCAGTACTGCAAAATTTCTTGTTCAACATCAAAAACCACAGCTTGAGAGGGTTAAGTCAAATGAAAGAGATAGGCCATCTGCCAACGCATAAAGAAGTTCTGGGAAGAACGAAAAAGATTGTACCTTAGTATTAGCCGTTGCGACCTATAACTGGCCAAACTCAGTAATAAAAAATTGTCAATAGTTTTCATGATGCCATCCTTTACGGAGAAAATTGTCATTAATAATTCGGGAGTTTTACCAAGAAACGTTTCTGACTGGAGCTATTAGTTTTATTGTCTGTTAAGAAAAGTAGGTTGATATGGTATTCGCTGTTATGTTATTGCAAGCTGTTGATTTGAATTTCCCAGAATACTGGGGCGTTTTGTGAGCATAGAACTAATACTGCTGAAGCATAGCTCTCTGGTTAGCACACGCATATTTGTAAAATTACATAACGAGAAAAAATAATCAGATGAGAATTTATGTTTCAATAGTAAATCAAATACTTGGCTGGTACTATCAAAGCGACACAACTGGTATAAAGTTAGTAGTTTATACAGCCACGAAAATCTGGAATAAAATTTATAAAACTTCATGGCCTAGTACCGTAGTAATTATTACTAGAGTCTCATATCATTTTGAAATTAGTAGGCTAATTGCTAAGTGAGGGTAGGCAGAACATACTGTGTGGTAACATAGAAGATGAATGGTCCAGCCGAGTAGAAGCAGTATGTCATAACTAGTTTAGTTGATATGAGTGAAATTCGTCCGGAAACAATACCTGACAACAATAATCTAATAAGTCAGTGGTGGGCTTCTTTAGTACTGACACTACAGTCCGCAAATGTGTGGTCTGCTCGACGAGTCATGACGTCAGGCGTTAGTGTGTATCATCCGTAGTGTTGGTAATAGCTTTCTCAGCAAATGCCATTTCAAGGTAGATACAGAGGCCGTATTCATGAACCCATTTCCCAACGCTGCTAGGAATACTTTTCAAACTGGACGGCTTCAACTAGCCATTGCACATAATTCACAAGCAGACTTCGCACCGCAGCATTTGTAGTGTATTCTTCGGCCGAAGGAACATTTGCGAGGTATTATTGCTTTTCCAAAGCCTCGTTAGTATAATCCAGCAGTCGGTACCAACCAACCGTAGAGTAAGAATGAAACAATCTGTCACAAATAACAAAGAATCGAATACTTTTTGACTCTATGAGACAGCATACAGGAAGAACGTAGCAACATTTCGTTTCTGTGACATTAGTGTTGCACTGGAACTTTAATCTTTTTACATTGCATACACATACATTATGTGCCCCACTAAGTTTATCACGAATATGAGCATCTTTTTAGAAAACAGCTTAAAAAATACCACTTTGGAGACCTTTACTTCAATTCGCTGCCAGGGTATTAAATATTTTAAATATTTAAAAAAGTTAGTTGCGTTTAGATGTACTTACGTAACGTATATTCCCATGACATGATGGTGGAAGGCCACATCAACCCCAACACCAAACACCACTGTAAGAGAAAAAAGTAGACTGTTAGTGCCACTAAAATTTGAAATCTGCCATAGCTTACAACTGTGTTCTAATTTATGATTTGACAAAAGACGAAAGATTTTCTTTTATCTGTGTTGCAATACATCTGTTTTTAATGTACGTATCGTGCAATACGTTTTTCGTTGGTATTCTCCGTTACCACTGCTCTAACAATTTAGTAATTTTGTCCACAATGATTGCGTATCAAAAAGGAGTCTTCCATGTGAGCCTTAACCTTGCGAAAAGAAAAGAACGACGTCGAAAGCACTGTAATCCATCACCACCGCATTTTTTTTTTATTTTTTATTTTTTTTTTATTTTTTTTTTTTTTTTTTTTTTGAGACGAGAGTGTATTAGACGTTTTCCGGAGTTTTCCATTAGGTCCATCGCCACCAATGAAATGCAGTTCACAGCCTCGTTAATTTTCAACTGCAATTTAAAAAATAATAAAACTCAGCTAAAAATGTGTACACACACACACACACAGAAATACGAGCTGTATGCATTATGTCAAGTTTAAAACTTTAAAAAAGGAGAAAGCGATGGAAACACAGTCACACTTAGAACGCTACTACAAAGACGCCGTTCTCCTGCTCCAAGAGATCGGAAAGGACATCAGCGACTCGCTGTCTCCAACAGTGTTGTGAAAGGATGGACTGAGAATGGGAAGACATTCTCGGAAACTCCATTCATGGAGCTGCCCGAGCATAATATACCACCAAGTAATGTAAGTCTTCTCGATGTCAAGAAATATACTCAAGAGATGATGCCGGGCAGGAGCCCGCAGTATAGTCCATCCCAGGAGAGCTAGGTTATCAAACGTATAGTGAAAGTGACCTGGATTATAAGATCCAGACAAGGTGGCAGTTGACCATCCACCTCAAGGTCTTTCCCACGCAGTTAATGAGAGCGACATCACTATAACTACGCGAGCGTTGGTGGTCTTTCCCGTGTTTCCAAAGTGGAATTGAAATTTCCTCCCGCCAGGAGTCAGGAAAGTGACCTGACGCCAAAATGAGGTTCAACAGCACAAAGAGGATTTCCTTGCTGGGCCCTTTGAGGTTTGAAGGACCCCATTGTGATCAGATGACGTGTCACGAACTGCAGATAAGGAAGATCCCAGTCCCCACAAGAGAAGAGCAGGTGCATTCTTCGTCAGTGGCGGAACTGAAGTACCAGATATCCCTCTCAGTAATCACTTTTTAGCGTCGGAAAGTTGAATCCTGACTGGCAGTGACAGTGACTGTGGTAATAGGGGCCGCAATAGTTTGGGCAATGTCTCACGGGTTGGTCTTAGGGACTTCCATTCCCCATTACAGCAGCCACCGGGCAATTCTCTCATCTCCCAGAAATCCTCCTGGTGATCTACCAGCCAACTGCACTTTTAAAGGAACGATTTATAGTGACCAGGAACTGTTGTCACGATCTCCTTTTCCTCTCTCTAATAATTAGACATTTCGCCCTTGCCACCCTAAAGTGGGTGACTGGAATTCGAGTGTAGGAAAAGGGAGAGAAGGAAACATAGTAGGTGAATATGGATTGGGGGACAGAAATGAAAGAGGAAGCCGCCTGGTCGAATTTTGCACAGAGCACAACATAATCATAACTAACACTTGGTTTAAGAATCATGAAAGAAGGTTGTATACATGGAAGAACCCTGGAGATACTAAAAGGTATCAGATAGATTATATAATGGTAAGACAGAGATTTAGGAACCAGGTTTTAAATTGTAAGACATTTCCAGGGGCAGATGTGGACTCTGACCACAATCTATTGGTTATGACCTGTAGATTAAAACTGAAGAAACTGCAAAAAGGTGGGAATTTAAGGAGATGGGACCTGGATAAACTAAAAGAACCAGAGGTTGTACAGAGATTCAGGGAGAGCATAAGGGAGCAATTGACAGGAATGGGGGAAATAAATACAGTAGAAGAAGAATGGGTAGCTTTGAGGGATGAAGTAGTGAAGGCAGCAGAGGATCAAGTAGGTAAAAAGACGAGGGCTAGTAGAAATCCTTGGGTAACAGAAGAAATATTGAATTTAATTGATGGAAGGAGAAAATATAAAAATGCAGTAAGTGAAACAGGCAAAAAGGAATACAAACGTCTCAAAAATGAGATCGACAGGAAGTGCAAAATGGCTAAGCAGGGATGGCTAGAGGACAAATGTAAGGATGTAGAGGCCTATCTCACTAGGGGTAAGATAGATACCGCCTACAGGAAAATTAAAGAGACCTTTGGAGATAAGAGAACGACTTGTATGAATATCAAGAGCTCAGATGGAAACCCAGTTCTAATCAAAGAAGGGAAAGCAGGAAGGTTGAAGGAGTATATAGAGGGTCTATACAAGGGCGATGTACTTGAGGACAATATTATGGAAATGGAAGAGGATGTAGATGAAGATGAAATGGGAGATATGATACTGCGTGAAGAGTTTGATAGAGCACTGAAAGACCTGAGTCGAAACAAGGCCCCCGGAGTAGACAATATTCCATTGGAACTACTGACGGCCGTGGGAGAGCCAGTCCTGACAAAACTCTACCATCTGGTGAGCAAGATGTATGAAACAGGCGAAATACCCTCAGACTTCAAGAAGAATATAATAATTCCAATCCCAAAGAAAGCAGGTGTTGACAGATGTGAAAATTACCGAACTATCAGCTTAATAAGTCACAGCTGCAAAATACTAACACGAATTCTTTACAGACGAATGGAAAAACTAGTAGAAGCCAACCTCGGGGAAGATCAGTTTGGATTCCGTAGAAACACTGGAACACGTGAGGCAATACTGACCTTACGACTTATCTTAGAAGAAAGATTAAGGAAAGGCAAACCTACGTTTCTAGCATTTGTAGACTTAGAGAAAGCTTTTGACAATGTTAACTGGAATACTCTCTTTCAAATTCTAAAGGTGGCAGGGGTAAAATACAGGGAGCGAAAGGCTATTTACAATTTGTACAGAAACCAGATGGCAGTTATAAGAGTCGAGGGACATAAAAGGGAAGCAGTGGTTGGGAAGGGAGTAAGACAGGGTTGTAGCCGCTCCCCGATGTTGTTCAATCTGTATATTGAGCAAGCAGTAAAGGAAACAAAAGAAAAATTCGGAGTAGGTATTAAAATTCATGGAGAAGAAATAAAAACTTTGAGGTTCGCCGATGACATTGTAATTCTGTCAGAGACAGCAAAGGACTTGGAAGAGCAGTTCAATGGAATGGACAGTGTCTTGAAAGGAGGATATAAGATGAACATCAACAAAAGCAAAACAAGGATAATGGAATGTAGTCTAATTAATTCGGGTGATGCTGAGGGAATTAGATTAGGAAATGAGGCACTTAAAGTAGTAAAGGAGTTTTGCTATTTGGGGAGCAAAATAACTGATGATGGTCGAAGTAGAGAGGATATAAAATGTAGGCTGGCAATGGCAAGGAAAGCGTTTCTGAAGAAGAGAAATTTGTTAACATTCAGTATAGATTTAAGTGTCAGGAAGTCATTTCTGAAAGTATTCGTATGGAGTGTAGCCATGTATGGAAGTGAAACATGGACGATAAATAGTTTGGACAAGAAGAGAATAGAAGTTTTCGAAATGTGGTGCTACAGAAGAATGCTGAAGATTAGATGGGTAGATCACATAACTAATGAGGAAGTATTGAATAGGATTGGGGAGAAGAGAAGTTTGTGGCACAACTTGACCAGAAGAAGGGATCGGTTGGTAGGACATGTTCTGAGGCATCAAGGGATCACCAATTTAGTATTGGAGGGCAGCGTGGAGGGTAAAAATCGTAGAGGGAGACCAAGAGATGAATACACTAAGCAGATTCAGAAGGATGTAGGTTGCAGTAGGTACTGGGAGATGAAAAAGCTTGCACAGGATAGAGTAGCATGGAGAGCTGCATCAAACCAGTCTCAGGACTGAAGACCACAACAACAACAACACCCTAAAGACGCGAGGTTGTCTGCGTTTGGCCACTGCTTGAACCCACGCAGAGCCACCTCCTTGATCCTTATGGCAGGACGACATTCTCCTTAGATTGCCTGCTAACGACTGCCACCTTTTCAGCTAGCCTGAAGTTTGTGGAATGGATGCTTCAGAGGCGCCGTACATCATTTGAGTAACATGATTCATCAATTCCTGGAAACTGTCTTCGCGGTCAAACAGATCAAGTTGGCAGTAAAACGTCTGGTGTACCCTACTAAGCACCCATCGTGGTTGTTTTCTTTCGGGCACACTATCCCGCAGGTGAACCCAGCTAGGGAAGTGATCAGTTGAGTGCACGTTATCAACCACTTACTACTGAGCGGGTGTGTGGAAGGCCCAGAGTGCGTAAAAAGAAATAGGCAGCAGTAAAAGACCCTGTTGCAGTGCTGATTCGCGTGCTCTACCCCTGTTCAAAAAACACGCACTTGAGGACATGAGAACGCTCTCAATTGCTCTATCTTTGGGGCAGGTGGTTACAGATCCGCAAGCACATGGTATACATTAAAATCACCGCAGATGACGAATAGGTGTGTGTGGGGGGAGGGGGGGGGGGGGCAGCTGAGTCAAGAGGTCACGGAGAGTCTTTGAGTCTGGCACCTCATATGGGGGCACGCAGAGTGAACATATTCTCAACCGATGATGCACACGCACCGATACAGAGACTGCTTTCCGGCTCTTTGTGAGGGAAAGAAACGAGGAGTGGCAGGCCTTTGTTTACGAAAACTGCCACTCCTTAAGCTCTCTGCTCCCTAAGGTTATTCTTATTTTGGAGAATACAGCAACGTCGCTCCAGAACGGTAGGGAATTTAAACTGTATCTCCTGAAGACAGAGACACAATGGTCTACCCTGAGCTAATAGAAGTAATTCCTGAAACCATTCAGGCTCAACTGAAGTACGAAAGGTACCTTAACGGTGAGGTTTTTCTCTGTCTTCTGTCATTCCTCCGTGGTTCTTGCGTGGTTGGGAGATTGCATCGAGGGGTAGGTTACTTGAGGGACTTGCCAGTTCCCTTGGGCAGACATCAACGTCCACACAATCGATGGTATGGTTGTCGCGTGATCCATCAGATAGGACCAAGGTCGCATAGTTTAAAGGCTTCAGACTAGATCTGCGAAGGCAGCACATTCCTTGGTCCGTACTCGATGGGCACATGAGTGACGCAATACATTGAATATCTGGTTCGTAGACAGCGGAGCCGCATCTTTCACACGTTGCCTGACCGTTACAACACGTGGTGAAGTTACCGAAGCGCTGCCACTTTAGGCAAAGCGTTTGATTAGGTACTCAGAGCCTAACTTTTAGTTAATTAACAGATAACTTCGATAAACTGAAAGCCAGGATAAAAGTTGCTGAGTTCTGGAACTCACCACCAACACTTTTCATTAAATTTTGTACTTTAGTGATACGTTGGCTTTCCCATTTCTGTTAAAGTTCATTGATACCTGTGTCCGTAATGTTCCTGTAGGTCACACCTCCTTTAAAATAATTTAGTCCAGCGGGCAGCACACTGTTGGTAGCCTGTTCTCCAAGCAGACTGGCGTTTAACAACTTGTTTGCTTGGGTAGCTTTCAGTGCCTGGATCAGGACTGTACCATTGCAAAGCCTCTTGACAGACTTAAATTGTCCTGCAAGCTGTATCTTTGTAGAAAGGTGACAATTTTTCAAGTGAATTTTCGATGCATTTAACAACAAACAAATTATCTACCAAAGGATGTGTCCTACACTATTATTGCTTGCACTGAAATTCGCAGAAGTCTCAGGTGGACTACTGACACTGCATCTCTTTAGGATTTGGATGTTAATAACGCGCAACAGACCACCCACACTGCCGGGAGTAGAAGTAAGTGATTAGGCTGCATGGAAGTCCCACTAGCAGCTAGAAAAGTAAGCGTCCACCCAGACAGAGCCCCGCTTGCGTGGGTAAGCCTTATACAACTGAGATGCGGCAGTTTCTCCTTAGATTGCCTGCTAACGACTGCTCCATGTCAACAGCCAGACGTCTAATCAGCGCGCAACAGACCTTCAGATTGAGGGTTTTTGTAGAGGTTTTTACTATCCTCGCGGTCCTGGCGGTTAAGCAAAGATCCCCGTTCCCTGTGGCATACAACATTCCACTGTCGCGCCGCCTGTCGGTCGCTAAACGGCGTGCCCAGAGCTTACGGTTACAGAGGACTGCTCAAGAACCCGGGTTGGCCAAGCCTGTACCGAGCATTCGAATGCTAAGCTGCCTCAGGTATTCGTCATTTAGAACGACCCGTGGGCATGTGTGGCTTTATCTAAAATACCATGGACGCTTTACGCTTTGAGCTACCCCCGCACCCCCTCCTCCTCACCCCACCCCTCCCATCCACAACCACCCGTAGTTTACAACACACGAACATATACGACAATATATGAATCAAATTTTAATCCAATAACGATAATAGAGTTCCCAGTATGGTTGCTCATGGAAGGTGAAAAAATTATCATGTAAATGTGCGTTTAGTTCCAGCGCAAAAGTTCATTTTACATGTAAGTTGGGTTAAGGATATCGCACTGGCGCCAAAGTTCACCAAAATTCTTTCCGAGCCGCAGGGGACTTGTCAGGTGATTGCAAGATCGTCACACATCATTTTACCCACCTTCCACCGCTTATTTTGACGCCTCTGCAATGGAAGTCAGAACGGCGACAACCAGTGTTGAAATCACGTAGTTTTTCTTGTGAGTGGCCGAGTAAAATATTTCTGACATTTCGCCGCTCAGAAGCGGCATGAAAAGGTTTTAGGGGGTGATGTGAAGAGCGTTAATGGAACCATCCATTTCCGTGGGGCGTTGATTCCCACATATTCTCCGTTCGAATGTGTGATGAGCAAGCGGACGATGTACTTGCCTAGCTTTGACACTACTGACACCTCCGGACTTTCAACACTTCTCTAAGGACATCGTGGGGCTGCATCTCCACTGATCGTGGTCGTATCCCCTTTGAAGTACAGCGCGAACTAAATTTTTGCTCTCGTGCACTGTTTGGAACCATTATGGACCGTTCAGAACCATTCGACGAAACTAGAACATGATCACAACCAGCAGTTCTCCTATTTCGCGCCCTCCTGTGGCGTGAATAAAACGTAAAAGGGTACCTACAGGACTTCCCAGTTCAACAACATTTTCGGTGGCACCCCACTCATCTTCAATGAGAATTTTAAAAATGTATCTGTATAGAGACAGCCAGTAACACACGTTAGACGCCCACAGGGAGCCAATCCCTTTACAGTCCTCCGATTCCAGATGCCTGCCAGCAGGCGCCTGAGACTACTTCGCAGGTTGTCTCTGAAGATACATTTTTAAAATTCTCCATAAATGTGTTGCTGAACTGTAGAATCTTAGAAGGGCTTTTCCCCGTTTTATTCACTCATATGTCAAAGCATTCCCCTGTGATCGCGCCACATGAACGGAGAGCTGAATATGCATAAACAACCTTTGCTGCTTCCTATCACCATCAAATTTCGTCGAATGGCTTTGAACGGTCCCTAGTGGTTCCAACCTGGACACGAGAGCAAAACTTTCGGTCGCCCTGTACTCCAAAAGGTGCAATTTCGTTCAGTGGAGAGGCAGACCCACGACTTGCGTGGAGAAGGGTTGAAACGTCGGGGGAGTCAGCAGAGTCAGAGGTTATCAAGAACGTCGCCCTGTAGCTTATCTCACGGCGAACTGTCATTTTAGAACGTGACATGTGTGGGAAGCAACGCTTCAAAGAAAGGAATGGTTTCACTGCGGCCTTTTCGTGTCGATTCTGAGTGGTGGGGTGTCAGAAACGTTTTACTAGACCACCTGTAAGAAAACTGCGTGGTTTCAAAGCCGTTCTTCCTTCCATCGCAAATGTGTCAAAAAAAAGGGATGAAATACAGGCGAGAGCGGGTTTGACATGTCCACGATGGCGTTGGGCAGAATTGTGGTGAAATTTGATGCCATTGTGATATCATTAACCCAACTTACACGTCACTCGAGCATTTGAGCTCTGGTCTTTTTCTTGTATATGTGGACACCTTGCTGTTTCAAGCGAAACCAAGCCCGAGGGTGATGATGTAGGGCGACGAGCTTTTGCCTCACTACAGGGAAGAGTGGTACTCTCCTTTGAGGCAAATTTGAAACTTGTGCGTTGCAATGGTGGACTATTACAAGGTTTCGAAAAAGTGATCCTTTGTGTTGCAAGTGTGTTTGACGCCAGCGTGTCCATGAATATGGGATGACTGATGAGGACAACACAAACACCCAGTCCCTGAGCGAATAAAATATCCGACCCGGCTGGGAATCGAACACGGGGCTCTGTGATACGAAGGCAGCGACGCTAAACATTGTTTTCTCCACTTTGTTCGTCATTGTCCTAGTCATCTGGTCTGGTCGGACGTCACATGATACCCCTTCCAGCACATTGTTGAATACTTCACTCAGCCAACCATCCTCTGAGCGAACACTCTGAGTTACCGTGCCGGTTCCACTAGACCACGAGCTGCAGACACCAAGTACGGAGATTAGTCTGGTAAACTAAACTGAAGGGGCATAATTCGAAACCCTTGTTAAACTGACGTAAATACCTCTTGTTTCAGAACACAGTTTTTTAAAAAAGTGATCTCGCCGAAATTTCGCACACTTTGAACTCTTTTATACAATAGTAAAGTGGGTTCAGCTGGAGAACTCAAAGCGATGTATTATGCATTTGTCCATGCGATAATGAGACAAAAAATAAATTGATTGGAGAACATTACTTCGATCATGTGCAACGAAGCTGCCATGAGCACCATAAATGCACCGCCTATGAGTGTAGACTACTACACTACTGACCATTAAAATTGCTACACCGAGAAGAAATGCAGATGATAAACGGGTATTCATTGGATAAATATATTATACTTCAACTGACATGTGATTACATTTTCACGCAATTTGGGTGCTTAGATCCTGAGAAATCAGTACCCAGAACAACCATCTCTAGCCGTAATAACGGCCTTGATACGCCTGGGCATTGAGTCAAACAGCTTGGATGGCGTGTACAGGTACAGCTGCCCATGCAGCTTCAACAGCATACCACAGTTAATCAAGAGTAGTGACTGGCGTGTTGTGACGAGCCAGTTGCCCGGCCACCATTGACCAGACGTTTTCAGTTGGTGAGAGATCTGTAGAATGTGCTGGCCAGGGCAGCAGTCGAACATTTTCTGCATCCAGAAAGGCCCGTACAGGACCTGCGACATGCGGTCGTACATTATCCTACTGAAATGTATGGTTTCGCAGGGATCGAATGAAGCGTAGAGCCACGGGTCGTAACACATCTGAAATGTAGCGTCCACTGTTCAAAGGGCCGTCAATGCGAGCAAGAGGTGACCGAGACGTGTAACCAATGGCACCCCATACCATCACGCCGGGTGATACGCCAGTATGGCGATGACGAATACACGCTTCCAATGTGCGTTCACCGCGATGACGCCAAACACGGATGAGACCATCATGATGCTGTAAACAGAACCTGGATTCATCCGAAAAAATGGCGTTTTACCATTCGTGCACCCAGGTTCGTCGTTGAGTACACCATCGCAGGCGGCCCTGTCTGTGATGCAGCATCAAGGGTAACCGCAGCCATGGTCTCCGAGCTGATAGTCCACGTTGCTGCAAACGTCGTCGAACTATTTGCGCAGATGGTGGTTGTCGTGCAAACGTCCCCATCTGTTGACTCAGGGATCGAGACGTGGCTGCACGATCCGTTACAGCCATGCGGATAAGATGCCTGTCATCTCGACTGCTAGTGATACGAGGCCGTTGGGATCCAGCACGGCGTTCCGTATTACCCTCCTGAACCCACCGATTCCATATTCTGCTATCAGTCATTGGATCTCGACCGGCGCGAGCAGCATTGTCGCTATACGAAAAACCGCAATCGCAATAGGCTACAATCCGACCTTTATCAACGTCGGAAATGTGATGGTACGCATTTCTCCTCCTTACACGAGGGATCACAGCGACGTTTCACCAGGCAACGCCGGTCAACTGCTGTTTGTGTATGAGAAATCGGTTTGAAAGTTTCCTCATGTGAGCACGTTGTAGGTGTCGCCACCGGCGCCGAGCTTGTGTGAATGCTCTGAAAAGCTAATTGTATATCACAGCATCTTCTTCCTGTCAGTTAAATTTCGCGTCTGTAGCACGTCATCTTCGTGGTGTAGCAATTTTAATGGCCAGTAGTGTATTTGTCACATTATAACAAATGGTTAGTTTTTCAGAACACTGAAATGATTTTGTTCATTAACCTAACTTTTTAGGGCAAGTCAGTGATAGCGACACAATTTCCACTACGTCCACGAAGAAATAAATACGACGGAGAACTGTGTAGAGTACTATGACAAAGAATATTCTGGAAGTTTTGTTTGCAAAGTGCAAAATTGCCTCAATGAATTTGCGCCTCTATGCTAACTTGGACACGTGACTAGCCAAGCTCTTTGTTTCGCAAGTTGTCATCAAGGTCATCCGATCTCACCTGTTGTGATATTTTTGTTTGAGCTTTATGTAACGTGCGCTGCATGTACTGCGCCTCTCCCAACCTCCTGCCAGCCGCGAAACACAGTATTAGCTGACTACACGTTCCTCGAGTAGGAGAACTTAGTTATTTTTCACGTATCTCACGAGACACATGGTTATGTATAGTTTCATTCCCGTCCAGTAAAGTTTTCTGAGCACGTGAGTGTATTAATAGTATATTTGGTCTTGTGTAAAAAGTTTATACCAATATTGACTATGTAAAGTTGTTTCATTCCGATTCTCTGGGCGGGAGCAGCGGTATTCAAAGCTGTGATACGACACTGTAAAAGTGAGGTGCTAAACATGGATCCTTAGTAATGCTGATCATCGAAAATTGACGAAGACTGTCACACAGCATCGTGGAGCAAATGGCCACCTTAGAATGTAGTCACCATCTTTAATATCCTTTATTTTCAAACACAGTTTGGATATAGTTCAAAAATGGAATATTCGAGGCTGTCTGACAATCTCTGATCCTATTATCAAACGTTAACATGACGCAAACAATGCATCATTGATCAGCCGTGGCTCAGTATTCTCTATATTCGTGGCAAAAGTAATGTTTATATTTAAGGGACGCCGAATGAAGTAGCCCTTCTAGACGGAAAGTCACCGCTTAAGATGATTTTTAGCTGTCCTAGTACATACTCTGATACATGTTTCTGATCATTAACAACGAGATCCTCCTCTCAGATTTCTTTCTGATAACTCTATTTCTGCTCTGAGAAACAGCTATAAATGTCGGTAGTCCAACATGGACATCATGAAGTATTCATTGTGCGTTCTATAACACTGTGATAGATGTGTTCTTCATTTACCATTACTAATGTATGAGCCCAAATGTAAATTTCACAAGTTGCACACATCAGTTCAGCGACAAATAGCAGCAGGCAGGCTGCAGGAAAACAATGGTGTACAACCTATTATCCACATTCAGACACTTGAATATTTTGATGAAATTCCTTGTCTTGAGATTAAGTCCTTATACTTTCAACAGCATGCTTTTAAAGGATCTCTCGTTCAAGTGAGTGTCTCAACCATGTTTTGCAGAGAGTACCAAATCTTCACACTTGGCCACTCTCCGT
This sequence comes from Schistocerca piceifrons, assembly GCF_021461385.2. Taxonomy (NCBI): domain Eukaryota; kingdom Metazoa; phylum Arthropoda; class Insecta; order Orthoptera; family Acrididae; genus Schistocerca; species Schistocerca piceifrons. The sequence continues at coordinate 1,021,142,214 of NC_060138.1, read as the reverse complement.
TCATTTCAAACTATGCAGTGGCTCTCCCGCTATTCAGCCGAACTCCCTTGATTTTCATTTTAGTGAGAACCGAAGTCAAACTCTTCGCTGTACGCATTCGGTGCTAGTAGTACAGCACCGCTGAAGAGCCTCTCTGCACTTCGGATGCATCGGAGAGAAGCAAATGGGCAGTTAAAACTTTGAAATAGCTGCTAAGAGATGTCTTGGTGGCTCGACTACCACAACCGTATTTGCAACAGACGGCTGTCCAGCTTCAAATGATCGTTAAAATGGTTCAAATGGCTCTAAGCACCATGGAACTCAACATCTGAGGCCATCAGTCCCCTAGACTTATAACTACTTAAACCTAACTAAGAACTACTTAAACCTAACTAACCTAAGGACATCACACACATCCATGCCCGAGGCAGGATTCGAACCTGGATCGTAGCAGCAGTGCGGTTCCGGATTGAAGCGCCTAGAACCGCTCGGCCAGAGCGGCCGGCTCAAACGATCGTCTCTAAATTAACAGTGTTAAACTATTTGGCAACAGTTGGTATACTAAATACAAATTTTATTCGCATTCACCATAAATTACATTTCAGATTACCTGTTTCGATTATTAAACAAGCATCTTCGGATTTAGAAAAGACGGAAATGAAAATACGTAGTTTTAAGCTACATAAATTTTAAAGGAATTAACTTCATTGCCTTGTTGACGTATAATTATGAAGAAGGAACAATAAGAATGAAAGAACATGAGAGAAGAGCTCAGGCTGGAAAGGGGGTAATGTCAGGATGCAATCTTTCTCCCCTACAGCCCAATTTGTACATTGATGAAGTAACGACGGAAATAAAAGATAGCTTCCACAGTTGGATTAAAACTGACGATAAAAGGAATTCATTGATATGATTCCTTGATGACATTGCTATCCTCAGTGAATGTGAGGAATACCTACAGGACCTGAAAGATATTGATAAGATTCGGTGAAGTAAAACAGGAAGAATTGCAAGCCCTGTTGAACAGAATGAGCATTGTAGTGAGCACAGAATGTGTTCTAAGGCTAAACCGAAGCAAGACGAAAGTAATGAAGAGTAGCAGATACATGATTTATTCTCCCAGAATGACAATATCTTTTCAAATTTTTTCTTTCATTTCCGTTACTGCTTCCTAAATGGTGATACTCAATTCGTAGGACTAGGCTTCAAGCCTGTCTCACTCTCTCCTCCACTACTTCCCACCTTTCGTGCCCTTCGGCTGTTATAATTGTAGTCTCGATTCCATGCATGTTATACAAGGGGTATTCAATAAGTAATGCGATATATTTTCTTCGGCCAGTTTCGGATGAAAAATTGATAATGACGATGTTTGGTTTGGGGGCGCTCAACTGCGCGGTCATCAGCGTTCGTACATATTCCCAATCTGTACACAGTCCCATTTAGTCACTTACATGAGTGATGCTGGAATGATGAGGACAACACAAACACCAACTCCCCGGGCAGAGAAAACCACCAACCTGGCAGGAAATCGAACCCGGGACCCGTGATCCAGAGGTAGCAACACTAGGAACTAGACCACGAGCTGCGGACTTGAAAAATTGTGGGACATCGTGGATATTCAGACTCCTGCCCCTATAGTTTCACGACGTTCCGACAGCAAACAATAGTGTTTTGAAGCAAAAAGAGTGGGGAATAACAGAAAGTATTGGAATCCTGAATAAAACCAACTTGCTATTAAAAAAAAAGTGTTGCATTACTTATGGAACGCCCATCGTACATTACCTGTCACTGACTGTATTGTATACTTGCCATAGTTTCGAAGAGAGTATAGTATACTAATATTTGAAATGTATTCGCAGTTGAGAATATGGACTACTATCAGCTGTATAACGGAATGACGACAGTGAAAATTTGTGCCGGACCAGAAATCGAACCCAGATTTCTCGCTTGTCGAGAGCAGTCGCATTACCATTTGGCTATCCGATCAGGACTCGCGGCCAGACACAACCATCCATATGTCGTCAACCATTTGCCTACAACCTGTATGTGCAAGCATGTTCGAAGGAACTTTGCAACGTAATTCAGAATAATAAAGGCACTGCAACATCTTATTTATTCGCCGACATCGGAGAAGCGACTTTCAAGTAAAATATCTCCCCTGTACGGGAATATGTATAAAGGATGTACGAGAACAGGTTGTGGAGACGTGGTTGACGACGTACGAAAGTTCGACTCTGGCCGTCAGTCACGCAGAGACAGCCAAATGCTAAGAAGACAGCTCGCGATAAGGAGGAAATCTGGGTTCGCGTCTCGGCCCAGCACAAATTGTCGCTATCGTCATTTCGTTATGCAGTTTACGGTAGTCTATATTCGCAACTGCAAAAACACTTCATGTATTTCATGACGGCTGCAGTCGCCGCATTGTATGCAGGTATGCACGTCCGAAGGAAATTTGCTTCGTAATTCTGAATAACATGGGTACTGCAGTATCGTATTCCGATATTGTCCGCCTTAAGGACCTGCGGTACTGGTTGTTAAGATAATAGTTATAAATATTTTAGCGTATAACCACTAACATTAGGAACACAATTGTCAGCAACGCGTTTCAGGAGTCAGTTCCCATCATCTGGCTGTCTAAGTTAATACTACATAAATATGCACTTCAAATGCACATAATGTCAAAAAATAAAAACAAATAAAATTATTTAGACATGAAGCCTTCGTATTATTTTAAAAATGGTACCACCAGACTCTCTGCTTATCCCTGTTATCGTCCATCCACCAAGGCGTTCCTTCTGTAAAGCAGTTAACTCCGGTCACATCAGAATCCTTTCCTCGCGTCTCTACTTCACAAATATGTGTACAGCTGTGCCAGACTACACTGAGCCAGCAGCCGTTCAGTAACACTCCAAAGATATTACAAATAACATGGATACGCCATACCAATGGCTATCTGTGAAAAATCTTTCACATTTATCGTATTAACGCCAACGTTAAAGAAATATAATGAAATAGAACATTGAAGAAGGCATTACCGTTATCAACACTTTGTATACGACGTGCACTATCGAACTAAACCTGGTGAAGTATTATTCCAAGTTCCTCAAGCAGGTCGAGTTCCTTTCCTTTCTTAACTACATGCATCACCTATAAATCCTCTTAATCTTTTAGGAGCTAACCCACTTATAAGTTTGGCAAGCACCGATCTGCAGTAGCTGCCCAGTCTGAAGGCGTCTGTATGCTCGATGTACCTTGTCAAAAATTTCCTGCCTGTTTGTTCTAGAAATCAAAAACTCAAACTCCGCTCTAATAGGACTCGGAAGGTCCAACGGCACTGACCGACCGCCGTGCTTCCTCAGCTGATAGGCGTCACTGGATGCAGATATGGAAGGGCGCGCTGTCAGCGCACTCTTCTACCGACCGTTGCCAGCTTTCGTGGCCTGAGCCGCTAATTCTCAAGTAGCTCCTCAGTTGGCCACACAGCCGCTAACTGCATCCCGCTTGCCAACAGCGCTCGGCGAAGCAGAACACGAACAACACTACTATGCCTCATGCCAGATTCCCTTCCATTTGACGCGAACTAACACAAGTATCTCGACCACAGTGCAAAAGTACTAATTTCCGTTCCCTCGTTAGTAACGTTCCTTTTCCGGATGTGTTTCCGACGCGTTAAAGATCCAGATTTTCTTAATATATCATACACATATTTAAATGTACGACGTGTAGGGTGAGTACGTTGAGGATATCTTTCAGCGTGTAAGTCTCTAGATCTCACTGTATTTCGTTGGCATTCTCCGTAAATGAGAAACATATCGACTTGTTCTTCGAAGGAACACATCATTCACATTTGCTTGTTTTGACGATACTAGTCTTACGTTCTTATTAGTCTTGTATTGCGAAACCGTCGAATGGTGTTTAGATGTCAATGGCACGTTGGATGGATATGCCGTATTTGGCGAATATTTACTACTTTCATGATGTATGAGAGAGCATTGTCAGAGCATGTGCATCGGTAAGTGCCGATGTGATAAGAAATACCACTCAATCCATGATACGAAGATTGCAGCACTGCATTGATACCAATGACCATCACTTCATGCCACTTTTGTGACCTTCGTTGACCTTCGAAGACCTTACTGTTACACATCATTGGATTCGTCTCGATAGCCGCTATCAGTAAATAAGTACCAAACTATAGCATCCCATTTAAAAAAACAAAGTTGACCTTCATATCTCTGAAGCGACCCCATGCAGCAACAAAAAACCAACGTTATATATATATATATATATATATATATATATATATATATATATATATATATATATATATATATATATATATATGTGTGTGTGTGTGTGTGTGTGTGTGTGTGTGTGTGTATGTATGTACAAATATAATAACTGAACAAGGCGTTTGACAAAAATAAACGTTTGTATAAAGACAAGACAGATTGTCAGTTGCATAAGTTAAAATATTGACAGTTGATTCGATGATTAATTAAAATGTATACACACATGAATGGAAAATGAGCTTCGTACAGAAAGATATAAAAACAGATAGATAGCTGCATAAAGTAAAATGGAAAGGCCGATGTGTCAGTTATTAAAAGACACACATGGATGAGTGAAGGGATGAGTGGAAATAGACTTCCAGGGAGAAGGGTATCAGGGGAATGTAGCATTTAAAGGTAGTGTGTGGGAGGGGGTTTGTAAGTGGATGTTTGGAGAAAGGCTGGGGTAAGAGTGGAGAAGGATGTGGTTCCGAGTCAAGGATTGTAAGATAAGGGAACCCTGACGATGGGGGTGGAGGGTGATAGGAATCTCCTAGATCTGATAGAGTGGGCAAATATCAGGACAGATTTCATGGTCAGGTAAGGGCAGGCAATTAAAATTTCATTTGGAGAAGGCGTGGAGTGTATGGAGGTGATGCGTCGGGGAATATGGTGGTGGAGTGTAGCAGTGTACCAGGATCAGCGAGCAGTGGGGAAGCTAGGAAATGTGTAGCATCAAGTTTACAGGTAACATACGATATTCGGAGGTGTTGAAGACGGAAAAGTTGTCGGGTGGGTGTGGGTAAGTGGATCCAAAAGGCTAGACAGAGTGCAGGGCGTTTGGGGATCTGTAGGGTGTGATAAAAAGAGGGAGGAGCCACAGGAGGAGCCACATCGACACAGCACATGATGGGTTTTATAGGTGTGAAGGTTTGTGGAAGGGTGCAATCCCCATGTTCAGCCAGTTAACAGATTTAGTAGTTTAAGCCTACTATGGGTTTCCTGTTGAATAATTAGCAGATGAGGCTTCCACGTTAGTCGGCATCACGTGTTAGTCCAAGCTATTTTAATGTGTTAGTTAACTGGACATTAGCAGACGTGACTTCCATGTTAGTAGGCATCAAGTGTTAGCCCAAGGTATTTCAATGTGTTAGTTAACTGGACAGGATGTGTAAATGGTTAGGTAAGAATCATGAGGATGGAGGCTGTGGGTGGTTCGGCCTATAATTATTGTCTGCGTTTTGGTAGGGTTGATTTTGAGGAGCCACTGATTGAACCAGGAGGTGAACTGGAGGGATCGTTGGGATTTCTGGAGGGTAGGATAGAGGGCGAGGAAGGTAATCTCACCAGTACTGGAGGAAATGAACGGGACGAGAGGCTTCAGCATGTCGGCATTGTAAAACACATACAGGAGAGGTGGGAGGACAGAAAAAATGGCTCTGAGCACTATGGGACTTAACATCTGAGGTCATCAGTCCCCTAGAAATTAGAACTACTTAAACCTAACTAACCTAAGGACATCACACACATCCATGCCTGAGGCAGGATTCGAACCTGCGACCGTAGCGGTCGCGCGGTTCCAGACTGAAGCGCCTAGAACCACTCGGCCAACAGCGGCCGGCGGGAGGACAGAACCTTGGAGCACACCTACAATGGGATGGAAGATGTTATTGATGGCGATATAAGATGGAGAGAAAGGAGGCGATGAGGTTGACATAATTTGGGGGAAGTCTGGAGCTTAAAGAGGAGCGTGGAATGCAGTACATGCTCATAAACTTTCCCCAGATCTAGGGAGATAAAAATGGCGGATTTGCGGTTGTTGATTTGGTGGGATAGAAGATGGTATAGGTACAGAATTCGGTCCCACTGCCTCAAGCTAAGATAACATAAATGGCTTATGTCTCACCTGAAACAAACCATTTTTTCTAAATGCTTGACTATCTGGAGCTCCCGCTCCTGTCACATTCCAGCCAAGCCCTGCGCATACGATAGGCATTCAATACGTACTGCAGCACTTTCTTTCGGCCAGTTTCGGTTGAAAAAATTCAGAATTTGCCGTGAGACATCTTGAAATATTTCCGTTTTAGCCCTTATAGTTCCACGAAGTTTCGGCAGGTGGCGACTCTACACATAGCCTTCAAAATGGCGCCTGCGTGGAGGTGCGTTCCAACCAGAGAGCTGTCGTTCTTTCGGTGGCAAACCAGAGCATCACCGATATTCATAGGCGCTTGTAGAACGTCTACGGAAACCTAGCAGTGGACGAAAGCGCGGTGAGTCATCACCGCAACAAGTATATGCAAACTTGTCCAATCTTCCACATGCCGGCCGGCCGCAGGCACGTATTACTCCTCCAATAAAGGAACTTGCGCACATTCATATTCGAAGTGATAGATAGATCACAATCAAACACCTCTCTGTACAACTGGATGTCTCTATTGGTAGTGCTGAGACACTCGACCACCAATTTTGGTTCTCAAATGAGTATATCCTCTGGTTCCTGCCAGCTTAAGCAGAAGACCATAAAGAGCAACGAAGGTCCATCTATGCGGTTTGCGCGTTACAAAGCTGATCGCGACATTTTTTTGTTTAACATCGTCATAAGCGTTGAAACATAGCATCGTCACATGAAACCGGAAACAGAACGGCAATCCACGGAGCGTTGCCACACCACCTCCCCTCTGTAGCAGACGTCCGTAGTCGCACCGTCAGCCGGTAGTGTCGCGGTGAGGGTCCTCTGGGACTCTCAAGGGATTATTCTGTTTGATGCCCTGCCACATGGTGCAACGATCAACTCTGAAGTGTACTGTGCTATCCCCAGGAAACTGAAGAAACGACTTCAGCGTGTGCGTCTCGACAGAAATGCAAACGAACTTCTCTTTTTCGATGACAACGGAAAGTCTCATCCAAGTCTGCACACCCGAGGGGAGGAGCTCACAAAACTTAATTCGACTGTTCTTTCACATCCGCCCTACAGCCTGGATTTCGCTGCTTCCGCCTTCCCTGTGTTTGGCACAATGAAGAATGCAATCTGATGGAAGCAGTACATGTCCCACGCGACGGTTGTTGATGCAGCAAGACGTTGGCTGCGACGTCGACCAGTACAGTGGTACCGTGCGGGCATATCGGTCCTGTCGCTTTTAACGGCGAATACGTTGAAAAATTGGGTTTTGTAGCCAAAAGAGTAGAGAATAATACGATGTTTGGAATTCTGAATAAAAGCTACCAGCTTTCAGAAAATAACAGTTGCATTGTTTATTGAAGGACCCTCGTGCCGTATATCTGGAGGTTATCAGTGATGACGAGTAGGCGCGACCCCCTAGTCATTTCACTCTGCGCCCGTTTCGCGCACAGCACTGCTTTAAGTGGTGAGACGCTGCTACCTAGAGGACGCCGGCCGTCCGTGAAACGCGGCGAGCGTGGTAGGCCACGGCAGGGCCCTTGTGCGCCTCTGGAAGCCGATTAGGCGGACCGCAGCCGCCGCCGCCGCTGCCTGTGCCGTCACGTGACGGATCACGCGCCCTCCATTAACGGCCCGCAAAGCACACACCCCCTACCTCCTCCTCCCTACAGATATTCGAGGCGGGGCGAGGTGCGGGCGGCGCTGCACTCTTACTCCACTATCGTCCACCGACTACCGTCAGCCGCTCCCTGTACCCAGTCTCCCTTAGCTCTCATAGAAAGTCAGTATAACAGATTTTTCCAACTGTTTTGAGGCCTCGTCAAACCAAGGCACACTGTTCGGCTTAGATTAATTCTACACTACTGTCCATTAAAACTGATACACCAAGAAGAAATGCAGATGATAAACGGGTATTCATTGGACAAATATATTAGCCTAGAACTGACATGTGATTACATTTTCATGCAATTTGGGTGTATAGATCCTGAGAAATCAGTACCCAGAACGACCATCTCTCGCCGTAGTAACGGCCTTCATACGCCTGGGTATTGACTCACACAGAGCTTGGATGGCGTGTACAGGTACAGATGCCCATGCAACTTCAACACGATACCACAGTTCATGAAGAGTAGTGACTGGCGTATTGTGACGAGCCAGTTGCTCGGCCACCATTGACCAGACGTTTTCAGTTCGTGAGTGATCTGGAGAATGTGCTGGCCAGGGCAGCAGTCGAACATTTTCTGTGTCCAGAAAGGCCCGTACAGGACCTGCAACATGCGGTCGTGCATTATCCTGCTGAAATGTAGGGTTTCGCAGGGATCGAATGAAGGGTAGAGCCACGGGTCGTAACACATCTGAAATGTAACGTCCACTGTTCAAAGTGCACTCAATGCGAACAAGAGGTGACCGAGACGTGTAACCAATGGCACCCCATACCATCACGCCAGGTGATACGCCAGTAGTGTGATGACGAATACGCGCTTCCAATGTGCGTTCACCGCGATGTCGCCAAACACGGATGCGACCATCATGATGCTGTAAACAGAACCTGGATTCATCCGAAAAAATGACGTTTTGCCATTCGTGCACCATGTTCGTCGTTGAGTACACCATCGCAGGCGCTCCTGTCTGAGATGCAGCGTCAAGGGTAACCGCAGCCATAGTCTCTCAGCTGATAGTCCATGCTGTTGCAAACGTCGTCGAACTGTTAGTGCAGATGGTTGTTGTCTTGCAGACGTCCCCATCTGTTTACTCAGGGATCGAGACGTGGCTGTACGATCCGTTTCAGCCATGCGAATAAGATGCGTGACATGTTACTTATTTCTTGTCTACATTACAGCAGGATTAGAGCGTACATTATAGTACGAGGAGGCGTTCAATAAATAATGCAACAGCCAACCTTGTGGCCGAGCGGTTCTAGGCGCTTCAGTCCGGAACCGCGGTGCTGCTACGGTCTCGGGTTCGAATCCTGCTTCGGGTATGGATGTGTGTGATGTACTTAGGTTAGTTAGGTTTAAGTAGTTCTAAGTCTAGGGGACTGATGACCTCAGATGTTAGGTCTCATAGTGCTTAGAGCTATTTGAACCATTTTTGAATAATGCAACTTTTTTTTCGGAAAGGTGGTTGGCATTATTAAGTATTCCAATAGACTATACTATTCTCTACACTTTTGGCTACAAAACCCTGTTTTTAAACATAATCTCCGTTTCGTGCGACAGTCTTACACAACCTTCCTAGGAGGACCTGCATGGCCACATGGTACTACTCTACTAGTAGGCGTCGGAGAAAACGTCTTGCTACATCAATAACCCCCCCATTGTCCACTTACTGCTTCCCGCGGAGTGTATCTTTTATTGAGCCAAAGAGATGGAAGTCGAATGGTGTGTGATCCTGGCTGTAGGTTGGATGAGGAAGAATCGCCCAAAGAAATTTTTTGAGCTGCTCTCGGATGTGCAGACTTGACTCAGGCCTTGCATTGTCATGGAGAAGGAGAAGTTCTGTTTCCATTTTATTTTTTTATTTTTTTTTGTTTTGTAGATGAACACGATGTAGTGGTTTCTTCAGTTTCCTGACAATAGTACAATATGCTTCAGAGTTGCTCGTCGAACCATGAGAGAGAGTTGTTCAGTTGTACGGCGACGTCTTCGACTGTGATTCGTCGATCACCTCGAATGAGAGTGTCCGCACTTCATATATTGCATGAGCCACAGCTGTGTGCGATTGTGACGGACGCCTCGTCCAACAAGTCATCTTGGTTTTGTTCGCTGCCAGGTCTCCGTAGACATTCTGAAAGCGCCTATGAATATCTGCGATGCTCTGGTTTACCACCAAAAGGAACTCAATGACAGCTCTCTTCTGAGAACGCACTCCCGTTACAGACGGCATTTTGAAGGCTATGTTTAGCGCTGTCATCTATCTGACCAACATGAAATTATAGGGGCTGAAACGGCAATACTCCACGATGTCCCACAGGAAATTCTGAATTTTTTCAATAAAAATGGGCCGAGGAGAGATTGTGTTGCATTACTGAACGCCCCTCGTAGTACTGGATTATAGGCGTTTTGAGGTCATACTGGAGTGAAATCAGCACACACAGTGCTCATCTCTCACAGCAACAATGACTTTAACCGTCTATAGAGTATAGATACGGGTATATCACTCCATACTATTTCAACTCCATGGCAGAGTTTACCAGTAACAGTGGCTGGCAACTGGTGGTGTGCCAGTCTCGCGGCATCGCATGACCAGATGTTTACAATGAGGGAGAGCTCAAGAGCGATGTCGCCAGAGAAACAGTAGAACATCCTCTATGAGGAGCAGTCAAATGAAAACGAGACAGATGGAAAACAGTAAGTAACCCGTTTATTATTTCAAAAGTAATCGTCGCAACAATTAATACGTTTACCCAGCTGGTCAGTGCCTCCATGGAAAAATGTTTGCACTACCTACGGAACCACGATTGTACCCAGGCGTGCAGCCCTTAATCTGAAGCAAATCTAGTGCCACGAACGTCTTTCTGCGGAGCTCCGAAAATATGGAAATCACTTGCGGAGAGATCGGGACTTTATGGAGGATGTGCGAAGGCTTAGCACCGAAATTTCTGCAGCATAGTCGAAAAAACAGGCCCGCCACCTCCGGTTATGATGACCTTTTTCCTTGACTGCATGGGTCCATTGTCATTGACTTTCTGGAACACAATTAACGCACAGCGGTGTGTAGACACGTTACAAAAACTGAAGCCCACCATCAAGTCCAAACATCCAGGAAGGCTGATGGACGTAATCATTCTGTCGCAGGACGATGCCCGACCACACTGCTGCCAATGTTGTTTCGAATACGGTGCAGAAGTTCCGCTGCCAAACCCTTACAATTCCTCCATACACTGACGATCGCTACCCACTCGATTTCCGTATTTTTGGAGCCCTGGAGGAAGACATTCGTGGCGGTTGATTTGCTTGTACGATGAAGTGCACGCCTGGGTACAGTCGTGGTTCCACAGTCAACCAGAAGCTTTTCCATAAATGCATTCATTGTCTTTTCTCCCAGAGGAATAAATACATTGACAGTGATGTCGATTACTTTTGAAATAATAAACAGTTTACTTGTATTGTATTATATTGTATGATAACAGGGGGCCTAGAAACGATGGAGAGCCTCCGTCCCCGCCACAGCCGCAGTGGTCCACAACCCCACGACGACTACCGCAGTCCTCTTCACCCCTCCACCGCCCCACACCGAACCACTCTTTCAGGGTTATTGTGCGGTTGTGCCCCCGGTGGACCCTCCAGGGAACGTCTCACACCAGACGAGTGTAACCCCTATGTTTGCCTGGTAGAGTAATTATGGTGTACGCGCACGTGGAGAACTTGTTTGCGCAGCAATCGCCAACATAGTGTAGCTGAGGCGGAATAAAGGGAACTAGCCTGCATTCGCCGAGTCAGATGGAAAACAGCCTAAACACCATCCACAGACTGGCCGGCTCACCGGGCCTCGACACAAGTCGGCCGGGTGGATTCGTGACGGGGACCAGACGCTCCTTCCAAATTCGGGAAGCCATGCGTTAGACCGCATGGCTAACCGGGAGTGCAACAGTTTACTTACTTTTTTCCGTCAGTCTCGTTTTCTTTTGATTGCCCCAAAAATTGGTTCAAATGGCTCTAAGCACTATTGGACTTAACATCTGAGGTCATCAGTCCCCTAGACTTAGAACTGCTTAAACCTAACTAACCTAAGGACAGCACACACACATCCGAGGCAGGATTCGAACGTGCGACCGTAGCAGCAGCGCGGTTCCGGACTAAGGCGCCTACAACCGCTCGGGCACAACTGCCGGCTGATTGCCCGATATACGTAGAGTTTAGTGAGGGTAGCACAGGCAATGCAGACTTGCGCTATCTTGTTCACGATATTGAATGATAACGTCAAAAAAATGGCTCTGAGCACTATGGGACTTAACATCTATGGTCATCAGTCCCCTAGAACTTAGAACTACTTAAACCTAACTAACCTAAGGACAGCACACAACACCCAGCCATCACGAGGCAGAGAAAATCCCTGACCCCGCCGGGAATCGAACCCGGGAACCCGGGCGTGGGAAGCGAGAACGCTGCCGCACGACCACGAGATGCGGGCTGATAACGTCAAGGAGACAACTACCGTCTTTAACAAGTCACCTACGGTAAGGCCTGATGTTTAAACCAGCGGTTAAGTGAAGCAGATGTGATCGAGTTGTGTACCAAGTCGCACCCCATATCATCAAGCCAGCTGCTGGGGTCATACGACTTTGATGAACGCAGTCTGAAAACGTTAGTTCTCCTCAGAGTATGCAACCAAGACTCAGAAAGGATACATATCAAAAAAAGTTTTGCATCACCTCGGTTCCGAGAGTTCCGGAACCTCTACAGAAAATTAGAATAGAGATCAACATAAACACCATTTCCATCCTTTTTATTCTTAAGGAAAATCACACATTACATGTTGTACCACCATACAGTGAGGCCATCAGAGGTGGTGGTCCACTTTGCTGTACACACCAGACCTCTTATACCCTGTAGCACGTCCTCTTGCATTGAAGCATGTCGTCGTGGCATACTGTCCACATGTTCATCAAGGCACTGTTGGTCCAGATTGTCCCACTCCTCAACGGCGATTCGGGGTAGGTGCCTCAGAGTGGTTAGTGGGTCACGTCGTCCATAAACAGCCCTTTTCAGTCCATCCCAGGCATGTTCGGTAGGGTTCATGTCTGCAGAACATGCTGGTTGCTCTAGTCGAGCGATATCGTTACCCTGAAGGAAATCATTCACAAGATGCGCATGATGGAGGCGCGAATTGTCGTCGATGAAGACGGTATGGTTGCAGAATCGGTCGGAGGATGGCATTCACGTATCGTACAGCCGTTACGGCGCATTCCATGACCACCAGCGGCACACGTCTGGCCCCTCATAATGCCACCCAAAAACAGCAGGGGACCTCCACCTTGCTGCACTAGCTGAACAGTATATCTAAGGCGTTCAGCCTGACCGGGTTGCCTCCAAACACGTCTCCGACGATTGTCTGGTTGAAGGTATATGCGACACTCATCGGTGAAGAGAACGTGATGCCAATTCTGAGCGGTTCATTCGGCATGTTGTTGTCCCCATCTGTACCGAGATGCATGGTGTCGTGGTTGCAAAGATGGACCTCTCCATGGGCGTCGGGAGTGAAGTTGTGCATCATGCAGCCCAATGCGCACAGTTTGAGTCATGACACGACGTCCTGTAGCTGCACGAAAGCATTATTCAACATGGTGCCGTTGCTGTCAGGGTTGCTCCGAGCCATAATTCGTAGGTGGCGGTCACCCACTGCAGTTAGCCCTTGGGCGGCCTGGGCGAGGCATGTCATCTACAGTTCCTGTCTCTCTGTGTCTCCTCCATGTCCGAACAACATCGCTTTGGTTCACTCCGAGACGCCTGGACACTTCCCTTGTTGAGAGCTCTCCCGTGTATCTTCTTCCTGGTGGAATGACTGGAACTGATCGGTTGTCGGAGCCCCTCCGTCCAATAGGCGCTGCTGATGCATGGCTGTTTACATCTTTGGGAGGGTTTAGTGACACCTCTGAACAGTCAAAGGGCCTGTGTCTGTGATACAATTTGCACAGTCAATGTCTATCTTCAGAAGGTCTGAGAACCAGGGTGATGCAAAAGTTTTTTTGGTGTGTGTATAATACATGTGTTATGTAGTAGTTGCAATATGTTATTGTATTACATTTTGTCATGTTTTCCTGTGTTTTTTCAGACTGGAATAAATATTTTTTGGATAAATTTTCTTGAGATGAAATTATCTTTTGATACTACTTACGATTTCCAGTGCTTTTAGCCCAAATGTGTGGTCCTGGAGAGGCGCTTATTAGTCCCCATGCTCCAGCTGCCCGATTTATGGCGTTTTTTCACCTACACGTGTTACACCACTTCACGTACATCACTTGCACTTTTCGTTTTGTGATTAACATACGTGTGATTACAGTGTGTAGTGTTGCCAACTGTCGCTGAGTGTTTTTCTTTCGTCTTTTGTTTGCGTTGCGCTTGTGATTTGATACTGTTCATTTAATTCTATATTCTGATTATGTTTCATATTTCTGTTTGTTATTAATGTTTTAGTGATTAACATGATCAGAGAGTTATTGGTTATATGGATTTGGTCACTAAGTACATTCTTTTTCATTTCAAGGGCTCTTTGTATGTGAAATTTTTCATGTAATGTCAGGAGTTTTTTTGTTGTGATTCTTCACTCTAATAACTTTCATGACTTGTCCCATGTTGGATGATTCATGTCCATGTGTGCAAGTGATGTAAGATATGTGGTGTAACAAATGTGGGTAAAAAAACGCCGGATATCTCCAGGACCATGCCTATGGTTAACACCAATGGAAATCGTAAGAAACACCAAACGGTAATTTCACCTCACGAAACTTTGCGCTAAAGAAGTTGATTCTAATCTGAAAAAAAGAGAAAAACATGACAAAATGTAACATAGTAACATATTGTAGCTACCACATAATACATATATTATTTGTATAAAATGAAACATGTATTACAGGCCACTGAAGATGCTTCACAAATAAAAGAAGCGAAACATGTATGGCAATAAAGAAAACAGCCCTTTACTTAGCTGCATAGACGGAACATACCTCCATGAATTTTGAAGCAAATAAGGAATGACCGAAAACAGACAAAATGACAAACCTATATTCCAGTGCAATATCACGATGTGAAATAAATGAGAATGTCGTTGCACTGAAATGCTTTTAATTTACATATTCAGGTAGGCTATGTAGTACACATCAAGCGACTTTTACCTTCGTTGCATGACACCCACAGTGTGCCGCAATTTTAATGACCAGCAATGTATATTGCTCCCCTTGTAGGTATCAAGACCATATCGTAATTTGTACATTTACAGCCCCGTTCGGTTTTTTAGTTACACCAAGACATCGTTGAGTGCAGATAAAAATACTCTTTGAATCAATTAGATCACCTTTTCCTTGTGACTTTGTTCCACATCGGCGAGGAGCGGCGTGCTTATTTACGGGTGTAGCGTAGTTAGTTTCAGGGGTGGCCAGCTGCCCCTATCCACCAGACGGAATATTTGTACCCTAACTACTGTCTGCATGTAGTGTTATTGATGTGAAAGTTTGCGAACGTTTTCTAAATGAAGGTAAAATCTTCAGGGTTGTTATCTCATACCACATTCCTTCTACGTGCTCAGTCAATCGTGGACACCAAAAGGTCCTGAAGAAGAACCCAGCAGTGGGTTCGAAACACCGTGCAGCATCACAACCCACAACATTTTACCCTCAGTGGCAACGCGCACGAAAGCCTGCCGACTTATATAGTTTTCTAAATGTTTGCGTATAGTGCAACTGAGTCGAGACTTGGGGATCAACACGTTATGCCCGTAGTGGGATGTGGGAAACCGCCTAAAAGCCAAATCCAGGCTGACTGGCACTACGACCCTCGTCGTTAATGCGATGGGTGCCACACCTCCCCGTCCCGGAAGCGGCGCTTTAACAGGCACTGATTTTCGGCCGTGAGGTTAACAGTGTCACGAGGGGTGTTCAATAAGAATTACACGACATTTTTTTCGCTCCACTTTTCGGTTGAAGAAATGCAGGACGTCGGAATATTTCCGCTTCAATCCTGCCTCAGCTCCTATAGTTTCACTATGTTCCGATAGGTGGCAATGATATACAGTACGTAGCCTTCAAAATGGCGTCTGTAACGGAGGTGCGTTCCAACCTGAGAGCTGTTACTGAGTTTCTTTTGGTGGAAAACCAAAGCGTCGCAGATATCCACAGGCGCATGGAGAACGTCAACGGAAATCTGGAAGTGAACAAACCACACGGTGAGTCGTTGCTCTAGGCAATTATCGCTACAAGGCCGCTCAAACCTGTCTGATCTCCCGAGTACTGACCGGACGCACATAGCTGTGAATCCTGCAATCTGGAACGTTCGGACAGTCTCATTCGACGTGATCTATGGATCACAATAAAACATGTCGATGGACAACTGGACGTCTCTGTCGGTAGCACTGATAGACTCGTCCACCAATTGGGGTTCTCAAAGGTACGTGCCCCATGGTCCATCCCTGCCTAACAGAAGACCATAAAGAGCAACGAAGGCCCATCTGTGCGGAATTGCTTGCGCGTTACGAGGCTGATCGTAACAATTTTCTGTCCAACAACGTCACAGGCGATGAAACATGAGACTGTCACTTCGAACGGAAAACAAAGGAGCAATTCATGGAGTGGCGCCACAAGAGCTCTTCTCCGCAGAAAACGTTCAAAGCCGCACCATCACATCTACATCTATACTCCGCAAGCCACCCAACGGTGTGTGGCGGAGGCACTTTACGTGCCATTGTCATTACCTCCATTTCCGGTTCCAGTCGCGTATGGTTCGCGGGAAGAACGACTGCCGGAAAGCCTCTGTGCTTGCTGGAATCTCTCTAATTTTTCATTCGTGATCTCCTCGGGAGGTATAAGTAGGGGGAAGCAATATATTCGATACCTCATCAAGAAACGCACCCTCTCGAAACCTGGGCAGCAAGCTACACCGCGATGCAGAGCGCCTCTCTTGCAGAGTCTGCCACTTAAATTTGCTAAACATCTCCGTAACGCTATCAGGCTTACCAAATAACCCTGTGACGAAACGCGCCGCTCTTCTTTGGACCTTCTCTATCTCCTCTGTCAACCCGACCTGGCCCACACTAATGAGCAATACTCAAGTATAGGTCGAACGAGTGTTTTGTAAGCCACCTCCTTTGTTGATGGACTACATTTTCTAAGGACTCTCCCAATGAATCTCAACCTGGCACCCGCCTTACCAACAATTAATTTTATATGATCATTCCACTTCAAATCCTTCTGTACGCATATCCCCAGATATTTTACAGAAGTAACTGCTACCAGTGTTTGTTCCTCTATCAGCCGGTAAAGTCACGGTGACTGTCCTCTGAGACTCTCAAGCGGTTATTCTATTTCATGTCCTCCCACATGGTGCAACGATCAACTCTGAAGTGTAATGTGCTATCCTCAGAAAACTGAAGAAACAACCTCAGCGTGAGCGTTCAACAGAAGTGTAGAGTGGTACCATGCCAGTATACAGGCGCTCCCATTAGGATGGTGTAACTCCGTCGCACTGAACGGGGATGGTGCTGAAAAATAGGATATCGTGACCAGAAAAGTGGTGAATAATATGGTGTATTGGAATCCTAAATAAAACCAACCAGTTTTGGGAGCAAAAGTGGTTTGCATTATTAACTGAACGCCTCTCGTAGATACTCCCTTGAATTCTGCGGACGGCTGATTCCTGTACTCACTAAAGAAACAATGGGAACCCGTTGAAAACTGCACAGGAGGCGCAGATTCGGTGACTGATGGGGTAGCGATCTTTCTGCTGCAGGAAACGGGCTCCGTCACTGCAGAGTGGACTCCGTCCCAGTAAAAGTAGTGGCCAATCAGAGGAGCGCTTGAGCAGAGAACAGTCCAGAGCCCTGGACCAGAGATGGAGTGGCGGCGGAAGAGGTGCCTCCTCTTGGCCCCGGCAGTATATCCCGCTTTTAATTAACGGCAGTGCCTGCGGCGAGCACCTGTCTGCCGGCTGGCGGCTGGGCGTGCGCCAGCTGCAACCCCCAGAGCGCCCCCTCTCCTCCCCCTCTTCACCCCCCCCCCCTTAACCGTCTTCAGCCATCCACTCTAAGACGTTAGGCTGCCTGTGGTGTGATTACTCCACGGACTCCGACGTTCAGAACCCCCCAACTCGACAGCCCAAGATCCTCGACCGGCTATAACCTCCACATGACTAGTGAAAAGGCTTCTCAGGGACCGCAAAAAATTATTGAATTGCTTAAATTATTTGATGGAGCAACATGTATCGCGATACAAACCTCGTCGTCGGACTAGATTTACCAAAAGTACATATACACAGCATATTAAAGTTGCTTTGTACAGTTTTGGCGTCTACTGTGGTTATCACAGGCAGAAAGAGAAGGAAAGTCTACACTATTGGCCATTAAAATTGCTACACCACGAAGATGACGTGCTACAGACGCGAAATTTGACCGACAGGAAGAAGATGCTGTGATATGCAAATGATTAGCTTTTCAGAGCATTCACACAAGGTAGGCGCCGGTGGCGACACCTACAACGTGCTAAGATGAGGAAAGTTTCCAACCGATTTCTCATACACAAACAGCAGTTGACCGGTGTTGCCTGGTGAAACGTTGTTGTGATGTCTCGTGTAAGGAGGAGAAATGCGTACCTTCACGTTTCCGACTTTGATAAATGTCGGATTGTAGCCTATCGCGATTGTGGTTTATCGTATCGCGACATTTCTGCTCCCATTGGTCGAGATCCACTGCCTGTTAGCAGAATATGGAATCGGTGGGTTCAGGAGGGTAATACCTAACATCGTGCTGCATCCCAACGGCCTCGTATCACTAGCAGTCGAGATGACAGGCATCTTATCCATATGGCTGTAACGGATCGTGCAGCCACGTCTCGATTCCTGACCCAACAGATGGAGACGTTTGCAAGACAACAACCATCTGCAGGAACAGTTCCACAATGTTTGCAGCAGCATGGACTATCAGCTCGGAGACCATCGCTGCGGTTACCCTTGACGCTGTATCACAGACAGGAGCGCCTGCGATGGTGTACTCAACGACGAACATGTGTGAACGAATGGCAAAACGTCCTTTTTTCGGATGAATCCAGGTTCTGTTTACAGCATCATGATGGTCGCATCCGCGTTTGGCGACACCGCTGTGAACGCACATTGGAAGCGTGTATTCGTTATCGCCATACTACCGTATCACCCGGCGTGATGGTATGGGATGCCTTTGGTTACACGTCTCGGTCACCTCTTGTTCGCACTGACGGCACTTTGAACAGTGGACGTTACATTTCAGATGTGTTACGGCCCGTGGCTCTACGCTTCAGTTGATCCCTGCGAAACCCTACATTTCAACTGGATAATGCACTACCGCATGTTGCAGGTCCTGTACGAGCCTTTCTGGATACAGAAAATGTTCAACTGCTGCCCTGGCCAGCACATTCTCCAGATCTCTCACCAACTGAAAACGTCTGGTCAATGGTGGCCGAGGAACTGGCTCGTCACAATACGCCAGTCACTGCATGGGCAGCTGTACCTGTACACGCCATCCAAGCTGTGTCTGACACAATGCCCAGGCGTATCTAGGCCGTTATTACGGCCAGAGGTGGTTGTTCTGGGTACTGATTTCTCAGGATCTATGCACCCAAATTGCCTGAAAATGTAATCTCATGTGAGTTATAGTGTAATATATTTGTCCAATGAATACCCGTTTATCATCTGCATTTCTTCTTGGTGTAGCAATTTTAATGGCCAGTAGTGTATTATATTGACGAGAAAAAAAAATCGTAGCATCAGGAAGGTGTTGAGCGACATAAACCAAAGTTGGTAGGTGTGTTTCTACATCTTAAAGATAACGTCTATTCAGATTTCACGCTCGCCGAATAAGAGTGGTGGCAGCAGCGCCTCTTTTAGAATGCAAATCAGATTTCTAATGTGACGAGTTGATGTTAAACACGAATGCCCTTAAAGCGACAAAGATGCCTTTACCAACAACCACAGAGTTTGAACGGGGTCGTGTAACAGGGCTACGAGAAGCTGAATGTTCCTTCTGTGATATTACAGAAATAGGTTACTTCAAGGACAGCTGCGAGCTAGACGGTCTGTAGCGTGTACTCCACTGACCTGAAGCCACCGCCATTAGTGTCTTCATTGGTGTCAGGCGAGAGATCACTGAGGGAAGGGTGAAGGGTGAAGGTCTATTGTGTTTTCTGATGAGAGCTCGAACTGTCTCGATGGCCGTGTGTTAATTAGAAGGAAGCCAATTGAGGGCCTGCAACCAACCTATCTGCGTGCTGGACACTGGACCAACACCTGTAGTTATGGCCTAGTGGTGCGATTTCGTATGGCAGCAGGGGCACTCTCGTGGCTATCCCACGTCCTCTGACCGAAAAATTATACATCAGTCTGGTCATCTGACCAATTGTGCTGTCATTCGTGAACAGCATTCCAGAATGTGTTTTCTGACAGGTTAACGTTCGATCACATACCGCTGTTGTAACCCAACATGCTCTACAGAGTGTCGACTGTTGCTTTGGCCTGCTCTATCACCGCATCTACCTTCAGTCGAGCATATATGAGACATTATCGGACGACAATTCCAGCGTCATCGACAATCAACATTAACGGTCCCTGTATTGACTGTCCAAGTGCAACAGGCATGGAACTCCATCCCACAAACTGACGTCAGGCACCTGTATAACACAATTCATGCACGTCTGCATGCTTCCAATCAATATTCTGGCGGTTATAACGGTTATTAATGTACCAGCATTCCACATTTACTATGGCTTGCCTTGCGCTTCCATTAACCTGCGATCTTGCAGTGCTAATCACTTAAATATATTACCTAGAAAAATTTATTCCCGAAATGTCATTACTCTACGTTTATTACTTTTCGTTGTTGTTACTTTTTTCCGTCGGAGTATGAAGGGATATTCACTTCGCTTTTCGGCCTTCTTCATGTTTCGCTCCTGTTACACTGTCTGTCGACATGTACATAACTGACAGGGAGACTGTATGAGCTTCCCCTCATCGATCGGTTTGATTCTTATTGACAGGCTGTATAGGGCACAACTAGGATTTCAAACAGGGGCAGTGGAAAAGGGGAGGGGGGGGGGGCTATGGGGCTATAGCCCCCCCACCCCCAATGGAGAATCATATTACACTGGATAAAATTACTTCAGAAATCAGCGAATATATTACTGCAACAGATTCAGCCATTTTTTTACAATTTTGTAGCAATATTACCTTCCAGGTTAGCCGAGAGCACTAATGCGCCGCTTCCTGGATTCGGGTAGGCACGCTGGCCCCAGATCGAATTCGCCCAGGGGATTGCCGAGGACAGCCAGTGTGCCAGCCAGCCTGGATGTGGTTTTTAGGCGTTTTTCCACATCCCACCAGGCGAATATCCGGCTGGTCCCCACGTCCCGCCTCAGTTACATGACTCGCAGACATCTGAGCATGTTCGCCCTATTCCATGGATTATACTAGACACAGACAGCCGGGGTACACTAATTCCATCCTGGGGGGCATCTGGTCACCCTTAAATAAACCTTTCCAAATCTGCCCCTAACTTTTTTTTTTTTTTGCCATATACACAATGAACGAAATAAATTCGGCGTTCGTCACAATTGCTGTAAGTTGCGAAAAATATTGTTTCTCATGCCCTGATTCATAATGCGCTCCATAGGTTACAGATTATACTTTCCACACACCTAAATAAAATAATATAAATAAAACAATTACACTGATTTGACTGAAAGTTCTTCTCTTGCAGCAATTTTTTTCCAATCGGATTACGAAAATTTTTTCTCATTTTTTCAGGGTAAAGATTATGAAAATAGTAAATGAATCGTTCAATAATGACTGTTTGTACAGTCACAATAATTACGTGGGAACCAAAAAAAATGCAGGAAGGGATATTCGATCCAATGACCTCGTGCTCTTGAAACTAACCGCTTAACACGCCCAGCTGCGGCTTCTTAAACAATAGCGACCATACAAAATACATAAATACGCGTAAAATATTCAAACTCGATTTTCTCGAAAACAGTTGAGAGTTGCGGCTTCCTTTTTATATTTGTTGAAAGTATAGCCGTGCCCTACACGTCCTGTTCGCAGCTCGTGGTCGTGCGGTAGCGTTCTCGCTTCCCACGCCCGGGTTCCCGGGTTCGATTCCCGGCGGGGTCACGGATTTTCTCTGCCTCGTGATGACTGGGTGTTGTGTGATGTCCTTAGGTTAGTTAGGTTTAAGTAGCAGTAAGTTCTGGGGGACTGATGACCATAGATGTTAAGTCCCACAGTGCTCAGAGCCATTTTTGAACCCTACACGTCCTATCATTACAAATCAATTCGGAGAGGGAAAGTTCGAACAGTCCACTTGTCAGCATGATATGAAAGAGAGAAAATAATTTTCTCTGAACTACGTGTTCCTTGACAGCGTTCGTCTGGGTATTTTCAGCCTATATCTTAGCAGTATTTCTGATTATTTGCCACAGAAGTTGCCAGCGCGGCACAAGTTTCACCCTACTTCGTATCAAGAAGCCTACCTCCCTGTGAAACGAACGACACGTCAGGTGAAGTAGTCCACGGCCTTTCTTTCATAAAGTCTCAGCGTACAATCATCACTAAATTGTCAAATATGTCGTGATATGTAAAGGTTATGTAAAAGCCGACCAAGAAGCTTAGAGAATAACGCTGACGGCGCAGCAAAAACTCGCACTCTCGGCCATATATAATCTATGTTGCAGAGACAGGACGATCCATCAGTACCTGAATCAATGAACGTAAATAGCGCAATGGATCGGGACTGACGGAGAAGTCGGTCGCGGCAAATCACGGCAATGGGAGATAGACCACGTAATAAAACTGGCCGAAACGTAGGTCCTTGCTATCGAGAAGAACTACCACATCCTTTTGTTCAAGGAAGCCATCGATATTCACAAGCAAGATAACAGTTTGAACAAGAAAAGGGGAGTTTTAAAATAAACAGAGCCAGGATTCCATCACTGCAGCGAACGACCGAGCATGTAACAAGTGGAAAGCCACACCGGTAATGACTTGGTTAGCCGGCCGAAGTGGCCGTGCGGTTAAAGGCGCTGCAGTCTGGAACCGCAAGACCGCTACGGTCGCAGGTTCGAATCCTGCCTCGGGCATGGATGTTTGTGATGTCCTTAGGTTAGTTAGGTTTAACTAGTTCTAAGTTCTAGGGGACTAATGACCTCAGCAGTTGAGTCCCATAGTGCTCAGAGCCATTTGAACCATTTGGTAATGACTTGGGAAATGCCCTCAGACGTTGGCGCCGCAAGTAAATACAACTTCCGGCAGCGGTCTCGACTCCAGTCCGCCACCAACAGTGCTGGATGAATACTTAATAATGTCAGCCACTCGTGCTGGCAAAACCTTAGGGGGAAAAAGAAAAATAAGAAAAGAAAAAAAGACACTAAACGACAGTCCGCGTAGATACCGAGACGAGCGCCAGCAGCTGATACGTTAGTGAAAGCCTCAACAGTTTTAGATTTTCTAACAGGCCATCATTTGCAAGCCCATAAGTGAATCAGTGAAGAACATCTGACACGAGCATCTGGGAGGCACATTCCAGAAAATGAAGTGAAACGTCTGAGATCTATGCAAATATCACATTAGGCAGAAGCCTAGAAGCACGACATAATTTGGCATCGATAGTTTGTTTCAAAGTGAATACGTTACCGTTGTTGCCATCGAAGTACACTTGTAACCTAGATGAACACCTAGTCAGGCAATGCAACGCTTAGTTACATTCTGGGGAAGAGGCGTCCAGATAACCACTGTCCTGCGGTAAGCTGTTCGTAAGATTCTCCCTCCAAATTTATTTAGATGAGTAGCAAAAACGTTCTTTCAAGACGCCATGGTAGTTTCCTTATTCCCTCATCTTTAACAGGCCTATAGGCCTACTAACGCACTGTCCAAAAGTTAAGCAAAAACTTGAACTGTGGCATGTTTACTGGATGAGAAAGGCTTCAGAACTAGATAAAACCCAAACTCATGTGGCATACAACAGTGTCGAGAAAACAAAATCACTCTTCCACAACAACCAAACAGTCATTAGAGGATATGGTTGAGCCTATCTGAAACACATACGCATACACATTTGGCAGCGACAAGGCATGCTTTGTGTGAGATGGTTCAAGAGCTCTATCGGCAATCTACCCTATAGTCTCACCAGTGAATCCTAGACATACTCGATAGAATTAAGATTGGTAAACGTCGGTAACCACTCCATGCAGTGGATAACTGGACTTACTGGACACACAGCTCGATGTGTGAGGATATTTTATCGACCGTGAATATAAAATGTGGACAAATTGAATCCCTGAAAATTCTCAGATGTTGCTGAAGTAGGTATTTGTACGGCTGGGCGTTAGCAGTTTTCTTCGAAGGAAGGGAGATTTAGTTTCAACGTCCCGCGGACGACGAGGTGATCAGAGACATAATGAAGAAGGCTCTGAGCACTATAGGACTTAACTACTGTGGTCATCAGTCCCCTAGAACTTAGAACTACTTAAACCTAACTAACCTAAGGACATCACACACACCCATGCCCGAGGCAGGATTCGAACCTGCGACCGTAGCAGTCGCGCGGTTCCGGACTGCGCGCCTAGAACCGCTAGACCACCACGGCCGGCAATGAGGAAGGATAGAAAAGGAACTCTGAAGTGTTCTTTCAAAGGAACCATACAGAATTCGCTTTAAGTGAATCACGTGAATCCTAAACCAATGTGGAGATCTGAACTGTCATCCTCCCGAATATTTATTCCTTCAACCACTAACGAGAATGTGATTCTTCTTAAGCTCATGCAACATCTTGCCTCTACACACTATAATCCAATCACGACCAATATGATGACTTTCCATGACTTCCCATGATTACAGTGGCCATCAGTTTCATCAGAGGCCAATGACTGATAGAAATCACTTTGAAAACTCAAGCAAGATTTGTCTGTGAAGATTATATTTCTTCCATCACTAGTGGTTCAGTGTCGGCGCTGCTCTTTTCGATGTTGCTAACTCCGCAGTAAATAGATCCGTGTTTGCCATGAGCGAGACACATGTTGATTGACGGCTGGCATACAGAACAACTGCTCTGCCTCAAAAATACAGTTTACCGGGAAACTGAAGCCGTAAGCTCCGAAAACGATTACCTTTTTTGTGAAGTATTCGCCCTTGTTCAACCTAATATTGGTCTACGACGAACGTTTATAGAGCCTCGATACCGTCCTCTATTTGGAGCGCATTTGACGCTGCCACTGCTGCAGTCGGTGTCAAACCTGCGTCTGAAATTTGCATATAAGGACGGAAAAAGTAAAAGATATAAACTCACACCGCATTACATAAAATGTAAACATCTTGCTGTCAAAACACTATTCGGGTATTATGAGAGAATATAACACGTAAGTAAAGCGTAGGCATTCCCTTCTGTACACATGATCTTGGAACCTACAGGGCGTAATCAGTGCCAACTACCAAATTAAATCACCAAACTGGCTAACTCATTGCCGGCCGGAGTGGCCGAGCGGTTCTAGGCGCTACAGACTGGAACCGCGCGACCGCTACGGTCGCAGGTTCGAATCCTGCTTTGGGCATGGATGTGTGTGATGTCCTTAGCTAGGTTTAAGTAGTTCTAGGGGACTGATGACCTCAGCTGTTAACTCCCATAGTGCTCAGAGCCATTTGAACCATTTTATGGCACACTCATTCTTCTTTCATTATAAATACTATTTCAAATACATTGGTGTTAGCCGGCCGGGGTGGCTGAGCGGTTATAGGCGCTACAGTCTGGAACCGCGCGACCGCAACGATCGAAGGTACGAATCCTGCCTCGGGCATGGATGTGTGTGATGTCCTTAGGTTAGTTAGGTTTCAATAGTTCTAAGTTCTAGGGGAGTGATGACCTCAGAAATTAAGTCCCATAGTGCTCAGAGCCATTTTGAATTGGTGTTATTTCTGTATCAGTAATTTCCACGTGTTGATTATTACTCGAAGATTCAATAAAATTATGCAGCACCTTATACATTTGGTGAAGCAGTCACAATCTTACAGCTTCGTTGACACGCTTAGGTTAACTATCCCTGTGAGGCCGTAAGCTTTTCATAAGCTCTAATTTCATAGCACTGTGTTTTCGAAATTATTCGTCTGAATATTAACACACTGGAATGTTTAGTGGGTCTCCAACGAACACAGTGCAAGGGTGGCAAGAATTCGGCTTGCAGTCGACGCCATGGCTCGTGTGCCACAGCACACCTCCCGCCACTGCCACGCAACACTGTATGAGCAGACGGAGGGGGAAGAGGGAGAAATAACAATTCAGTTTTGTGGCACCCCTTGCCAACGTACAGAGAGAAACGATAGCGCTTCCACCGTCATGCATTGAAATTATAATGAAATCTAGACCTTTAACTGCTTACAGGCGATGATAAATACCAACGAGGACAGTTGAGAAATGTGTGTCCCGACCAGGGCTCGAACCCGGGACCTCCTGCTTACATGGCAGACGCTCTATTCGACTGAGCCACCGAGGACACAGACGATGGTGCGACTGCAGGGACTTATCTCTAGCGCGCTCCCCGTGAGACCCGCACTTTTCACCTTTCTGTCCACACGATACATTTGTAGGCTGATTCAACAGCCGAGTTTACTGAAGCACGCCAATGCAGTAGAGCTCTACTCGGAAGTAGCGATTCGAAGCCTCGGATGGAATATATTTACACTGTCAGTATTTGAACAGCTAATGGATGGGATAGTTGAAATGTAAAGTTGCTGGTCACCAAAGTTTGAGTCAATATCACTAATCAAATTTCAAACTTCTCCGCAATGACTTACAGAACTGTTGGTGAAGATTCGTCTGTCGGATGGGAAAGCCAAGCTCGGCACCGCCTTTGACGCTGTTTGAAAGGAGTAGGCTGAGTACGACACTGGGTCTCACCATTTTCTGATCGTCAAACAATGCAGATACTACGTTAAATATACTGTACATACATTACAATCATCTACACTCAATAGAGTCAACTAAGGAACAACTTTCACACTATCGAAGATTTGAGACGTTGTGCCCAGAGGAAAAAATCCCTTTCTGATCAGGGTCTCCCAACCTCAACGTCTCACAGGAAAAATGTCACACGACTTTTCTTTCCATAATATGTTGAGAATGTCCTTTACACCGTTTCAGACAAGTCCAGATCTGTATTTCGTCCACATGAAAGTGTACCATTGCATCCGAAGAAGATACTGAAATTGCACTTTTCCGCAAAAATCACCTAAATTCATCATAACAGTTCCACGTTCCTCCTTCACTAAGCTGAGTTTTTCTTTTTATCTTCGCCAACAAACTGCCTGTATCGACCTATGAAACTAACATCTCCGTAAGAGCGTCGCAATAAAACCAGAACGATCACTCTCGCGCTGACCATCATGTGCTTCATATTGTCATTCTCAGCCTCGTCTTGTAGTGATAAGATACGCCCCAATGGAATTTGCAGTGCTCAGGTGCTCCCATCACGAATCTTTTATTTTTATCAGGATGCATTTCGCGGTTGTTACTTATCGGTGACACGTAGAGAATTTTTCCTGATATGCGATTTTTATTGGTAGACTACTGAGAAACTACAGTTTGGCTAGGAAAACCGTTTCATCCCATAGTGCAAGGGTGGTAGGAATTCGTCTTGCGATCCAAGCCATGGTCGTGTGCCATAGCGTTCAGCCAAGCAGCACACTGACCCCCACCGCCACGCCGCACTGTCTAAGCAGGAGGAGGGGGAAGAGGAGGAAATAACAAGCACGCTGTGTTTAGATGGCAATGCAGTTGCACTGCATACGATTTAATTTCATATTTCTCAACAACAAAGACCATAAACAAAACCAACTTTCAGTTTTATTTAATTATTTTTGGCGCAATGAAGACGTAATACAATGTTTACTTGGGACTGATGACCTAGCTGTTTGGTCCCTTTACCCTCAAACAACCAACCAACCAACAATGTTTACTTGATACAAACTGCCGGCATACGATCGGACGCAGACAATTTCACAGATTTTGGGATTCGGGTTGCTACGCATTTGTGGCTTATTTATTTTCATAATCAAAGAAAGGTCTTTCACACATGTTGATGGAAATATTGCAGCAATTTTGCAGCTTCATTATGTAGTCGAGGAAACTGTGCCCAAGGAAAGCAACGAAGACTTCCTTGACAGTTTTAACGTAACAGGATGAGTCTTTAGAACTGGAATTACAATGCAGATAAATCAGTTACATCTCCACGTGCTCAGGAGCACTTTTAACTGGAACGGAGAACAGACTGAGAAACAGCTTGCAAAGATATGTAAGACTGGTAGTGTCCTCAAAACGTTTAGAAAACCATTCTCGTAATTCTTTCAAGGCCACTGTGAATTCTTCAAGCCTCGCGTTTTCTTTAACGACATTGAGCCTAGAGAACTGGACTATGTATGTCAGAAAGTCTAAAATGCGATTTTCTCACCTTGGTTTTTTTGCCCTTAAGGTGTACGTGTATTAATAAGCGACTATGCTGGAGCCTGGAACAGGAAACCATTTACAGGTTGCCTATTTAAGAGCTTCCAGAGGCAACAACAATTTGATTTTCAATATTTCTCATGATTACTGACCGAATTTAGAAAATTAAAATCTGTAAACTAATCATTAAAAGGTTTAATCTTACGTTAAAAGTTTAGGACAACAAGACAGGTTTTACAGTTAGAAAGTACTAGTTCTTATTAATGCAACATAACTGACATTCCCCAATTATCCGTACGTTATTCATCCAGTATTTCGGAATCAGAATGTTTAACGACTTCCAACATATTTTACACAACATTCAAGCCTTCACGAAACTTTTTATTGCTAACACTTCCACCTTCCTCCTTCCTCGCCCCTTTCACAAACACAAAATAACAAAAGGAAAAAAGTTTATAGCTTACTACATTTTTCGCTGTCCATGCAGCATTAGACATGACAATTTAATTTATCATTTTGTTACTACCGGCAATAATCGCTACACAGTCTTCAGACTGTATCCACATATACCAATATCTGCAAACTTTATGACTGTACTACACGTAGTTCTGGAGATATGACGTCATAGACATTTAGATGCGTGAAAAACTAGCTTGTGCTTAAAATATCAACGTAGGCATAACGTTTCAGGTGATTGCTTCTTTACTGCTAACTCGATTGGCAACACTCTTTGCAGACAGTAACTTATATTGTTACATATCCCTTACTATCAAAACATAGTTGTCCATGAAACAAATAACCAAATGTTTAACTAATTATTCCAGTCTTGTCACCGTTTACATAATTTTATAAGGGAAGAAATACTGTATTAGCAGAAAAATGTTACTTAACTCGCTGTAGCTGCCTCGTTGTCTAGGGTGTCGGTTCCTGTTTATGCTTTCCAATTAACAGATCCAAGGCTCTTTGTTTCAGTAAAAATCGCTGCAATATTGTTGCTTTTTGACATCATCAGTATTTATTCACAAATTCTTGACACTTTCTACAACACCACTTGTCAACTAACTACATTCTGAAACATTTCAACACGACGCACAGAATGTGATAATTACATTGACCAATCTCGACAACAAATGGAACTATTATGGCGCGTTTGGCGTCTAACATATCTATAAGTATTACTTACATAGCTTCTAGATCTTTCTAGACCAGATGTAGTTCAAGTGAATTTTAACATTACAGTATTAATTGAAATTACTTTTCAGGTATAATTTACATAATGTTTGCTGGAAATAATTGTTCATATAAAGATTTACGCACCTAATAATTAAAAATGAAGGTTGCAAATGTTGACAGTATAAAAACTTTCAGCTTCTTTTCTTTGTATAACTGTCGACTGAATTAGCTGTAGTAAAATGGAAACAGAAATTTTGTTTACATGAAAACTAAAACGTAATAATATTAGTTTCACTGTAAAGAGGTCTTTGGCTCATTTAATTTTCATGGTACAAGATATGAAAAATAAAATTATATCAACAGAAAAATAGCGTTTTGGCGATCCAATATGTGCAAAGTTAACTTTAGAGTGGGATATGTAATTTAAGTACAAAAAATAAACTCAAGTCAGGCAGAAATTTATACAGAATCGAACACTTCAACTGGAGTACGAAAGTTCTAAGGAGGCAAGATTCATTGCTAACTGCATTTGTCACTGACTGTACCTGCAAATTTATATCATTGTACGAGACGTAGTTCCAGAGGTATGACGTTATAAACATTGAAATGCGTGAAAAACTTGCTTTTGTTTAAAATGCAGCGCATATAACCCGGACTGTATTCATCCAGAGTTTCATAATGAGAGCACTTAGCGACTTCCAACAAACTTTAAACATAATTTCGACACTTTTCTAAACTTTTTCCTGCTTACATGCTTAACGTGAAATATTTAACATTGTGATTCATTTTCAAAGTAATCAGTCGTTTGAAGCTCTTGTATACATCGATATTCAATTCTTTAAGGAATCGGGAATTTACTGGTAGATCCTAAAAGACATTCTGGGGTGGCGTTTTGTAACCTCAAAAAAAAGACAACATAAAAATAAAATGTTACAAACTAATTCATCATTCCAGTTGAGAATAAACATCCAGAAAGAGTAAACGTACCACAGGTGATAAAATAAAATGGGACACATTTATTTGTTTAGCGCATGACTTACAGAATTATTGCAAGTACATGCATTAAACTGATACGAGATAAGGTAATATAATATGAAAGGGCAAAAGCAGATATGAGATAATGAGCAGTTGCTAAAAGAGCTTCAGATAGTCGTTGTCCATAATGCCTGAATGTTCAAAGACTCCAGCCAGTTGCTGCAGGTGTTGGCGTTGCAGTCTTTAGAGGTACCCATGAATTTGGGCACTTGTGCAAAATGTGGTCGCTGATAACCACGATGTTGAGCGCCCGTATACCCCAACAAAATATGGTCCAATGTTTCCTCCGATATTCCGCAGTGACGTTGGTCATCCGCGGTCATTCGTCACTTACAGGTATGTAGTGTTACTTCTTTTATGATGTGGCCAGTTTGCATACCGTTGAGGGAGCTCCATATTTTTCTTGGATGATTCGCTCCCGAGGGTTGGGTTGTGCGATCTGTTCTACCCTTCTTCTCATGATCATGGAAGGACGTCCATTGATTTCTCCATTCTTCTCTCTGATCATAGATTTCTGGGACGAATTAGCCATTGGTTATCCTGGTTGGTTCTCTAGATTTTAGTCGGTTACCACTCGACCACGATATTATTGCACTTGGCCTTCCGTGGACGCTATCAGAAACAAGCAGTGGCGTTACAGTAAACAGTTACAATGGTGAGTAAGGAAAACGTATCGCATTGTGAATGCTTTCAAGACAGTTGTGCATATACTGTCAAATGGTCCAGCGTGTCCTCGTGAAATATCACGATAAAAACTCCCGATAAGCTCAGCTAATAAGTCTCTAGATCTTTGGAGTTTTGCCCATTCATATGTTATTGTTTATTGTCGGAGATTATGTGTGGCAATATTGGTGAATACTGACACCCAAGTTATTGGAGTGGATTCTAAGCGGCAAAAAGTCTGCTCACGTGGGATCCAAACACGGCTGTTAGAATCAGAATTATGATGCTCACTGAAAAGTGTCTAATCATGTGGTATATTTACACTCTCAGGAAACTTTGGCGGCCACCTGCTCCGATTTCCACCGTAGCAATCTCGCTCGCGGCCCGTTATACGGCAACGCAGATAGTCCGCCTCCCTGCCCTTTCTGGCGCAGGTATTGGCGAAGCCATTCGCGGAGGCGACAACGGCCACCGCTGCACTCCGTTAAGCCCGGCAATTAGGCCTCAGAGCGGTGAATTCTGCGCGCCGGTAATTACCGCCCCGTGGCAGTCTTCCACCAACTCCCGCACCACCTTCGCTATCACTGGCGCGCCGCGGCTCTATGGCCTGACACGGGAATGGGCGATTGAGCAGTCATGCGAACACACTACTTCCCCCCCCCCCTCACCCCTCTCCACACCTCTCGTCTCATTTCCCGCAACCTATTCGCCGTTCTATCCCCCACGCACTTCACATCGATCAACACTGCCAGATGCGTCAACAGCAGATCGAGCGAGTGTGATAACACACCGATTATACAGGCGTGAGACAGCGAGCTAGTTGGTGGTGGCATTTACGTGTCGAGGAGCGGACGATGCAGTGTGTGGATCAGTCGGAGCGGGCGTCGGTGAAATGATGATGTGGCGAGGCCTATGAGAAAGACGGGACGCGGCGCGCACGTGGCGTCATTTGACACTGCAGACGGGGAACGAGCAACTATTCCAGACCAGTTTAACAATGCTTAAATGCATGCAAGCTCCCGCATGCGACAAAATTACATTTCACTGACATACTGGTTTCACGTGGGCCCTGCATCATTCGCGAAGTATATCCGGCAAGGCGACTAGTTCGTTATGGGCTCGTATTTCCCGTGCGCCCCGTGTTGTGGAGTGTGACGTCAAATATGGATGGTCAGGGCCAAAGAAATACATGGGGCCTGCAACCAGCTTGTGACGTCACACTAGTCGTCCTGTACGCCACATTTCGCGAACGCTCGGCTCTACGCAAGGGCCCACAGGAAATGAATATTTAATTCAAAAGGTACCCACAAACTGTCTTAATTTTGTTGCATGCTATAGAGAACAGTCAAGAATTACAAAACTCGTCTGACATAGTCACTCGCTCCCAGCTGGAGACGGCTGCCTGCTTTCATAAGACCTGAAGTGTCATGTGCTATGATCTACGCGCCACGACCTATCTTTCTTATGTACCTCGCCGACAGTGTAGTTGAAAGTTTTGAGGTAGTGCTCTCTTGTAAATATCGATGACAGGAAAATTTTTGGGTGTTGGTTGTGTGATGGATCCGACAGTGGACAGCCGTATTTTGACGGAGGAGATAAATGACATACCGAGTACCATAACTTACCTTCAGAAGCACGGTGTGGTGTAACAAGTAAAATGTAAAAAATGCAGACAGCTGTAAAGTGTTTCCTTCCTGCAGCAGCAATGATTGTATGTGACGCTGTGGAAAGGTGAATTTGTGACAATCTCATTAGAAAAATCTAGGCCCACTATCCGCAATAACATTTCTTTCACTTATTACTTTTGTTGTAGCTCGTCCGTGTCCACGAGATCGGTGTTGGTGATCGTTCATTTATTGATTGATTGAGAAAGCGAGAGTGGCAACTTCTACATTTTTAAGTATTTACTGTTTGTTATGGTATATTTGGAAGATAGTGTTTCTTTTTCTTACTTTAAATTTACTTTTTTGTTTGGTGTAAGAAAATGAGTATTAATTAGTAGGGGAAGTCTTCTTTTTCTTTGGGCGGGGGGTTCTGTGCAGGTATGTCTTGCATGTATGAAGTGGCTGGCTTATTTTATGTTCATCTTCATCTACATCCATAGTCCGCAAGCCACCTGACGGTGTGTGGCGGAGGATACTTTGTGTACCTCTATCGGTTCTCTCTTTTATTCCAGTCTCGTACTGTTCGTGGACAGAAAGATTGTCGGTATGCCTCTGTGTGGGCTCTAATCTCTCTGATTTTATCCTCGTGGTCTCTTCGCGAGATTTACGTAGGAGGGAGCAATAGACTGCTTGACTCCTCGGTGAAGGTATTTTATCGAAACTTCAACAAAAGCTCGTACCGAGCTACTGAGCGTCTCTCCTGCAGAGTCTTCCACTGGAGTTTATCTATCATCTCCGTAACGCTTTCACGATTACTAAATGATCCTTTAACTAAGCGCGCTGCTCTCCGTTGGATCTTCTCAATCTCTTCTATCAACCCTATCTGGTACGGATCCCACACCAGTGAGCAGTATTCAACCAGTGGGCGAACAAGTGTACTGTAACTTACTTCCTTTGTTTTCAGACTGCATTTTCTTAGGATTCTTCCTGTGAATCTCAGTCTGGCATCTGCTTTACAGACGATTAATTTTATGTGGTCATTCCATTTTAAATCACTCCTAATGCCTACTCCCTGATAATTTATGGAATTAATTGCTTCCAGTTGCTGACCTGCTATATTGTAACTAAGTGATAAATGATTTTTCTTTCTATGTATTCGCAGCACATTACACTTGTCTACATTGAGATTGAATTGCCATTCCCTGCACCATGCGTCAATTCGTTGCAGATCCTCCTGCATTTCAGTACAATTTTCCACTGTTACAACCTCTCGATATACTACAGCATCATCCGCAAAAAGCTTCAGTGAACTTCCGATGTTATCCACAAAGTTATTTATAAATATATATATATATATATATATATATATATATATATATATATATATATATATATATATATATATATTGTGAGTAGCAACGGTCCTACGACCGAAGAAGCTGTCATTGTCAAGCAATGAAAAAAGGTGATATGATGTCAAGCGTACATTTGTTATCTGTGGAATGTACTCTCTTTTGTAAGTGTACAGATAGTCTGACTTGTTAGTGTATTTTCGTGAGAACGGCCTTAGTTCACATGTAAACACTGTGTTAGAACATCGATTTGTAGCGATTTATGTGAAGGATTTTAACATTGGTAACAATTCACGTAATTTACATCATTTCACGATGTAGAGAGCTTCGCACTCCTTTGCTGTTACTGTATTTCTACAGTGAAAAGGAGGATTTTAAAGCCTAACATGTGCTGAAGAAAAATGTAAGTTATGTGTCATTTTCACTGTTTTTTAATTTAGTACTGTCTGCATAACATGTTTGTGCCGTTATTTATATACAATCTGCGCATCATTTTTGTACTTCTTAGTTTTGCAGTGGCCAAAAGGCGAAATTACAAATGTGAAATAAATAATGTCTTCAGTCAACGGCGAATATGAAGTCGTTTAAAAAGTCTACATGACTGTGAACCCCGACTGCGAGAAGTTAATTGCCTGAATATTGTTTCAAGCTTTGAAGGCAAGGCAGAGATCATAAACCACACATAATAAGTGGATAAATATGCACTTGCCCTTGAAGCAAGAATCACCAACAATAACCAACAATTGGTGGCAGTTATGCTACTTGGTACTACCAAAAAACAATGAAATTAAAGAAAACAATTATCCTTGCATTAAGTAGAACATCTGCAATGCATCTAGTGTGATTATAGTACAATAATTATTAAGGAGATTTATAAGCTGGACAAATGTGTCCCTAGTACGTG
This sequence comes from Schistocerca piceifrons, assembly GCF_021461385.2. Lineage (NCBI taxonomy): Eukaryota > Metazoa > Arthropoda > Insecta > Orthoptera > Acrididae > Schistocerca > Schistocerca piceifrons. The sequence goes on along the minus strand of NC_060138.1, from coordinate 1,021,107,181 downwards.
AAAGGGCTAGACGATTCAAGACCTGTGGCCATTGTGTTGGGAGAAGCGAGAGAGTGCCCCACAAACGGCAGTTAGTCCAGACACCAGTCAGCATCCCACAGCCACACTATCTCTCCTGTCGGCGCGGTGGCAGACATGTGACTGAAACCTACTCCCCACCCTCCCCCATCGCAGTACAGCTCAGGTGGCTATGGGAGTTGTTGTCGCTTTATTTTCGCCTTCCACCTCGGTTTCACTTTCTATCCTCTCTCTCCCTCCCTCTCTCTCCCCCCCCCCCCACCCTCTTTCTCTCTCTTTCTCTCTCTCTCTCTCTCTCTCTCTCTCTCTCTCTCTCCCCTTCCTTCTCTTTCTCCCCATCTCCGTCCACTGTCCATAAACAAAAGAGGGGTAGAACGGAGAAGGAGTGAATAGAGAGGGGAGCAGGGTATGATGGCACACGACGTACGAAGCTGCGCCTGACCCTTTGTACTCACAGTTCGCGCTCTCCGATTTAAGCTACTTAACAAGCCGGCGAGCCGTCTCTCCTACCTTGCAACTTGAGCACGGATTTATTTCTCTCTTTCGCGCTTCATTTCCTTTGAATGAAAGGATCGCGAGAGGCAGCGAGAATGATTTCCATACCACCGCCTATGTCTGCACTCAGATTGTGCAGATAAAGAGCATAATTACGGTCGCTTTTCTGCTTCGCGCTTTCTAAAAGAGCATTTCTAAAGAAACTGCAGTATTCTTGCAAGTGGATATTGTCATCTGTCTGCATTTTCAGTGCCGCATTACTTTCTCTGAAATCTCACGTTTTAAGAATACTGCACTCTTTCCTGGCGTCATGGCTGTCTTTTGTAATGGTTTTGAACGACTTTTGTAACCACATCTGCGAGAAACTATATGTTTACATCCGCAGTAATATGAGAAATGTATCTCCGATATCGAGTTCTGAAAGATCGTTATTACTGGCCTTTTTTTTCTACTTAATACAACTGCAACTCCTTTATTGCTTTAATTTCACAACTAAGGTAGTAGGGGAGAGTTAGCAATTTACAGTTTTCTTAAGACATGTGTGTGCTGAAAGAAATGCAATATGTCCTAACACACACAAGGATTGAAGATTACGTAAAAGTGTGTTCCCGGAAGAGGGAAGGAAGAAAGACTAGAGTTTAGCGACCCACTGATAATGGGACCATTGGAGTCAGAGGCCTCTATAAGCCATAGTGAATGCAAACTCTGGGACGACAGTACATTAGTAGTACAGTTCATCAATGAACTGGCACTACCGGTCATAGGCAATTTGTTCGCATCTAACAACTTCCATTTTCACATATATTATTGCAATGACGATTCTCAAAATTGTTAAATTTTTCAAGATGAAAGCATGTGCGTTTCTTCTACTGAACTTCCGTAATTCTTAAGCACAATTCACTTGGAAATACGGTAACTACTGTACTGCCTTCGACACGTTGTATTCCAGAAAAGTCGCTGACTTACTTGTTTCTGTGGTTTTGTTTGGTGTTTGGTGTTACCACCCCGCCCGTAGCCGGAATGGAATCTACAAAAGCCTCGTCCTTCCCCATTAACTTCCTTAGAAGACCGTGAATGCCTGAAAATAGATACTTATTAATTCGCCTGAGAACTGTAATGAATGATTCCTGAGCCTTTTTTTGTATCTGCAAATTTCCTAAGCTCCACTACTGATAGATACTCACTTACCACTCCGTTGCACTTAAGCTACAGATGGTTAAGTTTTCTAAAGTATCTACGGATCAACATTGATACCGCCGATATATCAGAGGCAAACCAATGATTTTTTCATGTATTTAATTTATAATATGTCAAGAAGACCGAATATTATTATGAAAAGTCGTTACTTTTATGACAGTATGTTATTATTTAAATTAGTTCTGTGAAATAAGTGTAACTGTTGACTTATACACGGGTTCTTTCAGAAGATTCGCCTATATTTTATACCTAAAAACCAGTAACTTTTGATAGTTTTTATAATGAAGAAAATATATAGAGCTGCTTTATTACGTTGGACTTAAATTAATTTAGACTTGAGAGATAACAATTCTAAATTGCACATAATGTTGCAAATGTTAACACGTATCATGATTTATTACCTCTGAGATGTCTGATGCAGTCGATTCAAAAAAGGATATTGCCACCTCATCTGTTGCTTTTGTCAGAGATGGTGTTGCCGGCCTTTGAAAATAGCCTCTAGCACCGCATTCGCAACAATACACACGTACTGTCATGGTAGACAGTGCGTCGGGAACTCGTGGCTGAGATTTTCGAATCTTTCTAAAGGACTCGATCTGTGATTGACAACTACAGAAACTAACAAGTTCTGATAACTCAAGGCTTGCAGCGCAGAACAAACCAGTACCCAATTACTTCTCTGTGTTCAATGCGAGCAGTTTGTGTTACGCTCATGTAATGTATCTGTGAAACCTCTTACTGTTTCCAGTTCTGTATCCGACTTCGATAATCGTTCCTTTCCAGACAGCGCTGCAACTAAATTTTAAATCCATTGTACTCATGACGATAAATTTTAATCCAAAGAACTCCACAGACATAGCAGAGCAAATGCTTACACCCCGTATCAAATTCTTTCAAAATAGAACCTTTCAAGTTGTTTGTCAAACTTAATTTTCGAGAATATGTAAGTGTTGATTAGGGGAAGAATTTAGTAATGAAATTTCCATACTTGTTGTAACATGGGTTTCTCCTAATATTTTTCCTGTCAAATAATAATTATTTAAAAGTTTCAGCTCCGTAGCAGTCTGAGTAAAAGGACACTGAGGCCTACATATAAGAACTCCGCAGACAATGTCTGATTAATCTAAAAATCGTACCATGGTGTGTAACGTGGAGTTTCAGTGCAATCTCGCATCCAGTCCAAATTGCAACGTTTCTTCTTCCAGAGTTCCTCACATTTTTGCTCTTATCTCAAATCATCACTGATGCTTACAGACGATTTTATGAATTAATATGAATTTTAAGTCTCTCATCTTCTTCATTACTTGTCATATATCCATATGATACTACACATACTTAACGAATATTCGTTAAGTTTACTTCACAGGATAGGTAAAAAATTGTAATTACATACAGCAAATACCCAGTAGGAGTATACAGAAAATAGACTATTTAAAAGATAGACACGGGGTATATTGGAGATGTATCGACACCGTCGATATATCGGAAGTACGTATAATATAGAAGGATAAATGTCAACATGTGTTCTTCAAAACATTGATATTTTCGACATAGGAATATATTGTTATCTTTAATTACGTTATTTCGCAGCTATAGCTTCTCCAACTATGCCGAAACTCCAGATTTGTCGATTATTGTATCTATCCTCCTTCCTCGACTTCAACTTTATAGGATTTGGCTGGCGTAAAACACCAACTGGAAAATATTACATCTTACACATACGGATACAACGTTCTCTTTAAATCCCGTAGAACGATCGCTCCCCATCACATAATAAATTCATACGTGTCTCTTGATCTACGTGTTAACGCTCGGTGGGCAGGACACTTGCAGACGCCCGAGCAATTGTTAGCCTTTTGGTCAAACGTCGATCGTGGCAGCAGGACGCCTGAAATTTCGTTTAAGAACAATTTACGACGCTCTATTTCTGCCAAATATGGTAGTAATTAGAGTGCTTGTTGAGTACGAGAGGTCATTTGCTTTTTGTCACCTTGTAAAAAATAACGTTTATCTGCTTTGGTAATAGGATTTAATCACGCCTGCTTTGGCAACACTCCTTGAACGTCCGCATAATACTATGAACTTTATTCTGATAGTAGTGTAGTCTGACAAATAGTCACGCTGCATTGATTAGTGATAGATGGACGCTTGGTAGATTTGTAGGATATCGTTCCCAGTCAAACGTTACTTCTTGGTGACCCCTGCACACTTTCTTCTTCATAGTATCAATAGTCCAATTTGAAGAGAACCGTAAAACCATAAATAGGAAGTGCTGAGAAAAGTTTGTAAATTTGTGGTAAGTTCTGTGGGACCAAACTGCCGAGTTCGTCAGTCCCTAGGCTTACACACTACTTAATCTAACTTAAACTAATTTATGCTAAGGACAAGACACACATCCACACCCAAGGAGGACTCGAACCTCCGACGGGAGCAGCCGCGCGAACCGTGCAAGGCGCCAAAGACCGCACGGCTACCCCGCCAGGCGGAAGTGCAGGGAAGCTAAAACGAAATGGCTGCATGAAAAATGTGAAGAAATAGAAAAAGAAATGATTGGCGGTAGAACTGACTCAGCATACAGGCAAGTCAAAACAACCTTCGGTGACATTAAAACGAAGGGTGATAATATTAAGAATGCAACGGGAATTGAACAGTTAAATGAAGACGAGAGAGCGGACAGGTGGAAAGAATACATTGAAAGCCTCTATGAGGGGGAAGATTTGTCTGATGTGATAGAAGAAGAAACAGGAGTCGATTTAGAAGAGATAGGGGACCCGGTATTAGAATTTAAAAGAGCTTTGGCGGACTTAAGATCAAATAAGGCCGAAGGGGTAGATAAAATTCCATCAGAATTTCTAAAATCGTTGGGGAAAGTGGCAACAAAACGACTATTCACGTTGGTGTGTAGAATGTACGAGTCTGGCGACATACCATTTGACTTTCTCAAAAACATCATCCACACAATTCCGAAGACAGCAAGAACTGAAAAGTGCAAGAACTATGGTACAATCAGCTTAGCAGATGATGCATCCAAGTTGCTGACAAGAATAACACATAGAAGGACGGAAAGGAAAATTGAGGATGCGCTACATGACGATCAGTTTGGCTTTAGGAAAGGCAAAGGCACGAGAGAAGCAATTCCGACATTGCAGTTCATAATGGAAGCAAGATTAAAGAAAAATCAAGACACGTTCATAGGATTTGTCAACCTGGAAAAAGCGTTCGACAACGTAAAATGGTGCAAGATTTTCGAAATTCTGAGAAACATAGGGGTAAGCAATACAGAGAGACGGGTCATACACAATATGTACAACAGCCAAGAGGGAATAATATGAGTGGACGACCAAGAACCAAGTACGCGCGTTGAAAGGGTGTAAGATAAGGATGTGGTCTTTCGCCCCTACTGTTCAAACGGTACATCGAGGAAGCAATGATGGAAATAAAAGGAAGGTTCAGGAGTGGAATTAAAATTCAAGATGAAAGGATATCAATGTTATGATTTGCTGATGACATTGCTATCCTGAATGAAAGTGAAGAAGAATTACATGATCTGATGAACGGATTGAACAGTCTAATGAGTACAGCGTACGAGTTGAGAGTAAGTCGTAGAAACACGAAGGTAATGAGATGTAGTCTAAATGAGAACAGCGGTAAACTTAATATCAAGATCTATGGTTACCAAATAACGAGTGACGGACGGAGCCAGGAGGATGTCAAACGGTTTTCCCACAGTCCATGTTTCACTACCACACAATGCTGTACCCCAAACGTATGTTCTCAGAAATTTCTGCCTCAAATTAAGGCCGATATTTGATACTAGTAGACTTCTCTTGGCCACGAATGCCCTTTTTGCCACTGCTAGTAACTTCCAGTAACAAGCCCACCAATTTTCACCATAAAAAGTTTCCTGTTCACCTAGCTAAATTGTTTGAAGCAGAGGGGAAGACAGCATTAAGTCAAGACATTCAAATGAATATATCGATTTTTTTGTTTCTTCGCATTACCAAAGTTCCTGTCTTAGATCTTGAACAGATGATCATTCAAATACCTCTCGTGGTAAGGCTTGCAGTTTTGCATGCGAAGGTCTCATACCACTGTTTTTGGGATGAGCGATTTATATTCTAAGCACATTTCCAAGCGGTTCTGAGTGTTTCAGATCATGCACCTCCCTTGTGGGTGTTGTGGCAAATCTGATTTATTGAAATTGATCGAAAAGCAAGAAAATGTTCATGTATAAATACTTCAGATCAACTTGATAGTGTCATAGTAAACTCATTTCATATGAGCCCATTTCTTAGTAAATATCGCCTGACAGGTCCGCAGCCGTACAGGGCACACAGGGCAGCCCATCGTCGAGACAGGTTTCCAACAGAACAATGCCGAGCTCCCTTCTGCTGCGCCAGCAGAGGCCTGGGCTGGGGGCGACGGTCTGAAGGAACGCGTCTACACAGTGTAGTCGTAAACCGGGCATTATGTGCAGAGACAGGCGTAATAAAAATTGACAAGTTTTGTGCTCGCCGATAGTGCGAATAGGCCAGGGAACCACATCCCGGCTGCCTCGGTTGTATAAGAAAAAATCCAGTGTCTGAGAAACGTTTAAAGATAGAATCTTTATTACACCTCATAGCTAGGACTAACAAGTTCCAAGGCAGAGGTGACTTAGATAAAGATCTTTAAGATTGTATCTGATCACTTGTTGCCGTGGGAAGCGACACGACTTGGGAGAAAATCGTCTTCCCCCTCTGCAAAAACTTAAAAAAAGCCAGAAATTGGCGGTTTCTTTTTTTTTCAGAGACGCAAGTTTCTTAACTCTTGCCCTGGTTCGACATGATTATGTGCTCTCTTGTGGCAGGGGAGATTTAGCGCCTCTAGAGCCTTGTGATTGGCTCAAGATGGGGTAAAGGCGGTATCGTTTGTGCACCTTGTGGGAAAACTAATTGTTTTTCTGGAGAGGTGAGAGGCACTCAGGTGTAGGACTTTGATATGAAGAGGACTTCTGGTCAGAGATCTGACATGTGTGGTTGGCACTTGGGACCTCTCCTAAGACTGACTTCACTTGCGAGTAGTTTAGACTGGGGTGCCTGTGGTGAAGTCCTTACTGTACTGACAGTGTGACTTCAAACGTCTCGGACGACTCGTTTGCCGGGGGCACACTTATTCGTTTTTGGTTTACCACTCTTGACGTTTGGTATCCTTGTGCGCTCTGTCGTGTAAGTGAGCAAAATTGGTCCTTGGTAAGACCAACGAACGGGTGTGTCACACACTGAAATCTACCGTAATTTCAGGGCTGTGGTAGAGAGAGTAAATTTCGATCCGTCTGCCTGATCACCAGACCGTGCGATTTTTGCATTTCTTTCGTGGTCCCGATCGATTCGCAGGTGCCGCCTCCACGTCTAACTCCGCCACACACATCTCGCATGTAGCAAACAGGGTAACGTACTGCCGCTCTGGCATTGTCAGGGCGTACAGATCTCAATCGCCACTTTCTCTCAGCTGCACCTATGTAGAGAAACTGCAGCAGATTTGATCAAAGTCTGCTTAGCGTCAGATCAATTCAGGTTGCGTTATCCACATTTTTAGGGCCAAAAAGATGTTCAAATGTGTGTGAAATCTTATGGGACTCAACTGCTAAGGTCATCAGTCCCTAAGCTTACACACTACTTAACCTAAATTATTCTAAGGACAAACACACACACCCATGCCCGAGGGAGGACTCGAACCTCCGCTGGGATCAGCCGCACAGTCCATGACTGTAGCGTTTAGGGCCAGAGTACTTGACTAACTCCACTAGTTATACTATCTCTGCCACGCAGGATCCTTGTCAAGTGTAGTCTTGAATCACCTGTTAGTTGTTTATGGTATTCTATCAATAACTTTTTTAACATAATTTATGTCTTATTTAAAGAAAAAATGTTGTTAGAACACTAAAATAATGCCAACACAATCAGTCATTTAAATAGTCCCCACTAGGGTTACCTTTCAGTGACTTCGACATTCTTTGATCATGTGACAAGGATGTTCACTGTGATAAATGAAAGACTGAATAAAACGTAAACTGTTACAAATACTTCTGGAATAAGTATCCAAACCAAGATAGCCGATTAGCACAGAAATTGATCATCAACTGACTGTATTCCTTCTACTGGGTCTTCTTATCTATCCTATTCCTAAGGAGCACGTATAAATTGTGCTCTGCCGAGTGTATATTTTTCATACTTCATTTCTTTTTATCCATGATAATTCGATCAAGATGCTCTATCTGAATGAGGCATAAAATAATTTCGGCATAGTCTGGCAACATAAGTCATCACAGTTGCTCTGCAGTTCGGGGTTACTCTTTTTCACTGTGAAACGTCAGTGTTGACGATCCACGCATCGAAAATAGAATAGCCATTTCTTCAGCCTTAACTAACAGAAAGTCTCTGCACTGCCACCGTAAACTATAAGCCTTAATGGATGGTTCCAGTGCCAGTTTACCTTACAGTTTTCCATAACGTGCTATTCGAACACACGCTCACGAAGACGCATCTTATACTAAAATGTAGACTTTCACGGCCGGAAATGTCATGTCCATTATGATTATCCGGGCTGTTATGCCGTGGTCGGTTGATGAATTCTGTGTCAATTCCCAGCTTTTCGTCCCCGTCTGCGGAAGACATCTTCAAGGTGGTCTGTGGCTCAATGGAAGGTCCAACACACCCGCTGGCTCGCAGTCAGTAACGAGCCAGTGGGTGTGTTGGACCTTCCATCGAGCTACAGACCCCCTTGAAGACGAAACGCTGGGAATTGACACAGAATTCATCAACCGACCACGGCATAACAGCCCGGATAATAATAATGGAGATGCATCGATGCATCTTAGTCGTATGGAGACTCCAAATGTGTGATCTGCGTTGTAACGCATACGGATGTTCAACTTAACACCTTAACTGTATCAAACAAAGACCATGAACGTGTCAAAAATTAATAAACCCCCTTTTTTTAAATATAATACTAAAATTAACACATAACGTTTAAGTGACAATTCGTCAGGATTCGGGTAATGTCAAATTGCGGTAGCTACCTATGAAGAAAATTGTCATTAACGTTCTTGGAAGTAATGAACTCATATTACAAGCAACAAGTTTCTTCATCAATCCTTCTCCCTACACTTGTACAAACACAGATTAATATTCGAATACGTTTCCTGTACGTATAACAATATTTTACCGTTACAGTAATAATGAGGGCATCGTACAGGAACAAACGGAATGATTTCCATCATTTTATGTATTAAATGACGGAGTTGTAACTGCACATTCAAGCACACAGTTTAATTATAATTCTGAAAGATATTTATGAATAAGTTGTAATGCATACGACAACCATTTATCAGGTTTTGTGCAGATTCATGTATCTCTGTACAGCTTCTACGGAAACATTATTGGAGGTATTGAAGCGGAACAACACTACTTCTTACAGAGAGTCAGCACATTTCTTGTGACGTCTTACCGGAAGGTTACTTGCATTACAGACTCAGAAACTTGAGGTTTCCACCTACATATTACAGTGTCAGAGCCTTGCCTTAGGTAAAAGTGTAGAACGTACTTGGCGGTTGGATCTGGTGACATTTCTGGGGAGTGAGGAGGGTTTGCATTGGAGGCTTAATATGGGATACTGTATTCCGAGGTCGCTGAGGAATACGCTTGTTCCGGATGAGCGGCGAACTAGCAAAGCTTCTAATTGATACAGCAGAAGGTGGTATTTGGACGGCTGTACCCGGACTTACGAGTTTACTAACGCACAAAGGTTGCACCATTTCTGAACAACTAGGCCGATGTTCTACTCGCTCACTGCTCAGGACTGGATTTGAGGTGTAAAAGAAACCGCTGCTTTAACTTGTAAACCTTGCGTTCGCTACGTTATTTAGTTTATGTGCCGCCGCCCCCCCCCCCCCCAATCCCTCTGCAACATTTCACTATTCACAATATTATACACTGCAGATAACTGTCTAACTGTCGAACAGATTGACAGATGTGATGCGAGGGTTCGTGTTAACCGCTAAACTGTAGGATAGTACCAACCACTGAAGGCCATAATAACATAACAAGGAAAATCAATGATTATGAGAAAATATTTTCGAAACGACTGCCATCAATAGTAGAGAAAAAAATTCAGTGAATCTGCATAATTTCCGACATTATTTCGCATTTCATTCGACTGCGACTAGAACTGAAACACGTAAATAGGGAATATCTACTGTTTTTGAAATTTCCTGCTCATGCAACACGAGAATTTGTTTAATTCGGAATGACAGTAGAAGATGAACCTCTGGAAATTGCTTAATTTCCATCCAATCTCTGTCAGCAGAACGGTGCCAGCAAACAGCAAGAGATAGGAGGTAGAAAAAGCGACGTGTGGACGAGAGAGGACTGCATGCCCGCACATTTCTCTCTCTCTAGCAGAGGACGTCTATCTTCCTCTGGAGGTTCGCCAAAGAGCATTTAGACCGGCTGTTTAGGGCGTCCACATTACAGGGCAGCCGAGCATATTTACGTTAATATCATTCCTGGTCTGGGCTCGGTACCGCATGTAAACAATGTAGAACCTGGCAGCTTTGCAGCGCGGCTTTCATGTCAGTGCCCACACAACTATAACGTATTCTCAAATTCCACATGTTATGACAGAGGTAACTGTCAACCCGAGAAGAACGACATTATTGAACACGTGTGTTTTTGAACTCTCAGTAGCAAGTACGTCATAAAGCCGATTCTCAAAAATTGTACAAAAGGCTGTTCCAAATAGAAATAGAAACAGCGATTAATAGGAGAGGCCACTATTCACCTTTAAAACGAAACGCATATTTGCTAACACATGTAGAAAAAAACTGATTGGTCCATAAGAGGCATGACCCGTTCTCTTTCATAGAAAACTTTAAATAGGCAGATACACACAACAACTTGAAAATTATCGACGATATTTCTTCTTCTCACTAAGAGGAAATGAATTATAAAAACATCGCACACAGTTAGGAAGTCCGGTCACCACATAAAGCAGTGAGGAGGAATTCACACGGTAGTCCTATCTGCTATCAAGGAATTAAGGGGTAATACTGGTTAAAAGCGTATAATATTCATTGTTTCACAATGATGAAAGATTAAAAATACTATACGGACCTGCTTAAATATAAATTACTGTATACTGATCTTTGCTACTCATTTCGGAATTTATGGTCTCATGCCGTAAGTAAATTTAGATTCTCACGGAGCCTAGAGATGGAACCTTCGGTCCTGCAACGCGCCCCAGAGAGGATGAACGTAGCCTATTACTGTGAATAAATGAAATCTATACAGTTTGTAGAAATAAATTCCAAGACAAACACGATATCAATTACTTCCCACTCTTTGTAGTGGAGGTATTATACGGGGTGTCCCACGAGGAATGGTCAGTAGTCATGGATATGACAGTAACGATCATTCGAAGCAAAAAAGTGTAGTTAAAATTGGCTTTAAAATGTATATCTTTAGAGATATGAACACTTCATCTTCGATACTGTGAAACAAATCTCTTCTACTGAAAGCTCTTTCCTTTCAATATTTTGAGCGGTGATATTATCGACCAAAACAAGATAAAAATGTCTAGTAGACATGGGTTCTAAATGCTATGAGCACTTGTCCATCTTCGCTACTGTGAAACATATTTCTTCTACTGAACAGATGGTCATAGCTCTTAAAGCACGCATTTTACGTCCCATGTTTACTGGGAATTTTTTCTTCTTTTGGTCCATACTACCTCCTCCCAAAATATGGAATGCAAAGAGCTTGCAGTAGAAAAGAGAAGAAATGGCCACAGCTCTTTAGGTATGCATTTTAGAACCCACGTTTACTAGACTTTTTTGCTTCGAATGATCGTTCCTGTCATATCTCAGAATACTGATCATTCCTCAAGGGACATACAATATACAGAGAGTAACTAAACGATCTGTAACATAAGCAACGAGTTAGTAGTAACCACAAACTTTTCGTAGATATGCACTTAACTGTAAAGAAAAAAGTTGCGCTAATATTCAATCACATGTTGACAAAGTTTCTAAGTGGTGCCAATATTGATAACTTACTTAAAATGTTCAAAAATGAAAAATTGTTGTTTACACCACAAAACGAAAAAACAGTATCCTTAACCTCAGTGTCAATGAATTAGAACTGGAATCCGTTAGTTCATACAAATACCCGAGTGTAACAATTTATAGGTATAGGAAATCCAACGAATCTGTAGACCCTGTCATAAGTAAAGCAAGTGGCACACTTCGTTTCATTGGTCGGATATTGGGAAAATGCTCTCGTCAATAAATAACATAGCTTACGGAACACTCGTGTCACTCGTCGTAGAATATTGCTGAAGTGTATGAGACCTGTAACAGACAGGAGTCAGGGTATACCGAACGCATACATAGATTTGCCTGAACTCAAGCGCCAGCGTCACGGAGAAGTGGAACAACTTGAAATGCCAGATGACTGAAAATACACCCGAGCTACCCCGCAAAATGTCGGTTTAAAAAGTTCAAGAACCAGCATTAAGTGAGGAACCTAGGAATATTTCACAGATCCCTACGCATCGCTCCCGTGGAGACTACGGGGATAAGATTAGACTGAGCACGCAAATGCATTTAAGCAGTCATTCTGCCCACGGTAGATGCGTGAATGGAACGGGAAGAATCCATAACAAGTGGTACAGTGGGAAGAACCCTCTGCCATGCACTTATTAGTGATTTACAGTGAGTACAAGTAGATGTATAGACGAATTCCAAGAAGTGCAGTGATATGACACTGGACTTATTTTCGTGATGCTTGGTAACTCAGATTTATGATACTATGGTTTTCCTAAACACATTATGTAAATGCCAGGACGGTTCGTTCAAAATGGTTCTTGATATTCCGCCCTTATTCTGGTATAGAGTGGGAACAATAAAACTCGACCAAAAAGTATTTCATGTGTCTTGAGAGAGGCAACCCAATTTACGTCAGTCACTTCTGGGACTGATGATGTAAGTTGGACTGCCTATCTTAAGACTCAAAGCTGACCCTGTGCTCTTTGAATCTATTTTGACCTTTTACGCCCATCCCTCGTGGTCAGGTCTCGCTCACGTCCGTCATGTTCGCCGACCTTTATGCCAATCGGATGATGCCTTGAACACGATATAATCCCATAGGAAAGCTTCTAAAAACAATGTAACATATAGTGTTATAAATGATACGTTAATGAGCAATCAGTCATGTAAAGTAATGAAATACAAAAGGTAGAAATAATGAAACGTAATCCGCTTTGTGGGTATCATTGAATCAAAATAGGAACGAGAAGAGGAGCACACATGAATTATTCGTACGTTAACGTACGCAAGACTTACAGTGCACGGGAGAGCACCGGGGAGGGGGAGTCAACTGCAAGACATACAAGAGCACAAAAATACAAATATCATTAACCAGCAGAAATTTCCCACAAATATACGTAACCATCTTACATACGCTAGAAAGAGTTCTGAGGATTATTTTTGTCGCTTTACAGTAGTATTCGGATTAAGAATACGGGATTGGCTGATGGCCAGTATTCAGTCTAACAATCACAAATCAGAAATCGAAAAGATTGAACAGATAGAATGCAATTTGCAAATTTAATAACACAGAAATATACTGCAAATAATATTACTGATTTTACACTATCATAAATATCACAAGACTGCAAGCTTAACAGTCATTCTCTCAAGACAAAGTAATACCCACAGAACTTATTAAAAAAAGTAGAACTTAACCCAAGAAAAAAGAGTATACGAGACTCATACCATCTCCTCAAGAAATTTTACCAAATTAAACAGTGACCGAGGTTGCACAGTGGTTAGCACACTGGAGTCTCACTTAAGAGGATGACGGTTCAAACCTGCGTCCGCCCATCCTGATTTAGGCTTTACGTGATTTCCGGAAATCACTCGAGGCAAATGCTGGGGTGGTTCCTTTGCATAAAAAAAAAAGGCACGGCCGATTTCCTTCCCTGTCCTTTCATAATGCGAACTTGTGCTCTGTCTCGAATAATCGTGCTGTCGACGGGACGTTAAACTATAAATAAACTTACTTCCTTCATTTTCTCAAACATAAGTGGCGTACTACAACAAGGTAGAAAAGCTCCAGTCGCCTTAATGGGCAAATTGTAAACAGACTGTTAACGAAGCGGCGATTTGTTCCTAAGAGAGGGTAGTAATTGCAATGCTTCATTTATACTCGAAACCAGGGTAATCAACCTCTTTTTAAATATATCTATCGTCCCCTTTTGTGTATTTGTTACTAATAAAGTTTTCTAACCGCCCACCGGTTCCTCAGTAAACGTGATTTATAAAGTAGGGAAGAAATTTTACGAGCTTTTTACAGCAGAGTTACAGCAAGTTAAAGCACATAATAATAATACCTTACAAAATAATGTCAAAATTTTATGAAAACCGCATGAAAATATTTTTAAAGCCCCTAAAGTCATGAAACTGGAACGCCCATTAGTGGGAGGAAGGTATCAGATAGATTATCATTGCTCTAAAGCAATACTTTTAACACAACTTCAACATAAATGTAAGTGGTCTGTGTACACCTCGGTAATCTGCTCACATGAAAATTCTGGCTTAATAACGAGATGCCGGAGTAGATAGAATGATAGTTTAGCGATTTTCCTTAGCTGAAAACCTTTAAGTGTTAACTACTCAGTCAGTGCTCATTTATATAACACAAATCTCAGCACCCCCGTTATTTCTAGAACATTATGTTCTTTTATTCAGCGAATGTTATCTTCAATTTCCGCGCTGTTCACTACATTCGTATACTGCACACTATGAACTACGTTACGTATTGCTCTGACACTACCGTGCCTCTTCTGAAGTTTCAATAGTGCTCGCCACATTGTGATGAGAGTCATTGCTAGTAATGGACCACCTTCCTTTGTCTTGTATTATAATCCTCACTGTCACTTTCCTTTTAGCTTCAGACTTACTGTCATCTCTCTTCTCCAATGCGTAAGCGTAACACGTATAATTCATCTAACCTCTCCATAACCGTTTTCTTTACAGTTAAGCGCTGGCACTGACATAGCAGTCAGATACATGAACTTTGTCCACTAACCATTTTAGCAAATTTAGAATGACGCATGAACATCTCCTTGTCGCCTGGTTGATTTAGCTCGATTCCTTTTACGACGGTCTTGTCTCACCAAAGCAGCACAGTTTCTCGTCTTCCCACTCACTTCTGATAGAGGCCTTAAAAAGTTACTGTAAATAGATAAGTTATACTTCTTTCGATAACTTTCAGAGCAAACATTTTCCTTAATACACACATCAAAAAAAGTTTTGCATTACCTCGGTTCCCAGAACTCCTGAAGATAGACGTTGACAGCGCATATTGTATCACAGACACAGTCACAGTCCCCCTTCGACTGTTCAGAGATGTCACTAAACCCGCCCAAAGTTGTAAAAAACAACGCATGAGCAGCGCCTATTAGACGGAGGGGTTCCGACAGCCAATCAGTTCCAGTCATTCCACCGGGAAGGAGGTGCACGGCTAGTGTTGTCTGTAGTTCAACCATGCCTAGACGGTCAATACCGCAGTTCGAACGCATCCGCATTGTTACTTTGTGCCAGGAAGGGCTCTCAACAAGGGAAGTGTCCAGGAGTCTCAGAGTGAAGCAAAGCGATGTTGTTCGGACACGGAGGAGAGACAGAGACAGAAACTATTGGTGACATGTCTCTCTCAGGCCGCCCAAGAGCTACTACTGCAGTGGATGACCGCTACCTACGGATTATGGCTCATGAAACTCTGACAACAAGGAAACAATGTTGAATAATGCTTTTCTTGCAGCCACAGGACGTTATGTGACGACTCAAACTGTGCGCAATAGACTGCATGATGCGCAACTTCACTCCCGACGTCCATGGCGAGGTCCATTTTTGCAACCACGACACCATGCAGCGCGGTACAGATGAGCCCAACACCATGCTGAATCGACCTCTCAGGATTGGCATCACGTTCTCTTCACCGAAAGTGTCGCATATGCCTTCAACAAGGCAATCGTCGGAGATGTGTTTGGAGGCAACCCGGTCAGGCTGAACGCCTTAGACACAATGTCCAGCGAGTGCAGCAAGGTGGAGGTTCCCTGCGGTTTTGTGATGGCATTATGTGGGGCCGACGTATGCCACTAGTGGACATGGAAGGCGCCGTAACGGCTGTACGATACGTGAATGCCATCCTCTGACCGGTAGTGCAACCATATCGGCAGCATATTGGCGAGGCACACGTCTTCACGGACGACAATGCGCGCAACCATCGTCCACATCTTGTGAACGACTTCCTTCAGGATAACGACATCGCTCGACTAGAGTGACCAGCATGTTTCTCCAGGCATGAACCGTATCGAACATGCCTGGGATAGATTGAAAAGGGCTGTTTATGGATGACGTGACCCACCAACCACTCTGATGGATCTACGGTGAATCGCCGTTGAGCAGGGGACAATCTGGACCAACAGTGCCTTGATGAACATGTGGATAGTATGCCACGACGAATACAGGCATGCATCAATTCAAGAGGACGTACTAGTAGGTATTGTACCGGTGTGTACAGCAATCTGGACCACCATCTCTGAACGTCCTGCTGTACGTTGGTACAACATGCAATGTGTGGTTTTTATGAGTAATAAAAAGGGCGGAAATGATGTTGATGTTGATCTCTGTTCCAGTTTTCTGCTCAGGTTTCAGAACTCTCGGAACCGAGGTGATGCATAACGTTTTTTGATGTGTGTAGATCAAAGACGTTCATAGATTCCAGATTACTCTGAAAGCCAAGCTACCTGCATATTCCATCGTATTAATGTCCACAGTAGCTGCAGTCACATAGAAATAGATCTATTGTAACCACATAAACGAAAATGATGATGGAACATGTCTTTAGTGTTTTACGTATTTAATGACTGGGCAACTTATCACAAAATTTGCAATGTTTAATATCGACGTTCATATTTCTCGTAAATCATTTTCCTTCTAATGCATGTCGGGATGTAGGGAGGGCAGTTTTCAATGTGTTTGCTTTTGCAACGGACCTAATGTCAGAAACTCATGGAAATGTAATTTACATCATAACAGTTCTTCTATAGCTGTACTTAGTGTAGGGAAGGATACCGTTATAAGCGTTAATAGTGTAGAATAAACAATGAAATTCTCTTCATGATTCACATAATTCACAAATGAAATACTTTTTGTCGACCCGAAAGAGTAAGTCATTCAGTTGTCAGTTTTTTTATGCAAGCGTAGAGAGAAATAACACCTAGAGAAATAAAGATTAAAGGCTGTAACAGTATGGCTTCTTTCCAGCACAAAAGTACATTATAAACTGCAGATTCACATATTTATTTTCTGAATTCAACGTCGAGTATTAATAAAATTACCTTGATTATATGGATACGTACTTCGGAAGTGTGAAATGATATAAGCTTTATATTATAGACACGAAAAGAAAGAACTAAATGAAGGTTAAAGTTCTATGTCTCGACAGTTGAAATCATGAGAAAAGGAGTTTATGCCACTGGGCTGCGTGGGAAAAGGAAGAGGCCCCATCCATGGGGATGAATCCTAATGTTCTATCTGAAATTTTTCCATCTCTAGCGCTCATCTATGAAGAAAATAACTCAGCATGTGCGATCTCTGGCAAACGAAGCAGTCAAAAAGTAGAACTTTTTGTACAGTTCGTGTTCGAAGGAAATTCGTGAGTTTGATAAGAGGATGATACGCAGAATCTCTCACAAAAAATACCTGCTCGTAAGTTCGTCACATTGTGACTAAAACGTATTTTGTGTTCCATTTCACACTTTGAAATGAAATCATATGAAGTATGGTTTATATTTCCGCTTTTTAAGGTGCACTGAATGCGGTTATGTGCGAACAGATGATAGGTCATTCGGAGTGTAACAAGTAAGGATGAATCACTTAAAAAATAACCACTTATTACAATAAGTATAGTTCGAATGGTATCATCTAAATGCCATAGAAGCTTCTGCAACTCGTTTGCTACAGTTAATTAACTGCTTACATTTTAATGTTTTAGCAACTACTGCGAACGCAGAAATACATTTGGGGAAAGAATAAAATATATCAAAATCCTTAGGTCCAGGGATTCAATGTCCGGCAGATTCTATGATTTTTTACTGTGATCTATCTATATTTTTCTTCCTACAATAATTTGTATAGGCTAAGTTGTATCCTAGTTAGAAGCCCACTTTAAGCTGTAGGTTCCTATATCTCCCGAAAATTAAGTCCATAATATTGGAGGAAGACAAGAGGATATCATGTGCAATAGGATCATGTCTAATAAAGCTCTAAAAAGTAAAAGGAACTAAACGCCGTCCGATCAGGCCTTGGAAGACCCAACGGTACCGACCGGCCTCCGTGTCATCCTCAGCCCACAGGCGTCACTGGATGCGGATATGAAGGGGCATGTGGTCAGCACACCGCTCTCCCGGCCGTACGTCAGTTTACGAGACCGGAGCCACTACTTCTCAATCAACTAGCTCCTCAGTTTGCCTCACAGGGGATGAGTGTATCCCGCTTGCCAACAGCGCTCGGCAGACCGGGATGGTCACCCATCCAAGTGCTAGCCCAGCCCGACCCGTGTTACCACTGCGGCAAGGCCGTTGGCCTAAAAAAAAAGCTCTACGGCGTTTAAATCAACCTTCGCGCTGAGAACAGCTATCCATTCCGCTCTTATGGATTTCTTTTAGTGTAAGCAGATACATTTGTAACATCTCTCTGTGACCACAATCGCATAAGATTAAAGAAACGAACAAAAAAGTACATACCTGGGAAAGCTAAACTACTGTCACGCCATATACTTCCGGGTCTGCTTGGTATGCATCCTGTACCTCTAGTCACGCAACTGCCAAACAGTCTGTTTTAACGATTCGTAGCTTTTTTTAATCGAAGGTGAACGGTGTGCATCTGCCACGAAAGAATTCATCGAAGTCTGGCTCTTCGCGGTTTTAATCTTACGAAACGTCTCTGGCCAGATGCTACGTTGCATATTACATCTTGTTTGTTTTCCGATCCCCCTGACCTCATTTATATCGGGTCAAGTGAAGGGAATGGAAGCGAGTCTCCCTGTCAGTAAACAACTCCTGTCACTTAAGCTACCCAACTGTGCATGTCACATCTTTTGCGAAACTGTTACACAACGTCTATAATGGCATCTGATAACTTATACAGGCATCGTAAGGATAGTATTCGTCACAACACTGTAGTATAAAAGTTAAAAATAAATCTGAATTAAATCAACGACGCATAAAACCGCACGTGAAGCAATACGCTCTTCATTTTGCATTAATGTATTTGTTTGCAGCGGAAGGTAACAGAGGATCAGGGTTTCAGAGCACAGAGTTAAACAGCCAGTGGCTAAACACATACAGTATACTTCGATGTTAGTTCTCTCGTACATATGAAGACCACCTGCATGGGGGCTTAATTAAATATAATGATTGAAAATGATTTTTCTTTTTAGTTTTTTGTAGCTGTATGTCCGATTACGCAGTGTCTCGTAATCGGTTGGCCCTGACTAGTATTATTACGCTATCTGACTGCAACAAACAATGTAAGAAAATTTTCGTAAACACAGTTAATTAATTAAGTCCCCAGCAACTAAAAAACCTACAAAATCCAAGCACAAATGTAACTGTTCTGTATGTGGGAGTGTGACTCAACGTATGCATCTGGCACGGTTCTTTTCCAACAAGACAAGAATTTTTAAATACCAACTATACAGACGTGACAAAAGAAAATTAGAAAACTATAATTACGCAAGAAAACCAGAATTCCACTCTAATCCAAGAACACAAGCCAGATGCTTTGTTGACTGAACCTGTAGTGACACATTATTTCAGATAGACAATTAATAAAAAAAAAAACATTATAAATTTTACCTTCATATATATTGACGAAATGCACTCATTACAATAACATCTGCTATCTCTCCTATCAAATAACTGCATAAAACAAGGAGCAACACTCTTTACTACCACATCTCACTCCGACTTCACGACAATCACGAGCTCTTAACACACACTGTCCTCTACGAGCTCTCTGGTAGCACTGTCTGCTATGAACTCTCAACAACCACTGACTGCTACAATCTCATAACAAGCACTGTGGAGGCGGCTTAATAGTACTCTTTGGCGCACTCTCTGGCGCAGTGGCACAGTGTAGCCACCTTTCATATGCCCCTCCTCCACAGGCCAGAATTTGATGGTATTTTTGCCAGCATTGGTGGTGAAAATACCACCAAATTCGTCCAGAAAAATACAGACAAAAATAAAAGATAATATTAATACCTAAATATCACATAATTAGTTAAAAATTTTGGCTTTGCACTGACCTTTCACTAACCTAATATATGAAATACAGTAAGCAATACAACTTCTTTTCATACATGTGACTTTACATAATAGTTTACACAATATACAAAAAATCAGTTTATACAAATGTTCACATAAAATGCTTTCAATGATTAGTTTATACAACAAAAAGATACTAACAGGTGACATCTTTTCAGTAGAAGCAGTCCATCAGTTGCACCCAGTAAAGTTTAGCAGGTACACCCAGCAACAAGTCACATTAATTCAGTAGAAGCAGTTCATCAGTTGCACCCAGTAAAGTTGCAGAGGTACACACAGCAACAAGTCACATTAGTTCAGTAGAAGCAGTTCATCAGTGGCACCCAGTAAAGTTCAAGAGGTACACACAGCAACAAGTCACATTAGTTCAGTAGAAGCAGTCCATCAGAGGTACCCAGCAATGTTAAGCAGGTGCAGACACCAACAAGTGACTTCATTTCAGTAGAAGCAGTCCATCAGTTGCACCCAGCAATGTTGAGAGCAGGTGCAGACAGCAACAAGTGACTTCATTTCAGTAGAAACAGTTCATTAGTTGCACCCAGCAATGTTGAGCAGGTGCAGACACCAACAAGTGACTTCATTTCAGTAGAAGCAGTCCATCAGTTGCACCCAGTAATGTTGAGTAGGTGCAGACAGCAAGAAGTAACATCATTTCAGTAGAAACAGTTCTAACAGTGGCACCCAGCAATGTTGAGCAGGTGCAGACACCAACAAGTGACATCATTTCAGTAGAAGCAGTCCATCAGTTGCACCCAGCAATGTTGAGCAGGTGCAGACACCAACAAGTGACATTATTTCAGTAGAAGCAGTTCCATCTGTGGCACCCAGTAAAGTTGCAGAGGTACACACAGCAACAAGTCACATTAGTTCAGTAGAAGCAGTTCATCAGAGGCACCCAGTAGTGTTGAGCAGGTGCAAACAGCAAAAAGTCACATCTCTCAGCAGAAGCAGTTCCAAAAAATTCACTAGCACTGATCACACTGTTCATCAGAGTTTATGAACAGAAATTGAACATGTCCTAGTGGCACCAATCATGTAGAAAAGGTACAGGTAACAGTCCATAATTTTTTTTTTTTTTTTACAATCACACAGTTCATCAGCAGAAATTAAACACGACCAAATGTCACACATCATGTTGAAAAGTGCAGGTAACAGTTCAGAATATTTATCTTCACTAATCAGACAGTTCAGGCATGAACAATAGTTTGAATGCACATACAAATGCTTTTACAGTAAGATACAAATCATAACAAACACACAAATGATATCAGATAATTGTCCTATTAACTATTACAATACACAAATACCAGTAAACCTATAATATTTATGGGTGTCAGTGCAAGCCACTACAAACAAATAAAATAATATTCAGGAGATAGGTGGTTAGGATTAGTAAAGGAAAACACACAAAACACACTCACTCATCCTTCATCCACATTAAGTACTACTGTGTAATTGAATAGTGTTAACTGTGTAAATGTAATTCTGTCAAAATCTGATGTTCATCATGTGTATCAAGTAGTAGTGGCAGCAATGTATAATAGTCAATAGTAGTTAGTCAACGTCATAGTCATCATGTCAAGACCAATGTTTGCCAAGCCAGATCAAAATGTACTGTTGTTGAACAACTGTCAGTGAGCCAAGATATGCAATTACTTCCTCTCTCCAAAAAAAATATATACTGCTTAGTTATTTAACAAAGTGTGTGTATAGACCATCTTCCTTCTATTTTAATGTTCTAGTCTGCTATCTTCATCCTCCTTGTTCCATAAGACCAACAACAAAAAAAAATATGCTCCTCACTTACTTTGCCTCTTATACACCAAAACTCCAATAATCATCTGCATCACATAATCTCAATACGTCACTAATACCTCTTCAATACGTCTTATCATCAATATCATTTACCTTACCTCTTGTCCACAAAAACTCCAATAATCAACAACTTAATATACTCTCAATACCTCAATAATACGTCGATAAATATAAACCTCAGCACCAATATCATTTCACTTCCAACACAACTCTTTCCTCTAGTCAGTCTCCTCGAACAAGTACAGATAAAATCCTAATGCAACTTCAATTCAGCATCCCATACAATCCGAAGACACAGTGTCCACACACAACCTCTGTGTAATCCATCTGACCCAAATTTTCTACTCATTATCAATTATAAGATACATTTTGGTTCCTTGTCCATCATTAAATAAAAGAAATGCATACCTGACCTCTAACAGACTTAGTTCGAATAACTCTCAGTAATTAAGTACGATTACGGAGTGTGAATGATCATAATATTTCACAGTGTGTACACCACTTCAAGAATCATAGCAGAAGCAAACATGTGGAGTATTTTTTGTGTCAAGTGTCACTTCCTATTTCAATTGCTCACGAAAAATGCAGTGTAATAACTGTTAATGGTCTAAACCTAGTATTGGTATGTCATGTCGTTAGCTTCCTTCCTATTAGCATAAATTTATACAGCTTTCATAAAACCTCAGCTCATGTGACTTCTATGACTCTCTTGTACTAATGTCGTTCGTCGAATTATAGCAGTTAATTTTCTTATCTTAAAAATATAAGGCACTGAGCGTAAGCAAAACATGCAATAGCGAGTAAATATACCAGTAGAGAACAGAATGTCAACAAGTGGATGCAGCACAATTCTTACAACGAGGCTTTGCCAAGCGAACAATCTATAATTAATACCACAGTGTAACCTAAACTCTATGTTTATACACAGTACATCAGCATTGCTATACACCAAATTAAAGAGCAGTTATGGCAACAAAACAGAAATGTGTAAATATGTAATCCATACAAAAAGCAGCAAACATATATCTTACGTAATAAACAAGTCATTAGCATCATATCAGCCTAAGCAAATAAATGTTCATATGTCATCTTAATAAGTAAACATGAAGGCGCAAGCAGATAAATCACAAAGTATAACCTACATACATAACCACAGTCAGCACAATAAATCAGGTTACAATTATAATTTAAATAAATAAGCACAGCAGACACATAATAGAAAAATATGACATCAGTGAAAAAGCAGTGCAGCCAAGCGATGCATAATATATACAAGTCACAACCCAGTTCATTGATAATCATTGTCAAAATCAGTTAACGTACGCAAGCACGTCGCTTCACACGTAGATTCATAGAACATGAAATTAGCACAAAGTATGAATCACGTAATCGCGAGCAGCAAATTACGTCTAAAGTACGTACCTAAGTGGAAATATGTTACCTGTAAAATGAACTCAATTAATAATTACCCTTTTTTAGTTTATTACTTTCTTCTTCGAAATTACATTCTTCCTGAAATTTTCTCGATAGCAGGTCGTCTTAACGTCGGACACGCACACAATTTACCTGTAGTTCTTAAATGCTTTATACAACCGTATCCTGAAAAATACTGAATGTTAATAACAGAATTCATCAAGTCACTATAGCTTTATACTGAATTTAGTCGGAGAAATTAAACTGTGTATTTGTTTATGTCTGTCAGTGCATTCGCACTGAGCGCTCGATCAGCTGTAGGCGCGTGACGTAGGAAGCAATTGTTTGCGGTCAACGACTGCCTTGTGCGGCGCGCAGACTTGACTGTTGCTTTGAGTATGTGCCGCCGCCAAAACACAGCGCGGTATCCTTGTACTCTCCGCATGTTTACATGTAGCTGTTAGTTTCTCACAAGTATGTCATTCCACAAAAATTTTTACGTTTGATATATGATGTATTCCTTTAGAGCGTCGAGATTTAAGAGTTTCTACTTCAACAGTGTTATCATGAATAATTTTGCGAATTCTATATGGACCGTTATAAAGCAGAAAAAATTTGCGACACAAGCCTTTTCCTTTGTGAGACAAACGGTGGGACTTAATTAATACCTTCTGACCAACTGACAAGATTTTTGAACGACCAGGACGCTTAGATGATTTCTCTCTTCTAGCAGCCGCAGATGCAATATTTTGTAGAGCCAGGTTGACAATTTCAGAATGCCGCAGTTTCCGTGAAGGCGGAAAAGGAACGATTTCAGAAATGCGATTTGTTGGTACTTTATTTTTTAATATCAATAGAGGCGGTAAAGAAGTTGAGTCATTAGGAAGTTCATTCAGAATGTTTTGAAAAATATGAAGATACTGATCCCAAGTTCTGTGATTCTGATGACAATAAAGACGACACAATTTATTGATTTCCTTCATCCATCTCTCTGAAGCGTTAGATTATCTGATATAACCTTGTCAACATGACCAACTTCTTTAAGAAAATGTTTGATAAAAGCGTTAGATAGTGAACGAGCTGTTGCCTTGCGTAAAGGTGTAAAACACACATATTTTGATGTCAGTTCCACTGCTACGAAAATGTACGCAAAACCATTAGTAGAACGAACCACTGGACCAAACAAATCGACTGCAGCCATCTCCTTTAATTTCGCTGGAATGATGGGAAACAACGGTGCTCTGTGAGAAATCGTTGGAGGCTTAGCCATTTGACATAATTTACATTTGGCAAGAACAGATCGAATACGTTTTTCCAAATTACTGAAGTAACAATTTTCTCGTAATTTATGAAAGCATTTTCGGGGACCAAAGTGTGCATAACTGAAATGCGTATACCAAATCAGCTTATTAACCCACTCATCAGGAATACAAACTAACCAAACGGAGTTGTCGACCGATTTTCGTTTAAAAGGAACTCATTGCGGACTGAATAGCATCTAATTTCTCTGGATCAGGAAGAATACCTTCTGTAGAAATAATGTGACCGAGAGATTTCACCTGCGAACGACCAAATTCAGATTTTTCCAAGTTTACTATCATGCCAACTCGTGCAAAAATACGTAATAATGAATCCAAAATTTTGTTGTGCTCACTCCAAGAACGTTTAACAATAAGAATGTCGTCAACATAAGAAGTAATATTGTCACGAAGATAAACAGGTAACATTTCGTTTAAGCTAAGAATGAATGCTGCTCAAGGTACAGTAAGTCCAATCGGTAATTTACGAAATCACTTTTAGGTACATTAGTCAAATCCGGTTATTGTCTACTTACTCATTAGATAGCTTGATAGTCGAAGAGCTGTTTTGACAGATGCAAAGAATAGTAAAAGAGTAGGTAGCGGTACAGAAAACTAAAAGAGAAATAGCACCACTACAGCTCGGGGCCCTATGCTCGCTACGGCACATATTCACTTAGAGTAGTGAATCCCCTGAGGACTTTAATAACTGCACATAATTTCTAGTTTGTGACTTAGTGGCAACTTTGGCGGAAGTGCGTACGTAAATTGATCTAACCAAGCACATGGATGTATCTCATTCTTAGAATTACGAAAGATCTCAATCTTCTGTACAGTTAAGAAGTGTTTATAGTCAATGTTTGCGCCTCGTGGCGACAAAGACCTACCGCGTCTGTCCCAGTCACAATAACGATTATTGTTAAATCCACGCGCCTGGCGCTCTCTTGTTGTATCACGTAAATGAAATAAATTACTTTCTTCATACCCCTCTGCTATCTGTGATTCTAAGTTCCTTCTGCCGTCTTTTCCTACGATTTCGCCTTCGATCTGCTTGACTTGCTTTCGTAATGCCTCAAATTCCCTTTTCACGCGTTCATTAAATTTTCCCTGATTTTCAACATGCTTATTTATGTTCTGGTATTCTTCGGTTTCTGCAAATGGCAATGGGGCTGTATCATCTGAATCTCTGTCCCCATGTAAACTAAGATTTGTCAATTTATCTGAAATTTCCTCAACTCTTTCCGATAAGTCACCTATTTTTTCTTTCTGTTTATTTACGTCTTCCGTAAGTGTCGCGACTCGGGTTTCAGCACTGACACATTTGGTAGTTAACTGTTCACACTGTTGCGTTAAGTTATTTATTCTGTCATTTGGTACGGATTCCTCGATTCTTTCAATTATTTCTTCCTTGTCTTGTGCACGTTGTAAATTTAACTCTGAAAATTTCTGTACTATCACGCGATCTCTTTCTTCCTGTTCTCTATCCTGTTCCCTTTGTCTAATTTCTACTGCAATTAATCTATTATTGTGAGAATTCAGAATCGGTTGTACTTCTTCCTTGATTTCTTTCTTTAATTCATCTTTCATATTTTTGAAACATGTCCCTATTCGTGAATCTATCCGTGTTTCCAAAGTTCCCATCTCTGTTTTAAATTCAGATCCTAACCGAGTTTCCATTGTTCCCATATCAGTTTTAATTTCAGATCCCAAAGTTCCCATCTCTGTTTTAATTGTTCCCATCTCAGTTTTAATTGTTCCCATCTGTGTTACCATTGTTCCCATTTGTGATCCCAGATTTAATATTGCACCCATCAACTGCTCCAAGGTAGCCGGTTCGCAATTCTTTTCGCGCCTAACATTTCCCGCAAAACCAGTTTCCTCCGTCATAGCTGTAAAGCTATCTGTGTTCGATACAATTTCAGAATCTTCTATCGTTAATCTCGGATTCTGTGAATTTTCTGATTGAGAAAAATTTTGAAATGGTTCCGGACTATTTTCCCGACTTATTACATTGTTTTCCACTTCATTATCCATCATGCTGTTTTCCTCTGTTGGCGAGTTCGCCATGTCAACAATTTCGTCATTCTCACTATCCATCATTTTTGCCTTTTTCATAGATCGCGTAATCATTTGCAAAACATACAAAGAATTCGTCACTGTACGAAAATTACACACGGTGACTCTTTATCTCAACAATACCATTCAAATGCAATGACTCCCTCAAACACGATCAATCGAACAATTGAAATAATTGCACTAAATTTTCAAACCCGTTGACAAGACAACAAATTTAATTCTGAGAAAAAATACCATTAGAAGAATGACAATTACCAAATCTACACATGCAAAATAGACTACAATTACTAACTACAAATTGCTACAACAATACTACAGTCTACAATTTTCACAATCAGAAGAATCCAAGGGACGATCCGAAGCAGCGGTCGCCACGTGCATGGGGGCTTAATTAAATATAATGATTGAAAATGATTTTTCTTTTTAGTTTTTTGTAGCTGTATGTCCGATTACGCAGTGTCTCGTAATCGGTTGGCCCTGACTAGTATTATTACGCTATCTGACTGCAACAAACAATGTAAGAAAATTTTCGTAAACACAGTTAATTAATTAAGTCCCCAGCAACTAAAAAACCTACAAAATCCAAGCACAAATGTAACTGTTCTGTATGTGGGAGTGTGACTCAACGTATGCATCTGGCACGGTTCTTTTCCAACAAGACAAGAATTTTTAAATACCAACTATACAGACGTGACAAAAGAAAATTAGAAAATTATAATTACGCAAGAAAACCAGAATTCCACTCTAATCCAAGAACACAAGCCAGATGCTTTGTTGACTGAACCTGTAGTGACACATTATTTCAGATAGACAATTAATAAAAAAAAACATTATAAATTTTACCTTCATATATATTGACGAAATGCACTCATTACAATAACATCTGCTATCTCTCCCATCAAATAACTGCATAAAACAAGGAGCAACACTCTTTACTACCACATCTCACTCCGACTTCACGACAATCACGAGCTCTTAACACACACTGTCCTCTACGAGCTCTCTGGTAGCACTGTCTGCTATGAACTCTCAACAACCACTGACTGCTACAATCTCATAACAAGCACTGTGGAGGCGGCTTAATAGTACTCTTTGGCGCACTCTCTGGCGCAGTGGCACAGTGTAGCCACCTTTCACACCACAATAATTCAGAATAAAGTGACATAGTTTCATACAAATTAAATGCTACAAAGTAAGTCGCTTTGATGTAGCATATATAATAAACACTTATTAAAACACAGTGTATTATTATAAATACTTTAACGTTTTACAATATAAGAAGTCTTACTTCTTGTTGATTTGATCTGTCTTCAGTCTCATAAAGCACTCTCCCATTTTGGAAAATAATCTGTACTTTTGCCATTTAGGATTGACTGGCAATCTCATTTTTCTTCCGATCTTAGTCCTTCTCGAATGAATCATCATCGTAACATTACGAAGGGACTTCTGTGACCTTCCAACATACAACAGAAACATCACTCAATGAGTTTGTGGATCACTGCAATAGCAGAATCGAAAAGTATATACCTCGCTCGCTATATTTTTTCGCACTTTTCCATAAATCGTCTTCCAAAATTCGCCATTAATTTACTTCTTGTAGTAGAAGTTGCCAGATTCTACTATATCGTCATATGGACCTGGCTTGATGGTATGTGGGCTGCTGGGTACACACGATCACCTGAACTTTGCATAGCCGGTTATCTGGACAGCAGCCGTTACATTTGTTACGAGGTAACGACGGCGGCTGTGCCCTATCTAAGAGGACTTCTCGCTAGACAGCTTGTTGCCCGCGCTGTTCTGACCTACCTCAGCAATGAGTAAACTCGACTGTTGCCCTGGTCAGCATGCACTCCAGATCTCTTACGCACTGAACACTTCTAGTCATGGGCTACTGAGACACTGCCGTGTTACCACTCGCCATCCACCACGATTGATGAAATCTGGCATAGACTTGGAGCACCATGGACTGACGCACCCATATCTGTAATCTAAACTCGATTCCACTCGACGACCAACAGTGTTAGAGCCGTTGTAGTTGTATACTTCGGTCGCATAGTCTTCATGGTCTGTACAGATTATTTTGTTTTTCTTTAATTAAATTTTTATGTTGCTAACAAATTGCAACACCAACACCTTCTAAACTTTTCATGCTCATTAAGCCCATATAACCATGGTCTTTTACGAATGTACTTCCGATCAAAAAGCAATTCTGGTAGCTGGAATCCAAAGTTTTTGTTTTAACATATATTTCTTTATATCTAACCGAGAAGTGAAATACCAGTTTTCATAGATTTAGCTTAAAAAATTTTTAATATAACAAAATATTTTTCAAAAATTTTCATCGCCGACTTCGCGCTCTAAGGGATTGAATTTCCAAAAACAGTGAAACAGGTAAATTTTTAACTGCCAACGGAGAAGCCAAAGCCAAATTTTCATAGATCTAGCATTGAAAATGTTTCCGTAATGAAAGAATTTCATAAAGCTTTTCATCCTCTATTGCACATTTTTAGGGGGCTGAATTTACAAAACACTGAAACACGTACTTCTTTATTTCCAACCAGAAGTCAAATGCCAATTTTCACAGATGTAGCTTTAAAAATACTACTTTAATAGTCGCTTTAATGATGATTTATTCCAAAAAAACATTCATCCACTATTTCACCACCTTATGAGCTAAATTTCCAAAAATGCTGGAACACGTATTTCTATACTCCTAACCAAGAAACTGAACACCAATTTTCGTAGGTCACGCTTCAAAATTGCCTTAAGAGCGACATTTTTCCAAAAAACATCTCATCCTGTGTTTATTCCCCTAAGGATGGAATTTCGAAAAATCTCTTCTCAAACGACGCCTACCGTATAAAATCCACACCTTCTCCAAATTTCAAGTTTCTCTCATTAGCGGTTTGGGCTGGGCGATGATAGGTCAATGAATGAGACAGTCAGTCGGGACTTCACCTTTTTCGCACCCTGTAAACCCCCAAATCATCGACAAATTTAATCAAGTTTTCGTCCCAGCACACTGCATACACACAGCAAGAATAATTTTACTAGCTATTACCATTCCTGGTGTTGCAATTATAAAAGAACCAGGTGTAGACTAAAACAAACTGCACCTTTGAGTCACGTACCACACATCATTGATTCCACGACAAAGTGTGGGGTCAGTTCTTCCGCATATTCGATGCAGAATATAATCGTCGCCCCCTCCACTTTTCGTCTAACGAGCGAGTTGTTCTGATTTTAATTTCCATGTTCACTTATTTCCACATCTGTCACGTCTGTACATCTGTTCCACCCATGAAAGTTGAAACTATGTTATGAGATTCTTCAGTGAAGCAATTTCAGAGGATTGAATTTAGTATTTCACTTTTCATTTATCATCTTCTGTACCATTGCCATGGTAATTAAAGAATATCTGGAGAGAAAATTTTATCCATTGACCGATTTTATGTACGAGAAAAATTTTCGAAAACACTTTCACCGCATTGAAGATCTTGATTAAGATTTCATTAAATACGTCTACCGTAGGAGTCTTTACCTGCGTTTTACCTTCGTTCTTTTTTTGTGCAGCAGAGGTTCGGCTTCGTTTTAATCTACCATGCAGCCGTCTCTGCTTTTATAATAACGTTTTAAAACTGTTACTTAACTATGACAGGTTCTCCACTGTCTTCCATGGAACGAGTTCACTTGAAACAAGGTCGCTATCTGTGGATCAAATTTCATGATAAGACATGAAAAAACTATTTATTTACGGAACGTACTAATAAGGTAATTGATTATACCGATGAAGTCTTTTGAGTCTTTCCCTTCTTAGTTTCACTGTCCACGACCCCTCGCATCTGGTGTGTCCTACACCGCGCGCTAGTTGCAGACGGGACTTCATCGAACAGGGTCACTCGCCGACTGCAGTTGGGAAACTTGGGTCGTCGATAGCAACCGTAGCCACTCCCCACCCCAAGCAGCACACTCCACTCCTCAGCGGCACAAGTCGGGGGGGCGAAAGTGCTTTGACATCCCAGCAGCTGCTGCCAGTAAACCACTGTCTCACAATGTCTAGGCACTTTAACACGAAACACAAATCAGTATGCTACAGAAGTACTTAATCCAGTCTATTTTAAGTGCTGGCCATGACAGGACTCTCAAAAAATCAACTGTTTCCATATTATTAAAGAACACTCCGACTGATCTGTTCTGCAGACTAACGCTAATAGGTGACATAAGTCACGGAACACTGCATTTACGTAAAGACCGACTATGCCATTTATATTAAACACCAGAATCAAGTAATCTACCAAAATTTCGAATCAGCAAATATTTTGCAGCTAAGCCATGTGACCAGAAGTCTTTGGTAAAATGTTGCCGTTGGTATCAGAAACGCAAATCAGGTAACTAACAGTTTCTACGGCCTCGTCATCTCATCAGCACTTAATCTACAAGAAAGCTTTCCACGAAATTCTGATACATCTGGAAATAGAGTTGTCTTATTTTCTCCTGAAGCACTGGTACATTGTTAAACCGAGATTGTGGCCAAATTTGTGAGGGAAGTAGCCGACGCTGTGTTTCAACACAGAGATATTTTATGTAATTGAGGTCGGTGCTTGGATCAGTTCATTCCATCAAATTCACCCCCTGATGTTATACATGACAGTATATGATGTGCCAGAACGCACCGGCAGCGGCGCACTAGACCCACTCAATTGAAAACGCCGCACTGCTCGACACACACATCCCTCTGCAACACTCCATGTCAAGTGGAAGGATCCTGCCATCTCCAGAACAGCTACTGACATCGGATTGACAACCAAAAGACAGATCCGTGAATATTCAGTGCTGCTGTTTTGCTGTTACTCTCTGTCCGTGCCGGCCGGGGTGGCCGAGCGGTTCTAGGCGCTACAGTCTGGAACCGCGCGACCGCTACGGTAGCAGGTTCGAATCCTGCCTCGGGCATGGATGTGTGTGATGTCCTTAGGTTAGTTAGGTTTAAGTAGTTCTAAGTCTAGGGGACTGATGGCCTCAGATGTTAAGTCCCGTAGTGCTCAGAGCCATTTGAACCATTTTTTTCTCTGTCCGTCTACTCTATAAACCTTCCGATTAACCTGATTGAATAGGGTTTCTTTTATGTTCTGGCCGGACTTTCATTTGCTTAGTGCCGATGATCACTTCCGAGACTGGTTTTTAGAACTGTGACTTTACTGTGTGTGTGTTTCATCACTCTACCACTCCTGAGTGTCTTCGAACTTAGGTACAATTATCATTTCTTCCTGCTGTAGTTTGACGCGAAATTGAAGCGTCACCCATCCACCAGTGTCACCCCAGTTTGCAGGTGAATATAAGTTTAATTTAGTGTTTTGTTTATGTATTTTGTAATATTTGTAATGTTTGTGAATTATCTAAAGTTTTGTATTTATTTTTATGTTTCATGTAGGGAGAGGGCGGCATCTTCATTGCCGGGACCAGAGAGAAAATTGCTGGCCACTATACGTCGCGGGTCGACAGCCAAAGACCAACAAAAGATCCTGAAACCGAGTTGTTGAGTCGTGCTTCTAAAAACTGAAAAAATAAGAATTTGTAATGTTTCTACAACAATGACGTCATAGAAAGTTTAATCATGTTGTAAATGTTCAGTCCTATCTTGTCAAGGCTCATGTTCACGTCTATATGTAGTAAATATGAAGATAATAAACTAGTGTATACTACAAAAGTATAACACGTGTTCCGAGAATTTATTTATGAAGAATTATATTAAGGAAGGAGGATTACTGATTTATTTGACAAGATTATTAATTTTTGACAACATTCATCTCGAGTTTGAGTCTTAAAAGTTTATTTAATGTGGCTTTAATATTTATTAAAGCAGATAACTTGCATTGATATAATTTCTGAGAAGAAACAAACGACGTCTAAATTAAAAAAAGTTTGCGCAAACCAATGGGACTGAGTGGCGTAATCCTGCGCATACGACTCAAATGAAGATGTTTTAATTACAGTTTCGTTCAAGAACCATTCAGAGACAAC
Organism: Schistocerca piceifrons; assembly: GCF_021461385.2. Taxonomy (NCBI): domain Eukaryota; kingdom Metazoa; phylum Arthropoda; class Insecta; order Orthoptera; family Acrididae; genus Schistocerca; species Schistocerca piceifrons. Next base: position 1,021,074,419 of record NC_060138.1, on the reverse strand, counting down.
TTTAAAAATAATTTAAATAATTTTGAAGTATTTTGTAACTGACGTATGTGACGAAGTCTGCACATGGTCATATGTCAAAAGAAAATCATTTATACAAAACTTACATCGTTACACTACACTGCATAGCGACATTATAATAATGACGGCAGAATGTTGCGGTTCACAACTGTGACCAAAGTGTGAGATACATACTATTTTATAAAATGTTATCGGAAATTCCTACATTTATTTTGCAATCGACCAAAACTAAATTTACAAGTTAAAAACCATGGAACACAGCCTCAGATGATATCATCACCGGAACCGAATTTCACTGTCTTGATGACACCATTAGATAAATGCCTCTCCGAAAGCATCGACCAAGCCCACACCTATGATTCGACACTCTATAGAAATTCTACAAGACAATGAGCATTGTTGTCGCAGCTGTTCAGCGTTTTTTTTTGTTTTTTTGTTTTTCTTCTCTGATTGGTTTGATACGGCCGACCATGACTTCTCGTGCCAGGCTCTTCATCTCAGAGTGGTGCTTCCACCCTACGTACTCCACTCTCTGTCTTCACCGCTTCCGCAAGTACCATGGAAGTTATTCCTTAATGTCTCAAAACATGTCCTATCAGCTTTTCCCTTCTTCTTGTCAGCGTTTTCCACACGTTTCTCTCGTTACTGATTCTGCTGTGATCATTGTCTTTTCTTATTAGTCAGATTTTCAGCACTTTTCTATAACAACACATTTCAAATTCTGTTTAAGTTTTCCCACTCTCCATGGATCACTTCCATGTAATGCTGTACTCCAAATGCACATTCTCACATATTTCTTCCTCGAATTAAAGCCGATGGTTGTTTCTGACTGCTCTAATAGACTTCTTCTGACCAGGAGTGTCCTCTCTGCTTTTTATACCCTCCTTATTTCGTCACTTACGTGTTATTTGGCTTCAAAAATAGCAGAATTCGTTCAGTTCGCCTACTTCGCGTCCCCAATTTTGATCGCAAGTTACTAATCACATTTCTACTACTACAGTTTCTTTCTATGCAATCCCTGTAATTCTTCTTGACTTTCACTGATAATAGCAATATCATTACTGAATCTTATCACTGATATCGTTTCGTTCTGAATTTCAGTCCCACTTCAAAGTGTTTCATTTATTTTTCCTCTTGGATTTTGCACATAATGAATATTATCGGCTTTTCTTAAAGCTTGTCCCTATTTTTCTGGTAATTTCGTACATCTTATACCAATTTACAATATCGAATGCATTGTATAGGTCTACAAACACTATAAAACGTGTTGATCTATGTTACCTCAAGGGCTCCGGCTTTTATTATCGAGTGCAACGGCAGAACTATTCTCTGGCGCCCTTACTTTTTCTGAAGCCGAACTGTTTGTCATCTAACAGGTCTTCAAATTTCTTTTCATATTATCTACAGTCTCCTTCTCAGCAACTTAGAAGCGCGAGCTGTTAAGCTGACTGGCGATGGTTCTCGCACTTTTCTGTCTTTGCTATCCTGGGAATTGTGTGGATGATACATTTCTGAAATTTTTGTGGTACGTCGCCAGTCTCATAGATTCTGCAACGCAACTTGCATTACTTTTTCGTTGCCTCTTTCTCGAGTTATTTTATAGATTTACTCAGTGATCTAAATTAGTACTGGCTGTCGGCTGCAATACTTGACAAATATCCGTGGCAATTCGTTCATGTGACACAGTACATAGCACGGTTGTCCGAAAAATCATACCCCAGTGGATACGCTCAATCGACTTATTTCACTCTTTAGGTCAGGAACACGTCTGACATTATTTCCTCTAACGAGTAGCCGGTTGCCAGGAGAGCGTTCAGCACTTTGATCTTTGGCCACACGATGTACTCTAGGTGACATACTATCTGGACAGAAGTCAGGAACAGTTCTGCAGTCATTGTCATCTCGTCTGGAATAAAGATCACATACGTAACACATATAGCCACGACTAGGAAAACTGGCGCCATCCATGTGGAGCACGTATTGATCTTACCGCGGACTTCTAGTACTCATCCACACACAACTGATTTCATCAAAGAGTACGGGCCTGAAGATGGCGTTGATGCAATGTCGAAACTAGTAGCCAAATAAATATAAAATATTAAGTACAGATGGAGGAGTTTCATCTTTAATAAAAATTATAGCCGGCCGTAGTGGCCGAGCGGTTCTAGGCGCTACAGTCTGGAACCGCGCGACTGCTACGGTCGCAGATTCGAATCCTGCCTCGGGCATGGATGTGTGTGATGTCCTTAGGCTAGTTAGGTTTAAGTAGTTCTAAGTTCTAGGGGACTGATGACCACAACAGTTAAGTCCCATATTGCTCAAAGCCATTTGAACCATCTGAACCAATAAAAATTATACCAGCTGTGTCCCACCATAATCCAGTTTAAATATGGATGTACGAAGAAGAATAAATATGGTTTCTTCTATTGATTCAAAAATTTCCCGATGTCCCTGTTGGTGTGCTCCGCTGAAAACAAGAATGCCAGTTATTAAAGTGACGACTGATGCGCAATCGTGCGCGGCCGCAATGGGCATTCTCTGTTGCCGAAGTAAATACACAAATAACCTTAGTGATCGTCGATATAATCAAAGGGCATAGTTGTAGAGTGTATGTTCTAGTCGAAACACACTGTAGGAGAGCGAGAAACTAATTGTGATGTGAAGTATTTAAAGATTCGTCCTAGGGTGTGTATCGCTACTTTTGTTGTAATCTGTGCGACTGCTTACAAAAGTATTTCCGCTTGCGGCACACAGACTCATACGAAAAGGATTGACTGTCCTATTTTCTAACGCAAAATATATTCCCGCAACCAGGTAAATTATAGCTGAGGGTTCCCTAATAGTAGTATAGCGCAGTTATCAAAAGTTTTGACATCCCTTAATAATTAAAAATAAAACAACGAGAAACAAGCGCATGATATAAACATTTTTGGGTTATCGGAAACCTGTCAGTGCTAAATGTTCCATCATATGCTCTAAAATTCGCAAAACAGTGCGTATGAAGTACACGGTGAGGCCGCTTATGTCCAATAGTTACGGAAACCAACAGGTAAAAATAATAACAGCTCCCACAAGAACAGAAGACTGTTGGATACAAAAGGCTTGTTTTAAGGTCCAAACTGAAGATTTTTTCCTGGCAAATTCATTCCTCTTGGAGGAATATTTTAGGATTGCGATATTCAGTTCAGCGAAATGAATGGCAAAGTAAGTACTTTGTATGTATTAATACTTCGGGACCTCTTACTTTACAATAATAATAACTCATTGCGATTCATTCAAAATTAGAAAAATGTGTTCATTTGTTCATGTATCCAGGCTTACTTGAGTTGAGTTTTCTCAAACGATTTCAAGCAAAAGCGAGGAGGATTCCTATAATCGTACATTGGCCACTCCTGTCACGTCCATTTTCTTTACGCGTTATTAAGCTTTGTAAATTCACGTGAAAATTTGTTTTTAATATTATTGTTTTCATTGTTATTTTCTTTTGTATTCTATAGTTCGGCTTTTCTATACTATTACTTTTAATTCCTTTACAAAGTTCCTTGTTTGTTGTGAATATTCAGGTGACAATATGAAGTGATAATTCCAAAGGATTGAAATGTAAATTAATTTGTCGTATCATCTCACAGACAGCAAGCGTGTACTCCAGGAGATATATACTACTCAGCTGAACAGCATTTTTTATTCTGTGTATTATGTACTTAATTTCTCCAGACAGAGGCGCACCATAATTGTTTTCCTGGACGAAAAGCTGATGTATTATTTGGGACCATTGTTCTAGCAATATCTGTCTCATCTACTATCATTTATCTTTTTGCCATCCAAATATACCTTCACTGATGTTCCCCATATTATCTATATCTCGAAATACATTTCAACTTAATTCTACGAGTATTATGAAGTTATTTAGCGAAAAAAAACAATTTTTATGACCAATTCCTCGCATGATCAAGCTGCAAAATATTACAATAGTTAATACAAAATGTCGCAATTCCATTTTTTGGGAAGGATGTCTGATAAAGAGAATACTACAAATTTTGTTTTTAGTTTTTACATCGGCATACCATTTCCTCTTTTGGCGGAGGTAGTATATTGAAATATCAGTAAGAATGGAGGCTGGCTTACCTTACCGGAATCAGTGTCGGATTCTTCACAGTTAATTTGTGTTTCGCGATAAAGGAAAAAACTTAGGTTTGCTCCAGAAACTTCGTTTTAAACCGTTTAACGACGAGAGAAACAGATTATGAACTACCTATGATGCTGCATTAAGCTTTTCAAATAGGAAAAAAAAGATCCCAATATTAGGCGCTCTAACGAATGAAGGCAATATGACTCACAAACGTTCTTTGTGGCCAGTTTGATTTCTATTCAGATAGACCACTGTGAAATTTCTGTGGTGCATCTTATTCGAAAACAAGCACAACAGTAATCTTCTTCTTGTTGGTAAACCAGCCAAAACCCGACGCCTCCGGTTTGGAGCGATATCCTTGCGAGCGCAAATTCTAATTGTGTGTGGTACTGTCCAGCGACCAAACTCCAGATAGTAAACCTGTAGTCTCACTGTAAGTTAAGGCCTACGTTGGCTCTATTTTGAAAGCCTGAAGCAGGAACAGAGGCAGTGCTAAGGGTTCCATCTGCAGATCTACAGAGGTTTCCTGGGACCAGGCAGAACAGAGCTTTCTGGCGAGGGATTTGCCATACAGAAACTCCGCTTTCCTTCCAGCGATGGAGGCTGGGCATCTGTAAGGCCTCCGACGGGATTACGAAACCCGTAGCTGTCAGTCAGTGTCCACTGTCAGCGTTTGAATCGAGTCTGCACTAGAGGAAGGAAATCAGTGTTTTATTGTAAAGTTCCATTAGGAACCGTAGTCTAGGGAAGTGTCTTCAATTAGTAAGAGCGGAAGAATCAGCAATGATCAACAGCATGAGGATGCAGGAGGCAAGGGAAATCAGTGCATTGAAGACATATAATGTGTATCCACAGCACATGTGGCGTGTAGTTGAAAAAGTGTCATGACGATTTATCCACTGACAAAAAATTCAAAATAGTCCCCCATTCGGATCTCCGGCAGGGGACTGCCAAGTGGGAGATGACCATGAGTAAAAGATCGAATAACCAACGAAATGATAACGTTCTGCGAGTCGGGGCGTGGAGTGTCAGGGTTCTGAAAGTGGTAGGGAAGCTAGAAAGTCTGAAAAGGGAAATGTTAAGACTCAATCTAGATGCAGTGAAGTGAAATGGGGAGACAAGGATTTCTGGACAGATGAGTATAAGGTAATATCAACCATAGCAGAAAATAATGTAACGGGAGTAGGATTCGTTATGAATAGGAAGGTAGGGCAGATAGTGAGCCACTGTGAACAGTTCAGTGACAGGGTTATTCTCATCAGAAGCAACAGAAAAACAACACTACCAACGATAGTTCAGATATACATACCAACGTCGCAAGCTGTAGCTGAAGATGAAGAGATAGAGAAAGTATATGAGACCACTGAACGGGTAGTTCAGTATGTAAAGGGAGAAGAAAATCTAATAGTCATATTTAGGACTGGAATACTGTTAGAGGGGAGGGAACAGAAGGAGGGGCTAAGGGACAATATGGTCTAGATACTAGGAATTACAGAAGAGAAAGACTAATTGAGTTGTGCAATAAATGTCAGCTAGTAATAGCGAATACTATGTTCAAGAATCACAAGAGGAGGAGGTATACTTTGAAAAGGACGGGACATACGGGAAGGTTTCAGTTAGATTGCATCATGGTCAGGCAGAGATTCCGAATTAGATATTGGATTCCAAGGCGTAGCCAAGAGCAGATATAGAGTCATATCACAACTTAGTAGTGATAAAGAGTAGGCTGAAGTTTAAGAGACTAGTTAGGAAGAATTAATGTGCGAAGTAATGTGATATGAAAGCACTAAGGAATGAAGAGGTACGCGTGGAGTTCTCTAAGGCTATAGATACAGCAGTAAGGCATAGCTCAATAGGCAGTTCAGCTGAAGTGCAATAGACGTCTCTGGAAAGAACAATCACAGGAGTTGGAAAGAAAAACAAAGAGACAAAGAAAGTAACTGCGAAAAAACCATGGGTAACAGAAGAAATACTTCAGCTGATCGCTCAAAGAAGGAAGTACAAAAATGTTCAGGGAAATTCAGAAACACAGACATACAGGTCGCTTAGGAATAAAATAAATAGCAAGTGCAGTGAAGCTAAGACGAAGTGGCTACGTCAAAAATGTGAAGAAACCGAAAAAGAAATGACTGACTCAGCGTACAGAAAGGTCGAAACAACCTTCGATCAAATTAAAACCAAGAGTGGTAACATAAAGAGTACAACGGGAATTGCACTCTTAAAAATAGAAGACGGAGCGGTTAGATGGAACGAGTACATTGAAGGACTCTATGATAGAAAAAGAAACAGGAGGCGATTTAGAAGAGATAGCGGATCCAGAATTAGAATAAGAACTTAAAAGAGCTTTGGACGACTTAAGATCAAATAAGGCAGAAGAGATAGATAACAATCCATCGGAATTTCTAAAATCATTGGGAAAAGTGGCTATTCACGTTGGTGTGTATAATGCGTGAGTTTGGCGATATACCATCTGACTTCCGGAAAAATATCATCCATATAATTTCCGAGGACTGCAAGAGTTGACTAGTGCGAGGATTATCGCACAATCAGCTTAACAGCTCATGAATCCAAGCTACTGACAACAATAACGTAAAGAATAATAAGGAAATTGAGGGTGTGCTAGATGACGATCAGTTTGGCTTTAGGAAAGGTAAAGGCACCAGACAGGCAGTTCTCACATTGCGGCTGATATTGGAAGCAAGACTAAAGAACAATCAAGACATCATGTATGTAGAATTTGTCGACCTGGAAAAAGCGCTCGACAATGTCAAATGGTGCAAGATGTTCGAAATTCTGAGGGAAATAGGGGTAAGTTACAGGAAGTGACGGGTAATGTACCACATACACAAGAAGCAAGAGGGAATAATAAGAGTGGAGGGTTAAGAACGAAGTGCTCGGATTAAAAATGGTGTAATACAGAATGTAATATTTCGCCCCTACTGTTCAATCTATACCTCGGAGAAGCAGTGATGGAAATAAAAAGAGAGGTTCAACAAGGAAATTATAATTCAGTGTGAAAGGATATCAATGATAAGATTCGTTGATGACATTGCTATCCTCAGTGAAAGTGAAGAAGAATTGCAGGATCTGCTGAATTGAATGAACAGTCTAATGAGTGCATAATAAGTACTGGGAGGAAATCGAAGAAAGACGAAAGTAATGAGAAGTTGCAGAGATAAAAACATCAAGATTGATAGTCACGAAGTAGATGGAGTTAAGGAATTCTGCTACATAGGCAGTAAAATAACCCCTAATGGACGGAGCAAAGAGGGCATCAAGAGGGCATCAAGAGCAGGATAGCACTGGAAAAAATGGCATTCCTGGACAAAAGAAGTCTATTTGCATCAAACACAGGCCTTAATTTGAGGAAGAAATTTTTGAGAATGTATTTTGGAGCACAGCACTGTATGGTAGTGAAACACGGACTGTGGGAAAACCGGAACAGGAGAGAATCGAAGCATTTGTGGGGTGGAGCTACAAGTAATCGTTGAAAATTAGGTGGACTGAGGATGTTCTGTGCAGAATCGGAGAGGAAAGGAATATAAGGAGAACACTGACAAGAATAAGTGGCAGGATGATAGGATATGTGTTATGACATAGGGAATAACTTCCATGGTAGTACAGGGAGCTGTAGAGTTTAAAACTGGAATACATCCAGCAAATAATTGAGGATGTAGGTTGCAAGCGCTACTCTGAGATGAAGCGGTCGGCACAAGAGAGGAGTTCTTAGCGGTCCGTATCAAAGCAGAGAAAAATGATGACTCAAAAAAAAATTAAAGATTGAGGTTTAACGTCCCAGTGATGACAACGTCATTACAGATGGATTACGAGCTCGTATAGCACGAGATTGGTGAAGGAATCGGCCGTATCGTTTTTAAAGGACAGTCGCCGTAGTCGATGCAGGAAAACTACGGGAAACCTAATTCTAGATGACCCTCGCCCTGCACAGAAGCGAGTCCAACCTACGACACCTCTCTGATAGCGCTCAGACAAGAATGGCGGAGAAAACGTGGTGTGCAGTTATTGTGAGAATGGTGCTGACAGGGATATGTAGCGATTCTGTGAAACTATGGGCAACCTCTACCTGGATGAGGATGTCAAACACATTTCAGTTTTCAGTTTTCAACCTTATTTTACTGGGCACCGAGTTTCAGGCAGGTGATGGTTGAAGTGGTCACTGTAACAAATTTCTACTAATGGCATTATTACTGGCCCCTGTTTTGATCACAAACGAGGTACAGGGTGTTTCGAAAATGACCGGTATATTTGAAACGGCAGTAAAAACTAAACGAGCAGCGATAGAAATACACCGTTTGTTGCAATATGCTTGGGACAACAGTACATTTTCAGGCAGACAAACTTTCGAAATTACAGTAGTTACAATTTTCAACAACAGATGGCGCTGCAAGTGATGTGAAAGATATAGAAGACAATGCAGTCTGTGGATGCGCCATTCTGTACGTCATCTTTCTGCTGTAAGCGTGTGCTGTTCACAACGTGCAAGTGTGCTGTAGACAACATGATTTATTCCTTAGAACAGAGGATTTTTCTGGTGTTGGAATTCCACCGCCTAGAACACAGTGTTGTTGCAACAAGACGAAGTTTTCAACGGAGGTTTAATGTAACCAAAGGACCGAAAAGCGATACAATAAAGGATCTGTTTGAAAAATTTCAACGGACTGGGAATGTGACGGATGAACGTGCTGGAAAGGTAGGGCGACCGCGTACGGCAACCACAGAGGGCAACGCGCAGCTAGTGCAGCAGGTGATCCAACAGCGGCCTCGGGTTTCCATTCGCCGTGTTGCAGCTGCAGTCCAAATGACGCCAACGCCCACGTATCGTCTCATGCGCCAGAGTTTACACCTCTATCCATACAAAATTCAAACGCGGCAACCCCTCAGCGCCGCTACCATTGCTGCACGAGAGACATTCGCTAACGATATAGTGCACAGGATTGATGACGGCGATATGCATGTGGGCAGCATTTGGTTTACTGACGAAGCTTATTTTTACCTGGACGGCTTCGTCAATAAACAGAACTGGCGCATATGGGGAACCGAAAAGCCCCATGTTGCAGTCCCATCGTCCCTGCATCCTCAAAAAGTACTGGTCTGGGCCGCCATTTCTTCCAAAGGAATCATTGGCCCATTTTTCAGATACGAAACGATTACTGCATCACGCTATCTTTACATTCTTCGTGAATTTGTGGCGGTACAAACTGCCTTAGACGACACTGCGAACACCTCGTGGTTTATGCAAGATGGTGCCCGGCCACATCGCACGGCCGGCGTCTTTAATTTCCTGAATGAATATTTCGATGATCGTGTGATTGCTTTGGGCTATCCGAAACATACAGGAGGCGGCGTGGATTGGCCTCCCTATTCGCCAGACATGAACCCCTGTGACTTCTTTCTGTGGGGACACTTGAAAGACCAGGTGTACCGCCAGAATCCAGAAACAATTGAACAGCTGAAGCAGTACATCTCATCTGCATGTGAAGCCATTCCGCCAGACACGTTGTCAAAGGTTTCGGGCAATTTCATTCAGAGACTACGCCATATTATTGCTACGCATGGTGGATATGTGGAAAATATCGTACTATAGAGTTTCCCAGACCGCAGCGCCATCTGTTGTTGACAATTGTAACTACTGTAATTTCGAAAGTTTGTCTGCCTGAAAATGTACTGTTGTCCCAAGCATATTGCAACAAACGGTGTATTTCTATCGCTGCTCGTTTAGTTTTTATTGCCGTTTCAAATATACCGGTCATTTTTGAAACACCCTGTAGATTATTCCTACATGTCTGTCAGCGGCCTGGATATGGCGTAGTAACACGCAGAAACTGGTTGCCCAATAAAATAAGGTTGAAAATTGACGGCTGAAAGGTGTTTAATTTGACATGGTCATTGGAACAGCCGAGTCCCGCAACCATCGCTAAAAAATGGAGATAGAAAATCTACCTGTATAGCTTGGCGACTGAACTACTACTGTCGGTAATAACATTACAATAAGAGTGGAAATATCAGGAGAATGGCTGTGAAGAGTGAGTATCATGTACGGACAGCAGATGCCTGACTACGTGTATTCTAAGGAGGCTGATAATATTGATGATAATAATAATTTCGTGTGTCTTAACGGCCTCAGGTATTTCAGTAACAACACTGAAGACTCAATAGCCATCCAAATTATCGTAAAAATTATACCAATTAAAAGTCAAGAATGATGAGGCTTCAAAAAGTCGCATAGCTGTATGAAGATGCTTAATTCGCACCCAGCGGTTTCACATCAGTATGGACGCATATTCAGGTTTATACAAGAATACAAATCAGCGTGTGAAATTTTTGAAATGGTAGAAATACATAAACACAGCGTTGGCACTCAACAAAAAACAATGACGAGTACTTACAGTTGTTACATTTCTATAATGTAAGTGGACAATTAAAGAGTCTCAGTTTCCGGGAAGTTACTCACGTTAAAAGGCAAACCAAATTGGTAGGCTGTCATAATAAAATTGAGTACATAGAAAAGATGCTCGCAAAAAAAAGCGGTCGGGGGGAGGGGGGGGGGGGAATGAATGGGACACTATTTTGAACGAGGATAAAATACCTAAAAATTAGCTAACATCGAGGGAAAGTACACGGGAAATACCATCCAAAAAATGACACTCCGGTGTGGAACAGAAACGTCGAGAATGGGAAAAAATCTGAAAAACAGCTTATCAAATAACACCCCTTAGGATATATTATAAGATTGTATAAAACCAATGTAAGTAAAACTTAAAATCCCATGTGATGTGCATACTTCCGCCGTAATAATAACAGGTCGATGGGGTTTAAGCAGCCCTAGGAGGATAGCAATACACTGAAAGGCGAAGGTGGCTCATGGTATCAAAGAGGAAAACAAAGTAAACACACGAACAGCTGCAAGGAGGAAATCACGCCTGGGAAAACAAAGACTGGGAACCGCATTACATAACTTTAATAAATCCGTAGTTTGTTGTACATATAAAATGAAAAGTAAAATATAATCTGCTTTACATCAGTGTCTGAGTATTATAAATTACGAAAGGAGTACTCTTTGAGTATTATTCGGTTACTAAATCGACGAGAAAATTATCGTAGTAGCTGTCTGCGACAATCCAGATAATCAGTATTCGACAGGATATTGCAGTGTCTTAATTAAGTCTGATTATTCAAAGTTGAACCTGGGGCTCGCTTTAATTCTTCATGATATGTATTTCTTCCAAAACATTTAAAACATTTCCTTTTGTTTCCTTAAACATGCAAATTCTTTTCAGTGTTGATATTAGAGTGGCTCGTTTTGTTGGGCAGGCAAGCTATCTCAGCTGATCTAAGAAAAACTGGCCTATTAAGAAATAAAGCACCTTCAAACAGCAATGCGGCTTTTGGAAACATCACTCTTGACTTTTTAATTGTTATAATTTTTATGATAGTTTGAATGGTTGAGTGTTGAGTGTCGTTATTGTTATTCACAATGTCTCTGAGCTGTGGTTCCCCTCCTCAGAAAGTTGTTTGCAAGTATTTTCAATCTGACGCTACTTCGGCGACTTGCATGTCCCCTAACCCACCCCACTAATCCTATTGGGAAAAGGGGACCTACACGTGAATCCGAATCATGTTTCGTTACTGGAAAAATTTTCACATTATTAAGAGATGAACGCTGGGTTAAGGACACACGCAAACACTGTGTGGGCGAACCGCGATTCCATCCCACGATCTTCTGATTTCCACGCATGCTCTGTATCACTATACCACCAGGCCGAACATTGTGAAGACGACAGCATCTAAAAAATAATCAACGATTACTTTGCACTTAGAAGTATTAAAACGCATAATAATATTCAGTTTGTAGTGTCAGAGAGTGCCGCTGTGCTGCTGATATATCACTTTCTCTCCGATCAAGCTCGACTTGTATCAAACGTGTAAACAAGGCTAACCAGCCCCGCCATTACACGAGAGACGAGATTCAAATTTATTTCTGACCACGTTATATGACAAATTCAGAAATGCATACCTCAGAGTAGAGTTTTATAATTGCTAAGTCGGAGCCCATTCCGTTCCGTGAGCACTCTCTACTGCCGCTTAATGAGAGATATACCTGACACAGTTTAGCGACTGGTGAAATTAAATTCTGCTTTGCCTGATACTCATTTATTCCACGAATTTATGAAACTGTATCTCGATAAGACAGTTTATACAAATTACAGATATCAGAAACCTCCCTTTTTTAAACGGTTCTACTCCATTAAGGATTACGGTCACCTTTTTTCCAGGGCAAGACTAGTCGCATTCCTCTAATGAATAAAATTGGTGCACATTCGTTTCTGTCGTATCTCCAACGCACCACGTCTGACTGCGCACTTTTCACGGAATTACTGCTAAATACGCATTACTTTTTATAGACTTCCAACTACAGTAGTTCTTAGCTTGGATCTTCTGCCAACTGCTATGAGTGTCTTCATCAGAAACAAAATTCTCAAATTGGCAAGTCACGTACAGAACTAAATATCATGTTTGAAGCTTTCGTCACAAATTTTTTATCTTTAATACAGAATATATAGAAGGCAAGCCTCTTTGGGCTGCCTTCTGTATCTTCTGTATTAAAAAAAATTGTGACTAAAACTTCGCCGGCCGCGGTGGCCGTGCGGTTCTAGGCGCTCCAGTCCGGAGCCGCGCTGTTGCTACGGTCGCAGGTTCGAATCCTGCCTCGGGCGTGGGTGTATGTGATGTCCTTAGGTTAGTTAGGTTTAAGTAGTTCTAAGTTCTAGGGGACTGATAACCCCAGCAGTTGAGTCCCATAGCGCTCAGAGCCATTTGAATCACTAAAGCTCCATCGCATGTATTTAGTTTTATATGTGACTTGCCAATTTGAGAGTTTTGTTTCTGATGAAACCACTCATAGCAGTGCCGAAACCTAGGTCTAAAGACTCCTTTCTTTGCGACCGAGGGCTGTTATTCTTTAACTTTATTTTGTAAACGGCCGCTGACCACGCAGCCATGTTCAAAACTTCAAAAAATTTATATTTGTTTCTCTCGACTTTTCGTGCCCATCCGGTAGTTTGCTACCTTACCATTTTTTTCGATCGTGAACACTATAATGATAAAAGAGTCTCCGCAGATACAGACGTGATATCAAATTTTTTACAAGTGAATGTCATTTTTCAATTTAAAAGGCTGTTGCAAGGGCAGCCAAGCGCCACTGTTTGTTAATAATACCTCATTCAGAAGAAAATATGAGTTTGCTGAGCAACATTCATACTCGCAGAATACCTGCATTGCGGCAAGGATAATAACCCAGTAAAGAGTCCTCCTTCACAAAGCAAACTGTAATGAATAGCTAATGAAGCCTGTAATTATCAAGGCTTCTGTGCCTACGGTTAAAAATAACTAAAAAGAAACGCATGCATACAGTAGCCGGTTTCAATGCATTCACATGCATGAATTCACTTTCTCTTACGTCTTCTGTATACGCTCGTGCTACCATTTTAAAAACTATAGAGCGAAGATCACCATCTCCCTTGTTACAACGTTGCAACATTGGAGTCTCTTCGGCATTTTACTAGCTGCAATGTTTTCATTTGTATGGAGAAAATAACGGACAAAGAATGATGATAAAATAGTCAGAAACTTCAGATATACTTTTTCTAGTAAAAGGTTAGATTACATGTTTACGTCATATGTTAAACGAATAAAATTCCTGTTCAGTTACGCTAAGCAAACACTATTTATAACTTCTGAATCACATGTAAATAAACCCTCACATTTATAATAGCCAGTAACCTATAGCTAAATGTTACTTTTATGGCATTGTTATTTGTCACTTTCCCAAAGTAATTAACAATTAGCTACAAGAAACATTCTTTTTCATATGTTATCGTCACCATACATTTGCCAATGTTCCTTGCTCCATTATTCTGTCTTTCACGGAAGAAAAATGGTTCAAATGGCTTTGAGCACTATGGGACTTAACAGCTATGGTCATCAGTCCCCTAGAACTTAGAACTACTTAAACCTAACTAACCTAAGAACATCACACAACACCCAGTCATCACGAGGCAGAGAAAATCCCTGACCCCGCCGGGAATCGAACCCGGTAACCCGGGCGCGGGAAGCTAGAACGCTACCGCACGACCACGAGCTGCGGACGTCACGGAGGAACTATGTGCGGAGGTAAAGGAAGAGTGAAAATATCTTAACTTCCGTTGGAAGATAGGTAGACGGGGAATAAATCTGACTGTACATACAGTGTTAGACTTTGCTCTCACTTCCTTTTAGCTACCTCTTGTCAGATTAACCTGCTGTCAAACATCTAGATGTTGACAGATATGGTCAACTGTGTGCTCTGTGGCGGGATAGGAGTTAAATTCCGTATGCTAAGAGGAAGAGAGACGGTTACAAACAAAGGCAGCGTTGCCGAATGTCCTTCTTATACGATTTTCCTTAATACGTAACTGAAGCTAAATTTCAGCTTTCATATTGGTTTCATTGTCTTCTTATTCTCACATCCCATAACCACTTTACATAAACACACACCATAGTCAAGTAACCTTAACAAATGAATTAAAAATGCAACATATGAACTTCATGAAGATAGGGTGCCTTTGAACCCTAAGAAAGAAGTCTAATTCTAAAGGATTTTAACTGCCCCTCAAGGCATTCCAGCCGACAATGTCAGAAGACACACACATATCAAAAAAGGTTTTGCAACACCTCGGTTCCGAGATCTCGAAACCTGCACAGGAAACAGGAATAGAGATCAACATCAAAATGTTTTCCGTCCTTCTTATTGTTCATCAAAACCACATATTGTATGTTGTACCACCATACAGCGAGACTTTCAGACGTGGTGGTCCACACTGCTGTACACATCGGTACCTCTAATACTCAGTAGCACGTGCTCTTGCATTGATGCATGCCTGTATTCGTCGTGGCATACGACCCACAAGTTCATCAAGGCACTGTTGGTCCAGATTGTCCCACTGCTCAACGGTGATTCGACGTAGATGCCTCAGAGAGGTTGGTGGATCACGTCGTCCATAAAGAGCCCTTATCAATCTATCCCAGGCATGTTCGATAGGGAACATGTCTGGAGAACATGCTGGCCACTCTAGTCGAGCGATGTCGTTATCCTGAAGGAAGTCATTCACAAGATGTGCACGATGGGGTCGGGAAATGCCTCGCCAATATGCTGCACTATTGGTCGGAGGATGGCATTCACGTATCGTACAGCCGTTACGGCGCCTTCCATATCCACGAGCGCCGTACGAAGGCGTTCAGCCTGACCGGGTTGCCTCCAAACACATCTCCGACGATTGTCTGGTTGAAGGCATATGCAACACTCATCGGTGAAGAGAACGTGATGCCAATCCTGAGCGGTCCTTTCGGCATGTTGTTGGGCCCATCTGTACCGCGCTGCATGGTGTCGTGGTTGCGAAGATGGGCCTCGCCATGGACGTCGCGGCTGAAGTTGCGCATCATGCAATCTATTGCTAACAGTTTGAGTCGTAACATAACGTGCTGTGGCTGCACGATAAGCATTATTCAGCATGGTGGCGTTGCTGTCAGGGTTTCTCGAGCCATAATACGTAGGTTGCGGTCATCCACTGCAGTGGTAGCCTTTGGGCGGCCTGAGTGAGACATGTCATCGACAATTAACATCGCTTTGGTTCACTCCGAGACGCCTGGACACTTCCCTTGTTGAGAGCCCTTCCTGGCACAATGTAACAATGCGGACGCGATCGAACCGTGGCATTGACCGTCTACGCACGGTTAAACTACAGACAACACGAGCCATGTACCTCCTTCCCGGTGGAATGACTGGAACTGATCGGCTGTCGGACCCCCTCCGTCTAATAGGCGCTGCTCATGGATGGTTGTTTACATCTTTGGACGGGTTTAATGACATCTCTGAGCAGTCAAAGGGACTGTATCTGTGATACAATATCCACAGTCAACGTCTATCTTTAGGAGTTCTGAGAACCGTGGTGAAGCAAAACTTTTTTTGATGTGTGTATTTTAAAAGTTTTTTTCCTTAATCGATAAGATACAGAAAATTGCAAAACGGAGAATAGATGGTGGCCACTTTTGAACGAGACATTTTCCAAGTAAGTTATCGACGAGGCTAAAACACGAATACCTTTGAAACTTTTACCATTGTAATAGTTTACCACAAACAAATATAAACAGGAAGCTAAATGCTGCTTCTGGATCGATCTAGCGGATGTGGTACGTTACTATTGTTTGTTTCTTCACTTTCAAAAATAATTAAAAAAATCATTTTATTTCAACTTGTTCTCTTTTAAGTCGAAAGTATCTTTTCCAAATTTCTATGAAATAAGTTTTAATTCATAGTCATGGATCGATCACTTATTCTTCTTTAAGATTGTTCTTGGAATTAACCAGTCAGCGTTGATTTCTCAGTGTTTATTTACACAGCGTTCCTGACGATGGCTTAACATCAGACGATCTGTTGCAAGGAGGAATTCCTAATAATATCAAGTATTTTGCTGTAGTTTTATGTTCAAAGTTCTGTTATGCACTCTGACAGACAAAATATTAATAAATCTCACAACAATGGAAAATCCATGTCCTGTGATTCACTTAGGAAACATATCTTTCAGAAAAGCAGCATATTACTGCACAATGTGAGATTCATGTTTCTCACATAATTACGCAATGCCCTGATGCAGTGTCGAAGTTCTGTGTCTTTCAAAATTTGTCCATCACGTAATAATAATTCGACATGTTTATGTGTGACAATATTTATGCTATGGAAATTAGTTGTCCTAAAAATTTCGCCTCGGAATGACCTAAATTCGCAATGAATATGTACCGATACATAACAAAATTTAGTTTTAATTTTTTTCTTCTTGATATCATTCAAAACAAATGTCATATATACGGCACTTATTCTTCTTTCTTTCTTTTCTTTCTTTTTTCTTATTGATATCATTCAAAACAAATGCCACATATATATATAAATAAATTTATTTGAAGTAAAACAAAACGTTTTTACACATTAAACAAAAAATTATTTTCATATTCCAATTTCACAGTTAACTTCTTCAGAACCAATCTGACTTGACATAAAAACTAAATATAATCCAATCTTGTGACGTGGCATATCTTGAAAATTACCGAATTAATTTTCGTAAGTATATAAATTTCTTTCGTTTCCATCGTATCTAAGAATTTTGCGTTAATAAGATATATAATTTCGTTTAAATTTCACTCTGTTGTTAAAAGTGGAAATAACGCCACTTAATAATTTGACTTATAGAAGATTCTAGACGTTTCTGGAAAGAGTACTGTTTTATAACTACGACGAAATTCGTGTCAAAGGGGTCTCTCTAGTTCAGTCGCTTCAGTTCCTCTTCACAGCGCGGACATTTTATGTGCGCTCTTCATCTGATGATATACATCGCATTTAGTCTTTGTTCAACTATTGTGAGAAAGTGTGCATGAAAATGTTTCTCCCTTGCGTTGGAACTGTTATATGGCAATGTCATACGTAATGTTTGTGAACAGTTTTGTTATGAGTAAACATAAAAATAAAAAGTGTTAAAAATAAAAAGTTAACATAATGCTTACGTTTTATCATACAAAAAAAATTCCTGGAAACTTATATTTTTATCAAAATTTTCAATGGACGCAAACACATAGATGCTGATGTCATTCACAAGATAAGTAATCGTATAGCCTCTTTCCTTAGAATAATAAAACATATATTTCAAAAGTAGTGTTTTGGACTGAACATGTATGAATGAAATCTTAGTAGCATATCTGTGGGGGAGGTTCTGATATACACTACTGGCCATTAAAATTGCTACACCAAGAAGAAATGCAAATGATAAACGGGTATTCATTGGACAAATATATTATACTAGACCTGACATGTGTTTACATTTTCACGCAATTTGGGTACCCAGAACAAGCATCTCTGGCCGAAACAGAGCTTGGATGGCATGTACAGGTACAGCTACTCATGCAGCTTCAACACGATACCACAATTCATCAAGAGTAGTGACTGGCATATTGTGACGAGCCAGTTGCTCGGCCACCATTGACCAGACGTTTTCAATTGGTGGGAGATCTGGAGACTGTGCTGGCCAGGGCAGCAGTCGAATATTTTCTGTATCCATAAAGGCCCGTACAGGACCTACAACATGCAGTAGTCCATTATCCTGCTGAAATGTAGGGTTTCGCAGGAATCGAATGAAGGGTAGAGCCACGGGTCGTAACACATCTGAAATGTAACGTCCACTGTTCAAAGTGCCGTCAGTGCGAACAAGAGGTGACCGAGACGAGTAGCCAATGACACCCCATACCATCACGCCGGGTGATACGCCAGTATGGCGGTGACGAATACACGCTTCCAATGTGCCTTCACCGCGATGCCGCCAAACACGGAGGCGACCATTATGATGCTGTAAACAGAACCTGGATTCACCCGAAAAAATGGCGTTTTGCCATTCGTGCACCCAGGTTCGTCGTTGAGTACACCATCGCAGGCGCTCCTGTCTGTGATGCAGCGTCAAGGGTAACCGCAACCATGGCCTCCGAGTTGATAGTCCATGCTGCTGCAAACGTCGTCGAACTGTTCGTGCAGATGGTTGTTATCTTGCATACGTCCCCATCTGTTGACTCAGGAATCGAGACGTGGCTGCACGATCCTTTACAGCCATGCGGATAAGATGCCTGTCATCTCGACTGCTAGTGTTACGGGGCCGTTGGGATCACGCACGGCGTTCCGTATTATCCTCCTGAACCCACCGATTCCATATTCTGATAACAGTCATTGGATTTTGAACAACGCGAGCAGCAATGTCGCGATACGATAAACCGCAATCGCGATGGGCTACAATCCGATCTTTATCAAAGTCGGCAACATGATGTTACGCATTTCTCCTCCTTACACGAGGCATCACAACAACGTTTCACCAGGCAACGCCGGTCAACTGCTATTTGTGTATGAGAAATCGGTTGGAAACTTTCCTCATGTCAGCACGTTGTAGGTGTCGCCACCGGCTCCAACCCTGTGTGAATGGTCTGAAAAGCTAATCATTTGCATATCACAGCATCTTCTTCCTGTCGGTTAATTTCGCGTCTGTAGCACGTCATCTTCGTGGTGTAGCAATTTTAATGGCCAGTAATGTACTTGGCAATCAGCAGAACCTTAAGTAGCAGTACTGAAATTGAGAATACGTACTTTTATTTTCGGGGCATCCCAAATATATTTACTGCTTAAAAATGCAAAATAGCTGCACATTAATTGTGCACCAAAGTACGTGTTCTCAATAAACCAAAAGCTGTAGCACATGTTCCGAAATTCTAGATGCATTAAGTATAGGAAATTTTACTACAACATCGAAAAGAAATGTGTATAGAACTTCGGTAAAGATGGTACTACCACTCACTTAGCAATAAGGACACTACTTTTTATGTAGAGGAATTTATGTAGAGGAATTTATGTAGAGGAATTTTCATGGTATACAGTAAATGAAACGGAAGGTATATATCCAGTCAAAAGAATGAATAATTTTAATTAAATTTGCAATGGAATTCGATTACAATGCTATAGATTATCCGCTGTCGAGAATAAAATAGAGTTCTACGTATTGCGAGTGGATCTTTCATTGATATAGTTAAGTAAGAAAGAACAAACGACTCAACATGGAGATACTATGGAATTGGACATAACAGGAAGAAGTGGACATTTTTATATTAATTTTACTGGCCTACGCTTCTGTATTGTAGCTTGAAAGGTGGCTACACTGAGCCACAGCGCCAGAGATTGCGCCAAAGAGTATTATTCAGCCGCCTCCACTGGCAGTGCTTGCTGAGAAGTCGTAGTGGAGAGTGCTTATTGAGAAGTAGCAGTAGGCAGTGCTTGTTGAGATGTAGCAGTGGTGAGTCGTTGTTGAGAAGTTCCCATGGTGAGTGCTTGTTCAGATGTTGTCATATTCTTTTGATGGGCTAGACACCAGATATTGTTGGATTGGGGATGCTGTAATGATCAGAGTGTGCTTTTCGTCAATATATATGAAGGTAAAAAATTCCTTTTTTATTATTTCAATGTCTTAAACAATAATGCCTCTTGGTCACAGGTTCAGTCAACAAAGCATCTGGCTCGTGTTCTTGTATTAGATTGTATTTCTGGTTTCTATGTGCAATTATAGTATTTCTGTTTATTTTTTTTAATTACTTCAGTATAAATGGTATTTAAAATATCTTGTCGTATTGAGGAAGAACCGTGCCAGATGTGTACATTGAATCACACTTCCACACACAGAACAGCTACACTTGTGTTTTGTTGTTTCGTAGGTTTTATAGTTGCTGGGGACTTAATTAATTAACTGTGTTAGCGGAAATTTCGTTTCATTCTTTGTTGTTGTTCTATGCAGTCAGATTGCGTACTAATACTAGTCAGGGCCAACCGTTTACGAGACAGCGTAGCCGAACAGACAGCTACTAAATCTAAAAAATATTTGCATAATATTTAATTAAGCCCCCATGCACGTGGCGACCGCTGCTTCGGATCGTCCCTTGGAATTCTTCTGATTGTAAAAATAGCAGACAGTAGTATTGTTGTAGTAATTTGTAGTTTAGTAATTGTAGTCTATATTGCATGTGTAGATTTGGTAATTGTCATTCTTCTAATGGTATTTTTTGCAGAATTTAATTTTGTTGTCTTGTATACGGGTTTGACAATTTTGTGCAATTATGAAGATTTCAATTGTTCGTTAATCGTGTTTGAGGGAAGCATTTTGTGTGAATGATATTGTTGGTGATAAAGTCTCATTGTGTGTAATTTTCGTATAGTGACGAGTTTTGTATGTTTTGTAAATGATTACGCGATCGATGAAAAAGGCAAAAATGATGGATAGTCAGAATAACGAAATTGTTGACATGGCGAACTCGCCAACACAGGAGAACAGGATGATGAATAATGAAGTGGAAAACAATTTAATAAGCAGGGAAAATAGTCCAGAATCAATTCAAAATTTTTCACAATCGAAAAATTTTCAGAATACGAGATTAACGACAGAAGATTCTGGGATAGTATCGAACACAGATAGCTTTACTGCTATGACGAAGGAAGTTAGTTTTACGGGAAATGTTAGGAGCGAAAAGAATTTTGAACCAGTTAATATGGAGCAGTTGATGATTGCAATATTAAATTTGGGATCTGAATTAAAAACAGTGGGATCACAGTTACGATCTGAAATTAAAACAGATATGGGAAGAATGGAAACAGAGATGGAAACAATGGAAACACGGTTAGATTCACGAATAGGGACATGTTTCAAAAACATGAAAGATGAATTAAAGAAAGAAATCAGAGAAGAAGTACAACCGATTTTGAATGCTCACAATAATAGATGAATTTCAATAGAAATCAGACAAAAGGAACAGGATAGAGAACAGGAAGAAAGAGATCGCGTGATAGTACAAACATTTTCAGAGTTAAATTTACAACGTGCACACGATAAGGAAGAAATATTTGAGAGAATCGAGGAATCCGTACCAAATGACAGAATAAATAACCTAACACAACAGTATGAACAGTTAACTACTAAATGTGTCAATACTGAAACCCGAGTCGCGACACTTACGGAAGACGTAAATAAACAGAAGGAACAATTAGGTGACTTATCGGAAAGAGTTGAGGAGATTTCAGATAAATTGACAAGTCTTAGTTTAAATGGGGACAGAGATTCGGATGATACAGCTCCATTACCATTTGCAGAAACCGAAGAGTACCAGAACATAAATAAGCATGTTGAAAAACAGGGAACTTTAATGAACGCGTTAAAAGGGAATTTGAGGCATTACAAAAGCAAGTCAAACAAATTGAAGGCGAAATCGTAGGAAAAGACAGCAGAAGAATTTTAGAATCACAGACAGCAGAGGGGTTTGAAGAAAATAATTTGTTTCATTTACGGGATGCAACAAGAGAGCGCCAGGTGCGCGAACTTGACAATAATCGACATTCGGACTGGGACAGACGCGGTAGGTCTTTGTCGCCACGAGGAGAAAACTTTGACTGTAAACACTTCTTAACTGTTC
The DNA here is from genome assembly GCF_021461385.2 of Schistocerca piceifrons. Taxonomy (NCBI): domain Eukaryota; kingdom Metazoa; phylum Arthropoda; class Insecta; order Orthoptera; family Acrididae; genus Schistocerca; species Schistocerca piceifrons. Next base: position 1,021,052,182 of record NC_060138.1, on the reverse strand, counting down.
AGAAATTTAAGATCTTTCGCAACTCTAAGAACGACATACATCCATGTTCATGGTTAGATCAATTTATGTACGCACTTCCACCAAATTGGCCAATAAATCACAAACTGGAATTTATGTGCGGCTATTAAAGTCCTCAGGGGATTCACTACACTAAGTGAATATGTGCCGTAGCGTGCACAGGGCCCCGAGCTGTAGTAGTGCTATTTCCCTTTTAGTTTTCTGCACTGCTGCCTACTCTTTTACTATTCATTGTGTCTATTAAAACAACTCTTCAACTATCAATCTATCTAGGGACTCGGTAAAGAATAACCGGATATGACTATTTTACCCAAAAGTGATTTCGGAAATTACCGTTTAGATTTAGTATATCTTCTGCAGCATTCATTCGTAGTTTAAACGAAAATTTACCTGTTTATATTCGTGACAATATTACTTCATATGTTGACGATATTCTTATTGCTAAACGTTCTTGGAGTGAGCATAACAAAATTTTTGGATTCATTATTACGTATTTTTGCAAGAGTTGGCATTACAGTGAACTTGGAAAAATCTGAATTTTGTCGTTCTCAGGTGAAATTTCTTGGTCATATTATTTCTACAGAAGGTATTCTTCCTGATCCAGAGAAACTAGATGCTATTCGTAATTATGCTGTTCCTACTACTAAACGTGATGTTCGTAGTTTCCTTGGTGTCTGTAATTTTCTTAGACGCTTTGTTAAATTGGACGATTTGTCCACACCTCGTTTTTGCGAACTATCTGGAAAGTTCTTTTTAAACGGAAATCGGTCGACAACTCTGTTTGGTTAGTTTGTATTCTTGATGAGTGGGTTAATAAACTGATTTGGTATATGCATTTCAGTTATGCACACTTTGGTCCCAGAAAATGCTTTCATAAATTACGAGAAAATTGCTACTTCAGTAATATGGAAAAACGTATTCGATCTGTTCTTGCCAAATGCAAATGATGTCAAAAGGCTAAGCCGCCAACTATTTCTCACAGAGCACCGTTGTTTCCTATCATTCCAGCGAAATTAAAAGACATGGCTGCAGTCGATTTGTTCGGTCCAGTGGTTCGTTCTACTAATGGTTTTGCGTACATTTTGGTAGCAGTAGAATTGACATCAAAATATGTGTGTTTTACACCTTTACGCAAAGCAACAGCTCGTTCAGTATCTAATGCTTTCATCAAACATTTTCTTAAAGAAGTGGGTCATGTTGATAAGGTTATATCAGATAATGGATCACAGTTTCGCTCTAAAATTTGGCTTCATACTCTACGGCGTCGTAAGATTAAACCAATTTTCATTTCACTTTTTCACCCCCAATCTAACGCTTCAGAGAGATGGATGAAGGAAATCAATAAATTGTGTCGACTTTATTGTCATCAGAATCACAGAACGTGGGATCGGTATCTTCATATTTTTCAAAACATTCTGAATGAACTCCCCAATGATTCAACTTCTTTACCGCCTATATTGATATTAAAAAATAAAGCACCGAGAAATCGCATTTCTGAAATCGTTCCTTTTCCGCCTACACGGAAACTGCGGCATTCTGAAGTTGTGAATCTGGCTCTACAAAATATTGCATCTGCAGCTGCTAGAAGAGAGAAATCAGCTAAACGTCCTGGTAGTTTAAAAACCTTGTCACTTGGTCAAAAGGTGTTAATTAAGTCTCATAGTTTGTCTCACAAAGGAAAGGGCTTGTGTCGCAAATTTTTTCTGCTTTATAACGGTCCATATAGGGTTCGCAAAATTATTCATGATAACACTGTCGAAGTAGAAACTCTTAAATCTCGGCGCTCTAAGGGAATATATCACATATCGAACGTTAAAATTTTTGTGGAATGACATACTTTCGAGGAACCAACATTTTTACGTAAACACGCAGAGAATACAAGGATACCGCGCCGTGTTCCGGCGGCGGCACATACTCAAAGCAACAGTCAAGTCTGCGCGCCGCATAAGGCAGTCGTTGACCGCAAACAAATACTTCCTACGTCACGCGTACCTACAGCTGATCGAGCGCTCAGTGGGAATGCACTGACAGCCGTAAACAAATACACAGTCTAATTTCTCCGATTCAATTCAGTATAAAGCTATAGTGACTTGGTAAATTATGTTATTAACGTTCAGTATTTTTCAGGATACGGTTGTATAAAATATTTAAGAACTTCAGGTAAATTCTGTGTGTCTCCGACGTTAAGAGGACTTGCTATCGAGAAATTTTCAGGAAGAATGTAATTTCGAAGAAGAAACTAATAAACTAAAAAGGGTAACTATTAATTGAGTTTATTTTTCAGGTAACATATTTCCACTTAGGTACGTACTTTAGACGTAATTTGCTGCTCGCGATTACGTGATTCATACTTTGTGCTAATTTCATGTTCTATGAATTTACGTGTGAAGCGATGTGCTTGCGTACATTTGCTGATTTTTGTCAATGTTTTATTAATGAACAGGATTGTTATTTGTATATATTATGCATCGCTTGGCTGCACTGCTTTTTCACTGATGTCATATTTTTTAATTATGTGCCTACTGTGCTTATTTATTTAAATTATAATTGTCACCTGATTAATTGTGCTGACTGTGGTTATCTATGTAAGTTATACTTTGTGATTTATCTGCTTGCACCTTCATGATTACTTATTAGATTACATATGAACATTTATTTGCTTATACTGATATGATGCTAATGATCTGTTTATTGTTAAGATATATATTTGCTGCTTTGCGTATGGATTGCATATTTACACATTTCTGTTTTGTTGTCATAACTACTCTTTAATTTGGTATATATAAATGCTGATATGCGGTGTATGAACATAGACTTTAGGTTACACTATGGTATTAATTATTATTCGCTTGGCAGAGCCTCGTTGTAGGGATTGTGCTGCATCCACTTGTTGACATTGTGTTCTCTACTGGTATATTTACTCGCTATTGCATGTTTTGCTTACGCTCAGTGCTTTATATTTTAAGATAAGAAAATGAACTGCCATGAGCTGGAGGTTTTATGGAAGCTGTATAAATTTATGCTAATAGAAAGGAAGCTAACGACATGAAATACCAACACTAGGTTTAGACCATTGACAGTTATTACACTGCATTCTTCGTGAGCAATTGAAATAGTAAGTGACACTTGACACAAGAAATACTCCACATGTTTGCTTCTGTTTTGCCATGATTCTTGAAGTGGTGTACACACTGTGAAATATTACGATTTATTCATTCAAAGTCTTATGTGATCTTTCATACTACGTACTCGCACCTACTTACTGAAAGTTATTCGAACTAAAGGCTGTTAGAGGTCATGTATGCATTTCTTTTATTTTATGGTGGAAAAGGTAAGCAAAATGTATTTTATAATTCATAATGAGTACTAGATTTGGCTCAGGTGGACTACACAGAGGTTGTGTGTGGACATTGTGCCTTCGGATTGCATGGGACGATAAATTGAAGTTTGCACTAGAATTTTATCTGTACTTGTTCAAGGAAACTGACTAGAGGAAAGAGTTGTTATGGAAGTGAAATGGTACTGGCGATAGGGTTTATATGTATCGACGTATTGAAGAGGTATTATTGAGGTATTGATATTATGTGAAGTTGATGATTATTGGAGTTTTGGTGGACAAGTTGTAAGGTAAATGATATTGATGATAAGGTTTATATGTTTAAGAGGTATTATTGAAGTATTAAGATTATGTGATGCTGATGATTATTGGAGTATTGGTGGATAAGAGGTAAAGTAAGTAAGGAGCAAATTTTTTTTTGTTGATTTATATGGAACAAGGAGGATGAAGATGGCAGACTACAACACTCAACTGGAAGGAAGATTGTCTACACACACACTTTGTTAAATCACTAAGCAGTATATACTTTTTTTTTTTTGGAGAGAGGAAGTATTTGCAAATCTTGGCACACTGACAGTTGTTCAGTAACCGTACATTTGATTTGGCTTGGCAAACATTGGTCTTGACATGATGATTATGACGTTGACTAACTATTATTGACTGTTATACATTGCTGCCACTACTACTTGATACACATGTTGAATATCAAATATTGACAGAATTGCATAACACAGTTAACACTATTCAGTTACACAGTAGTACTTAGATGTGGATGAAAGATGAGTGAGTGTGTTTTGTGTGTTTCCCCTTCCTAATCCCAAATAATTGGTACCGACCTATCTCCTAAATATTATTTTACTTGTTTGTTGTGGCTTGCACTGACACCTATAAATATATAGGTTTACCGTTATTTGTGTATTGTAATAGTTAATATGACAATTATTTGATATCATTTGTGTGTTTGTTATTATTTGTATGTTTACTGTAAGAGAATTGAAATAATTTTGTAAAGGCAAGTGTGTGTGCATTCAAACTGTTGTTCGTGCTTGCACCTATTCAACACTGCTGGGTGCCACTTGGAAATGTTTAATTTCTGCTGATAAACTCTGATGAACTGTCTGATTAGTGATAGTGAATATTATGGACTGTTACCTGCACCTGTTCAACATTACTGGGTGCCACTGATGGAACTGCTTCTACTGAAATAATGTCACTTGTTGCTGTCTGCACCTGTTCAACATTAATGGGTGCCACTGATGGAACTGCTTCTACTGACATGTCACTTGTTGGTGTCTGCACCTGTTCAACATTGTTGGGTGCCACTGATGGAACTGCTACTACTGACATAATGTCACTTATTGGTGTCTGCACCTGTTCAACATTACTGGGTGCCACTGATGGAACTGCTTCTACTGAAATAATGTCACTTGTTGCTGTCTGCACCTGCTCAACATTGCTGGGTGCCGCTGAAGGAACTGATTCTACTGAAATAATGTCACTTGTTGCTGTCTGCACCTGCTCAACATTGCTGGGTGCCACTGATGGAACTGCTTCTACTGAAATAATGTCACTTGTTGGTGTCTGCACCTGCTCAACATTGCTGGGTGCCACTGATGGAACTGCTTCTACTGAAATGATGTCACTTGTTGGTGTCTGCACCTGCTCAACATTGCTGGGTGCCACTGATGGACTGCTTCTACTGAAATGATGTCACTTATTGGTGTCTGTACCTGTTCAACATTGCTGGGTGCCACTGATGGACTGCTTCTACTGAAATGATGTCACTTGTTGGTGTCTGCACCTGCTCAACATTGCTGGGTGCCACTGATGGACTGCTTCTACTGAAATGATGTCACTTGTTGGTGTCTGCACCTGTTCAACATTGCTAGGTGCCACTAATGGAACTGCTTCTACTGAAATAATGTCACTTGTTGGTGTCTGCACCTGCTCAACATTACTGGGTGCCATTGATTGAAGAATACTTATGTAAACTATTATGTAAAATCATATGTATGAAAGCATTTGTATTCCTTACTGTATTTTATATATTAGGTTATTGAAGGGTCAGTGCAAAGCCAAAATTTATTTAGTGAAGTAATATTTACTTATTAATATTATCTTTTATTTTTGTCTGTATTTTTTATGGACGAATTTGGTGGTATTTTCACCACCAATGCTGGCAAAAATACCATCAAATTCTAGCCCGTGGAGGAGGGGCATATGAAAGGTGGCTACACTGAGCCACAGCGCCAGAGATTGCGCCAAAGAGTATTATTCAGCCGCCTCCACTGGCAGTGCTTGCTGAGAAGTCGTAGTGGAGAGTGCTTATTGAGAAGTAGCAGTAGGCAGTGCTTGTTGAGATGTAGCAGTGGTGAGTCTGTGTTGAGAAGTTCCCATGGAGAGTGCTTGTTCAGATGTTGTCGTATTGTTTTGATGGGCTAGACACCAGATATTGTTGGATTGGGGATGCTGTAATGATCAGAGTGTGCTTTTCGTCAATATACATGAAGGTAAAAAATTCCTTTTTTTTATTATTTCAATGTCTTAAACAATAATTTCTCTTGGTCACAGGTTCAGTCAACAAAGCATCTGGCTCGTGTTCTTGTATTAGACTGTATTTCTGGTTTCTATGTGCAATTATAGTATTTCTGTTTATTTTTTTTAATTACTTCAGTATAAATGGTATTTAAAATATCTTGTCGTATTGAGGAAGAACCGTGCCAGATGTGTAAGTTGAATCACACTTCCACACACAGAACAGCTACACTTGTGTTTTGTTGTTTCGTAGGTTTTATAGTTGCTGGGGACTTACTTAATTAACTGTGTTAACGGAAATTTCGTTTCATTCTTTGTTGTTGTTCTATGCAGTCAGATTGCGTACTAACACCAGTCAGGGCCAACCGTTTACGAGACCTCGTAATCGGACAAACATCGACCAAAATTAAAATTATTTGCAGTCAAAATAATTAAGCCCCCATGCAAGCTGGAACAGGAGAACAGAAAATACTTGCTTTTGAACTATTACAGTGATTATTTCAAAACTCCCCTCATTAAAAACTGCAGTGATGATTACAAACATATAATATATAACAATTTTAGTTATTAGAGAAACTGAAATGGTCCGCCTTCGCAAATAGCGCAGTGTGACTAGAATGGGGAAGTAGGACTAATATTAAGGAAACACCGAGTAGGAGCTGTCTTTTGCCCACCAAATAAAACGCGAGCATTATTGGTAAGTGTCAAAGACGATCTCGGTTTGCGGAAGGCCGGCATATACCAGATTTCCTGTCAATGTGTGAAGACTTCCACTGTGCAGACAGTACACACCATCGAAGATCGTTGCCGAGAACATCAGAGGCACACTCGACTTGGGTACCCCAACATGTCGGCGGTCGCAAAGCACTGTTTGTCCGAAAATCACGAAATGGACTACCAACATACCAGGGTCCTGGCAAAGCCATCTAAATACTGGGACAGCGTCGTTAGAGAGGCTATCGAAATTCGTACCAGAGACGGACACATCAACCGAGATTGCGGTTACAACCTCAGCAGGGCATGGGAACCAGCACTGAATCTAATTAAAAAGACGCTCAGCAAAGGAAACGAACGGGCGACTAGGGCGGACGAGGCAATTACACCGACGCCACCACAGACGCCGACGCCAGCGTCGCACCGACCGCTGAAGCGCGGGCGCCGACCGCCGAGAAAACGCCTCGCGAGGGGTGGGGATTTAAGACGACCGCCCACCCTCAGACCACTAGATGTCACGAGGGGCGGATTTACCAGTATAAAAGGAGGCGGGGAGTATTGCTGACAGTTGAGAAACAGTAACAAGAGAATCAATCAGCCAGGAAAGCTCAGTGATTTCAAACGTGGATGTCACCTGAGTAAAAACCATTGGGGACATTGTAACCCTTCTAAAACTGCCCAAGTCGATTGTTCATGCTGCGATTGTGAAGTGGAATCGAAGAAACAACTACAATCAAACCAAGACAAGGCAGGCCTATGTGATGATGGACAGTGTTGTAAGAAATCACATGAAGTCGGCAGAAGTCACTCATGAGTTCTAAATTGCTACTAGCACCACAATAAGTATAATGACGGTACATAGGGGGCGTTCAGTGGTTGACGCAGCTCCTCATAGGCCACACATTCCTGAAGTTAATGATGAGCGACACTTGAGGTGCTGTAAGGAGTAACGCGGCTGGACAGTAGATAATAGGAAAAGAGTGATTTGGAGCGATGAATCACGATATACACTATGGCAACCCAATGGAAGTGTTAGGGTTTGGTGAAGGCCTGAAGAACCTTAGCTGTCATCAAGTGTAGGGCCATTGGGATCCAGTCCCCTTATCGCACTTAAGAAAACCTTAATGTGGAAGTACACTCATGCTCATAAATTACGGATAATGCTGATACCTGGTAAAACAACGCTCTGGTGGGCGCTTTGCAGGTTTAAATCACTTCGGGGTATGACCATGCGCTGCATCTGACATGCGGTCGAAGCACCGTGGCGCTGGCAGCAGTCACATTCGCAGAGATGTGTTGGTGCACGTCAGAATACGGTGCAGCGAGGAAGTGTGCAGACGTTTCCAGACGTAATAATTGTGACTGTGTGTTGAAAATGGCTCAAAGAACACATATTGATGACGTTATGAGGGGTAGAATACTAGGGCGACTGGAGGCTGGTCAAACACAGCAGGTCGTGGCACGGGCCCTCCCTGTGCCACAAAGTGTGATCTCCAGATTATGGCAACCGTTCCAGCAGACTGGAAACATGTCCAGGCGCTACAGTACGGGATGTCCACAGTGTACAACACCACAAGAAGACCGATATCTCACCACCAGTGCCCGCAGACGGCCACAGAGTACTGCAGATAGCCTTGCTCGAGACCTTACTGCAGCAACTGGAACAGTTATCTCCAGACACACAGTCTACAGACGACTGAACAGACATGGTTTATTCGCCCAGCGACCTGCAAGGTGCATTCCACTGACCCCTGGTCACAGGACAGCCCGCAAAGCCTGGTGTCAAGAACACAGTACATGGTACATGGTCATTGGAACAGTGGTCCCAGGTTATTTTCACGGACGAGTCCAGGTATAGTCTGAACAGTGATTCTCGCCAGGTTTTCATCTGGCGTGAACCAGGAATCAGATACCAACCCCTTAATGCCCTTGAAAGAGACATGTATGGTGGTCGTGGTTTGATGGTGTGGGGTGGGGTTATGATTGGTGCACGTACACCCCTGCATGTCTTAGACAGAGGAACTGTAACAGGTCAGGTGTATCGGGACGTCATTTTGCACCAGTATGTCCGCCTTTTCAGGGGTGCAGTGGGTCCCACCTTCCTCCTGATGGATGATAACGCACGGCCCCACCGAGCTGCCATCGTGGAGGAGTTCTTTGAAACAGAAGATATCAGGCGGATGGAGTGGCCTGCCTGTTCTCCAGACCTAAACCCCATCGGGCACGTCTGGGATGCTCTCGGTCGACGTATCGCTTCATGTCTTCAAGCTCCTACGACACTTCAGGAGCTCCGACAGGCACTGGTGCAAGAATGGGAGGCTATACCCCAGCAGCTGCTGGACCACCTGATCCAGAGTATGCCATCCCGCTGTGCGGCCTGTGTACGTGTGCATGGTGATCATATCCCATATTGATGTCGGGGTACATGCGCAGAAAACAGCGACGTTTTGCAGCACATGTGTTTCCGGACGGTTTTCTCAACTTATCACCAATACCGTGGACTTGCAGATCTGTGTCGTGTGTGTTTCCTATGTTTCTATGCTATTAGCGCCAGTTTTGTGTAGTGCAACGTTGTATGGCACCACATTCTGCAGTTTTCCTTAATTTATGAGCATGAGTGTACACGTACACGTTTTACAACATTATGTATTGCGTACAGTAGAGGAACAGTTCGGGGACGATGATTTTTAGTACCGGCATGACAATGCACCCTGTTATAAAGCAGCATGTCTGAGGCAATGGTTTGTGGTCAATAATAAGCGTGATATTGACTGGCCTCTCCAGAACCCCGACCTGAACACAATGGAATACGTATGGGATGAGTTAGAACGTCGGCTTCGCTCCAAGCTCCAGCGCCCAAAATGACTTCCTGCTCATTGAGGAATAATAAACTGTCATTCCTCCACAAACATTCAGGCATCCCATTCATAGTGTCCGCTGCAAAGTTCCAGCCGTCATAAAGATGAAGGGTGGACGCATCCCATAGCAATAGGTGTCGGAATACTTTTGTTCAGATACTCCATTGTGACATCAAAGGTTACGATTTCGCGTGCTGTCTGATATTGTCTGTGAGATTATCATTCTTAAAGGCATTATTGGGGACAAGTATTTACCACTGTATCCATCGTGAATATTGATGTATAAACAAACTAGTGTAACTGTAAAACTGAAACCAGTACAAGCAGACTCCAACAATATGCGGAGTTGATGCGTATCTTTGAGGCTGTCATGGTGTTGTACTAACAGTCTGTTCTCGTAAAGCCATCGGCACACGGACGTGCTTTCGGACGTCAACATTGACCGTGCCCAGTTCAAAGTGCTACTGAACGCTCAGAAACGATGCAAGATTTGCATACGGTATGTGTGCCTCAACGTGGTACACGCGATCGCAGCGGCATTTGTAGGCTGTAGCTCGTTCGCAAATCACACTGTTTTACGAAAATGACGGGCGTAAAATACCTACGTTAGCTCTATTACAACGCACATTTCCTCTTTTGTCCATACGCTAGTCATGCTGTTCTGTCTGTAGTACACATAGATAAAAGCTGCAGTGTCCATAAACATGGTGCAAGGGAAACAGGAAAGTAAGACCTACCACGTCCAGTCAGTAAGGATATCGGCTTATAAAAGCTCCGTTACAAATAATGCGATGCATATTTACAACAGTTCTCCATATAAGATAAAGATGTAAATCAGGTATATACAAACTAACTTGTGACAGCTATTCTTGCTACTACATAGGACAGACAGGAAGAAATTTTGAAATCCGATACAAAGAACACACTAACGCACTCCGTTTAAAAAACTTAAATAAATGCACTTTTGCAACCCATCTAGTCCAAAATAGTCATTCAACCACAGATATAAAAACCAACCTTCACATTCTGCACACTGTAGACAAAGGAATAATAATGGAACTCTTGGAACAAATAGAAATTTTCATACATAACAATAAAACACCGCACACCATCTTAAATGAACAAATTGATATAGCAAACAACCCATTCTTCCAAAATTTTAAAGAGTTCTTATATTTGAAAAACTAATAAATACTGTACTCATCCACTCCCATACCCATTCCCCACCTCACTCATTCCACACCTAAAAGCCATCCTCTCTATCACTTTTTACACACACACACACACACAGTCACCCTCTCGCTCGCTCTCTCTCTCTCTCTCTCTCTCTCTCTCTCTCTCTCTCTCCCTCCCTCCCTTTCCCCTCTCCCATCCCTCCCTCCCTCCTTCCCCCCTTCCCCATATGTATACTATCCTGTTTATTGAGCAATGAGAAACATGCCAAACATAACTTCACTGCCAGAAATATTGTCCTAAACACTTTGTTGTAGATTTTGTTAACAGCAAAAGAAAATTTTGCAATGTAAAAACATAATAATTTTTATAAAGAAAGTAATAAATATATATTTTATTACGAATGCCACACACAACGAAAAATGAGCAAAGAAAGTCTCTAGCTCCACAAAACTCTTTGGAGACAACAACAGTATTTGGGAGTCGCCATCGGTGGAAAAGTGCCTGTTTCACTTGATATTTAACGATACTGCTAAGCACACATTATATTTTCCAGAGCAGTGCCTACCATAAGAATAAAAACAGTGAGTAATACCATCAAATTAATCTTACAATCGTAATATTCTTTGCACATACAGCGCGCAGTGAGGAGACTTGCTTTACCTTACTGGAATATGCCGTTTGGTATCCCGGTCATGTGGACAGGGTGTGACAACTGAGTCTACTATTCTTGCCACAATATTGAGCCTCCCTTCAACATATACCAAATCATACAGTGCTCACTTTTTCGTCTCTGTATTTGCCACAGATGCACGAACCATACAATACTCCAAACTAAATTGTATCATCTGACGATGAATCGCCAGGTGATTCGAAACCGGTCATGAATAAATGAAAATTGAAGAAAAAACAGCGATTGGTTGCAGCAATTCCTGAAACCTTTAAAAATTATTTCATCATTCTCACTTTTTAATAAAGCCCCATCGTCAGTCTTACTTGTTCTCTGTTCCTATTCAGGAGCAGAATCCTTACGATATGTCAAACACAAAACTTGAAACTAGAAAGTACAACGTATCTTATTCCGAGCAGAGCAAACAGTTTTGTAGGTAAAGCCAATCGAAAAAATTCACTCCTGATAAAGTGCACTTAAATTTGAGTAACATCTAATATTATAGTATATTCTTCTTTTACATTAATAAGAAAATATCGAAACTATTAGAAAACCCGAAGGCTTTAAAAAACATATTTTGATCAAGTTGGACGCGTATTAGTAACATATCACTTGTAATACTTAGGTGCGTCGCTACTCACTACGTTACACCTACCATACATGATTTACAAACATACTTAACATATTACCATCTCCTGAAAGCTTTAATCGTAGATATGTTATTAACTGATATTTAATTATAGCATTGTGCCAAAACAATGCGTTTTTTCTGAATCCTCAACATTCCGTTGCCTTGAAACGGCGTAATTTCGTAATACGCAAGATACAATAATTCCTTAACCACCAATATGACGTTTCCCGCCGTTTATTACAACAAATCGTAGAATTAACGACAGGTTTTCGAGAGATCTTTATTTTGCTAGCGCTTAGAGACGCCATCTTTTCGTATGGATTTCAATTCAAAGCGACAATGGCGTCTCGCGACTCTGTACTGAAGTGGGATGGCGTCGTTTTGCATAGTTGATATTCTTCCATCTCGTTGGTCTATGTTCAAATACACGTTCATAATACCTGACATGCTATATATTGTCCTAAACGATCGGGAAGACTTCCCAACGTGCTTTTCTCACGCTGTGACGTCAGAAATTCGGCACGCTCAACGTTCGAACACACGGTCCATGTGCCGACGGCTTAAGGGGCAAACCGGAACAGGAGCATACAGCCGAAATCTCCTGACCAGATTATAGGAGGCTGTTCAGACATCGTAGGAGACTGTTCAAGGGGATATCTTTGCTCCACAACAAATGACAAAGTATCAAATGGTACTTTTTTGGGATTAAAATATTGCCTCAAACGGCATATTTTCTTGACACTGGACCAGGTGACTTCCTCCTCTTTCAAATGGTTCAAATGGCTCTGAGCACTATGGGACTTAACATCTGAGGTCATCGGTCCCGTAGAACTTAGAACTACTTAAACCTAACTAACCCAAGGACATCACACACATCCATGCCCGCGGCAGGATTCGAACCTGGGACCGTAGCGGTCGCGCGGTTCCAGACTGTTGCGCCTAGAACCGCTCGCAAAACCCGGACGGCTCCTCCTCTTTCCTCGGATGGAAAGGCGGCTGAGTGGCAAGCATACAGGCATTTCCAAAACGACAACGAGGCTATTTTCTAAGTGGAACGACTCCTGAACAATCAATATGCAGACTTCTACAACCAAGTCATCCATCGTCAGGAAAACTGTGTCGCATTGATGGGTGGATATATAGAGACAGACAAAGTAAGAAACAAAGAAAGCTGCACTCTGCCATCAGGCCCAGAGGACGTGCGACACCGACCACCCACCCTGTCATCCCCTGCCGTATGGCGGGATTCGGATGTGGTATGGAGATGCGTGGGGTCAGCGTACCGCTCCCCTGGCCGTTGTCAGCTTGCCAGACCTTGAAGCAGTTCCCCAGCTGGCATCGTTAGGTCGCCTGGGCCCCGTTCCAGTCCTCCCACTAATGAAAAAACCTAGCAGCACCGAATATTGATTCTGGATCCTCCACATGGCAGTCAGACGCACTGATCAATCAAGTACGGAGGTTTATTTTGCATAAATCGCAAATCTCTCGGACACCGCAAAGTCCCAAGCGACTGAAAGAAAGCGCCGATGACTCCTGTATATGTGAAGGGTAGGAGAACGGATCCTCAAAATTAATGTCGGATTGCTGTAGAGTTCTTGAACATATTCTCCGTTCGAATATAATACATTTCCTAGAGACGGAAAAGCTTCTGTCCAAAACTCAGTATGGACTTAGGAAGCATATCTCGTGTGAAACTCAGCTTGCCCTTTTCTCACATGATGCCCTGCGAATCATGGGCCGGCCGGGGTGGCTGAGCGATTCTAGGCGCTACAGTCTGGAACCGCGCGACCGCTACGGTCGCAGGTTCGAATCCTGCCTCGGGGATGGATGTGTGTGATGTCCTTAGGTTAGTTAGGTTTAAGTAGTTCTAAGTCTAGGGGACTGATGACCTAAGAAGTTAAGTCCCATAGTGCTCAGAGACATTTTGAACCTGCGAATCATGGCTGAAGCGCAATAGGCAGTTTCTATATTCCTGGATTTCCTGAAAGAGTTTTACACGGTATCTCTCTTCAGACCATTAACGAAGGCACGACCATACGGAAAGGTTCACAGATATGTGAGTGGCTCGACGACTTCTTAAATGACAGAACCCAGTGCTTTGTCATCGACAGCGATTGCTCGTCAGGGTTATGTCAGCAGTGACTAGGGAAGTGTGATAAGGCGGCTGTTATTTTCTTTATATATTAAGAGACATAGGAATTACATAGTGGCTGAAATCTATGGCTCTTTGTTGGCGATGTTGTGGTGTACAGGAAGCTGTCGTCGTTGAGTGGCTATTCGTGGATACAAGGTGCCTTGATAAAATGTCTAGTTGGTGTGACGAATGGCAGCTTGCTCTAAGTGTAGAAAAAATGTAAGTCAATGCAGATGAGTAGGAAAAACAATCCCAGAATGTTCGAATACAGCATTAGTAGTGTATTGATTGGCACAGTCAAGTCGATTAAATACCCAGGCGTAGCGTTGCAAAGCTATATGAAGTGGAATGACCACTTAAGGATTGTAGTAGGGAAGGCGAATGGTCGACTTCGGTTCATTGAGAGACTTTTTGGAGAGTGTGGTTCATCTGTAAAAAATACCACATAAAAAAACATTAGCGCCACGTATTCTTGAGTACTGTTCGAGTGTTTGGGATTCCTACTCGGTCGGGTTAAAGGAAGACATCGAAGCAATTGAGAGGCGGACTGCTAGATTTGTTTCCGGTAGGTTCCATCAACAGGGTAGTATTACGGAGATGCTTTGTGAAGTCAAATGGGAATTCCATGAGGGGAGACGACCTTCTTTTCCTGCAAAACACAACTGACAAAATTTTTATTATCGGCATTTGAGGGTGACTACAGAACAATTCTACTGTCACCAACCTACAATTCGCGTAAGGCCCACGAACATAAGAGAAAAAAATTCAAATGTGTATGAATTCCTAAGGGACCAAACTGCTGAGGTCATCGGTCCCTAGACTTACACATTACTTAAACAAACTTATGATAAGAACAACACACACGCCCATGCCCAAGGGAGGACTCTAACCTCCGGCGGGAGGGGCCGCGCAGTCCGTGACATGGCGCTTCAAACCGCACGGCCACTCGGCTCGGCGAACATACGAGACATTAGAGCTCGAACACAGACATATAGATAGTCGTTTTCCCCTCGCTCTATTTGCAAGTGGAACAGGTAAGAAACTCTGTAATAGTATCAAAAAGTGCCATCCATAGTGCACCATACGGTGGCTTGTGAAGTACATACGTAGGTCCAGATGTAGAGTAATACCATCACCATGATGGAGGTGGGGGTATCATCTGGAGTGCCCCAGGGAGGTGTGGTAGGTCCGCTGTTGTTTTCTATCTACATAAATGATCTTTTGGATAGGGTGGATAGCAATGTGCGGCAGTTTGCTGATGATGCTGTGGTGTACGGGAAGGTGTCGTCGTTGAGTGACTGTAGGAGGATACAAGATGACTTGGACAGGATTTGTGATTGGTGTAAAGAATGGCAGCTAACTCTAAATATAGATAAATGTAAATTAATGCAGATGAATAGGAAAAAGAATCCCGTAATGTTTGAATACTCCATTAGTAGTGTAGCGCTTGGCACAGTCACGTCGATTAAATAATTGGACGTAACATTGCAGAGCGATATGAAGTGGGACAAGCATGTAATGGCAGTTGGGGGAAAGGCGGATAGTCGTCTTCGGTTCATTGATAGAATTTTGGGAAGATGTGGTTCATCTGTGAAGGAGACCGCTTATAAAACACTAATACGACCTATTATTGAGTACTGCTCGAGCGTTTGGGATCCCTATCAGGTCGGATAGAGGGAGGACATAGAAGCAAGTCAGAGGCGGGCTGCTAGATTTGTTACTTGTAGGTTTGATCATAACGCGAGTGTTACGGAAATGCTTCAGGAGCTCAGGTGGGTGTCTCTAGAGGAAAGGAGGCATTCTTTTCGTGAATCGCTACTGAGGAAATTTAGAGAACCAGCATTTGAGGCTGACTGCAGTACAATTTTACTGCCGCCAACTTATATTTCGCGGAAAGACTACAAAGATAAGATAAGAGAGATTAGGGCTCGTAGAGAGGCATATAGGCAGTCATTTTTCCCTCGTTCTGTTTGGGAGTGGAACAGGGAGAGAAGATGCTAGTTGTGATACGAGGTACCCTCCGCCACGCACCGTATGGTGGATTGCGGAGTATGTACAGGGTGTTTCAAAAATGACCGGTATATTTGAAACGGCAATAAAAACTAAACGAGCAGCGATAGAAATACACCGTTTATTGCAATATGCTTGGGAAAACAGTACATTTTCAGGCGGACAAACTTTCGAAATTACAGTCGTTACAATTTTCAACAACAGATGGCGCTGCAAGTGATGTGAAAGATATAGAAGGCAACGCAGTCTGTGGGTGCGCCATTCTGTACGTCGTCTTTCTGCTGTAAGCGTGTGCTGTTCACAACGTGCAAGTGTGCTGTAGACAACATGGTTTATTCCTTAGAACAGAGGATTTTTCTGGTGTTGGAATTCCACCGCCTAGAACACAGTGTTGTTGCAACAAGACGAAGTTTTCAACGGAGGTTTAATGTAACCAAAGGACCGAAAAGCGATACAATAAAGGATCTGTTTGAAAAATTTCAACGGACTGGGAACGTGACGGATGAACGTGCTGGAAAGGTAGGGCGACCGTGTACGGCAACCACAGAGGGCAACGCGCAGCAGGTGATCCAACAGCGGCCTCGGGTTTCCGTTCGCCGTGTTGCAGCTGCGGTCCAAATGACGCCAACGTCCACGTATCGTCTCATGCGCCAGAGTTTACACCTCTATCCATACAAAATTCAAACGCGGCAACCTCTCAGCGCCGCTACCATTGCTGCACGAGAGACATTCGCTAACGATATAGTGCACAGGATTGATGACGGCGATATGCATGTGGGCAGCATTTGATTTACTGACGAAGCTTATTTTTACCTGGACGGCTTCATCAATAAACAGAACTGGCGCATATGGGGAACCGAAAAGCCCCATGTTGCAGTTCCATCGTCCCTGCATCCTCAAAAAGTACTGGTCTGGGCCGCCATTTCTTCCAAAGGAATCATTGGCCCATTTTTCAGATCCGAAACGATTACTGCATCTCGCTATCTGGACATTCTTCGTGAATTTGTGGCGGTACAAACTGCCTTAGACGACACTGCGAACACCTCGTGGTTTATGCAAGATGGTGCCCGGCCACATCGCACGGCCGACGTCTTTAATTTCCTGAATGAATATTTCGATGATCGTGTGATTGCTTTGGGCTATCCGAAACATACAGGAGGCGGCGTGGATTGGCCTCCCTATTCGCCAGACATGAACCCCTGTGACTTCTTTCTGTGGGGACACGTGAAGGACCAGGTGTACCGCCAGAATCCAGAAACAATTGAACAGCTGAAGCAGTACATCTCATCTGCACGTGAAGCCATTCCGCCAGACACGTTGTCAAAGGTTTCGGGTAATTTCATTCAGAGACTACGCCATATTATTGCTACGCATGGTGGATATGTGGAAAATATCGTACTATAGAGTTTCCCAGACCGCAGCGCCATCTGTTGTTGAAAATTGTAAGTACTGTAATTTCGAAAGTTTGTCTGCCTGAAAATGTACTGTTGTCCCAAGCATATTGCAACAAACGGTGTATTTCTATCGCTGCTCGTTTAGTTTGTATTGCCGTTTCAAATATACCGGTCATTTTTGAAACACCCTGTATGTAGATGTAGATGATTTATGGTTGTAACTTAATTTTTTCGAGGTGATAACTTAGAAATTATTGGTACCCTTTGTACATACACGATAGCGACAGTGTGCGTGCCTCTGCACGCTGGTCCCGAGCTCTGAGCAAGCGACTGTTGCCTAAGAAAAGGGAGGGAGCGGATGAGAAGTGGCGCAGCGCCGGGCTTCCTTCCTTCCGCGGCGCGCCGGCTCGGGTAGCAGGAAGCCCGCCGGGTGTGCGGCGGCCGGGCGTCGGACCCAGGGGGGCCCTGGAATTGCTTCCCCGCGCCGCCCTGCGCGGACAATGGGCGCCACACCCCCAGCCAGCGAGCGTGCCGTTCCGATTCCTGGTGGACGCCACAGTTAAAAGGCTACTCAGCCTACATCGAAGTACACAGCGGAGGCGCCGTGTCGTGTTTTTTTCCAATCCTCCGGCTTATTCCTCATTCAGCAGACAGCGATCGATTCCTTGCACACTACTATTTTAATGCCGAAACCTACCCTCTGACGGAAACAGAAGTGCTACACCACGAAGCATCTACCCCATGTTTATCAAACTTTGTGGAGACGTTCAATCAGATAACAGGTATTTAATGAAACTGGTGTTCATCACCAAAACCCACAGACAAGAATACACTCATCTTTTCGGTGTGGCATGGAACAAAACAACCTCCGAATGTAACATTAAGGCGTTTCTTCCCTAGCCTGAAACACATGCTGTGCCAATTCATGACGATTTGTGGTTCGGTGCTAATATGAAAGCATACGTCTTGAAACATAACAGTCTAATTGAAATCTATTTAAACACTGAAATTTTAACCATAAACAGTAATTTCTGACAGAGGGAAATATGTACTTGTGAAAAAGTTACGAAGAAAATAATTACGGAATCTTAATTACACTATTGTGTAGACGTCCATTATTTGGTAGGAACATTTTATATGATATGAATTTCCTGTAATTAGTAAATATAACAAGTTTATTATTAAAATTTGATACCTAAGTGTTTCTGCACGCTTCAATTAATATAGACACTAGAATTCATTCATGTGTTTAATATTTAAGAATCAAGGTAATCATTGAAATGTGTCATTTGTTTTAGGATGAGAGTTTTAATTGTTAATTAATCAAAAAATGTTTCTAAGTAATGCCGAGGATTGTTCGGGATTGTTAAGAAAGTATAAATAGCTACAGCCATGTTGGCAATGTCAGTACTTTGTGTGGTGTCGGACAGAAAGCATGTAGCTTGTTGACCACGATTTATTTCATTATTGTAAGTATGTTACAACTTATTTCAGATTTGTCAAGATGTTTTTAATTACTTTGAAATTGCAATAAATATTCAGCTGGCACAATACGAGATTGATTTTTAATTTTAGCTTTTCTGAAGTTGGAATTTTTACAGTGACCGAGAATTTAGGACTTCTGCTACAACAGATTGCCAGCTACGATAAGTAAAACAACGCATCGCATCCCTGATAGACTGTATGGCTGACAAGTCAGTGGACCGGGCAGGACAGTTGCGGATTCAGACATGCTTCAAGGCGTTTGTGGTGTGAACTGCAGTGAGGAGACTTGCATTACCCTACTGGAATATGCCGTTTGGCATCCCGGTCATGTGGACAGGGTGTGACAACTGAGTCTACTATTCTTGCCACAATATTGAGCCTCCCTTCAACATACACCAAATCATTCCTGTTGCTCCACACGATTGCACAAGTTGTGGAAGTAGGAGTCTCGAAAATCGCTACAGTCTGTGAGATATCGTGAAGTCGTTTACGGCCTTGCTGGCGTCTATCTGAGCGCCACAAACGTGAGACTGATTGCTGAACACCGCAGAATACCAGATACTGTCCCATTTGACTCAGTCTCTACAGCTCGCAAATATCTGGTGAATTTGATATCAACGTGAGTTCATTGTCATTATTCTCGAATCAATCTAGCACGATTCTCATCTTCCGACACGGACAGTTATCCTGCCGGAAAACGCCATAGCCGTCGCGAAATACACTACTGGCCATTAAAATTGCTACACCACGAAGATGACGTGCTACAGACGCGAAATTAACCGACAGGAAGAAGATGTTGTGATATACAAATAATTAGCTATTCAGAGCATTCACACAAGGTTGGCGCCGGTGGCAACATCTACAACGTGCGGACATGAGGAAAGTTTTCAACCGATTTCTCATACACAAATAGCAGTTGACCGGCGTTACCTGGTGAAACGCTGTTGTGATGCCTCGTGTAAGGAAGAGAAATGCGTACCATCACGTTTCCGACTTAGATAAAGGTCGGATTGTAGCCTATCGCAATTGCGGTTTATCGTATCACGACATTGCTGCACGAACAGTTCTACGACGCTTGCAGCTTCATGAACTATCAGCTCGGAGACCATGGCTGCGGTTGCCCTTGACGCTGCATCACAGACAGGAGCGCCTGCGATGGTGTACTCGACGACGAACCTGGTTGCACGAATGGCAAACCGTCATTTTTTCGGATGAGTCCAGGTTCTGTTTACAGCATCATGATGGTCGCATCCGTTTTGGCGACATCGCGGTGAACGCACATTGGAAGCGTGTATTCGTCATCGCCATACTGGCGTATCACCCGGCGTGATGCTATGGGGTGCCATTGGGTTACATGTCTTGGTCACCTCTTGTTCGCATTGATGGCAAAAAAATGGCTCTGAACACTATGGTACTTAACTTCTGAGGTCATCAGTCCTCTAGAACTTACAACTACTTAAACCTAACTAATCTAAGGACATCACCCACAGCCAGGCCCGAGGCAGGATTCGAAACTGCGACTGTAGCGGTCGCGCGGTTCCAGACTGTAGCGCCTAGAACTGCTCGGCCGCTCCGGCCGGCCGCACTGACGGCACTTTGAACAGTGGACGTTACATTTCAGGTGTGTTACGACCCGTGACTCTACCCTTCATTCGATCCCTGTAAACCCTACATTTCAGCAGGATAATGCACGACCGCATGTTGCAGGTCCTGTACGGGCTTTTCTGGATACAGAAAATGTTCGACTGCTGCCCTGGCCAATACATTCTCCAGATCTCTCACCAATTGAAAACGCCTGGTTAATGGTGGCCGAGTAACTGGCTCGTCACAATACGCCAGTCACTACTCTTGATGAACTGTGGTATCGTGCTGAAACTGCATGGGCAGCTGTACCAGTACACGCCATCCAGGCTCTGTTTGACTCAATGCCCAGGCTTATCAAGGCCGTTATTACGGCCAGAGGTGGTTGTTCTGGGTGCTGATTTCTGTGGATCTATGCACCCAAATTGCGTGAAAATGTAATAACATGTTAGTTCTAGTATAATATATTTGTACAATGAATACCCGTTTATCATCTGCATTCCTCTTGGTGTAGAAATTTTAATGGCCAGTAGTGTATGTTGTCTGTGGTATGGCGTCGGTGGCAAATGACGCGCAGCAACTCGACATCTCAACACAATTTACAATCATCTGTTCCGTCGGTTCATGACGACAGTCTGCCCATAATCTCCTCCTATTTCAGTGTTGTCGTCCATCTACTCTCCAGAGCCAGTGCATATATTACGATCTCCTCGTGTTGCATGTCTTCTGGAAGCACGTGTGCCACACTTTCGTCCTCAGTCCATCTCGACGCTATTCGTTCTAAAGTCATTGCACTATGTCCAGCTGCCTGCGCGATTTATCAGCATCGTACTCCCGTGTCCCTCATACTAATCATTCAACTTGTTCAGTCTCAAAGCTGCTCCTTTATGTCCGCCGTGTTGCAGACTCTACCCGAAAAGTTCCAATAACGTTACTTATTTCCGACACTGACACACACATAAGTCGTCATTTTTACTAATGTTTTCTGTCTGTATTGAAAAATTTAGTCAACACACATTGGAGGCAATAAAATACTAGAGCATCAGTTTGGTAGCATTCAGTCAAGGACTTCACGGTGTAACACTTCCTATTACACGGTGCAACGCACAGAAAATATGGACACACTGTAATCGCTTGATATTTCACGGTTCCAGTCGACGCAAACTCGTCGTACATGGTAGAACACGGCTAGAGAATAGTCCAGAGAATACAGGGTCAAGCAAATCGCTCAACATTCCCTACGACGACAGTCACAAACGTAGTACAGTTGAAATCCAGTAAACATCCACGTCACGAAGGTAGGGTGTAGTGATCCGGATACTTTAGCGCATCAGAATACAAAGTGTCTCCCAGCCAGGTTTTATTTCCAGCTTGACGTCAGCGGTCAGGCCCATACAATACCCATTGGCGTCTCTCAGCGGCAGGCGTAGAAGTTGCTAGTAGTGTATTGTTGTAGTGGACATCTCGGGGTATCGACTTAGATGACAGAAACACAGCACTTTCCATTCCAAACAGTATGTTTAACTACGGACCGGAAGTTTGATGTAACGGAAACAAAGTATAAACAATGTGTGAACAATGAATAGTAAACCACTTATAATGTCAACTAACCTAAGAGCACTCATTTGAAATATAGGGACATTATGAAGATTAAATCACCGAAGATGAAAAGAAATGGTACCACTAGTCACGATGTACTCACGTATAACGCGGCTGACGCTATTTAATAGCAGAACAAACAAGTTTCCTGGCGTCTGTAGACAAAAAAAATATTGTGTTTGTTAAGAGAGGTGTCGCAGTGAAATATGGCGTAATGGAACCGTCTATTTCAGGTTAATAATAGCACTTAGCTCTGGGAAAAGCGTCTTAAAATTAAGCAAAATAATACCAGGTGACACACATACACAAACACACACACATACGCCTTAAGTAATAAACAGAAAGAAAACATTTCTTTTCTACGTCTGGTGGGCCACATAATAAACCAGCCGGGGTTTAAGAGACATTGAGAGAATGGAGTATGCAGGTAGGATATCAATGATGAGACGGGCTTAGTTCACGTGAGAAAGCTCCTCACATGATGGCGGGACTGTAGACGAACTTCCAGCGTCGATGGCTGAGGTGGGTTGAGCAATTGAGCAACCTCTAACAGTGGTACCCTGTTGGTCTTTTAGTTTCGCCATCCACATTCGTTGGTTCAACTGCTCTCCCACAACACGGCTCTGGCTACCAACTCAAGCAGATAGATACCCCTGACTATAACCACACGCAAGTCAAAGCCAGGCATCTGCCATAGTTGGCGAGATGTGGCGAAAGAGTTCAAAAAGTGGTGGACATGCCATGGTGTTGTGCCTCTGGCATCGGACTGTCGGCAAACTTGACATACCTATTCCCAAAGGCCCAAATTGGCGCACTTTTTCTCGCACCAAGCTTTATAAGTAGCTAGGCCGTACTTATCTGCACAATCACTATTTACTATAATGACAATGTCAGACATAGTGGGGTAAAAGTAAAAGTAGCTGATAATTTAGTGAAATTACTAGGCTATCTGTCTGGCAGTTTACAATAATCATGTAAAATTGGTCAAATGGAGGGCTCGTCATATGTCACCCATTCATTCCTGCAACTGTCAATTTCTTTTTAATTTCAGTATTTTAGTTCATATTTTTAAACAAAGGGGGGGAGATACAGCTCTTATCTCACATTTCTCAAAACAAAATGCTGCACTATATATGAAAGCAGTGAAAAAGGCAATGAATAAAATGACACCAGATTAGAGTCATCTAACAGAGATGGTCTTATGAGCTGCCTACGTCCATAATTCCAAGTTTGGAGGCGTTTGAATAAAAAACAGAAAACACGTCCGACTTCCAAACGGTGCCTATTGTTCTGGTTGAAAAATACATTGAAGTTTTAGGTACTCAGGAAATGCTTTGATGATCAGTGACAGAGGAAGGAAACAAGGCCTGCTTCGATCGGTGGCAGAAAATCTCCGGGGTGGCGGACACTATGGACATTGCGATGACAATAGGCCGCGCAAAGGGGCACAAAGAAGAACAGCGGGGCGTTGACGACACAAAGAGAGACGACGCGTCCCGCGGGGTGTGTGCGACGCGCCGGCGCCGACGCTGTCAAAGAAGCTCCTCATCGGGGAGCCTAATGAGACAGCGGCCACCGAAGCGTGAGCCCCGCCATCCTGCACGTATTTTGTCGGAGGTCGGAAACGGCGATGAGGAAACAAGTATTGTAGCCTACAATGATAGGTTTCGCATTGATTTCTGTAAGATGATTCGGTCGGTTAGCACATTTCTATGCCTTACACTAAAAGTCAAAACTAAACTCTGTCAGAAGAAGCCTCGGAAAGGCCAACGGTACAGACCGACCGCCGTGTCATCCTCAGCCGATAGGCGTCATTGGGTGCGGATATGGAGGGCATGTTGTCAGTAAAATGGTTCAAATGGCTCTGAGCACTATAGGACTTAACTTCGGAGGTCATCAGTCCCCTAGAACTTAGAACTACTTAAACCTAACTAACCTAAGGACATCACACACATCCATGCCCAAAGCAGGATTAGAATCTGCGACCGTAGCGGTCGCGCGGTTCCAGACTGTTGCGTCTAGAACCGCTCGGCCACACCGGCCGGCTGTTGTCAGCACTTTGTTCTACTGGCCACTGTCATCTTTTCGTGGCCAAAGCCTAGCGGCTTCTCGGCCAAGTAGCCCCTCAATTGGCCTCACAAGGGCCGAGTCCACCCCTCTTGCCAACGTCGCTCGGCAGACCCGTACGGTCACCCATCCAAGTGCTATCCAAGCCCCACAGTTCTTAACTACGGTGATCTGCCGGGAACCGGTGTAACCACTATGTCAAGGCATTTGGAACGTTTTACATTATTCACATCAAAAGAAAGTCAGTTCAGTGACCAAAACAACTAAATTGTGGTACAGCGGAGGGGTTCGGAAGATATAAAAGATCTTAACGTCCTGTAGAAGCACAGTGCACCATTTTCGTTAACAGGCAAGGCTTTACTCTCCAGTCGATCAGTTTTTTAAGTTCGCTAGGTTTCCTCACATTTTCTAACACCATTGTCCTTCGTCAGGAGCTACTGACCGTCGTGGCTGCTCCTTTGGTGGTCTTATACGCCCCATCCACGGCTTCTGATTGGTCGGCACTTACGTCACCCTGTCACAGAGGGTGTCAACGTCTGCGCTGGTCGTGCCACCGCTCCTGCAGTAGCGTAAACAATGCGGCGAATTTCTGTTCCTCCACAGCGCCGAGAGCTCGCTTCTACACACCAGTAAGATTTTTCCCTCTGTCCTGATTATAGTTGTCTTTGTACATTTCAGTCTCTACAGTCTCTTTAACAACAGAACTCCAATAGCAGAAGCCTGGAACAAAGCTTTCGTTTCATCAAATAGTATTCTGTGGATACTGTATTTGTGAGGATGTGCTCTGCAACTGCTGATTTCTCAACTTCCTGATTTTTATTGTGCCATTGATATTATTGCACAGCGACCGGAAAAGGTACAGATGGATTGACCGATTCCGCTCTCACAAAAGGTATTATACATGTTAGAGATCCTGAGGCCGTGACTGTCGTTAATGGGGTGCAACTTTGTCTTTATCTTCTTAGGTGGTAACAAAATTTCGCGTCTTCCCAGGACCCTGTCTCTCTCGCTGGATGTAACACCGCAAAAAGGAAGGAGTACAGTCAGTCGCTCGCTACTTGATTGTTCAATATTTTCCGTCTCTTGGAGACCGCCAACTTTATTTCACTTGTCCCCGAGTCATTCTTTCGGAACACATACTTCAGATGATTAATTTCAGAATGCAAGTGGACCCAGCCCGAAACAGTTTTAGTTCTGTATCATTGTTTATAAAGATGCTCTCTTCTGTACTGGACGGTGGAAATTCTGGGCATTGAGATATCTGTGTGTGTTGATTGGTGGTACACAGAGTGGTCGAGCCGTCCATCCTACTTTATATGCACCAAAAAATCTAGAAGGGCAACTTTCGTTCTCTCTCTCTCTCTCTCTCTCTCTCTCTCTCTCTCTCTCTCTCTCTCTCGATAGCGAACCTTTTGTTTGGGTGCACAGTGATCACGCGACCAAGGAACTGCTCAAGAGCTTCGACGAGGAATACACAATACATAAATACATAATACATAAAGTGTGAAGAATGTGCACCTGTAATGCCTTAGGAGAGGAACGACTGAGTCATAGGTCAAATATAAGCTTTGCAATGAATTATTTTTCCTGGCGTTTATTTTACGCGTTAAAAACAATATTTGAATTAGAGACTGAAATTTTTTGAGGACTTTTAGAGCACCATTTGCAGAAATGTAGACCATACATCGTCCTACTATTGACATGCAGAGAAATAAACACCGATACATTATAAAAAGTAATCTTTGTTTTTATCGTCAGATGCGAATCTTTCTAGACTAAAAACCTGTAACTAAAAAGATATCACTGTAGTCAACATTTTAATAGAAGTGTTGTTAATGTGTACCTTTAGTTTCAATCATACAAGTAGCGAACTGAAAAAACAAATAAAATAAAATAAAAAAGTGCAGATCTTCAGAATGAAATGTAAAAGAAGACAACAGGAGTACTAGAGTGATTAAATATATATCAAAATGTTCAGCAGGAGACACTCCTTTTGTCTTATAATTTTAATCTTACCAAGAGTTCATGTTTGTTGGTTGCAGTCATGTAAAATTTATGATAATTGATAGCATTTCTGCAGGTATTCACAGGCAAGTGAGTTTGCTGTAATTTCATGCAGTGATTTCTAATTTATTTCAGAAATTGCTCTACTATATCATTTAAAGATTACCTGGGAATAGTGTGAATAATTTATTTTAGTATATCATGCACATAAAGTGTATTGGGCAGTTAATCTAAGTAACATTGCTGGGCATTAAAGTTGCATCGTAAAGACGTCAAATAAAAGCAATCAAATTTGTAAGAAGTGTAATTTATGCTGGGGCAGGCAAATGGTTGGCATGTCAGCAAACCGCAAAATATAGGTAGCAGTTATCTATATTCTGTAAGTAAGGAAAGATTATGCAGTGGTCTTCGCATTCATAAATCGCGTATGAATGTTGGTTAGTAGTGAGAAAATTGTGCTATGCCTCGCGTAAGGAGTCGCGAACACGTGGTGTTGACAATGGTAACGATCGGTGCTTTCAATCTCTAACGTGTTGCTGCCAGGACAGTGAATATCTGTGGAAACTCTTCTCTGACGAGCGAACCACGTCAAAATAAGTCAAATAATACGAGACCTGTGGCTTTTATCTTTACATTACGGCTTGCGTTGCCTGCAGTTGTGAACATTAAAAATGTTTTCAACATGTAACAGCCAGAACGTCAGCCGGCCGGTGTGGTTCAAATGGTTCAAATGGCTCTGAGCACTATGGGACTCAACTGCTGAGGTCATCAGTCCCCTAGAACTTAGAACTAGTTAAACCTAACTAACCTAAGGACATCACAAACATCCACGCCCGAGGCAGGATTCGAACCTGCGACCGCAGCGGTCTCGCGGTTCCAGACTGCAGCGCCTTTAACCGCACGGCCACTTCGGCCGGCTCCGGCCGGTGTGGTCGAGCGGTTCCAGGCGCTACAGTCTGGAACCGAGCGACCGCTACGGTCGCAGGTTCGAATCCTGCCTCGGGCATGGATGTGTGTGATGTCCTTAGGTTAGTTAGGTTTAAGTAGTTCTAAGTTCTAGGGGACTGATGACCTCAGATGTCAAGTCCCATAGTGCTCAGAGCCATTTGAACAATTTGAACCAGTTAAGGAAGTCCGATCCAAATGCAGGTTTGATTTCTGCCGAGTATTAGCCGAGTGAAAGCTGCTTATACTTGGGAATAAACTAATACTGGTAACAAGAAACGACAATAAGGAATATACATGTTGAGAGGCCAATGTCAAAATACCCAGACTCGTGAACAGAGGTCGACAAGAGGTTCGTGAACTCACACCACTTATCGTCCGAACCGCCCGTTTCTGAGCCAAAAATATCCTTTTTGAATGGGAAGAGGTACCCCAAAATATTATACCATACGACATAAGTAAATGAAAGTAAACAAAGTAGACTAATTTACGTATCGAATTATCACTCACTTTTGAAACCGTTCGAATAGTAAAAATGACAGTATTAAGTCTTTGAACAAGATCCTGAACGTAGGCTTTCCACGACAGCTTAATATCTATCTGAACACCTAGAAATTTCAACTGTTCAGTTTCACTAATCATATGCCCGTTCTGTGAGATTAAAACGTCAGGTTTTGTTGAAGTGTGTGTTAGAAAGTGTAAAAACTGAGTCTTACTGTGATTTAACGTTAGTTTATTTTCTACATGCCATGAACTGTGGTCATGTACTGCACTATTAGAAACCGAGTCAATGTTGCACACAACATCCTTTACTACCAAGCTAGTGTCATCAGCAAACAGAAATATTTTAGAGTAAGCCATAATATCATTTACATAAATAAGGAACAGGTGTGGCCCCAACACTGATCCCTGGGGCACCCCCCACTTGACAGTACCTCACTCAGATCCCACATCACAGCCGTTATCAACATTGTGAATGATGACCTTTTGCTGCCTGTTGCTAAAGTAAGAGGTGAACCAATTGTGAGCTACTCCCCGTATTTCATAATGGTCCAACTTCTGGAGAAATATTTTGTGATCAACACAGTCAAATGCCTTAGTTAAATCAAAAAATACGCCAAGCGTTCGAAACTTTTTGTTTAGCCCATCCAGTACCTCACAGAGAAAAGAGAATATAGCATTTTCAGTTGTTAAACGATTTCTGAAGCCGAACTGTACATTTGATAGCAAATCGTGTGATATAAAATGACTAATTGACCTTACATACACAGCCTTTTCAATAACTTTTGCAAACACTGATGACATAGAAATAGATCTAAAATTATCTTCATTATCCCTTTTTCCCTTTTTATAAAGCGGCTTTACTACTGAGTACTTTAATCGCTTAGGAAACTGACCATTCCTAAAGGAAAAATTACAAATATGGCTAAATACAGGGCTAATATGTGCAGCACAGTACTTTAATATTCTGCTGGACACTCCATCATAACCATGAGAGTCCTTGGTCTTCAGTGATTTAATTATTGACCCAATCTCCCTCTTGTCTGTAGCACAGAGGAGTATTTCAGACATCAATCTCGGAAAGGCATTTGCCAAGAAAGTTATATGATTTCCTGTAGAAACTAAATTTTTATTTAATTCACCAGCAATGTTCAGAAAATGATTTTTGAATACTGTACATATATCTGATTCATCAGTAACAGAAATATTTTTACTGCGAACTGACTTTATGTCGTCAACCTTGTGCTGCTGACCAGACACTTCCTTCACAACCGACCATATGATTTTAATTTTTATCCTCTGAATTAGCTATTCTATTTGCATACCACATAATTTTTGCCTTGCTAATAACATTTTTAAGCACCTTACAATACTGTTTGTAATGGGCTACTGTAGCCTGACTGTGAGTACTTCTAATATTTTGATATAATTCCCGCTTTGTTCTACTTGATATCCTTATCCCACTATTCAGCCACCCGGGCTGTCCATTGCTGCTAGTACCCCGTTTAGAATGTTCTAATGGAAAGCAACTCGCAAAGAGCATGAGAAATGTGTTATGGAAAGCATTGTGCTTATCATCTATATTATCGGCACTATAAACATCTTGCCACTCTTGTTCGTTGACAAGTTTTAAAAAACTCTCTATTGCTGTTTGATTAACTTTCCAACATAGTTTGTAATTAAATATGACATTGGTTTGAGTACAGAAGCCTTTTAGTGTTAAAACTCGTGCATCATGGTCTGAAAGGCTATTCACGCTTTTACTAACAGAACGCCCATCTAATAATGAAGAATGAATAAAAATATTGTCTATGACTGTGCTACTGTTCCCCTGCACCCTAGTTGGAAAAAAACACAGATTGTATCAGATCATATGAATTAGGAGATCTACCAACATCCTTTTTCTTGCACAATCATATACAAAATTAATACTAAAGTCACCACATATAACTACTTTCTGGTACTTCCTACAAAGTGAATCAAGAACCCTCTCTAGCTTGAGCAAAAATGCTCTGAAATCATAGCTAGGGACCTATAAACAACAACAATTAGAAGTTTAGTTTCACTAAATTCAACTGCCAGCAGGAGTGGCCGTGCGGTTCTAGGCGCTACAGTCTGGAACCGAGCGACCGCTACGGTCGCAGGTTCGAGTCCTGCCTCGGGCATGGATGTGTGTGATGTCCTTAGGCTAGTTAGGTTTAAGTAGTTCTAAGTTCTAGGCGACTGATGACCTCAGAAGTTAAGTCGCATAGTGCTCAGAGCCATTTGAACCGTTTGAACTAAATTCAACTAACGCTGCACAACTTTCAAATATCTGTTCAGTGCAGTGTCGTGATACGTCTATGGACTCAAATGAAATACTGTTTTTTACGTACAGAGCCACTCCCCCACCCCGAAAGGAACTCCTTGAGAAACAGCCAGCTAATCTGTAGCCTGGTCAAGGAAGACTCTGAATTATCAAATTATTTAAGTGGTGCTCTGATATACCAATAGTTTCAGAGTTAACATCTATTAGCAGTTTACTAACTTTACCTCTAATACCTCTTATATTTTGATGAAATATGCTAATTCCTTCTGTACTTGGAAACATTACATCCTCTGAAGGTGAGGTCTTAGTTAGAGGGACTTCCTTTAAGCAGGTATACCTATCAGCTGACTTCAATCTAAAAAAGGTGCAGCTCTAACACCAACTACTACAGGAATTTTTCCATGAGTGACACCACCACCACCACCACCACCACCACCACCACCACCACCACCACTGTCACCTATAAGCTTAGACAGCCTCCCCTTCCCATACCTATTGAGGTGCAGGCCATGCCTAGTGAAACCCCATCTACTGATAGACCCAACGAGTACCACTGAGACATGATCCATGCCCTCTGCCATCAGTGCCCTCCCCAGCCCCACCTTAACGCGCCTAACAGCCGCATTAAGGTGAAGCCGATCATGACGCTGAAACAGTTGCACGAAATGCACATTAGTGCCACCAGTTTGAGTAGCATGTGTCGCATGATCGGATGAATCACGCTTCTTGTTACACCAGGTCGATTTGTCGTGTCCAGGCGAAACATGCAACCGCCACGGACGCAAGCCGGTGGGGACAGTATTATGCAATGGGTGACATTCACCTGGGCTTCAGTGGGACAGTGGTGGTAATGGTGGTAACTGAAGGGACCACGACGGCAGAGGACTGCGTGAACAGTGTTGCTCACCACCTGCATCCCTGCATGCTTGGTGCCTTCCCCCGACTGCTCAAAATGGCTCTGAGCACTGTGGGACTTAACATCTGAGGTCATCAGTTCCCTAGAACTTAGAACTACTTAAACCTAACTAACCTAAGGACATCACACACATCCATGTCCGAGGCAGGATTCGAACCTGCGACCGTAGCAGTCACGCGGTTCGAGATTGAAGCGCCTAGAATCGCTCGGCCACAGCGGACGGCTCTTCCCCGACGTCGTTGGCATCTTCCAGGAGGATAATTGTCCCTTCCAAAAACCAGATTCGTGCTATAGTGGTTTGAGGAGCACGATAGTGAACTCACACTGATGTCTTGGTCAACAAAATCGCCTGTTCTGAAACTGACGGAACACATCTGGGACGCTATCGGGTGACAGTTTCATGCCCACAAACCACCAGTCTGTAATTTATGGGGATTGCGTGACCATTCCGTAGACACTTGGTGCCACATAGCTCCGAAAACCTACCGAGCACTTGTCGCATCCATGCCAAGCAGGATCGCTGCTGTATTATGTTACAAAGGTGGCCCAACACACTGGTCGGCAGGTGGCCACAATCTTTTGTCTCATCAGCTTGTTTCGTTCTCCTCTATATTAAATAAAGACAAGTAACTTAGAACATATGCTTGTGAATTTTGCCAATCTTGAGTACTGATATGCCAAGTTGGTGAACTGTTTGAAACTATTTGATAACACACCTGTGGAATACAGAGAAAATTTTATCCGCGATACACCACTGTGCTCAGCTGCGAACATACAAAATCGGCTTTGTCTCCAACGTCAACGCGTGGTCTAAGTGTATTTCCTTTCTGAGGCCTCCACTGCGCTGGAGGAAGAAGCTTTTCATGCATTCCTCATGTGAAATGTAATAGGCTTTCGAAGCAGAAAGTAAGATGTGCTCCATTCTTCTGTTTGTGAAACTTTGGTTTCTGAACAATCCGGTTGCAGCGAAACCCAGCGCATCGCCTCCTTGCAACTGTCGTTGGTCTTTTTATTATCAGTGAAATTAGCATTCCCGCTTTTCTTTCAGATACGCTATAGGAAAAGCAAACAATTGCATTGAAATTCCGACTATTTCGAGGTTCTCTCACCATCTACCCAGTACTAAGCACAGAAACTCGAATTGCTGGCGTACCTGCTGACAAACAGTACTCTAAGTAAATCATGCAAATATTTTATAACAGGCTCAAGAAACTAAACAAAGTTTTTAAATAAGTAGACGGTACTGAGGTTCTTTTATTGTAATCACACTTTTTAGAAGTATTCGAAATCTACTAAGAACTAAGAAGTGGTATTTAGTCAACGTTTGAAGTGAATAGTGTTACAGAAACGGTCCCGAAGACGTGCTAAAAAGCTACCAGCACAGTTTCCTACCAGGAATACTACGGCGGGATCTACAGTTACGGAATAAAAGTACATCCACAATGAAAGTTCTCATTCATTTCAGTCGAGGTAAGATTTATGTACCTCATTACGTAAATTCTTTTGGAACACTCTACTGTAAGTGCCTGAAGTATTGTAACACAAAAAAAAATCATATCTAAAAGAAAAGTATTCATTTAATAAACCATTTAGAGGAAATACCTCTTTTCCTCTGATCTGTAATACTACTCTAGATCCAAGTAACGTATTTTTCTCTCTCTTTCTCTTTCTCTCTCTCTCTCTCTCTCTCTCTCTCTCTCTCTCTCTCTCTTTCTCATTTTTTTTAATACTGCCAGTCTTCGTTTTACTCAAACCCACTTTTTGCTGCATTCAAGCCGATTGCAGTCTTAGCAGTGGTCTAATCAACAGCAGTGATATTCCCGTTTACAGTCCTCTACATGAAGTGGAAATAAGAGACATTTACGACTGTGCATGGTTTTATTTTAAGCTGAGACAAGTAAATGTCTCGAAAACGACGCATTGTACGAAAAATAGATTTTTGGTGAAAAGTTGATACCAGTACAGTGGACATCAACATGTGCTACAACTGGCCACCTCCTAACCACACTATCTCATGGACGGGGTCAACCTTGTATTTTCAAACGGGAACCCCCTCCCCCCTACTTTTATTGCATACTCGGATTCTGCTCCAAAAATGCCTACGGTTTACTCAAACCATTGTTTCCCATTCGTGGGAGATGGCTCTGCAATCGACAAATATCATGTTTGCCTATTTTCACAATTAAGAACAGACACATTTGATTGTACGTTTCATTTACTATGTAAATTTAAGGCTTTGTGTTCTAACGGTTGGTACGATGTTCGAAATCTACTTTAGTGTTGGAAAATTTATTGTATCGTATAATATGGTTAGCCGTTTCAGCGTCTGGTAAAAACTTTTTGTTTAGCGTGGTCCAGGAACAACGACGTGGATGTAACATTTTTCTGTTCCCTTCGGGATGCTTGATATCGGTGACTCCCGCTGCCTCTCACCCTTGGGGTTCTTCATTTCGGCGAGCCCCTTGCCTCTCACCATAATTGTGATTTACAATAAATGCTCAAACTTAGGACCTTCTATTGTAACACATTTACTAATTCGTGCGTGGAATTCATGTACACAACTTAAAAGCATAGTGAATTATGGTTATTGTGAGAGGCAATGGGACTCACCGATATCAAACATCCCGAAGGGAACAGAGAAAGATTCCATCCACATAGTTGTTCCTGCAGCACGATAAACGTAGTTTCTAACCAGACATTGAAACGGCTAACCGTATTGTACTGTGCAACAGATTTGCAACACTTAAATTAAATTTCAGACATAAATATCAACCGCTGGAACACAAAGATTTATATTTATATCGTAAATGAAATGTAGACTCAAATGCGTTGTTTCTTAGTTGCAAAAAATGGGTACACTTGATATTTGTGGATTACAGCGCCATCAAGTATGAATAGGAAATAATAGTTTGAGTACTTTTTTGGCGTAGATTCCGAATATGCAATAAAAATGTGGGGGAGGGGGTTCCCATTTGAAAATACTAAGTTGACCCCGCGTACACAGGAAGGGTGGTTAGGAGGTGCTCCTTTACTAATGTTAATTTTTCACCTTTTCTTAGGATGCGTCGTTTTCGAGCTATTTAATTGTGTCAGATGAAAGCAGACACCCTGTATGTTACCTCACACCACTGTATCCTACGACAACGTTGTCATTTTGAGACCACTTGATGAAAGCAACTGGATGAGCTCATGCAAGAGCTATGTGCGAAGTGAATCGGGAAAAACCAGTGGAGTTTTAAAACGAGGCATCCGTATCGGAAGTGGAATCAAAGTCCACACAAGGACCCCCTCCCCTGTCAGAATGCTGTGTCGTCTTGCTGAGAAGGTGTTGGTAATTAGAGAATGTAGCTGAAGTCTTTGAAGGCCACGACGACAGCAGGTGACGCCATCGCTGTGACTTCCCGCACGTCTGACTTGAAACGCTTTTTGTTTTCCTCTGGACCCGAGGTCAAGGCCACTAGCTGTAGTGTGACGCACTCCCCAAAATGTTCATGGTTCCCAGAATCGTCGTTTATAACAACAGTGCAATCCCAGCTGGAGAGGGTGTAGGTTAAGTTATTAAACTAGAGAGGGTCCTAAACTATTTTGAGATGATGGACCAGTGACCAACAGTCAATATTCCCGGCTATACGATCTTCGAGTAACGCTTATGAGGCACGTGTTGGCAAACTGCTTTCAATCTGCGTGACAAAATATATTAAGCACCCAGAAGGAGAATAGGAAACGAAACGAAACTTCATTGGCTGAGAGGGTACGTGATGTTACTTCAATTATCACAAACAAAATCGAGTAAAATTTGCAAATAAATGAGCAGTACGAACCCACTTAAATATGATGTTGTTCCTCAGCGAGCCTGGATGCACGAACTGATTCGGTTGGGCAGGATGTCATGAAACCGTGCCATTCTTTCCCGAGGCAAGCTGGCCAATGACTGTTGTAACTAGTCTTCAATACTGTAGATACTGATGCTGGAGCGTAGTCGATGTTCGAAGTAGTCCCACACGTTTTCTATCGGGGACTTATCTGGAGAACTTGCTGGTGACGGGAGTACCTCAACATCCTGTGGACAGTTTATGAGGGCAGGTACCATGTGTGCACAAGCACGTTCCTACTGAAAAATGGCAGGACTACACTGTCGCATGACAGGTAACACACGAGGACGCAAGATGCCCATTACGTACGATTATGCCGTCAAGTTTCCCTTAATCACCATCAGACGTGACCTGAAGCTGTAAGGTGGCTATAATTTCGCACCTTGCAAGGACTCATCCACATTCTTTGCCTTGATCTACAAAGGCAATAAGGTATCATGTGATAGGTTGTACATCGTATACATGAATATATAAAGGAGACTGATGTTGTCACGTATGTCTTGTAAATAATTGTTAACGCTTATTGCATGAAAGGTGAAGGATTGTCTTTGTTATAAAAGTGGAGTAACGAATGAGTGCCTATACTAGTAGAGGCTGGAAAGCCAGTGGAGATGAAACAGCAGGCAGAACCCAAGCTCCGAGTGGAAGGCCCGCACAAGTGATGGTCCTGCTTAAACACAGGAAGCAGCTTGACGGACGTCGTGGCACCTGAGCTCTGGTGCACAATAGGGTGACGGCTGGAAGGGTAACCGGATAATACTTCCGAACGCTGAAAATCTTGGACGCAGGTGAGAGGAACGAAGAAGCGACACCTCGCTGGACGACAAAAGACTAAAATATGGTTGGTCGGCGTTCGGAAGAATCTGTAGAGAGGGAGAATATTCCGTGGTTTCGGGAAAATGATTTGTTTTCGGAATTACGATTGTGGGGAGCCGACCCTTACTGGGAGGCCAGCGGTAGAGAGACGTGATCTTTCGTTGTTAGTGCCCGTGTACGACGGTCGCTCGATATGAGCTTTTGTTGATACAGACGGACTTGCTGTCTTTTTTCTCAGGAGAGTTTATAGTCAGAACAGTTAGGCACTGTACTGTAGCGATCCTATACGATTCTGGACTTCACCCTTGGGTTGGAAGTCATAGTTGAGTGCGCAGCGTTCAGTAATAGAGAGCACTTCCTCTGCCTATACTTACGTTGAGACGTTATCTGAACACCGTCCTTGTGGCTGGGAGTTTTGCGTTTCTCGTCTGTAGAACACAGAGAGGAGAAGACATTATTAGAGTATATTAGTCAGAGGACCTCCTTCTGCCGTCCTAGTGTTTGAAAGAGTTTATTTGTGGCTAGAGTTTTTCCATCGTCGCAGACGAGTACAAGAACAATCACTTCGACGCACCGGACGCAGTACATAGGCGATATCGCAAATTGCTTCGGCTTATTAGGACTATAAAAGCTAAACAGCTGGTAATCACGTTAATTTATTTCCACTGAGGTTCCACACCACCGTAGATCATCTTTGAAAGTAGTGTCTTCTAGTGTTTGGTACGTAGATGAAGTCAGTCATTTCGCGTTATTGATATTAGACCGCGTACTCATAATAAGGGGCAGAGTTGGGCAATTGATTAGTAATTTTACTTAGGAAATGTAAACTTTTTAATATAAATGTTTCTTTTTAAATCTACAATAAATATATAAGCAGGAACAACATTTATCATTTAGTAGGATTAGTTGCCTTCATCATTCATTTATGTTTAGAATGTAATTTACAGAATTAAGAGATCCTAAGATCTGCTTCGAGGGTAGTCAGACAGGGCCAAACCTCATCGGTGAACACAATGCGACGTCATTTATCTGCAGTCCATGCTTCCTGGTCACATCGTCACTCCAAATGCAGCCGTTTCTGGTGTTCACGGCAGCCAAAGCATGGGACGATGATTACCTAGTCCGGCTGCTGTTATTCTCCGACCAACGATGCAGGACGACAGAATGTTGCAGGGAGTCCATTACTTATTCTCGGATGGCAGGCCAGATGTGAACTTGTTGTGATGGGTTTGGTACACAATACAACCATCCTGCCTTGAGGTGGTCAGATGTGGTCCACTGGAACCATGACGATGAATATGTCTACTTTCCCTTTCCCATGTAGTCCAATGCTGGGCCACTCATCAGAATGCCCAAAAAAATCTGTATACTACATGACTCTACCAGCCGGCCAAATGGAGGACCACAATGAGCTTCCAAACTTTGTCAGTTGCGGGTAACGTCTTCTCACCCGAGTACGTGGCATCTCCGTTTCCTTCAGTGATCACTGATCACTCAACATCTGGCGCCGTTCACGCCTCTTATACAACGTATCAGATGTGGACAGGAGACTAAATACGAACAATACTAACACACGCTGGTGGCCTTTTTGCATGTCACAGCGAACTGTTTACGGTACGATGTTACACTGACATCCGACAGTGTTTCCTGGATGCTTCACTTTTTTTCAAACAGTTTATTTCATAACAATCCACGCCTGTCAGATCGTTGTTTTGGGTGCTACTTTCAGAAAGCAAATACAACTGTCTGTATCCACAATGGAGTTTGCTACTACTTGTACTCCATACACGAATGGAATGGGAAAACGTCCTAGTACTGGTACAGTGGTGTGTACACTCTGCCATGCACTTCAAAGTGTTTCGCTGAGTACACATGTAGATACAGATCTAGGTGTAGATTGGTTGTTGTAGCTCGACGGAAATGCAATTTCCCTACAAAGGAGATCGCTTACAAAACACTCGTGTGGCCCATTCTAGAATACTGCTCATGTGTGTGGAATCCACACGAAACAGGACTAGAAGGGATATTGTACGCATACAGAGAAGGGCAGCGTGAATGGTCACAGATTTTTTTTTTACCAGCAGCAGAGTGTCACAGGGATGCTGAAGAAAGTGTACTAGCAGATGCTTGAAGATAGCCGTAAACTATACTGAGAAAGCATACTTATAAATTTTCAAGAAGGGGTTTTAAGTGGCTCTGGGTTAAACGAGGACCACCTACATATCGCTCCCATAGGTATCACGAGGACAAGACTGAACTAATTACAACACGCAAAGAGGCATTTATCATTTTACCCGAGCTCCATACGCGAATGGAGCGAGAAAACGCCCTAACACTTGTACAGTGGTATGTACCCTCTGCCATGCACTTCACAGTGGTTCGCTGAGTGTAGATGTAGATACAGATATAAGGGCAGATCGGTTGTTGAACATGAAACTCTACTCATTACCACAACTTGTAAAAAAGCAGTTACTGTGTGGTGTAGCCACATGTAACAACCGGAAAGTTTTGCAGCAAGTGCCATCATAATTGGAAGAACTGTAGCAACGTGAATGGAAACTTGCGAGAAACTGCGTCGTTGAATCCACATAGAGCTGGTAATGCCGTTGGTCATCATATTGAACACATCCTATGAGCTGAAGTTGTTGCTGTTAGATGTGAGTTCTTAAGACAACAATGAGTCGCAGTAGTCACTTTCCATTCCACCATGTCCCTCACGTGCTCTATTGGAGCCAAGTCCAGAGGTCTTGCTGGCGAGCGAAGTTGCTACACGTCTTAAAGAGCACGCAGATTTTCACGGGGAGAGTGTGGACGAATATTACCCTGTTGTAAAAGCACATCACCCTCCTGTTGCAAGAACGGAAAAAGAAGGTGTCTAACGACGTTCTGTATGTACCGAACTCTGGTACAGTACTCGCCAGGTCTACATCGTCCTCGCAAACGACCATCACTTGCATGCAGACATAATCTCCTTTCATCGCTGAAGACCGCGGCGCCATTACATCTTCCACGTGATCCTCTGATGCCACCAGTCGA
The DNA here is from genome assembly GCF_021461385.2 of Schistocerca piceifrons. NCBI lineage: Eukaryota > Metazoa > Arthropoda > Insecta > Orthoptera > Acrididae > Schistocerca > Schistocerca piceifrons. The sequence goes on along the minus strand of NC_060138.1, from coordinate 1,021,013,578 downwards.
GCCATGCACGTCGATGTTGTGATGTGAGTGAAAGGCGGGCTACAGGTGAGCGTACCCGTAGTCCCACTGCTAATAACCAGTTCGCAACAGCACATATTGACACGTATGGGCGAGTGTGTTGGGTATTGACAAATGGTTCAAATGGCACTGAGCACTATGGGACTTAACATCTGAGGTCATCAGTCCCCTAGAACTTAGAACTACTTAAACCTAACTAACATAAGCACATCACACACATCCATGCCCGAGGCAGGATTCGAACCTGCGACCGTAGCGGTTGCGCGGTTTCAGACTGAAGCGCCTAGAGCCGCTCGGCCACACCGGCCGGCGGGTAGGGACACTACGAGTGTAGTGTGTGGACATATAAGGTGATAATGTGGGTCTCGCGTGAGACGTGCGCGAGGTAGTCCCTGCAGTCACACTATCCTCCGTGCCCTCAGTGGCTCAGATGGATAGAGCGTCTGCCATGTAAGCACGATATCCCGGGTTCGAGTCCCGGTCAGGGCACACATTTTCACCTGTCCCCGTCGATATATATCAACATGTCCGAAAGAACAGATACCATATCCGTATAAGTATATAGTTCTGGCTATACCGGTCATGACCTTCCTCTTCTGTGCGGATGCACACATATTACCCAAACTCTTACGAGACTTGGTGAGAATGTCTTCCACGAGTAATGAGTGTGTTGGATAGGGACACTATAAATGTAGTGTGTGGACATATAAGGCGAGAATGTGAGTCTCGCGGGAGGCGCGCGAGAGATAATCCCTGCAGTTGCACTATCCTCCGTGCCCTCGCTTGATCAGATGGGTAGAGCGCCTGCCATGTAAGCAGGAGATCCCGAGTTCGAGTCCCGGTCGGGCACACATTTTCACCTGTCCCGTTGATATATATCAACGCCGGTCAGCAGCTGAAGGTATTAATATATAATTCTAATTTCGATCCTATTGGCGTCTGTGCTGTGTGGAAGTCCTGAACCTCTCCTATAGGTGCGAGAATGTTCACGTGACCACTGATACCAGCATCGTTGCATAACTGACGCAGTACGTCGAACTTGTGTAGCAATTCTCTGAAAGGACCAGCCCATCATTCGGAAGGCTACAATTTGACCTCTTTCAAACTCGCTCAGTTGGCTGTAGGAAGCATGAGCGCCTCTCCATGGCATGGTTGCCTGCTTGCTTCATACCTCTGCACCACACTGAGCCTTCTGGCTGTAAGATACAGACGGCGCTCTGGTAGCTATGCTACTACGTTATCTGTTGGCGGACGACACTGAAAGCATTATCAGGTCTTCTACTACCCCCAAGTGGCACATACCAATATCGGGTCAAAATCGATGTCGTCTTTCCAGACACATTTCTTATTTTTTTTTTCAGACCGTTTATTGTGTCCTGCTCTCAGCGTGATCAGTTATTTGTGTAATATTCTGAGCTTAACTAAAGATCTTTTGATGACGTGACTCCGTCTTGCAGCGCGTTTTTATTTACTTTAGCCGGCCGAAGTGGTCGAGCGGTTATAGGCGCTACAGTCTGCAACCGCGCGCCCGCTACGGTCGCAGGTTCGAATCTTGCCTCGGGCGTGGTTGGGTGTGATGTTCTTAGGTTAGTTAGGTTTAAGTAGTTCTAAGTTCTAGGGGACTGATGACCTCAGCAGTTAAGTCCCATAGTGCTCAGATCCGTATTTACTTTAGTTTCCAATTAACAGCAATACCATCTGTTAAGTCTTGACTTGGTTATCTATCATTTAGGTGAGCATTGCAGCAGCAGTGTAATCGCTTTAAAGACAGTAACCCGCAGCAGGTGGCGGTAGTCTCTCCCGAGCGGGTCGCCACGTGCGCAACACACGGCCCCGCGGGCGCCGCGGGTTCTATTTTGCGGAGCAGCCTTGGCCCGAGTGCTCTGTGACGTCACAAGCGTCCCGACACCGTGCCGCGACTCATTTCTCAACGCGGGCTGCTGGCTGCCGCCTTCTGGGTAGCAACCGCGCGCCGTCACAGAACTCGGCAGCTTCTGATCGATATCTGCTCCTCGCAAATCAGAAACGCGGTACGTTCCAATGACAATCCGAGTAATATTTTCTTCAAACTTTTTACCCGCTGAAAATATAGCTTGGTAATACCTTCCGAGTTATAGATTATGGCCACGACGCTAGGTGTTGATTGGTGTCATTTAGAAAGAAGTTGGTTGCAGGACGCTCGTTAGACCGATTCTTGGACATTGTTCGTCAATCTGGGAGCCACACCAAGCGAGATAGAGAAGACAAGAGGAGGTGCAAAGATGATCAGGGGGTCCTCTAGTTAGCATGAGATCGCCATAGAGATGTACATCAAACACCAATGGCAGACACCACAAGCTTACACAAAACACGTCTGCTCATTTCGATGGAGACATGAGAAGTGGGAAGATCTAGTTTGTTGAGAGGAGCTTCGCTTGTACATTGACGCTTTTCTTTCTCTTTTTAAGTTCCTATATCTTAATCACCACCATCATCATAAACATCATCATCAGCCAGTTCTATCGCTTTAATGATGTGGCCTCATTGAGTCGGCGTGTAACAAAGCATCCCAGTAAGATCTTCCATTTCTTCCGATCCTGAGCTTCCCGTTGTCAATTGAATCCCATTGTCTTCTTTATGTCTCTGTCCTATCTGTCTGGTGGTCTTCCTCTAGGTCTTTTTTGGTAAATTTGGCTCCAGTATAGGACTTGGCTCTGAGCACTATGGGACTTAACATCTATGGTCATCAGTCCCCTAGAACTTAGAACTACTTAAACTTAACTAACCTAAGGACATCACACAACACCCAGTCATCACGAGGCAGAGAAAATCCCTGACGCCGCCGGGAATCGAACCCGGGAACCCGGGCGCGGGAAGCGAGAACGCTACCGCACGACCACGAGCTGCGGACTATAGGACTTGTTTAGACCATCTACCATCTTTTGTTCGAGTAACAAGACAAGCCCAATGCCATTTCAATGTATTCATTCTTTCTATTATGTGGGTGACCTTCATTGTTCGTCTTATTTCAACTGCTCTCTTGTTGTCTTTTTTCGTGTAACCCGACATTGATCTTTCCATTCCATTCCTGTTAGCTTCCTAACAATGAACTCATTTAATGTCCATGTTTCACAGCCATAAGTTATTACTGGCAATATACATTGGTCAAAAATAGATTTCTTCAGCTCAACCGACATCTTAGATTTCAAAATTGAAGAGTGTCTCCCATAAGTTTTCCAGCCCAATTTAATTCGTCGTAATATTTCTGGTTTTGGCTGGCTCTGAGCACTATGGGACTTAACATCTGAGGTCATCAGTCCCCTAGAACTTAGAACTACTTAAACCTAACCAACCTAATGACTTCACACACATCCATGCCCGAGGCAGGATTCGAACCTGCGACCGTAGCAGTCGCGCTGCTCCAGACTGTAGCGCCTAGAACCGCTCGGCCACCATGGCCGGCGTTTCTGGTTTTAAATCTCCTTTCATGTTCATCAGTTGTAATGTAATGTCGTGTGACTAGGGCCTCCCGTCGGGTAGACCGTTCGCCGGGTGCAAGTCTTTCGATTTCACGCCATTTCGGTGACTTCCGCATCCATGGATATGAAGTAATGATGACTAGTACAACACAACACCCAGTCCCTGAGCGGAGAAAATCTCCGACCCAGCCGGAAATCGAACCCGGGCCCTTAGGATTGACTTTCCGTCGCCCTGATCATTCAGCTACCGGGGGCGGACGTCTATCAGTTGACCCAGATAGATATATTCAGTGACTCTTTGAAGTTGTGTACTTCCAACTGAAATACTTCAGCCAGGTGTCCATTCATTGATCATTATCTTAGTTTTATCAATGTTCATTTTTAGTCCAACTTCCATCTTAATAACGTAGCGAAATTTGTAAAAGTCAAATTGCTAAATGAATTTAGTCCTTTTGTCAATGGAGCAACGGTCATTGTTGATAGTGGCGCAAATTTCTCCTTCCTGCACCTCATACGCATTTAAAAAGAATGCAATGATTTTAGAATAAAATTGGCTCCTGAAGTTTTCACCATTTATGCGCCGTAATAATTTAACACCACCATCACTTTGTGGGGCCTGTATCTGACAGAAGCGAAAGCAGCGGATTCACAGTTCGGAGATAATGGACAGATAATACGTAATTTGTGCACGAATTGCATTCGGCACATTCTCTCACGATCTGCTGAGCACGGGGTTCCAGCTAGTTTTCCTGAAACAGGTATTACAATTTCATAGTTCATGTAAAACTTAATAATTACGGAGAGATCTTTTAGTTATAAATGATAAAAAGAATGTTAAATGTTTTCAAAATATTTACTTAAAACTCAAATCTATATGTACTATGGAGGAACTTATACAAAATACGAGAACTGGGAAGATTCAGTTTGATTACTCTGATATCGTTGATCTGAACTTACACTTCATACACCTTTTTTTTACATTTTTCGTAGACAACGAGAGATATTTCTTTAATAAAAGAGCGCACATTCGAGCAAGAAAAATACTTTGAAGTAATTCATACATAAAAACAGACGACATCCTTCAAGTAATGGTTCAATATTAAGAAGTTTACTGTTATATTTCTAGAATGTACCATACAAGTAGAGCCGGGAAAGAGAAAACATATCACCACATATCACTATATAGCGGGAAAAATATAGAAACTTACTATCTTTCTTTGGTAGCACCATTCGCATATAGAATAGCAAGGAGAAAAACCCCAGTCGTAGCAGAAGAACATACCGCCACAGACCGTATAATGAAGATATAGTGCCCTCCACCAACCGCACTGGAGCAATAGTCAGGTCGGTGAAAACGTATTCCAGAGAAATAGTTTTCAAATTCAGTTCGAGCTAATATTATTAATTTAATTTTTATTAAAGTGGAAATCTATGCCAACCACAGTAGGTCATCAAACACACAAGGTACCCCGCACTTGATAAGAGGAAATAAAACTTATAAGTCATCCGAAAAAAATAAAATCTTCCGGGATTTCAAAAGGAAGAAAAGAAAATGCAGAAGTATCTTCACTGACAAACAGAAAAGACAAAGAGCAAATGAGTGGATGGACGCGGGAAAGCAAGACAAAACAATATTAATCAGAGGTATAAATAATGTATAATTATGTAAACGTAGGCTTCCGCGGCTGCTGTCACAGTCAATAAAATTCTTCTGGGTTTGGGACCTCATTGTAAACTATAAAATTCCGACGTTTCGGTGACTATTGCAAAACGCCTTCCTCAGGGTGTGCTGCAGTAAAAAGATGCCTATTCAAAAAAGCAGATAAAAATTCACTTGGTGCCTTCCTGAGAGACAATCTCCACTCATTCCAAATAAACAATGTAAGTGTAGATCAGATGAGGCTTGAATACAAAGCAATAGTATGTCTGCAGCTCGTGGTCTAGGGGCTAGCGTTGCTGCCTCTGGATGACGGGGTCCGGGTTCGATTCCCGGACGGGTTGGGGATTTTTCTCTGCCCGGGGACTGGGTGTTTGTGTTGCCCCCCCCCATCCCCATCATCATCATCATCATCATCATCATCATTTGTGAGAGTGGCTAGATTGGATTGTGAAAAGAAAATGAACTGTATAAACATCGGGACTTTGTATGGGCGCTGATGACCGCGCTGTTGAGCGCCCCACGAAACAAACATCGTTATCAAAGCAATAGTGTGGGCAGCAATTGAGAGATTTATACCAAATAAATTAAAAAACGACGGAGCTGATCCTCCTTGGTACACAAAACGGGTCAGAACACTGTTGCAGAAACAACAATAAAAACATGACAAATTTAAACAGACGCAAAATCTACACGATTGGCATCTTTTACAGAATGTCGAAACTTATCGCGGACTTCAATGACAGATGCCTCTAATAGTTTCCACAGCTAAACTTTGTCTGGAAACCTGGCAGAAAATCCAAAGAGATTCTGGTCGTATGTGAAGTATGCTAGTGGCAAGACACAACCAATGCCTTCTCTGAGCCATAGCAATGGAGATACTATCGAAGACAGTGCTGCCAAAGCAGAGTTACTAAACACAGCCATCCGTAATTCCTGCGCCAAAGAAGACGAAGTAAGTATTCCAGAATTCGAATCAAGAACAGCTGTCAACATAATGTAGAACTAGATATCCTCGGAGTAGTGAAGCAACTTAAATCACTTAACAAAAGCAAGTCTTCTGGTCCAGACTGTATACCAATTAGGTTCCTTTCAGAGTTGATGCAATAGCTCCATACTTATCATATATAAGCGTTCGGTCGACGAACGATCCGTACCCAAAGACTGGAATGTTGCACAGCTCACATCAATACTCAAGAAAGGTAATCCATTAAATTACAGGACCATATCATTAACGTCGATATGCAGCTGAATTTTGGAACATATATTGCGTTCGAACATTACGAATTACCTGGAAGAAAACGGTCTATTGACACACCGTCAACACGGATTTAGGAACCATCGTTCTTGTGAAACACAACTAGCTCCCTACTCGCACGAAGTTTTGAGTGCTATTGACAATGGATTTCGAATTGATTCCGTGTTTCTCGATTTCCGTTAGGCTTTTGACACTGTGCCACACAAGCGGCTTGTAGGGAAATTGCGTGCTTATGGAATATCGTCTCAGTTATATGACTGGATTCGTGATTTCCTGTCAGAGAGGTCGCAGTTCGTAGTAATTGTCGGAAAGTCATCGAGTAAAACAGAAGTAATTTCTGACGTTCCCCAAGGTAGTGTTATAGGCCCTTTGCTGTTTCTTATCTATATAAACGATTTGGGAGACTATCTGAGCCGTCTTAGGTTGCAGATGACGCTGTCGTTTGTCGTCTGGTAAAGTCATCAGAAGATCAAAACAAATTGTAAAAAGATACCTCTATGGTGCGAAAATTGGCAATTGACCCGAAATAACGAAACGTGTGAGGTCATACACATGAGTTCTAAAAGGAATCCGTTAAACTTCGGTTACTCGATAAATCAGTCAAATCCAAAGGCCGTAAATTCAACTAAATACCTAGGAATTACTGTTCCGAAAAACTTAAATTCGGAGGAACACATGTTGTGGAGAAAGCTAACCAAAGACTGCGTTTTATTGGTAGGACACTTAGAAAATGTAACAGATCTACTAAGGAGATTGCCTTACACTACGCTTGTCCATCCTCTTTTAGAATACTTTGCGCGGTGTGGGATCCTTACCAGATAGAATTGACGGAGTACATCGCAAAAGTTCAAAGAAGAGCAGCACATTTTAAAAAAATGGTTCAAATGGCTCTGAGCACTATGGGACTTAACATCTGTGGTCATCAGTCCCCTAGAACTTAGAACTACTTATACCTAACTAACCTAAGGACATCACACACATCCATGCCCGAGGCAGGATTCGAACCTGCGACCGTAGCAGTCGCGCGGTTCCGGACTGAGCGCCTAGAACCGCTAGACCACCGCGGCCGGCTGGCACATTTTATTTTATCGCGAAATAGAGAACAGAGTGTCACTGAAATGATACAGGATTTGGAGTGGACATCGTTTAAACAAAGGCGTTTTTCGTTACGGCATAATCTTCTCGCGAAATTTCAATCACCAACTTTCTCCTCCGAATGCGGCCCGCGCTATGCGAGATTGGAGTAACAGAGAATTGTGAAGGTGGTTCTATGAACTCTTTGCCAGGCATTTAAATGTGATTTGCAGAGTATCCGTGTAGATGTAGATGTAAACAATTTATTAAGAACGTTCTAAGTGCCATACCAGGAACTCATTGGTTCTAAATTTCAACAAGGAAGTTTTTCTTTAGGTGGCATTACTAATAAGGTACGGAAATAATGCAGTAATTTTTAATCAGTAGAACTGTAATCAACAGAAAACCATTTTTCATATCTTTTAAATTTTTTACCAGAGAATAACAAAATTAAATTCAAGGAAATTTTTTTCAGTATTGACTTCTTTTCCCTAAACAACTCCATTCAAGGGATCAGATGCTGCAAATGTTTTGTTGCAGAGCTTCACGAGGAAGTAATGGCAACGCTGTCAACAGATCCTTCTGTTTTCCAACTGATGAACATTATAGGTCTTTCAGATGAAGAACAGCGTGGCATACATCAGCCATGGTCTTTTAGAGTAAAAATTTTTACACAGCTTCACTGTCCAGTCACTTTGATCTGTGCACCTGTTAAAATCCTGAATAAACATATTTTCAGCGTGGACCGTTGCAAGATGTGCAGGGTGAAAGTCAGCGCGGTTCTGGAAGGTACCGACAGTGACGTTTAGTCACAGCGACTCCAGTGCTGTGGCCAGCTGCGGTAGGTTTCTCGATTGAGGTTCCATGGTAGATCGATGTGGCCCCACAAATTCTAGAGTGGTTTTAAATCCTGCAAGTTTGGTGGCCAGGGGAGTATGGTAAACTTATATTGGTGCTCTTCGATCTGCGCACTTAACTGCTGTATGATACATTGCATTGCCCTGTTGGTGCTGTGCCGAGGAAAAACAGTCTGTGTGGAGGGTGGACATGGTCCCCAAATATATATGCAGACTTTTGTTGGTCCATTGTGACTACCAGAACGACGACACCACCCAGGGAGCGATAGGAAAGCATTACTTAGATCGTAACGATGCGATTATTGTTGAATGGTGTTTGCTCTCAGACTTTTCACGCGGTATACGCCACTGGCAATGAAGCATAAAACGTGATTCATCTGAAGAGGTAACCTGTCGCACTCAATGGACGTCGAGCTGCGGTACTGGCGTGCAAATTTCAAGCTTTGTTGCCAATGAACAGAGGTCAGCATGGGTGCATGAACCAGAAGTCTGCTCCAGAGGGCCCATAGGGCCGTTGTGGAGACCCTGTTGGTAGCCCCCTGTTTTATCTTTTCCATGCACGATATACTTCAACCACGGCGGCAGCGAACAGTTTACAAACTTAGGCGCTCCAGAAATGCTTCCACCCTTGTCTCGAAAGCCAATGATCATGTCCTTTCGGACGTCAAATAAATAGCTCCGCTTCCGCATTACGACAACGACTGCACTGTTTTCTGCATCTCCCCGACCATGCTTTATATACCCTCCACTGCCAGTGCTACCACCTGCCGTAGGTAAGTGGTTATTGACAATGACGTCGAAAATAGGCGGCGGTCACATTAATGTGACTCGCCGGAAGTTTCGAAGGGACAAGTATTGGATACTTTTATCACACTGCAGTTGGAAAGCTTACATGCCTGCGTTCACTATGATGCTTAAGCAGCATTTTTAAAATCAAAGACTTCAGTTGTATGCATTGGAATTACATGTAACTCAACAGTCTTGTGTCAATCTTGCGGAAGAAATGCCTTGTTTACCTTTATTCTCCATATAGTAACGGGTGGCTGAAACATTTCCTCTCTGATTTGGGACTTGGAAAAGCTTAGGGACATGCAAAAGAGTACCGAAGAAGAAGCTTTTTGTGAAAAATACTTACACCCAAATCTCCACATGTCAGACATTCACATCGGTACTAAACGTCGAATGTCAATAGAGTATCAACCAAAACACAGATTTAGTTCGTACTATGCGCTGTCGTCCTGCAGAACGGGCGTGAACGTTAACTAAAAGTAGCACCAGAACTATGGAGCACAGGAAAAGCATATCTGTGAGTAGCTAACGCGTATGGTCTCCGAGGGGAAGTTGGTAGAGCGTTGGATTCTGGGTTCATATCCCAATGATGACAACTTTTTTACTATATTTTGCGTAAAATATTTTACTAATACCTCCGCACGTGTGATGCAATTGTTTCTTTATTCTACTCTTCCGACTGTTTATGCTTACTGTGTGAAACGACAAATGCACCAGCTGCTTCATCATGAGTGGTGTCTGTTCTGTCGCACATGTCCGACAGAACGCCACGCGTACCTATACAAACGTTCTCCATAGGTTTGCTACTTTCAACTAACGAAGCAAAAACAGGCTGCCAAAAGAACATTTCTACAAACTCCGAAAAGCCCTTTAAATGTCAGGAAAATGTTCTCCCAAATAACAGTGTCACGCGTAAATAGATAAAACAAACTGTCATCAGTGGAGTTTGATCGTTGGACCCTGGCACGATGACCTCACGCTCTACCATTTTTTTTAACTTGGTTTATTCGCACCAACAATATTACAGAGATTGACCACGAAAATAACATCACAACTCGTAGCATTAAAGTGAAAGTCGTCGAGAGTGGCCAACAGCGGACTCACTACACGTTTAAAGACATTCATTATTCATTCCAGTATTTCATTGTAAGTACGTAATCGCTGCAGGAGATGTACAGCTTCAGGCCTCTTCTTACGAAGAACAGCCGTCGATCACAGATACGCCTTTCCTGTGCTCCGTAGTTCTACTGTTACTTTTAATTGACGTTTACGCATGTTCGACTGCACGACAGCACATATCACTAACTAAATCGGTGTTTCGGTTGATACTCCACCGACATACAACGTTTTATACAGATTTGACTGTCTGACATCTGGAAGTTTGCGTGTTAAAACGTGTGACATTTGCGCTTTTTAATTGTAAATAGAGTAACGCATACATGTCCACGGTGTTTAGGTTTTCCTGCTGTCTTCACGTCGAAACTTGGTAACTTCTGACAGACTAATTTCGACGCCACTGAAACACTTGGTGGTGTGAGTATGGACTCGGCTATTTTTGAACAGATCTGCGATACCGCCATTTTCGGCAGAGAGCCGACGGGCGGCGGCTGAGTCGGCACTCGGCACAATGGCGGCGGACAGGTTGCGGCTGATTTATTGGGGGTGGCGACGACAAATTATCTGGAGATGGTCTGGCGCCAGCAGCGCGGCTGTTGTCTGCAGAGCCCGGCGCCAAACGCCACCCCTCGCCTCCCCACCCTTCGATCCAATTCGGGAGATCCGGCCGTTTCCCAGCCGTCAGCCACCGCCGCTGTGAAAGGCAACAGACGGCCCGAACCGGCGCCGCTGTTCGGGATGTCTTCGTCACGCCCATCAGGCTGCACAGCTACCAACGAACGGGGCGTGTCCAGCCAGCGTTTCAGACTGTCACTAGAAGTCTGGACGGTGTGGTGAAAGTGGTTTAGAAAATACCGTCTTATGTTATCAGTTTACTACATCAACATCTACATCTACATCAATACTCCGCAAGCCACCTGACGGTGTGTGGCGGAGGGTACCTCGAGTACCTCTATCGGTTCTCCCTTCTATTCCAGTGTCGTATTGCTCGACTGTCGGTATGCCTCTGTGTGGGCTCTAATCTCTCTGATTTTATCCTCATGGTCTCTTCGCGAGATATACGTAGGAGGGAGTAATATATTGCTTGACTCCTCGGTGGAGGTATGTTCTCGAAACTTCAACAAAAGCCCGTACCGAGCTACTGAGCGTCTCTCCTGCAGAGTCTTCCACTGGAGTTTATCTATCATCTCCGTAACGCTTTCGCGATTACTAAATGACCCTGTAACGAAGCGCGCTGCTCTCCGTTGGATCTTCTCTATCTCTTCTACCAACCCTATCTGGTACGGATCCCACAATGGTGAGCAATATTCAAGCAGTGGGCGAACAAGTGCACTGTAACCTACTTCCTTTGTTTTCGGACTGCATTTCCTTAGGATTCTTCCAATGAATCTCAGTCTGGCATCTGCTTTACCGACGATCAACTTTATGTGATCATTCCATTTTAAATCGCTCCTAATGCGTAATCCCAGATAATTTATGGAATTAACTGCTTCCAGTTGCAGACCTGCTATTTTGTAGCTAAATGATAAGTGATCTATCTTTCTATGTATTCACAGCACATTACACTTGTCTACATTGAGATTGAATTGCCAATCCCTGCACCATGCGTCAATTCGCTGCATATCCTCCTGCATTTCAGTGCAATTTTCCATTGTTACAACCTCTCGATACACCACAGCATCATCTGCAAAAAGCCTCAGTGAACTTCCGATGTCATCCATAAGGTCATTTATGTACATCGTGAATAGCAACGGTCCTACAACACTCCCCTGCGGCACACCTGAAATCACTCTTACTTCGGAAGACTTCTCTCCATTGAGAATGACATGCTGCGTTCTGTTATCTAGGAACTCTTCAATCCAATCACGCAATTGGTCTGATAGTCCATGTGCTCTTACTTTGTTCATTAAACGACTGTGGGGAACTGTATCAAACGCTTTGCGTAAGTCAAGAAATACGGCATCTACCTGGGAACCCGGTAGATGCCTCTGAGTCTCTTGGACAAATAGCGCGAGCTCGGTTTCACACGATCGCCTTTTTCGAAACCCATGTTGATTCCTACAGAGTAGATTTCTAGTCTCCAGAAAAGTCATTATATTCGAACATAACACATGTTCCAAAATTCTACAACTGATCGGCGTTAGAGATATAGGTCTATAGTTCTGCACATCTGTTCGACGTCCCTTCTTGAAAACGGGGATGACCTGTGCCCTTTTCCAAATCTTTGGAACGCTACGCTCTTCTACAGACCTACGGTACACAGCTGCAAGAAGGGGGGCAAGTTCCTTCGCGTACTCTGTGTAAAATCGAACTGGTATCCCATCAGGTCCAGCGGCCTTTCCTCTTTTGAGCGAATTTAATTGTTTTTGTATCCCTCTGTCATCGATTTCGATATCTACCATTTTGTCATCTGTGCGACAATCGTGGTTGCAAAATATTTTCATAAGAATGGAAAAACTGGTATTAGCCAACCTGGGTGAAGATTATTTTGGATTCCGGAGAAATATAGGAACAAGTGAAGTAGTGCTCACGCTGTAACTTATATTGGGAGAGAGAGAATGAAAACCGGCAAACCTACATCAACAGGATTTGTAGACTCAGATAAGGCTCTCGACAATGCTGACTAGAATGGTGACTGGAATACTTCCGATTCTGAAATTCTGAAGGTAGCCGGGATAAAACACGGGGAGTGAAAAGTTAGGTTAGGTGGGGGTAAAACCCGAAAATTTTCAGTTTTCGTAACATTGTGGACAATGAGGTGTGGCTTATTCCGCAACTTCAAATTGAAGTCATAGATTTGGTTATTACCTACAACCTGTCCAAATTTAGCTCTGTCTGATTATTAACTACAAAAAATTTAAAACTTAGCAAAGAAAAAACTTGCAGTGTTTTACTCCAAAAAATGAGCAAAGCCCCGCAGTGTGTGCCTGTCTCATTCGCTGTAAACAAATAATAAAACCACATGGAACGGAATGAGTTTTTGGTTTGTTCCTGCTCTTTTGCTACACCGAAGCCATTGAGTGATAGAGAAACCTGGTAATTCCTCGAAGTCCGAGGCTCTTGTTCTTCTTCTCCGGATACTTCTTCGCCAAGTAGTAAGCCCATATCTATATCGGAGGCACTATCACGATGTGAGATGTCTCAATCTGACTCTACAGATAAAACCAAGTGACAGTTTCACCTGTTTCCTTCCCTTTTTTTCCATTCGTCCTTGCTAGGTATCCACTTTAGAGGCACAGATTTCAATGCTTTGGTAGAATATTTCCCCTAAATCTTTATTTTAGATATCGGATTTATATCTTCAGGTGAGTCCTATATTGCTGGGAATATCATTGAAGAACTGTCGTTACATTGTTGGCGCTGTGGTAATGTACCCCAAAAACATACCTCCGGGGATTTATCCCATTTCGTCATTTTCCGAAAAATACGCCATTGTTGATTTTGTGGACCAACTGGGGCAGTTATTTCTTCGCAAAACTAAAGCTTAAATGCTGTAGTGTCAACGAGCAATTCGTTGATTCTTCTTTTAAAACCCTACATTATACACTGTTCAAGTAAAACATCAGATAGGTTACATGTAAACAATAAAAAACAGCCTTGCCTCTTATCTCATATCTGGAGCGGTCTGCCAGAATGAACTTTCATGGAACAATAAGTTACAATAAGACAACTCGTGAATCGATGGCGGTCAATTGAAAAACTTCGGTGCGGGTTTTTAACCTACGCGGAGCTTTACCACCACCAAACCTGCCTTCAACTTGTTCCAAAAATGAGAGTGCAGTTTTAAAAATCTAACGATATGAAAGGAAAACAGTAATTTAGAAAGGAGTGAAACGGGCTCGTAGCCTCACACTGGTGTTGTTCAATCTGTATATTGAGCACGCTGTGAATGAAACCAAGAATTAAAGTTCCGAGAGAAGAAATGAAAACTTTGAAGTTTGTCGACAACACGGTAATTCTATCAGAAACGGCAGAGGACTCGAAAGATCAGTTAGACTGAATCGGTAGTGCGTTGAAAAGAGGTTATTTAATGAATATAAACAAAAGCAAAAGAAGGGTAATGGTATGTAGTCGAATTATATAAGACGATGCTGATTAAGAAGTGGGACACCAAAATTAGTAGATGAGTGTTGCTATTTACGTGTCAGAAGATTGCCGAAATAGAGAGGACATAAAATTCACATTGCAATGGCAAGGAAAGCATTTCATAACAACGGGAATATTTTAGCATACAATATAAATTTACATGTTAGGAAGTATTTTCTGAAAATATTTATCTGGAGTGTAGCCGCGTACGAAAGTGGAACGTGGATGATAAACAATTCTTACAGGAAGGCAGGGAAGTTTTTAGAATGTGGCACCACAGAACAATGTATAAGGGGCGATTAAAAAGTTTCCGTTTGAGGGGGTTGATGCAGGGTATATGCAACGTAGTGCGACTCTGATGCGGATATATAACCGTCTAAATGTAGACAACGAATTAGTGTGGCATTCGTGTCGTTCCGAGATGCACGCAATAAGTGCGACAACGTTAAATACGGCGATGCTATTACCAAATGCTTCCAAACAGGACCAATATGCTTTTCTTGGCTGCCGAAGAACAAACACCAATAGACATCCATCGGAGAACGAAGAACGTGTAAGGGGCAGCATGTGTGTCGTAAACCAATGTTGTAGAATGGTGCGCCAAACAGTGTGCTGATCGCGATTCGACACAAGGCGGCAGTAGATCTGGGAGGCCAACCTCAACCATTGTCGCAACGCAGAAGGAACGACAACTCAAGTTGGGAGACAATCGAGCACCCACGGTGTAGTCCTGACCTCTCATCATGCGATGATCACGCCTTCGGTTTCTTTAAAAAAGCCTTGAAAGGTCGACGATTCCTGTCGGACCGGAAAGTGCACCAGACAGTTACCGATTTCTTCATGCAGCAGGACACGCTACTTTACCAAAAGAGTATCTTCAACCTGATGTGCCTGTGGGATGACTGACTCAATGCTCAAGGCCATTTTGCCTGACTGGCATACCGATTCTGCACTGCACAGCCTTCAAACGGAAAATTTTTGATCGCCCATCCCAGAAGATTACGAGACACATCCAAATAAGAAGGGACAAACTCGTAGACCACATTTTGAGACACAATAACATCACTAGAACTATAGAAGGAGGAGCTATTGAGGGAAATAATCGCCGGAAACGACCAGGGATGTCGTACATGCAGCAGATTATGTATGATGTGGGATGCACTACATAAGAGGAAATGAAGAGAAAGGCAGATATAAGAGGCGTACTGCAGCAAACCAAGCTCGGCGTTGAACACTAAAGAGAGAGAGGAAAACTTTGTGGATGGGGTGGGGGGTTAAAACTGTAAAGAGAGAGACCAAAATTTGACCACAGTAAGAAAGTTCAAATGGATGTAGGTTGCACCGGTTAAGCAGAAATGTGGAGGCTTGCACAGACTAGACTAATGTGGAGAGCTGCACGAAATCATTTTTCGAAGACCAGAACAACAACAACATGACAAAGACTGAGTTAATACCAAAGCTCTCTAGACCAAAACAGCACACAGCACTTGAATATACAGTCGCCGACACCGACTAATTATAATCTGATATGATATGTTTCCTTAAAATCTGAATTTTGTATCTATTTTAAAACCTGGCTAGATGTCAGCAGTACTTTGGCTCTGAAGGCTCCATGTAAACTTAATTATGTACGGTACATAGAGAGTTCATCGATCCCGGGAGTCGAGAAGTTCGACAATTTTTGCCTGTTATCGACATTGATACTGGCAAGTTATCGGTCCCGGGTATGTTTTAATTTTAAGTTTGAAATCGGATAACAGATGACAAAGGTAAAGTTTTGCGCTTGATATTATTAAAAATTAACAATTTTCTGATTTAAATTTCATGATTCCATAGCAACGGCAAGTTCAGTATAGGTTTTAATGAGTGAAAATAAAATGAACCGCGAGACAGCTGTAATTGATTATTTCTGATTTTCACAACTGGTCTCGCTGTATTAAAACACCACCCACAGGTGAACTACATAAAAAGGGAAGGATCACATTTAATACATATGATCAAAATATTATAAGAATCTTTTAAAAATTTCTTAAAAAAGTTTTCTGAGAATTTTAAGAAATTTTAAAAATGTTTTTGTACATCCTATGTAAAGTATTTGAACAGACAGAAAAAAATCATAATTAAAACGTACTTGCAACAGTGTCACGTTAGCGTACACCCCTGAAACGGGGAAATCGTCAAAATAAATAAACAGGACATCGGGGCGAATAGTGCTTTGACGAACTTCGAGAAAAATATATATACATTGTGTGATCAAAAGTGTCTGGACACCTAGCTGAAAATAACTTACAAGTTCGTGGCGCCCTCCGTCGATAATGCTGGAATTCATTATAGTTTCTGCCCACCCTTAGCCTTGATGACAGCTACCACTCTCGCAGGCATGCGTTCAGTCAGGTGCTGGAAGGTTTCTTCGGGAATGGCAGCCCGTTATTCACGGGGTGCTGTACTGAGGAGAGGTATCGATGTAGGTCGGTGAGGCCTGACACGAATTCGGCGTTCCAAAACATCATATAGGTATTCTATAGGATTCAGGTCACGACTCTGTGCAGGCCAGTCCATTACAGGGGTGTTATTGTCGTTTAACTACTCCGCCACAGGCCGTGTATTATGAACAGGTGCTCGATCGTATTGAAAGATGCAATCGCCATCCCCGAATTGCTCTTCAACAGTGAGAAGCAAGAAAGTGCTTCAACATCAATATAGGCCTCTTCTGTGACAGTGCCACGCAAAACAACAAGGGGTGCAAGCCCCCTCCAAGAAAAACAGGATCACACCGTAGCACCACCGCCTCCAAATTTTACTGTTGGCGCTACACGCGCTGACAGATGACGTTCACCGGGCATTCGCTATACCCACACCCTGCAATCGCATCGTCACATTGTGTACCGTGATTCGTTACTCTACACAACGTTTTTCCACATTTCAATCGTCCAATGTTTACGCTCCTTACACCAAGCGAGGCATCGTTTGGCATTTACCGGCATGATGTGTGGCTTACAAGCAGTCGCTCGACCATGAAATCCAAGTTTTCTCACCTTCCGCCTAAGTGTACCTGCAGTGGATCCTGATTCAGTTTGGAATTCCTGTGTGATGGTCTGGATAGATGTCTGCCTATTACACATTACGACCCTCTTCAACCGTCGGCGGTCTCTGTCAGTCAGCAGACGAGGTCGGTCTGTACGCTTTTGTGCTGTACGTGTCCCTTCACTTCTCCACTTCACTATAACATCGGAAACATTGGACTTAGGGATGTTTAGGAGCGTGGGAATCTCGTGTACAGACGTATGACAAGTGACACACAATCACCTGACCACATTCGAAGTACGTGAGTTCCGCGGAGCACCCCATTCTGCTCTCTCACGATGTCTAATGACTACTGAGGTCGCTGATATGAAGTACCTGGCCGTAGGTGGCAGCACAATGCTCTTAATGTGAAAAAAGTATATTTCTGGGGTGTCCGGAAACGTTTGATCACACAGTGTAGGTACAATATTCACCGGTTTCAACTTAATCAAGATACACAAATGAATTCACAGTGCTGCACCATATACTGCAACGAAGATAGTGGAGCATGCGGCTCTCGGCGGAAAATTTATTGTTCTATCTATTCCACAAGTTGCCAGATCTTTAAACAAAACCAAAGGCACAGAAAACGGATTGGCAGTTTTTGCAACAAACCGTGCGCAAAAGTTCTCCCGTGGTGGGTGATCGGCAGGCATTGTGTCCCGCGCACGTTGAAGATGACACGGTTATCTAAGTTGCTCGTGAAGTATCCTCCAGGCTGAACTTGTTGATATTGGGGCCTACCATTTCCTTGGGCCAGTTGTCTTGCGCCGATACCTGGGTCTTCTTCGACAGCTCGTAGAACGTGCTCTTCCTGGTGAGGCGCACGACAACACACAGTCTTCCTAGGTCAATAGTCTGTGGCGCTAAGAACCTGTCTAGGCAATGCGACGGTACACAGCACCAAAGATTGGATGATTCGGCTGTCTTCGGCCTCGAAATGCCGTCTGATGTAGCAGTGCAGCCTCGTGTCCATCATCACTGGCGCGGCCGTATATAAACGTCAAGTCTGTCTGCTCAGGAAACGAATATCCTGCCATGTTTGAAGTTCAGTTACCTTACTAACTGCAGTACATGTACACAATGAACACGTTTTGAGATAGACGAAAGACGAAAGTAAACAAACTTCCCGGGCAACGCAACACCATCTAAAATACAATGCATAGTTGAGATAAGTTGTTGGATTGTAACAAGAAACCCCTTGAATGTCAACTTTCATCAATAACTCGAAAACAAGAATTTTCGGACAGACTTTTTATAAGCTTTTTTTCCTGTTTCGGAGTAAAGAACCTATCCCCAAAGTTTGTGAAAGTATTTTTGAAGAGTAAAAGGTTTTCTAATTTTTATATTAAAACCGTAAATTTTGTAATATACCTGCTGAACAGTGTTAATTTGGCCGCTGTGAGGGGAAAGGGGAAAGCTAATAATGATCAAATGAAAAACATCTGACAGATACGGCACTTCTCCTCGAAACATCATCATTTTCCATACGAATGCATGCAGTTACTGCTTGGTAGCTGTCTCCAACAGCGACCGCCTACATGTGTCGGGAAGTTCACTCGAGGCTCTAAGTACTATGTGACTTAACATCTGAGGTCATTAGTCCCCTAGATTTAGAACTATGTAAACCTAACTAACCTAAGGACATCACACAGATCCATGCCTGAGGCAGGATTATAATCTGCGCCAGTAGCAGGTTTGAAGCCCCTAGAACCGCTCGGTCACAACGGCCAGCTAAAACGCATCACAGAAGAAGACTAGAGGACGTGAGAGGCAACGGTCTTGTCTTAAGTTTCCGTCTTACATTCACTTTAAATTTAGTAGGAAGTAACTTTACACATTACACTCCGCTGTAAAGTGAATGTTCAAGTTTGGAATTACGATGAGATTATTGCTAAGCGAGCTATAGAAGAAAACCTCTGCGGAGTTCAGAAAGCAGGAAGAAGGTGTTGGCAGACTGAAACTTCCAACTGAGCTTTGAGACGCGTAGGAGAAGCTCAGTGGATGACAGAAATCCCGCGCGACACCAAAAGCAAGGTTCAGTACCAGTTGCGACCTGTTGCTGTCGTGGTCTTTAGGTTGAAGACTGATGATTTATGCAGCTCCACACGCCAGTGCAAAAGATTCATTACAGAGTACACTACGCTACAGAGAGAATAACTGATATTTTACTTTAAATTGTTAGCTTCACATTCGCTGTCAATGTACTTGAACTTTTCCTATTGTTAATCTGGAACGTTTGCATTTTGTGATTTCCACTGTTGGCTCTCAACAGGGATGGTGCAGTTATACATTATGTTTTTCCTAGTTATCGTATGCCTGTCTATCACTGCTTTTCGCAGTTAACAGAAATTGCTCCCCTTATTCGTACTCCTATGCACTGTTTAGCAGCCAAGCAAAGTGAATTAAATAATCTGTCTACCACCTTCGGTAAAACATTATCATAAGAACTAACGCCTGAACTGAAATCGAAAACAATTTCCGGCGAACAGAAAGTATGCGGCTCAGTATTCCCGTACAAGTTTTAAAAAGTCTGGATGTTCATCAGATCGTAAGTTCCCTGCACATTGGAAATTTTATTCTTAACTCAGAAAACAACTCGTTAAGGATACAAAATCGCATTTTATAGTATTTTATTTGGTGACTAGCTCGTAGCAGGAGAGGTATTTTCGAAACCACAAATAATTAATCTCGTACAATAAATTTTTAATCGGCGTTAATCTTCATTCCACTGAAAATTTGTAGTTCTCTGGAAGTATCAACATGGAAAGAAAATTCAATGTGAAAAGCAATAGAGGAAGAGAACTAGTAACATGAATAAATATTTTAAAAAATTGACTTGCAAATACATGAAGAGATCGGTCACGGAATAATAGAATTGCTACGGAAAGCATTGTGGTTTTAGGTCAAGCAGACGGAGGTAACATCAGGCTCTTCTCTACTGTCGCTAAAGTACGTCCTTGATGTCGAATACATACAGTGCAGTCCAATTAAGAACTTTTCCGAAATAACTAATGTTCATGACGAATGTAATTAGTCCCAGAGTTATAGAGCAGCATTAAATCGCTGTGTACATTATCTTCCCCCGGGACGTCGGAGAACAAGGATTCCGCCCCATACAGCATAAATATTTGAGCAGGGAGCTCCATCTGGCAGCGCGCCCGCATTCACATCTGCATATTAGCAAGCGGCCGCCCAGACGTTTTCTTTTATGGTTTCATCGGGGAGGCTTTCGCTAGAGGGGGCGCAGAAAAGGGACAGCAATGGGAACGGGGCACCGTGCCAGCAAACGGCGCTACGCGCGCTGAACGCGGCCGTCACTCACTTCCGTTTTGATTCCCTTGCTCTCACGACACGTGGAACGACTCCACCAGCCTCAGATAGACCACTTCGCCTTACATACACAATGATTGAAAACTGCAGGAGGATTTCGTAAGGCTACGCAACCACGTCAAACAATGAGCGAGACTGCTCGCATTATTAAGAACTTGTTGGTCGTGTGAAACAAGTGAGCGACTGATATTCGAACATGACGTTCTTCAAACATTAATCATTACCTTTTGCACCATTTCCACCTGTACTGACCATGCCGACCTAGACATCAATACCCTATCTCCTGCCGAACCCTAAATCTTCATCTGGATCTACAGAGATGACAAAGTCATGGGATAGCGATGTGTTCATATACAGAAGGAGCTAGTATCGGGTACACAAGGTATAAAAGGGCAATGCAATGGCGGAGCTGTCATTTGTACTCATGTGGAAAAAACTGAAATGATCGTATGTCATCGATGTTTGGGAGGTGCAAGTCTTTTCAGTCGACGCCAGAATGGGCGACTTACGTCTCGATGATGATGGAATTATGACTCGTAGACTGTTGTTTTTCCCTCGCCCTATTTGCAAGTGGAACTGGAAGGGAAAGGAGTATTAGTGGTACAAGGTACCATCCACCATACACATTACGTGGCTCCCGGAGTATGTACGTAGATGTGATTGTGAGTTATAAGCATGTATTGCGTATTTGTGTCATTTGTTATTCATTTTATAAACAAATTTTAATACGAATTGTAATAACTTTGTAAATAATGACTTTATATACATGTTAACAATTTTCGTGAGCTCGTCTCGCTGTCGCGAGTTCGACACTGTATTTAGAATTTTTGTAGCATGCCTGGAAGTAGCTTTAGTAGTTTCAGTGAATATTAAGAGTCGCAGTTTTAACATAGTCAATTCCTAGTCACATTGCTTCTCTTGGTGTCACATCCTCCCCTACCACCAGGTTACGACCGCAGCTACACAGTTTATTGGAAACAAATAAAAATTTGTGTTGGACCCGAACTCGAACCCGGATTTCCCGCTTAACGCGAGCGGTCGACTTAATCACTTCGGCTTTCCGAGCACACTTCACGGACAGACCCAAACTTCGTATGTCCCAGTGCCTGCTTCCCAGAGAGCTCGCACAATTATGAGATTCCCGCACAGGGAGCTACTTTCTTCTCGTCGAGTTGCTTGCCTTTGACATCAAATACATTAGTTCAGTGTCTGTATTTAACAGAGTCTCTAAAGACATTGTCAAAAACACACACTGCACTAATGTGTTTTCCACGCAGTCAGGCTGGCGGGGCACGTTGAGCAACTCCTCACCTCCGTTCTCAGCTCACTGCAGTAGCTTGGGTAGGCTGCTGACTTACCTGGCCCAGCTACTACTCGGCAAATTGCCCGTTTGTTTTCTGAATGCAAATGCTTAGCGGAATCGGCGCTAGTAATGCCACAAGGCCTTACGTATGACAAAGTACTTTTTGTTATTCTAGCGCCAAGAAAAATCTGGCATACGCTAAAGCATAGAAAGTCTTAAGTTTCTGAGCTAATTACTGTGCTACACGCTTAATCCACATAGCTCCCACATCCAAACTCAGGGGACAGTCGTTTTTGCTGGGTCTGACTCAAATGCCCATATGGACATGTCGTTTGAATGTGCGCACATAAAAAATTGTAGAAACGTACAGTGATAGCACAAAGCATTACCGCAATACCATTGTAATACATCACAAATAAATAAAAATAATGCCAAAACCCTTTTATAGTTATTTAAATGTACA
Source organism: Schistocerca piceifrons (assembly GCF_021461385.2). Lineage (NCBI taxonomy): Eukaryota > Metazoa > Arthropoda > Insecta > Orthoptera > Acrididae > Schistocerca > Schistocerca piceifrons. The sequence goes on along the minus strand of NC_060138.1, from coordinate 1,020,991,103 downwards.
GCAGGAAAACATAAGGTTTTTCTCGTACAATTGGTTTCTCACAACAAAAATATTAGTTTACAAAAAGAAATCAGTTGCTCTAAACGTCAAAAAACTATTCGCACACCTACACGAAACTGAAGTTAATGCATCTATAATTCACGTAACTCAATTCTAGTAGCCTAAGTGCAAACCGCTGGCATTAATGACAGCTTGCATACGTCTTGACATGGAGTGAAATAAATTGCGTGATAACATCTGATGATATTTTCGACCATTCCTCTAATAACACCGTCTGAAACTCCGGGTCCCTAAAGAACGACGTTTTCGAATTTTTGTACCCAAATGTGCCCAAAGATGCTCTATACGGTTGAATGGCGCTGAGCACTATGGGACAGTCCCCTAGAACTTAGAACTACTTTAACCTAATTAACCTAAAGACATCACAAACATCCATGCCCGAGGCAGGATTCGAACCTGCGACCGTAGCGGTAGCGCGGTTCCAGACTGTAGCGCCTAGAACCGCTCGGCCACTCCGGCTGGCTATCCGGTTTAAGATTAGGACTCTGTGGTAGAGTGAAAACCCTGCTAGGAGCATTATAGGATAACCACTCATGAGTTCTCAGACTCATATGCTTACGATCTTTGTCTTGTTGAAAGTAAAAGACGTTATCAAGAGCCAGTTTCTGTGCACTGCTATGTAGATGGCCTCACAACACGTCGATATATTTACGAAGATCCGTGACACCTTCAATATCTGCCAAGTCACCAACGCCAGAAACTGCCATGCATCCCCAAACCATTACGCTTTATTCCTCATGTATGACTGTAACTAAGACATGTTGTGACTGGGTCTCTGTATTTAGTTTGCACGACACAATTTCTTTCCTTCAGCCCAAACTAGTTAAACTTGGATTCGTCAGATAATAGCACAGGATTTCAAAATTCAATCGATTTAATGACATAATCTTTGGTTAACTGCAAGCTTTTTCCTCGGTTAACTTCCGAAATAAATGGCCTCTATCTGGGAGATCTGTCATGAAAACCAGCTGCGTTCAAATGATTTCTAATAGCTTAAACATTGATCTGTTTCTTGCACGTAGACTGGATGTCCGAGACAAACGACCCTGCACTTTTAAAGGGCTTTTTTGTGCAAGACGAACTATCTTTCGACGCTCACTACTTGTAAGAACTCTTGGACATTCGGATATGCGTTTATTGTCTGTTGTACCACTCTCTTGAAACTTCTTGATGATAGCCCGCACTGTCAGTTAACAGAAAGTTACTTATTAATCTCACGGCAATTTTTACCCTGTGAATGCAATAAAACCGCATTGTTGCGGAACGACACGGAATGAACTCATCGTGAAAAGTGAATCTCGTTACACTGGCCATCAGGCAAGCGACTGAAAAGTTTGTCAACTCCGACAGCACAAATCTGGTACGTACGGCGCTGTTTCACAACAACAAACGTCGTACAGTATACCAAACGTTTCTGAGCAGGAGAAACCCTCGTTTAATTCATTACATGTGTTTCTGTTGTGTTGGAAAAATATTTTAATACACAAATTATTTCCTTAGTTGAAACAGACTTATATGTTGCTAGTATTTATACATTTTGTATTAGGTGCAAAAATGTGTCTGTGCCAGTACTTTTTGGTGCCACAGCAGTTCTACAGTTGAGCGGGAAGGGTGGGCGAGAGTGCTCAGCTTTGGAAGTTCTGTCAGAGACGCAGGATCAACTCGGTACAGCTCTGCGATAAATAGGGTTTCACCTCGACAACTAGGACATCTACATCTACGTAGATACTCCGCCACCGTTCGGTAAAAAATGGAAATGAGCGTTTGGCGTCATTGGCCGGGAGGCCCCTTGCGGGGCAGGTTCGGCTGCCTGGGTGCAACCCTTATTACATTCGACGCCACATTGAGGGACCTGCGCGCTGGATGTGGATGAAATGATGATGAAGACAACACAGCACCCAGTCCCTGAGAGGAGAAAATCTCCGACCCAGCTGGGAATCGAACCCGGGCCCTTAAGACGGCAATCCGTCACTCTGACCAGTCAGCTATCTTTTTTTTTCCTTTTGTTCGGTAATGTTCGTTGCGTTTGGTCTGGGCAGACGTCACAAGACATCCGTTCAAGTTGATCGTTGATTCCTTTACTCAGTTTTTTTTTCAATTTTTTTTTATTACAGAGGGCGAGCAGCCCTTTGACCGAACACGCTGAGCTACCGTGCCGGCGAGCTATCGAGGCGGATAACCCTTCGGTATATGAGGGAGAGTATCATGAAAGTCACTTCCTTTCCTTTTCACCTACAGATACGGCGAAAGGGAAACGACTGTCTGTAAGCCTCCGTATAAGCCCTTATTCCTCTCATCTTATCTTAACTGGTCCTTACCCATTTGTACGTTGGCTGTTGTAGAGTCGTTTTGCAGTCGACCTCAAACGACAGTTCTCTAAACTTTCGCAACACAGCCTCGATAAAAGAGCGTTGTCTTCCTTCCAGGATTCCCATTTGAGTTTACAATGCATTTCCGTAATACTTGCGTGCTGATCGAACCTACCGGTGACAAATCTAATAACACGCCTCTGAACTGCTTGGATGTCATCCTTTGATCCGACCTGGTGGGAATCCCAAACACTGTAGCAGTACTAAAGAATGCGTCGCACTAGCGTTTTATTTGCCGTCTCCTTTATGAGCTACACCGTCATAGAATTTTCCCAATGAAACGAAGGTGAGCATTAGCCTTCCCTGTTAGCAACCAGACGAGCTCATTCCATTTCATGTCGCTTTACAATGTTACCTCTAAATATTTAATCAACGTGACTGTGGCAAGTGGCACACTACTAACCCTGCATTCGAACGTTACAGGACTGTTTTCATTACTCATCCGCATTAACTTACAGTCTTCTACATTTACGGCAAGCTGCCATTCATCAGACCAACTAGAAATTCTATCTGGCATTTTGTGTTCTCGTACGTCACTGAACGGCGACACCTTCCAGTACACCATTAGAGGAGAGGCATAAACACAGAAAATTATAAGGAAGTGAATCTGTCGAGTCCTTTTCTAAGAAACCATTGTGGCATATGCTTTAAGGCACCTAGAGTACCCACGGACGTCCTAAAACTGGGGGCCAGATGAATATTCGGACTCTGCTCTTCAGGAATGTGTAGGAAGTGTCACGCAGGATTCACGTTTCACCGATAACGAGGTTGTTCGATGTGGGGCACAAGCTCGGATTTGAAAAGCACTGGGAACGAACACGGTCATGTCGTTTACAAGGGAATCATCCCGGTATTTGCCGTAACGGTACATGAAAGCAATGAGAAATCTAAATTTGGATGGCTTGACGCAATTTTGACCGCTATCCTCCAGAGTGTGCGTTGAGTATCTTCACCACTGCATCACTGCAATGCTTACACTGAGAAGAGGTGACGCTAGTAACGAAGAACACTTGCTCACAGTCTGGCGTACAGACATTGGCCGTCGCAGCCCACTGGCCAGTTATTTGGGAAATAAATTGACTGCAACACGGGAACTTGGAACGTCCCTCTCGCTTCGTCATCGGAGCCGATGCGAGGCACGCGAGACAAATTACCCCACGTATTTCTCAGCAGGTTTATTCGAAAACGTTCTTCTGTGAACCCAGATTAATTCTCAGGCCTACAGAAAAACTGAGTTAATATCGTCAATCTTCCTTTGACCCGCAACACAGGGTAAACATGTCATAGCTGCAAGACCAATAACTAATATCCGGTTGTTATCTTACAACAACCACAAATATTCTGAGATTCTCCCAATGCATCACAAATTTACACTGACAATAGCTGATGCACTACCTCCAGGTGGATCCTACCAATTTCTCTGTTAATCTCCAGAAAGACACAAATAGAGTTCAACATTATTATGAAAATTATAGATTGTTAAGCGCTGCACAGATGATACGTTAAGTTGCAGACCTGCAGAATGAAAAAGTTGTTATACCTTTATCTTTCAGCCCCAGCATTCTTCAGAAACGAAAACACACGCATATTCACACAAGCACGGGCACCGAACGCTCACATGAATGCCATCTCAGGCCACTATGGTCAGACTGCAATGGTGTCGCATCAAACACAAGCAGCAATCCAGAGTGAGGCGAGGAAGGGGTTGAAAGGCATGGGAGAGAAATCAGCGCTGCATAGCAGAGCGTGCAGGGGCTGGATGGTAGCCAGACAAGGCTACCAGGTGCAGTGTCAGACAGCTGGGGGGAGGGGGGGGGGGAGTGGAAAAGGGGAGGGGCAAAGAAGAGGGAAAAGACCAGTAGGTGCATTGGCAGAGAACAGAACAATGAGGATGAAGGGATGTGAATTGGAAGAAGGTGTAGGAGAGAGGGGGTGGAAACAATTTGGTGGAGGGTGTGGGAACAGTAGGTCACCACAGACTGAGTCCAGGATAATTTCAGGAGCAAAGAATGTGTTGTAAGGGTAAGTCCCATCTATGAATTTTAGAAAAGCTGGTGGTGAAGGAGAGGATCCAGCTGGCTCTGGTAGAGAAGTAACCATTGAAATCAAGCATGTTACATTCAGTTGCATGTTAAGCCACAGGATGGTCTACTTTGCTCTTGGCCACAATTTGGAGTTGGCAGCTGGTTTGTAGTCATACCAACAGAAAAAAACTCTCCAATGATTGCAGTAGAGCTGGTATATGACATGGCTGGTTTCACAGGTAGCCCAGCCTTTGGTGGGGTAGAATAAGCCTAAGTTACCCCATCTGAGAAGTCCAAGGTAACCTCCAGTCCGTGCTTAAAGCCTTATGGCCCTGCTAGAAACTCCCCCCGGAATCCATTTTCCTCCTTACTACTTTGACAGCCCCCACACCCTCTTTCTACATGATCCTCAAAATACACAGACCCAACAATCTTGGACACCACACTGCAGCTAGTTTTTCGACACCAGCAAAAGAATTTTGGCCCTCATTGAACGACACCTCCAATCTATTCCCGAAATCTAGCCTCCCATGTCAGAGAGACCAACCACTTCCTTCACTGCCTCTCCACCATCCCCCCCTCCTTTACCTCCAGGATCCCTACTCGGCACTGGTGGAACCGCTTCCCTATACACTAACATCCCTCGTGCCTATGGTCTTGCAACTATTTAACACATCTCTCCCAATGTCCTTCACATTCCAAATCCATTACTTCATTCCTCATATATCTTACTAACTTTATCCTAACTCTCCTTTCAAGGGAAGATATACAGATAAATCTGTGGCACAGCCATGGGTACCTTCATAGCACCCTCTTACGCCACACTGTTTATGGGCCATCTAGAGGAAACCTTCCCAGCATCCCAAAATCCCAAACCCCTGCTGTGGTTCAGGCTAACTGATAATGTTCTCATGATTTGCACTCAGTTCCGAAATATCCTACCCTCGTTTCTTCACAACCTTATTACTCTCTCTCCCATATATATCACCTGGTTTGCCTCTTCGCAGCTTGCCACCCTCCTGGACGTTGACCTCCTCCTCTCTGATGTCTCCATTTGTGCACATTAAACTCACCAACCTCCAACAGCGACTGCATTTCGACAGCTGCCATCATCCCCTCCACACCAAAATATCCCTCCCATACAGCCTGGCTATCTGCAGTGATAAGAACTCCATTGCACAGTATACTGAAGGTCTCACCAAGGTGTTCACAGAAAGGCACTATCCCACAGACAATGTTCACAAACAAATTTCATGTCATATCCCCACACATCCCCAATCCTCCTACCACCACCACCACCACCACCACCACCACCACCACCACCAAGAGACAGGTACAAATGAGCATCCCCTTTCTCACCCAATAACACTCCGAACTGGAACAACTGAATCATATCTTTTACGAGGGCGTTGTTTACCTGTCACCATTCCTCTCAATTCGTGACCCCACATCCTCACAGTGCCCTGATCTCTGCCAATGCACCCATTTTTTTTCCTATCTCTGCCCCTCTCCTTTCCTGCTTCTTGCCCCGCCCTCCCGCCCCCCACAGCCACCCGACTTTGCACCTGGCAGCCTCGTGTGGCTACCATTTAGTCCTTACATGCCAGAAAGCGCCGACTCCTCTACCCCGCCGGCCTGTGTGGCCGAGCGGTTCTAGGCGCCTCAGTCTGGAACCGCGCGACCGTACGGTCGCAGGTTCGAATCCTACCTCGGACATGGATGTGTATGATGTCCTTAGGTTAGTTAGGTTTAAGTAGTTCTAAGTTCTAGGCGACTGATGACCTCAGATGTTAAGTCCCATAGTGCTCAGAGCCATTTGAACCATTTTGAACTCCTCTACCCCAACCGTAACTTGCTATTCCTCTAACTTCCCCTCCCCACTATAGATTGCTGCTTGTGTCCGATGTATCACTCTACATTCTGGCTAGAGAGGCTCGAGATAGTAGTCAAGTGTGGATGTTCTTGTATGGATGTGCGTGCGTTTTTTTTTCTGAATAAAGCTTGGTCTGAAAGCTAAGTGTGAAACAAACTTTCCATTGTGCCTGTCTGCAACTTAGTGTGTCATCTTTACGGCGAGTAGAAATCTATTCCTGTCTCAATATCGTTGATACTTCTACCTGGACTTTCCATTGTACGAATACGAGTCACGCCAGTAGCTTAGAAAACACATAAAAACAACACACGTAAAGTTACCTCAGATATAATTAGAACTTATTTACTTCAAATTGACCTCACCAAGTGCGCCTTCTTCATTAAACATCCCATATCATTTATTATTCCATTTCATTTCATGCATATTTAAACAACTGTTACCATATACCGTAAAACATGTGGTATATTTTGTCATTTTCATCAGATAATAACATAAACTACTCCATATTACAAACAAATAAGGTTTTCAGCGAAGAAAAATCTAAATATTAACTATGAGTTACAAAGAAATTTAAGCAAAATATAAATTGCAATTACTGAAAGTAATTTGAAGGTGTTAATTAAAATATTAGTAGATGAGGAGAAAATAACAAAAAGATAGAAAAGTATAGAAAGGTTGTTGATGAAACTTGTTAGCAAGGCAGTTCTCGGAATGCGGTCATGGAGTCACACATTTCTGACCAGTATTTTCTGTATTCGTAAGTTTCTACACAGCTGTCTTGTACATATTACTTCCTCCTATATCATTTGAGGTATTTATGTAGTTTTGTACCTACGTTTCCCTTATTTGGTTTTAGACAGCAAATCGAGCCAGCTAATGGTTCTACACTCCCCTATCAGTCTTCCTACCGAGCACGTTCTTGTTCGCTAAGGCACTAAACTCACTGAGAAAACCAGAAAGTAACTGAGCAGAATTTTACTCCACACAAACGAACGTAATTACAAATTGTTTCATGCTTTCAGTACCACTGGCAGTGCAACTTCATTGATCAATGAGGGTCACTCCGTACTGACTCGAGTATGTCACCCCACCGCTTGTCTCCTAAATCTGCAAGGGCGCTATGCTGACCCTCGATTCCAAGAGCTACAAGCAGTTCCAAAAAATTCTTTTATAATTCAGGCCTTTCACCCAATCACCTTCAAGAGCTGAATGCAGGTCTTCCAATACGCCATTTATTGCTCCCACTAACAGCACTGCTCTGCAAAGTCCCGGATCCTGGAAACTGGCTCTGATGTCCGCAGTTGCAAAGAGGTCGATCCGACATGCACACACAGGAATAAAAGAAATCCTAGGCAGTTGCCTCGACTGGAGTTCTAATAACCCCAGTGATGAAATCCTCTGGTAATCCATCGAGGGCATTGGGGCAGCAGCTGAACATCAACTACGTGAATAATGATAACTGAAACCAACAGTTTCATTGTAATCCTACTTCGTTTATTGGTAATCATTGGCCTGCCTCCTTGTCTCTTCGACTTTCAGTTGTCATCTACACTACTGGCCATTAAAATTGCTACCCAAGAAGAAATGCAGGTGATAAACGGGAATTCATAGGACAACTATATTATACTAGAACTGACATGTGATTACATTTTCACGCAATTTGGGTGCATAGATCCTGATAAATCAGTACCCAAAACAACCACCTCTGGCCGTAATAACGGCCTTGATACGCCTGGGCATTGAGTCAAACAGAGCTTGGATGGCGTGTACAGGTACAGCTGTCCATGCAGCTTTAACACGATACCACAGTTCATCAAGAGTAGTGACTGGCGTATTGTGACGAGCCAGTTGCTCGGCCACCATTGACCAGAAGTTTTCAGTTGGTGAGAGATCTGCAGAATGCACTGGCCAGGGCAGCAGTCCAACATTTTTTGTATCCAGAAAGGCCCGTACAGGACCTGCAACATGCGGTCGTGCATTATCCTGCTGAAATGTAGGGTTTCGAAGGGATCGCATGAAGGGTAGAGCCACGGGTCGTAACACATCTGAAATGTAGCGCCCACTGTTCAAAGTGCCGTCAATGCGAAAAAGAGGTGACCGAGACGTGTAACCAATGGCACCCCATATACCATCACGCCGGGTGATACACCAGTATGGCGATGACGAATACACGCTTCCAATGTGCGTTCACCACGATGTCGCCAAACACGGATGCTACCATCATGATGCTGTAAACAGAACCTGGATTCATCCGAAAAAATGGCGTTTTGCCATTCGTGCACCCAGGTTCGTCGTTGAGTACACCATCGCAGGCGCTCCTATCTGTGATGCAGCGTTAAGGGTAGCCGCAACCATGGTCTCCGAGCTGATAGTCCATGCTGCTACAAACGTCGTGGAACTGTTCGAGCAGATGGTTGTTGTCTTGCAAACGTCCCCATCTGTTGACTCAGGGATGGCTGCACGATCCGTTACATCCATGCGGATAAGATGCCTGTCATCTCGACTGCTAGTGATACGAGGCCGTTGGGATCCAGCACGGCGTTCCGTATTACCCTCCTGAAGCCAGCGATTCCATATTCTGCTAACAGTCATTGGATCTCGACCAACGCGAGCAGCAATGTCGCGATACGATAAACCGCAATCGCGATAGGCTGCAATCCGACCTTCATCAAAGTCGGAAACGTGATGGTACGCATTTCTCCTCCTTACACGAGGCATCACAATAACGTTTCACCAGGCAACGCCGGTCAACTGCTGTTTGTGTATGAGAAATCGGTTGGAAACTTTCCTCATGTCAGCACGTTGTAGGTGTCGCTACCGGCGCCAACCTTGTGTGAATGCTCTGAAAAGCTAATCATTTGCATATCACAGCATCTTCTTCCTGTCGGTTAAATTTCGCGTCTGTAGCACGTCATCTTCGTGGTGTAGCAATTTTAATAGCCAGTAGTGTATCATTGGTCTGCTTATTACTGCTACGAAGATAGTTTATCCAGTTGATTTTGACTGCACTGCACTCGACTTTGTTGGTTACAAATGCTGGCGTAACATGTTAAATTAACTATACAATTTGCATTTGACGACTCCGTTGGTCTTTGTCACTGTGGTTTGTACGTTGATGGCAGGTTATGCTTGGGTCCTGAAGATGACGCTTTTTGGCGTCGGAACTGGTAGCGTGTTTTGAATAAACGACGTTTAACTTACAATACAGTTGTTAGTTTCAGTTACCATTATTCAAGTGACTGGAAAAAAATTTGAGCCGTTGACCAGTAGTAGATAAGAGCGGAAAGAAGCAATTATATTTACAGCTGTTCGTGACTGCATATGTAGGGTGCAACGTCGGCACGCCGAAGAGGGCCCCGTAAAGCTGTTGCGCTGCCGCCGCGCCGGCAGGGTCCGCCCTGTGTCCGGCGCCGCCGCACCGCGGCCATTGATCCGACGCTAGGCGTCGCGACGCCTGGCCTCTCATAGCGCCGTCTGCCGGCAACAGCAGCTGCAGCAGCCGCCCTCAGTCCGAGACGACGACGCCGCCACCTTCGTAAAGCGAGCCTCCAGCTGTTACTCAGCGAGGCGAAAGGCCAGGGACGGGGCGCCGCACTAAGAGTCAAGGTTAGCTCACAGCTGTACACAATCTGAGTGATGGGTACTGAAGGAGGGTATGCCGCTGACGCTGAAAATGACGAGCCTGTCCTTGGCTCGAGATGGTGCAGTTTAGACAAGCGCAGGTGACGCCTGTATATAAGAAGGGTAGAAGGGCGGATCCTGAAAATTACAGACCAAAATCCTTAACATCGGTTTGTTGCAGGATTCTCGAACATATTCTCAGTTCGAATATAATGAATTTCCTTGAGACAGAGATGTTGCTGCGCATGCATCAGCACGACTTTAGACAGCATCGCTCCTGCAAAACGCAACTCGCCCTTTCTTCACATGATATCTTGCGTACCATGGATGAAGGGTATCAGACGGATGCCATATTCCTTGACTTCCGGAAAGCGTTTGACTCGGTGCCCCACTGCATACTCCTAACTAAGGTATGAACATATGGGATTGGTTCCCAAGTATGTGAGTGGCTCGAAGACTGCTTAAGTAATAGAACCCAGTACGATGTCCTCCATGGTGAGTGTTCATCAGAGGTGAGGATCTCAACTGGAGTGCCCCAGGGAAGTGTGGAAGGTCCGCTGTTGTTTTCTATCTACATAAATGATCTTTTGGATAGGGTGGATAGCAATGTGCGGCTGTTTGCTGATGATGCTGTGGTGTACGGGAAGGTGTCGTCGTTGAGTGACTGTAGGAGGATACAAGATGACTTGGACAGGATTTTTGATTGGTGTAAAGAATGGCAGCTAACTCTAAATATAAATAAATGTAAATTAATGCAGATAAATAGGAAAAAGAATCCTGTAATGTTTGAATACTCCATTAGTAGTGTAGCGCTTGACACAGTCACATCGATTAAATAATTGGGCGTAACATTGCAGAGCGATATGAAGTGGGACAAGCATGTAATGGCAGTTGTGGGGAAGGCGGATAGTCGTCTTCGGTTCATTGGTAGAATTTTGGGGAGATGTGGTTCATCTATAAAGGAGACCGCTTATAAAACACTAATACGACCTATTATTGAGTACTGCTCGAGCGTTTGGGATCCATGTCAGGTCGGATTGAGGGAGGAAATAGAAGCAATTCAGAGGCGGGCTGCTTGATTTGTTACTGGTAGGTTTGATCATCACCCGAGTGTTACGGAAATGCTTCAGGAACTCAGGTGGGTGTCTCTAGAGGAAAGGAGGCGTTCTTTTCGTGAATCGCTACTGAGGAAATTTAGAGAACCAGCATTTGAGGCTGACTGCAGTACAATTTTACTGCCGCCAACTTATATTTCGCGGAAAGAAAGATAAGATAAGAGAGATTAGGGCTCGTACAGAGGCATATAGGCAGTCATTTTTCCCTCGTTCTGTTTGGGAGTGGAGCAGGGAGAGAAGATGCTAGATGTGGTACGAGGTACCCTTCGCCACGCACCTTATGGTGGATTGCGGAGTATGTATGTAGATGTAGACAGAAATTGTCATTCCTGCGGTTCCTAGGCGGGAGAGAATAGATGTTACCTTTATTCTTGATTCGTCCTTGCTGGTGGATACCTGTAAAAAGAAGTAAACACACTCTGCACAGTACGCCGAGACGGCAACGTCTTGCCTAGCACTGTTTGCTGAATTGAAAAGGCGATAAAAATGACTGAATGAAAATAAAAGCCCCTTCACTTCCATTCATCCTTAAGGATGTCACTAGCGTGATACACAGTCCTGTCACATTAATGTGACGACCAGTCAAAAGTCTGGATAACCTCATTTTGCATCGCCCACCGCTGCGAGACGAGCAGGAAGAGAGTCAATGACATCGTGAAAGGTACCGACAGGGATGTGGAGCCATGTCGTGTCCAGTTCCCTGGCTAGCTGCGCCAGGTTTCTCGGTTGAGGATCCATGGAGCGAACAGCCCAATCCGGGTGCTCCCACACTGGAGTTAAATACGCTGAGTTCGGAGGACAGGGGACTACAGTTAACTCATCCTTCGTACCATGCACGCACACTGCGAGCTGTGCGACGCATTGTCCAGCTAGTAGATGCCACTGTTCAAATGGTTCAAATGGCTCTAAGCACTATGGGACTTAACATCTGAGATCATCAGTCCCCTAGACTTAGAACTACTTAAACCTAATTAACCTAAGGACATCACACACATCCATGCCCGAGGCAGGATTCGAACCTGCGACCGTAGCAGCAGCGCGGTTCCAGACTGAAGCGCCTAGAACCGATCGGCCACAACAGTCGGCAGATGCCACTGTGCTAAGGGATAACAAACTGCATATAGGGTGGTTATTGCGGCTTTTGACAGGTGGTCTCATTAATGTGACCCGACTGTGTGTAATGCTAATGACGGTTCAATAGTCCTTATGGATAAGTGGAAGAGAACGGGCTTTTATTTTCATTCAAGCATTTTTATCGCCGTTCAACTTGTATACATCTGATCTCCCTGAAGCAGAGTCAAGAAAGCTCATTTACGCACCCAACAGAGAACTCTTGAAGCTGGTGAGGAGATTCTGTCAGCAGATCTAAGCACAATAGATGAATACTTCGAAAAGTGGAGACTGAAACCAAATCCAACGAAGACTGAAGTCAGCTGCTTTCACCTTAACAACAGGATGGTCAGTGCGAAGTTGAATGTCACCTTTAATCGTCAGGTTCTTCACCACCAAGATTCTCCAAAATATCGAAGCGTGACTCTAGATAGGACCCTCTTTTACAGGAAGCACATAGAAAACACCGCACCGAAGCTGAGATCACGCAGTAACATCATACAGAAGCTGAGTGGTACCTCATGGGACGCAGGAGCTAAGACACTCCGATCCGCTGCGTTAGGGCTGGTATATTCTGCTGCTGAATACTGAGCTCTAGTGTGGCTTAATAGCATACATGTGACAAAACTTCGCGTAGAGCTAAATGCAGCCATGACGACAATAAAAGGCTGCATCAAATCTACTCCTCTATACTGGTTACCACCTTTAAGCAACATTGCACCATTAGAACTCCGAAGGCAGAATGCCCTTCTCAAGGAATATCAAAAATTACTTAAAATCCCAATGCACTCTGTTGTTACTGCGCCCCGAATGAACCGTTTAAAATCCAGTAACCATCTCTCCTATTTGCAGAATCGCTACAGGCAGTTACTTTCGGTATCAACAAAAAGTGGACAGAAATGTGGAACACTATTGCCCATGAGAAACATGAGACCCTACAAGGACCTGACACAAGACCAGCCGGTATGGAATTAACGGCCGGCCAGAGTGGCCTTGCGGTTCTAGGCGTTACAGTCTGGAGCCGAGCGACCGCTCCGGTCGCAGGTTCGAATCCTGCCTCCGGCATGGATGTGTGTGATGTCCTTAGGTTAGTTAGGTTTAATTAGTTCTAAGTCCTAGGCGACTGATGACCTCAGAAGTTAAGTCGCATAGTGCTCAGAGCCATTTGAACCATTTGGAATTAACGCGACGTGCCTGGAAAAGAATTAATCGGATCCGCACAGGCCACGGAATCTGTGCTGAAAACCTCTACCGACGAGGAAGGGCTTCATCTTCTCATTGTGACTGTGGAAATTAATACCAGACGATCCATCACATTGTAACAAGCTGTAGCAGAAGAGCCTACCATGGGAACTTGGAAGATTTCTTTGAAGTAAGGAGGCAGCCCTTGAATGGATCGACAAATTAGATATTAATTTATAACTTACTTTTTGAAATAATAAATTGTGAAATTAATATATTTTTGTAAAATTATGTAATCTACAATTTTAGTTGCTGTTCATATGTAATTCCATACGCTAAATAAATAAAATCACCGTTTCAGTTCAGCAAACAGTGCTAGACAAGACGTTCCTGTCTTGGATTAGTACCCGTCACTCGAATTTAGGATAGGTGAACACTTGTGTTAATCCACTAGGCCTTCCAGAACGACAAGATCGCCCAGGGACTGCCACGAAAACATTCCTTAGACCATAACGTTCCCTCCTCCGGCCTAGAATCTTCCGACGATTGTTGCACGTTACTTGCTTTCAGACTTTTCACGCCGTACTAGCCAACAGCCGTCTGTCCAGTGGAGAATGAAACATGATTCATCTGAAAAGGCCACCTGTCGTCACTCGGTGGACATCCAGTTGTGGTATTGGCTTGCAAATTTCAGCCTTCGTCGCCAGTGAACAGCAGTCGGCATGGGTTCATGACACAGATGCCTCAGTGGAGCCCAAACGCAGCAACGTTCGCTAAATTGTCGATGGAGAGAAAGTGTTGGTATCTCCTTGTTTCGTCTGGGCGGTCAGTTGCACAACAGTTGCACGTCTATACGCCTATTCACGTCGCCGCAGCCGTCATTCATATCTATTGCCTCAGGGCCGGTTTTGGTTAGCGCCATTTTCCCACGCAAGGTGTACTTTAACCACTGCAGCATACTACCAGTCGATTCGGTAAATATGCCCACCCTTCGACCTATTGCCAATGGTCATGCCCTTTCGGACGTCAGATAAATCGCTCTGTATTACGGCCACGACTATACTGTTTTCCGCGTCCCCCTGACGTACCCTCCAGTGCTAGTGATCCCACCCGCCGTCTGTGAGTGGTTATTGCACGTAGACGTCCAACATAGGTGTTGGTCACATTAAAGTGACTGGACCGTGTATTTACTCCAGTCTTCCACGGCACCCTGTACCAACATCTACATCACGCTATGCAAGCCACCTAATGGTATGTGGCGGAGGTACTTTTTGTATCATTAATTGGGTCCTCCAACCCTGTCCCACTCGCGAATTGCGCGTGGGAAGAACGATTGTCGGTAAGCCTCTGTATTTGGTCTCATTTCTCGAATTTTTTCCCCGTGGTCATTACACGATGTATGTTGGGGAGTGGGTGGTTGGAACTAATACATTGTCCGACTCTTCCCGAAAAGTGCTCTCTCGAAATTTCATCTGAGGCGCTGCAATCATGGACTCAATGGTTCAAATGGCTCTGAGCTAGAGGTCTGCATTATTTCCGATTTTTACCGGCGAGTCCCGCTCGCCCCTCTGGCTCTCGGGAGTATGCGGCCGAGCGTCCTCTTCCGCCGGCTGTGGGCAGCCGATCGCCAGCGCTCGGCCGAGGGCGCCAAACGCTCGGCCGGTCGCCAGTAACCGGTGGACTCAGTGCCAGCGAGCGGCGCTTCGTCACACTCCTTGAGATCAGAGGCCACCGCTTCACATTAACCGCTCACTTATTTCTTTTACAAATGTCTTTCGTTGTTTACTTCCACTTCTATGACCTAAATAATACACTTGTATATGTTACATTTGATGTTTGTTAATATGTTGCAGACTACTGGAGTTTCGCCTTTGAGGTTATCATGTATTCCAGTAACTGTAACGTTAAAAACTGTAATGTCTGTGTTTAGTATTTTGTTCCGTTCGCTAGACAAACGGGAACACAGTAATCATGGACTATGTGTAGCCTATCTCCAAACTCGGCCACGTATACGTTGTACTAATATTGAATGCAGGATCGGGAAGGAATGACGGAGTTAAATGTAATACTCACGAAATGTTATTGCACAAACGTTAATTTATGAACAAACTATGACCTGTACATAACGTTACAAGTGAATCATGACTATATAATTCGTTTTTCGTCATTGGTGCTCCCTAATACACAGGCGTCATTTGTTTTCCTGGAGCTATTACTACAGCTGGCGGTTTGAACTTCTTCCTGTGAAGTCAGTGAATGTGGGATCATACATTTACATAGTTTGAGGAATGTTTCCGTGCTTGTGATTAAGTGGTATGTTGTGAATACTTACTTAATTGTGATGGATCAATAAGTGATCCTCCACCTTGTCTGATTCCAGGCACGATCTTTTGCTGGACAGCAAGTATACCGGCCTGGCTAAAATTTCTATCGCTGACAGCACTAGTGGCAGGAATACAGAGAACTCTTCTGGCTACTACCGACAGCCTTGGAAATAGCCCCACGTGCGTTTTCCACCACTGAAAAATTTGTCCTTCGGCACTGCCACAGTCGGATTTGGAAAGGGAAAGGTACCTGTCGAGTTCATTGGTAGTAACTGTGTGTCCCTCTTCGTCGTCCTCATCCGAACTCCAGTCCATCCTGGACTTTTTCATCGGAAGAGCTTGGTCACTGTTTGCTCGAATGGACTCTAAACTTGAATGAAAACATCCGTAAGATATTCCTGCCACCTTCAAATATGTATACACCGTAGTTAGAATTACTGGTTACTAAACGACTATATTTACGGTGACATTTTATATATTTCGCACAAATTACATCAAAACGCATTGTGGAATGTTTAAGCTGCGAAACTTTTACCAAATATCACATTGTAGACGTAATAAATGTTGATCTAACGAAAGATGGCAGATTAGACAAACAAACATTCGTTTACTAATTGCTTTCAGTGAATGAACCTTACAAATTACGGGCAGTTCCGAGTACAATCGTCGAACTTCAGCATACGCGGCTTGCTTTTCGTCTGCTGTGAGTTTCTTCATATGACGCCGTGATGGCCATAGAACCGTGGAAACGTAATGGATAGCCTCAATTTTGCACTTCTCTGTGATGAAGTATGCTGCTCTCCTTTCTATTTTCGCCATGAGCTGTAAAGGAAACCCAATATATATAACTGCACTCTGATAATTCAACAGTTGTATAAAGGATCGTAACCTATAGAAAGATTTATTACCTCGTTGTCACTGTATATTGGTTCACAATGATGTAACAGACTCTTGTACCACGGCAGCACACGTTCCAGCGTTGTTAACTTTTCTGTTTCAAAATCCAAACTCGCTTCTTTAAAGGGGGTTAGAAAAGCGACAACCTTGTTGGAAGGTTTCTAAGAGTGTCGATTGCCCCCGGGATTCTAGTAGATCTCGAATATCGTCGATTTGACTTATGACGGAATTGAGCATTAACTGTGTACTGTTCCACCGAGTTACAGCTTCTTCCTTCACAGAGTGCCGCAGACGCCCCTAGTGACCCGATCTCTTCAAATAGCCTACTATAGCTCTTGGTGATAGTAGACACGACAGGATTTCAGGGGCTTCGTCTTCTAAAACGTCTCTTGAAATGTGTGACGAAGCGCAGTCATCATGCAGTGATCAAAGCAAGACAAACGGTCGTAAGATTCAAGTGCCTTCTTCATATTAGCTCCTTGGTCGGTGACAAACTAACATTTCGTAAGATCATTCTTGTTAATTCCTAACTCAAGCATCCGCTCTTCGCTTTCGTGCCGTATGTTCTCTCCTGTCTTAGGTACGTCCAGAAACTCGATTGTTATCAAAGCAAGCGTTTCTAGCTGCCACTCATCATTCATACAATGCAACGACACAATCAAAAAATTTCTCTTCTTGTAGTTATCAGACCACAGATCAACGTCTAAAGCGCACGTTTTGTTCTTTAAGGCACATATTAGCTTGGGTACCATTTCACACGCATTTTGTCTGCCTTTTCTTTAATATGCCGTGATACAGTGGTCGGGTACAGAATAACATCTTCTATACTGACTTTGCCGTAAGTGGCGCCAACATTGATGAGCTCTTGCCAATAATTCTTGAAGCCAATCTTACTACAAGTATTTAACGGTAGCAATTCTATTCACTCATATCGACCAACCTATCAACAACAGCTTTCTTTATGCTACTTGGTACTGCAAGTGGCCGGTGGACTTCTGCTCCGCATTTACTTTTGCAGTGCCCAATCATACTTGTTGTGCTTGACTGGTACGAAAGTATGGTATCACATGTGGTACATTCCACGAAACCAGCAGAAGCCTGCGTGACAGGATCCACTACAAGTGCAAACGTTTTCCAAGCTTCACTTTTCGCCTCCTCTTCCGACATGTCTTTCTTCTTCAGGACTAATGAGCCGCTCCTAATTCTCTCCATAATACTTCTCTTCGTTTCATGAATGGAACGTTTACGACCTATACTTGGATTATCCATAATGCTGTCTGCGCTGCTCAAAGCCACGTCGTCAACTGCGTTTACACACGGTTTCCAATGCGATTCGGCAATTTAGAGCGCGCGGCGGTTGTACTGTCGCCGGCCGAGATTGTGAGTACGCTCGAGCGCCCGGCAGTGCTCGACAGTCCAACCGATAACCGAGAGGTGGAGGACAACCGACCACATGGTGCATTAGACGGCCACAGCCGTATCGCAGCGTGGGTCTTTCTCAGCCGTCGAGCAGCGGCACGAAATGGGAAATGCTCGAGCGGTTGTTTTCATCGAAATGCAGAGCTCTACTCTGAGCACTATGGGACTTAACTTCTGAGGTCATCAGTCCCCTAGAACTTAGAACTACTTAAACCTAACCTAAGGACACCACACATATCCATGCCCGAGGTAGGATTCGAACCTGCGACCGCAGTGGTCGTGCGGTTCCAGACTGTAGCGCCTAGAACCGCTCGGCCACAATCATGGACTGTGGGGCTGGTCCCGGCGGAGGTTCGAGTCTTCCCTCGGGCATGGATGTGTGTGTTTGTCCTTAGGATAATTTAGGTTAAGTAGTGTGTAAGCTTAGGGACTGATCACCTTAGCAGTTAAGTCCCATAAGGTTTCACACACATTTGAACTTTTTTTTCGAAATTTCAATAGTAAATCTCTCCGCCATGCACAACGCCTTTCGTGTAACGTCTGCCATTGACGAAAAGCGCCGCTCTTCGTTGGATCTTCTCTACATCTTCTATCAGTCCTTCCTGGAAAAGATCCCAGATGGATGAGGAGTACTCAAGACTCGGTCGAACAAGCACCTTACAAGGCACTTAAAATTCTTCCCATGAATCTGAGTCTCGCTTCTGCTTTTCCAACTATTTTTTAATGTAGACATTCCACTTAAGGTCGCTCTGGATAGTTACTCCTAGATATTTTACTGTAGATACTGTTTCCAGCAGTTTGTCATCCATAATGATTTCTTCTCTCATGTATGCGCAATATGTTACATTTATTTACGTTCAAGGTCAACAGCCAGAGTCTGCACCATTCATCAGTTTTCTGGAGACCATTCCGCAAATCGTTACTATGTTCTGTCGTTGCTACTTTGTTACAGTTCAACATGTTCTCCCACAGTTGCTAGAATATGTGTCATTGACAATTCCAGTTTATATGGTTTCAACGTGACCGGACGCCGGCACAGTTTGCACTCTGTATTATGAACCATACTGAAGTATTGTTTGGACGACAGTAGTTTGGTGACGGTGATCCTGTTCCACTGCCAGATTGATCACCAGACGTGACAACAATAGACTTCTACTTCTGGGAGCACATGAAGAGCATAGTCTACGAGACTCCGGTCGATATTTTCACGGTCTTGGTAGCTAGGATTATCGCAGCAACGGAAGTAGTACGTTAAACTCTTGGAATTCTTGAGGGTGTAAGACTGTCGATGGCTCGTCGGTGTACACTCAACCGTGATCAAGGTGGACAACAATTGGGGCAATACCTGTTAGAAAACAGTTATACATTTGTTATGTGCGATATTGTACACTTACAGAGCACTTTGAACTCACAAGGGGAGGCCACCAATTGTGAAATTCAGGTTCGATTCATACTGCGCATAATAAAAGCTCATGGCCAGAGGTGTAATGTGGCAAAGCACCAAGATGCACTTCTCAGCCGTTGTCGAGAAAATCGACAGTTAAAAGAAACCGTTGCGGTGAAATACTCTCTACGATTAATAATTTTCTACAGCGTCGTGGCGCGGCGGTAAGCGCTCGCGTTCATAATCCGAAGGTCGCCGGATAGAATCTCGCGCCATGCAATTTTTTTTATTATTGGTTTTTTGTAATTCAAATATATATATATATGTATATATACTATTAATGAATTGCTTATGCATGTTGGTGAAGGCGGATCGCTCTTCAATTGTACCGCCTTCATTTTTGCGTTTGTTTAACAGGGTGTACCAAAGCTCTCCCGTCCGCACTGATTTTCGTCGATGTTATAAGTTGCGCTAGGGACCGCATCTACCTTCTTTCGAAGTTAGCAGGCAACTACGCTGTTATGCGGCGGCTCGTTTCGGCCCATTCAACATCTATCCAAGTGTAACGAGCGAGTAACTGAGTTTATATTTCATACCTGCCACAGCAAATTTGTGTTCGTGGGGTCTCTATTCTAATTCGAACGTTTGACTTACGCTATACGTATTCGTTTCGGAATATCGTTTCTACGTCTTCCGTTAACTATACGTGGTTGACATTATGAAGACAATTAATAACATTTGTGAAATACAACTTTGTTTGCAGAAAACACAATGATGTTCGAAGTCGCCAGTTTTTCCACGACAAACGACTTTCAACAACTTATTATATGCATAATTGTTGCAACTGATTGCCGGGAATTATATACAGGGTGTTATAAAAAGGTACGGCCAAACTTTCAGGAAACATTCCTCACACACAAATAAAGAAAAGATGTTATGTGGACAAGTGTCCGGAAACGCTTAATTTCCATGTTAGAGCTCATTTTAGTTCTTCCACCTACGCTCAATGGAGCACGTTATCATGATTTCATACGGGATACTCTACCTGTGCTGCTAGAACGTCTGCCTTTACAAGTACGACACAACATGTGGTTCATGCACGATGGAGCTCCTGCACATTTCAGTCGAAGTGTTCGTACGCTTCTCAACAACAGATTCGGTGACCGATGGGTTGGTAGAGACGGACCAATTCCGTGGCCTCCACGCTCACCTGACCTCAACCCTCTTGACTTTCATTTATGGGGGCATTTGAAAGCTCTTGGTTACGCAACCCCGGTACCAAATGTAGAGACTCTTCGTGCTCGTATTGTGGACGGCTGTGATACAATATGCCATTCACCAGGGCTGCATCAGCGCATCAAGGATTCCATACGACGGAGGGTGGATGCATTTATCCTCGCTAACGGAGGACATTTTGAACATTTCCTGTAACAAAGTGTTTGAAGTCACGCTGGTACGTTCTGTTGCTGTGTGTTTCCATTCCATGATTAATGTGATTTGAAGAGAAGTAATAAAATGAGCTCTAACATGGAAAGTAAGCGTTTCCGGACACATGTCCACAGAACATATTTTCTTTCTTTGTGTGTGAGGAATTTTTCCTGAAAGTTTGGCCGTACCTTTTTGTAACACCATATATATTTGAATTAAAAAAAACAAATACTAAAAAAGAAGGTTGCATGGCGCGAGATTCGGTCCGGCGACCTTCGGATTACGAACCCGAGCGCTTACCACTGAACCACGACGCTGTAGAAAATTATTAATCGTACAGAGTATTTCACCGCAATGGTTTCTTTTAACTGTCGATTTTCTCGACAACGGCTGAGAAGTGCATCTTGGTGCTTTGCCACATTACACCTCTGGCCATGAGCTTTTATTATGCGCAGTATGAATCGAATCTGAATTTCACAATTGGCGGCCTCCCCTTGTCAGTGTGATAAAAGTTTACGTGTTTTGTGTGAGAGTTGTTGTGTTCCTCAGTGTTTTGTGTTGTACGTTTTGGTTATTGCGTATTACAGGCTACTTCACTGTCTTGAAGGATTTTCACGAAAAGAAATATGACTGCGGTAACAAACCGAAAAAAATCATAATCACAATATTATTCTCTAATGAGCCGCCAGGGACAGTGAGTTCATTATGCCAAAATACTCAGAAGGTGTCCCTAAAAACTTTTGAAAGTTTGGCGGTGAAGTTCTAGTTTACGCTGTACTTAACGTGGCTCGCTTGGCTATTAAATTTCTGTATATACTCGCGTCTGAAGAGTAAGTAAAGAAAAGCGTTATGTGGTTTGCTGCTCTTACACAATTTTATTTTCACTACTTACGATTCTTGGTGGAGTTGTTTTTGCTCATGACTAACTGGCTAGTCTCAGGAAGTTTGTATTTGCATACGTACTTTGTCCAGGTCAATGAACACGTTCGGCATGCTTTTAACAAATACACTGACACTTTGCTTAAAACTAAATTTTATGAAAGTGCTAATCTCTTTACATATAGGTGCTCCTACCAAGTACAACCATTACACTTGAGCATCACACCGAATCAGTATCAATTACATTTGTGAATTTTTTGCGGTATAGACATACTGTATAACATTTTGGCGTTCATGTATAACGTAACATGGATTTGTAAGTAAAAGATGCATAGACAACAATTTTTCATGTGAACCTACAGTAAATAGCGGTAAGTCACTTTGTGCAGAAGCCCTTAGCATTTTCAGGAAGTTCAGGGAATCGTTCCATAACTTCTTGAATGTTCTGTCAGCAGCTTTTTGCAAAGTAGAATGATGTGGAAGTGCTGAAAGCAACTGATTACTCTTTCTTTACTGGAGGGAAAGAAAAGAAACTAATAACTACATTACTCTTGAGACTTGTTCACCAGAGAAGTTCCCACAACGCCAGACAGGTAAGTAATGTGAGAATTACATCGGTCCGAACTTCCGGTCGAGCTTCCTAACGAATTTGTGTTAACACAGCTACCCTCTAGTAATTTTCGATCTGCTTGCCCCTGAGTTCGAGGGGGCACTGTAGGAGAGAAGCGTGGTCATCTGAAAACACCGACTTCGTCACCTCTGCCTTTCGCCCAAATTGAGTGTGCTCGAGTTTTTACATTTATAGACTCGTGAAGTTTCCGTATAAATCAGAGACTATTTGTTGCGATCTTTATGACTACCATTGTTCAACACACACTAAATATTTATTAGTAACGAAAAACAAAGTTACTACTTTTCGTTGGAAATTACGCAAACACTGGGATTATTTCTTTCTTACTTTCACTCATTAATCATTCTTTTGTTCCTGCTTTATTTCTTGTGAAGAGCAGGGAGCTATCTCGTTGTAGTGTCTCGAGTTCCAAAATTATTTTTGTGTTTTTGTAATTAAATGCTTTTACGGTTTTCTTTGAATAAATCCAAGTAATGTTTGCAAATTAGCTCGTAAAATATTGCATGGGTTCTGAGCCTATTAGGACAACTCTTAGACACATTTACTTTAATAATCATGAACTGAATCTTGCATCAAATTATTGTGATTGCGTGGCGTAAATGCTGTTATATGCAATGACCAAGAGAAAAACAATCTCGTGTCGATAAGAGTCCGTAATTACTACTACGTAAAGTACCTATTTTAGCACCACAAAATCAACTATGCCACTGTAAATGACTATCAATATTAATATTTCTCACTATAATGATTTAACAGGGCATAGTCTCACACCTTTCCTTTATAACATGACTTGAAGTTACGTCTTTGTTGTTTCGAAGCCAGGCCAGCTGGAAAATCGATCCTCTATTGTACACCGACTTGTCTCTATGCAAATAAACTCTCCTCCAGGTCCACAGGCTCGTATTAAATAGAAATGTTATACTAGTTGCGCAAGCAGTTGCGTGACTGTAAAGAAAAGTGTTAAAATTCAAACTAAAGGCGGCTATCTTGTACTTCCTGCCATGCTATGTTGTATTGACTGCCCAGAGTGCTAGAATTGCTACACATGCTTTGTTATTTGACACAGGGCGATTATAACCATGAAATGAAAGCCTTAAATAACAGTTTAAATTAAAAATCTATTTCACAATTAATAACACGTTATACAGGCGTACAGACCTGGAAAACGAAGAGCGATCTGATAACCACGGCAGAGTCAGAGAAAGAGCGCCAGAGACAGAATGCCAACGAGAGGGACACGATCTCTCGTATCTTATCTTCATGGGCCTTCCACGCGATGTAAGTTGCAGCAGTAGAATCGTTCGGCAGTTAGCTTCGAATGCCGGTTCTCTAAATTTTCTCAATAGTGTTTCTCGAAATGAACGTCGTCTTACCTCCAGGGATTCCCATTTGAGTTCCCGAAGCATTCCCAACACTTACGTGTTGTCCGAGCCTACCGGTAACAAATCTAGCGCTCACGTCCGAATTGCTTCGATGTCCTCCTCCAGTTCGACCTGGTATAGGTCCCAGACACTATTCAAGAGTAGGTCGCACCAGCTACCTGCATGTGGTCTCCTTTACAGATGAATCACACTTTCCTACAATTTTCCCAATAAACCGAAGTCTACCATTCCCCTTCTTTGCACAATCCTCGCATGCTCCTTCCATTTCATATCGCTTTGCAACGTTACGTCCACGTATTTAGACGAATGTGTCAAGCAGTACGCTAGTAATGCTGCATTACTCATGCGCATTAACTTACATTTCCCCACATTTACAGCTGGCTCCCATTCATTACAAGAACTAGAAATTTTGTCTAAGTCGTCTTGTATCTTTCTACAGTTACTCAGCTTGGAAACCTTTCCGTACACTACAGTATCATCAGCATACAACCGCAGGCTGCTACCCACCCTGGCCGCCAAATCATTGTATATAGATAACAACAGCGCTCCTATTACACTTCCCTGGGGCACGGCTGACGAAACCCTTGTACCTGATGTACCGCCGTCGAAGGCGACGTACTGGGTTCTATTACTTAAGACGTCTTCCGAGCCGCTCACATATCTGTGATCTTATTCCATATGCTCGTACCTTCGTTAACAACCTGCAATGGGCCACTGTGTCAAGTGCTTTCCGGAAATCTAGAAATATGGAATCTACCTGATGCCCATCATCCATAGGAAGCAGTTTGTCCTGTGAAAATAAGGCAAGTTGAGTTTCGCACGAAGTATGCTTTCTAAAACCATACTGTTTCGTGGACAGAAGCTTCTCAGTCCCAAGAAAATTAATAACATTCTAACGAAGAATATGTTCAAGGACTTTGCAGCTAAACGAGGGTAGGGATGTTGGTTAATTTTGCTGGTCCGTTCTTTAATCAATCTTATACACAAGAGTCACCTTCGCTTTTTGCCAGTCACTTGGGACTTCATGTTGCACGAGAAATTCGCGATAAATGCGAGCTAGGTAAGGATCCAATGCCGTAGAGTAAAACAGTATTGGGATTCCATCCGCATCTGGTGGCTTATTTGCTTTGAAATCTTTCAGTTGTTCCAGGGATGCTCATTACTATGTCGCCCATACGGACGTCTGTCCGATGGTCACATGATCTGTCCAATGGTCAAATGACGGTATGTTTGTACGATTCTCGTGTGTGAACGATTTCTTGAACGCGAATTTTAAAACCTCGGCTTTCGTTTTACTAACTTCAACTGCCACACCAGACTAGTCAACAACGGACCCACTTAGTGATTTTATTTAGGACCAGAATTTTCTCGGGTTCTCTGCCAAATCTTTTGCTAAAGTATGACGGTCGAAGAAAACGCACGGATCTCTGCTGACCTTTGCTTATCATTTGTGCGCTCTCTTTTGCACCAAGAGTGTAACAGCCTCTGCTTCCTCAGCATCTTTCCGAATTTCGTTATTAAACCGGTCTTTTCTATCCTTTATCCAGTTACTAGGCACATAACTCTCTAGACCACGATTTACGATCTGCGTGAACTTTGCACAAAATCCCTCTACGTCCATCTTACTGGAACTAAGTGATGTCAGTTCACTCTCTAAGTGAGAAGCTAACAGCTGCTTAACTGCTCTCTCTAGCAGAAACACTCTCCTAGCCTTCTTGACTGATTTACTACCATGCATTTCTCCAAGTGATTTATTAACTTTCGTAACCATAGCTGTTATAATGGCATCATGATCTCTAATCCCCGTTTTTATACCAACATTGTCGATAAGATGAGGTCCATTTGTAGCTTCAAGGTCTAAGATATCCCCATTGTGTGTGGACTGCCGAGCTATCCGCTCAAGACAGTTTTCAGAAAATTTGTTCAAAAGTTTTTTCCAGACTGTCTGTCTGTATCCCCCACAATGAATCCACAGATATTTAAGCTTATACTTGGTAGATTAAAGACCCTCCCACTAGTATTGTATGACCTTGGTATTTAGGCGCTACTGACCGTAGACTTTCTTTGAATGAATCTAGAACTGTCTGAGCAGAGTGGCCGGTAAACACATCAAAAATGGTTCAAATGGCTCTAAGCATTATGGGACTTAACATCTGAGGTCATCAGTCCCCTTGACTTAGAACTACTTAAACCTAACTAACCTAAGAACATCACACTCCATGCCCGAGGCAGGATTCGAACCTGCGACCGCAGCAGCAGCGCGGTTCCGGACTGAAGCTCCTTGAAGGTAAAAACATCCAGAAATTAACTTGGTTTCACTTACACGTGTTAAACGCGACCAGATAACTTCACTGTCGCACTCCATTTCGACCTCAATAGAGACAATGTTTTTGTCAACTGCTATGAACACTCCCCTTCCTAAGGCTTCTAATCTGTCTTTACGACATACGTTACACGACTTGCTAAAGACATCAGAGCTTTCCACTTCGTGTTCCAGTGCGAAAGTTTTCCTGGAAGGCAGTAAATTCGGTAACTTAACTACGAATACTTCGACAGTTTGATGATAAAATACTGAGAGTGTCTTTACTTTGAACGTGGTCTGACTTCCCTTGCTGCATACCGTCTGGCGAGTGTTCATCAGAGTACCTCAAACTACCGCCTAGTCTGAAGAACCTTCATGTGCCCTTCATAAGTAATTTGCTACCTGCAGGCCGTGGTGGCCGAGCGGTTCTAGGCGCTTCAGTAGGAACCGCGCATCTGCTACGGTCACAGTTTCTAATCCTTCCTCGGGCATGGATGTGTGTGATGTCCTTAGGTTAGTTAGGATTAAGTAGTTTTAAGTTCTAGGGGACTGATGACCTCAGATGTTAAGTCCCATAGTGCTCAGAGCCATTTGAACAATTTTGAACTCTGCTACCCGAGTAGCTGCTTCCTTCGTGTGGTGCACCACCGACCTATCGAGGAGAATCCCACAAATCCCCACCCGATAACGCAGGTCTACAAATCTGCGGTCGAGGAACCGTTTGGTTGACACCCTCCACTCGGCTCCAAACCAAAGGACTCCGATCAACTCTGGGAATAATGCTGCAAATTGCGATCTCTGGTTGCATTCCACGCGTGAGGACAGAAGTCTTCCCGATCTGCACCAGCCGGCTGTATGAACTGACGATGGAGTCAGAACGCATGCGACAGACGTCGTTAGTGCGACGTGAGCCACAGCTTTCAGATAACTCCACCCTGCACGCCCGATAGGCGGAGGCAGGGCCGCCTCCACATCTCGGATGAAGCCCCTCAGTAGACATACCGAGCACATATTCGCTTTCTTTCCAGTCCTGAACGCTTTCTGCCTAAGAGGCTCCATAACACGCCTAACGTTCGACCTCCCTATCGCTAGTAAACCTCTCCGCCCGTGTCCTGCTCGGACCCTGCTGAAACACTGGCCACGTTTCCACACACACGTGAAGGGGCGAGACCAGACGGCCAGTCTCCATATTGGCCCTCCGCCCCGAGCGACACGAACACATTACCACCCGCCGCTCATCCTGCTATGAAGGTGGATCCATCGCGTCAGGTACACTAGGAGGTTCCTCGGCAGCAGAGCCCATGGGCAAAACAAGCGACACCTGAGGTGTCCTATGCCATCGCTACACCCCGAGGCAACAGCCTGAAGGTGACTGACCGTTGCCAGCCGGCCGGGGTGGCCGAGCGGTTCTAGGCGCTTTAGTCTGGAACCGCGCGACCGCTACGGTCGCAGGTTCGAATCCTGCCTCGGGCATGGATGTATGTGATGTCTTTAGGTTGGTTAGGTTTAAGTAGTTCTAAGTTCTAGGGGACTGATGACCTCAGATGTTGAGTCCCATAGTGCTCAGAGCCATTTGAACTGACCGTTGCCAAAAGAGCAATCGGCTGTTCGCAAACTGCGGCCAGCTCCTCCTGCGTCAGCACACAGCATGCACACATCCTGATCACCCTAGCGAGACTAAATGAGGAAGTAAACCATAAAAGGAGATAGAATCCCAGATATGCAACTTGCTACCCTCGTGCTGTGTCACCAGTGGAAGCTGATGCGTTAATGGGCTGTTCAGTGAGCAAGTGCTGCGGTCCAGACTGAATGAATTTACCCTTACAAAAACGTGAGATTTAACCTCTTAAAAAAGAACAACACGTATGAGATTTAATAAAAGAAAAGAGAAAAAATAACCACTTAAGTTGTCGCTTTGTAGATGTATATCAGCCAAACTCGGCGGCCTCTACGTTGCCGAAGCAATCGGTCAAGAACTTTTGAAGATATTTGCTACGAACAACAATGTACAGGTTTCTACCAAAACAAACTGCAAGACTGCAAGACGAAAATGCTGCGCTATGTTGTGCTGTGAAAATGGGCGATTTTGTTCTTTTTTCTCGCAGTCAGTTTTAACTACGATAGCTAGGAATTTACCACCTAGTAAAGTGTTTGCTCTTCGATGTATGCATGCTCTTTCTCCTTATGTATAATTTTAAACAAACTGTACACACAGCTACGTGCTGTTTTCTTTTCTTCCTCACAGTCGCTGTTAATAGGAAATAGGAAAACTGTATTTTCGGCGTATCAGTTTACCTATTTTACCTACACATTTGCAGAGTAAAAGTAGGCGAAATACTGTTACTGAAAATCCAGCAGCATAAGCCACATACCAATTATCCCATCCAGTTTACCCATTCATTTTAAGCGACTTCAATTCCCAATCAAGATTTCGTTGGTAATAACAATAAGCAAGGCTCAAGATCAGAGAGAGGGAGAGAAGAGGATATTCACAGAGACAGTAAAGGAAATGGAAATAGATATGGAGAAGGGGGGGGGGGACACTGAAGAGCAGAGGGGAGAAGGTGACGCACAGAGATGGGGAGCTGGAGGAGATAGAAAAAGAGAGGGGGATACTACATTTTGCTGGAAAATCGTATGTGCATTATTTACAAAGATGAGCGGAAACATTTGGCTACTGACCACCGCAACACTGAGTGCAGCATGGTGGCGTTGTGGGCACGTGACTTGGAAACGAAAGTATATAAACAGAAAGGAGGGAAATGAGGACTGATTCTACCGACAGTACAACTCCAAATGAGGAAATACATTGACATAAGCGACCTGGACACAGGGCAGATTCTTACGGCGCTTACCCGAGAATAAGCATATTGGAATCAGCGAATATGGTGGCTATTCGCGTGCTGTCGTGGAAAGTGGTTGGTAAATGGTGAAACGACGAGTAGGCTACGAGGTGTTGGACGTCCACACATCACAAAATGTGAAGGTTAAAGGCTTGCCCACTCTGCCAAAGAAGCACAGGAGGGGATAAGTGGTATATGTGACAACAGTGTAAAGTGCTGAGGCAGGCACAAGTGTTTCGGACCTCAATGTTCAGCGCGCAAAATGGCGCTGAGCACTATGCGACTTAACTTCTAAGGTCATCAGTCGCCTAGAACTTAGAACTAATTAAACCTAACTAACCTAAGGACATCACACACATCCATGCCCGAGGCAGGATTCGAACCTGCGACCGTAGCAGTCGCTCGGTTCCAGGCTGTAGCGCCTAGAACCGCACGGCCACTCCGGCCGGCGGCTCAGCAACAGGTGACTCATATGTCTCCCTATGTTGATCCAACGGCATCGTCAGTTACGACTGTGGTGGACACCACATCATCGAGATTGCTCCGTGGATCAATGGAAACGTGCCGCCTGGTCGGATGAATCACATTCTTTGTTACACCATGCCGATGATCTTGTCCGGATATGACGTCGTCCAGGCGAATAGTTGGGCGTCATGTGACCCGTGGTAGTAATCGTAGTCACTGCGACAGCTGTGGACAACGTGAACATTATTGCGAAGTACCCGCATTTCTTTCTGTTCTGATGTATTTTCCAGCAGGATAACTGTCCGTGTCAGAAGATGAGAATCGTGTTGTATTGATTCGAGAAGAATGACAGTGAACTCACGGTGATACCAAATTCGCCAGATCCGAACCCGATGAAACACATCTGAGGCGCTATCGCGTGACAGCTCCTCTCTCGCAAACCTCTGTCCACTAACTTATGGAAATTGCGTGACCTATGCGTAGAAAGCTGGTCTCACATACATCCGTAAACTTAACACGGAATAGTCGATTATGTGCCAAACAGAATGGCTGCTGTATTACGTTCCAAAAGCTGACCAAAACGCTATTAAGTAGCTAGTTACAATCTTTTCACTCATTAGTATATAAAGATTGAGCGAACAGGGCGTTTGATCTGTGTGAAGGTCTACAGCGTAATTGTATACCTACGTTACAATATATCTATTTTAATCGTGTAAACAGCGGTGTATTTCAGATATTTATGCATAATGCGGTTTATCTTTTATTAAATAGTTTGTTGTATGCTGACATTATCTCATATGAATCGACGATACAATAACAAAATGCAAAATGTTTCTTTGTCATTGTACTTTATGTACACTGTCTGTGGCACATCTTCAGCACTGATCGAAGTGACATTTAGAATGTTTCTTCGTAGTTCTGATAAATCCGCAAAGCATAGCTTTCAGACCACTGTATTTCAACACCGCGTAAAATTATAATAGGCTGAATAACGCCGCACAGCTTGTAAAGTTTTCGCATTACATTAAACTTTACTGCCGGAAAATATGTTTCAACAAGGGCTAAATTCATCAAGGTGTGCTGTTCTCGTCCATAATTCCTTGCATAAATAAGCTAGTCTCCTTCACGAGTTTTTAAGTACTGGCATATTGGGAAAGAATGCCTTAAAATATAGTGATTTTAGCCAAGGAAACGATTATTGCATAATTTACTCGCAAAGTAACGGTTATTGCAGCCTCTGTAACAGTTACTCCGAAAATTTTACGTCATTTAGCGACTTATATGGAAACTGGCCACCTCTTTGTAAGCTACTGGTTATAATGCCTGCGCTGACGTTACATTCCAGGTAAATAATGTTATGAATTGTCAGTATCTTTATACGAACTTAGCTACAATATAAAGTGTAAAATGACCTGTTCGTTGACGGGTCGTTAAAATCTAATCTTTCCGCCCCCGAATTGTTTCTACACTCCTGGAAATTGAAATAAGAACACCGTGAATTCATTGTCCCAGGAAGGGGAAACTTTATTGACACATTCCTGGGGTCAGATACATCACATGATCACACTGACAGAACCACAGGCACATAGACACAGGCAACAGAGCATGCACAATGTCGGCACTAGTACAGTGTATATCCACCTTTCGCAGCAATGCAGGCTGCTATTCTCCCATGGAGACGATCGTAGAGATGCTGGATGTAGTCCTGTGGAACGGCTTGCCATGCCATTTCCACCTGGCGCCTCAGTTGGACCAGCGTTCGTGCTGGACGTGCAGATCTTGCTGGCCAGGGTAGTTGACTTACACCTTCTAGAGCACGTTGGGTGGCACGGGATACATGCGGACGTGCATTGTCCTGTTGGAACAGCAAGTTCCCTTGCCGGTCTAGGAATGGTAGAACGATGGGTTCGATGACGGTTTGGATGTACGGTGCACTATTCAGTGTCCCCTCGACGATCACCAGTGGTGTACGGCCAGTGTAGGAGATCGCTCCCCACACCATGATGCCGGGTGTTGGCCCTGTGTGCCTCGGTCGTATGCAGTCCTGATTGTGGCGCTCACCTGCACGGCGCCAAACACGCATACGACCATCATTGGCACCAAGGCAGAAGCGACTCTCATCGCTGAAGACGACACGTCTCCATTCGTCCCTCCATTCACGCCTGTCGCGACACCACTGGAGGCGGGCTGCACGATGTTGGGGCGTGAGCGGAAGACGGCCTAACGGTGTTCGGGACCGTAGCCCAGCTTCATGGAGACGGTTGCGAATGGTCCTCGCCGATACCCCAGGAGCAACAGTGTCCCTAATTTGCTGGGAAGTGGCGGTGCGGTCCCCTACGGCACTGCGTAGGATCCTACGGTCTTGGCGTGCATCCGTGCGTCGCTGCGGTCCGGTCCCAGGTCGACGGGCACGTGCACCTTCCGCCGACCACTGGCGACAACATCGATGTGCTGTGGAGACCTCACGCCCCACGTGTTGAGCAATTCGGCGGTACGTCCACCCGGCCTCCCGCATGCCCACTATACGCCCTCGCTCAAAGTCCGTCAACTGCACATACGGTTCACGTCCACGCTGTCGCGGCATGCTACCAGTGTTAAAGACTGTGATGGAGCTCCGTATGCCACGGCAAACTGGCTGACACTGACGGCGGCGGTGCACAAATGCTGCGCAGCTAGCGCCATTCGACGGCCAACACCGCGGTTCCTGGTGTGTCCGCTGTGCCGTGCGTGTGATCATTGCTTGTACAGCCCTCTCGCAGTGTCCGGAGCAAGTATGGTGGGTCTGACACACCGGTGTCAATGTGTTCTTTTTTCCATTTCCAGGAGTGTATTATGTCCTAGCGTAGTCAGAAGGATCAGTGCCTACTGCGTATAGAAATGAGAAACCACAATTGGCAGAGTGAAGATAAATTTCATTTTCTATGGTACATAATATTAAAGACTGTCTTTAATTATGGAGCGTGCTGTAACGTTTTTTTTTACTCAGGGTAATCACAAAAGCAGCACAATGAGGCCCTCAGACTGTTGCATAACTTGATTATGAAAGTGAACGTTGGAAAGAGGAGTAAGTAGCGTATAAATTGCAAGGCTGACGTGAAAGAGAAGTTTATAGTGCAAATGTGAGAAGTAAGTTAGTGAAACATACATACAGCTAAACATGAGTCATTTCTTTATATCTCTTTATGGAAAGGTCGAACTGATTCTAACGAAGCTGGAGAAACGAAGATGTCTCGTGAGAAATGCAACAGAAACGAGGAAAAAACATGTGACATTCCCTGGTGGTGTGCGTCAGAAATCGAAAGACGCCGGGAGAATACTGTACGTGCACCCCAACAAACAGGAATGTGATCCCGCCGTGACGTCGCAGAAAAGAACTCAATGCGATTTGCGTCCTCATATTGTTATTGGGGACGGAAAGTTAGCTGTGGTTGGTTAGAACGTCGACAGAGCCGGCCGCGGTGGCCGTGCGGTTCTAGGCGCTCTAGTCCGGAGCCGCGCTGCTGCTACGGCCGCAGGTTCGAATCCTGCCTCGGGCATGGATGTGTGTGATGTCCTTAGGTTAGTTAGGTTTAAGTAGTTCTAAGTTCTAGGGGACTGATGACCACAGCAGTTGAGTCCCATTGTGCTCAGAGCCATTTTAACCATTTTTGAACGTCGACAGACACTCGTATCAGTATCATTGCCTAGCTAAAGAGACTACATGGATTTTTGACGGGTAAAAGTGTAATGCAATAATCTTTTTTTAATTTTAAATCATTATTTTCTGAACAGCAGCAATATAGCTGTGAGGAAAACTGAAAAGAAGAGTAAACAAATAAAACTGTCACACTCTCAAATTCCATCAACGCTTAATAATTGCTCCAAGTCGAGAGTGATGCGCAAGTAACTGTTCCAGATAAAATACGATTCTAAATTAGAACATAATGACATGACGGATCTTATATTATGCGAGAGCTTTAAAACTGAAGGGTTTCGTCGTTTCTGATTGCCCATTTTGTCGTTGTGTCCAATGTAAATGTTACAGGAAACGTTGTCCGTTTTCGAAAACTGAACATTATAGTTCTCCTGCAAACCTTGCTGTGCTTACACTAGTAGAAGGCGAAATGTTGTGAAGAAAAACTTAGCCACAGTGTAGGGGTTTCTTTCAGAACTAGTGTACACTAGAGGAAATTAAAAAAGCAAATAATATTAACGAAATGGTTAACTCTTTCTTAAGTGTTTTCCTACTCCTACAGAACATCGAGTATCCTTTTCTCTTGCAACAAACAATGATAAAATTAAGGGGAAAAGGGATGGATAACACCTTGAATAAAAGTGTATTTGCATCAGGAGCGCAAAGCTTTAACTAACTTATAGAGCAAGTCGGACAACCTGTGATATTTGAAACTTAAATTTCCAGAGTATGTGTTGGACAGGGACACGAACTGAGATTGGCAAAGGCAAAGGTCCCGAGTTCGAGTCTCGGTCGGGCACACAGTTTTAATCTGCCAGGAAGTTACACGAACTGAGATGTTTACCCTCGGCAAATAAATGTTACGAACACGTAGTAGTAGACTGTAGATATGAGTGCGTACTTAGAAGAGCAGGTGGGGGATGGGGAGAGTGTGAGATGGATATCTATGATCAGTTGGTGGGAGCGCTCCCCGTCAAAAGCAAAGAACAGAGTTGGTATACTGCTTTGGCACTAGTTGGTAAATTTGATATTCTAAATATTCTGGTCGGTGGCGTCTCAGAAAAAGCAAGGCGTCAATAGATATCATAGCAAAGAAGAGGATGTCCAACAGCCCAATCATGTGAATTACAAAGAAACATCGTTCTACGCTTGACCCAGTGACTGAAAAGCGAAGGGAAGCGGGCACAACAAAGAGTAAGCGTTCCGATCAATCTCCGTAAGACGTGGAACCATCAAAATGTTGCTCGTCTCGGCAGTATCGTCGACCTGGCTCAGAATGTTCAGAGTAACTGGTCTCTAAGACAGTAAAGAGTGGGCGTTGTCCTCATATTAATGTGAAAAATAATAAATAAATAAACAAATACATAAAAAGTCATGAAGTATCATTTCAATATGCATCAGCCGAAAGTTGGAATTTTCATTCTGTATACAGTAAAAATATGTGGCTTCTAGTATTCCGAGAAACACCTGGCGACAAAACATGATCGTCTCATTATTTTCAACTAGTATTACTGAATTGCAGATGATCTATGTCGTCTTTATCGCGTAGAGACAGCTGAGCAAGTGCCAATTAGCACAAGTTTTCCCGAAAGCTTACGGCGTTTGCATTAAACAGCTGAATAAGCGAATCTCTTCCGCCTTCAATGCCCTTAAGTACGGGAGGTTTAAGTTAAATCCCATTAACCGCACTCGGTCTGAACGAACATAATTAAGTAAAACTTGAAGCAGAAATAAACTTCGCGAGACTCTTCCGGGGTGTCAACGGCTGCTAGCTGCTTGTGGAAGTGTGGTGGCAACCGCTCTGAGCGACATGAGAACTCGGGAAAGTTTTCACAAGGGTGGCGTAGAACATCCTCTTAAAGGAATCTTCCCCCAGTTTTCAGAAAGTACCACTCGAACAGATTTTAGAGAAATTTATGATCCTTTTAACTATGCAAGAAAGTAGGTCGATGGCTTTTGACGTTTGAACTATAAATACATGCTCACCTCCGGTGCAATATTTTGCATTAGTTTTCATTAAATGATGAAAGATTACTTTCCTCTTAAAAAATCTGTCACTTGTGCATAGTTCTGGAGTTCATATTCCAATCGGAGCGTGCTAATGTTACTCTTTTTATCAGTGACTACTATTAAGTTTTCGTCCACAATAGAGATAGGAAACTGAAATGCTCTAGAACTTGCTAAACTTGTGGTTCCTTTCCTGGGGCGGAATTTAGCTTCTACTGTCGTATTGAAAATTCTTTTACGCCTTGTGTAAAACCTTAACAAATAACACAGCTCTTTCCAAGTTTTCATGGCTTTTAATCAGCGTTACTGTGTACAAACGTATTTCTAACATCCATCACAAGAGGTTGCTGAATATTTTCGAAATAATTGTACTTTTCATAAAATACTCAGGTTGATTTCCACTATCCCTCTATTTCTACTTTTAATTATTTTTCTTTTGCTTCCATTACGTTTTGAAGGTGTTTATTTCACTCGGCATTATTTCGCTTACCTTACCCGAGGTTCTTAGCTAATGTGACTATTTCAAGATCCATTGCCTAATACGTTTCCCCCTATGGTAATATTCAATACAAGTGAAACATTGATTTCCTTTAGATTATTGTAGATTTCGCAAAATGAAAAAAACAATCCGTAAAGTTTCAGCCCATGGTTGCCCACTAGATACACTGCGATACTGAAAATAATTTCTTGTACTTACATTACGTGCTGAGTGCGGTAGAGTTCTCGCTTCCCGCGCCCGGTTTCCCGGGTTCTATTCCCGGTGGGGTCAGGGATTTTCTCTGCCTCGTGATGACTGGGTGTTGTGTGATGTCCTTAGGTTAGTTAGGTTTAAGTAGTTCTAAGTTCTAGGGGACTGATGACCATAGATGTTAAGTCCCATAGTGCTCAGAGCCATTTGAGCCATTACGTGCTGAAACACACGAGTTTCGCTCAGACTCGTATACTTTGACAGATGCTTTGACTATCACAGAGATGTGAATGCTGAGTGGCATCACCAGTTCATAAGACTAGTAAAATTTTTTGTTCGGTGCTGCACAGTAACGAGTATTACATGCTTCCGATTTTGGTTGATTCAGTTGAATGTGAAATGGTTTATTTATACAGAGCTGCATTAAAATGGGGAGACAGGGAGGCGTCTCATTGGACATATACAGAGTATATTTTCGAATCTCCAGATGGCTCTGAGCACTATGGGACTTAACATCTGAGGTCATCAGTCCCCTAGAACTTAGAACTACTTAAACCTAACCAACCTAAGGACATCACAGACATCTATGACCTAGGCAGGATTCGAACCTGCGACCGTGGCGGTCGCGCGGTTCCAGATGGAAGCGCCTAGAACTGCTCGGCCACACAGCGAATCTCCAGGCGGATGTATCGAAATGGAATTATCAATCAATCTGGACAACCCAAAAATACGGCAACTGTCAATCTCAATGGAAATACATCCGCAATCACATCCAAAATAACCTTAATAACTGCGTTTTTACTCTTCATAAGACGTAGAATAGCACGCTGTGAAAGTTTTGCCCAGATCTTTTATTTTAATATGTTTAGTTACTGCATAATTAATTGGCATCTGATGTTGCCACTGCAAGTACTCTCTGCAGGCAGTCTCCTGAACTTTCCAGTCATCGTGGTGGTACAAAAATTTTTTAAAGTCTGTCTCGCACAAAAATCATGTTACATATTCTGAAATTAACGTACGATTTAGGTCTATATGGCGTCTTTATGTATGTCAAAAGTCTGTCGTTAATTTGAATTAGGGTTGGAATTACATATTTTACTGAAATAGATAACTACTTGAGACTTGGCACGCACAATTTTTTGAGCAGCTTGAGTGTAAAAATAGAGCCGACCGGCTCCGATTGGTTTATTGCTGGTGGAAGTAGTTCAGCCTGCTACCTATAAAATAGCAACGAAATTAAACAGGACAATACACAGCATTCAAAAACGCGAATGTTCAAAAAATGGTTCAAATGGCTCTGAGCACTATGGGACTCAACATCTTAGGTCATAAGTCCCCTAGAACTTAGAACTACTTAAACCTAACTAACCTAAGGACATCACACACACCCATGCCCGAGGCAGGATTCGAACCTGCGACCGTAGCGGTCCCGCGGTTCCGGACTGCAGCGCCAGAACCGCACGGCCACCGCGGCCGGCACGCGAATGTTACTGAGGATTCTTCCATGACTTCTTGGTAGAACAATTCCAAATTTAAGGTTGAATGACAAGTACATTGCTTTTGGTCTACTGATTTTTGTTTGTTTTCGACTACATCCCAGATTATTCGGCCATCTTCAGGAAACAACCGGCGTCTGAAAGGGACACTAGATCTTGGGTAGCCAAACATTGTGACCGAAGGTAAGTCACTTGCATACATTGTTGTGCACCAAACTTGTTTCTCAACGTTGAAAACACATTTTACACAATGGACAATGTTACGCACAATAAATAATTAAGCCACACAATATTATAGATTTAATGGTTATAATGCTAAATTATGTGTGGTCTTGACATTGGCTGAGAAACTATTAAACTGAGCAATCTTCTTTTACACCTAGCTACAAACTATTGCATCATAACCATCTAACATGTAAGAGCGTAAGATTATGTATATTAATTATTGTGTATAATACTGTCCACTGCTAAAGTTTGGTTTACAATGTTAAAATACGTGTTTGTTGAACAACATAACAGTTCCTCAGCCAATGTCAAGACCTCAAAAAATTTAGAATTATAACCATTTAATCTGTAATATTGTGTAGTTTAAATATTTACTGTGCTTCACATTGTCCGCTGTGTAAAGTGTAATTTCAACTTTAAAAGACAACTTTGATGCACAGTACTTTATGCAATAGATTGTATCTTTGTTTATAGCGTTTGGTAACCTAAGAACTAGGTGATGGTCAGTTGTTTACTGAACATGGCCTAATAAGCCAAAAACTAGTTTGAAATAAAAATCAGTAGAACAAAAACATTGTACTTGCTATTCATCCTTAAACCTAAATGTTATATAACTTCGTTTGTTGTTTTAATATTTCTCCTCGCCAATTTAGTTGTAATTTAGTTACCTTCCTCAAAAATATTAGTATTCCAAAGTGGCAACGACCGGTAGAAAACAGTAAAACAATGCGTTGTAGCAGGTAGAGTCTATGGTGCGGTCGGGAGTGAGAGACTCTTTGGTTTCAGATTATTTGGGAAACATTGCACCGCGCACAAAAAAGTTTTTAAAATAATTACACGTGGAAAACAAGCGAATATGGGCAGGACAGCCAGGAATAACAGTTGTGAAGTGTTATTGCAGCCAATTTGTATCCCGTAATTCGGAATGAATTGGAATTCGTCACAGAAGTGAAGTCCACCGAGCACTATAGATAAGCGGTGACGTACACTGCGATCTCGCTATACTTTTAAATTCTTTGTGATTTTATGACAGATAAAGAAATAATTAGTTATACTGAAGTTACATATTTCATTTGGCTCTCATGGTTATTCCATAAGAGAGTTCAATGCATTGTGGGCACTAAATACTACTTCATTGTTTCTAAGATAATATGGACACTTATTAAAAAAAAACGAGAGTTCTATGTAAGGCAATGGATATGACTACTATATTGCAGAACGTTTTTTGCAATGACAAGATATATTGAAACCAGCGCCAAAAAAGAGGCTTTGTAAGTAGCGAAAAACTTGAAATAAGGATTACACTTAGAGATTTGAAGTTTTGCATCAGCGTACACAAATATATAACTATATTGTCTGAAATAGTATTCATGCAGCAACAACGCTAAATTAGCAAACAGTAATTAGTGACTGTGTTGACTGGTCTGTGCTTTAGTAGTCTTGACACAGTATATGCACACTTCTATGCCAGTTTATGATATTGAGTTCTCTAAAAACGGTGTACTAAGTTAATGATTGGCGTCGTTGTGCTTTGAGCGTAATACGACAAAAACAGTAATAAGAAGATTTGTGAATATCCTTCTCGACTATTTGCATACTTCTATTTCTCTTTCTCTGCAGAGAATTTGATTGTTTACGAGTTCCATCGGGACGCTTTGGGTACTGATCCTTAAGACTGTGGTACATAAGCATATTAGGTGGTCGTACTTAATATCACCGGCAAGAGACCGTTACGAGAATAAAGGGGAGTGGAGACTTCAGACCGGGTTCGATTATAGAGCATTGCTTTGAATTTTTCGGGCATGAAGATGTAAAGAACAGGGAAGTTCAGATCAAATGTGAAGCTGCATGAATAAAGAACAGCGAGAATGACACGCAAACCGCAGAAGTGGCGTCAAATGCCAACTACGATAGGAGCCATACGACACTTTTTAGGAAACGTATTCGTAATTTTACATAAAACTCGGTAATTATTGTCTTCTTTACTGTAGGTTTGGGTAAAACCACTCAACTCCCGCTTCTCTAAAGAATCGAAATCCAATCGATTACTTTAAAAATGAGTTAATGTGTTAAATATTTAATGTTAATTATGCAGGCGAGAAATTTTTTTGAAAAGTTTTGAAATTATAAAGTTTGTTGGAAGACGCTAAGTGCTCTCATTAACAAACACTGTACGTATGTAGTCTGTGTTTTGTTCTCCGTTCTGAGCAATAGCTAGTTTCTGACGCAGCTCAATGTTTATGAAGCCATATTTGCTTAACTATTGTGTCGTACGATGATATATTTCAGAATGTTCATTCAGTGGTATATTTAGATACTGTCTGCATAATTTGTAGCGAATAGAGTTAGTAATAAGAACATATAAATTAAAACGATATGCCTGATTATGAACTTTTACTGCAAAAAGAGCTAAAATGTGAACAGCGATAAACTTTTTTCCTTTCATCGTTTTGCGGAGGGTGTCACTGAGAAAAATTGTCACTAAGATTTCAAATTATGTGTAAAGTTTTTGTCATTCTCAATTACTGAATAATATACTTTGGTCTTTGCGCACCGTAAGTTCCTCTGCCTCAAGACAAATACACAGGTCCGGGCTAAGGCGCTGCAATCATGGACTGTGCGGATGGTCCCGGCGGAGGTTCGAGTCCCCCCTCGGGCATGGGTGTGTGTGTGTGTTTGTCCTTAGGATAATTTAGGTTAAGTAGTGTGTAAGCTTAGGGACTGATGACCTTAGCAGTTAAGTCCCATAAGATTTCACACACACACAAATACACAGTTCTAATGGTAATATTTTCCTTACAGCGTTAAGCCCTTAACATACGATTATATCTCTTTAACGAGCACATTTTGACATTTTAAATTTTTTTAAATACGGCCAATAAGAAATAGGAAACATCTTTTGGAACATTGTTTCTGGGAAAACAGCGAGCAAAATTAAAATAAAAGTTTTTAAATAAAAAGGGTCTAAACCGCTTGTAATTTTTTAGAATTTTAAAATTTGTTAATTAGGTGACAGGTTTCTTACGCTTCCATATCTCCCCATGATGACATCTGGCGCTATGTAGCGCCGATAAACATTTATGACCAGTGCATGCCCTTTTGCAGTTAATTGCAGTTAAGTAGTGGAGGTTCCGTCCACTGTCTCCCGCATAATGTCATTTACTGCCATTAGTTGAGAGTATGACATAATTTCGCAATGAGACTGTAATAGAGTCTGATTACTATTGGCGTAAATAAGAGACTATATATATGAATCATGCAACATCTTCCTTAATTACCTTGAAAACAAAATTTTTGAAGAAATAATAAGCCAAAACAGTACAAATTAATATATTTGTACCTTTGTGTTCATGACATAATTTGCTTGATAGATGAAACACATGATCGGATACTACAGTTACGCAGAGACGTCAATAACTGTTCATCCAAAAATACATTTCACCCTTGAAACTGAAACAGCAGAAAAATATAATTAAAAGAATGGAAAGGGGGACACTAACAGGGGGCGGGACTGGTTGGGTGGAGGAAGGTGGAATTCTCTACTGTGTTTTCCTGAATACGTCGAAAGGAGCCATTCTTCGAGGAGAATCTGATATAGAATCACAGAATGTAAACCTCATTTTCCTTCATAGACCTGCTACTGAAGATAGGAATGGAAGGTGGGTAGGGAAGAGGAGCCGGCCGAGGTGGCCGAGCGGTTCTAGGCGCTACACTCTGGAACCGCGCGACCGCTACGGTGTGGATGTCGTTAGATTAGTTAGGTTTAAGTAGTTCTACGTTCTAGGGGACTAATGACCTCAGAA
Organism: Schistocerca piceifrons; assembly: GCF_021461385.2. Classification (NCBI taxonomy): domain Eukaryota; kingdom Metazoa; phylum Arthropoda; class Insecta; order Orthoptera; family Acrididae; genus Schistocerca; species Schistocerca piceifrons. Next base: position 1,020,949,903 of record NC_060138.1, on the reverse strand, counting down.
GTTAAGTCCGATAGTGCTCAGAGCCATTTGAACCATTTTTGAAGGGGAGAGGAGGAGATGAGTTAAGGGACACAAAGGAGAAGGGAGATTATTCTAGCTAAATTAAATTTAATTCTGAGTAAAAGGATGATATGGATTTGTTTTAGTTCACTGGTGTTTGTGACACAGTATTTTACGGAGAAATCACATTCCTAACGTACTACCACCGCAGAGCTGGTGGTGCCTCGTAATCAGATAGTGACGATTATTTTTAAGTTAATAACGCTTTAAGAATTTCGTGCTGCAGTATGCCATGTAATTATTGTCGTTGTATCCGTTTATGTTCTCTTCCTTTCTAATTGTACCTGGGGTAATATCCCTCCTTACTGATACGTGGAGGCAGAATTAAAAAAAAAAATGGGCTTGTTTTCGATTTAGGCCACGAGGGCCCGACTTATGGTGCAAAAACGTTTTGCATAATATGTTGTAGGCCTTTTAGAGCTTAACGTTTGTTGATGGTGTTGATGATTGTAACTGATTTTCATTTTAAAATGCGACGTCTTCTTCATTAAGAAAAGATAAAAAGTTGGTTATATTATAAAGTTTTGTTTTAGTCTATTTGTGACCTGTGATCTGAAAATTTGACACATTTCCATTAAGAAAGATAAAATTGGTTTTATTATAAATTTTTGTTTTAGACTACTGTGTTTTTTTGGTCTGCTTGTTTGTAAACGATGGTACAATGTAATGCAGAGTGTGGCGCTGTGTGTGTTATCTTATTTGCCCTCCTGTTTCGATTTGACAAACTCTATACTAAAAAGCCTATAATTTCTTAGCAGTGTCACTTACAAGCTCATGTATTCATTATTTTGTTGAATTGATGATAATTATGGTATAAAATAAAGACTTCCAAAAACGTCCGATAGGGCCACCTGCAGCAAAATTTCCTCGTGCTGTCAGTTTCTGTTCATATCCGGTTTCATGATCACTTGCATTGTACTTTGCTGTTTGTAGTAATATTTATCTTGGTTGTATGGTACGTATTTGTATACTTAAGACAGTGAACTTTGTGACACGCATTGGCTGTCTGTCTGTCTGGTACTTCATGTAACAAATCGTAATTTTAGCCTTTTGTTTCACAGGATGATTTGAGAATGGGTTATGAATAAAAACCCGAAACTAGCTATCATTAAGTAATTAAAAGGGTCATTTTGCAACTTTGTCCGATTGTCATTTAAAGAGAACATTTTTTTTTTGTTTCAGACGAACGAAAAATTTAAAAGAGTGTTTTATGAATATACGGAAAAACTGTCCCAAAAAACATCGGTGTAGACTTCCCTACATTACGTTCTGCTGATATCTTCTCAAACGGTCTGTCTACCTAATGCCAACCTATAGACAAACGACGTTGAAAGTTTCCGGTATGCGCTGTATCCACGTTGACTCCTTTGCAAGTTCTGGGAAGAGCAAGATTAGAACAAGGAACAAGTCGTGGAATGCAAACTGCGCTAGACTGCAGATGGCGCATAGCTATGAATAGGGGCCGTGAATCGGAGACCACTCGATCTAAACTTAGCAGGCGAGGGCATGTGGAGGAGAGGTATCAACCAACGGCGGAGACGGCTGCAACACAGACTTACGACACTGCGGCTCGGCAATGCACTGACGAGAAAGACAGCCGCGCTCACACTGGAAACAAAGACTGCTGGGGCTGCAGAGAATACCAGCCATACCATGTCTTCATCAGTATCTTCTAGGCTTACGATATTTAATCCTTTCCATCTCTAATAGGAACTGATTGCTCCTTATCTTCGTAATATTCACAACGTATGAATACACACACTGTCAAGCGACATTATTGTGACTACTGCTTTCTATAGATGCGACGTCTACAACGCGTAAGTAATGATGTACGTAAGAGAAAAACAGGCCATTTGTACACATTTCGTTTGTCGTTGTGCTGGGTAAAGAAAGCTATTTGTCCAGTTTGAACACAAGCAAACGACACCTTGTATACAGAGTGTGTGTTTTAACTTAAAAAAAACCAAATATCTTGAAAATGATGCGTCCTACGGAAAAGATATTGAGCGTGAAGAATTAATATTGATAAAGAAAACATCTGCCTGAGCAGCAACTGGTCACCTCTTAACCACTCCTCCTGGGAGGAGTCAACTTCGTATTCTCAAATGGGAATCCGCCAATTTTTATTACATGTTCGGATTCTACGCCACAAAACATGTACGGTTTCATCAAACCGTTGTTTCCCATTAATGGCAGATGGCGCTGTAATTGACAAATATCAAGCGTGCCCGTTTTTGCTACTAAGAACCTTCACTTACGATATAAACGTAAACCTTATATTCCAACTGATGATACTGATGTTCACATGTTACTTGAGTGTTGCAAATGTCATTGTATAGTACAAATAAAAAGAATACACATTGACATTTCTGGAAAATAAGCTACTTGAATGGTAACGTAGTTTTATGTTCCCTTTGGTAGTCCCAAAACCATCGTAAGTCTTGATTTCGGCGACCGCCCTCGAACCCCGTCATCAGGAAGCCTGATTTCGGTGTTGGTTTGCATGTAACCGCCGTAGCACTCGCGCTGACCACTACGCGGCTACCGGCAGAATACAAACCACAATCATTGTAAAAAGGTAAAATGTCCATGAAGTTATAATGGAAGGCGTAGCTGCCATGGATACTCACCGAAATCAAGCACGTCAATGATAAGAGGTATTGGGAATCACCGATCTCAAACATCACAATGCGAACATAAAGCTATTGCATCCATGTCGTTATGGCTAAACGTAGTTTCCAATCATACAGTGAAACGGCAAACCGTACTGTTTGTACAATCAAATTTGAACACTATTGCCAATTTCGAATATAAATATCAACCCTTTGAACACACAGGTTTACATCTACGTCGTAAATGAAATGTACAAGTAGAATCAAATGCGTTGGTGCTTAGTTACAAAAACAGGCACACTCGATATTTGTCGATTACCGTGTCATCTACTTCGAATGGGAAACAATGATTGAGTAACCGTAAATATTTTTTTGACTTAGAACCCAAATATCTAATAAAAATATGGGGAAGGGGGATTCCCATTTGAAAAGACAAATTTGATCCCGCCCACGCAGGAGGGGTGGTGACGAGCTGGCCATTTCTAGCACAGACTGTTGTCTCCTTTACTAATATTAGATTTTCAATTATAACTTTTTTTTGCATGATGCGTCGTTTTCGAGATATTTAGTTGCCTCAAGTTAAAACAAACACCCTGCATAATTCTTAGACTCGACAACAAGTCTACATTTGAACCATGCATCACGCAATATGCCATATATGAAAAAGCGAGCAGACAATATACACTGAAGCGCCAAAGAAACTGCTGTAGGCATGCGTATTCAAATACTGAGATATGTAAACAGGCAGAATACGGCGCTGCGGTCGGCAACGCCTATATAAGACAAAAATTGTTAGAACGGTTACTGGTGCTACAATGCAGATTATCAAGATTTAAGTGAGTTTGAACGTGGTGCTATAGACGGCGATGCAGTGAGGAATTTCCCATACGACCATTTCACGAGTGTACCGTGAATATCAGGAATCCGGAAAAGCATCAAATCTCCGACATCGCAGTGGCTGGAAAAAGATCCTGCAAGAACGGGGCCAACGACGACTGAAGAGAATCATTCAACGTGACAGAAGTGCAACCCTACCGCAGATTGCTGCAGATTTCAGTGATGGACCATCAACAAGTGTCAGTGAGCGAACCATTCAAAGAAAAATCGTCGATATGGGCTTTCGGAGCCGAAGGCCCACTCGTGTAGCCTTGATGACTGCACAACGCAAAGCTTTACGTCTCGCCTGGGCCCATCAACACCGACAATGGACGTTGATGACTGGAAACATGTTGCCTGTTCGGACGAGTCTCGTTTCAAATTGTATTGAACGGATGGACATGTACGGTATGGAGACAACGTCATGAAGCCATGGACCCTGCATAGTATATATTTTTAAAAAACGAGAGGTACCACCCTGATTACTATCGGCGTATTTTATTTCTGGTTAGTCTGACCCGATAAAACGAATTGTCAAGAATACTGGGGCAATTATTTACGCGTATGAGTAGAATAGCATCAACACACTGTAATTATTAGTAACCTGTGAGAACAAGTTACCCATTTGTTAGTGGCCACCACCCCACCTGTACCGTCTTGGTATTATACATTATGAAGTAGTGGCTCCTGCGTCCGGACCAAATGCGGTTAAAACCGTCGCGGGAAGTATCAATCACAGCGTAGAATGTTCGCACACGTATTCGAATGTTTCGAAGTCGAGGATTGCTTCGAGATCAATTCCGACGCCATCATACCTAAGACCACAACTAACTATACCCAACGGAGATAACTAGGTCACTCGTTGACGTAATATATGCATTACACTGAGGTGACAAAAGTAGTGGGATACGTCCTAATAGCGTGTCGGACGTCCTTTTGCTCAGCCTAGTACGGCAATCCGACGTGGCATGGACTCAACAAGTCGTCAGACGTCCCCTGCAGAAATATTTAGCAAGGGTGCCTGTGTAGCCGTCCATAATTCCGAATGTGTTTCCAGTGTAGATTTTGTGCACGAACTGACCTCTCGATTATGTCCCATTTATGTTGAATGGCATTCATCTCACTCGATCTGAGTGGCCGAATCACTCGCATGAATTGTCCTGAATGTTCTTCAAACGAAACGCGAACAATTGTGTTCCTGTGACAGAGACCATCGTCATCCTTAAAAATTCCATCGTTGTTTGGCTGAAAATGGTCTCCCAGTAGCCGAACATAGCAATGTTCAGTCAACGATCGACTCAGTTGGACCAGGGGACCCAGTCCACTCCACGTAAACACAGCCCACACCATTACGTAGCCACCATCAGCTTGCACAGTCCCTTGTTGACAATTTGGGTCCATGGCTTCCTGGGGTCTGTGCCACACTAACCGTACCATCAGCTCTTAACATCTGAAATGCCGATTTATGTGACCAGCTCACGGTTTTCCAGTCGCCAGGGGTCCAACCGACAAGGTCACGAGCCCAGGAGAGGACTGCAGGCGATGTCGCGCTATTAACAAAGTCACTAACGTCAGCCGTCTGCTGCCGTAGCCCATTAACGCCAAATTTCGCCACACTGCCGTAACGGATGCATTCGTCGTACGCCCCACATTGACTTCTGCGATTATTTCACGCAGTCTTGCTTGTCTGTGGCCACTGACAACTCTACGCAAACGGCGCTACTCTCGGTCGTTAGATGAAGGCCAACAACCAGTTTATTGTCCGTGATGAGAGGTAACGCCTGAAAAGTGGAATTCTCGGCACTCTCTTGACACTGTGGATCTCGGAATATCGAATTACCTGACGATTTCCGAAATGGAATGTCCCATGCGTCTAATTTCAACTACCATTCCGTATTCAAAATCTGTTGACAGCTCCGCCAATGCACTGCCGTTTTATATCTCGTGTGCGCGATACTACCGCCATCTGCATATGTGCATATCACTATCCCATCGTTTTTGTCACTGCATTGTAATGGTACCGTCAAATCTTTGGGCCCAATAAAACAAACAATAATCAGCGTTAATCTCCTCGTATTGTAAACCAAGTGAATGATCTTTTTCAGTTATAAGTAAAGGTCTAAATTAGAACCAAAGCTACTACTTTTAAAATATATCCTGATTCTTTCAGTGGCAAGCGTAGACAGTTCGTGTATATCTTCCTGTAAACATAACGGTAACGGTATAATTTTAATTTAGTTTTCCTTTCATCGAGTAACTTACGGTTTGTAAAGACTGGTTACACTTACAAAATTCGTCGAATGATTTATCACTTTCCTCCAGTTTGTTGTATGGTCTGTAAGTAGAACGTGAAGAAAGGTTTGTACATTATACTAGACTACCCTCGGCGTAACTCTTTATAGTAATACGTGGAATATAACGCCGCCACACACTTTCTTATTCAGCGGACTGCGACGTAGGATGTCCCTCTCTAACTGAAAATTATATGTATCCAACTTCTTTTTTTAAGTTTTTTCAGCTTCTTCGTAACTGATATGGTAGTTCTGAATGCAGCACGTGCTCCAAGATACTTAAAATTTTGTGAAACTATACTCTAAAAAGCGGCGTAAATGGTATCAGTCATCGTATTGGAAGTGTATCACCGAAAGAAAGAATGATTAGTATATGACAGTGCTATTCATCAGCAATAAAAGTTTGCTCGTATTCCGACTTTCTGAAATAGGATTAATAATAATTAATGTTGTGTGATTAGGGCCTCCCGTCGGGTAGACCGTTCGCCGGGTACAAGTCTTTCGATTTGACGCCACTTCGACGACTTGCGCGTCGATGGGGATGAAATGATGATGATTAGAACAACACAACACCCAGTCCCTGAGCGGAGAAAATCTCCGACCCAGCCAGGAATCGAACCCGGGCCCTTAGGATTAACATTCTGTCGCGCTGACCACTCAGCTACCGGGGGCGGGCATAGGATTAGTGAAACATTTGTAGAATAAATATTTTTACGGAACGCGAAAGTATATCTTCTGACTATAGAGCCTTTCCTCTTTTATTTACAACCACATTTAAAAAAAGCTGTAAATCAACGAGATCGGGTGTAGATTCTGTAATGATGGGACTGTGTAAGATGTTACGAACAGATAGAGCATAATATTCTTAACGCTAACGAGGAAGGTGGCATTGTTAGATATAAATGCGCTCTCAAGTGTGGACAATGCAGACGAGGGTGCTTGAAATGGCACATACACACAGCTAAGTAATTAAGCAACGCGCACAGCGTTGGGGTGGACGATGCTCGTTATGCAGAGGACTCTGCCAGAAGCGGTAGAAATAATGGAGACACCCTGGCTGGTGTTCTCGTCGTCATACAAGCTACGCAACACGAATTTCGTACTAACAATGAGTGTAATATACGACGCCACAGTTAAGCGGATGCTTTTAGCGTTGCACGTCGCCATTTCAGACACGGGTTTATAATTTTTTCTTAAAATTGCGGAACCACAGACATTTCATTTATTTCATCTCAAATTCTTCATTTTCGTAAAATCGAGTAACCAAAATGGTAAGTGCATTTCATCATACTCGACTTTAGCTAAATACAAGGTGTTCCAGGAGAAATGGTCGATATTCAGGGATATGACAGGAACGATCATTCGAAAGCACAAAAGTCTAGCAAACATGGGTTCTAAAATGCATACCTTAAGAACTATGAGCACTTGTTCATTCTCGTTACAGAAAGAACATGTCTTCTACTGAACAACCATCACAGCTTTTAAGGTATGCCTTCCAGAGCCCGTGTTCACTAGACTTTTTTGCTTCGAATAACCGTTCCTGGCGTACCCATGAATAATGACCATTCCTCTTGGGATACCCCGCGAAAAATCAGCCACATAGCGAATTGTGCGTAATAGTCTGTATACACACACACACACACACACACACACACACACACACACACACACACCAAAATAAAGTTTTGCATCACCTTGGTTCCAAGAGTTCCGGAACCTGTACAGAAAATTGGAATAGGGATCAACATAAACATCATTTCCGCCCTTTTTATTGCTCATGAATACCACACATTGCGTGTTGTACCACCATACAATAAGACCTTCAGAGGTGGTGGTCCAGATTGCTGTACATACCGGTACGTCTAATACCCAGTAGCACGTCCGCTTGCATTGATGCATGCCTCTATTCGTTGTGGCATACTATCCACAAATGCATCAAGGCACGGTTGGTCCAGATTGTCTCACTCATCAACGGCGATTCGGCGTACATCCCTCAGAGTGGTTGGTGGGTCACGTCGTCCATAAACAGCCCTTTTCAATCTATCCCAGGCATGTTCGATAGGGATCATGTCTGGAGAACATGCTGGCCACTCTAGTCGAGCGATGTCGTTATCCTGGAGGAAGTCATTCACAAGATGTGCACGATGAGATCGCGAATTGGCGTCCATGCAGACGAATGCCTTGCCAATTTGATGCCGATATTGTTGCACTATAGATCGGAGGATGGCATTCACGTATCGTACAGCTGTTACGGCGCCTTATGACCACCAGCGGCGTACGTCGCCCCCACATAATGCAACCCCAAAACAGCAAGGAATCTCTACCTTGCTGCACTCGCTGGACAGTGTGTCTAAAGCGTTCAGCCTGACCGTGTTGCCTCCAAACATGTCTCCAACGATTATCCGGTTGAAGGCATGCGCGACACTCATCGTTGAAGAGAACTTGATGCTAACCCTTAGCGACCCATTCCGTATGTTGTTCGGCCCATCCCGCGCTGCATGGTGTAGTGGTTGCAAAGATGGATCTCGCCAATGATGTCGAGAGTGAATTTGCGCATCATGCAGCCTATTGCGCACAGTTTGAGTCGTAACACGACGTCCTATGACTGCACGAAGAGCTTTATTCGACGTGGTGGCGTTGCTGTCACTGTTCATCCGAGCCATAATCCGTAGGGAGCGGTCATCCACTGCAGTATTACCCCTTGGGCGGCCTGAGCGAAGCATGTCATCGACAGTTCCTGTCTCTCTCTCTCTCTACCTTCTCCATGTCCGAACAACATCGCTTTGGTTCACTCCGAGACGCCTGGATACTTTCTTTGTTGAGAGCCCTCCGTGGCACAAAGTAACAATGCGGACGCGACCGAACCGGGTATTGACCGTCTGGGCATGGTTGAACTACAGACTAGAGCCGTGTACCTCCTTCCTGGTGGAATGACTGGAACTGATCGGCTGTCGGACCCCCTCCGTCTAAAAGCGCTGCTTGTGCATGACTGTTTACATCTTTGGGCGGGTTTAGTATGAAAAATGTGTGAAATCTTATGCGACTTAACTGCTAAGGTCATCAGTCCCTAAGCTTACACACTACTTAAACTAAATTATCCTAAGGACAAACACACACACCCATGCCCGAGGGAGGACCCGAACCTCCGCCGGGACCAGCCACACAGTCCATGACTGCAGCGGGTTTAGTGACATCTCTGAACACTCAAAGGGACTGTGTTTTTTGGTCATCAGTCTTCTGACTGGTTCGATTCGGCCCGCCACGAATTCCTTTCCTGCGCTAACCTCTTCATATCAGAGTAGCACTTGCAACCTACGTCCTCAACTATTTGCTTGACGTATTCCAATCTCTGTCTACCTCTACAGTTTTTGCCCTCTACAGCTCCCTCTAGTACCATGGAAGTCATCCCTCATGTCTTAGCAGATGTCCTATCATCCTGTCCCTTCTCCTTATCAGTGTTTTCCACATATTCCTTTCCTCTCCGATTCTGCGTAGAACCTCCTCATTCCTTACCTTATCAGTCCACCTAATTTTCAACATTCGTCTATAGCACCACATCTCAAATGCTTCGATTCTCTTCTGTTGCGGTTTTCCTACAGTCCATGTTTCACTACCATACAATGCTGTACTCCAGACGTACATCCTCAAAAATTTCTTCCTCACATTAAGGCCGGTATTTGATATTAGTAGACTTCTCTTGGCCAGAAATGCCTTTTTTACCATAGCGAGTCTGCTTTTGATGTCCTTCTTGCTCCGTCCGTCATTGGTTATTTTACTGCCTAGGTAGCAGAATTCCTTAACTTCATTGACTTCGTGACCATCAATCCCGATGTTAAGTTTCTCGCTGTTCTCATTTCTGCTACTTCTCATTACCTTCGTCTTTCTCAGATTTACTCTCAAACCATACTGTGTACTCATTGGACTGTTCATTCCGTCCAGCAGATCATTTAATTCTTCTTCACTTTCACTCAGGATAGCAATGTCATCAGCGAATCGTATCATTGATATCCTTTCACCTTGTATTTTAATTCCACTCCTGAACCTTTCTTTTATTTCCATCATTGCTTCCTCGATGTACAGATTGAAGAGTAGGGGCGAAAGGCTACAGCCTTGTCTTACACTCTTCTTAATACGAGCACTTCGTTCTTGATCGTCCATTCTTATTATTCCCTCTTGGTTGTTGTACATATTGTATATGATCCGTCTCTCCATATAGCTTACCCCTACTTTTTTCAGAATCTCGAACAGCTTGCACCGTTTTATATTGTCGAACGCTTTTTCCAGGTCGACAAATCCTATGAAAGTGTCTTGATTTTTCTTTAGCCTTGCTTCCATTATTAGCCGTAACGTCAGAATTGCCTCTCTCGTCCCTTTACTTTTCCTAAAGCCAAACTGATCGTCACCTAGCGCATTCTCAATTTTCTTTTCCATTCTTCTGTATATTATTCTTGTAAGCAGCTTCGATGCATGAGCTGTTAAGCTGATTGTGCGATAATTCTCGCACTTGTCAGCTCTTGCCGTCTTCGGAATTGTGTGGATGATGCTTTTCCGAAAGTCAGATGGTATATCGTCAGACTCATATTCTACACACCAACGTGAATAGTCGTTTTGTTGCCACTTCCTCCAATGATTTTAGAAATTCTGATGGAATGTTATCTATCCCTTCTGCCTTATTTGACCGTAAGTCCTCCAAAGCTCTTTTAAATTCCGATTCTAATACTGGATCCCCTATCTCTTCTAAATCGACTCCTGTTTCTTCTTCTATCACATCAGACAAATCTTCACCCTCATAGAGGCTTTCAGTGTATTCTTTCCCCCTATCTGCTCTCTCCTCTGCATTTAACAGTGGAATTCCCGTTGCACTCTTAATGTTACCACCGTTGCTTTTAATGTCACCAAAGGTTGTGGAAGAGCAGTTGAATGGAATGGACAGTGTCTTCAAAGGAGGATATAAGATGAACATCAACAAAAGCAAAACAAGGATAATGGAATGTAGTCTAATTAAATCGGGTGATGCTGAGGGGATTAGATTAGGAAATGAGGCACTTAAAGTAGTAAAGGAGTTTTGCTATTTGGGGAGCAAAATAACTGATGATGGTCGAAGTAGAGAGGATATAAAATGTAGGCTGGCAATGGCAAGGAAAGCGTTTCTGAAGAAGAGAAATTTGTTAACATCCAGTATTGATTTAAGTGTCAGGAAGTCATTTCTGAAAGTATTCGTATGGAGTGTAGCCATGTATGGAAGTGAAACGTGGACGATAAACAGTTTAGACAAGAAGAGAATAGAAGCTTTCGAAATGTGGTGCTACAGAAGAATGCTGAAGATTAGATGGGTAGATCACATAACTAATGAGGAAGTATTGAATAGGATTGGGGAGAAGAGAAGTTTGTGGCACAACTTGACTAGAAGAAGGGATCGGTTGGTAGGACATGTTCTGAGGCATCAAGGGATCACCAATTTAGTATTGGAGGGCAGCGTGGGGAGGGTAAAACTCGTAGAGGGAGACCAAGAGATGAATACACTAAGCAGATTCAGAAGGATGTAGGTTGCAGTAGGTACTGGGAGATGAAAAAGCTTGCACAGGATAGAGTAGCATGGAGAGCTGCATCAAACCAGTCTCAGGACTGAAGACCACAACAACAACAAAGGTTGTTTTGACTTTCCTGTATGCTGAGTCTGTCCTTCCGACAATCATATCTTTTTCAATGTCTTCACATTTTTCCTACAGCCATTTCGTCTTAGCTTCCCTGCACTTCCTATTTATTTCATTCCTCAGCGACTTGTATTTCTGTATTCCTGATTTTCCCGGAACATGTTTGCACTTCCTCCTTTCATCAATCAACTGAAGTATTTCTTCTGTTACCCATGGTTTCTTCGCAGCTACCTTCTTTGTACCTATGTTTTCCTTCCCAACTTCTGTGATGGCCCTTTTTAGAGATGTCCATTCCTCTTCAACTGTACTGCCTACTGCGCTATTCCTTATTGCTGTATCTATAGCGTTAGAGAACTTCAAACGTATCTCGTCATTCCTTAGTACAACCGTATCCCACTTCTTTGCGTTTTGATTCTTCCTGACATGTCTTGAACTTCAGCCTACTCTTCATCACTACTATATTGTGATGTGAGTCTATATCTGCTCCTATGTACGCCTTACAATCCAGTATCTGATTTCGGAATCTCTGTCTGACCATGATGTAATCTAATTGAAATCTTCCCGTATCTCCCGGCCTTTTCCAAGTATACCTCCTCCTCTTGTGATTCTTGAACAGGGTATTCGCTATTACTAGCTGAAACTTGTTACAGAATTCAATTAGTCTTTCTCCTCTTTCATTCCTTGTCCCAAGCCCATATTCTCTGTAACCTTTTCTTCTACTCCTTCCCCTACAACTACATTCCAGTCGCCCATGACTATTAGATGTTCGTCCCCCTTTACATACTGCATTACCCTTTCAATATCCTCATACACTTCCTCTATCTGTTCATCTTCAGCTTGCGACGTCGGCATGTATACCTGGACTATCGCTGTCGGTGTTGGTCTGCTGTCGATTCTGATTAGAACAACCCGGTTACTGAACTGCTCACAGTAACACTCCCTCTGCCCTACCTTCCTATTCATAACGAATCCTACACCTGTTATACCATTTTCTGCTGCTGTTGATATTACCCGATACTCATCTGACCAGAAATCCTTGTCTTCCTTCCACTTCACTTCACTGACCCCTACTACATCTACATTGAGCCATTGCATTTCCCTTTTCAGATTTTCTAGTTTCCCTACCACGTTCAAGCTTCTGACATTCCACGCCCCGACTCGTAGAACGTTATCCTTTCGTAGATTATTCAATCTTTTTCTCATGGTAACCTCCCCCTTGGCAGTCCCCTCCCGGAGATCCGAATGAGGGACTATTCCGGAATCTTTTGCCAATGGAGAGATCATCATGACACTTCTTAAATTACAGGCCACATGTCCTGTGGATACACGTTACGTGTCTTTAATGCAGTGGTTTCCATTGCCTTCTGCATCCTCATGTCGTTGATCATTGCTGATTCTTCCGCCTTTAGAGGCAATTTCCCACCCCTAGGACAAGAGAGTGCCCTGAACCTCTATCCGCTCCTCCGCCCTCTTTGACAAGGCCGTTGGCAGAATGAGGCTGACTTCTTATGCCGGAAGTCTTCGGCCGCCAATGCTGATTATTTATCAAAATTTAGGCAGTGGCGGGAATCGAACCCGGGACCGAAGACGTTTTGATTATGAACCAAAGACGCTACCCCTTTTTTTTTTTTTTTTTATCTCATTTTGTTCGCTTTTGTTCGTTGCATCTCCTCGGGGCGGACGTCGTAAGACAGCCTTTTAGGTTCGTTGTTGATCGATTAACTCAGTTTTTTTTATTACAGAGGGCAGCTAACCCTCTGACCGAACACGCTGAGCTACCGTGCCGGCGCCCCTAGACCACGGGTACTGTGATTTGTACATAACTGTGAAACAAAGAGCTGCAGGAAATAGCACGAAGGGTATCTACAGTATTCTAAATTCAGTCAAAATAAGCCTAATGGAGGTGAATATAAAAATGTAGTACGCCAATTGTAGAGAGCTGAAAACCTGAAACGTATCTTATCTTTTAGGTTATAAAAAAATGGTCGTTTACCTTTTTTTCAAGTAATTTAATCGACAGGCACCGAGTTCAACCAGCATTATCGTTGATATAACCATTTGACAGTTTTAACAGAAGAATGATGTGTCCAAACCCTAGACCGACACTATCCGATCAAAAGTATCGAGACGCTTTTGTAATGGGAAATTGACCATTAGTCGTCACGACAGGAGGATTCTCCCATATAAAAGGAGGCGGGGAATATTGCGTTGTGAGGAGAGAAGCAGTAACAGCAGAATGGAGGTGGATCAAAAGAGATCAGTGATTTCGAACATGGGCTGGTCCTTGAATGTCGCCTAGCAACAAAACAATCAGGGCTATTTCAATCCTTTTAAAGGTGCGCAAGTCAACTACCAGTAATGTGATTATGAAGTGGAAACCCGAAATAACAACCACAGTTAAATCAAGGCCAAGGAGCAGACCACATGTCCTGACCAACAGGAACTGTCGGCCATTGCGGATCGTGGTTGCAAAAAATTGCATGAAATCAGCGGGAGGAATCACTCGTGAGTTGTAAAGTGTTACCTGAAGTCCGGCTAGCACAATGACTGTGCCTCGGGCTTTCAAATGAATTGGGTACAGTTGTCGAGCACCTCCTCATAACCCACACATTTCTGTAGTCACGCTATATAACATCTGAAGTAGAGTAAAGAGTGATGGCACAAGAGAGTGGATCACTGGAAACTAGTGATTTTGGGCGATGAGTTATGCTGTAACCTGTGGCAATCCGATGGAAAGTTTGGATCCGGGGAATGCCTGGAGAGCGTTAACAGCCATCATGTGTAGTGCCAACAGTGAAGTACGGAAGAGGTGGTGTTATGGTAGGAGGATGAGTTTCGTGTTTAGGGTGTGGTCCCCTTGTTACTTTAAGAATAGGGCAAATTCAGCATTGTTTACTGCATACAGTATAGGAACAGTTAGAAGATGAAGTTTGTATCTGCACGACAATGCACCCGGTCATAAAGCAGCCTCTGTATATGCATGGTTTGCAGACAATAAAATTCAACCCAATGGAACACTTTTGGGATCAGTTAGAACGTCAACTTTACTGCTCAGACCCGACTGTCCTACATCACTACCTTCTCTAGTTTCGGCTCTTGAGAAAGAATGGACAGCCATTCCTCCACAGATATTCAGACACCTCAATCAAAGTGTCCCCATCAGAGTTCAAGCCGTCATAAAGGCCAAAGGTAAACACTCTCCATATTAATGTCCACTAATAGGTGTCCACATACTTTTGATCAGATGGTGTATTGAGATCGTGGTGAATAGAGACGAACGACAAGTAGAGAAGGATGTGTCGCGGACATTGCACATCGGATTGCAACTTTCACGAGAAACATGCAAATGCAGTGGGCTAATTATGTGCTGCGAACGTGTAGTAACTATAATATAGTACATGAATATCAATGAAGATGTTTTTGGTAAACCAAGTCTTCATTGTCACGCGGGGCTAGATTGTTACGGAAGCCAGCTGACTGTATCAAGTGACTGGAGATAAGCCTCCAAATAGCCTTAGGCAAGTAGTATTTCCATCATGACTGGTCGTATTCTGAGGAAGCGCATTGCAAAGTGTCTCTTTCGATCGTGATCTAAGATTACGGCCGTTTTAGGGTCGTCGGGACGATCTTGGTTTGCATCAGACGGATGTCTATCGTATCCCGTGCAGTGGTGGCCATTGGCCAGAACATCGCGACCGTTGACGACTGGTGTTCACAAGCAACAGACACAAAACAGCGCAGCGGAGCACATCTGCGATAGCACAATGCTTCCTTGGTATCGGTCATCTGATATAAAACAAGAACACAGAGATTCTGACGTGCACTACTACGTCATTAATGGAGCTGTTGAAATTTGACTAGCTATCGACCATATAGACAGGCGGAGGCTTTTCCTTAAATTCTGCACTGCGTCCTACTCTCTCCCTGGTTAAAGTATATATATATATATATATATATATATATATATATATATATATATATATATATATAGTTTCATTTATACAGTATTATATATTAAAGGCAGCCAGTAATGAAGTAATACACTCAGGACATACTGTGAATACATGACATAGTTTGCACACGTAGTGCAAGGCACAAGTCACCTATCAGAAATGATAAAAACACAAGTGTTGGTTCTAGGCGCGCAGTCCAGAACCGTGCGACTGCTACGGTCGCAGGTTCGAATCCTGCCTTGGGCATGGATGTGTGTGATGTCCTTAGGTTAGTTAGGTTAAGTAGTTCTAAGTTCTAGGGGACTGATGACCACAGCAGTTGAGTCCCATAGTGCTCAGAGCCATTTGAACCATTTTTTGAACACAAGTGTTACTGCAATGCGAACATTTATTCTACACGTTTATCGTCCAAAAATATGTAAGGATACAGGTGACAACGTTGCGCGGTGGCGCTAGTTGCTTACGATGTGAGTTGTCATTCTCCACACGCCGTCTTCTGGTTCGTGGCTGTCGTAGGCCCAGCCATCGAGGGTTTAAACTCCCATTCATAGCGATGTTTCATTTCGGCCTTGAAAATGACGAGGTGTTCACCTGTAAGAATATCAACGGTTGTTGAGGTTGTTCCGGCTGCATTCGCGAAAGTTATTTGAAAAGACTAACCTGTTTTATTTAATTTCGAGTTTTCTTATCTATACTTCGTTTTATCAATCGTGTGATTCCTTATCGTCATGCTCGGAAGCATTTCAAATAACTTATTCCACACTGTACTGTCAGAGGCTTCCTTTTGCATTCAGAACCGTCATGAGGCCTTAGTGAATCGTGAAGACATTTAAGCTGCCAGCTGCAGTCTTCCTCCTGCTTAATGATTCCTTGTTACCGGTGACAGCTTTGGCGTTGGGGCGGCCCACCTAAGCACCCTGGCCTGTCCGATCGGCGGCGACGCCGGACGTCACCACAATCGATATGCGAACGTGCCGCGCCGACAGGTAGGCGGGGCCACGTAATCCGTCCGGACCTCCGAGCCGCATAGTCCTGCCTGCCCAGACACCCGCGCAACAGGGCGCGGGCAGCGCTGCTACAGCAAGGAACACGTGGCTGCGAGATTCTGCATTTGCCAGTATGGCTTATTAGTTTTTGTTTCCCTTACGTTTTATAATGTTTTTACATACATTGGTTGATAGTTGCTAAGAACAGCCACTTTTCGTACGTGTATACCGGGACATGAAAAATCCATATGAGCATCTATGGCTACCTCGTCTGTATTCATTTTATATGCACTTTTTCATATATATATATATATATATATATATATATATATATATATATATATATATATATACACAGGGTGTCCCAGCTATCTTGTTCACCCAAAATATCTCTGGAACAATAATAGCTATTGGAAAACGACTTTCACCGGTATCAATGTAGGGCTGGGGCCCATGAATGTACATATTTGGAAACATTCTAAAACGAAAGCATATGTGTTTTTTAACACAAACTTATGTTTTTTTAAATGGACCTCTTTATATTTTTTCTTCAGCAATCCATAGCATGACAAAGCACATACACAATGGCGTTGACTGCATCGCAATATTCCCATTACATCCCGAGATATTGAGGCGCGAAGTTGACGCTTGAAACACCCGACATGCGCTGCTAGCGCACGTCCTGAGGCTCAGGCGTGAACCCCATGCTGCCCGTAATCGCGATGTGATTGACATGTGTAATCACACCTCCATACTTATCAAGAGGTCCGAAACGAATAATACGGTCTGCTGCCATCAACTCTCATAAGCACATAATGGTTTCCCTCTTGCACGTTTTACGTATCTACGTACACAATATGAACCAGTACCGATCGCTGTACACCTGTCACGTTATCTTATTTATCCTGCACACCCAAAATAAGGTTTATCTAATGCGTTATATGACCCATTGTGCCTGTCGCGCAGGGCCTGGCTCTACCTAGTCAAGTGTCCAACGTAGTTCCCACTACTGCCACAGTTACCACTTCGCCTTGTTTATGATTTGCGACCCATGCAAACTCCCGTACTCCACCACCCTCCGAGCATCCCATTTGTTGTTGCTTTGGCGTGCAGTACACCGCTTGCCAGTGTAGTCGTGCATCAGAGTAATCTAGTGACGGCACGGAGGTAGTTCACATTTTGAATAAACGTTGTGTTGTGGAACTTATACTGTACAGTATAATGTACACACATGAAGATATGGTAGAAATGCTGCTGATCTATGGAGAATGTACGTTGACGGGAAATACGTTATGGGATTGCTTGTTTGTTGATAGTATTGTTAGCGAACATTATGATTATTAAGTTAATATGTCTGTTTTCTACCCTACTCTACATACCTGTACTGTACCCTGTTGTAGGTGGACGAAATGCTGTTCAGGCAGAACGACTGTACAGAAGACGATTCCCTGACAAGCCATCGCCTTCGCGCCGGATGTTTGGTCGTCTCACATCTCGTCTACTTGAAACGGGAAGCTTAAATCCAAGACCTCGACATCGTCCTAGAACACGCACAGATGAACGTGCTGAAGTTGCTGTGCTCGCTACCATAGCTGTGAATCCTCAAATCAGCACACGTCAAATTGAACGTGAAGTTGGTGTGTCGAAATCAAGTGCACAGCGTATTCTTAAACGTCATAAATTTCATCCTTACCATGTTCATTTACACCAGGATCTTCATGGAAATGACTTCCTCAATGGGGTAACATTTTGTCGGTGGGCTCAGCAAAAACTTCTGACTAATCCAATTTTTTTTTTTTTTGCAGATGTTCTCTTTACCGACGAGGCATCATTCTCCAACAAAGGAATTGTCAATATGAGGCATATGCATTATTGGTCCGTAGACAATCCAAAATGGCTCCGTCAGGTTGAGCATCAACGTCCGTGGAAAGTTAATGTTTGGTGTGGGATTATTGGAGATACCATTATCGGACCTTCCTTTATAAATGGCATCCAAAATGGCAGACAATATTCCCGATTTATACGACACAGTCTTCCTGTTCTCTTGGACACCGTACCTCTGAACCGGAGAAAGGTCATGTGGTATCAGCATGACGGATGCCTTGCACATAACGCCTTACGAGCACGACGATTTCTGAACCGTAAGTTCCCTGGTAGGTGGATTGGACGAGGTGGCCCAGTTAGGTGGCCTGCCCGATCTCCGGACCTTACACCGATGGATTATTTTCTTTGGGGAGCAGTGAAGGATGCTGTTTACCAACATGAACCAACAACACCAGAGGACATGCAATTTGTCATTTAACGCATTAGATAAACATAACATTGATAATGATGTGATAATAAAACTAATTGGTTAAACATGTTTACATTCATCTTTTATGTCCTACCTGAACTCCTCAAATCAAAACATTTTTACCTAAACAACGGCAAAACTTTTAGTCTACTTGCTCGTTTCACTAAAACCATCAACATGAATTTTACTATTACGAGTGAATGATTAACTGTCACTTGCGCTAGATCTACAGTAAAGTAAAGTTTTAACGTTGAACGGCATTACCTTTTTAGTAACGGATTAACGATAAGCGAAGTTAACTTTGTGACTAACGATGCGGTACACAGATATGTTACAGAACCGCATCACCCCTAGCCTATGGGATAAATACCTGCTGGAATGTACGACGTTAATGCAGGATGGCAGCAGACCGTATTATTCGTTTCGGACCTCTTGATAAGTATGGAAGTGTGATTACGCATGTCAATCACATCGCGATTACGGGCAGCATGGGGTTCACGCCTGAGCCTCAGGACGTGCGCTAGCAGTGCATGTCGGGTGTTTCAAGCGTCAACTTCGCGTCTCAATATCTCGGGATGTAATGGGAATATTGCGATGCAATCAACGCCATTGTGTATGTGCTGTGTCATGCTATGGATTGCTGAAGAAAAAATATAGGAGGTCCATTTAAAAAAAAAAAACATAAGTTTGTGTTAAAAAACACATATGCTTTCGTTTTAGAATGTTTCCAAATATGTACATTCATGGGCCCCAGCCCTACATTGATACCGGTGAAAGTCGTTTTCCAATAGCTGTTATTGATCCAGAGATATTTTGGGTGGACAAGATAGCTGGGACTTGTTTTGAGTCATCAGTTTTCTGACTGGTTTGATGCGGCTCTCCAACAATTCCTCTCCAGTGCCAATATTTTCATCTCAGAGTAGCACTTGCAACCTACGTCCTTAATTATTTGTTTGCATGTATTCCAATCTCTGTCTGCCTCTGCAGTTTTTATCCTCTATAGCCCCTTCTGCTACTACGGAAGTTATTCTCTGATGTCTTAACAGATTTCCTATCGTCCTGTTCCTCCTTGTCAGTGTTTTCCATACGTTCCTTTCCTCGCCGATCCTACACAGAACCTTCTCATTTCTTAAGTCCAACTAATTTTCAACGTTTTTCTGTAGCACCAAGTCTCAAACGCTTCGATTCTCTTCTGTTGCAGTTTTCTCACAGTCCATATCACACTAGCATAACTGCTGTGCTCCAAACGTACATTCTCAGAAATTTCTTCCTCAATTTAAGACCAATGTTTGATAGTAGTAGACTTTTCTTGGCCAGGAATACCCTTTTTTCCACAGCTACTCTGTTTTTTTACGTCCTCGTTGCTCATTTTGCTGCCTAGTTATCAGAATTCCTTAACTTCATCTACCTCGTGATCCCCGATTCTGATGTTAAGTTTCTCGCTGTTTTCATTTCTGCTACTTCTCATTACTTTCACCTTTCATCGATTTTCTCTCAAACCATATACCATACTAATTAGGCTGTTCATTCCATTCAACACATACTGTAATTCTTCTTCATTGTCACTGAGGACAGCAATATCACCACCGAATCTTATCACTGATATCCTTTCACCCAGAATTTTAATCCCATTCTTGAACTTTTATTTTCACAATTGTTCCTTCGGTGTATAACTTCAACACTAGGGGCGAAAGGCTACATCCCTGCCTTAGACCCTTTTTACTCCGAGCACTTCGTTCTTGGTCTTCCAGTCTTCTTGTTCCGTCTTAGTTCTTTTAGATATCGTATATTACCCGTCTCCCCCAATAGCTTACCCCTATTCTCTCAGAATTCTCAGAATTTCGATTATCTTCCACCATTCTACATTGTCGAACGCTTTTTCCAGGTCGACAAATTCAGTGAATGTGTCTCGATTTTTCTATTATCAACCGCAACGTTAGAATTGCCTCCCAGGTGCTTTTACTTTCCCTAAATCCAAACCGACCGTCATTAACAGAGCCTCAATTTTCTTCTGTGTATTATTATTGTCAACAATTTGGATGCATGACTTGTTAAGCTGATTGTGCGATAATTCTCTCACTTGTCGGCTTGCCGAAAGTCTGATGATACATCGCCACTCTCATACATTCTACAGACCGACGTGAATAATCATTTTGTTGCCACTTCCCCTAGTGATGTTATAAATTCCTTCTGCCTTGTTTGAGCTTAAGTCTTTCAAAGCTTTTTTAATTCTGATTGTAGTACTGGATCCCCTATCTGTTCCACATAAACTCCTGTTTCTCCTACTATTACTGCACCAGTGAAGTCTTCCCTCTGGTAGATGACTTCGTGTACTCTTTTCGCCTCTCCGCTCTCTCCTGTACATTTAACAGTGGAGTCCTAGTGTATTCTTATTGTTCACATCATACCACAGCCTTAACACACAAAGTAGTGACACTCACTTTTGGGTAAGTGACACTCACTTCTGGGGAAGTTGTTATCGCATGACAGCTGAAGCGACGCTAGCGCCTCAATCGCCGTAAACTTCCTTTTATTTTAGACACAATGACATCCTATGACACAATCATAAACTGTTTCGGTCTACATTGGCGATCATCAGATGCTACTCGTCATCGGTGGCAAATGGTGAACATGATATGCGCTTACCAATATTTGATGCTGTCCACGACCAAGCATCTGAAGATGGCCAATGTAGACTGAATCCGATTATGACTGTGTCGTAGAATGTGACCGCGATTGAATTAAAGGAAGTTCATAATAAAGGGTGACTGTAAGTAAATTTTCGTTACTGGAGAGGTTCCCCAAGAAAAACGAATGATGTTAGGACAGTAACACTTTGTAGAAACATATTCAAAGACATGCAGACAGGAAATAACCGATAAACGATTGAAAGACAACCATTTTAATTTCCACATGAGAGGGTAACATCTGTTAATTAGTATCATGTTTACGTTCCAGGTTACAAACGTTGCTAGCTGTGACGACTACTTGGATCCACAACAGCGTGGAACCGCATCAGAAATACCATTTCACAGTTGTTCGCAACATTTTTCGAACGGTGGACCATGGAATGTTCAGCTATCGTGAGAGCTCGCACACTGTTTGACTTTACACTATTTATTTCATCCTCTTTATTGTTTCTTAGTCTGTTTGACATGTTATTTTTCTCCAATTTTTGTTGTTAACTATGTTTAGCATAATACTTAATTTTAAAAATTAGTCTTAGATTTAATTAATTTGTTTGTTTATATGTATTATACATATATATAATTTTAGTTTTAGGTCTTTCTATAGCTAATGGCAATATTAGTTTTGGTTTACTGTACGTGTATGAATTAAGATTCTGCTAAGTTGTGTAGCTGTATAGAAAGGAGGAGACAATTTTACATACAGACATAGGCACTGGTTAATTTATAGCTGCAATAAGGTCAAGACTGACAAAACATACACATGGGTAGTTCTACATTTATACGAAAGTACAGGTGGCTTTACAATAAGACAAACTGAGTTAACACAAGACAAACAAGGGAAAACTATATTGTACAACTACGTGATCGGTTAGTGAACATATAGCCGGTGGGATGTGGTAGATGGAGAGATCGACGTTAACAACTGGATGGTGAGCTACACATGCCATGCAACGCTTTTTGTGACTCTTGTGCACTTGGCGGGGTATTTGTCTGTGTGATCTTTACATAGGAGGCACCAGAAAGAAGTCTGCCACCACTTAGTGTCACAAGCGTGGGGGAAAGGTGGTGATGGGGGATGGAGGGAATGGTGAGAGACGAGAGGAGGATGGCGTAGCGGCAGTGGGACGAGGCCCTGTTGGTCAGGCTCCTCGTAATGTGCCGACTGCTTGTCTTTAGGATGCTTAGACGGGGGCTACCAATTCTATTCCGCATGGGAGCCGTCATTGGTCACAATACGCTACGAAGGATGCCAGCCGAGAGACTGACACCCAGGTGCGAATTGGGGCCTGCCTACAACTAAGCTCCCTCCCCTACATCAGCTAAGTGGTACCGAGTGAGGGCACACCTGGTTCCCTATTTTTTTCTCTTTCTCATCCGTCTACTGTCTGGTTTGATGCAGCCAGCGATGACATACTCCTCTGCGCCAGCGTGTTCGCCTCAGAGTAGCACCTTCTGCCAACATCCACGATTACCTGTTGGATATATTCCAATCTCCATCTTTCCCTAACGTGCCTGCCCTCTACCGCTCCCTCTTATTCCCTGATTGCTTACCACATTTACAATCATACTGTCGTTTCTTCTAGTCACCATTTTGCACACATTCCTTTTCGCGCCGATTCTGCGGAGAACCCCTCATATCTTATCTGTCAATTTCATTTTCAACACCCTTCCACAACAACACATCTCAAACTCTTCCATTCTCATCTTTCTCGGTTTTGCTACAGTATATGATTCAGTACCCCACAATGCTGTTCTTCAGATGTACATTCTCAGGAATTTCTTGCTCAAGTTAAGGCCCAAGACTGATACTAGCAGATTTCTTTCAGCGAGGAGCGTCGTCTTTGTCCCTGCCAGTCTTCGCCTTATATCCTCCCTGAGCTATTTTGCTTCCAAGGTAGCAAAATTCGTACCCTTCCTCTACTAAGTGGAGCCCAGTTTTGCCATTTGTCTCATTTCTGTTGCTACTCATTACTTTCGTCTTTCTTTGGCTTACTCTTAGTCCATTATCTGCGCTCATTAGGCAGTTCAATCGTTAAAAAGTCCTGTTATTCTTCAAAAAAATGGCTCTGAGCACTATGGGACTTAACATCTCTGGTCATCAGTCCCCTAGAACTTAGAACTACTTAAACCTAACTAACCTAAGGACAACACACACATCCATGCCCGAGGCAGGATTCGAACCTGTTATTCTTCCATTATTATCGAATCTTACCACAGCTATACTTTGACCCTGAATTCCAATCCAACACATATTTTTCTTTTACTGTCGTTATTTCCTCTTCGCTGTATCGGTTAAACATTGGGAGAGAAAAACTGCATCCTTGTCTTACACCGTTCTTAATTCGACCACTTATCTTGTGTTCAAATGGTTCAAATGACTCTGAGCACTATGGGTCTTAACTGCTGAGGTCATCAGTCCAATAGAACTTAGAACTACTTAAACCTAACTAACCTAAGGACATCACACACATCCATGCCCGAGGCAGGATTCGAACCTGCAACCATAGCTGTCTCTCGGATCCAGACTGAAGCGCCTAGGACCGCTCGAATCGAGAGATCAGTTCGTGTACAAAATCTTGCACCGGCAACACTTTCGCAGTTTTGGGAGGCTGTAGAGGCAACATTGCTCAATATTTCTGTAGGGGACGTGCCTCGTCTAGCTGCTGCACCACGCCGAGCAAAAAGAGATCCGATACTATATTGGTAGGTATCTCATGACTACTGTCACCTCAGTGTATATTGTCTTAAATTAAAAAGTATTTTTTCTATTTACCCCCGAAACTTTCAGAGGATCCAAATCCATCTTAGGACAGCACTGACGTTTAGAGATTTAGATCTACCTCAGCGCTTCACTAAGAAGTAACGAAACGACACTGTCGTTAATTTTTACAGGAATAAAAGGCATATGAAGGTCTTATTTCAGTAGTGGTACAAGTCCATTACCTCCACTTTTCTGTCTATAATTGCTTCTGAAATAATGATCCAAACAAACAGAAAAGCCGGCCGCTGGTGGCCGAGCGGTTCTGGCGCTACAGTCTGGAACCGCGCGACCGCTACGGTCGCAGGTTCGAATCCTGCCTCGGGCATGGATGTGTGTGCTGTCCTTAGGTTAGTAGTTCTAAGTTCTAGGGGACTTATGACCTCAGCAGTTGAGTCCCATAGTGCTCAGAGCCAGCCAAACAGAAAAAAAGGTTCATCTCTAGCAAGAAGCCATATGCTTGAATATTTCTGGAATTTCAACTGCTGATTTTTCCGCGCTCATTTAACTTTAGGACTCTGTATCTCAGAATGAACAAAAATGGACTTGTACCACTATTGAAATAAGCCCTTCATATATATATAGAACAAATTTTGTAAATACATGACCACATGCAGACCTGAGAAACTATGCTGGTATTCAAAATAGGCGATCGGCTGCCGACGAATGAACCCGCCCGCTGCTCCACGTGCCTCGGGATTACCAATATAAATATTCATGGGGCGCGGAGAGGCTCCTTCCCGATACGGAATTAGGAAATAAAGCGACCACTCCTGCGCCATCCATAAATTACGTTCGGCGGCGGAGTCCGTCTCGGGCCGTTTGTCGCCTGTCTGCCGTTCGGCCTAAGCAGCCGCACTCGCCCTGTATAGAGAGTTATTGCCATCCTCCTCTCCATTACTGTGATCCATCTCTTTCCCGCTTACTGGCTAGCGCCGCCACACATCCGTGGTAACCCGGTTAGTTCTGCCACCACCAGCTCTCCCCCCACCCCCACCCCCCATCCAAAAAAACACACAAGTGTTCGCTAGGCTGCGACAACCACATTACCCACGTACAAAGAGTATGAGGGGCGGCACTCACGTTTCACATGGAGCGTGGTATGAAAACGCGTAGACCCAGTGCCACGAACGTTTAATAATGAGGATTGGTGCAGTGGCGACAATAGCCAGTAAATGTCTGATGAATGTTTCAGTAGGTCTTACGGTATGCGCTTTAGAGCCCAAGTTTGCTAGCTATTTTTTCTTGTTTTGGCGCATACAGTATTGTCACCTCTCAAAATACGGAAAGAGAGGAGCTTGAAATAGAAGAAATTTGTTTCACACTATCGAAGTTGAAGTACTGCTCGCAGCTCTTAAGGTGTGCATTATGGAGCCAATGTTTACCAGAGTTTTAGCTTCGAATTAATGTCAAATCCACTGAATACCGACCGTTCCTCCCAGGACGCCCTGTGGGAAGACCTCTACCAGGCATCGTACAGCATCAGACGGCGTCTCCCGGCCAACGATGACATACTATAATTTCATTTTCATATCAACATAACCGACGGAAGGTAAGAATATCTTACGATTTTGGCGTATATTTTCCGTCCGCCTTCGTAGTATATATGGCTGCCACGCGGAGGACCTGGGTTCGATTCGCGGTACTGCCAAGGATTTTCCTTGGTGGGAGACTGTTACTCTGTGTACTTAGCCTCGTGATGAGCAACGGAAGAGCTGCTTGAACGAGCAGTAGCGGCTCCACGGTCTGGAAAGTGGGCAAAACGTCCGGCAGAGTGGTGTGCGACCACATTCCCCTCCATACTGCATTTGCATGACGCCGCAAGGCAGAAGAAAGTGACACTGCGGAAACTTTGCAGTATTTTCTGACGTCACTAGCATCTGCGCGGCGTCAAATGTCCGAGCCGTTTGAGTTGTTTCTATTATCACCCACAAGGACGTTTCGGTTCTGATTTCAGTACTCATATGTCCTGTTTTAGGGATGACCCTGCTGAGCCTGTTCAGGTGCTGAAGTGATGCTACGACTTTGCTCATTGTAAATACCTGACTTTACTCATATCGGGCCGGCCGGAGTGGCCGTGCGGTTCTAGGCGCTACAGTCTGGAACCGAGCGACTGCTACGGTCGCAGGTTCGAATCCTGCCTCGGGCATGGATGTGTGTGATGTCTAAGTTCTAGGAGACTGATGACCTCAGAAGTTAAGTCGCATAGAGATCAGAGCCATTTGAACCATTTTGAACTTATATCGGATTTAGAAATACAACGACTGTAGCGTATACCACAGGCGAAGGTTTTGGAGTAACCAGACACAATTTAGGTATTCAAATTTATTTTTTTAGTTTTACCGGTTTCGAGTGTATTCACACCTATCTATTGAAAGGATACATTTATTGAATGCACTGCAAATCTAAATGTGCACCTTCTGTAGATTGGCTTCACAACCAAAATTGATAGGAACAATAAAATTAAATTTACTCACTTCAAAGTTGATTGGTTGCTGCAATGGCTTCAAATGGTTCAAATGGTTCTAAACACTATGGGACTTAACATCCGAGGTCATCAGACCCCTAGACTTTGAACTACTTAAACCTAACTAAATTAAGGACATCACACACATCCATGCCCGAGGCATGATTCGAACCTGCGACCGTAGCAGCAGCGCGGTTCCGGACTGAAGCGCCTAGAACCGCTCGGCCATAGGGGCCGGCTGCAATGGCTTCCTCAGTATGAATTCCCTGTTGGAGATGTCAGCTGTTCTCCATAATTACTGCTGAACATAATTTCTGAAATACGCTGCGGCCGCGGTGGTCTCGCGGTTCTAGGCGCTCAGTCCGGAACCGCGCGACTGCTACGGTCGCAGGTTCGAATCCTGCCTCGGGCATGGATGTGTGTGATGTCCTTAGGTTAGTTAGGTTTAAGTGGTTCTGAGTTCTAGGGGACTGATGACCGCAGCTGTTAAGTCCCATAGTGCTCAGAGCCATTTGAACCATTTTTTTGAAATACCCTGACCAATACAAGTATTATTTATCCATTCGATGCTCTAAAATGGATGCAGACTTTTCATGTTCGTGATCTTCACAGACGTACGAGGGCTTGCCGAAAAGTAGTACCTCCGAATTTTTTGTTCTGTTCTCAATATCACTCGAGGTATTACAGATCTTGCATATTACTTAGTCGACTTTCCCACTTCGCTGCTGTTAGAGGGCCCCGAGTTGCTGCGCATTACAAGGCGGTGTGTAAAGTAACTACACTGAACTGACAAAAGTCTTGGGCCAACGATATCCATAAATATAGATTGCGGTAGTATCGTGTACACAGTATATAAAGGATCAGTGCGTTGACGGATCTGTCATTGGTACTTAGGTGAACTATGTGAAATGATTTTCAAAGTGATTGTTGTCGCACTATGAGAATTAACAGACTTTGGAAGCGGAATGGTAATTGGAGCTAGACGCATGGGAGATTCCATTTTGGAAACAGTCAGGGTAATCAATACTCCGAGATCCACAGTGTCAAGAGTGTGCCGAGAACACCAAATGGCAGGCTTTACCTCTCACTACGGACAACTCAGTGGCTGACGGCCACCACTTAACGACCGAGACCAGCGCATTTGCATAAAGTTACGTGAAATAACCTCAGAAATCAATGTGGGACACACGACGAACGTATCAGGACAGTGCGGCGAAATTTGGCGTTAATCGGCAATGGCAGCAGACGGCAGATGTGAGTGCCTTTGCTAACAGCACGACATCGCCTGCACTGACTCTACTGGACTCATGACCATATCGGCTGGACCCTAGACTGCTCGAAAACGGTGGCCTGGTCAGATGAGTCCCGATTTCAGATGGTCAGAACTGACAGTAGGGTTCCAGGGTGAGTCAGACCCCACGAAGCCATGGACCCAAGTTGTCAATGCAGGTTGGTGGTGACTCCATAATGGTTTGGGCTGGTTTTGCACCAACTGAACCGATCATTGACTAGGATTTGTTATGTTCGGCTACTTGGAGACCATTTGCCGCCATTCATGGACTCAGGTTCCGAAACAACGATGGAATTGTTGTGGATGACAGTGAGCCATGTGACCAGGCCACAATTGTTTGCGTTTGGTTTGAAGAACATTCTGGACGATTCGAGCGAATGGTTTGGCCACCCAGATCGCCCGAGATGAATCCCATCGAACATTTATAGGACATAATCGAGAAGGCAGTTGGTGCTCAAAATCCTGCTCCGGCAATATTTTCGCTGTTATGGACGGCTGTAGCGGTAGCATGGCACAGTATTTCTGCAGAGGACTTCCAGCGACTTGGGAGTCCATGCGATGTCGAGTTACTGCACTACGCAGGGAAAAAGGAGCTCCGACGCGATATTAGGAGGTACCCCACGACTTTTGTCACTTCGTTGTATGTCGATGCATGAGAAACAGCGCGCAGTAACCGAGTTTCTGAAAGCACGAATTCAGAGAGACCGTCCACACATGGGGCGCTCTCTCCTTCAGCTGATAATACCAGACCACACATGAGTTTTGTGACATCTGCAACAATCCGGCGCCATGGGTTCACTGTCATCGATCATTCTCCCTACTATCCCGATTTGGCCCCATCCGATTTTCATCTGTTTCCAGAACTTCATGAACACCTTCGAGGACTTCACTTCGACAGTGATGAAGCGGTACAAGCAGAGGTAAGGTTGTGGCTCCGTCGACAAAGTCAAACATTCTACCGTTATGGTATCAACAAAATGGTCTCTCGTTGGGAGAATGTATTCGCCGCCAGGGTAACTGTATTGAGAAATAAACAAGTAGATATGAAGAATAAAGATGTAGAATGTTAGTTTTAAAAGCTATAAAATTTTCACATAAAAAATTCTGAGGCATTTTTTTTCAGCCCGCCCTCGTACGTTAATGAAAGCAAAATTGTCTAAGTAGACTACGTGTCTGGTGCTAAAATGACACCTAGCAAAAAGCGATGTAAGTCTTTTTCAGGTAGCATTTCATGTTACAGCGAAGCCACGTTAGCTTATTTGGAGGTATATTAATTTATTTGCTGGTACTGAATTAGTGAGAAATTGCATGTTACGAAGTTCAGTCAGAACATAATGTGTCCTTTTTTTCTACTTCTAGTGGTCATGAATTTGGCGCACTTCAGCGAAACTTCTGCATCTCTTCCAGTAACAGCATCGTACATCAACAGATGGCAGCACTGTGCAAGTTTAGAAAATGACCGACATTGGCTTACGTATAATACTGGTTTCTGTTACTGAATTCCTTACCCAATCGCATTCACGAAAGGCTGATGAGGTCACCATCGCTACACGATGGGTTCATCGTTGTAGAAAAGCTTATAGGTAAATTCAGTTGACAGTTGACTAGTGTAGCGTGGAGCGGCCAGCCAGCGACTGCAGTGACTTAACACAACATCCAACATGTCGGCCAGTTCATGAAGAATTGTGTCGTCAGTTATCCATCGGTAAAGGTGGTGTGATCACCACTATTGAAAAACAGGGCTACTTCAAGATTTGTGCACGCTTGGTACCGAAGAGTTTGCCCGACCAGACTTCCATCTGGTCGGCACACTCAAAGCCGCTCGTCGCGGGCATCCCCGTGAATCTGCGGAGGCCCTGAAAAATTCTTTGCGCCAGGAGCTGAGGAAGCAGGACCATGATTTTTACCGCAGATGTATACACGCCCTTGTTTCAAGGTGGAAAAACTGTGGAGGGTGATTGTATTGAAATGCGACTAATCTTGAACACTGTAGCTATTATCCTACGTATGTGGTATTTACTTTTCTAGTTAAGAAACATAAGGGAATGGCAGGCGTTGCTTTCTGATGTAAGCTTCTGCGACGCTACGCGTCAAGACACATGTCACATGGCGCTGTTATCAAACTACAAACTGCATTACCTAGCACGCAAAGTGCCTATTCCAATACTGTCCTACTCTGCAACTAGCTGCTACGAAGAGTTGTCCAAGACAATTTACCGGGTCTTTAATGAACAGAAATAACTAGTCTACCACATTTTTACTTAATTAAATAACGTTTTATGCACACTAATAAAGATAACGCGGTTTTTATTACAGAAGGTCCCCTTTCTCCCTCTCATTCCCCTTCTCTCTCTCTCTCTCTCTCTCAGTGCGTGTGTGTGTGTGTGTGTGTGTGTGTGTGTGTGTGTGTGAGAAAGAAAGAAAGGAGAGAGATGGCTTGTATTATTAAATTATCTCTTTCCGATTAAGAGCGCTCAGTACACTAATTGGAATACCCAGACCACTAAAAGTAATACAAGTCTACACTGCTACATCTGTTACACAGTGTGAGTGGCGTTTAATAAAATTCAATTCCTAATTGATCACAATATTTCATACTTTTCACCCAGAATGGAAAACTGAAAACTTACTTACTTGAGACAATGTAATTTTATTCTGTTAACTCTTTCAACGCTTAATACGCAATCAGAAACGAAAGTTATTCTTACGACCTTCATATTTGAAATGATAGACCATACATACAATTACGCGACAATATGAAACTTGCGTTTTAGTGTGAAAATAACTATCGAGTCTACGAGCAGTGAAAGATCTAACTTTGGGTTCTCCTTCCTAGTTTTGCTTAATTGCGTTGTCAAGACCAGTTAACCAAAGAAATTCGGCGTTTAGAATGCAGAGTTATATGTAATTTTGTGGCCATTAGAACAGATGGAACACGTGTTAACTGTGAAATACATTGCAAATATCCGACGAAAAAACAAATATGGAATATCCAGAACTTTTTTGTCCAAAGAAAAGTTGTTATTCTACTGTATGTAGGAATAAAAGAAAACGAATGAGCTATTGTGACAGTCAAGGGCTATAGTTTGCTACCTCTCGGCGTGAAGTATGGCACGGTTCATGCGTATGGGAGGCAGAACTGCCTAGAAACGAGGGATGACGAACTGCAGACTGTGAAGTCTACACACTTTGCCCTGTCGTAGACTGTTTCAGCAATGCAATGTGCTTTTTATTTATTTAATTAATCTGATCAAATAATGCCCGTTTGGCCCTGTCTTAGATCAGACCAGGTTTTCAAATTGGTTCAAATGGCTCTGAGCACTATGGGACTTAACATCTGAGGTCATCAGTCCCCCAAGACTTAGAACTACTTAATCCTAACGAGCCTAATGACATCACACATCCATGCCCGAGGCAGAATTCGAACCTGCGACCGCAGCAGCAGTGCGGTTCCGGCCTGAAGCGCCTAGAACCGCTCGGCCACAACGGCCGGCAGACCAGGGTTTCACACATATTTCTTACGTCATACTTAATTACAGAATGATAGTAATTTTTATATTATATATAGTAATAAAATGGTATTATAATTTAAAAATTTTTGTTGTAAGATAGACTATGTGATCAAAAGTATCCGGACACCTGGCTGAAAATGACTTACTATGTCGTGGCGCCCTCCATCGGTAATGCTGGAATTCACTATGGTGTTGGCCCACTCTTAGCCTTGATAACAGCTTCCACTCTCGGAGGCATACGTTCAGTCAGGTGCTGAAAGCTTTCTTGGGGAATGGCAGCCCATTCTTCACAGAGTGCTGCACTGAGGAGAGGTACCGATGTCGGTCGGTGAGACCTGACACGAAATCGGCGTTCTAAAACATCCCAAAGGTGTTCTATAGGATTTAGGTCAGGACTCGGTGCAGGTCAGTCCACTACAGGAATGTTATTGTCGTGTAACCACTCCGCCAAGTGCCGTGCATTATGAACAACTGCTCGATCATGTTGAAAGATGCAATCGCCATCCCCGAATTTCTCTACCACAGTGGGAAGCAAGAAGGAGCTTAAAACATCAATGTAGGCCCTTGCTGTGATAATGCCACGCAAAACAAGAAGGGGTGCAAGCCCCCTCCATGAAAAACACGACCACACAGTAACACCACCGCCTCTGAATTTTACTGTTGGCACTACACACGCTGGCAGATGACCTTTATTGGGCATTCGCCATACCCACACCCTGCCATCGGATTGCCACATTATGTATCGTGATTCGTCACTCCACACAACGTTTTTCCATTGGTCAAACGTCCAGTGTTTACGTACCTTACACCAAACGAGGCATGATGTGTGGCTAATGAGCAGCCGCTCGACCATGAAATCCAAGTTTTCTCACCTCCCGCCTAACTGTCATGGATCCTGATGCAGTTTGGAATTCCTGTGTGGTGGTCTGGATAGATATCTGCCTATTACACATTACGACCCTCTTCAACAGTCGGTGGTCTCTGTCAGTCAACAGACTAGGTCGGCCTGTACGCTTTTGTGCTGTACGTGTCCCTTCACGTTTCCACTTCACTATCACATCGGAAACAGTGGACCTAGGAATGTTTAGGAGTGTGGAAATCTCTCGTTTTGACGTATGACACAAGTGACACTCAATCACCTGACCACGTTCGAAGTCCGTGTGTTGCACGGAGCGCCCCATTCTGCTCTCTCAAGATGTCTAATGAGTACTGAGGTCGCTGACATGGAGTACGTGGCAGTAGGTGGCAGCAGAATGCACCTAATATGAAAAACGTATGTTTTTGGGGGTGTCCGGATACTTTTGATCACATAGTGTATGCGCCACTTGCAATAACACTACCGACTAGGAATTAACGGCAGTAATACCATCGATAGTAGTAAAGGTAATAATAAAGGTAATAATAGTGACTGAAGTAGTTTTATCAAGTCTCTCGATAAAGCTTTGGCCCACTGACCTTCGACAGCTAGATTCTTTCGTCAGTGAAACACCATCTCTAATGACATGGTCTTCCACTGGAAGTTAAATCCTAATCTTCCTCGTTCCTTCCTGTGAAAGGACCAGCGAGAGCGCAGTACTGTGGTGTCATCCCATCTTCTCACGAAAAAGAGTCTGCATTTTTTTGTTGCAGACTTCCTTTCCATTCCGGGTAATGACATCAGCAGAAGCCTAAATTTGTGCATTAACATTCGTTAATTGACCATCCGTTTTTGGCATCTGATTTATTTTTATTTCATGTTTTAATCAAATTAGTATATCACTCAGTTTAGCTGCTGTGCCTTTTGTTAACTCATCTCTCGTCCGCTCTAACTCAAACAACTACTGAAAACTTCAATCACACCTTTTCTGGGAGTTAGAACTTTATCGTTTATATGTCGTTTGGCTATCTGAGAGGTTAACATACCCGCGATAAAAATGAAACAGTAATAAATTAAGAAAATCTATAACAAATCTCACGCGTACATGCTGGTTTGTAAGCAAAATCAATGACATTAGCAACGTGCTATTATTTGCGTCACGATCGGTTTTAAATACACCGTGAAGATTACGCTACTGTACAACTATTCCTGCTAAACCATCGGTAATTAAACTCTGAAACATAGGGAAAATTAGTGACATCCGAAGTGAATGAATACCAGTAAAAAGAATATTTTTAAATGCTGCTCATCTTAATGGCGGAATTTCTTTCAGCCACAAGAAAGTACAGCATTAGAAAGCGCCGTAAGTATGCCGCAGTAAAATTAAGTCTTTTCAGCTCAATTACCCAGACAAAAAGGGGGAGAGTAGTTCCCGCATATATCTTTTATAATTTAGTATGGAGTGAGTAAAAAACTAGAAGAGTCCACGCGATTCACATCCTGCGTGTGCTGCGACTATGGAACAATTAACAAAAAGCTCCAAATTTTGCATTATGCTAATAAAGGCAAGCGAATGAATGTCTCAGAAGAAATTGAAATTTTCGGTCATTTGAAAAGTCAGCTTGGTACCCTTCCTAGTAAGCAAGAACATCTTAAAAACAAAAAAGTCCTTGATAATTTCGGTCACATTCTGCTAATGAGCAATCAGAAATCATCTATACAATAAAATTAAATTTGAAATAGAATCTCACCTCAACATATATTAATATTTATTTTATTTTCCATGCTATTTTATTTTTTAGCTTTCATTAACAACAGACGTAAATATAAAGTCATAGTATTTGGAAGTATTATTCCATTTATTCCTTCCTTAGGTTTACTCTTTGATCAACATAGTATCTTTGCAAATGTCAAGCTGTCAGACTGTCAAACCATCAAGACAGCATTTGTGAACCAAAAAGAATAGAAAATACAAATTTTAAGACGCTGGCATTTCAGTATGTAAGACATAGTTTTCTATTGCAGCTAAATGTATCTGAAATACAAACATTCACATAATTATAGGTCTTTTCGTGGAGGTAATGAGATATATACTGTTTTGTACAGAACAACAAAATCACTTGAGAGTAGTCTAGAAGGCTGAAACTAATTATGAACAAATAAAAATAATGCGTCAGAAGCTGAAAATGACACCAGATTTTAATAAGTTAATTAATGTTATACCTGCTACGAAGAAAACGAAGAAAATAATGTGAGCGTCACGGCAGAGAGTATTACTACCAAATGGTATCCAAACGTTCGAAGGTTTTAAGTTACTTAATATTACAGAAATCTCTTTGTCTCTTTCACTGCCGCAGAAAGTTTCCGTGTGCTGTCAACCTTCCTGTTGACATTATCCAGCAGACCATTGGTCCATTTGCCACAGAGTCGTGATGTGGCAACCTATGATAAAATTAGATCAAGCTGTAAGCTGTCGACGGCCGCTGTGGCCGAGCGGTTCTAGGCGCTTCAGTCCGGAACCGCGCTGTTACTGTGGTCGCAGGTTCGAATCCTGCTTCTGGCATGGATGTGTGTGATGTCCTTAGGTTAGTTAGGTTTAAGTAGTTTTAAGTCTAGTGGACTGATGACCTCAGATGTTAAGTCCCATAGTGCTTAGAGCCAATTTGTAAGCGGTCGTTATTCTTTTCTAATAAAGATAACCAACTATTTTTGATTTCTTTTTCCATTTATATGAACGACTGTGTCTCGCGCGAGATTTTTTTAACCATAAACAACGATGTTGTAACGCTGCCGCCGTTGCAGTAGATAATCGCTAACGATGTTCTACAAGAAAACACTGTCTTGCGGTATGCTGCAGGCCTTCCCCGGGCGGGACACAAAAAGCTTCATCGGGTCATTAAGCCGGGGAAAAACAGTGGCCATAAATGAGTGGCAAACTTGAGGCGTACAAAAGCCATAAAACTGGGACAGGTTTACACAGCCGTAAGTCAAGGTGAGCCACTGTTGCACGGGTGGGCTTGTCAGCTCTGCAAAAAGCTGCAGGGCGTGAACTGAAGGACAGAACTGAAATACTGTTTCGCTGTAATCATAATTTGTTAGCCGCGCTCTGTTGACGTGATGCATCTGGAAAGCCTCATAGCGAAATACATTTAACGTCTAGTTGTTCATCCCGCTTTCCTGCTCTTCCTATATGGAAGTAAGATATTTGCTTCATATATACATTATCATTTGCAGCAGTTTTAGAGCGAAAGCCATTTGCGTGGTCGACATGTTAAGCATAATTCCTAATCAAATCACACACAATCTCACTAGGTGTTTCGTTGAACGCTCCATTATAAACGCTTATAACAACGGAACTATCTGATCTAACAAATTTAATGCTTTGTCAAAGAAAAAGAGTAGTCATCCATTTGCTGCTATAGTACTGGAAGTTGCAGTCGAGAAAATTACACTGGCACTACCCCTGGAACTCCAATGAAGCCGTCGTTTGCACATGATTTTTGCGTATACAGAAATATTTTCATCTCGAATTGCCGTCATGTAGGATCACATTGCCCACAGGAATCGAACAAGTAAAGACCAAGTAGAATTACCCTGATCACGTCCTAAAGAATTTCATTTATTTGCAGCAGGTACAATGACCTCTCACTTTCGGCACAGACAAAAATAAGTTTTGTATTTCTTTGCCGCGCGGGATTAGCCGAGCGGTCTTAGGCGCTGCAGTCATGGACTGTACGGCTGGTCCCGGCGGAGGTTCGAGTCCTCCCTCGGGCGTGGGTGTGTGTGTTTGTCCTTAGGATAATTTAGGTTAAGTAGTGTGTAAGCTTAGGGACTGATGACCTTCGCAGTTAAGTCCCGTAAGATTTCACACACATTTGAACATTTTGCATTTCTTTCCAACGTGTGGCACTGTTTACTAATGCATAGATGTTCAAGGTTTTAAGTCAACCCTTGGGATGGAACATAGCGTATTGTAGTACTTTTCTTGTATATAATTAAGGTGGCGATGGTAAGTGCAGTGCAGAACCAGACCAAGCTCGATTTCTTGCGGGAATCCCTGAGATACCGCGAGTAACGAGGCTAATGAGCAGGGGCATTACATCATTAATGTGGGCTATAAAATGAGAATTTGCGTCTGACGGGAGGCTTGCTAGGGTACTGGTGGTGGTGGTGGTGGTGGTAATTTCCTATGGGACCAAATGCTGAGGTGATCGGTCCCTGCACACTACTTACCATAAATTAAACTAACTTATGCTAAGGACAAAGTACACATCCATGCCCGAGAGAGAACTCGATCCTTCGACGGGGGCAGCCTCCCGAACCGTGGCAAGGCGCCTTAGATCGTGCGGCTACCCCGCGCGGATGCTAGGATAGTCCTTGTGGTTGTGGCGACCATTGTGTCCGGATGGCATAGTGTCAGTGCATCTCCCTAGAAAGCAGGAGACATGAGTTCGAATCCAGGTCAGGAAAAAAATTTTCAACATGCCCCATTGATATAAATCAGTGCCAACTGGCAGCTAATGTCTTTAACTCCTGTGTGTCTTACAATCAAGTCAATCGTAGCGAACTACCTTACAAGTTACACTAAGGTGAAAAAGTCATGGGACGCCCCCTAATATCGTGTCGGACCTCCATTTGCCCGGCTTAGTGCAGCAACTCGACATGACAAGGACTCAACATGTCGTCGGAATTCCGCTACAGAAATAATGAGCCATGCTGCCGCTAAAGTCGTCCATAATCGTGAAAGTGTCACCAGTACAGGACTTTGTTCTTAATCTGACCTCTTGATTAAGTCCCATAAATGTTCTATGGGATTCATGTAGGGTGATCTGAGTGGCGTGGCCAAATCATTCGCTCGACTTGTCCAGAATGTTCTTCAAACCAATAGCGAGCAAGGATGGCCTCGTCACATGCCACATTGTCATTCATAAAAACCATTTTTGTTTTGGGAACATGAATTCCATGAATGGCTGCAAATGGTCTCCAAGTAGCCGAACATATCCTTTACAGCCAATAATCGGTTCGGTTGGACCAGAGGGCCCAGTCTAATCCAGGTAAACGCAGCCCACACCATTATGGAACCACCCCCGGGATGCACAGTACCTTGCTGACTACTTGGGTCCATGGCTTCGTGGGATCTGCGCCAGCCTCGAACCCTGTCATCAGTTCTTACCAACTGAAATCGGGACTCATCTGACCTGGCCACGGTTTTCCAGTCGTCTATGATCCAAGGGTAACGAGCACAGAAGAGGAGCTGTAAGCGATGTTATACTGTTACCAAAGACACCCTTTCGGTCGTCTGCTACCATACAGTCCCTTAACGGCAAATATCGCTGCACTGTCCAAACGGATACGCTCGTCGTACGTCCCACATTGATTTCTGCAATTATTTCACTTAGTCTTGCTTGTCTGTTAGTACTGACAGCTGTATGCAAACGCAGCTGCTCTCGGCCATTAAGTGAAGGCTGTCGGCCACTGTGCTGTTCGTGGTCAGAGGTTACGCCTGAAATTTGGTATTCTCTGCACACTTTTGACAGTATGTATCTCAGAATATTGAATCCCCTAACGATTTCCGAAGTGGAATGTTCTATGCGTCTAGCTCCAACTACCAATCCGCCTTCATAATCTGTTAACCCCCGTCGTGCGGCCATAATCACGTCAGAAACCTTTTCACATGAACCACCTGAGTACAAATGACAGCTCCGCCAATGCACTGCCCTTTTATATCTTTTGTACGCGATACTACTGTCATCTGCATATGTGCACATCGCTGTCCCATAACTTTTGTCACTTCGCTGTATAAAACTAACTATGTGGATTTTGCGCAGAAGTGAATTAGTGAGTTCAGACAGGTGGATTACAAAAGTAGTGATGAGTGAACGTTTTCATCAGGAGATCTCCGTGATTGAGTAGAATACCGCTGAAAGCGTCTGTTCGACGTTCAATACAAACCAAAGTCTACAGCCAAGAAGTTCAAAGAATTATAACCCATACAAGTGTGTTTTGTATTGTGCTTAAAGCTGTGATCATTCGTACTCAGTGTAATATTACAATGATTAACCAGAAACGTTATGAACACTACCTGTTGGGGTCGTGGAAACGTGATGCGGTAACGAATGTATATAAGCGAAGCAGAGAAGAATGGGGAATCACTCTTGAGATGATAAGGTCCGAATTTTGGCAAATCCACTGACTTCGACAAAGAGCACATTGTTACAGCATGGGAACGAGCATCTCGGAGAGGGCGAAGGTGGTCGGCTGTTCCAGTGGTACTACTGAGAGCAAGTATGGAAAGTGGTTGACGGACGACGAAACTACGACTAGGTGACAAGGTGTCGGACGTCCTCACGTCCTCAGTACAGAACCTGGAGGTCAGGGAATACCATTCGGCGCACATTGATGAACATGGGGCTCGCGACAGACGACCTCTACGTGTTCCCATGTCGGCGCAACGACATCGTCAATTACGATCGCAGTAGCTTTTTCGAATGACCCACGTTTGTTGTGACACCAGGTTCAAAAATTGCTCTAAGCACTATGGGACTTAACATCTGAGATCATCAGTCCCCTAGACTTAGAACTACTTAAACCTAACTAACCTAAGGACATCACACACATCCATGCCCGAGGCAGGATTCGAACCTGCGACCGTAGCAGCAGCGCGGTACCGGACTGAAGCGCCTAGAACCACTCGGCCACAGCGGCTGGCCGGCCCGTGTGGCCGTGCGGTTCTAGGCGCTTCAGACTGGAACCGCGTGACCGCTACGGTCGCAGGTCCGAATCCTGCCTCGGGCATGGATGTGTGTGATGCCCTTAGGTTAGTTAGGTTTAAGTAGTTCTAAGTCTATGGGACTGATGACCTCAGATGTTAAGTCCCACAGTGCTCAGAGCCATTTGAACCACAGCGGCTAGCGACACCAGGACTATGATCGCGTACGAGTGCGCCGTCTTCCATGCAAATAGTTTGCTCGAATCATGCACCGCACCACGGACTCAGACCGGTGGGCGTAGTATCATGCTGTAATGAACATTCACCATGGGTACCTTGGGTCCTATGACAACAATCGAAAGCGCCATGACATCTGTGGTCCACGTGAACATGATTGCAGACACACTGCATTCCTTCATGCTTGACGTCACAAGGCCACAACCATGTTACATTGGTTTGAGAAGCCTGACAGTGAACTCACGTGAGGCTTTTGGTACCAAACTTCCCTGATTTGAACTCCGTGGAACACACATCGGATGCTATCGGTCGCCAGCTCTGCGACCACAACCAATCACACGAAATGTACGGGAAATGTGTGACCTGTGCGTAGAGTATGATGCCACATATCTTTGAGACCCTACTAAGGACTTGTTGAATCTATGACACTCAGAATTGCTGCTATAGTGCAACCCAAAGGTGGACCAAGAAGCTATTAAGCAATTGGTTATGATATTTTAGCTCATCAGTGTAAATGCTCGGAAACTACAGTTTGCCTGTCATCTAGCTTGATACAATGTTAGATACGTATAAACGTAGTGATGTCGCACTCCTCAAAACCGATCGGCATGTTACAATAAGCAAGTACAATTTGTCATAGAAAAGGTGCTGGTTATCAGTAAATGAACCGAAAACGTGTGTTATTATTGTTATGTGCCATCGCCTTCTTCGGATCTGTTAAGCAAGTGCAATGCAGTTGTTTTTGAGGTCACTTCTCTTGGAGAAAATCTGCAGTCTACATAAAAAACTTTTAAAATGGATTAAAAACAGTCTTGACTACAATAAGATATTTATTTGTAGTGGTAACCGGTTTCGGTCCGATGTGAACATCTTCAGACCACTTGTATCAGCGGTCGTCAAAACTGGAGCCCGCAGGCCACATACGGCCATTCGTGTATCCTGAGGTTCTCATCCGTTTTATAATAATATACGTCTATCAAGTAACGGCCGAATCCAGAAACGTCAACTAACGTTCAGAGCTGCTCCGTAACATACAAAACTACCTACAGAGACAGTAATATCTTAAGATGTGTCTAATTTTAACTGACGTTGACGAATCTTGCCATAACTACGTAAAGTTGACCGCTTACTTCAGGGATAGAGAGATAAGTAGCGCTGCCGATGTGGGGTCACAAGACGTGTTTGTACACTTCAAGTACTGGCAACTCACGGGTGTGCCCGATCGACTGCTGTGGTATAAATTTCAGATGAAAGTAACATAATTCATAAATGCGCGTTATGGACAAGTTCATCTTCGAATGCGATACATATTTAGAGTAAGGAATATAAAATTAACGTTGTCTGTTGTAACACAGCACAACGAGTAGAAGAAAAATGACATTCACAACATTATTAAACACTTGTGGTCGTGTCTCATATTGTATAATCTGTTTAAAGACAAGTACAATTAGTGTTATTAATCCATTAATCTTCCTCTCACACAGCCAACACAGCAACACTTCGTCTGGCAATTGTAGTGTCACAACTTCGGCGTCTACGGTGGTACCAATATAAATCAGACAACAGTCGACACGAAGTGTTTAAAATGGTGTCGACTTTTAAGGGGGCGGTAGCCAACTTATCATGCCTTTACTAAAGCTCGTGTGCTGGGGACTCATAACACATTAATAATAAGGTCGGTACATCCGTGGCTCGTGGTGCCTCCCCACAATGACATTATTGTCTCCTGAACAAAAAAGTGTGACTACGACTGATTCATACCATGGTGATAGGCGGTGGCGATGGACAGAGCAGATGTTGTGGCTCCATGAACGTCAGCTGCTCATTTGATTTTGATGTTCGTGAAGCCACAACACCGGCATCGTTTACCGCACCGCCCACCATCACATAAGTGGTCTGAAGTTGGTCACATCCTGACCGAAACGGTTATTATCATAAACAAATATTTTATTGCGGTCAAGACTGTTTTTCATCCGTTTTAGAGTTACAACATATCTTTCACTCCGTAACGGAGTATTGTATTGTACTGTATTGTATCTGTTGGATAGATTACATATGTCTGGAAAAAGAAGAGTTTGGAAAGTAGGTAAAACGGAACTGTGGGTAAAATTGTGAGGTATTCTTGGACACCTCGGTCGATGCGACCATCGTCTGAGACAAGAAAGGTCCGGGTTCAAGTCCCGTTCTGGCAGAAACATAAAAGCTTCAGACGTTTTTCAGTATCTCGTATCGTACACAGGATATATCAAAAGGTATGCTACAAGGCATTATGGTTGGTAGATGAGTACCATATGTGAACATATTTTGCTAATAAACGTATTTTC
Organism: Schistocerca piceifrons; assembly: GCF_021461385.2. NCBI lineage: Eukaryota > Metazoa > Arthropoda > Insecta > Orthoptera > Acrididae > Schistocerca > Schistocerca piceifrons. The sequence goes on along the minus strand of NC_060138.1, from coordinate 1,020,908,334 downwards.
AGAAGCGCTTCGTATGCGTCCTAGCGCCTCTGAAATGCGGGGGAGGACGTAGGCAGTTTGGACCACACAAGCTACATTATGGCGGTAAACACCAGTTTAATCACTTACAGAATCTGCTCAGCGTGACCGCTACCAACTTCAAAACATTTTGTATATCACCTGAAGATATCTCGCGGAACACTTGGCCCTCTGTTCACCCGACATGACGCCAATGGATTTTTATTTGTTGGGCTACATGGAAAACATAGTGTACGAGACACACGTAGAGTCACCACAAGATCCTGCGGTACCAATACGAGTAGCAAAAATGGCTCTGAGCACTATGGGACTTAACATCTGAGGTCATCAGTCCCCTAGCACTTAGAACTACTTAAACCTAACTAACCTAAGGACTTCACACACATCCATGCCCCAGGCTGGATTCGAACCTGCGACCGTAGCGGTCACGCGGTTCCAGACTGAAGCGCCTAGAACCGCACGGCCACACCGGCCGGCTACGAGTCATCAGTGATATGCCGCAAATCTTTCTCAGGCTTCGGTGAGACTTCATTAGACGACACACAACACGTATCGAAGTTGGTGGCGATTATATTGAGCATCTTCTGTAAAATGATGTTTATTGACAGTCATGTATCTTTTCTCCTTCCTCCTTGCCTATTAAGTCTCGTCCAAACTGCTTACGTCGTCTTCCACATTTCATAGATACCAGCGCTGCGAACGAAGGGTTCCGGAACGTGCTTCTCTTCTTTGTACATAAAGGCGAAAGCGTCGCGGAGTGCTCAGGTAACTCAAGTGGAAGACGCTGCAAGACAGGTGCTCCACATCACGCTTTGGTCCACTGTTATAGTTCCAAGAGCGTACGTTCCTATAAGAGACAATCAATACATCCTTCGTCCTACCTATGCCTCTCGAAACGAACATTAAGATAAATTAAGAGATATTCGAGTCCACAGTTTGCGAACAATCGTTCTCCCGCGAAAAAGGGAAAAGGGGAAAAGACACTTTCACACAAAGTACCTTCCGCCACACACCGTATGGTGGCTTGAGGAGTACAGGTAAATATGTGGTGACTTGCGGAATAGTGGAGTAAATGTAGATGTAGATGAAGATGTAGATGTGGATCAAGTACTACACAATCGTTTATGTGACTCTTCCAGATGTTCCCCTCACATGTAATTTTGGTGTATCATTTTAATTCATAAGGAGATATGTTGGCAATAGTGCGTTTCACTGCAAAATGCTTCATATTCCATATAGGCTCTTTTCCAGTGGTACGTACGTAGCCAGTGACAGACTTATCTGCAGAAAATATTTGAAGTAAGTGGCTGAATAAGTATTTAAGGGCTGGATTCAAATGAGTTTTAATCTACGAAGAGTACAGTTTTCCATTAAAATGGAATGGAAACTATCGTTAAAATGGGCAATGTACCCCTAAACTTTTATTTTCAACATATATCCCCCAATGATACATCAACTTAACTTAGATTCGCGTTAGTTTCATCTGGAACAATTCTGTCCGCACTGGTATATTAATCACTAATCAGCTGTAAGTGTTGAAAATAAGAATGTATCCATTGCATAATTAAATGAACATATATAAAGCTGCTTTCAATTTTTTCTGTACTCCCTGAGATGTCTTCTTACCCTGTGGTTAAGCATATCCTCTGGGGTATACGTACCTTTATTACAGTATATGCCATTGCTTCAGTTCAATCAATAAAAAATAGTACAGTTGACTGGTTTCAATCAGAAGAGTGAACGGATAGTCCTTCCAGACAAAAAGCTAAAAACTGATTTTAGTTGTAAAAACGAGTACACGGGTCAACCAACGGAAGAACTACATACGAGAACTAGCTCACCTGAAAAAAAGAGGATGAATAGTAACTCACGAGGAGAACACGGCAAGTGCCATAACCCGATTTCCCAGACACTTCGCTCAGAGGAAGAGGAGCCAAAATAAGTGAATACCTGTCTCGGCTTATCTGTAGTTACTCGATCGTTTCAGAGTAAACGACCGTCAAAGTTTACGGTTAATTCACACGCCTTTTAGCGCACACTGAGCTCAGCCCAACTAGTAGCATAGTGGCTAGTATCGCGGACTTTTAGCTTTGCGTCCCGTGTTCGAAACCCGATTATTGCTTTTTTATTTTATTTTTTCATTTATCTACCCATGTCCATAGAAGGTTAAGTCCTACACAAATGTTTCTTATCAAGTTAGGGGAAACAAGGGCATCATACTAATTGTAAAATTACAAATGGGTTTCACAATGAGTATCATACTTTTAAAATTTATATGAACGATATTTTTAGTCGTTACATTCGTTTCAAATTTTCATATTGTTATATTTCATTCATATATCAATTCTTAATTATTATATTTTATTCTTATCTTGATTATTCGGGAAGATTTGGTGCATTTCCTTGGAAGATATCGATCGTAGAAACATTCGAGACGTAGAAACTGCAAACACTACGAGCATCGCGCGAAGACAGATTTGTCACAGCGATATTTCTTCATATGAATGTCACTCGGGAAAGAAACGTCGCTACCACTGCTGAAGATTTCACACTCTGGAAATAATTCCGTGGCAAACAACACATAACAGATCGCGTTTCCGAAAACTGGCGCTTGCAGTTGGTTATAAATCAAGATACACTACAGAAATTTCACCAAAAACAATTTCATACAATTTTTCCACACGTTTATTGCTTTTTATTAATCTTTTTATTTATTCACCGAAAAAGAATCAGTAGACGGATAAGGACACCGTTATTTCTATACAGGGTATACAATGGAAAACAGTAGCATAATAATCTTCTACGGACTTGGCTAGACAAACGAAAAACAAAAATAAAAATAATGATCGGATTTCGAATACGAAGCATAAAATTGTAATCACTGCGCCACCGCTTCGGTTAGACTGTTTAGTCTTTAAAAGGCACATCCGTACCTCGAAAACTTTGACCATCGTTTTTTCATAAACGGTCAAATATCTACGGATAAGCCGAGATATATGTTCCGTTATTTTATACCTCCTTCCACGGAGCGAAGTTTCTGGGAAATCAAGTTATGGCACTTGCCGCATTCTCCTCATCAGTCAATGTGCAAAACTATAAAGGCCTTTATTGATTGTTTTCATTTGTTTTCCTCGACAGAGTTGTTTCACTCGAAAGGAAGGCAAGCGATACGTAAAGCTACAACCAAATTAACCGACGATTTGCTTTCAGTAGTTTTGTGGTCCGTTTCGCAGCCAGTGCACGGGCCCACTGAGTACGTCTGGTGACGAATCGGAACAATGTGTGGTGAGGGCAGGGAAATGCCCTGTTAAGGCTGTCAGGAGCTTTCAGCACCACGTCAGTGGAATCATCTGCGTGGTTCTTGGAACCTTCCCCATCGACATAACCATTCGGTTTCGGGCTCCAATGTACTGGCTGAGGAGGTGGAGACAGGAGAAGGTAACAGAGGTTACCGGACATGACATCACCAACTCGTTAAATGGCGGGTGGACACCTGGCAAAGCGAATGGGAATTATGCGATAAGGGCCGTAGGATAATCAGCTCTTCCCCGAGGTCAGGGAACGTCTGAGACAGCCATATCAATCCAAACCGCGGTTTGGTTCACTTTCTGAGAGCTCACTGCCCCTTACTCTGCTCACTTGCATCGCGTAGGCCGCAGCCAGAGTGCTGCTCCTACATGTGGGCGACATAGATCCCAAAACACATACTTTTTCACTTTCACCAAAACACAGCAGCACACCAGATACCAACGCAGTACAACAACGACATGATATGGGCAATAAGAGACAAAGACGTGTGGGAAATAGTGAATAAAATCCCTGACGATGTCTCAAGGACGTTACTTGACGAATACAAACGGACACGGCCATATAAGAGAACACTGCAACACACGCGAAGCACGTAAGACAGCAGTTCCAGTTCATGCACCAACGCAGACAGCAGTAACGAAACACACACTAACTCAAACAGCAAACACTTTCACCAACACGTACCACAGACAACCTTACACAACATCTAAAATAGTTAAACGGTCTCAGAATAAATGGTGTAATGCAAACAACCCTGTAAATCTGTTCTAGTTTAAGTATAAATAGCAGGCTTATCCAGCCCGCGGTCATTACACCGCTCTTGGGATGTAACACTCGTAACAGAACACTTAGTATATTAGCAACATAACAGGTAAAATTCAAAACACATAATGAGGCACTTAAAGTTAATTAATAACCCCAAGAAATAACATACTTTATACTCACACACCACTGCCCTTTCCACACTGTACACAATAGCCAGTGTTTCTGCAAATAGTGTTTATAAATTGTTGTTATTCTGGTCTTCAGTCCAGAGACTGGTTTGATGCAGCTCTCCATGCTACTCTGTCCTGTGCAAGCTTCTTCATCTCCCAGTACCTACTGCAACCTACATCCTTCTGAATCTGTTTAGTGTATTCATCTCTTGGTCTCCCTCTACGATTTTTACCCTCCACGCTGCCCTCCAATACTAAATTGGTGATCCCTTGATGCCTCAGAATATGTCCTACCAACCGATCCCTTCTTCTAGTCAAGTTGTGCCACAAATTTCTCTTCTATCCAATTCTATTGAATACCTCCTCATTAGTTATGCGATCTACCCATCTAATCTTCAACATTCTTCTGTAGCACCACATTTCGAAAGCTTCTATTCTCTTCTTGTCTAAACTATTTATCGTCCACTCCATACAAATACTTTCAGAAACGACTTCCTGACACTTAAATCTATACTCTGTGTTAAGAAATTTCTCTTCTTCAGAAACGCTTTCCTTGGCATTGCCAGTCTACATTTTATATCCCCTCTACTTCGACCATCATCAGTTATTTTGCCCCCCAAATAGCAAAACTCATTTACTACTTTAAGCGTCTCATTTCCTAATCTAATTCCCGCAGCATCACCCGATTTAATTCGACTACATTCCATTATCCTCGTTTTGCTTGTTTAGAAATATTAATCAGTAAATTAAACTGTAGCGAACCGGGACTGCAAGGCTCGAGCCGGCCTGTGTGGCCGAGCGGTTCTAGACGCTTCAGACTGGAACCGCGCGACCGCTACGGTCGCTGGTTCGAATCCTACCTCGGGCATGGATGTGTGTGATGTCCTTAGATTAGTTAGGTTTAAGTAGTTCTAAGTTCTAGAGGACTGATGACCTCAGATGTTAAGTCCCATAGTGCTCAGAGCCATTTTTTTGCCAGGCTCAAAGTATTTCCGAGGCTTTCAGACTATGCCGGCTCAGGTAGAGAAACATTTCTCTGTCTCTCTTACTATCCACGTCTTTCCTATCATCTATCATCATATCTTCTTAAAATCTGATTGTGTTTTTTTTTCTTTCAGTTTCTAATTATTTTAATTTATTATTACTTCCCTTGTAATTACTGAATACAATATTTGCTGTTTTTAATATGGAATATGTTTTGTAATCTACATGAAAAGCTGTAAAATGAACGACCTGTTATAAAATGTAAGGCAACGGGTCTGTAAATAAGCACTAAATCAAATCAAATCAATGTTCCAATAGACTGGTTTCATTCAAAAGTTTAAAAGAGCAATTCAGCCGATACTTAAAACAACACTCGAATGAGTCGATTATTTTCCAACAACGGATTGAATCGATTGTACATGAAAAGTATTCGCAGTTGCGAATATGGACAACGATTAGCTTATAATGGAATGACGAGAACGTAAATTTGTGCGGGATCAGGACTCGAACCCGGCTTTCCCGCTTATCGCGAGCGGTTGCCTTACCATTAGGCTAGGGCAGACCCGATCTTCCGAATACATTCAGCCTGCACTCATACATCGGTTACCCGGTCTCGGTAGAGGTTGCAGTGCTCGCGTTGTTCAAAGGTACGATGCAAGAAGGAACTCTGCATCGTATTTATGAACAAGACGGGCGCTGTAACATCGTATGATTCGACTGTTTTCATTCGGTCGTCGTTTCCATCACTGGTTGAGGGCACAACGGACGGCGAGCAGTGCAGTGCAGGGCCGCCAGCGCAGTCCGGGAGGCAGTGGCAGCTGCGGCCGACTGCGCAGCCCGCCGTGTCGCAGCGCCGCGGGACCAAGTTTGGCACTCGCGGGCCGCTGCAGGCCGCCCTGGCTGCTCCCAATTAAAGTTGGTCGCCGGGTGTGGCGGCTGACACCACTGCCAGCGCTCAGCGTCTTCCGGAGTAGCAGCGCGTGACCCCTGCTCACTCACAACTTTGTCGTCAGTTTCTGGCTCATCTTCCAATTCTAGTTCTACATCCGTACTGCGCAAGCGGGAAGTGCTTTCGGTACATTTCCCCCCATACCCCGTTCCATTGCATCTTCATGCACTCGAAGTACACTACTGGCCATTAAAATTGCAAAATTGCTACACCACGAAGATGACATGTCAGTTCTAGTATAATATATTTGTCTAATGAATACCCATTTATCATCTGCATTTCTTCTTGGTGTAGCAATTTTAATGGCCAGTGGTGTATAAGGCCAAAAAATCCGTCTACTGATTCTTTAGTTAAAATATTTCCCAAACGTTCCAAGGAAAAAGAAAAGGAGGGGAAGGATATAATTTCGCGACATACCAAAAACACCAACGCAAATGAAATATCTGCCACTGCGGGAACCATATGGAGTATAGAATAATAATACCCTCAATATAAACTTCTTTGCTACATAATCGCTTCTTCTCGCCTACGAGAATACTGATCTTCCTCAAATAACGTCTTAAAGGACAGCAGTGAAAAGAAAATTCGGTGCAAAATAAAAGAAAGGAGTAGAGTTTAACGCTCTATCCACAAGGTCAAGGGTGACATAACACTATCCTCACTGTCTTAGTTTGATAATGATGGAGAAGCAAACGGTATGTGACTTTGTTGAAGTAAGCGATGATTCAGAAAAACCGCATAAAATCTAGACGAGGATTTGAACTCCGATCCTCCCTAATGCAAGTACACTTTCTTTAACAGTGCGCGATCTTCCCCACTTAATAACGATGCAAGTAACAACTCTGATGAACGCCTGCATGACGAAGTAATCACTGTGATCATGTTCTATTAACTTTATGCATAGCACATTCAATATAATGCACTGAGTAGACGAAAAATTTTAGACATACTTGGAGATATTTCTTTTATCATTAAAAATATCAACTGATTATCCGCGAGGTTTACCGGTCTGCTTCATAGACGATACTTCTTTCAGCTGTCCAACCAGAACATCCAATAAATGAATCACTTTGTTAAAGTCCGAATAGCGAGTACTTGAGTCAGTTCACATTCCCGCTTAATAAGAAAGAAGATTCATTGCTATCCATTAAAAACAGCGGATAATTCTCATTTCAAATGCTTGGAAACACATGGCTTTCCCTCGGATGGAGGACATATAAAAGTTCAGATAGTATCTCTTGAATAACAAATGCCGCCCTCAGGAGTGTTATTCATTTTAACGTTTCCTGTTCGCGGCCCAGATTGGCATGGGTGAACTGAAAATGAAGGCAACTCGGTTCATCTTATGTTCTTCCTCGAAACGAATATCAAATTCACGTTGCATAACAATGGGCAAGTCGATTTAGTGAAAGTATAGATGAAGTTCCTGAGCTGCAAAACGGTAGTTTTCCTTTTAAATCCAAGGGACTGCTTGAAAATACGCTAATATACTTACATTTCTTTCATCTTCTGTTCTAATGATGATAAAAATACATAACATGCCAATTAACTTTTTCTTAATAATTTTCAGCCGTCCTCCATTACGTGATTCCCCAGGGCTTTGTCGGGTCAATTACAGGCGCACTAGTGTCACGGAATTTTCCAACATATGAAACTAAACGCCTCTTTGACAACATAAAATCCAGATAAATACAATAGATAGCTTGTCACGCTATTTCCGCTATCCTGTCCCCTCTTATACAGTTTTCTCACTTGGAGTTTTCAACCACAGTAAACAACTATGTTTTATGAGTTCTCTCTGCTAAATAATATTTAATGTCTCTCGTTAAACATAGTCTTTACAGTTCCTTTCGCAGAATATGTGGTGCCCCAGTGGAGGTCGCCGGTTGTTTCACTGTTCCGTGTTTTTTTTCTAGTTCCTAGACTAGATACGAGCTCACTTAATAATGTTAGAGCTGTCTTTACATTCTAATAGAGTCTGTACAACATCATGAAAAGAGAAACTGAGTGCTGCCACGTATTGTCTCACAATTGACAATACTGTTCACCTCACTTCCCTGCACCTTTGCCAGACTATCTCGTCCTACTGTTACGAAAAATAAAAACTGAATTTTGTCTTATATTTACAGCTTCATATTTTTTTGGGAATAATAGGAAAACAAGACAATGAGGTATAAACAAGATGTCGGCAATATAGATACACAGTACTGGAAATGAACGCTATTAAACCTACAAGGAATATTTTGATGTCAGCCAGAGCAGGTTCACGCACCGAATTAATGTGGTGTTAAAGCGGCTCCAACAATCATTGCAATGGCTACACTGAAACTTGGGATTCAGAGGACAAGGTCGGTAGAAGGTTTAGCTCCACTCGTAGCCACAGAGGTTCGGCATGGTACCGTGAAGCACGTTCTGCCAATGTATTTATCATCAGATGTGCGGATTCCGAAGGTGATGGTAAAGGATCAGACAACGACCTCTCTAATGAGTACCACAGGTATGCTATATGGAACGCAGTTCCAGGATATAAGTCAAGTTCTTAAGGAAGGAAGGAAGGAAGGAAGGAAGGAAGACTGGGTTTAACGTCCCGTCGACATCGAGGTTGTTACAGACGGAGCACAACCTCGGAATGAGTCAAGGATGGGGAAGGAAGTCGATAGTGCCCTTTCAAAGGAATCGTCCCGGCATATGCCTGGAACAAATTACGGAAATCACGAAAAACCTGAATCTGGATGGACGGACGCGGATTTGAATCGTCGTCCCGAATGCGAGTGCATGTACTAACCACTGCGCCATCTCGCTCGGTGTCAAGTTCTTGCAGGATTATGGTATCAAATTTGAGCTGAAGTGTGCCAGCCGGGGTGGACGAGCGGTTCTAGGCGCTACAGTCTGGAGTCGTGCGACCGCAACGGTCGCAGGTTCGAATCCTGCCTCGAGCGAGCATGGATGTGTGTGATGTCCTTAGGTTAGTTAGGTTTAAGTAGTTCTAAGTTCTAGGGGACTGATGACCACAGATGTTAAGTCCCATAGTGCTCAGAGCCATTTGAACCATTGTTTTGAGACACTGAAACTGTTCCTGAAGAAAACAACATAGATTCTAGACAATTTTAACATAACAGAATCTGTCTTTTAAACGGGAATTACTTTGCAGATCCATCAGTTCCATCCGCACATGTACAGGAGCTTTCAACTGAAATAGCAAATGGTCTCGAAAACAGATACAATATTTGCAGTGCCCTCAAAACGTTTAGCAAACTATCCTTGTAATTCTTTCAAGGCTGCAATGAATTCCTCAAACCTTGAGTCTGTCTTAACACTTGTGAGCTCAGGGAAATGGACGGCATTTTTTGTCAGAACTTGTCCCTTCCGCAATGCGATATTCTTTTTAAATGCTTACCCATCAACTCACCTTGTGGTGCCTTACTGTGGACATTGTGCAGTCAAGTCCATTTAAATTCTAGATCTGCAATCCATTCCAGATGTTGTAATTTCCGTTTTCATTCATAAATTTAAGAAGTAGCACATTTTAAATCGAAAAATCATTCCAGGCACACCCCTTAACTTAACCAAGTCAGTTTGCAATAATATATGAAACTTCCATAGCCTTTATTCTATTCCATTGAAAACTATCGATCGCAATTATTTGCCCTTTCATCATCAAATAAATCTTTAAATTCTTTCTATGTGATGTTGCACTAAGACAATAAATTCAATAAAATTATTTCTATTAAATAATGAAACATAAAAAAGTAATTTAATATGATAAATAATCAATATATCCCGATTTACACAAAACAATTTTCAGTGTATGTGAAATACTTATTTGATAAGTTATATCTTGAACCTCTTTCACAGAAAATCTGCGGGACGTGTCTATTACGGGACTGCATAATAGATGCTGAGAATTCTCATCCTTCTCTTCTGTGTTTCTCATTCGTTTTTGAAGCTTGTCACGACAGATCAGTAGAACGACTCTTATTGTGCAAACATCCACCAGGCCTATCAACTTCCATTATACCACAAACAGAGAACAAAAGATAAACAACGCTGACACCACGGTTCTGGCGAACTGAAGGAGATCGTTTCGACAGCAAAATACCCATCGCAATGCTAAATGAAATGTCACCCTGTACCGAACTACTTCCGGTAAGGACCGAGCAGGGCCAAGACAGGCCGAGACTCGAACCGCGCGTGTGCAGCACATAGTGCTCAAGTGCCGTTTCCCACGCCGTGGCCGACCCTGGCTTGTAATACCATCGGCAGTTGTCTGAAACCAGTAGTGGTCAAACTGCGGCCCGAATCAAGTGTCCGTACGGCCTGTGATTCTCAGCCGTATTTTATACGTAATAATATGCAACTGACAGCTAAATTCAAAAACCTCTGCTAACGTTAATAGCTTCTTCAGAGTGTAGTTTAATCGCTCAGTAACAAATAAAAACACAGAGACAGTCATATTTTAAGATGTGTTTAATTTTAATTGATGTTGGTGAATTCGGTCGTGTGTTAACTAATATTGTACACCTACCTCCGGGTCATAGGATAAGCACCACGGCCGTGTGTGGCTAGAGGATGTGAGAGGGGGAACCTTTCATTGTTTCTCTTCCAATACTGAAAACTCACAGGGGTGCTTGAGTCGTACCGATCAGCTGCCAAAGTATAAATTTTGACGCGGAAGTAACATGAATTCGTGAATGCGCTTTACAGAGACGATCATCTTCATAAGCAGTGTTTATTTTTACCGAGGAATACGAAGTTAGGGTAAGGTTGTTGTAATATACACTCATGTTCATAAATTAAGGATAATGCTGATACATGGTGAAACAACGCTCTGGAGGTCGGTTTGCGGGTTTAAATCACTTCGGGGTATGACCAAGCGGTGCATTTCACCTGTGGTGGCGCTGGCAGCAGTCCACATACGCAGAAGTGTGTTGGTGCATTTCAGAGTACGGTGCAGCGAGTAAGTGTGTAGACGTTTTCAGACGTGCTAATGGTGACTGTGTGTTGAAAATAGGTCAAAGAACACTTCTGATGACGTTTCGAAGGGTAGAATACTAGGGCGACTGGAGGCTGGTCAAACACAGCAGATCGTAGCACGGGCCCTCCGTGTGCCACAAAGTATGATCTCAAGATTATGGCAACGCATCCAGCAGACGTGTCCAGGTGCTACAGTACGGGACGTCCACAGTGTACAACACCACAAGGAGACCGATATCTCACTATCAGTGCCCGCAAACGGCCACGGAGTACTGAAGGTAGCCTTGCTCGGGACCTTATCGCAGCCACTGGAACAGTTGTCTCCAGACACACAGTCTACAGACGACTGAACAGACATGGTTTATTCAGCCAGAGACCTGCAAGGTGAATTCCACTGACCCCTGGTCACAGGAGAGCCCGCAAAGCCTGGTGTGAAGAACATAGTACATGGTCATTGGAACAGTGGTGCCAGGTTATGTTTACGGAAGAGTCCACGTATAGTCTGAACAGTGATTCTCGCCGGGTTTTCATTTGGCGTGAACCAGGAACAAGATACCAACCTCTTAATGTCCTTGAAAGGAACCTGTATGGAGGTCGTGGTTTGATGGTGTGGGGTGGGACTATGATTGGTGCACGTACACCCCTACATGTCTTTGACACAGGAACTGTAACAGGTCAGGTGTATCGGGATGTCATTTTGCACCAGTATGTCCGCCTTTTCAAGTGTGCAGTGGGTCCCACCTTCCTCCTGATGGATAATAACGCACGGTCCCACCGAGCTGCCATCGTGGAGGAGTACCTTGAAACAGAAGATAACAGGCGAATGGAGTGGTCTGCCTGTTCTCCAGACCTAAAGCCCATCGAGCACGTCTGGGATGCTCTCAGTCGACGTATCGCTGCACGTCTTCAAACACCTACGACACTTCAGGAGCTCCGACAGGCACTGGTGCAAGAATGGGAGGCTACACCCCAGCAGCTGCTCGACCACCTGCCAACCCATTGTGCGACCTGTGTACGTGTGCATGGTGATCTTATCCCATATTGATGTCGGGGTACATGCGCAGGAAACAGTGGCGTTTTGTTGCACATGTGTTTTGGGACGGTTTTCTCTACTTATTACCAATACCTTGGACTTACAGATCTGTGTCGGGTGTGTTCCTTCCCTATGTGCCTATGCTATTAGAGCCAGTTTTGTGCATGCCACGTTGTGTGGCACCACATTCCGCAATTATCCTTAATTTATGAGCATGAGTGTAGTACAGTACAATACAATGAGCACAAGGAAATTTACATTGACAACATTTAGTAAACATTTGAGGTCGTGTCTCGTATTGTACAAAGCATTTAAATTTATCTACATTTACTACTGTTAATCAGTTAATCATTCACTCACACAAACAGCACAACACTTCGACAAGCAATACAGTCCTGGAGTGTTGGGGTCCCTGAGGGTGGCGACAGTGAATCACAGAACAGTCGAAACGAAGTGTTCCGAATGGTAACGACATTTAACGATCAGTACTAGGGGCCAGATGTCAACGTATCTCGCCCTTATTGTCGCTAGTCTATTTCGAATGAAAACATGGGCAGAGTAGGCAGTATTCTTTTTATTATCTGTGCGATCGGCCAGTTTCAATCTTGGGTCATTTTCAAGCATTGGCCGCTCGCGCAGATAGTGCAGTAAAAAGAGTACAGCCAACTTGGACCATGTTTTCATTCTCAAAACAGGTTGAGGCTATGGGCCCTCACAACAATAAAATTTTAAAATAGTCTGTTGGGGACCCAAACTTGCTAATTTATATAGGTTTCCAATTAATAATAACATCGGTATATGGCCCGAGGTGCCGCCCTACTGTATCAATATTGGCTCTTGAGCAGAGAACTTTGACAGCCACCATAGTAGACTGCTTGTGGTCGATATTAATGTAATATGTCGAGAACATCCGGGAAACGTACAGCAAATTGACACATGGATGCGCTGTGTATCATTTACATATGTCACGTCATGCGTGTTAGTAAATGGTAGTACTCCATATGTTTGAACACAACGCTAGCCCGTATATCTGATCAGATGTCTACAGTCAGTCCAAGGTGGAGACTCCGTAAATCTTGGACCGGGAAAAGAAAGTGCTAGGTTGTGATGCTTCAGAAATACTGCAAGACACATAAGGTAATACATCAGCTATTTAATGTGCTTAGTTTTTTAATGTAACTAAATAAGACTACAAATGACGCAATAAATATTTGCAGCGTGTTTACTTGCACTTACAAATTCAGATATATTAAGACTATCTTCAGATTTAATGTAATAAACATATTTATGTATTGTTTCATAACTGACAAGGAAATGGGCAAGAGGTAAAGCATATTAAGTTTTAATTGTAATCAGCTCCTCATCATGGACTTGCAGGTTTGAAACACTTTCAAACAGTAAAAATGAATAAATGAGAATTAATTGAAACTCTCAGCTGCCGACAGGTGTTGTTGATATACCTCGATGGGGACAGCTGAAAATGTGTGCGCCGACCGGGACTCGAACCCGGGATTTCCTGCTTACGTGGGAGACGCTCTAATCCATCTGAGCCACCGAGGTCACAGATGAATAGCGCGACTGCAGGGATTTATCGCCGGTCGGAGTGGCCGTGCGGTTCTAGGCGCTACAGTCTGGAACCGAGCGACCGCTCCGGTCGCACGTTCGAATGCTGCCTCGGGCATGGATGTGTGTGATGTCCTTAGGTTAGTTAGGTTTAATTAGTTCTAAGTTCTAGGCCACTGATGACCTCAGACGTTAAGTCGCAATAAAAAAATTTAAAAAAAGGGATTTATCCCTTGCACGCTTCCCGTGAGACCCACATTCCCAACTGTCCACAATCTACATACGTAATGTACCTAATAGATATTTGCCCATCCACTCATTACTCGCGCACACTAAGGTGACGATTCTAGAGAAGCTGCACAGTTATCAACGGCATCTGTTCTTTCGAGAACATCTACTATCTTCATATATATAGTTAAAGGCTACCCAGCCATTGTCCTTCGTCTGTGCGAATGCGCACATGTTGCCCGAAGTCTTACGGGAATCGTAACCTTAGTGTGCGCCTGTAATGAGTGAATGGGCAAATATCTATTAGGTACATTACGTATGTAAATTGAGGACAGTTGGGAATGTTGGTCTCACGGGAAGCGTGCAACGGGTAAGTCCCTGCAGTCGCGCTATTCATCTATGACCTCGGTGGCTCAGATGGATTTGCCGGCACGGTAGCTCAGCGTGTTCGGTCAGAGGTTTAGCTGCCCTCTGTAATAAAAAACTGAGTTAATCGATTAACAACGAACTTAAACGGATGTTTTACGACGTCCGCCCCGAGCAGATTCAACGAACAAAAGCGAACAAAATGTGATTAAAAAAATATATAATAAAAAAAAGATGGATAGAGCGTCTGCCATGTAAGCAGGAGATCCCTGGTTCGAATCCCGGTGGGGCACACATTTTAAGCTGTCCCCATCGAGGTATATCAACAACACCTGTCGGCAGCTGAGGGTTTCAATTAATTATCATTTATTCTAGAGAAGCTGCACGGTCATCAATGGTATCTGCTCTTTCGAGAACAGTTACTATCTTCATACATATAGTAAAAATGAATCTGTGACTGTAAGCGTCATTTACTAGTCACTGAAGTTATATTGGTTTTCTGTGGTTACTGTAAACCACTGCAGGCGAAAGGCCAAAGCCAGTTACGCCTCACATCGTATCTCGATACAGCTACTGTTTCGTATCTAATGACCTCGACGTCTTCGAGACCATAAACTCTAAATTTCTCTTCTCCGTTCCATCGAAGCTTTATTGCTCATAAAATGGTTTAAGGAGCAGCGGGATCTTAGCTTGTAGGCAAACCGTGCTGCCGTCTTCCTCAGTGAAAGTGTTGTTCGTCTGGCTGTGTGCTGCGAACACGGCAGCTGGCAAAGGCCTCTGGCATGTAGCTCACACAGCAGGGCAGCGTTCATTGACGCTGGGAGCTGGACCGGCAGTCCCTGGCCAGGCGCCAGTCTCAGTGGAAGCGGCTTGTGCTCACACAACAACCGACACACTAGCTTGTTACTCGCGTCAGTCTCGTGGCCGCAACACATGCGAAGTTGATGACTTTCCTAAATACAAAGCGCCAGCAGCATTCCACAGCTGTCGCTACATAATCGGAATGTTACAAACATAAACAAATCTTCTGCACAGGAGACATACCACAAAACTGTTCGCATCCAGTGAGAGAAGTGCGCAGTTTACCGTGTCCATCAATCATGTAGATTTGTTAGCAGCAACCAGCAGGTAGTCTTGTACCTTTCTTTACAAGGTAGCACCACAAATTCGACGCAGCAGGCAGTTGTTTGTCATGAAGCAAAAGCCTCACGCGCATTGGTTATTCACGACCTCATATCGCCTCAATTTTCATTTCCATCCATTGCTTCCTTATATCAAGATATGGGGCTATTTGTAATAATTTCAAAAGTTTCAGAAGACATTGCAGTTATAGTATGAGCCAGAATGCTGTTATAATTGATGTTTTATTGCTGTAGATTCAGCTCTATGGCCATCTTCAGGCTATCTACATGCAAAGACGCTTCGTTGACAGTTGCAAAATTATAACTAATAACAATTTTCTTTGTTTGTATGTTAGTACTTACATCCATACTGCATCGTGGGGCTTTCGCTGTCTTATAGCCTTATTGCTGCATAAGGAAGTTCAGTTGCAGTCTAATTTTGTTTGCCATTTACTTTACCCATGATTTCTGTGGTTGGGAAATGTTCAGCTTACGTATTTTATCTATGGTAAATATTATTGCAGTTTTCACAGCTACGATTAACAGCAAGTCCAGAGATGCTGTTTGGTTACAATTTGTTTTTTATTTGTCTATTATTTGTCTATTATCGTATAACCTTTGTTATAAAAATAAACAAAGATGTACATGATTGTATATGCATGCCATGGAGCTAAAACAAGAAGCGAACAGTCATTACTTCACAGACATCCATCATCTTACATAGCCCAAAACATTAGGTTCACCACACTTATTCTTCCATGTTTCACCGCGGAGATACTTCCCCGAGATGCCACTCTAACGTGCCAGTTCTGGGGATATCTGTCGACTTATTTAGTCATAACACAAACAGCATCTGGTGCTTTGATTGTCTGGAGACGTAGTTGTTTCATCAATAATGCCAATTTGCGTCACTTACGGGTATATTAATCGATCCGATCATAATCTAACGTTTAAGGGAATCACATTTCATTCGTAAGTGGCGTCATCCAAGCAATATTTCCTTTTCTATACCTGAATTATGGTTGCGCTGTTTACTTTTATTCTTTCCATTGCCTTCCCAACCCCAAACGCTCCGATATCCGAGACACATTGTATCAATGATCTCGTCTCCGGACAACACACGGCTACCTGACCGCGCTGATTGTTGGTGTAGCAACTGATAACCTTAATTCCGCTCACCGATAATTATTCATTGTTCACATTTCCTCCTCCTTTAAAAAGAATCTAGCTAGAACATTCGAAAACAGCGATCACGGGTGTGTGATTTGTGTGTGTGTGTGTGTGTGTGTGTGTGTGTGTGTGTGTGTGTGTGTACGAAAACATATTTGAACATTCTTTTCGTCGCTCTGCTGCTCGGGGTGGGAATAGCAATCTATCCGCTTCACAGTATGTTATGTTATGTTATGGTAGCCGGTGACCTAGAAAAGACGGAGAGGCTCCGTGCCCGCCGCAGCCGCAGTGGTCCGCAACCCCACGACAACTACCGCAGTCCACTTCACCCCTCCGCCTCCCCACACCGAACCCAAGGTTATTGTGCGGTTCAGTCCCCGGTGGACCCCTCCAGGGAACGTCTCACACCAGACGAGTGTAACCCCTATGTTTGCGTGGTAGAATAATGGTGGTGTACGCGTACGTGGAGAACTTGTTTGCGCAGCAATCGCCGACATAGTGGAGCTGAGGCGGAATAAGGGGAACCAGCCCGCATTCGCCGAGGCAGATGGAAAACCGCCTAAAAACCATCCACAGACTGGCCGGCTCACCAGACCTCGACACAAATCCGCCGGGCGGATTCCTGCCGGGGACCGGCGCTCCTTCCCGCCCGAAAGCCGTACGTTAGACCGCACGGCCAACCGGGCGGGCCGCTTCACAGTAATTCCCTCACCAAATTTATTATAAATAACCCACTGCACTTCGACAAGAACAGTGATGTACATAATGACAATAGCAAAAGGAAAAAAATGGCATTCATTACGGCACATTAAGCTTGCCTGTAACACAAACAGAGGTTCACAAAGTTACAACGAAAAGTTTTGATCACTTACCCAGTGACATAAGTGAGATTAAACTGAAAACATTTGTCTTTGATAACTCCTCCTATTCTGCAAAAGACTATCTATTACTGTAAAGTGTAAATGGTCATAGGTAAGAATTACCTATATCACACAATGTAGGCTTTCACGGCAGGTGTGGTCTTCAGTTGAAACTTCTGGGCTGAGAGGCCGTGGTCGATGTATAAAATTTCCACCCAACGCATCTGCGGGAGACATCTTCTGAGGTTATCCGGTTACAGTAGCCGGATGACCTCAGAAGATGTCTCCCCCAGATGGAGACGAAACGTTAGGTGGAAATTTTATACATCGACGACGGCCTCTCAACCCAGAAGTTTTTTCAACTGAAGAATTACCAATATGTCTTTAATTGAAAAACAAAAACCTAATAAATGATCAGCATGGAGGCATATTTGACTTTTTCCACATTATTATGATTATCGTGCAAATGGTACATAACTAACTAAATAACTATTCGCACATCACACAGAAAACGTCAACATGAAATTCAAAAATAAATTGGAGCAGATCATCAAAGTAGACGTACAGTCCAATTGTCACATGTCTGGTTATTCCTGAAAACTGATAGAATTATTGGCGATAAATATTCTGGGAAAAGAAGCAAACAGGCTACTGCTGGAAAGACAGGTTCATAAGTTACATAAGTTAGGCTATCATTACTGAAAAAAAACTTACGTACGTGTTAAAGTAAAAATCCTTTTTTTGGGTCTAAGCGCTTGAAAGCATTCCCTTTATCACATGTATAGTATTGCACAATGCTGGAACATGTTTAAAAATTATAGGCCTATAGTTTTTTTACCCTGTGAATTGCTATTATTGGTCACACTCTGAATTATAGGTAAGATCTGAAAATGAGAATATGTGCAAACTACGGCCAAATTAATTCACTGGCAATCTAATAAAACAAGAACTCTATTCTGCATGGAGGTATACCTCTATGTAGTTCTGTGTCTTTGACAAGTCAATAATCATTCACTTTGTTGACATGTACAAGACATGATAACGTGCCTTGCTTCTTTCGTCGTTGCACACGTTTATGGGCCAGCAAAGAACACGTAGGTAACTTTTTTTTGCAAATGTGAACATTAAAAATGTTGCGCTTAGGAACTGAAAGCTGAAAACTTAAGGAACAAGAAGCGGAACCTGTAAGCAAACAGTCCGCAGCCCGTGGTCGTGCGGTAGCGTTCTCGCTTCCCACGTCCGGGTTCCCGGGTTCGATTCCCGGCGGGGTCAGGGATTTTCTCTGCCTCGTGATGACTGGGTGTTGTGTGATGTCCTTAGGTTAGTTGGGTTTAAGTAGTTTTAAGTTCTAGGGGACTGATGACCATAGATGTTAAGTCCCATAGTGCTCAGAGCCACTTTGTAAGCAAACAAGCACTGGGTTCGGAGTTCCAGCTTCATTTGCCATTGATACAAATGCAGTAAAAATGGAATAAGAAAGCTTGCTTTTCACATCATTTCCTTCTCTTCTCGGTTATTCGAAGCATATCACCAAAAACAAGTTACTTCCAGGAGATTAAATGAGTCGTTTTACTAGAGCAAATGCGCATTCAAGCACAGAAAAACGTTCGAAATTGCCTTCCTGAAACTATGTTCTTCATGTAAGCACTCTAATTTTTAGCATTTAAAATAGTTATTGCGTGCACACATCAGGAATGACTAACAGAAGCAATCGTAAACACTACTTCTGCAAATGTTTTGGACAATTTAAAATGGCGGCAGGCCCCGCCACTCTGGCTTCAAAACAACGTGCAGCGTTTATAGCGCCGTCTCCCTTCTTTTTTTACCTTCGTGATACACACTACGAAAACATAAAGATTATACTGCCACACCAAAGATCATTGCGATGCATAGGAAAATAAATTAACAAATTTTAACCGTACAACATGGCTGGATATGCTGGAAGTCGTAGCTGTCAAAACTACAACAGTATATACCATCGATAAAAGACAAGCTGACATTTCGCAACAATAGCAATCATAAGTAAAGTACATGATAAACAAATAAAATTAGGCTGCAACCGATGTTTCTTATGCAGCAGTAAGATTATAAGACAGCGATTAAGTACCATCAAACAATGAAACAAAATTGTTATTATTTATAATTTTACGACTGTTAACACAGCGTATTTGCCTGAAATGAGCGCTGAATTAGGCTTATTGCTACTGTATAATCTACAACAATAAAACGACATCATTTATACAAGCGTTCTGGTTCGTATTAGTTTTACAATGTCATTATACCTACCATGCTCTGGACCCGAGAGAAAATAAATTGTTCGGAAGACGACTGCACAGAAATTGCAAGACATATAGAAAATAGACAAACACATCTCTCCAAAATTTTAACTCACATCGTAGATGTTCAATATGGTTACCCTTTGTGATGAGGAAAATGTTAATCTGTGCGTACTGTACATCGAAGTCACTGCTGCTGCTGCTGCCGCCCAGGAAGGTGCAACGACAGTAGCCCGCATTTTAAATCTGTTCCTTGGGTTGCCTGTCTGCAGGCGCGAACTAATTCGGTTCGACCACGTAGAGCGAATGATTTGTTTGCATCATCTGCCATGTCTGTCCCCTAGTGGTGCGCTCTGCAACTACACCACGACGTGTGTTAAAAATCGAAAAGTGGCGAAGTGTAACATTTTCCTGTTTATCGTTTTCCTGTGCGTCTTTTCGTACTTGTCAAGCAGTCAGCTTCTGAAACCCCGGAGTTACTTATGACCAACCCTGTGATTCAGGGCTCTCTGCTGCCTATGTAATTTTGAGATTAGATGTTTGGAAGTCTATATGTCCGAGTAGCATCAGATTGTGTCACATAGACATCGTTTAGTGGGTTGTAGGTTGTCCAGGCAAACTCTTTACAGTTTTTGTTACACATTTATGTTTGTTCGGTAAATTGTACGATCTCGCAAAGTAGTACTAAATCAAGGCATCCATGGCCATAAACCATGATATACTGTTGCTACCTGATAGACGAGTAGGTGGTTGTGACAACGACCCTAGCGAACCTCAACAAATATTGAGATGCGTACATGTTCATTCGCACGAGGCCATTTGCAAATACTTACAAAAGCCCAGACTAATTAAAAATACATACATATTCCTACAGAATCTGTATACATTCTGTACTCCAGCGGTTGCAGTTAGATGGGGCACTTGGAAGGTGCCCAGGGAGATCATGGTCAACTCTTGGCCCTTCCCGCCTTGGGCAAGGTTCATACTTTCCGTTATCGTGGACACAAGCTCGTAATTTAGCCTCAGATTACACGCCGCCATGTTGACACGGTGAACGCAACTACGTGGTACAGGTGCGATGAGGCATTTGCAAATACGTACAAAAGCCCAGACTAATTAAAAATTCATGCCTATTCGTACAGAATCTGGATACATTCTGTGAGACTGAAGCGCTGGCGATTTACGACTTTTGTTATCGAGTTTATTTTGTACTATTAAATCTTTATATATTTGAGAGAAAAGAGACAATAATAGATGCATGTTATAATGGGGAACAGGTTCTGGAATCTGATATGATCATTACAAGAGGATTTACTTATTTTCTCAAAATGATGACAGGCGTTAAAGTCTTCTATAAATCTGAGCGGCTCCTTCGTCTCCGAGTACGTGTAGTGACATGAGAAACGACACCGCGTCAGTTGCAGAGTGCGACATTGTACGCTGAGATGATAAAAGTCATGGAATGGCGATATGCACATATAGATATTATTATCGCTTACGCAAGGCATAAAAAAGCAGTGCATGATTCATACAAAACTGTTTCCGACTGCTTATGGCCGCACGACGGGAATTAACAGACTTTGAACGTGGTATGATAGATGGGGCTAGACGCATGGGACATTCCATTTCGTAAATCGTTAGGGAATTCAGTATTTCGAGATCCAAAGTGTCAAGAGCGTGGCGAGAACACTAAATTTCAGGCATTACCTCTAACCACGACGCAGTGAACGACGGCCTTCACTTAACGACCGAAAGCAGCACGTTTGCGTAGTTGCCAATGCTAATACACAAGCAACAATGCGCGAAATAACCGCAGAAATCAATGTGGGACGAACGACGAACGTATCCGTCAGGACAGAGCGGCAAAATTTGGCGTTAATTGACAATGACAGCAGACGACTGAAGCGAGAACCTTTGCTAACAGCACATCGCCTGCAGCGCCTCTCCTGGGTTCGTGACCACATCGGTTGGACCCTAAATGTCTCAAAACCGTAGCCTGACCGGATGAGTCCCGGCTTCAGTTGGTAGGAGCTGGTGGTAGAGTTCGAGTGTGGCGCAGACTCTACAAAGCCATGGACCCAATTTGTAAACAAGGCACTGTCGAGCTGGTGGTGGCTCCATGACGTTGTGGGCTGTGTTTACATGCAGTAGACTGGGTCCTCTGGTCCAGCTAAACCGATGATTGACTGGAGACCAATTACAATCATTCAACGATGGAACTTCTGTAGACGTCAATGTGCGATTGTCATCAGGCCAAAGGGGTTTGCTATTGGTTTGAAGAAGATTCTGGACAATTCGAGCGAACTATTTGGCCACGCAGATCGCCCGCAATGAATCCCATCGAACATTTATGGGACATAAAGGTCAGTTCATGCACAAAATTTTGCACTGGCAACGCTATCGCAGCTATAGACGCCTATAGAGGTGGCATGGCTCAATATTTCTGCAGATGACTTCCAACAACTTGTTGGGTCCATGCCACGACGAGTTGTTGCACTTTGCCGGGAAAAAGGAGATCCGACACGAGTCATCTCATGACTTTCGTCACCTCAGTGTATGTGTCCTGCGTCCTGGCAGGTAAAACTTGGTCGCTCCTCTTCCCAGCTGTTGGTACGAGACCTATTTCTTCTTCAGGTCGGATGTTTACAGAATAGAGGCCCCGAAATTCCTCTGCAGGGCTGCCTCAGCCACTTCCCCCCACTCCAAGGGTTGCAGTTAGATGGGGCACTTGGAAGGTGCCGAGGGAGATCATGGTCAGCTCTTGGCACATCCCGCCTTGGGCAAGGTTCATACTTCCCCTTATCGTGGACACAAGGTCGTAATTTAGCCTCAAATTACACGCCGCCATATTGACACAGCAAATGCAACTTCGTGGAACAGGTGCGGTTAGACAGCCTGTCAAATGCAACAAATCGACCGCCGTATAGACATGTGGCAAGAAGTCACCACTACCGCCCCCGCCCCCCCCCCCCTGTCCCCCCTTTGTTGCTTTGATTGGGAGGGCGACGGTTCAAACCCGCGTCCAGCCATCCAGATATAGGTTTTCCGTGATTTCTCTAAATCGCTCTATACAAATGCCGGGATGGTTCCTGTGAAAGAACGCAGTCGATTTCCTTCCCCTCCTTGACACCATAAGAGCCAGTGCTCCATCTCTAATGACTCCGATGTCTACGGGAAGCTAACCCAATCTTCCTTCCTTAATGTTCTGATTGCTCAACTGTTTCCTCAAGCTTTCAACTCTCTTTCTAATCTGTCGCGCTGTTACCCCCCCCCTGCCCCCTCCTCCCCCCCCTCCCACATACACACATACACACACACACACACACACACACACACACACACACACACACACAGGATCACAAGTGTAAGCGAAGAACGTAGCGCCATTGTGACAGCAAGTTGTCTGCCCCTTTGTGTGACTAAAACCTAGTTTTGGTATCAGTGATATTTGTCTCATTTAAGTAATTATCAACGTATTACACATGGTGAGCATAAAGTCTTTTCCTCATTACAAAAATTTATTTCTAGGGAACTATGCTAGATACAGCTATGCGGATTGTTGCAAATAATAGCTTGAAGTTTTTTATCGATACACTTCCACGTGTGCTCCGTTCGTTGCCGGTAAAACGCCTAGACGATAGTCAGTTTCTCTCCACGTCTTTGCCTACATCTCTTCCACCATTGTCTCTGCAGGACCTTGCGTTCGAGCCGTTAGAATCTGCACATCAGGACCTGGTGAACTGGACAGTTTATCCATGACACAATGAACACTTTATCCTTAACATAATCCCCCCCCCCCTCCGCAAAACTTAGGTGGTGTATATGTGTGGTGAACGTGGTGGCCATGATTTTAAACCGTTCCTACTGATCCATTTGTCCAGAGAGATTTCGTCTAAGAACGGGCGAACAAATAATTCTCACAGTGGCTGTGCACCGTCCTGATGGAACAATATCTACGGTTGAAATTTCTATAACTGGTCAGACCAGATGTAGAAGTGTACACACAAAAACTTCATGAGTTAAGCTACCATTTGCAACAAACCGCGTAGATTTATCTATCATAGTTCCTTAGAAATACATTTGCTTTCCTCAATAGGGCCTGCATCATATGATCATCAACTCCACGTAGACGTAAGTAGAAATGTAATCTTTAAATTATGTTCTTGATCTTATGTAACATGTAAATAAGATTCATTAGTCACAACACCCACAGGGGCACGTGAAAATGGCATTGTAAGCCGAAACAGGTAAGCTTGTCGTGCAGATGTATCTAGATACAAGCAAAGAAATATTACACAGCAGCTACTGGAATTGATTTTTTTAAAAATACGTTTTTGTAATCAAGGAAAGATTGTATACTCATCCAGTGTTTTATTTCTTGTGCTAACTTCACGGCATATTTCCTCTCTCGTGAAGGCAGGATTAGTATGCCGGCCGCTGTGGCCGAGCGGTTCTAGGCATTTCCGTCGAGAACCACGCTGCTGCTACGATCGCAGGTTCGAATCCTGCCTCGGGCATGGATGTGTGTGATCTCCTTAGGTTAGTTAGGTTTACGTAGTTCTACGTCTAGGGAACTGATGACCTCAGATATTAAGTCCCATAGTGCTTAGAGCCATTTGAACCATTTTTTTAGGATCAGTATACATTTGTGAAGGCTGCTCTCGGATGTGTGAAATAACTTTTTAGCAATAAATGCAACCTCATTACAATAACATTTTCTGTGTTGTAGCCTCTTTCCACGCTTGTCAGTCTCCTAACTAGGTATAATGGAACTCTCTGCAAGTAGGTGTGAAACAGAAAGCTTTGAACGGTCGAGACTGAGAAAGAGGTTACATTCAGCTCCCTAATGCTCATTAGCAGCGGAAAATTTTACGCAATTGGACGGGCAAAGCACCATTGCAAGTTACCTAAAACAACTTCCCATCGTTCGCCGCTCTAGGATACCGTGAGTTCTTGCTTACATCAGCGAAATGTGGCACACAGTACAGTGGCGAGCACCCGACCGTCCAGCAATTAGTACTGAAAAAGTCGTCTGAAATATGGGGCACTTGCTACGCGGAGTTTGAGCTGGAGGCATTAAATTCAGCTTAGCGAACTGCCAGCCAAGTTTGCAGGCAGGGGTAGGGGTAGGCAACCCCCAGGACCACAGCTATTGCAGCGACCGGCGTATTTCAGCCAAAAGTTTACGTCTTGTTCTGCCGTCGGTGGGCGCATGTTTGCCTTCGCTGTTTCAGGTTGACATAATGGCCGCTGCGATTGAGTTTGCGTTACCCACTGCGTCCGCTGCACTGTTAGAGCATAAAGAGGCGGTTAGGTATGTTGTACCCAGGGCAATGGAGAGAGGTGGCGCAATATTCAGAACAATGGACTCGCATTCAGGCTTATGGAGTTACAAAGCCCAATTCAGAAACTCTGGCTTAGGTTTACAGAAGTTTGTGTAAAACTCATCCAACAAGCCCTTAGTTTCTAACAAGTATATAGTTTGTTCAGCGACTACATAACTGACTTTATACCGCTATCAAGAATCCCTCAGTTTCTGCAAGGAGACCCAGTACATCAACCTGTCGTTGAACAGCGACCTGACTTTGTCTGAGGACACCTGCATGTTTCCTGAGTAATTATTTTCTTCCGAGTTCGCCATATGTGTCTTTGACCTTAGGACGTTATTGATCATTCTGTCATCTGCAACGTGTGTAATTTATTACGGTATATTGATAATTTTTACTTATGGACCGTCTGACAGCAACTGAATAAAACACAATTTTAGTGCCATACGCGTTTCGCCCTTATTTTCTGCAAGGCATCATCAGTGGCAGGTTGCGCAGACAGTTTCTTACATATTACGCTCCTGTTGCATTTTTGGTGTTGTTCTTCTTCTTATGAATGCCAATTTGCGGTTTTTTTCCCACATTCCACAGCACTATGAACTGAACGCTTGTTTGAATGCAATGTTTGCAATGCAATGTTTGACCAAAACCTTCTGGAATCGCCAGAAGATGATGAGTATGTCACTCGTCGAAACGTCGCAGTTTGAAGACACCGCCACCCGGCTGGAAGCCCGAGAACTCTTCGCCCACGTAACCATTAGTTTTCATACCTTCGGAAAATGCTTAACATGCCTACATGCCATCGGTATAATAGAACACTTTCGACAAATAGAACGTCCAGTCGTGGCCCAAGAACATCACAGGGAAAACAGAGCGGGCACACAGCTACGGCAGAGCGAGCCGTTACATGAACGGTCGTTAGGTGATGTATGTGTGTACATATCGATAACTGCCATTCTTATAGAATTACATTAGAGAATCTTTAGACCTGTGGTACATTGTAGATTCAATGATGAAAACAAGATTCTGTCGAAAACCGTCATTGTGTAATAAAACAAAAACATAATAGGCGATCTTGGCCGCAGAAGATTTTCCTATTCGCTAATGACAAATCGCTCCCTAAGAACTTGTGCAACCTATATAGAATTATTCCTATTTGAGGTCCACTTCAAAGCAGGGTCATATCCTTTTATTTGTGTACTTCTAGCGCATGTTTAAATATTTTGTGCATCAGGCAGCCTCCTTATGCGTGGGTTATGGGTACAAAGGTTTCAAAGTTGACTCACGGGAGCTGACTCACGGGGTTAATCATGTTCCCATTACTCACCTTAAAACCTGTTTATTTGATGTTGTCCCCCCGGTACTTGTCCAAGTTACATATTTAAATAAATTTCTACCACTCAATTGACACAAGAACTTTGACGCCGAGCGTGACGATCAGGATTTTTACGTCGTCATTTCTCCTCCCCTTACCGCTCAAACACTGGTGGTGAAAATTTCTTCCGCCAGCAGAATTTCAACCTGCTATTTTCGAATCGAGCGCCACCACACAAGCGTGCCATAGCGACCTCGTCTAATAAGCCGCGTAGAGGATGTCCTTAGGACCGCAAGTCTTCTATCTAGTTCACACAATGGATGGACAGCTACAGATAAAAGCGCAAATTTTCGAAGTCCACTGACAAGCTCTGCATCACACATCAACCTATTCTTCTGAGTCATCAAATCATACTGCTTTTCCACGGCAGTACGGTGACGATTTGCTCGACAGGCACTGTCACACAACAAAAAGAGCACAGTCCGCACGAAGTCGATACTCAGTCCTTGACTCACAGCAGCACCTAACGGTCTGGCCTTCTTCCATTTCCTTCACACGTGTAGGATTTGAAGGAAACTGTCCATAAGATTCCTAAAGCAGTACGCCGCTATTCCTAGAACAAAAAAGAACTCGAAGAAGTTCACTTTCAGTATCAGAAGATTTCCAAGCACTGTTCAGTACAACACATTTCCGCCATTTTATAAGATTCGGCAGTAGCAGAAAGCGTATATCTTTCTTCTTTTTCCTGGCCCTTTTTCCGTATATTCACGGAGTCGACATGTCATCTACTGGATTTCGTCACGTCAGAGTTGCTCTTCTTCTCGCCAACCGTCGCTGTATTCAGTCAGCTTTCGCATTGTGAGCATGGCTTATGATACTCTCTTCGGGTTCTCTTCGTACAACTGGCTATCATTCGGAATGCCTAGTGCAGTCACAATTTTCCGAAGTTTTCCAAAACACTCCATTAGCGATGTACCACACTGTGAGAACTGCTTCAACGACATGTTTGTCACAGCGGCCAACAACAGGAAATCTTAAATAATAAAATATGTTCTCAGTGCGAATATGGACAACTATCAACTGTATAATGAAATGACGGCAGTGAAAGTTTGTGCCGGACCAGCACTCAAATCCAGATTTCTCGCCTATCGCGAGCGGACGTCTTATCATTAGACTATCCGAAGACACTTCACGGTCAGACTCAAACTTCCATATCTCGTCAAGCATGTGTACAACCTGCACTCGAAAATCCATTACGTATATTCCAGTTCAAGGGAGACATATTAATTGAGAGTCGTTTGCCAGATGTTGGCGGCTAGGTAAGATATTTCGGTGCCCGTGTTGTTCAGATGAGCGATGCAATGTTCTTTCGGACCTGTGTGCATGCGCCGATATCAACGCAGGGCTCTGCTACTTAAGAACTCTTCGAGCCAGTCATATCTGAGAATGTATTGATATGCTCGTACCTTCGTTATCTATTTTCAATGGGACAACGGGTCAAACACTTTCCGGAAATCTAGGAATATGGTATCTGCCTGTTGTCCTACGTACCTTCGTTAACGGCCTCAGAGGAGCCAGCCGCTGTGACCGAGCGATTCTAGGCGCTTCAGTCCGGAACCACGCGACCGCTACGGTCGCAGGTTCGAATGGATGTGTGTGATGTCCTTAGGTTAGTTAGGTTTAAGTAGGTATAAGTTCTATGGAACTGATGACCTCAGAAGTCCCATAGTGCTCAGAGACATTTGAACCATTTTCTTCAGAGGAGAATTGGGTGGAACACATTCGGAAAATTTAGGAACATGGAGTCCGCCTGTTGCCCTTCATCCATGATTCGCAGGACATAATGTGAGAAAACGGAAACCTGAGGTTCTCGGAGCGATGCTTTCTAAGTCCCTGCCAATTTCTGAAAAGAAGGTCTTGGGTCCTTAGAAAATTTTTATATTCGATGATAATATGTTCTAGAATTCTGCTGCAGATTGAATACTGGTCTGTAATTTTGGGGGTCCATTCCTTTACTCTTCTTATAAACACCTGCACAATTTTCCAGTCACTTGGGACTTTGCCTGGGCCAAAGATTCGCGATAAATGCAAGCTAAGTAAAGCGCCAACGACGATGAGTACTCTCTGCAAAACCGAATTAAGATTCCGGCCGGACCTGCCGACTTCTTTGTTTTCAATTGCCTGCCTACGACAGGGACGCCTATTATCAAGTCCACCATACAGGAGTCTGTGCGACGGTCAAACAACGTTATGTTTGTACTTCCATCCTGCGTGAATAATTTCTTAAATGCGAGATTTAAAACTTCGGCTTTTCTTTTCCTGCCACAGCAGACTGGTCAACGCGTGACAGGAAAGAAGTCTTCGACCCGATTACCCATTTTACGTAAGATCAGAATTTTCTCTGGTTCTCGACAAGATCTGTTGCTAAGATACAACAAAATGGCTCTGAGCACTATGGGACTTAACATCTTAGGTCATCAGTCCCCTAGAGCTTAGAACTACTTAAACCTAACTAACCTAAGGACATCACACACATCCATGCCCGAGGCAGGATTCGAACCTGCGACCGTAGCAGTCCCGCGGTTCCTGACTGCAGCGCCTAGAACCGCACGGCCACCGCGGCCGGCCTAAGATACAACAGTGATAGATGTTGAGCACTTCGCATATCGATATTTTTACATATTCACAAGTTTCTAGTAACTTTTGTCTGTCACCATGTGCGCGTTCTTTTTTTAAGCCAGAGTGCAAAAGCGTCTGCGTCCTCAACAATTTCAGAATTTTATTATTAAATCACCGTGCGTCTTTCCCGTCCTCCTACCCTTTACTCGGCACATATTTCTCCAGGACGCGATTTATAGTCCGTTTAAATTTCACCCATAATTCCTCTACGTCCATCATAATGGAACTAAATGACATTCATTTTGTAGGTGGTATGCGAACAGCTGCTTATTAGTTGTTTCTAGTAAAAATACTCTCCTACCTTCTTGATGGATTTATTAACTTCAGTAACCATTTTCGCTGTGATAACATCATTATCACTCGTTTTAAAACCGAGTAATGTTTATTCGTAAAATGGCTCAAATGGCTCTGAGCACTATGGGACTTAACCTCTCAGGTCATCAGTCCCCTAGAACTTAGAACTACTTGAACCTAACTAACCTAAGGACACCACACACATCCATGCCCGAGGCAGGATTCGAACTTGCACCGTAGCGGTCGCGCAGTTCCAGACTGCAGCGCCTAGAACCGCTCGGCCACCCGGCCGGCTATTCGTAAAATCTCTATTGCTTTCAAATACTGGATTAGTATAGTAAATGGGAAATGCGGCCACTGCTATTTCAATAACAATGCCGACAGCTAGGAACAAGCAATAATCAACTGTAGTAAGAATGAGTACAGTACTGCTGAGACAATAACGTACCTTTCGTCGCGCGTCGTGGCCTCATAGACGGTACGCCTACTGCAGTGTACGGAACTTGCCCACACCTGGTCTATACGGGAGTTTTTCACTGCCATCCTTCGAAATCGATTGTACTGCAGAATGGCATCATGTCTAGCTCAGATATGTACGATTCTGTACGAGCGCGACGGGTCCTTGACATTTTTTTCAGTATCGTCCCATGGGAATAAATTGCGAGTAGGGGTTAATTACGAGGAACGTTGCATTGTGGCGTGCGATAAGATGAGAATTTGAGTCGGAGAGTAAGTGCGTCCGGATGGCTGAGGCAGTCAAGGCAACACTTCCAGAGAAGCGGAGCGTGAGGGTTCGAGTCCGGGTCCGGCACAAGCATTCAACTTTCGCTACTGCATTACCACAGTTCCCTGTGCGGCTGGGAGTCACCAGTTACCTACCCATCTTTTCCCTTTCCTTCCCCATCCTCTGTTTCATATGAAAAGAAATATAATGCTTCATTTGCTTTAAAAGAGTAAAAACGGGAGGAGGCACAACAGACGTGCGACACCAGATAAAGAGAAGACGCTCACGTTCTTGCCTGGAGGAGAAGGTAAATTTGATTGATATGCCTGTAGTTTTGTTGACATGCTATAAACCTGGGAGAATAACTGCACCTATAATATAAAGGGCGCTCAAAAAGAAACGAGCCGGAAACATAATTACAGAAACCAGTACCTGTATGTTAGAAGTATTGACCCTGGCTGTTGAGACACTTGTCCGACTGTGACACAAGGCGGTGAGTGGTTGTCTCATAAAATTTCCGGGGCTGCAATGTTAACCAGTTCCGCATGTACAGCTGGACGTCGTGGTCCGAGATAAATCGTTTGCCCCTCATAGACTTTTTAAGGGGAACCAAAATGACGTAATCACATGGAGAGGGTCCGTACTGTATGGAGGGTGGCCGAGAACCTCCCAGTTTAATTTCTGCAGGAGTGCCGCGACAGTGTTGGCTGTATGGGGCTTTGCATTGTCGTGGAGCAGAATGACCCCACAGGTGAGATTACCTGGTCGTTTTGATTTGATCGCTTAGCGAAGGGTGGTCAAGGTTTGCGAGTAACGCTGGGCATTCACTGTTGTCCCGCGCTGCAGGAAGTGAATCAGAAGGGGGCCGTCTTGGTTAAAGAAGAACGTCATCATAACATTTCCTGCACTCGTGTGGATGGCCTTGGCTTTTTTTGGTGGTAGTGACCCTGGATGCTTCTACTTGAGACTTTGCCGTTTTGATTCTGATTCGATGAGATGACTTCCTGACTCATCTCCAGCCACCACTCGCGTCAGGAACGCATTCCCTTCCTGAGGATAGCGCTCCAGATGAGCAAGACAGTGGGCCATTCGACATGCTTGCTGGTGTGGTTAAAGACTGTGGGGCACCCACTGGGCACACACTCTGTACATGTGACACTCTGTGCATGTGCAGTCGTTCTTTCATGACGGTGTGAACACTTCCGACGCTCAATCCGACCACAGCGGCTATGTCTTTCACGGCCACGCGGCGGTCTTGGGTAATGAGTGCATACACCAGCTGGATGATGTCTTCGGTAGTGCAGAGTGGTGCTCCAGACCGTGCATCATCGGCTAACGACACCTGTCCTGCCCTGAAGCGCTTGTCACGCCTTGACCCTTGCAAGGGACATGCAGTGTTCACCGTACACTTGTGACATTCGTCGATGAATGTCCGTTCCTCCTACTCCTTCCGCTGTCAGAAAACGAACACCACCTCTTAGCTCTCCTTTTGACGCCTCCATGTCACTGTTTGCAAGGCGACTGGCAGTGTTGGACGATTGATGCATGCTACTGCTAGCTCTGTATAGTCACGTGACGTGCACTCGTGCCCTCTAGCGACGGGCTGTGAACTTCAAGGATATGGTCGGAACCACACTTCGTTACACACTCTACGAGATTACCCTCCTGTCACTGGTTTGCGCATTCCAAACTCCGGCTCGTTTCTGTTTGAACGCCACTTATATTATGGTTGCTTCAGGTTAAAAACTGATACCATACAGAGGTGTTGATGCATCAAAGTCATCAGCTTGTGATCATCCACTCTCGCCGTCGCCGCGGTCGCCTCCTTCACCTTCGTCTTCTTTGCTGCACACATTCAGTCCTATTTCTGCCACAGCCTCAACCCCACATCGATCGAGATCTCCTACTCCTTAACATTCAGCAAACTTTTCAATCTTTTTCCGAAGCATACGTTTTTTACTGGAAATAGCAGCAATAAAAAACCGAATATCGATTGTCTCAGAAATCGGTTATTCTGAGAGCTTTTAACAGTCAGATTAAGCTGGGGACGATAATAAAACGGTAAAGTCGAAAACCGGTTGTTTCAGCGATATCTGGCATCCCATCGTGCACTCGGCGTGTCAGTTGCGGGGACTCATCCGAAACGCGGAGGAGGCCCTGCCTACGGCTATTGAGCTTACAGGGTGCAGTAGTCAGCAAGCTGCGGCTCACGCTTCCGTTCTGTGGCCATCCTCAGTTCATACGGGCGGCTGGCGCAAGAGGTGAGGATTGCTGGCTTCGTGCGCGGGATGCCTGCAGAGCTCATAACTTGCAGCATCGTTCCCAGAATTGATCGGGGTTCTTTGGTTTGGAGCTGAGTGGAAGATCACAACCAAAAGTTCCATCGATTCTGTGATGGTCTTAGCTGGAAATTTCAGGACCTGCGTTATTAGATGGAGAATTGCAGGAATCCACATGGTGGGTCAGAGGTGCAATACACAAAGGAAGCAGCTACTCGGAAAGCAGAGCACTTGTGAAGGCCACATGGAGGATTTTTAGACGAGGCGGTAGTTTTTGAGGTCCTCTGATGAACGCTCGCCACTTGATAAGGAGAGAGCGAAATCAAACTGCGTACAAAGTAAAAATGCTTGGACTGTCAAAGTATTAACAGTAAATTGTCGAATTATTCATAACAAAGTTCCTGAATCACTGCACTCCAGGGAATTTGGAGCACCCAAATTATTCTCGGAATCGAGAGATGGCTCTAACCTGAACCAGAGGGGTCCAAAATATTTAGCGAGGCATGAAATGTTTATCGAGAAGATAGATTAGACGCTATAGGTCAACAAAGATATTGTGCCTATCGAAGTAGAATTCGTGACTGACTGTGACGTATCTGGGAACGTGTGAGCTCATTATAATTATCGGATGTTTTTATCGGCCACCCGTTTACGCCGTGGAAGTTTCAGAATCTGGCAAAGAAAATCTGCGCTCAGTAGCGCAGAAATATCAAAAAGATGCAATATTAGTTGGAGACGAGTTGAGCCTACCAGTATAGACACTCTGGGACGTCAGTGGATTCATTGAAGGTGGCAGGGACAGAGTTCTGTTGAACAAGTTTTCTGAAAACTGTCTTGAGCAGTTTATTAGAGAGCATACACTCAATGGAAATATTTTAGACCTTGTACCTTGAAACAGATCACACCGTATAGACGGTGCCAGTACAGAGACATGGGTTTTATTTAAAATCAAAAATTTTACCGTCATTGCTAAGTCAAACTGATATTCTGGTTTTTTATCTGATTATTAAAAAAATGAAACATACCGTTTATTCAAGACTAAAATGCTGGTATCGATTTTAAGGGGCAGTTTTTTCCCCATCTCTTGCACATTGGATTTCTTAATAGTATTTATTAATCAATAATATTGGTACGACGTTTCTTCCGCCATGGCCGTACAGTGGATTGGTTGTATGTACACCGACGGAAAAAGATCGCTTCACCACAAAATAATTAACCTAGAGTAATGAAATTATGCGAATACGTTTTTCTAGGTAACATATTTAAGTGATTAACTTTGCAAGATCACGGGTTAAAGTAAGCGCCAGATAAACCATTCCAAATGTGAAAAGCTGGTACATTTATAACCGGTGTAACCGCCAGACCGTTGAATGCAAACATGCAGACGTTCAGGCGTTGTGTTGGACACGTGCGGGATGTCTGTTTGTGAGATGAAGTTTTATGCCTGTTGCACTTGGTCGGTCAATCCAAGGACGGTTAAAGCTGTTTATGGATAGCGCTGGAGTTGTCGTCCGATGATGCCTCATACTGTGTCCAAGTGGAGACAGAACTGGTGATCGAGTTGGACAAGGACACATGTTGACTCTCTGTAGAACATGTTGGGTTACAACAGCGTATGTAAGGGAGTGTTATCCTGTTGGAATACACCCCTTGGAATACTGTTCATGAATGGCAGCACGACAGATCGAATCGTCAGATTGACGTCCAATTTCGCTGTCAGGGTGCCTGGGATAACCAAGACCGTGCTCCTGCTGTCATACAATATCGCTCCCAGACCACAACTCTGGATGTAGGTCCATTGTGTCTGGAATGCAAGCGGTTGAGGACCTACAACCAACCTCCTTGTAATCAACACACGGCCATCTCTGGCACCGAGGCAGGAAACACAACACACCTCCACCCTGAACTCCAATGAGCCCTCGCTTGACACCACTTAAGTTGCAGATGGCGGTGATCAGGAGTCGGTGGAGTGTACGCTACAGGGCGTCTGGCTCTAAGCTCTTCTTGAAGGAACCGATTTGTAACAGTTGTTTGTGTCACAGGGGTACCAACTCCTTCTCAAATTGCTCCTGCAGATGCAATACGATGCGCCAGAGCCATCCGCTGAACACGATGGTCTTTCTTCTCGGTAGTGTCACGTGATCAGTCTCCTTGCAACCGCACATTCTCATGACCACCACTGCCAGCAACCATGTACAGTGGCTACATTCCCGCCAAGCATTTCTGTGATACCGCAGAAGGAACATCCAGTTTTTCGGAGCCCTATTACACGACGTCGTTCAAACTCAGTGAGGTGTTGATGATGGCCTCTTTGTCGCCTTAAGGGTATGATTAACATCAACTCACCACGTCCTACCTCAAAGGTAACTAACGCTCACGACCGTTACAGCGCATATTTAAAGCAGAGCTGATTTGCATCCTCATAGTGGCGCTATTAGCGCTACTCTTATGCGTCTGGCGAGAGAATAGACATCTTTCAGATGTAGAAGCACTCCTACCAACTCTCGTTTACGTCGCACAACTCCTTCTTGGTGTTGTGATTTGTTTCCGTCAATGTGTGTAGCTGCAAATGTTGCTGTGGGCGG
Organism: Schistocerca piceifrons; assembly: GCF_021461385.2. Lineage (NCBI taxonomy): Eukaryota > Metazoa > Arthropoda > Insecta > Orthoptera > Acrididae > Schistocerca > Schistocerca piceifrons. The sequence goes on along the minus strand of NC_060138.1, from coordinate 1,020,873,345 downwards.
TTTTAGATTTTCAGAGTTGTGGCGCCTCGCCATACTCCCCGTGGCAGCGGGTCCCCAGCCGGAGTTTGCCTTGGGGCTGACCCTAGAAGCGGTGGTCGAGTGGACGGCCATCGAGCGGCGCTGAGTACCGCCGGCAACAGAGCCCTGTATGAGCTGCGCCCCACCCCAGCTCTCTCCCACGGAGCAGCGTCACGCCATCCTGCCGCAACACTCGGACGTGAAACGTGTACTTCCACATTCCAAAAGCCCCTTATGGTGCGTGGTGGAGGGTACTCCTGACACCACTACCATTAACCCCTTCTAGATTCTGTTCACGAATGGTGCTTGGAAGAACAACTATAAATAAGCCTCCGTATGAGTTCCAATTTCTCTGATTTTCGCTTCAAGCTCATTTAATAAGGCCTATGTGGAACATATTCTCCCGAAATTCCAGCAGTAAACTCCTCCGTGATACACATCGCCTCCATAACGCTTTCACGCATGCTAAAGAACGCCCTGACACAACGCGAGCTCTTCGTTGGATCTTCAGGGTCCGTTAATTCAACGTGGTAAGGGTTCCAGGCAGATAAGTACTGCTCTAGAAGTGGTCTTAAGAGTGTTTCGTGAGCCGCTTCTTTCCTGGATGACATACTTTTCCTTCGACTCTTAAAATGAATCTCAGCCTGGCAACAGCTTTCCCTATTTTTAAGTGATGGATAGTGTCTTGAAAGGAGGATATAAGATGAACATCAACAAAAACAAAACGAGGATAATGGAATGTAGTCCAAATAAGTCGGGTGATGCTAAAGGAATTAGATTAGGAAATGAGACACTTATAGTAGTAAAGGAGTTTTGCTGTTTGGGGAGCAAAGTAACTGATGATGGTCGAAGTAGAGAGGACATAAAATGTAGACTGGCAATGGCAAGGAAAGCGTTTCTGAAGAAGAGAAATTTGTTAACACCGAGTATAGATTTAAGTGTCAGGAAGTCGTTTCTGAAACTATTTGTATGGAGCGTAGTCATGTATGGAAGTAAAACATGGACGATAAATAGTTTGGACAAGAAGAGAATAGAAGCTTCGAAATGTGGTGCTACAGAAGAATGCTGAAGATTAGATGGATAGATCATATAACTAAGGAGGAGGTATTCAAGAGAATTGGGGAGAAGAGAAGTTTGTGGCACAACTTAAGACTAGAAGAAGGGATCGGTTGGTAGGACATGTTCTGAGGCATCAAGGGATCACCAATTTAGTATTGGAGGGCAGCGTGGAGGGTAAAAATCGTAGAGGGAGACCAAGAGATGAATACACTAAACAGATTCAGAAGGATGTAGGTTGCAGTAGGTACTGGGAGATGAAGAAGCTTGCACAGGATAGAGTAGCATGGAGAGCTGCATCAAACCAGTTTGAGGACTAAAGACCACAACAACAACAACTCTACTTTATGTTGTTCCAAATAGCTACTCCTACTTACACTGACTGTAAAAAAATCGCAACACTAAGAAGGAGTTGTGCGAGATAAAAAAGTCAGTGGACTTATTCTACATCTCAAAGATGATATGTGTTAAAATTTAACGCCAGTCCCGTAAGAGTGGAGCTAGTAGCGCCACTATGATGATGCAAATCACGTTTGCCTTAAACACACACTGTAACGGTCTTGAGCGTTAGTCATCTTTTAGACTGCACGTGGTGAGTTGATGTCAGTCAAGAATTCCTTTAAGGCGACAAAGACGCCTTTACAAACACCTCATTGAGTTTGAACGAGACCGTGTAATAGGGCTACGAGAAGCTTTATATTTCTTCTGCAATACTGCGGAAAAACTCGGTAAGACTGTGGCCGCTGTACATGTCTGCTGGCAGCGCTGGTCACGAGAATATACGGTCGCAAGAAGCCCAGGCTCTGGACGGCCACGTAGCACCACGGAGAGGAAAGACCATCGTGTTCGGCGTATGGCTATGGCGTGTCGTACTGCAGCTGTAGCAGCAATTTGAGAAGTGTTGGTACCACAGTGACACAGGGAACTATTACAAATCGGTTACTTCAAGGACAGTTCCTAGACAGACGCCCTGTAGCGTGCGTGCATTCCACGGTTCCCAAACCACCGTCATTCGCAACTGCGATGGTCTCAAGCGATAGCTCATTGGATGGTGCAATAGACGTTAGCGTGTTTTCTGAGGAAAGCTGGTTCTGCCACTGTGCCAGTGATGACCGTGTGTTGGTTAGAAGGAGGCCAGTTGAAGGCCTGCAACCAAATTGTCTGCGTCCTAGACACACTGGACCTACATCTACAGTCATGGTCTGGGGTGTGATTTCATACGACAGCAGGAGCAGTTTCGTGGTTACCCCACGCACCTTTACTGCAAATCTACATCTACATCTACATCCATACTCCTCAATCCACCTGACGGTGTGTGGCGGAGGGTACCTTGAGTACCTCTATCGGTTCTCCCTTCTATTCCAGTCTCGTATTGTTCGTGGAAAGAGGGATTGTCGGTATGCCTCTGTGTGGGCTCTAATCTCTCTGATTTTTTCCTCATGGTCTCTTCGTGAGATATACGTAGGAGGGAGCAATATACTGCTTGACTCTTCGGTGAAGGTATGTTCTCGAAACTTCAACAAAAGCCCGTACCGAGTTACTGAGCGTTTCTCCTGCAGAGTCTTCCACTGGAGTTTATCTATCATCTCCGTAACGCTTTCGCGATTACTAAATGATCCTGTAATGAAGCACGCTGCTCTCCGTTGGATCTTCTCTATCTCTTCTATCAACCCTATCTGGTACGGATCCCACACTGCTGAGCAGTATTCAAGCAGTGGGTGAACAAGCATACTGTAACCTACTTCCTTTGTTTTCGGATTGCATTTCCTTAGGATTCTTCCAATGAATCTCAGTCTGGCATCTGCTTTACCGACGATCAACTTTATATGATCATTCCATTTTAAATCACTCCTAATGCGTACTCCCAGATAATTTATGGAATTAACTGCTTCCAGTTGCTGACCTGCTATATTGTAGCTAAATGATAAGGGATCTCTCTTTCTATGTATTCGCAGCACATTACACTTGTCTACATTGAGATTCAACTGCCATTCCCTGCACCATACGTCAATTCGCTGCAGATCCTCCTGCATTTCAGTACAATTTTCCATTGTTACAACCTCTCAATATACCACAGCATCATCCGCAAAAAGCCTCAGTGAACTTCTGATGTCATCCACAAGGTCATTTATGTATATTGTGAATAGCAACGGTCCTACGCCACTCCCCTGCGGCACACCTGAAATCACTCTTACTTCGGAAGACTTCTCTCCATTGAGAATGAAATGTTGCGTTCTGTTATCTAGGAACTCTTCAATCCAACCACACAATTGGTCTGATAGTCCATATGCTCTTACTTTGTTCATTAAACGACTGTGGGGAACTGTATCGAACGCCTTGCGGAAGTCAAGAAACACAGCATCTACCTGGGAACCCGTGTCTATGGCCCTCTGAGTCTCGTGGACGAATAGCGCAAGCTGGGTTTCACACGATCGTCTTTTTCGAAACCCATGCTCATTCCTACAGAGTAGATTTCTAGTCTCCATAAAAGTCACTATACTCGAACATAATACGTGTTTCAAAATTCTACAAGTGATAGACGTTAGAGATATAGGTATATATTTCTGCACATCTGTTCGACGTCCCTTCTTGAAAACGGGGATGACCTGTGCCCTTTTCCAATCCTTTGGAACGCTACGCTCTTCTAGAAACTTACGGTACACCGCTGCAAGAAGGGGGGCAAGTTCCTTCGCGTACTCTGTGTAAAATCGAACTGGTATCCCATCAGGTCCAGCGGGCTTTCCTCTTTTGAGCGATTTTAATTGTTTCTCTATCCCTCTGTCGTCTATTTCGATATCTACCATTTTGTCGTCTGTGCGACAATCTAGAGATGGAACTACAGTGCAGTCTTCCTCAGGTACGTCAATCTTGTCTGTCGATCTGTTGTGCTGCCATTCATGAACAGCATTCCAGGGCGTGTTTTCCAACAGGATAACGTTCGCCTACATACCGATATTGTAATCCAGCACGCTCTCACAGAGTGTAGACACCTTACCTTGCCCTACTCGATCACGACATAAGTCTCCAATCGAACACATATGGGACATCATCGGACGACAATTCCACTGTCATCCACATGCAGCATTAACCGTCCCTTTATTGACTGACCAGGTGCAACAGGCATGAAACTTAATCCACAAACTGACATCTAGCACCTTCACAACACAACGCCTGCACGTTTGCATGCTTGCATTCAACATTGTGGCGGCTACACCGGTTATTAATGTACCAGCATTTCAAATTTTCAATTGCTTATCTCACGCTTGCATTAACCTACGATCTTTCGACATTAATCATTTAAGTGTGTTACCTAGACAAATGTATTCCCGAAATTTCATTACTGTACATTAAGTATTTTTTGATGTTGCGATTTTTTTCCCTCAGTTTACCTTTCCCTGCGGTTCTTCCAACGAATCTCAGACTGCCAACTGATTTTCCTAGTTTATGTGACCATTCTATTTTCGGTCGTTCCACACAGCTACTCCTAGTTATTTTCAGTAGTAAATGGTTTGAACGATATCTCATCGATAGCGTAATTGAACAGTAGTGGATCTCTTCCCTTATTTACGCGCAGTACCTACATTTGATTACGTTCAGAGTCAACTGCCGGTCCCTGCGCCAGCATCGATTATCTGAAGGAAATCCTGCAGTTCCCTTCAATCTTCGACAGACAATACCATCGTCTGAGTACAATTTTATGGAGTTTCGACGTTATCTGTAAATAGTAACAGCTCTATAACACTTCCTTGGTGTATTCGCGAAAAGACCAAAATATCTGTTGTTTAGTCCCGTCTAGAACAATGTATTGAGTTCTGTCTCTAGAAGTCCTGAACCCAATCACGAATATGACTCGTAACTCGGTGAGCTCATCTTTTGTTCAGTCCGAACACAATGAACGCACTCACTCCCCTCCCGCCGGAGGTTCGAGTCCTCCCTCGGGCATGGGTGTGTGTGTTGTTCTTAGCATAAGTTTGTTTTAGTAGTGCGTAAGTCTAGGGACCGATGACTTCAGCAGTTTGGTCCCTTAGGAATTCGCACTTGAACATTTGCACTCCCTCCTTCAGAAGACGTCACTTTTTACCGAGCTAGATACTGATACTGTCTGCTCGATAAATGAGCTTATAGGTTATAGCTAATATCTGATTGCACTCAGGTGTAATGGTCTAAGAAAGGCTGGGAACCACTGTTCTATACCAAATCTACCTGTTGCTTAGTCTGTATCTTATGAAAATCGTTGTGTACCCGATAGATGAGGCGTCAACTTAACTTTAGAACACCTTCATATATTTGTATTATTCTTTACCTCATTTAAGCAATCTCAAGGAACAGTATTTGTTGCCAGTTTCTACTGAGTACTTGAACGATAAGTTGCTAGTTGTTGCCTGTTCTGCATGTTCTCACACTTTTTTTTTTACCCTCAGATATTCCACTTATACAATGACTTGCCGCCTGTATGGTTTTTACACCAATCGCCAATCATCAAAGTAAAAGATAAAATCAAAAAAGACGGCCGATTTCGTTAGTCATGCGGATCTTCTTAGTTAAGAAAAAGGTGTGCATTTCGGATTACTTGCTACTTGGTCCGTTATTCACGCAACTCTCTTCACTATATTGCAACTTCTGAGAACGGACTTTGTCAAGAAAAATCACGAAATATACGAGGACGTGCTGAAAAGTATTGTTTCAGAATTTCTTGTGAAAACTCCGAGAGCTTTTGAAATAAAACAAACTTTTTATCAATCTGCATCTTTATTCTTCATGTCTACTTCTTTATACCTCAACATAAACACCCTGGTGACGAATACATTTCTCTCAACAATACACCAGTTTGTTGATATCATCCCTGCAGAATATTTGTCTTTGTTGACAGAAACACAAGCTTACCTCTGCTTGCACCGTTTCATCAGAGTGAAGTGCTCGAAGATGTTCTTTAAGTTTCGGAAGCAGATGAAAATCAGCCCCCCCATAAACCATGGACCTTGCCGTTGGTGGGGAGGCTTGCGTGCCTCATCGATACAGTTGTAACCACAACGGAAGGGTGCGTGTTGAGAGGCCAGACAAACGTGTGGTTCCCGAAGGGGGCAGCAGCCTTTTCAGTAGTTGTAGGGGCAACAGTCAGGATGATTGACTGAACTGGCCTTGTAACATCAACCAAAACAGCACGAGTCGAGGGGCACGAAAGGACAGTAGTGGTTGAGAAGGAAGTGATACAGGGTTGCAGCCTATGCCCGATGTCATTCAATCTGTATATTGAGCAAGCAGTAAAGGAAGCAAAAGAAAAATATGGAATAGGTATCCAGGGAGAAGAAATAAAAACCTTGAGGTTTGCCGATGATATTGTAATTCTGTCAAAGACACCAAAGGACTTGGAAGAGCAGTTGAACGGAGTGGGCATTGTCTTGAAAGGAGGTTATAAGATGAACACCAACAAAAGCAAAACTAGGATAATGAAATGTAGTCGAATTAAATCAGGTGATGCTGAGGGAATTAGATTAGGAAACGAGACACTTATAGTAGTAGATGAGTTTTGCTATTTGGACAGCAAAATACCTTATGATGGTCGAAGTAGAGAGGATATAAAATGTACACAGCAAAATAGCTTATGATGGTCGAAGTAAAGACGATATAATATGTAGACTGGCGATGATGAGGAAAACGTTTCTGAAGAAGAGAAATTTGTTAACATTGAGTATAGATTTAAGTGACAGGAAGTCTTTCTTGCAAGTATTTATATGGAATGTAGCCGTGTATGGAAGTGAAACATGGACGATAAACAGTTTAGACAAGAAGAGAACAGAAGCTTTTGAAATGTAATATTACAGAAGAATGCTGAAGATTAGATGGGTAGATCACGTAACTAATGAGGTGGTACTGAATATAATTGTGGAGAAGAGGAATTTGTGGCATAACTTGACTAGAAGAAGGGATCGGGTGGAAGGACACGTTCTGAGGCATCAAGGGTTCACGAATTTAGTATTGGAGGGAAGCGTAGTGGGTAAAAATTGAAGAGGGAAACTAAGAGCTGAATACACTGCGCAGATTCAGAAGGATATAGATTACAGTAGTTACTCAGAGATGAAGAGTCTTACACAGGATAGAGTAGCATGGAGAGCTGCATCAAACCTGTCTTTGGAATGAAGACCACAGCAACAACATCAAACAACATGAAAATCAGATGGGGCCAAGTCGGGGCTGCATGGAGGATGATCGATGACAGTGACCCGAAGGCGTCGGATTGTTACAGATATCAAAGCACTCGTGTGTGATCTGGCATTGTCTTGCTCAAGGAGTCGGTGCTCTATGTGTGTACGAACTCTTCTGCTGTTAGGGACTCGATTACAACATGCTGTTTCTCACGCATAGTTACGTTACACACTGCCATGTTACATGCTACAATTCGGAGCCCCTTAACGGTAGGGGGTAGCAACTTGCGTCAGCAAAGCGGGAAAGTTGACCCGAGTAATATGCATAACATAAAATACCTCAAACGATTTTCAGAACACAACAAAAATTTCAGAGTACGCTCTTTATTAAGTTACTCTACATACATTACGTGTAATGATTAGAACGATAAATTACAAGGATTTTGACCTTATATGGAGACGTACCCGACTGTCAGCGTCCCTGTGCGCTGTTTTCTAATGGGTTAAGCAGGGGTTAAAGGGTAAAAGGGGGGGAGGGAGGGAGAGAGAGGGGGGGGGGGGGGGGAACAGGGAAGGTATCCTGCCACTCAACCACTAATATTGCCGAATCTAAAATTTAACATGCTGACCCCGTGAAGACACGAAAAAAACGAAGAAGAGTTAAAGGGACGATAATCTGTTTTGGTATGAAGATGTGTGTGCAGCCTCGAAAGGTAAAACAGAATGGAAATTCGACCCGAACGTGACCAAACTGCATAGCTTATTTGTTGAGGTACTATCGAGAATCAGAACTGTCTACCATTAACCTGTCACTCAGATTTACCAGTTTGCTGTTAAAATTGTAAACACTTTTAAAGAGCAAACGGCCTTCACCCGTTGCACATTAGTAAAAAACCAAGTTCAAAAGAAATTATTCTAATGTTATTACATTTAGATGTACTGGAATGTGTGGGGTTCACGAGTCAAACTAACGCTTCACAGGTAAGACCTGAGACGGTTTAATTTAATATCGTAAAACTGGTCTTGAGGAAATGACATGGAGACTAGTGTCAAGTGGAGCTTTGTGGTAGTGTGCCCAGCTGCGTGACGTAATTACCGTGCAGCTGGTGATGGCGGCAAGTGGGTCAGGTTGGCCCACTCTCTACTTGTTGAGCCTCCCCCCCCCCCCCCCTTTCACTTCTGCTCCGCCAGCACAGGCCGTGCCTGCCCAGTTTCGAGCTCGCAAGCTTTGACGCTTTGAAGCTATTGCATTGTTTACACGTCCCCGTTGTCCGCACTAAAGCGATACATCGAAATGAGTATGCGTAAACGAATACATTTTATTGGGTATACATTCAAAAGGCTTGATACAAAGACGGAGCCTGGCATAAGTGCTCTGTCGTCAGATCTGCCACAGATCGCCGCCTATAGGGACGTCCATTAATTACGTGAGGAGTTTTCCTTACAGTCTGGGCCCCCTCCCTCCGTGGTGAGATGTGGTGGGAAACCCCCCCCCCCCCCCGCCCCCGCCCCTCCCTGCCTCTCAAGTGGGGTTTACCCCATAGGCCGGTAAAAATGCGTAAAAATGAAATCTTTTAAATTTGTTTTGAACACTGATTAAACACTTTATTAAAACCATATTTTATTTACAAAGCATATTAACACTCTGCCGTCCGGCGAAACCACAGTGGTGTCGTGAACATAGTATCGCGCAGTGGCTGGCGACAGCACTTTAGTAGCTTTTGCATTCTGTTGGTGTTTTGTTGAGGTAACAGTAAGTTACACATGTCAAGAAGTTTATTTGTTTTTATACGTACTTGTGCCCATTCATCGTGGCAGACGAAAGAGACGCTACGATTATTTACGATGAATGCGCGGAGCAAAACTTGGAGGTTGCCACTACATCGCGTACATCTCATCATGATCCGGTTGACAGACATCCCGGTCACGTAAAGCACCACCAACTAATAGGCCTATGTATTTCTGAAACCAATAAACGAAAACGAAGAAACTGCCATGTATGTTGCAAAAACAAAAAACAAGAACAATAAACTTAATGTGCAAGTCTTGTGGAGTTGCGTTACATCTTGGAGACTGTTTTGCTGCATATCATATGAAAGAGAAATATTAAGTACCAAAGACAATGCAAATAGCCGCCCGTAGTGACCGAGCTGTTCTAGGCGCTACAGTCTGGAACCACGCGGCCGCTACGGTCGCAGGTTCAAATCCTGCCTCGGGCATGGATGTGTGTGATGTCCTTAGGTTAGTTAGGTTTAAGTAGTTCTAAGTTCTAGGGGACTGATTATCTCAGAAGCTAAGTCCCATAGTACTCAGAGCCATTTTTTGACAATGCAAATAAACAAATATAGGAAACAAACAAATTTTATATCCCACAAGATTTCGGGATTGCAGCCGGATCTCATCGACTTCTTTCCACGATATTTCGGCTGTAAGGTTGTCAGCCGAAATATCGTGGAAAGAAGTCGATGAGATCCGGCTGCAATCCCGAAATCTTGTGGAATATTCGATACGCCGGGAAAACTTCAAGAGTCAAATTTTATATCTTCGAAATTTCAAGAAAGTAGGGCAACAGGGTTGAGAAATCACGATGAGATCAGTTAAACGTAAAAATTTATAATCTCCCGATAGTGTCAAGAATGGCTGGCGACAAGCCAAGTAATCCGAATTAACGCTGCCGGTGCCAAGCGAATAAATTTGTACGAGACGTGCGGACGGCAAAGTGTTAAATATTGTTTTCAACATGTAATTAAAAATGCTTTATTTTAAACACGTCAACCCCGAGTAGTATTCAGACGGACGGAAAGACAGACAGAGACGAATAGAAAGACTCCACGGAAGAAGTATTAATGGTTTTGACGGATCTAAAACATTGATCTTTTATTGGTATATTAAGTGCATTAAATGGCATCGGACCTTCACTTACGCTTCAGAGTAACAAGAACTTTGTTTGTACATTCCTTTGAACTGTATGATTATGTAGTTTTTCAGTCTGTTTATTTATATGATCAATAAGAGAATTCTTGTCGGTGAACTTTAGCTTAGCTGCTCTTCACAGATGATTAACTTCTTGCTCACACATGTGTTCGACTTGTCCGCATGACATTTAACATACGCTTTGTAAAAGTTTTGATAGAACGTCGTGTGGAACACAATAATGACGGTTTTATACGCGTTGCATTGATTTGGATCGTTGCGGTAGAGAACACTTGTGCGCCACTTGTTTCAAAACAGGGAATCCTGAATGTTAACATGTGTAAAGCTTTCACTTCAGCTCAGGGAGGCCAGGAAGATTGATGGGAGCTTTAATATTGTCTATGCTCAGAATTAACTACCGAAAATAAAAATTTTACGTTGTAATAACGTATATTCTCTGAATTGAAAAACTGACTTTCAATCCTCATTGCCTCCTCCTTCCTTTGGATGAGATTTGGTGGGATTTTGTCAGATCCCTTCCACACTCCATATTGAGCTCAAGTAATTAATGGACGTCCCCTACGCTGCTTTACAGAGCGAGAAAGCCTCCGACCTCCATATTCTGTAATGAGCCGTGGGAGTTCAACACCCGTCCTACTCGTCGTGGTTTCACTGTCCTTCAACCACTTTCCATGATATTCGCAACATTAGTACGCGTTCAGCCAACCAGCTTCGCTGTTTCCCAGCTGCACGTACCCAGGCGACTGACCATAACAACCTGCCCTTTGTCAGAATCTCCTGTGTTAGTGGATTTCCCTTTTGCGACCCGTATCGTCAACAGAATGATTTCCCATTCGTCTCTGCTCTGCCTGTATGCTGTCCTCACCGCTTGACGTGCCGCTAATCCACCGGGGGCCATTCAGTCTTCCAGTGGGTGGTGGGCAGTTTTTATTAGATTTGTTCCGCGGTGTAATAATGGATCCACTTTTTATCAACATCCCCGTAGCTATAAATGAATGAAGAAACCGTGTCTAGAGAATAATGCAAAACACGGCAGATAGAATAAAGAACTAGCATATAAGATACATAACCAATTTACTGCGAGTATCAGTTATCCTCTCATCGCCAAACACTGATCATGTCGTCAATGAATTACAAGCCAACAGTAAGGGGTCGGGTTGGGTTGGGTTGTTTGGGGGAGGAGACCAGACGACTAGGTCATAGGTCACATAGAATTAGGGAAGGAAGTCGGCCGTGCCCTTTCAAAGGAACCATCCCGGCATTTGCCTGGAGTGATTTACGGAAATCACGGAAAATCTAAATCAGGATGGCCGGAAGCGGGATTGAACCGTCGTCCTCCCGAATGCGAGTCCAGTGTGCTAGCCACTGCGCCACCTCGCTCGGTCAACAGTAAGGAGATGTAAAGATGATAAACATATAACTTCACGTTACAAGTATCTGGGAGGTATTGACAGGGATGTGGAGCCGTGCCGACTCCACTGGCGTACCCCGCTGCGCCAGGTTTCTTGGTAGAGGAGACATGGCGCGAACAGCCCGATTGCGGTGGTCCCACGGATTCTTGACTGGGTTTAAATTCTAGGAGTTTGGTGGTCATGGGAGTGCGGTAAACTTACCTTGGTGATCTTCGAACTTTGCACTTACACTGGGAGCTGTGTGACGTGCTGCGTTGACCTACTGGTAGTAGTTGCTATCGTGCAGAGGAAAAACAAACTATATGTAGGGGTCCCCAATGGTAGATGCAAACTTGTTTTGATCTATTGTGTCCTCCAGAATGACGAGATAACTCAGGAATGCCACGAAAACATCCTACAGATCACAACACTCCCTTCTCCCACCTTAATCCTTCCGGGCGTTGCAGCGTCTTTTCTTTCAGATATTTCACGCTGAAGACGCCAACTGCCATCTGTCCGATGGAGCAAGAAACGTGATTCGTCTGAAAGGGCCACCTATCGCCGCTCACAGGGCGTCCGTTTGCGGTACTGGTGTGCAAATTCCATCCTTCCAAGCCGATGAGCAGCAGTCACCTTGGGTGAATGAGTCAGTCGCCTTCTGCGGAGGTCCATACACAGCAACGTTCGCTGGACGGTCGTTGAGAAGACACTGTTGGTAGCCCCTTGGTTCATCTGGCCGGGCAGTTGCTGAACATTTGCACGTCTATTCGCCCGTACAAATCTCCGCAGCCGTTGTTCATCACCCCCCTGTCATCTACGACCCGTGGTGCACTACAGTTACCTCAGCGCTGGTTTTGGATAGCGCCATTTTGTCATGCAAGGTATACTTTTATCACGGCGGTAAGTGAACAGTTTACAAGCTTAACCGTTTTGGAAGTGCTTCCATCCTAGACCCGAAACCCAATGATACGCTTTATATGCCCTCCACTGCCAGTGCTACCACCTGCCGTCTGCCGGCCGGGGTGGCCGAGCGGTTCTAGGCGCTACAGTCTGGAACCGCGCGACCGCTACGGTCCATGCCTCGGGCATAGATGTGTGTGATGTCCTTAGGTTAGCTAGGTTTAAGTAGTTCTAATTTCTAGGGGACTGATGACCTTAGAAGTTAAGTCCCATAGCGCTCAGAGCCATTTTTAACCTGCCGTCTATGAGTGGTTCCTGCACGTTGACTTCGAACATAAGCTGTGTGACAATGTGACTGGGCCGTGTATATCTGAGGCCATTACACACACTAATGGGATGTCCCTCGCCCCAAAGTAGCCGGTTCGAATCCTGATTATGGATGATATTTTTGTCAATAGTAGTTTCCAGCACTGCGGAGCAAATTAGGTGGTCTACACTTCGCGACAATATTCTGGATGACTCTCATACAGCTCCACATCATCACATGGAATGAGGATATGTGATACTGTTGATGGCACTTAGTCTGCAGTGGAGACGTTAAGCACGACGGGCCCCTTGGTGCCACACGAGAGCACTCTGCTTCCTTGCGTTTCCGCAGCCATGCATTACAATAAAACGCAGCGCTACACCTAACACTCACTGCAGTCATTCGTACGGCACTCACGTCTCGCTGTAGTCATCCACACGGCACTCACGTCTGTTTATCACATTATGTTCCACGAACAACCTTGAAAATAATTCCCAACATTCAGACTCTCGGGATCCTGGCGATCCAATGCGCCAATTAGGCAGAATTTGGCACGATATCCTCAGCAGAACATCCAACAACTCCATCAGTCAATTCCAAGCCAAATAACTGCTTGCATGTGGACCAGAGGTGGACCAATGAGTTATTAACGTCCTCAATTTGTGAAGCTTTTTCTATTCAATACATCATCCAATTTTTTAAAAAGTGTAACCATTTGTTTGTCTGTACATGTACATCACATCTACCGACGTCCGTCCCATTTGGATTATTCCTTCGTGGTGCGTCGTATTTCTGTTTTTCTTAGAGTGTGTGTGGAAACATTAAACGCATTTAAAAGTAGCTTGGAAGTTTGTTTCTTACTGTCAAGTCATTTCGTATCATAAATAATGCAAAGTCTTTTCACCATACGTTATGGTTTGATAGATAACGTCGTGTGGAACAACTTTCGTTAGAGAAAAAATTTCGCTGACGTTTCGATTCGACGCTAGGCATTTATTACTATCGGTTTCTCCTGAGGGGCAGCAGGGTGTAACCACTCTGCCCCGTGCGTATGCTGTGTGTACTGCCGATAATCCAGTCATCTGTTCTGTGTGAAAGCAGCTGGGCCGAAAAAAATTAAAGTTTCTGATTCGCTTCTAAAATATCTTTTTACACCTAGAGACACTCATCCTTACGTTATTTTGTTGAAAATTATCCTATAAATTTACTGGGGAAGGTATTATGCAGATCCAGCACAACAGGTTAGAAGGCGCTGCTAGTTCGGTGGAATCTCGTTGTCCCAGAGTTGGCAAATTCAATAGAAAGACGTCTACCGTCGCCGGCATTTTTAAGCGAACATTTTATCTGTAACAGAAGTTGTTCTCCATAACGTATCTATCACCTCTAGAACTATGTGTATGGGTTCTAAATAAACGACAAGCTAAATTGTTAGTTATGGGGGACAAGTATTCAACGGCCGACCTTGACATGCACCGTCACAAATTTGTTGCAAGAGACTGTCCAAACGCGAAGACTGCATTGGCCACAGCACAAACGGGGGCCCTTTGGCATGTACACGACTTTTGTAAAAAGTGAAGCACTTGACGCAAAGGTCAGCAACACGCCACGATAACAACGTGTAGAACAGTGGAATCATAATAAGTAATTTACGTGGCAGATACGTGGCGGGCACGTAGGCTCGAAAGCGTCCACTTTTGTGTGACCGGATAGCTCAGTCGGTGCGGAGCCGTCATACGAAGTGGAAACGTGTTACCAAGTGCCGCTATGCCTCGCCGACATCACAGGGTGGAATATCGGCATGTGAGTGCATTCGAACGGGGTAGAATTATTGGTCTCCGGGAGGCGGCTCTGTTGTCCCGTGACACTGCGGTTCGTACATGACACGCTACTTCAAAAGTGAGGCGTATGCGGAACCAGTGGAGAGGAGAGGGTCGCCCAAGGCCCCAAAAGGGTACTGGACGACACAATATTACTACAGCGCGAGTGACCGCCATCTTATCCGCATGGCAATAACGACAGAAAGGCTACGTCCACAGTTCTGGTGCGACGTTGGAGCGTTGCAATGAGTGTGGGGATGATATCGTCTACGGTTCGGCAACGTCTTCTGAGGGCTGAACTACTGGCACGAATGCCATTTCGTTGGCTTCCATTGACCGGAACCCACTAACGACGCAGACTGCAAAGGGCACCCTCACGGCGACATTGGCTTGCTGAGTGGCAGAATGAGTGTTTTCGCACGAGTCCCACTTCATTCCCTACAGTGGGGGCTGCATATGCGTTCCACTCCGCTGTGGTGAACGCAGTCCTGCAGAATAGCGCACAAGTGCGATAGTTTGGGGATCTCGCGTAACACGTGATCTCGCGTCCTACGTTTTGTGGGCAATTAGAACAGTTCTCGCTACATAAGAAACGTTGTACAGCCAGAGGCACTGCCCTTCCTACAGGCCGTTCCACACGCCATATTTCAGCAGGACAAGGCCCAGCCGCATGTCACGAGGAATGTGCAAGTCACCCACGAAGAACGGCGGGTACTACTGCTTCCTTGGTCTGCCATGTTCGCCTGGCATGTCGCCCATCAAATACGTATGGGATGTGGCCAGACGGAAACTTATTTGTTCAGATCATCCTGCAGCCACAGTTGATGCTTTGTGGACGGCAGAGTATTCCTCATCAGCACATCCAGGTGCTCTTTGATTCCATACCACGCGTCAAGCGGCTCTGGCTCTACTCCGTACCGAACATCCACAGTCGCAGAGCACGTACAGATCTGTAATACTAATCATACACTGAAGCGCTAAAGAAACTGGTATAGGCATGTGTATTAAAATACCGAGATATGTAAACAGGCAGAATACGACGCTGCCGTCGGCAACGCCTACGTAAGACAGCAAGTGTCTGGTGTACTTGTTGGATCAGTTACGGCTGCTACAATGACAGGTTATCAAGATTTAAGTGAGTTTGAACATGGTGTTCACGAGCGATGGGATGCAGCATCTCTGAGGTAACGATGAAATGGGGATTTTCCCGTACGACCATTTCCCGGTTGTGTCGTGAATATCAGGAATTCCTGACATCGCTGCGGCCGGAAAAAGATCCTGCTAGAATGGGACCAATGACGAGTGAAGAGAATCGCCAACGTGACAGAAGCGCAACCCTTCCGCAAATTGCTGCAGATTTCAATGCTGGACGATCAACAAGTGTCAGCGTGTGAACCATTCAACGTAACGCCATTGGTATGGGCTTTCTGAGCCGACGGCCCACTCGTGTACCCTTGATGACCCCACGACACAAAGCTTTAGTGCCCGGCTGGGCCCGTCAACACTGACATTGGACTGTTGATGACTGGAAACAAGTTGCCCGGTCTCGTTTCAAATTGTATCGAGCGGATGGTCGTGTGCGGGTATGGAGACAACCTCACAAAGCCATGGACCCTGCGCGTCGGCAGGGGACTGTTCAAGCTGGTGGAGGCTCTGTAATGGTGTGAGGCGTGTGCAGTGGGAGTGATATGGGACCCCTGTCAGGTGACAAATTCGTAAGCATCCTGTCTGATGACCTGCATCCATTCATGTCTACTATGCATTCCGACAATTCTAGCAGGACAATGCGACACTCCACACGTCCAGAATTGCTACAGAGTGGCTCCAGGAAAACTCTTCTGAGTTTAAACACTTCCAATGGTTACCAAACTCCCCAAACGTGAACATTATTGAGCATACTTGGGTGCCTTGCAACGTGCTGCTCAGAAGAGATCTCCAACCCGTCGTCCTCTTATGGATTTATGGACAGCCCTGAAGGATTCATGGTGTCAGTTCTCTCCAGCACTACTTCAGACATTAGTCGAGTCCGTGCCACGTCGTGTTGCAGCACTTCTGCGTGCTCTCGGGGCCTTACACGATATTAGACAGGTGTACCATTATCTTTGGCTCTTCAGTAAATGTGCAGTGTCACGTCCGAAACCGGTGCAATATATTTCATTGTGATCACATCACGCGGTGTTGGTGTTTCATTTCCTTCCAAACAGTGGTATAGTACAGAACAAGAACAAACACATCACTGTGTAGCTTAGTCCCGCTGAAGCTCTGCAGTCTTGTTTGATAATCAGGTGTGCAAAAACCTCAGTTTCGGAACGTGGCCAAGAAACTAAATATCTTCTGACGGGCGAGAGAGGACAACGAATGGCGGAAAGACTGCAACACTAAAAGTATTGCACTTAGTTGTGTATCGTTTAAGTTTTTATTGCTCTCAAACAGAAACTGACGCAATGCGAGATACGTCTGCTTAAATTGCGTCCCGCATTTATCAAACAGCAGCTGTAGGAGACGTTTGTCGGCATATTCCTAAATATTGTTTCATATGCTCTGAAACTGAGGCGACAAAGCAAGGATTAACATACAAGAAATCAGTTCCTTTAAGTGTACATGTACACTATGTGATAAAAAGTACCCGGACAAATGGCTAAAAATGTCTTACAAGTTCGTGGCGCCCTCCATCGGCAATGCTGGAACTCAATACTGTGTTGGCCCACCCTTAGCCGTGATGATAGCTTCCACTCTGGTAGGCATACGTTCAATCAGGTGCTGGAAGGTGTCTTGGGGAATGGAGCCCATTCTTGACGGTGTGCTGCACTGAGGAAAGGTATCGATGTCGGTCGGTGAGGCCTGGCACGAAGTTGGCGTTCCAAAACATCCCATAGGTATTCTATAGGATTCAGGTCAGGACTATGTACAGACCAGTCCATTACAGGGTCGTTATTGTCGTTAACCACTCCGCCACAGGCCGTGCATTATGAACAGGTGCTCGATCGTGTTGAAAGATGCAATCGCCATCCCTGAATTGCTCTTCAACAATGGGAAGCAAGAAGGTGCTAAAAACATCAGCGTAGGCCTGTGCTGTGAAAGTGCCACGCAAAACAACAACGGGTGCAAGCCTCTTCCATGAAAAACACGACCACACCACAACACAACCGCCTCCGAATTTTCTGTTGGCACTACACACGCTGGCAGATATTCACCGGGCATTCGCCATACCCACACCCTGCCATCGGAACGCCATATCGTGCACCGTGATTCGTCGTTCCACACAACCTTTTTCCACTGTTCAATCGTCCAATGTTTACGCTCCTTACACCAAGTGAGGCATCGTTTGGCATTTACCGGCCTGGTGTGTGGCTTTGAGCAGCCACTCGACCTTTCTCACCTCCCGCCTAACTGTCATAGTACTTACAATGTATCCTGATGCAGTTTGGAATTCCTGCGCGATGGTCTGGATAGATACCCGCCTATTACACATTACGACCCTCTTCAACTGTCGGCGGTGTCTGTCAGTCAACAGACGATGTCGGCCTGTAAGCTTTTGTTCTATAGGAGTTCCTTCACATTTCCACTTCACTATGACATCGGAAACAGTGGACCTAGGGATGTTTAGGAGTGTGGAAATCTTGCGTACAAACATATGACACAAGTGACACCCAATCACCTGATCACGTTTGAAGTCCGTGAGTTCTGCGGAGCTCCTCATTCTGCTCTCTCACGATGTCTAATGACTACTGAGGTCGCTGATATGGAGTACCTGGCTGTAGGTGGCAGCACAATGCACCTAATATGAAAAACTTATGTTTTTCGGGGTGTTCGGATACTTTTGATCACATAATGTCTCTTTAAAAGAATTGCGTTTCTTCCAAATAAGCTTGTACGGTTCTTCTTATATCAGCTTCAGCACTTTCGTTGACAATGAAAGACTGTGATTCTCGCACACTATTTTCATAGTAAATTCCATACAACAGGTGCGCATACCTTCGTCGTAAACATGAGAAACAATGCACACTAAAGTATGCAAAATAAAGTCGTAGATTTACTGCGATGAACTCACCATTTCTAGTCCCTCAAACGGTTTCCATCGTTTTTGTTGAAACATGGTTGAGAATATTTCAGATGTTGTAACTCAAGTATTAATGGATGAAAGTTGTAGATTCAGTTATATTAGATACCATCCATTGAAACAGTTGCAACAAAATGAAAAATAATTTAAAATGTGCTTTGAACAGTGCTTAAATCGCTTGAAGTAAGATGGCAAATCACCTCCATCTCCAGATAAAATTATGCGAAATATTTACAGAGGCTGGTGCATTCTATGGCTTATCCACTGGATTGTAACAACATTTCTTCTTTTTCAACGCATCTGTAAGATATAAAACTCAAGAGAACATTCGAAATGTGAAAACAATCACTTGCATTGCGGCGTGATCTACTCTGGAATAATGGTTTAAAATTGTTTCTAGAGAGCATATAATTGTATCAATACCGTGAACATGAGTACTGGAAAAGAAATTTAACTAACCAGCACCCGAAGGTAAAAAATAACTCACTAATTAACGCATTCTATTTGATTTGACTATTTACCACGGCTTCTTCATAATACAATCTAAAATTCCATCATGTAACTTGATACTACACCACTTTTTGATTGTTGACATCTCACCATTTATCTCGCGAGAAGCATCGTTCTGTACATGAACGAGATGTTCTGTAGCTCAACGTTCATACACTCCTGGAAATGGAAAAAAGAACACATTGACACCGGTGTGTCAGACCCACCATACTTGCTCCGGACACTGCGAGAGGGCTGTACAAGCAATGATCACACGCACGGCACAGCGGACACACCAGGAACCGTGGTGTTGGCCGTCGAATGGCGCTAGCTGCGCAGCATTTGTGCACCGCCGCCGTCAGTGTCAGCCAGTTTGCCGTGGCATACGGAGCTCCATCGCAGTCTTTAACACTGGTAGCATGCCGCGACAGCGTGGACGTGAACCGTATGTGCAGTTGACGGACTTTGAGCGAGGGCGTATAGTGGGCATGCGGGAGGCCGGGTGGACGTACCGCCGAATTGCTCAACACGTGGGGCTTGAGGTCTCCACAGTACATCGATGTTGTCGCCAGTGGTCGGCGGAAGGTGCACGTGCCCGTCGACCTGGGACCGGACCGCAGCGACGCACGGATGCACGCCAAGACCGTAGGATCCTACGCAGTGCCGTAGGGGACCGCACCGCCACTTCCCAGCAAATTAGGGACACTGTTGCTCCTGGGGTATCGGCGAGGACCATTCGCAACCGTCTCCATGAAGCTGGGCTACGGTCCCGCACACCGTTAGGCCGTCTTCCGCTCACGCCCCAACATCGTGCAGCCCGCCTCCAGTGGTGTCGCGACAGGCGTGAATGGAGGGACGAATGGAGACGTGTCGTCTTCAGCGATGAGAGTCGCTTCTGCCTTGGTGCCAATGATGGTCGTATGCGTGTTTGGCGCCGTGCAGGTGAGCGCCACAATCAGGACTGCATACGACCGAGGCACACAGGGCCAACACCCGGCATCATAGTGTGGAGCGATCTCCTACACTGGCCGTACACCACTGGTGATCGTCGAGGGGACACTGAATAGTGCACGGTACATCCAAACCGTCATCGAACCCATCGTTCTACCATTCCTAGACCGGCAAGGAAACTTGCTGTTCCAACAGGACAATGCACGTCCGCATGTATCCCGTGCCACCCAACGTGCTCTAGAAGGTGTAAGTCAACTACCCTGGCCAGCAAGATCTCCGGATCTGTCCCCCATTGAGCATGTTTGGGACTGGATGAAGCGTCGTCTCACGCGGTCTGCACGTCCAGCACGAACGCTGGTCCAACTGAGGCGCCAGGTGGAAATGGCATGGCAAGCCGTTCCACAGGACTACATCCAGCATCTCTACGATCGTCTCCATGGGAGAATAGCAGCCTGCATTGCTGCGAAAGGTGGATATACACTGTACTAGTGCCGACATTGTGCATGCTCTGTTGCCTGTGTCTATGTGCCTGTGGTTCTGTCAGTGTGATCATGTGATTTATCTGACCCCAGGAATGTGTCAATAAAGTTTCCCCTTCCTGGGACAATGAATTCACGGTGTTCTTATTTCAATTTCCAGGAGTGTATTTCGCACAGTCACATTAATACACTGGGCAGTTTCGTGCCCACTTTGATTTTACTTTAAAAATGAGCCACTGCTTACCGTTTAGCTCCTGTAAAAAGAAATGGATAAGAAACCGTGACTTTCAAGGAGTACAGTAGTGGCGAAAGAATTAGAGATCCAGGTGTGAAGTAATAAGCTTAAAAATTCAGCTGCTCTCGACGAACATAAACATAAATAGTGAACTTAATCACGCAACTCTCTGTACACAAAAGTTTTAGTTAGTTGTTTATATTGTTTGGGAGTTCCTAGAGAAATTCCTATGCAAAAGGACTATTTTGATTCATGATGTCAAATGTCACATTAATTATCAGATTAATTATCAGATGTTAACCAATAAATTTCCCATGACCTCAGTGGAAGAGAAATGGAGGTCAGAATTTCCCTTTTTTTCCGGTGAAGTATTTTATGGTTGTATGGCGCAAAACACAGGCTTCTTTAGTCTCTGGCAAACATGTTTCGCCACTGTAGTGGTATCGTTAATGGGAATACTTTTTATGCTGAAACTAACATGTTTTCAGATTATTGCACCATCTGTTTTTACATTTGCATTTTCCCCACTTGGTTGTTCTCAGGCTGTTACGAAACTTGTTGACAGTATTACATGTCGTCCAAAGTACTAATTTAAAGGTTTGGAAGGTATCGCCTGTTCTAATATCTAGAAAAGTGAGAGTGTAAAAAGAAGACTTAAAAGAATAGTTTAGAAATTTGACTGTAGTAACTGGCGTAGGTAAGTTTGTCACTGAATCGAGTAAGCTACTTGTATATTTACTTGATCATGACGTTGCCATGTCGCTACTGGAGAATTTAGGACTGAAATAAGAGTTGCGCCATTGCTAATTGTTGAACAGGGAGCGTGGTTGATGATAGATGAGTGTACATCAAACATTCAATGCCACTGACATTCAAAGCACTTTTATATATATATATCACTTACGCAATACATCCACGAATGTATCCACTTACGAAATTCTCTGTCCACCATTCTGGGATACTGTTGGTCAGTTTAAAGCATTTAACAGGCTGGATTAACGGACTAGGTAGAGAACATACGAACGAGTTCTGGCGGGTTTGATTAATCGGTGCGAGACCGCCACAAAACTTATACATGGTCTCTACTAAAATGACGGCGTGCTTCAAGGTACAGTTACTTCTGAAATTCCGGGTATTTGCGATCCAAGGTGAGTTAATAGGATATTAATTATTTTAAAGAGACCATGAGTTACGGGTTTTAAATATTTCTAAAAATATCGATAGCTTATGTCACCTCACTAAGTGCATTGAGCATGATCTGAAGTCTCGATCATACTTCAGATCATGGTCAAGCACATAAAACGACAATAAATACTCTGGACGGGCTAATACGGTGAATGATAGACTACAGTTTCTATACATTTCGCACTGGAAGGACGCCTATCAAAATTCTGAAATTGTATGGTCATGGTATTTACGCGAGAAGTATGGGGAAGAAATTAATATCTTTTTGAAAATAATGTTTTGGCGCAATAGTTCTACGTAACTTTATTAGAAGCAACAATTTCGCCCCTAACAACAGACAGTGCTCAGCCATACAAAACTAATTACAGGACGTGTGCTCAGTCATGGTCACTTACATCTAGTTCGATGTTATACCTTAAGTGTATCAAAATTACGGAATGCAGCAAAGTGCCGGAGTTATACGTTAGCTATTTCTTGTCCGGGAGAAGCACAATCGTAATATATGAATCGGGTATTTCCGCCACTCTGTAATTTGGAAACATTTAATGTGTGACGTTGGTCTATGTATAAAGAATCACAATAGGACGGATGTTCTGTACTTATTATAGTTTTTAGGGCTCCGTACCGTAATCTTTAAAATAGAACAGTTGTAGGATCGTTCTGTTGTCTATCTATCTGTGTATCCGTTTGTGCGACTGTTAAAAGCCTTTCTATTATGAGCAATTAGACCTATCAGGTTCAAATTTACGTCACATATTAAGGTATCTGGTTCCTTAGTGGTGTGAAAATTTTAAGCTTCTAAGTCAGTTCAGTCAAATTATCGTTTGCGTCACATATTTTGATACTCAGAAAACTCTCTCATCAAAACCTATAGGGCACTTCCCTTTGACCTAGAATCATGGAATCTGGCAAGGTTTCACAGTGCAAGTAAAGGAAAAAATCCGAAAATTCTTACTTTGTTGTTACATAATACGAAAAAATATTTTTTACTATTTTTTATCCGTTTGTCTGTTAACTCCGTTTCTCTCTGGAACAGTTTGGTATATCAAGTTCAAATTTATATCACATATTAAGTTCTACGGTCCATTGGCGGTGTGAAAATTTTAAGCTTCTGAGCCAATGTAATCAAATGATGGGGCCATTTATGTCATATATTTTGATACTCTAAAACCCACTCACCAAAACCTGTGGGGTACTTCCCGTTGACTTCGAATCGTGAAATTTGGCTAGAAGCAAGGTTTCCCAGTGCAAGTAAAGGGAAAAATCTGCAATTGTTAATTTGTAATTACATTACAGGAAAAAATATTTGTCATTTGTTATCCTACTTGAAATTAAAACATTCTCGATAGTCTTGGATCCTGGGGCCGATATTTTGCCAGTGTCAATGTCGACAACACGCAAAAATCGAAAATATCCTCTATTTCTGGCCTGAATAAACTGCCTCTATATGATTAACACTGGACGGAACCCTCAGTGTGGGAATCCTACTCGCCTACTCGCCTGCCTATTTTGAGTGAATCGGTACTTTTAAGAAAGATTCGTAGAGCTATTGCGCCAAAACATGATTTTCTAAGAGATATTAATCTATTCCACATGTATTTCCTGTGAAGACCGTGATGACCAGGCGTTCTTACAGAGCGACAGGATCGAAAATGCAGCGTCCGACACACATCGTGTTACGAGTACCCACGTAAATACGGCGGCAGGATTATTGTGTACGTCAACTAAAATTCACACGCTCGTGAAGAAAGTACAGCTTATACACTTCTTCGGGCACTCCACTCGGACCAGTTGCGGACGTGCGCACTTGGCAAATGCGAGGCCCGGGCGACTCACCGACGGCGGTGAAGGCGCCCCAGAACCTGGTGAAGGGCACGAGGTAGTCCCAGCAGGCGGCGCAGCGCGACTCCCGGTACGGCGACATGCCTGCGGCTCGCACCTCACATGTCGCGGCCGTCGCGCGCAGCTGTCGCGGTCGCACTGGCAGGCGCGGCGGTGGGCTGAGCGCGCCGCGGCTCAGCAGGGCCACGTGCCGCCGGGCTGTGTGCGCGCGCGCCGAGCCGCTCGGGCCACGTGCCCGCGCGGCGCGCCAAATACACCGGCCTCCATAGCCGCTGCACAGCAGTTCGCTCCTTGAGACAAGACCACCTGCCTTTTGTTTCCTTTATCGTGTCCGCTTGGATAGCTGACTGGTCATGTGGTCGAACTAAAATATCCTGACTGTGGGGCGGCGGGTGGAATTAAAATTGTTATATACAGTATATATGTAATGTAGAAAAGGTGCATTTCCCGGCCGATGCACCATATGTGGGGCGGCGGGTGGAATTATTTGTTATATAAAATGTTCCTGTTATTTATTTAATGCTGTTGTTTGCCGTTCTCAACACTGGCTCTCTAACTACAATATTGGCAACCAGAAAGTGATTAGCAAAACGTGAAGCCTGTAATTAGAATTCCTAGTGCCCACTTCATCTGAGAAATACACTTATAGCTACAGCTTATAGCTCTGAGGAATTAGGAGATTGTCTGGGATTCATAATCAAAAACGATTCTCTCTAAAATGTTCACTATATTCTGAAAGTCACAGACCAAAAAAGAATCCACACAATCCAACTTCCAGAGCAGTTCAGAGTCTAATGCGCTGATGCAACTATTAAAGGTTTAAGTGAATGCTCGCCATAATTTGATGCTAATGTCCATCAAACGCCACGCTAAATAATGGTAGAATGTCTGTCCCTCGGTGGCACGTGAAAATACGACATACGCAAACTGAAGATAGATCATTAAAGTCATCCCAGAATTAACACTTCACTCGAAAACTCTTTATAGCAGTGATACCGATGCGACGCGACTCCCGGCACAGATGGTGCGCTAATTAGCGTCTGGAGAGAACTGGGGCCTTTTTCTCTCGCGCAGCTTTCTTATATATAAAACAACGGTGCGGACGGCTAAGGGAACGCCTGATTAAATCCGCTCTCCCGACTAGCCGCTGGGCTAGTAATGCACCACTTTAAGTTATCGAATAAATCATTGCGTCCTTTGCTGATGGCCGATGAAGCTCTCAATATAAATGTGCAATCAGCACACAGGTAAGTAATCATAATAAAAGTCTGATGTGGCTAAGTCAAATATTTTAGGCGAGAGAATTAATTTAATTACACTACACGCAGTAGACGAGCTCTGAACTTGCCCTTTGGAGATACGCTATCACTATAGTTTTATAGTTATTCAGTTGAAACTTCTCACATCTTTATGATTATAGCGGATCTCCCTTCTACTTAAATTTAAACATCCTACCCTTATTTATTCGCCTACTTAATCTATCTTGCTTCCTTAATTTTTAAGACAAAAACCAGAAAATCATGAATTTCAACTAAAATTTGAATTTGTGAGATCCATAATACTGTTTCTACTAAATTATTATGAAAAAGGAATCTAAATATAAGTTTTTAGGTTTCTAGCTCATTTCTGTTGCGCCAATGATTTTTACAGAAAAACGTCCAAATTTCGAAAATGGTTAAAGTTATTGAACTGATATTCAACACATATTGATTTAGTATTACTCCTGACATGCTAGAAACGTTTCAGGTTATTTACTTGATTTTTAAAGTATTGCGCAACATTTATGACGTCAGAGCTAGTTACAGCGAACTGGCTGGCACACAATGGAAAGACTGATGTGAATTTTATACGGCGTGAGTAGGCTGCTTTCCTACATGACGTACGGTGTCGCGTGATGTCGAAGATGCCATGCTTGATCCCGATGTTGTTTCCCAATGGTACGTAGTCGTTAATGGGAAGCTGGTGACGCAAGAACGTCTCTATAATATCCATATGGCAGAATCTCCCAATTGTGTGGGTTGTAATACTATAGATTCTGACGAGCACCGCCTCAGCTGTGGAGAGGCGGAACCGGTTTGGCACCTAGTGCGGCAGATGCTGGCTTATCTCTTGCGAGTTAGGCCGGAGCATATATCTGCACGCACGTTACTGTTTCCGGATGAGACATTTTACCCCAAGACTCGAACCAACTCCGTCACCTGGATACGTGGACGTACGGTCCATTACCTCTGTCGTGACGGACACAAGAATTTCCTTGACTTCTGGCTCTATTTGCAAGAAAGACATCATGCTATTTCCGGGCATACCAGAATCGACAATGCTTCGCAAACTACCGTGTAGCTGGAATGTTCCAGGCAGTGGCAGATGAGGTCAGAACGAACCGCAAACGATCATATATTGAACAATCTTTATCAGTGGGCGCGGTCGCTGGGAAGCCTAACTACGAAGTGGTAGCTTTATTTTCATGTTATTTATGTTTACTATCTTCGATGGTGTCTTCATTCTGTTTTAGTTTTCCAGGCTTGATTAACTATGACTGTTCGCACATTGATATCTATATAAATAAAAAAAATAAAAATAAAAAAAGAGAGCAGGAGACCTGCGCCCGAATCCAAATAAATACACAAGAACAAAATGAGCAACAAATAAAATATACTAAAGTATTATACCCTTTCCTTTCTCCTTTTATTTTTTAATAAAATGTTCAGAGGCATAAAAAAACTAGTAAGCGGGACGGAATGCCATGCAAAGGGGCCCGGGTTCGATTCCCGGCTGGGTCGGAGATTTTCTCCGCTCAGGGACTGGGTGTTGTGTTGTCCTAATCATCATCATATCATCCTCATCGACACGCAAGTCGCCGAAGTGGCGTCAAATCGAAAGACTTGCACCCGGCGAACGGTCTACCCGACGGGAGGCCCTAGCCACGCGGCATTTCATTTCATTTTTCCTTTTTCGTATGACAAGCTCCTGACTTCAAAAAGAATATAATAATTCCAATCCCAAAGAAAGCAGCTACTGACAGGTGTGAAAATTACCGAACTATCAGTTTAGTAAGTCACGGCTGCAAAATACCAACACGAATTCTTTACAGACGAATGGAAAAACTAGTAGAAGCCGACCTCGGGGAAGATCAGTTTGGATTCCGTAGAAATGTTGGAACACGTGAGGCAAAACTGACCCTGCGACTTGAAATGTCTCTGTGAAGTCGTTTCATAAGACGCTTGTCGAATTCGGTACAACCTATTCATTTTACTACCTGATTTTAGCTCAATGTATGAATTCTTCCAGAATGACTGAGCACTCAAATAAGGCCCATTGATTATTATATGTGTGAATGAAGGTTCGCAGGAGAGCTTCTGTGTAGTTTGGAAAGTGGGAGGCGAGCTACTGGCACAAGTACAGCTGTGAGGACGGGGCGAGCGTGAGTCGTGCTTGGGTGAACTGCTGAGGAATCTAAGAAATGACTCGACTAACAGCGAGAGCAGCCAGTGCATATGGAGCCTAATAACGATGTTTACAGGTTTGGTTTTCATGTTCCGAGTGCAAAGTTTGTCAGGTCGGAGTCAAAACGAGACAGTAATTATGATTAATATCTTTATTTTTAACTATTCATCAACGAATTAAGAGTTAACTTAACATTTCACACACTCCATAAAACGTCAACATTATTGTAGAGTTTAAGTATTCACAAGCGAATTACCAACTGACGTAATGTTCTGCATATTATATTCGTCGTCACTGATAAGTATCATGTTTAGTACCAGCAATCTGCACTAAATGGGAACTTCAGTGTCACCAAAATATGTGAAAGAAAAAAATTAAATTCCACTGGGCACAAATATTACATTTTGCGAATTTTCTCAAAATTTAATAATATACATTATTTTCTCTGAACATTATGTTCTCTTTAAAAAATAAAAATAAGGACGCAGCACGAAGAAGTAGCCGAGATGCGACGGAAATCAGCAGATGTGACGTACACGTACACACGGACGAATGGTTACAATTTCAGAAAAATTCGATAATGTCTTCAAGAGACAGAGCTTGACATACTGTGTAAGTCAATCACGCGTTGGTCCACCTTTGGCCCTTATCCAAGAAGTTATTCGCCTCGGCATTGATAGAGTTGTTGGACGGTTTCCTGAGGTGGGCTGTATCGTGTCAAATTCTGTTCAATGGTCGCGTTCGATCCTCAAAATCCCGAGCTTGTAGGAGGGTGCTTCCCATAACGCTGGCAACGTTCTCGACAACCGAAGGGATACTGCTGTGAAAAGAAATGGCACCCCAGGCTATCATTCCTGGTGATACGGCACACTTACAGGGCAGCTGTACATCGACAGTATTTTACGTCCCGTTTTGTTGCCCTTCATTGCAAGCCATCCCGGGCGTACATTTCAGCAGAAAAAAAAAAAAAAAAAAAAAAGAAAGTTGGTAGAGTACTTGCCCGCGAAAGGCAAAGGTCCCGAGTTAGAGTCTCGGTCCGGCACACAGTTTTAATCTACCAGGAAGTTTCTTTATTATATGTGTGTTTTAATGTGGGTTTCGGTTTTGTTTTGTGGGAATCGCTGAATTGGTCATCGTCTGCTGGCAGCAGACGATGTTGCTTCTCGTTCAAAGGATGACCAACTTAGGTTTCCAATACCTGGAACAGAGGGGTGTACCCATCTTAGTCGAAGGCTGTGTCGAAGGCTGTTTTTGTGTGTGAGGTTGGTGACGGAGGGTTACCCCTCTGGTAGCTTCCGCTGCACGGGGAGCTAGGTAATCTCTAGAGAGAAAGGGGCACTCTTCGGTGAACACTTGGCGAGTACGGATCGTAGCTCTTAAGGGGGGTTTCAGGTGATAGGAATCAGGTTGAGTTAGGACTTCGTTATGTTTAACTGGTGAAATATTTAAGAACGTTAGCTTATCTGAAGCGTGTGAAGCGAGTTTTTTTAATGATTTTTAATATTATATTCGGTGGAAATTGCTTTTGTCTTTGTGTGTCGATTTGTGCCACGTGTTTGGTAATCAATGACCACGGCACCACAATAGTCTTTATTTTAACAGTTTGCTTGTTTAATGAGCTACAATTTCTGCAAGAATATCTGTTCTTTCGTGCGCTTTCTACAAAGCAGCACAACAGCTTGAGTCAGAATGCACCACGTGCTCTAGTTTGTCCGTTTGCAAGCATTAGACGCAGATAGTATGTCAAATAATTATCGCACAGCCTTGTGTATTGGTTAAACCTCTGTCCAGAATAGAGCATGCGTAGAATCGTAATGCAAATCTCACTTAGATATTTTTATGGTATTAATGCAAAGGAGATGATAGTATAATTGTCTCCCATGCCCGTCTTTTGTGTTTATTCTTGCTGTAGTTAAATTGTGCTCTGTTTCAGTCTCACGTAATTCTTACTTAACTATTTCGAGTCAGGCACCAGGTATGTGTAGTTAGGATGAGCAACCCGATATTTAGTTACAATAAATAATTTACGTGAAAGACAAATTCTTTGGTGTCGATCTTACCCCCTTTCCATTCCTGAATTAATCAAGTTGTTCATGCACGACATGGAGTGCTATTTATCTGGCTGCTTAAAGAAATTTGCGTACTTGTAATTAAATTATTAAAGTAATGAAACTAATAATTTTCCAGCTCCGTTTTTTCTAAATGGTTAGGAAGGGCTTGGGCTGGTGGCGACCCTGAATTTCCGAATTTTTATCATTATTTGTGAGAGAGAAGCAGCTATAAATGCGAGATAACGTGAATGGCTCTACGAGAAACCGTAAACATAGTAATACGTTACAGACTTATCTTAGAAGCTAGATTAAGGAAAGCCAAACCTACGTTTCTAGCATTTGTAGACTTAGAGAAAGCTTTTGACAATGTTGACTGGAATACTCTCTTTCAAATTCTGAAGGTGGCAGGGGTAAAATACATGGAGCAAGAGGCTATTTACAATTTGTACAGAAACCAGGTGGCAGTTATAAATTCGAGGGACATGAAAGGGAAACAGTGGTTGGGAAGGGAGTGAGACAAGGTTGTAGCAACTCCCCGATGTTATTCAATCTGTATATTGAGCAAGCAGTAAAGGAAACAAAAGAAACATCGGAGTACGTATTAAAATCCATGGAGAAGAAAAACTTTGAGGTTCGCCGATGACATTGTAATTCTGTCAGAGACAGCAAAGGACCTGGAAGAGCAGTTGAACGGAATGGACAGTCTCTTGAAAGGTGGATATAAGATGAACATCAACAAAAGCAAAACGAGGATAATGGAATGTAGTCGAATTAAGTCGGGTGATGCTGTGGGAATTAGATTAGGAAATGAGACACTTAAAGTAGTAAAGGAGTTTTGCTATTTGGGGGGCAAGATAACTGATCATGGTCGAAGTAGAGAGGATATAAAATGCAGACTGTCAACGGCAAGGAAAGCGTTTCTGAAGAAGAGAAATTTGTTAACATCGAGTATAGATTTAAGTGTCAGGAAGTCGTTTCTGAAAGTATTCGTATGGAGTGTAGCCTTGTATGGAAGTGAAACATGGACGATAAACAGTTTGGACAAGAAGAGAATAGAAGCTTCGAAATGTGGTGCTACAGAAGAATGCTGAAGATTAGATGGATAGACCATATAACTAATGAGAAGGTATTGAATGGGATTGGGGAGAAGAGGAGTTTGTGGCACAACTTGACTAGAAGAGGGGATCGGTTGGTAGGACACATTCTGAGGCATCAAGGGATCACCAATTTAGTATTGGAGGGCAGCGTGAGGAGGGTAAAAATCGTAGAGGGAGACCAAGAGATGAATACACCAAGCAGATTCAGAAGGATGTAGGTTGCAGTAGGTACTGGGAGATGAAGAAGCTTGCTCAGGATAGAGTAGCATGGAGAGCTGCATCAAACCAGTCTCTGGACAACAACAACAAATGACAAGCTCCTAGTCCAAGCCTTGAAGACCCAAGAGATGTCAACCACAGAAATGGGAAAAATCGACCGGTTAAAACCGATACTGGTATTTTAGTTCTGAATAACCGGTAACTTTCGGTATTTCTTTAGTCTCGGTTATAACAGTATTTTTTATTTTTTGGTAATAACTGGGTAAAAAAGCCGTAATGTCAATTAGCTATGCCTGTAGTGTTAAAATTTTTGGCTTTCAGATAAACCTTTTTTAAAAACGAGTAACTTTTAGTCGTAAAATTTCCATCGCTTTGAGTTTTTTAAATAACGATTCCGACAGAAACTAGCAACAAACACATGGTATAAGAACTGATATACCGAACGGGTTAGCGCCATGGTTACCGCACTGGACTCGCATTCGGGAGCAAGACGCTTCAAACCCGTGTCCGATCATCTTGATTTTAGTTTCTGGTGATTTTCCTAAATTGCTTCAGGCAAATGACGGGATGGCTCCTTGTAAAGGGCAACAAGCCCGCTTTCCTCTCTTTATCCTTCCCCAATCCATTCTTGTGTTCCGCCTCTAATGACCTCGTTATCGACAGGACGTTATACATCAATCTCCTTTTCCTCCTCTTCCTTTTCCAAGAATTGGTACAGCATTGCTGTTACGATGAGGCAATGCCCATTCGATGGTACGCTTGTACATGCGGTGTGCGAGACTCGCCGCATCTGGTCTGTTCGTTACTTTCACGCTGTCGTCGACGGACATTAGTTGTGTTACCTTCCCCAGTCTGGAAGTATTTTGCGAAGTGAGGTATCAATGGAGTACAATGCTCCACTTGCTTTAGAAGATTAAGAACGGCTGGAGCTTACAACAAGCTTGTAACATGAGTAAAGAAAAAACTTAAAACTTAACAATTAATTCATTGTTTACAATAACAATCGGAAGTAGCTGATGTGTTGTCCACGTCTACATAATATCCACTTGTCTGCTTGTAGCCCTTGCAAACGGACAACTTAACACGAAAAATAGCGTTCTACAGCCTCAGTTTTCACGTTTCAGCATTGACTATTCACAATACCCAAATACTGGTATGATCCTCGCTTACAACATGATTTTTTAGCAAAGTTTCAAAAAATTGAAGAATATCGGTGATTTCCTGTAATATTCAGCCACTTATCACTTTCCGAGAAAAGCAGTGAATGGTGAACGAACTTTCTTTTATTTGTCTGTTTAATATTTTGATTCTATGTATCTTTAAACTGAGAGTCAAAATATTTGAATCGCTGCTCGATTCCTGCGTTTATTACAGAAAATAATGGAAATAAAGTCCGCCCCGATAGCTGAATGGTCAGCGTGACGGACTGCCGCGCTAAGGGGCCCGGGTTCGATTCCCGGCTTGGTCGGGGATTTTCTCCGCTCAGGGACTGGGTGTTGTGTTGTCTTCATCATCATTTCATCCCCATCCGGCGCACAGGTCGCCCAGTGTGGCGTCGAATGTAATATGACCTGCACCAAGGCGGCCGGACCTGCCCCGGAAGGGGCCTCCCGACCAATGACGCCAAACGCTCATTTCCATTTCCATGGGAATAAAAAACCGAAAATCGGTTGTTTCAGAACCAGTTATTTTGTCCGGTTTAAACACTCAGGTTAAGGTGGCGTTAAAAATAGCGATATAACCGAAAATTGGTCGTTTCAGAGATAACCGCCATCCCTAGTCGACCAGCTGCCGAGTCATCCTGTGCCTTGTGGTATCATGCCGACGCATGAGCCACGTGATCAGCGCTTCGTTCTTCCAACAGTTCTGCCGACTTACCAGACCGTGGAGCCGCTACTTTTCATGCATGTAATTCCTCATTTGGCATCACGAGTCTAAGTGCGCCCCGTACCAGTACTCCCATCAATTTAAACCCTTGCTAGTACTGGGGATCGAACCCGAGGTCTCTGCATGGCAGCCGCCTACGATGACCACTAACCTACGGAGGTGGACTACAATGATGTGACAAAAGTGATGGGATACCTCCTAAAATCGTGTCTGACCTCCCATTGCCCAGCACAGTGCAGCAACTCGACGTGGTATAGGCTCAAACATATCCCTGGATGTCCCCATGGTACACAAAACACGTCAGAACACTGTTGCAGAAGCAACGAAAAAAGCATGCCAAATTCAGAAGAACGCAAAATCCCGAAGACTGGCTAAGTTTCACGGAGGCTCGAAATTTAGTGCGGACGTCAATGCGAGATGCTTTTAATAGTTTCCACAATTAAACATTGTCTCAAATATGGTAGAAAACCCAAAGAGATTCTGGTCGTATAGAAAGTACACCAGTGGCAAAAAACAGTCAATACCGTCACTGCGCGAAAGCGATGGAAATGTTACCGATGATGGTGTCACTAAAGCGGAGTTACTAAACACAGTTTTCCGTAATTTCTTCACGAAAGAAGACGAAGTAAATATTCCAGAATTCGAAACCAGAACTTCTGTTAGCATGAGTGACATAAAAGTAGATATCTTAGGTGTTGCGAAACAACTCAAATCACTTGGAAAAGAAAAATCTTGCGGTCCAGGTGGTATACCAATCAGGTTCCTTTCAGAGTATACAGACACAATAGCGCCTTTCTTAGCAATCATATACAACAGCTGAATTGACGAAAGGTCTGTTCCTAAAGGCTGGAAAGTAGCACAGGTCACACCAATATTCAAGAAAGGAAATGGGAGTAACCCATTGAACTACAGACCCATATCACTGACCTCAATTTCCAGTAGAAATTTGGAGCATATATTGTGCTCCAACATTATGAATCACCTTGAAGAAAATGACTTACTGATACATAACCAACACGGATTCAGAAAATATCGTTCTTGTGCAACAAAGCTAGCTCTTTATTCCCACGAAATAATGAGTGCTGTTGACAAGGGATCTCAGACCGATTCCATATTCCTAGATTTCCAGAAGGCTTTTGATACCGTTCCTCACAAGCGACTATTAATCAAATTATGTGCATATGGAGTATCGTCTCATTTGTGTAACTGGATCCGTGATTTCCTCTCAGAGGAGTCAGTGGTATCTGGCGTTCCGCAAGGTAGTGTCATGGGCCCTCTGCTGTTCCTGATTTACATAAATGATCTGTGTGATAATCTGAGCAGTCCCTTAGATTGTTTGAAGATGACACTACATTTTACCATCTAGTAAAATCATCATACGATCAATTCCAATTACAAAATGATCTAGAGAGAATATCTGTGTGTTGCGAAAAGTGGCAATTGGCACTAAACAAAGAATAGTGCACGTCATCCACATGGGTATTAAAAGAACTCCAATAAATTTTGGTTATACGATAAATTTCACAAATCTAAGGGCTGTCAATTCGACTAAATACCTAAGAATTACAATTACGAGCAACTTAAATTGGAAAGACCACGTAGATAATATTGTGCGGAAGGCGAAACAAAGACTGCGCTTTGTTGGCAGAACACTTAGAAGATGCGACAAACTCACTAAAGAGACAGCCTACATTATACTTGTCCGTCCTCTGCTGGAATATTGCTGCGCGGTATGGGATCCTTACCAGGTAGGATTGACAGAGGACGTCGAAAAAGTGCAAAGAAGGGAAGCTCGTTTCGTGTTATCGCGCAATAGGGGTAAGAGTGTCACTGATATGATACGCGAGTTGGGGTGGCAGTCACTGAAACAAAGGCGGATTTCTTTGCGGCGAGATCTATTTACGAAATTTCAATCAACAACTTTCTCTTCCGAATGCGAAAACAATTTGTTGACACCCACCTAAGTAGGGAGAAATGATCATCATAATAAAAGAAGAGAAATCAGGGCTCGAACGGAAAGATTTAGGTGTTCCTTTTTCCCACGCGCCATTCGAGAGTGGAATGATGGAGAAGTAGTATGAAAATGGTTCGATGAACCCTCTACCAGGCACTTAAGTGTGAATTGCAGAGTAACCATGTAGATGTAGATGTAGATGTAGAAATATTGATCCATGCTGTACCTATAGCCGTCCATAATTGCGAAAGTGTTGCCTGTGCAGGTTTTTGTGCACGAAATGTCCTCTCAATTATGTCCCGTAAATCCTCGATAGGATTCATGTCGGGCGATTTGGGTGCCCAAATCACTCATTCGGATAGTCGAGAATGTTCTTCAAACAAATCGCAAACAATTGTGCCCGGTGACATGACATCGTTATTTGGGAACATGAGGTCCATGAATGGCTGCAAATGAACTGCAAGTCAATGATCGATTCAGCTGGACCAGCGGACCCAGTCCAATCTATGTAAACACAGTCGACACCATTATGAAGCCACCGCCATCTCGCACAGTGTCTTGTTGACAGCTTGGATCCATGGCTTCATGGGATCTGCACCACATTCAGGTCTTACCATCAGGTCTTACCAACTGAAATCGGGATTCATCTGACCAGGCCATGTTTTTCGAGTCGTTTGTGGCCTAACCGATATGATCACGAGTCCAGAAGAGGCGCTACAGGTGACGTCGTGCTGTTAGCACAGGCACTCGCATCAGTTCATCGTATGTCCCACATTGATTTCTGCAGTTATTTCATGCAGTGTTGCTTGTCTCTTAGTATTGACAAATGTACAGGCAGCTTCTCAACCATCTGACCACAAATAAAATATTATCAAGAAAACAGTTTGGATTTCTGAAGGGTTCTGATATCGAGAAGGCTATTTACACATATAGTGGAAATGTACTTAATTCATTAAATAACAAATTACAAGCAGCAGGTATTTCCTGTGATTTGTCAAAGGCATTTGATTGTGTGAACCACAACATCCTTTTAAATAAATTAGAGTTCTATGGTGTCACAGGCAGTGTTGCAAAATGGTTCAAGTCTTACCTCGCTAACAGGAAACAAAGGGTGTCAGTGCAAGGGTCTAGTGAATTAAGTCATCAGTCATCATCAGAATGGGAAGAAATTACATGTGGTGTCCCACAAGGATCCATCTTAGGGCCATTGCTTTTTCTTGTGTACATTAATGATCTCTCATCAGTTGCACTGCCAGAAGCAGAGTTCGTTTTGTTTGCAGATGACACAGGTATTGCAATAAATAGTATGTCGAGTGTAGTTCTAGAAAGATCTGCTAATGATATTTTCATGGATAAAAGGTTTAAAGCCAACTCACTGACATTAAACTTCGAAAAGACTCGCTATATGCAATTCAGAACCTGTAAGAGGTTTCCATCCAGCATATGCATAAAGTATGAAGTAGAGCAGATAGAAGAGGTCGACAGTCTTTAGTTCCTGGGATTCAACTTGATAATAAATTCAGTTGTGAGGAGCACACCACACAACTGCAGAAACGCCTTAACAAATCTGGATCTGTAATTCGAGTGTTAGCAGACATAGGCGACATAGAAAAAGCTTGCCTACTTTGCCTACTTTCATTCCATAATGTCATATGGTATAATATTTTGGGGTAACTCTTCAAGTCAAACAAAAGTTTTCAGACCGCAAAAACGTGTAATACGTATTATTGGTGGAGTAAATTCACAGACGTCCTGTAGAAACCTCTTCAAAGAGCTGGGTATACTAACTACTGCCTCTCAGTATATTTACTCTTTAATGAAATTTGTCCTAAATAATATATCTCTTTTTCCAGCTCAGTTCATACATACAATACCAGGAACAAAAATGAGCTGCACAAGGACTTAAAAGCACTTACTTTAGTTCAAAAGGGGTCCACTACTCAGGAACACTCATCTTCTATAATTGGCCAGCAAACATAAAAAATTTAGTTACAAATAAAGATCAGTTTAAACGGATCCTGAAAGACTTACTAGTGGCCAATTCCTTCTACTCCATTGACGAATTTTTTAATAGAAACAAATGACGTATTGTATATACTCATACTATTAGTATTGTTATTTCAGCTTTAAAAAATGATGTTTTGTATATACTCATACTATTAGTATTGTTATTTCAGCTTAAAAAAAATAATTTGACATGTTCGACATTCACGAGGATCTCCTCAGCACGGATCTATGGAACGAAAAACTAATCTAATCTAATCTACGCAAACGCCGTTGTGCTCGTTGTCCTCGACCGACGTCCACTGCGTTGCCCATGGTGGGAGGTAATGTTTGCAGTTTGGTATTCTCGGCACTCTTTTGACACTGTGGATCTCGGAATATTGATTTCTCTAAAGATTTCCGAAATGAAATGTTCCGCGCATCTAGCTCCAACAACCAATCCACTTTCAAAGTCTGCTAATTCTCGTCGTGCGGCCATGATCACGTCAACACGTTTTCACATCAAACACCTGAGTACAAATGACAGCTCCACCAGTGCATTGCCCTTAATACATTGTCTACGCCTTACAAACGCCATCAATATATGTGCATATCGCTGTCCCATGATTTCTCTCACCTCAATGTGATCAGCCTTCCATCCTCCCGGCAGTTTTTCCCACCCTCCAGATCGTGCAGCCACTACTTCTCGTGCAATTGGCATCATGAGGCTCATACAGTTGGCATTGCCAGGCTAAGCGCACACGTATCAGTCCTTACACCAAGTAAAAACCCTTCATTGTACCAGAAATCGAACCCAGGTTCTCCACATGGCAGCCATCCATGCTGACCACTCAGCTAGGAGGCGGACTATTTATCGTATGGTTTAATTAATGGGTTGTTATAATTAAAGTCGACCTACCCACGGAGGTTTAGTGTCGGTTCAACTATCGTATGGCAGCAAAACCTGGTAGACACTCTGATGCATTACTGTGGAAACGATTTACGCTGGAAAAAAAAATTGTTCGAATTTTGGCCACCAGCTGCAAATCTGGCGTTATATAGCATCTCGTCGACGTCTCCGGTGCTCATACTGAACAAAGTGTATAAACGACAGTTAATAATAAAATCCACTGCATCCGTTTCTCACTTGATTGACTTTTACTGCCCACATCCGGTTACTAAACCATTACATAGGGAAACACTTCTATATGTCTTTCTAGCATTCACAGCGACAGGTTTGCTCCCGGTGGCCAAAACTGGAACTAATTTGTTTCTCGCGTAATTCGGTTCTGCATTAACGCATTAGAATATCTACCATGTTTCGCTGCATACAATAATTAACAGTCCACACAGGTCTCTATGAGTAGCTGCAATTTCATTCTAACCACCTGGTACATTAACAAACATAAACTAAGAACCCATACATACTATAGAAATGTTTTTACGTATGTATGTACTACATACATACATTATCCTAGAAGAAAGATTAAGGAAAGGCAAACCTACGTTTCTACATTTGTAGACTTAGAGAAAGCTTTTGACAATGTTGATTGGAATACTCTCTTTCAAATTCTGAAGGTGGCAGGGGTAAAATACAGAAAGCGAAAGGCTATTTACAATTTGCACAGAAAGCAGATGGCAGTTATAAGAGTCGAGGGGTATGAAAGGGAAGCAGTGGTTGGGAAGGGAGTGAGACAGGGTTGTAACCTCTCCCCGATGAAATTCAATCTGTATATTGAGCAAGCAATAAAGGAAACAAAAGAAAAGTTCGGAGTAGGTATTAAAATCCATGGAGAGAAATAAAAACTTGGAGGTTCGCCGATGACATTGTAATTCTGTGAGAGACAGCAAAGGACTTGGAAGAGCAGTTGAACGGAATGGATGGTGTCTTGAAAGGAGGATATGTGATGAACATCAGCAAAAGCAAAACGAGGATAATGGAATGTAGTCGAATTAAGTCGGGTGATGTTGAGGGAATTAGATTAGGAAATGAGACGCTGAAAGTAGTAAAGGAGTTTTGCTATTTGGGGAGCAAAATAATTGATCATGGTCGAAGTAGAGAGGATATAAAATGCAGACTGGCAATGGCAAGGAAAGCGCTTCTGAAGAAGAGAAATTTGTTAACATCGAGTATAGATTTAAGTGTCAGGAAGTCGTTTCTGAAAGTATTTGTATGGAGTGTAGCCTTGTATGGAAGTGAAACATGGACGATAAATAGTTTGGACAAGAAGAGAATAGAAGCTTTCGAAATGTGGTGCTACAGAAGAATGCCGAAGATTAGATGGGTAGATCACATAACTAATGAGGAGGTATTGAATTGAATTGGGGAGAAGAGGAGCCTGTGGCACAACTTGACTAGAAGAAGGGATCGGTTGGTAGGACATGTTCTGAGACATCGAGGGATCACTAATTTAGTATTGGAGGGCAGCGTGGAGGGTAAAAATCGTAGAGGGAGACCAAGAGATGAATACACTAAGCAGATTCAGAAGGATGTAGGCTGCAGTAGGTACTGGGAGATGAAGAAGCTTGCACAGGATAGAGTAGCATGGAGAGCTGCATCAAACCATTCTCAGGACTGAAGACCACAACAACAACAACATGTACTACATGTCCTCCTAAACCACTGGATCGACTTCAACCAAACTTGGCATACGTATCACTTACTGTCTGGAACGAACCACTGTGGCGGTAAGAACCACCTATGTATCATAGGGGTGGGCTGAGGGTGAAAAAGAAGCATGGCTCACGATAGGCAAACCGCCAGAGTATATACATCCAGTATTTGACAATTATACCGCTTAGTGACTTGCAGCAAACTTTACACATAACTTCAAACCTTTATGAGACTTTTTCTCGCTGACACCCCACACAAAATTATAAAAAAATGTTTACCACTCACTACATTTCTGCTGTTCAAGCACTAAAACGTCTGTGTCAGACATGACGTTTTAAGAGTAATTTATTCCTTTTTTACTACTAACTCTATCCGCAACAAATTTTGCAGACAGTATTCATATATACCACTGAATGTACCTGCAAAAAGAATCATTGTACGACACATAGTTCAGGAGGCAGAACGTCATAAACACTGGCATGCGAGAAAAACCACCGCGTCATGACGGATGCCTTAATTAATTACTTCTTTACAACTAATTCTAGTCACTACACATTTCGCAGACAGTATCTGCATATACACTGAATGTACAAGCAGAATTATACCACTGTACGACAAATGGTTCAAATGGCTCTGAGCACTATGGGACTTAATATCTGAGGTCATAAGTGTGGTGTCACCGCCAGACACCACACTTGCTAGGTGGTAGCTTAAATCGGCCGCGGTCCATTTAGTACATGTCGGACCCGCGTGTCGCCACTGTGTAATCGCAGACCTAGCGCCACCACCAAGGCAGGTCTCGTGATACGACAGAGCACTCGCCCAGTTGTACGAGAACCTAGCTACCGCCCAGTTGTATGAGAACCTAGCTACCGCCCAGTTGTACGAGAACCAAGCTACCGCCCAGTTGTACGAGAACCTAGCTACCGCCCAGTTGTATGAAGCCTTTCTCTCTCATTAGCCGCGAGACAGAATAGCCATCAGCTAAGTTAATGGCAACGAACTAGCAAGGCGCCATTTGTATCAGTGCCTATAGCTTACGAGTATTCAAGAGAGATGTATTCCAAAGAACCATTAAAAGATAAGTAATAAGCATCTACATACTTTTCTTCTTATTCATTTATAAGTTCTCATGTTCCAGACTTCACGCCCGTCTGCTTTATGCCGTGCGTGCACTATCGGCTACAGCGTTAGTCTAGCATTCCTTTTCAGCCATCAACTTCACGGTGTCGGCCCAGCTACCGACACAACATTTATTGGCGACGAGGATGGGATAAGTGAACTTTTTCTGATTGCAACATTTAATTGTGTCATGGCTTCGCCACATTCTCCAGATGTACTGTCCGAATTTTATCGCTTGCAGAATCAGCAGACGCAGGCGTTACTGGATGCCCTTGGACAGCTCGTCCAGGGTCAACGTACCATTCAAACTGATGCGGCCGCCGCCGCTTCTTCGCTACCGCTGCCACTGAACGCTGTTGCACCTCCCTTTCGACCATACGTGGCAGCCGATGAGACCTGGCACGAGTGGTCTCGCCAGTTCAACTTTCATCTAGCAGCCTACAGAATTCAAGGTAAAGAGCGGCAGCCGTTTTTGCTTTCTTGTGTCGGTGTGTCCACATACCGGGTGATAGTGAAATTGTTTCCCCGACGCGACGTAGCAACTCTGTCCTACGAGGAAATTTTGTCTGCATTAGATGCCTATTTCAAAGAAACAGTTAATGTGGTTGCCAAACGGTATACGTTCTTTCGTACAAAACGTACGGCCGGTCAAACTAATAGGGAGTGGGTAGCAACATTGCAAGGACTTACTAGGGACTGTGCCTTTGAATGTGACTGTGGTCTTTCTTATTCAGATACAATGGTGCGTGATGCAATTGCACAGAACGTTTCTGATGTTCGCATACGGGAGCAAATTTTGAAACTAGTTAATCCCTCCCTTCAACAAGTGATAGACATATTGGATAGACAGGACACACTTGACTGTGCTCAGGAATCTTTTGAAACTTCGCCAGCCGTGTGTAACATTAACCGGCCCGCTGGACGCGCTGCGCGGCCCGGTAACCGGGCCTTGCGCACGTCGACACAGCGACCGCCGCGTGCTAAGACAGGTGTGACGCGCCAGCCCACAAATGTAGTGAAATCGTGCCCGAGGTGTGCTACTAGACATTCGCGTGAACATTGCCCGTCACGCCAAGCTATTTGCTTTTTCTGCAATAAGAAAGGACATGTTCAAAGTGTTTGCCAGAAAAAGCTCCGATCGGACAATCACAATCATTCCAGGCCCTTTGCTTTGCGCCGGAATCGAACCAAGGACACTCAGGCTCGTGGACCTTCGCCTATGGACATTCATGTCGTTAATTCCGCTTCGTCCAGTGACACTTTCTCTAACAGTGACTGTGATCGTCCCACAAAAACTGTGCGTCGACGTCGCCGGAAATCACGTCAATTAGCCAGTGGTTCTGTACCAGTGTCTGTTCCAATTGCACAAAACAGTCGCTCTTGTCGTCAGCAGAACAATAAACTTTTTGTGGACTTAGACTTTGAAGGCAAAGTGATACCATTCCAGCTCGATACCGGGGCTGCAGTTTCATTGCTCAATCACGACACGTACAAACAACTGGGCAAACCTCCGTTGCGTTCCGCAAATGTTAAGCTAACTACATATTCCGGACAGACAATTCCTGTGTTAGGACAGTGCAGCCTTCTTGCAACATACAAGGGACAAGCAAAACTTGTGTCATTTTACGTTCTTCGTTCTTCTTCTGCAGTGAACTTGTTTGGTCTCGATTTATTTCAGTTGTTTAACATGTCTATTGTAAATCAGGTCCTATCAGTGAATCAGACTGTGCCTACAGACAGTGTTTCTCGGCTGTGTGACGAATTTGCAGACATTTTTGCACCGGGCTTAGGTTGCGCTAAAAAACTATGAAGCACATTTAGAACTGAAGGTAAACGCGCAACCGAAATGTTTCAGGGCGCGCAATGTTCCCCACGCATTGCGTGATGAGGTCGCAAGAACGTTACACGATCTCGAATCACAGGGTGTAATTGAACGTGTGCAAGCTTCTCTCTGGGCCTCACCCTTAGTCATTTTGCCAAAACCTTCCGGAAAATTGAGACTTTGCGTGGACTTCAAGGCCACAGTGAATCCACAGCTAGTGACTGCTACTTTTCCTTTGCCCCGCCCGGAAGATCTTTTTGCTAAACTGTGCCCGGGACAATATTTTTCAAAGTTGGACCTAGCCGATGCGTACTTGCAAATACCGGTGGACGACGAATCCCAGCGCGTATTGGTGGTTAACACGCATCTTGGATTGTACCGCTTCAAAAGACTGCCTTTCGGGTGTGCATCCGCCCCTGCCTTGTTTCAGCAATATTTACAAACTATTTGTGCGTCGGTCCCTACTGCAGCAAACTATCTGGACGATATAGTGATCTCCGGACAGACAGAAGAAGATCATCTTGCGAATTTACGAACATTATTTCAGGTCTTGCGGCAAAATGGTCTTCGCTTGAGGAAGGACAAATGTGTGTTTTTTGCTCGTGACTTACCATACCTGGGACATGTCATTAATGCCCAAGGCATACATCCGAGTCCAGAGCACCTCCGTGCCATACAAGACTTGCCTTCCCCTCAAAATCTGAAACAGCTACAGAGTGTGTTGGGTAAAATTAATTATTACAATAAATTTGTGCGCAATGCCTCTTCCATTTCAGCTCCGCTTCATCGCTTACGCCGTAAAGGTGTTCCGTTCGTCTGGACGACGGAATGCGAACGCGCCTTTCGCCAGTTGAAATCGGCGTTGCTTTCTAATACTTGCCTTACGCCATTCGATCCCCAGAAACCCCTTTTGTTGATGGTAGATGCATCGGATTTCGGGATCGGTGCTGTGCTTGCGCACAAAGTTGGCTCCCATGATCGCCCTATTGCCTTTGCGTCCAAATTGCTCTCGTCTGCGCAAAGAAATTATTCACAGATAGAGAAAGAAGCTTTGGCTCTCGTGTTTGGTGTTACTAAGTTCCATGATTTCTTGTATGGTCGTCACTTTACCATCATCACAGACCACAAACCTTT
Organism: Schistocerca piceifrons; assembly: GCF_021461385.2. NCBI lineage: Eukaryota > Metazoa > Arthropoda > Insecta > Orthoptera > Acrididae > Schistocerca > Schistocerca piceifrons. The sequence continues at coordinate 1,020,830,211 of NC_060138.1, read as the reverse complement.
GACATCGCTTTTTCATCCGACCAAGCCTGTACCTCCACGTACAGCGCAGAAATTCATTCGCTGGTCTATTTTCCTCTCGCAGTACCGCTACGATATCTTGTATCGGTCCACTGCTAAGCACGGAAACGCCGATGCGTTGTCCCGTTTGGCTGTTGCTGAGGATAAAGCATTCGATTCTTCCGAACTTGCTTGCATGTTCATTGATTCGGAAACCGATGAAGTGGTCGAATCGTTTCCGATTGATTTTCGTCGTGTCGCTCCAGCCACAGCTGCTGACCCTGTCCTTGCTACTGTTTTACGTTTTGTTGCTACGCAATGGCCTTTGTCAAAGTCTCGGATCGAGGATCCGTTGGTTCGCCGATTTTTTGCTCACAAGGAGAGACTTTTTGTTCGACGTGGTGTTTTGTTGTTGCGTTCTGATAATGATCAGTCCAGAGTCGTGGTCCCACGTTCGTTACAGTCCTCTGTTTTACGGCTTCTTCACCAAGGACATTGGGGTATAGTGCGAACGAAACAACTTGCTCGTCAGCACTGTACTTGGTTCGGAATCGATGCTGCGATTACGAATATGTGTTCTTCGTGCCCGGCGTGTGCCGAACAACAATCCGCACCGCCGCGGAAAGTCTTTGCATGGCCAAAAGCCACTTCCCCTTGGCAACGCTTGCACATTGATTTTGCTGGTCCATTCTGGAATGCTCGATGGTTGGTTCTGGTCGACGCCTTCAGTAATTTTCCTTTTGTTGTCCGGATGTCTTCCACGACGTCCTCCGCCACCATCCAAGCGTTGTCTGCTATCTTTTGCATTGAAGGTCTGCCGCAGACTATTGTTTCCGACAATGGCCCACAATTCATGTCCGCAGAATTTCAGTCATTCTGCCAGGCCAATGGTATTCAACATCTGACATCCGCGCCGTTTTCGCCTCAGTCCAACGGTGCCGCTGAACGATTGGTCCGGACTTTCAAGTCACAGATGTTGAAATTGAAAGAGTCGCATTCTCGGGAGGACGCATTGTTGCTCTTTTTGTCTTCGTATCGCTCTCAGCCCCGAGATGGTCGCTCGCCGGCTGAGTTGCTCCACGGTCGTCCTCATCGCACCTTGATGTCTTTGCTGCATCCGCCGCATCAGGTTCCTGTGCAGCGACAGACTCCTGCTTTTGCTCCAGGCGACGTTGTATTTTATCGCAACTATCGAGGTTCACGGCGTTGGCTCGCAGGGCGCATTCTTAGCTGCCTCGGCCGCGCGATGTATTTGGTTTTGGGGGCCTCTGGTGAGGTGCGTCGGCATCTCAATCAGCTGCGCCTCTGTCGTCGCTCGGGTTCTGCCGCTCCCCGTCTGCTTTCAGCGACGGTGCCGTCCGGTCAGCGCCCTGGGGACCCATCTACTGGCTCGCCTCATCCCCAGGTGTTACCGACGATGCCTTCCATTTTGCCCCATGGCGACGCGCCGCCGCCGCTGCAGCGGCAGCAGCCGCCGCCGCCGCCGCGTGTTCTCCCGCCGGCGCCGCCCGCATTCGACGCTTCGTTGCAGCCGCCATGCGCCTCCCAGGGTCACGCGCCGCCGATCGCTTCCCGTGACCAGCTGTCCTCCGCCATGGAACTCCCGCCCGCTCCGGACCACATGACGTCATCGCGCGTCGGCTACCCCGACGCAATGGAGATTGATCCTTCGGTCATTCCTGTCTCTTTACGGGCGCCTACACCGCATGTTGACGTGCACCCTGGACTAGTTTTTCAGGCGTTTCCTAGCTCCCCTAGGACCGGATGGCCGGGTGCGGGTGGCACAGCCTCGCCTGTTGTTAGGCTCCCCACCTCATCGCATACGTCAACATGTGGTCCTCCCCACGGCGGGCGGAAGCCTTATCACACGACCGTTCGCCGATTTGCGGGGGAGGAATGTGGTGTCACCGCCAGACACCACACTTGCTAGGTGGTAGCTTAAATCGGCCGCGGTCCATTTAGTACATGTCGGACCCGCGTGTCGCCACTGTGTAATCGCAGACCTAGCGCCACCACCAAGGCAGGTCTCGTGATACGACAGAGCACTCGCCCAGTTGTACGAGAACCTAGCTACCGCCCAGTTGTATGAGAACCTAGCTACCGCCCAGTTGTACGAGAACCAAGCTACCGCCCAGTTGTACGAGAACCTAGCTACCGCCCAGTTGTATGAAGCCTTTCTCTCTCATTAGCCGCGAGACAGAATAGCCATCAGCTAAGTTAATGGCAACGAACTAGCAAGGCGCCATTTGTATCAGTGCCTATAGCTTACGAGTATTCAAGAGAGATGTATTCCAAAGAACCATTAAAAGATAAGTAATAAGCATCTACATACTTTTCTTCTTATTCATTTATAAGTTCTCATGTTCCAGACTTCACGCCCGTCTGCTTTATGCCGTGCGTGCACTATCGGCTACAGCGTTAGTCTAGCATTCCTTTTCAGCCATCAACTTCACGGTGTCGGCCCAGCTACCGACACAACAATAAGTCCCCTAGAAGTTATAACTACTTAAACCTAACAAACCTAGGGACATCACACACATGCATGCCCGAGGCAGGATCCGAATCTGCGACCGTAGCGGTCGCGCGGTTCCAGACTGAAGCACCTAGAACCGCTCGGCCACTACGGCCGGCACTGTACGACACATAAGTCAGGAAATATGACGTCATGAATATTGAACACGAAAATGAAGCTTCAAGGCGAAATTCGCTACAGACACCGGTGAAAATGTGTAAGATATGAGTGAAATACACTTCTGGCCATTAAAATTGCTACACCACGAAGATGACGTGCTACAGACGCGAAATTTAACCGACAGGAAGAAGATGCTGTGATATGCAAATGATTAGCTTTTCAGAGCATTCTCACAATGTTGGCGCTGGTGGTGACATCTACAACGCGCTGACATGAGGAAAGTTTCCAACCGATTTCCCATACACAAACAGCAGTTGACCGGCGTTGCCTGGTGAAACGTTGTTGTGATGCCTCGTGTAAGGAAGAGAAATGCGTACCATCACTTTTCCGACTTTGATAAAGATCGAATTGTAGCCTATCGCGATTGCGGTTTATCGTATCGCGACATTGCTGCTCGCATTGGTCGAGATCAAATGACTGTTAGCAGAATATGGAATCTGTGTGTTCAAGAGGGTAATACGGAGCGCCGTGCTGGATCCCAACGGCCTCGTATCACTAGCAGTCGAGATGACAGGTATCTTATCCGCATGGCTGTAACGGATCGTGCAGCCACGTCTCGATCCCAGAGTCAACAGATGGGAAAGTTTGCAAGACAACAACCATCTGCACGACCAGTTCGACGACGTTTGCAGCAGCATGGACTATCAGCTCGGAGACCATGGCTGCGGTTACCCTCGACGCTGCATCACAGACAGGAGCGCTTGCGATGGTGTACTCAAAGACGAACCTGGGTGCACGAATGGCAAAATGTCATTTTTTCGAATGAATCCAAGTTCTGTTTACAGCGTCACAATGGTCGCATTCGTGTTTGGCGACATCGCGGTGAACGCACATTGGAAGAATGTATTCGTATCACCTGGTGTGATGGTATGGGGTGCCATTGGTTACAAATCTCGTTCACCTCTTGTTCGCATTGAAGGCACTTTGAACAGTGGACGTTACATTTCAGATGTGTTACGACCCGTGGCTCTACCCTTCATTCGATCGCTGCGAAACCCTACATTTCAGCAGGATAATGCACGACCATATGTTGCAGGTTATGTACGGGCCTTTCTGGATGCAGAAAATGTTCGATTGCTGCCCTGGCCAGCACATTTTCCAGATCTCTCACCAATTGAAAACGTCTGGTCAATGGTGCCGAGCAACTGGCTCGTCACAATACGCCAGTCACTACTCTTGATGAACTGTGGTATCGTATTTAAGCTTCATGGGCAGCTGTACCTGTACACGCCGTCCAAGCTCTGCTTGACTCAATGCCCATGCGTATGAAGGCCGTTATTACGGCCAGATGGGGTTGTTCTGGGTACTGATTTCTCAAGATCTATGTAGCCAAATTGCGTGAAAATGTAATCACATGTCAGTTCTAGTATAATATATTTGTCCAATGAATACTCGTTTATCATCTGCATTTCTTCTAGGTGTTGCAATTTTAATGGCGAGTAGTGTACATGTACCAACTGGACAAAGGTGTGGGTGAAAAGCTTCTCCTAAAGGCTTAGATCGATTTCAGCCGAACTTGGCAAACATCTTACTTCCTGCCAGGAAAGAAATACTGTTGTGGTGAGAAACTCCGGCTTCCTTTGGGTGGTGGGAATGATAATGTGGTGATGGAGAGAGAAGGGAGAGGGAGGAAAAGGACATGCAGAGAGGGAAAGAGGAGATGGAAAGTGAAAGGGAGGAGGAAATGGGGAGAGAGAGGGGAAAGGAAGAGAAGGAGGGAGAGGAGAGAGGAAGAGATGGACAGAGAGATGAAGGAGGAGGTGGAAAGAGAGAAAGTAGAGGAGCTGATGGACAGAGAGGAGAGAGAAGCCGACGGACAGAATGAGGGCAAGGGAAGAAATAGACAAAGAGACGGGGGAGGAGCTGGTGGACAGAGAGGGAGGGAACAGCAGATGGATAGAGAGATGGTGAAGAACAGATGGACAGCACTTAAATGTGATTTGTTGAGTATCCATGTAGACAGAGAGAGCTGTGGGAGGTGATGGTCAGAGAGGCGAGGAGGAAATTGACAGAGAAGATGGCAGGAAGAGATGGGCAGAGAAAGGGAGACAAAAGACATGGAATAAAAAGAGTTTGGAATAAATTCATATCCGGGCAACTCCGGGCACTCAGCCAGTAACATTCAAAAAGAATCATCTAGCGTACAAAAACAGTTAAATGAACTACTACTCATACACAGAAACTCTTCAGGTTGACTCTCGGAGACTGTGCGTAAATACGCTTAACATTAATAAGCGACGATTCTCACCGAAGAAATATGAGGGAACCAAGAACGAAGTGCTCGGATTAAAAAGGGTGTAAGACAGGGGTGGTGTCTCTCGCCCCCACTGTTCAATCTATACATCGAAAAAGCAATGACGGAAATAAAAGAAAGATTTAAGGGTGGGTTTAAAATTCAAGGTGAAAGATATCAGTGGTAAGTTCGCTGATGTGGAAGTGAAGAAGAATTACAGGATGTGCTGAAGTAATGAACAATCTAATGAGTACAGAAGAGTAACTCGAAGAAGACAAAGGTAATGAGAAGTAGCAGAAATGAAAACAGTGAGAAACTTAACATCGGTGTTGGTTGATCACGAAGTAGATGAAGTTTTGGAATTCTACTACCTAAACAACAAAATAACCCATGACGGACGGAGCAAGGAGATAAAAAGCAGACTAGCGCTTGCAAAAAAGGCATTCCTGGTCAAGAGAAGTCTATTAGTCTCAATCATATGACTTAATTTGAGGAAAAAATTTCTGAGAATGTATTTTTGGAGCACAGTATTGTATGGTAGTGAAACAAAAACTGCGGGGAAACCGGAACAGAAGAGAATCGAAGCTTATGAGATATGGTGCTACAGATGAATGTTGAAAATTGGGTGAACTGATAAGGTAAGTAATGAGAATATTGTCCACAGAATCGGCGAGGAAAAAAATATACGGAAAACATTGACAGGATGGTAGGACATGTGTTAAGACATCACGGAGTACCTTCCATGGTATTACAGGGAGCTATAGGGAGTAAAAACTGTAGAGGAAGACAGAGACTGGAATACATCCAGCAAATAATTGAGGACATAGCTTGCAAGTGCTACCTAAAGTTTACTGTTTGTGCTAAGGTTCAAGTTCTGTAACACCTTTACAAAGAATATAAAAATAATGATAATATAAAAAAGTGGCTTTCCTTAATTTATGAGTAAAGTGATCCAAATATGGTTCCTATGTATTAAAAGCACGCAAAACTTTGAAAGTTGGTAATAAACTCGCAAAACACATAAGAACTTAAAAGATATAGTTTTCAAACAAAGATTGCAATTAAATGTAGTTTAACGTGAAATTCGTTTATTCCATGTTACATAGCTCCTCAAAAAGCACTCTTATGCACCGAATCCATTTTTGTCCTTTGTTGTCCTGCGAATACAGTATATTGCACACTAGGCATTTTGCATCTTCACCGCCGTCACTTTTGTCACCAACATCTGTTTCATCAGAATTTGAATCGAAGTCTTCATTCAAGGGAAGAAACTTTTCTTTTCCTCCGGTTATCACAGCCTGCGTTCTTTCCTGCAGCTGATTCCTTCTTGTCTTGCTTCGTCTGATGTGACTCAACAATAACATTTTTGTGAGGTGAGCCTTTGATAAGGGTATCTGAAATTCGCAGGGTGGAAGTGCTTGGTTCAGTAGCAGGCATAGATCGAATTTCCTGAGCAGTTATGCAATGACTGTCAGCTTCAGGACTGAGCTCTGTTTACATAAAATATGCGTCGATGATATTTTCGCCCAAGGGAAAAATTCCGATGGGTGTGAACTCAGTGATGACTGTTGACGTATTTCCATTTGTTGTGTAAGCACAACCCACCAGAGCACCTATTTGATAATAAGTAACAAACCTATTTTCGTCCGTATCCGACCATCTTCCAAGTTTTTGGGCATAGTACGATTTTAGCGAGAACATAAAAGAAACGGCCAATGGTTGTATTTTATTAGGCTGGTGAGGCACGCAAACTATGGAAATACAATTATCACGGCCAAGCTGAATGATCTCGATGGTGTGGATGTGTGTCATGTGGCCATCTAAAATCAGCAGCACGGGGTCGTCGTTGGATGGTTTGACAGTGTTGAAGGGTTGGGACCATTTTGTGTACGACTCCAGATGTATCCACCAAGAAGGATGGGCTGCTTCGATTTTATCTGGAGGACTTACGCCGAATAATTCACCCTTGAAGTTCTTACGTGGAAAAATCATCACAGGTGGAATAAACCGGGGGGCGGACATGCACGCTACAAGAGAACCGCATTGAGCCAAATTCAATCGGTGAACTTGAAGTTTGCCTTTTACAGCAACAATTTTCTGGCTTGATGCTGAACTGAAGCAAAGCCTGTTGCATCAGTAGTAACGATTTTCATGGGATTATGTTTTATTTTTGGAATCGAAAAAAATTTGTCTACGTCCTCCTTTGCGAATCCCTGGATTCCAGCTTTAGAGAGCAGCTGTGATTTTCTGAAGCATATAACAGGATGGTGTCTCATGAATATTGCAAGCATTTCTTACCTGCAAGTCCTTATTGAGAATTAAAACGATGCTCAATATTATTTCTAATGCCTAGCTGAAAAGTCATTCTGTTAACATTATCTGCATCTAAACCATGATCATTTCCCTCCATTGTATTATAGTACTTGATGAGCTGAGCCTCCATCTTGGGAGTGTTATAAGGTAGCGCAGCATTCAAAACGTCTGCAGATTCAGCATTTTGTGCCCACAGAGTCTTAAATATGTCCGCAATGTTGTTCTCGGTATCTAAATTCACATACCGCTTGTTTAACAAGCACATTTTCCTCCTGATCATCACTAATTGCACTGAACATTGCATTTTGATCCCAGTTTCGTCTTTATACCACCTGAAAAAAGGAAGAGAAACTGCTTTAAGACACGCTAAGATATTTACTCAAATATGAACCCAGGGCCATACAGAGCCAACATATTAGGGAACTGTCTGCATTGCACATGGCGCTTAGTTGCCAAATGTATAGTTGATGTACAAAATAATCAAATCAAAGATAAAGCAAAGAATGCCAACTTTCTGTGATTAAAAACTGGTCTTCTAATATTCATATTTCACAGTGAAACACGTTCTGTAACTAAAAAGTTCCAAAAACTCAACTTTTCTCTGAAACGAAAAAACAAGATTCATGACTCTCACAGAGAAAACTTCTTGTTTCGCGCACTCTGGTTGACTTTCCAGCGCCATCTGTAGACGTTCACGCTAATACTGCAGTTGTGCACCACTTGCTCGAGGGCTTAGAAAGGGTAGCTGTATTTGGATAAGGGGTCATATTTGGCTCCTTCACCTTGCTGAAAGAAGTAGCAATAAGAAAAAGCTAAAATCAGTTATTTGAGTAACTGATTATTCTGAGCGGTTTTAAAAGTCAGTTTAAACCGGAGACGAAAAGAATCGATGTAACCGAAAACCGGCTATTTCAGCGATTACCGCCGTCGCTGCTTGCGATGACTGATTTCTGCCGACTAAGGGCTGGATCGAGACAGGACGATGAAGGAAGCACAAACAAAAAAATGAGGGAAGTATAACTGCTCCTTCCTCCTCGCATATTTCGTCAGTTTATATCGGTTCTTTTACTAAGAAGGGATGATATGAAAAAATGGCAATGATTTTTACCCTAAGATCACGTAGAAATTTTAGTGGTTGCATATTGGATTTCGGAATTAGTGATTGCCATCAAATTTATCTCGAGTGGGAAGATCAGTTATAAAGAAGCATCTTACTTAGGCAACGGGGTAAGCGCGTGGGACTGGCTGGAAGACCTGTAACCGTATTAAGAAAATATTAGCAGCTGTGTCATTACATGTTTAACAACGGGATGCCTTGACCGTGTTATCTGAAACTGAAATAATGAGAGAATATTTTGAAGCCATCGGACTTTGAAATCCCTGAACTAAACGTTCGAGAAAACGTACACTACTGGTCATTAAAATTGCTACACCAAGAACAAATGCAGATGATAAACGGGTATTCATTGGACAAATATATTATACTAGAACTGACATGTGATTACATTTTCACGCAATTTGGCTGCATAGATCCTGAGAAATCAGTACCCAGAACAACCAGCTCTGGCTGTAATTACGGCCTTGATACGCCTGAGCATTGGTCAAACAGAGTTTGGATGGCGCGTACATTTACAGCTGCACATGCAGGTTCAACACGATACCACTGTTCATCAAGAGTAGTGACTGGCGTATTGTGACGAGCCAGTTGCTCGGCCACCATTGACCAGACGTTTTCAGTTGGTGAGAGATCTGGAGAATGTGCTGGCCAGAGCAGCAGTCGAACATTTTCTGTATCCAGAAAGGCCCGTACAGGACCTGAAACATGCGGTCGTGCATTATACTTCTGAAATGTAGGGTTTCGCAGGGATCGAATGAAGGGTAGAGCCCCGGGTCGTAACACATCTGAAATGTAACGTCCACTGTTCAAAGAGCCGTCAATGCGAACAAGAGGTGACCGAGACTTGTAACCAATGGCACCCCATACCATCACGCCGAGTGATACGCCAGTATGGCGATGACGAATACACGCTTCCAATGTGCGTTCACCGCGAAGTCGCCAAACACGGATGCGACCATCGTGATGCTGTAAGCAGAACCTGGATTCATCCGAAAAAATGACGTTTTGCCATTCGTGCACTCAGGTTCGTCGTTGAGTACACTATTGCAGGCGCTCCTGTCTGTGATGCAGCGTCAAGGGTAACCGCAGCCATGGTCTCCGAGCTGATAGTCCATGCTGCTGCAAACGTCGTCGAACTGTTCGTGCTGATGGTTGTTGTCTTGCAAACCTCCCCATCTGTTGGCTCAGGGATCGAGAAGTGGCTGCACAATCCGTTACAGTGATGCGGATAAGATACCTGTCATCTCGACTGCTAGTGATGCGAGGCCGTTGGGATCCAGCACGGCGTTCCGTATTACGCTCCCGCTTCCATATTCTGCTAACAGTCATTTGATCTCGACCAATGCGAGCAGCAATGTCGCGATACGATAAACCGCAATCGCGATAGGCTACAATCCGACCTTTATCAAAGTCGGAAACGTGATGGTACGCATTTCTCCACCTTACACGAGGCATCACAACAACGTTCCACCAGGCAACGCCGGTCAACTGCTGTTTGTGTATGAGAAATCGGTTGGAAAGTTTCCTTATGTCAGCACGTTGTAGGTTCCGCCACCGGCTCCAACGTTGTGTGAATGCTCTGAAAAGCTAATCATTTGCATATCACAGCATCTTCTTCCTGTCGGTTAAATTTCGCGTCTGCAGCACGTCATCTTCGTGGTGTAGTAATTTGAATGGCCAGTAGTGTCGTTGTTAGATATTTTGGTCGTTCGATCTGCAGTAACAGCACTGACAATTTCCGCTGGCCAAATGCATCTCTTTGTTGCTGGCATATGGCGATAGTCCCACAGAAAATTTAAAGCTGTAATAAGAAACAAGAATAATTTTTTAATATAGTGGTGATGAATGTTAACTAATTACTAGAACAACTGATTGAATTAACTTAAATATATTTTATGGTATTTACTTAAATGTTACAGATTACAAAAGGGTTACCGCACCTATAATGGAAAAGGCGTCTCGTCGTAACTAGACGTAAAAGAGAAGTGTGTCTCCCAAGTGAAAGCGAGGGAGACGTGGTTCTTAAACGCAGCTCATTCCTGTTCTATTGATATGGGGGTGTTACGAAACGATATGTAATTTACCTGCCGCTCTAGTAAGTGCCTTTGCTGCTCTCAGGTTACGATTGGTACAATCTGCTGCGTAAACAAAAAAGAATTCACGAATAACTCATTTGTGGCTGATTAATAATAATGCAGAAATTGTCAGTTACTGCGCCTATAAATAACACTCAGTCCATCCACGCTGAACCCTCGTATAAAGAAATGTGTGCTTTGGCATTGGACATCAGTCGCGTTGCTCATTACAGGGAGCCATAAGATCACTGGCAGTAGGCCTTACTTATGATAAACCAGGGAAATATCGCTCTTCCACCTAGGGCCACCATATCATAGTTGCGAGCTCTTCTACTTAAATTATCAGGCTTTCGGACTTAACACATTCAGTCATGCCACCATTCTCTCCGTGCCACCAGTGTCCGAGAGAATGGTAGTCTCAGTTTCAGTGAAACCATGAAAAGCTAATTGATGATGGTCTGTCCGCTATCTGCTTGCTGACTCCGACGCCAAGACTCATTCAATACAAGCCACGCTATGGTCAGCCTTTGGAGCCTATTTGGACATTGTGAATTATGAGAAGACTGGTGTTCTACCAGCCACCAACCTACTGAGGAGCATTCGTAGATGATCTGCAAGCTGTCAGCTCCACACTGTCCAGGCATGATGCGACCACACAGCCTCCTGGACATTCCGTGAGCATCTGCTGCAGTCTTGGTCATTCCATGGTGAAAGACCTTGGAGTGTCCGTCATAAAAGTCGTCCTGGACCGTGCAGTCAACTACATTCACCTAAGAACACAGCATGCTGGCTATTCATCAGAGCTCTAAGGTGTAGAGTCGCCATGTGCTGCAAAACCTCCAGTATCAGACAACGCCTGTTCAATTCCCCCGCTGTAGCCTGCACTCCATCATGCCAGTCATTGTTCACTGACGTACAGCATCAGCATCACAACTTGCTGATGAGGCGCGTCAGCAGTTCTCCCCATCGCATCGCTGAAGACCATGCATGGGTGATCCTATGAAGAAGCTATGTTACTTGCGTGTATTCATCCCGTCAGTAAAACGTCATTTCCAATATCACTGCGTAACTGACGACTCTAGGTATAGTACTTGACGACTCCCACACCACCGCTCGGCTCCCTGACCCATAGTGTCCTTGGCCAACCTGGATCACTATATTTGGCTATTTGGCGACAGGAAGTGGTCGTCAGATACCCTGATGACCCTGCGTCTGGTGGCACCGGTAACTGTCATTTCAATGGTTTTTAGGTATCATGTCTGCAACATCGACTGTCGTCTTCCAGTACTGGCACAATGTGGTGCGATGTTTGAAAGTTTTTCTTTATTGTTGGCCTCTTGATTGTACAAATCAAGAGGCCAACAATAAAGAAAAACTTTCAAACATCGCACCACATTGTGCCAGTACTGGAAAACGACAGTCGATGTTTTTGTTTCGCCATGGTAGTACGTAAGGACATTCGTTGTAACGTTAAAGTTACTCTTGGCAGGCCGCAGGAAACCTGCAGATTTATCGCAGTTTGGAAGTAATTGTAAAGAGGCATTTCTAACGCCAGTGTGATGCAAGTTTTGTAACCTGTTAGGCGTGAGTTGCCATGTACCAGTTCTATGGCAGCCAACTGCAGCCTCTGTAGGCGATTTGGACATTTGGCACAAGACTGTTTTGAGTCCCACTGGGCAATGATATGGTAAAACGATATTTGTTTGTGGTGTTACACCACAGTTTCAGGTTAAGCAAAATACCAGGCACACATGTTGTTACTATGGGTGATGTCGCCACTTTGACAGATCAAGCACACGCATCGTTAAATGTGAATTCCCAGCAAGAGCAGTATAATGAAGAGTTACGAGGCAGGATGAGGTTTTACAAGCTACTCAGCAATCTAAAAGTTAGCACAACAACGCCTTTCTTTGGCAAAATAATTGGAGATGTAATTATATTCATAAACTATACTCCTGGAAATTGAAATAAGAACACCGTGAATTCATTGTCCCAGGAAGGGGAAACTTTATTGACACATTCCTGGGGTCAGATACATCACATGATCACACTGACAGAACCACAGGTGTGGTGTCACCGCCAGACACCACACTTGCTAGGTGGTAGCTTAAATCGGCCGCGGTCCATGTAGTACATGTCGGACCCGCGTGTCGCCACTGTGATCGCAGACCTAGCGCCACCACCAAGGCAGGTCTCGTGATACGAGAGAGGACTCGCCCCAGTTGTACAAGAACCTAGCTACCGCCCAGTTGTACGAGAACCTAGCTACCGCCCAGTTGTACGAAGCCTTTCTCTCTCATTAGCCGAGAGACAGAATAGCCATCAGCTAAGTTAATGGCAACGAACTAGCAAGGCGCCATTTGTATCAGTGCCTATAGCTTACGAGTATTCAAGAGAGATGTATTCCAAGAACAATTAAAAGATAAGTAATAAGCATCTACATACTTTTCTTCTTATTCATTTATAAGTTCTCATGTTCCAGACTTCACGCCCGTATGCTTTAGCCTTGCGTGCCCTATCGGCCACAGCGTAGTCTAGCATTCCTTTTCAGCCATCAACATCACGGTGTCGGCCCAGCTACCGACACAACATTTATTGGCGACGAGGGAAAAGTGACCTTTTTCTGATTGCTTACATTTAATTGTGTCATGGCTTCGCCACATTCTCCAGATGTACTGTCCGAATTTTATCGCTTGCAGACTCAGCAGACGCAGGCGTTACTGGATGCCCTTGGACAGCTCGTCCAGGGTCAACGTACCATTCAAACCGATGCGGCCGCCGCTTCTTCGCTACCGCTGCCTCTAAACGCTGTTGCACCTCCCTTTCGACCATACGTGGCAGCCGATGAGACCTGGCACGAGTGGTCTCGCCAGTTCAACTTTCACCTCGCTGCCTACAGAATTCAAGGTAATGAGCGGCAGCCGTTTTTGCTTTCTTGTGTCGGTGTGTCCACATACCGGGTGATAGTGAAATTGTTTCCCCGACGCGACGTAGCAACTTTGTCCTACGAGGAAATTGTGTCTGCATTAGATGCCTATTTCAAAGAAACAGTTAATGTGGTTGCAAAACGGTATACGTTCTTTCGTACAAAACGTACGGCCGGTCAAACTAATAGGGAGTGGGTCGCAACATTGCAAGGACTTACTAGGGACTGTGCCTTTGAATGTGACTGTGGTCTTTCTTATTCAGATACAATGGTGCGTGATGCAATTGCACAGAACGTTTCTGATGTTCGCATACGGGAGCAAATTTTGAAACTAGTTAATCCCTCCCTTCAACAAGTGATAGACATATTGGATAGACAGGACACACTTGACTGTGCTCAGGAATCTTTTGAAACTTCGCCAGCCGTGTGTAACATTAACCGGCCCGCTGGACGCGCTGCGCGGCCCGGAAACCGGGCCTTGCGCACGTCGACACAGCGACCGCCGCGTGCTAAGCCAGGTGTGCCGCGCCAGCCCACAAATCTAGTGAAACAATGGCCCACAATTCATGTCCGCAGAATTTCAGTCATTCTGCCAGGCCAATGGTATTCAACATCTGACATCCGCGCCGTTTTCGCCTCAGTCCAACGGTACCGCTGAACGATTGGTCCGGACTTTCAAGTCACAGATGTTGAAATTGAAAGAGTCGCATTCTCGGGAGGACGCATTGTTGCTCTTTTTGTCTTCGTATCGCTCTCAGCCCCGAGATGGTCGCTCGCCGGCTGAGTTGCTCCACGGTCGTCCTCATCGCACCTTGATGTCTTTGCTGCATCCGCCGCATCAGGTTCCTGTGCAGCGGCAGACTCCTGCTTTTGCTCCAGGCGACGTTGTATTTTATCGCCACTATCGAGGTTCACGGCGTTGGCTCGCAGGGCGCATTCTTCGCTGCCTCGGCCGCGCGATGTATTTGGTTTTGGGGGCCTCTGGTGAGGTGCGTCGGCATCTCAATCAGCTGCGCCTCTGTCGTCGCTCGGGTTCTGCCGCTCCCCGTCTGCTTTCAGCGACGGTGCCGTCCGGTCAGCGCCCTGGGGACCCATCTACTGGCTCGCCTCATCCCCAGGTGTTACCGACGATGCCTTCCATTTTGCCCCATGGCGACGCGCCGCCGCCGCCGCAGCAGCAGCAGCAGCCGCCGCCGCCGCCGCTTGTTCTCCCGCCGGCGCCGCCCGCATTCGACGCTTCGTTGCAGCCGCCAAGCGCCTCCCAGGGTCACGCGCCGCCGATCGCTTCCCGTGACCAGCTGTCCTCCGCCATGGAACTCCCGCCCGCTCCGGACCACATGACGTCATCGCGCGTCGGCTACCCCGACGCCATGGAAATCGACCCTTCGGTCCCTCCTGTCTTATTACGGGCGCATACACCGCATGTTGACGTGCACCCTGGACTAGTTTTGCAGGCGTTTCCTAGCTCCCCTCGGACCGGATGGCCGGGTGCGGGTGGCACAGCCTCGCCTGTTGTTAGGCTCCCCACCTCATCGCATACGTCAACATGTGGTCCTCCCCACGGCGGGCGGAAGCCTTATCACACGACCGTTCGCCGATTTGCGGGGGAGGAATGTGGTGTCACCGCCAGACACCACACTTGCTAGGTGGTAGCTTAAATCGGCCGCGGTCCATGTAGTACATGTCGGACCCGCGTGTCGCCACTGTGATCGCAGACCTAGCGCCACCACCAAGGCAGGTCTCGTGATACGAGAGAGGACTCGCCCCAGTTGTACAAGAACCTAGCTACCGCCCAGTTGTACGAGAACCTAGCTACCGCCCAGTTGTACGAAGCCTTTCTCTCTCATTAGCCGAGAGACAGAATAGCCATCAGCTAAGTTAATGGCAACGAACTAGCAAGGCGCCATTTGTATCAGTGCCTATAGCTTACGAGTATTCAAGAGAGATGTATTCCAAGAACAATTAAAAGATAAGTAATAAGCATCTACATACTTTTCTTCTTATTCATTTATAAGTTCTCATGTTCCAGACTTCACGCCCGTATGCTTTAGCCTTGCGTGCCCTATCGGCCACAGCGTAGTCTAGCATTCCTTTTCAGCCATCAACATCACGGTGTCGGCCCAGCTACCGACACAACAACAGGCACATAGACACAGGCAACAGAGCATGCACAATGTCGGCACTAGTACAGTGTATATCCACCTTTCGCAGCAATGCAGGCTGCTATTCTCCCATGGAGACGATCGTAGAGATGCTGGATGTAGTCCTGTGGAACGGCTTGCCATGCCATTTCCACCTGGCGCCTCAGTTGGACCAGCGTTCGTGCTGGACGTGCAGACCGCGTGAGACGACGCTTCATCCACTCCCAAACATGCTCAATGGGGGACAGATCCGGAGATCTTGCTGGCCAGGGTAGTTGACTTACACCTTCTAGAGCACGTTGGGTGGCACGGGATACATGCGGACGTGCATTGTCCTGTTGGAACAGCAAGTTCCCTTGCCGGTCTAGGAATGGTAGAACGATGGGTTCGATGACGGTTTGGATGTACCGTGCACTATTCAGTGTCCCCTCGACGATCACCAGTGGTGTACGGCCAGTGTAGGAGATCGCTCCCCACACCATGATGCCGGGTGTTGGCCCTGTGTGCCTCGGTCGTATGCAGTCCTGATTGTGGCGCTCACCTGCACGGCGCCAAATACGCATACGACCATCATTGGCACCAAGGCAGAAGCGACTCTCATCGCTGAAGACGACACGTCTCCATTCGTCCCTCCATTCACGCCTGTCGCGACACCACTGGAGGCGGGCTGCACGACGTTGGGGCGTGAGCGGAAGACGGCCTAACGGTGTGCGGGACAGTAGCCCAGCTTCATGGAGACGGTTGCGAATGGTCCTCGCCGATACCCCAGGAGCAACAGTGTCCCTAATTTGCTGGGAAGTGGCGGTGCGGTCCCCTACGGCACTGCGTAGGATCCTACGGTCTTGGCGTGCATCCGTGCGTCGCTGCGGTCCGGTCCCAGGTCGACGGGCACGTGCACCTTCCGCCGACCACTGGCGACAACATCGATGTACTGTGGAGACCTCACGCCCCACGTGTTGAGCAATTCGGCGGTACGTCCTCCCGGCCTCCCGCATGCCCACTATACGCCCTCGCTCAAAGTCCGTCAACTGCACATACGGTTCACGTCCACGCTGTCGCGGCATGCTACCAGTGTTAAAGACTGCGATGGAGCTCCGTATGCCACGGCAAACTGTCTGACACTGACGGCAGCGGTGCACAAATGCTGCGCAGCTAGCGCCATTCGACGGCCAACACCACGGTTCCTGGTGTGTCTGCTGTGCCGTGCGTGTGATCATTGCTTGTACAGCCCTCTCGCAGTGTCCGGAGCAAGTATGGTGGGTCTGACACACCGGTGTCAATGTGTTCTTTTTTCCATTTCCAGGAGTGTATTTTACCGTTGGAAGATATTCACTATAGGACGCAACACTGCACGAATAGAAGCGTAGACGAATGCTGCTTGGCGTGCTTGGTGGAGGGCAAGGAACGTAAGTTTCGACTAGACAGGGATGTGCACATGTCAGTCATCAGTTTGGACCTCACTGACAGGAGAAGAGTTAGGTCTCTGCACCGTAAGTTATCTGGGGTTTGTGCCAATGATGTAGAGCCGTTAGGTATAACACTGCTCAGTTTTAGTCTTGAAATTAAAAATTTTTGTGATCATGTGGAAGTGTTACTGTACATAGGTGAAGGGTATTCAGCTATCATTGGGCTGGATTTTCTTGAAAGCATCATATTAAATCCATATTTTGCGAAATACAATAGAACTCAGTGTGGCTTCATTTTCATTGTGGTTATATTTGCAAGTGAGGAAAAGTCATAAAGCACACCTCTCATGAAGATGTTGCCACCTAAACTGCAAATATGTACGCTAAAGGTTGTTTCCCAAGATAGTACACTGACAGGCATTGGGAAGTTAGTATGGGTTTCCACTGACACCGATTTAGCATGTGAATCACTGTATGTGGTAGAGTCACTGATGGATAACGAAGAATTAGACAAAATGCATTACTTTGTGTGCAGAAGCGTAATATGTTTCAGCAATATTAATAGTGAATTAATGGTTCCTAGAATCTTCGATAACCTCGGCACGGAAATGTGTAATCTGCCAAAAAGATTGGTAATTGAAATGCTGGACAAATTAGGACAGTGTCAGTACTTTACAGTGATGAAACTAAGAAGTGGGCACCAAAAGCTACAAGTAGCTGCGGAGGATAGACCAGAGACAGTTTACAGTTTTTAAGGAACCATGGGGTCATTACCAGTACCATAGGATGCCGTTTGGGCTAAAAAAAAAAACGAGCCAGCCACATTTCAGAAGTTATTAGACAGAAGCCTAAAACATGTATGGTATATATGGATGATATTTC
Organism: Schistocerca piceifrons; assembly: GCF_021461385.2. Taxonomy (NCBI): domain Eukaryota; kingdom Metazoa; phylum Arthropoda; class Insecta; order Orthoptera; family Acrididae; genus Schistocerca; species Schistocerca piceifrons. Next base: position 1,020,812,429 of record NC_060138.1, on the reverse strand, counting down.
TTGAAATATATGCAGGAACATGTGAAACGTTTGGGAAGTATATACAACAGACTACAATCAATGCGTCTGACTCTCAGCATAAGTAAAAGCCAGTCTTATGCAGACACCGGTGAACTACCTTGGAAACGTGATTAGCAGGAAAAATATTCAAACCAATCGTCATCTAACAGCGGCAATCAAGAGCTTTGAAATGCCCCAGACAACGAAACAACTACAGTCATTTTTGGTCTTATACAGTTAGTATCGAAAGTTTGTAAAAAATTTGGACAGATCACAAATTGATTGAATTGGTCATTAAGGAAGGGTCTGAAATTCCAATGGTCAGTGGAATGCCAAACGGCATTTGATTCTGATCCAGTACTGCCCTTTCCTGGTTTTAAGAGGAATGCATACTCTCATGCGATACCAGCAATGGGGTGGTTGGTTGTATTCTGAGCCAGAATATTATTCTGAGCCAGACTACCAATGGGCAGGAACACCCAGCAGCATATGCTTAAAGTCAGATGAACAATGATGATGAAGTCCCATATTCCTTGACAGCGTAGGGGAACGATGCGGGTCCTAGTAGAGGTGGCTTGCCATTGCCAGCCTCCGACCGTAATGGGAATGAATGATGATGATGAAGACGACACAACAACACCCAGTCATCTCGAGGCAGGTGAAAATCCCTGACCGCGCCGGAAATCGAACCTGGGACCCCGTGCTCGGGAAACGAGAATGCTACCGCGAGACCACGAGCTGCGGACCAGATGAACAAAGCAGAGTGTAATTATTCCCCTACATAAAAGGAAATGCTAGCAGATATATACGGAATCACTTATTTTCATTGCTATATATATGTCCAGAAATTTAAGCTAATAACAGACCACCCATCATCGAAATGGTTGTCAGGGGAGAAAGATCCTTTGAGTAGATTAACTTGGTTGGCACTCAAACTCAGTGAGCTTTATTATGATGTTACTCATAAACCATGTAGAAAGTACACAAATGCAAATACATTGAGTAGAACAGGTATTGGATTGTACGCATTAAGGGAATAGTGTAACCCAGTGGCAGAGAGAGAGTGCAGACATCTGGCAAAGACCGTCAGTCATTCAGCTAGCCATGAGGAAAACAGACACCAGATTCAGATTTATTTTGAAAGCGTGACCTCCTTTATTTAACTTTAACTTCAGAGTTATTAAGAGATTATGACCCTGGTTTTATGTCCTGAAATGTTACTCCTTTCTATTAGTATGACTCTCATGTTAGTAAATGCAAATTGACTAAGATGGCTTCATTTTCAGAGTGCAATGACTTTTACAAAACGCAACAGAAGAAATAGGGTTAACCGAAGTTTACCAAGATAAAACTTAAATGATAGTCCTCGCTGCAGACCTCATGCATCTACTGACTGTGTCTGTAGAGAAGCTGTATCTTATAGATAGAACTTGTGCAAGACAAGTGTTTTTGCCGTCTGTGCACTGCACTACCCTATGATCTGAAAAACCCTGAGCTTGTGCGGTAACATAAATTATCTCAATGATTCCAGCATAGGCCACAAAGTTCCACAGTGACTCAGAATTACCTATATATCTGAAAATACTTACATCATATTAAGGTGGGCATTGCTTAATTCAGGCTGCTTCATCCCACCTTTAAATGTAATTTCAAATAATGAGGTAAATTTCGAAAATTTAGTTCTCGAGTGAACTTGAATGCATGTCGAGGTCTGGAACATGTGGGAAGATTCACCGAAGAAAGACCACAGGAGAGACTAATAAATTTCTAAGAATCCTAACTGTACTAAGATGCAATATATACTGATCAAAGTTCATGCAAGGAATAACATGCTTCATGCAGAAACCCAATTCAACAGAGTATGTGATTAATATCCTCGCAGGATATGATAGACAAAAAGAAAATTACGAAACATTGCCACAAGCTCTGATGCCATCACTATAGTGCAGTGTTTCTCGTCATTGCCTAGTGGGCTGAGGAACGCCTGTTCAAAACCGACCACCATCACTTATTTGCTATTTCATATTTACCATTTCTAGAATGTTCGTGAAATATCTTGTGTTTGTACATCTGGTATATTTGATGGCTGTATAAGTATTAATTTTATACAACATTCGTTTTTTGTACAAATATCTACACTCTCCTTCCAGGAAATCAGATCTATTCCAGCTGGACATTGGTGTCAGTAAAAAACGTGCTTTCATTTCTATGTGTATTGCTTCACTGACAACCCTGCCTTCTGATGTGGATTTGATTGTGGTTTCGACGTGACACTGTTCGGTGGAGACGCCATATATCATCAAGGAATCTACACACATAAAAAAAAGTTTTGCATCACCCCGATTCCCAGTATTCCTGACGATAGACGTTGACTGTGGATATTGTATCACAGACACAATCCCTTTGACTGTTCAGAGATGCCACTAAACCCACCCAAAGTGTAAACAACCATGCATAAGCAGCGCCTATTAGACAGAGGGGGTCCGACAGCCGATCAGTTCCAGTCATTCCGCCAGGAAGGAGGTACACGGCTCGTGTTGTCTGTAGTTCAACCGTGCCTAGACGGTCAATACCGCGGTTCAATCGCTTCCGCATTGCTACTTTGTGCCAGGAAGGGCTCTCAACTAGGGAAGTGTCCAGGCGTCTCGGAGTGAACCAAAGCGACATTGTTCGGACATGGAGGAGATACAGAGAGACAGGAACTGTCGATGACATGCCTCGTTCAGGCCGCTCAAGGGCTACTACTGCAGTGGATGACCGCTACCTAAGGATTATGGCTCGGAGGAACCCTGACAGCAACGCCACCATGTTGAACAATGCTTTTCGTTTTACCGACCCCCTGACTCAGAATATATAGTTGCCGAACAGTTCAAAGAAAACTTGAGTCTCATTTCAAATAAGTACCCCGCTCATACAATATAGTCGGTGGTGACTTCAATCTACCCTCGATATGCTGAAAAAATTATACGTTTAAAGCCGGCGGCAGGCATAAAACGTCATCCGAAATTGTACAGAATGCTATCCCAGAAAATTATTTTGAACTATTAGTTCATGAGCCCACTCGAAGCTTAAATGGTTAAGAAAGCATACTTGACCTTTTAGCAACAAATAATCCTGGACAAATAGTGAGTATTGTGACGAATACAGGGATTAGCGACCACAAGGCAGTTGCTGCTAGGCTGAATACCGTAACACCTACAACCATCAAAAATAGACGTAAAGTATATCTATTTAAGAAAGCTCATAAAAATGCCCTTAACGCCTTTTCAAGAGATAGTCTTCATTCCTTCCGATCTGATCATGTAAGTGTAGAAAAGTTGTGGAATGTTGTCAGAGAGATAGTATCAACAATATATACCACATAAATTAATAAGTGATGGTACTGATCCCCCATGGTACACAAAACGGGTCAGATCGCTGTTGCAGAAGCAACTAAAACAGCATGCCAAATTTAAAAGAACCCAAAATCCCTAAGATTGGCAAAGTTCGAAATATGACGCGTACTTCATTGCGAGACGCTTTTAATAATTTCCACAACAAAATTCTGTCTCGAAATCTGGCAGAAAACCCAAAGAGATTCTGGTCATACATAAAGCACACCAGTGGCAAGACGCAATCAATACCTTCACGGCGCGATAACAACGGTGAAGTCACTGATGACAGTGCCACTAAAGCAGAGTTATTAAACACGGTTTTCTTAAACTCCTTCACCAAAGAAGACGAAGTAAATGTTCCTGAATTCCAGTCAAGAACAACAGCCAACATGAGAAACGTAGGAGTAAATATCCTCGGTGTAACAAAGCAGCTTAAATCACTTAATAAAGGCAAGGCCTCCGGTCCAGAATGTATACCAGTCAGGTTCCTCTCAGAGTATGCTGATAAAATAGCTCCATATTTAACAATTATATACAACCACTCGCTCAAAGAAAGATCCGTACCTAAAGACTGGAAAATTGCTCAAGTCACATCAATACCCAAAAAGGGAAGTAGGAATAATCCGCTGAATTACAGGCCTATATCACTAAAGTCGATTTGCAGTAGAGTTTTGGAACATATACTGTATTCGAACATTATGAAGTACCTCGAAAAAAAACGATTTATTGACACATAGTCAGCACGGTTTCAGAAGATATCGTTCTTGTGGAACACAACTATCTCTTTATACTCATGAAGTAATAAGTGCTATCGACAGGGGATGCCAGATTGATTCCATATTTTTAGGCTTTTGACGCTGTTCCTCACAAGAGTCCTCTGACCAAACTGCGTGCCTACGGAGTATTCCCTCAGTTGTGCGACTGGATTCGTGATTTCCTGTCAGAAAGGTCACAGTTCGTAGTAATAGACAGAAAGTCATCGAGTAAAACAGAAGTAATATACGGCCTTCCCCACGGAAGTGTTATAGGCACTCTATTGTTCCTGATCTATATTAACGACATAGGAGAGAATCTGAGTAGCCGTCTAAGATATTTGCAGATGAAGCTGTCATTTAGCGTCTTGTAAAGTCATCAGATGATCAAAACGACTTGCAAAATGATTTAGATAAGATATCTGTATGGTGCGAAAAGTGGCAATTGACCATGAATAAGGAAAAGTGCGAAGTTATTCATATGAGTACTAAAAGAAATCAGCTAAATTTCGAAACGCGATAAGTCACACAAATCTGAAGGCTGTAAATTCAACTAAATACTTAGGGATTGCAATTACAAATAACCCAAATTGGAACGATCACATAGATAATATTGTAGGTAGAGCAAACCAAAGACTGTGATTCATTGGCAGAACAACACTTAGAAGGTGCAACAGGTCTACTAAACAGACTGCTTACACTACACTTGTCCGGCCTGTTCTGGAGTATTGCTGTGCAGAGTGGGATCCGCATAAGATGGGACTGACGGATGACATCGAAAAAGTACAATGAAGGGCAGCTCGTTTTGTATTATCGCGAAATAGGGGAGATAGTGTCACAGACATGATACGTGAATTGGAGTGGCAATCATTAAAACAACGGCGCTTTTCGTTGCGACGGGATCTTCTCATGAAATTTCAATCACCAGTTTTCTCCTCTGATTGCGAAAACATTCCGTTGGCACTCACATACATAGGGAGAAATGATCATCACGATAAAATAAGAAAAATCAGGGCTCGCACATAAAAATTTAAGTGCTCGTTTTTCCCGCGTGCCGTTCGAGAGTGGAACGGTAGAGAGACAGCTTGAAAGTGGTTCATTGAACCCATCCATATACAATCACAAACTACGAGATCGAGTTACTCCGCCTACAGTCTCATGGCACCTGCCTCGCCGAAATACCTCGCCGCGCTAGGCCCGCTTTCATTCCAAATGCATCCTGTTCCTCTAAAAGTGTGCCGACCCCAATCGCTACGAAGCACCGCCGTCACAGCCCCACAACGCCTCGTGTTCCCAGACTTTGTTTGACGTCACGCAATACTCTCGAGCAGGGCTGGACGAGAGCCACCGTTCAGCGTTCGATTATTATTTAGTTAACATCAACTTCGCTCCTATAATAAAGCAAACATTTCCGACCACAATAAATGTCATATTTTTCACGAAAACAGACAAAGTCCATTTTTATGAGGAAAAAATCTATATAGTTTTTCACGTTCGACTTAGAAACTTATCACATCTGCGAACACATTTACGTCTAAACAGATATTTCCACTCACGAATACAGATTTCTGTCATTTAGCAGATTCCAAATCATTTCCTATAATTTACAAAGTCAAATAACGTCTTTCTCGTATATAGACAACCATCAAACGTGTCTTTCACCTGCTAGATGCACACACCATAATCGACCGCCTCTCATCAAAATAAGAAGTCAAATGCGAAGAAGCAGTCGACCAAACAATTTACATGATAACCGAATAATGACCCAGCGCAAATACACAGCCATGTGCAATCTTGTAACATTTCCAATTGATCACGAAAGCTCTCCAACACATACTAAGTATTAGTTCGTTATTCGGTCGTCTAGACGATTACACGGTTAAGTCAAATACATTCCCACATTGCAACAGCCCTCTCCATTTGGATGGCCCTCCGCCATTAGCGGGAACTTGAATCATTCCCACCACAGGCCACGCATAGACAGAATCATCCTACCAAAAACGAACACATATATATTTGACCGCTGTACTTACAACTGAATGACATTCGACAATGAGCGAAGTATCTGAAATACACCCTGCGTACGGCTCTGGAAATAGAAATACCTGTACCATTCTTATCACTTGACATACTCCCTCCCTTGCTATCACAGTATTCCAAGTCTAATCCAAACCTTCCTTACTACTGGACATAGTTATCTCCTTTACACATCTCAGAACACAAACAAATACTTTATGAACCAGATGTTCCCAATTTAGAAAATTATTCTGCTAAGGAACGTGTTGTGAAACCGTAATTTTCAACCCCCTCAAGCCTAGATATTTGTCCAATATTTGTAAAGCATTCTCCCTCTATGCCACGTCAGAGGTTTGGTGAAATATCGACTGCGCTATGGGCGATGCTTGATTGAGAAGTCCTTTATTCTAGCATTCTCTTATCTCGAAACGACTCACCTTTCTCGACCCAATCTGCTACAGTAAAATTCCAACCTCGTTTTAGGAAGGTTCCCAGGGCCCGCATTAGAGCCGAGTTAGCGTTCGAGTGTGGACCCACCGCGTGCTATATCCAGATCGATGTTGGGATGTGGAATCACAATATGGGTTTGAAGGTAGATCCGCCTGCGATCATCGGTGTGCGGCAGATCCACACTCGAACGCTAACTCTACTCTACTGTGGGTCCTGGGTGCCTTCTGTGACACATGCATATACACAGTCATACAGAAAACAGGGCAAACGTTCTCCAAATATGCGGATGACTGGATTCAATCGAGTACCGTGCTATAAAACGCCCCCCCCCTCCCCCCCCCCCCCACCCCACACACACCCAATCAGTGTTGGCAGCTGTACTAAATTTAAAACCAATTTTAGAAAACAGAACTAGAAGTTATTACACGATCGCATGGATAGAACTGACATAAAATAGATAGAATTGCGAAAATTGATGGGGAGGATAGGTATAAATTGACTGAATATAAATGCCGCAAAATTGAGCAAGTACTCGCATATCTTCTGGTTGGTGCAGAACAATTTGTACATGGGGACAAGTACGCGGCAGCAAGAGGAATCCAAGAAAACGTCGACATGGAAGCAAAGGGAAAGAGGGAAGAAATCAATTTTTGTCCGTTGATGCAGCATTATACTGTATGTCTGTTGAGGTATTAGTGATACACGCGAGTTGACTACTGTATCTGACACTTTTCAGGAAGACACAGAACAGGGTAAAGTTTGAGTGTTTATGTCTGTTTTCGAGTGGTACAATTATTTTTCCAAACAGGATAACACAAGTTGTCAGTTTTTGCTGACTACTGCCGTTCTTGTGCAGTGCTATACATATAGTTGTGTAATTAAAGCAGGATAAGATGAGTTGTATAGTTAGTTTTTGCGATTTTAAGCCGTCCTTATGCAGCACTGTGTATATAGTTGTGTAGTTAGGACCGATCTTTGTGATTAGATTTATAATTGGGATGGATATTTGGGTCAGTTTCCCGAGAAAAATAAATAAAGTACGCTAACCTGACCTTCCTCTCCTGCATCTGGAGAGTTTCCATGCGTTAGGAAGGGTGCACTTAGGCTTTCCATCCAGTAGAATCAGGGAGTGGTTGATAAGTTGGGCTTTTTACTTGCAGTGAGTGTTAGTACATTGAATTATTTTATGGTGATTAAGCGTTGCGAGCATGTTTGCATACATTATTTCAGTGATCTACGAGTAGATTGCACGTCTGCATGGTATGTATTGGATTATTTCGGTAATTTAGAAGTTGGGTTGTTTGAGGGAGGAGACTAGACAGCGAGGTCATCAGTCTCATTGGATTAGGTAAGTCGGCCGTGCCCTTTCAAAGGAACAATCCCAGCATTTGCCTGGAGCGTTTGAGGGAAATCATGGAATACCTCAATCAGGATGGGGCCGAACGTGGGATTGAACCGTCGTCCTTCTGGATGCGAGCCCAGTGTACCAGCCACTGCGCAACTTCGTAATTTAGGAGTTGTTTCCGTCTCGGCACATCAGTTTAATGTCTTATTATTTAGGAGTAGCTTCGAGGTCTGTAAGCTGTATATTGTGACTCTAAGCACAGAATGAGTGTTTTGCATCAGCGTAATAAATAAATTAGGTGAAATCCGTAGCTAAATAAATTGTTCAAAAAATAAATAAAGTACACTCCCTCCTCTCTCCAGCAGCCCAGAACAGACTGATTCCTTTTTTCACACCAATTTTCCTCCCCTGCAGACCGTTGGCATGGTGAGTGTTTTGTATCCGCGTAATAAGTTAGGTGAGATCCGTAATTCGACATATGTAGGAAATGTGGTTGGATGACCTTGAAAAGTAGTTGAAACTAAGTATTTGGAAGCGTAGCGAACACCTTTTCTTGCCTATATGAATGTGCAGCCTGTAGTGGGGCCAACACCATACTAACCCCCCTCAGTAAAATTCATGCACATTTTCCAAGAGGATAGTAAACACATTTGATGGTGGTAGTGGCTCTAATTGTTTAAATAAAGACTTATGTCCTGTGCCTGGAATACAGCTATCGATATCTCAACCTATTGTGGTGGTAACATGAAACTAATGCTGTAGATACAAAATAAGTTTATAAAAATTTAAACAAATTATGTTCGAATTGAATGGAAACACCATACTAACTCCCATCCGCTGCAGGAGTAAGCTGTTAGAGCAAATTTCGTGAACATTCTCAAAGAGGTAGGCGAACACACTTGATGGTTGTAGTGGCTCTAATTGTTTAAATGAGGACTTACGTGCAGTGCAAGTAATACAGCTATCGATATCTCAGCCTCTTATGGCGGTAACACGACACCAATGTTGTAGGTAGATAACAAATTTAAACAAATTATATTCGAACTGAATGAGCAGGCTCTAGTGGAGGCAACACAATACTAACTTGCCTCAGCTGCAGGAATAAGCTCTTAGAGGAAAATTAACGTCCATTTTTTGCAAGAGGATGGCGAACACACTTGATGGCGGTACTGCCTCTAATTGTTTAAATAAAGACTTATGTCCAGAGCTGAATGAGTGCATGTAATACAGCTATCGATATCTCAGCGTCTTGTGGCGGTGACACGACACTAATGCTGTAGGTAGATAATAAATTTAAACAAATTTAATCAAATATAAACAAATTTAAATAAATTCAATCAAATATAAACAACTTTGTAAAAATTATATTCGAATTGAACAGCAATACCATACTAACTTGCCTCAGCTGCAGGAGTAAGCTCTTAGAGCAAAATTCGAAATTCGAAGAGGATGGCGAACACACTTGATGGTGGTACTGCCTCTAATTGTTTGAATAAAGACTTATGCCCAGTTCCTAGGAAGAGGTGACTTAGGTTAATGGAGGTAGTCCTATCTTTCCCGCCATTTTCTTAGGTTAGTAGAGGTAGCGTAATTGAGCTATCTTCCCTCCAAAATTCAAACTTGCCACCAGGGGGGCGTGGCACTTTCTTAAGTTAGTAGAGGTAGTGCAATTGAGCTATCTTCCCACGAAAAGCCGCCGTATTGGGTAACAGTACTCGCATCATCAGCTGATGTCAATTGTGTCATCAGCTGACGTCACGTACTTGCGTCACGGCCGCCATCTTGGATAATGGTACTTGGAGTGACGCCAGCTCTTGGGGTGACAGCAGTCATCTTGTGTAACGGTGCTCAGAGTGACGCTCTCCTTGCCCTAGTACTATAAAATAGTTTTCTTTTTTACTGAAACTGGTCTAAATACTTATTGCTGTCAGTTTGACTAAAGTCAGACTTATTAAATTTCCCACCTAAAACGAGTGCTAAATTCAGGTTCAAAATGGTCATTGTTGGCTGTCGACGATCTTGACGTTGAATAATTACGTACATCGATAAAATGCATACAAAGGAAATTTCCTTCTAAAAAGTTAATGGGAGCTTGAATAAAGATGCAGGCTCGACTTTCACGAGATAAAAGAGTTAACGATGAAGAGCTTATGGCGCTCAATCATTGCATCACCAAGCAAGTCACTTCCTACTGAAATTAAGCGGCCAGAAATATTTGCTTCATATAATTAAGAAAGGAAAACTGACGGCTCGATCATTTCACAAAACAAAACATATTTTTGAAACATCTTGGTCCAATTATCGAACAGTCCACAGGTGTACTGCCAATCCATAGTGATCAACAGGGACAATACAAGGTGACAAAGGTGATGGGATCGCGATATGCACATATGCAGATGATGGTAGTATAGCGTACACAAGGTACAAAGGCCAGTGCGTGGTAAAACTATCATTTGTACTCAGGCGATTCGTGTGAAAACATTTCTAACATGATTATGGTCACATGGCAGGAATTAGCAAATATTAAATGCAGAATGGTAGTTGGAGTTAGACGCGTGGGACGTTCCTTTTGACAAATCGTTAGGCAATTCAATACTCCAAGATCCACAGTGTTAAGAGTGTGCAGAGAATACCAAATTTCAGGCATTACCTCTCACCACAGACAACCCAGTTGCTGGCGACCTTCATTTAACGAGCGAGAGCACTGCTACGGACAAGCAGCACTGAGCGAAATAACTACAGAATCCAATGTGGGTCATATGACGATCATATCAGTTAGAACAGTGCGGCGAAATTTGGCGTTTATGGGCTGTGGCGGCAGACTACCGACATGAGCACCTTTGCTAACAGTAGATCTCCTACAGTTACTCTACTGGGCTCGTGAACATATTGATTGGATCCTACACACTGGACGACAGTGACCTGGTCAGAAGAGTCCCGATTTCAGTTGGTAAGAGCTGATGGTAGAGTTCAAGTTTAACACAGACTCCACGAAGCCATGGACCCAAGTTGTTAACAAAGCACTGTGCAAGTTGGTAGTGGCTCCATAAAGGTGTGGGCTGTGTTGACGTGGAATAGACTGGGTCCTACGGTCCAACTAAGCCGGTCATTTGTGATATCTCCCAATAATGCCTGTGTTTTACTGGGCAGGCAAGAGACAGTTCTTACACTCTGCTTTTTCAGTATGCGCCCGAATTTCCCCAATTATTTGCCAGTGTGTGGTATAAAAGCTATGACTACTTCTTCCTCCGTCATTTCTTCTGTGTCCACAGGTTGTACTATAATGATGGGATGAAGAGCGCGCTTAATCTGCCATCCGTTTTTTTGGAATACAGTTCTGAGATGTTCTAGTTCTGGTTGCAGACTATATGTGTCTAAGATGTTGCACACCCAGTGTAGTAGTGTTTTTAATTGCCCATTCCTCTACAAGAGTGGTGGCATCTATCTTTGTGCAAACGCAGGTCAGCGTGCGGTTTTGTCCAATATACACTGGGGCCCAGGGTGCCATCAGCTCTTCTCTTGACCATGATGTTCAGGAAGGGTAATCTTCCTTCTTCTTTGGACTCCATAGTGAATTGATGCACGGACTTCAGATGTACAAGGAAGTCAAGGAGTTTATCCCTTCCATGGAGCCAGATGACAAAAGTGTCATCCACATAACGATGAAAGCAGCTGGGTTTCCACTTAGATGGTGTCAGGACCTCTCCCTCAAAGAGCTCCACATACAAATTCGCAACCACTTGTGAGTGGGCTGCCCATTGCGAGTCCCTCCTTTAGCACATGGTATTGTCGTTTAAATAGAAAATACATGGAGGTTAGGATGTACCATAAAAGGTTGATGGCCATCTTGTTAAATTTCTGACCAATGAGTTCTAGTGACTCTTGCAGAGGTATCCAGGTGAATAACTAAACGTCATCAAAGCTCAGCATGATATCTGAGTCCTCCAGCCTGAACTTGTTGAGGTGTTTCACAAAACCCACAGAACTGTGGATGTGTTGAAGGCATTTACCCACATAAGCACTTAGTATCTCTGTCAGGTATTTTGCCAGCAAATACAGGTGACACCGCTTAAAGCGACTTCGCTTTTAACGACGTATTGCCGGCCAGAGTGGCCGTGTGGTTCTAGGCGCTACAGTCTGGAAACGAGCGGCCGCTACGGTCGCAGGTTCGAATCCTGCCTCGGGTATGGATGTGTGTGATGTCCTTAGGTTAGTTAGATTTAATTAGTTCTACGTTCTAGGCGACTGATGACCTCAGAAGTTAAGTCGTATACTGCTCAGAGCCATTTGAACCATTTTTTAACGACGTATTGGCTGTAACAGCGAAATCTAATGCTCTCGTCTAAATGCTATGTAAACGATGTACGAGCATTTTAAAGATGGCTTAGTACATCGCTTATTGCGACTTATCTTATAAAACGACGTATTTTTATCAGATTTTCGGATAACTATATCGGCTATAGCTTCCAATGTTCATTTTTGTTTGTTATTTATTTGAAGTTTACTGTTGTCGAGAGTTTTCACAGCGTAGGCGGTACGATAGTGAATTATTACCAACCCGCTGCATTCTGTACACACTGTTTTATTTCCACTTTGTACAACACATAGCGTTCATTCGACATGAAAGCACAGAGAGTACTAACTATGGCTCACAAAGAGAGTATGGACATCGTCCGTCAGTGGTATTGTTGTTCAGAGTCCCTACAAAGCCACCCCGTGAAGTGCAGAGCACACATGGAAGCATTATCACTGTGATGAATGATTGCTGTTGCTTATGAGAGTTCGTAATCCCTGAGGTGTCATGGAAGGCATCGTGATCAGCCGAACACCAAGGCGGGAAGTGGTGCTTTGTACCCACTGTCGTCAGCCATTGTGTGGGTGAAGCCGGTCATTCACGTTCTGCTGATGTAGGTGGCGATGACAAAAGTGGTGTGGAGTTGGTGGAGAGATATCCCAGGGTCCACAATGCCTTCAAAAGGTTGATGGCCAACGTTGTTGGTTTGCTATTGACTTTGATTCAGAAGGTGTTTTCACTGCAGCTGATGAATTAATATGGTCTCTTATAGGTGGGTGTTATTGCAGGTCGGACCGTGTCATAATACAGCGTGACGTATTGCGCCTGGTGTATGAAGGTAGTCAGTGCTGAGTGTGGCCATGGCGATGGGACGGCAATGTGCTGAATTCTTCTCCATACTGGTTGTAGTAGTTCGGGTAATGGTTGTGGCTTGTCGACCTTGGGTGGCACAAAAAGGTTCGCTGTTAGTTGCAGTCTCTCTATAAAGAACTTTGGCAAGCAATGCCTGTAGATCCTCTTTTGTGGGCGTGTGCATCCCTAGCAAGACCCAAGGGAGCACTTCCGCCCATTAGCCACTGTTATACATGAGCCTTGCTGTCATTGTTCTGTGCCACGTCTCGAGAAGACTATTACTCTGTGGGTGGTATGCTGTCATATGCCAGTGGTCGATGCCACACATGTTGCATAATGCTTCAAACAGAAAGGCCTCAAACTGTTGCCCTTGGTCCATCATTATCACGAGTGGGCAGTCGAACCGGGCAATCCATGTAGCTTTGGCTTTCGCCCTCATGTTGAGCACCAGTGTCATCTCAACCCATTTTGTCACATGATCAGTCATGGGAAGTATTTATTTTTATCCTAATGATTCCGGTAAAGGGCAGACAAAGTGCAAACGAATGTGGCAAAATTGTTCCCACACAACTGTGTAGTCTAGTGGCGGTTGCACGTGACGGTCGACTTTGCTTTGTTGACAGGCAGTGCACTAGTGTGTCCAAACTTTGCAGTCTCTTTTAACGTTTGGCCACACAAGCTTCATTGTGGGCTGTATTCCTGGATGGAAGAGATTGTGCAATGGTCGAAAAATGGCTTCGTAAAAGGATGCTGGAACCAGTAACCTCCGTTTCCCAAGTGACATATCGCAGACTAGAACTGTGTCCATCTCTGGTAGCTGACATTGTTCAGTCTTCAGACTGGTCGCTGGGTCAGAAGCCAGCGCCATAATCGATGACTCCAACGTCTGTTCCTGTACCATTTGGAGATAGTCCAGTTGAAGTGATATGCTATTTACCCCTGAAATGTAGTCGTCCACCACAATGTTATCCAGACGTCCATAGTAAAATGTGAAATATTTTCGAAGTATCTGAATCGTCTCGGAGTAACTCATGTCGACGGATGTCGAATCCCGTCTGTGACCAGTTTATGATATGTATAAATCTCAATCGGTCGCCCATTAATATCTTCACTGAAATAGCGGATGGCTCCGTAGACTGCTAAAAGTTGTCGGTTATATGCGGAATACTGCATTTTGGCTTTTAAGTACTTTTTGGAGATAAAACGAAGCAGCTGTACTTGCTCGGCGATGATTTGTTTAAGTACAGCTCCTATTTGCTATATCACTGGCATTGTTAGCGATTGTAAGACGCACCAGGCACCAGATGGATTAAAGCCACTGCTGAAACTAAATTGTCGACTCAGCATGCGAAAGTCACTTGCATGTCTTCGGTCCACCAGCAATGTCCGAGATTGTTTGGTCCTTTTAATGCATCAGTGAAGGGAGTCTGGATGTTCACTGATGTGAGCTGTTTCTCTGATAAAATTTAGGATGCTGAGATACCGCTGGAGGTCGTAGAATGTTTTGTGGTCGCGGAAGAATTTGTAGGAGTGCCAACTGGTCATCCGTTGGACGTATTCATGAAGCAGAGATGGTGTATCCTAGAAATGTGATTTGTTTCAGTGAAGCTGTAGTTTGTCCTCATTGATGTCGACCCCCACTTCGTCTAACGCATCGAGAACTTGTTTGAGATGTCTGTCATGTGCTTCATTGTCTGTGGACAACACTAATATATCGTCTACATAGGCATAGAAATTTGAGACGTTAAAAAGCGCACTTTTGATAAAACGCAGCCACGTCTACATGGCCTGCCGGGGTGGCCGAGCGGTTCTAGGCGCTAGTCTGGAACCGCGCGACCGCTACGGTCGCAGGTTCGAAACCTGCCTCGGGCATGGATGTGTGTGATGTCCTTGGGTTGGTTAGGTTTAAGTAGTTCTAAGTTCTAGGGGACTGATGACCTCAGAAGTTAAGTCCCATAGTGCTCAGACCCATTTGAACCACGTCTACATGGCGTTTGAGTGCCTGTGACATTACCAAGAACTCAAACAAACCAAAAGGCGTGAGGATGGCAGTTTTTTGTATATCGTCCAGATGCATGGGAACCTGGTAGTATGCTTTGTTACAATCAATGATGGAACACACAGCAGCCCCTGCTAGTTTGTGGGTAAAGTCTTGAATGTTCAGTTCTGGGTAGGAATCAAGCACGGTCCGAGCATTAAATGTACCAAAATCACCACACACGCGGAGCTATCAGTCTTTCTTCAGAACCACTTCTATTTATGAGTCCCACAGGATATCAGATTGTTAAAGCACACCACCCAACATCATTTAATCGACTACATTTTTTACAGTGTAGAGTTTTAGAGGATCTAGTCTACATGCCTTGTGTTGTACCACGAGTCCCAGTGTAGTAATAATCCTATGGACCATTCTATTCCATATGGTACACGAATACACTACTGAGGGGACACTGGCACTTGCCAGGGAGGCAGGTGAGACAGAGAACAAAGTGCATACCTGTCCAACTTATCCATCCAGGTTGGCTATGAGCATGGTTCTGGTGCAGCCGACTAGGAAGCTGTGGGTCCCGAACATTGGCGTGTGCATTACTGTTTTAATGCATAGATTGTAGCGTGTGCTGTTTTGAACTCCTGTGTAAGTGACTGAAGGCATAGGCAAAATGAGTAGTTTTCTTCATGTGCATCCAGGAGCTGTAAGTGGTTTATAGTCAGTTTGTCAAGTGCAGTGAAGGTTTTTTGCATTAGGTGGCAGTGGTGTGGGGGATGGATCAGTGGGCCTTCGGCAGTACATCCCAATGTTGTAGTAACAGTAGGTGTAGCCCCAATGATGATGTGTGTCGTAGTGATTCATTGTGCTGCAAGTCATGGAAAGTTTTAAGTGTCGCAAGAAGCCCACCATGAGGTTATGCATGATATCAGCTATGTAGAAAGTCTGTGTGTGATGTACCCCATCAGCGAAAGTCACTGTTCTGGTCATACTGCCACATACCCATATGGGAATGTCATTGGTGCCCAAGAGGTGGAGGGTTCTGGGTGGATCATGCCAAGGTGAGGTGCTGCAGTAGTATACTGACATCAGGCACTGTGTCAGTCAGGAAGTGGGTGTTCTCTCTGACATCTGTGACGAACATGCATCCACCTCCTGTTGGGGTGATCATGGCAGGAAGGTGATTTGTTGTTGTATGTTGGGCGAGTGCACCTATTCCTGGCCGCCAGTGGTGTTTGGGTGCCGGCACGGGGATTGGCATTTTTGTACCTTATCACTGAATGTTCAGTGGTACCATCACACACCGTCAGCAGTGTCAAGTTCAACTGTGGTTGTTCAGCGCGACGGCTGAACATTGATAGTGCTGGGGCGTTTCAGACGTCGTCGTAATGCGTTGTGGTGAACCGACACTGCAGTCTGGTGTGCTGTCTTGAGGCAGTTCATCTCGGTGGTGGTCATCGCAACACATGAGGACATATATTCTGTCACCCAGTGTAAGTCTTCTATCGGTTGCTGCTCGTGGGCTATCCGTACTGTTTGGACCGTAGTCGGCAAGTTTTCAAGTGAGATGGTCCACAACGTGCGATCGTCAATGAGCTCTGTATCAGTTGAATGCCAGAGGTGGTGCCATAGCTGTGACAGAGTGCCATCATCAAGGCATGCTTCATAGGAGATTGATATAGTTGTTCTTCCAGTCGGTGTGTGTCTTCTCAGAATCACTCGTTTCGCCATCTCATATTTATTGGAGGGCGGCGGTGACAGGATGACGTGACTCGCTAGTTCAGCATGCTTGCCTTAGCAAAAAAGCATTCAGCTGTAGCAAATGATAACATTGCATCGTCCGCGAAGAATGGCGGCAGCTTAACGTTCAGCCTGGTGAAGGAGCGTGGTATGCTGACAATTGCATGCACGTAGCATGTTGCAGTTTGTAGTTGTTACGCTGTCTGCTGGATGGCGACTTTGGTGGGGGAAGGCAACATGGTGCCACGGTTGTTTGCCAGTTGCTGTTGTTCTGCCTTGGTATGGAATGCCACCTGAGATGAGTCTGTAGAAGCTTGAAATTCAAGACAATCGCCACGGCTGCCGGGAGAAATTATGACATTGAGATCGGCGATAGTGGCAGTCGCCGCTGGAAGGAGACGAGTTGACAATGTGGGGGAGGAAGGCCATTGTTGTTGTTTTGTGGCATGCTTTGGTGATGCAGTGGTCGGTCGAGTTGCGGTTTGTTACTTGAAATTTTCTGTACAGTGAGGGCACTGCGTCGATGCATACGTGGAGCACTGATGTAGTGTTCCGATTGCCAGATCTGTTGAGTAACTATTGTTGCAAGTTCTCACTGTCAACACACAACATACACTAGTACTTTGAGGTTGATCAAGATTTACACTCTGTCCACTATGTCAGTAATCACTGTCACTTCACACAACGTCGAATATTCAGCGAGACGACGTTGTAGTAAGCGTGACACGAGTGATCACGACCGCGAACGCAAATCCCATTTTTACGACTCGGATTCACCAATGCAAAGAGTTTTCACAGTCTACGCGATATGATAGTGAATTATCACAACCACGCTGTGTTCTGTACACACCATTTTATTTCCACTTAGTAGAATACACAGTATCCGTTTGATACGAAAGCACAAAGTGTACAAACTATGGCTCCTGAAGAGAATGTATACATTGTCTGTCAGCAGTATTATTGTTCGGACTCCCCACACTATCAATAATGTAATACTTATTTTCCAAGTCTCGTTTTCAGAAGACTGTTGGTTTCAAATCAGATGTTAAAATGGATACATCGCCAAATGCAAAATGTGTTCGCACAACTTAAATTCAAAAAGCAATCGAAGGTAGCTGTTTACCTTTGGTAATGCAGTATACTATAGTGAGCATTACTCTGTTGCATTTTAAAGTTAAGGTAACAGGTTAAAAACGAACCAACACTGTCTTTGCTGTGACTGTAGAAAAATAGAAAGTTAAACTTCAATATGTGTTAGTTGTTCAAAGTACACAAATGGAATATCAGTTTATTTGTTACTGATGTTTCGTGGTTATCTGTGTTAGCCTCTGAGAACTGTGGGACTTAACATCTGAGGTCATCAGTTCCCTAGAACGTAGAACTACTTAAACCTAACTAACCTAAGGACATCACACACATCCATGCCCGAGGCAGGATTCGAACCTGCGACCGTAGCGGTCGCGCGGTTCCAGACTAAAGCGCCTAGAACCCCTCGGCCACACCGGCCGGCCACTATCTGTATTAGATATTTTCAGTGTGGTAGGTATAGTGCAACACATTTGTACAACGTTTTAAAGAGAAGTATAGGCCTCCGTGTAATTATGTATATAATACTGTCTTTTCATTTTGGTGCTGTTGATTAATTTTTATAATACAGTAACTGGAAGAAAGTTGTGTCATTCATCACTATTGTACTATACAGCACTTACAGTAAGTTTCAAGCCTGCTCAGCTACTACCTCATTCACTAACCAAGACCATGTTTGACATTACTGAACAGTTAACATTTTTGCTACTTGTTTCTACACTTATTAAATGTTTTCACATTTTGCTGGCATTTTATTGCTATACGTACTGAATGACCATGAAAAAACATTCCGCTTCAGTCCCTCTCCACAAATACTGTATTGTAAATACTGTAGGTGAAATGGATTTCTGCTACTTTTTGAAGTGTCAGCTCTATGGTAGCCTAAAATTCACAAATACAAAATTTTTATCAAAAAACAAAGCAAAAACCCGATTTGTGCAACTATCGGCTGTAGGGACAGTAAACCCTCGGTCCCTTCGACGTCGTTATGACCGATTTCAACAGTATGATGTTGCTGAGAATGGGCCGTAATTGCACCTTTTCTTTTTGGAGCTTGGGGAATCCATAAAATCTTGGGGGTACAGGTCCTTGTGGCGACAAAATAACTTTGTCACTACCCACATGTTTACATTGGCCTTGGACATCGTCAGTGCAGTTGAACAGGTTCCCATGCGACTACCGCATGAAGCAGCAGAAGAAAGAAATGGTTCAAATGGCTCCAAGCACTAAGGGACTTAACACCTGAGGTCATCAGTCCCCTCGACTCAGAAGTACTTAAACCTAACAAACCTAAGGACATCACACATATCCATACCCAAGGCAGGATTCGAATCTGCGACCATAGCAGCAGCGCGGTTCCGGACTGAAGCGCCTAGAACCACTCGGCCACAGCAGCCGGCGCAGCGGAAGAAGTGCATCATGAAATTTGTTATGTTCTGATGAGAACTGAAACTAGTATGGAGTAAAATATTACCAGCAATATCAGAGTGGCCATTTGGAACCTGAGAGCGCGCCTTGAGATGGTTATCTTGTATGCTGACAAAGGCAGTGCCACTGTTGTTCTCTCCCATAAGGACTACACTGATAAGATTCAAAGCCTGCTTAATGATGACTCCTACATGAAGATCCACCAAGAATGCAGTAAACAAGACCAGGGCGCTTCTCAAAACACCGGAGTAACCGGAGGGGTCATCAAGAAATTGTCACCAGAAGTGTGTGTATCACTAAGACTTCTGGATTCCCCAAGGTCCTGAAAGATGCAATCTCGTTACATCCCACTGTGAGCAACATCAGAGCTCCTACATATTTGCTATCAAAATACTTGACAGACAGTGGCGGCGCTAGGCGAAAACTGAACGTCGGCGACGAATAGTCGGAAAGAAAATGTTAAATTAAATGACGTTGATTATAATAATTATACACAAACTTTACTATTATAATATACAGGGATTATTGCAATGACAAAAATTACATTAAACGAACACACATTAAAATAAATTAAACCTCCGACTTTTCGCCTCACTGAACTATTTTTTTTTTTTTTTTTTTAAGATTACGTCGTAGTTAGTGCCAGCCGCTGTTTCTGCATCTGTTGATAGTACTGACAACGCAGTTAGTCTTTCTTGGCACATTGTGCTTCTTAAGTATGTCTTAATCAATTTTAACTTTGAGGAACTTCTCTCGGGGGCATTATTCTGACTATTATATGTAGATTTGGATATACTTCTCCCCAATTATTTTCTAGTGTGTACTGAATAAGTTGTTTTGCTTCTTTGTTTGGGTCCTGTAGGTTGGATTTTTAAAAGTTGGAGTCCCTCATTACATTAGATTAGATTAACTTTCATTCCAATTGATCCTTAGTGAGGAGGTCCTCCAGAATGTGGAACGTGGAACATGTCAGAAAAACAACAATACATGACAAATATTTACAACTAAAACAAATAAGCTTAACGTATCATTCCACAGGTCCCAAGAGGAAGGATCGTCATTTTTTAATGAACACTATATGAAAGAGTCATTTTCAAATTCTAATGCACTGAATTTAAAATAAATTTTTTTATTTATTTATAAGGTAATAAACATGTAATACAGCTACTATAATACTTATTTACAATGGACACATTACTGCACTGAAATGGTGCTGAAGTTAGATGGTGTACGCGCGCGCGCGCACACACACACACACACACACACACACACACACACACACACACACACACACACATACATTTACAATGAACACATAACTGCACTGAAATCGTGCAGAAGTTTATATATATATATATATAATGTGTTAAAAAGCTAATTCTGTACGGCATTTCAGCAGAGTGTATAGGTTCATCAATTTGTTCATAACCGAACATTCGTTTTGTCTCTGCTATACTCAATTTCGTAACTACTTTTTCTACAAACAATGGAGCTTCGGCAACGCTTATTTTAAATCCTGTGTTACGGAATTCTTGAATACAAAGTCAACGTAAAGTATCAATAGCGACTTTCGTTCACTTGAACCGATTGCCATAGTTTACTTATGTTGCTGACACGTAGTAAAATCTCATACCACACGTGTATTGCAACAATAAACTCAAAAGTTAACATTTCCTTCAAGACTGCTTCACAGTCGCTAAGAGTTTCAGAGTCATCAGTTCTATTTTTCAAGTCACTCACACTTTCGATGACATCATCAAATTGCAAAAATATCGCTTTTACTGCTCCTATTCTACTTTCCCATGTTTCAGACAGAGGTTTCAACGTCAGTTTCAATTAGATCGCAACGCCAGCTTTATTTTGTAAACAGCACATAAACTTTATTGATGAAGTCGTAAAACGTTTCAGCTGTTGTACAAGTGTTAGCGGTACCTAGCAAAAGCAAATTCTAACAATGGCATACGCATGACGAGAAGAAAGCTCGTGGATTAATATTGATTATTCTTGTATTAATTATTATTCTTGTATTAATGCAAACTATATTTGCACCGTTGTCATTCCCTGTCCTCGACAGCTTTGGATGTCTAGGTCGTTATTTCCAGTTCCGTTAAAATAACATATATTAAATACTCTCCCATTGTTTCTGTGACGGCAATAAACCCAATGAAATGTTCCTCTCTCTCTCTCTCTCTCTCTCTCTCTCTCTCTCTCTCTCTCTCTCCCTCCAGTTTAGGAATTACAAAATCTTAATATCATTGACATTTGTTCAACACGGCTCGAATCCCTGGTACAATTGCGCATGAAGGCATAATATTTTGTTTGTTTGACTCTGTTTATAATTTCGTTGATAACGGATTTGAACAGTAAGTAATTAGTTCATTTTGTATGTCGTGGCTCAGATAATGCTGACAAATCTGCTTTCGTTAATATCTTGCAATTTAAATACGTCTACAAAATTTCCACTGTTACCGCTACCCTTCAGGCAAAAGGATTCTCGATGCCCTCTAAACGCCAGATTGTGAGAAGCCAAGTACAAGGTGTTTCAAAATGAATATATGAGTTTTAAGGCTTTGTAGCATTTATTACTTTTAACTTACAATTATAAATAACACATGAAATGAAAGAGCAACTATAACAGTTTTTCGTAAAAGTGTTCAATGTGAGCACCATCGTCACACATCGTGCCGATAGGAGAGTTTTTCCAAAACCTAGATCACTATGTCTACAGTAATTGTTGCAACAGTGCTGTTTCTTAAGTCGGACAGATCACCTGGTAGCGGAGACATATACACATCATCCTTTATGAACCCCCAAAGCAAAACTCGCATTGGGTAGATCATGTGTGAACATGAAGATCGTATAAAACTAGCTCTGTCATCCGGCACCTTGCGGCCAATCCAGCGGTCGGGTACTAACTACGTCGCTTAACCAGTCGCGTGCTGGGTTATGCTAGCGATATGGCGCCCCATTTTCCTGCTGACAAACACCAGTCACAGTTGTTTCACCGAAAAATTCAAGAGGAGTCTCGTTGCAACTGTACCATCTCGTGGGGATTTGCTTATCCCAAGATACACACTCTACGTGTGTTCACATTTCCAGTTAGGTGAAATGTCGATTCACCACTGAGGATGACCCAATCCAGAAAATCTTCATCTCATGCAGATTCGTTTGCTAAGCTGGCACGTAAACCGCAGAATGTAGGTTTTAGAGCTTGTAACAACTGCGAACGACAAGGACGAACTGATTTCTTGGGACTACGCATGATAGACTCTCATTCGTTCAAGATGTTTTTCATTCATTCTTGGTCGTTCCATACTCTTCCCTTTGCGCACGGGTATACAAACAAATGTTTGAGTTGCTCTTTCATTTGATGTGTTACGTATAAGTTGATTGTAATAAATGCTACCAAGCCTTAAAACCCGTATATTCATTTTGAAATAACCTGTAATTTATAATGTCGATCAATCTTTCAAACAAGTTATAACATTACATTTATGATTCCCTAAACAGTCTCTCGTTTTCCTTAAGTATTGTTTTTCCGTATTTGATTCCTTTACAGAATTCAATCGATCTATCATGCACTCCATGTGTCCTTGACTTTGTTAATAGCTTTGCAATTTCCTACTCAGATCTTTCCAGTCACAACATCCTTCTTTTACCATCTGTGTCTGCAAATTTTAAAAAGGTCGACATGGAAAGCAATAAATTTTGTCTTGAGATATGGAGTAAGCTAACCATCTGTGATGTTGCCTTTCGCTGTTACTCAATTTTCTAGTAAAAGGAAATTTAGTAAAATGTTTTTTATTTGCATCTTTGGGGTAACTTTCATCAGGTTTCTCTAGGTTTTGTTGGGGATCATTTTGAATTAAATCATGATGCTTCGAATCTGTTACTGGAAATACCCACTTTCCTGGATCTAGTTCTTTAAATGACTCTCTTATATGAACGGTTTGCTCTTGATCATCATTTTTGAAGTTTTTATTCGGATCACAATCTCAGTTCACAGCAGTTTCACCCAACTCTGATGCTGTATCAGAAAGGGTAACAGATTCGATCGACTCTGAAGCTGGTTCTGTCTCAGAAACTAAAGACACTTGGATAAGAGCTTCACCAGAGGCCTCTGCAGCAGTTACCCCTGAAGTTTTCTTTAAAAATTTCATCATACTCAAACTCACAGCTTAGTTGGATATAATCGTCTCACCCTTCCTTTTCCTTTTTGGTGCACCGTATTTTCATTTTCTCCCTATGTCTCTGTCTCTTGAGGGTCAAGAGACATGATGATCTAAAAAAAATTTTGTGGTAAGTAAGCTGATAAGTACATAGGGTACTTAAAGTACTGGTACTCAGTGTCATAGTATAGAGCAAACAGGCTGTGCGATTATCATGCATGGCAGAGTATTTTTATTTTATTTTATTCTGTCATGTATGATAGCAGCCAAATAAATACGCCAAGAAATGTATTTGTATACAGACTACGATAGGGTGGAGTGCCTTTAGTATGTATGGCTGAAATTGGTACCACCACACTTTCACAGATAAAAGACTTGTTCACTTGTACTGGTTCAATAACTTGAAAAAAAAAAAAAGCGAAGTGTCACTTGGTAGGATTGGTTTCAGAGAGCTGTCATTACTGGCCAAGATAATGTTCCTGTCTGTACTGTCTCTTCCACAGTGCATTATTGCATTTACTTGTTGGATCGAAGTGTCAGTTAGGAAAAACCGTGCATACCAAGCGGGCTGTGAACACGGTATAAAGAAAAGCAAATGTATCCGTTTCACATGCATCTTTCTTTAATGTGGCGATCAGTGTTCTCTCTAAGTACATAATTTAATAATTTATTTTACAAAATTTTTTTAGTCTGTATGAACGACTTTACAACAAAACAAGTCTCCTTCGAGTTCCATGCATTACTGCCGTTCAGTGCGCCTGCGCTGATTCGCGACAAGTATATCCCGGGCAAATCGTGTAGTGTTATAGGCCTACCAGAACAAGTCTGCAGTCCCAAACTTGTACGCTTGGCGTGCTGCCACATAGGTGTACACCTTAGGTGCACCTTGTAATGGGGCTTAACTCTCATGATGTTGCCAGACGACCCTACACAAATACTGATACATTCGTGCGGAAATAGAGACAGACAACTAAGTAGTTAAAATTTTAACAGCTTCAACAACTTTTATGCGAGGTCCCCACAGGCGCAAGGCCGTCAGAGATTGTCGACGCCCAATGCCGCCACTGATGACAGAGATAATAAGTTCCTATGTGGATATATGCCCACATCACATCCGCACTTCTGTGGATTTTGTGAAACGCTTCAACAGTTTCAGGTTGAATGACTCAGGTTTCATGGTGAGCTTTGATGACGTTTGGTTATTCATCAGGGAGCCTCTAAATGAGTCACTAGAACTCACTGGTCAGAACTTTGATGAGAAGACCACTGACCTTTTCAGGCATGTCCTAACCTCCACGTATTTTCTATTTAGTCGAGATTGTTATGTGCAAATGGAGGGAGTCGCAATGGGCAGCCAATTATCGCGAGTAGTTGGGAATTTTCGTGTAGATAGCTTTGAGGAAGAGGTCCTGATGTCATCCAAATGGAAACCCACCAGCTTTTATCTATATGGCTGACCCAATCGTCATCTGGCCCCATCGAAGGGACCAACTCCTTCACTTCCTTGTACATCTGAACTCCATATATCCCAACATCAGTTCACTATGAAGTACAAAGAAGAGCGGCCACCAGTCTTGGAAGTCATGTCAAGAGAAGAGTTGATGGCCCCCTGGACCATGGTGAGTGCCAGAAGAAAATGCACATTGTCCTATGTTTGCACGCAGATAGCTGCCACAACCCTTGCACAGGGATGGAATGGATTGGAAAACACGTGTGCACAACATCTTAGGCACATATATTCTGCCCCCAGAATTAGAACATCTCAGAACTGTATTCCAAAGAAATGTATAGCAGATTAATCGCGTTCTTCACCCCGTCATTATAGTACAACCTGTGGACACGGAAGAAATCATGGAGGGAGAAGTAGCCATAGCCATAGTCCTTATACCATACACCAGCAAGCAGTTGGGGAAAGTCGGGTGCATACTGAAAAAGCACAGTGTCAGCACAGTCTTTTGCCTGTCCAGTAAAGCATGGGCATTATTGGGAAGTGTCATAAATGACCTTGGTTTGCAGAAGGCTGGGGTATACTAGATTCTGTGACAATGTGGCAAGACGTATATTGGATAAACAGACACAACCAGAGATCACTGCTGAGAACACCAGCAGCTCACTCAACTAATGAATCCCAGCAAGTCGATAGTCACAGTGTACTGTTTGTCAGAGAAACATGCAATGGAATATGAATGTACCAGCATTTTAGTGCAGACTTTCAAACACTGGAAAAGTTTTCGCTAGAGAGGCCATCAAAATTCGCACCATGGATAATCTTATCAATCCGTACTGTGGCTATAATCTCAGCAAGGCTTGGGAACTAGCATTGAGTCTAATTAAGAAGACACTCAGCAACCACAATGATCCGGAGAGCAGGACGAACAAAGCAACCACATCAGAGCTACAACAGAAGCCAATGAATGTCTCTCCATGACTGCTGACTGACATGCATCCTTCAGTGTGGACCACAGAGGGAAAGGCTTGCAGTTGGTGCACTCTCAGGAGCTCGGTTTGTCAGTGCACCTGCCGATGGCAACATGTCTGATCGCCAAAATATTGTGGCCTTTGGACACTATCGACAGGCAGTACATGCATGGAATGTTTGATCAGCAAATATGATGGAAGAATCTGGAGAATCATGTACTCGTCAATTATTATTGGTAAAACTTTACAATGGATGGGAAGAAACAAATACCCTTATGTTGCTTTTTTGGTAGATGACATAATTACGTGTTTGTAAAACAAAGATTGGTACAGTGTCAGTAGTTCACAAATACGAATTTTCGGGAAGACTAACCCTCCTTGTAAGACAACTATAAGAAACCTATCATCTCAGCATAGGTATCATAAGCCCCTAAATCTCTTAATTGAAAAGACATATGGAATTATTACATAGGAGTCCATAAGCAGAACTATTACTTTGTGTTATCATTATAACCATGTCTCTCAAGGAGTATTCAGTCACACACAGGAGTTCACATTTGTGGTTTCATCAATTGATGTGTTATAACTAGCTGCAGGCTTGCTGCCTGCACTAAATTCGAATGCTGTTGACTTGGTGCCTACTACCCAATGGGTAGCTAACTTCTGATCATTGCTTGCCACCTACTTTCAGAGCCCTTGGATTGAGCTAGTATCATCTAGCCATGGAGGTATCATTAACTGTGCAGATAAACACTGTTCCAGCTGCATCACCTGAGCATGCATCACCTTGCCTGGCTGCTGCTCGCTGTCCAGTAGGACACCACAATGCCGATATGACAACAAGCCATTGCTGAGCTAAGCATGCTTTGCCAACCAAGCCCAATCTGTGTCAGGGCATTAGCCACTATCCAGCACTACCAAAACTGCTGTATTTTCATATGGAATAAAAAGAATATTTAACAATGCTATTTTTATGGCGTGACATAGGGCAATTTTCTGGTGTCTTCACACCAAGCCACTGCAGTCACACTTAGGTTGGTGAACTGCGTATCTTCCTGACTGCTAGCAGTGCATTTCCGCCATCCCCATTTGAGGTCATCCAGCCCAACTTCTACATTCTGGACTCGCATCTGGTTGGGAAACATATGAAATCCCCATCATACCATCCAGATTTAGGTTTTCAGTGAATTCCCTAAATCGTTGTGGGCAAATGTCATGGTGGCTTCTTTGAAAAGGGCACAGCCAATTTTCTTTTCCATCCTTTCCTAATCTGAGCTCTTGCTCTGTCCCCTATGGCCTCATTTTCAACAGAATGTTAAACTGTAACCTACATTCTTTTTCCACATTCTGAACATTTATTGGTGATATCTTAATTGTAGAATGAACAGTACTGTTATTTTTTGTTGCTGATGTCTAAATTATGTCAGTCCAGCTGTATGATCTGTGGAGGTCTTCCACCAGGTAGTTTTATAACTGCTGCTAATCACTGGAGTGGTTGTAGTGGCAAACAGTACAATTTATTGCCAGTATTCTACAGTTATGTGAATTAATAGGTTGGTCCAATCTTCCTATCAATATGGAGAGTAGTATAGCTGTGCTATTTCAAGTGCAGTCTGCACTGTTACCAAATTTTCTCCTCTTCTATGATGTCATGCAACATCGCCAAATAAATTTCTACCAGCTGCCACCCCATGCCCCTCTGACATCATGCCCCATGTATAAATGGGAGAAAATTCACAGATTTGTGGGAAATTCAAAATAGCCAGTCTCCCTCCTACTGGCTCTAGGTGGGGGCAAACAATGCCAGGGCAGAAGATTTTTGGGGCTGGCAAAATCTTAAATTTTAATCTGGCTCCAAAAGGATGAACTAAATATGACAGTGAAGGTTTTTCATAAATGGAGAAATATCAGAATAAATTAGAACTACAAATAATCTAGTGTCTTACCATAAATTATCTTTGGGGTTGTGAAACAGGTGACAAAGAGCTGGAGTTGGTCACCTCGAGTGCATCTTTCAAAATTGCAAAGTTTGTTAATGGCAGTGCTGCGAACTCAATTTCTATCATGCACCTACACAACACTTGGCATTTATATGCATCGGCTTGAAATCCCCTGAAGAAACAAAAAATGTTATAATAAAGAAATAAATATAAATGTCAGCAAATAATACTGCTATATAGCTACCTTAAACACTTATAGTAGTACAAAAACACTTCATAAGTAATGTATGAACTGGCCCTGACATGCCATAGTTTTTTCAACTCATCAATTCTGATTAAGCAGCATTTACACGTGGGAAAATGGATGGCATCCCTCCCACACCACTCCCACTCCTTTGGATCTTCCACTAATGCCATTTACATCTCTTTCTTCTTGACAAACTCCTCTAAACTAATTTTTTCTGCTTTTTCTGTAACTTAAGTTTTCCCTCATTTTCTTTCTTTCTCAGTGTTTAAGTCGTAATCAATAGACACTAAAACCATACAGAAAAAATCTAGCAAACCTTTTGTTTGGAACTGAAACAATTAAACTGCACTACACAATCTGTTTATCCGTTTTTGACATATTCAAACTGCTTGTATTACAATAACTTTCTTTACAATTTAGCCATTACTTTTCGCTACAATAAATGAAAGTACCGATACTTTCAAAACTGCTTGTTTTGAGCCATAAGTCATGGTCATAATCATAGTCATATTATGTCCGAAAGTAAGCCTTCTCAATATCTGACCACAGCTGTTCTTTCTTTAAGTGTTATGGATACACTTAATAGTTACTGGCTATGTATACACATTTTTCCAACAAATAAAGCATTTACATGTAAGTCACACACTGTCCTGTGACCTTCCATCTTGTACAGCAGAAGCGTCGACGATACAGCCAACAATGCAGTACTCAGCTGTGCTGGTTGCTACAGGTCTCATGTCGCAATTGTTGTCTAGGTACTGCCACTCCATCTCCACAGTGGTGTTGCAAACTCTCACCTTCTGGTTGCCAGCAGCCAACAGTTGGCAGTTTTGGTGTAGAGAAACAGTGTTTGTTAATGGACTACATCTAATAGTTAAATACTTGAAATGTATTCAAAAATTGCAAATACAATTATACATCATTACTAAAAAAACATGAAAATTTGTGCTGGATCAGCCTTGAAACCGGATTTCCCGCTTTTTGTGAGTGGTCACCTTACCCATTTCAGCTATCTGAGCCCCCTCCAGGACCGATCCAAACTTCCATATGTTCTAGTGTCTTGTCACTTTATGTCATTCTGCACAGTGAGAAACAATATTTTACTCAACAGTTCGCCTGTGCTATGGCATGAAATACAAGTATTGCAGCGTCTGTATTTTACAGTGTCAGTGTAATTTGATGGAAATATTCTTTGGACATGCATGCATGTCTGAAGGACATTTGCATTGAACTACAGTGGCACTCCAAAATAGACACACTACAATACCTGTATTTCATGCCATAGCAAAGGCAAACTGATGAGCAAAATATTGTCTCCTCCTGTGCAGGGATCACATAAAGTGTGAGCAGTCTGGGATGAGACACTAGAATATATGGAAGTTTTGATTGGTCCTGGACATGTCTTAGATGGCCAAAGTGGTTAAAGCAACCATTCATAATAAGCGCAGGAAATCCGGGTTCGAGACCATGTCCAGAAAAAAGTTTCATGTGTTTCTAGTAAATGGTACAGCTGATGTATAATCATATTCACAATTTGTGAATACATTTCAAGTGTTTAATGTGGCTGTAAACTATTGAAAGTATCTGTTCCTTCAGACATCCAGGCATTTTCGGTTAATGCGGGTTCTACTAATGTTGACATTTTTGATTTAAATGTAAGTCACATTTTCTTGGCTTTGTACCTATAACAGGTACATCTGGTTTGGGCTTACAGAGGTAGAATTAAAACAGTTAGAGAAAATTAAAATACTTATGGGGGATATGAGGGACAATGCTATGACAATGGTTCTAATAAGAAAGGCACGAACACAGGAATATAAAAGCAGATTTTAGATACAATTCATAAGATGTTTTATGTTTGCTGTCACAGCCACTCCCTAAATCTAGTTATGAATGATGCGGCAAAGGCATTATAATATCCGGGTGCATTCTTTTTTTGTTATAGTGAGAAAAATTTATTATTTCTTTTCCGCATCTTTGGGACATTGGGCAGTCTCGATTGCTCTTATATCTACCCTAATGTTGAAACCACTGAGTACAACAAGATGGGAAAACAGGACTGATGCATTTGCCACTCTTAAGGATAACATAGGAGAGGCCTTTGATCCACCGGCTGAAAAAAGTGAAGACAAAATACAAACAGAATAGTTGCACACGAGGCTGGCAGTTTGGCAGACCTTATCCATAATTTTAGGTTCTTTTGTTCAGTGGCGATACATTATTCCGTATTAATTTTGTCAGCAAAAACCTACTTAGTACTGCCATAGATATATCGAAAGGTATTGACTTACTTGAAAAGACAACCGAGTTTTTCACAAACTACAAGGAAGACCTTAAATTCTAAGATTATCTACTACATGAAAAGGAACTGGTAACCCACTCAATATACAACACCCAAAAGTAAGTGTACAGTGCAAATACAAAAGATATGGAACAAGCAAAATTTCCAGTATGTGGGAGAAAAGGAGAAAATTGAAGATCCAGAAATCCAGCACAAAATATATTTTTACTTTAAAGTACTGGGAGTTGTACCATGTGATCTCAGTGAGAGATTATAACAGCTTGAAAGTCACAGTGAGCTTTTTGATTTTTTTATATGAAGTTACTGAAATTAAAGATGCATCACAGGATGTTCTAAGTGTCAGATGTTCCAAGCTGTGTGACAATTTTAGTAAATGGCAGGCTAAGGACATCAATCTCGTCAACAGTAACAATGAATTAAGTTGGTCTCGAGGTTGGTAAAGCCTGGCAACACACCACCTCAAACTTTGAAACTCATACATGAGTATGGCTTTGCATCTGACGTAAGTGTAGCCTTATGAATTCTGCTAATGCAAGGGGTGACAGTGGCAGCTGGAGAAAGAAGTTTTTCAAAGCCTAAACTGATTAAAAAGTATGTAAAGTCACAAATGGGCCAGACACAAATGTATGGTCTGGCAACAGCGTCAACTGAAGATGAGCTAGTTGAATGTGTGGATTTAAATGAGGTCATACAAGGGTTCACTGACGCCAAAACAAAAAACAAAAAAAAGTATCAGTAATAATAGGTAAGTGTTTAAATGTATGCTTATCATTAATTTTTGTTATTATTTATTTATGTATATCATACTTTTTCATTCATTTACTTAATAAATATTTGTTGTTCAAGAGATCTACATGTGTTTTGTCTAACAACTAAATAGGTTGCAAAATGTCATATGCCTTTGCAAAGCCACTGTTGGAGATGCTATTTCACATACTACAGTCTGTTTACTTTGTCTTATTACCTGAAACCCACAGTTCTGCTTGGATTTTGTTGACTTAATTTGCAATGTTTCATGCCTTTTGCAGCTTCTGCTAATGTATGCAATCTACCACTGTTCAGCACTGCAGTGAACAGTTATGCATTTGTTTCTTTGTTTTTTGTGGTGTGCTAGAATAAATACCACATATAAAGACAAACGTCTATGCAAATATGTGTTTTCATGAAACCTGTCTCTCCCGTGCATCATTTAAACCAGAGTAAGCATTTGGTATGAAGCACAAAATTTGAGCATTGGAAATACTGTGAGAACTATACTTGCCTCTATTCTCCATTTGTTACTCTCCCTGTGGCAATCATGATGCTTCTCTCTCCACACCATGTGCCCCCCTCTGCTCAGGAAATGATAAAAATTGGACAGATTTTAGTTATTTACTCTGCAAGCTACATAACTTAATTCTGGAGTTATAACTCAAAAAGTATTACACTGTAAACATATAATTTCTGTTTCACTGACTGGTGCCCTATCCTGGCTCTGGTCTTAATGACGTATTCAAATCAAAAAATATGAATAAGTATGTATGTGAAAAGAAGACATCATGGATGAATGACATTGTGAAAAAGTTTGAATATTTTTGAAAATGCATGGAGGGCGGGGGGTGGGGGGGTGGGGGGGAGGGGGGGGGCGGGGGGGGGGGGGGGTATTGGCGTTTGAAATTTTGAGATGGGATGGCAAAATCCCTGAAGCTGGCCCTACTACAACACACATCCTCCATGTTTTACCTGCACATACTTTGGTGCCAGTCTGTTTGATACTTACAATTAATCATGACTACACATTTTGCTTTGTCTAACAAGAAGAAAAAAAATATGAGTCAATTCACAAAGTAATTGCACAGAATTTTCCTGCTGCATGGCACCTGTTGGTCCATGGAAACATGTGGCCCATGATTGTAGCCATTTCCATACATGTATTAATGGAAATGGAAATGAAGTCCCATGCTTCTTTACAGAGCGTAGGGGAACGATGCGGGAGACCCGCACCGCTTTACTAGGCAAGGTCCTAATGGAGGTGGTTTGCCGTTGCCTTCCTCCGACCGTAATGGGAATGAATGATGATGATGAAGACAACACAACAACACCCAGTCATCTCGAGGCAGGAAAAATTCCTGACACCGCCGGGAATCGAACCCGGGACCCCGCGCTCGGGAAGCAAGAACGCTACCGCGAGACCACGAGGGGCGGACATACATGTATTAAAGACATGTGCAAAATTCTCTCACCTGTACTGGGTGAATGCCATATACATCATAAAAATTATGTGAATGAAAGTTTATGAAAAACATAATGAAATGAAAGTAGCTGTTTGTGTTGAGTCAACTGTTACACCTCAAAGTGTGTTCGTATGATGCTTTATAGCCAGTGCAGAATGTAAATACAACTCCTGGTCTAATGGTGTACAGTTCAACACACAACATGCACGATATCCCCACCTGCAACGTGTTAGCTCATCCTACATATAATACATATGTGACATGTCTAGCATCGTTCTATGTTTGATTATTAGCTAATGAGCAGTGCACAGACAAACTAAGTAAATGTGAATTCTTTTATACCTGAAACAAATGTCAAATTGTGTGTTTCCATTGTGCTGGAGGCTTGAAAGGTCACCATAGTGTGAGTCTCATCCATGGTGATCCATGCTCTCTGGGTTTCCAAGTATTTCTTTGTGATTCTTGTGAAGAGTATAGATTTTATAGATACTGCATGTCAGAACAATACATATTAATTAGAACAAGGTATGCAGCCAATATTAAACTTGCTCTACTGGTTGTTAGTCCTAAAGCATCAAGTGCACAATCACTGAACAGCATGTGACTATGAGGGTTATTGACAGCATTCACATGTCTAAAATTTGTTCCTCGAAGAGGTGGGAGCGCTACACTTTATATGCAGAAACTTTGCTAATTGTGTTAAATGTAAGCCTTTGATTTTGTTATGTGCTGCAAGCTGGAATCCTATTTTACATAGAGTAAGAGCATTTTTGTCTAAATAAATTCAGTATCAGTGATAGTTGGCCATTACAAAATGTTTAGCTGCATTATTTTCATTTGTCATTTTGTCTATTCTAATAGTGAACTACTAAGTACAAAAACAACTGAAAAATATATGAACTGCTCTCTGACACTGAAAAAGTTGAATTAAGTTTCACCTCATGAAAAAATGTGTGAAGTCTCTTCAATATAATGACAACTGGACTGTAAATAAAAATGTATGAACTACTGACACTGTCTCTCCAACAATCAAACCATTAAGCTTCATTGGACATATGTAAGGTGGATTGTAATTTATTATAACTGGTAAAAATATTATTATTATTATAATATATGTATATACATTATATACTTTTATACATTGTTGATGTACATTTTTTCACTTTGTTAACTGCAGAAAATACATCATAGTCTTTAAAACATTGCCACTCTTTTTTTTCTGCATCAACTCCAGTCATCACTCTGCAATGTTTTCCAAAGAACTGGTTTATGCGTGCCTTAAATTCAGCTTGTATTGCATTCAAACCAATTGGAGCACTAATAGACTTAGGTATGCCAACTGTAAACTCTGCTTGTGTGGAATTTCTGTTTTTAGGAATAACACCAACAGACTTGGGTATAACACACTTACCTCCCCTTATACACTCCTGCCCACGAACTTTACTTTCCAACACATACTTTCAACATCATCGAAGAGTACTTCATCATGTGGTCACCGTAGTGTGTCTTATCCATGGTGATCCATATTGCAGTATACAAACCGTGCAGGTTTATGACATTTGGTTGCTTCAAATATAAGCACTGTGCTAACTTTGATACATCACACTCAAACATGAATGCATTGATGCTGCTGAGAATATCAATGCCTTGAGAGAATAGTTGTTGTCAGTTGTCATGCAGTCCTCGACATTTATCAGCTTGCAGCACAGGTGAGCCAACTCCACATCGGTGAGCTGTACTGCTGTACCTTGCCAGACTTTCTCCACCTTTACCATAGCTTAAAAGTCTTTGTTGGGTGCTAAAGTGACATTAACAAGTTTCATTCACTGCCAGTCAGTTGGAGTAGTTCTGAACAGCAACAGCATTCTGAAATGACTTTGCTGCAACTCAGTGAATAGTTTACATGTTGGATACAGTGGAAACTCAAAGTCTGGAAATCATTTTGTGTCCTGCTTTGATATATCATACGCTGCATCAGGCAGCTTCCTAGGAAACAGTTCTGCATGGTAATTTGATTCCCATTCCAACATGTCTGGAGCTGCAGCATGGTGTGTGTTCTGTATGTTTACTTGATTTCTGCTGTTGTTCAAATGTATGTGTATCTGGTATGCTTGATCTATGTTAGTTAGCTGTTGTTCCGATGATGAAGTAAATAAATACCATGAAAACACACACACACAATGAATAATAATGTGTGTGTGTGTGTGTGTGTGTGTGTGTGTGTGTGTGTGTGTGTTTTAGTGGTGCTCAACAACAAGGTTATCAGCACCCATACAAAATTAGTAGAAACAAATGTGGTTAAAATGGAGAATATGTAAGAAAAGAGATAAAAAGCAACCTCAGATAAAACTGCACTCAATCTCTCCTGATCCCACTCATGATCACCAGCACAATCACACTAGCTCACTTTAGGGAACACTTGACAAACTCATTATTCAAGGTAATTTTTGGGAAACATATTAAAAGGTATTTCAGAAGACTATCTGTCCATACCACCAACAGTGAATCCATAGACATTCCGAAGTCGCCTCCAGCTAATATGGCATGATTTGGGTACTGTCTCACTACTGAGCATACACTTTCTTTGAATGATTCTAAAACTATTAAGGCAGAATCAGGTGGATGATAAAAACATCTGTTAATTACCCTAGGCCTGCTCTCCCACATGCAAATAATTTCAGAGTCAGACTCAACACTGACCTCAATAAACACAATATTTTTGCCAGCAGTGAACACTCCCTCTCCTATGGTGTCTAATCTGTCTTTTCCATACAGTTCCATGCCTCATTAAATATTTTGGAGCTTTCTGCTTCGGGTTTCAGCTAGCTATTAGTTCCAAGCATAATTTGAGTGTGACAAATTTCCCAGAGGGCAGTGAGTCAGAAACTTTGTTATGAATATTTCACCAATTTCTTGTTAAAATTTTGATAGTCAAACTGCCTCTACTTTGTACATGATACGATTTTGCTCTGTGCATATCAATTGGCAAGCATTCTTCAGAGGACCTCAAACTACTGCCTAGCCTAAACAAAAAACCATGTGCACTCCACAAGTACTCTGGTATGCGAGTAATTGCTTCCTTCATGTAGTGCACACCTGACCTATCAATGAAAGTCCCACAATGCTCCATCCCATAATGCAGGTCCGATATCTGCAGCCAAGACCATAACGGAATCAACAGAGCTTTTGGTTGAGACCCTCCTCTCTGCTCTAAATTAAAAGACCTCAATCAATTCTGGGAGTGCTACTGCAAATTATGAGCTCTGCTTGCATCATGTACACAAGGCCAGCAGTCATCATTTTTGCCAGCCATCCACATGAACTGAGGATGGCCTCAGAAACCAAGTGACAGGCGACACAGTTGCCGACGTGAGCCACAACTTGCAGACGACTGCACCCTGCACACTCAATAGCCAACTGAAGGACCCCAATCAACTCTGGGTACAACGCTGCAAATTGTCAGCTCTGCTTGCACCCCTTGAGCGAGGTCTTCACTGTTTCTGCCAGTCACCTGTGGGAACCGAGGATGGCCTCAGAGCCCGAGTGACAGGTGTCAATGATGCCACCATGAGCAACAATTTGCAGACTGCTGCACCCTGGATAGTAACAGGCTAGGTCCTCCATACTCCGATGAGGCCTCCGGCAGACACACTAGATGCACATTGGATTTATTTTCCAGCCCTGAATGCTATTACCCTAAAGGGTTCTATAACATGCCTAACATTGGCACTCCCGATAACTAATAAAACTCTTCCCCCCGCATGCCTGCTTGGCTATTGCTAAAGGAGAGACCACCTGTCCATTCACAGAGTGAATGGGCAAGGACAGATGGCCAATCTCCACATTGACTTTCTGCCCCAAGCAACACAAACAACCCACCACTCATTCTGCAGCAAGTGCAAATTCCTCATGTTAGGTATAGTGGAAGGTTCCTTGACAGCAGAGCCCTCGAGAAAAACAAGTGACACCTGAGGTGTCCCGTGCAGTGCACCAGGTTCTCCATTGCTACGGCTCCCTGAGACAGCAGACAGCTGACTGCGGCGATAAGCATCTTCAACTATTCGCAAATTGCAGCCAGCTCCCCTTACATCTACATGCAGCATGCACACATCCATCCATCCTACCACTAACTTAAGAATTAAACTATGGAAACAAACAGAAAAAGCTAAATATGTAGCTTTCTAATCTCCTGGTCCTTCAGCAATGGAAGTTGGCTGCTGACTGAGTCAATGGTCACTAGCCAGCCAAAACATACAAACAAAGGACTACTGCACTACAGACTGTGTGAATGTACATGTACCATCACAAAAATGCAATACTACCCTTCTCAAATACAAGTATATGCAATGAATTTAAGAATTAAACTACTCAAGCACAAAAAACACACACACACACACACACACACAGACACAGAATTTATGAATTAAGCTATAAACGCAAACAGAAAAGCTAAATATGTGACTTCCTAGTCTCCTGGTGCTTCACCAATGAAGGCTGATGACTGACTGACCTGTAATCAGTGGTTACCAGCCATTCAAGACATACAAACAAATGACTATTGTGCTACAGACTGTGCCAATGTACATGTTACAATTGTTAAAATGCAATATTAAAACTCTCAAATACGAGGGTTGAATGAAAAGTAATGCTTCCACCTTCATTAATTGGGTTTGGAAAGGAATATTTTAATAAATCAAATGCAGAAATAATCCTTAGAATGTGATCTTTAATTACCAATATTCACTTTTCCACATAATCACCAGCCAACTGGATACATTTCTGCCAATGATGAAAAAGTTTTCTGAAGCCGTCACGGAGGAAGTCAACACAGTGTTTCCGCAACCACATCCTCACAGTTCTCTCTGCGTCTTCATCAGAAGTGTAATGATGACATGCAGATCATCTTTCATTATCTGGAACAGATGGAAGTCAGACGGTGCTAACTCTGGACTGTATGGTGGATGCCATTCAGTTTCTGAAGTTCTGCTGAAGTGGCACGTGAAGTGTGCGGTTTGGCATTTTGCAATAATGTGACCCACATGTTCTTGTGAACTGCCAATTGTGCTTGCAGTTTCTCTCTGAATGATATGACAATCATCCTGAATCAATCTGTCAATATTTTTCTTGTGAAACTCGGTGGATGCTGTCGCAAGAGTCCAACTCTTTGTTTGTCACGCAGGTAAGATGTTCCTGCCTCAACATCTTTAAACTTACTCACCCAATGATGCACAGTACTCACATCAACACAATAACCATAAACTGCTTTCATTCTCTGATGAATCTCCTTTGGTGTGACACCTTCTGCTGTCAAGAATGCAAAGACTGCACATTGCTTAAATCGCATTGACCGACCATCTGCGTAGGGTTCCATACTTGACACTGTAACAACACAACAGTTCAATGCTAAGGCTTCCCACCAACTGGAGTTGTAGAGATGAGGCTACGGAACAAGCCAGTACATGCCGCATACCAATGCTACCAACTGTTGAAGAGCTACAAAGGTGGAGACATTACTTTTCAGTCAACCCTCACACTAAAATATGGAATGAACTTACGAATTAAACTATTAGAACACACAAAAACACAATTTCAAAGGTAGTTTCATGAATACATGTAAATTAAATTTTTTCGATATTGTACTACAAACACCATTCATTTTTTGTTTTCATTTCTAACAGAAAATTGGCAAAATGAATATCTGTGCAATGGCAGATTTGTCAGTTGTCTTTTTATAAATCAGCCTTAAAAATGTATGTGTATTTCAAACCAAACAGAACAAAATGTATTATATAATTGTTAAAATAATTAAAGAGCCAATAAGCATTTAAAACTGGGATTGCACAGAGTGGGGAAGGGGAGGGGGGGGGGGGGGATTTGAGGCAGATGCACAGTGTACAAAGAAAAGTTCCCAGATCTTCCTTACCCAGAAAATAGCAAGTGAAGCTTCTCAGAATGATGAACAGGGACCCCTGTGATCCCATATCTATTGTATTCAATTAATACATGGATGAGGGCACAAATCAGTTACTTAGCTTAAGGAATTAAAATAATGCTTAAGAGAGTATCCCACATATAAGCACACACAGGGCGGGGAAAATAAAACTGGCCCTGAATATATTTATAAGACTTACATAGAACAGACTCTAGTTAATATACAGGAGAACTGCCCATCACAGAAAATGTTCGGAACAGTGCTTTCAATGCACTACTCAGTTAATGTCACATATCTGTGCATATGCATCTCCCACATACTTTGTCCTGAGTATTTCACTGTGTCATTACTTTTGAATGAGTCAGATGAGCAGATGTGTTTAGGGACCAGTGGAATGCAGCACAAAAATGATAACTCATGATAAAAAACATGTTCTTTGTCAAGTGTAATGCTAATGTGTGAGGAACTGTTTGAACTGTTTTGACAAAACCTCAAGCAAAATCCTGCATTGCAAAACTTAGTGGCAAAATGGCTTGGGACAGGGTCTGTAGTGAATGTGAACTGTAACCATCCAAAAAGTGTCTGAATTCCAGAAAATATTGCTTGAATGAAGAAAAGACTTGAATAAAGTCTGACAAAATCTTAACACCATTTATCTGTGTAAGTAGGAATTACGAAACCATTGAGCAAAACACTATTAAAAATTATCTGCTTCTGTATCCTCACAAATGTAATGTCACACACAAGTTACTGTATCCAGTTGAACTTTTAAACGTTGAGTTCTTCTGGTGACTTCTGAGTGATGTAGAATAAGAACTTACGAACTCTCAGTTTTTCATTTCTTTAGATGTGACGTTTTTCAGCCTGTCAGGATACGTGAACCCACTGAACACGCACTGTTATGCATTAGAAAATATTTATCTTAGTGTAAATATTTTCCAGGACAGGTCTATATGGATCACCTTGTGTAATGAGTTCGTATTTAAAATGTAAAGTTTCAGATGTTACATTGCAATGGAATAATAAATATAGGTATATAACATTTTATGTGGCTGTACAGTGTGATCCTATGTCATTATTGTAAATTTATATTTGTTGTAACGAAGCCCTGATACAATGTCAAAAGATAAAGTACACAGGCAAAGAGTGAGTGAATGAATGAATAAATAAATAAATAAATAAATAAATAAATAAATAAATCTATATAAAAATAGCCTCTTTCAAAACAATAAATTAGGCTGCAGACTAATATACTATACATAAACTCAGGCCAAGAAGTATTAAAACTTTAGATACATAAAATTACTGGCAGTAAATGTTTCAAGGGGAATTTCAGAACCAAATATTAAAAAACATTCTCAAACAGGGAAATGAGACAAAACATTATGACCATCTGCTTAATAGTGTCTTAGTTTCTCTTTGAAATGCAATACAGCAGTAATTCTAACAATGGAAAATGCAGGATGGAATAAAAGGATAGGTTGCTACTCACCATATAACAGATGTTGAGTCGCAGACAGGCACAACAATAAGATTAAACATGTAAGCTTTCCGCCAGAAGGCCTTCTTCTGAAATAGACAACATAAAAACACATACTCATGCAAAAAAAAGCTTACACACACGCGCGTGTGTGTGTGTGTGTGTGTGTGTGTGACCACTGTGTCTGGCTGCTGAGGCCAGACTGTGAGCAACTGCGCATGACGGTAGAAGCAGTCTGGGTGGAGGGGTAAGGAGAGGCTGGGGCAGGAAGGGGAAGGAAGAGCAGGGTAAGTATGAAGGAAGGTAAAGTGCTGTTTATCAGAGCATGCAAGGATGAGATGGAGAGAGGGTAGGGCAGATAGGTACAGTCAGGAGGTTAGATGGAGGCCAGGATGGGAGTGGGAAAGGAGAGAAGTAAAAAGAAAGTGGGTGCACTTGTCGAATAGAAGGCTGTGGAATGGAGACAGAAGGGATGGGTGAGTGACGGTCAATGACTAACGTAGGTTGAGACCTGGAGGGTAACAGCAACATAGGATAAACATCAGTGAGAGACCCCACCTGTGCAATTCAGAAAAGCTGGTGTTGGCGGCAAGGATCAGACAGCACAGGCTGTGCAGCAATCATTAAAATGAACCCTACCTTCTGGCCAAAAACTTATGTGTTTAGTAGTATTTTAGTTGTGCCTGTCTGTGATTCAAAATCTCCACTACTTTCTGAATTGTGCAGTTGGGAACTCTCCCTGTAATTCATCCTGTGTTGACAGTAATTCTGTATGATATGGCTTCCACAAGTCCTTATTCGGTTTCTGGAGGAACAAGGCACCAGACATCTATGTACAGGTCACAAAATTCCCATAAATTACTGGCTGATGGTTTGTGCTCTGAAGCTGGTACCTGAGACTGCCATAGATGTGTTCTATTGGGTTCAGATCAGGTGAATTCAGTGACCAAGACATCAGGGGAATTTCACCATCATGCTCATGGCCTTGTGAAATGGACAGTTACCCTGCTGAGACTTGTGGCTGCCCTTGGGGAATACAGCAAGTATAAAGGGCTCCAGGTGGTCTGCAGTACTGCTCACACTCCGCAACTTTCATAGTGCCTTTTATTACTACCCTGTATTCTGCAGAAGCCCGTGTGAATATCCTCTATAGCATAATATTCCCTCCCACTGCCCCTCTCCCAGTAGCCTGTGTCCACAGTATAATGCATGTTTTGAGTAGCTGTTTGACTGGATAACAGTGTACAGGAACATGATCATGACGTAAAACGAAATGTGACTAATCCTATCAGATGATACGAATTCACAATCCAATTCTGATGGTCCCATGCCTACTGCACATTGCCACTGGGTTAACACTGGAAGACCCTGGAGTCATGTGTTGCAGAGCCTCGTGTTCTACAAAGGTTGTGAATGGAGCTTGAAACTACTTGTGCCTGCACCAGTATTGTACTTTGTCAGATCTGCCTATGATCACTGCCTCCACATTACAGGATGAGGCATGGGTATCCTTCAGCAACTTTCCATAGGTGCTCAAAGCAGCAGCATAGGAGCATCCAACCAACTATAGTTTCCGAGATGCTCATTCCTAGATGCTGAGCCACAACAATCTGCTCTTTGTCAGTCTCTTATGTCAGTGGATTTCCACATTTGGAGCCCATGTCATCAATAGAATGATTCCCCATTTCTCTCTGCTCAGCTTGTATACTCTCTTTTCCACATCATGTGCCTGCAACGCCACCCAACAACACGAGATGGCATTCAGTCTGGCAGTGGGCAGTGGTCATAATGTTTTGGCGCATCAATGTAAGTTACATATCCAATAACAATGTTGATCAGAATCTACTCCAATCAAAAAACAAACTTTTTCGTTTGGGCATCCCAAAAGACTTGGGTATACGAGGCTCAGTTTACAGCAAACCATTGTTGTTGTGGTCTTCAGTCCTGAGACTGATTTGATGCAGCTCTCCATGCTAATCTATCCTGTGCAAGCTTCTTCATCTCCCAGTACCTACTGCAACCTACATCCTTCTGAATCTGCTTAGTGTATTGATCTCTTGGTCTCCCTCTACGATTTTTACCCTCCACGCTGTCCTCCAATGCTAAATTTGTGATCCCTTGATTCCTCAAAACATGTCCTACCAATCGATCCCTTCTTCTAGTCAAGTTGTGCCACAAACTTCTCTTCTCCCCAATCCTATTCAATACCTCCTCATTAGTTACGTGATCTACCCACCTTATCTTCAGCATTCTTCTGTAGCACCACATTTCGAAAACTTCTATTCTCTTCTTGTCCAAACTGGTTATCGTCCATGTTTCACTTCCATACATGGCTACACTCCATATAAATACTTTCAGAAACCACTTCCTGACACTTAAATCTATACTCGATGTTAACAAATTTCTCTTCTTCAGAAACGATTTCCTTGCCATTGCCAGTCTACATTTTATATCCTCTCTACTTTGACCATCATCAGTTATTTTACTCCCCAAATAGCATAACTCCTTTACTACTTTAAGTGTCTCATTTCCTAATCTAATCCCCTCAGCATCACCCGATTTAATTTGACTACATTCCATTATCCTCGTTTTGCTTTTGTTGATGTTCATCTTATATCCTCCTTTCAAGATACTGTCCATTCCGTTCAACTGCTCTTCCAAGTCCTTTGCTGTCTCTGACAGAATTACAATGTCATCGGCGAACCTCAAAGTTTTTATTTCTTCTCCATGGATTTTAATACCTACTCTGAATTTTTCTTCTGTTTCCTTTACTGCTTGCTCAATATACAGATTGAATAACATCGGGGAGAGGCTACAACCCTGTCTCACTCCTTTCCCAACCACTGCTTCCCTTTCATGCCCCTCGACTCTTATAACTGCCATCTGGTTTCTGTACAAATTATAAATAGCCTTTCGCTCCCTGTATTTTACCCCTGCCACCTTCAAAATTTGAAATAGAGTATTCTAGTTAACATTGTCAAAAGCTTTCTCTAAGTCTACAAATGCTAGAAACGTAGGTTTGCCTTTTCTTAATCTTTCATCTAAGATAAGTCGTAAGGTTAGTATTGCCTCACGTGTTCCAACATGTCTAAGGAATCCAAACTGAAGTAAACCATTATTATTCCTTATTCATCCCACCTTTCCTTTGTATTTTCTAAAATTCAATTTAGTGTTAAACATGTATACATTAGTGAGCAACTAGTACATATTTATGTTGGAGGGTGTAACTCCTCACTTTGCAATGACATAGTACTGTGATGTGGACCACATAAAATACCATAAATTCCAGGAAACCTTCATAAATCAATGATATCTCAGCAGTTCTCTGAGACTGAACACCAAAATTGCACATATTCCTCAAAATTGCATCTGTATGTGTTTAATGCCACTGTAAAATAATTCAGAAGTGATGATGTGATGCACTGTCTCACAAAATATACAAATCTCTTACAGGGTACTAATTGAGATCAAACTGGTGCCCTCCATTCTCCTGTGAATTCCTGTGTCTTTCATCTATGAAGAGTAACAGCAGATTTATGTAAGGGTATAATTTGTTTAATAATACCACAAAAAGGACATAAATTTACCAAGCTGTCAAGAGAAATTCAACAACTTGTGAACATTTTCAACAAATTGATACATTGTATTGGTGTATATGAACACAGGCCATTGGTCCAGGGGCCCTTCTTACTTGCTTTGGGCACCCATTGGCAGGATTCTTGCACTAATATCAGTGCCCTCAAACATGCAACCAACTAAGGTGTTTGTGTAGTATGGTCTTCTCAGTATCCATAACAGAGAAAATTTTCTTTATGGTGTAGCTGC
Organism: Schistocerca piceifrons; assembly: GCF_021461385.2. NCBI lineage: Eukaryota > Metazoa > Arthropoda > Insecta > Orthoptera > Acrididae > Schistocerca > Schistocerca piceifrons. The sequence continues at coordinate 1,020,768,579 of NC_060138.1, read as the reverse complement.
TAACGTTTCACAGAGCTAAAGATCACCATGCATTTGGCCTCAAGAATCTGGCCACAGCTACTATACACCTTTTGGATGTCTGGCCAATTGCAAGGTCAGAACTAAGTCTGACAGTTGCACATTGTACCAAAGCACTCAATTTAGGACAAAAGAAATGCACTTTGACATGACAACTACTGGAAATTCGATCACTCACCAGTGTATATGGTTACTAATAAATACGTAAAAAAAAAAAAAATGTTGAAGATAAACTTATACAAATACAGTGGTTTCAACTGTGGTGACACATTCCTCAATGTAGCTCCTGCCACTCATTTTCCTTAGCAGATGACACAAAAGCTTCAGCAGAAGTCATGTGGCTGACACCAAATATTAAATGTGTAGCAAGTGCCTTGGCAGCATAGATTCTCTCCCTGCCTGCCTTTTTGTGGCTCACACACTACTTATGGACAACAAGCAAGTGATTCTGGATGCTACTGCTGAGTGATATGTAGTATTTAATCACACAACAGAAAACTTAACAACTTGCCATACAGTGCTACTAGGCAGGTGTACGAGCAGCCAGAAGACTACATAAGTCAGCCTCGTGTGACTATGCAGCACGAGCATTGCAAGCTATTTGAGTAAACAGTGAGAACCAGTGAACTCTGTAACTATGCCTTTGTTTCGGCTCATTAATGGTGTTTTTTTCCCTGGCTGAGACATGGTAGCTTGGCCATAATACATGTGTCTTCTCCTAAATTTTGTGTAACTCTCATCAACACTGTGGGTTGCATGCCCACATGTTAATTCATTAAATATCCCCTGTGGTAGATGTACCTCGTTCAGTAAATATGTCATGCCCGTCATTGCATTTAGTTTCATTTTCCTCCTTTCCTAGGATATGCTCATCCTTCAGCAAATCTGCTTATAGGATATTTCTAGCTCTGCTAGTGAGTAGAAAACCATTTCTTACACTGATGACCCCAGTGAATGGCCTACATTCAGTGAAAGAAACCCCTCCCTCCTGCTGCATGCTCCACACATGTCATGTCTTGCGTCTTGCTTGTTGACGTACATGGGGTGCTGTTAGTCAGCACTGACAAAGTTTCACTTCCATTCACTTCCCAAGCCAAGGCTAAGCACCATGGCCAACCGCCAACCACCCTTCTCACCCCATATCTGTACTCATCTGTGTCATGCTTCTGCTGATGTCATGTGCGCAGCACACCACCAAGCCACTGACCTGCTCCACTGACTCGAGTGCATAGTACGGCCCGCAATTCAATGCTTCTATACCTGAAGCACTAATTATGGATGTGATGGCAACACCAATGTACCATGCCCTTTCAGTAAGGTTCCAGCTGATCGCCAACAACCTCTCGCTCCTCCACAACTCCTGACCTGCAAGCACAAATGGCTGAGTTTCAGGTGTTTATCACTCACTGTACAGAACTCACAGGGGGCACCACTGCTCAGATGCAGGTCACCCCTTCAAAACTCCATACAGGCCGAGCCTCCACCCATCTGCTGTTGTTCAACGCTCATGACCTCGTGCTGCAGTTTTCATCCACTGAAGGAATACTTGCAGGTTTCCACATTATCAGTGACTCTGTAAAGTTTACATTAGTGGTCTTGCAACTCGAGCCTACAGATGCTGTGGAGGCTTGTGACATCACATCAAACCAACCACAGACCAACCACAGCCCAACCATTTTGGCACAGTGGAAGACCATTTGATACCACAACTAGGATCATCCAAGTTGCAGCACACATGCACTGTTTTCATCTGAAGAATGTACTGACACGTACTGAGTACATCATAATGCCCGAACAGCTAATATCCCTGAAATGGCTAAAACATCTGCTGCCACAATCTGGCCACGCACGATGATGCGAACACTGGTGCGGGGGTCATTTTAGAGGACAGAGACTTCAACATGCTTGACCCCTCACTAACCACTTCCACCATCACCCAGAGCCTCCACGCATGCCCATATTCACTGACCATGGCCCAGGACCGCAGCAGTCATTTGCAGGGCTGTCCAAACATGCAGCAAACCCAGGCACTTCTCCCTTCCCCACAGGCACGGCTCCATTAGTGACTCACATGAATGGCAAACTCGTACACCCATCCACCCATGCATCAGGCCTGATTCAGTCGTGCAACACCCAAGAGCACTGTGGGTATGACATGTGACTTTTGTGCCACATGTACACCTGATGGACGCCAGTCTGATAGTCACTAGTGCAAATATCCATGCATGCACACCCATCTCCCCCCAGCCACCTGGTGACTACCACAACTTTCAGGACCACGGTGGTCTCTGCTGGCACCATGAACGTTTTGGCAGCAATCCTGCAAATTGTCATGCAGCATGCCCATGGGACCCAAACGTCAGTGCCGACCAGCAGTAAGTAACCATGACTGCAACATGATCTTGCAGAACTGGTTTGTACATGACAACAGCAACATTTCCTTCTCTGTGGTGTATGTAGTCAATGCCAGATCTGACATATCCTGTTTTCCTCATAAGCTGTTACCAGTTTCCAGCTGCCATCCACATTCCCCCTTACCCCTCACTGCAGCTAATGGCTCAGTCATTGTCACCTGCTGCTCCCACAACCAATCTGTTGACCTAGGCCACAATCAAGATTTCCCATGGACTTTCTCCACTGTCAACATCACAGATCCAATCCTTGGTGCCAGTTTAATTTGCCACTACAGCCTGCTCCTTGACCTGGCGAATTGCTGTATTTTTTATGGCACATCCCACAATCACATCCCACAATCACATCCCCTGCAAATCCTGCGTAGCCCTCACTTTGCTGTCAAGCAGCTATCCTATTCTGCCTCTTTTGCTGACCTCCTCATGGAACTCCCTTTCCTCATCTGTTCTTCCAGCACCCTCCAGGAGGAGCACCATGACACTATGAGGTGCACTACATAGTGATGAAGCTGGACCCTGAGGTTTCCTGCCACCTGCCATTGGGGATGGTGGTTATCACTGAAACAACGGGTTTTCGGTTATATCGGTATTTTCCAATGGCAGATGAACCTGACAGTTAAAACTCCTCAAAATAACCAATTTATAAGATAACTGATTTTCAGTTTTTTATTTCCATTATTTCCAGTAATAAATATGTAACTCAAACAAAGTTTAAAAATTTTGACTCCCTCACTTTCAAGATACATGAAATCAAAATATTAAATTAAATAAGCAAATGAAAGAAAACTCAGGCCATACACTGTTTGTTGCTTTTTTCAAAAATGGTTAGTGGTCAGATACAACAACAAATCACCAGTATGCTACTGCTGATTCCAATTCTTTGAAACTGTGCTCAAAAATCAAGTTGTAATCATGGATCATACCACTATTTGGGCAAAACGAATATTCAGTGCTAAAGATGAAACCTGAGTTTGAAAAACTCTATTTTGTCACGCTAATTTGTCTGTTTTCAATGGCTACAAGAAGATAGAGACATACTATGTAAGTACAGGCTGCAGGTCAGCTACTTTCTACTTTTATTTTAAACTATTAATGAATTATGTAAGTCTGCAAGCCTTTGTGGCCACTGTCACTGAAGCTAAAATCTTCTGGGTTGTTAGGTCACATTATACTTTTTATAAACAATCAACACTTTGATCCCTCTGCTTGGATCTTCTTCAGGATGTTTTCAATTATCTTGTCACTGATGACAGCAATATTATAGACACTTAGAAAACAGGAGAACTACTTGCAGAGAAAGCAAATGAAACTCTCAAGGAAGCTTACGATTGGTCAATAAGCAATAAAGTGACATTGAACATAAAGAAAATTAATGCTGTGAATTTCAGTTTGAAGAGGGAAAATGACAATGTTAAATTAGCCCTTTAAATGGTCTGGACGTGTTAACACGCATGCCTTTGTACCTGTCCCTGTGTGCGTAGACACATTCAGAGTACTAGGTAGAAGGACTGGTGGCGCGCGTAAACACATTCAGAGCACACAGGGACAGGTACAAAGGCACGCACGTTAACACGTCCAGAGCAGTTAAAGGGTTAAATGTAGTTGGCACCTCTCTAGACTGTGTAACAAATGCAAAATTTCTAGGAATGAATATTGATTCTCATTTGAAGTGGTGTGAACACACAAAGGTACTTGCAAACAGAATGTCATCAGTCTGTTATGCCCTTAGAATCCTATCATCAGTGTGTAACATGCAGTGTCTTTTAGTTACATACTATTCATACGTACACTCAGTTCTTAGCTATAGCATTCTTTTTTGGGGAACAAATGCACAAAATATGAACACAATTTTCACACTCCAGAAAAGATCCATAAGAACTGCAACCAAAAATAGTAGTAAAACTCATTGTAAAGATCTGTTTGAAACACTGGGGATTTTACTGCTCCATGTGAATACATTTACCAGTCAATTGTACATATCAAAAATGACATTGGTAATTACTGCACAAACAGTTCTGTCCATGACCATGGAACAAGAGCTGGACTGAACTAACATTTACCAAGAAAAAGACACATGATGTCATCACCATTCCCACGAGCATAGAGCACATGGAAGTGCCAACATAAATACCTTGTCCTTCTTAACAAATAACCAATTGCTGAATGCTGATTGCCAACTGCACAGCAGTCTCAGCCCTTGTCAGCTGCAGCTGTACACTGACAGTGGAGTCTATGGAGGTCGACCCTCGGCACGCCTAGCTACCAATCATCTACGGAATCACATGTATGGCTTGAAGGATACTGCTGCTGCCAGCTGCACTGCCAGCTTCTGACGCAAGGCTGATGGGGCACAGAGGCCACCATCATCCTGGAGATCTGCTGGGGGCTTGACCTGCCTGACCTGGAGACTGTCCATCATCTGCCTTCAAGTGTGTGTGCATCACTACTGCTCATCCTGTTGCTATGGTAGACACTGATGCTCTTGGCTTCTGTTCCCCAAAGGGGGGCTGAGAGCTGACCCCTGCGAGCCGGTGAATATTTCAGGTGGACCTGGAGCGAGACTCCAGAGTGCAAATCTTCCATGTCCACAAGAAAACTTTGGAGACTGATATGCAGAACTGAAGGCTGTTGGATTCCACAGTCGATAGCTGTCCATGACACAGGAGCTGGCACCCAATGCTTCGCTGTGCTGGGGATACTGCACGACGAGCGCAAGCTGGCCTTCCAACATTGAAGAGGCACTACTCCACTGGCCCAGCTTCAGTGCAGTGCTTTGGAAGACAATCCTGTATTACTACCTAAAAATTGTGTTATTGTCAATTATGTTTCTTTGGTGCTCTGCAGCATAACTGGTATCTCATCATTGCCCAGCTTCGGTGCAGTGCTTTGGAAGACAATACTGTACTACTACCTAAAAAATGTGTTATTGTCAATTATGTTTCTTTGGTGCTCTGCAGCATAACTGGTATCTCATCATTGCCCAGGTTCAGTGCAGTGCTTTGGAAGACAATACTGTACTACTACCTAAAAAATGTGTTATTGTCAATTATGTTTGTTTGATGCTCTGCAGCATGACTAGTATCTCATCACTGCATCTTGCCCCACTCTCACCCAATGACTGTACGAGTCTGGGACCAGATCCCTACAGTACTATTTTGTTTCCAATAATATCAGAAGGCCTTTGGAATATTATGGCTGTGGACCTTTTTAGATCACTGCCTTGTGACTACAGAGGAATGGCATGCATTTTTGTGATAGTTGAATGTTGGTGTATATTGGTGAAACTATATCCTTTAAAAAGGACTACTCCAAATATTGTAATACATAAATTGAGGGTCATTATTTTAAGAATATAGGTAAACCAACATTTTATTGCTGTAGAACGAGATGACAAAAGTCATCAGATAACACATAAACCGATGGTGGTAGTATAGTGCATAGAAGGCAATTCACTATAATTATAGTCACACAATGGGAATTAACAGCCTCTGAATGCAGAATGGTAGTTGGAGCTAGACGCATGTGATGTTCCCTTTTGGAGATCATCAGGGAATTCAATATTCCACAATCCACAGTGTCAACAGCATGCCGAAAGTACCAAATTTCTGGTATTACCTCTCACCATGTACAGCGCAGTGCCCAATGGCCTTCACTTAACAGCTGAGGCCAGCAGTGTTGGCATGGAGTTGTCGGTGCTAACAGACAAGCAACACGGAGTGGGGTTTTTTTTTTTTTTAATAAAAATACAAAATAAAAAAAATAAAAACACATAAATCAATGTAGGATTTATGACGAGCGTATTCATTAGGGTGGTGCAGTGAAACCTGGTATTAATGGGCTATAGCAGCAGATGACCGACACCAGTGTCTTTGCTAACAACATGACATTGCCTGCAGTGCATCTCCTGGACTCATGACCATTATTAGTTGGACCCTACATGACTGGTAAACCACTACCTCATCAGATGTCCCAATTTCAATTGGTAAGAGATGATGACAGGGTTCAAGCACAGACCACACAAAGCCATAGACCCCAGTTATCAACAAGGCACTATGCAAGTTGATGGTGGGTCTATAATGGTGTGGAATGTGTTTAGAAGGAATGGAGTGGGTCCTCTGGTCCAGCTGAACCAAACACTGACTGTTTCAGATACTTGGAGACCACTTGCAGTTCTCGTATTAAAAACCACAGGCACAGTACAGGCAGTGATAAAGTAATTGAAACATTCTATCAGTTATATGATGGAGCCTTTGAAGTTATCAGTATACGAAAATCCAAGGTTACGGTGCTAGCCAATCTCACTACTGGAAAGGTCAAGGGAATGTTTAGCACACAAGATATATAATAGAAACAATCTCGAAATTTTGGTCACTGAAGTAACGTTATCATCTCTGGAATGTGGTTGGGTACTTGGATGCAATAAATGTTTGACAAGTAATGATTTGGGAGGGCATTTTTTGGGAAAGTTTCACAGGTAATGATAATATGATTGAATTTGTACAATTTTTAATAGTTTAATAGTGGCTAGTTTCACTTAGTATGAACAGTCAACTTATTCTCATTTTTGCCATGCCTAGAGAATTTCTTATTCTCATTTTTGCTACACCTAACAAATTTAAGAATGGACTAAATGTACGTTTAAACAGTCACTCTACCTTTGTAGTCTGGTTTGGATAATGGATCGGAGCCACCATGCACCTTGCATCACTCTCCATAGGCTTTCCATAAAAGGGTAGTCAAGCAGTAATAGTTGACTGCAACAGACGTAGCAACAGATAAGAAAACCACTTTTGTGACATTTACGAGTTTCTAACCAGGAGTGAATTTTATTATATCAATGGTGTGCTTTAATCGTTTAGTTTCTTGAGTTTCTGCGTGTAAATTTAAAATCTAATAGCCAAAGTTCTCACATTTTCATTTGCGTCAGAAAGTAAACCGATTTTGTGATATATTACAAGTTCCTTAACAAGGGCAAATTATTTAGTTTCACCCGAGTGCTTCGGTAGTTAGGTTTTTGAATATCTGTGATTACTTCACACAGTTCGTGTGTTATCGTCAGGGTCTACATAGAGTTGCGCAGCACATGCCAATAGTCTGTTTATCTGCATTGTTTAGTTTTCCATGGTCTTTGGTATGGACAAGGACTGTGATTGTTGTGTATGGATGTGAGCCTGGTTGGTGACACTCCTCTCTCAGCTTCAGGCTGTAATGGCTTCGGTTACACAGCTTGAGGCTGCAGTGGGTGGGCACCACTGTTGTGGGCCGGCCATACGGATCCAACGGACGTCCAGCACGTCAGAGTCCTCCGAATGGTCCTCACCAGTGGTCAACCCAGTTACTGCTCGCACTGAGGCTGACCCCCCACCTGCGGTCAAGTGGAAGGTCGCCCCAGGGCGAAGCAGGCAGCTAAAGACTTCCCAGGTGGCTGCACATAAGGCTCCCCGGTTTGTCGGACAAACAAGTTCCAGGTGCTGTCTGTGGCTGACACTGTCACTGAGCCGGATGCTGTCACCTGTCCTGTTTAAGAGGAAACCACTCAGCCTGCAAGATCCGGGCAATCGCAGAGGGTTGGACTATTGGTAGTTGGGAGCACCAAAGTTAGGTGCGTTATGGGGCCCCTCAGGGACTTGGCTGACAAGGAGGGTAAGAAAACCAATGTGGGGGTTGGGTTGTTTTGGGGAAGGAGACCAGACAGCGAGCTCATCGGTCTCATCGGATTAGGAAAGGACGGGGAAGGAAGGCGGCCGTGCCCTTTGAAAGGAATCATCCCGGCATTTGCCTGGAGCGATTTAGGGAAATCACAGAAAACCTAAATCAGGATGGCCGGACGCGGGATTGAACCATCGTCCTCCCGAATGCGAGTCCAGTGGAAAACCGATGTGCACTCCTTGTGCATACCGGGTGGAGTCATTCCAGATGTGGAAAGGGTCCTCCTGGATGCCATGAAGAGCACAGGGAGCAGCCAACTGCAGGTGGTTGCTCACATCGGTATCAATGATATGTGTCACTCTTTGGATCAGAAGAGATTCTCTCTGGTTTCGAGCGGCTAACAGAAATTGTAAAGGCTGACAGTCTTGCTTGCAAGATGACAGCAGAGCTGACCATTTGCAGCGTAGTCGACAGGACCGATTGCGGACCTCTGGTACAGAGCCAAGTGGAGGGTCTGAATCAGAGGCTCAGACAGTTCTGCGACTGTGTAAGCTGCAGATTCCTCACCTTGTGCCAAAGGGTGGTTGGGTTTCGGGTTCCGCTAAATAGGTCAGGTGTCCACTAAGCGCAGGAGGCGGCTACACGGGTAGCAGGGGCTGTGTGGCGTGGACTGGGTGGTTTTTTAGGTTAGAAGGTTTCGGGAAAACATAAGATGGGCTTCAGTCACAAAAGGTGCAGGCTGAACACAGGGAGAACATAGGTACAGGAACCACTTGTATAACAGTTGTAAATTGTCATAGCTGTGTTGGGAAAGTACCAGAGCTCAAAGTGGTAACAGAAAGCACTGATGCTCAAATCATTATAAGCACTGAAAGCTGGCTAAAGCCGGATATAAGCTCAGCTGAAATTTTTGCGAAGAACCTAATGGTGTTCCGAAAAGATAGGCTAAACATGGTTGGCGGTGGCGTGTTTGTTGCTGTTAGAAGTGGTTAAACTTGTCGCGAAACTGAAGTAAATACTTCCTGTGAGTTAGTATGGGCAGAGGTCATTGTTGGTAACTGGAATAAAATAATAATTGGATCCTTTTACTGACCTCCCAGTTCAGATGATACAGTTGCTGAGAGGTTCAAAGAAAACTTGAGTTTGATTTCAAACATGTAACTGATTCATACGATAATAGTTGCTGGTGACTTTAATTTACCCTCGATATGTTGGCAAAAATACATGTTTAATTCCGGAGGTGCGCATAAAATATCATCCGAAATTGTGCTAAACGCATTCTCTGAAAATTATTTCGAGCAGTTAGTTCATGAGCCCACGTGAAATGGTTGTGAAAACACATTTGATCTGTTAGCAACAAATAATCCTGAGTTAATAACCTGCATCAAAACCGAAATAGGGATTAGTGAACACAGGGTTGTCGTAGCGAGATTGAATATTGTAATCTCCAAATACTCGAAAAATAAGCGAAAAATATACCTATTCAAAGAAGCAGATAAAAATTCACTTGATGCCTTCCTGAGAGACAATCTCCACTCATTTCAAATTAATAATATGAGTGTAGACCAGATGTGGCTTAAATTCAAAGACATAGTATCGGCAGCAACTGAGAGGTTTATACCAAATAACTAACAAATGAAGGAGCTGATCCTCCTTGGTACACAAAACGGGTTAGAACACTGTTGCAGAAACAATGAAACAAACATGCTAAATTTAAAGATACGCAAAATCCCCAAGATTTGGGATCCTTTACAGAAGCTCGAAACTTAGCGTGGAGTTCAGTGCGAGACGCCTATAACAGTTTCCAAAATGAAACTTTGTCTCGAAACCTGGCAGAAAATTCAAAGAGATTCTGGTCGTATATGGAATATGTTAATGGCAAGAAACAATCAATGCCATCTCTGCGTGATAACAATAGAGATTATATCGAAGACAGTGCTGCCAAAGCAGATTTACTAAACACAGCCTTCCAAAATGCCTTCACAAAGGAAGATGAATTCGAATCGAGAACAGCAGCCAACATGTGTAATGTAGAAGTAAATATCCTCGGAGTAGTGCAGAAACTCAAATCACTTAATAAAAGCAAGTCTTCTGGTCCAGACTGTACACCAATTAGGTTCCTTTCAGAGTATGCTGATGCTTTAGCTTCATACTTAACAATCATATACAACCGTTCGCTTGACGAAAGATCCGTACCCAAAGACTGGAAAGTTGCAGGTCACACCAATATTCAAAAAAGGTAGTAGGAGTAATCCACTAAATTACAGGCCCATATCGTTAACGTCGATATGCAGCAGGATTTTAGAATTTACAGGGTGTCCCAGCTATCTTGTCCACCCAAAATATCTCTGGAACAATAACAGCTATTGGAAAACGACTCATTACATTCATCTTCTATGTCCTACCTGAACTTCCCAAATCAAAACATTTTTACCTAGACAATGGTAAAACTTCTAGTCCACTTGCTCGTTTCACTAAAACAATCAACATGAATTTCACTATTACGAGTGAATGATTAACTGTCACTTGCGCTAGATCTACAGTAAAGTAAAGTTTTAACATTGAACGGCATTACCTTTTTAGTAACGGATTAATGATAAGCGAAGTTAACTGTGACTAACGTTGCGGTACACAGATATGTTACAGAACCGCATCACCCCTAGCCTATGGGATAAATACCTGCTGGAATGTACGACGTTAATGCAGGATGGCAGCAGACCGTATTATTCGTTTCGGACCTCTTGATAAGTATGGAGGTGTGATTACACATGTCAATCACATTGCGATCACGGGCAGCATGGGGTTCATGCCTGAGCCTCAGGACGTGCGCTATCAGCGCATGTCGGGTGTTTCAAGCGTCAACTTCGCGTCTTAATATCTCGGGATGTAATGGGAATATTGCGATGCAATCAACACCATTGTGCATGTGCTTTGTCATGCTATGGATTGCTGAAGAAAAAATATAGGAGGTCCATTTAAAAAAAACATAATTTTGTGTTAAAAAAAAACATATGCTTTCGTTTAAGAATGTTTCCAAATATGTACATTCATGGGCCCCAGCCCTACATTGATACCGGTGAAAGTCATTTTCCAATAGCTGTTATTGTTCCAGAGATATTTTGGGTGGACAAGATAGCTGGGACACCCTGTATATTGTGTTCAAACATTATGAATTACCTCGAACGAAATGGCCTATTGACACACAGTCAACATGGGTTTAGAAAACATCGTTCCTGTGAAACAAAACTAGCTCTTTATTCACATGAAGTGCTGAGTGCTATTGACAAGGGATTTCAGGTCAATTCCGTATTCCTGGATTTCTGGAAGGCTTTTGACACTGTACCACACAAGCGGCTCGTAGTAAAATTGCGTGCTTATGGAATATCGTCTCAGTTGTTGTTGTTGTTGTTGTGGTCTTCAGTCCTGAGTCTGGTTTGGTGCAGCTCTCCATGCTACTCTATCCTGTGCAAGCTTCAGGCTGCAGCACGTACTGGGAGATCGTTTCAGTTATGTTACTGGATTTGCTATTTCCTGTCAGAGAGGTCACAGTTCATAGTAACAGACGGAAAGTCATCGAGTAAAACAGAAGTGATTTCAGGCGTTCCCCAAGGTAGTGTTATAGGCCCTTTGCTGTTCCTTATCTATATAAACGATTTGGGAGACAATCTGATGAGCCGTCTTTGGTTGTTTGCAGATGATGCTGTCGTTTATCGACTAATAAAGTCATCAGAAGATCAAAACAAACTGCAAAACAATTTAGAAAAAATATCTGAATGGTGCAAAAAGTGGCAGTTGACCCTGAACAACGAAAAGTGTGGGGTCATCCACGAGTGCTAAAAGGAATTCATTAAACTTCGGTAACATGATAAATCAGTCTAATCTAAAACCCGTAAATTCAACTAAATACCTAGGTATTACAATTACGAACAACTTAAATTGGAAAGAACACGTAGAAAATGTTGTGGGGATGGCTGACCAAAGACTGCGTTTTATTGGCAGGACACTTAGGAAATGTAACAGACCTACTAAGGAGACTGCCTACACAACGCTTGTCTGTCCTATTTTAGAATACTGCTGTGCGGTGTGGGATCCTTATCACATAGGACTGACGGAGTACATCGAAAAAGTTCAAAGAAAGGCAACATGTTTTGTACTATCGTGAATGTCCAGGAATGTTTCTTCTGGCCCTACGTCCAACAGGAATGTTGCACTTGGGCCCATGCATGCAACCTGTGTCAGCGCATTAAAGTGCGGACATCATGTCCACATGTCCTGTGTTCCATTTCTCGCTGTCAAGTACTGGTTCTCCCATGCTCACATCAACTTCATCAGCTCCCTTCCATCTTCAGACAGCTGCTGCAATCTTCTCACAGTGCTAGACTGGTTTACGATCTCTCCAGAAGACGTCCCCATCCCGGACATTTTGGCCGAAACGGTTGCTGTGGTGTTCATCAATGCCTGGGTTTCGCATTTCAGCTGCCCCTGCCACAAACATCAAACCACAGACACCAATTCAATTCACTTCCTGTTGATTCAAAACCCTGCTCAAGACTTGCAGGACCCTCAGTCATTTTACCTTCAGCTACTATACTGCAGCCAACAGCACGGTGAAACATTTCTATTGCACTTTAAAATCCCTTACCTACTACGACACAAAATGGTCTGCCACCCTGCCACTGATTCTGTTAGCTTTGTGGGTGGCCTGCAAGGCTAACTTAGAAGTGTTTGCAGCCAACCTGATATATGGGCACCCTCTAGCACTACCCGCCCCAAACCACTACTACCTGTGTCCCAGCTTATGTCCAGCAGCTTCAAAACTGTATGGACCAACTCCAATTGACACACCCATGGACCATGCTGAGTGCTCGACTTCTGTGCGCCATGACCTCACTTTGTGCACTCATGTAATGCTCCATGTTGACATCTGCCAATCCCTACTCTGCCCACAGTACCTGGGTTGTCACCTCATTTTACAATGAAACAAAAAGAAACATTTAGCATGCATCTTCATGGCCGCCTTTCAGATGTGTCCACTGATGGGTTAAAAGTAGCTTATGTGCTCACCCTCAACAATGCCCATACACTGCTGATGGTCAAGGTCTTCTTGACCAGTGCTGACACCACTGATGCTACGGCCACTGCCGCCAGCAGCGCCGCTGCCCCCACCACCATACCCATCAGGGTTGCTGAATCACCAGCTGGCACATGGAACCCAGATGCAGCCACCTCACTCCCCTTCATTTTCCCTCCCATTTACACTTCTCAGCACATGGAGCCTGACACTGAGCACATGACATACGATGTTGGATCTAACACCTCACTACTACTACTACTACTACTACTACTACCACCACCACCACCACCACCACCACCACCACCAGATATAGTCGCAGGTGACACTTCTCCAGCACCCCGAGTTACCACTGTACCCCGCTGACATGCCAGCATCTCATTAGCGTATCTGGCACACAGCAGCAGCAGCATTCACCAATGCACGCGCACTCCAGCGCACACTACCTCACTGTGCCATGTTGTATGTGCCCTGCCTGCCCAAATGCCTCCTCCTCATCCCACACTCATTGAGACTCACCACTTTACAGCTCCTCATCCTGCCAGATGCCCCCTCAGCATCTGTTGCTGTACTACACAGCACCTTGTTTCCTGAGTTGCAGTCCCAACTACATTGCATCTCACCAGCCACGGCTTCAGCCATGCGGTCCAGCTCACTGTTCTGCTGGTCATCTGACAAGTGTTCTAGACTGCCCCACCCACCACCATGCTCAGCATGTTGTCATCACCATCATATCACTCCGACTGCCTGCAGCAGCCACCTGCTTCCCCCCTTCACATGCTGCACCACCACGCCCCTCTGTCAACACAGTGCCTGGTAGGCACCATGGACCCCGCCTGTCACCCGCACGTGCTACTGCAACCAATGCATATCACTCAACACACACTAGTGTTTGACACCTCGGAGCTACATTCAGTGTAGTTACCCCTGATGTCCACCTTTCACAGGAGAGGCCAAGGGGGGACGGGGAGTTGGTGACATAGCAGACCACTCTCCCCTCACAGTTGCACCTAGACACTGTCCAAAGCACCAGCACCTTAGTGGACAGTTACTGTCTGGAATGTCTTTCCCCCCACTACTGCAATCTGCCTACTGGTGCATCCATGCAGAATTCCTATCCATATGTTAGTCAAGCATTCATGAGTGATGAACTGTCAATTCACCATATGTATGAATGCTCCTCCTTTTGCTGTGAATCGTGCTGCTGTTTGGGACCAGTGCTTTCAATGAGGACCTGAAGACTGCCACATGATGACTATTCAAGGACAGATAGCTTGCGACTGCCACAGCTTCCCAAGCAGGACAAAATCCAGCAGTTCATGACTCGCACACCATTTTCCCTTTAGTTTTCATGAGACACTCTGGAGAGCCACCTTCCACTTTCCTGAGCTGAAAATTCCACTTGCAGCAACACATAAACAGCACTGATAAACTGAGAACCTGCACTGCCAAATTATACCTTAACTGTGTACAGATCACATATTCCCTTTTTGTTTATGTTAAATGAAATGTAGTAGTGTCTACCTCAATAAATTGTTTGTACTGCTGAAAATTTGCCCCCCTTGGTTTTTCATTTCTTCACCGGAACATGTGTTCCATGGTGTTCCCCATCTCCTTCTTTTCCCCATAATTTCCCTTGTCCAATAACTGTGATGTATGTTGTGCAGTGAAATATTTTTGGCACTGTCAGCATGATGACAGTATTGAACCTGAAAGAACTTAACATTTTTGTTGACAGAAAATGTCATTAATCCTTAAATTAGAAAATACTGTGTGTGTCAAATATGTAATAATGCGAAACAATTGGAAGATTGTGGTAAGACCGTAGGACAGTCAAGAAGACTTCTTTTTAAAGCAGAACCTAGTTGCATGTGATACACATTAAGTTTCAGTTGTAAAGAAAAGATAATAATAAATGATTAAATAGTGATATTAAGACATCAGCACAGCTGATGCCTTTAAAGTAATTTTTTTTATTTCAAGGGAAAAATGCGGATTATCAATTAGAAGCTTTCAAAAGCAAACCAGGAATGATATGGATGTTTGGAGGGGATTAAAAATTAATTAGTGAGAAGGAAAACATGAGTAATAATCAGTTATTTGTTGTATAATTCAAAGAATGGCATTGTCTTATGGTATTTCATATTTGAATTAGATGGCTCAGAAAACAGAAACATGCATATGTTTTTAGTTGGGGTGGCATGTGTGAAGGTACAGAATTTGGATGAATATAAGATGATTTTCTATTTCAGGATCTTACATCTATTACAGCATTCATGCAAAGATTTTCTAGTGTGAAACAATTTAGGAAGGCGGAATGCAGTATTTCAGCATTCTCTCAGCCACCTTCTGTTTTGGTGTGAGTAAAGTCACTTATGACTGAACAGTTGATTTTGATCTGCATACTAACTTACAAAAGACCACAACTTTTAGAATATTTACTCGTGTATCGGCAAAATTTTGCTTTTGAATTCACTGAGGGCTTCTTGCACTGCTCTCCTCACACTCATATTGGTTTCATTTAGCTACTGTTTGTAAACTATGCTTTAACTTTTCTTAATTCAGAGATACAGCATTCTCTGCTTTCATTGCAGTTTTCTAACACAGCTACTGAACCACAGCGGTCATTTCCTGCTTTGCAGATACTTATCTAAGGCTTACTGTACAATGCTTTTGAGTTTTATCCACTTGCCCTTGACACATTCATCACCAGAAATGAATCTTTGATGATGACTACTCAAATACTCTGTGATCTGTATTCTGTCCCTTTCTTAACATATCTTTAACACCTGTAGTCACACTGATACTGCCACAGCTTTATGATTACCAGTTTGGTTCTGTTAATTACGGGGAGGTTTAGTTACAACATGGTTTAGGTACTGGGAGTCTAAGACATTACCTTTACATGTTGTTTCTTCAAATATTTGGTAAGAGTAATCTTAAGACAGTAAGAACAATCTCACACAAATTCTTGTCTTTGGAATCAGTTTTAATCACATAACTCTCTGTTGTGACAGTGCCACGAGATTTAAAAGTGCCGCTACGTCAGTACGCGAACACGGCGATAGAGGCGCTCCGCAGCTCGGCCGAGCGCGGGAGCGCCACCTGGCTATGAACGGCGCCGGCCGCATGTCACGGCACGGGAGTCGAATGACAGATACGGAGTTAATAACATGTAACCTACTATTATTTCTACTTTTGTATATCCACGCAATTTATTAGTGATTAAACGTTATAACACTTTTTGGCGACGAGGTCGGATATTTTTTTTCCTGCGTTGTGGAATTGTGTGTTCGTGTCAGGGCAGACATGGAACAGCTTATGCAAGCACTCATTGAACAACAAACACAGCTGACGGCTGCTATTCAGGCACAACAAACACAGCTGACGGCTTCTATTCAGGCGTTGTCGACGTCGCTTACTCATCGTCTGTCTTCCTCTTCTCCGCCTCCATTCCCTCCTTGCGACGAGGCCGCTGAAGACTGGGAGGATTATGAGAAGCGGTTGCGGCAACACTTCTTGGCTTTCGGCGTTGTCAACGCTCCTATGTGCAAGTCGTTATTTCTATCTTGGATTTCCCCACGGATCTATCAGCTGCTATCTCAGTTAGCCCCTCTGCGGAACCCTGCCTCTCTGTCCTTCCAAGAAATGTGTGAATTATTGTCTAACTATTATCAAAAAAACACCCACGTCGTTGCCGCCCGCGTGGCGTTCTACCGGTGTCATAAACAGCCCCATCAATCCTACCAGGCTTGGGCGGCGGAACTACACGGTCTGAGTAGGAAATGTCAGTTTGTCACGGACACTCATCATGAGTCTTATGCTGATTCAATGGTTCGGGACGCTATTCTACGTCTTGCTCCTGATAAAAAAGTTCGGCAACGTGCCTTACAACTGCCAAACCCGTCGTTGTCGGAAGTTCTCAGCATCGCTCAATCTCTTGAAGTATCTCACGCTGCTGGTGGGCAAATAGACGCATGGTGTGATGTGGGCGCTGTACAGACCACTTCCGAGGCGGACAATGTGCCTGTTTCACAAGGGAACGACGATGTGGCGGCGGTTCACTCGCGTCAACAACGTCGCGTTGGGCCACCACGCTCGCAGCGAAAACAGCAACCACAGAAGCAGATTCGTTCCGCACTTCCTTCTTGTCCACGTTGTTTCGTACAGCATGACAGGGCCGCATGTCCAAAACGTTGGGCCACGTGTAATTCATGTAGGAAAAAAGGCCAAATTGCTTCTGTGTGTCAGTCCCCTAAAGTTCCTGTCGACGAGGACGAGGCATTGGACATGGATGTTAACTGTGTGCTTTCTCAAACAAATAAGTTGTTTGTTACTGTTCGTGTTCTGGATAAAGAAATTTGCATGCAAGTGGACACTGGCTCTGCAGTAACTCTCATTAATTCTCGCACGTATTTGGAGTTGGGCTCCCCTCCCTTGTCTCCCATTACGCGAAATCTGCGAACTTATAATAAGCAGAAAATTCCTATCGTTGGCCAGTTTGATGCTTCCACTGCCTACAAGTCTGTTGTTAGGCCCCTCACGTTTTATGTGGTGGATCATGCGGGCACGGAAAACCTGTTCGGTTAAGATGCTTTCCAGTTGTTCGGGTTCTCCATTGATGATGATGTGCACCTCATATCTGAGGATATTCCGTATCAACAGCTGGATGGATTGTGTTCTGAATTCTCGTCCGTGTTCTCTGCTGGTCTGGGTCGGGCCAAGGATTTTGAAGCCCACATTACTCTTAAACCTACAGCTCGCCCTAAGTTTTTCAGGGCACACCCTATTCCGATGGCGTTGCGTGCGCCTGTCAAGGCTGAGATAGACAGGTTAACAGCTTCAGGGATTCTCCTTCCTGTTACCTCCAGCGAATGGGCATCGCCAATCGTGGTGGTTTCTAAACCAAACGGGAGTCTGCGATTGTGCGGTGATTTTAAAGCTACTGTCAATGCCCAGAGCCTCATTGACACTTATCCTCTTCCCCGTCCTGAGGAGTTATTTACCAAGCTCGCTGGGGGCCAGTTCTTTTCCAAACTTGACTTATCGGAGGCGTACCATCAGTTGCCGTTGGATGCGTCTTCCCAGGAATTTCTCGTCATCAAAACTCCTTGTGGGTTGTATCAGTACCAGCGGTTACCATTTGGCGTCGTTAGCGCGCCGGCCATTTTTCAGTGGTTTTTGGAACAGCTCACGGCTTCCGTTCCCGGCTGCATAAACTATCTGGATGACATTGTTGTCACGGGGGCCTCCACTGAGGAGCACCTTCGCAACTTGCGTTCACTGTTTCGGGTTCTGCATTCGGCTGGGTTGAAGTGCAATCTGGACAAGTCACAGTTCTTCCAACCCTCCATTGTTTATCTTGGTTTCCACTTGTCCCGTGAGGGTATACGTCCTCTACGACAGCATGTTGCGGCCATTACCGCTCTACCCCGGCCGTCTACGGTCAAGGAACTTCAGGCGTTTCTAGGCAAGATTGCTTATTATCACAAATTCATTCCCTCTGCGGCGGCGGTGGCTCATCCTCTGCATCAGCTGTTATGCAAAAACGTTCCTTTCTGCTGGTCCGACAAGTGTGAGCAGGCTTTTGTCCGCCTGAAGGCTCATTTGCAGTCGGCGCCTTGTCTTGCCACATTCCGTCCGGGTCAGCACTTGGTTCTGGCGACTGACGCGTCACAGTATGGCCTAGGGGCTGTTCTCGACCATTGGTATGAGGATGGGTCAGAACGACCCATCGCCTACGCTTCCAAGACCCTCAACGATGCCCAACGGCATTACTCTCAAATCGAAAAGGAGGCGCTCGCTATCATTTATGCTCTAAAAAAGTTCAGCGTTTTTTTGTATGGTTCTAAGTTTCACCTCATCACCGACCACAAGCCGCTGGTCTTTCTGTTCAGCCCCTCGGCGTTGCTTCCAGATAAGGCAGCTCACCGCCTGCAACGTTGGGCCTTATACTTGTCTCGTTTTCACTACGAGATTCACTATCGCCCCACGGCCCAGCACGCCAACGCTGACGCGTTGTCGCGTTTGCCGATGGGCCCCGACCCGGTTTTCGATCGAGATGAACTACTCTGTTTCCACATTGATGAGGAAGAACGTCGTGCGGTTGAGGGTTTTCCACTTACCGGTTCGCACGTCGCGTCGGCTACTGCGCGGGACCCGGTCCTGCGTCAGGTGATCGGTTTTGTTCAACGGGGTTGGCCGGACAGGATCAAGGGCCGGGCAACAGATCCCCTTCGCAACTACCATGCCTTGCGCCTTCGTCTGTCTGTTCGTGAGGGTGTTGTTCTTATGGCCACGGATGGCGCATCTCCACGGGTCATGGTGCCAGCCTCTCTTCGCACAGATGTTCTCAAACTATTGCATGAAGGCCATTGGGGGATTTCTCGGACTAAGTCCCTGGCCCGCAGGCACGTTTATTGGCCCGGTATTGATTCGGACATCGCCCACATGGTCGCTGCATGTTGTCAGTGTGCTCAACAACTGGCTGCACCTCGTACTATGCCCTCTCTGTGGCCTGATCCGGCGCAGCCGTGGGAACGGGTGCACGCTGACTTTGCCGGCCCCTTCCTCGGCACTTATTGGCTACTGTTGATTGACGCCTTCTCAAAGTTTCCGTTTGTTGTTCGATGTCCGTCACCCACCACTGCAGCGACGACACTGGCTTTGTCCAAAATCTTTGCGCTAGAAGGTCTTCCATCCACGATTGTCACGGACAATGGCCCTCAGTTCTCTTCGCAGGCTTTCCGTGATTTTTGTACTGGACAAGGGATTCATCATGTTACAGCACTGCCCTTCCATCCGCAATCGAATGGGGAGGTCGAGCGCCTTGTCTGCACTTTCAAAAGCCAGATGAAAAAATTCCTTAGTGATTTTTCCATAGATGACGCTCTGTTGCAATTTCTGAGTTCTTATCGCTTCACGCCTCTGGGTGATCGCAGCCCTGCTGAACTCTTGCATGCCGCCAACCGCGCACTCTACTGCACCTGCTTCACCCTGTCAGGCCTTGTACTGTGTCCCCTAGCGCGGGAAAATACTCGGTGGGCGCCGACGTGTGGGCACGGGGGTATGGATCTCGCCCTAAATGGATTCCAGGGGTGGTCCAGGCTCTTCGCGGCCGCCGGCTTTGTGAAATATGTACGGACGACAGCATGGTTGTTCGCCATTACGACCAGATGCGCCCACGAGTGGTGGCCACGCCGGTGCCGCCGCCCCTTCTTTCGTCTCCACCAGCCCGATAAGCCAGTCCTGTCGCTGCTGCCGATCTTCCGGGCGTGTTGCTGCAGCCAAAGTCGCTACCGCTTCAGAGTATGCCGGAACCGGCCCCAGTCGCGACACCGCCTTCTCCGGGACCCATCTCGCTGGGGCACACCCCCAGGTCCACGACACCTATGGATGCTGCTCCGGAGTTTTCACCCATCATCTCATCCAGGGGGCGCGTTCCACGCGCAAGCTTCCGTCCTGGACATTTTCGACCATACTCTCGTGTTGCTCCGCAGGATCTTCTCGGGGCCTCCCAAGAGGCCGTGTATGTCTCCACACTGTCCGTGTCTCCAAGGAAGTGAGTGTTTTTTTTTTCAAGGGGGGAAAAGTGTTGTGACAGTGACACGAGATTTAAAAGTGCCGCTACGTCAGTACGCGAACACGGCGATAGAGGCGCTCTGCAGCTCAGCTGAGCGCGGGAGCGCCACCTGGCTATGAACGGCGCCGGCTGCATGTCACGGCACGGGAGTCGAATGACAGATACGGAGTTAATTAACATGTAACCCGCTATTATTTCTACTTTTGTATATCCACGCAATTTATTAGTGATTAAAGGTTATAACACTCTCCCATTCTATAGTATTATGATCAGGAAACACAATATTCTCCAAAATACATTGTCTATAAAAGAGTCTTGTTATAACAGTTGATCCATTTTTGGCGTAACTTCAACCTTATTATTTTACTATTTGTAATAACGTCATTCCTTATATTGGTTAACAGACACTACAGCTACTTACAGCTGTAAACATGCTGCCACCACTAGTCTACCATTGGGATATGAACACTGAGGTGACAAAAGTCAGGGAATACCTCCTAATATTGTGTCAGACTGACTTTCGCCCAGTGTAGAACAGCCACTCAATGTGGGATGGAATCAACAAGTCTTTGGAAGAAATATTGAACCACACTGCCTCTACAGATGTCCACAACTGCAAAAGTGTTGCCGGTGCAGAACTTTATGTACAAACTGACCTCTTGATTATGTCGCATAAATGTTTGATGGGATTCGTGTCTGGTGATCAAATCATCTGCAAACCAATAGTGAACAATTGTGGCCCAGTGACATGATGCATTGCCATCCATAAAAATTCCATCATTGCTTGGGAACGTAAAGTCCATGAATGGCTGCAAAAGGTCTCCAAGCCACTGGACATAACCATCTCCAGTCAATGATCCATGTAAAAACAATCCACACCATTATGCAGTCTCCACCAGCTTGCACAGTGCCTTGTTGACAAGTTGGAACCACGGCTTCATGGTGTCTGTACCACACTTGAACCTCACCAACAGCTCTTATCAACTGAAATCAGAAATCATCTTACCAGACCATGGTTTTCCAGTCACCTAGGGTCCAACAGATATGGTCGCAAGCCTAGGAGAAGCGCTGCAGGTGATGATGTACTGTTAGCAAGGGAACTCGCATCTGCTGCCATGCACATTGTAACCAAATTTTGCTGCACTGTACTAACGGATATGTTCATCATCCATCCCACACTGATTTCTGCGGTTATTTCATGCAGTGTTACTTGTCTGTTCCCACTGATAAATCTATGCAAACACCATTGCTCTCAGTTGTTAAGTGAAGGCCATCAACCACTGCGTTGTCCATGGTGAGAGGTAATGCCAGAAATCTGGTATCCTCGGCACACTCTTGACACTGTGGATCTCAGAATATTGAACTCCCTAACGATTTCAAAAATGGAGTGTCTCCAACTACCATTCCAGGTACAAAGTCTGTTAATTCTGGTCAGGGAGCCATAATTACATTGGATGCCTTTTCACATGAATCACATAAGTACAAATGACAGCTCTGCCAATGAATTCCCCCATTATATCTTGTGTACACAAAACTAACACCATCAGTATATGTGCATATTGTTATCCCATGACTTTTGTCGCCTCAGTGTATTTCAGCCTCAATTTAGAATTTTGCTGCTATTCACTTTCAGCCAACTTTCTGCATTTAATGCATTCTGGGAAGGAAAAAAATGGGGACAGAAATAGTAAAGGTCATGTACATGTACATACAAATAACTGATTACAGTTTCAGAAAAATTGGATTAATTATTCAAGAGAAAGAGTTTCACAAATTGAGCAAGTAAGTAACGCATTAGTCCACATCTGGCACTTATGCAAGCAGTTATTTGGCTCGGCACTGATTGATAAGAATTGTTGGATGTCCTCCAGATGGATATCATGTCCAATTCTGTTCAATTGGCAGATTAGGTAGTCAAAATCCTGAGCCAGTTGGGTGCCCTGCCCATGTCGCTCCAAACGTTCTCAATTGGGGAGAGATCTAGAGATCTTGCTGGCAAAGGTTTTGTTGACAAGCATGAAGACAGGCAGTAGAAACACTCGACGTTTGTTGGCAGGTATTATCTTGCTGAAATGTAAGCCCAAGATAGCATGCCATGAAGGGCAACAAAATGGATTGTAGAATATTGTCGACATACTGGTGTTTTGTAAAGGGGTCCTGCTATGAAAAGAAATGGCCCCTAGACCATCACTCCTGGTTGTTGAGCTGTATGGTGGGCAACAGTCAGGCTGGTATCATACCACTGTCAGGGGTGTCTCCAGACTTGTTTGCTGGTCATCAGTGCTCAATTTGAAGCAGAACTCATCACTGACAACAACTCTACTCCAATCAAAGAGATTCTGGGCCAAAGACATGCCTGGAGATAGGTGGGATATCAACCTGACTTTGACCACTATATGACCCAACAACTGGGAGTGATGGTCTTAAGGTGCCTTTCTCTTTGTAGAAGGACCACTTTGGTTGCCATCCACGGCACTCTTACAGCCAAAGTTACATTGACGATATTCTACGCCCTGTTTTGTTGTCATTCATGACAATCCAGCCTGGGCTTACACTTCAGCAAGATAATGCCAACCCCCACAACGAGTTTCTGTTGCTTGTGTTTGTGCTTGCCAAACCCTACCTTTGCCAGCAAGGTCACTAGATCTCTACCCAACTGAGAATCTTGGGATCATTATGGGTAGGGCCTCCAACCAGCTACGGATTTTGACAATCTAACATGCCAGTTGAACAGAATTTTGCACGTATCCCTCAGGAGAACATTCAACAACTCAATCAATCAATGCCAAACTGAATAACTGCTCATAAAATAGTCAGAGGTGAACCAATACATTATTCATTTGTTCAATTTGTAGCACTTTTTTTATCAACGTATACTGTGTGGGAATTATCATCATTAATAAGAGGTAGTAACAGTAGGAAATCAACGGAAATGAGTTTACATAAACTGTAACCAAGAAAGTCTAAAAACAGACTGTGGCAAAATGTGGCACCTCTTGTCACTTCTGAGGAAAAGAATCTTCCATTAGCGGAAAGATGAAGGATGTTCCATTTGCATACAGTTCATTCTGGGCTGTGACAGCAGAAACTCGTCAGCGTAAGATCATTTACGTTGTGTGATATTCACAGTTCTTTGTGAAAATGCTTTTCCATTGATCATCAATTGTGAGCACTAATCATGAGTTTCTGTTTGAAACTACTCTTTGGTCATGATTTGCCATCATATGCACTGTCCATCATTCACATTATTGTTTTCTATCTATCTAACATACTACCAGTCTCTATTATACTACCTTCAACTGTCCAGTTATGAGGTGCATCCATAAACTAAGTTTCCCACTCATCTCACAACTAGCTAACCATATGCAGCATTGAGCAAGTGCATGCATGTGACAGAGTAATAAAATTGGAGGGCACATGTGCTAACAGAACTTTCCAAGGTCTCACAGTAGCTTCATGGCAGCAGTTGAAAACGGAGTCTTGTATTGGCAGGTCGCCAAAATCTTCATGAGGAGGAGTGCAGCATGAGGCCATCCATCATTACAGGCCAGCTTGTGGAGCTTGTGCAGGAAAGCATTATGGAGAATTGTTGAAACTTTCCTGCTGCATTACCATGACAACAGTGACAAGTTTCTGGACCAGATCATCATAGAACCAAAGCAGCAGTCAGTGTATTGGCATCACAATGGCTCTCCCTGCAATATGAAATTCAAGCCAACTGTGTTGGCACAGAAAGTGTTGTGTTCGGTACTCCGGCTCAGAAGGGAACTTCTCCTAGTCGAATCTCTATCAAGAGATGGTGGAGGCTGAGCATTACTGCAAAACAACAAATAAATTGCACCAGGCCATTCAGAACAAGCAGCGCGAAAGGTTTAGTACCGATGTTGCCTTGCTCACAACAATGCTTGGCCATACATCATGGCTCTATGGACCAGACACGTTCTACAAGCAGCAGACTTCTCTGACACAGGGATACAAAAGTTTGTCCCTGTGGTATGACAAATGTCTGAATTCCAGTGGTGAATATGTTGAAAAAGAACTCAACACTTCACGTATCTGTTTCAACAAATCTTTCAATTAAATTGTGTTTTGTTTCTGTTCACAACCCCATGGAAACTTACTTTATGGATGTGTCTTATACTTTATTCCCTCAGAAAAGTAGTTTCCAACTCTACACAATTTTCATTTAAAGCACATATAACCCATTTGTCTTCAGTTCATAATAGCAATAGTTGGATCAAATTTTTTATGAACAGTTAGCTACAATTATATCATTTTCCAAATTATGATTATATTGTGCCTCATGTGAAAAAAGCCAGTTATATTTTCTCCCAAAGTTCTGAGTTCTTTCCGTGTCCTTAACTTTTTGCTAGCTTACTGTTTTCATTATCTACTTGTGTCTGGTATGTTATGATGGACCCACAGTGTGTACACTATCATTTATTAATGCCAAAACTCATTTGGATTAAGTTTTAATTTTTCCAAATACTGTTTCAAAATTTTCTTCACACCCAGTTATTGTATGGAGTTAATGAACACGATAACCTTTGTATGCTCAGTTTCTTCTTATGTAGATGTTCAGTCAAGATATCCATTAAGGAGGGAAACCACATTAGGAGGTTCAAAAAATCTGATTTTTTTTTAATTGCATAAATCATTAGGTTAACCATTCAGGAATATGCTGTCAAAATTTCAAAGTGAAATTCGCATTCGTTTAGATGTTATGATCATCAAGTTTTAAAAAGCAAATGTACAGGTCACATCCAGAAGAGAATGGGGACTCGACTCTGAAACATTCGAAAAACTAAAAACCTTGGTGGAAAAGGCAAACTCACAGAGTCATTAGTGAAAAAGCTCAGCACTTATTACGGACTAGTGATTCGAAGACATACAGATAGTGTGCAAGACATGAAAAAAGTAATTATGGCGACATACTATCATATGATTTCCATGGATGAAAATCCAGAGGGAGAAGACAGCTGGTGCGAGTGGCAGAACAAACAGCCCACGGAACGCAACATGAACCGCACCCTACTCCATTGCACCCCGACATACAGAAGGAAATTCTTCCAATATATGAAGATTTATCAAGGGATAAATTACTGGAGAGATGTTTAGGTGCCCATACACAAAATGTGAATGGAAGTTTTAATTCCACTATTTGGCGCTTAGCTCCTAAACACTTGCACTCTGGACTAAAAGCCGTTGAGTTGGAATCGTATTTAGCAGCAGGCTTATTCACTGAAAGAAACTCATTCCTTCTGATGGTCATGAACAAGGCACGAATTGTAGTAGGCACGCAAAGCTTCAACTACAGTGAACAAATGGATAACCAGGGCGGGAACCGGCAAAACTGACGTAGTTAACTGGAAAGCACAAAACGAAGCCTATGAGGAAGAAGGAGGTTTACAATATGATGCTGGAATCGCAGATTAATTGGTAAGTATTTTACATCATTGTTAACTTCCTTGAATTTCTAGTTTCCAAGAATTTATTTTTCAAACACGTTTATCTCGAGATGACTTTTTTCACATTTCCGTGCAGTCTAACTCAAAAAGTATGCAACCGATCATTATGAAAATTGATAGTATGATTCTTTATAAAATCACAAATTATATGAACCAACTCGTGAGATGATGATATGATTTTAAGGGTATTTTCCTTTGCATAATTAGAGAAAAAAATTGTGAAAATCCAAGTATATTGTTCCAACGCCTGCAAAATCTTTGATTTTCATTGTTTATACCTGCATTGAGGTTCATATTCTTAGAAAATAAGTTATTAATAGAAAATCAAAAACTGTTTGATTTCAGATGATAATCGGAATGGCTACACTTCAGCAACTGGACGACTATAATCACAACCTTCAGCAGACATCACAGCATAACTTTGTTATTTTTGGCTGAAATTATTCAAAAAAATTCACAAAAACTGTTCAAAATATGAAAGAAATGATGTCAAAATTTAATTAAATTCTAATTAATTCTTCCCACAAAAAAAAAAAAACAAAAAAATCAGTGTCAAATAGCCTCCTTTTGTGGTTTGTCCCCTTAATATGACATGGCATTTTTATCTCAATCACAGTTCCCGTTTTTAAAATAAAAAGAACTTATACCTGCTCAACAGTTGTTCATTCTTATGAAACACGACACAGGTAATCAAAATAAACTGTCAGCTAACAACTGTATGTGGCACCTGTTTGAAGTGTGAGCATAATGATTCCAAGAGCCATACTCGTAGATATGCATTCCCACTTCTTTCTACAAATTTATCAGATTTGTCAATCCAAACCATAATTACTTTTTTGATGAATTCATTTGTGATGAAATTAGAATCATGTTGTCTGTGTTACGTACTAAAAGAGAAAAAAAATGAGCATACAAGAAGAACTGCCTTGTTTTGAGCTTTCTGGTAGAGATGCTTCAACAGCAACATCTGCTGCTTAACCTGACTTAATAAAGGAAAAGATGTTGAGACTAATACTTCATTTAAAGTTGGAAGAAGTTATGTCCTCAGATGGGAGCTGTTCTGGATGTTAAGAGAGCAGTAAAATGTCACGTCCATTAATTATCCTGCTTATTTTATTTCATTTTATACAATTAAAATTTACTTCATTACCGTGAAATATTTAAACATATCTTCAAATGTATGTAATTTTACTCATCGTAAAGCACACAAATCTACTCAGAGCATTAATGTAAAAATATTTTAGGTGTAGCTTTTATTAATTCATTCAAGTCCATAATTAGAGCATGTCATTAGCACACATTTGTTGGTGGTATATTATAAATAAAGTGGTGGTTATTTTTGTTCATGTGAAACACAAGCAAATGTGATAACACTATGAGTTTCAGAACATATGGAAATTATTGATTGCTACTCACCATATGAAGGAGGCACTAAGTGCCAGACAGGCACAATGAAAAACAACACTAGGAAGCCTGCGATTCAATCTCTCCTCTATGTGGTGAGTAGCAGTTCACCCCTTCCATACTGTTGTTATTTCATCCCAGACTTTTCACTGTATCAGTTTCAGACAACTTATTTTAATTCTATAACATTATTATCTCAATTATGATATGGGGTGATAACAGTTTTTAATTTTCTGTAGAGCTTTCATGAACATTTGAAACAGCATCCATCAATTTATTTTACCTCTGTGAGTGCTTCATTTGCAACACTTTGTATGATTCCATGTTATATTTTTAAGTCTGTGAAATGCAGTGTCTTTTTTCTTTCTTTTAGAGGATCACAGGTGCACCAGTAAGTTATGACGACTCGTAGTTGTCTTTTTCTACATTCAAAATACGTCCCACACCAGAATCGTCTGTCACAGTTGAGAAATCATCTAATCTGCAAATTTCAGCAAGGGCATTTTTAGTATATACCATTAGGAATTTGTTGTCAAGTATCATTGTCCAACAAAATATGCCTCAATTGTAGCACTTTAAGATTAATAACAATATGCAACACTTTTATCAAGAATATGTTTCTTGCCTATTTTACCTTGACTTTCTACATTTGGCCAGTGTCATCATCACTGCATATCTACTACAAGTAGCCTATGTAATCCTAAAACACAATGCTTCAATACATAATTCCCTGCTTCAATACAAAATCCCCAATCACAACAGACATCTGTTTTTGTGTCACAAAGAATGCCACATAAATCTGGTAATAAATACCAAGTAAAACCTTTTCAATGGTGTATATTTAATTACTGGCAGAGATACTGTTAGATTCGGAATCAAATTAAGACTTCTCAGGAGCCACATCACATCTGCACTGACATAATCATGGACACTAAACTTTCTTAAGCTGCTGTTCATTCTTACGCCTACCTGAAAAAAAGAGAAAACTCTGACGTTAAATGCATTATATTTTCAGTTGCAAAGGATTTATATTTTAATCTCATTTGCTTTGAACACGAATCCAACGTCAACATTTAGAACAACATTCCACAAATGTTTTTTATATAGAGCTGACATAGACTACGGGTAAGAGGCATTCTTTCACAAGTGGCTATGTCTCCAACAGCAAGAACCAAGAGTTAGCAACAGTGAAGTAATAAGATCCCTGTCATCTTACTGACATGGGAAACTCCCCATTGCAGCCCCCACTCAGATTTAGAGGTAAGATGGTCCAGCGGATAGCTCCTCAAAAACAGAACACAGATCAAGCACTAAAACAAGATGAAGGCGCACGGGGGGGGGGGGGAGAGGGGGGGATGAACTCTCCAAACTCAAGATGTGTAACATCAAGAGTATTTGAATAGCCGTGGCATTGTGGTTGTGTGGTGTGTGGTCACAGTTTGGGACTAGTGCCACATTTTTATTACCCCCTGCCCCACACAGTCACTGACGTGTCTAATTGCTGTATTCAAATTGGAGAGTGTCATGGAGTAACATTCATTTGCAACAGTGAGGTGTACAGAAGGGACCTTCAGACGCACATATTTCCTATTTGTTCTACACAAATACCACATGTTATGATTCTTGCGTTTCATTCTGAATATTTTGACTCTTGAATTTATTTGTTGTAACACAGTGTACACCTGCTTATTTGTTGTTTTCATTTCTGTGAGATTTCTATGCACTCTCTCTCCTGCTATCACTATCCATCACGTTTAGTTGCGATGGTTATATATTTTTACACACAACTCATACTCTACAACCAGTGTATAGTATGACAATTGCAAAGACTACAGAAGGCAAACATTTATGGCAATGACCAGATGGAAAGTTAATAATCTTGTGAAAAGAAAGGGGTACATGGGGGATTTGAATATGCATCTCCCACTTTGCAGTGCAACACAATGACCACACAACCATGACACAGTGGTTCTTGCAATTTGCACAATGTAGCATACCTTGAGCTTGTTAGAATTTGCTCGATGTTGCATATCTTGAGCTTGGAGTATTCACTGTTTCTATTTTGTTTCTTTTTTCACATTTCAGTACACCTTCCCATTTTCTACAGGCTATCCATTGGGCCATTTTACCACCACATTTGAAGGAGAGATTTGGTGGGGGGGGGGGGGGGGGGGGCAATGGGAAGCTTCTTTTGAGAGGTGTAAACTGCCAGGATTGTCTAACAGATTAGAATAAGTGTTCTGTTTAATATTGATTATTCGAAAGTGCTGTGCTAATATCTACAGGATAACAGTTATTATACACTCCTGGAAATTGAAATAAGAACACTGTGAATTCATTGTCCCAGGAAAGGGAAACTTTATTGACACATTCCTGGGGTCAGATACATCACATGATCACACTGACAGAACCATAGGCACATAGACATAGGCAACAGAGCATGCACAATGTCGACACTAGTACAGTGTATATCCACCTTTCGCAGCAATGCAGGCTGCTATTCTCCCATGGAGACGATCGTAGAGATGCTGGATGTAGTCCTGTGGAACGGCTTGCCATGCCATTTCCACCTGGCGCCTCAGTTGGACCAGCGTTCGTGCTGGACGTGCAGACCGCGTGAGACGACGCTTCATCCAGTCCCAAACATGCTCAATGGGGGACAGATCCGGAGATCTTACTGGCCAGGGTAGTTGACTTACACCTTCTAGAGCACGTTGGGTGGCACGGGATACATGCGGACGTGCATTGTCCTGTTGGAACAGCAAGTTCCCTTGCCGGTCTAGGAATGGTAGAACGATGGGTTCGATGACGGTTTGGATGTACCGTGCACTATTCAGTGTCCCCTCGAGGATCACCAGTAGTGTACGGCCAGTGTAGGAGATCGCTCCCCACACCATGATGCCGGGTGTTGGCCCTGTGTGCCTCGGTCGTATGCAGTCCTGATTGTGGCGCTCACCTGCACGGCGCCAAACACGCATACGACCATCATTGGCACCAAGGCAGAAGCGACTCTCATCGCTGAAGACGACACGTCTCCATTCGTCCCTCCATTTACGCCTGTCGCGACACCACTGGAGGCGGGCTGCACGACGTTGGGGCGTGAGCGGAAGACGGCCCAACGGTGTGCGGGACCGTAGCCCAGCTTCATGGAGACGGTTGCGAATGGTCCTCGCCGATACCCCAGGAGCAACAGTGTCCCTAATTTGCTGGGAAGTGGCGGTGCGGTCCCCTACGGCACTGCGTAGGATCCTACGGTCTTGGCGTGCATCCGTGCGTCGCTGCGGTCCGGTCCCAGGTCGACGGGCACGTGCACCTTCCGCCGACCACTGGCGACAACATCGATGTACTGTGGAGACCTCACGCCCCACGTGTTGAGCAATTCGGCGGTACGTCCACCCGGCCTCCCGCATGCCCACTATACGCCCTCGCTCAAAGTCCGTCAACTGCACATACGGTTCACGTCCACGCTGTCGTGGCATGCTACCGTTGTTAAAGACTGCGATGGAGCTCCGTATGCCACGGCAAACTGGCTGACACTGACGGCGGCGGTGCACAAATGCTGCGCAGCTAGCGCCATTCGACGGCCAACACCGCGGTTCCTGGTGTGTCCGCTGTGCCGTGCGTGTGATCATTGCTTGTACAGCCCTCTCGCAGTGTCCGGAGCAAGTATGGTGGGTCTGACACATCGGTGTCAATGTGTTATTTTTTCCATTTCCAGGAGTGTATTTGCTGGGTAATGGCAGATTTATGAAAATTAAATGAAAGTAAAACCAAATACAGTGCATGGACTTTTATAATATGGGCCAAAAACTTATGGTCCAAGAACTCCCTTAAATGAGGTCAACTCTGGCACCCTTTTTACCTTGCTTTAATGAATGTTGCTTCAATCAAAGAAAAGATAAGTTTTGCCCCCTCTTAATTTATTTAATGTCATATTTAAATTAACATAAGGTAAATTTCTTAATTAGAGTACTTTTAATGAGCTTGACTTGATTACTAAGAGTATCAAAGGACATTAAACCAGGAACTGCAGAACATTGTGAGATCCAAAGCTGATAATGTCTGTCTTTTTTCTTCCCTCTCCCCTCTCCCAATCAGTCATAAATAATGTTCAGATTACTAAGCAAAACAAAATTTTTTCCACACTTTTAGGGATAAGAAGAAAGGTTATGCTTCGTAAGACACACCTAGATAAGCAATTTTAATTATGTGTATTTGTGCTTATTTATGCTTATTTTACAAGAAAACATTTTTGCTTACTTATTTTATCATTTCTAAATAAAACAGCACATTATACCAAAAACTGTGATTTTAAAAGTGCTTATATTATTTCAGTCCAACTTGTTATTTCTCAAGCAGTGATTCTATTTCTATCAGCTTATAAAAATTAACTTCTGTCAAATGCATAAGAAAGCAAAGCTACAGTATAGCCAGGATGTTATGAAACACTGCTAAAAGGAGAAAAACTTGCTATGATTGGGCAGATGGGTGGGTCATCATTTGGTTATCGCATTGGAACGATGTCACTGGAACTGTAAGTGAATCCCCTAGTTCCTAGCTGCAGCATGTTGTGCAATGTTTGTTAGTTTAAGTGTGCATGATTCTTTGCTGTCATAATAGGGAATGCCACCTACAAAAACCTCTCAATCAGCATTCTTACCCAAATACGTAAATGAGTTTGGTAGAAATGTATTCAATGAAGATAAATATGTTTTATTGTATTTGGTGCGTGAAAAACTTGTTCCTGCGAAGGAAAAAATACGTCCTTGTGCACCACATTAATACCACACACCATTAGAAGAGGTTTAAGAATAAATCTAAATTAAACTAGCAGCTGATTAGAAGCAATGTTGGTGAACAATCGAGTTGCAGTGATACATTTTTTCGAAGACTTGTGCTAGGCATTAGTGGGTTCCTACATTTTGCAGTAGAAACTGAATAATGTGCAGCTTCATGTATTTTTAGAAAAATACACAAACAAATGGTACCTGAGAAATCTACACTGCACAAAACCTGCACTGAAAAGTCAAAGAAACTAGTACACCTGCCTAATATCATGTAGTGCCCCCAGGAGCATGTAGATGTGCCGCAACACGACATGGTGTGGACTCAACTAATGTCTGAAGTAGTGCTGGAGGGAACTGACACCATGAATCCTGCTGGGCTGTCCATGAATCCGTAAGAGTAGAGGGGGTGGGGATTTCTCCTGAATGGCACGTTGCAAGGCATCCCAGGTATGCTCAATAATTTTGATGTCTGGGGAGTTTGGTGATCAGCAGAAGTGTTTCAACTCAGAAGAGTGTCCCTAGAGCCACTCTGTAGCAATTCTGGGTATGTGGGGTGTCACACTGTCCTGCTGGCATTTCCCAAGTCCATCAGAATGCACAATAGATATGAATGGATGCAGGTGATCAGACAGGATGTTTACGTACGTGTCGACTGTCAAGAGACATATTTAGAGGTATCAGGGATCCCATATCATGCCAATTGCAGGTGCCCCACACTATTACAGAGCCTCTACCAGCTTGAACAGCCCCCTGCTGACATGGGGGCACTTGGATTCATGGGGGTTTCTCCATACCTGTACACGTCCATCCGCTAGATACAATTTGAAATGAGACTCATCCAACCAGGTAACTTGTTTCCTGTCGTCAACAGTCCAATGTTGGTGTTGGCGGGTCCAGGTGAGGCATAAAGCTTTGTGTTGCACAGTCATCAAGGGCATATGAGTGGGCCTTCGACTCTGAAAGCCCATATCAATGATGTTTCATTGAATGGTCCACACGCTGACACTTGCTGATGGCCCAGCATTGAAATCTGCAGCAATTTGTGAAAGTGTTGGACTTCTGTCATGCTGAATGTTTCTCTTCTGTTATCATTGGTCCCATTCTTGCAGGATTTTTTTCTGGCCACAGCGATGTCAGAAATTTGATGTTTGACTGGATTCCTGATATTCACAGTACACACACCTCAAAGATGCAGTATCCCATCGCTTGTGCACCGACTACGCAGCGGTAGCCAATCTAACAACTGCATCAGACACTTGTTGCCTTATATAGCTGTTACTGACCGCAGCACCATATTCTGTCTGTTTACATCTCTTTGTATTTGAATATACATGACTATACCAGTTTTTTTGGCACTTTGGTGTATATGCCATAGTGTTTTCAAGATGTAATTTGTGATATTTGAAATATACTGAAGCACAAAAACATATAGATTTCTATTGATAAAATCACAGATGCATCAAGATGGTGTGTATTAGTGCTGTAGTTGCTGCTATGAAAGCAGGGAGCAGATCATTTCTTCTTAATACAAAAATACTCAACCAAGTAAACATCCCACTGTTGCTAAATTTGTCAATAACTCGTAAGCTTTCTTGTAGCTAGAAGGGATATGGTACGACAGTGTACTGTTATTTCTCAGTGCTGTTCCACGTATCGTTAAAGCAAGAACTGGATTAAAGGTTCTTCACTCTAAATTAGTTAATGTGGCATGCCTTGCTCACAGTTTATATTGTGTTGCTCAAACTGACAGAAGTCAGTATAACGACATGGATCATCTCTTTCTAGTGTCAAGAAAGTGTTTATCAAGCCATCAATCAGAATTCAAAACTTCCATGAAACAGGCTGTCGTACTATGTGGAACATTTCACTGAAGTGAAAAATGTTATCAATTCCCTAAATGTACAAGGTGCAGTCAATATTGCTGCAGCCCAAGAATGTTTTTCTAAAAGTGACATCCAAGAAAAGATACAGGATATTCATAATCATTTCTCCACAACACCTGACATTTTAAAGCAGCTGGAAGCTCGAAATAATTCCATGAAACGTTCACTTTCTCTGATAGATTAGATTTTAGTAACACTGTTGTCAGAAACAAAAGAGGATACAAGACTTCCATTTGAGACACTGAATCAGTTGCTAGACAAAAATTCCAGTTACAAAACACAGTGAAAAAAATTTTGAAAAAGCTTTCTGGTGAAGAGGAATTCACTGAAGAAGAACTGTGTTTTTCACGTGCACTGTGACATCATACAATGTCGAAAGAACATTTTCACTACACAGTCATTCTTCACTGATAGAAGCAGAAGTTTTACGTAAGAAAATCTCAGGATGATCTCCCTTGTGTACTGTAACACCCTTCAATAATGGAAGAGCTCTGTGAAGCTATCATATTTGCATGTATTCATTTTTGCTCATTTTGGTGTTTATTTTCACCTTTCTTCTGCCGATTTTACTATTTTATTGCACTTAGAAATCCAGATTTTAGTCATACTAATGACCCAAACAGTGAAAACGATTTAAAATTGTCAGTTACAACATGGCCAGCCCCTTTACCAATTTATCATTTGCAAAACTGCTGTGTTAAAAATTTTCAAAATGTTCCAAAAACCTTGTTTGCATCTTTCAAAACCTTAAGGTTTCTTCAACATTTCATTAAGATTTACAGATCCCATCCCTTTTTTCCAGAAGACCTGCAAGACCTACTGCCTCCAGGTGCGAACATGTAACTGTGACTTTTATGGAAGGATTTGGTCTGAAAACTTAAGTATTTATAGTTTTTGTCATTCCTGTCAGTAACCAAACGCCTCTCTGTGTGGCAATCTATGCTTGTCTGTCATTTCAGATAAGTGAAGGTGTTTTACAAAAAGAATGACATCTATGTGGCTCCTCAGCATACATTTTTTGCTCATTACAATCTTGCACGTCATTCCCCTGTCCAGTTGGCACGTGTTATCAAAATGTGAATATGGAACTTTGAGGGAAGGAGTGGTACAGTGCGAAAGAGAGGTGGAAGGGCAAAACTTGAGTAGACATCTGAAATGTTGCAAGAGTGGAATAAGCCTTCAGCTGAAGTCCCTGGCATTCTGCACACAAGCATGTGCTGCAACCTGATATATTGTATCATAGTGTACAGCAAATATTGCACAAAGGGCTGCAACACACAAAATTCAGATAATGCAAAAACTGAATGCAGATGGCCTCCCAAAGAGACTATGCTTTTGCCCAGGCCTGAGCAACAATCTGATCATGAACTATAAGGCCAGTTTTTGTGTGTCAGGCATTGTTAATAAGCTAAACTTTATAGAACTTTGGACGGAATGCCTAACATGACACAGCACAGTAACAGAACGTCCTAATTCACAGAAGGACTCAAATAACGACAGTCAGAAGATAAAACGTCTAGCACAGCTTGGACACCATTAAGAACTTAACTCAGCTATACTGACAAAAGATAATAACCACAAAGTATACGCACAGCATTCGGAACAGCTGCAGCTAGAAGAAAATTCTACAGCCATTGCTATTGGTTGGCGCACACCACGGACAGAGCACCAGACACAGCGCGGACGGCAGAGGGAATGCCTAGCACAACGTAGGCATAAATACCGGACTCATTCCACACTGGAATCAGTATCAGACAGCACCTGAAGAAGACTGCGAGTCACG
This sequence comes from Schistocerca piceifrons, assembly GCF_021461385.2. Taxonomy (NCBI): domain Eukaryota; kingdom Metazoa; phylum Arthropoda; class Insecta; order Orthoptera; family Acrididae; genus Schistocerca; species Schistocerca piceifrons. The sequence goes on along the minus strand of NC_060138.1, from coordinate 1,020,732,523 downwards.
CAGTTGAAATACCGTGCATGAAGGACACGAACAACTGGCAGAAACCCGATTAATCAACATGAGAACCCCTCGCCGGGAAAGCTTGAAGAATTACAAAAGACAAATTGCTGCTTACCGTAAAGAAAACATGTCAAGTTGCAGACAGGCAGAATTAAATGACACTTACAGAAAGTTTTTGTTCATCAGTAAAAGAGAGACACACATGTTTCACACACATACACATACGACTACCAAACCAACTCCAGCATCTCAGACCAGAATGCCCAGCCCAAGATGCTGGAGTTGGCAGTCATTTTTGTGTGAGGTGTGCTTGCTTGTGTGTTGTGAATAGTGTGTGTGTGTGTGTGTGTGTGTGTGTGTGTGTGTGTGTGTGTGTGTGTGTGTGTGTGTGTGATTTACTGAAGAATAAAAGCTTTATATAAGCATCTTTTAATTGTGTCCATCTCGAAAATGACATGTCTTCTTTACAGTACATAGCAATCTGTCTTTTCCTAGTTTGTTAAGAATTAATTTGTTTCCTGTAAATGTATACTATTGCTGAGTATTTGTCCATTTGCAATGTCCATTCAGTTCCACCTAAGTTTAGATTCAGGTGAACTGCAGTTCAAACATCATAGATGTTCAAGGACACAAGTTATGCGGGATGCAATCCCGTGGGTCGTAGCATAATAAAATTTGCTGCCTGTTCACTTCTAACCTGCCCACATTCAGCCAGGCTGGAGCCACTGCAACTCATCCCTCCTTTCTGAAACCTTTACATGATATCTGCTCGTGACCTCAATTATCAAATTTTCATCTGCAAATGAATGGCAACCCCTCCTTGACCTCAGTAACCAAGGCTTTGTCTGCAAATGTAAGACGATTCTACATTTTTCAAATGATGAATTTTGGGAGCGAACATCGTCTTATACACTAAGGTGATAAAAGTCATGGGATAGCAATATACACATATACAGATGGCATTGGTATTGTATGCACAAGGTGTAAAAGAGCAGTGCACTGGCCGTATTGTCATTTGTACACAAGTGATTCATGGAATTAACAGACTTTAGATGCTGAATTATAGTTGGAGCTACATGCAGGGGACATTCCATTTCAGATATTGTAAGGGAATTCAATATTCCAAGATCTACAGTGTGAAGAGTGTGCCAAGAATACCAAATTTCTGGCATTACGTCTCACCAAGGATAATGCAGTGGCCGACAGCCTTTGCTTAGCGATCAAGAGCAGCAGTATTTCCATAGAGCTGTCAGAGCTAACAGACAAGCAATACTCTGTGAAATAACTGCAGAAATCAATGTAGGATGTACAACGAATATATCTTGTTAGGGCAGAGTGGCAAAATGTGGCATTAATGGGCTATGACAACAGACGACCAATGTGGGTGCCAATGCTAACAGCACAACATTGCCTGCAGCACCTGTCCTGGGCTTGTGACCACATCAATTGGACCCTACATGACTGGAAAACCATGGCCTGGACAGACGAGCACTGATTTCAGTTGCTAAGAGCTGACGGTAGGATTCGAGTGCACGCAGCCCCCACAAAGTCATGGAACCAAGCTGTCAACAAGGCACTGTGAAGGTGGTGATGGCTCCATAATGATGTGGACTGCGTTTACATGTAATGAACTGGGTCCTCTAGTCCAACCGAACCAATCATTGACTGAAAATGGTTCTGTTTAGCTACTTGAAAACCATTTGCAACCATTCATGGATGTCATGTTCCTAAATGAGGGAATTTTTACAGATCATAATGCACCACGTCATTGGGTCACAATTGTTCGCTACTGGTTTGAAAAACATTCTGGACAATTCGAGTGGATGGTATGGCCACTCACATCACCCAACAGGAATGCCATAGAACATACATGGGACATAATCGAGAGCTCAGTTTGTGCACAAAATCCTGCACAGGCAACACATTCACAGTTATGGATGGCACGGCTCAATATTTCTGCAGGGTACTTCCAACAGCTTGTTGAGTCCATGCCACATCAAGTTGCTGCACTATACCGGGCAAAAGGAGGTCTGACACAACATTAGGAAGTATTCCATAACTTCTGTCACTTCAGTGTAGTCAGGTGAATATGGAATTCGGCTAAAACAGGGCTCAATTATTGTTTCTGGACACACAACAACTTGACACTTAGAATTGTAACAAAAACAAGCGAGGTCATTATATTCTAAAAGATATTAAAGATTTTGTCACATACACACACAATCTCACACACAAAATCAATCTCTCTCTCTCTCTCTCTCTCTCTCTCTCTCTCTCTCTCTCACACACACACACACACACACACACAAACAAACAACAACCACAACCATTCTCTATCTGTTCCCTTCTCCCTCAATTCCAAATTTCCTCATGGTGATTTTTATTTACCAAATTTACTCATTCCAGGATGCTGAGCTACTGATGGTTTAATAAATTCTGATCTTGAAAATCCAAACCCATGAACACTGAGAGTTTTATTTGGCCCATGGGATGCCGACATCTGAAAACAGAAATTACAAAGTATATGTGACACAACAATTGAGCAACACAAATATTTTGTTACCTACATCTGCACAACTACTCTGCAACTCACACTAAAATGCACAGCAGAGGTTCATCGAACCACCTTCAAGCTAATTTTCTACCCAGCCATTCTCCAACAGCATGCATGAAAAATGAACACTTAGAGCTTTCCGTGCAAGCTTAGATTTCTTTTATTTTACTACAGTGACCATTTCTTCCTATGTTGGTGGGCACGAATAAAATATTAGAGTATCCAAATGGGAAAGTTGATGACTGAAAATTTGGGACAAGATCCTGCCACAAAGAAAAACAGCTTTCTTTTAATGATTGCCATCTCAACTCTTGTATCATATCTGCGACATTCTCTCCCCATTTTGCATCAGTGCAAAATCAGCTGTGCTCCTTTGAACTTTTTCAGTGTCCTCTATCAATCCTATCTGATGCAGATTCCACATCACGCAGCAACACTCCAAAACAGGACGGACAAGTGTAGTGTACGTTGTCTCTTTAGAAGACCTGTTGCATCTTCTCAGCGTTCTACCAATAAATCACTGTCTTTGCTTAGCTTTCCCCTCAACATTATCTATGTGAGCATCCCAACTTAAAGTTATCTGTAACTGTAATCCCTAATATAATAGCGGAATGGTCAGGGAGGAGGGCCAGTATTCACTCTGTCTGCTTGCCAGGGGCAATAGAGAGCACTGGGTGCACCCAGCTGCAAATTGTTGCTCATGTCGGCACCAATGACTCCTCCTGTCTGGGTTCAGAGGTCAACCTCAGTTCATACAGGTGGTTGGTGAAGGCAGAAAGCCTTGCTCATGGGGTGGAATCTGAGCTAACTATTTGTAGCGCCATTTCCAGAACCGATCACGGTCCCTGTTTGCAGCCGAGTGGAAGGCTTAAACCAGAGGCTCAGACAATTCTGCAGAGATCTGGGGTGCAAATTTCTCGACCTCCACTATCAGGTGGAGAATTGTAGGGTGCCCCTGAATAGGTCAGGTGTGCACTAAACGCAGGATGCGACTACAAGGGTAGCGGAGTACGTGTGGAGTGCACATGTGGGTTTTTTAGGTTAGAGAATTCCCTCCCTAGGCCCAACAAGATGCCTCCTGAGACACGACAAGCTAGCAGTAGGCAATACACAACAGGGAATGACAATACTAACGTGGTAATAGTAAACTGCAGGAGCGTCCACAGAAAGGTCCCAGAAATGCTCTCATTAATGAGCGGTCACAATGCCCACATAGTACTAGGGACGGAAAGTTGGCTGAAACCAGATGTCAACAGTAATGAAATTCTAAATTCAGATTGGAATGTATACTGCAGAGACGGGCTGGACAGTGAAGGGGGAGGCATGTTTATAGCAATAAAAAGTGCAATAGTATCGAAGGAAATTGACGGAGATCCGAAATGTGAAATAATTTGGGTGAAGGTCATGGTTAAAGGAGGCTCAAACATGGTAATTTGATGTGTCTATAAGCCTCCTGGCTCAGTGGCTGTTGTGGGAGAACACCTGAAGGATAATTTGGAAAATATTTTGAGTACATTTCCTGAACATGTTATAGTTCTGGGTGAAGATTTTAATTTACCAGATATAGACTGGGAGACTCAAACGTTTATAATGGGTGGCAGGGACAAAGAATCCAGTGAAATTTTTTAAAGTGCATTATCTGAAAACTTCCTTGAGCAGTTAAACAGTGAACCAAATTGTGGTGATAACATATTAGACCTTCTGGTGACAAACAGACCCGAACTATTTGAAACAGTTAATGTAGAACAGGGAATCAGTGATCATAAAGTGGTTACTGCATCAATGATTTCGGCCGTAAATAGAAATATTAAAAAAGGTAGGAAGATTTTTCTGTTTAGCAAAAGTGACAAAAAGCAGATTTCAGAGTACTTGACAGCTCAACACAAAAGTTTTGTCTCAAGTACAAATAGTGTTGAGGATCAGTGGACAAAGTTCAAAACCATCGTACAATATGCATTAGATGAGTATGTGCCAAGCAAGACCATAAGGGATGGAAAAAGAGCCACTGTGGTTCAACAACCAAGTTAGAAAACTGCTACGGAAGCCAACAGGAACTTCAGAGCAAACATAAACATAGCCAAAGCCTTGCAGACAAACAAAAATTACACGAAGCGAAATGTAGTGTGAGGAGGGCTATGCAAGAGTCGTTCAACAAATTTGAAAGTAAAGTTCTATGTACTGACTTGGCGGAAAATCCTAGTAAATTCTGGTCGTATGTCAAGGCGGTAGGTAGATCAAAACAAAATGTCCAGACACACTGTGACCAAAATGGTACTGAAAAAGAGGATGACAGACTATAGGCCAAAATACTAAATGTCTTTTTCCAAAGCTGTTTCACAGAGGAAGACTGCACTTTACTTCCTTCTCTAGATTGTCGCACAGATGACAAAATGGTAGATATCGAAATAGGTGACAGGGGGATAGAAAAACAATTAAAATCGCTCAATACAGGAAAGGCTGATGGACCTGATGGGATACCAGTTCGATTTTACACAGAGTACACAAAGGAACTTTCGCCCCTTGTTGCAGCAGTGTACTGTAGGTCTCTAGAAGAGTGCAGCATTCCAAAAGATTGGAAAAGGGCACAGGTCATCCCCGTTTTCAAGAAGGGACGTCGAACGGATGTGCAGAACTATAGACATATATCTCTAATGTCAACCGGTTGTAGAATGTTGGAACATGTATCGTGTTCGAGAGACTAGAAATATACTCTGTAGTAATCAGCATCGGTTTCAAAAGACGATCGTGTGAAACCCAGCTCGCGGTATTCATCTACAAGACTCAGAGGACCATAGACACGGGTTCCCACGTAGATGCCGTGTTTCTTGACTTCCGCAAGGCGTCTGATACAGTTCCCCACAGACATTTAATGGACAAAGTAAGAGCATATGGACTATCAGACTAATTGTGTGATTGGATTGAAGAGTTCCTAGATAACAGAATGCAGCATGTCATTCTCAATGGAAAGAAGTCTTTCGAAGTAAGAGTGATTTCATGTGTGCCGCAGGGGAGTGTCGTAGAACCGTTGCTATTCAAAATATATATAAATGACCTTGTGGATAACACTGGAAGTTTACTGAAGCTTTTTGCGGATGATGCTGTAGTATATCGAGAGTTTGTAACAATGGAAAATTGTACTGAAATGCAGGAGGATCTGCAACAAATTGACGCATGGTGCTGGGAATGGCAATTGAATCTCAATGTAGACAAGTGTAATGTGCTGCGAATACATAGAAAGAAAGATCCTTTATCATTTAGCTACAATATAGCACGTCAGCAACTGGAAGCAGTTAATTCCATAAATTATCTGGGAGTAGGCATTAGGAGTGATTTAAAATGGAATGACCATATAAAATTAATCGTCGGTAAAGCAGATGCCAGACTGAGATTCATTGGAAGAATCCTAAGGAAATGCAGTCGGAAAACAAAGGAAATAGGTTACAGTACACTTGTTCGCCCACTGCTTGAATACTGCTCACTGATGTGGGATCTGTACCAGATAGCGTTGATAGAAGAGATAGAGAAGATCCAACGGAGAGCAGTGTGATTCATTACAGGATCATTTAGGAATCACGAAAGCATTACGGAGATGATAGACAAACTCCAGTCGAAGACTGTGCAAGAGAGATGCTCAGTAGCCCAGTATGGGCTTTTGTTCAAGTTTCGAGAACATAACTTCACCGAGGAGTCAAGCCGTATAGTGCTCCCTCCTATGGTTATCTCGCGAAGAGACCATGAGGATAAAATCAGAGAGATTAGAGCCCACACAGAGGCATACCAACAATCTTTCTTTCCACGAACAATACAAGACTGGAATAGAAGGGAGAACTGATAGAGGTACTCAAGGTACCCTCCGCCACACACTCTCAGGTGGCTTGCGGAGTATGGATGTAGATGTGGATGTAGATGTAGTTGACAGATTTAGACAGATAAGCTTGTCTAAATCATTTTGTAGTTTGTTTTGATCACCTGGTGACTTTGCAAGATGGTAAAAGACAGCATCATCTGCAAACAATCTAAAGGGCTGCTTAGATTTTCTCTTAAATTTTTCACGTAGATTAGGAAAAGCATTCCGTGGGAATGCCAGGTATTAATATTGTTTTACTCAATGACTTTCCGTCAATTGCTATGAACTGTGACCTTTGAAATCATGAATCCACTTGCACAAATGAGACAATACTGGGTAGGCATGCAATTTGATTAGTAGCAGCTTGTGAGGAACATTGTCAAAAGCCTTCTGCAAATCTAGACACAGGGAATGAATTTGAGAACCCCTGTCAAAAGCACTCATTATTTTGTGTGAATAAAGAGCTAGTTGTGTTTCACAACAATGATATTTTCCGAATTTATGCTGACTGTTTGTCAATAAATTGTTTCCTTTGAGATAATTCATAATGTTCAAATACAGTATATGTTCCAAAATTCTTCTGCAAACTGACTTTAGTGATATGTGCACTGGATCGGAAGCTGTGGCTGCAGGGGACTACTGAGTAGTATTCAATGAACTGTGGATGAAGCCCGACGAACAGGCATTATATGCATTGATCAAAAATGATAGTGCATCGAGAATGGCTAGTTTCTAGCTGAAATCTAGATCTGCTAATAAAATTTAAAAAGGACACTTTGCACGTCAGCATAGCTTCACTATACACAAAAGAGTGATTCTTGTTCAAAATGACAGTGGACAGTCAAGTGTGTTGATCCATAAAGCTTTGCATAAAGAAGTGTTGCAGTTACTTCACCAAGGACACTGGCGGATTGTTCATACAAAACAGTTAGTGTGTCGACACTTATCTTGGCATGGTGTGTACACTCAAATAGAACGGATGACATCACAGTGTCACGCATGTGCGGAAAACCAGTCCGCTTCATCACAAAAATTCTCTGCTTGGCCTAAGTTGCAGCCACCATGGCAATGTGTGCACATCAACTTTGTTAGAAGACCTTTTTGGAACACTCTTTGGCTGATTGTGGTTGACTCATATAGCAAGTTCCCTTTTGCTGTGCCAATGAACTCGAAAATGCCACATAGCACAATTGAGGTGTTGTCTTCTACTTTTTGCATTCTGTGAACGCGATGGCATACACAATCTAACAAGTGCACCGCTTCATCCACAGTCAAACGGAACATTTTGTCAGAAACTTCAGGCAACAGATGGCCAAACTTCGCTCCACAGACACGAGATGGACCATCACCAGTGGAATTGCTTCACGGCCACCACCATCGGACACTGCTCCACATGCTCCACCTTCCTCAGCAGCCGGAGCCACAGGAGAGCTGCAAGTATCACTTCGCGTCGCATGATATTGTCTTTTACGGGGTTTTGAGCGGCAGCAAATGGTGGGCATGAGGTGAGATCCTCCATCAACTTGACACTTGCATGTATCTTATTTCAGCCCATAAGACTTGCAATGCCAACATCACAATCAACTTCAGTCACTTCCATGTGCCAGGTGATCCCTCTGTGTCTCTTTCCCCAGATTCATGGATCCAGAGGACAGCGCCACCCCAGAAGCTGCCAGAAGGTGTCACGACACCACAGGATGACCACATTCAGATGGAGCCTTCACCTCCTCTTGTCCTACCAATGCAGCTGGACCCACCCACACCACAGCAGCCGATGTCTTACACATCTTGTTATTGACCTCCAGGGGTGGGCGTGTACCCTACTGGTCATTTGGCAGGGGACATTTCCACCAGAGCGTAGGCTGGATGGTGGGGTACATCCGGAAGCTTGACGCCCCTGTAGCCACAGCTTCCGACCCAGTGCAGCATCCACCCTCCAGCCTCACCTGCCATTGTTGCGCTCCCTACACGATGACTGTCCATCACTTTGGGGGGGAGGAATGTTCCGGCGTAACATCAAGTGCCAGCATGTCAGACTGAAATGTAACAGCTGATAAGGCTTTGAGACAATGTCAGCCAATAATATGCTGACTAGGACCACACCACGGCAGGAGCGGCCCCTATGCTGAGAGAATATAAGCAGCACTTCATTTAGCCTCGGCCACACTAGAAGAGGCACACTAGAAGACGAGGTGTGATATAAACTTGATAGCAGTGACTTATGAACTTATGTGATTTGCTTGCATGGAAACATAGAAGGACATTGATTATTTGCATGTTGCCAATTGCTTGCAACACCTTTTAGTAAAAAGGCTAAATTAAGTATTGTCAATTTACTTTACTGTAATAATCTCCATTAATAAGATCTGCTTGAATGTTGTCTGGTTATCTGAGAAAACAGCTTCCTAGGCACCCTATGTTATATGAGTGGGCAGGATCCCATGGTTTTGTTTATACATAACGTAAACTTCCAAGATTTTCAAGTCACACACACTGGTCTAATCATCTATAACAAAACTGAAATTGAATATTAAAGTGATACACATATACACATGAAGATACAACCATTTGAGACAAAATGTAGCCATATGTATGTGTGCTAGCTTTTGAACAAAAGCAAAATGATATTGTTTTCACTCAGACATATGACTAAAGTGCTGTCAGTGAGAGAAGAAGGAAACAGAGGTGAACATGAGAGGGAAGCATTTACAGACGAGAATGGAGATAGATATTGCTCCGCAACACAAAGTATTCTCCCCCATTGGTGGACAACACCGGCAACTCGTCAGCAATACGTCACCAACTACCTGCAACATGAACAATATTGCTCAGCCATACTGTAAAATTGCCATCCATTTCAGCGACATTGCAGCAATGGTGATGGCAACGCTACAGCGGCCTAATATTGCCAAAAAATATGGTCCATCTAAACGCATCTTAACTGTCTTTATAGCTGCCAAAGAAAACTTTGAATGTGTAAAAATGGTTGACAAATGATACCCCCTTCAGGAACCTTTTATCACCGAGAGAATTTGATAATCTCTTTATTTTGTTTGTCTCAGTTGCCAGAATGTAAAGGCTTGCTGCAGTGGTTATTATTAACCATAACTAGTCTACGATATGGTTCCAAAAGGCACAAATAACTTCTATACAAAAGTCAAACTCTGGGTAATAACTATTCTCATCAATATTAATTTATATGTCTACTGTTGTACCTGACTGACACAACCAAACCAGGTGTTGTGGCTTGAGAATAGGCATGTCAACCTGAAACCAGTAACAACTGCAGCAAAAATTATACACTGAGGTGACGAAAGTCATGGGATACATCCTAAAATTGTGTCATCAGCTTTTGCACAGCGTAGTACAGTAACTCGAAGTGGCATGGACTCAACAAATTCTTAGAAGTCCCTAAAGAAATAATGAGTAATGCTGCCTCTATAGCCATCCACAATTGCGAAAGTGTTGCCAGTCCAGGAGTTTGTGCACAAACACACTTCTTAATTATGTTCCATAAATGTTCAGTGGGATTCTGTGTTGGGTGATCTGGGTGGCCAAATCATTTGCTTGACTTCTCCATTACGTTCTTCAAACCAATCATGAACAATTGTTACCTGATGACATGAAGCATTATCATCCACAAATATTCCATCATTGTTTGGGAACATAATGTACATGAATCACTGCAAATGATCTCCAAGTAGCCAAACGTCAAGAGGACTCAATCCATTCCATGTAAACATGGCCCACACCATTAAGGAGCCACCACCAGCTTGCATAGTGCCTTGTTTACAAGCTAGGTCCATGGCTTCATGGGGTCTGTGACACATTCGAATCCTACCATCAGCTTTTGTCAAATGAAATCAGGACTCATCTGACCATGCAAAGGTTTTCCAGTCATCTAGGGTACAACTGCTACCATCATGAACCCAGGAGAGGTGCTGCAGGCAATGTCGTGCTGGTAGCAAAGGCACTCATGCCAGTTGTCTGCTGCCATAGCCCATTAACGCCAAATTTTGCCATACTGTCCTAACAAATACATTTGTCACACATCTCTCATTGATTTCTGTGGTCATTTCAAATAGTGTTGCTTGTGCATTAGCACTGACAACCCCACAGAAAAACTGCTGCTCTTGGTCATTAATTGAAAGGCGTCACTGCCAATGTGTTGTCCACAGGGAGAAGAAATGCCTTAAATGTGTTACTCTTGGCACACTTTTGACATTGTGGATCTCTGAATACAGAATTCCTTAATGATTCCCAAAATGGAAAGTCCCATGCATCTAGCTCCAACTACAATTCTGTTTTCAAAGTGAGTGCAGCCTTCATCATGTTGGAAACCTTCTCATCTACATCTACACCTATAGCTACATCTACACCTATATCTACATCTACATGATTACTCAGCAATTCACAATTCAGCACCTGGCAGAAAGTTCATAAAACCACCTTCAAGCTATTTCTCTAACATTCCATTCTTGAACAGTGCACAGCAAAAACAAACACTTAAGTTTTTCTGTGCAGTTCAGATTTCTCTTATTTTATTATGACGATCATTCATACCTATGTAAGTGGGTGCCAACAAAATATTTTCACATTCTGAGGATAAAGATGGTGATTGAAATTTCATGACAAGATGCCACTATAATGAAGAATGCCTGGGTTTTAATGATTGCCACCATAATCCATGTACCCTATCTTTGGCCCTCTCTCTTTCACATGAATCACTTGAATACAAATGACAGTTTTGCCTATGCACTGCCCCTTTATACCTTGTGTTAGCGATCTACCACCACCTGTATATGTGCTATTGCTGTCCCATGACTTTTGTCACCTCAATGTATACTTACACAATTGAGATGGACAAAATAAAGAAATTATCAAATTTCCTCAGTACTGAACAGTTTCGGATCTACCATCCTGTGGCAGCATGCCTCGAATCAGCAACATTTTTATGAGTCACTTGAGGAGGCTGAACCCTTTCATGATTCATATAATGAGCTGCCTTTTAGAGATGGGTGTGGGAAACAACGTCCTATGCCAACATTGGAGCAAAAAGATGGCTGCAGTTCTATAGAGGCCTGGACAGACCTGATATATTTCTGAAAAGAAAGCTCTCCAGTGGTTTGTTTACTATATATTTGGCAAAACTGCAATTTTGTTACACTATAAAGCAATCGATCCTGTATAATACAATGATGTAAAATTGTGAGAACACTTGAGAAATGACCCATAATCAAAGGAGATATCTTCTTATCTATTCTTATTATCTCACACCACTCACCAAGTTGCAAGCTGGTGTACAGAGTAATGTCACAAGCTATTGAGAAGAAGGGTAGCTGGAGATGATGGACAATACACTGTGACTAGAGAAACAAATTGATTGGCAGTGATGTTCCTGCTACAGTTTGAAAACTGCCTGTTGAACATGTGGTATACATATTTCAATATTGCACATATTAATGAAATGTTTTCTATATTCTTATCACACAGTAAAAATTAACTGCTTTCGTATTCAGACAATGATAACTCTATGTTGAAATATCAACTATGTAAGGATAGATAGCTGCTACCATAAAGATGCCACATTAAGTTGCAGACAGCAACAGCTAAAAGACACTTACACAATAGCTTCGAGCCACAGCCTTCATCAGAAGAGGAAACACGCGCACATTCATTCACACAATCAAGCACACCTCAGGCACACATGACCACCATCTCTGGCAACTCGGACCGGCATTTCAAGGCCTGCATGTACAGAGAGTTCTATGGTAAGTAGTAATATATCTTTTCCTTACATTGATGGTTTTTGTATTCACTATTTTTTTGTTAGTGACGTGAATGGTGAAGATAGTACTGATGGTTTAATGCCTGAAAGATTTTTCTAGCTTCAATATAAGAAGTGCAATTTATGATCTACACATCCTCAATTTTTTTTCTCTTCTATGAAAGCTGCACTTCAAGAAGTCCACACAGCATGAATTCCAGAGCAATTAACACAGACTATGGGTCATTAATGTGGAGCCATCAATGTGGAGTTCCCGACTCCATATTTACCACAGACTGCTTTGCTACTATGTAGCTCTTTTCTCTAGTTCACCAGAGTAACATCTTCATGATAGTTTCAGTGTCTGGTAAAATTACTTACTGCCATTCCTCCATCAGTTCTTCTGTCTACTCCCATAAGAATTCTATAGAAACCAATACTCTTCCTGAAATTCAGGTTGTTGTGGAGCAATTTTACAGTGTGGTACTCATGAAACATGCTTGTGTTTTGATCTCTGCTGAGTTCACAGTGAATAAATGTTTCTTGAAGTAATTTACAGTTTACAAGCTTTTTAATATATAGCAGAATGTCAGTGACATATTGTAAAGCTTCGTATGTGTAAAACTCTTTTTAAGAGTTATTATTTTAACTACAATAAAAATATTCTGTTATTGCTCTGTTCTTATTCATCACTTACTTGAAACTTTAGTTCTTTGAGGACTATTCTCTGAAGGTCATTAGGTTGGTTAGGTCTGAGTATTGCTCAAATACCTACACCACTGGGATTGGTTGCGGCTGAAACAATAAGCTTCCCACAAGTAGATGGGGATATATAGGTTGATCAAGGCATAGCCCTACATACCTGAGCAAAACAATAAAACTGATGCTTGGCAGATGTCTCCAATGTTACCTTCTAACAACTGTTTTGCCTCTACATCCATCCACTCTTAACAACACAAAGCCTACATTGAGGTTGAGTGTTGCTCTCATGTGAAGCTAGCACCATCATCATAGAGTAGTTAGGCCAAGATACGCACACTCTACAGCAGTTGTCATCAAACTGTGGCTGAATCATGTACTCAGTGTGACCTGTGATTCTCAGCCGTATTCATGCAGGACTTTGAAAGAAATAAATGTGACAGAAATTTAAAGAAATTAACATTTTTGACATGTGTCGGCTGACACATGAGCCATTTGTGTTAGCATAGTTACCAGGCAGCACTTGGCACAATGGAAATAATACTGGTAGAGAACAATAATCCAAGGTTCGTGAGATCAAATCCCTAGGCGGACACTTTTTATTTTTATGTTACTTAAAAATGAATAATCTAAAATAATATTCAATATTATGTGTTCATGAATGTTTCAGGAATGGAAAAGGAAAATTTTGGACTGAGGATTCAAAAATAGTCCATAGTATGTGGCAAAGTATAGGAATGTCACCATTACTTCATCAAAATTTGGGGAAACTCACAACAGTCTTATACAATCATTTCTGTTAACTGCCTTGTGGGGAGGACAAACAAATCTACAATTTACAACAAGATTTGTCAAGATGAAGAAATGCAGTATAAAGTGTTTTCCCCCATATGCACTCTGCTAGTGCAGCTCTGTGATATCTATCTTTACCATCAAGTGAAAATTTGATCAGAAATCTTCAAAACTGCTCTTATCTCTCTCTCTCTCTCTCTCTCTCTCTCTCTCTCTCTCTCTCTCACACACACACACACACACACACACACACACACACACACACACACACACAGAGAGAGAGAGAGAGAGAGAGAGAGAGAGAGAGAGAGAAATCACATCCCAAGAAGAATGCATCAAAATACATTCTGTTGTACATCACCAGTTATCCTCATCAGTATTTGGCGAAATGATGCATTATGCTTGGTCTGCTGCCAAACTGACTGATGAGAGAATACCTTTCATGAATATAAACCACATTTGCTTTTCTACAGAAATTTTAAAACAACCATGTAGTTGTAAAAAGCAACATTTCTAGCATGCACAAGATGCCGAGAAAATTACTGCTCCCCTGTTTTAACAATGAATATCATCTCAGCACATGTATATCATCAACTGTAAAATAATAAAAATGGCTAATTTTATACATGAAGTTCTCATGTATGCCTTACAGTTTCTTGCTGGAAATTTATTTATGATCCCAAATTTTCCCTTAACTTTCCTTTTCATGCCTTCTCGAGAATATTAATACATACAATACACCAACTATTAGTTTGGTTTATTTGCAGTCTAACATAAAAATAAAAGAAGTTTCCACATAGGGACCGACACCACGACCCTCACACTGCCATCCTGCACCGTTTCAGCTGCGCCAACTGCTGCCTGAAAACTACATGAATGCCTCGCCCGATCCACACCAAAAATGATACTTTTTTTTCTAGATGCTTTGCCATTCACAGGTCTCACTGCCGTTACTTTCATTTCTAGCCACTCCCTGCGTATACCATAAATTTGGGCAAAATCAGTGATGACAAATAAGCATGGTCCCTCTTGTAAAAAAAGTTGGCCACTTACCTCAGCATGGCCACTGCAGGGTTAGAGGATCAGAGAAGGTAAATGCTCCATTGTTTGTCTTCCAGTACTGTCAAGTCATAGGGCATGAGTGACTCGTGCCAATCAACTGCTGTGATATAAATTTTGAAATGGAAGTAACACGGACTCTTGAATGCGTGTTACAGAGGTGGTCATCTTCAAATGTGGTATTTATTTGTAGCAAGCAATATGAAACTAAATTATAACTATTGTAATATTATGAAAATACATTTGTGGCTTTGTCTTTTATTGCACAAAGCATTTAAAAAGAAGTGCTTTTACTGTTCATCAATTAATGATCTGCTGTCACACACAGCATAACAGCACTTGGTCTGGTTTGTCACACCTTTGAGGTTGCTGAGGGTATCAGCAATCTCAAACAAAGAACAGTCTACACAAAGTGTTTTGAAAGGTACCAACTTTCTAACAATCAGTGCTTGGGGACCGCCAGCCAACTTATGGTGCTCTTACTATAACTAGTCTACTGGGGACTCATAACAAACTAAATTACGTAGGTTATCAATTAATAATACGATGGGTACATACGTGGCCCGAGATGACAGCCCACAATGTCGGTATTGGTTCTTCTGCGTAAAAGTTTGACAACCACTGCCCTACAGCACACAATGTCATGTCTGATGAAATATTCCAAAAGCTTGTCGTTACAAAGGACTGATGGCATTGACTTGCCTCCAACATAAGAAAACCACGTTTGCCAAATTGGTACTCTGCCAAGATTTCCATAGCTTTCTGAGGTATTTTCCATCTAACATCATTTTTTCAGCTCAACACAGGTGCATGTGTAGCTAACTAAATGTGATGGGTACTCACAGTAGGCACCACCACGATGTGAGCTAACAGTTCTATGAATATTGTTACATATATTATGATGATGAAAGCACAGAATGCCATTGTTTTAATATCTAGGTTTCTTCAGGCCCATTTTAGCATCTAAGTATTTGTTATTAGATAAGGTTTTTTAAGAAAAACCCCTAAGCACTTTTGTCTGGACTTAAATACGTGTTGCCCCGGGCGGTAAACACTGACAACGGAACCTCCCCATCGCACCCCCTTCAGATTTAGTTATAAGTTTGCACAGTGGATAGTCCTTGAAAACCTGAACACAGATAAATTGAGAAAACAGGAAGAAGTTGTGTGGAACTATGAAACAAATAAGCAAAATATACAAACTGAGTAGTCCATGCACAAGATAGGCAACATCAAGGATAAAGTGAGCTCAGGAGCGCCGTGGTCCTGTGGTTAGCGTGAGCAGCTGCGGAACGAGAGGTCCTTGGTTCAAGTCTTCTCTCGAGTGAAAAGTTTATTTTCTTTATTTTCGCAAAGTTATGATCTGTTCGTTCGTTCATTGACGTCTCTGTTCACTGTAATAAGTTTAGTGTATGTGGTTTGCGACCGCACCGCAAAACCGTGCGATTAATAGATGAAAGGGCGTGCCTCTCCAATGGGAACTGAAAACATTTGATCGCAAGGTCATAGGTCAACCGATTCCTCCACAGGAAAACGCGTCTGATATATTCTATACAACAGTGGTGACAGCATGTGCGTCACATGACAGGAATATGTTGTCAACCCACCTAACTTGTACACTTGGCGAATGGGTAAAAAGATTCTACCACCTTGCCCCATTTAGGTTTTCTTGTGGATGTGATAATCACTCCCAAAAAAGTGATGAAAACATAAGAGTTTGTCACATAAACTGCAACAAATGAATGCAAGTTTCACAGTCGCACAGTTTTCCCTGTGCTCTGTCAAAATATATGTTTTTAACGTTTTCAAATTTTTCCATGTGTAGACCGTCAAATCCTGCATATGTCCAAGCAAATCTAAACATGTCCTGGAATTTTGGAAAGCGAAGTTGATTATATAAAAAATTAAACTTTTCACTCGAGGGAAGACTTGAACCAAGGACCTCTTGTTCCGCAGCTGCTCACGCTAACCAGGGGACCACGGTGCTCCTGAGCTCACTTTATCCTTGATGTTGCCTATCTTGCGCATGGACTACTCAGTTTGTATGTTTTGCTTATTTTTTTCATAGTTCCACACAACTTCTTCCTGTTTTCTCGATTGATCTGTGTTCAGTTTTTCAAGGCCTATCCACTGTGCCAACTTATAACTAAATCTGAGGGGGGTGCGATGGGGAGGTTCCCTTGTGAGTATTAATATATTGGTTACAAATGTCTATACATAAATACATCGCAACTGACTCAATGTAAGAGGCATTGAAAAGTACATAGTTACATACAAGATGACTATCACTAAGTGATGCAGATGCTTGTGTGTGGTTGAATGGATAGTGAGTGCAGATGGAATGTATGGTTGGGACACACTACAGAAATGGTGTAGGAACCAGAAACTAGCAAGGATAGAAAAATTTGTTTTGAATTCCAGATTATGAACGCAAAAATTGTGGTCAAAAAATTTCAGTCTGGAGAGACCATATCCAGTTATGCAGAAAATCAATAGCCTCCACAATTTTTATGACTGTAAACTGCATTTAATGAAATAAATTCTATGCACCACAGATCACTAAATGTCACAGCTTCTAAGGGGGCAGAGGTTTTTGGGCCAGGCTTAGGGATTTCAAAATTATTGTTGTGCAAACTTGAGGTGTCCATGTACAAGAGTGCAAAGAACACAGCTGTCACAGAAGTTTCAGTATACTGCTCTGATACCAGTATTGTACTTCACAAACAGTAACTGACACTACAGTGTAAGAGTCTGACAAGAAAGAAGCTGTAATAGTGAATGGCTGCTTGCTCTCAATAGTATTTTGGAAGGCAGGCAGCAGACTGATGTTAGGAACGAAAGCCTAAAAATGTTTACACAATATCATTTATAAAAAAGGTGTTAACTCTTCAAGGAATATTACTGAATAATCTACAATTAAATTAACAAAGAACAGTACAATAATTTCATTTCAGATTTGGCTGCAGCCACGATTTACATAAAACAGACATAAAATAAATTGGGTAATTGAGGTTTACCTTCTGAGTTTCCACTTTGTCAATTGGAGGCAATACTAAACGTTTATTTAATTTATCCTGTGGATTTGGTGGTAAGAATTGCTTTCGATTATTGCTGTTGTAAAGCAATGCCTTATATTTTTGATTCTTTTCATCTGCTTCTTGGACTTGGTGTGAAGATCTCTCTCGAGCTGTAAATCCACAACTGAATCGTCTGTCAGCATACTGTCTTTTGTTTCTTTCTGCTGCACTATGAAATGATCGTGCCTCATGTACTGATGAACTAGCAGTCCTAGGTGGTGGCAAGCTCACTGGTGCTGAACCAATAACAGAGAATGATGGATATTCTGCAGTGTAATTCCCAACATCAAACATACGTGGTGTGGAAAATGCATTATTATTCTGCACACGAAGTTCTGATCTTGATGAACTGCTAATTAGCACCTCCCTAGTACGTGATGATTTAGACAAAACTGTCCGAGCTGAATTTGTGTCGTCAGATTCTGAATCACTTAGCACAGATACCACAGTTTGTGGAGAAGCAGAATTTTGGAAACATACTTCTGGTAATTTGTCACACTTTTTACCTGAACTACATTCACTACTCTGTACATCACATGTAAGTTTTTTAATAACTTCTGACTGTATATATGAAGCAAGTTGTTGTAACACATAGTTTTCCACCATATTCTCAAGCTGGCAAGATTTAGACTCTTCTCTTATAGGAACTTCCTTACAATGGGCAGCAGAGTTATCAGTCGATGACTCCCTTCTTTTTAAAGAGCTGCTCTCTTTGGCATCATTTACAACTCCATCAACAGCAAAAACCTCTTCTTGAATAATGCTTTCATGAGATTCCTCTTCTTGAGGCACTGCAATCATCTTGATTCCATGTCCCCTAACTCTGCAAGAGAAAAGATGATTAAATTACCAGATCTCATATTATTAGTGCTTTTGATGTATGATGTCCTCCCAGGAATGCCACCAGTTTCTTCAGTTTTCTTAGCACAATATCTCGACAATGCAGCAAAAATGGCTCTGAGCACTATGGGACTTAACATCTCAGGTCATCAGCCCCTAGAACTTATAACTACTTAAACCTAACTAACCTAAGGACATCACACACATCCATGCCCGAGGCAGGATTTGAACCTGCGACCGTAGCGGTCGCGCGGTTCCAGGCTGTAGCGCCTAGAACCGTTCAGCCACCGCGGCCGGCGACAATGCAGCAACTCATTATCACAACCAGGTGCTATATGATGTAATTAATTGCCCAGGTAACTCATCTCACAAACATGCTAAAGTAACACATTATAAATTAGTTAAAATGCCACATATCAAGTAGTTCATGATGAATCAGCAAGCTCCAGACTGTTTTCTTCTTTTCCCCCTCTATTTTTATGATATACATAGGAAAATTGATACACCCTTATTGCTACACATTTCATTCACTTTTATGTGTTGTGTTAGAGTATGTAAAACTGAAGTAGAGTGGTCCATTGACATTGATGCAGATGAGTTAATGAAAAATCTGATTGTAATTATTTATGCTCACTTAGCTAAGTACTCTTACACCTGTATGGCCAATATCTTTCACAGTGACAGTGATTGAAGCAGGGAAGGAAGGTATGGAAAAGGCAGGACTATTAATCAACAGTCCATTACAGACAAAAGAAGCCCATATTGATCAAGGAAGGCACATAAAATCAGTTGCATCCAAATATTCACTCCAAGTGATTCAGAGAACATCTACATCTCCACCTTTACATTGCAACCCACTTTAAGCTGTTCAACAAAGGCTACTTTTGTGAGCTACTTGAGATATAATTGAAGTAATCAATTATCACCTATTGAAGAAAAGTTGATTGTGACACCTCTCAAGAGACTCTGTGATCCTTACCTAAACTGATATCACATAACTTCTATTTTTTTTAATCATACGGCATGTTTTTAACAACAGTACAACACTGCTGACTGCTTGCTGATTCCTAAGTACCGTACAATCCTTCTGGAATTGTATTTTAGGATACCTGTATGAAATCCATCTTAAGATGTTGAAACAAGTTGAATTCATTACCTCAGCTTTTGCTACCACACATGGGGTATCTATAACAACTGAAGATCGTATCAGGTTTCATGGGGATCTACTCCTTTGGCTAATTCCAAAACTGTGTCACATGTTGACAATGAAATATGCTCTGAAATACTGAAATTCAATGTAATTATGCTTTCAAGATTTCTTCCAACTAATGTTAGAGACCAAAAGATCATATTTTACACATACAACTGGAACCGAAATGCACTGGATGAATTAACATTAATAAAATATTAATCGCAATATTAAATATGCCTTGTTTTTGGAAATACTACAGACTCAATAAATCTAAGCCCAGCACAATTCCTTTAAAATGAAACACTTTACACATCTCTGGATGCCAAGATGGCCGCTGAGTGAGATCACAGGTATTTTCTTTGTCCGCTAAAAGAACTTATTTAAGAGGGAATAGTGTCAAATTTAAATTTTCTTTGTTTTTTATACTTGCTGTAGTGTCCGTTCTTGTCACACAACTGAATATTAGCGTCCCAACAGCACGTGTTCTTGAAAAAACTTGTTCTTTAGCTGAAGCCCCAATAATCGCGACATAACCGAAATTTTGCGTGACATAAACACGAAAAATTCTATTCAAGTTTTCTTGACAGTGCAAGATTCGTTTAAAAAAGACTGCAGCTAGTTTCATCAGTGTCTATTATCGCAATAAAATGTAATTAAACATTTCTAAATTGTATTTAACTAACACATTTCATACTGTTAACTAGTTAGATAGATTCGATCTAGGCCTAAATTTTCTGAGTTATAAACGTTTAAAAACCTGGCTAAACATGCCTGACAACATAAATTCTCTAAAAGCAAATTAATTACAAATTCATTCTTCTGTCATTGTATCTCTATAAATCAGCACAAAAAAAAAAAAAAAAAAACAACCACTGCACATAAGACCTTTGTGTCGTTTTTTGTTTACACTCAGCCAATCTGGTGTCCTTGGCAAATTTAAATCATTCTTTAAACTTAATTATTCTTTCAAAAATGACACCATGAGTGAGAAATGTGGGAGCTGTTATAGGGCAGTGAGTAGAGGGATTTGTTGCCAGTCTTGTAGGAAATATTTTCAATGGTGGGGTGCAGTGGGGAGAATGTTGGGAGAACAGAAGAGGCTCTCTCCCGGAACTGCAGAGTATGAGGTAGGAACATTTTCATTGGGAACAGGAATGGAAAATCTGTGTCCTTCAGACACAGTTGGAGGAAGCAAGGAAGGAACTCATAAGGATCAAGGGTGATAACGGGGAAGAGGGTGGTTGGGAACTGGCAGCTGGTAGGAGGATAGGAAGAAAGAGAATGCGATCTGACAGTTTTATCATCAACACCAAAAACAGGTATCAACACCAAAAACAGGTATCTACCACTGAGAGAGTTAAGTGTAAAAAAGCCTCAGGTAGAATGAGGAGCAGGAAATGTGCAGCACACTTCAACTGAGGCCGAGAAGCCTAGGAATGTACAGAGTGTTAGGAAGAAGAAAGTGCTGCTGCTAGGTGGTAGCCATGCGAGGTGTAGGCCCTCAGTTACAGGAAAGTTTAGGAGCAGTGTACCAGGCCACCAGTATCTTCAAGCCAAATGCAGGGCTAAGTCATGTAATAGAGGACCTAGGGTCCTTATGTAAGGACTTTACAAAAGAGGACCATGTAGTGATAAAGGGTGGGGTGGGAAACAGTTGGGACAGGGATGGGGCATTTGACATAGGTGGCAACCTGTACAAGATAGCTTCCCTGACTCATAGCACCAGCATACACTTTGTTCAGCTGTTCTGGCATCATGATCAACCACACCTTGATGGAGCTGTGAGGCGAATCAATGTGGGGTTAGGGATGGCTCTGAGGACAGCCAACTTGCTCATGTTTATCTGGTGCCCGACGGGACTATCAACAGATGAGGTTTCACTAGGCATGGACTACACCTAAACAGGACTGGGAAGGGAAGACTGGTACAGCTGATTCATGAAAGTATAGGGGATGGATCTCGGGCCACACATGGTCAAATACCTGTTGTCATAGATAGGAAAAGTAGGTCTTTTTTAGAATAGATCCATACAACAGGTTCCCCTGCCTAAAGAGTATCTCCAGCACTTTAAAAAATACTGAAACAATCACTCACAAGACAGATTTTAACACCTCAAATATCACATATACCAGATGTCACAAAGAAAAACAAACCATTGGAAAAAGTAACATGGGGCATTTCACAGACTTAATAATCCTCCATCAAAACATGCAATCAATAAAAAATAAAATACAACTATTAGAAGTTGAGCTACAATCTTTGAACTGCACAGTAGTTTGTATTACTGAGCACTGGTGTAGAGACACAGAAATCCAACATGTAGTATTATCATTGTATGAAAAGGCAAACACTTACTGCAGAACTACTTCAAGGGGAGGAGGATCATGCATTTATATCAAAAAATAAACACAATTCAAATCAAGACATGACCTCACTACCGTAAGTGAAGAAAAACACTTTGAAATATCAGCTATTGAATTAACAGGGCTTGATATCACCAAGAAATTAATCATTTTGTGTGTGTATAGATCTCCCAGTGGTAGTGTGGACACTTTTTTCAGTAAGTTAAAAGAAGTTCTAGATAAAGTCTCACGCACAAAGGTCAACATAATTCTGCGTAGGGCCATTAACATCAACACTAACATCATAAATGAGTCCAGCAGCACCTTCATGAACAGCCTTCAAAGTTTTGGCATGTCCCTGTTGGCCAATAGTGCAACAATGGTAACCACAATAACTTCATCAGTAATTGACCATGTGGCCACAAATATGGACAGGGAAAAATGTGATGTAGCTGTAAAAGATATCGAACTATCAGACCTTCTATATCAAATAACAACAGTAAAGTCAGGCAACGAATCATTCCTTAAACTACAATCCTACAAACGACATCTATCAGAAATCAAAATAAAAGATTTTTCAAAAGAACTGGAAAAACAAAGCAGGGATGAAGTGTATAAGGAAACTAATGTGAATATGAAATTCTCTAAATTCTCCACATTGTTTAGATTGAACTTTGAAAAGACATTTCCAAAAGTATGCTTGTCTGTATCAACATCTCACAAAAACAGACAGTTAACAGCAGGTATTAAGAAGTCCTCCGAAACACTTAAACACCTCAGTTCAATGAAAAAGATTTGCAATGATCCAGAATTCTTAAATTTCTATCATAGATACAAAAAGATCTATATGAAGATGCTGATTGCTGCAAATAAGTCATTTAATGACAAAATAATATAATATAATGTAGAGAATAAAAGCAAAACAGTCTGGGATGTTATAAAAAAGAAAGTGGGAAGAGGCAAACAAACGCAGAATAACATACTGCTAAGGGAGGGGGAAAGTTAATAAATGATTCACAGCACTTAGCAAACTACGTAGATGAGCATTTTTCAAGTATTGCAGAGAAGTTACAGCAAAAATTCCCCCAAACATATATAACACCATAAATAATGTTGCACTAAATACAATGATGTTACTTCCAACCACAGAGAATGAAGTCAGTAAAACAATTCAACAACTAAAAAATAAAGTCAGTAGGCTTAGATGAAGTACCAATGTGTGTACTGAAACAATGTATAGGGATTATACAAGGTCCCTTGACAAATATAATAAATGAATCCTTCACATCAGGGACATTTCCAGAGCAGTTAAAACAGGCAAGAGTTGTACCTTTGCTTAAGAAAGGTAATGAGAAGATATAGAAAATTACTGACCCATTTCCCTGCTCTCAGTATTCTCAAAAATAATAGAAGCAATTGCAAAAGAGAGATTAATGAATTACCTGAATAAATACAATCTTTTAAGCAAATCTCAGTTTGGTTTCCAAAGTGGCAAAAATACAGAGTCAGCCATAGTAGAATTCACAAAAACTGTACTTGATGCTCTTGATAAAGATGAGTGTGTCACAGGCATATTTTTTGATCTTTCTAAGGTGTTTGATACAGTCGACCACAAGATTCTATTAAATAAATTAGAAGCATCAGGAAGAAGAGGGGTAGCTAATGATTGGTTTCGATCATACCTACCAGATAGGGTACAAAGAGTAGAGATAACACATACTTCAAATAGATCTAAACATTTAGTAAAACACTTATCAGAACCAAAATACAATAATATAGGGGTTCCACATGGTAGCATATTAGGAACAATACTGCTCCTGATATACATCAGTGACTTTTCCAGTAGTGTTACTCATGGTGAAAAACCCTTTTCGCTGATGACAGCAATGTTATAGTCACTGAGAAAACATGAGAACTCCTTGCTGAGAAAGCAAATGAAACTCTCAAGGAAGTTTATGGTTGGTCAATAAGCAATAAAGTGACATTGAACATAAAGAAAACTAATGCCATGAATTTCAGTTTGAAGAGGAAAAATGACAACGTTAAATTAAATGTAGATGGCACCTTTATAGAATGTGTAAAAAATGCAAAACTTCTAGGAATAAATATTGATTCTCAGTTGAAGTGGTGTGAACGCACAAAAGTACTTGCAAACAGAATGTCATCAGCATGTTACGCCCTTAGAATCCTATCATCAGTGTGTAACATGCAGTGTCTTTTAGTTACATATTATTCATATGTCCACTCAATTCTTAGCTATGCCATTCTTTTTTGAGAATCAAATACACAAAATATGAACACAATTTTCAAGCGCCAGAAAAGAGTCATAAGAATAATAACCAAAAATACTAGTCAAGCTCATTGTAAAGATCTGTTCAGAACACTGGGGATTTTAACTGCACCATGTGAATAAAGTTACCAGTCATTTGTACACATCAAAAATAACATTAGTAATTACTGCACAAACAGCTCTGCCCATGGCCATGCAACAAGAGACAGACTCAACTTACATTCACCAAGAGAAAATAAACATAAAACTCAAAGCAGCATTTTCTACAGAGGAATAAAACTGTACAATAAATTACCAAAAGAGATTAAAGAAATTGCAAAAATACACTTATTTAAAAAGGCGGCTAAAAAGTACCTGTTGTGCAATACATTTTATACACTGAAGGATTACTTAGATAAAACAGAGTAGGGGTTTGATAAAAAATGTTATACAAAATAAGAATAATTATTATTATTATTATAAAATATCCAACATTCCATGTAACACCTTCACTTTATGTTTTTTTCCTTCTTTTATCCTTTCTAGAAATACTTACCCCCAAGCTATGCAAAGCACAATACTAACACCTCGTTCTCTTATTCATTATGGAGGGATGCTGACTCAGTTTTTCAGGATGACAAATGGGAAGTTGTGGTACAGAAAATGGCCCAGAGACCACCAGTGTGTGTGTGTGGTGTGTGTGTGTGTGTGTGTGTGTGTGTAGTGTTTGTAACAATGTATGTATAGTGAGTGCAGTGACTGATAGTGAGATGTGAGTGAACAATGTGGCATTACATTATTTAATAAGTTATTGTTTACCAGGAGAAAATGTAATGATTGTCTCTAACTAGAAGTCTGCAAACATATGTGAATACAAATTAGCTTATTTTAAATTGTTCTAAATTTGTAAATACTTTGACATGTCCAATATCCTTGTAAAAAGAGATCTGTGGATGAATAAAACTGCTGCTGCTGCTGCTGCTGCTATTTTGCCCAATTACTAAGCCACAGCAATGTGGTCTATCATGGAATCAATCAATCCTCCTTTCCCTTCCAAGGTTTTCCCATCATCGAGATTTTTCCCTTTCTTAACTGATTTCAACCTTCTCAGCCTGACACAATTCTCTTCTGCAGATGTCCTGTATATTCAAGTTTGCTTATATTTACACTGTTCCCATATCGTTTGCTTTCCAAGACTTCTTAGAAATATGTTAAGAGTCACTATCTCCAGATATTGGACATAGCGAACATTATACCACTCAGAAGAGCGATAATCCCCCCCCCCCCCCCCCCCATGGGAGCAATCTCCACGCCTCCACTACTACCATAATAATTAGCAACACAGTGTTCAACCTGTTCATTTTTCATCCTATCTATGCATTACAGTATTTGGTCATTACTGCAACATCATTTTCTTTCACTGCTTCTTCCAAAACTTCCTGAATCAACTTCCATCCTACATCTTCAACTGCAGATCCAAGCACATAATTGTAAACTGGGAAGATTTAGAATACCATATAGCATATCACCTACTGCTCTGCCCTTACCAACTGCTCACAACCTATAGACTAACCTCACATTTACGCTACAAAGAGTCGCAGATAGGCACAACAAAAAGACTGTCACAAATGTAGCTTTCGGTCATTAACGGCTTTGCCAACAATAGACTTACACACACACACACACACACACACACACACACACAACTGCAGTCTCAGGCAACTGAAACCACACAGCGAGCAGCAGCACCAGTGCATGATGGGAGTGGTAACTGGATGGGCATAAGGAGGAGGATGGGGTGGGGAGGGGGAGGGATAGTATGGTGGGGATGACAGACAGTGAAGTGCTGCAGGTTAGACGGAGGGCAGAGAAGAAGTGGGGAGGGGGGAGGGGGGGGGGGGAAGTACTGGAAAAGGAGAGCTGTAAAAATACAGAGTGTGATGGTGGAATGAAGGCTGTGTAGTGCTGGAATGGGAACAGGGAAGGGGCTGGACGGGTGAGGACATTATCTAATGAAGATCAAGCCCAGGAGGGTTAAGGGAATGTAGGATGCATTGCAGGGAGAGTCCCACCTGCACAATTCAGAAAAAGCTGGTGTTGGTGGGAAGGATACATATGGCACAGGCTGTGAAGCAGTCACTGAAGTGAAGGATGTCATGTTTGGCAGCATGTTCATCAATAGAGTGGTCCACTTGTTTCTTGGCCACAGTTTGCCAGTGGCCATTCATGCAGACAGACAGCTTGTTGGTTGTCATGCCCACATAGAATGCAGCACAGTGGTTGCAGCTTCGTTTGTAGATCACATGACGGGTTTCACACATAGCCCTGCCTTTGATGGGATAGGTGATGTTTGTGACTGGACTGGAGTAGGCGGTGGTGGGAGGACGTATGGGACAGGTCTTGCATCTAGGTATATTACAGGGGTATGAGCCATGAGGTAAGGGATTGGGAGCAGAGGTTGTGTAAGGATGGACGAGTATATTGTGTAGGTTCGGTGGGTGGTGAAATACCACTGTGGGAGGGGTGGGAAGGATAGTGGGCAGGACATTTCTCATTTCAGGGCATGACGAAAAGTAGTCAAAGTGGTCAAAACCTAGCAGAGAATGTAAGTCAGTCGCTCCAGTCCTGGGTGGTACTGAGTAACAAGGGAAATGTTCCTCTGTGGCCAGACGGTGGGACTTATGGAGGTGGTGGAAGACTGGAAATATACGACACGGGAGATTTGTTTTTGTACACAAGACCTGTCGCATACATCCTCCCACCACCACCTACTCCAGTCCAGTCACAAACATAACCTATCCCATCAAAGGCAGGGCTACCTGTGAAACCTGTCATGTGATCTACAAGCTAAGCTGCAACCACTGTGCTGCATTCTATGTGGGCATGACAGCCAACAAGCTGTCTGCATGAATGACCACTGGCAAACTGTGGCCAAGAAACAAGTGGACCACTCTATTGATGAACACGCTGCCAAACATGACATCCTTCACTTCAGTGACTGCTTCACAACCTGTGCCATATGTATCCTTCCCACCAACAACAGCATTTCTGAACTGCACAGATGGGAAACTCTCCCTCCAATACATCCTACATTCCCATAACCCTCCTGGCCTCAACCTTCGTTAGTCGCTCTCCTCACCCTTCCAGCCCCTTCCCTGTTCCCATTCTAGCACTATACAGCCTTCATTCCACTATCACACTCCATCCTTTTGCTTCTTTCCTTTTCCGGTACTCCCCCCCCCCCCCCCCCCCTCCTTTCCCTGCCCTCCGAGTAACCTGTAGCACTTCATTGTCCGCGACTCCCACAATACTATTCCTCCCCCTCCCTGCCCCAGCCTAATCCTTATGCCCACCCAGTCACCACTCCCATCATGCACTGGTGCTGCTGCTCGCTGTGTGGTTTCAGTTGCCTGAGAGTGCAAGTGTGTGTGTGTCTACTGTTGGCGAAGGCATGAATGGCCGAAAGCTATATTTGTGATAGTCTTTTTGTCGTGCCTATCTGTGACTCAGCATCTCCACTACATGGTGAGTATAAACTTTCCTTTTCATAACATTGTTACATTCCATCCTGGATTTTCCATTGTTTGATTTACAGTATAAAGTTCAGTTTTCTTGTATCCATTATTTGTGATTACTGAAACAGAGCTTGGAAACTTACAGCTGTATTTACAAACACTGCGTATTAAATTAAACTGGGCAGCCAGACCACATGGGATTCTACTGTCAGAGAAATCTTTCCATGACAACATGACAAGCAGTTTTCAAGAGCTTTGCTCAGTAGACGCGTATGAATAGTTCAAAAAATTACTTCCCTTTATCAAATAAATTATATTTCTCTTCCAAATCTCTGAGTTTTTTATGAGAAGAACTGTTTTCATTTGGAGGAATTCGTTCTGCAAATTAAAAGTAAGTGGACTCACATTTTCCACCAACAATGATGAAGAAATCATTGTTACTAGTGAATCATCGTTTCTTTTCTTTTGCCAGTTCACACGCTTTTTAAACACTTTTGCCCTAGCTCTAGGCATTTCCACTGCGGAAAATGAAGCACAAAATACGAAAAAACTCAACACAACAACAAGCAATCCAAAGTCAAAAAATCAAAGAGTAACTTCATGAAAGAAGAGACAAACAATTTCACACAAGTGGTGTATAAAGAGCCGCTTGAAAGTGGGATATTTGAATTCAAGTCACATGGATATACTGCCAAAAAGTTTATGGTCAGCCATGACAGAGACATATCAAAAAAGCACAAAACCCAATCTCACAAATCTATAAAAATAAAATATGTATAATTCTTGAAGAGCCATGTACAATGTGTCATTTGAAAGAGGAAACTTGGTGGAATCTAATAAACCAATAAAACGAAAATCAATTTTTTCACCCAAAATCCAATTCCGTGTCCTCTCAATCCCATTATGAAGTACATATTTGTACTTTGTTCTTGTGACCTGACAGCCATTGAAACTGGTGGGAACAGGCAAACCAGAGGCAGTTCTGATTGAGTCAATTTTGAGATAAGCTGTTAAGACTTTCAGTACTTTTTTTGTGTGGAGGCCTGTAAAAATTAAATGGGCAGCCATGAAAAACCAATATCATGGAATGGACTACAAGAAGTGTAATTCATCATTGTTACTGATGAAATCCATAAGATGGATTTGTCGTGTAATTCGTGCGTGTGTGTGTGTGTGGGGGGGGGTTAGAATTTAATTGCTTTTAGACCTTAAGTGATAGGTGAAGCCACACATTATCATTTCTTCCTCTCATCATCCAGGAAGATTGACTCTAGAAATAGTCAAAAGAAGGTATTGTTAACTACCTCTTTCATGAAATAAATTTCCTTATGATTTTCCTATGCAATTTCAGCCTGGCATCTCTTGTTAGTGACAGGGACTAATTTTATGTCTCGCTGCAGTTTACGTTGTTCTGAATGCATAATATTACATACTTTATAGTTGTTGCTGTTTCCACTGATCATCAACTGAGTAATCTAACAATAATGGGACTTCCAACATACTTAAGCACAACCTCTAGAAAACTCGGCAGGGTGGCTGCATTTGAAACCTGTTCTTCTCAAGTAAATGGCTAATGTTTTACCACTGTGCCACCTCATACAATGAAAGTAGGATGTGACACACTAACAGCTTTAAGATGTGTCAACTGAGATCAGTTTGTGTCAGGCTGCAGTAAGGCTACTGTGCCTTTTAAAAAATCATCACATCATTTAGGGTACAGAAAGTGGCTTAGAGTAGATGGTAAAACTCTAGTACTGAATCATCATACTGTTGAAATAGTCCAACATGAAGAGGAAGTCTCACAGAGGGTGAATGTAAGAAAGACCACATTACTAGCCTCTAGACCTTCAAATGGATACAACGAAATTTTGGCAGTGGAGAGACCCATTGAGTTGACATGTACTTGCCTCTTCTACTTCAGATATAGTTGCTCTGTCAATGCTTGATAAGTAACATCCAGGAAGAGGGATAAAAGCAACATATACTCAAATTCATTAAATGAAGAGGGAATATGGTGACAAATCTACCCCAATGTGTGAAGCAAACTTTGCTGAAAGGCTTGGCACTTACTGTGATTATAAACTGCAGTCAGCTGCAACAGCAGCACCCATGAAATCTCTAGACAGACATCTGAGGCGTCTTTAACAGCACACAACAGGTGACTGATGTT
Source organism: Schistocerca piceifrons (assembly GCF_021461385.2). Taxonomy (NCBI): domain Eukaryota; kingdom Metazoa; phylum Arthropoda; class Insecta; order Orthoptera; family Acrididae; genus Schistocerca; species Schistocerca piceifrons. Next base: position 1,020,702,400 of record NC_060138.1, on the reverse strand, counting down.
ATGCCCTGATCTATATGAAACACCCTGCAAAAATTTAACTTCCATTCTGTCACTTATTATTCCTTTCACCTCTAACAATGTTTGTTAACATGGAAAATTTCAAACTGCATCACGGTTAAGAGAACATGAAAAATTGAAAGGTTCCCCTATTACTCACTGGGTAAGTTAGTTCAAAGGTTGGAGGACGGCAAGGCCATACCATGTCCAATAGAAGCATGCCTAGCAAAACACAGTGGCATTCAGACTTGTTTTACATTCTTTTCAATCATCCTTCCCAGACCCCTCAACAAGGTCTGAAACAAGGGAATGTACTGCTTTTAATACATATATATCAACAAAAGTTTCACATCACCCCTTTAATTTGAAATCCATGGCACAGAAAACAAAAATTGGCTCTTGAAGTGTGTGTTTATATTCATTTTCAATGTGTCCAGATGACAAAAAAGTGTAATGACAAATGTATATGTTTCCCATTCAGGCAGGGGGTTGGGGCGGAGGTTCGCAGCACTCCTGGACAATGTCAATAGGTCGTGAAACTTCCCCTTGTTCAGATGCAAGCTTGAATTTGTCATGGCATACCGTCAATGAAATCATAAAGCCAGCTTTGTACCAAATTGTCCCACCCTTCAATGGCAATTGTTCATAAATCACGTGTCCATTCTGGATGACTTCTTGCCCAGTGTACAAATGTAGCTCATTTCAATCAATCCCCTATATGTTTGATTGGGTTCACATCTAGGGAATAGGCAGGGCACCCCATTCTGGTGATCCTAGCATGCTGAAGAAAAGTATTCATGAGAACACCATGATGAGCATTTGACTTATCATCCATCAAGATAAAATTGTCACCAAAATGTTGGTGATACAGTTCCACTATTGGCTGTAAAATCTCATCTGCCTGCTACAGAGCAGCAAGACTGCCCTCAAAAACTGGAAGAGGTGTACGGCGGCTCCATGTAATGCCACCACAGAACATTACACCACCACTACCACCACCATCACCACCACAACCTCCATGTTGCACATGTGGGGCACAGTGTTGGAGGTGTTCAATGTTAGCAGGCTGTCTCCAAACACACTGTCTGTGATTATCAGGGTACAAACAGACCAAGATTTTCTATAAACAACACCTGACACCTTACCTCAGGTGTCCATTCAGATGACTTCTTGCCCATTTGTAACGGAATCCACAGTGCTGTGGTGTACAATGTGGCATTCATCCTGATCAGTGGGAATGGAGATTCACGTCATGTGAGCATCTCCTAGCAGTTTGATGTGATAAATAACATCCTGTAGCCATTTCAAATGCCAAATTCAGTTCTGGAGCACTCAGCCCAAAGCTTTTTCAACTCAAAAGTAGTAGACATTAATCATCCCATGCTCCTGACAAAAAGGATGGCCTGTGCAGTGTAAGTTCTCAACACTACCTGTCAACTGGAACTGATACCATATCTGCAACACACCACTTCCGTTCCAGTCCACACACTGAGCAGCTTTCCTGACCAACAAGCCTTAGACAACGTGTTGATGTCGACCTGAACATTGGTCACAACTGTCCTTCATTGCATGGTGGATGTTCACTCTACTGTACAGCAGACTTCTATAATGGCTCCCTAATGATGCTTTATTTTCAACTGAAACTCTGCAGCCCATTTGAGTGGAGTGTTCAACCCATAGGTAACGCTCATGATAACTGTGTATATGTTTATAAACAACATCAGGGGTGACTTTCAAACTAGTACATGAACAGTCGCAATAACAAAAGACTTGCACAATATATTTGGGTGATGTGCACTGGGACAGCAATGAAATGAAAGAAAACATGTGAGAACTAGAGATTTCACAACTGCAATCAGAAATAAAGATACAAAATTATTGGCGCACTGTTCATTATGCAGTGAAACTTCTCAATTGTGTTTACCTCATATGTGGAAATGCCTCCTTCCACATTCGGCATTCATCAATAATTTCCTTGCTAGGTGGCATTTCCAAAGGTTCATCGTATAAGATGCATTCAATATCATCCATGAGTTTCTGAATTCTTTCTGTTGTAGCCGATTCAAATTCCTGCTGGAAACCCAAATTAATGTAATATAAAAAATAACAACAACAACAACAACAACATTTACCAGGTAAAGAAAATTCAAATGAGAATAGCTGATTTAAAGTAACATTTCTCAATGAAACAGGAAACAATGTAAATTGAACAAAATGGTCTATATGAGACGTGATGGTTAAAGATGACAGTGAGTATTGCAAGAGAACAGTCACCAGCCCCTCCATCCTCCCAGTACACAGCTAATAATAATAAAGCAGGAGGAAAAAAGTGTGGATGTTCTCTTCATCATGGTCTAGGTGTCATGAAAAATTAGTGCAACAATAGAAGATAGTACACTAGTACAAGCAACACTAATTTGTTGAGGCTAAAGAAAGAGTGAAAGGCCAAAAAGGTGGTAGTGTTTGAAACAGTTCAGTGAGGATACAGATTAGCTGGTTGCCAAACCACACTGATATTGCAGGGACAGACAGTACCACACACCGACTTGACAATCGAGTGTGTGTAATAATCTCTTGCAATCATATATGCAAATTGTTTTTGATTGTTATGCAAATTGTTTTTGATTGTTTTCCTAAACAGTTGTGTTGATGGCAATGTTATAAGTGAGTCATAAGCAAAGACAGTCACAGCATAAATGCAAAGATTTGTAGGAGATACAAAAGGTTAAATGCTAAGACAGCTAAAGTGCTTTTCAGGGGAAGAACCTGGCTGGAGGCCACACCCAGAAAATTGACATAGCACTAAAGGAGTCATTACAGTACACAGTGAAAGCCAGTTTCTTTAATAAATAGCACAATTTGGCAGGCAGTTTTGTAGGGTGAGTAAGTAATTCTGATGCATCATCCTTCAAGGTGAGAGCAAAATCAGTCGAAGTGTGAATAGTATAGTTAAGGATGTGATTGTCATGTAGCAAATAGATGTTCCAGGCAGGAAAGCTGGTTGACTATGTGTATACCAAGTCAGCATTAAGTCTCTATTACAGCAATGAATACATCTAAACTGGCAAAGAAAGCAGTCAATTCTGTTAAGATGCAAAGAATACTTATACAGACATGCCAACTTTCAAAAGTGAAAAATCGGGAGAATTTTAACGGTGTACTATTGTGAATTACAACACATCCCTGGCGATTAAAGTTGCAATAATTCAATAACTGTAACAATTCAATTACATTTGCTTTATTATTTACATGTAAATACTAAATAATGGACATACTTGAGCCTTCAGACTGTATAATTTATCATTCAACATGCTGAACAATATGAATGATGAGCTCTGCAGGTTTCTTTGGATTCACACACATTCAAATGAAGCACTCTTGAGAGAACTACAGTTCGAAATTACGATCCAAGGAAACAAATTAACGTATATTAGATTTCTGTTTTGACATTAGCACAGTTTTTGCATGAATAAATCATTCTTAAATGATCACGAAGCACGAGCTACGCCTACTGCCACTCCCAACAGCCACCGCACCAATCTACCAAGTTAACATAGACAAGTAGCAGCTATACCTTGTCATCCACCAACATATCGAAGGTGCAGGATTTGCACATAGTAAGTAAAGTATTGAAACTGCTCTGAAAATCGGGAGAGCGGTCTTCACTGTCGGGAAATCGGGAGGAAGAAGGAAAAATCAGGAGTCTCCCGCTTAAATCAGAAGAGTTGGCACGTCTGCATATACTCTTTCTAAATGAGCTTTCAAAGATGAAGTTGTTGCTGCAACAAGCTGAGTTTTATGGCAACTGGTAATAAAGTTGTCTGCAATAGTAAAGCACTAATCAATAAAAGTACCTAATTCACGATACCAGACAACTACAAGTGAGATACCTATGGGCAGAAACTACAATCCGTCTTTTTGTAATTATAATAGCGAGACACAGATAACGAATAAAATAACCAATTCCCAGACAGATCTTAAATGGAAACAAACACGTTAGACTAAGGCATTCTTAACACATGAGACTATAGAATTGTTAATTTCACATAAATCAGTGTTAATTATGCCAATACAATTAAGAAGAATGGTATAGGGCACAATAATTCAAATGCCACCACATGAAAGGAAATGTAAAATCATTTGTTGCATTTATGTTGTGCATAAAATTTAAGGACATTTCTTTTGCTTATCAAAGTATGCATCATATACTAGTACTTTAATTAACCATTTATGTAAGAAACAATGAAGCAACAGTATGTATGAGGTACACATTTAATCTAAATCCTTTGTAATTTTAATACCATACATTTTATAATTGTGCTAGTGTGTCTGAAATGACAGATGTGGGTCAAGTGATGCAAGAAAATCAACCACTGGTTTATAATGCAGACAAGAGGATGGGGACAATCAAGATTTTCCTGTTGTCAGATGCAGAAACTTTGTCAAGTTTGGGTTTGGGTGACAAAACAGCTGCATACTTTACTTGGAATTGTAAATTTTTTTTTTGTCAACTCAATATTAGGACTGATATTAATTACGCGAATTGTCTGATTTGGTCAAATTATGGTGCATAGAGAGTTGGACTTATAATAATTCTGGCAAAAGTTATGGGACTTTATTTCTTTTACATGTGAGGTTACTAGTAATTTACTGAACACCAGTAAGGTGCAGTGACACGGAAGAGGATAGGCTTGATTCTTGCTACTTACACTCTCAATAAGTTGGTATACAAAACTGACTCATCTGAAGTATGTTATGTAATAATTACTATTAAAAACAGTCTTGATCACAATTTATTTAATAAGGTGACCGGTTTCGACCACTACTGTGGTCATCTTCAGACCATTGAGTAGGAACCTCTTTGTTGGAGAATCTCCAACAAAGAGGTTCCTACTCAATGGTCTGAAGATGACCACAGTAGTGGTCGAAACCGGTCACCTTATTAAATAAATTGTGGTCAAGACTGTTTTTAATAGTAATTATTTATAAGACATTGATCACTGCTGTTCCCATAATGCATTCAAAAGTAATATGTTATGTAAGACTGTTTACACGTTTTCGGTTAAAAATTAACTGGGTTTTATAGACCTCTACACATCTTGTGTATGAAAAATTATTAAAAACATGAGTATGGAAGAGATTGCTACTCCCCACATACAGAAGGCATGGAACAGCACACACACTGAATTGCAGACTGTTAAACGGTTTCATCAGACAGACAAAGAAAAAAAACTGCACATACACATGCACACATGCATGCACACTGCTATCTCCAGGTGTTGTGACCCAACTGGGTCTAGCAGCCATTATTTGAGGATACAGATGATGCAGGAAGGGGAAGGAATAACTGGGTTTTGTGTGTGTGTGTGTGTGTGTGTGTGTGTGTGTGTGTGTGTGTGAGTGTGAGTGAGAGAGAGAGAGAGAGAGAGAGAGAGAGAGAGAGAGAGAGAGAGAGAGTTGGAGGGGAGGGGGAGAGGCTGGAGGAGATCAGGGAAGAGGATAGAGACATGTGGAGAACAGGAACTACGGAAGGTTGTGACTGTGTGATTTCAGCAATGAAAGGTATGAGGCCTCCTGTGTGGATGGGTTTTACGAAGCATATACAAAGTGAGAGTCATGTGAGCTGTGGGGGTTAGGAGGGAGACAGACTCAGAGAAGAGATTCCAGGATGGATCTACAATAAACTCAACCATCCATTGTTAATGGACACTGCATCCATATAGAAAGAATCTCTGCCCTTGTAGGCCAACAGCTTCAGCCTGTTGCCTGCAACCCATTATTCTATACGAAACACACTAACCATTTCCTCTACTAATTCCTCACATTTCCTGTCTCTTTACCACCTAGAACCTTGCTCATCACAATCATTGGCATCTCCTTCTACACTAACATCCCCAATGCCCATTTCCTGGCTGCCAGTGTACACTACCTTTCCCAACATCTACCCTTCCAGCACATATCTTCTGATGCTAAATCTTGCAGACCATTATCCTATCCTATCCTTGTAAATTCCCAGATGCAACTAAGATGGTACCTCTCCCCTTCCTGTCCCCATGCCTCTTCAACTACCTCCCTCCTCCACACACACACACACACACACACACACACACACACACACACACACACTCTTCTCTCAGTTACCAAACTGACTATTTCTTGATGCTTTAGGATGTACCCTATCAACCAATCCGTTCTTTTAGCCATGCCATACAAAACATACCACTTAGATTCAGTACCTCCTCATTAGTTATGCAATCTACCCATCTAATCTTTAGCATTCTCCTGTAGTGCCACATTTCAAAAACTTCTAGTTTCTTTTTATCTGAACTGTTTGTAGTCCATGCTTCACTTACAGCGGATGGCAAAAATATGGAAACACCAAAAACACAACTCATTACCATGTTTAATATGGCGTAGGAAAACTGTTGGTAATCAAAGCAGCTTCCAGTCATCTCGGATGGATAAATATGGGTACTGTTTGGTTTTCAAGAAAATACTATGCCAAACTTCCCGCAAAATAGTGGCAAATGAGGACTGAGTTGGATAGCGATCACACACCCCTCTCTCCAAAGCAGACCACAAAGTCTCTCAGTAACACTAAGATATGTTGACTGGTGGTCAGGAGAGACGCAACAATTCATCTTCATGCTCACAAACCAGTCCTGAAAGATCCAAGCTGTATGAGTACGAGCACTGTCATACTGAAACATCACCGTTGAGGAACAAATATTGTGCCATGGGAGGGACATGATTAGCCAAACCTTCCACAAATTTTTTGGCAGGAATGTGACCTTGCAGAATATAATTATATGACTGCCCAAACCATCACTGAACCCCCACCATGTTCTATTATTGGCAGCAAGCAGACTGTATTATAGGCTTCGGACAGTGTACGGCAGACATAAATTCAGCCAGAAGTTGGGGACAGTGAGAAACAAGACTCATCTGGCCAAATAACTTTCTTCCATTGCTCCATAGTCCAGGTTTTATGGCTTCTGCACTGCTTTTGTGGTCATTCACATCAATGATGCGTGGTTTGGAAATTCCAGCTTCCCTGCAATTCTGTGTGTTTGGATCTCTCTTCATGTTGTTTGATGCTGACAGGGTTCGCCTGTGTGCTATCCAGTTCTGCAGTGACTGTTTACATAATTTTATTTTTGTTACTATCCTCTTCAATGACCGTCACTCAAGATCACTCAACATACACCTTTGTCCATGTTCTGGCTTAATGGATGACATTTTTGCACTTTCCCTGTACACAGCATACATCTTCACTACAGTGCCTCTTGAAAACCAAACACTTTGGCTACCTTGATTACAGAAGCACCCACCATACGAGCACCAACAATTTGCCCACTTTCGAATTCACTTGGCTCTAACATAATGCACTCACAACTACAAAGAACACTGTTTTGACTACAACTGACACTTGATATAACAGTGCCACCAACAGATTTGGCCAACATCTACATTTATGTTCAAACATGCATTTCTCACAGTGTTTCCACATTTTTGTCCAACCCCTGTACACAGAATAAATACCATCAAAACCAACTTTCTGACAAGTTTATATTCAATACAACCAAAATTTCTCATTCAGAAATGATTTTATCACTAGTGCCAGTTCACATTTTATATCCTCTTTACTTTGTCCAACACCGCTTATTTTGCTGCTCAACCAACAAAACCTAACAACTGCTTTCAGTGTATAATTTCCTTAATCTAATTCTGTCAGCATCACCCAATTAAATTCAACAACATTCCATTGTCTTTCTGGTATTTTTGTTGATGTTCGCCTTCTAACCTCTTTCCAAGGTACTACTCAAGCAGGTCATGAAATTTTATTGTTCATAGAGCAATTTGCCAAGCACTGAGCAGCAATAGTGCACTTGGTTTTTATAATGAAATATTTCTAATTTAAGTTTCATCAGGAACATGTTAGGGTGAAATTTGCAGTGAGAACACATGATGAAATTAGCAGTGAGCTAATAGATTTTTCTGGCTAAATTGGTGTAGCTAATTTTTAAGCAGTCACTTCCCTTATCTCCACAAGCATTTTGTTTTTTCCAAAAACTTCCTGTTTCAAAAACTATTCATATAGTAGTTGCCAAGTACCAGAATGTTCAAATTTTAATTGACAAATACTTCTGAAATTCAGTCTCATACTTGTGTAATCCTAATTTTTCGGATTCCACAAATGTCCACTTCTACTAGAAGAACTCGTTCGCTAATTATTCAGTGTGGAAAACTTTTCCATTGCAATCCATTTTTGGTATGCTCTGGGAATCCTCACAGAAGCAGAAATTATTTACATGAAATACACTACGTGATCAAAAGTAACTGAACAGCCCCAAAAACATATGTTTTTCATATTAGGTGCATTGCGCTGCCACCTACTGCCAGGTACATCATATCAGCGACCTCAGTAGTCATTACACATCATGAGAGAGAGCAGAATGGGGTTCTCCGTGAAACTCACGGACTTCAAACGTGGTCAGGTGATTGGGTGTCACTTGAGTCATATGACTGTACACGAGATTTCCACACTCCTGAACATTCGTAGGTCCACTGTTTTCAATGTGATATTGAAGTGGAAATGTGAATGGACACGTACAACACAAAAGCATACAGGCTGACCTCATCTGCTGACTGACAGACCACGGACAGTTGAAGAGGGTCATAACATGTAATAGGCAGCATCTATCCAGACCATCACACAGGCATTCCAAACTGGATCAGGGTCCACTGCAAGTTCTATAAAAGTTAGGTGGGAGGTGAGAAAACTCAGATTTCACAGTTGAGCAGCTGCTCATAAGCCACACATCACGCCAGTAAATGCCAAATGAGCCTCACTTGGTGCACGGAGCATACGATTGAACAGTGGAATAACATTGTTGTGTGGAGTGATGAATCACGGTACACAATGTGGCAATCTGATGGCAGGGTGTGGGTATGGCGAATGCCCGGTGAACGCCATCTGCCAGCGTTTGTAGTGCCATAAGTATAATTCGGAGGCAGTGGTGTTATGGTGTGGTCGTGTTTTTCATGGAGCAGGCTTGCACCCCTTGTTGTTCTGCATGGCACTATCACAACACAGGCCTACATTGATGTTTTAAGCACCTTCTCGCTTCCCACTGTTGAAGAGCAATTCGGGGATGACGACTGCATCTTTCAAGACGATCGAGCACCTGTTCATAACGCACGGCCGTGGCGGAGTGGTTACATGACAATAACATCCCTGTTATGGAGATGGCCGCACAGAGCCCTGACCTGAATCCTATAGAACACCTTTGGAATGTTTTGGAACACCTACTTCGTGCCAGACCTCACCAACTGACATTGATACCTCTCCTCAGTGCAGCACTCCATGAAGAATGGGCTGCCATTCCCCAAGAAACCTTCCAGCACCTGGCTGAACATATGCCTGCGAGAGTGGAAGCTGTCATCAAAGCTAAGGGTGGGCCAACACCTTATTGAATCCCAGTATTACTGATGGAAGGCACCACAAACTTTTAAGTCATTTTCAGCCAGGTGTATGGATACTTTTGATCACATGGTGAACTATGTACAAATTTGTCTTTTTTCTGGCAATACAGCTCAGAGTGAAACCAAATTGCTCTTTTGCTTGTTATAATTCTGGGTTACCTGATTTTGATTTTTTTCACATTATTAATTAATATACGAAACCAAATTTGAATCTACTCTATTAGTAAGTGTGCAGGATAACGATCCAGTCAGTTGCAGGAACATGATCCAATCAGTTGCAGGATATCTTTCATTAAGATAATGACATGTAGCTGGTACTGAGTTAAAGTGTAAACTACGGTCCTCAGTTATCAAAATGAACAGACAGTTGTGTAAGTCAGTCAGCCAACACTTATCATTATCAGTGAGTCAGATTCTATTATTTATTTAGTTAAATACTTTGTTGGAAGGCATACAATGTTGCTGACAATCTATATCGACGCTCCAGCCGTTGACCACCAAACAGATTCTGTCTGTCCTCACAGCATTGCAGGATGCCAATAAGAAAGAGGAAAAAGACCCCCTCCCCACAACCTCTCCTCCCACCCCTTTGAGAGCTGCGAGGTGCCACCAGCTGACACAGCCCGTGCAAACGAGGAAGCCTTGTTCGCATTGTTTCGGTGCACATGACAGGGCACAGTACATGACAGCAGGCAAAGTGTTTCACTTACAGCAAAAGGGACCACCTACAGACAGTGTGTCTTCAGCAATTGGATGCCAGTCAGTTTTCCATGTCTCTGTTGAACTCTGTCCCAACAAAAGTGAATACTGTTTCTGCTGCATCCGTGCACGAATATCAGTTCATAGCTCAATTTGCTTACAAGGACAAACATTCTACAGTGATAGACAGCTGATCTAATATACTGTTCTTACACTTGCATGTGGCAAATAAAAATGTGAAATTTCAATTAGAGACAGGGGTGACTGTTACAATACTTAATATTGCCACGTATGAAGTCATGTAGCCCTCCACTACAGCAGCCAGTACCACACTTTCAGCATTTAATGGGCAGAACAATCCTGTTTTAGATGTGTGTAGTTTGCCTGCCACTTTCGGTGGTTCTACAAATACAGTTTTGTTTCGTGTTCTATGTTCACGTGACTGAAAAAATATTTTTGGTGTGAATAAGTTGACTTGTTTGGATCAACAATTCATGACAATGTGCTGCAAGCAAATTCAGCTGTGCCACTTGCCTCTGTCAGTGCCTTGTTTGATAAATATAGTTCTTTGTTTGGTGGTAGTTGAACAAGACACAAGGGTCTGAGACCCTCATCACTTTACAAGACAATGTACAGCCAAAGTTTTCTTTTGCCCATCCTGTACCCCACAATTCACGGGACTGGTGGCAACTGAGCTGCAGAGGTTGCAGGATTATTATGTCATTAAACCAGTGTCTGCCAGTCAATGGGCATTCACTTTGGTTTTTCTTTTGAAGCCATCGGGTCTGTAGATTTCAATGTTAATATTAACCCGAAAACTGTGGTTGATTCTTTTCCTTTTCCCCGCCCAGAAGATTTAATGGTTAAGCTAGGGCAAGATTTCCCCCCCTCCCTCCCCTCCAAAGATTGACTTACAAGAGGCATACCTGCAACTGCATTTGGAAAAGGGATCTAAACACACTTTTGTAACTAACATATATCTGGATCTTTTCCAATTTCAGTATTTATCATTCGGCAGCACACTGGACCCAGCAATTTTTCAGAGGTAGTAGGAGCAACTTACATTGCAAGCACCATGTGTACTAATTACTTGTATGACACAGTCATCTCTGGCCACATGTCAGTTCAAAATTTGCAGAACGTGGAGGCACCATTCAAAGTGTTATCGGAGGCAGGTTTCAACACAGAAATGGAGTATCTGGGTAACGTGGTTGATGTGCACAACACTCATACATCACAGTCACATTTAGCAGTCATTCGTGACTTGACTGCTCCCTCAAACGTATCAGAACTGCAAGCAGTCAGGGGAAAGTTGACATACTGCATTCATTTCATACCACATGCCACTCAGATCATGGCTCCTTTGAATCGTAGGTGCCACAGGGGTGTTCCGTTTGGTTGGGCCACTGATTGTCAGACCACTTTTCAGGATTTAAAGGTGAACTTCTAAGTGATCGATGTCTTGTACACTTTGACTGTACCAAGCCTGCTGGTCTTGCAGTGTATGAAGGTAACACTACATGCTGATATACATTTTTATTCCCCCTTTTGGACTGAGACAAACCACTAACTACAGTGTTCTAATCAGTGATGTAAAAATTCTTTACATAGAAAAAACAATAAATTTTCTTAGTCATTCATTTTACATAATTGTAAATTGTAATACTGTTCAGCTTTATCTTCAAAAACATTCACAATAGTTAAAACTTAGTTTCATTCAATTAATTATTTCTTTTCACAGCCATACAAACTTTGCAATCCCATTACTTTCCGACAAACAATAGTAACTAATACTAATGAGACAAGAGTTAAACAGTTTTGGTTTCTTTTCATTTGCTTTTAGTTGCCTGTGTTTCTTTGTTTATGTAGTCTGTAAGTGTTTACCTATATTTTCATGTTTTTCTGTTCTACATTTAATCTTTTACGAATTAGTGTGCTCTGTTGATTAATTTTATGCATTGTGTGTTAACCACCATTGCATTTGTAGGTAAAAACACGCCACGAGTTGTTCAGCTTGTTTAGAATATTTCATCACTGGTACTCTACTTGATTTGGTTTCGTGGGTGATCATTCGTATTGTTATAGTTTTTGGGTAATTACTTACATGAGTGAATGATATGTTCAGCCAATTTGAAGAAAGGTTGATTAGTCTTGATTCATTTAGCTTAAAATTTCTTGGCATGGTAAATTTATAGGAGACAGATTGGAGTATTGTCAGTCCGAGTAGTCGAACATGTTTGGTTCTGGCCCAGTCGAGGTTCAGATGATATAGTTATATTTCGTGATGCCATATGATCTGTTATCAAAACAAGGTTCCACCCCCCCCCCCCCCCCTCTCCCCATATAGTCTGTTGTGTTTGGTCTGGGCAGACGTCACAAGACAACCGTTCAAGTTGATCGTTGATTCCTTGCCGCAGTTTTTTTTTTTTATTACAGAGAGCACGCAGCACTCTGACCGAACAAGCTGAGCTACCGTGCCGGCATTTGACGTCTTCTCCTATGGAATCAGAGAGGTGCTGTCACATTGGGTGGACTCCACCACAGGCCAATCACATTTGGCTCCAAAACTTTGAACAAGGTGCAATGCAATTATAGGCAATTGGAAAATGAAGCTTTAGCTATTGTGTACAGGGTCATTCACTTCCACTAGTACTTGTATGGGTGCCATTTGTACTTGCTTACAGACCACAGGCTGTTAACGGGCCTATTCAGTTCTTCTTAGCCCGTACCAGCCTGGACAGCAAAGACATGTTGGGCCTTACTGTTGTCTAATTATTAATGTGATTTGTTGTATCGGTCCAATACTAAGGTCTCAATGTAGACCTCCTGTCCCAGCTACCAGTGGGCTCCAATGCCAAGTTTTGTACGTCAAAGGACTCCTGCTTGCATATAGAATCTGAGGAGATTCATCTGTTGGAAGGCTTCCCTGTGGCTTTAAACTGTGTAGTAAATGAAACAGCACTGGAACCAGCTTGAGCATAGCTCTGGACTTTGTTCACCATGGGTGGCCTCATAGCATTAAAAGGACATCTGGAATCCTGTAGCACCCCGCAATTTTGGGCACCGTTGAGCCATCTCAGTGAAGATGGGCGCCCTTCTCAAGCATTCAGAAAGTGACACTGCTCACTTAATGGTTCCTCAGTCCCTCCAGTAGGAAGTACTCAAACTGTTGCACCAGGGGAGGGGGGGAGGTCATGTGGATCAAACAGTTACTGAGGCGCATTTTACTTGGCCGGGATGGACTCGCAACAGACTATATGGGGAGGGGCTGGGCGATCAGGTGTGGCTCCTCTGCTGGCTGCAGTGCTGGAGTAAAGGATTACGACAATATACCAGCAGCAATAGATGACCTACATCGTAGCAGTGCAATTACACAATACCCCTACCTTCTGACTACAAAGTGCGCATAAACATGGAGGCAAGTGACCTCAAATAAAACTAATCAACTCATATCACGTCACATGAGAATATAAACGACATCATTTCCACATAATCGTAAAGAGATAAGCACGGCGTAATGCAAAAACTTTTGCATTACGAACAAAAAGCTACACGTAAACAATTATAAGCAACACAATGGTATATAGTACACGAGTCGTTAACATGTTTCGGTTCCATGAAAAGGGAGTCCCTGATAAGTGATTTAAGAAAGGATGAATAGCATTTCCTTAGTAATCCATAAATGAGTAGAATAGTACTCCTTATTCCCTCCCCAATGCAGGAAGCGGCGCCAAAGCGCGGTTAAGTCAGCAATGCATAATGTAAAATCCTGATTAAATTGTTTTTCTCTGTTTCTCTCTGTGAAAATATTAAACTCTCATAACTGATGTACGCATGACTGGAAAATAAAAAATGCGGATGCATTAAATGCACATATAGTAACACAATGTAAAGGAATGTAAATAAACTACTTGTTAATTTTTTTGAAGTTAACAAACAACCAGTAACTGTAATTGGTAAAGGAATTTTGTAATGTTTTAGTATTTAAGAATTTTCTACGTTTGATACAAATAATGGGTGGAGTGTCAGCCTTAGATGTAAGCGATTGTAATATGCATTGTTATGTCAAAATGTTTATGTGAATTTTAAGTGTATATCGAGCCATATGTAAAAGATGAAGTTGAAAAATTAACAGAAAGGGAAAAAACCTCAAGGACTATGCCAAATTGAACAACGAAATAGATAGTGGTATCCTAACACTTGTGCAATAGTGCAACAAATCAATTATGGTAATGTCATGCTACACAATGTCTGATATATTAATCAGCAAACTACAATTGTGCTAGCACCACTTACCTAGATGTCAGGTGTTGATGTGCTGTATTCACCCCACAGAAAATGTGGATACAACGGAAAAGATCCTTCCCAGGCCGTAAGAAAGGTGAATTATCTTCCACAGCATTGGTTCTTGAAAAGTAAACGCACATGCATCGCACTCACGTTTGAAAACTACGTCCCAACGACCTATTCGACGGATAATACGGCACTCAGAGTGAAAAGACACTAAAAGTGCGAGTGGAATCGCAGACGACCGTACCCAATGATATGTGGAACATTTAAAGGTTGTTGCGCAGTCAACAAACATATTTAGCGCACATGCGCACAGAGACGAGCAATGTTGGCAAAGAGACGAGTAACCACTCTTGGAGTGCCCTCATGTAAATACTTGGTAAATTATAATTCCATATGTAATTTCCCCCCCCCCCATGAATCATGGACCTTGCCGTAGGTGGGGAGGCTTGCGTGCCTCAACGATACAGATAACCGTACCGTAGGTTCAGCCACAACGGAGGGGTATCTGTTGAGGGGCCAGACAAACGTATGGTTCCTGAAGAGGGGCAGAAGTCTTTTCAGTAGTTGCAGGGGCAACAGTCTGCATGATTGACTGATCTGGCCAAGTAACACTAACCAAAGCGGCCCAACCACTGCTTCCCTTTCATGTCCCTCAACTCTTATAACTGCCATCTGGTTTCTGTACAAATTGTAAATAGCCTTTCGCTCCCTGTATTTTATCCCTGCCACCTTTAGAATTTGAAAGAGAGTATTCCAGTCAACATTGTCAAAAGCTTTCTCTAAGTCTACAAATGCTAGAAATGTAGGTTTGCCTTTCCTTAATCTTTCTTCTAAGATAAGTCGTAGGGTCAGTATTGCCTCACGTGTTCCAGTGTTTCTACGGAATCCAAACTGATCTTCCCGAGGTTGGCTTCTACTAGTTTTTCCATTCGTCTGTAAAGAATTCGTGTTAGTATTTTGCAGCTGTGACATATTAAGTTGATAGTTCGGTAATTTTCACATCTGTCAACACCTGCTTTCTTTGGGATTGGGATTATTATATTCTTCTTGAAGTCTGAGGGTATTTCGCCTGTTTCATACATCTTGCTCACCAGATGGTAGAGTTTTGTCAGGACTGGCTCTCCCACTGCCGTCAGTAGTTCCAATGGAATATTGTCTACTCCGGGGGCCTTGTTTCGACTCAGGTCTTTCAGTGCTCTGTCAAACTCTTCACACAGTATCATATCTCCCATTTCATCTTCATCTACATCCTCTTCCATTTCCATAATATTGTCCTCAAGTACATCGCCCTTGTATAGACCCTCTATATACTCCTTCCACCTTTCTGCTTTCCCTTCTTTGCTTAGAACTGGGTTTCCATCTGAGCTCTTGATATTCATACAAGTCGTTCTCTTATCTCCAAAGGTCTCTTTAATTTTCCTGTAGGCGGTATCTATCTTACCCCTAGTGAGATAGGCCTCTACATCCTTACATTTGTCCTCTAGCCATCCCTGCTTAGCCATTTTGCACTTCCTGCCGATCTCATTTTTGAGACGTTTGTATTCCTTTTTGCCTGTTTCACTTACTGCATTTTTATATTTTCTCCTTTCATCAATTAAATTCAATATTTCTTCTGTTACCCAAGGATTTCTACTAGTCCTCGTCTTTTTACCTACTTGATCCTCTGCTGCCTTCACTACTTCATCCCTCAAAGCTACCCATTCTTCTTCTACTGTATTTATTTCCCCCATTCCTGTCAATTGCTCCCTTATGCTCTCCCTGAATCTCTGTACAACCTCTGGTTCTTTTAGTTTATCCAGGTCCCATCTCCTTAAGTTCCCACCTTTTTGCAGTTTCTTCAGTTTTAATCTACAGGTCATAACCAATAGATTGTGGTCAGAGTCCACATCTGCCCCTGGAAATGTCTTACAATTTAAAACCTGGTTCCTAAATCTCTGTCTTACCATTATATAATCTATCTGATACCTTTTAGTATCTCCAGGGTTCTTCCATGTATATAACCTTCTTTCATGATTCTTAAACCAAGTGTTAGTTATGATTATGTTGTGCTCTGTGCAAAATTTGACCAGGCGGCTTCCTCTTTCATTTCTGTCCCCCAATCCATATTCACCTACTATGTTTCCTTCTCTCCCTTTTCCTACACTCGAATTCCAGTCACCCATGACTATTAAATTTTCGTCTCCCTTCACAATCTGAATAATTTCTTTTATTTCATCATACATTTCATCAATTTCTTCATCATCTGCACAGCTAATTGGCATATAAACTTGTACTACTGTAGTAGGTGTGGGCTTCGTGTCTATCTTGGCCACAATAATGCGTTCACTATGCTGTTTGTAGAAGTTTCCCACACTCCTATTTTTTTATTCATTATTAAACGTACTCCTGCATTACCCCTATTTGATTTTGTGTTTATAACCCTGTAGTCACCTGACCAGAAGTCTTGTTCCTCCTGCCACCGAACTTCACTAATTCCCACTATATCTAACTTCAACCTATCCATTTCCATTTTTAAATTTTCTAACCTACCTGTCCGATTAAGGGATCTGACATTCCACGCTCCGATCCGTAGAACGCCAGTTTTCTTTCTGCTGATAACGACATCCTCTTGAGTAGTCCCCGCCCGGAGATCCGAATGGGGGACTATTTTACCTCCGGAATATTTTACCCAAGAGGACGCCATCATCACGTAATCATACAGTAAAGCTGCATGCCCTCGGGAAAAATTACGGCTGTAGTTTCCCCTTGCTTTCAGCCGTTCGCAGTACCAGCACAGCAAGGCCGTTTTGGTTATTGTTACAAGGCCACATCAGTCAATCATCCAGACTGTTGCCCTTGCAACTACTGAAAAGGCTGCTGCCCCTCTTCAGGAACCACACGTTTGTCTGGCCTCTCACAGATACCCCTCCGTTGTGGTTGCACCTACGGTACGGCTATCTGTATCGCTGAGGCACTCAAGCCTCCCCACCAACGGCAAGGTCCATGGTTCATGGGGGGGATCGGGCAGGTAGGTTAGAAAATTTAAAAAGGGAAATGGATGGGTTAAAGTTCGATATGGTGGGAATTAGTGAAGTTCGGTGGCAGGAGGAACAAGACTTTTGGTCAGGTGAATACAGGGTTATAAATACAAAATCAAATAGGGGTAATGCAGGAGTACGTTTAATAATGAATAAAAAAATAGGAGTGCGGGTAAGCTACTACAAACAGCATAGTGAACGCATTATTGTGGCCAAGATAGACACAAAGCCCATGCCTGCTACAGTAGTACAAGTTTATATGCCAACTAGCTCTGCAGATGCCCAAGAAATTGAGGAAATGTATGATGAGATAAAAGAAATTATTCAGGTAGTGAAGGGAGACGAAAATTTAATAGTCATGGGTGACGAATTCGACAGTAGGAAAAGGAAGAGAAGGAAACGTGGTACGTAAATATGGATTAGGGCTAAGAAATTAAAGAGGAAGCCGTCTGGTAGAATTTTGAACAGAGCATAACTTAATCACAGCTAACACTTGGTTCAAGAATCATGAAAGAAGGCTGTATACATGGAAGAACCCAGGAGATACTAAAAGGTTTCAAATAGATTATATAATGGTAAGACAGAGATTTAGGAACCAGGTTTTAAATTGTAAGACATTTCCAGGGGCAGATGTGGACTCTGACCACAATCTATTGGTTATGAACTGTAGATTAAAACTGAAGAAACAGCAAAAAGGTGGGAATTTAAGGAGATGGGACCTGGATAAACTGAAAGAACCAGAGGTTGTACAGAGTTTCAGGGACAGCATAAGGGAACAATTGACAGGAATGGGGGGAAAGAAATACAGTACAAGAAAAATGGGTAGCTTTGAGGAATGAAATAGTGAAGGCAGCAGAGGATCAAGTAGGTAAAAAGACGAAGGCTGGTAGAAATCCTTGGGTAACAGAAGAGATGCTGAATTTACTTGATGAAAGGAGAAAATACTAAAATGCAGTAAGTGAAGCAGGCAAAAAGGAATACAAACGTCTCAAAAATGAGATCGACAGGAAGTGCAAAATGGCTAAGCAGGGATGACTAGAGGACAAATGTAAGGATGTAGAGGCTTATCTCATGAGGATTAAGATATACTGCCTACAGGAAAATTAAAGAGACCTTTGGAGATAAGAGAACCACTTGTATGAATATCAAGAGCTCAGATGGAAACCCAGTTCTAAGCAAAGAAGGGAAAGCAGAAAGGTGGAAGGAGTATATAGAGGGTCTATACAGGGGTGATGTTCTTGAGGACAATATTTTGGAAATGGAAGAGGAAGTAGATGAAGATGAAATGGGAGATGTGATACTGCTTGAAGAGTTTGACAGAGCACTGAAAGACCTAAGTCGAAACAAGGCCCCGGGAGTAGACAACATTCCATTAGAACTACTGACAGCCTTGGGAGAGCCAGGCCTAACAAAACTCTACCATCTGGTGAGCAAGATGTATGAGACAGGCGAAATTCCCTCAGACTTCAAGAGAATGTAGTAATTCCAATCCCAAAGAAAGCAGGTGTTGACAGATGTGAAAATTACCGAACTATCAGTTTCATAAGTCATAGCTGCAAAATGCTAACACGAATTCTTTACAGACGAATGGAAAAACTAGTAGGAGCCAACCTCGGGAAGATCAGTTTGGATTCCGTAGAAACACTGGAACACGTGAGGCAATACTGACCCTACGACTTATCTTAGAAGAAAGATTAAGGAAAGGCAAACCTACATTTCTAGCATTTGTAGACTTAGAGAAAGATTTTGACAATGTTGACTGGAATACTCTCTTTCAAATTCTGAAGGTGGCAGGGGTAAAATACAGGGAGCGAAAGGCTATTTACAATTAGGCTTTTGACAATGTTGACTGGAATACTCTCTTTCAAATTCTGAAGGTGGCAGGGGTAAAATACAGAGAGCAAAAGGCTATTTACAATTTGTACAGAAACCAGGTGGTAATTATAAAAGTCGAGGGGCATGAAAGGGAAGCAGTGGTTGGGAAGGGAGTGAGACAGGGTTGTAGCCTCTCCCCGATGCTATTCAATCTGTATATTGAGCAAGCAGCAAACGAAAAAAAGAAAAGTTCGGAGTACGTATTAAAATCCCTGGAGGAGAAATAAAAACTTTGAGGTTCCCTGATGACATTGTAATTCTGTCAGAGACAGCAAAGGACTTGGAAGAACAGTTGAACGGAATGGACAGTGTCTTGGAAGGAGGGTATAAGATGAACATCAACAAAAGCAAAGCGAGGATAATGGAATGTAGTAGAATTAAATCGGGTGTTGCTGAGGGAATTAGATTAGGAAATGAGACGCTTAAAGTACTAAAGGAGTTTTGCTATTTGGGGAGCAAAATAACTGATGATGGTTGAAGTAGGGAGGATATAAAATGTAGACTGGCAATGGGAAGGAAAGCGTTTCTGAAGAAGAGAAATTTGTTAACATCGAGTATTGATTTAAGTGTCAGGAAGTCGTTTCTGAAAGTACGAGGGCTATCCACAAAGTAAATTACATTTTGGAATTAAAAATATATAAAGTATTGGAAATTTTTTTTATTATATACAGATGAAAGCCACACTTAAATACTACTTTTCTACATAGTTGCCATTTAAATTAAGGCACTTATCGTAGCGATTGACAAGCTTGGAAATTCCTTCGTCGTAAAATTCGGCCGCCTGTGCCTTCAACCACGTAGCGACTGTCTTTTGGGACAGAAAAGGTGTGATTTTTGTGGATTTTCTGGAAAGAGGCACTACAATAAACTCTCAAAGGTATTGCCAAACTCTGCACAACCTCAGAAGAGCAATACAAAACAAGCGTAGGGGAAAGTTGGGCTCAAAGATCTTGCTGATTCACGACAATGCCCGGGCCCACACGGCAAATGCCACTCGTGAAGTTCTCGAATCTTTTAAGTGGGAGTTGTTTCCTCATCCGCCGTACAGTCCTGACCTGGCACCGAGCGACTTCCACTTATTCCCAGCAATGAAGAAGTGGTTGGCTATGCAGCGTTTTGATGACGATGCACAGCTTCAAGAAGAGGTAACCACGTGGTTGAAGGCGCAGGCGGCCGAATTTTACGACGAAGGAATTTCCAAGCTCGTCCATCGCTACGATAAGTGCCTTAATTTAAATGGCAACTATGTAGAAAAGTAGTATATAAGTGTGGGTTTCATCTGTATATAATAAAAAAAATTTCCAATACTTTATTTATTTTTAATTCCAAAACATAATGTACTTAGTGGATAGCCCTCGTATTTGTATGGAGTGTAGCCATGTATGGAAGTGAAACATGGACGATAAATAGTTTAGACAAGAAGAGAATAGAAGCTTTCGAAATGTGGTGGTACAGAAGAATGCTGGAGATTAGATGGGTAGATCACATAACTAATGAGGAGGTAGTGAATAGAATTGGGGAGAAGAGGAGTTTGTGCCACAACTTGACTAGAAGAAGTGATCAGTTGGTAGGACATGTTCTGAAGCATCAAGGGATCACCAATTTGGTACTGGAGGGCAGCGTAGAGGGTAATAATCGTACAGGGAGACCAAGAGATGAAAACACTAAGCAGATTCAGAAGGATGTAGGCTGCAGTAGGTACTGGGAGATGAAGAAGATTGCACAGGATAGAGTAGCATGGAGAGCTGCATCACACCAGTCTCAGAACTGAAGACCACAACAACAACAATATGTAAGTTATGTATTTCCTGTAAGATAATGTGTAAGCAAGACAAGCTGACATATCCAACCCAAAAATACAAAGAGAAATGCACTGACAAATAAAGGTCATTGTACCCCTTCGGCACAAACTTAAATAAGCTGTACGAGTTTATACAAAACACTGTGCATCTCCATTACATGTCACAGTGTGGGGGCAATTGTATAGGTACATAAGGAAAAGCCCCACCAAACTATAACAAAAATTTAAAACCACGCGCCCGCTGTATTTTTTTTTTTTTTTTTTTTTTTTAAATAGGGAGACTCCGTCTTTAGTTCTTGAGGGGAGAAGACATATTTTTTGTAAGATTTGTGTGGTAGCCATTTGTGTTGTCTGAATAATAATGATTATTTGTGCAAAACCACGAAAGTTTTCCTTTCTTCTGTGCAATACATAAATGTCATGTCACCAATGCAGCCTGCATGTATATAGAAGAAGTCCGATAAATGAAATTTACATTACCTACACAGTCAAGAAGAATAAGCTTTGCGGCATCAGAAGAAGAAGCATCTAACATGGAGTGTGTAGATCTCTACTACAAGGAAGTTAAGTTCAGCTTAATATGGACTCAAAGGAGAGAAAATCTAAAAACTAAAATTTGGGCATTAATTGAAAATAATTGATTTCTATTAATCTCTTTATTTATGTACCCTTTCTTATTATTCCTATTTATATGTACACATATATAAATTTGCAAAAGTTGCCAGAGAGTGCCAGATAAGAGGCGTCACCGCGCTTGTGCAGCAATGGTGACGTAGGAAGCCCATTTGTTCATATGTGTAAAACATTAAAAGATCTTACATTATGTCATAAAAGAAACACAAGGCACCAGAGTATACTCCAAGAGCGTCGGAATTTCGTGAACCATACTAAAATTCATAGTTCGTCTTACATTGCACGTTCGTATGTCCAGATTCCCAATGATGTATGCCTCGACCTGATATGAAGCTTTTCAGTGTGCCTTTCAGGATGTAAATTTTCTTGAAGTACTAGTACTGTATTATCTCATGTTTGGTTCTTTATTATGGCATAATGCCACATGAAAACGTGCACTTGAAATGCAGCATACAGTTGAAACTAGCCAACTCAGCAGGAAAGCTTAATAAAAGCCGAATTTCTTTAGCAAACCAACAAAAATAACTTTATTGTTTTGCAATGCAATTAATGCTTGACTGTCAGAAAGGTGGAAATAAAACAAAATCTGAAACTAGTAACATATTTTAGGCTTTCGTAATTATGTGAATGTACTTTAATTCATTTGATAGCTTCCAGCCACAGAAATTCATCTAGTTTTCGTTTAATGTGAGAGTAGTAAATGAAGAGGAAACAGAAAAATCGCTAAATGTAACCACGGGTCACGTGGAGACTCTTCTCCCCCCCCCCCCCCTCCTCCCCACCACTATAACTCAGACTGCTCTGCCCATCAGAACGTCAAAAATTAAAAAAACTTTTCAAAAATAAGTTCATTTTGTAGCGCCCATCTTTCTGAAGAGTCAGATACATAAAACATATATCTCCGAGGAAATGTATGACACATTATTTGGTCTTAAGTGTGCAGTGCAATGCCACGCCTCTTCAAACACCATTCTCATACGCATGTCACTGTATTTCGCTCTGTGGAACTCAAACTTGTATATTTTGTAATGGATGCCATCAAACTATTTCAGGACAGTGGAATTTAAAATGTCCTGTAGTGCCTCTCCTGCTTCCAGTCAGCCGGTTTGACATCCTGCCCCACTTTTTTTTATGTACTAAAAACCTCGCAATTAATACTGGATAGGATTATTTGTAACTGGGAGAACAAGAACTCTTCAGAAAATCTGGACTCTTTATTGCCTATTAGCAAATAACTTGCTTTTCTGTGTGACATAAAATTAAATATAGGATACCTAAAACCAGTAAAGACCAGAGACAGGCATGACAGTACACATTTCTTCAATCCTTAGGTCCTAGTGATTTTTATCTCTAATCTCGCTACAGTTTTACATGATGTGCTTTCCTTTCTGCGAAAGAACTATTACCTTATCAAAGTTTGTCAAATGTTTCGCTACATGAAAAAATAGAAATGTTGTCTAATAATGAAAAAGCTCTTAGTACAAATAGTACCCAAGACTGGGGTGGTTTCTCGATCTGATTACGTCTATTTTGTCACTATGTACTGGAGAAAACAAATTAGGCCTTTCTAATATTTCAGCAATTGTAACACACACCAAATAAGTGAGACTGTTTTGGCAATAATGAGCATTTTTATAATACGTCAGAATATAATTCAAGTACCAATATGAAATAACCATTTGGCCTACTACAAGCAAAACGCTTTACGTTAGGAAACAGTTTCACATTTCATTCATATGCTACAGTTTCTCATCGACGAGACCGAAAAGTAGTAGAACGAAATTTTTGTATAAATTTGGAATCGTCATATTCTTCCATAATTTGTGTGATGTCCCCGTTTCTTCTCCTTCCTCGTTCTAACAAACAGTCTTGTCATCACTAATTCTGTAACTATTCCTACCACTGTCAAAACTCATTCTCCGGTTAACTTTACTGACCCTGGCACAATCTCCAGTTTAGTTATCCAGCGATTATTCTTTGATTAGGCGTAATTACGTGTTAGTACAATGCATTTTCCGCACTACTCCCAGAATGGAACTTACGCGGCTGCTAGCCAGGGACTATGACTGGCCCTGTCTAGTGTAGCAATCTAGCCAGAAATTTTCTGTCAAAATTTCACTTTCTTGGATACACCGAGAAGAAAATACGTAATCTTCTTACCTGTTGTTCCTGTTAGTCGTTTATTTCCACTCTGGTGGTCTGAATCTATGGATTTCTCTAGTAATTAAAACAACTCTGAACATTCACAAACCGAATCAACCACATTAACAAGCAGCAGTTAGCATTCACCGGTTCGGCTTTATTGTGCTCAGCTCGTATAGCCCCGTCCCATTTTATCTGCAGGAAAGTTTATTTCTAGATGCGATGAGGATTCCCCTGGCAGAGACATCACATACACTATGCACACATTCAAAAATCAACTTATAATTCATTCAGAAATCAACTTAGAATGTGTTCAAAAACCAGCAGAGGTGCGTTTCAAAATCATATGAATAATCGATAGATCGACGTGTGCTGGATGCTAGGTGCTTTGTGAAACAAGGTTTTTTTCCTCAAGAATATGAATTTTGCCCCTCCCCCAAAACTGCTGCCCATTTCAGATACCCCAGTTTGCCTCCCCCCCCCCCCCCCCCCCCACTAGATCCGGGCCTGCTGTGCACGCATGAATCTGGCGGCTTGGGTGCACCAATAAAACTTTTCCAGGTAGCATGTGGGTGGTTGCTGCTTACATAGCCAATAGCCACATTTCTGTAGCCAGAAGTGGGAGAAGGTGCGACTCAACTGTGCATGTGCATGAGCCCGCTCGTAACTGATTAAATGAGTCTAATGTACACAATTGTGACGTCACGCTCATCGGAGGCAATTTGTTGTTATGAAGCACTGCATAGTCTTCCGAAAGCCTTTGACACATTTTGCTGTTGGTCAGACGCTTGTACGTGTTATTTTATATGGCAAATTTCCTTTGCAATTTAAGTTTCATTTTCATTTTTTCTCTCGTTCATGTTTTAATGCGGCAGTATTATTCTGCAGTAGTAGGATACAATAATAGCCTTTATTAGCGTATCGGTTCTTACCATTCAAAATTACAAAAATTTAACTGAAAACTAAATCCTGGAATTCTAAAAAAATTCCCAGGTTTTTCCCAGTTTCCTCCCAGATGAAAAAATTCCCAAGTTTTTCCCAGATCACCCAGTTGTCCCCAGTTATATAAACCCTGTTTTGACACATATTGCTGTCGGTGCACATGTGTGTGTGCGCGCTGTGTTTTGTTGCTGTAAATAAAGCATTTTCTTTGCAGCTGATGTATTCTAGTGTTATTCTCTCGTTTATGTTTTATTGCTGCAGTAGCAAGTTGAACTATAATTCTTCATTACGGTATCAGTTCTTACCATTCAAAATTACAAAAATTTAACAGAAAATTAAAGCAATGAAAAAAATTTCTGAGTTTTTCCTGGATTTCATGGTTGTTCTAGGACGCATACAACCTGTTTAACACTTTGTGGTAAATTTCCATGAAAGAATGAAACATTTTTGATGTGCCTCCATGGTTGGAAAGCTTGATTATTCCAAGGATCATATAAAGAATTTCACCACTGTACAGTGTACAGCTGTCTATATTGGTTACCGTATCAACTGCAACTAGAAATGGAAAAAAAAATCGAGTTTTGTGCTGTTATGAAACATTGTCATTTGAAGGGCTGGACTGCAGCACATACCAAAACAGAACTGGATTAAGTTCATGAAGGCTCTGCAATATCATTGAAGACCATTTTTTTTTTAGATTAATGAATTTAAACATGGTCTGGTAAGCACGTAAGATGAACCACACTCTGGTCGTCCATTTGAGGTCACCCCAAAAGAAATCATTGACGAAATCCATGAAATGGTAATGCAAGACTGCAGAATAAAAATTCATGAGACTTTACACATCTCAACTTACCACGTACATAGCATCCTGCATAGAGAACTGACTACGAAGAAGCTGTGTGCAAGTTGGGTGCCCTGATTGCTCACAGTTGACCAAAAGTACAACAGGCACAACATTTCAACACAATGTCTAGCAAACTTTAATCACAATCTACAAGACTTTTTGCTCCAGTTTGTGACTGCTAATGAAACCTGGATCCATCACTACTCACCAGAATCAAAATGGCACAAAATAATTGACAAATGCTGATGAAAGTGCATCAAAAAAGTCAAAGACCATTTTCTCTGTTGATTAGGAGATGGCCAGTATTTTTTGGGATTCTCATGGAATAATTCTCAGAGATTATTGGAAACAGACAGAATCCTAATTGGACCCTATTATGCTTCATTTCGGATTTTTTGAAAATTGTGTTGGCTGAAAAAAAGACCAAGGTCGGCATGCAAAAAAGTGCTCTTTCACCAGGATAATGCACCATCTCACACATCAGCAATAAGAATGGCAAAAGTGCATGAACTGGGCTTTGAATTGGTTCCTCATCCACTCTACTCATCAGACTTTGCTCCAAATGACTTCT
This sequence comes from Schistocerca piceifrons, assembly GCF_021461385.2. Taxonomy (NCBI): domain Eukaryota; kingdom Metazoa; phylum Arthropoda; class Insecta; order Orthoptera; family Acrididae; genus Schistocerca; species Schistocerca piceifrons. The sequence continues at coordinate 1,020,676,097 of NC_060138.1, read as the reverse complement.
TCCTCTTCCCTAACTTGAAACTTTGGCTTGCTGGGAAGAAATTTTCATCAAATGTTAAAGTGATAACTGCACTCAATGAGTATGTTGCGGAGTTTGACAAAACCTACTTTTCCAATGGAACAAAAAAGCAGCAGGATTGCTGGACCAAGCATACATCTCTCACAAGGACCCTGTCGAGAAATAAGGTTAGTTGTTTGCAAAACAAAAAATTTTTCCTGCTTTTTTATTGACTTATAAAACCATCCTCCTACTTACTATTCAAAAGTTGTTATAAAATGCCAAGAACAGCTAAATGTTACACAGTTCATTTTGTGTGGCCTGTAACTGATGAGAGACACAATTGTGTTTTAAATGTTGTAAAGAATCTGCAGAGTTATCAGAACAATGCAGGATTTTTTTTCCTTTTTGTCGACATGTAATTCAGTGAACAGTAAATGTTTTTGTGGGTGTTTCTTTGGAATTTCAGAAAGCAATTCTTTTGTTCTTAAACTTTCATTGAATGTTATTCTGAAATTAGTATTAAAATTTAATTATTATGCCATATTTACGTTTCAATTACTGATGAAGTTTCAGAACAACTAAAGTCACCTTGCAAACCATAATCATCACATAACAGATAATCAGAGCACATGTACTGAGCTGTAGTAATAAAACTTTTGGTCTTTATTACCTTGTCATGTGACAAATTGGAAAATTAAAGATCTGTGTTGGTCAGCTTCACCCCATGTCAATATTCCCTGTTCGTAAAAGTTTGTTTGGTTAGAGTATTGGCATCGGTGTACTGCTGATTTCACTTCTGCATCTATCGCAAAGCGTCGGGCGGTCAGGAATTTCTTCATGGAACCAAACAGATGAAAGTCCAATGGTGCAAGGTCCGGATTGTATGGTGGATGTTGGAGCACTTCCCATCCAAATTTTCTCATGAACAGGAGCAACAACATGGTGGCGGGCATAGTCATGATGAAGTCTGACACCGTCAGCATTAAAGTTGTGTCATTTGTCAAGTTAAGCTGCGTTGAGCCAAGTCCACCAATAACACACCATCACACCATGCACATCCCGGAAGACTGTCACAAGCACTTTCCTAACAGACTGAATCACTTTGAATTCTTTTGATACTTGGGAACCGGCATGTTTCCACTCCATAGAAGCCTGCTTGTTTAAGGGCATGTAGTGGTATGCCCACAACTCATCACCAGTGACAATTCCTTTCATAACATCATGCCCATTTGTAGGGAATGCATTAAGTGATCCACATTTATCATCATTCGCCAAACGTTGTGGTTGTCTGTCAGGTTCTTAGGTATCCAGCAAGAAACAACTTTACAAAATTTCCATGTGTCATGACCAATATTGTACACTGCATCATAGGAAATGTTGAACTTTTGCAATAATATTCGCAGCTGCACATGCCAGTCTTTCAAAATTGCTGTCTCAATGGGTCTGACACTTTGCAGAGTTGCAGCTGTTACCAGCTGCCCAGCGAGTGATTAATCACTAAGGTTCACATGGCCCTCTTGGAAGAATGGACACCACCTGGAGACATTTTTTTTGTCCACACAGTCATCCCCGTGCATGTCACACATGTCCCTCTGAATTTCACTTGGTTTATGCCCTTTGGCCCACAAATATTCAACTACACTGTGCAGCTCTTCACAAGTTGACAAAGGTAACACGTGCGCCATTTTTGTTTTGTAGCTCAGGCTTCTCCTGCTAGAGCAGCATGTGAAAACAAGATTCCCTCTATAGTGCAAACTTCAAACTATATTCTCAGGAAATTTCAACATGCCAGCTGCAGTACCAGGGGATAAAAAATTATTGTTTATTACTTTCCGATCCTCCCTCAATTAATTTTATGGTTGAAGTTCCTTGAGTCATAAAACCTGAGTTCAACTAATGCTGGCCAAGTATTTCAGGAATTAAGTCATATCCCATTATCTAGTACACTACAATATATTGGGATTCCAATTAGTTGTATTCAACCTGGAAAGCTTATGCACAAAAACCTACATTATCACTAACAATTTAAGTGAATAAAACATTAAATTTATTAATTATCTTCCTACCTAAGGTAAGTACAAAATTACCAAAACAGAAACGCAAACAATAACAACTTACATCAGACCAAGACATGAAGCTAGCTGCACTTTGATCCCAGCTAGACGAATCAGTATCAAAATACTCCAAATCTTGCAATTTGCTGAAAGAGTCCCTAAAAGGATCATCTGATGAAGCACTGAAAAAAAGTAGTAAAGGTATTACCTACAGTACTCACTGTACATTCGTCAATAAACCCCAGATTGCACATATTAATATACCCTTCCCACGAAGTATCTCAGCAAGAACCAAACGCTTGAGGTGGAGAGCAAGGGCGAAACAGCGAGGAGTAGGGCAAGGAGAAAGGTCAAGGGGTAAGAGCTGTGGGAGAGTTGGGAATAGCCAAAGGGGAGGGGACGCAAGCACCAACAGTGAGGGGCACTCAGGGGCCGAAGAGAGGGGGACACACGGGGCGAGGGAGGGAGGGGGGAGTGCCAAAGGAGGGAGGGAGGGGGCAGGGGGGAGGGGGGAGGGAGGAAGAAGGGAGGGGGGTGGGAGGAAGAAGGGGGGAGGATGGAGGAAGAAGGGGGGGGATGGAGGAAGAAGGGAGGGGGGATGGAGGAAGAAGGGAGGGGGGAGGGCCGAAGGAGGCAGGAAGAAGGGAGGGGGAGGACCGAAGGAGGGAGGAAGAAGGGAGGGGGGAGGGCCGAAGGAGGGAGGAAGAACGGAGGGGGGAGGGCCGAAGGAGGGAGGAAGGAGGGAGGGGGGAGGGCCGAAGGAGGGAGGAAGGAGGGAGGGGGGAGGGCCGAAGGAGGGAGGAAGGAGGGAGGGGGAGGGAGGAAGGAGGGAGGAAGGAGGGAGGGGGAGGGAGGAAGGAGGGAGGGGGAGGGAGGAGGGAGGGGGAGGGAGGAAGGAGGGAGGAAGAAGGGAGGGGGAGGGAGGAGGGAGGGGGAGGGAGGAAGGAGGGAGGAAGAAGGGAGGGGGAGGGAGGAAGGAGGGAGGAAGAAGGGAGGGGGAGGGAGGAAGAAGGGAGGGGGAGGGAGGAAGAAGGGAGGGGGAGGGAGGAAGGAGGGAGGAAGAAGGGAGGGGGAGGGAGGAAGGAGGGAGGAAGAAGGGAGGGGGAGGGAGGAAGGAGGGAGGAAGAAGGGAGGGGGAGGGCCAAAGGAGGGAGGAAGAAGGGAGGGGGAGGGCCAAAGGAGGGAGGAAGAAGGGAGGGGGAGGGCCAAAGGAGGGAGGAAGAAGGGAGGGGGAGGGCCAAACGAGGGAGGAAGAAGGGAGGGGGAGGGCCAAACGAGGGAGGAAGTAGGGAGGGGGAGGGCCAAAGGAGGGAGGAAGTAGGGAGGGGGAGGGCCAAACGAGGGAGGAAGTAGGGAGGGGGAGGGCCAAAGGAGGGAGGAAGTAGGGAGGGGGAGGGCCAAAGGAGGGAGGAAGTAGGGAGGGGGAGGGCCAAAGGAGGGAGGAAGTAGGGAGGGGGAGGGCCAAAGGAGGGAGGAAGTAGGGAGGGGGAGGGCCAAAGGAGGGAGGAAGTAGGGAGGGGGAGGGCCAAAGGAGGGAGGAAGAAGGGAGGGGGAGGGCCAAAGGAGGGAGGAAGAAGGGAGGGGGAGGGCCAAAGGAGGGAGGAAGAAGGGAGGGGGAGGGCCAAAGGAGGGAGGAAGAAGGGAGGGGGAGGGCCAAAGGAGGGAGGAAGAAGGGAGGGGGAGGGCCAAAGGAGGGAGGAAGAAGGGAGGGGGAGGGTCAAAGGAGGGAGGAAGAAGGGAGGGGGGAGAGTCAAAGGAGGGAGGAAGAAGGGAGGGGGGAGGGTCAAAGGAGGGAGGAAGAAGGGAGGGGGGAGGGTCAAAGGAGGGAGGAAGGAGGGAGGAAGGAGGGAGGAAGGAGGGAGGGGGAGCAGGAGGGTCGAAGGAGGGAGGAAGAAGGGAGGGGGGATGGCCGGAGGAGGGAGGAAGAAGGGAGGGGGGACGGCCGGAGGAGGGAGGAAGAAGGGAGGGGGGACGGCCAGAGGAGGGAGGAAGAAGGGAGGGGGGACGGCCGGAGGAGGGAGGAAGAAGGGAGGGGGGACGGCCGGAGGAGGGAGGAAGAAGGGAGGGGGGACGGCCGGAGGAGGGAGGAAGAAGGGAGGGGGGACAGCCGGAGGAGGGAGGAAGAAGGGAGGGGGGACGGCCGGAGGAGGGAGGAAGAAGGGAGGGGGGACGGCCGGAGGAGGGAGGAAGAAGGGAGGGGGGACGGCCGGAGGAGGGAGGAAGAAGGGATGGCGGACGGGCAGAGGAGGGAGGAAGAAGGGAGGGGGGACGACCGGAGGAGGGAGGAAGAAGGGAGGGGGACGGCCGGAGGAGGGAGGAAGAAGGGAGGGGGACGGCCGGAGGAGGGAGGAAGAAGGGAGGGGGGACGGCCGGAGGAGGGAGGAAGAAGGGAGGGGGGACGGCCGGAGGAGGGAGGAAGAAGGGAGGGAGGACGGCCGGAGGAGGGAGGAATAAGGGAGGGAGGACGGCCGGAGGAGGGAGGAAGAAGGGAGGGAGGAAGAAGGGAGGGAGGACGGCCGGAGGAGGGAGGAAGAAGGGAGGGGGGACGGCCAGAGGAGGGAGGAAGAACGGAGGGGGGACGGCCGGAGGAGGGAGGAAGAAGGGAGGGGGGACGGCCGGAGGAGGGAGGAAGAAGGGAGGGGGGACGGCCGGAGGAGGGAGGAAGCATGGAGGAAGAAGGGAAAGGGGAGGGTCGGAGGAGGGAGGAAGTGGGGAGGGGGAGGGTCGGAGGAGGGAGGAAGTGGGGAGGGGGAGGGTCGAAGGAGGGATGAAGAGGGAGGGTCAAAGGAGGGAGGGGTAGGGAGAGGGGAGGGTCGAAGGAGGGAGGAGGTAGGGTCAAAGGAGGGAGGGGGGCTGGAAGTGGGTAGGGTCGAAGGAGGGAGGGGGGTTGGGAGGGGGTAGGGTCGAAGGAGGGAGGGGGGTTGGGAGGGGGTAGGGTCTAAGGAGGGAGGGGGTAGTGTCGAAGGAGGGAGGGGGTAGTGTCGAAGGAGGGAGGGGGTAGTGTCGAAGGAGGGAGGGGGTAGTGTCGAAGGAGGGAGGGGGTAGTGTCGAAGGAGGGAGGGGGTAGAGAGGAGGTAGTGTCGAAGGGGGGAAGGGGTAGGGAGGGGTAGGGTCAAAGGAGGGAGGGGGTTACGGAGGGGGTATGGTCGAAGGAGGGAGGGGGTACGGAGGGGGTATGGTCGAAGGAGGGAGGGGGTACGGAGGGGGTATGGTCGAAGGAGGGAGGGGGGTACTGAGGGGGTATGGTCGAAGGAGGGAGAGGGGTACTGAGGGGGTATGGTCGAAGGAGGGAGAGGGGTACGGAGGGGGTAGGGTCAGAGGGAGGGGGTAGGGTCGGAGGGAGGGGGGTAGGGAGGGGGTAGGGGCGAAGGAGGGAGCGGGAGGGTCGATGGAGGGAGGGGGAGGGTCGATGGAGGGAGGGGGGAGGGTCGAAGGAGAGAGGGGGGTAGGGGGGGGAGGGCTGAAGGAGGGAGCGGGTAGGGAGGGGGAGGGCTGAAGGAGGGAGGGGGGTACGAAGGGGGAGGGCAGGAGGGGCAGGGTTGGGGTAGGGGAGGGCCGAAAGAGGGAGGGGGTGAGGTGGGTGAGGGCTGAAAGATGGAGGGGGTAGGGAGGGGAGGGCGGAAAGAGGGAGGGGATAGGGAGGGGAGGGCCAAAAGGGGGACGGGGAAAGGGCCGAAAGGGGGACGGGGAGAGGGCCGAAAGGGGGACGGGGAGAGGGCCGAAAGGGGGACGGGGAGAGGGCCGAAAGGGGGACGGGGAGAGGGCCGAAAGGGGGACGGGGAGAGGGCCGAAAGGGGGACGGGGAGAGGGCCGAAAGGAGGACGGGGAGAGGGCCGAAAGGGGGACGGGGAGAGGGCCGAAAGGGGGACGGGGAGAGGGCCGAAAGGGGGACGGGGAGAGGGCCGAAAGGGGGACGGGGAGAGGGCCGAAAGGGGGACGGGGAGAGGGCCGAAAGGGGGACGGGAAGAGGGCCGAAAGGGGGACGGGAAGAGGGCCGAAAGGGGGACGGGAAGAGGGCCGAAAGGGGGACGGGAAGAGGGCCGAAAGGGGGACGGGAAGAGGGCCGAAAGGGGGACGGAAAGGGGGACGGGAAGGGGGCCGAAAGGGGGACGGAAAGGGGGACGGGGAGAGGGCCGAAAGGGGGACGGGGGAGAGGGCCGAAAGGGGGACGGGGAGAGGGCCGAAAGGGGGACGGGGAGAGGGCCGAAAGGGGGACGGGGAGAGGGCCGAAAGGGGGACGGGGAGAGGGCCGAAAGGGGGACGGGGAGAGGGCCGAAAGGGGGACGGGGAGAGGGCCGAAAGGGGGACGGGGAGAGGGCCGAAAGGGGGACGGGGAGAGGGCCGAAAGGGGGACGGGGAGAGGGCCGAAAGGGGGATGGGGAGAGGGCCGAAAGGGGGACGGGGAGAGGGCCGAAAGGGGGACGGGGAGAGGGCCGAAAGGGGGACGGGGAGAGGGCCGAAAGGGGGACGGGGAGAGGGCCGAAAGGGGGACGGGGAGAGAGGGAGGAACGAAAGAGGGAAGGGGAGGGGGAGGGACGGAGGGGTTGGGAAGTGAAGGGACGGTGGGGAAGGGAAGTGGAGGGACGGAGGGGAAGGGAAGTGGAGGGACGGAGGGGAAGGGAAGTGGAGGGACGGAGGGGAAGGGAAGTGGAGGGACGGAGGGGAAGGGAAGTGGAGGGACGGAGGGGAAGGGAAGTGGAGGGACGGAGGGGAAGGGAAGTGGAGGGGCAGAAGAGGAGGGGCAAAAGGGAAGGGTCGGGGGAGGGACGAAAGGGAAGGGTAGGTGGAGGGACATAAGGGAAGGGTAGGTGGAGGGACATAAGGGAAGGGTAGGGGGAGGGACATAAGGGAAGGGTAGGGGAAGGGACAATAGGGAAGGGGAAGGGGAGGGACAAAAGGGGAGTGGAAGGGACAAAAGGGAAGGGGAGTGGAAGGGACAAAAGGGAAGGGGAGTGGAAGGGACAGAAGGAAAGGGGAAGGGGAGGGACAAAAGGGAAGGGGCTGGACAAAAGGGAAGGGGAGGGACAAAAGGGAAGGGGCTGGACAAAAGGGAAGGGGAGGGACAAAAGGGAAGGGGAAGGACAAAAGTGAAGGGGAGGAACAAAAGGGAAGGGGAGGAACAAAAGGGAAGGGGAGGGACAAAAGGGAAGGGGAGGGACAAAAGGGAAAGGGAATGGGAGGGACGAAAGGGAAGGGGTGGTGAGGACAAAGGGGAGAGGGGAGGGGAGGGACTAAGGTGTAAGGGACGAAGGGGTGAGGGGGAGGGGAGGGACTATGGGGTGAGGGGGAGGGGAGGGACTAAGGAGAGAGGGGTAGTGGAGGGACAAGGGGAGAGTGGGAGGGACGAAGGGGAGAGGGAGACGGGGAGGGACGAAGGGGAGAGGGCGACGGGGAGGCACCAAGGATAGAGGGTGATGGGGAGGGACGGGAGGGACGAAGTGGGGAGGGGGGGCACTAAGGAGAGGGGCAGGAAGGGCAGGGAGGAAGGGGAGAGGGAGAGGTGGAGGGATGAGGTGTGGAGGGGGCAGGAAGAGGAGGGGGAGGGACGAAGGGAAGATGGACGAAAGAGGAGGGGGCGTGACAAAGGGAAGAGGGGGGACGAAAGGTGAGGAGGAGGGGCAAGGGGACAGGGTGCAAGAAAAAGGAGGGGGGAGGGACAATGGGGAAAGCAAAGGGGGAGGGGCGAAGGGGAGAGGCAGGGGATGAAGGGGAGTGGGGGAGTGACGAAGGGGACGGTGTGAGAGAGGGAGGCACGAGGGGGAGACAGGGAGGCACGGGGGGGAGAGAGGGTGGCACAGGGGGAGAGAGGGAGGCACGGGGGGAGAGAGGGACAGGGTGAGGGACGAAGAGAAGAAGGGGAGAGGGTGAGGGACGAAGAGAAGAAGAGCAAGGGGGGACGGGCAGACAACGAGGGGGGGGACGGGCAGACAACGAGGGGGGGACGGGCAGACAACGAGGGGGGGGACGGGCAGACAACGAGGGGGGGGACGGGCAGACAACGAGGGGAGGGACGGGCAGACAACGAGGGGGGGACGGGCAGACAACGAGGGGGGGACGGGCAGACAACGAGGGGGGGACGGGCAGACAACGAGGGGGGGACGGGCAGACAACGAGGGGGGGACGGGCAGACAACGAGGGGGGGACGGGCAGACAACGAGGGGGGGACGGGCAGACAACGAGGGGGGGACGGGCAGACAACGAGGGGGGGACGGGCAGACAACGAGGGGGGGACGGGCAGACAACGAGAGGGGGACGGGCAGACAACGAGAGGGGGACGGGCAGACAACGAGAGGGGGACGGGCAGACAACGAGGGGGACGGGCAGACAACGAGGGGGACGGGCAGACAACGAGGGGGACGGGCAAACAACGAGGGGGACGGGCAGACAACGAGGGGGACGGGCAGACAACGAGGGGGACGGGACAAAGGAAGAGGGGGGGACGGGTAGAGAACGAGGGGGAAGGGACAAAGGAAGAGGGCGGGGAAGGGCAGAGGGTCAGAGGGGAAGGGTCGAAGGAAGATAGAAGGTAAGGTCCAAAGGCAGATACAGGGAAAGGGCCAAAGGTAGAGAGAGGGGAAGAGCCAAAGGTAGAGAGGGGAAGAGCCAAAGGTAGAGAGGGGAAGAGCCAAAGGTAGAGAGGGGAAGAGCCAAAGGTAGAGAGGGGAAAAGGGCTGAAGAAGAGAGGGGGCAGGGAAGAGGGTGAAAGGGGAAGGTCCGAAGGAACAGAGGGGGGCAGGTCAAAGGGTGAAAGGGGGTCAGGGCAAAGGGTGAAAGGGGGTCAGGGCAAAGGGTGAAAGGGGGTCAGGGCAAAGGGTGAAAGGGGGTCAGGGCAAAGGGTGAAAGGGGGTCAGGGCAAAGGGTGAAAGGGGGTCAGGGCAAAGGGTGAGAGGGGGTCAGGGCAAAGGGTGAGAGGGGGTCAGGGCAAAGGGTGAGAGGGGGTCAGGGCAAAGGGTGAGAGGGGAAGGGCCAAAGGAAGATGGGGGAGAGCAGAGGATGAGAGGGGAAGGGCCAAGGGAAGAGTGGGGAGGGGAAGGGCCAAGGGAAGAGTGGGGAGGGGAAGGGCCAAGGGAAGAGTGGGGAGGGGAAGGGCCAAGGGAAGAGTGGGGAGGGGAAGGGCCAAGGGAAGAGTGGGGAGGGGAAGGGCCAAGGGAAGAGTGGGGAGGGGAAGGGCCAAGGGAAGAGTGGGGAGAGGAAGGGCCAAGGGAAGAGTGGGGAGAGCAGTGGGCGAGAGGGGAAGGGTCAAGGGAAGAGAGTGGGGAGAGCTGAGGGTGAGGGGAAAGGCCAAAGGAAGAGACAGCGAAGGGGTGAGGGAAGGGGGGAAGGGGGAAGGGGGGAGGGGGGAAGGGACGGGGAGGGGCAGGGGAAGGGATGAAGGAAGGGTGGGGGAAGGGACGATGCAGTGGGGGGAAGGTTCAACAGGGAGTGGGGGGAATGTTCGATGGGTAGTTGGGGGAAGGGTCGACGGGGAGTGGGGGGAAGGTTCGACGGGAAGTGGGCGGGGGGACAATGACATCAGAGGCAATGGCGGCAGAGGGGCACGAGTGGTGGGAAAGCAGGCATCAGGGACAATAGCGCGGGGAGGGGGGTCACGAGTGGTGGGAGCAAGGGCTAGGGCAGCAGGAGGTGAGGGTAGCTGGGTCAGGGAAAGTAGGAGGAGGGGTAGCAGCTGGGCAGCACAGTAGGGGTTGGGGTGTAGTGGCTTGGTAGTAGGATATAGGGTTGTGGTGGGGGTACTGGGTTGTGGTGGAGGTACTGGGCTGTGGTGGGGATATAGATTTAAGAAAAGTTGTAGGGGTGATTGGTGGGGTAGGTTGCGTAGAGTCGAGAAGGTCGGCAGGTGTTAGATGTGGGGTTGGGGGTGCAGAGTCAAGAAGGTGGTTAGGTGCACAAGGAGGTTTGATGGGTGTAGAGTCAACAAGGCGTGTGCATGTGAGTGCAGAGTTAAGCAACAATTGACATGCTTATGGACAAGGGCAGGGGCAGATGCTCTATTGTGGGTAGTGGCTATGGTGACGACAGGAGGAGGAGGAGGAGGAGAAGGAGGAGGACGACGAGGAGGAGGAGGAGCAGGGTGGGGGGGGGGGGGGAGGGGACACAGTGCTCCTATGCAGGCTGTTAATGAAGGTACAAGCATATGGAGTAATTCTCAAATATGTGAGTGTCTCGAAGACTTCTTATATAATAGAACCCAGCATGTTACCCTTGATGGTGAGTGTTCATCAGAAACAAGGGTAGCATCAGGAGTTCCCTGGTGAAGTGTGACAGGACTGCTGCTGTACTCTATATCCATAAACGATTTAGTGGACAGAGTGGGCAGCAGTCTGCTGTAGTTTGCTGATGATGCCGTGGTGTACGGTAAGAAGTCAAACTTGAGTGAATGTAGGAAGATGCGAGACAAAGTGGACGTTTGTCGAATGGCAGCTAGCCCTAAATGTGGAAAAATGTAAGTTAATGTGGATGAGCAGGAAGAACAAACCTGTAATGTCCTGTTGACACAATCAAATCAGTTTAAATATCTGTGCGAAATGCTGCAAAGCAATATGAGGTGGAACAAGCATGTGAAAATTGTGATAGGGAAGACAAATGGTTGACTTCCATTTATTGGGCGAATTTTAGGAAGGAGTGGTTCATCTGTATAGAAGACCACATATAGGACGCTGGTGCGACCTGTTCTTGAGTACTGCTCAAGGGTTTGGGATCCGCGCCAAGTCGGATGAAGGAAGACATTGAAGAAATTCAGAGGAGGGCTGCTAGTTTTGTTCCTGGTAGGTTTCAACAAAATGTAAGTGTTAAGGAGATGTTTCGGTTACTCAAATGGTAATCCTTGGAGGGAAGGCGCCCTTCTTTTCGAGAAACATTATTGAGTAAATTTAGAGAACCAGCATTTGAAGCTGACTGCCACACGATTCTGCTGCCACCAACACACATTCTGCGTAAGGACCATGAAGATAAGATACAAGAAATTAGGGCTCATACAAAGTCATTAAAGACAACTGTTTTTCCCTTGTTCTATTTGCGAGTGGTACAGGAGGGTAAATGACAAACAGAGGTACAGGGTACATCTGCCACGCACTTTACAGTGACTTGAGGAGTATCTATGTAGATGTAGAGGCAATGGGGTGGGATAGGATCTATGGTGGCAGGGGTAGGACCTACACTGGGGGTGTAGAGGCTATGGTGGTGAGAGTTAGGGGTGAGGGGGTTAGACGTAAGACAGTAGCTAGGAGTAGAGGGACAGGGACAGTATGTGCAGGGGCAGAGTGGCAGAAGCCAAGGGTCAGGAGGTGTGGGTGTGGGTGTGGGTGTGGGTGTGGTTGGGGCAAAGGGGGGGGGGGGATGCAAGTTTGAATGTTAAGCTTCTATGTTCAACTTCAATGAATTACAGTGCAAGTAGTTATTTCATTCATTCCATTATTAGTCAGATGTATTTGTATAGTCAAATTACAAAAATACAAATTAAGTTAAAAGTAGAAAACGGTGCAATTATGACCTGTCAGGAGTGCAACTATGACAGTCACAAATACCCACTCTTTTCATAAAATAATGTGAGGTCTTCAGTAATATAACAACTTAAAACTATCATCAGATCACATAGAAAATGTGTACTTACTTGCTCCATGCCACAATGTCTCAGGTAAAATAATTTGATTTAATACTTAATTATTTAAAGAAAGCAGATAAAACTCACGAGTTGTCACTGTCTTCTTGTTTAGCACCAGCTGTACTTCCATAATGAATATTTACTGGCATTGACAATGCCATATGAGAGAGATTGAAAGGATCCTTTGAATCCGAGGCATAATGCACAACATCAGCTGTCATTTCATCAACTGGTTCTGGAAGTTGCTGTCTGTGTCTAAGCTGAATTTTTTCACTTGTTCTGTAAAGGGCAAAAAATATTTTCATCAGTAATTCCTTTCCACTATAAGTGCCCAACAGAATGTTTTTCAATCCAACTTTAAACTATTTACACAAACGAATGATGGTAAACCAAATGCCAGAACATTCAAACAATAATAAATTACAACAAAAAACCCTAGAAGACATATATACTTCAGCAAATTATTGAATACGTGTATCTGACTTTTCTCTCTTAATGTTAGCCTCTTTGAAGTCCTAGTACTACAATCACGGTTTTACACTATTTTTTGAGAAAATATAAATATTGGTAACTATAAATGGCATTAATGAATACATACACTGATGAGCCAAAACCTTATGACCATTGCAACCACAACATTGGCTTTGCAGGAACGAGACGCAGTAACAAAAGTTTGTAAGTGGACCAGACATGGACAGGTGATAACCCTAGTGAAGATATGGGCATCAAATGGGGAAATTCACTGAGATAAGTGACTCTGACAAGAGCAGATTATTATTATGCAGAGCCTCTGAATGAGTATCTTGAAAACAGTGAAGCTCGTCAAATGTGGCATCTACTGTGAGAGGTAGGAGGAACTGAAACTACCACCGGATGCTAAATCATTGCATGTGCACGGCTCTTCAGAGAATGTGAGGTTCGGAGACTTGTCTGCTCTATAAAGTATGATATTGGTGATCTGTGGCTTCTCTGCTGAAAGAGCACAATGCTGGTGCACACAGAAGTGTTTCAGAGTACACCATTATTTGTACATTGTTGAACATGGACCTCTGCAGCAGACCACCTGTATGTGTTGACATGTTGACCCAACGACAAAGTCAATTATGATTGCAGTCAGCATGGGACCATCAGGATTCAACCACCGATCAATGGAAACATGTCGGCTCTTCACGCGAATCACATTTTTGCTACACTAGGTTGGTGGCTGTCTACACAAAGGTCATCATCAAGGTGAACCGCAGCTTGAAATGTGCAGCACATCATCGATGCAGGCTGGTGTGACCAATATTGTGCTATGGGAGAAATTCTCCTGCACTTGTATGGGACCTGTGGTAGTAATCGAAGACATGCTGACAGCTGCGAATCATCTGCATCCCCTCATGCTTTATGTCTTTCCTGATGGCAATATCACCTTTCAGGAGTATAATTGTCCATGTCTCGAAAATAGAACCATGCTACAGTTGTCAGAGGAGCATTATAGTGAACTGACATTGATGTCTCGGCTACCAAATTCACCTGATGTAAGTCATATTGAAGCCATCTGGGTCACTACCAGGTGCCATCACCATATATGCAAATCAGCAGCCTGTTATTTATTCAAGTTACACGACTTGTGCATGGACATCTAATGCCACATACCTCCAAAAACCTACCAACAAACCGTCAGATCCCTGATACACAGAACTGGTGAAGTTTTTCATTCCAAAGACGCACAAACAAGCTATTAGGCAGGTGGTTATACTGTTTTAGTTCATTAGTGTATACTGTTAAGCAGCAGTCAAAAAACTAGAATTTGTTTTTTGACTCACAGGAGAGCTTCACAGAAAAGATCACAAATCTGAATTGGTAGATGCTTGAAGGTACACGGCAATTATCCCACTAAAGTACTTACAAAGTTTCAAGAACTGGCTTTCAATGATCTATTTATTGCTGCAGTAGAGATTGTGATGGCAAGATTAGGATTAATAACAGCATTAATTACAGAGGCATTTCAACAATCATTCTTCCTGTGCTCCATCACAAATGGAACAGGAAGAAGCCTTAATAACTTGCTGGGACAATGGGAAGTACCCACTGTCATGCTCTTCACAGTGGTTTGCACAGTGTGGATGAAGAAGTTCAATACTATCCACACAATTCTGAAAATAAATAATAGAAGAATCAAGGAATATAGTAGAGCCCCCACCCCCTCGTATTCCTCCTGGTATGTATCGTTTGCTCCCACTGTGACTTTGCAGACAAAATTAGATTAATTTACAGAGCACACAAATGCATTTCAACTATCTTTCCCCACACACTCCAAATAAAATTGGAATATGAAGAAGCCCTAGTATTTGATATGATGGATGCTTTCTATTGACATAATCTTCAGTGGTTAGCAGAGTATGTATATCAATTATTGACTTGAACCGTTTGCAGATTTTTTTTTTTTTTTTTTCAAATACTTTGCTGCCTTTTCAGCACAAGGACTGGCACTACTATTTACTCCTACACTTGTGACATCTTCAAGAACGAAACATCTATCTTATGATAAGCCAAGTGGCAGGTCATTTATTTACATAAGAACAACAGAAGATACATAAGAACAACAGAAGATACATAAGAACAACAGAAGATACATATGAACAACAGAAGAGGCAAAATAAAATACTGCGATAAACCACAGCTGACTTGTTCAAATTCTGATTGCCTACTTCCGTTTGATTGATATCGTACAGTTAATACAGAGAATGGAATGGGCAAGTGGTTCTCTGCTGGAGGTGGGTGGAGGGTCCAGATGTCAAAAGTTCTTTATTGTTAACTAGCACGCATGCAGTAAGCAGGCAACAAGCATTTAACTTTGCACTCACGAACACCAGTGCGGATGCATCCCTGTAAGCGCTTCTCAAAGAGTAAGTCTAGTAGCCAGCAACTTTGGTTATCAGTGCATGCTGAGCAGCTGGCTGTTACCAAGTCAGGATGGCATGACAGGGTCTTGCCTTGGGTGTCCTGAGTGAGATAGGCCAGTGGCTAGCCTAGTTGAGACAGCAGTAACATCCAGATGACAAACCCTGGACCGATCTCTGGGGTGATGCATCTGGCATCATAGGACCCCAGTGGCATGGAACTCGGATGATCTCCATCCATACTTTGGACCTGTGGCGGACGGAGGACCTCCAGCTGACAGTGTCATGGAGATGGCAGCCAAGTGAAGGTGACATGATGGCTAGGCCCTTAGGCAGCAGTCAGTTTGCAGACCAGCAGCATCAATGACAAATGCATCAGAAGAATGTCAGTGACTCCATAGCAGAGACTGACACAAGATGGATGTCACTGGATAGCCCAACTGTATCAGTGATCTACTAGGCTAGCCTAGAAGTATATATACATGAAAAGGGGGTTGTTAATGGGGAAGAAAAGTACTCGTGAATACTTCAGAGCCTTTGAACCTTCTTGATGGCTGGATATAACCAGAGAAATGGGTTGGTACTGAGGAATTTGTCAATATGTTGAAATGCTGCTTCGGTTGACTGCAACCAATGCCTTGAATTTGGCAATGGGCTCCTGCCTGGACCTGTCCCATTACAATATGGAACTCATACAGGTCATCACTTCAGTCCAGATGCAGTGCCAAGGCAATGCAATGACTCAAGACCTTCCTGCACACAGGTGGGCAAACATCTGGCACACAGTCAGACAGCCAGGCTGCAGCCTACACGGCTGCAATTCAGAAATGCTTAAGGCCACTACACTACAATACTGGTGATGATGAAATGCTATTATTGGAACTGGAAGAAACCTGAGATAAGTGATTTGTGAGACACAAATGTCTGCCAATAATAGTGATTAAAGTCACAACGTGTCTGAGAGCATTGCTGTAATTATGAAATCTGAGACTTGTACATATTTGACAGCCCAAACTAAAACAGTCTGTTGTAAACCAGTTGTTGGTCTCTCTAGCTGCCACTGAGCTGTCTGGTAGAGCTGATTTTGCACTGTTGATTAGTGTGTTTTTGTCATAAACAAAATTTTTAAACCAACCTTAAGGCCACTGAAAGATAATTTATGCACATTAAGATCAATACTAGGCCCTGTACCAACTCTCTTGGGACCCCACTTTACATTTACCCATTCTGAGGTTCAGTTCATCCCTGTGACACAAAATCAGTGAGATTCTCTGTTATGAAGGTAAGACTTCAAACTTTGTCGATAGCACTACATTTCAGAAGCATCTATTTTCTTCTTGGACTTTGCATTCTACTTATCTGTGCTGTTTAACATCCATTTTTTCATTTCTGTACAAATGCTACACTCCACACAAAAAATTTCCAAAATTAATTCCTTTATGGTGTGTGTTAAAAGTCTCTTTCTTTTTTGGAAACCTGATCTTACTATTCGAAATTATCTTTTGTATCATCTTTACCTCTGCCATCAATCATTTTGCTTTCAGCAGATCAGAACTCATCTACTACTTTCTGCATCTCATTTCCCAATCTAATGCTCTCGCCAACTACATTTCATTACTCTTATTGATTTTCATCTCACAACCCCTTTGGAAGATGCTATACATTTCATTGAACTGCTCGTCCAAGTCCTATGGTGTTAGTGGCAAACCCCAAGTTTATTTCCCTCCGTCTAAACCAGGACGGCTCAACCCGCTGATTGCAATGAACCAGTCAATTTGCTTGGCTTCATGACCTGATCTTTCATGATCTTTGTCCAAACTCTGTTTACAGAAGCTACTTCTGTAAAATACGTGGTTTTTGAAAATAAGTATTTTGCACATGTTATGAGAAGATAAATCTGACAACACTGTCTTTGCCTCTTTCATATCCAGAGTATTTTAGTGCCTTTAACACTCACACCAAGCAACAGCCTTTCCTCCAGCTTGGTAAGATTGCTACTCACAAACTTGGCACTTTGTGAGTGAGGGTTGCAGGGAAAGCATTCAGCGTTTGCTGTGTCATAAGGTGCAGTGTGCAGGAAGGTGGTCTGGTGGGAGAGGGCAGGGTGGGGTGGGGTGGGGAGGGGAGGGAGGGGGGTGGAGGAAAGGAAGCAGCTCTGCCTCCAGTAGGCAACACAAACTTCTATGTTTGATCTTACATGAACGAACAATACGAATGACGGAGGTGGTGATGCATAAAATACTTTGTGTTGTGGAAATAGATATTGCTGTTCGTATTGACATGTCAAATAACCGCCTCATCAGTCATTTTCAAAACAACTGTGATCAAAATAGTACAATACACATCACAATGCTAGCACAGCTCAGCGACACTACAATCAATACCAGCAAATAGTATGCTGTACAACTGGCAACGAACATCTCCAAACCATTACAGCATGAAGTCTCCCGACCGTTGCCGAATGCTAATGACTGGAAATAGAGTCTACGCTTTAAGGAGTACTGCTATCTTTGATGGCACAACATATTGATATTCTACTTACTTACCACTGGCTTTCGGAACTTTCGAAGCGGAGTACACCTTTTCTCTGTGAAAGCACTGTCTTGCTAGATCAAGACAAAGCCTCAGCACTAAGGGTCACGTGCCATCTTTTATGGAGAGAAGAGATAGTATTGAACTTCTGTATGGAGTGGTCATGCATTGTCATGCCATAGATAAGTAACATGTAGAGCCTGGTAGAATTTGGAATTTATATTTGAAAGTATATGCGATTGCAGTCTTTCTCGGCGCATTCCACTGACGAATTCTTCTCAGGTTATCAGCTGAGTGGTGGCGTCGTCTTGTCACAACGTTTCAATGACTTTCGCACCCATCATCTGCTGGCGAAGTGATGGGCGGAAAACTCATTGAAACGTTACAACAAGACGACGCCACCACCCAGCTGATAACCAGAGATGAATTCATCAGTATATTTGAAAGTGTTACATCGGTTTATAGAAGCAAAGTATTTCAATAATTTCATGGAAAAGCACATGGGAATAATTTAGAGATTTATGGTTGATACAGCTTCACATTTGAGGATCAGTCATTGTTATGGAGAAACACAGCCATCATGGTAGAGAAACACATTGATAACGAAATGTAAATGAATAAGCTTCTATGTTTCATTAATGTGGAAATGCAATGCAGCAATTAATGGTTTAGAGTGAATGCAAAATAAACATAACTGTTAAATGAGACTTTATCAGTGTAGGCATTGTTAAGGAAATGTGTTAAGTGCAAAAGAAACAAGAAACTAATTTGACTTGTTTTGTTGTTATTTCAAAGCGACATTCTTTCTTCTTTAATTACGTAACTATAAAATTTGAAAAGTATAAGTGACACATTTTCATTTAAGGCACATGGTCATGTTATTTTCGTGTGATCTCTATTTAAACCTTCCATACTTTAGTCCGACAGTCAGACAGTGCAAAAATAAACAGAAAAGTCATTAATGAGAAAAGCGAGGAGCTTTACGATGTGCCAAGTTATACTTCTCACTTAGTAATGTGTTACTGGCAAGAAAATGCAGTTAAACACAGAAAAGTTTACCACTTCTCTGAGGAATGAGAACAGTTTTTTGTTATAGTGCATAAAGATACGTAATGCTGCTTTAGTCATATCTAAAATGGGAAATACTCAATGACATTTTAGAACACTTCACAAAAGCTCCAAACTGGAAGCAGCGGCTGGTAGTGAGTTGAGGATGAAGAAACTTTCTAATATTATAAGTAAATTACAATCACAACAATCACTTTTTGCAAAGCCTATAAGTATGACTATGCGTGCTTTGTAGAGACATTTTGAAAATGGCACACATTATGAGTATTCTTGCAAAAATTGTACATTCAATTTGATCAAAATCACTGCTGAGAAGAAAGTTTAGAATGCTACTAGAAGAGATGGTTAGCCTATGTGGAGACCTGCTATTCTGCACCAAAGTTTAATGGCTGAGTAGAGGTAACAGATTTAGAGAACTTCTGCCAGCAATAAAATCTTTTGTGTCTGAAAGAGAGGGAGATTACTTATAACTGTACAAGTTGAGCTGCTTGTTGGACCTGCCATCTGTAACTGATACAACATTTTAGCTAAATGAGTTAAACAAAGAACTTCAAGGAAAAACTAAACCATCATAATTCTAAATCTAAGGTGATTCATGCAAAAAGTTGACCTTCGAATAGTACAGTTACAGAAAATAAAACGTACACACTTTCTTTAAATATATTCACACCTGAAGGATCAACAAAAATCATTAGAGCAAAAGTCTGCGAAGTAGTATATCGCCAACCTGACAGCACTGAAGACAGAGTCTGAAAATAAATTTTTAGATTTCGAGACAGTGGAATCTGTTCTCGCTTTCACAACTCAACCTTTCCAAAAACTGGATGTGGAAGATATTTCAAGTGAAATGAGTACTCTTTTCTCATGCAGTGAGACTGAACCTTAAGGAAATAAATCAGTTCAAAATGACTTTTCCTAAAAGTCACGATACAATGAAGATATCTTCTGGAAATTAGTGAATGTAGAAACCTACCCTAACATTTTAAAAGTGCCATCATACATTTTATTGTTTTCTGGATCAACATACCTATGAGAGGCAACAATTTACACAGCAAGAAATAAATAGACCTGTCCTCGTCTTTCAGACTGTGCAACGCTTTATCTGGCAAATTATTCATGAGATTATTGTAAACTTGCCAATGACATGCATAGCCAAGTATCTCACTAAACATTTTTCAACATTTATGATGGTATGCATTTTAATTTTTTTTTCACGAGTAATACCCTGAAAATTGATTAGCAGGCCTACAACCTTTGATGAAGAGAAAATTAACTTACGTATTTTGTGCAATAAAAATTGTTAATTTTGTCTATGGTGTTGGTTTGTGCTTAAACATTAACAAACTTTTAAGTCAGCTGATCACTAAATGAACAGATTGCATGCAGTACATCTCAAGCCTGAAAAGGTTGAGCACCCCTTCTCTAATCCATCCTTACTCCTCTCTGTCACCACCACTGAACAATAGTCGACAATGTTCACACCAACGTACTATCTACAACCTGCTACACTCATTAATCTCTCCCCCTTCTTCGTCTCCCATGGTCCTCACAACAACTAGATTCCTCTCATTCTGCAGTCTGAGTGACATGGCTTTTCTTTTTAACCTTTCCTAAACTACTACTTTCTCCTCAACAATGAAGGGAAGTAGTTTAGAAGGCTAACAATGTGTGTACTTATATGTGTGTGTCTAACAGCAGTATAGGTCAAACAGGGTATGGTGGCCAATGCGCAGTACCCAGTTTTCGCCCAAAATGCTGGGCACGTTCATTCATTTGTTCATAAGGTGAGGCCGACACGTGTTGTCCACCTTTCGGCCAGTCAAAGATGACAGAATCAATGTGCATGCCCTGCACTCCTCAAACGATTTTACGGAAACTACTGGGCAAAAAAAAATTACTTCTTGCTTTACTTGTAGCTTTATATGTCAGGTTCCCTATGATGTGCCCATCATTTCATTAATGGTCATAGTTAGTGTGATATTTATGTGGAAGTAAGACACTGCAAGTAATTCAAAAAAGTTTGCAATGAAAAGTAGGTGTCAGTATGATTTTGCATTTGGTATGTATTACATAATGTGTTCCAGCATATTAAATTTAGCGAACATATTGAATTTTTCTTTAGATCTGTGTGGAGGTCTGTCACAATTCTCAATAAAGTTGATTTGACGTAGCACAATCATTTGCAATCAGACTGCACCAGCAATAAAGCCAGACTGAAATATCAACAACATTCCTCATATTTCACAAACAGTTTGAGATACTGAAATGAGATTTTGGCAAATTATAGCACACAAACAGGACAGTACTTTGTCGTATAGTTATTATGCAAAACTTCATTATCTAATGTGCTATTCCACTAACTACTGACTTTTCCAATGAAAGAGTTAATTTTTAAAGACCATCGGTACCTGGTGATATGAGAAATGGAGTTCTAATTAATGTTCATTAGTCTCAAAATTGTACAATTAGGCTGACAAATACCAAGCAGTGTTTTTCATAACCAGTGCCAACCTCTTTCTTCAAAATAATTTTTCCAATCCCACATTTTCACCGACTTATTGTGTGTGTATAATTATGCCAGCAGTAAAGCAGAAACTAACAGCTTTACAGCTTTGTACCACTTTTGTCTCTTTCAGTTCACATCACAGTATTCATTGCCACTAATCTAATTTAAGCATTACTACGCCACTTGTCATGATCGTCAGTAGAGAAGCCAATACGTGAAAGTACAATGCTGAGAAATTCTTAAACTTGACAAGACAAATTAGACCCTCTGGAAACAATACGGCAGTAGTTAAAAGATAATAGTGTCCAGCACTTTTTATGCATTTATACACACTGGTAATGCCCATCATTTTGAGAAAAATATTTCAAAATTGGCTGCTCTGGTACTTCCTGAAACACATTCTTTAAGATGTAGCTCCACTGACCTACACTCAACAATGAGGGAAGCAATACATATTTCACATGTGCGTGTGTGTGTTTTCTATTTCTTCACCTTATGTTTGCTGTTTTATACCAGTTGTGAGAAAGAGAAAAATAATAGAAATTTTATCCTAGCAGTGTAAAAATCTACCAGACTATAGAGTTCCTTGTTACTTGAGTCTACATCAAAAGCATTAAGTTATGACACCTAAACTAATAGTGTGAGGAGAGAAGTGTTTTGAAGTTTTCCTGTGCAACAGACTGCAAATAAGGGTGTGAACTAGAGTTAAAAGATGAAACAGCCCAGCATCACCAAAATAAGCACGGAATCCATCAGCAATTTCACAGACAATATTTGTAAATTGTAAAATACCCATAAAGCACTTAACAGACAAACATCATGTGGCTGCAGTGCAGTTTGCACTGGGCAAAAACATTTCTAGCTCTAAATTACAGCACTAGTCACATAATATTAAGGGAACAGTAGAAGGGATATATATATATATATATATATATATATATATATATATATATATATAAATAATACAATGCTATGGGTAACATTTGTTTTTATTTTAGTACTGTACATCAAAAACATTGCACACTACATCAGATTGAAAAGCTTCCTCTTATTTCCTAAGTTTTTATTCCTGCAACTGTCATTCATTACCTTAAGGTAATTTGAGATAAAAATACTGTTGAAATATGGTAACATCACATTGAGAACACTGAAAGATGAGTTATGGAAAATACATTCAGTATCATTTTGTATAGCCTCTTCCACTTTTATAAGTTCACAACACATGCTCAGAATACTTTACGATTATTTTGCTGTAGAACTGGGCATTTAAAAAGTAGTCTAACCAATACTCTGAATACTTTAAATATATAAAACTCCAATGTCACTTCTGATAGCTCACAGCACAAACCACTTCTATTAAGACAACTGAAACAGCTGGCAGTAGTTTTACAACTAGCAATGTACAACCTTATGTGCAACACAACAACTCATACAAATAACATCAGACATATCAAAAAACATCAAAATCTGTTGTGAAATATTCAGTTACAGTTGACTCCAAAAAACCTTGCTCTATGGTAACAAATTCACTAGGTTCCCCTGTGTTTACAAATTCTATTAAGGTGACTTCAAACTTCAATCTACCATACTGAATTCTTAAATGCTTTTTTTTACCTTAATTTTCTTTTCAGAGTCCAAAATCTGTTCAACTGAAACACTGTAATTCACACCTGACAACTGTCAATACTGTCACATAGAAGAAGGTGCAAGTAGATGAATTACGAACACTAACTTCACTCAACAAAGCTTTATTCAGCACTTGCACATACAAGAGGACGGAGCGAACTGCCTCCGGCCAGAACACATACAGTAAATATACAGCTACAGAACATTCCAGTACAATGATTCTTGACATTTGTGGATACTTCTAGAATATACTCGAACCAAATATAAAAATTAAAATTGTACAGTCCAGGAGCTACTCAGCTTCTGCTACACTGCTCCCTCCTCAAGAGAATAGCATCTCGGTGTTACATCATCATAGTCCAGGAACGAGTCATCGGTCCTGCATACTCCGACTCCCGATGACCGATTCTCACCCTGGCAGTAATTTTAGAACTTCTTTTGCCGCTACACTCTTCATCACGTTTCCATTTGTTGCCTGTCGCTGGAGCTTCAAATTTACCCTGGGTTGCAGGATCCTTATAGGGTTTCATTCTAAGGATGTGGACTACATCTCTGAATTTTCAGCGTCTTATGTCAGGGTTGAAATCTTCAGTTTCATACATAACATCAAACAACTGTCTTACAACCCTATAAGGGCCGAAGTAGTGCCTGAGGAGCTTCTCAGAGAGACCAACCTTCTGAACAGGAGTGAAGATCCAGACAAGGTCGCCAAGCTGGTGGACAACAGGGTGGTGGCTCATGTCATACCTTTGGCGATCATTTTCTTGAGCCTGCAGCATGCGGAGTAGAGCTAACTGCCAATCTTCCTCAGCTCTGGTTAACACGTGGCCGATGTAGACGTCGCCCACGTCATCAGGACGTAACAGAAACAGTGTCCATCATGGTAGTCGTCTCCCGCCCATGCACCAGGAAAAATGACGTAAATCCTGTGGTGTCTTGTTTGGTGGCGTTGTAGGCAAACATCACAAACGGTAGCACCTCATCCCAGTTGCTCTGCTCAACATTGACAAACATTGATAGCATGTCAGCCAAGGTCTTACGAAGGCATTCAGTAAGCCTGTTAGTTTTCAGACGGTAGGCAGTCATCATGTGATGAGTAATGTTGCACCGACGGTTTATCTCTGTCACAAGATTCAATTGAAAAACTTTCCCACGATACGTAATTAATTACCTTGGGGTACCGTGTTTTAATTCGAGGCATATTTTTGAAGTAAGTACCGTTTTGAAATTAAAAGACGACATGCTAAGATATCTCAATAATTTTATTTTTACATTAAAGCCTTTACCTTAATATACTTTTCTACATATTTTCCGTCAATATTGAGACATCTGTCATAACGTTGTACCAGTTTTTGAATACCCTCCTCATAGAAGTCTGCCACCTGACTTGTTAACCACTGCATCACCACTGTTTTGACTTCGTCATCGTCTTGAAGACGCTGACCGCCCAGGTGTTTCTTCAAGTGCTTAGTCACTGGGCGCAAGACCGGGGCAGTACGGAAGATGATAAAGAGTTTCCCATCACAAAGATGTGATGAAATCTTTGGTCTGATTCACCACTTATGGACGGGCATTGTCTTGCAGCAAAACGATGCCCTTGCTCAACTACCATGGACTGTTGCTTTGATTCTGGTGTGACATAGGCCAATCATGTATCATCGCCCATAACAATTTGGCTTAAGAAATAATCACCGTCATTGTGGTACCGCTCAAGGAAAGTCAATGCACTGTCTAAACATTTGGTTTTGTGCACATCCGTCAACATTTTCGGTAACCTACGTGCGCACAATTTTCGGTAATTCAAGTGCTTGGTCACAATGCCATACAAAACACTACGAGAAACATTAGGAAAGTCATCCCGCAAGGAGGAAATCATGAAGCGTCTATTTTCTCTCACCTTATTGTACACTTCCTGCACCAAACTTTCATTAACGACTGAAGGATGCCCACTCCGTTGTTCATCAAGCACATTTGTGCGGCCATCTTTAAATGCTTTTCTTACCATTCCATCACTCATAATGTTTTCTCCGTAAACTGCACAGGCCTCACAATGAATATCGATCGCTTTTAGCCCTTTAGCACTAAGAAATCTTATAACAACCTGTACTTCACAGTCGGCGAAGAATCAGACTGTGATGGTGTCAGTACGTAGATTAAGATACAAGCTTTCATGTAAAAATAAAATTATTGAGATATCTTAGCACGTCTTTTTTTTTAAATTTCAAAACTGTACTTACTTAAAAAACACCTCGTACAATGTCTTCCATGGTGAATTTGGCTACCTCAGATGCTTCGGCTGTTTTCACAGCTTTTGTGTCAGATAATCAGTGCAAACAATAATCCATCTATTACCACTAGCATACATTGGAAATGGTCCAAGGAGGTCAATCCCAACATGCTGGAAAGGCGTTTCAGCTGGTGGAATTGGTATGAGTCAGCCAGGCGGTTTCTGAGGAACTGTCTTTCTCCTCTGACACTCTCGACAGTGCGACATGTAGTGATGGACACTCCTAAATAAACCTGGCCAGAAAAATCTCTTGTGGATCCTATCATATGTCTTAATAAATCCTAGTTGTCCGGGCTCAGGTGTGTCATGGAATTTCTGTAGAACATCTAAGCGCATGTGTTTAGGAATCCCTGGTAGCCACCTCTTTCCAAACGGATCAAGTTTTTCTTGCAAAGTAATCCATTAACTACCTTAAATTGTCCTTTCACATCCTCTGACCGATTTAAGGCAAGCCTAATTTGAGATATCTTGGCATCCTTCTTCTGCACAGCAGAGATATCCTGGAGTGCTGCGAGACTGTCACTATCTTCATCAAAGTCTTGATGGTCTTGCACTGGGTTTCTCGAGAGACAGTCAGCATCTTGGTGTTTTCTTCCACTTTTGTACACTATGGTAATGTCATACTCTTGAAGACATAGTGTCCACCTGGCAAGTCGTCCTGTTGGATCCTCAAGACCTGTTCACCAGCTAAGTGAATGACGGTCTGTAAAAACTGTGAATGGTCTTCCATAGAGATACTGTTGAAATCTGCACATGACCCAAATCACAGCTAGACATTCTCTTTCTGTAGTTGGGTAGTTTATCCTGGCTTTTGTAAGTGTCCTACAAGCATAGGCTATAACCTTCTCTTTTCCATCCGAAATTTGCACCAGAACAGCACCAATCCCATACCACTGGCATCTGTGTGTAGTTCTGTAGGTGCTCTCTCATCATACAGACCAAGTACAGGGTCAGTCATCAGAGCTTTTCACAGCACATCAAAAGAATCTTGTTGAGCACCACCCCAGATAAATTTAGCATCAGCTTTTAACAACTCTTGGTGTGGTCTGGCTTTGATACAAAAGTGTTTGATAAAACGACGGTAACAAGAACATAATCCGAGGAAGCTTCTCACAACTCTGATACTTTTAGGAATAGGAAATTCCGTTATAGATCTCACCTTTTCTGGGTCTGGCAGCACACCTTCGTTTGACACAAGGTGTCCAAGAATTTTGATTTCTTTTGCTCCAAAAGAGACACTTTCCTGGATTGAGTTTCAGTCTGCCTGTTTGGAGACACTTAAGAACGGCCCTCAGTCTTTTTATATGTTCATCAAATGTCTCTGAGAACACTATAATGTCATCTAAACAACAAAGACACATCGTCCACTTCAGGTGCCTTAGAAGATTATCCATCATCCATTCAAAAGGTGCTGGTGCATTACACAAACCAAACGGCATTACCTTAAACTCATACAGGCCCTCAGGGGTGATGAATGCAGTTTTCTCACGATCAGCCTCATCTACTCCGATTTGCCAGTATCCCGAGTACACGTCCATGGTTGAGAAAAACTTAGCCCCCTTCAGACAATCTAGTGTATCATCAGTTCGTGGAAGAGGGTAAACGTCCTTTTTAGTTATCTTATTAAGCTTCCTGTAATTAACACAAAAGCGGCAGCTGCCATCCTTCTTCCCGACGAAGACCACTGGTGATGACCATGGGCTCTGCGAAGGCTGAGTGCTGTCATTCTTCATCATTTTTTCTACCTCGTCGCAAATTATTCGACGTTTCGTTGCCGACAAACGGTATGCTCTCTGGCTTATTGGTTGAGTGCTAATATGGTGCTTCACAATCAATTTGTCTAATTTGCTCTCCACCTGTAGATTGAAGCATTCAGAGAACTTGAAGAATGGCAAGTAGCTGCTTCTATTGTTCCTTAGTTAGATCTGATGATGGTTGACCTAGAAGATCTTGTCTCGTAGTGGTAGCGCTAATTTCACCCACAGACTCAGCATGGACGGTTTCTATGACACTCAGCTGTTCTTCAATTAACAGCTCAGCGTTTGCTACGCACATGCGTCTTGGAAGGACCTGTGTTTCTCGTCGACAGTTAACTATCCACAATTCACCGAATCCATTCTCAAACGAGATGACAGAAGCTGGGATGACCAAGTTATTTTTCAGTGGTGTGTTCCTCTTACATTCCACTACAAGATCCATGGGCTGATGCATGGCATGACACATGACAGTTATCTTTCTAGCGCTGACTGCACGAATGATCACTTCATCCAGCACACATAGTCTCCACACACTCAGATGCGCATCTTCCTGTCAATAGTATCTCATCTCGTCTAGCAAAATCTTCGAACGACCACAGTCTATAATTAACTGAGCAGCTTTCAAAAAGCCCCATCCGAGAATGACAGTCATGACTACACTCTCGTAAGACGATGAATTCTCAGGGCTGTGTATGGCCACTTATACCCACACGAATGGTACATCTTCCTGTAGGTTTTACATATTTCGCATTAGCCACTTTCAGCAGAGATGTTTTGTTGTTGACAAATACGGTTTCTTGTAACTGGCGATGGTACTTCTCCGAAATGACTGAATATGATGCTCCAGAGTCCACAAGAGCTTGGGCTGGTCGGCCATCCACGAGGATATCAACATAGTTTCCTATCATTTTTGTAGCGATCAACGACAGAGGTTGCCCTTTTTTTTTTTTTTTTTTTTTTGCGGCCTCACCTCCAAGGAAGGTCGCACCCTTTAGTTGCGGCGGCTAGGAGATCAGCTGGAGCTTCTAAACAGCGAAGAATAATGTCACGTAGAGGAAGGTGTAATTAGATGAATGATGAACACTAACTTCACTTAACAAAGGTTTATTCAGCACTTGCACATACAAGAGCGCGGAGTGAACTGCCTCCGGCCAGAACACATACAGTATATATATACAGCTACAGAACATTCCAGTACAATGATTCTTGACATTTGTGGATACTTCTAGAATGTACTCGAACCAAATATAGAAATTAAAACTATACAGTCCAAGTGAGTTTTGGACTCACGACCCTCCATGCAACAGTTTAGTATCACAACCACTATACCACAGTGCTACTCAGCTTTTTATGCAGCAATATGAACTGATGTTGTTTTCTAATCCATCAATTTTAAATTTACATGGTAGAACGCACGATATTTTCAGTTCAATTGAAAAGTGTATAATTGCTTCTCTAATTGTTTTAGCTGCATCATGCATTGCAAAAAATGTGTCCCTTGTCAAGAATCTTCTTAGCAATTATTTGCAACACTCATTTTGTTCCACACATCTGACCACTTTAGGAAACTGTTGGTGAATTTGAAACTTTCATCATCTGCAGATGAAAATGGCAGTTCCAGCAGGTTCCTCTTTAATGTTCATTTCATTGGACTGCAAAGCAAGTAAGTCAAAAAAATTATCCGGACATTTCATAAAACACTTTATTTACTTCAAAAACACAGTTTGACTCACACACTTTTCAATATAGTCTTCCTGCTTTGAAATGTACTTGGTCCAGCAGTTCACATGCTTGTGTATTCCACTGAAATGAAGGTTTTCAAATGGTTGCAGCAACCACCGATGCACCGCATATTGCACTTCTGCCACTGAAGAAAATTTGTGACTTCGCAAAGCATCTTTCAGCAGTTCAAACAAACAAACATCTGATGGAGCAAGATCTGGACTGTAAGTCGGAAGTTGCGGAAGCTTCAAACTCAATTTCTGGATGGTTTCAAGGACAAAGCAAGCCATGTGAGGACAAGTGTTATCATACAACAACAACACTTTCCATGACAAAAAACACCACCGTTTGCTGTGAATTGCTGGTTTAAGTTCGTTAGTCAATGATTCACAGTAGTCGTCTTTTCTTATGGTATTTCCCTTCTTTCAGTATAAGCCCTTTGTGTCCCAAAGTACAGTCAGCATAACCTTTCCCGCGGGGCCGCAGACTTAAATTTTTTCTTCAATGGTGATTTGGGGTACTTCCACTAAAAACTCTGGCGTTTTGATTCTGGCTCATTGTGATGAGCCCACGTTTCATCATAGGTCGTTATTCTTTCCAAAAATGATTTGCCTTCTCTTTTGTAATCACCTAGTAAGCACTGGCAGATCTCAAGACGTTTGAGTGTGTTCTTCAGTGAACTGATGTGGCACTCATCATGCACAAATTTAACGAAATTCATTATGGATGATGGTACAGGCAGTACCAACGCAGATGCTACGCCACTGATGGTAACCTGTTCATTTGGCAAAACCATAAATTGAGCTTGCTCCATTTTGTAAGTTGTTGAAGGGACCTTGCTTCCTGTTTGCGTCAAATTTGTCTGGCCACTTTTGAACTTTCTTATCTACTTGAAATGTCTGACCATGGCAATGTAAGTAAGTCCCTGAACTGCGCTAACAGTCTGCAATAAATTTCTGCCCCTTTGACTCCTCCTGACAAAAAAAATCTTATCACTGCCCTTTGCTCTTCCTTTGTGTGAACTGCTAGCAGGGTGGACATGTTTACACTGCCACTGCTGACTCACTTGTTGTGATGAAGGTCAAGTGAGGCGCACAGTCACCATAGTAGTACCAACTGTAAGCACCCATTTGCAGGATGCAGTATGACTACTGCAAAAATTGTTTTTTTCAAGGAAGTCCAGATAATTTTTGTGTTACCCTCGTATTAAAATTTTCCCACCATTTGTGAATAATTTATAGGAATATCATTGTACCTGAGTCATCATTACTTAATTTCAGTGCAGAGAGGTTAGTTTCATGAAAAATATTATCTACTAAAATAACTTTTTGTATCTCTGTATTTTGGAATAAAGTTTTCTGACAAAATTTTTGTGCAGGTCTAAGTAATTTATTCCTTTCACTTGGGGGTCCAATGTTGCTCATGTCCGTAGGTCTAACCTTAACGTAACCTACATGTGACCCCTGGGTGGTGCTAAGGGAGCAACAACAAATATGCGATCAGACGTAAAGTCTCTTTTAACCTCCTGATCAAGATACAACACGGAATTATGACGATTACGAATGATTTCTCAAAGGGTCCTTCTACCACAAGGATCCTGGGACCTGTCCTACGTGTGCGACAGCTAAATATTGAAGGTATTAGTCGTGCTAAAAGTGAAGCCTTATCTAAACTGCTACTCTCTCATGAAGTTGATCTGGTAGCCATACAAGAAACGCACACCAGTGAGGAACAGCAGCTGCAATCCAGAGGAAAAATACCAGGCTGCGATCTTCTAGGAGCAACATATCACCATGCCTATGGTAATGCTACATATGTGCGAAATACTATAGATAAAGCCTTTCTTCTGTCTACTAGCACTGAGGAGGACATCTACTCCATTGTCATTAGAGTAGGCGACACTGAGGTTTCAAACATCTACAAACCTCCGAACTCTAAGTGGCCCAATCATGTTGCAGACATCTGACCACACCCAGGAGTCTACATTGGAGATTTCAACCATCACCACCAGAATTGTAAATACAAAACTAATGATGAAAATGGTGAAGCAGTAGCGGAATGGATGGACAGAAACAACCTCTTCCACGTCTTTGATGCCAAAGACCGAAGCACGTTTAACTCAGCAGCCTGGAAAAAGAGGGTACTGTCCTGATCTATGTTTTGTGTCCAGAGACGAAGGAAACAAACCTCTACCAACTACTTGAAAGGTGCTCAATGACTTCCCTCATAGCCAGCACAGACCTGTGATACACGAAATTGGCACACAAATCCCCCTGATCACATTGGAATTTCAATAAGGCCAATTGGCCTGGCTTCACGAAAGAACTTGACAATTGCATATGTTGGA
The DNA here is from genome assembly GCF_021461385.2 of Schistocerca piceifrons. NCBI lineage: Eukaryota > Metazoa > Arthropoda > Insecta > Orthoptera > Acrididae > Schistocerca > Schistocerca piceifrons. The sequence goes on along the minus strand of NC_060138.1, from coordinate 1,020,645,712 downwards.
TACCACCTACAAATGAAGCTTATGAATGATCCATAGCAGCTATGATATCTGCAGCAAAGAAACATGTCCTAGAGGGTATCGCAAAGAATATATTCCTGGATGGAGTGAAGAAAGTGAAAAGCTTTACCAGCGATTTACTGAGAGCAATGACCATGAAATAGCTGATCAGCTTTGTGGCTGGATTGAAGAGTTTTTAGCAAACAGCACACAGCATGTTGTTATCAATGGAGAGACGTCTACAGACATTAAAGTAACCTCTGGCATGCCACAGGGGAGTGTTATGGAACCATTGCTTTTCACAATATATATAAATGATCTAGTAGATAGTGTCGGAAGTTCCATGTGGCTTTTCGCAGATGATGCTGTAGTACACAGAGAAGTTGCAGCATCAGAAAATAGCAACGAAATGCAGGAAGATCTGCAGCGGATAGGCACTTGGTGCAGGGAGTGGCAACTGACCCTTAACATTGACAAATGTAATGTATTACGAATACATAGAAAGAGGGATCCTTTATTGTATGATTATATGATAGCGGAACAAACACTGGTAGCAGTTACTTCTGTAAAATATCTGGGAGTATGCATACGGAACGATTTGAAGGGGAATCATCATATAAAATTAATTGTTGGTAAGGCGAGTTCCAGGTTGAGATTCATTGGGTGGGTCCTTACAAAATGTAGTCCATCAACAAAGGAGATGGCTTACAAAACACTCATTCAACCTATACTTGAGTACTGCTCATCAGTGTGGGATCCGTACCAGGTCGGGTTGACACAGGAGATAGAGAAGATCCAAAGAAAAGCAGTGCGTTCCATCACAGGTTATTTGGTAAGCGTGATAGCGTTACAGAGATGTTTAGCAAACTCAAGTGGCAGACTGCAAGAGAGGCGTTCTGCATCGTGGTGTAGCTTGCTGTCCAGGTTTCGAGAGTGTGCGTTTCTGGATGAGGTATAGAATATATTGCTTCCCCCTACTTATACCTCTCAAGGAGATCACGAATGTAAAATTAGAGATTCGAGCGTGCATGGAGGCTTTCCGGCAGTTGTTCTTCCTGCGAACCATACGCAACTGGAACAGGGAAGGGAAGTAATGACAGTGGCACATCAAGTGCCCTCCGGCACACATTGTTGGGTGGCTTGTGGAGTATAAATGTAGATGTAGATGTACACAGCCTAGATGCAGCCAGGAGGAAAAAATGGGAAGGTAAAGTTAGCTCACTTGACTACACAAAATCAAGCAGAGAAGCTTGGTCTCTTCTAAGGAAGCTTGGAGATGGAAAAACAACTGCACGGACATCAGAAATCCATCCAAACAAACTTGCCTCATATATAGTCATAATTTCCAAAAGCAAAAGGAGCAAAAACCTTACTGAGGATATAAAGAAAGAAATGAAACTCCTTAAATGTAGCTCTCCAACGACACAACCCAAACCATTCAATGTGGAAGAAATAAACACCGCCATCAGTAACACTAAATTAGGTAAAGCCCCTGGTGAGGACGGCCTACACCCAGAGTTCTTTGCTCACTGTGGAAAACAGGCTCATGCCTGGTTCGCCAAATTCTACACTGTTATTCTTGAAAGACACCAGATACCAATGCTCTTCAAACTGACAAAGATTATTGCTATATTGAAGAAAAATAAACCAAGTGAAAAGCCAGAAAGCTACCGACCTATTGCCTTGCTCAGCATTGCATATGAACTCCTGGAAATATTTTTACTGAACAGAATTGGTCCTGATATACTCAAGATAATTCCAGTGTAACAGGTGGGCTTTAGACCATACAGGAATATAACAAATCAAGTTATGTCTCTTACAACTTACATAGGAGCAGGCTATCAATGAAAACTCAAAACTTCAGTGGCATTCATAGATTTAACAGCGGCCTATGATACAGTATGGAAAGACTGAGTACTCTACACACTCCTTAAAGTTATCTCGTGTAGAAGAACTGCACGAATTTTAAATCCATGTTGAGCCAAAGACAATTGTGTGTATAAGGGGATTGATGTAAGCAATAAAAGATCGTAGAACAATGGACTGCCTCAAGGGTCTGTTCTTGCTCCCTTGTTGTTTAGTCTGTACATTTCAGACATGCCAGAGAAGCTTTCAAGGAAATTCGGATATGCAGATGACTGGGCATTTGCTACCGGAAAACAAAACATTGAACAAACGAAAGAGATCCTGACAGAAGACCTCAAGAAGCTGACTCAGTACATCAAAAAGTGGGGACTCGAACCAAACACCAGTAACACTGAAGTTTGTTGCTTTCATCTCAACAACAAAATGGGTAATAGGGAGCTAAAGATGTGCATGGACAACCAGAAATTGAGACACAACAGATACCCTGAATACCTAGGGGTCATATTGGATAGAATGCTGTCTTTCAATCATCATCTTCAAAATGTTGCTACAAAAATAAGAACTCGCAACAACATAATTCATAAACTATGTGGAACAACTTGGGGATCTACAGCCGCAATTCTGTGCTGCTCAGCTCTAGGGTTAGTGTACTCAACTGCTGAATACTGTGCTGCTTACCAGCTCAATAGTGCCCATACAAATATCACAGATACCCAACTAAATGCCACAATGCGTCTTATCACTGGCACAATCAAATCTACTCACATACACTGGCTACCAGTACTAAGTCATACCCCTCTGCAAGATCTCAGACATAAAGATATTCTCTTAAGATAATTCAACAAAATAATGGACAATCCAGAACTACCGATACATTCTGACATCAGCAACGCAAATGCTAGTCGGCTGCGTTTGAGGAAACCACCAACAATAGATGGCATGAACTTGAGGAACAGCAATTACCAAACTACCATTGAGTGGCAGAAGAAACTTAACGACAAATACTGCCTGTGAACAAGACGCCGCCACCTGGTTTCAGCCTCCCTCGCAGACAATAGTCAACACTAAACAGAATCCAAACTAACCATGTGAATTGTGCAGCCTCCCACTTCAAGTGGAACTTTTTGTTCAATGCCTGAGTGTGACTGTGGGGCTACACAACAGATGATCCAGCACATCATCACTGAATGTAGGACAAGAAAGGATAATGGCAGTGTTGGTGACTTTGCTCTCGCGACTCCACAAACTATAGACTACATTAGTAATCTAGACATACAAGAGTAGTTTTCAATCATGACAGATGCTGTATCTCTAGCCATATGCTAAATAAATAAATACTTTCACTTTTGTATAGGTCTTTAATAGCAGGAAACTTTGCATATAGATGTAAATTTTCTACTGGATTCTGTTTGTCAATATCTTTCATAACCAGATGTTTCTAATATACCTGAATATATGTACAAAATCAAAAGCATACAGACCTAAACTGATGGTTCATTGTTCAAGATAACAAACATGTTTCGTTCAAGCAATTATCAGAAACAACAGCTTGAAATGAAAGTCAGTACTTTTAACGTAAGCTGCAGTAACTCACAATGTGTGAGGTATCTTACTGGAATTAAACTAACAATTTCTTTCAAATGACCAAAGTTCTTGTGCTACAAACAGGCTGACTTTCAGCAAACCCCATTATAGAGCCATTACAAAATGAAAGCTTCTAATGAACATAGATTTCATCCATCTGGACAACAACATGCTAATCTCTGTCACTTAGCATTAGAAAGTTGGTTCTAAATTCCTGTTTTCATTTGCAACATTAGCAGACAAACAAAGCTTTCTTTGCAGACTTTGCATGTCTTTGGGATGTTGTAAAGTGTACTTGGGACGTGGCAAAACTAATATGGTATGCCTTAAAACATTACAAGGCTGACTGTTCATACAAAAGGAATGCGAGGATATTGTTTCACAAGTGTAATTTCTCTTCTTTTTGAGGATAAGCACTATTTGACCCACTAGAAAAAGTAGTTCCTTATATAGTTTTTCTTCTGTTGTTTGTTCACTAGATGGGATCTTTTTGTAGACAAATGCCACCCCTTCCAAGTCAGATATTAAATTATTAGAAGCAAAATTTTTTGTGTCAAACATACCTAATCAACCAGGTCTGCAACTGGACCATCGCTGTTGTTTCTGGCCAGGAAGTATTCAAGACAGCTGTGATACTCTAAGAATTTAATTTTTAATACAAATTTGAACTTTTAAATTCTCTTGTATACCACCACTAACAGGAATTGGAGGGGGGGGGGGGGGGGGGTTATCACTTTTACACCGTAAAACCCAAAAGCACACAAAAGAATTTTCTACATGCAGTTTTCACTTGGAACTATTTTCACTGCTGTCATTTATCTTACTGCTAATTTGAATCCATTTTCAACCACTGGTTCAGTTTTTCATCCAATATTTTAAGTTATCTCTCTCTTCTCATACCATGACAACATAAGATGAAGTACTGGCATTATTAAAACATTTTGGTAAACCTGAGAATATCCTTGGCACTGCACTGGGTTACAATAGGTTCCTATTACTACCAACTTCTTGAATATTTCCTTCCTCATTGCAAGATACACCTACATAATTGAAATCACTTTCTCCAAAATGTTTGATGCAAACAACTGCATATTTTGAAGATTTCCAGTCTTTTTGTGGAATAGCTTTATACAATGTAGCTGCCCTGTCCCCATCAGTTGGAAATCAGAATACAGTAGCCTGTTTCTTTCATGGAGTTTCCATAGTTGCTGAAACGTCCTGGGATGCAGTATTTTGGAGCCATCTGCAAAACGAAAAATACAATATACACCATGATGCATCAGATCAGCCAATGTATTACGTTAAAGCAATGTATTACGTTAAAGCTACAAGCATGTGCAATAAAAATAGTCTGATAGTAAATGTTAACAGCTAACACATCATTTTGTTAATTCAATTATTTTAGTTTAATTTCAATAAATATACTTACACTTCATTGTTAATAAAGAGTTATTATAATTCCAAAGTTCGCAGAAGAAATATGTCATCAGTACGAGCTATTTCGTGAAAGGCAACTTCTCATTTCTCAGCTAATAAACAAGACAACAACAAAACACACAAGTAATCCAGCATGTGCTTTGAGGCAGCCAACAAAACAGTGTTGCCTTTTTGTAAGCACTTCAGCCTGGCTTTTAAAAGGCCATACGGTACAGGCCAAAGCCTTTTAGTTACAAATGATTCATATGTACAACTAGTTCTTAGCTACAGAATTATTTTCTAGGGAAGGAATACGCAAAACACGAAAATAGTTTTCAAGCAACAGAAAAGGACTGAAAGAATAAAAAAAATGAAATAAATAGATAGTAATCAGGCTCTATGTCAAGGTAGGTCAATACACTGGAGATTTTAACTACACTACGGAATGACATCTGCGAATCAGTTAAGCACAACAAAAATATTCAACTTGCAGGAATTGGAAATTCCTGTTGACATTTTCCTTTAAAAAAAAAAAAAAAAAACACCAACAACAACAACAACAACAACACAGTTCTCGCCATGTTCATGAATCAAGATCTAGACTGAAAATACATTTATCATTTAAGTATGAACACAAACAACACTTTCTTCAAGAGAATAAAATTTTACACTAAAATGTCTACGGAGATGAAAGTAATTACTGAAACAATTTTATTTAAATAAGCAGGTAAAAGTACCTGCTAAGCAATACATGCTACACAATGAAGAATTAGTAAAATAACAAAATGGTAGGGGGTTTGACACAAAAATTTAAACCCAGTAAATGACAGTCAAACAATTGTTATTACACAGTGAATTTACACACTATTATTTCCCCCGAATTTCACAGTGTATTTACACACTATTATTTCCCCCTTGGAAAAATCATATATTGAAGTTCTGCTTCGTATTTTCTTCATGAACTCAACATCTTACTCGTAATAGAAGGATAATAACTCAATTTGTCAAACAAGCAAATGGTTAATTTTCATACATTAAATGGAAACTAAACGTCACAATTCTGACAGCTGATGGTGGGCACAGTGACTGGTACAGAGAAATTCGTTAACAGTGCAGCATTAGCCTTTTACACGACGAGATAATTGTTCTGTAAGAATGCATAAAGGAGACCAGCTACTCACTAGGTATAAACTGACCAAGGCGGCGCTGTTGTTAACAGACTGACCTTGTATTTGGAAGTATGGAGGCCCTAATCCACATCCGGCCATTGCAATTTAGTTCTTTCATGGACTCCATAAATTACTTCAGGTAAATATTGAGCTGACATCTGCAACACCATTGTTAAAGCGGTACAGATGGAAACAACAACTGCTGCTGCTGCCACAACTCCACAGTAGGTGAGACCATAGTAACCATAGTGTAATCGTGAAGTACTGTGCTTGGTGGTGCAGTGATAAAACGCCAGATTAAAAATCCAAAAGTCTGAGAAAATTGTTCAATATGGATTAACCAAATGAGGCGGTGAAATTGTTAACAGACTGATCTCATATATGGGAGGTGTTTTCTCTATCCAGTCATCCTCATTTATGTTTTCCATCATTTTCCTACACCATTTTAGGCAAATGCTTTATCAAGGTCACATCAAAACCCCTGTATCATCCTCATAAAAGCATGCTTATATACACTGTGTGTGTGTGTGTGTGTGTGTGTGTGTGTGTGTGTAGAGCTATTTATTTTCATTGTACTAGGATGACAAATCCTATGTCACTAAGACGATCCCTGCGTAAATACATCAATCAATCAAGAATCAATCAACACTCAGTCCTAGCAATTCTTTCCATCATTTACCATTCCTTTTGCTTCCATAAATGTTTGTTCATGTGAAAAATGCCAAGTTGCAACATGGCTCAGAACACATGTCAAACTGTAGGCTCCCCTTTAACATACTGGGCAAGTCAATTCAGTTTAGAAGGTGGAAGTAGGCAACTTCACACCTCCACCAATAGGACAAAGCCTAATAAAGCACTGTGGTGTTCAAATCAACTTTCAGGCTGATTACTGTTTTACCTATAGTGGTTACAATCAGGCAGTTATCACTGCTTTTAGTAAAGGCTGGACAAGTACCAAGATCCAGTTTGTCAACAGAAAGTGAACCACAATACACCAAAAGTTTCTGTCGATACAGACACGAGACAGGAAACAGAATTAGTTAACACTGACAGACTGATGGCGTCACTGGTATGGCAGTGGTAGGAGCCTTGCTGAAAACACTCAACACAAAGCAGTATTAACATAGGCTCCAACAAACTAATGGGACCTCCACAGTAATACGGGTTTTTGTGCTAGGCAAGTTCTTGTTGTAAATGCCTTTAAAAAATTGAAAATAATAACTAAATGCTTGGGGAAACAGGAGTTCTCATTAGGGATGTAAATTTAACTACAATGCGCAATGTATGTAAAAGATTGTCCAGACTCATTTGCTGGTCTTATGAACGCGCAATCAATCTGTCTCCTTCCAACCTAATCTAGGCCTCTGTCTACAAAACACGTCTCTCACCACAAACTGCGTTTAGCAAAAAATAGCTTTATCTTGCGACAATATGCAATGGCTTCATCAACCCACAACCAAACTGACACATTCGTACCTAACCTAGGCTACCGGCTATGCTACAATTCAGTCTATCACTGTGACATGACGATTAGGTTTAGTGAATTTTTTCCATAATGGACACAGTTGCACTAAGTGGCTGTTTCTTTATAGAGTTCAGAATAATAACCACTACCACTCACAATAGAAGGTAATTTTATCTAATTCACAACCAGTTTCGGGCTTGTGCCCATCTTCGTGTGGATTTACATTAAATGCATCTGAAGATAGACACAAGCCTGAAACTGGTCATCCATTAAATGAGATCATCTTCTATGATGACTGGCTGCTGTTATTGTTCTAAATCCTATACTCCGGCTCTTGATCCAGATGTGAGGAAAAAAAGTATCTCTCAAACTCGCTCCACAAAAAACTAACAAATACATGACAAATCTGCACTTACATTTTCTTGGTCAGCACAAACCGTTATACTTAGAGAATGCCAGATATTAATATCACATCCACTACACTGAACCCAATATTACCTTACATTTCAATTTGAAGTTATATTCTAAAAACAAAGATTCTGTAACTTCCCAAACGAAAGCTTTGGTACGTTGATAGAGACAATAACAAACACACACACACACACACACAATTTTCAAGCTTTCGCAACCCACGGTTGCTTAATCAGGAACGAGGGAAAGACGAAAGGATGTGGGTTTTAAGGGAGAGGGTAAGGAGTCATTCCAATCCCGGGAGCGGGGGGGAAAAAAGGGACAGGTGTTGTTCCAGTTGCTATTGGCAGGTGGGGTTACACTACACATGGCCTGCACCCCTTAATAGGAAGGGAAAGAAAAGTTAGCTTCTCTATTAGCAGATACTGTAAACGGGGGGGGGGGGGGGGGGGGGCACAGTCACACAAGGGGTGATCCCTTTGGCTATAGGGACCAGGCAGACAGGCTTTTTAGGTTAAAGCCAAATTCCAGACAGACAACAACCAAGTAAAATAGAAGAAAAGAAACTTCATGCGCAACAAGTAGGGATAACGCTAAGGGTGGTTTCAACTTATTTCACCAGAATTCAGGGGAATAAAAAAAAAGGAGGAGGGGTTGATAATGTGTTCAGATGATCTCAAAAATAAGAATGAGATCGATATACTTTGTCTGTGTGAGCACCATGTAACTGTGGGGATGGAAAATGTCAGTATAAATGGGTATAATTTAGCATCTTAAACTTTTATATCTAGTATGGATAAAGGATGAGTTGCCATTTTCATAAAACAAGGGTATAAATACAGAACTGTTGAAGTAAGCAAATTTTGTGTTGATCAGCACTTTGAGGTTTGTGCATGTGAACTTCAGCTAGATAATGTTGTGTTGATATTAGCAACAGTGTACAAGTCTCCACTAGGAGATTGGAAGCTATTCATAAAAAAAAGTTTGACTCCCTATTATGCTGTCTGTCAGACAAAAAGAGGAAGTGGTGATTTCAATGTTAACTTTCTAAGCAATTCTGATAGGAAAAGTGAACTAGAAGTGTTGTCAACAACATATAACTTAGAATCAGTTTTCAATTTCCCTACATGTATAGCTCAGGACAGTAGTACTCTAATAGATAATGCAATTGTACAGCAAGAGGATGCAGAACAAACACATGCTTTCCCTGTGGTAAATGGATTATCTGACCATGATGCACAACTGATTAACCTAGCAGGGTATACACTTCAGAAACCATTACGTAAAAGTGTGAGGGTGCTCAACGCGTATCTACAGATTACTTCAGAGAAAGTTTAGGAAATGTAAACTGGGAAGATGTATATAATGAGCCAAATGTTAATGATAAATGCAGCATATTTCTTGATAAATTTATATCCCTTTTTTAACATTGTTTCCAAAGAAACTTACTAAATGTAACACCAAAAACTTTTCACAGAAACCTTGGATTACTACAGGTATTAAAGTGTCTTCAGAAAGAAAAATAAAACTGTATGAGACAGGTTAAAATATGCCATTGTCAGGCCCCTCTACAAAAAAGGGGGAAACCACAGATGTCAATAATTACCGGCCAGTATCCTTGCATTCTACGGATAGGAGCTTGGAATCTCATATCCCTTAATCGGGCAGGTAGGTTAGAAAATTTAAAAAGGGAAATGGATAGACTGAAGTTAGATATAGTGGGAATTAGTGAAGTTCGGTGGCAGGAGGAACAAGACTTCTGGTCAGGTGAATACAGGGTTATAAATACAAAATCAAATAGGGGTAATGCGGGAGTAGGTTTAATAATGAATAGGAAAATAGGAGTGCGGGTAAGTTACTACAAACAGCATAGTGAACGTATTGTAGTGACCAAGATAGACACGAAGCCCATGCCTACTACAGTAGTACAAGTTTATATGCCAATTAGCTCTGCAGATGACGAAGAAATTGAAGAAATGTATGATGAGATAAAAGAAATTATTCAGGTAGTGAAGGGAGATGAAAATTTAATAGTCATGGGTGACTGGAATTCGAGAGTAGGAAAAGGGAGAGTAGGAAAAGGGAGAGAAGGAAACATAGTGGGTGAATATGGATTGGGGGAGAGAAATGAAAGAGGAAGCCGTCTGGTAGAATTTTGCACAGAGCATAACTTAATCATAACTAACACTTGGTTTAAGAATCATAAAAGAAGGTTGTATACATGGAAGAATCCTGGAGATACTAAAAGGTATCAGATAGATTATATAATGGTAAGACAGAGATTTAGGAACCAGGTCTTAAATTGTAAGACATTTCCAGGGGCAGATGTGGACTCTGACCACAATCTATTGGTTATGAACTGTAGATTAAAACTGCAGAAATTGCTAAAAGGTGGGAATTTAAGGAGATGGGACCTGGATAAACTGACTAAACCAGAGGTTGTACAGAGTTTCAGGGACAGCATAAGGGAACAACTGACAGGAATGGGGGAAAGAAATACAGTAGAAGACAAATGGGTAGCTCTGAGGGATGAAGTAGTGAAGGCAGCAGAGGATCAAGTAGGTAAAAAGACGAGGGCTAGTAGAAATTCTTGGGTAACAGAAGAAATATTGAATTTAACTGATGAAAGGAGAAAATATAAAAATGCAGTAAATGAAGCAGGCAAAAAGGGATACAAACGTCTCAAAAATGAGATCGACAGGAAGTGCAAAATGGCTAAGCAGGCATGGCTAGAGGACAAATGTAAGGATGTAGAGGCTTATCTCACTAGGGGTACAATAGATACAGCCTACAGGAAAATTAAAGAGATCTTTGGAGATAAGAGAGCCACTTGTATGAATATCAAGAGCTCAGATGGAAACCCAGTTCTAAGCAAAGAGGGGAAAGCAGAAAGGTGGAAGGAGTATATAGAGGGTCTATACAAGGGCGATGTACTTGAGGACAATATTATGGAAATGGAAGAGAATGTAGATGAAGACGAAATGGGAGATACGATACTGCATGAAGAGTTTGACAGAGCACTGAAAGACCTAATTCGAAACAAGGCCCCGGGAGTAGACAACATTCCATTGGAACTACTGACAGCCTTGGGAGAGCCAGTCCTGACAAAACTCTACCATCTGGTGAGGAAGATGTAGGAGACAGGCGAAATACCTTCAGACTTCAAGAAGAACATAATAATTCCAATCCCAAAGAAAGCAGGTGTTGACAGATGTGAAAATTACGGAACTATCAGTTTAATAAGTCACAGCTGCAAAATACTAATGCAAATTCTTTACAGACAAATGGAAAAACTGGTAGAAGCAGACCTTGGCGAAGATCAGTTTGGATTCCGTAGAAATATTGGAACACGTGAGGCAGTACTGACCCTACGACTTATCTTAGACAATAGATTAAGGAAAGGTAAACCTACATTTCTAGCATTTGTGGACTTAGAGAAAGCTTTTGACAATGTTGACTGGAATACTCTCTTTCAAAATCTGAAGATGATGTGACTTACCAAATGAAAGTGCTGGCAGGTCGACAGACACACAAACAAACACAAACATACACACAAAATTCAAGCTTTCGCAACAAACTGTTGCCTATCAGGAAAGAAGGAAGGAGAGGGAAAGACGAAAGGATGTGGGTTTTAAGGGAGAGGGTAAGGAGTCATTCCTTAAAATCCACATCCTTTCGTCTTTCCCTCTCCTTCCTTCTTTCCTGATGAGGCAACAGTTTGTTGCGAAAGCTTGAATTTTGTGTGTATGCTTGTGTGTCTGTCGACCTGCCAGCACTTTCATTTGGTACACACACACACACACACACACACACACACACACACACATTGGTGATCCCTTGATGCCTCAGAACATGTCCTACCAACCGATCCCTTCTTCTGGTCAAGTTGTGCCACAAACTTCTCTTCTCCCCAATCCTATTCAATACTTCCTCATTAGTTATGTGATCTACCCATCTAATCTTCAGCATTCTTCTGTAACCACATTTCGAAAGCTTCTATTTATCGTCCATGTTTCACTTATATATATATATATATATCGAGTATTGATTTAAGTGTCAGGAAGCCGTTTCTGAAAGTATTTGTATGGAGTGTAGCCATGTATGGAAGTGAAACATGGATGATAAATAGTTTAGACAAGAAGAGAATAGAAGCTTTTGAAATGTGGTGCTTCAGAAGAATGCTGAAGATTTGATGGGTAGACCACGTAACTAATGAGGAGGTATTGAATAGGATTGGGGAGAAGAGAAGTTTGTGGCACAACTTGACTAGAAGAAGGGATCGGTTGGTAGGACATGTCCTGAGGCATCAAGGGATCACAAATTTAGCATTGGAGGGCAGCGTGGGGGGTAAAAATCGTAGAGGGAGACCAAGAGATGAATACACTAAGCAGATTCAGAAGGATGTAGGTTACAGTAGGTACTGGGAGATGAAGGAGCTTGCACAGGATAGATTAGCATGGAGAGCTGCATCAAACCAGTCTCAGGACTGAAGACCACAACAACAACAACATCCTTGCTTACAGCATTTTCAAAAATCTTTGAGAAAGTAATGTACTCAAGAGTGGTTAACCACCTCAACAGTAATGGGATACTTAGTAAATCACAGTTCGGATTTCAGAAACATTGTTCCACTGAGACAGCAATATACAATTTCACTGTCCACATAATAGAGTCTTTAAATAGTAAAATGTCACCAGTAGGAATATTCTGTGACTTATCCAAAGCATTTGATTGTGTGAACCATGACATTATGTTAGAGAAATTACAATTCTCGGGTATAAATGGAACAGCATATGAGTGGTTTACGTCATATCTACAGAACAGGAAGCAAAAAGTCTCTCTATATGCTTCAAGTGATTCAAAGGAGTTTGCCACCTCATCTAACTGGAGTGAAATTACATTAGGTGTTCCACAAGGTTCGATCATGGGTCCCCTCCAGTTCTTGATACATGTGAATAACCTCCCTTCTTATGTGAAACAAGATGCTGAACTGTCACTGTTTGCTGATGATACAAGCATAATTATTAATCCAGTAAAAGAAAGTCCGATAGAAAATGATACAAATAAGGTCTTTGGAAAAGTTATTAATTGGTTTTCTGCAAATGGGCTTGCTCTGAACTTTGAAAAAACACAGTACATCCAATTTTCTGCTGCAAAAAGTATAATTCCTTCAACAAACATAACACATCAAAAGAAGTCAGTAGCTAGGGTAGAGCATATTAAGTTTCTGGGTGAACATATAAACGAGAATCTTAATTGGAAAATTCATATTTTGGATCTCCTATAGCAACTACGTTCAGCAACTTTTGCAATCAGAATAATTGCCAATTTTGAGGATGTAGAAATTAGTAAGCTAAAATACTTTGCATCCTTCCACTCTCTGATGTCATACAGAATAATATACTGGGGCAACTCAACACTTAGGCAAAAGGTATTCACTGCTCAAAAGAAGGTAGGTAGAATAATTTGTGGGGTTCATAGTCGCACATCTTGTAGGAATCTGTTTAAAAGGATAGGAATTCTTACAACTGCATCACAGTACATTTACTCAGTAATGAAATTTTTTCTCAACAACATGGACCAGTTTATAATCAACAGCGACAGTCATGATTACAATACCAGAAAAAAGAAAGAACTTCACTATCCTTTACTTAACCTATCTTTGGCACAGACAGGGGCAAAATATGCTGCTATAAAACTTTTTGATAAATTATCAGATGAAATAAAATGTCTGACAGACAGCAGTAGTAGTTTCAATAGATGAATTCTTGAATATGAGTAAATAAATCTGGAGATATAATATATGCATTTTGTGCCATTTAAGGGAATGGGATAGATAATAGAAATATTTAAGTATAACACTATAATTAAAAAAATAAATGAATAAAATTAAAAAAAACTTGTTTCCTGTGCACATTTCTTGTGCATTTGACACGTTCCACATCATAACGGTTTTTCCGTGCTACTGATCAATGGAACACGTAACTAACTAACTAGGGCCTAACTAACTAACTTTGTTTAGAAAAAAGTAGTCCCATGACAGATATAGATGGCACAATAAGTGTCAAAGGTGTAACTATCAAGTGGCTGTGATGATGACCATAATTATTAGAAAACCACCATGACCTGAGTTCACATTATATGTTTACCATCATTGTTCCTTAATTTTTCATAAATTTTTGAAATTTGAAAAGTCTTTATTTTTTTGTAAAGCTCGGAGCTAGTTGTCTCTGGTTGGTTGGTTTGTTTGGGGAAGGAGACCAGACAGCGTGGTCATCGGTCTCATCGGATTAGGGAAGGATGGGGAAGGAAGTCGGCCGTGCCCTTTTAGAGGAACCATCCCGGCATTTGCCTCGAGTGATTTAGGGAAATCACGGAAAACCTAAATCAGGATGGCCGGACGCGGGATTGAACCGTCGTCCTCCCGAATGCGAGTCCAGTGTCTAACCACTGCGCCACCTCGCTCGGTCTTGTCTCTGGTGAGACTGAATATAAAAATTTGATTTTTGCACATTTTGTACATGTATATGATAGCAAATTACTGTAAAAATTCCAATGTTGATATTTGTCTGTGAAGATAGATATGAATTTTTCAAAATGAGAAAATAATTCACATTACACTACAACTGATCTTGTAACTGATCTTGTAACTGTTGCCTAATTCATGTGTGATTATTGGTTAGACGTGATCAATTATTACTGAAGTTAAGATGCTGAATTATATGCAGAAACTTGAAAAATTACTCGACTAAACATTTATATTATTTTAACAAATTTAAAATAAATATTTTCTACTACTTCTTAGTGACACACAATAAGACCTCCCAGTTGCTGTTGTAAGTTCAAGCACTGAAAGCTTCCTTAATACATTTTTCATTGATATTTAGATTGTGTCACTAGTAGATTTCTTGAATGATGTTATTTGACCAGCAGAGTGGGAAATATGCACAAAAACATCATTGTTTCCAAACTTATTCTTTCAACCTGTGCTAGCCAACATTGTCCATCACACACACACACACACACACACACACACACACACACCACTATATCGATTATCAGTGTTACACAGAGAGGTAATTTTACAGACACAATGATCCTCATAAATTTTGGTTTCTGATGTTACACAGCATCGAACTAAGTTTCCTGCAATGTTAAGGAATTGGTAAAATTGCTTTGTTCCTTTCATTGCTGTATAGTTTTCAAATCTAGTTTGAAGGGTTATTTTGATATGAAGAACTACCTCTTCTTTCTTGACAAAAAAAAAATAGGTGATGCCTGTAACACCATCCTTGCAAAAGACATACAACTCCTCTATTGTAAGAATTTGGTCTGTGGTCTTTCTTTGTAGGCTTGCTCTACTCACTTCACATTAGTTGTATCTCCTATTCCACCACATGCATTTTTACCGGTAAAGAGGCAAAAATAGAGCCATTCAGCCTACAACCTGAAACCTACTTTATGTTACAAAGATTTGAAAAATTGTATCTGTTCAGTGTGGTCCTAACTGCCGTCTGCTTCACGTCTGCTGTGCAGCGAGCTACCTTAATTTAAGTATTAACTGCATTTTTCTTACTTGTCACTTCTTCTTCCGTGTGTTTTTGCTTTTAGGAAGCTTTAATTGTCGAGTGCTAGTAATAGTGTTCCATAGATTTTGTGTTTGTTTTGAATACAGTCAGAGAGCATCCCTTTAGTCAACCATAGTGCCAGTAGTGCTAGTGTTAATTCAATACAGTCCAGATACAGGTAGTGTTATTTTCATTGTTTTCTGCAAGAAGTGGCTAGCAATCACAGTTTAGTCAACACTCAGCCGCCTTTAGTGAATTAGCAGTCCAGTTAAAAGTTGATTAACTCTCCACAGTAAATTGATTTCTTAGGATGGATAGGACGTGTGACTGCTGTGTACGGACGCAGGAGGAGCTGGCCACTGTTCGCGAACAGCTGAGCTGTGTTGATGGCCACGGTCAGCCGTCTTCAAGCTGCTGCCTCGGAGTGTAACAGCAGTGGGGAGTCTGATGCGTCGCATGGTACACCCCAGGTGTTACGTGCTTCACCCACTGTCCCTGCTGTCGAGACATCTTCGCGGGTATGGGGCGCGGTTGGGCCAAACTCTCCCCAAGGGGAGTGGCGGGTTCATCTACATCTACATCTACATCTACATTTATACTCCGCAAGCCACCCAACGGTGTGTGGCGGAGGGCACTTTACGTGCCACTGTCATTACCTCCCTTTTCTGTTCCAGTATGGTTTGCGGGAAGAACGACTGTCTGAAAGCCTCCATGCGCACTCTAATCTCTCTAATTTTACATTCGTGATCTCCTCGGGAGGTATAAGTAGGGGGAAGCAATATATTCGATACCTCATCCAGAAACGCACACTCTCGAAACCTGGCGAGCAAGCTACACCGCGATGCAGAGCGCCTCTCTTGCAGAGTCTGCCACTTGAGTTTGTTAAACATCTCCGTAATGCTATCACGGTTACCAAATAACCCTGTGACGAAACGCACCGCTCTTCTTTGGATCTTCTCTATCTCCTCCGTCAACCCGATCTGGTACGGATCCCACACTGATGAGCAATACTCAAGTATAGGTCGAACGAGTGTTTTGTAAGCCACCTCCTTTGTTGATGGACTACATTTTCTAAGGACTCGCCCAATGAATCTCAACTTGGTACCCCGCCTTACCAACAATTAATTTTATATGATGATTCCACTTCAAATCGTTCCGCGCGCATACTCCCAGATATTTTACAGAAGTAACTGCTACCAGTGTTTGTTCCGCTATCATATAATCATACAATAAAGGATCCCTCTTCCTATGTATTCGCAATACATTACATTTGTTAATGTTAAGGGTCAGTTGCCACTCCCTGCACCGAGTGACTATCCGCTGCAGATCTTCCTGCATTTCGTTGCTATTTTCTAATACTGCAACTTCTCTGTGTACTACAGCATCATCTGCGAAAAGCCACATGGAACTTCCGACACTATCTACTAGGTCATTTATATATATTGTGAAAAGCAATGGTCCCATAACGCTCCCCTGTGGCACACCAGAGATTACTTTAATGTCTGTAGACGTCTCTCCATTGATAACAACATGCTGTGTTCTGTTTGCTAAAAACTCTTCAATGCAGCCACACATCTGGTCTGACATTCCGTAGGCTCTTACTTTGTAAATTAGGCGACAGTGCGAAACTGTATCGAACGCCTTCCGGAAGTCAAGAAAAATAGCATCTACCTGGGAGCCTGTATCTAATATTTTCTGGGTCTCATGAACAAATAAAGCGAGTTGGGTCTCACACGATCGCTGTTTCCGGAATCCATGTTGATTCCTACATAGTAGATTCTGGGTTTCCAAAAACGACATGATACTGGAGCAAAAAACATGTTCTAAAATTCTACAATAGATCGGCGTCAGAGATATACGTCTATAGTTTTGCGCATCTGCTCGACGACCCTTCTTGAAGACTGGGACTACCTGTGCTCTTTTCCAATCATTTGGAACCTTCCGTTCCTCTAGAGACTTGCGGTACACGGCTGTTAGACGGGGGCAAGTTCTTTCGCGTACTCTGTGTAGAATCGAATTGGTATCCCGTCAGGTCCAGTGGACTTTCCTCTGTTGAGTGATTCAAGTTGCTTTTCAGCGGCGTTCGTAGCGCACGAGGCGGAGGGTAAATGTGGAGGCTGGCCGTGTGGCATCGCCCGTTCTGCCTGTGAGTGGACATGTGGCTGCTCCTTCAGCAAGGTCCGAGCAGGCACATGGGGGGAGGGGTTTATTAGTTATTGGGAGCTCCAACGTTAGGCGGGTGATGGAGCCCCTTAGGAAAATAGCGGAAAGGTTGGGGAAGAAGGCCAGTGTTCACTCTGTCTGCTTGACAGGGGGTCTCATCCGAGATGTGGAGGAGGCCCTGCCGGCGACGACAGAGAGCACTGGGTGCACCCGACTGCAAATTGTTGCTCATGTCGGCACCAATGACTCCTGCTGTCTGGGTTCAGAGGTCATCCTCAGTTCGTACAGGCAGTTGGCGGAAAGCCTTGCTTGCGGGGTGGAATCAGAGCTAACTATTTGTAGTATCGTTCCCAGAACCGATCACGGTCCCTTGGTTTGGAGCCAAGTGGAAGGCTTAAACCAGAGGCTCAGACGATTTTGCGGAGATCTGGGGTGCAAATTTCTCGACCTCCGCTATCGGGTGGAGAAATGTAGGGTCTACAAGGGTATCGGAGTACGTGTGGAGTGCACATGGGGGTTTTTTTAGGTTAGAGAATTCCCTCCCTAGGCCCGACAAGACGTCTCCTGAGACGCGGCAAGGAACGAGTAGGCAAAATGCAACAGGGAATAACAATATTAATGTGCTAATAGTAAACTGCAAGAGCGTCTATAGAAAGGTACCAAAACTGGTCGCATTAATAAACGGTCACAACGCCCATATAGTACTAGGGACAGAAAGTTGGCTGAAATCAGACGTAAACAGTGATGAAATCCTAAACTCAGATTGGAATTTATACCGCAGAGACAGGCTGGACAGTGAAGGGGGAGGTGTGTTTATAGCGATAAGAAGTGCAATAGTATCGAAGGAAAGTGACGGAGATCCGAAATGTGAAATAATTTGGGCGAAGGTCACGGTTAAAGCAGGCTCAGACATGGCAATTGGATGTCTCTATAGGCCCCCTGGCTCAGCAGATGTTGTGGCTGAGCACCTGAAGGAAAATTTAGAAAATATTTCGAGTAGATTTCCCCACCATGTTATAGTTCTGGGTGGAGGTTTTAATCTGCCAGATATAGACTGGGAGACTCAAACATTCATAACGGGTGGCAGGGACAAAGAATCCAGTGAAATTTTTTTGGGTGCTTTATCTGAAAACTACCTTGAGCAGTTAAACAGAGAACCGACTCGTGGCGATAACATATTAGACCTTCTGGTGACAAACAGACCCAAACTATTTGAAACAGTTAACGTAGAACAGGGAATCAGCGATCATAAAGCGGTTACGGAATCGATGATTTCAGCTGTAAATAGAAATATTAAAAAAGGTAGAAAGATTTTTCTGTTTAGCAAAAGTGACAAAAAACAGATTACAGAGTACCTGACGGCTCAACACAAAAGTTTTGTCTCAAGTACAGATAGTGTTGAGGATCAGTGGACAAAGTTCAAAACCATCGTACAATATGCGTTAGATGAGTATGTGCCAAGCAAGACCATAAGGGATGGAAAAGAGTCACCGTGGTACAACAACCGAGTTAGAAAACTGCTGCAGAAGGAAAGGGAACTTCACAGCAAACATAAACATAGCTAAAGCCTTGCAGACAAACAAAAACTACGCGAAGCGAAATGTAGTGTGAGGAGGGCTATGCGAGAGGCGTTCAATGAATTCGAAAGTACAGTTCTATGTACTGACTTGCCAGAAAAACCTAAGAAATTTTGGTCTTATGTCAAAGCGGTAGGTGGAACAAAACAAAATGTCAAGACACTCTGTGACCAAAATGGTACTGAAAAAGAGGATGACAGACTAAAGGCTGAAATACTAAATGTCTTTTTCCAAAGCTGTTTCACAGAGGAAGTCTGCACTTTACTTCCTTCTCTAGATTGTCGCACACATGACAAAATGGTAGATATCGAAATAGATGACAGAGGGATAGAGATACAATTAAAATCGCTCAAAAGAGGAAAGGCCGCTGGACCTGATGGGATACCAGGTCGATTTTACACAGAGTACGCAAAGGAACTTGCCCCCCTTCTTGCAGCGGTGCACCGTAGGTCTCTAGAAGAGCGTAGCGTTCCAAAGGATTGGAAAAGGGCACAGGTCATCCCCGTTTTCAAGAAGGGTCGTCGAACAGATGTGCAAAACTATAGACCTATATCTCTAACGTCAATCAGTTGTAGAACTTTGGAACATGTGTTATGTTTGAATATAATGACTTTTCTGGAGGCTAGAAATCTACTCTGTAGGAATCATCATGGGTTTCGAAAAGGACGGTCGTGTGAAACCCAGCTCGCGCTATTCGTCCACGAGACTCAGAGGGCCATAGACACGGGTTCACAGGTAGATGCCGTGTTTCTTGACTTCCGCAAGGCGTTCGATACAGTTCCCCACAGTCGTTTAATGAACAAAGTAAGAGCATATGGACCATCAGACCAATTGTGTGATTGGATTGAAGAGTTCCTAGATAACAGAACGCAGCATGTCATTCTCAATGGAGAGAAGTCTTCCAAAGTAAGAGTGATTTCAGGTGTGCCGCAGGGGAGTGTTGTAGGACCGTTGCTATTCACGATGTACATAAATGACCTTGTGGATGACATCGGAAGTTCACTGAGGCTTTTTGCAGATGATGCTGTGGTGTATCGAGAGGTTGTAACAATGGAAAATTGTACTGAAATGCAGGAGGATATGCAGCGAATTGACGCATGGTGCAGGGATTGGCAATTCAATCTCAATGTAGACAAGTGTAATGTGCTGTGAATACATAGAAAGATAGATCACTTATCATTTAGCTACAAAATAGCAGGTCTGCAACTGGAAGCAGTTAATTCCATAAATTATCTGGGATTACGCATTAGGAGCGATTTAAAATGGAATGATCATATCAAGTTGATCATCGGTAAAGCAGATGCCAGACTAAGATTCATTGGAAGAATCCTAAGGAAATGCAATCCGAAAACAAAGGAAGTAGGTTACAGTGCGCTTGTTCGCCCACAGCTTGAATACTGCTTAGCAGTGTGGGATCCGTACCAGATGGGGTTGATAGAAGAGATAGAGAAGATCCAACGGAAAGCAGCGCGCTTCGCTACAGGATCATTTAGTAATCGCGAAAGCGTTACGGAGATGATAGATAAACTCCAGTGGAAGACTCTGCAGGAGAGACGCTCAGTAGCTTGGTACGGGCTTTTGTTAAAGTTTCGAGAACATACCTTCACCGAAGAGTCAAGAAGTATATTGCTCCCTCCTATGTATATCTCGCGAAGAGACCATGAGGATAAAATCAGAGAGATTAGAGCCCACACAGAAGCATACCGGCAATCCTTCTTTCCACGAACAATACGAGACTGGAATAGAAGAGAGAACCAATAGAGGTACTCAAGGTACCCTCCGCCACACACCGTCAGGTGGCTTGCGGAGTATGGATGTGGATGTGGATGTAGATGTAGATTGACAACCAGTTCCATGTGAAAAGTATATGAGCTTCTCAACCTTGGGCAACTTTTCTTTTATGTAATTTGTTACATACTTTTGAAACACATGGACAACCGAAGTGCTGCGCTCCAAGTGGTCACTTAGAATGCAAGTTGAAGAACTGCAAACTTCATCTTTCTCATTTTTTAATTACAGAACAAATGGATGCACTGCTGCCTGGTCAAAGATCCAGTGGTACCCTCGTATTTCAGCCTTTAAGTTTTCTGAAAAATTTGTTAGGGCTATGCATTCACTTTCATAAAGTTGTGCCTCTTTGTCCTCCAAAAACGTATTTGGATGTTAGAAACATAGTAGTGATTTTGAAATTTTCAAAGATTCGAAATACTCTTCCTGACATTTAACCATTGATACCATTTCAGCCCCGTACATTGTGACCCACTGTTTGAAGGTAACACTGTCGGGCATTTCCTCCTCAGCTTTGTTAAACCATTCAAGAGCAGTTTCTTTAGCATGACATTTATCATCACACTCATTGTGCAGTCATAATTGTTAGTGCAACAGACCATTAAATCTAGTAACTCTTTGTAGTTCACATCATCAAGTTTTGCACCTCTTGTCAACAGTCTGACATTTGGATATAAACAAAGGCGATATAAACAAACACAAATAGAGTGTGGGCTCCTGAGGAACCAGCCAAAACCACCACTTGGGAAGAAGGTCACAAAATTTGAGCCTTCCAATTTTGCATTCAGGATGAGCATTTTGAAAGCTACCTAAAATTCATTTAAATTTGTCAGCACTAGTTGTTTCTGCTTTGTTACTTTTACTCCGTCTATAACAACTCTTTTGCTATCTTTGCACAGTCTACTGCTTTCATTGTCATGAAAAAACTGCTGGATCTTTTTAATTGTTTCTCCCCTTACATCTACTCCTTTCTTCTTTCTTAAAACTGGTAGACTGCCTTGCTCTTTCACTAACTTTTGATTTAGCTAACCAAACAATCAGAAATTATGAACTTTTGAACTGTTCTTTTAACTTTTTCCTCAAATTGTTCAAATGGCTCTGAGCACTAAGGGACTTAAAATCTGAGGTCATCAGTCCCCTAGAACTTAGAACTACTTAAACCTAGTTAACCTAAGGACATCACACACATCCATGCCCGAGGCAGGATTCGAACCTGCGACCGTAGCGGTCGCACGGTTCCCGGCTGAAGCGTATAGAACCGCTCAGCCACACTTTTTCCTCTTTAGGTGTCACTGAACACTTATCACTGAACACTTACTTGAAGTACAATTGGTATCTGTGTTATTAAAGCGCGATTCTAAGTCTCTTCTAATTTTGTCTGAAATTCGATAACTACATTTCTTTTTCCGCTACTTATTTCCTATTTTTGAAGCAGAAGACACCTCTAAATTAGAACCAGCAAAATCCAATTTACTTATAGCTTCCTCATGACAAATCTACATCGCATTAACAAGGTTACATTAACATGGTTACATGATTCTGGTCCTTAATTCAAGACAAATATTTTTGAGTAACGATTTGGGCACAGGAAATTTCCAGGAATCAAATTAAGCTTTACTTGTAACTAGCAAGTACAAATGTTCAAGTTTTATTTCCCTCAAACTTTTAATAACTGGCTTTTTATGAACTTTGAGTGTATCCGAGAATTTTTTTCCAAAAATCTGATTGTACTTCAGAGTATATTTTTCTCATCCTACTCAAACTGATGAAACAGAGGACACTGCTTGTAATTTTAACAAAGTTTGCCTATCTTCATCAAAGTCATTAACATTTTTTAAAACTGAACCATACACTGATTTGTGACACACTACACTTACCATATGTCCAATAGAGCACTTTTCATCCATTTTATCACATTCCAGTTAGTCTTTCAAATTTATTTATTATTAAATTTTAAAATTATTTTAGTTAATTAAAAATTACACTTACAACAAAAGCAGATAAAATATTCTGCACTGTCAATGGAGTATGTACATCCGCTCTAAAAGAGGTTTCTCAACAAACTGCTTACAACAATGCCACACCCAGCCAATGTAGTGGTGCTGCACAATTCATATACAGACTTGTCACTGACTACTGGGCTCCTGCGTGCAGACTTTAAAATCTGTTAAGTCTGTCCACTGAGCTCCTGTTACTTTTGTCTTGAGGACTAAAGTCATGCACAAAACTGTAGCCTTTTTAACAACAGACAAATTTCACATTTTTATTATTTTACTTGCAACATTTTTTAACCTGTAATAATGTGCTAAACTGAGAATAAACCTAGATTTAAACGGGCAAATTTTTTTAACATAGAAATAAACCAAAAGCTCCTATTGTTTAATATTTTATTATTGAAATAAATAATGCTGACTAAACAAATGATCGTAGTATTAACTAAATGTATGTTACAACTAAATTTTGTTACAATGTTACAATAAACCACATAAATAAGCAACATCCATAAGATCAATTGTCGCACAACGTGAATTATTTTGTCATTTTCAAAAATTCATGTCTTTGTTCACAGTCAAATATCAATGTTGGAAATTTTTACAGTACTTTGCTATCATATAGGTGCACAAATCAAATTTTTATATTCAGTCCCACTGGAGATAACTAGCTCTGAACATTACAAAAGATAAAGATTTTCAAATTCCAAAAATTTATAAAAAATTAAGGAAACGATTGTCAGCATTGTCACTCTATTTAAGACTAGTAATTTATGACAGCTAACTACAGAAAAAGATACACACTGATAAATCACTCCTTGGTTGTTATTTTTGGGTCTAAATAGTGGATTTCATATCAGCGCACACTCCGCTGCAGAGTGAAAATCCCATTCTGGATTTTCTAAGTTTTCAGTGCCAAACTTTGGAGGTCATTTCAAATGTTATTTTTGAATTCATTGTAATAAACAATGTTCTAGAGGAGACTTTTCTAAAATCAATTACGTAAATTGCAATGTTGTAACTTAACCCAGCACAGAGATATTCAAATTAGCGATAACATCTCCAAACTGAAAACCGTCATGCACTTACAAATGACTTCTCAATTATAAGGTAATAACATACAAAAAATCAAAATATTTAAAAATGGTCAAGCAACCCTCATTGGATCACTTCATATGGACTGACTGCAACTGTGACTCATTGATGTTATAGTTGTAGCACACTATTTTTATGTATTTCATTAAATGAACAATTTTAAATTTCTGAACTTGTAAAGCAAGTTTCCAGTCTTTGTGCCACTTTCTAATTAAGATCTGCTTTTCCAGATAGTACATCAATTATACACAACTGCATTATGTCCAAATTTACTATTAATAGTGGCCACTTGGCCATTAGTATACAACATGAACAGCAAAGGGTGCAAAATACTTCCCTGAGGCACAATTTGACGGCCCTGATCCACGGCTTTCAGTATGTGTTGTGAGAATAATGTGAGTTGGATGTTGAATGACCAACATTCTGCGTTGTTTACAGCCAATTGTTGTTTGTCTACAAACTAATGTTTGATAATTCAAGGCAAGACACTCATTACAATTATGGTGATAATTTAAATACTTCAAATGCACACAAGCCAGAATTGGTCAACAGTAGAAAATAAATAATAAACCCAGTCTACGGAAGAAAATGATCAGGTTCAACACATTTTGCGCCACTGTGGTTCAAGCCCAAAGAAAAGCAATCAAGTTTCCTGTTTTTGAAGGTCTGTTGACTAAAGTGCACTTACAATGTCATAATCTCTTACATTGTGTGCTGAGTGCTGATCTTGACAAATCATTAATGTTATCATAAATCTTATCACTTATTTCAGCAGAAGATATGATTTGATTAATTTGTTTTCGATATGGATAGTGTCAGGTAACTTTTAGTGATCTGGTTGTTTACTGCCTGTCATATTTATTTGATGCCTTTAAAAAATTTGTTGTGCTGATAAGACTGACTAATAAGAGAAACCTGGAGTCCAGGTAACATTAGAATGAGAGTGTCTGGATGTGACTTGGTGAAACCAATCAATGAAAACTCCCACAGAACTACCCTCAAAAGAAAAATTCTTCATAATTCATGATGGGCAGGGTATCAAGCAACTAAATGTTGCCTAATACCTACATTTAATGTAGAGCCTAACATCTAAATTACTGTCACATGAGCTAGCAAAGTGTGGGTTCATGCAATTTTATCACACTTCCCATCACTTTCTGGCAGCTGAGTTACCACATTTTGATGGCTCATGAACTGTCAGCAAGTAATGTTTCCATACTGGATGGCGAGACAATGCCCGTGAGCTACAAGATCATCATCTTAACCCAATTGTCCCAGTTTGGTGTTTCGCATCAACTTTTTTTAATTGACCCCCCCTTCCTGAAGATACCGTAAACCATTGAGCTCTCTTACTTTCCTCAGAATATTAACTGAACATCTTAAATATTTCATTCAATGATAACAATCAATCTTTGAAAATATAATATAACTAAATGGATAAAAATATCTACTCATTAAGCAGTGGCAGGAAAAAGCATACATGAAAGGTATTAAAGTATGGCGTCAGTGGAAGTGCCCAATTCCACCTGTCGGGTTTGACCCATGTTGTGGTGTGTTACGTCACTATGGTGCAGTGATTTTGAGTTGGTTGTGTTTGTGGATGTCCGAGTTGTTGTATTTGGTGGTGCCCCCAGGTGGATGTGGACATGTTGAGTTTAACATGTGGTATTGGGTTCATTTGAGTTTTGGTTGCATTGTGCTACATGGTTTTGGGTTTAAATAGCGGGTGCATTAACATGGGTTGTGGAAGAGTTTTCGGTGAGTTAATAAGGTTTTTGTTTGTGTGCGCGCGCGTGTGTGTGTGTGTGTGTGTGTGTGTGTGAGCCAACCTGGGTGATATCACCAGAGACTTTTTGGTAAATAATTTTTGTTTTTGTTTTATTCTATACTAATAGTGATGTTTTTCCCATTATATATTTATGGTAGGTTGGTTGCGTTTTAGCTGATGTATTTGGGTTTTTGAGTTGTTGGGGTTCTGGTTCCACTTTTTGAAGTTGTAGGTACTGGTTTTTTGGTACTGATAACTGCAGTTGGGCTATACAGGTCAAGGGAAATGTCAGAGTTCACTTTTTGGAGTTGTTGGTGTTGGTTTCTGTCTCAATTTCTGCGGTTGAGCTACATTAGTCAAGGGAAATGTCCGGTTCCCATGGTTTTGTTTTTGCAGTGGAATGTTGTAATTTAATTTTTTGTTACATGATTTGTTTTAGGATGGTGTGGTGTTTTTTTTATTGTCGTATATTTAGCTTGTGCCCACCACAAACCCTCAATTTTCTAACGTTGTCCATTAGTTTCATTTTATTTTTGGAGTGAGACATTATTGTGTCATTTTTTATTTTTATCCACATGTTGGTGTGCATATCTAGTGGCATCACTGTTACAATTTTGTATATGCTGGAAGTAGCCGTTTTTGCTTTACTGGTGACGTCATAGGTCAAAGCAGATGGATGGAATCAGACGCTTCTGTAATGCCGAATTTTTGCAAGCTTTTGGTGCTAGTGGCTCCTTCTCCTAGAAGAAGGGTTTAAGGGGAAGGAAGAGGGGCAACGGAAAAGGACTGGTGAGTTTTTGGAAAAGGGAAAGAATCCATAAGAGTCAACGAGAACCCCAGGTTGGGGAGACTTACGGGACACGATGAGAAGGAAAGACTGCACCAGATGAGATTTGAAAACTGAAAAGCTTGAAAATGGAAGATAGGGCATATGCAAGAAAGAGATTACTGTGACCATTCCTGCTATAAGATTTACCCTATGCACCCTCCTACCACCACCTATACCATTCATGTAACTGGCAACACATATACAATCAAAGGGAGAGCCACCTGTGAAATGACCCGTCATATACCAGCTGTTATACTGTTCGGCCTTTTTTTACATTGGCATGACCACCATAAAGTTGCCAGTAAGGATGAATGGCCATAGGAGAGTATGCTGTATGCATTACCCTGTTGAGCTTGCTCTACAACATGACAGTCAGATCTTGGTGCCTGTGTCACCACACCTGCCATCTGGTTTCTCCCCCCCCCCCCCCCCCCCCTCCCTCTCAGACTTCAACTTCTCAGAATTCTGCAGGTGGGAATTGGCACTATAACATGTTCTTGGCTCTTAGCAGCCAACTGGCCATAATTTACATTGATTTCTTCAGCCTCAGCATTCCTTCTCGGTAATTACTTCTTTCCTCTTTCCCTGTTAGTTTTCTATATCTTTTTTTTTCTGACCTGTCTATTATTTTGCCGTCCCTCCCACCTGTATCACATGCAAAGCACTTAGCTTTTTGCATTTATTAACTTGTGCACAATGTTTTGGGAGAAATTTATTCTTTGCATATTAACCTATATTCCACCTTAAAGGTGGCCCACAGATTTTCAAATCTCATCTGGCGCAGCCCCCAACTATCAGTCTTTCCTTCTCACCATATCTAGTAAGTCTCCCGACCTGGGGTTCTGGTTGACTTTTCCAGTTCTTTTCCTTTGCCCTTCTTCCTTCCCTTTTAACCCTTCTGCCAGAAGGAGCCATTAGCTCCAAAAGCTTGCAAATTTTAATATATTTTATGTGTGTGTTTTCCAGCTGCTGCTTGGCAAGTAGATTTTTATCTATCCTGAAATATTTAGTTATCACACTGAATATCATTCTTGTCACTTTTAGTGCCATAATACACAACACAAATATGAGGCATATGTATGTCTTGGTGCTGAGCAAATGCCCCAGAATCCTTTTGGCAAACAGCCCAAGATGCATTTTCACTTTACTCCCACATCTTAATTATTCCCACATCTTAATTATGACTGATAATTGATGACTTTTAAAGGATTATGGTAAAGAAAGTAAGCTTCAACCATGTGTCCAGACTCAATAATACACCTGTTGGCAATCTTGGAACTCTTTCTCATGCTTCCTTACCATCATAGTTCTTGTCCACGTTTAAGATGCATAACGAAGTGAAGACTTGCAGTGGGTCCTGGTTAGGATGTGGAAGGATGTAGGCATCTGAAGGGAGTCATACGTTTAAAGATAATGACTGTGTTTATTGCAAATTTGGATTACAAAGGAATTGTTTGGGGTTAACCTACATTCTGTATGTGTCAGCCTTATCATCAACATAAGTGGGTGGACAAGCACTCCTCTGCAGACAGATGCAGCAAACAGTCACATGGCTCCTCTCCAATGCCTCCTGACTGGACATTAAAAGAATGTGCAGGCTCTAAACTGCCCTTGGACTTCGATCTATTGATTCAGCATGCATGCAGCGGCACATGAAATAGGTTAGAATAACTGGGTACTGAATGTAAAATCTAGCAAAACAAAGGCAATAAAAATTATTAATTTCTTAGGTTCATACAAAAGCTTTGTTGTTTATCTTACAGCACCACACATTCCAGACTGCTCCACTGGCAAAACATACAAAATAACAGGGGGCAACAACAGTGACATTCAATAAACTTGAAAGTTTTGTTTATATTATAGCAGCATACCACTAGGCCTGCCAATCTGTTATTCAGTGTGAATGACTGACAAACTAACTACTTCACCAATGCCAATCTCCAGTTTATTTTTTTTCTCCACCTCTCAAGTTAGTTTTCTTTCTCCACCTAGCATGAGTACTTTCGAATTCTATTCTCTGAAATACTAGCATCATCTGTTTGTAATGGTCTACCTGGTCTTGATTTACTCATTTTTCTGCTCTGCTTCTCCATTCTCTTCCATATTTGTTCACTATTGGAATTTACTTTTAATCCTCAACTCACTTGGTGCGGTCTCTCAGACCATGCAAAAATTTTCAAATTCACTCTCCAAGGTTAGTTCTGGTGAATGCTTTTATATTCTCCTTCAACTGACAACCCTACAATGTTTTGTTACTGGCTGCATTAGCCCCTTCTTTGTTTGTTGTTGACACATGTTAATGATGTGTTGGGGTCTCCTAGACTGCACCTCCCTGAACTAAGTGCCTATTTTCTTTGATATAAAGCAAAATGTATTCACAGGAACAAGAGAGTTTTAACAATTCTAAAGTCTGATGAAACTGTTGGTCAGTAGCTGGAAGACGACGTCAGTGATATAGATCAAGAAATAGATTAATAAGTTGACAATTTTACTATAGCCAGTGATGCTAGCAAACATGGCACTCATGCACAGAAAGAGCTTCAGGACAATTGAGATGTGGACCTTTCTGTTTCTATAGGAAAATATTTAAATATTAGTTACAACCAAATATTAATCCCAGCATCGAATGTCAGTTTTGCACTTTCTTTTTGTACCTATCAAAAGCAATTTTATGTGAAACTTTAAAATTAATTTCAAGTGAAAATTTAGTCACTACAGAGATGATATGATTTTTTTTAGAATGTAAAATTCAGTTCTCGAAAAATTAAATTTGTGCGTACAAAAAAATGGGGGACGGGGGGGGGGGGGGGTGCAAGATACTACGTGATTTTGTGTGACACAAAGTGAACTACTGCAGGCTTCATTTAGCGCAATAAAAGCAACAAGGAATATTTAGACAACACTTAACTAACTGTATAAATAAATGTTATACAAATTAAATTAAAAATTTGCTTTAAATCTAGATTCCAACATAGGGGTCCCAGAGACCACACCTCGCGGTATACGTTACAGAAAAGTTAGCCCCCATTTCTTTATTTCCATTCAATCGAAACAAGCAAAATTTTTCACTAAGCAGAAACTGAGTTAAACACGTAACTGAAATCATTTAAAATGGGGCACTTTTATTTTGGATGTTTGTTTCATAACTATCCACACAGTAACAATTCTCAGTACCTCTTACCTTCCAGTTCTCAACAAATCGGCACACGCAAATAATTTTTTTTTTTTTCAAATAATGGCAGAAATTAATACCCTGACGGACGGATATCACTTGACTTTCACGGGTTAGTAACTGGTTAACAGCATAGCAAACACAATATCAAACAATGCAAGCATTATTGATTAATCAAGCTATTTATTGAACGACACAAAATCCTGAAGTTTAATTTCGTGTTTATATAATATATCGCTTCATTCACGGTCATCGAATAATGTCAGCTCATTACCAATCTATATCAAAAGTTTAGCACCTTATTGTAGAAGTGAGAACAAATACTTACACAAAACGCCGCGTCGTCTTCTTGGACATTGCATTATTCACAGTTTAACAACTGATCGCAACAAGCATGTTACAGTCTTCATTTCTTCTAAAACGACCAGATATTCACTACACCGGCTTAATAACTGTCACTGCTGAAAAAGTTTTTGCATTCGTGTTTACTAACAATCTCTTCCGAACCTGGGCAAGCCGCGATAACACCTTCGCAGGATTTCATCGCCGGTGTTCAACTGGTAATTCATTTGTTCAAGCCGGAAGTACGAGCCAAATATCTGACTGGTTAAAATGTTATATTATACCGTTATCCATTAACAGTCATTCAGTTGAACCTTTTATAATTATCTAATTCTTTTAAAAATAGAACATTTAATAAACAAGTTGTTTGTACAATCTGCGATCTGAATAATTTTATGTCGTCAGGAAGTGTACGTCATCCTCATGCCAACTGTTTCTGTGTGACATGCACCTTGTAGCATCACCTCTGGAGGTTGCTAGTCATCGTGATCTTGGTTATTCTGATTCGGATTAGTTACAAAATTATTGAAATTATTTCCCTGTACGTGTAAATAAACTGTCTAGGTAAGCCACGCCTGTGTTAGCAGTATTGCAACGACTTATACCTCTACATTTTCTTTTTTTATCGTGTTCAATTTAATTTTAATGACAATGCGTGAAAACTCTTCTCTTGACTTAGATGCCTGTGATTAAAGAACTTTTGTAATTCAAATTTTATCGCATTGTATTAATATATACCAAGATAATATTAATGACAGGGCGCTGACTGATTTTTTTTCGCCTTTTTGTAAATCCTATTGATCATTGTAATAACGATATACTTAAAGAATCTGTGAGTAAGTAGTGTAACAGTGTTACCCGATTTAATGATTTTTATGGCGTTTAAATGAATGTTTCGTATAATTTACATCTGATATGCTCATTTTCAGGATTCGCGATGTTTCTCTGGGATTGGTTCACTGGTGTTCTGGGATATTTAGGTATGTTAAAAAAAACCTTATATGTTGATAGTAGTCAGTTTCTGTAGTGTCGTTGCAAGGCCTGAGACGAATCATCAGAACGGAGGACCACTGCATTGTCAGTTAAATCTCTTCGAATCCGATGATGTTAATGTTTTTTGTTAAGTCTCAAGTAGCAGCTGGTTCACTTCAAAACATTTAAATCTCTCAACATATGGTGTAATGCAATGACAGTTGCTTTCTTGTTTACATTAATGGTGTATACAAAAATTAAATGGCCCTGTTCCAAGCCATATGATTCCAAATGTTGACAAACATGGAAATTGACATTGGTAATAGATTACAGCAACATCATTCAAAGTGTCTGGATTTGTCAATCTACACTTGTTACTGTATTGTTTCAGTAATTCTTTTTAACCATTTCACTTCACAGTTCCTAAGGTACCACGAAATCACTCATTGTGAATTCCACGATAGATTCTTGGATAACCTGTGGAAAATTTATTGCCTGTTCCTTGTCTCATTCAAATTTACACCAGAGTTTTAATGGCTTCACAGTCCACGGGATGTTAAATCATAACCTTCCTAAATTCATTCCTGCTTTTTCTAGTAATGCTCTGATACTATTTCTTTGAAGGTAGATGACTACAAAATTTAAAAACTTTTAATCATCTGTTTCTGGTAATTAGATAAATTAGGACAGAACATTTACTTATCGAATAACCACCAAAGAGTTTGATAAAATTGGTTAAGGCTTTTCATTGTGTGAACCATACAAAAGATACAAAATTTATGGGACACAGTATAAAAGATATAGAAATGCCCAAACTCTCAGACAAGTGGCTTCCTTGTGGCAGAATGTTTAAGGGAAAAGGAAGAAAGATGATGAACAGGAGCTGGCTAGATTTATGAAATGGAGATAGCTATGGAAAAGTCATCTTAAATACCAGGTCAGGGAAGATTTACTGGACCTATGTAAGCCTCCTCTGACCTCAGGTTCTAAGTTGCTAAATCTCACCAGTCCTTTCCCTTCATGCCTCTTTCTTTTCCTTCTGCCACGAGGAGGAGCCACTAGACATGTTTTCCCCACTGCATGCTGAATTGATTTTTTATGTATCCATATTGTACACTAAATTCACAGGTTGACCCATATATTAAAAGTTTTAACAAAAGTCTATGTATATTGTTCTGAAATTTTGTATATATTCCAGCAAGCTTTCACGAATAGGTGTTAAGAATGCACTTGAACTTGCATAGGTAAATGTTTGTCGTGTTGACACAGCAGTGAAGGCTCTTTCGTGACAATAGAAATCCGTGATTATGTTGTGACTTAAAAATGTGTATTGTGTATACTGGCACAGTTAAAATGCTATAAAAACAGTAGACGTAGTTTATTATTAAGTTTCCCAACTGTATCACCCAATACACAAATTAAAAATTAAAAAAGGTCCTGTCATATTAGAAAGTGGAGTTAAATTTCATTTGCCATGGTCTTAATTTAAATGTTCCACCATATATCTTTCCATTGCAAAAGGAAGGAATCAGTTTGAAATATCCAAACAGATGAAAAATACATACCAGACATAGATTTGAACCTGAGACCATTGCCTTTTGTGGCAAGTGTTCTGCCAGCTGAGTATCAAATCATTTGCCTCCGAAAGCCAAAGGTAGCAGGTTGGTTAGTTAATTAGTTTCATGTTCCATGAATCATATTGCACTATAAATTGTAATGATGTGGAACAGTTTGTTTTACATGATTCACATTGCACATTAACTTCTATGACTACCTCCTGTCAATTTTGTAGGTTTCACACACACACACACACACACACACACACACACCATCTCGTACACGTTACAATAATAGAAATTCTTTGATGGAATAGGAGTTGTCAAGGAGACAGGAATTAACTTTTTCAGTTTCTTTACAAATGTTACTTTGCTCTGTCAGACATTTATATCACTGGATAAGTAAGAAAAATTTTACTTGCAGTATTATGCACCACTCTTTGTGTTAAAGATAACCTTAATGTGGACTAACAAATGTTGTTTTTCCTTATGGTATTGTAATTATTACATCCTTGTTCCTTTTGCGCTGTAGTGGATTATTTACAACAAACTACATGAGGAAATAAATATACTGTGAAGTAGTAGTCAAAATGCCCAAATCTGTAACAGATGTCTACAAAATGATCATGACTAAGCACCACGTGTTATTCTACAGCATGTTTTGGAGCTATGAAGACTTTATTTCTTAAAAATGAATTACCCCAAAACATTATTCCATATGACATTATTGAATGAAAATATGCAAAATATGTCAACTTATTGGTTTATCTCTCCCCAACAGATGCAATGAATCTAAGTGCAAATGTGGATGAACGAAATTCTAAACTGTTCACATTATCATCATTATGGGCACTTAACATTTTTCAAGTTTCCACCCTGTTTAGTATTTCTTCACTGTATGTTACACTTACCATTGGTGTACTACAATACCTCTACATATGCAGAACTTAATATGCTGCGTCTCATTAAAATTGAGTGAGACCGTTTACAGAAAACCAAGCAGTGACACTATCAAGAACTTTGTTTACAATTTCTTCTGCTGCCTTATGTATGCTTGAATTGATACAATACTAGTGTCATTCACAAAAAGAACTAATTCTGCTTGTTGTATACTAGACGTAAGGTAGTTTACATGTATAAGGAACAACAGCGAACCTAAGATTGCACCTTGGGGAACTCAGTATGTGATTTCTCCCTATTGAGGAAGGACAAGTTGCTGGTACATTCGTATGATTGAATTTTATGAGTTACTTTTTCAACATACTGATGTGATTTTTCTCTTGAACTGTTTGCCCTTATACTTCCTACTAAAATTAAGAAATGATTATTAAATATAATTGCTATCTGGGACTCCTCATTTATAGCCATTCCATTCAGTTCAATAGTGATGTTTTGCTGTTCTGTGGCTGGTTGTCCTGTCTCTCGTTTCACAACATTGCATGTAGCCTTAAGTCTGTTGCCATAATTACTGATTTCTGGCACTGTGTGCATGTTCCTTGATTTTTGATAACCTTTCTTAGTAACTTTGTAATAATTGCAGGATCTCTGCTTGTTATCTACAACAGATATATTTCCCTTTTCCTTTCAGAAGATACTTTAATCCCTCCAGCGGTCCATGATTTTTTGCATGGATATTAAATGCCCTTTCTGATTAGCTTATGTGGATAGCTTTTTCAAATAATATTGTCATGGAATAGGTTAAATTTTCTTTTACCATTTTGTTCATTATAAATTTCAGCCCAGATCATCTCTTGTAAACTATTCTTAAAAATGTTTATCGTGGAGTCATTAATTATCTAATTTCCACTTAGGAGTACCCATACTGTAGGGCACTGTTATTTATCGTAACTAATTGTGCACCATGATCAGAGAGAGCATTTGCTACAGGGTAAACAGTAATTTTTTTGCTTTGGGCTTCACCAAAGAAAACAGTATCAAGTAGGGTTCTGTTTTCTTTACCCACTGTGTTGCAAAGTTAATTACTGAGATCAAATTGCAGGAACCAAATAAGGTTTCCAGATGATTTTTTTTTTTTTTCTGTCAGAATCCTTCAGAAAATCGGACTATCAACTGCATGCTGCTACCTGACGGATAGCACATCAACGAATCCAGATTCCTCATCAACAATTTAAAATTTCCCACTGGGAGTCTGTATACGATTAAAATCAAAAGTGAATTATTTTTCAGCATGTATTAATTTGCAAGTGCACACATCTATGTGCTGATCATCACAAAATCTGTCTGTCTCAGTGTTGTTGAGCTTTTGTTCTGTGTTAATATCTGTAACACCTCTTTTTTTTCCATATTCTGCGTGAGTATGCTGCTGGAGTGTAATCTTTTATAGGCAATTTATCTAACCCTGCAGTTATTTGTTGCTCAGATAGGCACAGGATGCTTTCAGAGCTGTCAGAGTTTTCCTCAGAGACAAGAAACTCATCTACCTTATTATTCAATCCTCTAATAATTTGATGAAACAACCTAACATTACTTTCCTGTGCAGTCTTAAGCATTTTCTTCAGCTCCTCTGTTGTTTTCACTTTTTTCAAAACAGTGTGTCCAAATCCTAATTCTAACCTAAAAACAGTCCCAGTCTAGCACACTGTTTTAATCTTTCATGTAGTTACGAATCAGTGCATGCTCTGCTTTAGAGAGATGATTTATTCTGGAAATAATGTTTGTTTACTGAACAAAGGTATTTCAGGGGAAGAAAGAACATACTGTCATTTTAAAATTTATACATAGTTTAACATGTACAATTAGTATATCTTTAACCTTATATAGACATTCCTCCTAATTTTTGAAATATATCTGTAGATAAGGCCACACCAGACAAAAAAAAAAGATAATTGATTTTTTGTGTGATTAATGTTGTAATTAATTGATTAAATTCCAAAATGTTTCTTACAGTTGGGAGTTGGGCAAGGGAGTTATTACTGAGAAATATTTGAGAGAGCTGTCCATAAATTTAAAATTGTAGCTAATTGGTTTTCAAGTGCAGTTAAATAAGTTTGTCATCAAAGAAATGTATTGATTTTAGGGAGGCTCTTTGCTCCTGATTATTTAAAATGGAGTATGTCATTTATAACATTAATAAAATTTTAATGGTGTGCATTTTGAAAATTACACTTGCAATTTTTATTTGGTGTGCTTTTTCATTTGTGTAATGGAAGGCCTAAACCGCCGTAAGGCTATATATGCAGTCTTAGGATTGGATAACTCTGGGAAATCAACATTAATGCAGCTGTTGTTGGAGGAAGATCTCGTCGATCCTGTTCCATTGACCTGTAAGTTGACTTATTGAAAATTTTTGTTAAGATGATGATAGCTGCATGATTAACATTTTCACAGGATTATGGAAAAAGTCTGGCAAGCTGCTCTTCTTAGGATTGGACAATGCTGGTAAAACCACTCTTCTTCACATGCTGAAGGATGATCGTTTAGCTCAGCATGTTCCCACATTGCATCCAAGTAAGAACTTCCTTTATTTATTTGAAACTGTAGGAAAGACTGAAGTTTTGTTCAATAGAAATAAATTACTTCATTTTTTAAATGTTATGTTGGCTTTAGCACTTTCAAATACAGTAAAAAAATAGTTAATGTGCTGGATTAAAATTCAGTAGGTCTACATAGTTATTGTGGCTTATTCTAATAAATATATATTTAACTCTTGTTCATAGTATTGACTGATGTCAAGACATTGATTAGTAAAAATTGTTTGTCATGTCATGAATTTTGTAGTGTCTACTGGACACCATGAAAGGATTTAGCGCATAGACTTACATGTTAATCTATCAGAGATGTAGTACAATTATTAAATCATTGAAAGGGAACAAATTGTAGAAGCTCCTCCTCTTTCCTGGACACCAACAGGTGTTACCAATTTTGGAACTGTCTAACACGTGTAAATTTGATACACTGTTATTGTAATCTTTGTCATGATAATTTGTAAAAAACAGAAATAAAATAATAATATTCTAATAGTTGTACTGTTCCATTGCTATATACAGCTTTTGATGTAGACCCTACACACAGATTGTAGAGCTGAATGAGAGAGCGATTAAGCAAATTGCGGCATTTATAAATTCATTGCACGAAGCTGTGTGAAGTATATTGGAGTGCACTGTGTGTGTGTGTGTGTGTGTGTGTGTGTGTGTGTGTGTGTGTGTGTGTGTGTGTTGAATGGCACGTGCATAAATGATGTTTCAAGGAACTGTCAGCTGCTCAAAAGAAGCCTACTGTGGAGTGAAACAAAGGTACAATAGTGCAGAAGTAAGGCTGATCAGCAAGCCTTTAAGAAGCAAGAGGATAGAGAAACAAGTGAATAAGAGTAACCTGGAAAGAGAGGGGGGGGGGAGGACCACCACAGAAGGATAAGAAAAGTGAAAGAAAAAGAACAGGATAGGATGCATAGAAAGAAATGAGATAAGATTTATTCCTCTCATTACATACAGTTATTAGATCATTTGATTTGATGCATGGGTATCATGTCAAGATTTACAGTGAACATGTTTTCAAGAGTAATGCAAGTAGTTAATATTCTACATACATTCTTAAGTAAACACAAAAATACCAAAAAATAAGATATGTAATTCCTGTGTTTGGACTGTGAAATTACCCTCCATGAATTGTTGAGATAGTGTGAATGCAATTCATAAAGATATGGGAGAAGAGGAGGATGATGTAACAGGCATTAAAGGACAAAGTGCAGGAGTAGCATCAGATGTTGACTTATATTAAGGTGCCATGGTTGAGAGATGAATATGTATCTGAGGACAGTTTACTTCTTGTAAGTGAAACACAAACTCACATTTGAACCATTCTGCTAGATATGTAACAAAAGTTCATTTAAATGTAAACCAGACTTTTTTCTGCATTAACTAATGTATGGTGATGCTTTAAAATAGTGGTGAATGGAAGGCACACATAATTTGGTGGTGATTCTATCTCCCATTAATTATCTGTAGGGTAAAGATATGGAGAACCTTAATGTAAAAGCCTGTTTTTGCATGTAAAAGTCTCATAGTCTTCCAAGACTGGAAAGTTATCGTTATTGTTGGTTTTATTTGTAAACATTCAGCTATGTTGTGGATTACAATCAACTCTAAGATAGTTGTTTTCTGGAACAAGAGAAGCATTTTAGCCCAGCTCACATGCCATTTTCTTACCAGCCATTATGAGTTTGCATGGAATTCAAAATGGTAACACAAGAGTACTTAATGAACACATTACTCATAGCATAGTGTCAGTTTCAGAAGACAACCGGAGAGGTTATATTAGTATCTGTTATTTATAGCGGATGGTAGAGGGCTCTGATTACTGTAAATTGACAAGATTATTGTAAAGATAATAAAATACTTACAGCCATGTAGGTTATTGTATTCCATTGTTCAAAATTGAAATTAGCTCTGATATTTTTGTGTTTACTCCAGAATATATTTCATATATAACTAATCTCTCACTAAGTAACAGCATTTGTGTTTCATATAGCTGTTTGCTTGACTGTAGTTCTAGATTTCATTAGGCTTAATCGTGTTACAGCATTTTTCTTAGCTGCTGTTTTGGACTGAACTATTGCTAGATGTGTAACCTCTGTTTTTCTATGTGGGCAATTAGCAAATTCCTCATTGTGTATGCAACTTAGCTAATATAATTAAATTATTTTTCAGCTTCAGAAGAACTTTCCATAGGTAATATGAGATTTACAACATTTGATCTTGGTGGACATCATCAAGGTAAGTGAGCAGTTAAAAAATCCTGAATACATGTGTTGGAGGAAAAATTCATAGTTATAGCAGAGATGTGTATCACTACTTAAAGTTTTATTTCAGTCGTTATGACTAATAG
Source organism: Schistocerca piceifrons (assembly GCF_021461385.2). NCBI lineage: Eukaryota > Metazoa > Arthropoda > Insecta > Orthoptera > Acrididae > Schistocerca > Schistocerca piceifrons. Next base: position 1,020,607,139 of record NC_060138.1, on the reverse strand, counting down.
TTCAAGTATTGTACCTTTTCACACCTGTCGTTTACATCTACACTCTGTGGATGCTGCAAAGTACATCACAGGGGTACTTCTTGCACTCTCTACATGAGATGTCTTTCTGTCATATTCAGAGATGGGCTGTGTAAAGAATGACTGCTTCTATGCCACTGTACATGCTGTTGTGTGCCTTAACATTAAAGTATGCCTTATAATGTAATTGGGTTGGTTAAAAATCTACTCACCAAGTGGCGGCAGAACACATCTATAACAGGTATTGCATGTTAACTGAATTTTCCATGAATTTGTAGTTATTAGGGGCCATTGGCTTCTTCTTCTTCTGCCAGAAGGATTGAAGGGGAAGAAAGAGGATTGACGAAAAAGGACTGGAGAGTTTTTAAAAAAAGGAGTAGAATTCAGAAAAATGGTCCAGAACACCGAGTCGGGAGACTTACCGGGTGGAATGAGAAGGAAAGTCTGATTGTTGGATATTGCACAGGATGAGATTTGAAAACCTGAGAGCTTAAATGTGGAAGATAGGGTTTTGTATTGAAAGTCACATTCTTCCTCCCCCATGAGGCATAAAAGTTGACAGTAAAACTGCTGTGTTCACTTTAATGTTCATTGTTGTGCCAGTATTATGAGCTTGTTCCAACAGAGCCAAAAGCTTGTCACAAGCAAGATGCTTAAAAATAAATTTTGTGGAGGTTGGATATTCCAAATTCCGGGCTTCTCGAATGCTTAAAACCCATGGTACTTTACATATGGTTGATTTTAAATCTGTAAATTATCATGCGGGTGTATACACCCTGGGACAACCGGGAAAAACCTGGGAATTTTTTCACCTGGGAAAAATCAGAGAATTTTTTAGAATTCCGGGAATTTTTTAGAATTCCGGGAATTTTTCATTGTTTTGGTTTTCAGTTAAATTTTTGTAATTTTAACTGCTACGAACTGATACACTAACAAAAAAATAGTACTGTTGTCCACTACTGTAGAATAGTACAACAACAATAAAATATGCACGAGAAAAAAAATTAAACTCAAATCTCAAAGGAAATATGCCTTTTACAACAGCAAAATGCACTGCATACACAGATGTCTGCCAACCAAATGTGTCGTAGGCTTTAGGACAAAGACTTCATAACAACAAACTGCTTCCGATGAGTGTTTCGTCATAACTGTTTACATTAGGTTTATTTGAGTTGCCAGTGGGCTCATGCGCATGCACAGTTGAGTTGTGTATGAACAGTACCTTCTCCCACTTCTGGCTACTTTCAGTGTGGCTGTTAGCTGTATCAGTAGTAACAACAAGCAGCCAGATGCTACCTGGAAAAACTTTTCTGGTGCATCCAAACTGCTAGATTTGCACGTGCGCAGAGCAGTATCGGTTGTAGTGGGAAGGAAGGTACTGTCTACATGATCCTTGTTTACATTTAGTAATTTTTCTGTTTCACCTTAGTTTACAGCTCTCGCATCAAGTGAAAAGAAATCTGATGTCTGTGGCTGGGAGCTACAAGTGAATCAAAATACGTTCACATAATTACGTAAGGCTAAAATATGCGATTTTATTTTATTTCCACATTTTTGGTAGTCAAGAATTAACTGCCTTGCAGAACAATGAAGTCATTTTTGTCAGTATGCTAAAGAAATTTGGCTTTTATTAATGTTTTCCACTGTTCGTTGAATTTCAAGTGCATGTTTTCATCTTCTAGCATGTACGGCGTTAGGCCGTAATAAAGAACCAAACATGAGATAACACAGTACTCGTACTCCCAAGAAAATTTACGTCCTGAAAACCTTAATACAAGGTTGGGACATACTTCGTTGTGAATCTGAACATAATGAATGTGAACTTTAAGCCAAATTATGCATGTTACTATGGTTTATGAAGTTCGTGAAGTATCCTCTGATGTTCTGTTTCTTTTATAACGTGATGTAAGATCTCTTAATGCTTTATACATAACAACACACGGGCTTCCTACATAAAGTAGCTGCGCATGGGCAGTAACGCCTGTTTTCTGGTGCTATCTAGCAACTGCTTAAAAGAATGTCTTTCGAACAGGTTGTGGGAAAACATTGCGAATGGTGGTTTGAAAAGCATTACTTTCAATGCAAAATTCCTTTTAAGCAACATGAATTATGTTATGTGCGAGAATGCGCGATGACTTTCTTAACCACAGAATGTTTGACTCTCAAATAAAACTCAACACTCTGAGGACCAGCCCCTTAGAAGAATTTTGAGACCAGAAGACCAGACATTGTCATTATTTAGAATTTTATTCTCACCTTTTTGTGATGTATCTTGGTGTGTAACACACGCAGAAAAAAATCAATATATGTGAAAGCTTAGCTTGTCTTGTACCTTATTAATCTTAGATAGCAGTATTATATGTAAAGCTTTGTTTATCTTGTAGCTTCACTGCATATATTAATTTAAACCATTAACATTTCCTATTTGTGTGTTCGCCCAACTTGACTGACGTTGCTATTGAGCGACTAATCACATGTCCTGTGCTCTGAAGATCTACTGGCAAAATCACGTGACATGACCATGATTGCTTACAAAAGCACATAACAATCTAGATTTCAGTGTTTCAGAAACTAACGTGTTGTGTTTCATGGCATTCAAATTTATACTTTTGTAATACGAAAGAAAATTGTAATTCAAAAATATGCAGCTTATATGTTGCTGCACATAAAAAAAATCTTCCCAAAACACGTTTTTCTCTGAAGTGCCGGAAAGTTCTGTGCCAGTGTATAAAACCTTAACCTATCAAAGGATTGATAGTTTTTACAGTTCTGAGAGAAAGTATTATGTCATTTAATACAAAAAAGTATTTTCATCGGGGAAAGAGTGTATTGTCATCAGGGAAAAAGTTGTCCTCCCCGCCCCCGGGAAAAATCCAGGAATTTGTTTTCCTTGTCGATGTATACACCCTATCAGTGTTCTCTGGTGAATGTAGTTCAACAAATTTGGGACCTATGCTGCTTGTTCATTGTGTTTTATTTGCTGAAAGGAGGAAGATTAGGACTTCACACCCTGTCAGTAAAGAAGTCATTAAACAGAGGTTGTCGAAGAATGGGTAAGGAAATTGACTGTGTCATTTATAAAGAAACCTTCCTGACATCTGCATGTAGCATCTACTGAAGAAGGAAAGCTGAATCTGAATGGGCAGGCAGATTTCAATCTCCATCCTCCCAAATGCAAGTCCACTATGTTAACCACTATGCCACTTTGCATGACCAGTTAAGTTGTTAATTTTTTTTCCAGTGTTAGTAAATCATATTCCAGATTATATCATGGAGTGATAGGACCCCAGCGATGGAAGTGACTTTTAGAAATTGTCTGTACAGTGACATAGGTTAATATCCCTACTATCACATCCTCTTTTGTGAGTATGTGCTTGTCCACCTTTCATGAGTACGTGCTTGGACCCCACAAGGCCCCAACCCTTGCATCACTACTTCCTTTCCATGCTGGAAGTCTCTTCCTCCAATTTTTTTTCCTCTCTACTCTTCATTGCCGAATGTGCTTGGATCTGGTTTGTGTTTAGGGCTCTCATTTTCCTGCCTTCCAGCCTTCTAAAACTTTTCATTTCTAATTATGTGGTCCTCTTGTTGGGTTTGACTTCTACTTTTTTTCTAAATTTTATGTAAGTGTGGATTGTGCAGGGAGGTGACCTAGTGTGGCACGTATTCCGACTTTTGACTTTCTCTCTTTGCATCTTTCTTTCTTGCAATGGTACTGTGCCAAAAACCCAGCATTCCATTGTGAGGGGGTAGGGGCAGTCAAATACCTGTGCAGTGGTAACCCTCTGTGACCACACAGAGATTGCACTGTTACTGCCTGGGCTGGAAACTTCCCATGCAATCCAAAAAGTATGTGCCCATCATGGCTGGGGCACAGGGGCTCCAGGCAATGGTTTACTGACCAGGTAACCATTGCTGTGGGTGGGAGGTGCCCAAGGGGAGAACCCCCCGTTTAGAGTGGGTGGTACCAAGATGGAATATTTGCAGCTAAAGTGAATTAAACTTCCTTCCACTGGTGGCCGCACAGCTCCAGCATTCTCTTGAAACTAAGACATATTACAATGTGTGAAGAAGTATGACCCCAAAATGTTCCCCTCCCAGGTTATGCCATAGGCGAAACATAGGGCTCAGAGACAAGGCAAGAAATAATCCCCCCCCCCCCCCTCCAAATACTGATTAGTTCTAGGACAGACAGGGATTTGACTACAGAGCCATTGTTCTGCATTGAATACCTTTTGGACAGGTTTGGGGAAGTGACCAAGCAATTTTAAAGAAGAAAAATGGCTTCATTCTGCTCAAAATGGCCTCTCTTGCTCAGTCACAGGCACTGTTTACCTGTGACAAGCTGGTAATATTCCTGTCACTATACCCCCCCCCCCCCCCCCCACCTCCAATTGAAATCTGCGTATTGTAGAGGGTATTATTTGCCGCAGAGATCTTCATTCACAGCCTGATGAAAAGTTGATACTAATTTGGAATGATGTGGTGTGCAATGTGTTCGTCATGTCCAGCAGCGACCAAAGACAACAGAGTGAATACTGGAGCCTTCATCTTGGCCTTTGAAGGTGACTTGTTGCCTGAGAGGGTAAAGGTGATGGGTTATCACTGGGCAAACCGTACATTCCCCTCCCATGCAGTGCTACAAATGCATGCGATCTGGACACGTTTTTGCGTTGCAAGTCCAGCCTTCGTAGCCTCATCTGTAGGGATTGCGTCCATCAGTTGCACACAAATGCTTGTTGTGCCTATTTCAACTGTGGAAGCACGATTCTCCCTGTTCACCGGACAGCACCATTTTCAAATAGCAGAAAGAAAATCCAGTAACACAAGACACTTGACTGCCTCACAAAAGAAGAAACCAAGAAGAAGAATTATTATCTACATCCTATACGTATGACAATGACTTAAGCTACTACTATGACGACGACATCCTCTGTAGTGACTGTGCCATCGCCCTCCGCATCTCCTACACCTGGCCCTCCGGGCTACTTAACTACGCCCGCTCTCTGGGATATGTACTGAAGACGGTCACACAGTGACCAAAATCGGTCTGTAAAATAAAGGTTTTCAGTCTTTATGACTGATGCGGCCATTTATCCAAACTATATTGCCGAATCATGGTGGACTATTAGAGATCACAGGCGGCCTCTCCAACACCATTAAGTGACATCTGTTGATGGAACACCTCATTGCTGTTAAACGACTCTGTGCCCAGGTCCACCATATCACAAAATGACAGAAACGAAAATGCTTTGATAGTTACGTTGCTACTATTGGACCGTATACCCCTCCTTCACAGGTTTGGAGGAAGATTTGACGCCTCTATGGACACCAGTATCCTGTAGCTGTACCTGGTATCTGTGTGAATGGTGATGTTTACACTGATCCAAACACTGTTGCCAGACATTTTGCTTTTTATAACACTTGAGGCTCTGCATCTGAGAATTATCAGCCCGCATTTTTGTGTCCTTGAACAGCAAGCATAAAGACTTCATTTACCATTTACTGCACGTCACCTGGAACCTTACAGTGCTCCTTTCAGTGAGTGGGAATTCCTCAGTGCCCTAGCCTGATGCCCTGACACGGCACCACAGCCATACCACACCAAATGCTCAGACATGCATCAGTGGATTGCCAACATCATATACTTGCCATTTTTAACTGTATCTGAACCGAGAGAGCATGATTGTATCAGAGTGAACACCCCCCTTGAGATCTACATCTACACCTACATGGATACTCTGCAAATCACATTTAAGTGCCTGGCAGAGGGTTCATCGAACCACCTTCACAATTCTCTATTATTCCGATCTTGTATAGCGCACGGAAAGAATAAACGCCTATCTATTTCCGTACGAGCTCTGATTTCCCTTATTTTATCGTGGCGATTGTTTCTCCCGATGTAGGTCAGTCTCAACAAAATATTTTCGCATTCGGAGGAGAAAGTTGGTGATTGAAATTTTGTGAGAAGATTCCGTCACAATGAAAAACGCCTTTCTTTTAATGATGTCCAGCCCAAACCCTGTATCATTTCAGTGACTCTCTCTCCGATTTTCATGATAATACAAAACGTGCTGCCCTTCTTTGAACTTTGTCAATGTACTCCGTCAGTCCTATCTGATAAGGATCCCACATGGTACAGCAGTATTCTAAAAGAGGATGGATAAGTGTAGTGTAGGCAGTCTACTTAGTAGATCTGTTACATTTTCTAAGTGTCCTGTCAATAAAACACAGTCTTTGGTTAGCCTTCCCCACAACATTTTCTGTGTTCCTTCCAGTTTAAGTTGTTCGTAATTGTAATTCCTAGGTATTTAGTTGAATTTACGGCCTTTAGATTTGACTGAATCATTGTGTAACTGAAGTTTAACGAGTTTCTTTTTAGAACTCGTGTGAATGACCTCACACTTTTCATTATTTAGGGTCAACCGCCACTTTTCACACTATTCAGATATCTTTTTTAAATTGTTTTGCAATTTGTTTTGCTCATCTGATGACTTAATTAGTCGATAAACAACGGCATCATCTGCAAACAACCTAAGATGGCTGCTCAGACTATCTCCCAAGTTGTTTATATAGAAAAGGAACAGCAAAGGGCCTGTAACACTACCTTGGGGAATGCCAGAAATCACTTCTATTGTACTCGATGACTTTCCATCAATTACTACAAGCTGTGACCTCTCTGATAGAAAATCACAAATACAGTCACATAACCGAGATGATATTCCGTTAGCATTCAATTTCACTACAAGCCACTTGTGTGTTACAGTATTAAAAGCCTTCCGGAAATCCAGAAATATGGAACCGATCAGAAATCCCTTGTCAGTAGCACTCAACACTTCAGGCGAATAAAGAGCTAGTTGTGTTTCACAAGAAGGATGTTTTCTAAACACATGTTGACTGTTTGTCAATAGACCATTTTCTTCGAGGTAATTCATAATGTTTGAACACAATATATGTTCCAAAATCCTGCTATATATCAACGTTAAATATATGGGCCTGTAATTAAGTGGATTACTCCTACTACTTTTCTTGAATATTGGTGTGACCTGTGCAACTTTCCAGTCTTTGGGTACAGATCTATTGTCGAGCAAATGGTTGTATGTGATTGTTAAGTATGGAGCTAATGCATCAGCATACTCTGAAAGGAACCTAATTGGTATACAGTCTGGACCAGAAGACTTGCTTTTATTAAGTGATTTAAGTTGCTTCACTACTCCGAGGATATTTACTTCTACGTTACTCATGTTGGCAGCTGTTCTTGATTCAAATTCTGGAATATTTACTTCGTTGTCTTTTGTGAAGGCATTTTGGAAAGCTGTGTGTAGTAACTCTGCTTTGGCAGCACTGTCTTCGATAGTATCTCCATTGCTATCGTGCAGAGAGGGCATTGATTGTTTCTTGCCGCTAACATACTTCACATATGACCAGAATCTCTTTGGATTTTCTGCCAGGTTCCGAAACAAAGTTTCGTTGTGGAAACTGTTTTAAGCATCTTGCATTGAAGCTTGCATTAAATTTCGAGCTATCATCCAGTTACCCCACTAATATTATCTGCAAGTTGCTCGAATGCGTGGTGATTAAACAGCTGTGTTGGTACCTTCAGTTGGGGGACTTTTGGCTTATCAGATAGGACCGACGGAGTACATTGACAAAGTTCAAAGAAGGGCAGCATGTTTTGTATTATCACGAGAATGGGAGAGAGTGTCACTACTCCTGCCAATTTAGTCTGCCTGGAGTGTGCTATTCAGTCAGCTTTTGCCCAGCATCAACATCTTATTGATGTCTTCTTTGACTTGCATAGGGCTGAAGACACCACATGGCATAACCACATCCTCACTATCCCCCAATAGTGGGGTCTTCTGGGGCTGACTCCAGATTTTTGTGCGGAAGTTCTTGTCTTGCCGTACTTCCCAGTTTCAGGTTCCAACAGTACTACTCATATGCAAGAGAAACGGGTCCCACAGGGCTCTTTATTGAGTGAGTGTGCCCCTTTCTCCTGTGACTACCAATGGTTTAGCAGCAGCCTTGGGATCTACAGCGTCAACCTCCTGTATGCAGACGACTTCTGCATCTACTATTGCTCTTCAACTGTGGGTTTTGATGAGCGCTGACTGCAGGGTGCCATACAAAAGGTGCAGACCTGGGCTCTATCACATGGCATCCAGATTTGTGCCGCCAAGACAGGACAAGCATTTTGTTACCTTCATACTGTTCATCCCCAACAGATCTATCTTGAGGACCAAATGCTGAATGTGGTAGAGTCTTATCATGTTTTGGAATTTGTCGTCAATGCCTGATTGACATGGCAAACTTAAGCAAATATTATGGTCACATCTTAATACTTATTGCTGTCTATGTAATACTGGCTGGGGTGCAGAATGCTCTGCAAAGCTCTGATCATGTCACATCTTACTTATGGGAGTGTAGTGCTTGGCTCAGTATTGCCTTCAGCATTGTGGATCCTGGCCCCAATACAACATTGTGAGGTCTGACTTGACATGTGCCTTTTGACCAGCACTGTGAACATCATACTTGTGGAGGATGGCATCCCTTCCCTACAGGTTATGTGCCAACAATTGCTGCTCCACTGTGCAATACACATTCGCTGCTCCCCTGAGCATCTGAATTATAGTGTCCTTTTTCCTGGTAGGATTCTCTCTCTCTCTCTCTCTCTCTCTCTCTCTCTCTCTCTCTCTCTCGCACGCGCACACACACACACACACACACACACACACACACACACACACACACACACACAGGCCAAGATCTGGAGTCACTGTTGCAGTTCACGTGCAGAGTCTCTGCTCTGAATTTCATCTTTCCCTACTGTCATCTCTTGTCAGGAAGAAATTGCACATGCCCCCATGCTGTGTACCCCCATCCTCAGATCTGCTGCAATCTCTCCTTTGGATCAATAGACTCAGTAGACACTACTGTTTTTCGCAGTCTGTTCCTGGACATCGTTGTATTTCCAGGCTAGGATGTGGTACACACTGACAGCTATATGTTCAACGGATGAAATGATTTGGATATAGTGAATGATGCTCCCTGCCAAAAGGATATAGTGCATTCATTGCAGAATTGATGGCCATTGCTAGAGCCCTGGGCCACCTTCGTCCTTGGCACTGGCAGGTTGTTCTGAATCAGCTGTTATTCCTTGAGTAGTATTCAGGCTGTCGACCAGTGCTACACACGACACCTCTTGGTTGTGACTATCTTGGATCTCCTGTATTACCTCCACCACGCTGGATGGTCAGTTGTCTTTGTATGGATGCCTGGTCATGTTGGGATCCTAGGGAATGAACATGCTGACCGGTTGTTCAAGTTGGCTACCAGGATGTTGACTTTGCAGATGGTGGGGGTACCAGAACCGGACCTTTGATCCACTGTACGCTAATAATTGTTGGAGGCCATCGTTTGTACAAATAGATTGCAAACCATAACAGAGAGCAAGACCATTTGGCAGTCTTCCATTTGTGCTTCCTGCAGGAAATCTACTGTCTTGTCAGCTTCGCATTGGCCCCACTTGGTTGACCCACAGCCACATCCTCGGGCATGAAGATCCGTCACACTGCCGGCGTGGTGGCCGTCTAATGATGGCCAACTACCTACTGGGCTGCCCTAATTTGGTCACCTTACAGCAAAACCTTAATCTTGCAGATACGCTAGTACCTCTGGTTGACACCAAAGTGGCTGATTTAGATTTTACATTTTACCCGTGAAAGTGTTCTTTTACTCTTCTCTGTGACACGAACATTAGCCTTGTTGGCCGCTTGAAGGATTGGAGGGGTACTCCCATCACCTGCTCTGACCCAAGGAGCGCAGACTGCCCTTGCTCGGTCATCCAACCTGCCTCCTACTCTTCTCACCTTTTTAATTCTTCTTATTGTTTTACATCCATCAATAGTTGACAGACTCATTGTCATTGTTATCTTTCCTGAAATGTTATCTTGTCTGTGTAGCTAGTTTTGTGATAGCAATGGTTGTGGAAGCACCGGTCAGATGCAAAGGGTGTGTTTCCAGTTGCGTAATGTGTCCCAGGGGCCTCCAGCTGCTTTCTGGGTGAGGCAACTCTCCCACTTTCACCCTTTTACCCGTTTCTCCCTTCTACTTCCTTCTGTTTCTTGGTTTTCTTGGTTCTTGGATACAATTGAGTTAATTAGGATGTATCTTAAGTTTTCTTCCTCAAGGGAGAGATGACCTCGTAGTTTGGTCCCTTTAATCCAGCCATTACCTAGCCACTTCTTATGGTATCTTGTGTACCATAGTAGTGGAGTAACGTTCTGGAACAGTCATTCTAAAAACAAATTAGTCACTTGTAGTTAATACAAATGCCTACTAAAAAATTAATTTCTGCTTTACCTTTTTTTCCAGCAAGAAGAGTTTGGAAAGATTATTTCCCTGCTGTAGATGCTATTGTTTTTCTCATTGATGCCTGTGACCGAGATCGGTTCAATGAAAGTAAAAGAGAACTAGATTCACTACTGACTGATGAGCAGTTAAGCAACTGCCCAGTTCTTATTTTAGGGAATAAAATTGACCGACCTGGTGCTGCTTCGGAAGATGAGTTAAGAAACGTGTTTGCTCTTTATGGACAGACGACAGGAAAGGTAACTTTTAAAAACTGCTGATCTAATACTATAAATTTTTAATTGTTTATTTACAAATGTTATTTGTGATTTAAGAGTAATTGGTAATTTGGTGTTATTTACAGGCTAAGATTCCCAGATCAGAACTTCCTGGGCGCCCTTTGGAGCTTTTCATGTGCTCTGTATTGAAAAGACAAGGCTATGGAGAAGGCTTTAGATGGCTAGCTCAGTACATTGACTGAAAAATCAGCAGTTGCAGATAAGGAATGTTCATGCAAATTTTGTGATGGGGAAGTATAGTGATTTCATTTCTAAGATGAAACCGTGTGAAATTTTGTAATATATCAGTTGCATTAAAGTGGACAGTCGCTTCATTAAGGAATCTGCTGCTCAAAAAAAAAAAAATCCATCTCAGTTATCATTTCTAAGCTGATGCTGATGTTTATTTGTTGTGAAATTGTTGATCCAAACCAATTTGTGTGATAGGATGGTAACTATTTGAGGTTACTTTGCATTAACTTGTAAAGGAAAAAGGGTGCGGGTGCACGTGTGTGTGTGTGTGTGTGTGTGTGTGTGTGTGTGTGTGTGTGTGTGTGTGTTGTAACTATTTATGTGTAAAACTAATCAGTGTAGAGAATATGTGATGACTGATATACCAATTTTCTATTAACAGTTTTTATCATTTGCTGTAACTGGTAAATGTACTGTCAATGTGATTTTCATAGGATTGTTAATGACAAACTTAAATAAAAACCAGTCAGCTTGAAAACATTTAGTTGCACTAACTGTTTGACGTTTACTGACATTAGTATAGTATTAAAGTTTTTCAGACATGTTTTTGGGAAAAAAATGTATAGTATTTTACAGTGCAGATCAGCTGTCAAGTGTACTGCGTCACAGTGCAAGTTAAATTTTTAGTTAGTTTATATAGTTCTCTTTTGTACCCAAGCAAACCTGTGTATTGTGGAGTGTTCTTTGAGCTTTCGTACTAAAACATTCATGTGTAGTTCATACTTTGACACATACTTTTGCATTAAACAAGAACAAATGAGTTATCACTTTTTATACAGAAGTAACAATTGTGTAAAATGCCATAGTGTATAGTTGGCCAAATCTCCATGTAGAACAGCTTTATCAGTGATAAAGTTCAAATTTTGTTGCAGTACTGTTGTGTTGTGTGCATGTGTAAGATTCTGAATGATATTAAATTGTTTAATGTAACAAGTTGTTGTAAAATTCATTGAGGTGATGGAATATTTGTCTTGGCTTTGAATGATTAGGTTAGAGTCTTATTAAAATAGTTGAGGTAAAATAACCCAAAAGAACTAATGTGTACTCCACTTTCTCAGTAAGGTAGAAACATTATTGCAAAAGGTAAAGGCTAGTGAATACAGCTGATAAAAATTTTGAGAAGCTACATAACAAAAAGCTTTGGTGTATATACATTCTAAAGTGCAAAAAATGTCACGTTGCTTTGTGCAATAACTAAGGAGTTCCTCAACATTCATACATCACAAGGTAAACTAAAGCCAGGAAACACAAATTTGCAGATTTTGGAAGATGTTTTAAAGATAGTGTTACACATATATCCTATGCCGTTTGAATGACATAAGTCATGTATGAAATGTGAAAGCTACAAGTGTTAAGCTGGTCAGTTGAGGGGGGGGAAATTGGTGAGGCTTCAACGTGGTTGACCTACACAACATTAGTAATTTTGGTTCCTCCTGGCATCAGCTATCCATGGTTAAAATTTCGTGACAATTTTTCTCCACCTGATTGTTCAGTCTTCCTAGCACAGAAGGGACTGCTCCGAAAACTTCATGGAAATCACCACCACAGTCCAAGAATTGCCTTAACTGTGTCACAAAATGATGTGCCATAGATACTATTTAGGTATATCACTTCAAACTGTTTTTCTAACAAAATTTCAGTCAATACTTTTGGGAGAATGTATGGTCTGTTATTCTCCAAAGTTATTTTGAGTTACCATCAGTCAATTTTCGGTTTAAGGAATTAATTGAAACACTGTCAAGGGATTGTTCAAATTTAGTCACTTTAAAGAAATTAAGGCCTTCCTCTTTCTGTTTTTCAGAATTATGATTCAAACACATTAGTTTTCATTTATTGTCCGTGGATGACTTTCAGTATAGGTTCCAGTGTTCCTAATATTTACAAAACAGACTGCTTGCTAATAACTTCCAAAGCAGTGTTAACAGGTCAACAAAAGTTAAAATTGAAGCCCTTTCCTTTAAATGTACATGATACAAAGGCTTTTCACTGTCATTCAGAAATCAGGAAAATTGAAAAATCTCTTCCACGCTTTTTGGTAGGATCACTGTGCTGCTCAACACAAGTAGTTGACACACATTTAAATTAACACACTTTATTGATAACGCTTTAATACACATTGGTCATTACATGTTAAAGACATCTTGTGAACTAATACATCCTCTATAAATCAATTTCAAACATATGTTTGATAAGAATGAAGAGCAGATGTGACAGTGGTAGCACAATGTTCTCGGCACCCTTTCCTTTAGTGACTTGCATTTCCGAGAGCTGCGTTGGTAGAACACCGCCTGTATCGCTTTGCTAGCATATTCCCCATGTGACATGAAACATACACACATTTAAGTCTCACATACACAATATATACAGCAACTGAATGATACACTTTCCTAGCCTACCTGATTTCACTCAAGCAGAAACTAAGGATAGTGCTACTCATTAAAATCTGGAGCCACACAAATGACCTGCCAATCATGTTCCTTGGTAGCCTTCTCAAAGTTCTTTTGTTGTTTGGAAGGATCTTTAATTTTTTAAATAACTGCATGCTACATTGGAACAGATTTTTTTTAGTTAATATATTTTCTAACATTGTCACAACGACAATGACAATGATGATCTTCATATTGAGTTTCATATATTTCACCCAACCGGCCAGTCAACTGTCATGTAAGTGGCGGCTATACTTTATCTCTACATTACTAATGCTTGCCACAGACTGACTGACAAACCTTTGCATGCTGAATACTGGATGGCTTAGAATTAGCCTAAATGAAATGGAACTTTACAAGATGAATTATGGCTGCTGGCTGCTTCTGGCATTGTGCACAATACCTACACAGAAAACAGCTGGACCATCGAGTTGCCGAGCAGGCTGCCCTACAATATATCCTGTGTTCCTGTTACCCTCCTGACCTCAACCTTCGTTAGTCGTTATCCTTTACCCACCTATCCCCTTCCCTGTTCCCACTCCAACACTAAACAATCCTCTATCCCACCAATGCACCCACAGTCTGTTTAATTCTCTTCTTTTTGACTCCCACCCTCCCCTCTGTCTAACCTCTTGAGTGCACCTAGCTGCCCTACCCTCTCCACACCTCATCCCTGTATGCTCCCACAAGCAGCACTTTACAGTCCTTCTGCCCTGCCATCCCTCCCCCTGCCCACCCAAGCGTCGTCCTTACCAACAGAGACTGTGGTCTTGTGTGTGTGTGTGTGTGTGTGTGTGTGTGTGTGTGTGTAATTCTGATGAAGGCTTATTTGGCCAAATTCTTTGTTTGACAGTCTTATGCCTATCTGCGACCCAGCATCTCTGCTATGTGGTCAGTAGCAACTACCCTTTTCATAATATTGTCATTATTCCATCCTGGATTTTCCATTGTTTGATTACACCTATTTAAAGACACGTTAAGAACAATTACCACAAAGTATACTATCAATAGTAATGTAAGGCAGGAGTAGAGAAGTTGGCATAAATGATGATTTCTTTTATATACAGAAGTATTGGTGCACCTGTGTGCATGTGGATCTACAAAAATGTGCCAAGAATTTTCACAAACTGGGAAATGTGAATACTTCAAGTAAAATGTTTCTGAATGAGCTATTTATACTTATCTTACAGACTGTAAATAACGCATTGATTAACGAAGTTTTGCAAAATACAGTTTGAATAAGAAATTGTGAAAGCATGTAAATGTATGAAGTATGGAATAGAGTGTGAAAGAGAGAAAAAAATATTCATGTTGGTAGCATAGCAAGTGAATCTATTCCATCTTTCTAGGTTTGAAATAGTTCTCTTTATATCATTGTGCAATGCTGTAATATGTTGACACGAGGTCACCACCAGCCACAGCAGAGACTTACGCCTGATGCAATGTGCTCGTCGACAGACACAGTAGAGCCTCACGCCTGATGCCATGGCTTGGTGGTAAAATATCCATGTGTGCAGCAGTCAGCATATTAAGCCTGAGAACTGTCATAATTGGCAAATGTTTGTGTACCTTATCCATTAGTCCCTTCATTTGATCATAAGATCCAGGCCTTGTATACTGTAACCTGCTTCATTTGCTGTTGCATTTTAGTACTGTGCAATTGTTTTGCAGGTGACATGAGCATAGTAATTAAACATTTTGAATGCTATGCTGTCTTAACATTTCCTGCAGTTATCATGTTGACTTATGTATACAAACTGATATTCATTATCTCAGATGTTCGTGTTTTTTTAACACTTCTTTTGAAACTGAACCTGAAAAATCAACTATTATAGGGCTAATTTGTATTTGGAGCAGTTAGAGAATAGCAGAAGAAACGTAATTGCCTGGAGTTTTTCAAAACTAAACTTATGGCAGTGAGACAACTTTTCATGTGAAAAATAAAAACACTAAACTGTGTAAACAAACAAGTGGATCAGGAAACAAACAGGAGTAGAAAAGACAATTATATCTGTAACAAAAATGAAATGAGACATATAATCAGGTGGACCACAGCAGTTATTTGCTAGATTCTCAATACTATTGGGTAGGTAGCATTAGAAGACATGTCAGAACAGTGTGGAGTTGTTCTTGAGAAAATCCAAAATTGTCTTCAGTTATGATACCAGAAGTCCCCACTGAAGAATGTTGGGTGCCTTTCTTTCACATTAAAATTTCTACATGATCCCTTTGTAGTGTGTTTTGCTGTCACATATTGGCTTTAGTAAGTCTTCCATCCATTCATCAGAGGCAGAGCACAATTGTGAGATTTCTTATTTGTGTGAAGCCATTCCTTAGTAAATTCACCCTTACCCTTGAAGTAAATGTATAATCATGTAGTTACAGATGAACCAAAACATTATGACTACCTGCTGAACAATATGTTGCTCCAACTTTGGAACACTGCAATGGTGATAGTGTGTGGCATAGATTCAACAAGTCCTTGGTAGGTTTACAGAGATGTGTGTTCCCCAATGTACACAGAGCAACCATGCAGTTTCTGTAAATTAGGAACCAGTGGTTAAGTGGACATGGAGCTTATGCCACATGTGGGCCATTCGGTTCAGATGTGGCAAATTTGTGGCCAAGACACTAACATGCTCCCCAAATCTCTGTATCTTTTCTGACATGGTCAGTTATGCTGCTGGTATTTGCCACCATGATTGAGGAGATGTTAAATAGCAGGGATTATAAACTACCATCATGTCCATGTAGAGTTAGCATTGAAAAAGGAGTTGCTACATAAGTAAAAGTCAGATACAAAGTCAAAGATACTGAAATAAGTAGTTTTTGCATAAACCAGAACTTATAAACGTGCTTGTGAGCTGTTACTGTAGAATAATTCTGTTGTAATTGTAAGTCTACTGATCGCCCCTCCAGAAAACTTTTATTTATGCTAAATCCAGGTGTGTTATTGAGTTACCTGTCAGGCAAGAAGGCTCAGTTTCTAGCTTCGAAAGATGCTGACAGGAAAAATGAACTAGAATCATTATTTGGCTGCTTGCGTCTGGTTTCAGTAGAAAATTTTTCAGCTCAATGCAGCAACATAGGCAGACCCTGATCGATAACATTTTCATAGACAATACTCATTCTCCAACAATGTGTATCTCATTCTTAAAATAGTTGGCATGGAATGAGGTGTACGTGGAAAGATATGCTAATGTGAAATTCAATATATTCCATAGTAAGCTGTGTCAATATCTGAAACTAGCTTTCCAAAATAGTTATCCAGAAAATACATTTAAAAAAAGGAAGTAAGACACAGATATAATCAGTATTCTGTCATGTTAACAGGTTCCTTGCATCTCCATTTCCTGTGATCCACTGCTTCCAGTTTAATGTTGCTGTATGCTATTGAATTAAAAGAGCTTGATCTCACTGAGAACTTAATGATTTTGTGTGTGTATAGATCTCCCAGTGGTAGTGTGGACACTTTTTTCAATAAATTAACAGAAGTTCTAGATAAAGTCCCAAGTATAAAGGTCAACATAATTCTGTGTGGGGACATTAACATCAACACTGTCATAAATGAGTCCAGCAGCAGCTTCATAAATATCCTTCAAAGTTTTGGCATGTCCCTATTGGTCAATAGTGCAACAAGGGTTACCACAATGACTGCGTCAATAATTGACCATGTGGCTACAAATTTGGACAGGGAAAAATGTGATGTAGTTGTAAAAGATCTCGGAGTATCAGACTATCTCTGTCAAATAACAACAGTAAAATCAGGCATCGGATCATACCCAAAACTTCAAGCCTACAAACGACATCTATCAGAAATCAAAATAAAAGATTTTTCAAAAGAACTAGAAAAACAAAGCTGGGATGAAGTGTATAAGGAAACCAATGTGAATACGAAATTCTTTAAATTGTCCACATTGTTTAAATTGAACTTTGAAAAGGCATTTCCAAAAGTATTCATGTCTGTATCAACTTCTCACAAAAACAGATGGATATCAGCAGGCATTAAGAAGTCCTCCCAAACACTTAAACACCTCAGTTCCATGAAAAAGATTCACAATGATCCAGAAATCTTAAGTTTCTATCAAAGATACAAAAAGATCTGTACAAAGGTGCTGATTGCTGCAAAAAAGAAATTTAATGACAAAATAAGATATAATGCAGAGAATAAAAGCAAAGCAGTCTGGGACGTTTTATACAACAAAAAAAAAAAAAAAGGAAACGGGGAGAGGCGAACAAACAGAATAACATACTGCTACTGCTAAGGGAGGGGGATAAGTTAATAAATGATCCACAACACTTAGCTAACTATGTAAATGAGTATTTTTCAAGTATTGCAGAGAAGTTACAGCAAAAATTCCCCAAAACAAATATAACACCGTAAATAACGTTGCACTAAATACAATGATGTTACTTCCAACCACAGATAATGAAGTCAATAAAACTGTTCAAAAACTAAAAAATAAAGTCAGTAGGCTTAGATGAAGTACCAGTGTGTGTACTGAAACAATGCATAGAGGTTATACAAGGCCCCTTAACAAATATAATAAATGACTGCTTCACATCAGGGACATTTCCAGAGCAGTTAAAATAGGCAAGAGTTGTACCTTTGCTTAAGAAAGGTAATGAGAAGATATAGAAAATTACTGACCCATTTCCCTGCTCTCAGTATTCTCAAAAATAATAGAAGCAATTGCAAAAGACAGCTTAATGAATTACCTGAATAAATACAATCTTTTAAGCGAATCACAGTTTGGTTTCCAAAGTGGCAAAAATACGGAGTCAGCCATAGTAGAATTCACAAAAACTGTACTTGATGCTCTTGATAAAGATGAGTGTGTCACAGGCATATTTTTTGATCTTTCTAAGGTGTTTGATACAGTCGACCACAAGATTCTATTAAATAAATTAGAAGCATCAGGAAGAAGAGGG
This sequence comes from Schistocerca piceifrons, assembly GCF_021461385.2. NCBI lineage: Eukaryota > Metazoa > Arthropoda > Insecta > Orthoptera > Acrididae > Schistocerca > Schistocerca piceifrons. The sequence goes on along the minus strand of NC_060138.1, from coordinate 1,020,588,883 downwards.
GTAGCTAATGGTTGGTTTCGATCATACCTACTAGGTAGGGTACAAAGAGTAGAGATAACACATACTTCAAATAGATCTAAACATTTAGTAAAACACTTATCAGAACCAAAATACAATAATATAGGGGTTCCACAAGGTCGCTGATGACAGCAATATTATAGTCACTGAGAAAACATGAGAACTCCTTGCTGAGAAAGCAAATGAAACTCTCAAGGAAGTTTATGATTGGTCAATAAGCAATAAAGTGACATTGAACATAAAGAAAACTAATGCCATGAATTTCAGTTTGAAGAGGAAAAATTACAACATTAAATTAAATGTAGAAGGCACCTTTATAGAATGTGTAAAAAATGCAAAACTTCTAGGAATAAATATTGATTCTCAGTTGAAGTGGTGTGAACGCACAAAAGTACTTGCAAACAGAATGTCATCAGCATGTTACGCCCTTAGAATCCTATCATCAGTGTGTAACATGCAGTGTCTTTTAGTTACATATTATTCATATGTCCACTCAATTCTTAGCTATGCCATTCTTTTTTGAGAATCAAATACACAAAATATGAACACAATTTTCAAACGCCAGAAAAGAGTCATAAGAATAATAACCAAAAATACTAGTCAAGCTCATTGTAAAGATCTGTTCAGAACACTGGGGATTTTAACTGCACCATGTGAATAAAGTTACCAATCATTTGTACACATCAAAAAATAACATTGGTAATTACTGCACAAACAGCTCTGTCCATGACCATGCAACAAGAGACAGATCAACTTACATTTACCAAGAAAAAATAAATATAAAACTCAAAACAGCATTTTCTACCAAGGAATAAAACTGTACAATAAATTATCAAGAGAGATTAAAGAAATTGCAAAACTACACTTATTTAAAAAGGCTGCTAAAAAGTACCTGTTATGCAATACATTTATACATTAAAGATTACTTAGATAAAACAGAGTAAGGGTTTGATAAAAAAAGTTATACGAATAAATTAATAATAATTATTGTAAAACATCCAACATTCCACATAACACCTTCACTTTGTTTTTTCCTTCTTTTTTCCTTTCTAGAAATACTTACCCCAAGCTACGCGTAGCACTATACTAAAACCTCTCTCTCTTTCTGAGCTCAACATCTCACTCATTATGGAGGGATGCTGACTCAGTTTTTCAGGATAGCAAATGGGAAGTTGTGGTACAGAAAATGCCCCAGAGATCACCAGAGAGTGTGTGTGTGTGTGTGTGTGTGTGTGTGTGTGTGTGTGTGTGTGTGTGTGTGTGGGCGCGCGCGCGCGCATGTGTAGTGAGTGAAGTGTTACGAAACAATGTGTGCATAGTGTGTGCAGTGACTAATAGTGAGATATGAGTGAACAGTGTGGCGGTACATTACGTAATAAGTTATTTGTAAAAAAGTATTGTATACCAGCAGTAAATCTAATGATTGCCTCTAACTGAAAGTCTGAAAATGTGTGGGTATACGAATTAGCTTATTTTAAATTGATCTAAACTTGTAAATACTTTGACATGGCCTATATCCACATAAAAAGATATCTATGGATGAATAAAGCTGCTGCTACTACTACTACTACTACTACTACTACGTGCTGCCATTCATCATATCATCTGAGATCTGAAATATCTTCCTCTCGCACCATATGTGCAAAACAGGAGATGAAAAGGAACAGATTAGATGCCCTTGGTTTGTGTGAAATGAGATGGGGGAGAGAATGGGGTGATAGAAAGTGGAGATTATAAGCTCTTTCATTCGGGGGAAATCAAGAATGGTGAAAACTGAGTAGGAATATTGATAGGGAAAAAGCTGAAACATAAGGTAATGAAGGTACAATATATTGATGGAAGACTGATAATGATACGATTGAAGGGTAATTCAAGAGATTTGGTGTTAATACAAGTATATATGCCAACCAGCCAGTGTAGAGATGAGGAAGTGGAGGAATATTATGAGAAAATACAAGAACTCATTGAGAAAGAAAATATAAATGCTTGCATTATCATCATGGGTGATAGGAATGCAATGGTGGCGAAGGAAGAGATACAGAAACAGTAGGAAAACTTGGATTAGGAATAAGAAATGAGAGAGATGAACAACTAATTAGTTTCTGTAAGGAAAATTCATTAGCAGTGGGTAACACACAATTTGAACACCACAAAAGGAGACATTACACATGGATATCGAATTTTAATGGGGAAAGATATCAGTTGGACTACATCCTGATACAAAAAAGGTTTAGGAACTGTTTTAAAATGCCAAAGCTTATCCAGGAGCAGACATAAATTCAGACCACAAGCTAGCAGCAGAAGAAATGCAAGTCTGGAGAGGTAAAAGATTAAAAATAGAAAGACTCAAAGAGGTAGGAAAGGCATCAGATTTGGAAAACAGATTTAAGGAAAAATGGGAAAGGGGTAGTGTTGATGAAAGTGTTAATGGCAAATGTCTAAAAATAAGGGATGGACTCATTGACTCTGCCACGGAAATACAAGGAATTAGAGTATCCCAAAGTACCAGGAAAGAAAGGATAATAGAAAACTTGTTGAAAAAGATGGAAGAGTGGAGAATGTTGAAAAATGTAGAAACTGAAGATGTATAGTCTGGCTAGTGAGATAGTTTTTGAACATAAAAGAAAGAGGAATAATATGGAAATAGAAGTAGTGGATGGTACTCTAGCAGAAGAACCACAAGAGGTTTTGAACTGATGACAAGAATATATTGAATGTCTGTATAAGAGGGATGAAATGCAAAGCAAAATTAAGGTTGAAGAGGACCAATACGTGCCAGAATATGGACAGGGATTCACCATCTTGGAAGCAGAAGTAGAAAAGGAGATTAAGAATAGGAAGGCATGTGGAATTGATGATTTGCCAGCAGAACTTTTGAAGAGTCTGGGAAACAAGGCAAGAAAAGAAAGTCTAACTCTGTAACGAGATATATGACAAAGGAGAATGGCCTGAGGACTTCCTTGCAACAGAGAAACACTAAAAATGTGAAGAGCATAGGACCATCATTTTCATTTCTCGTGCACCTAAAGTGTTGCTTAGAGTGTTGAATAGAAGGCTATATGGCAAGCTGGATAGATGGATTGCTGAGGAGCAGTTCGGATTTAGAAGAAGAAAAGGAACAAGAGGCACTATTGGCCTGTTTAGAACTATAGGGGAAAGATATATGGAAAAGGATAGAGAAATCTTTGCTGTTTTTATAGATTTAGAAGAGGCTTTTGACAGAGTTCAGTAGAACAAGCTGATGGATATTTTGAAGAGGAAAGGAGTAGATTGGAAAGAGAGACAGCTGATACAGTATCTATATTTACACCAGAAAGCAAGGATAAGGGCTGGGATTGAAATGTCAAAAGCAAGAAGCATTGGACGAGGTGTTGAGGTGTTAGACAAGGTTGTTGCCTTTCCCCACTGTTGTTTAGTGCATATCTTGAAGAGATGATTGCGAATGGCTTAGATGGGAAAAGAGGAATATGTATTGGTGGAAAGAGAATAGAATGTATAAGATTTGCTGATGACATGGTATTAGTGCAAGAAAGTGAGCGTCCAGTGAATAACATGCTGAAGGGTCTGAATGTAGCTTGTGTGGAATACGGGAAGCAAATAAACACAGCAAAAACAAAGAGAATGGTCATCATTACAAGATGCAGATTGTCCAGTATTAAAATAGGACAAGCTACCATTAGCCAAGTAAGTGCACTTAAATGCCTTGGAAGCACAATAACTGGAGACTTGAGATGTCACCAGGAGGTGAAAACTCGAATTGCCATAGCGAGGGAGGCATTCAACAGAAAGTTGAGACTCTTATGTGGTAAATTAGATAAAGGTCTAATGAAAAGGCTTGGCAAATGTTATGTCTGGAGTGTGGCACTATATGGGGCAGAAAAATGGATGCTGAGACAAGAGGATGAAAAAAGGTTAGAAGCATTTGATATGTGGATGTGGAGGAGAATGGAGAGGATAAGCTGGATGGAAAGAGTGTGCAATGAGAGAGTATTGGAAAGGGTTGGTGAGAGATGATGTCTGCTGAAAGTTATAAGAGAAAGGAAAAAGAACTGGTTGGGACATTCATTGAGAAGGGAGTGCTTGCTAGCAGATTGGACAGCCTGGAGAGCCACCATGTGAAAACATGCCTTTTGGCAGAAAATGATGATCACCACATATTGCATTCCACATACCCCTCAGAGACTCACCTTTTTTATTATATGTCCAATCCAGTTTCTTTTCATTTTTATTAATAGGGTGTGCTTAAAATTAATGCTTCTGTTTCTTTATGTGAAAATTCTTAAAGCTCTTTATTTAAAATAAAGTTTATTAATATTCTACATCTTTATTCTTCACATCTATGTATTTATTTCTCAACACAGTCACCTTTGCAAAGAACACATTTCTCCTAAGGAGAGGCCAGGTTGTTGATACCATTTTGTAGAAAGTTTGATTTTGTTGACAGAGTTGCAGCCTCACCTCTGCTTGCACCACTTCATCAGTCAGAGCAAATTCTTTGAAGGTATTCATTAAGTTTTGGAAACAGGTGAAGTCAAGACCTTATGGAAAATGATCAATGACAGTCAACCCAAGGTGTTTGATGTTGCAACACTTGAGTGTGGTCTGGCTTAGTCATGCTGAAGGAGAGAGTCCTTCACATGTAGATGAACTCTTTGAATTTGGGCTTTCAGTTTTCTGATGGTCTCACAGAACCTTCCAGAGATTATGGTGGTGCGTTCCACATGCACCACACCTTGAACATCCCAGACAACTGTGAACATGACTTTGCCTGCTGATGGCATTGTCTGAAACTTTTGTGGCAGACCTCCATTGAGACACTCTTGTTTTCGGGGTCAAAATGGTGAAACCAGCTTTCATCAGTTGTCAGACTGTTATTAGGAAACCCTTCACCCTCATGCTAAAAATGCTGTTTCGTGTCAGGAATGAGCATTTGAGGCACCCTACTGTACAAACAGGTGTCTGTACCACAGTATTTCAGTGATAGCATGTACACACTCTTGGGATGTTCCAATCTTACCTGTGTTATCCAAGTACTTTCTCTCCCCTCTGGGGGCTCGCCACTCATCGGCAGGTTCGTGCTTGGCTAACATGGGGCCCCAGCCTTTGCAGCATCTTTTCCCTTCTGTGCTGCATGTCTATCCTCTTGCTACTTTTTCCCCCCTCACCTGGGGAACAGGTCTGGGGTGTTATTGGGATGTTCCGCATTGTCTGTTGCTGACATAAGAATAGTCTCACCACTGTTTTTTGTTCCCTTTTCCTTTCTTTGTTTCCTTTCTCCTCTCGTTCCTCTGGTGGTGGTGGTTGTTGGGATGTTTAAGGGGGACTAAACAGCGAAGGTCATCAGTCCCCCATTCCAAAAACAGGCGAGCCGAAAATCGGCGGAGCAGGTAAAAACCAAAGGGGGGAGGAGACGACCCCCAGGCGCTAAAAGAACACAAATGCAGCAACAAACACTACAGACAAGAAGAGTACAGATGAACACCAGACAGAAAGAAACAGAAGAAAAGAAGATGGCCGGAGACTGGTTGACTGACCACGAGAACAAAAAAGGGAAAGAGTCAACCATCCGACGACACACCAAAACAGCAACAAATATTGAGAGACGCGAGGACAAAAGACACAGAAAGGGAAAGATGCAGGACCTCCCTAAATGGAACCATAAAAAAGGACTACCACGGATAAAATTTAAAACATCGTCAGCCATGGAGGCATCATCGCATAAAACCAAAGGCAAAGTGCCCGGGAGATTAAAAGATTGCCAGAGGGTGCGCAGTCGGGGACACTCCAACAAAATGTGGGCGACCGTCAGCCGGGACCCACACCGACACGGGGGGATCCTGACGCAAAAGATGGCTGTGTGTCAGGTAGGTATGGCCAATGCGGAGCCGACACAGGATTACAGAGTCCCTGCGAGAAGCCCGCAGGGAGGACTGCCACACATCGGTCGTCTCCTTAACAGCCCACAGTTGATTCGGGGATGTCAGGCCACGCCACTCAGCAGCCCACATCCCAAGCACCTGACGGCACAACACCAACCGCTTATCACGAGCCGGGAGGCCGATCTCCAAAGCTGGGGCGTCGATCGCACCTTTGGCCAGCCTGTCGACACGTTCGTTCCCTGGGATGCCAACGTGACCTGGCATCCAAATAAAGACCACCGAACGACCAGAGCGGGTAATGGCAGAAACAGACTCCTGAATAGAGGACACCAGAGGAGAAGAGGTATAGCAGCGGTCGATGGCCTGGAGGCTGCTCAGGGAGTCACTGCAGATGACACTGGACGTACCTGAGCAGAAACGCATATGCTCAAGAGCGCGCAATATGGCCACCAGCTCTGCAGTAAAAATACTGCAGCCAGCCGGCAAGGAGCACTGTTCAACATGGGCAGCGTGTGCAAAAGCGTAGGCAGTGCGACCATCAACCAGGGAACCATCAGTGTAGACAGTCTCACAGCCCGAAAACGAGGCGAGGAGCGCAAGAAAACGGCGACGGAGGGCCACAGGCGGAACCGAGTCCTTGGGTCCCCGTGCCAAGTCCAGACGGACGGACGGCCGGGGCAAACACCAGGGAGGCGTAGGTGCACCGACTCGGAAGGGAGGGAGAAGAGGGAATGACCCCAGTTCCGACAGCAGGGACTGGATGCGGACAACTATGGAAAGCCCAGACCTAGGTCGCCTTTCGGGCAGATGGAGGACCATGGCAGGAAAAAGCAGGCGACGATTGGGATGGCCCAGCGAGCAATGCACGTGGACAGCATAGTCGGAGCACCCGGAGTAGTCGATGGCGGCGAATCCGCAGCGGGGGAACCCCGGCCTCCACCAGTAGACTATCCACGGGGCTCGTACGAAAAGCACCAGTTGCGAGCCGAACCCCACAGTGGTGTATGGGGTCTAACAACGTCAACACTGAGGGTGATGCAGACCCATAGGCCAGGCTCCCATAATCAAACCTGGACTGCACAAGGGTCCTGTATAATCGCAACAGCGTGCAGCGATCCGCACCCCAACATGTGTGGCTCAGACAGCGGAGGGCGTTGAGGTGCCGCCAGCACTTTTGCTTCAGCTGAGTAATATGAGGAACCCATGTGAGCTGGGCATCAAAGACGAGTCCTAAGAAGCGGCAAGCGTCCACCACTTCAAGCAGGTGGCCGTCGAGGTAAAGTTCAGGATGAGGGTGGACCGTCCGACACCTGCAGAAGTACATAACTCAAGTCTTGGCTGCAGAGAACTGAAAACCATGAGTCAGAGCCCACAATGCTGCCTTGCGAACGGCTACTTGCAGCCTGCGTTCGGCGACTCCCATAGTCGTGGAGCTAAATGAGATGCAGAAGTCGTCGGCATACAAAGAAGGAGACACCGACGACCCCACGGCTGCAGCCAGACCATTAATGGCCACTAGAAATAAGTAGACACTCAACACCGAGCCCTGCGGGACCCCATTTTCCTGTGTATAAGATGAACTAGAGGCGGCACCGACTTGCACCCGGAAAGAGCGGCGCAATAAAAAGGTTTGAAGAAAAGCTGGGAGCCGACCACGAAGACCCCACTCATGCAACGTAGCAAGGATGTGATGCCTCCATGTGGTGTCATACGCCTTCCGCAGATCAAAAAATACAGCAACGAGATGCTGACGTCGGGCAAAGGCCATACGGAGAGCAGATTCCAGCCGCACAAAATTGTCCGTAGCAGACCGGCCCCGATTGAAGCCACCCTGGGGTGGAGCGAGGAGACCGCGCGACTGAAGGACCCAACACAAACGCCGCCCCACCATACATTCGAGCAATTTGCACAAAACGTTGGTGAGGGTAATGGGACGATAGCTGTCCACCACCAGTGGGTCCACACCGGGCTTCAAGATGGGGACAATAACACCCTCTTGCCATTGCGACGGGAACACGCCCTCGCTCCAAATGCGGTTAAAGATGGTGAGGATGTGTCTCTGGCAGTCCCTGGAGAGATGCTTCAGCATCTGCGCATGGATGCAGTCCGGTCCTGGTGCTGTATCAGGGCAATCGGCGAGGGCAGCGAGGAATTCCCTCTCGCTTGAAAGGAGCATTGTATTTTTCAGAACGACGCGTGTGGAATGATAACGGCGTCTGCTCAGCTCACTCCTTTAGAGAGCGAAAGGCGGGGGGGGTAAGTGGCAGTCGCAGAGCTCTTAGCAAAGTGCGCGGCAAGGTGTTCAGCAATGGCGGCAGCGTCTGTGCAAACAGCGCCGTCCAAGGAGATCCCAGGGACACCCATAGGGGTCTGGTATCCATAAATCCGCCGGATCCGGGACCACACGAGCGAGGGGAAGACATGGGAGCGAGGGGGAGACATACCGCTCCCAGCACTCCTGCTTACGCCGTGCAATAAGACGACGCGCCAAGGCACGGAGCCTCTTAAAGACGATGAGGGTCTCTAGAGACGGGTGCCGCCTATGTCGCTGGAGAGCTCGCCTACGGTCGCGAATAGCCTCAGCAATCTCCGGCGACCACCAGGGTACAGCCTTCCTTCAAGGGAGTCCAGAAGAGCGGGGGATGGCAGCCTCGGCCGCCGAAATGATTGACGTGGTTAAGACACGGACCACCTCGTCAATGTCACCTTGTGGGGGAGACTCAATGGTTGCAGCGGAAGTAAAAGCCGGCCAGTCAGCCCTGTTGAGAGCCCAGCGGGGCAGGCGCCCAAAAGAATGACACTGGGGCAGTGACAAATAGATGGGAAAATGGTCACTACCACACAGGTCAGGATGCACTCTCCAGTGGACGGATGGGACAAGTCCGGGGCTGCAAAGAGAGAGATCGATGGCCGAGAACGAGCCATGGGCCACACTGAAATGCGTGGGAGCACCGGTATTCAAGAGGCTAAGGTCGAGCTGAGCCAACACATGCTCCACGGCCCGACCGCAGTCATCGGAGACAGTCCCACCCCATAGAGGGTTGTGGGCATTGAAATCGCCCAGAAGCAGCAATGGTGGCGGGAGTTGAGCGAGCAGCGCAGCCAAGACATGTCGGGGGAGCTCCCCATCCGGAGGAACGTAAACAGAGCAAACAGTAATAGCCGGCGAGAGCTCAACAGTGGCAGCAACTGCCTCTAAAGGCGTCAGAAGGGGTACTGGCGAGCTACAGACAGAGTGGTGAACAAAGAGGCAAACCCCACCTGATGCTCGTTGACAGGCAGCACGGTTCTTATAGTATCCCCGATAACCGCGAAGGGCGGGGGTCCGCATTGCTGGAAACCAAGTTTTCTGCAGAGCAATGCAGAGAACAGGGGAAACACTCAGAAGCATCCGGAGCTCAGGCAGGTGGCGGAAATAACCGCCGCAGTTCCACTGGAGAATGGAAGCAGGAAGGGACTGGGAGGGCGTGAATGCGACTAAGAGGCAGACGGCACCCCAGAGCCAACTTCCGCCACCGGGGGAGAGTCAGCTGTGTCCATAGGAAAGGCCCCCAAGGGTTCCGTGAGGGCGAGATCCGCGGCAGAGGCGAGGATCTCCACCTCATCCCCGGAGCCAGGACTATGTACAGCAGGGGGTACTGAAACCGCCAGAACGTCCTTCTTCTTGGACACATTCCATTCCTTCTTCTCACGTCGGCCCTTAGGGTGAGAGGGCTGGGAGAGCTTCTCTGAAGGAGAGTCGGAGGCTGACGACGACGCAGAAGCCCTACAACCAGCAGGTGGCGGAACCTTCAGCCACTGGCTGACATCTGGCTGGGTAGGAGAAGAAACGGAGGAAGGGAGAGCCCCGAGGGACCCCTTCCGCGAGAGAGGGACCGGCAGAGGCAACGCCGGCGGAGAAGGAGGGGGAGGGATCGAGCCCCCCAGTTTTGGAGGAGATGTCACTCCCGAAGTAAGTGTGGGGGGAGCGACAGAAGAGGGAGTGCCCCCAACTGCTACGGGGGCAACAGAGGAACGCTTGCCCCCAGACACGAGGGGGGCAGACAGAGATGCACGACCCCGATGGCCCACTGAAGGCGGCACAGATGAGGCGACAACCATCGCTCGTGTGGGTGACGATAACGTGGCTGCAGCATAAGATGTTCGAATGGAAGCAGGATACAACCTTTCATATTTCAGTTTTGCCTCTCGATAAGTAAGCCGGTCCAGGGTCTTAAATTCCATTATCTTCCGCTCCTTATGAAGAACGGGGCAATCCGGCGAGCATGGAGAGTGGTGCTCCCCACAGTTGACACATACAGGCAGAGGCGCACATGGAGAATCGGGATGAGAGGGGCGTCCGCAATCTCAACATGTAGCGCTGGATGGGCAACGGGAGGACATATGCCCAAACTTCCAGCACTGGAAACACCGCATCGGGGGAGGGACATATGGCTTGACATCACAACGGTAAACTATTACCTTGACCTTCTCGGGCAAGACATCACCCTCGAAGGGTGCGACCACCAGCTTGGTGTGATTTATTGCGCTTCATTGCGCCACATCCGCCCAGATGCCACCTACTCCGAACGAGGGCTCTCCCCAAGGGCGCCACCCAGCCAAAGCAATGGGTACCTGGCCAATATCCCGTTGCCCGGAGTCCCCGTGCCCCAGACAAGATGGGCACATACGCCTTGGCATGCATGGGGAGGAAACAGCTCTGGCATCTGTAGTGCGATCCCTGCGTGGTCAGGGGGCTACCACCAAGAGGGTACATGATGACCTCACCACAACGGACTGGCTACCGTGCTGGATTTTAGGTGTTGAAAGGGTCCACAGCTGTTGTGGGCACTAAGAAGAGGATTTCGCACAAGAGAAGAAGGAGACAACCCAGAAGATGTTGGGTGTAATCCCCCCCACACGACAATAGGTAACGTGCAAGATGGTGGTGCATGATGGACCAATAGAAAAACACCACGTAAGGCGTCCTTCCCCAAATGGCACGCACTAACAACGGAAATTTGGAAAAAAGGTCAAACCCAAGAGGGGACCATCACAGAAGGCCGAAACGTTTGAGACTCCTTTTAGTCGCCTCTTACGACAGGTAGGAATACCGCGGGCCTATTCTTACCCCCGAACCCGCACGGGGCTCGTTCCTCTGCTTTGACGTTTGAGTTCCCTCTTTTTCTTCTTCCTCCCTGTGCACTACTGACAGCAGGCTCACACTTCTGATGCTTAACAGGTGACTGGGTAACGCTTGATTCCCAGCCCTGGGTAGACAGGTAGGGTTTGCATGTACTCCCTGGTACAGACCAGGCCCAGGGAAGGGTGATTGCCTGAGCTGCTACCTTCCCAAATTGCCAACTGGTCTCTGTCTCAGACGTTCGGAGGTGTGACGTGAGGTGTGAACAATCACCTAAGGCGAATGCGCCCCTTGTGAAGGGGGCCCCCAGTTCGAAGGAGCGCTTCATTGGAGACATGCGATCATGGGGGATTTTCTTGCAATGAGCCAATCATCTACACCATCAATATCGATAAAACATAAACTGAATGTGGCTAACGATTCAAAGACCCTTCTAGCTGCAACACGGTTCCTTATGGTTTTATGTACTGAAGATGGTCAGTCCTTTGCAACGGTAAATCCGTTTATTATTCAGAAAAGTGTTGATGCCATTGCCGGCTCTGTGAAATCCTGCTCTCGTTTACGGAAAGGCACTTTGCTTTTGCCGACTACTTCTGATCTTCTGATTCTCAGGCACAACAACTGCGTGCCACCTCACTTCCCTACAGCTATCCTGTTCATGTCAAGGCCCATAGAACTTTGAATTCTTCCCGTGGTGTTATTTACACTAGGGTGCTCAATGGTCTAACAAAGGCTGAAATCCAATCTTACCTCTCTGCTCAGGGTGTCATTGCCATCCATCTGGTGATGAAAAAGGTAGAGATTCCTTTTTAGTGCCCGCCTGCACTCTTTTTCTTGCCTTTGATAGAGTGGTGCTTCTGTCCAAGATCAAAGCAGGTTATGAAATTATCACAGTCAGACCTGATGTGCTGCTAATAGGGTCATCTTTTCAACCACACTCAAACGTCTTGTCGACACCCAGCCAAATGTGTAACCTGTGGTAGGGATGTGCATGAGTGTGATTGTCTGCCTCCAAACTGTATCAACTGCAATGACAGCCATGCTTCCACTTCACAGGATTGTCCCACGTATCTTGATCAGTGGGCTATCCAGGAGATCCGGGTAAAGGAAAAAGTGCCTTACCCAGTTGCTCGCAAGTTACTGACTAGTCGCAAACCCTGTGTTCTCACCTCTGGCACTTATAGTTCTGGTCTTGTTACCTCTTGCTACATGGAGGACATGACCATGCAAACATGCGACCTCAGATTCAGCTCTGAGGTTATGAAATCGCTTAGTATGATGGTAGCATCATCATCCGCTTGTCCAGCTGTGCAGCAATCCATCAAACTCTCACCTGAAGGGACGAAGCCACCAGCTACACAACTGGTAGGCCGGAGAGAACAGAAGGAGTGCTTCCATGAAGACTTCCTACATCCCTCCAGCCAACCATCACCTGAGTCTTTTCTACTAACTGGAAAGGCTAAAGGAAGTCCAACAAAGGCCAACGGTCTTCTCCTTCACTGATGCAAAGATCCTCTTCAACAGCACGTGATATCTTAGCGCGCCTGGCCTCCATGTTGCCAGCTTTTCTGCACTGAACACTACAGACCAACAGCACAAGCAAGCCAATGCTTCTGTGGACCTCATGGAACAGGTTCCTTGTGCTTCTGTGCCCTGTAGCAGCAAGTGTTCACAGGCTGTCACTTGGCAGCTACCGGGGGACACCACTTTCATTTCTTCCTCATCAAGACACTCTTCCAATGGAATGTTCATGGCCTTCGGTCCCACAAAGAGGATTTATGGCTGCTGTTAGCGTCACAGTGTCCCCTTATACTCTGCCTTCAGGGAACAAAATTGCATCCTCATGACCGCTTTGAGCTTTCACATTTCTTCCCAGTATCTTTTGACTTCCCCCCCTGAGGTCGGATTCCATCTCATGGGGGCATCAAGCTGCTCATAAGGGATGACATTCATAGCTGACCCATCTCCCTGACTACCTGCCTCCAAGCTGTTGCAGTTGACTTTTCCTTCCTCACCTGACTTTTTCCTCTGTACCATTTATGTTCCTCCATCATTCAATGTCACAATGGCAGACTTCCTTCAGCTTATTCGGTAGCTACGTCCTGCATTTCTGCTATTCAGTGACTTTAATGCGCATCATCCCCTTTAAGGTTCTCCTGGAACCTGTCAGAGAGGTGCCCTCTTGGCTGACCTTAAACAATTCAACCTCTGATGCCTTAACACTGAAGCACCCACATTCTTTTTCAACTCCTCACACACCTATTCCATTTGGACCTATCTTTGTGCACTGCCCAGCTTGCCCATCATCTTGAGTGGTGCACCGTCATTTCTGACACCTACTTGAGCGACCATTTCCCATGTGCTATCCATTTGCTGACTCCTACCCCACCTACGTGCACACCCAAATGGCAGCTCGCTAAGGCTGACTGGCGGCTTTACTCTTCCCTGGCGACCTTTGAAGAACACGATTTCCCCAGTTGTGATGACCAGGTGGAATATCTCAAAAACCTTATCCTTACTGGTGCAGAACATTCCATTCCTTGCACTTCCTCTCTACCACAACGCCGTGCCCTAGTCCTTGGTGGACTGAGGCATGCTGCGATGCAATTTGTGCGTGGAAACATGATCTCCGCTTTTTTAACCACCATCCTACAATAGCAAACTACATTCATTATAAACAGGTGCGTGCAAAGTGTCATCACATTCTTCGGGATAGCAAAAAAGCTAGCAGGATTTCATGCACTGGTTCTTTTAATGGTTCCACCCATTCCACTGTTGTGTGGGCAAACCTTGGCTGGGTCTCTGGGACCACGATCCATTCCCCACTTTTGCAGCCTGACATTAGCAGATGATGTCATCACGCACCTTATTGCTATCTCCAACACTATGGGCCGTCATTTTGCAAAAATTTCGAACTCTTCCCACTATCACCCTGCCTTCCTCCATCGAAAACGAGCAGAGGAGGATCGAGCGATACTGTTCTCTTCTCAGAATTGAGAATGCTACAATGCCGCCTCTACTATGAGGGAGCTAGATCATGCTCTCAGTTCATCCCAACCCTCCACCCTAGGCCCAGACTCTGGCCACATTCAGATGTTGCAGCACCTTTCTCTTGCAGGCAAGCGCTTTTTGCTTAGCACATACAACCACATGTGGGCCGAGGGCAAGTTTCCCGGACATTGGCGTGAAGCCACCGTCATACCCATAGCTAATCCCGGTAAGGATAGAATCCTTCCTTCTAGCTACCGCCCCATGTCACTCACCAGCTGTGTTTGCAAGGTGATGGAACATACAATTCATGCCCGGCTGGTATGGTGGCTTGAGTCTCACAATTTACTAACGACTGGACAGTGTGGATTTTGAGCATTTTGTCCACACGTCTTGAATGGTTTTCTATGGAAATACCAGATTGTGGCCATGTTTTTTGATTTGGACAAGGCCTATGACACCTGCTGGAGAACTGGTATCCTCCATACTCTTTGCTTATGGGGCTTTGGTGGCTGCCTGCCTGGTTTCCTTCAGGAAATTTAAAAAACTGAGTTTTCATGGTGTGTTTGGGTTCTGCCTTGTTGTACACATTTATCCAGGAAACCAGTGTGCCTCAGGGCTCTGTCCTGAGCACCGTCCTCTTTGCTGTCGCCATTAACCATATAATGGCCTGTCTCTCACCGGGCATTTGTGGCTCCCTTTTTGTTGACGATTTTGCCATCTACTGCAGTTCTCCACAGACCTGTCTCACTGACCGTCATCTTCAGTGATAGTCTTGATCTCCTTTACTCCTGGAGCATTGATAATGGCTTTCATTTTTCCACTGACAAAACCGTCTGTATGAATTTCTGGTGGCACAATTGGTTTCTCCCACCATCTTTACATCTTGGGCCTGTTGCTCTTACATTCATTGAAATGACGAAATTCCTGGAGCTCATGCTCGATAGGAAACACTCTTGGTCCTTCCACGTGTCTTACCTGGCAGCCCGCTGTACACAGTCCCTCAGTGTCCTCTGTTTTCTCAATGGTACTTCCTGGGGTGCAGATCGAACACATCCTCCTCCGTTTGTACCGCTCCCTTGGACGTTTGAAACTAGACTGCGTGCTTTTTTTTTATGCATCTGCACATCCGTCCCTCTTACGCTGTCTCAACACTATCCACCATCATGGGAACTGTTTGGCCAATGGCACCTTTTACACTAGCCTGGCTGAGAGTCTGTATGCTGAAGCTGCTGAACTACAACTGTCCTACTGCCGTGACTTTCTCCTCGGTAGGTACGCATGCCATTTTTCTACCAAATGTGCCCACCTATCCTATGTGTACTACTTTGATCACCTGTATGGGGCATGGCCCTCTTCCCTGTTACCTCCTGGAGTTCACTTTCAGCTCTTGTTCTGCCAGCTTCATTTCGGACTACCTGCAACTTTCCTGGTGGGTGTGAGCCCTTCACCACCTTGGCCCGTGTTCACCTTGACCTTCATTTGCTGCCTAAGGACACTGCTCCAGCCTCACTCTATTGCCTGCAGTTTCATGACCTTTGCATGGAAATTTGTGATATTACCTTTGTGTACACTAATGGCCCTTGGACTGACCGTGGTTTTGGATGTGCCTTTGTCATTGGTGCCCACGTCTTTCGATATTGTCTTCCGGCACACTGCTCAGTATTTACAACAGAGCTCTTCACCCTATATCAGGCCACGGAGTACATCTGGTGACACAGACTTTTCAATTGTGTCCTCTGCCCAGACTCTCTCTGTGCCTTCAGAGTCCATGTACACTGTACACTGCCCACCCCTTAGTGCAACGGGTCCTGGAAAACTCACTTGCTCACTCCTTGGTGAAGCCACTGTGACGTTTATGTGGGTTCCTGGTCATGTCGGTCTGACAGGAAACGAGGCTGCTGACACTGCTGCAGAGGCTGCAGTCCTCGTACCTCAGCCCACTAGTTACTATAATCCCTCAAATGATCTCTGTTTTTGCTGTCTGTCAAGAGGTGCTTGTGTTGACATGCGACTCATTGCTCTACAGTACTAGCATCAAGCACATCAGTATGTAGCATCAACAGGTCAGTGTTCATGCAGAGTTGGCAGATGCCCATTTGATGTATAGATTAGCACGGGGCAATAGCCGTGGCGTGGTACGTTTGTATCGAGACAGATTTCCAGAGCGAAGGTGTCCCGACAAGAAGACGTTCGAAGCAATTGATCGGCGTCTTAGGGAGCACGGAACATTCCAGCCTATGACTCGCGACTGGGGAAGACCTAGAATGACAAGGACACCTGCAATGGACGAGGCAATTCTTCATGCAGTTGACGATAACCCTAATGTCAGCGTCAGAAGTTGCTGCTGTACAAGGTAATGTTGACCACGTCACTGTATGGAGAGTGCTGCGGGAGAACCAGTTGTTTCCGTACCACGTACAGCGTGTGCAGGCACTATCAGCAGCTCATTGGCCTCCACGGGTACACTTCTACGAATGGTTCAATCAACAATGTGTCAATCCTCATTTCAGTGCAAATGTTCTCTTTACGGATGAGGCTTCATTCCAACGTGATCAAATTGTAAATTTTCACAATCAACATGTGTGGGCTGACGATAATCCGCACGCAATTGTGCAATCACGTCATCAACACAGATTTTCTGTGAACGTTTGGGCAGGCATTGTTGGTGATGTCTTGATTGGGCCCCACGTTCTTCCACCTATGCTCAATGGAGCACATTATCATGATTTCGTACGGGATACTCTACCTGTGCTGCTAGAACATGTGCCTTTACAAGTACGACACAACATGTGGTTCATGTACGATGGAGCTCCTGTACATTTCAGTCGAAGTGTTCGTACACTTCTCAACAACAGATTCGGTGACCGATGGATTGGTAGAGGCGGACCAATTCCATGGCCTCCACGCTCTCCTGACCTCAACCCTCTTGACTTTCATTTATGGGGGCATTTGAAAGCTCTTGTCTATGCAACCCCGGTACCAAATGTAGAGACTCTTCGTGCTCGTATTGTGGACAGCTGTGATACAATACGCCATTCTCCAGGGCTGCATCAGCGCATCAGGGATTCCATGCCACCAAGGGTGGATGCATGTATCCTCACTAATGGAGGACATTTTGAACATTTCCTGTAACAAAGTGTTTGAAGTCACACTGGTACATTCTGTTGCTGTGTGTTTCCATTCCATGATTATTGTGATTTGAAGAGAAGTAATAAAATGAGCTCTAACATGGAAAGTAAGTGTTTCCGGACACATGTCCACATAACATATTTTCTTTCTTTGTGTGTGAGGAATGTTTCCTGAAAGTTTGGCCGTTTTTTGTAACACCCTGTATAAAGAAATACACAGACGTGGACCAATTTGTGCAAAACCGCTGGAGAGTAAGGCAATAAAAAGTCTACAACTCGCCTATAAAAAAGTAAAAATATATATTTATTTTGACATACATAAAATGCTTACAATAAGCCAACACAAATTTCTTCAGAGGCACTCACAGCATTGTGGCAAGTTACCATTTATTTTCTGTTCCCATTTTTGCCCCCAGTAACTTGCAGTTATTTGTATTCAGATAAGCACACCTGCAAATAGAAAAATTCATAAATACACTGAATGAATACAGAGTGCTTTTCCTCCACTAGAACACACTTTTGTACTCTATGAATTTTTAATGATATTTTCTTATCAACGAAACAACAGCTGAGTACAGTTTAAAGTAAGGCACAAATTTCCATGCTGTGCAACAAATACAAATGAAATTTTACAGGATTTTCATGTGTTATTTGTATCTGGAACATTTCTACATAAGGTGCCCACTGCAGTTTACAAGCACATTTGCATCCCAACAACTTTCATATATCTCTTTCATTACTTTACTCTTTCAATGAAACTACTCACCTAGCTTCTCACTGCAAATGCAACACCATCAGAATGCAAGTCTACTGCCTGAAGTAAATTTTACAGGTTCATTGTTCCAATAATGGAAAAAAATACTGTTAGATGAGTGGTGGTCTGTCTTTTCTTGTTTCATAACTATTGTATGAATGTTTCCTTAATGTTTACAGTCTAAAAATAACATAAAAATGTGACCTGGGTGAGTGAGATTACATTGAATTCAGTTTGGATAAAATACAAGGGAAGAGCTGGCTACAGAAATAATGAAACAATACATATCAGTGTCAAGTCTTTACATACAGCTGTATTATTTATTAACATATTACTGTTATCCTTAAGTTTGGGGAGATTTGCAACAGTACTGTTAAATGTTTATCAATATTTTCAAGCACCTATAGATTAAAGGAGACCACTTATTCAAACATTATTTTGCAAATAATTAATAAAAAAAATCTCTGTAAATTACAATTTGTTGATACGTGTCTCATAGTGTCAGACTTTTTCTACTATAGACGCCTCAGCAAACAATATATTGCATACTATCAATCTGAAATAAAATTGCTATGAAAATCTTCATCTTTCATCTCTGACAGCACCAAGACAGAACATTATAAAAGTGACTATTATATTTCTGCTCACTGCTAACTATTTTCATGGGACCCGTTTACATCTATTTCTGCTACACACCTTAAAATTGCCCCTCTTGCTTATTTTAAATTGACACCGCACAGCAAATTTAACTGAATCTATAATGTTGACTGCCTAAATATAGTTTTGGGGTGGCACACACGTAAGTATGTATACTTTAACACAAATTAAAACTTACCAGTGAAACAATTGTTGTACATCTTACAGTTTCAATTCTTCACCTGAGGATAATGGAGCAAACTGTGCATCTACAAATTCATCTGTAACTTCTGACAAAGTGCTTGGTTTCCAGTTAGGTTTTCGTCCCTTGTCTATCAATAATGCTTTTACTCCTGTGTAAAATAACAAATTTTCCATAAGAGATATATAGTGATATTCAGAACCTCAAGCCTAGCAAAGCACGCCAATACAAAAGCTCTAACTTAAAACGATGTATCAAGAGATTTGCCTGACATCCAAGAATAGAAAGCAAGCACTTGCTGCCAATAATTGTCATAAATAAAAAACAATAAATAAACAAAAACATTCAAATACAAATGGGTAAAACATAACTTCATTTTTCAATTACAGTAATGCACAATGCATCAGAGGGGGAAAAAGAGCAACAATTTTCTGGCAAGACAATACGTCTGCTCAAACAGTTGTCACCATGCACCAGTCTGTGGCTAAAATCTGGCGCAACTCCCTTGGTTTTGCACCTTATTCACTTGAATAATTCTGCATAATTTCTTCTTGTTTCTGCACATGAAGTGCACAGAAGGGATCCGATATGATGATGTTAGGGATGAGCTGCCAGCTATCATTGTCAATAAGTGCAAAAATTATTTCCTACCCTGAGTTCACCAATTGGACAACTGTATTATGTATAATGGAGGGAATTTTTAAAGTGATGAGAATGCTTTGTAAAAAAACATAGTTTGAAAAATAAAACTGCAACCCTATTATCTCATTCAAATACTTGCACAGTTACACGTGTCACCCTTTTACAGGAAGTGCTGGTTATTCTGTAGCATGATTGGCTTTCACACATCATCGTGGGTAGCTTGAACTTCAACAAAAATTATTTCTGTGCTGTCAAGTACAGTCGGTGACCTTTTTTTTTTCGTTCAGGTGTACACAACTTGGTCAGAAACACACAATATACTTAAAATAAAATTTTAGTGGTCTCCACTGAAGCTTCCTGTCAATCCACGGCTTTAATATTAACCTTCTTCTCGAGCCACCAGAATGTGAGACAAGATTAGAAGTACTTTTCATTCTTATTTGCACACAAATATTTACAAAGTAATGTATATTCCACAAATACCAAATGAAATTGCCTCTGTGGCTGAGGAATTGGTAAAAAAGGTGGGGCCTTGAGCCTTTTTTATTTAAAGGTATCTAAAACTTTTCACCAAATATTAAACATTCAATATATTTAGGTGCCTATCATAATTCTTAGGCTACCATAAACATGCATCATCAAACAAAAAAAAAAAAACATTTTACAGCACTTATTTATAAGAAATGGGCAAAATTCGTACAGAAGTCAGATTGTGTGCAATATTCACATTTTATGGTATTATTAATACCATACATGCATCAATCAGTTCGGCTAAGAAATTCATCAATACAGCAAGAGGAGTTGACCACCAATAACTCCTTTAGACTTTTCTCAAACTGAACTTTATTATTAGTTAAACTTTTCATGTTTGCTGGCATGTTGTTGAAAATATGTATAGCTGAATAGTGGACACCTTTCTGAACCAAAGTAGGTGACTTTAAATCTTTGTGAAAGTTTGTACCTCGCAAGGTCTTCTCTAATTTTAAGGGGAGTAAGAAATTTTTGTCCATGCACAACCTCTTACAGTGAGAGACTTGTTCTCTCATAAAACTCTGAATTTTATGCAGTTGTCATATATGGCAGAAATTTGAAGCTTACCCATTATGTGCTGGCTGTTCACATAGTGATCTTTCCTACCATTGTATGCATTCTTTTTGCATATGTACTAGCAGCTGGTTGCACATAACTATCTCAGAGCTTCTTATGTTGATAAAGTGACACAGTTGCACAATTTTTCCAACACAAAATTGGACCCTGGGAGGTACAGAGGAAACTGGTGTTGAAACTGGACCTGAGAGGTCAAGAGGAATCTGGTGTTGAAGACTTAAAATAGCTAGTTGTCACCAATGGTTGTGCTTCAGTTTCAGCATGTTGATTTCTAATAATTGTCACATATGGATGATAGAATGTATGAGGTATAGCAGCAAGCTGCAATAATTATGTATGGGCTAACACAGCCTACACACTTAGACTACCATCTGGAATGATAGACCAGCTTCTGGGAACTGGCACCGCAGAGGTGAGGACTGATACAGCAAAGAGGGGATGAGTGGCTTACCAAAGAGGTGGAGGAGCATGTTACATCTAAATCTAGAATGGTTTTCGGAGGAACAACTGCAGTTAGCCTCCATTTGGGCTCAAATCTATCTAGAGATACCTCACAAGGAACCTCCCCATCGCAGCCCCCTCAGATTTAGTTACAAGTTGGCACAGTGGATAGGCCTTGAAAAACTGAACACAGATCAATCGAGAAAACAGGAAGAAGTTGTATGGAACTATGAAAAAAATAAGCAAAATATATAAACTGAGTAGTCCATGCGCAACATAAGCAACATCAAGGATACTGTAAACTCAGGAGCGCCGTGGTCCCGTGGTTAGCATGATCAGCTGCAAAACGCAGGATCCTTGGTTCAAGCCTCCCTCGAGTGAAATGTTTTAATTTTTTATTTTCAGACAATTATCAAAGTTCAGGCACTCAAACATAATCAACTTCGCTCTCCAAAATTCCACGACATGTTCAGATATGCTTGGACACATGCAGGACTTGACGGTCTACACATGAAAAAATTTGAAAACATTAAAAACAGATGTTTTGACAGAACACAGGGAAAACTGTGCGACTGTGAAACTGTTGCATTCATTTGTTGCAGTTTATGTGCCAAACTCTTATGTTTTCATCACTTTTTTGGGAGTGATTATCACATCCATAAGAAAACCTAAATCGGGCAAGGTAGAAGAATCTTTTTACCCATTCGTCAAGTGTACAAGTTACATAGGTCGACAACATATTCCTGTCAGGTGACGCACATGCCGTCACCAGTGTCGTATAGAATATATCAGACGTGTTGTTCTGTGGAGGAATCGGTTGACCTATGACCTTGCGAGCAAATGTTTTCGGTGCCCATTGGAGAGGCACGTCCTTTCGTCTACTAATCGCACGGTTTTGCGTTGCGGTCGCAAAACACAGACACTAAACTTATTACAGTGAACAGAGACGTCAATGAACGAATGGACGGATCATAACTTTGCGAAAATAAAGAAAGTAAAATTTTCACTCGAGGGAAGACTTGAACCAAGGACCTCTCATTCCGGCGCTGCTCACGCTAACCACGGGACCATGGCACTCCTGAACTCACAATGTCCTAAATGTTGCCTATCATGCACATAGACTTCTCAGTTCGTATATTTTGCTTATTTTTTCGTAGTTCCACACAACTTCTTCCTGTTTTCTCAATTGATCTGTGTCCAGTTTTTCAAGGCCTATCCACTGTGCCAACTTATAACAAAATCTTAGGGGGGTGCGATGGGGAGGTTCCCTTGTCAGAAGGGTGTGGAGTGCTATGGAAGATGGGATGAAGCTGCAGAGGATTTAATACCACAATGGAGAAGAATCAAAAGTGTAAATGGAAAATAGTGCATGTTTTACAATGTGGGATTCAACTGGGTAAGGTGTACCCTTGTTAAGGCAACTGATTAATACATCCATTAGGTTGCTGTATTGTGTGCGGAAATTAATAAGGACAAAAGATGTATTATTATGAATCAAGCATTATAATAATGATATCCTACACATTTGCCATTTAATTCATATAATGTAACTGCTTTGATCACATAGCATGGTACTAACCTTCATAGAAGTCGTGACCCTCACATGCATGAACAGCAAGTCTGTACTCCATTTTCAGACAGTCCAATAAACTTTTGCCTTCTCCTTCTTCTAGTTGTTTTTTTGTAACTTTTAATGAAGTTGGAGACATATTATTTAAGGTCTCTATTGTTTTCAGAGACCACTCTGAACCTTCAGCTCTTAACCTTTCTAATATCTCCTCCACTGTTGGTGCTGAGAAGCAGGAATCTATTATTGACATGTATGGTGTAAGACTAAATTCAGATGTCTTTGACGTGCTGGATTTTGAAAACTTATTTAATACCTCCTCTACTGCATTCTGAGTGCCTGGACACTTTAAAAGTGAATCCAGCAAGTCAACAAGTTTACCGGAATCACAGAAATGAGTTGCAATGCCTGCCTTCAAAACATCTGGTCCTTTCAGTCTATATCCTGTCAATGCAAGATACAAACCCAACTTACCACCTAATCGAGGAAGAAAGTAACTGCCACCCACATCGGGAAATAATCCAATTGCGGTCTCTGGCATTGCAAAAAGAGTTCTCTCTGTAGCTACACGAAAGTGACCATGGACTGAAAGTCCCACGCCTCCACCCATGGTTATGCCATCTATAAATGCTACATAGGGTATATGATATGTGCCAATAAGAGAATTAAGCGTATATTCTTCACGAAAGAAGTCCCTTCCCAGGTTTGTACCTTTTATACCAGCTTCAGTTACAGCTCTTACGTCACCTCCAGCACAAAATGCCTTTTCGCCTGTTCCTTTCATTATCACTAAGCTCTTCTCTTTCTCCCAATTTTTCATAGTTGGAAATATTTTTCGTATCATAGATAAATTAAGAGCATTTAATGCTTTAGGTCGATTAAGTGTTATGACTCCTTTATCATTCACAGATTCAATAATTACATCATTTTCACTTGTAGAACTCATCTGTCTTCTCAGACACAATGCTATTTTACGAATAGCATTGTGTTTCCTGCTGAGACGTAAGGGAAAAGTGCAGGTACAGATCTGAAAAGCAAAGAAACAAGCAATTACTGGTGGAATAATCAATAATATGCAATGCAAAAAGAACAGTCCAAATTCATGTAACACAGACAACAGTGATTTGAGGTCACTCCAATATCTTCCATGGACATCAAGAAAATCATTCACTCTTTTGAAACCAAGTATTCAAGGGTTGATTACATTTCACAAAATATTTCAAAAAGTATGTTTTCCTGATATAGGTCTATTTAGTCACATGTAATGCATCGCTTTCCCAGAATTATTTTTTTTTTTCTCAAAACAGGCTTATGTATGCTTTTGTTCTATATCCTTTTTGACACAGGTAGCAACGCTTCTCTTCATTATTTACACCCTTCTCAAAAATTTCAAAAGAGTACTGTTCTTAGCAATAATTCAACACATCTGCAAATATGATTTTCTGAGTCATCTACAATTTGGATTCCAAAAGACCATTCTACCAAACATGCTATCTACCACTTCACAGACCAAAAATTAAAAAGCTGTCCTCAATCTAACAGTTAGCTTGAACGTTAAGTGCTTTAATAGGCATGATCCTATTGTAGATGATTCCTCAGGCTTTGTAGTGACTTATCCACCCACTTACAGGGAACCTACAGTTCAATATCAACTATGAACTACAACACAACTTGGCATCCTTCATATAAATAAATCATTTCCAGGGGGGAAGAAGCAGAGGAGATCGAGGACTGACTGAGGACAACTTGAGATCTTTGGAATTTTAATTTGACACTGACCCCACTGAACCACTGAGTGACACTGGAACAGGTAGACAACAAAATTTTGGCTACTACAAATGATCTGCTTAAGGCATCTGACTAAGCAAATTGCAGGATCCTTTTTGAGAAACTTAAAAAGTTATGGCTTTCAAAGTATAATGATAATGAGTATTTGGTTCATACGATATTTAAAAGCTGACAGGACGCGAAGGGTCACGTTAGATGGTTTTCATAATGTATCATCAGGGGTGGGGGTGGGGAGGGGGGGGGGGGGAGGAACACCTAGTGTTCCAATAGATTTGTGGGAGACACCTGCTATGGACAGCAAATGAAATATTGATTATTATTTGGTCCAATGGCTTTGTTTTTGTTACATGAATGTGTTGTCTGTTCCTTTTGGCATGTCCAAAAGAACATACCACGCAGAATCTGCAGCTGTTATACATATTATGTAAGTTGGAGGTGGAGGAAAGGAAAGGAACTACTGATGTCAGATGCAACAGGCCTTTATGCGGCATCAGTGGCAATGAGCGAAAATGTGTGCCAGACCAGGATTCGAACCCAGGATCTTCTTCTTACTAGGCAGTTGACCACTACACCACCCAGACACAGAATAGTAAACAGGTGATCCTGGGTTCAAATCCCGGTCCAGCAAACATTTTCACTTGTCACCACTGATTCCGCATAAAGTCAGATGCAACTGACATCAATAGTTCCTTCCCTTTCCTTTCTCATCCATCCACCACCCATTTACATAATGAGTTTCTTGTACTCATTTACATTTTGTTTTAATGTTTTTGACAGAGCAGTTTATTAGTTGTCAAGTTATAGCTTTCACTTGTGAATAAGAGTAATAAAACAGTTACTATTCATCATTCAATACCATTTTGATCTATAGGCTTAATTATGAGTTACACCTTGAGATTCTAAATCGAACCCACTCTCAGTATACACAAATAACGTCCCATCTAATTCTGATAGCTGAAACAGTTATGTTTGTTGATAACACAAGCATCACAATCAAGCCTAGTAAAGAAGCACCAAAATAAAATGATAAATGAAATTTTCATCAAAAGCCTTCATTTGTTTTCAGCAAATGGTGTGTCACTCAGTAGAAACACAATGCATTCAATTCTGCACAAGGCAGGATATAACAAACAACAGGGCTAAAAATATAAATATAAAAAATAAAATCTAAAACTATTTGTCCAAAAATTCTTTGATGTGTATATTGACAAATTTGAACTGGCTGTTACAAATTCTAATGCTGAAGTTCAACCAAATTCACCATATGTGCAATTACCGACTATGACAATGACTGCATCAGGAGGTGAGCTTACTCTGTGTACTTTATTTCATCAATGTAATGTGTGATAATATTCTGGGGCAAGCCCACACTCAAAAGCAGTACCCCAACAAAAACAGCTAAAAACAAGGAGATTTTAGAATATGGAGACTGTTTGGTTCTACCATCCATCAAGATTGCACACCTCAACCTCTGCATTTGCCTACTACCAATGTTCAAAGGCTAATAAATTTGAAGACTACAAAATCACAAGTAACACGGAAACAATACTGTAAGACAGAAAATCATTACCATTGGATTCACAAGAATGTACTACTTGACAAGAAGTTAAACATTTCACTCAACCAATACTGGTAATATATGCAGTACTTAGAGTCATATGCGTGCACGTGCGTGTGTCTCCTGATACAGTTGGAACTTATGAGAGAACGAAACAGCATTCTATTCAGTGAGTTTCCATTGTTCCTCTGCCCAATATGTTCCAACATTGTGGCACATTGTTGATAATGTATAACACCAATGACCTAAATGCACAGAACCACATTCACAAAGAATTCAGCAGTCTGGGTTGCTATTCTGTGAATTGTTGCTGTCTACAAGACACACTGCCATTATGTCGCATCCTGCAGCGGACACTGGTGAGGTGTAAGTGATGTCTGAAAACATCATACCAATACTTTCGAGTCACCCAACAAAAGTTCCAATGATATAGAGATCACTTAAATACTATACCATACCTGCATGGTGATGGTAAGTGTAAGATATAGAAGGGGTTGCACCTAGTGCCCTGGGTGTCCACGAAGCAGTGGCAGGAGCGACTGAGTGGAGACTTGCAGAGAGCAATGGAATGAACTGGACACCTACACTGTTAGAGGAGTTTAGCTGGGGGCAACAGCAGAAAACATCAACAGCACAGAAGAGTACCAATGATGTAGTTGATTTTGTTCCTGGTGTCTGCAAGATTCTTATGAATGAAGTGCCTGTACCTTTGTGCTGTGTGCCCTGTATTGAAGATACCCAAATGAAGTACTACTGTTTAACAGACAATTCCCTGCTTTTTTCTGCAATTACAATGAGTTAGATGAACGCACTATCCGGCCATGCTTAATGTTAAATGATTATGTATCTTAGTTCACTTATTTCATTTTATAGTGATTGTGGCTCAGATTTCCTGCTGAAGTTAGTGGCGTGACAACTTGCTTCCACTGTTTTTTTTTTTTTTTTTTTGCCTTTGAGCAAATTTTATTGTCATTATTGTGACATATTAATACCAGGTATATTTAGAGAAGGAAAGTGTGAGTGTGTTGTGTGTGTGTGTGTGTGTGTGTGTGTGTGGTGTAACTATAGAGAATTTGTGTCTTTCTGCCTCTGTGCTCTTGCAGATATGGCTGTTAGTGATGTTCCTTAGATGTAGTGACTTTGGGATAATGACTTGGCCTATGGTATCACTGGTCATGTTCAAGGCTATACAAGAACTTCCAGCTGCTTCAATAAACCTTCCTCTGTAACCATATTAAATAGGGAGCCGTGAAACATACATGATAGCTTTCGTCTGGTTTACTGATGGGTTAAAATCAGACAAAAGTGCTGGACTAAAGGCACATGAGATGCAGCCTCAATTATGTAGTGCAATCTCCCTAGGGGAGCTGGCTACAGTATTCCAGGTAGAGATATTCACTATCACAGTATGTGAAGAGCAGAATCTACATAGAAATTACAAGGATCATAGCATCTACTTTCATTCAGATAGCCAAGCAGCTCTGAAATCTCCATCAGCCTGTGTAATTAAATAAAGATCGTTGTAGAATGCCATGAAATCCTTGTGATGATGGGGAAAGCAATTACGTAAACCTGCTGCAGATGCCTGGGCACTCAGAAATTACAGGTAACATACAAGCTGATAGGTGGGCCAGCACAGGGGCAATAACTCCATTTGTTGAACCAGAACCTGTCTTAACTATCACTAGGATGATGGTAGAATCTAAGCTACATAACTGGATCAGCAGGCAGCATGCAAAATATTTCACAAAAACTCAGAAAAAACAAAAATATAGCAAGCTAATGATGCTGAAATCACGTTTTAAGAGAAGTTCTGAAATCCTGGTCTTGAACAGGAGGCAGATTAAACTCATGGGAGGTCTAATGACTGGCCAAGGGAACTTAAGGAAACATCTGCACCTGATAGGTAGAGAAAAGTAGCACCTAACTGTGAATTATATGGTATGGGGGATGAAATTGCTCCACATTTAATCTTCTGATGTGAAGCACTGGAGACCAAAAGACACCACATTTTTATGTCATTAATTCCTGAAGAAATTGTGGCTAACACAGATATAGGAAAGGGACTTGCATTACTCTTTAAGGGTACTAGTTGGCTCTTCTCCACTGACAGAGAAAGATTTAGTACAACAAACGCAATTTCTGTGTGGGTAACAGGTGTCTAGGATCACTATTGTTTTGTCTCCATGGGTAAATCAATCAACCAACCAATCAATCAATTCATGGGCAGGCTCCTAGAATTACGGCACCTGAGTTGATCCAGTAAGCTTAGCCAGAATCAATTCGGTTAAACTCTGTGGAACAACAGTGCCGCTGTTCAATTAGCCATGAGCGAGATTAATTCATTCTGGAAAGGAAAGTACCTTCGTGGTCCCAACTGAGGAGGTTGCAGGTCGGATAGCACATTATGTGAATGTTTGTGTGCTTTGAAGTTACTATGTAAGGAGGGGGATCAAAGATATGTAGCCCAGTGTCTCAAGGCAACAGCTGCACAGGTAGAGTTAATGCTAAATGGCATACTATCATTTCAGTACAGGACAATAGGGCCTTGGTAAACAAGG
This sequence comes from Schistocerca piceifrons, assembly GCF_021461385.2. Classification (NCBI taxonomy): domain Eukaryota; kingdom Metazoa; phylum Arthropoda; class Insecta; order Orthoptera; family Acrididae; genus Schistocerca; species Schistocerca piceifrons. Next base: position 1,020,560,489 of record NC_060138.1, on the reverse strand, counting down.
AGCAGGATGGTGAAGGTAGCCACGATTTGGAAGTAGGGGATCTTTCTGTTGATACTAATTAGTGGGGTGAAGTTTTCAATGTTACCATGTCCTCTTCAGGAAGAATGAAGGAAGGGGAAACATTTTTGGTTGATGCTATTTCAGTTATGATGATTTTTTTTCCCACTTAGTGAGCATAAAGAAGTGTTCAGGCTTTGGGTTATTGAAATCCTGCAGATACAGTACCCAAATAAAGGCGAGGTTAGTCCAGGGAATGGCTAGGACCACTGTATCATAGGAAACAGTTGGAAGTTCCCTAGACAGATCTCCAAAGAGGAATTTCCAGAAGTGCAACGTGCGTGACAGTTGATTGCTATGGATTATGGTTGTGAATATGTGATGGGGACACTTTGGTGAGTACATGAACAGAGTAAAATACACAGCAAGTGCCTTGTATTTCGTATATGGAACAGGACATAAAATTAGACAGTGGAGAGGGGAATTATACACTGAATAGGTTGCCATTAATTATTGCCCAACCTCCCAAGAGCTTATTGTACTTGGAAGCCTTGGTTTAAAAAATTAATGGAATTAGGTACATCAGTCATTGTTGGCAGGCAGGGAGTAGGGACTACTGTGGGTAGAGTAGGTGAAAGGTCCTGCCTACAGTACATGAGACATGTCAGTTATTTGGCGTGTGAAGACCAGGGACATTTTAGACAGTGTTGTCCGCAAGGGAGACAAGACAATAGAGAATCAAGGATGAAACTAAGATGAGGGGTGTCAATTACAGCTCTAGGTATGGGTAAAGGGATGCAGGCTCAACAGCAAAATTGGACCCCATTCATATATGGTGAAATTAATAACAAGCCACTTTGTGCTCTTTTGGATACTGGTAGTTTTGTTCCCATCTTGCGATATGGTTGTTCTTATTCACCAATCTGACTGTGGCTAACCGAAGTTGGACCCAGCATCAGTCTCATGTCCTAGTTAATTCCACTTCAGTGCACACATTAGGTTGGGTGAAGATGAAACTGCGTATTCGAAAATTTACCTGTGTTGTTATATTAAAAACAGCTCAGCTCAAGGGTTGTCTACCGAGTTCATCTTTGGTTCAGACGTTATCCACAATACCAGGTTAATCTCAAATGAGGGAGGACTACTTTACATTTAAATTTTGTAAAGATCACACCTTTTTATTTTGCATACCAATGAAGTATCCACCAGTTTCTACCTAGGTAACATCAGTTTCTACCTAGGTAAAGGAAGGTATTGATAGTACTGTAAGGTTGGATCATATGCTATTGTATTAGAAGAAATAGCTGTGTGTATTTATTGAATTTACAGATGGGCTGACTGATAAAACTGGGGTTATTGAGTCTCATTTTTTATAATGATTGAGCTTATGTATACAATTCCATTGAGAAAATGACCTCATTATTTATCCCCTGCGATTATGAAAGAATGGAAGTGTGTCATAGAGGAAATATTAGAATAGGGCATGACCCACCCCTCAAACTCACCCTGTTCAGAACCTATTTTCAATGTGCCAAATGATCCTGGCACATCAAGGCTGAGCTAAATAAGCAGGTGGTCCTTAGGTCTATTCCACTGCAGTTATGCACATCTGTTTTTGTTGGTATGTGGGTGTACAAGTTGTTTCTGCCTTGACTCTCAACCAAGCTTACTATCAGATTGTGCTTGATGGGGGATCCAAATATATTACAACATTTACTACTAATTGTGATCTCTTCAAATGTAATCCATTACACTTTAGTCTCACAATCAAAGCCTCTGTTATGTCCCAATTGCTGGAGTTTATGTCTTTGGATATCAAATTTAGATGTTGAGATATGCTTCCTAGACAATAGAGCAATTTCATCTGCAATTGGGGGGGAACACACACATCACCTGATGGAAGAGTTTACTCAATTAAGGGAGAGCAGGTTTATTGATAAAACTTGCTTAGTTTGAGTTTGCATTTACATAGATGATGATTTTGTGTCATATGGTACCCTAGACAGAGTTAGGGTGACTTAAGTCAGACTGAGGCAATAAAGGGTAAGCCCACTGCTGATGAATCCAAAGAAAATAGTAATATTATCTCTCTCTCTCTCTCTCTCTCTCTCTCTCTCTCTCTCTCTCTTTCGAAAATTTATTCCAAATTTTAATCTGAAAGCCATGCTCCTGAATGAATTGGAAAAAAGGGCACAAGTTTAAATGGAAGGTGCCTCAGAAAGATGCTTCTGAAGTGCTTAACAAAGCTTTGGTGTACACCCTATTCAGTGACCAGACTAATGTTTCACTGACTGATTTTACAGCTCTCCTACTGAAGATGATCAAGAAGATGGGCGAACTGTATTCTATGTCTCCTCTGGGTTGTCATCTCTTAAGGGAAAATATTGTGTATGAGTTGCAGACACACAAAACTCCTAATCTGGCCTTGAGTTGGGTTTGAGCTTACCCATGCATGTGCTGGTAGGATAGCAAGCTAGACTACCCATATTTCAAAATTTCAGTTGCAAGTCAATCATGTTGTGTCACTGACAATCTAATTACAGATAGTCTAAAGTAAGACTGAACCAGATGATTTTAAGGTAGATGTAGCCATATGGGAGGGGGAGCAGCTCCTGAATTCTAATATTATTAATCCAATTTTAGGGGCATTTTGGTTTTGTTTGAATGAACCAACAGATATCAGAGAATGATGAAACTATGAGACAGATAACAGACAAGTTATCCAGAGGAGAAGAGGCTACACCATATTTGTTGAATGATGGAATTTTGTATTGCATGGCCAGGAATGATCTCTGCCAGAAGTTCCTGCCTAACTTATTTTGACAACAGTATAGAAAACTCTTGTCAAAATCCTTGATAATTATATTTGGAATGGTATGGATTCTGGTGATGGTACAGATTTATAGAACTTGGTCCGTTAGTAATCTCCCCCCCCCCCCCCCCCCCCCAATGTTGCACAGCCAACAGGGATGCAAGGATGCAATCAGGAAAGACATGTAGATTTTGTGGGTCCGTTTCCTCCTTCACATTTGTGACACAAGTACGTATTTGTTTGCATGGAAGCCTTTTAAAGGTTTTCTTAGCTGTTTCCCACCCATGCAGCTACACCGCAGGTGGCCATTGATTGGTTGTGCTGTATCTGCAAACTATCGACTATGACTACTTGGCAACACAGCTGAGACCAGTAGGGTTGCTGATCTACAGCTCAACATGGGCTGGCAGGTACAGCTTGTCATTCACAATACTGCCCAGTGTGCGCTAAATGTAAATGGATGCAAAGATTGCTACACACGCACACCAACCAGGAAAGTGTTTATACGCCAGCCTACAGCAGATTCCCTGGAAACAAATGGTGCCAGCATCATAATCCATGGCGCTTGGATTGGCACCAGTAATACCACATTTGTAGTACCATATTATCTATTTGGATCATGTGTCCATTCACAGCACAGAACAGGTATCCATCTGCTGGGCGTGTACTTAAGATGCCACCCAGCTGTTAGTAAGGCTGTTATATTTACTGAGTCACAATGATATCTACTACTTACAGTGCCCAGAGTTCCAACTGCAGCACCAACCACAGAGGCTCCACAGCTGCCCTGCAATGAAAATCAGTAATTGCTACTAGAGCTGTCGCCTCTGCTGTCCATGGTCTCAATGGATAGTGGGCACCTTAGATGGTGTATGCTGGTTGAACTTAGAAGTTAGACTTGGTTCTTGTGTCAAGCCCTGCCCTCAGAGATACCTTCCTATTAGACTTAGAATAATCCAAGCGTTGTTCATTACAACAAATACACACTAATAACCTCAGTGATTTATAATTTTCTTATGACTCCCAATTTGTAAAGGCTGTATTGCATGTGTCTTTCACATTTATACAGACTAGTATCTTTGTGTTGGTCACAAAAACTGAAAATGGCTGGGAGAGCGGTGTGCTTACCAAATGCCCCTCCTTATTCACATCCAATGATGCCTAACAGTTGGGGATGACACGACGCTAGGTCAGTACTGTTGGGCCTTCTGAGGCCTGTCTGACGAGTTAAGCTTTTTTAGTGTCACTGTGAGCATTTTACAGTGAATTACTTCTATTCCTTCTTTGTGTCAGAAATAAAGTTCTGTTATTACACTACTTGGGAATCATCATTTGCAAGTGTGGCTGCAATCAGGTCACCACAATTAATGGTCATGAAGATAACTGGACCCAAAGTTTCAGCCCACCATTCAATGATGATGAGATTGTTAGGACTCCAATGTTTACATACATTCCCAGAGTAGATGACTCATACAAAGACATTTTCAAAACTTCAGTAAAATTTGTCAGCACAATTTCCAGTTATACTAATCAAATATTCTTATTCCAGTATGGCAACACAAACTGGACATGTTGATGCAGTTACTGCTCACCTTCTAGCAACTTCATCAAGAACAGTAACTACTTCCGAAAACTTTCACCCAGCTGGAGGTTACCCTACCCCGGGTAAGGACAACACTGCCTCTGCATTTCAAGTAGCCTATTCTTTTTCAGTATCTGTGTTTTATGGTATATTATGAAAAGCCCCTCAGACATACATGCATATCTGAGGGAACAGACATTGCTACAATCTGCAGATGCATGAAATAGAAGAAATGCATTCGTAACTGCAAATAGAATTAGACTTCAGCTGCACAATTTATTGGTGACACATGAAAATTTGTGCTAGACAAGGACTGAAACCCAGATTTCCCACTTTATGTGCATGGTCATCTTAATCACAAAATAATATTACATGCCTAGACAGGTTGTGACAATAACAAATAAGTCTTTCCTTGGGCAGGAATCACAGCAACTGTGAGTGCAGGGGGTGGACACATGGTGACATATGGAGGTGTGGGTCAGTCCAGAAAGCTTGTTCAAACAGCTGAAGTGGTTAAGACGAGTGCTTGCATAAAGTATGAAATATGGGTTCAAGTCCCACTCTGGTATGTATCAAATTCTTAAGAGACTTAATCCTGGTGTAGATCCTAGTACCTGTCAAATGTTGAGTTAAAGGCCTGACTAAACACCTATTATGCTTCACACATTCTCAGTGATCATAAGCACAGTAAACAATCTGTAATGCCATCCATGATGCTCCAGGATTTCCTGCAAGTCTTTCACACTTGTCAGCAAACTCTTAAGCCCAAGGTACTTCTGCTGCCACACGGACCATATCCACCTCCAGACAGAATAAATCTACAAATTCCTACTAACATGGGCTCTCACACTTATTGCTTAAACCATGTTTCCCCTGTGATACCACTTCCAAGACATTAGTCTCAGAGGAAGGAGTTTCCATCAATTGTGATGATTCATTTTCTGTGCCAATTACTGCCTTCCCTGCAGTGTAATGTGACACAGCCAATGGTTAGGGTCTGTCCAAATGGACACTGAAGCAATGATGGTGGATGTACTCACAGGCTCCATGGAAACTCCCGTTCCATAATATATTAGATGTTGCTCCACTATCAGATGGCTCATCTGAATGCTTTTCATCGATTCATGAGCTTGGGTCCCAAGAATTTTTGATGGCTCCAATGACATCATTGATAACACTGTTATTGTCACCTGCAGATGATGTTCTGCCCATGTCTGAGTTGAATTGGCATTATTTCAGGACTGCCATTTCAGACATGGACTAAGCAATGGGTAAGTGTTACAATTATGCTCTCATAGCCTCTCAGACCTACATATCACCCAAGTGTTGGAAACTTCTCCAGACTATTCATTACCAATGTCAGTTCCAGCGTTGAGTGGTGGTGACTATACAGGTTCAAGACTTGATACTACAGGCTATCACATTGTTTGGGAAACAAAGCACATGCTTCGTAATACTGGGGATGAAGAGGACAATTTTTCAACAGTGGTGCCCACCCACCCACTGCTCCATTATCACAGACCAACATTCCTTGACTCACTCCTTCATTTAATGTTCACCAAACAGACCAAGGACCTTTTGATCGAATCAATACAGTTCAGAAAACTTATTCCAGGATATGCCCTCGTCACCATAGGATTCTATTACAGACATTCCAAAGCAGAAATTCATGGAATGCTCTTCAACTTCATTACTGCAGGTCACACAGTATTTGATGAACAAACACCTCTCATACACTTGCATTATTTTTAGGGGGAAGATTCTGCAAGACACAGCATGCTACCCAACAATTCACACCCTGCGACACCGGCTGGGTCGTTCACAGGCACCTCTCACATTATGCAGAGTTGGTACTGTTATTCACCACAACGACATATGATGACTGGCAGCATGATTTCCCCAGCCCTTCAGCTGCTTCCTCATGGAATAAGCATAAACACTGGCCCTTGCCAGGAAGTGCCTCCGTTGCAATCTTTCCATGACAATGATTCTGCACTTTTTCTATTTCCCAGTTCAGTTCTGACATGTTTCCTCCAAGCCAGCCTCAGTTTAATGGCCACATCTTGGCTGACCATAGCAGGAAGGCTCTTCAAGACCTCAGGGCCACTAGTCCAGTGATTGCCACAACCGATGAGGGCACTCACACCCAAGGACATCACCTACTAGGTCCCATTTGGATGCCCCCCCCCCCCCCCAACATCAAGGCAGTTCCACCATCTCTCCCCTAAGATGGAGTGGATGCCCTATACCCAGGCTCACACCTATGATTACAACTACATGACAACATAGCCGATACCAGCAGGTTGCCATTCTGTAGACACACTTGGGCTGGCAAGTGCAGCTTGTCAATTACAACAATGACCAGTATGTGCTAAATGTAAATAAATATAATCAGTGTACACACACCAACTATCCACAAAGTTTACAAGTTAGCCTACAGCAGATCACTGTCACAGCACTGCATTCACAAAATTACCTTACCTTTGTGCACCACATCGAGTGTCGAGCAGGTTATCTGTCCGCTGGCTGTGTACTTAAGATGCCACTGGGCAAATAGCAAGGCAGTTATATTCATGGTGCCACAATGGGGCATACTTCTCACAATGTCCATAGTTCTAGTCACCACATCCACAGCAGCCCCGCAACAAGCAGCCTGCAATCACTACCACAGCCATCGTCTCTACCAACCACGGCCTCAAAAGACACTAAGCTCCTCGGATGGTTGAACTTGGACTTGATGTTTGTTTCAAGACATTACCTTCAGAGACAACAGCTTATGACTTAGAATAATTCACATATTATTCACTACAAAAAAATAAACTAGTAATCTCAGTGACATAATTTTCTCGTTTATCCTTATGTGAGAAGACTGTATTGCGTGGGTCATTCAAACTTTTTTGTTTTAGCTTTGTTATTATACTACTTGGAAATCATCATTTGCCTGTATGGAAACATCCAGGTCACCACAGTTTGAAACACCTGTTCATCACTTACCAATGCCAATGTCATACTCATTAGGATGAGACATTCCAGTGACTGATGAATGGCTTCAACGCTGCCAACCATGAGGCACTCCATCGGGCTTTGTTTGCTTTTCAGATTAATTAATCCCTATCTAATTTGTGGTCTACTGAAGATTTACTGTCAAATAAGATATAAAATGCAGACTGGGTATTGCAGGAAAATCATTTATGAAAAAGAGTAAATTGTTAACATCTAATGTAAAGCTTAGTGTTAGCAAGTATTTTCTGAAGATATTTGTCTGGAGAGTAGCCTTATACAGAAGTGAACTGTGGATGGTAAACAGATCAGACAAGAAGTCAATAGAAGTGTTTGGAATGTGGCACCATAGGAGAATGCTGAAAATTAGATGGGGTCATGGGAATATTAAATAACTAACGAGGACATACTGAATGGGACTAGAGAGAAACAAAATTTATGGCACAACTTGATCAAAAGATGCGACCATTTGATACTACAAATATTAAAGGGATCAAGGGATTGTCAGTTTGGTAATGGAGGGAAGTGTAGTGGGTAAAATTTGTACAGGAAGACCAAAGGATGAACACAGTGCAGCTGACATGGATGTAGCTTGCAGGATGTAGGTTTCAATAGTTATGCAGAGATAAAGAAGACTGTACAGGATATACTAGTGTAGGAAGCTGCATCAAACCAGTATTCAGATTTTAGATCATGACAAGATATTTTCTTAAGAGAGTCTGGAGAAATGGTGTTAGGCCAGAAGAGACATTTAAGGGTCCCATATGGAAAAAATATAAGAACTATAATAAAGGAAGATACCCTAATAGAAATGAGATAGGGGATCAAGTTTACCCTAGAAATTTTTGCAGACTTAGTTAAGTCGGAGAAGTTCTTACCATAGTTTTGGGGGCCTCACCAAATTCTCAGATTTATTGCCCCAGTTCAGGCTGTTCTAAAGGAAACTGCACTAGCAACGAAGTTTTGAGCTCATATTTCTCAGCTCAAACTTGCACACACCTTGGATGATTGATAGAATGTGTTGTAAGGTGCTTTGTGTATTCATATGTTGGATGCAGTTTCGGAAAAGTTCCTTATACCTTTATAGCAACATAAGTAATTTGTAACTGAACTAAAAACAACTTGAGATATGTTAGCATTACAGTGAGACAGCCCTCCCTTGTTTAAAAACAGGAAAAGGGGGCACTAAACTAGTATCATTGGGGCCCGTGATAATTGCGGTACAGTGGAAGTCCAAACCTGTTCAGCAGATGATGCCAAAAATCAGCAGGCAGTTTTCTTATTGTGGGTGACAAGGCACTGGAGACTTTAAAGGCCCCACAGCTAGCATCACTGCTGTCCACAAGATAAAGACAGGAGCGGAGTCTTGCAGAGAGCAGCAGAATGACTGACACCTAGGCAGCAAGAAGGGCTGTACTTTATAGGGAATGACACGGGGAAGACACTTGGTGGCTGGTGGCATATTGTGAGGATGAATGAGATGAGCAATGGGGCAGTCCAATGGCAGTCAAAGAGGGAGGACAACATAGAGAAAGGAGTGCCGATGGGAGGATTCCAGTCAGTTTTGTTCCTGGTACCTGTGGAAATCTTCTGGATGACGTGCTTGGACAGTGCCTGTAGCTTGTGCTGCATGCCCTGAGCTTAAGACTCCCTGAGTGAAACACTCCTGTTTAACGGACTGTGTTCTGCTTTACAGATGGTTACAATGAATTAGCTGAATGTGTCATCTTGCAATGCCTAATTTAATTGACTATGTATATTAGTCCACTTATTTCATTTTTAAGTGCTTCTGGGTTAGGTGTCCTGTTGAAGTTAATAACATGACACACTGTTTCCACTTTTTCTGTATTTCGTTACCCAAATTTAATTTTTATTGTTGTCGTATCTTTATACCAGACATTTCTTGTGTATAAGGGAATTGTGGCTGTGGTGTTCAGTTTTTATATATATATATATATATATATATATATATATATATATATATATAAAAAACAAAGATGATGTGACTTACCATACCAAAGTGCTGGCAGGTCGATAGAAACACAAACATACACTCAAATTCTAGCTTTCGCAACCAATGGTTGCTTCATCAGGAAAGAGGGAAGGAGAGGGAAAGACGAAAGGATGTGGGTTTTAAGGGAGAGGGTAAGGAGTCATTCCAATCCCGGGAGCGGAAAGACTTACCTTAGGGGGAAAAAAGGACAGGTATACACTCGCGCGCGCGCGCACACACACACACACACACACACACACACACACACACACACACACACACACACACACATCCATCCGCACATACACAGACACAAGCAGACATTAGTAAAGGCAATGAGTTTGGGCAGAGATGTCAGTCGAGGCGGAAGTGCAGAGGCAAAGATGTTGTTGAAAGACAGGTGAGGTATGAGCGGCGGCAACTTGAAATTAGCGGAGGTTGAGGCATCGCGGATAACGGGAAGAGAGGATATACTGAAGGGCAAGTTCCCATATCCAGAGTTCTGACAGGTTGGTGTTAGTGGGAAGTATCCAGATAACCCGGATGGTGTAACACTGTGCCAAGATGTGCTGGCCGTGCACCAAGGCATGTTTAGCCACAGGGTGATCCTCATTAACAACAAACACTGTCTGCCTGTGTCCATTCATGCGAATGGACAGTTTGTTGCTGGTCATTCCCACATAGAAAGCTTCACAGTGTAGGCAGGTCAGTTGGTAAATCACGTGGGTGCTTTCACACGTGGCTCTGCCTTTGATCGTGTACACCTTCCGGGTTACAGGACTGGAGTAGGTGGTGGTGGGAGGGTGCATTGGACAGGTTTTACACCGGGGCGGTTACAAGGGTAGGAGCCAGAGGGTAAGGAAGGTGGTTTGGGGATTTCATAGGGATGAACTAAGAGGTTACGAAGGTTAGGTGGACGGCGGAAAGACACTCTTGGTGGAGAGGGGAGGATTTCATGAAGGATAGATCTCATTTCAGGGCAGGATTTGAGGAAGTCGTATCCCTGCTGGAGAGCCACATTCAGAGTCTGATCCAGTCCCGGAAAGTATCCTGTCACAAGTGGGGCACTTTTGTGGTTCTTCTGTGGGGGATTCTGGGTTTGAGGGGATGAGGAAGTGGCTCTGGTTATTTGCTTCTGTACCAGGTCGGGACGGTAGTTGCGGGATGTGAAAGCTGTTTTCAGGTTGTTGGTGTAATTGTTCAGGGATTCCGGACTGGAGCAGATTCGTTTGCCACGAAGACCTAGGCTGTAGGGAAGGGACCGTTTGATGTGGAATGGGTGGCAGCTGTCATAATGGAGGTACTGTTGCTTGTTAGTGGGTTTGATGTGGATGGACGTAATCTACTATACAATTTTATCCCGCCTATATATACTCAATAATACGTAACCCACTTCCAAAACATAACCAAAAAAAAATTTTTTTTTCCGTTTTCATCACTACCGCTGCTATAAAATCCACCGTTTCTAGTTCACAAACAGTTCCTTTCACCTATTAAACAACCATTTCGGCTAGTTCTAATAACTTTTGCTTTATTTCCATTTCCGTTCTTCCCACATCACTGATAATTTTTAGCCGCTTCCCACAGGTTTTGACGTCATTATTTCTTCGTCAGACAATTGTTAGCCTCATTTTCATAATCTGCCACCACAATACCACTCCTTTTAATACATTTACAAGCAGTTTTTTCGAAATTTTCCCGAATTTCTCTGTCCTTTAACGTGTTTTGGCAGCAACACAACCACCTAACCTTTGTGCACATCGTTGTCTACCAACCCAAGTCCAACATAGCCCAGCTGTAACCAACACCTATCGCCTTTTTTCACACCAGATCTCCAGTTACTTTCCAGTTCACCTTTATCTCTCCCCATATATTTTTATTTTTATTTTCATTTTTATTATTTTTATTTTCGTTTTCATTTAAGCCTCATGTTACACTTTCCACCTTCTAATACCATGTCACCCTCACAACACCCCCACAACGACCCCATTAAGTTTTATTTACATTCCCTCCACAAACATGCCTTCGCCCTAGCCAGATTACGCTCCCATATTCTATTTTCTCAGACTTGTCTGACATTTGGCATTACCCCCAAAGGCCTCACACTTAAAGTTCCCATCTCTGGCTGCAACCCTTCTTTCCATCAGTCCCTACACCAGTTCCAAACTAAACAATCCATTGCCCTCACCCATCTAATCCTTCACCTACAGATCAACTCAGTCAATGAACACACCCATCAACTCCTATCCTTAATAAAAGTCCTCAATCTTTCCTCTCCCATATCCACACCGGCTGTTCAAAGCATCCTCCTACAGGCCAACAGCAAATTAGAACAGCATGCCACCCTCCACCTCAAATAATTATCCAATCTCCTGGTTTCCCACCTCCGGAAAGGCAACTCACTCACCCTTCACAACCTTTCCAGCAAACCTCAACCTCCTCTCATTGCACAAAAACCCAGTCTCTCCCATCTATTCAATCTCCCACTTCCAGCTCCACTCCCTCCAAAACCTCAAAATTCCAATCAACACAATCTGGAACCACAACACCTCAATTCAGTAGTTAACCTTTCCTCCAAACCTCTCTCCCAATCCGAAACCTCTGTCCTATCCAAAGGCCTCACCTTCAGCCCCACTCCCAGATTCAACCAAACAGCCCTTGTCAAAGATTTACTGTCCTTCACTCGTACTCTCTGCTGGAAATATCACTTTGCCACGAAGAAAAATGATCCTAATCCTACTCCTAATGATCCAACTACCCAAGACACTATCCATATTGAACCCTGCCTGGAACAGTTCCGTCCTCCGTCACAGCGGGACCCACCTCCTCTTCCTCAAAATCACCCTCTCCAAACCTTCTAGGAATTTCTGACTTCCAGCCTTGCTTCTCAATCCTCCTTAAAAAACCTTAATCCTACTCCCAACATCACCACCGCTGAAGCCCAAGCTATCCGTGATCTGAAGGCTGACCGATCCATCATCATTCTTCCGGCGGACAAGGGTTCCACGACCGTGGTACTTGATCGTCGGGAGTATGTGGCTGAGGGAATGCGTCAGCTTTCAGACAACACCACATACAAAGTTTACCAAAGTAATCCCATTCCTGATGTCCAGGCGGAGCTTCAAGGAATCCTCAGAACCTTAGGCCCCCTACAAAACCGATCACCTGACTCCATCAACCTCCTGACCCCACCGACACCCCGCACCCCTACCTTCTACCTTCTTCCTAAATTCACAAACCCAATCATCCCGGCCGCCCCATTGTAGCTGGTTACCAAGCCCCCACAGAACGTATCTCTGCCTACGTAGATCAACACCTTCAACCCATTACATGCAGTCTCCCATCCTTCATCAAAGACACTTTCTCGAACGCTTGGAATCCTTACCCAGTCTGTTACCCCCGGAAACCATCCTTGTAACCATTGATGCCACTTCCTTATACACAAATATTCCGCACATCCAGGGCCTCGCTGCGATGGAGTACTTCCTTTCACGCCGATCACCTGCCACCCTACCTAAAACCTCTTTCCTCATTACCTTAGCCAGCTTCATCCTGGCCCACAACTACTACACTTTTGAAGGCCAGACATACCAACAATTAAAGGGAACGGCTTTGGGTACCAGGATGGCCCCCTCGTACGCCAACCTATTCATGGGTCGCTTAGAGGAAGCCTTCTTGGTTACCCAGGCCTGCCAACCCAAAGTTTGGTACAGATTTATTGATGACATCTTCATGATCTGGACTCACAGTGAAGAAGAACTCCAGAATTTCCTCTCCAACCTCAACTCCTTTGGTTCCATCAGATTCACCTGGTCCTACTCCAAATCCCATGCCACTTTCCTTGACGTTGACCTCCACCTGTCCAATGGCCAGCTTCACACATCCGTCCACATCAAACCCACCAACAAGCAACAGTACCTCCATTATGACAGCTGCCACCCATTCCACATCAAACGGTCCCTTCCCTACAGCCTAGGTCTTCGTGGCAAACGAATCTGCTCCAGTCCGGAATCCCTGAACCATTACACCAACAACCTGACAACAGCTTTCGCATCCCGCAACTACCCTCCCAACCTGGTACAGAAGCAAATAACCAGAGCCACTTCCTCATCCTCTCAAGCCCAGAAACTCCCACAGAAGAACCACAAAAGTGCCCCATTTGTGACAGGATACTTTCTGGGACTGGACCAGACTCTGAATGTGGCTCTCCAGCAGGGATACGAATTCCTCAAATCCTGCCCCGAAATGAGATCCATCCTTCATGAAATCCTCCCCACTCCACCAAGAGTGTCTTTCTGCCGTCCACCTAACCTTCGTAACCTGTTAGTTCATCCCTATGAAATCCCCAAACCTTCTTCCCTACCCTCTGGCTCCTGCCCTTGTAAACGCCCCCGGTGTAAAACCTGTCCCATGCACCCTCCCACCACCACCTACTCCAGTCCTGTAACCCGGAAGGTGTACACGATCAAAGGCAGAGCCACGTGTGAAAGCACCCACATGATTTACCAACTGACCTGCCAACACTGTGACGCATTCTATGTGGGAATGACCAGCAACAAACTGTCCATTCGCATGAATGGACACAGGCAGACAGTGTTTGTTGGTAATGAGGATCACCCTGTGGCTAAACATGCCTTGGTGCACGGCCAGCAGATCTTGGCACAGTGTTACACCATCCGGGTTATCTGGATACTTCCCACTAACACCAACCTATCCGAACTCCGGAGATGGGAACTTGCTCTTCAATATATCCTCTCTTCCAGTTATCCACCAGACCTCAATCTCCGCTAATTTCAAGTTGCCGCCACTCATACCTCACCTGTCATTCAACAACATCTTTGCCTCTGCACTTCCGCCTCGACTGACACCTCTGCACAAACTCTTTGCCTTTTAATATGTCTGCTTGTGTCTGTATATGTGTGGATGGATATGTGTGTGTGTGCGCGAGTGTATACCCGTCCTTTTTGCCCCCTAAGGCAAGTCTTTCCGCTCCCGGGATTGGAATGACTCCTTACCCTCTCCTTTAAAACCCACATCCTTTCGTCTTTTCCTCTCCTTCCCTCTTTCCTGATGAAGCAACCATTGGTTGCGAAAGCTAGAATTTTGTGTGTATATTTGTGTTTGTTGGTGTGTCTATCGACGTGCCAGCGCTTTTGTTTGGTAAGTCACATCATCTTTGTTTTTAGATATATTTTTCCCGCGTGGAATGTTTCCCTCTATTATTATAGAAGTCATTCCCTAATATCTTAACAAACACCCCATCATCCTCTCTCTTCTTCCTGTCAACGATTTCCACATTTTCCTATTTTAGCTGATTCTGCAGAGATCAACCTCACACCTCATCTTTTCAGTCGTCCTATTTTTCAACATCCTTCTGTAGCACCACATCTCAAACACTTTGATTCTCTTCTTCTCCAATTTTCCCCACATTCCATCATTCACTTCCATACAAAGCTGTGCTCCAAGGGTGCATTCTCTGGTATTTCTTCCTCAAAAATAAAATGTATGATACTAGCAGAATTATTTTGGTCAGTAATGCCCACTTTGCCAGGGCTAACCTGTTTTATACGCCATCCTTGCTTCCTCTGTCTTAAGTTATTTTGCTTCCAAGGTAGCAGAATTCCTTATCTTGCCCCACTTTTTGATCACCAGTCAAGTTTTTCACTAATCTCATTTCTGCTACTCTTCATTACTTTTATCTTTCTTGGGTTTTATCTCCATTCACAATCTGTACTTGTTAGACTACTCATTCCATTCAACAAAAGTCTGCAAGACTACTTCAATTTCAGTGAATCTTATCACTGATACACTTTCACTCTGAATTTTAATCTCAGTATTGAACCTTTATAATCTTTCTACCACTGTTTCCTCAACACACAAATCTGACAGTAGGGGCCCCAAGACTACATCCCTTTCTTACATCCTTTTTAATATGAGCATGTAGTTCTTTATCTTTCATTCTCAATATTCTGTCTTAGGTTATTTTGAACATCTTGCACTATTTCACGTTATCACACAATTTTTCTTAGTCAACAAATCTTATGATGGTGTCTTGGTTTTCCTTAACTCTTGATTCAATTATCTAGCAAGAAGTTAGAACTGCTTCTTCGGCATCTTACCTTCCCAAAAGCCAAACTTAACTCCATCTAACAAGTCCTCAATTTTCTGTTCCTTTTTTATGCGTACTATTCTTGTAAACATCTTGCTTATCAGTCCATCATTTCACTGGAAATTCACGTAAAACAATCTGAAACAAGAATGATCAGTTTCAGGATCTGTCTGATTGCTCTCATTATGTAAAGCCAAACAGCTACCATCATTTGAAGCCTTCTACACTTATGAAATTATAATTTGTATCCTACATTGTGACTTTTAGTGAGTAATGAATAAAAGTGAGCCATTGTATATTGTGCTGTCACAGACACAGCTCTCCATAATGTATTAGGATATTCTGTTATGCCGTTTCTTAAGCAAAGTACTGAATGTAATAGAAAGGCTACCTGGTAACTTCTGCCTCTAGCATACATATATAACAAAGTGGTAAATGTTGTGGCATCCAGTTATCAGAAGACCACTCCCTGATGCCAATATTGCAGTTCGAGAGTTGGGGTTGTGATGTGATCAGGAAATCAAGCAAACAATGAGACCGAGTGGTCCAGTGCATGCCCGGGGACTTTAGTGATACAGCAATAGCTGTAATAACATTTACTGGTTGAGTAGAGTTTATACAGGTATAACTTCACCAGAGATGCAGTTGGCGGGGTGGGCATAAGCAACTGCGCTGCTGCCCACCCGAATGTATTGTGATGACTCAGTGAGGCTACTTCTCCCATGCTCTGGAAGAGAGCCCATCATACACTCACATGGGGACAGCCAACTATGATCCAATTACTCTGGTTGTCATGAAGGCTAAGCTCTGGTCATCCACCATGGATTAACCAAGACTGCAGCTGATGCTCACAATTCAGCCAGGATGCTGCTTGGACACACTTTGTCTGGCCTATGCAAAGATGGCACGTTGCGGATTATCCATGATGACCGAGTACTGGAGGAGGGTTGGCCGCTCACAAGTCTCCTCATCCACGATGACCCTGTAATAGGTGGCGGTGGCGGCTGCAGCAGCAGCAGAAGGAAAAGAAGCAGAAGGAGAACACAGCTGTGGCACGCATCAGGTTGGCTGCCTCTCATTAAGTCAGCTAGCCACCGTTGACCAGCGTGTTGTGGTTTCACTTAAAATGGACGGTCTTTCTCTCTGGTTATGGTGACACGGACAGAATGGCAGCACGACAGAATGCATTCTTGAGCTCTGTAAGCCCATCTATTTAAGAGGTACACCTATAACATAGCAGCTCTGGCTGTATGAGCACATTTGTCACCACTTTCCAGAACCATCAGGGTCCTTGGCCTTGCTGTGATAATTCTGGGTCACTGAGCTTGGTTTGTTCCGCCTACGTTTGATTTTGTAGTGGTGCTCGAGTGGTGCAGTCACATATTGTTACCTCACAGTGCCTTTTTCAGCAGCACAGCAGTGCTTGCATTTCTGTCTTCCCTGTTCGAAGGTCTGCTGCATTGGTGGTGTGTCTTGTTGACATAGTGACTGACATCACCCCAGCAGTAAACTATATTCTGCTTTTGGCTCACCAGATGGAACTTTACAAACTAAATTTTAAGCCTACTCAGTACAATTATTCTGCTGTGGAACACTACTCCCCTACTTCAAAAAATCATCCTGAATTTTATCTCTGTTTGTCCTCTACACTATTTCTTAGATCTACTTACATAATTGTACATGATGCAAAAGTTTGTTGCTCTCTGAAGCTGACTTACATGGATCGCCTCCTTACTACACATTATCATTCTAAAGTTTGAGTCTCCTTTTTTCAGTTATGTTCCATCATGCTTATTTCCATTCCTTACAAGTTAAATTAATTTACAGTTCTATTTTTCTAAGTTGCTCAGTTTATGATAGTTAACCACTTGACAGTTATCTGATAGGTCCGTAAATCTGGAGGATTATACTTCTATGCCCAAGACAAAATTAGAGTATGTAAACTGCAATCACATGGCATAACTAGTGGTCATAACACTTATGGTTACCACATCTCAGAGTTGGTTCTTGTGATATTGCTGAATATGTTGCAACAATTGCCCAAAAGATGCTATCAGTGTGTCCAAGAAATTTACGAGATCAGGATTCAGGGTGTCGTTAGGTAAGTTAGATTTTGTGTTGGCAGAGCCTCAAACAGTTTCTCTGGCCAATACAATGCAGAGGGAATGAACTGGAGTACAATCTTACCTGTGGGAGTGTAACTGGGAGCAAGAACTTTTTCCTGCAAGTTGTGCCTTTCATCAAAACACTATTATCACGTAACTCTAATTATACAATGTCCTGAGGTTTCCTTTCCTTATAGTAGTCCCTAATTATAGTTTCTAGTGCAAAAACTGAGTATATCCAATGTTCTCCTATCTTTTGAAAATTTGGCCTTGGTGCCAATATTTCTGTCTGACATTCCGCTGTCTTTGTTCTCTTCAGAAACAGTTGCATCTTGCATGTCTGTGCATCAGTCTACACTTCTCTGGCTCAAAAAATGGTGATGTCCTCCTTCAAACGTTCTCGGAGGTTCCTTAGTGACATAAAAGCACGAGCTTCTCCGTGCTCAGAAATACGGAACACCTCTCATATCTTTACTAGAACCTATTTCCCCATCACTGTCCATCTTTTTGGATATGGGTGAACCATGTCACATCGATACTGCATGTACATTCGGATCTCTGGTAGCTGAGCTAACTTTGCTTGGTCTGTATTTACATCCACGTGCGATGTGTGGTAAAACATTGCTAAGTTTTCCTCCAATACTTTTGCAATTTGTCATAGTTCTGCAAGGAATTCTTTCTCTGCTAGTTGCAACCCTGTCAAGAATTGTTATGGCTTCAGTAATACCAAACTCAACTGTTTGTTTACTGCATGGTAGACTGCTTGCTGTAGTGACCTCACTTCAATTCTTGCATCATTGAGACAATCTGCTAATGCTTGTAAGAGTCTGACTGCTGCTAATTTGCTGTTCAGCGAACTCAATTGTTTTTGTATTTCTCCCAAATCACTGTTTACTGTTTTTCACTGTATCTGGGTGTATTGGGCTAACGCCATGTACCATCTTGGTGTTGTTTGTAACATCTCACTCTAAGTTCAACAACTGAATTGTATGACACCCTACTATAGCTTTGGTAGTGCCTGTCAAAGTTTGAACCTGCCCAAACATGTTATTCAGCTCCTGGATATCTTCCTTGTCTGCTGTTCCAAATAAGTTTTTAATATTTTCTTTCCTGCGTCCAACCACCCTCTCATCCTATGAACTACCTTCTGTGGTACAATGTGAGTGATTTGTGTCAGACTCTTAGTTTGCAATATGACAACCTCAATTCCTCGTATTCACCCTGCGCCTCAGTGAGGATTTTATTAAAATTTTGTTTTTGTAGGGAGTCCACAGCCTAGCTGTATTTTAGAATGAAAACATAGTCCAAGTAAGCTGTAACCTGTTTTGTTATCTGTGCAATTAGCCAATTTCAGCTGAGGGTCACTTTCAAGCACATTTTTTAAGCTTTACACTTCACTTTGCATGAAGCTTAAAATATGTGCTTGAAAGTGACTAACATTTGAAACTGGCTAATTGCACAAATAATAAACAGACTACAGCATACTTGGACCATGTTTTCTATTTTTGAAGTTTGTTATCCTGCACTTCCTCATGCAGCTGTATGAACACTTCCTGCGATCTATAGACATCATTCCCTATCTCCCACATATCAATGCCCATTAGTGACTCGACAGCAACACACATGATTGTCAAGAAAATAACACCTCTGCCTCCAATGGTAGAATGTTAACTGCAAGCATCACTCCTGCATTCATATTGTGAAGCAACATTAGGATTACCACAACCCATCAGGTTGCTCCTAGTGATTCACCACCTACGAAAAGCAACATCCATCATCTCCTCCCTTCTTCAAGAACACCTAAGCAATAGTAATAATAGTAATAGTAATAATAACAATAATAATAATGAAAAAGAAAAGAAATAATATGTGGCAATTACAGACCTATAACAACCTACAACACAACTTTGAATACATTTGACAAGAATAAAACAACTTTTAGACATAACACGGCTAAACTTAAATGCTAAAATTTGTCACATGACAATACATAGGGTATGCTACGCATATCCTGCTTGTGTACTGGTATACGCTTCCGAACCTCTCTAGTCACTTTTGTGCACCCTGACTCTGTCCTCTTGACTTGTGCCAATGAATCCACCATTTAACTAAAGGTTTTAACTCTACTCACATGGGAAATAGACATTTTAGTTGGAAACTGCATTTATGTTTTACATAGTAAGTGACTAGAAACAGTCAGGAGTCATCACCGGGTGCCCTCAGTGTGTGGCGCCAGTGAAGGAGGAAACTGTTTTATATGGCAAGTTACACAGAGCAATTTGTGTGTGAATGTATTCATTAGAGAACTACTGAATGAGGTAGGGCAGCTGTTGGGAGGATGGAGATCTCCCGTCCAGCCAACCCGATTTCAGTTTTCGGAGGTTTTCCTGGATTCTAAGGCAAATGTCAGGATGCCAGAATGAGATATTCACTCTGCAGCGGAGTGTGCGCTGATATGAAACTTCCTGGCAGATTAAAACTGTGTGCCCGACCGAGACTCGAACTCGGGACCTTTGCCTTTCGCGGGCAAGTGCTCTACCAACTGAGCTACCGAAGCACGACTCACGCCCGGTACTCACAGCTTTACTTCTGCCAGTACCTCGTCTCCTACCTTCCAAACTTTACAGAAGCTCTCCTGCGAACCTTGCAGAACTAGCACTCCTGAAAGAAAGGATATTGCGGAGACATGGCTTAGCCACAGCCTGGGGGATGTTTCCAGAATGAGAAACATGCCCCAGACTGTGGCTAAGCCATGTCTCCGCAATATCCTTTCTTTCAGGAGTGCTAGTTCTGCAAGGTTCGCAGGAGAGCTTCTGTAGTTTGGAAGGTAGGAGACGAGGTACTGGCAGAAGTAAAGCTGTGAGTACCGGGCGTGAGTCGTGCTTCGGTAGCTCAGTTGGTAGAGCACTTGCCCACGAAAGGCAAAGGTCCCGAGTTCGAGTCTCGGTCGGGCACACAGTTTTAATCTGCCAGGAAGTTTCATATCAGCGCACACTCCGCTGCAGAGTGAATATCTCATTCTGGAAACATCCCCCAGGCTGTGGCTAAGCCATGTCTCCGCATTATCCTTTCTTTCAGGAGTGCTAGTTCTGCAAGGTTCGCAGGAGAGCTTCTGTAAAGTTTGGAAGGTAGGAGACGAGGTACTGGCAGAAGTAAAGCTGTGAGTACCGGGCGTGAGTCGTGCTTCGGTAGCTCAGTTGGTAGAGCACTTGCCCGCGAAAGGCAAAGGTCCCGAGTTCGAGTCTCGGTCGGGCACACAGTTTTAATCTGCCAGGAAGTTTCAAATGTCAGGATGCTTTAATCAAGGCCATGGCTGACCAACTGTCCTATTCTCAAAGCATGTTACGTACACTGTTTTATTTTGGCCCATTGACTGGCATTGTATTACCTTGATAATTCCTACATCATTGTGAGATGATCACTGAATGAATAAATAAATAAATTAAAAATAAAATAAATGTTTACTGGAGAAGTCATCTCTATGACTTGATAATGATTCTGACACTTAATCAAAAATATTGTCATCTTTCCCTTCGGTATGCTGGGGTTTGTGACCAATATCTACTGATCCATTCGATACTGCAATAATTTTGCATGCTGTGTTGACTGTTTCTGTCACTCCAAAGCTTTAGTATAGACTTTCTTTTCTTTCTGCCATACTTCCCATATTCTTTTAGCAAATTTCTTAATTAGTTAATTGTCCAGTCCTAACTACGGAACCATGACATCAAAAGGTGACAGCATTTTTCTACTGTAACACCCCCCCCCCCCCCCCTGCAAGGGGAGATACCTGTACAGATGTACAGATATGAACTTAAAGAGCTAAATATGCAAACTATGTATTGCAAATGTATATCCCAGTCTGTATGACTGTTGTTCACATAATAGCTCAACAATTTAGAAATGATATTATGTAAGTGCTCCATGCTCAATTAGTCTGTGGATAGAACAAGCTTGTTCATAATATCCAGATATGAAGTAATGTCAGACCTGTTTCATCAAGTCTGATACAAAATAATTTGGGTCAATGGAAGTGTCAGATTCCGCCTGTCTGCTTTGACCCATGTGTTGTTGTGTGTGCCTTCATTATGTTGCGGGGTTTATGAGTTGGTTGTGTTTGTAGATGTTGTCTTGTTGTGTTTAATCATGCCCTCTGGTGGTGGTGGTGGGGGGGGGGGGGAGGAGGGGAGGGGGGGGGGGGAGACTGTGTGTGCGTATTTATGATGTATTCATTGCGTTTTAATTCATGTTGGAATGTTTGATTTTTGGGTTTTTGAGGTGTTGCGGTTTTGATTTTATTTTTTCTAGTTGAAGGTGTTGGTGATTTGGTACTGTCAACTATGGCTGCCCTATGTAGGTCAAGGGAAATGTTCATTTTCGTAGTTTCAGTTGTAGGTGTTGGTGTTTTGGTAGTGTCAGCTGTGGTTGACCTATAGAGGCCAAGAGAATGCCCAATTACAATTTTCATACATGAAGGTGTTGTTTTTGTGGTATCAACAGTTGTGGTTGAGCTATATAGGTCAAGGGAAGTGTCCGATTCCTGTATATTTTGTTGGTGTAACAGAATGTTGTAATTTTTTTCCCCATTTTGTTTGTTTTCGGATCTTGGTGTGTGTGTGTGTGTGTGTGTGTGTGTGTGTGTGTGTGTGTGTGTTTTTACTGTTATATTTAGCATGTCCCCACCCTAAAACCCCAATTTCCTGCAGTTGTCCCGTTAATTTGACTGTTTTTGGAGGGAGATGTTAATGTCTTATCTATGTGTATTTTTGGGTTTGTTGACGTGTGTATGTAGTGACATCGATGGCACCAGATCGGAGACGCTTAGAATGGCCATTTCCATCATACTGATGATGTCATGGGTCAAAGACGGGTGGAATGGGACACTTCTCTAATCCCCAAAATATGTGTCCTGATCTGTAACTACGGTATTAGGTAGTCAAAATTTTAGATCCAGCTGTTCCCTATTGTACTAGCTTGCTGATCAGGAATTGCCACCATTGTTAAGAGCCTTGAAAAATTAGCTATGAATGTCATTTCATATTTATTTCCAGCAGGTGTCTTATTACAATGTCCTTAAACATCAAGTTCAGTCATCAAAAAATGCTTAAATACTTCCGGTAGCATTTGCAATGGGGTTTTTTGAAGACTAAGATCAGCTCTTTGTGCACAAGACATACAGTCTTATGTATTGCTTGACATCACATTTCCTTGTTTGCTGCCAGAATCTTTCCATTACACTGTCTGTCTGGCGTCCTCCACAACCTGTCAACACATGGTCATCCACCTGCTGAGCACTTTGAACTTCCTCGAACATTGTTGGAACAACTATGCATGGTTCGCATTTCATCGTTCTGCAGAGCAAGCTCACTTGCATCGTAAACTGTGGTTTGACCTAAATGCCTGACAGTCTTTGTTGGCCACTTGTGCTCTCTGCAGGTGTGTTGAACATTTTCCTAAAATGTTTATAACTGCAACTTTCCTACTTTGCGTACCTGCATTTGTGTGCTTCTTGTCCTGTTTGTATTCTACCTGAAAATAAAACTTGCTGCATTTTGAGCGCCCATCTTGTTAACCTACTAGACATGTCTTTTAGTTCCAACAACAATTTTAATGAAGCGTAGTTTGTGACAATTTCCATCCACACAAGAAGCATCGAAAGTACACTATCCCACGTATTATCACCAACACCACCTTTTCCAGAATGGAATAGCTGTGCTCCATTTCATTCAACTGCCTCAACACATATTTTTAAACTGTGACTGGCCAGTGTTTGGCTCTCAAAATAATTTATTTTTTTGTTCTGAAGAAGATTCCATTACTGGAACCGAAACCTAGGTAAACGAGTAAAAATTACCTTGCAACTGAAGGCTGAAAAAATTGTTTATTTTCTATACATATAAGGTTGCTGACGCGCTGCATTATGTTAAAGATTCAAGGGCTTCTACAATCTCTGCAAAATCCTTTACGAATTTGCAATAATAATTGCACTAACCCATGAATGGCTGTAGTTTTGTTCTTCGTGGTGATGTAAAGTTTCGGATTGCCTCTGTTAGGCAAGTATTGGTTTCAACATTTTTCCTGCTAATCACATGCTTCAGATAATTTACATGCATCTGCACAAAAAGGGACTCATCTATACTAAGCATCAGTTGTGGAGATCACAGCCCGTTGAATACTCTTTTGTGCGATTCACATGCTCTGGTAAATCCTTTGAGAATATGATATCATGCATATATACTATGACAGTTTTCAGCTTCAACTCACTTATAACCTTATCCAAATGGTATCTGTTTACACTGATAATGTCCTCATGGGACCATGACAGTAATCTTGGTTCTATCCTCAAAGACTACCTCCAGCTGGTGGTAACCACTTCTGAAATCCATTGTTGTAATGTACTGGTAGGTATCCTCCTAGGTTATCTAATGTTTCTGTATTATTAGGAACCACATATGCAACCGTCACGGTCTTTGCATTTAGGTAGCCGTAATTGCTACAGAATCTGTACTTTCTGATAACATCTGTTGACCTTTTGGCACAATGAAAACATCTAGGCGCCATAGGCTGTCAACGTACTCAATAATACCTTGTATGCCAGCTGCTGACCTATAAATTCCTCTATTACAGATTGAAGGTGCCTGGCTATGTGGTATGGCTTCCTACGAAATGGCACACTGTTACCTGTAGGTATGTGGTGTTGGGTACTGATGTTACTGGTAAAGGACCCTACATTTGAAATAAACCCACAAACGGCAGTAATAAAACTTTCATTACCTGCTAATCACTGCCTTCCAGTGATCCACTTTTACTTTTAAAACTGCAGGACTGATGGTTGGTTTGCTGCTCTGGCCATCAAATGATCTACCAATATGTTCCTCATCTCATACTTCTAATGTGGCAACCAGTAGGCCCTTTGGCAGCCTAATCATGCCCATGCTGAACTTAACCAGGCTTACAGGAGCCATAAATTCCAGATTAATATAACTTGCACACACTACAGTTCTACACACAAAGCAATGTATTCTATCCAATTCTTCATTTTCCCTAACATTTCCTTCAAACAGTCACAAATCCGCAGGCTCTTGTGCTTTAACAAATGACACCTTAAAGGTGCTACTGCTGTCTCTGTAAATTGACATGGCCCAAAACAAAAACACTCCACATACCTTCAATGACAAAAAAGTTACTCATCACAACAAACTGTGAGTAACCACAACAAATTGTGCTGGTATGCTAAACAGAGCTGTAGATTTACATTCACTGCCACTGTAGTCTTGAGGTGCAGACAATTCTGACACCAATGTTGCAGCTTGAGTGCTGCCATTGTCTTCTGATCAGGACGTCGAGAGAACATTGAGGGTAAGTGGTCCAGTGCATACCATATGGCATCCATGATAAAGTGATGTAAAACCATTCATTGGCCGAGCTGAGTTTACAAAGTTATAACTGATTTCAGAGCCGAAGTTGGCAGTGAGGACATGGGCCATGAAGGAGTGAGGATGCCTTATGAGCAAGTTGTGCCAGCACTGCCACAGATTAGTGCCATAGCTGCATGCTGTGCTAGTGACAGTAGCGGAGTGAGGAAGGGGCTGCCCACCCAGACATGCTGTGACGACCCAGTGCAGCTACCACCTAGGTGCTCTCAATGAGAGCCTGTTGTGCCCTCAGGCATATATTGCCAACTGTCATCCAGGATTCCAGTTCTCGTGAATGTTAGGCACTAGTCACCTACCACTGATTGACCAAGACTGCAGCAGATGCTCGCAAGTCAGCCAGGAGGCTGCGCGGATGCACCTCATTTCACTGGTACAAATATGGCTGCTTGCAGAGCATCCATGATGACTCAGTAGTGGAGGAGGGCTGGCCACTTACCAATCTTCTCACCTGCGATGACCCAGAAGGCTGCAACAGCAGACCACAGCTGCGGAAATTATCATGTTGCTGCCTCTTGATGCTGAAGTCAGCAAGCATGTAGCAAGCTGGCCATCATCGATCAGTATTATGTTGTTTCACTTAAACTCAATAGACTGTCTTTCTCCCTGTGGTTCTAGAGACATGGACAGAACGGCAGCACAACTGAATGCGTTCTTGAGCTCTGTAAGTCTGTCTATTTAATGGGTTGACCTGTGGACCTATGACGTAGTGGCTCTGGATGTACGAGTGCTGTTGTCTTTAATTATCAGACCCATCAGTGCTCCTTGCAGTGCTGTGGTAATTTCAGTAATGATCCCAGGTTGCTGAGCTCGATTGTTTTTGCCTATGATCGATTTTGTAGCAGCATTTGGGAGGCAAAGTTACAGTGTTTTCTCACAGTACCTTGTTAAGTAGCACAGCAGTGCTTGTATTACTGTCTACCCCATTCTGAGGTCTGTTGCATTGGTGGTAAGCCTTGTTGACAAACGACTGGCACTCTAGCCCAGTGCTAACCTACTCTGTTCAAAGCTCCCTGGTGGAACTTTGGTTAAAGTTTAAGCCTGCACAACAATATTTTTCTGCTGTGCAATAATAATATGGAGTAGTCAACGGTTTCACCAAGCCAACTAAAAGTTTTTAAACTGTCAATCCTCTGTTGCTAGGAATATAATGTTAACTACTGTAAGGCTATGTAGGAACGTAATTTCAGTTACGATTAATATTTTGTTCTAAATGTCTTATTTCAGTTGAAAATGCAGAACTTCAAGTGAAAGAGTGTTGTTGACACACTGCAGACTTTATTGCTTTTAAACGTTTATCATCAAGGTACACAATCTATCTAGGATCACACTCTTTTCCACCGAGTTCATAACATGTAAGATGACATCAATGAACACTGCTGCTGAAGAAGGTTCATAATAAACTGCGGTGATGCACATACCGCAAAACTGATGCACACATATCTAACCTCAAAATCAATAGGATTGCTATAGGGTGGCACTAAAAGGTCAATTTTATCAAATTCTTCGTCATTACAAACAAATGAAACATTTTATTTGCAACAAGGCATAAAACGACAAAAAAATGGGGAAAAAGGTTTATGGACTCTTGTGAAACCTAATTTGTGGCGAGAGCTAGCTAGGTCTGCAAACAAATCTGCAATCCTACTGCTCCCAAACAGTTTTTTAGAAGGGTAATACGAACTTCTTAAAATTGAATTTTTCGTGAGCTGTACACGTGCCGCTTTCTACTGTCATGTTTATGGTTTTGTTGGGTGCTATGCTATCACAAAGGCTGCTTCGTTCAACCGCACAAATTCCTATCTTAAAAAATATGAACAACACCGCGCTCTGTAAGATCATCTCCAATTTATTTTATAGGCTACCGACTCCGGCGATATAACACGCAGTCATCGGGCCCCAAACCACAAAACAGGGGTATCTGTGTGAAACGTTTCTTCGTGGCTGGGAATGCACGTAATTTTGAGACCTTACTTCGTGTAACACTGTGCACAGTACACTGTTCTAATTATTAGGTTTGATTAGTGCACACTCTTTTAGGTAAACTTGCCTGCATAAATCTGTTATGTGGTCACGGACATTTTAACTACTCCGTTATCGGCTTATCCACATTCAGAGACTTTCATATTGTTATCCAACACATTACATAAGAAACAGTTTGTGGAATATCGGTATGTGGTACCCTTGTTTTCACACTTACTCAGATACTACTATTTAATGACAAATATACTCTCTTGCATATACAGTTTGTGCCTTTTTTTTATATAACTCTCGTTGGTAATATTGCTGGTAATTTGGTTGTTTAGGGACTGATGATGGCATATTACATCGCCAAAACCGTGGCTTAAAAAATAAACTGGACGTGACGGTGTTCCTATTACCATACCATACCATACCATACCATACCATACCACTCCACCCCCCTTTAGAAAAAACGTAGTATCAGCTGCTGTTCGCCCATTCAGCAAAGGACAAATGGATGCGTCCAACTCCTCCTGTTGACAGATGGACAGCGAACATCGAATTTCTGCCACATCATGCCATCAACACCACACACAGAAATGAATGAGGGGCAAGGTTTACTGAAACGTTTATACAAGCGGCATCTCAACTTTCAGTTTATCTGATATTCGTTCCAAATACAAAATTTCGCAAACAACTGCCGCAGCAAAACGCATAAGTACTGTTGCCGCTCAGAAAGCATTTCACAGTTGTGCAACCAACACAAAAAAAAACCTCACCATATTCGCTCTGCGTTGCCACTACACGTCAGTATACTTTCCAATTGTAACTTCTCACGTGTACTTCGAACTCAACTGCTCATACTCGAGTCGTCGAGTGGCAATTTGGTAGGTGTTGGCGTCAATCTCCCCACCACCAGCTTGCTACGCCAAAGATCTTCATCTGCGTAGGACGCGCAGAAAGTGCATCTTGAAAGACGACAGACGCATTGTGCAAATTGCAGTGTTGTTGATGTTGTGATGGTAGTGCGGTGTTATGAGGTTGTGGGTGTTGATGTTAGAGTGGCATAAAAACGTTAGCAGTCATGACTGCCTGTAATATTAGCACAGGGGAAAGTTTACTTGCTTTAATCGATGACATAGAAATCATAGCAAAGTATGTAACACAGTAGTGTATAAATTATTATCGAGAACTGCCGTTAATAACGATCAGATTGTTAATTTTTTAATCAAGATAATTTTGTGTAGTAGACCTCATAATTTGTTCATTTCAAGGGAGCTAATCGAAAATACAATAGTCCAGAAACACCAGAAGCTGTCAAATTCAGAACATGCACAAATTACGGAATTGTTGTTGGCAAAGGACAAGCAGCTCAAAGAGACGCTCAAATTGGCAGCAGAACAAGCAAAAATTAATCAAAGAATGGAAGCCCTGAAAGCAGAAGTGGAAAGACAAGATCAGTACATTCAGAACTTGCAGAGACAACTGAAAGAAGCTGAACAGATTTTAGTGAGTAACAATGAATAGCCCTTCATAGATTTTATTCTTTGTTGTAGAGTTACAATCTTGAAATTTCCTCGGATTTCAGACAGCTTTTTGTATTGCTGTTTTTGTTGGTCGTCAACTGAGGACCTTCTAACTTGACTACGATTAATTAATTACCTGGAACCAACTGACAGCACCAGTTCCACTTTTTCAATCACAACGACCGGTTTCAGCCACAAACATTTTCAAGAGATAGTCATTGGAGCGTCGTGAGAGTACACGGCGCAGATTAATTAATGTACGCCACTTTGCTTCTCTATTTGCCCTGGCTTATTTAACTCACTGTGCTTACTAATGCCATCGTTTTGACAATTTTTTGTTATGAATGTGGAATATTTTAAAAGGTCATAATATTTTCATTTTATTTTTTATTAGTAGTAGTAGTATGGCTTACATGGCCACATTAAATTCTTGTTTAAGGACATCATAAATAAATTGTTAAACGTATTGAAAAATTCGCACTATAAGCAAACATACAAAAATTTTATAACTGAAGATACAGGTCTTAACCAGCCCACACATGTTAGTGTCACCAAAGGCAGTTTGCTGGGTTCCCCAAGAAATTTTGATAATAAAAACTCTACAGTTAGGTTTTGAGCAGTTTGCACAGCAACCCTACAGTCACACATTGGAGTGTCCTTGAACTCCCATTCATACAGATTCCCAAACTCTCCCTGCCATGTATGGGCTTCATGCACGGTTATCCACAATTTCCTGTGAATACCAAATCCATTCACATATTTAGTATGATCAGTAATGTGGCGAGAATACGCTGAAGCAAAATTCTGCCAAACATCTTTCCATTCTTGGTACACATCATATATGAAAGGTACATCTTCATTTAAAAGGTAGCAACAAACTTGTTACGACACATGTAAATGTTCAGTATACTAATGTACATATGATGATTTTTGGGCTATTGTAGCCATGAATCATCATATATTATTTTACAACACTTATTTACAGCATTTATTCAATTGGATGGATAAACAATCTACTCACCAAGCGGTGGCAGAACACATACATAAAATATTGTTGTGGTTGGCAAACTTTCGGAGCCAGTGGCCCCTTCTTCAGGCAGAATGGTTGAAGGGGAAGGAAGAAGGGTGAAGGCAAAGGACTGGAAAGGTCTAGGAAAAGAGGTATATTTTGGGAAAGTCACCCAGAACCACTCATCAGGGGAGACCTACTGTCTGTATGATAAGTACTACTCACAATTCTCCAACTAAATTGTTAATGTTTGCCAGATCTGATGCAGGGAGATTGTATGTCCTTCCAGTTGGTGTCACTGTATCCACTCTTGTCATAATGTCACATTTTCTGATGATGCAAGTGTCTGGTTTGGCAGGAAACAAATGACTGAGATGGTCCATGTGGATGCAAGAAGTTGACCTTTACTTCACCTGGTTCTTCACATGTTCGTAAGACATATGCAACCCACCCAATGACTGCCATACAGACAGGCAACAAATCCATGTATATTTGTTAACAGCATTTCATTCACCATAGCAATCACTGACTCTACTCTACTCACTAAAGAAGCTGAATATGCAGAATATGTCTTAGTCTTTACTAAACCGTTGTTAGCAGGTATTGCACAGTGAAACTTATGGGTACCTGGAATCGTCCTTGCAATTTTGAAATATTTTCAGTTTGGCTATATCTTCATCATGATTGGAAACTGATGTATAATGGAAGACACATGAAGGAATATTTTCCTTGCACCACTCAGACAATTGTCATGATGTCAAGATACTATTTTTGTAAGGTCACTTGAGGCTGGGAAGCCTTGCTAATGTCTTTACAGTCCCTGCTATCCCATCACAATGTTCTTTACCAAGCACTGTAGCAGAAAAATGCCATTCTGCTGTAACATCAAAATCTTCTTAATGGTAAGACAGATTCATAAAGTTCTTTCGTGCTTTGTATTTGAAAACTGACATTTTAAGCAATTGATGAAATTTGTCTGGAAAGAATAAACACACACTGTATCATGCCGAAGGCAGTCAGATATTTCCACATATGATACATGTTGTATTTCATTAGTGCCTGAGTCTCTGTAGTAAGCTGCAAATGGGTGAAATGTAGCCTGTGAATTATTCCAGTGGAATCCTTGTACCTCATCCTGAATGGTGAAGTAGTAATTTTCTGCAAAGTCACAAAGAACAAGAGACTTAAGACCTTCTTTAGTGATTTTACAGAAATGTGACTGCTGCTGGGAGATAAATGAGTGTTGTTGTAACCTCAGTGCACACACCTCAATGAAATCATCTGTTGACTTCGTTATAGCCCTCTAGAACTACTCTGCCTGTAGCTAACCAACACTAACATGCAATTTCGTCAATGCAGTTCTTACCATACAGATAATCAGTTAGTCTTGTCACACCTAGACAATAGGGACATGAACCTAAGAAACATGCTGGTAGTGCAGAATTACATGTAACAAATGCTACACAGTGCTTGTACGATGGTAATGTGTATTCTTCACTCTGTGTTAGTGCTTTAAGTTTACAACCTTCAATCATTAACTTGAAATTCTGGTGCAGGACACACACACAAACACTGGCATTGGCAAGAACGCTGTGCTTTGGCCACAACTCACAAAATTTGGAGAACCCAATATCTATATATAGGTATTTATCTTTGAAATATGCACACAGTTCCTTAAGGTTGTGCAACACTAGCTGCTTTTGTTTATGTATTGTAATTACAATTTTCTTTCACAGACGCGAAGTCTTCTCATGAACAGTTTTCTCACATAATGTCTTACCTGGCTTTGGATTTGGTGTCACTAATATACCATGTTCTGCTACTGTTTTGCTCTCTGTACCATGTAATCTGAAGCAGAAAATTCTTTCATAGTTTTCCTTATACTCCAACTCTTTGGAAGTGCAGTTACAATTTGTGTTTTGTCACACATACGGTCTGAATTGTGAAACTTATCTTTCAGCTATGTGATAATTTCACTTTCTCTATTTACACTCTCTTCTTTTTCCAGTTTTGCTTTCGATACTTTTTCTCACTCAGAAGGCTTGTTTTCTTCACAGGAGATTCACCTAAATACTGAAGCCAGATCTGATGCTACTTCATCTTCACTTAAATCTTCTCCGGAAGTACCTGGAACAACTGAGGCAACACCTGCAGTGATTGTTGGGTTTTGCTGTATTGTTTTTTCTACATTTACTGCAAATTTTTCCACCGTACAATACATTAGGATATATGTATATCATCCACTCCTGAACATTCCTTAAATTCTTCTGCACTCTTGCATGGCCTTCTTTCCTAAACGGATTGCAGCAATACAATTTTGACTTGAAATCCATTTTTTACTAAATATTACTTTATGAGACATTTACACTGCACTTTGTTAAACAAGCCACAGCCATAAAACATATGAAACAAAATTTGCATAATATATAGAGATCAGTGGACTAATGATGACTGGTTGAAATAACAGTCTACCTGATTGCCTGTTCACTAAAACAGGCTGATAATGTTGATTGACTGAAATAAAAATCTCTCTGATTGGCTGTTCTTAGGGAGAAATATGAAAGAACTTGTCTGAATAAAAGTAACTGCTATTGGCTGGTGTTATAGAAAAAACTGGATACATAGCTGCTTACTGCATGTTGATGGTGTACTTAAGTTGACAAAATAATTTCTTGTGCCTGATGCCTTTGGTGTGCTGTCCTGATATTTACCATATTTATAGTAACATACTGGAGCAATTATTATTATTATTTTTTTTTTCAAAAAAATTGAAGATGAGGTGTTTGAGATATTCAAGGTCAATGACCTTTAGCATGAAAATTCTTAGAAACCTGCCATGTGGCATATCAATGTAAAGATCTATTCGTTAGCTTTCCAGTGGTACCATTTTAATTGCTGTAACTGAATTAGAACCAGAATTACATCAGTTATGTTGTGAGATACACATGTAAATTTAGCACAAATTCCAAACTTTCCAGACCTGTAACTTTCTTCACAGTTGTAATACACATTTGCAAATTGGCATTTTTCCATATCTTATCTGGGTCATTGAATGCACCAAATTTGAAAAAAAAAATTGAGAGGGTCAGGTTGAGAGGTGCGTTGAACTGACATGGAATGATCCATTTACAGTGATTGCATTACTGCACTGAATTTATACTGAAGTCAGGTAGTATGTAATAAATTACCAGAGAAGGAAAGTTGCTACTCACCATATAGTGGAGATGCTGAGTCGCAATAGGCACAATAAAAAAGATTCACACACACGCGCACACACACACACACATTCACATAAACGCAACTTGCACACACATCTGCAGTCTCAGAGAGCTGAGACCACACTGTGAACAGCAGCACCAGTGCATGATGGGAGTGGCGACTGGGTGGGGGTAAGGAGGAGGTGGGGAGGGGGAGGGATAATATGGTGGGAGTGACGGACAGTCAAGTGTTGTAGTTGAGACGGGGGCAGGCGAGAAGGTGCGGAGGGTGGAGGGGGCAAGTAGCAGAAAGGAGAGAAAATAAAAGACTGGGTGTGGCGGTGGAGTGACGGCTGTGTAGGGCTGGAATGGGAACAGGGAGAGGGATGGATGGGTGAGGACAGTGACTAATGAAGGTTGACGCCAGGAGGGTTACGGGAATGTAGGATGTATTGCAGGGAAAGTTCCCACCTGCGCAATTCAGAAAAGCTAGTGTTGGTGGGAAGGATCCATATGGTACAGGCTGTGAAGCAGTCATTAAGATGAGGGATACCATGTTTGGCAGCATGTAAAGCAACACAGTGGTCCACTTGTTTCTTGGCCACAGTTTGTCGGTGGCTGTTCATGCTTGTTGGTTGTCATGCCTACATAGAATGCAGCACAGAGGTTGCAGCTTAGCTTTTAAATCACATGACTGGTTTCACAGGTAGCCCTGCCTTTGTTGGCATAGGTAATGTCAGTGACCAGACTGGAATAGGTGGTGGTAGGAGGATGTATGGGGCAGATCTTGCATCTAGGTCTATTATAGGGGTATGAGCCACGAGGTAAGGGATTGGGAAAGGGGTTGTGTAAGGATGGATGAGTATATTGTGTAGGTTCGGTGGACGGCAGAATACATCTACATCTACAGCCATACTCCGCAAGCCACCTGACGGTGTGTGGCGGAGGGTACCTTGAGTACCTCTATTGGTTCTCTCTTCTATTCCAGTCTCGTATTGTTCGTGGAAAGAAGGATTGCCGGTATGCTTCTGTGTGGGCTCTAATCTCTCTGATTTTATCCTCATGGTCTCTTCGCGAGATATACATAGGAGGGAGCAATATACTTCTTGACTCTTCGGTGAAGGTATGTTCTCGAAACTTTAACAAAAGCCCGTACCAAGCTACTGAGCGTCTCTCCTGCAGAGTCTTCCACTGGAGTTTATCTATCATCTCCGTAACGCTTTCGCGATTACTAAATGATCCTGTAGCGAAGCGCGCTGCTTTCCGTTGGATCTTCTCTATCTCTTCTATCAACCCCATCTGGTACGGATCCCACACTGCTAAGCAGTATTCAAGCTGTGGGCGAACAAGCGCACTGTAACCTACTTCCTTTGTTTTCGGATTGCATTTCCTTAGGATTCTTCCAATGAATCTCAGTCTGGCATCTGCTTTACCGACGATCAACTTTATATGATCATTCCATTTTAAATCACTCCTAATGCGTACTCCCAGATAATTTATGGTATTAACTGCTTCCAGTTGCTGACCTGCTATTTTGTAGCTAAATGATAAGGGATCTATCTTTCTATGTATTCGCAGCACATTACACTTGTCTACATTGAGATTCAATTGCCATTCCCTGCACCATGTGTCAATTCGCTGCAGATCCTCCTGCATTTCAGTACAACTTTCCATTGTTACAACCTCTCGATACACCACAGCATTATCTCCAAAAAGCCTCAGTGAACTTCCGATGTCATCCACAAGGTCATTTATGTATATTGTGAATAGCAACGGTCCTATGACACTCCCCTGCGGCACACCTGAAATCACTCTTACTTCGGAAGACTTCTCTCCATTGAGAATGACATGCTGCGTTCTGTTACCTAGGAACTCTTCAATCCAATCACACAATTGGTCTGATAGTCCATATGCTCTTACTTTGTTCATTAAACGACTGTGGGGAACTGTATCGAACACCTTACGCAAGTCAAGAAACACAGCATCTACCTGTGAACCAGTGTCTATAGCCCTCTTGAGTCTCGTGGACGAATAGTGTGAGCTGGGTTTCACACGACCGTCTTTTTCGAAACCCATGCTGATTCATACAGAGTAGATTTCTAGTCTCCAGAAAAGTCATTATAGTCGAACATAATACGTGTTCCAAAATTCTACAACTGATCGACGTTAGAGATATAGATCTATAGTTTTGCACATCTGTTCTACGTCCCTTCTTGAAAATGGGGATGACCTGTGCCCTTTTCCAATCCTTGGGAATGCTACGCTCTTCTAGAGACCTACGGTACACCGCTGCAAGAAGGGGGGGCAAGTTCCTTCACGTACTCTGTGTAAAATCGACCTGGTATCCCATCAGGTCCAGCGGCCTTTCCTCTTTTGAGCGATTTTAATTGTATCTATCCCTCTGTCGTCTTTTTCGATATCTACCATTTTGTCATCTGTGCAACAATCAGGTAGAGAAGGAACTACAGTGCAGTCTTCCTCTGTGAAACAGCTTTGGAAAAAGACATTTAGTATTTTGGCCTTTAGTCTGTCATCCTCTGTTTCAGTACCATTTTGGTCACAGAGTGTCTGGACATTTTGTTTTTATCCACCTACCACTTTGACATAAGACCAAAATTTCTTAGGATTTTCTGGCAAGTCAGTACATAGAACTTTACTTTCGAATTCATTGAACGCCTCTCGCATAGCCCTCCTCACACTACATTTCGCTTCGCGTAATTTTTGTTTCTCTGCAAGGCTTTAGCTATGTTTATGTTTGCTGTGAAGTTCCCTTTGCTTCCGCAGCAGTTTTCTAACTCAGTTGTTGTACCACAGTGGCTCTTTTCCATCTCTTACGATCTTGCTTGGTACATACTCATCTAACGCATGTTGGGCGATGGTTTTGAACTTTGTCCACTGATCCTCAACACTATTTGTACTTGAGACAAAACTTTTGTGTTGAGCCATCAGGTACTGAGTAATCTGCTTTTTGTCACTTTTGCTAAACAGAAAAATCTTCCTACCTTTTTTAATATTTCTATTTACGGCCGAAATCATCGATGCAGTAACCGCTTTATGATCGCTGATACCCTGTTCTGCGCTAACTGTTTCAAATAGTTTGGGTCTGTTTGTCACCAGAAGGTCTAATATGTTATCGCCACGAGTCGGTTCTCTGTTTAACTGCTCAAGGTAGTTTTCAGATAAAGCACTTAAAAAATTTCACTGGATTCTTTGTCCCTGCCACCCGTTATGAACGTTTGAGTCTCCCAGTCTATATCCAGCAAATTAAAATCTCCACCCAGAACTATAACATGGTGGGGAAATCTACTTGAAACATTTTCCAAATTATCCTTCAGGTGCTCAGCCACAACAGCTGCTGAGCCAGGGGGCCTATAGAGACATCCAATTACCATGTCTGAGCCTGCTTTAACTGTGACCTTCACCCAAATTATTTCACATTTCGGATCTCCGTCAATTTCCTTCGATACTATTGCACTTCTTATCGCTATAAACACGCCTCCCCCTTCACTGTCCAGCCTGTCTCTGCGGTATACATTCCTATTTGAGTTTAGGATTTCATCACTGTTTGCTTCTGGTTTCAGCCAACTTTCTGTCCCTAGTACTATATGGGCGTTGTGACCGTTTATTAATGAGATCAGTTCTGGGACCTTTCTATAGACGCTCCTGCAGTTTACTATTAGCACATTAATATTGTTATTCCCTGTTGCATTTTGCCTACTCCTACCTTGCCGCATCTCAGGAGACGTCTTGTTGGGCCTAGGGAGGGAATTCTCTAACCTAAAAAACCCACATGTGCACTCCACACGTACTCTGCTACCCTTGTAGCCGCTTCCGGCGTTTAGTGCACGGCTGACCTATTCAGGGGGACCCTACATTTCTCCACCCGATAGCGGAGGTCGAGAAATTTGCACCCCAGATTTCCGCAGAGTCGTCTGAGCGTCTGGTTTAAGCATTCTACTCAGCTCCAAACCAGAGGACTGTGATCGGTTCTGGGAACGATACTACAAATAGTTAGCTCAGATTCCACCCCGCGAGCGAGGCTTTCTGCCTTCACCAATTCCGCCAACCGCCTGTACAAACTGAGGATGATCTCTGAACCCAGATGGCAGGAGTCATTGGTGCCGACATGAGCAACAATTTGCAGTCGGGTGCACCCAGTGCTCTCTGTCGCCACCGGCAGGGCCTCCTCCACATCTCGGATGAGACCCCCCAGCAAGCAGACAGAGTGAACACTGGCCTTCTTCCCTGACCTTTCCGCTATTTCCCTAAGGGGCTCCATCACCTGCCTAACGTTGGAGCTCCCAATAACTAATAAACCCCTCCCCCCGTGTGCCTGCTCGGACCTTGCTGAAGGAGCGGCCACATGTCCACTCACAGGCAGAGCGGGCGACGCCACACGGCCAGCCTCCACATTGACCCTCCGCCTCATGCGCTGCGAACGCCGCTGAACCCGCCACTCCCCTTGGGGAGAGGGTGGCGCAACCGCACCCGGTACCCGCGAAGATGTCTCGACAGCAGGGACAGTGGGTGAAGCATGTAGCACCTGGGGTGTACCATGCGACACACCAGACTCCTCACTGCCGCTACACTCTGAGGCAGCAGCCTGAAGACGGCTGACCGCACCCATCAACACGCTCAGCTGTTCGCGAACAGTGGCCAGCCCCTCCTGCGTCCGTACACAGCAGTCACACATCCTATCCATCCTAAGAAATCAATTTACTGTAGAGAGTTAATCAACTTTTAACTAGACTGCTAATTCACTAAAGGCAGCTGATTGTTGACTAAACTGTGGTTGCTAGACACTTCTTGTAGAAAACAATGAAAATAGCACTACCTGTCTCTGGACTGTATTGAAAACAAACACTAGCACTACTGGCACTATGGTTGACTAAAGGGACTCTCTCTGACTGTATTCAAAACAAACACAAAATCTATGGAACACTATTACTAGCACTCGACAATTAAAGCTTCCTAAAAGCAAAAACACACGGAAGAATAAGTGACAAGTAAGAAAAATACAGTTAATACTTAAATTAACTTAGCTCGCTGCACAGCAGACGGCAGTTACGACGACACCTATCATGGTAGGAGGGGTGGGAAGGATAGTGAGGAGGACATTTCTCATTTCGGGGAATGACGACAGGTAATCAAAACCCTGGCAGAGAATGTAATTCAGTTGCTCCAGTCCCAGATGGTACTGAGTTATGAGGGGAATGCTCCTCTGTGGCCAGACTGTGGGACTTTGGGAGGTGGTGGGAGACTGGAAAGATAAGGCACGGGAGACTTGTGTTTGTACAAAGATGGGAGGATAATTATGGTCATTGAAGGCTTCAGTGAGACCCTCAGTATATTTTGTGAGGGACTGCTCGTCACTGGAAATGCGACGACCAAGTGTAGCTAGGCTGTACGGAAGGGACTTCTTGGTATGAAATGGGTGGCAGCTGTCAAAGTGGAGGTATTGCTGGTGGTTAGTAGGTTTGATATGGACGGAGGTACTGATGAAGCCATCTCTGGGGTGAAGGTCAACATCTAGGAAGGTGGCTTGTCGGACCATATGAAGCAAATGGGGGAGAAGTTGTTGAGGTTCTGGAGAAATGTGAATAAAGTGCCCTCACCTTCAATCCAGATAGCAAAGATGTCATCAATGAATCTGAACTAGGTGAGGGGTTTAGGATTCTGGGTTTTTAGGAAGGATTCCTCTAGATGGCCCATGAATAGGTTAGCATAGGATGGTGCCATGTGGGTGCCCATAGCCGTACCGCGGATTTGTTTGTAGGTAATGCCTTCAGAGGAGAAGTAATTGTGGGTGAGGATATAGTTGGTCATGGAGACTAGAAGGAGGTTGTTGGTTTGGAATCCATAGGGCATCTGGAAAGGTAGTGTTCGACAGCAGTAAGGCCATGGGCATTAGGAATGTTAGTGTACAGGGAGATGGCATCAATAGTGACGAGCAGGGCACCATGTGGTAAAGGGACAGGAACTGTGGAGAGTCGGTTGAGGAAATGGTTGTTATCTTTTATATAGTAGGTCGCCACTCCCATCATGCACTGGTGTTGCTGTTCGCAGTGTGGTCTCAGCTCTCTGAGACTGCAGATGTGTGTGCAAGTTGCATTTATGTGAGTGTGTGTGTATGTGTGTCTACTGCTGACAAAGGCCTTAATGGCCGAAAGTTTTAATTATGTGAATCTTTTTATTGTGCCTATCGCGACTCAGCATCTCCGCTATATGGTGAGTAGCAACTTTCCTTCTCTGGTATTGTTACATTCCATCCTGGATTTCCCATTGTTTGATTTGAGTATGTAATACATTGTATGATATAATAACCATTCCAAGACAAACTGGCAACCGTTTGGTCCTTTAGCAGACTAACCTTGTCCTTGTCAAAATTCTCCAAGCTCGCAGGAACCATAAATTCTCCATCTATATCTGTAACACACACTATGCTCCTACGTACCATACAGTGCAACTTATATAGCTCATCGTTCCAGGCCGATGGCTCTTCCATGCACAATTCCCTTGGTGAGTTGGTACCTACACTACCTACACTAACCTAGATCAATTTCCCTGTACCTACTGGTATGATATCGAATGAATTAACCTTTGATATACATGTATGCAGTTTAGCTGGTAACACCTTCATGACAGGCGCAGCTTGTGACATTGTGTCACTATCAGCTCTCTTCCATAGTGGAAACAAAGCTCCACCAAGCTCAATCATACGCATGATGCTTATTTAGAAAATCAAGTCCAAGAATTGTCCAGCACACCTCATCAAAGTGTGGCAACACCTCAGTATGCTCCTTAAATGTTTCAAACCCAGTGGTAGAAGTGAGCAATCTTGTCCCGATTGATTTCACGCCATTGTCATATATGCCGTGTTAACCTGTACTGTAGAGACTGAAGTCTCTTCCTACCCAATAGGTCCAGACTGAAACTGACAAATGTGCATATGTGTTTACCAAGAATTTGTTTCTTATGATTAACTGCAACACTCTAGCAACAATCTGTCTTTGCACAAGTCCTTGGAGTGTGCTCTTTTTTAAATGACCTGTGATGGTCAGATCAGGGCACCCCTGTTTGCTTTTAAAGCGTGCTTCTTTCTATTGCGGCTGTCCTGCTTTCCACATTTGCAGTCACATGCCCTATGCCCAATCTCATCACATTCAAAGCATTGTAGCTGATAGCATTGCTTCTTCATGTGGTCCGCTCATCCAAATCTGTTGCATTTGACCTCAGAGGAGAAGACACCCCGGCACTCCATTTCTCAGTTGCAATATTGATCTCCTCCAGCTGTGTTTCAGTTCTGATACCTGAGGAAAAATCGCTAGGATTTTCCGTCTTCACCTGTTTGACATATTCACTGTACTCCTAGCGAAAGCATCTAAGGCCTATTC
Source organism: Schistocerca piceifrons (assembly GCF_021461385.2). Taxonomy (NCBI): domain Eukaryota; kingdom Metazoa; phylum Arthropoda; class Insecta; order Orthoptera; family Acrididae; genus Schistocerca; species Schistocerca piceifrons. Next base: position 1,020,520,370 of record NC_060138.1, on the reverse strand, counting down.
TCTGCTTCCCACAAGAAGACTTTGTCCATCTCCGCATTGTGCATCAATTCGTAACTCTGTGGGTATAACTTAAGATTTTTGTCAGAGAACACTTCTACTGACTTATTGTGTTTCTGTGTTAATCCCATGAGCTGTTCCCTAAAATCATATTCTGAATGTACTGGCGAAAAGGAGAAAGTACTTTGAAGATGGTGCGTTTGCAAAGGCGTGTCCACATGATTCCTTTTTCTTCACGTTCAATCGCAGACGCACGAGAAAAAAGAGAATGCATAAAAATTTGTGGAAAGAACGCATTTACCCAAGGACATTCTCTTGTCCTATACTGCCTTATTGCACAGGGAGTCTGCTATGGATCCCCTTTTTTGCTTGGGAGTTTGTGTTATGCACTTTGTGATGAAAAGAGAGCAGAAAAAGAAAACTCAAAGGTGACTGTGGGTAAAAAAGTGTCTAAATAACAGAGGTACAACAAATACTAGGTGACAACAATGTTTTGTTTGCAAATTTCAGATTTGTTGCTTGAGAAACTGCAGCAATAAGCCTGAACAGTAACATTTCAGTAGCTAGTAACTGGTGAATTATGTACTATTTTGATCTTTTGACTATCCATTTCGAAACAAAGCATTTCAGTGATCCCTGAAACTGAGAAATACTTGAGGGAGGTTCTTATCCATTATGTGATGCTTAATTAAGTTTCACCGTGTCATGTGTATTTTATTCTATGAAAAAGTTGTTTACACAACTTTAATAATGAAAGATTATGTGTAGATTAACACCCTTGGCCTCGACAAATTTGGGAATTTCGTTGACGCCAGAATTCCTTAGAATAGAGGTTGTGTTTTCCAATTTTGTATTTTTTGCATTATCAATGTCCTTCTTTTCAGTTTCTAGTTTTTTGAAGTGTTATACATGCCCTAGCCTTTATTTTGTTCAGATGTCAGGTTGCCCAGTTCTTGTACTATTAAGTTGTCATTACATGAATATTCACACACACTTCTTACATACACTTTTCATAAATTTCTGGCTTGTTCTTCTCTCTTTTCCTTCTTCAAAATTTACAATATGTTACTGGAGACTCTTTATCTAACACTTGATGCTGAGGGTATCACTCCTCGAATTATTATTCAAGCAATCTTTAGAAGCGGCATTTCATATGACTTCTCTATGTCTGTAGTCATCTATAAATTTAAGCATGCTTCCTTTGGAGTCAGCAGTCATTATTGCACACAAATTACCTCACTACTTAACGTAAACACACTACAAAATGAAACACACAGGGTCCCCAGCCACCCGTCGTCACCCGAAATAGTGCAAGAGATTCCCACCAAACCCAGGAAGCACTAAGCTTTTACACACAGCCTCCCATTTTGAGAAAATTGCCTATGCACAAATTTGCATACATAGTTGCGCAAAGTTGAACAGAAGAAAGACATCAAGTGATTCACTTGAAAAGAAGCATTTTGAGCTGCTGGTGAGTTGTTCTGAATTTCAAAAACAAGTCTGAAATAGTGGCTGCCATTGAATCCCCTCAACTTCCATTAAGAACAGTCATAAGAAGAGATTAAACAATATCTAATGATGTTTTTTCTAAGTGAAAAGAGACCTGGATGAGTATTGCTGTTTTTCATGCAATTGATGGGTCCACTAATGCAAGAGGCACTGCTCAGTTGCTGTTTTCTGTAAGGATGATTTTTAATTCATTTACTGTCAAAGAATAACCTTTGAAAGTGATTTATTTGGAAGATCATACAAGAGAAGAAGATTTTTTTTTTTTTTACCATGGAGCAACTCATCCTAACTGTGAAAATGCATATCCACAAGTTTGTAAGCATTACCACAGATGAAGCTCCAGCCTTAAGAGGTTCTAAAATGGTTTACACTAGGTTTTATCTCTTACTGTGATAAACTAGATGCAGAATTTAACTGTATACGACTTAATGCAGGTTGATAGCTTGTACAGATCTCCAATAGGAGATGTAAATTTTTTGAAAGATTTGAACTGCTTATGAGGAAAATTTTAAAATCTAAAACAAAAGTCATTATCTGTGGTTGTTCAACACTGAAATGATGAACACGTTACAAAGTTTAAATTTTACAATTACAGATTTGCAGGGAATAGTGCCTGCTTGGATGATATTTTAGTTAATTTTTCTATAGATATATATGATGATGTCAGGCTTGGTAGTGATGCACTAGCAGATCACGACCCACTATTTCTTAACATTCTGCTGTGATCGTTTGTCTAAGTCAGACACATCAGCCAGCATCAAATCTAATGCTACACATATAAGAAGCCAGAAATATGAATAGATTAATTTATTAACAATATTATGGGAAGGAAAGTTACTACTCATCATATAGTGGAGATGCTGAGTCGCAGATAGGCACTACAAAAAGACACTCACAATTATAGCTTTCAGCCATTAAGCCTTCATCAACAGTAGACACACATACGCACATGCACACACTCATGCAAACACAACTCACACACACGATTCTTGTATGTGAATTACATTTTCATGAGTGTTTGTGCGTGTGCGTATGTGTGTCTGTTGTTTACTAAGGCCTTAATGGCCGAAAGCTATAATTGCGAGAGTCTTTTTGTTGTGCCTATCTGCGACTCAGCATCTCCACTATATGGTGAGTAGCAACTTTCCTTCTCATAATATTGGTACATTCCATCCTTAATTTTCTATTTTTTGATTATATTAATTTATTTATTGACATAGTAGCAGATGTTAGTTGGGAGTTCGTATACAACATACAACCTGGGAAGGGTGTCTGAGAAGCAGTTTTTGATAATTTCCCACAGAAACTCACACAATTATGTTACTTCTGCATTAATAAAAATTAGCCCTAAGAATAAATAGAAAAAGAAACAATTAAAATGTTGTACGGTTGAGCTGGCTCACTGTAAGGAAGAGATGCTCAGACTTACACAGAATATATGAAAATTATTGTAAATAAAGTCTTGAGCAGTATGGCTTTTCTTATAGAATTTATTTATGGTGTAAAAAGAACTGTAAAGACAAACTGATCATGGCCAAAGAACTTTAATGTCTATGTTACATTGAAGGTGCTCCCAACAAATGGAAACCAGCATGGAACATCATCAGCTCAGAAAAATCCCAAACTCACACACAATATGCATTGCTGGACCTAGAAGAAGTAGATGCTTACATTCAAACCTCAGTGGACGAATAGAAATACAAAATTAAGCAAAAAGCACTTGTGCTTTAGATCTTCCGGGTGTCGAGCCTCATAAGATGTATGCCTCCCACTGGAATGTTGTCACCTGGATATTATAAAAGCTGTGTCAAGGTTCTCAAACTCAAGAAGTAAGGACTGTTATTGGTTCTCTAACAATGTAATTTAAAAAAATAATACATCATATCTGTCAGCCTCTTTCTGTCACTTTTATGTATGTTTAGAATCTGGAGTTTTCCCTGATGCACTCAAAATTGCTAAAGTGGTACCAATACTTCAAAAGGGACATAATCACCTGTCCCAAAAGTATTTCTATTGTCCCAGTTTTCTCCAAAGTTTTTGAGAATCTAATATACAACCGGCTAAATAACTATTTTGGAAAGCATGATCTCCTTTCCAGCCTGCAGTTTGTGTTCCAACATGGAAATAATACCACTGCTGCTGTCATTGAAGTTGTTAACCAGGTGTTAATTACATTTAAACATAAGGATCTGGTATTAGTTGCATTTTGTTGTCTCAGCAAAGCCTTTGACTGTATACCATTTATGGCATACATGCCAACTTTAACTATAATCAAGTTATATACAAACAACAGGAGGCACATTGAATCAGTTAAAAATAGATGCTCCTTTATGAAGGAAGATTGGACTGGAGTGCCACAGGACTCTGTCCTAGGTCCCTTTCTGTTCATCATTGCAATTAATGATCCAGCTTACCATGTGGGAGCAGTTTCAATTGTGTGTTATGCAGATGACACAACACTGCTCAAAACAGGCTATGACATGGCAGAACTGCAATAGGCAAAACAGGAAAAATTAGAACTTGCAATGAAGTGTGTTTTTTCCGAATGAACTCCTCTATGATCTTAATAAAACATAGGAAGCAATTCTGGGCTTAGCTACAGCTGTGGAACGTAAATCAGGTGATAGGCTTTCAAATTGATTTGAAATTGAACTGAGAGGAACGTACCACCATGTCAGCAAAAGAAAGAAGAAGAAAGAGGAGAAGGAGAAGTAGCAGTAGCAGTAATCAGAGTAATGAGCAAAGTGAAATCTAATGAAAAGTGCTGTCCACTCTTTATCAAGACATTAACTGTTGTTAGTCTATACATCTGCTCAGTGTTGCCTTATTTCATAAGTGAGTTCAACAGTAGAGAGACTATACACCCTCACAATACCAGAGGTAAACTGAACTTTATTATGCCGAGACACGAACTCACAAAGACTGCAAACTCACACAAAATAACATGCCCACAACTTCTTGTAAATTTTCAATATTTGCTTGGACATTGCCCTATACTATTTTCAAAGCTAAAGTGCATGACTGGTTACTCACTCACTCATTGTACAAGATGGCCAAACTATTTGAAATAAACAGGGCTGACATTAGTACTTGAGCATATTTCTAAAATATACGGAATTAAATTTTAAAGGTGTCAACTGTAAAGATTATTCTTAATTTTATATTTGATGCAGACTGTCTTATAAGTAGGACATCCACAACTAAAATAATTTTACACACTGAAAGGAACACTCAAACAAATCAAATTATGCTGAGGCACTGAATTGCATTGGTAAAACTGATTGAGAGCCAGTTTCCCCACATTAGCAGTTTTATTGTAGTCACTCAGATACTATAAAAATACTTATAAAATCTAATGTCCCATGTTATCTAAATATCTCCATGGATATTCCAAAGTGCAGTGAGCAGTACTGACACAACCACCAATTTAAGTCCACCTGAATAAAGCCAGTTGTCAGTGATAATTTACATTCAGAGAGTGCCAATGCCCCTAATATAAAAATGTTATAAAAGTTAGGGTGAGGGAGGTCAACTAGGAGTTATAAGTAGATCTAACTGAAAGAATAATTAAAATAATAATCTTGGACTCGTGTGCTACGTGAAACTGTCTAGAATGTTGAACATCTGAACATTGAGATGACATCGAAGAATACACCAGTGTCTGCTGCTCCCATTTTGACAACACCTATGTATGTGTCATCAGAAATAGTAGGTGTGTTCCTAAAATGAAAGTCTTTGTGAGACTCACCATCATAAATAATATGAAGGAAACAAGACCTAAGGAGAACGCTTATCAGAAGGTACTGGTGTGTGAGGAATGAACATTTATTCTGCATGGTAGTAAGGCTGTCAGAATTGGCTTCCTGGGTTAAAGGACGACGTAGCCTCTGTGACGAAATGTGGAGTCCAGGTAACAGTGGACCACTGAACACTGTAAACCAGTATGGTGCACAGATAACAACAGGAGTGCAAGGCGTGAGTGCAATCTACCACTGTTGGATTCTGAGAAAGTAGTATGCTGATTGGACCTAGGGACTCACTTACTACAGAGTAGATAAAAAAATTTATAAATTTGTGTTGCCATAGATAACGGTAAAAATATAAAAGATACTAATATGCCATTGTGTATAAAGACTTACTAATACACAAAATGTATAAAATACAAACTCTAAGAACCAGGACGCAAACTGATAGTACATAAGAGAAAGATTTGAGGGGGAGTTGGGAGGAACGGGATGGGGTTGATGGTTTGTGAGGGAGCTGGAGAGGGGGTGATGGTTTGTGAGAGAGCGGGGAAGGAGGGGAAGAAAATAACGAGGTGAGGGGAGGGTTATATTGGAAGGAGGGGATTGGTGGAGGAGAAAACAGAAACTGTATAATTTGTTACAAGAAACCATAAGCAGAATTATACAGCAATCCTATAATTAAAGTTACTCAAAAGACTGATATCAATATAATGGAAGGAAACATTCCACGTGGGAAAAATTATATATAAAAACAAAGATGAGGTGACTTACCGAACAAAAGCGCTGGCAGGTCGATAGACACACAAACAAACACAAACACACACACAAAATTCAAGCTTTCGCAACAAACTGTTGCCTCATCAGGAAAGAGGGAAGGAGAGGGGAAGACGGAAGGAAGTGGGTTTTAAGGGAGAGGGTAAGGAGTCATTCCAATCCCGGGAGCGGAAAGACTTACCTTAGGGGGAAAAAAGGACAGGTATACACTCGCACACACACACATATCCATCCACACATACAGACACAAGCAGACATGTCTGCTTGTGTCTGTATGTGTGGATGGATATGTGTGTGTGTGCGAGTGTATACCTGTCCTTTTTTCCCCCTAAGGTAAGTCTTTCCGCTCCCGGGATTGGAATGACTCCTTACCCTCTCCCTTAAAACCCACTTCCTTTCGTCTTCCCCTCTCCTTCCCTCTTTCCTGATGAGGCAACAGTTTGTTGCGAAAGCTTGAATTTTGTGTGTGTGTTTGTGTTTGTTTGTGTGTCTATCGACCTGCCAGCGCTTTTGTTCGGTAAGTCACCTCATCTTTGTTTTTATATATAATTTTTACTCAAAAGACTGGAAGACTTAAAAGATGCACAGATTATAAGAGTTAGTAAGCAGACATCTCCATTATCCAACATATCTTCAACATCCTAGTCGTCTTCTGCCACACCTCGGTAGACGTGACGCCAGCAGCAGTCGACCTTATGTTCGCCCTGAAGAAGGCCCCTGCAATGGGCTGAAACTGGTCGGCGCTAAATAAATAAAAAGTCCGATTAAGACTGTTTCCTTAATACTGAGTTAATTTATAGCAATCGCTGTTTCTCCACAACCATGTTGTCCAAACATCCTAGTCATCTATTGAATTTTGATTATTTAGGGTCTTTTGACTAACTTTAATTATGGGTTCACTGTGTAATACCGCTTATGGTTTCTTATAATCCGCTATATTTTGTCTTCTCATCCACTCATCCCCTCTTTCCAGCCCCACCCTCCCTGTCCTCGTCATTGCTTTACCCCTCCTTTCTTTCCTTTCCAGTTGCCTTTCTCCTTCCTACCACCTTCCACCATCTCACCCCCCACCCCCTATATTTGTAGGCAGAACTCATTTACTGGTGGTCAGGGAGGTTGTTAAAAAATCATTCGAAATCAGCAGAAGGAATCACCAGAAGTTCCAGAGTGCTACTAGCAGTCCAGCTAGCACAATGTCTGTACATAGGGAGTTATAATACAGATGGGGTGTAGTGGCCAAGCAGCTCCTTATAAACCACACATCTGAGTGACACAAGACTTGAGGTGGTGTGTAGAGCGATGCCATTGGACAATGAGTGACTGGAAGCAAGAGTGATGAGTCAGGATATACCCTGTGGCAATCAAAAGGAAGTGTTTGGGTTTGACAAATGTCTGGAGAAAGTTGACTGCCATCGTGTGTTTTACCAACATTTAAGTATGGAGCAGCTTGTGTTATGGTATTGGGGGGAGGGGGGTCATATTTAGTTTGTGATCCTCTTATTGCATTTAAGAAATGGTAAATGTTGAATGATATGAATACATTGTACAGGATTGTGTGTAGTGTGCTGTAGAGGAACAGTTTGGCGATGATGACTGTTTGTATCAGTATGACTGTGCATTCTGTCATAAAGCAGCATTTGGAAAGGAATAGTTTGTAGACACTAACATCTCTGAAATGGAGTGGCCTGCCCAGAGCCCGACCTGAACCGAATGGAACACCTTTGAGATTAATTAGAACGTCGACTTCACTTCAGATCCCATTGTCCAACATCTCTGCCTTCCTTGGTTTCAGCTCTTGAGGAAGACTGGACTGCCATTCCTCCACCTCATTGAAAATGTCTCCAGTAGAGTTCAAGCCATCATGAAGGCTGAAAATATCTCATATTAATGTCCATGAACTAGTGTCCGGATACTTTTTATCAGATAGTCCATGAAAAATATTTTATGTTCATGTGTTATGATCTTTTTCATAGGAATCAACATTGATTCCACAAACAATGATGTGGAATTCTGCTCACTTTATTGGTTGATGAGATCCATAGGGCCAGATAACTGTGGCCAGGTTGATGCCTAGTCCTTGACTTCTGAAAGGCCAGTGCAGGAATCTGATGAAATTGTTAGCAGATGGTGCTGATGCATAATGTATGTATTGCGCATAAATAGGCAGACACACTCATTAGTGTTTGATTGCATGATTGGTTATTAACCAGTGAAAACAACTACTACCATAAAATGCTGGGAGTAATGTCTCGAGACCAACAGAGAAATGATACACAAAAATAGTTGAAAGCAGATACCAACTTCAGATTCAAGAGAAGAAGCCTAGAAAGTATAATTCAGCTAAGAAAGAAGTGATTCACAAAACACTCATTCGACCAAGTCTTGAGCACTTCTTATTCTGGGACCCTTACAAAATAATATTAATAGAGGATATAGAGAAAATATGTAGAAGAGTGGTGCATTTTGCCATTTTTGCTTTTGTTGAGTATGTTGAAAAGCGTCACACAAATGCTCATCAAACTCAGTGGCGAAAACTACCAAAAAGCCACATCACTCAAAACTACTGCTAAAATTTCGGACATAGGCATTCCAAGAAGTCAGGTACCATATTACTTCTCCCTCATAGACAACTCACAAAATGATCATGGTGGAAAATCAGTGTAATTAGAGCTCATACATAACCAAACAATGAAAAATCCAGGATGGAATGATGACAATATTATGAAAAGGGTAGATTCTGCGCACCATGTGGAGATGTTAAATCACAGGCATGCGTAACAAAAAGACTGCTAAATGTGTGAGCTTCCTTCTAAAGTAGACATCACAAACACATTCATGCAAGCCCAACTCACACACAACCATTGTGCCTGACAGCTGAGGTTGGAGGAGATGATGAGTCACTGACAGGCACGACAGAAAGACTGCTAAACACGTGAGCTTTTGGCCAATAGGTCTTCTTTTGAAGTAGACAAAACACACACACACACACACACACACACATTCATGCAGGCACACTCGCACACACATGGCCGTTGTCTCTGAACTCAGTATCCAAAGACAGGAGTCGTGTGTGTGTGTGTGTGTGTGTGTGTGTGTGTGTGTGTGTGTGTGTGTGTGTGTGTGTGTTACCTACTTTAGAAGAAGTCCATTTCTCCAAAAGCTCACCTGTTTAGCAGTCTTTTCGTTGTGAAAGTCTGTGACTCAACATCTCCTGTAAATCATGACTAAAAATCTGTATTTTTCACAATATTGTCAGATTTCATACACAGGCATACTGACAGTCACCCTTCCCATGTAATGTTTTCAGTCTGATAACTGTGATATAGTGTCTTAACTCGGATCCAGTTAAGTGCTTCTTTTTTTTTTTTGCACCAAATGTGCCTACCATTACGCACTGTTAGGCGCCTTTTGAAGTATAGATGTATTTAGGTTTTACAGGAGTTGAGAATGTTTCATCTCTTCACTTTTTATGTAGCTTACTGATATACAGTCTTTTAGAAGTAAGTATAATACCTTTCATTTGAAATTGTGTTATTTTTTTATCTAACAGGCCACTGCTATATTTCAAGCAAAACAAAAACTGCAGTCAATTGCAAGAGCCAACAAAAGGCCTGTTCCATCAGAGGACTTAATAAAGTTTGCTCACCGAATTAGTGCTTCAAATGCTGTTTGCGCTCCATTGACGTGGCAGCAAGGTGATCCCCGAAGACCATATCCCACAGGTGAGTTTTCCAGCACTGGTGTCTACATTGCATCACTACTGGAGTTACTATTCTCGAACATACATTCTCTTAGTACATCTAATATCTTAGTTGAATTGTTAAAGGATGTCAATCCATTATTTGAGGAGTTTGAGTGTGCTATTGCTTCAGATATTACATTTGTAGCTGTACAAACTGACATTAAAGGAGTATGAGTCTTGTCAGTTAGCGGACATGCTAAAGGATGCTGGAAAATAATATTCCTTTTATTGCGGTACCAATCAGTGACTCATACTCTTTCAAAAGTATAGAGAGGCATCATTTGTGACTCATTCCATTATGAAAATAAAGTTTAGATAGCAGCAGTGTTTCCCCGAGACTTTCTAACCTGAAAAACTGCCAAGTCCTCTCCCCATAGCTCCCAATGCTGGTATAGTTGCCTCCTATGTGTAATGGACTCCTATTAAGCGGAATGTGAAACCCCACTGCCTTACATCTCAAGTCTTAGAAATCTGCAGTCTACAGGGCTTCAAAACTGCCTGAGCCTCTCATTTCAAACCCTCCATGTGTCTCTGTACCAAAGAGTACTGAGTAAAAGTTGGGAATTAGTACAGGCACTGATAACTGTGCAGTTGAGCGCTCCACAATCCGAAACATCATCATCATCATCACAATCCAAAACGACTGGCATCATGAACACTGACATGAGCTACCACTGGACCCAGTGCTCTTCATGGCATCCAGAAGCACCCATTCCACATCTGGGATGACATCCCACTGTTACGCACACAGGGTACACCATGGACTCAAGTCCCCTCCAGGGCAGCCACATCCCTGCTGAACTCCATTATATACCTAACATTGAAGTTTCCAGCTGCCAGTAATCCCACCTTCTGTGAATGCCCACAACTTGGAGGTCAAAAGGCTTCTTCTGAAACAGGCAAGCACCTGCATCTGGTTCAGGATCTTTACCAGCTAATGCCTGAAACATGTTTCTCAGATGAACTGGGGAGGCTTTTCGATCGTGCCTTCCCCTCAGAAAGTCTTTTGGTGCTTGCCGCACATTCAGATGACCTCCCACATGATCACAGGTGAGGGTCAACCTCAATGCTGGCAGTAACTGGAGTGGCACAGCAGTGGACTGATCGGAGGATGGATGGGCCATGGTGGTCATCCCTTATACCCCATGACCAGGCTCCCACCATGTAAGGCAGTACACATACAAATGTAAGTGAAGTGATCTGAGTATTATAGCAACTTAATTTTAGTGTCAAATTCAAGTATTTTTGCCAACTCAGTTATATTCACATATCTCTTGACAATGAACATGGCTCAAAATTAGTGTAGAATCATTATGGCTTCCATGGAAATTCAAACAGTCTCTGTCATGAAATATTTTTTGTGCACTAAACAGAATCCAGTCAAACAGAAAGTAAAAATAACACAGGATAGAATAATTACAATATTGTGAAAATGATAGATTGCTACTCACAATATGGTAGAGATGTTGAGTTGCAGACAGGCACATAAAAGACCGATAAACAACAAAGCTATCGACAAAGAGGCCTTCTTCTGAATTAGATAACATATGCATGCGCCCCCTTCCACACACACACACACACACACATGTGACCACTGTCTCTGGCTGCCAGCAACAGCGCATGTTAGGAAAGGCAATCTTAGTGGTGGGGATAAGGAGGAGGCTGGCGCAGGAACGGGGAGCGATAGCAGGGTACGGTTGGAGGACAGTGAAGTGCTGCTTGTGGGAGCATATAGGGATGAGGTTGGGAGAGGGTAGGGCAGCTGGATGTAGTTGGGAGGTTAGACGGGGGGAGCAGAAAAGGAGCGAAATTAAAAAAACTATGGATGCATACGTGGAATAGAAGGCTGTGTAGTGAGAACAGGTAAGAGGACAGGTGGGTGAAGGACAGTGACTAACAAAAGTTGAGGTCAGGAGGATTACTAGAATGTAGGATATATTGCAGGGAGAATTCCCACCTGTGCAATTCAGAAAAGCTAGTGTTGGTAGGAGGGATCCAAATGGCACCAGCAGAACTTTATTCATTTCAATGATTGCTTCACAGCCTGTGCCAGCTGGATCCTTCCTATCGACACCAGCTTTTCTGAAAAGCACTGGTGCGAACTCTCCCTGCAATATATCCTATGTTCCCGTAACCCTCTGGACCTCAACCTTCATTAGTTGCTGTCCTTCACCCACCTATCGCCTTCCCTTTCCCACTCCAGCACTACATAGCCTTCTAATCCATCAACGCATTTACAATCTTTTTACTTCTTCCCCTTTCTGCTCACCCACCCCATCCCCACACCCATCTCACCCCTCCGTCTAACCTCCAGGCTGCACCTGGCTGCTCTACCCTCTCCCCATGTTATTCTTGTTTGCTCCCACAAGCAGCACTTAACCGTCCCCTAACCTCCTATCCCCCCCCAGTCTCCTACTTACACCCACTATCCAGATTGCTCCACCCACCATGCACTGTTGCTCGCAGTCTGACCTCGGCAGCCAGAGACAGTGGTCATGTGTGTGTGTGTGTGTGTGTGTGTGTGTGTGTGTGTGTGTGTGTGTGTGTGTGTGTGTTGTCTGATTCAAAAGAAGGCCTTTTGGATGACTCATAATAGTGTAAAAATTGCACAATAATACAAAATTTTACTCATAAGTTCCTTACAACTTTCAAATTTCTTTTCCAAATCTTGTATTCATTCTAATTCATTGTTGTTGTGACTTTTATCTTCTCTTCAGCGATGAGTACATCATATAATTTGTTTTAGTAATTAAATTCTAAAGATCTGGAAGTGCAGTGCCAGAGCTCTGGCATGGCTGTATACACAGTAGCGGTTGGCATTCGTACCATGTGGCTGCCCAGAAGCAGACAGTTTCTGCCAACATGCAGTGGTTGGAACTTTTGCATTGATTGATCTGACCACAGTTATGTACAGGGATATTCAAAAAGAAAGAACTGATTTCAAATATTTTTTGTTTCCAAACTATGATAGGTAGAAACACAATTCCAGTGTTCCTGGAAAGAGAAAAGTTCAAATTTTTATGCATTCAGTGTGAGCACCAAAATGGTGGCTCATTTCCTGCCACACACAAAGCGACTAGTCTCTTGTTATCAAATTCACAGCTTCAACAATGTGAAGTCACAGACTTCCAAGAGTGTCAGGCATAGGGGGGATAAAAACACGGTCTTTTACATAACCTCACAGATAAAAGTCACAAGGTGTGTGGTGTGGAGACCTGAGAGGCAACCAGTGATGAAATTCATCTTATGCTCCTCCTAATCCAATCCAACATCCTGAAATGGTGTCATTCCGGTAACATTGGAAATACTTAGAAAATTCTCTAAGCACTTCTGACATTACCTGTATGACACCATTCCAGGACGTTGGATTGGAAGAGGAGGAGCAGAAAATGAACTTCATCGCCACTGGCCTCCCAGGTCTCCAGACCTCATACCTTGTGACTTTTATCTGTTGAGTTACGTAAAAGACCGTGTTTTTATCCCTATGCCTGACACTCTTAGAAGTCTGTGACTTCACATTGTTGAAGCTGTGAATTTGATAACGAGAGATTAGTTGCTTTTTGTGTGACAGGAAATGAGCGACCATTTTGGTGCTCACATTGAATGCATAAAAATTTGAACTTTTCTCTTTCCAGGAATGTGTTGCTATCTTTTGTCATTTGGAAGCAATAAATGTTTGAAATCTGTTCCTTCTTTTTGAATGAATAGCCCTGTATTACTAGATAATATAATTTCATACACCTGGAGATGGGATGTTAAAGTCTCGAAACCAGCCGTAGTTTGAATAAATATACTGCAGCTGAAGCAGATCTCTCTAAATTAATTATCAGTTGCAGATGCCCTTCTCGGATAGGATGCCAATGATCAATGTGCAGGCGTATGAAATGACACAGAATGCAAAAGCTGATAGAATATTAATGCAGGAGGGTGAAAATTGTACATTGGTTGTTTTTCTGCATGATACTACAAAAGGTCTGAGGGGTGAGTAATAAATATGGAATACCACTCCTTACATCTGTCTGTTAAGTAATACATCATGTGACAGAACCAACCTTCAGCTGCACCACTATAAAACTATGCACAATGGAGATCTGACTGTAATCAATATTTTGGCCTTGATGTTGAAATTGCAGTGGACGTAATGTAACAGACTTTCAACTTCTGAAAGTATCTCCCACATAAATTAATTTAAAAAGCGTTAATATAGTCTGACTTCTAATCAAATTATGGATATCAAGTGTGATTACACAGAGATGAAATTAGTTGAGCTGCATTGCAGCTGACAAAGTTCAGGAATAGGTGAAGTTAATACACCACAGTTCCCACTTAAAATGTGGATAACACTATCTGACTGAAAATTCAGTGGATTGACAGAGATTGTGAACGACAAACTATGCGCTAATGTTCTGTATATATGTGGTACTACAACTGCTGAGGCGAACACCGTATGCAGTGAGAAATTCACCTAGAATTCCTATCAAGATGGAGCAGCCCAGCATTTACCATGCAGCATGTAGAGTCTGCCATGCAGTGAACTGTGCACCACAGTTGTGACTCAACCAAAGTAGCCCATTCGTCAATATAAGTCACAGAACTGTGTCTCCAAACCAGACACAAAATTGTGATGCCATGCAAGCCAAGGCTCTCAGTCAGACAATTCACTCAGATTGCCTCACAGCAAAAAACCAAATATCAACAAATGTATGGTGGGCCATGTGGCTACTGCTCAACAGCTACATTTCTGTTTGATTACAAGTCTCACTTCAGTTGTCTGACCATGACTGTCCTCTCTCTCTGGCTTCCTGCTACTTACTGCCACCCTCCTCATTAGTACTTTACGAAAAACTATGTGCTCCATGTGTAGGTCCTTCAAAAAGCACACTCCGGCAATGGCAGAGTGTGGGCAGTACGTTTCACAAGTAGCGTGTTTTTTAATACTCAATGCTGCCTCCCTCCAACAGATGGCGAGATCCTTTTCCACCTGTCTTCTCTATTTCGGCACAAAATGGGTGCCCTCCAGTGCATGCCATGACATCACAGTCAGCTCACAAATCAAGACATAGATTCACAATTCACATCGGAACACTACCATGGGAGCCTATGTGTCCTTCAAAGGATTCAGCAGATCTTAGAATGCCTATGCAGTGCACATCATGCCATACTGACCCACTATGATGCCCGAAGTGAAATGTTTTATTTCACAGGTCGATCTGGCATTCTCGGGAAGGCTAACGGAAAAACATTGTCAGGGCTGCCTGAAAAGCTGAGGTGCACTCTCTACCCTGCAGGGATCAATTTACTAGCTCCCTGTTCCGTCGTGATCTGGCAAAGGAGCCATAAAAACTCTGGCGCCGGCCTCTGCACAGAAAAGGCCCGTGTTGTCTTAAATGCACATCCATGCTGAACACACGCTTACCCCCCTCCCCCCTCCCTGCAGGGGGAATCAATGACCAAGACTCCTCACCCGTCGCCCCAGTATACCTGGGCTCAGAGCTTTGTATTCTTTAATTCTTCAAATTGCCAGCAATAAAGTGGCTGCTGTGCTGTCTATACTGGTGGCTGCTGTTGCCCCCAGCAGCAGCCTTAGCAGTCCATTATGAAGACACATTTCCAGCATGAGCACAATTCCTTCACATCAAAATACTGCGTGAAAAATTACAGTGCCACCAACATGTGCCTAATCACGATCAATCCTCTATACGATTAATTGAATTGATCACTGTGCCTCCTGTATGTGACATTAGTGCCCTAATCTGCATGCTGCCCATAATTGTGATCAGTTCGATGAAAGGGAGGCGAATCCAAGGGACTAGCCACTTCTCAATATCTCTGCCAAGATGTCGTGGGGAAAGGCTCTTAAGGCCCCTACACAACTGGAGCAATTGACATTGCCACAAAAGTATGTACAGACCACCATGTTTCTGCTTAAGAGGTGAAGTGCTATAGATGTGGATTTAAAGGTCATGTACAGAAGCAATGTTGGCAACCTGAATACAACAAGTGTGGACAAACTGGACACTGAGCCCAAGACTTTGGTAATTGAAGGCAGAGGAAATGACATCAGCAGAAGCAGCTGTAAAATGTAAATGAGAGTGCTTCAACCATGAGAAAGCATTTCCAGTTGGACAGAACACTGTGCAAATAGATGCACAAATGCAATGCAGCTTTGCAAGCTTTGTAGAAAGCAAGGAACATAAATTTCTGATAGACGTGGGTGCATATGTGTCAGTCGTCAGTCTGAACATTGGATGCAGAAGTAAGCTTCAGTCTCTCCATGTTACTAATTACATGGAGTAGGCAACAATAATGTAGTGTCGCTAGGTACGAAGCTGCTTAATTTTAATATTTGAGTTAAAATTTTTTGTAAGCATATCGAAGAGTTACTGCATATAGGTGAAGCATATTCATGGATTCTTGGGTTGGATTTTTTCAAAGAATTGTGCTAAAATCAATTTTTGTTGTATACAGTAGAACTCAGTAGGATTCTGTGTCCATTGGGGAATATAATTGCAAGCGAGACTGTGTGCTAATGGTTGGCTCCCTTGAGAAAATACTATGGTAAGTTAGTTGGATTTCTGTTGATACCAATTTACCATATGAATCATTATGAGTGGTAGAGGCACTGGTGGATAATGAAGAGTTAGACAAAATGCATTGTTTGGTGTGTGTAAGCATACCAAGTGTAAGCAGTATTAATGATGAATTTGAATGATTGCCTGTCTAGAGGGAAAGGTATAAGATGAAGAGGATGTTGATGACCCAGCACGAGCAAAGCATCGATGCAGCAGTGTACAGAGGGTCACTTGCAAGTAGTGACTGTGAGACAATGGAAGCTTTGCTAATACTGTTTATGGATTTGTTCAATATTAATGGTCCCTTACCATATATCTACAGGTAGTATTGCGCCAGTCCACTGCATAGCAAACCATCTCCAACCCATAATGGAGGAGTTTAAAAACCAACAGTTGGCTTTACGTATAATGGAGCACAAGGGAGGGACAATGTTTCCTGTTCTGAAAAAGTCATCAGATGGTACTAAGAGGTACAGATTCTGTTGAGATTACTGTTGTTTGAGTGCAAAAGCTGTCACTGATGCAAATCCCATTCCCAGTATTATTTAAACATTAGGCAATTTAGGACAGTGCCAGTACCTTACAGCAGATATCATTGACTACAAATGGTCCCAGAAGATAGGTCAAAGACCACTTTCACAGTTCCACCTGGAAATTACAGCATCAAAGGATGCTGTTTAGACTTAAAAATATGCCAGCCACATTCGAGAGGCTATTAGATGAAAGGACAGTATCATTGTATTTTTGAAGGATATCCAGGACACATGAAGTGCTTGGAAGATGTATTTAGCAGGCTACAATCTGCACATCTGATGCTTAGTAGCAAAGAGTGTTTTTGCACAGCCATAGATGAACTATGTTCGGTATGTAATTAGTGAGAAAGGTGTTCAAACCAGTCCTCACCTAACAGAAGTAAACTGGAACTTTGCAACGCCACAGACCACGAAACATCTGCTATCGTTCCTGGGTTTTGCAGTTATCATTGCAGATTCATAAGGAATTTTGCACAGATCTCAGGACCTTTGAATCAGTTGTTGAGGAAGGCTGTAATATTCCAATGATGAGCAGATTGTCAAGCGGTGTTTGAAACATTGAAGATTGCATCCAGTACTGATTTTTCCTGATTTTGAAAAGGAATTGATCCTCTCATTTGACTCCAGCAGTGGGATAGTTTGTTTTATTCTGACACCCAAACCTGCAGATGTCAGGCACTCAGATCAGTACCAAATGCTGTATGTGGATAGAGCATCAACCAAAACACCAATTTAACTCATGCTGTCATCCAGCAGAACATGTGTAAGTGATAATTAAAAGTAACACCAGAACTATGGAGCGCAGGAAAAGCATATCTGTGACTGATTGTTTTGCATATCTCACATGGGTGAGTTGGTAGAGTATGAGGCTGTTGTACCAAAGGGCCTGCGTTCAAACCTACCCCACTGATGACAATTTCCAATTTCTTTTAAGTGCTTGCATTTGAAACTGTTATATGTGAGAACTTCGGGAGCATGACATGTAAAAGGACTTTTCAGAGCTTGTAGCAATGTTCTTTTGGCAGTTTGCTATCACTTCATTAGTTGAAAGTAGCAAATATATAGAGTACATCTGTATAGATAGGTGTGGGTTTTGTCAGACATGTGCAATAGAACAGACATCACTCGTGATGAAGCAGCTAGTGCGTTTGTAATTTCACAGAAGTGGTGGTGGTGGTAACAATAATAATATTTGACTGCAGGTCATTGGCTAGTCTTGTGTTTGTGCATACAGGCAAATGAGCCTGCAGTTGCTATCTAGTCTGTACACTACTGGTACTGCTGTTGTGCAACATGAATCCATGAAGCATTATTGACATCTTTGTCAAACTGTTGCACAGTGACTGTTGTGTACGTACAGCAACAAAAGTAACTGAAGACGAGAGAAAGTGTGCAGAATTCGTTCTGGATGTAATTGGTCAATGGAATGTGTCGATTATCACTGAAGAAGAAACAATAGATATCAATGAGCGCACACCCAGTGGAGTGGAATCGTTCATCTGTGACCAAGTGAATAGGCTAGAGCAAACGATTCCAGAATGAAATTTTCACTGAGCAGCAGAGTGTGCACTGATATGATTAATCTGCCAGGAAGTTTCTTAGAGTCAACGTCTTCGATATCATTGCCAGGAAGGTCCTCGACCGATGGAAATGATGAAACATCACAGAAGGAGAAAAGGGTAGTGTTTTATTGAAGAAACAAGAAAATTTAAATGCTCTGATATTGGCTTAACATCAAAAAGCAGCCAAAGCCAACCCAAACGTTTGCACGTCATACAATGTCTGCAATGAAAAACAGATTTCGCACTAGATGTCATGCATGGTGTATGTTGTACGAATGGAAAAGGCAGTGGGAAAGTGAAGAATTAACTTCTGTGAAGGAAAAGTACAAACAGATTGCAATGCATGCGATGGAGACCTTCAAACACCATCACCAGGAAGGTCGATGTGTTCTTGATGTAGACATCAAATTGTGGGTGGAAACAAAAGCGAGACACTTAATTTCCAAAGATTTGATGCCAGTGACAGTTGGGTCTTTTGCCAGAAGCACAAAAACAACTTTTTAAGCTGTAAAGTCAAATCTTTTGTTACAGTGAAAATGTACCACAACAGAAACAACATCCAGAAAACGGTAGAGGACTGGCGACAGGCAACTCGCGCACTCATGATGGCCTACACGAGGACAAATATCTACAGCATCGATGAAAGGGATTCAGCAAGGAGATGATTGTGGGCCACACTCTTGCAGCTAGAGGTTCTAAAAATATTGTAGGGGTTGTACAGTCTGTTCATGCGACAACACATATGTACACAGTTATTCCATTGCTTTCACAGACAGGCAAATTTGGTTTAAGGCTGTTTGTTGTCCTTCAGGAGCCTCGTTCTTTGAGTACTCACACTTCAGTCTGTGTTTCTAGCACCAAATTTAATTGTCCACTCTCACTCATCTGACAAAATGACCAAAGAACTGTTCAGGGCATTTCCACAAGAAGTGGTAGTGGAACAAATCAGTGGAGAGAAACCTGCTAATACTGGATCCTTACAGCCCCCACAAATACGCTAGTGTTCTGCGTGACCTGCACATTCAGAATAACCTACCAGAACACCAAATCACAATTCCCATTATTCCTTTAAACACAACCTACATTTGTCAATTGCTTGATCTTCATTTCTTCAGTGTGTACAGGCATACAATTCGTAAAATTTCCAATGCTGCTGGAGATTCTTTGGAAGAGATTGGTCTGCAACAACAGACTAATCTTCTTAAGATTCACTCCCTCACATACTATCAGTTGTGTTCTCCACATTTCTATAATTCTCATTGTCACCAATGGACAATGGCTAAACCCATTGATGAACCAGACCCCTTGAAACTTCAACAAAGTTCTGTTTCAGACACAAACTTTCATTTTGCAATCTACAGGATAAATGTGCAAATGTGGGATTCATCAAATGTGCTTGGTGTTCAAAAGTAATTTGCTTCACACACTTCTTCATTTACAACCATTATTGCAAAGCCTTTTTTCATGAATGAATGACACTGTGTGTGTGTGTTTGGATTTGGGGGGGGGGGGGGGGCATCATGTTTGCATTGATTTTTGAACATTATGTGCATATTTACTGCTCGTATTATTTTGTTTATTATAACTGCTAATAGTTTATTATTATAATTACTACTACTACTACTACTACTTCCGCACATGTGATGCAGTTGCTTTTTTATTTTTCTGTTGTGACTGTGTATTGTGTGAAACTGCAAATGTGCTCTATAGGTTTTCTACTTTCATAGAAATGAAGTGAAAGCACTCTGCCAGGAGAACATTGCTATGTGCTCCAAATAGCCCTTTTACATGGTATGAACATGTTGTCCCATATAACACTTTACGCATAACACAGCAAAACAAATTGTCATCATCGGGATTTGAACCCAGGACCCTTGGTACGGCGCTCAACTGACTTCCGTACAGAAGCTATAAATATTAGTTTCTCACAGATATGCTTTTCCTGTGTTCGTTAGTTCTGGTGTTACTTTTAATTAACATTTATACCCATTTATCTACATCTACATCTACATTTATACTCCGCAAGCCACCCAACGGTGTGTGGTGGAGGCCACTCTACGTGCCACAGTCATTACCTCCCTTTTCTGTTCCAGTCGTGTATGGTTCGCGGGAAGAACGACTGTCTGAAATCCTCCGTACGTGCTCGAATCTCTCCTCCGTCAACCCAATCTGGTACGGATCCCACACTGATGAGCAATACTCAAGTATAAGTCGAACGAGTGTTTTGTAAGCCACCTCCTTTGTTGATGGACTACATTTTCTATGGACTCTCCCAATGAATCTCAACCTGGCACCCGCCTTACCAACAATTAATTTTATATTATCATTCCACTTCAAATCGTTCTGCACACGTACTCCCAGATATTTTACAGAAGTAACTGCTACCAGTGTTTGTTCCGCTATCATATAATCATACAATAAAGGATCCTTCTTTCTATGTATTCGCAATACATTACATTTGTCTATGTTAAGGGTCAGTTGCCACTCCCTGCACCAAGTGCCTACCCGCTGCAGATCTTCCTGCATTTCGCTACAGTTTTCTAATGCTGCAACATCTCTGAATACTACAGCATCATCCGCGAAAAGCCGCATGGAACTTCTGACACTATCTACTAGGTCATTTATCTATATTGTGAAAAGCAATGGTCCCATAACACTCCCTGTGGCATGCCAGAGGTTACTTTAACATCTGTAGACGTCTCCCCATTGATAACAACATGCTGTGTTCTGTTTGCTAAAAACTCTTCAATCCAGCCACACAGCTGGTCTGATATTCCGTAGGCTCGTACTTTGTTTATCAGGCGACAGTGCGGAACTGCATCGAACGCTTTCCAGAAGTCAAGGAAAATAGCATCTACCTGGGAGCCTGTATCTAATATTTTCTGGGTCTCATGAACTAATAAAGCGAGTTGGGTCTCACACGATCGCTGTTTCTGGAATCCATGTTGATTCCTACAGAGTAGATTCTGGGTTTCCAAAAACGACATGATACGCGAGCAAAAAACATGTTCTAAAATTCTACAACAGATCGACGTCAGAGATATAGGTCTATAGTTTTGCGCATCTGCTCGACGACCCTTCTTGAAGACTGGGACTACCTGTGCTCTTTTCCAATCATTTGAAACCTTCCGTTCCTGTAGAGACTTGCGGTACACGGCTGTTAGGAGGGGGGCAAGTTCGTTCGCGTACTCTGTGTAGAATCGAATTGGTATCCCGTCAGGTCCGCTGGACTTTCCTGTGTTGAGTGATTCCAATTGCTTTCCTATTCCTTGGACACTTATTTCGATGTCAGCCATTTTTTCTTTTGTGCGAGGATTTAGAGAAGGAACTGCAGTGCGGTCTTCCTCTGTGAAACAGCTTTGGAAAAAGGTGTTTAGTATTTCAGCTTTACGCGTGTCATCCTCTGTTTCAATGCCATCATCATCCCGGAGTGTCTGGATATGCTGTTTCAAGCCACTTACTGATTTAACGTAAGACCAGAACTTCCTAGGATTTTCTGTCAAGTCGGTACATAGAATTTTACTTTCGAATTCACTGAACGCTTCACGCATAGCCCTCCTTACGCTAACTTTGACATCGTTTAGCTTCTGTTTGTCGTGAGAGGTTTTGGCTGCGTTTACACTTGGAGTGAAGCTCTCTTTGCTTTCGCAGTAGTTTCCTAACTTCGTTGTTGAACCACGATGGGTTTTTCCCGTCCCTCACAGTTTTACTTGGCACGTACCTTTCTAAAACGCATTTTACGATTGCCTTGAACTTTTTCCATAAACACTCAACATTGTCAGTGTCGGAACAGAAATTTTCGTTTTGATCTATTAGGTAGTCTGAAATCTGCCTTCTATCACTCTTGCTAAACAGATAAACCTTCCTCCCCTTTTTTATATTCCTATTAACTTCCATATTCAGGTATGCGAAGATAGGCAACATCAAGGACACTCTGAGCTCAGGAGCGTCGTGGTCCCGTGGTTAGCGTGAGCAACTGCGGAGCGAGAGGACCTTGGTTCAAGTCCTCCCTCGTGTGAAAATTTTAATTTCTTTATTTTCGCAAAGTTATGATCTGTCCATTCGTTCATTGACATCTCTGTTCACTGTAATAAGTTTAGTGTCTGCGTTTTGCGACCGCACCGCAAAACCATGCGATTAGTAGACGAAAGGACGTGCCTCTCCAATGGGAACCGAAAACATTTGATCGCAAGGTCATAGGTCAACCGATTCCTCCACAGGAAAACACATCTGATATATTCTATACGACACTGGTGACGGCATGTGCGTCACATGACAGGAATATCTCGTCGATCCACCTAACTTGTACACTTGGCGAATGGGTAAAAAGATTCTTCTACGTTTCCCAATTTAGGTTTTCTTGTGGATGTGATAATTACTCCCAAAAAGAGATGAAAACATAAGAGTTTGTCACATAAACTGTAACAAATGAATCCAACAGTTTCACAGTCGCACACTTTTCCCTGTGCTCTGTCATACATATGTTTCTAACGTTTTCAAATTTTTCCATGTGTAGACCGTCAAATCCTGCATATGTCCAAGCAAATCTGAACATGTCCTGGAATTTTGGAGAGCGAAGTTGATTATGTGTGAGTGTCTGAACTTTGATAATTGACTGAAAATAAAAATTAAACTCTGTGCTTGAAGAAAGACTTGAACCAAGGACCTCTCGTTCCGCAGCTGCTCACGCTAACCACGGGACCACGGCACTCCTGAGTTCAGTCTGCTCTTGATGTTGCCTATCTTGCGCATGGACTACTCAGTTTGCATATTTTGCTTATTTTTTCATAGTTCCACCCAACTTCTTCCTGTTTTCTCGATTGATCTGTGTTCAGTTTTTCAAGGCCTGTCCACTGTGGCAACTTATAACTAAATCTGAGGGGGGTGCGATGGGGAGGTTCCCTTGTCAGTATAATGTCACTCGATGCTCTGTCCCTACCACCTGTCCTAAACATTTGAGTCTCCCAGTCTATATCTGGTAAATTGAAATCTCCACCTAAGACTGTAACATGCTGAGAAAATTTATGTGAAATGTATTCCAAATTTTCTCTCAGTTGTTCTGCCACTAATGCTGCTGAGTCGTGAGGTCGGTAAAAGGAGCCAGCTATTAACCTAGCTCGGTTGTTGAGTGTAACCTCCACCCATAATAATTCACAGGAACTATCCATTTCTACTTCACTACAGGATAAATTACTACTAACAGCGACAAACACGCCACCACCAGTTGCATGCAATCTATCCTTTCTAAACACCGTCTGTACCTTTGTAAAAATTTCGGCAGAATTTATCTCTGGCTTCAGCCAGCTTTCTGTACCGATAACGATTTCAGCTTCGGTGCTTTCTATCAGCGCTTGAAGTTCCGGTACTTTACCAATGCAGCTTCAACAGTTTACAATTACAATACCGATTGCTGCTTGGTCCCCGCATGTCCTGACTTTTCCCCGCACCCTTTGAGGCTGCTGCCCTTTCTGTACTTGCCCGAGGCCATCTAACCTAAAAAACCGCCCAGTCCATACCACACAACCCCTGCTACCCGTGTAGCCGCTTGCTGCGTGTAGTGGACTCCTGACCTATACAGCGGAACCCGAAACCCCACCACCCTATGGCGCAAGTCGAGGAATCTGCAGCCCACACGGTCGCAGAACCGTCACAGCCTCTGATTCAGACCCTCCACTCGGCTCTGTACCAAAGGTCCGCAGTCAGTCCTGTCGACGATGCTGCAGATGGTGAGCTCTGCTTTCATCCCGCTAGCGAGACTGGCAGTCTTCACCAAATCAGATAGCCGCCGGAAGCCAGAGAGGATTTCCTCCGATCCATAGCGACACACATCATTGGTGCGGACATGAGCGACCACCTGCAGATGGGTGCACCCTGTACCCTTCATGGCATCCGGAAGGACCCTTTCCACATCTTGAATGACTCCCCCCAGTATGCACACAGAGTGCACATTGGTTTTCTTCCCCTCTCTTGCTACCATATCCCTAAGGGGCCCCATTACGCGCCTGACGTTGGAGCTCCCAACTACCAGTAAGCCCACCCTCTGCGACCGCCCAGATCTTACAGACTGAGGGGCAACCTCTGGAACAGGACAAGCAGCCATGTCTGGCCGAAGATATCAGCCTGAGACAGAGCCTGAAAACGGTTCGTCAGACAAACTGGAGAGGCCTTCCTTTCAGCCCTCCAGAATGTCTTTCGCCCCCTGCCACACCTCGAGACGACCTCCCACTCTACCACAGGTGAGGGATCAGCCTCAATGTGGGCAGTATCCCGGGCAGCCACAGTCGTAGTCCGATCGGGGGATGCGTGGGACGAGCTGGCTGTCCCCGACAAACCCCCATCCGGACCCGCACAGTGATGCCCATTGGCAACAGCCTCAAGCTGTGTGACCGAAGCCAACACTGCCTGAAGCTGGGAGCGAAGGGATGTCAAGTCAGCCTGCATCCGAACACAGCAGTTGCAGTCCCTATCCATGCTAAAAACTGTTGTGCAAAGAACGTCTGAACTAATCTACAGAGAGCACAAACAATTCGACACAAAATTTAAACGGTTATTAAAATACAAGATTGCCTAGTAAATGCAGTAACGCTGCTACTTGCGCACTGCTGACACACTGCTCGGCGGCGGAAGGAGACTACACGATTTTACACTATTCAGGTACTAAAACGCGATGCTACAACTCTCAAATACTACAATGCACCCGAAATTTATGAATTAAACAACGCAAATAACAAAAACACGCAAAGAAATTAAGAATTAAGCTATGTAACAAATAAGTGAGCTAAGAGTATACGACTCGCTGCTGCAGCTGCTTATCCAACGGCGGCGGTTTTCATTCGCTTATGTCATATGGTATTATATTAGGGGTAACTGTTCCCATTCTAAAAGAATGTTTTTGGCTCAGAAATGGGTGGTTCGAGCAATAAGTGGCGTAAGTTCCTGAACCTCTTGTCGACCGCGGTTCACGAGTCTGGGTATTTTGACATTAGCCTCTCAGTGTATATATGTATTCCTTACTGTTATTTCTTGTTAACAGTCTGCAGGACAACAGCACCTAGTACAAACTAAATCGGAGTTTTGGCTGGTACCCTGTCGATATACAACATTTGGTACCAATCTGCGTGTCAGACACCTGGAGGTTTGGCTGTGAGCCACAATATTGATGGAATGAAACATCCAGTAGCATATGGCTGAAAGTTTAAGGTTGTGACAATCACACATCATTAAAATGACTGTGCTGAAAGACCATTCAAGTAGATTGAGTCAATAATTAAATCACTGAAGACTAAGGACTCTCATGGATATGATCGAGTGCCTAGCAGAATATTGAGGTACTGTATTTAGCCACATTTGTAATTTTTCCTTTAGGAATGGTCAGTCTACTTTCCTGAACAATTTAAAGTATTCAGCAGTAAAGTTGCTTCATTAAAAAGGGAGAAAAGGATAATGTAGTTAATTTTAGACCTATTTCTATGCCTTCAGTGTTTGCTAAAGTTATTGAAAATGCTGTGTGTGCGTAAGGATAATTGATCCTTTTATATCACACGATTTGCTATCAAATCTACAGTTCGGCTTTAGAAGTCATTTAACAACTGAAAATGCTATATTCTCTTTTCTCTGCAAGGTACTGGATGGGTTAAACAAAATGTTTCGAATGCTAGACCCATTTTTTGATTTAACTAAGGCGTTTGTTTGTGCTGATCACAAAATATTGCTCCAGAAGTAGGACCATTATGGAATATGGGGAGTAGCTCACAATTGGTTCACCTCTTACTATAGCAACAGACAGTAAAGGTCATTATTCACAATATTGAGAATGGCTGTGATGTGAGGTCTGAGTGGGGTACAGTCAAGTGAAGGGTGCCCCAGAGATCAATGTTGGGGCCACTCCTGTTCCTAATTTATATAAATGATATGCCCTCTAGTATTACGGGTAACTCTAAAATATTTCTGTTTGCTGACAACACTAGCTTGGTAGTTAAGGATGTTGTGTGCAACATTGGCCGGTTTCAAATATGACCTACATTCGTGGCTTGTAGAAAATAAATTAATGCTAAATCACAGTAAGACTCAGTTTTTACAGTTTCTAACATGCAATTCAACAAAACCTGACATTTTAATTTCACAGAATGGGCATATGATTAGTGAAACTGAACAGTTTAAATTTCTAGGTGTTCATATAGGTAGCAAACTTTTGTGGAAAGTCCATGTTTGGGATCTTGTTCAAAGACTTAATGCTGCCATTTTCACTGTTTGAACGGTACCTGAAGTGAGTGATCATTCAACACGAAAATTAGTCTTCTTTGCTTGTTTTCATTAGCTTATGTCATATGGTATTATATTATGGGTAACTGTTCCCATTCCAAAAGAATGTTTTTGGCTCAGAAATGGGTGGTTCGAGCAATAAGTGGCGTAAGTTCATGAACCTCTTGTCGACCGCAGTTCACGAGTCTGGGTATTTTGACATTAGCCTCTCAGTGTATATATATATTCCTTACTGTTATTTCTTGTTAACAGTATTAGCTTATTCCCAAAACTAAGCAGCTTTCACTCAGTTAATACTCAGCAGAAATCTAACCTGCATTTGGATCGGACTTCCTTAACTCTTGTGCAGAAAGGTGTGCAGTATTACAGCTGCATCCATTTTCCATAAACTACTGCTCGAATTCAAAAATCTTAGCAGTAATCCACATGCTTTCAAATCGAAACTGAAGAGTTTCCATGTGGGTCACTCCTTCTATTCTGTCGAAGAGTTCCTTGAAAAGTTAAGCTGATTCTTGTTGTATTGTTGATTGTGTTTACGTAGACTAATGATTGACTTTTTTTGGGTTCATAAACATTTTATTTTTATCTGTTATTACTTTTATGTTGTAATTTCATGTACTGACAAATTCCATGACGTTTGAGATTTGCTCCTCAGTTTGGTCGTACGGAACTTGACATGTAAATAAAGAAATAACAACATGGGCACTCAAACTCTGAGAGTTTTATTATGAGGTGATTCATGAACTGGGTAAGAAACACACAAACACAGATATATTGAGTAGAGAGGCTGCAGTATTGAATGCACTAGGGAAAAGTATAATGGAGTGGCAGAAAGTGCAGGTGTCTGACAAAGACTGTCAGGCATTCAGGTTACAACCACATCAAGAGATGCATGAGGGCTTCCTCTGCAGAACGACGAAATGTGGACCATGCTTGTTGGTTCTGGCATTGGTGGACGGTGAGGTATTGCAACATGCACATGATCATATGTTAAAAATATCATAAAGGATGCAGAATGACGGACAGATGAGTCACGGAAAGGTTCTGTTGGAAAACAAGAAAATGTGATGTTGAGCCATATGTAAAGGACAGTGTACCTTGTGCCCAAAGAGCTGATCTTATCAAACAATTCTTTTGCGAAGACTACTAGAGGCATTGGAACCCTTTCAGATTGTTGTACTTGATATCTCGGGACCATTCAGTAGAACGCCTGCCGCGAAAAAATGTGTAACAATTATACACTCCTGGAAATTGAAATAAGAACACCGTGAATTCATTGTCCCAGGAAGGGGAAACTTTATTGACACATTCCTGGGGTCAGATACATCACATGATCACACTGACAGAACCACAGGCACATAGACACAGGCAACAGAGCATGCACAATGTCGGCACTAGTACAGTGTATATCCACCTTTTGCAGCAATGCAGGCTGCTATTCTCCCATGGAGACGATCGTAGAGATGCTGGATGTAGTCCTGTGGAACGGCTTGCCATGCCATTTCCACCTGGCGCCTCAGTTGGACCAGCGTTCGTGCTGGACGTGCAGACCGCGTGAGACTACGCTTCATCCAGTCCCAAACATGCTCAATGGGGAACAGATCCGGAGATCTTGCTGGCCAGGGTAGTTGACTTACACCTTCTAGAGCACGTTGGGTGGCACGGGATACATGCGGACGTGCATTGTCCTGTTGGAACAGCAAGTTCCCTTGCCGGTCTAGGAATGGTAGAACGATGGGTTCGATGACGGTTTGGATGTACCGTGCACTATTCAGTGTCCCCTCGACGATCACCAGTGGTGTACGGCCAGTTTAAGAGATCGCTCCCCACACCATGATGCCGGGTGTTGGCCCTGTGTGCCTCGGTCGTATGCAGTCCTGATTGTGGCGCTCACCTGCACGGCGCCAAACACGCATACGACCATCATTGGCACCAAGGCAGAAGCGACTCTCATCGCTGAAGACGACACGTCTCCATTCGTCCCTCCATTCACGCCTGTCGCGACACCACTGGAGGCGGGCTGCACGATGTTGGGGCGTGAGCGGAAGACGGCCTAACGGTGTGCAGGACCGTAGCCCAGCTTCATGGAGACGGTTGCGAATGGTCCTCGCCGATACCCCAGGAGCAACAGTGTCCCTAATTTGCTGGCAAGTGGCGGTGCGGTCCCCTACGGCACTGCGTAGGATCCTACGGTCTTGGCGTGCATCCGTGCGTCGCTGCGGTCCGGTCCCAGGTCGACGGGCACGTGCACCTTCCGCTGACCACTGGCGACAACATCGATGTACTGTGGAGACCTCACGCCCCACGTGTTGAGCAATTCGGCGGTACGTCCACCCGGCCTCCCGCATGCCCACTATACGCCCTCGCTCAAAGTCCGTCAACTGCACATACGGTTCACGTCCACGCTGTCGTGGCATGCTACCAGTGTTAAAGACTGCGATGGAGCTCCGTATGCCATGGCAAACTGGCTGACACTGACGGCGGCGGTGCACAAATGCTGCGCAGCTAGTGCCATTCGACGGCCAACACCGCGGTTCCTGGTGTGTCCGCTGTGCCGTGCGTGTGATCATTGCTTGTACAGCCCTCTAGCAATGTCCGGAGCAAGTATGGTAGGTCTGACACACCGGTGTCAATGTGTTCTTTTTTCCATTTCCAGGAGTGTAGATCATTTTTCAAGGTTCCTGGCAATGGTGGTGATTCTTGATCAGCAGACTAGTACAGTAGTGTACGCTCTAGTTAGCTGGATACCTAAATTTGGTGTGCTTGATACCTCAATTACAAATCACAGTACGAATTTTATATCTGACTTGATGAAACAGTTACATTGTGTACTTCGTATCCGGAAGTTACAAACAAGCTTATTCCATTGACAAACCAGTGGTAGAATGGAGTGAGTGCATAGAACCATCTCTAAAATGTTGAGTTATTATGACAAATTGCCTGTTGGCTCCTGTCTCAGATTCTTTTTCTGACATTCCACCAGCACGAGTGGCTGGCATTGTCAGAGCTTTACCCTCCATTGCTGGTGGCAGACTGGAGATGAGCTCATGGCTGCAGACTTTATATACTAGGCCCACCAACATCCAAGGGCTTTCCCATTGTCTTTACTGTTGTGGTTCGCCCATTGCTGCCTGTAACAGTCTCTTGCCACAGCATGGCAATCCAGGCTCCATTCACCTTGAGACCTAATTTAGTGTGGCCCCTTCACCCCATCACAGCGATCAATCGCACTTTCTTCTTCCAGTCACCCATGCTGGCAAAATGTCAGAAAAATCATTAAACAAACATCAGCTGAAATTTACAAGACAGAAGCCAAGAAGCAGTTTGTCAACTAGTGGCCACAAAAGCATTGACAATTTTGTATTGTGCCTCTGCTGGGAAGAGATTCACAGATTGTACTGACACCTTGATCAACGATGAAAGAAGAAAGGGCACACATGTCCTCTCTCATGATGCTGGTATGAAGGCACTACACCCATGTTAGCCTCTAGGTAAATGTATCCTGTATTCCCATGCTACAGGAAGTGACCATTGCAGGTTTCAATGGGAGAACCACTGCGGTAATGATGACAGAGATACCCTTGGACATTGGTGTACATGGTACATATAATCAGCAGCCATGAGCTCGACTACAGTCTGCCACACCAGTGGAGGGTGATGCGCATAGAGTACCATACACATTGAGACTGTGTTACAGATAATAACGTTTGGGTTTCATTATGTTATTCCTAAGTGCTGTTTAATGCATTTGTCTGTTCCTCTTCAAGTGTATGTGATTTTATATTTACGTTACTTTACCATAGGTCATTACATTTTTGGGTACAGGTTATCTCACAGTTGCTTTATTTTGTATACACATTTGTGAAGGAGGTAGGGTGTGCTAAAAGTTTCTTTCCTCAAGTGGCAGAAAAGAGCTTGGCATTATTTTACCACATAGCAACTATAGAAGTGAGTAAAGACAGAGCGAGATTGTACACATCGGTCCAACTACCAGTGGTAGGAATGAACACGAGATACCAGTGTCATATGGTTTACCCTTATCCTGTAAGATGGGGCCGATGAGTAACTGGGTACAAGTGATGACTCAAGAAGTATTAATAATTTCTGAACATGGAAATGCTCATGCTCTTATGTCACTAGGGGACCTTCAAGAGTGTCAATGGGAAAACATCATCGTTTGTCCAGCCAGAAGAGTGCAGACTGTTGTGCAGATATGCAACAACTGTACTGTTGTGCAGATATGCAACAACTGTTCCTTGAGCAAGCAGAAGCAACGAATTGCCAGAAGGAAATATTCACCCCGCAATCTCATTTTCAGAAGATAGGTTCACATTGGATCTACTCAGTTTTTGCAACAGACACCATGATCATGAAGTGCTAAGAGAATGGGAAACCTAAGGACATGGTAAAGTTCAAGTTAGGTGACAACAGTATCTTGCTGAACAGTACTACATTTGAGATAGCATGGATGAACTCCCATCTCCCAGCCACACTCATTGGTATCACAGTGCACAAACTAATCCACTTGTATTTACCAGAGAAACCAGTGGAAGTACTGCCAGCACAAAATCTACTTTTATCTTAACAACATCCTAAATCCTGACCTCACATACTCTTCAGATAAACTAGTTGCATCTCAGCAAGGGAAAATTTCCATTGTTCAAATGTTTCAAGACATTCTGCAGTATGAGGAGAACCAACATTGAAATGTTGTAACCATAAGCGTTAAGACCACCATTTTTGCCATGTTTCTGATACCAGTTTGCTTACTTTACATTTGTCTCAGGTGTAGAAGCGTCTGTCTCAGGTGTAGAAGTGTCCATTTTCTGGACCTACCAACACATCAAATACCTGTTGATTGACCGACTTACATAAACCAGAAAGCATTTTTTGGAATTTTTTGGAAGAAGGGAGTGTCCCAGAATAAATTCGGTGTGCGTGCCTAAATGCTGTGAAATTTTACCTGGCAAGTTCAGAGCCAAGAAGGGTAGCTTGAAGCCGGGGTCCCAGTCGGATTGTCAACATGGCGTACCACCATTGTAGCATAAGGCAAGGCACTAGGTAAGTACTGCCATGCAACCTCCAAGCAAGAGAAGCAAAGAGCAAACACCTCAGTACACCATAACAGGCCGTATGAAGCAACATTCTGTACCTCTAAGCATCAAAGCACCACTGCAGTAGTCAAAAGTTGCAAAAATACACAAGCTCGGTGACCAAGTATAATTAGCGAACCACCACAGTGAGGCAGGGAGCGCTAATGAGACCAATAAACAAGAGCAAATTTGCTCATACCCTAAAGCCACCACACCTGAGATGCAGGCTCAGCTCTTTAAATAATGGGACTTTCAGAGCTCAAGGACACATTTAGTTGTGCCATCATTCTGTCCGTCTCACCAGAAGCAGAGAGAATACCGATCTATTGAATATCAGTGAAACTACAACTTCCCCCTGTGGGTTTGGGGCCTAGAATAGACCCGAGGTATTCCTGCCTGTTGTAAGAGGAGACTAAAAGGAGTCTCCTACGTTTTGGACTAAAAAGTTCTGGTCCCCTTTGAGGGTTCGACCTCCACCTTTCCAAATTCTAAAGAAGTGCGGGACTTCTGGAGAAGGATGCCTTATGCGGTGCATCATGTATACACCCTTGGCTGACACCTTCTGCACATATTATTGTAATGGAAATCTAACTGCACCTGTAATCCAGCCTTATAGGCAAGGATGTCTTGGAGAGTGCATACTTTACACCCATGATAATAATGGATCTTTTTGTACCTTATGTCTAACGTGGTAGCCAGTTGGTTGGGGGAGGGATCGTCATGCACGCTCTTGGTTGTAGCCCTCTGACAACACAGGGATTACACTGCTGATGCCTATGCTACAAATTCCTCACGTATGCCAAGGAGTAGATGCCCGTCTTCTTGGGGCATCAGGACTCTCAGCAACGGCCATCACGCCAGGTGGCCTTTGCTATGGCTGGGTGGCACCTGTGGCAAGAGGCCTGATTGGAGTAGGTGGATGACCTGCTATGATGCGGATGAAGTTGTCTGCCGCTGGTGGTCGAATGGCCCCAGCAGTCTCTAAGTGAGAAAAAGGACAGTACAATAATGACAGATAAGATCGCATACCGATCCCTTCCCTGGCTACTCCATGGAAGGAACGAGAGCTAAAGATCATGGACAGGTGTGTTCTCTTCATTTTGTTTGTGCCAGGTCTGATGAGGAATCCTTTTTAACAACATAGCCTCTGTTTTTTTTATAGAGAACTGAGAGGAAAAATTTGGGATAGTGGCAGGGATGTACAAAATGCAGAATGGGTCATTATTGATGAAAACAGCATCCCCTACCCAGTTGCGGGCATTGCTCGCCTGTGACAAGCTGGGTGATGTGCCAGTTTCCATCACTCCCCATAAGAGCTTAAACATGGTCCAGGGCATTATATTCCATAGAGGTCTCCTCTTGCAGCCTGGTGACGAGTTGTACACCAATATACAGCAGAGAGGTGCACTATTCAAGTCATTAGGGGTTCTTCCTGTTCCACTCACGTAGGGAGAATGGGAAGAATGATTGTTTGAATGCCTCTGTGTGTGTACAGTAGTTATTCTAATCTTATCCTCACGATCCCTGTGTGAGCGATATACGGGGTTGTAGTATATCACTAGAGTGAATGTTTAAAGCTGGTTCTTGAAACTTTGTTAATAAACTTTTTCAGGATAGTTATATCTGTCTCCAAGAGTATGCCAGTTCAGTTCCCTCAGTATCTCTGTTACACTTTCCCGTGGATTAAACACATCTGTGACCATTCCTGCTGCCCTTCTCTGTATGTGTTCAGTATCCTCTGTCAGTCCTCTCTGGTACGGGTCCCACACACATAAGCAATTTCTAGGATGGGTCGCACAAGTCATTTGTAAGCAATCTCTTTTGTATACTGATTGCACTTCCCCAGTATTCTACCAATAAACCGAAGTCTACCACATGCTTTATCCATGACTGAATCTGTGTGATCATTCCATTTCATATTCCTACAAAGTGTTACACCCAGGTATTTCTATGAGTACGCCAGTTCCAACAGTGACTCATTGATATTATGATCATAGCCTTTTTGTTTTGTTTTGTGAAGTGCAAAATTTTACATTTCTGAACATTTAGAGCAAGTTACTAATCTATGTGCCATGTTGAAATCTCATCAGGGTCTGACTGAATATTTATGCAGCTTCTCCCAGATAGTACTTCATCATAGACAACTGCATTTCTGCAAAAAGACTGGTTTTACTATTAATATTGTCTGCAACACCATTAATATACAACTTGAACAGCAAGGATCCCAACACACTTCCCTGGGGCACGTTGGAAATTTGGACACATGTCTTCCCTTAACACCAGCCCCACATGTTGGGACTGTGGACGTCCATCACACACAAACATTCCTTTTACTCCTTCCATTTGTGTCAGATGCGGAGAGCACCATTTCCTCTGTTTGTGACTGCACTGTTTCTCAGAAAGAGCAGAAAAGAATGGAGTGTAAGACCCTGGACAAACTGATCTACACAGAGGCAAAAATACAGGGACGTCACCCACTCTGGCGATGGTCATCCTGCCAGCTGTGCCTCATATAGTGGGTCCTCAGGCGGCCTGTATACGCCTGCGCTTTTGATGGTTAGGGGTGCTTCTCCTCCTGTTGATCCTCAAACATCTATTTTGGGAGCAACACCCCGCCAGCCATTGGGGACATCGGTCCCCATCCCTTAGACGGAGAAGCAACATTCTCCTACAACTCCTCTCACAAGGAAGTGGTCCCTCGGGGTGCTGCCTTCCAAAGATTCTGCTGCTTTGAAGCTGGACACCAGCCATTGGCTGAAGGAGCCACAAGCTGCTGGATGTAGGGCTTCACAATGATCATTGGTTCCTGAGACAAACTCAGAGCAGCCCTCCCCACCAGAGAAACCAAAATAGAAGCGTGAGGACAGGAAAAAGAAAATGAGAAAAAGATGAAGAAGAAAGAGATCATGGGGCCCCCATACCACTGCTTCCTGCAAGTTCCAATTCAGAGGGTGAGGTGGAGATCCTAGTGTCCTCTGAGGACCTAGATCTCACCGGAACCTCAGAACCAATCAATAAAGAGACTACAAGCCCTCAACAGGTTGTAGTAGGTGACTATGAGGCGTAAACTGTCTCCTTGGTCCCTTCATGCCTTCCCAAACTACAGAAAGTGTCATCCTCCAGTGGAATTGCGATAGTTTTTTCCCCCCACTTGACTGAGTTACGACAGTTCTTGAGCATTGCACCTGCTTTCTGCATTCCCCTTCAGGAAACCTTGTTTTCAGCAATGCAGACCATGCTCTTTGTGGCTATCAGGTGTATTACAAAAATCGTAATGACTGTAACAGGGTCTCAGGTGGAGTA
Source organism: Schistocerca piceifrons (assembly GCF_021461385.2). Classification (NCBI taxonomy): domain Eukaryota; kingdom Metazoa; phylum Arthropoda; class Insecta; order Orthoptera; family Acrididae; genus Schistocerca; species Schistocerca piceifrons. The sequence continues at coordinate 1,020,485,277 of NC_060138.1, read as the reverse complement.
TTTATTTATGTCCTTACCTCTGTCTGTTGTGAACCTGTGCTCCTTCATATACCTTTAGAAGATTTGGCTGACAGGGTGAGGACAACGCAAGCAATTACCATCTGAAAGGGTACCTTCCTCCAGATGCTGAAATACATAGAAGCTACACTAATTTCTGAACTCCCCACATTTTCTGATTTTGGGTGATATCAAGGCCCTTAACCCTTTGCGGGGTGGAACCAAGATCACAGGCCATGGTAAAGATGTTGAGAATCTGCTAACTAATCTTGACCTTTGCCTCCTAAATACATGTGCCCCCAATTGTTTAAAGTGTGGCACATGGCACATTCTTGGCTATTGATCTCTCAGTTTTCAGTCCTGGCCTTCTACCATCTATACACTGGAGAGTGCAAGACCTGTGTGGTAATGACCGCTTTCCTCTCTTCCTGTCCCTCCTTCAGCATCTCTCACCTGTACACTTGCCTGTTGGACTCTTACCAAGGCTAAATGGGACGCTTTCACCTCTTTCCACCACCGTTGGATCTCCATTGCATGCCAACTTCAGTGCGTTGATTCAGACTGTTACTACAACCATCATTTCTGCAGCTGAATCAACAATGTGCCCTGTTCCTAAGGTTGCCCATGGGAAAGACGGTGTCCCAGTGGTTGCTGGAAGTAGCTGCGGCCTTCAGAGATCGTAGGAAAGTCGTTCGACCTCATAAGCAGCACCCATCGATGGAGCATGTCATTGCTTTCAAACGGCTCTGTGCCTGGGTGTGTCAGGTAATTGAAGTAGGAGTGCTGGGAACAGTATGTCTCCACCATTGGAACACGATCCTCTCTTATCCAGATTTGGATTAAGCTCAGGCGCCTTTACTTGACATCAGACCTCTACATGTATACCTGGGATTCCGCACATGGAGCTGTATATAGTGATGCAGACGCAATCACGGAGTGTTTTGCAGATCATTGTTTTCGAACCTCTTCATCCTGCCTTTCATACCCTAGAACAGTGGGTGGAATGACAACACCTGTCTTTTACTACGTGCCATCCTGAGCCATATAATGCTCCATTCAGTGAGTGGGAATTTCTCAGTGCTCTTGCACATTGTCCCAACACAGCCCTTGGGCCAGACGGCATTCATCGCCAAATGATTAAACATTTATCAGCAGATTACCAGCACCACCACCTTGCCATCTTCAACTGCATCTGGAGCGATGACAAATTCCTGTTGCAGTGGCAAGAAAGTATCATCATGCCAATGCTAAAACCTGTTAAGGACTCGCTAGATATATTGACTCCTTGAGTCACAGGGCCTTCCAGCTCCGTCCCAGGGCAGTTTTCGCCTAGGTTTCTCCACCGTTGACAACTTAGTATACCTGGAGTCTGCCATCCGAATGGCCTTCTCCCACCATCATCAACTTGTTGCCATCTTTCTTGACTTGACAAAAGTCTGTGATATCACTTGGCAACACCACATCCTCACTGCATTACATGAATGGGGTCTGTGGGACGCACTCCTGATTTTTATGTGGAACTTTTTGTCGATTCGCACCTTCAGAGTTTGAATCAGTGCTTCACACAGTTGCCCCCATATCCAGGAGAATGGGGTCCTGAGCGTCCTTCTTTTTAGTGGCCATTAATGTTCTGGCACCAGCTGTGGGGTCCTCAGTATAACGCTTCTTATCTGTTGATGACTTTTGCATTTCCTTTTCTCATCTACTATTTGTGTGGCTGAACATCAACTGCAAAGAGCCATACTGAAGGTGCAGTCATGGGCCCTCACCCATGGTTTTCACTTTTCTTGTGTCATACACTTCTGTTGCCATCGTACAGTTCGCCTGCACTTACAACTTTATCTTGATGACCATCTCCTTAACGTAGTGGACTCTTATCAGTTTTTAGGACTGGTTTTCAATGCCCGCTTAACTTGGCTTCCTCATCTTCGTCAGCTTAAGTAAAGTGCTGACAGCACCTTAACAGTCTTCGATGCCTGAGTCACACTGACTGGAGTGCAGATTGTCCTACACTGCTGCAGCTGTACAACACCGTTGTACAGTCCCTTCTTGACAATTGGAGTCTAATGTGTGGATCAGCATTGTCCACAGCATTGCATATGCTGGACCTTTACACCACTGTGGAGTTCAACTTAATTCAACCTGCAGTGGGAGCTTTCAGACAAAGCCCTGTGAACAGCCTACTTGTGGAAGCTGGCGTCCCTCCATTGTAGATTGGGTGGCAGCGACTGCTTACCAATTATACTGTACACATTCATAGCTCGCCGAAACATCCGAATTACTGTCTCCTTTTCCCTAACATGGCAATCCATTCCCCGCAATGGTGGGGATTACTATTGCAGTCTGTGTCCAATCCCTTCTCACTGAACTCAAGATTTTCCCCCTACTGCCTCTCCTCTGGGTTCACTCGGATACCTTCATGGTGTATACCTCGACCACAGCTTTGTCTGGACCTATCACAAGTCCCAAAAGGCTCAGTTCATCCTGCGGCCCTCTACTGCCTGTTTCTCTCTATTCTTGACAGGTTCCAGGGTTCAGAGGTAATTTACATGGATGGATCGATGGTTGATGGGGGTTCAGAGGTAATTTACATGGATGGATCAATGGTTGATGGTCACGTTGTATTCGCTTATGCTCATGGAGGACATACTAAACAGCGCTCCTTTCCACATGGCTGCAGTGTTTTCACTGCAGAGCTTGTAGCCGTCCCTCACGCTCTTGAGCAAATCCGTTCCCGTGTCAGGGAGTCCTTCCTCTTTTGTAGCAACTCCATGAGCACCTTACAAGCTCTTTACCAGTGCAATCCTCACCATCCTTTGGTAATGGCCATCCAAGAGTCAGTTCATGTCCTCAAACAATGTGGATAGTCAGTGGTCTGTGTAGGGACCCTGGGACACATTGGAATCCCAGCAAATGAAATTGCCAACAGGCTAGCCAAAGAGGCTACTTGTAAACCGAGTCTGGAGATTGGCATCCCGGAATCTGATCTTTGATTGGTGTCACACCGCAAGGTTTTTTGCCTCTGTAATACAGAATGGTGCTTCCTGGTGTTGCTGCATAGCTTACGTATAGTAAAGGAGACAATGAATGTGTGGAGGTTACCCATGCCAACCTCTCGCAAGAACTCCATTGTCCTTTGCCAGCTCCGCATCGGCCATACTTAGCTGACAGTTCATCTGCACTTACAACTTTATCTTGATGACCACCTCATTAATGTAGTGGACTCTTCAATTTCAGGACTGGTTTTCAATGCCCGCTTAACTTGGCTTCCTCATCTTTGTCAGCTTAAGTAAAATACTGACAGCACCTTCATATTCTTTGATGCCTGAATCACACTGACATTGCGTGGACCCACTTCAGTGTCACTGTGGTTTACGCTTGACAATGGTCCACATCTTGTTGGACTGTCCTAACTTAGGTGCCCTGCAATGGGCTTTTCGTCTGAAGGGTTTCTTTATCATTCTATTGAAGGGTGGGTGCCTTACCCTCATCTTCCAGGCCCTCACCCTTTGTGCATTTTAACTCTTCCTTGCTCCCTCTTGTGCTATCTGTTCACCTTGGTGGCCGTTCTTTCACCATCAGTGTTTCTCTTGCTGTGTGTTTTTTTACGCTGGGGTTTTAGTGTGATGCAGAATGGCTGGCCCATCCTTTTTTATTCTTGCGATCAGCCAGTCAAGGCCTTTGCTGTATTATTTTACTAACTTTTACTGCTTTTTTCCTTTTAGTTAATGTTTTCAATTTTGTTTTGATACTTCTGTTTTCTACTTCAGTGTGGTTACAAACATAGTTTTATGCATTTTGTCCGTTCCGTGGATTTCAGGGGCCTGGAGTCCTTTGGGGTATGGTTTTAATCTGAGACCTGTGTGACTGAAAAAAGGGACAGATAATCTGAAGAAAAAGGGACAGATATCTTGATAGCCCTTTAATCTCCAAACCAACCAACCAAGCCACGACAAGCTGATAAATACTGGGCTGCCTGCTATCTGCTTGCTGACTTCAGTGCCGAGATGCAGTCAACTTGATGCAATCTACAATAGTTGTGGTCTACCATTGCTGCCTACTGGTATGTCGCAGATGAGGAGAAGACTGGTGTGCAGCCAGCCTCCCACCCACCGAGGGGTCATTCATGAATGATCTGCAAACTGTTATCTACATGCTATTCAGGCTTGGTGCGATCGCCCAGCTCTTGGCTAACTCTTGAACATCTGCTTCTTGGTAGACCCATGGTGGGTGACCAGGGCCAATCCTTCGCGACAACCAATATCGGGGCCACTGTTTCCCCGTCCTCTCACTGCCCCCCCTCCCCCCCATGACAACACAATGGAATGCGGCACACTGACCTGCACCAGCAGTGACGCGTCATGCTGATGAGGCATATAAGCAGCTCTTCACAGCATGTGCTGAGTCTCAGCTGCAGTATGATGTACTGTGGCAGCTTTAATGCTCTGATACCCATCTTGGCAAATAAATGTTATTCCAGATACCACTGTGTTACAAATGCAACTGGTGTAGCATTTGACCACTCTGACACCCGGGCTCTTTGACCTGTAGCCATGGCCGGACCAGGTTGCTGCACTGCTTTATCCATATTTTATGTGGGTTGTAGAATTTGGACTACGTCTATAGTTTTACATTCTGTGTGATATTCATATGGGTCAGTGGATATGAATGGAAATGAGAGTGAGTAACTGATTCTAGCTGAGTTTGCATTTTTAAATATTTTTCACTTGCCTCCATTTTGACCATATTCAACTCAAATTGTTTTAGCAGGAGCATTAATAACCTTACTGTTGCATACAGAATTTAAGCAAAACTGTGTAGCTGTTTGTGATTAATTTTCAGATTTTATAGGTTTTCGTTATTGCTTTATTAAGTATACATTGTATGAGATCTCTGTTTTATTCTGCAGTTTCAGCTGAGGTGCTCTCATAGCTGTTGACATGATGACTTGTTTGTCTGTATTCTCTTGCAGTTACAGACATGATTGACTTGTTTGTCTTCAGTTGTTCATCTTTCTTTCTCAAAGAAGTAGTAGTATGTTTAAAATGTGTTTCAGTTGTGTACCGATTATTTTAATACTCACTAGCCACATTAAATACTACATTAATGAACATATTTGCTATGTTTATAACTCAGGATCTAAATAACATCGACCAGTTTCCTGCAAAATGCTGTTTAGCAGTAGATGCTTACGTCAGTGCCATGCCCTTAGAAATGCAAGTTGTTTCAAAAATTCAACATTTAACTGCAGTCTTTACTAAATATTAGTATCTCCCTATTCAGCCTATGTTTATGAAATATGTTTTCAGTGCTTTCATTATTTGGTGATGTAACAAAGTTTGCACCAAATGCTTGTGGTGATGTAACAAAGCTTGTACCAGATACTACCTGTCAGTGTAGTGTATGCAAGCTGGAGACTAAAGTCTTAATCCATTATTGCTCGTGGATCGCATAATATTTATACAATGATGGAAAAGAAATAGTAACACCAGGAAGGAGTTGCACAACATAAACGAAATGTGGTAGGTGCGTTTCTACTTCTGAAAGATGATGTCTATTCAAATTTCACTCTAGTCACATGAGAGTGGCACTAGTAGCATCACTATGAGGATACAAATCAGTTTTGCTTTAAGTACTCTCTACAGAAATGGTCATGAGCATTAGTTACGTTTGAGATTGGACATGGTGAGTTGCTGTTAATCAAGAAAGCTTTTAAGGTGACAAAGATGCTATTATCAACACCTCCCTGAGTTTGAACAAGGTCATGTGATAAGGTTATGAAAAGCTGTATGTTCATTCTGCAATACTGCAAAAATACTTGGCAGGAATAAAGCCACTGTTCATGATTTCTGGCAACAGTGGTCATGAGAACATCCTGTCACAAAAAGGCTGGGCTCCGAATTGCCACAGCGCACAACCAGAAGGGAAGACTATCATGTTTGATGGATGGCTCTGGTGCTCCCATTGCATCTGCAGCAGCAGTTTGAGCGGCAGTTGGCACCACTGTAACACAATGAACTGTTACAAATAGGTTACTTCAAAGACACCTCCAAGCCAGATGTCCTGTAGAATGCATTCTACTGACCCCAAACAACTGCTGTTTGCGACTTCAATGGTGTCAAGTGAGAGCTCATTGGCAGGGTGGGGTCCCTTGTGTGCTCTGATGAAAGTTGGTACTACCTCATTACCTGTGATGGCCATGTATTGGTTAGGAGGAGGCCAGTTAGGAGCCTGCATCCAACCAATCTGCGTGCTTAGACACACTGGACCTACACTTGGTGTTAGGGTCTAGGGTACAGTTTCGTATGACAGCAGGAGCACTCTCATCATTATCCCACGCACGATGACTGCAATATTGTATGTAAGTCTGGTGATTTGACCCTGCTGTGCTGTCATTCAGGAACAGCATTCCAGGGTTTTTTTCCTACAGGTTAACACACGCCCATGTACTGCTGATGTAACACAACATTCTCTGCACAGTGTTGACAGGTTGCCTTGGCCTGCTCGATCACCAGATCTTCTCCAGTCAAGCACATACGGAACATCATTGGACGACAACTTAAGCGTCATCCACAAAGAGCGTTAACTGTCTCTGTATTGATCAGCTGTGACAGGCATGGAACTCCATCCCACAAACTGACATCCAGCACCTGTACAACACAACAAATGCTTGCATTCAACATTCTGGCAGTTACACCAGTTATTAATGTACCTGTGTTTCACATTTGCAATGGCTTATCATGCACACACATTAACCTTTGATCTTACAATCTTAATTACTTAATTATGTTACCTAGACAAATGTATTATCGAAATTTTATTACTGTGCATTAATTGCTTTCTGTTGATGCATCAGTGTTATTGTCTACTAGTTTATTCTTACCAGCATTTGGTTCTTACTCCCATTTTGTTTGTACCATAATATTACTTTTCTTAGTTAAGGTTGAAAATAATTGTTTCAATGTTAATATAAATCCTAATGATTTTATATCGTTACATTTTTATTGGAAAAAAAAGATATAGAAATGCGTCTTGGTTTCCTTGGAAGACTGAGTGATCTACCCATGAATGGTCATCTTATGCAACAACAAGGAAGTCTCTCTGATCTCCACAGGGGAACGCATGCAGCTGGTGTCGGTAAGTGCTTTTTATAATATACATGCTTATCCTAAGCTTAGCGCAATAAGTAATGTATGTAATTATAGTAGTTAAAGTTGTTATTTAATTTATCCTCTAAATTTCTCAAGATAAGAATAGGAATAAGAATAATTAAAGTTACTTAATAAACTACTGATTAAATATCCTCTAAATCTCTCAAGATAAAAATAGAAATAAGAATAAACAAAGCTACATAGTAAATTACTGATTAAATACTTAGTAAAATCAGTATTAGAAAGTCAGGAATTAGGCAATTTTGCCCTTTTTCCTTTAAGAGGTTATCATCATTGGACTGGTTCTAGTATTATTTTCTTTTTTCCTTGGTAAGGCAGTGAAAAAATCTTGTTTCTGTTTGTTTCTGTCATTACTCAAATACTGAATGTGTTACTAATTAACAGTGTCACTGCAGTATTATAATCTTTCATTGAATCATTTCATTATATTACGCTTAGGTAAAATGTGCATCCTTGACCTTTTTCCACATGCCAGAGACCCTTCCTTGCAGCATCCTTGGAATACTATTTGTGTAATTTATACCACACTCTTCCCCATTTTCCTAAAAATTTTCCTGTTTCAGCAATGATTATGTATATGTAGCACATACTAGTGGAAATGTTCCTTACCTCATGTCCTTGTAGAATTTTGTTATGAAAACAAGGAACTTCACAGGTTCTAGAAAGATGAATTGTGAGATCATGCAAAGTAGAGTGCCCAAAATTTTGAAGTAAATAAAAATATTTATCCGTAATACCTCTGAAGGACATTTTTAATATTGGTATCCAATGATTTGTATATTGGATGTATTCTACTTTAGATGTCGAAAATCGTTGTCGAAAGACATTGTGTTATTTAAAAAGAAAGGATGTTGTTTGCTTAGCTGCAAACTTGAGTCTCTTTTCATCAGAAAATTTCACATTTTAAAATTAAATTACACTTGATATAGGCAAGCAAGATTTACTTTCCTGTTGTCATATCAGTAACTTGTGGATTTTAAAGATTCTCTAACTTGTCGTTCCCTAACCAAGAGAGGAATCAGGAAAAAGAAATGATACTGTATACATGTAGATTTAGTTAAACAACATTTTTGCAAACACTGAATCAAGAAAGAGACAAGTAGCAGGGAAGGAGTCTAAAGTAGAAGATATTAAAACTGTAGACTATAAGTAATAATACTACATACTGCACTGGAGATGAAATAAATCAAGTAATATACATTCTGGTGTGTAGTATCCAAATCTGCATTTCAAAATGTTCTAGCTTGTAAGATTTTTGAGTTTTCAGGGGTTCTTGTTTTTTATTGTTTATTTTCTGTATTTAGCTGTTTACTGTACTTCCGTTTAGGGCCTAAACAAAATGTTTAATAAGAAGGCATATAAATGATGTATTTGGCTGTACTGTTGGTGATCAGCATAATCACTTTGCACCTCATATAGCCTGCCTAACCTGTTCCACCACTTCAACCAAATCATTGGGGAACAAGGGGCCGCCAAGCCATGCCATTCAGCTTTCCAGTGGTGTGATGTGAGCCTAAAGATCATTTTTGAAGCTGTTACCTCCACCTCACAGATATTGCAGGGCATTCTAGCAAAATTAGACATAAAATAAAGGATGTAAACGTATCTCAGTGAATTTGCTGGTGGTGCGAAATGAAAGGCTATCTTTTCCTATCTGTAAATTTCAAGCTACAGGTGGTTTACAGAGTGGATTCAAAAAATATTGCTGGTGTTGTTTTTTGTTTTCTTTTTTTCTTTTTGTGCCTATGGGGACAGCCGTAACTTGACTGCTTTACAGTCAGGGAACGGCCTTTAAGAAGATCTTAAGTATCTGGAAAGGAAAATGTGAAAATCGGTCCATCATTTTGCCTCCTATTAATCTTTAAGTTGGACCTTATGAAGAACTTTGGAAAAGATGTGGGTGAAGGAGGCCAGGTCTTCGATCATTTGAAAGTATAGTTTTCAAAATTGAGTGAAGCAAAGCTGAAAGAAGGTATATTTGTTGGACCACAGGTAATAAAATTGATGAAAGATACAACTTTTGATACCAAATTCACAAATATCAAATTATCTGTTTAGCCATTTTTCAAAGGGCAATTATGAAGGTCATTTTGGACAACAGAAGCAGTGAACACTATGTTTCCTTTGTAAATTATCTGTTAGGCAGCTACAAGAACATGGGGTGTAGAATTTTGCTTAAAATTCACTTTTAACATTCTCACTTGAATTCTTTCCAGAACGTTTTGGAGCTGCAAGCAGAAAGTGGTTTGAGAACTTTCACCAAGATGTCTTTACAATAGAACAACATTATAAAAGTGGTACCCTCTGATGATGAGTCTTGTAAGGGGCAGTGGTGAAATGATAGACAAAAGTATCATCATCACATTTTTTAAATACTAAAGGAGATTAAAGTTGAAAATGTGTTATGAATTAATTTAGATCTTCTATTGGTGTCCTGTCCATAAATACCGATAAAATAGCATTGAGTTCTGAGTACTTGTTTCTTGTTTGTTTTAATTCTGTAAATGTTCGCAAGTACTGTCTTTGATTCCGCTATGTACCTGAGAAATGTGACGTTATACAGAAAAAATGATTATACCATTGAATTCAGCACCCCAAAATTAGTTGAATCCACCCATTTACAAACCAAATGCAGATAAAAGGTTTAAATTTGTTGACTAGTTAACCTGCCATAATTGGTAAGGGCAAAAATGAGGACTGAACTTAGCAGAATATTGCAGGTCAGACGTAATTGAATGATAGAGAACACAAGACAAGAGAAATGGGAATTACAGAGGAAGGGAGAAGAGTAAAGTAGAAAAGGTAACTCTGAAAAGAATTGAAAGGATGTATGTTGAAGTAAAATCAGAAGAAATAACAACTAAGGTATATAGGGTTGGGAAGATGCCAAACAGGAAATATAGTTGGTCTCAGTTGAGCTTGGAAGTTCTGGTGTTGGGAAGGGGATTAAAAAAAAATACAAGCCAAGCATTTCGAGGCACCTGTGCCTTCAAACATTGCCTTAAGTGAGCACCCAGAGGGGCAGGAGGCAACAAAATAAAACTCATGGATTGAAATAATATATGACATTATTTCAGTGATTGCAAAATCAAGTGAAATTTACAAAGAATTTGGCAGTTTGAGGCCACTTACTAGTGTGACATTGCACCCCTCTGGTCCAGATGCATGCTAGCTGAGGGAAGTTGGCTCGCAACTGTTGTAACTGATCCTTGTTATCGTGGCTACTGGCACTGGGATGGAGTTGATGTCCTAGTTGGTCCCATACATACTCCATCAGGCAGAGATCTGGAGATCCTACTGGCTACAGGAATATCTCAACATCACAAAGACAGTTCATAAGGGCACGTGTCATGGGGAACGAGCATTTTCATATTGAAAAAGGACACCGGTATACTGCCACTTGAGAGGTAACAGATGATGTCCGTGATGTGCCATCAGTCACAACCATGCTTTACCTGAAGTCATACCCGATTGTTCCCCACACCATGATGCCAGGAGTCACACTGCTGTGCCTCCCCAAAATATTAGAAAGATGGGACCTCTCCCAGGTCGCTGCCATTTGTGTTGCGTTGTTCATGGCAGCATACGCATGGGACAATAATTCCCTCATCCAGCTGCCACACACCGACTAATGGTGTGGGTTGAGACAGAAAGTTGAAGGGAATCCAATATTTGTTCTTGGATGACAGGTGCAAATGTGAAGGGGTTAAGATTTACTTGGTGCACAATAGGGTGAACCACCTTTGCTGTGATCAGGCATGCTTGACAGAAACCTTGACAGCGAATATGCCTGCCATAATGCAGTCTGGTCACTGTCACATCCAAATTCCCCATAAATCTGGATATTGCATCATTCAGTCAGTCAGCCAAATGGAGACCCACAATGAGGCTCCTTTCAAGATGATAACACTATCCCACATGAGAGTACATGGCATCTCCATGTCCTTCACAGTGACTACACTGCTGGCACCCCTTATAACCCCTATAGGACCTGGAAACAACGGTAAAAATACCTGACTATTTCTTCTGGGCGCTTTCTTTTTTCTTTTCTCTCTCTCTCTTTTATTTTTTAAGGCTGTGTACGTACTCTTCATGTTAATTGGTGGACCACAAGATTTGTCTTGCTCGTTACCCTGCCAAGATACCTTGTGCGTCAAGTCATAGCCATCGCCACCTTTTTCTTGTGTCTAATTACTTTTGCTGTCCAGACAGGGTTTTTTAAAAATGGGAATAGATTACTGTGCGTTGCGTACTGTGCATTTGGTAATTCCCTGGCATTAGGATAATTAATCAAGCAGATGCCTCAGTCAATGTTTGCTGTTAGTAAGTCACGTAGTAGCCATACTCATAGGGGAACTTGTCAGGTACACAGTTACTGTGCATAACCAAAGATATTTGCATGGATTGTAGTCTTTTATGTAAGGTTGGCAACACATTCATGTCATGGTATAAGCTCGGACATAGGCTTCACTGGTAGTGGTTGCAGGCATGTTGGGAGATGGGATTCATCATTATTACAATTAAAACAGAGAAATTAAACAATTATATTAATTATAGTTAAATACACTGTACTTACCAATATCACAGAAGGTGCTGGAAATGTTTTCCTCTTTCTAGAAGACATAGATCAAACTCATTAACATTTATTTGTGAACACCTTTTATCAATGTATCACATATAATCATATGCAGATAATCGATTTTGCTCTCTTCAGTTCATCTATTGCTGTTGGGTTATTTTGATATACAAATATTTTAGATGCACCCCAAAGGAAATAGAATAGTCGGGCAAAGACAGATCTGGTGAGCGCAGGGGCCAGAGACCTTTTGTAATTACTCTATCTCCAAAGATTTCATCTAAAAATCATAGGGACTGGTGCCCCGTATGCTCAGTAGTGTTGTGTTGTTGGAAAAGAGAATGATTGATGTCATTTTCATTCAACAGGGCAATAAATGGATAAATTGTCTGGGAACCATAGACATCGGAAGTGATGGTAGTATCAAAAAAGATCAGCGTATAATTCACGCACGTGTTATGGCAACCCACACTACGATTTCCTCTGCATGCAGTGGGGTTTTCTGATGACCGAATTTGTGAATTTTGGTAGTTGGTCTAGCCAGGTAGGTGAAACCAAGTCCCATCAGTGAAAAAGGCCTATCTAAAATACCAACTCCACATCAGTTACCAAATTGCTGAAATAATCATTTCGCATGGTCCATACAATATAGTTGTTGCACTGCAGTAATATTATGCAGATATATCCACAGTTCCCCCCATGAACCATGGACCTTGCCGTTGGTGGGGAGGCTTGCGTGCCTCAGCGATACAGATGGCCGTACCGTAGGTGCAACCACAACGGAGGGGTATCTGTTGAGAGGCCAGACAAACATGTGGTTCCTGAAGAGGGGCAGCAGCCTTTTCAGTAGTTGCATGATCTGGCCTTGTAACAATAACCGAAACGGCCTTGCTGTTCTGGTACTGCGAACGGCTGAAAGCAAGGGGAAACTACAGCCGTAATTTTTCCCGAGGGCATGCAGCTTTACTGTATGGTTAAATGATGATGGCGTCCTCTTGGGTAAAATATTCCGGAGGTAAAATAGTCCCCCATTCGGATCTCCGGGCGGGGACTACTCAAGAGGACGTCGTTATCAGGAGAAAGAAAACTGGCGTTCTACGGATCGGAGCGTGGAATGTCAGATCCCTTAATAGGGCAGGTAGGTTAGAAAATTTAAAAAGGGAAATGGATAGGTTAAAGTTAGATATAGTGGGAATTAGTGAAGTTCGGTGGCAGGAGGAACAAGACTTTTGGTCAGGTGATTACAGGGTTATAAATACAAAATCAAATAGGGGTAATGCAGGAGTAGGTTTAATAATGAATAAAAAAATGGGAGTGCGGGTTAGCTACTACAAACTGCATAGTGAAGGCATTATTGTGGCCAAGATAGACACAAAGCCCATGCCTGCTACAGTAGTAGAAGTTTATATGCCAACTAGCTCTGCAGATGATGAAGAAATTGATGAAATGTATGATGAGATAAAAGAAATTATTCAGGTAGTGAAGGGAGACGAAAATTTAATAGTCATGAGTGACTGGAATTCATCAGTAGGAAAAGGGAGAGAAGGAAACATAGTAGATGAATATGGGTTGGGGGGAAGAAATGAAACAGGAAGCCGCCTTGTAGAATTTTGCACAGAGCGTAACTTAATCATAACTATCACTTGGTTCAAGAATCATAAAAGAAGGTTGTATACATGGAAGAATCCTGGAGATACTAAAAGGTATCAGATAGATTATATAATGGTAAGACAGAGATTTAGGAACCAGGTTTTAAACTGTAAGACATTTCCAGGGGCAGATGTGGATTCTGACCACAATCTATTGGTTATGAACTGCAGATTGAAATTGAAGAAACTGCAAGAAGGTGGGAATTTAAGGAGATGGGACCTGGATAAACTGCAAGAACCAGAGGTTGTAGAGGGTTTCAGGGAGAGCATAAGGGAACAATTGACAGGAATGGGGGAAAGAAATACAGTAGAAGAAGAATGGGCAGCTCTGAGGGATGAAGTAGTGAAGGCAGCAGACGATCAAGTAGGTAAAAAGACGACGGCTAATAGAAATCCTTGGGTAACAGAAGAAATATTGAATTTCATTGATGAAAGGAGAAAATATAAAAATGCAGTAAATGAGGCAGGCAAAGAGGAATACAAACGTCTCAAAAATGATATCGACAGGAAGTGCAAAATGGCTAAGCAGGGATGGCTAGAGGACAAATGTAAGGATGTAGAGGCTTGTCTCACTAGGGGTAAGATAGATACTGCCTACAGGAAAAATTAAAGAGACCTTTGGAGAGAAGAGAACCACTTGTATGAATATCAAGAGCTCAGATGGAAACCCAGTTCTAAGCAAAGAAGGGAAGGCAGAAAGGTGGAAGGAGTATATAGAGGGTTTATACAAGGGCGATGTACTTGAGGACAATATTATGGAAATGGAAGAGGATGTAGATGAAGACGAAATGGGAGATAAGATACTGCGTGAAGAGTTTGACAGAGCACTTAAAGACCTGAGTCGAAACAAGGCCCCGGGAGTAGACAACATTCCATTTGAACTACTGATGGCCTTGGGAGAGCCATTCATGACAAAACTCTACCATCTGGTGAGGAAGATGTATGAGACAGGCGAAATACCCTCAGACTTCAAGAAGAATATAATAATTCCAGTCCCAAAGAAAGCAGGTGATGACACATGTGAAAATTACCGAACTATCAGTTTAATAAGTCACAGCTGCAAAATACTAACACGAATTCTTTACAGACGAATGGAAAAACTGGTAGAAGCGGACCTCGGGGAAGATCAGTTTGGATTCTGTAGAAATGTTGGAACACGTGAGGCAATACTAACCTTAAGACTTATCTTAGAAGAAATATTAAGAAAAGGCAAACCGACGTTTCTAGCATTTGTAGAGTTAGAGAAAGCTTTTCACAATGTTAACTGGAATACTCTCTTTCAAATTCTGAAGGTGTCGGGTAAAATACAGGGAGCGAAAGGGTATTTACAATTTGTACAGAAACCAGATGGCAGTTATAAGAGTCGAGGGGCATGAAAGGGAAGCAGTGGTTGGGAAAGGAGTGAGACAGGGTTGTAGCCTCTCCCCGATGTTATTGAATCTGTATATTGAGCAAGCAGTAAAGGAAAGAAAAGAAAAATTCGGAGTAGGTATTAAAATTCATGGAGAAGAAGTAAAAACTTTGAGGTTCGCCGATGACATTGTAATTCTGTCAGAGAGAGCAAAGGACTTGGAAGAGCAGTTGAACGGAATGGACAGTGTCTTGAAAGGAGGATATAAGATGAACATCAACAAAAGCAAAACGAGGATAATGGAATGTAGTCAAATTAAATCAGGTGATGCTGAGGGAATTAGATTAGGAAATGAGACACTTAAAGTAGTAAAGGAGTTTTGCTATTTGGGGAGCTAAATAACTGATGATGGTCGAAGTAGAGAGGATATAAAATGTAGACTGGCAATGGCAAGGAAAGCGTTTCTGAAGAAGAGAAATTTGTTAACATCAAGTATAGATTTAAGTGTCAGGAAGTCGTTCCTGAAAGTATTTGTATGGAGTGTAGCCATGTGTGGAAGTGAAACATGGACGATAACTAGTTTGGACAAGAAGAGAATAGAAGCTTTTGAAATGTGGTGCTACAGAAGAATGCTGAAGATAAGGTGGGTAGATCACGTAACTAATGAGGAGGTATTGAATAGAATTGGGGAGAAGAGAAGTTTGTGGCACAACTTGACTAGAAGAAGGGATCGGTTGGTAGGACATGTTTTGAGGCATCAAGGGATCACAAATTTAGCATTGGAGGGCGCCGTGGAGGGTAAAAATCGTAGAGGGAGACCAAGAGATGAATACACTAAGCAGATTCAGAAGGATGTAGGTTGCAGTAGGTACTGGGAGATGAAGGAGCTTGCACAGGATAGAGGAGCATGGAGAGCTGCATCAAACCAATCTCAGGACTGAAGACCACAACAACAACATCCACAGTTCTTTGGTTACTGTTTTAGCTGCTGTTGTACAAGAGACTTTATCCATGTGTGACTTTTTCTTCACTGATTTTGCTGGGCTCCACAATTTGCCCTCTGTTGGAGTCTTGTCAAGCTTCTGTTCAGGGTTATTCCACGTCAAGGGGACCAAAGGGTCCCCACCCGCCCATCTCAAAATCTAATGAAATTTGGTGTGAAGGTTCTATACGGTTTTTGATGCTTATATACCAAATTTCAGTCCAGTATCGTTGTATCGTTAGTGGTTGAATTTTTAGGGGCTTGTAAAGAGAAGTTACTCATCTTCGCATCACATACAAAGATGCAAATGTGCCAGATTTACTAGGCTTTTTTAAAAGTTCCAGCACTTACTTGGTCATTTCCTTTAATATACATAGATAACTTTTTGTGTTGAATCACACTGTGGCAAAAATTTGGGATTTAGCCACACCTAAATATAGATACAAGCCTCTAAAGTAGCTAAAAAATTCGACGTGCTATTCTGAGAGCCAAGGTTTGACCGTCCACTGCTACTTTTCATATGAACCTATCACAGCAAAACATGAGAGGGTTATTCCTACATGTGATGTCTATGTACAGATCAAATTTAACTAACATTGGATGCCTAGAAGAAAAGACATGCATCTGCAAAGTTGGTCAAAATTTTCTATGTGCAAATTTTAGGGTATTTTTGGGGGGCAATATCTCAAATGTGTCTTGTTTAATCCTCTTTTTCTTGCCACAGCTTGAAAGAGCATGCTTTAAGCTTTCAAAGCTATACTGTTTAATTTCTGGACCTTGCATATTGATGAGTATGAATGCCTATTCAAAAGTAGGGAAAATGGATTATTGGTAAATACAAAAAATTAGTACAATTTGAAATTGTAAATCAAAAAATGTTTAATTATAGTGTCTTTTTAATAGTATTCGTATTCTTGAGGGAAAAAACCTTGTTTCACAAAGCCACTAGCATCCAGCGCATGTTAGTCTGTCGATTATTTATATGACTTTGAAACGTATCCCTGTTGGTTTTTTAACATTTTTGAACACATTCTAAGTTGATTTCTGAATGTATCGTAAGTTGATTTGTGAATGTGTGCATAGTTACATGATGTCTGTCAGGGGAATCCTCGTCGCATGTAGAAACAAACTTTCCTTCAGACAAAAGGGGCTATACGAGCTGAGCGGAGTAAGGCCGAACGGATGAATGCCAACCACTGTTTGATTGTGTGGTTGATAGGGTTTGCAAATGATCAGCATTGTTATAATTACTAGCAAAATCCATAGATTCAGCCTACTGGAGTGGAAATCAACGAATAACAAGTAAGAAAGATTACGTATTATCTTCTCGGTGTATCCAAGAAAAAGAAATTTTGAGCGAAAATTTTTGGCCAGATCGCTATACTAGTAAGGGCCAGTTGTACATTCCCTGGCTAGCAGCTGCTTAAGTTCTATTCTGGAAGAAGCGCGAAAAACGCGTTGTACGAACGTGTAACAACACCTAAACGGAGAATAGTCGCAGGATGACTAAACTGGTGATTGCGGCAGAGTTAGTGAAGTTAACCGGCGATTAAGCTTTAACATTGGCAGGAATAGTTACAGCGTTAGTGATAATAAGACAGACTGTTTGTTATAATGAGGAAGGAGAAGAAACGGGGAGATCACACAAATTATGGAACAATATGATGATTTGAAGTTTAAAAATTTCGTACTACTACTTTTCTATCTAATGCTTGAGAAACTGGAGTGTATGAATGAAGTGTGAAACTATTTCCTAACGTAAAGCTTTTTGCTTGTAGTAGTCGTAATAAGCATTTTATATTGGTACTTCGTGAATTATATTTTGTCGTTACAAAAAAGACCGTTTGTGCCAAAACAGTCTTGTTTATTTGGTGTGTATTACAATTTTTGCGGTATTAGAAAGGCTTATTTTTTATATAACAGACAGTGACAAAATAGATGTAATCAGATTGGGAAACTACACCAGTCTTGGGTTGTCTTTGTATTAACAGCTTTTTCAGTGTTAGACAACGATATTTCGATTTTTCATGTAGCAAAACGTTTGACGAACTTTGATGAGGTAATAGATTCTTTAGTAGAAAGGAAAGCACACCACGTAAAGCTGTAGCAAGATTAGAGAGAAAAAATTCTAGGAGCTAAGGATTGAAGAAATGTGTATTGTCTTGCTTGTCTCATGTCTTTATTGGGTTTATGTAACCTGTATTTAATATTATGTCGCACAAAGCAGCAAGTACTTAGCTGATAGGGAGTAAAGAGTACAAATTTTCTGAAGAGTTCTTTTTTGGAAAAAAAAAGAAAAAGAGGGACAGGATGTCAAACCGGCCAACTATAAGCAGGAGAGGCACCACAGGACATTTTAATTTCCACTGTCCTGAATATGGTGTGATGGCATCCATTACAAAATACACATTTCAATTCCAAAGAGCGAAATACAGTGACGTGCGACAGAAGAATTCTGTGAGAGGAGGCGACGCACTGCACTTTGGCACACTTACCGCCAAATAACATGTCTTACATTTCCTCAAGCACATATGTTTTATGCATCAGACTCTTCAGAAAGATCTGCGCTACAAAATGAACATATTTTTGGAAATTCGATTTTTTTTCTAATTATTGACGTCCTATCTCAAATGCTCGAGGGAGTGGCGGTGTATTGCCCATGTTCGGAAATAACGTAGATCCGAGGCTGATGGGCAGAGCAGTCTGAGTTACAATGAGGGAATGGGTAGTCTCCACGTGACCTGTGTTTACATTTAGTGATTTTGCTGTGGTCGGGAGCTATCAAGTGAATTAAAATACATTCACATAATTATGGAAGGCTGAAATGTGTTGCCGGCCGCGATGACCGAGCCGTTCTAGCCGCTTCAGTCCGCTGCTACGCTCGCAGGTTCGAATCCTGCCTCGGGCATAGATGTGTGTGATGTCCTTAGGTTAGTTAGGTTTAAATAGTTCTAAGTCTAGGGGACTGATGACCTCAGAGCCATTTGAACCATTTTTTTAAAATGTTTTATTAGTTGCAGATTTTATTTCCACCTTTCTGACAGTCAAGCATTAATTGCCTTGCGGAACAATGAAGTTATTTTTGTCGGTTAGCTGAAGAAATTTCCTTTTATTAATCTTTCCCGCTGAGGCAGACAATATATTTGAAACGAAATGTTTAATTCCACACACTATTCGCTGCATTTCAAGTGCTCGTTTTCAACTTCTAGCACGTATAGCATTAAGCCATAATAAAGAATCAAACTTGAGATAACACAGTACTGGTACTCCAAGAAAATTTACATCCCAAAAACCACATTGAAAAGTATATCATCAGGTAGTGGCCTACTTCACTGGGAATCTAGACATATGAATGTGCACTTTAAATATGCATTTTAAATGTGCACATTTTAGTATGGGTCACGAAATTCCGATCCTCTTGGAGTATCCTCTGATGTCTTGTTTCTTTTATGACATAATGTAAGATCTTTTAATGTTTTACACGTACGAACATATGGGCTCCCTGCGACATCGTAGCTGTGCAAACGCGGTGGTGCCTGTCATCTGACGCTCTCTGGCAACTGCAGAAATGAACCTGTTTCTAACAGGTCGCGGGAAAATATTCCGAATGGTGGTTTGAAAAGCGTTACCATCAAAGTAAATTTCCTTTTACGGATCTTGAACTATGTGCGAGAATGTACGCTGAATTTCTTAAATCACAGAGCGTTTGACTCTCATTTAAAAATCAGATCTTTGATGACGAGCCATTTAGATGAATTTCGAGCCCAGAAGATCAGATATTTATGTCGTTATTAAAAATTTTACTGGCACATTTGTGTGATACATCTTAAATTGTAATATGCGCATAAAAGACCAACATTATGTGTGGAAGCTTAGCTTGTCTTGCAGCGTATTAATTTTATAGGCCAATATTATATGTGAAAGCTTTGCGTTTTGTGTAGCAATACTACGTATATTAATTTAAACCATTAACTTTTTCTGTTTGTGTCTTCGCACTACTTAACAGTGATGTTGCTATTGGCTGACTACATCACATGTCCTAAGCTCTGAATACCCGCTGTCATCAGCTAATGAGATCACATGACATGTGCTATGACTGGCTTGCAAAAGCGCATCGCAATCTCGATTTCAATGCTTCGGAAAGTAACATGTGGTGTTTGGTGAAATTCGAATTTATACTTTCGTAATATGAAAATATCTAGTGTACGTGTTGCTGCACATCAAAGATCTTCCCAAAACGTGTTTTTCTCCCTGTGTTTAGCTTTCTAAAGTGCCAGGAAATTCTACACCCGAGTATAAAACCATAGTCATTCAAAGTTATACAGTTCCGAGAGAAAATATAATGTCAGGGAAAAAGTATGTTTTCACCCAGGAGAAAGCATATTTTTAACCGAGAAATCCGGGAAATTTATTTCCTTGTCTGCGTATACACCCTGATTAAGCTCCACAGTTAATTTTTTTTAGTATATAAATCAGTTTCAAGAATTAATTTAACATATGCCATAAAACAAGTATAAAACACAACACAGCAAACTTGCAAAACAAAAACTCTAAAGAGTCAGTTCCATTTTTGGTTAAATAGTTCTACAATTTTGTCAAGGACAGATTGAGGAAAACTATTGTCTTCCTGATGATGCTGGTGATGGTGCTTCTAAAGTTATGCAAATATGTTGCTCAGGAATCCAGCAGGTGTCTTTAGCAGCTAGCCAGTGGAAGGAACGAGCAGAACCAGGTGGGTACATAAAGCTGATGAGGACATCTTCTTGTTCATGTGAAATATGCTATTAACTTTATTTGAAAGGCATGGACAGCAATGGTATCATCATGGAGACAATCGCTGATCATACAAACGCTAATACTGTGACATTCCTTGCCATCAAAATAGATGACAAATGGAAGTAGTGTGGTCTGACTGTTCTTCCAATGAAATCCTTGTGCAGCATCGTCAACAACAAATGAATAATTCTGAGTAAAACACACCAGTATAATTGATTCATTTTCTGCAAGATTTATTAGTAGCTGCTTAAGGTATAAACTCTAGCGTTTTGTCACAAAGTGATGGCTTCTTAAACCGGTAATTTTCAAAATCAATGTCTCCATGAAATCTTCAACAGTTCTCTGACAAAGTCTCCAATGTGTGTGTGTGTGTGTGTGTGTGTGTGTGTGTGTGTGTGTGTGGACCTATTGATGGTATTACATTGTTTCTTCAGGTTCATAGTTTTTAAAAGCATCTTCGAGAAAAGCCACTAGTTGTATTTTTCCTAGACATTCCTCACAACATTGCAGCATACAATCTTTTGATTCCAAACTGCATACATTTTTTTTTTTTTTATCAAAGCCTTGTAGTCATCTTGGATGCATGTTTTGAAGCCAACATTAATTTGACATTTTGATGAATTGTACATACGTTTATTGAATGTGGTCCAGAAGCACCAACTTCAGTACACCATTTCAGCCTGAAGTTACAAAATTTTGAGAAGCTCAGTTGATTTCCATATCATTTCTTTCAAATTTTTCAAAGGAGCAGATGTTTTTGCGTGTGAATCTTTTTCCCATTTATTTTTATCGCAACACAATCCTTTTAGCCTGAGCATAACCAAGAAAACTCATCATCTCCAAGAAAAGTGAGAACCTTTTGTTTTACTTAATCATTGAGCTTTTTCCCTTTTCGGTTTGCACATGTTGCCAAAATCCTATCTTCTATCTTTAATTTTCTAGACTTTCTCTCCATTTTATTCGAAACAGCAAATTCTTTAGCCACTTTTTCAGTAGTCCAGCTATTTGGGGCCAGTGTCAAAATTTGAACTTTACTGCAATTTCTTGAAGCCTTGAGCTTAAGTTCTTCAATTAAGATATCCATATCTTTAAACTTTTGGCACCCTTCCATTAGTATTTGAGCAATATCTACTTGGCTCACACCAGTATCTGTGGCAATTACCTTAGTAATGCTAACTTGGCCTTTCAGAACTTTGTGCTTTACATATCCCATTAAATCACTTTTGCTGATCTGCAGAACCTGTAATGGTGGCACTACAAGTGATGATAATGAAGTATTAGCAATAAAGCAAGCATCAACGACACCCATGTCTTCAGTGGATGGTGGTTCTTGCTTATCTAGTGGGATGATTCTTTTTAGGCCTCTTCTTGTCTACATTTGGTACAAATTTTCTGACCAGATTTAAAAACATTAGTCAATAACTTCAACCTATCAGATATTGCAATGTTCATTGCTCTTAAAGCCTTCTTGATTACATGTTTTTCTTTACCAAATGGGTAGCAGCAAGTCTTCTTCAGGAACTGAAATTTTGTCATCAACAAGGCATTATGGTAGGGAGAAATTTGGGCACCTTCAGTAACATCAAGCCCAGATCTACATTGTAGAAGCTCCTTGTCCATCAGTGACATTTCCTTAACTGATTGTAGTTGACTTTTGTCATAATAGGATGATGATGACTTATGACAAACAGCTCCATCTGATCCACCAAAGTAGCTGGGTGAAGGGGTCTCTTGGTTATTTTATACAATTGTTTATTAATCTATAACAATCAATTTTGAAAGCTTATGAATATCCAGGTTTGAAGCATAGAAGATTCAGTCTTGTATGTATTAGGCCATTAAAACATATTATTTTAGTGGTTACCTTCAGTTACAACAATGATTATTGATTATTCAAACACTCAGTACTCAACACTAAGGTGGTACAATGTCAACACCAAAGATTACACCTCACAGATGATGGACACAGTGAAAATTGGCAATAATGAAAGCAACAGTAGAAAGTGGTGTTTCAGCAATGTCCCACTGCTGCAGGGCTAGAGCCTTAAAATACTACTGCTGCTTTATAATTTCGATGGAAACTGAGTGACGATGCATAGATGCACCACGATGCATTTTAAAGTTAAAACATTCTAAACAACGTAGCATTCCATTATAATCATCTAGATTTTATGATCTTAAGAGCATTTTCAGAGGTTTTATTATATTTATATTCTATACTGCAAAATAATGCAAAAATACTGGTTAGCACAGTTACATTCCCTAAATAGCAGGCAAATCTTAAACTATTAAAAGACACTATAATTACACATATTTGATTTGCAATTTCAAATTGTATTAATTTTTTGTATTAACCAATAATCCATTTTCCCTACTTTTGAATAGGTATTCTTACTCATCAATATGCAAGGTCCAGAAATTAAACAGTATAGCTTTGAAAGCTTAAAGCATGCTCTTTCAAGCTGTGGCAAGAAAAAGAGGATTAAACAAGACACATTTGAGATATTGCCCCCCAAGAGTACCCTAAAATTTGCACATAGAAAATTTTGGCCAACTTTGCAGATGCATGTTTTTTTTTTCTAGGCATCCAATGTTAGTTAAATTTGATCTCTATATAGACATCATAGGTAGGAACAACCCTCTCAAGTTTTGCTGTGATAGTTCATATGAAAAGTAGCAGTAGACGGTCAAACTTTGGCTCTCAGAATAGCACGTCAAATTTTTTAGCTACTTTAGAGGCTTGTATCTATATTTAGGTGTGGCTAAATCCCAAATTTTTGCCACAGTGTGATTCAACACAAAAAGTTGTCTATGTATATTAAAGGAAATGACCAAATGAGTGCTAGAACTTTTGAAAAAGCCTAGTAAATTTGGCGCATTTGCATCTTTGTATGTGAGGCGAAGAGGAGTAAATTCTCTTTACAAGCCCCTAAAAATTCAACCACTGACAATACTGGAATGAAGTTTGGTATATAAGCATCAAAGACAATATAGAACCTTCACACCAAATTTCATTAGATTTTGAGATGGTCGAGTGGGGACACTTTTTAATATTGGACTCTTTGACATGGAATGACCCTTTGGTGAAGATTGTGGGCCTCCCACTTCATGGTGCATCATGAACTGAACATGTTGTCTGGAATTTGCATATTAAATCACATAGAGTGTCATGATGTGGACACCTCCAAGCAGGAAAACGCAATCTAAATTGCCGCCTCACATGCTCCATAAAGTTTCCTCCTGCACTGAAAACCTCTTCCACTAAAAATCAGCTTACACAATAACAGTACAGTAACACATCTAACAGCTGCAGCACACACACAACACTTTTGTAACCCACCCCTACCACAGCATGTGTACGGAACATATGTAGGTGAGACTTGAATGTGCTACCAACCTTACATGTCCTGCAAGGTGAGACACATAAAGCTCACTGGTACTTCTACGAATGTAGTGTATTGTAGCAGTCAAAGCAGCAGTCAGCGTGGAGATTATGCTACGTGATTGTAGGAGATACTGACTTACGGCTTTTTTTGTAGTGGCCTTATCAAGGAGATCACAGGCAGTGAAAGTAAATATATTTAAGTTATTGTAATGTAAATTTGAGTTTTTACTACTGATTTTATGAGTATTATTGAAATGGAACCTCTGGGAATGTAGTTTTGATACAAAATTTATTAAATTTTAGGCATATTTTTGTGAACTTTTATAGTCATGTGCGTAGGTATCTGCAGGGAGGGGGCTTCTTCACGAGAAATTTTACTTTCTTACCTTGGAGCTGGTTTCACCATTGTTTTGCAACTTTGGGGGATGTGAACCTTTACAGAACATTGCCAAAATAGAGTACCTGATGTAGACTGCACTGCTTCCTATTAAAACCCCAAACAAGCCACAGAAAGGAACTGTTGCAACACCCTGCACAGTGCAAACAATGCTGCAGTCTACCTGCCCAACACACACACACACACACACACACACACACACACACACTCTCTCTCTCTCTCTCTCTCTCTCTCTCTCTCTCTCTCTCTCTCTTTCCCAGTTCCCCCAAGAACTGCCCTTTTGCCCATTGCACACCCGACATTAGGTTTGCATTTGATCCGCTATGGCTTGTTGCCCTTTCCAGTCAGTTTTATACAGTATAGCAATTATAGTAGAATATGAAGAACACGATCATGCCAGACCATAAGTAACAGTAGATGTAGACCAAAATGCAGAAGAAATATTAATTTTGAACTGGAAGAATGAGATAAATTGTGAAATATCAGAACTGAAAAGGTGTTTGGACCCGCTGAAACTCTATTCTTGTTAAAGTATATGAGATGCAACCTGCCACAACATCCAGCCAAAGGGTTATGAGTTGTGTACTCTACCATGGCTAAACAATAATGTGCCAAACAATAGATGCAAGACCCATTTTGGTTCATTCCTAGGCTTTCAGGGGCCAGTTTTACTGAACAATTTGGTGGTTGTCTTCATGTTGTTGTTGTTGTTGTTGTTGTCTTCAGTCCTGAGACTGGTTTGATGCAGCTCTCCATGCTACTCTATCCTGTGCAAGCTTCTTCATCGCCCAGTACTTACTGCAACCTACATCCTTCTGAATCTGCTTAATGTATTCCTCTCTTGGTCTCCCTCTACGATTTTTACCCTCCACGCTGCCCTCCAATGCTAAATTTGTGATCCCTTGATGCCTCAGAAAATGTCCTACCAACCGGTCCCTTCTTCTTGTCAAGTTGTGCCACAAACTCCTCTTCTCCACAATTCTATTCAACACCTCCTCATTAGTTATGTGATCTACCCATCTAATCTTCAGCATTCTTCTGTAGTACCACATTTCGAAAGCTTCTATTCTCTTCTTGTCCAAACTAGTTATCATCCATGTTTCACTTCCATACATGGCTACACTCCATACAAATACTTTCAGGAACGACTTCCTGACACTTAAATCTATACTTGATGTTAACCAATTTCTCTTCTTCAAAACGCTTTCCTTGCCATTGCCAGTCTACATTTTATATCCTCTCTACTTCGACCACAATCAGTTATTTTGCTCCCCAAATAGCAAAACTCCTTTACTACTTTAAGTGTCTCATTTCCTAATCTAATTCCCTTAGCATCACCCGACTTAATTCGACTACATTCCATTATCCTCATTTTGCTTTTGTTGATGTTCATCATATTTATCCTCCTTTCAAGACACTGTCCATTCCGTTCAACTGCTCTTCCAAGTCCTTTGCTGTCTCTGACAGAATTACAATGTCATCGGCGACCCTCAATGTTTTTATTTCTTCTCCATGGACTTTAATACCTACTCTGAATTTTTCTTTTGTTTCCTTTACTGCTTGCTCAATATACAGATTGAATAACATCGGGGACAGGCTACAACCCTGTATCACTCCCTTCCCAACCACTGCTTCCCTTTCATGCCCCTCGACTCTAATAACTGCCATCTGGTTTCTGTACAAATTGTAAATAGCCTTTCGCTCCCTGTATTTTACCCCTGCCACCTTTAGAATTCGAAAGAGAGTATTCCAGTCAACATTGTCAAAAGCATTCTCTATGTCCACAAATGCTAGAAATGTAGGTTTACCTTTCCTTAATCTATTTTCTAAGATAAGTCGTAGGGTCAGTATTGCCTCACGTGTTCCAACATTTCTGCGGAATCCAAACTAATCTTCGCCGAGGTCGGCTTCTACCAGTTTTTCCATTCGTCTGTACAGAATTCGTGTTAGTATTTTGCAGCTGTGACTTATTAAACTGATAGTTCGGTAATTTCCACATCTGTCAACACCTGCTTTCCTTGGGATTGGAATTATTATATTCTTCTTGAAGCCTGAGGGTACTTCGCCTGTCTCCTACATCTTGCTCACCAGATGGTAGAGTTTTGTCAGGATTGGCTCTCCCAAGGCCGTCAGTAGTTCCAATGGAATGTTGTCTACTCCCGGGGCCTTGTTTCGACTCAGGTCTTTAAGTGCTCTGTCAAACTCTTCACGCAGTATCGTATCTCCCATTTCATCTTCATCTACATCCTCTTCCATTTCCATAATATTGTCCTCAAATACATCGCCCTTTTATAGACCCTCTATATACTCCTTCCACCTTTCTGCTTTCCCTTCTTTGCTTAGAACTGGGTTCCCATCTGAGCTCTTGATATTCTTACAAGTGCTTCTCTTTTCTCCAAAGGTCTCTTTAATTTTTCCTGTAGGCAGTATCTATCTTACCCCTAGTGAGATAAGCCTCTAAATCCTTACATTTGTCCTCTAGCCATCCCTGCTTAGCCATTTTGCACTTCCTGTCGATATCGTTTTTGAGACGTTTGTATTCCCTTTTGCCTGCTTCATTTACTGCGTTTTTATATTTTCTCCTTTCATCAATGAAATTCAATATTTCTTCTGTTACCCAAGGATTTCTATTAGCCGTCGTCTTTTTACCTACTTGATCCTCTGCTGCCTTCACTACTTCATCCTTCAGAGCTACCCATTCTTCTTCTGTTGTATTTCTTTCCCCCATTCCTGTCAATTGTTCCCTTATGCTCTCCCTGAAACTCAGTACAACATCTGGTTTAGTCAGTTTATCTAGGTCCCATCTCCTTAAATTCCCACCTTTTTGCAGTTTCTTCAGTTTTAATCTATAGTTCATAACCAACAGATTGTGGTCAGAGTCCACATCTGCCCTTGGAAATGTCTTACAATTTAAAACCTGGTTCCTAAATCCCTGTCTTACCATTATATAATCTATCTGATACCTTCTAGTCTCCAGGATTCTTCCATGTATACAACCTTCTTTTATGATTCTTCAACCAAGTGTTAGTTATGATTAAGTTGTGCTCTGTGCAAAATTCTACCAGATGGCTTCCTCTTTCATTTCTCTCCCCCAATCCATATTCACCCACTATGTTTCCTTCTCTCCCTTTTCCTACTCTTTGAATTCCATTCACCTATGACTATTAAATTTTCGTCTTCCTTCACTACCTGAATAATTTCTTTTATCTCATCATACATTTCATCAATTTCTTCATCATCTGCAGAGCTAGTTGGCATATAAACTTGTACTACTGTAGTAGGCATGGGCTTCGTGTCTATCTTGGCCACAATAATGCGTTCACTGTGCTGTTGGTAGTAGCTTACCCACACTCCTATTTTTTTATTCATTATTAAACCTACTCCTGCATTACCACTATTTGATTTTGTATTTATAACCCTGTATTCACCTGACCAAAAGTCTTGTTCCTCCTGCCACCGAACTTCACTAATTCCTACTATATCTAACTTCAACCTTTCCATTTCCCTTTTTAGATTTTCTAACCTACCTGCCCGATTAAGGGATCTGACATTCCACGCTTCGATCCGTAGAATTCCAGTTTTCTTTCTCCTGATAACAATGTCCTCTTGAGTAGTCACCGCCCGGAGATCCGAATGGGGGACTATTTTACCTCCGGAATATTTTACCCAAGAGGATGCCATCATTATTTAACCATGCAGTAATGCTGCATGCCCTCAGGAAAAATTACGGCTGTAGTTTCCCCTTGCTTTCAGCCGTTCACAGTACCAGCCCAGCAAGGCCGTTTTGGTTAGCGTTGCAAGGCCAGATCAGTCAATCATCCAGATTGTTGACCCTGCAACTACTGAAAAGGCTGCTGCCCCTCTTCAGGAACCACACGTTTGTCTGGCCTCTCAACAGATACCCCTCCGTTGCGCTTGCACCTGTATCACTGAGGCGCACGAGCCTCCCCACCAACGGTAATGTCCATGGTTCATTCTTATCCAAATTCATATTGATAATATAAAATTATAAGCGTTGGATATACTATTGAAATATGTTTACCTTTAAGGTATAACATTGACCTACCTTCTAAAAATATTGGTTAGATAACTATCAAACTTTTAATATATAACAAGCCTTGCATCCATATCGAGTTTATATCTCGGGGCACGACATGTTCTCTAACTCATCTTATCACTAATATAAAAAATGGCACATTTGCAATTAGGTGTTAAAGGCAGCTGTATTCTAGAGGTTACCACGGGTTGTAAAGGGATGGAGGATGCCATCTGACAAATTGAAACACTAATGGCCTTAATAATGCATAAAAATATCATATCTAGCCAAACATTTCTCAAATGAATGGCAGTAGTGGCAATGAAATCATAACATTTCGTTAGGGTTAGTGGTGTAATAATGAAATGAAATGATCTGTCTTGCTAAGATCTGTCAATAAAAAACATAACATTTTTATTCCGCTCTGATATAAAATACAGTATATATTTTCTGTTCCAGAACCTCCAGCATCACAGCAAAGCCAGTTTGCGTGGCATCCATCTGGAGAAATTCATATGTCTGTTGGTCAGGGAAGTGTAGCAATGGACACACGAAATCATAATAAAGAGACTGAAGACGTGGAAGTGATGTCTACTGATTCGAGCAGCAGCTCATCAAGTGATTCTCAGTGATTGTTGTAATTTTTCATGCAATTGTCACAATTGTTTTCATAATGAGTATCATAGTATGCTTATTAATAAATCACTACTTATTTATATAATTTTGGTGCTTCAATTCCCAAAACTTGGAATTTTTATTTCAGTTTTGTTTCCATTGTTGGTGGTACAGGGAACAGAGGCATTTGTGAGTTAACTGCATACATTGCAATGACAGGAAACACACATCCGAAAAGAGGGCAAGCTCCAGTCGGGCTTTGCCCAGAAAGAATGTGTCATCACATGCATTTTATGTATGTTTTGGCTGTGAATAGCTGGAAGCAGCCCAAACAGATATTGCTCATCACGTCTTTCATGTGACACGCAGTGTCAATGGAAAGTGCCTGTTTGCTTCCCGTTAAAATCAAAATTATTTTCAAAGCAGAATTTTATGTACTCATTCAGTAGAATGGTCTCAGATTAGTTTATTGTGGTATTTGTTTAACTGATATTATGAAGCTCATTTTTAAACTAAGAACCAATAGTGCATCATGTCCGTGCATCCTGTCCCATGACGTCTGTTCACGGTGCCACTCCTGGCCAGTTTCTCAGTACGCCACCATTATCTTTCACGTCTCTGCCAGTGTTGGTTGTATGGTTATACTGCTTCATTTGTCACCATGCCAATCAGTAATCCTGCTGATTGTGAAGTGCTCTCGGTTATTCGGTTCTTAAATGCAAAACAAGTTTGTCCTGCTGAAATTCACTGGCAGCTTGTTGAAGTTTATGGTGCAGGTGTAATGAATGATGGAAATGTGTGTAAATGGATTTGGCTGTTTAATGAAAGAAGGACAAATGTCCATGATGATGAATGATCTGGACAGCCTATTGTCATTAGTGAAGATGTGACACAAAAAGCTGATGAGGCAGTTCACCAAAACAGGCACTTCACTGTTGATGAGGTGCATCAGAAATTTTCGCAAGTTTCAAGTTCAGTAGTTTGTCACACTGTTATGACAAACTTCACTCCAAAAAGTGTGTGTGTGTGATGGGTGCTGAAAATGTTGACAGAAGAACACAAAACAAATTGAATGGCATGCTCTTTGTCCATTTTGGACTGTTATCACAAGGATGGGTACAAGTTCTTGAGCCGCATTTTGACCGCTGATGAAATGTGGATTGCACACTATACTCCAGAGGAATGACAACAAATGCTGAGAGGTACTGTGAAACATTGTTAAAGCTTAAGAATGCTATGCAAAATCGCCAGAGGGGACTGCTCTGTAGTGGCACTCTTATGTTTCACGAAAATTGTCAGTCTTACATTGCAGCAAGAACAAGTATGCAACTGGACAAGTTTCATTGGGATCATCCACCATACAGCTGTGACTTAGCACCATCAGACTTTCATCTCTTTCCAAAACTGAAGAAATTTCGTGGTGGAAAGCACTTGGGAAATGATGATTTGTTGAAAGCGACTGTTACTAACTGGTTTAACTGTCAGGCGGCAGACTTCTGGTGTGCGAAAGCTGGAGCCACATCTTGACAAATGTGTAAATGTTCATGGTGACTATGTTGAAAAGTGAAAAAAATATGCATATTGTTGTTTGTGATACAATTTATGTTCATAAATAAAGTTTCTCTTACTCCATTACGAATTGGTTCTTACTTTTGAAATGGCGCTACCAGAAGCAGGTATGCTAAAACTTGAAGAATAAGCAGTACTCCAGCAGCGACAGCACCATCTTAGTCCACACTGGCTGCTACCGCCGTACAGCAGTGCTGCACAGTCATTCTGGGATACTGGTTATTCTTCATATTTTATGATCCCTGTTAATACATATCGATAAAACAAACCTCACACTAGATTGGTCTGAAACCACTCTATCAAATGAGCACATAAAATTATGCTTTAAAAATAATTTTATTTGTAGACCAATGCTTTCCATCAGCACTGGGCATCACACGAAAGACATGATGAGCAGCATTTGTTTGGACTTACTCCAGATACACATTGCACAAAC
This sequence comes from Schistocerca piceifrons, assembly GCF_021461385.2. Lineage (NCBI taxonomy): Eukaryota > Metazoa > Arthropoda > Insecta > Orthoptera > Acrididae > Schistocerca > Schistocerca piceifrons. The sequence goes on along the minus strand of NC_060138.1, from coordinate 1,020,454,336 downwards.
AAAATTGCAAATATCTGCCAAAAGTACTAGCCTAGATGGTTTGTTAGTAATAATGATTGATAATTCCTGTGGATGATTTGACATGGGCAGTGTTAATTGTAAACACAATTTTGAGTTGTCTTGGTAGCGATTTTTCAACATGCTGATTTTCAGTAAAAAAAAGATGAGCATAATCTTGAAAATATACGAATTCAGGGGGAAGGTGGGTTTCTTCACTTCTGAATTATTCTTTCAACAGCAGTTTTTGAAACAGGACATGCTGCCAGACAGCAAACCGCATGCGCAGAGCTGAAATCTTGTATACGCAGTGCCTTCCCCCGATTCTTGCTACTAAGAGTATTGCTGTTTGATGTACAAGCAGTGAGCGCTAGCCAGCCAGACTCTACACCGAAAATTTTTCAGGTGCTGCCAGATTCGCACATGAGCACAGCTGACTGAGTTAGAGTGAGGGTTACACTTCACATGACGTGTGGCACATTTTTCAATTGTTTCGCAGCTATTGTAGTTCCCGCATTCCGCTATTTCATGTGTACACTTCATTGTCAGTACTAAGGCAAGCATACTGGATGTTCATCCACTGCTATGTGTGGAAATCTATCCAGAAATTGGATGATAAACGTTCAAGCGGAGCAGAGACCAAACACGGGTTTCTACATTATCGTAGCTAATGCCAGTTTTTTAAAGGTTGAAGGCAGCTGCTTAAACAAACCTATTGTTACAACTCTTTCGAGACTAGTGCCACCTCCATCGTTCCGACATGGAAGGGCCCAACAGAAACCATCAGTAACAGAGACGGATTAATGTGAACTGCCCCCACAGTTGGACAAGTTCACAGCATTTTCAGGGTGCAGTGTTTTTCAATCATCCCTAAACAAAGTATAACTCAATACGAGAGTACATATGAGTTAATTTATTCACCAAATCACTAACAAATGAAATGTGAGGACGTAGAACCATTGGCTCTACCCCATAATAATATCGCTGCCCTACTACAGTAAGCACAACTGTATCTTTGCCAGATCAGTTCTCTGTAGTACACGCTCTAAGCTACACACATTGTATATACGCTACGAGAATAAAATTATTCATAGTAAGTGATAGGAGTGCAAGTGATTATTTATCACCGTAATTACTAAGCCTGCTCCCCACTATCTGCAGTGGAGATCCTGTTATGTCCTTTTCAACTGCGCCGCAAAATACCGAGTTATACTTGCACCAAAACACTGCCGATCACCTGGGATACAAACTTAACGCCACGAAGAATACGCCCAATGATGGTGCTTCATCGCCTGGCATCACTACAGACGATTTACTTGTGCAACCATTTGGTGTTCTCGCCGATTCCCAAACGATATAACCAGTGCAACTGTGGTTCTCAAACAGTTGACAATGTTCACATTGTTTCAACAACCACTGAACCAGGGCATCATTACCTGTCACCAAATGGACAAATGCACTAAATTACAAGTCAATTCTGATGTTATCAGTGAAAGCAGTGACATGGAACCTACCAACCCCGTAATTAACAGTGCTACATCAGTGGTGACCATCATGGTGAACATTGGCTGGCTGCCGCCGTCCCCACCTCCCACCCAACCAGTGCTACTAATATACCGATCGGTGACAGTGTTAATGAACTACACCACACTCATTTTCATTCTAATGACTCAGCGAGTATCGACATTCTGTGGGCAGCGTACCAAATGGTACACCCTCCAGAGTACCGCAATTGTTGATAAACAATCTCCACCATATACAACTGCCTGCCACTGCAGAGAACTGATATTTATGAGTTACTACAGACAAATCTGCCCTACAAGTGACCTCCCTGTGCCAGACCATGTTTTTCCACGGCCTACGCCTTAACTTTACATTCCGCACGATACTGTATGTCACCCGGGTGATGTCACACTTGTTACGGCCATACTGCGATCCGCATCACGTCATCATGACGACCACACACCAACAACGGCTGCACTGTGCTCCAAGTCATGCCTGCCACTTGATATCGCTCACCAACCAGGCACAGTGTGTCTACCTGCAACCGCGCAGAGTTTTCACACCTTGCGATCACAGCGTATCAATATGGCGAGCCTGACTGCAACTACGACTGTGGAAACACAAGTGAGTACCTACAACAGCCGCTGCATTGGGTGACCTACACAGTGCGCCACCCACCACAATTGCCACCAACCAGGACCATCCACCGCATGGCATTCCTTGGTACTCCACTACTACACCGAATCACCGGCCACGACACCCGCATCACATCCCATGATAATCAGTCATGACACCTGCATTACTGAGACACCTACTGCGTCACCAGCTGTCGCCTCTATCAGCGCCACCAGATGGTGTTCACGAATCCGCACCATGTTCTTCGCACGATTACAACAACCTCGTATTGGTCCCTGCTCCCCGCCATCAGGCAGGTTACCACCAGCCGCACAGCAAGTTACATCTGCTGCTGCTACAAGTTGGTTCTCCGCAATTATGGTTCGCATTCTGATAGTGCATGATGTAGTCGGCCGGGATCACAGACAACCACGACAAGTTTTTCGAGCTTTTGAACCACTTCCTCACCAACACTGATCTTATCAGTGACTTTCTATTGCACGCACCAACCACTGACGGCTACAAGACATTGAAGAAGCTCATACTACAGCACCTTTCACGTTCACCTGAACTCCACCTAGCCATTGCTGAGACACTGCTGGGCCACAATACCCCGTCAGCGCTCAGGTGCAGGTTACACTTCTGTGTTGACACAAGACCTCTTACTGGAGCATGCTCTCTGGTCACTACAGCTTCTCAAGCTGTCTTAAAATGTACAGACGTCCATGCTAAAGCACAAGGACAAACCACTGGAAACCCGGATACACCTTGCTGCCTGCATTCTTGCCCTCACACAATATCACGCTTTGATAAACACTCATATCAGATCCGGCACCGACTTCAACACTGGTTGCATCTACAGCCAGCCTGCACACTGGCAGTACCCACGGAGACCACCACGGAGCACTCACTGCGCAGTGCCAGGTCAACTGACAGTTGCCAAGGTGCTCTGGCCTCAGCCGAGTCCCTCCATGCTGTGCCCACAGCAGGCTCGCAAGACTCCATTGCAGCAAGGTACCAGCAATCAGATACCACGATGGACCCAGGCGCCATATTTGTAGTGGAAAGTAGACAACCGCCTACCTCATTGACGCCTGACCATCAGCCCTCGCCCACAGGGTTGGCACAAGTTCTGGAAATCAGGGAAATTCAAACATGTCAGGGAAGTATCAGAGAAACTTGAAAAAAACACTGGAAAATCTCGTTTTTTTCTCAGTACGTGAAGTGGTTTGTGTACTGAGACGTCATGCTTTGCTGTTGGCCAGGCACACCTGAGTATGTGTGCCGCTTCCCTACTCCCTCATTCTTACTGCTTCTCCCCTTCCTACCACTCCCCTCCGCTTGTAGTCAGTGCTGCCACCACTACCTGCTGCTAGAGAGCCTGTATAGGGAGAGGGTGGCCAGTCGGACGATACGGCGGCCGTTTTTCTGCCAAACTGCGGGCGGGACTTTTGAATGGCCAGTAGTGGAATACACAGTCACCGAATCAAAAGCACAAGACAATATGGCGAAATAATTCGTTAAATGCCTTTGTTTATAAGAATAATGTGTTATAATAATTTTCACACAGCCAATTTACAGGTCTGTTTTCAAATTTAACTATGTATATTGCAAGTTGTTTTACATGTAGTTAAAAGCAAAAACGACTTACTTCACATAGATAAGAGTACTTGGTTGGTTTCCACAAGGCTCCTGTTTGATTTATGTCAGCCCTGTTGACTGCGACTGCCCATTGCTTTCGTGTTTCTTCATTGCGTGGAAATGCTAACATGCGAAATCCACCTTTGCCTCTATTGGAACAATCAAATGCAGCACAACCTGGCATCGTTTACGAACGTCTGCAGAATGAATTACAGATGTCAAAAACAATACTGTACAATTACTAATGTGTTGACTCCAAACATGTAGGCCTACCGACTTCATGACAAAATGCTTCATTATTTCAACTCGTATTTAAGATCGCAAACACTAATTACGTACTAAAAACGAGATACAACTAAATCGAACATGCATGCACAATGCATAACAAGTCTCTCAATAATTCAAATACCTTTTAATCGTTTCCAAAAGTCCTCTGAACTTCAATTCAACTCAAAAGCTCTGCGAACATAGGAAGCGCGTGAGAGGTTTGGCGCCATTTTTCTGCCAAAGCTAATCAACCAGTCACGGGCAACTTCACCTATGGCCACTCTCTCTGTATACAGGCGCTCTACCTGCTGCTAACCTAGCAGTTGCCGATGAGAGGCAGGAAGGTGTGAGGAGTGGTTTCTTTGGATCTGATTCTCAGAGCAGTGGCCAAAGACAATGATTATGTGTACATGAGTTGTGTCTGAGTGATGTGTATGTGTGTGTGCTCTTATTTTTTGACAAAGGCTATGACCGAAAATTTAGTTGTGAAAGTGTGTCTTTTTCTGTGTGCCTATCTGTGGCTCAGTGAATATCTTTACGGTGAGTTACTACCTATCCTCATTAGTATTGATTCTTTGAGTATTTGCACAAATTATCTGTTGCATGGATTGATCAGTGTGTTCTCATTTCATCAATACGGTGTCCGTGATGTGAATAGCTGGCCACATGAATGGACTTCCACAACAGACCAAAACCACTGGCCACTGCTGTGGGTATTTCTAGTGGATCTGAAGCCCATAGTTTCCCTCTAATGTGCAGGCCCATTGGATCTAGTCTCACTGATCTGTGTGCAGGCCGGGTCCGTTTTTGTGTGACATAATGTGGCAGATTTTTGTGGTTCATCCAGGGACCAGGGACTGCAGTGCTCCTCGGCAGGCCAGAGGCCACGTGCAATGGATTTCTGGAATTCCGTCTGTCTCATCGCAAGTACATTATACAGTGCAGCATTTATAGATATTTTATTTATTCTAGTACATTTTGGCACTTCAAAAGTAGTTTATATATTAGAGAATATGGACAATAAGAAGAAGAAAATTTTGGCAATTTGTACGCTATGTACTCATATATTTCTCGAAAGAAAAATCACATGATGCCTGTAAAATAGTAGAGACAACACAGTGAGTAATAATTGACAATCACGAACTAACATTTTATTGGCGGTCACCTATAGTGTTGCTTTACAGAACTCTTCCCCACCTTATACACTTCTTTGAAGAGGCCTACTTTTATATGAGGTTATTTTAGGAATAGGTGAACTTGTTTTAAATCTGTTATGCGACTCCAAGAAAATGCATATTTTTGTCACCAAATGTGTTTCATTTTATTGAAATAAAATAACAACAGTGGTCTTAATGAAACACATATACAATTTGCCTTGCTTTCTCCATCTAAAAACAGTTCATTACAAAAGATGTTGATGTTAATACTTAGGATTTTTGCTCACACAGGGGAGAAATACAGAAGTCCTTACATATTTTGTCTACTTATGTCTTTACTTACCCATTGAGATCTCAAAATTTGTCAGGAAAAAACGCTAAAACTTGGCTGGAAAGCAGGGAATTTCAGTTGGGGAAATTTGTGGCAACCCTGACCTAACCATCACAACTTACCTAGCCAGGACGTTGTGCCTAATCGGCTCCACTGCCCCTGTGGGTTCCACGCACACTTCGGTGCTGATGTGCGCTGCCGTCCACCCTGCAGCTACCCAAACTAGTACAGCCAACTGACACAGGCGCAACAGGTCGCTTCCCTGCTTCAAGCCATTTCGCTACAAAACATGGCAATACTCATCATATCCCACATCATTTTAAATGCTCTTTGTCTATGACAAGCATCTTAGAGCGTACTTTTGAGTTGGCACCAATGTTAGCATGCTGGCACCTGGAAAACGTACACCATTCGATATACAACTACGCACTGTGAAGAATTCAGTGACTCACGTGATAGCACGGCCTATCTTGCAGTCCAACTGGACAACCATACCGCTCACCCACATAAATTTTTTTGGTTGGCACCATTGAGCTAGTGTTGGGTGCAGATTTTTTTAGGCATTACAATCAGATTTTTTGAGGCATTGTAATCTTCTGCCAGACCTGTGTAGGGCTTTACTACTACATTGCGATGGCTGCACACTGAACAGTGGAGTAAAGAGTGACTACCTACCGACAGACAAGACCACGCCACCTGCTCCTCCTCTCTCTGGAACAGTACTGGACTTCACGCTAAAGTGCCAGGCATTGTTCGAGGAGCTTCATACTGTGACTACTGCATACACCAACCTCCGCCGCACCAATGCCAGCTCACGAGCAGCTAATGAACATAACCACAACTGCTGCTCTGGGCTCACAGCACAGTTGCACATCAAATGGCAACAGCTGTCATCGCACCATCAACAATGAGAGCCGCCGATCCGAGATGCCACCACACCTTCAGTCAGTCAGTCCAGTGCCTCTTACTTCTGGTGACGATGCTCCCACGAATGGGCCACGCAAAAACAGTGATATTGCTCTCGTGAGCAGGTTGAGTGTAAACAGTGATAACCTGTCCATAAGTGGATCGTGTTCCTCACTTGCTACTCTGCATCAGCCCTACATAAAGATTAACATCATACATGATGGTACTGTATGCAGAATTAATACTACCACCGGTTGGACACCGCCTCACCTCTCACAAACTAAAGGCGACAAAGGCCGTGGTAGAGGAACTGTTACACGAGGGCACCATCAGGCAGTGTTTGGGCCTCACCGATTACTATGGGAATGAAAAAGATAAAACATGGCGCCTGTGTGGGGATAATAGACATTTGAACATGCACGCCATCATTGATAGTTACCCTGTGCCCTGTATACAGGGCTTCCCCCAGGATCTGGTTGGTGCAACCACCTTTAGCATGATCGACTGCAAAAGAGCTTGTTTGCAGATTCCAATGGCCGTGGAGAACATCCCAAAGACGGCAATAATTACACCGTTTGGCCTATTGAATTCCTCTTTATGCCCTTAGGTCTAACGAACGCAGCCCAGACTTGGCAATGATTCACTGGCGGCTTGTTTTATACCGTGCCCTTTTGCTATTGTTACTTGGATAATGTAATTATCTTCTTACCAACACCTCAAGATATGAGAAACACCTCCAAACCGTGTTCAACAGACTAGCAGAGCGTGGTGTTGTGGTCAACGAGGACAAGTGCCACCTCCGGAATCTGCCCCACCCCGGAAAAGATAGACAATTCCCGTAACCTACCACCGCTGATGGACTATAAAGAGTTTCGCCATCTTTTGCGGGTAATTAATTTTTACCAACAACACCTCACCCATGTGGCAGAAACACTTCTGCCACTCAGTCGCTCCGTGGCAAGAACACATCAGGGAAGCGTATGCTCACTTGGACTCCTGATATACAAGCAGCATTTGAGAACGTCAAAACCGAGCTCACTCAGACCACCATCCTGGCACTCCCATCACTGGACGCCCATATGGTTGTAATGGCCGACAACAGTGATCAGGTGATCGTGGCAGTGTTACAGCAGGAAGTCCCCAGTGTAACCAAACCCCTACAGTTTTTCTTACGGGAACTTACCGACTCCCAGAAAATGTGGTCACACTTCAGCCATGAGCTTTTGGCGATAAACAAGTCGGTTCGGTACTTCCAAGATGACATCAAAGGCCAGCTGCTTACTTTCTACATGGACCACCATCCTCTGGCTGATGCTACTAAAAAGCCGCCAGCCAATACCTCCCCTCAATGATTCTGTCACTTGGACATGATTTCACAGTATACGACGGATGTCCACTGTGTATGGGGAGAAGAAAACATGGTGGCTGACTACCTCTCACGACTCACCACCACATCGGCACGTCTTGACTTCGACCAAGTAGTGGAGACACAATCAACTGACACCAACTTTCAAAACCTGCTATCTGGACACACAATGGGCCTCTAGCTCAGGCAGTGCACTATAGCAAACACAGCCAAACAAGCTTAGTGCAACGTATCCCATGGTAGACGATGACCAGTTGTCCCACAGAACTTCAGGAAGACAGTTTTCGATGTCCCCCACAACTTGTCTCTCACTGAAGTACATCTGACACTGAAACTCATAACTGAACATTTCATTTGGACTAACATTAAACAGGATTGTGTTGCATGGACAAGGGCCAACATCCAATGCCAATGGGCCAAGACAGTGCATCATGCCCAACGACCCTTTGGGAGAATCCCCAACCTGAAGGGCCATTTTCAACATGTCCACTTAGATCTGGTGGGGCCACTTCCAGATTCAAACGGATACATCTTGTCAGCCATGGACAGGACATCTCGATGGGTGGAGGCCACACCTCTGACCGATATCTTGGCCGACACCATTGCTCAAGCTTTCATCATACTATGGATTGCACACCTCAGGTGCCCTGAGTCCCTGACAACTGACCAGGGCCAGCAGTTCGAGTCAGCCATGTTCTCCGAGCTTTGCCACCTCTGTGTGTGCCACCGGTTCTGCACGATGGCCTACGATCCTAAATCCAACGGACTTATGAAATGATGGCATTGCACACTCAAGACAGCACTCATATGCCACGACAAGGAGTGAAGGAGTGGTGGAAGCCCTACCCTGGGTGCTGCTGGGCATACGAGCTGCCCACAAAGAAGGTCCAGACGCCTCACTGGCAGAGGTGCACTACGGGGAACCAATCACCGTCGCAACAGAGTTCGTATCCCATGGACCCTGTGGACATCAACCTGCTGGATCTAGTAAAACATGTCATGGACCCTGTGCACCACGCCAAACTGACCATCTTTGTGCACAAGGACCTCCAATTGTGAACACACGTCTCACTCAGAACCGACACTGTCAAATCCACCCTCCACCCTGCATACAGTGGCCCCTACAAGGTGTTGAAATGAGGCCTAAACACTTTTGATCTATTACAAACTGGAAAAACAACAACAGACTTTAGTGGACACACCCATTATTTACCCTCCACCAGCCCCAGCTCCAGGGCCTTTAAGCCAATTTACAGTCAGCCTAGACCTGCGAGACTACCTCCCAGAAGATATTTCCACAACGCTGCAGGACTCACTGCTCGTGGTTGTAGCCAAATTCGAAAATAGACAGTCGGGCTACAGCAGTCTCGAGGTCACACTCCACGGCTCTTCCGCCTATGACTGAGACAGCAAGTCTGAAATCCACTCCTTCTTTGGACGGCTACCTAGTCGTATTGGCTGCGGAGCAGTTCATAACGACGACTGACACCCCAGGACGTCGCCGCCAACGGACCGACAGCCTCACAAACACCGGACGATGCACCACCAGCACCTCAATGGATACCGCCAGCGCCCCATCGGCACCGCCGCAGGCACGTGGCGGACTACGGTATGTCGACCCTTGCCATCGCCAGTGGGACAACGCATCACGACGTATACCAGTCACCGTGCTCCGCACTTTAGGTGGGGGGGGGGGGGGCAGCTCTACGCGCCAATAATCTCGTTGCCCTACAGCTGTATCTTTGCCAGATCAGTTCTCTGTAGTACGCTACACATATCTTATATATGCTGGGAGAATAAAAGTGCTCATAGTAAGTGACAGAAGTACGAATGATTATTTATCGTCATAATTACCACGCCCGCACCCCACTACCAGCCAAAAACATAAACTTTCCACTAACAAACACAATTCTTTTCCTATGAATGCAACGCCATGAACATGACGCAATGAAAATTCAGTACCAAATCAGTGAACAAGGTAAGATTATTTTTACAAGACTTGGATGTTACCACTATGTCATCGTCTTAGATAAACAATCGAAATGTAGGTGCTTTGTTGAACTGTATTCTGTGATACTCTGAGCCGAAGTAGGGGAGGAGGATGTTGATTAGAATTTTCTTTGCGTTAAAAATGTTACTCTAGCTTTTATGCCCGAGTGCGTTGACCACTTTAAATATCAGCCGTTACGAAACAGTAAATTGTTCTTAGAGTCCAGTGATCTATTTCAATCGTCACGGTTTTGTTTTATTTTGCCTTCTTTGCAACCATGCAAAATGTATTTGGAGTCCTTTTTTTAAAATAAATTAATCTGTTCCATGTTTTGATCTTTGAATTATTTGTGTTGATTTTGGAAGCCATTGCATTCAATCTACCATGACGATTTATGCTGTATTTCACAGTTTTTACAGAAAGTAATTGGCAGGAATGCGTGTGATGCAAAAGATCGCTGCAAATGTGGTGTGTTCACACGACACAAACCCCAATCTACTACTCGCCCGCCATCTGTCGATGTAGAAAAGAAATATCAGTGGCAAGCGACTACGCTCCCCGTAAACGTCAAAAATTTAATTCAGTTGTTTTGAAATATAGAAATGGAGCAAGTTCTGTTGTGGTCTGTGTTCGCAACTTGTGTTGCAAAAAACATTCAGATCAACCGCAGGAAACAGAGAAAGCGGTCAAAATGGTGTAGATAGTGGCTGCTAAAGCGAAAGCAGTTTTCTCACGTAAATTTACTGCGAGATTTGCAGGGCGATTCTTAAGAAAGCCAGGCATATCAAAATACCATAACGTTGGCTGGTATACTTGATCTACTCCTACACCAGATCTTCTAGATTTCTGAACTTTGGATAAATCTTTTCGGTAAACAGTTCGCAACAAATTATTTTTTTTTTTTTATTACTGTTTCTCTGTTTGCCGAGGCGTCAACTGCCCGCAATTTTTCAATTAGAGCATTGTATGGTGCTGTCTTTTTGTCTTGGTCACTGTATTCTTTACTTTTAATCTTCCACAAACATAGGTGGTTTCTATATATTTCAATGAATTCACTAACAAACTCTCGAGAACACTGACGAGTATCAGCCATTTTAATGCCCTGTGCGCCCAAATACAAACACTAGACTGCGCAAACAGTTGTTTCGCGCCAGATTTGCGGCGATCTCCTGTCCACACGCTCCAACATGTCTGCGCAGATGTGGTTTGAACCCACAGATTTGAGAGGTTTCTCTCAAACCTCCAACTTCCAGGTTTGCACGCACCTCAGGTTGGTGCAAATCTTCTGTCCACACGCAACGATCTGTCTGCGCAGATGTGATGTGCGCAGACATTTGCGCAGACAGATCGTTGCGTGTGGACGTGCCTTAAGATTTTAAAAATATCATTTTTAATGGAAGAATTCTTTTCGAGGTATTCCCGCCCTAAATCGACTTAAAGCGACCCAAAGAACACAATTTAACAAAGAAACGCAGAATTTGATTATAATTATTTTAAGACTAGGACGTTGAGTCAACAATCCAGTATTTGCATAAAAATTGGCAAAAAATTTCATTATTGGCTGGTTGGTTTGTGGGGGTTGAAGGGACCAGACAATCTAATTGTAATTGTACATTCAAGCACGTAATTGGTCTTATGGAATAGTATAAGTTAAACACTATTTAAATCTTAGAGGAATTTCAGCATATAGTAATTCTTCCAAGACATCTGGCGCTACAGAAGCAGTTGTGACACCTGCAACTTGAAAAAACTGCGCATCTAAACAGTCTTGAGTGCAGTCATTTTTATTATCAGAAAATGTTACAAAAGCTGAAATCTTGTGGTGCTGACGTACAATTTATAATCATTTGTCAGTCCGAAGTTCTGCTGCTTGCAAATCATCAATTCCGGAAATATATCCAGTTAATCAAATTGCGGCAAAAATGCAGTTTCAAAGAAGAAAACTTGCATATAATATTGTTTGTAGTATTGCCCCATATGTTCAATGCAAAGTTATTGACATTATTAAACAATGTGGCAATGTTGTTCTTGAATTTGACGAGAGTTTAAACACTGATTCTTGAAAAACGCAGGCATGCACGTTAGATTTTGAGATCGAAATAAGTCACAGGTTTCAATCTGATATTTTGACTGCTTTTATTCAACGCACAAGGGCCAGTGACTTACCAGATGCTTTGAAAGGATCTTTTTGTTTTTGGGAAATTGCACAATTTTATGAACCTTATATTATATGTTTCATGATTCACCTACACGAAGAAGTCACTATACAGAATATACAGCCTCCCCAGATAGTCCTTTGCAATTCTGTGACACAAGGTGGATCGAAAATGCGAATGTGGCCGAACGAGATTTCCAACTTCTTCCACATCTAAGAAGTTGTGTGTCTCAATCGGCTCAGAATAAAACTTTCTCTAATTCAACGAGTTTTAAAACCGTATCTTAAGCAGTTAGAAACCAATTCTTACGTCCAAAATGTTTCTTTGCTGCGACTGCACGTGCATTCGAAGGTTTTTTTACGTGATTTCCAAAGTGTTGTACCTATGGCTCCTTTTTTGTACAACGAATTTTTCACTCTTACCATCTCTTTAATGCAGCGAGTTGTCAGAACAGACATTTTAGTAAACGAAAAATCACTCATCAAGATTTACTACACAAGATGCTCTAAAGAAAGTTAAGAACCCGGCTGATATCGCGAGGCTTAAAGAAGAAATGCGTTCTTCTGTAATTCCATGATATACACGCATCAATAAAAGTTTTGCATCACCTCGATTCCGAGAGTTCCGGAACCTGTACAGAAAATTGGAATAGAGATCAACATAAACATCATTTCCACCCTTTTTATTGCTCATGGAAACCACACATTGCATGTTGAACCACCATACAGCGAGACCTTCAGAGGTGGTGGTCCAGATTGCTGTACATACCGGTACCTCTAATACCCAGTAGCACATCCTCTTGCATTGATGCATGCCAGTATTCATCGTGGCATACTATTAACAAGTTCATCAAGGCACTGCACTGTTCGTCCAGATTGTCCCTCTGCTCAACGGCAATTTGGCGTAGATCCCTCAGAGTGGTTGGTGAGTCATGTCGCCCATAAACAGCCCTTTTCAATCTATCCCAGGCATGTTCGATAGGAATCATGTCTGGAGTACATGCTGGCCACTCTAGTCGAGCGATGTCGTTATCCTGAAGGAAGTCATTCACAAGATGTGCACGATGGGGGCGCGAGTTGTCGTCCATGAAAATGAATGCCTCGTCAATATGCTGCCGATATGGTTGCACTATCGATCAGAGGATGGCACTCACGTATTATACAGCCGTTACGGCGCCTTCCATGATCACGAGCGGTATATGTCAGCCCCATATAATGCCGCCCCAAAACATCAGGGAACCTCCACCTTGCTGCGCTCGCTGGACAGTGTGTTAAGGCGTTCACCCTGGCCGGGTTGCCTCCAAACACGTCTCCAACGATTGTCTCGTTGAAGACACATTCGACACTCATCAGTGAAGAGAGCGTGTTGCCAATACGGAGCGGTCCATTCGGCATGTTGTTGGCCCCATCTGTACCACACTGCATGGTCTCGTGGTTGCAAAGATGGACCTCGCCATGGACGTCGGGATTGAAGTTGCCCATCATGCAGCCTATTGCGCACAGAGTAGTAACACGACGTCCTGTGGCTGCACGAAAAGCATTATTCAACATTGTGGTGTTGCTGTAAGGGTTCCTCCGAGCAATAATCCGTATGTAGCGGTCATCCACTGTAGTAGCAGCCCTTGCGCGGCCTGAATGAGGCATGTCATCAACAGGTCTTGTCTCTCTGTATCTCCTCCACGTCCGAACAACATTGCTTTGGTTCACTCCGTGACACCTGGACAGTTCCCTTGTTGAGAGCCCTTCCTGGCACAAAACAACAATGCGGACGCGATCGAACCGCGGTATTGACCGTCTAGGTATGGTTGAACAACAGACAACACGAGCCATGTACCTCCTTCCTGGTGGAATGACTGGAACTGATCGGATGTCGGACCCCCTCCGTCTGATAGGCGCTGCTCATGCGTGGTTGTTTACATCTTTTGCGTGTTTAGTGACATCTCTGAATAGTCAAAGGTACTGTGTCCGTGATACAATATTAACAGTCAACGTCTATCCTCCGGTGTGTAAAGCTACTTGAGAAGTCACCACTGAAATATGAAGTTACAAGTGCCATTTCATGTTTGTATCCTTCAGTAGCATTAAATCAAGAAATGGTTGTAAGTAGGTTGACATTGTGCCTTGAAATTCTCGTCTCTGATGAAAGGTTATCTAGCGTAAAATCAGACTGTGTGAAACAAGAAATTGTCAATATTTGTAGCAATGCTCACATTCAAAAAGAAATGAAATTGTTCAAAATAAATAAAACTTGTTTCAATGAATTTTGTATGAATATGATTAAACTGTCACAAAGAGATTGTTAAACATTGTATATTTTCTGAAAATCATTTCAATACTTTCGCATGGAAATGCTGTTGTGGAATGAAGTTTTTCAATAAATTCTGAGTGAATTGTTGAGAATCAAAATAAAAAAAATCTAGTTGCTCAAAGATATATTTATGCCTCGTCCGACGAGGCAACATGTTTCCAGTCATCAACAGTCCAATGTCGGTGTTGACGAGTTCAGGCGAGGCGTAAAGCTTTGTGTCATGCAGTCATCAAGGGTACATTCGGCTCCGAAAGCTCACATCGATTATGTTTCGTTGAATGGTTCGCACGCTGACACTTGTTGATGATCCAGCGTTGAAATCTGCAACAATTTGCGGAAGGGCTGCAATTCTGTCACGTTGAACGAATCTCTTCAGTCGTCGTTGGCCCTGTTATTGCAGGATCTTTTTCCGGCAGCAGCGATGTCGGAGATTTTATGTTTTACCGGATTCCTGATATTCACGGTCCTCTCGTGAAATGGTCGTATGGGAAAATCCCCACTCCATCGCTACCTAGGAGATACTGTGTGCCGTCGCTTGTGGGCCGACTGTAACATCCTGTTCAAACTCACTCAAGTCGTGATAACCTGCCATTGTAGCAGCAGTGGCTGATCTAACAACTGCAGCAGGCACTTGTTTTATATAGGCGTTGCCGACCGCAGCACCGTATTCTGCCTGTTTACATATCTCTGTATTTGAATACACATGCCTATGCCAGTTTCTTCGGCGCTTCAATGTATAATTCAATAGGATGAATAAACACTTTGTTTACATTGTCAGTTAGTTTCTAATTGGGAATTACAGTAATTAGATGCCATTATGTAAACAGCAGTATAGCAAGTTGGCAGGATGACAAACAGTTGTTACAGGTTTATAACGCTGTAAAAAACAGTATATTCAGTGCTTCTTTTGTTACCCAGTTGTTTGTAAATGAGAAGTCCTAACTGCAGTTAAACGATACTTGTTCCTAACAATGGGTGGACGTAATATTAGCCAATATTTTTCCATGAAGTTGTTGAAAATCACATTGTAGAACTTAAAAAGGCGAAATTACGTATATGGGTCAAAGATGACGAATTAACAAACAATCATGCGATTCAAATTATCTTCGAAATCTTGTTAAAATGGACTGTTAATGTCCACTGCACATGGTGGGAGTTTCTGTCGCTTGTCTTCATGCTTGCCAAACGCTACGTTGGTCAGCAAGGTCGCCAGGTCTCACGCCAATTGAGAAAGTTTCGAGCATTATGGGCAGGACCTCCCACAAGCTCGGGATTTTGAATATTTAACGCGCCAGTTACACAGAATTTGGCACGATATCCCTCAGGAGGATATCCAACGACTTTATCAATCAATGCCAAGCTAAATACACTACTGGCCATTAAAATTGCTACACCAAGAAGAAATGCAGATGATAAACGGGTATTCATTGGACAAATATATTATACGAGAACTGGCATGTGATTACATTTTCATGCAGTTTGGGTGCATAGATCCTGAGAAATCAGTACCCAGAACAACCACCTCTGGCCGTAATAACGGCCTTGGTACGCCTGGGCATTGAGTCAAACAGTTGGATGGCATGTACAGATACAGCTGCCCATGCAGCTTCAACACGATACCACAGTTCATCAAGAGTAGTGACTGGCGTATTGTGACGAGCCAGTTACTCGGCCACCATTGACAAGACGTTTTCAGTTGGTGAGAGATCTGGAGAATGTGCTGGCCAGGGCAGCAGTCAAACATTTTCTGTATCCAGAAAGGCCCGTACAGGAAATGCAACATGCGGTCGTGCGTTATCCTGCTGAAATGTAGGGTTTCGCAGGGATCAAATGGAGGGTAGAGCCACGGGTCGTAACACATCTGAAATGTAACGTCCACTGTTCAAAGTGCCTTCAATGTGAACAAGAGGTGACCGAGACGTGTGACCAATCGAACCCCATACCATCACGCCGGGTGATACGCCACTATGGCGATGACGAATACACTCTTGCAATGTGCGTACACCGCGATGACGCCAAATACGGATGCGCCCATTATGATGCTGTAAACAGAACCTGGTTCATCCGAAAAAATGAAGTTTTGCCATTCGTGCACCCAGGTTCGTCGTTGAGTACACCATCGCAGGCACTCCTGTCTGTGATGCAGCGTCAAGGGTAACCGCAGCCATGGTCTCCGAGCTGATAGTCCATACTGCTGCAAACGTCGTCGAGCTGTTCGTGCAGATGGTTGTTGTCTTGCAAACGTCCCCATCTGTTGACTCAGGGATCGAGACGTGGCTGCACGATCTGTTACAGCCATACGGATAAGATACCTGTCATCTCGACTGCTAGTGATAAGAGGCCGTTGGGATCCAGCACGGCGTTCCGTATTACCCTCCTGAACCCCTCTATTCCATATTCTGCTAACAGTCATTGGATCTCGACCAACGCGAGCAGCAATGCCGCTATACGATAAACCGCAATCGCGATAGGCTACAATCCGACCTTTATCAAAGTCGGAAACGTGATGGTATGCATTTCTCCTCCTTACAGGAGGCATCACAACAACGTTTCACCAGGCAACGCCGGTCAACTGCTGTTTGTGTATGAGAAATCGGTTGGAAACTTTCCTCATGTCAGCACGTTGTAGGGGTCGCCACCAGCGCCAACCTTGTGTGAATGCTCTGAAAAGCTAATCATTTACATATCACATCTTCTTCCTCTCGGTTAAATTTCGCGTCTGTAGCACGTCATCTTCGTGGTGTAGCAATTTTAATGGCCAGTAGTGTAACTGCTTGCATTAGGACCATAGGTGGACCTCCGCATTATTGACTTTCTCAATTTGTGAAGCTATTTCTCTTGAATATATCATTCAGTTACTCTGAAATTCTAATCGTTTGTCTGACTGTATATGTACACTTGACAGGAAAAATGTGGGCCACTGCTGAATGCAATCAATATAACGCAGTTGTGTCGTAGATCTTTTAAACGGCGTTATGCTGTGGGGTACAGTCGTTTGATTATAAACACTGGTTACCACAAGAGACCACTAGAGAACACTGCTCATTGTAGTAGTCAGTCCAGATGTAAAGTAATACTGCAACACAAGGAATATTTGAAAAACCATTATCAGAGACGAGACAGTCTCTAACACTTGTAAATTAAACTTCAGCATTATAAGTGACACTTCAACAGTCTATCACACCCATTAAATGACATGAAAATTTTTGGTCATAATCTGAATGTGAACCCACTGTCAACCAAACAGAGCTTGCATGTCTGATCGAGAATCGACTAGACATAAAGAGACTTAAAATATCAAAGTGCTCACCAGAATCAGTTTACAAGGCCGAGTGTTCGAGTCTGGAAATAAATTACGATACCTTTAGCACTACACAGGGAATCCCATGAAGCTTATATTACTCCTGAGAAGTAACCATGGAAGGTATGTAACAAAGTGTATCGCACAAGTATGAAACGCCTTCAAGTAAAGTTGTGGTAATGGGTGGGGAGTAGAACCCAGTACCTATATGAATTGTTAACTAAGCACAATCAGATGTCAGATATTAAATATGTTCGCCAATAGCGTGATGCTGGAACCTGAAACGACGATACAAATTATTTTTGCCTGGCAGGGATTGGAACTAGCACTTTTCGCTATTGCCTTGTAGCAACAAATGGATATGAAATATTTATTGTTTCTTCACCAGTCGCGAGATGTGCACATGTTCCACTGGAGGTAATGCAACAAATAGTTCTGTGCTGCTTGGGACATCAAGCCTGCACATATTGTCATTGTTGACCTTACATGAAGAGGTGTCCTCTATTGAATTCCCTTTCACTAGCACTAAGGATCGCACTGTTTTTAGAGAGCTGGAGGAGCTCGGCACCGTGAGGAAACAACGAAATGATGGAACAGTACCATCTAGAAGGGTTCAAATCCCGAAAAAAATTGAAATCGGAGCTCGAATCCCAGTCAAATGCCATTGTTTTCAAAATCTCAAAGTCACTTAAAATAAGAAATGTAGGTCCTACGACCTTACATGACGACTGTTTCCTGAACTAAAATAACAGCACTAATGTAAGAAAGCTTTCTAGAGACAGCGTTTCTGCAAGTAGCGACTTCGTCCTCTGACAGCCAAAACTAACCCAACTGTGTTCCAGTCAGTAGCGAATGGACGTGTTTAATGTTGATTTGGAACCATGGCACAGGTCTGCATTGTATACTTGGCATTACTGGAGTTTGAGAGGGTATGTTTGTGGCTGTTAGAAATTGGTACCCCCAGCGGGAATCTAACCCATACCTTAGCCATTACAAGCTAGCCTCAGCCAATCCAACCACCGAATTTCACAAGTGTTAGCATCATGTTTTTGTATGCAGCATAAGATGCGAGAAATGTTGACTTCCATTTGAGCTGTTGTGAATAACCTATTCGTGGTCGGTCAGTCAACGTCATTCAGTGCGAACACAAAGCTGTGAGATCAAACCCATCCTTTTCCTTTCTTTCTTAAGTCTTATTCCGTCTATGTGCTAAGAGTATCAGTCTGATAGAAGGTCAGATACAGTTTCGTCCGTTTTCTAAACAGGAAGTAATGGAAAAATCTTGCGGAAACGTGCCTGTGATAGGTGTCGTGGGTGTCTGTTATGGTAAGACCAACTTCAGCGTCCTCAGCCCGGCCACTTGATGCAGACCTCCGTACGCCCAAGTGATCGCGGCGCATCGGGCATAGAGCCAATGATTTCCACCTGACTTTTCTGCGCTCGAGTTAGCAAGTAAACATTATGTAACGTTGCGTATGACATAATGCCATGTTTAAGCATGCTACATATCGATTTTGCGTGGCATGTTTCTATAAGTGTATTTAACTATGGTCTTATTTTGTTCAAGTTTGTGGTACAGCTTGTGCCATGACAACATGAATATTTCCCATTTTTGACATTGTGAGGAGCGTCGTTTATACACTAGAAAATAGAGTCTAAGAAAATAAAGTTCAGTATTTGTGACAGTGTATTCTTTTTGTGTTTAATAATAGGTGAAAGCAGTGGAGGAAATTCGAAACATTTGTGCCCAGTACGGAGTGTGTGCTGTCGAAACAATAAAATGTGTGAGGTTCTCCACATGAATACAAAAACAGTTCCGTTAAAGTTCGTTTACACGATAAATTTGTCTCATTTAGAGGTTGTCGACTCAACTAAACATCTAGGAAAGGAGTCGCCATTTTTTTTTATTTTGACTCACAAAAAATAGGAAATGCAACAGATAGGCATATATTATTGAAAAATCCAGAAAAAAGCTTATATTCAGTACTGTTTTTTATTTTCACTCGCAAAATATTACATACAATAGATAGGAATATCTGTATTAAAGAGCCAAAGAGAGAAAGTTTTTTAAAGTTAGGTTCATGTGGGGAGCAGCTTATGTGAATAGTGCGTCTTCAAGGTGGGCGGCCATTAGTCTTGAGTGATACTTGTTCTTCAAAAAATTCATCTTTGAAAATGAAATTTCACAAATATATGTTGAGCCAGACATGTTTACTCTTAAATTCTTCAGCGGATGCAGTTTTATACCGTTATCTCTATTTGGAGTAAGGGCTTTGAAAGGCAATACAACTTCGCAGCCACATCCGTTCGTTCTGTCGCTGGAGAAACTTCAAAGGGCGATTTTTAACAATCGCAACAGCTTCTGTATCTCTGAAACGTCTTGGAATCTTGCTGCAAATTGCTTCTCAAGATCTCATTATTTTTGTATTAAAAATTGTTGGAAAGCGAAAAAAAGTATTGACTTGCAACGTATTTTTCAAAGGTATCCAGCTTTCGACAGAAAGAAGACACACTTTGTAACACAACGCATACTAATTTCCCATTTCCTTGTAGCTAGCTATTGCTGCAAATAAGATCTCATTATATTTATATTAAAATTGTTGGAAAGCGAAAAAAGTATTAGCTTGCAATGTCTTTTTCAAAGGTATTCAGCTTCGACAGAAAGAAGACGCACTTTGTATCACATCGCATATTAATTTCCCATTTCCTTGTAGCTAGCTATTTAGCTAATCAAATTTTTCAGAATGTCTTTCAAGAAAGCTGCAGCTAGCATACTGCATTCGTTTGCCAAGAACTCCAAATGGTTTCTTGCCTCTTGTTGAATCCAAATTTTCTAAGGAGGATGTTACTTCTTTTATTTTCCAAAACGTCAGTCACGTGACTTGTACTTAACCAACGAACATTGTTGTGCTGAAGAGCAAAACGAGATCTCATAAAAATCAGCTTGATAAGCTCATGCGTTACTTGTTTCAAAGTCACGCTATGTTTTCCACGAAGGGCTACATGATGAATTATGCACTGATACAGTAGTAGTCCAGCATTCTTATCCTTGATTCTCTTTACTAGTCCTTTTTCTTTGCTGAACATTGCTGGGGCCTTGTCAGTTAAAAGATACAGCAGTTCATTATAAGTAATGTCTGATTTTGCCATGATGTCATCAAAAGTCTTGAATAAATCTTCTCTGCAAGTCATGCCTTTCAGTGGCAATATTGTTACCAGTTCATCCCTAAATTCTTTACTTTCAATATCCAAAAATCGCACGAAAATGATCATTTGTTCTTCATCAACAACGCCGCACAATTCATCGTAGCAAGGCGCCTTCTGCAGAAGTTTAAGCAAACTACCTTTATTGCCAGCAACCAAAATTTCGGTTCTTCTTGTATTACTTCTTGCAGACAATGGAATACCTTTAATTGTGGTCACAACATCTTTTTCTCTTCTCTACCAACATACATTTTTTGATTAGCTCAGAGTTTGAAAATGGCTTCTGGTGTTTATTAACTGTTCAACGAACGAATCGCTGCATCTGTAGATTTTTCTTCCTCGCTGTAGAGCGAACTTTTTTTTTAAGAAGCTAGATATGCCTGGAGTTGTTCTCGACGAGTTTCACTACCCTTAGGAAAATTTTTATGGAACTGCTGATGAGTTGTTTCATATTGTTGCTTTTGGCACTTTGAACGAGAGCGACAGTTCCGTTGCACATGAAACAAACTGGAACTGCTCCAGGCCTGTCAGGCAGCGTAAAACAATATTGTTCATTCCACTCAGTCAAAACTTACTATTTCCATTACCAACTTCACGCTTTTTAGGATCCATATCGATGCAAAATAAACATTATAAACCTCGATAGTAACGAAACGCTCCGTTAAGAGATCGCAGCAACCACTGACGAAGTGGCGATGAAATTTGTGTAAGTTATTTAGATCATTCTTTATAAATATACCGGCGCCCGCCACTCAGCACGTGCCGACGCACAGCAAAGGAGCTGCTTCCGTGTCATAATGTAAGCTGCCGCACACAAAGCACCCGGACCACAAAGGATCTGTACTGCAAAGGAGCCGCACTACAAAGGAGGCACTTCGTTGTCAAATATCGCAGCTGCCAAGTGAACTCGCCTGAAGTTTCATGAAGTAGCTTTAAGCTGGTGTCTAAATGAGCATGCCTTTTCCGATTTAATAGAGGTTTCCGGAGTCTGAAATCGATTTATAAAATTTCCTTGTTCATTAAATAAATTTTTTGTGTTCCATTTGTGTGAGCAGAGCGTTTATGTGGATCGACATAACACGCTGCGCCTGTCAGCCAGCTTGCTCCATTCCACCCCCGCTCTTCAGCGCACTCACCTACGTTGCACAGCACAGCAACCATCTATTTAACCTACCCGTAATTAACCATTAAGAATTTTAATTATTCAGCAGTTAATTGTATCCAACTAGAAAAAACTGTAAGAGTGGTGCCCAAGCGAATTGTCATCTACAGAAAAATAATTTTTAAACAAGTTGAGTAGGTAATTTATGCTTCCAAAATATTTTTGGTGGGTCAGTTTTTGACCTCTCGTGGTCCGGACCTGCACCGCGGTCCGCCAGTTGCCGACCGCTTATCTAGGAGCTGCTACCACCAACAACTTGGAACCGTCATATGGAAAATATTGTGTAGAAGGAAACACAGACTGTGTTTTATTGGTAGAATATGCAACAAATCCATTAAAGTGA
Organism: Schistocerca piceifrons; assembly: GCF_021461385.2. Classification (NCBI taxonomy): domain Eukaryota; kingdom Metazoa; phylum Arthropoda; class Insecta; order Orthoptera; family Acrididae; genus Schistocerca; species Schistocerca piceifrons. The sequence goes on along the minus strand of NC_060138.1, from coordinate 1,020,432,090 downwards.
CCGCCCACAACACAGCTGTCCATCCTCTTCATGAGTATTGCCGGCCGGAGTGGCCATGCGGTTCTAGGCGCTGCAGTCTGGAGCCGAGCGACCGCTACGGTCGCAGGATCGAGTCCGGCCTCGGGCATGGATATGTGTGATGTCCCTAGGTCAGTTAGGTTTAATTAGTTCTAAGTTCTAGGCGACTGATGACCTCAGAAGTTAAGTCGCATAGTGCTCAGAGCCATTTGAACCATTTTTACATGAGTATTCCTGCACGTTACGGGATCCCTACAAGGTAGGATTGACACAAGACATCGAAAAAGTTCAAAGAAGGGCAGCTCGTCCTGTATTATCACGAAATAAGGATGATTGTGTCACGGATATGTTAACGAGCTAGGATGGAAATCATTGATACGTAGGTGTTTTAGGATGCGACGAGGTGTTTTCACTAAATTCCAATCGTCAACCTCTTCTGCTGAATTCCATGATATTATATTTACCTCCGACATACATAGGAGACATAACCATTGTGATATGAGATATTAGTGGTTGCACGGTGAGGTTTACTTGCTCATTCTTTCCACGTGCTTTTAGAGAATGGATTAAACATCGTGGCTTGGTCTTATTTGTATCAAATGAGTATTCAATTGGTGATGAAGCTTTGATTTCACGACTTAATGTAATACATGCAGATTGTCACATATTGCACTGTTGTTCTATGAAGGCGGAATTGGACGCGTCGGACTCGTCGGATATGGAGGCCACGGAGGAAGTTATTTGCCTTTCGTCGGATGAGGATGACCCGCAGGGTTCGCGCTGCACGCCCGAGGCGTTGGATACGCCGACGGACGAATCTCAGTAGGCCGTACTTTGGCCGTATATGCAGAGTATACGCAATCTGATGGTGTTAGGTTCGAATATGGAAAAATGGGCGCCACTGAGAAATATGATGAGAGTGCTATTAATTTTACTACCTTAAAACATTACGATATTACAGATGAATTTAAGTTTTTTGCTAACAAGTATGCATCGGTAATAATTAATAAAATTGTTACGTATGTCTATAGGATTAATGTAAGAGTTGAACGTTTGACATTGGATGATAGAGCAAATAAGAAAATATTTGAGGACCAAGGTGCTTTGGAGAAAGTTCGGATAGCTTGTAGTAATAAAATTGGTCCATTTAGTCTTAGACCAGAACGATCTTCTGGAGTGCCATGGCGTAGATATAATAGAAGAAACAGATTTAAGTTTGTAACGTATTCAAAGCCGGAGACAAGTGCAGATATATCAAAAGTAAAATCATGGACAGATTTGGAAACACAATGATGAGCTAAAAATAAGTTATTTCAAGGTATTAATCCTTTTTATATTGGCTTACAAATTACCGGGGATGAACCTGCGAAGAATGATGTAGTGCAAAGTGAAGTTAAATATGTAACTTTTGTTGTTTGAAATAGAGTGTACATGACTTTTTGTAAAAGGAAGGGTACCGTTACGTTCTGAATAAAGATTTTTATTTAAAGCTAATGTCTGCGTTGGAGTTTTTTTATGGCAACTGGGACCATATCAGAAATTACCCGGACGCCCTGCGGCTCGCCTTCCTTGTTCCTATCAACCAAGAAAGGATTGATGAACTAGCTATTACATTCTATGGAAAGCACTAAATTGTGAACTGCAGAGTATTCATGTATGTGTGGATGCAGATGTCAACTGAGGGGTAGCAGGAGGGAAGGAGTGATCTAGGACAGGATAGGAGTGCAGAAGTGCAAAACAAAAGAGTGAAAAGCTTACAAAGTGTTCTTTACTTATGAAGGAATGTTTCCAGAACGAAGAATGGATTATAGGTAAGAGGGTATAAAAGAATACGTTTTCATAGATTTTGAGAGGGATGACAGAGGACAATAAAGAAAGCAGAAATTAAACGAGAATGTATAGTTTCAGTGGTAACCGCTAGATTGGTCTATAACGTTTTTGGAGGATGGAGTAGAAGGGCTGTCGAGGTAATAACGTAAGAGAGGCAAGAAAGAGTGAGAGAGAGAATGGAGGAAAAATTAACAATGAATAAATGTAAGATGAAATCGGAGGGTGTATCAATGGGTGGAGGGGAAGAGAGGGATGTATTTCAAATAACACAAAATACTTTTAAAGCGTCCTTCTAAACTGATTACTTTGTAAGTACACACACAGAACATAAATAAAATAAAAAAAGAAAACTAATACAAATTTTATTTTATCTCTTACCAAGTAATCTTCCACTGGCTCTTAATATGGACAAATGAAGAAAGAGACGACACAACAAAACGTTTTAAGAACTCTAATATTTTATCTACAATCCCACATTATTTTGTTCTTCTGTCGTGCATCTTGGCACAGATTCTATAAGCTGTCTGACGTAACAGCCTGAAGAAGCAACTTCCTCCCAGGCTTCAAGAACGCAGTCTCAAAGAGCATCAGCTGTTGTTGGTTGGTTTCGTGGCCAGTTCTCTGTTTTTTGGCGACCTCAGTCCACATGTTACCCACGGGGATCATAACAGCAGCCTGTGGCAGCGACTCCATGATGTTGACGCCAATCGTGGAGAGCTGCTGCTGAATTAATGCACCCTTGTGAACGGAAGAATGGTCGTCTTGCAGTGTGAAGTCCCCCTCTGCATACAGCATTCGCTCTGACAGAAGCATCACATTTTCCAATATGTGGGCGTCCTGCTCACAGTCTAGAGTTCCTTCTATCCTGTGAAGAATTCGTGCTCCTCTCGCAGAAATCCGTCCCCATGGTTACAAATTTGCGTCCACTGCGAGTCCCTTGCGGCCTAAAACGACCTTTGGACCGTCGTTACTGGTGGAAAACACCTCCTCGTCAGTGGAAATGACGTTTTCCCACGACGCACTCAGATGGAACTCCGCAAATGCCAGCCGGTATAAAATATTCCCTTCGCTGAACTCTTCTTTCATGGCGGATCATCGTGCATGTAATCCAGTATCCCTCACCCTTCGGCGAATCGTGTCACTGCAGCCGGGAAAGTTGGTGTCTTGCCGCAGCTGCTTCGAATTCAGAAAGGGATTTTTTTCTGCTCTTAGACACTAACTCGCTGTCCTCCTGCTGTGAGCTCACTCTCTTCCTGCCTAAGCCAGGAGCTCTGATGGTAGTGCCTCTTTCAAGGTAGTTCCTCCATCATCTCATTGCAGCGGTATGTGGCACGTCATACTTTCTACCAGCTTCTATGAAGGAACATTCACCTTCTTCAGTAAGAGCGAAGACTATCTCGAGTTGATCTATCCCAGTGAGCCATTCCAACAGATGGCCTGACGTGTATTCCTGCTTCCCACTCCTATACTGATCCCAGGAGAGGAAGTAAACAAATTTACGTCAAAAGGATCGTCAGATGCAAAGCCACGAGCTGCAGCTGTGCTGGCCCTTCCTGGGTGAGGGTGAGGGGAGGGGGGGGGGGGGGGCTGTTGGACCGTCACCGCCGGCTCGCTTGCTTCGGTCTCGCCTCGGCACAAGGCTATAGCCGGCCGGCCAGCTAGGCTGGCCCATAGTTCACGGTTCACGAGCCTCAGCTACTACAGGCCACGCCGCAAAGCCATGTTGACCACTTGAATGATCAAATATTTTTTTATCTGCCCTGCCCAAGTCCGTAGTATAAACTAACGCAGCTACATCTATTTTGCTATAACGTGAGCAGATATATCTACTTTTATCGTTTCATTCAAATATTTAACGAAAAGTAAGGTAGTGAATACACTCATGATAAGCGTAGCTACCACAAAATATTTCCATTAGCTACCAATCGCACAACACAAGAAATTATTCTTTCTTGTAAGCGCTCTGCATTAGTTCTCGCCTTACGAAAATACGTATTCTACCAACTTAACTAAGCGAATTTTAAAAGTAAGTAGTTGCACAAATAATTGTGTATACATAGTATTTCACACACATTTTGAGCACTTACAACGTGTACTCAGTGTCTCTGAAACAATAAGTGTTGCACGGCAGAAATTACGTTCTGCTGAGGCACTTCATTTGCATCAGAATGATATACGATTACTCAGTAACTCACAGTCAAGTGTTTCGTAAAAGGTTCACAGAATCGCTTCAATTTCTCGACCGTTCCACTCATATACTAAGCTTGAGAAGAACAAACACCAGATACTTTATGTGCGAGTTCTAATTTCATTACAGTTGTAATGTTATCCTTTGTACGGCGATGACAACAAAAACTGTTTACATTCGGAGGAGAAAGAAACTGACCGAAAGGTCGTGGAAATAAAGTGCCGCGGTGAAAAAGCATTTGTTTTGATATTGCGTCCCCATCTCGTCCCCCTGTCCCCTTCTCCCTCCAACCTTAAGAGGAAAAAAAAAAAGAAAAACATCCGCTACACTCTCTCCCCTTATTCAATATATACAAAAATCAGCTGCCTTCTTTCAACGTTTTCGATGTCCTCCATCAATCCTCTCAGGTAATGACCGCACAGTGCTAGGCAATATTCCAGAAAATGTCGAACAATCGTAGTGCCAGGTGACTTCTTAGAAGACTTCCTGGGCCTTCTAAGGGTTGTGCCTCTAACAAAACATTTGTTTCACCTTCGTCACATGTCATGTTTCCCAGTTATTTTGCTTATATTTGCAACCCATAGGGCTTTCGTTAGATCTATAGCGCTAAAATTTGTTTTACTCATCGATTTCCCCAAGATTGACGAAATCTTCTTAATAATCATGTGGAGAACCTCACACATTTTATTGTTTAGGATTAGCCGTCACGTTTTGCACCGTGAAGATGTATTTTCAACATCACTTTGCAACTGATTTTGCTCTTCTAAAGGCTTTACTAGACGGCAGCGTTACCTGCTACAAATCGAACAGAAATGTTTTAAATGTCTACTAAATAGTTTATTTATATTACAAATAATAGAAGGTCTACACCACTTTACTTGCGGAGTCACATTCATCACTTCCATTTCGCTAGGTGACGCCCCATCAGTTACTGCGGAATGTGACATTTCAAACAGGAAATAACGAAACCGGTCGTACAACTGAGACGATAGTCCATAAGAAAGCAATGTGGTTGGAAGCCGCCTATGAGGAATGATGTCAAAAGATTTTCTCGAACTCTATAAATACGGAATCAATTTGAGAGCCCCTATACCCAGTAAGTCGCGCAAATGAAGTGCCAGCTGTGTATCACAAGAGTGATGCTTTCTAAATCCATGCTGGTTTGATGTCAATAAGTAATATATCTCAGGCTATTTCATAACGTTGGAACAAAGTGTTTGTTAACACGTCCTGCTACATGTAGATGGCAATGAAATGGATCTGTAACCCAGTCGATTATGTTTATATCCTTTCGTATGTATTGCAAAAGGTCTGTGCAAACTGCCATTTTTCTCCCTCACCATAAATACTAGAATACTCCTCATGACATCGTAGGAAAAGTAATTAAGCCGCTGCATCGTTGATGCACAAGCTGCACTTCTAAATTGTTAGCTCACTCAAGAAGGACACTGCCTGTAGAAACATAATCGTTCTACTACGACTATGATAGGGTCATGACAACATAGTGGAACTTCTCCGATGACACTGTGATCTTTTTTTTACTTTCTGGAATGACAGTGAATTATCTCGCAAGATCCATTTAATATATTTGTGGTATACCAATCAAAGATTCTGAGTTCCACTTTGGTGTGCCATCGACTTATCAAATATATGTTTACAGTCAGGGGACATTAGTTTCACGCAGCAACTACAACTAATCTCGTTGTCTACATTGCGAATTATCTGGATCAGCCTTCACAGGGATAATGAGGAGGCGATGAAAGCTGCAGTTAATCACTTGCTCCATGAAATCGTCGACGCACTGTAAAGAGGAAGAGGCAGTAGCTCTCAGTTCCAAACTGGCGCAAAAGTAACATTTTACGTACTCGGTGACAGAGATGCAAACAGCAATAAGAGCACTGAACGACATCTTTAAAAAAATTTTCATCATAAGACGTCGCGCTACGTTCAGAAAGCAGTAGATCTAGAGGTAAGAAACATGAAATACTGCAGTGCTCTTACTGAAAATACACAAATCTGTCAGTTAAATCGTGTCACTGAATACTCTGTTAATTGTGTTTCATTCAGCATCTGCTCTCAAAGACATACTGTCGTATTTACGTTGTAGTCCGGTAAAGCTACTTGAGTATGACAAAAGATTTAACATTTAATAAAGATAACTGTTCGTTGTATGGTATTATGATGAGACACCACTTGTGTCAGTGTAGTGATTATTAACAGCGTTTCCCGTTAGGTTATAGAACAAAATAGTCACAAATACCAGAGAAATTGTCAACAATACATTCCACCTCGTTATCGAACACCATCTGATGATGCACAGGCAGTTTTTCGATCCCACACATGTAGCGACTTGTTGATTCTGAGCTAAGCCACGTTTAAAGCGCAATCGCCAAAACAAAACAAACAAAAACAAACGTAAGAAAACATAAACCAACTTCGTGGTGGTCGATCGATACGGGTTGAGAAAGATAAACACATGCCGGACCAGATCAGAAGACGTGTGGTAGGTGTGTTTGCCAACCAATCTCCTTGCTGCTGTCATCAGGTCGCGTATGTCACTCTGCAAACTCAAGGCATCTCATTTGTTGGCAACAAATGTCAACTGCGAAGGACACAACACTGTGAAGTAGTTTGTGACACAAAACACCTTCTCTGTGCCTCCAGCTGTATATTGTTGTTGTGGTCTTCAGTTCCGAGACTGGTTTGATGCAGCTCTCCATGCTAGTATATCCTGTGCAAGCTTCTTCATCTCCCAGTACTTACTGCAACCTACATCCTTCTGAATCTGCTTAGTGTATTCATCTCTTGGTCTCCCTCTACGATTTTTGCCCTCCACGCTGCCCTCCAATGCTAAATTCGGGATCCCTTGATGCCTCAGAACTTGTCCTACTAACCGGTCCCTTCTTTTTTCAAGTTGTGCCACAAACTCCTCTTCTCCCCAATTCTATTCAATACTTCATCTTTAGTTATGTGATCTACCCACCTAATCTTCAGCATTCTTCTGTAGCACGCCACTTCGAAAGCTTCTATTCTCTTCTTGTCCAAACTATTTATCGCCCATGTTTCACTTCCATACATGGCTACACTCCATACAAATACTTTCAGAAACGACTTCCTGACACTTAAATCCATGCTCGCTGTTAACAAATTTCTCTTCTTTAGAAACGCTTTCCTTGCCATTGCCAGTCTACATTTTATATCCTCTCTACTTCGACCATCATCCGTTATTTTGCTCCCCAACTAGCAAAGCTCCTTTACTACTTTAAGTGTCTCATTTCCTAATCTAATTCCCTCAGAGTCACCCGACTTAATTCGACTACATTCCATTATCCTCGTTTTGCTTTTGTCGATGTTCATCTTATATCCTCCTTTCAAGACACTGTCCATTCCGTTCAACTGCTCTTCCAAGTCCTTTGCTGTCTCTGACAGAATTACAATGTCATCGGCGAACCTCAAAGTTTTTATTTCTTCTCCATGGATTTTAATACCTACTCCGAATTTTTCTTTTGTTTCCTTTACTGCTTGCTCAATATACAGATTGAATAACATCAGGGAGAGGCTACAACCCTGTCTCACTCCCTTCCCGACCACTGCTTCCCTTTCATGCCCCTCGACTTTTATAAATGCCATCTGATTTCTGCACAAGTTGTAAATAGCCTTTCGCTCCCTGTTTTTTACCCCTGCCACCTTTAGAATTTTAAGGAGAGTATTCCATTCAACATTGTCAAAAGCTTTCTCTAAGTCTTCAAATGCTAGAAACGTAAGTTTGCCTTTCCGTAATCTTTCTTCTAAGATAAGTCGTAGGGTCAGTATTGCCTCACGTGTTCCAATATTTCTACGGAATCCAAACTGATCTTCACCGAGTTCGGCTTCTACCAGTTTTTCCATTCTTCTGTAAAGAATTCGTGTTAGTATTTTGCAGCTGTAACTTATTAAACTGATAGTTCGGTAATTTTCACATCTGTCAACACCTGCTTTCTTTGGGATTGGCATTTTATATTCTTCTTGAAGTCTAAGGGTATTTCGCCTGGCTCATGCATCTTGCTCACCAGAAGGTAGTTTTGTCAGGACTGGCTCTCCCAAGGCCGTTAGTAGTTCTAATGGAATGTTGTCTACTCCCCGGGCCTTGTTTCGACTCAGGTCTTTCAGTGCTCTGTCAAACTCTTCACGCAGTATCGTATCTCCCATTTCATCTTCATCTACATCCTCTTCCATTTCCATAATACTGTCCTCAAGTACATCGCCCTTGTATAGACCCTCTATATACTCCTTCCACCTTTCTACTTTCCCTTCTTTGCTTAGAACTGGGTTTCCATCTGAGCTCTTGATATTCATACAAGTGGTTCTCTTTTCTCCAAAGGTCTCTTTAATTTTCCTGTAGGCAATATCTATCTTACCCCTAGTGAGATAAGACTCTACATCCTTACATTTGTCCTCTAGCCATCCCTGCTTAGCCATTTTGCACTTCCTGTCGATCTCATTTTTGAGATGTTTGTATTCCTTTTTGCCTGCTTCATTTACTGCATTTTTATATTTTCTCTTTTCATCAATTAAATTCAATATTTCTTCTGTTACCCAAGGATTTCCACTAGCACTCGTGTTTTTACATATTTGATGCTCTGCTGCCTTCACTACTTGATCCCTCAGTGCTACCCATTCTTCTTCTACTGTACTTCTTCCCCCATTCCTGTCGATTGTTCCCTTATGCTCTCCCTGAAACTCTGTACAACCTCTGGTTTAGTCAGTTTATCCAGGTCCCATCTCCTTAAATTCCCACCTTTCTGCAGTTTTTTTCAGTTTTAATCTACAGTTCATAACCAATAGATTGTAGTCAGAGTCCACATCTGCCCCTGGAAATGTCTTACAATTTAAAACCTGGTTCCTAAATCTCTGTCTTACCGTTATATAATGTATCTGATACCTTCTAGTATCTCCAGTATTCTTCCATGTATACAACCTTCTTTCATGATTCTTGAACCAAGTGTCAGCTATGATTAAGTTATGTCCAGATGTATATCAATAACAATATATTTTGTGGACGTATACAGGCTATCATGTGAGGTAATTTTTGTTATGGCTTACTCACTACTTTCTCCATGTGTTACTTCAAATTGCCATCTGGCCACACCGAGTTAGGTTTACAGTTAACGTCCTTAAATCTATTAATGAAAATGCCAGGATCCTTACTTGCCCATCATTCTTATCTCGTGATTTTCCTTAGCGCCGAATCTCGTCTTCGACGAGACTTTTTGCCGTAATCCTCCTTCCTCTCTTTTAATCTCAATATAAGGACTGAAGGCAAGTGTCGCACAAAGGTTAACTGTTCGTCACATCTGCAAATTATCGGATACTCTGTCACAACAACAGCTTAAGTGGAAGTCAACACTTCTTGTATCATGTGCTGCATACAAAAACATGATGCTAACACTTGTGAAATTCGGTGATTGGTTTGGCTGAGGCTAGCTTGTAATTGCTAAGGTGTGGGTTTGATTCCCACTTGGAGGTACCAATTTGTAACAGGCACAAACGTACCCTGTCCAACTCCAGTAACGCCAAGTAAACAAAGCAGGACTGTGCCATGGTTCCAAATCAGTATTATACATGCCCATTCGTTTCTGACTGGAAAAGAGTTGGGGTAGGTTTGGCTGTCAGAAACACTGCACTGCTTGCAGAAACTTTGTACCTAATAGGCTTTATTACACTAGTAGCGTTATTTTAGTTGAGGAACCAGTCATTATGTAAGATCATAGGACTTTCATTTCTTACTTTAAGTGACTTTGAGATTTTGAAGACATAGGCACTGGACTGGGATTCGAGCCCCGATTCGAATTTTTCTCTGGATTTGAACTCTTCGAGATGATACTGTCCCATCATTTCGTTGTTTCCTCACGATGCCTAACTCCTCCAGCTCTCTAAAAACAGTGCGATCCTAACTGTTAGTGAAAGGAATTTGATGGTTGACGCCTCTTCATGTAAGGTCGACAACGACAGTATGTGCACGGTTGGAGTCCCAAGCAGCACAGATCTATTTGTTGCATTACCTCTCTGGCGGAACATGTGCACATCTTGCGATTGTTGAAGAAATAAAAAATATTTCATATCTATTTGTAACTATAAGGTAATAGCGAGAGGTGCTGGCTCGAATCCGTGCCAGGCAAACATAATTTGCATCATCATTTCAGGTTCCAATATAACTGTTGGTGGATATATTTAATATCTGACGTTTGATTGTGCTTAGTTAACAATTTGTATAAGTACTGGGCTCTACTCCCCATCCATCACCACAACTTTTCTTGAAGGCGTTTCACACTTGTGCATTCCACTGTATCAGATACAGAGACGTCAGGAAACAGCAGTTTTATACCTACAAGCAGTACGAAGAATGGAAATATCTCCAGAAGAAAGTGTATCAAAGTGAGTAACCTTTCATGGTTAGTTCTCAGGGGCAACACAAGATTCATAGGGTTCCCAGTGTAGTGCTAAACATATCGTCATTTATTTCCAGATTCCGACATTCAGTCTTGTAAATTTATACTGGTGAACATTTCGATATTTACATCTCTTCATGCCTAGTGGAGACCCAGCCAGACACAGAAACTTCGTTTGGTTAACAGTGGGTTCAGATTTGGATTGCGAACAACAAATCATCACGTCATTTAATGAGTGAGATAAGACTTCTGAAGTGTTATGTATTGTAATGAATAATTGACAAGCGTTGAGGACTGTCTCATCTCTAATTATGTGTTGGGTTTTCTAATATTTGCTGTATAATGGTACTGGTTTACAGTTGGACTGAATGCCCTAAAGAGCGGTGTTCGCTAGTAGTGTCATAGGTAGACTGTGTATATTCAAACGCTTACACTGCAGAGAGTTTAGAAGATCTGCGACACAGCTTTGCCCTGTTGCTTGCATACGGTTAGGTGTGGCCTACATATTGGAATTCACAGTTGGTCAGCTTTTTGTGCTGTTGCGTGTGCATCACATCTACTGATTTCTGACCCATTCAGATAATTCCTTGATGATGCATTTTTTTTTCGTCCTTGAGTGTATATTGTTTGTGATGTCACTACAACCACAGCCCAATGTGACCTAAGTTAAAATACTAGGGCTGTTCAAAAATGTAAGTATTGCACATTTGCTGCAAACTATATCGAGAAAAAAGGTGGCAAGTTCAACACGATGGGTAGCCAGCCCTGGTGAAATTTTTAAAATCAGAGTCTAGAATTGATGATACTAGAGTGTTCTATGCTGTCCCCTCTGTAGTACACTACAGCATCCATTTCGCATCAGCTAAGAAAAGAGCAAAACAATATCTGGAGTGTTTGTGCAAGCAAGTAGTACAACATGGCCTGGTCATGGACAGAGTGTGTCCAGAGTGACGTCATTATGTCTCCAAAAGAGCATAAGGCATTCTACAAAGCTGAACAGTCCACTAGCACTTGTCGATGTAGACATTTGGTTGTATGAATAAACTTGATACGCATTACACAGTACATTTTACATTACTACTACAGTAAAACTTTCTCAAATCGGCACGTGTATAATTTATTCAGAAATCTGCTCTAACCGTACAAGTACTTCGGTCCCGACGCATTCAGTGCTCTTCTATATGCTGATTTTGTTGTTTAAAGCGGAACGTGCCTAACGAGGAAACGGAAAGCAAATCTTAGAACATACTTAATAATTCATCGTATAACGCGGAAAAAACCTATACAGTACTACTGTACACAGTTCATTAGTCATTCACGATTCTAGAAGGACGTTACTTTCGACACCTCTGTTAAGCGGTGCTAAGCCAAGAAAAGAGGACCAGCGCAGCGCGGCGCTGCTGATGAGGACGTGAAACCACGCCGCTCTGTGCAACAACGAATAAATTAACGCTCAGTGTCGGTACAGTACGTCAAAGGAAACGGTTCGTTCGTCAGCGCTCAGTTTGTCGCCGGCGCATACAGGAACATAGTTTCGCATCTACCAACACTGCTGCAATGTGCGCAGTGAAAGAAATGGATATTGTTCCTTTAAACAACAGCTTTACCCGGCAAGGTCATTATTTTCTGCCAGTTTCAGTTTGACTAGTAGCACTTTAACCCTTTGTTGCCTGAAGGTACTTAAAAGTACCAGTAAGTTTTGACTCTCATTATTTTCTCGTGGTGCAGTTTCGTGATCTGAGAGCCTGTCGGTACGTAACAGTAACTCTGCTCTACTGTTTCATAGATGTTATTGTGCAATACATTGACCTCTCTGGCGGTCAGAGCTTGAAATTGTTTTTCGCGCGCTGCTGTGAAAACAGAAGATTGTATGTGCTTGTTTCCATGGTGTTGCCTGAATATATTCGCATTTTATTGAAACTTCCGTTGAGTTTTCCATTCTACGTACTTACCTTCTTTGTTTTTTTATAACAGTTTGAAGCATTACGTTACAAGTGAATGAGATAAAGTGGAAAATATAAGGCGGACTTATTAGTACCGTCAGGTTGTGCGAACACTTTATTGTAGCAACAGTGCGTTACCTCTCACTAGTTGTTCTGTTCACTTTTTCTCACACAGAAATCGGTAAATACATTTGCCTGTGGAACAATTAGAACAAACAGGAAAGGTTTGCCGGGGAATTTACCTAAAGAAAAATGTGTAAATCAAATCACAGAGATTCATCTTTAGACCTAACAGTATTTCAATGGAAGGAAAATAAAGTAGTGTATTTTGCGTCAAACTTCCATGGCATTGAACAGAGCGTAGTGACAAGAAAACAGAAAGATGGAACTAGTATGACTATACCATGTCCAGTTATTGTATGTAATTACAATAAAAACATGGGTGGTGTGGATCATGCAGACAGATTACGTTCAACTTATGGCCTTGACAAGCGATCAAGGAAATGGTGGCACCGTCTCTTCTGGGGAGCAATAGAAATCGCTTTTGTCAATGGTTACGTCATTTTCAGTGATCTGCATGGGGCATTGCCTGTGCTGGAATTCAGGCGTGCTGTGGCACTAGGGCTAATGAATGAACAGCAAGTGCCAAATCTCAAAAAGAGAAACTCTGGTAAAGATGAAATAACTCTCCCAAAGAGAAGGAAGGATAACTTTTCTGTTCCGAAGGATGTACGTCTTGGCAACCGAGGAAGCCATTTTGTAGTGTTCAGTTGTAAAAGAGGACGATGTGAAATGGGTGCGAAAAATAGAATTCAGTCGAGACCACACTCACAATGTAGTACATGTAAAGTATATTTGTGGTGCAGTGAGAAAAAGAACTGTTTCCTACAATTTCATGAGGTATCACTAAATATGTGCTATGTATATACTGTCAAAAATGTATAGCTAAGTTACTATGTATTGTGAAGTTGCTCTAGAATAAATCTATGCGAAATTAAAAAAAAAATTCAGAAATATCATATTTCTATTAATTAATTTTCTAATGTAAAAATATTTAGTATTTATGTGGAATAAAGTACAAGTTATAAAAATTGGAGCATTTTTCTGCGCATGTTGTGATTCTGTCCATGGAGTCTGACGGTACTTCTGAGTACCAGGAGAGAAAAATGTTACAAAAAAGAAAAGAAAATTTTACAAAAACTCCTACCGTCATTTGAGGCCACAATAGCATATATTCTGCATAGAAAATGTTAAAAAGTAAATTTTTTCTTATGTCAGGAAACAAAGGGTTAAGGCCCGTTTCACACTGGGACACTGGTGGCGGTCACCAGCGACGGTCACCGGCAGAGGTACATTCGTTTGAACTGGAGCATTCACACCGGGACACTACACTGCCTCACCGAGCCACTGCGACCCAGCAGTGACTCACCCTCGCCACATGTGACGGACGAGGTCACTATGTTTACAGCAGTCACCGCCAGACATGCATTAGTTTGAATTGGAGCGTTCACACTGGAACACAGATCACAGACACAGCGCTGCAGATTTGCCAGTCGACAGGCAGTCATTTTTGAGACAGTGACGCGAAACATTCATTGTACATTATGCTGTACACATTGTAGTCATAAGTTTAGATTTGACTAACACGGAAGATTTTGTAAGTGAAGTAGAAAGTCGCCCTGCTATTTTGGGGTGTGAAAAGCGACGACTGTAGCAAGAAAGTGACGAAAACGAATGCGTGGCAAGAAGTTATAATGAAGTTTGTGTCTGATTTCAATTATAAGAGCACGGATGAAAAAAAAAGGTAAGTATTATCTTTTTTCAAATTTTAGTTTCTACCACTGTACGAGTCCATTTCACTAACTAATCAGTTGGCAACAACACCTGCGGTGTCAGACACCAGTGATCCAGGAGTGTTCATCACAGTCACAGGTGACCATCACTGGCGACCGTCACCAGTGTCCCAGTGTGAAACGGGCCTAAGAGATACAGTAACATGATATCGAACAAACGGTATATGTCCTTAACACTTAACGAAAAGATTAAGGTAATCGAGGCGAGCCGGCCGCTGTGGTCGAGCGGTTCTAGGCGCTTCAGTCTGGAACCGCGCGACCGCTACAGTCGAAAGTCCGAATCTTGCCTCGGGCATGGATGTGTGTGATATCCTTAGGTTAGTTAGGTTTAAGTAGTTCTAAGTTCTAGGGGACTGATGACCTCAGATGTTAAGTCCCATAGTGCTTAGAGCCATTTTTGAATCACTTTTAATCGAGGCGAGTCAGAAAGACAAACTCTTTGTGCGCGCAGTTACGTTGCGTTTCAAAGGCGGTAAAATACAATTTATGAGACTTTTAAGAAACGACGATAAGATTCGGGACGGATGTATGAAAGGTAACAGGCACATGAAAAGAAAGGCGAAGAAGAGCGGAAATGAAGAAATTAACGAAATAGTGTGGGAATGGTTCGTAAGCGCGGGGGCAAAATACTTACCTTTATCTGGACCCATGTTGCAGAGTGAGGCTCTGAAAGTCGCTAAAGAGCTAGGAATTACGGTGTTTAAGGCATCTACAGGATGGCTAGACAGTTTCAAAGCTAGACACAACATCGTGTGGAATGAAGTTTGTGGGGAAGCTAAGGATGTTCAGGAAAGTGTAGCAACAGAACGGAAGACAATATTGCCCAACTTAATTGTGAATTATGACCCGAAAGAGGTGTTCAGTGCCGATGAAAGCGGACTATTTTATCGCGCGCTGCCTTCAGAATCGCTAGCAATTCGAGGTGCACCGGCGGAAAAATGTCCGAGGAAAGACTCACTGTACTGCTGTGTGCAAACATGTCAGATGAAATGCAGAAGCCATTGCTGGTTGGAAAGGAGGCAAAATCGCGTTGTTTCAAAAAAGTTGACGTTAGTAAGCTTCCAGTCACATGGCGAAGCAATAAAAAGCCGTGGATGGTGCGTGGTCTTATGGAAGAGTGGATGTCCTCTTTCCTTGCCAAAATGAACATAGGAAATCAACAAGTTCTCTTTTTCCTAGACAATGTAACCTGCCACCCGAAAGTAACGTTATCAAACGTGATATTGGCTTGGTTCCCTCCAGGTTCAGCCAGCCTCACACAACTCCTGGGCCAGAGGGGAGACATTATATGCGATTACTGATGCAATCTCTTATTCTCAGTGTTGAAGAAGCCGAAAGTGCCTTTGCTCTTGCACTGTCTGTTTCTGTCCTGGGTGCAATAACTTGGATTGGCTTGGCAGTAAAGGAAATAAAACCCGAAACTGTCACCAAGTGCTTCAAAAAAGCGGAGTTTGGGTGTCAAGAACAAGACCCTTCTGTGGCCATCGAAGTTCAAGGAAATGCAGCAGCAATTGCTGAATTAATGAAAATGCGAAACATTTCATGTAGTGCAGATGATTACATTCGGAATATGACTTTCTGTCAACTCACTTCACTCTCACTTCATCAACAGATTTAATAGAAACCGGAACACAGAGGAAGAAGTAGAGGTGCAAAATGATGTCGCTAGAAAAATTAATACACATGAAGAATCCATGGCATCCATAAATGATGTTATGCAATTTGCAGCACACCGAATTCTCACACCTTGTTGGAACTATTGTATGGTGCAAAAAATTGTCTAGAAAAACAATTTTGAACAGGAAATTAAAACAAGTTTCCCTAGTTGATATGTGACGAAAAACGTGAAATGTAAAGCAAATAATCATGGGAATAATATGGAAAATTGGAAATTTGTGGTAAGGCCTTATGGGACCAAACTGCTGAGGCCATCAAACCCTATGCCTACACACTACTTAGTCTAACTTAAACTAACTTACGCTATGGACAACACACACACCCATACCCGAGGGAAGACTCGAACCTCCGATGGGGAGATCTGCACGTACCGTGACACGGCACCCTAGAGCGCGCGGCGGAATAATATGTATGTGCATACAATAGTAAAAGAATTTAAGGTTCGAGCAAAAGTATAGAAATGCCGTGTTATTTATCAATTAGTGTAATAGTCCCGTGTTATATTGTCCACTATACAGTAAATGAACATCTACTGTGCTGGAGTGAAGGTACGTAAATACAGTACATGCATAATTAAAAAAATTTACTGTGCTTTTGGCATGATACCTGACAAATTTTACGTAACCCAGTGAGTTTTGTGTAATCCGGAAACATGTCCAATTTGGAAAACTATTTTAGTCCCAGGCGATTTTACTGTATAACTTCAGACTCACAGAACAGGTGCAGCTCAGGCATATGGTAGTACTACCCGTTGAATTATCACGTTAAGCTAAGGAAGCTGACATTACACACTCATTTCTGACGAACAGTGCAAGTTTTGGAAGTGGTAGATCATTTCCTCGTCTTTCTTGAGAATCACACATACGCTCACAAAGGTGCAGAACACACAAAATGCGGAAATGCCGATGGTGATTTAATGCAATCCAACATTCTTAGACATACATCTATCTAGCAAGTACCAAACACTACAGTCGCAAACTTAAGAGGATGAAATTACTACCTTAGCCGCCAAATACAACATTAATTATGTCTAACACAACCCTTTTATGGGTTTCCAAAGGTGTTAACAGTAACTGTTTACGAAATTCGTATCCGATTACAGTTTCGAAATTGTGGTGTGTACACATCATCTACTATAAAATGATTGTCAGCAACCTAAAACTTACGTGATGAAGCAGCAATGTCTTACCAGGGTAATACTCTTTTCCCTTCTTATCCATGACATTTCAACAATAAAAAGATTCACCATTGCTAGACGAGAGTGCCCGTCAACACGTAAAACAGTAACCTCACCACAGCACATAATGTATTTAACATTGACCAGAAGTCAGGAGCGCTGATTTTGTTTTCTAACAAATACTTGACAACTTAATTGAAGAGAAGTCAAGATGTGTCCAACATAGATTGAAGCTCTCCATACAGATCCAAATTGTAGAGTACATGTCACACAAGTTCACCCTTAAAATACTGTACTTGGTAGAGGCATGTGTTCGTTCACCATATTCTAGATATGCAAGTGGAATTACAAAAGGGGTCGACTAGCAGTGAGAATCCGAGACGGGGAATACTGGCACTGGTACTGGATCTATGACATCACAATCCAGCTCATACCTGTTGGGCCATTTATAACACTGTAGAATTGTGGCGTACTGAACCAGACTTGAGATACTGACACAGGATCTGTAAAGTCAGAATCCAAGTTGCGGAATACTGGCACTGTATAGGAAAATGTACTATAATAGTTCATATGACAACATAATCGAAGAGCTGTTGTCCATCATAGATACTCTCTCCATAGCAATCCATATTGCAGACTACAAGTACTATAGGTTCACCACAATTGGAATGTTTACCTGTCAGAGATACATATTCATTCACCTATTGCAATATATGCAAGTAAACAGAAAAAGGACTAACTAGCATTGATATAAGCTACTCTTCACAATGTTTTGTATAGCAGACTACAAGTACTATAGGTTCACCACAATTGGAATGTTTACCTGTCAGAGATACATATTCATTCACCTATTGCTATATATGCAAGTAAACAGAAAAAGGACTAACTAGCATTGATATAAGCTACTCTTCACAATGTTTTGTATGAAGGCTTACCACTCCTCAAGAATATATTGGAGCCAGACAGCATCAAAGTTTTTAACACCACACACAACACACACTGGAAACTGTACATCACACCTCTCATTGAAGAACTCTAAAGGTGTTTGTGCTATAATAGTTCATACAGATGTGTGGGTCACTTTGGCTCAGTTGGTATAGTACCATACTGGCATTTGCAGCAGTATATTCAAACAGTAGACCCTATCGCCAATTTTGGTTGCCACTGGTTCCCAGTGAACTGTAGGATTCTCAGCCAGCAGCACCATAGCGACTCACACAATTTTTTGATAAATAGCGATATAACTTTTTTAACCAACACCGATTTTCGCTGTAGACATGCATTCATGTGATGGAAATTTGATATCAATGGAGATGGAACACTGAACTCCAACTATCCTTCCTATAAACAGAATGTGATGTAATGTCTGTGCTAACACTACATTTTTAAACGATTCCTCACATAAATTGTAAGTGTTTTACGTTTTACATAGGACATCCAAGATTTCCTGCGGATTTCTCTCCACTGCCCACCTGTAGCGTTCAGGCTTATTTCCCATCAAGAGTGAAGCCTGTGCTCTGAATTTCTAATGTGTTACTCTCATCTGACATTCCAACTTAGTAAAGCATTGAACAGAGTAACGGTATTTCCATGACAACACTCTGCAGGTGCTAACCTGTTGGGTCCTAAGTTTCTTATTTTATTTATTTATGTAGACGTCAAGTTCTGCAGGATCAAATTGAGGAGCAAATCTTCAACGTCATGGAACGTGTCAGTACATGAAAGTACAACATAAAAGTAGTAACAGATAAAAATAAAATGTTTTTGAATCCTAACAAGTCAATCTATAGGTTTAAGTAAACACGATCAACAATAAAACAAGAATCAGCCTAATTTTTCAAGGAACTCTTCGACAGAGTAGAATCAGTGACCCATGAGGAAACTCTTCAGTTTCGATTTGAAAGCACGTGGATTACTGATAAGATTTTTGAATTCGAGTGGTATATTATTGAAAATGGATGCAGCAGTATACTGCACACCTTTTCGATTTCTGCCGAGTATCAACTGAGTGAAAGCTGTTTATTTTTGGGAATAATTTAATATTTTAACAAGAAATGACAGTAAGGAATATATATATTGAGATGCCAATGTCAAAATACCCAGACTCGTGTACAGGGGTCGACAAGAGGTTCGTGAACTTACGCCACTTATCGCCCGAACCACCTGTTTCTGAGTCAGAAATATCCTTTTAGAGTGGGAAGAGTTACCCATAATATAATACCATACGACATAATCGAATGAAAATAAGCAAAGTAGACTAATTTTCGTATCGAACGATCACTTACTTCAGATATCGCTCAAATAGTAAATTAAGTCTTTGTGCAAGATCCTGAACATGGACTTCCCACGACAGTTTGCAATCTATATGAACACCTAGAAATTTGTACTCTTCAGTTTCACTAATCATAAGCCCATTCTGTGAAATTAAAATGTCAGATTTTGTTGAATTGCATGTTAGAAACTGTAAGAACTGAGTCTTAATGTGATTTAGCGTTAATTTATTTTCTACAAGCCATTAATT
The DNA here is from genome assembly GCF_021461385.2 of Schistocerca piceifrons. Taxonomy (NCBI): domain Eukaryota; kingdom Metazoa; phylum Arthropoda; class Insecta; order Orthoptera; family Acrididae; genus Schistocerca; species Schistocerca piceifrons. The sequence continues at coordinate 1,020,412,455 of NC_060138.1, read as the reverse complement.
TAGCTCATGAACTGCATTATTTGAAACCAAGCCAAATCCTCTACTACCAGGCTAGTGTCATCAGCAAACACCAATATTTTATAGTTACTCGTAATAATAGAGTGTATATCATTTATATAAATAAGGAACGGGAGTGGCCCCAACACTGATCTCTGTGGCAACCCCCCACTTAACTGTACCTCACTCAGACTCCACGTTACAGCCATTCTCAACATTGTGAATAATGAGCTTTTGCTGTCTGTTGCTAAAGTAAGATGTGAACCAGTTGTGAGCTTCTCCCCATATTCTTTAATGGCCCAACTTCTGGAGCAATATTTTGTGATCAACACAATCAAGCGCCATAGTAAATCAAAAAATATGCTGCTAGCACCCCATTTAGAATGTTCTAATAGAAAGCAATTCTCAAAGAGCGTGAGAAATGTGTTAAGGAAAGCACTATATTTGTCATCTATGTTATCAGCACTTTAAACACCCTGCTACTCTTGTTCCTTGGCAAGGTTTAAAAAACTCTCTATTGCTGTTGGATTAACTTTCCTACATAGTTTGTATTTACATGTGACATTTTGAGTACAAAAGCCTTTTAGTGTTAAAATTTGTGCATCATGTTCTGAGAGGCCATTCACCCTTTTACTAACACAATGCCATCTAGTAATGAAGAATGAATGAAAATATTGTCTATGGCTGTGCTACTGTTCCCCTGCACCCTAGTTGGAAAAAACACAGTCTGCATCAGATCATATGAATTTAGGAGATCTACCAACATCCTTAGAATCTATGATGTCTGAATCCAAAGTGGATGAGCAGGGGATATAAATGCAGTCCAAAATAGTTGTTTTAGTTCTCATGGTGCTGTGATTGGATCGACTACTGCCTACTATTCAACCACAATGCAGGCTTACTAACCATCAAATAAACTATCACTTCTGCTCTGTACTTCATAGTGGCAGGTTGACCATCATCATTATGAAGCGTCATCAGAGATCTACCACCTGCAGGCAGAAGAAACTGGCCTGCACACTTGCTTGCAAGTTTGAAACCATTCATTTATTTCATTTTTTATTATTCACTATGTTTATGTGTATGTGCATGTACGTGTTTTTCACAGTTTTCTTTTATTTGTCCCTCAGTTCAACAGCTCCATGATGTAGACAATGAATGGCTGGTACATTTGAGCACCAACAGCAGATATCAAGCCACCATGTAGAAACACTCCCTGATACAGTTCCCAACACACTGGAAGGGAAATCAGGTACATTCGGGCAGCAGAAATTAAGTCTGCAAAGAGGCAAGCTCTCTGATGCAGTTCACTACGTGGAAGTCAAGTCAACTTGCAGAAATGTTTCCAGACAGATTTCCCGATGCAACTCCTTATATATTGGAGTAGGACACAGGATTGTTTCCAGTCTTCTACTTTCCACTGTGTCCAATGTCTGCACCACTCATTGAGCGTCAGATAAGTCACTATAGACTTCTGTTGTCAGAGGTGGATTTACATATAGGCTCACAAGGTGGTAGTTATACAGCATGGTATCTGTGCGCTATATTTAATGTTTTACTTTTTAAAATAACTGCACTTACTAATGACAAAAATTATTAATATTGTGAAATAACTTGGTAGTTTAACCAAGTTGTAAGAATGACAATCAACCAAACAAGCTTTGAAATATTATTAGTTTACTCAATGACTGTGTGGAAACCCAAACACTCAATTTCTGTCTGGAATCAGATTTATGAAGTTGTTCAATAATATTTTAAAGTAAGTTAACAGGACAACAATCAACAATACGAGCTTTGAAACGTTAATATTTCGAGAATGCTGTCAGCTGTTAAGTTCTGTTAATTGAGAATAGAGAAAGAGGCGACGTTGAAATTATGCTATTCTGCATCGCCATTCTTGTCTCAACAATTTTATTTCATAGCAGAATTCGGTCAAGTAACCCAAACAAGTAAGCTGATCATTGTTGTGTGCTACTATTTTGAACTGATACTTTTTATTTACATACTTCTTTTCCTTTGTGTTGGTATTGGCTGACAATTTTGTAAGTGTTTGTAACATAAATAAGAGTGACAAAAGAAATGTGCAAAATTAAGTGGAGCAGCATTTCGCAAATTAGTGAATGGAAGTGAGAATGAGAAGCTAATGTTCTAAAAATGCTTGGCAGAGTAGACAAATTTTTCACAAAAAATATTGCTGGTTCGATTTCTAGCACTGTATCTGTAGTGAAAGACATAAATGCTAACGAAATATAGTTAAAAATGAAGAAAAACACATTGTCCCTGCATTTAAGTCTCATAAAGATCCAAGTGTCGAATAATATATTACAAAAGCAAATGATCTCCTTAGTAATGATCCTACAAAATGCTGTGTTGATGAATCAGTATTCTTTTACACCATACCATTACTCACATTTGTAACAATGTTTGTTTTAATACACGAAGGTCAAGAGTAATACATGACATTTGAGCAAAATTGTGAATCAACTTTGAATGATTACTCAATATACTCCTGTAGCACCAGTGCTATTTACATGCACCAAGTAAGATGTTCGGAGGTAAGACCACGATTGCTACTGTTGGTATTTCTGAGAAGAGAAATGTTTCCAATATTTTATCTCGTCATGATAATTCACTTGAACACAAAAATTTTGAGTATCACTTTTCACAAGAAAATATCACTGGGAATGGTAGAAAACCATTTCAAGTCGTGTGTGTAGACAAATAGGATGACTGGTGCAATGTGTTGAAAACGGAGTTTCCAGTAGTGAAGAAGCTAACAAATCTTGGACTATCCCTAATTGGACGAAAAATTCAGTTCATTACATAATGGTCAATGTATGATATCTTTTGAACTTATAGCACAGTTCGATCCTTTTCTCACAGAGCACTTCGTCCGATATGGTAACCTGAGGCAACGACATGCAAGTTATCTATCTTCAACAACCTGTGATGAAGTAATGAAGTTGCTTTCTGAACGAACAAAAAGAATTGTCGTAAGTGACATCAAACAGGCCAAAATATTTCTCTACAATAGTAGATTTTGCTATGGACACTCCACATATTTATCAGTTATCTTTCGTGTTAAGATAAAGGAACAAGATTGGTGAGCCTGTTGAACGCTTCCTTCTGTTTTTATTAAACCCAGGACACAAGTCTGAAAACATAGCCAAGGCTGTACTGAAAGACCTGACTACCAATCCCATCGATATTATTGACTGTAGAGGTCAGTCAAATGAAAATGCAAGGACCTTGGTCAAGAGACTACACTGGTTTGCAGGTGAGCATTGAAGAACGAAATCCGAAAGTGCATTATGTGCCTTGTGCAGCACAGACCTTAAATTTAGTCGGCACTAGTGCCACAAACTGTCGTCAGGAAGTACGTTCATTTTTCAGTTCAGTACAAAAGGCTTATAATTTTTCTCTGATTCTACACAAAGAAGAAACCAGAAAGCAAAAGAGTTAAACGTTTATCGAAAATACATTGGTCAGCAAGAGAGGAAGCACGTGTAAGTCTAAATGAAAATTGGGAGAGCATTATCAATACACTCACACATATTACCAATAATATCTGTGAGAAACCATTGGTGTGAATAGCGACTTTAGCTTTACTGATTCAAATGGTATTCATGATGACAGTTTGGAAGGACATACTCCTGTGATTTGACAGTGTAAATGCGAAATTGCAAAGTGCAACTATCGATACTGAAATAGCGCATAATTATGTGAATCACTTGTAGGGTTTATTAGCTACATGCTCGACCCTTAAATCCATGGAGATTACAACTGATGTGGACTACGAGTGCACATATAAAAGATTAAAGAAATGGAAACCTCATATTGTCAAAGAAGTGGACACCAAAAAAGTTCTTCTCACTTTTGATAAATTTAGAGTCGAAACATTTTTCTCAATACTCCACACTTTGTATGCTGAATTAGTGAGGTGAAAGACTGTTAGAGTTATTCATTGTTTCCAGTAAACTTACGAATAGTTCAGAAGACGATGTTTCTGAACACTCCAAGCATCATGTGAAACTGATTTAGAATCTTCCTTCCCAAGAGAGTAGCACTTTTGAAATCCTATGAGATTAGATACATACCCGTCTATGTTAGTACATTTCTACAAAAGGGACGGCTATAATTTATGTTACTGAACATTGACATTGCTCTTAAAATGTTTCAATGTACGACACTTACAAATTGGTAGAACGCTCGTTTACAGCTCTTAAAAGGCTAAAATCATACCTTGTCCTACCTTTCTGAGGCGATGTTGAACACCTTGTCCATTCTTCGCATTGAAGCTGACCTCCTATCTGACGCCATCTCAGCTATGAAGATATCATTAACGAGCTTTCTGCCATCAAAGCCAGAAGCAAACTCTGCTGGCCAGTTTTATTTATTTCTTCATATTAATGTTAAAAATATCAGGTTATAATGTCATTCTTACTAGCAACTTAGAGCACACTGTGATTTAAAAACTATATAATTATTATTAAAAAAAAGATTTTGGAGTGGCGCTTAAATTACGGTGTAGAGGTGCAAAAACAGTAAATGTGCCATTGGCTGTTGTTCAACACTACTTATCAACTGACTGCCAATGGATCGAAGTGTGCCAATATTGATTTATGATCTGACATAGACTTAAAAGTTATTGTGGTAGTAGAGAATACCAAACAGGGTACAAAGATGCAGTTCAGCGACATAGAGTGGTGTCAGGTGAGCAGCCAGCTGAAATACATCAAGATTGCATGACAGCTGCGAACAATCCATTCCCTGGAGACATCAATATCTTCAGTATCAACAATGTATCCATTGTCGACATGTTTGGGGTATTATGAAGTTAACATCTCAAGACCCAATGCAATGTGTATATTTAAAGCATCCAAGTCTTGCTAAGCTGTGTGATCTGTAAAATGCAATATGGACCCCTATGGAGAGACTCAGTCTGTGGTGAAGATACGATTATATTGTCAAGTATCTATTGGAACACAAAGTTCATTATGAGAATAACGAGAACCGTATGTATAGGTGTCCGTATGTGTGCTGTACCTCGGTCTGCTAGTATTACTTCTACAAACAGAAATTCTGTAGAAGTGGAGTTTAGAGAAGGAATTCTAAATCTATTAGTGCTCCAGTTGGAGTGTAAGAAACACATTGTGAATTTAAAGCACAAAAAATAATTGTTTGGAAGGTATTACAGAGTGATGTATAAGGTTGATGTAGAATCAAGAGAATGACAATGATTTTTTAATGATAGTGATTTACTTACCACAGTTCATAAAGTATCAATTGTATATTAACAACTTATAGAAACTTTATCATTTACAGATGGCATCAAGAATAACTCCAAGAGTATGATAGGAATGAAAAGTTTGTGGGAAAAAATTTGCATGGGAAAAAATCCAGAGGCATCAAGCCTGGTGAATGAGCTGGCCACGACACATCTCCTTCATGTCCAATCCAACGATTTGGGAATTGTCTCTGCAACTCATTTATAGCCATCAGCAAACAATGTGCCGGACACCCATCGTATTGAGCCACATTCTGTTCGCTGCTCCTAAAGGTACTTCTTCCAATAACAGACCTAATATTTCTTGCAGCAATGTGGTGTACTTATTACCATTAAGATTTCCTTCGATGAAATAGGGGCCTATAATTCTGTCCTCTGGAGTTGAGCAATAATGCATGTTACGCAAATTAACATTTCCTTGGTTTGTTAATGTAGCCTCCTCAGTAAATAAAATTATATTAATAAATGTTTCATCCCTCTGAATCTGAACTTGAACCGATCAGCAGAATTCAATGCAACACATACAATCTGTACCAATTAATTTTTGGTGGAGACTGACATGGTAAGGACGATATTTATGGCAATGCAGAACACGAACAACACTACTCTGGCTCATGTCAGATTCCCTTGCGATTTGACATGAACTAACACAAGGATCTCGAACAACTGGCAAGAGTACCAATTTCTGTTTCCCCGTTAGTAACTTTCCTTTGCCAGATATGTTTCTGATGCGTTAAAGATCTAGTTATTCTCAATTAATCATACACATATTTAAGTGTACGACATGTAGGTTGAGTACATTGACGATATCTTTCAGTGTATAAGTCTCTAGCTCTCACTGAATTTCATTGTCGTTGTCTGTAAATGAGAAGCATATAGACTTGTTCTTCAAAGGAATACATCACTCACATTCGCTTCATTCGACGGTACTAGTCTTACCATTCCTAATAGTGTTGTATTGTGAAACCATCGAATGGCATTTACATGTCAAGGGCGTGTTAGATGGATACGCTGTATTCATGAATATTTACTATTTGCATGATATACAAGAGAGAATGGTTAGAGCATGTGCTTCGATAAGTGTCGAAGTGATAAGGAATACCACTTAATCCACGATAAGAAGATTGTAGCACTGCATTCACACCAATGGTCATCAATTCGATCACCTTCTGCAAATGGAACTTCATGCCCACTTTTTGACATCCGTTGATCTTCAAATACCTTACTGTTACACATTTTGGATTCGTCTCGATAGCTGCTATCAGAAAATTAGTACCGAACTATAGCATCCCATTTAAAAAAGAAAAATTGACCTTCATATCCCTGAAGCGACCCCACCTAGCAACAAAAAACCAATGTCATATTATGACTCCCGTTGTCCATCCAACGTTTGACCCACAAACTTTTCAGCTAATATATATATATATATATATATATATATATATATATATATATATATGTGTGTGTGTGTGTGTGTGTGTGTATGTGTGTGTGTGTGTGTGTGTGTGTGTGTGTGTGTGTGTGTGTGTGTTTGATACAGTTGTAGTATGTTTTATTCCATCATACACATGTACCCTGAGACTTAAAAGCACAGATGTTAGAGAGAGAGAGCTTTAGCAGTTTATACATTAGCGCTGTCAGAGAAGCTTTACAGTTCATTTGTTGCAATAACAGAGAGACGTAGCGCATTTATAGGCTTCACAGTCATATAACGTTCAGATAACACACGATGCTTTAGGGTTAACAAACATTTCAGATTCCTGAAGTTTAATATTAGCTGTATCCCTTACTGTAATTAATACGTCGAAAATATGGTATCTATGAAAAATCTTCCTCATGAAATTAGGTCCATATATGACTTCTATAGCATTCATCCAACGTAGGTGACACAATTTTGTACAAGTCTTTGATACATCTATGGAAGTGGCTTCGATCTTGGGCTGCCTGTTCCCATGGACCAATACATGCTGCATGATAGGTAAAATCTGAAGCAATTAATGTGTAAACTGTCTAACATTCTCCTTCTTCTGCAAACTGCATTGTCTGCTTGTTCTTATTAGACTAAGTGAAAAGTGTATTCATGAGTTAAGGCTTCTTACACGTACTTCAAAAACATCCAAGATGATGGCAGTTCCTGTGGTATATAGTTAATCTTATATATACACATCTGATGTGTGCTCTATACATCCGAAATTGTGCTAAACGCATTCTCTGAAAATTATTTCGAGCAGTTAGTTCATGAGCCCACGCGCGAATAGTAAACGGTTGTGAAAACTCACTTGACCTTTTAGCAACAAATAATCCTGAGTTAATACCGAACTTCAAAACCGATTCGGGGATCAGTGAACACAGGGTTGTCATAGCGAAATTGAATACTGTAATCCCCAAATCCTCGAAAAATAAGCGAAAAATATATCTATTGAAAAAGGCAGATAAAAATTCGTTTGACGCCTTCGTGAGAGACAATCTCCACTCATTACAAATTAGTAATGTAAGTGTAGAGCAGATGTGGCTAAGATCAAAGAAATAGTATCGGCAGCAATTGAGAGATTTATACCAAATAAATTAACAAACGAGGGAGCTGATCGTCCTTGGTACACAAACGGGTTAGAACACTGTTGCAGAAACAACGAAACAATGAAGCCAAATTTAAACACACACAAAATCCCCAAGATTGGCGATCTTTTGCAGAAGCTCGAAACTTAGCGCGGACTTCAATGCGACACGCCTATAACAGTTTCCACAACGAAACTGTCTCGAAACCTGGCAGAAAATCCAAAGAGATTCTGGTCGTATGTGAAGTATGTAAGCGGCAAGAAACAATCAATGCCTTCTCTGCGCGATAGCAATGGAGATACTATCGAAGACAGTGCTGCTAAAGCAGAGTTACTAAACACAGCCTTCCGTAATGCCTTCACAAAGGAAGACGAAGTAAATATTCCAGAATTCGAATCGAGAACAGCTGCCAACATGAGTAACGTGGAAGTAAATATCCTTGGAGTAGTGAAGCAACTTAAATCACTTGATAAATGCAAGTCTTCTGGTCCAGACTGTATACCAATTAGGTTCGTTTCGGACTATGCTGATGCATTAGCTCCATACTTAACAATCATATACAACCGTTCGCTCGACGAAAGATCCGTACCCAAAGACTGGAAAGTTGCGCAAGTCACACCAATATTCAAGAAAGGTAGTAGGAGTAATCCACTAAATTACAGGCCCATATCATTAACGTTGATATGCGTCAGGATTTTAAAACATATATTGTGTTCAAACATTATGAATTACCTCGAAGAAAACGGTCTACTGACACACAGTCAACATCGGTTTAGAAAACATCGTTCCTGTGAAACACAACTAGCTCTTTATTCAAATGAAGTGTTGAGTGCTATTGACAAGGGATTTCAGATCGATTCCGTATTCCTGAATTTCCGGAAGGCTTTTGACACTGTACCACACAAGCAACTCATAGTGAAATTGCGTGCTTGTGGAATATCGTCTCAGTTATGTGACTGGATTTACGATTTCCTGTCAGAGAGGCCACAGTTCGTAGTAATTGATGGAAAGTCATCGAGTAAAACAGAAGTGATTTCTAGCTTTCCCCAAGGTAATGCTATAGGCTCTTTGCTGTCCCATAACTATATAAACGATTTGGGAGACAATCTGAGCAGCCGTCTTCAGTTGTTTGCAGATGACACTGTCGTTTATCGACTAATAAGGTCATCAGAATATCAGTACAAATTGCAAAACTATTTATAAAAAATATGTTAATGGTTCAAAAAGCGGCGGTTGACCCTAAATAACGAAAAGTGTGAGGTAATCCACATGAGGGAGTGATAAAAGGAACTCGTTAAACTTCGGTTACTCAATAAATCAGTCTAATCTAAAACGCGTAAATTCAACAAAATATCTAGGTATTACAATTACGAAAAACTTAAATTGGAAAGAGCACATAGAAAATATTGTGGGGAAAGCTAACCAAAGGCTGCGTTTTATTGGCAAGACACTTAGAGTATGTAACAGACCTACTAAGGAGACTGCCTACACTACATTTGTCCGCCCTCTTTTAGAATACTGCTGCGCAGTGTGGGATGCTTACCAGATAGGACTGATGGAGTACATCGAAAAAGTTCAAAGAAAGGCAGCGCGTTTTGTATTATCGCGAAATATGGGAGAGAGTGTCACAGAAATGATACAGGATTTGGGCTGGAAATCATTAAAAGAAAGGCGTTTTTCGTTGTGACGGAATCTTCTCACGAAATTCCAATCACCGACTTTCTCCTCTGAATGCGAAAATATTTTGATGACACCGACCCACATAGGGAGGAACGATCACCACGATAAAATAACCGAAATCGGAGCTCGTATGGAAAGATGTAGGTGTTCATTCTTTCCGCACACTAATAGAGGAGTGTGAACGTGCTTCGATGAACCCTCTGCCAGGCACTTAAATGTGATTTGCAGAGTATAGGGCATACGTCAGATGTGTATACATGAAGGGCTTATTTCAATAGTGGTACAAGTCCATTACATCCACTTTTCTGTCTATAATGCTTCTGAAATTAATGAGCCAAACAAGAAGCCATATGCTTGAATATTTCTGGTATCTCAACTGCAGATTTTTCTGCACTCATTTAACATTAGGTCTCTGTATATCAATATGAACAAAAATGGACTTGTACCAATATTGAAATAAGCCCTTCATATAGCACCAACTATCTACCACGGGAGGTGCTGTCATCTTAGACTTTTTTAAAGTGTATGTAAAAAGGCTTAAATCTTGAATACACAAATCGCTTTGTCTAATAAGAAGAAGCATAAAGTGTAGTTTGCAGATAAAGGAAGCGCACTGCATCTCTTGTACCCTGCAGGACATTCTCTACTTTAATTTCAGCTTTTAAGTCCTGTCCTTGTCATGTGCTAAACCAACATTAACATGTTTCTATCTATTGATGGTCAGTTGATAAGTAGTTTTGAACAACAGCACTCTATAATGACTTAGGTGAGGCTTGATCAGTGGCGCAGACATTGGATATAGTGGAATGTTGAAGACTGGAAATAATTCCGTGTCCTGCTCCAGTATACAAGATGTTACATCAGGGAACATGTCTGCATACTGACTTCATAATACTGATGATGGGTTTGGTGGAACTCGAAGTTCTCCATGCTGACTTGATTTCCACTGCAACATCGGAGCTGCATCATAGAGCTTGTCTGCACGCTAATTTGATTTCAGCTGCTCAAATGTACTTGATTTCAACTTCAGAATACAGGGATCTGCATCAGGAGGGTGTCTGCATGCTGGCTTGACATTTGCTGCTGCTGCTCAAATGCAGCAGGCACTGCATCGTCCGCATCAGCAGTTCCAAATCTTTTAAGGCAACAGAAAACTCAACAAAGAACTTTTATCTTATGGAACCGCACATTGAGTTATTATAAATGGAAGACCTTGCAATTTAAAATAAGAACAGAAACCTTTATTAGACATATTTCCTCAGCGATACAGTTTCATTATTTACAGTTTACAGTAAGTTATAGTGTGAAGAATGGAGCTGTTTCACTGTTTAGTTAACAATTGTTCCACAGTTATACCTGACAGTTGTATTGCATGTCTGGGGCAGCATCCATTATCGACCTATATATATCTTTTGTTTAACTATAAGCTGAAAAATCTGTTTTACACTCTGTGACAAAAGGTAGCAAAGTTAAGATAGCTTTTTTTGGCTACTTCAGGGTATTCATTCTTAAGAATAACCCAAAACTCGTTCAGTGATGCAAACCCAAATGTGTGTCTTAATGGAGATGAATTCTGAAGATCAATGAGTGCTTCGTATTCCAGGATGGTTACCATCCCAGTATGACTAAAGTTAGATGGATTTTGTACCCAATCGATGTCAACATCGGTAATTTGACAAAGAGGTCAACAGGTTTACAAATGATCAGTGATGATATTTCTCATTTCACGTGGTAATTCCGACATGTTTTCTTGCAGAAAATTATATTAAAATAGAAAACATTCAATAGTGTTCGTTTCTATGCGGGGAATCGGGGAATCCAGAACTTAATTTCTTTTTAAAGGCTGATAATTCGTCTGTCATGATATATATCATTGCTGATTTTCTCTGCAAAAATATGGTGATTTCATTGACCTTACCAAGAATTTAGACAAGACTGGTCAATTTTATAAGCTATTATTCTTTATGCAGTACAGCCAAAAGGGTTGTGGACAGTGATATGTTTTTGCCATTTGGAGAATCTTCATCTCATCACGAAGTTCATATAGCCCAGATAACGTTTTGCCTCTGGAAATCCATCGGATTTTAGTGTGCATACACACTACCCATATCTCTACAAATGTTTTTGACCAATCTTGACTGGAGAGGGTGAGTTTTGACGTTAATTAACGATCTCCATGCCTTCATCAACAACTTTCTTGAAGTCATATGGCACTTCCTTTATTACAAGGGCATAATGATACAAAATACAATGACTGCTGGCACACCCCAGCGCAATACTTTATTTTTCTTACCATTTCTGCGGCCTAATCGCTACATATATCAATACTTTTTTTCAGTCAGTGTTGTGTTTTTTATAAGGATAGAAGCAGAAGTAATTAATTAATATTTGGGATGAGACTGGGACTGAGACCTAGTCCTCCTGCATACTAGGCAGATGTGCTAACCAGTACATCACAGTGCCATTGTAGCTGACATGGCTGCATGGACTACCTGAGTCCAGTGCCCTCCCCAAACCAAACCTCAATTCATGCAATCAGCCCGTTTTCCCCTTCTTAAACGGTCAGTGAATTGGAGTTTGTGATAGGAAGGGCATTTGGCTAGTGCAGTCCATGCAGCTGTCTGAGCCACAGTGCCACTTTGGTGTAGTGCTTAGCACATGTGCCTAGTAAGCAGAAAACCCAGGTTCAAGGCCCAGCATTGGAACAAATCTTAATTCATTACTTCATTTTTATCCTTAGCGAAGATAAAATTGCTGCTCATGTGTCCCCTGGAACATGTAATTCCGTTAGATCAAAGAATGTTGTGTTTATTTGTGTAATAATCTATTACTTCAAATATTTTTTTCTCTAGCTGTATTGGTAAATTTGGAAATTTGTTATAAGGTCTTATGGGACCAAACGGCTGAGGTCATCAGTTCCTAAGCTTATGTAATTCTTAATCTAATTTAAACTAACTTAAACTAAGGACAGTACCACACAACCATCCCCGAGGGAGGACTCTAACCTCCGACAGGGGGAGCTGCACGGACTGTGACAAGGTGTCTCAGACCACTCAGCTACCCTGCACAGCTGTATTGGTTTTCAAACATGAGCATAGCAGTAAATTTTCTTTGACAGATGTACCAGAGATATATCTCACGAATATAAGTAATACTAATAGACCAACTACATCAGTACATTCCTCAAGCTGTATTGTAAAAATATCAGAAGCATTCAGTCTGCATATGAGTTCATCTTCAACATGAGCGGATATTTTGTGAACGCGAGCAGATACAGTGTTGTATGAGCATTGCACTGCTGCAACTTTCTTTATCATGTCTTCTCGAAGTATATAGCTAACTGTTTTAATTTAGTTCTCTGCATCATTAGCAGTTTTCGCAAATTTATACAATTTGGACACTCCAGCTTCATAAGCCTTCTCATGTTTTTGAAAAAAAGGGATATATTTTTCATTGAGATTTTCGTGCCTTATATCATAGTATCGTTTTAGCTTTGCTGGCGCCAGAGAACTATTTACTAAAACTTCTTTTTTACAAATGAGGCATAGTCTGTAAGGTTCATCAGTGCTTAAGATAGGTGTAAATCCAAAGAATAAATACCTTTTTTGAGGATTTTTCTATTTCATTTTCTGTTCTAACACTTGCTGAATTTGATACCATATTTTGCATGCCCTAAATTAATGATGTTATAAATTGGCAACAACATTATTTTCGACGAGAGATGGAATTTTAACTGAAAAAACTAAAATGATAGTTTAAAAATACTGTATAACATGCATTATTAGCAATATGAACTAAGAAGTAAAGCGTAAATTTTGAATATAAAGGTTATGTTCAGCAGAAGTAAGAAGTGCCTTTAGTCAGTAGTCTTGAGTGAATTATCGATAGCTAGTTGTAAAGTCCAGATAAATAATAATAATATTCTCACATATAAACATATTGTAATTAATCACTTGTAACTTTATTTAAAAAATATATATTCAGATTGAAGGATTTCTTATTGCTGTTGAATAAACGCTTTATATTTGAAATTTATCATTTTGTTCACATTGCTACAAAAGATTATTTTTTAATATTTTAAACTTTATTTTTATTTTGTCAAAGTGTGAGAAAACTCAAGGTTTAGCATTTTATATACGAAAATAAATAAAAAATTATTAATCCATACTTTCCAAGATGTATATGTAGACAAGGAAAAAATTCCCAGATGTCCCTTTTAAAAATATACTTTCTCGAGGGTGCAAATACACATTTTCTGGGTCAAAACATATTTTTCACATGTTAACATAATTTTCCTTAGAACTGTAAAACTTATCAATCCTTTAAATGGTAAAAGTTTTATACACCAGCTCAGAACTTTCCAGCATTTTGTGTAACGAAATTCAGCAAAAAAAAAAAAAAGCGCTTTGAAAGAGTGTTGATCTACATAGAAAAACCAATCACTTGTGAAACTGCGCAAGAACTCGCCTACTTTTTCTCTTTTCTTTGGCTGGTGGGGGCCGGGGGGGAGGGGGGGAGAGGATAATTAAATATACTATTTTCCATCGTTCTTGCACAATATGTAGTCTATGAATGAATTAAAATAAACATGAAAAACTAACCTTGAAGTTTGGTCTACTTTAACATGTGTTACCTTTAAGGCATATCAAACACAAATGTGCCAGTAAAATTTTAAATGGCATAAATGGCTGGTTTCCTGAGCCATAAATTCTTCCAAGTGACTGGTTCTGAATGAGAAACAAGCGGTCTGTAATTTTAAGAAATTTTTCACACATTCTCGTACGTAACACAATTCATCCTGGGTAAAAGAGGACTTATTTTGAAAAAAAATGCTTTTCAAACCACAATCCGCAGTATTTTGCCACGACCTGTTAAGCCACATACACAATGAGCTTGAAACATGTTTTCGAAACTTTTTTCCGGCTACTTTGTGTGAACACCGTTTGGTAGTGGTGGGCAGGAAATAGCGTATCTGTTAGAAATCGCAGTCATTGAGAAGTCACAGATATCACAATAAAAACTTTACAGAATGTAATTGCGATTTCAGTCACAGTTAGCAGTCATGAGTAGCATTTCACACCAATGCCATGTGCCATCTGTTTGCCGGGTTTCGTATTTCTTTCTGTAAACCTGGTGTAATGCTATGGCGTTAGCTGTGATTTCAGTGACAAGTCCCAAGTAGCAACTTAAAAGCGCAGTTAACAGTGTAATTTGTTGTCCAAAGTTCGTACTACGCTCTTTCTCTGCAATTCGCTATCGATTCCAACAACGATTTCTGTCACAAATCGCAACTAGAAGTCGCAAGTAGCAGCTAAAATGCGCTGTTAACGTACTTTTCCTAGTGCCATCTTTTGACTGACGTTCGTACTTTGTTATAAGGACCTTGTGCCTCACGAGATCGATGTACTGTTGATGCATGTTATATGACGACATGCACATTCAGCACCAGTTATGGTTGGTCAAACACAGCTGTGACTCTGAATGTATTATATCAATAAGAAGCAACATGCCTTTTTCTCCTGAAAATATCATTTAGAGACAATTGACCTAAAAAATGTGTTTGATTCTGCTTCCAATATGATAGTTGCGGTTAATACTCCACATGCCTACAGGACTTTGCAATGTTAACACAGCAGAACTCAGACATATGTATAAGTGTAATGAAATGAAAACAATATTATTCATCCTCACTTTTGTTCCGACACAGTTCAAGACTTTAGAGAAAAATTTTACATCTGGTGTTCTACATGGCAACTGCACACACAAGAACATTTTGCTGACACTACAACCACCTATACAAGTTAGCTTTTTCTGTGTTACCTTCAAGTACTGCACTGAAACTATTCCTGATTTAACTGGAAGATCTGTACTTTCCACTTTCATATCAACAGCCGCAAAACGCATACTCTAGACCTGGGGCTATGTTACAGGTAAGCGTCACCACACCAAGATTGCATGGAAAGTGGGGGAGGGGGGAAAATCACTCTCCAACAAGTCTTTACCATTAACTAAACGGAGGAAAATTTACGGGTATAGGACAGCTTAACATGGGGAAAATGAGATTATCATTATTCACTCACTGTATTTAACATTTATTTATCATTCCTTTAAAATCGCATAACAACTTCAATTAAACACAGTTCAATCACTCATTCTGCACACTTATTTTATAATTATGCACTTTTAAACTGCAAATCCTCTAAGAGTTGTCTTCAATCTTCATGATACTCTCTCAAGAGCCTTGATGTGGATCGATACATACAGCAACCAGCAATCAGAGTCGAAACTGCGTCTGCAAAATCACAAGGATTATTAAACATTTTTGCTATCACTAATTACAAGCAATGTAATTGACAGAATAATTTTGCTAATATTTCCTGTAATGAAATCCACTCAATAGAGGATGTTTCACATTTGCAAGAACGATTCACTTAAGCAATTAAGTTCATAGAAACACTTAGAAACTAACCTCTCATCTGACGAAGACAGTGTGAAGACGCAGTGGCAATTTCTCCAGATCTGTTCACTATGATATTTTGAATTATCGGTATACTGTTTGACTGAAATGTAGTTTGGGTACCTGTGAACATAACAATACGTTAGAATTCGATTTCTAAACACAAACTGTTACAGTACTGTATGGCTACTTACATATTAATTACACTATTAATGTTTTCACAGTTGTTCCTTAATTCAAAATTAAAGCCAGCGGAAGAACAAATGTAAAACATACTTAATACTGACAATTTTTTTTCAGATGCAATTTTCTGTGTGGTGATAAATCGCAGAAATCGCATGAGTCACAGAAACCGCAGAAATCGCCGGAGTAACAAAAATCGAGGAATTCGCAGAAATTGCTGTGATAGTGTGCGGAGGGATACAAGACCTGGATTCGTTAACTGTGACAAATCACAGTTAAGAATAACAGGAACTGAAAAGTAGCATTCACAAAAATCACCGATATCGGAAAATCACAGTTTAGCCCACCACTACTGTTTGGAAACATGTTTCGAAACATCTATCCGTACCAATATCGGCACTTATCAAAGGGAATGACGAATCAGGCTAGCTACCACACGTCACCGCTACAAGGTTGCAGTGAAAGTCGCTTTGTGTCCTCTGCTGTACAGAATTGTTAGGTACTGTATATTCGTTAGCTATATTGAGGTTTTTTTTTCGAATAAATGGAAAGAAACTGTGCAGAAATAAAATAAGGTCGCCTATCGTAACTTTCTTTGAAATGTATGAAATAAATGCACTAGACTCTGAATGAATTTACTGTTGTCAAAGAAGGAAAAATAACAGAAAGTTTTTGGCTGACTGTAATTGCTTTCCTGAAATTTGCGTCCGTGCTAGAAATCCAAATCGATGGGTGACATCCGAGTAAAATTATGACGCCGTCTTCCATACACAGCTACCGAAACAAGTTATTCACACCAATTCTATAGTATCTTTCCGTCCACCAACGACGACGACGCCTTTCATTTTCTTAGGAAGGTAGGAGACGAGATACTGGCAGAAGTAAAGCTGTGAGGAGTGGGCGTGAGTCGTGCTTCGGTAGCTCAGATGGTAGAGCACTTGCCCGCGAAAGGCAAAGACCCCGAGTTCGAGTCTCAGCTGGGCACACAGCTTTAGTCTGTCAGGAAGTTTCAAATCAGCGCACACTCCGCTGCAGAGTGAAAACCTCATTCTGGAAGCATCCCCCAGGCTGTGGCTAAGCCATGTCTCCACAGTATCCTTTCTTTCAGGAGTGCTAGTTGTGCAAGGTTCGCAGGAGAGCTTCTGTAAAGTTTGGAAGGTAGGAGACGAGGTACTGGCAGAAGTAAAGCTGTGAGGATCGGCCGTGAGTCGTGCTTCGGTAGCTCAGATGGTAGAGCACTTGCCCGCGAAAGGCAAAGGCCCCGAGTTCGAGTCTCGGTCGGGCACACAGTTTTAGTCTGCCAGGAAGTTTCACCCTTACAGTTCTTCAATGAGAGATGTGATATACAGTTTCTGGTGTGTGTTGTTAAAAACTTTGATGCTGTCTTGCTCCAGTATGTATTTTTGAGGGCTAGTAAGCCTACATACAAAACATTGTGGAGGATATCTTATATCAACGCTAGTTAGTCCTTTTTCTGTTTACTTGCATATGGAGCAATGGTTGAAGAAATATATGTCTCTGACAGGTAAACATTCAAGTTGTGGTGAACCTATAGGATTTGTACTCTGCAATATGGATTGCTATGGAGAGAATATCTGTAATGGACAATATCTCTCCGATTATGTTGTAATATGAGTTATTATGGTACATTTTCCTGTACAGTACCAGTATTCCGCAACTTGGATTCTGACTTCTTAGATCCTGTGCCAGTATCTCAAGTCTGGGTCAGTATGCCACAATTCTACAGTGTTATAAATGGCCCAACAGGTATGAGCTGGATTGTGAAGTCTTGGATTCTCACTGCTAGTCGACCCCTTTTGCAATTACACTTGCATATCTATAATATGGAGAACGAATACATGCCTCTACCAAGTACAGTATTTTAAGTGTTCACTTATGGAGAACCTGTGTTACTTGTACTCTACAATTTGGATCGCTATGGAGAGATTCGATCTATGATGGACACATCTTAACTGCTCTTCAATTATGTTGTCAAGTATTTGTTAGAAAACAGTCAGGGCTCCTGACTTCTGGTTGGTGTTAAAAACACAGTCTTGTTCATGGTTAAATGCGCCATGGTCTGGCACTAGTGACTGTTTTTAGTATTGAAATGTTGTCGATAAGAAAGGAGCAGACTTACTAACGTAAGACGTCGCTGTTTCATCACTTACGTTTACCATTACTGACGGTCATTTTGTAGTGGATGATGTGAACACACTACAATTTACGAACTGTAATCGGATATGAATTTCGTAACAGCTGCTGTTGATACCTTCAGGAACCTATAAATGGGTTGTGTCAGACAGAACCAATGTCGTATTTGGTTCCATTGTAGTAATTTCACTCCCTTAAAGTTTATGACAGTAGTGTGTGGAACTTGCTAGCTGGATGTATGTTTCAGGAATGCTGGATGACGTTAATTTACCATCAGCATTTTCGCTTTGTGTGTCTTCTGCACTACCACCATGTGTCCGTATGTCTGCTTCTCGAGAAAGACGATAAAATGGCCTACTGGTTCAAATATTGCACTTCTCGTCAGAAATGTGTGTGTTTCTACAGAAATGTTTTGTGGCAGAAATGTGACTGCCTTGACGTGATAACTCGATGGATATTGCTGCTATGCATCAGAGCGACACCCATTCACTGAGTGTGAAGTATAGCAGGAATGTAAAACACACTGAGTGAAGTATCATTGAGTTGATTCATACTACCAAACTGCTATATCGCTAGCACTAGCCGGCTGTTCAGTTTTGGATTAAGTTTTATACTCTTTTTGGAGACAGAATAACAACAATATACATC
This sequence comes from Schistocerca piceifrons, assembly GCF_021461385.2. Classification (NCBI taxonomy): domain Eukaryota; kingdom Metazoa; phylum Arthropoda; class Insecta; order Orthoptera; family Acrididae; genus Schistocerca; species Schistocerca piceifrons. The sequence goes on along the minus strand of NC_060138.1, from coordinate 1,020,393,493 downwards.
ATTCCCTATCAAGAGCTTGTCTAATCCATGTAAAATAACCGCGATACTGAAATGTGTTGGACCAACACAACAAAATTCAGTGTTGATTTCTGAGCATAACACAAAATGTTTATGTTCGAATTATGAAATAATTGATGATTTCCTAGACAATACCATGTCGTTCTTGGAGGTGGAAGGCTCACTGTATTCGTTCACGACCCTGAATAATGTCACTTTCGATGTGTTATTCGTTGATTTCATCATAAAACTGACGTGAAAATTTAGTAAACATGCTGTATGTAAGATTCCCTTCGCCAATTATAAATACTATGGAGGTGGCTGATGTTATGTACGCACCACAAAAATTATGTGCCATGACGCAAATGTGGGTAGCCGTGTCATGTATGTTTGAATGGCCTGCGGAGCTGCGTGCACTGGCCTAAAGGTCGCTGTCTGTGCTTGCCTCATGCTAACACCTCCCCAACAGGCTACATGGAGTGTGGCCAGTGTGCACAAATCCTATGAGACACTATGTGGTAGGTTGAGCTTTCATATGACGCTCCCTTTAAATTCTGCTTGCATTCTTGAGGTGTACCATTAATACTTTCTCCACCAGTAGGAGCTAGCAGCCTGTGCTCTGTTGGAGGGCTACACTACGGTGACCTACCACCATTTGACGCTGCTTTGTGTCAGTGCTGGCAGTTCAGTTTTTCGTCCTGAAATATGCTGTACAAGTAAGGTGTAGACCAATACTTTCATATAAAATATCGTTCTTTCCCATCATAGGTATTTGTGGAATTTTGATGAGTATGATTCAACTTGTAAATATGTACAAGGGTGTTTCATTCTCAAATGTCGATACTACATGGCTTATGCATATAAGTTCATGTGTTTGACAACTCTGACCTCTCCTTCATGATGACCACGCCTTTCCTGATAACCTTAGTAAGGCCAACCATTTTGCTTCCTACCTTTCTGATTACTTTACCATCCCTGATGATCCCCAGTTCGATTACTCCCTCTCTCCTGATGTCTGTGATCAAACTGACACCTCTGCCCCCCCCCCCCCCCCCCACTCGCTCCTGGCTTCCAGTACTTGGACAACATTCCACACACTGAACTCAACACCCCGATCACCACTCAAGATATCATAGCTACGCTACGCACAAAACACAACACCGTTGCCAGTCACGACCTTCTTACCTACCATCACCTCCGTGAAGCTCCTGCCTCCTCCATCTCCACCCTGGCCAGGCTGTATAATGTGGTCCTGTCCACCGGCTTCTACCCCGGCCTGTGGAAAACCTCCCAAATCCTGATGTTCCTCAAACCCGATAAACCACCATCCGCTGTCTCCTTCTACCTTCCCATCAGCCTTACCTCAGTCTTCAGCAAGGTCCTGGAATCCATCCTCACCTGCACCGCCTACATCCCTCTACCCAATGTGGCTTTCGTCTGTCCTTCTCTATCGATGACCTTCTCCTCCACCTCATTCACCTCATCTCTGAACAGTTAAATTCCCGTCGCTCTGCCATCTTCCTCTCTCTCGACCTTGAGCATGCCTACGACTGTGTATGGCATTCCAGTCTCCTCTTCAAGCTCCAAACCTTCGCCCATCCTATTAACCATGTCCATCTGATCCCCTCCTTCCTTTCTCACCATCCTTCCTATGTCACCATCCATAAAATGGATTCCTATACCTTCCACCCCTCTGCTGGTGTGGCCCAAGGTTCCATTCTCTCCCCTCTTCTCTACCTTCTTTACACAGCGGACATGCCACTGCCTTCAACCCATTACACCTTCTCCAATACACCGATGGCACCGCCTTCCTTGCCCTCGCCCCCACCCTGCAATGCTCTCTTTCTCCAATCCCATCTTGACCGGTTCAACACTTGGTGTAACTAATGGCTGCTCAAGGCCAATTCTTCCAAAACCCAGGCGATAATTGCAAGCAAAACCACCCCTTCCTTCCACCTCCTTGATTTTTATCTCACCATTTATGGCCATCCTATTAACCTCACCCCCACCCTCAAGTACCTTGGCGTCACCCTTGACCATCGCCTATCCTCGACCCCTATCTCCAGATGATCCAAGACAAGGCATGCCCCCATTCCGCCTCTTCAAGCTCTTTTCTGGCCACTCATGGGGTCTGGACCCCTCCACAATCCTCCACACCTACAAATCCCTAATCTGCCCCATCCCCTGTTATGCCCATCTCGCCTGGATCTCCACCCCTCCAACCTTCTAAAGTCCCTTCAAATCCTGGAACGCCATGCACTCTGCCTCATCTATCGCATCTGCCTCCCTTCCCCCATGCGGATCCTCTACGACTTAATTCCTTTCCCACACCTCCTCCTCTTCCTTGAATGGACACGGATCCTTTACACCTCCCGTAAACTTGATCCCCCTCACCAGCTTGTCTCTCCCATCCTTTCCCACCTCCGTCCACTGCCGCACCTGTACACCTGCATCCCACCCACTCTCCATCTTACTACACTCCATACCTTTGCCCAAAGTGGCTTCCGCCAACTCCTCCTCCCTAATGATGCCTTTGTCCCCTCCATCTACCCCTCCTACCAGCTTTGATCCTCCCCTTCCTCCTCCCATGTTATTCCTCCAGGGCACCCTCTTTCCCTTCTCTTCCTCCTCCCTCCCTCCCTCCCCTCCCCCTCCCCTCCCCCCCTCCCCATCCCCTCCTCCTCCCCAGGCTTCCACACACCCCTACCCTCTGCCCTCCCCCTCCCTTCTTATCTCCAACTGGCTCCACCCCTTTCCTTCCCGCCCTCCTCCCTCTCCCTTCCACCTGGAGGCAGGCTGCCCCCCCTTTCATCAGTGGGTTTGTGAGTGCTTTGCCAATGATCGTCACCAGTGTTTCCGTGCACCAGTGTTTCTCTGTTGTGTGCCACAGCGTTTTCATGAGTGTTCTCCTATGTTCGTGTCTTCAACTGGATGTCTTTGATCACGTGGTGACACCCATTATGTTCAGTGCCTTCTGTCGAACGACTTCTAATATATTGTGAATATGCTCATCATGTATTACCACGCTTTTTATATGTTTCTCTGTCCTTTGTGTCTATCTGTTGTGTCTCTTGTCTGAAGAGCGTCGTATGTAGGCTGCAGCCGGCCCGCTTTATTGGGGAATGAAGTAACAATAAAGGAAAAAAAACAACTCTGAGGTGGCTAGTTACGTTACAACCACCATTCGATCCATGCACATTTATATGATGAAATATACAAGCATAGCACTTGAAACTGATTTTTTTTATATTTTATTTTTTTCGGATTCAGAGTCTGTGCACAAGTGTCCAGTATGAGAAAGACGAATGTGCACCTCTTGATTTTTCAATTTCGATCCAGAATGTATGTACATACATTAGATTATTAGTGCTTGTCACTAGTTGTCCTAGCATCCCTCTCTCGTTCGATACTGAGCAGACTTGGGTGAAGCAACTCTCCTGTGCTTCTCAATAGTAACCATACCAACCCATTCCCTATTGAGCAGTCTTGGCTGGAGCAACTCTCTAATGTTTCTCAGTCCCAGCATTCCTCTCTTATCCCCACTGCTGTTACTCATTACCTGTCACTTGCATTCACGAAGAGGGTTTTCCTGTTTCCCATCATTTTAACTCGGGACCGTTATGGCTTTCAAGGCATGGCGAGCTCTGCATCCTTGTCTTCTGACATCAGCAATGCTCTGTGGGGACATGGCTCTTAGCCGCCTTGGACGGATTTTTCGATCATGAACTTTGCGATCGCAGGAGGGGATTTCTTTCTAACCTGGTACTAGTTTGGTTAAACAAAGATGAATTGCTACTATCCTACTCTCTGCAGTTGTTTTAAACATAGCATGTGTGGAGTTAAACTTAGGACAATGGGACTTCTCCCACACCAGGTATTTGTTTGTTTCAACAGAGGCGAATTTTTACTATCCAGCTCTCTGTAGTTGTTTTAAACGTAGCACATGCAGAGTTAAATTTAGGACAAGGGATATGACAGCTTTCACACAAGGATGGGGCCCCTCCATGCCCGCACCAACGTGGTGACCATCACAAAAGTTCTACTGTCACCTCCGTATGCATGTTAGTTTTGAATCAAGGCGTCACAGGATGCAGGCTGTGATGTTATCCATGCGTCTGGGTAAGACTACTCATTAACATGGTCCATCAGGAGATAGAAGTGGTCGAAAGCGATCGAAGGGTAGCGGTTGTAAGAGCAGAGGAAAAAAAGTGCCAAGGCCAGCGCCAAGGGAAAAAAACCTCTGCGACAGTAGGACGGGTAGTAAGGGCAGTAGCGGCTTGCTATCTGCGACAGTGCATGCAAGGTGTGGTTGTGTTAGTTCGAGGTATCGTGCATCGTTACCTTTGTCGTTGTTGTAGCTTGTTGCGGCGCTTGCTGCAGTTGCTGCGTCCCTGCAACAGTTCAAGGTCGTTGTGGATTAGTGGGCGATCGGTCATAGATCGGCTCACGGACTGTGTAGGGGGGTGTGTGTGGCTGGTTTGCGTGCTGTGTACAGTACGGTTTCCTTGCGGTTGCCTGTTTTTCGGCTAGTCGCACATCTGGGTTTCCAGTAATAACTGTGTTGCAGGGGCTCGCCAGTACTGTCGTGTTAGCGTTCTATAGACCATAGATGTTCAGTTCCTAGCCAGTAATGTCTTTGGTCTGTTATGCTTCCATCTATGGTTGTGGTCATAGTTACCCAGAGAAAGGATAAACGGGTTGCGCGAGTGTCTCGTGTTATTGTACAGTCGTGTGGGTAGTTTTTGGAATACCTGCAAGATAGTATCTAGCCGGTATTCCCGGTGAAGGTCCGCGATGCGTGTGTAGCGCGGAGCGTTGCTTATGATTTTGAGTACTTTGTTCTGTATGAGCTGCAGACGGCGCAGGCGAGTTGGCGCAGCGTATCCCCAGACAGGGGCTGCGTACGTCATCAGGGGTCTAATAAGTGTCATGTACATGGACCTAGACACCCTCCTGTTTAGTGTGCTACGCCTGTTAAGCATAGGGTAGAGTTGTTTGAGCCTCGCGTTAGCTTTGTTGGTCACGTGTTGAATGTGGTCCCCCCAGAGTAGTTTCCTGTCCAGCCAGACACCGAGGTATTTGACCTTCTCGCGGAAACGTATTGGGCGTGTGTGTAGTGTTATTGGGTTGCAGTGCTGATGTTTGCGCAGTTGCTTCGGTCTTCTAGTGAACAGAACGGCCTCGCAATTGTCGACGTTTACTCTAACACGCCATTTCACCAGCCAAGGCTCCGCCGTTCTGAGTGCGGTCTGTAGTCGTGAGTTAATGTTAGACGGCTTCCAATCTTGCGCAAGGATAGCAGTGTCATCCGCGTAGATTGCTACCGTCGTGTTATGTGTAGCTGGGAGGTCGTTGATGTAGAGGTTAAACAGTAAGGGCCCTAGGATACTTCCTTGGGGTACTCCTGCCTGTATACCATGTCGTGTCGATTGTTTGCCCTGCACGTCAGTGTTGAAACTCCTGTCCGTGAGATATGAGTGTATGAGACGTACGAGCCCGTCGGGGAACCCTGCGTCACTGAGTTTGCGTATTAGGCCGTTGTGCCATAGACGATCGAAAGCCTTTTCGATGTCCAGGAACACCGCCCCAGTTGCCTTGCTTGTGTTGTATCCGTGTGTTATGTATTCAACGACGCGGAGGAGTTGTTGTGTTGTTGAGTGGTGATTCCTGAAACCGAATTGCTCCGGTCTCAGGGTGTCGTTTATGATGCAGTGCCTGGTGAGTCGTTTTAATATTACCTTCTCAACGATCTTGCTGAGCGCGCTCAGCAGACTGATGGGTCGGTAATTTTGTGGGAGGGAGTGGTCTTTCCCCGGCTTCCTGAACATCAGGACCTTGGCCGTCTTCCAAAAGGCGGGGAAGTGTTGGTGTTTGAGTATGGCATTCGTAATGTGTGCTAGGTAGTCTACAGCTTTGTCCGTGAACTCCTGGAGGACACGGTTTTGAATGCCATCGTGACCAGGGGCCTTCCTAGCGGTGGTATGCATGATGGCCCATTTGATTTCTGCTGTACTAGCTTGTCGGATGTTGTTGCGCGCTGGTTGGGCCAAGATGCGTGTGACCTCCTGATCCGTATCAAGTGTGAATGCTGGGTCTGAGGGATCCAGGTTCGGTGTGAATGACGCTGCGAGTGTGAGGGCCATCAGTTCCGCTTTTTCTTCCGCAGAATATGCTGGTCCGTCTGGCCCTTGTAGCGTGGGGGTGCACAGTTTCTCCCTGGTGAAGTGTCGGGCTAGCTGCCACACGCCAGGCCGCGTGGTGTCTAGCCCTTCGAGTTTCTGGTCCCACTGTTGTGTCTTGAATGTTTGTATTTTTTCCCGGATTATACCCTGGAGCCTGTTAATGTGCCGTTTGAAGTGCTGGCGCCTGGTACGCTGCCAGTGTCTCCTGAGGCGGTTCCTCATTGAGATTCGGCCCAGGATTTCCTGGGGCAGGGCAGCACTGTGTTGTTGTGGCGTGCGGACTGGTATGGTGTTGGCTATTGCGTCCTGGACGGCGCCGGTGAGGGTTTCGACTGCCTCGTCAATTTGGCCTGTCTCGTTAATTGCGTGGGTTGTTGGGATGCGACTGTCAAGCGTTTCCTTGAACTGGGTCCAATTCGCGCGCCTGTAGTCTAACATCCTGCGTTGTTCCATGTTCTGCAGTGTTTCTTCAATGTACAGTATAACGGGTTGGTGATTTGAGGGCAGATCGTTTTCAACGGCAACGTTGAGTGTCGTTGTTATGCCCTTGATGAGGGCCATGTCTAACACGTCTGGCCTGTGTCCCCTCCGGTAGGGAATGTGCGTCGGTTCGGTCGGCGCTAGTGTGATGTAGTTTCGTCCTAGTGCATGTTCGTATAGTTTCTTGCCGTTGGAGTTTCGTATTCGTGAGTTCCAGTCCGGGTGTTTTGCGTTAAGATCTCCAGCGGCTATTACGCGCGGTGATATGTTGAGTATTGTGCTGATGTCGCATGTTTTGATGTTTTTGGGCTGTTGTATACTGACACCAACGTAGTGTAGGCTCCGTTGAACACGACCCTGACGGCGGTTGCCTCTAGTTTTTCGAGTTCAGGGAGCACTATGTTTGTGTGTTCTATGTCTTTGTGTATGATGATGGCTGTTCCGCCGTGACCGGAGCCGTCCGGTCGGTCGGTACGATAGACGCAGTAGCCGGTGAAGTTTAGTTGGTTGCGTGGTTTGAGCTTAGTTTCGCTCAGCAGTGCGATAAGGATACCCTTACGCTCCATGAATGCGGCGAATTCCGCCCTTTTGTTATTGATCCCGTCTGCATTCCAGAACAGGATCTGTGTCAGTGTCTGGTTGTTTGCGATGGGGGCGGGGTGTGGTGTGTTATCCATGTATGTGTGTAAACAGTGTGGTGAACGCTGTTTGTATGGCAGCCCAGTACCGCCCGGGTTGGGCAGTTGTGAGCTGTGTGAAGAGTGTGGTGACGGCCGCCCAGATCTTGTGAAGGATCTGGGTGGTCGTGTGACGGGGGAATAGTGTTTACAATAAACCCCCAGATGTTGTGTTGGCGTTGTGTGTGTCGGCCTGTGGCTCAGTTGTGGTGTTAGCGGCCGCTGGTGCGGGTGTTGGCGTTATGGATGGGCTGGCGCTTGTGTTGTTGTTGTGTGGAACATTTTGAGGTGCCTGTGTATTAGATGTGGTGGGGGGAGGAGTAGTGTGTGTGCTGGTGTTGCTGGCTTGCTGACTGTGTGTCTGTGTGTCATTGTTTTGTTGTCGCTGGGTATTCTGTTGTGGTGCGCGCGTGTTCCCGCTCCTGTTTCCACGTGTTCGCCTACGCCTTCTCTGGGTTTTTGGTTCTGGGGTTCCCTGTGTTAGTGTGTTTTCTTGTGTGTCATGTGTAGGTTCGCAGGCAGTGGCTACAGGGGGTGGGGTCGTGTTGTTTCTGGGGGCTGGTGTTGGTACTGGTGTGGGTGCAGTGTCGTGTGTTGGCTGAGACGATTGTGTTGCTGTCGCAGCGGTTGTGATAGGTGTGTGTGCTGGGCGCAGAGGTTCCGCGGCCTGCACTGCTCCTCCAGGGCGTGTAGCCATGGCGAACGACACACCGTTCCTGACAGGGTTTGGTGCGGGCCTTGGTCGTGTTATGACGTTGGGTGGCTTCGACTGTTGGTTTTTGCGCCTCTGCGCCTCTCTGTATACGTTGCAGCCCCTGTAGTTGGCCGCATGGGCTTGGCCACAGTTGGCGCAACGGCGTATGTTTTCGTGTATTAGTGTGCATGCGTTGGAAGCGTGATTGCCAGCGCATCCGTGGTAACGGGGTGCCAGGCCGCAGCGGAGGCCCGAATGACCGAACCGCTGGCAGTTGTTACATTGTTGGGGGACTTGTGGCGGTTCGTAGGTTTCTACCCTTACGTCCATCTGCAGAAGGCTTTTTATCTGAAGAAGGCCGCGGGAGGCGGCCGTATCGGTCATCTCGACCAGGTAGTGTGGTAGACGGTGGTGGGAGCGGAAGTCTGTCATCCTGGAAGCACTTTTGCAGTCGAATCCAAGGAAGTTAAGCGCCGCTTGTACTGTGTTGTTTGGGGTGTTTGGGTCCACACTCTTTACCACGTACTGCTGTGTCCGTTCTTCGGCGGTCCTGTACGTATAGTGCTCGATTTCCTTTTCTTTGAGGAAGATAAGGAGATCTTTATATTCACTGTTAGTGGATACGTACAGTGAGGCCCTATCCCCAGAGTACTTCGTGTGTAGCGTGCAAGGTGAGTGCCTTTCCGCGAATGTTGTGTTGAGGACGCTGAGGTCCCCGTAGTTCTGGATTACGACTGGGGGAAAACCAGTCTTCTGTTGTGTGGGCGTAGCTGCGGTTGGTACTTGTGTGGTGTTGCTGACCGCAGGTCGGGTCGTGTTTGTTGTTGTATTGGTGTTCCTAACATGAAGCGCGGGTTTTGGTGTAGGTAGCAGCTCCTTTCGGCTACCTTGCGAGTGTGGTTGCTCGCTTGTTTGCGTGGTGTTTCTTTGTTTGCGTCGTGGGCCCTCCACCTGCCAGGGCCCAGTGTAGTGTTGTTCTGTGTCCGCATCTGCGGCTGCCGGTTCCGCCGTTGGAGTCGGTTGCCGCAGTGGGACAGTGGTGCATGAGTCACCAGATGCAGGTGAATGTAATGTTATGTGCAGTGTACTTGTCCGCGTGGGGGACTCACTTGTGCCGCAGAGGTCGGTTATCAATCGACGCTGGCTCAGCAGTTCCTGCGCTTGCGCAGCGATCTGCCGGTCCTTGTCGGCCAACACCTCCTCAACGGCGGCAAGCGGGACGCTGACGTCGACGGGAACAGCCAACTCTCGCGCCTCTTTAGCTGCAGCCTTGCTGCGGGTTAGGGCGGAGGAAACACCGGCGGAATCTGCCATCGTGTGTTTGCAGGAGCTTTATTTGGTATGGGTGGGCACGACAATTATGCTTTTTCTGAAAAGAAAAGGCTAATAGTAGGTCCTATAGAAGAGGGGGAATGCCCTACGGCCTACCGTGCGCCGTTGGTGCAGTGGCGCGGCACCTAAAGGAGGTGCGGAGGAAGAGAAGTGGCCTACAGTACGCGGGGTGGTCCGACGTGAACGGGCCCCTGGCACTGATCAACCCTAACACAGAACGAGAGAGTCTCGCTAGGTTTGTAACCGAAGTTACGGGTTACTGTGAGTCAGTGACTCTTGACGACAATAGAGCTTCTCCGCGAGCTACGCGGCTTTTCGACGAAAGGGAGCAAGCTCAACCTTCCGCCGATCCACCGAGCGCTACTGGCGCCTCGAAAGGAACTCTCTGTAGAGCAGAGCGGTCAGCGAGGCCTAAACCCCAATAGCTACCGTTGCACCGGCCATCACCGGCTGAGAGCTCCTTCCGCTACGACGGCAGGAGCGCGTCTTTGGGATATGACAGCAGCGTTAGCCTCCATTTTCTCCTGCAGCTCAGCGCAACCTGAGTCATTTTCCTACCAATTCACAAGTGGGGTAGGGAAGGGGAAGTGGATTGTGGAGGCGGGTGAAGAGAAATTAAAACTATGCCAGAAAGAACATAGCCCCCCTACTTCAACTATCTCACATAAAATGGGATATGACAGCAGCGTTAGCCTCCATTTTATGTGAGATAGTTGAAGTAGGGGGGCTATGTTCTTTCTGGCATAGTTTTAATTTCTCTTCACCCGCCTCCACAATCCATTTCCCCTTCCCTACCCCACTTGTGAATTGGCAGGAAAATGACTCAGGTTGCGCTGAGCTGCAGGAGAATAAGGACATAAGGTACTGTCTTTATTTATTAACTTTATTTATTTTTGAAGGTGTTAATGTGCTGGAAGAATTTCCTGAATTTTGGCAGGGAAGCCGATCTAACAATTACCCTACAACCTCAATGATTCAAATTCAAATAAACACAACTGCTTAAAACTGTTGGGATAGTATAAAAATGCCCTCACGAAAAAACGGATCTCGTGACAAGGAATGGGTCTTGAATTCATGCAATATACTGTTTATTTACTTAAACAGCAATTAAATTAATTAAATAAACTGCAGGAAAATGTGTTTAATTGACGAGATGTTGATGTTGGACAGAGAGGTTGGTTCAAATGGCTCTGAGCACTATGGGACTCAACTGCTGTGGTCATCAGTCCCCTAGAACTTAGAACTACTTAAACCTAACTAACCTAAGGACATCACACACATCCATGCCCGAGGCAGGATTCGAACCTGCGACCGTAGCAGTCGCACGGTTCCGGACTGCGCGCCTAGAACCGTGAGACCACCGCGGCCGGCGACAGAGAGGAGATCAATAATTGTATTATCTGTAAGTATACAGCTGAGAACCACATCCACAGCCTCCTTCAGGAGGAGTGGAAGGAGGTTATAATGGATGAGTGTGGGGGGAATACTTTTCAACAGATAATGGGTGGACTGAGGATGCATTTCGCAACTCCTAGAGACTACTGCCTGCACGGGAGCTGTTAGTTTTTTAAATGGCTGGTCAGTCCACAATGCAGGAAACAACCTTGTCATATTCCTCTATCTCAGACTGAATGAAGAAGAGGTGCTTGCCTGGGTGTAAGGGGTTCGACTGAGGCCACTTGAAGAGGATTTTGTTCCCTTTTCCGGTCGCGCGTCTGTGTGTGTGTGTGTGTGTGTGTGTGTGTGTGTGTGTGTGTGTGTATGTGTGTGTGTGTGTTCGCCCTATTGCGTGCCCTAGTCCACAATACCTCTCGAAATTGGCGGGGAACTGTCCTACAGTGGCTACTGGAAGAATGGCCTCCAACTGATCCACAGGTGTATAGTTGCTGAGACACTTATATACAGATACATGAGGAGAAGGGATAGGACAGCAGTCTATTACTGAGATGTAGGAAGAGTAGCCTCCTACCGATCTACATGTAAAATAGCAGCTGAGGAAGTTGTACACACACATACACACATGGTAAGAAGGGACAGGCTAGCAAACTATCACCAAAGTGTAGGAAGAGTTGCCTCTTGCCGATCTAGAAGTGAAATAGCCACTGAGGAACGTGCACACAGATACATGGTAAGAAGGAATAGGACAGTAAACTGTCACTGATGTTTAGAAAGAGTTGCCTCCTACTGATCTACAAGTGTATAGCTGCTGAGGATCTTGTATCCATACATATACGCATGAAAAGAAGCAATGGGGCAACAAACTATCACTGAAATGTAGGAAACCCAGTACATGCTACTACAACCGACAGACACATCGAAATCGTCGTGAAAAACCCATCACTCGTAAACAATGGATCATAATGCAAGAAACATTCTGGGAATTGAGAAAAATCATTGTAATAATACAACTACCACAAAAACTGACCGAAAAATATCGTCTGCGGGCGAGAGTGGTGACAGCTGCACGTGTGTTGCCCTCGATGTGTGGATAGAGAAGCAGGTCAGAACCAGAATTACCTTCCCTTCTACCTACCCTCCTCTCTATCTCTCCTCCCCCCATATGTAGGGATGTCAATTTTCCAGCGTTGATCTAACCTGTCGTTTATGGTACACAAAGAGATCTGTCTGCTGCAGTGATATGCTGTTTGTATTTCTCATAAAGAATGCCCTCCCCTCCCCCCCCCCCCCCTGGAACAATAGCGAAGTACCCGACTATTACCGAGTGAGGTGGCGCAGTGGTTAGAAACTGGACTCGCATTCGGGAGGACGACGGTTCAATCCCGCGTCCGGCCATCCTGATTTAGGTTTTCCGTGATTTCCCTAAATCATTCCAGGCAAATGCCAGGATGGTTCCTCTGAAAGGGCACGGCCGACTTCCTTCCCTAATCCGATGAGACCGATGACCACGCTGTCTGGTCTCCTTCCCCAAACAACCAACCAACCAACCCGACTATTCGTCATAACTCTACAGTTAACAGGTAGAAATGAAACATATTCCTGGGAAATGCCGATCCCTAGAACAATAGTGAAACACTTGACTATTCGTCACGGACAATTCTCTGAGAGAACAGCATGCTACGGCCCTTGGCTACGTCTCGTGGTAGGAAGAAGCGGCTGCAGGGGGCTGCACTCGCCAGAGAAATGAGCGCTGTGACCAGTGGCCGTTGCGGCTGGTGTAAGCTGTTGCTGTTGAGTACGCTGGTGCCGATCATTACCATTACCTCAAGCTGTTTCCATAAGCCTCCTGTAGACTTCGCACACTCCTAGCCTCTGAGTAGTCATAGTTAGTGTCTGTGGAAGTTTTGTAAATAAATTGTCATGTATGTTTGGTATTACATACATTTCAGAGCCACAAATATCAATACAGAACAGTGGCATTCGTGTTATCTGTTCACACACATCGAAAAAAAAGACACGCATTTTCAGACCCAATACCAATCTACAATTCGCATCCCCTTCCTCCTCGTTACTTCATAACATTCAACAGAGTAAATCTACAAACTCGGTCTATGATACTGTTGTCCTTGACAGATGAGCAAACTATCGAGGTTGGAGCTCTATAAGAATCATATCTGTCGCATTTTCCTCAGTTTTTCTTATTTCCCATCAAGTTTTGCAACTGTAACGGATTTTTCATAATTTCAATGCATTTTATCCAATTACTCGAGTTTCAAACTACTGCTCTTAACAACATGCCCCGTTTACAAAACAACTGATCGCACCCATCTCACTTTGATATCAGCCAAAGTGACATTGCAGCATGGTTCTCAATTTCTGCATCATTGCCAAACCACCCTCTCCATTACTTGCGAGAGCTATATGCATGTGGGCATATAATGAACCCTGTTGCACTACCTACTTCGCATGACACAAATATTGTTTTGCAGTGTGGGAAACTGCCAGCAGCAGTCAGGAGATGCAAAAAATATTTTCCTTAGTCAAAACACTTTATAATTTCGGTAAGATTTTGTTATGATTGATCATCTCTCTCTATCTGGATGAGAGTAACAAAGTGTTCTCGCATTCACAGGATAAAGTCGGAGACTGAAAAATATCACCGACATCTTTGATGTTTACCAGCCCAACAAACGAATCATATCCTAGCAGCACTTTAGACATTTGTTTTGAAACGAGCAGCCCCTTCATTGAAGCTATCGGCTAAGAATCCTCAGCAAAACTCTAGATACATCTTGTAACTGTTCCTCTGTATTTAACCCATCCTCTCTGCAACATTGTCTCCGATTTAATTTGGAACTGACCAGAAGCAGGAGAGCACTATACCCGCTACATTCGACATCTCGTGAAGAAACAGAATGAGCTGAGTCCCACATAATCAATACAATTCAATATTTTGCTTTCGGAAAGAGGATGACATGTGTTTGGAACTTGCACAACCAACTGATTCTAGTGATACAGACTGGTATTCTCATTCCACTTTGTACACTGCCATAGGTTTTGCTTTTCTACCATGACTTAGAGGTCTCTGTCAGGTGCTAAATTAACATTAACACATATCGATCCATTGACTCTCACAGAAAGCTGGATTTTGCATAGTGTAAGGTAAGCTGTTCCCACAACACACTGTATGAAATAAATTACAGAGGCGATCTCTCTTGTTGACAAAATGTGGAAGACATCGCGATATATTGATACTGGAAGAGCGGCCTTGTGGAGCGTTTCAGTCAACTGTCTGGAGGTGATGACCTCTATATTTAATCTCATCTTTCGCAGCAGCAGGGTAGTCGAAGACTCGGAGTTACGGTTTCAAAGAGGGCAAGAGCACTGATTCCTCATTTTGTGGTGCATATTGCAACTAGATATAAGATTACAGTTTTGGTGTCCTAGATGTGGTCATCGTGACCTCCAAATCTTTTAACACTGGGTCTTTCATCTTTATGGCTTACAATGCATAGCTGTATGTGGAACAAGGGGGAAATTCTGTAGGTCTTAAACCCATAGAGGATGGAAAGTATGCTCCTCCACATTTTTGTTATATTTTTTTCAAGTTTACCTGCTTTCCACCAACTTTCGAAACTTCACCAGATCTTTCCGTAACTTCAATAATTTTACCCCATAACTCGAGTTTCAAACCACTGCTCTCGACGACTTATCACGTCGGCAAAACGTCTCATCGCGTCAATCTCGTGATGCTATCTGCCACTGACATTGCAGGATGCTTCTCAATTTCTATATCATTGCTAAACCATCTCCTCCATTATTTTGCGAGTGCCTATACATATGGTCATATCGTGAACCCTGTTACATTGCCTACATCATATGACAGAAAAAGTATAGTGTGGGAAATAGCCAGCAACAGAGAGGAGGTGTAAAAACTACTTTCCTTAGCCAAAACACATTATAAATTCGGTACGATTTTATTATGAATGGCCGTTCTGCCTCTGTGGATGGGAGTCACAAGGTATTCTCAAATTCATAAGATAGTCAGAGATTGAAAGATCTCACCAACACTTTGACGATTACCACCCTAACAAACGAATCATATCTGTAGCAGCACTCTGCCCTCTATTTCGAAATGTTCTGCCATTTTGTTGAACCTATTAGCTAGTGATATAGATCAATATTCTCAATCCAGTACTGTAACTGCTGTTCTGTGAAGACTGTTCTATATCAGTCTTACTCGTGTCACCTATCCAAGTATACAGGATCATTCTAAATGTATGCACGTTGAGGAGATTAGCACTCCTTATTGGTGTATAGTAGATATGAGCCTGATAAATTTGAGAGTGTTGTGGTAATATAACAGGCAGTTTAAAAAAATAAGAAACATTTGGTTTATGCATGACAGAGCTCCAGATGGAAGAATTGGAAACATTTTACATAAATCACTTGTGCTATCAATTCTGGGGTATTTAAGAGTTTGAAGTCCATACCATGAAGGTGTTGGAAAGAGAGATATTATCGTAGAACCCCAACATACACTCCTAAAGCTACATGGTTCTGCACTTAAACATGCTATAATGTTACAACAGAAAGAGGAATGATCTTAGAACGTAGACATACACCCTGAAAGCTACATTGATCTGCACTAAAACATGCTAATGTTACAACAGTGTGGTTTCTGATATATTAGTCGTGGGAGGCAAAGCCGTTAATACTCCAATGTAGGAAATATATTTCCAAAACTTGACATACATTCACCCTGCACTTTTTCTATCCCATTCACTATGATGACAGCGTTTAAGATGATAAAACTAACACTTTCTACACGAAAGAAAAATAGAGTCTTTGTGTTTACTTAACAGCCTTTTAAAAATCGCTCTTTATTAAGCCTGACCCTGTATAATTTCTGAACCGTGATCAGATGTGAGCAGTGGGCGTTATGCACCTCTGCAAAGCTATATTGAGGATGTGTCACAAAGGATCTATGTTTTAAAGAAGTAGTTTTTTTCATTTTACAGTTTGTCAACATAGTTTATCGTAGAGAACCCTGCAAGGAGACTGTATGTCAACCGCTGAAGACATATTTCTTACACTGGAACATTAACAGCGTTGCATTCCACATGACTAATAGGTAAGAAACAACACCGCTCTAATGATATAGGATGTTTTAAGTGCAGAACCGTGTAGCCTTAGGAGTGCTTATGTTTATGTTCTCTCTTACCAAAATCTTCTTGGTACTGATCCCAGACATTATAACAATACTTTAGAGTTGGCAGTGCAGTTGACTTATGTAAAATGCTTCAAACTCCATCTGTCTGGAGTTCCGTCATGGATAAAAATCACCCATTTCTTCTTCTTCTGAACTGTCTGCTATTACATCACAACACTTTCATAACTGCTACTGTACACCGATAAGGGGCGGTAATCTCCTCAACATGCGCGCATCTACAGAAATCCTGTGCACTTGTATGGATACCATGAGCAAGATTGGTGTGGAGCAGCAGTTACAGACAGGGGTCGCTCTATTCCTTCACGAGATGTAGGATGTAGTGGTCTACTTCCGGTCAGCTGCAGATTAAATCGGTGACAGTGCTACAGGGAGGATTGGTCAAAGACAATGCGAGGAGATCTTTCAATCTCTAACTTTATCCTAAGAATGCGAGAATGCTCTGTGACCTTCATCCACATAGGGAAAGATCGTAAATTATGCACTATGATCAAAGTGCTAGATCGCTGTCTGGTATACTTTGGTGTATATGTTGGAGAATTAACAATGAATGGATGTACTGCACAGCATCTATCTACATGTGTAATCAAGTATATGGTCCTCGCAAAGTAGTGGAGGGGCAATTTAGCGATGATTGCCGTCCCCAAGCTGATAATACAATGCTCTTCAGTTAAGGAAGACGTAAAGTTTATCATAGTCATACGTGTGGACACTTTATAAAGACCTTTAAGGTAACTTTGGGATCACACAATGCCTTGTGATCCAACCTATATAAATTTATTACTCTATATTTGTTGGTCATCCTCGATCAATTACTGTTTCCCTGGTTGCCAGTTATCTCATGTCGACTTTTTCTCGTATTGTTCGTGCCGTTGCACTCTTGCTCAGTGTACATGAATTCTCCTGCACCAAACAGACATGTGAGTACTCTCTCGTTCTTCCGCAATTTTCCCGCATTTTGTCTTCTTCTTCCTCAATTTATATATTGTTTCTGTCAATTTTCGTAATTTTACCGATTTCGTGTGATTTTTTTCCATATTATTTCGATATGTATATGCTTATATTACTAACAAAACCAGGTGTGGCTTGATTTTATACGGATAATATTCGTCAACCTACTGAAAATCCTCAGATTTTCCCTCTTTCTGATGATCTATAAGTACATGAATGCATTTCAGCTCCCACTAGCATGAAAGTAATCGAACTACAGTGTTGAAAGTATAGTAACCTTCATTTCGTCGCTATATGAGACTCAACAAGTACTGCATGCAAAGGTTATACTGGAAACCTGAAGTCTGGAAATAACTCTGATGTGTCTGAGAGCATATCTGAAGACTCATGTAGTGGTGCAGTTGCTGGAAGTTAAAAGTCTGGAAACAATAATAAGATTGATAATATACTTCAGGATTGATCCAGAATGTTGCACTTCTGGCAATATTGTTCACGCTGGATCCAGCAATCAGTAACATTTTTTCTGGGTGCAGATCTACTCATACGAATCCTGGGTTAGCACCTGGGGTGGATCCATCTCCATAATAACTTCTGGATAATGTTTACTGGGAACCCACCCCACTGTACAGAATGTAAGTTAGATCCTCCTACGTTAGGTTTGATGCTGTCACCACAGACAAAGCATTCAATGTCGGTGAAGTGAGGGAGAGAGAGCGTGGGGCCCCTGCCTGGGAATCCATCACATGAAACAGCATAACTGCATTGTGTTTACAACAGTTAGCCATCTAACACCAAACAGCGATCCATGTACATGTGCTTTATCAACAGATTGTGGGCTTGATTGGGGGTATATGTCTGAGTTAGATGGTGTGAACAGAAATAGCAGACCACATCTGGTAAGAATTAAGAGCATATACTTATGAAAAATCTAGGCACCAGCAGCAGGAGGAATCAGCTCCATACACAGGTCAACTCCCTGTTGCACCTGTATTCACACTGGAGAGGGAATCGAACCACCATAAAAACTGTTTCCAGGCTTTGTGCTTCCATCAACTGCACCTCTATATGAGTCTGCAGACACACTGATGTACCACAGTAGGACCCTAAATTGTTTTCAAATTTCGAGTTTCCACTACATACTTAGCACGCAACACTCATCGAGTCTTACCTAGCTATGAAACAAGGGTTACTACACTTCCAACTTTCTAGTTAGATTACTTTCATACTTGTCCCAACTGAAATGGTTGATGTAGATCATTGGAAAGAGAGAAATTCTCAGGACATTTTAGTAGATTGACAGATACTATACATACAAAATGAAGCCACACCTGGTTTTGTTAGCAATATAAGCATATTCATATCGATAAAATGTGGTGAAAATAACACAAAATCAGTAAAATTACGAAAACTGACAGAAAATAAGTATAAATTGATGGAGAATACAACAAAATTTGGGAAAACTGAGGGAGAATGAGAGAGTACTTACATGAGTGCTTGGTGCTGAAAATGTGTCACACATGGGAATGAGGGTGTGGCAGCAAGAGGAATACGAGAAAAAGTGGACATGGAAGCACTGGGAACAAGGGAAACAGAACTGACTGTGGACAGTGATAAGAAGTCTGGAATAGACTGTTGAACATGGATGACCTCCAAATGTACATAGGGTAATAAATTTATATATGTCAGATCACAAAGTTTCGATCAAGCGTCTTACAGATTTTTATAAAGTGTCCATACATGTGACTATGACAAACTTTATTTCCCCCTTAGCTAAAGGGCATTGTATTACAAGCTTGGGAAATGCAATATAAAAATACAGAATGGATCATGTGTTTGACCCTGTGCAAGAGTGTTCAAGAGTTTTAAACTCTAACAAATATTATTTGCAATGTGCTTCTCTTTGTTCTCTACCAGTTGCAATCATGTGGTGTCACCTAACAACTATCTTCCAGAACAGTTGCTGCATGGTTTAAACAACATTCTGCAGTATGTCTACTGAGGTAATAGGAATATATGTAATTTGGCATGGGTGCTTTCCTAAGAAAGAGAACCATCTGCCTCTAAACTGACATGGGCCTCCGTTAAAGGATGATGGAAGTATATGGAGTAACAGGATAAGAGGGTTTGCAATGAGGTTGACTGATGATCCAGTTTAGAGAGAGGGCGATATTGTGGCAGGTCGCTTATTTCTCAGTTAACCATTTTTTCCATTGTTCTCTCAGGCTATATTAGTTGTGTGGTATAACCTGCGTCTGTCTCATATACACCTGTGTGTTCTAGGTGTGACTTAGAGCGTATCTACCTGCAACTGTTAACAGCAAACCTCCATATACCACAGCCAGCAGAAGACTTCAAACACAAGTGTGATGAATCATGTCCACCAAACCAATAGAAAACATATTTCAGCAACTTCCTATAGGTGAGAAAAGATGCATGCAAAACATACAATTTCCCAGAAATATCTTATGCTTAAATCGAGTCTTCAGTTTCATAACTACAGTTATTCTAAATCAGTGACAGGGTTTTGTGAGGTACTGTAATCCCTGTGTATACATTTGCTTGACAGTAGTTGTCTCTGTTCACAGAGTTAATGTAGCATGGCGTGTAATTTCACGTGTCAAACACCGCTGCTATGTATTTGTATATTTCTTCATAAGATGTCACTGTTTCGTGCATTTGCCATTACTGACGATAATTTTATCAGACTGATGTGAGCATAACATGATTTCCGACCCGTAATCAGATGTGAAAATAGGGCACTATAAACCTACAGAAACGTATATAGTGTATTTATTACAAAGAATCTTTTTTTTTTCTTTGGTGCAGAAAGTAGTAGTTCTATCATCTTAAAGTTTGTCACCATAGTGAGTGGGATAGAAAAAAGGCAGCATGAATGTACGTCAGGTGTTGGAAATATATTTCCTGCGCTGGAATATTAACAGCACAGCATTCCACGACTAATATATCGGAAACCACACTCTTGTAACATTATAGCATGTTCAAGTGCAAAACCATGTAGCTTTAGGAGTGTGTGTTTATGTTCTACGATCATTTCTCTCTTTCCAATACCTTCTTGGTATGGACTGCAAACACTAAACCAATACTCCAGAATTGATAGCACAAATGATTTATGTAAAATGCTTCAAACTCTTTCCATCTGGAGCTCCATCATGCATAAACCATATGTTTCTTCTTCTTCTTAATCGCCTGTTATATCACAACAACACTCTCAAATTCATCAGGCTCGACACCAGTAAGTAGTGCTAATCTCCTCAGCATGCATGTATCTAGAGCGTTTGTGTGTACTCGGATGGGTGACTTGAGTAAGACTGATACAGAACAGGCTTCACAGAATGGCAGTTATGGTATTGGAATGAGAACACAGGTCTGTATCACTAACTAACAGGTTCAACAAAAAGGTAGCTCATTTCGAAATAGAGGGCAGAGTGCTACTATGGATATGATTCGTTTGTTGGGGTGGTAATCATCAAAGGTGTTGATGAGATCTTTCAGTCTCCGATTTTATCCTATCAATGTGAGAATACTTTGTAACACTCATGTACATAGGGGGCGATGACCAATCATAACAAAATTCAATCGAATTTATAAAGTGTTTTGGCTGAGGAAAGTAGTTTTTGCACCCCTTCTCTGCGGCTAGCTGCTTCCCACACTACAAAACAGTATTTGTGTCATGTGAAGTAGGTAGTGTAACAGGGTTCACGACATGCCCACATGCTTATAGCACTCACAGATTAATGGAAGGGGTGGTTTAGCAATGATACAGAAATTGAGAGGCATGCTGCAATGGCTGATAGTATCACGAGATCGACTCGATGACATGTTTTGTTGATGGGGCAAGTCGTCGTAAACAGCAGTTTGGAATTCGAGTAATTGGATAAAAGAAGTCGAATTTACGAAAAATCTGGTGAAATTGCAAAATTGACAGAAAATAAAACTCAGGAAAATTCGACAGATATGATTGTTATAGAGCTCCAACCTTGATAGAGGGCTCATTTGTTATCAACAATAGTATTTTAGACCGAGTTCATAGTTTTACTCAGTTGGCTGTTATGAAATGACGAGGTGGGAGGGTCCACAAATTGTAGCTTGATGTCGGGTGTAAAAATAACTGTGTTTTTTTCCTGGCATGTGAATAGAAAGGGTGAAAGCTACTGTTCTATATTGATATTTGTGCATCTGAAATGTATGTAATACCTATTGCATTACAGTTTATTTACAAGACTTCTACAGACAATAATCATGAGTGATTGGAGGCTAGGAGAACGAGCGAGCTACAGGAGACTGCTGGGAGCAGCCAGTGGCAGCAATGGTGGTCACCGTTAGTGTATAAAATAGCGACTCCCCACAGCGACCTCAATGTCTGCTGGTCATGTCACCCATCTGCAGCCAAGTACAGTGCTCTGGAGCTGCTTCTTCCCATCGTGTGACGTAGCCGAGGGCCATAGCATACTGTTGCCCATTCTTCTCCCAGAGAACTGTTTGTGATGAATAGTCAAGTATTTCGCTATTCTCCCAGGGGACGGCATTTTCTAGAAATACATTTGATTTCTGCCTTTTAACCATTGAATTCTTCATCCTTGATGAATAGTCAGATATTTCGTTATTGTTCCAAGGAGCCAGTCTTTCTGAGCAATATGTTTAACAACTTGCAGGAAGAGTCATGTTTTTGACTCTGTTGTCCATTTGTGACTGATTTCTGCAGACCGGAAGTAGCAGCAGATGGATCTTTTTGTACGCCCTAAGCAACTGGTTAGAACAGACTTGGGAAACTGGTATGCCTTCCTATGGGAGGAGAAAAGGGAAGGAGGACAGATGTAGGAGTGGATGTATGGCTCATTTTAAGCAGCTTTGTCTGTATCCACACATCAAAGTGAACACCCATACAGTTGCTGCCACTCTCTCGTGGCGAGATCTTCTGGTGTCTGTTTTTGCAGCAGTGGTATTATTACAACGTTTCTCCTCACTTTCCAGTGTTTGTTTCCTTATGATTTGTTGTTTACGAGTGGTGTTTTTTCACAATTCCAGTGTGTAGTTGTGGTAGTGTATATTGGCCTTTCTACAATTAGACGTTAGTTTGCTACCCTATCCCTTCTGTCTGTGTATTGATGGGTGTGTATAAGTTACTCACCAAGTAAAAACTTTTATTAGATCAGTACCATGTAGCTCTTCCTACATGCAGGAGGCTATGGATGCAGTCCTCAGCTGTATGGTTACAGGTAACAACACGCTTATTAAACTTCTCTCTATCCAACACCAAAATCTCGCCAATTGAATACATTTCCCAGCAATTTAATTAATTCATTTAATTAATGTTTAAATAAATAAACAATACATTACCTGAATTTACACAGTCCTGAGATCCGTTTTTTCATGAGAGTACATTTCTAGCATCAATTTTAAGCAGTTGTGTTTATTTCAATTTCAAGCAGCAAGGGTGAACAGTAATTTTTAATTTGGTTTCCACAGCAACGTAAACGAACTTCTTCCAGTGGGATAACATCCTCAAAAATGAATAAAGCAAATAAATAAAGGCAGTACCTTATGTCCTTCCTCTCCAGCAGCTCAGCATAGATTGCGTCTTTTTCCCACCAATTCACAAGTGGAGGAGGGGAGGGAAAGAGGGTGAGGGGTGGGCAAAGTGTGGGGCAGAGAGGTAGTGTGGGAGGGTGAGGAAAGGGGTGGCAATGTTATCAGTGTGACTTCGTCGCATCTGCACCCCAAGGGGCCCCACATGCACAGTCGCCATCTTTAATAAATTAAAACTGTGCCAGAACGATCATAGTCCCCCTACTAGTTGAACCAACAGTATGCATTTGACTTACCCATGCACGAAACAGTCACTGGTATGACTCCAGGACGAATTAGAGGAATTGGAGTTATGAGAAGCAGTATGCAGGAGTTCTATAAGTAACCGTACACCTCTGAGTGATAGCATTTCTCTCTCAAGGTAATGTTAAAAATAGAAAGTGGAAAGAGTCAAACTGAAAGTTAGGAGAAGCAGTGACTGCACACCTCTGACTGAATAGTAGCTGAGGGAAACATGTCGAGTAGGTTAGCAGACAGGGCTGGACCTGCATAAACATATTTTGCATCAAATGCTGCAATACCGGTACTCTGGAAGTTGGATTCAGTCTTTACAGAGCCTGTCCTAGTATTCAGAGTCCTTCATTTACTCCGTCAGTATTCTGGGTCGGCCATCTTACGCCGCCATCTTGTATTTTCGACTCGCAGCCGAGCAGCCGACCCGAGGAGACCGCCGCTCTCTGCACATGGCGTAGCTGCCTGCTGATAGCTCTCCAGAGTGGTCACTAACAAGCTGCAACAGGTGAAGCTGCAGGTGACGCTCTTCTGAGCGCCGCGAACCAGCGCAAGCCGCTTAACGCTTCCGAGCGCTAAGCGGCAAGAGCTTCGGCTCAACACTCCACAAATTTGGTTGCAAACCCAGCCACCGGGACTCTCCCATTCTTTGGTAGGATTTTTCAGTATCAGGGGCCCGTTCACGTTGGATAACCCCTCTCTTCTACCCGCGCTCTCTTGCGCCGTGCATTGCACTTCGTGCAGATAGGTCACAGGGACTCCCCTCTTCCATAGGTACTCAATGTATTGCAGTCTCGCCGAAAAAAGCAGAAGTTGTCGTTTCGAAAAGAGCAAAATTGTCGTACACCCCTACCTATTCAAATAAAACGTCCCTATGCAGGAGAGATGTCTGATCTTTCCTGCATATCCCCCTCAGTAAACCGCAGTAAAACTGCAGCACAAGAGGCGGGAATGCTGGCTGTTCCCACCAGCATTTACGTCCCACTCTCCACGTTCCAAGAGGCAGTTACCTCGAAGGACCAGCAGATCGCCGATCAGCATCAGCTGATCGAGCTGCTGATTGGGGGGGGGGGAGGGGGGAGGTGGAAGCACACAAACAGCGACACACGATCCACACACACAAGCGCCTGCTGCAAACACGAGAGATATGCCCTTGCTCGCACCTCTGGCGGCTCAGGCACTGACCGAACTGGTGCCAGAGCCAACAGAAGACACTAACAACTCGGAAGACAGACCATGGCAGCAGGTTGATCCACGATGCAAACCACTTCAAAACGCACGAACAAGTGAGCCCACAAACTCACAAGTCAACCTCCGAGTGCTGCTACCAACTCGAACTACATCGCTAAATAACAACACCAGCAACACAGGGAACAATACGAACAACCGTGTGACTGCAGCACACAGATACACACAAGCAGCTATGCAGATTCCAAACCATTCCTCATCTGGCTTCCCACCAGTCGTCATACACCACTATGGAGACCTTAGTCTCCTAAATAAAGAATTTAATAAGAAACACAACCCCACTACATTCCACAAAAAACTAGTCGCGGACCACGCCACTCTGTATATGACGAAAAAATCAGATTACTCGAATCTGCTGGACTGTCTGAAAGAAAGAAAGGTTGAAAATTTCACGTATAGGACAGTCCTAGAAAAAACACAGCAGTACATGATCAAGGAGATAGACTCAGGAACTCCAATCAAGACGCTACAGTCTGGAACCGCGTGGCCGCTACGGTCGCAGGTTCGAATCCTGCCTCGGGCATGGATGTGTGTGATGTCCTTAGGTTAGTTAGGTTTAAGTAGTTCTAAGTTCTAGGGGACTGATGACCTTAAGTTAAGTCCCATAGTGCTCAGAGCCATTTGAACCATCCAATCAAGACAGTACATGAGGAACTCATCACCCTCGGATGGGAGTGCATTCGTGTAAACCGAATGACAGAGTTCGACACAGCGAGACTATCTCATGACTGTATGGTAGAGTTGGCTGGCACAGCCAAGTCCCGTGACCTGTTGAAGTTAAAATTATTGCTTATCATGGTTGTCAATGTAGAAGTCTACAACATGCTGTGCACCCCCCAAAAATGCCACAACGGCCAGAACTTTGCACACGTGGGTATCCAATGCAGTCTCGCTCCACACTGCTGCAAATGCCCTGGTGGTCACACGACACAACAGTGCAAACTCCCCAAAATAGCACCACACAAATGCGCCAACTGTGGTGTGGCCCATCTGCGCAACCGCAGGGGTTGCATTGCACACAAATAAGCTCTGAGGCCCAAAATAGCGAAACACACCAAAACTACCGCCTTCATAGCTCCGAAACCGCCCCTGCGCCCAGTAAGAAGTGGAATATCCTTCACTGAAGTGGTCGCTGGCAGCCCCAGTAGCGCAGGCCGGTCAGAGGAGACTCAGAGCTCAGGACACGCACAACAAACACCCCCAGCAACAGATACACAACCAATACACACAACACCCAACACCACACCCGCATCAGATACACCACACAACACCAACAACAACAACACCCTACTCCCTGAGATCGCAGACTGCAGCCCACTACAGGCTACAGAAGATGCACCAACACAGGGACAACCACAACACCAGAGAAGGAGAAACAATCAGAACAGGAGGAACACGATCACACCACAACAAGCACACAGACAACAGGACACCAATCTGCACGAACACAATTGGAACACCAACACAATGACTCACACAACACACCCACTCTCCACAGAGGAAACACAGGCGCCCACATTCGTTACTCAAACGGATGACACACAAGCCAGCCCTCACCAGAAGCCGACAAAAGCACCAGCGGCCGCCAACACGACCAACAACTCACAGGCCGACACGTCCAACATTATCTCAACATTCCATAGAATAATGAAGACATTATTCCCCACACTCACAGCCACCAAAGTAGTCATGAAAATTATGGGGTGTGTTACATAACTCCTCACGCAGTTCATATCGGGCTCGCTCAACTGGACTAGCATCCAAGCCCCTATCACGCCACTATTTACTCCACTACACTGATAATACACCACACCAGCCCCAAAACGCAGACGCTAAAACAAATTCACAGACTCTGCTCTGGAACGCCAATGGGATCGCAAACAAAAGAACCGAAATCGTACCGTTCATGGAGCGAAAGGGTATCCGAATTGCCCTAGTGAACAAAACACCGCTTACGCCTCGCAAACAGCTAAACATCCCAGGCTATTGCATTTATCGTCCGACTGTGCGGATGGCAGGAGGAGAGGCGGCACAGCAAGCATCATGCACAAAGACATAGAGCACACGAGCATCAAACTCCCTGCGTTTGAGAGACTAGAGGCCACGGCTGTCAGAGTCAAGTTCAACGGAGCTAACATCACACTGGTACCGCTATACAGTCCTCCTAGAGAAATAGTAACACGCGATATCAGCACAGTTCTCAACACACCACCATGGGTAATCGCCGCTGGAGATCTAAACGCAAAACACCCCAATTGGAACTCACGAATGTGTACTTCCAACGGCAAGAAACTTAACGAACATGTACTAGGCCGAAACTACATTATACATGGGCCGGACGCCCCCACGATCGTACCTACACAGGCCTGACACAGACCAGACGTGCTAGACATAGCCTCATCACATGCACACTCAGCTTTATGGTTGAAAACGATCTGGACTCAGCCTGTAATATTGCACACGGAAGAAATACTGCAGGACACAGAACCACGCAGGACACTGAACTATAAGCGTGTGAATTGGACACTGTTCAAGCAAACGCTTGATAGTCGTATCCCTGACACCCACGAAATTAACAACACGCAACAAATTGATGAGGCTGTGGAGGCTCTTACTACTGCCGTCCAAGACGCAATGACTGACGCCATTCCACGTACAACACCAAAACAACACTCGACGGCCCTGCCCCAGAAGATCCTGGGTCTTATCTCAATGAAGAACCACCTCAGGAGATATTGGCAGCATACCAGACGCCCGTTCTATAAACTGCACGTCAACAGACTCCAGGCTATAATACGGGACAAAATACAAACATTTAGAAACGACCAACGGAGACAGAAACTCTCTGGGCTATATACTACACGGCGTGTGGAAGCTAGCCAGACACTTCACCAGGGAGCAATATTACATTCCCACTCTACAAGGACCAGACGGCCCGCTTACTCCACGATGGAGAAGGCAGAGCTTATGGCCACAACACTTGCAACGTCTTTCATGACGAATCTGGCTCCTTCAGGTCCAATATACATATTTGAAACGGACCAGGAGGTTACACGACTTGTAGCCCAGCCCACACACGATGAAATTAGACACACTAGCACAAATGAAATTACATGGGCTATCAAGCATACCAACGCTAGGAAAGCCCCTGCACCTGATGGCATTCAAACCCATGTCCTCCAGGAGTTCACGGATGGAGCCGTAGAATAACTTGCACACATAACGAATGCCATCCTAAAACACTAACATTTCCCAGACTTTTGGAAGGTGGCCAAGGTCCTGATGTTCAGGAAGCCAGGGAAAGACCACTCCCTTCCGCAAAATTACCGACCCATCAGTCTGCTGTGCTCGCTCAGCAAGATTGTTGAGAAGGTAATATTAAAACGCATCACTAGGCACTGCATCACCAATGACACCGTAAAACCGAAGCAATTCGGCTTTAGGAATCACCACTCAACAACACAACAACTCCTCCGTGTAGTCGAACATATAACACATGGCTACAACATGAACAAAGCAACAGGGGCCTTGATCCTGGATATCGAGAGAAGTTACGACCATCTTTGGCACAACAGCCTTATACGTAAACTAAGCGAAGCTGGTTTCCCGGACTCGCACGACTCATATGCTCGTATCTCACAAACACATGTTTCAACACTGACGTGCAGGGCAAACAATCGACAGAACACGGTATCTAAGCTCTAGTACCCCAGGGAAGCATCCTCGGGCCCATCTTGTTCAGCCTGCACATTAACGATTCCCAGCAACACAAAACATGGCGTTAGCCACCTACGTGGATGACACAGCCATCTCTGGGCAAGATTGGAAACTGTCGAACATTAATTCACGAATACAGACGGCACTCAGAACTGCCGAGCCTTTGTTGGGACGATGGCGTGTTAAAGTAAACGTCGAAAAGTGCGAATCAGCTCTGTTTACACGCAGACGGAAACTACTGTGCAAACGTCAACACAGCAGACAGATAACACTACATACACAACCAATACGTTTCCAAGAGAGAGTCAGGTATCTCGGTGTCTGGCTAGACCGGAATCTTACATGGGGGGACCACATTGAATACGTTGCCAACAGAGCAACGTGAGGCTCAAACAACTCAACCCAATGCTCAACAGGGAAAGCACACTGAATAGGAGGGTGTTGAGGTCACTTCTTCTTCCGTGTGTATTTGCTTTTAGGAAGCGTTAATTGTCTGGTGCTATTATTAGTGTTCCATAGATTTCGTGTTTGTTTTGAATACAGTCAGAGAGTCCCTTTAGTCAGCCATAGTGCCAGTAGAGTCAGTGTCGTCGTAACTGCCGTCTGCTTCACGTCTGCTGTGCAGCGAGCTACCTTAATTTAAGTATTAACTGTATTTTTCTTACTTGTCACTTCTTCTTCCGTGTGTATTTGCTTTTAGGAAGCTTTAATTGTCTGGTGCTATTAATAGTGTTCCATAGATTTCGTGTTTGTTTTGAATACAGTCAGAGAGAGTCCCTCTAGTCAACCATAGTGCCAGTAGTGCTAGTGTTTGGTTTCAATACAGTCCAGAGACAGGTAGTGCAATTTTCATTGTTTTCTACAAGAAGTGGCTAGCAACCCCAGTTTAGTGAACAAACAGCCGCCTTTAGTGAATTAGCAGTCTAGTTAAAGGTTGAACAACTCTCTTCAGTAAATTGATTCTTAGGATGGATAGGATGTGTGACTGTTGTGTACGGACGCAGGAGGAGCTGGCCACTGTTCGCGAACAGCTGAGCGTGTTGATGGCCGCGGTCAGCCGTCTTCAGGCTGCTGCCTCGGAGTGTAGCGGCAGTGGGGAGTCTGGTGCGTCGCAGGGTACACCCCAGGTGTTACATGCTTCACACACTGTCCCTGCTGTCGAGACATCTTCGCCGGTACCGGGCGCGGTTGGGCCACCCTCTCCCCAAGGGGAGTGGCGGGTTCAGCGGCGTTCGCGGCGCACGAGGCGGAGGGTCAATGTGGAGGCTGGCCGTGTGGCATCGCCCGCTCTGCCTGTGAGTGGACTTGTGGCTGCTCCTTCAGCAAGGTCCGAGCAGGCACAGGGGGGGAGGGGTTTATTAGTTATTGGGAGCTCCAACGTTAGGCGGGTGATGGAGCCCCTTAGGGAAATAGCGGGAAGGTCGGGGAAGAAGGCCAGTGTTCACTCTGTCTGCTTGCCGGGGGGCCTCATCCGAGATGTGGAGGAGGCCCTACCGGCGGCGACAGAGAGCACTGGGTGCACCCGACTGCAAATTGTTGCTCATGTCGGCACCAATGACTCCTGCCGTCTGGGTTCAGAGGTCATCCTCAGTTCGTACAGGCGGTTGGCGGAATTGGTGAAGGCGGAAAGCCTCGCTCGCGGGGTGGAATCAGAGCTAACAATTTGTAGTATCGTTCCCAGAACCGATCGCGGTCCTCTGGTTTGGAGCCGAGTGGAAGGCTTAAACCAGAGACTCAGACGATTCTGCGGAGATCTGGGGTGCAAATTTCTCGACCTCCGCTATCGGGTGGAGAAATGTAGGGTCCCCCTGAATAGGTCAGGCGTGCACTACACGCCGGAAGCGGCTACAAGGGTAGCGGAGTACGTGTGGAGTGCACATGGGGGTATTTAGGTTAGAGAATCCCCTCCCTAGGCCCGACAAGACGCCTCCTGAGACGCGGCAAGGTAGGAGTAGGCAAAATGCAACAGGGAATAACAATATTAATGTGCTAATAGTAAACTGCAGGAGCGTCTATAGAAAGGTCCCAGAACTGCTCTCATTAATAAACGGTCACAATGCCCATATAGTACTAGGGACAGAAAGTTGGCTGAAACCAGACGTAAACAGTAATGAAATCCTAAACTCAGATTGGAATGTATACCGTAGAGACAGGCTGAACAGTGAAGGGGGAGGCGTGTTTATAGCGATAAGAAGTGCAATAGTATCGAAGGAAATTGACGGAGATCCGAAATGTGAAATGATTTGGGTGAAGGTCACGGTTAAAGAAGGCTCAGACATGGTAATTGGATGTCTCTATAGGCCCCCTGGCTCAACAGCTGTTGTGGCTGAGCACCTGAAGGATAATTTGGAAAATATTTCGAGTAGATTTCCCCACCATGTTATAGTTCTGGGTGGAGATTTTAATTTGCCAGATATAGACTGGGAGACTCAAACGTTCATAACGGGTGGCAGGGACAAAGAATCCTGTGAAATTTTTTTAAGTGCTTTATCTGAAAACTACCTTGAGCAGTTAAACAGAGAACCGACTCGTGGGGATAACATATTAGACCTTCTGGTGACAAACAGACCCGAACTATTTGAAAAAGTTAACGCAGAACAGGGAATCAGCGATCATAAAGCGGTTACGGCATCGATGATTTCAGCCGTAAATAGGAATATTAAAAAGGGTAGGAAGATTTTTCTGTTTAGAAAAAGTGACAAAAAGCAGATTTCAGAGTACCTGTTGGCTCAACACAAAAGTTTTGTCTCAAGTACAGATAGTGTTGAGGATCAGTGGACGAAGTTCAAAACCGTCGTACATTATGCGTTAGATGAGTATGTGCCAAGCAAGATCGTAAGAGATGGGAAAGAGCCACCGTGGTACAACAACCGAGTTAGAAAACTGCTGCGGAAGCAAAGGGAACTTCACAGCAAACATAAACATAGCCAAAGCCTTGCAGACAAACAAAAATTACACGAAGCGAAATGTAGTGTGAGGAGGGCTATGCGAGAGGCGTTCAATGAATTCGAAAGTAAAGTTCTATGTACTGACTTGGCAGAAAATCCTAAGAAATTTTGGTCTTATGTCAAAGCGGTAGGTGGATCAAAACAAAATGTCCAGACACTCTGTGACCAAAATGGTACTGAAACAGAGGATGACAGACTAAAGGCCGAAATACTAAATGTCTTTTTCCAAAGTTGTTTCACAGAGGAAGATTGCACTGTAGTTCCTTCTCTAGATTGTCGCACAGATGACAAAATGGTAGATATCGAAATAGACGACAGAGGGGTAGAGAAACAATTAAAATCGCTCAAAAGAGGAAAGGCCTCTGGACCTGATGGGATACCAGTTCAATTTTACACAGAGTACGCGAAGGAACTTGCCCCCCTTCTTGCAGCGGTGTACCGTAGGTCTCTAGAAGAGCGTAGCGTTCCAAAGGATTGGAAAAGGGCACAGGTCATCCCCGTTTTCAAGAAGGGACGTCGAAAAGATGTGCAGAACTATAGACCTATATCTCTAACGTCGATCAGTTGCAGAATTTTGGAACACGTATTGTGTTCGAGTATAATGACTTTTCTGGAGACTAGAAATCTACTCTGTAGGAATCAGCATGGGTTTCGAAAAAGACGGTCATGTGAAACCCAGCTCGCGCTATTCGTCCACGAGACTCAGAGGGCCATAGACACGGGTTCACAGGTAGATGCCGTGTTTCTTGACTTCCGCAAGGCGTTCGATACAGTTCCCCACAGTCGTTTAATGAACAAAGTAAGAGTATATGGACTATCAGACCAATTGTGTGATTGGATTGAGGAGTTCCTAGATAACAGGACGCAGCATGTTATTCTCAATGGAGAGAAGTCTTCCGAAGTAAGAGTGATTTCAGGTGTGCCGCAGGGGAGTGTCATAGGACCGTTGCTATTCACAATATACATAAATGACCTGGTGGATGACATCGGAAGTTCACTGAGGCTTTTTGCAGATGATGCTGTGGTGTACCGAGAGGTTGTAACAATGGAAAATTGTATTGAAATGCAGGAGGATCTGCAGCGAATTGACGCATGGTGCAGGGAATGGCAATTGAATCTCAATGTAGACAAGTGTAATGTGCTGCGAATATACAGAAAGATAGATCCTTTATCATTTAGCTACAAAATAGCAGGTCAGCAACTGGAAGCAGTTAATACCATAAATTATCTGGGAGTATGCATTAGGAGTGATTTAAAATGGAATGATCATATAATGTTGATCGTCGGTAAAGCAGATGCCAGACTGAGATTCATTGGAAGAATCCTAAGGAAATGCAATCCGAAAACAAAGGAAGTAGGTTACAGTACGCTTGTTCGCCCACTGCTTGAATACTGCTCAGCAGTGTGGGATCCGTACCAGATAGGGTTGATAGAAGAGATAGAGAAGATCCAACGGAGAGCAGCGCACTTCGTTACAGGATCATTTAGTAATCGCGAAAGCGTTACGGAGATGATAGATAAACTCCAGTGGAAGACTCTGCAGGAGAGACGCTCAGTAGCTCGGTACGGGCTTTTATTGAAGTTTCGAGAACATACCTTCACCGAAGAGTCAAGCAGTATATTGCTCCCTCCTACGTATATCTCGCGAAGAGACCATGAGGATAAAACCAGAGAGATTAGAGCCCACACAGAGGCATACCGACAGTCCTTCTTTCCACGAACAATACGAGACTGGAATAGAAGGGAGAACCGATAGAGGTACTGAAGGTACCCTCCGCCACACACCGTCAGGTGGCTTGCGGAGTATGGACGTAGATGTAGATGTAGATGTAGACGTAGATGTAGATATACATGACACTGATTAGACCTGTGATGACGTACGCAGCTCCCATCTGGGGATATGCAGCTCCTGCACGCCTGCACTGCCTCCAGATCATACAGAACAAAATGCTGCGAATAATTAGCAATGCTCCACGCTACACACGCACCATGGATCTTCACAATGAGCACCATCTTGGAACCCTCAAGGGAGTAATCAAAAAACATCCCACACGACCATAAAGGAACTCGAGACACTCGAACAATCCTTTCATCCTTACTCTGGGAAACTATGATCACAACTATAGATGAAAGCACAAGCGGCCAAAGACACTACGAGCTAGAGCATAACCACCTATGGCAAGCTAACATACACCAACAAGCGACAAACTTCGACAAGCCCCTCATATCAGCAACGTTGACTGGATATACCAGCTGCTATTAAAGCCGACCAACAGGCTACAGCAGGGAAACCGACGAGCTCGTCCACTGACGCACAAAAAATCGCCAACATCACTCTACACTGTGCATCTGATATATGACCTATCGGACATAAAACGATGATAAACCTAACCACTACAGGTATGCTGACACTGACTGAGTTATCAACACTGACACCCAGAGGCAGCCGCTGAGTAACAGCACTGCACAACGTCAAAGGTATCGACACGCATGATATCCACTACTAACATAGCTTACCCTTGCATGACCTGTCGCAGGCAACAAGACAACCGCTCTTGCGTTGGCACTTTTTTCCCCTGCCCTTCAAACCGCTACCCTTCGTTCGACTTTCGACCCAATCTATCTCCAGATGAGTGCGTATTAATGGTTAATCTTAACCAGACGTATGCAAACATCGCAGTACCCACATCCTGCAACACCTCACTTTAGTGGAAACTAATCCTTATGCAGAGATGGCAGTACACCTTTTGAATTGGCCATCAAGCCAGTGTGGGCGTGGAGGGGCTCCACCTCTTCGTTCTTGTATTCTGACGGTGTAGCAAGACTGCACTAATATTCCAAGTCTTGGGCTGTGACGTCATACTAAGAGTGCACCAGAATTCCAGGTCAGCCATGTGTTATCCAGGTTGGCCATCTTGTGTTGGCTATATTTTATCCAGGTTCGCCATCTTGTATTCTGAGAGCATAAGATTGGCAGTATTCCAGGTCTTGGTTTGTCACATCACAGAGCCTTTCCCACTATTCCAAGTCAGCTGTCTTGTGTTGGTTATATTTTGTCCAGGTCATCCCTCTTGTATCACCTTCTTGTTTCTTGATGTCACAGAGCCTGTTCCAGTATTTCAAGTCATGGATTGAGACGTCATAGAACCTGTTCATGTATTCTAAGCATAACAATGGACCATTTTGAATTTCCTAGCAATTCATACTAAGAACAACAGTCCTACTTTCACACTAGCATGGTAAGGCTATTTTTTTAATTTCCCGCCAAAATGAGGAATTTTCTGCTAAAATTTAAATTCATGTCATTTTATACATAGGGCAATTGGCCTTTCTCAAAAGGAGGTGTGAGTGGGGAAATCTCATGGTCCATCAGTGATGTCATTAACAATGTCATAGGTTGCACACTCTGTCCACTGTCTGAGAACCAGGCCTTTTATACGACTCAGTGATTCTTTTCACGAGATATTAATGAGAACAAATACATTAAATTGACACAATCGTCAGCTGAAAAATGGTTCAAATGGCTCTGAGCACTATGGGACTCAATTGCTGAGGTCATTAGTCCCCTAGAACTTAGAACTAGTTAAACCTAACTAACCTAAGGACATTACAAACATCCATGCCCGAGGCAGGATTCGAACCTGCGACCTAGCGGCCTAGCGGTTCCAGACTGCAGCGCCTTTAACCGCACGGCCACTTCGGCCGGCGTCAGCTAAAGACAAGTAATCTACCTCACGTCAGCCACAATTAGAAGCTGACCAATAACATCGATGAAGGAAACAAGAACACAGTGCAAACATAAATATCTTTCGCTCGTCCAGCAGACATCCAAGCCAAATCACCCATCTTTGTGCATAAATCAATGAGAATTTTCCCGCAAGAAGTGAATTTCGCGTCTTACTGCTACATTATCATCTGGACTATGCATAAATGTTATGATCTCAACGGGATGTCTATGATTTCGTTCGATATCTCTTTCTCATGGACTAAAATACAACGTATAAGCGTCTTGCTTTAAGAATATGTCATTATTGATATGTGTGTTTGTAGTGAAGATAGAATAGGACAGGATCAAAATTAAGCACAAATAACTGCAATATTCAATCCTCAATCGCTGATAGTGTTGCTGATTACAGTGTGTAAGAACCATCCAAGGGCAGTGAAAACGTACATCAACAACAAGAATACTAAGCGGTGAGTGCTTCTCATCTCACTTAATGACCTGCCTAAAGTGTTGTCACTCCATGGTTTGGTACGTTTTACACAAAGTGTGTTGACATCAGATGTCGGAATCAAAGATGGCGTTGCAAGATGACTAACCCGGAATGCTGCCTCTATGATGTCAGGATCCAAGACTTAAAATACAGGGACAGGTTCTGTGATGTCAAAATGCAAGATGGTCATCGAACATGGCTACCAGGGAGCATACTTGCGCAGCTCTATGCCTTCAATATCCAAGACTTGAAATAGTGGCACTGGCTTTATGACATCCCAATACAGCTAAGACCTGATAGTCTATTTACAAAAGTGTAGAAATCGAGCATACTGGTCTCTGAGAAGTGTATGCACACTGCATACTGCTTTCTTAGCTCTGAGTGTATATCTCTCTACTTTTTATCCTATACAAACACTGGGGAGGGAAAGCGCCTCCACCCCTGCCAGCTTACTTCCCCCACTCCAAGTTCACCTGTGCTATGCTCCAGTAACCCTCCATACCCTCTCTGTATTACAGTTTAAACTATTTACCCCTCCACTCAAACTACTATAAGTCCAAACGGTGAGAAAATCCACTTACCTAAAGTTTAAGGTGATGGGAAATCTGCTGACTGTCACACTAGTAAGCACTCATCCTAACTTTAGAAATTAATAGTTCTACGTTGTTGTCAAACACTCATCACTGTTGTATGTAGTTGGGGAAAGAAATAGGAGAGGTATTCTCTAGTATCTTTATTTAAACACCGCTACATCCATACCACACTGAACATCAGTCATGTTGTGGATTGACTCACGTCACCTGCTCCACATCTAGCTGTTTGTGCTGCATCAGCCAGCAGTTTGATGTGTCTTCATGCAAAGTGTAATGACACGACGTTATTAGACACCACATGCATTGGGAGGAGGAAGGACACCTGAGACTATCAGTCAGTATGTTTTAAAATAGTACAGGGCAAGTACATTTATTTATCTAAATGAACATTGTGTGTTGAGATCACCACACAGCGTATCCTGTATGTAACATTGACCAGACGTCAGTAATGTTAAATTTATGTTCCAACAAATACTTGACAACATTATTGAAGAGTAGTGTAGGATATGTCCACCATAGAGTCCTCTCTCTCATTTTTGCAGAGTACAGCCTGCACAAGTTCACCACAATTGAATGCTTAAAGTACACTACTGGCCATTAAAATTGCTACACCAAGAAGAAATGCAGATGATAAACGGGTATTCATTGGACAAATATATTATACTAGAACTGACTTGTGATTACATTTTCACGTAATTTGGGTGCACAGATCCTGAGAAATCAGTACCCAGAACAACCACCTCCGGCCGTAATAACGGCCTTGATACGCCGGAGCATTGATGAAACAGATCTTGGATGGCGTGTACAGGTACAGCTGCCCATGCAGCATCAACACGATACCACAGTTCATCAAGAGTAGTGACTGGCGTATTGTG
Source organism: Schistocerca piceifrons (assembly GCF_021461385.2). Taxonomy (NCBI): domain Eukaryota; kingdom Metazoa; phylum Arthropoda; class Insecta; order Orthoptera; family Acrididae; genus Schistocerca; species Schistocerca piceifrons. The sequence continues at coordinate 1,020,357,119 of NC_060138.1, read as the reverse complement.
ACGAGCCAGTTGCTCGGCCACCATTGACCAGACGTTTTCAATTGCTGGGAGATCTGGAGAATGTGCTGGCCAGGGCAGCAGTCGAACATTTTGTGTATCCAGAAAGGCCCGTACAGGACCTGCGACATGCAGTCGTGCAATATCCTGCTGAAATGTGGGGTTTCGCAGGGATCGAATGAAGTGTAGAGCCACGGGTCATAACACGTCTGAAATGTAACGTCCACTGTTCAAAGTGCCATCAATGCGATCAAGAGGTGACCGAGACGTGTAACCAATGGAACCCCATACCATAACACCGGGTGGTACGCCAGTATGGCGATGACGAATACACACTTCCAATGTGCATTCACCGCGATGACGCCAAACACAGATGCGACCATCATGATGCTGTAAACAGAACCTGGATTCATCCGAAAAAATGACTTTTTGCCATTCGTGCACCCAAGTTCGTCGTTGTGTACACCATCGCAGGCACTCCTCTCTGTGATGTAGCGTCAAGGGTAACCGCATCCATGGTCGTCGAGCTAATAGTCCATGCTGCTGCAAACGTCGTCGAACTGTTCGTGCAGATGATTATTGTCTTGCAAACGTCCCCATCTGTTGACTCATGGATCGAGACGTGACTGCACGACCCGTTACATGTGGATAAGATGCCTGTCATCTCGACTGCTAGTGATACGAGGGCGTTGGGATCCAGCACGGCGTTCCGAATTACCCTCCTGAACCCATCGATTCCATATTCTGCTAACAGTCATTGTAGCACGTCTTCTTCGTAGTGTAGCAATTTTAATGGCCTGTAGTGTAACTTGACAGAGGCATGTATTCATTCTCCCATTGCTCCATATGTAGATGGAATAGCAAAAGACGCCAACTATGTCAGAAACTGCACATTACACCTCTTATTTCTGATGAATTGTAAGAGTGCTTGTACTTGAAAATGTACTATAATAGGTCTACAGTAGCATCAAACTGCTCCCAACTTCTAGATTTACAATATGGTCTTCCTATAAGCCTGCAGGCGCAATATTGTTATACAGTCTACATCATGCAAAAGTATGTTGCACAGGTTCTGGTTCTTAGAGAGAAAAAATACACTCATGCTCATAAATTAAGGATAATGCTAATACATGGTGAAACAACGCTCTGGCTGTTAGCGGGTTTAAATCTCCTCGGGGTATGGCCGTGCGGTGCATTTGACCTGCGGTCGTCGCACGGTGGCGCCGACAGTAGTCCACATACGCAGAGGTGTGTTGGTGCATGTCAGAGTACGGTGCAGCGAGAAGTGTGCGGACGTTTTCAGACGTGCTAATGGTACTGTGTGTTGAAAATGGCTCAAAGAACACATATTGATGACGTTATGAGGGATAGAATACTAGGGCGACTGGAGGCTGGTCAAAAACTGCAGGTCGTAGCATGGGCCCTCCAAGTGCCACAAAGTGTGATCTCAAGATTATGGCCACGATTCTAGCAGACAGGAAACGTGTACAGGCGCTACAGTACGGGACGTCCACAGTGTACAACACCACATGAAGATCGATATCTCACCATCAGTGCCCGCAGATGGCCACAGAGTACTGCGTGTAGCCTTGCTCGAGACCTTACCGTAGCAACTGGAACAGTTGTCTCCAGACACACAGTCTACAGACGACTGAACAGACATGGTTATTCGCCTGGAGACCTGCAAGGTTCATTCCACTGACCCCTGGTCACAGGAGAGCCTGTAAAGCCTAGTGTCGAGAACACAGTACATGGTCATTGGAACAGTGGTCCCAGGTTATGTTCGCAAATGAGTCCAGGTATAGTCTGAACAGTGATTCTTGCCGGGTTTTCATCTGGCATGAACCAGGAACCAGATACCAACCCCTTAATGTCCTTGAAAGGGACCTGTATGGAGGTCACGGTTTGATGGTGTGGGGTGGGATTATGATTGGTGCACGTACACCCCTGCATGTCTTTGACAGAGGAACTGTAACACGTCAGGTGTATCGTGATGTCATTTTGCACCAGTATGTACGCCTTTTCAGGTGTGCAATGGGTCCCACCTTCCTCCTGGTGGATGATAACGCATGGCTCCACCGAGCTGCCATCGTGGAGGAGTACTTTGAAACAGAAGATATCAGGCGAATGGAGTGGCCTGCCTGTTCTCCAGACCTAAACCCCATCGAGCACGCCTGGAATGCTCTCGGTTGATGTATCGCTGTACACCTTCAAACCCCTAGACACTTTACGAGCTCCGACAGGCACTGGTGCAAGAAGGGTAGGCTATACCACAGAAGCTGCTCGACCACCTGATCCAGAGTATGCCAACCCGTTGTGCGGCCTATGTACTTGTGCATGGTGATCATATCCCATATTGATGTCGGGATACATGCACAGGAAGCAATGTCTTTTTGCAGGACACGTGTTTCGGGACAGTTTTCTCAACTTATCACCAATACTGTGGACTTACAGATCTGTGTCGTGTGTGTTCCCTATGTGCCTATGTTATTAGCGCCAGTTTTTTGTAGTGCCACGTTGTGTAACACCACATTCTGCAATTATCCTTAATTTATTAGCATGAGTGTACCTAACAGCACCAAGGAGCTGCAAATAGCAGCTTAATAATGTATTCCTTTAGTCATGGAACTTAATAAATTCGTATATAAATTGTGACCACCTAGGCTATAGTCAGGTCACAACGCAGTTGCAGAAATAGATAGCAACCTTCTATGCCAGGAGCAATAGATGTAACTGTTGTGAGGGCTATTTCCTGTAATTCACCTCTTACTAACATTATTTATAGTGCACAAACCTACCATTGCCATAACCATCTGACCTACTTTCACGTTAACGTTTGGTGTTCAATTACAATAATGTTGTGTGGAGGGAAGTGCAAAAGTAGGAAGATACCAAGGGATTCTAACGGTAAGTGTGAGAGAGATGCTCCAAGAACTTAAATGGAAGTCTATGGAAGAAAAATGATGCAGTTCTCCCAAAACCATTTTGGTTAAAGGGATGTAAACATCGGCATAGATTAAAACAACACCGAGACTTAAACAATTCAAAACCCAATGCTCATACACAGTATTTGTACATACAGTGGATTTTACTACAAATTTACCCAATTTCATTGTGTTTTCTCTGTAATTGCGGTGGTATTGTTAGCATTGTGTAAAGGACTCTTATAACTATTATGAACATATATTTGCAAGGTCATGAAATGAAAAGTGTAGGGGATAGATTTTCCGGGACAGCGTCCCATTGTTTCATCCAACAGTTCTCTGGAGTACAATTTCCGATTACATGTTAAGCAACAGCATTGCAATTTCAACTGAGTTCTCGCCTAAATTAAAGGTATTTTATATTATAAATAAGACTGGAAATACCAGAGTGACACATGATCTTCGATATCAGAAGTCAAAGTCATCCCACACAGGTGAAAGCTGTTGATGGAGACGTCTTTGTCTTTAAAAGGACTTAGCTACATTACACACAAGAGAACAGTTGTCATACACGCCAGAGAATTGAATCTTAAGCGGATAAATCTTAAATAAGGCTGAATCTTTGGTGTGATCTGAAACACCAAATACTCCGAGTGCAGTGCACAGGAGTTTCAGGTACCCTGAACCACCCTACTCAAAACCCTCTATGTCTTTAGTGGAGAAACATTTAACTAATAGAATTCAGTGCGTTATAATATCGGTGTTTAGTCTGTATCTTCTCTGGAGTGTAATTTCACACACTTGATCCTGCAGCTGCCAGTGCATCTGCAGCCGTTAATAATTTGAACTAACTGACCTGGACGAGGGCAAAATAGGAGCTAAACGTCACAATCTACTAGAAGCATATGGAGGTACTATATCTATTGTTACAGCGACATATGTAGCTCCATGACGCTCTGGAGCAGAACCCACAGAATTTTCTCCAGATTTTGCTTTACGGAAGCTTGTTATTTCTAGTCCATTTTAAACTTGGGAGAGTGGATTTTCTCGCCATTTCAATTTATGGTAGTTGGTGTGGAACGATAATTGCTTAAACTCTAATACAGAGAGAGAGTGGAGTGTTGTTGGAGTACAGCACAAGTGAATTTGGGGTGGAGAAAGGGAGCTGATGTGGGTGGAGAGGCCTTTCCCTCCTCAGTGTTTGTTTAATATATAAAGTAGAGAGATCCGAACTTACAGTTAGCAGAAGCAGTATGTGGGGATCATACGCCTCTGAGGGGCTAATATGTCGGAATTCCGCACTCTTCTAAATAGCTCAACGGGTCTGAATTGGATTTGACGTGATAGTGACAGTGCTAGTACTCCAAGCCTTGAACAGTGACGTCACAGAGCTGCGCTAGTACGCCTTCAGCGGCCATGTTCGGTCACCATCTTGTATTCTAACGTCATAGAACCTATCTCAGTATTCTAAAGCCCGGTCCACACGCAACGATCTGTCTGCGCAGACATCGGCGCAGATGTCTGTACATGCAAAAGATCGCTGCAAAGGTGGTGTGTTCACACGACACAAACCCCAATCTACTACTCGCCCGCCATCTGTCGGTGTAGAAAAGAAATATTAGTGGCAAGCGACTACGCTCCCCGAAAACGTCAAAATTTAATTAAGTTATTTTGAAAAATAGAAATGGAGGAAGTTCTGTTGTGGTCTGTGTTCACAACTTGTGTTGCAAAAAACATTCAGACCAACCGCAGGAAACAGAGAAAGCGGTCAAAATGGTGCAGACAGTGGCTGCTAAAGCGAAAGCAGTTTTGTCACGTAAATTTACTGCGAGAGTTGCAGGGCGAACCTGTTTTGTTTTACATAACCTCGTGTTCCATTTCCTCGCACATTGGCACTCCAATTTCATCTTCAATTGTACTCCTGCTTGGTCTTGGCGTTTCTTGATCACTAAGAAAGCCAAGTAGATCAAAATACCATAACGTTGGCTAGTATACTATATCTACTCCTACACCAGATCTTCTAGATTTCTGAACTTTGGATAACTCTTTTCGGTAAACAGTTCGCTGACAGACTAATTTACTTGACTTGCCTTCATGAACTCATCTTTCAGGAGAGCGTAAATAGCTTCACATGTGTTGGGTATTATTTCACTCAATGCTTGTTTCGATATTGCAGATGAAAATTCCAAATCATTGTAGCTCCTTCCTGTTGCTAGGAATCTTAATGTTACTGCCAGGCGTTCATGAGGAGAAATTTCCCTTCTCATACAAGTATTTTTCTCATAATATGAGGGGTTACATGCTTTAAGAGATAATTATAAGTTTCGACATCCATCCGCAAATAATTTCGCCAGTTCGCAACGAAATTATTTTTTTATTACCGTTTCTCTGTTTGCCGAGGCGCCAACTGCCCGCAATTTTTCAATTAGAGCATTGTATGCTGCTGTCTTTTTGTCTCGGTCACTATATTCTTTACTTTTAATCTTCCACAAACATGGGTGGTTTCTGTGTATTTCAATGAATTCACTTACAAACTCTCGAGAACACTGACGAGTATCAGCCATTTTAATGCCCTGTGCACACAAATACAAACAATAGACTGAGCAAACAGCTGTTTCGCGCCAGATTTGCGACGATCTCCTGTCCACACGCTCCAACTTGTCTGCGCAGATGTGGTTTGAACCGACAGATTTGAGAGGTTTCGCTCAAACCTCCAACTTCAACTTCCAGGTTTGCACACACCTCAGGTTGGTGCAAATCTTCTGTTCACACGCAACGATCTGTCTGCGCAGATGTGATGTGCGCAGACATTTGCGCAGATAGATCGTTGCGTGTGGACGGGCCTTAAGACTTGGATTCCGACGTCGTAGAGACAGAATTCCAGGTCAGCCATCTTGCATCGCCATGGCTCTGAGCACTATGGGACTTAACATCTGAGGTCATCAGTCCCCTAGAACTTAGAACTACTTAAACCTAACTAACCTAAGGACATCACACACATCCATGCCCGAGGCAGGATTCGAACCTGCGACCGCAGCGGTGGCGCGGTTCCGGACTGAAGCGCCTAGAACCGCTCGGCCACCGCCGCCGGCTTCGATTCTGATGTCATAGATTCAGTGTCATTGCACTTTGCGTAAAACATACCAATCCATGGAGTGACTATATTTTAGCGATGTCCTTAAGTGAGATGTGAGGCTCTCACTGCTTGGTTTTCTCGCCATTGCAAGGACGGAAGTTACAAGGGTTACTCTGAGATGACGTGGTTGGCACAGGAGAGGAATTTGTGGCGGGCTGCATCAAACCAGTCAGATGACTGATGACACAAAAAAGGAAATGTACGTTTCACTGCTTTTGGACGGTTCTTACACACTGTAATCCAGTAACACTACCAGCGTTTGAGAGTTGAACATTGCAGTTATTCGTGCTGAATTTTGACCCTGCCTTATTCTATCTTACTACAAATACACACACGAACACACACATCAGTAATGACATGTTCTGTAAAGCATGACGCTAGTACTATGAATTTTAGTCCATGACAAAGATACATCGTACGAAATCATAGACATCCCGTTGGGATCGTAACGTTTATATATCGTGCAGACGAATGTGTAGCGGTATGACTCGAAATTCACTTGTTTGGGAAAAACTTTCATCGATTTAAGCACAAAGTTGATTTGGCTTGGACGTGTGCTGGATGAGCGAACGATGATTGTGTTATGCTGTGTTCTTGCTTCGTGCGTCGATTTTATTGGTCAATTTGTAATTGTAGCAGAAGTGAGGTAGCATTAAATATGTGCAGCTGTCGACTGTGTCAATTTAACACCTCATCGTTTTCAGTAAGAACGTGGGAATAGTACGCCAGCGCACACACCCCAAAAATTGTTTCAGTATCTTCCAAGCTTACGTGATGTAGGGTGCTTTTATGTACTATACATGAAACAGCATGAAGACTCTAGTGTGATCAGTTCTAGACTCTTATTTAGTAATTTAGCAGGCGTGGGCTACACATTATATTAAACTTGCCATATTTTTCTCAATATAGTTCGAAGCAAATGTGCAATGCTGCATTCTCATACCTCCCATTTTAATTTAGCTCACATTGAGCTGTGGTTATACGCAATCACAAACATTATTCAAGCTGTACAGGAATGAAGTACTCCTATGGAAACCCACAAATGATTTTTGTTAGACTGAATCGATGTTGTATTTGATGTACAAAGTAGTTTCATCCTCTTAAAGTTTGTGTTGAACACTCAGTACAAGAGAAACTTGCTAGGCGAATGTATACTAGGTGCCAGAAATGGATTTCCTCACATTACAGAGTACACCGATTTTGGCAGGGCACATGGGCAGCCAATAGCAGCTTAAAGGCGTGAGATGTGGTTTGCATTCCTCACTGTATGACGTGACGCTTGGTGCTCTAGAAATATACTGGGAATTTGAAAACAGCTGGTTACACATGGGACTATACAGTGTCCGCAGCTCGTGGTCGTGCGGTAGCGTTCTCGCTTCCCACGCCCGGGTTCCCGGGTTCGATTCCCGGCGGGGTCAGGGATTGTCTCTGCCTCGTGAGGACTGGGTGTTGTGTGATGCCCAAGGGTTAGTTAGGTTTATGTAGTTCTAAGTTCTAGGGGACTGATGACCATAGATGTTAAGTCCCATTGTGCTCAGAGCCATTTGAACCATTTTGACTACACTGGATAATCTAATGGTCAGTTTAAATACAAAATGCGCAGTGTAACTGTCTGAGGATTGCGTCAGCAGATGCCGTCTCTTAGTGGGGTGGGCAAGCTGCAGCACTGGTAAGGTGGCAACAGCAGTAGTGTAGTAGTGTGCAGAGACCATGTACGCTAGTCCAGTAATTTCAGAACCATTTCATTGCACACCTCTTACACAACAATATGCAGCCCTGTTCTAAAATTAGACAATGTCTAAGTGTAAAAACATGTAGTCTTACGAATACATCAAAAAGCACATGGACTGTGGCGTGAATGCACTGCTATAGACAATAGGTGCAGTGGTGGCCAATTCACATACATACCTATTGCACCCTCTCTGTAGCTGTGAGTTCAGGGGACATTTGTTATCATGTTGTGAACTCCTAGCAAGTGCTGAGTTACGCATGACGTATCCAGTACAGCACATGACCTGGCACAGCTCAACACAGTGAGGTGTGTTGGAGTTGACACAAGCCGGCATCCATAACCTGACTGCCGATTGGCAAAGCGCGATATGGAGGCAGCGGCGTTCAAATAAAGATGCAAGTAAATACCTCTCCCAGTCCTTTCCCCCAACTACATAGGACAGTGATGAGTGTTTGACAACCATAGGGTATGTGAATGAGCTGTTCAGTTTTAAATTTGGGATGAGTGCTTTATAGTTTGACAGCCAGCAGGCTTCCCATCGCTTTAAACTTGGGGTGAGTGGATTTTTAATTTTGGCTTCCTATCGCTGTACAGGTGTGGTTCCTGTATTTTTCATGCTTTCCCCTTCATTTTAAGTCGAGTCATGTGGGCTGTGCTGTGGCTGTGGTGCTATCACAACAGTGTATTATACGGCAAGAAAAAAGGAATAAAAGTGAGATAGTGTTAATACTTTCATCCTTCTTTACCTCCTCTGCATTACTGCAGATGACGTGTCACTGAGCACATTTGTAGTCTGCATGCAGTACACGTGAGGTGCCTAGTTGTTTCCACTGCCCTGTGTGGAATACATATGTTCTTGTACACTTCACTAACCTGCTGTCTTCCTGATGATGATGTCCCCAGCGCAGATAACAGCACGCAGGTCGTGGGTTCTTTTTCTTGAGGCTGAAATTAACTTCGCAAGGAACTGCTGCTACGAACAAACTATAACTCATTTGGGATGCCACTCGCGTTTTTATTGATATAGACCTGAGAAACTATTCTTGATCACAACGTATTGAACACATTTTTCCACAGTCATTATATCTGGCTAAAATAACATGAAATACATCCTGCCACAGACAACATGTCTGTCTACTGGAACCGTCAGAACTGCAGAATAACATTACATGAGTCAAATACTACTATTACAGACAACATGTCTGTACCTAGCGACGGTCGGAACTGTAGTAAATAAAACTGCATGAAACAAATACTGCTATAACAGACAACATGTCTGTTTACTGGAATGGTCAGAACTGGAGAGCCGTACTGCCCGAGACACTTCGCGCACCAAGCCAGCAAGGCGTGACCCGAACGCCACCGAAGTGCATCGGCAGTAATATCGTCAATCTTTTGTTTTAGTAATACTTTGATTTTAATAATTTTGAAATGACTGATTGATAGCTGGCTATTGAGAGATGTTTATTTAAAAAAATGAAGTAATTAGGATGACAGGTTTAATTAATAATATCAACTGAAGTTTAACGTTTTGGCACCCTACCGCCGAACACAGCAGCCAATCACAGAGCAGCAGCATCATACAGGCGGTCTTTCTCTAGGGAATGGTACCGAATCTAACATCTGTCACCGGTACCTCATCCCACATTGCGTCATCTCTATGCTTCTTGCATCTCCACTGCCCACGGAATAGTTTCCTGGAGCCTAATATGATAGCTGAATAAGCCAGAAATATTACAATTAGCATTGGTGATCAGGGCTTCTATACTCAATTTGTTAGGTTATAAACTTGGTAGCAGATGTGTCGTGTCTCTTTGAATGGAGCTGTCACTGGAGCATGGCAGGTGGCTCCAGGCTGCTTAGCTCTTAGTGGGGGCACTGCGGACAACTGAACTCACTAACATAGTTGACAAGGGCATAAAATTCAGGTCACAATCCAGATCGAGTACAAAACCTCAAGCAGCTCACCTCAGTCTTGCTACACAGAGCATATTCATTAAAAACTGACATTATGGGGCTTCCCTCTATTTTAAAAGGCATCGTTCCTCCACCCAGTTCAATCGCTGCCTGATGGGCATTCATAAAATCGGTCCTCAGAATTGCTCCCATATTCAGCAACAGCGCAATGAAGAAATGACACTCAAATACCTTCCCTTGACACATAAAAATAACCTGAGCCTGCCTTTTGACATCGACACTCCTTCCATGGATCACTCCCCTCACCTTCGTTCCTCGCAACAGAAAATGAGCCAAGCTCCTGCCTCTTCACACTTCATCACACTTCTCATCCAATTCTTCATGTTTTCTACATTACCTTATAGGAATATTGTCCCCTTTCTCAGCTGTAAGTTTCTTTTTGCTTTAAATGGCACAGTAACTTTTTCCCTGTTTATTTCTAAAATCACAGAATCCTCATCAAAATACATCTTTCCTTTGTGTTTATTGAAAAAAAAAGACTACACCAATCAACATTTCAGTGCTCAAGCCAGGAATTATAAAATAGTTATGACACAACTGTATACCATGTATCTTAATAGATAACATCACTTCATATTTAACAGGCTTCCTTACATTTCCAGTGGCTATAATTATTTCAGGATCCATTACAGGCATTATTACAAACGTCTCCATATTAGGGAATGCAGCTAATCAGCTCTGACTAACAATACAAATATAGCTGCCAATGTCAGCTAATCATTGCACTTTTTCACTTATCGTCAACTTAGTAACTGGTTGTACTGTCTTTTCACTTTATTATTGACTTCAGAATCTTCTTCCTGTAAACAGCGTACAAAAGCCCTTCTGTCAAAACCTTCTCTGGGTCTAGAGATTACATAAATTTGTAGGACTGCTCTAGTAACTCTCCTCAGCCCCCTCCTGACCCCTGCAACTTAAGGGCCAGAGCTAGGATTTCCCACTAAGAGGCGAAAAGTGAACCGTCATCCACCCGTCATCACAAGGATGCTAAGGGGTGGATAGAGAATGTCCGTATATTGTACGTCATGTTAGCTTTGGGCCTCATCCTCTTCTCCCTGGAATTCCTTAGATTCTCTCACAATGTTATCCTCTTCCACACTTCCTCTAATTGACTGCCTGCCATTATTATCATCCTCTGTCTGCACATCTAAATCTGCTACAAATAAATTCTCCTTAACTGCCTCTAACACCTCCTCCATACTTCCTTAATTATGAGATGGCAATCGTTCATTGTGTCCTCTCCTTTCTCCTGATAAAATTCTCTATTGGTTTTACTCTACATGCTTACTTGTATATCAAATAATTTGTCCTTTATACTTAAACCGCTCAACAAATTAGCTGTACTGCAGTGTTTACTTTGTTCTTTACTATTAAAATATTCTTTGCAGCCACCGTTAAACGTGACCACTCTAACATCATTTGTCTCAGTAGCCTCAGTTGTATCACTGCTGTCATTACATTGATACTTTGTTTTTGTATACAAAGGGCATGGTTAACAAGTTCAAACTACTGTGGGAGGTGCAGGGGTGGTGGGTGGCAGCATGTGGGTTGTTGCTGCTGAAGGAGGAAGTTCAACAATTGAAGAAGGAATTGATAAACTGCAGTGCTACTTTATTTATAGTGTATACAACTGATAAACATTGATTCCATTGGGCTGGGTGCAGAGGCCCTCTGAATGTTAACCAGTTGTGCATAACAGCTGTTATTGCAATGTCGTGGAGAGGCCCATAGCACTGGCTCGCATCACGGCAGGCATTGGCAAGGACTCTGGCTGCGCCATGCTCCAAGCTCAGTTGCGGAGACTTGTGTCGTATCCCCAGCAAGGGCAGGGAAGGCTGGACCTCTTCGTCTAGTCCCCTCAGTTGCTGATGGCACAGATGGTGGCTCCTGCAGTAGGCATCCAGGTGATGGGCAAGAGCCCAGGGTCTGGTGGCAGCAGAGGCAGCTACATAATCTGCAGGGGCCGGATTGTCATGGACCAATCATACATCATGGTCCATGATGCTGACAAATGATGAATGACAGCAGGATCAGACTTAAATGTGATGCTGCCTGCTGATTGTATGATATTGGCGTCATTAATCTGTCATACCGAAGAATCTCGTCGTTACCATATTTGGTAAAGTATTTGTGTCTTTCCAAAGGCGCCCAGGTGTCGTAACTGGCAGTAGGTCACTTACAGTAACTTTTCTGGCTGTCTGGGAGCACCATATGATGTAACAACTTCCTCAGCAGGGCGACAGCCAGCATGAAGTATCTCCATTTCTATCTCCTGTGACTTTCTCTGATCCAACCTCTGTTCTGGGTCTTCAGTTTCTACATCAGAGTTACCCAGTAGCAGATGCTAGTCATTTCACGCATGGGATCTAGTTTCCTGTACTCTTTGATTCTGACTCATTTTCTAATCTTACCCCCACCTGCAGTCTATTTTGAAAATCATTATTGTCACGTATTGGAGAATGTGGGTTATAAACAGGCTCTTGCTCTCTGTGTATTGATCCATTTGTTGTAGCAATGCACCAGCCCATTGCACATCTCCCACTATTGTTCTGGAACATGCCTATTCTGTTTACATTTACACTGTGATGGGTTTTTACATTTCCCTGTGGCATATAACTTCTATTAGCCTGCTCCTCTTCCTACAATAAATTTTCAACCCTTACCAAGTAATTAATAAGTTATGTCATTTCTGGGACCAGCAATGATTTTGTTACCCCCCTCTAAATGAGTTATTATCTGTTCTCCCTCTAGTTATTCCTTAAATACGACAGATTAGTAATCTACTTCAAGGGAAATCTTTTCATGGTTTCCTTTCTAGGATTAAACAATTTTTACAACACCATTTGCTTTTATTTACTCTAATATTCTCAGAAAAAGGCTTCCTTAAACTAACATGTTATACTTCTCAGTAGCAGCCCCCCGCCCCCCTCCTCATGTTCTAGATTCGCCCAATAACTGTGACAAAATAAAACGCATCTATCCACAAACTAGGAAAACATTTTCAAAATTATTGCTAATTTCTTTTGGATGCAGAAGTCTTGATGGATCAAAGTGTAAAAACTGTCTATTATGTAGGGTAGTCAAATGAACACCCATCACAATGGGACCATGGACTGTTTCCAATCAAAAGTAATCACCACATGCTTTTGGAAATTTATCCCACTGAGAGACGAGATGATCAATTTCGGTTTCATAGGATATGGTTGGCCGCTGACAGATCCACAGTCACACCTACTCTTTGCATTTTCTCATCCACCTGAAACAGAGGTCCACATTTATCTTTCTCCAGGTCACCAATGGCATGAAAATCACACAGCGAAAAATCTGGATGGAGGCTGTTGCAGTGTTTCCTAGCCAAATCGCTGAAGTGTAACCCCATCCAATTGGCAATGTAAGGGTGGGCATTATAGTGCAACAGGATGATTTTGTCCGACAGCATTCCTGGGCTTTTTAACTCTTTGAGGGGCAGGTAAACACCACTAAAATTTACCCTAGTGGGGCAAGAAAAATTATTTGCAAATTTCAAATTTCTTTTACTTGTAACACATTTATTTTATTGTTTTGACTTGTTTTATACATTGAGTTTGTAAACATTCACTGAAACAACAACAAAATATTAACATTAAATGTGGTCACTACAGGTAACCACCACCCCATTACAGTATTCCAATTCGATATTTGGTGGTTGAACTTTGAAATAACTAGTTTTTAATTTTCGTGGTATCTCTTGAAACAGTTCTTGCCTGCTCTGAGACACAAAGGTATATCCATACTGTTCACACTGGATTTTTCTTTGAACTGCAAACTGCACATCTTCTAGATGATGAGTGAATTGGTTGATGTTTACTGCTTTCGTGGCGAATACTTTCGTCTGCGTATGGTTTGTGTGATTTGATCTGGGTTGCTATACTACTTTGGGATACAGAAGCAAAGTTAGCTGCCACTGAAACTATTTTTGGAACCTAAAGATTCTGTACACCTCTCGATGAAAGTCTTTATTGGAGAACTGCTCCATTTCGATTTCTTTGCGCATAATGAAAACGTTTGTCACACTGTAGTCTAAAAAGTGAAAAAAAATCTCATCCACTATTTATTGCTTTTCCTGTCAATAGCATAGTCTGACTTTAGTCGATCAAAATTATCCACATAGTTCATACTGGAATTGAAGTCTTTTAATACAACTGGACAAGTGATATTGGTTATTGTTCCATCTTTTATTTTTCGAGTTACTGTGGACACATCTGATGGTGAGTGACATGTTGAAATCAAGTTGACTGCCCTGTTATCTTTCTACCTATAGATTACTATGCCATCATTGCTTATTTTGTAATCGAATTCCCCTCTTTCCAGTACCTTTTCCTCCTTGAGTTTTGGCACATTTTTCCTTCTGGGATTTATTGTTCCACAAGCGTACACACCGTTGGATTTTAGGTCGTTGAGCAGATCATATTATGTAAAATAATTGTCCATGAAAATAATGATTCTTTCCATGAAGACCACTGCTTAAATTTAGAACCACTTTCGATCCTAGCCCCACTACTGGAGAATGTGAAGCTTTTCCCGTATAAACATCAAATTTAAGGTTGTATGGCGACTGATCACATAACATCGACACTTTGTACCCTCTTTTTATAGGTTTGCCCCACATATATTGTTTGCGAAATGATCTGCCTTTGAATTTAACCATTGCTTCATCAATAGCAAGTTTTTGATGTGGTTTGTAGCAATACTGGAATTTACTGTTCAAATGGTCTAGAAATGGACGTAAGTTGTACAGTTTATCATAATTCTGACTGTTTTTGTCGGGAGCGACCGAATTTTCATTGAGGTGCAAGTTACTCAGTAGCCAACTAAATTGTTTTACTGGCAACAGCTTTGATATGTAACTTTCACCAAGATCTGGATCAGTGCTCCAGTAATCTCTGTAGCTAGGCTTTTTAGTGATACCCATATAAAGATTTATTCCAATAAAAGTCTTAATTTCAACTTCGTTGGTTGGGCACAAAAGTTTTGCCTTTCTGTGTATCATACAAATTAGTTTGGAACACTGTGTGTTTTATTAGTTTTTCATCGAAAAATTCACAAAACAAGTCAATTGGCTTTAGGTTCACTTTGTTCTTTATTTCTGCGATCACACCACCTTCTCCAATAAATAATGGCACTTAGTCAACACTTGTTTCTTGGCTCCAGTTTACTGTGACTGTTGATGGAACAGTAGATGGTAAAATATTGTTTTCACTGACGTCATCTGTTTCACTGTCATCCCGAGAATCACTACTGCTCGACACACGACTGCACACAACACTAGAACTTGCAGAACTTGTCGTGAATGTGGGGTCATTTCCATCACTGCCGTCACTGTCAACACTGCTGCCACTAGAAGGTATTTCTTCAAATAAAATTCGGTAACATTCGGCCTCAGTTATTCCTTTTCAGCTAGACATATTTGATGGAGACGAAGAAAATATACTGGGTGAAGCAGAAGGGCGGTGGTTAGCAGCACTAACCACACAGAAATTTGTCTGTAAAACATGGAAAATTCTATTTCAATTTAAAGTTACATTACACGTAGACTTATATATGTTCAACACTTAAATATAAGCAATTACTTACCAAAAATAGGTGTATGAAGAAAAGATACAGATAATACTGCCCGCTGCTTCCAAGAACAGTGCTAACAATGAAGAAGTATCAACTATTGTTCTGAATACACGGCAACAATTCGCGCAGAAGACCTGCACTGCCATCTAGCGGCATTTTAGGCAACAATTAGGTTGTTGGCAGACAGACTACTGGCCCCTGAGCGGTAAAGGGAGAAAATATTATGTGGTTAGTCACAGTGACCACCGCCCATTGAAACCGTTCAAATGGTTCAAATGGCTCTGAGCACTATGGGACTTAACAGCTGTGGTCATCAGTCCCCTAGAACTTAGAACTACTTAAACCTAACTAACCTAAGGACATCACACACATCCATGCCCGAGGCAGGATTCGAACCTGCGACCGTAGCAGTCGCGCGGTTCCGGACTGCGCGCCTAGAACTGCGAGACCACCGCGGCCGGCATTGAAACCGTCTACATATGTGGTTAGTTACAGTTTTGCCTGCCCTTCAAAGAGCTAACTCTGTGGTACACTGCAGTTTCTGCAAAGTGTCTTTGTAGTGCTGCACATTGATTGTGGGTTCATGCTCGAGGAACTCGATGACATGAGGGCCCCTGCAGTCAAAGAAGAAGTTCATCATGACCTTGCCAGAACTTATGTGAACAGCTTTTGATTTCTTTGGCACGGCTGATGTGGGATGTTTCCACTGTTGGCTTTACCATTTGCTCTCAAACTCGAAATGGTAGCACCATGTTTCATCCCCTACAATGACACAGGGCAGTAACACATGCCCTTTATAATCGCTCTTTCCCTACAGTAATAGATTTTAAGTGTTGATTTCAACAGATAAAGTAAGCAAATGGAGAAAGTGTGATTATAACAATTATGTGAGCAGTAAAGAAATCGGCGTAACTAGTTGCTGTCAGTTTTTCGTTAGTAAAATGATACGAGACTGTGGAAGGAAAATCAAAAAAATTTTAAGAGCTGACTTGTTTTGTAATAAAACGATTCTTCAAACGTGACATCGATCTTCGTAATGTAATTTTAAAATGAAGGCAGGTTCTTGCACTAATAATGTGTTATGTATTTAAGGCTGCTACAATAGCGGCTATGAATGGCATCAACATATTAAAATGACTAACTTGATTCAAGCTCTCTGACAGAAAGCTGAAAAAATTTTAAAACAGGTTAAGCCAAGGAATGTTTAAAAGCAGTAAGTAATTGTACTAAGAATGTAATTATCATAAGATATAGAATTTAAAAAAATGAGCCACTTCTGCCTAATGTGCAGTCAGGAGTGGTGCCAGGTGAAGAAAGTAGCAGTTGCCGCAGTGGCAGCATTTATTCTTTAAACAAAATACAACTGAAAAGTGAATATAGAGCTCTTTTATATGAGACATATAAATTACATCATATTATCTCTGTCTTTGGGAAGCTGTCAATGTTATTATGCAATGTTCTGTCATACAGCCCCCTTGAATGATGTTGGCATAGTTTTCCACATAACTTGACGAAATCATTCAGCAAGTTAATAGTCAACAAATAATCACTCAGTTGAATTCGCTGTCTCTCACAAATGGAGTCAGTCTATCTTTTCTAGTCCTTGAACTCACTCAATGAATACTAATTGCAGCATGTATTTGTATTTAAATTAACTAACGAACTATTTCTATTGATACAAGTAAAAGAAAGGTTACATGTACAGCAATAAGCTTTCCTTTTCTTTAGTCTATAGAGTTTGTCATCTTGATAGACTTTGTTAAAATTTGATATTCAAGAATAAGATAGATAGAAACGATCGTTGAATCTTCATTTTACAAAACAATTACACATCAGTTTAAATATTCACTTTTCACAAGCAGAGATCTGAATGGGTTTCATTGATAGACTGTCAACATTGTCCCTCTGAAGCATACAACATAGACCCATGGATGACAGGTGACAGCAGATGACAGAGGTTGACAGACAATAGCAATCAGAAGGAGAGGATCAAGATGACGAGTTTCTTGTTTCTACTGAGACAGTGAATAGTAGCAGAATAGGTGGGCAAGTAAATGATGGAAACTGATTAATAATTGTTGCTTGAATAATTAACAAAATTAATTGGAAACAGTAATTGAATGAAATTGGAAGGTGCACATATCCTGGGTGAACTTTAACTGGTACTAATATCAACAGACCTGCAATGTCAATACGTTTAAGATCAATATTCGTCATTTAAAGTTACATACTTCTTCTCATTAGTTGCACTGTTCATAGAGCTGATTATGACATTGCTGATACAGGATCACCCCTCCACTGCTCATGCAAATTCCTCTTGTCTGCTTCGAACTTCCTGATGCAGGATTCTTGGGGCGTGCGAAATGATGAACAGATGGATGTGATTAATGCAAATATATATATGAATAAACTTACCTTCCTAATAACTTTTATAATGCTTTTTAATATATGGTTGTAATACACACTTTTAAACAATATTAGCATGGTGGAGTTAGTCATACATCTGCCCGCTACCACTTACAGAAACAAACAGGTGAAGATATAGAAATTAATCAACTGAAGAATGTATTCTTCTCCTTTGGTTCAAAACATTATCTCTGGCACAAAAGAAATAGTTACTTTACCGTTGGTTTTATATATACATAAAAGGAAAAGATGTAGAAAGAAAAATAATACGATCCGTTACAACAGGGATGTCACTCATGCAGGCATCAAGTGCTCTGTAAGAGCCAGAGCCACGCGGGATTAGCTGAGCGGTCTAAGGCGCTGCAGTCATGGTCTGTGCAGCTGATACTGATGGAGGTTCGAGTCCTCCCTTGGGCATGAGTGTATGTGTTTGTCCTTAGGATAATTTACGTTAAGTAGTGTGTAAGCTTAGGGGCTGATGAAAAAAATGGTTCAAATGGCTCTGAGCACTATGGGACTCAACAGCTGTGGTCATCAGTCCCCTAGAACTTAGAACTACTTAAACCTAACTAACCTAAGGACATCACACACATCCATGCCCGAGGCAGGATTCGAACCTGCGACCGTAGCAGGCGCGCGGTTCCGGACTGTGCTCCTAGAACCGCGAGACCACTGCAGCTGGCTAGGGGCTGATGACCTTAGCAGTTAAGTCCCTTAAGGCTTCACACACATTTGAATATTTTTTTGCAAGAGCCAGATTTCATGAAACAGTTCTAGTGCAGAATCAGTGATTCCTTTGCACAACACATGATGGTTGTGCTGAACTAAAAGTTTTTGAATACAAAATTTCCATTTTAGAAAGCATATAAAAACATACATAAATGTTTTGTCTTTATCTAAGAAATTCGCTCAGTTTTATTATGGGGTATGATTTTTTTACAATTTATTTTTCATAATGTCTCCTCATTTTCGTTGTAGTGCAATTTTACGAGTTCTTTAATCACTACACTATACAACAAGCGTTTAGTCGATGTCACATTCCACCAATATTTGCAACAGCCACAATATATGTCCATATTAAGCCTTCATTTTATATTTATTTTAGTCATATCATTTAAAAGTTGGTAACGGCGCCGCATGAGCGGCACTCCGTTACGACAGTCAGGTTTGTCTTACATAATGGGGATGTCATTGAGATCACTCGTGTGGGCGCGCTAAACAGTCAGTTACTGCATCCGCATAGTGACCAAAGCCTTTGCACGTTCTGTCTATATGGACTGCCTCGCCAATCTTTCCATGGACATCGCTCTTCCACGTTTTGAGCCTCAAGCAACCAGCTGCTCACGGGATGAAAACCAGGTAAGTTAAGTTATCACGTTCTTTAAAGCCCCTGCATCAGTGAAATTCTCAGGTTGCACACAACTACACATGCCAAACATGGGATTTCAGCAAATTCCTTATTTCAATCATAAACATTTAATTGTTCTTTAAAAAGACGCAATGACTTCACTACAGCTTCAACTTAGAGTTTTCACTTTCGAGTTTTGTTAATTATAACACACAATCGTATTTCAGGTTCACCCCTATGGATCTCATTAACTCTATCTCTTAACATTATTTACACAAAGGGATTAGTATTTTACATTCATCTTTGCATTTCTTTCTTGCCCTTTGCACAAACGTTTATATGACACCTTTTTAATAGGTGAATAGATGTTTGGATAACGGTTAAGCCGATTCAATTTTAAGAATTTATTACTATATGGGCTCAGAATTATTATAAGCTTGGACAACAGGCATCGCCTATCCTTTGAAAGTAGACTTATTTGCACATGGCAGACGAAAAATATGTGCAAGTGCTAAAATACGTTTAAGATAAACTGTACATGAAGAAAGTCTCAGTCAAAAGAGCATTACATTTTGACATACGTAAAACTTTCCCATTAAAATGATCATAGATACATGTGTACCTAAAGTTAACGGATCACTGCCTCAACTAGGCGCAAGAATTTTCATTGTATAAACATAAATTATTATAATATAGCATGATTACATCTAAATTATTAGTTCCAGAAGAAATATTTACGTTTCCTTCTCAGGGCTCTTCTTGAGGGCTCATATTAGCTTGAAACACTTTCGTATTACAGTTAAATGACCATTTATTTGCACAGTAGAATTTAAAGACTAATATGTACAAACACTCAAACCAACTGATTGCCATGATAAGTAGTGACATTCGTAACTCCTGGTATGGTATGGTATGGCGTGATACTTATATGACAAGAGCGATTTCTCCAGATGAGCAGTTGACAGCGACTTTAAGATTTCTGGCAAGAGGAAGAAGTTACACAGATATAGAATTTTCTATTGCTGTTTCGATACAATCATTTACTGAAACACAAGAAAAACTATTTATGTTTTTCCCCAAGGAGAATTTCAGGAAAGCTAATAAAGTACTACATACTACATCAATTGCAACAAGTCGTAGGTAACATTTTTACATATTTAGACGTGTATGAAACTCTGTATATTCTCCAAAAAATTGTCCCTTATTTTCTCTGTTGAAGTTTTGTGAACGGCCCCGTGTTCTTATCTCGGTCGCCGTGTTTCTTGCTCTTAATGTTCCGCAAACATGTATGACTCATATATTTCAATAAATTCAACAATAATTTATCTAGAACGTAGAAATGTATCTGCCATTTTAGGATTCACTATGCACACACAGATGAGAAACAATAGACTGAACAAACAGCTGCGCAGATATGATTTGCACGCACAGATTAGAGCAATTTTGCTCAAACGTCCAACCACAACTACCACCTCTACACACATCTTATATATGTCCAAATTTCCTTTTCACACACTATGGTATGTCTGCGTAGATATTATGTATGCAGTTATTTGCGCAGACGGATCGTTGTCTGCAGACCAACTCTAACATGAGTGAGCGCGGCGAGAAAAAGTTAAATTTTTGTTTCGCAGACGACGCCACTGCTCCCACCCACCCTCGAGAAAACTTGGCATTGGTGTCGTACTCTGTTGAAGTTCGGTGTGATTTCCGCTATATGAAATGCATTGTGAAATATTTTTACTTTTTAACCAGCAATGTCCAGTGTGAAGTGACCTTTCCCTTTCAGATACAGGGCCTCGTTTATGAGAAAACTTGAAGGAAACATATCAAGTCCCAATGAATCTTATTACAGCACTACTTCTATTCGGTAGCATAATTTTTAGAAAACATATAAGACTGGAAACTAGGTGAGCAGCTATTCCGAGTAGTGCAAGCCCTTCTACAGTTAAAGCCAAAAAATCATTTATTTGCTGAAATGTTGCTATTTCTGCACTTAATGTAAGAGTAAGTGTGTGTGTGTGTGTGTGTGTGTGCGAGCATAGTCATATTTGTGCACACTTTCATACACAATATTTGCACTATATCCAACAGTCTGGTAAGGTTTTTGGACGAACCAACAAATTAATTTATACTTTTGTTATTTCCCGCAAAAACATAGCAGAGTATATTATAATTAAAGCTCAAGACTGGGTTGCGAACAGCAGGAACTCAGAAAACGTAGCGGATCTGTCCACCATGTACACCACCACCACGAATAGGTCTAGGAGCTTACAAAATAGCGGTTGCGCAGCTTATAGGATTTTCTCAAGCAGTTATGTTTTACAAATTGAGGAATGTAACAGTATGTATCCTCTCTTTCTAATAAAAATACACAAACGGAATTAATAACTTCTTGACCAGTCCAATATTTTTTCTTTTCCTTTACCTCACAAAAATCACTTCGTTTACATTAACCGAAGTTTTAAAAGTCAAGTAGCAACCTGACGAACCAGCCACGACTGAAATGCGGAAGTGTTTGCAGAGCGAAATCGGAATGTCGAAGCTGAAATCCGACACTCTAATCCGCATTTCCAACAGCAATATTGAAATAAAACGTTTCAAAAGCATTTGTGGCTGGTTGCGTCATTCGCCAACAATCATTAACTCCGACGGAGTTCAAAAGATGCTACATGGATAAAATAACAGTGTGTTAATTTACACGACCAATCATAAAGGATATCGGGAATTCAGTTTACAGAAAATTGGACTAGAGTGTGATATTAGATCCTCTCGGAAATCTTGGTTGTGGTGACAGCCTGATCTGCAGCGTAGCTCAAGAGCTAGGTTAATTTGACTAATTTGATTCTAAGTAGGCGGAGAAACGTACGAGTGGACTCAACATAAATTCAGAGAGACTTTTTATTCAATATCGTCTTCCAGTACTTTCTTCACAGGTGGCAAGCTTTGGAACAACTGCAATGAACAGAGATTACAGTAGTTTGGGAACAGTGTTAGCATGCGTAGTGTTTTAAAAAATATCGGTCATATGTAAATGACACGTTTGGAACGGCTGGTCGCTAATGACTTAGGAAGACAGTGCGTTCAATCTAAATTAGTTTTGTGTTGTTGTGTCACAGCAGATCACATCGTTGGAGGTTGTTGGTGTCGTCGAGAAGGCCATCTGTCGTGCATGTGCGCCATTTTGCTAGGGTTTGGCACAGAGCTGGAAGGCACTGTGTAGATATTTAAGTAGTATTTGGTAATCTAGTTGTATTACCATTGTGATTTTAAGATGTCATCCTCTTACAACAATACTGAAGAAAGTTCTTCTGATCGCAACGTGGAAATATGGAAAATAAAGAAGTTAATTAAAAGTCTGGAGATGGCCAGAGGGTGAGTAAACATGTGGTCACATACGTGGCTCTTACATATTGCAAAACATGTCGCAAAATTTCAGAAAGGATATTTTAAATTAATGCTGAAGATGAAACTTCGTGCAGTCAGTTGCTTTTAATATCAACTTGGGGAGTTGATTTTGCTGCCAATATCGAGTTAGCAAATTACCGTGTAGTCATTTTCGTTCTTTTTCAGAAATGGTACCAGCATGATATCGCTCATAATACCACCAAAAGATCAAATATCGAGAGTAAGCAAGATGTTGGCTGATGAGTTCGGAACAGCATCGAACATTAAATCTAGAGTAAATAGATTGTCGGTGTTGGGCGCTATAACTTCCGTGCAACATAGATTAAAACTTTATACAAAAGGTATGAAAAACATTTATTATGTTTTGAGCATTATGAGAAGTCTTAAGAACCTCGTAACGGTGACCGCTTTACCTTAGGCAGATCATGACCTTCGGCAGATCATGCAGTAGTGTGACATGTTTGGTTATGTTATATAGAGGCCGCCAAACCATGACAGTGTAATTCTTGTGGGGTATTGGAGTATATTCCGCGAGAGAAAGAGATATTTTGCTTTGGTGGTAACATTTGGCTATATTATAATACGACTGAAATTTGCAATAGTCTTGTGTTTCAGTGGTAGTTTTGTATTTGTGTGTACATAGACTAGTAGATTTGTCATTTTTGATGAATTATCAGGAATTTGAAGCTCCCTGTGGTTATGATTGAAACTATCTTTGAAAGTGGATTTCACTTCCCTTTCTGTAGCTGAGGTCATAATAAATGCTCCACTAGAAACCAGAGAGCTTTCCAAGGCCTTTATTAATCACTCATAGTGTTTCCAGTCTAAAAAAAAGATGTATTGAATGGTTTTAATGGGTATGCAGAAAATCATAGGTGTATGGAACGTTAGCTTTATTCAAAAGCCTGTTATGGATATAATAGTAAAAGAAATTTAGCTTTTGTACTACTTTCATAGCTGCTTTGTTTGGAGGATATGTGTCTCACAATAATATGGAAGAGGAACTATTCTCATTTCACATGATGTAGACTAAATATTTTTCCTATTTTGCATATGCTGTGTTGGTTCACCTCAGTAGAGCTGTTGTGTAGGTAATTAAGAATTTAAAATTTAAGATTTAAGCACTAAAACTTAATTGAATATGTGATTACCTTGAAGTAGTCATGGTAATATAGTTTTAAGAGAATAAGAAAATTCCGTTTAGTTTCTATTTGGGATTAAGATGTTTTATGTACTTGTTATGTTACTTTATAAATTGAAGAATTGATGTAGAAGTTGTGTGTGTAATAAGATGTGTGTAATTTGATATTTCTTTGCGCTTGAATACTTCGAGTAATCTATTAAATTGTGGATAGAGCTCACACAGAGATCAAGGAACATATACCATATTATTGCCATAATGTGAAAATTTGTGGGGTCTAGTGCAGCAGGGGATACAACCCGTCGGCTTTGAACAATGACGTCATTCCTTAGTCATAGATCGTAATGTCTTCACTTCGAGGCATAGATAATAAAGCAGTTCTGTGTTCTAATAAGCTTTTGCTGTTATGTTTCAATTTCGTTTTTTTACTGATTGCTTAATAAAGTAGGATCAGTTTATTCTATCTCGTGAGATTTTTTTTTAAAAGCCAAAAAAAACACTATTGCTTAATAAAGTAGGATCAGTTTATTCTATCTCGTGAGATTTCTTTTTTAAAAAGCCAAAAAACACTTATCAGCTACTGAAGGCAGCTACAACACTACGAAGAATCGCTTCTCGGCTTTTGACAAGATATTGCTTGATAAAGTAGGATCAGTTTATTCTATCTCGTGAGATTTTTTTTTAAAAAAAGCCAAAAAAACACTATTGCTTAATAAAGTAGGATCAGTTTATTCTATCTCGTGAGATTTCTTTTTTAAAAAGCCAAAAAACACTTATCAGCTACTGAAGGCAGCTACAACACTACGAAGAATCGCTTCTCGGCTTTTGACAAGATATTGCTTAATAAAGTAGGATCAGTTTATTCTATCTCGTGAGATTTTTTTTTAAAAGCCAAAAAAAAAACACTATTGCTTAATAAAGTAGGATCAGTTTATTCTATCTCGTGAGATTTTTTTTTAAGTCAAAAAACACTTATTACGTACTGAAGGGAGCTAGAACATTAAGAACAATCGCTTCTCGGCTTTTGACAAGATATTGCTTAATAAAGTAGGATCAGTTTATTCTATCTCGTGAGATATTTTTTTAAAAAGTCAAAAAACACTTATGCTTTTGACAAGATGAATGTTTATCTCTCTCGCATTCCTTTGTTTCTCAACATTATCCTCAGCTCTTTCATCTCTGTAATACATGCTCTCTGGCGACTTGTGACGTCATTGTTCAAAGCCGACGGGTTGTATCCCCTGCTGCACTAGTCCCAATTTGTGTAATGTACATTACTTTCGATGCTTTAAATAGTAGGGTTGTTATTTTGTGAAAATTTTTAGTGCATTTTTAGATGTTGAAATATTGGCACATATATCTGTAAAAACAAATGTTTTGGAAATTTTCTTATTTTAAACTGGAATACATTGGTTTCAAAGAAAGCAAGCAAGCCATTTTTCCAAACTCGAATGATAAATTTGTGATTCCTAGCTAGAAAATTGGAAAACTGATAAATTACTCTTATAGACATCACTTTTCTTTGTGTCCAAATTCAGAAATGAAAATGTGTGATTGTATGTGGTTTCTGAATTGACAATATTTGAACTATTAATTCTTCAATGTTTCAGTGCCACCAAACGGGCTGGTAATATATTGTGGAACAATAGTTACTGATGAAGGCAAAGAGAAGAAAGTTAACATAGATTTTGAACCTTTCAAACCTATAAATACATCATTGTATTTATGTGACAATAAGGTAAGAGTAATAAATGTTTGTTCCATAAGGAAGTTTATTTTCTAAAAGTAAATTTTGGTATTAATGGGAAATAAATTAGAGGTTAGCAATATGAGTGAAAGTGTGCTGATGGGATGGTGTAATATTTTACATTTAATTTTGAACAAAGTTGGACTGTTAACTGAACATTATCTGCATTTTTTTTCAGGGAAGGGTTATTGCCTATGAACTGAATCATGTTCAGCCTTGTATATTCATTCATAATTGTAATTAACCAGTAATTGAGTTAAATTTGAGCCAACAGTTGCCTTAGAATAATTAGTTTCCTGGTAAGGCTGTCATAACTTTTTAATTAAGGAGTTAGACAATAGATTTAGTTTCTGGGCCATGCAATTTTTCAATGTATGTAATGTGGTAGTTAAAACTGCTACAGCTTTTAAAGGCATGTAAAGGTCTTCCACGCGAGAGGTTATCATGAGAAACTAATTGAAGAAGCCTGGAAGTGTAGACATTTTGTGATTTGTGCATTGCAAAAGTGGTTTAGCGAGAGAAAGTTGTTACCAGTGCAACCATCAGGACAAATCAGGTTTGTCAGTTTCTCTATGGCCAAGCTCCGAACTGGTAATCCCTGGGATCTTTCTGGTCAGATCCAGTACAACATACCCTACTGGTGAGATCCAGTACAAACCAGTTTGCTCACTGAGGTCAAAGCCTTACTCTTTGTCTCACCTGTTCCCATTGTTGTGATTTAACCTTAATATAGCAAAAAGTAAAGTAACTCTGACAATACCTAAATGTAATGTCAGAGATATTCTAAAATCTGAGCAGCATTCTTTTTACTGACAGTTAAAAGTGCAATATTAAATACCTTATTAAGAAATGCTCATAACTTCAATAAGAGTAGATGAGGTTATTTCTTTGTTTTTCTGAAGGTGTATACTCTTATTGGAAGAACAGATAAATATGAGAAATTTCAATTTAAATAAGTCTCCTTTTAATTATTGGAAGCATTGAATGGTTATAAGAATGTCCTTACTTTGGCAATGGTTGAGACATTATAGCTTGTCAGAGAAATAATTAATCATGTGAAACTTTCAAAGAATCCTTAGAATTAAGCTACACTATTTAGAACATTTTGATATTGTACTATGAAAGAACTAATTTTGTAGGTATTATGTTGATTACTCTGAAATCTCAATTCACCACAAGTCTCAATTGATTTATGTGGAAAACTAATAGATATGCCCTTTTTACAGTTTCACACAGAGGCCTTAACAGCTTTGCTTGCGGATGATAATAAATTTGGTTTCATTGTTATGGATGGTAATGGTGCTTTATTTGGAACATTGCAAGGAAACACGAGAGAAGTTCTTCACAAGTTCACGGTAGATTTACCGAAAAAACATGGTAAGTGTGTGTGTGTGTGTGTGTGTGTGTGTGTGAGAGAGAGAGAGAGAGAGAGAGAGAGAGAGAGAGAGAGAGAGAGAGAGAGAGCAAGCATTAAAAATACACCAGTTAGGTATTGTTAATCTGTTGGAATGGAAATAAAAAATAACAACTTTGTACTTACAGGAAGAGGTGGTCAGTCTGCACTTCGATTTGCAAGATTGAGAATGGAGAAGAGACATAATTATGTGCGCAAAGTTGCAGAGGTTGCAACAACTCTTTTTATAACGAATGATAAACCAAATGTAGCTGGAATAATATTGGCTGGCAGTGCAGATTTCAAGACTGAACTTAGTCAGTCAGATATGTTTGACCCAGTGAGTACATTTTTGGCTTTGATCTTTTATTTTATGCCAACTTCTAAGAATTAGTTACCTCACCAAAGTACGTATGGTGTTATTTGCTATGTATATTTTATTAGAACAAAGTAACAGACTTTTGCATGAAGAGCAAATGCAGTTTCGGGTGTGTTCATCAGATTGTCTGTGTGCTAGTTGTTCGGTTTACTTTTCTAAAGGATTCTGACTGAAGTTTTTATTTCACTTATATCAAAGTGTCAGGTAATGTAAATCTCTTGTATCTATATTTAACTGATTTTGCTGGTGTCTGCTATAGTTTCTGAATTATGGTTCACATTCAGAAGTAGGTTTAGAATCCCCATCCAGTCTTTTTTTCCCGTTGTTTCTCTGAATTCCTGAAGTTGAATGCCAGGATAGCTTCTTTGAAAAGTATACAGTTCATTTACATCTCTACCCTTGCCCAGTATGAACTTGTGGTCCATATCAAATTGACAGAATGTTAAACTCTAATGTATATTTTTTGTTGTTGCAGGATATGTGTGTGTGTGTGTGTGTGTGTGTGTGTGTGTGTGTAAAAAAAATTGTTGATATGATTGCATTGCTTGTAGAGTAACAGGGATGTTGGGCATGAATTACAGATGGTTGTATGACGTGCTTTGATACTCGTAAATCACATTTCATTTTAATGAATTAAGGTCGTTTCTGATTGGAAGGGTTGCAGCATGCATATGGCACCTCATAACTGTAATATTAGTTCTTTCGTAAGACACACGTTGATCATCAATCGTTTCCTTGTATGAGGGCATGTAATTGTTACATCAAATAGTTATGTAGCAACAATTCATGAAAACTTGTAAAGCTGCGTGCATGTAATAGCACAGAGTGTGGTGCCATGGAAGTTGGGATTCAATTATATGTAAAAATTTTCAGTGAAAGCAAAACAAGATATTAGCTGGCTTGTGAGATTGTTATTTGCATCAAAATGCAAACATCTTTATCGCAATATCGTCATAACAAAGAAAACAATCAATTTTTAACAAAATAATGTAATTGGATGGATAAAAAATCTACTCTCCAAATGGTGGCAGAATGCATACCTAAAAAGGTTATAATTAGGCAAGCTTTTGGAACCAGTGACTCCTTCAGGTAGAAGGGTTGAAGAGAAAGGAAGAGGGATGAAGGAAAAGGACTTTAGGTGTAGGGAAAGGGGTAGATTTTGGAAAAGTCACTCGAAAATATCGGTCAAGGGAGATTTATCGGGCGGGATGAGAACGAAAGACTGAATCATTATCCAGGAGTGCTAGTTACGCAGGGGAAACCTTGAACTTTGTAAGGTAAGAGGGGTACAGGTAGAAGTACAGCTGTGAGGACAGGTGGTGTGTTTTACTTGGATAGCCCAGTTGGTAAAGCACTTACCTGCAAAGTGCAGATGACCTTGATTGAAGTTCCAAAATGGCACAAACTTTTAATCTGCCACGAAGTTTCCCTAATATTGTTACCAGAATGGAGAGTATTGGAAGGATTTTCATTTGACATATCTAGAGCCATACCTTTCAACATGGGAAATGAACTGGCCCTTTAAGGCTGAGGAAAGGAGCCAAAATTGAGTTTCAGTAACCAATATTAGAAAAATGCTGTCCTCGCATTTGACATTTGTACGTGGAAATCGTGAAAATGTGAAATGCAACATTTCATAAAAATAATCACTATAACATGTTTCGCATTATCATTCATATGTAATTTTCCTGCCCATACCTATTGTTTCGTAAATAAATTTGTAAAATATTTGACAGCTTGACTTATTGGGCTCCTATTATGCAGTCATTTATAAAAGCCAGGACCCTGCTTCAATTACCTTGGTACACTGTCAAATATATTGGGAAATATCTATGGCAAAGTTATTTTCAGTGATGTTACAAGCTATGTATTTGTAATTGGATAGATAAAAAATACTCACCAAGTTACGGCAGGAGAACAAACACACAAAAAGGTTTTACTTGTGCAAGCTTTTGGAGCCAGTGGTGTCTCGTTCCAGCAGAAGAGTTGAAGGAGGCAGAAGAGGGGTGAAGGAAAGGAACTGGAGAGGTTTAGGAAAAGGGGTAGAGTCGGCAGTTCCCCAACAGCCGGTCTTGCCTTCTCATCCCGTCCAGTAAGTCTCCTCCAACAAGGGCTTCTAGGTGACTTTTCTGAACTCTACCCCTTTTCCTAAACCTCTCCAGTTCTTTTTCACCCCTCTTCTTTCACCTTCAAGCCTTCTGTTGGGAGGACCCACTGGCTCTGAAAGCTCGCATAAGTAAAACCTTTTTATGTGTGTTTTCTCCTGCCGCTGCTTGGTGATTGGTTTTTTATCGATCCAGTTACGTTATATTGTCCAAAATTATTCTTGTTGTTAAACTATATTTGGCCACTCAAAGCATATTTCTGCTGGAAAATGTGTGTTTAAATATTACAGTCATTTGATCAAAAATATTTTTGAAATAAAGGAGACAACTGATTGAGAGCAAAAGCTTTGAGTCCTCGACAAGTACACTCAAGAGAAGGAAAACTTTGCTAGGTTTGAGAAAAGATCCTTTGATGAGCTAAAGTACAAATATGCACACACGAAAACACTTCTGCATGCACACTCAAACCTGTAAACAAGTCATTGTTGCTCAACTGGACAAGCTGTAGTAGAATCAGCTCCATTAATGGTATCTATTGGTATTTGTTTCAGGTTAACTGAACTTTTGAAGGATAGACAGCTCTTGAGTGAAAGCTTCCGTATATTGTACAATTTAGACGCAAACAGTCACTTGTAATAACCAGTTTGATATTTGACCAAATGCATTACAGGAAAGATTACAAAATAGATTGTTTACCACAGAATGCTCACTCAAACATTCCACACTTCAGTCCTTTGAATGTTCAGTTCTCGATCCTGGCTTGCACATTGTGTGACACAGGTTTTGGTTAATTTAGAAGTCGCTGATTACACACAAAAATCAGAATTTCATGTGTTCATCTTTCTCACTTGTTTGCGTTTACTTTGCAGTGCTCCACAATCAAGTTTTATTCATTTATATGCAAAATTATCACATACATTCAGAACTGCTTATATTTTCATCTGAACATGGATGGCTGAGCTCCGAACTCCCTGAGACTTCAAAAAGCGATTCTCATAGTCCACAAAATAAACACAAGCATATAATCCTAAAGTATAAAAATAACTCTTTTCAAAAACCTGATTTATTGTTAGATGTTTGTTTTCCCAGTACCATAAACTGGCTAGTTACACTTTACAAACTTTCCTTGTGAGGAAAATTGATAAAATTCCCACAATATCATTTACTCAGTTACTTTATGTAACTACAGTCATTTAATATATTTCTCCGCACTCGCACCACCATTCACAATAATAACTACATGTATTAAATCATCAGTAATTAGTAGAAGATAAAATATTCACAAAAGATACATATTTTGTTTCATAAGCATGGTAAAAACCCTTTCTAACGAATCTCTGGGTAATGTTTTTTGCTGGAGTACATGAAGTCACCTAGGATCATAATTCCAAGCGTTTTATGTCAGGTAATGCTACTTAATTACAAAGTTAATTGCTACAAATTGAAATGCAGTAAATATACAGTTATTAAACTTTTCACAGAACGCATCCTTTATCTTTTTGTTAAAAAAAACTGAGGTCTTGTTTTTGTCCCTCCAGAATATTGTAGTGAAAGTGGTTGTTGCTCTAGCAGGTTGATTTCTAAGGTCTTCAGGATCTGCTGTTCTATTCATAACAAAAGTAGTGTTTTTATGTTTTGGAAATGTCTGGGAATTAATAATGGAGGCAACTTTTCACTTCCATCACAATGTTATTGTCACCATTTCTCTCGCAACAGAATATGATTTTGCAGAAAGTAGACTATAAAAGACTCCAGTTTCACCAATGTTGGAAACATATCTGGGGTCATGTAATGTTCTTCCAATAGTTTCACTTTTCTATGACCGGAGCCTCACTTTCTCCATTTGTGCTTTGAAATGACAGATTGTTGTTTTTAAAACCATTCAACCAGCCATTCAGTGCACTAAAATTTTCAATGTTGATCTTCAGAGTGATTTAATGAGCTATCTCTTGCTGTATGTTATGTTAAAATTGCCATTCACAGCACAGATGATTGTTAGCTTTAGCTGAACTGTAAGCTTTCAACATTTGCAGGCCATAACTTCACAAAAGTAAAATTGAGAACTTGCGCAATTCAGTAAACGAACAACTTACTGCACTTTTGTGCATTGTAGACTCAGTGACTGTGATGTCACATCATTTGACTTAAGTCGCATGGAAATAGATTTCCGATTCTTTAATGCATCTGCTAGTATTGCAACAAGGGAAATAGTTGACGAAGATCTATGTACGTGTCGACTGGTTGAATTGTGTACCATTTACTTCATGTGACAATAAATTTGGCCCGTGTGAGATGAAATGGGAAGAAATCAAAAACTCACTTGGGTATTTCCTTAAAAGTGGGTTTGTTAATTGGAGATTTTACTGTACACTGTTTTGACTATTGGCATTCATAGTCCGTAAGATGCTGACATGTTTCAGCCACAGCCATTACTGTTTTGAAACTGGTGCTGGATGAGAGCGCACATCTATATCTAGAGCCATGATTCGTGTATGAAGGTATCTCCTGGCTACTGTTGTACACAAGTGTGACACATGATGCCAAACCTCAGGGGTAACAGGACAAAGGAAGAGGAAACTGTTGGTTGGATGGTCTGGGTACAGTGGGTAAGAGGAGACAGAGGCCACAGGCATCTGGGAGCAAAGGTTGTGTTGCAAGTATACAGCTTCCATCTGCATTGTTCAGAAAGCTTATACTGGAGGGAGGGATCCAGGGAGAAAGTTGCGAACTGCCATTGAACTTCAGTATGTTGTGCTACCCAGTGGGTTGTGTCACAGGATGGTAAATTTGTTCTTGGCCACAATTTGATGGTTGCTGTTCATCCTAGTGGGCAGCAGTGCCTCATTCAGTTACATTCTGCCAGAAATCTCTTTTCTAGATTTGTGATAAGCAATAATGGAAATTCCTGAATAGAACAATATGTAAAAAAATAAGGAAAAGGCAACCACTCATGTGTAACAGATTGGTGTGTAACATGTAACAGAAAACAATCACTCTAGCTTTTTCTAAATTAACTACACACATAACCACAGTGATACCCAAATGCACACCCCTGTGGTCATGGCCACAGGAGAGTGTGTTTTGGTGTCTGTGGTTGTGTGGATGTGTACATTTTTAATAGAAAAAGAGCAAGATCTTGATAGTTACTGTGAATACTGTTTTCTGTTATGCATTTGTTCTACATGCAGAAGTCTGCTTTAGGCGAGTGATTTCCTTTCCCTTATGTTAAATACATTTGTGATCAAAAGCATTGAAAGAAATACAGCAAGTCAAATGTTAGAGAGACTGTCAAGGGATTTTCTCATTTGTTTATGCATTGTCTGCATTACGGTTTATGTGCACGATCTTTCACGTCGCATAATTTGCAGTGTTTGTCACCCTATTAAATTGCTTTTCTAACTAAAATATAATAGTATTTCCAGAAAACTGATGGAATTTCAGGAATGAGTATTCACTTTTTTATGCTGATGACCTTATTCTAGAGTTTTGGAAGAACATTGTGTTCATTGTTGTTAAAAAGTATTATAGTTGGTCATGAGCTATGGCGGTAGAGTTTAGGCCTGTTGTGCACATGTCATTGTGCACAGCCAGTGAGTCAGTGAGTGCCCAGTGGTGGTCAGAGTGCTGTGCTGTGAACATCATAGTCAGTGTGAACATAAACATGATCATAACTAGTTATTTAGTGAATTTTTCTTCCATTTGTTGCGAGTTGTCCTGGCAGATGGTGGCAGACAACAAATTCTTCATATGCACTTAAAGTGGAAAAACTTATCTGTATGCTTACTGCAACTGTCACTCGGAATTGAGAAAAGTGCCGTTCCTGTCTGTTCCTCAGCCTGTATGGAATGCCATTGTTCGTTAGTCACCTGTCGTCAAGGAAACAGCAGATGATCAGCTATCAGTGGGGAAATTTTGCCTTTAGAGATAACATTACAAAATATTTGGAAAAATATGGTCAGTGTGACTCCTGCTTACATGCAAATATGTCCAGTTCGTGGGAGAAAATAGTTGCAACGTGTGTGTGTGTGTGTGTGTGTGTGTGTGTGTGTGTGTGTGTGTGTGTGCGCGCGCGCGCCATATTTTCAGAAGAGTGTTGTGGGAGCAATTGATCAGTGATATGCTTCCTGGTGTTCAGCAGACTTGTTCACATTTTATACGTAGCATTTTGATGACTGAACCAGCTGCCTTAAAGTGCTTAGTTTTGCTGTTACATGCACTTGCTTTCTGGAGTCCAACTGGACAGTGTGGTCGGACATTACTATTTATAGTAGAGTTCGATTCCAGCAGGCACTCACTTTGCTCTTTCACATTCTTTGGTTTTCCAGAGCATGCACTGATATCCCGAAAAATGCAGATTATCTCGGCATTTTCCAGTTGTTGGATGTGATGGCCCATAAGATGTGAATATGCAGATTCTCAGCATTTTCCAGTTGTTGGATGTGATTGCCCATAAGATGTGAATAAATGCAGTACTGGACCCCAAGTCATCTTTAAATTGAAACCTCCATCCTGTTTATTAGGTTTTTGTTACATCTTTTTGTTAGACTTCTTAATTATGCAATCCCAGAAACTTCGTACATTAAAATCCCCCTTTTTACACTTTCCAGGGGACTGATCCAAAAAGTGTAAAATGCATGAAGGTGTAAAATACGGAAAAGCATAGGAAACGCAAGAAGTGAAAACAAATAAATGACTCCTATTGTACTCTTTGTTGTTCAAAATATAAAATTACAATAATTCAAAATTTTCCTTCTTATAAGAAAATCTGAAATGATTTCTTTCTAACAGGCATTAGCTTTACTCTTTTATGAAACACACATTAAAATATATATGCATAGTCTAATGTGAGAGTTATTGATAATCATTACTAAAACTATGGTAAATAAAACATGTAACACTATTGGCTGAAATTTACAAAGGTTGTCAGTCTGTGTAAACAGAGAATGGGTACGGAATCTAAAGCTTGTTGCTGATAAGGGCACTTGGTTCAGGAGTGTCCTGGGTGAGGAGGGGGCAGAAACTGTTATGTTATGGAGCACTGTAAGGGGGAATTTTTAAGTCCGGCATCAGGTCGTATCAGCCTAAGGCTGCATGCCTGGTACAGATTAGTGTATATTACACAAAAGTAGTGATAATTCATGAAAGCTCATTAAATACAGCCGTCTTCAAAAGTGGTGTTTATTCATGTAAATGAAGGAAGGTTGCCACTAGTCGCTATCGTCAGATCATGGTTATCATTAAAGCAGTGACCCAACATATTTTTCCTATTCCAAACACTGTGAACCTGTAACGCAGGTAGTTGTGTCCCCAACATGCCGACTGAAAATCTTGTTTACCGCACTAACTCTATGTACGTGATCAATAACTTCACAAATAGTCTGTTTTCCTTCTTTTTTTAAAGGCTGTCTTTGAACTGGTATACAATGCACTTTTTGCAGAAATCTGTATGAAAACGTTAAAGGCATAATCCGTATCACTTCAGGCAGGGGGGTTTACCTTCAATTTAGCGTATGTTGAAATTAAGGAGGAAGTAATAAACATAAATTTTTTGTTTTCTCCAAAAAAATTCCTCCCCTGAGATACGGGCCTCCAAAGATGACACTGCAAACAACCATTTTGAAGATGCGAATTTTGGAAATTTTTGTAAAATGCTATGTCTTTAACAGTTTCAGATATTTTGTTAGTTTTTTATTCGAAAGATAATTGCTTTATAATTGCAAGGATATTCTCTGTTTGGACATATCTGTCAGTTCTTGTACTGTCGTCTTTTGAATTTTTTATAATTAACAGAAAATTTTTTTGAACAATGCCAATCCAGGAAAGTTACACATTTTTCTTTGGATTAGTACCATGTAGTACTACGTTCTCTGTAAAGGAGAGCTTCTGCTTTTAAGTTGGACATCATATCCTTGGCATATTATATGAGTGGAGTGTATGAGGTCCGCTCCAGATTTTTATTCAAAATTTCCTGTCACTTCGTACTTTCAGTGTCCAAGTTGGTGCCTCCCACAGTTCCCCTTCACCCAGAAGAATGGGGTCTTGCAGGACTCTGTATTGAATGTATCTCTATTTTTAGTGGCTATTAATGGTCTAGCAGCAGCTGTAGGGCCGCCCATCTTGCCTTCTCTGTATGCAGATGACTTCTGCATTTCATACTGCTCCACCAGTGCTGGTGTTGCTGAGCGGTGCCTACAGGGAGCCATCCGCAAGGCACAGTCATGGGCTGTAGCCCATGGTTCCAGTTTTCGGCTGCAAAGTCGTGCGTTATGCAATTCTGTCGGTGTCGTACCGTTCATCCAGAACCAGAATTTTACCTTAATGATGATCCACTCATTGTAGTTGACACACATCGATTCTTAGGACTGGTTTTAGACACCAGATTGACGTGGCATCCTCACCTTCGTCAGCTTTAAGCAGAGGAGTTGTCAGCATGTCAATGCCCTCCACTGCCTGAGCAGCACAAATTGGGGTGCAAATTGCTCTATGCTGATGCAGACAGAACCCTTGTTCGATCCCGCCTTGACTATGGGAGTCTAGTTTATGGTTCGGCGTTGCCCTCAGCGTTGCGTTTACTCTACCCAGTGCACTGCAGTGTCATTTGCCTAGTGACAGGGACTTTAAGGACAAGTCTGGTGACCAGTGTACTTGGGAAGTCGGAGTCCCTCCATTGCAGGTTAGGAGTGCACAACTGCTGGCCAGTTACGTTGCACAGATTCGTAGTTCTGCACATCCAAGTCACTGTTTCCTTTTCCCGCATCGGCAGCCCAGGTCTGGGCTTCCAAATGCAGTTCGTGTCTGATCCCTTCTTTTCGAACTGGAATCCTTGCCTCTACCACCTATATTTGAGATCCATTCACGTACACCTCCATGGTGTACACCTAGGCAGTGCCTTTCACCTTTCACATGGCCGTAAGGACTCTGTTAACCATGCGACTCTTCACTGCCACTTCTTCCAGGTTCTTGACATGTACAAAGGCCACGAAGTGGTTTACACAGACAGCTCGATGGCTGATACTCACATCGGCTTCACGTATTGTCCATGGAGGAGATATTGAACAACATTCCTTGCCCGCTGGCTGCAGTGTTTTCACTGCTGAGCTGGTGGCTATATCTCGTGCTCTTGACCACATCTGTTCATGCCATGGGGACTCTTTTCTTCTATGTACTGACTCCTTGTGCAGCGTAAAAGCTCTCTACCAGTGCTAGCCTTGTCATCCTTTGATAGCGACCATCCAGGAATCCATCTATGGCCTGGAACCGTCCGGTCGTTCATTGGTGTTTCTCTGGACTGCAGGTCACACCGGAATCCCAGGCAACAAACTTGCCGACAGGCAGGCCATACTGGCTATGTGGAAACCACTTATGGAGATCGGCTTCTCTGCAACTGACCTGCGTTCAGTACTACGCCATAAGGTTTGGCGGCTTTGGCAGACAAAATGGTATAACCTCAGCACGCACAACAGACTGCATGCCATTAATGAGACTACGAATGTGTGGCAGTCCTTCATGCGGTCCTCTCGCAGGGACTCTGTTTTTTTTTTCTGCCGACTCTGCATTGTCCACACTTAGGTGACACCCGGCTACCTCCTGTGATGACCCACCTCAATGTCGGTGCGGTGCCCAGCCGACAGTGGCCCATATCTTGGTGAGCTGTCCTCCTTTGGCTGCCCTGCGATGGACTCTTCAGTTACCGGACTCGTTGCCATTAATTTTAGCGGACAACGCCTCATCGGCTAATTTAGTTTTACGTTTTATACGTGACGGTAGGTTTTATCATTCTATATAAGTTTTGTCCCTTTGTGTTCTCCACTCTAATGCTTTTAGGGTGGATGTTTTAATATGTCACAGAGGGGCTGGCTTTTCCTTTTTATTCTCGTGGTCGGCCAGCCATAGTCATCTGCTCTCTTGTTTTTATCCCTTCCACCCATTTCTTGCTTCTCTCTGTGGTTTTCTTTCCCTGCTTTGTCCATAGTAGTGTTGGTTGTCCTTCTGTTGTTCTTCTGGTTCTTCCTTTCTCCTGTTATTGTGCTGTAAGTCTCCTTTTTCCTGACCACACTCTTCAACGTAGAAATTCCATTTTCAGAAGAAAATTAACCAAAGCACTCCTGCACCTCTTGTCAGGAATTTTTTCGCAAATATCAATTCACCTGTTGAATATTGTGCATACTACAGTGAAAAAGTGCGTTTTAACTGTTATTCCAGAGACATATTCAAAGAAAACAATTTTGAACCACGTTTCATCAGTATCAAAAGTACATGGTAGACAAATCAAGAAATGTGAGGTCTGCAAAAGGAGTCTTTGGAAGACCATATCCCTATTATGGTCATCCTGTAGAAGCAGCTCAAGTTCAAATAGTGCAGTCATTTTATTTGGGAGATGAATGGGACTGTTCTCGTCAGAGTGCCAACAAAAAGACATTATAACAGCTGAAGGTCAAAAAGATGTGAAAGGAAAGAGGTATACAACTCACAGTATTAAAGAAACTTTTGCAATTTATAAGAACAACTATACAACTTCACATATTGGAAGATCAAAATTTTATGGACTATGGCCTAAGTGAGTAGTTACACACACACACACACACACCACACACACACACACACACACACACACACACACACACACACACACACACACACAGAGAGAGAGAGAGAGAGAGAGAGAGAGAGAGAGAGAGAGAGAGAGAGGTCTGTGTGTGTGTGTGTGTGTGTGTGTGTGTGTGTGTGTGTGTGTGTGTACTGCACAAATTTTGAACTTCATGTGGTAACTTTGAAGCGTTTACTGAAGCATGTGACATGTCCGTTGGGCGTGTGAAGTCATTAGTAGTCTGTGATGTAAAGTGAGATGCTTGTGTCAAGAATGTGGTGTTCACTTTCTGTTTGCGATGTTTTGAGGATTGTAGTGCTCCAGTTCCTATTGGTTCAATAGAAAGGCCTCACTCTATATCAAAGGAAGATACTGAAGCTGTGGAACACATTTTTAGTTCATTGACCGACTAATTTCAGTACAAAACACAGTGTACAGAAGTTGCATAATTGAAACCTTTTAAGTCTTTGGAGCTTTCACATACATTTTGGAAGTATCTAAAATGCTTGAAAAACCACTCTTACTCACGTTTCAAACCTAAAATTGTTACATAAGGCTAGGTTTTGATTTTTATGAGCCTGTTATGTGATAATGTGGTAATAAAACAGGTTTTATGTGTGGTAAAAATTTCGTTTGTTTATAAAACCTGGCGAAAGGCTATTTACAATTTGTACAGAAGCCAGATGGCAATTATAAGAGTTCAGGGGCATGAAAGTGAAACATTGGTTGGGAAGGGAATGAGACAGGGTTGTAGCCTATCCTCGATGTTGAGCAAGCAGTAAAGGAAACAAAAGAAAAATTTGGAGTTGGAATTAAAATCCACAGAGAAGAAATAATAACTTTGTGGTTCACCAATGACATTGTAATTATGTCAGAGACGGAAGGATTTGGAAGAGCAGTTGAACGGAATGGATAGTGTCTTGAAAGGAGGATATAAGATGAACATCAACAAAAGCAAAACGAGCATAATGGAGTGTAGTTGAATTAAGTCGGGTGATGCTGAGGGAATTAGATTAGGAAATGACACTTAAAGTAGTAGATGAGTTCTGCTATTTGGGGAGCAAAATAACTGATGATAGTCAAAGAAGAGAGGGTATAAAATGTAGACTGGCAATGGCAAGGAAAGCATCTCTGAAGAAGAGAAATTTGTTAACATCAAGTATTGATTTAAGTGTCAGGAAGTCGTTTCTGAAAGTATTTGTATGGAGTGTAGCCATGTATGGAAGTGAAACATGGGCTATAAATAGATTGGACAAGAAGAGAATAGAAGCTTTCGAAATGTGGTGCTACAGATGAGTGCTGAAGATTAGATGGGTAGATCACATAACTAATGAGGAGGTATTGAATAGAATTGGGGAGAAGAGGAGTTTGTGGCACAGCTTGACAAGATGAATGGACCACTTGGTAGGACATGTTCTGAGGCATCAAGGATCACAAATTTAGCATTGGAGGGCAGTGTGGAAGGTAAAAATCATAGAGGGAGACCAAGAGATGAATACACAAAGCAGATTTAGAAGGATGTAGGTTGCAATAAGTTCTGGGAGACGAAGAAGCTTGCACAGGATAGAGTAGCATGGAGAGCTGCATCAAACCAGTCTGAGGACTGAAGACCACAACAACAACATAAAACCTGTCCAACCTAAAAGTGGAAGCCCTCCTTTTCAGGGGATGTAGAACTATATGGTACTAATCAACAGAAAAATAAATTTTGTGGACTGGCATTTATGAAAAAGAAAAATTTCATAAATTATAAAGTTCAGAATGCTATAGTAAAAGAACTTTGACAGCTAAGTCCAAATGGGGGATTTCTTTGTAATCATAAAGCAGTTATCTTTCAAATAAAAAAACAATAAAATATCTAGAAATGTTCCAGAGATTCACCATTTTAAAAATTTTCCAAAATTCACATCTTCAAAATGGTATGCGCAGTGTCATCTTTGGAAGGCTGTATCTCGGAGCAGAAATCTTTTGGAGAAACAAACAAATGCATGTTCCTTATTTAGTCCTTCATTTTAAGGGGATACGGAATCGGATTTTGGGTTAAAAAATCGATTTGTTTTTTATTGGCGTATTATATTCTGCCATGTTTCCTCTTTAAAATGACGTATCATACATAGCTCTACTACAATTATAACTATTTTATTTTTATATATTTGTGAGATCGGGTATTGCGCTTTAGTTATACACGTCTCTCGTGGCTGACCATGAACTTTTTGGTAGTACCTTTAAAGTGACATGAATTCAAATATCCCGGTTTCCAGCGACTATTTATACACTAGTTGCCCGAAAATGTTTCTCTCTGGTTTCCTCAAGTTACTCTTTGACTTTGTGGCGGGACTGTTTTGTAAACAGTGTGATATAAGAAAGTAGTTGTTGTTGAGTTATTTCGTATTTAGTGCTTCATTTTTCGCAGTGAAAATGCCTAGAGCTAAAGCAAAAGTATTTAAAAAGCGTGTGAACTGGCAAAAGAAAAGAAATAATGATTCATTAGCAAAGCAAAGCAGTTCATCATCATCACTGTTGGAAAATGTGAATCCACTTATTACTGATTTGCCGAACGAACTTACACCAAATGAAAACAGTGCTTCTCATAAAAAACTAAGAGATTTGGAAGAGAAATATAATTTACTTGATAGAGGGAATGAAGTTTTTGAACTCATTGATACGAATATATTGTGTGAAGCTCTTGAAAACAGTTTGTGCTGCAAAAAATGTCATGGAAACGTTTCTCTGAAAGTAGAATCCCATGTTGGCCTGGCTGCCCAGTTTAATTTAATATGCAGTGTTTGTAAATACAGCTGTAAGTTTCCAAGTTCGGTTTCAGTAACTGTAAATAATGGATACAAGAAAACTGAACTTTATAGTGTAAATATTAGGTTAGTTTATGGATTGCGAGCAATTGGTAAGGGCAAAGCAGCTGGTGATATGCTATGTGGTGTTCTAAATCTTCCAAGTGCACCTTCAAAGTTTGAAGCTTACAATTATGTACTAGGATCTGCAGTTGAAGATGTAGCACAGAAGTCAATGCAGGTTGCTGTGGAAGAAGCAGTGGAAGAAAATGACGGCAGTCGTGACCTCACAGTGGCGTTTGATGGCACGTGGCAGAAAAGGGGCCACACCTCCAACAATGGTGTTGTAACAGCAACTAGTGTTGATACTGGCAAGGTTATTGATGTTGCAATAATGTCTAAATACTGTAGGTGCACAGGCAGGCTGAAAAATGAACACAGTGATGACTGTATTGCTAATTATTATGGTAGTAGTGGTGGCATGGAGGTTGCTGGGGTGAAGAAAATTTTTCATCGCTCTTCACAGTGGTATAATGTTCGCTATGTCAAATATCTGGGAGATGGTGACTCTAAAGCATTCAAAGAAGTTTTGGAAAGCAAACCATATGGGAACAGTGTAAATATAAGCAAACTTGAATGTATAGGACATGTGCAGAAGAGAATGGGTGCCAGGCTGAGAAGGTTAAAATCAGTTATGAAAGGGAAAAAACTAGATGATGGGAAAACCTTGGATGGCAGAGGAAGATTGACTGATTCCAAATAGACCACATTCAGAACTGCTATGGCCTTGCAATCAGGCAAAATACAGGCAATCTTGAAGAAATGAGGAGAGCTATATGGGCTTTATATTTCCACACCGCATCCACGGATGAGCATCCACAACATGGTTTGTGCCCCAAAGGTGAAAACAGCTGGTGTAAATACAATAGGGGACTAACAACAGGAGAGAAATACATTCACCACCACAGTCTACCATCAGCCATCATGGCAGAAATAAAGCCCATTTTCAGAGATCTGGCTGACAGAAGTCTTCTGATGAAATGTCTTCACGGAAAAACGCAGAACCCCAACGAGTGCTTGAATAGTGTGATACGGCATCGTCTCCCAAAAACAGTGTTTGTCGGAATTAATACACTACATTTTGGTGTGTATGATGCTGTGGCAACCTTCAATCTTGGAAATATAACTAAATGCCAGGTCCTTCAAAAGTTGGGTATGTGTGTTGGTTCCCGTACGGTACGTGCTATGTTCTTTTTAGATCAGCACAGACTAAGGCATGCTGATAATATAATCAAGACATTAGTGAAAAAAGCAAGACAGGTGCAGAGGGGTGCCAAAAGAAGACTTGAAGATGATTATGAAGACTGTGAAGGGGGTATTAGCTACGGATCAGGAATGTTTTAACCTTCTTTCTCCGTTTCCCGTAAGTTTACTTTTTACTTCATCTAGGAACATTATCTCAGGTACTGGTCAACCTAGAAGTCTGAAATTTTTATGACGTAGTGACATAGGTCCCTATTACATACTGAAACAACGATTTTTTAATTACTTGATTTACAAAAGACTTAGGGGTGATAGTCTAGTAAAAAGCGATGGAAAAAATTTACTTAAAAATAAATGTACAATATCTCTGTAAGAAAATACTTTGACAATAAACTGTTGTTTCAGTATTGTTGTAACATATGAATGCACATACAGTAAAATTTTTACCTCTCTGTCTCCAGTAGTTTGTGAGAAAATGTTCCCTATAGTAGGCATATATTAACATTGCGGGGATAGGTGATTCCGTATCCCCTTAACATATACTAAATTCAATAACATCGGAGACTATGAAGGTAAGATTTTTTCCTAGCCTGACTGAATTGATATGGACTTGCCTAAAGGTGGTGATAACATGAAAGAAAACATAAAATCTTGGAAATGTTGTAACATGGAATTGTTAATGACTGGAAAGTGACATATTGAGAGAATAGGACTTCTATTCTGTCGGACATAAGTGGGAAAACATATAATGCGGAGTGTAAAAATATGATTTTACTATATTTACACCACAGTTTCGCAGTATTTCATTTCTTGTTGAGTGAGTGCTTGGTGGCAGCCGATTTGCTTGGTTGTAGTAAGATGTGTTTCTAATTTTATTTGCATGGTATGCAATA
This sequence comes from Schistocerca piceifrons, assembly GCF_021461385.2. NCBI lineage: Eukaryota > Metazoa > Arthropoda > Insecta > Orthoptera > Acrididae > Schistocerca > Schistocerca piceifrons. Next base: position 1,020,314,293 of record NC_060138.1, on the reverse strand, counting down.
CACACCTGCCTTTTGGAGACGTAAATTATCTTTAGCATTATAAAGTATCCAATGGAGCGAAATACACTGGATGCCATATTTCCTTTGGAAGCTACTGATATCTCTGTGTATTTGGCCAACATAAGGTAGATAAGCAGTTTTTGCCTTCTCTTCTTTGGTCCCTCAACCTCTTTCTTAGGCATTATTGATATTAACTGCATTGCTTGTTCAGTTTATATGAGGACCCATTCCTTCAGGACATCATTTGTAGATGTTGTAATTCGTTTGCAAGGCTCTTGTTGTATGGATGTCTTGGAGATCTGTGGACTAAATTCTCAAGCATAATATTTTTGTCATTAATGGTGATGGCTTAAGGTTTTTTATATCCGGTCAGTGTGTGTAGGTTTTCTGTATGCTACGTGACTTCGGGAACTGTCCATTCTTCTCTTAACTGACAAATCAAGGAAAGGTAGTTGGTCCTCCTTTTCAGTTTCCATCATGAATTTTATTACGATGGATAGTTTTCCAGAAATAAGGCTTTTCTGGTCCATGTGGCCCCAACACAAATGTGTTGTCCACATACTGAAAGAAAGATATTGGTTTCAACTTGGCCAATTCTAGTGACTTCGGTTTGAAGTATTTTGTGCTGCAGTTCATCGCAGGAGGCGATTACGGGCTACCCATTGCCACACCATCATGTTCTTGATATTTTCTGTCGAGCAGCAGGAAGTGGTACCATCATTAAGAGGGAGACTACATCAGAACTGCCCCTACTGTCTGTATCCTGCACCCACAATTGAGGCAGCATACAAAATTAGCAAAGTTGCAAATATGGTATTCACACTTCCCTACGTTTTCAGAGACTTTGTGCCAATATTCTAACTATGGGTCTTAGAGGAATACTTTCCTTGTGTACCTTAGGAAGGCTGTATACGTGTGATGATATTGCTGCTCATGTTTTGAGACCCGTTATGATACATGGCAAATGTGACTCTTTGAGAAGAATGCTAAAGGACACAGTGGGTGTCGGGAGTCGAATTCGGCTATAAACAGCAGTGAGAGTCCAACAATAGTTGTCTGGTTAGAGTCCATGTAGTGAATACACAAACAGCAAAACTTAAAACAGCTAAATGCGGTGACTTTGCTGGCCATTGAAATGTTGAAATGTAGTGCATAAAGTGGGAACAACAATTTGACATAACCCCGGAACCACATCATTAACTAGTTGGACTGAGAAAGTGACTGAGCTCACATCACTCCATTCTATAAGGAGGAATTTTCCATTACACACACAGATTAGATAACCTCTTTGAGAAGAAAGATACACCCAGTATGCTAACCTTCATAACAAGGTGTTGAGATAAACAAGCTGCACCTATATTTGCTAAAATAAAGCATCATGTTAATACCAGCAGCAAATAGAATACGTGCCATGCAAGCCCGGCTCTAATACAGTAGGGAATTTGTGACACCTGATGAATGCTAGATGACACTTTAAAAAGCTCATTCACCTTCACCAACTCATTCGAGCCAAACACTACATATTCTTCGGAATGGGTTGACAATATAACATGATCACAAGCAGAATCAGTGAAGTTGAAAATAACTGTACACCAGAAAGTGAAATTTGATCACCTGCAGAAGAATCCAAGACAGATTGCAGGAAGTGATACTGTAATTTAACTGACAGACAAGTGGACAAGGATACAGTGAAAATCCTTGCTAAAGGGCTAAATTTTGCAGCAACCCAAAAAATTATTCTAGTTGCAGATTGCATAAGCTCCATGGAGGCAGAAGAGGTTCACCACAAAACGTGGAGCATTTAACAAGGCATCAGTATTAAGATCAAACATCTCCAAGGAAGAAAGAATAGCATTTAGAAAGCTCCAGGAGGACAATGAAACTGTAGTTCCGCCAGTGAAGGGCATTGCTGTGGTCCTATTGTCGTGTGGACTACAAAAGAAAGTTTTAGTCTTATGAATGACATTGCATACTGACGTATGCCTATCTTAAGAATAAAATAAAGAGGAAGCTGATGCTTCTCAATGAGTCAGGCATACCGTGTAAAAGCATTAAGGTCTTGGAACATGAGCAGTGGTGCCATCAGCCTATATGGCCTTCCTAAGGTACGTAAGGAAGGAATTCCTCTAATAACCGTAGTTAGAAATATTTGTGCACGTACATGCCAGGCAGCAAAATACCTGATGGCATTCTTGGTAGACAAGTAGGGAAGTTCAGACACCACATTCACAATTTTTCAGACTGTTACACTACATCTGTTGAGGCTCCAGGATACAAGTAATATGATCTCCCTGTTCACGAGTTTTCCATTTTAGGATTCCTTGGAACTAATCATAGATAAGTTTGGCAGTTGTTTCAAAGAACTTTTTAGGCATGATATGACATACATATTTTCTATTTGGTGAAAAATATTATGAACTATAACCAATGGTATGATGATTGTGTAATCACGTTGAAGTAAAGACACAAATATCTGCCAAGTTGATACCAATGTGTTTCCATCGGTACGTGGATGACATATTTGCGATGTGGCCAAATGGAGCAAAAAGAAACTAGAGTTCCTAGCACATCTAAATTCTATTTATAGTAATGTAAAATAAATGATGGAAGTTGCAAAAGAGCCAACTACCATTCCTCGATGTGTTAGAGAATAACGAACAGATCCCTGTGTCACAGTGTGTATGGGAAACTTATAGGCCCTGGCCTTTATCTCCATCTGTTATAAGAAATTCGGTGCTTAAGACTGGTTCGTATCACTTGAGACAAATGAACCTTGCTGAAGAATTACACCATCTACAAATAGTGATCTGAAGGAGTAGGGACTCAGATCATCCACATCTACATTTATACTCTGCAAGCCACCCAACGGTGTGTGGCGGAGGGCACTTTACGTGCCACTGTCATTACCTCCCTTTCCTGTTCCAGTCGCGTATGGTTCGCGGGAAGAACGACTGTCTGAAAGCCTCCGTGCGCGCTCTAATCTCTCTAATTTTACATTTGTGATCCCCTCGGGAGGTATAAGTAGGGGGAAGCAATATATTCAATACCTCATCCACAAACGCACCCTCTCAAAACCTGGCGAGCAAGCTACACCGCGATGCAGAGCGCCTCTTGCAGAGTCTGCCACTTGAGTTTGCTAAACATCTCCGTAACGCTATCACGGTTACCAAATAACCCTGTGACAAAACGCGCCGCTCTTCTTTGGATCTTCTCTATCTCCTCCGTCAACCCGATCTGGTACGGATCCCACACTGATGAGCAGTACTCAAGTATAGGTCGAACGAGTGTTTTGTAAGCCACCTCCTTTGTTGATGGACTTCATTTTCTAAGGACTCTCCCAATGAATCTCAACCTGGTACCCGTCTTACGAACAATTAATTTTATATGATCATTCCACTTCAAATCGTTCCGCACACATACTCCCAGATATTTTACAGAAGTAACTGCTACCACTGTTTGTTCCGCTATCATATAATCATACAATAAAGGATCCTTCTTTCCATGTATTCACAATACATTACATTTGTATATTTTAAGGGTCAGTTGCCACTCCCAGCACCAAGTGCCTATCCGCTGCAGATCTTCCTGCATTGCGCTACAATTTTCTAATGCTGCAACTTCTCTGTATACTACAGCATCATCCGCGAAAAGCCGCATGGAACTTCCGACACTATCTACTAAGTCATTTATATGTATTGTGAAAAGCAATGGTCCCATAACACTCCCCTGTGGCACGCGAGAGGTTACTTTAATGTCTGTAGACGTCTCTCCATTGATAACAACATGCTGTGTTCTGTTTGCTAAAAACTCTTCAATCCAGCCACACAGCTGGTCTGATATTCCGTAGGCTCTTACTTTATCAGGCGACAGTGCGGAACTGTAAGTCAAGGAAAATGGCATCTACCTGGGAGCCTGTATCTAATATTTTCTGGGTCTCATGAACAAATAAAGCGAGTTGGGTCTCACACGATCGCTGTTTCCGGAATCCATGTTGATTCCTACAGAGTAGTTTCTGGGTTTCCAAAAACGACATGATACTCGAGCAAAAAACATGTTCTAAAATTCTCCAACAGATCGACGTCAGAGATATAGGTCTATAGTTTTGTGCATCTGCTCGACGACCCTTCTTGAAGACTGGGACTACCTGTGCTCTTTTCCAATCATTTGGAACCTTCCATTCCTCTAGAGACTTGCGGTACAGGGCTGTTAGAAGGGGGGCAAGTTCTTTCGCGTACTCTTGTGTAGAATCGAATTGGTATCCCGTCAGGTCCGGTGGACTTTCCTCTGTTGAGTGATTCCAGTTGCTTTTCTATTCCTTGGACACTTATTTTGATGTCAGCCATTTTTTCTTTTGTGCGAGGATTTAGAGAAGGAACTGCAGTGCGGTCTTCCTCTGTGAAACAGCTTTGGAAAAAGGTGTTTAGTATTTCAGCTTTACGCGTGTCATCCTCTGTTTCAATGCCATCATCATCCTGGAGTGTCTGGATATGCTGTTTCGGGCCACTTACTGATTTAACGTAAGACCAGAACCTCCTAGGATATTCTGTCAAGTCGGTACATAGAATTTTACTTTCGAATTCACTGAACGCTTCATGCATAGCCCTCCTTACGCTAACTTTGACATCGTTTAGCTTCTGTTTGTCTGAGAGGTTTTGGCTGCGTTTAAACTTGGAGTGATGCTCTCTCTGCTTTCGTAGTAGTTTCCTAACTTTGTTGTTGTACCACGATGGGTTTTTCCCGTCCCTCACAGTTTTACTCGGCATGTACCTGTCTAAAACGCATTTTACGATTGCCTTAAACTTTTTCCATAAACACTCAACATTGTCAGTGTCTGAACAGAAATTTTCGTTTTGATCTGTTAGGTAGTCTGAAACCTGCCTTCTATTACTCTTGCTAAACAGATAAACCTTCCTCCCTTTTTTTATATTCATATTAACTTCCATATTCAGGGATGCTGCAACGGCCCTGTGATCACTGATCGCCTGTTCTGCACATACAGAGTCGAAAAGTTCGGGTCTGTTTATCAGTAGGTCCAAGATGTTATCTCCATGAGTCGGTTCTCTGTTTAATTGCTCGAGGTAATTTTCGGATAGTGCACTCAGTATAAGGTCACTCGATGCTCTGTCCCTACCACCCGTCCTAAACATTTGAGTGTCCCAGTCTATATCTGGTAAATTGAAATCTCCACCTAAGACTATAACATGCTGAGAAAATTTATGTGAAATGTATTCCAAATTTTCTCTCAGTTGTTCTGCCACTAATGCCGCTGAGTCGTGAGGTCGGTAAAAGGAGCCAACTATTAACCTAGCTCGGTTGTTGAGTGTAACCTCCACCCATAATAATTCACAGGAACTATCCACTTCTATTTCACTACAGGGTAAACTACTACAAACAGCGACGAACACTCCACCACCGGTTGCATGCAATCTATCCTTTCTAAACACCGTCTGTACCTTTGTAAAAATTTTGGCAGAATTTCTCTCTGGCTTCAGCCAGCTTTCTGTACCTATAACGATTTCAGCTTCGGTGCTTTCTATCAGTGCTTGAAGTTCCGGTACTTTACCAACGCAGCTTCGACAGTTTACAATTACAATACCGATTGCTGCTTGGTCCCTGCATGTCCTGACTTTGCCCCGCACCCGTTGAGGCTGTTGCCCTTTCTGTACTTGCCCAAGGCCATCTAACCTTAAAAAACTGCCCAGTCCACGCCACACAATCCCTGCTACCCATGTAGCTGCTTGCTGCGTGTAGTGGACTCCTGACCTATCCAGCGGAACCTGAAACCCCACCACCCTATGGCGCAAGTCGAGGAATCTGCAGCCCACACGGTCGCAGAACCGTCTCAGCCTCTGATTCAGACCCTACACTCGGCTCTGTACCAAAGGTCCGCAGTCAGTCCTGTCGGCGATGCTGCAGATGGTGAGCTCTGCTTTCATCCCGCTAGCGAGACTGGCAGTCTTCACCAAATCAGATAGCTGCCGGAAGCCAGAGAGGATTTCATCATATTGAACAGGTGATGCAGTCAAAATAAAGAACCCCAGAGAAAGAAGTTGAACCCGAGACCAAGCAAGAGAAGCCAAAAATTTCTTCTTTGCGTTATGCTGTCCCTGAAGGCTCCTATGGAAACATGACATTCAGTTTATATTGCTTCCGTCAATTAAGATGAAAAGTATTCTTTGTAACATTAAAGATAATTGATTCCCTGTAAGGTGAGTGCATGTTTTCATTCCCCTTGTGATTATGGCATATCATACATGGGACGGACTACGACAACAGTCGAGAAGAGACACAAAGAAAATCAGCAACACACTCAACTAAAACAACCAAACAAATCAGAATATAATAATGAAATGAAATATTGAGAGACCATGGTTCAAATGACAGTGTCTGGGATAGCATAGTTAAGCAGGCTATTGAAATAATCAGTAAACCTAATAAACAGAGGTGGTTTTAATTTAAATAAGGCTTGGGGTCCGGCACTAAGTTTATTAAAATCTTGTTGCTCATAACATCTACCAGAGCTGGTAAATGCTGAGAGGATTTCCATATCTTGGAATATCAGTGAGAGCTCTGAAAAACAACAGTATCAAAGAACATAATATATTGAAAGACAAATCACATACTTTTAAATGCATAGTAGATTTTCTAGCCCGTGGAAATTTGTAACTGTTCCATTACATGAGGTTAGCTGTCTTTGAAAAAATATTGAAATGAATGTGAGTAATTTGTGTGGAGGTACACTACACCTTGGGGGTGAGTGTATGTAACACAGTGGCATTAAAGTTTCATCACGCGAAAGACAGAAAGAAAATTTGTTACAGAAGTTCTGTGTAGATTAGCTCGTGTTAGCTACTTCATCGTAAAAATTGCTGCACAGTAGTAGTAAAGTGTCTCTAGAAGATGGAATATTGATAGTGTCGTTTTGAGAGTTATAGTCTGATAGGTGTGAAATGGTCCAACTACTCTCTGAAAATATGTTCCATTATTTAGAGTATTTAATTTTATAAAGCAGTTTCAAATATGGCCATATGTAACTCATTGTTAATTTAGGAGTGAAGGCAATGGATATAAATGTGGTATGGAAAGTTCTGATGGCAAAATATGTTACCTTTACCTCTGAGTTATTTACATTCTGGGAGAACTTTCCACAGCATTTTTATGTTTCTATTAATTAACAGCGGGATACAGTTTACAATCTTGGTTTGTACTTTGTCGAGTACAGATTTGTACATATCATGCCAATAACAAAAGTCTGTGGTAAAGACAGCTGGTTATAGATGTGTGTGAGCGTTGATTACCATCTGCATTTCTTACTTAACATTTGTCTAGATGCACATTCTTTCTCCATATTAGGTTTGCTTCCTATACTAGACATTCTTCTATCTGTGATTTTGAATCATTGTATGAGGTTTTCTTGTACTTAATTGGAATTGTATTAATTTACTGACAACAAGGAATGGATTATGGTCATTATATGGATTGTCGTATAAAGTATCATACCGTAGAGAACTCCTGCAAATGAGTGTTATGAAACTGTTTGTATTTCTTTAAACTGTCATGGGACTGCAGGACTCTTGAATCAGCCGGGAACATTGTACATAGAGCGTGTTAGTGCCAATCATTTGTTTGCGTGATGTTGCTCTGACTATCCAAATCATTTTCATATTTTATGCTGCCATTTGGAATCATTCTGACCTCCAGATATGCAGCTGCCCAAGAAACTCAAATCTAGACTCCAGTACGTGTGGCATCAGTCTATGGTGGTGTCTCAGGTTGAAGTAGCAACAAAGCAGTACTTCCTTTCAAAATGCTTTGGAACATTTGAAAAGTATTAGAGGTACAATAACTTTTAAATGAAGTTTCACAGGATTTCGCATAGTCGTTATTGTTCATTAAGTAGTGATTGTAATACTGCTTGTATGAGTGTTATAATTTGGCATTATTTTCAGAGACTTCAAGCAAAAATCATAAAGCTAGTTGATGTTTCATATGGAGGAGAGAATGGATTTAATCAAGCAATTGAGTTAGCTGCTGAATCTCTTCAGAATGTGAAATTCATTCAGGAAAAGAAGCTTATTGGTATGTAGTATTTTTTAATAAATGTTACTTTTTATCTGGGTTTTCAAAATGTACTTGAAGTTGGAATCCATTGTAAAATTCATGGCGGCTCTTCAGTATTTTGTGTTTTACAGGACGTTATTTTGATGAGATCAGTCAAGACACTGGAAAATATTGCTTTGGTGTTGAAGACACTTTAAGAGCGTTGGAGCTGGGGTCTGTAGAAACTCTGATCTGTTGGGAAAACCTAGATATTCAGAGATACGTGTTGAAAAACCATGTGACCTCAGAGGAGAAAATACTGCATTTAACTCCAGAACAAGAGAAAGACAAGACTCATTTCACTGATAGAGAGGTAAGATATTTCTCCTTTACAGAATGCATTTGAACTTCCAGATATTCCACCCTGGGGGTGGGGGGGGGGGGGTGGGGGGGAAGAAGGGGGGGGGTGTACAGCTGTACAAATGTAATGAAAGAGGAACAATTTTGTTTATACCAATTGGTATGTACCTTTATTCAGTAAAACAAGCCCACACAATACATTTTCTAGTGGCAATTTCTTTGTTGAAGTTGATGGCATGACACTAGGTGCACAGACTTTGTCGAGGACATTTCCTACGTATGGGAAACACAGATGGAACAATGCCAAATGTTTGTGTCTGGTGTTATTGTAAAGTGAAAACTGAAAATGTAACTCACTGTAGACTTCAATAAATGGCAACAGGAGTGTGCCACCAAACAAAATGGTGCACAAATGAGTTTCCTTGCCTGTAGCATTGCAGGAGTGAAATCCAGAAAATATTTTGCGTACAGCAGCAAGACCATTAAGCTGTGACATATCCTTCAATGGGGAATTCCAATCTGGTTTTTCACTGATGATTCTAATAGCAGTAGTTCTATACTGTGTAATGTCTGTAAATATGTAATATATTTAGTTTGTCATTCAGGATGTGGAAATTTTCTTGTAATTATATACTCATTCATATTTTGCAGAGTGGAGTTGAACTCGAGTTAGTAGAATGCCAACCTCTTTTAGAATGGCTGGCAAACAATTATAAAAGTTTTGGTGCTACACTTGAAATTATAACGGACAAATCGCAGGAGGGTTCTCAGTTTGTCAGAGGATTTGGTGGCATAGGAGGTATGTGTAAATGACTTTTTCTCAGAACAACTGTACATAAATTACACATTTTACATTGCAATGAAATTCCATAAATAACATTATTTCTCCTCTTTATTCACATCTTTAAGTTTGATGCTTAGTGTTGAGCTAAAAGGTGCAAAATACAATGGTTTCTGCATAGTACTGCATATCTTAATATATTTTTCCATAGTTGTAAACAAGGGCCCAGCTAGGGACTGCACTACAAACTTCTGAATATAATTAAAGGACTGTTATTTATATTTGTCAGGTGGTCTGTTTTGCACTTTTTAGTGGGTTGCTCTTCAGTGAATTTTATTGGACTTGACAGTGCAATATGTACCTTTGCACTGTTTTCTCTCCCTTGTGATTGCTCAAATTGAAGAGTTGTTGAGGTCACGATAAATGTTGTGTTTTCATTCAGGAATTCTGCGCTACAAAGTTGACTTCCAGTCTCTTCAGGCAGATGAGCCTTTGGATGATGTCGACCTAGATGATTACTAAGATCTTTTGGCAGATCACATTTCATAAGGTAGTTAAGGCAGTGCCCCGCACTTGATAGTTGCTGTAGTTTCTGCTGCCTGTACTGCCACAGTTTAGCATTTTGTTGTTTCTGCACTTTTGCATTTGTGCTTTTAGTTTTCTTAAATTCATTTTATTTTTGTGTTATAAATATACATATAAATGAGAATGTGTAAATTTTCTGTTAGTTGGTCTTAAAAATGAATGTTCAATGAATTAAGATCAGATTACTTCAGATTAGCTGGAGAATGTAGGTTTCAGTTATTTTACAGATTTTGCAGTCATTTTAGATGTTCAGTATATTACTGGGCGGTTCATCCTTTGCCTGTAGACAGTGAGCTCCTGTAATAATATTTTACATGAATTATCCAAGTATAGTAGTCTTCCAAATCACTAAATATTTAATCAGGATGATTGTATCAGAATGACAGTTCAAAGCAATAGAAAAAAGTTACTTTTGATAATGCATTTCAGTAATTCCTGTTAAATTTCTGATACTTGGCTGGGGACTTACTTCTGACTAAACCAAATTTCTACATGCTTTTTCTTGAAGGGGGAGAGTTAGTCTGCAGTCCTTTACTCATTTTTGGTTGGAAGCTTCTGAGTTATTTAGTATGGCATGCTATATTTGCATGGTTCATAGATTTGTTGAGATCACATTTTGTAACCGTTGAGCACGACTGAAGTATTTCCATTTTCAATGCATTTTGTCTCTTAAATTAGAAAAGCATTCAACATATTCTTACAAATGATTGACTTATTTGTATGTGTTGTAAGTTGTTTATGAAATTAAACTTGACTAATCCAGAGCAGAAGCAAATACCATCTGTATTGTAATGCTATATCCTTTCAGAATCAGTGGACAGACTGTCCTTGTCTTCAGTCAGTATTTTTATTTTAATGTGGGTTTTTGTGTTTCCAACAAAGATAGTATGTCAATTATGTCTGTTGGCTGACAGCATTTCCTTTGTTGCTGTTATTACAGTAGTGGTGTAGTTTTTTTAGAGTGTGGGAGTATTTTGTGTTGCCCTGCAGTGTGCCTTTTGTTATTCCTTTTGTCATTCCCAGAATCTGTAATTAACATAAAGTAGACTTGTATCCGTAGTGTGTAGTTTGTTAGTTGGCAATATAAACACTCGAGATACACTTGCTTCCTGTTTCTTTTACTGAATTTTGTAGAATGTAGTTGTTTGTTGGCAAAACTTATGTTGAACTGTTATAAACAACATTTGTGTTATACAGCAAGAAAAGTAATTACTTTCTGCGAATATTGTTTATCAAAAAACAGGAGTATGCTGCTATTATAACTGACAACATTTGTCTGCTGAGTTGTGTTTAGTCATTCACAATAAAGCTTTTGTGTGTAAAATTTGGCACTGATCTCTTAATAAGCATTAGGAGTGGTTAACAACTGTTAAAAGGGAATTAATGAGCCATAAATAGAAGTCGGTGAATTCTCTCTCTCTCTCTCTCTCTCTCTCTCTCTCTCTCTCTCTGAGCACTGATTAATAATGAAAAGCAATGAGAACAAGAAAAATTACAAACTGTAGTAATAAGACACAAACACATGGTTTTGAGGATTTTATATTAAATAACAGAAGCATTGCATTGAACAGTTGTGGAACTTAATCATTAAGTGACATAATGCGGAGCAGCTTTGGATTTTATAGTTCCTAAATTTCTTGTGATGGGACTGTAGTAGGAGGTAAGGTGGGATGAAAACGATGAGAAAAAATGAAACTTCCTGGCAGATCAAAACTGTGTGCCGGACCGAGACTCGAACTTGGAACTTTTGCCTTTCACAGGCAAGTGCTCTGCCAACTGAGCTACCCAAGCATGACTCACGACCCATCCTCACAGCTTCAATTCTACAAGTACCTCGTCTCCTACTTTCCAAACTTCACAGAAGCTCTTCTGCGCACCTTGCAGAAATAGCACTCCTGGAAGAAAGGATATTGCAGAGACATGGCTTAGCCACAGCCTGGGGATGAGAAAAAATACCAAATAGTTCATTTAGCAAACAGTTAAAATGTAACACTTAGTGTATTACTGACACTAGTTGTAAGAATTTCACCAAAAGTACAGGGCAAGAAAAAATTGTGGGGAAAGTCTGATCTTGTGACTGCAGTGAATGGAAAAACTTCCTTGTTGCTTAAAGATACCTGGAGTGGTATGTTGGAAGCAGCATACCGATTGGATGTTCAAGACTTGGTAATACTAGATTTAATTAATCAGTAATCTGTTGTACTGTAGTATTTCAAATATTCTGAAGGGAAACGTGTAAGAAAAGATGGAGCTCTCCAGTTATTATTTTAATCTGAATTTTATTAGCTAATATTAGAGGAGGAAAGTTGCTACTCACCATATAGCAGAGAGGCCAAGCCGCGATACACAACAAAAAGATTCACACTATTACAGCTTTCGGCCATTAAGACCTTTGTCAGCTACACACACACACACACACACACACACACAAACACACACACAAACACACACACACACACACACACACACACACACACACGAATGCAACTTGCACTCATATCTGCAGTATGACAACTGAAACCACACAGCCATAATTGTGTGAATCTTTTTGTTGTGCCTATTGCGACTCCGCATCTCCGCTATGTGGTGAGTAGCAACTTTCCTTCTCTCATATTATTACATTCCATCCTGGATTTTCCATTGTTTGATTTTATTAGCTAATTGTAGACAGCCTTTCATAACATAATTTGAGTGAATTATCAAGGTTGGTGTAGAGTTCTCGAAACTTGGGATATGAAGGTGTGAAATCTCATAAATGTGATAGTCACTTAAAAGTGAGACTTGCTGTAAATTTTCAGACTCTGTTAGTATCTGGACTAGGAAATTCTTATTGGCCAGTTGCGCATGTTATTACATAAGACTGATACATTATCTTCAGAAGTTGCTGGGTAGCTTTAGAAGAGATGCTATGACTGCAAGCAATCTGTGTTTTTCAGCTGTTGTGCACCGACGAGGGAAGTATCACAGTATGTTGTCACGCAAATTGTATTCATACATCCTAAAAATGGTAGCTGCTATGGACTATTAGAGCAAGAGATGTCATTAAATTTACCATGAGAATACTGTGTGTATGAATGATTTATTACACAAATGAATTGAGAAAAGTAGTCAATTATATGCAGTGAAACTCTCAAAGATTACTTCTCGACTGCACTATTGGAGACAAAAAAATGTGAGTCAGCAATAACAGCATGGTCAGTGATAGACAGTTCACACAGTGTGCACATTTGATGAAAGCATGTTGGTCACAGTTCTCATGGAAACACTCTCCTGTTAATCTGTATTTGAAACAGTACTCAAAGGTTGTTGGAAATACACCAGGAAAGTCTTTGTTGTAGCAACATTTAAAAAATACTAATTTGATTAAGTTGGAGAATCGTGCTGCTGAAAACTGGAAATATGATTGCAGGTGTAAGAAGTGGTCTCTCTGCCATATTAATGTCAATGTCAGAATATACCGTCGTTGTATCTGTGATAAACTTCACAAAATTATTGCACGAATGGAAGAAGAAAATGTCGGCACATTGCACTATGGTGGAATCAGCTTCTTCATGCATTAAATGCCTTAAGAAACTGTAAAGTTATGTAGTTCAGGAGTCGACCAAAAGAAGGGCTTTAGTGTTTTTATGTTTGTTTCCACATTACTACTGCTGCTGCTGCTGCTGCTACTACTACTACTACTACTACTACTACTACTACTACTAGGAGGAAGATTTTGAAATCCCTCTTCGCCATACTACACCATACTACAAGGTGTAAAACTTTGCTTCCACCTTTTGCCAATAGGTGGCGACAACCATAAGTAGTGGTCAATAGAAACAGATTGCAGATGTCAGGCAGTTAACTTGGACCTTGGTCAACATAACCTCCTTCAAACATTACTCAATATGTGTCTGCATCATAAAGCTGTTCTTGATTGAAAATGTTAGTTTAAGAGCCTAATTCTCGTCATTTGTGGGAAGTGTTACTATTTTGTTTCAATATGAAGAAAACAGTGGCTGAGCCTCATTGAATGCTCTCAAGTACATACGGTAAGGGCGCTACTAGTGATAGTAAGTTTCGTGAGTGGTTTCAATGCTTCAAGAATGGTGATTTTAACATCGTAGACTGGCATAGTGGTGGAAGAGAGAATGTTTTCAAAGATGCAAAATTGGAGACATTGCTGAGTGAAGACTCACATCAAACTCAAGAAGAATTGGCATGATTAGTGGGCACGACACAGTAAGCCATTTCAAAACGTCTCAAAGCTATGGGCACGATTCAGAAAGAAGGAACTTTGGTCCCGTGTGAGCTGAAACCAAGAGACATTGAACGGCATTTGTGTGTTTGTGAACAGGTGCCGCAGAGGCAAAAATTAAAGGGATTTCTGCATCGCATTGTGACTGGGGACGAAAAATGGATTCATTACGATAACCCTATATGCAAAAAATCATGGGGATATCCCGGCCATGCACCCATGTTGACAGGCAGACCAAATATTTACAGCTCAAAGATAATGCTCTGCATTTGGTGGGACCAGCTCGGTGTAGTGTACTACGAGGTGTTAAAACAAAGTTAAAGAATCACAGGTGCTCGTTATCGAATGCAATTAATGCGTTCGAGCAGAGCATTAAAAGATAAAACAGCTGCAGTAGAGCGAGAGGCACAATAAAGTGATTTTGCAGCACGACAATGCTTGACCCCATGTTGCAAAAGAGGTCAAAATGTGCTTGGAAACATTAAAATGTGAAGTCCTACCCTACCTACCGTATTCTCCAGACATTGCTCCCTCTATCACCTGTTTGGCTCAATGGCACATGGCCTGGCTGACCAAGACTTCCAACCTCATGAAGATGTCATAAATTGGATTGATTCGTGGATCGCGTCAAAAGGTAAACAATTTTTTCGACGCAGGATTCGTACACTGCCCTAAAGGTGGGAGAAAGTAGTGGCCAGCTGTGGAAAATACTTCGAATGATACACATATAATCAATTTGTTTCATTAAAGCCTCAAATGTTGGGGAAAAAGATGGTGTAAGCAAAGTTGTATGCCTTACAGTAGATTTGGTAGCAAGTATTTTGATATTTGGTAAATTTGTATCAATATTTGCAGGAAAATTGCTGGTGGGCCCAGATACGGGCATGCAAATGGGGTAGCAGTGTATCATTCATCATCCCAGGCATTATTGTACACGTGTGTGTGTGTGTGTGTGTGTGTGTGTGTGTGTGTGTGTGTGTGTGTGTGCGTGTGTGCGTGTGTGCGCGTGTGCGCGTGCGTGTGCGCGCCACTATGAATCCAATTGCACTAAAGATGTACTTGCTTCCCTTCACTGCAAGAGTCTGTCCAGATTGTAACTTTTTATCGAACCTTGATTGGTCAGCGTTAAGTGCTTGATATGATGACAGGTGGTGCTTTTCTTTGGTGAGAGATCTGATTTCTCTCACGAACTGGTAAGCTGTATCTAGAATGTCGGCATACATTTCAGCCAACAGCTTGCTAACTTTGTGGGCTATTTTGTAACAGACGATTTTATTCTTACATTTAAGTTCGTTACCCACAAGTGGAAGCTTTGAACTGCAGTGAATTGTGGGGGTGGGTTATCTTCATTTTCAGTGCCTAAAGTCTCAAGGTGTGGTCATGTATTATTGCGGTTTCCTGTCTCTTTGCTATAGAATTCTCGCATAATTCACGATTTATAATACCTTGCAGAATTTTTGGGTTTGACGAATGACTTTGAGTTAGCATGTTTTCAAACTGTTGTTACAGTCTTGCTTTTATGTTTCTTTTCTGTGACAACACTTGTAATTTTCAGGCACGGTTTTGTGTCAGCTGCTAGTCCAAGACAATGCAGACAGGGAGGATCAACATTTCCATCTTTTTCCATTGGTTATTCTTTGTCCATATCTTGTACGCTTGATCCAAATATGTTCTGGAAACTTCATTCATTTTCTTAGAAGAGATGACTCACAAGATGAGCTGCAGCTTTCCTATAAATCAGCCATTGGTGAAATAGCTTCATTCCACACTACCATTTCACTGTCAGTTTCTTCACTTGATGCCTGTTGATCTATTATGTGTAGTAACCTCTGCTATCCTCTTGTGTCAACTGTTGCTGTATTTGTTCATAAATAACTTTCTCTTCTCCTGTAGGTACATCTTCTGTAATACCAAAATACTCTATCAATAGTCACAGTTACTGTGCATCTCATTGTTCAGGTTGCAACACTCTGTAAACACACTTCTATTACTGAGTGATACTTAAAAGAAGGGCTTCGTTGGAGAAAGGAACCTAAGGAATTTTCTTTCTAGTCAGGAAGAAAAGAGAGTTTTGTTCTGTTCTTGGCAATGACTACTGTGATTTCTTTGTGTGCTAGCTGTCCCCTTGTTATAGTAAAGTTGGAGATAGAATAGCATATGCATATGAAATGCCACTCACAAATTAGTAAAATTACTGTTAGCGAAGAGTATCAGAGGGTACTTTAAGGTAAACTGACTGAATACCACAATTTAGATATATGACAGTAAAAGAATGATTGGGATTACAGAACTATAAATTTGGCTTCAAAAATATCTTTACAGTGTGAATCCCCTGCATTCCATCAGTTTCTGAATTTCATGGGATATGTTTAACAGTGTGAATCCCCTGTGTTCCATCAGTTTCTGAATTTCATGGGATATGTTTATAGGGAAAATCCAACAGCTTTGCCGCAGTGGTAACACCGGTTCCCATCAGATCACTGAAGTTAAGCACTGTCGGGCTTGGCTCACACTTGGGTGATTCACTGTCTCGGTCTGCTGAGTGCTGTTGACAAGCTGGGTGAATTTGGCACTTAAGGCCAATTAAGGAGCTGCTTCATTGGGAAGTAGCGGCACTGGTCACGAAAACTGAAAACAACTGGGAGAGCAGTGTGCTAATCACATGCCCCTCCGCATCCACATCCAGTGACGCCTAAGGGCTGAGGATGACATGGTGGCCACCTGGTACTGTTGGACCTTCGAAGCCTATTCGGACAGTGTTTGTTTATAGGGAATGCCACTCCCTGTGATTCATTTGTGTGTAAAAGTAAACAATGTTGCTGGAAGACCATGACAAAGTTGCTGATCAACCTGGTTCCAAATGTTTCTGATGAGCAACATGTCAGGTGAGGTTGTAGGACACCGTGGTATGGACAATTTTTCTCAACATGCTTGCATATTCCCCTGTGAATGCGGCTGGGTGCTAGCCATCTGAAATACGGAATGATGCGTTGTCCGAAGGATGTGTAGTGCCACAAGGGGAACTGCCCTGTATAAAAGGTGGTGGGAAGTACTGCATTGTTAATAGAGGAGGAGGAGAGCTCAGGGAGTTCGAATGTGGAGGAGTCATCAGTTGTCTACGGAGCAAAAATCCATCAGGGACATTTCAACCTTCTAAAGCTGCCCAAGTCTTATGTTTGTGATGTGGTCATTAAAAGTAAATGCAAAGGACATAACACCTAAACCATGAGCAGGCAGACCTCATGTGCTGACAGACGGTCAAGGACCATTGAACATTACAGGGGGTGGTTGTAAAAGATTGCATTAATCAGCAGAAAGAATTGCACAAGTTTCAAAGTGCTACCAGTAATCCAGTTAACACAATGACTGTGAATTTGGAGTTACGAATGGGGTACAGTGGTCGAGCAGCTTCTCATGAGTGACACATTTCTCTAGTCAGTGCTAAAAGTTGCACTCGAGGTTATGTGAAGAGCAGTGTCATTAGACAGTGGATGACTGTTCTTGGAACGATCAATTGTGCTTTACCCTGGGGCAATCTGATGGAGAGATTAGGGTTTGGCAAATGCCTGAAGAAATTCCCCTGCTATCATGTGCAGTGCCAACAGTGAAGTACGAAGAGAGTGGTGTTGCAATGTGGGGGTGTTACAGATGGTTAATATGTGGTTCCTGTTTTGCACTCACGAGAAACACAAATGCAGTAGGATGTAAACGTGTATTACAGCATTATGTTCTGTGTACAGTTGAGAAACAACTCGTAGACAGAGATTGTTCATGTCAGCATAAAACACAATTTGTAATTAAGTGGCATCACTGAGACGATAGTTTGTGGACAGTAGCATTCCTGAAATGGACTGACCTGCCAGGACTCTGACTTTAATCCTGTCTAACATCTTTGGGATGATTTAGAATGTCAACTTTGTTCCAGGCCCCAGCATCCAACATTCTTCCCATCTCTGGTTTCGACTTTTGCAGAAGAAGGGTCTGCTGTTCCTCCATATACATTCAGACACCACACTGAAAGTGTCCACAGCATAGTTAAACATGTCATACAGGTGACCCTTTATTAATGTGCATTAACAGCTGTCTAAATACATTTTCTCAGATTGTATGTTTTGCTTCTCAGTAGGCCAGTGACATTGTTCAATTCAGTCTAAGGTCCTGCAGGCTCAGAACATGGAAACCAGTGAAAGCTTTTGTGTGTGTGTGTGTGTGTGTGTGTGTGTGTGTGTGTGTGTGTGTGTAAACTACAGTGCAGAATTGTTGATGCAGAGAGATCTACACACATTGCTTCAGCATCAAGCTGGCAGGAATGTCAGAGTACTGTGGTACTTCATGCTGCTGCACACAAAGCAGTTGTCACACTGTGCTCTGGTTGCATTGCTTGCCTCAGTAGTCACTCTTTTGCCCCATATGATCCTCTTGTATCCAGTTGTTCACCACTGTCAGAGCACTGTGGATTGAAATGTTATGGAATCACAGGCAAATTGTTCTTGAAATCGCCCCTTTTGAACTGCCTCAAATGCAGACATTTTGAAATTGAACACCCCCTCCCCCTACCCCATTATTTCTTCATCATTTGAAACTTCTTAAATAGTTGAACATGGAGCTCTTCTGTCTCTCAAGAGTTGGTGTTCCTAGGGTTTGGTGTGCATTGTTTGCATTTTATGTATTACTTCCTAAGTAATTACATGTCATTGGTATGCTTTCCTAAAAAACATGTGAATTAAAATTCATTCAGATTATTCTTCCAAGATGTTAAAACTTGAAGAAATTTTAATCAGGTTTTAAACCAGGAATATAGCCATAAAAATTTCACTTGACTGACAATAATATATAAGATACAATGTAGTTTTAAAAGATCTATTTTCAACATAGTCTACAAAATTTGCTCTGAATCTCTTTTAGTGTGTGCAAAGACCATTTTTGATCCCTTTACTGACAGTGGTAAAGTTCTTCAAATCTCTGTATGCTCCTCACATCTAATGGTTGTTGGTTTCACCAGCTGTAGTTCATTTGTTGTGACATAGATTTTGAAACTTCCTGACGGATTAAACCTGCGCCACATTGTTGCTTGAACTTGGGACCTCTGCCTGTTGCTTGAAAGTGCTCATCAACTGAGATACCAAGCATGACTCGACTCATCCTCAAAACTTTACTTGCACTGGTACCTCATCGCCTGCCTACCGAACTTCTGGTACTGGCAGAAATAAAGCTGTGAGGAATCGTGAGTCGTCATGCTTCGGTCTTTGAGTTGATAGAACGGAAAGGCAAAGCTTGCCGATTTCCAATCTCGGCCCGATGCATAGTTTTAATCTATCAGGAAGTTTCATATCAGCACACATTCCTCTGCAGAGTGAAAATTTCATTCTGGGATAAAAATTCTGTCACCAAATGTCTCTTGTGCATTTGATGTTTTTGAAAATATTCATACCACCAAATAACAAGGCCATTGGGAAGTTTAAAGGCAAAGTAGTTATTCCCTGAGACATAGGACATATACTTAACAACAAAATTAATATTTCTTTTTGTGGGCTATGGGAAGTGTACTTCCAGCCAAATTGTTTTGTTATGCTCATGGGAAGATGACGTAACTCCTCAAGATGTGCTTGACATTTTGGGGTAGAACGCTGTGCAAGGTGTATGAAAACTGGTACGGCAGTCAGTTTTGGTTTGTTGTGAGTTAATTACTAATGTCACTTATGAAGTTCGAACACATCGATTTGTTTCTACATTACATTCTACAGTGATTTGTTGTACCTTGGCATACTAAGGGAAGTTAATGGAAATCACACAATTTTCAAATCTGCGGCATAGCATGTGGATGTTTAGTGTTGTAAACAGTATTTTGAAGGTTTGTGTAACGACAATCTGTAACAGATCACAGAATGGCAGTGGGAAGAATACTTCCTACAATAGGTTTTGGTCACCTGCATCACAAAAACAAAATTACAAAAAAAGTAAATTGATTAAAACTCGAATATGGTTAAAAAAAAGCTAACCTGACCTGAGTCACTAGCAAAAATGTACCTGTGAAAGGGTTAAAATTGTTTTTGTAGAGTTATCTAGCCAAGCTGTTCATCAAACACAATTGAATAAATGATGAATAGTCATTTTGTGTTGGTTCTTAAAATCCTTTTGGATTATGTTACCAAGGGTGGAAATGGCAATGTACAAAAGTTTTCTAAGCAACACCCCATAATATCTAAAAGATATTTGCAAATGTTCTACCACTGCCTAAAAACATTACACTCTAAACTAACTTTTTAGCAGAAGTTGTTGCTGTTAACATTCTTCACTTTTTCTTCACAGTGGCTCTTCCTCTCAAACAAATTTGTCTTGAAGAATGGGTTTACTCTGGAAAGTATTTCAAGCCCGTCTCTTTTTACTGTTGTGATAAGATTGAAAGATACAGACTAAATAGTTCACTCACTTCCCCCTTCAGTTTAGCAATTACGGAATGCCAGCAGCCGTCAGTCTTCAGGGACTGAGAATTAAGACGAAAATATTGGATTTAACCTCTTATCGTAAAAGGCATCAGTCTTTCAACCTGCTATTGTTGTGCTTGTGAGCACAACTGTTAAATTCCTGAGTTTTTCATTGTGATGCTTAACATGATTTTCAGGCCTGAAGGACATTAAGGTGATGACCTCAAGAGGCTGGTGAGCTGTGCCCCCCCCCCCTCTCTCTCTCCCTCCCCAGTTGCTCAGCTAGTAATAGCATATCCCACTTTCATTTAAAATTACAATATCACATACGTCTTATTCTTTTTCACATTTTCTGTCTAGACAGTGCACAAAAGTAGACATGTGGAATTTTAAAATTTGATGTCATTAAGTTGAGTTGTTGTTTGTTTGTCTGTTTTGGGGTCAGTATTGTGCACTTGCTTAGTCAACAATTGTCATGCACTACCGTGTTTTGCATTTATTGTTCAGATATCGCACAGAATGTGCAAACAAAAGATTGATTCTACTGGGTATTGTAAAATAAATGTGAGATTCAAAGTTATGTAATTATTAAGTGTCCTCCTTGAACTTAATATTTGTTAAATTTGTTTGTTCTGTCTTATAATAATTTCAATATGCTGCTTCTTCTTCTTCTTCTTCTTCTTCTTCTTCATCAAACAATGCCACATAAGAACACCAGCTGTTGTGATCCTGTAGAAAATCTGTGCCTGTGGTAATAATAGAAGCAAGGAGTAAATCATAATGTAACTGCTAAGAATACAGGTAGTCAACTCTGTCATCACTGAGTTGTTCTGTGCAGATGTAGTTATCATTCTGAACATTATATAAGGTGCTGCAGAGAAACAAAAAAATTTGAAATAATTACAGAAATGGAGTATTACTAAACGTCATCCAAGATTCAAAATGTTGTTCAGGACTGGAAACCACATTTTAAAAATTGCGTCAGTCAGATGCTGACCATTTTGCGCACACAGCCAGTAAGTCATTGTAGTGGGTTGTGCTAAGTGCGGCACTGTGTTCCCCAGGGATTTTGACAATTTCCAATTTCGTCTGTAGTTTGAGGTAAGCCAGTGTTTTGGTGTAGTCTGATGCTCACCAGACTTCTCCGTAAAAAGAAGTCGGATTGAAAGACTGGCCCAGTTGCCCAAATGTTTCACTGCTACCATAGACTGTCTGGCAGTGTGTGAGGTGGATCCGTCTTGTTGAAACCAGGAGTTGCTAAGGTGTCAACATCGTGATCAGCTGTCACAGTGACGTCTGCACCTCATTCGTACTTAAAAGACGACTTGTCACTCCACGGCCTGGAAATGAACATCATTCAGTAACTCTGATATTGTGTAACGGTTCCTATGAAGTTGATTATTGACAAAACATTTAAGTGAAAATTGGCTTCATAACATATCCAGAAATTTTAAATGAAGTTTGCATCGTCAGTGCTTTAGCAAACAATTCTTTTACAAATTTAGGATCTGGTTAGTGTTGCCTAAACTCTTGTTGTGCAGCTGTAAAATTGTTGCCATGTTTGTGAAACACGCGTGCAGTGACTACCTACCCTGAACAGGTATTTCTGCTGGCAACTAAATGTATGATTGCTATGTAGCTCAGCACCTTTCGCCCCCCCCCCCCCCCCCCCACTCCCTCCACACCTTTCCCATGATGCAGGGGCTTTGGATATCAACTTCAAATTGATGCTAATTTCATGCATGGTGGAATTATAAGTTCACGGTGGTGTGTGTGTGTGTGTGTGTGTGTGTGAGAGAGAGGGGGGGGGGTTGTTGATTGTAAAGTCTGGAAATGGCTTTATCATTTAATCTCTAACACCAATTATACAAAATGATGCAGCTTCTTTTCACTATCCATACTGTAGATTCCTTGTTCTAAATTTTTGCTCCACTGCATCATAGAACAAACTGTTGCTGCTCAGTCCAGAGTTGTATGGCCACTATTTTGTGCACTCTTAAACAGTCTTCAAGTAGGATCTTCATACAATATCATTAATGTACTCAAATGTGTGTAACCTGGAATTCTGTGAGGTGATAAAATTTTACTTCAGATGTTCACTGCGACAGCACTGCCTTGATCCATACCACTTTGTGGCTTCCCTCGTTTATCATCCTGCTGAAGGATAGGTGCAGAAACTTTTTTGTTTGGGATCCAGTAACATGATTTTGGGATCCAGTAACATGATGGATATTACGTAAAGTTGGGTTTTTGTACACCTTTTCATCACATAACATGTAAATTATTTTGTTGTTGTTATTGGTTTGTTGTGTTTTTCATTTTCTATGAAGTAAAGCAAAAACGTTATTGTAATGCTTCCGCATGTCTTAATTGTTTCCAACAAATATAATCAGTTCTAACAGAAAAAAATCGTATTATTAAATATAACTCTTTCTAGCTGCAATGTTTATGGGATGAATTAGCTGTCTTTGCCATGGACTAAGGCATTAGCCACTGAGGATGGGTCGGTGACTAAAGGGTAGTTACTGGCTTAAA
The DNA here is from genome assembly GCF_021461385.2 of Schistocerca piceifrons. Lineage (NCBI taxonomy): Eukaryota > Metazoa > Arthropoda > Insecta > Orthoptera > Acrididae > Schistocerca > Schistocerca piceifrons. The sequence continues at coordinate 1,020,291,330 of NC_060138.1, read as the reverse complement.
ATTCCAAAAATCTGGGGTTAAATTCTGTGTTGGGTCTCATACATGGTCTTCTTGTGCCGCTTGCTTCACATCGTATACTTGCTAACGTGAAAAAGTGACAAAATAGCACCATAATAGGAACATGACTAGTAAAGCATAAGTTTTCAAACCAAACTTACACATTATTGGTTTAAGACAGTTTTGTTTTACTTGAGTCACAGTGAACAGGTGAAGTGGATGTATTGCAACTACACACTTGATCTATACATAAGGTAGTGCAATTGTTTTGAAAGTTAACAAATGGATTACAGCAAGATAGTTAAAAAACGGATTTATTTTGGTTATAATGCTTGCTTGCTAGCTACTGATTGACGGTTGTTAACGAGATCAGAGCACTTTCTGTAGCCAGAGTAGGATAGCATTCTCTGTAACACAGTTAGGGTTCAGATGTGATGGCTGCTTTGCACTATCAGTGATAGGTCCTTGATTCCACTGTTTGACAAACTGCATAAATAATTTAGGTGTAAGGAGTCCACTTGTTGTCTGATGCACGAAAAAAAGGGATGAAAAGGTGCTTAAACACACTGACAGGAGAGCAGGTGGGGACAGGCAGGGGAGGGGGGGGGGGGGTATTTGGGTGAGGTGATTAGAGGGAGAAGGAATCAGTAGGGGGTGTTGCCCCCCCCCCCCCCTACTGATTCCTTCTCCCTCTAATCACCTCACCTGACAAAAAAAGAATGAAAAGGTGCTTAAACACACTGTGCTGCGATAACAGGACAGCACGTGGACTGGGGGCTGAGGGTTGTCGGGTGAGGAGATTAGAAGGAGAAGGAATCAGTGGGGGGTGTTAAAAGGAGGTGGCTGAAGGCTCGGAGGGAGGCAGGTGGTGTGCAAGGTAGAACAGGATGCAGAGGCAGCAGGTGTATGGATAGGATAACTCCCATCTCTATAGTTCAGAAAATCTGGTGAAGAGGGGGGACACGGAGGATCCAAGACACCACTGGTTGTGAAGCTGTCATGTCAGCAGAGCCTGTTGTGCCACTGGGAGGTCAACTTTTTGGCCACAGTTTGACAGTAGCCATGCATTGTGGTTGGTGGTTACGCCCACGTAAAATGTGCCGTGCTGAGATTGCAACGGAGCTGGTACAATATGACTGAATTCATAGGTGGCCCTGCCTATGATGGGATAGGATAAACCTGTGACTGGACTGGAGTTAGTATGTGTTGGCTGGGTGAATCTGGAAGGTCTTGCATCTGGGTCTTTTACATGTGGCAAGGGGTTGCATGTGGAAGTGGCATATGGGTGGACCAGAATGTTCTGTAGGGTGGGTAGACATCAGAACACCATTTTAGGTGGGGTGGAAAGGATTGTGGATGTGGTCTACTCATTTCTGGTCAGCATGTTCAGGAAGTCGATGCCTTGCCAAAGGACCTGGTGAAGTTGCTCCAGTCATTGTTGGTACTGGGTGATAAGTGGGAGGGGGCTCCTTTGTTGTTTCTTTGGAGAGTGGTGGCTGTGGTGGTGCAGTTAGGAGTGTGCAAGAAATCTGGGCACTAGGTTTGAGGGATAGGCCTTTGAGACCTGCAGCATGCAGATACCGTCAACAAGTGGTGGGCTAAAAGGGATTAATTTTTTAATGTGCAAAGGGAGGCAGCTACCAAAATGCAGGTACTGCTGGGTATTGGTGGGTTTCGTATACAGAAACATGTGCATGGTGCCATCATATACAGGTTGAAGAGGACCAAGTAATGCATACGGGGAGAAGTGTTGAGGTTGTGGAGGAATGACACTAGGGTATCTTGACCCTGGGGTAATACTATGGAGCTACCAGTGAATGTGAACTAGACAAGGTGTTTCAGGTTTTGGGAAGCTAGGAAAGTTTCATGTGTCTAACACAGCTACCCATCCTAGTTCACCTGCCAAACTGCAATACCAGCATTTTGTGTCCAGCTGGAATGTTATGTGCCTAAATTATTGAAAAAATGGTTTTCTTGGTTTACAAAGCCCCCTTTCTGCAATACACACAAATGTTTGGCTATTTGAATGCTATTATTTGTAATTGGTTCTAATACCTTACTTATTGTTTCGTTGTCAGTTGTAGTAAACAGTTAGCGAACATTATAAAGATAGACAGAAGTTATAAAGAAATTTATCATTTTGCATTGGTGTGTTACTCCTTGTACTTTGAAATTTCTTAATAGATAAAAACTGCAGTTTATAAGTTTTTAAAGAGAAAATGGTATGGTTATTGTCATTATGAACTGAAATTTATTGTATTTTTCAGAGGCAATTTACTGATGTTTTTGGTATGTTGTTTGAGAAAATAGGAAAGTCAGTTTTATTGTACTCGCGTAGAGAATTTCCAAGGTTTTAACTATCAGCTTTGTACTTTCTTTATAATGCGTACTTGAAAAATTTGTGTTTCATGACATTTCTTAGACATAATTTAATTTTATGCATGTGTGGATGTAGTGCGAAGTGAGTGTGTGTGTGTGTGTGTGTGTGTGTGTGTGTGTGTGTTTGTCTGTCTTGCATGCTCAATGATATAAGTCATTCTTCTTTTAAACTTTGTAGGCTTCTTATCTTATTAATTACCTGTGAATTTTATGAGCAACATTTATACAGTATTAAAATTTAATTTTTATTATTCAGCTTGCTCATATAAGTGCCCACAAAACAGGTGAGTTTACTTTATTTAGTTTTTGTCTAAATAGCTTCTTTCAATTATTTTGTCACTTTTTGAGAACCAGGACTCTTTCTTTACATTATGAAGACAATGAAGAATTGTGTAAAATATTTTTAATTATGTCATAAATACCAAAGTTTTTGCTAAAAATATTATTTTCCATGTTTTCATTACTGTGACAGTTGCCATGTCTGAGCTGAAAGTCTTAAGTTCAGAATGTGATGTTGCAATTGAGAATATTACCCTTTCTAAATGTTCGTTGCTCTTGATACTAAATTTAGTTTCTGATGGTTTTTGTTTTGGTAAAATGACATACACTAATTTACTAGTCATGTTTAAGTAGAAATGTCAGCTGCATTCAATCTTCAGGGTAGCACCAGTTACGAGCAATTTTTCTGTTAACTGTGATGGTAGAAGCTGATAAATTTACAGCTTTTCTGCTGGGCTAGTTTGAAGAATCCCATAGATTTGTTTTCTTTGGTATCAGATATTTTGAGCAGGTTTTTGTGAATAAAACCTTTCATGTTGTATCACTTTCAAAATTATTTCTGTGAAAAATCTTTTGTAAAAGTTTGTGAGTGTTCTTGAAGAATAGGTCCTTGTCATACACTTACTCATCCAAGTGTAATCCTGACTGTATCCAGTTGCAGAATATTTCATATATATTCCTCTTTGGTCTTCAGTTAAGACATGTGACCTGTGCATGCGATTGATTTTTCTAATGCAGCCTGTTCATTACATCTTGTGTCACTTGCTGGACTTTCCGAAATAGCAGAATCCAGAAATAAGATTTCCTCTCTGGGTGTAATACTGTGAGAAAATCTGATGTAAATGTGTGTGTGTAAATATTTACAGTGAATAATTTGACATTTCAAATCAAACACAATTTTAATCTGATTCAGAATGTTGCATCATGTAGAAAAAACAAAAATTATTGAAATTATTTTGATATCAGTTGAAGCAGAAAAATTATTGAAATTGTTGATATCAGTTGAAGCAGAAGAAAAAAAGTGAAAATGTGCATGCACCGAGAAAATGCTTATACCTCAAATTAGATTATCCAGCATAATGTGACAGAAGATAAAGCAAAATAGGCTGAGTTTTATAACTTTTCTCTGTTTTGACTCCATCTGTACCATTCAAAACACCTTTTTAATACCAAAACCCAATTTTATTAACATTTCTGACTTCTCCTGTAATACATGCTATTTAAAAGTGTTGAAGTAAAAGCTGCATCCCTAAAAAATGATTGTGGGAAACAAACTGATGTGCTTATAAAGCTTGAATGTATGATCACACATGTGAAAAGCCAGGCCAAACAAAAAGGATGAAATGTACAGGTTTGAAGTTTTAAAGAGTGTCTTTGATAGATGACCATTTCCCCTCATTTAGTGCTCTTTCATTCTGAAATATTGCTCCACTTATGTAAATAGATGATACCAGTTGGTATTGCTTCCTCGTGCTTAATAGTGCACAGCAGCACTGCCTGTCATCCTGAACCCTTTTGAATGTGGGATGAGATTTCTCATGTCATCCAAATCTCTCATGTCATCTAAATCTGTTTCCTCCTCCTCCTCCTCCTCCTCCTCCTCTCCTTTTGTGTTACTTCCCCCTGCATCACGATTTCCATAGTATTGTTGTCAGTTAGTTCACTAACTTGTTCATTTTGTCATCTATTCTGTGACTTCCTCTGCATCAACATGGTCAAAGCACAGTACGTATTTGAGCAACAAAATGGTATCGTTTTCATCTTTGTCTTCAGTTTCACACATGGATTCGAAGTTATAATGTTCATCACTACTGTCTATAAGGATTCTCAAAGACCTTACTAGTGATGCGTTAGTCTCTTCCCCTGCTTCGGCCAACCACCTTATGACATCTAGCAAATCAATCCTCTTCATTATGGTTACACAGTCTTATGATCAGTTGCTGATATTGACAAACTGAGATGGTGATGGAAATACTTATTCTTTAACATTACAAGTATGCCATGGTCCATCAACTGACAAAGAGCTGTCATATTTGGTGGTAAAAATAATGCTTTGATATCTCCATCTGTGACTTTATTATTGGCATGATGTGAAGGCATGTTAAAAGCAACAGTAGAGCTTGCCGCAGTAAATTGTCTTTCAAATATCTCTACAGCTAGTACAAATTCATTTTGGAACCAGCTTTCAAAGATTTCTGAGTTCATCCATGCTTTTTTTGAGTATAATGTAGGAGTAATGATTGTTTTTTAGGTTTTTGAAAGATCTAGGTTTCCACAATTTCTCTATTAATGTAATCTTAAAATTTTGTCAGATAAATCACTGCAAGCTGGTATAGTACAGTAACTAAATGCTTTTTCTTGTATCCAGGTACCACAGCTTCCTTTTTTAAGCAGTCATTTTCGTTGGGAATATTTTGTAATTCAAATCACTTCTGTTGCAGTTCTACAACTGTCCACCAGAAATTCCCTCCTTGTCAGTTATCTTAATGTCTTTAAACAATGGCACAACCTCTTCATCAGTTGATAAATTCTCTCCACTAATGGCGGTAGAATACCGATTCGTTTTTCCCTTGATCTGACCATCCATCACTGGCGATAAATTCTGAATCTTTTTCCATTTACTGCTGAAATTGCAGTTCTTTTTCCTGCAATATTGGCCCAGTAATGGGCAAACCTTTTCCTTGTAAATGTTAATGCCAGAAATATAAAGCAGTAGTTTTAGTTGCTACCAATCCTGGCAAAGGGCTTCTCTAAGTATCATTTGTTGAAGAGTGGCTGTTTATTTATTCAATACAAACAATACAGTAGTACCCTATAACTGTGGCTTCAGATGAGTTAGAAGCAAAAAACATGCAACAATTTGAAAGGCTACACAGCATTGTAGCAGGGTCCACTTGCCTAACCTTTGGGAAAGTACAGTACTTAAAATAGATTAATCCTCATTTTTATCACAGAATATTATTGTTTTGATATTAAGTAGGCTAAAGTTCTGCCCCTGGTGGTCTCTGTCAAAAGCCATATTTACAATATGTTGGAGAAGTCTGTTGTAATCGTTGCATTTCCAAAACTAAAGCAAGATAAAACACTAAACTGATATAGGGATAAGTTTGTCGTAGTTTTTTGAATATCAACTACTTTTATCTAACAGTTTCTCCTCTTGTAGTTAAACATTGTAAATCACAGTAAGGATACCAAATTCTCTGCACATTTTCTTTTGTTTGTCTTCTGCTACCACTACTTAGAAAATTTCAGTAATTTATGGGATACAAAATTTGGGGCAAGATTTATACAGATTTATTAAAGTAGAGTAAAATTTTTTGTCATCTTTTTTGTCCACTATAAATATCCATATAGTCCAATTCTGTATTGTTCATGTAAAGTAGGTGTGACATGTTGATGCTTTTGTGTCTGTATAAATTTCTCAAGATTTTTTATCATGTCCATAGTGCCATCTGTTGAGTTCCCTGCTTCCAAACACTCAACTCTTCCTATGCCATTATTTGTGATCTGGGGCTGTTTTCTTGCCAGAATTCTCTGTGTCCTGTAGACTCACCCAGTATTAACACATTTGTGCGTGCAGTGAATTTCCCTTTCGTTATTCCTAAATGTAATCAACTTGAGTTTTGCAGTCACTGGGTCTTAACTTGCTTAACTTTTTTATTCGATTAATCTGCGTTAGATGCTCCATATGTTTGCTATGTTTCCTTCTCCTTCAATTCCCAACACTTCTTTATTCAAGGAAGTTTCAGGGAATAAAATTACTATCATATCTTTTAACTGTTACTTGAAAGCTGTTATGTGGAACAGTCTCATCTGTGAATTATTTGTGAAATTCATCATTTGGACTCTAATTGTAGAAAGGATCTAAAATTTCAGAAGGAAATTAGCCGATGTCATGACAGCAAAAAAAAGCTGTTCTGTAACTCAGACTTCTAATCTGATAGTTTTCACTGTGAGTTTAATATGCTCCACTATTTCATACCTTACCTTAAAATGAAGAAAACGGGATATTAGTGTGGTGATATTGTTTCAGTAGGCAGCTCGAAAGCCCATTATGTCAATTGAGATTCATTTTATGACTTTGAAAGTGTAACCTAAAATGCAAGCTATGTAAGACAGAAATGACAATTGTTTCTTGGAGTGCTGGTGAAGCTTTTGTTTGAATGTCATAAAGATGAATACTGTTTATTGTTGCAGGTTTACTTCGATACAAGGTAGACTTCCAAAGTATGCAGTGTGATGAGTTGGAAGATGATCTATATGACATTGATGACTACTAGGAAACAATTGTAACATAGTTTTTATCTGAACTGTCGTCTGCATGTGGTGGCCAAGTCTCCGAACCATGTTTTTGATGTTTGTGAATGTTAAAGTTTTTGTGATTATAAAGAATGCCTTTATACTGATTGGAAGAGTGCATTAGTCAGGTCTTTAAAAACATGGTTGGTGGAGGAACTTTAAAATAAGACTGCCATGTGGACAAAGAATAAGAAATTTCTAGTAAATACCACAGAGTTGACTTCACTGTCAAGTTACACTGAACAAATGAAATGCTCAAGGTACTGACTTAAGACCCTGAAGTGCTTTCTCAAAGAGTTTTCATTTGGTTGTAACAGAGAATTGGAAACAATGAAAATGTTTATTCTACGATTATTTACAATTTTTCATACCGTTATGTTTATACATTTTAGTTATTTATGTCAAATGTTCCAAGATAAGCATCCTTTGTACCTGTGCTTCACTTTCACTGCTGTAAATTTGAGATTTAAGCTGCTCTATTATACAAACACACCAGGAAACTTCTGTGGATCAGAAAGTTCAAGAATTTCTGGTGTTGCAATTAACCTGTTTATGGAAAGATTCTATTGGTTAAGGTTTTTAAACTAATAACCTGTAAACTGCCATTGATAGTGGAGGTAAATTGATGTTGATTGCAGAGTATTGTCATGTTTAATTTCTGACACTATATACATATATATTGTGGAAATGAATTTCTTTGTGCATTTTGGCACAACTTTAATATTAAACATGTGATGGAGCTCCTTTTGTTTTATTTATTTATATTAGATCCTTCTACATAAATGATACTAGACTTTCTTTATAATTGTTTTAGAGTATGGGGTTGTACTATGTAAAAGAAGTAATCGGTACATAAAAGCTTTTGTAATTCTGTTTGTCAACAGTTTAATATATATTTTGTATGAAATTAGCAGTTTCATTTCATCTACAGTATGAAGCATAGGTGCAAATTGAAATGCTGATCTGTTACCCATTTTCACTCTGTACTAAATTTTTGAGTAAGATGAGAATAAATCATACAGAGTGATTTCTGGCACTACTGTAATTTTTTGATGTGGGGACAAATGTTTCTGGTATTATTAGTGACATGCAGTTAAACTATATATGGCTAATCACAAAGGAACTTAAAGTATTCCTTGATTTGTTGTATTGATTTGAAAAGTGATATAAAAATGTTCGCAGTTGCTCCCACCAGCTCCAAGTGACCAGAATTTAAAAACATTGTTATTGAGTGAAGCATATGAATAAAAGTGAGTGTCAGAAAGTTGAAGTTCATAAATGTCTAATTGAGATTTTGATGGTCTGTGTGTGATCCAGTCATAATCAGCAATTAGTGACATGTATCCATGCATAATTTGCACAGCTTCTGTAGAAATTTTGCGCATTGAGTCAGCCTAAATGTTATGTAAACATAATTGGTGTGTGTGGCATTGTGCTCTGAACAGTGGCATAAACGTCATACAAATTTTTGAGATGAAAACACGTTGCACACATTTGTGTGTATTGAAGTAATTTTGTTCATTGTACAAACTTCAGGGGGGAAGAATGCCTGGCAGCAAGATGTTTTAGAGATTCTGAATGTCATTGAATGAAGTTACCAAGCAAGGTTGTACAGTGGTTAAGACATTGCTCTCCCATTCTGGAGCACTGGAGTTAAAATTGCTTGCTATTGAGCCATATTTGGGTTTTCTACAGTTTCTCTAAATGAGTCAACCTAAGTGTTGTCTCAGCTCATTTTAAGAAGACTCAGATATTTTTCACTATCCTTCTGTATTCATTGCTTGCTTAACCTCTACTGACCTCAACATCAGCTGGATTTTTTAACTCGCAATCTTCCTTCCATGAAGAATGATTTCGCACGTATGAAGAACTCCTGTAGAAAGATGAGAGAAATATTGTGCTGTGCAACAGTGTTGTGATGTTTTGCTGCAGTTTTTAGATGTTTTTAATAATCTTTTAGGTGTATTTTTCTTTTTTAAAAGTGTGCGAAGACCTGAAATGTTATCTTTTTGTGGTAAAATGTACCCGAATGGAAATTTTATCATACTTATAGGTTATGCAGTATGCTCTGTGAGTAGTTTGCCCTAACAATTTGGGAGCAATCACAGAATACAAAAATCAGCTTTTCAACATTAACTCCTAGACTCATGCAACCTACTTTTTAACAAATTGGGGCTTACAAAAGGATGGTCTTTTATACTGTCTTCGTTGTAATAATGGAACAAGAGATGATTATTGAGAAGTGTAACACCTTTATTTGTATATTTTTATAAATCTGTAATGTACTGTTTGTATGAAATGAAATATTTGTTAACAGCAAGGTAAGCAATATTATGAAAATGTTGCTAAGCTTTCAGGTGACAACATACTTCAGAGCTGAATAGCACTGAATACCTATACTTACACACATACACATACACTTGCACAACTACATTGTACTGTTGCTGAAGCTCACCCATGTACAGATGCATGTTTATGTGTTTATTGATCACTCTGTGCCTTAGATATTTTTGAGAGCTCCTCCCATTATTTATATTCCATTTGGAACATTACATAATTGTATTCAGATTATGGTAAGTTAAATTACAGCCTAAACCACAATGAATGTGGTGTAAACTCCTACAGGAAGAAGTGAACAGGAGGACCTAAAGAAAATTATGAAACAGAGATTACACAATTGGTATTACTACGAGATGAGATGCTGTAGCTTTGGTAATGGCTTCAGTTCGGAAAGGCAGTGTCCCTTCAAGTTTCTTCAGGTCTGCAGTGTCCAGCTGAAGCAGCCCATAGATGATTAGATCCCAAAGAGCCAGCACACAACAAGAAAGGTGGTTGCCAGATTTCAAACATTGTTCCAAGTAGTCAAATATTCTGTAGGTTTTTGGTCAGCTTATGCAGACCCATTTCACATTATTGTTGTTGGGGGCTTCTGATTTGTATTCTGCATGAAGGCAGTTGGACTTTGTGGAAATCAATTCCTTTTATGTCTTGTCACTTTCCTCTGAGCAGAAAATATCTAGTCAGGTTCTGCTGTTTGCTGGTGCTGAAACTTCAGGACTACAGAATTTCTTTTAGGGTTTGATCTGTTGTATTTGTAATTAATGAATAAAACTTCTATAAAGTCACTTTGTTTGAGAGACTAAAAGTGCTTCTTCACAATACAATGTCAGTCTACGATGATAACCATAATGCCAGAGATCAAGATATTAGTTTGTAGGAATATGCATTTGTTTAAAAAAGTTAAGGAAGAAATTTTGAAACAGTCAAAAAATAATAATGTTACATAGCTAAAGACTGCTTCACTTCTATCGTTGCTTAGTATTGCAGTATAATTGAAAAGGTTCACAGCCTGGGAAGGCTGCACCAGTCAAGGTGCAATAAGTTGCCCCAGTATTAGTCAAAACAGGAATGTATAAGTGCAGTTCTGTGAGCGTGGCTGTCAACAATTTGAAAGATGGAGGGGGGGGGGTGTCCAAAGCCTAATAATAATAATAATAATAATAATAATAATGGTGTAGAGGAAAGGGCAACACTTTCTCAAAAAGAATGTTGAAATAAATGTCCTGGTTCACCTTCTTGAGTATCCGAATGAATGGCCTAGTCATGGAACAAAAAATTCACAGAACTACCTGAACTACACCCTTCACAGCATATTTAATGCACTCAACACCTCACATTTGAGAAGCAAAATTGTCACTCTTTGAACTAAAGTACATGCCTCCAACCAGCTACTGTCCATTTCCATATTTGGACCACATAGGCAGTGCAGTTTTGTTCTGTGAGCAGTGGCCTATTGTGAGGCACCAGACAACCTTCTTGTGTTCTCATAGACTGATCTCAGATGAACTGCATTCACCAGTGGTGGAAATTGCTGTAGGGTTTGAAACTGTTATTGACCAGGTGTGGTACTTGCGTATGGTCTGTTTGTGAGGATATTTTTATGGTCACTATTCCCACACTGCAACTTGGTTGCCTGTGGTATAAAATTCCTTGTTGACATGGGTAGTCTGTCTTGCTACACCAGTGAATCTGGGCAACTTCATTCAGTGTGGTCATGTGTGTCCCAGTATGATGGCTCCTAGTTGTCACGTCTCCTTGTTGAGCTAGCTTAACTGCACTCATTCTATACAAGGAACTGGCACGTACCACTTTACTGCCATGACTTGTGTCTGCAGTGGCAGGTTACATGACTGCCTGGTAGCAGTTCTACATTACGATTTCTGCTGCATAATCCACAGTGCTTTGAAGCAACCAGTGTGATCTTGAGCCGGTGTCTAATATTGTCTGGTGAGCTTAATATACAACTACTATGAGCTTAGAAAGAAAAAATGTATCACAGACTGTGTATTGTATGTTACACAACTATAGGCTGTTTCCACAGGTTCTAATTTGCTTCTCTCTTGTTTTGAATTAGCAAAACATATTTAACATGCTCTGGTTAAATATACTGTGTGTGTGTGTGTGTGTGTGTGTGTGTGTGTGTGTGTGTGTGTGTGTGTGTGTGTATTTCCTTTTAAAACATTTTCAGTTAGCAGGGATACTGGAATGCATGTAGGACTTTGGACAGTTTGGGAAAAGCACGGGTGTAGGCCCTCTACCAGGGTAAGAAGTTCTTAAGTTCTTGAAGTTATATAATGGACAATCTGTGTTAATTTATCTCTCAAATTTATCTTTAAATTTAGATGATGAAGCACACCAGTGCCATAATGTGGATGGCATGTGATGGTCTATCTCTTCTGCAACAACTATGTTGTCTAGCTTATGCTGAAGAATTTGATGTACATTTGTCCTTTCTTTTCCTCATTTAGGACATGGATTTCCTTGAAACATGGATGAAAAAGTGTAGTTATGTACTGAGAATTTTGTTCATTGACGTCCTAAAAGAGAAATTTTTCTCCTATTTCAGTATTGCATTGCCATCTTCACAGTGGCATTGATTTTGTAAACTAAATGCCTATGCACTTCTAAAGGAAATGTCAATTTTTTTCCACTCCTTAGGTCATTTGTGACTACTTCAAAATTTATACTATCCATTACATCAGGTTGATGCAAAGATATCATTTCCTGTTTTTCTCCATTAGCAAGTTCAGAATACCTTTTTGTTGTGAATGAAATGAATCCAACTACATACAGATGTTATCCATCTAGTTTCAATGTCTTGATGTAATGTTTCTTCTGGTCTTGCCATCAAACTGGATTGTTGCATGGATCCCTCTGTTCTAAACACAGCCTGGATGGAGATACGACTATCGGGCAGTTCTTCACTAAGGAACTTCTCACCCACTGTGTGTCTTTTTAAGCTGTCTTTATGCAGTGCACTGCACATGGGAACGTTGTGATTTTGAAGAGCTATATGGTTGGCCTTTAAACCATTACAAATGACCCTTTTTGCCACTGCCCCCCCCCCCCCCAAAAAATACTGCATTGACAGTCACAGGTAGTTCAATGGTGACCACTATCGGCTCTGGACAACATCAAACCATTACCTGAGTGATTCAGGCAGTAGTAGCAGACAGACAGACACACAGAGCAGCAGCGAAGTAATCGCTTTTGTGACAATTGAGAGTTCCTAACCAGGAGCGAATTTTATATCATCTGTGTGCTTTTATAGTTTAGTTTCTTGAGTTTCTGCGTGTAAATTTAATATCCAATAGCCACAGTTCTCAAGTTTTCGTTTGCGTCAGAAAGTAAACAGATTTTGTGACATATTACAAGTTCCCAATCGGGACGAATTGAAATTGAAGTAGATACTTCCTGTGAGTTATTATGGGTAGAGATCATTGTTGGCAAACGGAATATAAAAACAGTTGTTGATAGGTTCAAAGAAAACTTGTTTTTTTCAAACACGTACCCGATTCATACGATAATAGTTAATTTACCCTCGATATGTTGGCGAAAATACATGTTCGGTTCCGGAGGTACGCGTACAGTATCATCCGAAATTGTGTTAAACGCATTCTCTGAAAATTATTTCGAGCGTTAGTTCGTGAGCCCACGTGAATAGTAAACAGTTGTGAAAGCACACTTGACATCTTAACAACAAATAATCCTGAGTTAATAATGAGCATCAAAACCAATACAGGGATTAGTGAACACAAGGTTGTCGTAGCGACATTGAGTATTGTAATCACCAAATCCTCCAAAAATAAATCTAAGACCAGTTTGAGGGTACTCCGACATTGGATATAATGCAGCGAAAATTACTTATACCTGAAGCATGGGATACCACCCGTCTGCTTTTAGCCACGTCATCAACATGCATACGCACATCCGTTTAGCACTACCATCGCCCACTACTAGCGTGCGAGGGCACTACATGCTTGTCGAACTGGCTGCCAGCGAGTCAGTTGTCGAAACTGGTTGGCACTGCTTCGAAATGCTTGAAACAGTCAATGGCATCGCTTTTCCTACCAAAAACTGGTGTAATTCGTATTGCAATTACAAACACGAAAAAAATGAAATAAAAGTTTACGTCCGTGAAATAAATCTTCGGCACTCTTCAAAGTTCTCAACATCGTAAAAAAATTAATTTGTCAACGAAAAAGTTTAGGGGTACGCATCCCCCAGCGTTCCCCCAGAAAAACAGCACTGCCTAAGATAATTTCCACTCATTCCAAATTAATAATATAGGTGTAGACCAGACGTGACTTGAATTCAAAGAAATAGTATCGACAGCAATTGAGAGATTTATACCAAATAAATTAACAAACGAAGGAGCTGATACTCCTTGGTACACAAAACGGGATAGAACACTGTTGCAGAAACAACGAAACATGCCAAATTTAAACATGCAAAATCCCCAGATTGGCTATCTTTTACAGTAGAGGCTTATAACAGTTTCCACAACGAAACTTTGTCTCGAAACCTGGCAGAAAATCCAGAGATTCTGGTCGTATGTGAAGTGTTAGTGGCAAGAAACAATCAATGCCTTCTCTGCGCGATAGCAATTGAGATACTATCGAAGACTGTGCTGCCAAAGTAGAGTTACTAAACACAGCCTTCCGATATCACAAAAGACAAAGTAAATATTCGAGAATTCGAATCAAAAACAGCTGCCAACATGAGTAACGTAGAAGTAAATATCCTCGGAGTAGTGAAGCAACTTAAATCACTTAATAAAAGCAAGTCTTCTGGTCCAGACTGTATACTAATTACGTTTCTTTCGGACTATGATGATGCTTTAGCTCAATACTTACCCAAACCTTTCGCTCGACGAAATATCCGTACCCAAAGACTGGAAAGTTGCACAGGTCACACCAATATTCAGGAAAGGTAGTAGGAGTAAACCACTAAATTACAGGCCCATATCGTTAACGTCGACATGCAGGATTCTGGAACATATATTGTGTTCAAACATTATGAATTACCGCGAAGAGAAGTGTCTATTGACACAGTTTGCATGCGTTTAGGAAACATCGATCCTGTGAAACACAACTAGCTCTTTATTCACATGAAGTGTTGAGTGCGATTGACAAGGGATTTCGGACCATTTCTGGATTTCCGTCAGGCTTTTGACGCTACCACACTAGCGGCTTGTAGTGAAATTGGGTGCTTATGGGATATCGTCACAGATATATGATTGGATTTGTGATTCCTGTCAGAGAGGTCACAGTTCATAGTAATTGACGGAAAGTCATTGAGTAAAACAAGTGATTTCTGGCATTTCTCAAGGTAATGTTATAGGCCCTTTGCTGTCCCGTATCTATATAAACGATTTGGGAGACAATCTGAGCAGCCGTCTTAGGTTGTTTGCAGATGATGCTGTCGTTTATGGGCTAATAAATTCATCAGAAGATCAAAACAAATTGCAAAACAATTTAGAAAGGATAATCTGAATAGCGTGAAAATTGGCAGTTGAATCTAAATAACGAAAAGTGTGAGGTCTTCCACAGAAGTGCTAAGAGGAATTCGTCAAACTTCATTTACATGATAAATCAGTCTAATCTAAAAGCTGTAAATTCAACTAAACGAACAACTCAAATTGGAATGAACCCACACAAGATGTTTTATTGGCAGGACACTTAGAAAATATAACAGATCTACTAAGGAGACTGCCTACACTACGCTTGTCTGCCCTCTCTTAGAATACTGCTGCGCGGTATGGTATCCTTACCAGAAAAAAGTTCAAAGAAGGGCAGCACGTTTTATACTATCATGAAATATGGGAGTGTGTGTCACAGAAATGATACAGGATTTGGGCTGGACATCATTAAAAGAAAGGCGTTTTTTGTTGCAACGGAATCTTTTCACGAAATTCCAATCACCAACTTTCTCCTCTGAATGCGAAAATATTTTGTTGACACCGACCTACATAGGGAGAAACGATCACCACGATAAAATAAGGGAAATCAGAGCTCGTACGGAAAGATAAGGTGTTCGTTCTTTCGGCACGCTATACGAGATTGGTAAATGGAATGACACCATTAATAAATATAGACTTCGACCGTAGCTAAGGTAGAATATTCAAAATTTCTAGGTGTATGCATTGATGAGGGGTTGAACCGGAAAAAACACACTGAGGATCTGCTGAAACGTTTGAGTTCAGCTGCTTATGCTATTAGGATCATTGCAAATTTTGGTGATATACATCTGAGTAAATTAGCTTACCACGCCTATTTTCATTCTCTGCTTTCGTATGGCATCATATTCTGGGGTAACTCACCATTGAGTAAAAGACTGTCCATTGCACAAAAGCGTGTAATCAAAATAATTTCTGGATCTCATCCAAGATCATCCTGCAGACACTTATTTAAAGAGCTAGAGATCCTCACTGTAGCCTTTAAAAAAAATATATATATGTATATGTATATTCACTTATGAAATTTGTTATTAACAATCCGAACGAATTCAAAAGTAATAGCAGTGTACATGGCTACAACACTAGGAGAAAGGATAATCTTCACTACTCAAGATTAAATCTAACTTTGGCTCAGAAGGGGGTAAATTATGCTGCCACTTAAGTCTTTGGTCACTTACCTAATAGCATCAAAAGTCTGACAGATAGCCATATAGCATTTAACAGGAAATTAAAAGAATTTCTTAATGGCAACTCCTTCTACTCATTTGATGAATTTTGTACATATTGAGCTATTCATAACTGTTCAACCTTGAACATTGTGTGTGTATAATGTAAGGGCCAGTTATATACTGAATCATCATTCCACTAACAATGACTCATTGTACAATAGGCACTTACGTTAAGGACACAGAACATTCGGAGTTGAATAGCTCGGGATGTACAAATGTGATTAATGAAATCATTTCAGTACCACGCAAGTAATGGTTTGATAATTAACAGAGGTGTTTGAAAGTAGTCAACATTAACCTGAGTTCAGTGGGACTTAGACAAAAATAAAGAAATAATAAAAAAAAAACAAATTTGCTCAAATCCAGACTAATTATATTTAGCAGCAATCTTTCTTGCATAATTACATGTGCATATGTTCACTGTGTTTTTGTAGAAACAGCAAATTTGATTCGGAGAAGTACTTTGTTTCCTAGTTCCTACATGTTCTCGTGATTTACAGTATTAGTTGTGATAGTGTGATAAGGAATCTAGTGATGATTGGCCTAAGATTGCTTATCATAGCATGATCATTTTAGTCTGTGTCTTCCTTTTGTATATACATGATCTCATATCTCACTTCAATGACTCTTGAATAGGTTGGCTTGTGTTTTCGGAGAAGGTGACCTTTCTTATGCACTCACTGTGCCTTATTTGGTAACAAAGCTGATTAATTCTTCGGAAAAACTGATGGGAACCTGTGCCACTGACAATGTTGAAGGGCTGCAAATTCAATGCAAACACTAGCACGCAATTGTCCCAGCTTGGCTCTGCCACTCTTAAAGTTGTTGATGTTGAATGTTTGATATTTTTGCACTTATGTCTTGTACCTTATCATGCTTGTTGTGATTCCCTTGGCATCTATTTCTTTGTCCTGAACATGACCCTCATCACTACCATATTCCCTTTCCAACGATCATAAATTAAAAATAGTGCTAATAAACATTGTTTCTGTTAAATACCAGTATCTCTTTCACTTGCATCTTTAAAATAATGAAACAAATTTTTTGAAACCAGAAGGCAATAAAAAATTGAAGAGGAAAATATTATTTTCTCTCGTGGCCCAGAGTTGAAACTTGTATATCTCCTTAGGTGAAGATTGGGTAGTACCTACTTTCAAACTGAAATCAGAGGAACACTATTTCCAAATACGTTCTCAAAATTTATTTCATTGTCCAGTTACCATTGCAATTTTTTTAAACTGTTAACAGGTGACCCACCTTCCAGCCCTCCCCCCTGAACCCTCATCTGTGATTGAAAAAAAATTCAGCTTTGTTTTGTGTGTTACAGAGAGAGCTTCACTTCTCCAAATGGTTGTAAAAGTAAACAAGGACGATTTCAGAAAAATCTAATGATGTGGGCTTGGATGCATCATTCATCTGAAATTAAATGACCCAACTTCTTAAATAATTAGTACCTTAATACTACTCTGGTTGCAGCCACTTTTCCAATCCTGTACAGCGCTATTATGTATCTGCTAACATCTGTAAAATTGTCCTCCTTTGCCATAGCACTGTTTTAAGAATAAGTTGCACTTGCCATTGAGCCTTAAGAACATTGCAGAGCTGGCAGGCTAGCCATCCCAGATGTATTATCACTGGCTCTTGCACTACTACACCTTTTGACTGCAAGTTTGCAACATGACAGCAATGAGGTAATGGGGAAGACTGGGAGGCTGAGATGGCCAGCTCTCTGTACCACCTTTCTTGTAAAGGGGATACATTAATCTTTCTGTAGAAGTGTCTTGACATGATACATTAAACATTTGAGGAAGAATGATACATGCCGTTAATGCTTCTATCCTACTCAGAGCTTTAATTTTTGAGGCGGTCATTTTTCTAACTGCAAGTGGAGTGGGTAAAAGTAGTGCCATCAAATTTTTAGGAAGTTACTTTCTCAAGATCAGGCTGTAGTGTAAAGAGATGTGATCATCCTGTAAATGTATGAGGTTCATTCAAATGAAACATGGTCAGTGCATCTATCTTTGCCTTACATCTAAGGTGGCACCACGTAAGTGTGGGTATGGTGGCACCACCTATTGGTAGAGAGACCGACACATGCCCACCATTTGATGTTGCATAATGCCAGTGTGGTTTCACGCCGAACAGAAGGTTGTCACACAAGTTACCATCCACTAGTGGGCATGCAGGAGAGTAAGCAGGAACAATGAGGTGTGATTAGATTTTTGGCGGCGGAGGGAGTTGCGCGTGAAATATATCGATGGATAAAGGCTGTGTACGGTGAGTACAGTTTGAGTCATTCAAGTTTTGTGGAACGGCGCAAATGATTCCTTGAGGGGCATGAGTCACTGGAAGACGATGCTCATCCTGGGCAGGCTCATCGTGTCATCACACTGGAAATGATTGCAGAAGTGAATGCTTTAATCTTGGACAACCGCAGACCCACTGTGGACAAGATCCATCGGTTAATGGGTATTAGTGTGGGCACCGCCCACCCCATAATGTATCAACACTTGAACTTTCAAAAAATTTGTGCGCAATGGGTTCCTCACCAACTGACTGCCAAACAGCCCAATACTCGAATGATGCTGTCTTTGAGTCATCTGTAATGCTATCATGAGGAGGAATATAGCTTTCTGACATGTATTGTCACAGGTGGCAAAACATGGTGTCACCGTTTTGAACCAGAAAACAAGTGTCAGAGCAAGCAGTGGAAACATGCAACTTCACCAACCCAAAAAAAAAAAAAAAGGTCATTATGTCCTCTTTTTCGGCCACGAGGGTCCACTGATTGTCGAGTTCCTGGATGGGGAACCGCCGTCAGTGCCCAGTGTTAGCAAGCTACTTTACAGAACCTTAGATGAGCCATAAAGTCAAAATGCCGAGGCCTGTTGTCCAATGGTGTTATCCTCCTGCATGATAATGCCCGCCCACACATGGCCAATATGGTGAAGACAACATTGCAGCAGTTTCGGTGGGAAATGCTGGAACTTCCACCGTACAGTCCTGATCTTTCACTGTATGACTTTCATGTGTTTGGATCTCTAAAACAAGCTATTCGTGGACATCGATTTGCAACGGACGATGAAGTGTGCGACTGGTCCAGGCCTGGATCCAACAGCAGCCTACTAGCTTCTTAAAGGATGGAATAATTGGGTTAGTGTCACAAAGGGATAAATGTGTGTACTGTGTATAACTACATTTTTGAGTTAATAAAATTTTTACTATTCTTTACACTAGTGACCAGGTTTCATTCGAATGCCCCTTGTACACAGTTTTCATTGCACAGGAACATGCTGTAAGGATATTATCCGGTGTCCATATGCTGAGCTTCGTATAGGCTACTGAAAAATTAGGCATTCAGCTCCATAATGTAAATACATTCTTGTGAAATTTGTGGTGAAGAACCTGGTGCTATTTGAAAATAACATTTGTAAAGCTTTCACAAGGAACAAAAATAGCCCCAAGTATCCATAAGTTTTTCTTGCTCAGAAAGGAATAAGGTATGCAGTGATAAAAAATATCTGACCGCTCCCATGTGTGTTAAAAGTGCTGCCAGGTTATGAAAGTTTTTGAAACAATTTGGAATTGTTATTGCATGACAACTCGTACTGAATAGATACATCTCGTTGCAGATGGTATGTGTGTTCGTGTTTTTCACAAATTTTATTGTAGATTGATTTAACAATGGCAATGATGTAAATGGCCAGCATGTAGCCATGCTTTCAGTGAAAATTTATCTCACTTTTAAACCCGGTGTCACATTCCATGTCACAGGTTGTCATGAATATCAATCATGGCACAAGCAAAAAATACACGTACTGGAGAAACTAAAGCATTTGACAAGCAAATGCACTAGCCTGAACCTTTTTTTTTCTTTTTCTTTTTTTTTTTTGAGTGACGAAGACATTGGGATATGAATCAGGAGCAGCACATATCTTACAATTAAAAAGGTGAAAAATATAAGGAAAAAGGTAGATTGCTACTCACTGTAAAGATGACATGTTGAGTTGCCGACAGGCACAACAAAATGACTGTTACATGTTGAGCTTTCAGCCAGAGTATTCTTCAGAAAAGGAAACACACATCCATTCACACAAACAACACTCTTCTTGTGTACATGACTGCAATCTCCAGCAGATCAGACCAGCATTCTGGAATGCAGGTTGGAGCTTTTGGAGATGGTTGGTTCTCACTGCAATTCAATGTGTGATCTTTATGGACTAACAAAGTAAGGCAGGGCACTGAAATTTGTATATCTATATCATCCATGCATTCTAAAATATTGGTGAATTGCCCAAAAATTTAAAAAAAATCAAATAAATGTAGAGTAGCTTCAGTGGAACTGCCAGCTGTCATCAAACCAAATTTAACCTGCATTGTGCAACTACTGACAGACCTTTTCATTTCATCATTCAAGAGTGTCATATTAGCAAATTATTTAATAACAGAAAAATTTTATAGCGCTGCACAAGAAATGTGACATGAAATTGCTAACATAGAATGTATATCTATTTCCAGGCTGCAAATAAAATATTGAAAAATTACTTTGCCTAGGTAATTTGTTACAGCTGTTAAATAATTGAAGAAAAGCATTTTTTGCAGTCATCAGCTGTACACATTCAATTTTATTCTTTACCAGTTTTGGTTTTTAAAATAATCATTGGTAGAAAAGTAGTACATCAAATGAATCAAAAGCACATACTACTTATAAGCCTGAGTAGCATACCAAATAAAAGATGTCTCACAGTGGTGTGTAAAATACATTGAATTTAGTCAATGTCATTAAACTTGCAAAGGTTACATAAAGGCTACTGACAGGCTACAGGCAAGTTTCACAAAAGTCCTTGCCTTTGGTGAAACTTGTCTGATAACTGTCAGTAGTCTTTACGCAGTCTGTCTGTGTGATTATGACATCTGAATTGTGTGTACAGTGATAAGCCGAAACATTATGACCACTGCCCACTGCACTGTTGGGTGCTACCTGGTGGTGTGCGGGCATGTGACGTGGTAACAAAAGTATGTAAGTGGAGCAGAGACAGATGGGGATGAGGCTAGTGAAGATATGGGTTGCAAATGGGAACATCCATTTAGATAACCAACTTTGAGAAAGGGCAGATTATTATCATGCAGAGCCTGTGAATGAGTGTCTGAAAAACGGCAAAGTGGTCAAATGCCATGTGCTACTGTCATGGACATCTACAGAAATACACTCCTGGAAATGGAAAAAAGAACACATTGACACCGGTGTGTCAGACCTACCATACTTGCTCCGGACACTGCGAGAAGGCTGTACAAGCAATGATCACACGCACGGCACAGCGGACACACCAGGAACCGCGGTGTTGGCCGTCGAATGGCGCTAGCTGCGCAGCATTTGTGCACCGCCGCCGTCAGTGTCAGCCAGTTTGCCGTGGCATACGGAGCTCCATTGCAGTCTTTAACACTGGTAGCATGCCGCGACAGCGTGGATGTGAACCGTATGTGCAGTTGACGGACTTTGAGCGAGGGCATATAGTGGGCATGCGGGAGGCCGGGTGGACGTACCGCCGAATTGCTCAACACGTGGGGCGTGAGTTCTCCACAGTACATCGATGTTGTCGCCAGTGGTCGGCGGAAGGTGCACGTGCCCGTCGACCTGGGACCGGACCGCAGCGACGCACGGATGCACGCCAAGACCGTAGGATCCTACGCAGTGCCGTAGGGGACCGCACCGCCACTTCCCAGCAAATTAGGGACACTGTTGCTCCTGGGGTATCGGCGAGGACCATTCGCAACCGTCTCCATGAAGCTGGGCTACGGTCCCGCACACCATTAGGCCGTCTTCCGCTCATGCCCCAACATCGTGCAGCCCGCCTCCAGTGGTGTCACGACAAGCGTGAATGGAGGGACCAATGGAGACGTGTCGTCTTCAGCGATGAGAGTCGCTTCTGCCTTGGTGCCAATGATGGTCGTACGCGTGTTTGGCGCCGTGCAGGTGAGCGTCACAATCAGGACTGCATACGACCGAGGCACACAGGGCCAACACCCGGCATCATGGTGTAGGGAGCGATCTCCTACACTGGCCGTACACCACTGGTGATCGTTGAGGGGACACTGAATAGTGCACGGTACATCCAAACCGTCATCGAACCCATCGTTCTACCATTCCTAGACCGGCAAGGGAACTTGCTGTTCCAACAGGACAATGCACGTCCGCATGTATCCCGTGCCACCCAACGTGCTCTAGAAGGTGTAAGTCAACTACCCTGGCCAGCAAGATCCCCGGATCTGTCCCTCATTGAGCATGTTTGGGACTGGATGAAGCGTCGTCTCACGCGGTCTGCACGTCCAGCACGAACGTTGGTCCAACTGAGGCGCCAGGTGGAAATGGCATGGCAAGCCGTTCCACAGGACTACATCCAGCATCTCTACGATCGTCTCCATGGGAGAATAGCAGCCTGCATTGCTGCGAAAGGTGGATATACACTGTACTAGTGCCGACATTGTGCATGCTCTGTTGCCTGTGTCTATGTGCCTGTGGTTCTGTCAGTGTGATCATGTGATGTATCTGACCCCAGGAATTTGTCAATAAAGTGTCCCCTTCCTCGGACAATGAATTCACGGTGTTCTTATTTCAATTTCCAGGAGTGTAGGTAGGAGGGCAGTAAAACTACCGCTAGGTGGTAAATGGTTGGATGCCCACGACTCTTCAGAGAACACGGGTTTTGAAGGCTTGTCTGCTCTTTTAAGTAGGACAGATGGTGATCTGTGGTATCTCTGTCGAAGGAGCACAGTGGTGGTGTATGCACCAGTGTTTTGGAGCACACCGTTTGTCATACATTGTTGAACACGGAGCTCTGCAGTAGACCAACTTTACATGTTCACATATTGACCCAACATCATTAACAGTTATGATTGCAGTGGGTGCAGGACCATTGGAGTTTACTGTCAATAAATGGGAACATGCCGGCTCTTTGGGTGAATCACAATTTTGCTACACTAGATTGATGGTTGTCTCCACAGGTGTGGTCACTGAGGTGAATGATGGCTCAGAATGTGCAGCATGCCACAGATGCATACTGGTGGGAGCAGTATTATGCGATGGGAGACATTCTCCTGCCCTTGCATGGGACCCATGGTAGTAACCAAAGACACACTGACAGCTGTGAACCATCTGCATCCCTTCATGCTTGACATGTTCCCCAACAGAGATGTCATCTTTCAGCAGTATAATTGTCAGCATCTTGGAGCCAGAACTCTGCTACAGTGGTTTGAGAAGCAGAAGTGAACTAATGTTGATGTCTTGGCAACCAAATAAGTGTTTATCTGCAGTCCAAACACTAGTTGGATGGAGGCCTCCTGTCAATCCTATGCAAGCCTCTGTGTAACTGGTGTAACCTACATTCTTTTCAATTGGCATACTGTTTTCAGGCCTTGGTCCCCCCCCGCCCCTTACCTCTGCCTTTTTTCCATTATGAAATTAAGTATTCCTTGATGCGTCAGTAGTCACAGCATGTCCTATCAATCTATATCGTCTTTTTAGGCAAATTGTGCTGTAAACAGCTTTTCTTGCCAAATCAACTCAGTACCTCTTTAATTTTGTTATCCTATCGACCCATGTCAGTTGTCAGATTCTTGTGTAGCACCACATTTCAAAAGTTTCTATTCTCTTCTTCTATGAACTGTTTATTGTCCACATTTCCCTTCTGTAAAATATTACATACAAGACAAATACCTTCATGAAAGACTTTGAAATACTTTAAATTATTTTCGATGTTTGTGTTTCAGAAACGCTTTTCTTATAATTGCCAATCTACACTTTACTTCCCCTCTAGTTTGCCCATCATATGGTAATATTGCTGCCCAGATAGCAACTCTTTTACTGTTTTTAGTGCCTAATTTCCTAACCAGATTCCCACTGCATTACTTATGGAATTTCACTAAATTCCATTACCGGTATTTTACTTTCGTTGATGTTCTTATAACCTCTTTTCATGGCACTATCCATTCTGTCCAGTTGCTCTATCAAGTCCTTTGCTGTCTGTGTCAAAATTCAAGAAGTGTTTTCCAATCAAGATTGTTAAAAACTTTCTCTAAATCTGCAAGTGCTATAAATGTAGGTTTGTCTGTCTACACTCTTTGGCTTCTCGTAAGCCCTTGCATGTTCCTACATTTCTCCAGAATCCCAATTGACCTTTCCTGAAGCTGACTTCTAACAGTTTTCCTTTCTTTTATAAGTAATTTATGACAGTATTTTGCAAACAAGACTTAATAAACTAATAGTTTTGTAGTATTAACACCAGACATCATCTGCTTTATTCAGAATAGGAACTATTTAAGTTTTTCTTGCCACAGTCTGAGGGTATTTTGTCTATCTTGTATTTCAATTCTGAGGGAACATCACCTACTCCAGGTGCATTGTTTCGACTTCAGGTATTTCAGTTCTTTGTCCAGTTCTTCTTGCATATCCAGTGTCCCATCTCAACTTACATGCTTCCTCTTCCCTTTTCATTGTATTATTCCCAAGTTTGTTTCTTTTTGTAGATTCCTCTCTTAAATTCCTTCCACTTTCAATCTTCCCTTCTTTGCTTTCTATTGGTTTGTGTTTCAGCTCTCAATATTCATACAGGTGCTTATGTTTTTCTCAAAAGTTTCCTTGAAATTGCTAGTGGAGTCATGTATCTTTCTCATAGTCATGCATGCTTCCACATCTTTCTTTCTCCTCTAACCATCCCTGCTTTCCCATTTTTACATTCCCTGTCAAACTCATTAAGGCACATGAGACGTAATCACTTCAACTAAATGTATTTTATTTCTTGACAGTTACAATGATGTAAGCTCGTGGCAGTTGAGACTCAACAAAATATAAACAGTTCAGAAGGGTGGTTAACTCAGGTACTTAACTTCTTCTCATTCAATATCCAGTAAGTCTTCACAAGCACAGGATTTGGTTGTAATGTATATCCATTCAGCATGCTATGTGAAATAAGTAAAAGACACACCCTCAGATGGTTTATTTATTACTCAGAATGATACACATTGTCCTATGTGAATATTGAGCTCACAGTGAACCATGAACTCTCAAACTTGTGCCCTTATGTACGCTTTCAACAAGTACTTCATTGTTGGTATTACAATTTTTAAATATTGCAATTAAAAACTTAATTTGATGTACATCCAGAAATGTTACAATTGCTAATATCCATTTCAAACTTACAAATTGGTCAGAAAACAATGTCATAAATTGAATTTACATCAGATATGCAGAACAGAGAATGATCTTGACAATTTCATTAATTACGCAATAACAAAACTAAGCCCCGTTTCTAGCAGCACATTTGATTAGAGCTTTTGAGCAATATTAACATTAATTATTCTGTTTTTTACTGAGGAAAGTATCTTTTCACAATTTGTTCAAGTGTATTGGGTTTCATTACTTCACAGATTGTCACAGTTATTTTGAAAATAAGTAATCTTTTGTCACATTCAGTAATTACAATAACAGATAATAGCAGTTCTCATGTTATTCCAAACATTACTTCAAGTATTTTGGCTGATGAAACAAAAGTGAGTGATCTATTTCATTACATGTTAACTAAAACAATATGAAAATTTCAGATTCTCATACCAACTGAGTTTCATAGGTTTGATTTGTTGTTGCTCCATAAACATTTACTTACATAATTCACAAGGTAGAGATTACTGGTTCTGACATTATAATTATCTTGTTAATTGCAGTCTGGTTGATGGCTTGCCCACAGTGATTTGAGAGTTGTGGTACTGATCCGTCCAATATGCTCAACAAATTGGTCTGTTATGTTTCACATAGACTCCGTGTTCAGGTCAGTGGAGGGTGTCACAATTTTTTACTGCCACATGTTCTTATATTTCTCCAAAATCCAGCCTGATCTTTCCCGAGGTTGGCTTCCACCATTCTTCTGTACGGAATTCATGTTAATATTTTGCAACCATGACTTATTAAACAGATAGTTCAAACAATGGAAAATCCAGGATGGTATGTAGCAGTTCAATAATTTTCACATCTGTCAGCAACTGATTTCTCTGGAATTGGAAGTACTACATTCTTCTTGAAGTCTGAGAGTATTTTGCCTTTCTCGTACATCTCGTAGACCTAGTGGAAGAGTTTTTTCATGGCTAGTTCTCCCAAAGCTATCATTAGTTCCAACAGAATGTTGTCTACCCCTGGGGCCTTGTTCAGATTTAGATGTTTCAGAGCTTTGTCAAATTCTTCTCGCGGTATCATCTCTCCCATCTCATCTCCATCAACATTAACTTCCCTTTTGTAATACTGCTTTTGAGTTCATCTCCCTTGTACAGAACCTCTATATACTCCTTCCAGCTTTCAGCTTTCCCTGCTTTGCTTAGGATTGGTTTACCATTTGAGCTCTTGATACTCATACAGCTGCTTTTCTTTTCCCCAAAGGCCTCTTTAATTTTGCTGTAGGCGGTATCTGTTTTCCCCCTACTGAACTGTGCTACTAAATCCTCTGGCCATTCCTGCTTAACACTAGAACCACTGATATTTTGACATACCTAGAACCGCGGATGGACCACTAATGACTGACGTAGCTTTCCCTTTTATTCTCCTGTGTCAGTGGGTTATTGTTATTACTAATGAATCTATTCTTTGAAGTACTGGGCATTTTATTATGAAATCAACAAAAATAAAGTAGCTCTTCACAAATTATCATTTATTATTTTAAAAAATGTACACACATTTGCTGAGTGCCTTTACTGGTACCAGCACATAATGAGCACAAATAATCATCTTTTAATGTATGTTTGTTGCAGACAGTTTTCTTGCACATATGACACTTTACGAATGATTTGTTTCCTTCACAGTTAGACTTTACGGGGCAACATGTTTGCATTTCTTATCTTCAGGTGTGACAGAGGTACTCTTCTTCCTGGTTACTACATAGTTCTCAGCAAGCTCCTCCCCCAGCTGCAGTATGAAGTCTGGCGTTTGAACTTTTCCTTGTTTAGAGCATTGTACAATACTCAGACATTTATTCCAGCTAAATTTAGCAAGTTGTAAAATGTGTGAATAAGTATTTGCGAGCCATTTGGTCGACCACGTCCACTTCATACTTAGAGCCATTATAAAATGTAACTGTATCTGACTTCTTTTTCAAACCATTTTCAGTTTTAACATAAGGATGCTGGTAAACTATCAGTGTAGTGTCATTGCTCTTCAACAATACTGTGCTGTATAACACTTCTTTTGCCTTCTTGATACAGACTGGAATTTCCCTCCGACATCAATTTATGATGCCCAATAGACCTCTATCATTTGCTTTCAAGGTTTCAGAGAGAACCAAGGAGGTGAAAAAATTGTCACATGACATTTCTTCCTTTATTGAGGTAAGGTTGCATCAATTTTTTCACAACAAAATTGGTAAGATGCTCTTCGGTCTAATGTCATCCTTTTCTAGATTAGGGAAAGCATTCACAATATATTTGCAGTGTTTATCTACTGTCATCCAATACTTTTGCCTGTCCGGTTTTGAGGCCATGAACTGTGTGAATATGCAAAGGCACTTTGAAGGAAAAAAATGTTTGTTGATTGTTATATATGGACCGGGTATGTAGGTACATTGTGTGTTTGCAGTGAACTCATACCAGATTTCTGATACTGAAGCAAATGTGTCCTCTTTCAGTCGTTCTGATGTTATGGATCTAATGTCAGATCTGAGATAATGCATTCTCTCTCTGAATCTGTCATGAGCCATTGTTGACTTCACAAAATTTTTTCCCCACTTCATTGACCACGGTGTATCTAGTTCTAAGCTCTTCACTCCTATAGCACCCAGCTCCAAGTAACTACTGCAACCTACATCCTGCTGAATCTGCTTGGTGTATTCATCTCTTGATCTCCATCTATGATTTTTACCCTCCACACTGCCCTCCAATACTAAATTGATGATCCCTTGATGCCTCAGAACATGTTCTTCTTCTAGACATGTTGTGCCACAAATTCCTCTTCTCCCCAGTTCTATTCAGTACCTCTTCATTAGTTACGTGATCTACCCATCTAATCTTCTATTCTCTTCTTGTCTAAACTATTTGTTGTCCATGTTTCACTTCCATGCATGGCTACACTCCATACAAATACTTTCAGAAAAGACTTCCTGACACTTAAATCTACACTTGATGTTAACAAATTTCTTTTCTTCAGAAACGATTTCCTTGCCATTGCCAGTCTACATTTTATATACGCTCTACATTGACCATCATCAGTTATTTTGCTTCCCAAATAGCAAAACTAATTTACTACTTTAAGTGTCTCATTTCCTAATCTGATTCCCTCGGCATCACTTGATCTAATTCGACTACATTCCATTATCCTCGTTTTGCTTTTGTTGATGTTCATCTCATATCCTCCTTTCAAGACACTGTCCATTCCATTCAGCTGATCTTCCTGGTCCTTTGCTGTCTCTGGCAAAATTACAATGTCATCGGCAAAACTCAAAGTTTTTATTTCTTCTTCATAGATTTTAATTCCTGCTCCAAATTTTTCTCTTGTTTCTTTTACTACTTGCTCAGTATATACATTGAATAACATCAGGTATAGGCTACAACTGTGGCTCACTCCCTTCCCAATCAGTGCTTCCCTTTCATGCCCCTCAACTCTTATAACTGCCGTCTGGTTCTGTACAAATTGTAAATAGCCTTTTGCTCCCTGTATTTGACCCTTGAAAACTTCAGAATTTGAAAGAGAGTATTCCAGTCAACATTGTCAAAAGCTTTCTGTAAGTCGACAAATGCTAGAAACATAAGTTTACCTTTCCTTAACCTATCTTTTCGATAATTTGCAGTGTCAGTATTGTCTTACGTGTTCCATCATTTCTACTGTATCCAAACTGATCTTCCCCGAGGTCAGCGTGTACCAGTTTTTCCATTCATCTGTAAAGAATTCTATAAGCTGGTAGTTCAGTAATTTTCACACCTGTCAACACCTACTTTCTTTGGGATTGGAATTATTATATTCTTCTTGAAGTCTGAGAGTATTTCACCTGTCTCATACAACTTGCTGACCAGATGGTAGAGTTTTGTCAGGGCTGGCTCTCCCAAGGCTATCAGTTGTTCTAATGGAATGTTGTCTACTCCCGGGGCCTTGTTTTGACTTATGTCTTTCAGTGCCCTGTCAAATTCTTCATGCAGTATCATATCTCCCATTTCATCTTCATTTACTTCCAATTCCATTTCCATAATCTTGCTCTCAAGTATATCAACCTTGTACAGACCCCCTATATATTCCTTCCACTTTTCTGCTTTCCCTTCTTTGCTTAAAACTGGTTTTCCATCTGAGCTCTTGATATTCGTACAAGTGGTTCCCTTTTCTCCAAAGGTCTTTTTAATTTTCATGAAGGCAGTATCAATCTTACCCCTAGTGATATATGCCTCTACATCCTTACAAATCATTCTCTAGCCATCCCTGCCTAGCCATTTTGCACTTCCTATCTATCTAATTGCTGAGTCGTTTGTATTACTTTTTGTCTGCTTCATTTACTGCATTTTTCTATTTTCTCCTTTCATCAATTAAATTCAATATCTCTTCTGTTGCCCAAGGATTTATACTAGCCCTCATATTTTTACCCACTTGATCCTCTGCTGCCTTCAATATTTCCTCTCTCAAAGCTACCCATTCTTCTTCTACTGTATTTCTTCCCCTTGTTCTTGTCAATCGTTCCCTAATGCCCTCTCTAAAACTCTCTACAATCTCTGTTTCTTTCAGTTTATCCAGGTCCCATCTCCATAAATTCCCACCTTTTTGCCATTTCTTCAGTTTTAATCTACAGTTCATGACCAACAGATTGTGGTCAGAGTCCACATCTGCCTCTGGAGAAGTCTTACAATTTAAAAACCTGGTTCCTAAATCTCAATCTAACCATTATATAATCCATCTGAAACCTTTCAGTGTCTCCAGGCCTCTTCCACATACACAACCATCTTTCATGATTCTTAAACCAAGTGTTAGCTATGATTAAGTTATGCTCTGTGCAGAATTCTACCATGTGGCTTCCTCTTTCATTACTTACTCCCATTCCATATTCACCTACTACTTTTCCTTCTCTTCCTTTTCCTACTACAGAATTCCAATCCCCCATGACTATTAAATTTTTGTCTCTCTTCCTTGACATTTAAACTTGTGCTACTGTGGTAGGCGTTTTAACGAAATTGCTGTTTAAATTTCGTTAAAGAATAAAATTTGCTTTTAAGTTAATTTTCTTTACCTTACTTTCTTTGCGTGCGAACTTTGTTGTAGAACCTCTCTCTTATTTACGTGTGGTAATAAAAATTTTCACTTTCAAAAGAATTGCGTACATTTAAAAATTACGTGAACTCATATTAACTGATTAAGAATATTTGGTTGAAAATTAAATTCTTTACATCATTCGGCCTCGGCACACATTTTCTAAATGCAGTGGATTTTTTGTTAAATATTTTTACTGAATTCTTTCCCAGCGTTAGCTTTTGAACACAAGATTATCACTATTAGCAGAAAATGGTTAATTATTACCAAGCCGACATTTAATTATCACTGATCAAACCTACTTCGCTATACATTAAAGTTATTTGAAAGAACCAAAATTGTTAAATTTCAATGTTAACTATCCGTCTAAGAATGCACAAATGTGTAACAATTTTTTAAAATCTCAGTCAGTCTCTGGATCGCTGTAAAAGAAGAACATTCTCTTAATTCACTGTTAATTTTTTATCTATCTGTTCCCGATTTACGGGTTTGGTTGATTTTTCCTTTAGCGGAACAATTTTTTAAATGTGCCGCCGCTGCAAATCGATCGGTCGCGGCACAGCCCAGCAACACCGCTAAAAGATGCTGAAAACTCTTTAAAGAAATATTATAGATGACATGGGCAAGCTAATTTACATTAATAATACACACTTTTTATAAATTTCAATATATATTACCACAACAAATATTCAACTCACATTAGTTCGCAATTTCTCCTTCAATGGCGGCTAAATCTAGATACAGACAAATGACGTCTACCCATTCACCGAATACATCGACACAGCTTCCTACCGCTTTCAGCTCTAAACGAGGAAGACCAAAGAATACATAGTGCATTGTGCTTTTATAGTATTGCTGACTATTAACATTTCTTTGTAATTTCACGACATTATTTCCCTCTGGCTGAATTTCACGTCTCTGTTATCACAGATATTGACACATTTCGCAATTTCATATTTAATATAGAAATATTACCATACTAAATACAGAGAGAATATTACTACAAAAAACATTACAATAATAACAAATGTCTTTTACGCAAAATTCAATAATTTTTTTTGTTAAATAATTTCATTATATACAAATGCTCAGAGTGGCATATATGGTACAAATAAATTTCAGTTTGTTAATGTGTGAGTTTGCCAGGGAACGTTACATTGCCCCTGGCAGCATTTGGCAAAGAGTTTCTCTACTTTGACACAATGGTGCCAGTAACGTTCTTTACAATTCTGTATTTTTTTATGGAATGGCTCTTTTAATTAGTCCCAGGGTTATATATGTTTATGGCTCCCCCATTTGGGCGAAGGCAGACAGGAAACCTGGGCAAAACTGTGCCGGAGCCCAGCCATCCCAGTTGGTTCATGATTAATCTTGTCTCTTTAGCAGTCATTCTTTTGAATTGATTTAACAGTTTGTCATCAACGGTTACATAATATCATTGTCACATACAGTTCAACGATATACCGCAAGGTCACTTGTCCTAGGATATATCACTTAGTTTTTTGAAATCATTTAGCACAGCATCACTTTTTATAATGTTCCCACTACCTACGTGTCACAAATTCATCTCCTACACTTGTTAGTGTTCATTTTCTCTTATCAGTTCACAGGTATACATAATAAATGTTCAATGTTTATCAAAAATGGAGTCATTGACATGTTATGCAGTTTGTGTAAATATTTTGGAAAATGACAACAATGCTGTAGTCGGTGAGCGGTGCAGAGTGATTGTTGAGCGGCGCTCGGCGCGGCGCGTCGGCTCCGTGTAGGTCACCGCCCCCGGTGTTGACAGCTACGGCGCGGAGGGGCGTGGCTGTCTGGTCTGCTACGGGCTGCTGCGGCCGCTGCATGGCTGAGGTAGCCAGATGCGCGTTGGATATCAGCTCGCCCGTGTGACGTCTTCTTGCAGTGCTCCAGCAAACATGCAACAAGTTCACAAACAGTGTACTATCCTTATGGGCATTTTTCCTGCTGTGGGAAAGAACGCACACAGTTATTGGCAGTTATTATTCAGTAGGCCCTCACTAGTCTGGTTTGCACAATGTTTCGTTGTCACAGTAACACGTTTTATGGGCACACAATATTTTTCACCATGTCATGACTTGTTATTAGTCACACGCAAGTTTCACCTTAGGACAAAATGTATCTCTGTAGTCAATGCGCTTTTCTGGCGTCCCTTGACACACAAAGAATTAAAGTTTGACACTAACTTGGTCCACCGTCCGTTATCGGCTCACTGTTCGTGTCGTGCTAGTTCCTTGTCCACTTGCACACACGGCGATAATACAGTTTTTTATTACTTATACACAACAACTTCGTGACGTATTGCTGCAGGTTTAACAGTCACTGTCTGTCTCTGCCACACAATACTGCACTTTTGTTTAAGTTCCTTTATTTTTATTTACAATGTCTGCTGTGCAATTTTTGTAACAGCACATTCGTAACTCTTTACCAAGGTGTGTAATATTTGCGTACATGGTAACAAATATTAAAATTTCGTATTAGTTTGCCCAAAAATCATCTATATTCGTGTTCGAGTAGATTTTATTTGTGCATTCCAGCCGGATTCAGGCATATTGTTCAATAACTCCTTTGAAATCATTTCACACTTTACTATCAAGGTCCTACGTAACTACAGTGTAGTCTCTGTAGGTTAAAATTGACTTGGACTGTATCTGGCTAGTTCCCTTTTTTTTTTTTTTTTTTTTTTTTTTTTTTACTGATTGAATCTGCACATGCTTTAATTGATGCTTCTTTGTGCGTAACTTTGCGCTACTTAAATTTGCAATAAGTTTGCCTCCCATGGTGCCCTCGGGTCACTACTGGGTGCATTATTCTTTTTGATAACATTGGTTAGATAATAAAGTTCTCAGGGTCTCATATTATTGATATTATTCTGGGTTCGAATCTGTCAATCTGACAGCTACACATACATACATACATACATATATAATAGAAAAGATTGTGCCAGAAATATTTCAAGTTTGACACACATATAAAAAATTATGCAGTACACTAACTAATCATTGCTAAAATGTTCCTTTTGACTGAACTCTTGTCACAGCTTAACACTACAAATAATTGCACTAATCAGATTATCTGTGCAGACATTCAGAGCATGTTTTAGATAACACAAATTAAAAGAAGACATAACACAAATATTCATAAACAAAAGAGAAAGTCAATCATATTCTTATAACTAAATACTTCTACATTGGTACATTATCTCTACAGATCACACATCATTAATGTTCATTATTTACAAAAGAATGGTGTCCTCATAGGACTATTAGTCTTTTACTGTATGAATATTTTTACATCCTTACGCGGATACAGTCCCCGTACTCTCCCTGAGTGGGGATCTGCTAAGAGATAGCTACTATTTCCTTCTTGGACTAAGGAATGGAGTATGAGGCTCGACAGTAGGTTTTGTGAGGTTTCACCTCGATATTGTACTGATATCCCTTAACAATTCCTGGTCGTTCTGAAAATACATCTGCATAATTAGATAATAACTGTACCAAATCCTGCTGTTGCATTGAATTCGAATTTTCGGACTGTGATACTTTGTTCACAAGTGCGTCGACATTTGCTTTTAATTGATCACTTTGTACGACTGGATAACAGAGATTTTGTCCTAGACAATGATTGTCTAAATGTAGTATCCACTGATTCCTACACTTTATGTTAATAGCATTACAATTAGGCACAGGTACCTCTTCAGATCTGAGCATGGACAATTCTATCCTCCTACCCACGTTCATCAAACTTAATTTTCCCCGAGAAAGGTCGATTACTGCGTCCCTTTCTCTCAAAAAATCTACCCCCAAAATGCAGGCTACCCTTAAACCCTTTACTACCAGGAATGAGCACGCTATGGCTTCATCCCCTAAATACATCTCTACCCGCACTTGGAGTTTAATTATTTGTCGCTGTGCACTTATGGCTCCAGTGACTTTACAATTATTCACGGGAAAAGTCAGCATACGCTTTTCTTTCCCCAATACTCTGAATAAGTCCATACTCATGACACTGACAGTAGCACCTGTATCTACGATTGCTTGCACATCAATATTGTTAATTTTGATCTCTATTATCGCTTGTACTTTGTCTTTGTGCTCCTTTATGCACGTGGATGGTTCAGTTATTAATTCATGTCCCATCTGTACCCCGTCATTATACCTAAGGATACAGATTCCCGATGTTTTGTTCTGTGTCGGGCTGCTCTCACTCCAAACCTCAGCCGACCATGGAGAGCGTATCTCGGCTGAATCTAGTTTGTTGGATTATTGCTGGTGGATGGGTGTGGCTGCTCTGTGTCACTGACTTCCACTATGTGTAAGTTGTGTTGCGTCGGCCGCCACGGTTGCGCAATTGGCGCATTTTGTGGTGGCGGTCGGTTATTGTCATATCTTTCACTGTTTTGCCGGTCCGGACTGGGCCTCTGGTTCTGTGGCCAAGTTCGGTTTGCATCATTATAAGTATTAGTGTTCCATGGCCCCCTGGCATTTTTCCATCTACTATTGCTTGGTGGGCCTGTTTCATATCGGTCATCAGACCTCCTTTTCCGGTCATTATTCACCGGCGGACTATTGCCGTTCCGGTCTCTGCCTCTATTCCCGTTTTGTACATAATCTTGCCTCCTATTGTTACCTCCGCCGTTTCCATTATTTGGTGGAGGCGTGTTATTTCGACCATTTCTGTAACCGTTTCCGTTACTTCTAGCCTGTTCAGAGGCTGCCTTAACATCCTCCTGAATCAGGCCAATTGAGTCCAGAACAGACAAGAAATGTTCCATATCGTTTTCGGGCACGTGTATAAGTTTTTCCTTTACGTGTATCGGCAAGTGTGATTTCAAAAGTCTGATCAAATCCCGGGATGAAATCTGCTCGTCCCAATAACGGTTCTTATTAATGTACTTCTCAAAATATTTTCGCAAATTGCCTAATCGTGGAGAATACGGCTCTGGATTATATACCTCCTTCCGTAATCTCTCCTGAATACATGTTGACCAATATTTGGCCAAGAATGCCTTTTCAAATTGCTCATATGTATCGCAACTGTCAGCTGCTTCGGTTGCCCATAATGCAGCATCTCCTTGTATGTAAGACATAACGAACTGTATTTTCTGTGTATGACTCCAAACGCTAGGCAAAATGTTTCTAAATCCCTTGATAAACACTACAGGGTGAACAGATTTCTTCTCCGTTGTAAAGGTCTGAAACTGTCGGTTTCTAATCAGGCTTTCTTCAATCACTACTTTGGAATGACATTTATTTGTTTCGCTTACATTGGTTGCCTGTTCTGTCTTGCAGTCGCAATTTTTTACTGCTGTATTTATAAGCCTATCATTGTTGGACCTGGCTGGCGTGACACACCCCTGCGCGTCGCCGTGCAGCAAGCTGATTTCTAGCTTGGCAAGACGACGGTTGACATTCCGCTGCCATAGCGGAATGTCAGTGCGCACCACCCTTCCAAGGTCCTGCATTTCCGCATTGGAGCCCGCGTCTTTGGCTTCAATCGCGGCGTGCACTTTCTCGTCTATTTCCTTTTTAAATTCACTTTCCATTTTGTGCACTTGTTCGGACACTTTGTGCTCAATTACTTGATTTGTGTCAATCTCTAATTGTTCCACCTGGTTGGTCAGTACACTGATTTCCTCTACGATACTGGCGTTAGCCACTTGGATACCATCTACTCTTTCGCTTAGTTCTTGCACCGTTTTGGGTATGGTTTCATAGTTTTGTTTCAAACTAACTATCTCACTTTGCATAGCTTCCAAAGATTGCATTAACTGCAAGTCTCTCTCATGCAGGCGTCGGTCACGCTCTGCTTGTTTAGCATCACGTTCTCTTTCGCGTTCTGCTTGCATACGGGCAAATTCAGCTACCAATCTCTGGTCACGCTTTGCTTGTTCAGCATCACGTTCTCTATCACGCTCTGCTTGTTCAGCATCACGTTCTCTATCACGCTCTGCTTGCATACGTACAAATTCAGCCTGGAAATTGAGCATACGCTCGAACATAACTCTTAATGATTGCACTTCTGACACCTCACCACTCTCTGGTCCGTGTCCAGTGCTTGCGGGTGGCACAGTATTTCCGCTATCAACTGAATCACTGGGTAGCAGTGGCAACATTTCTTGCCCTTCTGCCCCCAGATTCTCACATTGTACTTCCTGAACTACGTCACTAACATTACTTTGTGTCCCACTTTCTAACTCGGTATCACTACTTACTGACTGTTGTTCATTATCCATGTTGATATCCTTCTGACTACGCAATCTAACCATAGTAAACAAAAGAAATAAATAATTACTACTAAAAACAGTCTTGATCACGATTTATTTTATAAGGTGACCGGTTTCGACCACTACTGTGGTCATCTTCAGACCATTGAGTGGGAACCCCTTTCTGTTGGAGAATCACAGTTGTGATTCTCCAACAGAAAGGGGTTCTCACTCAATGGTCTGAAGATGACCACAGTAGTGGTCGAAACCGGTCACCTTATAAAATAAATCGTGATCAAGACTGTTTTTAGTAGTAATTATTTACAAGACATTGATCACTGCTGTTCCCATAATGCATTCAAAAGTAAAAGAAATAAAATCTGAACTAAATATCCTAACACTCAGGTTTCACTGACATAATCACACAAGAAATGGACATTAACTAATACACACTTACTATATACTACAATGACTAACTACCTAAATGTCCTGTTATTTTAAAACAATTTACTAACAACAAGCACACCACTAATGATCCGAGAACACTGCACTGAGGCTACTTTACTACCCACAGGACAACTACACTGTAGCTTTACCTTTTGGTGATCTATCTTGGGTGCAGCTGCCCCCTGATGTTGTGGTAGGTAATTAATTTTTCGAAATAATGAGCTCTCTTCTTCAGCTTGCCTCTGGGTATATAGTGTTCTCATGCAAAAAATCATATACAGGTATTACCACACAATATTGGTTATGCAATACATACAATACATGGAAAAATTATTAAATGTTCTCCAACAAAGTTCGACTATAATAATTCCCTAGTTATCTCATGGGTATTTAGTGGCCACTGCATATTCGTGCCCCACGTTGGGCGCCAATTTAACGAAATTGCTGTTTAAATTTCGTTAAAGAATAAAATTTGCTTTTAAGTTAATTTTCTTTACCTTACTTTCTTTGCGTGCGAACTTTGTTGTAGAACCTCTCTCTTATTTACGTGTGGTAATAAAAATTTTCACTTTCAAAAGAATTACGTACATTTAAAAATTACGTGAACTCATATTAACTGATAAAGAATATTTGGTTGAAAATTAAATTCTTTACATCATTCGGCCTTGGCACACATTTTCTAAATGCAGTGGATTTTTTGTTAAATATTTTTACTGAATTCTTTCCCAGCGTTAGCTTTTGAACACAAGATTATCACTATTAGCAGAAAATGGTTAATTATTACCAAGCCGACATTTAATTATCACTGATCAAACCTACTTCGCTATACATTAAAGTTATTTGAAAGAGCCAAAATTGTTAAATTTCAATGTTAACTATCCGTCTAAGAATGCACAAATGTGTAACAATTTTTTAAAATCTCAGTCAGTCTCTGGATCGCTGTAAAAGAAGAACATTCTCTTAATTCACTGTTAATTTTTTATCTATCTGTTCCCGATTTACGGGTTCGGTTGATTTTTCCTTTAGCGGAACAATTTTTTAAATGTGCCGCCGCTGCAAATCGATCGGTCGCGGCACAGCCCAGCAACACCGCTAAAAGATGCTGAAAACTCTTTAAAGAAATATTATAGATGACATGGGCAAGCTAATTTACATTAATAATACACACTTTTTATAAATTTCAATATATTTTACCACAACAAATATTCAACTCACATTAGTTCGTAATTTCTCCTTCAATGGCGGCTAAATCTAGATACAGACAAATGACGTCTACCCATTCACCGAATACATCGACACAGCTTCCTACCGCTTTCAGCTCTAAACGAGAAAGACCAAAGAATACATAGTGCATTGTGCTTTTATAGTATTGCTGACTATTAACATTTCTTTGTAATTTCACGACATTATTTCCCTCTGGCTGAATTTCACGTCTCTGTTATCATAGATATTGACACATTTCGCAATTTCATATTTAATATAGAAATATTACCATACTAAATACAGAGAGAATATTACTACAAAAAAACATTACAATAATAACAAATGTCTTTTACGCAAAATTCAATAATATTTTTTGTTAAATAATTACATTATATACAAATGCTCAGAGTGGCATATATGGTACAAATAAATTTCAGTTTGTTAATGTGTGAGTTTGCCAGGGAACGTTACAGCGTGGGCTTCATGCCTATCTTGGCTACATTAATGCATTCACTTTGCTGTTTGTAGTAGCTTGCACGCCTTCCTACTTTTTTATTCATTATTAAAGCTACTCCTGCATTGCCCCTATTTGATTTTCTACTTATAACCCTGTATTCACCTGACCAGAAGTCTTGTTCCTCCTGCCACTGAACTTCACTAATTCCCAGTATATCTAACTTTTACCTATCCATTTCCCTTTTTAAATTTTGTAACCTACCTGCCCGATTAAGGGATCTGACATTCATGCTCTGATCCATAGAATGGCAGTTTCCTTCCTCCTTAATAATGACGTCTTTTATAGTATTCTTTTCCCCTGTTTAAATCAACAGTTGCTTAATGCTCTATTTGAAACTCTCAATAATCTCTAGTTCTTTTGACAACCCAGGTCCCATCTCCTTTAATTCATTTCCTTTCTGCAGTTTTTATCTGCTATTCATAACCAATAAATTTTGGTCAGAGTTCACGGAACTCCTGGAAACGTTTTGCAGTTTAACTTCTGGTTTTGAAATTTCTGTCTTACTATTATGTAATCAGTCTTAAACCTTACAGTGCCTCCTGGTCTCTTGAAATCTACAACTGTCTTTTGTGATTCTTATATTGTAAGGGTTAGCCATGATTAAATTGTGCATTGTGCAGAATTCTACTAGATGGCTTCCTCTTTCATTCTTTCCCCCCCAGTCTGTTTCCTTCTACTATCTTTACTTCCTGTCTTATTCCTTCTATTGAGTTCCAGTGCATCATTATAATTAAATTTTTGTCTGCCTTGATAATCTGAATTATTTCTTTTATCTCACCAAACACTTTCTTTCAATTTCTTCATAATCTGCAGAGGTAGTAGGCATCTAAAATTGTGCTACTATGGTGAATGTTGACCTTGTCTCTGACTTGGCTATGACCTATGATACATCACTCCTCCCTGATACATTTAGATATGACTCTGACGGGTGACACATACATAAGCATCCTGTCGTATCACCTGCATCCATTCATGTCCATTGTGCATTCCGATGGACTTGGGCAGGACAATTTCAGAAGGAAAATGTGACACCCTACATGTCCAGAAATGCTACAGAATGGAGGAACACTCTTCTGAGTTTAAATGCTTCCACTGGCCACCAAACATCCCCGACATGAACATCACTGAACGTATCTGGGATGCCTTGCAACTTGCTGTTCAGAAGAGATCTCCACCTCCTTGTGCTCGTACAGGTTTTTGGACAGCACTCTAGGATTCATGGTGTCAGTTCCCTCCAGCACTACTTCAGACATTAGTTGAGTGCTTCCCATTTCATGCTGCGGCACCTCTGAGTGCTCGAGGGGGCCCTACACAATGTTAGGCACATGTACCAGTTCTTGGTCCTTGAGGTGAGGGAGGTGATCTGCCTCCACCAGCGTAACAGATCTGCAGATGGAGTTTGCCATGGGTGCACAAGCAGATCTGATTCTGATGTTGGCAGAACAAGTTGTGGCCACTAGGACCAGCTGGCACCCTTGTTGGGTGGTGATAGAGCCACGTTGATTAAACCCAGCTACGTCCACCTTAAAATGTGTATCTGCATCCTCTGCTACCGAAGGAGACTACTACAGGTTTTGCATGGATACCCATGCAAGAGTCCCATCAAGCTTTGATTGTGGATTGGTGTTGCCTTGTAAGAGGAATGGCATATTGTTAATGTGATATTAGAAAAAAAAAAGAAAAAAACAGCATTGTGATCTTTGAGATGTCCTTTCAGATGACTGTGACTTGGGGTTCAATCTGAAGAACAATGACTTATGACTTGCCATCAAATGAAATTTGTTGCCATTCAGGAAACTTAGAAACTTCTGATATTGAAGATAATTGTCAGTGCTTTCTTCTCTGCTTGGCAGTAATTCTCTTGCCATGTTGTGAGGTCCTTAGAGGAAAACGCAACAGGCAGTTTTGAACCATTCAGGCACTTAAAATGGTACAATGTCTCAATGCCATATGATGACATGTTAGTGGCCGGCCAAAATGATTGGTAAATGAGACTGATACAAAGTCAGCCGAGGTGTAGTTTGGAGACATTGCTTCAGTCCAAGAAATTCTTGGTGACAAGCTGCAGGTTACTGGAAAGTTTTCCCTGCAGACAGTTCGGTGGTTGAGCTATTGTTACAATTTGTTGGATAATTTGGGAATAATAGGTATCCTTGCCCATTAAATTCACTTGTTCTTTACGTGCATTGGTGTAGGAATATGGAAAATGGCTGCCATCCTTGCTGAGGATATGTCCTATGTCCTGTACTTTATGAGAAGCTGAAAGAAAGGAGCATTTTGACAAGATACACTAAAATATTCATAATGGATAAACATAATCAGATACACTTTAACCCGAATTGGAAAAGGATAGAAAATGTTCACTGGAAATTTGCTTTACGCTCCTCCAGAGTTCATCCTGTGAGCACTGTGGCATCTAGGTAATTGATGCATTGAAGAATATTGGCAACAGTGTGTTCTAAAAAAATTTGAATGATTCGTGGTACACTAGAAATGCTGAAAGTTAACTTGTTATACTGATAGAAGTTGTACAGAATATTTAAAACCAGAATGGCTCTGGAAGCCTTGTTTAAAGGAAGTTAAAAATAAGCTTCCAAAAGACTGGTCTTAGAAAAATACTGACCTCTGCTATTTTTGGAAATAATTCTTCCAGATACAGAAGGGTGATATGAGTCCACAAACCAATTGATCATTTACCAAATTTCAGGACCCCACAGAGGCATAATGTGAACAATGCTCAGTGATGAGGTTCATCTTCTATAAGGAATTGGGGAAGCACTTTTAACTCCTCTGAGTGATCCAGTTCTGCTTTAACTTTGTCCACAAGGTAGAGGTATAGGGCATGCTTTGGGAAATTTCAAGCACACAAATTAGAATCCTGGAGAAAACAAGAGCATACTGGAGACACAAAGAATCTACTTCTGCACATGGAATGGTAGTCTGAATTGGTTGGACTGATTGTTGGATAGAAAATCCCAAGGTCATGTAAGCATCCAGGCTGAAAATATTTTCCACCTAGAGTTTTGCTACTACAGAGGAGGTAAGGGTTCTGGTCACTTGCGTATGTGTTAATCCCAAAAGTACATTTCCTAGTATCGGAATTTCATGAGTGGCAGCCCATAGCTTAGCTCACGCTGATTTTAAGGGTGAAGATGCCAAAAGAAGATGTTTAGAGATATTAGTAATTGAGACTGACCCCCTAGATTTCAAAAAGGAATAACATGGAAATGCTGTGAACTGTATTTGACAGAGTAAGACAGTGTGGTGTGTGGTACCATTTATTAGCAATGGGTAGATAAAAAACTCACTCACCAAGTGGGACAAGAGAAAACACACATTAAAGTTAAGGAAATTCGCAAATTTTTGGTGCCACTGGCCCCTTCTTGTGGCAGAAGGGATGAAGGAGATGAAGGAAAAGGACTGGTTAGGTTCAGGATATGGAAAGAGCTATGGAAAATTCGCCCAGAACCCCAACCCAAGGAGACTTACTGGACAAAATTTGCGTTGGTGCACATGACTGCTGATGCCTTGACTGGTTCTGATAGACAACTACTGTATGACACTTGCAAAAATGCCATTGACAGACATCATTGAAATGTGGGCAACTATGTTTAGCATGTGAGGAAAAACAATCAGCATAACTGGGCTGTCTGTGAATATTTTGCCAAAACTGAATGGAAAAGCGGTTATGGCACTGGGTATCTCCTGCCCTGTCAAGTGAGAGCTGCTCGCTCGACTGCCGCCTGCAGCCACAACATTTTTGCAGTGTCACTGTTGGACAGACTAGATTATGCTGTAGTTGCTGATGGAGATGAATGTTCTGATACCACACAGTCTGTGGAAATGGAAATCCAAGCAACTTGAGTAACCTCAAAAGCCCTAATAATAGACAAATTTTCAGTTAAAGAAGCACCTGATTGTCATGGTGCTCGAGCACACGCTTACTGTCCAGTGCAAATCTAATCACCACATCATGTATTAATTATTTTGCACATGATAGTCCACAACATCATACAAACTTGCCTTTTCTAGCCAGGCATTGTAGTTCTGCAATCCATATTGCATAACTGTCTACTGTTGCTTACAATGTTGAAGGAACTTTTAAAATGTGTGGCATTTTTGTCGCAAATGTTCACTTGAAAGTGATGAGTAGTCTTGAGGGGCAGCACTGATGGGTCAGATAAAAGGGGCCAATTTTGGCACAAGAAAATGGATCTGCCAGCTCCTGTATGAGCTCATGCTGCTGTTCTAGCTGTTGTTTCCAGTGGTCGAAAAACAGCATGTACATCATAGTCGAAACACTCAACAAAGTGGTCCAACTTTATTAAACACAAATTATGTACAAATAAATTACAAAAAGTAATTGTTTCTGATTCTTCTCGAAATACACACAACGAAAGACTTCTGGAGGTGGATACCTCTTGATTGATACAGTACTCTGGAAGTTTGTTGTGTGACTCACATGTTAGTGAAGGAGAACATTGTTTGTAGCTCCAACTGGGAAGCATCTGAATATGAACCATGCTCTCAGTGTTTCCATATACAGTGGAATAGAGTGCGGAAATAGTATGACATAAGGCAGACAGTCAATTCCGTGGTTAGACAAATGTCACCTGTAGGTAAGAACCAAGTCCAAATCACTGTTTAGGTGAAACCACATAGTGCAGGGTCATCATCAGTAGAGTCACTGGTTGGTTGATAAGTGAAAGCAGTGGTGGTCCACATGAGCCCTCAAATCTGCCATAGAGTTTTGCCATATGACCTGGTGCCAGCAAATATTTCCTTCTGCGCTGTGTCTCGCAATCTTGCCAGATGTTGCATAATGATGTTGATTGATCCGTCAATATACCTGACATGTGTCCCCCACTTTCTACATGTAACATGTGCATGTACATGTACATGTACATGTAACATGTGATCAAACATGGATGTACCTCTGATACAACTAAGGTGGGTACTGCTTTCTTCCAGTTGTTGTTGTAGTCTTCAATCTGAAGACTTGTTTGATGCAGCTCTC
Organism: Schistocerca piceifrons; assembly: GCF_021461385.2. Lineage (NCBI taxonomy): Eukaryota > Metazoa > Arthropoda > Insecta > Orthoptera > Acrididae > Schistocerca > Schistocerca piceifrons. The sequence goes on along the minus strand of NC_060138.1, from coordinate 1,020,247,679 downwards.
CATGCTGCTCTATCCTATGTGAGCCTCTTCATCTCAGAATAACTACATCAACTTATATCTTTCTGCATGTGCTTTCTGAATCATCTCATAGTCTCCCTCTACAATTTTTACCCCAAACACCTCCCTACAATAGTAAGTTGATGATTCCTTGATGTCTCGGAATGTGTCATATCAACTGATCCATTCTTTTGCTCAAATTGTGCAACAAATTTCTTGTCTCCCCAATTCTATTCAGTACTTCCTCATTAGTTATGTGATCAACCCATCTAATCTTCAGCATTCTTCTGTAGCACCACATTTCGTAAGCTTCTATTCTCTTTTTATCTAAACTGTTTATTGTCCATATTTCAGTTCTATACATGTCTACAATACAGAAAAATATTTTCAGAAAAGACTTCTTAACACTTAAATTTATATTTGATGTTAACAGATTACACCTGATTTAATTAGACTATATCCCATTATCCTTGATTTGCTTTTGCTGATGTTCACTTTGTATCCTCCATTCAAGACACTGTCCATTGCGTTCAACTGCTCTTCCAAGTCCTTTCCTGTTTCTGACATAATTACAATGGCATGAACAAACCTCAAAGTTTTTGTTTCTTCTCCCTGAACTTTAATTCCCACCCCAAATTTTTCTTTGTTGTCCTTCAATGTGCATGTTGAATAACATGGGATATATGATACAACCCTGTCTTACTCTCTTTTCAACTACTGCCCCCTTTCATGCCCCTCAACTCTTTATAACTGCTGTCTGGTTTCTGTAAAAGTGGTAAATAGCCTTTTGCTCCATGTATTTTACCCCTACTACCTTTAGTAGAAAGAGAGTATTCCAGTCAGCATTGTCAAAAGCTTTCTCTAAGTCTAGAAATACTATAAATTTAGGTTTGGCTTTCCTTAACCTATCCTCTAATATAAGTCATAGGGTCAGTGTTGCCTTGTATGTTCCTACATTTCTCCAGAATCCAAACTGATCTTCCCCAAGGTTGGCTTCTACCTTTCTTTCCATTCTTCTGTAAAGAATTTGTGTTTTGCAACAATGACTTATTAAACTGGTACAGTATTATGGAAAGAATAGTTGCTTCTCACCATATAGTGGAGATGCTGGGTTGCAGTTAGGTGCAACAAAAAGACTGTCACAAAATAAGCTTTCATCCAACAAGGCCTTTGTCAAAAATAGACGACAGACACCCACACACTCACGCAAATACAACTCACACATACATGACTGCAGACTCTGGCAGTTAAAACCAGGTTATCAGCTGCCAGAGACTGCAGTCATATGTGTGTGTGTGTGTGTGTGTGTGTGTGTGTGTGTGTGTGTGTGTGTGTCACCTGTTCTTGACAAAGGCCTTGTTGGCTGAAAGCTTATTTTGTTGACTGTCTTTTTGTTGTGCTTATCTGCAACTCAGCATCTCCGCTATATGGTGAGCAGCAACTACTCTTTTCATAATATTGTAATTAAACTGAGAGTGTGATAATCTTCACACTCGTCTTGAAGTCTAAGAGTATTTCGCTGCCTCGTACATCGTGTACATCAGGTGGAAGAGTTTTATCATGGCTGGCTCTCACACAGCTATGAGCAGTTCTGATGGAATGTCATCTACCCTTCTGGGCCTTGTTTTTACATAGATCTTTCAGAGCTTTGTCAAATTCTTCACACTGTGTCATATTTCTCATCTCATCTTCATCTATGTCCACTTCCCTTTCTATAATATTGTTTTTCAGTTCATCTCACATGTATAGACCCATACATACTCCTCCCACCATTCAGCTGTCCTTTCTTTGCTTAGGACTGGTTTATTATCTGAGCTCTTGATATTCACACAACTACTTCTCTTTTCCCCAACAACCTCTTTATTTTTCTTGTAGGTAGTGTATATCTTTCCCCTTGTGAAATATGCTTCTAAATCCTTACATTTGTCCTCTAGCCATTTCTCCTTAGCTATTGTTGTGCCAAACACTGAGGCAACAGTAATTCAGCTCATTATTTATTTATTAGAATAAAAGCTATTGCGTAGTGTCTAAAATGTACCATGTCACTTACTTTGATTACAGTATTAAACAATAATAGCTACACCGATATTACATTTTACATTGGTGCTAACTCCAAAGAGCTACCACTCCACCACTATGACATAAGGACATGTGTCCCTACTATCAAGCTAAACTGACCTTCTCACCTGCAACACCCACCACTATTTTCTAGACTACAGCACTCAATTACTTCTTAAAGCACATCTAAATTATATGCTGAAACAGTTTTAATGATGTTAGAGTCGATTCAGAGTCTTTTGCTTCTAGCTTCAACTTTCTTAGCTACTCATATCATCTAAACAAAAGACCAGCCTGAAACTTGGGTATCCTACCAACACTTAAGGACTGCAACAAATGTAAGAATCTGTTTTTTGATTTAATTTATTGATTTGTGTTTTAGGAGACTGCGGCTTTAAAATGATTAGTGAGGGATGGTCTCTTCACCACATTGTCCCTCATTTGGACAGGAATAAACGGGCTACTGTCTTTTAAGTGAAGTTCCTTAAACATTTTCTAGACATAATAATGTTCTTATACACACATCAAAAAAAGTTTTGCATCACCTTGGTTCCAAGAGTTCCAGAACCTGTACAGAAAATTGGAATAGATGTCAACGAAAGCATCATTTCTGCCATTTTTAATGCTCATGAAAACCACTCATTGCATGTTGTACCTCCATACAGCGAGACCTTCAGAGACAGTGGTCCAGATTGCTATGCATACTGGTACCTCTAATACCCAATAGCACGTCCTCTTGCATTGATGCATGCCTGTATTCGTCGTGGTATACTATCCACAAGTTCATCAAGGCACTGTTGGTCCTGGTTGTCCCACTCCTCAACGGCGATTCGGCATAAATCCCTCAGAATGGTTGGTGGGTCACGTCGTCTAAAACAGCCCTTTTCAATCTATCCTAGGCATGTTTGATAGGGTTCATGTCTGGAGAACATGCTGGCCACTCCAGTTGAGTGATGTTGTTATCCTGAAGGAAGTCATTCACAAGATGTGCATGATGGGGGCACGAATTGTTGTCCATGAAGATAAATGCATCACCAATATGCTGCTGATATGGTTGCACTATCAGTCGGAGGATGGCATTCGTGTATCATAGAGCCATTACGGCACTTTCCATGACCACCAGTGGCATAAGTCAGCCCCACGTAATGCCACTTCAAAACAGCAGGGAACCTACATCTTGCTGCATTTGCTGGTCAGTGTGTCTAAGGCTTTCATCCTGACCGGTTTGCCTCCAAGCACGTCTCCGACAATTGTCTGGTGGAAGGCATATATGACACTCATCCTTGAAGAGAATGTGATGCCAATCCTGTGCGGTCCATTCAGCATGTTGTTGGGCCCATCTGTACCATGCTGCATGGTGTCATGGTTGCGAAGATGGACCTTGCTATGGACGTCGGGAGTGAAGTTGCGCATCACACAGTCTATTGCGCACAGTTTGAGTCAGAACACAATATCCTGTCTCTGCACAAAAAGCATTACTCAACATGGTGACATTGCTGTCAGGGTTCCTCTGAGCCATAATCCATAGGTAACAGTCATCCACTGCAGTAGTAGCCCTTGGATGACCTGGGAAGCATGTCATTGACAGTTCCTGTCTCTCCATATCTCCTCCATGTCCGAACAACATCGCTTTGGTTCACTCTGAGACGCCTGGACACTTCCCTTGTTGAGAGCCCTTCCTGGCACAAGGTAACAATGCAGATGTGATTGAACTGCAGTATTGACTGTCTAGGCATGGTAGAACTACAGACAACATGGGCTGTGTACCTCCATTCTGGTGGAATGACTGGAACTGATTGGCTGTCGGACCCTCTCCGTCTAACAGGTGCTGCTCATGGATGTTTGTTTACATCCATGGGTGGGTTTAGTGACATCTCTGAACAGTCAAAGGGACTGTGTCTGTGATACAATATCCACAGTAAAGACTGCTAGATATTATTTAGCTATCAGGTATTACCGGTATGTATTTCTCTATTTTAATCTATCTTTCAAAAATTGTGTTCTATTAGCCAACCATTGGCTGTTTGTTCCTTAATTACCCTATCAAGAGTATATAATTGCATTATTGCAAGAAACAAATCATTTAGGGTGGCTGTAAATGCCACAACAGATTCCTACAAACTTCGCCATGGTAATGGTTGGTTTAACCAGCTTGAACCTGGTTATCAAAGTGCTAGATCCATAGTAGATTACTAAGCTAGAATGCTATTGTGGTATAATTTGAACAGACATATAGTCAAATTAAATAACTATTGACCAATCCAACAATCAACTGGGATAATTACAGCCCTGTTAATGGTGGGTATGAAATGCTACTAAATGCTTTGTCTGAAAACTACCAAGAACAGATAGACGTTGGACAAACTAGATAAAGAGGCAATAGTATCACGTCATAATGAGGAAACAATTTACATCCACACAAGAGCTGTGGAGATACTAAAAGGTTTCAGATAGATTATATAATGGTAAAACAGAGATTTATGAACCAGGTTTTAAATTGTAAGACATTTCTATGGGCAGATATGGACTCTGACCACAATCTATTGGTTATGAATTGTAGATTACAACTGAAGAAACTGCAAAAAGGTGGGAATTTAAGGAGATGGGATCTGGATAAACTGAAAGAACCAGAGGTTGTACAGGGTTTCAGGGAGAGCATAAGGGAACAGTTGACAGGAATGGGGGAAAGAAATACAGTAGAAGAAGAATGGGTAGCTTTGAGGAATGAAATATGAAGGCAGCAGAGGATCGAGTAGGTAAAAAGATGGGGGCTAGTAGAAATCCTTGGGTAACAGAAGAGGTACTGAATTTAATTGATGAAAGGAGAAAATACAAAAATGCAGTAAGTGAAGCAGGCAAAAAGGAATACAAACGTCTCAAAAATGAGATCGACAGCAAGTGCAAAATGGCTAAGTAGGGATGGCTAGAGGACAAATGTAAGGATGTAGAGGCTTATCTCACAAGGGGTAAGATAGATACTGCCTACAGGAAAATTAAAGAGACCTTTGGAGAAAAGAGAACCACTTGCATGAATTCAAGAGCTCAGATGGAAACCCAGTTCTAAGCAAAGAAGGGCAAGCAGAAAGGTGGAAGGAGTATATAGAGGGTCTATACAGGGGCGATGTTCTTGAGGACAATATCATGGAAATGGAAGAGGATGTAGATGAAGATGAAATGGGAGATATGATACTGTGTGAAGAGTTTGACAGAGCACTGAAAGACCTAAGTCGAAACATGGCCCCGTTAGTAGACAACATTCCATTAGAACTACTGACAACCTTGGGAGAGCCATTCCTGACAAAACATTACCATCTGGTGAGCACGATGTATGAGACAGGCGAAATTCCCTCAGACTTCAAGAAGAATATAATAATTCCAATCCCAAAGAAAGCAGGTGTTGACAGATGAGAAAATTACTGAACTATCAGTTTAATAAGTCACAGCTGCAAAATACTAATGCAAATTCTTTACAGACGAATGGAAAAACTGGTAGAAGCCGACCTCGGGGAAGATCAGTTTGGATTCCATAGAAATGTTGGAACATGTGAGGCAATACTGACCCTATGACTTAAGTATAACATTTTTATGAGTAACTAACCACAAAATCTTGCTTATTTTATGCTGAAACTGGCGAATACAATAGAAAAGACTTTCACATAGGATATACATCATATTATATAAAATACTGAAAGATAACAATGCTAACCTAAATTTTCTTAATTATGGCTTCATTTGTAAATGTAAAATATTGATGATGATGATGATTAGTGTTTTAGGGCGCACAACAGCGAGGTTATCAGCGCCCGATGTAAAATATTGCAAACATATATTGGAAAAGCATGAACTACTAGTAACCAAATGGAATAATAAATTTTATGAGATTTAATGTATTACCAAAATCACTTATTAGATACCATTGGAATTACAGAACTTTCAAAACAGGAATTTAAAACAAAAGGGTTGTTTTATTTCACTGTCAAGTGCAGTGTAATTGCCAATGGTAAATTTTGTTTGCATATTTGTAATGTACATGCATAACTCTCACCTGTATATCAAAACTGTATTGCAATTGCAGTCACAACTTGCACTAACTCCTCCTGAACAGGGCATGGAGGCCCAATGGTACCGATCGGCCATCATGTCATCCTCAGCCCATAGGCGTCACTGGATGTGGATGTGGAGGGGCATGTGGTCAGCACATCGCTCTCCCAACCGTATGTAAGTTTCCGAGACCAGAGCCACTACTTCTCAATCAAGTAACTCCTCAGTTTGCCTCACAAGGGCTGAGTGCATCCCACTTGCCAACAGCCCTCGGCAGACTGGTTGGTCACCTATCCAAGTGCTAGCCCAACCCAACAGCACTTAACTTCTTGTGCTCTGGCAGGAACTGGTGTTACCACTGTGTCAAGGATGTTGGGTAGTCTCTATACTAGTAACAAAATATAAATAGAAAAACAGTGTCCGAGAGATTCAGCCCTCTGTACTGTGTGGTAAAGAACTCAAGCTTCCTGCTTTGCATGTTCCTAAGATCTAAAGCCAAGTAATTCACCATAGAAAGATAAGTAGCTGTGTTTTCAAGATGAGTAGTCATAGGAACTAAGTACCCTGAAAAAAAAAAAAAAAATTAGTCATCACCAGGTAACCACACTAATGTCACGAAACACCACCTCTATCTCGATAATGCTCTGAATATATAAAATAAGTGAAGCAACCACTCACCTATAGCAGCTTGATACATTGAGTACAGACATGCATAACAGAAAACAACATTCACACTAGCTCTTGAGCAATAGCTCCTCCTCTAGCCCAACTACACACATTCACACATACAACAACACAGACACACACATTTGCATGGTCATAACAAGACTTGATACTCAATTACTGAAAGCAGTTGTCTGAGCTGTTGCAGGTGGGGAGGTGGGGAGAGGATAAGGAGAAACACAAGGAGGGGATAGTAAGAAAGGGGCAGGTCATTGGACAGATGACTCCATGGCTGCACAATGAGATGAGAAGAGTACAGAACATAGAGCAAAAAAGAGATGTAGGAAGAGGGAGAATGGGGAGGGAGGAAAAAAGAAAGAAAAGTGGAAATAAATAGGTAGAAAGGAAGAGGAGAGGGAAGAGTGTGGCATGCGGTGTGGGGTGTGGGAGGGGGGGGGGGGGGGGGGGGGGAGCCAAGGAGCAGGCAGTGCACGATCTCGATCTGGATGGAGGAGGAGTAATGTGAACAGAAGAGGGAATGGAAGGTGAGGCAGTGGGAAAACAGGTTGGCAGAGGCTTAGGCCAGGAGATTTCAAGAGGACAGGATATGCTGGAGAGAGAATTCACACCTGTGTAGTTCAGAGAAACTCGTGCTGGAACAGAGTATCCAAATGGGCCTGTGTAGTGAAGCAGCTGTTGAAGTCATTTGTGTTGTGGCATGCAGCATGTTTAGCAACTGGATGGTCCAATTTATGGTTTGCCACCATTTGGTAGTGGCCACTCATGAGTCACTTGTCAGGCTCACATACAATGAAGTGCCAAAGAAACTGGTATAGGCATGCCTATTCAAATACAGAGATATATGAACGGTCCGAATATGGCGCTGCTAATGGCATCACCTATATAAGACAAGTGTCTGGAACAACTGTTACGTTGGTTACTGCTGCTACAATGGCAGTTTATCAAGATTTAAGTGAGTTTGAATGTGATGTTATAGTCAGTGCATAAGCAATGGGACACAGAATCTTTGAGGTAGCAGTAGGGATTGTTCTGTATGACCAATTCATGAGTGTACCGTGAATATCAGGAATCCTGTAAAACATCAAATCTCTGGCATCGCTGTGGACAGAAAAGATCCTACAAGAAAGGGACCAGCAATGACAGAAGAGAATCATTCAGCTGACAGAAGTGCAACCATTTGTAATGGATCTGGGAGATGTGTTATTTTCTACCAGATTTGTCGATATCAAATCTAATGAGGGAGGTTTTAAATGTTTTCTTATATTTTTGTCAGAATATTTTTTGTGAATTGTAATTTGCCTTATTTTATGCTAATTTGCTTATATGTTCGAGAGCGACAGCATATTGATTAATATTAGTAGATGTGACGAATAATATCAACGAGACTGGTTACAAGTGGAAGCTTGTGTGTTGTGTGAAATATCTTTGACGCTGTAGTCGTCTTTGAGTGTAGTCAGTCGGCAGTGGACACTCAGTGTGTGACGGTGGAACAATGTACAGGTCCCCGTTATAATAATTTGCAAGTGACCAGCAAAAATGAGTTATTCTACTGCCTTTTTATGTAAACATCAAGAAGGAAGCACATTCGGAAAAATGGTATTTGAAGCACCAAAAATGAGGCAAACGCATTGAACCAGGACATTTCCACAGCTGACGAAACAGCATTATGGAATCATACTTTCACTAGAAGACTGAAGTCAACACAAAAAAGTCAAATGTCATCTTATAAACATCCACGGAAAAGTGAATACTGTCACGAAATATGCTAAATTCAAGTATATAAAAATAGTGAGCATATTTCACCTTCCACAAATTTCTGCAGATTTCAGTACAGGGCCATCAGCAAGTCTCAGCTTGCTAACAATTCAATTAAACAGCATTGATATGGGCTTTTGGAGCCAAAGTTCCATTCATGTACCCTTGATGAGTGCAGAATACAAAGCTTTACATCTCATTTGGGTCCATCAACAACGACGTTAGACTGTTGATGCCTGAAAACATGTTGACTTGTCAGACAAGTCTCATTTCAAATTGTGTTGAGTGGATGGGTGTGTACGGGTATGGAGACATCCTCAGGAATCCATGGACCCTGCATGTTGCACCGTATTGTGTATTCCCCAGGTATGAGTCCGCCCTCCTGCTGGTAGTGTGTTGTCTCACACAGCACACAGGCACCTAAATAAATTGTCGTTAAAGTCTATGTGCTACACCTGTAGCCCATGTGAGCATTCGTGGAAGTTATTGAGGTAAATATGATAGTGTAATAACACTATAAAATTCAGAATGTATTACCTTTTTAGTATTTGTTGTTTGTTTAAAAACATTTTTACAGTTTGAATCATTGGTTATTGTGGATATTGTATTTTTAGATGACAGTTTCTATAAATAAAACGAACTGACAAATCCAAAGATGGAACAAAAATCATCAATGAAAAGGCCACTCCATCTGCTCTGTAGAACATAATTTACTCCAGTTACCTGTTTTGATATTTGGTAAAGTCTTGCTCAAAACAGTTGCTGATGGCCTCTCATGCTGCTTTGATTTGATTTGATTTGATTTATTATTGGTCCTGTAGATCATACAATTTCTACAGCAAATCACATCATGATATAGGACAAGTCAATTTGAAAAATTATGTTAAGATGGTATATGACGAGAGATGACAGCAGTGGCACATAACTCACATAGCAGAATACATATAGGATATATAGACAAAATATAAAAAAGGTGGTGTGTGATGAGAGATGACGGTGGTGCATACTGCACATAACAGAATACATATAAGAGATACAGACAGAATATGAGTAACAAACAATAATTAAATTATCTTACTAAGTAGAAATATCTACAAGTGAATACACAGCTTATTACAAGTAATTAAAATATTGTGGTACTTAGTTAACATAGCAGAATACATATATGAGATACAGACAGAATATAGATAAGATACAATAATTAAATTATCTTACTAAGTAGAAATATCTACAACTGAATAAACAGCTTATTGCAAGTAATTAAAATTTTGTTTCAAGAAATTCATGTACGGAATAGAAACAGTGATTTAGTAGCATTTCCTTTAATTTAATTCTCATTATTTTTGGGTTTTTGCTTGTTTTTATGCCTGTTGGGAGGTGGTTGTATATTTTAATGCCCATACATTTAACCCCATTCGCATATAATTTTGTGTTGTGAGCTATAATTTGTAACTGTGTTTTGTTTCTGGTGTCATGTATGTGGTGGTCTGCATTTCTGTCAAGGGTGTCCAAGTGCTGTACTGTAAAACAAGCTAGTTCCAATATATAGAGGCATGGCAGTGGCAGGATTTTTAGCTGTTGAAATAGTGGTTTACAGTGTTCAGTTCTTTTTTTACATTTCATTGTTCTTATTACGTGTTTTTGTAACTTGAAAATTGTGAGAGAATCAGAGCTCTTTCCCCAGAAGATTAGGCCATAGCTCAAGACAGACTCAAACAGGGCATGGTACACCAGCTTCAAGGTATCTACGCTGGCTGTGTCTTTTAATGATCGTAATAGATAGCAGGTTTTACTAAGCTTTGGTGACAATGCCTCAATATGTGCTTTCCAATTTAGTGCGTTACTGATGGTAAGTCCAAGAAATTTGGTGTCCTGCCTGTTTGTAATGTCATTTGCCGATAACTATAACTGCATTGAAGGGGGTTAGATTTTGTCTAGTATGGAAGTTAATAATTACAGTTTTTTGAGTATTTATGAGTAGTCTATTTGCTTCAAACCACGATTGTAAATGACAAGTAGTTTCATTAACTGCATCTTGCGGAGTGTCACCTCTACTGGTTATCAGGATATTTGTGTTGTCTGCATACAGAAAGTAGCTGGCATTTGGTATGTGTTCTGGGAGATCATTTATGAACAATATGAAAAGAACAGGGCCAAAGACAGATCCCTGAGGGACGCCATTTGTTGTATGTAGTATATCTGACCTGCAGTGCCTGAATGTCTCTGATTTTCTTATTTCTACATATTGCTTTCTTTGACTAAGGTAGCTATGGAACCAATTGTGGGCTACACCTCTAATCTCATACTTATGGAGTTTCATAAGCAGCAGCTTGTGGTCGACCATGTCAAAGGTCTTGGACTGATCAAGAAATATACCGACAGCAGGTTGTTTATGGACAACGAAACTTGAGCACTTTTCTAGAAATGCATACAGAGCATGTTTGGTGGACCTATTTTTCCGAAATCCGTATTGGGAAGATGTGATTATGTTGTTAGAATTTAAACATATTTCTAATCTAGTTAACAAACAGTATTACAATTTTGTCGATATGGTGGGCATAATGGTCTTGTGATATATTAGATTAGCAACTCTGAAACAAAAGTCATCCACCACCATTACCTACCAAAAGTCAGATTTGAGCTAGCAAAGCTTTCTATTGAGCACTGCATGTCACAGGAAAACATACACAGAGGTATCAAACTCAAAGACAGATTACTTCTTAGGCTTCCAGAACAACCCCTGCGACCTATTATGCCTAATTTTGAAGGAGCTGGCCACTGTTCTGTTTGTAGCAGGGCTCCTGATCATGGCACACATAAACAGTGCAGCAAATGTAAGACACGCATTTATGACAATCATTGGTCAGTCATGTATCCTGCATGCGTGCCAATTGAGTGAAAATGATTGTGAAAAATTGATAATTGGTTCAGTTATGTAGATGATCAGAAACCAGGAAACTAATAACTATTATATATGAACTTAAAAACATGTGAACATAATCTAAAACCATGCTTTAGCATTGATTTTTTTTTTTTTTTTTTTTAGAGTTTTGTTTGTTTATTTAACACAACAGTTAAAAAGTTACATTTTGTTATTTTATGTGCAAATGTGATAAAAATAAAGGTATTTTGTAACTACACAATGTGTTTTATTTATATTATGTCCTGAGATAATGTAATTTATTGTTGGGCTACATATGTAGCCCATGCATGCACTCGGGGTATGTTTAGTGTTAATGATAACCATGACTGTGGGCCACAATAAATGACTGATTGAATGAGTAGAGGTGACTGAAATGATGGATTGTAATAGAGACACAAAAGTTGTTATTGATGTCTGTAGCTCTCCACACTAGTCTATCCTGTGCAATCTTTTTCAACTCTGCATAACTACTTCTTCATTTGAACTTGGTTACTGTTTTCAAGCCTTCAGCTCTCTCTACAGTTTTGTCCCCACACTTCCATTCATTACCAAGCTGATAGTTCCTTGTTGCCTCAGGATGTGTCCTATTCTCATCTGATCATACGTTTTGTTCTGTAGCAACATATTTTGAAAGATTCTCTATTCTCTTCTCTGAACTGTTTATTGTCCATATTTTGGTTTGGTACAAAGCCGCACTAAAGACAAATACTTCGTTAAAGAGCTCTTAACACTTAAATTTATTTTCAGTGTTAACAAATTCCTCTTCTACAGAACTTCTTGTCTTGTTATTGCCAGTCTGCACTTTATATCCTTTCTAGTTTGGCAATCTTGAGTTATTTTGCTGTCCAAATAGCAAAACTCATGTTCTACTGTTTGTGTCTCATTTCCTAACGGAATTGCATCAGCATAACCTGACTTCTCTGTGAACTTTAATTTCCTCTCCAAATTTCTCCTTGATTTCCTTTACTGCTTACTCAGTTAACAGGCTGAATATCACTGAGGATAGAGTACAATTCTGTCTCAATTCCTTCTGAATTACTGCTTCTCTTTCATGTCCTTTGACTCATAAATGCAGTCTCGTTTTTGTATAAGTTATAGGTAACCTTTTCCCCCCTGTATTTTAACTGTACTATTTTCTTAACTACTAAGAGAGTATTCCTGTTAAAAACTCTGCCTACACCTACAAGCAGCACCAATTTTCAGTTTGCCTTTCTTCATTTTATCTTCTAATATGAATCAATATTGCCTCATGTGTCCCTACATTTCTCCAGACACCAAACTGATCTTTCCTGAGATTCCATCAGTTTTTCCATTCTCCTGTAAATAATTAATGTCAGTGTTTTGAAACCATGACCTACTACACTGACTGATTGGCAGTATTCACACATATCAGAACCCACCTTCTTTTCAATTTGAAATATTACATTGTTCTTGAAGTCTAGAGATATTTCCCTTTATCGTGAATCTTGCACACCATGTGGATTAGTTTTGTCATCACGTTTCCTGAAGTTTTCCTGGATACACTCCAACAAAATGACAGAAGTTTTGTCATTGTTTGCTCTTCCCATGATCTCAGTAATTATGACTGAATGTTGTCTGCTCCAGGGGCATTGTTTCTACTTCAATCATCCAGTGCTCTGTCAAATTCTTTTCACAGTATATCTTCCATTTAATCTTCATCTACATCTTTCAGTACTCTGTCAGATCCTTCTTGCAATACCTATCCTGTAACTGACAACAATGTAGGAAAAGACAGGTTGCTACATACTGTAAAGAAGACACGTTAAGTTGCAGACAGGCACAATTAAAGGGCCTGAACAGCTGCAGCTGGTGGTCATGTGTGCATGAGGTGTGCTTGCTTGTGTGTATGAACGGTGTGTGTTTCTCTGTTTCTCTTTTGCTAATGAAGGCCGTGCCTGAAGGCTTTGTGTATTGTCTTTTAATTGTGCCTGTCTGCAACTTAATGTATCTTCTTTATGTTAAGTAGCAATCTATGTTTTCCAATATTGTTGATATTACTACGTGGAGTTTCCATTGTTTCATATCCTCCATCTAATCTTATCTAATTCCCCCTCTGTCTCTATAATAATGTCTTCAAGTTAATTTTCCCTGTATAGAGCTCCTATTTATTCCTCCCACCTGTCCGCGGCTCGTGGTCTTGGGGTAGCGTTCTCGCGTCCCGCGCATGGGGTCCCGGGTTCGATTCCCAGCGGGGTCTGGGATTTTCTCTGCCTCAAGATGTCTTTCATCATCATTTCATCCTTATTCACTCGCAAGTTGCCATAGTGGCATTAAATAACTTGTGAAGCGGCAGCCGAACTGCCCCGTGAGGGGTCTCCCGGCCACCAAGAGCACCAGAAGGCAAAACAACACGCCAAATACCGCGAGACTTTCCAGAACTTCCTGGAGATCCTGCTGACCGCCGCCTTCAGGGATGCCCTGCCCTGTCTGCTGCCACATGACATGTCCGCCACCGCTGCCCACCGCCACAAATCCCCCACGCCCTCGTTGCAGTCGCCGATGCCCTCCCACATCCCAAAAGCACCAATAGTGTGATACGCTTGTTAAAGTGTTAAAAAAAAAAGTGACAGTGAAAAGTGGTATAACACGTAAAAGTTTTCCATATCGTGTCAGTGTAACCATAGCTTCGAGGTTTTTTTTTTTTTTTTTTTTTTACCTTCCTCATGTGCAATCGAGAGGTGTGCCCAACAGTGAGTACGTCAATATGATTATCGTTTTATGAATGCAAGAAATTAGTGTCTCACCTGCTTATATATGTCTTTCCTTCCACCATGAAAAGTTTCCTTCCCTCCTTTCTATCTTCTTTACTCTCACTCACCACCTGTATCAAACTAGCTCTGCAATTGCACCGCCACTGTTTTCTAGAGTATTGCTCACCGCTCAATCTGACAAAGTGGTTTTAATAATTTGCTATAATAGTAAAGTTCTTTTCCCTTTTAGTTTTTATTATGGTTTGTTTTTTTTCTATGTAAAGATAGTTATTCATGAGTGTTCTCCTTTGGATACCACTTTGCTCACCAAATAATGGCTTACAGTTGATACATTCATTAATATTGTGTCAAGTTCATTTCATGTCTAGTGTATTCTCCACTACAGGCTGGGTTTTAAGGCCCAATGTAAAATGCCTCCCATTTTTGTTTGCAACAGTAGATTTAATAATAAAATAGTAAAAATACAGCATTATTTTAAAATGGACAGAAATATTCACAACTCAGAATACACACACACACACACAAAGATGATGTGACTTACTGAACGAAAGCGCTGGCAGGTCGATAGACACACAAACAAACACAAACAGACACACAAAATTCTAGCTTTCGCAACAAACGGTTGCTTCGTCAGGAAAGAGGGAAGGAGAGGGAAAGACGAAAGGAAGTGGGTTTTAAGGGAGAGGGTAAGGAGTCATTCCAATCCCGGGAGCGGAAAGACTTACCTTAGGGGGAAAAAAGGACGGGTATACACTCGCACACACACAGATATACAGACACAAGCAAAAATATTAAAAGGCAAAGACTTTGGGCAGAGATGTCAGTCGAGGCGGAAGTGCAGAGGCAAAGATGATGTTGAATGACAGGTGAGGTATGAGTGGCGGCAACTTGAAATTAGCGGAGATTGAGGCCTGGTGGGTAACGAGAAAAGAGGATATATTGAAGAGCAAGTTCCCATCTCCGGAATTTGGATAGGTTGGTGTTGGTGGGAAGTATCCAGATAACCCGGACAGTGTAACACTGTGCCAAGATCTGCTGGCCGTGCACCAAGGCATGTTTAGCCACAGGGTGATCCTCATTACCAACAAACACTGTCTGCCTGTGTCCATTCATGCGAATGGACAGTTTGTTGCTGGTCATTCCCACATAGAATGCATCACAGTGTAGGCAGGTCAGTTGGTAAATCACGTGGGTGCTTTCACATGTGGCTCTGCCTTTCATCGTGTACACCTTCCGGGTTATAGGACTGGAGTAGGTGGTGGTGGGAGGGTGCATGGGACAGGTTTTACACCGGGGGCGGTTACAAGGATAGGAGCCAGAGGGTAGGGAAGGTGGTTTGGGGATGAACTAAGAGGTTACGAAGGTTAGGTGGACGGCAGAAAGACACTCTTGGTGGAGTGGGGAGGATTTCATGAAGGATGGATCTCATTTCAGGGCAGGATTTGAGGAAGTTGTATCCCTGCTGGAGAGCCACATTCAGAGTCTGGTCCAGTCCCGGAAAGTATCCTGTCACAAGTGGGGCACTTTTGTGGTTCTTCTGTGGGGGATTCTGGGTTTGAGGGGATGAGGAAGTGGCTCTGGTTATTTGCTTCTGTACCAGGTCGGGAGGGTAGTTGCGGGATGCGAAAGCTGTTGTCAGGTTGTTGGTGTAATGGTTCAAGGATTCTGGACTGGAGCAGATTCGTTTGCCACGAAGACCTAGGCTGTAGGGAAGGGACCGTTTGATGTGGAATGGGTGGCAGCTGTCATAATGGAGGTACTGTTGCTTGTTGGTGGGTTTGATGTGGACGGACATGTGAAGCTGGCCATTGGACAGGTGGAGGTCAACGTCAAGGAAAGTGGCATGGGATTTGGAGTAGGACCAGGTGAATCTGATGGAACCAAAGGAGTTGAGGTTGGAGAGGAAATTCTGGAGTTCTTCTTCACTGTGAGTCCAGATCATGAAGATGTCATCAATAAATCTGTACCAAACTTTGGGTTGGCAGGCCTGGGTAACCAAGAAGGCTTCCTCTAAGTGACCCATGAATAGGTTGGCGTACGAGGGGGGCCATCCTGGTACCCATGGCTGTTCCCTTTAATTGTTGGTATGTCTGGCCTTCAAAAGTGAAGAAATTGTGGGTCAGGATGAAGCTGGCTAAGGTGATGAGGAAAGAGGTTTTAGGTAGGGTGGCAGGTGATCGGCGTGAAAGGAAATGCTCCATCGCAGCGAGGCCCTGGACGTGCGGAATATTTGTGTATAAGGAAGTGGCATCAATGATTACAAGGATGGTTTCCGGGGGTAACTGATTGGGTAAGGATTCCAGGCGTTCGAGAAAGTGGTTGGTGTCTTTGATGAAGGATGGGAGACTGCATGTAATGGGTTGAAGGTGTTGATCTAT
This sequence comes from Schistocerca piceifrons, assembly GCF_021461385.2. NCBI lineage: Eukaryota > Metazoa > Arthropoda > Insecta > Orthoptera > Acrididae > Schistocerca > Schistocerca piceifrons. The sequence continues at coordinate 1,020,231,111 of NC_060138.1, read as the reverse complement.
GTAGGCAGAGATACGTTCTGTGGGGGCTTGGTAACCAGCTACAGTGGGGTGGCCGGGATGATTGGGTTTGTGGATTTTAGGAAGAAGGTAGAAGGTAGGGGTGCGGGGTGTCGGTGGGGTCAGGAGGTTGATGGAGTCAGGTGAAAGGTTTTGCAGGGGGCCTACGGTTCTGAGGATTCCTTGAAGCTCCGCCTGGACATCGGGAATGGGGTTACCTTGGCAAACTTTGTATGTGGTGTTGTCTGAAAGCTGACGCAGTCCCTCAGCCACATACTCCCAACGATCAAGTACCACGGTTGTGGAACCCTTGTCCGCCGGAAGAATGACGATGGATCGGTCAGCCTTCAGATCACGGATAGCCTGGGCTTCAGCAGTGGTGATGTTGAGAGTAGGATTAAGGTTTTTTAAGAAGGATTGAGATGCAAGCCTGGAAGTCAGAAATTCCTGGAAGGTTTGGAGAGGGTGATTTTGAGGAAGAGGAGGTGGGTCCCGCTGCGACGGAGGACGGAACTGTTCCAGGCAGGGTTCAATTTGGATGGTGTCTTGGGGAGTTGGATCATTAGGAGTAGGATTAGGATCATTTTTCTTCGTGGCAAAGTGATATTTCCAGCAGAGAGTACAAGTGTAGGACAGTAAATCTTTGACGAGGGCTGTTTGGTTGAATCTGGGAGTGGGGCTGAAGGTGAGGCCTTTGGATAGGACAGAGGTTCCGGATTGGGAGAGAGGTTTGGAGGAAAGGTTAACTACTGAATTAGGGTGTTGTGGTTCCAGATTGTGTTGATTGAAATTTTGAGGTTTTGGAGGGAGTGGAGCTGGAAGTGGGAGATTGAGTAGATGGGAGAGACTGGGTTTGTGTGCAATGAGAGGAGGTTGAGGTTTGCTGGAAAGGTTGTGAAGGGTGAGTGAGTTGCCTTTCCGGAGGTGGGAAACCAGGAGATTGGATAGTTTTTTGAGGTGGAGGGTGGCATGCTGTTCTAATTTACGGTTGGCCTGTAGGAGGATGCTCTGAACAGCCGGTGTGGATGTGGGAGAGGAAAGATTAAGGACTTTTATTAAGGATAGGAGTTGATGGGTGTGTTCATTGGCTGAGTTGATGTGTAGGTGAAGGATTAGGTGGGTGAGGGCAATGGATTGTTCAGTTTGGAACTGGTATAGGGACTGATGGCGCTTCCCACAGTTTTTAACGTCATTATTTCTTTGTCAGACAATTGTTAGCCTCATTTTCATAATCTACCACCATAAAACCACTCCTTTTAATATATTACACGCAGTTTTTTCGAAATTTTCCCGAATTTCTCCGTCGTCCAACGTGTTTTGGCGGCAACACAACCACCTAACCTTTGTGCACATCGTTGTCTACCAACCCAAGTCCAACATAGCCCAGCTGTAACCAACACCTTTTCGCCTTTTTTCACACCCGTCAATATATTTTTCCCATGTGGAATGTTTCCCTCTATATATATATATATATATATATATATATATATATATATATATATATATATATATATTTTTTTTTTTTTTTGAGGGAAACATTCCACGTGGGAAAAATTTATCAAAAAACAAAGATGATGTGACTTACCAAACGAAAGCCCTGGCAGGTCGAAAGACACACAAACATACACACAAAATTCAAAAATATTATTAATAGAGGGAAACATTCCACGTGGGAAAAATATATCTAAAAACAAAGATGATGTATGTCTGCTTGTGTCTGTATATGTGTGGATGGATATGTGTGTGTGTGCGAGTGTATACCCGTCCTTTTTTCCCCCTAAGGTAACTCTTTCCACCCCCGGGATTGGATTGATTCCTTACCCTCTCCCTTAAAACCCACATCCTTTGGTCTTTCCCTCTCCTTCCCTCTTTCCTGATGAAGCAACCGTTGGTTGTGAAAGCTACAATTTTGTGTGTATGTTTGTATTTGTTTGTGTGTCTATCGACGTGCCAGCAGTTTCGTTTGGTAAGTCACATCATCTTTGTTTTTAGATATATTTTTCCCACTTGGAATGTTTCCCTCTATTTTATATATATATATATATATATATATATATATATATATATATATATATATATATATATATAATAGGTGACAGAAATAACTTTAAGCTACTTATAGAAAATGCAAACTATGAAGAAGATGCGCCAAAACCTCAGCCCAAGAGAGTGTGGACAGATGAGCAGAGACGAGCAGTTGGTGAGAAAATGAAGAAGTACTGGGAAGAACGGAAGAAAAAGAAACACCATAAGTCTTAAGTTGTATGTCGTCGTGCCAGCACTTTCGTTTGGTAAGTCACATCATCTTTGTTTTTAGATATATTTTTCCCACTTGGAATGTTTCCCTCTGTTATATATATATATATATATATATATATATATCCCACTTGGAATGTTTCCCTCTATTATATATATACATATATATATATATATACAATAGAGGGAAACATTCCAAGTGGGAAAAATATATCTAAAAACATAGATTATGTGACTTACCAAACGAAAGTGCTGGCACGTCGATAGACACACAAACAAACACAAACATACACACTCCACTCCCTCCAAAACCTCAAAATTCCAATCAACACAATCTGGAACCACAACACCCTAATTCAGTAGCTAACCTTTCCTTCAAACCTCTCTCCCAATCCGGAACCTCTGTCCTATCCAAAGGCCTCACCTTCAGCCCCACTCCCAGATTCAACCAAACAGCCCTCGTCAAAGATTTACTGTCCTACACTTGTACTCTCTGCTGGAAATATCACTTTGCCACGAAGAAAAATGATCCTAATCCTACTCCTAATGATCCAACTCCCCAAGACACCATCCAAATTGAACCCTGCCTGGAACAGTTCCATCCTCCGTCGCAGCGGGACCCACCTCCTCTTCCTCAAAATCACCCTCTCCAAACCTTCCAGGAATTTCTGACTTCCAGGCTTGCATCTCAATCCTTCTTAAAAAACCTTAATCCTACTCCCAGCATCACCACTGCTGAAGCCCAGGCTATCCGTGATCTGAAGGCTGACCGATCCATCGTCATTCTTCCGGCGGACAAGGGTTCCACAACCGTGGTACTTGATCGTTGGGAGTATGTGGCTGAGGGACTGCGTCAGCTTTCAGACAACACCACATACAAAGTTTGCCAAGGTAACCCCATTCCCGATGTCCAGGCGGAGCTTCAAGGAATCCTCAGAACCGTAGGCCCCCTGCAAAACCTTTCACCTGACTCCATCAACCTCCTGACCCCACCGACACCCCGCACCCCTACCTTCTACCTTCTTCCTAAAATCCACAAACCCAATCATCCCGGCCGCCCCATTGTAGCTGGTTACCAAGCCCCCACAGAACGTATCTCTGCCTACGTAGATCAACACCTTCAACCCATTACATGCAGTCTCCCATCCTTCATCAAAGACACCAACCACTTTCTCGAACGCCTGGAATCCTTACCCAATCTGTTACCCTCGGAAACCATCCTTGTAACCATTGATGCCACTTCCTTATACACAAATATTCCACACGTCCAGGGCCTCGCTGCGATGGAGCATTTCCTTTCACGCCGATCACCTGCCACCCTACCTAAAACCTCTTTCCTCATCACCTTAGCCAGCTTCATCCTGACCCACAATTTCTTCACTTTTGAAGGCCAGACATACCAACAATTAAAGGGAACAGCCATGGGTACCAGGATGGCCCCCTCGTACGCCAACCTATTCATGGGTCACTTAGAGGAAGCCTTCTTGGTTACCCAGGCCTGCCAACCCAAAGTTTGGTACAGATTTATTGATGACATCTTCATGATCTGGACTCACAGTGAAGAAGAACTCCAGAATTTCCTCTCCAACCTCAACTCCTTTGGTTCCATCAGATTCACCTGGTCCTACTCCAAATCCCATGCCACTTTCCTTGACGTTGACCTCCACCTGTCCAATGGCCAGCTTCACATGTCCGTCCACATCAAACCCACCAACAAGCAACAGTACCTCCATTATGACAGCTGCCACCCATTCCACATCAAACGGTCCCTTCCCTACAGCCTAGGTCTTCGTGGCAAACGAATCTGCTCCAGTCCAGAATCCTTGAACCATTACACCAACAACTTGACAACAGCTTTCGCATCCCGCAACTACCCTCCCGACCTGGTACAGAAGCAAATAACCAGAGCCACTTCCTCATCCCCTCAAACCCAGAATCCCCCACAGAAGAACCACAAAAGTGCCCCACTTGTGATAGGATACTTTCCGGGACTGGACCAGACTCTGAATGTGGCTCTCCAGCAGGGATACAACTTCCTCAAATCCTGCCCTGAAATGAGATCCATCCTTCATGAAATCCTCCCCACTCCACCAAGAGTGTCTTTCCGCCGTCCACCTAACCTTCGTAACCTCTTAGTTCATCCCCAAACCACCTTCCCTACCCTCTGGCTCCTATCCTTGTAACCGCCCCCGGTGTAAAACCTGTTCCATGCACCCTCCCACCACCACCTACTCCAGTCCTATAACCCGGAAGGTGTACACGATGAAAGGCAGAGCCACATGTGAAAGCACCCACGTGATTTACCAACTGACCTGCCTACACTGTGATGCATTCTATGTGGGAATGACCAGCAACAAACTGTCCATTCGCATGAATGGACACAGGCAGACAGTGTTTGTTGGTAATGAGGATCACCCTGTGGCTAAACATGTCTTGGTGCACGGCCAGCAGATCTTGGCACAGTGTCACACCGTCCGGGTTATCTGGATACTTCCCACCAACACCAACCTATCCGAATTCCGGAGATGGGAATTTGCTCCTCAATATATCCTCTTTTCTCGTTACCCACCAGGCCTCAATCTCCGCTAATTTCAAGTTGCCGCCACTCATACCTCACCTGTCATTCAACATCATCTTTGCCTCTGCACTTCCGCCTCGACTGACATCTCTGCCCAAAGTCTTTGCCTTTTAATATTTTTGCTTGTGTCTGTATATGTGTGTGTGTGCGAGTGTATACCCGTCCTTTTTTCCCCCTAAGGTAAGTCTTTCCGCTCCCGGGATTGGAATGACTCCTTACCCTCTCCCTTAAAACCCACTTCCTTTCGTCTTTCCCTCTCCTTCCCTCTTTCCTGACGAAGCAACCGTTTGTTGCGAAAGCTAGAATTTTGTGTGTCTGTTTGTGTTTGTTTGTGTGTCTATCGACCTGCCAGCGCTTTCGTTCAGTAAGTCACATCATCTTTGTGTGTGTGTGTGTATTCTGAGTTGTGAATATTTCTGTCCATTTTAAAATAATGCTGTATTTTTACTATTTTATTATTAAATCTACTGTTGCAAACAAAAATGGGAGGCATTTTACATTGGGCCTTAAAACCCAGCCTGTAGTGGAGAATACACTAGACATGAAATGAACTTGACACAATATTAATGAATGTATCAACTGTAAGCCATTATTTGGTGAGCAAAGTGGTATCCAAAGGAGAACACTCATGAATAACTATCTTTACATAGAAAAAAAACAAACCATAATAAAAACTAAAAGGGAAAAGAACTTTACTATTATAGCAAATTATTAAAACCACTTTGTCAGATTGAGCGGTGAGCAATACTCTAGAAAACAGTGGCGGTGCAATTGCAGAGCTAGTTTGATACAGGTGGTGAGTGAGAGTAAAGAAGATAGAAAGGAGGGAAGGAAACTTTTCATGGTGGAAGGAAAGACATATATAAGCAGGTGAGACACTAATTTCTTGCATTCATAAAACGATAATCATATTGACGTACTCACTGTTGGGCACACCTCTCGATTGCACATGAGGAAGGTAAAAAAAAAAAAAAAAAAAAAAACCTCGAAGCTATGGTTACACTGACACGATATGGAAAACTTTTACGTGTTATACCACTTTTCACTGTCACTTTTTTTTTTAACACTTTAACAAGCGTATCACACTATTGGTGCTTTTGGGATGTGGGAGGGCATCGGCGACTGCAACGAGGGCGTGGGGGATTTGTGGCGGTGGGCAGCGGTGGCGGACATGTCATGTGGCAGCAGACAGGGCAGGGCATCCCTGAAGGTGGCGGTCAGCAGGATCTCCAGGAAGTTCTGGAAAGTCTCGCGGTATTTGGCGTGTTGTTTTGCCTTCTGGTGCTCTTGGTGGCCGGGAGACCCCTCACGGGGCAGTTCGGCTGCCGCTTCACAAGTTATTTAATGCCACTATGGCAACTTGCGAGTGAATAAGGATGAAATGATAATGAAAGACATCTTGAGGCAGAGAAAATCCCAGACCCCGCCGGGAATCGAACCCGGGACCCCATGCGCGGGAAGCGAGAAGGCTACCCCAAGACCACGAGCCGCGGACAGGTGGGAGGAATAAATAGGAGCTCTATACAAGGAAAATTAACTTGAAGACATTATTATAGAGACAGAGGGGGAATTAGGTAAGATTAGCTGGAGGATATGAAACAATGGAAACTCCACATAGTAATATCAACAATATTGGAAAACATAGATTGCTACTTAACATAAAGAAGATACATTAAGTTGCAGACAGGCACAATTAAAAGACAATACACAAAGCCTTCAGGCACGGCCTTCATTAGCAAAAGAGAAACAGAGAAACACACACCGTTCATACACACAAGCAAGCACACCTCATGCACACATGACCACCAGCTGCAGCTGTTCAGGCCCTTTAATTGTGCCTGTCTGCAACTTAACGTGTCTTCTTTACAGTATGTAGCAACCTGTCTTTTCCTACATTGTTGTCAGTTACAGGATAGGTATTGCAAGAAGGATCTGACAGAGCACTGAAAGATGTAGATGAAGATTAAATGGAAGATATACTGTGAAAAGAATTTGACAGAGCACTGGATGATTGAAGTAGAAACAATGCCCCTGGAGCAGACAACATTCAGTCATAATTACTGAGATCATGGGAAGAGCAAACAATGACAAAACTTCTGTCATTTTGTTGGAGTGTATCCAGGAAAACTTCAGGAAACGTGATGACAAAACTAATCCACATGGTGTGCAAGATTCACGATAAAGGGAAATATCTCTAGACTTCAAGAACAATGTAATATTTCAAATTGAAAAGAAGGTGGGTTCTGATATGTGTGAATACTGCCAATCAGTCAGTGTAGTAGGTCATGGTTTCAAAACACTGACATTAATTATTTACAGGAGAATGGAAAAACTGATGGAATCTCAGGAAAGATCAGTTTGGTGTCTGGAGAAATGTAGGGACACATGAGGCAATATTGATTCATATTAGAAGATAAAATGAAGAAAGGCAAACTGAAAATTGGTGCTGCTTGTAGGTGTAGGCAGAGTTTTTAACAGGAATACTCTCTTAGTAGTTAAGAAAATAGTACAGTTAAAATACAGGGGGGAAAAGGTTACCTATAACTTATACAAAAACGAGACTGCATTTATGAGTCAAAGGACATGAAAGAGAAGCAGTAATTCAGAAGGAATTGAGACAGAATTGTACTCTATCCTCAGTGATATTCAGCCTGTTAACTGAGTAAGCAGTAAAGGAAATCAAGGAGAAATTTGGAGAGGAAATTAAAGTTCACAGAGAAGTCAGGTTATGCTGATGCAATTCCGTTAGGAAATGAGACACAAACAGTAGAACATGAGTTTTGCTATTTGGACAGCAAAATAACTCAAGATTGCCAAACTAGAAAGGATATAAAGTGCAGACTGGCAATAACAAGACAAGAAGTTCTGTAGAAGAGGAATTTGTTAACACTGAAAATAAATTTAAGTGTTAAGAGCTCTTTAACGAAGTATTTGTCTTTAGTGCGGCTTTGTACCAAACCAAAATATGGACAATAAACAGTTCAGAGAAGAGAATAGAGAATCTTTCAAAATATGTTGCTACAGAACAAAACGTATGATCAGATGAGAATAGGACACATCCTGAGGCAACAAGGAACTATCAGCTTGGTAATGAATGGAAGTGTCGGGGACAAAACTGTAGAGAGAGCTGAAGGCTTGAAAACAGTAACCAAGTTCAAATGAAGAAGTAGTTATGCAGAGTTGAAAAAGATTGCACCAGGATAAGACTAGTGTGGAGAGCTACAGACATTCAATAACAACTTTTGTGTCTCTATTACAATCCATCATTTCAGTCACCTCTACTCATTCAATCAGTCATTTATTGTGGCCCACAGTCATTGGTTATCATTAAACACTAAACATACCCCGAGTGCATGCATGGGCTACATATGTAGCCCAACAATAAATTACATTATCTCAGGACATAATATAAATAAAAACACATTGTGTAGTTACAAAATACCTTTATTTTTATCACATTTGCACATAAAATAACAAAATGTAAACTTTTTAACTGTTGTGTTAAATAAACAAACAAAACTCTAAAAAAAAAAAAAAAAAATCAATGCTAAAGCCATGGTTTTTAGATTATGTTCACATGTTTTTTAAGTTCATATATAATAGTTATTAGTTTCCTCGGTTTCTGATCATCTACATAACTGAACCTAATTTATCAATTTTTTTCACAATCATTTTCACTCAATTGGCACGCATGCAGGATACATGACTGACCAATGATTGTCATAAATGCGTGTCTTACATTTGCTGCACTGTTTATGTGTGCCATGATCAGGAGCCCTGCTACAAACAGAACAGTGGCCAGCTCCTTCAAAATTAGGCATAATAGGTCGCAGGGGGTTTGTTCTGGAAGCCTAAGAAGTAATCTGTCTTTGAGTTTGATACCTCTGTGTATGTTTTCCTGTGACATGCAGTGCTCAATAGAAAGCTTTGCATAGCTCAAATCTGACTTTTGGGTAGGTAATGGGTGGTGGGAATGACTTTTGTTTTCAGAGTTGCTAAATCTAATATATCACAAGACCATTATGCCCACCATATCGACAAAATTGTAATACTGTTTGTTAACTAGATTAGAAATATGTTTAAATTCTAACAACATAATCACATCTTCCCAATACAGATTTCGGAAAAATAGGGTCCACCAAACATGCTCTGTATGCATTTCTAGAAAAGTGCTCAAGTTCGTTGTCCATAAACAACCTGCTGTCGGTATATTTCTTGATCAGTCCAAGACCCTTTGACATGGTCGACCACAAGCTGCTGCTTATGAAACTCCAAAAGTATGAGATTAGAGGTGTAGCCCACAATTGGTTCCATAGCTACCTTAGTCAAAGAAAGCAAATATCTACATACAACAAATGGCGTCCCTCAGGGATCTGTCTTTGGCCCTGTTCTTTTCATATTGTTCATAAATGATCTCCCAGAACACATACCAAATGCCAGCTACTTTCTGTATGCAGACAACACAAATATCCTGATAACCAGTAGAGGTGACACTCCGCAAGATGCAGTTAATGAAACTACTTGTCATTTACAATCGTGGTTTGAAGCAAATAGACTACTCATAAATACTCAAAAAACTGTAATTATTAACTTCCATACTAGACAAAATCTAACCCCCTTCAATGCAGTTATAGTTATCGGCAAATGACATTACAAACAGGCAGGACACCAAATTTCTTGGACTTACCATCAGTAACGCACTAAATTGGAAAGCACATATTGAGGCATTGTCACCAAAGCTTAGTAAAACCTGCTATCTATTACGATCATTAAAAGACACAGCCAGCGTAGATACCTTGAAGCTGGTGTACCATGCCCTGTTTGAGTCTGTCTTGAGCTATGGCCTAATCTTCTGGGGAAAGAGCTCTGATTCTCTCACAATTTTCAAGTTACAAAAACACGTAATAAGAATAATGAAATGTAAGAAAAGAACTGAACACCATAAACCACTATTTCAACAGCTAAAAATCCTGCCACTGCCATGCCTCTATATATTGGAACTAGCTTGTTTTACAGTACAGCACTTGGACACCCTTGACAGAAATGCAGACCACCACATACATGACACCAGAAACAAAACACAGTTACAAATTATAGCTCACAACACAAAATTATATGCGAATGGGGTTAAATGTATGGGCATTAAAATATACAACCACCTCCCAACAGGCATAAAAACAAGCAAAAACCCAAAAATAATGAGAATTAAATTAAAGGAAATGCTACTAAATCACTGTTTCTATTCCGTACATGAATTTCTTGAAACAAAATTTTAATTACTTGCAATAAGCTGTTTATTCAGTTGTAGATATTTCTACTTAGTAAGATAATTTAATTATTGTATCTTATCTATATTCTGTCTGTATCTCATATATGTATTCTGCTATGTTAACTAAGTACCACAATATTTTAATTACTTGTAATAAGCTGTGTATTCACTTGTAGATATTTCTACTTAGTAAGATAATTTAATTATTGTTTGTTACTCATATTCTGTCTGTATCTCTTATATGTATTCTGTTATGTGCAGTATGCACCACCGTCATCTCTCATCACACACCACCTTTTTTATATTTTGTCTATATATCCTATATGTATTCTGCTATGTGAGTTATGTGCCACTGCTGTCATCTCTCGTCATATACCATCTTAACATAATTTTTCAAATTGACTTGTCCTATATCATGATGTGATTTGCTGTAGAAATTGTATGATCTACAGGACCAATAATAAATCAAATCAAATCAAATCAAAGCAGCATGAGAGGCCATCAGCAACTGTTTTGAGCAAGACTTTACCAAGTATCAAAACAGGTAACTGGAGTAAATTATGTTCTACAGAGCAGATGGAGTGGCCTTTTCATTGATGATTTTTGTTCCATCTTTGGATTTGTCAGTTCGTTTTATTTATAGAAACTGTCATCTAAAAATACAATATCCACAATAACCAATGATTCAAACTGTAAAAATGTTTTTAAACAAACAACAAATACTAAAAAGGTAATACATTCTGAATTTTATAGTGTTATTACACTATCATATTTACCTCAATAACTTCCACGAATGCTCACATGGGCTACAGGTGTAGCGCATAGACTTTAACGACAATTTATTTAGGTGCCTGTGTGCTGTGTGAGACAACACACTACCAGCAGGAGGGCGGACTCATACCTGGGGAATACACAATACGGTGCAACATGCAGGGTCCATGGATTCCTGAGGATGTCTCCATACCCGTACACACCCATCCACTCAACACAATTTGAAATGAGACTTGTCTGACAAGTCAACATGTTTTCAGGCATCAACAGTCTAACGTCGTTGTTGATGGGCCCAAATGAGATATAAAGCTTTGTATTCTGCACTCATCAAGGGTACATGAATGGAACTTTGGCTCCAAAAGCCCATATCAATGCTGTTCAATTGAATTGTTAGCAAGCTGAGACTTGCTGATGGCCCTGTACTGAAATCTGCAGAAATTTGTGGAAGGTGAAATATGCTCACTATTTTTATATACTTGAATTTAACATATTTCGTGACAGTATTCACTTTTCCGTGGATGTTTATAAGATGACATTTGACTTTTTTGTGTTGACTTCAGTCTTCTAGTGAAAGTATGATTCCATAATGCTGTTTCGTCAGCTGTGGAAATGTCCTGGTTCAATGCGTTTGCCTCATTTTTGGTGCTTCAAATACCATTTTTCCGAATGTGCTTCCTTCTTGATGTTTACATAAAAAGGCAGTAGAATAACTCATTTTTGCTGGTCACTTGCAAATTATTATAACGGGGACCTGTACATTGTTCCACCGTCACACACTGAGTGTCCACTGCCGACTGACTACACTCAAAGACGACTACAGCGTCAAAGATATTTCACACAACACACAAGCTTCCACTTGTAACCAGTCTCGTTGATATTATTCGTCACATCTACTAATATTAATCAATATGCTGTCGCTCTCGAACATATAAGCAAATTAGCATAAAATAAGGCAAATTACAATTCACAAAAAATATTCTGACAAAAATATAAGAAAACATTTAAAACCTCCCTCATTAGATTTGATATCGACAAATCTGGTAGAAAATAACACATCTCCCAGATCCATTACAAATGGTTGCACTTCTGTCAGCTGAATGATTCTCTTCTGTCATTGCTGGTCCCTTTCTTGTAGGATCTTTTCTGTCCACAGCGATGCCAGAGATTTGATGTTTTACAGGATTCCTGATATTCACGGTACACTCATGAATTGGTCATACAGAACAATCCCTACTGCTACCTCAAAGATTATGTGTCCCATTGCTTATGCACTGACTATAACATCACATTCAAACTCACTTAAATCTTGATAAACTGCCATTGTAGCAGCAGTAACCAACGTAACAGTTGTTCCAGACACTTGTCTTATATAGGTGATGCCATTAGCAGCGCCATATTCGGACCGTTCATATATCTCTGTATTTGAATAGGCATGCCTATACCAGTTTCTTTGGCACTTCATTGTATGTGAGCCTGACAAGTGACTCATGAGTGGCCACTACCAAATGGTGGCAAACCATAAATTGGACCATCCAGTTGCTAAACATGCTGCATGCCACAACACAAATGACTTCAACAGCTGCTTCACTACACAGGCCCATTTGGATACTCTGTTCCAGCACGAGTTTCTCTGAACTACACAGGTGTGAATTCTCTCTCCAGCATATCCTGTCCTCTTGAAATCTCCTGGCCTAAGCCTCTGCCAACCTGTTTTCCCACTGCCTCACCTTCCATTCCCTCTTCTGTTCACATTACTCCTCCTCCATCCAGATCGAGATCGTGCACTGCCTGCTCCTTGGCTCCTCCCCCCCCCCCCCCCCCCCCCGCCCACACCGCATGCCACACTCTTCCCTCTCCTCTTCCTTTCTACCTATTTATTTCCACTTTTCTTTCTTTTTTCCTCCCTCCCCATTCTCCTTCTTCCTACATCTCTTTTTTGCTCTATGTTCTGTACTCTTCTCATCTCATTGTGCAGCCATGGAGTCATCTGTCCAATGACCTGCCCCTTTCTTACTATCTCCTCCTTGTGTTTCTCCTTATCCTCTCCCCACCTCCCCACCTGCAACAGCTCAGACAACTGCTTTCAGTAATTGAGTATCAAGTCTTGTTATGACCATGCAAATGTGTGTGTCTGTGTTGTTGTATGTGTGAATGTGTGTAGTTGGGCTAGAGGAGAAGCTATTGCTCAAGAGGTGGTGTGAATGCTGTTTTCTGTTATGCATGTCTGTACTCAATGCATCAAGCTGCTATAGGTGAGTGGTTGCTTCACTTATTTTATATATTCAGAGCATTATCGAGATAGAGGTGGTGTTTCGTGACATTTGTGTGGTTACCTGGTGATGACTAATTTTTTTTTTTTCAGGGTGCTTAGTTCCTATGACTACTCATCTTGAAAACACAGCTGCTTATCTTTCTATGGTGAATTACTTGGCTTTAGATCTTAGGAACATGCAAAGCAGGAAGCTTGAGTTCTTTACCACACAGTACAGAGGGCTGAATCTCTCGGATACTGTTTTTCTATTTATTTTTTGTTGCTAGTATAGAGACTACCCAACATCCTTGACACAGTGGTAACACCAGTTCCTGCCAGAGCACAAGAAGGTTGGGAGAGCGATGTGCTGACCACATGCCCCTCCATATCCACATCCAGTGACGCCTATGGGCTGAGGATGACATGGTGGCCGATCGGTACCATTGGGCCTCCATGCCCTGTTCAGGAGAAGTTAGTGCAAGTTGTGACTGCAATTGCAATACAGTTTTGATATACAGGTGAGAGTTATGCATGTACATTACAAATATGCAAACAAAATTTACTATTGGCAATTACACTGCACTTGACAGTGAAATAAAACAACCCTTTTGTTTTAAATTCCTGTTTTGAAAGTTCTGTAATTCCAATGGTATCTAATAAGTGATTTTGGTAATACATTAAATCTCATAAAATTTATTATTCCATTTGGTTACTAGTAGTTCATGCTTTTCCAATATATGTTTGCAATATTGTACATTTACAAATGAAGCCATAATTAAGAAAATTTAGGTTAGCATTGTTATCTTTCAGTATTTTATATAATATGATGTATATCCTATGTGAAAGTCTTTTCTATTGTATTCGCCAGTTTCAGCATAAAATAAGCAAGGTTTTGTGGTTAGTTACTCATAAAAATCTTATACTTTTAATTGTTAATTTAATAAATTTCCACTGTCATTTTGTTGACTTGATTGTTAACAAATGTATAAATAGGAGGTGCACAAGACTCAAGAATGGACAGTTGGAGACAGTTTTGCGATGCAACCACTGTGTCGCGTTGTTGTTGTTGTTGTTATGGTCTTCAGTCCTGAGACTGGTTTGATGCAGCTCTCCATGCTACTCTATTCTGTGCAAGCTTCTTCATCTCCCAGTACCTACTGTAATCTACATCCTTCTGAATCTGCTTGGTGTATTCATCTCTTGGTCTCCCTCTATGATTTTTACCCTCCACGCTGCCCTCCAGTACTAAATTGGTGATCCCTTGATGCCTCAGAACATGTCCTACCAACCGATCCCTTCTTCTAGTCAAGTGTGCCACAAACTTCTCTTCTCCCCAATCCTATTCAACAACTCCTCGTTAGTTATGTGATCTACCCATATAATCTTCAGCATTCTTCTGTAGCACCACATTTCGAAAGCTTCTATTCTCTTCTTGTCTAAACTATTTATCATCCATGTTTCACTTCCATACATGGCTACACTCCATACAAATACTTCCAGAAACGTCTTCCTAAAACATAAATCAATACTCGATGTTAACAAATTTCTCTTCTTCAGAAACGCTTTTCTTCCCATTGCCAGTCTACATTTTATATCCTCTCTACTTTGACCATCATCAGTTATTTTGCTCCCCAAATAGGAAAACTCCTTTACTACTTTAAGTGTCTCATTTCCTAATCTAATACCCTCAACATCACCTGACTTAATTCGACTACATTCCATTATCCTCGTTTTGCTTTTGTTGATGTTCCTCTTATATCCTCCCTCCAAGACACCATCCATTCCATTCAACTGCTTTTCCAAGTCCTTTGCTGTCTCTGACAGAATTACAATGTCATCGGCGAACCTCAAAGTTTTTATTTCTTCTCCATGGATTTTAATACCTACTCCGAATTTTTCTATTGTTTCCTTCACTGCTTGCTCAATATACAGATTGAATAGCATCGGGGAGAGGCTACAACCCTGTCTTGCTCCCTTCCCAACCACTGCTTCCCTTTCATGCCCCTCAACTCTTATAACTGCCACCTGGTTTCTATACAAATTGTAAATAGCCTTTCGCTCCCTATATTTTACCCCTACCACCTTCAGAATTTGAAAGAAAGTATTCCAGTCAACATTGTCAAAAGCTTTCTCTAAGTCTACAAATGCTAGAAAGGTAGATTTGCCTTTCCTTAATCTAGCTTCTAAGATAAGCCGTAGGGTCAAGTATTGCCTCACGTGTTCCAATGTTTCTACGGAATCCAAACTGATCTTCCCCTAGGTTGGCTTCTACTAGTTTTTCCATTCGTCTGTAAAGAATTCGCGTTAGTATTTTGCAGTCATGACTTATTAAACTGATAGTTCGGTAATTTTCACATCTGTCAACACCTGCTTTCTTTGGGATTGGGATTATTATATTCTTCTTGAAGTCTGAGGGTATTTCGCCTGTCTCATACATCTTGCTCACCAGATGGTAGAGTTTTGTCAGGACTGGCTCTCCCAAGGCCGTCAGTAGTTCTAATGGAGTGTTGTCTACTCCTGGGGCTTTGTTTCGACTCAGGTTTTTCAGTGCTCTGTCAAACTCTTCACGCAGTATCATATCTTCCATTTCATCTTCATCTACATCCTATTCCATTTCCATAATATTGTCCTCAAGTACATCGCCCTTGTATAGACCCTCTATATACTCCTTCAACCTTTCTGCTTTCCCTTCTTTGCTTAGAACTGGGTTTCCATCTGAGCTCTTGACATTCATACAAGTGGTTCTCTTTTCTCCAAAGGTCTCTTTAATTTTCCTGTAGGCAGTATCTATCTTACCCCTAGTGAGATAAGCCTCTACATCCTTACCTTTATCCTCTAGCCATCCATGCTTAGCCATTTTGCACTTCCTGTCGATCTCATTTTTGAGACATTTGTATTCCTTTTTGCCTGCTTCATCTACTGAATTTTTATATTTTCTCTTTTCGTCAATTAAATTCAATATTTCTTCTATTACCCAAGGATTTATACTAGCCCTTGTCTTTTTACCTACTTGATCCTCTGCTGCCTTCACTACTTCATCCCTCAAAGCTACCCATTCTTCTTCTACTGTATTTCTTTCTCCCACTCCTGCCATTTGTTCCCTTATGCTCTCCCTGAAACTCTGTACAGCCTCTGGTTTAGTCAGTTTATCCAGGTCCCATCTCCTTAAATTCCCACCTTTTTGCAGTTTCTTCAGTTTTAATCTCACAGTTCATAACCATTAGATTGTGGTCAGAGTCCACATCTGCCCCTGGAAATGTCTTACAATTCAAAACCTGGTTACTAAATCTCTGTCTTACCATTATATAATCTATCTGATACCTTTTAGTATCTCCAGGGTCGCGTGTCTGTGCAATAATGCAATTGTTGTAATACAGCATTGTGACTCTACAGCCTGTTATGTGGAGTGGGCTCCCACTAAGAAGAAATGGCACAGCTTGTCATCAGTAAACCACTATAAAAACGACTTGGTACCTGGATTATTTCATGGAATTCACATAACTTGATCCAGTTAGCAGATGATATGCACTGAGGCAATGACTACTTCAGCAGCAGCAGGAAGCAGATTACTCCGAGTTACACCGTACTAAGATACCTATAAGAAATCAACTGAACTATATAAGTGTCACTGCAGAACTAATTACTAAAGTGTAACATTTCGGAAACTGTTCTAGCAGTAAACATTTGCATTTGTCTCAAAGTAATTCTTTGAGTGGTGGAGGCCAATGTGATCAGTAAGAAACACCCCCATGATCACACGTTTCTTGATGTCTATGGAACACAAGAATAACAACAAATTTTTGAGGTTTTTGTTCAAATCAAATAATCTCTTTTCGGTGTTGAAAATTTTTGCCCCAGCAAAATTTCACTGTCTTACCCATGTAACGTAACAACAGTAGTTTTGTTACAACAGTAATGTGCATTTTCAGTCACTGACTTCAAAAATGGGTTGCTGGTAGCTCTCAGCAAAAATACAAGATGAACATGACCACAGAGCGTAAAGTGCCAAAAACAGAGTTGCTTATCATAGTAAGACCACTGCATGAATACCTGCATGAAGCAGTCTTCCAAGTCACACTACATTTGGACATCAAAACCTCTCTGGTTTGAAGTCTTCATATCCAGCTATAGTTCAGGAGTACCCAAGAACAAAGCCTGCAAAGACTGGAGAACAGAATTGATTGTGTAGAACACACATCAGCAACAAAATTGAATCTCTCAACCATGGTGTGAATTGATAGTTGTTAAGGATACTGTTATCTTCAGTGACCTCCATCACCACCTTAACTTTCAGAGGTGACTGAAGGTAAAATGTGCACCCAGAAGGAATGGTATTGACTGTATACACCATGTTTTGTGCTCAGATAGCAGCGATATGAATCATATCATGGTATGTCCTGAGTGAATCAACCAGGAGAAGAGGCTCTCCTTCACTGCATATGAGAAGGAGATATCTTGAAAGAATTGTGTTAGGATTTATTTTGTGATTAGGCCAGACTTCTACGCAACTTGAATCAGATTTTGCGGTGTCAGCATGTGTTGCACTACTCACACTTCAAACTGACTTCTAGGTTCCTGGTAAATTACCAGTAACTTTGGAAACATGTATTCAGTAGCTGATGCAATGGGTTGGATGGTATAAGAATAAGCTATTGCATGACCACTCCACAGTGAACTTTTTACCAACTTCTCTCCCTTTAAATGAAGAGTTTGCGATGAGTGAAGTTCTTTCCATATAATACTTTTATCAGTATTATACAGGAGGTGACAAAAGTCATGGGATACCTCCTAATATTGTGTGGGACCTCTTATTGCCAAGTGCAATGCCGCAACTTGATGTGACATGGACTCAACAAAGTCATCGGAAGTCCCCTGCAGAAATATTGGCCATGCTGCCTCTACAGCTGTCCATAATTGCAAAAGTCATGCTAGTGCAGGATCTTGTGCACAGACTGACCTCTCAATTATGTCCCATAAATGTTCAGTGGTTAGCCAAATCATTTCCTGAAACTGTCCAGAATGTTCTTCAAACCAATCATAAACAACTGTGGCCTGGTAGCAAGACACATTGTGATCCATACAGATTTAATTATTGTTTTGGAATTTGACATCCATGAATGGCTGCAAATGGTCTCCAAGTAGCCGAACATAAACATTTCCAGTCAATGATCATTTCAGTTGGGCCAGAGGATCAAGTCCATTCCCTGTAAACAAAAATCACACTATTATGGAGCCACCACAAGCTTGCAGAGTACCTTGTTGACAACCTGGGTCCATGATATCATGGGGTTTGCACCACACTTGAACCCTATCATCAGCTCTTACCAACTGAAATCAGGACTCATGCATCCAGGCCATGGTTTTCCAGTTGTCTAGAGGCTAAGCAACATGATCACAATCCCAGGAGAGGTGCTGCAGGTGATATCATGCTGTTAGCAAAGGCGCTCTCATTGGTTGTCTGCTGCCATAACCCATTAATGCCAAATTTCACTGCACTGTCCTAACAGATACATTCATTGTACATATTACTTTGATTTATGTGGTTATTTCACAGTGTTGCTTGTCTGCTAGCACTGGCAACTCTACGCAAACACCACTGCTCTGCTTTCTGTGTGTGTGGTATAAAGCTTTGATATGGTGTCTCCTGAAACACCAAACACTTCGGTTAACTTTGTTACAGAAGCATCCACCATAGAAGCACTAATAATTTGCTCACATTTCAGTCCACTTACCTCCAATATAATGCATTCACAACTACACAGAACACTGTTCTGACAACAGCTGACACTTGCAACATATTGCAAGTATTGTACAAATACCATTTATGGTCAGACACATCAGCGCAATCTGCAAGCTTGGCTAGCATCTGCATTTATATTCATCTCACAGTGTTATGATATTTTTGTTCAGCAATGGTACATTACAATTACAGCAAATATTTTCTTTACAGGTACCATAGCCATGTAAAAAATGCAATGGAAATTCCTGCTAAAGGAAACCACCTCAGATGCCAAAATTCTTGTTTGTTACCCTTTATATACACGTTTTGCTTGCTCACTCTTGTATCAGAAGCACTTGAAAATGGCAATGAAGGTTAAAGTGGCTGGTTGTATTTGCAAATTACAGTAAAAAATAGTTTTAGAAGTTGATACTAGGTCTACAACTTTGCTTCCACCATTTTTTCTTGAAGTTCGGGGCTTTATTGTAAAAAACTTACAAAAAAATTATGATTTATAGTATTGCCCATCGCTGGCCATTACATTCTCATATCTTTTGGATAGCATACAAATCCTATGGTGGAAGAACTGGGTGTCTTTTGTGGGGATCCATGAATCAATTCCATTTTGCACTTGTTCATATGATCGGAAGTGCTGGTCAGCCAGACTGTATGCCACCGATTGAAAAAGATGGTAGGCAGTGAGAGCAACGTATTGAGAATATGGTGGGAGGGATAGGACTTCTCATTTCAATGTTTCCATGTATATTTTGATGGGTTTTTTGACATGGGGTTGAGCATTGACCTGCTGCAAAATTACCTTTACGTGTCTATCGCTATATTGTGGCCATTTCTGTTTCAGTGCTGGACTCGAATGCATCAAATAATTTCGATAACGATGTCCTGTGACTGTCTTCATCTGTTTCAGTAGCTACAAAAACGTTCTGTCTTTCACTGTCATGCCGGCCTTCGACACCAAAATCACCATTCTCAAGGCACAGAAAACATTCTCTGCATGTTGATCCACTCACTGTTGATCCCTCACCATTGGTCTTACCCAGCATTTTAAGAGCCCCAGCCACAGATTTCTTCATGTTAAAGCAGAAAATTAAAACTTCCCACAAATGGCAAGAAATGGGTACGTAAGTTGATGTACTTAATCAAGAATAACCTTATGATGCAGTCACAAATCGACAAATATTTTTATGGTATTATGTTTCCAGGTGCCTAAGCTTATTGTATTACACCTGTGACCAACGACCTGAACCCCCAGTTGCCGCTACTGCTGTCTATTGCAAAACAGCAGAAGCAAAGTTGTAGAACTAATACAATTTTGTCCACCCAGATTTTCTTCTCCAACATACATGTTTTCTGTATGTGCACTGGTATTTATTTCATAGTATAGCACAGATGTGACCAGGAACTTTGTCAACAAGTATAAAAATGAATCCTAAGGTTTTAATGTTTTGTTGTTCTTTTTTATGATTTCTAGGAGCTCAATTTGGCACAAAGATTTGAATTTAAATGGACAGTAATTGGAGTTTGAGTTTGATTATAAAGAAAACTTTTATTTTTTACAATACAGTATGGTCTTCTATTGAACATTTCATCACAACTGTTCACAGTCAACTTATATTCCTACAGCTTTACTAAAAGATATTTATATCTTATGGGTTTGTCTGACAAATGCAGGGTCATATTCTCAGACATTCTTGTTTTGCATCTGCAGGAAGCACATGTGAGCATACTAGGCTCATTATCATTTAGCTAAACACTGTGTTGATCAAAATGCTTCACACTGTCATCCTCTGTTGAAATATTTCCATTTCCTGAGGAGAGTTCATGTATCTGTTGACGTAACTGATTCAACATTTTCAGCTCAAACAATGCTGATATTAGTTTTCCATTCTGAATCTTGAGTTTGACAGCTTGAGAACTCACAGTCTCTTTCAGCAACTTTATTTCCTTAAAAAATAATAACAACAAAGTAAAAATACACAGAAACAGTTGTTAAACACTATAGTATTTTAACATATGGGTACAGATTTCTATAAAGCAAAAAATATCAAAATAAGTCATTTTGACAAACAGAGGTTATGAACTGTGGAGCTGTGAATGTAGAAAAACTACTGCCATCAGCTTTATATATTACTCTAAAAAAAGATAATACATTTATAACAACTTAATGAAAATATAAATGAAAAATTAAGATAACTACTGTTTGAGGCAGAACAAGAGGATTCTATTGATAGTTGCTGAAACAACTACTACATCAAGGCTAAGATGGAAATAGTATTGTCAAAAGAAAGAAAGGGAGGTAAGGAGTCAATCCAAAGGACGAAGATTCTTGATGGACAGACTTAGAAACCACTAAAAAGAAGATAAAGCAATATTATATACTGCTCGAAAGAATAATGAGAACATGACTCTGGGCATCTGCCATACTCTATTGAGCAATAGTCGAGGGCTGAGTATGTTACCAAATTACACCTTCACATCTCACAAATTAAGTACAAAACAAAATATCATTACATCCTCAATAATTTACATAAAAAGAAAAAAAGAACTGAAAGAGATTGCGTCCACTATGCTTGTCCGTCCTCTGTTGGAGTACTGTTTCATGGTCTGGGATCCTTACCAGATTGGATTAATGGAGTACATTGAGAAAGTTCAAAGAAGAACAGCACATTTCATATTATCACAAAATAGGCAGAGTGTGTCAATAACATGATACAGGATTTGGGATGGACGCCATCAAAAGAAAGGTGTTATTCGTTGCGGCAGAATCTTCTGATGAAATTTCAATCACCAATTTTCTGCTCCAAATGCGCAAATACTTTGTTGATGCCAACCAATTTAGGGTGAAATGATCATCATAACAACAAAAGGGAAATCAGAGCCCACACAGAAAGATATATGTGTTTGTTTTTTCTGCGTGCGCTGATCGAGATTGGAATAACAGAGAATTATTTTGAAGGTGGTTCGATGAACCCTCTGCCAGTCACTTAAGTGTGATTTGTGAAGTATATCCATGTAGATGCAGAATGTCTGACAGGTGTCAAAAAGAAAGTAGGAACTGAAGTGTAACAGATTTCAACTACATCCAGAGTCACATGTAGAAGTATCATTTACTAAATACAGACAATAATAGAAAACAGCCAAACATAAGTAAACATCAACATAGGGAAATATTATGGAAATAATGACTATGCAACAGTATTCTACATATTGAAATGTATTGCTGACATTGGTGGGAATAAACAAGATTACTCTTTTGTAATCAGCAAAAGCGTAACCACAAACTATGACTGATGCAATGAAGTTTATCAAACATTACTACTGAAGGGGGGACGTGTAGTATCACCGCTTTCAGTCATGATGTGTAGTGAACCGACTTTATTGCCGTGCTCATGCACTGTGTACAAGGGAGAGGCTTGGTGATGGAAACGACTAGGGTAGTTTTTGGTCACGACAAATTTATTCTTCACTAGTTTTACAATAAGTAACAAATACCATTCATCATTAATGTCCGTCTGTACAGGTGTGTTGCACTAGTGGTACAGCTTGATCACCGATCCAGGAGGGCGTACACTCCAGTGATGAGCCATGGCGCGACCGCGTGGACTGACTGAGACAAAAGCCGCGTAATCGAATGTTCAGCTCCTGGCACAACCAGAGGCACCCTGAAGTCTGTGAAGGAGCGAAAGGTACTGCCAATGGAAGGGTGCACACCGCGAAATGGGTGACTGCAATCAGGACTGCACGTACGTGTCTGCAGTGGAGTCGCGTTAACCCAACACACGTTGTCTGGAGCGGGAGAAGTCGGAGACGTGTGTCATGTTGTGTTGACCAGCTCAGACTGTCTGTCTGCTTTGTCCCGTGCGTTCCGATGAGCGATGCACCATTGCCAAAATTTGGCATAATGGTATAGCTGCACTCGTGAATGCTGGGTGTTGCTTACTTGTGTCAATTGTGCCGTAGTTCAGTCCTTTTCGCGTTTGAACGGTGTGGCCGCCACACTACCATCATATTTCAATGTAATATTAATCCAAATGTATTTCTATTAAATGTTCGTACTTTTTATGTGTTCAGAGCTACAGAAACAAGTTAATGTATTATAACAGTACAATTCATGGTGAGGGCATTATTAGGAAATGTAAACAAATCTAACTTCCTGATAACCAAGCTAGATACATAAAACATCCTGGCAGATTAAAACTGTGTGCCCGACCGAGACTCGAACTCGGGACCTTTGCCTTTCGCGGGCAAGTGCTCTACCAACTGAGCTACCGAAGCACGGCTGACGTCCGGTACTCACAGCTTTACTTCTGCCAGTACCTCGTCTCCTACCTTCCAAACTTTACAGAAGCTCTCCTGCGAACCTTGCAGAACTAGCACTCCTGAAAGAAAGGATATTGCGGAGACATGGCTTAGCCACAGCCTGGGGGATGTTTCCAGAATGAGATTTTCACTCTGCAGCGGAGTGTGCGCTGATATGAAACTTCCTGGCAGATTAAAACTGTGTGCCCGACCGAGACTCGAACTCGGGACCTTTGCCTTTCGCGGGCAAGTGCTCTACCAACTGAGCTACCGAAGCACGACTCACGCCCGGTACTCACAGCTTTACTTCTGCCAGTACCTCGTCTCCTACCTTCCAAACTTTACAGAAGCTCTCCTGCGAACCTTGCAGAACTAGCACTCCTGAAAGAAAGGATATTGCGGAGACATGGCTTAGCCACAGCCTGGGGGATGTTTCCAGAATGAGATTTTCACTCTGCAGCGGAGTGTGCACTGATATGAAACTTCCTGGCAGATTAAAACTGTGTGCCCAACCGAGACTCGAACTCGGGACCTTTGCCTTTCGTGGGCAAGTGCTCTACCAACTGAGCTACCGAAGCACGACTCACGCCCGGTACTCACAGCTTTACTTCTGCCAGTACCTCGTCTCCTACCTTCCAAACTTTACACAAGCTCTCCTGCGAACCTTGCAGAACTAGCACTCCTGAAAGAAAGGATATTGCGGAGACATGGCTTAGCCACAGCCTGGGGGATGTTTCCAGAATGAGATTTTCACTCTGCAGCGGAGTGTGCGCTGATATGAAACTTCCTGGCAGATTAAAACTGTGTGCCCAACCGAGACTCGAACTCGGGACCTTTGCCTTTCGTGGGCAAGTGCTCTACCAACTGAGCTACCGAAGCACGACTCACGCCCGGTACTCACAGCTTTACTTCTGCCAGTACCTCGTCTCCTACCTTCCAAACTTTACACAAGCTCTCCTGCGAACCTTGCAGAACTAGCACTCCTGAAAGAAAGGATATTGCGGAGACATGGCTTAGCCACAGCCTGGGGGATGTTTCCAGAATGAGATTTTCACTCTGCAGCGGAGTGTGCGCTGATATGAAACTTCCTGGCAGATTAAAACTGTGTGCCCGACCGAGACTCGAACTCGGGACCTTTGCCTTTCGCGGGCAAGTGCTCTACCAACTGAGCTACCGAAGCACGACTCACGCCCGGTACTCACAGCTTTACTTCTGCCAGTACCTCGTCTCCTACCTTCCAAACTTTACACAAGCTCTCCTGCGAACCTTGCAGAACTAGCACTCCTGAAAGAAAGGATATTGCGGAGACATGGCTTAGCCACAGCCTGGGGGATGTTTCCAGAATGAGATTTTCACTCTGCAGTGGAGTGTGCGCTGATATGAAACTTCCTGGCAGATTAAAACTGTGTGCCCGACCGAGACTCGAACTCGGGACCTTTGCCTTTCGCGGGCAAGTGCTCTACCAACTGAGCTACCGAAGCACGACTCACGCCCGGTACTCACAGCTTTACTTCTGCCAGTACCTCGTCTCCTACCTTCCAAACTTTACAGAAGCTCTCCTGCGAACCTTGCAGAACTAGCACTCCTGAAAGAAAGGATATTGCGGAGACATGGCTTAGCCACAGCCTGGGGGATGTTTCCAGAATGAGATTTTCACTCTGCAGCGTAGTGTGCGCTGATATGAAACTTCCTGGCAGATTAAAACTGTGTGCCCGACCGAGACTCGAACTCGGGACCTTTGCCTTTCGCGGGCAAGTGCTCTACCAACTGAGCTACCAAAGCACGACTCACGCCCGGTACTCACAGCTTTACTTTTGCCAGTACCTCGTCTCCTACCTTCATTCTGGAAACATCCCCCAGGCTGTGGCTAAGCCATGTCTCCGCAATATCCTTTCTTTCAGGAGTGCTAGTTCTGCAAGGTTCGCAGGAGAGCTTGTGTAAAGTTTGGAAGGTAGGAGACGAGGTACTGGCAGAAGTAAAGCTGTGAGTACCGGGCGTGAGTCGTGCTTCGGTAGCTCAGTTGGTAGAGCACTTGCCCGCGAAAGGCAAAGGTCCCGAGTTCGAGTCTCGGTCGGGCACACAGTTTTAATCTGCCAGGAAGTTTCATATCAGCGCACACTCCGCTGCAGAGTGAAAATCTCATTCTAGATACATAAATTTTGCCGACATCATGAAATTGTATAATTTTTTTGTATCTCAAACTATGGAAGGAATTCTTTTTATTAATTATGTTGGCCATAAGTAAAATAAGAACTAATTGAATTGCTGTTAAATTGAACATCTCGTATTTGACTACGAAAACATAAAAAGTACTGTGACCTTTGTATTTAAATACATGTACATGTAAATTACAAATACTTTACCATCTGAATTGTCAACTCAATATAAAACTTTTAGTTGTAATTCCCTTAAAGACTGTTAATAACAATTAACAAATAGCAGTGTTTTATATGAATACTGGCAGACTTTTGTAGCCAGGAGGTCAATCTGCTGTCAGATTTTGAGGTGAAATCTATGTCTGCTATCAGTCCTAACAGTATGGTAATAAACAGTATTACATAAAATGGAGCATCTGTAAACTTAATTATTGTAAGTACACACATAAAGTCTGCAGATCAGAAGAGTTTCAGACTATCTATGAGAATCAGCTGTTGCAGCAAAGAAGACCTTAAGTATATGTACTTCACCCCCATCTCATAAACTATTGGCAATATTAGCAGTTGTCACAAACAGCAACAAATTGTTTTACACGTCAGCAGATTTTGGAACATTCTTATGTTTCAAAACAATCATTCATGCCATTATCCTGGGTGGTTTTCATTGGACTTTGAGAGCTACAATAACATCTATGCCCTCTGTGAACATTTATCACCACATGACATTCTCCTTGTACGTCTACAGAGGTCATTCTGTGGTATCCATTCCCATTCTTCAATGAGAACCCATGAGAGCTCTTGTAGAGTCTGCCGTGGTATAGGATGAACACAAACACACCTGTCAGCATGTCCCACATGTGTATGAGGTAACCACAGACAACCACAAGGTCTGTATGGATGTCAACACTGAAGACTCTCCACAACACCACAGAACCTTGGAAATCTGTCAGTCTCCTGGACAACATGTGGCAGGTACTACTCAAATTGGGTCTCTACACATAAACACAGCCATGACCTTACATCAGAGGATATCTGGACTCATCTATGAGCTACACATTTTGCCAGTGAGGAAGTTGCTACTTGACATGAGAATGGCCAAACTGAAGGCAAGTTGAAAAATTGTTGTTGTGTCAAGTGGGGTATTCGAACACAATGTCTGTATCATAAGGTCCTTTCCCACAACCTGTTCATTACAGTATGACTGGACACAGTGGCACCAGTGGCCCTTCTGAGATCATCTTACAGTATTCTGGCAACATCCATACAATACCGCATCGCCAGATATTGGCCTTCACATGGGGTCATAATGTGTCAGTGATTTTGTGCAACTTGCCTTGTGTACTGTCCTGCTTCCCTGTAGTGTATCTACAACCTATGGATGATACCTGGAGAGGCATTGGCACCTGCATTAACACAACTGAAAGTTCATCAATTTTGGATCAAGTCAACTGCTTTAGGATGTCACATTGCTTGTGCTTGGTTGATTACAACATCCACATATGACAACTTCCATTTGTGTGCCTCACTAGAAAACGCTGGGGCACTGGTACCCACTTCCTTCTGAGGAGTCACCTGACATTGTAACGCATAACATAGCCAATAGATGGCAAATGATTTTAATTGCTACCTGAACTGAAAGCGAAGGTCTCAAGCCATGCAATAAGACCACAGATACTGCCTGTGTTAAAATATATCCAACGTAACAGACGTTGATACATGTTTCCCCCTAATTCTTTTGAACAGTGTAGTAATATTATAATATCCTCAAATGCTTTTCAGGCCACTTTACAGTGAGTGGTGTTGTTTTCTACAAACTTTCTTTGGAATTCCCTTTTCAGTCCCTCTTACAAATGGAACTAAGAAAAAAAGTGGTAGTAACATGTCTCAATATACATACTGGTTCTTCCATGGTCTTAACAATAGTTAGTAAACAGTGATTTAGTCATATAACAATACACAACGACAGCTGTTGCAATGCTGGCCATTATACCATGTAAATAGAAACAGTGTGTAAAGCTTGTAAGAGTGTTGCAGGGTAGATTGTGCTGAGATATAATTGTTAAAAATAAAACTGACACATTGTACTGTTTCTGAGCTAATTAGCACTGAAGTTAGCCAACCGGGCTGTTGTGTGTGCAAATTCAAGCGGCCTGCCAGGGATGGTGTCACCAAACATGTTATTTGTTTGGTTTCCTACACCAGGACAAGAGAGTGATACAAAGTTAATATTGTTACATTCCATCCTGGATTTTCCAAAATGGGGCTTGGGATAGTAGTAAGGATTGATCTTCAGCCAAAGACTGAGCAGTCTTATGCTATGAGAAGAATTGACACTAACAGTATCTAGTGGGCCACTTGAATTTGCACACGCAAAGATCTCAATGCTAATTAACTTTGAAAGGGTGGAATGTATCAAATTTTTTTCTTAAGAATTATTTCTCAGTGCAGCCTAGCCTGCGACACCCTTACAAGGTTTTCACACCGTTTCTGACAACTTTGTATGTGCTTCCTGTCATGTTTATTGTAGGCAGTGGGACACAAATTATAGTTGCTGAATTCAAAGCTATTTGAATTAGTGATCAGAGTAAAATTTCATAAAAAGCAAGCACCATGTTATTCAGTGACAAATAGTAAGTTGAAAAATTGTGTATAGACAACTGAAAATGTTATTTTGCCATGTTTACAATGCTAGGATAATTATGAGCAAATTTAAACAAAGTTCTTCATTTATATTTGCCACAACATCTTCGTTTTTACAGTATCTATGTGGTTATGAGTTACATTTTGTCATATGGCTTATCGAGCCAATGGCAGCACAGAATCTCTTGCCGCATTTGTCACAAGCATATCTAGCTGCTGATGCAGGAGCAGTGATAGCATTGTGATGCTTTTTCTGCCTTAATATATCTAACAAGCCTTCATCAAGCTTTAGCATTCCAGATGATGTATCATTATGCTACTCTGGTCTCATGCTAGCCCATGCCTCCCATCTGTTGGTGCTCATGCCAAAGGTCTCCATATCTTGTTTACAGGAGCCCTTGAATGTCAATACAGTTCATCAGCAGTACATAAACTACACAAACTAAAATGGGACTATCATAATCTCACTAATTCCTTGAATGCCATGCAAAATGTAAAGACCACGTCGATTTAATACAACCTACTGAGATACATATGAAGAATACAGGAAAACAGTAGGCTACAGACAGTTATTCATTCTGAGAATTTTGACCTAAGCATGTAGTTTATTCTCTGTCATACAGTTTGTGTATGGATAAATGCATCAGAGCAGCATTGTCACAAGTTTAGGGGGTCTTCATTATGGTCAAGATCATTAATACTGTCAGTTCAAGAGACGTGTTGGTCAGACTTGCAGCCATACTGAAAGTAGTGGAGATGAGCAGCCTATGACCACCATATCACATTAGAAGAACCAGCCTAAGACAATCATACCGATGGAAAGGGATAAGTTACATTGAGTTCTTTTCTGGTACAAGAGTTGTATACTGGATTCAGGAGTGTTATAGATATATTACTATCTTCACCTCAAGGCTCATTTGAACCCATAGAATCCCCAACGTCACACCCAGTGGAGAGGCTGTGGGATGGGTTAGCTGACAATAACTTCTTCACTACCAAGAGCTCAGCCAGCACAGATCCAGGAACCTCAGACCTTATAGCAATCAAGACTACATCATTCTAGTCAATATTCTGTGCCAGACGATGTACATCCTTTTAATATAATTATTATTTGGTATCTCATCACCAATCCCATAAGAATAGAAGAGTATCTATATGTCTGTCTTTGTGTGTTACAATAACCATTTTAGCTGTGATAAATGTGTGTTCCAAATACAGTTATTTTTAATTACTTCAAGTAGTGTGGTGGGTCTATTCTTATGAGCCCAGCAAGAAATACAAAAAAATCCAGACCATAGGCCTAAATGAGAATTGCATTAAACAGCCCTTATAATACTACACTTCATTGACAGACCTGGAAAGATACAAGGCAGTGGTTGTAACTGAGTATAGGCCCTTAACGGGAAATGTTCTAAACTTTGTAAAGTGTTTAGGGACTATAATAATCAGTTTTAGTAGAAATAAAGCAAATGGGCTGCCACAGTGGCCAATCATTGGATCCGTATTTTGGAGGACTGTGGTTCTAGGTTTTCTGTCATTTCTCTAAACTGCTTAAATATTCCCTAAAATTATTCTTACAGCACTACAAATGTAATTTTCCTTTGCAACACCGAGCGAGGTGGCGCAGTGGTTAGACACTGGACTCGCATTCAGGAGGACGACGGTTCAATCCCGCGTCCGGCCATCCTGATTTAGGTTTTCCGTGATTTCCCTAAATCGCTCCAGGCAAATGCCGGGATGGTTCCTTTCAAAGGGCATGGCCGACTTCCTTCCCCGTCCTTTACTAATCCGATGAGACCGATGACCTCGCTGTCTGGTCTCCTTCCCCGAACCAACCAACCAACCTTTGCAACATGTCATGAAAGCTGAGAGAAAGTGTGGCTAACATGTGTGATCGTTGTGCTAGAAAGAGAGCATTATTTAACCTTAGTATGCATGCTCCCCCCATGAACCATGGACCTTGCCGTTGGTGGGGAGGCTTTTGTGCCTCAGTGATACAAATAGCTGTACTGTAGGTGCAACCACAACGGAGGGGTATCTGCTGAGAGGCCAGACAAACCTGTGGTCCCCAAAGAGGGGCGGCAGCCTTTTCAGTAGTTAAAGGGGCAACAGTCTGAACGACTGACCAAAATGGCCTTGCTGTGCTGGTACTGCGAATGACTGAAGGAAGGGGAAACTACAGCCGTATTTTCCCAAGGGCATGCAGCTTTACTATATGGTTAAATGATGATGGCGTCCTCTTGGGTAAAATGTTCCGGAGGTAAAATAGTCCCCCATTCGGATCTCCGGGCGGGGACTACTCAGGAGGACGTTGTTATCAGGAGAAAGAAAAATGGCGTTCTACAGGTCAGACAGATCCCTTAATCAGGCAGGTGGGTTAGAAAATTTAACACTTTCAAGACGAGTGATGTAGCTCCTACGTCTGTCCGACAGTACCCCAAAAAGACAATCGACGTAGCCCCTACGTCGGCCGATTATCAGTGATGTTAACGACTCCCAGCGCATGACTTTCATATTCTGTAGGTTTAAAAGTACTCTCTGGTTATCCTAGTACCAAGAAAAATTATAGATGGCAGCATATGTCACTGTTGGAGGTGGTGCAGGAGTATATTTTGAGTCATTTGCTTTGCCGCGCTCACGCTTGACTTACAACAGGCGCGCGACAGTTCGAAACTTTAGATTGTTGTCGGCTGATAGCTTTGCACTTTATTTTCATCATGGCCTTGCGAGATGAAGAAATAGAGTTGTTATTGAACAATAGTGGTTCAGAATTAGATGAAGAAATTTTAAGCTATTTTTGTCCAAATTTTCTGTAATTCTGTGGTTTGATTCCTGGTCAGAAAAAAAATAATTTTTACGAATTTTCTTATAGATGAAAACGATCCCTTGGATGGTGAACCATCAGGAAGATCTGAAGATGAGGCTGTTGACATCATTGTCACAACAAACACAACTGGTCATTGCAGTTTGCCATATTCTTCTGGTCAGTGGACAGATGACGATACAATCACACCCCGGCTTCCTGTTTTTTCTGAATCCTGTGGAATTGAAGATGGGATTGACCAACATTCTTCAGTGTTTGATTGTTTCACGTACTTTTTTGATGAAGAACTGGTGAGACTGATCAAATGAGAGACAAACCGCTATGCTAGAATGACAATTGAGACTCTAAGTGCTACAGGAAAACTGAAGCCTCTATCAGTGTGGCGTTAGTGGACAACAGTGAAGCTCAGTGAACTGTATAAATTGTTTGGTATTATTTTGCATATGTGCCTAGTCAAGAAACCAAAACTGTCTGACTACTGGGCAACAAATCCCGTGTTGCAGTCCTCATTTACAGCAAAGTGTCTGCCAAGAGATAGATTTTTGTCAATTCTACGAATGTTACATCTCATAGATAACGCAACATATATTCCTAAAAACCAGGTAGGTCATGATCCTATTCATAAGGTAACACCTATATTCGACAGATGTGTGACCCAAAGTGGAAAGGCTTACAAGCCAGGTGAAAGGAATTTGCCCTTTTCCTGGTAGACTGAGTTTTAGAGTGTATATGAAAAATAAGCCTAATAAATATGGCGTAAAATTTTTTATGCTATGTGAAAGTGGAAGTGGGTACATCCTGAACTGTGAAATTTAGTCTGGGAAACAGTCTAATGCTCATAACAGCAATTTACACATTGTAGACAGGTTGTGTCATTCATTTCATAATAAAGGTCACACATTATACATGGACCGATTTTACACCAGCCCTGATTTACTGGATTATTTGTGGGGGAAAAGAGCTAAGGCAGTTGGTACAGTGCAGAAAAATAGAAAAGGGCTACCAAGGGATCTTGTTGGCCAGAAATTGAAACAAAATGAACTTTCTAGAATGAGATTTTCTCTCTGCAGCAGAGTGTGCGCTGATATGAAACTTCCTGGCAGATTAAAACTGTGTGCCCGACCGAGACTCGAAATCGGGACCTTTGCCTTTCGCAGGCAAGTGCTCTACCACTTGCCCGCGAAAGGCAAAGGTCCCGAGTTCGAGTCTTGGTCGGGCACACAGTTTTAATCTGCCAGGAAGTTTCAAAATGAACTTTCGTTTCGCAGACGAGATCATTTACTGTTTGTAAAATGGAAGGACAACAGAGACGTTTTTCTTTTGACAACACAGCATAAAATGACGGCAACAAATGTCAGTGTAAAAAACTAAATTTGGAGTGGTGGAAAAAATGAAGCCAGACTGTGTTTTGGACTACAATAGTAAAAAAGCTGGTGTGGATCATAGCGACCAGCTAATGGCGTACTATCCCTTTGAACGAAAACAAATAAAATGTTGGAAAAAAGTTTTCTTTCACATTTTCATGCTCATGACTGTAAATTCATACATTTTGTACAAAACGTCATGAAATACAAGCAAACATCTGGTTGAATACATTAAAGAGTTAGCAGAGAACTTGGTTCACGAAGGTGGCCTCTTAGACTCATGCACTTCTCAGAATAGTTCACCCATCAACAGACTAAGCGGAAGACATTTTCCAAAATTAATTCCACCCACAAAATTGTCTAAGTGGCCTCAGAGAAGGTGCAAAGTATGCACAGAAACAAGCAAGGCCAGATACGGTAAAGTTTCAAGGAAAGACACGTGATATTATTGCGAAACCTGTGACGTAGGGCTTTGTTTTCTAAAATGTTTTGAAATATTTCATACAAAAGCCAATGTAACTGTGTGATTATTAATAAAATAAAAGTTCATATTTCAACAGTTATTCATTTAAAACTAACAACTTCAATCCTATGTCCCTTAGAGGTCCTAAAAAAAAAAAAAAAAAAAAAAAAAAAAAAAAAAAAAAAAAAAAAAAAAAAAAAAAAAAAAAAAATTTCACTGTGAAAACAGCATACTCTCAAATTAATATACAACCATTGTCATTAACGTAAATGTTTATTTCTTTGCAGTACTATGAAGGGAATGGACGTAGTTTTTAAATGCAAAAAAGCAATCTATTTTCTGTCGTATAGAATCTGCTGTAGAAAATTCAGAAAAACTGTGAAATCGCTTAGTACCAGCCTGTTGAGCGTCCACACTCGCACTCAGTCCTCAGAGTGTTAAAAAGGGAAGTGGATAGGTTAAAGTTAGATACAGTGGGAATTAGTAAAAGAAATTATTCAGATAGTGAAGGGAGACGACAATTTAATAGTCATGGGTGACTGGAATTTGATAGAAGGAAAAGGAAGAGAAGGTAATGTAGTAGGGGAATATGGAATGGGGGTAAGGAATGAAAGGGGAAGCCGCCTGGTAGAATTTTGCACAGAGCATAACATAATCATAGCTAACAGTTGGTTTAAGAATAATGAAAGAAGGCTGTATACATGAAAAAGGCCTGGAGATACTGGAAGGTTTCAGATAGATTATATAATGGTAAGACAGAGATTTAGGATCCAGGTTTTAAATTGTAAGACATTTCCAGGGACAGATATGGACTCTGACCACAATCTATTGGTTATGAACTGTAGATTACAACTGAAGAAACTGCAAAAAGGTGGGAATTTGAGGAGATGGGACCCGGATAAACTGACAGAACTAGAGGTTGTAGAGAGTTTGAGGGAGACCATTAGGGAATGGTTGACAAGAATGGGGGAAAGAAATACAGTAGAAGAAGAATGGGTAACTTTGAGAGATGAAATAGTGAAGGCAGCAGAGGATCAAGTAGGTAAAAATATGAGAGCTACTAGAAATCCTTGGGTAACAGAAGGGATATTAAATTCAATTGCTGAAAGGAGAAAATACAAAAATGCAGAAAATGAAGCAGGCAAAAATGAATACCAATGTCTCAAAAATGTTTTACCCCTAAACACTTGTCGATTACGGTTGTAATGGTCAGCTAGTTTGTTATGGACCCTGAGAATATTGCACCTGGCACAATTCCAGTTTTCTTTGACAATCTGAAGGGTAATATCCGCAGGGATTAGATCTTGAATTCCCCATAAGTTTGAAAGGGGGGAATTAAAAGGATAAGCAAAGATCAAGGAAACCAGAGTAGCCTTCAAAGCTGCGTGGCTGGCTGTATTGAAGGCAAAACTAAGCTAAGGGAGACTAGTATCCCATTTACCAGGCGTGTTCTGATGGAAGATAATCAGTGTGGATTTGAGATTATGATTGACCCTCTTTGTGAAAGAGCTCTGCAGGGTAATATGGAGTGGTGGTCACGTGCTTTACACTGCTTTGAAAACAGAAAGCCTTGAAGGGAGCCGAAAGAAAGGCTGGCGAATTATCACTAACGATTTGCTTAGGGGTCCAAAAACACTAAATACGTTAGTTAAATACACAATAGTAGTTGCAGCAGTCATGTCACGACTCAGAAGAAGCCAGGTAAACCTTGAAAATGTATCAATAATAACCAATATGTACTGCTGACTTCTTTAGGTGCGAGGTAAGGGCCCCACATAATCGATATACAGTTTGTCCATGTGGCAGGATTTGCGCTCAGAACTCAAGAAGCCCTGTTGAAGAGCATTCTTAGGCTTGGCCATACAATGCAACCTACACTGAGAAACCATCTCTCTAATGTCTCAGACCATAGATGGCCAAGTCAAATGCTCCTTAATTTTCTGCAAGGTGTTATAGGTTCCTAAATGACTACCAATCAACAAGTTGTGAAAGTAATGAGAAACAGGGCGTACCAGGGTGGCTGGTAGGCAGATCTTCAACTCCTTGGCATGTCCCACCCTTTTACACAAAATGCCTTTCCTGATGACATATCCATCCAAAGGTTCCCCCGCCGACAGCCGTTCCTTAACCGGTCCCCAAGTGGGGGTCCTGATCCTGTTGGTCGGCAATGTCACTAAACAAATGAGGAATACCGCCTAACACAACACAACTAAAATTGCCTTCCTCCATGTCTTGGGAATGCTCACTCGAAGGATGTTCAGTGAACATATGGCTGAGGATGTCCACGAGCACATTCTCAGTCCCCTTAATATGTTTAACCTCGAAATGATGAATGCGTACTGCCCACCTTGCAATGTGGCCAGTTTTACGCAGCCTGGCTAGTACCCAGCTTAATGCTTGATTGTCAGTTTTTAGCTGAAATACTCTGTGCCTGAGATAAAAGTGATACTTCTCCAGCACAAACAAGACGGCCAATGCCTCACATTCGTAAGCGGAATATTTAAGTTCAACACAGGTTAACCGATGAGACGCACATGCTAATGGCTCCCTTTGACTCTTGAACTCCTGTAGGAAGATTGCTGAAATCCCCACATTAGATGCATCAGTTTGTATAATAAATTTTTTACTAAAATCAGGCACTCTGAGAATCAGAGGGTTGGCTATAGCTGCCTTAATGTTCTCAAACGCAGCTTCTTGGGCAGGTCCCCATTCAAAACAGACCCCTTTTTGACACAATTCATTTAAAGGAGCCGCCAACTGAGCAAAATTAGGGACAAAGTGCCAAAATAATTTGCCATGCCTATGAACCTGGCAATCTCGTGTTTATCAACAGGCAGCAGTAGAGCTCTCAATGCCGTAGTCTGCTCCTGGTCAATACGAATGCTCTCGCCAGATACTAAGTGTCCTAAGAAGGATACCTGCTGCCTGGCTAATGTTGCCTTACTGGGTTTAACAGTCAAACATGCCCCCTGCAGCCAGGCAAAAACTTGCTGGATATGTTCCAAATGCTCCTGAAATGAACAGCTATAGATCACCAAGTCGTCCAAGTGATTATAAACACAGACTATTTCAAGTCTCTAAGAATATCATCCAGCAAGTGAGTAAGAATGGCTGCGCCAGTAGCCAAACCAGAGGGAACCCTGTTAAATTCAAACAGATTCCAATCAGTACAAACTCCTGTAACGTGTTTACATTCTTTGGCTAAGGGAATCTGATAATAGGCTTGATTCAGATCAAGCACAGTGAACCAATTAGCGCCAGAAAACCAAGTAAAAGAGTTATGAAGATCAGGTAAAGGAACTGATTCAAGGACAACATTGGTGTTCAGGTGCCGGTAGTCAACAACAGGCCGAAAATCGTGTCCCTGATCTAAGGAACAAGGAATATGGGGGAAGCATATACAGATGTAGAAGGCCTAATAACTCCTTGCTCGGGAATTTTAGGGATCTTTCCTCTTAGTATCTTCATCTTAGGCAGTGAGAGATGATACGGGGACTGCCTGATGGGAATATGGTCAGATAGACTAATATAGCAGTCAAGAACATTAGTAACCCCCACTCCATCACAGAGAAGCTTGGGGAACCTCTGCAACAAATCCCCTAGTTCAGAGGCTTGCTGTGAAGACAGATGGGTGAGATGAAACTCATTAACCTTTGCATCAACAGTCAGCATCAACAGTTAGCACCTTCCCAGAACCCAAACTTCTGAGCAAAAACGAACTGCCAATGAAGTTCGCAATAAGGAACAATTACAAATTTGACTGTTAAGATACAATGTCTAATTAAAAAAATTCTTAAGCAAGTTTCACTCATGGCTGAAGGCCTTATTAACCAGAAATTCAAATTATTTTTCGGCTGAAGGCCCCAATAGTAACAACTCAAAAAACAATTTGACGGTTGAAGGCCTGGATAGCAAATTCTTAAGAACAAGTTGAACTTCTCCAAGAGATACTAAAATATTAAAAAAAAACAACCATCAAAATTTCACCATTAAGACACAATATCTAATTAAAAATTCTTAAAACCAATTGCATTCATGGCTGAAGGCCTTACTGACAAGAAATTCAAATTATTTGTCAGCTGAAGGCCCCGATAGTAATAACTCACAAAAAAAGTTGGACAGCTGAAGGCCTGGATAGCAAATTTTTGAGAAGCAATTAAACTTCTTTGAGAGATATTTAAAGAACAATCACCAACATTTCAGTGTTAAGATATTTTGTCTAATTGAAATTTCATAAGACAAGTTACACTCACAGCTAAAGGCCTTATCAACAAGAAATTCCAACTCTTGGTCAGCTGAAGGCCCAAACAGTAATAATTCAAAATTAAAATATTAAAAAAAAAAAAAAGATCATCACAATCTGACCAAATCAAGAGAGAAGTGGGCCTCAGGCAGTGCTCCAAGGATCGACCTGGGAAAGTTGCTCAACTTCGTAAATGATGAGACAGGCAGCCAAGAGCTGTATTCAAGTAACTGGATGGCAACTCAAATTAGTGACAGTTTAAATGCAGAACAACACTCTTGCAAAATCTACCTAATGTCTGATAACCAATACAATGATGGAATAACCCAGTCAAGGCAGAACCGGCAGACAGCACTGCGTCTTCAGAATCAGGTGTTTAGAACATCCAGAAGCAGAAGGAACCACTACTTCCAAAGTAGTCCAAAAGAAACAAAATATCCGAACCACAATCAAGGAGGCTGTCTAACTATGTGCCTTTCTGGACAGCAGCGACAAGGCGAGGAAAGGTACACTGCCGTGAAAATACGCTAACCTCTAGGGCAGGTAACTGGGGTGTTAGCGGCCAGTAGACAGAAAAATACCGCTGGTTGAACTTCACCAATAATAACACAAGGAATTCAATGATTCATAATTAGAAGTGGAGGATGGCTAATTAATTTTGCCAACTCCAAACACACCACTCGTTGCTCTTCATCTCAGTGACCCTGCAAGCAGCAACACGAGAACAAACAGTGTGATCTCAAAATAGTGGAGAGTTCACTACTGGGTTAATGTTCACTCAACTCAAACATCTTGGGTCCAGTGGACAACAAGGTTGTGGCCCTCACAACTACAGAACCCTCGATCCGGCAGTGCCTGCGTGCCGCCAGCGGTCCCAGCATAGCCTTGCGCTGCCTTACCTCATTGCTGCTCCATCCCAGCCAAACTCCTGACACACTCTGACCTGGAAAACACTTGATGCCCTTCCAAAGATAGTACTAGGGTACTAGATATCGATAACCGATGCTGCTGCCACCCTTGGACAGACAACACTAGCAAACATAGTGGTGCCTGGAAACACGAGAAGAAAATGAGACGCCACCATCCCTATTACACGATGCCAACCTACCAACGGGACCAACGTCAGCTGCAACATGGCTCAAAGAGGTCAGCCAATCGCTCACTGCTGACCTCCTTCCAGGATGACAACACGACAGCAGTGGCCCCTAGGTGAAGACAACATAAGTGCCGTGCCTGACTGGTGGCAGCCCACATCAATAGCAGCTTCAATTTTAGCCATTTTGTTAGCCAATGCATCGTAGCCTCTATCATTACAAATCTCTACATGGTACAGTTAGAGATCAGCAGTGACTGCAGTTCAGTTGACAGACTTTGTAGATGATCATATATAAGGGACTACAATTATTATTAGATGAAAGTTGTAGATGATCATATATAAGGCACTACAATTACTATTAGATGAAAGTTAAGTGTCTGCACTTGTTTTGTTGTAATAAAACTCATTAATATGAGTTGTTTGATTGTATGTCTAGTGAATCGAGTATGCAGGATTCCTAGACACAACAACATGGCAACGACATGTATGAATAACATGGTGCTGATGATATAGGAGAAATAACATAGTGACAGCCTGTTAACATTTTGAACTGAGAGCCATCAACTGCCACAGATTGTCTGTGTTTTGTTTTGTCATGGACTTTTGTGTTTTGCTGGCACCTTAATTCTACCTTCTCTTTTGTTTGCAAGACTGTGTTTTCATATTTCAACAGTGTCTCTTTTAGTGTTTTTTCCTGTTCAGTGTTTTCAGGTGGGTGTTGCAGAAATTTTCTTTCTTTGTGTGCTTATTTTTATTGTCTGTTTATTGGCTTTGCCTATTCCAAAATGCAGCTGCAAGTGATAGATGCAACCCAGTTAATACAGATGTTTTAGTTTCAAACGCAGCAGATTGTAACCCTTCTAAACATGGTACAGCAGTTACTGGCCAACCAAGCAACAAACACAGTGTGACCAACCAACCAACATGCAACAACTGTAGCTCCAAGTGGCATACCGCCCTTTCGCCAGTTTGATGAAAATGTAAGTAAATTGGAGAAAGACGAAGCTAATGAGGAGTAGTAGAAATGAGAACAGCAAGAAACTTAACATCAGGATTGATGGTCACGAAGTCAATGAAGTTAAGGAATTCTGCTACCTAGGCAGTAAAATAACCAATGACGGATGGAGCAAGGAGGACATCAAAAGCAGACTCGCTATGGCAAAAAAGGCATTTCTGGTCAAGAGAAGTCTACTAATATCAAACACCAGCCTTAATTTGAGGAAGAAATTTCTGAGGATGTATGTCTGGAGTACAGCATTGTATGGTAGTGAAGCATGGACTGTGGGAAAACCGGAACAGAAGAGAATCGAAGCATTTGAGATGTGGTGCTATAGACGAATGTTGAAAATTAGGTGGACTGATAAGGTAAGGAATGAGGAGGTTCTACGCAGAATCGGAGAGGAAAGGAATATGTGGAAAACACTGATAAGGAGAAGGGACAGGATGATAGGACATCTGCTAAGACATGAGGGAATGACTTCCATGGTACTAGAGGGAGCTGTAGAGGGCAAAAACTGTAGAGGAAGACAGAGATTGGAATACGTCAAGCAAATAATTGAGGACGTAGGTTGCAAGTGCTACTCTGATATGAAGAGGTTAGCACAGGAAAGGAATTCGTGGCAGGCCACATCAAACCAGTCAGTAGACTGATGTGTTGTTGTTGTTGTGGTCTTCAGTCGTGAGACTGGTTTGATGCAGCTCTGCATGCTACTCTATCCTGTGCAAGCTTTTTCATCTCCCAGTACCTACTGCAACCTACATCCTTCTGAATCTGCTTAGTGTATTCATCTCTTGGTCTCCCTCTATGATTTTTACCCTCCACGCTGCCCTCCAATACTAAATTGGTGATCCCTTGATGCCTCAGAACATGTCCTACCAACCGATCCCTTCTTCTGGTCAAGTTGTGCCACAAACTTCTCTTCTCCCCAATCCTATTCAATACTTCATCTTTAGTTATGTGATCTACCCATCTAATCTTCAGCATTCTTCTGTAGCACCACATTTCGAAAGCTTCTATTCTCTTCTTGTCCAAACTATTTATCAACCATGTTTCACTTCCATACATGGCTACACTCCATATGAATACTTTCAGAAATGACTTCCTGACAGCCGGCCGCGGTGGTCTCGCGGTTCTAGGCGCGCAGTCTGGAACCGTGCAAATGCTACGGTCGCAGGTTCGAATCCTGCCTCGGGCATGGATGTGTGTGATGTCCTTAGGTTAGTTAGGTTTAAGTAGTTCTAAGTTCTAGGGGACTAATGACCACGGCAGTTGAGTCCCATAGTGCTCAGAGCCATTTTGAACTTCCTGACACTTAAATCAATACTGGATATTAACAAATTTCTCTTCTTCAGAAACGCTTTCCTTGCCATTGCCAGTCTACATTTTATATCCTCTCTACTTCGACCATCATCAGTTATTTTACTCCCCAAATAGCAAAACTCCTTTACTACTTTAAGTGTCTCATTTCCTAATCTAATTCCCTCAGCATCACCTGACTTAATTAGACTACATTCCATTATCCTTGTTTTGCTTTTGTTGATGTTCATCTTATATCCTCCTTTCAAGACACTGTCCATTCCATTCAACTGCTCTTCCAAGTCATTTGCTGTCTCTGACAGAATTACAATGTCATCGGCGAACCTCAAAGTTTTTATTTCTTCTCCATGAATTTTAATACCTACTCCGAATTTTTCTTTTGTTTCCTTTACTGCTTGCTCAATATACAGATTGAACAACATCGGGGAGAGGCTACAACCCTGTCTTACTCCCTTCCCAACCACTGCTTCCCTTTCATGTCCCTCGACTCTTATAACTGCCATCTGGTTTCTGTACAAATTGTAAATAGCCTTTCGCTCCCTGTATTTTACCCCTGCCACCTTTAGAATTTGAAAGAGAGTATTCCAGTCAACATTGTCAAAAGCTCATATTTGAGGCGTTTGTATTCCTTTTTGCCTGCTTCACTTACTGCATTTTTATATTTTCTCCTTTCATCAATTAAATTCAATATTTCTTCTGTTACCCAAGGATTTCTACTAGCCCTCGTCTTTTTACCTACTTGATCCTCTGCTGCCTTCATTACTTCATCCCTCAAAGCCACCCATTCTTCTTCTACTGTATTTATTTCCTCCATTCCTGTCAATTGCTCCCTTATGCTCTCCCTGAATCTCTGTACAACCTCTGGTTCTTTTAGTTTATCCAGGTCCCATCTCCTTAAATTCCCACCTTTTTGCAGTTTCTTCAGTTTTAATCTACAGGTCATAACCAATAGATTGTGGTCAGAGTCCACATCTGCCCCTGGAAATGTCTTACAATTTAAAACCTGGTTCCTAAATCTCTGTCTTACCATTATATAATCTATCACCCATGACTATTAAATTTTCGTCTCCCTTCACAATCTGAATAATTTCTTTTATTTCATCATACATTTCTTCAATTTCTTCGTCATCTGCAGAGCTAGTTGGCATATAAACTTGTACTACTGTAGTAGGTGTGGGCTTCGTATCTATCTTGGCCACAATAATGCATTCACTATGCTGTTTGTAGTAGCTTACCTGCATTCTTATTTTCCTATTCATTATTAAACCTACTCCTGCATTACCCCTATTTGATTTTATGTTTATAACCCTGTAGTCACCTGACCAGAAGTCTTGTTCCTCCTGCCACCGAACTTCACTAATTCCCACTATATCTAACTTCAACCTATCCATTTCCATTTTTAAATTTTCTAACCTACCTGCCCGATTAAGGGATCTGACATTCCACGCTCCGATCCGTAGAACGCCAGTTTTCTTTCTCCTGATAACGACATCCGCTTGAGTAGTCCCCGCCCGGAGATCCGAATGGGGGACTATTTTACCCAAGAGGACGCCATCATCATGTAATCATACAGTAAAGCTGCATGCCCTCGGGAAAAATTACGGCTGTAGTTTCCCCTTGCTTTCAGCCGTTCGCAGTACCAGCACAGCAAGGCCGTTTTGGTTAGCGTTGCAAGGCCAGATCAGTCAATCATCCAGATTGTTGCCCTTGCAACTCCTGAAAAGGCTGCTGCCCCT
Source organism: Schistocerca piceifrons (assembly GCF_021461385.2). Classification (NCBI taxonomy): domain Eukaryota; kingdom Metazoa; phylum Arthropoda; class Insecta; order Orthoptera; family Acrididae; genus Schistocerca; species Schistocerca piceifrons. The sequence goes on along the minus strand of NC_060138.1, from coordinate 1,020,189,114 downwards.
CTTCAGGAACCACATGTTTGTCTGGCCTCTCAACAGATACCCCTCCGTTGTGGTTGCACCTACGGTGCGGCTATCTGTATATCTGTATCGCTGAAGCACGCAAGCCTCCCCACCAATGGCAAGGTCCATGGTTCATGGGGGGGAGTAGACTGATGACAAAAAAAAAAAAAAAAAAAAAAAAAAAGGTCAGAACAAACTTATCGTGAGTGGGTAACAGATTTGTCGTGAGTGGGTAACAGATTTGCAGGGTATGATGAGGAAATGCAAATTCAAATGCAGTTGTGGTACTTTATATTCAGATGTTATGTTGCATGATGTGATCATATACAGTGTAACTGATGTGAACCTTAGAGAACAGATTTTGAAACAGTCAGATTCATTATTTCATCATGTGCTGCAAATTCTAGATCAGTATGATTCAGATGCCATAGCGACTGATAAATTTGAGCAACCACTAATTTGTCATGTTGCTTCATCCCTTGCTCACAACTGGCACAGTAGGCAGTGACAACATGCACATGCCGAGCCACACAAACAGTTCTCTAAACAGGCAGCTACATCAGTGAATAGTCATGCCCTCGGTGTTATTCAAAGCACAAATGCCAAGATTTCCCGTCCCCACAAGTACAGTGTTACACTTGTGGCAAGAAAGGTCACATACAATCAGCATGTTTGAATGGAAAAACTTAGGAATTTTGCCCACTCACAAAAATCTAGTCACAAGGCCCATGTAATCAATGCGGTGTATTCAAAGCCTGCTCCAGCTATTAGCAAAACTAGCAAGCAAACAGTTTCTTCAGTCCTATGCCATTTCAACAAATTTTTTGTTCATTTGTATCTTAATGAAAAACATGCGAAATTTCAGGTGAACATGGGTGCCTCTGTTACAATGCTGAATCATAACACATATGAACTGTTAGGCTCCCCAAACCTGTCTAAAACTAGCACACACCTGATGGCTTATGATGGACAAGACATTCCCATTATCAGAAAATGTACTTTGCCTGCCATGTATCACTCACATACATGAACCATTACTTTCACTGTGCTACAATCACATGATTGTGAGAACATATTTTGCATTGTTACATTTGATTTGTTTGGCTTTCAAATTCAGGACAATGTGTTGTCAGTCACTGAATTCAATGCCAAAGACAGTGTAGCTATCTTGCTGAAAGAATTCTCTGAATTCTTTTCTGAAGGTTTAGGCAGAGCTAACAATTTTGTTGCACATATTACTATGAAAGACAATGCTCAGCTGAAATTTTGCCGTGCTAGACCTGTTCCCATTGCATTATGGGACAATGTGGCTGCTGAACTTAAAGAATTGCAAGAGCAATTGCAGAGTTATTGCACCCATACAAGCTAGTCAGTGCAGAAGTCCACTGGTTTTGCTCCCCAAACCTTCATTTCACATTCACCTCTAAGTTGACTTTAAGTCTACGGTCAACCCACAAACTGTGATTGAAACTTATCCATTGCCACACCCAGAGGATCTCATGGACAGATCAGGTGCTGGTCACTACTTTTCAAAAATTGATTTGCATGAAGCATATCTTCAAATACCACCAGATGAAGAAGCTCAAACCGTGTCTATTGTGAACACTCATTTGGGCATGTTTAAATATTTGTGTTTGCCTTTTGGCAGAGCTTCCACACCTGCCATTTTCCAATGATATTTGGAACAGTTGAATGCTCAAGTGCCAAACTCTTCATACTATTTGCATGATATTGTCATAGCAGGTCATACAACTGAAGAACATATTGCAAATTTGCATGCTTTGTTTCATGTGTTGTCTGATGCAGGACTAAAGTGTAGACTGGACAAGTTTGATTTTTTTAAACCTGAGTTTCAGTATCCTGGTCATGTCATAAACAGTCAGGGTGTACATCCTCTTCAATTACATTTGTTAGCCATGCATAACCTGCCAGTTACTCACAATGTCACAGAATTGCAGTCAGTCTTAGGGAAAATGAACTATTATATTTGGTTCATACTGAATGCTGCACAAATTGCAGCTCCATTGCATCACAAGAACATCTCCTTTGTTTGGACAAATGAATGCCAAGAAGCTTTTCAAAAACTTAATGATGCATTGCTCAGTGATCAATGCATAGTTCACAATGATACTGACAAACCTGTTGTGTTCCAAGTTGACACTTCCTCTTAAAGAATTGGTACAGTGCTGTCACACAGATTTGGTGATAAAGACAGGTCTATTGCTTTCGCATCAACAGTGTTGTCCAAAGCTCAGTGTAACTATTCACAAATAGAGAAAGAGCCATTGGCTATTGTGTAGGGTGTCACCAAATTCCACCACTATTTGTATGGCAGAAAATTCTACTTAGTAATGAATCACAAGCCATTGCAGTCCTTGTTTCATCCAATGAAGCTGGTTCCTATCTGAACTGCCCAAAAATTACAAAATTGGGTTTGTTGGTGTTTCAGTACCACTACAAGATTGTGTATCATCCGACAGCTCAACATGATAATGCAGACTCACATTCATGTCTTCTGATTGGCCCCAATACAGATTTTGATGCTTCTGCTACATCTTGTTGCCACATTGATGCTCAGGATTCTGAATTGCTTCAATCCTTTCCTCTGAACTATAGGAAAACTGCACAGGCCACAGAAGCTGATTCAGATTTGATCATTTTGCTAAAATACATTCGCCAATCTTGGCCTCACGCATTGCATAGCATAAAGAACTCTGTAGTGCGTCAGTACTTTGCCAGTCATCATAGCCTCACTATTCAGCAAGGTGTGATTCTTGTTCAAAATGACAGTGGACAGTTACGTGTGTTGATCCCCAAAGCTTTGCAAAAAGAAGTGTTGCAGTTACTTAACCAAGGACACTGGGGGATTGTTCATACGAAACATTTAGCATGCTGACAATGTACTTGACATGATATGGATGCCCAAATAGAACAGATGACATCACAGTGTCATGCATGTGTGGAAAATCAGTCCACTCCACCACAAAAATTCTCTGCTTGGCCTAAGACGCAATGACTGTAGCAATGTATGCACATATATTTTGTTGGTTCTTTTTGGAACATTCATTGGCTGATTGTGGTAGACTCTTATAGCAAGTTTCCTTTTGCTGTGCCAATGAACCCGACAATGTCACATAGCACAATTCAGGCATTGTCCTCTGTTTTTTTGCCAAGGTTTGCCTGATTTCATAGTGTTGGACAATTGCCCTCAGTTCATGTTAAATGAATTTGAAACATTCTGTGTATGCAATGGTGTAGAGCATCTCACTAGTGCACTGTTCCATCCCCAGTCAATGAGTGAAGCAGAACATTTTGTCAGAACCTTCAAGCAGTAGATGGCCAAACTTCACACAGCACACATCAGGAGTCAATCATTACAACTGTTTCTCACCTCCTATCATTCGTATCCATGAGATGGACCATTGTCAGCAGAATTGCTTCATGGCCATCACCATTGGACGCTGTTCCATCTGCTCCACCCTCCTCAACACCTGGCACTGGGAAGGCCACAAGTATCACTTTGTGCTGCACAATATTGTGTTTTTCATGGTTTTTGGCAGCAGCCAACATTGGGTGTGAGGCGAGATCCTTTGTCGACTTAACGCATGCATGCATCTCATTTCAGGCCCAGATGGATTGCAGTGCCGACATCACAATCAAATTCACCACTGTCATGTGCACAGTGGTCCTTCTGTATCTCTTCCCCCAAAATCATGAATCCCAAGGACAGCATGGCCACAGCAGCCACCAGAGGGTGTCATGATAATACTGTGGGATGACCACATGGAGAGGGAGAGGGAGCCTTCACCTTCCCCACCTCCTCTCATCCTACTGATGGAGATGGACCTGCCCACACTGCAGCTGCTGACACCTTCTACATCTAGGTGTTTGCCTGAGGAGGTGGACGTGTAACCTTCTGGGCATTTTCTGAGAGACTTTCCCACCAGAGCAAAGGCCAGATGGCGGGGTATGACCGGAGGTCTGACGTCCCCTGCACCCACGATGTCCCCTGCTGCACCCACAGCTTCCAGCCCATCAGAGCATCCATGCTCCTGCCTCCTCCCCCCCCCCCCCCATTGTTGTCATGCTCCATGTACAATGATGATCTGTCAGTTTGGGGGGGGGGGGGGGAGGAATGTTATAGTGTAAAGTCAGTGCCGGCACACCAGTTGAGAATGACAGAGAACAGAAGGCTGTGAGAAGAGATCAGCCAATCACACACTGACAAACCTCCTTCCAGGATGACAACAGAACAGCAGCAGCCTCTAGGTGAAGACGACATAAGTGCCTTACCCAACTGGTGGCAGCCCACTTTGATAGTGGCTTCAACATTAGACACTTGTTTAGCCAACGTGTTGTAGCCTCTGTCATTAGCAGTCTCTATGTAGCAGTCACTGCAGTTCAGTTGCCAGATGATGTGGATGATCATGTATAAAGGACTACAAGAATTCTCAGATCGAAGTTAAGTATTTGGAATTGTCTTGTTGTAATAAAACTCATTAATATGAATTGTTTGGTTGTTTGTCTAGAGAACTGAGTATGCTGAATTTCTAGACACAACAGTATAGCTTAAGAAAGATTTCCTATTGGCTCAGAACCAGAGATCCTTGGTCAGTTCTAGGAAAAATGATGCAGAAAGTGAGCTTTGTTTTAATGCCATACTCAAGCTGGGATTTTGTACCTTGTATGCAGGTTGCCAGAAAAAGGTATGACCTCAGAACCTAAATGACAGGCTTTTTTTGTATAATGTGGACCACAATTTGCTGCGACTTGAACCTATGCCATCAGCTACTGCTGAGATTGCCTCTTCGACAAGTTGAATGAGACCCTCGGGTGAACACAGCTCTCCTTCTTATCCCTAGAAGCCATTTCCTCATGGGCTTTGTTATTCACGATATATAGAACTCTCCCCTTTGTTCTTGATTTAATATGGTAAGGAATGTTACCTGACAGACACAGATCTGCTGTCAATTTCATTTGGAACTTGATACCTATTGGCGAGAGTAATGAAATTTACACCAGTCTCTCTCCTGATACTGCTTCCCATGTACAGAGTACCTGGATCTGCCACTACCAATCCAGTCACAGCGTAGTGGAAAGACAGTTTTCATCATACTTACTTTTCCTGGAGAAGGAGCAAGGTCTATTCAAGTGAACTGTAAATGAGGCTCTTTGGCTACCACAGTTAAATTATTTGGCATATGCCACCTGACTGATCTGCTTACAGCAGCTTCCATTTTCTCAGCAGTAACAAAAACAAATTATATTCAACTCATTTTGTGCCTGGAAACATCATTCACAACAGTGCTGGATTATAATTCAATTTAACTCACTCATATCTTGAATTTATTCTGAACAATGGAATTTTCTGAAAAAGATAAGCAAATAAAAACAGCAACAGCAGATAAAAAAAAATATTTTTATCACACCAGACAAAGAAATATGCATAAGATAAAGATGGATGTTGTAATGGAACCAGGCAGTGAAAAACCTTGCACTGAGTGGTCCTTTGTCAGCATCATCATCATTGTTGTTTAAGCTCTTGCTTGTCATAATAAAGTTCTTGGTCATTTATGATACTAGCAGTTCTTCCATTGTTGGTCAATATTTGATAACCAGGGTCACCAAGTCACATTCAAGCATGTCTTGAGTGCTTAACTGGTCCTACACTTTAAATTCAGAAGATTATTTAATCAGACCAGGCAGTTTGGATATAAATTGGGTGTTTGGAGGCTAATCAGGTGCACTAATAGACTCATACAAAGAAAGGAGCTTATTTCAAGACTGCTAAAATCAATAATTATAATCTTTTTTCTGTGCTAGCTTCAAATTTCACTGTCAAGTTTGCTTGCAAATTTTGTTATGACATCCCTGTTCCTTTTTAATGATCCATCACACATAAAGGATCAGATGTCAACACAGAACAGCAACAGTGACAGTTGGCAGTGAGAGGGAAAAATGCCAAACTGTCCAGCCCAGTCACAGTGGAACTTCTACACAACGCACAGGCAAATTTGAGTTTCCCAACAGGAAAGTTTCAGTCATACAATGTTTTAGTTGACCGGTATTTGGATCATCAGTACTCTATTGCATTTCTTTTAGTCATACTATGTTACAGTTGGTCAGCATTTTGAATAATTAGCGTTTTTCTGTAGTGGGGAGAGGGTAGGGCAGCTAGGTGCAGTCTGGAGATCAGACAAAGGGTGGGGAGGAGAGGGGAGGGAGGGGGGCAGCAGAAAAGAAGTGAGACTGTGGGTGCATTGGTGGAATAGAGGGCTGTGTAGTGACAGAGTGGGAACATGGAAGGGGATAGGTGGGTGTAAGGCAATGACTAATGAAGGTTGAGGCCTGTATGGTTACAGGAAGGTAGCATATATTGCTGGGAGAGTCCCCCCCCCTCTTCACCCCCTCCTATGCACTTCAGACTAGTTAGTGTTGGTGGGAAGGATCCAAATGGCACTAGGCTGTGAAGCAGTCAGTGGAATGAAGAACATTGTATCGGGCAGCATACTCAGCAACTGGGTGGTCCAGCTGTTTCTTGGCCACAGTTTGTCACTGTCGATTCATGTGAATAGACAGCTTGTTAGTTGTCATGCCCATGTAAAATGCAGCACATTGGTTGCATCTTTGTTTGTAGTTCACATGACTGGTTTCTCAGGTTGCCCTGCGTTTGATGGGATAGGTGATGCTTGTGACTGGACTTTAGTAGTTGGTGGTGGGAGCATGTATGGGACAACTCTCGCATCCAGCTCTGTCACAGGGATATGAGCCAGGAGACAAGGGGTTAGGAGCAGATGTTGTATAGGGGTGGTTAAGGATATTGTGTAGGTTGAGTGGGTGGCAGAATGCCACTGTGGGAAGGCTGGGAAAGATAGTGGAAAGGACATCCTTCATTTCAGGGCATGGCGAGAGGTAGTCGAAACCCTGACAGAGAATGTGATTCAGTTGCACCAGTGCTGGATAATACTGAGTTATGAGGGGAATGATTCTCTGTGGCCGGATGGTGGGACTTTGGGAGGTGGTGAGTGACTAGAGATCTGTTTTTGTACAAGGTTGGGAGAGTAATTATGGTGTCTGTAGGCCTCAGTGAGACCTTTGGTATATTTCACAACAGACTGTTCATCACTACAGATGCGACAGCCATGGGTGGCTAGGCTGTATGGTAGGGTCTTCTTGGTATGGAATGGGAGGCAGCTGTCAAAGTGGAGGAATTGCTGGTGGCTGGTAGTTCTGATATGGACAGAGGTGCTGATGTAGCCATCTTTGAGGTTGAGGTCAATATCAAGGATGGTGGCTTTCTGGGATGAAGAGGACCATGTGGAGCAAATGGGGGAGAAGGTGTTGCATTTCTGGAGGAATGTGTATAGGGTGTCCTCACCCTCAATTCAGATCGCGAAGGTATCATCAATGATTCTGAACCAGGTGAGGGGTTTGGAATTCTGGATGTTTAGGAAAGATTCCTCTAGATGGCCCATGAATAGGTTGGCAAAGGATAGTGCCATGTGGATGCCCAGACTCATACACTGGATTTGTTTGTAGATGATGCCTTCAAAGGAGAAGTAATTGTGGGTGAGGATATAGTTGATCATGACGACTAAGAAGGAGGTTGTAGGTTTGGTATCCATTGGACAATGGGAAAGGTAGTGTTCAATAGCAGCAAGGCCATGGGCATTAGAGATGTTAGTGTAAATGAAGGTGGCATCTATAGTGACTAGCAGGGCGCCATGTGGTAAACGAATAGGAACTGTGGAGAGTCGGTGCAGGAAATGGTTGGTATCTTTTGTACAAGAGCAAAGGTTGCAGGTAATTGGCTGAAAGTCTATGAGAGTAGAGATTCTCTCAATGGGGGCACAGTAATTGACCACAATGGTGTGTCCTGGGTAGTTAGGTTTATGGACTTTAGAAAGCATGTAGAAAGTAGGGGTGCGGGGAGTGGTAAGGGTGAGGAGGGAGATGAACTCTGGGGAGAGGTTCTGGGATGGGCCTGAAATTTGAGGAGATATTATAGATCCTGCTGGATGTCTACAATGGGGGCACTGTGGCAGGGCCTGGAGTTAAATGAATCTGACAGGTAATCTTCAAAGTTCAAAACAACAGTGGCGGAGCTGTTGTCAGCAGGTAGGATTATAATGTTGGGATCAGTTTTTAGGCAGTAGATTATGGTTCCTATTGTGGATGTAAGGTTAATTTGCAGTTGAGGGATTTAGGGAATGATGGTAAGGTTTAAGATTAAGAAATTGTGGTAGGTTAATATGGTGTGATTTGGAGGCAGTCAGTGTGTATCTCTGTTGGACGGAGCAGCAAACTGAGTCAGGCAGTGTTGAACTTTGGTTTTTGGTTGAATCTCATTGGTAAGGTTAGTGATGAAGAAGTGTTTCCACTTTAGGGATTAGGGTTAGGAAAGAAGGTATTTAACAAGTCCTGCATCATTGAAATTGGGAGTGGGCAAAAAGTGACGCCTTTCGAAAGGTTTAGATTAGATTAGATTTACTTTCATTCCAATTGATCCATAATGAGGAGGTCCTCCAGGATGTGGAACATGTCAGAAAAACAACAATACATGACAAATATTTACAACTAAAACAAATAAGCTAATGTACCATTCCACAGGTCCCAAGTGGAACGATCGTCATTTTTTAATGAACACTAAGAGTCATTTTACAAATACTAATGCACTGAATTTAAAATATAAAAGTTTTTTTTATTTATTTATAAGGTAATAAACATGTAATACAACTACTGTAATACTTATTTACAATGAACACATTACTGCACTGAAATGGTGCAGAAGTTAGATTATACTTACACACACACACACACACACACACACACACACACACACACACACACACACAATTTTCAATGAACACATTACTGCACTGAAATTGTGCAGAAGTTATGTTGTACTTATATGCAAATCAGTTGGTTTTACTAAGAACTTCATCAATGGAGTAGAAGGAGTTGGCCACCAATAAATCCTTTAGGCTTCTCTTAATCTGAATTTCATTGGTTGTTAAGCTTTTTATGGCTGCTGGCAAGTTATTGAAAATGTGTGTTCCTGAATAATGCACACCTTTTTGTACAAGACTAAGTGACTTTAAATCCTTGTGAAGATTATTCTTATTTCTAGTATTGATTCCATGAATTGAGCTGTTGGTTTGAAAAAGTGATATATTTTTAATGACAAATTTCATTAAGGAATACATATATTGGGAAGCAGTAGTTAGTATCCCTAGTTCCCTAAACAGGCTTCTGCAGGATGTTCCTGAGTTCACACCACATATAACTCTTACTGCACGTTTTTGTGCCCAGAAAACTTTAGCTTGGCTTGATGAATTACCCCCAAAAATAATCCCATATGACATTATGGAATGAAAGTAAGCATAGTATGCCAGCTTTTTCATTTTTATATCCCCTATGTCTGACAAAATTCACATTGCAAACAGAGATTTGTTAAGACGCTTCAGCAGTTCTGTGGTGCGCTCCTCCCAGTTGAATTTATTATCAAGCTGTAATCCCAAGAATTTAACACTGTCCACTTCTTCTATCTTCTTGTCATCGTATGTTAGACATATACTCTTGGGACACCCCTTACAAGTTCTGAACTGCATGTAGTGTGTTTTTTCAAAGTTTAGTGACAAAGAATTGGCTAGGAACCAGTGATTAATGTCCACAAATATTTTATTGGCTGATCTTTCTAAGACTACACTTGATTTGCTATTTATTGCAATGTTTGTATCATCGACAAACAAAACAAACTTGGCATCTGGTAATGTTACTGATGAAAGGTCATTGATATACACAAGAAAAAGTAAGGGCCCCAAAATGGAACCTTGTGGGACCCCACATGTAATTAGTTCCCAGTTGGACGATGCCTGATAGCTTGATACATGTCTCTTTCCTAATAACACCCTTTGTTTTCTGCCAGAGATATAAGATTTGAACCATTTTGCAGCATTTCCTGTTACACTATAATATTCTAGTTTACTTAAAAGGATATTGTGATTTACACAGTCAAATGCCTTTGACAGATCACAAAATATACCAGTTGCCTGCAATTTTTTGTCTAATGAATTAAGCACATTTTCACTGTAAGTGTAGATAGTCTTCTAAATATCAGAACCTTTTAGAAATCCAAACTGTGACTTTGACAGTATGTTATTTGAGATAAGATGGTTATAAAGACGACTGTACATTACTTTTTCGAAAATTTTTGAGAATGCTGGCAACAATGAAATTGGACGGAAATTTGATGCTATTTCCTTATCTCCCTTCTTAAACAGTGGCTTAACTTCAGCATATTTCAGCCATTCAGGAAATATTCCACTGATAAACGACTGGTTACACAGATAACTTAATATGTCACTTAGCTCAGAATCACATTATTTAATTAACTTTGTTGACATTTCATCACACCCACTAGATGTTTTTGATTTTAAAGATTTTATGATGGACATTATTTCTGTTGGGGTAGTGAGGGTCAAATTCATATTATGGAAGTTACTTGAAATGTCTGGTCTAAGGTAATCCATAGCAGCGTCTACTGAACCTGACAACCCCATCTTTTCAGTAACAGTTATAAAATGTTTGTTAAAAAGTTCTGCAACACTATACACATCTGTCACCAATGTATCATTTACTCTTAATGCTATTTGTTCCTCTTCATGCCTGGTTCTACCAGTCTCCTCCTTCACTATATCCCATATTGTCTTTATTTTGTTATCTGATATGACTATCTTTTCCTTGTAATATATTTGCTTTGACATCCGTATTACAGTCTTTAATATTTTGCAGTATTTCTTATAATGTGCTATAGCATCAACATTGGAAATGTTTCAGATTGATTGATACAGTTTTCTTTTTGTTTTACAAGACACCCCTATTCCTTGAGTAATCCATGGCTTCTTTGTAGACTTTGCTCTAACCTTGGTAAGTTTTGGGGGAAAGCAGTGTTCGAATAAAATAAGCACTTTATTAGCAAAAATGTTATATTTTTCATTCATGCCATGAGCACTGTAAACATCAGTCCAGTGAATGTCTCTGAGGAGTGTCCTAAAATAATCAATTTTTGGCTTACTGATTACCCTCTTGAGCTCAGATTTAGCAGATTTTATATTCTGTTCAGTATTAACATTTAACAGAAGGAACTGCATGTCATGGTCTGAGAGGCCATTGACTATTGGTTTTGTAATATAATTTTGTTCATTGGACTTTTCTATAAACATATTATCAATGGCTGTTTGTGAGCAAGTGGCTATCCTAGTGGGGAACTTTACAGTGGGAATTAAGTTGAATGATAGTGTTACTAACTCAAATAAGTTCTTATTGGGAGAGTCTTTAAGGAAATCTACATTGAAATCACCAGCAACCACTATTTCTTTGTTTTTGGTTGTTAAATAGGCCAGTACAGCTTCAAGGTGGTTTACAAACAGATTAAAGTTACCTGCAGGTGCTCGATATATACTTAATATTATGAAGGATTTTTTGTGAAATTCTAATTCTGTTGCACATGCTTCCATATGCTGTTCTAGGCAAAATTTATGAATGTCTATGTTCTTAAATTTATGACAGTTCCTGATGAATGTGGCAACTCCTCCTTCCTCCATTTCTGATCTACAAAAGTGAGATGCTAACCTAAACCCTGTAACACTTAAAAGTTCTATACCAGTGGTCACATGATGTTCAGAGAGGCAAATTATGTCAGCTGGGTTTGAAGACTCTAATTCATCTATGCAGATAGTTAATTCATTAATTTTATTTCTCAGTCCTCGAATATTTTGATGCAATAAAGATAGCTGACATTTCACATTGACTGAGTTAAAATTGGGTGGAGTTAAAATATCTGCTAACAGTTGAAAATTCTTAACCAATGGCTGTTTATGCTGATGTAATAAGCTGGAATTATGTTTTTTGATTTCTTTCTCAAACTGAAGGTTTGTCTCAGTTCTAACCTCTCTTAAAATTTGCTTTCTTTCTGTCCTCCCTACCCTAAAAAAAATGGTCTTTTCTGAATCCTATAACCACTGGTATTTTACCACTCATGACAGTGCTTCCCCCCTTTAACTTTCCTGCTATTTCCCTAGCCAATTTACCCTTCCCCTTCCTGTTGAAGTGAAGGCCATGCCTAGTATAATCCCACCTACTGAGAGAATCAACATGAACCACACCAATGTGTGACCCAGCACTCGACAGGAGCAGCTGTTCCAGCTCCAAATTAACTCTCTTGACAGAAGAGTTGAAATGAGGTTGGTCATGGCGCCCAAGAACAGATACAAACTCAACACTAGTATGCTTTGATGCTGATGCAATCTTCGCCAGGTCACACTCTATACTGTACCCAGGATCTCTGTCAATACTGTTACCTGCCCCACCCACTATAACCACGGTGTCTTCCTTAGTGAAATCTTTGCAAAGTGATCCTAAATCCTCTGTCACCTGCTCCAGACCAGCACTAGGTTTAAAAAAATTGGTGACCTGGTATTCTGATCCTAGTTCATCCTGCAAAAGTTGGCCAACACCTCTTCCATGGGAACTACCTAACAACAGCACTTTCTTTCTCTTTACTGATTTCCCCACATTCTTACTTTTCAATTTGCTGCTGAAAGTTTGTTGTGCCCTGTCTACACCTGCAACTGCTTGAGGCTCACCAGCTTCTAACTGAAGCAACAGGTCAAATCTATTTTCCACATTCACCATAAAGCTGTCAGACAAAGTTCTAGGCCTGTTCCTCCTGTTGCCTGTTGCCACTTCCCACCTCTCTTTACCCTTCTCCCTCCTTAACCTGTCAAGATCTCCCCTGGCCTTGTCTAACTCAGCCTGAAGGGTGGCAATTTTCGCCTCCTGTTCTAGTATCTTCCTATCTCTACTACAAATCCTACAAAACCACTGATGAGTGTCATTTACTTCCCCTATTCCCACGCCACTACAGTCACCCACATGGAAAAAACTACAGCACCCATCACACCAAAGCCCCAACCTAACAATTCTGCGGCAAGTCAAGCACTTTTCACTCATGATAAACGTAATAGCTTATTAAGAATAAGTCAGTTAAATTACAGATAAACACGAAAATATGGTTACACAAATTTGGCCTATACGCAACTGTGTGTAAACAAAAACAAAAGTGCAAAGTTTCTGAAACAACAACTTAAACTTTACACTACTTTCCGGAAATGCTAGTTAAATAATGAAGAGGTACGCTATGTTAAATTGCTGGAGAGAGCAAGAAACAACTAAACAAAATTCTATAGATTTGCTGCAGCAGAACGTAAACAGAAAATACGACTGTACGGCCTTTTCGCGTTTTCTGCTACATTACGTAAAGAAAAATGAAACCTTTAATGGTACACTTAAACGGCACACTAATACACTTATTTACCATGTAATCAGTACTAATCTATATGTTTTATAATCTAAAATGACTTATCTTTATGAGAACACCAAAACTCGCACTAGTCGCCTGGCTGCAGGGCTGCCAATATTTTCGATACTTCTGTGGGGTTAAGGCTTTTGGAGGAAATGTTCATGACTGTGTTTTGGGTCTGTTTAGGTTCTGGACTCTGTATGGTGGTGGGAGGGAGTTTTTGAGGGTGGTGTAAATGTAGTAAATGTGCTAGGTGTGTCTTGTCAGCTAAGAGGGGATATGAGAGCAGTTTGGAGGTTGTTGTATAGATGGTGGATACTGTTAGTCCAAAGCAGGAGTAGGAAGAGAACAGGATGAAGGGTTTTTCGAGGTGGCATTGTGCATGCTGCTCTAATTTCTGGAGGACAAGAGTTTCAGTGTGTGATATGGGATCTAGAAATTTGGGATTGCATAGTAGGAGAATTTTACAGATGGAAAGGAGGTACTGGAAGGAGGTTTAGGCCTGATTGACATGATTCTGCAGGATTATGTTGGTGAGGATTAAGGACTAGTGGAGTGTGAACAGATGGAGGTCGTTGTGGATGAGAGGGTGCAGCCAGTGATGGGTAATTTCACAGTAAGGCCGTTTGGGTGATTTCATGAACCAAAGATCTTCCCAAAGGCCTCACCTTTTGCACCACTCCCAAATTCAATCATGCAGGGTTTGTTAATGATCTTCTCTCCTTCTCCCAATTACTTCAGTAGACATGCTTTTTTGCCATCAACCCTATCAATCAGACTCAACCAAAGACCAAACTTCAACCCTGACTGACTTAGTTCACTCCTCCATCTAACCAACATCCAGCCCCACTGCCACCAAATCACACCCTGTTAACCTTCCAGAATTTCTTAACCTCAAAACTTGCCTCTCTGTCAGTCACTAAATCCCTCAATATGGAAACTAACTGTGCATCCACCAAAAGAACCACAATCTACCACCTAAAAACTGATCACAATTTTATAATCCTACCTGCTGAGAAAAGCCCCATCACTGTTGTTTTGAACTTCAAAGATTACTTGGCAGAAGAACTCCACCAGGTGTCAGATTCATCCAACTACAAACCCTGTCACAGTGCCCCCATTCTAGAAATCCAGCAGGATCTACCATCTCTCCTCAAATCCTTAGGCCCATCCCAGAACCTCTCCCCAGAGTTCATCTCTCTCCTCACCCTTACCACTCCCCACACTCCTATTTTCTACATGTTTTCTAAGTCCATAAACCAAACTATCCAGGACACACCATTGTTGTCATTGAGAGAATCCCTGCTCTTGTAGACCAACACTTTCAGCCTATTACCTGCAACCTTCCCTCTTGTACAAAAGATTTCCTCCACCAACTCTCCACAGTTCCTATTTGTTTACCACATGGCACCCTGCTTGTCACTGTTGATGCCACCTTCATTTACACTAACATCTCTAATGCCCATGACCTTACTGCTATTGAACGCTACCCTTCCCAATGTCTAATGGACCCCAACTCTACAACCTCCTTCCTAGTCACCATGATCAACTCTATCCTCACCCACAATTACTTCTCCTTTGAAGGCATCAGCTACAAACAAATGCAATGTATGGGTATAGGCATCCGCATTGCACCATCCTATGGCAACCTGTTCATGGTGCATCTATAGGAATCCTCCCTAAACACCCAGATTCCAAACCCCTCACTTGGTTCAGAATCACTGATCATATCTTCGTGATCTGGATTGAGGGTGAGGACACCCTATCCACATTCCTCCAGAAGAGCAGCACCTCCCCCATTTGCTTCAAGTGGTCCTCCCCAAACCAACAAGCCACCATCCTTGATGTTGACCTCCACCTCAAAGATGGCTATGTCAGCACCTCTGTCCACATCAGAACTACCAACCACCAGCATTTCCTCCAGTTTGACAGCTGCCTCCCATTCCATACCAAGAAGACCCTTCCATACAACCTAGCCACCCATGGCCATCACATCTGTAGTGATGAACAGTCCATTGCAAAATATACCAAAAGTCTCACTGAGGCCTACAGACACCATAATTACTGTCCCAACCTTGTCAAAAAACAGATCTCCCATGCCTCATGTCTCCAGTCACTCACCATCTCCCTCTGTCTGACCACAGAGGATCATTCCCTTCATGACTCAATACTACCCTGGACTGGCCTAACTGAGTAATATTCTCTGCCAGAGTTTCAACTACCTCCCGTCGTGCCCTGAAATGAGGAATGTCCTTCCCACTATCCTTCCCACCCCTCCCACAGTGGTATTCCACCACTCACCAAACCTACACAATATCCTCATCCATCCCTTCACTATCTCTACTTCTGACCTCTTGCCTCATGACTCGTATCCCTGTAGTGGAGCTAGATGTGAGAAACTAGATGTGAGACCTGTCCCATACATGCTCCCACCACCACAGACTCCAGTGCAGTCACAAATATCACCTATCCCATCAAAGGTAGGGCTACCTGTGAAACTAGTCATGTGATCTACAAGCTAAGCTGCAACCAATGTGCTGCATTTTATGTGGGCATGACAACCAACAAGCTGTCTGTTCACATGAGTGGACAATGTCAAACTCTAAGAAACAGCTGGATTATGCAGATGCTAAGCATGCTGCCCAACACAATGTTTTTCATTCCAATGATGGCTTCACAGTCTGGTGCCATCTGGATCCTTCCCACGAACTCCAACTTTTCTGAACTGCACAGGGGGAATTATCCCAGCAATACATGCTATGTTCATGCAGCCATCTCAGCCTCAACCTTCATTTGTCATTATCTTATACCCACCTATCCCCTGCCCTGTTCCCATTCCTCCACCGCACAGCCCTTTCCACCAATGTACCTACAGTCTTACTTATTCCATCCTGGAATTTCCACTGTTTCATCTCAAATAAAATTTGACTTGTTAAATACATTTGTAATCTCTTTTCACTAAGAGTGACCAGAGGCTCACTGCTCAAAGATCAGTTGTATTTTGAAATCTTCATTAATCACTGAAACAGTAGTATCAACTATTTTTTCTGAAATGGAAGACGGGTAGAGGGTTCTTTTTTGTGCCAGAAAAGCCTATCTGCATGAAGAACATTCAATGCTGTAACTCTGTTGCAGGTCTGATAAGAAATTTTGGAGCATAAGTGCTTTGAATATGAGTATTTTTGTGCTGATGTGGGCATTTGAGTGCTGTGTCACGTGGAACTTTTTATTACTCTCCACAAAAACTACTTAGGACATGTCCAAAAGAACAAATACCATGTTCATATATATAAGGCTCGCCAGCCATTTCACCATCTTCTTCTGTGCAGATGCACAAAGAGTGCCTGAACTCTTATGGGAATTGGCAGTAAATCCATGAGTAATGAGTATAATGGGCAGGGGCACTATGAATATAGTGTGGGATAATAAGTTGTGAATGTGGGTCTCATGGGAGGCATTCCAGAGATAAGTCCCTGATGTCGCACTATCCTCTGTGTCCTCGGCGGCTCAGATGGATAGAGTGTCTGCCATGTAAGCAGGAGATCCTGGGTTCGGGTCCCGCTCAGGGCACACATTTTCAATTGTCCCCGTTGAGTTATATCAACACCTGTATGCAGCTAGGGGTATTCATTTCATTGTAATGCCTCATGAAAGACTGATAAAAAAACTGAATGCCGACTAAAAGTGGACTATTATGGAAGATCACTCTGAAATGTTGTATCTATATTCATAAATCCATGATAAAAGCTCAGAGAATGATAAGAATGGCACAGGTGCTCCTGCCACAAATTTGTAATCACAGGTGTTGAATGATAAATGAAGATGGCTATATTACACTGAATTTGCTGATTCCAAAGTAGCATGTTCATGATTTAGCTTCGTGTATTGCACGTAAGATGGATCTGTGAAGATGGTTACATCTACCAAGATTCCTAATACCTGCAGAGAAGCATATTAAGATGGGGCATTTCAAGAAATATTTGTGCATTGCAGCTACAGTGAATGAAATTTGTCTCAATTTTCTTACTGATGATGAAGCATGACACTGAGAAACAGCTGGAGAATGGATCCTATGTTTGACCTAAATGGTTTATGAAGACTTAACACCCTCTTCATGTTATTGATGGTTATAGTTAGTTATGTTTTCCACAGATCTCATTCATTTATGTGACTGTAAGCTGGACATTTATAGGTTTGATATGTGTATAACTATTAAAAAATTCCTCTGTGGTTGAGTGTTGTTAAGGAGAATTGTCTAAACATCTTTAATCTACATTTTAAAAACTTATGCCCTCTGTCAGACATTCTGTTTCAATGGTTACCTTGGCAGAGACTTTTACAGCTGCATATTTCACCGATTTCTGTGCAACAACTAGATTCAGTAAAGAGCAATGCAGATCATTTTGGTAGTGCTACCCTTGTGAATATATACGTTACTGTCAGACTCAGATGGACTGTTGATAGCAAATTTCATAATTGAATAACTATACTGTGATGCAGTGATTAATATTTCCACCTGCTTAAAGAAATGCCTGCAAAGTGTGCAGATGTGGAAGCACCACACCATAATTCAAGCTACTTTTTTCGTCATGAATACATTTTGCCTAAGTGAGGAGTTACCCCAGAATATTATCTCATAAGAAAGCAGTGAATGAAAGTGTGTTAAATTACTGACTTCTGTATCCTCAAAGCTGGCAATTATTGCTATGGCAAAAGTTATTGAACCAAAATGTTTTAACAGGTCTAGTACATGGGTTTTCCAGTTTTAAGTTTTCATCAATATGCACACATAAATACTTATATCTTTCTAACTGCTTATTATTTGTTATTGGTATACTATGTTAATAGGAGATCGAATATTTTTGAAAGTCAAAACTGGATGAACTTTGTTTTACTGAAGTTTAAAGCTAGCCCATTTGCACAAAAACAATCAGTAACTTTCACAAAAGCACCATTTACTATTTTATCTATTAATGCTTCTTTGTTCAGCTTCACAACAATGCTTACATTATCTGCAAATAGGATTAATTCTGCCTCCTGATTCAAATAAAGTGCCAGTTCATTAATACAAACCAAGAACAGTAGTGGACGAATGCCCAAACCTTGTGGAACATCTATTGTAATTTCTTCCTATGAACATAATCCTTCTTTGTATTACCTGAACAGCCTAGGAAATGTGAAAGCAGTACTAGAAGATGGGTTCTTGTAATTTATACTTGGTTGCCAGGCATATCTGCCTAAGACAAGGCAAATCCTTTGTGAAAGACTGTGTCATTCTGTTATCTGAAGTATTGTTTCATGAGTTAAAAAACTATGTTTACTCTTTATTGACTTGCCATCACATGAGTAGCCAGTATTAAAGATTCTCACAAAGATAGTAGGACAACAATGAGCAAGATAAAATTTCTAGTCTAAGATTTACCAAAAATCGACTGAAAAAAGTGAAAACTGTATCTATGCAACAGCTAGAACATTATTTCTGTGAAAGGTAAGCAATATTTTTGCAAACGGGGACATTAATTAATCTGGATGAGTCAGGTTTGAGAGAGACAGAGAGTTTGAAGTAATTGATAACTGTATGCTTCTCCTCTGTATCAAATGACATCATTGTACACTATTTACTTTGAAATCCCTATTGAAGTAACAATAACATATTTACAGCTTCTGAGATTTGTCCAAGTATTTCAACATGTCTAAGACAAAGGTGTCTACAATATGCAGCTTAACTGACAAAAGCTTATCCAGCAACAAATCATTCCTTGACAGACGAATCTCATAAAATTTGCAAGAGATACTTACATACAAAGCATCTTCAAGTAATTTTTCTTTGTCATTCATTTCATCCATTAATTGATCAAGTTGGTTCTGCTGACCTGACAAAGAAAAATAAGACAACATAGCAAATGTACACAAAGGTTTTGCTTCATTTTTAGCAAGAAGTCATGTATTTAATGCTAGTGTCCATTTGTCATAGAGATAGCATTACTATTTGTAATACTTTTCAACTCTTTCATTTCTATTTTTTTTTCAGAAAAACATAGTGAAAGTAAAGACTTTTGGTGCTATTAACTGTTTCTTCAACTCAAGAAGAAGTGATTACATAAATAAAAGATGTCTTCTTAAAACAACACTGACAATAAAGTTCGGTGAATAGTCCTGTAACATTAATGTAGATGAACCATGAAATACAGTTACCTTACTGTCCTTCAAAATAGTCATCTCCCATAACTATGCACCTCTGCACTCTGCAATACATGTCCTGGAAACTTTGCACCATGTCTTCCTTGGTGTTCAAAAGCCGCATCACATTTTGTTGGATGTCAGAAATATCGTCAAATCTCTTTCGTTTCAAAGCAAGTTTGAGATGATGGAATAAGATGATGTCTGGAGGATTGAGATCCAGCAAGTATGGTGGATGTTCAAGTTGCACCACCCCCTTTCTTGCCAGGAACTGTTTGACGATATTGACTGTGTGTGGGTGAGCATTGTTCTGAACAAAAAACCAGGAACCTTGTTGTGTGTACTGGGGTCGTACCCTGCATAGATGTTGCATGAAACAGGTCAAAATATCAATGTACCATGCAGTGTACAATGTTCACTATCAAAAAAGGTGATGAGCATAATTTTGATCCACGATTTTTTGGCTCTGACTTTTTCCTGATGAGGTGATGTTGGAGAACGCCATTCCTTGCTTTGCCATTTTATTTCAGGGTTGTACTGGAGATGCAAGGTTTCATCCTCAGTGACAGTATGATTAAAGAAATTGGGTGTCACTTATACTGTATCAACAAAATCCTGTGAAGCTTCTAAACATGCCTGCTTCTGATTGTCAGTCAAGTGATGTGGCTCAAGACAACACATATTCCTCTTCCCTAACTCCTGGGTACGGAATTGTTGCACAGATTCACGGTTTGTGTGCAGTTCATCTGCTATCATGTGCACAGTTAATCGATGGTCATTTGGGATTAATGTCCTTACTTGCTCAATGTTTTCATCACTAACAGTGGTCGCCCGTCATACACTACAGGGATTGTCAGAAACACTTTCCTGGCCTCCTCAAAAACAGGTGAACCACTCAAACACATACTTCATGGACAGTGCTTGATCTCCATAAACATGTACCAGCATTGCATGCATTTATTTCAGTGTCTTGCCAAGCTTAAAACAAAGCTTTAAATGGTTCCTTTGCTCAGTCATTGTCCTGTTCTCAGTTCAGAACCAACGCACTAAACAAGCACTTTGTCCAACAGGTCTAACATGGAACACACATGATGCTCAAGTGAACTATGGTGGGGGCAGGTTGTCAACACTAGCTGCTATGCAGGTGCAGCATTGTGAGTCGCCCATGTTGCCTGATTGACCGTTCTGACTTCATTCACTGAACTTTATTGTCAGAGGTTGAATTGTACAATGACAAGTTTACTGATTTGTGAGTACGCAGAAAAAGTTGATATTCACAATTTCAGATAGAAGAAAAATACCTACCAGAAGATGGGAATATATACATAAAAGATGTTTGCTTACAATAATGAAGTAAGATTTACAATAAAATGTTTATTCATTTGTGAATGCACAGAAAAAAAACAACCGCAGTTTGATAAAGAATGGAAATATCTACCAGCTCTTGAAACAAAGAAGCAGACTAGACTGATCAAGGAATCCAATACAGATAGCTAATTCCTGGCTTTCAAAACATTTAAAAATGCTTCTTCCAGCAGGCGTAAAGGATTAGTTAAGATATAAAAAGAAAAATCACTGGAAAAGTGGGGCATAATATAGGAATGGAAAAGGCATTCTAATCTCCAGGACAGGACAGAAAAATTTGGTAGACAAGGAAACAGAGTAACAATGTTCTGTAACTGATGAGATTCATATTTCACACTATTATTAATGACCTGTGGCAACATGAAAATGGATGGTGTCTCTAAAGCCAGTGTAGTGAAGTAGGAACAGTTTTGTGACAGGTTGCTGCTATTATTGCAGTGCCTACTCACATTTATGTGGGCTTCTAGACTATGAGAGTCAGTTATTTATAACACACAAAGTGGCAAATCTATTGTTAGTATGGCAAACAAGGCAGTTCATGATTTCAGAACAGACATCTTTAGAACACATCAACTGAATATGAGTGAGGTCAGTGTACACAGTGCATCTTATGACGATATTATACTTTTCAAAGTTTCCTTCAGACAGGTTGCCTCTTAAGATGACCTGAGGTTTTTGGATGACTCTTCCATCATGAAGTCCTTAGGTCGTCTTAGGAGGCAACCAATTCCTTTGTGGATTGAAGAGTGCTGTTCAATAATCTGGGTTAGGTTTTGGCTCTGTGATGGTTTAAGCATTACCCAATGGCAGAAAAGATCACATTCTTTTGATTAATGAGAGCCAAGGCTCAATGCATCACCAATGACAGCAAGAAAAGGTCATGGCAAGTGTTCCTGGACTCTCTAAACTGCTCCACTTGTTCTAAAAAAGTATGGGAAGCCACCTATAGTGACGTTATTTAAATACAGGAGTCGTCAAACAACACCTGGAGACACTGCACAGAAAATGGCAGAGTATTTTGCACTGGTTACTGCCAATGCCAGACAGGATCCATTGTTCTGTAGTTAACATGTCACTATGGAGAAGGTCGAAATGGACTTCTGGTCCACCAATTCAGAGTCCTACAATTGCTCATTCTCCATGTGGGAATGAATTTAGCACTGTCTGACTCTCATGATATGGCACCTGGTCACAGCCAAATATGGTACAGTGTGCTGCAGCACTTGCAGATGGTGTCAAAGAAAATCCTCCTACAATGTTTTAATTTGACCTGGCTGACAGACCAGTTTACTGCCTCTTGGTGAGATGTAATTTTGATACCTGTCCACAAACAAGGAAGGGACTGAATGTGTACGAATACTTATGGGCTGTCGCCTTAAAGAGCTGTGTGGAAAACAACCTAGAACTGTCACCAGGTTTGGATATTAGAGACCAGGCAGCCCCTTAACCACTCTCACTGTGGATTCAGGAGATATTAATCAACTGTTGACAACCTGATGCTGCTAATAGGAGAAATCCAGAAGGCTTTCCTATGTAAGCAGCATTGTCAAGGATTATTTCTTGACATCAGTAAGGTGTACGACACTACTTCAAGGCACAGTATTCTCAGTCAGCTACACCAGGGGGATTTTCACGGCCACCTCCCCATATTCATTTGATCCTTTCTCTCAAGACGCCTTTTTAGGTACTGAGTTGGTAACGAGCTAACTGATAGTTTTGTCCTGGAGAATGATGTTGCCGAGGGCAGTGTTTTAAATGTCATCCTCTTTGCCATTACTATTAATAGTATAACACTCCCAGACAAGAGTTCTGCTCCATCTCCTTATTTGACAGTGATTTTGTGAATTTACCTTAATTGCATATATGGTTAGTTATTTAGTTAGTTACATGTTCCATAGAGCATTTTAATGATTCTTTTATCAAAATGATATGGAATGTGAGAGTTTATAGGATATGCATCCATGATTAATGTTATCATTAATGAACTCATTGTCATCTTATTCCTCATCATGCAACTACACTTAGAAACAAAATTTTTTTTACTGGTTACCAGTTTTTAAGTAGAAATTCATCAGTGGAATAGAAGGAATTGTCCAGTAGAAATGTTTTTAAATTTCTTTTGCTACCTGTCAGACATTTTATGTTATTGGGCAAATGGTCAAAAATTTTTATTGCTGCATATTGGCCTCCTTTTTGAGCCACTGACATCCTTAGCAATGGGTAATAAAGGTTATTTTCCCTCTAGTGTTGAAGGGTTGTTTGTATGGACATCGCTGTTCTCAAATTGTGATGAATTATTTATGGAAAATTTAATTTATGAAAATATATGAGGGTTGGAACTTTAATAGTGGCAACTATTTATTTGCAGCTCATACAAAATAGATACATTTTTAAAAGTTTTACTGACCTTCAGAGTAGTCACTAGTAGTGTGTAGAACCCATTGCCATCGATGTGGAAGTCATAGGATACTCTTAGTAGTGCCAGTTGTGCTGACAGTTCGAGCAGCGAGGTCTAATGCCTGACGAATTTGTAGCAGTTCTGAAGCAAATGCTGTGAAATGTTTCCTTCAGTTTAGAAATCGAGTTGAACTCATGAGGGAAGTCAGGGGAGTAGCCCCATCAGTCAAACAAATCAGTAACAGCTTGCACTGTATGTGCTTGAGCATTGTCCTGCAAAATGATGGTCATGTCCTGCAGAAAGTGTCATCACTTCTGTCTCTATGCTGTTCATTTTTGGAACACAACCTACAACCAGCTTAGAGACAGAAGTGATGACACTTTCTGCAGGACTGACCATCATTTTGTAGGACAATGTTCAAGCACATACATTGCAAGCCGTTGCTGATTTGTTTGACTGATGGGGCTGCTAAGTGATATACCACCTACTGCACTCCCCTGACTTAACCCCTCTTGAGCTCAGCTTGATTTCTAAACTGAAGGAAACACTTCACAGCATTCGCTTCAGAACTGCTACAAATTTGTCGGGCAACAGACTGTGCTGCTCGAACTGTCAACACAACTGGCACTGCTAAGATTGTCCTATGAGTTCCACATCACTGGCAACAGGTTATACACACTGCTGGTCACTACTTTTAAGGTCAGTAAAACTTTGAAACATGTATATATTTTGTACAAGCTGTAAATAAATAGTTGCCACTATTAAAGTTCCAACCCTCGTATATTGTGATGGTGCAGTTAAAATACCTAGTTCCTTTAAGGGGTACCCACAAAACATATGTGGGTGAGCACCACATGTTATTATTACTGCTTACTTTTGTGCAATTAATACTTTGTTTCTAAGTGATGAGTTATCCCAGAAAATTACTCTGTACGGAATTACTGAGTGAAAATATACAAAATACATTGTGTCTCAGGAGGTTCATACATTTGTTTTTAAAATTAGCAATTATGCTGTGTCAGTTCATCAGTCCACCATGGTGATTTGAACTCTCAAACCATTGGATTGTAGCGCACTGTGTTGGGGGTGCCACTCTGTGCCAGTGCTGGTGATCTGAGGCATGTGGACCAAGGCGAGGCAGAGACTGCTTGGCCTGCTTGCAGAGATGGTAGTTATGGCTGGTAGACAGGCACAATACCTGTGTTGATACATGGTAGTAGTGTGTACGTTGTGGACTTCAATTTTTGACTCACACACATAGACCTTTTGCTTGACTTGCCTGTTCACCGACGTTGTGTAGCTTTGACAGCTTGGTGCAGAATTGTCTCTACTCTGTAGTGAGTATTCCATAATTATGAGTTGTGATCAGCCAAGGTAGTTTTGACAGCTCATTGCAGAATTTGTGCCTGCTCTATTGTGGGTGTTTCATTATTATGCATCCACCAAAGTTGCGTGGCTGTTGGTAGCTCATTATTATGGATTGTGGTCAACCAATGTGGTTTTGTATTTTCAGTTTGTGATATCAAGCAATGCTAAGTTGAAGAAATGCTAAGTGAGGTCACTGGGGCAGCCTTCCCATTATACCATTGCTTATAGGTGGAGGTGCTTAGTTTGTTGGCTTAAGGTGTTTGGTGGTGTCCTTTCAAACTTTATGTAGTTTTTATGTTAGTAGTGTGTACTCTCAAACATTTAATGACGTAGATGGAAAACTGAATTCTACTCCAGTGTGATTGTTTCCTACTTAACACATGTTTATAGCAGGGAGATGCTTGTTCATTGCATGTGTGAAATGATGGTGCAATCCATGTGTTATGATTGTTGGTTTAATACATGTTCTGTCAGTAGTATTTTTGAGTTCGATCTCATAGAATTAGAGCAAGAAAGGGATTGCCTTCCTTCTAAGAGAAGAACACTATTTAGCCATACATTCAGTCAACCTTGCTGTTGAGTGCCCGTAAACTCCAAGCAATCACAACCACTATTAAATATTGCACATATGTGGCTTTAAAGCAACAAAGGATAAGACAACAAACTAAAATGTCACATCACTGTAAAAGTGATATGTACAACTGTCCTGATATTATACGCAGTGCTGTTCTACATCAAGAACAATTGCAGAAAAGTCTAAAAGTTGGTCAATACTCTCAATGTTATAAATGTGGATATAATAGAGTGAAACATTCCACGTGGGAAAAATATATCTAAAAACAAAGATATAAAAACAAAGATGATGTGACTTACCAAACGAAAGCGCTGGCAGGTTGATAGACACACAAACAAACACAAACATACACACAAAATTCAAGCTTTCGCAACCGACGGTTGCTTCATCAGGAAAGAGGGAAGGAGAGGGAAAGACGAAAGGATGTGGGTTTTAAGGGAGAGGGTAAGGAGTCATTCCAATCCCGGGAGTGGAAAGACTTACCTTAGAGGGAAAAAAGGACAGGTATACACTCGCACACACACCCATATCCAACAACACATACACAGACACAAGCAAATGTCTGCTTGTGTCTGTATATGTGTGGATGGATATGTGTGTGTGTGCCAGTGTATACCCGTCCTTTTTTCCCTCTAAGGTAAGTCTTTCTACTCCCGGGATTGGAATGACTCCTTACCCTCTCCCTTAAAACCCACATCCTTTCATTTTTCCCTCTCCTTCCCTCTTTCCTGATGAAGCAACCATTGGTTGTGAAAGCTTGAATTTTGTGTGTATGTTTGTGTTTGTTTGTGTGTCTATCAACCTGCCAGCGCTTTCGTTTGGTAAGTCACATCATCTTTGTTTTTAGATATATTTTTCCCACAATGTTATAAATACTATCACTAAAATTCAAATTTGTTTTATAAGGTAACTAGAATATTCATCAAGGTGAATATGATTTAGCCATTGAAAATCAACAAAAGCAAGAGGAGGATAATGGAATGTAGTCGAATTAAGTTGGGTGATGCTGTGGGAATTAGATTAGGAAATGAGACACTTTAAATAGTAAAGGTGTTTTGCTATTTGGGGAGTAAAATAACTGATGATGGTCGAAGTAGAGAGGATATAAAATGTAGACTGGCAATGGCGAGGAAAGCGTTTCTGAAGAAGAGAAATTTGTTAACATCAAGTATTGATTTAAGTGTCAGGAAGTCGTTTCTGAAAGTATTTGTATGGAGTGTAGCCATGTATGGAAGTGAAACATGGATAATAAACAGTTTAGACAAGAATAGAATAGAAGCTTTCGAAATGTGGTGCTACAGAAGAATGCTGAAGATTAGATTGGTAGATCACATAACTAATGAGGAGGTATTGAATAGAATTGGGGAGGAGTTTGTGGCACAACTTGACTAGAAGAAGGAATCGGTTGGTAGGACATGTTCTGAGGCATCAAGGGATCACCAATTTAGTACTGGAGGGCAGCGTGGAGGGTAAAAATCGTAGAGGGAGACCAAGAGATGAATACACTAAGCAGATTCAGAAGGATGTAGGCTGCAGTAGGTACTGGGAGATGAAGAGGCTTGCACAGGATAGAGTAGCATGGAGAGCTGCATCAAACCAGTCTCAGGACTGAAGACCACAACAGCAACAACATTGAAAATGACCAAATGATACATGACATCTTGAATAAATTCTGCCTGGATTTTCTGTCGTTTAACATTTTGTCAATAAGCAGAGAAATGTTTTACAGTCAGGTCAATGAAATGAATTAAAAAATGAAAGAGGAGGATAAAAAAGAAGACGGAGATGAAACAAAAGTGTTTGTACTATATGTAAGAAGAATTTTCACAACTGAAGTCAGTTACCGAAAGGACACAGTACCTATATCTGATCCTGTAATTGTTTTAAATGGTTGGTTCATTTATGTTACAAACGATTAGTGGTTAACTCCAAACATGCCACTTAAGAATAAGTTTTCCTGAAGTAAAATTCTTTTATCAGTGTTGGCCGATAATGTGAGCTGTGACACTACAGAATTCGAGTGAGCTTCCAAAGGCACTGGTAGCTATAGTAATTGTTGTACGATACTGTATTACGTGAGTGGTTTTGAAATCCCACGCTGTCAGAGTGTCAGTTTGTGCTGTGTTGGCTTTTTGTTTCCATGTGAATGACTGTGGAAAACAAGGTGTAGTTACCTCAGGTTTAGGGCATAGAAGGCTTTTTGTACTCAACCATAACAGCTTGAGTGGAATGCTGCAGTTGAGAGCTGTTGTTGTATGTTCTGCTATGCCACAACATGACATGGCATGGACTCAACTAATGTCTGAAGTAGTGCTGGAGGGAATTGGCCTCATGAATCTTGCAGGGCTCTCCATAAATCTGTAAGAGTACCATAGGGTGGAGATCTCTTCTGAACAGCACACTGCAAAGCATTCCAGATATGTTCAATGATATTAGTGTCTGGGGAGTTTGGTGGCCAGTGGAAGTGTTTAAACTCAGAAGAGTGTTCCTCCACTCTATAGCAATTCTACATGCATCAGGTGTCACATTGTCCTGTGGAATTGCCCGAGTTTGTCGGAATGCACAATGGACATGAATGGATACAAGTGATCAGACAGTGTGCTTACATATGTGTCACCTGTCAGAGTCATATCTAGATGTGTTAGGGGTCCTATATCACTCCAACTGCACATGCCTCACACCATTATAGATCCTCCAACAGCTTGATCAGTCCCCTGGTAACATGCAGGGTCCATGGATTCGTGATGTTGTCTCGATACCTGCATGTCCATCCACTTGATACAATTTGAAATGAGGCTTGTCTGACTAGGTAACAAGTTTTCAGTCATCAAAAGTCCAATATCAGCGTTGATGGGCCCAGGCAAAGCATAAAGCTTTATGTCACGCTGTCATCAAGAGTTCACGAGTGGGCCTTCAGCTCTGAATGCCCATATCAATGACTTTTCATTGAATGGTTCACATGCTGATGGCCCAGCACTGAAACCTGCAGCAATTTGTGGAAGATTGCACTTCTGTCATGTTGAATGATTCTCTTCAGTTGTTGTTGGCCCCATTCTGGCAGGATTTTTTTCCAGCCACAGCAATGTTGGAGATTTGATGTTTTACCAGATTCCTGATATTCACAGTACACTTGTGAAATGGCCATATGGGAAAATCCCCACTTCATCACTACCTCAGAGATGCTGTGTCCCATCGCTCATGCATCAACTATAACACCATGTTCAAACACACTTAAACCTTGTTACCCTGCCATTGTAGCAGCAGTAACTGTCCTAACAACTGTGTCAGCCACTTGGTGTCTTATATAGGCATTGCTGACCACAGCACCGTATTCTGCCTCTTTATGTATCTCTGTATTTGATTACGCATGCCTATATCAGTTTCTTTGGTATTTCAGTGTATAAGAACTAAGTGAATTTAATACCTTGCTTTAAGTGATATTACAGTTATTGAGACTAAGCAGTTGTAAGAGACCTGTAGATTGGCAGTAGTTTGGGTGCAGAGAAAACAGCGGCCACAAGACTGGTAGCCTTAGAAGTGACTGTCACTAACTTGAGATTTGGTGGTATGTGTTCTGTGTGTGACTCTCTTAAAAACCTTCTATGTGATATGTGGATTAAGCCTGTGAAATGTGATGTCCTTGTATAGTGAAGTCTGGCATTTTAATGTTTCACTTATTGAAAGATGCTTTTGAACATGACAGCACATGACAGTGAAGCTTAAGTGGGTTTCATAATCATTATTAAAAGAACCTGTTTTTTAGTATTATAACTGTTAAAATTTCTTAGGTGTGGAGTTCCAGAGTGCATTAGAGTCCTTGTTTATTCACTATATTTTTAAGGCTGGTTATTTTATGGTTCTATAGTTGTTTTCCTTTAAAGGGCAGATCTCATTGCTAGATGCACAAATTGATTACTCTATACAGAGTGAAGTTTTGCCCCCAGTTGCTTCCCCAATATAGACGTTCACAAATGTGCCATTCCTGCCCCAGCAGTGTGTACCTATGATGCCAGGGATTTGGTGTCCATCAGCACATCACTAGGTCTAGATACAAGGCTCAGAGAGACTGTGGAATTGGAATTTCCAGAGCATAAATATAAGGGAGTAAGATTAATAAATGAAACTTGAATCAGCACGACCTATCCTCAATTAAAAACCCAGAACTCCTCTCCCCAGTTTTCTTGGTATTATGTGGTGGCACAATTACAGGTAGCAAAGCATGGCTTATAATAAGAGGAATGGGATAGGTCATGCTGAGTGGCTTAGGCACCTGTATAAAGTCAGTGGGTATATGTTTTAACATGTCGGCTCAACCCAAATGTGAACATCAACTGCTGCCAAACCAGGAGCTGCAGTAAGAGGTACATGTCAGAGGGGCCCATAGTGATGAAACCGTGACTGAACAACTGCTGTGATTAAAGCAGCTGATGGAGGTACTGATCACCTTTATGTGGTGGAGAAGGGGAGTGATATGGTAATATGGTGGAGAAGATGAGTGAGGAACTAGTGCATATCCAAGTGGCTGCTGCAGAGGTGCATGGTTATAGAGAGTTATTTGATGGTGAGTTCCCAACATTAGCTCAGCAACAAAGAATGAAAGTTAGAGCTGTACATAATCAGAACAGATTTCAGAATTTAGGGGATGCTAGTGGAAAACAGGGACAGTTGAGATGTAGGGAATAGCTGAGGGCTCAGTTAGAGGAACTTAGAGAATGAGTGAATGGATGTGAGATGGAAGGTACTAGTGAAGCACAGGCTGCTGTACAGAAGGCAGGTATGGATCAGTCATTGCTGTGACAGGTTCTGAGTGGCAGGACAAAAGAACCAAAAGAGGGATCCCAGGACAAACAAGTGATCAATCCTCTAGGTTTACTGAGGGAGCAAATAAACTAGATAAAATGGGGGAAATCAAGCAAGAGGAGTAATATGTTTGCTAAGATCAAGAACTTGTTCCAAAAAAATACTGTGTCCTTTTGTGATGACTCTATAACCAGTATTGTAAATTTTTTTTATATGTGTTGGTCGATCTACAGGCTAAAGGCGAGAAGTTAGGAATCAGTGATCAAGAAGTGTTATCAGTAATTGTGATTAAGGTTGCAGGTGGGTTCTCGAGGGTTATTAAAGAAGCCATAAATAAGGGTGAGCCTTTAAAACAGTTACATCATTGGACTGCTGGTGAGATGATTATGGGGTATGCCATGCAAGAACTCATTCATTCACATTATGATAGAGAACAAGGGTTCAATGAAACAGTGGGAGAATATGTTCATATGGTCAAACACAGTGTTAAGCAACTTTGTCTCAAATACAGAGAGCAGCAAATGGTTGATCATGTGATTGAGGGTTTAAGCTGAGAGCTTTCTTATGCCAATGACCTACTACATTCAGTGAACTGAATAGGTTGGTTAGGCATATTTGAAGTGCTGAATATACTGAACAGACTTGAGAAAATAAGGCCTGCATGTCCTTGGGAAGTGGAGGTTCCAGCAAAATGGAACAGGGAGATCAACTGTGAGTTGTTATAGGTGTAACTGCGAGGACCACATTAGGAGGGACAGTAATCATTGAATAGTTGGTGTTGTGTACCACCCAATGGGTCAGCTGCCTTTTGTCTGTTGCTAGATCAACCATGAGCCCATGTGTGCCCTCCTAGACTTGGGTAGCACAGTTTCCACTCTTGATTATCAGTAGGTATGCTGGAGCAAACAGCTCTGCAAGTTTCAACCTATACAGACTGAATGTGGCCAGTTTGTTGCACCCAATAACTCCCAAATTCGGATATTTTGGATTGTGGTTGTTACATAAAGGATTGCAGAAGAAAATACGCTTTTGGAATAATGGAGAATATCACCACTGAAGCAATTCTTGGATCCAAGCTGATTGGCAAGGTCAATATACTTTCCAACTGGTCCCATAACTTTGAATTTAGATTTAAGTGCAGCATCAAGTTCATATTGGCATGATGACTCGAATCAGGCAATGGAGTCTCTACATCCAAAAAAGGGCATGGGCATGGAGATGGACTTGAGTCAATTTCCAGAGTAAAACTGGAGTTATATTCAGAGGTTATGTGAAATGTTTCTGGATGTGCTGATAGAAAAGTTGGGCCTCATCCATATAATGAAATATAAGATGCAGATCATCCACGCCAGGACCCCATATTTGATGACTCCCCATGAAGGAGGCAATTAAAGCAGGCTGTGAAAAAAATGATTAAGAAAGGGGTAATACGCCCTTCAACATCACTGTACTTGGCCCCAACATTTACTGTCAAGAAGCTGCAAGGTAGCACACATCCTGTCATTGACTACCACATATTAAACAAAAAGGTGGTCCTGAGATCTGTTCCATTGCCGAATCTGCACTGGTTTAAATGTGACAAGGTATTTACAACATTAGATCTGAATTAAACATACTGTCATATCCTGCTAGAGGAAGCATCCAAACCCATGACAGCATTCAGTACTGATTGGAATTTATTCGAATTTAACAGGGTGCCATTTGGTCTGTCTACCAGAGTTGTGGTGTTGTAACAACTTTTGAATGAGAGCTTTGATGAGATTAAGTTTGATTTTGTATATCATTACCTCAATGGCATGGTTATTTATAGCAAGTATGGGTAAACATATTAGGCATTTAGAGGAAGTCTTCATTAGGCTGTGAAAGACAGACTTGACAGTTAACCCAGAAATGGGTAAATTTGCGTGTAGTTGTAAAAAGTTTCTGTCATATAGTGTCCGCAGAGGGGCTGACTAGTGACCCTGAAAGGATAGAATCAGTCGTTCAACTTTCCCACCCCGACCCTTTTTAAGGGTACTGATAACCTTGCTGTTGAGTACCCGTAAACTCGAAGCAATCACAAACACTATTAAATATTGCACAAATGTGGCATTAAAGAAACAAAGGATAAGACAACAAACTAAAATATCACACTACTGTAAGTACAGCTGTCCTGATATTATATGCAGTGCTGTTCTATATCGAGAATAATTGCAAAAAAGTCTAAAAGCTGGTCAGTGTGCTCAATGTTATAAATACTGTCACTAAACTTCAAATTTGTTTTATAAGGTAACTAGAACATTCATCAAGGTGCAGATGATTTAGCCATTGAAAATGACCAAATGATACATGACAACATGAATAAATTCTGCTTAGATTTTCCATTGTTTAACATTTAGTCAATAAGCAGAGAAATGTTTTACAGCCATGTCAATGAAATGAATTAAAAAGGGAGGATAAAAAAGAAGAAGGGGAAGAAAGAAAAGTGTTTGCACTATATGTAAGAAGCAGTTTCACAAACAGTCAATCATTTTGATGAAAGTCCTATTCATATATATATCCTGAAGATGGCCTAATAAGCTGAGAATTAGTCTGAAATAAACAAAAATCAGTAGAATAAAAACAGAATACTTGTTCTCAATCTTAAATTTGGAATTTTTCTACCAAGAAGTAATGGAAGAATCCATAAACAAGACAGTAAAAAGTAAAGACAACAACTCACCCAAATGCATGCATAGGTGATGAGCAACCAAAATGCACTTTATTGAGACCTAGTGTCTCGTGTAAGGTAAATAACAGAAAGTACATACCCACTGCTGCACATTTAAGTGTGAATTCCAGATTAGTTACATATATGTATATGTGGATATATATTGGTGGTATTGTGC
Organism: Schistocerca piceifrons; assembly: GCF_021461385.2. Classification (NCBI taxonomy): domain Eukaryota; kingdom Metazoa; phylum Arthropoda; class Insecta; order Orthoptera; family Acrididae; genus Schistocerca; species Schistocerca piceifrons. The sequence continues at coordinate 1,020,156,199 of NC_060138.1, read as the reverse complement.
TTAGAAGTAGTTGGTGCATTACCCTTGAAACTAGCAGTCATATAATTTGCTATAGCTGTCTGATGTTTAACATGAGAACTGGTACAGTACATATATTAGGAAAGTATGTGTACATGTGTTCTTATATTGTGGAATATGGCAAGTTTCTATATAATAGAGTTTTGATGTTATTGCTACATGTGAATAATTATTTATTTCCATCCGATGATTGGCGTATTGTGTGGCTTTGTACCTGACTGGTCAATATTTATTACTCCCCTCCACCAATACATCCTTCCACTAATAACTCAACTTACAAACACTTGTTTAATTTCACTGTATATCAACACAAATAACTGTGTGTTTTTTTAGAACTTCCAGTAGCTGCCATTATTCTTGGCATAATCTGTGAGCAATTTGTAATAAATCAGCATTTGTGATTCAGTTACTGCAGAGATACTCTAACAAACATATTGTGCTATGTTTGGTTATCCCTTAAAGAGGAGTAGCCTATGTATTGTCTGCATTTATTGTAAATTAATTTTTGAGTTTCCTATCAACTATAAATAACCTCAAAATATTTTAGAAAACTAGTAATTTTTACCAAAGTTTTTTTGCATTGCCTTATTAGAAATCTCATTTTGGGTATTTACTTCAAATCTTGTAGGGAATTAGTAATGTTTTAACTCAACAGATTAGAAGATAATCAGTGGCCTTAATTTAAAGTTATTTGTTCACTGCCTTGTAATACAATTCACCAGCCAAAATGCGGCCCCACTTTGAATGCTGTTGTTGAATTTTTGAATTGGTTAACATTTGTAAACAGCTGGAAATCACCTCACTACTATCAAATGATTGGCAGCTGCTGCAAATCACTGTGTTGGAAGAGCTGGAGGAGCTCCTGAGAGGCATGTATCTGTGATACTGGTATCAGAGGTAACACAAGTGCTATCCTCTCCTGTGGATCCTGTCTGCTCTACAGAAAGTACATGATCTATGATTACTTTCACTTGACTGTGAGTGGTATGTCAGTGGTAGATCTAGGCATACTGTACAGGTGGAAGGGGACCAGGGGGGAGTCAGGGTATTCTACTGATCCCCCTAACCAACAAATTTGAGATCTTGTCTTTCACTGAAACTGAAAATGAGCCACTGGGGCTCACTTCACCAGTTTTGGGGAAACCTGTTGTATCTGGTCAGGAGGAGGCAAATGTAAAATGTAGGGGTCTATTAATCATCAGCAGTTCAAATGTATGGCAAATGATGGTACTCCTTAGGGAATTGGCAGTAAGGGGCAGGAAAGGGCATCAGGTGCACTCACTGAGTGTGCCTGGAGACCTCATTCAACATGCTGAAATGGCTATTCCAGCAGCCACTGAGGGAAAAGGGCGCAACCAACTGCAGATTGTGGCACTTATTGAAACAAATTATGCCTGTCACCTGGGCTCTGATGTCATACTTGGCTTATTCCAGCGACTGGTAGAGAAGGTTGAGAAGACCAGCCTTGCGTTTGGAGTTTTAACAAAGCTCACAATTTGCAGCATTGTCTCCAGAACTGACCATGGGCTTTTGGTTCTGAGTTGAATGGAAGGACTAAACCAGAGACTTTGAAGGTTCTGTGACAAGCAAGGCTGCAACTGGACTCACACAGTAAGGTTGAGAACTGTAGGGTCCCCTAAATGGGTCAAGTGTGCACTATGTGTCAGATGCTGATATTCAGGTATCTGACTGTGTGTGGGGTGCACACGAGAGTTTTTCAGTGTAAGTTCAAAAGAAATGCCTTCAACAGGTGAGTGTATTAAAATCCTAATGGTTATTTGCCAAAGCATTTGCAACAAACTGCCAGAGTTTGTAACACTCCTGAAAAGCAGTGCGGCTCACATAGTACTAGATACAGAAAGCTGGTTGGAGCCTGAAATTGATAGCAATGAGCTTTTTGGAGAAAATATGATTGGATATCGAAAAGACGGGCAAATTGGAAATGGAGTTGTTGTATTTGTTGCAACAGCCAAGAAACTCAGATTCACCCAGATAGAAATTTAAGCTGCATGTGAGATTGTTTGGGCAACACTCAGTATCAGGGATAGGTATAAAATGGTAATTGGCTCTTTCTGTTGCCCAGTAGACTCATCTCCTTATGTATCTGTAAACTTTAGAGAAAACTTCAGCTCCCTTGTAAGTAAGCTTCCCAATCATACTGCAAACATTGATGGAGACCTTAATCATCCAACAATTAATTGGTAAAATTACAGTTTCATTAGTGTTGGGTGTGACAATGCTCCTGTGAAACATTACTAAAAGCCTTCTCTGAAAACTACCTAGAACAGATAATTAGAAACTGCATTTGTGATGGAACTATATTGGATCTAATGGCAACAAATAGAATCGACCTCTTTGAGGATTTCCAGATGGAAACTTGTATCAGTGCCCATAAAGTGATTGTGAAACAATGATTACCAAAGTACAAAGGACAACTAAAACAAGCAGAAAGATGTATATGTTCAGTAAACTAGACCCAAAATCAGTAGTGTCATATCTCAATGAAGATCTTGAAACTTTCAGCACGGGGCAGGAATATATAGAGGAAGAATGGCTCAAATTTAAAAGAACAGCTGATCATGCACTGAGTAGACATATACCCAGTAGAGCAGTTTATAATGCGAGGGAACCTCAACTGTATACAGTCACTGTAAAGAAACTTGTAAAGAAACAGAGATTACTGCATAATAGGTGTAAAACAAAGTGTAGGGCTATAGGTAGAGAGTTGCTGAATAAAATGCATTTGGCTGTTAAGAGAACAATGCATGATGGTTTCAATGACTACCATAGCAGAATATTGCCAAATGATATTTCATAAAACTCAAAGAGATTCTGGTCGTATGTAAAGGCTGGTAGTGGCACCATAGTTACTGTCCAGTCCCTAGTAAATGAGACAGGAACTGAAATTGATGGTAGCAAAGCAAAAGCTGAAACACTTAACTCTGTTTTAAATGTTCCTTTACAAAGGGAATGGAGAATTGCCCCAATTTAATCCTTGTATCACCAAAAAAGATGAATGAAATAAGTATCAGTATCAGTGGTATTGAGAAATAGTTGAAATCATCAAAACTGAAAGAAGCTCCAGGGCCTCATGGAGTCCCTGTCAGAAGCTATACTGAATTTGTCACTGAATTAGCCTCTCTTCTGGCTATAATCTATTGCAAATGACTTCAACAAAAACTGTGTCCAATTCTTGGAAAAAAGCACAGATCACACCTGTCTGCAAGAAGGGTAGTAGAAGTGATCCACAAAACTACCTAAAACGCTGATCATTTGAAACCCAACTCGCACTTTTCTCATATGACATACTGAAAGCTTTGGATCCAGACAGTCAGGTAGATGAAGTATGTCTTGATTTCCAAAAAGCATTTGACTCAGTACCACATCTATGCTTATTGTCAAAAATACAATCATATGGTGTATGAAGTGAAATTAGTGATGTATTGAGGACTTTTTGGTAGGGAGGATGCAGGATGTTATCTTGGATGAAAAATCATCATCAGATATAGAAGTAGCTTCAGGTGTGTCCCATTATTTAATTACTTTTTTTTTTTTTTCGCAAACTTCACTACAAAATCATTTTCAACATGTTGTATTACAGCCAACTCATACAAATATCTGGATGTAACACTTTTTAGGGACATGCAATGGAATGATCACATAGATTCAGTTGTGTGTGATGCACGTAGCAGACTCTTCTTTATTGGTAGAATACTGGGGAAGTGCAACCATCAGCAGTGGCTTCTGAGGTAGTGCAGCTGTGCTGTGGCACCACTTGTATAAAACAGAGAGAAAGAGAAATCTATGTGAACTGTGCTTCAAACATTGTTTTGGAGTATGTATTTTCTGATTTGAAGAGGTGCGCTTCTCCACTCGCAGTCTCGCAGTAGTTTTGTGAAGCGTGGAGCCAACTGTAGATTGGCACCATCTCTCCTCATAAGCGCTGTGTAAAAGGCTCAGCCTTTGGTTTCTACACAGTTCTTATGGCGGAGGTGGAGCCACAGCTAGTCTGACTCAGAGCTTTATGTTCCTTCTGCCAGAGAGCAGTAAAGTGTATGACCTTTAGAAACATGATCTCCCATCTAGCGATCATGTTAGATTTCTTGTAATCCAGTTTTACAATCTTTCTGCAAGTTAATGCTAATGCATCCCTAAATGCTAATTAATGCTTCATTATGCTGATTACAGAAATAATAAACTTATATATCATTGTAAATAGCTATATGCAATTTGAATATAATTATGTCCTTAGATTATGTAACTAAGAAGCATTATTTCAATATTGGATATTTCAAACAGTGTTATCTGCAAAGGAAAATTCAGTTGACTGTGAAAATACCAAACATGAACAAAGTAAATGAGTTACTAAAAAGTAATTTAGTGACAGTATTCTCAGATAAAAAACACCATGTAGGCCAGTCCCGAATCTGAATCTGTAGCAGCAAACAAAAATTCAGCGCCATTAGTTCAATCCAGAAATTTACCAAAAGAAGAAATGGATTTATGGTTGTGAAGAAAGTGACGCAGTTTTTTGTTTTCCTCGTGTGTTATTTGGGGCACTGTTCATTGGTGTAAGTCTGGAATAACTGATATTGGGCTTATACGGTCTAAAATGAAAATACATGAAATGTCAATGCAACACATGAATAATGTGCTTAGTCTTTCATTTCTAGGCAAAACCAACATTCAGCAGAGATTAGAATCGCAATATAGACAAACAATTGACAGCCACAACAAATGTGTAGAAAAGTATGTAAACTGTATTTGATTCTGTGGTGCTTTGGAACTGGCTCTCAGGGGCCATGATGAATCTGATGCCTGTCAAAATAAGGGGGTTTTTTGTGAGCTAATTCAGTTCAGTGTGGAACTGGATAAAGATCTTCAAGTTCACTTTGTTCAAGCACCAGTGTTCAAAGACTGTTAACAATGAACTACTGCAATGCACACTGGAAGTGTAATATGATGAAGTTTGTAAAGAAATAAAATGTGATGATCATGTTGCAATAATTGCAGATGAAAGCACAGATGTGTCTTGCAAATTTCAATTGGTTATTGTTTTGCATTATTTTGTTGAGGGAAAACCTGTATATAAAACCTGTATATAAAACTATAGCTGTGAGTATTCTGAAAGAAACTGAACCATTAATTGGCGATGATCAAGCAAAACTAACAGCTCAGAGTTATGATTGTGCAAATGGTATGAATGGCAAATTGAATGGGGTTCAGAAATTAATTGAACACAAATATCCACATGCAAACTACATCCATTGTTATGCGCTTCAGTTCACCCTTATCTCTATGGCAGCCCTGTTAATCATAAAGCCCACGTCTTTTTTGCACACCTTTCCGGTAATTCTTCTTTCTTTTCTAACTCACCACAGAAATCAAAATTGTTGTATAGCATTATTCAAAAACCTAGCCCCGTGTGTGTGATGAGATACAATTACCATTTGAGAGTAGTAAAAGATGTTTTTGAAAACAGGGAAAAATCTTATTACTGGTATGGAATTCACTGGAAGAATTGAGAGCATAAAACTATCTTCTACAGCTCCATAAAAAGACTAAAGAATGGCTTAACACAAGGATCAGTGCTCGCACCACTGCCGTTTAGCCTCTATATTGCAGACCTGCCGGAAACACAAGCAAGAAAGTTCGGGTATGCTGACAATTGCGCCCTCGCTACAAGATGTAGCACAAAACAGAGGTTACTTGCTTCCATCTCAACAACAAACTCACTGAAAAGGAACTCAACATTCGATTTGAAAACACCATTCTCAAGCACAATAAAACTCAGAAGTACTTAGGCTTGATGCTGGACAGAACACTATCTTTTAAAGAGCACCTAACAAAGACTGCCGAAAACTTAAAGACAAGAAACAACATTATTCAAAACCTCTGTGGTACTACCTAGGGAGCAACAGCCTCCACTCTCTGCACCTCTGCTTTAGCAATTGTATTCTTGGCTGCCGAATACTGTTCTCCGATTTGGCTAAACAGCCCACACGCAAAAAAGGTGGATGTCCAGTTGCATAACACTCTAAGGATGATTTCTGGAGTAATTAAACCCACTTCAATGCAATGGCTCCCAATATTAAGCCACATCCTGCCACCACACCTGTGATGTACTGCTGCCCTTGTATGTGAATACAAAAACATTATGGGAAATCGAAGCCTGCCAATCCACCAAGACATTGAGGCTGCAAACACTAATAGGCTTTGATCTAGCAACCCGCCAACAAGAACAGCAAGGACCTGTGTAAAGAAGGTTTCAGAATCACAAATGCATGGTCTGAAAAATGGAATGCATGGTAAAACCATAACATGCCTTGCATCACACAAAAGCCACCTGGGTGTGACCTACCATGCAAAATGTGGTCCACTCTAAATAGGATTTGAACTTGTCATGGCAGATGTGCAAACTCCCTGTATAAATGGGGTAAATTACCATCCCCTCAGTGTGACTGTGGAGAAAATCAGACCATCAGCCACATTGTTGAAGAGTGTTCCAGAAGAACCTATAATGGGAGCCCCGATGACTTCCTGCTCGCATCTCCAGAGTCAATTGATTATATTAATAGAGTTGATGTTTGTTTGTGATCCTAAAACTTTGTTATATTAGTGATGTTTGTTTGCAATTATTAACGTTTGTTATATTAGTGATTCGTCTGTTTCTTTCTTATGTGTCTGTATTACCATATGATAAATAAATAAAATAAATAATACTATTGAGAAAGCTGGTTCATAAAAAGAAAGACTGCAAGATAATGAATTCATTTTCTGGCTATCATTTTTCTATAAGATAATGCCTCATGCAGATGTACCTTTTAATCAGCTTCAGCAGAAGATAACTGAACTGACCACAGCAACGCAAGACAACCAGAACTTCGAAACAGTAACGCGAAACATCAAAGAGGACATTGGCTCCATCCTTAATGAGATTAGTTTCAAAAATGATGAAACAATGCCTGCCAAGAAGCCATGGATTCTTGGTGGATATGAAACAAGAGATGCTTTTGAAGTGTGCGATGCTGCCCTTTCTGAAATGAAATTACGTTTTCAGCTCACTGGACACCTCATTGCAGCCAACTTATTTAATGTAAATCACTTTGACAAATACAGCACAGATTTTCCAGGGAAATACCTTGAAATTAAAGACATAAATACATTTCTGGAAAAAAGGAAGTTGAAGGGTGAGCTTCAAATCTTGTATGCTAGGCCTGAATTGAGAGCAGTTGCTGACGCAGTTCCATTGCTTTCACTGATTTGAGAGGTTGAACTTCATGACACATTCAATGAGACCGTTAAAGTTTTGAAACTGCTAATCACAATACCTATCTCAACATCAGAAGCTGAGCAGTGCTTTTCAATGCTCAAGAGAATTAAAATGTTCCTACAAAATGCCATGGAAGATGAATGACTGAGTGCCTTAGGGATGCTGTCCTGTGAGAAGTCATTTGTAAAATTGAATGTTTCAGTCTGAGATGACAGATTTAATTGCCAACAAGAAGGAGTGACGAATCGATTTACAGTATCATTCCTACTAATTATTTTGATGCTGTCTTCCCAAAATCGTGGAGTTGCTGCTTTTGGTGAGTACAACACTTATAGTTTTAAATGTTGGTAATTTGATTAAATTTGCTTCGCAAAATCCAGATTACAGTTTTGAATAATTTGTACATGCTTTATTATTTCTTGTACTGGTGCTCATGTTGTAGCAGACACTTTTCTGGTGGCAGTTGGCCACAAAACCTTCAAACCACACCTCCCTTTCACAGGGCTGGCAGCCTATGTCCATGTTCTGTGCTCCTGGAAAGGCAGAACCAATGTAATAATGTATAGATGGATGTTGATTCCATATGGTGTAGTGAGAGTCATATTTGAACCCTGTGACAGAGCAAGATTGCTCTCTGCACTCATTTCAAATTAAGAAATGGAAACAATCAGCAAGTACAACTCAAAGCAAAGTGGAGCACATAAATCATTTGGGAAAGCTAGAGTGCAATTGTTAGCTGAGGTTGGTAGTGTCATTACAAGGCAGTTCAGGCCCGATCTCCACCGGTATCTTAAGCAACTATACATTGAAACATCCCCTGCTTACGTCTGCCACATAAAAACGACCGAACATACCATGTCAGAAGCGAAAAATTATGTTGTTGATATGTGTGTGCACATGTGCATTTGTGTGCACAAGAGAGATTTTTGGAGTCAGTGTTACATTTTATATCTCTTGCAGACATGTGAAAAAGATAGCTGAAATACCCCCCCCCCCTCCCTTTTTCTCTCTCTTATCTCTTATACAAACACTTGTCATCATGTTCTCCAGGAATATATCAATCTCTTACTGTGCATAAGAAGGCCGCTGTTGTAATAAGTGTTTATTTCTGTTGCTCTATACGTTTTGTTTGATGTAATATCTTATGAAATACACTCCTGGAAATTGAAATAAGAACACCGTGAATTCATTGTCCCAGGAAGGGGAAACTTTATTGACACATTCCTGGGGTCAGATACATAACATGATCGCACTGACAGAACCACAGGCACATAGACACAGGCAACAGAGCATGCACAATGTCGGCACTAGTACAGTGTATATCCACCTTTCGCAGCAATGCAGGCTTCTATTCTCCCATGGAGACGATCGTAGAGATGCTGGATGTAGTCCTGTGGAACGGCTTGCCATGCCATTTCCACCTGGCGCCTCAGTTGGACCAGCGTTCGTGCTGGACGTGCAGACCGCGTGAGACGACGCTTCATCCAGTCCCAAACATGCTCAATGGGGGACAGATCCGGAGATCTTGCTGGCCAGGGTAGTTGACTTACACCTTCTAGAGCACGTTGGGTGGCACGGGATACATGCGGACGTGCATTGTCCTGTTGGAACAGCAAGTTCCCTTGCCGGTCTAGGAATGGTAGAACGATGGGTTCGATGACGGTTTGGATGTACCGTGCACTATTCAGTGTCCCCTCGACGATCACCAGTGGTGTACGGCCAGTGTAGGAGATCGCTCCCCACACCATGATGCCGGGTGTTGGCCCTGTGTGCCTCGGTCGTATGCAGTCCTGATTGTGGCGCTCACCTGCACGGCGCCAAACACGCATACGACCATCATTGGCACCAAGGCAGAAGCGACTCTCATCGCTGAAGACGACACGTCTCCATTCGTCCCTCCATTTACGCCTGTTGCGACACCACTGGAGGCGGGCTGCACGATGTTGGGGCGTGAGCGGAAGACGGCCTAACGGTGTGTGGGACCGTAGCCCAGCTTCATGGAGACGGTTGCGAATGGTCCTCGCCGATACCCCAGGAGCAACAGTGTCCCTAATTTGCTGGGAAGTGGCAGTGCGGTCCCCTACGGCACTGCGTAGGATCCTACGGTCTTGGAGTGCATCCGTGCGTTGCTGTGGTCCGATCCCAGGTCGACGGGCACGTGCACCTTCCGCCGACCACTGGCGACAACATCGATGTACTGTGGAGACCTCACGCCCCACGTGTTGAGCAATTCGGCGGTACGTCCACCTGGCCTCCCGCATGCCCACTATACACCCTCGCTCAAAGTCCGTCAACTGCACATACGGTTCACGTCCACGCTGTCGCGGCATGCTACCAGTGTTAAAGACTGCGATGGAGCTCCGTATGCCACGGCAAACTGGCTGACACTGACGGCGGCAGTGCACAAATGCTGCGCAGCTAGCGCCATTCGACGGCCAACACCGCGGTTCCTGGTGTGTCCGCTGTGCCGTGTGTGTGATCATTGCTTGTACAGCCCACTCGCAGTGTCTGGAGCAAGTATGGTGGGTCTGACACACCGGTGTCAATGTGTTCTTTTTTCCATTTCCAGGAGTGTATATGAATTTTCAACAAAATTCTGTAATACTTGTGATGCTATGAAACTAAGTTTTTTTTTTTTAACACCACCAATGGAACACCTCAGTCGCTGCCACTGGCATCCATTCGACAAAGGAGATTGCTAACAAATCACTTGAATTAACAGTTCAGGGATACTGCTCAATTGTGTGTAACCCAAACCAGATAGGATTAACAGAGAATATTGAATGTATACAGAGAAAAACAGCATGAATGGTCATAGGTTTGTCTGATCTAAGGGTGGGTGGCGCAGAGATACTGGAGGATCTGGATGATTCTTGAAGATAGATGTAAACTACCCCAGCTAAATGTATTAACAAAGTTCCAAGAACTGGCTTTAAATGATGACTCCAAGAATACACTACAGTCCGTGCATATTGCTCACACACTGACACATTCCATCAATCACTCTTCCCACACTCCATATGTGAATGGAACGGGAAGAAATCCTGATAACTGGCATAACGGTGATCTACATGATTAATGGAAAATTTCATATAAAGATGTGAAACAAATACTACAAAGATATAGAGGGGCTGGCCAGTACTTACCTCAGCTCAGTACAGCCAATAGATAACACAAGACAGAACAGAAAATTTACATTCCTAGCTTTCGGAAATTTGTTCCTTCATCAGGGAGGGGAGAGGGGAAAAAAGGGAAGAAGAGAAAGTGGATTCAGTTACTCACAACCCAGGTTATGAAGCAACAGGGAAAGGTAAACACGGAGGGTAGCAAGGATGGAGGCATGGTTGTCAGAGGGAAGCCAAAGATATTCTACTGTTGAGTACTGTGCCAGCTTCAAACCAAAGAGGATGCATACAGAAGTAAAGAGGTATATAGTATAAAGATAAACACAACTATGTAGGATGAAAAGATATGTGAAGAGGAGAGGAGAGGGAAAAAGAATAAGACTGAAGAGTAAATGAGAGTGAAGTTGGTTAATGTAGGTTCAGTCCAGGGGGATGGCGGGATGAAAGGATGTGTTGGAGTGCAAGTTCCCATCTCCGCAGTTCCGAGGGACTGGTGTTGGTTGGGAGAAGCCAAATGGCACGTATGTTGTAGCAAGTTCCTAGGTCCCTAGAATTATGCTGGATGGCATGCTCTGCTACTGGGTATTGGACATCTCCTAGGCGGACAGTTTGTCTGTGCCCATTCATGCGCTCAGCCAGTTTAGTTGTCGTCATACCGATGTAAAAGGCTGTGCAGTGCAGGCATGTCAGCTGATAAATGACATGTGTTGTTTCACATGTGGCCCTGCCTTAAATTGTGTATGTTTTACCAGTAGCGGGGCTGGAGTAGGTGGTTGTTGGGGGATGCATGGGGCAGGTCTTGGAGTGGGGTTGGTTACAGGGGTAGGAACCGCTGGATAAAGGAGGTGGTCTGGGAACAATGTAGGGTTTGACAAGGATGTCACGGAGGTTAGGGGGGTGACGAAAGGCAACTCTGGGTGGTGTGGGGAGACTATTGTAAGGGATGATCTCATTTCAGGGTTTGACTTGAGAAAGTCATATTCCTGGTGGAGTAATTTGTTGATGTATTCGAGGCCAGGGTAATATTGGGTGACAAGGGGGATGCTTCTGTGTGGTCTGGGGGTAGGAACATGGTTGTTGGACGGGGAGGAATGTATTGCTCTGGAGATCTGTTTGTGGACAAGGTCTGCAGGATAGTTGTGGGAGAGGAAAGCACTGGTCATGTTATTGGTGTAATTGGTGAGGGATTTGTCACTGGAGCAGATACGTTTGCCACGAAAACCTAGGCTGTAGGGAAGGGAGCGTTTGATGTGGAATGGATGGCAGCTATCAAAATGAAGGTACTGTTGTTTGTTTGTAGGTTTGATGTGGACAGAGGTGTGGATGTGAGCTTCAACAAGATGAAGGTCAACATCCAGGAAGGTGGCTTGGGTTTTGGGGAAGGACCAGGTGAAATTCAGACTTGAAATGGAGTTGAGGTTATGGAGGAAATTAAGGAGTGTTTCTTCACCATGAGTCCAGACCAAAAAGATGTCGTCTATAAACCTATACCATGCCAGGGGAAGCAGCTGTTGTGTCTTCAGGAAAGCCTCCTCCATGCGGCCCATGAAGAGGTTGGTGCAGGATGGAGCCATCCTGGTTCCCATGGCCGTTCCCCTGATTTGTTTGTAAGTTTGGCCTTCAAAAGTGAAGTAATTATGGGTGAGGATGAAGTTGGTAAGTGTGATAAGGAACGAGGTTTTTGGAAGATCTTTGGGTGGGCGTTGGGAGAGGTAGTGTTCAACGGCAGAGAGACCATGGGTATGTGGGACGTTTGTGTAAAGGGAGGTAGCATCTATGGTGACAAGAAAGGTTTCAGGTGGGAGGGGAGTGGGAATGTATTTGAGGCATTCTAGGAAGTGGTTTGTGTCTTTGATGTAGGATGAGAGTCTGCAGGTGATAGGTTGGAGATGTTGGTCTACCAGAGCTGAGATATGTTCTGTTGGGGCCTTGAAGCGTGTCACAAATGGACGGCCAGGATGGTTCTCTTTGTGGATTTTGGGTAATAAGTAGAATGTAGGGATACGTGGCTCAGGTGGAGTGAGTAGGTCTATGGAAGCTGTTGTGAGGCCTTGTGAGGGAACTTTCTCTTCTTCAGTGTAATATATTTTCGTCACCAATTGTGCTAATTTCATTTCTCTCCCTCCAATTATCTTCTTCTGTTTATAGTCCACTTCTCTTTATTTATTTATTGATTTATTTATTTAACATTCTGTAGTTCTAACGTTCGTTATTTGCTGTTTTCCAGCCAACAATCACTGCCAACAATCTTTTCCACACCTACCAGTATCATCCATTTCCGTCAATTTCGTGTTGCTGGCGATCCTTTTGTGCCATTGGCTATGTTTCTTTGCCACAGGCAAATTTTTGGGACATATTTACGCCACCCACGATCTTTTTTGTGCCACCCGCGATCTTTTTGCACCACTTGCGATCTTTTTGCGCCACCCGCAATCTGTTTTGCGCCACCTGCGATCCTTTTTGCGCCACTCGCAATCTCTTTTTTTAAGCAACGTGTGTTTGTTTGCCCTGACCTGGACATATTTGCTTGGTCTGGTGAACCTTTATCCGTACTTTTCTTATTTAGTGGTCTTCCTTTGGTATTGAACATTACCAACAGATTTTATTTTCTTTCTCGTCCTTCCCTCTTTGTTTTATTCCTTCTTATTATTACTATTTTAACTTTAGTTATTTTATTTCCCTACCCACCAGTTATCCACTATGTACCCTAATCCTATACCACTTCACTTTCGAAGGCCAGACCTACAAACAACTCAGGGGAATGGCCATGGGAACCAGGATGTCTCCGTCCTATGCCAACCTCTTCATGGGCCACATATGAGGAGGCTTTCCTGAAGACTCAACAGCTGCTTCCCCTGGCCTGGTATAGGTTTATAGATGACGTCTTTGTGGTCTGGACTCTTGGTGAAGAAACACTCCTTAATTTCCTCCATAACCTCAACTCCTTTTTGAGTCTGAATTTCACCTGGTCCTTCCCCAAAACCCAAGCCACCTTCCTGGATGTTGACCTTCATCTTGTTGAAGCTTACATCCACACCTCCGTCCACATCAAACATACAAACAAACAACAGTACCTTCACTTTGATAGCTGCCATCCATTCCACATCAAACGCTCCCTTCCCTACAGCCTAGGTTTTCGTGGCAAACGTATCTGCTCCAGTGACAAATCCCTCACCAATTACACCAATAACCTGACCAGTGCTTTCCTCTCCCACAACTATCCTGCAGACCTTGTCCACAAACAGATCTCCAGAGCAATACATTCCTCCCCGTCCAACAACAATTTTCCTACCCCCAGACCACACAGAAGCATACCCCTTGTCACCCAATATTATCCTGGCCTCGAATACATCAACAAATTACTCCACCAGGGATATGACTCTCTCAAGTCAAACCGTGAAATGAGATCATCCCTTGACAATATTCTCCCCACACCACCCAGAGTTGCCTTTTGTTGCCCCCCTAACCTCCGTAACATCCTTGTCAAACCCTACAATGTTCCCAGACCACCTCCTATATCCAGCGGTTCCTACCCCTGTAACCAACCCCACTGCAAGACCTGCCCCATGCATCCCCCAACAACCACCTACTCCAGCCCCGCTACTGGTAAAACATACACAATTCAAGGCAGGGCCACATGTGAAACAACACATGTCATTTATCAGCTGACATGCTTGCACTGCACAGCCTTTTACATCGGTATGACGACAACTAAACTGGCTGAGCGCATGAACGGGCACAGACAAACTGTCCGCCTAGGAGATGTCCAATACCCAGTAGCAGAGCATGCCACCCAGCATAATTCTAGGGACCTAGGAACCTGCTACAACTTACGTGCCATTTGGCTTCTCCCACCCAACACCAGTCCCTCGGAACTGTGGAGATGGGAACTTGCACTCCAACACATCCTTTCATCCCGCCATCCCCCTAGACTGAACCTACGTTAACCAACCTCACTTCCATTTACTCTTCAGCCTTATTCTTTTTCCCTCTCCTCTTTAGCCATTCATATATCTTTAAATCCTACATAGTTGTGTTTATCTTTATATTATATAACTCTTTACTTCTGTATGCATCCTCTTTGGTTTGAAGCTGGCACAGTACTCAACAGTAGAATATCTTTGGCTTCCCTCTAACAACCATGCCTCCATCCTTGCTACCCTCCCTGTTTACCTTTCCCTGTTGCTTCATAACCTGGGTTGTGAGTAACTGAATCCATTTTCCCATCTTCCCTTTTTTCCCCTCTCTCCTCCCTGATGAAGGAACAAATTTCCGAAAGCTAGGAATGTAAATTTTCTGTTCTGTTTTGTGTTATCTATCAGCTGTACTGAGTTGAGGTAAGTACTGGCCAGCCCCTTTATTTCTTTGTTGGTAACTGACATAATGGGACATACGCTCTATGATGCACCTCATAGTGGTTTGCAGAGTATAGATGCAGATGCAAGTGTAGATGTAACATATCTGGCTGCAGCACCAGGCAAATTTAACTATGTGTATAGAAGTATGCTCTGAAAAGAATAAAATTTCATAGCTTGAGCTGCTGTGTTCAAGCTCTTCTCAAGTACACCCTCACATCATGACAGGATCTTGTATACACATTCTACTGTTTCAGGTAAATACAACATTTTTTTAAAGAATCTGTTTAGTGCATTAAAACAAAAACTCTCATTGAACTGATAATGTATTTTAAAAAGATATTAAAAGCATGTTCTCCTGTCATAGTTGTTATAAATGTATGATATGACGATGTAGTCAACTCTGCTCTTTGCTGCAGTTTCATACTGGCAATTTGTCTGGATGGACAGTCATTGATATAATGTCAAACCAAAATGCAGTGCAGAAGTTCCAACAGCTTTATTACATGAGAAATGCTTTCAAGGATCACCATGCCTCTGATAAGTGGGATGCACCTTACACATGACTGAAATCAGATGTACTGGGTCAGTGCATCGGGGTTTTCCACAGTGACACAACTTGTTGAGGTGTCACACAGCACTTTTGGGAAAAGATGAGTTACACCCTCTGTTCTCACTGATGAATGATGATCATGATTTTAATAAAGTTTTTTTATTAATAGTTAAGTTTTGGACAGCATATTCTGGGAGAAATGGTCTGTTAATATCTGCAGACAGTACGAGGTACATGGGCACAGCATATCTGCAAGCTGGAACAATAGTTTGGTGTCTCCACACTTGTTCTTAGACATTATGGTCTGGAGGTATTGTGGCTACTGAAGAACAGCACTCACAATAATGATAGTGACATCACTGAAACAAAACAGATAATTTTTATAACTGTCATTCATTCTCAGACATTTACTTTGCAAAAATGTGTTTATGTTGTACAGTCTAGTGAAGCAACACATCTGTAATTCAAAAAATTGAAATATGTATTTGTTATACATGTTGGAGTGAAGTTATCTGTCAGTGTATAAAAAAGCTTTAATAGACTGGTATTGGAAGAAGAAATTTTCTTGGTCAATACAGAGATTTGAGGAGGACCCAGTATTGTTTCAGCCTCTAGCATTTAGGACTCTGAAAAGGAAAGGAAGTCCACTAAGAAGAGCAGCAGCATGGTTATTCAGATCTGATAAGCAGGCCCAAATGATAATTAACTCATGACATAGGTGACCAAGAAAAGAATAATATGTACAATTCTTTGATCACCAAGAGACACAGATCAAAATGAAATGTTCCAGTGTGTGAAAAACATTTGGGAGGATGTGTTGCACAAAGAAGGACCAAGATATTTGTAAAATGTGTCTGTAGTCAAATAACAGTTTGGGAGACATGGGAAGGACTGTATGAATGACGAGCCTGATTTCACTTCATAACAAATGTAGTTGAAGCTTTGATGAGGATATCATTAAGTTTTTTCAGTCTGGGGTCATGTTACGTGATGGCAGGGTGCTCCTTGCAGCTGGTTTGTGAGGTGAGTGCAGAATTAGGGGCATATATGGATATGCCTCACACTTCTTTCCAAGAGCCTGGAATGAAGAAAGAGCAGTGAAGCACAACTGTGATTTGATTATTTTACCTATAGACAAAAGCTCCACCACAGTCATGATGAAATGAAATGTTGTGTGGCTAGGGCCTCCCGTCGGGTAGACCATTCGCCTGGTGCAGGTCTTTCGATTTGACGCTACTTCGGCGACCTGCGTGTTGATGGGGATGAAATGATGATGATTAGGACAACACAACACCCAGTCCCTGAGCAGAGAAAATCTCCGACCCAGCCAGGAATCAAACCCGGGCCCTTAGGATTGACAGTCTGTCATGCTAACCACTCAACTACAGAGGGCGGACAGTCATGATGAGCCACATTGATTACACAAGTGGAAAATATCCATCAGTTTTCTGACTCTTCCGCCTCCAAGCCCTACCATTGTGACCTCATACCAGAAGTCAATGTAACATTTAATAATATAGCGGAGATGCTGAGTAATAGATAGGTACAACAAAAAGGCTGTCACAAATTAAGCTATCGGCCACCAAGGACTTTGTCAAAAGTAGATCACACACACACACACACACACACACACACACACACACACAACACACACACACACACACACATGACTGCAGTCTCTGGCAGCCGACACCATACTGTGAGCAGCAGCTGCAGAGCATGATGAGAGAGGCAACTGGATGGGGTTAAGGAGGAGGCTGAGGCAGGGAGGATGAGGGATAGTAGGGTAGGGGTGGGGAATGGTGAAGTGCTGCAGGGACAAGGTAAAGAGAGGGTAGGGCAGCTAGGTACAGTCGGGAGGTTAGTGGGGAGCAGGGGAGAGATGGGAGGGTGTAAGGGAACAGGAGAGAAGTAAAAAGATTGGGTGCGTTGGTGGAATAAAGAACTGTGTAGTTCTGGAATAGGAAGAGAGAAGGGCCTTGAAGGGTGAGGACAATGACCAACAAAGGTTTAGGCCAGCAGGGTTACGGCAACGTAGGGTATATTGCACATGCTGTGAAACAGTCAATGAAATGAAGAACTTCATATTGGGTGGAGTGTTCAGCAACAGGGTGGTCCACTTGTTTCTTGGCCACAGTTTGTCGGTGGCCATTCATATGGACATGCCCACATAGAATGCAGCACAGTGATTGCAGCTTAGCTTGTAGATCAAATGACTGGTTTCACAGGTAGCCCTGCCTTTGATGGGATGTGTGGTGTTTGTGACAGAGCTGGAGTAGGTGGTGGTGGGAGAATGTATGGGACAGATCTTGCATCCAGGTCTGTTACAGGGATGTGAGCCATGAGGTAAAGGGTTGGGAGCAGGGGTTGTGAAGGGATGGACGAGTATATTGTGTAAGTTTGATGGACGGTAGACTACCACTGTGAGAGGGGTGGGAAGGATAGTTGGCAGGACATTTCTTATTTCAGATATGATGAGAGTAGTCGAAACCCTGACAGAGAATGTAATTCAGTTGTTCCAGTCCTGGGTGGTACTGAGTTGTGAGGGGAATGCTGCTCCTTGGCCAGACAAGACTTTGGAAGGTGGTAGGTGTCTGGAAGATAAGGCACAAGAGATTTGTTTTTGTACAAGGTTGGGAGGATAATTACAGTCTGTGAAGGCCTTAGTGAGACCCTCGGTATATTTTGAGAGGGACCATTGGTCACTGCAGGTGTGACGGCCATGGGTGGCTAGTCTGTATAGAAGGGACTTCTTGGTATGGAATGGGTGGCAGTTGTCGAAGTGGCGGTATTGCTGATGGGTAGTAGGTTTGATATGGACTGAGGTACCGATGTAGCCATCTTTGAGGTGGAGGTCAAAATCTAGGCCCATCCCAGAACAAGACTGGCAAGACTTGTCGTGTACATCCTCCCACAACCATGTACTCCAGTCCGTTCACAAGCATCACCTATCCCATCAAAGGCAGGGCTACCTGTGAAACCAGTTGTGATCTACAAGCTAAGCTGCAACCACTGTGCTGCATTCTATGTGGGAATGACAACCAACAAGCTGTCTGTCCGCGTGAAGGCCACTGACAAACTGCAGCCAAGAAACAACAGGACAACCCTGTTGCTGAGCACACTGCCCAATAAGACATTCTTTACTTCAATGACTGCTTCACAGCCTGTGCCATATGGATCCTACCCACCAACACCAGCTTTTCTGAATTGCGCAGGTGGGAACTCTCCCTGCAATATATCCTACATTCCCATAACCCTCCTGGCCTTATTTTGTGTTAGTCATTGTACTCACCCATCCATCCCTTTCTCTCTTCCCTTTCCAGTACTACACAGCTCTCTATTCCACCAATGCACAGTGTCTTTTTACTTCTCTCCTTTTCAGTTACTCTCCCCTGTCCCCTGTCTAACCTCCTTACTGTACCTGGCTGCCCTACCCTCTCTTCACCTCATCCCTGCATGCTGTAAAGGGACATTCTCCTCTATCATTACTTTTCCTGAACAGAAGTAATTGCTACTAGAACTATTTTCTAATTTGGATAGGTTAATATTATCTCAACTGTTTATCCAAAAAATATCATCTAATTTTGTACACAATATATTGTATTTCAAGCTAAAAACTATGAAACTGAATTACTTAACTTTTGTTGTTATAATCGATATGTATGAGCTCTGTATATTCAGTTAATTTTTTTTTTTTTTTTTTTTTTTTTTAGAAACTTTTGAAATTATGAAATATGTGGCGCCCTCAAAATATCTATTATTAATTACACAATTTGGCACTGTTTATTATTTTTATTTCTGGGTTCATTTATTAAATAATAGTGTAAACTATTGTCAAGAAAGATTTTAAGCCCTTTGGAATATTGTTATTACCACAGAGTGAAGAAGTAGTGGGCATGCCTCTGATGTGATCGGATGTGATTTTTATTTTGGAAGAACAATGTAATTTTGGCTTTGTTAATGTGAAAATTCAAAAGACAGTGTGATATAGTAAAACTGTGAGACAGTAAATTATCATGAAAACAAATAATCTGCACAGGCTTTCTTCAGAATTGTTTACATTAGTTGGGGCCATGAGAACCTAAAATTTGAAAATTTCATTTCAAAAGTCAGACCCCTAGACATGAAGACCCAGAGCCAACTACAAGAAAAGAAGCTATGTGAAAAGTTTATTGTAAATCTCACTCCTCTCAAAATCTATTAAAAGAGTTAACCATACAAATAACTGTGGCAACAAAGGAGGGAGGGGTAGATTACAAGTGGTGGCATCACCCCAGATCAATTCACTAACAATGAAGTTTTTCCTGTTGCAGAAAATAAAGTACTTTATTGCATTCAAAGTTTTTGTATGAATGAGTTTCTGATGACAGAAAGAAAGGAAGGACATCAAATAGGAAAACATAAGTACAAACTATTTGTGAAGTTAATTTGTTGGTAGACTTGTGTGCTTGTTAGCAAAACGAATAGGGATGAGGGTAGGAGTGAGGTAGAGGTGAAAGCTATAGGACCCAGTCATGAGATGTCTGAGCCAAGTAAAATCTTAGTCAGCAAATAAACAGTAAAAACTAATATTTTGCCATTAATTTTGACGAAACTAGAGGAAATGAAGACAGATAATGATAACAAATTTAGTGCAGTTAATGATCAGTTAAATGAAATAAAAACAGATAACAATAGCAAATTTACTTCACTACAAGGACAAGTAATTGACTTATATGTAAACTAATGTAACTATTTTAGATAAAAAAATTTCAGCATTTCAGGAAATTCATGTGAACCAAAGCCTGTGTGCAAGGAATGGTATTGTGTGGTCCAACACTCCTATCAAAAGTTTTCCATCAGACAATTTACATACAGTGGATTTTCTGCACCACCTTAGAGATAGTTTTGTGTCACATACGAATGACAATCAAAAAATTAAATTTGTTAAAAGATGTCTTGAAGGCTAAGCTCTATAATGTACAAATTTAAATTTAAGTCAGTGGGAAACATATCAAACTTTCAAGAAAAGTTTTTTTAAATAAATTTTGGTTGCAAGCTGAACAGGGGAGAATCAAAAATTAATTTTTGATTGGTCTTAGTTATAGGAATAGGGAGTACTTTGAAAGAGGTTTGTAAGAACCAACTTAAAAAATTAACACATCTTGACAAACCATTTGACGAAATGATCTTGATTGATACACTTAAAAGGAGATTACCAGAAAGGTTACAGTGTGATTCAGTACATGGACCTTAAACAGTTTTTATGATATGTTGACAGGCTAGATAGGGAAGTAGGAAGAAGTACGTATCATAATAACTGGAATGATAGAAATCACTATGTGAGTAATTACAGAAACAGACATAGTGGTAACATCTATCAGGATCAAAGTGTCAATAGAGAGAGAAATTTTGTACATCAGCAGGATAGGAATAATGGGGATAATCAAGGGCATCTTAATAGAAGAAACAGTCACAGAAGTAACTACTCAGGAAATGGCAGTTCGCCTCAATGAAGGTCCTCAGTTGTGGGTTGAGGAAACAGAACACGCACAGGACCCCCAACTTACACTTGCAATTAGACTATAATAACAGTGTTAATGATATGGTACAAGTTCCTGATACTGAACAGAAGGAGTATCAGACTTCTCATTCATGTTTTGATCAAAAGTTTTGGGATACTATGTTTAATTATGTTGATGAAGGTGCCAGAATATGAGAGCAGTAAGAATTTTGATGTCGTGTGTACTAATGATTTCTTCTCTTGGTCAAAAGACAGTATTATTGATGTATGTAAATCAAGTGATGACGGGATTGGATCTGAACTAGGTGATATTTTTGATGTAGATGTGAATGAGAGCTGTGAAATAACTGAGGTTGGTAAGTCTGAGACTGATAGTTTATTGCAAATCAATGTAGGTGAGGTAAGAGACTTTGATGGAGATGAGACTTGTATTGTTGGTGATGTTGTTGATGAGGTAATTCTGGAGGAATATGAAGATGAAGAGTATCAGATATTTGTGGAGACTAGGAATAATGAAGTTTCAGAATTGTTTCTGAATTATGTTCACAATACAGGTAGAGTAAGTGATGCGTCTGATCTTGGAAGTGAGAGTCATGGAATACTAGTCCAGTCAAAACAGTTTTTCATTAATGTCATGCAGAGTACTGATCCAAACAGTAAAGGTGATGTATCTGTGAGCCTGGAGAATAAACGTGAAAACTTTTTGAAGTTTGTTTGGGATCAGATTGATGATAACATCAACAAATGTGCATTCTGAAATACGTTAGTCATGGTTAGTCAGAAATTGTATCCCAATTGGTGGAAAGAAGTGAAAGAAAATCTAAGCAGGAAAAGTAATTTTGACAGTAATGGGTTTTGTGCTAATCCTGTAACAAGTTATAATAGTTGTGCTGTGGAATCCATTCATTGTGTTCAATCTTTACCTAACAACATGAGTAACCAAAATAGTGCTATCACACCAGTAAAGTTGATAAAATCCTGTTAAGACAGTGTGGACGTAGCATTTGATGAAATTTAAAGTGATCTTTTGCATGAAGTGTCTGACAACAGAGAAGATGATTCAGATTTTGGGTGTCCTTACGTTAAAATTAAAATTGATCAATGTGAATGTAACTGATTGATACAAGTAGCCCAATTTGTTATATATCTGAACAATTTGGAGACAGACCAAGTATAGTAAGAATTTTGTGGAAATGTCCATTTTATGTGTAATGATAAGAGGAACTACTGGTAAGCAAAGCAAAAGTACTGTTAACTTTTATCTGGAAGAAAATATACATTGTGTTTGTGTGTTTGCAGATTCATATGATTATATAATTCTGTTTTGTTTGTCAGGAATGTAGTATGTAAGATCATGTGATTTCTGAAGTTATGTCTTATCTATTGACTGAATTTAAATCTATGACACATTATATTTTCAGGTTCATACAACTGTGTAATTATGTTTTGTAATAGATTTGTGCTTTTTTTGCACTGATTATTATGTGAAGAGTTTCTAGTACTTTCTGATGTAAAACCTGTCAACTTTTTTTATATGAATAGACAGAGCACACGCCATGTGATGTGGAGGGAGGTACTGAACGGCATACTTCGTACATAAAACCTTTTCCAGATTTGATGTGAGTGCTAAACAGGAAGTAACATATCTGTTGAAGTATGTAATGAGAAATCTAGGGAGGAAACTGAGAGGTGTGGGTGGATCCACTTCCCACACTCCTGTATGGCTGCACCCTTGCTGGTCCAGTTGACTTACAAGAGATCATGGGTGCTGGGTAATGTACTCAAGCATCTGTCAACTTCATGAGTGTTATGACTTAGATATGTAAATTGTTAGCCAAGAAATTATCCTATATGAAGAATTCATGAAACTATTTGTTTAGAAAAATTGTCACTGGCATGAACAGTGTTATTCCACATAAATGTATGTTTTTTCAAGTAGGCAGATTAACTTTCCAATACAGTATGTAACTTTAAATCAGCATGTATTTTTTTTATCAATTGTAAATGAATCTTCTAGACCTCTATGTACTTAGGTTAGTTTGTATGAACAATTAGCAAATAGTGTGGAAGACTGGTATAGACAGTGTAACAAGATGTATACATGTCTGATTTCGTACATTGATTTTTGTCCTCAAGCTACTTGAATATTTCATCATTCAAAGCTATTTATGACTCTGATTACCTGTATTTATCCCAAGTACTGCAATATTGTATCTCATTGGGATTTGGGCTGTGGGCAAACTAATCCTTAACTCTGTTGTGTATACACTTGGTCATTGTGACTGTGTGTTTGTACTCAAGGAGAGCGTGCAACTATTGATTGGGGCTAGATGCTTCCTATAATTACTCTTTTCATATAGTTGAACTTATTGATATATGATTGTGAACTTTAAACATTTTGTTGTGCCAAAACATTTTTGCTTGTGTGTAACTGATGTGGTTTTGATTCATGGTATAATGTGACATAGAAACAAAAGAGGTAGAGAGATGTGCTAAATGTGCTTCAGTTTTTTAATTGCTTTATATTTGTCTGTTCATCTCAATAAGTAATAGTGGGTGGAAGAAATGTGAGTTCTGCTGAATTAATGCTGTTAAAAAAATGGGTATTCCAATTGTACAATAAAAAGTGTTATCAAGATAGTAAAGCTTATTTGCACTGTCATATTCTGTTCATTATTCTGTGATGTGCTGAGAATCCTGTCTCAAGAGGAATGAAGCTAACAAGAAGAATTCATGTGAGCAGAGGAGGGGCTATCTGGAACCAGTGTTGTCATACCAATCTCCATGCACAATAGCAGTAACAAGAAAAGGATGTACGTAAATTCACAAATGTTAAATGCTGACTATATGTATTGAATATTGAATGTCTGTTTATATTAGTGCCAGTTAAAGTTCACTCAGGATATGTGTACCTTCCATTTTTTTAAAAATTGTTCTTTCAAAATTTTCCCTGTAACTATTTAAGCAACAAATTTTTATTAAGCTTTCCAATATATATCACATTTGTAGTCCCCCCGCCACTATTCAGTGGGTCGGTTTCCACATCATAAGCTTAGGCACTAATATTTTTAATTATTTTAATTATTTTGTTCTTTCATGAGTCAACATATCCTTGCATACTCTGGTTTATGTGGCTGGTTGATTTTCTGTTATATTCCTACTCTTGTTTGAGTGTATTCTTCTGGTCTGTACCCATCATTGTGAGTTTTTTTTAGTCGGCTTACTCGTTGTACACTTAGGCTCTGAATTTTTTTCTTCTCTTTTGAATATTTTGAAGGTGTGACTTTATAGATATAAACTTGCAATTTGTAATTCTAATAATTTTCATTATCTCTGCTAGTTTAGTGTTGTAATGTTGTAGTCTTGACACTATCATTTGTCTTGAGACAAAATGTTCCACAGAATAGAAAATCTGAATGCCATGTCCTGACATATGTATAAATTATGAAATGTGTAGCAGGTATTTTTCTTATGTTTTCTGTAATGTCATGTATCAGATACTTCTATACATTTGCATTCTATCGTTTGGCATCATTTTGTACACCTTTTGGCAAACCTTGTAGTAGACAACAAAATATTGTAAACATATTGTTTCCATATCTTGTGAGGGGGATATTGCAAAGGGACATTATGCTCTAGCATCACTTTTCCTCAACAGGAGTAGTCGGTACCAGAACTAATTTTCAAATTTGGGACAGGTCAATATTATCTCAACCGTTTATCTCAAAAATTTCATATAATTTTGTACACAATATGTTATCTGTCAAGCTGAAAACTATGAAACTGAATTGCTCTAGTTTCTTTCTTACAATCAATATGTATGAGCGCTGTATGTACAGTTAAAATTATGTTTCTTCTAGAAACATTTGAAATTACAAAATATTTGGCACTCTTAAAATTTCTGTTTTTATTTACACAATTTGGCACTGTTTATTATGTTTATTTCTGGATTCATTTATTAAATAATAATATAAATTACTTGAAGTTCATTTGTCAAGATTGTGAATCCTTTAGAATACTGTTATTACCACAGAGTGAAGAAGTAGGGGCCATACCTCTGATGTGATTGGATGTGTTTTTGTATTTTGGAAGAACAGCATAATTTTGGCTTTGTTACTGTGAAAATTCAAAACACAGTGTGATATAGTAAATATGTGAGACAATAAACTATCATGAAAACAAAAAATTTGCACAGGCTTTCTTTATAATTATTTACATCAATTATAATCATGAGAACCTAAAATTTGAAAATTGCAGCTTCAAGAATCAGACCTCTAGATACGAAGAACTGGAGCCAACTACAAGAAAAGAAGATAAGTAAAAGGTTTATTGTAAATCTTACTCCTCTCAATGCTTATTAAAAGAGTTAACCATACAGACAGTTGTGACAACAAAGGGTTTTCCATTATTTGATTCCTTACTCAAATTGCTTGGTCTGTTCTACTAGTTTTTCCACAGATCCACCTCTCTCCTTATCCCAACTATTTTTCAAACTCCATCTTGATACTATTCAAAATTCTTCTTTGAGGACAACATACACAGACAAATCCACAATTTGACCAAGGGCACATGTATACCATCAAGATCCTAAACTCCTGTGTGGTTCATATTTATTATTTGTATAAACATGATGTGAACTAAGGCTAGGGCATTCTATCCTCTTCTCTCCACAGCCTCAACAGCTTCTCCCCTATCAGTTTTATCTGGATCTGCAGAGCCCAGTTTGCCACCTTCTGTAAAGGTGCACCCTCTCATTGTCCACTGTTAACCCAAACTGGTTTAACTGCACTATTTCCAAGGGCTCCGACTACAATCCCTTATCTCCCAAAGTGACATTGTGTCTTGAGCACCCAGTCTGTTTTGTCACATACCTTACTCTATCAGTGGCAGAGCCATCAGTAAAAAATGCTTGCAACTCCCAGCACAGCCTTTTACGTGGCCGTAAATACCAACATACTGCCCACTCTAAAGGATGATCACTGTTAAACTGTGTAACTACACAGTTGAAAAATATTCTGCTCCATAAGCTTGATTTTAATGGCTGCTTTGCAATCTATGTCAACCCTCCCCTTGCCCCCCTCCCCTCCCCCAACAACACAATACATACCAGCTTTTCTAAATTACATGGGCGAGAATTGTTCTTACAGCACACTGCTTGACCCTGCAATCCTCCTGGTGTCAATCTCCCCTAGTCTCTATCCTATATATACCTGTGACCCTGCTTCCCACATCTTTGTGTGAGGCACCTGTGCCTCAGCAGACCAAAAATTGCCACATCCCTATACTTTTCTCTTGCTGTCTCTTCCTCTGAGCCAATAGTCTTTCTTCCCTCCATCACTATCTACCTCTCTCTGCCCACATATTCGTCTCTCCCTCTTCTCCTGACACAATCCCACAAACAGCTTTGGTGTAGGACTGGGACAATATAGTTAGGCAGCACACTATGGATAGCTGCATATGTGTATATGGGTGTTTTTTTGTTAGTTATTTCTAAAGTCTGAGCAGCAACATTTCCAATTTTGTTTATGTGCATTTTGACCACTGAGTGCCTTAACTATATGGTGAATCATTACATTTACTCATCCTATTAGATGCTATACTCAATTGTTTATGAAAGAGTAATATTTGCAATTATTTCATATATTGAAGACAGCTGGTTTGGACTTATCTCACTATCAAGTGGTGATACAAGTCTTCACAACCAGTAATAAAGAAAATTACTTGGATGTGTCTATCTTTCCATCCTGCATCCAGGCTATTTTCAGCATTAAGTTGTCTACTCTCCAGGCTTTTATGAACTGATTGGCTAATATAGTCACTGTACATTAAAGGAAAGTATTTTGATATTTTGCTAAATGTCACAAGTTCAGATGCATAGCTTACATGTTGGTAAGAGGATCATAGTCTAGTGATCACTCAGCGTGTGGTTAAACTGATCAGAGGGATTCATCATGTCACTTTTTCAGTTGTACAGTTTATTTATTTATACAAGTGTGCTTATCTAATGAAGAATATATGGTAGTATGTCATACATATCACAACAGATGGAAGTGTTCATTTACATTATTGTTTTACTTACTGGAATTCTTAGCACAAAGCTGTTCATTTTGCTTCTGCAATATGTCATTTTCTTTACTTTTTTCTTCTAGCTGTTTGCTTAAGGTTACAAAATCATTGTTCACAGCATGCAAATTATCTTGTGATGATTTAAGTTCTGCTTCCCTTTGATCAAGTTGTATGCATACCACATCCAATTTTTGCAAGAGAGCACCTATGTGTAGTTCTGCAGACTGCAGGTCATGATCCTTGTTTCTCATTGCTTCGATAAGTTCTTCTTTACATTGTTTTTCCTATTAAATTCATACAAATTCATGTGGTTAGTGGAATTTTTAGTCCATAAGTCATGAAAGAAAAAAATAAATGTGAAGTGATATGTGGACAAAAATGCAAAACAATTTTCATAAAAATTAAAAGCTATATGAAAATAACCATTCTAATTTCATATGTCAGTCATAACAGTCAACATAACACAACAGAAGGGAGAAGTGCACATTTAGGATATTCTAGGTGTCAGTTAAAGTGCCTATATTGCATCACATAATGGAACACCCAGAATGGAATAAACATAATATTATGAAAAGGATGGATTACTACTTACCATACAGTGGGGATACTGAGATGCAGACAGGTGCAACAAAAAGACTGCTAAACAAGTAAGCTTTCAGCCAAAAGGCCTTCTTCTGAATTAGACAACACACACACACACATTATAAGTGAATTGTTTTTCTAGATATGAACAGTAGTGTAGAATCTGAACTGGCAGCATATATCATATTTTGGATTATGTGGGCAACATTTGAGCTGCTATTTAGAGGTATTGGTACAAACATAACTGTCATCTAGTGACTGAAAAAAAAATCTTTGCCGTTGATTAGAAAAGGAAATTTTAAAGGAAAGAAATATGTTTAACTGATACACTTGTTAATTACTATTAGCATAAAGGTGAATTTCTTGTGGTGACATTTTACAGTTCTTTGGTAAATGTTTAAGTAACTGAGCATTGTTTAGCATGTATGGGTGAGTAAGACAATAAATACTAAGTGATTATTGATACATAAATGTGAGCTGTCATCATTGAGTGGTGTTCTGTTGCACTCATAAATGTTAACTATATAGTTGTATAGTTGGGATTAGCTTTTAAAAAGAAACTTTACCAGTGGATGTGGTTAAATAAGTAGTGAAGGCTAGTGCTTTTTAAGTGATTTATTGCTGTTAAACTTTCATTTGTGCTATATATAATGCATGAGTACTTGCACTACTAAGTATTGTCCAGTGAGTGATGTATGTAGGGACTTCAGAAAATCACTTACACATGCTGTTCTGTGCTAAGACCACAGTGCGACAATAGTGACACATTGTCAAAAGAGATTACATGTTTTGGGTTACCAGCAGACAAAGTCCTGCTGCAATATGGTTAATAGATGCATTACTGTGAGAGAGTGAAATGGCACTGTGGTAATGGACCAAATACAAAGTCATGTTCAGCCATAGTGAAATGTGGCCAACAATTTGACTAACAAGGGGAGGCTGCCAATTGTGAAAGTCAGATTCGATTCATACTGCACATAATAAAAGATCATGGCCAGAGGTGTAATGTGGCAAAGCACCAAGATGCACTTCTCAGCCGTTGTCGAGAAAATCGAGTTAAAAGAAACCGTTGCGGTGAAATACTCTCTACGATTAATGATTTTTCTACAGCGTAATAGCGCAGCGGTAAGCGCTGGGGTTCGTAATCCGAAGGTCGCCGGATCGAATCTTGCGCCATCCAATATTTTTTTATTATTAGTTTTTTGCAATTCATATATATATATAAACTATTAATGAATTGCTTATGCATATATATATATATATATATATATATATATATATATATATATATATATATATATATATATATATATATATATATATATATATATATATATATATATATACTATTAATGAATTGCTTATGCATGTTGGTGAAGGCGGATCGCTCTCCAATTGTACCGCCTCCATTTTTCCGTTTGTTTAACAGGGTGTACCAAAGCTGTCCCGTCCGCACTGATTTTCGACGATGTTACAAGTTGCGCTAGGGACCGCATCTACCTTCTTTCAAAGTTAGCAGGCAACTACGCTGTTATGAGGCGGCTCGTTTCGGCCCATTCAACATCTGTCCTTCAAGTGTAACGAGGAAGTAACGGAGTTTATATTTCGTACCTGCCACTGCAAGTTTGTGTTCGTGGGGTCTCTATTCTAATTCGAACGTTTGACTTACGCTATACGTATTCGTTTCTACATCTTCCGTTAGCTATACGTGGTTAACATTATGAAGACAATTAATAACATTTGTGAAATACAACTTTGTTTGCGGAAAACATAATGATGTTCGAAGTCGCCAGTTTTTCCACGACAAACGACTTTCAACAACTTATTATATGCATAATTGTTGCAACTGATTGCCGGGAATATATATATATATATATATATATATAGGTTTGGTTTATCGCGAATGGACCCAGAAGGATCACGCAAAGCTTTCTGACGTCGTTTCTTCCATACTTCTTTCATTCGTTCTCCATGTTTTCTTTTTCTTTCTTCTGTCCATTTTGTTCCTGGTCTCTTTAGTGCTTCCTTCTCCGACAATACAATCCACTTTTCCACCTTATTTCTAAAAGTTTTTCTATCTTTGACATCTTTAAGTTCAATATTTGCTTTTTGTAAATCTAATTTTACTTGGCTAATCCATGGTGTTGTTGATTTGACTTTTTCTATGTAAGTGAGAATTCTGTTGGTGAGTCGTGTGGGGGGAAGTCTAGTGACATGTCCATAAAATTTTAATCTTCGCCTTCTTATGTCTGCTGCCAGGTTTGATATAGTTTCTGTGGTTCTTCTTGATTGTATCCGGTATCCTTCTTCTGTTAATTTTGGACCTAAAATCTTTCTCATAATTTTGCGTTCTTCTTTTAGTATTTTTTCTAAATCACATTTTGTGTGGAGTGTGAGCGTTTCACTAGCATATAGTGCTGCTGGCTTAATTACTGTGCAGTAGTGTCTGATTTTTGTGTTCGAGGAGATGCATTTTTTATTGTATATTTCATGTGTCATACCATATGCTCTCTTCATTTTCTGTTGTCTGATCTTCTGTGCAACTTTCTCTCCTCCGGTTGGCTCCAAAATTTCACCTAGGTATTTAAAATGTTTTACTCTATTTATTTTTCCATATTTTGTGTTCAAACTGTGTATATGGAATTTCGTACAGAAAAATTCTGTCTTTTGAAACGAAATTTGTAAACCTACTTTATCCGCGCATTCCTTAAGGATCTCTATTTGTTTGGTGGCGATTTCTTCATCATCTGCAAGTATGGCCAAGTCGTCCGCGAATGCTAAACAAGATATCTCCACGTTGTCTTTGGTTCTACCAAGATGGATTGGTTTCCAGTAGGATTGATTTTTTAATTCTTTTTACCATTCCTTAATGACTTTATCCAGGACTATATTAAACAGAAGTGGAGATAGCCCGTCACCTTGACGTACTCCAGTTTTTATGAGAAAAGGTTCAGAGATTTCTCCCCTGAATTTAACTTTAGATACAGTGTCTGTCAGTGATTCTTTGATAAGCCTTAGTGTTTTGGAGTCAAGTCCAAGTTCCTCTAAAATGTTAAACAAAGATAGCCGGTCAATTGAGTCATAGGCTTTCTTAAAATCTACAAATGTACAAATTATGGGGGCATTTCTAATTGCTTTGTGTTTTAATATTGTCTTTAAATTAAATATTTGTTCTATGCCTGAGCGACCGGGGCGGAAGCCTGCTTGATAATCACCAATTTGGCGTTCCAGCTGCTCTTGTGTTCTTTTCAGCAGGCATGTTGAGAGAATTTTGTAGGTGACTTGTAAACGTGAGATTCCCCTGTAGTTATTGACATTTGTTCTGTCTCCTTTTTTATGTAACGGGTGAATAAGGGCACATTTCCAATCCTCTGGTAATTTTTCTGTTTCCCATATTTTTGTTATTATTTTTGTGAGTTCTTGCAACGTCTTTGGTCCTAGGTTTTTTAATAGCTCTGCAACAATGCCATCTTCGCCAGATGTTCTATTATTTTTTAAGTTTTTAATGTGACATTTGATTTCTTCCTGTGTTGGTGGTAATGAATCCGGTTGAGCGTTGGCACTGATTTCTTTGGGAAACCTTAAACTAGGTTCTGGGCAATTTAGTAGGTTAGAAAAATATTGAGCCAATACTTGACAGTTTTCCTGGTTTGTTAGGGCTAATTTACCATATGGTTTTCTGAAACATAAATTTTGAGGGATATATCCTCGTATTTTATCTGCGAAAGTTCTGTAGAAGTCTCTTGTATTATAGTTTTGGAAATTTTCCTCTATGGCATCCAGTTGTGCCTTTGTGTACTTCCTTTTTGCTTGCCTAATAGATTTTGAAACCTGTTTTCTAACCTCGTTAAATAAATGTAGACTTTCTTGTGACTTTTTACTGTTATATTCTTGAAATGCCTTTTTTCTCCTTTCCAATGCATTTTCACAGTCTGAATCCCACCAAGGGTGTTTGAATATCTTTTTCAAGGGAATAGTTTCCTTAGCTATTCGCGTGATTTTAGAATGAAATTCTTCCCATGTGTTTGCCGTTTCCTTCTCCCATTCTTCTTTTACTTTAGATTCTTTAATCTTCTTGGTGTCATATTTCTGTATTTCTGTTTTCTTCTGATGACTTCTTCGTGCTGTAAACTTGATTTTAATTCTAGTTAGGTAATGGTCTGAATCAATGTTTGCTCCTCTGCGTACTTGGACGTCGTAAATTTCTTTTTGTACTGGGTATGAAATCGCCACATGATCTATTTGAAACTCGCCAATTTGTTGTATAGGAGATCTCCATGTCTTTTGTTTTCTTGGACATTTTCTTAGAGATGTTGACATTATCTTCAGGTTATTCTGCTTACATAGTTCGACGAGCATTGTACCATTTTTATTGGTAAATTTATGTGCAGGATATTTGCCTACGGTTTTTTGATGGATTTTCTCTCTACCAATTTGGGCATTAAAATCGCCGAGTAGAACTTTTGTATCATCTTTTGGAATCTTGGCCATTATATTCTCAAAATTTTCCCAGAACTTTTCTGTTTCTATGGGGTTTTTCTTGTTGTCTCCGTTTGTGGGAGCATGAACATTAACCATTGTGTATGTTTTGTTGGCACATTGTAAGCGCATCGTCATTATCCTATTATTTACGGGAGTAACTTCCTTGATGGAGCTGAGCACGCTCTTGTGTATGATAAACGCCACCCCGAGATGGGGGGCTCCTCTTCCGATTCGTTTATCCGTCTTGCTCTTAAAGATGCAATAGTTGCCATAATCTGATGTTTCTTCATCTGTAAAACGTGTCTCCTGTAAAGCTAGTATTACTATCTTTTGCTTTTCAAGTTCTGTTGTAAGGTTTAGAAGTTTTCCTGGTTGGATTAATGTATTTATGTTAAAGGTTCCAATGTATGTAGGTGTTTTAAGTGGAAGTTTGCCAGAGAGCTCCGACTTTCTCTGATGTAATCGTGTAAGTCCAGGTTCCCCAGAATCCGAATTCCTGGTTGCCATCTGTTGATGGGTGGATTGGCTACCACCTGGGGTAATGTTGTTATTACTTGCATGAGTCATACTTGCTTGTAATCAAGTTGGTCCAGTGTTTCCACTGGGTGCTTAGAACCAGGGATTGTTAGTTCCTGGCGCATTATGACCAGCCGCACATTGTGTGAACAGACGCTGACCAGGATGCCGATGGTTCCCACTTCAGACGCGTCCTGGATTTGGGTGTTGACAGTGCTTATTGTAATGGCGGCACTTACTCACCATGACACAGCAACGTCTTCGGGTTCTGTGGTTTTTGAATGAGTGTGACCCTTGCCAAAAGTCACCCTCCCACACCCTCGTGATGCTGCCGCCTTGGTCCGGGACTGCTTATTTGGGTTTCCCCTTATTCGCAGCTGTCCACCATATCTGATGGATCGTTCGCTATCCGCCACCTGCTCGGCTCGGCTAGGGGGTATATATATATATATATATATATATATATATATATATATATATATATATATATATATGAATTACAAAAAACAAATACTAAAAAAAAAAAGTTGCATGGAGCGAGATTCGATCCGGCGACCTTCGGATTACGAACCCGAGCACTTACCGCTGCACCACCACGCTGTAGAAAATTACTAATTGTAGAGAGTATTTCACCGCAACGGTTTCTTTTAACTGTCGATTTTTCTCGAGAACGGCTGAGAAGGGCATCTTGGTGCTTTGCCACATTACACCTCTGGCCATGAGCTTTTATTATGCGCAGTATGAATCGGATCTGAATTTCACAATTGGCGGCCTCCCCTTGTAATCCTGCACAGATATAGGTGATCCTGATCTGCCATACAGCCTAGATCTTGCACTATGCTATTTCCATCTTTTTGGCATGTTGATAGAACATCTGGGGGTTGAGATTTCTCAGTGATGAGGACATGCCCATGGCAGCTCTCAAATGTTCTTTGACTAAGGAGAGGATATCTGTTGTCAACGAACTGAACAATTTGTAAAACTTTCTGGCCACTGTTTAGAGAGACGTAGTGACTATATTGAAAAATAGGTCACACGTATGTGTCACTTTGAAGTGTACTGAAACATTCAGTAAAACTAACTTTGCCTGCCTTAATAATGTGAAACTTACTTTTTGAAGTCCCCTTGTAACTGACTTGATCTGCTAGGTAATTCTGTACAATTAAGCAGTTATGTATATTTTTGTCTCACACTTGTTGGCCAGAGAAAAAAAATGTAATCATGTTTATATGGCTGAGAACAAAATAACTATAGTATTACTGTACACTGCTCGACATTGTAAATAATTATTTTTGTTGGTTGTGAAACCTTGTTCTCAATAAAATTAGCTTCAATATCACATCTTACCTCTACAGTGATTATTTTTGAGAACATGTTATTAAATCAATTTGAGGTTAATTACTTTACTTTTGAAAAATGAAATTTCAGATAATATTGATAATTTGTATTGGAAAACTAAAGTTGAAAATGTTTCTAATGCACTAACAGGTTGTGTTGGAGCCAATTAAGTTTTCAAATCATTTGTGCACTGAAATTAGATATAAAGATTTTCAGTACATCACATCTTCCAGCCCTCAGATATGAAAGAAAAGACATTTTAAAATATTTACCACAAAAGCTGCTTATTATTTATCAGCTGACTAGTTTTGGGCTCTGCCCATTTTCATGAGCCACATATTTTGGATATGGGATAAGTTTGGTGTGGATAGGTTTTTTTACATCATCATACTTAAATATATTTCAGATTTGCATTGATCTATGGTGGATAATGAAGGTACCATTATTAAGAAAAATATATTTTATGCTCATGCATTTACATACTATGGTAAGCTGTAACTACAATTGTGACATCCATTAAACACTGATTGAGCTATATTTAGGTGTGATGACTTAAATAGAACTCTCCAAATTAATCTTAACCCAGATAAAAGATAGGTGGTTTGTATAAATGGGCAAAACACTAATTTAGTCAGCCAGTAAATAATTAGCAGCTTTGGTGTTAACCATTTAAATGTCTTTTCTTAAAATTAGGTGTTAAAAGGGTTTTCATCAAAATATTAAATGGCAAGTTCTTTTACTAAAACATTGTTAATTTGTGCATTTATGAACAAATTGTGATATTTTACAGTGCTTTGTAACATCAAATATTTGGTTTTCATATTTTCTTCTTTTTGTTGGACCATGCTATTTCAACTGTGCTTGCCTTACATTTTCCCCTGCCAGGATTCCCACATATTTTTTCCATGCTGAGCCTACTGCTTCATTCCATGTTTTTCTAGTCTTTAAAACTCACCTTTCTTGGAAACCAAGGTACTCTTGGAGTTACTTTTTGAGCAGAATGTGTTTATGATCATCCTCTGGGGTTATACCCATTTCTGAATTGTAAGCTACTGAAGCAAATCTGCAAGTGTAATGAAAGTAGTAATAGATAAACCACACCTGGAAGACTAATAGTGGTAAAAGAGCACATAGGAATTATGTACAGTATGCCCAGAGGATGGAGAGTGGTGTGAGAGCAAACCTGAAAGAACACAGTAGAAACATTGCACCTGGAGGACAGATATGAGAGCAAGAGCATTGGAACAGTAAAAGGTTGTACTTGGAGGGTATACAGGGGTGTAGAAATGGTTGAGAAAAAGGAATGTTGCACCTGGAGGGTGTATGTGAGTGAATGAGCATTGAGAAATTTGAAAACAAGTGTGATTATTAGGCACAGGAAGGAAAATCCAAAATTGGGCGCATGAATTAGGCACAGGGAGAATATGTGTAAAACTTGCGAATGGATTGGGCACAGAAAAGGCAGTCAGAAAATGTATGATGTTTTAGGCCCTGAAAAGAAACTTGGAAAAGGTGTGCATGAATTAAGCATTGAGAGCAAACCTGACAAGTAGGAGGTAAATAAATGTAAATGTCGTGTGACTAGGGCCTCCCGGCAGATAGACCATTCGCTGGGTGCAAATCTTTTGATTTGACACGACTTCGGCA
Organism: Schistocerca piceifrons; assembly: GCF_021461385.2. Taxonomy (NCBI): domain Eukaryota; kingdom Metazoa; phylum Arthropoda; class Insecta; order Orthoptera; family Acrididae; genus Schistocerca; species Schistocerca piceifrons. Next base: position 1,020,120,741 of record NC_060138.1, on the reverse strand, counting down.
ACTTGTGTGATGATGGGGATGAAGTGATGATGATTAGGACAGCACAACACCAAGTCCCTGAGCAGAAAAAGTCCCCGACCCAGCCGGAAATCGAACCCGGGCCCTTAGGATTGACATTCTGTCGCACTGACCACTCAGCTACTGGGGTCGCACAAGTGGGAGGTATAGCATGGAATCCTGACATGTTGGTAATAATGGTTCCAATGACTGAGTGTGTGGTAAAGCACAGGAAGTGCAGGAAAAATAATAGGCATGAGGTTGGAGTGTGGGAAAAGGACAAGATATGATTATTTAGACTACTTATTGATGATAGCAAGGAATGTTGGGTTCAGTTACATCTAAGATGAAAGCCCATTGGTGGGAGTTGCTGGAAGTTCCATGCACGCTGAAATGCAGTTCCAAGCATGGACAAGAGTGGTACTTGGTTCTGGTGCTGTGCCAGAAGTGAGAAGTTGTGGCGTTGCTGTGTGGAGATGTTTGATCCTGGAGACATGTCAGGGCAGTGTCTGGGTACCTCCAGTGCCATGGTGACATGGGGTACCTTCTCCAAAATCTGTTCTTGTGTGTGCATGTTATGCAACAACTACAGAATATGGGGTTGCAACTAAATCAATGAGGAATATACCACAAGGAGAACTGTATATTACAACACCATGAGCATGTAACACACTTGTAAAGACAATGTCCACTTAGGGTAGAAAACACAAGTGCAGCTAAGAGACACAGAAATCCTTCTTGCTAAATGATATGGGATGGAAAGTTAGAAAATGTTTGTTATCATTGCTTAATTACAGAGGAAAAAAATGATGAAGTCATTGTCAGGAACTGGGACAAAACTGAAACCCACTGCCAACTGTGGGATGAAAAATGTTGAAACCCCTGAAGCCGTTGCCAATGGTGTGACAAACTGGAAACCAGTTGCCAATGGTGAGGTGAAACGGGAAAACCTTATCCTCATTGCCATTTGATATGACCAGTGCTTAGGCTGATATGAAAAGATTAAGGCCCAGGTACACACACAACAGAGAGTTCATTATTAATATCATAAAAGTACACTTCTCAGTTCTGAAACTGTGATATGGAATGAACACAAAAGTAATCTTCCTAAAGTCTCTCTTGTTGTTACATTACTAATTGTTTTAACCAAAGTTCAATTACTATGTCTTGATGAATCACCAGTTCAAGGAAAAATAACAGAAAGTCTAAATGCAAAGTACCACAATGTAGAATGGCGGCCTCAGAAACCAAATAAACTATTTTCTAATCTTTTTTTATTTCTTTTGCATGTCTAGTTCCATAGGACAAAATTGAGGAGCAAATCTCCAAGGTCATGGAACATATCAGTACATGAAATTACAACTTAAAAATAATAACAGGCAAAATAAAATGCTTATGAACACACAAAAGGCAAGCCATAAGTTTTTGTGAATGCAATCAACAACATAACACAAGAATCAGCTTAATTTTTCAAGGAACTTCTTGAAGAATAGGTGTGACCCATGAGGAAACTCTTAAGTTTCAGTTCGAAAGTACAGGGATTAGTAGTAAGATTTTTGAATTCTTGTGATAACTTACTGATGTAAAGAGTATGCAGCATTATACCACACACCTTCCTGCACTAGAATCAAGGAAGTGCGATCCAAATGAAGATTGGATTTCAGCCTAGTATTAACTGAATGACAGCAGCCAATTCTTGGGAATAAGTTGATACTGTTAACAAGTGATGGTAGTAAAGAATATATATTGAGTGGCCAATGTCAAAATACCCAGACTTATGAACAGGGGTTGACAAAACATTCACGAACATACATCACTTATTGCCCAAACCGCCCATTTCTGAGCAAAAATATCCTTTGAGAATGTAAAGAGTTACCCCAAAATGTAATACCATATGTCATACGTGAATGAAAATAAACACAGCAGACTACTTTTCATGTTGAAATATCACTTACTTCGGATACCATTTGGATAGTAAAAATGGCAGCATTAAGTCTTTGAACAAGACCCCAGACATGGGCTTTCCACAACAATTAACTATCTATCTGAACAACAAGAAATTTGAACTGTTTAATTTCACTGACCATACGAGGGTAATCTCAAAAGTAAGGTCTCCTATTTTTTTATAAGTACATAGATCTGTTTATTTCTACAATGGTTTACATCAGTTCACAGCTGGAACATTTAGCTATTTTTCGAGATAATCACCATTTCTGTCGATGCATTTTTGTAGACTCTGTGGCAGTTTTTGTATGCCCATGTCATACCAGCTCACTGCCATGCTGTTCAGAAAGTTATGAACCTCTTCTTTCATCTGATCATCGGAGCTGAATCGCTTTCTGGCCAAATGTTCTTTTAACCAAGGGAACAAGTGATAGTCACTGGGCACCAAGTCAGGACTATAGGGTGGGTGGGTGATTATGTTCCACTGAAACTGTTGCAGGAGAGCAACAGTTTGCTGAGCAATGTGTGGGTGAGGGTTGTCATGGAGAATGTGTACAATTAACGCTGACAGGTACCTTGGGACTCTGAAAACACTCAAATGGACAATTCAGAACTGGAGAAGAGGAATGTTGAGCAAGGGCATACACATTCTCCATGATCACACAACAGTTTCAGTGGAACATAATCACCCACCCACCCTATAGTCCTGACTTGGCACCCAGTGACTATCACTTGTTCCCTAGGTTGAAAGAACATTTGCCTCGAAAGTGATTCAGCTCTGAAGACGAGATGAAAGAAGAGGTTCATAACTTTCTGTACAGCATGGGAGCTCGCTGGTATGATATGGGCATACAAAAACTGCCACAGTGTATACAAAAATGCATCGACATAAATGGTGATTATGTCAATAAATAGCTAAATGTTCAAGCTGTAAACTGATGTAAACCATTGTAGAAATAAACAGGTCTATGTACTTATAAAAAATAGGAGACCTTACTTTTGGGTTACCCTCGTATGCCCATTCTGTGAAATTAAAATGTCAGGTTTTGTTGGATTGTATGTTAGAAACTGCAAATACTGAGTCATACTGTGATTTATCATTAATTTATTTTCTACAAGCCATGAACTTATGTCATGAACTGCATTATTTGAAACAGTGCCAATGTTGCACAGAACATCCTTTACTACCAAGCCAGTCTTATAAGCAAACAGAAATATTTTAGAATCACCTATAATACTAGAGGGCATATATTGTTTATATAAATAAGGTACAGGAGCGACCCGAGCATAAGGGCTCTGGGGCTCGCCCCCTCCCCCCCCTCCACCCCCCCCCCTCCCCATTTGACTGTGCCTAACTCAGACCCCACATCATAGCCATTCTCAACACTGTGGATAGTGACCTTTTGCTGTCTATTGCTAAAGTAAGAGGTGAACCAATTATGAGCTACTCCTGTATTTCATGCTTGTCCAACTTCTGGAGCAATTTTTTGTAATTAACACAATCAAACACCTTAATTAAACTAAAAAGGATGACTAGCTTTTGAAACCTTTTGTTTAATCCATCCGGTACCTCAAACAGAAAAGAGAATATAATATTTTCAGTTGTTAAGCCACTTCTAAAACCAAACTGTACATTTGATAGCGAATTATGTAAAATAAAATGATCAATTATAGTTAAATACACATCCTTTTCAATAACTTTGGCAAACACTAATGGCATAGAAACAGGTCTAAAATTTTCTGCATTATCCCTTTCTCCCCTTTTATAATGCAGCTTTACTACTGAGTGCTTTAATCATGCAGGAAACTGACCATTCTTGAATGAAAAATTGCAAATATGGCTAAGTACAGGGTTAACATGTGTAATACAGTACTTTAATATTCTACTAGATACTCCATCATATCCACAAGAGTCCTTTAGTCTTCAGTGATTTAATTATTGACTCAATCTCCCCTTTGTCAGTATCACAGTGGAATATATCAGACATCAGTCTCAAAAAAGTATTTTCCATGAGAGTTGTATGACTCCCTGTAGGAACTAAGTTTTTATGTAATTCACCAGCAATTCTCAGAAAATGATTATTAGATACTTTTCATATATCTGACTTATCACTAACAGAAACATTTTTACTATGAACTGACTTTATATTGTTGACCTTGTGCTGCTGACCAGACACTTCCCTCATGACTTACGATATGGGTTTAATTTTATCCTATGAATTAGCTACTCTTTTTGCATACCACATAGTGTTTGACTTTGAAATAACATTTTTAAGCACCTTACAATACTGTTTGTAATGAGCTACTGTAGCTTGATTGTGACTACTTCTAACAGTTTGATATAGATATCCTTATCCCACTAGTCAGCCACCTAGGCTGCTTTTTGCTACTAGTACCCTGTTTCTAATGGAAAGCAACTTTCAAATAACATAAGAAATGTGTTAAGAAAAGCATTGTATGAGGGTCATTCAATAAGTAATGCCTCACATTTTTTTGCTCAGTATGTATTTATTGTTAAGAGTCAGAATTTGGTGACAATATGCATCAACATGTATTGTCCGTGTTCTATTTTTCTACGTAGTCTCCATCACATTCTATGGCCATACACCAACATTATGGAAGAGCATGCATTCTGTGCCAGTAAAAGCTCTTGCCCTGTAGGCATAGCCATGTTTACACTGCATGACTGACACTGTCATCATCTTCAAAATGTGTTTCCCATAGAGAATCTTTAAGTGGCCCAAAGAGATGGAAATCTGAGGGTGGCAGGTCTGGACTGTAGGGTGGATGAGACTATGATGTCCAACCCAATTTAGCAATGTGTTCGCGGGCAGTTTCTGCATTTCATGAGGCTGTAACTTTCTTTAACCATCGCCTAACTGTACTATCAACTGCAGCATCACCATACACTGCACACAAATGCTTAAGGATGTTCACCACGGTTTCTTTTTCTGCACTCAAGAATTCAGTAACAGCGCACTGCTTGTAATGTGAGTTGTATGTAGATGCCATTTCAATGCTGTACTATGGCACTGCCACCTGCCAGAATGGTTCAAAACTTCACCACTGCACAGAACGAACACCAAATGTGACTCACCAACAAGTATGTTTGTCTGTGTATATTAGTAGCGTTTTAGAAAAAATTTGGGGCATTACTTAATGAATGACCCTTGTATTTGTCATCTATGCTACTGGCACTATAAATATCCTGCCACTCTTGTTCCTTAATGAGGTTTAAAAAACTCTCTATTACCACTGGATTAGCTTTTCTACGTAAAATTTATCCATACAAGTGTGTGATCTACACTTAACTGATAAATGTATTAGTATCACCTTCATCAATTCATGTTCAAGACTGTGCGTCTGAGACTGTGCCTCATTCAATTTCTTGTTGGTACTTGCACACTCTGCATGCAGAGATTGCAACTCTTGCTGTGCACTGGATAATAGTTTCTTATTCTGCTTTGCTCTTACTGTAGCTCTAGCTAGTTTTTGTTGTATCCTTGTAATGTGGTCTCCTGCAGTTTCCATGCTGGCACAGAGCATGCGTTCAGAGCTTCTTAATGCTGCCAGCTTCCACTGATATATGTCCACTGCATCAGCTGCTTCTACATTAGCAATCTAGAAAGCAAACAAATGAGTGCTGAGCTTGTAAACAAGAAATTTTTTTTATAAGTGAGACAGGGCTATATGAATAATTGCATAACTCTAGTGTTTTAAACACAATCTATTTATTTTCCTATGTTGTATCATGGTACAGTATAATTCATTAACATGAATCTGAAGGGACTGAAAAATCAAAGTTTGTTTTAAAAAAAAAGTTTTAAGTGGAAAACACAGATTTTAATGTTTATACATGTGCAGTAGTACAGTGATGCACAATACACTTCAGTATCACTTGCTTTACATTATTGGAGACTTCTAACACTATAAAGTGACTGTAAAAGTACAAGTACTCACAAATGACACTATTTTCTTGGAAAAAATTCAAACATGGTTCACTGATGTTCATGAGAATGAAAGTATCTTGTAATTTCACAACCAACTGTAACTATAGTGTCTGTAAACCCAGCAGTTACGTTGGATGTTGAAGCAAATTGTTCTAAACTGTCCAAGGCTGTAAACATCTACTGACATGTAGGTGGAATGGTATCTGTATTTTCCTCCTCCTCACTTTCTTCTGGTGACCCTTCTTGCATCTCAGTCACAGCTTTGGGCACATCAGATTCCACAGAAGCACATATGGTAAAACTGTCTTCTGCACTAATGAATTCCTGGAAACTAATCCCAGGGTTCACAGTGTGAAGTGGCATAATTTAACTTGTGGACATCTGCATTGTTGCTATGTCTCCAGGCTATGTTAAAGCACTTCTGTATATAATGTGACACAGAATTCCAGGCTGCTGTGATGGCTTTTATAATGCCAAACATATTACAGTTTGGGTTTGCAATATTGTTTTCAGCAGCATGAATTGCAGCTCTTACAAGTTGCTACCAATAACCTCTCTTCAAGATAGAAATAATGCCTTGGTCAAAGGACTGAAGGCAATTTGTCACTTTTTGTGGAAAATAACTGAACCTTTATGTTCGTTAGATTCAAATACTGTATGTTGTGGGCAGTACATATATCCAATGTAAGAAGAACATGACTATTTTGAGCAATCATTTGACTGATGCAATGAAGAAGCCAAGTGCAATATGGTGTGCCATCGATCCAGGCTTTCTTATGGTAAGAGCAGATGCAAGGAAAAGTATCCGTATTTATGTTTTTAAAACAACATAGTTTCTTGGCCTTACCAATAACCAAGGGATGAAACTTCTCACTGCAGTCTGCATTACATACAAGGGCAGCAGCTGCACATTGCTTGCTGTGCACTTCACCATGATACTTATCTCCTTTTATGTCCTGAGTGTGATTTGGAAAAGCTTTGTAGAAAAGTCCAGTTTCATCTATACTGAACACATCACAAGAGGCATAATTTTCTCTCTCTTCATTGAATTCAAGCAACTAGCTGTTCACACATTCTTCATTTACTTTATCTGCTTTACTACAAATTTGTACAGATGAAACTGAATGTCTCTTTTGGAACTGATACAGCCAGCCAGCAGAACAAATGAAGTCTTCACTGCCTATATTTTTGGAAATTTCATTTGCTTTTGAGTGACTTACAGGGCCACATAAGAGTATGTTAGATGAACACATATGATTGAACCATTCTAGCAATAATGTCTCAATGTCTTCATACTCTGCACTAAAAAGTTGTTTAGATTTAATTCTGGAACCTGACGTAGTAACAGCAATGATTTTTTCCTCAATTATTAATTATCATAGATGTGAATATAGGATTTTCAGATCACAATGCACTAACCTTTAATCTCATTGCAACTCCTAAGGAGGAGGAAAATAAAAAGGAGTACAAACGATTTTTCTCTACTGAAAATTGTAATCAGTTCACAAATAATTTAAAAAATGCTGTTTGGACAGAGGTCTGGGCACAAACAAACACGAATGATGCTTACAATACATTTGCTTCCACTTTTATGACATACTTTGAAATGTGTTTCCCAAAAAAGCTTTTGAGTTATAGATCATCTGAATCCAAAGGGACCTGGATTACACCCGGAATTAAAAAGTCAAGTGAAACCATGAAATTACTAAGTTTAAAGTTATAAATATGTCATGATCAGCAGTTTGTTGAGTATGTGAGGACATACAAAAAGACTTACCGCAAAGCAATAGCAAAATAAAAATTATTAAGTAATGATAGATTAATAAGGTAGGCTAGTAACAAGTCCAGAATGATGTGGAAAATGGTAAAAAAGAACCTGGGGGTCAAACTAAAGAACAGGAAATCAATCTTAAAAATAATGAAAATATCCCCATAGAAAAAGATGCCATGGCAAGCTATGTAAACAATTATTTTGTAAATATTCCCCTTACTTTAAGTAGTAAATTTAAGCAACAACTAACAGTGACGACTCCAATGGTAAATACCAGCATGATGGCAATCCCAACAGATGAGCATGAAGTCCTAAAAGTCATTAAATGCTTGAAATCCAAAATGTCCTCTGGGTTGGATGATGTACCTGTATCAATAATTAAGAAAATTGCTTCATGTGTTGTCAAACCTATAGTGCACATAGCAAACTTATCCCTTAGTGAAGGGATATTTCCAGATAAACTTAAAATCTCTAAAGTGATACCTCTATACAAAAATGGTGACAGACATAAAATAGAAAATTACCGACCTATATCTCTCCTCCCAGCCTTCTCCAAAATACTTGAGGAATTAATGAAAATCAGGGTTACAAAATATCTAGAAAAACATAAACTAATAAATAACAGTCAACATGGTTTTCGAGCAGGGCACAGTACAGAAACAGCCATATTGGACTACACAACAGAAATAGTAAGAAATTTGGAGTCAAATAAACAGGTTGTTGGAATTAATCTAGATTTATCCAAAGCCTTCGATACTGTCAACCATGTAATATTACTAGGGAAACTTGAAGCAATAGGCATCAGGGGTACTGTTAAAAAATGGTTTGAATCTTATCTGCAAAACAGGTCACAAGTTGTTGAGTTGAGGTTATTCAACAATCTTCACAATTTTAAACTCATATCTGAACCAAAACAAATTGAAATAGGTGTTCCACGGGGCAGCATTCTGGGCCCATTGTTATTTCTAATTTATATCAGTGATATACAGGCTCCAGACAGCTCAGCCGAAATTCTACTATTTGCAGATGACACGAGTATCATAATTAGTGATATAAAACAATCATTGTGTACTACAGTAGAAAAAATGCTCTCATACAGACAGTCATGGTTTTATTCAAATAAGCTGACATTAAATACAAAGAAAACAAACTTTATACAGTATGGAAGCAAGTGTCAAGGGGAAAATATGTGCCTTATGCTGGACTGCAAACAAATAGAAAAAGTGTGCACCACAAAGTTTCTGGGAATGCAAATTGACCAAGATTTAAACTGGAATGAACACAGTGTATATCTTACTCAGAAACTTAGCTCAGCATGTTTTGCCTTAAGAATAATATCCAAGGTATTTAGAAAGGAATGTATTAGAGCAGTGTGCTTTAGTTATTTCCAATCAGTTGCAAGCTATGGCATAAGTTTTTGGGGAAAAACCAGGTCAAGACTAAATGACATTTTTATTATGCAAAAAAGAGCTATTCGTATCATGGCACACAACCCACCACAAACTCACTGTAGACCCTTATTCAGACAACTAAAGATACTGACAATACCAGCAATATATATTTTTAAATGCCTGGAAATGATCAGTAAAAATAACTGTGATCTCCAAACCAACTCAAGCTACCATGATCACAATACAAGGCATTGTAAAGACTTCTACATTCCCTATGTAGCAAAAACTAGAAGTCAGAAACATGTTAGCCACTTAGGGATAAAGCTTGTAAATGCACTTCCATTTCAAATGAAAGAATTGAAAGGCAGAAATAATTTCAAGTGTGAAGTAAAAAAATACTTGATGGAAAAATGCTACTACAGTGTAAATGAATACCTGTCTCAGACTGTGGATTGAAACCTGTACTAATTTTAAAAAAATTTAAACTAATTTAATTATGTTTTCAACTTCATAATTATGGTTCTTATGAAACATCTGTTAAATATCCATAATGAGCACGTACTTTTGTTTTTGTGTAATAAGTTCTTGTACACTACTTATGTACTATGTGTATGTAATTTGTTTTGCTGTTTTGTATATGTTTGTCCATTTATGATGTGTATGTGTTGTTATGTGTTATGTGTAATCAAATGACAAATTCTATATCACGTGTGTGATCTATTGCGTGCTACATAAATAAATAGATAAAGTAGATTTGGGAATTTCAAACTGCTCTGCAATTGCTGTTTCCTTTGTACCACAGTCCACTTCATCAAGAATCTTAATCTTTACTTGTACATTTATAGCTGTATGTTTTATTGAATTTACATAAATGTACCGTACACACTGACTGTTGAGGTGATAATCATGGCTGCTGACCTACAGTACATTAGAAATGAATCAACATTGGGTATTTGACTTTGTAGTTACATTTCTTGCATTCCTTTCAGAAAAAAATTAACACTTAAAATACAATAACAACATGAGTTCATGTTACATTTAATCACTGTAGGGACCGGAAAACAGTTCATAATTCACCGTAACTGAAATTTGTGTTAACCGATAAAACTTCCCATAAGAACTAATGTATTCCTGCTGGGGTCAGTATTTGTTTTTTTTTTCTTTACATTAACCATGAGTCTGTCTTAAGTGAGTTCACACTAACGAGGTTATACTGTATAAAGTCTGATGCGGCTGCTGCTTATTGTCAGCAAATTTTGTATATAGACATTAAAAACTATCCACTATGTGCCTAAAAGGAAATTATGAAAACTAATTTATATCTAGTACTCTCTTTCTGACTGATCAGAATAGCGGAGAATAGAATATTAACTGAGCTTTCAGTATTTTTTATATAACTGGTCTCATGGAAGTATGCAATGTAGTTTTGTGCAGTAATCACACACTTCTATACAAAAACAACTATTATATAAACACCATAGGAAAAGTACTTACACAGCAATTAAAAATGATTGTTTTAACTCTTAGATAAAATGTATTTTAAAATTACTAATTTATAAGAATAGCCATCGAAAATTTGTTGTACTTTCCTGTATGCCAAGTTTATAACACTTTCTTATATTAGTTAATTGTACTGAACAACCTGTGTGTGACATCTTGTAGAACAATTTTAGAGTGAAATAGGACCCTGTTCTCCTTATTGAATTAGTCATTTCTCTTTTAATGACAACATTTAAAAAAAACTGAATTTTTTTAGGAGTTTCAAATATTCTCATAATTTCCTTTGCAGTTAGCCCTTTAAATTTTAGACCTGTGTAGTTACCAGATATTTATATACCTTTCCATGGCCTCACTGCTTTTATGAAACTTGTATTTCAGAATAATTTCCTGTAGCCTAGGAGTGTTTGGTTTTGGGGTGTTCCATACTGCTGATGAGTAATATTTTAGTGATGTGTTTTGGTAACGCCAGGCAACATTGGTAACTCCTGCATGTTTATTATCAGTTAGTAAAAGAGGGAAACATTCATCAGTTGTTTGACCATCATGCAGTGTATGAAACCAATCTATTATTTTTCTGTAGTTTCTCATATTGTTTATGTTGGTCTAACTAAGAATCCTGAGTGTATCAAGTCTTTCTGTAATACTGAAAACTGAGTTTTCTATTTTAAGTCACAGTTCTATATGGTGAGATATTCCTAAGTCTGTACCACATCCTAGGCTCTATCTGTACGAATAATTACATTTCCACTCATTCATCTAGCGCAGTGAACTTTTCATTGAGACAGCAAAAACACAATGACTGCAGAGAATTTATAATGTGATTCACTCTTTTTTTCTATTTGGGCTTATGTGTCTATATTAGCGTTACATCCACTATTATATTAATGTTCTAAATTTTACATACCACAATGGCAACTTTGTTTCACTAGAAAATTTGTTCAATATTTCCAGGTTTTTCAGGTTGAAATTACTTATTTCCCTGAACCATTTATGTTCATACGCGAAAGCAAGTTTTTATGGCTGCAAAGCAAATTTTTTAGTTTCCCATAACACTTATTATTGATTATTCCACATTAAGTTAGATTTACAGGTTTATCAACAATTCTGCAAGTAAAAAGCTCTCGTCACCATTGTTTGCCACCATTTTGTGCCATAATTTACCACTGCGCTGTAGCCAAATTTATTAAAGCAGTTTTAGAAGTCCAAGACAAAGGAGAATATGTAAATGTTATTTTCCTAAACATCATGAAGTATTTGACACAGTTGATCATGAAACACTTCTAGGTAACCTTGATGCACTGGGAATAAGGGAAAGGGGGGGGGGGGTTACAAATAAATGGTTGAGGTCTTACCTAGGAAATAGAATTCAGAGGATATACATCTCCCAAATTTTTAGTATCTCAAAATATATGGTTGTAGAGGATGGCCAGCCAGTCTGAACGCATCTTTGGATTTTTACGCAAAATGTTATTTTGAAGGTATCAGTCACATATTTCAAACACTTATCCAGCTTCACTCCTTACATCTGTACAATGCATATGCATCTGTGAGAACCACAGAATCAGCATCAGGGGTATGCTTTTCAGCACTCTACTGAATAACATTCTTCACCCAGGCAATTGATAGGGAAATTGGAAAACAAATTATGTGTAAGGTTTCTGGGGCATCTTGGAGGGCAGAGCAAAATATAGACTCCTTCTTGTACTTCAGCCTTCAGATAGAGCAAATGGCTTCCCACCATCTGCCTCTGGCTCTGTTCTTCAGGACCAGCCACCAGTCACTCAAACCTAGCTGCCTCCTCTCAAACTGCCTATTCCCTTTCTTGTATTTGAACACCTAGACTGGCAGTTGTCCTTTACTTCCACCTCAGGTGAGTCCTTCTGTGCTCCATAATCTCAGAATTAGTCCAAGTTTACTTCATTTCACTTCTTTATTTCAAAAACCTCCATTCTGATGCCCTTCTCTCCCATCATGACCAATCTGTATTTCTTGCATCTGTGCATGTGTAACATCTTTCAGATGAAGGATATCCAAAAATTGGAGTGTGTTAGGCCCAATACATTGATAGTGGGGGAAGCCAATGATGTTTACAAAATTGAATTATCAAGTGCTGTCGAAAACTTAAAGGAAATACTCGTTACCACTCAGAGTAAAACAATGGTTGTCATTGGAATTCCGCATAGACACGACCTCATAAATGATTAATGTGTAAATAAAAAATCATAAAAGCCAACAAACAGTTCAAGAACATATGTAAAATGTATGAACGCGCTCAATTTCTACCTGTTAACTACCTAGAGAGAGGCCACTTTACAAGACATGGTATGCACTTAAACAGAAAGGGAAAGAGACTTCTTAACCATAAAATTATGGAGATGTTGACAGCAACAGCAGAACCCAGATTACCATGCCAGCCACAAATAATAGTACAGTAACCACCACCAACTACAGCAGTGAAACCATAAAAAACTACAGCAACAAAAAGCCACTATCAATATCAGAAACAAAACCACCTTCATCAGCTGATACAGCACAGCCCTCATCAGTGGCAGAAATACCAGCAGCGACTGAAACACTGAAACAGGACAATCCTCATCAGATGTGGCAGGAACTACAGATGCAGCAACATCATCTCAATCCACAGCAGAACTACCATCATCAGAGACAACAACAGAGCCTTTATCACAAGTGGTGGCAGTATCAGCATTGCCAAAATCAGGACTATCATCATCACAAGAACAAGCAACAAGGGAAGAAGCAACAACAGAAGAACCAACAACATCAACAGCAGAAGAATCAATAGGAGCCACTCATAACAAGAGAAAAACTTCTTCACTACCATGCCAACTTAAGGATTTTTAGTAGAAACTGCGAGGAAAAAAACATTAAGATAAGTAACCTACAAAAAGTTGTGTCTGCCCAGTTTAGAGTAGATCAATTTGATGACATCACATCTAGAATAGCAAATAATAATCTTTTATGCATTTGAATATTGGAGGTTTGTCAAGTAATCTGGTCAGTGAGCTTCATGACTTAGAAATATTTCTAGAGAGAACAAAATGGTCTGTAAAGGTTATTTGCTTAAGTGAACATTGGCTTAGAGATGAAAATATAAATTTATTGAACAAACTTACATATTATGAAGTAGCAGCTAGGTTCTGTATAGACAATGGGTATGTTGGTTGATGTATTCTGGTGCATTCATCAGTAAAATACCAGACTAAGCAAAATTTCAATAATTTAAATGAAGAACACATATTTGAGAGTTGCTGCATAGAACTTAAGGACTATAACATGCTGGAACTCAGCATATATCGTACTTATGGTTACTCAATCTCCTCCAGTTTTCTGGCCAAACTTGAAAATTTACTCCAGCAACTCAAATTGAAAAATTATGTAAAAATATTGTTTTTTATGCTGATTTTAATATAGACTTGAGAAAAAATGACAAATTTGCCTTTAAGATGGAGGAGCTGATGTCCACACATGGTTTTATTCTAAATTTTGTACAAATAACAAGGGTAACTGCTTCATCGGTATTCTGCATAGATAACATTGCTAGTAGCTTAAACTACAGAGTAACAGAAAAATGTATAGTAAGCTTAGGTTTCTCAGACCACAGTGCTCTATTAGTGCCATTACCCTGTGTAAGCCCAAAGCACATAAAAAAGAAAATCAGAAGTTTTAGACAAGAAAATATAGAAATGTTTGTCAATAAAATCAGACTCATCTCATGGCTATTTACTGCTAAGTCCTCAGTAAATGAAAATTTCAGTAACTTTCTGTAGGCCTTCTTGATGGTGTTCAATGAATGCTTTCCTTTTATAACTATAAAAACTGACACACCTAAGAAGGGTTCATGGATAACAAGGGGTATTCAGAGTTCAAGCCTGAGGAAAAGAGAACTTCATATGGAGGTGAAAGTCAGTTGAGACCCAGAATTCTTAAATTATGTAAGGCAATATAAGAAAATCTTTGATAAAGCTGTCAGACAAGCCAAAAACTTGGTGAATAATAATTACATTTCAAATGCTAAAAGTAAGTCTAAAGCAATATGGACCATTGTAAAGAATGAAATAGATATCAAAAAAGATAGGCAACAGAAACTTGAATTGGTGATTGAAGGTGAGACTTTTTGGGATCCTACACAAATCTGTGAAGTGTTTAACAGCCACTTCATAAATCCATGTAAAACTGATGAACTTTCACTGTCAAACATGTACCCTGTTTCCAGTTTATGTAAATCCACTAAATGTAAATTCAGCCATATATCCTACTCTGAAGGAGCTTAAATCACAAAGTCCTTGAAGAATTTAAATTCTGTAGGTTGGGATGAAATTCCTACAAAAATAATAAAGACAGTCACCCATAGTATTGCACATCCTCTGTCCCTTATAATGAATCAATCTTTTGAGGAAGGATGTTTTCTCAATAGACTGAAGTATGCAGAAATATGACCCATTTACAAAAAAGGCAGACATGATGAAGTGAGTAATTATCGACCAATATCATTGTTATCATTATTTTCCAAAATATTTGAAAGAGCTGCATGTTACTAAATAGTTAACTATAATAATCTGCATAATATTATCCAGAACAATCAGCATGGTTTCCAAAGAGGACACTGCACTGTGCAAGCCATTAATGAACTTATTACAAAAATTAGTAGTAGTCTAGATAAAAATATTAATGTATTGGACATCTTTTGTGACCTATGTAAAGCCTTTGACAAGTAGATCACAAACTATTACTTTGCAAGATACAAGCATATGGTTTTAGTGACAATTCGCTGAGATGGATGCCATCTTACCTAATAAAAAAGAAACAAAGAATAGTAATAGAAGAAACTGGTAAGAGATTCTTCTCAAGCTGGAAAGAGACAGAACAAGGTGTGCCACAAGGATCTATCCATGGGCTAATATTTTTCTTGTATTATATAAATGACCTGCTGACTAACATAAATTCAGACACTATTCTTTATGCGGATGACACTACAGCAATAGTCTGTTGCAAGGAAAGTGAAAATTTAATTAGTCATCTTCATTAAGCCTGGGTGAGAAATAATGGTCTGAAATTAGATCTAACAAAGACACAAACCTTTCACTTTACCACAAAAAAGCTGTATAGGATATACTAGAAATACCATATGAGGACAATCACCTTTCCACCACAAACTGTACCAAATTTCTCGATGTAATGCTGAACAAGAATTCATCATGGACAGATCATGTAGATGCCATGTGTCATCATCTAAATGTCTAATTTTGCAATGAATGTTATAAGCAGTGTAACAGGAACACCAGTCAAAAAAGTTGTATATCATGCATATTTTGTGTCTGTGATTAGATACGGTATAATTTTTTGGGATCAGAGTAACCAAACTTACAGAGAGTCTTTTGGCTACAGAAAAAAAATCATTAGAACCATGGCAGGTGCAGAAAAAAGACAATTGTGCAGACCTCTGTTCAAGGCCCTTGATCTTATGACTGTTCCTGACCTCTATAGCTATGAGAAAATTAAGTTTTCTAAACAAAACCCACAACTTTTTGAGGATAACCTGTTTAAGCATGATTATGAAACAAGAAATAATATTGGTATAAGTTACCAACTCATAGACTAAAACTGCTGGATAAGACACCTTACTATATGGGTATGTTGTTGGGAAATAAAGGCTGTGAAAAGTTTAAAAAGTTATGAACCAGAAGGATTTGGACATCATTTAAAAAAATACCTAGCAAGTAAATATTATTACAGTGTAGAAGAATTTATGACTGACTGTCACAAATAACTGTGCCTGATGTTATATTTTACTCTGTTCTTGTATAAAAGCACTTTAAGTAAATACTTATTCTTAATTTTACTTTATTTTCAACATGATTATTTTAAATAATTTTCTGGTACTTAAAATTACAAAATACATGTAATTATTCTGTATACTTACAATTAGAAAGTAGCTTTATAATGAGGACTCGCCTATGTCACAATCATCTGATTGGATGCGACATGAACTTCTACACAATTAAAAAAAAAATAAATAAAACAAGTCTTAATGTGCATAATGTGATCATATTTTCTATGTGTTTTTAGATATTTATGTTGATCAGCAAGTAAAATGAGGCGAATGTATCAAAGCAATTGTGAAAAATGTGTAGGAGTGACAAGTTGATAGTTGACAGGACACTGAAACACTCTCTTTGCGAATGAGGTTCTTTGGAGAAAAGGAGTGTTATTTTTACCACATTAATGTATATTTGTATTGTGGTCATGCGACATAATAAAAGTGATCAATTCCGGTGTAAAATCCATGCACGCATTTTCTTTTATGTAG
The DNA here is from genome assembly GCF_021461385.2 of Schistocerca piceifrons. Taxonomy (NCBI): domain Eukaryota; kingdom Metazoa; phylum Arthropoda; class Insecta; order Orthoptera; family Acrididae; genus Schistocerca; species Schistocerca piceifrons. Next base: position 1,020,103,860 of record NC_060138.1, on the reverse strand, counting down.
TGTAATTACTCCTACATAAGTGGTGATCCCGGAACTATAGTGGTGTGGCAGTAGACAAGTTTCTTTACACAGTTTCCACGCCTTCTCATATCGACTTGTTGTCTGCACAGAATCTCTTCTGCGACATCGATGGTGTCATCCAGAATATCAAGAATGAGCTTGACATGATGCAGCAAACACCTCAGTCCACAGTGCCATGGATTCCTACACCTCATACCGAGTTCGTCCACGACGTTACATTTCCAACCGCGCCGCTTGTACCATTGGTTCCCATGCCGCTGCCACAGAATATTGCCTCACACAAACAGCCTGCAGGACATGCCGATGTCAAACCAAATATACTCGCATTTTCATCACCCACATCGGTGTAGTTCCCACGAGTTTCAGACTTTCTGTTCGCTGGCTCTTTCGGCCCACCCACATCGTGATTACAAATTCGGCCCCCGCCTTCTGTTCTCAAAAGTTTGGAAATTTTGTTCGCTACTATGGAGAACATTTTCATGCAGCAACAAATAGTTGATGATTTTGAACAGTTTACGCTAGTGATATGCAACCTGGACCAACGTGCTTCGTCAGTGGTATTGGATATAATTATGCAACCCTCATCACAACAAGCTTATGCCACTGTCAAGACGGCATTAATTTCATGTTGCACAAAACTTGTGGACCAGCAGATAACACAGCTCCTGTACCATGAGAAACGTGGTAACAGGTAGCCTTCAGACTTTTATCAGCATTTACATGCTATGGTGGACCCTTCCGTGTTCTCAGACAAATTACTTGTGCACATCTGGCAACAACAGTTACCTTCACAGGTGTACTTAACCTTAATTGCTTACAACGGCCATCCATTAGGCGAGTTGCTGCAAGTGGCCGATAGAGTACAATCCGTGCTCGACTTGCACGCCACAGTGGCTGCTGCCGCAACCACCTCGCTTAATGACTCCCACTGGAACTGATCAACGCAGCACCACCAGCTTATGCCACCACGATCGCACAATGAGTGCTGGATGTGAACGAAGATCTCCGATCCCTCCGTGCTGCCATCGATCAACTGACCACCCAGCTGCAGCGTTTAGAGCCACGTGATGTTGTGGCAGCCGAAACATGCATGCGGCCTCACCAGCTGACACACCTACCATGTCATGTAAACAACAGCACCAGTTATTGCTGGTTTCACCAGTGTTTCGGCATGCAAGCCACGAAGTGTAAGGCGCCGTGCTTGCACTCAAACATGTTCCATGGCCTGCTTTATGCACAGCCGACCGTGACGACAAGCAACTGTGCCTAATCTCACAGACACATGGGAGGAAGACATCCATGTTTCAGCGTAAGCCTACATTATGTGGATCAACTTCTCCCACAGCTGTCAGGTATGCAGCTTCACAAAGACTTTTTTTCCTAATCGTTCTACGGGATGGATGTTTTTGGTTGACACTGGCTCAGATGTCAGCACTCTGCCTGTAAATTTCTTTCCTTCAGACAAGCGTGTTGAAGAGACCACCTTGAAAGCAGCCAGTGATTCAGTCATCCACACATATGCACAAATACACTGGCAGTGGACATTGGGCAACCAGAAAAATGCAATTGGACCTTTGTTATGGCTGACATTTGACCAACTTATCCTAGGAGCTGATTTTCTGGTAAAACATGCATTGTCCGTGGATTTACACAAGTCACACCTCATCCATTCTACCAATGGATGGGTCATCCTGGGAATACAAAGATATCTGACCTCTCATGCATTCCAAGAATAGACAACCTTAGTGCACCCACCTGGGAGGACACCATAGAGATGAAGGAGTCTGACCTGCAGAAGGCCCAAATGACATCAAAACAGTTGATGGCACAACAACAGGCTCCCACTGTTTCAACCATACAGGCAACACCCAAGCCACAACACAGAACAAGAAAGAACAGGGTGAAGACAGTGCACCACATCCGTACAACTCCAGGCCCACCAGTTTCCTCATGTGTTCGCAGGCTTGCACCTGATTGCTTGCGGGAAACCAAGACCGTTTTCAGTGAAATGCTACAAGAAGGAATTATACAGCCATGGTCCTCTGCTCTGCACCTTGCCCATAAAAAGAATGGATCATGGTGCCTGTGCAGTGATTATCGAGCTTTGAATACCCAAACTGTTCCAGACAGATACCCTGTGCCACATATACAGGATTTCACCCATTCACTGGCCAGGGCTACCATATTCAGTGTTTTAGATTGCCGTAAGGCTTATAATCAGTTCCCAATGGCAGAGCAGAACATACCAAAGACTACAGTGACCACCCCATTTGGGCTGTTTGAATTTTTGGTGATGCCATTTGGGCTGAAAAAAGCTGCCCAAACATGGCAACGGTTTCTGGACAGCTTGCTAAGAGGGCTATCATATTGTTTTGCTTATCTAGACAATATTGTGGTGTTTTCTGAGAACATCTCTGACCATGAGAAACGTGTGAACGAGGTGGGAAGCTGGCTTAGTGCTCACAGAATAACACTTAACGAGGACAAATGCGTGTTTGGGGAACCTGTGGTGACCTTCTGGCATTTTCCCATGCCAGAGAAGCTGGAGTTGCTGCGTACTCTACCATGGCCTTAAACCTACCACAACCTCCAACAGTTCCTAGGAATTACAAATTTCTATCGTCGCCACCTCCCTGGAACAGTAGCTATCCAGAAGCCACTGAACAATGCCTCGGCTGGACACAACAAAATTGGCTCAAATAGCTCTGAGCACTATGGGACTCAACTGCTGTGGTCATAAGTCCCCTAGAACTTAGAAGTACTTAAACCTAACTAACCTAAGGACATCACACACATCCATGCCCGAGGCAGGATTCGAACCTGCGACTGTAGCGGTTCCAGACTGTAGCACCTTTAACCGCTCGGCCATTCCGGCCGGCAACAAAATTGGCAAGCACCCACTTCCATGGACACCCGAGATGAACTCTGCTTTCAAGACACTGCAAAACAGCCTACACAATGCAGTGGGGCTTGCACATCCTGCACCAGGAGCTCAGCTAGCCCTAGTAGTGGATGCAAGCCAAGTTGCAATAGGTGCAGCACTTCACCAGATAGTGAAGGGATATTGGCAGCCGCTAAGTTTTTCTCACAAAAGCTACAGAGGGGTCAAACTCGTTGGAGTGCATATGACAGGGAACTCCTTGCAATGTATGAAAGTATCAGGCACTTCCACCCTTTCATTGAGGGCAAGCCGTTCACCATATACACTGACCATAAACCTCTCATGGCAGCTTTCTACAAAATCAACAATTCATGTTCCATCCCCCCCCCCCCCCCCCCTCCCTCGCCAGGCCTGCCATATCAAGTTTATATGCCAATTTTCGACAGATATGCATCACATCCATGGGGCTGACAACATTGTGGCAGACTATTCCTCATGCATTAATCGGATAAGTCCAATGTTGGATTGTTCTGAATTGGCAGAGCCTCAGGCTTCAGATGCGCAGCTGCAGTCCTTGTTGGTGGACTCATCCACTGGCCTACATTTGCAACTTGTGGACGCCACCTGTAGCCCAGTTAAGGTATGGTGCGACATCTCTACAGTTAGACCAAGCCCATACATCACTCCCCAGTTCCAATGAAAGGTATTTGACAGCATTCACAACCTGGCACATCCAGGAACCAATGCCTCAGTGCAGTTAGTGACGGACTGTTTTGTGTGGCCTTCAATCAAGAAAGATACACAGGAGTGGGCCCGCAGCTGCTATCAGTGTCAATGTAACAAAGTGGGACGCCATGTTCATGCTCCAGTAGGACAATTCCCAACTCCAAAAGCACATTTTGGCCATGTACACATTGACTTGGTCAGACCTCTCCCTCCTTCAGAAGATTAGAGGTACTTGTTTACAGCAGTGGATCATTGCACACGGTGGGCAGAGGCTACACCAATCAGGGACATTTCTGCAGCGACTACTGCTCGGGCATTCTTGGAAACTTGGGTAGCTCATTTTGGGTGTCCATTTTTCGTTACCACCAATGAAGAACACCAATTTGAGTCGACACTGTTCCAACAACTGTCAAAGCTCAGTGGCTTCCAACCAAACCAGACAACTAGCTACCACCCAGCCAGCAACGGTTTGGTGGAAAGGTGGCACTGGACTTTAAAGGCTGCCCTGATGTGCCACAAGGACTCATGGATGCCATTGGTTTTGCTGGGATTATGGACCACATTAAAAACAGACATCAGTTGTTCCTTGGCAGAGTTGGTATATGGAGAACCACTACGTGTTCCAGTGGAATTTCTTACACCAGTTCCTCTCCAAGTTGAGACACAACTACCCCACAGGCAGAGATGCCATGTGCAGCCCCAATGTCTCAGCATGGTACACACCCAGTGTTCATACACAAGTCCCTCGACACTTGTTCTCACAACATGTTCCGCACAGACCTGGTACGTCATGCTTTACAGCCGCCATACACCGGACCATACCAAATGCTAGGACAGGACACACACACAGAATGGATATCCTCCTCCAGGGAAAGCCGACCAAGGTTTCCATTGAGCAGGTAAAACCTGCTTGGACAATGACAGCACCGACTGCAATCTCACAGACAATGTTAGACACACCTTACAACAAACCCACACCCATTGCAGAGCCAGACAGTGGTGACCCTCCGGAGCTCCACACCACGGGACCTAATGCATCAGCGGAATCATTGAGCAGCACCCACAACTGCACCATCTGCACTCGGGCAGGTCGAGAGGTGAAGTTTATGTACCCCACCATACCTGGTGCACCACACTTCAGGCGGTAGTGGGCCATGTGGTAGTGACAATTCGATAGTCGACAGGACACTGAAACCCTCTCTATGCAAATGAGGTTCTTTGGAGAAAAGGAGTGTTCTTTTCCCCAAGATAATGTATGTTTGTATTGCGTTCATGTGGCATGAAAAAAAAGTGATCATTTCCAGTGTAAAATCCATGCAAGTGTTTTCTTTTGTTAGTGTAATTACTCCTAAAAATGTGTCACATGAGGAATCAATGTGGTAGCACTGACAGCAGAGAGGATCCAATGCAGCAAAAGTAGGTGTGCATTTCTGATTTGTTTACTGATAGTTTTTGTTTTGACTGGAATATAGTTTCTGTGATTGAATACTCTTGTTTCTTAATGAAAAGTTTATACAAGTGAATTCTTGATAAAGCAACTGCTGTAACTGAATAATAACATTTGTGGTGACCATGGCTTTACATACACAATACTAGTTTCACCGACATAAAGTGCACACATGGAAATCAACTTGAAAATGGAAGACAAGAAGTTACAGACAGTTAAAAGACAGCAGGAAGAGGAAACAGTAATATACAAGCCTTACCAATTGAAGTTTTATCTGTGTCGGGTTGATCAGCAGTGGATTAGACATAGGCTTGATCTAATGAGTGGATCACTATTTACAGCTGTTTCAGCCACAGATCCATGAAAACTTCTTTTGCACAACTGTAAGAAATTTTTCTGTAGTAGAATAATGAACAACAAGATGGAATTTGCCTGTGTGTCAGCCAGATTGATCCAAACTTTGTATCCATGGTGGAAGGTATCATTGTCACTTCACCAACGTCTAAATGTTATGATTGGTTAAATTAGCTTTCATACACTAGGTTTTCAGATCAGCAGATCAACAGATTCTATAGTTATTGTATCATGAAGACATGGGAAACAAAAAGCCCTCCATAATATCTCTGGGACTTAAGAAATCTTGCATCTGACGCATCAATGCCAGACTTATAACTTCAGCTGTTGTGGACAAGCCAATTGCCAGAACCAGTGAAAATCAGGGTAAATTCGTACATGGAATTAAGCTTAGGTAAGGTGGTAGAAATGACTGATCAAATTTAGGGAACATCCTCACTTCTACCATCAGTTACAGAGTCCCCACGGCAACAAAAGCAACAACAGAAGAAGTCATGGCACTAAAAAGCCAGAGCTCTACAGATATCCAAGAAGAGTTGCAACAAAGGAGAGAGACAATACAAAACTCACAATGCTGTGTAGTTACATTCAATGGTACAACAAGAACAATCAGAGGTTTCAACAGATGTTGAGAGGTCACAGAAATGACTTTCCTACAAAGAACAGCAGTTCTCACCCAGATCAATGCCAGTTTTTCTGGTATCATAACCATTTTGGTCAATGGCAATACAATGCAAAGCACAATGTAAGTACTCAAACTCCTAGAGCAGCTGAAGATAGCTGCAGCCAGCTGGGAAAGTTATATACAGTACCAACACTATAAAAATCATGATAACAGCTGTCACATCCAGCAGCTCCATAGTGAACAGCCATTAATAGGCATGTCTGGTACAACCAGAATGACAGATCCTGAATGTGATAATAGACAGATAAAACAGTGCAATACTGACTCTCCACTCAAGATGCTATGAGTATGAAGACAACAAACACCACCACTACTCTCTGCTGTGAACAACTCAGTAATTTGGAAATTCACTGAGAAACTAAACTAGACTTCAGAATTAGCAAGAAGTATCAATGGAAACATATTATAGCAGATGTATCAGAGTGAATTTCCTACCTCATTTCAATTTGCTACCAGACATCAAGAACAGTTGTTCAATCAATAACAACAGGTGACATCACTAAAGACAGCTAGACACATCACCTAGCAAGACAAGTACAGTAATCGTTAGCAAAAAACATTTTTACACTGCAGCTTCAGCAAATCCCACCAGTCACCAAGCAAAATGGTGGAAAGAAAAGTTTGAACCATAACAGATGCAACACAAGAAATTTTATCAAGAGTACTCCAGGCCCACCAGTATCTGCACACCTGTGGAAGCTGCCACAAAGTCACCTGGCAACAGCTAAATAGGAATCTGACAAGCTACTATGAGACAGCACAATTTAATCCTCTGGCAGTCCTTGGGCACTGCCACTGCTTCCCCAAGGAAGATAAAATGTGGAGCCCATGTGGTGACTTCTGGGTTTTAAACACAAGTATAATAGTTGATAAGTAACTGGCGTCAGATGTGCAAGACTTTAACAGATTTCTAGCCATATCAAATTTTCTTAGTATAATGGATTATGCAAGAGCTTAGACACAAACTCTAGTAGCAGAAGAGAACATACCCAAGACTGCCATTATAACCACTTTTGGCATTTTTCAAAATGTTTATACAGCTTATGTACTTAAATGCAGTCACAACATGCCAACAATTTATTGACAATGTTTTGGGTTATATTTCTGTTTTGTAATATGACATATTCATTTTTTCTAAAACTGCAAGCAAACATACAGTTCATTTTTCAACTCCTCAGTGATTATGGCATAACCAAACAATAACAGGAAGTGTGTGCAAGAACAAAAACAAATAGCTTTTTTGGGATATTTGGTTACAACATCGAGAATTTCTCCTTTACCGGATGCCACCATCTCCCAGGGACAGCAGATTACAGGAACCTTTCACAGCAACACTCACAGGAACTATTGCCTAGGGCAAGCACAACACTGTTTGGTTATCAGAAATGCAACAGGTTTACAAGGCAGTGAAAGAAAGTATAGTCAATGTGACACTTTTAGCACACACTGTTCCCTTAGCACTTATAGCTATCAAGGCAGTAGCCAGTCATATGGCTACAGGGCAGTTTTACAATACAATAAATCTGCTTGGCAGCTCCTTGCATATTTCATGAAAACTAAGTGAAGAAAAAAGGGGGAGTGAATATGGCACAGTTACTGACAGTTTGGAAGCCATCAGACCCTTTTGGGCATTATTGGACACTACAGATTTCATTATAATCACCAACCATAGACCTCTAACATTTGTCTTCAAGCAGTGTGGTGAACACAATTCTCCAAGACAGTGCAGGTAAATAGAATTTATAGAACTGTGGGGTCGATAGGTCATATCGACCACAAAAATTACAATCTTTGGAACATTAACTGCTCTGACCAGCTGCCATGTTTAATTCAGTCTGCCTTTTTACTTCATACAGTGTTCATGTGTATCAGTCTTTATGGTAAAATATATGTGTATATAGAAAACATGGGAACTGTTTATTACGTATATTATGATCTGTATCCAGAATCCCATAGAACAATTCACAACTGACATACAGCATATACCAGGGACAGAAAATTTTGTGCAGATTACCTTTCATGAATAAACAGCATATCACCCAGCATTAACTGTAATGAATCAGCAGTGGTACAAGGCAACAACACACAGCTGCATGAGTTCCTCTCAGAAAAGAAAACTGGTCTCTCAACTAGCACGAGTATGGTTGGCTAATTTACATCCAAAAATGTGATGCAATGTCTCTACAGGAAGGCAACACCCTCTGTAATTGAAAACTTTCTCCAGGGAAGGATCTTATAATGTTCATGATCTGGCACATCTGGATATAAAAAGCATGGAATGTCTAATTGCAGTCTGTTTCCTTGTGGACCAGTATAAACAAAGGGTGAAAAATATGAGTGCAATAATATTTGGCTTGCCAAAGGAGCAAAGTGGGACATTTATCCAGCCCCCTTTCTGACATTTCTGATTTGTCTTCTCTTAGTTTTTGCTTTGACTGGAATGTAATTTCTTTGACTGAATATTCCTGTTTTTCCCTGCAAAGTTTATGCAGCTGAATTTTTAATAAAACAACCAATTAAATGCTGTAAATAAATAATTACATTAAAAGAATTTGCAGAAAGTGCTATACCCTATGAATATTAAGCTCAATGAGTAGTAGTTCATGTCCAGGAACAACATATTTGGACACATACATTCTATAATTAATTGTGGAATAATATTCTGGGGTGCAAATGCTCAAAATATGGAAAATTTATTCACACTGCAAAGGTAGAACATCAGAATAATGAGCAAAGTCCACTGCATCCAGCTATTTAAAAAATTGGGTATTTCAACAGTTACAAGTTAATACATGTTCAAATTACAGTTTCATACACAAAAACAATGAGCAATATGCAGCAAACAGCTTCATACACATCAGCAAACCAGATTGAGTGGTTGCCTGTATTATTATACCTTTGTGGCTTGCTTCTCCAATCTCTATCCTGATTATTCTGATCACTTCTATCTTCTCTCCACCTGTTATGGTTATTACTGTATTCATAATTAATACTGTTTCCCCTTTCATGATACCCTCCACTCTCCCTATGTTCCACGTATTTAGGTCTGTAACACAATGCCCTGTCCATATTATCCACAAAATTAAGAAATTCTTCCACTGAATCTGTTGCACTGTGAATCAAATCCCATTGCAAATGCTCTGGTAATCTTCTCATTAGTGTAGATATTTCTGTTAATACGCCCAGTGGCCTATCCAGATGATTTAATTTATTCAGTTCTCTAACACAGAACTCTCTCATACTTTCCTTTCCACTCTTTTAACTGGATCCATTCAAAAAATCGTTTTGCAATCTTGTTTTCCACTCTTTTAACTGAATCCATTCAAAAAATCATTTTGCAATCTTAATTGTTTTGCTTGGCCCCAGTATTTGTTCAATAACAGGTTTTTGAAGGTTTTAAAATCACAAAATTTATCATCATTTTGGTTTGCCCATGTTTGAGCTCCCCCTTCCAACTGCCTCTTAACATATTTAATTTTTGCCTGCTCACTCATCCCTGTCACAAAGTTATCCTTACACGCAGCTAGAAAGTCAACTGCATGGTATCTATTCTCCCCATTAAAAGGTTTTGACTGAAATCCATGCCCCAGAGGATATCCTAACAATAAATTTCCATTCCCTGCTGCCACAGTATTAACTGTTTCCCTCAAGACATTTATTTCCCCTTCTAATTCCTTTTTACTGTCAGTAATTCCTTTATGGCAATCCAGCACTCCTATCTTAATGGATTCAATGTCTGCCTCTGTTTGTCTTTGAAATAATGTGCATTTCTGTTCCTGTACCTGAATCTGCCCCACAAGATTACTTCGCACAGTGTCCACCTTGGCTACTAGGCCTCTTTCAACCTCATCAACTCTCTCGATAATTCCCTCAACAATTTTAACTGTGTTTTCAACTTTATCTGTAATTTGAGTGAATTTGAGATCTAGCTGATCAAATTTTTCACTCACTGTCTTTATTTTATCACTAAGCCTTAATTCCTTATCCCCTATTTTCGAATCCATTTCTTCAACTATTGCAGTTTTTATATTCCCTATTTTCGAGTCTATTTCTCCTAATTTACTAGTAAGTTTTACAAAAAATGTGCTGAGGTCACTTCCTAGTATCCAGCCTATTTCTTTTGGCATGCTAGGGCTACTACAGGTACTCCTAACATCCACTGATTCGCCTTCACTTTGAGATTCACGCGTCTCATCGGCCATGGCTAATGAAAGGACACAATTTTGCAATGTAGCTGCTGGCTGTACATATCTTTTATATCCTTGTGTGGCGCGACGTCTGCAGTGAGCTCCGCAGCACAGCTATGCAATGAATCGTAATCAGCGGCGTGGACACACAGCAAACTCAATCAGGAGCGAGAACACGTTGCGTAGGCCCCTGGCAGCATGTAGTCGTGTAGGTCGGTGGCACGGACGACGGCGTTGATCGTCGGCAGCATGTGGATACAGCTTCGACTGCTTTAGCCGTAGCAACACATGGACGTGGCACGGACGATGGTTTCTTCTCGCGGCAGTACGTATCGCGGCACGGATGACTGTTTTACCCGCGGCAACACATGGACACGGCAAGCATGGTGGTTTTACCCGCGGCAACACGTGGTCGACTCATCAGACTGTGTAACTGACTGCTTCACAATCGTGGTGGCCTTATATCGGCGTAACCACGGGGCAGCGCGTATCTTGTCCAGCACAAACACTCCGGTACTGCTAATGCACTGATTTAGCTCAGAGCCCCCACACTGACTGTTCAAAAGCCTAACATCAGACGGACATTCAATTCCAAAATACTATGGAATATGGAAGAAAGTCCTATCCTGGACGAGCCCCCAATTGCAACTGAACTCGGGCTCGTTTACTACCTATTTTTCACATGGCTCATCTGTAAAGGGGGTTGGTAGTAAACGGTTGCATTTGCGCCCCTATTATTGAGTCTGATATTGGCTGGCTTTTGAAGAGCAGTGAATTGAACTATACACGTTCAGATAGAAACTTATTTATTCAAAAGAAACACTTTAATGTTGTGGCCATGCATTTTTAAGTTCACAAATAATAATCGGTGCAATTCGTACACTGTTTGTCTCACACCCACACACTTTCACTTTGTTCTTTCGCATACCCTGGCGTCCATGCTTGCACTCGTGGCACTTTGCCGCTCCCAACTAAGCCACCACAACGGCCAACGACAAAAGACCACGATTTTCCCACTCATATCCACAGTCCTGAGTCGGGTCACATGACACCACAGTAGTCAAAATAATCGCTAAACATGGCCACAATTCATTTACAATATTTTATAATATTTAAATACTTAAATCTAAATACATTATATAATTTTACAAATTATCACCACACTTATACAATTCGTTGCAATTAAAAGAAAACCAAAACACTATCCAACGGAACTACAACGTCCATCAAAACACAAAACAAGTATTTTCCGGTCTATTTTGCCCAGCATATTATCTCTGCTGTTGTGCTTTAAATTTTAAATTACTTGAAAGAGTGCCATATTATCCCCTGTTACCTTACATACTTGAAAGAGTTCCATATTATCCCCTGTTACCTTACAACCTAACCACTATATTTTACCATGGAGTTCAAGCTATGTAATAAACTGCAAAAAGAGATCACAAACAGAAAGGAATGTCTTAAAGTACGAGGGTTGATCAGAATCTAAGGTTACAATGCTGAAATTCCTAGCATTCTGTAGGTTATAGAGAAATTAGTATGTGTGGTAATTCTGATAAATGCAGCTGGCAACTGTGCAGAGTTTCAGTCACCCACCACCTAACATGCTAGTTGTAGGTGAACACAAATGGCCAATAATTGCAAAACTGTTCTGATGAGGAAATCTGCTCAGTTATTTGATTTATGTATGCAAAACATGTAAACACTACTGAATTTCACTGTCAGCTGGTAGAGATATGGGCACAGACTGTAATGTCTCATCAGCATTTCACAGAATGTTGTCAAAAGTTTATGGCTGATAGAGAAAATGTCACTTAATTCCATCACTGGAGATGTGAAGAGCTTATCCACATTTTCATACAGCAAGCAGCAACTTCAACACTGATATGACTGCAACCAACAAGCCAAAATATTTTCATATTAACAGTCTTTAGTAGTGTATCAGAACAGTGAACCACATAGTTTGCCAAGGTTCTAATACAGTTTTGTTAAAGCATTTGTTAGAATCATTGTCCCAAAGTCATATAACAATCCAAAGTTCCCTGTCCATTTTGTTAAATATAAATTTGTGTCATTCTGTGTGGTCAAAAGATCACAGTTAAATAATTGTACTGTTACAACAATCTCGCAGTGTCATATAAAAGTAACATCCTATAATAATTGTTTACTTTCAATCTGAAGAGACAAAAAGTATGGTTGCTTTGATAGGTCCTTGTAAAGTTCAATTTTATGAGATTTCCTAACTTTAAATTTGATTTATCTGAATATTAACTTTATGTAACTATTCAAAGTAAAGATGAAAAGCATTAAGCCAGATCAGAATATTTTAGTCTGCCTCTACCCTGTTTCCAAGTAAAACTGTCGCCACAATATCATTAACATAAATTTACTTCTGCCACATTTAAAGAAATAAGTATTAAATATGGATTTAAATTGCTCCTCCCAAGCTGGTGACCAAAACAATCTTTGTTGATATAGTATCCTTTCAGTAAATCTATCATAAGGTAAAGCTAAATAGCTGCAAGCTGTTTGCTGCAGGGGTGCAGATAAAACCAAATCAAGGTAGGCCATATAAAGTGTTGTGACAGAGACCAGTCCCGAAAATTGACACCCATTATCCATACATCACTTTGGAGAGGAGTTTAAATCATAAGCCATATTGATAATAGTATTCTGCTATGTAACTTGTGTCAAAATTTGTGTTAGAGATTGTTGTTAATGTTAGTAAAAACAGTATAATGTTGTGGAGTTCTAATGAAAATGCATGAACTAAAAGCTGTTTTTTTTTCTGAGAAGCTTTTTTCTTTCTTTCTTTTTTCTTTCTCTCTCTCTCTTTCTCTCTTTTAAAGATGATGTAACTTACCAAACAAAAGCATTGGTATGTTGATAGAGACACAAACAAACACAAACACACACACAAAATTCAAGCTTTTGCAATCCACGGTTGCTTCATCAGGAAGGAGGGAAGGAGAGGGAAAGACAAAAGGATGTGGGTTTTAAGGGAGAGAGTAAGGAGTCATTCCATTCCTGGGAGTGGAAAGACTTACCTTACGCGGAAAAAAGTACAGGTATACACTCACACACACACACATATCCATCCGCACATATACAGACACCTATGGTAGATTACGGTAAAAAGGAGAAGGTGAATACAAAGTGAAACTACTTGCACAAACAGAAAGAGAAAGTAAGATGACAGAAAAGATTTCGAAATGCAACAGTGACAATAACAAATGTAATTGTTGGGTTCAAATTAATGATATGAATATAATAGAGGGAAACATTAAACGTGGGAAAAATATATCTAAAACAAAGGTGATGTAACTTACCAAACGAAAGCGTTGGTATGTTGATAGAGACACAAACAAACACAAACACACACACAAAATTCAACCTTTCACAATCCACGGTTGCTTCATCAGGAAAGAGGGAAGGAGAGGGAAAGACGAAAGGATGTGGGTTTTAAGGGAGAGGGTAAGGAGTCATTCCAATCCCGGGAGTGGAAAGACTTACCTTAGGGGGAAAAAAGGACAGGTATACACTCGCACACACACACATATCCATCCGCACATATACAGACCCCTTTGAACCCAACAATTACTGTTGTATTTCAAAATCTTTTCTGTCATCTTACTTTCTCTTCCTTTTTGTGCAAGTAGTTTCACTTTGTATACACCTTCTCCTTTTTACCGTAATCTACCATGGTGTCTGTATATGTGCGGATGGATATGTGTGTGTGTGCAAGTGTATACCTGTCCTTTTTTCCCCCTAAGGTAAGTTTTTCCGCCCCCAGGAATGGAATGACTCCTTACCCTCTCCCTTAAAATCCATATCCTTTCGTCTTTCCCTCTTTCCTGATGAAGCAACCGTGGGTTGCAAAAGCTTGAATTTTGTGTGTGTGTTTGTGTCTCTGTCAACATACCAATGCTTTCGTTTGGTAAGTTACATCACCTTTGTTTTTAGATACATTTTTCCCATCCCTGCTACATAATGTTAAAAATGGTTTGATTACACACAGTTCGACATTTAGAATACAAAGGCAAATCTATCACATGTTGAATCGGTGGGTTCCGTTACACTCTCCAAAAACAAAGACATTTAAGGTGACACCATCCATTAGGAAGGTGATGGCCATAATGATTTGAGGCAGCATGGGCATCACACTCTTGGAGTTATTGGAAAGAGGGAAGACATTGACCAGTGACTAATATTGAAAGACCCTGATGTGATTGCGTAGGACAGTTAGTAGTGCAGCTTATTAGGTGAGCTGTACTTAGCCCAGAACTGAGATTTTATGTGCTATGATAGTGTTTAAACTCCTAGTGAGTTGAATCTGTTAAGAAGGGTAGATAAGAAGTAATATTACTGAAGTACTTTTAAATTTAATTTTTTTTTCAGTTAATATTGTATGACTATGTAAGTGCTAATGTGAGATATGGAACCCAATGTAATGGGCGTATTTGCAGAATTAGAGGAGTTGAAGGAAAACCATTAAAACAGAATTAACTTCTAGCATTGGTACACAAGGAGCTATGATTTCTAATTTAGAAAAAATAAAAACAGAATTAATTACTGGCATTAAACCACATGGCAATAAGATTTCAAATTTGCCTAAGGAATTAAATACTGAAATGAATAAACATTGTGACATAGCAAGGAACGAAGTTAATGAGCGGTTGAAAGAGGTACACAGTGGACTAAGGCATTAAATGAGCAGATGTAAAATATGTGAGATCAGTAGATGCATTATAACTGGTTAACATAGCTAGGGACCCAAATGCTTTGACTAGTTTGGAGAAATGTCTATAGGCATTAGCTGAAAAAAAGATCGAAAGAATGTCAAATCTACTATCACTATCACTAATTCTCTGTACAATATCGTCAATGAATTTCAGAAGTTGTGGTAAACCTTAAAAGGTACCCCAAGAAGTACAAAATAAAATGACTGTCACTAGTTCTGGGTATCAGATGATGCAATAGAGGAATTTCTAAGGGGAAATAGGATGACTTTGTCAAAGCAGTTACTTAAACTTAACCCAGATGGTAATGTACTTAAAACTTCTTTTCTAGGAGTGTTCTTTCAATCTTTACCAAAGAGTTGGGTAGATTCTAGGAAAATATATTTTACACTTATTTATCTAGTAGGAATTTGGAACTGCCCATTCAGAAGAATTTAAATCTTGGGACAATTCACAATAAAAATTCTGAAGAAAATATTGGTAATCTGTATACATTAGAAATTAATACTAGAATTATGGGATCCTAAATACTATAACAATACAGTGGAAGTGTCTGCAGTTCAAACTGTAGTAACAAGCCGAACCCCTGGATATGTTTAAGGTAACTTTTAAAAAAGAAACTGTATGTCCAAGCGGGTTTACAAACGTATATGCCAGTATAAACCTAAGTTACAATAAATTTTAAGTTGTCATGGACATGAGGGTGAAAATTTAAGCACTGAACTTGGGGTATGTAGAGGAAGGATGAGTCCATGTGGCGACACTAATGTGTGTCAAGGTGTTAAGTCTTACTGTAGGAAGTATGTGTACCACAAAGATTGCCTTAGATAAATCTTAAGTAATTATTATGAATTGTATGTGTAATATATTAGTCTTATTATTGTCTGTGAGTGGAATAAAGTTTGGTGGTTGTGGATTGGCAGTGCAGTACACATGCCATAATTTTGCAGATGTGATGTAACCTCTAATGATGAGAGTATTATTTAAATACTTAAGCTGGATTCAAACTCCTAATGCCAGAGATGGATGTGAAATTTAATGGATGAAGACATTATGGAACAGCAGTGTTGGGATGTATTTCGTGGGACGCGGTACCAGACTGCATCGACCTCCATTAACCAAAGAGTTGTATCGAGATCAGTGGAGTCTTTAACATATTAATATTCTCAGTGAGATTTAGTTATCAAGGATAGATGAGTCTTTAATTGTGTTAGTACTGTCTTTAACATACATTGGTCTCTTTCTGTCCTATCCTCAGAAAAAGCACAAAAGTAACAAAAAGGTATGTTATTTGAGTATAAGGAACATATGTCATTCAATAAGCTACATGGGTGAGCAGACCACAAAAGAGATAAACACAAGAATTATCTGTTTATTTTATTTATTTATTTAGTGCCTGTATTATCACATTCATGATACTGGACTGTCAAAGTACAAAACAGTATAAAATATTATATATTTACATGTACAAAATCTTATCATTTGTATCAAAACATCTTTACAACAAAACATTATTCTGCTTAATTAGGTTATAAAATTATATACATACATACAGATAAAATAAAAGCTTGTGATTTTTTTAAAACTAGTAAATACCAGTAGTTTAGTTAAATAGGTGCAGTAACATACAGTACAAAAGTTTGGTGCATAATTAGACACATACATGGATAAACAAAATTTAGTTTTGTCTAGGAATGGTTTGATAATTATTAATTTTTGTTTAGAGAGCTATGAAACAGACCTACAGATTTGAGCAAAATTCCAGGTATTCATTAATGCTGTAGAAGCTACTGCTTATTAATAGATATTTTTGCAAGCTTTGTTTGATTAGAGAAAATGAGCTTATGGGTAAGCGTTGTAGGGTTGCCGAATCCAATGATGCACGCTACACCACATGTAATAAACACTATTTTTATTTCTCGTAAGCACACATATACAGTTGTTTACATTCTGAATTCTCGGTACACGTCTGTACACTTTCGCGCCCGACCACAGACTGGGGCAAAGAGCTTGCCAAAAACAAAGATATTAAGCGCGACTTGGTCGATAGTCGCCACATTATCCCCCCCCCCTAGAGTGTGGAGCACAAACATAAATATTGGGGCATACATGTAAAGGGAACACCCAGGGGGGAGGGAGAGGGTGTTTAATCAGAAACCATACCTTACATTACATTACATTAGTAATTGAAGTCTTCGAGCCAGCGAGGGGGGCGGATGGTCCTGCCTGACCGGGTGAATCCTCGTACAGCAGTTGAGGGATCTGGGGAGGGGATGGTGGGTTGTGAGGGGCCAGGATAGCGGATCTGAATGCCTGTGGCGGTACATAGGACTTTGACCGTTGATGGGTCAGTACCAACAGGCAAGGGGACAGACTGGAGGAGATGAATATGAGTTAAGTTGTCACTGGGGAAGCTGGCTTGTTCGTAGAAGATGTACACATTACCCGGCTGCATAACAAAAAACACATTAGAGCTGCAAATAAGATCTGTGTTGACATTCACTACCACTTCCTGATACGGGTTGACAGAATCTCCACATGAGTCGTCATCGGTGACATCACACGCTCTGAGGCTGGTCCCTGATACATCACTGAATCCTAACAGGGGAGAGGTGAGGGGCTGCCTGTAGGAGGGTAAGTCATCACACGCATCACTCTGCCTAGGAATGTCACACGCACCTATAGCACTGTCACACGACTGGGAGTGGGGAACGTCACACGTGTGGGAATGGGCGTCGCTCATCCATGGACTGTCGGTAGATGCCTCATGCGAGGTGGGTGCAGCAGGGGATGGGGTCTGACTGGGAGGGGTATCGGGCAGTTCTCCCAGAGTCCATGCAGGTTTGAGGCGGCAGACGGATACCGTTTGAGGCGTGCTGTTAATGAGCACTTCGAACGTGTTGGTACGCCGTGATATGACTCTGTGCGGGCCCGTATATGGAGGTCTGAGTGCCGGTCGGATGGTGTCATCACGCACCATGACGTGAGTGCACGACGCCAAGTCCTTATGCAGAAATACGGGAGGGGGCGTGTGTGGTCGAGGAGGCGGCACGCGGATGTTAGCAATTAGCTCCTTGACCTGCCCGACGAATGTCGAGTCGCAGATTTGATCTGGAGGAAGTGAAGGCTCAACTAACTCTGCTGGGAGTGTGAGGGGTTCTCCATACAGTACCTCTGCCAGGGATGCGCCAACGTCCTCTTTGTACGCGGCCCGAACGCCTAACATTACTCATGGTAAGGCATCGGCCCACTCACCTCCGTGGCACATCAGGGAAGCTTTAAGCGTTCGGTGCCAGCGTTCCACAAGCCCATTGCTCTGGGGGTGGTATGCTGTAGTCCTAAATCGTTTCACCCCACACAGTTCACAAAGCTGTCGGAAGAGGGCAGACTCGAACTGGCGGCCCTGGTCGGTGGTGACAGAGACTGGGCAGCCGAAGCGCGAGATCCACATTAACAGCAGGGCTCGGGCCACTGCATCGGCTGTGATAGTAGTGAGAGGAATTACCTCTACCCAGCGGGTAAACCTGTCAATTGCGGACAGTATGTAACGGAAGGGGCCTGAGGGGGGTAAGGGCCCGACGATATCGATGTGTATGTGCTGGAATCTTCTTTTTGCCACATCGAACGTACCCATGGGGGGCTGTGCATGACGTCCTACTTTTGCACGCTGACAAGCCACACATGCTCGTGTCCAACTGCGACACTGTTTTATCACCCCGGGCCAAACAAAATGTTCAGATACCAGACGTGCGGAGGCGCGAATGCCAGGGTGTGCCAAGTCGTGGATACTATTAAATATGTCCCGGCGGAGAGGCGCAGGAATCACCGGGCGTATGCGTCCTGTTGAAATGTCGCACCAGATGGGTGATGAAAACCCAGGAAGTGTCCGTAACTCTAGTTTGAGTCCTGTTTTGATATCGGAACGCAATGCTGCGAGTTCAGTATCCTCTGTCTGCAATTTAGGGAGCTCACTGAGGTCCAGTTGTGAAGATAAAACCGACACCCGAGACAGAAAATCAGCGACGACATTGTCTGCGCCTCTGACGTAACGTATGTCATTCATAAACTGACATATAAGGTCCATATGCCTAAAACGTCTCAGGGATGAGTCCTTACCTGGGTTACGGAAAGCGTAAACCAATGGCTCGTGGTCGGTAAATACCACGAGATGGCGACCTTCGATATCGTCTTGGAAATATTTGATAGCAGCGTAAATAGCAAACAGTTCCCGGTCGAAGGTTGATCATTTACGTTGGGAAGCGGTCAGTTTGTGGGAGAAAAATCTGAGCGGCTGTACAACAGAACCCACGGATTGCTGAAGTACTGCCCCCACTGCTGTATCACTTGCGTCTGTAGTAAGCAAGATGGGAGCATCAGGAATGGGGTGAGCAAGCGTAACAGCTGTCTGTAAGGCTGACTTTAGATTATCAAATGCGCGACGCATATCTGGAGTCCACGTGACCGCCCGAGACCCTGATGTGTTTTTTCCTGCGAGGGCATCCGTCAGTGGGGCTTGTATGTCGGCGGCGCGGGGAATATGTTTACGGTAGTAATTTACCGTTCCAAGGAAGCGGCGGAGGCCCTGAAAATCTTTGGGCAAAGGCACCGTACTAATGGCCTCCACCCGTTCAGTTACGGGGCGGATGCCGTCGCCCGAAACTCTGTGGCCCAGAAAAGTGACACTGGTGCGGCGGAGTTGTGACTTAGTATTGTTCACTGCGATACCATTTGCTTTTAATAGTTGGAGCACTGTATTTAAATGTTGTTCATGTTCCTCGAGGGAGGAAGAAAAAATTAACAAGTCGTCCAGGTACGCATATGCAAAGTCCAGTTTTCCAACCAGCGAGTCGATGAACCATTGCCACGTCTGTGCAGCATTTTTAAGGCCGAATGGCATAAACAAATACTCGAACAACCCGAACGGGGTGATGATAGCGGTCTTTTCAACATCCTCAGGTGCCATTGGCAGTTGGTGGTACGCCTTATGACAATCGACTACACTGAAAATTTGTGCCCCATGCAGCTGGGAAGCAAAGTCTTGAATATTTGGGACGGGATAATTATCTAAAATTGTTCTGGCGTTAAGTGCCCGATAGTCACCGCAGAGGCGGAAAGTGTCATCTTTCTTAGGCACCAAATGAATGGGTGATGACCAACAACTAGAAGAAGGGCGGATAGTCTTATTATCTAAAAGTTCCTGAACAATAGCTTTGGCGTGTTTAAGTTTTTCCGGATTTAAACGCCTAGCCTTTGCACGTACCGGTGGGCCTTCTGTGGTATTTATTCTGTGGACAGTATCGTTATTGATCGCGAACACCGATGGGGATGCTGGACCAGCACCCGTTGCACTGTGACTAACCTGTAATGCACATGTGTGTGTGTCCAAGGCCGGCAGTTCAGCAGCAGTGGCGGTGATCCACTGGTAGTCCTTGTCGAAGAGCTCGGTGGGGTACCTGGTAGCGTCGCGGGTACAGCTTCCGTCCGGCAGTAGAAATGTCACGCGGCGTCGGCTGCAGGTGCGAGGAAGTGGTGCGGCGGTTGGGGGCATGGCCGTGTGCGACAGCTGGGCGGTCTGCTTACGCGCGTCCGTGAGCTTGGCTTGCACGGCGGCGATGCGTAAGCGGAGGCCCCCATTGCTGTCCCGAAGTTCGTCGTTGTGTGATCTAAGAGAAAGCACTGCAACAGCAGTTTCCGCTAGCTCACACAGCAGAATGGTGCTTTCGGATGAGAGGGGTAAGATATCTGAACCGGTGGTACGGTCTCCCGAGTTAAAGGTTAGTGTACCTCGTTGTAGGTCGGGTGACAGTGTGTGGGCTAAGAGAAAATCTACCCCAAGCACGGGTTCATCCACATCCGCGATAACGAAAGTCCACTGTAAGGGCGTATTAATGTCCTGCAGTTGAAGGGTTAAATTCGTTATTCCATGAGAGCGGATCAGGGAATTATTGGCGGCTCGAAGCGGGGGGCAAGGCTGAAGCTCGAATTTAATACCTGCGGACAAAGGTATCACACTAACCTCGGCCCCCGTGTCGACTAGAAATGAAAGGCAAGACACTGCATCTTTCACGTACAAGCGTCCTGGCACGTGAGGAGAAGAAGTATTTAGTGATAGGCGTCTGTGCGGTTCAACGCGGCCCGTAGCGCCTGAATTGGGTCGCGTTATTAGTTTGGGAACGCGCATGGAGAACGACAGTTCTTAGCTGCGTCGCCAAAGCGGGAGTGGAAATAACACCAAGCGGGGCGGCGCGTGGCATCGCCTGTCGTGCTGGTTGAGGTCGAAGCGGCAGTGGAGGGGGACTTGTTTGTAGTTCCCTCCGATGGCGACGCTGCAGTAGTGCTGGTAGGAGAGGAGTTACTGCGGCGGTTGCCAGGCGGCGTTGGCTCCGCGCGCATGCGTGGAGCGAGTCGTGCGCACTCTGTACTGCAGGATGGGAACTGCCGTGCAGGTGTGCCAACCCCTGAGGCCTGAGGGCACCCTGGGGGGGCATGCGGGGGGGGGGGGGGGGGGGCAGAATGTTGTAAACCTGGTCTGCGATCTTCAGTTTGGCATCTAGTGGGGCCGAAGTTACATGTAGAAGGTGAAGTTGAACTTGCGGGGGAAGTTTCAGCAACCAGATGGTCCAAAGTGTAATGTCCGGCATGTGATGCGTGTCAATCATAGCGCGGAGATGACGCCAGAGTTGCGACGGGGACCTGGATCCCAGCGATTCCTGACTGATGAGGCGGATAGCTTCCTCTGTCGATGTGGATAGTCGCTCGAGGATGGTGCGTCGGGCGAACGCATATTTGTCCGTAGCGGGGGGCGAAGCCACAATGTCGCAGATCAGATCTAGTTCGTCATGGAGGTGACACAGTAAGCATAGGAACTTCGAATTGACGTCGGCGACGCCGTGTAGCTGCAGGACGTGGTCGACCAAGGTAAACCATGTGCGTGGGTGATCCTTGCGAAGGGGTGGTAGCTTCGGCCAACGGGTGGGAAAGTCTTGACATAAATGTTTATCAGAAACTGTCTCTCCCTGTCCATAATTCTGCAACGTAATTGTCTCGGGTGCAGTAGCGGTGCACCAGGTTCCGCCACTGTCAGTGGCATGCGGCACGGTAGGCGTGGCTGGCTCGACCTTGGTCGAGAAATCAACGAATCGAGCGATCGACGGAGTAACGCCGACGGGCGTAGAATGGACCGGCGCGGTAGAATCGACCGTAGTCGACCGATGTGCGGCGAACGACGGAATACAGTTTCCGGGCCCCTCCCCTACAGGTGCATTAAAATAGTTAAAATCACCTAATGTTTGTGGAACACACGCGGCAGGAACGGCGTGTGCCGTCGGAAACACTCGTAAAGCGGACGCTGGTGGTGTAGGGGGGGTTGGTGCAAAATCCGGAGTTCCGGCAGAAATATGAACTCTCCTGTCTTGAGCGTCCGGCTCGATTTGTACAGTCACTGATTCGGGTGGAAAATTCACACTTGCACTTGGGAAACCTGTAAACATAGTCACTGGGGTTTGAGCACATTGTGTCGACTGTTGAGCACTCGGAACACGTGGCTGTGGAATTGTATAAACACTGTCCTGTTGAGTACAGCTAATCGATGTGTTCGGAAACTGCGTAGAGCTATTGCGGACGCCCGGTGGATAATTGTAAAACCATGCCGAAGCGTCCGTTGGAACACTTAGTTGGCACGTGGTCGGTGTAGCAGGCGGCAAGCGCTCCATTGTGTACTGTTCGACGGTATAAGATTTCGTTGTAGCACTCGCGAACAAAATTCGGGGTCACCAGTATGGGTAAGCGTTGTAGGGTTGCCGAATCCAATGATGCACGCTATGTAATAAACACTATTTTTATTTCTCGTAAGCACACATATACAGTTGTTTACATTCTGAATTCTTGGTACACGTCCGTACACTTTCGCGCGCGACCAAAGACTGGGGCAAAGAGCTTGCCAAAAACAAAGATATTAACCGCGACTTGGTCGATAGTCGCCACAAGCTTTAGTATGTTTTGTACATATGCTTTTCTACCTTTTCTTTCCTTTTACATGCAGTGGTTGGACTTCATATGCTTTTTACAGTGGAGATTCGTTAGTCTAAGATATTAAATATACACTGTAAGTCATTAAACACAGAGGTACTTATGAACAAGACAAAATATATTATGTCACTAAGTACAGACATATGTTTGATACTTGTAAAATAATGTGAACAATCACTGACTTACAAACTGAAGACCAAAAATTCATTACTACAAGCATGTTCTTATCTAATCTCTACTGGCTATTCGTAACAGTGTAGTTAGGATCAATTTCCAGGGCTTGTATGGATGAAGTTGAGACAAGTTCATTCTGTAGGTTATGACTAACCCATTTCAACCTAAAAGAAGATTCAGGTGATACAAGGTAAAGCAAGTGCAAAGTACTGACTCAGACATTCATATGGTAAACTAGTGGATCATTTGTATGTATTTTGATGTACATGTTAGTGACATCAGATTGATTTGGGGGGGGGGGGGGGGGGGAAGAAAGAGAGCTAATACTGATCTCTAAAAGAGGTTGTACGCTAATGTAATGTCAGTGAAAATGAAACAGGGTAGCTCGCAAACTGCTGGGCTGCAGTAGATGGACTTAGTATTATGTGTTGTAAGAGAGTGCTGATGACTTGTTTAAAAGATGACAAGTGACTTAATCTGAATAAACTCACATTATTTCCAATAAGAGTGCACTAGTGGATAAAGGCTTTGCGTAAGTGTAAGAAAAATGTGAAAGTTATTGATATATTATGTCTTTTAATATAAATAAGAAGTATTAAAGAGCTATGAAGTAAAGGTTCTGTATTCCACTATTATTTAAAAAGATGAAATAGAGATTAAAAACAAATGTAGCTAAGTATTCTCTACAGGATATGGGCAGCTACTGCTACTTTATAATAGATACAACAAATAAGCGTCTAAGGAAATGTAAAAAAGTAAGACAGAACCATTGGGTCACAGTCATCCCAGACTATATTTTCTCATGATTTCTGACATGCGTGGAATGAGACCACTTTGCTAATAAAGAAATATAAACATTATAATCTACTAACAATAAACAGATCATTGGCAAATAACCTTTGACAACATATGCATGAAAATGTTATCCATAATAAAAGGGAAAAGAAATGCAGAAAGGATGAGAGAAGGCTCTTTATTACATATTCTGAAAGAATACACATGAGTTATAACATTGCAAGAAGCTTAGGAAAAAAGAGTACAAAAGAACTAGTCAAGAAACATGCATTTAAAATAACTGAGTAAAGTCGATATGCTGCAGAGAAACTTCATGATTGGAAGGTATAAAGGTAAGGGTCAAAGGCTAGGCTCGCAGTTACAATTTTTAAGATGGGGTGGACCCAGTTTTATGTAGGTATGGGAGAGAAGGAGGACAGGCAAACCAAAAAGGGGATGAGTCTATAGAAGGAATGACCTGAAGAACCATTTCTGAGTGGAAGGATAAAGAAAGTGACTCTCACATTGCACACAGTATCCATCTGGAGGATAAGGTGTTAAGTTAAGTGTGGCTCTTACAGAGACAGCAAGTTGGAAAGTGACTATGAGTCACACATATGAAGTATTCTCCAAAATAGTTAAAAGCAAATAGACTTACCAGAGCAATGATGATTCTCTGAATCCTTGTTTCCCTATATGTTTGATTAAAAACAGATCTGAATTTGAAATCATGGAAAGTAGATTAAAATGTCTGCATGTATCTACTTATTGTAAATAAAGACAAACTTTTTACATCTCAATAAATTTGAGAATCTTATACTGTTACAAGCTATTCAAATGGGTTTACCTTTGAATAAAAATACTGTAACAATGATACAGTCTGATTAGAAACAGTAAAGGTTTTGGATATGTATTTAAGTTAGTGCAACAGTGTATTATCAAAATAATTGTAGGGTAATAAGACTGCAATAAAATGTTAAATGGGAAAGTAGTTTACCAGATCAGAATACAGGAAACAACCTCAAGGGTAAATTAATATTCAGTAGCAATTTTAATATCTAATGTTATGAAAGAAATGAGGATATTAAAAAGACACAATACCTTTTTCTCAAGGTAGCTGAATTAAGTGATAGTAAAAATCTAAAATGGAAATGTATATTATAATATTCACTATTAATAAACCAAATAATCATTAGTTGAAAAAACAGAGAAAAGCAAAACGCATTGGTATGTTTATATTGTGTGAATGGAAAGGAGTTTGGTCTTAAGAGACTTTTAATAATGTAAAAATTTAAGAAATATTAAAGGTTATAGAATGATTGTAGTTAATTAAGTATGTTGTTTTACATGACATCTTTCATATTAGTGTGAGAATCTGTGGTGTGACATTTTGTTCATTCAGAACAATATGTTACACTTCTTCCTATCAAACTGAGGGACGTGCATGTAAAAATGTAGTAGAGAACTTTCTACTGTATATAATGGTTGGGGAGAGGGATACTATGAATTCTCCAGAGCTGAAGTAATTATGGTAATACACATAAAATTAGCCACACCAGGAATCGTATGTCCAGAAACGCATGCAGGTATGGATGTGTGCAGGTTAAGAAACATTTTGGCAGTTCTGAAACATTACTTGAAGATTAATTCCTTTGAGATGTGGTTTATGGCTTGATATTCTCTCTTCATGTTGACTTCTTCTCCAAATAGATCGATTTAAAAATGCAAGTCCTCATTGCATTGGGAGGTGGATATTTGGACATAGCTCAGTAGGAGAATGAAAACTTGCAACTTCTGCATATTGTAACTTTTAATTAACACAATACTGGGAGAGTGCAATTACAAATGTCTTTATTACACCAGCTAGCTCAGAAGACCAACACACCAAGATCAGTGAGAAAAACAAAACAGGTACAAAAATAATTGATAGTTCAGCCTTCACTTTTCTGTTAACTTACACAGATAATCATACCTCCCTATGATATTTTTGCTGCATAGGGATGGCTTGAATATTTACTTATATGTGTAGGCCATTTAAAGAACGTACACAACTCCCAAAGTAGTACAGACATCAGTCATAACATCACATTGAATCCCAAAACTATGTTTTTATATCCTGTAACAGTACATGAGGTAGAGAATGCCATCAGCAAACTAAAAAATAAATTATCCTGTGGCACCGATGGTATTCCAGACAAAATCATTAAACACAGCAGATATATTACTCCTCTTCTTGTAGATATAATTAATGCATCTTTCAGTACTGGCACTTTCCCTAGAAAGCTGAAACAATCAATTATAAAACCATTATACAAAAATGGGGATCGTTATGATGTAAAAAAACTACAGGCCTTTATCAGTGTTATCTTGTTTTTCAAAAATCATAGAAAGATTAATGTATGGAAGACTCTCTACTTTCCTAAAAATAAGTGGAATATTGGTCAATGAACAGAATGGCTTTCGAAAGAATGGCTTTCAACTGAAACAGCTATATACAACTTTCTAAAACTTGTCCTAGATTCCACTGATAATAATGAAGTAAATTGTGGGGTCTTTTTAGATTTATCAAAGACCTTTGATGTTATTGATCATAAACTACTGCTTGAAAAACTTAGTTGCTATGGAGTCCATGGTACTGCTCATGCATGGTATAAGTCATACTTATCTGGCAGAAGCCAGAAAGTAGAAATAGTTCATGATGGAAAGACATACTTTTCTGGTTATAAGGAAGTTAGTTACGGGGTGCCCCAAGGTTCGGTGTTGGGATCCCTGTTGTTCTTGATATTTATAAATGACTTGCCAAACTATTTAACACAAGCTGATTGTGTACTTTTTGCTGATGATACAAGTCTCTTCATTAAAGCTCAGAATGAGACTGACCTTAACAGGAAAATTGAAACAACAACAGTTGAAGCAAGTAAATGGTTCAGGGACAACAGTTTATTTGTGAATGAGAAAAAAACATTATGGATGAATTACAGACATGTTTAAAATAATGTGAAGCCCAATATAACTGTGAAGCTAGGCCAACAGAATATACTACAAACGCCAAATACAACATTCTTAGGAATATGGTTAGATGAGGATCTAAAGTGGGACAAGCATATAGATGTGCTCAATAAAAATTAAGTAAATGTTGCTATGTATTTAGAATGCTCAAAAATTGCTGCAGTGATCAAACAGTACTGTGTAAATATTATGCATTTATGCATAGTCTTTTACGATATGGTGTCATATTTTGGGGCAATTCAAGTCAGGCAAAATGCTCTTTTATTATTCAAAAACGAGCGATAAGGATCACAAAAAGAGCTGCACCTAGAGATCCATGTAGGGAATTTTTCAAGGAATATAAAATCATGACTCTTCCATCCATTTACATCCATGAAAGTATATGCTTTCTGAAATGTCACCCCCAGTTTTCTTCTTTAAACAGTGAGTTCCATGACTATACAACAAGACAGAGTAATGACTTTCACAGAGAAGTGCATAAGAAAGCCCAGTACAACAAGAGTGCAACTATACCACCCAAAAATTCTCTATAGTGCTCTTCCCTTAAAAATTAAAAAAATTCAGAAGCTGAGCAGTTTTTAAAAGTGAACTCAAAAGAATGTTAATTAGTAACAGCTTTCACAGTCGTTAGTGAATACATGAGTTCTTCAGAAAGATAGCGTGCCTTCACCTATCTTATAAGTCACTCATATACAAACTTGTGTCGTGGGGGTAGACTCTTTTATGTACACACAAAAATTAATTAATTTGTCAATATAGAGTGTTTATAAGCATTGTTTCTTGTTGCTGTCCATTATACACAGAATATATGTAACTTATTTGTGTCCTATATTGTTACAAATTTATATCATGTAAGCTATAATTGTTTTTGCCCATATATTTAATTCAGATTGTTCACTGATATTTTTTTTACATAATATGTTGTTATTCATATTTTTTCTGTATGTAACATTTGACAAATCCCATATCATTGTACACGATAAAATGGGGTGCTCAATAAATCAAATCAAACTGCACCCCCCCCCCCCCCCCCACCCCCCCCCCCCCCTTACACACACACAAACTTTATACTGGCAATGATTCCATACAGGCACATTTTAATTCAGTCTGTAGTTTGATTATTGCAATCTAACCACTGCTATTGTAGTATTGTCCAGTGTGCACAGCTCACCTGATGTATGCTGCACATGCACTTGACTTCGTTAATACTGTACTCAA
Organism: Schistocerca piceifrons; assembly: GCF_021461385.2. Classification (NCBI taxonomy): domain Eukaryota; kingdom Metazoa; phylum Arthropoda; class Insecta; order Orthoptera; family Acrididae; genus Schistocerca; species Schistocerca piceifrons. The sequence goes on along the minus strand of NC_060138.1, from coordinate 1,020,075,617 downwards.
GCTGAGCTGCCCATGAGTTTGCTACAATTTCACTAACTTGCACAAAAGTCAATAAAAGTGTTGATCCAATTGCTGCATCATGGTGTGGTGAGGCTTTGCATAGTGGAAGCATTGATGCTGTGGTGAGGAGTTCCATTATTTATGGCCCAGGCACTTGTTCCTGTCATAATACACGTTTCAGTGGCTGAACCTGGCTCAAGCTATCAGCATCCCAAAGACACTTAAATGAGTTTAAGGTGAGTTTCCAATGCTTTTATTCATTTCCATGCCCTCTCTGTGGTAGAATGTCTTGTCAATACCCACGTCTGTTATAACGTCAAGTTTAACACATATATTTCAGAACGACACAATACATATAAGTCACAGAGTAAGTTGACAAGCAAGACATGTGTACACGTTAGCATTCGAATGAGCACTGAGTCCCGGTCTAGCGGCCACTGCTCGGTTGGCTGCTTAGGTGGCGCAGCTGCTGCATGGCTAGCAGACAGCGCCGCATGTAAAGGACGCGTGTAATTGCGCGGCTGCTCTTGGAATGATTGGCGAGTCACAACACTTTTCCCCCCTTTGAAATTGTTGCACTGGTCTTGATGGAGGTGTCCTGGAGATGGGTAACGTCCATAGGCATTGTTTGACTCACCGTAAAGTCTCGAGGAGGAGGCTTCCCGTACGGACGGAAGTGTCCCCGATGATAACGGCTCGAGATGACAGGAGACATAGGGGTCAAATCTGCTGGGGCCCCATGCACCAATCTGCCCATTGCGGCAAGTCCAGTTGATATGACAGGAGACATGGACGATGTGTTGGTGTCCGTTGGAGGAGGAGGCGAGTAGATTTGCTCTGACAGAGGATGGTCATCCGGTTTCTGCATGGGCACGTCTCCTGGTGGCGTCCGTTCTTGTGCTGGCATCGCGATGATGGTGAGAGGGCTGCGTTGTGAGTATTGAGAGATGCCAAGATCCTGAGCATCAGGTAGAGCCAAAGGTGGTGTAGCGGCATTCGGAACAGGCGTTGCTGGCACACGAGGCCGAAGCTGGTCCGGACGCACTGCAACACCTGTGTCCGTCTGGATTTCATACAGGCGTCTGCCACGGTGTCTTAAGATGCGGCCTGGGCTCCATTTTGGCTGCCTGCCATATCCCCATACCCAGACGAGGTCATCAGCGGTGAACCGGCCAAGTGAAGGCACCTACGGCTGTGAGGTGGAAGGCCGCAGAAGATGAAGTAGCGCGCGGGGCTGTCGGCCATGTAAGAGCTCAGCCGGGCTGTGGTCGCCCATGGGGGTGAAACAGTAAGACGCCAGAAACTGGAGAAGCGCATCATCAGCAGCAGAAGAAGTCAGAAGTTTCCGCATCTGAGCCTTAAATGTGCGGACCAGTCATTCAGCCTCACCGTTGGATTGTGAATGGAACGGCGGCGCCGTGACATGCATAATGCCGTGACGAGCACAAAAATCCGCAAATTCGGAAGAGGCAAATTGCGGACCATTATCAGTAACATGAGTAGAGGGGAGGCCTTCCAAGAAAAAATGCGAGCGAGAGCACTGCTGGTTGCCGCGGTGGTAGGCGACGTGCAACGGACAATGAAAGGATAGTTAGAGTAGGCGTCAATTATGAGGAGCCAATAAGCACCTAAAAAGGGTCCCGCAAAGTCAGCATGAATGCGCTCCCAGGGCTTCTCAGGCGAAGGCCACAGTGACAAAGATGACTTCGGGACAGCGGCCTGTGACGCACAAGGGCCACAGGCAGCGACCATGTGTGCTATTTGAGAGTTGATGCCAGGCCAGTACACATGACAGTGCGCCAGAGATTTTGTGCGAGACACACCCCAGTGTCCTTGGTGAAGGAGGTGGAAGACCGAAGCACGCAAAGACGCAGGTACCACAACACGCGGCGAAGCATTGTCAGTGGAGAGGAGGATAACACCATCCTTAGCCGTGAGGCGGTAGCGCAAAACGTAGTAGTACCGCAACGGATCAGAAGTCTTAGCGGATGGACCATCTGGCCAACCCTTCTGAATACAGCGTAAAACCCGGGAGAGGGTAGGGTCAGAACCCGTAGCAGCCGCCAGCCTGTCCCCAGTGATGGGGAACCCGTCCACAACCCGCTGCTCAGCAACATCGAGGTGGAAACACAAAAGTTCGTCCCTATTGAATGCCTGATCAGGACCCATGGGAAGGCGGGACAGAGCATCAGCATTCGCATGTTGAGCCGTTGGCCGGAAATGAATCTCATAATTGAAACAAGACAAGTAAAGAGCCCAACGCTGGAGGCGGTGTGCAGCCTTGTCGGGAAGTGACGTTGATGGATGAAACAAGGAAACAAGTGGTTTGTGATCCGTAACAAGATGAAATTTTGAGCCATAGAGAAAAACAGCAAACTTATGAAGAGCATAAATAATGGCCAAAGCTTCTTTCTCAATTTGAGAATACTTTTGTTGGGCATCCATGAGCGTTTTGGAGGCATAAGCAATGGGTTGTTCCGAACTGTCAGAAAAACAGTGCGCAAGGACTGCCCCAACCCCGTATTGAGAGGCGTCTGTGGCAAGAACAAGATGTTGGCCAGGTCGATAAGTAGCCAGGCATGGGGTCTGTTTCAGCATAGTCTTCAATTTCTGAAAAGCCGCTTCGCATGACGCGGACTAGGGAAAAGGCACGTTTTTATGCAACAGGCGATGCAACGGCTGAGGCACCGAAGTCGCAGATGGTAAAAACTTTTGATAGTATGCTATTTTCCCCAAGAAGGCCTGCAGTTCCTTAACAGATGTAGGGCAAGGAAGGGCATCGATCGCAGCGACAGTTTGCTGAAGCGGACAAATACCATCCCGAGAGAGTTGAAACCCCAAGTACGTGACAGATGCCTGAAAAAACTATGATTTCTGAAGATTACACTTTAGACCGGCAGTCTGTAAGACATGAAACAGTGTGCGGAGATTTTGAAGATGTTCTTCAGTGGTGGAGCCAGTGACAACAATGTCGTTCATGTAATTGATACACCCAGGGACAGGGAGCAATAATTGTTCCAAGAATCGCTGAAAGAGAGCAGGGGTGCTAGCAACCCCGAATGGTAAGCGTTGGTATTGATAGAGGCCGAAAGGCGTGTTACAGACCAGAAACTGCCGGGAAGCAGTGTCGAGAGGAAGTTGATGATAAGCTTCTGACAGGTCAATTTTAGAAAAATACTGACCTCCAGCAAGTTTAGTGAACAGTTCTTCAGGACGGGGCATAGGGTAAGTGTCGATGAGGCATTGAGCATTTACAGTGGCTTTGAAATCGCCACAGAGACGAATATCACCATTTCGCTTAGCAACGACAACGACAGGAGAGGACCACTCACTGGAAGTGACAGGAAGCAAGACCCCTGATGTAGTGAGACGATCCAACTCCCATTTTACATGATCACAAAGGGCCACAGGAATGGGCCAAGCCCAAAAAAACTTAGGCTGAGCAGTGGGTCTGAGCATGATATGAGCTTCAAAGTCGTTTGCACGGCCTAACCCAGGAGAAAAAAGGGACGAAAATGTCGTCAACAAGGAATCCAGTTGAGCATAAGGAATAGCATCAGCGACAATATTGACAGAGTCATCTATGGAGAACCTAAAAACGCGAAAGGCATCAAAACCAAAAAGATTTTCTGCATTGCTCTGGTTGACCACAAATACGGGAACAGTGTGAACGACGGATTTGTAAGATACCTCAGCATTAAACTGTCTCAAGAGAGAAATCTTCTGTTTATTGTACGTCCGTAATTGCCGAGTGACAGGTGACAGGAGTGGAGAACCCAACTGAAGATACGTCTGAGAATTAATTATTGTGGGAGCACAACCGGTATCCACTTGCATGCGAACATCTCGACCAAGGATTTGGACAGTGAGGAATAACTTCCCTGAAAGGGAAGAAGTGCAATTGACAGACAACACAGAATCAGAATCAGCGTCATGTTCATGAACATCATGTTTGCGGTCGGATTTGCAAATGGAAGACACATGACCTCTCTTTTTGCTATTGTGACACACAGCCCAACATTGGGGACAATCCTCACGTGAATGTTTCGTAAAACACCGCGAACGTGAAGGAAGTTGCCGGGGGTTTTGCTGCAGTTTCTTAGCGGGTTGTTTACGGCTAGGCCAAGGCTGCGCGTGGGAGCGCACTGTGGCCACATCGGCCAGCGGGGACGTGCCGCACGCATCGTCAACAGTGCACAGAGGTTGTATTTCCCCGACATCACCCCACGCCTCTATTTGAGCCCCAGCGGCGCGAGAAATTTCAAAAGACTGCGCAATGGAGAGAACTTCATCTAGAGTCGGATTCGCCAACTGAAGGGCACGTTGCCGAACTTCTTTGTCGGGCGCCGACCGGATAATAGCATCCTGTACCATGGAATCGGCATACGATTCTTTGTGAACGTCAGTAACAAATTGACACTTTCGACTGAGGCCGTGAAGTTCAGCAGCCCAAGTGCGATAGGATTGATGTGGCTGTTTTTGACAACGATAAAAGACAACACAAGAGGCTACCACATGCGTTTGCTTTTGAAAATAGACAGACAGAAGTGAGCACATTTCAGGAAAGGACAAAGATGCAGGATCCTTCAAAGGAGCCAATTGCGACAACAACCAATACATTTGGGGTGAAATCCAGGAAAGGAACAGAGACTTACATGGTTGTTCGCCCGTGACATGAAATACCAAGAAGTGCTGTCAAAGACGTTTTTCATAATCAGACCAGTCTTCTGCCGTCTCGTCGTAAGGAGGAAAAGGAGGTGTAGCCAATGATGAGAAATGTCCCGCATTTGATGCCGCGATGAAATCGCGAATCGCTGGTGTCAGAAGCGTTTGCTGTTCAAGGAGATTTTGCAATAGTTGCTCGACAGTAGCCATGGAACCCTGTGGGTCAACGGTGAAAAGGAAAAATCCACTACCTCATCGCCAATTGTTATAACGTCAAGTTTAACACATATATTTCAGAACGACACAACACATATAAGTCACAGAGTAAGTTGACAAGCAAGACATGTGTACACAGTAGCATTCGAATGAGCACTGAGTCCCAGTCTAGTGGCCGCTGCTCGGCTGGCCGCCTAGATGGCGCAGCTGCTGCATGGCTAGCAGACAGCATCGCACGTAGAGGACGCGCGTAATTGCGTGGCGGCTCTTGGAATGATCAGTGAGTCACAACAACGTCTATCAAGGATGTAAGTGTTTGCTACTGCCCAGCGGCGGCACACATTTTTTATGGGAACACACATGGGATTATGGGTTTCAAAGCTTTACAAAATGTTTGTAGCACATTTATAATTGTTAGTTAACATATGCAAACCTGGAGAAAATATTCAGCTTTACATTGCATTGTAGTTTTTACATTACATCATTGTTATGATAACTCCAGTATTTAAATTTTAAAATATATTGATGTGCTGGGTTTTTGTATTTCTTACTCTGTACATATACATTTTCATATGGCATTTAAATTTGTTTATGTAAATATTGTACAGAACTTTACATAAATGGTGCACAGAAATTACTCATACAAGACAGTTAATATTACATACATTTCTTGTGATTTCATGTCACACAACATCTTTTAGTATTTATATTATCATTTTTATCACATTTATTCTCAGGCATAACCGTTTTGAATGTTCATTTGTTAACACTCTGTATTCATAGTCTCACATTACTTTAACATTACACAGGCTGTCATTTTTTTTCAATCTCATTTTCCAGTATTGACAAAGCATTTGCATACAACATTATCACATGATGTGCACACACATTGCACCTGATGTAAGTGTCCCTCACTACAGATGCTGAGGCAAGAAAACTTCATAACAAGAAATCATGATAAGACTACATAATTACATTTAGCTATGTCTCCAACAAGTTTACTAGGATGTGTCTAACCGTCTGCAGGAAATTTTATGGACGGGAAGAAACATTCACTTTTATTCTACCACTGCAATCCTTTGTTCATCATGAGAGAACTACTAAGAACATCTTTTCATGCGTATCTATTTGTGTTAATCCACTTACTTTGTGTTTAATATCTACTGATACAGTCTGACAGTACAATATTGTGTTATACAAGTGTCATCATCAGTTGTATACAGTTTACTTCACTGTCAGGTGCTTACAATTCCTCTTGCTACATGATATCACTCTTTTGAATTCTGTTGTGGATGAATATGTCGCTACAAGAATTATGCAAATGAACAAGAGTAAAACAATATTGAGACAACTTGTGTTCATGTGCACATGTACAGTAATAACTCTTCCTTGGCACTCTTCTCAGTCACGTTGACTTGTAACTCTTGGTCTGATGCCTTTTTATTTGGTAGCACAAGACCTAAATTCATCCTTTTTATACATCTGGCATACTGTAGCTTTTTCATACACACATTCACACCATCACACTCACACATATTTTCATAGATATAATTATTTATTTTCGGTGGGCCCTGATACCTATTTTGTTCCCTATTTTACCTAGTATGTGGCTCTCCATTGTTCACTGGAAGGACCTTAAATACTAACTTAAAACTAAGTGCATAGTTACTCATTGGCTACTAATGCATCACACCTTGAATACTCATTTTTTCAGTTACTATCAGCACACCACTTATTCCTTATCAATTTTTCTATGAGTTGTAAGAGCAAGCATGTTCATACTGTGGTTGTAGTTTTGACTCACCTTTTCAAGTCTTGAAAGAAAAGTGATGTCATAGGCGGGCCACAATTCTATCTCTCCAAGTACATTCAAGACTTCATTTATATTCCTTCATTCCTCATGTAAATAATCCTTTTTGTGGAAGCTTTGGAGCTTGTAAATAGCCACTTGTATAAATGTATATAGCTTGTACATAGTATCATAGCATGTAGCTAGTTTCCTGTAGACAGTGTTTACTTCGTGTTGTATATATACATCCCTTAGCATCGTTCTTCCTAATCTATTAATATTAATTTAATTCTGTAGTACAGAAATTTTAGTTCCTTAGTAGTCAACTCACATTATAAAGTTTTCTTTATGACTAGATTGCTTGGTGTTTCTCTGCTAAGCTACAATCGTCTGTGCAGCGATCCGTCAACTTATGCTGCGCTGTGCACATGCGAGGTGGTTGTCAGCCTTCAAGCTAGTCACTGCACTTGTGCAGTTCTGTCCTCACTCCATTTCATCAGTTATACATGCTGTGCCTCAATCACATGCCTATTGTGTGTTTAAACACTACAGTGTCAAAATATATAATTTCCTGCACTCAGCAAGGGTAATGTTTCCTGCACTTCTCTGACTCGTAAACACACAATGAAAATCTTAGATAACTAAAATTTATATCCTTATAAGGGTACACACAAGAAATAGGCAAAATAAAATCTTTCCTGAATACTAAACATCAGTCATAATCATCTCTTATATGCACTTGCGTACATTGCTCCAAGCCATGCTCGATCAGTGTCAAATCCTGTTTAGTGCACAAATTCACATAATTTTTTGTGTGAATAGTGCCTTTTTTCCTGACCACTGTTTAAGTATACTAACTTAAAGGCTCCTTGGGGGAGGGACATTTTTACTACAAATGGCCCAGTGTACAGCAGTTGCCACTTGAAATTCAATTTTACCATACTTTGTTGACTTTGGATGAGTCATGAGGAGTACTTTTTATCCTTCTTTAATGTTGTCAAAATCAGTTTGGCATTGCTTGGTGCATAACCAGGGGTGCTTCTCCCATAGAAGATTTAATAGAGCACCACTATTTAAAAGCTGCTGTGGTATAAATTTTCTGAAGAAAAATACTAATCCAAGATACCTCTCTAACTCTTTCTTATTTTGAGGTACAGGGCAGTGTCTGATAGCGTTGAGCTTCTTAGGGTCTGGAAGTACACCTTGAGGTGACATAGTGTGTCCAAGAAATTTAACCCTTTACTGACTGAAATGTGACTTCATTAGGTTGGCTGTGACTCTGTACTCTGAAAAGTTATACAAGACTTGAGCCAAGAGCCTTAAGTGTTCTGACCACATGAGAGCAGCAGTCAGTAAATCAACAACATACAAAGTGAGTCTATTTAACAATTGAGGTCCTAAGGCTCGATCTAAAGCAGAAATAAATATGCCTGCACTGATGTTTAAACCAAAGGGAGAACACAGTACTCATAGCATCTGACCCCACATACAAAGCAGTGTACTTACAGATATCTTCATGTAGTGCAATTTTCCACTGTGAGTCTTTGAGATCTATCATGGTGAGGTACTTAACCTTATGGAATTTAGGAAGTTGTTCTTCCAGGTTGTCAGGCCACATCTTCACAGGCACAATAATTTCATTTATTTCTCGTGCATTGAGCATGATGCGGACACTATTGTCTGATCTGTTAATGGCCAAAATAAAGCTGCAGCATGAAGATAAGAATGCTTGACTTATTTCCCAGTTTAGCACTCTATTGGTCTCTTTCCTCAGTCTGCTTCTTGGCCTATGGAATGGAATAAGATGTAAAGCAGAAGGTTTCGTGTGGGTACACCTCTATTTGTATTTGTATCCTTTGATTCTGCCAGGGCATCATTCAGAAACATGAGAATAATGTACTAAGAGCTCCTGCAGTTCTTCCTTTTGTTGTTCTATAAGACACACTGACTCACTTACCTCAGTATGCACAATCTCATGGCCTATTTCCTCTTCCTATGACTGCTCAATTTCCTGTGTGTATACAAATTCAGGCAGATTGTAGCGCAGTCGTTAGGCATTTGTACAGGTTAGTTCATACATTCTTTGCGTGTTTCCCTTGCGTTATCTAGGCATGGACGCATGTTTCAGTAACTGTTGTTCAACATCAATTATAATGGACAGGGACTGTGATTGTTGTGTTCGGATGAGAGCTGAGTTGGCATCCCTTCGCTCACAGCTGCAGGCGGCACTGATTTTTGTTGGGCAGCTTGAGGCTGTTGCCAATGGGCACCACTGTGGGGAGCCGGACTTGGGTATCTCGGGGATGTCAACCTCGTCCCATCTGTCCCCAGATCGGTCTGCCACTGTGTTTGCCCCGGTTGCTGCCCGTAGCGGGACTGAGCCCTCACCTGTGGTTGATTGGGAGGTCGTTCCAAGGTGTGGCATGCAGCAAAAGACGTCCCCAGAGGCTGATCAGAAAGCCTCTCTGGTGCATCGGACAAACAGGTTTCGGGTACTGTCTATGGCTGAGCCAGATGCAGCTGCCTGCCTTGTTTCAGAGGATGATTCTCAGCCTTCAAGGTCTGGGCAGTCGCAGAGGGTGGGCTTATTGGTAGTTGGGAGCTCCAATGTTAGGCGCGTAATGGGGCCCCTTAGGGATATGGTGGCTAAGGAGGGGAAGAAATCCGGTGTGCACTCTGTGTGCATTCCGGGTGGAGTCATTCCTGATGTGGAAAGGGTCCTTCCGGATGCCATGAAGAGCACAGGGTGCAGCCAGCTGCAGGTGGTGGCACATGTCAGCACTAATGACATGTGTCGCTTTGAATCTGAGGAAATTCTCTCTGGATTCCAGCGGCTATATGATTTGGTGAAGGCTGCCGGTCTTGCTTACAAGATGAAGGCAGAGCTCACCATCTGCAGCATCGTTGACAGAACCGACTGCGGACCTTTGGTGCAGAGCCAGGTGGAGGGTCTGAATCAGAGGTTCAGACAGTTTTGCGACTGTGTTGGCTGCAGATTCCTTGACTTGCGTCATAGGGTGGTGGGGTTTCTGGTTCTGCTGAATAAGTCAGGAGTTCACTACACTCAGCTGGCGGCTACGCTACACGGGTAGTGGAGGCTGTGTGGTGTGGACTGGGCAGATTTTTAGGTTAGAAGGCTTCGGGAAAATACGGGGTGGGCTGCAATCTCAAAGGGTGCATGGAAAATACAGGACGTGCTTGGATCAAGGAACAGTCGGAATTGTAGTTGTAAATTGTTGTAGTTGTGCTGGGAAAGTCCCTGAGCTTCAAGCGCTGATAGAAAGCACAGAAGCTGAAACTGTTATAGGTACAGAAAGCTGGCTAAAGCCTGAAATAAGTTTTGCAGAAACTTTTATGAAGTCTCAGACGGTGTTCAGGAAAGATAGATTAGGCAGAATTGGTGGTGGAGTGTTTGTGTCTGTCAGTAGTGGTTTATCTTGTAGTGAAGTCAAAGTAGATACTCTGTGCGAATTGGTATGGGTGGAGGTTATACTTAACAGCTGAACTAAGTTAATAATTGGCTCCTTCTACCGACCCCCAGACTCTGATGATATAGTTGCTAAACAGTTAAGAGAAAATTTGAGTCTCATAACAAATAAATACCCCACTCATATGGTTATAGTTTGTGGGGACTTCAACCTTCCCTCGATATGTTGGCAAAAATACTTGTTCAAAACCGGTGGTAGGCAGAAAACATCTTCCGAGATTGTCCTGAATGCTTTCTCCAAAAATTATTTCGAGCAGTTAGTACACAAACCCACGCGAATTGTAAATGGTTGCGAAAACACACTTGACCTCTTAGCCACAAACAATCCAGAGCTAATAGAGAGCATCATGACTGATACAGGGATTAGTGATCACAAGGTCATTGTAGCTAGGCTCAATACTGTTTCTTCCAAATCCACCAGAAACAAATGCAAAATAATTTTATTTAAGAAAGCGGATAAAGACTCACTAGAAAACTTCCTAAGAGAAAATTTCCATTCCTTCCGAACTGACTATGCAAATGTAGACGAGATGTGGCCCAAAGTCAAAGATATAGTAGCAACAGCAATTGAGAGATTCATACCTCATAAATTGGTAAGAGATGGGACTGATCCCCCATGGTACACAAAACAGGTCCGAACGCTGTTGCAGAGGCAACGGAAAAAGCATGCAAAGTTCAGAAGAACGCGAAATCCCGAAGACTGCCTAAAATTTACCGACGCGCGAAATTTGGCATGGACTTCAATGCGAGATGCCTTTAATAGGTTCCACAACGAAACATTGTCTCGAAATTTGGTAGAAAATCCGAAGAAATTCTGGTCGTATGTAAAGTACACAAGTGGCAAGATGCAGTCAATACCTTCGCTGCGCAGTGCCGATGATACTGTTACCGACGACTATGCCGCTAAAGCGGAGTTATTGAACACAGTTTTCCAAAATTCCTTCACCAGGGAAGACGAATGGAATACTCCAGAATTTGAAACACGAACAGCTGCTAGCATGAGTTTCTTAGAAGTAGATACCTTAGGGGTTGTGAAGCAACTCAAATCGCTTGATACAGGCAAGTCTTCAGGTCCAGATTGTATACCGATTAGATTCCTTTCAGATTATGCTGCTACAATAGCTCCCTACTTAGCAATCATATACAACCGCTCGCTCACCGATAGATCTGTACCTACAGATTGGAAAATTGCGCAGGTCACACCAGTGTTTAAGAAGGGTAGTAGAAGTAATCCATCGAACTACAGACCTATATCATTGATGTCGGTTTGCAGTAGGGTTTTGGAGCATATACTGTATTTGAACATTATGAATCACCTCGAAGGAAACGATCTATTGATACGTAATCAGCATGGTTTCAGAAAACATCGTTCTTGTGCAACACAGCTAGCTCTTTATTCGCACGAAGTAATGGCCGCTATTGACAGGGGATCTCAAAATGATTCCATATTTCTAGATTTCGGAAAGCTTTTGACACCGTTCCTCACAAGCGGCTTCTAATCAAGCTGCGGGCCTATGGGGTATCGTCTCAGTTGTGTGACTGGATTCGTGATTTCCTGTCAGGAAGGTCGCAGTTTGTAGTAATAGACGGCAAATCATCGAGTAAAACTGAAGTGATATCGGGTGTTCCCCAGGGAAGTGTCCTTGAACCTCTGCTGCTCCTGATCTATATAAATGACCTGATGATGCTGTAATTTACCATCTAGCAAGGTCATCCGAAGACCTGTATCAGTTGCAAAGTGATTTAGAAAAGATTGGTGTATGGTGTGGCAGGAAGCAGTTGACGCTAAATAATGAAAAGTGTGAGGTGATCCACATGAGTTCCAAAAGAAATCCACTGGAATTTGATTACTTGATAAATAGTACAATTCTCAAGGCTGTCAATCCAACTAAGTGCCTGGGTGTTAAAATTACGAGCAACTTCAATTGGAAAGACCACATAGATAATATTGTGGGGAAGGCGAGCCAAAGGTTGTGTTTCATTGGCAGGACACTTAGAAGATGCAACAAGTCCACTAAAGAGACAGCTTACACTACACTCGTTCATCCTCTGTTAGAATATTGCTGCGCGGTGTGGGATCCTTACCAGGTGGGGTTGACGGAGGACATCGAAAGGATGCAAAAAAGGGGAGCTCATTTTGTATTATCACGTAATAGGGGAGAGAGTGTGGCAGATATGATATGAGTTGGGATGGAAGTCATTAAAGCAAAGACGTTTTTTGTCGTGGTGAGATCTATTTACGAAATTTCAGTCACCAACTTTCTCTTCCAAATGCGAAAATATTTTGTTGAGCCCAACCTACATAGGTAGGAATGATCATCAAAATAAAATAAGAGAAATCAGAGCTCAAACAGAAAGGTTTAGGTGTTCGTTTTTCCCGCGCGCTGTTCGGGAGTGGAATGGTAGAGAGATAGTATGATTGTGGTTCGATGAACCCTCTGCCAAGAACTTAAATGTGAATGCAGAGTAATTATGTAGATGTAGATGCAGAAACATGACTGTAGGACAGAAGAATTGTATTCAAATATTAGCAGTGTGTTTTGGTTTGTTTTCTGTGGCATTTGACTTGACTAGATGTATTGAATATTGTTGCCTGTTTGCAATAAAATGACACTTCCCCTTACCTACGTTAGCTTGTGCTTGGTACTTCCTAAAGGTGTCAATGCTGAATGGCAGTTTACTATTAGCATTTCAGCCACAAGAAACAAATGCATTGCAATTTGAGTAGGAATCCATGCCTGCAATTTTAAACCTTTAGACTAACCTCCTACAACTGTTTGGATTTTACAGCTTTGAACTGGAAACATCAGCATGTGTCCATATTTTTGTAACTGGTCAAACAGGCCCTCTGAAATACCATGGGTATCCTTAAACCAAGTATTTGTGCACTGATTGCTGCCTGTACTGCTTGCCTGCCTGTACACAGTTGGTGATATCTTCTTGACACAGGACATCTTTGATATCACCACAGTTGTCATACATAAGAAAATAATTTTTGACTGGTTCCTTGCTCCCACCCCTATTACTGGTCATCAAACAGGGCCTATCAAGACCAGTTTGAGCTTTCTGAATTAACTTGACCACTGATCTCCTCATTAAGTGTAACCTCAACTATGAGCACATTATGCATATCATTTCACCAGTTAGTATCTTGTGCGGCTCTTTATCTCAAATTTCATTTGGCCACTATCCGAAACATAATTTTGATTGTACTGATTACAGTCAGGTGGTGGTGGTGGATTATTTTGTCACCTGGATGCATTCTGCCCTTGCCAGTGGCCATTTGGGTCATTGCCCCCAGTTGGAGGTGTACTGTGAGTTTGCTGACTATAGCCTCTCTGGCCATTAAATCCTGACTGATTGGAATTCTATCTTTGGTTATTTTTATTTCTTCACTTGAATTTTTGCCCCTTTCCATTACAAAATTGGTTCCTGTTGGTATTGCTATGAAGGGGATATGGCTGCCAACCAAGTTGGTTGTTATTGGCATTCCCACCAAGTTGTTCATTAGTTTGTGTGGGGTCTGCCTGCATGGTATCACTTTGTGGTTGTGTTGGTCTCTCTTTGTAGGTAAGATCAATGGAGTCAAGAACTAAGAGGATATTCTCTATATCATGCTCATGAGTGATGGTTAAATTCTCACATAGTTAGCCGGTAGTCAGCTTTTCAAAATTTTTAGGACATCTACGTGTGGTATCGGGTTTGTCTAGTAGTGGGTTTTATTTAGATACTTCTTGAAGTACCTTCTGAGTCCTCCATGTTTACTGCTGAATGATGTTTGGTTACACCATTCATAGCTCAGTCTCTCTTGTACTGCAATGGACCAGAAATTGTCTAGAAATGCCCTTTCAAACTGTCTATAGGTGTGGTATTTTTCTGCCATGTCAGTGGTCCCTGTATATACCCTACCACAAACTGTATCTTCTGTGTTTTGGTCCAATTCTTTGGCAAAACATTCCAGAAGGCTCTTATGAGTGTGACTGAGTCTGTTTGCTTACCTTTGGAAGAAAAAAGTGGAAACTGCCTGTGTCGTAATAATCCTTCATCTGCGAGTAAAATAAAAAGGAATGCAGCACTGCCCATCGCTGGCATGGCATTGTTTCAATGTATTAGATTGTATTCTGAATACCTCTGTGTAACAGTGGCACAAGTCAGCTGTGCATGTTAAAGTTGGAATGTATTTCACCTGACAGGTTAGTGTTGAAGTGCGGATGGACATTTGGATTATCTATCCTGTCTTTTGACACATGAAAACTAGGGGCAGAATGTTCCGTTTCCTTTTCAGTTTTACTAATGATGTTAGTCCATGATTTTTCCTCCACTGATTTCAACCTCTGATCTATTTCAGCTCTTAGTTCTGCCTTCTGTACATTCATCACTTCCTCAGTTACATGTACATAATTCTTGTGTTCCTGGACTACATAATGTGCCAGGGTATTGCCTTGGTCTAGTGTACTGGCCTTGGTTTCATTCTTTATTTTCTTAATGTATTTGTCCTTCCTTCCTTGCTCCTTTCTCATGAACTGAGTGTTTAAACTTATGCTACCTAGTTGCAGTGACAGGTCTTGCACCTGTCCAGGTTTGCAATCAATCAACGGCACCTGCGAGAGCATTTACATGCTGGCACAACTGTGACTGCTCCTGCTGCATATTTGTCTGAGCCTCAGCTATGTCCTTCACCTTTTCCCAAAAATTTTCTTGTGTCTTGCCTACTGATGACACTCTTTGGATTGAATTATTTATATCTTGTGACAAATCAGTGAGAAATTGTGTTTTTAGATCTTTCCCCATACCGACAAGTTTTTTTTATCTGATAACTCATTTGAAAAGTCAAGTCAGCTCTCAAATTTTTTGCCAGTAATTGAACTGTTGTGTTAAGCTGGTTCTGAAAGCATCAAGAGTTTGCTTTTGCTGTTCAAGTGATTTCCCTTTGTTTTGAAAAATCATTACATTTTCATCAATACTTTGTTTTGGCTCTTTCTTATCCTCATTCTTGATATCGTTGAAGCTTTGTTTCAATAACTGTTGTCAAATTTGTATCATGATGGAAGATTTCTGGTGTCCACAATGCACCCTGTCCAATCATGTTTGCATTGGGGATAAGTGTGATAGGCAAAGAATGATTTAATAAGCCTGCACTGTGGTGTGTTACATTTTCACCTGGGGAAAAAAATACTCCCTGGAGAAAATTGTGACAGTGTTTCATCTACTGTCATATCATATCATTTCAAATGATAATGTTACATCATCTGTGTCCATATTAAATGAAAAATGTAATTGGTCTTTGTCACTGTGACCAACATTTTCAGTTTTGATTTCATTTGTTACGACGTCCATGTCAGCAACATCTTGTGCCAGCTATGTGGCAATGGACTGGCAACATTGTGCGTGTCTTGTGTACTCATTATTTGATAATTTTACAAAATGACAAAATAAATGAATACTTTTGAAAATGAAATATTCTGTTTGTAATAGTGAAGATACAAAACCTAGTATGTGGTGCCTCACTAACATTGTATCAAATACATTGTCAGTGTAGCTCAACTGTATGCACACACTCCTCTCTAAAACTAATTTTCTGTCCACATGTCTATGTATTTTACGAGAAAACTTCAGTTTGGGAATTGGATTAAGATAGGTATTACGATCACTACTGGCAGAGGCACTACTGCAGTCCTATATGCAATGGATCATGAATTTTCTACCTTTTCATTGGCTTCTTCACTCCTTCCAGAATAATTCTCCAACTGATTATGTTTAATCTTTTATACATCATGTGATTCCAGCTCGATATTTACCTTGTGTCACCAACAATGTACAACAATGATGGCATGATTGTGGTGGGTATTCTTCTTTGTTTTAACTTCTTCTCTGAAAGGATCCATTTAAAAATGCAAGCCCTTGTCATATTGGGAGATGGATGTTAGAATGAAAGACAATGAAAAATTGGGACTTTCATATGTTATAACTTTTAATTATCACAACACTGGAAGAGCAGAATTACAAAAGTTTTTATTGCTCCAGTTCAAAAGACCGACGGACACCGAGACCAGTGAGAAAAACAAATTAGGTACATAAAATAATTGACAGTTTAGCCTTCACTTTTCTGATAGCTTATTCAGATTGTCATACCTCCCTGTGGTAGCTTTGCCACAGGGGAACAATGTGAATATTTACTTGTATGTGTGGGCCATTTAAAGAACCTGCAAATATCATCTGTGGTTTGATGTATGCACAGAAATGGTGTGAGCAGCTCAAGCACAGAACATCGTCAAGGCACAATGGTGATCAAGTGTTTCCACTTGCAGTGGTGAGGTCACTTATACTCTGGTGTCATGGCTTCTTGGAAGGCACATAACAAGAGGTGCTGCTAGTAATGACTGCCTCTGGAAAGAGTTGAAGAAAGCTTAACAAAAATATCATTCTTTTCTGAGATTGTGTATGGAAATCATTACAAGTAACAATTTATGCAAGTTATGAATTGAAAAGAGATCTGTCCACCCACCCACAGTTATAAATGTTCTTACGTACTGGATTTGAAACAGAGAAGTGTCATTGAAAGACGTTAATGGCATTTAGTAGTTGCATGCTTTAGAGCTCTCTTACAGCCTTTGACAGTCTGTAGGAGGTGAAGTCACATGGCAAGGTTTTGTGGCACTTGATAATGGGTCCCTTACATCAAGAAACTTTTTAGAAAGGTAACCATAAAAAGATATAGTCGAGATAAAAGTTATCACAGCATCAGGGAGAAAGATCATTTGGAAGATAACACTTCATTTTTGCTTAGCCCATCTGCAGAACTCTGCTGTTATACTCCAACTTCTGGGAAGGGATCACTTTGGCAGAGCTTGTAGGGGGAGGAGTTTCGGTCGACAGATTCTTTCTGTCAGGTAGTCACTGCAACTCATCTCAACAATGGTGGAGTCTTCATTTGCAGGGAGGATGATGAATTAGGATCTGTTGCCAGGCTAACTACAGCTGTCCTTTCTATTGCAGGAAGATTAGTGTTCTAACAAAAGCGCCCTATGAAAGAGTGATGGGCCTGGAATATCACCATGGGTGGTTAGCTAGTGTGAGGGGAAGGTCACAGTTGGATGATTGTACGAACTTCCTTAAGTGTTGTCCCATCTTTCAACCACCCTACAGAATCCAGGTCTGTCCCCATGCCATTCCCACCTCCAGCCACATGCCACAGTGACCATCTGGATCCTTCCGTCTATAACATTCCCTTACGAATGATAAGTAATAAACACTAACATAAACCTTTTTCTAACAAACATTCAAAAAACACTAAGAATCATTGTGTGTTGCAAATATGTATTTTATTTATCAAAAATTATTTTTTATAATTAATGTAATCATCAAAGAATAACTATATGTTAAAAAATGTGTTCTAGAGCTACATTATAATAATATGTGACGTCATGTTAATGAAATGTTATGAAAAGAGCGCTACTACAGATTTCATTCTCTCTCTTCTGTTTGCTTTCGATGCTGTGTGTGTGTATGTAGGTAAATTTGTTGAATATTTCAATATACGCTTATAGAGCATTTGCTAGAATTATTTAAGTACTGTAAATACATTTCCACATCAAGTTCATTAAGATTTTTCAGCATTTAGCATTTTAGCTGTTCAAGCATCATCGCTGCTGAGCTGCAGCCACCACCATTATGTGGCAAATATGAATTTAAACTGACCATGCAAAAGATGTACGATTTGCAACAATTTTAACTAAGTTGTTTCATTTTTTAGAGCAGCAGAGAAACTGAGTAGTTCAATTTATAAACATTTTATTATTGCATGACTTAAATCCCAGCTTAAGACTTGGTCTGGCCTAACATAGGCACTTATAATATTTTGTGAACAGTAAAGAGTTTTGCTATCAAAAGTCAGTGAAAGCATTGACTAATATAACAGTAAAGTATTTTTCTCACAGTCAGATTACTACAGATACTAAATAAGTTCTATGAAGGCCAATGCGAATCTTTATGCCTCTCTCCACCCTATTAAAAAATTGTGATACACAATGTCCTAAATGCAATGTGTCTGAACTTAGCCAGCAAATAATAATATTCATTATTAACTGCATTATTGTGGCCAAACAAAAATAGACAGAATTTTTTTCATTATGATTTTCAGACATTCTTCAACAACAATTAACAATTTTCAAATCTCACTTAATAGAAAAAATAATAATTAAGTGGAGAGACAGCATACCTCTTGCACCAGCTTCTCTGAACTATACAGGTGGGAATTATCTTTGCATCATCATTTGCTCCCATAATCATCCTGGCCTCAAAACCTGGTGACCCACAGTTTCGGCACCCTCCACCCAGCAGTTGCCCTTCCTCCATCCTGTCACCCCTTCCTAATTCATGTCCCCAAGTCATCTTCAGCATGTGTCACTCCCAAACAGCTTCGAAAATTATGCATCACATGCCTAGCCTGTGTACCTGCAACACCTCCCTCTCGCATTCCTAACACTCAGACCACCAGAATCCCACCCAGCCCTTAGCCATCCACCGCCAATCCCTCTCCCTGCCTCCTGTCTTTCTCTCCCTCTATCCAGCCCATCCAACACCACAACCTTATCCATTGGCTTTTTCATTATTCTTACCTTACATATTCCTTCTATAAATAAAACAATGGAAAGTCCAGATTGGAATATCAAGAATATTATGAAAAGGGTAGTTTGCTACTCACCATAAAAATGACACACTGAGCTGCAGACACATACAACAAAAATGTTACACATTGAGCTTTTGGCCAAAGTCTTCTTCAGAAAAAAAAACAACACACACATTCACACAAGCAAACACACTTCACATACATATGTCTGCTATATCTGGCCACTACAGCCAGATAAATAAATATGTAAATAAACCTTGAGTGTATGAGATATCCTGAAAGGAACATGCTTCAGATTGTTGTCAGTGGAATGTAAATTAATAGACATTGTTAGCAACAATGTATGTCTCTTGAAATTGATGATCTTCATCATATGATCATTGTTTAATTTAAATGTGGCATTGCAAGAAAAGGAAAAAAGTACTACGAGGTGGGTTTTTTAAAGTATGGTCCATTTTGTTGTAGCCACTAGCAGTTCATGCACATACCACAATGAGCACATGCATCATGTACTGGCATGCCTTGGGAACAACTGTGCTCAGTTTTAGCTCTGTAGCTAACCGGTACATCTCTGTTCTGTGCTTTCAAAATGTTTAAGACTATCAACTTGCCCGCTGCGTGTGAGGTTTGCTCAGTGATATGGTTTTGTGAGCAAGGAACCTGTCTGCTGCAGAAATTCATCAACAGATTTGTGAAGTGTATGGTGAAACGGTTATGAGTGAAAGCAAAGTACGTAAGTGGGTACAAGAATTCACAGATGGCCGTCACAATGTCCATGATGAGGAGCACTCTGGTCACCCTTCTTTGATTACAGACGATTTGGTAACTTCAGTTGAAGCAAGGATTCATGAGAACAGGCACTTCACTATAACAGGTCACTCATTGAATTTCATGATGTGTTGAGATCAGAGCTTTACAACACCAAAAGTTTAGGAAACTGTCCTCTCGTTGAGTCCTGAAACTCCTAACAGATGACCACAAAAACCAAAGATTTGAGTGTGCAATGAAGTTCTTGGATCATTATTATGAAGAAGGTGACGGCTTCTTGAGTTAGATCGTAACTGGAGATGAAACATGGGTTTTGCGTATCATGCCCAAATTGAAGTAACAGAGCATGAGATGGAGACACATACACACTCGCCTGTAAAGGTGAAAGCCAAACAGACTCTGTCCCAGCGCAAAATCATGGTGTTGGTGTTTTGGGATAGGCATGGTGTTTTGTTGGTCAACTTCATGCAATGAGGAACCACTATCAATGCAGAAGCATAGTGCCAAACCCTGAGAAAGCTATGCAGAGCGATTCAAAACAAAAGACGCAGTATGCTCACAAAGGGAACTGTCCTTCTCCATGACAATGCAAGACCTCACACAGCAGGTCAGACCCACGATTTATTCGACAGTTTTGTTGGGAAGTTTTAGACCACCCACCCTACACTCCTGATTCTGCACTGAGTGATTACCATCTGTTCTTCCACCTCAAACAATACCTCAGTGGCAACCGTTACAATGATGACGACGAGGTGAAAAGGGCAGTGAACTCTTGGTTATCGGAGCAGGTGGTAAGTTTTTATGAAGAGGGTATTTTAAAATGGTTGAGAGGTATCATAGGTGTTTCAACAAACTTGGCAACTATATCAAAAAATAGAGTGAAATACATACTTTCTGAAAATAAATTTACTTTTTTGAAATAACCTTTTGTTGTGTATTTATGTTCAAATGGACCATACTTAAAAAACATGCCTTGAACTTTGGACGAAAATTAGTAAAAAAGATCCGAGCTTTCCTATTTAATGCTGATCTACAAACTGTAAGTAGGAGGACAGTGCAAGTTCAACAATAGCAAAGAGCACTTCCAATGTCAGATTACAGGTGATTCAATTAAGCTTGTTACATTCCAGTTCAACACCTACGTCGCCTTCCCCTCCCTCCACATTGCTCTTGGTTAATTCTTTATGATGGTCTTGGCCAATAGTGGGGAGCCTCCCACTGCTCTCTGCCAATAAGGATCATTTGTGAGATTAGTGGAATAGGCCAAAATTCAGATGTGCCTGCCCATTACAAAAAAACTGATATATGTTTATGTGTCCAGACCTACAGACCTACAATGCAGATGTAACTGCACACTGTAAATGATTAGTTACCCGACATTAAGATAACAAATTAATTCCCAAGCATCCTTTTTTTAGAGCAATTACATGAGTCTAGTCATTTGTGCTCTGTAATGAAGGGATCAGATTCATTATGTAAATAATATCAGTGATATATCAAATTAATGTATCATTTCTTATCATCACAAGTTTTTTAATATGTATTGTTAACAATAGTTTTAAAATCTTTTGGTTCATTTACAAATATTTGTAAACTTAATTAACAACAAATGATATTTTTGTACCTTAAAGATGACCTATGTACAATTTCCTTTCTCAATTAATACTATCTAATACATACAATATATATACAAGGTATACATGCAGACAAGAAATAACAATTCCTGGATTTTCCAGTTAAAAAAACACCGTTTCCTGGGTGAAAATACAATATATCCTGGCTGAAAGTATATTTTTTTCTTTCTTAAGTGACAATTATACTTTCCCTCAAAGCTGTAAAACTTATCAATCCTTTGTATGGTAAAGGTTTTATACACCAGCACAGAACCTGCCAGCACTTTATGAAACAAAGTCCAGCAAAAAACAATGTACTTTGCAAAGACTTTCAATGCACAGCAACATGCACAGCATATTTTCATATTGTGAAATTTTAGAGCAATGAATACAGTAGTTGTACTTAAAATATATGTTTTTGCTTTATGCTTAATATTTTAAGAAACAAAGCCTGAGTATATCACGCACTGCAATTTACTCAACGTGTGAGTCACATATTGCTCGAAAACAAGACTCATTTTGTACGATAGCAAGACACAAAGGTCTCACTACCTGTCACTTGACAGGTGCTGCCTTCCATTGTCTATTTATATAATTACTTTGAAAGAAGCAATTGTGGACATTATAAGTGTTTGGAGTATGGTTTGGAGAATTTAAAACAGTTCACTGGCAAAACAAGTAAAAAAGAAGCAAACTGGTACTGGTATTGTTCTAATTGCAGAATACCTCTCTGCATGCCAGACTACATTGAATTTTCCACAAAAGAGCCATTTATGTGTGAAATTGCTCAAGAACTCACCTTGCACTTTTTCAGTTTTCGGAGGATAATTATACATACTGCCATGGTTCTTGCATAATTTGTAACCTATGAAAGAACTACATTAAATACAAAAATCTACTTTTTCAGTGTGTGCTACCTTTTAAACACAAATGTGCCACTAAAATTTTAAATAATTGCATAAATGGCTGGTTTCCATATCCAAATTTTTTTTATGTGGACTGGGCTGTTTGACTGTCTTTCTGTTCTATCTGAAGCACCACTGGGCTGTGCCCATTTGACTTCAAGCATGGCTGTCATGAAGTTCAAAAATGACATTTTAATAGATCTGAATGATAGTTCATATATATGATACATGTGTATGTTCTGTTACTGCCTAAATTGTCTGTTACGTGTGGAGTAAGATCTCTTATTTCAATCGTCAGGGTAATGTGTGCTTAGTTGTTGGATGAGAGGTGGGTTGATGTGGATGCCTTATTGTATAGAGGTTTTGACTTCTTTTTGATGTAAAAAGAGATGGGTGGTTTATTTGTGTATTCCCTAATGTCTGTGTTTGGCATATATCTGTCAGCGTCAGGTATAGTGCGAAGAATTCTGCTCTGCAGTGACTGTAATTTGCTGATGTGGCTATCAGATGCCATGGACCACACCTCTGATCCATATAACATGGTAGGCAGGATGATGCTCTTGTGAAGCTATAGCTTTGTCTCAACTCTTAGCCCCCTACCCTTGAGGAATGGGTACAGTTGGTTGTAGACTGTGCAACCTTTAGCTTTAGTGTTCTTTATGTGTTTTCCAAACATGAGTCATTTGTTGCTCCATGGATTGTTCCTCAACACAGTCTGGTGGAGTCAATTTGTTAGTGTACAGAAGAGCTATGGTTTTTTCCGGGTTTTTCTTGGTTTTCCAGGCCTTGCACCATTTTATGATTGCATCGAGATGCTCTTGGAGTTGACTGGTTATGAAGTTTAAATTTGTGCTATTCTTAAAAGCTGCCGTGTCATTGGCATATAGCGCAATGTCACCTCTAGCCATTTTTGGTACGTCATTTGTGTAGAACGTGTACAATATGGGGCCCATAACCAAGCCATGTGGGAACCCAGGCACAGCGTTGCTGACTGAGGTGACACTTTGCCCCATCTGACAGAGTACTTTCCCTCTGCCAGGGATGAATCAATCATGCTGATCATGTGCCCCAGAATGTCTAACTGAGTAAGTTCAGCAATCAAGCCATCACGCCAGACTTTATTGAAAGCTTGTGTGATGTCTAGGAAGACTGCTCCTGTGCTGTTTTTCCTGTCTCTCGACCTACATATGTGGTCCACCAGATGTTGGGATTGACGGGCAGTGCTATGTTCGGGATGGAAGCCAAACTGCTCAGGGGTGATGATGTTGTTGTCTTTTAGGAATTGGGAGAGGACTCATAGGATTAGACACTCCAATACTTTACTGAGGAAGGACAGGAGTGAGACTGGTCTGTAGCTTTGGGGTAGGATGGGGATTTTGTTTGGTTTTGGTATGTTTGTTATCTGAACAGTTTTCCAAGCAGGTGGGAAGTATGTTAAGGAAAGGCACTGGATGCAGATTGAGGTGAGGTAGGAGATTGTTGAAGGAGGTAGGTGTTTCAGATGTGGGGCGCATACCTTGTCAGGACCAGGGGATTTGTTGTTCCGTAAGTGTCTGATGTTGGCACACACAAGGCAGGCAGAAACTGGTGTGAATTCTGTTTCTGGCCTGGTTTCTCTCTATTGAGCCACTCGTTTGATTGTTGTTCTCCCCTGACTATCACTCTTGTCATCTTCAACGACGTGTATGTTGGGATTGTGACTCTCTGATTTTTCCTCATCATCGTATTGTATCCCACTTGGACCTCGGAGTGGCCTGTCTACCCTGGGAGTAGCGATCAGTGATTTTGTGGTCTTCCATATTTGGTTCACATTGTATTCTGCACTTTCAAGTTTCTCTTCTCCATTGAGGATGTTTTGCTCATGTAGTTTTTGCTTTACCTGGACTTCTTGTCACTTAAGCAAGCGATGGTGGGGTCATGGTAACATTGCCACTCCTTCCTCACATGCTGAATGACTACCAGATCCCAGATATTAGGGGTCAGGTCACTGGCACCAGGTTTGGTGGTCACCCTGGTGCTTTTCTCTTGAGCACTGGTCTGGAAGACCTTTGTAAAATACTTAATTGCTGAATCCACCTATCTTTCATCATGCATCTGTGGTATGTCCTCCTGATGATGTCCTACCAGGGTGGAACATTGTTCCCAGTCAGTATAGTAAATAGTTTATGGCATCCTCCAGTATATGGCTTCAACATTAGCACATTTCCACCCTAGGCCCTTGCACAGGAAGATATCCAGGATATCTGGACTCTGCTGGTCGTTTTGCGGGATATGAGTAGTCTCCTCAGGAATGGTTACCCTCACTGAGGCATCACTCTCAACAAACAGTGTCAGTCTCATGCCATGTGTGTTCACAGATCAGCATCCCCAGTCACCACATTTGCAGTTTAGGTCCCCTACTATTAGTACACACTCGAAATTATCTGTCAAGGTCTGGAGGTCCTGTGCACTACTGTTCCTATGGGGCTGTTTGTAAGCAGCTATTATTGTGAGAATGGTGTTCCCCTACCTTTAATTCTACACCAGCAGCCAAATTTGGCATCTCGACCGTCCAGTGGCAAATGCTCTGCAGCACAAGGACGGCCACTCCGCTACCAGGTCTGCATTTCAGGTGTTAGCCAGGCCGGTCGATCCTGTGGACAGAGTAGTTGCACACTTTAAGTTGACTGGTTAGAGATAGATGCATCTCTGAGATACAGGCAACGTCTCTAGCATGCTGGTGTAGAAATGACTGAAGTTGTATGGTTTTGTCAGAAATGCTCTTTGCATTCCAATTTAGGACTTTGAAATTTGTACGCCTAAGGGCTATTGAAAAATGTCATGGTGGCTTGTGCAATGATCTTCACTTTCATGAGTATGTCTGACTCTGTGCACACTGTTATTATTGTGTCCTTGAGTTTCTCTATTATGTTGCTACAGTTAAATCCAGGAAACATTGCTTTGAAATCTTGCATTAGGTTTACGAGTTTGCTTCCTGCAACTTTGCAGCTCTTGTGTTGCCAATGTCAGTTCTGACACAGCATTGGCAGTGTTACAGTTGGCGTATGTGTCTTGGGCAATGTGGCTGTAGCTGGAGGCAGTTGTCCCCACTGTGAGGACATTGGTGGGGGGACTACGACAGTGGGACAGGTCGACACATTTTGCGTCGATCGGAGTCCAGGAAATAGCGCTTGGTTCATTTGAAAATGTTTGTCAATTTGTTTGTTGTTCTCACTCAGGTGCAGGCACAACAATAGTCATTGTGGCTGCTTTCTGTTGCCTCTGGGTATGCACTAGTCTTTGATATACCTCGCAGCCTCGATAGGTGGCCAGGTGCTTGCCATTGCAGTTTCTTTTTGGCACAGTTTGGTTAGATGTGGGGCAGCACGTTTTATACACCAGGGTTTCAGGTGGCAGTTTTGACTTGTGTGATTATATCTTTGGCAGCAGTGACACTGCCCCAGAACCTTCAGGCCTATTGTATTTCTTGATAATGTCCAAAAAACCTAAAGTGAATCTGACTGAGAAAATTCTTTGTGCATCTTCATTATTTTCAATGATCGCTAGAAAGTTCGTTTCTTTTTTGCAGTCACCTCCCTCATTGCATGGGTTTCAAGAACTGATGCACGCTACTTTAAAGCTTTCTGTGATCAGGTTTTCTTTTATTTTGACGACATTGGCATCGATCAGAAGCCTTTTGATTACTACCCTTAGTGACTGCTTTGGCTCTATCATATAAGAATGAAATTCGGTTTCTCTCTTTTCCAGCTCTGTCTTTAATATGTGGTAGTCCTCTAGCAGCTCAACCTGTAATTTTGTGGTTCTGGGGCATATTCTGCCTTGAGCTTGCCTTTTAGCCCAACTTTTAATTCCTTAACCAGTATTGATACTCACAGCATTTTGTATGCGATAATCAGTGGTATCTGCTCTTTCTTACATTTCACTATACGCATTTCACCTTCCCCTTCTGTGCCTATGTTTTCCAGAGCTGAAAATGCATTTGCTGTTGGAATGTTTGTAACTGTTTCCTCATCCCGTCCCTTTTCCACTGCTTTATTGCTTTGGTCACTGCAGTCTATAACCCATCTGTTCTCACTGCCTGAGCTACTGTCCTCCTCGATCACTGACACTAACCTCTCCTTGTTGGCATTGACTGTTGTCTGTGTGGATGATTTCTCCCTATTCTGGTTTTGTGCACTCTGGTGAGTGCTGCAACAACCTGTGGTTGAGATTACACTCATGGTAAATGACGAAGCCATGCTATTGGTCAATTTTATGTGGCTGTTTAAGTTTTGAATGAGATTCAAATGCTCCGTGATTTAAGAAATTCATCATACACCCTGAGATGTAACACAACTCACCTTGCATAAAAGTAAATATACTTTGAAAGTTATGCTTCTCAAACCATCATGTGCAATATTTCCCTGCAGCCTGTTCAAAATGTAAACAGTTGTGATGTAACATTCATCGAAAGCAGTTTGTTGTTTCAAAGTATTGTACATGATTAATCACTGCTTTAGGAAAAGCCTTTGACACATTCTGCTGTCAGCAGATGCTTGTGTGTGCACTATGTCTTGTTGATGATGTAAATGGTGCAATTTCTTCACAACGAATGTTTTATTTTGGTGTTATTCTCTTGTTTATGTTTTACTGCTGCAGTACAGTCTTCAGTAGTGGGAGAAAGTAAAATTCTTTGTTAGAGTATCAGTTTTCATCAGCTAAAATATTAAATTGAAAACCAAAACAAAGAAACATTCCTGGAATTCTAAAAAATCTGGGATTTAACGCTGAAAGATTTACCACAGTTTTCCCAGTTGTCCCGGGGTGTACACAACCTGGCTATATTATTTACACTAAAACTAGCAGGGAATCTATGTACGCCATTTGCCACTTAATAAGTGCTTTCTGATTGGTTTTTCACTATGTGTACTGTTTTATACATATTTACTTTTAATCATTTTTCTGTAATTGTTTTTTCTACAATTGTATAGCATGCACAATACACTTAAAAGAATGCACCAAAGGAATCATCTGAATGAGACAAATGTGCTGCACATGTACAGACAAAAAAATGATCACAATTTCAGAAAAATTGGCTGATTTAGTCAAGAGGAAGATCTTCACAAATTGAGCAAGTCAATAGGTCCATGTCTGGCCCTTTTGCAAGCAGTTATTCAGCTTGGCATTGACTGACAGTTATTCAATGTCGTTGCCAAATTCTGTCCAATTGATTTGTTAGACTATCAAAATCACATGTAGGTTGGAACATCCTGCACATAATGCTCCAAAAATTCTCAATAGGGGAGATATCTGCCCACCTTGCTGGCCAAGGTAGTTTTTGGCAAGCATGAAGGCAAGCAGTAGAAACTCTTGTTGTGCGTGGGCAGGCACTATCTTGCTGAAATGTAAGCCCAAGATGGCCTGCCATGAAGGGCCACAAAATGGGGCCTAGAATGTTGTCAATGTGACACTGTGATGTGATGACGCTGCGAATGACAACCAAAGGGGTCCTTATATGAAATGAAATTGTCCTCAGACCATCACTCCTGGATACTGGGCCATACGGTGGTGATAGGTTGATATCTCACCACTATCCGGGATGTCTCCAAACACATCTTTGTTGATCTTTGGAACTCAGTTGAAAGTGGGGAAGTCCCAGACAGTGGTGGGACATCAATCTGTCATCCACCACACAGTCTGACAACCAGGAGTGATGATCTGCAGTGCTATTTTATTTTGTAGCACGACCCCTTTGGCTGTCATCTGCAGTGCCCTTACAGCACAGTGGTATGTTGACAACATTCTGTGCCCTGGTTTGTTGCCCTTCACGGGCAAGATAATGCCTACTTGCACACAGAGGGAGTTTGTACGACTTGACTTCACGCTTGCCAAACCACACCATGGACAGCAAGTTTACCAGCATTTGGAGCATTCTGAGAAGAGATATTGGTCATCTCTGTGTGAGCTGCAGTTATGTGAATGTGTGTGTGTTGTCTACCTAAGAAGAAGGCCTTCTGACAAAAAGGCCATATGTTTAGCAGTACTTTTGTTGTGTCTGTCTATGACTCAACATCTCTACCTAAATGGTGAGCAGCAATCAACCCTTTTCATAACAATATCATTATTCCATCCTGGATTCTCCACTGTTTGATTTTCCTACCAATATATTCTATATATAAATTTAAATTAATCACACTTTTTATAAGTCAACCAACAGAAGTTATAACGTATAGCATTTCTGGAAAAGAGCAACATTAAAAATGACAGATAGAAGCTGCATACTGGCATATAGGTGAGCGAGCAAATAATGGAAACTGATTAATAATTTAAAAAATGAATGGAAAGAATAATTGAAAGAAATTGGAAGGTAATTTATAAATCTGTACACACATTCTGGTTGAATTTTAACTGGTACTAATACCAACAGACCTTCAGTGTCAATACATTTAAGATCAATATTCAGATTTTGAGTTATGTACTGTTTCACATTAGTTCCATTGTGTGTAGTTCTGAGTACGACAATGCTCACACGTGATCGCCCCTCCACTGCTCGCGCAAATTTCTCTCGTCTGCTTCGAACATCATGATACAGGACTCTTAACATGGGCAAAATGAAGAACAGAAGAGTGTGATTGATGTAAATATATGAATAAAATTAGCCTTCATAATGACTTTTATAACACTTTTGAAATACATGATTGGAATACACATTTTTAAACAATATTAGCACAATGAGCTAATCATACGTCTGCCCACTGCCACTTATTGAAACAAAAAGGTGAAGACACTGGAATTAATAAATTGAAGAGCATATCTCTTCTCATTTTGGTATCAAAACATTATCTTTGCCACAAAATGGTGTGTTACTTTACCTTTGGCTTCATTTGTTACATGTATAAAAAGAAAAGAATGAAGAAAAAAAACTAATAATATGGTTCATCATAATTGCCAACTGTTGTGCACTGACATCATATGGAGATGCGCAGTGTCTGAGCCGATTTCTCATTTTGAGGGTTGATAACCCTGGCCAGTATGGGCATAGCCTTTATTTTCAGCCATTGGAGTTGTTCTGGATGGTTATCCATTTATATGGAGATATCATCTTCTTTTAACTCACACATATATATGTTTTCTCTCCTAACAAAGTGCTTGCTATAACTGCATAGTCCCATTGTTTGTCCATCAGCATCTGCCCAGTGTTTAGCTAGCGAAGTGTGCACACACAGCACAAGGGTCGTTACCATCCCAGTTAGTGCTCACATGTTCAGTATCAGGCCCAGAGTGTCCATGTAACACATTTACAGTAGCTTCACTGCACAAATTTGTGAAGCTTGTGTTCAGTGGCATGAACCTTTGTGAAATATTCAATGCAGTGACAACTGATTTCCATATCAGCGGCCCAAGGAATTTATTTCACCTTGTCGCTCTCACTTATTCAGTGAGAACACCAGCTCTACAGCCAACATCTGTTGACAAGGTAAGTTTCTTTCCACTTTTACTATGTTGTTGAGCACAGAAAATTCATGTTACACAAAGTATTGCAATCTTTAGTTTGTCAAGCGTACACATGCATATATCACACTAACACTTAACACTTTGCAGTCAGGTTTAGTAAGTTCTTGTACTTTGCTTTTGAGCATCTTTCATACAATTGAATACATAAAGTTTCTGTAGTATCCTTTCCACATACTATACACATAACACTAAAAAATACAAATACAATAACAAAATACACTTATCCTATTAATTTCCTGACATGCCATTTTCATCACTTATATACAATATAGTCTGGTTGTCATTTTGCTAAGTACATTTTGTTTAGTTAAAACTTCATTACATTGTTTGATTCCAATTATAAGAGTACACATTTTACATGCATTTTATTATACATTCTTCATACAACATTCATACAATAATAGATTCTGTTATCCTTTACGGCATAAAGTGACATACATATCATTTCAATTTACAATTGTAGCAAATCCACCTGCTTTATTTCTTTGTTTGTTGTCTTCAGTGTCGACATACTCCATTGCTATGCTGGCTGAAAAGTGGGGTTTCTAAGTTGGACACTGGCTAATTTTAAATAATGTAGCCAGCAGATGCACAGTTGCATTTCACTGTCTTTTACTTTCACTATGCACAACCCATACCCCCCCCCCCCCCCCCCTAGTAATACACACTTACATATGTATGGCCAGTGCACTATTGTTTAACTTTCGATAAGCCTCATTAATAGTTAGCAGGCAAACCATCCACATACTGCTACAATAGTTTCCTGTTGAACATCTATCAGCAGTACAAACCTACCCACATAATTCACAGTTCTCGAAGAATAAACAGGTATGCATGGAAACAGACAATGTCATTGTTTTTACACATGGCCTATTTGTTTAACACTTATTTCACTGTTAAGTCGCTGCATTGTTGTCGTTCTAACCAACACAGGTTACTTGTCTGAAACTCGTCCATGGACTGACTGACTCATGACCAAAAATTGGGTCCTTATATATCCTCACAATAACAGGTGCTGAAACCACACATTGTTTAAAGATAAATTTACAGAAATTACAATTAAAAATTAACTCATTAAATTAACTTGATACGTTGAAAAACTGATTCTTTCTAACAGTTTCTTCCACTACAGGGGTTAAGCTGGATTATTTGTTTAAATCATGAAATTAATAAATATCGTTACCCAAACAATACTTTGGACACAACTGTTAATTATTTTGGATTTAATGAAAGGTTGGCTTTGCTGACATGTTTTCAAAGAGAGCCAAATAGATACTTTAAGATTACTAGTATTTTGTCTTCCAAATGTTTATAATTAGTACAGAATTTATATTTGTTTATACACCACAAGAGAATTTAAGTTATAAAACAATTACTGATTTCGCCCTATAATGAAAGGTACTAACCAGGAATAGTGAAAATAAATTAGAAAATCAATTGCATACCTAAAACTTATTAAACTATAATAAGTTTTAGGTATGTAATTGATTTTCTAATTTATTTTCACAATTCCTGGTTAGTATCTTTCATTATAGGGCGAGTTTAATAAGTCAAGGCTGCAAAATACTAATGAGAATTCTTTACAGACGAATTGAAAAACTAGTAGAAGCCGACCTCAGGGAGGATCAGTTTGGATTCCGTAGAAATGTTGGAACACGTGAGGCAATACTGACCCTACGGCTTACCTTAGGAGCTAGATTAAGAAAAGGCAAACCTTCATTTCTAGCATTTGTAGACTTAGAGAAAGCTTTAGACAATGTTGACTGGAATACTCTCTTTCAAATTCTGAAGGTGGCATGGGTCAAATACAGTGAGTGAAAGGCTATTTACCATTTGTACAGAAACCATCTACATCTACATTTATACTCCGCAAGCCACCCAACGGTGTGTGGCGGAGGACACTTTACGTGCCACTGTCATTACCTCCCTTTCCTGTTCCAGTCGCGTATGGTTCGTGGGAAGAACGACTGTCTGAAAGCCTCCGTGCGCGCTCTAATCTCTCTAATTTTACATTCGTGATCTCCTTGGGAGGTATAAGTAGGGGGAAGCAATATATTCGATACTTCATCCAGAAACGCACCCTCTCGAAACCTGGCGAGCAAGCTACACCGCGATGCAGAGCGCCTCTCTTGTAGAGTCTGCCACTTGAGTTTATTAAACATCTCCGTAACGCTATCACGGTTACCAAATAACCCTGTGACGAAATGCGCCGCTCTTCTTTGGATCTTCTCTATCTCCTCCGTCAAAACAATCTGGTACGGATCCCACACTGATGAGCAATACTCAAGTATAGGTCGAACGAGTGTTTTGTAAGCCACCTCCTTTGTTGATGGACTACATTTTCTAAGCACTCTCCCAATGAATCTCAACCTGGTACCCGCCTTACCAACAATTAATTTTATATGATCATTCCACTTCAAATCGTTCTGCACGCATACTCCCAGATATTTTACAGAAGTAAGTGCTACCAGTGTTTGTTCCGCTATCATATAATCATACAATAAAGGATCCTTCTTTCTATGTATTCGCAATACATTACATTTGTCTATGTTAAGGGTCAGTTGCCACTCCCTGCACCAAGTGCCTATCCGCTGCAGATCTTCCTGCATTTCGCTACAATTTTCTAATGCTGCAACTTCTCTGTATACTACAGCATCATCTGCAAAAAGCCGCATGGAAATTCCGACACTATCTACCAGGTCATTTATATATATTGTGAAAAGCAATGGTCCCATAACACTCCCCTGTGGCACGCCAGAGGTTACTTTAACATCTGTAGACGTCTCTCCATTGATAACAACATGCTGTGTTCTGTTTGCTGAAAACTCTTCAATCCAGCCACACAGCTGGTCTGATATTCCGTAGGCTCTTACTTTGTTTATCAGGCGACAGTGAGGAACTGTATCAAATGCCTTCCGGAAGTCAAGAAAAATAGCATCCACCTGGGAGCCTGTATCTAATATTTTCTGGGTCTCGTGAACAAATAAAGCGAGTTGGGTCTCACACGATCGCTGTTTCCGGAATCCATGTTGATTCCTGCATAGTAGATTCTGGGTTTCTGAAAACGACATGATACTCGAGCAAAAAACATGTTCTAAAATTCTAAAACAGATCGATGTCAGAGATATAGGTCTATAGTTTTGCGCATCTGCTCGACGACCCTTCTTGAAGACTGGGACTATCTGTGCTCTTTTCCAATCATTTGGAACCCTCCGTTCCTCTAGAGACTTGCGGTACATGGCTGTTATAAGAATCGAGGGACATGAAAGAGAAGCAGTGGTTGGGAAGGGAGTGAGACAGGGTTGTAGTCTCTCCCCAATGTTATTCAATCTGTATATTGAGCAAGCAGTAAAGGAAACAAAAGGAAAATTTGGAGTAGGTTTTAAAATCCATGGAGAAGATATAAAAACTTTAATGTTCGCCAATGACATTGTAATTCTGTCAGAGACAGCAAAGGACTTGGAAGACCAGTTGAACAAAATGGACAGTGTCTTGAAAGGAGGATATAAGATGAACATCAACAAAAGCAAAACAAGGATAATGGAATGTAGTCGAGTTATCTTGGGTGATGCTGAGGGAATTAGATTAGGAAATGAGACACTTAGAGTAGTAAAGGAGTTTTCCTATTTGGGGAGCAAAACAACTGATGATGGTCAAAGTAGAGACGATATGAAATGTAGATTGGCAATGGGAAGGAAAGAGTTTCTGAAGAAGAGAAATTTGTTAACACCGAGTATAGATTTCAGTGTCAGGAAGTCGTTTCTGAAAGTATTTGTATGGTGTGTAGCCATGTATGGAAGTGAAATATGGACCATAAATAGTTTGGACAAGAAGAGAATAGAAGCTTTCGAAATGTGGCGCTCCTGAAGAATGCTGAAGGTTAGATGGGTAGATCACATAACTAATGAGGAGGTTTGAATAGAATTGTGGAGAAGAGGAGTTTGTGGCACAACTTGACTAGAAGGAAGGATCGGTTGGTAGGACATGTTCTGAGGCATCAAGGGATCACCAATTTAGTATTGGAGAGCTGCATGGAGGGTAAAAATCGTAGAGGGAGACAAGAGATGAATACACTAAGCAGATTCAGAAGGATGTAGGCTGCAGTACGTACTGGGAGATGAAGCAGCATGTCTGCTTGTGTCTGTATATGTGTGGATGGATATGTGTGTGTGTGCGAGTGTATACCTGTCCTTTTTCCCCCCTAAGGTAAGTCTTTCCGCTCCTGGGATTGGAATTACTCCTTCCCCTCTCCCTTAAAACCCACATCCTTTCGTCTCTCCCTCTCCTTCCCTCTTTCCTGATGAAGCAACCGTTGGTTGCAAAAGCTTGAAATGCAAAGAATTTGGCGAAATAATTAGAACACCCAAAGCTTTATCTAATCTGGAGGAATGGTTACAGGAGTTTGTAAATTGTAAAATACAAGAGAAAGTAGAATTAGCTAACAGTAGGACTTACTGTTTGTGTGTTTTTTTTATTGTGTCTATCTACCAGCGCTTTCCCATTTGCTAAGTCATGGAATCTTTGTTTTTTATATACTTTTCCCATGTGGAATGTTTCTTTCTATTTTATTCAAACTACAAAAATATATAGAAAAGTAATTATTAAGTAATGATAAATTAATAAGAAAATTGGGTAATAAATCAAGAACTACTTAGGAAAATGTGAAAAGGAAAAAGGTAAGGGTCTCAATGGTCAGGAAATAGTACTCAAAAATAGTTAAAATATTGAATTAAAAGATGAAACTCTGGCAAATTACAAAAATAATTACTTTTTAAATATACCTGCATCATTAAGTAAAAACTTTACTAAACATGAGAAATTAACAGCCCCAAAAGTATACAGTAGTATGTTGTTAACTCCCACAAATGATAATGAAATATTAAAGGTGATAAAGAGTCTAAAATCAAAAATGTCTGCAGGTCTGGCTGAAGTCTACTAAGGAATAATTAATTAGTACAGCAGAAACAGTAAGCACCAAGTTAGTGTCCACTAAGGAATAATTAACTAAACACAGTGGAAACTAAGTTACCAAATTCAGAAAACACTTTTGACAAAGTTAGCTAAGGAGTTGATGGATGAAACGGATAACCAATGCAATTTAGTTAGAGAAAGGAAGTCAAAGAACAGTTTGAAGACTCAGATGCCAAGACTAACAATGTAGTTCAGTTTGCTGACAAAGAATTCAAACAGGTTAAGGATCAAATCTCAGAGACAAAATAATTTGTTACAGCATTACAATAATGCAAAGAATTTGGCGAAATAATTAGAACACCCAAAGCTTTATCTAATCTGGAGGAATGGTTACAGGAGTTTGTAAATTGTAAAATACAAGAGAAAGTAGAATTAGCTAACAGTAGGACTTACTGTTCTATGAAACATATTACAGGGACACGACTAGTTCAAGAATTTCATCTAATATTAAATGAACTACTGCATCTGTCAAAGGGATTAGCTCTGGTAGAGATTATGACTAAAACATTTATACGAGAACACTTGTTGAAAATATTTAACTGGCCATTATCACCAGATACTGACTTAGAAAAATTGCAAGAGAGTGCAGGAGAATTCTGCATAAACAGGCACAGAAAAGAATCAAGGTTTTTAATGATATGGATATTACACCTAGCTTTCAAACAGACAATCTGGTATTAGTAAGTGATTTTCATCATAGCTCAAAGTTAAAAAAGAAAATAAATAAATTTTTCCCTCATTACAGGCAGTGATTCAAAGTGCAAGATACAGCACATTTGAAATCAGTACATTTCATAGACTCTGACACAGGACAAAATAAAGGATTGTACAATACAGATACGCTTAAAAAATTCAAAGCCCCAGGAGAGTTCCCATCCTTTGTGAATTCAGTGGATTGATGACCACCAGTTGTCCCAACTAAATTGTTTCCATATTTCTCTTTTTAGTTTTACCATGGACCATTTCTTTATTCTTCATCTATTTTGTTATCTTTTAATACTATCAATTTTTCTGCAAAAATAACTGTAAGAAAACAAAAAGGGACTGAGCTCGACCTGAAAATGGTCTGGTAGTCCTCCATGTCTGCAACAGATGAATGCACAGCATCTAGTGGTTGCCTTGTGACTACTGAACTGCTAAGGTAATATAACAGATGATCAATTAGTCCATAAACTTAACTATACTCCAGATTAAATTTACCATGAAAATACGGCTGTTAATATTTCCATGTCATTTATTTAATTACTTGTTACCATATACATGTGGTACACGAAAAACTAAGAATAGGAACAATTTTTGGTTCATTTGCATATGATAATATTAGGACTTGGAGAAATATATATGGTACTATAAAATGTGCAGAAAATGGGAAAAGCAACGAAAATGTGCTCTAAAAAAACTATGAAAGTAGTAAAATTACTATTTAAGAATGGCAAGTAACATCTTTTTGGTTTTATACAATTTATA
Source organism: Schistocerca piceifrons (assembly GCF_021461385.2). Classification (NCBI taxonomy): domain Eukaryota; kingdom Metazoa; phylum Arthropoda; class Insecta; order Orthoptera; family Acrididae; genus Schistocerca; species Schistocerca piceifrons. The sequence continues at coordinate 1,020,039,613 of NC_060138.1, read as the reverse complement.
AAACTGAATAAAGAAGAATAGCATGGTTGGGTTTATATGTGACCTTTTTTTTTAGGAGAGGTCAGTAATGGGTAGTGAAGGAGCAGCTCTTTAGAGTACTAACAGACAAGCAGACTGACTTCAATTATTGTAATGACAGTTTGATGATGACTTACACAAAAATACTTCCCTTTCTACTGTATTTCAAAAGGGTTTGTTAGTCAGTTTTTGGGTTTTCTGCAACAGTGAAAGCATGGCAAAGGCATTCTGCAGGAAATACCAAACACATTCTTTCTCCAGCGCCAAGGTAAAGTACCTTACGTGAAGGGGTCTCGGGGTTTGGTGCAGTAAGGGAATCTATCCATGGGATACTGTCTTATTTTCTCCTTCGATCCTAATATATCTCTCCCTTTGTTTCCTTCTCCTACTTCTCCCTCAGAAGTACCAAATCTATCCTCCCTCAGCCGAAGTTTCTATTGCAGGATCTCTTCTTTTTACAGTCCACATAATTGAAGTTACAACATATAATAATAGAATTGCACTGGAGAGTATTTCATGCATGACGTCAGCAACAGACTGACAGAATTTTATCCAGTATACATTAGATGACACGTCTCAGTCACACCTCATGTTGTAGGGGAGAAGAGTCCATGAAGGATGCAGAAGGCAAGGGAAACATGAGTAACAGAACAAGAGATAGTATGCTAAAGAGTCAACAATTTAATGAGATGATGTACTTATCTTCAACAAAGAACTATCTTAAGTAGGATAGGGGTTAGTATGTTAATGTATGGTCATTATGAAGGATTTTATAGAACAAGAGATGAGATGCTAACATTCTCCAAGCACATGAAAAGATGTATGTAGAATAGATCTATATAGTCAAGTGTTGTCTAAATCTAGTAGGTGCAAGAGAGTGAAAAATAAGAAAATATGTATCAATAATCAAGAGCAGAATACATAGAGGTGATAAGTATGTGTACGTGGTGGTGTTGTATGGATTATAAACAAAAGTAACAAGTAAAAAAAAGTTTAAAAAATGAAGCTTTACAATGCAGAGGTAGAGAGTAATCAGGTGAAACCAGGGTAAAATGATTACGGAGAAACTTTTCATTTATTGTGATTAAAGATTGTACAAAAGAACTAGTTGTTGCATTTAGGGGTGATGAATTTAAAGTGGGGCATTCCCAAAATCACAAAACTGGTGTTGAAGATCTGTGGGAAGAATGGCCTATGCCTTAGTCAGATAGATCCAAAGGAGGAATGACCTGTACTGATTTATGTAGGTAGGATAGGTATAAGGATAGGTGAACGTATGGAAGAGATGGTCTATACTTTGGTCAGGTAAACCCATTGGGGGAATGACCTGTATCATATTTTTTTGTATGTGAAGTGAAAAAGGGGGACATCCGAATCTATAATGGTATAGAGTTTAACACAGTGTCTGTCCGTAGAATGAGTGTAAGTACAGTTAATACACAATTTGTTGTTGTTGTGGTCTTCAGTCCAGAGTCTGGTTTGATGCAGCTCTCCAGGCTACTCTATTCTGTGCGAGCTTCTTCATCTCTGAGTAGCTACTGAAACCTACATCTTACTGAATCTGCTTAGTGCATCCTTCTCTTGGTCTCCTTCTATGATTTTTACCCTCCATGCTTCCCTTTAATACTAAATTGGTGATTCCTTGGTACCTCAGAATGTGACCTACCAACCAATCTCTTCTATTAAAGTTGTGTCACAAATGCCTCTTCTCTCTAATTCTATTCAGTACCTCCTCATTAGTTATGTGACCTTACCCACCTAATCTTCAGCATTCTTGTGTAGCACCACATTTTCAAAGCTTCTATTCTCTTCTTGTCTAAACTATTTATTATCCTTGTTTCACTTCCATACATGGCTACAGTCCATACAAATACTTTTAGAATAGACTTCCCGACACTTAAATCAATACTCGATGTAAACAAATTTCTCTTCTTTAGAAATACTTTTCTTGTCATTGCCAGTCAACATTTTACATCCTCTCTACTTCGATCATGATCAGTTATTTTGCTTCCAAATAGCAAAATTCACCTACTACTTTAAGTGTCTCATTTCCTAATCTAATTCCCTCAACATCACCTAATTTAATTCTTCTGCATAACATTATCCTTGTTTTGCCCTTGTTGACATTCGTCTTATATCCTCCTTTCAACACACTGTCCATTCCATTCAACTGGTCTTCCAAGTCCTTGCCTTGTCTGACAGAATTACAATATCATCAGCAAACCTCAAAGTTTTTATTTCTCCTCCAAGGATTTTAATTCCTACTCCAAATTTTTCCTTTGCTTTCTTAACTGCTTGCTCAATATACATATTGAATAAAATCATGGATAGGCTACAACCCTGTCTAATTCCCTTCTCAACCACTGCTTACTGCTTCCTCCCTTCATGCCCCTCGACTCTTATACCTGCCATCTGCCTTCTGTAGAAATTGTAAATAGCCTTTCGCTCCCTATATTTTACCCCTGCCACCTTCAGAATTTGAAAGAGAGTAGTCCAGTCAACATTGTCAGAGACATCATTCTGCTCTCAATTGTAAATAAAATTTTGATATCTTATCTACATTTGATAAACAGCAATGTATGGGCTAAAATCAACTATATGTGTAGTTTACACAATATTTTTATAATAGAAGGAAACATTCCACGTGGGAAAAATTATATATAAAAACAAAGATGAGGTGACTTACCGAATGAAAGCGCTGGCAGGTCGATAGACACACAAACAAACACAAACATACACACAAAATTCAAGCTTTTGCAACAAACTGTTGCCCTCTTTCCTGATGAGGCAACAGTTTGTTGCGAAAGCTTGAATTTTGTGTGTATGTTTGTGTTTGTTTGTGTGTCTATCGACCTGCCAGCGCTTTCGTTCGGTAAGTCACCTCATCTTTGTTTTTATATATAATTTTTACACAATATTTTTATGTATATAGACTAAAGTGACAAATGAAAATTTGTACCAAGGCCCAGAATCAAACCCCGGTCCCCTGATTACTAGACAGGTGCATTAGAAACTAAGACAGCTTAGCACAGCAGTTCACACAACTGCATGAATTACCCTGGTCAGCCTCCCTCCTTGATCGAAATTCTCGCTGCCGCCCCAGTCTACTTTAAATTCACCCTGACACAAGAACAAAACTGTCAAGGCTCTCCATGTTCTGGAACAACACATTTGCATTGAACATAAATGGGGGCTCCAGCCTGAAACCCAGGTGCAGGTACTTATACAACTGAAATGACACAGTTTCAGAGACTTTTACTGGTCTCATACAAATATGATATGTGCAGTTGTGTGAACTGCTGTGCCTAGGTGGCTTAATGGTTAATGCACCTGCCTCTTAAGCAGGAGACCCAGGTTTGATTCCTGACCTCGATACAAATTTTCACTCACCACCTTATTCTACATCCATTAGATCATATCTGTATGAGACCAGTAAAAGTCTTTGAAATTGTGTCATTTCATTCACTTACACAATCTATTTTTACCTCTGCAAACTCTTTAAAATTTCATGCAGTGCTTTACTCAATATGATGCAGCATGATAACTATGATGAATAATGAAAAGATGTTCCATCAGTTAACAAGAGAAAATAGACTGTAAACTGTGCAAAATTCAAATTATTTCACTGAGTAGTTTTCAATAAAGTTGGATTGCAATTACTTCATAGCAGCCACAACGCCATCTCTCAACACAACTAGCAGCGTTAGCCACCAGGTGAGCAACAACAAAGCCACAATCATCATAGAATGCAGAGAGAATGCTTGTAGAAGTCAAGGGAGTAATATTTCTTTGTCACTGTTCATGTTATCATGTCTGTGTGAAATACTGTTAGGAACTTCTTTGGTTGTTGCAAGCACAAACTGTGTTTAGCAGACTGCACTTTGTAAATGTTTTATTACCTGTTCCACACTGATTTACTTAAAATGGTGCTGTTAATAAAGAGTTATGCTCACTGACTGCACATTATAAACTGTGATTTTTCAGATGATGATTTTCATTACAAGAGTTGTTACTGAAATTTCCACTGATTGCATGGTCATCTAAGTATTTGTGCCATGTAAACACCATATTTAAGAAACTGGTCATTGTCTAACTGGTCAGTTTAAAGTGAATGAAAATGTGACTAATTGAAAGTAGAAAACAATGGTACTGCATCTGTTACTGTACAACATGCATCAATATCAAAAAAGGTTCCCGTGTGGATGTAACAGGGGCACTATTGAGAAGATGAGACATGAGCTGGGTTAGTACCATGACATACCATTTGGTATGTGACATTCACCAAGACAACTATAGGATGGTTTTAATTAAAGTTCCAGTTTCAAAATGCTGTAAAAAATGAACTGCTGTTCAGAACAATCTCAAATTTCAATGGAATATTATCAAAGAATGCGTAAACATTATGGAAACAAAAATTTAATGAACATTTTCCCCACTAGATGGCAGTGCAAGTGTTATAATGTAAATAGGTTTGGCTGCAAATGACAGATGAATCACAAAATGACAGCTATGATGTGAGTTGCACATTAAACCAACTGTACTGTGTGGTATGAATGACCACACCAAGTAACAATGACATCAGTTTTTAACTATACTGAGCAGGGAGGGGGGAAACAAACATAAAAAGCAACAATGACCTTGACTTTTTATTATGCTGAAGCCAAAGTCCACAAAAAAAGCAGCAATGAAATCAGTTTTTAATTGTTATGAGACTCGTGGAAGACATATATGCTATTCACTGTTTTCTGCTGCAAGGTCAAATCAAGAAACAGCATGTTCCACAACACAAAGGAGTACCTTAGGTGTCATGTTCAGAATGCATTGCACAATGCATTCCTTCAATTCTGCTACCTTTGTAGTTGGAGCACAGAATACAGCGTCTTTCATATAACCCTTCAGCCAGAAGTCACACAGATTAAAATCAGGTGATCTGGATGGCCAAGATGTAGGGAAATGGCAGCTGATAATGCTGTTGTTGTTGTTGTTGTTGTGGTCTTCAGTCCTGAGACTGGTTTGATGCAGCCCTCCATGCTACTCTATCCTGTGCAAGCCTTTTCATCTCCCAGTACCTACTGCAACCCACATCCTTCTGAATCTGCTTAGTGTATTCATCTATTGGTCTCCCTCTACGATTTTTACCCTCCACGCTGCCCTCCAATACTAAATTGGTGATCCCTTGATGCCTCAAAACATGTCCTACCAACCGATCCCTTCTTCTGGTCAAGTTGTGCCACAAACTTCTCTTCTCCCCAATCCTATTCAATACTTCCTCATTAGTTATGTGATCTATCCATCTAATCTTCAGCATTCTTCTGTAGCACCACATTTCGAAAGCTTCTATTCTCTTCTTGTCCAAACTATTTATCGTCCATGTTTCACTTCCATACATGGCTACACTCCATATGAATACTTTCAGAAATGACTTCCTGACACTTAAATCAATACTGGATGTTAACAAATTTCTCTTCTTCAGAAACGCTTTCCTTGCCATTGCCAGCCTACATTTTATATCCTCTCTACTTCGACCATCATCAGTTATTTTGCTCCCCAAATAGCAAAACTCCTTTACTACTTTAAGTGCCTCATTTCCTAATCTAATTCCCTCAGCATCACCCGACTTAATTAGACTACATTCCATTATCCTTGTTTTGCTTTTGTTGATGTTCATCTTATATCCTCCTTTCAAGACACTGTCCATTCCATTCAACTGCTCTTCCAAGTCCTTTGCTGTCTCTGACAGAATTACAATGTCATCGGCAAACCTCAAAGTTTTTACTTCTTCTCCATGAATTTTAATACCTACTCCAAATTTTTCTTTTGTTTCCTTTACTGCTTGCTCAATATACAGATTGAACAACATCGGGGAGAGGCTACAACCCTGTCTTACTCCCTTCCCAACCACTGCTTCCCTTTCATGTCCCTCGACTCTTATAACTGCCATCTGGTTTCTGTACAAATTGTAAATAGCCTTTCGCTCCCTGTATTTTACCCCTGCCACCTTTAGAATTTGAAAGAGAGTATTCCAGTCAACATTGTCAAAAGCTTTCTCTAAATCTACAAATGCTAGAAACGTAGATTTGCCTTTCCTTAATCTATCTTCTAAGATAAGTCGTAAGGTCAGTATTGCCTCACGTGTTCCAGTGTTTCTACGGAATCCAAACTGATCTTCCCCGAGGTTGGCTTCTACTAGTTTTTTCGTTCGTCTGTAAAGAATTCGTGTTAGTATTTTGCAGCTGTGACTTATTAAGCTGATAGTTCGGTAATTTTCACATCTGTCAACACCTGCTTTCTTTGGGATTGGAATTATTATATTGTTCTTGAAGTTTGAGGGTATTTCGCCTGTTTCATACATCTTGCTCACCAGATGGTAGAGTTTTGTCAGGACTGGCTCTCCCACGGCCGTCAGTAGTTCCAATGGAATATTGTCTACTCCGGGGGCCTTGTTTCGACTCAGGTCTTTCAGTGCTCTGTCAAACTCTTCACGCAGTATCATATCTCCCATTTCATCTTCATCTACATCCTCTTCTATTTCCATAATATTGTCCTCAAGTACATCGCCCTTGTATAGACCCTCTATATACTCCTTCCACCTTTCTGCTTTCCCTTTTTTGCTTAGAACTGGGTTTCCATCTGAGCTCTTGATATTCATACAAGTCGTTCTCTTATCTCCAAAGGTCTCTTTAATTTTCCTGTAGGCGGTATCTATCTTACCCCTAGTGAGATAGGCCTCTACATCCTTACATTTGTCCTCTAGCCATCCCTGCTTAGCCATTTTGCACTTCCTGTCGATCTCATTTTTGAGACGTTTGTATTCCTTTTTGCCTGTTTCACTTACTGCATTTTTATATTTTCTCCTTTCATCAATTAAATTCAATATTTCTTCTGTTACCCAAGGATTTCTACTAGCCCTCATCTTTTTACCTACTTGATCCTCTGCTGCCTTCACTACTTCATCCCTCAAAGCTACCCATTCTTCTTCTACTGTATTTATTTCCCCCATTCCTGTCAATTGCTCCCTAATGCTCTCCCTGAATCTCTGTACCACCTCTGGTTCTTTTAGTTTATCCAGGTCCCATCTCCTTAAATTCCCACCTTTTTGCAGTTTCTTCAGTTTTAATCTACAGGTCATAACCAATAGATTGTGGTCAGAGTCCACATCTGCCCCTGGAAATGTCTTACAATTTAAAACCTGGTTCCTAAATCTCTGTCTTACCATTATATAATCTATCTGATACCTTTTAGTATCTCCAGGGTTCTTCCATGTATACAACCTTCTTTCATGATTCTTAAACCAAGTGTTAGTTATGATTATGTTGTGCTCTGTGCAAAATTCGACCAGGCGGCTTCCTCTTTCATTTCTGTCCCCCAATCCATATTCACCTACTATGTTTCCTTCTCTCCCTTTTCCTACACTCGAATTCCAGTCACCCATGACTATTAAATTTTCGTCTCCCTTCACAATCTGAATAATTTCTTTTATTTCATCATACATTTCTTCAATTTCTTCGTCATCTGCAGAGCTAGTTGGCATATAAACTTGTACTACTGTAGTAGGCGTGGGCTTCGTATCTATCTTGGCCACAATAATGCGTTCACAATGCTGTTTGTAGTAGCTTACCCGCATTCCTATTTTCCTATTCATTATTAAACCTACTCCTGCATTACCCCTATTTGATTTTGTGTTTATAACCCTGTAGTCACCTGACCAGAAGTCTTGTTCCTCCTGCCACCGAACTTCACTAATTCCCACTATATCTAACTTCAACCTATCCATTTCCCTTTTTAAATTTTCTAACCTACCTGCCCGATTAAGGGATCTGACATTCAACACTCCGATCCGTAGAACGCCAGTTTTGTTTCTCCTGATAACGACATCCTCTTGAGTAGTCCCCGCCCGGAGATCCGAATGGGGGACTATTTTACCTCCGGAATATTTTACCCAAGAGGACGCCATCATCATGTAATCATACAGTAAAGCTGCATGCCCTCGGGAAAAATTACGGCTGTAGTTTCCCCTTGCTTTCAGCCGTTCGCAGTACCAGCACAGCAAGGCCGTTTTGGTTATTGTTACAAGGCCAGATCAGTCAATCATCCAGACTGTTGCCCTTGCAACTACTGAAAAGGCTGCTGCCCCTCTTCAGGAACCACACGTTTGTCTGGCCTCTCAGCAGATACCCCTCCGTTGTGGTTGCACCTACGGTACGGCTATCTGTATCGCTGAGGCACGCAAGCCTCCCCACCAACGGCAAGGTCCATGGTTCACGGGGGGGCTGATAATGCTAGTAATTCCAAAATGTCTCTTCAGCAGCTGCTTCACAGGCTGTGCAATGTGTGGAGGACTACCATCTTGCATAAAAATGATCCTATCTATTCAACCATGATGTTGAAGGGTTGGAATGACATTGGTGCAAAAAGACTGTTATAGTGTGTACTAGTGATGGTACAGGTAACAGGATCAACAGGACCAATCGTCTTGAAAGAATAAGGATCTACAATAAACAATGCTGTCAACCCACACCTCACAGTTACCTTTGCAGAATGAAGTGGTATCAGTTGATACACAAGCGGATTTTCTGTTGCTCATATACTGCAATTCTATGTATTGACATGTCCTTGGAGATGGAATTGGGCTTTGGCTGTCCACAGAATGTTCCATGGACATTCATTGTCAACATTCCATGCAGGCAAGAAAATTCTAAGATATACATTTGTCTTACTGCTAGGTCAGCATGAAGCAACTCCTGGACATGATTAATTTTGTAAGGGTAACAATAGACGATGTTTTGTAGAATTCTATGCAAGATGCTCACAGGTATGTCCAAAAACTGGGCAATTGCATACCACTGCTCAGTCCCTCCTGCAATGCTGTGGCCACATCTTCTACTGATGCTGGATCAATTGTTTTCCTCCCACTGCCACACTGCATTCTAAGGGCATCTGTGTTTTTGAATTTTGCAATCATCTTCTCCAGACCCTCAGCAGATATTGGACTAATACCTTTTTTCATATCCTTGACTGTCCAGAACTTCTGCAGAGCTACTGGTGCACAGTCACATTTCATGTAAAACAGCTTTACCAGCAGTGTACAATACTTTATTGAGACAGTTATGTTGAGTGTCTCAGATGAAAACTGAGGAATAGCCATGTACCCTGTGTGTATATTTTGCTATATTCTGGCACTTAGAGTGACCTCTAATGATAAAATTTCTGTTAATTTTTTTCCATAACATTTCCCCATTCTTCAATAATATTCTGTTCAAACTCATTCTGAGCAGTGGTTCATTTTTTACAGTGATTACAGTGATTATTACTAAGGTTCCTGTTTCAAAACAGGAACCTTAGCAATAATCACCCTGTATGTTTCGAATTCCAGATTTCATTATGCCAGAATTTGATTTCTTACCTAGTGGCTTTATTGTTTAATACACTGGAGAAATATCCTGATAACAGATAATCTGACAATAGGGAATTGTACAGCTTTGGCTCATCCAGTAGGGTGCCAAATATTGTTTGTGAAATTGCCTTCTCATTAAGAAATTTTTAAAATGCAGCATTCAAGTATAGGAATCCTGACTATTAGATTCCCAAAGTATGTAAGCATGTAGTAAACCAACAGGTTTTCTCAACACTCTGATATCCATGGAAGCAGTGCAAATAGCTTTATTGCTAAGTGAGTAATATTTCTAATTGGAGTGAAAAATTGGTATGTTAGTGTTGAGATTATAGCTGCTATAAACAATAATATAGCTTCCTTTTTCACATATTATGGTTCACAGTATTTACAAGTTAGCCCTTGTATTTAAAATGTTTGTTATTCCTAAAAAACTATTAATTATGATAAAAGGCTAAAATCGTTTGCATTGTGACCGTATAAAATTGTTAATGGCCCAGGTTTTATTATTATGATTCTATAATCTTCATGTCTTTTGAAAATGATGTGTAGGAGAGCACCAAAATCCTAGAGTTGTTTACAGGTATTAAGTTGAAATATGCTGCTTATTTTCTTTATATTTCTTACACTATATGCTTTGAGAATGACAAAAGTTCTGATACTGGTATAATAACAACATAACAGTGACAAAAAAAAAAATTATTATGTACATCTTCTAACATATATAGACAGAAAAGAATAAACTGTCACATTTTTTCGCTTGTTCTTATCATTTCTTCTGCAGGTTGACGTTCCTTACCCTGTACTGCACTTCTACACTCACGTTACATATTTTCAGTAACACACCAACCTGACCATTTTTGAGTGCCTCTTCAAGCCTCAATACAATGTCATTAAGATGCTGTTCCTGAGCTGGAGTGAAAAGGAAAATCATGTCTTGTTGCCTCCTGAAGGAACTGGTAGGCCTTAGCTCAGCATTCTGTGGCTGTAGCAACATAGGTTCAAGATCAAACAGTGATCTTGAGAGTGTGTTCAGACTGTAAATAAGAATAATTGAGAAAAAGTATAACAAAAGATATATTTTAGATAAAATAAAAACAAGTATTAACAACATCTGTACTATCTACTAAAACAACAGGAGAGCTGGAGATGGAGTGAGCAACAAGTGATTAAATCTCATATCAGTAATTTTGTTCATATGTCCTCATCAAGCAAAAGTTAGTACAGGAGCTGAAAGAATGGGAAAGTTTTCCAAACCAAAAGTATGGAAAAGCAATCAATAAAATGGCAAAAGCTAAAATAAAAATGAACAAATGTTATATGAAAGGAAACACTCTTGAATGAGAGATTAAGAAATAAAATATGGAGGATTCAATTGTTATTATAAGCTACAAGATAGTTGCTGTTAAAAAAACTCATTTTAAATGCAAAAAAAAACACATTTTAAATGTACTGACCACAGGCATCAGATGTTTGTCTCAGAGAATCCTCTATCACTGTACACAAATATCCACGAAGAACATGGCCTTATATATCTTAAAAGTCTATCCTTGACTGTGTGGATGCTCTGTCCCTGTATGCCGGAACCATAATGCCCATTTCCTTGCTACTGTGGAACACTATCTTTCCTTGCGATGATGTGATGCCACATCCACCAGATTCTTCATAACAGAACTCTGCATTCTGTGACAATCTCCAACTTAACCAATTCTGCGTACACTGTCACCACTGACATTACTGTGGCACTGATAGAACATAAACATTCGCCACTCATTATGTCATCGACTCTCATTCACTGTCTTTCAAACACTGAGTTTCTTAGAGGTCTTAAGCACAGTGCAGAGTTCTAGTTTCAGTTATAAAAGTTTTCATGATTGCTTTATTGACACACTACAGAGTTAGGTATCCACACTGTTACTAATTAACATTGGTTCTTGATATTACACTGGTTGCAATGAGTGCTTTCATCAACACTCAGAGTAATTAGCAGAAGGAAAAGTCATTTGCAACACAATTAGTTGGAAGAAATAGAGCGGAATGAGGCATCTAAACAATTCCTTCATCATCCTTATAAACAACCATCTCCTGACCAACAATATTATGAAAACGAAAGTTGCTACTCACCATACAGCGAAGATGTAGAGGCACAGATAGGCACAACAGAAGACCGCCACAAATAAAACTTTCAGCCCATAAGGCCTCCATCAAAAATGGATCACACACACACACACACACACACACACACACACACACACACACACACGTACGCACACACAACTGCAGTCTCATGCAACTGTAGCCACATTGCGAGCATCAACACCAGTGCATGATGGGAGTAGCAACTGGGTGGAGGTAAGAAGTAGGCTGTAGCGGGGAGGGGGAGGGATAGTAGAGATGGGGTGGTGGACAGTGCAGTGCTGCTGGGCAGTGCACATGGATGAGTTGGAGTGGGTAAGGCAGCTATGTGTAGTCGGGAGGTTAGACAAGAGGCAGCAGAGAGATAGAGAGAGGGGGTAGTGGGAAAAGAGAGAAGTAACAAGACTGGCTGTGATGGCAGAACGAGGCCTGCATAGTGTTGGATTGGGCACAGGGAGGCTGGATAGGTGAGGACAGCCTTACATCCACAGAAAGAACCACAGTCCACCATCTAAAAATAGATCCTGACCTTATAATCCTACTTGCAGACAAAGGCTCTGCTACTGTTGTTTTGAATCACAAGTATTACATTCTCTGTCAGGGTTTCGACTACCTCTTGTCATACAGTGCAATGAGAAATGTCCTGCCCATTATCCTTTCCAACACTCCCACAGTGGTATTTCACTGTCCACCAAACCTGCACAGTACACTCGTCCATCCCTACACATTCACTGATCCCAACCCCTTACTTCATGGCTCATACCCCTGCAATAGACCTAGATTCGATGCCTGTCCTATCGCCACCTACTACAGTCTGATCACAAAAATTGTCGGCTCCCTCAGATTTCAACTTGTTTCCCCCTTTCATCCTTCTCACGATCCTATGGCCCATCCTATGCCAACCTATTCATGGGTCATCAGATGAATCCTTCCTACACACCCAGAATCCTAAACCCCTCACCTGGTTCAGATTCACTGATGGCATCTTTGTGATCTGGATCAAGTGTGAGGACACCCTATCCACATTCCTCCAGAACCTTAGCAACTTCTCCCCCATTTGTTTCACCTGATACTACAAAGCCCAAAAATGGCTACATGAGTACCTCTGTTCATATCAAACATACTAACCACCAGCATTACCTTTGATAGCTGCCACTCGTTCCATACCAAGAAGTCCCTTTCATACAGCCTAGCCTTCCCTGGTCATCGCATCTGCAGTGATGAGTTGTCCCTCTCGAAATATACTGAGGGTCTCACTGAAGCCTTCACAAATCGTAATTATCCTCCCAACCTTGAACAAAAACAAATCTCCTGTGCCTAATCTTTCCAGTCTCCCACCACCTCCCAAAGTCCCACCACCCAGATACAGCAGAGCATTCCCCTCGTAACTCAGTAACACCCAGGACTGGAGCAACTGAATTACACTCTCCACCAGGGTTTTGACTACCTCTCATTGTGCCCTTAAATGAGAAATGTGCTGCCCATTATCCTTACCACCCCTCTCACAGTGGTAGTCCTCCATCCTCCGAACCTACAAAATATTTTCATCCATCCCTACATGACCCCTGCCCCCAACCTCTTACCTCATGGCTCATACCCCTGTTACAGACCTTGATGTAAGACCTGTCCCATACAACCTCCCACCACCACCTAATCCACCTTGGTCTCAAACATCACCTATCCCATCTAAGGCAGGCTGCAACCAAACTACAGCCGTAATATTTCCCGAGGGCATGCAGCTTTACTGTATGGTTAAATGATGATGGCGTCCTCTTGGGTAAAATATTCCAGAGGTAAAATAGTCCCCCATTCGGATCTCCAGGAGGGGACTACTCAAGAGGACGTCATTATCAGGAGAAAGAAAACTGGCGTTCTACGGATTGGAGTGTGGAATGTCAGATCCCTTAATCGGGCAGGTACGTTAGAAAATTTAAAAAGTCAGATATAGTGGGAATTAGTGAAGTTCGGTGGCAGGAGGAACAAGACTTTTGGTCAGGTGAATACAGGATTATAAATACAAAATCAAATAGGGGTAATGCAGGAGTAGGTTTAATAATAAATAAAAAAAAAATAGGAGTGCAAGTAAGCTACTACAAACAGCATAGTGAACACATTATTGTGGCCAAGATAGACACGAAGCCCATGCCTACTAGAGTAGTACAAGTTTATATGCCAACTAGCTCTGCAGATGACAAAGAAATTGAAGAAATGTGTGATGAAATAAAAGAAATTATTCTGATAGTGAAAGGAGATGAAAATTTAATAGTCATGGGTGACTGGAATTCGGTAGTAGGAAAAGGGAGAGAAGGAAACGTAGTAGGTGAATATGGGTTGGGGGGAAGAAATGAAAGAGGAAGCTGCCCGGTAGAATTTTGCACAGAGCACAACTTAATCATAGCTAACACTTGCTTCAAGAATCATAAAAGAAGGTTGTATACATGGAAGAAGCCTGGAGATACTGACAGGTTTCACATAGAATATATAATGGTAAGACAGAGATTTAGGAACCAGGTTTTAAATTGTAAGACATTTCCAGGGGCAGATGTGGACTATGGCCACAATCTATTGGTTATGAACTGTAGATTAAAACTGAAGAAACTGCAAAAAGGTGGAAGTTTAAGGAGATGGGATCTGGATAAACTGAAAGAACCAGAGGTTGTACAGAGTTTCAGGGAGAGCATAAGGGAACAATTGACAGGAATGGGGGAAAGAAGTACAGTAGAAGAAGAATGGGTAGCTTTGAGGGATGAAATATGAAGGCAGCAGAGGATCAAGTAGGTAAAAAGACGAGGGCTAGTAGAAATACTTGGGTAACAGAAGAAATATTGAACTTAATTGATGAAAGGCGAAAATATAAAAATGGAGTAAATGAAGCAGGCAAAAAGGAATACAAACGTCTCAAATAAGAGATGGATGGGAAGTGCAAAATAGCTAAGCAGGGATGGCTAGAGGACAAATGTAAGGATGTAGAAGCTTATCTCACTAGGGGTTATCTTACATCCTTACTGCCTACAGGAATATTAAAGATACCTTTGGAGAAAAGAGAACCACTTGTAAGAATATCAAGAGCTCAGATGGGAACCCAGTTCTACGCAAAGAAGGGAAAGCAGAAAGGTGGAAGGAGTATATAGAGGGTCTATACAAGTGTGATATATTTGAGGAGAATATTATGGAAATGGAAGAGGATGTAGATGAAGATGAAAGGGGGCATATGATACTGCGTGAAGAATTTGACATAGCACTGAAAGCCCTGAGTCAAAACAAGGCCCCCAGAGTAGACAACATTCCATTAGAACTACTGACAGCCTCGGGAGAGCCAGTCCTGACAAAACTCTACCATCTGGTGAGCAAGATACATGAGACAGGCGAAATACCCTCAGACTTCAAGAACAATATAATAATTCCAATCCCAAAGAAAGCAGGTGTTGACAGATGCAAAAATTACCAAACTATCAGTTTAACAAGTCACAGCTCCAAAATACTAATGCGAATTCTTTACAGACAAATGAAAAAACTAGTAGAAGCCGACCTCGGGGAAGACCAGTTTGGATTCCATAGAAATATTGGAACACGTGAGGCAATGTTGACCCTACGACTTATCTTAGAAGAGAGATTAAGGAAAGGCAAACCTATGTTTCTAGCCCTTGTAGACTTAGAGAAAGCTTTTGACAATGTGGACAGGAATACTCTCATTCAAATTCTGAAAGTGGCAGGGGTAAAATACAGGGAGCGAAAGGCTATTTACAATTTGTACAGAAACCAGACGGCAGTTATAAGAGTCGAGGGAAATGAAAGGGAAGCAGTGGTTGGGAAGGGAGTGAGACAGGGTAGTAGTCTCTCGCCGATGTTATTCAATCTGTATATTGAGCAATCAGTGAAGGAAACAAAAGAAAAAATCGGAGTAGGTATTAAAATCCATGGAGAAGAAATAAAAACTTTGAGGTTTGCTGATGACATTGTAATTCTGTCTGAGACAGCAGAGGACTTGGAAGAGCTTTTGAATGGAATGGATAGTGTCTTGAAAGGAGGATATAAGATGAACATCAACAAAAGCAAAACGAGGATAATAGAATGTAGTCGAATTAAGTCGGTTGATGCTAAAGGAATTAGATTAGGAAATGAGACACTTAAAGTAGTAAAGGAGTTTTCCTATTTGGGGAGTAAAATAACTGATGATGGTCAAAGTAGAGAGGATATAAAATGTAGACTGGCTATGGCAAGGAAAGTGTTTCTGAAGAAGAGAAATTTGTTAACATTGAGTATAGATTTAAGTGTCAGGAAGACATTTCTGAAAGTATTTGTATGGAGTGTAGCCATGTACGGAAGTGAAACATGGACAATAAATAGTTTGGACAAGAAGAGTATAGAAGCTTTTGAAATGTAGTGCTACGGAAGAATGCTGAAGATTAGATGGGTAGATCACATAACTAATGAGGAAGAATTGAATAGAATTGGGGATAAGAGTAGTTTGTGGCACAACCTGACTAGAAGAAGGGATCAGTTGGTAGGACATGTTCTGAGGCATCAAGGGATCACCAGTTTAGTATTGGAGGGGAGCGTGGAGGGTAAAAATCATAGACGGAGACCAAGAGATGAATACACTAAGCAGATGCAGAAAGATGTAGGTTGCAGAAGCTACTGGGAGATGAAGAAGCTTGCACAGGATAGAGTAGCATGGCGAGCTGCATCAAACCAGTCTCAGGACTGAAGACCACAACAACAACAACAACAACAACATAGTATGCCCATAGGAAAATGTACAGCAGTTGAGAAAGAATTACATAAGATGGAAGTGTGTGGCATTATTGAAAGGAGTATCAATGCTTACAATAATCCACTGGTAGTTGTGTCAAAGAAAAATGGAGGAGTGAGAATAGTTCTTGACTCCAGGAATTTAAAAAAGATCTTATACAGGGAAACAGACCATCCTGAAAATATCGATGAGCTGTTGCAGAAGTTCAAGGATATAAAATTAATGTCAAGTCTAGACTTAACCTCAGGCTTTCACCAAGTACCCCTGGCACCCAAATCTAGGAAATACACTGCTTTTCTTTACAATGGTCATTGCTATCAGTATTGTGTAGTCCCTTTTGGCTTGAACTCATCGGTAGCAGAATTCATTAGAGCTTTAGGCCATATGCTTGGGCAGGAACTTGTGTCCAAATTAGTGGTTTATGTAGATGACATTTTAGTAACTGGACAAGATTGGAATAAGCGTGTTGGGCTTTTAAGACAGGCATGTGAGAAACTTAGAAGAGGGGAAATGACACTAAGACTAGAAAAGCGCAAATTTGCAGTACCTGAGTTAAAATTTTTGGGACATGTCTTAACAGAAAAAGGAATTTAGGCTGATCCAGACAAAATTAAAGCTATTGCCGAGTTTCCTATACCCCTGGAACAGAAAACAACTGAAATCATTTTATGGGCTATGTGGCTTGTACAGAAAATTTGTAAGTAAACAAAGCTTAAACACACCCTGTCTAAATAACTTGTTAAATAAGGAAACTGTTTGGATATGGAGTAAAGATTGTCAAGAGGCTTTCGACAGAATAAAAAAGGAACTGAATAACCAGAACCTGTTACACAGACCAGATTTCAATTTACCTTTCTGTTTACATACTGACAGCAGTGATTATGGGCTAGGTACTGAGTTATTTCAAGTAAAAGAAGTCAATGGAGAGACAGTTCATGCTACAATTGCATTTGCAAGCAGAATGTTACTGAAGCATGAAAAGAACTATACAGTCACAGAAAAAGAGTTATTGGCTATACAGTGGTCATTTTGAAAATTCAGGACCTATTTACTTGGACATAAGGTAATAGTGTACTCTGATCATAAAGCCTTAAGCTATATACAGGAATGCAAGCTCTATCATGATAGGCTTACAAGATGGGCATTGTATTTACAACAATTCAACTTTGAAATTAAGTATATTAAAGGCACTGACAACATAGTTGCAGATGCTCTATCAAGGCTACCAGTAGGAGGGGAAACAGAAATTTTTGATCAGAATGAAGAAAAACAGTTTAAAATGAGGTATATTAAATGGGTCACAGATGAAAAAGTTGTTAGATCATTGCCGGCCGAAGTGGCCGTGCGGTTAAAGGCGCTGCAGTCTGGCACCGCAAGACCGCCACGGTTGCAGGTTCGAATCCTGCCTCGGACATGGATGTTTGTGATGTCCTTAGGTTAGTTAGGTTTAACTAGTTCTAAGTTCTAGGGGACTAATGACCTCAGCAGTTGAGTCCCATAGTGCTCAGAGCCATTTTTTTTGTTAGATCATTGTGTGATAAAATCAGGAGGAGCCAGAACCATGATGCAAATTGGAAATTAGTAAAGAGCTGTTTAGGGAAAAAGGACTATGAAAAATTAGACAAGTACTATAAGGTGTTTAAAGGTACTCTGTTTAGGAGAACTGATGAAGACTTGGACAATTGGAAACTATGCTGGCCTGAGGAAGAAGCTGAGAGGTTAATTAAGTATACTCATGAGAGCTACGGTCATTGTGGCATTCAGAAGTGTATGCAGAAATTACAAGAAAACATATACTTCTACAATATGGCCAAGAAAGTTAGAAAAGAATTGTTGACTTGTGATAAGTGCCAACGAGTCAAAGTAAGTAACAGAAAATGTCAAGGTGAAGTGCAAAACATTATTCCTGCACAACCTGTAGACTTAGTCGCTGTTGATTTCTATGGGCCTCTTCCAAGGAGTAGGAGTGGCAACTGCTACATTTTTGACATGGTGGATGTATTTTCTCAACTAATCAAGTTGTATCCTGTCAGAAAAACCACAGGTAAGGAGATAGTTATAAAAGTTGAAAAAGACTATTTCTTAAATGTTGGGAAACCAAAAGCAATCTTGTTGGATAACGGTTCTCAGTTTTTGTCAAAAGTTTGGAAAGCCTTTGTTGATAAATTGGGAATCAAATATGTTCAAATATCTCTATGTAATCCGTCGTCAAACCCAGCTGAGAGGTATATGCACGAGATTGGTCGTTTATATCGTACATATTGCAGTCATTAACATCCTACATGGTATGACCATGTACGAGACTTTGAAGGTGTTATGAACAGCTTGCAGCACACTTCCACAGGATTTAGGTTTCATCTAAAACCAGACAACATTATCACTGAACTCGTAGAATTTCCACCATGCACAATGATGACTATGCGTGAACGTGAAGCCATAGTCAAAGAAACCATAATAAAACAGTGAGAAATTAGAAAAAGATGACATGATGGCAAGATCAAAGCAACCAAGTTTAAAGTAGGAGATTATGGTTTAGTAAAATCACATGAGAAATAAAAAATTCTAACTTCTGAAATAAAGAAATTCTTTAATATATACATGGGTCCATTAGAGATTGTAGAGCATCCACACCCTAATGCATACCGGTTGGTGTATCCTAATCCAGGAAAGTTCTCAGGCTAATGAATATTGTTTCATTGAAATTGCATAAACAAAAGGGGTAAGACAATTCTGAGAAAGTTAAAAGGTGACTCAACAAAAAATTTTCACTGGAAATTATGAAATTTTATATATATAAATTGTCTGATTTTGATACAGTTTTGTGCCCTTGAAAATGTTTATTATTTGTTTAATATGTATGTACTGTATGAAGCATTTGCAATGAATTTTCTGTGTAATATGCTTTCCATGTTAGTTCTTGATATTTCTGTATGCTTATGCAATTTGATTGATATTTGATAATTTGTGTAATTTTAGCTTGTGTAACTTTCTCACACCACACTTGTTGAGACATCTTTTAAAACGCAAGCCACGAATCAGCACTAAATCTGTCTTGCAACAATTAAGTTTTTTTAATTTTTTTAATCTTAAAGGCAGAGTCCTAATTACTACACACTTAAGTGCTTGAAATGTCCAGTTCTACTAGGAGATAATCATTTTTAGTAAATCACATGAATTACTGTGTATTTCTTTCTCAACCACTGCAAAAGCATAGGCAGTAATATTTTTTAAATTTTGGTAGATACATACAATTCCAAAACTTTCATCCATGATTCTACCTTTGCACTTTTACTGTGAATATGAACCCTTGTAATTGAATTTATTGTTGTTTAAAGGATCTTTTTTGGACCAATTCATACCTTTGTAGTATTACTCAGACAGATTCGGTAAACTTCTCCCACTAGATAAACATTACCAGAAGGATAACTATGTATCCTAACCATGTACTTACATATAAACATTATGTAACTGTAAGGTGATCTCTGTATGTGATGTTTAAATAACATGGCATTATAGTCAATGAAGCGATACAAACAGCTAAGCTTTGGAAACAGACGCACTGCAGGACAAGCAGAAATCAGAGCTATTAACGGAAGTCACATATGTGCAGATGGACAATGTGGGACATTACTGTGAGTAGTTTGAAAAGTGGGCAGCAAAAGAAAATAAAACAAGCCTGTAGTTAAAAGTTACAGTCATTCAACGGTTTAACGTGAAGTGCTGCAACATTATGGACTCTTCTAAGTGAAAAGTAATTCTTCTTTTGTATTTCATTTACTCTAAGGTTAAAAATTGAATGTTTTCCTTTACTTTGTAAAACAATTTCAGTGTTAGCATAATTCAAAGGAAACAGTCCTATTAAAAATTTTAATTTATTTAAAATCATATTCTTGGCAGTTTCATACTTACAAAATTCTTGGGGGGTTATTGTAATGAACTGACAAATAGACATCATTTTGTTATATTATACACTAAAGTCATGTTAAAAAAGCTTTTGCTTAAGATAATACTAAGTTAGGTGTTGCGATCAATAATCGATACTGGAATTGTATGTTCTTTGTAGCTTATGACCGTGATCTTTGGTCTACAATGGGTTTTCGGCCACTTGAGTGTTGGCCGTGGTTGAGTGTAGTTGTGTATCTAGTTTTGGCAATAAATATGTGTTTTTGATACAAAGAAACAGTGGAATACTGCGTCATTTTTCGATAGTCCAGTGATAATTAAAAAACCTGCACCTTTTCTTGGACCCAGAGCAGCAAACGAATCATCGCCTAGACAATGAGAAGCCACATTCACAACGCAGACTCGGCAGCATCAATAAAGGAGACATCATGGCCAGCTCTACTAATGTACTATACAGCCATTAGCCACAACGTAACAGTGTCCTTACGGAGATAACTTTTTCTGCACAGTAGAGCGGGTTCAAATGGGTCAAATGGCTCTGAGCACTATGGGACTTAACTACTGTGGTCATCAGTCCCCTAGAACTTAGAACTACTTAAAACTAACTAACCTATGGACATCATACACATCCATGCCCAAGGCAGGATTCGAACCTGTGACCGTAGCAGTCGCGCAGTTCCGGACTGCGTGCCTAGAGCCGCTAGACCACCGCGGCCGGCAGAGTGGGTTCATGACACCACCAACACCAGCTTTCCTGGTGGCACTTTCCCTGCAATATATCCTATGTTCTTGTAATACTCCTGGCCTCACCTTTCATTAGTCATTGCCCTTACCCATCCCTTCTTGTTCCCGTTCCAGCACTGCACAGCCCTCATACCACCATCACACTCACTCTTTTTATTTCTCTCCTTTTCTTCTACCCCTTCCCCCCACCGCTCTCCTGCCCCTTGTCTAACCTCCCGACTGCACATAGCTGCCCTACCCTCTCCACTTCGTCACTGTGCACTCTCCAGTAGCACTACACTGTCCACCACCTCTACCTGACTATCCCTCCTCCTCCTCACCTAGTGTCCCCCTTACCTCCACCCAGTTGCCACTACCATCATGCACTGGTGCTGCTGCTCGCAGTGTGGCTACAATTGAGTGAGACAGCAGACGTGTGTGTTAGTTGCACATGTGTGTGTGTGCGTGCGTGTGTGTGTGTGTGTTGTCTATTTTTGATGAGGGCCTTACAGGCCGAAAGCTTTATTTGTGACAGTCTTTTTGTTGTGCCTATCTGTGACTCAGAACCTCTGTTATATGGTGAGTTGCAACTTCCTTTTCATAATATTGTTAGATCGCATCATGGATTTTCCACTGTTTGATCTCATGACCAATAATTATTTCTGCCTTGGAGGTCTAATCCACAAATAAATTCATTCACTTTCCACTGGTTCTACTTTTGTGCCTTCCTATATAAACCTTTTTCTAGGCCACCTATCTATGCAAACAAATAAATTCATGAAATGGCCACTGATTCTACCTTAATGCCTTCCTATATCAACCTTTTTCTAGGCTGCCTACCTATGCAAATCGTTATACACCTAGCCCAATTCATATTAAGGGATAACATTGAGATTAATTTAACACACGGAAAAAGTATATCTGCTCTTTCTTCAAGAACCTCTATATACTCCCAAATCCATTCATCTGGACCAAATGAGCCACTTTCTAGAATTTTGAGCTGAACTTCTCTGCTCCTGTCTATAGAATTAACCACCAACAGTAACTTTATCTTGAGTGCTGTCAATTTGCCCACATCACAGTGTCTTTACCCCACTATCTTGTCATCTGTGATGGCTGTATCTGAAGTGGGAAGAAAGAGTTATATTAGCATGCTGATAACCTTACCAGACCTAAAAAACAGTTTCCTGCATCAGTTCACACTGTTTCCAATAAATCCATCATCACTGTGAATCAGACATTAGTTAGTACTCCCTCATCAAACCTTCAAAAGCTCAACTACATTCTTACTCAGGACATTGATTACCCTTCATTGTGCCCAGCAATTAACAATATGTTGTAGAAAAATTCTGATATTACCACTGAAACAGCAGTACACAACCCACCCAGCTTATATAACATCCTAGACTATATCCATATCAACTCTACTTCCAAGCAGCCATGTCATATATTGACTGTACTGTTATTATAGCTGTGCTTCCTTCTGAACATACTGAAAAATGGTACAACATTGACTTCAAGAGCTGCTTCACATGTGCCATTTAGATCTCCTTCCCCTTTCCCGTGCAGCACTCATGACCTTTTCCTCTCCTGCATTCTTTCTATGTTACAATGTAATCTCCTTCCCACAGTATCTCTCCCTCTCTCTTTTTATCTCTAATATTAATCAGTATTTTGCGTTTTTCAGATAACTACCTCCCTCTCCACTTTCTCCAATACTGTGCAAAAGAGAGAGAGAGAGAGAGATGTGTATTCAGACTAGATAAAGAGGAAAAACCTTGATGCTTATGAGATCTTCTCATCTGTTATGTGGTTTATTTGGCATCCACCTGCACATGTGTAGGGTCCTTTCAGCATTATTTTTTCATTTCTGCCCTGGAACTTCCACTGTAATAGTACTAAGAACTCACTTTGTAATGGGCATGATCAATAAATAACAGCGTCTGATTCTTTTTGAATGACTGTATATTATTATGTACATAATTTAGGAGCAATGACAATATTTTGTAAAGGATAGATCACTATTCACCATACAGTGGAGATGGCATTCACAGGCACAACAAAGGCTTAATAAACATGTATATACATTAATACTCATTCCACATATCATGAATATGACACTTCATATCTAAAAATACATCTATTGAGTAGAAGGAGTTCTCATTCAGAAATACTTCTAATTTGTTTTTAAATATTGGTAGACCATCTGTCAGACTTTTAATGTTACTTGGCAGATTTTTACGGCAGTATAATTCACCCCTTTCTGTGCCAAACTCAGATTTAACCCAGAATAGTGAAGATCATCCTTTCCTCTATTGTTGTAGCTATGCACTAGGCATCGTGAAGGTACAGTGAATACCCTGAGTTCCTTAATGTCTGCAAGGTGATCTTAGGTGGGCTCCAGCTATTATTTTGATTACATGCTTTTGTGCAATGAATACTTTTTCTCTTAATGATGAATTACCCCAAAATATGATGCCATATGAAAGCAGTGAATGAAAATAGGCATAGTACGCTAATTTACTGATACATTTATCACCAACAGACTTCTATTCGTAATTTATATTTATCAATGGTGTTATGCCACTTACTGTACAGAATTGTATATACAGCACTCTCTCAAAATTTACTGAGGGTCCATTTGCAGAGAACCACTTAACAATTTTCTGAATGACATTATTTGCAATTTCCTCAGCTGATTCTTGTTTGTTGCATGTATCATCAGAAAAAAGAACTAGCATTGCATCTTCATAATATAGAATGGCAAGTCATTAAGATACACTATGTGATCAAAAGTATCCAGACACCTGGCTGAAAATGACTTACAAGTTCATGGTGCCCTCCATCTGTAATGCTGGAATTCAATGTGGTGTTGGCCCACCCTTAGCCTTGATGATAGCTTCCACTCTTGCAGGCATACGTTCAATCAGGTGCTGGAATGTTTCTTGGGGAATGTCAGCCTATTCTTCATGGAGTGCTGCACTGAGGAGAAGTATCGATGTCGGTCGGTGAGGCCTGGCACGAAGTCGGTGTTCCAAAACATCCCAAAGGTGTTCTACAGGATTCAGGTCAGGACCCTATGCAGGCCAGTCCATGACAGGGATGTTATTATCATGCAACCACTCTGCCACAAGCCATGCATTATGAACAGATGCTCCATCATGTTGAAAAATGCAATCACCATTCCCGAATTGCTCTTCAACAGTGGGGAGCAAGAAGGCACTTAAAACATCAATGTAGGCCTGTGCTTTGATGGTGCCACACAAAACAAGGGGTGCAAGCCCCCTCCATGTAAAACATGACCACACCATAACACTACCACCTCCGAATTTTATTGTTGGCACTACACACGCTGGCAGATGATGTTCACTGGGCATTCACCATATCCGTACCCAGCAATCGGATTGCCACATTATGTACCATGATTTGTCACTCCACACAACATTTTTCTACTGTTCAATCATCCAATGTTTATGCTCCTTATACCAGGGGATACCTCCTTAACATAGCACTATCTGTGCGGGTGAGGATGTTTGCGTGCTCTGGATCTGGAGGGCTATGCCGGCGGTAGTGTAGCTACCACCAGGGTCACCGTCGCCCGACAGACCAAAGGGGACGAGCCAGACAAAGTGTGTCCCACAACAAACTATCATTAGCCATCTTCTATCCTATCCTAAATGTCTCCTTTTTCCTTACCATTATTAAACCCTTGCCAGAGATATGGCGAAGTCCTTAACAGCAGCTACAGCGGAAAAGAACGTCTATGGTATGATGCAGCTGGCGGAGGAGGCTCCCTCTCCCTCCTAAGGGCAAATGAGGAGTGGAACCACTGCTCTGTGGTGAAGAGGGATCTTCAAAGGCTGAGGGAGTAAACCCTGAAAGAAAATCCTTGGCTGCATTGGGCTTAGCAGGCCAGCAGATGAGAAAAAGTTGTTATTGCTTTCAATCAAAGAATGAGCCTCAAATTAAAAATACCTAATGTAGACAGCACTTCTTGTTCCCCTGGAATGAATGACAGCTCTTCACAGCCTGAAGAAAAACCAAGGAATGCAAGAATGTACACTAAACAAGAACATAAAACTAGAACCCAACAAAAAGACAAAAACAAGTTGAGAGTGGGAACATTAAATGTGATAACCTCGACAGGGAAGACTGAAGAGATTGTAGACCTGATGGAGAGGAGAAAGATTCATATCCTTGGATTGAATGGGGCCAAGTGGAAGGGAAAAACCTCTAAATTGCTGAGAGGTGGGTACAAATTGTACTGGCAGGGTCAGAATAAAGAGGCAAAAAATCGAGTGGGGTTTGTGTTTCACAAAGATATTGACCCAGTTACAGATGTACCTTTGTAAGTGAAAGGATAATTAGAGCAATAGTGAACGTAGGAAAGGATAGTTTTACTATACTCCAAATAAGAGAAGACAACTTTATGATAACTGGGGATTTGAATGCTCAGATTAGGATGGATAGAAATGGATATGAGGAGGTGATGGGCCCTTTTGGATACAGAAGACGAAATGTTGAGGGTGAAGAAATTCTAAATCTATGTACAAGGAATCATCTTTTAGTGAAGAATACATTCATCAAGAAACAAGACAGCCATAAGATTACTAGATATGGCTGGGATGGCAAATCTAAGACAGTTATAGACTATATATTAATGGACAAATTAATTGGATGAAAATTAAGGGACACTAAAGTTATACCAAGTGAGCACTTGGATAGCGACCACAGGTTATTAATAGCTGATATAAATTATAAGATGAAAAGTTTGAATGCTGTACAAAGAATACCAAAAATTAAGAAGTGGAAGTTGAAAGAAGAAGAAAATAAGAAAAGTTTCCAAAATCTAGTAGCACAAGAACTGCCATAAACTGAAAGGGGTAGTGTAGAGGATGAGTGGAAACTATTCAAAACATCAACAGCTAACCGTGCTGTGCAAATATGAGGCAAAATAAAGGGCAAAGTGAAAGACGAAGAAACCAGTTGGTGGAATGATACAGTAAAAGAAAAATGTAATATGGCAAAGAAAAACATGGAGTTTGAAAAAAGAAATCAGAACCAGTGGCTGGTACCAAAGGATGATCACAAGGTGACAACAATGGAGAAGGAATACTGACAAAAGAAACTCCAAGCAAAGAGAATTGTGAAAGAGGAAAAGGAGAGGAGTTGGGAAATATTCACCCAGAAACTAGAGCAGGACAGCAAAGGGAACCAAAAACTGCTACATGGGTTACTGAAAAGTAGAAGATCTGATAGAGAAGATGTAAAAGCGATTGAAACAGAGGATGGGGATATTATCAGGGACATGGAAAGTATCAGAGAAGCAATGAAGAATTATTTTGAAATCTTACTGAATGAGGAAGGTGCACAAGAAAGTGACACCAAAGTCATTGAATTATAAGAAGAGCAGGATACAATCTCTTGGTTAGAAAATGAGAATTTCCTGAAACAGATGAAAACTGGGAAGACAGCTGGAGTAGATGAGCTGACAGCGGATATTATTAAAGTGACAGGAATCCATGGAATACAATGGTTATGCTGGTTGCTGAGCTGATACGGGAAAAAAAAAAAACAACAAACTGCCGGATGAATGGAGAAAAGGAATTATAATACCACCATTCAAGAAAGGTATTGGAAAGAAATGCACCAACTACCTTATGTCAGCTCTACAAAAAATTAGGAGAGACAGAGTCATGAATGATTCTGTAAGGAGAGACCTGCGGGTGACATTGACTACACAGGAGAGAATGAGTGCTTTGAGATTGAAGTGGTTCGGTCGTGTGAAGCGAATGCACCCATCTCGAACTCCACACCAGTATTTGGAGATGGAGGTACCAGGAATAAGACCAATTCGGCGGCCTAGAAAGAGATGGACAAACCAGTTTAAGGAAGATCTCAAGAGGAGAGGAGTGACGTGGGATATAATGGAGAGGGAAAAGTTATACAAGGACAGAAACCAATGGAGGCATATCATTCACAAAGTTCCTACCCAGCTTGCTGGAAGGAAATCCTGATGATGATGACACCAAACGAGCCATCATTTGGCATTTACCAGTGTGATGCGTGGCTTATGTGCAGCAGCTTGACCATGAAATCCAAGTTTGTTCACCTCCCGCTTAACTGTCATAGTACTTGCAGTGGATACTGATGCATTTTGGAATTCCTGTGTGATAGTCTGGATAGATGTCTGCCTATTACACATTACGACCCTTTTCAAGTTTCAGCAGTCTCTGTCAGTCAACAAAGGAGGGCAGCCTGTGCACTTTTGTGCTGTACGTGTCCCTTCACATTTCCACTTCACTATCACTTCAGGAACAGTGGACCTAAGGATGTTTAGAAGTGTGGAAATCTCATGTACAGAGGTATGGCACAAGTGACAACCAATCGCCTGACCATGTTCAAAGTCCGTGAGTTTCGCGGAGTGCCCCATTCAGCTCTCTCACGATGTCTAATGACTATTGAGGTTGCTGATATGGAGTACCTGGCAGTAGGTGGCAGCACAATGCACCTAATACAAATAATATGTTTTTGTAGGTGTCCATATACTTTTGATCACATAGTGTTTATTAATAACAGTAAGGGACTTGAGACTGAACCCTATGGGACATCATTCTTGATACCTCCCCAGTTACAGAACTCTGTTGATTTTTCCAGACTATCTGTACTGTTAATTTCAACCTTCTGCATTCTTCCAGTTAAATATGAATTAAATCATTTGTGCACTTTCCCATTCAAACAACAATACTTAAGCTTATCTACAAGAATTTCATGATTCACTCAATCAAAAGCCTTTGAGAGATCACAAAATATCTGACTGGGTTTAGTTCAGTTATTCAATGCATTTAATATTTGCTCAGTGAAAACATATATAGAATTTTCTGTTGAAAAGCCTTTCTGAAAACCAAATTAATATTTTGTCAGTATTTCATTTTTACAAATATGTGATGCTACTCTGGAATATTTTACTTTTTTCAAGACTTTTGGATAAAGCTGTCAGGAGTAAGATTGGGTGTCAGTTGTTAGCATGAGACCCATCCCCTTTTTTATGCAATGGTTTAATAATAGCGTATTTCAGTCTGTATAGAAAAATGCCCTGTTTCAGTGAGCTACTACATATGTGACTGAGATTTCTACTTATCTGTTGCGAACAGGCTTTTAGTACTCTGTTGGAAAGACCATCAATTCCATGTGTGCTTTTACTTTTGAGTGAATTTATTACTTTTAGGTTAAATTTTAAATTAGCATCAGGTTTCCTGCGCACCTCATCCCAGTTAACTGTTGCAAGCTTTCCCTAAAATTTTCAATTGTTAAATCATTAATTGAACGCACTATTTTGGAGGACTGTTTTGCTTTACTGTATGGAGCTATGTCATATACTGTAACAAGCTGTGCATCATGATCAGACAGACCATTCTTAACAAGAAAAGTTTTTATTTGATTAAATTTATCTTGGTCTCTAAAAACATTATCTATCAGTGTGCTGTTTTCCTGTATCACCCAATAACTGACATCAAATTGAGAGAACCAAGTAATACTTCAAGGTCAACCTATCTATTGGACTCTTTCAGAAAATCCAAATTGAAATCCCCAGAAACAACAATTTGCTTCCCTATGTCTCATAGATAGCACAATAGAGAATCCAAGTTTTTCAAAAATAGCTGAAAATTTCCCAATGGGAACCTATATATGGCTACAATTATAAAAGTAGCATTATTTAGAGTAAGCTCATACACACTTGCTTCTATACATTGCTCTACAAAGAATTTTTTAGTTTCCAAATTTTTCACACTATGACAGATTTGACATATATGGCAACTCCTCTTCTCTCCAACTGTGCTGAAAGCTTATATCAACCTATATTTACCATTTTCGTATTATTTTTCACTGTGCTTTTATGAGAATCTTACAACGTACTATTTTTCACTGTGCTTTTATGAGAATCTTACAACGTACTATTTTTCACTGTACTGTTATGATAATCTTGTGATATTTTAACATTTCTAGTACCTGCCTGTCTTGATCTTAGCTCAAAAAAGAGATACTCCCATGAGCTTCATTATCACCCCCCCCCTCTTGTTAATGACTTTGCTATCATCCCAGCTCATTTACTCTTCCCTTTCCTATTAAGATTCAGGCCATGGCTTGTGAAGTCTCACCCACTAATACCATCAACAGGAACCAAACCCAAGCCTGATGAAGTAGCCATCCGAAGCAGCTGATATAGCTCCATATTGACACTCCTGACAGAGCTGTTCATTTGGGGCTGATCATACTGCATGAAAGCAGAAATCAAGCCAACATTTGTATGGTTCATTGCAGATGCTATTTTTACCAGGTCACACTGAATGTTGTAGCCCTGATCTCTGTCAATATTGTTTTTCACTCCACCCACCACCACAACATGATCCTGCATTGTAAAACCCTTGCACAATGATCCTTCATCCTCTATCACTTGGCAAATACGTGCTCTGGGCTTGAAAATACTTGTGACCTGCTACCTGTCACCTAATTTTTCCTGCAAGATTTGGCCCACAGCTCTTCCATGGCTACTAGCTAACAACAGTCTGCCTGCTTAGCTGGGTGGTACGTTACTGCCTCTCGTTCAGTGGGCCCAGGTTCGATTCCTGCCCAGGTTGGAGATTTTCTCCACTCATGGACTGGGTGTTGTGTTGTCCTCATCATCATTTCATCCTCATCACAGGCACGCAAGTTGCCCAGTGTGGCATCGACTGAAATAAGACTTGCACTTGGTGGCTGAACTTCCCTGGATGGGGCCTCCTGGCCAACGATGCCATACTCATTTCATTTTACCTAACAACAGAACTTTTCTCCTACTTTCTACTATTTTTAAACAGTTGGATTCCTAGTGAATGTTTGTTGTGTGCTGACTACACTTACATCTACCTGAGCCTCTTCCTTAGCTGACTGAGGTAACAAGGCAAACCTACTGTTTGTGCCAATGATGAAACTGTCAGATATTGTTCTCTTTCTGTGGCCTCTGTCCCCTGCAACCACTTCCCACCTTTCTTCACCCTTCTCCCTCCTTAATCTCAACAATTCCTCCCAAGCACTATCCAGTTCAGCCTTAAGGGCTCTAATCTT
The DNA here is from genome assembly GCF_021461385.2 of Schistocerca piceifrons. Taxonomy (NCBI): domain Eukaryota; kingdom Metazoa; phylum Arthropoda; class Insecta; order Orthoptera; family Acrididae; genus Schistocerca; species Schistocerca piceifrons. The sequence continues at coordinate 1,020,009,584 of NC_060138.1, read as the reverse complement.
CCCTTTCTTTTCAACTGTTTTCCTGTCCCTTGAACATACTCTGCAATACCATGGAAGAGACTCATTTACTTCCCTAATACCCATGCCATTACATTCCCCCCCCAATGCAACCATCTATCACACCAGCTGCACAGAAACTCAGAACTAACTTTCCTACGGCAGCTCAAACACTTTTCGTTTATGGTTGTTTACAATATTTATCTAGACTATAACAGTAATATTCTTTTAACTACAGGTCAGAAGAGTTATGTGGAACACTAATATAAGGGTATACTATTAATATAGAAATGTAATGCACTTAAACTGACGTTAAAATCAAAACCTGTATACCCAAAAAGTTAGGCTTAAGATCGTTAATGTGCAATTCATACTTTATGTGTTTTGAAAGTAAATAAAAGATAGAACTTAAAACCTTTAACTTCCTGAGTATATACAGCACTGCTAAATACATGTGCAATGAAAACAACCTAAATTCTTCATTTAATACTTAAGCAAATGTCTTAGATTTGTATGTAAACCTTTGTCTAAAATATGCAGAAACCAGCCCTTAGGTTTTTTTTTTTTTTTTTTTTTTTTTTTCTGAGAAATACTTTGAAATGAGTGAAACCTTCAATAGATAATATGAAACTTCTTTTGGTATAATATTAACTTAATTTTTATTATACAATTAACTACTTATATTCACAAGGTCAATATTCAAGTGTGTGTGGTCTGAACCAGGGCTGCCAAGCAGCAAAGAAGGTCTCTGTGTGAAATAGATAACATGCACACACACATTCATGCAAACACAGCTCACTCATGCTCATGACCCATGTCCATTGCCACTGAGTCCAGTCTGCAAGCAACAGTGAATGATGGGAGAATCAATCTGGGTGGTGGGGCTAAGCAGAAGGCTGGGGTCGGATAGGGGAGGGAGAGCAGAGTGTGGGTGGGTGACAGTAAAGTGCTGTTTGTGAGAGCATACAGGGACAAGATTGAGACAGGGTAGAGCAGCTAGGTGCACTTGGGAGGTTAGATGGAGGGTGGGAAGAAGGCGGAACAGGAGAGAAGTAAAAAGCTCCACCACCCAGATTAATTCTCCCATCATGCACTGTTGCTTGCAGTTTGGCCTAAGCAGCCAGAGAGAGTGGTCACAAGTGTGTTAGTTGCATTTGCATGAATGTATGTATGCATGTCATCTATTTCAGAAGAAGGTCTTCTGGGCGAAACTGACATGCTAAATTGCTCTTTTCTTGTGCCTGACTGTGACTCAGCATCTCTGCTATATGGTGAGTAGTACTCTGTCCATTACATAACAGTAATGACCTCACGCACGCACGACCACCAACTCCAGCATCTCAGGCTCTGGAGTTGGCGGTCGTGTATATGTGAGGTGTGCTTGCTTGTGTGTGTCCATGAATGTTGTATATATCTCTCTCTCTCTCTCTCTCTCTCTCTCTCTCTCTACTGATGAAGGCTGTGGTTGAAAGCAATATGTGAGTGTCTTTTAATCATGCCTGTCTGCAACTTGATGTGTCTTCATTACGGTAAGTAGCAATCTATCTTTTCCTACAGTGTTGATATTCCTACCTGGATTTTCCATTGTTTGCTTTTCGTAATAGTGTCATTATTCCAAGCTGGGTATTCTACTGTTTAATTTAGGAGTAAAGGAGACCAGTTACCAAACAGTAGAAGTTTTGAGTTGTTGACAGCCACACACAAAAGAGGAAGAAGGAAAAAGAAAGAAAAAAGAAAAAAAGGGAAGAAAACTTGATTACGATCTTTTGGTGATGTGAACTTCCTGAAAATGCTTGCTGCACAGCGTGTGGCCTCCATCTTCACATTACATAGTTGTGGACAAAGTCATTGTGGAAACTGTGTTTGGAATTTACATAATTTCACTCTGTTTGTAGAAGTACGAAGACTATGAGCAAGTATTGTTTGTAACATTTTCTTCAGTCAAATGGAACTATAAACTGAGGTGACAAAGGTTATGGGATACCTCCTAATATTGTGTCAGACCACCTTTTGCTGGCCATAGTACAGCAACGCAACATGGCGTGGACTAAGCAAGTTGTTGATAGTCCTCTACAGAAATATTGAGCCATGTGCCTACATAGCCATCCATCATAGTCAAAGCATTGCCAGTGCAGGATTACATGCACGAACCGATCTCTCAATTATGTCCCATAAATGTTTGAAGAAATTCATGTGTGGCCTAATGACATGGCGTACTATCATCCATAAAAATTCCATCTTGTTTGGGAAAAACAATGACTGCAAATCGTGTCCAAGTAGTTGAACGTAACCATTTTCAGTCACCGATGGTTCAGTTGGACCAGAGGATCCAGTCCATTCCATATGAATGCAGCCTACACCATTATGGAGCCACCACTAGCTTTGACGGTGCCTCATTGATAGCTTGGGTCCATGGCTTTTTGGGGTCTCCACCATATTCGTGTCCTACCATAAGCTCTTACTAACTAAAATCGGGACTCATCTGACCAGACCACAGTTTTCCAGTCATCCTAAGTCCAGTAATATGGACATGAGCCCAGAAGAGGCATTGCAGGTGATGTTGTGCTGTTAGCAGAGGCACTCGCATCGGTCATCTGCTGCCATAGCCCATTAGCACCAAATTTTGCCGCACTGTCCTAATTATCACATTCATCATATGTCCCACATTGATTTCTGTGGTCAGTTCATGCAGTGTAGCTTGTTTGTTAGCACTGACAACTCTATGCAAACAATGCTGCTCTTGATTGTTAAGTGAAGGCTGTTGGCCCTGTATTTTCCATGGTCAGAGGAAATGCCTGGAATTGGTATTCGCAGCACACTGTTTACACTATGGATTTGTAAATTGAACTCCCAAATGATTTCCAAAATGGACTGTCCCATTTGTCTAGCTCCAAATCACATTCCACATTTGAAGTCTGTTAATTCCTGCTTTGTGGCCATAATCACATCAGAAATCTCTTCATATGAATCACTGGAGTACAAATAAAAGCACTGCCAATGCACTGCCTTGAGCAGCCACTGGTGAAGTATCAGTGCAGCAGCAGTGCAGTAGCAAGTCGCATATTTAGCTTTCATATTTGTTTTGTAGTTCGATTCTTAATTTCTTTCCGAGTGTCTTTGCACTTGCATATTTAATTACATAAAATCCTTGCATATTCTCATAGTTGAGAGGAGTAATATTGCTTATTGATAGCCGTAGAGTATAAATTCGCAGAGTCGTTAGTCAGTTGTTTGTTTTGGACAGCCAGTGCACTTTTGACACAGCTCAGTGAGCCTTGAGCAGCCACTGGTGAAGTATCAGTGCAGCAGCAGTGCAGTAGCTAGTCGCAGTTCGCGAGCAGCTGAGCGTGCTGTTGGCCATGGTCAGCCGCCTTCAGGCTGCTGCCTCGAGGTGCAGCAACGGCAGAGGGTCTGGCACGTCGCTTGAGACACCCCAGGTGTCGCTTGCTGCCTCCACTGACTCAGCCGCCGAGGCACCTTCTAGTGTACCCAGCGCATTGGGGCCGCCCTCACCTCAGGGTGAGTGGTGGACTGCAACGCGTTCGCGTCGCTCAAGGCAGAGGGTCAATGTGGAGGCTGTCCGGCTGGCCTCGCCCATTCGTCCTGTCAGTGGGCAGGTGGCCACTACTTCAGCAGGGCCCTAGCAGGCACATGGGGGCAAAGGCTTGCTGGTTATTGGGAGCTCCAACGTTAGGCAGGTGATGGAGCCCCTTAGGGAAATAGTGTACAGGGCTGGAAATAAATCCAACATGCACTCGGTTTGTCTGCCGGAGGGCCTCATCCAGCGTACGGGGTGCAGTCATCTGCAAGTAGTTGTTCACATCGGCACCAATGATGCCTGTCACTTGGGTTCTGAGGCGATCCTCAGTTCGTACGGGTGGCTGCCGGGTTTGGTGAAGATTGCTGGCCTCGCACGCAGGGTGCAAGCAGAGCTCTCTATTTGCAGCATCGTCCCCAGAGTGGATCAGGGTCCTTTGGTTTGGAGCTGAGTGGAGGGTCTCAACCAGAGGCTTCGTTGACCCTGTGATGCTCTTTGCTGCAGATTTCTAGACTTGCGCTATTGGGTGAGGAATTGTAGGACACCTCTAGATAGGTCAGGGGTGCACTACACAAAGGAAGCAGCTACTCGGGTAGCAGAGTACTTGTGGCATGCACGTGGGTTTTTTTTAGGCTAGGCAGTAGTGCGAGGTGTCCTGATGAACACTCGAACACTCACCAGTCAACGTGCAGGCAGGGAAATCAGGACATGCTCAGTGTAAAGACACTTCAGCTATCAAGATATCAGCAGTAAATTTTCAGAGTGTTTGGAACAAAGTTCCTGAATTTCCTGCCCTCCAGGAAGCGTGTGGCTCACAAATTATTCTTGGGACTGGGACCTGGCTGAACCCTGAGATAGGAAGTTCTGAAGTATTTAGTGAGGGTTGGAATGTATATCAGAAAGACAAATTAGACACCGTACGAGGTGGTATCTTCATTGCAGTTGACAAAAATATTGTGTCTACTGAGGTCGAAGTAGAGTGTGATTGTGAAGTTATCTGGATCCGTTTAACAGGGCTACGGGAAATAAAGTTAATTGTGGCGTGTTAATGCAGATGAATAGGACAAAGAATCCTGTAATGTTTGAATACTCCATTAGTAGTGTAGCGCCTGACACAGTCATGTTGATTAAATATTTGGGCGTAATGTTGCAGAGCGATATTAAGTGGGACAAGCATGTAATGGCAGTTGTGGGGAAGGTGGATAGTCATCTTCAGTGCCTGAGATTTCGTCAAGGCTCACTTTCCTAGTTGACACTGGTGCTGACATGTCTATCATATCTACATCAATGGCTCCCCCCATCTTTCCACCAACGAGGTCACTTCTACGAGCTGTTAATGCATCAACATTACAAACCTCAGGTTCTGTCAAAGATACGGCGCATCCATCTCATTCTCTGTGTTTTCCTTGCACTTTCTACATTGCCGACATTGATGAACCAATTCTTGGTATGGATTTTTTTCCCATTACATACACTCTCCGAACGTAGCTCAGGGCTCAGTGCTACACCATCCCACTAACACTTAGATACTGTGCTCCCGCAATTATGTTCCCCGCTCTGCTTCTCTCGTGACATGTGAGTTAGTACGTGAGTGCTCTGCCCTCGTGGGCGACATTGTGACCTGTGTAACTAATCTACTGTCAGAACATGACTCGGCAGCACAACTCTGCCGGGACAATGATAAGCTGAAACAGTGCATCGCACAAACCTACAACGAGCTCATCACGACTTGTAACTCGCTGCTAAAACTGCAGTCCACATATCTGCCATCTAATTGAGTTTCTCCAGCCGACACCAGCTCAGACACTCATCAGGTTAGTCCAAACACATTAATTGCATGTGACGATTTGCATCCAGTAGACTCTGCACCTCCGACGTGCTTGCCACATTCAGTGCCTTGTGTTTAAAACAGTGCTCCTTATAACAGTTGAGTGTGCGACACAACAATGCACACGGCACAAGCAGCCACCCCGTTTGTTGATAAATATTCCTCCTCTATCACATGCCAGCCACGTGACTTGGTGGCTATCGCTCTTCCACACGTGACGCCAACGATGCTCTCGCCCGTGCCAGTTATCAGGTGCTAGGTTGACAGCAGACTCTCACTGTGAGTTCCGACCCACTCTGCACTGTGCACGCAGCTGCCCTCTCCACACAAGCTCATGCCTTGCTCATGTACTAGGCATGTGACTTTCGGGCTGCCCTTTCCACTCATGCTAATGGCTATGCCTCGTCGCGCCCTAATTGTCCAAAAACTTCGCATCAGGACAGTGATAAGTCTCATGTGCAGTTGTCAGTTTCTTCCGTCACTGATGGAATGATGCACAAGATAGTTACCACTGCCGGCCCTCCTATTAGGTACAAGGTTAGACGCCTCAACCCTATTAAGTTTCACGTGGCCCGGCAGCAAATTAATGAACTTTTGGAGGCAGGTATCCTGCAAACCGTCAGACAGCAACTGGTCTTCACTGATTCACCTCACCCTCAAACACAATGGTTCTTTCCAAATGTGTGGTGATTACAGACATCTAAACACTCGTACCATCATGGACCATTTCCCCATGCCTAACATACATGATTTCATTCATATGTTATTGGATGCTGCAATCTTCAGTGTTATTGACTGTAAACGTGCCTACCACCAGATTCCCGTAGTGCTGGAAAAGATCCCTAAAACAGTTTTTGTCACGCCGCTTGGTTTTCTCCAATACAATGTCATGGCATTTGGCCTGAAAAACATGCCACAAATGTGGCAGCGATTCATTGACTCCGTCTATGACAGTTCGAGTCTTGCTTTGCATATATGGAAGACATACTCATTTTCAGCAAGTCAGCTGAGGAATATAAAAATCATTTATCCATGGCCCTCCAGGCCTTGCAAATCCAATGGTGTTGAGGTCAACAAAGACAAATTCCAATTGCGCCAGCCTTCTGTCACATTCTTGGGTTACATCTTCTCCGCCAACCTCCCAAATCTTGCGTGCTGGCCATCATGTTAATGCTGCCCCCTGCTACTTACAAAGAACTCTGACATTTCCTTGGCACATTAAATTACTACTGCCATCACCTCCTCTTCTGCCGCTGGTCAGGCTCCGTTGACAGACTTGCTGTTGGGTAAACAGACTTCAGGACTCAAACCCGTTTGCTGGACTGCACCTATGCTGCTCTGTGGCATCGACAGGTCATATCAACCATGAACAACATGATCTTTGACTGAAATCAGTTCATTCGAGCCGCCGTGTAATTCTAGGAGTCTGCATTTATGTGTCTTGTTGTATACATGTGTACGACTATTGTGGAAATATATATTTATGTGCAGATATTTGTGGGACACTTTGTTCAGTATACCTCTACATGTATCACATTCCCATAAACATATTTCAGCAGGCATTTCTACACATGAACAATTTAACAAGAACATATATAATACTAATGGTCATTTTGCAACTTGCAATGCAATATATACAAAATATTAACGATTTATTATACAATACATAATCTTTATTGTTTCTTTTCTTTTCAAATTGCTGAACTGTCCTGCATGAATTCTTCAATTGAATAATCACGTTTTTCCACAAGTGTATCAAATAACAATCTTTCTAGTGGGTCAGACTCCATATTTAACAGATTTGTGTTATTGAATTTATTGTAAATTTTTAATCCCATGTACAATGATGTTTGAGAATAAAGTTTTAAATTATGAGAGGGAAGTTTGAAACTCTGTCTGTGTCAAGTACTGTAATTGTGGCTGAAATGAAAATTGTCAAATGAATTTTTATTTTTATAGATGAAAATAAAAATTTCATAGATGTACAGAGAAGGAATGGTTAGCATTTTTAATTTTTTAAATAATGGGTGACATGATGTTCTTTTTTGGATTAAACATGTTTCTTATTATTATCTTTTGAAGTGTAAGTAATCTCGCACTGTTCATAGAGTTTCCCCAGAAAATTATTCCGTATTGAATTATAGTCTCAAAGTAGCTGTGGTAGACTATGTTCCTGGTGTCCATATGGGTGGAACCAGGTAAGACATTCCAGGCATAAGCTAGGCTGTTTAGTTTGTTTGCTAAGAAGTCTACATGTGCCTTCCAATTTAAATTTTTGTCAAGATTTAGACCTAGAAATTTTACATAAGTTACTTCAGTCATTTCCTGATCACCGTGCACTATTTTTATGGCTATTTTTATGGGAGATACTGATGATGTTTTAGCACTGAACTGCTCTAATTGTGATTTAGTGACATTGAGTTTCAATCCATTTTGCTGAAACCATAATTCTAGGTTTCCCTTGACATTTTCCACAGTATCATGAATTTGTCTAAATTTTCATTTCCAATTAAAATTGAGGTGTCATCTGCGAATAAAACTGTCACTTGCGAATGAGACAGGAACTGAAATTGAGAGTAGCAATTCGAAAGCTGAAATACTTAACTCCATTTTCAAATGTTCCTTTATAAAGGAAAATCCAGTACAACTGAAAAGATGACTGAAATAAGTTTTAGTGTCAGTGGTGTTGAGAAACAGCTGAAATCATTAAAACTGAAGAAATGTCCAAGATCCGATGGAATCTTTAACAGATTCTACACTGAATTTGCAGCTGAGTAAGTCGTCTTCTAATTATAATCTATCATAGATACCTCAAACAAAAAACTGTGCATATTTGGAAGAAAGCACAGGGCACAACCTTTTACAAGAAGGACAGTATAAGTGATCCACAAGATTACCGTCCAGTATTCTAGACATTGATTTGTTGTAGAATTTTTGAACAGATTCTGAGCTCAAACATAATGATGTATCTAGAACAGAATGAACTCCTCCTTGCCATCTAGAATGGATTCCAAAAACATCAATCATGTGAAACCCAACCTGCACTTTTCTCACATGACATACAGAAAGCTTTGCATTGTTGCAGTCAAATAGATGCACTATTAGTAACTTTGGGTGTGCTCCAGGGAAGTGTATTGAGAACCTTGATGTTCATGTTGTATGTTTATGACCTTGTGGACAATATTAATAGTAACCTTAGACTTTCTGAAAATGAAACAGTTGTCTATAATGAAGTATTGTCCAAAAGAAGCTGCATAAATATCCATTCAGATATTGATGAGATTTCTGGGTTGTGCAAAGATTGGCAACCTGCTTTAAATGTTCATAAATGTAAAACTGTGTACTTCACAAAATAAAAAATCAGTATGCTATGACTATATCAGTGAGATACAGTAGACATCAGCCAAATCATACAAATACCTGGGTGTAATACTATGAAGTGATATGAAACAGAATGATGACATAGGCTCAGTTGTTGGTGAAGCAGGTGGCAAACTTCAGTTTATTGGTAGAATATATGGGAAGTGCAATCAATCTACAAAGGACAGTGCTTACAAGTCACTTATGTGACCCATTCTAAAACACTGCTAAAGTGTGTGGAACCAGTATCAAATAGGACTAAGAGGGGATACTGAACATATACAAAGAAGGGCAGCACAAATAGTCACAGGTTTCTTTGACCCATGGGAGAGTGTCACAGAGATGTGTGTGTGGGAAATCTTATGGAACTTAACTGCTAAGGTCATCAGTCCCTAAGCTTACACACTACAGCCACACAGTCCAGGACTGCAGCGCCTTTGAGCGCTTGGCTAATCCCGCGTGGCGTCACAGAGATGCTGTTGAAATTGAACTTGCAGACTCTTGAAGATAGACATAAACTATTCCAAAGTAGCCTAATTAACAAAGTTTCAAGAACCAGCTTCAGTTGATGACTCTAGGAATATACTATAACTCACTACATATCGCCCACATAGAAATAGTGAGGACAAGATTAGATTAATTACAGTGTGCACAGAAGCATTTAAACAGGCCTTCTTCCTACTGTCTATACCTGAATGGAATGTAAAGAGACCTTAATATTTGGTACAATGAGTGTTGCCTCTGCCATGCAGTTCGCAGTGGTTTGCAGGGTATGGATGTAGATGTAGATCTCCCTAAGGAAGACATGTCTCAATAGTCAAGGTTTTATCGATTTTGATGGCAATGAAAATCATTGCAAGTTTGGGATTAACAGCCAGATTGATCCAGCTTAACAACCATGGAAATTTTATACATTACTCTATTATATTAAGGAAGCATTAATGCATAGCATAGTTTATGTGGAGTGGCCATTATTTATGCTGCAATTAGCCATGCCACAGGATTTGCATTATAATATAATTGGTGAGAGGAGAAGTTTTAATTTAATCTTAGTTGAAATAATCCCTAAATTTTGAGGAGCAAATAGGAATGAGAAAGTTGTCCTGAATTTAATCTGTGAATTAAGATATTCATTGAGAGTTATGTAAATATGTTTGAGTATTATTTAATAAAATAATGAAGTACCACGAAGAAAGGTTTGAGACATTTTTTCAGGCAAATGTTGAAATATCATTTAAGTGTGGGCTGTTACTATCACATATAACATACTTGGGTTCACTTTCTACCCATTTTTGTACCCAGCAATGAACTCTGAATGTTATCATAATATTTACTGACCAGTAGTAGGTTCTTGGCATGAAGACAATATTAGGTGAATGTGATCAACATAAACAGACAAAAGCTAGGGGCTTAAAAATAAGTCATGTGGAACATGCTGCCTGTAGAAACCAAAACATAGTTGTTTCACTTAAAGTAGCTGTAAAGTCAGAGTGGCTTCAAAAACCAAACTGACATTCATTGTGAGCATAAACATCAAATTAGTACAATCAAATATCTGAGGAAGCAATAAAAGTACAATGAACAGCACGAGAAAGGTGGGTAAACATAAACAATAAAAGCAATTTTCAAGAATATAAGAAAGTAAAATGAGAGACAACAAGAATACTCAGGGCAGGTAAATGGAAAAGATGTAACTTTAAAGCTACAGGAAACTGAGGGGGGCAGGTAAAAAAACAAGTAGACAAGCAGATGAGAAGTGGAGGCTGATAAAGATGGGAAGATGGTAGTTGTACTTGCTAGTTCATTAAATGAGGAAGCCCCTGAAGAGAAGTTTTAGTAAAAGTATGAAACAGTTGAAGTTATTGAAGAGGAGGTGGAAAAGGCAATAAACAGTCTGAAGAAGAGGAAGACATCAGGAGAAGATGAAGTAGCATCAGAGATGATTAAGAAGGTAGCTGAAGACTTAATTAAAGAGCTGACAAAACTAACCAAAAAGAAATGAAGAAAGCAAGAGATAGCAACAGAATGGAAGCTAGCTGTCATTGTACCAATCCATAAGAAGAGAAGTAGAAGCATCTCACTGCTGAATATGAGCTACTAGGTTTTATACTTTATAACATAGGAAAATCTTAACTCATACAGTAAGGAAATAGCAGGGAATTACCAAGCAGGTTTCAGGTCAGGAAAACTACAATTTACCATATATTTACCATGAGACAACTATGGGAAAAGTGTTGGGAATTTAAAAAACCAGTATTCACTGCATTCATAGTTTTTTCAAAGGCATAATATAGTATATATACATGATAATGTGATACACTGTTACTCACATTACTTAACTTTGTCCTTGAAAAGGTTGTATGCAAGGTGAAAAGACTAAGAAAGGGAATCAGTCTAAATGGAAATATGCAAATACCACCATATGTAGATGATATGACAGCTATACCAGAGTCAAGGAAAGGTAGGCTTGAGATTCAACCAAAAAGGATGAAATGATGGAACTATGTAGAAGGATCAACCACAATGTGCCTGGGGATTTATGGACCAGAGAAGATAGTTAATAACTTTAAAAACTTGGAATCATACTTCAGCTATATGAATAATATCTGAGTAGAATGATACCAACAAGTCTTTAATTCTGTAGTATATATGAACATCCTAAAACCAATCATGGAATCAAAGGCAATATCAATTAAAGTTAAAAGGAATTCATGTAGTACAATAATAGCCCCAGTGCTGTTAAATGGCATGGAAAATTTGAGTATCACGAAGAGCTAAAGAGAAAAACTTATGTTGTTTAAGAGGAAGATTCTAAGAAGGATATTTGAGCCAGTGAAGAAAGAAAAAGGATGGAAGAGACTGGAAAATGAAGAAATATATATGACAGATCAGCCCAATACTGTATAGTGGGTTAGAGTATAACTGTTATACATTTTGTGAGAGTGACAAATGGGACTATTCCAAAAGTAAAGTTGGTAAGAAGGCCAAATGAAAAGCATCCCCCAGGAAGACAAAGATCAAGATCGGAAGATGGACTATGGAAAGATCTGCAACAAATAGGATTCATAGAAAACTGGTTGGAAGCTGCTCGAGACAGGATCTAGTGGAGGTAGTTTGTAGGGTCGGCGCATGATCTGCAAGAGCCCTGGCTGCCATTTAAGTAAATAAGCAACTAAAGTTCCACTGAGTTCTGCCAAGCTCCTGTTTAGCTCGTCCTGTACACCAGTCATCTCCATAACCAGCCAAGCTGTCAGCGCTGGCAACCACAGCATCAAAAAACTCTACCTCCAGCATGGTCCCTAGTGGCCTCACTGTTACCTTGAGCAGTTGTCACCTGCCACAGACTACACGCTCACGGGTTCAGCTCCATATTCAGCATGAGCTGCTACACCACCCCTGTGTAGCGTACAATCACTGTTCACCTGCTAACCATGGTCTCGCTGGACACTGCCTGTTCTATGTGCTTTGACCCACTAGGGAGTCACCAGGTGCTGCCACTGTTCACTGATACACTATGTCTCATGGAATTCAGCATTTATGGAGAATTTCTTATTTCAGTGATCAAACATAAATTCTCAGAGAACTTCCTATTGGTGGATACAGTGTTAACTTTTATTCTTGTTGTCAAGCAATGACTCTTATTTCCTAGTTATTCAAGTTCTATGTTCAGTGATATAACAAAGTACTGTACACCACTAACGGTGGCATATCAGTAAGTTTCCCTTGCAAACACAGACATAAAAGAACCCTTTGAATAACAGGAAAGACAGTGCATGTGGCGCAAGAAGTAATGTCTTTCTTAGAAGTGCTGTCAATATCATTGTTCTTGCTCACTCAGTTTTTCTGATAAAAAATAAAATAAATAAATAAAAAAAAATAAAAAAGAAAAAAAAAAACAGAATAAAATGGGAACTGTAAATCAGAGAACAGTTCCAACTGAACCACATAAATCATACTTGGTGCTCTTTCAATGTTGCAAACCTATGAATGTTCTACCTGCTATGGCTCTTTGTTTCTAATTTTAAATAACTACATGCTTGATTTTGCGTAGCATTTATGCTTCAATATACAAACTGAAATTTTAAGTGGTTGTAGGAAATATTTAACCAGGGAATTTTGTTCACAATACTAAATGCTGCTGCTTGCTGCTGCTCTGTGATTATGACATATTTATCTGATCTGTTGTAATCATATTTATTATTTCTCAACAGTGGGTATGTCATATCTCCCATATTACTCCATCAAAATTCATAAGTGGAACATAGTTTTCATGATTTCATTCACCACAAATGATGAAAAATACACAAATAGTTGAAAGTTAGTTTTTTTGGTAAAAAACTTTATATTGAAATTTTTTTTTTTATAAATGCCATACGGAAGAAGCCATCTACTGACAATGTGTTTAACTAACATGCATGACATCTGTCACAGGTGTTTAAAGTCTTTACACAAACATAGTTTATCACTTGATTTTGGTCATACACTTCAACATAAAGAATTTACTAACAGTCTTGTTTTAGTATTACCGACAACAGCAATTGCAGGTATTTAATTTCTTTAAAGCAAGCATTATGCACTGCACATATAAATCGAATTACATCAACATTCATTATCACAGTAAGTACTGTTTACTATTACAACTTAATTTATTTAACTTTTAATTCATCACTACTTTACAGTATTTGCCACATTAAATTACACTCTTCTAACCTCAATATCATTATTCTGCTTATTTATTTACATAACTTAATTTTCCATTGCTTTACAGCATTTGAAACATAGCATGACAGTACTGTTAATCTGCATTGCCAGCAAAGGTGAAACAAACATTTACTGCCAGATTAATTTTTCTTGACAAATGATTAATTACAAAAACCAAAAACTGTTGAATGTCGGCTAACTTTTTTCTTTTGCATTTCAGATTTTCATGAAGCCATGGGGCACAAGATGTAAACTGAAATCGATGCAAGTCACAGATCACAGAAGAAGACATTCCAGACAAAGTGATCAACAAAAGCAGGTCCTACAAGTGTGGTTTGAAAAGTTCTCGGAATCACCATGAGCGGTCAGAGTTAGTGCAATGAGTTGTTCATGTGATATTCATTGGACTGTTGCCTGTAAATATGTGCCATGTCAATGCTCTTGGAAGAGAGCTGTGGTGGTGACATGGCTCCGTTGTTGTTCCTGCTCAGTGATTTGTGAAGATGGAAAAAAATTGAGATTCATAAAGAAAGGTATGAAAGGAAAGGGCATTCATGTCAATTTCCAATATACACTGGGGGACTCCACTCATTCAAACTGTTGCCAAGTGGACAAATGAATTTAAATTTGGTCGGCAGAGCTTAGATGATGATCCGCGCAGTGGTCAGCCAAGATGTGTCACTACTCCAGAAATCATTGCAAAAGTGCACAAAATGGTCATGGAGGATCACCAATTGAAAGTGCATGAAAGTGCTCACGCTTGCCAGATGTCATCTGAAAGAGTATATCACATTTTAACTGAAGAATCAGAAATGAAAAAAAAAAAAAAATCTGCAAGATGGGTGCTGCGACTCTTGACGCTGCATCAACAACGCTTGAGAATGGACACATCGGAACAATGTTTGGCCCATTTTAGGAGAAACAAACATGATTTATTGCACCGGTTTATGACCACAAATGAAACTTGGATGCACTGCTATACCCCAGAGACAAAACAACAGTCAAAGCAGTGGAAACATACTAATCCTCAGCCCCCAAAGAAAGCAAAGACAATTCCTTCGGCAGGAAAGGTCATAGTAACAGTGTTCTGGTATACAAAGGGGATTCTGTTTGTAAGTTATCTCCCCACTGTGCAAACAATGACTGGAAAATACTATGCTAACCTTCTGGACAAATTGCGACAAAAGATACGTTGAATTGAATTGAATTTTATTTGATCCTGTAAGATTACATCGTGTACAGTAAATGTACGTGTAATATAGGACATGTCAAAGTGTTAAAATTCTCTATCAATTATTTTTCTACACCTTTAGCTTACATTTTCACATCACTGATAATGAGTAACAATATATACAAATTTAATGGCATAAGTATTCTGCAACACTGTAAACCTCTTTTTCAATGAGATAGTCTTTCAGTTTCTTTGTAAATTCATTGTGAAGTACACTATCTTGCAGGGTTTTGGGCAGACTTCTTAGTAGTCTGATACCAGAGTACTGGGGTCCTTTTTCTAGCATTGCCAGTCGGTGGGGTATGCTCCGTACTTCATTCTTCTTTCTTGTATTGTGGGTGTGTACACTAGCATTTGTAATCCAGTCCTCACTACCTTTTGTGATGTACATTATTGTTTTGTATATATATAATGATGAAAAAGTTAAGATACCTAAATTCTTGAAACAGTTTCTGCATGTTTCAGAGGTCTTTCTTCTTAAAATGGTCCTAATTGCTTTTTTTTGTAATGTGAACACTCGTTTTGTCTCTTGTTTGTTTGAGTTTCCCCACACCGTCACTCCATACTGTAAGTATGGTTCGAAAAGTCCATGATACACTGTACACAGAAGGTTCTTGTCTGAATACTGTGATAGCTGCATCATTAAGAATATGACAGAGCTCAGTTTCTTACAGACATTATTAATATGTTTTTTCCATTTCAGTTCATTATCCACAAGAATACCTAAGAATCTAGCAGATTCTACTTCTTCCAACCTTGTTCCGTCAACCTCTAAATCCATGTCTACAGCCTTTTCCTTGTTTTTAAATACTGCATACATAGTCTTTTTTAGATTTATAACCAGTTCATTTTCCAACAGCCATTGAGCTGTGACATTTGCAGATATGTATGCTCTTCTCTCAAGCTGTTCCATATTTTGGTCACAATTTAGTATTGTCATGTCATCAGCATACAATATTTTCTTTTCTTCCTCCTCAACACCTATATCATTAACAAATACATTAAATAACAATGGCCCCATTACCGAACCCTGCGGCACTCCATATTTGATGGATTTGGTTTCTGACTGGTACGAGTTTCCTAATGATACATACTGCTTGTGGTTGCACAAGTATGATTTTATCCATTCACCTGGTTGCCCCCGAATGCCATAGTTGCTTAATTTTTGTATCAGCATTTCATGGTCAATGGTGTCAAATGCCTTTGAAAGATCCAGAAACATTGCAGAGACAACCTTTTTCTCATCTAAGGACTGTAAAATGTATTCTGTTAGACTGACAATTGCTGATTCTGTAGATTTACCCTTTCTGAAACCATGTTGTGAGGTCATGAGAATGTTATGTTTGTCCAAATAGTTAACTAATCTGGTATACATAAGCATTTCTAGGATTTTTGAGAAACCTGATATCAGTGAAACTGGTCTGTAGTTGTTGGGATCATCCTTACACCCTTTCTTGTACACTGGCACTACCTTCGTTATCTTCAGTTTTTCTGGAAAAATTGCATCTCTGAAAGAACAGTTTGCTATGTTCAGCAGTGGTGTTATTATCTCCTCACATACCAGCTTTATTACATGATTTGATATTTCATCATCACCAGCTGATTTCTTGGACTTCAGTTTCTGTATAGTTTTCCGCAATTCATCTTCCGTGACTGGTCTTAAGAACATAGTACTGCATGATCTTTTTGGTACCTTAATACCCTTCTGTTTTTGACTATTTCTTTCCAATTTTAGGTTTTCTACTACACTGATATAGTTATTATTCAGAATGTTTGCTATTTCCATACCATCTGTGACCACTGTGTTGTCTACTTTAATTGACCTAATACCTTCTTCTTTGTTTGACCCATCTTTTTCCTTTCTTTCAGCATTGATTGCATTCCAAGCTGCCTTTGCCTTGTTTTTTGAGTTCGCTATAGTGGTGTCAATTGCTCTTGCTTTCGCTTCTCTTATTGTTTTTCTATACTTCTTTTTTAACATTTTATAGTTTTCAGCTTCGCCCATCCGTCTCACATCCTGAAGCTTCCTTCGCTGTTCTAGTATTTCACTCGTAATCCATTGTGTTTGATCTTGATGCCTTTCTTGTCTCTTTACTTTGGGAAATGCTACATTAAAATGGTACTTAGTTGTTGAAATAAATGCATCATATTTTTCATTTACACTCTGGGCCTGTAGGATTTCATTCCAGGTTTCCTTACTTAACATTGTTCTAAAGATGTTGATATTTTGTTCACTGATGATCCTAATGAAAAATGGCCAGGTTTAGCAAGGAGGTAAGTCATCTTCCAACAAGACAATGCGTCCCTGCATACATGTGCCATCGTCATGGCAAAATTACATGAACTAAGGTATGAATTGTTGGCACACCCACCTTATTCACCTGATATGGTTCCATCAGACTTCCATCTCTTCCCAAAACTGAAAATTTTCCTTGGTGGGATAAAGATTCACTTCAAACGAAGAACTGATAGCTGGAGTTGACAACTATTTTGCAAGCATGGAGGAAACTCATTTTCAAAATGGGATCAAGGCACTGGAACATCATTGGACTAAGTGCATTAATCTACAATGAGGCTATATCGAAGAATAAAAAAAAGTTTCAGTGATGTAAGTACTTTTTTTCTATTCCGTTCCGAGAACTTTTCAAACCCCTCTCATACCTCAGCAAGATAGAGAGGTTCAGTGCAAACACAGACAATGTCGATTCAATGTTCAACAGCAACATTTAGTGGAAAACAATTACTTTGTGTCACCAATTTACCTTCATGATAATATTAGTGCAAGAAGACAACTACACAAAATTCCAAAAACATATTGTTCTGCTTGCCTTTTCACTAAAGACAATGAAGTGCAAATACTCAGTGTTGGTAATGTGGCATTGCTTGGCAAGGTTGTCTGCAGATGAGTTCAGTGGCAATTCAGCTAACATGTGTTGCCACAGTGAAAGGTTACTAAGAATCTATTAAAGTTTGTATAGAGCTTCAAAATCTCACAGAGATGATTAATGAGTATACTAAGAACTACCTAGAGAGAAAAAAAAAAGAAAACAGAAAAAATACATGTACTAGTATGAGTCTTTGGTTATGTTTTTGTTACCAAATTGCAAAAGAGTGATATCCCTCATTCACAAATTCTGCAACTTCTGTAAAATAAAGATGAATCACATCCAGTTAAAGATATAGACTTCAATTTGTGCAGGAATTCCAAATAAATAAACAGACCCTGAACTTTTTGAAGTTATTCAGGAATGAACGGCACTCGGGCCTTGTGGTAGTATCAATCCATGCATGCAAGAACAAAAATGTGCCAAAAAGTATACAAAAATTTTTAGTAGGAAATTAATTCAAATGTTAATGGCCACACAGACAATGCAAAAATGGTGTAACAGTGATAGATCAATTACTTATCATCGATAATTGGTGAATTGTACAATACTGCAGATTTCTCAGTAGAAACTATGCTCTCATATTAATATTGAGTATTGTTCCTCAATCAGATCTGTTAAATACTTGTATAAACGACATGAAAGTGTATCCACAAATGTTTACAGTTGCATTCAGATTCTGAAGATCAACAATAACTTATCGTTGGTGAAATGGACATCTGCTTGAGCTGTTCTTATGTGCCACCAGAGGCTATATGGCGATTACATGAATGTTTACTTTTCCACTGATCTCATTATAGTTATACTCACTCTCATTTGACGTATGGGACAATCTTGTGGGGAAATAATTGCTACTCAAAATGCTTATTTACAGCCCAGAAAAAAGCTTTCAGACTGATATGTAAAGTACCACCTATAACTCACTGTAGAGAATTATTTATTAAACTTGTATTATGACCTTGTTATGTATATATATATCTCAATGTCTCTTGTACATTAAAAAGAACTTATCTAGCTTTGATCTGAATTCTGATGTACATAGTTATAACACACGACACTGTAATGATGTAAGAAAAGACTACTGCTCATATACCAAAACTCTAAACAACTTCAAACACACATCTGTAAAGCTATTTAGTAAACTACCAGAGTCAGTTAAGAGTCTGGAGCTGAAAAAATTTAAGATATTTTTAAGAACTTTATTAATTCAATATTGTTTTTATACAATGGAAGATTTCTGTGAGCATAATTTCTAACATAGATTAATTATTTGTGTATTTATTGTCATTGTTATTCGTACATTTATTGATGTTGCTTATACAAGATTTACATCCCTGTAAATGTTTTGTTTTTGGGCAATAAAAATCAATCAATCAATCATAAAACTCAGTGACAGAAAACTACATAGCTGGCTTACCAGAAGAACACAAAGCATACTTTCAGGCAGGATACAAAGCTGCTGCTAACCTTCATAGGGATCCCAAACTCATGGCAATTTTTTTAAATCTTGCAGTGGTAATATTACTGCCTCCAAGGACCTTCACCATGAAATTCCACAATATTTTGTGTTGTCAAAAAGGATGATGGGTTATTCGTAGGAAACACACTAAGTTCTTTGGACACAACTAAGAGTCAGTCCATCTGACATCAAATGATGTTTTATCTCTGAGTATTACTTCTGTATGTCAAAGGACTGCAGTCATTTGATGCTCTACACACAGTTAATGGAATACTGTGGTACTTATTTCTCCAAGTTGCAGAAAAATTGCATCCCCATTAATGATGCCAAATGGAAAAGAATCTTGCAGGACACTGCCAGACACCATATACCAACACATCTGAGACAGTTTTTCAACATCATGTGCATATTCTACTCTCCTGTCAATACACCTCAGTTTTGGACAATATTTCAGGATGCACTTTCAGAGATTTTCAGAGGCAGCACATTTCACCTAAAATGTACCATCTTGCATTGCAAGAATTAGAAAATGTTTTTAAATATCATGACAAATCTTGCCAACAATTCAACCTGTTGACCCCTGTTGTAATCACTGGACAACACAGCATAAATTTACAATGTAGAAGAAGAACACATGAATGGAAAGAAAATTTACAAAAAGCTAAATGAAAAACAGAAAGCAATAGCTAAGGAAGTCCCACATTCAGTAAGAAATAAAATTCTCAATTGTTACTTCATTGACAGACCAGGAGGCTCCAGTAAAACATTTGTCTATGGAACTTGGTGCCGCATTTTATGAGGTGAAAACAAGGTTGGTTCAAAATGGTTCAAATGGCTCTGAGCACTATGGGACTAAACCTCTGAGGTCATCAGCCCCTAGAACTTAGAAATAATTAAACCTAACTAACCTAAGGACATCACACACATCCATGCCCGAGGCAGGATTCGAACCTGCGACCATAACGGTCGCGTGGTTCCAGACTGTAGTGCCTAGAACTGCTCGGCCACTCCGGCCGGCAAACAAGGTTGTTTTAACAGTTGCGTGGACAGGTATGACTGCCAATCTCCTATCAGGGGAATGCACATCAAACTATTTTTCAAACTACCTGCACCCATCTTGAATACATCTGCCTCATCATTTCACACTCACATGAACAATACACAGCTTCTTTGTAACTCTGATCTCATCATTTGGAATAAGATTTAAATGTTTCCCAAAGATGCACTAAGGATTGTCAATCAACGTTTGAGGGACATCAGGAATAATAATCTTCCTTATGGAGGTAAAATAATTTGTTTGGCAGAGATTTCTGTCAAGTACTATCTGTCATTAGACAAGTTAATAGAACAGCAATTGTCAAAACCACATTTAAACGATCACTCTTATGCTCTCACTTTAATATTCATAAGCTGACTCAAAATATGGAGGCAAATAGTGATCCCATTTTCACTGAATGGTTACCTGAAATGGGAAACAGTGATTAAGGAAATCAAACAGATTACTTCAATAAAGTGATCAAAATTCCTGAACATTGTTACTGCAATTATGATAGTTTTATTACCACCACAATCAA
This sequence comes from Schistocerca piceifrons, assembly GCF_021461385.2. Taxonomy (NCBI): domain Eukaryota; kingdom Metazoa; phylum Arthropoda; class Insecta; order Orthoptera; family Acrididae; genus Schistocerca; species Schistocerca piceifrons. Next base: position 1,019,989,011 of record NC_060138.1, on the reverse strand, counting down.
TGCCACAGATATTAATGAATATAATGTTCCACAATTTTATTCAACAGCAATTCTGTGTCCAAAAATTATGATTGTACAACAATTAATGAATATGTCATCTCCAATTTCTTACCTGGAGAGGCAAAGGTTTACCTAAGTTCTGACTTTGTCCACATTGAAGAACTAAACAATGTTCAATTTTACCTGCAGAACTCTTGAACTCTTTAAATCTTTCCAGTTTCCCCCTCACCAACTGCTTTTAGGGAAAATTGCTGTTATGTTAATTATAATCTTAGTGCTAATCAGTCATTAAATAATGGTGCAATATTAATGGTAATTCATTTAGGTGTATACACCATTCCTGCTAAATTCATTGACTCTAATAAAACTTTGCTCATACCCCACATTACCCTCACACCTTCTGATCCTACTATGCCTTTTGTAATGATAAGAAAACAGTTCCAATACAAGTAGCCCTTTATATGACCTTTATCAAAGCACAAGGTCGGATGCTTGAAAGTGCAGGATTTTATTTAGCAGAATCTGTTTTTTGCATGGACAATTATATGTGTTTTTTTCCACAGGTTTGCACATTCAGTGGTATTTATGAGGGCCAGACAGTGAAAACAACAATTTAAGTGACGTTTTATTTTCAACATAATCTCCTATAACTTCAATGCATTTCATCCATTGGCATTCCAGTGTCATTATCCCCTCTCTGAAGTGCCCATGCATAGCAACAATGGCTTCTTGACTGAACAAGAAGCACTGATCAGTGGGGAATTTCATCAGTTTTGGGAAAAGATGGAAGCCTGAAAGAGCCAAATCTGAGGAAAAGGGTGGATGTTCCAACACTTCATAGTGCAACTCCCTCAATTTCCCACTGCCAAGACACTTTTGTTGGCAGGTGCTATGTTCTGGTGGAAGATGATTTTTTTTTTTCTTTTTTAAACTGGGTCTGTTTTTACAAATGCTTGCATCCATTTTCATTAGAGGTTGAGAGTGGGATTTTTGGGCTATGGTTCTACCTTTTTCAAAAGAATCAATAAATAAAATTCCTTTAGCAGCCCAAAACACCAATGCCATGATCTATCTAAAGCTAAAGCCATGATCCTTCTACAAAAAGCAGTGCAAAACAAAATTAGTCAGATGCATGTAACCTATATTACAGTCGAAGAGATTGAGAAGGTAATAAGGCAAATGAAAAATAAAAATTCCACTGGTGTGGATAATATATCTATCAAAGTATGGAAGCACTGATACAAATTTATTCTCAAAATTCTCTGTCACATATTTAATGAATCCATAAATCAAGGTACTGTTCCTAATAGACTCAATTATGCAATTCTGAGACCACTGTTCAAAAAAAAGACGATGAAGCTGATGTTTCCAACTATCTGCCAATTTCGTTGTTAACAAGTCTCTCTAAAATCCTAGCAAAACTAATGTTCAAGAGAATCATGGACCATCTTAATAAAAGTAATATCCTTAATAGAAATCAGTTTGGATTCTAAAAGGAAACTTCAACTGGACACACCATTTTCTCATTTTTCAACCAACTCCTGGAGCCCATAAACAATAAAATGTCATCAGTTGGAAACCTTCTGTGATCTGTCTAAAGCATTTGACTGTGTAGATCACAAAATTCTACCTACGAAGGCTGAGCACTATGGATTAAATGGTAAAGTAAGGATGTGGCTCACGTCATATCTAGATGACAGAAGACAGAAGGTAGTATTGAACAACTCCGCAAGGCACCTATCTGCTCTGAGTGGGTCACAGTAAGATGTGGAGTATTACAGGGCTCAGTGCTTGGTCCCTTACTTTTTTTCATCTTTATCAGTGATCTGTCATGCTGTATGACACAAAAAGCACACTTCATTCTGTTTGCTGATGACACAACCATTATGATTGACTAAACACCCAACTGCAGTCCAGAGAACACTGCAACCACTGTATTCAAAGAAGCTCTAAAGTCACTTCAAATGGTCTGCACTTAATGTTAACAAGACTGAATACACTCAGTTTCAAACAGCAAATAAAAAACAGGAAAATATTGAAATAAAATGTGGTGACAAAGAAATGTTGAGAGTTGGGTCTTCCAAATTCCTGGGATTACACATCAGCAACAATATAAACTGGTCAGTTCACATTAGCAATCTATGTAAAAGACTGAACTCAGCAGCATTTGTCATTTGCTCAATTTCATCTCTGTGTGGCTTGGAAACAATTAAAGCTACATGGCTAGGATATCTCCATTCACATGTGATACATGGCATCATATTTTGGGGTAACCAGTCACAAGGAAAACAGCTCAGGATCCTCAACATGCTGTCTCAGTACATTTTTTCACTAATGTGCTTTGTGAGCAATAATCATGCTACTTACAAAATAAACAGTGAAAATCATGGTCATGATACAAAGATATAAAAAATCTCAGCATAGTACAGAAAGGAGTACATTTTTCAAGCATAAAATTATACAATAAACTTCCATTTCATGTTAAATCAGTCATTGGGAATATGCATAAATTCAAAAAAACAGCTAAAACTTTGTCTTCTGATTATTCTTTCTATTCTTTACAGGAATTTTTTGATGGTGTTTAACCGTTAGTATGATGAGTTTGGTTTTAAGCATTCCTATAAGAACGGACTATGTACCACTGGCATATCAACTGATTACAGATTCCTTTTTATATGTATTAGAAGGTAAGACTTATAATTTGTTTGTGTAATCATTATTACCACTATAATCTGTGTTGTTGTTTAAAACATGAACCTCATGTATCTGTTTACATATGATTTAGTTTCTAAGCCTGTAGACCTTTTACATATGGTTATTACTGTAATAACCTGACATGTTCTACATCCTAGCAATACACTCACATCAAGGATCTGCGGAACACGAAAATAAATAAATAAATTAAACTGAATAAATTTCCCACTGATGGCATTGTCTTTGCCTTCTTTAGAGCTGAATAACTGACTTTTATCTACTGCACAAACTGCAATTTGCTTTCGGATGTGTAGTGGTGAATCCACGTTTCATCCACCATCATGTATCAACACAAAAAGTCACTTCTGTTTCTGTTAAAACACACCATGAACTTTTCTGAAAGTGTCATGTGAATACATTTGTGATCTGCATTGAGCATGTACCACATATATCTCACGCAAAGGTTTCTCATGTTAAATTTTTGGTGCAAGATATGACCAACACATTCCTTTTATATCCCTGGAGCATTAGTAATTTCACATACATTTACATGCCTATCCTCCAAATTCATATCATGCACTTTGTTGATGATTTCTGGTGTGCTTGCATTTTCTGGACTCCTTCTTATGGATCATCTTGGAGCTTTCATGGCCATGTTTAAACTTGGCCACCCACTCATTCATGTTGGAAACTAAGGTGAAGAGTTGCCCTATGCATTTACAAGCCACAAATGAATTTCAGTTAGTATTAAACCTTCTTTTACATAGAATTTAATCACTGTGTGACACTTGATTTTTCCATTTTCAACACCGTGCACACCACAACTGCTTCAAATAACTGCCTGCAGTCAACTGTTGTCTGGAATGACTGGCAATTTTATGTGGCATCTATAAATCAAGTACCCATGTAAGGGCTGTGATATCTGTATGACGCTGAGAACTTTTTAGATGGTCCCCGTATGTCTCTAATAAACACATATACAGCCAAAAAGTACACAATGATCACATTACAATTGCTAATGTTCCTTTCAAAGATGAATTTTAAATTAAAGGAGTTTTAAAAATAAAATTAATCTGACAAAGACAATATAAGCTTTTTATATGTTTTACAATTATCCATGTTGCATATAAAGATACCGAATTTTTACAATGAGACTTCTGTATGACAATGTACAGTACCAATATTTTCCGAAAAGCCATGCGTGAAAATTCTGTTTCTCAGGGGATCATATCTTGGATTCTATTGATTACAGAGATAAGGTATCAAGTGTTTTGGATATCCCTTCGCCTAGCGGCCAATTGTACACCTATCAGAGAACTTATGTACTGTAGCTATCCCACACTACCATGTCAAAATTGAAACACTACATATTTCTTCCAGCCCAGGAAAATTTAGCAAATCTGTTCGTTCTTTAGCATTTTATGTGGTCTAGAGTGGACTTAAGAAGGCACCATTTGTTTACGGATGATTACTGAGAAACCCCTAAAAAAAAAAAAAACAATGATTTTGGGGCATGAAAAGTACCAGTTGTGGGAATGGCCACTTCTGTAATTTCTATCCATGGCAGAGCACCAAAATTTTTACCATATTTTTTTAATATGATATTCTCAAGGACCTTCAATGCTTTTTGTGATATCATTATCTGTTGCTAAGTTCCAGAGACTCAAAGTTAACACACACTTACACAGGAAAAAATACACATAATATCTGGTCTGGGATGTAAATGTTGTTTTAACAGTCATAGTGAACTCATGGCAAGTGTTCTAGGATCACTGCAAAGATTCTGTGGTCACCAATCTATGTTTTTAATCAGCATTTTTTCCACTACATTTTTTAACAAGCTCTCTCTATGTAATGAGCACTTCACACCTATACAAATATGCCCATAGTGGTGGTCAGTGACATGAAATGGGATAGAAAAGCTTTTAACATGGGTGAAAACAAATGGACTGCCAAAACCTATGTAAAATAAGAAATACTGCAAATTCATTTAAATATTTCTAATAACATTTTTAGTCTTTTAAGACACAAATCATAAGCTTGTATATCAGCAAAAATAGGCAATTGTTGACAATACCCTTTTTTATATGTATGTTCTGCCACCTCTTAATGAGTAGATTTTTTAACTATCCAATTACATTAAAACACAAGCTTGGCATTTCCAAAGAACTGCAATCAATGAACAAGGTATCAAGAAAAAAACATAAAACAAACAATTTTGAGCTAACTTCATATTATGCATATTTATTTGTTGTCTACATGTGTCAAAGTGTGTAAATATTTTGAAGCATATAAATAAAGTCAGAACTTTAGTGACCTAAAGAATTAATTTTATATAAGCAGCACACCCTTCTGTAGCAGAGAAAAGAAGGGAACCAGAAGAAAAATGTTGCTGCCAGAGCACAAAAAAGGAGAATACATTTCTCTTTAAATGACCCTGACAGAAAAGTGGTGAATGAGCTGCCTCAGTCCTCATTCTTCACCACAAGTTTTGGCATGCAAACATATTCTTACTTTTTTGTCCTGAAAGAGAGTAGCAGAGAAACAGTAATGATGGGAGAGAGAAAAGACACTGCCAGTGTGAGAGAAAGAGAGAGGAGACAGTGATGGTGGGATAGCAAGTGTGGCAGTGAAAAAGAAAGATATGAATGAAGGTAGTAGCAGTGGGAGCAAAAGAGAGAGGAGATATTGGTGATCAGTGAGAGACAGTAGCAGCAATAGAGAAAGAGATGGATGGAGACAGAAGCAGTGGGAGCCAAATAGAGAGACAGGGAAATAAAAAATACAGAAGAGTGGCAACCATACAGAGGCTTGGGGAGGGGGGGCTGTACCCTTCCAGAGCAGCAAAACTTTAACATATAGGTACTGGGGAGGGTGCATTTCGGTCAAAAATTTTAAACACTTGGGAGTAGGGGAAAAATAAGTTGGACGCCCCGGAAATTTTCAGCTGCTGAGGTGTGGTAACGGAGACAGTGACAGTCGGAAAGAAAGAAAAAGTGAGGAAGTGAGAGAGGAGAGAGTGGCAGTGGGATATACTGTCAATCAATGTGTGAGAAAGGAGAGAGAGAGAGAGACAGAGAGAGAGAGAGAGAGAGAGAGAGAGAGAGAGAGAGAGAGAGAGAGAGAGAGAGAGAGAGAGAGACGGCAGTCAGAGGGATATGCTGAGTACAAAGGCTTAACTACAAAGAGAGACTTGATAAAAGGATTTAAGAATGTTCTGTGTTAAAATTTTTAGTGAAGAAGGCAGAATGAGGATTGACACAGTTGGTTGCCAACTTTTCTGTCAGAGTATTTTATATATGAACATGTTGTTGTTGTGGTCTTCAGTCCTGAGACTGGTTTGATGCAGCTCTCCATGCTAATCTATCCTGTGCAAGCTTCTTCATCTCCCAGTACCTACTGCAACCTACATCCTTCTGAATCTGCTTAGTGTATTCATCTCTTGGTCTCCCTCTAGAATTTTTACCCTCCACGCTGCCCTCCAATACTAAATTGGTGATCCCTTGATGCCTCAGAACATGTCCTACCAACCGATCCCTTCTTCTGGTCAAGTTGTGCCACAAACTTCTCTTCTCCCCAATCCTATTCAATTCTTCCTCATTAGTTATGTGATCTACCCATCTAATCTTCAGCATTCTTCTGTAGCACCACATTTCGAGAGCCTCTATTCTCTTCTTGTCCAAACTATTTATTGTCCATGTTTCACTTCCATACATGCCTACACTCCATACAAATACTTTCAGAAATGACTTCCTGACACTTAAATCTATACTCGATGTTAACAAATTTCCTTCTTCAGAAACGCTCTCCTTACCATTGCCAGTCTACATTTTATATCCTCTCTACTTCGACCATCTTCAGTTATTTTGCTCCCCAAATAGCAAAACTCCTTTACTACTTTAAGTGTCTCATTTCCTAATCTGATTCCCTCAGCATCACCCGACTTAATTCGACTACATTCCATTATCCTCGTTTTGCTTTTGTTGATGTTCATCTTATATACTCCTTTCAAGACACTGTCCATTTTGTTCAACTGCTCTTCCAAGTCCTTTGCTGTCTCTGACAGAATTACAATGTCATTGGCGAACCTCAAAGTTTTTATTTCTTCTCCATGGATTTTAATACCTACTCCGAATTTTTCTTTTGTTTCCTTTACTGCTTGCTCAATATACAGATTGAATAACATTGGGGAAGAGGCTACAACCCTGTCTTACTCCCTTCCCAACCACTGCTTCTCTTTCATGTCCCTCGACTCTTATAACGCCATCTTGTTTCTGTACAAATTGTAAATAGCCTTTCGCTCCCTGTATTTTACCCCTGCCACCTTTAGAATTTGAAAGAGAGTATTCCAGTCAACATTGTCAAAAGCTTTCTCTAAGTCTACAAATGCTAGAAATGTAGGTTTGCCTTTCCTTAATCTCTCTTCTAAGATAAGTCGTAGGGTCAGTATTGCCTCACATGTTCCAACATTTCTATGGAATCCAAACTGATCTTCCCCGAGGTCGGCTTCTACCAGTTTTTCCATTCGTCTGTAAATAATTCGCATTAATATTTTGCAGCTGTGACTTATTAAACTGATAGTTCGGTAATTTTCACATCTGTCAACACCTGCTTTCTTTGGGATTGGAATTATTATATTCTTCTTGAAGTCTGAGGGTATTTCGCCTGTTTCATACATCTTACTCACCAGATGGAAGAGTTTTGACAGGACTGGCTGTCCCAAGGCCATCAGTAGTTCCAATGGAATGTTGTCTACTCCGGGGGCCTTGTTCCAACTCAGGTCTTTCAGTGCTATGTCAAACTCTTTACACAGTATCATATCTCCCATTTCATCTTCATCTACATCCTCTCTCATTTCCATAATATTGTCCTCAAGTACATCGCCCTTGTATAGACCCTCTATATACTCCTTCCACCGTTCTGCTTTCCCTTCTTTGCTTAGAACTGGTTTTCCATCTGAGATCTTGATGTTCATACAAGTGGTTCTCTTATCTCCAAAGGTCTCTTTAATTTTCCTGTAGGCAGTATATCTTAACCCTCGTGAGATAAGCCTCTAAATCCTTACATTTGTCCTCTAGCCATCCCTGCTTAGCCATTTTGCACTTCCTGTCGATCTCATTTTTGAGACGTTTGTATTCCTTTTTGCCTGCTTCATTTACTGCATTTTTATATTTTCTCCTTTCATCAATTAAATTCAATATTTCTTCTGTTACCCAAGGATTTCTACTAGCCCTTGTCTTTTCACCTACTTGATCCTCTGCTGCCTTCACTACTTCATCCCTCAAAGCTACCCATTCTTCTTCTACTGTATTTCTTTCCACCATTCCCATCAATTGTTCTCTTATGCTCTCTCTGAAACTCTTTTATCTCATCATACATTTCTTCAATTTCTTTGTCATCTGCAAAGCTAGTTGGCATATAAACTTGTACTACTGTAGTAGGTGTGGGCTTCGTATCTATCTTGGCCACAACAATGCGTTTGCTGTGCTGTTTGTAGTAGCTTACCTGCATTCCTATTTTCCTATTCATTATTAAACCTACTCCTGCATTACCCCTATTTGATTTTGTATTTATAACCCTGTGTTCACCTGACCAGAAGTCTTGTTGCTCCTGCCACCGAACTTCACTAATTCCCACTATATCTAACTTTAACCTATCCATTTCCCTTTTTAAATTTTCTAATCTACCTGCCCGATTAAGCGATCTGATATTCCACACTCCGATCCGTAGAATGCCAGTTTTCTTTCTCCTGATAACGACATCCTATTGAGTAGTCCCCACCCGGAGATCCGAATGGGGGACTATTTTGCCTTCGGAATATTTTACCCAAGAGGACGCCATCATCATTTAATCATACAGTAAAGCTGCATGCCCTCAGGAAAAATTATGGCTGTAGTTTCCCCTTGCTTTCAGCCATTCGCAGTACCAGCACAGCAAGGCCGTTTTGGTTATGGTACAAGGCCAGATCAGTCAATCATCCAGACTGTTGCCCCTGCAACTACTGAAAAGGCTGCTGCCCCTCTTCAGGAACCACACGTTTGTATGGCCTCTCAACAGATACCCCTCCGTTGTGGTTGTACCTACGGTACGGCTATCTGTATCGCTGAGGCACGCAAGCCTCCCCACCAACGGCAAGGTCCATGGTTCATGGGGGGGGGGGGGGGGGGGGTGGGTATAGGAACATATTCGCCTCTTTTATGGTCTGACAGAAGCATTTTTTCTACTGTTTATTTAATACATTTACTTATTTATGCATTATTGTATTATCTGTCGTGACTGATCAGGATAGTGCATGAATTATTCACACAGGTCACACAGCAGATGCAAAAAAGCTTCAACAATTTTAGGGCCTGAAAATTTTTTCACTAGATAACCATACAAATACTATGAAAAGGGATGTGTATGATGAAATAAGTACTGCATTTCTTCCCATTGCTATTGAAAACATTGTTCTTGCTCATTAATGTTTGTCAACAGAAATATGGTACTTGAAAAAATGGAATAAAATTGAAACATTTGATGAGACAGCATTTGGAATTGGTTGCCAAATTTCTTTCAGTAGACTCCTTATATCCCCAATGTATGAGCATATCAGTTGCTACAGTTAATGATTTGCATAGCAGTGGTGTCTCTATTGATAAAAATCAACTGATTTTCCATAGCAATAGTATCTCAACTGGTAAAGTATTTTACTGGTTGACAACACAGAAATACTGTCTCAAGGCCACACAACAGCAGACAGCACAGTCTACATAAAGGGCAGAGGGAGTGGTCGAAGTTTCAGGACTGGACTGCTCCCCAAAAGGCAGAAGCCTCACCAATGAACAACAGCATGAGGATGCATAAGGAATTGGAAACCACTGCATTAAACACACCTGGTGTGTATTCACAGGCCTTGAAGACTGTAACTGAAAATGTGTGATTATGCTCTCTCCATTGACAAAAGTTTTATGGTCAGTCTCCCACTGTTTTAGCATCAGTCTCCCATTCAGACTCTCTGGGAAGGGACTGCCAAGGGGGAGATAACCATGCAGAAAAGATTGAATAATCAATGATATGTCTAGCTGGAATGTAGAATGTCAGAAGTCTGAACATGGTAGAGCAGCTAGAAATTCTGAACAGGGAAATGGAAAGGCTTAGTCTACATACAGTTGGGGCCTTTGAATTGAAACAGAAGGAAGATAAGGATATATCCTCAGACAAATATCAATGGTGACAGAAAATAGAAATATGATTCATTACAAACAGGAAAGTAGGGCAGAGATGAGTTACTGCAAAACGTTCAGTTGTAGGGTTTTTCTCATTAGAATCGACAGCAAGCCAACGGCAGTGACAATATTTCAGCTACATATACTGACATCACAAGAAAAAGATGAAGAGATAGAGAACGTTTATATACAGGGTGATTATAATTAAAGTTAAACTTTCAAAATGCAGTAAAAATAACACAACTGGTCGGAATGATGTCAAATTGCAACAGAATATTATCAGAGACAGGGGAAAATGTATGGCATAAGAAAAAAATAATGTGAAAATTGATCAATAGATGGCACTGTACATGTCAGAATATGTAAATGAAAACACCTGTCATGCGCACGACCAATTGAAGTTGGTATAAACATGCCATGTACACGGATTTTCCTCCTTTTGCATCTGCAGCGTTTGCCGTGACTGTCTCAATGCAAGATCGCTCTGCTTCTAAAGCTGTATTACAAGAATGACGACTGTGCACACATCACTGTGCAGAAGTTCCAGACTCTGAAGGGTTTGAAAAAGGACGTTGGTCTGAAAACTGCGGCGGGTCTGCAGAAAATGATTTGGAAATTCAAAAAGACGGGTTCTTTTGGTGTGCAACCTGGTAGAGGAAGGAAATGAATTGATTCGACATCAGTGGAAGCAGTAGCCACAGCAATGCAGGAGAAGACAAGTGGTGGTGCGCAAACATGTCGTGCATGGAGAATTGCCTGAACATTGGACACACACATGAGCACAGTGCGTAAAATCCTACAAAACACCCTTCTTTGCTATCCATTCAAAGTTATCCATGTGCATGAATTGCTTCCTGCTGACCTACCAGTAAGAGAGACCTTTGCTTCAGCATTTCTTGTTTGCATGGAAGTGGACAATGATTGGCCATGGAAGATTTTGTGGACAGACAAAGCCCACTTCCATCTGACAGGATATGCCAATACACAGAATTGTCAGATACGGGCAATGGAAAATCCACACACAAATCAACCACTACAACTTCATCCTGGAAAGGTCACTGTATGGTGTGGATTTATGGCATCATTTATCATAGGGCCAATTTTTTAAAGAGATAGGTGCTTCCGCACCTGTTACCTGTGCCATCACAGGTAAGCACTATGAGTGTCTTTTGCACAACTACATCATTCCAGCTCTTCAATAGCATGGATGTGTGGATGGGATCATTTTTATCCAAGATGGTGCACCTCTGCACATTGCAAATCCAGTTAAGCAGCTGCTGAAGCGCCATTTCAGAAATGCTAGAATTATCAGCCACTATTTCCCAACATCCTGGCCGTTCCGATCACCTGATCTTAAACCGTGTGACTTCTAGCTGTGGTGCTATCTTAAAGATGTTATGTTCAGTGTTCCAATTGCAAACTTAGCTGTACTGAAGGCACACATTGTGCAACACATTCTGAACGTCATCCCGGAAACACTTCAATCAATTGTGGAACATGCTGTTTCTCAATTTCAACTTGTTGCAGAAAATGGTGGACAGAATATTGAACATGTTTTGCATCAATCACATGGGTATTAATGATCCAATTTGATTTTGATTGATGCCTTTTATGTAATTTCTGGCCTCAGGACAATTAAAAACCGATGTGATTGATGCTTTTTATGTGGTTTATGGCCTCAGGACAATTAAAAACTAATTTTTCCCATCTGATGTGATATGACCTTGCTGTGGTGGGTGGTCTTACACAACTAACAGTATCACACCTGTGCACCCAAGCACACAGAGTAATAAAGTTTGTTTGATGTCGAGCATACACCTTAGGCATTGTTGTATGATTCATTTGTCACTTGTAGTTGACCACTATTAAATTATGATGCTTACAGTGCCATCTATTGTTACATTTTGAAACAATTTATTTTTCTTCTGCCATATGTTTTCTCCCTTCTCCAATAACACTCCATTGCAGTTTGACGTCATTTTGACCAGAGGTGTTATTTCCACAGCGGTTTGAAAGTTTAACTTTAATTGTAATCACCCTGTATGTATTGAACACATAATTCCTTATGTGAAGGGAGATGAAAATCTGATAGTCATGGACGACTGTGGTTTGAAGGGATGGAGCAGATGAAATGGTTATGGGAGAATATGGGCTTGGTAGCCAGAATGAGTGAGGAAAAGAATAATTCAGTTCTGCAATAAACATCAGTTAGGAACTGTGAATATACAGATCAAAAATCACAACAGGAGGAGGAGGTATACTTGAAAAAGTGCTGGACATACAGGAAGGTTCCTGCTGGGTCACACAGTGATGATAACGAGATTCCAAAAACAGATATTCAGTTTTATGGCATACTCAGGAGCAGATAAAGACTCTGATCACAGTTTAGTAATGATGATAATGATGAAGAGTAAGAAATAGGATACTGAAGTAATGATAAGATGTGGTTGATGTCCTCTGAGGCCATGGATGCTATCATAATTAATATTTGAGTAGGCAGTTCACTTGATGAAGAATGGACACCTCTCCAAAGGACAATCACAGAAGCTGAACAGACAAATGTGGGCACAAGGAACGTAACTGTGAAGAAACTGGGTAACAGAAGAGATATGTAAGTCAACTGACAAAAGAAGAAAGTACAAAAATTTTCATGGATATTTAGGAATGCAGAGATATAATTTGAATTTTGAATATTTTAAATTTTTATGGTGACTACCTTTTCCAATATTTTTGATAGTGATGGAAGAAGATAGATTGGGCAGTAGTTTCCCATTTCTTCTTTTGTGCCTTTGTTTGAACAGTGGCTTAACTACTGTGTACTTAAGTGTGTCTGGAAAATAAACTTCTTGAAGGGACTGGTTAACTATTGTACATAATGGCTCTGCAGCTGTTTTAGACACTGTTTTTAATACAATACTGCAACTGTTTTAGAGACTGTTGTTGGTGCCCCTTCCCCTCCTGCTGATGTTTTACTTCTCAGTGATAATATCACATTTTCTATATCTTTTACAGTAGTTTTGCTAAATGTACCAAGAAGTTCACCTTAAAATTGCTCAGTGTTGAAGAAACTTGCCTTATCTGGGTAACTTTCCACATTGATGTTTGCTTTGTTTACATTTATAAAGAATTCCTTATGTAATTCAGAAACCTGAGCAGGATTTAAAACAGTAGTGTCCTCTATCTTGTTTTCAGAAATATCATGACCTCTAGCTGGTGCACCTGTTTCAGCTTTGATCACTGACCATAATGCCTGTGACTTGTTTTCACTATCCAAAATAAATCTGTTATTTGCAACTTCTTTTCTGTGTTTGCAACCTTTTTAAAAATATTTTTTTACACAGGTAACACAATCAGAACTTTTGGTATGTTTTAGTTCCCTATATAGATGTCTCTTTATGGGACTAGAGATTTTTATTCCTTTAGTAATCTACTTTACTTTATTTCCAACTTTTTTATGATGTACAGCAAGGGGCAAAGTTTCATTAGAACGTGTAGAAAGTTTTCCAAGAACGCAGCAAAATTTCCAGAACATGAAATACTGTGATCTATAGCCCACTCCAATTTATTTAATCTGTCTAAGATGAGAGAGATACCTAACGTACCGGTACCAGTATCTGAAGGAGTGGTAGAATATGGGGTACCAGCAGAAATGTCAGGAACATCCAGCAGAGTTGAAGAGGAAACAATTTCTTCAGATGAGAAAGCCTACAAACCTAGTGTAAACTCATGAGCACCTGAAACCTCCAAGGATGAAGCTGTCAGCACATTCGACACACTTAATGCCTCATGCTCACCTGTAACTAGGACTGCAACCACACCAACAGCCAATAACCATTCTACTACATACAGAAACTCATAAGCTGCTCTGCAGAAATCTCAAAGAAAGAGCCTCAGGATAAGAAGGGCTGCTGTGCGTAGTGACTATTTTTTATGGGATCTTCGCAATTCAAAGAAGAAGAAAAGGCAGAATCTTTACAGTGTCAGCAACAAGAAAGTACAAAGGTAAATAGTGCAGCAAATCCACTACTTGAAACTTTAACAGTTTTATACCAAAATGTGCAGGGACTAGAAAGTAAATTAGCTGAAATAGAAGTTCTATTAACTGATTGTCTAAAAGACATTAACATACTATGCATAAGTGAGCACTGGGTAAAAGAAATGCAAGCATCTAGCATAATTATTCCAAATTTTGAAATGATTAGCAAATTTTGTAGAAACAACCATAAAGGGGGTGGGACATGTACTTATGTTAGGACAGCGGTAGAATCAAAAGAAATTAAATGTAAACTAACATGCATAGAAAAAGATTTTGAATACAGTATATGTGAGTTAACCAAATTAAAAATTACTTTTGTGTGTTTGTACCGATCACCATTGGGCAACTTTGCCATTTTTACGGAAAACCTTGAGGAACTACTGAATGAACTTAAACATAACGTAATTGTTCTTGGTGATTTTAATGTTAACTTTAAGAATGATTGTAGTAAACAACAGCAACTGTGCAATCTGTTTTTGTGTCATAATATGATGGCAACTGTAAATGAAGTTACTAGATGCGAAAATATGTCTGAAACTATAATAGATCAAGTATTTATAAACAAGGACAAGTGTGAATGTAACACTGAAGTAACTGACGCTGGTTTCTTGAATCACAAGGGTATCAAATTGAGTTTAAATGTCACATCTTACAAGAATCCTGTTATCAATAACAATTACAGAGAAAGGAGATTTATAAATGATGACATCATAAGAATTTTTAATTACATTCTGGAAAATAACAACTGGGGCAGTGGACCAAGTGGTGGTGTCAACACAAAGTTTGACTCATTCCTTGAAAGCTACAAACACTGCTTCAATATTGCCTTTCCTATAAAAAGAGTCAAAACTAAACATAAAACCAAAACATGGGTTACACAGAGGATTAGAAAGTCATCAGACACTCTCAGAAAGTTAAATAAATCAGCCAAGAAGAATGTAGCACTGAAAGCACATGTGAAATGTTATAGAAGCCTGTACAAGAAAGGAATAATTGCAGCTAAGAAGCTTGATAATGATTCATATATAGAGAAAGGTAACAACAAAATGAAGTCAACTTGGGAGGTAATAAATAAAAATATAGGTAGACACAAAAGAAAAGATAACAGCTTTGTCATTAAAAGTGGGGGTAAAAGTGTTAAGGATCCACTTCAGATTGCCAACATATTTAACAAACATTTCACAAAGATAGCCATAAATTTAATTAAAACTAAATGCAATTCCAATAGCAAGGTAAAAATCCCCATGTATGACATGAAAATGTTCCTTTATCCAGTAACTGGATCAGAGCTACTAAATGCTATAAAAAAGTTAAAAATAAAATGTCATGTGGGTATGATGGGATTCCTGACAAAGTCATTAAGCAAAGTGCAAGAAACATAGCCTCACATCTCACTGAAATTATAAATGAATCTTGTAAGACAAGGGTGTTTCCATCAAAACTTAAAATGTCAACTATAAAGCCACTTTACAAGAACGATGATAAATATGATGTTAGTAACTTTAGGCCTTTATCAATGTCATCAGGTTTCTCAAAAATAATAGAAAGGATAATGTATCACAGACTATACAAATTTCTTATTAAGAATAGAATATTGGTTAATGCGCAAAATGGATTCCATAAAAATAAATCAACTGAAATAGCTATCTTCATTTTTTTGCAACTTGTTCTAAATTCCATAAATAGAAAGGAATTAAATTGTGGATTGTTTTTAGACTTATCAAAGGCCTTTCATGTCATCAACCATAAGCTACTGCTTAGGAAGTTATATGCCTATGGGATACGTGGAGTTGCCCACAAATGGTTGGAATCATATCTGTCAGACAGGTATCAGAAGGTGGAGATAAGCCATGCAGATAGGACATATTCATCAAGATTCGAGAGAGTTTTGTACGGAGTACCCCAGGGATCCATATTAGGGCCATTACTGTTTTTAATATTTATCAATGACCTACCAAGTCAACTATCTGAAGCAGATGCAGTAATGTTTGCTGACAATACGAATTTGTTTGTTAAAGCAAATAGTGAAGCTGACTTACAGGAAAAACCACATTAGCAACAGATGAAGCAGACAGATGGTTTAATGAAAACAGACTCATTGTGAATGCCAAAAAAACAACGTGGATCAACTTCAGACATATTACAAATAAAATAAAAACTAACCTTGCAGTAGAACTGGGTAAGTGTAAGACTGAACAAGCATCATACACTAAATTCTTGGGAGTATGGTTTGATGAACACTTAAGATGGGAAAAGCATGTAATGTCATTGAACAAAAAATTAAGTCAAACATGTTATATACTTATATCTAAAAACAAAGATGATGTAACTTACCAAATGAAAGTGTTGGCATGTTGATAGACACACAAATGAACACACACACAAAATTCAAGCTTTCACAACCAATGGTTGCTTCATCAGGAAAGTGGGAAGGAGAGGGAAAGATGAAAGGATGTGGGTTTTAAGGGAGAGGGTAAGGAGTCATTCCAATCCCGGGAGCGGAAAGACTTACCTTAGGGGGAAAAAAGGACAGGTATACACTTGCAACACACACACACACACACATATCCATCTGCACATATACAGACACAAGCAGACATGTCTTCATTACAGGTACAACTGGTTAAAATATTCCCTTTACATGTTGCTGATATTTTGCCTACTCAAGTAAAATCAGTGAAATTAACTCTGAAACCCAATATTTGAATCACATTGATGAATTTTTTCTAGTTGTTGGCTTCACTGGCTAAATGTATGTTGAAATCAGCAGTTATTAAGACTCTTTTCTTGGTTTCTTTTTGAAGTTTTTGCATTAGGCACTGTAATTTCAAAAAAAATTGTTTAATTATTTCTGGACCTGGAATCCTATACACAGATAAAATTTTACAATATTTTGTCTTAACTCTACACAGCAGTTTTCATAAACACATTCTTCACTAAGGGAATCAAAATCATATCTTGCTTTATTTCCATTGATCTTTCCACAAGTATGCATGATCCTCCTTGAGTGCAATTAATCAAAATCATATCTTGCTTTATTTCCATTGATCTTTCCACAAGTATGCATGATCCTCCTCGAGTGCAATTGCTACAACAAAAGCTGACAACATAAAAATGAATGAAGTTACTTAACATTTTGATACTATCCTTTGTAAGCCAGTGTTCATTCAAGCATACAACATGATATTTGGCATTTATTACAAAACAATTTCCAAGTCATTAAGTTTTTTTCTCTGCCATTTGCATAATTTGATCTTAAGCCATTTATGTTCAAGTGCATTAAGAACATATTGTTACTTTTTTCAATATTCTTAATGGTATCTGTTTTGAAACACTGTTTGTGTATTTTTGTTTCAACTTTGTTATTAATTTTCACACCCCCATCTGCGCATGTTAGTTTCCCTTACTATGTATGATCTTACAAATATTGTGACTTTGGCCTAGGGGGCATGAGGCATGGCAGAAAATATGGTTACAAAGCAGTGTGCAGGAAGGACTGTGGACAACTTCAGTTTAGTACCCGGTTGGCATGACGGCTGAGAGGTGGTGTTGTGATGCTGAAGTGAGAAGCTGTTTCCCACTATGGCTGGACCGGCTATGAGGATTCTTGGAGCCATGGCTACCTGGAGTGTATACCGAGGGAAACCGATAGCAGCTGGAGTTGCTTTGGTACACTACTTTTGATAAAAGATGATCTAGCCACTTGAATACTGAGTCTGTGCTCTGATCTTGTCTGCCTGCAATGGAATGAATGGTGAGAGTCTTTTGCACTCTGTCTGGCACTGCTGTTTTCTGCAAAGCTACAAACTGTGTTCTATGGGAGTCACCTTATATGCTCCAGGTTTGAATTCCAGTGTGTAGAATTAAAGACTGTTAGAAGTGTTGGCCTTACCTGCTTGCAGCTTACCACTGATCTGCAAACTCAGCTCCTAGTGTAATAAGTTGTTAAAGCAAGGTATTTTTCTCATAGTACAGTTCAGTCTGTGAAAATTGTTATTAGTTCAAGTCCGAGATGAAGAGATTGTTTAAGATGGATATGGCTGCCATGATGTGTACAATAATCCTGGGTCTCTGTCTGTTTTAGATGACCATTTATTACTGTGTACTCTAGCAATATTTTTGCAAAGTGTAGAGACACTGGCTGGTGGACCCAGTTGCAACCAAAAATAATAATATTAGCACTAACCCAATGCAAATGAGCCAGTGCCAGAATGAGGAATGGTGTCATGCCCACTCCACTTGTATGTATAGTAGTAAATGTATAGTAATCTTATGCAGTTCTTTTATTGATGCTATGAGTTTCGTAAGTTCTGTTTCATTACATGTGATTCTCTTAAGTTACTATGGATATTGTCATTTTATACAAGTTTCTACCTTGAAGTGTTTAATGGACAGATACAATAAGCCCACTGGCTCTTACAGGCAAGCTCTGTGTATAAATGTCGCTGCATATTACTTTAATCCAGGTAAAGAAATTTAGTATCTCAATTCCTTAAATTTTGTGTGAACTATAGCTCCTGTTTATGTTAACTGCTTCTATGGGTGGAAGTCCATTAGATGTTTAATGGTTTGGGCAGGTGCCTTGTAAAATTTTTAAAATCAACCAACTTTGATTCCATAAGGAACTGTTGTGCACAGTGACCGTAGACTATAAGAAAGGAGAGGCACTCAGCAATCAGCTGAAACCCCATTAGTTTTTATTACTCTTGCATATGAAGATTTTTTGAAATTTTGCCATCTTCAGTGCATTTGAGTAACTGAAATGTTGGTAGCTGCTACAAATTTTTGATAATCATTCTCAGAATAGTAATTGATTTTTCCTGAGGTTCTGTAACCATGTAGGTGTTAATTGTTCAAATGGGCAGAAACCCATTGGATGTGTCCAACCTTTTGGGGCTCATGCCCAATGAAAGTTTGTTCCTTTTAAAAATCGTTGATCAAGTATTAATTAAATTTCTAATTACTGAAAGGGCAAGGCCCATCAAATTTTCCCAATTGCTAACCTAAATGTTTGAGGGCAGAGGCCCAGTAACTTGTTGTTGAACAAATAACTTTATGAGTAGGTCACATTTTTAATACAATGTGTCTGTTCAAAAATTGTTCTGTAAAATAGTTGTAATGTAATAACTGATGTGTTAATAAACTAATTTTTTTAACATAAAAGCTCAGTGGCTATCTACTTTAGGAGCTTTGTATCCAAACAAACATGCTCTATGGTTCATTCTCTGCCATCAGATACACAGGGTAGTAGTGTGTGTGGTTGTGCTCGATGCATAAATTCTTTGATACTGAACAATTAGGATAAATTAGTAGTTGGTGATTGTTTATCAGTGGTATTGTAATCTTTCTCTCTGTTTGCAACATCCTTG
The DNA here is from genome assembly GCF_021461385.2 of Schistocerca piceifrons. Taxonomy (NCBI): domain Eukaryota; kingdom Metazoa; phylum Arthropoda; class Insecta; order Orthoptera; family Acrididae; genus Schistocerca; species Schistocerca piceifrons. Next base: position 1,019,969,704 of record NC_060138.1, on the reverse strand, counting down.
CCATGGGAACTAGAACTGTGTTGGATTTGATGTACGTAAGACAACCTGCATTATGAATTGCATGTTAAAGAGGGAAACAGATGAGGGCAGCATGTCAGAGTTGCACCAGCAGCTGTGGGGCTTGTTGCTTTGTTAGAAGGTACCTCCCATTCCTGGGCTCAGAAGTTAAATTTGATTTGATTTTTTATTGGTCCAGTTTTATCATACAGCACAAATTGCACAAATTATCTTGGAGACGTCAAAGATATGTTACAATAATACATAGTATTAGCAGAATAGTAGGCAAATTAAAAATAGGTACCTATTACAATTAATTTTGTTACATATTCATAAATTCTCTGACAGAACACAAACAGTGCTTTATTAGAAATGCATTTAGTTTAGCTTTAAATATAGGATGAGTAGCATTTTTTATTTCCTCTGGTATCTTATTGTGTAGTATTATATCAATGTTAATTATGCTCCTCTGATAGGTGGTTGTTCTGTGATATTTTTGATTTCCCTCTGGTATTATAGTTGTGTACATTTTCGTTCTGTAGCAGTTCACCTGTTTTCAGGAGGTAGTCCCTAGTGAACAAGATAGTTTCATGAATGAATAAACTTGGAACATTTAGAACACCAAGCTCAGTAAAATGGGATTTACAGGACTCCATCTTTTTAAGGCCCGAAATTATCCTTAGAGCTCTTTTTTGCATCCTAAAAATGTTTACACCGTAAGTTGAGTATCCCCAGAAAACGATCCCATATTGGAGTAGTGAGTGGAACTGTTCATAGTATGCCTGCAGTACAGTTGTTTTTTTGCTTGTTGTAGTCTTATGCAGATAACCCGGATGGTGTAACACTGTGCCAAGATGTGCTGGCCGTGCACCAAGGCATGTTTAGCCACAGGGTGATCCTCATTACCAACAAACACTGTCTGCCTGTGTCCATTCATGTAAATGGACAGTTGTTGCTGGTCATTCCCACATAGAAAGCTTCACAGTGTAGGCAGGTCAGTTGGTAAATCACGTGGGTGCTTTCACACGTGGCTCTGCCTTTGATCGTGTACACCTTCCGGGTTACAGGACTGGAGTAGGTGGTGGTGGGAGGCTGCATGGGACAGGTTTTACACCGGGGGCGGTTACAAGGGTAGGAGCCAGAGGGTAGGGAAGGTGGTTTGGGGATTTCATAGGGATAAACTAAGAGGATATGAAGGTTAGGTGGACGGCGGAAAGACACTCTTGGTGGAGCGGGGAGGATTTCATGAAGGATGGATCTCATTTCAGGGCAGGATTTGAGGAAGTCATATCCCTGCTGGAGAGCCACATTCAGAGTCTGATCCAGTCCCAGAAAATATCCTGTCACAAGTGGGGCACTTTTGTGGTTCTTCTGTGGGAGGTTCTGGGCTTGAGGGGATGAGGAAGTGGCTCTGGTTATTTGCTTCTGTACCAGGTTGGGAGGGTAGTTGCGGAATGCGAAAGCTGTTTTCAGATTGTTGGTATAATGGTTCAGGGATTCCGGACTGGAGTAGATTCGTTTGCCACGAAGACCTAGGTTGTAGGGAAGGGACCGTTTGATGTGGAATGGGTGGCAGCTGTCATAATGGAGGTACTGCTGCTTGTTGGTGGGTTTGATGTGGACGGACGTGTGAAGCTGGCCATTGGACAGATGGAGGTCAATGTCAAGGAAAGTGGCATGGGATTTGGAGCAGGACCAGGTGAATCTGATAGAACCAAAAGAGTTGAGGTTGGAGAGGAAATTCTGGAGTTCTTCTTCACTGTGAGTCCAGATCATGAAGATGTCATCAATAAATCTGTACTAAACTTTGGGTTGGCAGGCCTGGGTAACCAAGAAGGCTTACTCTAAGTGACCCATGAATAGGTTGGCGTATGAGGGGGGCTGTCCTGGTGCCCATGGCTGTTCCCTTTAATTGTTGGTATGTCTTGCCTTCAAAAGTGAAGAAGTTGTGGGTCAGGATGAAGCTGGCTAAGGTAATGAGGAAAGAGGTTTTAGGTATGGTGGCAGGCGATCGGCGTGAAAGGAAGTGCTCCATCGCAGCGAGGCCCTGGGTGTGCAGAATATTTGTGTATAAGGAAGTGGCATCAATGGTTACAAGGATGGTTTCCGGGGGTAACAGATTGGGTAAGGATTCCAGGCATTCGAGAAAGTGGTTGGTGTCTTTGATGAAGGATGGGAGACTGCATGTAATGGGTTGAAGGTGTTGAACAACAGTGTTACACTGTCCGGGTTGTCTGGATACTTCCCACTAATACCATCCTGTCAGAACTCTGGAGATGGGAACTTGCCCTTCAGTATATCCTCTCTTCTCGTTATCCGCCAGGCCTCAACCTCCACTAATTTCAAGTTGCCGCCACTCATACCTCGCCTGTCTTTCAACAACATCTTTGCCACTGTACTTCTGCCTCGACTGACATCTTTGCCGAAACTCTTTGCCTTTACAAATGTCTGCTTGTGTCTGTATATGTGCAGTTGGATATGGGTGTGTGTGCGAGTGTATACCTGTCCTTTTTTCCCCCTAAGGTAAGTCTTTCCGCTCCCAGGGTTGGAATGACTCCTTACCCTCTCCCTTAAAACCCACATCCTTTCATCTTTCCCTCACCTTCCCTCTTTCCTGACGAAGCAACCGTGGGTTGCGAAAGCTTGAATTTTGTGTGTGTGTTTGTGTTTGTTTGTGTGTCTATCGACCTGCCAGCACTTTTGTTTGGTAAGTCACATCATCTTTGTTTTTAGATATATTTTTCCCACGTGGAATGTTTCCCTCTATTATATCCATAATATTTTAACCAATTACACATATAATGAGGCAAATAAGTTTTGTTTAGATTTAGGACTTTCTGATCATTGCAGTCTGTTTATGGAGTTACCAAAAACAATAGAACCTTGCTCAAAAAAAAGCTACACCAAACACCAGTTCAGCAAAGAAAATATAAACTTATTCTATCATAGATTAAATAAGGTGGAGTGGTCTATAGATCATAGTATTTCATGTTCTGAAAACTTTGCTACTTTTCTGGAAAAATTCCTGCTCGTTTTTAACTTTCCCCGTTACTGTATGTCATAAAAATTAGGAAACAAAGTAAAGTGGATTACTGAAGATATAAAAATCTCGACTGCAAGAAAAAGACGTCTACATAAGGAACTAAAACATAATAAAAGTCCTGATTTTGTTACCTATGTAAAAGAATACAAAAATATTTTTAAAAAAGTTGTAAAGGCAGCCAAAGAACTGGCAAATAATAGATTTATATTGGATAGTGAAAACAAATCAAAGGCGTTATGGTCACTGATCAAAGTTGAAACAGGTGCCACAGGTAGATGCCATGATATTTCTGAAATCAAGATAGAGGATAAAACTACTGTAAATCCTGCTCAAATTTCTGAATTGTTTAATGAATTCTTTATAAATGCAAACAAATCTAATGTCAATGTAACAGAGTATCCAGACACGGCAACGGTGAGCAACTTGATGATGAATTCTTCAGTACCTTTACAAAAACTACAGTAAAAGATATAGAAAATGTGATACTGTCACTAAAAAGTAAAACATCAGCAGGATGGAATGGGATGCCAACAAAAGTGTTAAAAACAGTCTCTGAAATAATTGCGCAGCCTTCAAGAAGGTTATTTTGCAGGAACACAAAAGTACGCAGTAGTTAAGCCACTATTCAAAAAAGGCACAAAATAACACATGGGAAACTATCATCCAGTATCTCTACTTCCATCACTGTCAAAAATGTTTGAGAAGGTAGTCACCATACAAATTCAAAATTTCATAGAAAAATTTAAAATAATTTCAAAAAAATCAGTATGGATTTCAAGAAGGCAAAACCACAATATCTGCTATAAATACTTTTGTTTATAAAATTAGCTCGTCTCTAGACAACTCAATGCATGCTACAGGAATTTTTTGTGACCTATCAATGACCTTTGATAGTGTGAATCACCTCTTGTTACTTTATAAACTGGAAAAGTATGGAATTAGGGGCACGGTATTAGAATGGTTTAAATCCTATCCAACCAACTGAAGACAAAGAGTGATTGTAACATCAGAGAGAGGAACGTATATTTCAGGATGGAAAACCATTTCACAAGGAGTACCCCAAGGTTCTGTCTTAGGTCCCATTGTGTTTTTGTTGTACATGAATGATCTGCCACTTAATATTGAGTGCCACTCAGTTTTATTTGCAGATGACATATCTTTAATCATTGAAAGTAACATTACAGATCAAATTCCACAAACTGTATTAAATACTCTAGAAAACTTAGGTACCTGGTTTGATTTAAATGGGTTAAAATTAAACATGGAAAAGACTCAGTTAATGCAATTTAAAACAAAACAAGCTAATTAAATGGTATTCAGGTCAGTCACAGAAACCACCATTTGCAGGAAGCTAGCTGTGTGAAATTCCTAGGAATGCCACTAGATAAAAATCTATCATAGGGGTCACACATACAGCACCTTGCAAATAAATTAAATAGCCTAGCATAGGCAATGAAAATATTGTATGATGCTGCCAGTATGGGCATAAGAAAAGTAGTGTATCACAGCTACTTTGAGTCAGTAATAAGGTACAGAATTGTATTTTGGGGTACCTCAAACCATATGTGTCAAATATTAAAACTTCAGAAAACCATCATTAGAAATATGCACAATGTAGGGTGAAAAAAATCGTGTCGCCCACTTCTAAAAAATCTGAGTATACTAAGTGTTCCCTCACTATAGGTATATGAGTTGATTATCTTTGCACACAGTAACCCTGATTTATTTGTAGCAAATCATTTTCAACATGATTACAACACCAGAAATCAAAATGATTTTGTGCTGCCCATCCACTGTTTAAAACTTAATACTTAAACTCCACATTATATGGGTATGAAAATTTATAACAAAGTGAAAGGAAGAGAATGACTCAGCATTATTGAGAAACACTGAAAAATCCTTATATGAGAAACTAGTGTAGAAATGTTACTATTCAGTAAAAGAATTCATAAATGACAACCTGAAAATTTGAGCAGGAGAGAGCAAATACTTAAGACTGTTAATCTTAAAAGTTTGTTACTTTTGAAGAAAAATTATTAACTGTTTAATTAAGTAATTATTCAGTACTGTATATTATATTACTGGTATTACAAGGAAAATTGTAAACCAGTTTTTGTGTTCTTACGAGTCTCCTATACTTTTAAGTCAATGGCTTGAAATAGTATGTAATGAGACAATAAACTTCTACTTCTACTTCTGTTACTTTATATGTGTGTCCCACTTTAAGTCTTGCTGAACCCATAGACCCAAAAATTTGATGACACTTACATTTTCTAGGGGATCATTTTTTAATTGTGCTTGAATAGACGTTTGATTTGTTCAAGGAATTAAATGAAAATTGACACACAGTTTTTTCAGTATTTATTATTATTATTATTATTTCCCCTCATGAACCATGGACCTCGCCATTCGTGGGGAAACTTGCGTGCCTGAACGATACAGATAGCCGTACCATAGGTTCAACCACAACAGAGGGGTATCTGTTGAGAGGCCAGACAAATGTGTGGTTCCTGAAGAGGGGCAGCAGCCTTTTCAGTAGTTGCAGGGGCAACAGTCTGGATGATTGACTGATCTGGCATTGTAACACTAACCAAAACGGCCTTGCTGTGCTGGTACTGCAAACGGCTGAAAGCAAGGGGAAACTACAGCCGTAATTTTTCCCGAGGGCATGAAGCTTTACTGTATGATTAAATGATGATGGCATCCTCTTGGGTAAAATATGCAGGAGGCAAAATAGTCCTCCATTCGGATCTCCGGGCGGGGACTACTCAAGAAGATGTCGTTATCAGGAGAAAGAAAACTGGCGTTCTACGGATCGGAGTGTGGAATGTCAGATCCCTTAATCGGGCAGGCAGGTTAGAAAATTTAAAAAGGGAAATGGATAGGTTGAAGTTAGATATAGTGGGAATTAGTGAAGTTCGGTGGCAGGAGGAACAAGACTTCTGGTCAGGTGAACACAGGGTTATAAATACAAAATCAAATAGGGGTAATGCAGGAGTAGGTTTAATAATGAATAAAAAAATAGGAGTGCGGGTAAGCTACTACAAACAGCATAGTGAACGTATTATAGTGGCCTAGATAGACATGAGCCCACGCCTACTACAGTAGTACAAGTTTATGTGCCAACTAGCTCTGCAGATGACGAAGAAACTGAATAAATGTATGATGAGATAAAAGAAATTATTCAGGTAGTGAAGGGAGACGAAAATTTAATAGTCATGGGTGACTGGAATTCGAGAGTAGGAAATGGGAGAGAAGGAAACATAGTAGGTGAATATGGATTGGGAGTAAGAAATGAAAGAGGAAGCTGCCTGGTAGAGTCTTGCACAGAGCATAACTTAATCATAGCTAACACTTGGTTCAAGAATCATAAAAGAAGGTTGTGTACGTGGAAGAATCCTGGAGATACTGAAAGGCATCAGATAGATTATATAATGGTAAGACAGAGATTTAGGAACCAGGTTTTAAATTGTAAGACATTTCCAGGGGCAGATGTGGACTCTGACCACAATCTATTGGTTATGAACTGTAGATTACAACTGAAGAAACTGCAAAAAGGTGGGAATTTAAGGAGATGGGACCTGGATAAACTGAAAGAACCAGAGGTTGTACAGAGTTTCAGAGAGAGCATAAGGGAGCAATTGACAGGAATGGGGGAAAGAAATACAGTAGAAGAAGAATGGGTAGCTCTGAGGGATGAAGTAGTGAAGGCAGCAGAGGATCAAGTAGGTAAAAAGCTGAGGGCTAGTGTAAATCCTTGGGTAACAGAAGAAATATTGAATTTAAATGATTAATGGAAAATCTCATATAAGATGTGAAACAAATACTAACAAAGAGATAGAGGGGCTGGCCAGTACTTACCTCAGCTCAGTACAGCCGATAGATACACATAAAACAGAACTGAAAATTTACATTCCTAGCTTTCGGAACTTTGTTCCTTCATCAGGGAGGAGAGAGGGGAAAAAAAGGGAAGAAGGGAAAGTGGATTCAGTTACTCACAACCCAGGTTATGAAGCAACAGGGAAAGGTAAACAGGGAGGGTAGCAAGGATGGAGGCATGGTTGTCAGAGGGAAGCCAAAGATATTCTACTGTAAGTACTTACAGTAGAATATCTTTGGCTTCCCTCTGACAACCATGCCTCCATCCTTGCTACCCTCCCTGTTTACCTTTCCCTGTTGCTTCATAACCTGGGTTGTGAGTAACTGAATCCACTTTCCCTTCTTCCCTTTTTTTCCCCTCTCTCCTCCCTGATGAAGGAACAAAGTTCCGAAAGCTAGGAATGTAAATTTTCAGTTCTGTTTTATGTGTATCTATCGGCTGTACTGAGCTGAGGTAAGTACTGGCCAGCCCCTCTATCTCTTTGTTAGTATTTGAAATATTGAATTTAACTGATGAAAGGAGAAAATATAAAAATGCAGTAAATGAAGCAGGCAAAAAGGAATACAAATGTCTCAAAAATGAGATCGACAGGAAGTGCAAAATGGCTAAGCAGGAATGGCTAGAGGACAAATGTAAGGATGTAGAGGCTTATCTCATTAGGGGTAAGATAGATACTGCCTACAGGAAAATTAAAGATACCTTTGGAGAAAAGAAGGCCACTTGTATGAATATCAAGAGCTCAGATGGAAACCCAGTTCTAAGCAAAGAAGGGAAAGCAGAAAGGTGGAAGGAGTATATAGAGGGTCTATACAAAGGCGATGTACTTGAGGACAATATGATGGAAATGGAAGACGATGTAGATGAAGATGAAATGGGAGATATAATACTGCGTGAAGAGTTAGACAGAGCACTAAAAGCCCTGAGTCGAAACAAGGCCCCGGGAGTAGACAAAATTCCATTAGAACAACTGACGGCCTTGGGAGAGCCAGTCCTGACAAAACTCTACCATCTGGTGAGTAAGATGTATGAGACAGGCGAAATACCCTCAGACTTCAAGAAGAATATAATAATTCCAATCCCAAAGAAAGCAGGTGTTGACAGATGTGAAAATTACCGAACTATCAGTTTAATAAGTCACAGCTGCAAAATATTAATGCGAATTATTTACAGACGAATGGAAAAACTGGTAGAAGCCGACCTCGGGGAAGATCAGTTTGGATTCCATAGAAATGTTGGAACATGTGAGGCAATACTGACCCTACGACTTATCTTAGAAGAGAGATTAAGGAAAGGCAAACCTATGTTTCTAGCATTTGTAGACTTAGAGAAAGCTTTTGACAATGTTGACTGGAATACTCTCTTTCAAATTCTAAAGGTGGCAGGGGTAAAATGCAGGGAGCGAAAGGCTATTTACAATTTGTACAGAAACCAGATGGCAGTTATAAGAGTTGAGGGACATGAAAGGGAAGCAGTGGTCGGGAAGGGAGTGAGACAGGGTTGTAGCCTCTCCCCGATGTTATTCAATCTGTAAGTTGAGCAAGCACTAAAGGAAACAAAAGAAAAATTTGGAGGAGGTATTAATATCCAAGAAGAAGAAATAAAAACTTTTGAGGTCTGCCGATGACATTGTAATTCTGTCAGAGACAGCAAAGGACTTGGAAGAGCAGTTGAATGGAATGGATAGTATCTTGAAAGGAGGATATAAGATGTAGTCGAATTAAGTCGGGTGATACTGAGGGAATTAGATTGGGAAATGAGACGCTTAAAGTAGAAAAGGAGTTTTGCTATTTGGGGAGCAAAATAACTGGTGATGCTCGAAGTAGAGAGGATATAAAATGTAGACTGGCAATGGCAAGGAAAGCGATTCTGAAGAAACGAAATTTGTTAACATCGAGTATATATTTAAGTATCAGGAAGTCGTTTCTGAAAGTATTTGTATGGAATGTTGTCATGTATGGAAGTGAAACATGGACGATAAAATAGTTTAGACAAGAAGAGAATAGAAGCTTTCGAAATGTGGTGCTATAGAAGAATGCTGAAGATTAGATGGGTAGATCACATAACTAATGAGGAGGTTTTGAGTGAATTGGGGAGAAGAGAAATTTGTGGCACAACTTGACTAGAAGGAGGGATTGGTTGGTAGGACATGTCCTGAGGCATCAAGGGATCACAAATTTAGCATTGGAGGGCAGTGTGGAGGGTAAAAATTGTAGAGGGAGACCAAGAGATGAATACACTAAGCAGATTCAGAAGGATGTAGGCTGCAGTAGGTACTGGGAGATGAAGGAGCTTGCACAGGATAAAGTAGCGTGGAGAGCTGCATCAAACCAGTCTCAGGACTGAAGACCACAACAACAACAATAGTGAGTTTGTTTTTTGTGAACCACTCAAAAAGTCCAAAGTTTCTGAACTGGATCCAGTGAGCAATATGCTGGTGTCATCGGCAAACAGGATAGTTTTTGTGGGACTCATATATTCAACTAAGTCATCCACATAAATCAAGAAGAGTAGTGGACCTTAGATTGAGCCCTGTGGTACACCATATTTTATTGGTAATTCACTAGAAAGAAATGAATTGTTTCTTGTTTTATTCATTTTGTTGAACTCATACTGAACTGATACTTTCTGCCTGCAGTTTTTTTAGGTATTAACACAACCAACTATGTGCTACACCTCTTACTCCTCGTCTTTCTAATTTTTCAAGCAGAATGTTGTGGTCCAGGACATCAAAGGCTTTTGATAGATCTACAAAAATACCTGCAGCTAATTTATGTTGATCAAGGGATTTTAAAATGCGGTCTAAGAATTCGAAAATTGCTGTCTGTGTGGATTTAGACTTTCCAAACCATGTTGTTGTACTGTAAGAGGTGCATATTTATTTATGAAACTTAAAAGCCTGTCATAGAAGAGTTATTCTAGAATTTTTGAAAAGGTAATTAACTGTGACACAGGTTGGTAGTTTGATATTTTTTCAGAACACTTTTTTAGCAGTGGTGAAACTTTTGCTATTTTAAAAATATCTGGAAATACACCAGTTTTTAAAGAGAGGTTGAAAATTTTTGCCAAGGGGTTTGCTATGTGGTGAGCATATGCTTTTAATATGAAATCAGGTACTTCATCAAGACCACTTAACATTTTATTGCTTAATTATTTAATTTTAGTTATAATTTCATTGGGGTTTGTTTCATAAACATACAAAGAGGCAGTCAAGATCACTAACTTGCTGGAGAAACTTGGAACTGGTCCTCAACAGTATACTTGAATGAGTTCTCATGTAGTGAAGTGAAGTATTCATTGAATTTTTCCACAACTGATTTGGGTCTGTGACTTCTAGTGTTAATGATACATTCTTTTCCTTTGTCGCTGAACTACAATTTCTTTCTTTATAACTCTACACGTGGATCTCATTTTGTTAGATGAACAGACAAGTTGATCTGTGGTATCAGTTCAGTAAACTTCTTAACCTCCTGTTTTCAGTGGCTCAGAGTGTTCGTGTTCTGTCTATTGCAGGTATCAGTTACATCAAATACACTACTGGTCATTAAAATGGCTACACCAAGAAGAAATGCAGATGATAAATGGGTATTCGTTGGACAAATATATTATACTAGAACTGACATGTGATTACATTTTCATGCAATTTGGGTGCATAGATTCTGAGAAATCAGTACCCAGAACAACCACCTCTGGCTGTAATAACGGCCTTGATATGCCTGGGCATTGAGTCAAACAGAGCTTGGTTGGCGTGTACAGGTACAGCTGTTCACAAAGCTTCCACAAGATACCACAGTTCATCAAGAGTAGTGACTGGCGTACTGTGATGAGCCAGTTGCTCGGTCACCATTGACCAGACGTTTTCAATTGGTGAGAGATCTGGAGAATGTGCTGGCCAGGGCAGCAGTCGAATATTTTCTATATCCAGGAAGGCTCATACAGGACCTGCAACATGCGGTCGTGCATTATCCTGCTGAAATGTAGGGTTTTGCAGGGATCGAATGAAGGGTAGAGCCACGATTCGTAACACATCTGAAATGTAATGTCCATTGTCCAAAGTGCCGTCAATGCGAACAAGAGGTGACCGAGTCATATAACCAATGGCACCCCATACCATCACACCGGGTGATACGCCAGTATGGCGATGATGAATACACACTTCCAATGTGTGTTCACTGCGATGTCGCCAAACACGGATGTGACCATCATGATGCTGTAAACAGAACCTGGATTCATCTGAAAAAATGACGTTTTTCCATTCATGCACCCAGATTCGTCGTTGAGTACACCATCGCAGGTGCTCCTGTCTGTGATACAGCGTCAAGGGTAACCGCAGCCATGGTCTCCAAGCTGATAATCCATGCTGCTGCAAACGTCATCAAACTGTTTGTGCAGATGGTTGTTGTCTTGCAAACATCCCCAACTGTTGACTCAGGGATCGAGATGTGGCTGCACGATCCATTACAGCCATGTAGATGAGATGCCTGCTATTGATACGAGGCCATTGGTATTCAGCATGGTGTTCCTTATTACCCTCCTGAACCCACTGATTCCCTATTCTGCTAACAGTCATTGGATCTTGACCAACGTGAGTAGCAATGTCACAATACGATAAACCGCAATCACAATAGGCTACAATCTGACCTTTATCAAAGTCAGAAACGTGATGGTACTTATTTCTCACATCGCAACAATGTTTCACCAGGCAACGCCGGTCAACTGCTGTTTGTGTATGAGAAATTGGTTGGAAACTTTCCTCATGTCAGCTCTGAAAAACTAATCATTTGCATATCACAGTATCTTCTTCCAGTTGGTTAAATTTCACATCTGTAGCACATCATTTTCATAGTGTAGCAACTGTAATGGCCAGTAGTGCAGATATTATGGTTGACAGTCAGGTAGGAAGATCAAATTTTTCAGATTCTGGATGTATTAATATGTACACCAATTCATCTTTCCCTTAGCACAGGGGAGGCTGAGTAGGTTAATAGCTAAAGCATCAGGGAGTGATGGTTCCCTCACAGTCCTCCACAAAAGGATTCTTGGCAAGTGTTTGGGTACACACAGGTGGAAAGGTCTGATTGATGGATATTTTTAAGAAGGGCAGGCCACTGATCAGTCATTACCTGATTATGTGGACAGGATACATATGGCCATGGTTTCCCTATGCATGGATACCCCACTAAGTGAAGTTGTGGTTAGCATTCTAGAGAGCATGCAACGAAAGACCAGTCACAGGTAATATTTACCGGCAAGCCACATTCATTCTCTGACTTAGACCATACAGTAATCGGCGAAGAGAATTTTAAGCATGGGGATGAGAAACAGAGGGCTGAATAGTTATCTGTGAAATGTGGAGTGAATTTCAGCAAGAAGTTATTGAATAAATAGATCATGGGGGAGAGTGATCAATGTGTTTTCAGTGTGGGAGAGGGAGACATTTTGTTAGAGACTTTAAGGAGCCATGGTAACAGAGCATGAATAGCTGATGCCAGAAAATGTTGTGAGGGAGAGTTGCCTCCTTGCTGTTTCATGGCTGCTGCAAAGTTTGTAGGATTAACATAAGTTGCTTACTGTTCATGTGTGCTGCTTTGGGTTCAGAATCAGTCTGCAGATTGCTTGATTAAGGAAGTAGGGTACCCTTTGTTGATCATAAGTGGTATAATGTCAATAGGAGTATTGCTCATTTTCTCTGACTGCAATTGGTTAAGGAGGATTGCTGGCCAGTCTCGAATGAAACCATGAAAGTTGGTTAGAATAGGCAAGTTAACATGGCCATGGACATTGTTAGTGGTCAAGCACTTGATAGTGCAAATGTTACTGGGATGCAGTTTTAAATACATACTCACTGTGTACTTGATTATTCTCAGAAGGAATTCTATTTCAGATTTTGTTCTACTGAAATATTTAAATTTTGTAACTACTGAGTAAAGGGTGGTGTGTTTCAGGTACCATTTGAAGGCTTGGGGTTCAATGTCAAGCAGATACAGCAATCACAGGTGACGCTGTAATTGCTGTATCAGTACCTAGAAGGTCTTTCAGAGAGGTTAGTGGTCATGCATAAAATAGAGTACCATATTAGATTGACTGGCCAAATTCCAGTGAGCCAGTAACCCCACTGGCTCTCATCTCCTAAAATGAACGAGCTACATAAGATAATGCGCAAATTACAGCAGAATGGAGTGATTAGCCCATCAGTGTCCACAAATGCATCTCCAATATTCTTGGTTCCAAAACCTAATAATGCCATAGACAGACCAGTTGTGGAGTACTGGCTTCTGAACCAGCAGGTTGTTTTAGAATCTGTACTATTTACCAATTTATACATTTGTTTGACTTGGTTTACTGGGGCTTGTGTTTTTACCATACTAGACTTGAAACAGGCTTACTAACAAACACCTTTAACAGAAGACTCCAAACAACTAACTGTGTTTTGTACTCATAATAACGGGTATCAGTTCAATAGGGCACAATATGGGCTTGCTATAGGGCCAGCATTCTTGTCCTGTTTGCTTCACTCAGTTTTGAGTGAGTTAAAATTTAAATCTGTGTACAATTATCCAGATGATGTGGTCTTTGATAGTGCCAATTTTCAAGAGCAATTAGAACATCTGAAGCAGCTCTTGATTTGACTTAAAGAAGTGTGTGCCAGTCAAGACAAGTAAGGTCAATTAGCTAGGAGTGAAATATCTTTTTTAGGACACACTGTGTTGGCAAAACAAGATAGTATTGACTAATCGAGCACTGGTGTCATTCATGAATTTCCAGTATTTGGAATTTTTAAAAAATGTTTCTCATTTCATTGCATTGATGATTTTTTTCAAAAGTTTGGGTCCAACTTTATTGGGACTGTGGCTCTCCTCAGTCAGCTGAGACAGAAGGGAGAGAAGTTTGAATGAGGTGAGAGTCAGCAAGCCATCTTTGAATCTTTAAAACATGTCATCAGTATTGTTCCATTACTTGGTATACTTGACCTTAATTTAAAATCAAACAATCAAAAATCCAGGATGGAATCAAAGATAAATTGCTAGTGGAGATTTTAATTGAAGACAGACACTACAAAAAGACTGCTATCAAGTGAGCTTTTGGCCAAAAGGCCTTGTTCTAAAGTATACAACAAACATGCAGGCATTCAGGCAAGCACAACTCTTACATACATGATGACTGACTCTGACCACTGAGGCTGGACTGTGGGCAACTGTGCATGATGAGAGAAGCAATCTGGGTGGTGGGCGTAAGGAGAAGGCTGGTGTGTAGAAGAAGAGGGATAGCAAGGTAGGGGTGGGGGATGGTAAAGTGCTGACTGTGGGAACATACAGGGATATGGTGAGGACAGGGCACAGCAGCTAGGTGCAGTCAAGACGTTAGGCAGGGGGTGGGAGAGGGGAGGGAGTGGGGAAGGGAGTGTAAAAGAAGGGAAGTAAAAAGGCTTTAAGTGCATTAGTGGAACAGAAGGCTGTGTAGTGCTGGAGTGGGAACAGGGAAGAGGATAGGTGGAAGAAGGACGTGACTAATGAAGACTGAGGCCAGGGGGATTATCAGAACATAGGATATATTGCAAGAAGAGTTCCCACTTGCACAACTCAGAAAAGCTTGTGTTTGTAGGAAGGATACAGATGGTGCAGGATGTGAAGCAGTTGCTGAAGTGAAGAACATTGTGTTGGGCAGCGTACTCAGCAACCACATGGTCCAGCTGTTTTTTGGTCACAGTTTGTCACAGGCCATTCATGTGGACAGACAACTTGTTGGTTGTCATGCCCATGTAGAATACAGCACATAGGTTCACACAGATGCTTACAGTTCAGGTATCATGGCAGTTAATTTACAAGAGCAAAGAAGGGAATGCAGCCCTTTGGTATATGTGTCAAGGGCACTGTTTGGATCTGAACTATGACATTCCATGTATGATTTTATCCAGAACACGGGAGGTTTCAGTTAGGGTCAGATAACTGGGTGCGTTAGTCCACCCACATAATATGGGGAGAACAGCGATATGGGCAGTGCAAATTTTAGCTATTCACTTTTATGTTGTGCTTAATAGAGGGTCACAAAATCAACTGATAAACACACTGAGGCAGACATTCCAGCATGAAAGGGAAGAGGAAGTGGAAGGTGAGTCTGAGGCAACATTACCTGCTGGTATGGCAGAGGTGCCCAGTTCCCAAGTGACTGCTGCCATCCTAACCCCAACCCCAGCATTATTCTGTGACCTCCAGCAAGAGCTGGAAAAGGGTGGGGAGCTGAATGTGATCTGAATAGAATTGAGTGAGGAGCTCCTTTTGAACAGGTACTCACTGCAGAATTGACAACACTCCTGCATTTACCTCACGAGTTCTGGGTATTTCGTTTCAGCCACAGTATTACTTATATAGCTACCACAGATTATTACACGCAAGATTCATATGATGAGTACTTTAACTGGAGCTTGTACAGTGCATTCATCATTTACTATGTGGGCCCACAGAGAAAGTGGGATAGTTCAATGAATTGCCTGAGCATAGTATTTAATATCATGAATCATGAAATGAACAAGACAACTCCCGCCAGGTTGATGTTTGGTTTCAAGATTACCACCTCCTTGAGCAACCTCTGTTCTTTTAATGAATTGTTGCCACAGTGTGTGGACCCTGACGGTATGAAGGCTACATGGCAGGCACTGAGGAGGAGCATCATTCTTGCACACCAGAAGAAAGCCTATACCTGGAACAAGGGGAGGCATGCAGTGTCAGAGGCAGTAGACGACAAAGTGTATATGAGAAATGCTTGGGAGTGCATTACAGGGGAAAAGGGGATAACAGGGGAGATGCTTCCAACATATGTTGTTCCCCCAGAACATTATATGTGCATATTGATTTTTCTCTGTTATCACAGTCTGGTGCAGAGATATTGATTGTGAGTCTGGCCTAGGGGGCATGCATTGCTGGGAGAAAATGGTTGGTAAGCAGTACGCAGGACGGATGGTGGACTTCAATGGTTTTGTGTCCTGTTACTGTGATGGCCAAGACGTGGTATTGTGATGCTGAAGTGAGTAGCTGTTTTCTGCTAAGGTTGGACTGAGCAGTAGTGCTTCGGTTGACAGGAGCATATATTGAGGACCAGGAGAGCAATAGTGGTTGGAATAGCTTGGGTGTACTAATTGTGGCAGGAAGACTGAGACTGTGCTCTGGTCTTGTCTGCCTGCAATGGAATGAATGGTGAGCATCTTTTATGCTCTGTCCAGCAGAGCTGTTTTCTGCAAGGCTATGAGTTGTGTTCTACTGTATAAGTGACATTCACCTTATATGCTCTGGGTTTGAATCCCAGTGGGTAGAACAAAATCTGTTGGAGGTGTTGGCCTCACTTGTGCACTACTTAACACAGATCTGCAAACTCAGTACCTAGTGTAATAAGGTGTTAAAATGAAATATAGATCTCATAACTCTTTTCAGTCATTGATAATTATTATTAGTTCAAGTCTGAGGTGCAGAGATTATTTAAGGAAGATGTGCCTGCCATGATGTGTAAACTAATTCTGGGTTTCTGTCTGTTTTAGATGCCCATTTATTACTGAGTATTGTAGCATTGTCAGCGCAGAGCATAGAGGCACTGGCAGATGGCACCAACAGCAACCAAAAATAAAAATACTGGTACTAACACAGTGAGACTGAGCCACTGCCAGAGAGAAGAATGGTGTCACGCACACTCCGTTTCTATGCCTGGTAGCTGGTGTATTGTAATTTTATGCAGCTACTTTCATTTATGCTGTGATTTTTTGTAACCTCTGTTTTATTACATGTGGTTCTCTTATGCTACTCTCTTTATAGTCATTTAATAAAAGTTTCTGCCTTGAAGTATTTAATGAACAGGTACACCTCGTCCATTGGCTCTCACAGGCAAGCTCTGTGTATAAATATCATTGCATACTACCATAATTTGGATAAAGAAATTTAGTTTCTCAATTCCTTAAGCCTTATGAGGGCTACAATTGCTTCTGTGGGCAGAATTCCATTAGATGCATAATGGTATGGGCATGTGTCAACTAAAATTTTAAAAATTCTTTCATTTATTTAAGGGCAAATCCTGATACAGGTTTCTCAATGCCTTCTAACTTAAATGTTGCTTGCTGCTACAAATTTTTGACAATCTTTCTTATAATGTCAACTGATTTACACTGAAGAGCCAAAGAAATGGCTACACCTGCCTAATATCGTTTAGGGTCCCCATGAGCAGGCAAAAGTACCGCAACATGAAGTGGCATGGACTCAACTAATGTCTGAAGTAGTGCTGGAGGGAATATACACCATGAATCTTGCAGGGCTGCCCATAAATCCTTGAGTACGAGGGGCTGGATATCTCTTCTGAACAGCATATTGCAAGGTATCCCAGATATGCTCAATAATGTTCATGTCTGGGGAGTCTGGTGGCCAGCAGAACTGTTTAAACTCAGAAAGGTGTTCCTGGAGCCACTCTGTGGAAATTCTGGACATGTGGAGTGTCGTGTTCTCCTGCTGAAATTCCCTAAGTCCGTCTGAATGCACAATGGACACGAATAAATGCTGGTGATCAGGCAGGATGCTTAGTTTTATGTCACCTGTCAGAGTTGTTTCTATACATATCAGGGGCCCCATATCACTCCACCTGCACATGCCACACACCATTACAGAGCCTCCACTAGCTTGAACAATCATCTGCTGAGATTCTGGGTCCATGAGTTCATGAGATTGTCTCTGTACCCGTACATGTCCATCCGCTCAATACAATTTGAAACAAGACTCCTCTGACCAGGTGACTATTTCCAGTCATCAGCAGTCCAACGTCAGTGTTGACGGGCCCAGGCAAGGCATAAAGCTTTGTGTTGTGCAGTCATCAAGGGTACATGAGCGGGCCTTCGGCTCCGAAAGCACATATCGATGACATTTTATTGAGTTGTTCACACTCTGTCACTTGTTGATGACGCAGCATTGAACTCTGCAGTAATTTGCAGATGAGTTGCACTTCTGTCATGTTGAAAGATTCTCATCAGTCATTGTTGGTCCCGTTCTTGCAGGAGCTTTTTCTGGCCACAGCAATGTCAGAGATTTGACGTTTTATCAGATTCCTGATATTCACACTACACTCGTGAAATGGCCGTATGGGGAAATCTCCACTTCATTACTACCTCGGAGATGCTGTGTCCCATCACTCATACACCGACTATAACACCATGCTGAAACTCACTTAATTCTTCATAACCTGCCATTGTAGCAGCAGTAACTGATCTAACAACTGTGCAAGACACTTGTTGCCTTACATAGGCATTGCTGACCACAGTGCTGTATTCTGCCTGTTCACATCTCTCTGTGTTTGAATAGGCATGCCTACACCTGTTTCTTTGGCGCTTCAGTGTACAGTCTTAGACATAAAAACTGACCGCTGGCTGGCTGCCACAGAGACTAAGTCCGAGTCATTCACTTAAGGTGGCCAATAAAACTGACCGCCCCTGACAACGCTAAGTCCGGCCATCTGCACAGTCTGGCAACACTGTAAGATGTGAAAGTGTGAGGAGGAAGTGTTGTCTACTTCCTAGATGTTGTCGGATTGTGTGAGCCCGTGGTCTAGTGGTAATTGTCATGCATTCTAAACTTACGGTCGTCTGTTCGCGTCCAACTGTATTTTTTTTTCTTTTACAACATTTTGGCCGTCATCTAAAGTAATGAGTCTGATTGAACATCGAAGGTAATTGGCTTCACACTCTACCCACCAGCAGTAACAAGTAGCTCCAGAAACAAATCCGCAGGACAGCTCATGGAAGCGTCATGATCAGAATAGCTTATGCTCGAGCGTTTCCTCGCACTGCAACTGCTACCGGCCACCAGCCAGATGCCACGCATCACCTGAAAAGCGAATGAAAGCACCCTTCACCTGGTAGACAAGTATGTTACCTGAGAACTGTTTTTTTCCTAAAGTGGGTAGACATCATTTTGAGGTTGAAATGTTAGCATATGTCAGTCAGACGTGTGCCGTTGGTGTAAGTGTTTCGGTGTGTTGAATTTGTACCCATATTTTTCTGTAGGCTTTTTCTGTCCCAAATAGAGAGTTGAAATCTCCCATTAGTATTTTCACGTCATCTTGGTGAATTTTGCTCATAGTTTTTTCCAGCGTATTCCAGAATTTTTTGACATTTTCGGTGTTTTTCTTATTTTCGATGTTAGTGGGGGCATGCGCATTGATGAGTTTATATTTTTTATTGGGGCTCTGAATGAGCATAGTCATAAGTCGATTGTTGATGGGTGTGATTTCTTTGACAGAGTTGATGATAGATCTGTGTTCGAGAAATGCCATGCCAAAGATTGGTGCTCATTTCGCTACCTTTTGTTGTGTTTTCCTCTTGAAGATGTGATGGTTTTCATAATGCAAGGTTTCATTGTCAGTTAGCCGTGGTTCTTGAAGAGGAAGGATGAGAATTTTTTGTCGGTTAACTTCTTATGCGAGATTATTTAGTTTTCGTGTTTGGATCAAAGTATCGACATTTTGTTTTCAAATGCATGTTTTCTGTTTGTAGGGAAATTTACCAGAGATCTCCAATATTCTCTGCCGTGCAAGCCTGGACCCCTCAGAATCCAAAAATCCAGCTGCTGCCTGTCGGCGGGCGGGTTGTGTACCACCTGGGGTAAAGTTGACTTTGGTTGCACACTTCATGTTTGCTTGTGTTTCTGATGTGCACATAGTTCCGCGTAGTCAGTGCGTACACAACTTTCCCACTAGAGAGCGCCCCACTAAGCACAACAGCACAGGCGCAGCGCTCGTCCATCTCTGCACTAAGAGATGACGCTGCCATAGAGATGGACCAAATTCTGCTTCAGCCGATCTGCGTATTAATATATAACACAGCCAATGAGATTGCTGCTTACGTAGAACCTTTTCTCCTCGCGGATCACACTCGCACAGTGATACATGAACCCGCGAGGTATTATAACGAGTGTACAAACCTCCGATTAGTCAGTCTGCATTTGTCTGCACCAGTCTGCAAGTCTGTACGAGTTCTACATTTGTCTGTACCAGTCTACAGTCAAGTTTCAATCTGTGCTCAATAAGATTACCATATTCCTGTACCTAGCCATGAAGATAAATATATAGACACTTTTGTCAAGAATCAGAGATATATGTGAGAATAAGATTAACATACCAATACCAAAGGAACTTCAGATTGTCAATTGTAAATAGCATACAAAACCAAGTTAAGTAATTTTTATGCTTGTTATTATTTTAATAAATGTGTGTGAAATTAATCAAGTTCTGTTTAAAGTTGGTCACCGTCAGCCTGCTACTCTAAGCGTGCAAGTGGCATTTCTATCGTCTGACCTAATGGCAGAAGATAAACACGCCACGATAAGACCACGAGACATATTGCTGACACTCGCCTACTTCGTTAGAGTGACAAGTCAAATAATCTGATGGTGTGTGTACTGAAGGTCTTACAGTACGCTCACCACAGTTTCATTGGTTTGGCTGGATGATACCAGGACCAGATACGACCAGACAGGACCAGAGGATGTTCAAGCCTTTGGAAGCAAATATTTTCAGCCGAGTTCATTGAGCTAACAGACGGTGACCAGAGTACCGGTGATTTTCACTCAGACATGTCTGGATTTTGGGTTCAATGGATTGAGTAGACATTTAGGATTGTGTTAGTATTTGGTTCACCTCAAGTATTTGATTTCCTCGATACCACCCATATGTGGGAGGCTTTCCACTATTCGCCACACAGGATTATTATTATTATTATTATTATTATTATTATCATTATTATGTCATCAGGAAATCTGATATGGTGTATCTTCCCACCACTAAAATAGATGTGTATTGTTCGATTTAATATTTCCATCACATAAACATGGGTTGTGATTATGTTACATTGCAGCTAGTAGACATATTTCTCGTTTTTTCTTAGACAGTTGCTAAATGTTACTCCATCAAAGGAATTATGTGTGCAGCATTGTTGCAATACAGACGTTCAAATTATCCAATTTCAGTAATTTCATTTCGATACAATATTGTTCTAATCAGATTCAGCCAGTCAGTCTTCATGTGGATATCCGACTACAGCTCTCATCATATGATAGACTGCGTAAACCACATTCTTAATCAGACTGTTGAATGTAGGTCACTTATCTCTGATGGGGCCTGAATTCTTAAACACTATGGAAAATACTAATACAATGTGCTTATTACAAATACGTTATTTAAATATAAAAATATGAAGTAACGAGATAACAGTTTATTTACAGGAGCAGAGCCCCATCCATCATAGCAGAGCAGTGCAAGATTGGTTTCAGGGCCAAGACAGAATAAAGCTGTTGCCGTTTGTTCCATGATCACCGAACATCAATCAGATAAAGAATATGTGGGCAAAGGTAACAAGGTCATTGCCACGTGGACCTACAAATGCAAGCGACCTTTGGACGAATATAGAAAACGTATGGTGGGAAGTAAACCATCACGCTACACTGTCGACGAGTTAATGAAATCAATGCCCCTACGCCTTCGAGAAATCTTACGTAATGATGGTGGGTGGGTTGGTTACTAAAAGTATACTCGTCTACAAAACCCACGTGGACCACTCTCTGATAATCGGTCAAGCTTTGCTTTGTCGCAGCTCTTTAGCATACAAGCCCACTTACTTTCAGTCTACTCCTTACAATTCTTGCAATCCAAGGTAATTGAAAAATCTCATTCACTTGACGCCAACTGAGGAATTGATTAGTGATGTGTTGTTCAACTTACAGTATTCGTCAAAATCACTGAAATCAATGACTGTGTGTTTGTGTGTGTGTGTGTGTGTGTGTGTGTGTGTGTGGGTGGGTGTGTGTATTTTCATGTTCAAGCACAATCTGAATCAATACTACTAACATTAGAGAGACAATAAATATTGCATCAAATATGACTGTAAAGTATTTTAATGCGATGGGAAGTTACAAACTGAATTTTTACCCTACCCACATCCTGCATATTATGTTAAGTAAGTAAGATGTATTAACTCCATAATATCATTAGGAGACACAGTGCACTCTTGTTGTCGCAGCTCATGACAAGTACAGCAATTAGCAGTGCCCAATGCCGCCACAATTTGTTTATGTTGGCCGAGCGTGGACACTGCAGCAGCTGCTTCACCATAAACAGAAAGAAATCACCTTGGCTCTTACTGCAGTGAGCAGACATCACTGCCTGCATGTTCTTATAGCAACAAACATGAGACTCTACTCACAGGTGCCATGGAGGAATTGCAACGGGTATCATGTCGTTAGTCATCAGAATATTTACCAGTGATGAATGTCCACTCTATTTGAATCCCAAAAAATGGGAACTTTCTCACAAAATAATGTGAGATGACACCAAAATTTATCTAAGACATAAAAATTAATTGTAACATTTTCATGCACACAGCAGTAGCACACAAGGAAATATTATGTCTTGGAAGCGTATATTTCATTTCCTCTTCTCGTATCAACGCCCTTGTCCTAGCATGAAGTGAGAAAACAAACACAAAAAACTAAAGTTCCTGAGAAGCATATAAGTCATTTCTTCTTCTCATATCATAGCTTTTGTTTTAGCATGAAGTAAAAAAATACACAGCTTAGGGTTCTGAAGCATAATATGACACCAGATTCTTATCGTAGGCGCTATCGGAAAAGCAAAAAGCAGGGAGTTGTCCATTCTTTTGTCCAACAGTCTGTTTCTTTTCATGAATTACTACAGCTCAGAGATTCTTATTTAAGGATTTGTGGGCATCAAGTTCTTCGGCAGAATAAGCCTTATATTATTGTGCTAATTTTGGTATGGGCAAAATGCAACAAAGACGAGTTCCCCTAGAGCAGTGAGGATATTTGCACATGTCTGTATTCAGCAATGACTGCCAGCTGCCACAACATTTCACAGAATCCATGTGGCAGGCAACGTAACTGTGCATGCACTTCAGAATTCATTCAGTAAGACGTCAGGAGATGGAAATGTCAAATTAACGTCACTTTCCGAGTCATATTCAATCCAGAATGAGGTGTTATTAAGGTAGTTGAGGGTTCTAGCAATTGCGATTTGATAATTTCCACATGAGTATTCCGAAAGCCAAAAGAACCCGTTAGTATGAAACCATCGGGAACTGAATTAATATCGGACTGCAAGAACTTGAAACAATACGTGGACTCGTCTCTTCGCAGGGTGACCTATTGCTGTTATTTAGGATTCTCTCCATCCTAGGCATAATGCAAATGGAACATGAGGCACTTTCCGCTATTCTTGACAAACATCAGTAACTTGTAATCACTGCGAGTTACAACTGTGTGATGATAATGGTACAGGTTGTCAGTAGTAGTGGTGGTGTTGTTGTCAAACTGCTTACAGTAACGTTAATGGTGGTGCACATAATTTAGCGCTGAATACCTATTTAAGTAAAGATAGTGTGGTGGCATTGTCACTTCTCTTTATTTGGCATCAGCTTGAGTAATCCAATTTAACAAACATAGTACTCCATTTGCAATCTGCTAATGATACAGTATGACTACAGAGATCATTGTGTGGGTATTACATTAATTCTGCAGTGAACTGCTAAACAAATATTACCCTCAGCTATGCAGCTGGAATGACTCATTACACAGGAACACTTGGTTAAGTGATCAGTTCGCTGCAATCCTGCTACTACTGTTAGTAAATACTTTTATACTGACCATTCGTTATTTTATTAAATATGTGCTACAATCTGATTTGCATGTATATGACATGCGTTAGCGACGTCACAAAGCAATGACTAAGGGTTGGATGCCGTTGAAGTCCTGTTACATTGATGGCAAGACAAATGTTCGCAAATCACCACTATTGCCTCAAGAAACAATTGCATCTTAAATATCGAAGGACCGACGTCCACAGTGTCACAGCGCATTGAAATATAGCAATGACAGCAGGTGAAAATTTGTGACCGACTGGGCTTCGAACCTGGACCTCCTGCTTACTAGACAGAAGACTTTCAGCACCAGGTAGGCAGAGGCAAAGAGGACGGGGTCGAAGATCCAAGGCCTGGCCACAATGCCTCTCCCATACCTGTCACTGAGTAACTGCATTATTAACATGTATTCCATGCTTCTTCCCATATATGCCTTAAATTGTAGAACAAAACTGAAGTAGTAATTAAGGTAAAATAAATTACAGATTGCCACCTCCAATGGCGTGCATTCCTTGTAGAACGTCAAAAGGGTGATGGAAAAATACATAAACATTCATTCAGAAACATATTCACAATTTAAGTTATTATGCACTGGAAGCATATGAGGTCTGTAACGAAGCCACATATTTTTCAACAAATGAAAGAAATTTTGGAGCCGGAGGGGTTTTGCCAAATTAGAACAGTTCTGACTTTAGAACCAACATAAAAGCAGATTCCAGGAATAAAACTGTCCACTTCTTTGTAGCCCACATAAAGCAATAGACAAAAAATTTTGAAACCATTCCTTATAGCTGTTGTTTTTCTTCAGCTTAAAATGTTCCCCTGCAATATAAAACATGTACTCTTCTAAGTTTGAAGTTTTGTTTGTTAACACATAAAACACAAACTGTCTCAGAAGCCACAAAAAAACTGTTATTCTTTGTGGATGGGTAACATTTCCAGTTGGGTTGTAAAGCTTCAGTTATCGGTAAATGACTTTCTGCGGTTCTGTTGATAGTGCTAATTCCTTCCTATTCCAGTTCCAAATTCTGATTCTATTTTCACATAAGAACATGTGTGCTACAATTTCTACAAGCTAACATTTGTCGCAGTATGGAGATGGTCTCAATTTGATATTCCATAATCGTTCTGCGGTGGGTATGGTTTCGTTTACAACGTCGTACCGTACGGCAGTGGTAGAATTTTCTTGTTGATATTTTTCCAGACGTTCATCCAGTTTTTAATAGGTTAATTTACCAGAATTTGGTTGTGTAGACGATGTCTGGTAATACAATCATAGATGGTTCTAGTGTTGGTTTGTGCTGGTGGAAGTCTATTCCAGTTCCAAATTCTTAATCTATTTTCACATAAGAACATGTGTGCTACATTTTCTACAAGCCTACATTTGTCGCAGTATCCAGTTTTTAATAGGTTAAGTTACCAGAATTGGGTTGTGAAGACGATGTCTGGTAATATAATCTAGTGTTGGTTTGTGCTGGTGGAAGTCTTATACAGCTGCAATCGACATAGTACTTTTGGACGTAATCTAGGCTGGCATCTATATGTGCTACACTAACAGGAGCATTCCTATCCCCAGGATCTAATGAGAGGAAAAGAAGTTTCATAATGTCTGTCTCAGTGGCATGTATTATTTTAAAAGCATGAGTTAGAAACAGTGTGTCACATCTAGATTTAACGTCTTTAATTCCAAGTCCTCTGTTTTGCCTCTGCAAAGTCGCCATGTGGAATGATACTTTGAAGATATTTTGTTTACACACATACCAACACACTGCAGCTAGTATTTTATGTGCGTTGACCTGCGGTATGGGTAAGGTTGCTGCAACATGATATATTTTGCTAAGTATGTATGTATTTAAAAACTGAACTTCCTGCAGTCGGTCTAATGATCGCATGTCATGGTCCTTCAACAAGGCTCCGATGACATTAAGTTTCCACTCCCAATTGTTCGTAGCCATGTGCTTGGGATTTTCCCTTAACCACAATCCGAGTTGGAGTCTCTCTTCAGTTACATCTAACCAGTGCGCACCTATTGCACTATTGTAAGAACCGAGATGCAGTATTTTCGATTTAAAATTTTGTAAATATGTGGTAAGATATTATTGGACCAAGCTGCTTAGGTCATCGGTCCCTAAGCTTACTCACTACTTAATCTAACTTAAACTAACTTACGCTATGGACAACACACACTCATGCCGGAGGGAGGGCTCGAACCTCCGACGGTGGGCACTATCGGGACACAGCACCCAACCTCTCTGCAGTACCTATCTACACACGCTCCCCATCAGATGCGAATTCCCATCTTTCCAGCATACCACATGTGCGGTACCCCCTGCCCTACCCCCTCCTGCCTCACACCCCCCCACCCCATCCCCTCGTCCATTATTCCACTCACTCGCAGCCACACTGCATTCCCGCGAAGGTTCGGATCTTGACGTGCGTCTAGCACTGAAAACTTTCGATGACCAGTCAAGACCTGAATAATTATACAGGATGTTTCAGGAGGAATAGAAAGTATTGTAGGAAGTGGTAGTATAAGCAAATTGCAGAAAAAATGACATATGACATGTGTCCAATTTTTATTGAGTACATATATCTGGGTTTTTTCATTTCGTATGTCTACACTTCCTTGAAAATGAGCTTCCATCATTATTGGAAGAGGTTCCTTTGGCTACTCGAATGTGTATGTTTCTCCAGCATGTCGGGGCTCCTGCACATTCTAGTTGTCAGGTGACATTATCCAAGCCTAACATTTCCAGGAAGATGGATCAATAGATATGGGCACTTTTCTTGGCATCCAAGGTCCTTGGACTTATCTCTTTTTATTGTTGGCTGTGGGGATGGTTAAAAGTGAAGTCTACAAAGAAAAAGTAAACCCAAGAGCCTATTTGATCGTTCAGATGGAAAGAGAGTACCGTATTTACTTGAATCCAAGCCGCACCTGAAAAATAAGACTCAAATCAATGAAAAAATTCATGAATCTAAGCCGCACCTGAAATTTGAGACAAAATTTTCGCCATACGGAATGTTCGAATTCACCCTAAGTCTTCACTTTCCGAACAAAGGCAGAATATCTGTCAGGAAAGCTGAGAACAATAAGCCAGGCCATGCCTGTCTTCTGGTGGATGTGCCAATGACAGTGATGTCAATAACAATATTGTACAGCAAATATACATTGCCAACTCAACCACTGGAGAAGATCCAAAACTGTGAATCACGTCTCATGAATACACTTTAGAGGTTTCGGTCCGATTAAGTCAGTAAAACACAAATAATTGCTGCACTTACTAATTTATGACATTTAGTTTGCATTCAGTGCATCGATGTATTACATGTAATTACACTATAGCCCCTAAACGTAGTTACAGAAATGCGAATAAGGCTCATTGACATAAAATGAGGATATTGTGGCCCTTGCCACCCACAACTTTGAGATGAAGCTATAGTCACGTCCGAGGTCCCTCACAGAACACATCAGCTGGTATCCTTCCTGGCAGTATAACTGAAACTTGGCAACAGTGCAGAACATGTTTGGCAACTCTGTGACCGACGAGTTACTTCCTTGATGGCACAGAACTAGCCTGCTAAATTCACTTGATATTATCATGTCATTTCAATTGAATAGCGTGATTTTCTCTTGAAATGTGACATAAGGATATCAATTAATGCTTTTGAGTCAACAAAAGCCGTTCCACATGGGAAATACAAAAACTCTCATCTCTTATGTTGTGATTTATCTGCCACAGCAGCTAGTGGGCCTATAAGTAAGTCAAATACACCCCACCTGTTCACTAGCTCCTAGGTAATGTGCTTGCCTGTCTTGTGTACGCTGACTTTTTTAGCATTTTGAGACTCGCTGAAAGCCAGATTCTTAATTATTTTGTAGCAGAGCTACAAGCAGGCAGATACAAACTCAATAAGGGAATCATAAGGCAACGCTCCAGCAAAATTTATCTTGCTACTTTTAGTACCTCTTAGTGTCAGAGCGAAAACCTTATGTTACTGCAAATTCATAATGCCACTTTTGTTTTCTGCTGACATATTTTTTGTTGTTGTGAATACATAATTTTATCTATGAACTGCCACATTTCCATAATACTTGCAAATGATACAGGACATGGAGTAAATACAGACCTTTTTGAAGTCGAAAGTCGATAACATCCTACTAATTCATGTTAAAATAGGCTCAGTCATCTTACAGATACTTAATGCTTTATTAAGATAGACTGTTGTCATGATGTTTCCATAGTAAGTGGAATTTAATTTGTATTAGTACAGTGAATATTTTAATTGCATTTTCCATTAGTTTACCAAACGCAACAGTAATCATCAAAGAGAAATTAATAAGCAGCGGAATTTTCTTTCAACGCTATTCTAAAACAATCTGACATTGTTAAAGTAGTTTAAAAATTCTACACCCATAGAAACCTACTGGTTCTAACGATGTCATCAAACCAGTGTAGTTTGAAGAGTATTTTTGTCTAGAAATGAATTGCCTTGATGGTTGATTGATCAAGAACAGGAAAGGTAAAATTTTACGAGTATATGACGAGAGTGACAAGTGCTTAAGAGAGGACTTCCCTATCAATACAAGCGGCCGAGAGACGACTTTCCTATCAATTTCCTGGATAGTTTTGTTTCTCAAATCAACAGAGTGCGTTATCAAGCAGTAGCTCAGGTGATGTAGTTTTGTCGGTCAATTTTCTTACTCTGTGACCTAAAGGTGTCTCAGTTGTTGGCAACAATTTCCAGCTGTGATGTACACACCCCTTGGGGCAGAATTCGTAGCCCAAAACACATATTTGGAGCTATCAAATGTAAAATATTAGGTTCGCACTACCCTTTGCTCGAGTTCACGTCTTCTGGTGGGGTTCAGCCCTTCATTTCTTCTTAGGAAGTTAACTAAAGGCATCATAACTCATCACCAGTAACAGTACTGCATAGGAATGCTCATTGAGTGACCTGATGATTTTCAATAGTAGTCACTCCGTTAATTTTTATTGTTTTGAATTGGAGCATGCAGTACCCCTACACCAGACTTCTGAACTTTACCTGTTGAATGCAAATGTCGCATTATGCTTAAGTGGTAATCTATCACATATATCAGCAGTTGAGACTTCCTTAATGTGGAAAATCATTCACACCAGAACGATATTTGTTGAAACAAGAATATCTTTTTCTGGAGTATTTTTTCCAAAAGCACTCACTCCACACACAGTTCAAATCTTTCTAGCTGCCTCCTCTGCATTCACCCAATAGTAGTTCATGATTTTCAGGTATGCAAAATCCAATGCTTAACTGTAAGATGGTAACTAGAACTTCAAATTCGAACATGACAGTTGATACAAACACTGACAGCATCGCGCCGTGTTCACCTGGGTGACACTGGATATCAGGCGGTGGATGGCGTCTGGCTGGTGGCCAGTAGCCACTGCAGCACAAGGAAACGCTGGAGGGTAAGCATTTCTGATCATGACGCAGCCACGAGCTGTCATGTGGAATTGTTTCTGGAAGTACTTGTTATTGCTGGTGGGTAGAATGTGAAGCAAATTATCTTTGATGCTCAATCAGACTCATAACTTTAGACGACTGCCAAAATGCGGTAAAAAAAAAAAAAAAAGGACGGGAACAGGCGACCATAAGTTTAGAATGTGCGACGATTACCACTAGACCACGGGCTCACACAATCCGACAACATCTAGGAAGTAGACAATACCTCCTCCTGACACTTTCACATCTTATAGTGTTGCCAGATTGTGCAGATGGCCGGACTTAGAGTTGTCAGGGGCGGTCAGTTTTATTGGTCACCTTAAGTGAACGACTCAGACTTAGTCTCTGTGGCGGCGCGCCAGCTGTCAGTTTTTATGTCTAAGATTGTACCTTGCTGGGCTGTAGCCATACTGATGTTAATTGTTTAAGTTTTTTTCTAAAATAAGAGCTCAGTGGTTTTCCACTTTAGGATCTTTATATTCAAGCAAACCAGCTCTATGGCTAACCCCTAACCCTCTATCATCAGTTCCACTCATTACATACTTATTTGCTTTAGGACTACACTTCAAGTGGTGTAGGAACTTATGTTCCCTAGTTTTCCCTATAATGTTCCTATATCAGATTTATTTTTAGATTATGATGAATGTAGTGCTCTAAGCTTACTGTCTGCTTCTTTATTCATCTGTTCCGCTGGAGCTTCTAATGAGCAATTGTAATAAATGTGTGTTAATACAAATTCAGAAGTTTGTTTGTGTTCAACTTGGACTTACAGATTATTCAGGAAAGTAAAACTGAAACTTTAAAGGTCACTAGTCTAGCTCTAAACTGTAAATAATTACAGTATAATACCTGTTAACATAGTATTAAAGCTTCAACAGCAATCATTAGATTTGTGTGAATAAAAACTGTTTTTGTTCATACCTTTTTTCAGGAAAGTAGGTATTATGAACAAGTGAGAGAACTTGTGTTTTGACTGATTCAGGTGCTATATATAATGCCATAGCAAGTAATCTCTGAAGAACTACGTGATCCAGCATGCCTGAATATGCCTCTTGCCACATGCAATTATGTGGTGCCAATTTAGACATCAGTAGCAAAGCCTGCAAGGAAAAGAAATTATGAGAAACACCTGCAAATAAATCTAGCAAGACAACATTATATGATGTGGCACAAAATCCACACAAAAGTTAAAATAGATGCTATCTTTTGTGTCTTTTGATATAAGATACAAAAAGCCAGGGGAATATTAGATTCAGTAAGATAATGTTCAGAGGTGTAGGAATAAGATCCATACAAAAGATAACAGAGGCACTGGTGTTTCAATCATATGACTGAAGATATAAAAAGTTTAGACAAAATTGGGATATACTTCCTGTAGACAGAGAACTCCCAGGACTCAGTTCAATATTACAGGGCAGAACACGAATGAATTCAATAGTGACAGCTCTTAAATGAATTAAATTTAAGAACAGAGCACTAGCAGATGTATCAATACCATGTGGCATATGTGAACAAAGTAATAGTAAAAGTCCATAGGAGGGAAATCAGGGTGGATAAAACATAAAAACGTCATAAAAAGCAAACAATGGGTGGGGACACTTTACTGTTATCCTAGCCTCAAGAACCTTAGGTTATATGCTCCTTCCAGGGTCATTTTAAGGCTCAAGTGCCACAAGCTGCTGCTTGGGGTGCCAAGCTGAGTGGCATGCCAGAGAAGACTAAGTGTAAGATTTGCATACAGTACATATCACAATTAGTAGTGAAAACTGACATGACTGAAAGTGTATGAGGGAAAAGAGGAGATGGGAGGGGTACATCAAATATGAGCTGCTTGTGTGGAACAATGTTCTTGAACTGGCCCTGACTTCCTCTCGAAGTGTGTTCATAACTTTATAACTTCCCACATCACAATACTGCCTATATATCATACACTAATCATTCTCATTCCAGTATCATCACTGATTAGACTACTTCTTCAAATAGAGAGCCATCTGTTAAGTGAACTTTCTTCCACAAAGCCTACTAGTTCACAGAAACTGAATGTTACAGAATCAGATATCTTACCAGTGACTGGTTTCCATCCTATGTAACTGAAAGAATACCAAAAATCACAAGAAGAAACTCAGGAAATGTACACAATAAAACAGCATCCCAAACTGGGAAAAATCACAGCAATGGAGTAAGTTCAGTGCTTGAAAACATAAAATTTTTTTTGGAAACAAAATTATGAAAAGGATGGTTGCTACAAACTGTACAGCAGAGATGCTGAGTCACAGATAGATACAGACAAAAAGACTGTCACAAAATGAGCTATTGGCCAACAAAGCCTTTGTCAAAAAAAGACCTCTCTTCAACTCAGCATCTCTGCTATATTTTTTTATTTATATCCCATAAATCCAATACTGTGAGACATTTGCATGTATGTAGGACATGTCAGAATTATTACAAATAATACAAAACGAATACATAAAAGTACCTCTTGCAAGAGGGTATCTGGTATAAGACAAAATATGCATTAATAGGTATAGAAAAAATTACATTAAAAAAAATGGTTCATCTTAATAGCTAAATGAAAGTCACAGTATTGTTAACAGTGGTTGTGAGTATCATAATGCACAATAGCACATCAAGTTAGTAAATGAAAAAATCAATTACAGTTAACTTTACTGAAATATTCTTCTACCAAATAGAAGGAATTATCTAATAAATACTGTTTGAGCTGTTGTTTAAATTTGGGAAGCTCATGGATAAGGAATTTCAGTGATAGTGGGAGAGCATTGAACACCGTGCAGCTCATGTAATGGACTCCTTTTTGTACATTAGTAAGGTTTTTTGAGTCATAATGGAGTTCCATCTTCCTCCTGGTATTGTGGGTATGGTATGAATCATTGGTTTTGTACAAGTGTCCATTTTTAGCAATGAAACATAACAGGGAGTACATGTATTGGCATGCAGTTGTCAGTATCCCTAATTTTCTGAAAAGGTTCCTACAAGAATGTCTAGGCTGGACTCCACTCAGTATCCTAATAACTCTCTTTTGGGCAATGAATATTTTTTTGGATAATGGCTGATTACCCCAGAAAACTATGCCATGCAGCAATAGTGCATGGAAATAACTAAATTAAGCAGTTTTTGTGGTATCTCAGTCACATACAGTGGAAATAATATGAACAACGAATGTTGCTGAGTTGAGTTTTTTGTGGAGGTGCAAAATATTTTCAGACCATTTTAGACTGTTGTCAATGTGTACACCCAGAAACTTGGTTGACTCAACTTGTAGTTACTCACTACCATTCAATGTAATACTTAATTGATCCTCAACTTTTTTCCGTACTTGGAAATGTACAAACTGGGACTTATTAACATTTAGTGATAACCCATTATTTACAAACCAATTACATACTTCACTAAAGACAATATTGGCCAATTCCTCAAGATTGAGGTTGGGAGTTTTGTTGATGAGGATAGAGGTGTCATCAGCAAAAAGAGTAAAGTAAGTTTCAAAGCTAGTACACAAGGGAAGGTCATTGATAAAGATGAGGAAGAGAAGGGGTCCAAGTACAGAGCCCTGAGGAACACCACAGCCAATAGAGCCCCAGCTAGATGACACAGAGTCCCCCTCAGAGTCATTCAACATGACCTTCTGCTTTCTTCCAGCTAGGTAGGATTTTAATCCAAGAGCCAACTGAGCCACTTATACCATAATATTCATCCTTTGCTAAGAGTATTTCATAATTAACACTATCACAGGCCTTAGAAAGGTCACAGAAGATAACAACACGAGACAATTTATTATTAAAAGACTCTAAGATTTGATGGGCGAAGGAAAAAATAGCTTGTTCTGTTGATACACTCTGTTGAAATCCGAACTGGCTACTGTTTAATACCTTATAATGCTTGAGGTGTTCAATAAGTCTTTTCTGAACCAATTTCACAAGAATTTTAGAAAAGGTTGTTAAAAGGGAGATAGGCCGATAGTTGGTAACGTCGGCTTTATTGCCTTTTTTAAAGAGAAGTTTGAAAATAGCAAACTTTAGTCTCTGTTTGGTTTTCCTCTTCTGGTTTCCACAAAACACAATGAATGCAATTCTGTATTGCATGAGGTCTGAACACAATGGTAGAAATAATGCATGAGGGAAAAACAGTAAATGAAACACAAAATTTTAAATTTTTGGGTCTTTATATTGATAAAAACATGAATTGGAATTCACTTGTTACTGATTTCAAAAATCTCGGACCAGAAACTTCTGTATAATGACAATATCACATACAGAGTAATAATATTATTAGAAAGTAGACTTAGTCTTCCTATTTTCATTCATTAACGTCATGTGGCACCATATTATGAGGTTCAATCTCAGTTTAGTAACAGTATTAAGTCTCATAAAAACAACAACAGAAAGAAGTATAAATATTGCAAGGAAATTTCTAGCAGAATTTAAATAATTTAGGAGTACACATGACCACTCACTGAATAGTAAAAGCATTGACTCTTTGACAGGCACACAAAAAAACAATGAAAACTTGCTAGCTTTCAGAGAAACACACTTGCACACACCACACATATACATCTACATCTACATTCATACTCCGCAAGCCACCTGTCGGTGTGGCGGAGGGTACCTTGAGTACCTCTATCGGTTCTCCCTTCTATTCCAGTCTCGTATTGTTCGTGGAAAGAAGGATTGTTGGTATGCCTCTGTGTGGGCTCTAATCTCTCTGATTTTATCCTCATGGTCTCTTCGCAAGATATACATAGGAGGGAGCAATATACTGCTTGAATCCTCGGTGAAGGCATGTTCTCGAAACTTCAAGAAAAGCCCGTACCGAGCTACTGAGCGTCACTCCTGCAGAGTCTTCCACTGGAGTTTACCTATCATCTCCATAATGCTTTTGCGATTACTAAATGATCCTGTAACGAAGCGCGCTGCTCTCCATTGGATCTTCTCTATCTCTTCTATAACCCTATCTGGTATGGATCCCACACTGGTGAGCAGTATTCAAGCAGTGGGCGAACAAGTGTACTGTAACCTACTTCCTTTGTCTTTGGATTGCATTTCCTTAGGATTCTTCCAATGAATCTCAGTCTGGCACCTGCTTTACTGACGATCAACTTTATATGATCATTCCATTTTAAATCACTCCTAATGCATACTCCCAGATAATTTAAGGAATTAACTGCTTCCAGTTGCTGACCTGCTATTTTGTAGCTAAATGATGAGGGCTCTTTCTTTCTATGTATTCGCAGCACATTACACTTGTCTACATTGAGATTCAATTGCCATTCCCTGCACCATGCGTCAATTCGCTGCAGATCCTCCTGCATTTCAGTACAATTTTCCGTTGTTACAACCTCTCAAAATACCACAGCATCATCCGCAAGAAGCCACAGTGAACGTCCAATGTTATCCACAAGGTCATTTATATATATTGTGAATAGCAATGGTCCTATGACACTCCCCTGCGGCACACCTGAAATCACTCTTACTTTGGAAGACTTCTCTCCATTGAGAATGACATGCTGTGTTCTGTTATCTAGGAATTCTTCAATCCAATCACACAATTGGTCTGCTAGTCCATATGCTCTTACTTTCTTCATTAAACGACTGTGGGGAACTGTATCAAACACCTTGTGGAAGTCAAGAAACATGGCATCCACCTGGGAACCCGTGTCTATGGCCCTCTGAGTCTCATGGACGAATAGCGCGAGCTGGGTTTCACACAATCATCTTTTTCGAAACCCTTGTTGATTCCTACAGAGTAGATTTCTAATCTCCAGAAAAGTCATTATACTCGAACATAATACGTTTTCCAAAATTCTACAACTGATCGACGTTAAGAGATACAGGTCTATAGTTCTGCACATCTGTTCGACATCCCTTCTTGAAAACGGGGATGACCTGTGCCCTTTTCCAATCCTTTGGAACGCTATGCTCTTCTAGAGACCTACGGTACACCGCTGCAAGAAGGGGGGCAAGTTCCTTCCCACATTCTGTGTAAAATTGAACTGGTATCCCATCAGGTCAAGCGGCCTTCCTCTTTTGAGTGATTTTAATTGTTACTCCATCCTTCTGTCATCTATTTCGATATCTACCAT
Organism: Schistocerca piceifrons; assembly: GCF_021461385.2. Taxonomy (NCBI): domain Eukaryota; kingdom Metazoa; phylum Arthropoda; class Insecta; order Orthoptera; family Acrididae; genus Schistocerca; species Schistocerca piceifrons. Next base: position 1,019,934,534 of record NC_060138.1, on the reverse strand, counting down.
TTTGTCATCTGTGCGACAATCTAGAGAGGGAACTACAGTGCAGTCTTCCTCTGTGAAACAGCTTTGGAAAAAGACATTCAGTATTTCGGCCTTTAGTCTGTCATCCTCCGTTTCAGTATCATTTTGGTCACAGAGTGTCTGGACATTTTGTTTTGATCCACCTACGGCTTTGACATAAGACCAAAATTTCTTAGGATTTTCTGCCAAGTCAGTACATAGAACTTTACTTTCAAATTCATTGAACGCTTCTCGCATAGCCCTCCTCACACTACATTTCGCTTTGCATAATTTTTGTTTGTCTGCAAGGCTTTGGCTATGTTTATGTTTGCTGTGAAGTTCCCCTTGCTTCCGCAGCAGTTTTCTAACTCGGTTGTTGTACCAAAGTGGCTGTTTTCCATCTCTTACGATCTCGCTTGGCACATACTCATCTAATGCATACTGTACGATGGTTTTGAACTTTGTCCACTGATCCTCAACACTATCTGTACTTGAGACAAAACTTTTGTGTTGAGCTGTCAAGTACTCTGAAATCTGCTTTTTGTCACTTTTGCTAAACAGAAAAATCTTCCTACCTTTTTTAATATTTCTATTTACGGCTGAAATCATTGATGCATTAACCGCTTTATGATCACTGATTCCCTGTTCTGCGTTAACTGTTTCAAATACTTCGGGTCTGTTTGTCACCAGAAGGTGTAATATGTTACTGCCACGAGTCAGTTCTCCGTTTAACTGCTCAAGCTAGTTTTCAGATAATGCACTTAAAAAAATTTCACTGGATTCTTTGTCCTTGCCACCCATTATAAACATTAGAGTCTCCCAGTCTATATACAGCAAATTAAAATCTCCATCCAGAACTATAACATGGTGGGGAAATCTACTCACAATATTTTCCAAATTTTCCTTCAGGTGCTCTGCCACAACAGCTGCTCAGCCAGGGGGCCTATAGAGACAAACAATTACCATGTTTGAGCCTGCTTTAACCGTGACCTTCACCCAAATTATTTCACATTTCGGATCTCTGTCAATTTCCTTCAATACTGTTGCACTTTTTATTGCTATAAACATGCCTCCCCCTTCACTTTCCAGCCTGTCTCTGCGGTATACATTCCAATTGGAGTTTAGAATTTCATTACTGTTCACCTCTGGTTTCAGCCAACTTTCTTCCCTAGTACTATGTGGGCATTGTGACCGTTTATTAATGAGAGCAGTTCTGGGACCTTTCTATAGACGCTCTTTCAGTTTACTATTATCACATTAATATTGTTATTTCCTGTTGCGTTTTGCCTACTACTAACTTGCCGCGTCTCAGGAAGTGTCTTGTCGGGCCTAGGGAGGGAATTCTCTAACCTAAAAAACCCACATGTGCACTCCACACGTTCTCTGCTACCACTGTAGCCACTTCCTGTATGTAGTGCATGCCTGACCTATTCTGGGGGACCCTACATTTCCCCACCCGATAGCGGAGGTTGAGAAATTTGCACCCCAGATCTCCGCAGAATCATCTGAGCCTCTGATTTAAGCCTTCCACTCGGCTCCAAACATACACAACTGTGTCAGCTGGCCAGAGAGAAAGGGGGAAAGAGGAGAGGGGCAGATGCGTGAGGAGGAGTAGATGGACATAGATGAGAGGAAAGATGATATGGACACAGGAAGGGTGGAAGAAGATATGGCTGGAGATGGGGAAGAGGAGATGGACAGATAGAGGAGGGAGGAGGATATGGAGAGTCAGAGAAGTAGTGAAAGGAGATGGACAAATAAGGGAAGGAGTAGATGCAGAGAAAAGGGGGGGGGGGGGGAGGAGGTGGAGATGAAGAGACAGAGAGAAGGGCAAGAGGACAGGGACAGATAGAGACGTGATGATAAAGTGGGCAGAGAGTTTGTAATGTAACTGCCAAACAGACAACATTTTGTTATATTATACACTAAAGTCATGCTAAAAAAAGCTTTTGCTTAAGATAATACTAAGTTAGGTGTTGCGATCAATAATCGATATTGGAATTGTATGTTCTTTGTAGCTTATGACTGTGATCTTTGGTCTACAATGGGAATTTCAGGCACTTGAGTGTTGGCCACAGTTGAGTGTAGTTGTTTATCTAGTTTTGGCAATAAATATGTGTGCTTTTGTTACAAATAAACTGTGGAATACTGCATCATGATTTCGATAGTCCAGTGATAATTAAAAAACCCGCTGCTTTTTCTTGGACCCAGAGCAGCAAAGGAATCATCGCCTAGACAACAAGAAGCCACATGGACAACGCAGACTTAGCAGCATCAACAAAGGAGATATCATGGCCAGCTCTACTAAAGTACTATACAGCCATTAGCCACACCATAATGGTGTCCTTATGGAGATAACTTTTCCAGCTCAGTAGAGAGGGTTCATAACAACTGGGGGCTCTGTGCCAGGATTAAGACATTTATATGTACTGGATGGACAAAATCTGTTTTGCAGAAGTCTAATGACCATGTGGTACAAAGAAGTGCTATACATAGAAGTCAAGGGAGACGAAATGAAATAGTAAAGTGGACTGACCACATGAGTGAGGACCCAGACTGAAAAGATAAGTACATCTGTGTAGTGCTGTTTATTCCTTTTATTATCTTGTGTGTGAAATTTTATGAAAATGACCATTGTGAAAGAGGAAAGTGGTGCTGAATCTGAGCAGGATGGTGAAAATTTGTTAGTCTTTGGGGACATAGACATGCCGATAAAATCGGAAGATGAGTCAGTCAAAGAAGAGGATCAAAGTCTTAATTCCTCAGAACGTGAGATTTTGGACATTAGATCACTGATACAAATGATGGAACAATCGTTAGATTTACATCAAACAGTTGCAGCCCGCTTACAATCTAATGAAGAACAATTGCAAAACATGAATCAGATGGTCGCAGACAGTTTTCGGGTCATAAATCAGAAAGTGTCACGTCTAGAGGGACCTATGAACAAAAAAATCTCCATAATGCTTTTGCGATTACTAAATGATCCTGTAACGAAGCGCGCTGCTCTCCATTGGATCTTCTCTATCTCTTCTATAACCCTATCTGGTATGGATCCCACACTGGTGAGCAGTATTCAAGCAGTGGGCGAACAAGTGTACTGTAACCTACTTCCTTTGTCTTTGGATTGCATTTCCTTAGGATTCTTCCAATGAATCTCAGTCTGGCACCTGCTTTACTGACGATCAACTTTATATGATCATTCCATTTTAAATCACTCCTAATGCATACTCCCAGATAATTTAAGGAATTAACTGCTTCCAGTTGCTGACCTGCTATTTTGTAGCTAAATGATGAGGGCTCTTTCTTTCTATGTATTCGCAGCACATTACACTTGTCTACATTGAGATTCAATTGCCATTCCCTGCACCATGCGTCAATTCGCTGCAGATCCTCCTGCATTTCAGTACAATTTTCCGTTGTTACAACCTCTCAAAATACCACAGCATCATCCGCAAGAAGCCACAGTGAACTTCCAAACTTCCAAGCAGAGTAGATTTGAAACTAAATGTTGTGAATGATAAAGTGGAAACAGTCAATAACACAGTAAAACTCCATGAGATTGAAACTAAGACAAATGTTAGTGAATTTAAAAGTACAGTATCAGAGATAAACCAGAAGTTTGAAATATTTAGCAATGATGTAGCTAACGAAAATTTTCTATAAACACATGTACCTTATTATCCAATATTCCAGTTAAAAACTTTTCTAATGAGTGTAGTTTGCTCTCCTGTTGACTTTCTGCAGAGTTGTAGAGACAATTTTTCGCTCAATATGAGCGAAAGTTTCAAAATTAAATTTGTTAAAAAATTTTTGGAGGGGGAATCTTTGTCATGGGCCAATCAAAATTTGTCTATGGACATGTCTTATGCAGAATTTGAAATTGAGTTCTTAAAACTGTTCTGGGCTGAAACTGAACAAGCCAGTATAAAGAGCGAGTTCCTGAATGGACCAAATTACAGAGAAACACAGGGGACTATGAAACAGTTTTGTAAAAATCAATTGAAGAAACTTGTACATTTGGGTAAACCCTTTGATGAGCCCACACAGATAGATGCTTTAACGAGAAGGTTGCCAACAGATGTGCAATGGGACCTAGTGTATGGACCAGATGACAACACTGAACAATTTCTAAACTACGTGGACAAACTTGACAGGGTTATAGACAAAGTAGGGAAACCAAGAAACTATTTCAATAACACACAAAAAAGTGGGGATCATTGTTGGGGAAACACTAGTTTAAACAGGAGGGAAAACAGTAGGCCCAACAACCATAGTTTTCATCATAGGGAACAAAATAGTCACAATATTAACAATAATTTCCATTCAAGGGAAAACTATAATTTCCATTCAAGAGGACAATCAGGGAACAATTGGAACAGAAGTAATAACAGGGAGTCTGAATGCTATGGGAAGTCATGAAGTAAAAAACTAGCATGCGCTTCATTGTTGGTCCACAAGGTAGGGGCGAAAAGCATAGATAATAGATGGACCAATGACAGTGACTACATTGCACCAAGAGATATGTCTCAAGTAATGAATAGTTATCTTATGAATGTGTACTACCCTCTAAACACAGTACCTGTTAAGAATGAACACATTGGTTGTAATAAAGAGCCAGAGAAAATAATTGACTTAGTTGAATTTTATGAATGGGCAGAAGCTTGTAGTTTGTCAGAGGACCAGCACATTAACGATTTAAATGATTTAGGAATTGATGAACTGATGAGGTAACCAGGTGAGCAAATTGTTGACACTGATTTAATGAGCAAAGAATTAAATACACTTGGGTGTGAAAGCAAGGTTTTAAGTTTTCGGGAGAGAGAGGTTGATGATTGTAGTATTTGGGAAAATTAAGATTTAATGATACATGATGATGGTGAAAAATATTTTGTTTGCTTGAAAGAGGAAAGGAAGGCATTAGGTGTTGTGGGAGAAACTGATATGCATGTTGTAGATGTACCCAAGGTTATTATTAACAGTTTAAGTGGTGTTAATGCCAGTGTCAAACCAATAGGCTCTGTAATCCAACATCTTATGAAGGAACCTGGGCAGATGATAAAGATTCCCTAAACAGTAAAACTGACTGTGCAAGTAGGCTATCATTTGCAATGAACAAAGGTGAATTATTTCTTTATAATATGTGGCTAAAGAGTGATGCAATTAGAAATGACAGCAATTTTAGAAAAATGATTCTTAATATGCCTCAAAGTTTATATCCTGATTGGTGGCAAAATACTAAACATATTATTGTTGAACAACTGAAGGATAAATACCTTAGTGATGAACAATGTTATATGGGTGAAAATATTTGGATTAATGAAATTATCAATGCAAGCGACAGTGTTAATGATGTGTGTGTTAATGTAATGACCGTAGATAGTAAAGGTGACAGTAATATAGGTACTTGTAAGTCAGGAAGTCATTGTTTCGGCGAAATTCAAATAGATTTGTTGTATGAATATGTTCAGCCTGAAAAAAGTGATGACATAGGTAGTCCATTCATTAGAGCAAAAGTTGGTACCTGGGAAGGCGAGTGCCTTATAGACACAGGGAGTCAGGTGTCAGAAATATCTGAAATACTAAGCAAAAAGCTGAAGTGCGAGAAAGATTATATTTAAATGCCAGTCATTGGGGTGAAAATAAGAGGAGCTACAGGAAAACATAGTAAAACTGTGAAAAGACAAACTTTGTTATCTTTTACAATTGAGGGAGTCACATTTACACATGGATTCCTAATTATACCAAGCCTCAGTGACGACTGTATTCTCGGGATGTCATGGATTCAGAGTGTAGATGGAAGATTTGACAGGGGAGGACAAAAACTTATCATGAACACTAAATGGGGGTGTATCTCCACCATGTTTGTCATATCAAATACAGTTTTGTGTAATGATAAATTTAACACTATAAATCTTGTAAAGGAGAAAAGATATGCTGACAAACACATAACAGAGCTAGATTTAAGTGAAGCAGATTTCAACACACTGGTAAACACTAAGATTTCAGAAGCTAGCGGTCTAAATGACGAACAAAAACAGGAACTAGAGTCTTTGTTATGGGAATACAGTGATGTCTTTAGCAACATTTCAGGGAAAGTTAGGGGTTATGAATGTACTTTGCTAGTAAGACCACATGATCCATTTTTCATAAAACCATATGGTGTGCCCATAGCAAAACATACAGCAGTTGAGAAAGAATTACATTAGATGGAAGTGTGTGGCATTATTGAAAGGAGTATCAGCGCTTACGACAACTACCCACTGGTAGTTGTGTCAAAGAGAGATGGGGGAGTGAGAATAGTTCTTGACTCCAGGCCTTTAAAAAGATCTTATACAGGGAAACAGACCACCCTGAAAACATTGATGAGCCGTTACACAAGTTCAAGGATATAAAATTAATGTCAAGTCTAGACTTGGCTTTCACCAAGTACCCCTGGCACCCAAATCTAGGAAATACACTGCTTTTCTTTACAATGGCCGTTGCTATCAGTATTGTGTAGTCCCTTTTGGCATGAACTCATCGGTAGCAGAATTCATTAGAGCTTTAACCATGTGCTTGGGCAGGAACTTGTATCCAAATTAGTGATTTGTGTAGATGACATTTTAGTAACTGGACAAGATTGGAATGAGCATGTTGGGCTTTTAAGACAGGCATGTGAGAAACTTAGAAGAGGGGGAATGACACTAAGACTAGAAAAGTGCAAATTTGCAGTACCTGAGTTAAAAGTTTTGGGACATGTCATAACAGAAAAAGGAATTTTGGCTGATCCAGACAAAATTAAAGCTATTGCAGAGTTTCCTATACCCTGTAACAGAAAACAACTGAAATCATTTTATGGGCTATGTGGCTTCTACAGAAAATTTGTAAGTAATCAAGGCTTAAACACACCCTGCCAAATAACTTGTTAAAGAAGGACACTGTTTGGATATGGAGTAAATATTGTCAAGAGGCTTTCGACAGAATAAAAAAGGAACTGAATAACCAGAACCTGTTACACAGACCAGATTTCAGTTTACCTTTCTGTTTACATACTGACAGCAGTGATTATGGGCTAGGTACTGAATTATTTCAAGTAAAAGAAGTCAATGGAGAGACAGTTCAAGCTACAATTGCATTTGCAAGCAGAATGTTACTGAAGCATGAAAAGAACTATACAGTCACAGAAAAAGAGTTATTGGCTATACAGTGGTCATTTTCAAAATTCAGGACCTATTTACTTGGACATAAGGTTATAGTGTACTCTGACCATAAAGCCTTAAGCTATATACAGAAATGCAAGCTCTATCATGATAGGCTTACAAGATGGGCATTTTATTTACAACAATTCAACTTTGAAATTAGGTATATTAAAGGCAGTGACAACATAGTTGCGGATGCTCTCTCAAGGCTACCAGTATGAGGGGAAACAGAAACTTTTGATCAAAATGAAGAAAAACAGTTTAAAATGAGGTATATTAAGGGGATCACAGATGAAAAAGTTGTTAGATCATTGTGTGATAAAATCAGGAGGAGCCAGAACCGTGATGCAAATTGGAAATTAGTAAAGAGCTGTTTAGGGAAAAAGAACTATGAAAAATTAGACAAGTACTATAAGGCGTTTAAAGGTACTCTGTTTAGGAGACCTGATGAAGACTCGGACAATTGAAAACTATGCTGGCCTGAGAAGTAAGCTGAGAGGTTAATTAGGTATACTCATGAGAGCTATGGTCATTGTCGCATACAGAAGTGTATGCAGAAATTACAAGAAAACATATACTTCTACAATATGGCCAAGAAAGTTAGAAAAGAATTGACAACTTGTGATAAGTGCCAATGAGTCAAAGTAAGTAACAGAAAATGTCAAGGTGAAATGCAAAACATTATTCCTGCACAACCTGTAGACTTAGTTGCTGTTGATTTCTATGGGCCCCTTCCAAGGAGTAGGAGTGGCCACTGCTACATTTTTGTCATGGTGGATGTATTTTCTAAACTAATCAAGTTGTATCCTATCAGAAAAGCCACAGGTAAAGAGATAGTTACAAAAGTTGTAAAAGACTATTTCTTAAACATTGGGAAACCAAAAGCAATCTTGTCGGGTAACGGTTCTCAGTTTTTGTCAAAAGTTTGGAAAATCCTTTGTTGATAAATCGGGAATCAAACATGTTCAAATATCTGTATATAATCCATTGTCAAACCCAGCTGAGAGGTATATGTGCGAGATTGGTCGTTTGTGTCATACATATTGCAGTCATAAACATCCTACATGGTACGACCATGTACGAGACTTTGAAGATGTTATGAACAGCTTGCAGCACACTTCCACAGGATTTTCACCTTATGAAATTAGGTTTCATCTAAAACCAGACAACATTATCACTGAACTCGTAGAATTTCCAACATGCACAATGATGACTATGCGTGAACGTGAAGCCATAGTCAAAGAAACCATGATAAAACAATGGGAAATTATAAAAAGACGACATGATGGCAAGATCAAAGCAACTAAGTTTAAAGTAGGAGATTATGGTTTAGTAAAATCACATGAGAAATAAAAAATTCTAACTTCTGAAATAAAGAAATTCTTTGATATATACATGGGTCCATTCGAGATTGTAGAGCATCCACATCCAAATGCATACCGGTTGGTGTATCCTAAATCCAGGGAAGTTCTCAGGCTAATGAATACTGTTTCATTGAAATTGCAGAAATAAAAGGGGTAAGACTATTCTGAGAAAGTTAAAAGGTGACTGAAAATAAGTTTTTCACTGGAAATTATGAAATTTTATATACAAAAATTATCTAATTTTGTTACAGTTTTGTGCCCTTGGCTCTGGCTCTGAGCACTATGGGCCTTAACATCTTAGGTCATCAGTCCCCTAGAACTTAGAACTACTTAAACGTAACTAACCTAAGGACATCACACATCCATGCCCGAGGCAGGATTCGAACCTGCGACCGTAGCAGTCCCGCGGTTCCAGACTGCAGCGCCTAGAACCGCACAGCCACCGCGGCCGGCTGCTTTGTGCCCTTGAAAATGTTTATTATCTGTTTAATATGTATTCACTGTATGAAGAGCTTGCAATGAATTTTCTGTGTAATACGCTTGCCGTGTTAGTTCTTGATATTTCTGTATGTTTATGCAATTTGATTGATATTTGATAACTTGTGTAATTTTAGCTTGTGTAACTTTCTCACACCACACTTGTTGAGACATCACTTAAAATGCAAGCCACTAATCAGCACTAAATCTGTCTTGCAACAATTTAATTTTTTTAATTTTTTTTAATCTCGAAGGGAGAGTCCTAATTACTACACACTTAAGTGCTTGAAATGTCCAACTGTACTAGGAGACAATCATTATTAGTAAACCACTTGAATTACTGTATATTTCTTTCTCAACTACTGCAAAAGCATAGGCAGTAATTTTTTTAATTTTTGATAGATACATACCATTCCAAAACTTTCATCCATGATTCTATCTTTGCACTTTTACTGTGAATATGAACCCTTGTAACAAACTGCCTGTAACTTTACTTTTGAAAACAATTTAATTTTTTTATCCTTGGAGTAATGTCTTTGTGATAAGACATTTTACACGCAATATGTTAATGCATTTGTATTACATGTTTATTGAATTTCTTATTATTTAAAGGATTTTTTTTTTTGGACCAGTTCATACCTGTGTAGTATTACTCAGACAGATTCTGTAAACTTCTCCCACTAGATAAACATTACCAGAAGGATAACTATGTATCCTAACCATGTAATTACATCTAAACATTATGTAACCAAAAGGTGATCTCTGTTAAACGTTACAGTCTTTCAATGGTTTAATGTGAAGTGCTGCAACATTATGGACTCTTCTAAGTGAAAATTGTGATTCCTCTTTTGTATTTCATTTACTCTAAGGTTAAAAATTATATGTTTTCCTTTACTTTGTATAACAATTTCAGTGTTAGCATAATTCAACGGAAATAGTACTATTAAAAATTTTAATTTATTTAAAATCATATTCTTGGCACTTCCATTATTCTGGTGTCAGAATTTTGTTCACATTTTCATACTTACAAAATTCTTGGGGGGCTATTGTAATGGAACTGACAAACAGACATCATTTTGTTATACTATACACTATAGTCGTGTTAAAAAAGCTTTTGCTTAAGATAAGTTAGATGTTGCGATCAATAATCGATATTGGAATTGTATGTTCTTTGTAGCTTATGACTGTGATCTTTGGTCTACAACAGGTTTTCGGGCACTTGAGTGTTGGCTGCATTTGAGTGTAGTTGTTTATCTAGTTTTGGCAATAAATATGTGTTTTTGTTACAAATAAACTGTGGAATACTGCATCATGATTTCGATAGTCCAGTGATAATTAAAAAACCCGCAGCTTTTTCTTGGACCCAGAGCAGCAAGGGAATCATCGCCTAGACAACGAGAAGCCACATGGACAACTCAGACTTAGCAGCATCAACAAAGGAGACATCATGGTCAGCTCTACTAAAGTACTATACAGCCATTAGCCACACCGTAACGGTGTCCTTTTGGAGATAACTTTTCCAGCTGAGTAGAGAGGGTTCATGACAAGTTGATGGGAGGAAGAGATCAAGACAGAGAGGGTGGAGAAGGAATGTATGCAATATAGGTATTGATGCATACTCATATTCAGGCAAATTCATGAGGAAAAGGCTAGTATATAGACAATATTATGAAAAGGAAACTTGAAACTCACCATATGGCGGAGATGCTGAGTTGCAGTTAGGTACTGAGAGTGGGAAAGGAGCATATGGACAGAAGGTGGGAGGAGAAAGACATGGTCAGAGATAGAGACAGTCACAAATAATGCTTTTGGCCAGTTGTGTGTGTGTGTGTGTGTGTGTGTGTCTATTGTTGACGAAGGCCTTACTGGCCAAAAGCTTTATTTGTGACAGTCTTTTTGTTGTGCCTATCTGCGACTCAGCATCTCCGTTATATGGCGAGTAGCAACTTTCCTTTTCATAATATTGTTACATTCCATCCTGGACTTTCTAGTATAGAGACAAAGAGAGAGAGATTCACCTGAGTATGAATCAGATTTGATGCACAAACTCCTTGCCCTGGGAGGACCAACGTAGCGGGGTTTATATTGCTATAGCTCTAATATTTACGGACATATAGACATGCATGTTTTAAGCCCCTGCTGTATAGGCTGCAATGCATGACAAGTGTGTTATGTGGGAAAAGTATTAATCTGCCTTATCAACCTGCTTTGCATTGCAGCCTACACATCAGGGGCACAAAATGGTTTTGCAGCCTCTGACATGTAAGTTGCCCAGCACAATGGGCATGTTGTGTTGTAGTAGTATCTGCTTTCTTTATCAGCGTCTGTGCATGGCAGTCCACACATCATGGGAAAAAAAGGTTCCCAAGCACAGGCATATAGGCTGTCCTGCCTGAGAACTGAATTGTGGGAGAAGTATCAACCTGCTTTATCAGTCACTTTGCAGTGGCTACACCTACAGATGGTCATACCTGGGGTGAAGGTTAAGATGGATAGAGGGGATGAATAAAGAGGGACGCAGGAGGGGATGGATAGGGACAGAGTGGGGGGGGGGGGGGGGGGGCAGAGGATATGAATAGGGAGAAAAAGGACAGGGAAGGGTGTAAAGGAAGGGATGGGGAAGAGGAGATGAACAGAGAGAGGGAGGCAGAGGAGATGGACAGAAAGGAGGGAAGGAAGACAATATGGGTTGAGAGGTGGGAGAAGGAGATGAGAAGTTCAGAGTGTGGGGAGGTGATACACAGAGGGGGCAGGAGGAGATGGACCAAGAGATGTATGCATTATATGTGACGTACATGTACACAGGCAAAGCTTTGGGGAAAAGACTAGTGTATAATAAAACAGACTGTAAGTATGTATGTATGGGATCTCCTGCCAAACTCTGGACTGATTTCAACCTAATTTAACACACAAACAGCAAACTTAATGAATGTCAGCACTGTGGGGCTTATAACCTCTGAGCTCCAGTACGGGTGAAGACACAGGTAAAACTTGTTTTTATAGTCCCAGGCATATAGGCTCCACTGCATTATATACATGTTATTTAGGAATAGTATCAGCCTGCCTTATCGAAATGCTTCAATAGGGCAGCCTATAAGAACAGTTTTTTCCAGCTGCCCTGCATGACATGCGTGTTGTGCTGGAGTTGTACTGACCAACTTCATCAAACTTGCTTTGCATGGCAGCCAATACATCAGTGACAAAAACAATTGTTCTTAAGCTCATGTCATGAAGGCTGCTCATCATGACAGGTGTGTTGTGAGAATAGTATTGGCCTGCTTTATCAACATATTTTGCAGTGACTACATGTGCAGATAAGCACAGCTGGGGGGAGGCTGAGATAGATAGAGGTGAATATGGACAGATTGAAGAAGTAGGGGAAGGATGGGCAGAAAGAGGGGTGATGAGGACATGAACAGAGAACAGTAACAGGTATGGTCAGGCAGATGCAGGAAGTACATAATGATAGAGAAATGAGGAGGAAGAGGAGATGGGTGTAGAGGTGGGTGGAGAAGATGGACCAAGAGTGATGGGAGGAGAAGATTTGTGCAATATGGATATGAAGAGGTAGAGAAAGAGGAGGCTAGGGAGATTGGGTCAGATATGGATAGGATCAGTGGCTCAAAAGGATGTGGAAAGAGTGATAGGGACAGTAGATGGACATCCAAGTCACGAACTGATGAGGAGCTGCAACTTCCATCATCCAGAGTGCCTTCTGAGTCAAGGGTGCAGATATTGTCCATCTGTTCCTGTACACAGCCTTTGATGCTCCTGGACTTTCTCCTGTTGGCAGGCTGCAGTGTAATTCAGCATGACCACATATACTCCAGCTTACCTACCTCCCCTAATTGCTAGCGATTATGGGGAGTATGGACAAGAATGCCAGTTTGGCAGAGCCAGTGAGCACGTGATGTTGCTGGGTGCTGATTCTCCTGCTGCCTCTACCGCCACAGTCGGGACAGCACACCAATCCCTGGCATTATCACACTGAGGCATAGCATGTGCCACATCTGCTCCACCACCACTGCAAGTAGCCCATGAATACAACTGTGTATCTCTGAACAATAAATGTTTACTTTGTTAATGATGTTTCAGTAGCACGTTTTGGCATCAGAGAAGCCATCTCACACCCAGCCTCTGCTGACCAGGTCCAGGAGTGGTGGGCCATCTAGATGCTGACACTGATAGCCTACCACAATCACACTACACAGCGTCCAAACCCACAGGCATTACAGCACTATTCGTAACTGAAAATGGAAATTATAGGCTCCACAATTGTAGGAATTTAAATTATATCTTCCCCTCTCCCTTGCTTCTTGGTAGGCCTGAAAAACAGGAACTGAACTTACAGAAGATGACAGTGTTGTAATTCTGCCAGGCATATCTTTGTATTAGTATACTAATTATGTACATGTCCAGCAAAGTCGCAAGGCATGGCATGAAAGAAAATATCTTCCAGTGCCAGGTCTCATGGCAAATCACCTGTGGAAGATGAGAGGTCTGCTGTGGACTGCCATGACCTCATTTGTCAACTAGTCAATGTCTACAGCATGATATTTGGTGTATCTATTGACAATGACCCTTAACTACATGATTTTCTACACTACATGATTTTCACCTGTAGTGCGATCTGGACTCAGATGTTACCTGCTGACAATGTTTGGCTATCACACAGGCTTGCCTGCCTGCCTAATATGGGACTGTTTTTGTGCGTCACTCAACTGACCATTGTGTTTTAAGTGAATAAACTGACAGCAGCTGAGTGCATCAAGAGCACAATTCATATCTGAATATTTCCCAAGTGAACCTACAAACATTGTTCTCTATCACAGATGTGTGATTTATCCAACAAACTATCAGAGTACTGTTTTCATGAAGAGGTATTCGCCTCCAGAATCTAGTTTTCTGTACTTCCAGAAAAGTCACGAACTATTACGAACTATTAACTAGAATCATGTTGTATCAATAAAATATTTGTTGTGAAGAAGAAGCCTTCCAATGGTGGTAAAATGAATTTTTTGGAGCTACAATCCATCTTGTGCTGTCTTGTCCGGCCATGTTGCTGTTTTGACCAGAATGGACCAGCAGTTTTTCAGGTTCCAGAAACAACAGTTGGAGCAGCAGCCCAAGCTCATACAGACTCTGAATGATCCAGAACAGATGCAATTCCTTTTACAATTCTGGCTTTCCAGACATCCAATGAACTCAAGTAGACTGAGAAGTGTATCACTATTTTGCACTTCATTTCCAGGCAAGTTACTGTAAGTGCTTTCAGCTACAACCAGCCTTTCTTTTAGCTACAAACCCAAAAATGCTTCCTTTATCTGACCCAAAAGAGCTGTCTTTCATCACTAATCACTCACTTTTATTTGAAAATTTTGTTAGAAAAATGCTTGTAGGGGCCACTTGTTTGGAGTTCCTTCATCATCATAAGGCTGTATCAGCCAAATATACATCATGGGTTACAGATCTACAAAACCTGGTTAGAAAATGCTTGTTATCATGTTCTTGTGGACTATCATGCACAGTATCACAATACATGATGTGGTGATTAGATTAGCATCAGGGAATGAAGTGTGGGCTCAAGTGCTCTTGCAGTCAGATACTGCATTAGCTGAAGTTTAGTGTATCACTAGGGCAGCTGAGATTTCTCAAGAAGCTTATGCTACCATTTCCACAGACTGAAATATCACAATTTTCATCTCAATTGGCAAATGTGGCACACCCCTGGCCATCTGATGGTGAAATTGTATAAGTATCAGCAGTCCCGGGGGGCAGTGGAGTGGCTTCAAATTCAGCAGATAGGAATTACACACAGTGCCAAAACAGTTTTTCCATCCAGCCTTAATGAAATTTTTGCAGTCTGCTCAGTTGTCCTGATTGTTCTTCGACATATGATGGATTTATTTGCTCACCTCTTCATGATGTTCAGTAAGATCTTTCTAACAGGGTAATGTAGAAGATTTCCAGAATGAGATTTTCACTTTGCAGTGGAGTGTGCACTGATATGAAACTTTCTGGCATATTAAAACTGTGGGCCAGACCGAGACTCAAACTCGGTCTCTGTCGAGTCTCGGTCTGGCACACAGTCTTAATCTGCGAGAAAGTTTCATGTAGAAGATGTTTGTCAAAGCTGTCCGCAACTTTGACAGTCAAGTGCACTGGTGCAAATGAATGATATCACTGACCCAATCAGTAGTTCAAGCTATACCCATTTTAATCTTTTTTGAACCGAGGGAATTGGTCTTGATTAAAATAATCAGCAGCTAAGCTGTAGACTTGTGCTCATCATGAAATTTAGATACTACATCAGGTACTTTTGGGATTAACATACAAGCAAGTAACAAGAACCCTTCCTGTCAGTGCAGTACCAGAAACCTCAGGGGAAAATATTTTTGGCCTGGCTTTGTGTTCCTGGGGTGTCCATTCATCCCATTTTACCCAGGGCAGTCCCATTTTTCTCCGAGTTCCACTGTCCCAAAAGTTGTTTGGGGATACTCAAATGGAGGAGGAGGAGATTAGTGTTGAATGTCCTGCTGATAATGAGGTCATTAGAGATGGTGCACAAGTTCGATTTAGGAGAGGATGGGGACGGAAATCGGCCATACCCTTTCAAAGTAAACATCCAGGCATTTGCCTGAAGCCGTTTAGGGAAATTACAGAATTGTTGTCCTCCTGGATATGAGTCCAGTGCACTAACCACTGTGCCACCTCGCTCAGTATGTTCAATGTTCTGCTTTTTTGTGACTCTGCATGGCTGAAATATTTTATGCTACAGGATGTTTGATTTACAATTTAGTGGCATTGCATAAGTATATACATTAGGAAGTGCCACTTATTAAATTTACTACAATCTTTGGTTATTTACTGTTAATGTTCTGCACTGTTGTTAGGACCGATTCATGTTCACTGTTTCACCATGCCAAAATGAAAGTGTAATTTTAGCAACAAAATAAAAAGTGAGCTTACTTTTATCAATGGCAGTGAAAAAAAACTTTAAAATGTATGTTTCACAAAATAAACCTTTTAGTAGGACTCAGTGGAAAGTCTGACATTATGAATCATATCACGATGAAGAAACATTGCATGAGTGTTCAAACAGAAAAGCATTTCTTGATAAAATACATAAGAGTTTAAAGTATGATGACAGCACAGCAGAATGATTGTAAAAAGTTATTTGGGATTATCTGAGTGCATGATACAAAGGTAAAGTTCTGTATCCATTAAATTTTGTCAATACAATTTGTGGCCCCTTTCTCCTTAATTGTAACAGTATTTTTTCTAAACTTTTACTGAAAAATGAAATGTACTTCCTATCTGTTCCACCTTTCAGTTTTCTATCCAACACTTGGTCCAAATAACTGCTCCCATAAACTCCTTCCATTCTGCTTTGAAACAATTCAGACTACTATTACATGTGCTGAAGTGGATCCTTCATATCTCCAATATGCTCCTTTTTTCCCCTCTGTGAATGGCTTCTAATTTTTTTCACCAGCATTACATTAAAAGAGTCAGCAGCACTGAAATTATTCAAAATCTGCCTAATTCCTTTCGATATATGTGTTCAACTTAAAGTACAATTAGATTGCTTAGAGTAATTAAAATTGCTGTCCCTGATTCCTTATAGCTTATGGGCACTACCCTTATTTATTGTTCGCATACCATTTGACTGATATACATTTGTGGGTTTTTCAGAAATATGGTAAACACACAATTAATTGTGAACATATAGCCCACTCCATGTCCTAACGAATTACATTCAAAATTGGCAGGTGGTTAATATTTCTCTAAGATCAATTTTCCGGAAGCTTATTTTCAACTTCCTTTGTATGAGACTTTGAAAGCTACTATGCTATTAAATATTGGTTTTGGTTTCTATCAAAGAACTCAAGAGGAGCATATGCCTAATCTCGAGCAAATATTTTCTGTTCTTTTGCCAGCCAGGATAAAGTGTAATTTGTCAGAATGCTCCTCCTTTCAGCCTTCAATTAAGTATATGGCATATATCCATTAAAAAATATGAAAAAAACTGTTAACATCCAAACTTATCACTTCCGCACTGCTTTCTTTTTATCCTCTTAATCGGTGATAACAGTCAATGACTGATATCTGACAGAATTCCTGCACGGACACCTTCATCATTCCTTCTTAGATCTGTTACAGCCTCTGCAGTATAAAAAGAAGTAGCCACACCTTTTAAGGTGCGCTTCCCCAGCTGGGCACACACACTTGTATATATTCTTGGCTGTGTAATTGGCTCCATCACTGCCCAGCAAGGCTGCCAGCTGGTCCTAGTTGCCATTCCTCAAGGTACCAGAACCATATCCATTTACACCATCCAGGGCAAGCTCCAGATCCAAATTTACCACACTGGTGGGGCTGGGAGCAGTCTATCTCACCCACTTCAATGACCAATGAAAGCAGACATGGGGTCCAGTTCCAGGACATACCAATCCTCCAGCTGTAGCCCATTATCCCTATGAATTTGTATCTGAGAGATAAGGAGAAGGCCCCCCAGTCACATTACTAGGTCTGATGTCAAAACCACAGCCTTCTCTAGAAGCATCAGGAAGCCAAAAGTCTGAGACACTGTGACCCCTGCCTCTTCAACACCACTCTTGTGAGTGGTTCCTGCACCAACCGCTGTATCAAAAGGTAGCACCCCTGGCTTTGCAGCAGAACTCACCTTAGCCTCTCCCACACTTGCTGGGATGATTTGTACCTATATGCTGATTCAAAGAGGGAAGGATCTTGTAAACCCAGTGAATGCATTGCTGAATGAAAAATAATTATGAAAATGTCTGTTGAGGTTGCCAGATGAATGTGGAAAGATACACCTGCTGGCATGAGGTCATATGGCATGTCACACACAGAGATTTAAGGGCTGCCTCACTTGTCAATGCAGAGGTTTATTGCAGCTGCTCCAGTGCAACTATCGACAAAAATCCTGTGCTCTGTGATTTTATTCTGGAGCATGATATGGACTATATTAATACCTATAGTCACATTTGAATGGTCCACAGACTTGTCTTATGTGATTTTGTCCTAGACCATGATATGGACTATGTTAATAGTCAGCATTTGCCTGGTCTACAGACTTGTCTGCCTGCCAATGTGGTACTGTCTTCACCCATCATTCAACCAACAATTGTGTTTCCAGTGAATGAACCAATAGCATACAAGTGCACTGAGAGCATGGTTCATATCAGAGTGTTCTCCATTTGAACCTACAAACAGTGTTCTAAAACATGAATGTGTGAGTTTGCAACATATATTCAGAGAAGTATAATGACAATGAGGTATCCACCTCTCGAAGTAATTTGTTTTTTGTATTTTTACTTTCTGTGATTTGAATGTAAGTAAGTAACACTTAATAAAATGTGTTTTGTTGAAGGAGCAGACTTACAACAGGTTTATCATGAAAATACATCCACTGGCATGATTTTTAGGACTCAACTTCCCCATATGGAAACTAATGCACAACCTTTTCCTTATTGGTTTCCATATTGCAGTGACAGGTTTTGATTGGGTCATGGAGTTCAGACACTCATGACATGAACCCTTTTTGTTCTATTTAATTGCCCACTGGGAGTTTACTCTTGCTAATTGTAAGTTTGCAAGATTCTCTGCAGACAGATTGCACTTGTAGCTTTGGTGTGCATCTTCCCTGTCACTCATTGCAGAGCAATATAGTTCACTTCCCCAGGGACAGACTGCCTCCAATAATAGTCTCAAAAATTTGCTGTGGATGCATCTGGAACATGAGTAGATTATATTTGTAATGGCCTTGCCATGTGGCATCATCTGTATGTAAGGCTATGTACCATCTCTACTGACAGACACATCAAGATGACTTTCAGGAAAATGTAAGCTTACTGCAGTGAGCAGCTTGGCATGTTCTGCACCACAAATGAATGTTGTCAATGGTATTTCCTGCTTCTATTGATACTGAAGCATTAACCTCAACAGTGGGATGTTTCACAAATGATGCAGATGAGGTTATGGATGATGGAGGCTTCATGAAATTAAGTAATTTCTTTGCTTCAATGTATTTTACATATTTTGTAGCTTTAATTTAATGAACTTTAATATCTTATGTGTAGACTGTACTCTCTCTTTTCCAAGCTTGATATTTACTGGGACAGTTAACATATGTTGGCACAGTTGTACATCCTTAATTTGCTCATGAACTGGTTGGTCACAATTTCTGAAAGAAGTATGATCTTTACAGCCGAGTGCAGAATCGCCAAATCTTAGGTGCACAGCAGATTTGCATAAACAGATAATCATTTAAGCATTAGGATCTAATGTGATAACACTGGACTGCCAAATTAAATAGAATGATGAAACTGGGAATTTTTTGATGCTACCATTCACTCTCTTCATTATGTTCCCCATGTTCATAACTTATTCATTTGCACATTCTTTTTGTTTGTAGATAGGATCTTCATTTATCTATGTGATACCATCTAACTGTTAGAATTTACAGTTTTATACCATTAAGTTTCAATGGGATTTCTGCCAAGATTCTTAGATTTCAGAAGTAATGTTACTTGCCAGGCAGTCATAGTATTGCTAGAATAAGTACCACTGCAGAGTCTCTTTACTGGTCCTAGGCCACTTGTAACATCATATAGGTCTTTTTGGGCCTATAGGGGAGGCATCTTATCAATGGTCCCCTCCCCCAATCAAGAAAGCAATTTAACAAACTGAGAATTCTATCATCAAGATACACATATTTGCTAATGAGACTTAAGATTAACAAAATAAACTTGCTTAAAAGGAACTGCAGAATTCATTCACTGAATGGTAGACAATACTGTTCATATGTGTATACATTCAGTTTATTTATAAAAATTGTAAATCAGTAAAATATATTTGCAATTACAAAATCTGTTTATATACAGAAGACATAATACAAGCTTGTTCATCTGATGAAACCATCATTATTTGTCTTTCTCTTGTTTCTCCCAAAACAGACTGGTAAATGATAAGACATTTCTACCGGTAGGCCTTGGATTACATCACCCTCTTCTGTTAACCATTTATAACACTTAAAAATGAAATAAATCCATGAACTGTACATATATTGTTGCTGGTGTGTTGTCTTAAATGTTGCGTAAATTTCATTCTGGAGTTTCAAATATTATACAGTTTACTATTTTTTCCTTCTGACATGTTTCCATGTATTCTTCACAAAAGCATCACTAACAAAACTGTCTGGTTGCATACAATACCCTAGAATTCACAATGTAGCAATGATTGTGTTTATTTTGAAACTTCCTTACAGTTTAAAACTGTGTGCCAGACTGGGACTTGAGACCAGAACTTTGCTTTTCACAGGGAACAATTTTACAGACTGCACTATCCTGGAATATCTTACGCTCTGATCTCAAAGATTAAGTTCTGTCAATATATTTCTCTTATAATCCAAACATTACAAAAGTTTTCTGATTCGTCTTGCTGCACTAGCACTATTCCCCTGGGAGAAAGGATAGTGCAAGTCCAGTAGCAAGATTGATACCATGAGAGCAGGATGTAAATCAAACCTGGATAGATCAGTCAGTAAAGGAATTTTCCATGATGAAAGACAAGGTGCTGAACTTGAGACCCAGTCTAGCACACAGTTTTATTCAGTCAGGAGGTTTTAAATCAATGCACATAATCTTGCAGAGAGAGTGATTTAAATTCAAAACATTTCCTAGTCTTTGGCTAAGCTGTTTCCAAGTGATGTCTTTTCTTTCTCTGAGCTCTAGTCCAGCTCATCATGATGATCTCTCCATTGGCAAAAGATTCCGGAATAGTCCCCCATTCAGATCTCCGGGAGGGGACTGCCAAGGGGGAGGTTACCATGAGAAAAAGATTGAATAATCAACAAAAGGATAACGTTCTACGAGTCGGGGTGTGGAATTTCAGAAGCTTGAACGTGGTAGGGAAACTAGAAAATCTGAAAAGGGAACTGCAAAGGCTCAATCTAGATATAGTAGGGGTCAGTGAAGTGAAGTGGAAGGAAGACAAGGATTCCTGGTCAGATGAGTATCCGGTAATATCAACAGCAGCAGAAAATGGTATAACAGGTGTAGGATTCGTTATGAATAGGAAGGTAGGGCAGTGGGTGTGTTGCTGTGAACAGTTCAGTGACCGGGTTGTTCTAATCAGAATCGACAGCAGACCAACACCGACAACGATAGTTCAGGTATACATGCCGATGTCGCAAGCTGAAGATGAACAGATAGAGGAAGTGTATGAGGATATTAAATGGGTAATGCAGTATGTAAAGGGGGAC
This sequence comes from Schistocerca piceifrons, assembly GCF_021461385.2. Taxonomy (NCBI): domain Eukaryota; kingdom Metazoa; phylum Arthropoda; class Insecta; order Orthoptera; family Acrididae; genus Schistocerca; species Schistocerca piceifrons. The sequence continues at coordinate 1,019,913,229 of NC_060138.1, read as the reverse complement.
GAAAATCTAATAGTCATGGGCAACTGGAATGCAGTTGTAGGGGAAGGAGTAGAAGAAAAGGTTACAAGAGAATATGTGCTTGGGACAAGGAATGAAAGAGGAGAAAGACTAATTGAGTTCTGTAACAAGTTTCAGCTAGTAATAGCGAATACCCTGTTCAAGAATCACAAGAGGAGGAGGTATACTTGGAAAAGGCCAGGAGATACGGGAAGATTTCAATTAGATTACATCATGGTCAGACAGAGATTCCGAAATCAGATACTGGATTGTGAGGCATACCCAGGAGCAGATATAGACTCAGATCACAATATAGTAGTGATGAAGAGTAGGCTGAAGTTCAAGACATTAGTCAGGAAAAATCAATACGCAAAGTAGTGGGATACGGAAGTACTAAGGAATGACGAGATATGTTTGAAGTTCTCAACGCTATAGATACAGCAATAAGGAATAGCGCAGTAGGCAGTACAGTTGAAGAGAAATGGACATCTCTAAAAAGAGCCATCACAGAAGTTGGGAAGGAAAACACAGGTACAAAGAAGGTAGCTGCGAAGAAACCATGGGTAACAGAAGAAATACTTCAGTTGATTGATGAAAGGAGGAAGTACAAACATGTTCCGGGAAAATCAGGAATACAGAAATACAAGCCACTGAGGAATGAAATAAATAGGAAGTGCAGGGAAGCTAAGACAAAATGGCTGCAGGAAAAATGTGAAGACATCAAAAAAGATACGATTGTCAGAAGGACAGACTCAGCATACAGGAAAGTCAAAACAACCTTTGGTGACATTAAAAGCAATGGTGGTAACATTAAGAGTGCAACGGGAATTCCACTGTTAAAGGCAGAGGAGAGAGCAGATAGGTGGAAAGAATACACTGAAAGACTCTATGAGGGTGAAGATTTGTCTGATGTGATAGAAGAAGAAACAGGAGTTAATTTAGAAGAGATAGGGGATCCAGTATTGGAATCGGAATTTAAAAGAGCTTTGGAGGACTTACGGTCAAATGAGGCAGAAGGGATAGATAACATTCCATCAGAATTTCTAAAATCATTGGGGGAAGTGGCAACAAAATGACTATTCACGTTGGTGTGTAGAATATATGAGTCTGGTGATATACCATCTGACTTTTGGAAAAGCATCATCCACACAATTCCGAAGACGGCAAGAGCTGACAAGTGCGAGAATTATCGCACAATCAGCTTAACAGCTCATGCGTCGAAGCTGCTTACAAGAATAATATACAGAAGAATGGAAAAGAAAATTGAGAATACGCTAGGTGATGATCAGTTTGGCTTTAGGAAAAGTAAAGGGAAGAGGGAGGCAATTCTGACGTTACGGCTAATAATGGAAGCAAGGCTAAAGAAAAATCAAGACACTTTCATAGGATTTGTCGACCTGGAAAAAGCGTTCGACAATATAAAATGGTGCAAGCTGTTCGAGATTCTGAAAAAAGTAGGGGTAAGCTATAGGGAGAGACGGGTCATATACAATATTACAACAACCAAGAGGGAATAATAAGAGTGGACGATCAAGAACGAAGTGCTCGTATTAAGAAGGGTGTAAGACAAGGCTGTAGCCTTTTGCCCCTACTCTTCAATCTGTACATCGAGGAAGCAATGATGGAAATAAAAGAAAGGTTCAGGAGTGGAATTAAAATACAGGGTGAAAGGATATCAATGATATGATTCGCTGATGACATTGCTATCCTGAGTGAAAGTGAAGAAGAATTAAATGATCTGCTGAACAGAATGAACATTCTAATGAGTACACAGTATGGTTTGAGAGTAAATCGGAGAAAGACGAAGGTAATGAAAAGTAGTAGAAATGAGAACGGCGAGAAACTTAACATCAGGATTGATGGTCACGAAGTCAATGAAGTTAAGGAATTCCGCTACCTAGGCAGTAAAATAACCAATGACGGATGGAGCAAGGAGGACATCAAAAGCAGACTCGCTATGGCAAAAAAGGCATTTCTGGCCAAGAGAAGTCTACTAATGTCAAATACCGGCCTTAATTTGAGGAAGAAATTTCTGAGGATGTACGTCTGGAGTACAGCATTGTATGGTAGTGAAACATGGACTGTGGGAAAACCGGAACAGAAGAGAATCGAAGCATTTGAGATGTGGTGCTATAGACAAATGTTGAAAATTAGGTGGACTGATAAGGTAAGGAATGAGGAGGTTCTACGCAGAATCGGAGAGGAAAGGAATATGTGGAAAACACTGATAAGGAGAAGGGACAGGATGATAGGACATCTGCTAAGACATGAGGGAATGACTTCCATGGTACTAGAAGGAGCTGTAGAGGGCAAAAACTGTAGAAGAAGACAGAGATTGGAATATGTCAAGCAAATAATTGAGGAAGTAGGTTGCAAGTGCTACTCTGAGATCTGAGATGAAGAGGTTAGCACAGGAAAGGAATTCGTGGTGGGCCACATCAAACCAGTCAGTAGAATGTTTTTTTAAAAAAAAAAAAAAAAAAAAAAAAAAAAAAAAAAAAAAAAAAAAAAAAAAAAAAAAAAAGTCCAGCACTGTATCAAGAGTATTTCAGTGAATTTTTTAATGTGGGCAAGAATCTAGAGTTGAAGATATGAGGGTGAGTTGTGAATTGCACCTAGAAGCCCACTTGGTAAGATTGCTGACAGAAAAAGGCAAAGTTTTTGGTTGGGAATACAGGACGACACAAAATTTAAACTGTCAGGAAATTTCACAACGCATCAGCTCTTTACCCACAGGAATGACTACCATAAAACTGTGGCTAACTGCCAACACCTAATTGCTCAACATGCTGCACACGACAACATTAATGACATTGTTAGCTCTTTCCATACCCATACCATTCAGCTGCTCCTCTCCAGCACCAGCTCTTCTGGACTACGTAAGCAGAAACTTTCCCTCACTCTCACAATCACCCTGGAGTAATTTTCTGAGAAAGACCTTCCTAGTTCCAATCCCTTCAATCCATCCACATCCTTGTCATTTTTATCCATGATCCTAGAACCAGTTGCTCTGGACTGAATAGACTGGAAATGTGCTCCTAACATATCCTCCATTTTCATATTTGCCAGGCCTAAAGCCCTACTCTCCTTATATTCCCATCTCCATACCCTTAGCCTCACTTTACATCTCTTGTTGTTTCCTACATCACTCCTCCCCTGGTAAAATCTTGATATCTCTTTTTTTTTTTTTCCTCTACATTTTCCCTGCCATTTCACATCCTCTTCCTTTCTTGTCACATTTTCAGTCCTCATTTTGCTTGGTAAGTTGAGAGCTACTTTCCTCCCTCTCTATGTGGCTGCTACAATCTCTCTATCTCCTCCTGCCCCATGAATTTTACCCATTTACCTCCACATTTTTTAAGCCACACAACAGTTCATAAACAGACAATTATGCTGAATGTGGATGTGTTTTATCACTGTATGTAGGAGAGTGCACTTGAACCACAGAAAATGCAGTATCTCAAAAGAAGTGTGTGTCTATCTGGCATGCAACAATCATCTACAGGTGAGTGTGTTACTTCTTCTCATTCAATTTTATTCACAGTTGATTTCAACAGAGACTGCACCATTAAGTTAATCAATATATTGAATACAGCTGTGTGTTTCCTGTAGAAGTAATGAATATGATGAGTATTGCCAAAAAGTTTGACAGTGCTCAAACACTGGCACAATGCAGAATGCACATTACATCCTGTCAATAGGTCACCTCCATCACTGTCAGAGATCAAGAAACCCAGCAGCAATGGACAGAGGTGAATGAAAGTATAGAGAGCTTAAAAAGTTCTAGCAGAACTATTTTAGTAACATGTTTGAATGTTTTTTTCTCAGCAATGGCTGGAAGCAATCTGCCAGACTGTGGAAAAGCATTGGCATTGTTTTAAAGTTCTCTCTGTTTTATTCAAAAATGAGTTCTTATACAATGTTAAATAATTTAAATATTTTCTATGTACCTCAACAAACAGGGAAACAATTTCTTCTTTGAAAACAATTTTTCCTTCAACACACTCACTATTATCAAAAAGGGGCCTGAAAAGTGAAACAATGTGTTCAGGACACATTGCTGATAGGATCTGAAACAAAGAATAACGAAAACAAAATTTGTTAGTTGAATACAGTTGTGCTTTTTACAGTAAAATAAATTTAAGCAACACAGAGAAAGAATGAAATGAATTAACAAATTAGCAGAGGTTTGGTAGACAGTTACAAAACGTTCACCACATTTTCCTAAATCACAATATTTGGCTAACTCTGAAGTTACTGTTATTCTGCTACTAAGTAAAACTGTCATTGGTTTGAACACCACAATGCTTTTACTAGGCATGCTCCAAATGAATGTGGTATGCCATTGCCTTCCTCTGAACACTGAACTAACTTACTTGTCCAGCTATAGGGGCAACACAGTTTAACATGGACTCTGAACCATAGTGCAACAGGCATTTTTCACACTGATGAAAACTGCCAAAGGTAAAAGAAGTGATAAATTATAAATAAAAATTGTAGGACCAACTGGGGTTGTAGCTCAAGACATACGGATCTGTAGTCTAGTGCTTTTCCTCTCAACCACCAAGTCATACTGATATTCAGCAAAACATTGTGACACCTTGGAAATGAGGCTCTTGACTGAAATTCTCTTCATCAGTCGTGGTCAGAACATTGTTGTGTGTAGCAAAGGTTTCTATACAACTGAATGTCACGCTCATGCAACCTGTCAGCAATGAATCTAGCTCATTCTTCCAAAGTTAATAACTGCATTAATAATTTCCTGCTGATTTACTTCACTGAAATGCTACAAACTGCATATTTTAAATTTCCAACCTAATAAAGATATTGCCTTATAATAACAAATCTGCTTTATTAATTTTTATTTATTGTACTGCATAAACGAATGATTCCCTTTGCTTACATGATGGTGAATGTGCTGCTTTATTTAATCTTTTTGTTTCTTTTTAAAATATGTTTTAGATTAACTGCTGTTGGTCCTGAATGTGTTATATAATTGTTTACATTGTCTTTCTTGTGTGGAATGTGATTGTGAATAGTGAAACTGGCAGTAAATGTTGGCATTGTCAATATTTTTCATAAATCAATGTGGTATTTCATTCATTTTTTCATCAATAGTATATCGTACTTTTCAGCATCCCAGTATAATATAACTAATATAATTATAGTAGTCCCACAGAGATCTGCAATAAAAATTTAGGCTTATTTAAGGGAAAGACCATTATTACCAGAAACACTTATTTTTGTGTGAAAAATTTAACAAGAACATGAACCACTAGAATTATTATCAAACAGTATACAAAGTACCCAACAAGTCATATTCAGGTTATCTCATGTGCATTACTCTTCCAACTGTCTTGCATTACTACATATAGGAGTTGGACAAAAATATAGAAACACCATGAGAAATGTAGATTTCGGCACAAATGCATATGCGAGCCACGCCAGCAGGCTGTACTTTTGTATTCGACCGTAAGCAGCACGTGTGCAATGCCCTCAATACATTGCAAATGTCAGTCATGGTCAGGATAGTATTGTGTGTAGTTGTGAGTGCATTATGTCAGAGCTAAGTGAATTTTAAAGTGGGGAAAATTGTTGGTGCTCTTATGTTGGGTGGTTCTGCAACCAACATACCTAAAATGTTTGGTGTTTCCAGAAGCACCGTATCTACGTCTACATAGATCCTCTGCAAATCACATTTAAGTGCCTGGCAGAGGGTTCACTGAACCACCTTCACAATTCTCTATTATTCCAATCTTATATAGCGCATGGAAAGAACAAACACTACACCTTTCCATACAAGCTCTGAATTCCTTTATTTTACCGTGGTGATCGTTTTCTCCCCATGTAGGTCAGTATCAACAAAATATTTTCACATCCGGAGGAGTAAGTTGGCAATTGGAATTTCGTGAGAAGATTCAGTTGCAACAAAAAATGCCTTTCTTTTAATGATGTCCAGCCCAAATTCTGTATCATTACTCTAACACTCTCTCCCATATTTCATGATAATACAAAACGTGCTGCTCTTCTTTGAACTTTTTCAATGTACTCTGTCAGTCCTATCTGGTAAGGATCCCACACTGTGCAACAGTATTCTAAAAGAGGACAGACAAGCGTAGTGTAGGCAATCTCCTTAGTAGATCTGTTACATTTTCTAAGTGTCCTGCCAGTAAAACACAGTCTATGGTTAGCCTTCCCTGCAACACTTTCTATGTGTTCCTTCCAATCTAAGTTGTTCACAACTGTAATACATAGAAATTTAGTTGAATTTATGCCCTTTAGATCAGACTGATTTATCGTGTAGCCAAAGTTTAACGGATTCCTTTTAGCACTCATGTGGATGACCTTGCACTTTTCGTTGTTTAGGCTCAACTGCCAATTTTCGCACCATTCAGATGTCTTTTCTAAATCGTTTTGCAATTTGTTTTGACCTTCTGATGACCTTATTAGTCGATAAATGACAGCATCATCTGCAAACAACCAAAGACTGCTGCTCAGATTGCCTCCCAAATAGTTTAAATAGATAAGGAAAAGCAAAGGGCCTATACACTACCTTGGGGAAAGCCAGAAATCACTTCTGTTTTACTCGATGACTTTTGTCACTTACTATGAACTGCAACCTCTCTGACAGGAAATCACATATACAGTCACATAACTGAGACGATATTCCATAAGCAAGCAATTTCACTACAAGCCACTTTTGTGGTACAGTGTCAAAAGCCTTCCGGAAATCCAGAAATACGGAATCAATCTGAAATCCCTTATCAATAGCACTAGATATGTACTACATACAAGGAAAGCAGGAAAATGCCATCCTCTAAGTAACAACATGGACAAAAATGTGTGCTGAGTGATCTGACATATGGTCATTGAAGAGGATTGTGATGAAAAATAAGAGGACAACAGCTGCAAAAGTCTCTACACAATTTAATGTCACACTCATGAAACCTGTCAGCACCAAAACATCATGAAAGGAGGTTTACAAGCAGGATTTCAGGGTGAACTGGAATTCCAAAACCACCCTTCAGTAATGCAAATGCCTGTAGCAGGAAAACATGGTGCCAAAGCCATGAAACCTGGATGCTCAAACAATTGAAGAAAGGCATTTATGGGTCTTATTGCACTCATTTTGTTTTATAGTTTTCAAAGATCTTTTACATCATAGACAAAAATGTGAAAATTAAAGATGACCAGGAACTACAAGATATTAATTGCATATCTGTGTGTTTTGAGAAAAAAATTATCTGGCATTAAAAATGAAATTTTAGGAACAGACACATGGCAGTTTGAAATTTTGGACCCATGCAGGTTTAAAAGTGAAAGTTAATTAAAATGAAATCGAAACTAAGATACATAAAACCTATAAAGTGCAGTCTCTGTGTCATATCTCTCATAGTAAAATTATGCAATACCAGATAGAGCAGGCACTGAGTTGTGAGACAGGTGCCAGAAATATTTTGGCTTTTGGGCAAAGTCCTCCTTCAGAAGTAGAAAACACACATACACTCAGACAACAGCTCACATACATCTCCATTGTCTCCAGGTACAAAGGCCTGGACTGCATATGATGTGAGCACGGATCTAACTGGGCTAGGTAGTGGAGATATGGACGAGGCATGGGACAGAGATGGGGGCAGGATTTGGGGTAGGGATGGCGGAATGTGCTACTGCTGCCTTTGGGATTGTGCAGGGATGCAGTGGGGACAGGATAGGGCTGCTAGGTGCAGTATTGCATCGGGAAGCTGTGCTTGGAGAGTATGGGGAGGGGGCGGGGGTGACAAGAGGGAGGGAGAGAGAGAAACAGAGAAATGGAAAAGACTGTATAGGTACATTGGAAGAATAGACACATGTGTAATACCGAAACAGGAATAAGAAGGGGAGGGTGTGGAGATAGGCAGGTGGAGAACAGGGACTAAGGAAGGTTTAGGACAGGGAATAGGGATGGTTGAACCATAGGGATTACAGCAAGAAACAATATGTTGTAGGGAGGATTCCCACTTGCATAATGCAGGGAAGCTCATGTACTGGGAAGAATATAGATGACATCAGCTGTAACGCAATCATTAAGGTGAAGTCATCATGTCCGTGTCAGCATGTTCACTGACTGGGTGGTCCAATGTTCACTCGGCACAGTTTGGTGGGAGCATTATGTATAGAGACTGCTAGTTAGTTGTCATATCCATGTAGAATGTAGCACAGTGACTTTGGCTAAGTTTGTGGATCACATGGCTGCTTTCACAAGTAGCCCTGCCAGTAATGGGGTATAGGAGATGCCTGTGACAAGGAATAGGTGGTAGTAGGAGGATGTATGGGACAGGTCTTGCATCTGATCTATTGTAGGGATATGAGCCTCAGACAACGGGTTGGGAGTAGGAGTGGAGAAGGGATGCACAAGGGTATTGCACAGGTTTGGTGGGCAGTGGAATATCACTGTGGGAGATATGGGAAGAATATCGGGGAGGATATTCCTCCTTTCAGGGCAGGATGAGAGGTAGTCAAAACCCTGGCGGAGAATGTGATTCAGTTGCTCTAGTCCAGGGTGGTACTGAGTCAAGAGAGGACTGCTCCTTTGTAGCTGGACTATGGGTATAAGGGGATGGTATGTGACTGGTGGGATAAGATACGGGAGATTTCTTTCTGGAATAGGTGAATAGTGATACAGAATAGGGAGGCATGCATAAAATATATAATGGAAACTGACTAAAAATTGCCACTTAAATAATTTAAAAAATTGGAAAGAATAATTGAAAGAATTGGAAGGTACACATATCCTGAGTGAACTTTAACTGGCACTAATACCAACCGAACTTTGAATTTAATACATATATTCAGCATTTAAATTTACATACTTCTCTTTCTTGCTACCACCATTGTGCATACAGCTTAGTGTGACAATATTGGTTCTGTATTGCCCCTCCTCAGCTCACACAAATTCTTCTTGTCTGCCTCAATCCTCTTGATGCAGGATGAAATGATGAACAGACAGTTATGATCGGCATGGATGTACGAATTAACTTAGCTTTCCTAATAACTTTTTGTAACACTTCTTTAATGTATGGTTGAAATACACATTTTTTAATGGTTTTAACTGGTCAGAACTCGTCTTACGACCACCTGCTACCACTTATAGAGACAAACAGGTGAATGTCTAGATATTAAAAAACTGAAGAGCATATCTCTACTTGTTTTGTTTGTGACCCAATAGTAATGCTGGTGCAAAATAACTTATAATTTTATATATATCTTACATGGATAAAAAGTAAACAAGAGAAATAATAATAATAATAATAATAATAATAATATAATTCATTACAATTGACCCCCCCCCCCCCCCACTCCCCACCCTGTGCACTGATGTCATATGGAGGCGCATACTGTCTGGGCTTAATTCCCTTTTTATGAGTTGATAACTCCGGCAAGTATGGACATGGCCATGGCCTTTATTTTTCAGCCATTGCAGCTATCTTATATGGTTATCAATTTATATAGGCATGTCAGCTTCCTTTAACACATACATACATAACTTTTCTTTCGTAACAAAGTGCTTGCTGTAACTGCATATTCTCATTATTGTCAGTCAAAATTTGCCCAGTGTTTAGCTTGCAAAGCATGTGCAAGCAAATCAATGTCCGTTACCATCCCAGCTCGCTTTCACATGTTTAATGCAAAGTCAGGGTGCCCATGTCATGCGTTTACAGAAGCCTTCATTCCACAAATTCGTGAAGCTCGTGTTCAACGCCATGATCCTTTGTGAAATCTTTGATGCGGTGACAACTGGTTTCCATATCAGCAGCCCGAGGAATGTATTTTACCTTGTCACTCTCACTTATTCAGTGGAGACACTAGCCGTACATCCGGTACATTGGACATCTGTTGACAAGGTAAATTTCTTGTCCCTTTTATGACAGAAAATTCATGTTTTTACACCGTCAAGCACAGAAAATTGATCTTGGAGTATTGTCATCTTTAGTTCATCACGCACACACTCACATATCTCACACGCACACTTAACACTTTCCAGGCAGATTTTGTATGTTTTTGTATTCTGTTTTTGAGTGTCTGTCATACTGTTGTATTACACAAACTTTCTGTAGTGTCCTTCCCACGTCCTATACACACAACAACAAAAAATACAAATGCAGCTACAAAAATAAACTTATCCTATTCATTTGCTGACATGGCATTTTTGTTGCTTGTGTATATTATAGTCTGATTCTCATTTTTAGTACATTTTGTTAAATTATAATTTTGTTACATTGTTCAATTCCAATTATATAAGTACACTTTTTACTCTTGTTTGGCTTTACATTCTTTACATAACATTCATACAATAATAGTCTGTTTTCCTTTATAGCAAAAGTTGGCAAATATCTCATTTCAATTTACAGTGACTTCTTGTTGAAGCATATTTATAAGTTTCAAAGAATTAAAGAAGTGAACAGTAGTCATGGCAATAGATTCCACATGCTGCTCAAATAACTACGGGTGGCCTCACCTCCCCAGCATTCTCCAGGAAGGATCTACACACTACAGGGTTGAGGAAAGTTCATGGAAAGGCATTTATGGACTCAGTTACATTTCGTTGCTGGTATTAACTCTGTTCCCAAGAACAAAATAGTTTGTTGTTTCGAAACACAACACAAACCTGACAATACAAAACATGGCAAATACTTATTCAGTGTTTAAAAGTGCAGCTCAATATTTACTTGTTATGTTCATTGTATAAATGATAACCATTTCACATGATGAGGTATACAGAGTTCTATCGTCAATACAACATGTTACGTACAATGAGTGTAAACCAGTATTTACATAAATATGAGGGTGAGTCAAATGAAAACCTTAAATTTGTAATAACAAATCAAAATATCACGCCGTTATCCTGTAAGTTGGTAAGTGTGCTAAAAACTGCCTGCAGAATGGCCTGTAGGTGGCAGCATTGTGCAGATGCACACATACCGTCGCAGTATCAGTGTAAAGATGGCCGCCCCACTTGCGACTTGCACCAGGGAAGAACAGCATCCTGTTATTTGGTTTTTGCATAGTGAAGGTGTGAAACCTATTGAAATTCATCGACGAATGAAGGTTCAGTACGGTGATGCATGTTTGTCACAGCAGCAAGTCTATGAATGGAGTAGAAAGTTCACAAATGGTGTGACTTCTGTGGTAGATGCTCCTTGTCCAGGTCAGGCACAACGGGTTGTGACTCCACACAACATTGCAGCAGTTGAAGCCATAGTGAAGGAAAACTGCTGAGTGACACTGAATGACATTGCAGCATGTTTACAGATTAGTCATGGGTCAGCACACCACACTGTGCATGATGTGCTCCAGTTTCACAAAGTGTCTGCAAGATGGGTGCCATGGCAGATGTCTCCTGAAATGAGAGAATGTGTTGATCCTTGTGAAGTACTTCTTCGGTGCTTTGAACAAGAAGGTGATGGCTTCCTCGCAAGAATCGTAGCTGGGGACGAAACATGGGTTCACTTCCACAAACCAGAAATGAAGAGAGTGCGCAAGGAATGGCACCATTCCTCATCACCAAAACCAAAGAAGTTTCGAACAGAACCATTAGCAGTGAAGGTTATGCTGACTCCCTTTTGGGACGAAAAAGGTGTCATTTTTGGAGCATTACATACCTAGAGGGACCACTGTCACCAGTGCATCACACACAGATCTCCTAAAAAACCATCTGCAGCCTGCAATCAAATCAAAGTGACATGGATTGCTGTGAGCAAGTGTCCTTTTGCAACATGATAATGCAAGGCCCCACACTGCTTGTACAACAGTTGAAACAATCACAGACCTGCATTTTGAGTGTCTTTCTCATCCACCATACTCACCATACCTTGCCCCAAGTGATTTCCATATGTTTGGAGCACTCAAAGACGCAGTGGGAGGAAAGAAGTTCCACTCTGATAAAGAGGTACTCCACGTGATGCATGAGTGGTTGCGCAGACAACCAAAAGAATTTTTTTCTAAAGGAATTAATGCGCTTTGTAAGCACTGGAGGACATGCATTGAGTGTGGGAGAGATTATGTAGAAAAGTGATACAGCTTTGTACCACTTCTGCACAATAAATAATATTTAAAAAAATATTTAAGGTTTTCATTTGACTCATCCTCATAACAAATGTGCATAAAAATTTCAATGTAAATCAGGTGTTTAATGCTTTCGTGGGTAGATGACACTTACAGTAGTTAAGTTTCGACTCCTTGTTCAGCATCATATATGTGCAACTGTTTTATTCTACATATATTTTCACACTATCATATTCATACATATCATAAACTTGCAACTATATTTACTTGCAGTGCAGTCATTTCTTATGTTCATTTGGTACCTAGCACTCGGCAAGCATTTATTTTACTCCACTTTAGGATGTGTCAATGCATCATTCCCTGGAAGAAAGTATTTAATACTAACTTAAAACTAAATCTTCACAGATAAGTGTATACTGGCTCGATGGTCACTAATACCTCTTTCATATAATCAACCATGTACTCATTTACTTCAGTTTGCAGTCATGGTATCACAAACTCATTTAATGTCATGGGAGCATCTCTACTTACCTTACAAATCTGAAAGATAGAGTGTATTATAAGCGTGGTGCGATCTCTTATTTAGTTTGCCACTTATATTGTACTAGCTCGTTTACCTGCAGCAAGAGTTTTCTGGTCCCTCAATTGTAATTAGTGCGTACTCTTTCAATGCTTAAATTTGTAATATATAGGTATAATGTATAGAGTAGCATAACTTCAGTAGATATCTCATAGTTTAGGATCCCTTTCCATGTATATAACCCCTTAGCTTTTCTTTGTTTGTGTGCATTGTGTAGATAGCCATAGTTATAGTATAGATTCTCCATTAATTTTCTATGTCCCTTTTTATACAGTAGGCTTCAAAAATACTAGTGCAAGCTGTAGCTCATAGGGTTTGTTTGCTTTGGGTGCTCCAACACTTTCAGATGTGTCTGTCATTCACGTGTTTGCAGTTTGTTGACTAGCTTTCCCCCCATGTGCATGCACTGTGTTGTTCTGTTACCACTAATGTTGCGGCAAGTGGTGTAGTGCATTGTATGCTACCATGTGTTTCACAGGTTCATCTATTCATTTACAACTTGGCTACATGCAAGGAGAAGTGTTGTGTTTAACATATTGTCATCTCTAGAAACATCAAAGTAAACTTTTTCCTTGTTACATACACTCACTCTATCATTTACACATTTGACATATAAGAAAAAAAACACAAACAAAAATTTTCCTTATCAACTAACAACATAAGTTCTGGAACGTGATATTCCAGCATCCAAAATCTAATATTATTATACAATTCTAATGTTCTGATGACTTAAAGTGTGAGTATGGGTGTGGGTTATACTCATTTATTACCCCAAACCAGATTCCACTTCTTTATGTGGTGACTTACTTGGAATTTTGCAGCCCCTCTTCTTTACGGGATAGTCGGCTGCTAGAAAATCTCTTGCCTTCTTCTCCATCGAATAGCACTAGCCTATTTCTACTTATAAAATGAGTAGACATACAGACTTTCCTTTTTGTCAGTTAATGGTATATTTGACTTTCATGCACAATATAATTCCCACTTTCAACATACATATGTAACATTCTGTAAGTACCTTGTATCATCGAACATTAGAAACAAAATGAGTTACAGTTAAAATAAAGTTGGCTTGACTACCATGACTTTCTTAAAATGAATCAGAAAATACGTCTTGCCTCTAACAAGGCTGAGTCAAGAGTCTACAAGAGTACTTTTTCCACTGCTCTTGTTTCACATAACAATTGTCAATGACACAATAAGCACAGAGCTCCATATAGATTCCACGGTTCTTCCTTACCCACTCACTAACAGGTACTTGTTGGTGATGTTCGACTGCCATGTCTACTTTCTTCTCATGACTGATTTTAGACCTGCACACATGAACATGTGATGTGCAGTGTGAAGGATTTTACCATCCCACACTTGTATCTACACTCCTGGAAATTGAAATAAGAACACCGTGAATTCATTGTCCCAGGAAGTGGAAACTTTATTGACACATTCCTGGGGTCAGATACATCACATGATCACACTGACAGAACCACAGGCACATAGACACAGGCAACAGAGCATGCACAATGTCGGCACTAGTACAGTGTATATCCACCTTTTGCAGCAATGCAGGCTGCTATTCTCCCATGGAGACGATCGTAGAGATGCTGGATGTAGTCCTGTGGAACGGCTTGCCATGCCATTTCCACCTGGCGCCTCAGTTGGACCAGCGTTCGTGCTGGACGTGCAGACCGCGTGAGACGACGCTTCATCCAGTCCCAAACATGCTCAATGGGGGACAGATCTGGAGATCTTGCTGGCCAGGGTAGTTGACTTACACCTTCTAGAGCACGTTGGGTGGCACGGGATACATGCGGACGTGCATTGTCCTGTTGGAACAGCAAGTTCCCTTGCCGGTCTAGGAATGGTAGAACGATGGGTTCGATGACGGTTTGGATGTACCGTGCACTATTCAGCGTCCCCTCGACGATCACCAGTGGTGTACGGCCAGTGTAGGAGATCGCTCCCCACACCATGATGCCGGGTGTTGGCCCTGTGTGCCTCGGTCGTATGCAGTCCTGATTGTGGCGCTCACCTGCATGGCGCCAAACACGCATACGACCATCATTGGCACCAAGGCAGAAGCGACTCTCATCGCTGAAGACGACACGTCTCCATTCGTCCCTCCATTCACGCCTGTCGCGACACCACTGGAGGCGGGCTGCACGATGTTGGGGCATGAGCGGAAGACGGCCTAACGGTGTGCGGGACCGTAGCCCAGCTTCATGGAGACGGTTGCGAATGGTCCTCGCCGATACCCCAGGAGCAACAGTGTCCCTAATTTGCTGGGAAGTGGTGGTGCGGTCCCCTACGGCACTGCGTAGGATCCTACGGTCTTGGCGTGCATCCGTGCGTCACTGCGGTCCGGCCCCAGGTCGACGGGCACGTGCACCTTCCGCCGACCACTGGCGACAACATCGATGTACTGTGGAGACCTCACACCCCAGGTGTTGAGCAATTCGACGGTACGTCAACCCGGCCTCCCGCATGCCCACTATACGCCCTCGCTCAAAGTCCGTCAACTGCACATACGGTTCACGTCCACGCTGTCGCGGCATGCTACCAGTGTTAAAGACTGCGACGGAGCTCCGTTTGCCACGGCAAACTGGCTGACACTGACGGCGGCGGTGCACAAATGCTGCGCAGCTAGCGCCATTCGATGGCCAACATCGCGGTTCCTGGTGTGTCCGCTGTGCCGTGCGTGTGATCATTGCTTGTACAGCCCTCTCGCAGTGTCCGGAGCAAGTATGGTGGCTCTGACACACCGGTGTCAATGTGTTCTTTTTTTCCATTTCCAGGAGTGTAGAATATCATGTGTTCGAGACAGTAGAAGGCTGAGTGGTTCCAGAATGTACACAGAAATTCTCGAATCACTACAATATATACAACTTGGAAGGTATACCTACCTTGATCATATCTGATAAAGCAGGTGTTGTTCAAGCTCATGCCTCACTCTACTCCAAGGTCACAGAGTGGGGGCCTACCATGACCAGTTTAAGTATTCTGGCGTCGCAGTGGCATCGGTCTCTGGATAAGGCAGAACTTCCACTATGTAGACTGTTGGTGTTTGATTACACAAATTAATATCCTGTGAGCTTCTTGACTGAAATTCTCTCGGCCTCTGCTCATTATTCATCATATGTGTGTTACATTGCTGGCAAAATTCAGCTGTCTGTGGGTTATTCGGTTGTCTGTTATTGTTTTGCATTTGCCAGTAACTTGTGTCTGTACATATGAACGTGCTGGCCATATACTATTTGCCCATTATAGATGTTTTTGTTAAACTTTGCCCATTTCTTTTATATCTGCCTTTGAATTTACAGCTTTCTCCATTGCCGTTGTGATTACCGTAACCATTACCATAGGTTTGTGTGACATAAAGTTGCCCTCTATGTTGTACTATGAATTCATTGTTTACTTGTTGGTCTGTAAATCTATGTGGCGCTATTGGCGTATTAACATGCTTGGGTTGTACTAGTCTCTCTTTGTATATCAAATCTATTGAGTCCAGTACAGATAGAAAGTATTCAGTGTCATGTTCTGGGATTGTACCGAGTTTTTCCCTAATGTGGGCAGGAAGATGGCTCTTTAAATTTTTCAGTATATCTACTTGAGATACCAGGTTCATCCAGTATCTAGTTTCATTCAAATATTTTTCAAAATATCCCCTTAAGCTTCCATACTTGCTATTGAATGGCTCTGGGTTGAATACTTCATGTCTGAGCCTCTCTTGTATGGCCTCAGACCAATACTTATCCAGAAATGCTCTCTCAAACCATTCATAATAGTGGCAACATTCCACCATGTCTGTAGCCCGTAGCAGGATGTCATCCTGTGTGTATCCAACAACAAATCAAATTTACTGGGCTTTGGACCAGGTACAAGGTAAAACATTTCAAAATGCTCTGATAAAGACTACAGGGTATGTTCTTTTCCTGTCAAAAGTAAATAATGGGAACTATCAATGCCTAAGTAATGTTGACAAACACACTACGCAGTCAGTGGCATGTATGTTTATGTTCACTTACATAGCGCATGGCAACTGCGCTTGCTCGACAGGTGCAACTGCTGGCAAGTGTGGTTGCATTGTGCAACCTTTGCTGTTTTCCTTCAACAAGCTAACCCCATATTGTGGGTAAACAGAGAAAGTATCTAACTTCTCCAAAAGCATAGGTTTGTTTTCTGTCATAAGTTGTTTTGGAATGTCAGTAGTTTAGCAACACTGTCTCATAAGCTTTCCTCTGCTTCCTTTAAATCCTAATGTGTTTTAGCTAGAAGTTGACTTTCTTTCTCTTTTAGAGCTTCTTCTACAGTATCTACATAAATTTTGAACACTCTGACACTACCTTTACTGCAAGGGTGCTGACCTTATCCAGATTCCGGGCCTCAGCTTTTTCAGTTATTTCCTTTACATCTGCACAAAACTTATCTCTCTGTTTTCTGGAAAATTCTGATTCTAAACTTAACTGGTCTACTCTTAGATGCAATTTGTATATTTTTGTAGGTAGGTTCTTTCATGCATCTTGCAGCTTGCTGACTGTGTTCGTCACATTTTTTACTGACGTTTCCACTTGGGATTGAGTCTCCTAAATTTGAGAATATTCTTCACTAAGGTTTTGTAAGTCATCTGCAAGTTGTCCCTGTTTACAGTCTACAGGTGTTACTTTTTCGATTAACATATTTATATTGTGGGACATGTCAGTAATTATTTCTTGTTTTACGAGGAGCTATCCAAAATTTTCGAGACTGGTGATGCCATCTGTTGAAAACCATACCTTTGGACAAATGGTCACCATAACCCTCGAAGTAGTTCCCATCTGCATGTACACACCAGTTCCAGTGCTTCTGCCACTGCTCAAACATTTTCTGGAAGTCGGGTTCTTTGAGGATGTTTATTACCACCAGTGATGCTTCTTGAATCCTCTCTAGTGTCCAACCGACAGCCTTCCAACTTGAGTTTCAGTTTTGGGAATAGCTTGAAGTCGTAAGATGCCAAATCTGATGAGTACAGTGGGTGGGGTATAACTGCCATGTTGTTTCTTGCCAAAAAGGTCCTGGTGAGCAAGAGTAATAGAAGGCAGATTTCAGTCTACCTAACAGATCAAAACGAAAATTTCTGTTCTGACACTGACAATGTTGAGTGTTTATGGAAAACATTTAAGGCAATCATAAAATGCGTTTTAGACAGGTACATGCCGAGTAAAACTGTGAGGGATGGGAAAAACCCACCGTGGTTCAACAACAAAGTTAGGAAACTATTGCGAAAGCAAAGAGAGCTTCACTCCAAGCTTAAACGCAGCCAAAACCTCTCAGACAAACAGAAGCTAAACGATGTCAAAGTTAGCGTAAGGAGGGCTATGCATGAAGCAATCAGTGAATTCGAAAGTAAAATTCTATGTACCGACTTGACAGAAAATCCTAGGAAGTTCTGGTCCTACGTTAAATCAGTAAGTGGCTCAAAACAGCATATCCAGTCACTCCGGGATGATGGTGGCATTGAAACAGAGGATGACACGCGTAAAGCTGAAATACTAAACACCTTTTTCCAAAGCTGTTTCACAGAGGAAGACCGCACTGCAGTTCCTCCTCTTAATCCTCGCACAAATAAAAAAATGGCTGACATCAAAATAAGTGTCCAAGGAATAGAAAAGCAACTGGAATCACTCAACAGAGGAAAGACCACTAGACCTGATGGGATACCAATTCGATTCTACACAGAGTACTCGAAAGAACTTGCCCCCCTTCTAACAGTCGTGTACCGCAAGTCTCTAGAGGAATGGAAGGTTCCAAATGATTGGAAAAGAGCACAGGTAGTCCCAGTCTTCAAGAAGGGTCGTCGAGCAGATGCGCAAAACTATAGACCTATATCTTTGACGTCGATCTGTTGTAGAATTTTAGAACATGTTTTTTGCACGAGTATCATGTTGTTTTTGGAAACCCAGAATCTACTCTGTGGGAATCAACATGGATTCCGGAAACAGCGATCCTGTGAGACCCAACTCGCTTTATTTGTTCATGAGACCCAGAAAATATTAGATACAGGCTCCCAGGTAGATGCTATTTTCCTTGACTTCCGGAAGGCATTCGATACAGTTCCGCACTGTCGCCTGATAAACAAAGTAAGAGCCTAGGAATATCAGACCAGCTGTGTGGCTGGATTGAAGAGTTTTTAGCAAACAGAACACAGCATGTTGTTATCAATGGAGAGACGTCTACAGACGTTAAAGTAACCTCTGGCGTTCCACAGGGGAGTGTTATGGGACCATTGCTTTTCACAATATATATAAATGACCTAGTAGATAGTGTCGGAAGTTCGATGTGGCTTTTCGCGGATGATGCTGTAGTATACAGAGAAGTTGCAGCATTAGAAAATTGTAGCGAAATGCAGGAAGATCTGCAGCGGATAGGCACTTGGTGCAGGGACAGGCAACTGACCCTTAACATAGGCAAATGTAATGTATTGCGAATACATAGATAGAAGAATCCTTTATTGTATGATTATATGATAGCGGAACAAACACTGGTAGCAGTTACGTCTGTAAAATATCTGGGAGTATGCGTGCGGAACGATTTGAAGTGGAATGATCATATAAAATTAATTGTTGGTAAGGCGGGTACCAGATTGAGGTTCATTGGGAGAGTCCTTAGAAAATGTAGTCCATCAACAAAGGAGGTGGCTTACAAAACACTCATTCGACCTATACTTGAGTGTTGCTCATCAGTGTGGGTTCCGTACCAGGTGGGGTTGATGGAGGAGATAGAGAAGATCCAAAGAAGAGCGGTGCATTTCGTCACAGGGTTATTTGGTAACCGTGATAGCGTTACGGAGATGTTGAGCAAACTCAAGTGGCAGACTGTGCAAGAGAGGCGCTCTGCATCGCGGTGTAGCTTGCTCGCCAGGTTTCGAGAGGCTGCGTTTCTGGATGAGGTATCGAATATATTGCTTCCCCCTACTTATACCTCCCGAGGAGATCACGAATGTAAAGTTAGAGAGATTTGAGTGTGCACGGAGGCTTTCAGACAGTCGTTCTTCCCGCGAACCATACGCAACTGGAACAGAACAGGGAGGTAATGACAGTGGCACGTAAAGTGCCCTCCGCCACACACCATTGGGTGGCTTGCGGAGTATAAATGTAGATGTAGATGTAGATGTAGACGTGTGGCAGGGTGCGTTGTCGTGATGCAGCAGCCAGTTACCTTGACGCCAAAGTTCAGGCCATCGTCCCTGCACGGTTTCACAGAGCCATCACAAAACATCACAGTAGTACACAGAATTCATGGTTTGGTTGGGTGGGACAAATTCTTTGTGCACAATTCTTTTGCTCTTCACTTTGCTCTTCACCTATCTCGCTTTTTTGGGTCTTGGAGAGCCTGAGCTCTTCCACTGGGACAATTGTTGTGCTTTTCCCGAGATTCGCACAGGATTTGATACACACATGCTGTTCTGTTCACGGATCCATCGTAAAATCGCCACACACCAAACACAGAGCATTATGGAAATCACTGTGGACACGCCACTTGGCACACTGATGCAGCTCTCGCCACCTAGTGGTGCAAAGATCTACTACTCCTACTTTCCAGATGGCAGCACCAGTCCCAAAAATTTTGGATTCCACCTCATAGTTGTTTACCGAGCTCTGTCAAATTTCAGGATAATTCGTCAGATAATTCAGTGCGTATAGTTTTGCTCACCTCACTGAACTGTGGACTCATACTGTTCTTGAAATTGTTAAATGCCTGATTTTGCTGTGTAAGCTGTTGTCCTATATTTTCCTGACATTTTGTGAACTGCTGTGTAAACTGTTGTCCTATATTTTCCTGATATCTTGTGAACTGATGTGTAAACTGTTGTGTTATTAGTTGCACGAGTTATGTCAAATTGTATGTCTCACTAGTATTTACATTGCTTTTATGAACTGTTTCCTGTTCTTGTGTTTGCAACGACGTGAACAAATAACCAAAGAAATTTTGCCCATCTCACGCTTCAGTTTCACTATTTGAAAAAATGTTTCCCAATGTAAACCGAGACATTCTCTTCAATCGTCATAAAAGTGGCATCATGATTAGTTGTATTACCAGTGTCACCAATTTTTAATAGTGGAATGCCAATCTGGTTGTTTTGGTGGCCATCGGCAGTTCACGAGTTGGCGCATTACTTTCAACTGTTGCCAAGCTCGGATTTCTGACATCTTGGCATACTGCATTTTGTAATGAGTTTTCAACAATGGCCATTTCCTTTGACTCCATTGTGAACCATATTTAATAAAATTAGGAAAAACAGTTTCCAAACACGAAATTTTGTTTGCATCAGTACTTTTCAATTAAAGCAGATTTATGTGCATATTCATTAATGAGCCTGATTATTCTCTGAAACAGTCTTAAAGAAACTGAATGAATTGTTTTGCACTTTAATGTTGACTTTACACAAATTTTCATCTTTCCTATAGAAATGCACTGTCCATAAAGGATATTAATTGGAAGGAAAAGAGATTATCTACTGCGAGAGGCAGCACCAAGTGCGGCCATATCAGCATACAGTGTAGCAGCTTCCTACCTTTACTACTGAAATCAGCATTCCCAGCGCATCTCGCTTGTAGGCAGAATTTAATTTTAATTTGCTCCTTCAAGTTTTTATTGGTCCCAATCTCATGGGAATCTAAAAATGCAACAAAGGTCTCATTAGTTTCTTGTAACAATAAAAGGATCATTTATCTCAAAAATTATTTTACCTCAACAACAGAAAGGTCTGTCATATTCCTCTCGGCGCTGTCCTTTATGCGGTTGCCATTGAATAGTGGCTGGAATACGGGGAGGGGGGGGTGCATAAAATATAATATATAATGGAAAGTGATTAAAAATTGCTACTTAAATAATTTAAAAAACTGGAGAGAGTAATTGAAAGAATTGGAAGGTACACATACCCTGAATGAACTTTAACTGGCACTGATATCAACAGGCCTTTGAATTTAAGACATATATTCAGCATTTAAATTTACATACTTCTCTTTCTTGTTACCACCATTGTGCACAGAGCTTGGTATGACAATACTGGTTCCAGATTGCCCCTCTCCTGCTCATGCAAAAATTCTTCTTTTTTGCTTTGATCTTCTTGATGCAGGATTCTCGGCACAGGCAAAATGATGAACAGACAGGTATGATCGTCATGATTGTACAAATAAACTTTGATTTTCTAATAACTTTTTATAACACTTCTTTAATGTACGGTTGGAATATACATTTTTAAACAGTATTAACTCGGCAGAATTCATCATACATCTGCCCGCTACCACTTAAAGAGACAAACAGGTGAATATTTAGAAATTAAAAAATTGAAGAGCATATCTCTACTTGTTTTGTACCACTGGTACAAAATAACATATTATTTTATAAATATCTGATATGTCTAAAAAGAAAAGAATGACTGAAATAATAATAATAATATGATTCCTTACACAGGTTACAATTTTGGCTTCCAAAGGGTTCATTGAGACCCTTGGCACATTTGGTGAGGAGGGACTCAACACTACAGATGCAAAGAGCATGAGTGTCTATGCTATATGGAAGGGACTTCTTGGTGTGGAATAGTTGGTTGTTGTTAAAATGGAAGTCTGTTAGTGGTTGGTAGGTTTGATGAGGTTGGAGGCAGTGATACAGCCATCGTTGAGGTGGAGGTTAACGTCAAGGAAGGTGGTTTCTTGGGATGAGCAGGACCAGGTGAAGTGAATGGGGGGAAGACTTTGAAGTTCCAGAGGAATGTGGATAGGGTGTAATCATCCTCAGTCGAATTGATGAAGATGTCATCAATGAAACTGAACCAGGTGAGGGATTTGGGATACTGAGTGGTCAGGAAGGAGTCCTGTAGATGTCCATGAACATGTTAGTATAGGAGGTGCCCACTGCTGCTCCATGGATTTGTTTATTGGTGATGCCCTCCAAGAAGAAGTAACTATGGGCAAGGATTTAGTTGGTGGTGGTTACAAGTAAGTAGGTTAAATGTTTGGGTCAGCTGGGCATTGGGAAAGGTAATGTTCAGTAGTGGCAGTGCCAGTGACGATCAGGGCACTGGGTGGTAAAGGGACGGGAACTGTGGAGAGTTGGTGGAGGAAATGGTTGATATCTTTTACATAGAAGGGTAAATTATGGCAAACAGGCTGAAGGTGTTACTCTACAATGGCAGAGATTCTCTATATCATGGAACAGCGACCAGCCAGAAGGGGGCATCATGGGTAGTTGGGCTTATGAAATTTAGATAGCATGTAGAAGACAGGAGTGCAAGCAGGGGCGGGGAGAGAGATAGACTTAGGGGAGAGGTTCTGGGACATACCTGAAGATTTAAAGTGGGACTGGAGATCTTTCTGTATTTATGGAATGGGGCCACTGTGACAAGGCTTGTACATGGACATATCTCACAACTGGCAGAGTCCTTCGAGTTCATGATCACAGCAGTGACCCATTTGTCAGCAGATAGTATCATAAAGTATCATAAAGTCAGGATTAGGTTCCAGCTGGTGGACTATTCTTTCTGCAAATGTGAGATTGGTTACCATCTTGAGGAATTTAGAGAATGATGGTGAGGAACCTCATGAACCATGGTCCTTGCCGTTGGTGGGGAGGCTTGCGTGCCTCAGCGATACAGATAGCCATACCGTAGGTGCAACCACAACGGAGGGGTATCTGTTGAGAGGCCAGACAAACGTGTGGTTCCTGAAGAGGGGCAGCAGCCTTTTCAGTAGTTGCAAGGGCAACAGTCTGGATGATTGACTGATCTGGCCTTGTAACAATAACCAAAACGGCCTTACCTTGCTGGTACTGCGAACGGCTGAAAGCAAGGGGAAACTACAGCCGTAATTTTTCCCGAGGGCATGCAGCTGTATGATTAAATGATGATGGCATCCTCTTGGGTAAAATATTCCGGAGGTAAAATAGTTCCCCATTCGGATCTCTGGGCGGGGACTACTCAAGAGGATGTCGTTATCAGGAGAAAGGAAACTGGCGTTCTACGGATCGGAGCGTGGAATGTCACATCCCTTAATCGGGCAGGTAGGTTAGAAAATTTAAAAAGGGAAATGGATAGGTTGAAGTTAGATATAGTGGGAATTAGTGAAGTTCAGTGGGAGGAGGAACAAGACTTCTGGTCAGGTGACTACAGAGTTATAAACACAAAATCAAATAGGGGTAATGCAGGAGTAGGTTTAATAATGAATAGGAAAATAGGAATGCGGTTAAGCTACTACAAACAGCATAGTGAACGCATTATTGTGGCCAAGATAGATACGAAGCCCACACCTACTACAGTAGTACAAGTTTATATGCCAACTAGCTCTGCAGATGACGAAGAAATTGAAGAAATGTATGATGAAATAAAAGAAATTATTAAGATTGTGAAGGGAGACGAAAATTTAATAGTCATGGGTGACTGGAATTCGAGTGTAGGAAAAGGGAGAGAAGGAAACATAGTAGGTGAATATGGATTGGGGCTAAGAAATGAAAGAGGAAGCCGCCTGGTAGAATTTTGCACAGAGCACAACATAATCATAACTAACACTTGGTTTAAGAATCATGAAAGAAGGTTGTATACATGGAAGAACCCTGGAGATACTAAAAGGTATAAGATAGATTATATAATGTTAAGACAGAAATTTAGGAACCAGGTTTTAAATTGTAAGACATTTCCAGGGGCAGATGTGGACTCTGACCACAATCTATTGGTTATGACCTGTAGATTAAAACTGAAGAAACTGCTAAAAGGTGGGAATTTAAGGAGATGGGACCTGGATAAACTGAAAGAACCAGAGGTTGTACAGAGTTTCAGGGAGAGCATAAGGGAACAATTGACAGGAATGGGGGAAAGAAATACAGTAGAAGAAGAATGGGTAGCTTTGAGGGACGAAGTAGCGAAGGCAGCAGAGGATCAAGTAGGTAAAAAGACGAGGGCTAGTAGAAATCCTTGGGTAACAGAAGAAATATTGAATTTAATTGATGAAAGGAGAAAATACAAAAACACAGTAAATGAAGCAGGCAAAAAGGAATACAAACGTCTCAAAAATGAGATCGACAGGAAGTGCAAAATGGCTAAGCAGGGATGGCTAGAGGACAAATGTGAGGATGTAGAGGCTTGTCTCACTAGGGGTAAGATAGATACTGCCTACAGGAAAATTAAAGAGACCTTTGGAGATAAGAGAACCACTTGTATGGATATCAAGAGCTCAGATGGAAACCCAGTTCTAAGCAAAGAAGGGAAAGCAGAAAGGTGGAAGGAGTATATAGAGGGTCTATACAAGGGCGATGTACTTGAGGACAATATTATGGAAATGAGAGAGGATGTAGATGAAGATGAAATGGGAGATATGATACTGTGTAAAGAGTTTGACATAGCACTGAAAGACCTGAGTCGAAACAAGGCCCCCGGAGTAGACAACATTCCATTGGAACTACTGACGGCCTTGGGAGAGCCAGTCCTGACAAAACTCTACCATCTGGTGAGCAAGATGTATGAAACAGGCGAAATACCCTCAGACTTCAAGAAGAATATAATAATTCCAATCCCAAAGAAAGCAGGTGTTGACAGATGTGAAAATTACCGAACTATCAGTTTAATAAGTCACAGCTGCAAAATACTAACACGAATTCTTTACAGACGAATGGAAAAACTAGTAGAAGCCAACCTCGGGGAAGATCAGTTTGGATTCCGTAGAAACACTGGAACACGTGAGGCAATACTGACCTTACGACTTACCTTAGAAGAAAGATTAAGGAAAGGCAAACCTACGTTTCTAGCATTTGTAGACTTAGAGAAAGCTTTTGACTATGTTGACTGGAATACTCTCTTTCAAATTCTAAAGGTGGCAGGGATAAACTATAGGGAGCGAAAGGCTATTTACAATTTGTACAGAAACCAGATGGCAGTTATAAGAGTCGAGGGACATGAAAGGGAAGCAGTGGTTGGGAAGGGAGTAAGACAGGTTTGTAGCCTCTCCCCGATGTTGTTCAATCTGTATATTGAGCAAGCAGTAAAGGAAACAAAAGAAAAATTCGGAGTAGGTATTAAAATTCATGGAGAAGAAATAAAAACTTTGAGGTTCGCCGATGACATTGTAATTCTGTCAGAGACAGCAAAGGACTTGGAAGAGCAGTTGAATGGAATGGACAGTGTCTTGAAAGGAGGATATAAGATGTACATCAACAAAAGCAAAACAAGGATAATGGAATGTAGTGTAATTAAGTCGGGTAATGCTGAGGGAATTAGATTAGGAAATGAGACACTTAAAGTAGTAAAGGAGTTTTACTATTTGGGGAGCAAAATAACTGATGATGGTCGAAGTAGAGAGGATATAAAATGTAGGCTGGCAATGGCAAGGAAAGCGTTTCTGAAGAAGAGAAATTTGTTAACATCCAATATTGATTTAAGTGTCAGGAAATCATTTCTGAAAGTATTTGTATGGAGTGTAGCCATGTATGGAAGTGAAACATGGACGATAAATAGTTTGGACAAGAAGAGAATAGAAGCTTTCGAAATGTGGTGCTACAGAAGAATGCTGAAGATTAGATGGGTAGATCACATAACTAATGAGGAAGTATTGAATAGGATTGGGGAGAAGAGAAGTTTGTGGCACAACTTGACCAGAAGAAGGGATCGGTTGGTAGGACATGTTCTGAGGCATCAAGGGATCACCAATTTAGTATTGGAGGGCAGCGTGGAGGGTAAAAATCATAGAGGGAGACCAAGAGATGAATACACTAAGCAGATTCAGAAGGATGTAGGTTGCAGTAGGTACTGGGAGATGAAAAAGCTTGCACAGGATAGAGTAGCATGGAGAGCTGCATCAAACCAGTCTCAGGACTGAAGACCACAACAACAACAACATGGTGAGGAAATTCCAGAATGTTAACAGAGGGAGATTTGATGGCAGCGAGGTTGGATCACTGTTGAATGGGGGATTCAAGTAAATCAGGCACGGTTGAAAACTGGTTTTTGATTGAGCTTGATCAGTAGCATTTGTGGCAAAAAAGTGTTTCCACTGTAGGGACCAATAGGTCTTTAACAACTCCAGCATGATTGAACTTGAAAGTGGGGCAAAAGGAAAGGAATGATATGTGTGTGGGACTGAGGATTACAGAGGGCAGGTTCATGGTTGTTTTGTGGGCCTGTTAGGCTCTGGGTTCTTTAGGGTGGTAAGAGGGAGTTTCTGAAGGTGTGGTAAATACAGTAATTTTGCAAGGCAGGATTTGGTGGCTAGACCAGGATGCAAGATAGGTCTGAAGGAGGCTCTTGTAGTGGTGCTGGATAGTGGTAGCCCAAGGTGGTAGCATGAGTGAAGAGATTGGACAGTTCTGACATAGCATTGTGCATGCTGCTCTAATTCCTGGATGACAAAGGTTTCAATCTGGAAGATGGAATGCAGGAATTTGGAATTGGAATCAGGAGAATTTTATGGACGAGAAGGAGCTATTGCAAGAAGGTTTGACCCTGATTTATATGGTTTCGCAGAACTAGTTTGGTGAGGTTATGGGCTGACAGTCATTCTTGAAGGAGGGGTAGCACATGGAGATAGGGAATTTGATAGTCAGGGAACCTGAAGCGATTCCACGTGCTAGGCAACATTGCAGGAACAGTACGTGGCACTGGATTCTGATTAGGGATAGGGAAAAGTTTTTGTATTGGAGCAGATGCAAAAATCAAGGATAACATTTGAAAATATGTAAGAATTACCTAAAAATTAATTAGAAAATCAGAAAATGATGAAACGGATGAAATACAGTGAAAAGACTTGAAACCTAATAAACTGGGGCTTATAATGAAAAATGAAGATGAATTAAAATGGTTGAGGAAATGGGATGAAATCAAAGTGACAACCACTGTACCACATTCTATGTGGGCATGACAGCCAATAAGCTATTTGTCTGCTTGATTCATCAAACTGTAGCCAAAGACAATTGGACCACGCAGCTGCTAAGTTATGCTCCCAAAGGTTGCACTATCATATTCCCCCATCCTCATCCTCCTAATCTTCCCCCTCCCTGGCCCCAGCCTCTTCCTTAACCCCACTACCCCCCCCCCCCCCCCCAGCAAGATTGATGTTCTGTCATATGCAGTCACATCTGAGTACCTGGAGACAATGGAAAGTTGTTGTTGTGTGTATGTGTGCGTGTCTTCTACTTCTGAAGAATGACTTTGTCTGGAAGGTGAACTATTTCTAGCATTCTTTTGCATTGTGCCAGTCTGCAACTCAAATCCACCTCTATGTGGAGAGTAGTAATCTATCCTTTCAATATTGTTGTTATTCAAACTGAATGAAACATCATATGCCTGAAATTCATAACTCAGTCCTAGAGTTTCAGATCTTCTTTTTAATATATGTACACTTCAAATGAAACTAAGTCACAGATTTTTAGTGTCCTGTGGCACACAAACAACAGTAGCATATGACAGTATGTTCTTCAGTACAGATCCACTACACTGAATTGGTTGAAATTATCTGTGTAATGTCAATGAGAAGAGAACCCATCATGTACCTAGTGTAATGTAGCAGACCAGGAAACACTATAGTGAAGTGGCTGATGCTGGGGTGATGTACATCTCAGTACATAGGCAGTAAAAAAAAGTTTTATAAATTACTGTTAGCACTGTCATTCTTAATTCCTCTAAACATGAATTTACAGATGCTTGAAAAGCACACTACTGGAAATGATATCATTATTACTTTACAGAAAACTACTTTCATAGAACTGAAGCACCAGTGTAGTGTGTGACAGCTTGTGTATCCCAGAGCAAAAACACTGTCAACAGTTGCAAATAAGTTTGACTATAGTATTAGGTGTGACCTGGATGTAATAGGTGCAGCAACAGCTCACACTTGTGTGGGGTTTGTGGGTGTTTTGCAGCGCCATGACCAGCCCTGGGTTAATATGGCTGTCAACCGTGTTAACGGAGAGCTGGGGTGGGGGGTTACTGTTGGCAGAAACTAAATCTCATATCTGTGCTGCACCTGTTGATGCAATTGGGAGGTGCGGTTACACTACTCATGGCCCGCACCTGAATAGGAGGGGGAAGGATAAAATAGTTGATCTTCTTGCAGAAAATGTAAGGGGGGCCACACGAACACAAGATAAAATACCTATGATTACTGGAGTCAGAGGGACACATTTTTTAGGTTAGAGTCAGGTTACAGACAGAGAGTATTGAAAGAGATTAAAACAGAACAGTGCCATAATGTCTGTAGCAGTATCCAAAGAAATAAAATTTGTGTGTTTCATCAGAACATTAGAGGACTGAAAAATAAGGTAGATGAACTTCTTGTATGCCTAGAAAATGGGGTAAATTCTGAAGGTATAGATGTTTTATGTCTCTCTTAACACCATGTAACTGCAGGGATGGAGAAGTTAAATTTAAGGGATTACTGATTAGCATCTTATTCATGTAGAGTCAACATGGAAAAAGGAGGAGTTGCTACTTATATAAAAACTGGACACAAAGTCAAAAATATTGAAACAAATAGTTTTTGTGTAGATCAGATTCTTGAAGCATGTGCTTGTGAATTGCTACTGCAATATACTTCTATAGTATATTGGAAACAAATAAGCCCTCGGTCACAAATATTAAGTCAAAATTGACCTGGTTTCAATGCTACTATGAGCATCATCTTCAGAATTAGACTAATTGTTCTAAAACATATTAGGTATATAGGACAGTAATAAAATTATAGTTTGTACTGACTGGAAAAGATGCAGTACTTACAATTCACATATGTACCTAATATGTTTTAGAACAGTTAGTCTAATTCTGAAGACCAGGTCAATTTTGACTTAATATTTGTGACCGAGGGCTTATTTGTTTCCAGTATAATTCTGACATGGTCACTGAACCTCAGCAGCTATGTTCAAAGTTTTACTTCTATAGTAACTGTAACAATCTACAGATCCCCTCACGGTAACTTTCAGCTATTCATGAAAAATCTTGAGGCATTATTGAGCTACCTGTCAGACAAAAAGAAGCAGTTAGTGGTTTGTGGTTATTTTAATGTAGATTTCTTAAAAGATACAGATAGGAAAAATAGCTAGAATCTTTGTTTGGTTGTTTCAGTCTAGTATCTGTTGTAAATTTTCCAACTCGTGTGCAGTGGGATAGTAGGTCACTTTTCGATAACATTTTCATAGACAGTGTTCAGGCAGAAAAAATTAATGTGTACCCAGTTGTTAATGGGCTATCTGATCATGATGCACAGTTAAGGGAAATAACACATATAGCACCTTACAGGATTCAGGCAGGTTCATACAAGGCAGGGAGGCATATTAATGTGAACAGGATACAGAGCTTTAAGTGCAGCCTAGAAGAGGTAGAATGGGATGAAGTATACACAGAAAATGATGCTGATGCCAAGTTCAATTTATTCCACCGTAAATTTGTCTCAGTATTTGAGAGTTGCTTTCCTGAAACATTAGCCAAAAAAGCCATTACAGAGTCAACTAAGCCATGGATTACTAAGGGAATTAAGATATCTTGTGAGAGGAAGAGGGAAATATATGGACAGGCCAGAATAAGTATGGATCCAATGTTACTTGCTTACTACAAAAGATACTGTAATATTTTAAGGAAAGTCATTAAGAAGTCGAGAAGCTTATGTATTCTGACAGAAATTACTAATGCAGATAGTAAGATTAAAACTATATGTAATATTGTCAAACGGGAGACAGGCCTGCCTGACAGTGCACAGCATACCATAGCAATAAAGTTAAATGATGATGTTATGAGTGATAATTCACAAGTTGCAAGTATTTTTAACAATCACTTTCTGAATGGAGCAGCAAAAATACGGTTAAAGGGTTCAGTTGAAGAAGCAAAAAAAATGTTAAAAATGTCATTACCCTGGACTTTGGGCCTTTAGAAATAGCACCAACATCTCCCACTGAAATTAAGGGAATTATAAATATATTGAAAAACAAGAGCTCATGTGGTGTTGATGGAGTATCTAAAAGAATGTCGAAGTGCTGTTCTAACTTAATAAGTGGAGTCCGTAGCGATATACGTAATGCTTCGTTTGCACAGGGAATTTTTCCAGAAAGATTGAAATACACAATTGTCAAACCCCTTCATAAGAAAGGGGACAAGAGTGACTTAAGTAATTATAGAGCAATCTCATTGCTGACTTCATTTTCTAAAATATTCAAAAAAGTTACGTATACAAGAGTAGTCTCACATTTAAGTGAAAATAATTTACTCAGCATGTCACAGTTCGGATTCCAGAAGGGTTACTCGACTGAGAATGCTATCTACACATTTACCTATCAAATAGTACAAGCCCTAAATAACAAATTATCGCCAGTTGGTATTTTTTGTGATCTCTCCAAGGCATTTCACTGTGTGGATCATGTCACACTCTTAGAAAACCTCAGGTTTTATGGAATTGAAGGCTATACACACAGCTGGTTTGAATCGTACTTAATGAACAGAAAGCAAAAGGTTGTGCTGAATAGCAAAAATAATGTTGGGAGGGTGGTAGATTCTAGTGAATGGGGAGTTATCACAAAGGGAGTCCCACAGGACTCAATTTTAGGTCCTCCACTGTTCCTTATTCATGTCAATGACCTTCCACTTAACGTTCAGCAAGTGAAACTAGTACTTTTTGCAGATGACATGAGAGTTATAAAAAATCCCATTCCAGAAAAAGCAGCTGAAGATACTGTTAAGGATGTCTTTCAAAGAATTATTAAGTGGATCTCAGAAAATGGACTCACCTTTAGTTTTGAAAAAAAAAAAAAAAAACTCACTATATTCAGTTCTGTACACCAACAGAGTCATACAGACAATTGATGTTGCATATGAACAGGGCTCAGTTAACAGGGTAGATATCTCCAAATTTTTGGGTGTTCACATTGATGACAACTTGAACTGGAAGAAGCATATTACTGAGCTTCTCAAACAACTAAGTTCAGCTTCTTTCGCTCTTCGTATGATCACTAGTCTTGGTAATAAACAGATCAGCCTCCTAACGTACTTTGCATATTTCCACACGATAATGTCTTATGGAATAGTTTCCTGGGGTAACTCACCACTTAGACATAAAGTATTGATTGCACAAAAGAGAGCAGTGAGAATAATTAGTGGTGTTCACCCAAGGATGTCATGTAGGCACCTTTCCAAGGAGTTAGGTATTTTAACTGTACAAAGTACATATATTCACTAATGAAATTCGTTACAAATAATCCATCTCAATTTGCAAAGAACAGTGATGTTCATACGTACAACACTAGAGGGAAAAATGAGCTTTCCTACCCATTATTGAAGCTGTCAGTTGCTCAAAAAGGAGTACATATTCAGCAACAAAAATCTTTGATCATTTGCCCAACAACATAAAGTGTCCGGAAGGTAGCAGATCAAGTGTTAGATCTAGCTTAAAATCATTTCTTTTGGACAATTCCTTCTACTCCATGAACGAGTTTCTGTTTCAGAAATGGTAAAAAAAAAGTACCTCTAAATGTAGTTGCATGTGTAGAACTAAAAATTTCAGTAATATTGATATATATATCTTGTAATCTTACTTGTTCCACATCCTATCGATATTGACTTCAGCACATGGCATAGTGAGACAGTTACACCTCTTCACATTGTCCCTGGCTGGGGCTGATAAATGGTTGCTGGTTTCTGCCTGGAGGTGCTGAGTCAATACCCTGCACTGCTGAGGCCAGTAATGTTTAGAGGCCATGGCCATTGACGTCAGTGGCACTATGAGTTGTGTTGTGGTGACATTCCACCTGGGAAATGGCTCATCAGCTCTGCGCACACGAGAGTGGGCACCATCTGGCACTGTGGCACCAAGTCTCAATAGGAACTCAGCATCAGAGGCAGCAGGCTTGTTTGGCAGGTCGGTGGAGCTGTGGCACCCAGTCATGTGAAGGACATAGTGCTGGCAGCAAGCACAGCCTGGTCTCAAACTCACTGCTGCTACTGGTGATGCACAGTCATCTTGCTGTCCAGCATCACTCAAGCATTGTGATGGTGTTGCTGATTTCCAGTGATGAAAAGTGCCCTCTGCCTTAAAATCCAGACTTATTTATGTGCAACCAGCATGCATTTGTTTCACTAAAACCCATTCCCCAGTCACATTGCTATAACAAGAGACTAGCAATGAGGTGGTGACTGCCCCCTTGCTACATGGTTACCACTGTGCAGTGTCATTTACCTCTGAGTTCAGTTATCCACGCTTTGCAATCCACTGACACATCTGTTATTGTGACCCCCATGTCACCACACTGGTGGCTACCAATTCTGGCTGTTAATGCAATGTTCTACATTGGCTTCCATTTCCCCTTATTTTTGTTAAAGACTAATAATTTTCTGTAAAAAAACTCGGTAGTGGCACTACATTACCCTACCCTACAGAAAAGACCCAGAGCCTTGTGTCTTACTTTGAACAGACTTCCACTAAGGTAATTTTACCCCTTAACCTACAGATGAATACATTATTACTAGACTGGTTATTCCTATTTATTGAACTAATCATGAATTTAACAGACAGCTCTCCATCCCTTGCTTAGGGAATCTACTATATGGGAACTTGAATTGTACATGGATCAGA
Source organism: Schistocerca piceifrons (assembly GCF_021461385.2). Lineage (NCBI taxonomy): Eukaryota > Metazoa > Arthropoda > Insecta > Orthoptera > Acrididae > Schistocerca > Schistocerca piceifrons. The sequence goes on along the minus strand of NC_060138.1, from coordinate 1,019,880,046 downwards.
TCTATGAACACCCTGTTATCTCAGATACACAAATGCTAAGCGAAGTAAAATCAGAGTCAATGTGGTGCTAGGAATTTTGACACTTAAGGTTATGGTTAGTTGACATTTTCCATCTCCACATTGACTTACACGCTGCAGTCACTGTTCTGTTGTGATTATTCCTTCCTGCAAGGCTATCATCTGACTTTACAAATGGTTGTGTTACATTTAACAGAGTCACTCCTGTCATAGTGGTTGGCAAACGAACTGTAGGTCCTGTCTTGTTGATCAACAGTTCACTAGCCTGTAAGTATAAATATTTCACTCCCCTGATCTTTCCTTGTTGTAGCAACTGGCCACCACTACCACACTGTTGTATACTGAGCTTATCGAGTGTAAAAATGATCTCTGAAAGTACAGTATCAGCTTGATCACTACTTACGGACAGAAAAATCTGCCCACCCCCCTCCCCCCCTCTGCTTCTGAATAATTGCATGACATATGCAGGTCCACCTGTGGCAATGTGTGCCAGGCAAATGGTAACCACCCCACTCTGGCACTGCTGAAGCTTACCCTCAGTCATCTCCAATTGTTGATCCCCGTCTAATAACACTCCCTCTTCTCTCACTTGCACAAATTTTCCCACTGCTGCCAACTTCAATAGGTAGGTGTGCACTGCATAATATTTAAATACTGGATGCTTGCTTGCTACTAGTATCTGCACTGCCACACACAATTGTGCATTATCTGTTCTTACCCCCACTGCTGCACTAAGGTCATAGAATGGCAAGTTCTGGTTAGACAGCTCCAATATTAGCTGCAATTCCAGCAGTAACTCTTCCTGAATTTTCTTCAATCCTTTCAAATATTACTCAGGGGGAGCACGAATGGATTCACCTGCCTGTGAAGTGTTTGATGCATGGCTTCTTGTAAGTTGTCAGGTCCACACTTGTATCCCAAAGACTATCATCTAAAGATTGCATGCATGGCTTCTTGTAAGTTGTCAGGTCCACACTTGTATCCCAAAGACTATCATCTAAAGATTGCAACTATCTTGTGATGCTATCCTTACATCCAGTACCTGCATTCGTGCTTGTATGGCTTCCAAATCCTGATTCAAAGTACTAGACAAAGGCCTACCATAATCCATAACCTCTTGGGTAAACCGTTGAATTAAACATCTGTTGTTTAGCACTCCACCCTCCAGATTCATGATCTGCATAGAATTCCACTCTGCTGTTGCTCTATTTTTTACAGCCTGGTCTTTCACAGCTCCTGTAGTTTCATTCATTGTGTTCATATCACTTGTGTCTTCTGTCCTGAATAAGTGTGTCAGCATTCTATTCATCCCCATCTTACCCTTGTGGGCTTATGTGGAATGCTGGCTGCTTGCACTGTTCTGAATACCTCCTACAACTGCTCTTCATAAAGTGCATGTGCCCTGAGTAACTTCCTGTGTTCCTTGGTGATTTCCGTAAGCACCCCATTATTATTCACTAACTGTTGCACACCTGAGAACACCTCTTGTTCAAGCCCCCTTACTCATTCCATAGTTCCCAAACATAAACACTAAGCTCAGTGAATAACTATGGCTGAACAACACTATGTCTTGTTGCCTGGACAATACAACTTCTCTGTCCAGGTTAAGATTCTGCAGTGCCCTAACTGCGTCTCTGGAGGCAATTTACAGTACTGTCAACATCAGCATGGACCATTGTCACCCCAGAAGCCTACTGTGCCTGACAGAACATCTGTACACACCATAGATAAATCATAACTAACACTAGAGGTGCTGGCTTTTAAAAATTGATGTGGACACTCTTCATCATAATTCACAAATGTTGGAAACTAAGCATCATCAAAATCCAGTTTCAGGTATTTTCGAACATGCAACACTTGTTAAAGGTAAACATACTATTGTTTATTAGGTTTTTTTTCCCACACTAATTAATAACTTCTTCTTCTTCTTTCAGTGCCTATCCAGTCTCGATGCTGGTGATCATGATGGCTATCTTTCTCTTGTTGGTAACAACACAGAATAGTCCTGTTGAAGACATACTGAATCAGCATCTAAAGTTGTCAAACCAAGATATTCGTCTTCTTCCAGGACCTCTTTTACTGTTGATTCTCCCTTAAGGAATTTTTTTTATAGCAAATCATATCTATTCATATTACGCATGGTATGTCCTAGATATTGCAACTTTAAGCATTTCACCATCTTGATTAATTTAGGTATTGTGTTCATTATTCTCAAAACTTCTACTTTTATCAGTCTCTGGGTGCAAGGTATCCTCAGGATCTGCATATAAAGCCACAATTCAAAGGCCTTCAACTTCTTCTCCATGTTTTTATTTAAGGTCCATCCCATATAGAAGGATGGAATATATGTAGCAGTGCAAAATCCTGATTTTTGTTATTAGAGTTAGGTTATGGCTTTCAAAGGCAGCACTCAATTTTCTGGAATACACGTCTTGCTTTCATGATGCAAATCTTGATTTCTTGCAAGTTTTCCCAATTTTAATTTATTATGGTTCCAAAGTACGTATATTGTTTTACCCTTTCTATAGTTCTTTGGCTTATGACTAAGTTTACTCCTGTAATATTTTCTGTACTTACGATGATGAGTTCTGTCTTTGAGGTGTTTATTTCAAACCCAAACAGACTGCTAACTCTTACAGTTCCCATTAATAATTGTAACGCCGAATAGTGTCAGCAAATGCAATAGTATCATCTGCGTATCAAATGTTGTTTAATCTCATTCCATTTATCAAAATTCCTTATTATACTTCTTCCAGGGGTTTTCTAAATATGAATTCTGAGTATATATTAAATATCATGGGTAGCAAGATATGTCCGTGTCTTACTCCCCTGAGAATTTTGAGTGCTTCAGTGTGTTCTCCATCAATAGGTAACACTGCTGTTTGACTCCAGTACAGGTTCTTGACAATTCGCAAATCTCTTTCTTCCATTCCCTTATTTCTCAAAATCTCCATCAATTTGTCGTGTTTTACTCTATCAAAAGCCTTCTGGTAATCTGTAAGGCAATCACATACATTTTTCTTTACATCTTTACATCTCTGAAACAATACTTGTACAGTGAAGAAGGCTTTTCTCATACCTACAGCATTAACAAACCCAAACTGATTAGTCACTATTTGTTTCTCACATAGAGACATTATTCTCTATATCACCCTCAAAAACAATTTCAAGATATGGCTCATTAAGCTTATCATACTATAATTTCCACATTTTTTGCATTTTGCTTGTTGGGCAAAGTAATTAACTCTAATGTCAGCCACTCCAATTAAAAGTTTCCAGATACATAAATTAGGCTGAAAATTTGGGTTAACCATTTTACATGATTTTCATCCATCAATTTTAAGAACTCTGCTTCTACTGTACCTGGTCCCATTGCCTTTCCATCCTTCATCTGAATGACAGCTGTTTGAACCTTTACTTCTAGTATATCTGTAAAACTTATTTCATTTGTACTTGAATTAAAAGTACATCTAGTATCATGAAATAAATTTTCTATATATTTTTTCTATGTCTTTTTCTTGTCTTCTTATTCCACTGACAAGTTCCCTCCTTCATCCGCTAGTTTTTCACTGATACTCTTCCTATATTTCTGTTATTTCTTTGACTTTCTTGTGTGCACTGAAACCATCATATTTACTTTGATAAAATTAAACTTCCTCACAGTGCTCCACTTTTTCATTTTCTTATGCCTCCCCTTGTTTTTCTTCTGATGTCATTATTTATCTTTCCGTATTCCGCTGGGTTTCCCTTATTTAATTTCCTTCCCTCCATTAGATTCTGTATCTCATACATCATCTGTGACTTCCTCTTCTTTCTCTCTGGCTTCATGTACTTTTCTTTTATTTGCTGTGCAAAATTGTGTAATTTGTGCAATTCCAAATTGACATTGCTACTGGTGATGTCATCTGTGTTAATTGCCAAGTTGAGTTCTGTTTGTACACTCCTGGAAATTGAAATAAGAACACCGTGAATTCATTGTCCCAGGAAGTGGAAACTTTATTGACACATTCCTGGGGTCAGATACATCACATGATCACACTGACAGAACCACAGGCACATAGACACAGGCAACAGAGCATGCACAATGTCGCCACTAGTACAGTGTATATCCACCTTTCACAGCAATGCAGGCTGCTATTCTCCCATGGAGACGATCGTAGAGATGCTGGATTGAGTCCTGTGGAATGGCTTGCCATGCCATTTCCACCTGGCGCCTCAGTTGGACCAGCGTTCGTGCTGGACGTGCAGACCGCGTGAGACGACGCTTCATCCAGTCCCAAACATGCTCAATGGGGGACAGATCCGGAGATCTTGCTGGCCAGGGTAGTTGACTTACACCTTCTAGAGCACGTTGGGTGGCACGGGATACATGTGGACGTGCATTGTCCTGTTGGAACAGCAAGTTCCCTTGCCGGTCTAGGAATGGTAGAACGATGGGTTTGATGACGGTTTGGATGTACCGTGCACTATTCAGTGTCCCCTCGACGATTACTAGTGGTGTACGGCCAGTGTAGGAGATCGCTCCCCACACCATGATGCCGGGTGTTGGCCCTGTGTGCCTCGGTCGTATGCAGTCCTGATTGTGGCGCTCACCTGCACGGCGCCAAACACGCATACGACCATCATTGGCACCAAGGCAGAAGCGACTCTCATCGCTGAAGACGACACGTCTCCATTCGTCCCTCCATTCACGCCTGTCGCGACACCACTGGAGGCAGGCTGCACGATGTTGGGGCGTGAGCGGAAGACGGCCTAACGGTGTGCGGGACCGTAGCCCAGCTTCATGGAGACGGTTGCGAATGGTCCTCGCCGATACCCCAGGAGCAACAGTGTCCCTAATTTGCTGGGAAGTGGCGGTGCGGTCCCCTACGGCACTGCGTAGGATCCTACGGTCTTGGCGTGCATCCGTGCGTCGCTGCGGTCCGGTCCCAGGTCGACGGGCACGTGCATCTTCCGCCGACCACTGGCGACAACATCGATGTACTGTGGAGACCTCATGCCCCACGTGTTGAGCAATTCGGCGGTACGTCCACCCGGCCTCCCGCATGCCCACTATACGCCCTCGCTCAAAGTCTGTCAACTGCACATACGGTTCACGTCCACACTGTCGCAGCATGCTACCAGTGTTAAAGACTGCGGTGGAGCTCCGTATGCCACGGCAAACTGGCTGACACTGACGGCGCCGGTGCACAATGCTGCGCAGCTAGTGCCATTCGACGGCCAACACCGCGGTTCCTGGTGTGTCCGCTGTGCCGTGTGTGTGATCATTGCTTGTACAGCCCTCTCGCAGTGTCCGGAGCAAGTATGGTGGGTCTGACACACCGGTGTCAATGTGTTCTTTTTTCCATTTCCAGGAGTGTATATTCTGTTTTACTATCAGGTCTTCCATTTTCCTCAAACTGTAGATCTGCTTTTTCTTTCTCTTCATTCTAACTTTAAAAACTCTGACATGAAGTGCATGATCAGAGTTTACATCTGCTCCTGGGTATGTTTTTACTGATGTGCAACTGTTCCTGAAATATTTATATATTATTAAGAAATCAGTCTGTTTCTCACATATTACTCAGGATACTCTGGTGAGTGGGAAGAATGAAGACCAGAGCAGTTTACACAGTTAGGTGATGGGGTGCAAGGGTTCCCCATATGAAGAAAGTGGCCATAGTCACCACAGATTGGAGACTCCCACGTATACAGTCTTCTGGGTGTAGGTTTAAAATAGGTGTTCGTGATCACCAGATTATTTGACACCGCAAAATTTTCAAGATCAGCCCCTCCAGAATTCCTCTGTCATAGTCCAAATGGTCCTACCACATCTGATGTTCTAGCTTCCCCTACTTTTGGATTACAATCTCTCATCACAATTGTCAACTCATACGTGTTTTCTCAAAATTCCATTTATGTTATCATAAAATTCTTCTATCTCTTCATCTTTCCAGTCCATTGTAGGGGCATACACTTGTATTATATTTATAACACTAGGTCTACCGGTCAGCTGCAGTAACATTATATGGGCTGATACAGGTATGATACTGAATTCTTTTTTCCTTCATGTACAACGGATACTCTGGTGAGTGGGAAGAATGAAGACCAGAGCAGTTTACACAGTTAAGTGATGGGGTGCAAGGGTTCCCCATATGAAGAAAGTGGCCATAGTCACCACAAATGGGAGTGGCACTGTATCGGAGGATGTGTGGCCAAACTTGAGGCAATGGAAACAACGCATTGGAGGTGGAATGTACTGTTTCATGTAGCAACTGTACACCATTACCTTGACCTTCTCAGGCAGGGCAGCCCCCTCAAATACCACGATGAAAGTGCCGGTGTCTACATGATGGTCCTTAGGGCCTTTCTGGACATGCGTCATCCCAAATTAGCAAGAAGTTCATCATTGAACTCGAGGGGAAGCAAAAGTCTTCCCGTCAGTGCTGGTACAGACCAGCTACTGCAAAAAGGGTTTCACCCGAAGCTGGCAAGTCTGGCCCTCTTTCCACAGAGGGTAAGGCTGGGAAGGCAGGAACAGGAATTGAGACAAAACAACATTAAGGAAGAGATGCAGCCACAATAGAGTGGCCAGAAAGTTCAGCACATTTCATGTGTCAATGTTGCCCTGGTGCCGCCAACTCTGAACAGGGGCTCGCCTTGTGGTTGCCACCCAGCCACAGCAATAGCCACCTGGCAGGACTGTCAATGCTGGGCAACCACTCCTAGGCTTGCACAAAATATTCACAGCATGGATACCAGCAGCATGATTCCAGTGGTATCCCCCCCGCATGGACTGACTACCGAGCTGGTGACCCATCAAGGAAGTAAAACAATTTTGATGTGGAGGGATGGGAAGGGAGAAAAGGGAGAGGGAGGAGGACGAGGGGGAGACAAACCCACGCCAAATATGCTACGGAGGGAGTTCTTCCCCATATGGCTATCACTACAGATTTCAAAATTGGAGATGGAGGTCAGACCCCTGAAAGGGACCAAAAAAGAAAGGCCAAAAAGGAGGAGGAAAAGCAACCAACCAAAACTGTAAGGTGAAGTGAAGTCATGAGGACAGCCAAGCCAACATAAAGAAGAACACCAAGAGAAGGAAAGGAAGGGGCAAAGGGAAAGGAAGAAGGACAGTGAAGGAGAAGGAAGGGAATGGAAAGCAGCCCAGAAAATCATAAAAGTTGCAATAGCTCAGGGACTCGTGTGCACCACACATGTACCCACAAAAGAGCTGTTGGTTGGCCCCCTGGGGAAACAAATTTTGAGATTTCTAGGGTGAGCAAAGACGTAAGTTGACAAAAGTTGTAAGGACATCTGTATCTCTAAACATGTGAGCAAAAATCTTAAGTACTAACATCAACATCTTTTGCAATGAACTGTTTTTAGACGGAGACAGCAAGCCAAATGGTATATATGTTTCATTAAGACCACTGATATTATTTTATTTTAATAAAACAAAACACATTTGGTGACAAAAATACATAGTTCATTGGAGTCACAAGACAGATTTAAAATATCTTCACAGATTTCAGAAATAACATTAGAAAAAAAGTAGGCCTCTTGAAAGAAGTGTTTAAGGCAGCTAAGAGTTGCGTAAACCAACACTATAGGTGACTGCCAATAAAATGTTGGTTCTTCTATGTACGTTATTGTTGGTTATTGCCCACTGCATCGTGTCTATTATTTTGTAGGAATTGTGTGGTTTTTCTTCCACAAAATAAGGAAGTACATAGCGTAAAAACTGCCAGTGACTGCCACAATTTTCTTCCTCTGATCATCCATACTTTCTAATATATAAACTACTTTTAAAGTGCCAAAATGTGCTAGAATAAATAAAATGTCTATAAAACACCACAGTTTACAATGTTCTTGCGATGAGACAGCCGCAATTCCTGAAATCCATTGCCCATGGTCTCTGGCCTGCCAAGGAGCACCGAATCCTGAGTCCATGGATAAAACATGAAAATCTGCCGCATTATGCCACACATGAGCACATTGGAGAGACTAGATCCAAAAGGTTGGGCCAGCACATTAGTGGGAAATGATGGGCTTCAGATTGGCAGGCCTGATCCGTTAGAGATACTCACAGAAATGGCATGCAGTTTTGGCGCATCATGGATGTCCCCTGGTGGGGCCAGCTATCTACATGTCACAGACACCATGTTGATGAAATCAGACCGTGGTAATCAATCCATGCAACAGATAACTTGTGCAAATGCTCTGAAAATATGTACTAATGAGGATAGGCAACAACTCACCATAAAGACAATCACTGAGCTGCAAACAGCCACATAGAAAGTAAGAATGAGGGAGAAGGGCCGGCCGGAGTGGCCGAGCGGTTCTAGGCGCTACAGTCTGGAACCACGGGACCGCTATGGTCGCAGGTTCAAATCCTGCCTTGGGCATGGGTGTGTGTGATGTTTTTAGGTTAGTTAGGTTTAAGTAGTTTCAAGTTCTAGGGGACTGATGACCTCAGATGTTAAGTCCCATAGCGGTCAGAGCCATTTGAGCCAGGGAGAAGGGAAGTGGCTTATGTACTCAGATGCGCCCAGCCAGCGACGATGCACGACATCTCAGTAAGCAAAGCACTTCATTTACTGAGACAAAAATGAGATTTTTCCAGTGTTTTCGTTTTCAAATTTCCATGATGTTTCCCTGATTTCCCTGACACATTTTAAATTCCCTAATATTTCCTGATTTCCCTGAGTTCCAGAACATGTGGCAACCATGGAGAAGTGTAGTTGTGGTGTCACAGCCATATGTAAAGATTCCTCCCTCACCTTTGTTAAGATGAATATCTACTTAATTACGGCATCAAGAAAGTCTAATAAAATATTTAATATATTGACAATTTATCATCTTTGAAAGACAGCAATATGTGAACTGTGCAATCATTAAATATCCCTTCTGAATGACAAAGATGTTAGTGTCTATCAAACAATTATAAATACAATGGACCAATGAAAAAAAGCTCTCTTCCAATTAGACCTGTCTTGCAACTAGAACTTTCCTGCAGTTAGGTCTCTCTAGCTATTAGATTTTTTTTTATCAATGTTGCTGTGCTGTGCTGTTTAATGTCAGTCTCAGTAGACTGAATATTCATTAAAAGTAAAATAATATCTTTTTCATTATGATTAGGCTACATCATTTGAAAAGTCACTTTCATTTTAGTTAAAAAGAAAAAAATGTTTTCAATCAGTGAAAGTAATATAACTAAATACAAAAGCTTTTTCTTTGGTTCACAATTATTTCAACCTTTTTACATGTAATTATTATTTGCATATTACATAAATCAGAAACTACAAGTAACTTTTCTCAGTGCGATTATTACCAAAGGAAACTCCTTTTCATTTCACAGTCAGTAAAATACCAAAGGAATTGCTTCCAAGCTACCCGTGGACCATAGCTGTTTTTCAGTTTTGAAGTAAATGGAAGTTAATACAAGCTCTTTCTTATTCAGCTACAGCCAAAAACATAGTTCCAATAAATAACTTTACATAACCATTAATGCTCTTGATTATCTCATTAAGAATATAAAGTCAGTTTCACTTAATCACAGGTGGTAATGTTATACAATGACAAAGATAAATTCAAAAGAACACAGAAAATTTAAGAAACATTTAGCTTTAGGACCAGCAACAGACTTTTGAGTTCAAGTTCCTCGAGGTAAAAAGTAACTGTTCCTAATTCTGGAAAATAGTTTTCAATAAACGTATTCTACACCACCACCTGACAGGGCAAAGAGGCCATACAGCTACAGGATGAATAAAGGTAGTACTGTGGACAGTTTGGGAACAGCCAAGTATTGCAAGTCAGTTTGAGGACCCACATAAATAATTGGTCATTTTGTTCACATTTGATAGATATTCTCTCACCATGGTCTCATTTTGCATTGCCACTTGGGTCACAAGTTTCAAAGAATAGGCCAAGCAGTGAAAGTGCAGAACTCCTTGAAACCCATAAAAAGTGCTGGTCATGTCTGCAGCTCCATCAGTTGCAATACCTCTGCTTGATTTGATATCTACAGAAAAATAACTGAGAACATCCATTAAAATTGTCAACAATACTTCATCTGTAATAGATTCAGTATTATAAAAACAAAAAAAATTATTAATTTGAAAATTATCATCATTGACACAATGAAAACAAATCAAAATTTGCTCATGCTGAGATAGGTCACTAGTTTTACCCACAATTATCGAATTGTATTGGGAATATTTTATAAACTTTATCAAATTGTGTAAGGCTTCGTTGGCCATAATGAACCCTACTTAATTTGTTATATCACATGAAAGCCATTGGTATTTTGAATCCCAAAGTCTAGAGGACAGATTGGAGTTATCTTCAGAAACTAACTATAACAATTCATTATAATTAGAATTTTCATCTGTGTGACCACGGATTGGTGACCCCTGTACCATCAGACAATGCTGTGTAAATAATATTCTCAACAGAGCTACTCTTACATAACCAATTTCTCCCTCCTCTACACAAGACATTGAACACTGCATGTTCACGCCTTTATTAAATTCACTTTTCCTGCTACAGCAAGACATAGGATAATTTAACTTTTCATGACAATAAAGCCTTTCTAACACTTTTTTTCCAAGGAGAAAAACTGATTTCAATTAATTCTTTTATCACATCTTCATCTTGTTTGGGTTTCTTCACAAAAGGCTCACTAGAGCAATTCATTTCCTTACATACAGAACAGAACACTTTACTACACTTCTCATCATATAACATCCACTTATATTTCTTTTTCCACTATTTTTGAAAGGAACAGTCACCACCAACATGACCTGTTTTATTTGTTTCAATCAATACAGGAACTGAATCAGAACCATCATAAACAGTATCTACATATGTAGTGGACAAATCATTTTCCTTTACTGATGACATAAAAAAATTATCAATAACACAAATCAACTACAATAAAGAAATAAACACAAAAATTTGTAACTGTAAATGATATTTTATTATGGAAAAAAGCATTACTGCTCCATAAGGAATGATACTGAATGAGTGAATATTTGAACATCTATTGATGCAACACATGTGGTATAAATCTCTGCCAGCCATTGTCTGTTTGGAGGAACATTCAAAATCTTTCATCACATTTTCGCAAAAGAGCTACACTGAGGCCTTGTCAGATTCTTTCTAGAGGTATGAGAAATGATAGGCCATGCTTCCATGGACCAACGCAAGAGTGTGATGCCAACATTGGCTTAACTGACAGCTCTGAAATTTTCCCCATTACCCCCCTTTGATGATGAGCAAGTAACCCCCTTGGATGATGAGCAAGCACTGGAGCACCCGCAAAGTTGGCGCCCCTGACTAGCACACTGTCTTAACTACAAAAATGTCAACCACACATATATACACAAACAAAAACAAAAAATCACAAAAGACAATACATAATGATTACTTTCTAGGCATTAGCACATACTGCACTTGAGGTATCTGGACCTCCTCAACTCTTTGACAATCCCTTGGTTTCTTCTTCCATGGTTTCTTCTTCCATGGTTCCTTCTTTGTTTCCTTCCCACTTTCTGTGGAATCACTTCTGGCCCACTCATAAATGTTCATAAATGGCCATCATGCGCAATTACTGAAGCTTGATATTTATTGGTGAAGTAGTCTCACTCTGATATGGGCCCGGTGCCATATTAAAAACTTCTTCATTTTTCCCTTCGAAGTGTAGGGACTGGATAATACCAACCATTGACCCACTCTGTACTGCAGCAACATTCCCACTCACTTCACTCCATCTTCTTGTTTTTTCGACATCTTTCATGTTTGTTAGCTGGACCCTTCTCCAAACTTTCCTCACTTTTCGAATGAATTCTCAGACTGACTCACCATTCCTACCTGAGTTATGTCTAATCATCTCAAGTGGTGATGGCATCTACTTCCAATACAGCCCTTTGCAAGTGTGTACCTTGGATCTATACACACTCAGCACAAAGCCTAAATATTTATCCCAATCTGAATGGGGTACATTCATGTAATAACACAGCATTTTCCCAATCATCTGATGAACCTATTTGTCTTTTTGTTAGACTGAGGATGAAGTGGACTTGTTTTTAGTTTCTACAGTCTTAGTAACTAACACAATTCTTTTATCAGGTCTGACAAGAAATTTATCCCCTAGTCAGTAACTGTTGTCTCTGGCACCCTGAGCTTCAGTATACATCTGTTCACCAACTCTTATTTGATTTTAATAGCCTGTTTGTTTAACATTGGCACCATCTCTACAGAATGAGAAAAATCAAACAATGGAAAATCCAGGATGGAATGTAACAATATTATGAAAAGGAAAGCTGCCAATCACCATATAGCAGAGATGCTGAGTCACAGATAGGCACAACAAAAACACTGTCACAAATAAAGCTTTCGGATAGTACGGCCCAACAGAAAAATGATCTATTATGGTCAGCACAAAATGATACCCACTGGCACCTAGTTGTAAGGTCCTAATATGTCCACCACAATAAAACTGAATGCTTCTGTAGCCTCTGGCAACCTCTGAGGTAGTACCTGTTTCCAGTTCAAATCTGCATGGTGCATACACTCTATACAACTTACAACATATCAATCCACATCACTCTTTCTATCCTCGCCCCCCTCCCACAGTGTTGCTCACCCACTCTCATGACCTGACAAGACATGATCATGCATCTCACCTAACAACTCCTTTTTCAGTACTGCTGGCACAACCAGGCATGGAACTAATTTTGTCTCTCTGCTCAATAAACCATCATATTCACTGAACTACTGCTTGCTTTATTGCTCTTCATTGATCAGTGCATCCTGCCATTTGTATCGGTGCTATCTTTCTGTTCAGTCTGTATCCATTTCATGTTTCTTCCCAGGTTCATGGATTACTTCATACTCAAATTCATTAATTTTCAATGCCCATCTCTTCATTCTAGTGGATGGATCCTTAAAACCTAGTAACCACTTTGAAGCAGCATGGTCTGTTACTGCTTTGAATTTTTTACCATATACAGGATGCACACAAGGAAAAGAACAAAAAAATTCTGGATTTTTCCCAGATTTCCCAGTTAAAAATATACTTTTTCCCAGATGAAAATACATTATATCCCTGGTGAAAGTACATTTTTTCCATGTTAAGTGACAATATACTTTCCCTTGGAGCTGTAAAACGTAGCAATCCTTTAAATGGTGAAGGTATTATATTCCGGCATAGAACTGCCTGGCACTTCAGCAAATGAAACACGTCAAAGAACAACGTATTTTGGAAAGATCTTTGATGCATGGTGACATTTACACTGCATATTTTTATAATATGAAAGTATAAACAGCAATTCCATCAATTCCAGCAACAGGAATACAGCACAATAGCTTCCGAAACAATAAAATCAAGATCGTGATGCACTTTTGTCAGCCACTTGCAGCTCATGTCACGTGATCTTGCCAGCTGATGACAGCAGATATTCAGAGCATAGGACACATGATGTAGTCAACCAACAGCAAAATCATTGTTAAGTAATGTGATCACATAAATATGAAAATTTAATAGTTTACATTAATATACATTCAGCATAGCTACAAGAAAAGCAAACTTTCACACATAATACCGGTTGTCAAAAGTTTTTCTGCTGTTTTTTCCTGAGGGCGTGGTAAGGCAGTTCCATAATAGCACAGCTTAAATTGCAGCAGTTGAACATTTCTCACAAGCATGGTTACCAGCTTCACTGCCATACACTGAACATCTGATGGATGACATGGCTGAATACATGGCATTTCAAGCATTTCAACTTTTCTATAGTAAAGCCAATTATGGGCAAAATTCCCCAAGAACTCACTTCACACTTTTTTAAAGGATAGTTACACTTTTTGATATCATTATTGCATGATTTGTAATCTATGAAAGAATTAAAATAAATATGAAAAACTTGGTCTTTTTTAGCACATGGTATTCTTTAAGATATGCCAAACACAATTGTGCCCCTAAAATTTTAGATGATAGCATAAATGGCTTGTCTTCTGGGACTGAAATTTTTCAAAGTGGATGGTCCTCAGTGATAAGTTTTGAATGAGAGTCTAATGCTCCATGACTTAAGAAATTCATCGCACATTGTCACAAGTAACATAATTCACCTTGCATAAAAGGAAATTTGCTTTGAAAGTGATGCTTCTCAAACCACTGTTCACAATATTTTCCCATGACCTATTAGAAATGTAAACAGTTGTGACATCAGACTCATCAAAATGAGGCCCATGAGAAAGAAACATTGAAGACAGATCTTTGACACATTTTGCTGTCAGCACGTGCTTGTGTGTGCACTGTGTTTCATTCCAGTAAATGGCACATTTTGTTTGCAAGTAAAGTTTTATTTTTGTGTTGTTCTCTTGTTTATGTTTTATTGCTGCAGTATTATTCTGCAGTAGCAGGCTAAAGTAAAATTATTTGTTAGGTTATTAGTTCTTACCAGCAAAAATTACAAAAATTTAACTGAAAACTAAAAAAATGAAAAATTCCTGGAATTCCATGAATGTGTTTGGGCGCTGGACTATTACTCTCCTCTATTACTCTGTTGGCCAACCGTTGATTTGTAAATTCATCTAACATTGCTTACAATGACTATGGTATGCTGTATGGTCTTTGGTAAATGTTCTTTGTTACTTGGCGGAATCCTGCACAGTTTGACTGGTGTAGCAGGTAACTACTCTTGCAGATAAAACAGATCTTAAAACTCCAGTAGCTGTTATTTCATCTTCAACCTCTCTATCCCCTTCAAATGCTTCAGTTTTTCATGAAATGCATTTCTAGCAGCATCCCGTATCCTTCCTTATTCTATACTGCCTGTGTGACAATCTTCCTCATCTGGTGTCTTCAACATGGTCAACAATGTTCCTTTCAGTAACTTCACTTCCTCAATGCCAAAATTATCTATTGCCTCCACTTTACTAAACAACACACTTCATATCTTTCATTATTTCCAACATACATAACACAATAACTGGTAAGTAAGGCTTCATATTATCTACATTTACTTCCTGGTGCCTTCTGACATACAGTCATGCTAATCAAGCCTTAATGTCATCAGTTATGGTCAACTGTCTCATATACCAGATGCTTCTCATGAAAGATCAACACTGACATTAGCTTTCCACAGTCAGAATCTCCTCACTACACATTGTCAAATGTCAGTTATGACATGATGTTTATGCAGAAAGTACAACCCTAAGTAGCTATCACTTACATGAGACACCACCTCCACACTCTCTCTGAACTCAGGAGTATCAAATGAAAAATTCATCATTACTGACCCCAATAGTCATATATCATCATTCCCTGCTCAAAGCAATTTGTACTGTGGTGGGTTATCCCTTCTCCCACACACTAGCTCTCTTGACGCCACTGACACATGTGCCCCTGTGTCCAATAAAACTCTACATTCTCTACCATTTATTACATCCATTACGGCACATACCTCCTCTGTATTTGTTTACTCTAAATTTACTTTCACCCTGAACTCCTGTTGGCAGTCCTGTGGTTCCCTCTGAAGTTTAACAGACCCTCCCTAACTCCCAGACCATCTCTACTACTACCCCTGTATCCCTGTTAATGACCTACATCTCCTTTACAACCATTCTCATTAAATTGCTAATAACTATGAACAACTGGAGACCGTCAAATCCTTTGCCTACCTGGGTAGTAAAATTACATCAGATGCAAGACCAAGGAAGAATATCACAAGCCAAATCCACCAGGCAAAAGCTGCTTTTAACAAGAGAAGAAACCTTCTCATATCCAGTTATATACACATACAGCTCAGGAAAAACCTCACAAAGACACTTATTTGGAGTGTGCTGCTGTATGGAAGTGAAACATGGACATTCTGAGAAGCAGAAAAAACATAAAATAACAGCCTTTGAGAGGTGGCGCTACCAGAGAATGCTCAAGAATTCCTGAGTAGACAAGAAATCAAATGAAGAGGTGCTCCACGGGGTGAAGGAAGAGAAGCCTTATCTGGTGAAGGTAATTGAACACAAAAGGAATGCATCGGTCAGTCATCTGCTGAGACATGATGGTATCATTAGAAGTATCATTGACAGGACAGTAGAAAGGAAAAACAGAAGAAGCAGACTGAGACTAGAATGTTTCAACTAGATCATGGAGGATACCATCTGCCCCACATATACCATTCTCAAGAGGATGGCCAAAGACAGAAATGCATGATGAACTGCTAGTAACCAATCTGATGGTTGAAGACCAAATAAGAAAGAACCCCTGCTATCCTCATCACTTTTTTGTGACTGGTGGGATGCCTTTTGCACATGCTCCATTTGCCCACAACTGAAACACTCTACATTTGATGCAATACATATCTTCAGTCCCTCAGTTCTGTTGTCCTCTCAATTTTGTAGAAATCCAATACCAATCTAACCTCAGTATAACAACCTTTAGGCACCCCTTTCTGGTACTAAACGCCTCAGAAAAGCATCAAGTGCACATTGCTTGGCCTTTTGCAGTACCACTTTGTTCACTTCCTCATTTTGTGACAGTTCATAAGTGTGCACATTCTTTTTCCAAATTCTATCAGCAAAGCCTTCCACTGCCTCATTATGCATGCTCGAAACCATACCCAACTGCTCATGAAAAAATTGTGCACTGTTTCACTCTCTATACTTCTGCTCCAACCTCACTTCAGTTCATCAAAACTTTCTGCATTGTGTAATGCTTCTGTGCATTCACAAACAACTTTGCCTCTCTCACTAAATGCAACTTGCAATCAGCAATAATTGTTTATCTGACCAACCACCTGTCAACTGATGCCTGGAGATCCTCTACAAATCTTCTCAGATGCCCTATCAGAGCAGGGAGAGACAAAGTTAGCAATAGCTGGATCCACTTCTAAATTTTGCAATTTCAACGTATCTACTGCATCACATTTCTCTGCCAAACTATTACATAAAGTTACCTCAGCTGCCCAAACCTGAGCTACCTGATTCACTAATGATTTTATCACCTCATCCTTCATGACATGGTGTGACTCAGATTTTGCAAATTGCCTCACTTTTACTCACTGCTACGACACAGAAAAAACAAGGGTATATAATAAAAATTAATATATATAGAACAGGTAGTCAGAGAGTAATTGCTCTATCAACCTACTACCTCTGTCTAATCATGAGCCACCTGAAGTCTAGATGTTGACTAGCTTGTGCAAAAAATGATAACAGTAAAACACTTCAGCACATGGAGCAGGAAGTGCAAGAGAATTACAATCAGTACAACACACAGGCACTATCCACTCATCCCTATTGTGCAACCCTAAACTGTGGCAAATCCGTCAGTTTCTCTGGTTTCACAAAGGTAACCCTCATATAATCTCACCACCAAAACCATGACCTTATAAGGAAAAAATGGTCTTCAATTTTTTGGTCCTGTCCTCCTCAGTTGCGCGTAATACTACGGTATGTTGATGATTTTCACTTATGGACCGTCTGACAGCAACTGAATAAAACACAATTTTAGTGCCATACGCGTTTCGCCTTTATTTTCTGCAAGGCATCATCAGTGGCAGGTTGCGTAGACAGTTTCTTACATATTACGCTCCTGTTGCATTTTTGGTCTTGTTCTTCTTCCTATGAGCGCCAATTTGCTGCTTTTTCCTGCATTCCACAGCACTATGCACTGAACGCTTTTTTTAATGCAATGTTTTGGTTTCTGTTGCCGACTGTCAAAATGGTCTCACTCAACCTAGACAAAGATACTGTGGGATGTGGCTTGGGCAATACACTGCAGGAGTGACACTCCCTCTGCTGCTGTCTGCAGTGATACTGGCATCCATGACACCATTCTGAAGTGCCGGGGTGGTGTTTGATGGGCAGTGGAGTGCAAGAAAAACATTGTTAATGGTTACAAGTTGCTTTTCTTGACTTTAATACATTGTTTAATGAGGCAGCCACACCTCTCCTCATTGTCCCTGGCTGTTGTTGATGAACGGCTGGCAGCTTCTGCTCAGAGCTGCTGAGCCAGCGCCCTGTGTTGCTGAGCTGGACAGCATTTACAGGCTGTGGCCATTGACTTCAATGGCGCTAGGTGTTGTGCTGTGACAGTGCTCCACTCAGAAAATGGCTCTTCAGCTTCACAATCATCCACAGTGGCAGTGTGTAAAGTCTAAAGTGTGCAGGGTACAAACTGATGCCTTCAGACAGGAGTCAGTCAGCAGCTGGTGTTGTAACTCAAAATCCCACTAGGGGTTCAGTGTCAGAGGCAGTTGGTTTGGTTAACAGGTTGGCAGGGCTGGGGCACCAAGTCCTGTGAAGGACTTTGTGCTGATGGCAGGCACAGCCCAGCCTTAAACCTGTGGTTGCCACTGCAGATGCTTAGTCGTCTCGCTGTCTGGTGTGGCTCTGGCATCATGGTGGTCCTCATGGTATCCAGTGATGAGAAGTGCCCCCTGCCTTAAAATCCAGACTTGTTTATGGGTATCCAGTGCCCATTTGTTCCATTAAAACCCAGTGGCCACCCACTGAGAATAAGCTTGTTATACACTAATTCCAGAATACTTAACTCTCTTCACTCTTTTGGGAAGAGTGTAGCACCTTTGTGAGAACTTTGTGTCTCTTGTATCATAGCTGTGAATGTAATAATTTGTTTGAAAAAACTTTCTGCCACTGTCTACCACATCAACAGTAAATACATGTATTAGAATTGAGGGTAAATGCCATGATGGTCTGTGTGTGAATGAAGGCATTTTTCTTGCTTCTAGCTGGATTAACAGTCACACATTGTACTCAATATCTGACAAATTCATTTTCTTCACATGATATGTGTCTCACTGGGAACCACTGCTCCTTAAGAAGATGAGCAAGTCAGTCACTGAAGTATTGTGCAGAAGAATAGGATCTCATCATGTATGGTATAACTGGAGTGGTGAGTTTCTTGAGAAGCTAATAAATATAATCACTACATTTCAAACAACGGAATGTAACAATATTATGAGAAGGAAAATTTCACTCACTGAATAGTGGAAATGATGAGCTCCAGATAGGCACCATAAAAAGACTGTCACAAATAAACTTTTGCCCAACAAGGCCTTTGTACAAAATAGACAACACACACACACACACACACACACACACACACACACACTCATGCAAATGCAACTCATATTCACACTGCAACCAGCAGCAGCAGAGCATGATGGGAGTGGCAGCTGGAAGGAGCAAAGAAGGAGGTTGGGGCAGGGAGGGGAAGGGATAGTAGGGTAGGGGTGGGGGACAGTGAAGTACTGCTGAGGAGTGCACAGGGAACAGGTGTAGGGAGGGTAGGGCAGCTAGGTGCAGTTGGGAGGTTAGACAAAGGGCAAGGGTGAGATGAAAGGGTGGGGGAGGGGGGGGTGGAGGGGGGGTAGTGGAAAAGGAGAGAAGTGAAAAGACTGGGTGCATTGGTGGAATGAGGGCTGTGTAGTGCTGGAATAGGAACAGGGAAGGGGTTGGACAGGTGACGAAGGCTGAGGCCAGGAGTCTTATGGGAACATAGGACATATTACAGCGAAAGTTCCCACCTGCACTATTCAGAAAAGCTGTTGTTGGTGGGAAGGATCCGTGTGGCACAGGCTGTGAGGCCATCATTGAAATGAATGATGATGTGTTGGGTAGCTTGCTCAGCAGCAGTGTGGTCCACTTGTTTCTTAGCCAAAGTTTGTCAGTGACCATTCATGCGGACAAGCTTATTGCTTGCCATGCCCACAAAGAATATACCACAGTTGTTGCAGTTTAGCTTGTAGGTGACATGACTGATTTCACAGGTAGCCCTCTCTTTGATGGGATAGGTGACATCTGAGACCGGACTGGAGTAGGTGGTGGGTGGGAGAATGTATGGGACAGGCCTTGCATCTAGGGTTATTACACGGATATGAGCCATGAGGTAAGGGGTTGGGAATAGGGACTGTTTAGGGATGGACGTGTATATTGTACAGGAACAGTGGATGATGGAATAATACTGTGGGAGGGGTGGGAAGGATAGTGGGCAGAAAATTTCTTATTTCAGGACGCAACAAGAGGAAGTCGAAAACATGGCGGAGAATGAAATTCACGGTACAGAGTTATGAGGGGAATGCTCCTATGTGGCGAGACAGTGAGACTTTGGAAGATCGTGGGAGACTGGAAAGATAAGGCATGGGACATTTGTTTTGTTGCAAAGTTGGGAGGATAATTATGATCTGTGAAGGCTTCAGTGAGACCCTTGGTATATTTCGAGAGGAAGTGTTCATCACTGCAGATACAATGACCATGCCTGGCTAGGCTATATGGAAGGGTCATCTTGGCATGGAATGGGTGGCAGCTGTTGAAGTGGAGGTATTACTGGTGGTCAGTAGATTCGATATGGAAGGATGTACTGATGTCACCATCATTGAGGTGGTGGTCAACATCTAGGAAGGTGACTTATTGGATTGAGTAGGATCAGATAAGGCAAATGGAGGAGAAGCTGTTGATTTCTGGAGGAATGTGGATAAGGAGTCCTCAGCCCTGATCCGGATCACAAAGATGTCATCAGTGAATCTGAACCAGGTGAGGAGTTTAGGATTCTGGGTGTTTAGGAAGGTTTCCTCTAGATGGTTGACTTATAGATTGGCATAGGATGGTGCCATGTGGATGCACAAAGCTGTACCCCAGATCTTCATGGGAGAAGTAATTGTGGGTGAGTATATAGTTGATCATGGCAACCAGGAAGGAAGTTGTTGCAACTAGA
Source organism: Schistocerca piceifrons (assembly GCF_021461385.2). Lineage (NCBI taxonomy): Eukaryota > Metazoa > Arthropoda > Insecta > Orthoptera > Acrididae > Schistocerca > Schistocerca piceifrons. Next base: position 1,019,859,309 of record NC_060138.1, on the reverse strand, counting down.
AAGGAAGTTGTTGGTTTGTAATAAGTCAGGCATTGGGAAAGGGTACTGTTCAATAGGAGTAAGGCCACTGGCATTAGGGATGTTAGTGTAAATGGAAGTGCCACAGTACTGACAAATAGGGCACCGTATGGTAAATGGAAATGCTGTGTGGCTAGGGCTTCCCGTCAGGTAGACCATTCACCTGGTGCAAGTCTTTCGAGCTGACAACACAACACCCAGTCCCTGAGTGGAGAAAATCTCAGACCTGGCCAGGAATCGAATCCAAGCCATTAGGTATGACATTCCATCGCACTGGCCACTCAGCTACCAGGAACAGACACCGGGTGGTAAAGGGACATGAACTGTGGAGAGTTGGTTGAGGATATTGTTGATATATTTTATATAGGAGGTAGGTTCCAGGTAATAGGTTGAAGGTTTTGGTCCACGAGAGCAGAGATTCTCTCAGTGGGGGTACAGTAACCGGCATTGGTGTCTGGTTGAGTTTGATTGGTAAAGTTGGTGGCAAAAAAGTGTGTCCTGTAGGGACTTGGAGGAGGAGAGAAGGTCTTTAACAAGTCCTGCAAGATTGAATTTGGGAGTGGGGCAGAAGGTGAGGCCTTTGGAATAATAGAATGATATGTCTGTGGAGCTAATGCTTCTGGAGGACAGGTTCATGAATGTGTTTCGGGTGTGTTTAGGTTCAGGGTTCTGTTTGTTGGTGGGAGGGAGTTTTGGAGGGTTGGGTAAATAAATGTAGTAGGTGCAAGAGAGGATTTATCAGCTATTAGCAGATATGGGGGAGGTTTGGAGGTTGTTGTAGAGGTGGTGGACAGTGGTACTCCAAAGTGGGAATAGTAAGCAAGCAGTTTTTTTAAGGTGGCATTGTGCATGTTGCTCTAGTTCTTGGAGAGTAAGAGTTTCAATGTGTGTTATGGTTTTTGGGAATGTGGGATTGCGCAGCAGGAGAATTTTGCAGATGGAGAGGAGGCACTGCAAGGAGGTTTGGGCTTGGTTGATTTGGTTTTGCAGGACTATGTTGGTGAGGACTAAGGCTTGGTGGAATTTGAACAGATGGAGGTCATTATGGAAGGAGGGGTGGCAGCCAGAAATGGGTAATTAGATGGTAAGGCCTTTTGGGGGGATTCCATGAACCATAGAACAATGCAGGAACAGTATGTGGGATGGGGTTCTGGCTAGGGGACATTGATGCAAGGAGAGAGATCAATCTGAAGGTACAGGATTAACGATATAGGTGGGAGTAATGTGGGACATAAGATTCTGCACTAACAATCAGTGTGGTCTTTTATCCATCTGATGTGCATGGACTAAACGGTTTATATAGTGTGGCTGATAAGTAGAGCATGCAGTACGGATTGTAAGGTGACAAGAGACGACATGAAAGAAGACAAAGAAGGATGGACATTGAGGATAGTAATTCATTAGAAAATACTAACAATCTAAAACAGCACTGGGTTAGCATCAAAGAAAAACCATCAGGAAAAAATCAAGCAATGGAAAATCCAGGAAGGAATGTAACAATATTATGAAAAGAAAAGTAGCTACTCACCATATAGCAGAGATGCTGAGTCACAGAAAGGCACAACAAAAAGACTGTCATGAATAAGCTTTTGGCCAACAAAACATTTATCAGAAATAGATGACAGACACACTCACACTCTCACGCAAACGCACCTCACACACACGACCGCAGTCTCTAGCAGCTGAAGCCACACTGCAACCAACAGCAGCAGTGCATGATGGGAATGGCAATTGGATGGGGGTACTGAGGAGGCTGGGGTGGGCAGAGGGACAGATAGAAGGGTAGGGGTCAGGGACAGTGAAGTGCTTCTGGGGATCAGGCAGGGACAAGACGGAGAGAGGGTAGGGCAGGTAGGTGCAGTCGGGAGATTGGACGAAGGGCAGGGGAGAGGAGGGCAGAGGGGGACAGGGGTTAGCAGAAAAGGAGAGGAGTAAAAAGACTAGGTATGTTGGTGGAATGAGGGCTGTGTAGTGCTGGAATGAGAACAGCAAAGGGGCTCAATGGTTGAGGACAGTGACTAACAAAGGTTGAGGCGGGGAGAGTTACAGGAACATAGTATATATAACAGCGAAAGTACCCACCTGTGCAGTTCTGAAAAGCTGGTGTTGGTGGGAAGGATCCATGTGGCATAGGCTGTGAGACAGTCATTGAACTGAAGGATGTCATCATGGGCAGCACACTCAGCAATAGGATGGTCCACTTGTTTCTTGATCACATTTGTCAGTGGCCTTTCATGTGGACAGATGACTTGTTCATTGTCATGCCCACATAGAATGTAGCACAGTGGTTGCAGCCTAGCTTATAGATCACATGACTGTTTTCACAGGTAGCCCTGTCTTTGATGGAATAGGTGATGTTTGTGACTGGACTGGAGTAGGTGGTGGTGGGAGGAAATATGAGACAGGTCTTGCGTTTAGGTCTGTTACAGGGATATGAGCCATGAGGTAAGGGATTGGGAGCAGGACTTGTGTAGGAATGAGAGTGACATACACAATGCTACCTAAAAAAAATTTTCACCCCTGCTCGCTTACTGTTCCCGCTTTGGAGTAGCACTGTCCACCACCCTTATAACAACCTCCAAACCTCCCCCATGTCTACTTGTAACTGATAAATCCTGCTTCGGAGACATATTACATTTACCTCACCCTCCAAAACTCCATCCCACCGCCACACAGAATCTAGAACCTAAACACCCCCAAAACACATTCATGAACCTTTCCTCCAGAAGCATTAGCCCCACAGAAATATCAGTCTTTCACAAAGGCCTCACCTTCTGCCTCGCTCCCAAATTCAATCTTGCAGGACTTGTTAAATACCTTCTTTCCTTCTGCAAGTCCTCACAGTGGACTCATTTTTGTTTTTGCCATCAACCATACCAATCAGACTCAACCAGTTGAACCCTGCCTGACACAATTCATTCCTCCATCCAACCGTGATATCCCCACTGCCCTGATTCACCCCCTGTTAACTTCCCAGAATTTCGTAACCTCGAACCTTCCCTCACCACCATTTCCCAAACCCCTCAACATGCAAACTAACCTTATATCTGCAGAAAGACCCACAGCCCACCATCTAAAAACTGAGCCCAAACTTATAATCCTACCTGTGGACAAAGGCTACATCACTGTTGCTTTGAAATGCATGGATTACCTGGCAGAAAAACTCCACTAACTGTCAGATACATCCTCCTGCAAACCTTGCCACAGTGACCTCATTCCAGAAGTCCAGCAGGTTCTCCAGTCACTCCTAAAAATCCTAAATCCATTCCAGAACACTCTCCCCGGGGTCCATCTCTCTGCTCATCCCTACTACTCTACACCCTCCTGCAATCTACATGCTTCCTAAAGTCCATAAACCCAACCACTCAGGATGCCCCATTGTGGCTGGTTACTGTAACCTGACTGAGAGAATCTCTGCTCTTGTAGACCAAAATCTTCAACCTATTACCTGGAACCTACCCTCCTATATAAAATATACCAACAACGTCCTCCACCGACTCTGTACAGTTCCTGCCCCATCACCACACAGTGCCCTACTCGTCACTACTAATACCACCTCCATTTACACTAATGTCCCTAATGCCCATGGCCTCACTGCCATTGAACATTACTCTTTCCGAATGCCCGACTGAATGCAAACCAACAACTGCCTTCCTAGCTGCCATGACCAACTATATCCTCACTCACAATTATTTCTCCTGTGGAGGCATCACCTACAAACAAATCTGGGGTACAGCATGGACCCCTATGTGGCACCATCCTATGCCAACTTCATAGAGGAATCCTTCCTAAACACCCAGAATCCTAAACCCCTCACCTGGTTCAGATTCATTGATGACATCTTTGCGATCTGGATTGAGGTTGAGGACTCCCTATCCACATTCCTCCAGAAATCAACACTGGAGAAAATGAATTACATTCCTCACCAGGGTTTCCACTCTCTCTCTTTGTGCCCTGAAATGAGAAATGTCCTGCCCACTATCCTTCCCACCACTCACATAGTGCTATTCTGTCATTTACCAAACCTCCACAATATGTACTTTTCCACCCCTACACAACCCCTTACCGCATGGCTCATATTCCTGTAATAGACCTAGATGCTAGTCCCATACATTCTCCCACCACCACCTGCTCCAATCCAATCACAAATATCACCTATCCCATCAAAGGCAGGGCTGCCTATGAAAACCATCATGTGATCTACAAGCTACACTGCAACCACTGTGCTGCATTCTATGTGGGCATGACAACCAACAAGCTGTCTTTCCACATAAATGGCCACTGACAAACTGTGGCCAAGAAACAACTGGACCACCCTGCAGCTGAGCATGCTGCCCATGATGACATCCTTCATTTCAATGATTGCCTCACAGCCTGTGCTACATTGATTCTTCCCAGCAACACCAGCTTTTCTGAATAGTGCAGGTAGGAACTCTAACTGTAATATATCCTACGTTCCCATAACCCTCCTGGCCTCAACCTTCATTAGTCATTGTCCTCACTTACCCCGCCCATACCTGTTCCCATTCTAGCACTACACAGCCCTCATTCCACCAACATTTCTAGTCTTTTTACTTCACTCCTTTCCACTAACCCTCTCCCACTCACTTCTTCCCTGCCCTTCGTCTAACCTCCCAATAGCACCTAACTGCCCTACCCTCTCTCCACCTTGTCCCCTTGCACTCCCCCCACTCCTAACCTACTATCATTCCCTCTCCCCACCCCAGCTTCTTCCTTACCACCACCCTGTTGCCATTTGCATCATGCACTGCTGCTGCTGATTGCATTATGGTTTCAGCTGCCACAGAATGCAGTCATGTGTGTGTCCATTTGCACGAGAGAGTAGTGTGTGTGTGTGTGTGTGTGTGTGTGTGTGTGTGTGTGTGTGTGTGTGTGTGTGTATCATCTCTTTTTAACAAAGCCCTTGTTGGCTAAAAGCTTATTTGTGACAGTCTTCTTGTTGACGTATCTGTGTCTCAGCATCTCTGCTATATGGTGAGTAGCAACTTTCCTTTTCATAATATCATCACTACATTTCAGCTGATTATCCATTTAGGTTCTCAGGAATTTGAGATGAGGAGTCCTGCCAATTTAAATTCCTCTAATAAACATTTTAAAAATGGTTTTATTTATTGTGGCAGCAGTATAAAATATGTTTTTAAATTATGTAAAATTGGACAATTTGCTGTGAAATATTTGCTTACTTTTCATTTCAGTTGTAACCCACAGTTGGGGTTGAACCTTTGATATTAGCCAACTTGTTTCATCAACAGATAGTAATATCTTTTTGTTGTTATTTACCGACATTGGTAGTTCAGAACAGAAGTGTCCCACACATCAAGACATAAAGTAGCCATATACTGAATTTACTGTATTAATATTATCAGCTGAAACAATTGCATTCATCAATAGTTTTGTAGGAAGCAATGAAAAACTGTTAAAAGTTGAAAAACATTGTTTAGCTTTTTAAAAAAAGAACATGATACAAATAAAAATATCAGATTTGTCAAAAATATTTCATATTCACAGCGGCTAAGAAAAATTGTGAAGGACAGTTACATACTGAATCAGAAAAATTTTACTGAGAGGTATTTAAGAATACTAATACTGGCACTGTACAAATCATGCATTTTCATTGCCTAGGATGAGTCAATTCATTCTAGCATGCTGGCACCAACAGTGTTAAAAGTAAAAAATGTTTAACTTTGCTAAGGACAATGAAAGACACAATATAATCCAAATCACAACAGATTGCATAATGTCAATGAGAATAAATCTTTTGGACAGCAACTGTGATATATGCTCTAGATTGTAATAAAAATTGCAGTTGTATGAGGTTGCATTACCTGTTCTGTCAGTTTCCTTGAGACATTAATTAATTTTTGAAATATTTGGAGAAGGTTTGTACAACATTTCTGTATATCTGTTGCCTGCATCATCTTCATGAAATTGATTTCTTCTAGCATAGATACTAGAACCTGTAACAGTAGTAGAATACTGATATGCAATCATTTCTACACTGCAGTGTTTATTATCATTCACTAACATGATATCATGTTCTGTTGTTTTATGTAAATATAATTTTCTACCTTCCTTCAATATTTGGAGCACTTCTGCATTTTTGGTTTTACATTAATAAATCAAATTGCTAACTTTTTCCCTTCATCTTGTTCCTACGTTGTAGCTACATTGTCTGGAAAGAAAGAAAAAAAAGTGCCCAGAAGGGATGGAGCAAGCAAATGAAACATTTTGGGTTGAAAGGCTATGTGATGTTATTTTAGTGATTACACAGCTAAGTCAAATTTACACTCCTGGAAATGGAAAAAAGAACACATTGACACCGGTGTGTCAGACCCACCATACTTGCTCCGGACACTGCGAGAGGGCTGTACAAGCGATGATCACACGCACGGCACAGCGGACACACCAGGAACCGCGGTGTTGGCCGTTGAATGGCGCTAGCTGCGCAGCATTTGTGCACCACCGCCGTCAGTGTCAGCCAGTTTGCCGTGGCATACGGAGCTCCATCGCAGTCTTTAACACTGGTAGCATGCCGCGACAGCGTGGACGTGAACCGTATGTGCAGTTGACGGACTTTGAGTGAGGGTGTATAGTGGGCATGCGGGAGGCCGGGTGGACGTACCGCCAAATTGCTCAACACGTGGGGCGTGAGGTCTCCACAGTACATCGATGTTGTCGCCAGTGGTCGGCGGAAGGTGCACGTACCCGTCGACCTGGGACCGGACCGCAGCGATGCACGGATGCACGCCAAGACCGTAGGATCCTACGCAGTGCCGTAGGGGACCGCACCACCACTTCCCAGCAAATTAGGGACACTGTTGCTCCTGGGGTATCGGCGAGGACCATTCCCAACCGTCTCCATGAAGCTGGGCTACGGTACCGCACACCGTTAGGCCGTCTTCCGCTCACGCCCCAACATCGTGCAGCCCGCCTCCAGTGGTGTCATGACAGGCGTGAATGGAGGGACGAATGGAGACGTGTCGTCTTCAGCAATGAGAGTCGCTTCTGCCTTGGTGCCAATGATGGTCGTATGCGTGTTTGGCGCCGTGCAGGTGAGCGCCACAATCAGGACTGCATACGACCGAGGCACACAGGGCCAACACCCGGCATCATGGTGTGGGGAGCGATCTCCTACACTGGCTGTACACCACTGGTGATCGTCGAGGGGACACTGAATAGTGCACGGTTCATCCAAACCATCATCAAACCCATCGTTCTACCATTCCTAGACCGGCAAGGGAACTTGCTGTTCCAACAGGACAATGCACGTCCGCATGTATCCCGTGCCACCCAACGTGCTCTAGAAGGTGTAAGTCAACTACCCTGGCCAGCAAGATCTCCGGATCTGTCCCCCATTGAGCATGTTTGGGACTGGATGAAGCGTCGTCTCACGTGGTCTGCACGTCCAGCACGAACGCTGGTCCAACTGAGGCGCCAGGTGGAAATGGCATGGCAAGCCGTTCCACAGGACTACATCCAGCATCTCTACGATCGTCTCCATGGGAGAATAGCAGCCTGCATTGCTGCGAAAGGTGGATATACACTGTACTAGTGGCGACATTGTGCATGCTCTGTTGCCTGTGTCTATGTGCCTGTGGTTCTGTCGGTGTGATCATGTGATGTATCTGACCCCAGGAATGTGTCAATAAAGTTTCCCCTTCCTGGGACAATGAATTCACGGTGTTCTTATTTCAATTTCCAGGAGTGTATAAAGAACTTGACAGTATGAGCCAATTTATCAGCATGATGTTGCACCCCTTTTGGCCTGTATGCATGCACTGGTTCAGTTGGGAATGGTGTCATTAAGCCATTGTGTCCTCTCCTGAAATGGATATTGATATCCTGGATGCTGGCAATGAGATGAAGTTTATGTCCAAACTAGACCCACGCATGTTTTACTCAAAAAGTATTTGGGGATGTTGCTGATCATGGAAGTACTTCAGCATCACACACACAATCATTGAGATATGATGTGCCATGTGTGGAGAAGCTGTGTCCTGCTGTAACAAGGTGCCACAGTATTGTTGAATGAAACATAGCACATAAAGATACATGTTGTCTATGACATATTACTATCCCATCAGAGTTCCTACAATCACTACTATTTGTGAACTGACATCATATCCTAAGTTCCCCACATCATAATGCCAGGAGTATCACCTATGTGGCTCTAAAAAACACTGGAAGAATGGGACCACCCTCACACGTCATCACCAAACTTGGTAATGATAAGTCATTCTGGGTAATGCTGAACTGTGATTTATCACTGAATACAATGTGTCAACATTCATCAGCAGTTCATGCTCCCCAGTCATAGCACCACTCTAAATATAGCTACTTGTGTTCTGCTGTTAACAGCAGCCTATGCATGTCATAGTAATTCCCTAGTCCATCTGCTGCTAGTCTCCTACCAATGGCGCAGGATGACACAGATTGTCGCAGGGAGTCAGTTACCTGTTTTTGGATGGCAAGTGCAGGTGTATATGGGTTGTGATGTGTGTTGTACACAATATGGTGATCCTTCCTTGAGGTGGTTAAAATACCACCGTTACATGTGTGAGAGGAAGGAAGCATTTTAATTACCACTGACAGTGAGTGAAAATAATTGACAGATTCTATAGTTCTATCTATAAATGGGCAGAGGTAATAGTAAATTCTCAGTCATACCATTGGGCAACATAGTAATAGTTGGGCCTTGAAACGTAACAGACCATTATGACCATTTAAAATGAATATTTCCCAGTCTAATTCATGATTGCACATGCAAACAAAATATGTAACTCACCTAGAAAAACTTATAACTGAAAAAATAAGTGTTTAATCTATTTCAGTTCAAAGTGTAGAAGCTCTGTAAATGAAGCCAATAATTCCCACGAAGAGAGTCTCTAGTAATTAAAAAAAAATATAAATGTACTATTGTAATTTCTTATTTGAGAGTTTATTCTCAAAAGAAATAACAGACATGTACTAAAATCATAGTGTAATTACTGTACTGAGCAGACATGCGTTTATATATGTATTTTCAGTTTTTTTGTGTAGATTTTAATTGTTAATTAATCAAATATTGATTTTAAACAATGCCAACGATTGTTTGGGATTGTTTAGAACATATATATAGGGGTAGCCATATTGGCATAGGGGAGTCAGAACTTTGTGTGATTTTGGGCAGAAAGCATGTAGTTTATTGTGATAATTTATTGTAAGTATGTTACAACTTATTTCAGACTTCTAAAGACGTTTTTAATTAATATGAGATTAAACAAAAAACGGGGCTAATTATTTAAAAAATAACTCGGTAGTTATTCTTTTTTTATAGTAACTGTCTCTAGGACTTATGCTGCAACAGATTGTCAGGTACGATGAGTAAAACTAACCCCTAAGAATGTTATAGCCTCCACCATTCACAAGTATGAACATGAATGAAAACCAGAGAATTTCAATCACAGTTAATAAAAGTTCACATAACAAAAATTCTGGAAACATCCCCTAGGCTGTGGCTAAGTCATGTCTCCACAATATCCTTTACTGTGTTCTTGTTATTGAATGTTCCCCATAGGTCTGTTTCAACTTTTCAAAGGTCACACATGCAGATTCACCAAGTTTAACACAAAACTGGATGGCATAACATTGCTCTAAATTCCGCAGTTCCATTTTTGTAATGCACAACAATAACTCTGTTTCACTCTTGGCACTCTCAAAAATTATGTAGTGGTTGTACAGAGCTGAAACTCAGACTAAGCATCTGGAAGAGACAAACACACTGGTCTACACATATAGAACAAAACAACTTTTCTAGATCAGTGTTGGCAACAGAAAATAACATGAAGTTATAGCCTGGACAAATGAATAAGAGTGAACATGATTGATAGAATTCTGTGATTTGCACAATTTAGTTTTCACTAATATTCTTTGTGAGAATTGTTTGTGAAACTAGTACACATGGGAGATGGCAGGAGAGTAAAGAAAACTGGAGACTGTACGCAAATCATGGAATCATGGACTGCACATGTACTCAGGTGTTGGCACTAATAGTGATCATAACCTCCCAAGGAAATACCAATTGAAGTTCAGGTTGTTGCAGAAATGTTGGGACCTAGATTTATTAAAGGAACTAAAAAACTCAGATTGCTACGAAAGAACAAAAAATGACACCTCAAGTAGCAACTGGTGTGCAAAAATTTAGGAAAAAAATTTAAAAAAAAAGTTACTGAAAATGCAACAAAAAGAGGCAGCTGTGTATAGCAGATGACACACTGACACTAACAAATAAACAAATTAAACGCAAAGAGTTTGCAAGTAAACAATAACAACAACATAAGTAATACAGATATTTGCCTTGCCACAACGGCTGTATGCTATACCTCTGGCCAGAACAATGGGCTCAGGATTTGTATCGCAGGATTGTGTTCATCACTGTGTGCAGTTCAACTTAGATGATATTCAGAACAGTGTTTCTTGTGATTGTAATCTGAACGCAGAAGTTAGGTTGCCTCTATTGCTGAACATTCATTCACAGTGTACTCCCATGACCATTACTGTGGTGCCGTATGCAACGCTGCCATTGGGGGTTGGAAGTTCAACACTGACTACTGTAAATGATGTAGCCAACAGTTCCACAATTGCATTTCACAGTTCTTTACTTTCACTGTACACGACCCCCCAATATTACACAGTTATACGGCCAGTGCACTATTGTTTAACTTTCAATAAGCATCATTAATAGGTTGCAGTCAAACATCCACATACTGCTACAATAATTTACTGTTGAACATCTATGAGCAGTAAAAGCCTAACCACATGATGCACAGTTCTTGTAGAATAATAAGGTACGTATGGAACAGACACTGTCATTGTTTTAACACACAACCTTATTGTGTTACACTTATTTCACGGATGCATTGTTGTTGATCTAACCAATACACGTTCCTCGTCTGAAGCTCGACCATGGACTGACTGTCTCTGACCCAAAAATTGGGCCCTTATATATCCTCACAATAATAGGTGCTGAAACTACATATTGTTTGATGTTTAATTTACAGAAACTACAATTAAAATTTAACTCATTAAATTAACTGGATACATTGAGAAATTGTTTCTCTTTAACAGTTTCTTCTACTACAAGAATTAGGTGGAATTATTTGTTTAAATCATGAAATTAACAAGTATCATTATGCCAACAATACTTTTGACAAAACTGAAAATTACTTCAAAATATAGAAAAATAGAATTTGAGTTAAGAAACAATCACTGATTTTGCCTATAATGAAAGATACTACTATAAATAGTCAAAATAAATTAGAAAATCAATTACATAGATAAACTAAGCACAAAATTAGGTCTGGTGTTATATTCTTTAAAACTGAGGACCAACCTTTCCCTTTTATGAAAATGGAAATTATACTCTACTCATGTATGTTAATGCTAATTAGTCAGAAATGAAAATGTGAATTTTTTGGAGGCAGATGGCAAAACAAGAGGGAAAGTAAAAATATCCCAGCTTGCTTCGTCACATCATCATCACTAAAAGTGGACCACGGCCATTCCCCACGACTTTGCAGGCGGTTGACCATAATAATGCAAGTACAGTCTATGGGCCAGCACCTGCTGTTAGTGTTGTGCAACTGATGGACACATATTCCCACCCCCATCCGTTGACATACATCACCTCACAACAAACTTTACTACCACCATGTGTTGTGGACTTTAATTCATGTTGCACATGTTCAAAATCTGCTCCCCATCTACCACTCCTTCCTGCACAGAGGGTTCCGGTTCCTGCTGTAAACCCACTCACTGTTTCCACAGCACTGGCTGTGCCTGCTGCAATGGCCTTCTGCAGTTTCTCTGAAGTTGGATATTTCATCATGACGTTCCTGGCCGGGGTATCAGTTTTGCGGATCCCGGTTCCTCCCGCCCTTCTGCCCGTTTGTTCTACAGTACCGACCGTGCCAGCCATGACAGCCTTCTGCAATGCAACAGGTATGCTCAGTGATCACACACTTGGCAACTGTGACAAACGTGTTTTTTGCTCCTATACCCCCTCCACCATTACGCTTGTTTTCTCCACGGGATCGCATGTACCTGCTGCGCTGGACTGCTGCACTACCATTCCCTGGCCAGAACGGGATTTTGCAGCTCACAAACACAATGCAGTGTTCCTGGAGGTTCCTAATTCTCCTCCCCCCCCCCCCCCCCCCCTCCCCCTGGACACCTACTGAATTTACAGCCACTGTCTCGTGGTTTGCTTTGGTAGAGCAAATTTTCGTGCTACACCACGTTTCCGATGACAACTCCAGATTCCTGTACCTCATGACACATCTTCACGACCACTCGAACCTGATCTGTGACCTGCTCCTCTCTCTGCCACTGGCTCCGAAGTATGACTTCGCCAAGAAGACGATTATTGAGTGCCTCGCCTATCCCCCCTGGAGCTCATCCTAAAAATTTTATACGAAGAACACCTTGGGGACCGGACACCGTCGCAACCCTGGCACTGTCTATGTTTGCTGGCCAACGAGCAAACTACGCCAGATATAATGAGAGGTGTGGTTTGCTAAGCTACCCACTGATCTCCAGATACACCTGTTACCATGTTCCTTTGAGTCAATCAGATCGTGCTTATGGATCGCCGAGCAGTTGTACTCTCTCTTGCGACTGCGCCAATCTCTGCATTCTCTGCCACAGGTTGGTATGCCTACACCAGAGATTCGCCCATTTGCTGGTACAGGCAGGGTCTGCTCCACTGCTTTGTCCTCTGCAACGCCTGCAGGCCTGTGCTCACACTCCCCGCTCCACTAATATTTCCGGATCAGGCACATCCCGTACATGCCAATATACATAACCAAAGCAATCGACGACAACAAGCCACTCCCTCTTGCTACGTCTGCCACATCCAGCTCATCCATACTACTGGTATCACAAGGTCATCGGTGACGCAGCACAGAAGAGTAGATCACCTAGCCAGCACCCAAATGCCATCTGCAGGGCACAGTAGACACCGATCCCTGTGAGGGATCAGACAGGCCTCCACCTATGCTGCACTCCATACATTCCCCCGTTTTTCCCAATGGCCGATTATACGTATCACACATGTCTTTGAAACTCCATTTTTTCATTGACACAGGCGCGATTGTATCTATAATCCCTACATCGATGGCTCCACCTACATCTACTCCATCGACTTCACTCCTCCAAGCAATCAACTCTTCGACCCCAAAAACCCTCGAGCTCAGTCAAAGTTAAAGTTTCCTATCACAATCCTCGTTTTCCCTGGACTTATTACGTAGCCAACATAGATGAGCCAATCCTAGGGATGGATTTCTTGTCACACCACAAACTATCTCATAACATCATTCGGGGCATGGTGCTGCACCACCCTACAAACACATTCATACACTCGCTTTTCACTTTCCCACTCAAGTGTTCCTGCAGGGAATAGATTCATGCACGGGTGTTCTGCCCTTGCAGGTGTCGTTCTGAGGAGTGCGAACATCTTACCATCGGAGTGGAAGCAAACCTCATGACTCTGACCCATCATTGGACTGACCCCATGCTTGAAGACTTCATGGTGCTAAAGGTTTCCCTGGCTCGGTCTGTGACACTCGCCCACCCAGACCCCTCGGCCAAACTATTCATTACCTCAGATACTAGTGACACAGCAGTGGGAGCTGCCATTCAACAATGCTCCAGTGACAACATCTCACCCCTGCATTTCTTATCTAAAAAACTGTCTGCTGAACAGAAGAAATACTCCACATTCGACAGGGAGCTCCTGCCCATCTACAAGGCTGTTAAACATTTCAGCCCTGACATTGAAGGACACATGTTCTCTATCCTCACGGACCACAAACCACTCAAGGACACCTTCCAAAACCATCCAGAGGACTGGCCCCCTCGTCCTTTCCGTCATTTCAATCTGGTGTTTCAGTTTATGACAGGCGTCAGCTATATCAAGGGGCAAATAATATTGCTGCCTATTTTTTCTCATGTGTCAATGCAGGGTCCAACATCATCAATTTGTCTAATCTAGCTAGTCTTCAGGCAACAGATGAGGGCACCCAAGCACTCCTTCCACACCCGACCACCTTGCTCATGTTCACCAAGGCACTATTCTCCAGTGTCGCCGACAAGGTCTGGCATGATTCTTTGACTGGGGTCTTACATTCGGTGTTACCGGTTCCCTTACACTGTCAGGTTTTTGATGCCTTATGCAACCTTGCTTCATCTGGAAAGACATAAAAAGAGAATGCCAGATGTGGGCTCAAAATTGTGACCCTTGCCAGCGCAACAAAGTCGGCTGCCATATGGTCCCCCCACTGGGTAAATTTCGCATCCTCCAGTACATTTCAAGCATGTCTATATCGATCTCATCAGCCCCCTTCCGCCATCAGAATATTGTAGATAGTCCTGTCTTCTATTGATTGTTTGTCCTGATGAGTGGAAGCCATACTTTTGCTGAACATCATGGCCGAGACGGTTGTCAAAGATTTCATCTTCTCTTAGATCTCCCATTTCGGCTGCCCAGCCACAATCACAATGACCAGGCTGGCAATACGAGTTGTCCTGTTTGATTTGCTGTGTCGCATGTGCAGTATCCACAAAATCCACACCACCTCGTACCACTCCCAGAGCAATGGTTTGGTGGCACCGCACTTTAAAGACCACCCTCAGATGCCATAACTGCCTTTGGCTGGAAGCTCTACCTTGGGTCCTTTTAGGGTTGAGATCAACGCACAAACCAGACATCCAGGGCACCATTTCAGAGGTGGTTTACAGGGAGAACCCCGTCCTGTCAGGTGAACTAGTCAAATCCACCCGTCCACCGTTCAGGAGGGTCCCCCCCCCCCCCTCCCCCCCTGACTTCATTAGCCACTTGTGTATGCATTTCAAGCACCTACACCTCTACCCACTGGTTAGCCATACCCCACCAGTCTCCTACGTGCCCGCTTCTCTTCAAGACCATTCCCATGTCATGTTAAGGCACAACACCATACGCCAACCTTTACAACTCTCCTACCAGGGCCCCTTCAAGGTTCTGCAACTTGGGGATTCAACATGTGACATTCTTGTCAAGGATATAGTTTCACTGCATCAGTTAAACCCACATTTGCAGACTCTTGATTCTCTGACATTAGGATCTCCCGACACAGCAGATGACCTGGGCCCCCAGCATGTTTCAGACTCCTTGAATGATACGGCACAAGTCACTCAGGCCCATGTTCCCTCACCGGTGACCAGCCCTAGCGACTCTCCTTTTGCTGGTTTCCTGGACAGTTCAAGTGACTCTCCATTCATGAGTTTTCCAACCCGTGCCACCCAAGTTGAGGTCGACCCTCCTACAATCGCGTTTCACGCCTCAGTTCCACCACACGATGTGGAAGACGTTCGGCTGGTACTAAAGTGTTTTGCCCTCCCTCAGCATTGGGACCCTGCCCTCCCACATGCCTTCATCTTTCCACTTGGTGATATTTGAATTGTCTCTCCACACTTTGGTTCTTCTCTACACTTTGACCCACTGGCTTTCTCTTGAGCTGGCTGACATCTCACCCAACCAAGCCATCTGCAGGACTTCGTGATGGACCTACCACTTTGCTTTCCTCCACTGACTTCATCATTGGGCAACATTGAGGTACCAGTTGCCCAGTTCCCAGACGCCAGGACATCCTTGAACATGACGCAGACACTACAGCCCCCCCCCCTCTAAGATCTAATCACAAGTACTCCGTACTGTATGTGTATATGTGTGTGTGTGTGTGTGTGTGTGTGTGTGGGTGGGTGTGTGTGTGTTGTGGGGGGGGGGGGGGGGGGGGGGGGGCTGTGTGGCATCGATATGAACATCGACCTGCAAGCAAGGACTCTTTCTCCACTCACAAGTTCTTTGGACAAGAAGTTTGTGATGATTCAGTCTGTTTATGTGACTTGTACATACACGTGTAGTTGCTTGTAAGCAAATTCACATGAACTTTATTCTACTATTCCTTGATCAAGCCACATCTGGACTCAGTTTTAAACAATTTCTTTCCCTTCTGATGACAAACTTCTGGGTCTGCTGCATTTTGGTTGCTCTTCTCTCACAATAATCTTTCTTCTTACGTCAGTGAGCTTCTGTTCTTCTTGTGGAATCACTAAATCTTTGTTATATTCCTTTGTTTCATCACTAACAGAACTTTCAGTATCTAATTCTGATTTGTCTGCTTTGTGGAAACACATACGATGAACTTCTCTTCTGGTTTCCTAATAGTAACTGTTTCTGTTTACTAAAACTTCAGTTTGGTCTAAACGATCATTTTCAACTACCATTTCTAAATTCACAGTTTTTCTAGAAACCACATGAAAGAGGTATCCAGAAGCAAACTGTGATAAATCCACTTTTTCTTAAAAATGAGTTACTGCCACCATTTTGTTCTCTATACTGTTTTCTATCAATCAAACCCTTAAAACGCACACAAAACAGCTTATTTCTGCCCTAAAACATACCTGCAAAATAAGCTACAGGTACAAAAGTTGGTATATCCACTTCTGGTTGCAGAGCAAAACTCAGTGAATCCATTGCATGATAAAGAAGCAGAGTCTGATGAGTCCTTAGCAAGCAAGCATCATTATCTAAGAAGGTTTGAAGATGCAAAACTCATTTTGTACCCATTACGAATTTTGTCTGAATAATGTAGATTTCCCAGCTTACGACTTCATAAATGCTAGTTTTGAGCCTCTGAGTGGCAGTTTCATCAAGTGTGCTGCATGCTGCTGTGAAACAGATACAGTAGCACACTGGCATATACTCCTTGACTTGGCTTGTTTGTGAGTGCATAGAGAATGTTTACAGTGTATTTGTTGGATAAAATATCAAGACTGCTTTATCATTTCCTCCATAATAATAGATGTTAATGATCAGATATGTGTACAATCAGTTCCAAAAGGAAATGGTCATAAAAAATCAGCAAATCACCCTGAATGGAAGAGGAATAAAGCAAAACACATGAGGTAAGATTTAATCATCAGCTCTCATATTTTGTGCTGTTTCACTGCATGGAAATAATAAGAACTTCATTACCAGCATATCTATAAACAGTAATTTACACTGTGATGTGTTAAGTTCTTCAGGAGTTTCTTTTTACCCCATGATTGTTGTGGACTGCCTGCAAATGGTGTGCCACTTCCAGGTCCAGCAATAGAAATGTTTGTGTACCTTCACATTTTTGTTCGGCTCCTTGATTTCCACTTCCGGTTTTCTGTGTCACCTGCAGCTGACAACAGCACTGATACTGCGACATACATCATGTCCGACCTCACTTATGGCTGACAGCGGTGCTGACAGTGCAATATACACAACACAGTGTCTGGCCTGACAACAGGATTTGTGTGACCTACTCAAGCACCACGAACAGCAAGGTGACAAGTGTGGCCATGTCTTCCTTGGTCATGGTGGGTGGTGTATTGTGATAGGATATGGCATCAGCACAGATATTGTTGGTAGCATTTGCATTACTGAAGCCTGTCACTGTGGTGGTGTCTTCATCAGGATGGTGGATTCTCCCCCTGGGGAGGTTGATCTCTGTTCCTCAGAGTACTCGCCCTTGATGCTTGTTTGTGCAAGCATGCCGTCTTCTGTTTTCCGAAGATGAGGAGGCATTGGGGGCCATCATTTGTTCATTGTTGGTGGTGCTGGTTGGCCTGGGTATGAATGTCAGATGAGATGGTCGGCCTTCTTCTTGAGTGGGACTTTGCATTGGTGGACCACTGTTGCCTTAAACATATCACATTCATGGTAAAACATTATGTGTGGATCACCACAATTCTTGCAATTGGGACAGCACATCTTGGTTAATGGTCATCTTGTGCTTGCATGTTTGCCCGAGCACTTTATGCGTGTCTACAGGAAGGTACAGTGGCAGGTTGCATCTCCCATCCCTTGGCAGCAGATGCTCTAGGGTGAGGCTTTCTTGTTCTGCAGACCTTCAACAGTGACCTGAGTGCCAGTCACCTTCTTCACTGAAGAAAGCTTCTTGTTGTCCTGGTTGTTATTGCTGATTACCAGCAGTGGAGGTAAGCCTATCTGTGTCGGGGGATACAATGTGACAAAGCACACCAAATCTGATGTCCTCCAGGGCTTCTGTTTAGGAGGCCAGTGTCTGTGAACTTTGGGAACCCTTGAAGACCACCTGGTAGGGAGTGTTGAGTAGAAGCTGGACACCTCTTCTTTGAGTTGGTTTTTTGACTGGAGTGATGGTGACTACTTTCGTGACCAGAATTTTTTGTTGAGGAGAAAAGTTCTCAAGTCTAAAGTGACAATTACCTCATCGAGTGTGTAAAATGAAGTGTTCAAGGGTCGCTGAATATTTTTCCAATTAGGAATACATGTCCATAATCAGTGTTAAAGGGATGGAGTTGCTGATATCATTAAGCCATCCTGTCAGTGGCACTTCAGATTTGCTTCTGTAAAACAGGCTGTGGTTACCAGAAGTTAATGCGGAAACACACTAATAAGTGCTGAAGTGGCCTGCAGAATGACACTGGTCCATTGGTGAAGGAAGAGGTATATACAGATGAGACAAAGCCTTCTCATCTATGGAACCAAATGTTATCCAAATTGGAAGAGTCTTAAAGGCAGCAAAGGTGAGGGACTGATTTCATACTCAAAAAGCATATCAGGTGAACTTGGGAAAAAACTAAAATCTTGTTATCTACAAGAATATAATCAATTTTCAAATAGCTGTGAACAATGCAGAGGAGGTATCTGACCTTGAAATTCATCCAGAAGATGGGAACAGATGCAAAACTCGGCGAATTCAAATTATTTCAGGTTATAACTAGTTAAAAAAAAATGCATCCTCAGTCTCAATAATGCCCATAAAATACCTTGTGGAGATGAAGTTCTTGCCAATCCTGTTAAGACTACATCTGTATCTTGCAAACTTGGAGCATTCATAGTCTCATAAATGTCTTGCCATAATATATAGTCTGCCATAGTCAATTAGGTCTTGCATACATTTCTAACTTGTAGTGGTTAATACTGTTCTTATCAGCCTTGTCACCTATTGATTATTCGTCTCCTTCATTCATTTAGGTGAGATATGACAAAACTTGTTGCAGTTGAAGGATCTCTTTCCCTTACTTTTGCAGTTGCAATAACCTGATCTGTGTCTACTGGCACCACAATTGAAACAATTTTTGTTTGGATCCCAAGCTGTGTTTTTAGTACTGTATTTCTGTTACTTGAGTCTTTTGCATGTCTCTTCCTTGAGTTCCAAAACTTTTATAGCTGTAGCTTCTGTTATTTTTTTCAGCAATGACTTCACAGTTCTTTCCTAATGTCTCATTTTTTCCTTAAATTCTTTTCCACACCAAATGCCGTAAAGTAGAACTCTTGTCCCTGAATCATCTTCTGTTCAATCAATCACATACTTAAATAGTGAGTAACTACAAATACCAGCATGCATTGCAATTTTTTTCATTACAAGAAACTATTCTTGAAGAGACTCTTCCTGTTTCTTCTTTTGCTAAGACAGCAGTTGTCTGATCGCCGCAGCAATTGTTTTCATTGAATTCTTCTTGCAAAGCTTTCTTCAGTGCAGCCCGTGAAGTAAAGTCCTTCTCGCCCTAAACAAAAAGTTTAGACAAACCATCAAGCAATTTCTTGTGAAAATAAGCATTTGTAGTTCACTCCAACCCACTGAAAATGTTGTATCCTCAAAATCCATGATCCATGGTTTAACTGGACATCCATCACTAAAGGGAAATCATTTAACAGCACCCTTAATGTTACGCAATGAAACAGAAAATTTACGTTGATTTCGTGAACATGGTTGTGATGAAGCAAGCTGGGATCTCTTTAGTTCCTCTCTTGTTGTCATGTGCATCCTTAAATTTACTATATTTTGATTTTTGCCTAATTACCATTAACATGCATGAGTATAATCTGCACTTCCATAAAGAGAAAGGTTAGCCCTCACTCTTAAGGAATAAGCACCAGGTATAATTTTGTGCTTGATTTTGTGTAGTTAATTAATTTCCTAATTTATTTTCACCATTCATAGCAAATATCTTTTGCTACAGATCATTATAGGGTGAAATCAGTAACATAGATTCTATTGTTGAGTCATAAACAAATATAAATTCTGTAACAATTATAAACATTTGAAAGAAGAACTACTAGGATTCTTAAAGTAGTTATTGGGCTCAATTCAAAAACATACACACATCGAAAATGTCTGACATCACCCTGGTTCCCAGAACTCCTGAAGACAGACATTGACTATGGATATTGTATCACAGATACGGTCCCTTTGCCTGTTCAGAGGTGTCACTAAACCCACCTAAAGATGTAAACAACCATGAATGAGCAGCACCTATTAGATGGAGGGGGTCCAATACCCAATCGGTTCCAGTCTTTCCACCAGGAAGGAGATATATGGCTCATGTTGTCTGTAGTTCAACCATGCCTAGACAGTCAATACTGCAGTTTGATCAAGTCCGCATTTTTAATTTGTGCCCGGAAGGGCTCTCAACAAGGGTAATGTCCAGGCATCTCTGAGTGAACCAAAGCAATGTTGTTCGGACATGGAGGAGATACAGAGAGACAGGAACTGTAAATGACATGACTCACTCAGGCTGCCCAAGGGCTACTAATGCAGTGGATGACTGCTACCTACGGATTATGGCCCGGAGGAACCCTGAGAGCAACACCATCATGTTGAATAACACTTTTTGTGCGGCCACAGGACGTTATGTTATGACTCAAACTGTGTGCAATAGGCTGCATGATCTGCAATTTCACTCCTGACATCCATGGCAAGGCCCATCTTTGCAACCACAACACTATGCAGTGCGGTACAGATGGACCCAACAACTAGCAGAATGGACCGCTCGGGATTGGCATCACGTTCTCTTCACCAATGAGTGTCGCATATGCCTTCAACCAGACAATTGTTGAAGCAATGTTTGGAGGCAACCCGATCAGGCTGAACGCCTTAGAAACACTGACCAGCAAGTGCAGCAAGGTGGAGGTTCCTGATGTTTTGAGGTGGCATTATAAGGGGCCGATGTATGCCGCTGGTGGTCATGGAAGGTGCCATAATGGCTGTACGATACGTGAATACCAACCTCTGAGACAGTGCAACCATATTGGCAGCATATTGGCGAGGCATTCATCTTCGTGGATGACCATTCGCACCTCCAACACACACATTTTGCGAATGAGTTCCTTCGAGATAATGACATTGCTCAACCAGTGTGGCCAGCATGTTCTCCAGACATGAACCCTATCAAACATGCCTGGTATTGATTGAAAAGGGCTGTTTATGGATGACATGACACACCAACCACTCTGAGGGATCTATGCTGAATCACAGTTGAGGAGTGGAACAATCTGGAACAACAGTGCCTTGATGAACTTGTGGATAGTATGCCACAATGAATACAGGCATGCATTGATGCAAGAGGACGTGCTACTGGGTATTAGAGCTACCGGTGAGTACAGCAATCCGGACCACCACCTCTGAAGGTATCACTGTATTATGGTACAAAATGCAATGTGTGGCTTTCATGAGCTATAATAAGGGTGGAACTGATGTTTATGTTGATCTCTATTCCAATTTTCTGTACAGGTTCCAGAACTCTCAGAACCAATATGACGCAAAACGTTTTTTAATGTGTGTATTTGCAAACCCAGCACTTACTCAGTTCCAAAGAAGCACCAGGTTTGTCAAAAGTATTGTTTGTATAACTATATCAGTTAATTTCATTATTTAAGCAAATGATTTGGCCTAACCTTTATGGTAGAAGGAACTGTTAAAAAGAAGGAATTTTTCGATGTATTCAGTTAATTGAATGACTTATGATTAGATTAGATTAGATGTACTTTCATTCCACTTGATCCATAGTGAGGAGCTCCTCTAGGATGTAGAACATGTCAGAAAAACAATAATACATGACAAATATTTACAACTGAAACAAATAAGCTAATGTACCTTGCACAGGTCCCAAGTGGAATGATCGTCATTTTTTTTTTTTTTTTTACAAACACTCATTTACTAAGATCGCATTAATGCACTGAATTTAAATTTAAAAAAAAATTATTTATTTATAGGGTAATAAACATATAATAGAACTACTACAAAATTTTCATTTACAATGAACACATTACTGCACCGAAATGGTGCAGAAGTTAGATACACAAATCAGTTGGTTCTACTGAGAAATTCATCAATGGAGTAGGAGTTGGCCACCAATAAATCCTTTAGGCTTCTCTTAAACTGAATTTCATTGGTTGTTACGCTTTTTATGGCTGCTGGCAAGTTATAGAAAATGTGTGTTCCTGAATAATGCACACCTTTTTGTACAAGAGTACATGACTTTAAATCCTTGTGAAGATTATTCTTATTTCTAGTCTTGATTCCATGAATTGTGCTGTTGGTTTGAAAAAGTGATATGTTTTTAATGACAAATTTCATTAAGGAATAAATATATTGGGAAGCAGTAGTTAGTATCCATAGTTCCCTAAACAGGCTTCTGCACCACATATAACTCTTATTGCATTTTTGTGCCTGGAAAACTTTAGCTTGGCTTGATGAATTACCCCAAAAAATAATCCCAAATGACATTATGGAATGAAAGTCAGCATAGTATGCCAGCTTTTCATTTTTATATCCCCTATGTCTGACACAATTCGCATTGTCAATACAGATTTGTTAAGATGCTTCAGCAGTTCTGTGGTGTGCTCCTCCCAGTTGAATTTATTATCAAGCTGTAATCCCAAGAATTTAACACTGTCCACTTCTTCTATCTGCCTGTCATCATATGTTAGGCATATACTCATGGGACACCCCTTACAAGTTCTCAACTCCATGTAGTGTGTTTTTTCAAAGTTTAGTGACAAAGAATTGGCTAGGAACCAGTGGTTGATGTCCACAAAAATTTTATTAGCTGGTCTTCCTAAGACTACACTTGATTTGCTATTTATTGCAATGTTTGTGTCATCGCAAAGAAAAGAAACTTGGCATCTGGTAATGTTACTGACGAAAGGTCATTGATATAGACAAGAAAAAGTAAGGGCCCTGAGATGGAACCTTGTGGTACCTCACATGTAATTAGTTCCCAGTTGCATGATTCCTGAAAGCTTAATACATGTCTCTTTCCTAATAAGACATAAGATTTGAACCATTTTGCAGCATTTCCTGTTACACCATAATATTCTAATTTACTTAAAAGGATATTGTGATTTACACAGTCAAATGCCTTTGACAGATCACAAAATATACCAGTTGCCCGCAATTTTTTGTCTAATGAATTAAGTACATTTACACTGTAAGTGTAGATAGCCTTCTCAATATCAGAACTGTTTAGGATTGAAATAAAAGTTTTCTTTTTCGTTTACAAGATACCTCTATTCCCTGAGTAATCCATCGCTTCTTTGTAGACTTTGCTCTAACCTTGGTTAGTTTTGGGGGAAAACAGTGTTCAACTGAGGTAAGCACTTTATTAGCAAAAGTGTTATATTTTTCATTCATGCCACAAGCACTGTAAACATCACTCCAGTGAACGTCTCTGAGAAGCGTCCTAAAATAATCAATTTCTCGCTTATTGATTACCCTCTTGAGTTCAGATTTAACAGATTTTATGAGGTGCATTCAAGTTCTAAGGCCTCCGATTTTTTTTCTAATTAACTACTCACCCGAAATCGATGAAACTGGCATTACTTCTCGACGTAATCGCCCTGCAGACGTACACATTTTTCACAACGCTGATGCCATGGTTCCATGGCAGCGGTGAAGGCTTCTTTAGGAGTCTGTTTTGACCACTGGAAAATCTCTGAGGCTATAGCAGCACGGCTGGTGAATGTGCGGCCACAGAGAGTGTCTTTCATTGTTGGAAAAAGCCAAAAGTCACTAGGAGCCAGGTCAGGTGAGTAGGGAGCATTAGGAATCACTTCAAAGTTGTTATCACGAAGAAACTGTTTCGTAACGTTAGCTCGATGTGCGGGTGCATTGTCTTGGTGAAACAGCACACTCGCAGCCCTTCCCAAACGTTTTTGTTGCAGCGCAGGAAGGAATTTGTTCTTCAAAACATTTTCGTAGGATGCACCTGTTACTGTAGTGCCCTTTGGAATGCAATGGGTAAGGATTACACCCTCACTGTCCCAGAACATGGACACCATCATTTTTTCAGCACTGGTGGTTACCCGAAATTTTTTTGGTGGCGGTGAATCTGTGTGCTTCCATTGAGCTGACTGGCGCTTTGTTTCTGGATTGAAAAATGGCATCCACATCTCATCCATTGTCACAACCGATGAAAAGAAAGTCCCATTCATGCTGTCGTTGCACGTCAACATTGCTTGGCAACATGCCACACGGGCAGCCGTGTGGTTGTCCGTCAGCATTCGTGGCACCCACCTGGATGACACTTTTCACATTTTCAGGTCGTCATGCAGGATTGTGTGCACAGAACCCACAGAAATGCCAACTCTGGAGGTGACCTGTTCAACAGTCATTCGGCGATCCCCCAAAACAATTCTCTCCACTTTCTCGATCATGTCGTCAGACCGGCTTGTGCGAGCCCGAGGTTGTTTCGGTTTGTCGTCACACGATGTTCTGCCTTCATTAAACTGTCGCACCCATGAACGTACTTTCGATACATCCATAACTCCATCACTACATGTCTCCTTCAACTGTCGATGAATTTCAATTGGTTTCACACCACGCAAATTCAGAAAACGAATGATTGCACGCTGTTCAAGTAAGGAAAACATCGCCATTTTAAGTATTTAAAACAGTTATCACTCTCGCCGCTGGCGGTAAAATTCCATCTGCCGTATGGTGCTACCATCTCTGGGATGTATTGACAATGAACGCGGCCACATTTTAAAACAATGTGCATGTTTCTATTTCTTTCCAGTCCGGAGAAAAAAAATCAGAGGCCTTAGAACTTGAATGCACCTCGTATATCCTGTTCAGTATTAACATTAAACAGAGGGAACTGCATGTCATTATCTGAGAGGCCATTGACTACTGGTTTTGTAATATAAGTTTGTTCATTGGAATTTTCTATAAAGATATTATCAATGGCTGTTTGTGAGCAATTGGCTACCTTAGTGGTTAACTTTATAGTGGGAATTAAGTTGAATGATAGTGTTACTAACTCAGATAAGTTGTTATTGGGACAGTCTTTAAGGAAACCTAGATTGAAGTCACCAGCAACCACTATTTCTTTGTTTTTGGTTGTTAAATGGGGCAGTACAGCTTCAAGGTGGTTTATGAGCAGATTAAAGTTACCTGCAGGTGCGCAATATACACTTAATATTATGGAGATTTTTTGTGAAATTCTACTTCTGTTGCATATGCTTCCATATGCTGTTCTAGGCAAAATTTTTGAATGTTTATGTTCTTAAATTTATGACAGTTCCTGATGAATGTGGCAATTCCTTTCTCCATTTCTGCTCTACAAAAGTGAGATGTTAACCTAAAACCTAAAAAATTAATAAAGTTCTATACCAGTGGTCACGTGATGTTCAGAGAGGCAGATTATGTCAGCTAGGTTTGAGGACTCTAATTCATCTATGCAGACAACTAATTCATTAATTTTATTTCTCAGTCCTCGAATATTTTGATGCAATAAAGCTAGCTGACATTTGACAGTGACAGAGTTAAAATTAGGTAGAGTTGAAATTTCTGCTGGTTGTTGAAAATTCTTAACCAACAGCTGTTTATGCTGATGTAATAAGCTAGAATTATGTTGTTTGGTACCTTATTATTCTGCAAGAACTGTGAACTGTGTGTTTAGATTTTTACTGTTCATAGATGTTCAGTACAGACTATTGTAGCAGTATGCTGATGGTGCCTGCAACCTATTGATGAGGCTTATCAACATTTACAAATAGTGAACTGGCCATATAATTGTGCAATATTGGGAGTTTGCGAACAGTGAAAGTAAAGAACCGAAATGCAATTGTGGAACTGTTGGCTACATCATTTCCAGTAGTCAGTGTTGAACTTCCAACCCCCATTTTTCAGCCAGTATAACAATGCAGTACGTTGACACCAAGGACTATCAATAAAGAAATAAAGCAGGCAAACGTCACATCTGGTGCCCTTTTGGCTGAGGGCTATTGTATTTGGACATAATAAATAAGGACTTGTGAACTCGGAAAAGTGAAAAGTGCAGTTTGAATGGAGTGACTGAATTTAAAATACGTGTGGCACCAGTATTATTGAGAACAGTAAACAAACAAATTGACAGTGAAAGTAATTACAGTATTGCAATAATTTGATAGCACATGAACAAGTAATGCAATAAGAAGCATCAACAACACAGCATAACAACAGAAGATCATCGTTCAAGGTTATAGAGGCAGCCATTACTAATGTTGGACGCAGCAACCAATCTGGAATCAAGCTCGTCGGAGCAGCCATTATGGACGACAGCCACAGCAACCAACTGGAAATCAAGCTCACTGGGGCAGTCATTATGAAGAGAAGCCACAGCAGCCAATCAGCATGCCAGCTGGACTCAACCCACCTGATGTAAACAAGCATGTTTTGGATGAGTGGGGGTAACTGCAGCAGCAGCAGGAGACGAGTGAATAAAAATAAGGTAATTCATAGCAAAACCCGTTTTATATTAAGTGATACATAATGAGTGACCTTAACGAACAAGACAGTGTGACGGGGAAGAATGGTAAACAGGGGAGTGATGTGATTGATAACAAACCTGTAGAGGTTAAGTTTTTAAATGAACAGAAAGGCTTAATGGGGACTGATTCAGTATACAATAGTGGTTATAAATCAGACATGAATGTAACTTTGAATGAAGGGGATGAAAGTCATATTGTAAATGAGATGATAAAAGCATCATTGACCTTGTGTGGTGATGTGAGCAAAATGGACGAAAATCGTTAAGGCTAAGGAGGAAGAATCTAGTAGCAAAAGTCAGCAAAAGCAAAAGTTTATTGGCAGATGGAAAATTGGAAGCGATGTTAAGGCAAACTATGAGTAGTTTGCGTAGTATGAGTATGAAAGAAGTAATTATTAAGTGTGGAAAATAGTATGTAAATGACATTAGTAGTATGAAAAAGACATTAATAGGGTGGAAAAATCTGTAATCTTCCAGAATTAAGTAAGAAAGTAGATGTGGTAGTGAAAGATTGTGATGAAAAGATAAGAAAGTAGTACAGGATAGTAATGAGCAATTAACATTAATGGGTAGTAAATATATAGAAGAGAGAAAGAAACTCTTTGATGACTAAAGTAACAGGTTGGAGGCTTCCGAGAAACAGTGTAAAGACAAAGTCAAAGCAGCCAGAAAATTTTGTGGTGAAAACAGGGTTAAACTTGAGAACCAAATCAATCAGACTAAAAAAGATTTAGAAGCAGAGATAGAAACCAAGTGTGCAGCAGTGATAGAGGAAAAACTGGTAAAAGTAAATAAAAATGTAGATTCAAAATTGACTGAAATTGAGAAAGAGGTGGAAGAGGTATAAAGTCTAAAGCATAGAATATGTAGTATCCCAAACAGTCCTTGATTTGTTACTTGTAAGAAATACAATAATTTCGGACCATATGGGGAAGCGCATTCGCTGGATTTCAATAGGGAATTTAATGATTTGCCTGAAACATGGACTGACAAAGAAAAAATGTCATTTGTGAGAGGTTTTTTGAAAGGGGATGCTTATGGATGGGCAGCTCACATAGCTGATAGTTGTAATTCGTAGCACAGAATTAAGAAAGCATTTTTAGATGAATACTGGTCCAAAGAGAAACAGCAGAGAATTTTGAGTGAATTCTGGGGAGGAGAGATATTTGACTCTAGGACATGTACTGTGAAAGGTTCCTGGCAGTTTTGGATAAGAAAACTGAAATACTTGGACAAAGAACTAGGTAGTAAATCAATAATTATGGGTTTAGAAACTAAGTTGCCTCATAAAGTTAGAGAATTGCTTGTACCTGTCTATAGAGGTAATATTAGTGATTTTTTGAACTATGTTGATAAAGTGGAGAGGGTGAAGTCCTCAGTGGAAGACTGTAGGAGGAATTTTGCTGATAACAATTAATCAGGGAGAGAGTCTCAGGTAAACAGGATGAACAGAACTAATTCTACTAGACAATCAAGGAATGTTTGGGTGGAAGATAGCCAGAATGGGCACAGAAATGGTAGGAGAAATTCAAGAAACAGAAATGGAGGACAAGATGGTAATTCTGGATCCAATCATTTAAACTAGATAATGTTCCAGTTTTGGCTTGCACTAGTGGAGGTAGTGATGAAGAGCCACATGTATATAAATGTGCTGCAATCACTGGTAAGGGTAATGTAAATGATACTAGTAAGATGAGATGTTGAATGAGGGTGTGTGTAGCTATGTTTATCCTATAAAAAGAGAGGAGGAAGTCGCTACAGTACAATTAAGTGGTAGAATGGATTGTGTTACTGTCACTCAGGATGTCAAAAGTGTCAAAATGGATGATAATTTTTTAAGAGAACATAAGGAATTCAGGTGTATTGCTTTGTGGTCTAATGCTAGAAACAAGGATCAACTAATTAGTCAAGTATTTTAGGACAATTAAAGTGACAGTGGGTGTTATTCAGACAGTAGTTGTAATGATGATAGCAATGACAAATCCAGTAGTGATAAGAATGATGTATATGAATTTATCATTGATAATGATGGCAATGTGTTAAGTAAATAAAGAATAAAGGAGGATAATATCAGGTCTAGAGTTTAATGAGAGTGGTAATGAGGAAGAGGACCATGCCATCTGTCATTTGAATGTGTCTGTTAATCAATTTTGTAAGCAGGATGATAGTTTTTTCATGGAGAGTATTAATAAGGATTTGTTGTATAAAGAAGATCACGCGTTAAAAGTAAAAAGGAAGTGTGGCACCCTGTAATGACAGTGTGGGTGTTGGAGAAAACAATTCCTTTATTCCCACATACATTTAGCAATAACTGAACACTACACACATGAATGAATTGTGTAGACATGAACAGCACGGAATAACTAATTAAAGCTAAGTCAAAGAATAACTATATCACTGCACATAAATTAACACTTCATGGAATGTTTATGATGCACTGTACACTTGTAGGGATCGATTGTCAGAAATAGGTCACTACATGACTCCACCCTTTTATGCTAATGATACCGCAGATTAAATTTCACACGCCTTCCAGCTCTTGTAACTACTTCTTTCTTGAAACCGGGCGGTGCGTCACGTGTGTCAGTGGTTGTGTCAGGGAGTGGTGTAGTAGTCCTCGACGTCAGTCTTGGTGTTGCAGTGACTGTTGTTCGCTGAGCGTTGTGGTGTTCATGGGGTACAGGAACACATCTTGTAGCTTCTCCTGTCTTCTCTGGTTTGTGTTCAGTGGTAGCTGTAGTGTCTGTTGCGTCCAGAAATGCAGGTTTGATACAGTCCACTGCAACTGTGGTGGGTGTACCGTTAATCATTATGCAGAAAGTGTTGGTATCTCTACTGACTACCAGATATGGTCTGTCATATGGTGGCTGCAGTGGTTTACACACAGTATCATTGCGTAAGAATACATGCGTGCACTTGTCTAGCTCCGCAAAAATGAACGAGTGTCTTCCAAGCTGGTTTCTGGGCATTGTTGGTCTCAATTGGCGTATATGCTCTCTTAATCTTGTGGCGAATTCTGATGCTGTGATTGTATCATCTGCCATACTGTGCAGAAATTCTCCAGGTAGGCGTAACGTTTGTCCACACACCAGTTCTGCTACTGTTGCTTTCAGATCACTTTTGAATGACGTTCGTAGACCCAAAAGTACGATAGGTAGTGTCTCTGTCCAATTCGGTGTTCCGTGACATCTCAGTGCTGCCTTTAACTGTCGATGAAGACACTCAACTATGCCATTTGATGCGGGGTGGTATGCCATGGTGCGTATGCATTTCATACCTAATAACGTAGCCAATGCTTTGAAAACTTAGGCTTCAAATTGTCATCCTTGATCAGTTGTAATTCTCAGTGGAACTCCCAAACCGGGCAATCCAACCACAAAAAAATGTTCGAGCTATAGTTTCTGCAGTGATGTCCTTCATTGGAAATGCCTCAGGCCACCTAGTAAATCCGTCAGTCACCGTGAGAAAATAACTGTAGCCTTCCGATGCCGAGAGTGGGTCGATGATGTCAACATGCACATGGTCAAAACGCTGATTTGGCGGAAGAAATGTGCCTAATGGTGCCCTGACGTGCTGTGTGATTTTATTCCTCTGGCATGCCAAGCATTGCTTCACAAATGTTTTACAGTCTGTGTGTATACATGGCCATACAAATTTTTGTTTGACCAATCTGAGTGTGGCTTTTACTCCTGGGTGTGACATATTGTGCATTGATGCAATTGCCTGTGTTCTGAATTGCTGTGGCACAAATGGATGTATCTTTCCTCTTGCTACGTCACAGTACAACTCAATGCTTGCTTCAGGAAATGTCACGAGCTGTAGCT
Source organism: Schistocerca piceifrons (assembly GCF_021461385.2). Classification (NCBI taxonomy): domain Eukaryota; kingdom Metazoa; phylum Arthropoda; class Insecta; order Orthoptera; family Acrididae; genus Schistocerca; species Schistocerca piceifrons. Next base: position 1,019,828,824 of record NC_060138.1, on the reverse strand, counting down.
TCAATCCTTTCTCTTGTTTCAATAGATCACACAATTCACTATCACATTGTTGCGCAAGCGCAAGGGCGTCATAATCAATGGCCTTTGTCACTGCTTCCACCTGTGCGATGTCATCTGCTACTGTGGACACTGCTTCTATGCGAGAAAGTGCATCAGCTGGAACATTTAGCTTCCCTTCCACATACACAATGCTGGTCGTGAACTGGCTGATATGATCTAAGTGTCGCAGCTGCCTTGGCGATGCTTTCTTTGGCTTTACCTTAAAGGCATAGGTAAGCGGTATATGATGTGTGTAAATCATGAACTGTCGCCCTTCTAATGCGTGTCTGAATTTTTTTACTGCCGCATAAACTGCGTACTGCTCGCGGTCATATGTTGCCCAACGATGCTGAGATGGTGGCAACTTATGACTATAAAATGCAATGGGCTGCCATAACTGATCAATTTGTTGCTGAAGTATGGCACCAATTGCAGTTGACGAAGCATCAACCATGAGAGCAAGTGGAGCATGCGCGACCGGGTGTGCTAATTGTGCGGCCTCCGCTATAGCTTTTTTTATAGTGTGAAATGCGGTGTCCGCCTCGATAGTCCAATGCACACTGTGGTTAAGAATTAGGTGCGCCTTTAAGTAGTTCATTCAATGGTGCAGTTATCAGTGCATGATTGCGAATGTAGCATTGGTAGAAATTCACTACTCCAATGAATCGTCGTAATTCTCTGACTGTGACAGGGCGGGGGTATTTGTTTATGGCCTCTACTTTACTATGTGGCGGTCAAATACCCTGTGCATTCACCAAATATCCTAGAAAGTGGACCTCTTTCTCACCAAAAACACATTTGGAAGGATTAATGACTAGTCCATGTGTTCGTAGGCAGTCAAACACTTGTGCCAAATGCTGTACGTGCTCCTCTTCTGATGCAGACATCACCAATAAATCATCTATATACACATAGCAAAAATCTAAATCTCTTGTAACCTCATCCATAAAACGTTGGAAGGTCTGGGCGGCATTACATAGTCCGAATGGCATTCGGCTGAATTCAAATAGACCGAATGGTGTTGTCACCATTGTTTTAGGAATGTCTTCTGCAGCTATATGGATCTGATAGTAAGCTCGAACTAGATCAATGGTAGAAAATATAGTCTTGCCATGAACATTTGCAGAAAAGTCTTCTATATGTGGAACTGGGTACCGGTCTGGAATGGTCCTTGCATTGAGTTGGCGATAGTCACCGCAGGGGCACCATCCACTCTTCTTTTTAGGCACGATGCGAATTGGGGATGCCCAACTGCTACTAGAAACTCTGCACATACCTTGTGACAGCATGCTGCGAAATTCCTGCTTTACCACTTTTAGCTTTTCAGCTGTTAAACGTCTAGGCCGAGCTTGAGTTGGCGGCCCTGGCGTGGTCAAAATGTGGTGCATGGTTATATGCTTGACTGGTGGGAGAGTAGGCGACTGCTGTGTGATCTCGGGGTATCCTTTCAGTAACCGTATATATGGTGTGTCGCCTGTGACTGTGCGTACCTCTAGTGGTGTGATACAACGGACTTTTCCTGTTGTATGCAGACTAGTAGTCAAATCTATTAGTCGCTGACGTCGCAGATCTGGCAGTAAGTCGTAGAAGGACAAAAAATCTGCTCCGATAATAGGCTGTGATATATCTCCCACTGTAAATTGTAAATTGCCTTTCAAACACACGGCATAGCCCCAAATTAAGGAATAATGTTACTCAACCATATGTTCTAATTTTGGAGTCATTGGTGGCATATAGATAACAGTTGTCGCAGCTCCGGCGTGGTAGGTGGTTTTCTGGATATACGGACACTTCTGTGCCTGTATCGACGAGAAACTATAGTTTTGTTTCGTGGTCTGTCACAAAAAGTCGGCGAGTGTTTGCACTGGAAGTTATCGCTGCTACAGTGTCTGCCTCTTGTTTCCACTTGCAAGGTGGCATACACTTTCGTGCATCATTACCAAATGTCTTGTGCTACCAGCATAAGTTATGTAGTGATCGTGATCGATTGCGACTTCGTGACCGTCGACGGCGTGGCCGTTGGCGGTTGTGCTTTGTTTGTAATGCAGCTACCTGTGCGGTCAACTCTGCCAGTTGTGATTGTAGGGAGACACTGTGGGCAAGTTTTCTTGTTGTGGCGTTAATGTTGAGACACTTGATGTGGGATACATTTCAATTTACCTGTTTGTGCCAGTGCGTTTAAATCGCCTGCACATACCATGAGAATTTTTTGAGTATCTGATGGCAACCGAGACGACCATATATTTTGTAGCACATCATCAGTTACAGTGTTACTTGCCAGTGTGCGCAAACGTCGAGTTGTGATGGAGTGCGATCTCCGAGTTCTTCAGTGCACAGTAGCTTCTCTAGCCGTTTTGCCTCTGATTGTGACAAACACGTTATTACTGCGTTTTTAATGGATGCATATCGATCGGTATCCAGTGGTGCAGCTAGGATATCTTGTACTTCTGCTGCTAGATCTTCTGTAAGTGCTGCAACCACATAGCTGTACTAAGTTTTGTCCGCCAATATTTGTGCGAGGACGAACTGGCTTTCTAACTGGGCAAACAACAATAGAGGATTATGTAACCAGAATGTTGAAGGTTTTATTGTCACCTTGTTAATTGCACTGCTGGCTTCAGATTGAGACTGGTGAATCGGTCATTATCGTGCTGAAACAAGCGTGACGCGGCTGATGCGGAAGCTACAAACGTGAACGTTGTGAAACTTCGTTAAACGCTGAAGCCGACGCGGATGTTACATATCATGTCAGGTGTCACCAAATGTGGGTGTTGGAGAAAATAGTTCCTTTATTCCCACATACATTTAGCAATAACTGAACACTACACACATGAATGAATTGTGTAGACGTGAACAGCACGGAATAACTAACTAAAGCTAAGTCAAAGAATAACTATATCACTGCACATAAATTAACACTTCACGGAATGTTTATGAAGCACTGTACACTTGTAGGGATCGATTGTCAGTAATAGGTCACTACAACAACAAGTGTATATGGTATACATGTTAAGTATTTACAGGACAATGGTAGTGATTTGAACAGCATTTAGCAGGCATTTTTTAAATCTATTAAGGACACAGAGGGTGTGGTAGTGATACACGTTTCTGGAAAAAAAATTATGAGTGCTACTGGTAAGCTACCAAAGAGTGTGAAACAAGAGGTACTATTAACTGTGGAATTGGCAGGACAGCTGATAGAGCAAAATTTCTTGGCAATTCAAAATCTCAGCATTGATGAATTTTGGAATAATTTCTTGTGCAGATGGTATGTAAATAGTGATTTTCCTAGTGGTGCTTAGTTTTAAGTGAAACAGAAGCTGATGTTGTTGTGGTCTTCAGTCCAGAGACTCGTTTGATGCAGCTCTCCATGCTACTCTATCCTGTGCAAGCTTCATCATCTCCCAGTACCTACTGCAGGCTACATCCTTCTGAATCTGCTTAGTGTATTCATCTCTTGGTCTCCCTCTATGATTTTTACCCTCCACGCTGCCCTCAAATACTAAACTGGTGATCCCTCAATGTCTCGGAACATGTACAACCAACCGATCCCTTCTCCTAGTCAAGTTGTGCCACAAGCTCCTCTTCTCCACAATTCTATTCAATACCTCCTCATTAGTTATGTGATCTACCCATCTAATCTTCAGCATTCTTCTGTAGCACCACATTTTGAAAGCTTCTATTCTTATCAGTTATTTTGCTCCCCAAATAGCAAAACTCCTTTACTACTTTAAGTGTCTCATTTCCTAATCTACTTCCCTCAGCATCACCCGACTTTATTCGACTCCATTCCATTATCAAAATGGCTCTAAGCACTATGGGACTTAACATCACAGGTCATCAGTCCCCTATACTTAGAATTACTTAAACCTAACTAACCTAAGTACATCACACACATCCAGGCCCAAGGCAGGATTCGAACCTGCAACCGTAGCGGTCGCGCGGTTCCAGACTGAAGCGCCTAGAACCGCTCGGCCACAACGGCCGGCATTCCATTATCCTCATTTTGCTTTCGTTGATGTTCATCTTACACCCTCCTTTCAAGACACTGTCCATTCCGTTCAACTGCTCTTCCAAGTCCTTTGCTGTCTCTGACAGAATTACAATGTCATCGGCGAACCTCAAAGTTTTTATTTCTTCTCCATGGATTTTAATACCTAGTCCGAATTTTTCTTTTGTTCCCTTTATTGCTTGATCAATATACAGACTGAATAACACTGGGGATAGGCTGCAACCCTGTCTCTCTCCCTTCCCAACCACTGGTTCCCTTTCATACCCCTCGACTCTTATAACTGCCATCTGGTTTCTGTACGAATTGTAAATAGCCTTTCGCTCCCTGTATTTTACCCCTGCCACCTTCAGAATTTGAAAGAGAGTATTCCAATTTTCAAAAGCTTTCTCTAAGTATACAATCCTAGAAACGAAGTTTGCCTTTACTTAATCTTTCTTCTAAGGTAAGTCATAGGGTTAGTATTGCCCCACGTGTTCCAACATTTCTACAGAATCCAAATCGATCCTCCCTGAGGTCAGCTTCTATCAGTTTTTCCATTCATCTGTAAAGAATTCGAGTTAGTATTTTGCAGCTGTGGCTTATTAAACTGATAGTTTGGTAGTTCTCACAACTGTCAACACCTTCTTTCTTTGGGATTGGAATTATTATATTCTTCTTGAAATCTGAGGTATTTCGCCTGTCTCATACATCTTGCTCACCGGATGGTAGAGTTTTGTCAGGACTGGCTCTCCCAAGGCTTGCTGTTGTCTACTCCAGCGGCCTTGTTTCGACTCAGGTCTTTCAGTGCTCTGTCAAACTCTTCACGCAGTATCATATCTCCCATCTCATCTTCATCTACACCCTCTTCCATATCCATAATATTGTCCTCAAGTACATCGCCCTTGCATAGACCCTCTATATACTCCTTCCACCTTTCTGCTTTCCCTTCTTTGCTTAGAACTGGGTTCCCATCAAAGCTCTTGACATTCATGCAAGTGGTTCTCTTTTCTCCAAAGGTCTCTTTAATTTCCCTGTAGGCAGTATCTATCTTATCCCTAGTGAGATAAGCCTCTACATCCTTACATTTGTCCTATAGCCATCCCTGCTTAGTCATTTTGAACTTTCTGTTGATACCGTTTTTGAGACGTTCGTATTCCTTTTTGCCTGCTTCATTTACTCCATTTTTATATTATCTCCTTTCATCAATTAAATTCAATAATTCTTCTGTGACCCAAGGGTTTCTACTAGCCCTCATCTTTTTACCTATTTGATCCTCTGCTGCCTTCACTATTTCATCCCTCAAAGCTACCCATTCTTCTTCTACTGTATTTCTTTCCCCCATTCCTGACAATTGTTCCCTCGTGCTCTCCCTGAAACTCTGTACAACCTCTGGTTTAGTCAGTTTATCCAGGTCCCATCTCCTTAAATTCCCAACTTTTTGCAGTTTCTTCAGTTTTAATCTACAGTTCATAACCAATAGATTGTGGGCAGAGTCCACATCTACCCCTGGAAATGTCTTACAATTTAAAACCTGGTTCCTAAATCTCTGTCTTACCATTATATAATCTATCTGATACCTTTTAGTATCTCCAGGGTTCTTCCATGTATACAACCTTCTTTCATGATTCTTGAACCAAGTGTTAGCTATGATTAAGCTATGCTCTGTGCAAAATTCTACCAGGCAGCTTCCTCTTTCATTTCTTAGCTCCAATCCATATTCATCTACTATGTTTCCTTCTCTCCCTTTTCCTACTCTCGATTTCCAGTCACCCATGACTATTAAATTTTCGTCTCCCTTCACTACCTGAATAATTTCTTTTATCTCATCATACATTTCATCAATTTCTTCATCATCTGCAGAGCTAGTTGGCATATAAACTTGTACTACTGTAGTAGGCGTGGGCTTTGTGTCTATCTTGGCCACAATAATGCGTTAACTACGCTGTTTGTAGTAGCATACCCGCACTCCTATTTTTTTATTCATTATTAAACCTACTCCTGCATTACCCCTATCTGATTTTGTATTTATAACCCTGTATTCACCTGACCAAGTCTTGTTCCTCCTGCCACTGAACTTCACTAATTCCCACTATATCTAACTTTAACCTATCCATTTCCCTTTTTAAATTTTCTAACCTACCTGCCCGATTAAGGGATCTGACATTCCATGCTCCGATCCGTAGAACGCCAGTTTTCTTTTTTCTCCTGATAAGGATGTCCTCTTGAGTAGTCCCCGCCCGGAGATCCGAATGGCGGACTATTTTACCTCTGGAATATTTTACCCAAGAGGATGCCATCATCATTTAATCATACAGTAAAGCTACATGCCCTCGAGAAAAATTATGGCTGTGGTTTCCCCTTGCTTTCACCCGTTCGCAGTACCAGAACAACAAGGCCATTTTGGTTAGTGTTACAAGGCCAGATCAGTCAATCATCCAGACTGTTGCCCCTGCAACTACTGAAAGGGCTGCTGCCCCTCTTCAGGAACCACACTTTTGTCTGGCCTCTCAACAGATACCCCTCCATTATGGTTGCACCTACGGTATGGCTATCTACATTGTTGAAGCACGCAAGCCTCCCCACCAACGGCAAGGTCCATGGTTCATGGGGGGAGGAGAAGCTGATATGAAGTATCAATTTTGGAAGGTATGGACAAGTGTGTGCAAATTGAATTAGTTTTGATGATTGGGCAGGTTACTGAGGAAGAAGACAAGAGAGTAAGGTTGGAAATAATAAAGAGAGGAGGATATTGAAGGTATTGCAAATAATCATTGGGAGGAATTAAAAGGTGTTCTCGTGAGCAATTGTAAGGCATTTTCAGGCAGGCTAAGTTTGGTAAAAGATTTTGAGTGCAAATTAAAACTTAAGGATCATGAACTGTTTTTCAAGAAGCCTTATATCATTCCATTTCCAAAAAAGGAAGCTGTGAGAAAAGAAATTCAAAAGATGGTCTCATGGGGGATTATTGAAAGGTCAATCAGCAGATATAATAACCCACTTGTGGTTGTAAAGAAGAAGAACAGTGGTGTCAGGTTGGTTTTGCATGTCTGGAAGTTCAATGAAATCTTAGTAGGGGATCTTTTGGGCTCGAAATTTGTCTAGATGGTCGTCCTCAAAGAGCTGATTTTTAAATGAGAGTTAAACGCTCTGTGATTTAAGAAATTCATCATTCATTCTCGCATATAATTCATCTTGTGTAAAAGGAAATTTACCTTTAAAGTAACACTTTTCAAACCACCATTCATGACCTGTTAGTAATTGGTTTGTTTCAGCAGTTGCCAGAGAGTGCCAGATAACAGGCGTCACTGCGCTTGCACAGCTACGATGATGCAGGAAGCCCGCATGTTCGTACGTGTTTAACATTAAAAGATCTTGCACTCTGTCATAAAAGAAATAAGACATTGGAGGATACTTCAAGAGCATTGGACTTTTGTGAAACATACTGAAACGCAAAATAATAATTTGTATTTCCAGAGTCGGATGTAAATCTTATTGAGTACCAATACTTTATTATCTCGTGATTTGTTCTTTATTATGGCATAATGCCATACAAGCTAGAAGAAGGAAAACGTGCACTTGAAATGCAACAAACAGTTGAAGCTAGTTAACAGTGTGAAATTAAACATGTCATTTCAAATAAATTGACTGCCTCAATGCAAAAGATTAATAAAAGCCAAGTCACTTTAGAAAACTGACAAAAATAACTTCACTGTTCTCCAAGGTGATTAATGCTTGACTGTCAGAAAGGTGGAAATAAAACCCGAAACTAGTAACATATTTTAGCCTTACGTAATTATGCGAACGTATTTTAATTCATTTGATAGCTCCCGGCCACAGAAATCCATTTTGTCTGCATTTAATGTGAGAGCAATAAATGAAGAGGAAACAGCAAAATTACTAAATGTAAACACAAGTCACATGGAGACTAATCACCTGTCACTACACCTCAGACTGCTCTGTGGATCAGCCCCGGATCTCTGATATTTCAGAACCGGGGCAATATTAGATAGTGGCGCCTATCCACACATCTGTAGCCAAAAGCGGGAGAAGGTACTACTCACACGGAACTCAACTGCGCATGCACAAGAGCATGCCCGCAACTGCTCGATCGAATCTAATGTAAACAGCTGTCATGTCATGGTCATTGGAGGCAATTTGTTGTTAGGAAGCACCGCATAGTCTTCCTAAAGCCGTTGACAAACTTTGCTGTTGGCAGACACTTGTATGAGCACTGTGTTTTGTTGTTGTACATAGCGTATTTCCTATGCGACTTAAGGGGTTTTATTTTTCCCCATGTTTTGTTGCTGCAGTATTATTTTGTAGACGCAGGATACAGTAATATCCTTTGTTAGAGTATTGGTTCTTACCAGTCAAAATCACAAAAATTTAACTGAAAACTAAAACAATGAAAAATTCCTAGAATTCTAAATTTTCCCAGTTTTCTCCTGGATGAAAAAATTCCCGGATTTTTCCCGGATCTCCCGGTTGTCCCGGGTCGTATACACCCTGCAAGTGCTTTGCATCTATTTCTGAAACTAAAGGAATATTTGGGTGGAAAGCATTTTGCAAAGGATGAAGACTTCAAATAAGTAATGACATCCTGGATCAAATCTTTGGTGGTAGATGTCGCATGTTGCAATTAAGACCTTGACATCTATTTAGACTACAATGGAAAATAGAGTAAGGTACTATAACTTGGTAAACAAAGTTTTGTGTTGATATCATTCATTCTTATTTAGTTATGCCAAGATGTTTGTTACTTTCTGCATGACCCTTATTGTATTATTTGTCATCAGGCATGATGAAGAGGAAACCACCACATTAAGTAGAACCCAAATATTTAACTGTACATATACAGTCTAGTATAAATGAGAAAAAAGAAAAGAGTCAGTGTAGAAATCTTACAAAGAACGCTCATTTTAAGACTTTAGACAGGAATACCAGCATTTTTAGTGCACTTGAACATAAATGCTTTAGGTACAACCAATAGTAATGGTAGAGTGAATAAAATTGATGAACTGCAGATTTTACTGTCAGAATGCAAAAGTATTAAAATTATTTTGTTTACATGACCATTGGCTTACAAAAGCTTATGTCACAATTTTAAATAAGCTAAACAATTTCAGTGTAGCCTCAAGTTTCTATAGAAGAAATAGTACCCATGGAGGCTCATGCATACTTGTAAATAACTCTTTAGAATACAAACTGAAAGATGATTTCAATTTTCTAAATGAAGAAAGATGCTCAGTTAAATTGGGAAAACAAAATATTGTCATTATATCAATATACAGAATTCCAGGTGTAGCAGTAATAAAATTATTTTTACTAGAGTTCATGGGCCCTTTACAGAAAGTCAGTAATGACAAAAAGAAAAGGATTTTAATAGCCACTGACTTCAATATAAATTTATTAACTGAAAACAATGACTCAATACAGTTCATGGACCTGATCCAAAAATTTTGGTTCAAGACGAACTTCACAGAATTCACAAGACAAAATGACAATACACAAACCTGTACCGACAATATTCTAACAAATTATAAATTCGATAATGCAAGGAAGCTACAGGAGATTTAAGACTTTCAGCCCATTCCAGTTCGTTTAGTAATATGACTAATACAAATGAACAAAGTACTAGAAAAACTTGCAGCAAAAGACATTTTACTGTTGAAAATTTAAAATTGTTCTGCTCTAAATTAGAAGAGGTGGAGTGGCTAGCCCACAATGAGATTCCAATCTCTGTACATTTTTACACATTTTTTGAAAAAATTTCACATGTAGAGTGTGCCAGACAAAAGTGTCTAATAAGATCAATTGGATCACTGCTGGAATAAAAACATCCAGTGAAAAAAAAGACAACTACAAAAGGAACTAAAATACAACAAAGATCTTATTTTCATTACCTATGTTAAAGAGTAAAAAATCATATTTAAAAGGATAGTGAAAGCAGCAAAAGAAATGTTTAATAATAAATACATCTTGGCTCATGGAAACAAATCAAAGGCAGTATGGTCCATCATAAAATCAGAACTGGGCATTAGAACTGGCACCAAAGATATTTCTAAAATTACGATGGGGAGTAAAATTGTAACAAACCTGGCTCAGATGTCAGAGTCATTCAACACTGTTTTTATAAATGTATATAAATAAGATGTAAATGTACTTGCTTATGCAAAAAAGTGCATTTAAGACACAAGGCAAATTTGAGAAAATTTCAATTAGAGTCATAGGGAAAACTATGTTACAGCTAAAAAACAAAAATTCCGCTGGGTGGAATGGCATACCTACCAATGCAGTGAAAGCAGCAGCCAGGACAATAGCTCACCTCTTTGCTCAGTAGTTAATAAATCACTGAAAGAAGACTACTTCCCAGATGTCCTAAAGTATGCAAACGTAAATCCTTTCTTCAACAAAGGCACAACAGAAGATATGGGGAACTACGACCTGTTCTCTATTGTCCCGATTTTTTTCAAAAATATTTGAAAAAGTGATGTTAGCACAAATTAAAAAATTTATAGAGAAATCAAACATAATTTCAGATAATCAATATGGCTTTCAAAAAGACAAGAGTACAATACAGGCCATTAATGAGTTTGTGAAAAAAATCAGTTCTGCCTTAAACAAGTCGAAAAATAGTTGTAGGATTGTTCTGTGATTTCAAGAAAACATTTGATTGTGTAAACCATCATTTGCTCCGGTATAAAATGGAAAGATATGGAATTGGTGGTTGTGCTTTAGAGTGGTTCAGGACGTAACTCATGAACAGAGAACAAAGGGTAGTTATATCATCAAGTAAGGGAAATTTCTTCTCTGAATGGATGATTATTTAGCAAGGTGTTCCACACGGCTCCATTCTGGGTTCAATTTTGTTTTTACTGTACATAATTGATCTACCCCTGAACTTAAATTGACACTCAATTTTGTTCGCTGATGATACTTCTGCTCTTGTTGAAAGCAATGACCCCAAACAAACTCCTTCAACTGTCACAAAACTATTAGACAGTTTGGAAAACTAATTCCAATTAAAAGGGCTACAACTGATTACAGGGAAAACACGAATGCTGCAGTTTAAAACTAAAAACTCTAAGGTAAAAGAATTCCACATTAGTTGTAGAAACCTAGAACCAAAAGAAGCAAACTATGTTAAATTTTTAGGCATGCATTTGGACCAAAATCTATCCTGATCTTCACACAAAGTATTTAGCCAGTAAATTAAACAGCCTGATGTACGCAAAGAAGATTCTGTCATATTCAACTAGCATGGATTCAAGAAAAATATTTTACCGCAGCTACTTTGAATCAGTTATAAGGTATGAGATTATTTTTTGGGGAGGCACAAGCAAAATGACTAGAATCTTAAAATTACAAAAAGCAATTGTTAGAAATATGTCTAATGGAAAACCAAAAGTATCCCATTGCCCACTGTTAATAAATTAAAAATATTAAGTGCTCCATGTTTGTACATATATGAACTGATTGTTTTTGCATACAGTAGCACCAAGTTATTCATAGACAATAACTTTAAACATCAGTACAATACTAGGAACAAGGACAATTTCATGCTTCCCACTCATAGATTAAAGCTGTTTCCACAAACCCCAGAATACATGCATATGAAAATTTACAACTTTCTAAAAAAGAAACAATAATTCATAATTATTGTTTTTGCATTACACATTAATTGTAATTGCAGTACTGATGAATCCCCTGCACATTAAATCTTGTGCTTTAACTCTGTATGTTATGTGACGATAAAAAATTCTGGTTCTGGTTTATTGCCAGATGTTACTTTTTAATTCTATTTTATCATATGGACTTGTCCTTCCACTGATGACAATTGAGGATTTAGTAACGTATATCTTTATAAATACTGTTGATGTATATCTTGATAAATATTGTTTGATTAGTAACATCTATGAGGACAAAGTGAATGTTGCTAGGAGGTTCCTTCTTATTTTTCTACTATACTGGTTTTTGTGTCATGCATTTTGTCCACTGCCAAGAGCACATTTGAAAATGATGGTACCATTAACTTACATTGCACACACATATGGGTGGTTGCTGATCTCAATGATGCAGTTGGAGATTTGGTGCTAATTGGCAATGCCAATTTAAACACTATGTGTTGTGTGGCATTATCCATAATCAATGACTAGTCCATGTATGCTATTTTGGAATGAAAAGGAGCAGTGCAGCTGAAATTCCTATTAGACAACTGTAAAATACCCTTAACAATTTGTCATGTCATTGGGTTTCTTCCATACTGAGTTGCCAGAAAACTTAGGCTGGGCATGTACCAACGTCTGGACAACACGTCTGAAAGACTGTGGATCACGCATCATATTTTGATGCATTCACCTAACCAGTTGCTGGATCATAATCCACTGGATTTTTGTCTCAAAGACACACTGAAAATGCAGTGCACACTAAATTGGTTAGTAATCTCAGCCTTCTGTAAAAGCATATCCAATGCATGTGTGTCTCTTACACACAACTCAAGGGAGGGGGGTTAATCATCACTTGCCTTCAACGCTCCCAGAGACTACTGCAGTTGCACAGATACATCATTCTTCATGAGAGGATGTGCTGTTATCCTGTAGCACACAATTAAGTGATAACAGTTTGTGGTGCAACATAACTCACTTAGAAACATATTGTATGATGAGTAGCCATTTTTCCTCATGCAGTTCCACCAAAGATTTTCTCATACATTAGAAACAGTCAGTTTTCATTGACCAATTTTAACTTTGTTACTCGAGAATTTGAATGGAATCTGTTGGTTCTACATTACTGAAAGTATTTTTTGTATTTACATTTCTTCTGAGCTAGATTTTGAAATGTTTGCTTTCCTTTTTAAGTATTAGCGTATCCTGTCCATTTTTTATCTGTGGCATCATAATTACTGTCTTTATCAGGCCATATTTAAATTACAACCAGTGCTGTTTTTCTGGGGGAACGCTGGGGGATGCGTACCCCTAAACTTTTTCGTCAACAAAATAATTTTTTTACGATGTTGAGAACTTGGAAGAGTGCCAAAGATTTATTTCACAAACGTAAATATGTTATTTCATTTTTTTGTATTTGTAAATGCAATATGAATGATACCAGTGCAGTTTGTGGTGGGAAAAGCGATTTCATTGACTGTTTCAAGCATTTCGAAGCTGCAGCAACTGTTCTCGACAACTGAATTGCTGACAGCCAGTTCAATAAGCATGTAGTGCCCTCACCCACTAGTATGGAGCAACGGTAGTGCTAAATGGATATGCATACACTCAAACACCGAGCTACCAATAGATGTTTCCACGGTCCCGCTACATGATGATGTTGATGACATCATGGCTAAAAGCAAACGGGTGGTATCCCATGCTTCAGTTATAAGTAATTTTCACTGTGTTATATACAATGTCAGAGTACCCTCAAACTTTTTTTAGAAAAAAAGCACTGATTACAACAGTATGAAGTACACGTAAGGTAGATGTGTGCATGTGTGTGTTTGTGTGACAGAATGATCAGTATTGTACTCATTTTGTATACACAGTATCTTATGTGGGAGGCTGGAAATATAAAACAAGTGATATTCTTAGTGAAAAATTACCATGATAATGGTGTTGTAATTGTCTCAGAATGTGACTTTTTATAAGTGTATAACACAAATTATACTTTCTGTGCACTTTTCATTTATTGTTGGACCTGATAAATACTTATTTTCACAGTAAATATGATGAAATTTGATTCTTCTTCTCATATTAGTACAATATGCTGGACTATGATGTGAATCTTGAACTTTTTGTAAGCAAAGCAGTTATCAGTTGGGTTTGAGATAAGGTCTGGCACATAATTTTAATCTACCAGAATTTTAATTAAATTAGACACTGTGAGAAAACTGAAGGTCGTTGTTGAATTAAACAATGTTTGTCAAATGTATCGTACCTTGAACTTCGTTCAGTTGAAAAATCTTACCAGTAATCCTGTTTCAAGTTGTTCAAGTACAGTTTCCTCCAGAACAGTGGATGAAGTGAGCTGCTCTGAATCGGTTTCATCTTTTCCAGCACTGTCATTTGTGTCCATTTTTTCATCTGTGATACTGTAAGTAATGTCCTGATCAGGCCATATTTCCATTATAACAGCATGCAGTACACACAAGGCACTGGTAGATACTGTTTGGATATGAATCCACCTAGAGATAAAAGAAAAAAATTATGAAGTGTTCTTTCTGAAAACATATCTGAGTAACCCTGCACATGTAAGCGACACCTCCAATCTTATAGTTCAAGTTAATTGTGGATACAATTACAAAAAGTATAGTAACTTGATTCATTATGGGAGAAAGCAGCATCTACAAATAGAATTGGTGAGTATTACATGTAGTCACACATCTCTGTTTCTGCAATGTACCACTCAATTATTACAATATTAAAATTCTTTTTGTTTTTAACATCATCTTCAATGAAGCCAATTTTTTTCACACTGCTGAAATTCTAAGGATATCCAAATGTAACGTTACAGATTGGGATGATATCTGATGATGCACTAAGAATAAACAAAATCAAACAATGGAAAATCCAGGATGAAATAATAACAAATTTATGGAAAGGGTATTTGCTACTCACCATATAACAGAGATGTTGAGTCACAGATAAGAACAACAAAAAGACAGTGAAACAAACCTGATGCCAAATAGGGCTTCACCAAAATAGACAACACACACAAACACACACACACACACAACTGACCAGTCTCTGGCTGCCAAGGTCAGACTGAGAGCAGTAAAGCATGAGTGGGTGGTGGAATAAGGAAGAAGCTGGAGCGGGGAGAAGGAGGGATAGCAAGACAGAGGTGGGTGATGGTAATATGCTACTTGTGGGAGCATACAGGGATGAGTTGGGGAGAGGGTAGGGCAGGCAGATCCATCTGCAAAGTTAGATGGAGGGCAGGGAAAGTGGAAAAGGACAGAAGGGAAAAAGACTGAGGATGTGTTGGTGGAATAGTGGGCTGTGTAGAGCTGGAATGGGAACATGAAAGGGAAAAGGTGGGTAAGGACAATGACTTACAAAGGTTGAGGCCACGAGGGTTACAGGAATGCAGAGAATGAGAGTTCCCATCTGCGCAGTTCAGAAAAGCTGGTGTTGGTGGGAAGGATCCAGATGGTGCAGACTGTGAAGCAGCCAATGAAAGGAGAACGTTGTGTTGGGCAGCATGCTCAGCAACTGAATGATCCAGCTATCCCTTGTCCATAGTTTGCCGATGGCCATTCCTGTGGACAGACAGCTTGTTGGCTGTCATGCCCACAAGGAATGCAGCCCAGTGGTTGCAGTTAAGCTTTCAGATCATAAGACTGTCTCATGGGTAGCACTGCCTTTAATGTGATAGGTGATGCTTATGACTGGACTGGAGTAAGTGGTGGTGGGAGGATGTATGGAACAGGTCTTGCATCTAGGTCTATTACAGGGATATGAGTCATGAGGTAAGGTGTTGGGAGTTGGTGTTGTGTACGGATGGACAAGGATATTGTGTAGGTTTGGTGGTCGGCAGAATACCACTGTGGTAGAGATGGAAAGGATAGTGGGTAGGACATTCCTCATTTCAGGGTGTGAGAAGATGTAGTTGAAACCCTGGCGGAGAATGTGATTCAGTTGCTCGAATCCTAGGTGTTCCTCTGTGGCTGTATGGTGGAACTTTCGGAGGTGGTGTGTGACTGGAGAGGTAAGGCATTGGAACTCTGCTTCTGTACAAGGTTGGGAGTGTAATTATAGTCTGTGAAGCCTTTGGTGTCACCCTTGGTGTAATTGGAGAGAGACTGTTCATCACAACAGGTGCGACAGCTGTGAGTGGTTAGACTGTATGGAAGGCACTTCTTGATATTGAATGGATGGCAGCTGTCAAAGTGGAGGTATTGCTGGTGGTTAGTAGGTTTGATATGGACATAGGTACTGATGTAGTCACCTTTGAGGTGGAGGTCAACATTGAGGAAGGTGGCTTGTTGGGTTGAGAAGGACCACATGAAAGAATGGGGGAGAAGCTGTTGAGGTTGTGGAGGAATGTGGATAGGGTGTCCTGACCCTAGATCCACATCACAAAGGGGTCATCAATGAATCACAACCAGGTGAGGGGTTTGGAATTCTGGGTGGTTATGAAGGACTGCTCTAGATGGTCCATGAGTAGGTTGGCATTGAGGTGCCCTTAGCTGTGTAATCTAGAAGAAGAAGAGCTCATCATCCACTAAACACTTAATTTGTGAAGAGATGGCATTAAAAATCTTTACAGCCACTGAAATTGATCCTGTTCTGTAACATACTGAGGTTTGTATGCACACACAGGGAGTCATCATTCCTTTTAGTATTACAATTATGCTATATACTATTAGGTTTAAAAATGGATCTTTTTCTCGTGTGGAAAACACAGGAGGGAATATAAATTGTGCAGTCAATGTTAAAATTTCAAATTCCTTGAAAACATTTCTGTATGATTCCAACAGCAGACTCCTCTTGTGATTCTTATGCTCCTTTCTGTGCCTATAGCACTTTTCTAGCCAATGGCTCACTCTTCTCATAGTGAACATTAAGTCTCAGCTTAAGAAATTCCTTTTACAAAAACCTTTCTACACATTAGAAGAATATGATAGTTAAATGGAAAATAAGAAACATTCTGGAATAACAATGTAAATGCAATTCACTTAAATCACGTCACATGTCAATCAATGACATATCAGAAAAATTTATTAATGTGTTTTGTATCAATAATTGCAATCTTTACTGCTTCTGTATATATATAATGAATAATTTGATGTTGAATAAAATATTGTTGTTGTTTTTTCAGAATAGTTTACATCTATCTTCAAGAGTCCTCCAGTTCAGTTCCTTCAGTATCTCTGTGACACTCTCCCATGGATTAAACAAACCTGTGGCCATTCATGCTGTCCTTCTCTGTATACATTCAATATCCCCTAGTAGTCCTATCTCGTACAGGTCACACATTCTTGACAGTACTCTAGTGATCCACTGGAAATTTCCTTTGTCAACTGATTACATTTCCCCAGTATTCTACCAATAAACTGAAGTCTACCACCTCTTTTACCCACAACTGAACCTACTTGATCATTTCATTTCATATCCCTACAAAGTTTTGAACCCAGATATTTGTATGAGTTGGTGGATTCCACCACTGACTCACTGATATCATAGTCATAGGATACTATGTTCTTTTGTTTTGTGAACTGCACAGTTTTACATTTCTTAACATTTAGAGCAAGTTGCCAATCTCTGCACCATGTTGAGATCTTATCAGGATTGGACTGAATGTCTACACAGCTTCTTTCAGATAGTACTTCATTAATGATAATTGCATCATCTGCAAAAAGCATTGTTTACAAGATCATTAATACACAATATGAACAGCAAGGGTCCCCAACACACTTCCCTCGGGCACATCTGAAATTACTTCCACATCTGAAAATGACTCACAATCCAAGATAACATGCTGTGTCCTCCCTACTAAAAAGTCCTCATCCCCGTGATGAATTTCACATGATACCCCATATGATGATACTTTTGACAGTAAGCTTGGGTATGGTACTGTGTCAAATGCTTTTCAGAAATCAAGAAAAAATGCAGCTACCTGGTTGCCTTGATCCAAAGCTTTCTGTATGTCATGTGAGAAAAGTGTGAGTTGGGTTTTGCATGATTGATTTTTTTTAAATCCATGCTGGTTGGCATTGAGGAGGTCATTCTGTTCAAGATACTTCTCTATGTCTGATCCCAGAATATGTTCTAAGATTCTACAACAAATCAAATTCAAGGATATTGGATGGTACTTTTGTGGATCACTTCTACTACCCTTCTTGTAGATGGATGTGACCTGTGCCTTTTTCCACGAACTGGAGATGTGTTTTTGTTTGAGGAATCTATGATAGATTATAATTAAAGGAGGGGCTAACTCGGCTACAAATTTAATATAGAATCTGACTGGAATTCCATCGGAGCCTGGAGCTTTGTTCAGTTTTAACAATTTCTGCTGCTTCTCAACCCCACTGACACTGATACTTATTTCATTAATTTTTTCAGTGGTACGAGGATTAAATGCGGCAATTCTCATGGGTTTCCCTTTGTAAAGAAGCATTTGAAAATTGAGTCAAGTATTTCAGGTTTGGCTTTGCTATCCTAAGTTTTGATTCCTGTCTCATTCACTAGGAACTGGACACTAACTTTGGTGCCACTAAATGGCTTTTGTATGACCATAATTTATTTTGGTTCTGTGAAAAATCACGTGACAATATTCTGCTACAGCAGTCACTGAAGGCACCATGCATTCCTCTCTTGACACCCACACGTGTTTCATTCAGCGTCTCTCTAGCTACAGCACTACACTTTGTTTTACACCTATTATGCATCACATTAATAGAGTTGGAAACACAGAAGTAAGCCTTATGCTAACACTTTAACACAGCAGTTTTATAGTTTTTAACTATGTATACAGCAGGTACTGACAGAGGTCAAGCCTGAAATACTACAGTTACTGCCTAACTCAGCAATCAATGAGCGATAGCCATTACCAAATACTTTGTGTTCTCCACTTTGCTTTGTAATTTATATTCCTTCCTCATGTTTGTCCTTTCTTCTTTTGCAATGAGTGCAGTGACTAATTCTAGTCCACTGTCAGGTTGCAGAATGGCTCCCATAACACAAAAAGGAAGCTCTGATGCTCTTGAATGTATGTCAGTTCTGCTGTCATTGTCTGATTAAATATGGGAAACATCTCCACCAGCTAACCAAGTTTAGTCAGTTGTAACTGCCTTAATAAAACAGAAATGACAATGAGTTGCTCTTGTGGGCCAGCCAGTATGCAATATGAATAATAATATACCCTTAATGTAACTATCAAGCAGTTATAATGAACCAGAAACAGTTCACTGTAGTAAATACATTCATAATTATCACAAACTTGAAAAGCAATAAATGTTGAGAATCTGCAAAGAAGTCTTTCTTGGTGACTGTATTACTTTAACATTCACTTCTGAAAAGTATTTACATCATAACCAAAACCAATGACTTTGTATATGAGAAGTAAATTGTTTTGCAAATTAAATACAGAACTACAACAAGCTTATTTTCAATAGCAAACATTACTTTCTCTTTTAGTTCCACTGTGTGTTACCTTGTGAACAGGAACCAACATTTTATATCCTTTTAATCTGTTCACTCACATCTGCATAGCCATACTACTGCTGTCTCTTCTTTGCTTAGTACTGTCTTGCCTCATACAGTTGCTTCCCATTTCTCTAAACATCTCTTAAACTTCCTATAAAAGGCATCTGTGTTTCCTCTGGTCATGCCTGGTTCTACATCCTTGCTTTTTTTCTGTAGCCATACCTGCTTAATCATTTTGCACTTTCTTTCACACTCAGTTTTTTAGACATCTGTACTACTTTTCACCTATTTCTCACCTTCATCTGCTGAATTTTTAAATTTTCTAGTTTTGTCAATTTAAGTCTGTAGTTCCAGTTTTATCCATAGATTTCTACTATGCCTTGGCTTTTTACCCATATGATATTTAGCTGTATTCACTATTTCATTTCTCAAAGCTATTCATTCATCTTCTATTGAATTCCTTCCCCCTGTTTCCCCTGTTCAGGATTACATTGTGAAGGCCTAGTAGCATATCTGTCTCCACCAAGTCAAAAATCTATGATTACCAAAATATATATTTCTACAGTTCATTTGATGGTCTAAAATGGCCCATGCATCAAAATTTTGGGACTCCTTCATTAAATAATGAGTGGAAACATGGCTGGCTAAAGTCTTTATCACCTGGGACAGTAGTTTCCAGGTGGACACTATGCCCACATACTGTGAAATTTAGATGTTAGGAGAGAGATATGTGCAGAAGTGAAGCCATGAGGGAAGATTGTGAGCTGCACCTACATAACTCAGTCAGTATGAGAATTGCCCTCGAAAGGTAACCTTCCTGGTTTGAGTCCCAATCCAGCATGTAGTTGTAATAGTTTTAAAAAAAGCACATACTTTGCTGGTCTGTGGATGAATAAACAATGAACTTATGAACCAACCTCATATTCTAAAATGGCTTGATTGTACACAACATACTAAAGAAATTACATAATGACAGAAGTGTGTCATCATGTTTAACAATGTACAGCTATTGATAATAGAACTTAAAACACTGAATATAAACATAAAATAATCAAAAGAAACTAAACATTTTATAATGCAGTAATGACGCGACATGTAATTGTTATTGGATCAAAAAAAGACCTAAAAATAAGAACAAATTCTAAGAATACAAGTGAACGAGTTGTATAAAAGTCATAGAAAATTCTTTAGATCTACATGCATGCCAACTGTAGCCTACTTCTAGTGATAGTAGCCATGGTTAAGGCATTTTCAATAGAAAATAAAACTACATCATCATTTTCTTTTTCGCTAGTGAAGAAAAAAAACAATTATCCTAGAAATGAGAACAGCCATCTCTGTCCATCTGAACCTATTAATTTGGATTATTTCAACTGAGTTCTTACTGTAACAAGAGTTGTCATTGAGCAGACTTACTCTATACTAACCGTAGTGCTAATGCAACCATAGCAGCAAACTGAGCTCTAACTGCCTTCGCACCCATTGCGGCAACAGCTGCAAGAAGTTCTAAGCATAATGCGATACTGCTTGGCTGCTTTCCATCAGACATTTGATTCAAAAGATCCTGAATATCCAACTGCAAGCTACAAAATTTAAAAAAAAAAAAAAAAAACATTATGGAAAAATGAACTAGGATCCTCTGTGAGTAATGCTGTAAAATACTTAAAAAATAATTCATAATGTGACATCCCTGCAGTAAGAATTTGGTAAACGTAAAGAGACCATTAGTGCAAAGTAGGCTTTTTTACATAATATTGATATAGTTCCAAGGAAGACTAATATCGATTGGAAAAGCTGTGTAACATTTGTCAAACAAAGCTGAAAAATAATACTTTTAATTTTATGAGTCCTCTTAAGTGTCTAATTAAAATATACATCAAAAAAGGAAAGGCAACTACTCACCTATAGCTGACTGATTTTTTTTGTGTGTGTGTGTGTGTGTGTGTGTGTGTGTGTGTGTGTGTGTGTGTGTGTAGAGGGCCAAGGGAGAGAGAATGCTTGCATTTTGTTATAAAATATAAATAAATATGTCAGAAAGGTATCATAAGAATGTATAACATAGCTGGTAAGAGCAATGTATCAAAAGGCACACAGAGAGGTATAACTTCCCTATCAAAAATATCTTTCTTTTTCTTTTCAATACCAATAGTTACTGACACTGCAGCAGTCTTATGGCCACTGTTTCTCTCTTCAGCATTAACTGATTTTGATAATTTGGTTCTGTCAGTTACCAGGAGATAGAAAACATTGCTTTCATGAGTCATAGCCCTAAGTGCTTGAAATTATTTTCAAAAAGGTTTTCACAACCATCTCACTCGATTCATCACATCCGACACCCGGTTTATCAGTTTTACAACTGGTGACCTAATATTATCATCTACTACAGTATCATGACCACCAAAGTTAGCTGTGATATACAACAAGTTTTCTCTGGAGCATTCTGTCACTAGTGCTCTGGAGGCAGATGATCCATAAAAGCATCAAAGTACAATTTTTAGTCCATCTTGGATGCATACCTTCACTCAAATCATTCTGCATTGGGATCTGTCACACTGTCACATTGACCTAAGTGCTTGAAATTATCCATATACTAAGTGACTATCCTGGGACCCTGCATCAACTGCAGGTTACCTATGTAATGGCTTCCAGGGGCAACAAAAAATTTTATTTTCAGTGTTGCATGTAATTATTGACTGAATTTAAAAATTTAAAATGCTGTCATAATCTACTCATTAAGAGTTATAATCTTATATTACAAGTTTAATGAAATAACAGAATTATTACAATTAGAGCCTGTGTGTGTCTTGAGGCAAATAACTGATAGCATACAAATACCCAGACTTTATTCATCCAGTATTTGTAAATGAGTGCACTTTGCGACTTCTAACGAACTTTAAACACAATTTCAAACCTTTAAAAACTATTAAACATTGAGAGTGTGTGAAAAACTTTGCTATTGTTTAAAACTGAGTGCAAATTACTCAAACTAAATTCATCCAGTGTTTTGTGGTGGCTCCTTCCATTGCCTTCATCTGTAGCAGCAGATGAAGGGCTGCATAGACTGGAAACCAGCCTCCCAACACTGTCAGTGGTCACTTCCATCAGATGGAGAGATTAGATGGCCACACTTTCTGGACATGAGGCATGCTGAATCATCACACAAGCTATTTCTTGTTCTGCCCCTTTGAGGCAATCTCCCTGGACATGCTCTCAGCAGCTTGCCCACACACCAGCTTGTGGATCACGTTGTCACATGCCGTATTTCGCCAAGGTATCCAGGAACTGCAGAATTCTTATCCACACTCATTGTTACTTTTCTGTCACAGTTTGTTTAACAAGAGGAGTGCTACCATGTTTTTCCATGCCACCTTCTTGAGCTGTGTCTCCTCAAGGAGCTTTTGCTGACTACGTGTGGACAAAGCCTGGTGCTGGATGCCCGTTCGTCCTTCCAGTATCAACAATTGGAATGTTGCATGCAGTGTAGTGCAAATAGTGCAGTGAAGTGCAGTGCACGCCAGGACTACCAGACAGATTTATTACTAATCTATCTCCGGCTGTTTTGGCACCACCTTGCTGCCAAGAGCGCCATTGAAGCAGGGTTTCCCACACCACTGGTGACATCAAATAAGAGGCTATGAACCATTCATGGTCCACCTGGTCCAGACCCTCCTTGAGTAAGAGGTATTAGCTCATTTCAAACGTAACTGGAGTCATTAGGTCTTAGGTTAACATATTAGAACCAGCCTGTGCGGCTCTTCCAGCATGCCCCGTCACTTTGTGCTATTTTTAACTATATCAGCAGTTAGACATGTATGATCCTTAGGTGTATAGAAGGGAACATAAATTGTACTTTCACTAGTGATCCCCTCTAAACCAAACCATCAAGTCTCATTACCGAAACATGCTGGTTTTCCTTTTTTGTTAATACCATTAGCACAAACTACTTTGTCACAAAATCAGTTCCCATTAGGCAGGCTGGATGCATCCTGCTCTGACCTCCTCCCGTCCCTTGCCTTCTCTACCCTCCTGCAGCCTCCCATGCATGCCATCACTCTGCAGGCATCACTGCTCCCTGCCCGCACCTCTCCACGCAAACCCTCCCTTTGCACGCACCACTGCTCCCCTTCCACACACCTCCCTGTGCCCCTCCACATACATCATACCACCACGCACACCTCCACGTCACTCCCACAGCTGACAGATGTGCACCTGATGCCAGATGCCCTGTTCATCCTCCCAGTATCGACAATTGGAATACTGCATGCGGTGTAGTGCAAAGAGTGCAGTGAAGTGCAGT
The DNA here is from genome assembly GCF_021461385.2 of Schistocerca piceifrons. Taxonomy (NCBI): domain Eukaryota; kingdom Metazoa; phylum Arthropoda; class Insecta; order Orthoptera; family Acrididae; genus Schistocerca; species Schistocerca piceifrons. The sequence goes on along the minus strand of NC_060138.1, from coordinate 1,019,805,354 downwards.
GCACACCAGGACTGCTAAGTGTATTTATTACTTTTCTATCCCGACATTTTTGGCACCCCCAGCTCTGAAGTTTGCCATTGAAGCAGGTTTTCCTGTGCCAATGGACAATGCCGAATTGAAGGCTGTAAGCCATTCATGGTCCACCCAGTCAGACCCTCCTTGAGTAAGAGGTATTAGCTTGTTTTGAATGTTACTGTAGTTATTAGCTTTTGGGTTAATATGTTAGAACCAGGCCATGCGGCTCAACCAACATGCCCCATCATTTATTGCCATTTTTCTTAACTAGCACACCACTTAGGCATGTATGCCCTTTAGATGTATAGAAGAGAACATAAATCATTCCTTCAGTTTCTTAGTGAGACTTCCCACAAGCTTTAAGCATCATTTCAACCCATTTCTAACCCTTTTCTCCTTAAATGTATAACATCAAATATTTAACACACTAACTCATTTGTAAAGTGATCAGATATTTGCAGCTGTCTTATAAATGAGAGTTCAGTTCCTTAAAAAAAACTGCTGCAATAAACATGTCAGCAATGTTAGCATCTAGCCTCTCTTTGAAATATATATTCCAATTGAAATTTAAGATGTTACTGTTACAATACCAGAGAAGGAAAGTTGCTACTCACCATTTAGCGGAGATGCTGAGTCATGATAGGCACAATAAAAAGATTCACACAATTAAAGCTTTCAGCCATTAAGGCCTTTGTCAGCAGTAGATACACATACACACAAGCACACACACACGCTCACATTTCATCCATTCTGTTAAAGGATTCCTTGAGAAGTAGTCAGCATCCTTATGTTTGCGCCCATTTTTATATAACATTGTGACACTGTACTCCTTATGTCTTAGTGCCCACCTGCCTGTTAACCCAATGTATCCTTCAAGCTAATCATTCAGCATAGAGAATGGTGATCCATCACCATGGTAAATAAATTGCAAAATAAATGTAGCCACAACTTGTTGATGACCCAAAGAACAACAAGGCACTTTTCCTTGGCTGGGAGTAGTTCATCTCAAACTTGGAGAGACACTGGGAGCATAAGCTATCATGTTTTCAGTAACTTCCTGAATTTGCACTAGAGCTGCACACACCCCATAACTGCTACTGTTAGTGTGAAGTTCTGTCTCAACATTCTCCTCATACCATGCTTGGACAGCATCTCCATGCAGTAGTTCTTGCAAGGGACATGACATATTACAGAACTTGTGTTTGAATTACCAGTAGTATGAAGACATTCTGAGAAAACTTCCCAGATCACAAATGTGCCAAGGACTCAATGTGCCTGTAAATGCTCTTATTTCTCCTAGACTAGGATAGTTTTGCCATTAACTAAGTGCCTCAGAATTTTAATAACTTGCAAAATGGAAGGCCACTTATTTGGCCCTAGGTGGTGGCTTGCACTCTGGACACACTTCAACACGGTTGTCACATGGCTTAGATGTTCTTCAGATGTCTTCAAAAAAGGACAATACCATCTAGATAACAAAAAACATGTAGCCCACTTAAGGTGTCAAAGCAGGTTGTCCATCACATGCCCAACGATGGCTGGAAGGTTACACAGTCCAAAAAACATAACTTTGAACTCACAGAGGTCATAACATGTTATGAAGGTAGCCTTCTGCTAAAATCTTGTTATTAGTCATCCACGGTGAATTTTCATCTGTGGCAGCCTCAATTCCACAGATGGTTGCCTCTCTCAGTTTTTCAGAGGTTGGCAGCTATGTCACTCATGGTACAGCAATGGGCTTCAGGGGCTTCATCCCATAGATTGACTATAATCATCTGCCATTGACAAGCATGAATATGGCTGTTGTGACGGTTGACAGTTGCGGTATTATAATTGTTGAAATTTCTCTCTCTGCAATAGTGTACAACATATCCATTGAGTCCACAATGGATACATATTGACATTTCTTCCGTCCTCCAAATGTCTCTTCTGAGATGGGGCATTATACTTAGTGGATGTGCTCGTTATATCTGCATAATTTAGATGCTGCTTTTTTGTTTTATGGTGGTGGAACAAGTTCAAGTTGGCTGAGTTTATTCTTCATAGAGTGTTTGACTGGTGACAGAGATTGGTGCTAAATACTTCAACATTCTCTATTATCACCTGACATTTCAGTCAACACTCATGACTGCTAACTGTTTTGTACTTAGCTTGACATTTCTGATTGCCACAAACTTCTGTATATCTTCTCTTACTGCCTGGAATATGTGAGAGGTGAGGGCCATGGTGGGTATTCCACAACTGCCATAGGGATTGCATTCAGTAGTTCATCATATCATCATATCTCTTTCATCCTTTCTCCCTCTCTCTCTCTCACTCACTCATTCTGTTGCCCACAATACACGGCACTACCTGAATGCCTCTGGTATTGTGACGTCCTTTACCAGATGAGCTTGGCTCATGATTGTGAGTTGTCCTTTTGTGAATGTGTGCATGTTTCTACTTTGGAAGAAGGACTTCGTCCAAAAGTTAAATACTTTAGCATTAGTTTTCAATGTGCCTATCTGTGACTCAGTGCCTGCCCTATATATGGGTAGTAATGTACTCTTTCCATAATGTTGTTATTCCATCCTGGACTTCCCAGTGTTTGAAAGTTAGTTATGAAGTTCCTGAAGACTTAATGTTAGGCAGAAGGTCTCTGAGACAACAAACAGAGCAGTAAGATGATTAAGACACCCTTGCAGTGTGGTAAATAAAAGAAAATGGTACGAGCTTTAGAGATATGAGAATGAAATCCAGAAACAGCATAAGAAATTTTCAGTACAAAACACCCAAGTCCACAATTATTAGGGTGTCCACTTTTCCCGTTTTTCCTAGTACAGTCCCATCCTTTTTTCCTAAAATGTCCAGCTGTCCCAAAAGTTATTTTGAGCTTCCTGATGTTTTATTTGCCATTCACTGCACAATATGCAAGTATATAGTGTGAAACTTGCACTGTAAATATTGCGGAAATGTAAAGTGCTATTAATGTGCAGTTTCCACAGAATGGACTAGTAGTCAGGGGCTTGTATTGTTAGTCAATAAACAGACTGTAATAAAATTTTGAATTTTTTTTGTGCAAACATAGATTTTTTTTTAAAATGGAGCAATGCCTATTTACATCAACAAACTAAAAGTAGGGTAGATTAGAGCATCAGTGGTGTTTGTTGCAGGAATCTAGAGCGAGTCATTTATGAAATTTTGTACTGTGCACTGTTTCCACACTGACACTTGCTCCTAACATTCAAGCTGTGTGTTGCGAGGTTTGATATTGTTATGTTTGCTTACAGTGTGCTTGTAAATTCCTTACTACTTACTAGTCAGTTAGCGTATGACAATCTGAGCAGTAGGTCATTAGTGGACTATAGGATTTACCAATGCAGAGAAAGCTGACATGCTAATGGTGTATGGAGAGTGTAGAAAGAATGCATTCTTGTGTGTCTATGTGGCAAGATACCCCAATAAACATCAACAGCTTGACAATTATTTATCAATGTCTTTAACTAGTTACATGAAAGCGGTAGTGTAACATCTAGATAATCTAATAGAAGAAAACAAGTGAAGATAGATGACACAGAAATTAATGTTCTTGCTGCTGTTGCAGTTTATCTACGCGTTAGCTCCCACACAATTACACGAGGAAGCAGCATGAGTCAAGCAAGTGTCCTACACATTCTCCATCAACATTGGTTCCATCGCTATCACATCTCTCTCCTTCAAGAGCTGCATGGAAACAATTATGAGAATCAAGTTGAATTCTTTACATGGGCATTATGACAGGATACTCCAGATGGATCATATATCTTGTTTAGTGATGAAGCCACATTTACCAAGCATGGCTGGTAAACCACCAAACTTGCACTATTGGTCTGTTGACAATCCCCATTGGTTCATGAGATGGGCCGTCAGCATCCACGGAGTGTAAACATGTGGTGCGGGATAGTGAACCAGCAGCTCATAGGCCTATTATTCATAGATGGAACACTGAATGCATGTAAGTATCACCACCTCCTAACAGACCACTTTCCACAGCTGCCAGAAGAGGTTCCTCTGTACACTATGATGAACCTGCGGTACCAACACGATGGCTGTCCAACGCATAGTGTATGAATTACTACAACATGTCGTGACAAAGCAAGCTGGCATATTTTTATTTCCCCTCTTGTTTTGCCATCTGACTCCGTAAAATTCAATTTCTTTAATTTTCAACTAATTACCATTAACATACACGAGTATAATCAGCATTTTCATAAAAGTGAACGGCAGGCCGTAAATTTTAAAGAATATACAACCAGATCCAATTTTGTGCTTAGTTTTATGTATGTAATTGATTTTCTAATTTATTTTGACAATTCATAGTTAGTAAATTTCATTGTAGGGTGAAATCAGTAATTGTTTCGTAACATAAATTCTATTGTTGACTTGTAAACAAATATAAATTCTGTACTAATTATAAACATTTGGAGGAACAACTAATAGTATTCTTAAAGGATCTATTTGGCTCTATTTGAAACAATGTTAGCAAAGCCAGTCCTTAATTAATTCCCAAGTAATTAACAGTTTTGTCAAAAGTACTGTTTGCATAACTATATATGTTAATTTCATCATTTAAATTAATAATTTGGCTTAACACTTGTAGTAAAAGAAACTGTTAAAAAGAAGGAAGTTTCTGATGTATTCAGTTAATTTAGTGAGTTAAGTTTTAATAGTAATTTCTGCAAATTAAACATGAAACAATGTGCAGTTTCAGTGCATATTATTGTGATGATATATAAGGGCATGATTTTTGGTCCTGAGACAGTCAATCCACAGCCGAATTTCAGACAAGAAACCCGTAATGGTTGGATTAACAACAATGCATCAAGTTAACTGTGAAATAAGTGTAACATAATTAGGCCATGTGTTAAAACAATGACAGTGTCTGCTCCAAACATGTAGAATGTGTGTTGTGCAAATCAAACATTGCTATTGCATATGGTGGAAGGTGTGACATTGTGAGTCATTTTAAGAGGAAGATACATCACATCAGTTTTCATCCAAAGAGGCACTTCTTGATATAACATATGAAAGTGAAAAATACAGAACCAGTGGAGCAGAACAATAGTAAAAGGCAATAAGAGGATCATCTGAGTGTGCATGATGCAAAGGCAATATCCATTAAATCTTGCCATCACAATTTGCATTCCCTGTCTCCCCCCCCCCCCCCCCCCCCCCCCCCCCCGGTTCTTTTCTGAACAGTTTAAAATATCCCATTTTTTTAATTAAAATCAAATGGTCACCTTCAAGTAGAAATGATTTTCATAGAGAGGTACATAGTGAGGCCCTAAAGTATGCTATCTCAACCTAAACAAATTATAAATACACTGTCAACATAAACAAAGAATACATAAACATTTCGTTTATTTAAGAAAGAATTCTAATAATAGTTTCTATAGCATAGAGGCATACATAAATTCTAGATACTGGCAGAGAGCTGCCACATAATGAATAAATATATATGATGTGTGTACTATGTCTTTCATGTAAAGAAAATTACTGCTGCTGCTTCTTTATTTTGAGTTTTGGTGCAGTGATGTACCCCACAACTGCAAAAGTGTAGCAGCCAAAGAACAATAATATCTGTGTGTGTGTGTGTGTGTGTGTGTGTGTGTGTGTGTGTGTGTGTGTGTGTGTGAAGTGTTGTGAGCAGGTGAGCAGAATGGTATGAGTGGGATGGTGTGAGTAACGACTAAAAAATATTTAATAATAATAATTGTTATTATTATTATTATTATTACACTGGTCAACAATGACACATTTTCAAGAACAGAAAAGGGTGTTCCATATGTATTTTGACCACCCACACATGAATATGTTGTTTGTTTTTTGTAGAGACCTCAGTTTTAAAAAAAACTTCATCACATCAGAACAGTTATAAAAAGCAAATAGGCAGATTTCTTAAGAATTGAAACCTATCAAGGCTACACTCATGATGCAACTACCACAAAGTTTTTTTGTAATTAATCTTTTACAACATGGCACCAATGCATGTGGCTCACTGTTTATTGCTCGCAAACACCATGTTCTTATCAGTCATGAGGAAAAGCTTCCTTTGTATGGCTGTGCATTCATGAGTGTGAATAGTGCAATCTAAATATACCTTGAACCGGGTGTTCCATTTGGTTCAGTAGGGCATTTGTGTCAAGTGTTTGTACAATGCTATGGGTATGTTTAAATCAGTCAACTTTTGCTACATTTGTGGGGAGTACACTATTAAATCATGCCGACAATTTGCGATACCCTTAGTGAAGAAATTGTATGACTTTAATTTTGGGTCCAAATTAGGTGATCAGGGCTGAAAACGGGCACCAAGTATTGTCTATGTGAACTATTCATCTTGTCTTAAAGGTTGGGTGAAGAAAAAAGGTAAAGTTGCAATGCCTTTTTCAATTCCGATGAAATGGAGGGAACCAACCAATCACATGGATGATTGCTATTTCTGCATGGTTAAATGGCAGGGATGAAGGGCAAGGGTACAAAGACAATCAAGTATCCCTCCATCAACACAGCTATTTGACCCATACCACACAGTTCTTCCTTACAAGCCCATTCATCCAGGCACATCTTAATGGAAGTTTTATCCCATATCAAATCTAGTACAGATGTGGAGAATGCAAGCTCTGATTTCAATTAGGAAGAAATGATGTCACATCTCCTGATACAAAATGATCCAAACGACCTTTTTAGGGACCTGAATCTTTCTAAAGCACAAGCGGAACTTTTGGGTTCACATCTGAAACAGTGGAATTTATTAGACAAAGATGCTACAGTTCATTTCTTTCGACATTGTCCGGCTGCCTTCACACCATTCTTTGACATGGAAGACTCAGTCTGTTACTGCAATGACATGAATGGTCTCTTTAATGCTATGGAAATGGAACACATTTCAGCAGAATGGTGACTATTCATTGACAGCTCCAAAACTAGCCTCATAGTGGTACTCCATGATAGCAATGTATATCCTCCTGTGCCCATAGCTTTGCCACTATTTTGAAAGAAACATACAGCAGTATGGAACTTTTGTCAAATAAAATTCAATATAACAACAACCAATGGCAAATATGTTCTGACTTCTAAGTAATCAGGATACTTACAGGATTACAATCTGGGTATTTGAAGCATTACTGTTTTCTCTGCAAATGGGATAGCCATGATTTGAAGAGTCATTATGATGGATTTGGCCTGCCCATATACCAATGGAACTTGTTTGGAAGAATGTAGTATACGTTCCACTGGCAAATTTGAAAGAAATTTTGTAATCACCACTTCACATAAAACTTGGAATTATGGAGTCGTCATTGTTGCAATGGACAAAGGTGGACCTGGTTTTCTGTACGTATATCAGAAATTCCCCTCAGTGAGTGATGATAAAGTGAACGTAAGTGTGTTTGTTGGTCCCCAAATTAGATAGCTTATTCATGATCCTGATTGTCATAACTTTGAGATCTCTTGAATTGGACTGCTGGAATTATTTTAAAAAACTAGAGAGCAGGCAATAGTGATGTGTTGGTCAATGAACTCTTTCTACAATGACAGTTATAACATGTTGACAAAACTGTTAATTCTTCACTCACGCTTAGGCTGTTTTTCTGATGGTGCTTCTGGACAAGTCTCCGATGAACATGGGGGAAGATTTCATCAGATCATGTCTACATTGGAGCAGCACTATGAGGGGCAATGTGCATGAAGTATCATGGATGACTACTGTTGGACACTACTGCAGGATAGTAGTGCCACATGTAAGAGGCATAGCAAATGTTCCAACATAATTTAGGTATGTGTGAAAATGTATTTCACTAGCATTTCATGCTCTTTGTGTTTATAAATCAGCATTTACAGATGAGATCATTTTGTTTAAGCAACACAAAAACCGAATACAATTAGACAGTGACTGGTACAATTCACACAAAAACTGTGGGAGCTGTGCAAAACCCAGTGCCAGATTCATGTTCAGCAGGTCAAAATACATAAGGATAACATACACTCCTGGAAATTGAAATAAGAACACCGTGAATTCATTGTCCCAGGAAGGGGAAACTTTATTGACACATTCCTGGGGTCAGATACATCACATGATCACACTGACAGAACCACAGGCACATAGACACAGGCAACAGAGCATGCACAATGTCGCCACTAGTACAGTGTATATCCACCTTTCGCAGCAATGCAGGCTGCTATTCTCCCATGGAGACGATCGTAGAGATGCTGGATGTAGTCCTGTGGAACGGCTTGCCATGCCATTTCCACCTGGTGCCTCAGTTGGACCAGCATTCGTGCTGGACGTGCAGACCACGTGAGACGACGCTTCAACCAGTCCCAAACATGCTCAATGGGGGACAGATCCGGAGATCTTGCTGGCCAGGGTAGTTGACTTACACCTTCTAGAGCACGTTGGGTGGCACGGGATACATGCGGACGTGCATTGTCCTGTTGGAACAGCAAGTTCCCTTGCCGGTCTAGGAATGGTAGAACGATGGGTTCGATGACGGTTTGGATGTACCGTGCACTATTCAGTGTCCCCTCGGCGATCACCAGTGGTGTACGGCCAGTGTAGGAGATCGCTCCCCACACCATGATGCTGGGTGTTGGCCCTGTGTGCCTCGGTCGTATGCAGTCCTGATTGTGGCGCTCACCTGCACGGCGCCAAACACGCATACGACCATCATTGGCACCAAGGCAGAAGCGACTCTCATCGCTGAAGACGACACGTCTCCATTCGTCCCTCCATTCACGCCTGTCGCGACACCACTGGAGGCGGGCTGCACGATGTTGGGGCGTGAGCTGAAGACGGCCTAACGGTGTGCGGGACCGTAGCCCAGCTTCATGGAGACGGTTGGGAATGGTCCTCGCCGATACCCCAGGAGCAACAGTGTCCCTAATTTGCTGGGAAGCGGCGGTGCGGGCCCCTACGGCACTGCGTAGGATCCTACGGTCTTGGCGTGCATCCGTGCGTCGCTGCGGTCCGGTCCCAGGTCGACGGGCACGTGCACCTTCCGCCGACCACTGGCGACAACATCGATGTACTGTGGAGACCTCACGCCCCACGTGTTGAGGAATTCGGCGGTACGTCAACCCGGCCTCCCGCATGCCCACTATACGCCCTCGCTCAAAGTCCGTCAACTGCACATACGGTTCACGTCCACGCTGTCGCGGCATGCTACCAGTGTTAAAGACTGCGATGGAGCTCCGTATGCCACGGCAAACTGGCTGACACTGACGGCGGCGGTGCACAAATGCTGCGCAGCTAGCGCCATTCGACAGCCAACACCGCGGTTCCTGGTGTGTCCGCTGTGCCGTGCGTGTGATCATTGCTTGTACAGCCCTCTCGCAGTGTCCGGAGCAAGTATGGTGGGTCTGACACACCGGTGTCAATGTGTTCTTTTTTCCATTTCCAGGAGTGTATTTTGGTGCTTAGAAATTTTACAAAGTTGAATTTTGTAGACCAGTGTTAGTAGATTACCTTCCCAAAAATTTCGTGAAATGATGTGGGTGGAAAGACTGACCCATAGTTGTAGTTATTTGTGATATTATCCATTGCATAGAAAGACCTAACAATTGCCTCCTGCTCTGCCCTGCAGGTTGTTGTTGTTGTTGTTGTTGTGGTCTTCAGCCCGAAGACTGGTCTGATGCAGCTCTCCATGCTACTCTATCCAGTGCAAGCCTCTTCATCTCCAAGTAATTACTGGAACCTACATCCTTACTGTACTCATCTCCTGGTCTCCCTCTATGATTTTTACCCTCCATGCTTCCCTCTAGTACTAAATTGGTGATTCCTTGATGCCTCAGAAGGTGTCCTGCCAACCAATCCATTCTTTTAGTCAGGTTGTACCACAAATTTCTCTTCTCCCCAGTCCTATTCAGTACTTCCTCAGTTACATGATTTACCCATCTAATCTTCAGCATTCTTCTGTAGCACCACATTTCAAAAGCTTCTATTCTCTTCTTGTCAGAATTGTTTGCCATCCATGTTTCACTTCCATACATGGCTACACTCAATACAAATACTTTCAGAAAACACTTCCTGACGCTTTAGATGTTAACAAATTTCTCATCTTCACAAATGCTTTTCTTGCCATTGCCAGTCTACATTTATATCCTCTCTATTTTGACCATCATCAGCTATTTTGCTTTCCAAATAGCAGAACTCATCTACTACTTTAAGTGTCTCATTTCCTAATCTAGCCCCCTCCGCTTCACCTGATTTCATTCGAGTATATTCCATTATCATTTTTTTGCTTTTGCTGATGATCATCTTATATCCTCATTTCAAGACATTGTCCATTTCGTTAAACTGCTCTTCCAATTCCTTTGGTGTGTCTGACAGAATTACAATGTTATTGGCAAACATTGAAGTTTTTATTTCCTCTGTCTGGACTTGATTTCTCTTCCAAATTTTACTTTTGTTTCCTTTACTGCTTGCTCAATATACAGTTTGAATAACATTGGGGATGGGCTGCAACCCTGTCTCACTCCCTTCTCAACCACTAATTCCCTTTCATGCCCCTCAACTCTTATAACTGCCATCTGTTTTCTGTAGTAATTGTAAATAGCCTTTTGCTTCCTGTATTTTACCTCAGCCACCTTTAGAATCTGAAAGAGAGTATTTCGGTCAACATTGTTAAATGCTTTCTCTAAGGCTACAAGTGCTGTAAGTGTAGGTTTTCCTTTCCTTAACCTATCGTCTATGAGAAATCATAAGGTTAGTATTGCCTGACATGTTCCTACATTTTCCTATAATCCAAACTGATCTTCCCCCCGAGGTCAGTTTCTACCAGTTTTTTCCTTCTTCTGTAAAGAATTTGTGTTAGGATTTTGCAACCATGATTTACTAAATCGGTAGTTCAGTAATTTTCACACCTGTCAGCACCTACTTTCTTTGGAATTGGAATTATTATATTCTTCTTGAAGGCTGAGGGTTGTTTACCTGTCTCATACATTCTGCTCACCAGATAGAAGAGTTTTGTCATGGCTGGCTCTCCCAAGACTATCAGTAGCTCTAGGGGAATGTCGTCTACTCCGGGGGCCTTGTTTTGACTTAGGTCTTTCAGTGCTCTGTCAAATTCTTCTTGCAGTATCACAACTCCCACCTCATTTTTGTTGACATCCTCTTCCATTTCCATAATTGCTCTCAAGCATATCTCCCGTGTATCGCACTTCTGTATACTCTTTCCACCTTTCTGCTTTCCCTTCTTTGCTTAGGACTGATTTTCCACCTGAGCCCTTGATATTCATACAGGTTTTTTTTTTTTTCCAGAGGTCTCTTTAATTTTCCTGTAGGTGGCATCTATTTTCCCTTGTGGTATATGCTTCTAATTCCTCACATTTGTCCTCTATCCATTCCTGCATAGCCACTTTGCACTTCCTATCAGTCTCATTTTTTAGACATTTGAATTGCCTTTCACCTCCTTCATTTACTGCATTTTTATATTTTCCCCTTCCATCAATTAAATTCAACATCCCTTGTGTTACCCACGGATTTCTACTAGCCCTCGTCTTTTTACCTACTTCATCCTCTGCTGCCTTCATTATTTCAAAGCTACCCATTCTTCTTCTACTGTATTTCTTTCCCCTGTATTTGTCAATCATTCCCTAATGGTCCCTTTGAAACTCTCAACACCTTCTGGTTCTTCCAATTTATCCAGATCCCATCTCCTTAAATTCCCACCTTTTTGTAGTTTGTTTAGTTTTAATCTACAGTTCATAACCAGTAAATTGTGGTCGAAGTCCACATCTGCTCCTGGAAATGTCTTATAATTTAAAATCTAGTTCCAAAATCTCTGTCTTAGCATTATATAATCAACCTGAAACCTTTCGGTGTTTCCAGGTCTCTTCCACGTCTACAAACTTCTTTCATGGTTCTTAAACCAAATGTTAGCAATGATTAAATTATGCTCTATGCAATACTCTACCAGGCAGCTCACTCTTTCATTCCTTTCCCCAGTCCATATTCACCTACTATTTTTTTCTTTTCTTCCTTTCCCTTCTATCAAATTCCAGTCCTCCATCACTATTAAAGTTTTGACTCCCTTTTCTATCTGAATAATTTCTTTCATCCCCTAAATCTCTTCATCATCTGCAGAGCTAGTTCGCATATAAACTCATATGACTGTGGTGAGTGTGGGCTTCATGTCTATCTTGGCTACAATAATACATCCACTGTGCTTTCGCAGTAGCTTAACCGCATTCCTCTTTTCTTTATTCATTATTTAAACTACTCCTGCATTATCCCTGACCAGAAGTCCTTCTCCTCCTGCCACCAAACTTCACTAACTCCCACCATATCAAACTTTAACTTGTCAATTTCCCTTTTTAAATTTTCTAACCTACCTGCTCAATTCAGAGATCTGGCATTCCATCCTCCTATATGTATCCCATCCTAGATTCCGTTTTGTTTCTCCTGATGATGACATCCTCCTGAGTAGTAACTGCCTGGAGATCCAAATGGGAATCTACTTTACCTCCAGAATATTTTATTCAAAAGGATCCCATCATCATGTAACCATACAGTAGAGCTGCATCCCTCTGGAAAAATTATAGTTGTAATTTCCTCTTGCTTTCAGCAGTTTGCAACCAACACAGCAACGCCATTTTGGTTGATGTTACAAGGTCACATCAGTTGATCATTCAGATTGTTGCCCCTGCAATGACAGCAAAGGCAGCTGCCCCTCTTCAGGAACCACATGTTTGTCTGACCTCTCAAAAGATACTCCTTCATTGCAGTTGCACCTATGGTACATCTTTCTCTATCACTGAGGCACACAAGCCTCCCCACCAGTACCAACATACACTGAAGCACCAAAGATACTGGTATAGGCATGCTTATTCAAATATAGAGATATGTAAACAGGCAGAATATGGTGCTGTGGTTGGCAATGCCTATATAAGACAACAAGTGTCTGGTGCAGTTGTTAGATCAGTTACTGCTGCAACAATAGCAGGTTATCGGGGATTTTCTCATACGTCCATCTCACAAGTGTGCCATGAACATCAGGAATGCAGTAAAACATCAAATCTTCAATATCGCTGTACCCAGAAAAAGATCCTGCAAGACTGGGACCAACAACAACTGAAGAGAATCATTCAACATGACAGAAGTGCAACTCTTTCAGAAATTGCTGCAGATTTCAATGCAGGGCCATCAACAACAACCTTACTAAAGACTGGAAAGTAGCACAGGTCACACCAATATTCAAGAAAGGAAATAGGAGTAACCCAATGAATTACAGACCCATATCACTGACCTCAATTTGCAGTAGGATTTTGGAGCATATACTGTACTTGAACATTATGAATAACCTTGAAGAAAATGACTTATTGATACATAAGCAACACAGATTCAGAAAATATCATTCTTGTGCAACACAGCTAGCTCTTTATTCCCATGAAGTAATGAGTGCTGTCGACGAGGGATCTCAGATCGATTCCATATTCCTAGATTTCCAGAAGGCTTTTGATACCGTTCCTCATAAGCAACTATTAATCCAATTGCATCCATATGGAGTATCATCTCAGTTGTGTGACTGGATTCATGATTTCCTCTCAGAGAGGTCATAGTTTGTAGTGATAGACAGTAAATCATTGAGTAGAACAGAAGTGATATCTGGCGTTCCGCAGGGTAGTGTCATAGGCCTTCTGCTGTTCCTGATTTACATGAATGATCTAGGTGATAATCTGAGCACCCCCTTAGATCGTTTCCAGATTACGCTGTAATTTACCATCTAGTAAAATCATCAGATGATTAATTCCAATCACAAAATGATCTAGAGAGAATTCCTGTATGCTGTGAAAAGTAGCAATTGTCACTGAACGAAGAAAAGTGCAAGGTCATCCACATGGGTACTAAAAGAAATCCCTTAAATTTTGGGTATATGATAAATTGCACAAATCTAAGGGCTGTCAGTCTGATTAAATTTCTAGGAATTACAATTACGGGGAACTTAAATTGGAAAGGTCACGTAGATAATACTGTGAGGAAGGCAAAACAAAGACTGCGCTTTGTTGGCAGGAAACTTAGAAGATGTGACAAACCCACTAAAGAGATAGCCTTCTTTATACTTATCCGTCCTCTGCTGGAATATTGCTGCATGGTATGGGATCCTTACCTGGTAGAATTGAAAGAGAACATCAAAAAAGTGCAAAGAAGGGCAGCTCGTTTTGTGTTATCGCACAATAGGGGTGAGAGTGTCACTGATAAGATATGCGAGTTGGGGTGGCAGTCACTGAAACAAAGGTGGTTTTCTATTTACGAAATTTCAATCACCAACTTTCTTCTGAATGCAAAAATATTTTGTTGACGCCCACCTACGTAGGGAGAAATCATCATCATCATAAAATATAAGAAATCAGAACTCAAATGGAAAGATTTAGATGTTCCTTTCTCCCACGATCCATTCGAGAATGGAATGATAGAGAAGTAGTATGAAAATGGTTTGATGAACCCTCCACCAGGCACTTAAGTGTGAATTACAGAGTAACCATGTAGAAGTATATGTAGAACAAGAGTCAGTATGTGAACTATTCAATGAAACATCATTGATATGGGCTTTCAGAGTCGAAGGCCCACTTGTGCACCGTTGATGACTGCATGACACAACGCTTTACACCTTGCCTGGGCCCGTCAACACCAACAATGGACTGTTGATGACTGGAAACATGTTGCCTGGTGGACAAGTCTCATTTCAAATCATATCGAGTGGATGGATGTGTACCGTTATGGAGACAATCTCATGACTCCATGGACACTGCATGTCAGCAGGGGACTGTTCAAGCTGGTGGAGGCTCCATAATGGTGTGGGACACGTGCAGTTTGAGTCATATGGGAGCCCTGATACATCTAGATAGGTGACATGTACGTAAACATCCTGTCTGATCACCTGGATCTACTCGTGTCCATTGTGCGTTCCAACGGACTTGGTCAATTCCAGCAGGAGAATGCGACACCCCACATGTCCAGAATTGCCACAGAGTGGCTCCAGGAACACTCTTCTGAGTTTAGACACTTCCGCTGGCCAACAAACTCCCCAGATATGAATATCATTGAGCATATCTGGGATGCCTTGCAACATGCTGTTCAGAAGAGATCTCCACCCCCCTGCACTCTTACAGATTTAAGGACAGCCCTGCAGGACTCATGGTGTCAATTCCCTCCAGCACTACTTCAGACATTAGTTGAGTCCACACTATGTCTTGTTGCTGCACTTCTGCTTGCTCGCGGGGGCCCTACATGATATCAGGCAGGTATACCAGTTTCTTTGGCTCTTCAGTGTAACTATTCCTCCAGAAAGCTTCAGGATGAATTCTATCAATCTTTTCCTCTTTTAGTTAGTTTTGCTATAAAATCCTCTTCCCCTAATTTCAGTTCATTGCTTGTTCATTAATTACTCAATCTACCAAACTAATCTTCAAAATTCCTTTGAAGTGCAACATTTCTAAAGCTTCTACTTTCCCCTTGACTGAACTATATACCCTCCAAGCTTCACTATGCTGCAAGGCTACATTACAGACAAATACTCTCAGAAAAAGACTTTACAAAAGCTAAATTCATATTTGATGTTAACACATTTCTCTTTTACAGAAAAGCTAATCCTGCTATTGCCAATATGCATTTTATTTACAACTCTATAAATTTCATACATATAAGTTTAACAATGAAAATGCAGGGTGGAACAATGATAGTATGAAAAGGTTAAATTGCTACTCACCATATAGAGGAGATGTTGAATCACAGACAGGTGCAAGAAAAAGTCTGCTATCATGTGAACGTTCAGCCTAAAGGCCTTCTTCTAAATTACACAACACACACATTCATACAAGCACAACTCTTACACACTTGACCACTGTCTCTGGCTGCTGAAGCTGGACTGCAAGCAACTGCACATAATGAAAGAAGCAGTTTGGGTAGTGAGGATAGGAAGGAGACTGGGATGGGGAGCGTGAGGGACAGCAGGATAAGAGTGGGGTATGGTAAAGTGCTACTTGTGGGACATAAAGGAACTTGATGGGAACAATGTAGGGTAGCTAGGTGCAGTTGAGAGGGAAGCAGGGGCAGAGATGAAAAGGGAGAAGTAGAGCAGGGAAAAGACTAGTGGGTGCATCAGTGGAATATAAGGCTGTGTAGTGCTGGATTGGGAGCAGGGAAGGTGATGGCTGATAGAAGGACAGGGACTAATGAAGGTTGAGGCCAGAGGAGCTACGAGAATGTAGGATATATTGCAGGGAGAGTCTCCACCTGTGCGCTTCAGAAAAAAATGGTGTTGGGAGTAAGGATCCAGATGGCACAGGCTGTGAAGCAGTCACTGAAGTGAAGAACATGGTGTTGGGCAGCACGCTCAGCAACTAGGTGGTCCAGCTGTCTCCAGCCCATAGTTTGTCAGTGGCCATTCATGTGGACAGACATCACGACGGTTACTACGCCCACACAGAATGCAGCAACAACCTCTTAGCAACTAATAATCCTGAGCTAATGTCAAGCATCGTAATTGATACAGGGATTGGCGAACACAGGGTTGTCACAGTGTACTGTAACCCCAAAAGCCTCTAAAAATAAACAAAAAATGTACCTATTCGAAAGAGCAGTTAAAATGCACTTGATGCCTTCCTGGGAGACAATCCCCTATCATTCCAAATTAATAATGTAAGTTCAGACAAGAGCCGGCCGGTGTGGCTGAGCGGTTCTAGGTGCTTCAATCTGGACCCTCATGACCGCTATGGTCACAGGTTCGAATCCTGCCTCGGGCATGGATGTGTGTGATGTCCTTAGGTTAGTTAGGTTTAAGTAGTTCTAAGTTCTAGGGGACTGATGACCTCAGATGCTAAATCCCATAGTGCTCAGAGCCATTTGAACCATTTTGTAGGCAAGATGTGGCTTGAATTCAAAGAAATAGTATCAACATAGTTGAGGGATTTATACAAAATAAATTAACAAATGATGGAACTGATCCCCCTTGATTCAGAAAACAGGTCAGAACACTGTTGCAGAAACAACAAAAAAGACTGCCAAATTCAAACAAACACAAAATCTCCAAGATTGGTGATCTTTTACAGAAACTCGTTATTCAGCACAGACGTCAATGCAGGATCCTAATAATAGTTTCCACAATGAAAAAATCAGTGCCTTCTCTGCCCGATAACAATTGAAATACTATTGACAACTCTGCTGCGAAAGCAGAGTTATTAAACACAGTCTTTCAAAATTCCTTCGCCAAAGAAGTCAAACTAAATATTCCAGAATTTGAATCATGAACAGTTGCCAACATGAATAACTTAGAAGTAAATATCTTCGGAGTAGTGGAGCAACTTAAATAACTTAATAAAAGCAAGTCTTCTGATCCAGACCGTATGCCAATTAGGTGCCTTCCAGTGTATGCTGATGCAATAGCTCCATACTTTACAACCATATACAGTCACTCACTTGACGAAGGATCTGTACCCAAAGACTGGAAAGTTACACAGGTCACACCAATATTCATGATAGGTAGTAGGTGTAATCCGCTAAATTACAGGTCCATATCATTAACATCGATATGCAGCAGGATTTTGGAACATATATTGGGTTCAAACATTATGAATTACCTCAAAGAGAATGGTCTGTTGATACAAAGTCAACATGGATTTAGAAAACATCATTCTTGTGTAACACAACTAGCTCCTTATACACACGATGCGTTGAGTGCTATTCACAAGGAATTTCAAATTGATTCTGTATTTCTAGGTTTACAAAAGGCCTTTGACACTGTACCACAGAAGCAGCTTGTAGTGAAATTGGGTGCTTATGTAATATCACCTCAGTTATGTGACTGGATTTGTGATTTCCTGTCAAAGAGGCCACAGTTTGTAGTAACTGGCAGAAAGTCATCAAGTAAAACAGAAATGATTTCTGGCATTCCCCAGGGTAGTGTTACTGGCCCTCTGCTGTTCCTTATCTATATAAATGATTTAGGAGACAACCTGAGCAGCTATCTTAAGTTGTTTGCGATGATGCTGTGGTTTATTGTCTAGTAAACTCATCACAACATCAAAACAAATTGCAAAGCAATTTAGAAAAGAGATCTGGATGGTGCAAAAATAGGCAATTGACCCTAAATAATGAAAAATGTGAGGTCATCCACATGAGTGCTAAAAAGAATTCATTTAACTTCAGTTACACAATAAATGAGTCTAATCTAAAGGCCATAAATTCAATTAAATACCTAAGAATTACAATTATGAACAATTTAAATTGGGAGGAACACACAGAAAATGTTGTGAGAAGGCAATCAGAAGACTGTGTTTTATTGGTAGAACACTTATAAAATGTAACAGAATTACTAAAGAGACTGTCTACACTATGCTTGCCCCTCCTCTTTTGGAGTACTGCTGTGCGGTCTGGGATCCTTACAAGATGGGATTAAAAACAGAGTACACTGAGAAAATTCAGTGAAGAGCAGCATGTTTTGTATTATCATGAAATATGGGAGAGAGTGTCACAGACATGATATAGGATTTGGACAGACACCGTTTAAACAAAGGCGTTTTTCGTTGCTGCAGAATCTTCTCACGATATGTCAGTCACCAGCTTTCCCCTACAAATGTGAAAATATTTTGTTGACACCCAACTACATAGGTAGAAATGATCATAATACTAAAATAATAAAATTGTAGCTTGCACGGGAAGAAGTTTTTTCTGTGCACTGTTCAAGATTGGAATAATAGAGAAGGTGAAGGTGGTTCGATGAACCCTCTGTCAGGCACTTAAGTGTGATTTGCAGAGTATCTGTGTAAGTATAGATGTAGATATAGGAGCTCGAAATTTAGCATGGACTTCAATGTGAGGTGCCTATGATAGTTTCCACAATGAAACTTTGTCTGGAAACTTGGCAGAAAATCTGACAAGATTCTGGTCACATGTAAAGTATCCTAGTGGCAAGACGCAATCAATGTATTGCCTTTGTGATAGCAACAGAAATAGTATCGATGAGACTGCTGCTAATGTAGAGTTACTGATCACAGCCTTCTGAAATTCCTTTACCAGAGGATACGAAGTAAATATTACAGAATTTGGATCAAGAATAGCTACCAACGTAGAAGTCAAATATCCTCAGAGTAGTGGAGCAACTTAATTTACTTAATAAAAGCAAGTCTTCTGATCCAGATAATATACAAATTAGGTTCCATTCAGAGAAAACTGATGCAATAGCTCTGTGCAATTGTCGATGGCTATAGAGGTAGCATGACTCAATATTTCTGCAGGGGACTTTCAGATACCTTTTGAGCCCATGTTTCACTGAGTTGCTGCACTGCACCAGGCAAAAGGAGCTATCCCAAGACTTCTGTCAACTCAGTGTAGTGTATACTAAATTTAACTGATGAAATGAGAAAATAAGAAAATAAAACTGGCAAAAGGGACTGCAGACATCCACATAACGTGATAGAAAGAAAAAGCAAAATGGTGAAGCTGGATCAGTAGAGGAGAAACATAAAACACTAGAACCATGCTTGTAAGACAGAGAAGTGCCATTTATAGCAAAATTAAATAAACCTCTCCAGGAAAGAGAAGCCACTGGACGAACATCAAGATTTCGAATGACAAACCATTACTAAACAAAGGAGACAGAGTTGTACAGTGGAAGGAAATTAAAGAAAAAACTTAAAGTCAATAGTATGGAAAGGGAAGAGGAAGTGGATGAAGATGACATATGGAAACCAATATCATGAAAAGAATTTGGTGAAGTACTGGAAGACCCTAGTGGGAACAAGATACCTATCTGGAATACATGACAATCCCTCATTATTTAGCACAATGAGAGAACCAAGAATTGCAACACTGTTAAACTGGGTATGTGTGATACATGACAAGCAAAATCCTCTCAGCCCTTATGAAGAATTTAGTAACCCCAGTACCAAGGAGCTGACAGATGTCACAATTACTGAAACTCGCTTTAGTAAGTTATGGTTGCAAGATATTAATGTGAATTGTTCACAGAAGAATGGAATGAGTGGTAGAATTTGATCTAGGGGACGATCTGCTGGGGTCCAGTGAGATGCAGAAACATGGAAAGACATACTGACTCTTTAGGCTTACAAGACAGACTAAAGAAAGACAAACTTATATTTACGACCATATAGAGGAGATGTTAAGTGAAAGATGGGCACAACAAAAAGACTCCTATAATGTAAAATCTCTGTCACAAGTCCGTCTTCTAAAGCAGACAGCACATACACATTCACACAAGCACAGCTCACAAACACATGAGTACTGTCTCTGGCCTCTGAAGCCAGCCTGTGAGTACTGCATATGATTGGAGAAGCAATCTGGGTGGTGGGGATAAAGAAGAGCCCAGGGCAAAGAGGGGAAGGCGTAGCAACATAAGGGTAGGGGATAGTAAAGTACTACTTGTAGGAGCATCCAGGGACATGCTGGGGACAGGGTAGGACAGCTAGGTGTTGCCATGATAGGGAGGTGGAGGGGGGGGAGCAGAAAAGGAGATAGATAGAGGAAGGGGGAAAAAAGACTCGTGGGTTCTTGAAGGAATAGAAGTCTGTGTAGCACTCGGGGTGCCCATACAATAGCTTGCAGGGTAGGAGGGGGGCCAGACCTGGGGATTTTGAGTATTTTCAATATTCTGGAAGACAAATGGTGACTTGTAAGCATCCAAAAAAATGTTTCATATCTGACCGTATTAGAAAGTTGTGTAACACTGACTTTTAAGTCAAACAATGGAAAATCCAGGATGGAAAGTAACAATATTATGAAAGGAATAGTTGCTACTCACCATATCGCAGAGATGTTGAGTCGCAGACAGACACAATGAAAAGACTGTCACACAACAAGCTTTCGGCTAACAAGACCTTTGTCAAAAACAGATGACTGACATGCATGCGCGCACACACACACACACACACACACACACACACACACACACACACACACTCTCTACTGACATGCACATGACCACTATAGCACTTGTGTGTGGTAGTGTGGCTTCAATTGCCATAGACTGTGGTCCTGTGTATGAGTTGCATTTGCATGAATGTTTTGTGTGTGTGTGTGTGTGTGTGTGTGTGTGTGTGTGTGTGTGTGTGTGTGTGTGTGTGTTGGTCATCTATTTTTGACAAAGGCTTATTGGCCAAAAGCTTATTTTGTGACACTCTTCTTGTTGTGCCTATCTGCGACTCAGCATCTCCACTATATGCTGAGTGGCAACTATCTCTTTCATGAATTTTAAATCATTTTTATTAAAGAAAAGCATCTGAATGCACTATATTTCTTCCATATCTCTGAGAGACGAGAGGAGGTCGAGGCTGTGACCCCATCCCCCAAAACTCCTTTGACCACAGATAGGGCAACCTTGGTTGTGCTGGAGTGGCGGCAAGGAAGGGGATAGGTCAGGAAAAGATAGGGACTAACAAAGGTTGCAGCCAGAGGGGTTGTGGGAAAGTAGGATATATTGCAGGGAGAGTCCCCAATCGCACAATTCAGAAAAACTGGTGTTGGTAGAAAGGATGCAGATGGTGTAGGCTGTGAAGCAGTCATTGAAGAGAAGAACATGGTGTTGGGCAATAAAGTCAGCACCTGGGTGGTCCAGCTGTCTCTTGGCCACTGTTTGTTGATGGCCATTCACGCAGACAGATTGCTCATTGTTGTACCCACAAAGAATGCAGCAGAATGATTGCAAATTAGTTTGCTGATAACATGACTGCTTTCACAGGTAACCCTGCCATTGATGGAATAGGTGATGCTTTTGGCTGGACTGGCATAGGTGGTGGTGGGAGGATGTGTGGGACACTTAAAGCACATAGTTCTATTACAGGAATATCAGCCATGAGGTAAGGGGTAGGGAGCAGGGGTGGAGTAGGAATGGACAAGGATATCGCATAGGTTTGGTGGCAACAGAATTCCAATGTGGGAGGGGTGAGAAGGATAGTGGGAAGGATATACCTCATTTCAGCAGAGAATGTGATTCAGTTGTGCCAGTTCTGAGTGGGACTGAGTCATGAAGGGAATGCTGCTTTGTGGATGGACGGTGGAACTCTTGGAAGCAGTGGATGACTGGAGAGACAATGCTTGGGATATCTGTTTCTGTACAGGGCTAAGAGGCTAATTTCTGTCTGTGACAGCCTCATTGAGACCCTCAGTATATTTAGAGAGGGAC
Organism: Schistocerca piceifrons; assembly: GCF_021461385.2. Lineage (NCBI taxonomy): Eukaryota > Metazoa > Arthropoda > Insecta > Orthoptera > Acrididae > Schistocerca > Schistocerca piceifrons. The sequence continues at coordinate 1,019,783,188 of NC_060138.1, read as the reverse complement.
TTCTCATCAGTACAGATGTGACAGCAATGGGTGGCTAGTCTGTATGGAAGGAATTTCTTGGTATGAAATGACAGACAGGTGTTGAAGTGGAGATATTGCTAGAGGCTGTAAGTTTCATATGGAGGGAGTACAGATGCAGCCATCTTTGAGGTGGAGTTTTACACTGAAGAAGGTGGCTTGTTGCATTGAGGATGGCAAGGTACAGCAAATGGGGGGGAAAAGTTGTTGAGGTTCTGGAGGAATGTGGTAGGGTGTCCTCACCCTCAATCCAGATAGCAAAGATGTCATCACTGAATCTGAACTAGGGAGGGGTTTGGGATTCTGGGTGGTTAGGAAGAATTCTTCTAGATGGCCCACGAATGGTGCCACACAGGTGCCCATTGCTATACAGTGGATTTGTTTGTAGTGATGCCTTTGAAGGTGAAGTAAATGTGGTTGAGGATATAACTGATCATGGTGACCAGGAAGGAGGGTGTAGGTTTGGTATCAGTAAGTTGCTGGAAAAGGTAGTGCTCAATAGCAGCAAGGCCACAGGCATTAGGGATGTTATTGTAAAGGGAGGTGACATCTACAGCAACAAGGAGGATTCTGTGTGGTAAAGGAACAGGAGCAGTTGAGAGTCGGTAGAGGAAATAGTTCATACCTTTTATATAGCAGGTTACGTTAGGCATAATAGCATTAAGGTGTTGATCTACGAGAGCAGAGGTTCTCTCTGTGGGGGTACAGTAACTAGCCACAACGGGGCAGACTGGGTAGTTGGGTTTATGGACATCAGGAAGTATGTAGAAGATAGGAGTGGGGGGGGGGGGGGGGGGGGGGAGACAGACCTGGGGGAGCAGTTCTAGAATGGGCCTAAGGATTTGAGGGGATGCAGGAGATCCTGTTGCACTTCTGGAATGGAGTCACTAGGGAAGGGTTTGTAGGTGCACGAATCTTACAGCTGATGGAGTCCTTATGCCAGATAACCCCTGCGATTCAAAACCATAGAGGTGGAGCAAGTAGGATTATGAGGCTGGGTTCAGGTTTTAGATGGTTCTTCCTAAAGCAAAACCATAGAGGTGGAGCAAGTAGGATTATGAAGCTGGGTTCAGGTTTTAGATGGTGCTTCCTAAAGCCCATAAACCCAATCACCCAGTATGCCATATTGGGGCCCATTGCTGTGCCCCACAGAGAGAATCTCTGCCCTTGTAGACCAACACCTTCAGCTTATTGCCCAAAACCTACCCTCCTATATAAAAGACGATAACCATTTCCTCCACTGATTCTCTCTAGTTCCCATTCTTCTACCACACACAGTCCTGCTCTTCACTATTGATGCTACCTCAATTTACACTTAACCCTAATGATTATGGCTTTGCCCCTGTTGAACACTACTTTTCCCAATGACGGACTGATTCCAAAACTACAACCTCCTTCCTGGTCACCATAACAAACTGTATCCTCATCCACAATTACTTCACTTGCGAAGATATCACCTACAAGCAAATGGGCACCTGCATGGCACCAACCTATTCATGGGCCAAGTAGAGGAATTATAAAACCACCCAGAATCCCAAACGCCTTACCTGATTCAGATTCACTGATGACATCTTCATGATCTATATAGATGGTGAGGACATTCTACCAAATTCCTCCAGAACCTCAACAGCTTCTCTCGCATTCGCTTTACCTGGTACCCTTCAATGCAGCAGGCCTCATTCCTCGATGTTGACCAATACCTCAAAGATCACTACATTAGTATCTCTGACCATATCAAACCTACCAGTCACCAGCAATACCTGCACCTTGACAGCTGCCACCCATTCCATACCAAGAAGTCCTTTCCTTACAGCATAGCCACCCATGGTTGTCACATCTGCAGTGACAAGTGGTCCCTCTCAAAATATACCAAGGCTCTCGCTGAGGTCTTCATAGACCAAAATTGCCCTCCTAACCTTGTACGGAAACAGTTCCCCCAAGTATTATTTTCAAGTCTTCCACCATTTACCAGAGTCCCACCATCCAGCCATATAGGAGCATTTCCCTCATGCCCAACCAGGACTGGAGCAACTGAATTACATTCTCCACCCAGGTTTCAACTACCCCTCATTGTGCCCTGAAATGAGGAATACTCTATCTACCATCCCTCCCACAGTGGTATTCCTCTCCTCACCGAATCTATGCAATATCCTTGACCACCCCAACTCCACCCGTGCTCCCAACCTCTTGCTTGATGGCTCATATCCCTGTAATAGACCTAGATGCATGACATGTCTCATACATCCTCCCACCGACATCTACTCTGCTCTGGTTACAAGCATTATGTGGCCCATCAAAGCCAGGGCAACCTATGAAAGCAGTCATGTGATCTACAAACTAAGCTGCAACCACTGTGTGACATCTACGTCCACATGGCTACTCTGCAAATCAAACTTAAGTGCCTGGCAGAGGGTTCATTGAACCAACTTCATAATAATTCTGTAATTCCGTGATTGTACAGCATGAGGAAAAAAACGAACACCTATATCTTTCTACACAAATTCTGATGTCCCTTACTTTAGTAAGATGATTGTTTCTCACTATGTAAGTCAGTGTCAATAAAATATATTCACAGCATATTCTATGTGTTCTTTCCAATTTAAGTTGGTCATAATTGTAATTTTGAGATATTTAGTTGAATTTACAGCCTTTGAATTTAATTACTTTATCATGTAACTTAAGTTTAACAGATTCGTTTTAGCACTCACGTGGATGCTCTCAACTTTTCATTATTTAAAGTCAATTTCCAATTTTTACACCACACAGATATCCTATCAAAATCATTTTGCAATTGGTTTTGATCTTCTGATGACTTTACTAGAGGATGAATGACAGCATCACCTGCAAACAACCTAAGACTGCTGCTCAGATTGTCCCCTGAATCATTTATATAGGTAAGTAACAACAAAGGACCTATAATACTACCTTGGGGAATGCCAGAAATAACATTTGTTTTACTCAATGACTTCCCATCAGTTACTACAAACTGTGACATCTCTGACAGGAAATCATGATTCCAGTCACCAAAAACATATTCTATAAACAGGCAATTTAATAAAAGCTGCTTGCGAGGTACAGTATCAAAAGCCTTCTGGAAATCTAGAAATACGGAATCAATTTGAAATCTTTTGTTGATAGTACTCAACACTCTGTGTGAGTAAAGAGATAATTCTGTTCCACAAGAACAATGGGTTATAAAACCATGTTTACTGTGTGTCAGTAGACTGTTCTCTTTGAGGTAATTCATAATGTTTGAAAACAACATATGTTCCAAAAGCCTTCTGCATATTGACAATAATGATATGGGCCTGTAATTTAGTGGATTACTCCTATTAATGTTCTTGAATATTGGTGTGACCCGTGTAACTTTCCAGTCTTGGGTACGGATCTTTCGTCGAGTGAGCGGTTGTGCACTGATCTCTCAATTGTGTCCCATAAATGTTCAATGAGATTCATCTCAGGTGACTGGGTGGCCAAATCATTTACTCAGATTGTCCAGAATGTTCTTCAAAGCAGTCACAAACAACTGTGGCCCAGTAACATGGCACACTGTGATCCACAAAAATGTCTTTCTTGTTTGGGAATATTAACTCCATGAATGGCTGCAAATGGTGACCAAGTACCGAAACACAACCATTTCCAGCAATGATCAGTTCAATTGGACTAGAGAACCCAGATAATACCAAGTACACACAGGCCACATGCCACTGTGGAGCCACCACCAGCTTGCACAGTGCCTTATTGACAACTTGGGTCCATGACTTCATGGGGTTTGTACAGTGCTTGAACCATCAGCTCTTACCAACTGAAACCAGGACTCACCTGACCATGCCACAGTCTTTCAGTCGTCTAGGGTCCAACCGATGTTGTCACAAGAAGAGGAGAGCTGCTGCAGGGGACATCATTCCGTTAGCAAAGGCACTCATGTTAGTCATCTGCTACCATAGACCATTAATGCTAAATTATGCCACACTGTCCCAACGTATACATTTGCCGTACATCCCACATTGATTTCTCTGCTTATTTCATGCAGTGCTGCTTGTCTGTTAGTACTGACAACTCTATGCAAACACTGCTGCTCACGGTCATTAAATGAAGGCCTTCAGATACTGCACTGTCCGTGGTGAGAGGTGATGCCTGAAATTTTCTATTCTCGACACATTGGATCTTAGAAGACTGAATTCCCTAATGATTGCTAAAATGAATGTCCCAGACATCTAGCTCCAATTACAATACCATGTTCAAAGTCTGTTAATCCCTGTCATGCAGATACAATCACGTCTGAAACCTTTCACATGAATCACCTGAGTACAAGTGACAGATCTGCCAATGTACAACCCTGTGTGTTGGATACTACTGCTACCTGTATATTGTTATCCCACAACTTTTTTCACCTCAATGTATTTTATAGTTAGGGCAACCACAGCTTAGATTATACATTGTTACTGTAAAGAAATTTCCAAAAATTTTGCAAGAAATCTTAAAATTTTTTAAATCATTTTTTGAAAATAAACAAAAATTCTTCAGCGAATGCATCCTTGAAGGATTTTCATTCATTACAAAAAATTAAAGGATTTTTTAAGATGTTTTGGAGAATTTTTGTAAGTTTCTTTACAGGAACAATAAATTTAGTACACTGTGTTGTTATTAAAATATTTCTACCAGATCTTGTGTTTTTGCCCAGTTATTCCTCTGTTGCCTTCATTATTTCATCCCTTAAAGCCAGCCATTTATAGGTAACATAAAATGGAATTTCTCGTTCAACAAGAACAATTTCTGTGAAAGGAATTAGTTGAAGAAAGCAAATTTAAGTATGTGACAACTAATCATTACAGACAAATAGCTGTGAATAACATTTACAATGGTCCCTACTGCTGCTATTTGTCATTATCACCACAGTCCTTTTCTCCACCATGAACAGAGTCTGTTTGTTCCCAACAGCCATTCCTCAAAACACAATATTATAACTGAGGATTGAATATAAATATCCAAAACAGGTCACTTTGAGACATGAAATGTTGCAAACTGAAGCAAGGATTCAAAGGGCATAGAAAGCAGTAGATACTCTATTTGCCAAAACCCTTACATATGCTGTCCATTTAAACTGCCAGTCTGCATTCTTCCCCCAGAATTTGGTCTCATTTACACATTTTAATAGAGCACCATTGACTTTTAGTCTAGCACCATTGTGTATTTTATTGAATCAGAAGTTCATGCAGTTCGTCTTCTTTATGTTTAGCATTAGTCTATTGTCAAATGAATATTTCTGGACATCTTTGAGGGCATCATTGGCTTTCTTTTTTTGTCAGCTGTGTTGGTGTTTTATTTCTGATCTGTAGCTTATGGTTCTGTCATGTGCAAACAGTATTTTTTCTCCAGATTTGACACACTGTGGGAAATCGTTAACATAATTTGCAAAACGGATTCTGCCCGGTATGATCCACTTTGGTACAACTATATTAATATATTTTGAGTCTGACAAACATTTGACTACTAAGCATCTTGAGATATGTGAAATTTCAACTCGCTGCACTCTGTTTTTTAGATAAGACTCAAACCACTTACTTACCACACCTCTTATTTATAATATTTCCACTTTATGTAATAGGAGTCCATGGTCACCAGTATCAAAGTGTTCGACAGATCCAAGAAGATACCAGTTACATGGTAGCCTTTGCCCAATGTTTCAAGAACTACTTTTGTAAATTCTGAGCCTTTCCTAGGCCTACAACCAAATTGTTCATTGATAAGAAGATTATATTCATTTAGGTAGTTCATTAACCTATTTTCCTTCATTGTTTGCATTATTAGAATTGGAAAATAGTGCTGCAACTGCTCTGTAGTTTTTTACATTTTCCACCTTACCTTTCTTGAGTAGAGGTAATACTCTAATTTGTTTTAGGTATTTGGCAAAGCAGCCAGATCTGAATGATAAATTTCTCCTAGTTGTTGGCAGGAGTACCACAAGTTTTCTGACAAGTCCCTGATAGATAGAACTACAGACTCTGGAAATTGCTGCTGTAATTTCTTAGTAATGCTGCTGAAGTATGTATTCGTAAGTGGTTCTTTGGATGACTTATTTGTACATTATTATTTATAATTTATGAATTCAGGTGTTTTCTACTGAAATATCTTGTCTCTCACTTGATAATGTTCCAGGCTAAGTAGGTGTAGGGCAATGGCCTTGCCGCAGTGGATACACCGGTTCCCGTGAGATCACCGAATTTAAGTACTGTTGGGCGTGGCCGGCACTTGGATGGGTGACCATCCAGCCGCCATGCGCTGTTGCCATTTTTCGGGTGCACTCAGCCTCTTGATGCCAATTGAGGAGCTACTCGACCGAATAGTAGCGGCTTCGGTCGAGAATACCATCATAATGACCGGGAGAGCAGTGTGCTGACCCCACACCCCTCCTATCCGCATCCTCCTCTGAGGATGACATGGTGGTCGGATGGTCCCGGTACACCATCGTGGCCTGAAGTCGGAGTGCTAAGTAGGTGTAGGCCATGGCCATTAGGGTTGGGGCAGTGATCATTGCTGTGTCCATGAGCTCAGTGTTGTTGAGCCCTGCACGTAATATTCTCATCAACCTATAGCCAGTATACATGCTGTTGAGCCAGATTCTTCACTCTAGAAAGGTCCCAGTGGGAATGACACAGGAGTAACAAGATATGAGAGTGCAGAACCTCCATAAAGCACCACTTGACATTGATGGTCATCTAGATTCAATACTGAGACATCTTTGAAAAAATAAACATATGGCATTGCGAAAAGAAACAATGAAGTTTCTGGGAGGCTGCTGCAGGAAGGGCCTGAGGCCATCTGGCTTGTATGAAATGGCAAACCCATCTCAATATTGGATTTTGATGGGTGTCTGCTGTGACATCTCTAGAAGTGACGGAAAACTCTTCCACTGACAGTTCCAACTGTGAATCAATGTGAAAGCAAACACTTTCTTGTTTATCAAAGTCCTCATAGGGAACAGTGACAATGGATCTGCATTCTCTTGCTAGACCAATGTATGATAATAGATGGAATACTGGTAATTTGATAAGAAAAGAGCCAAGCATTGTAATCTTCAAGATGTCTGTTTCTGCAACTTTGACTTTGGGTCATGATCTTTTACCAATGAAATTAAGCATATTGTTGCCGTAAAGGAAAATACTGAACTTTTGGAGACTAAAGTTAATTGTGTATATTTCCTTCTCTATGTGGTAGTAATTTTCTTGTGCCATGGTGAGTGTGTTAGAGGCAAGTGTGATAGACCATTCTGATCTATTTGGGTACCTATGTGACAGAAAGGCCCCAACACAATAGGGTGACAAATCCACAGCCAGTACTAGCATGAATGAGGCTAATACAAGATCAGATGAGGAGTAGCTTCAAGGCATTGGTGCAACTTAAGAAACACTTGGTGTCAATCCTTGGATCTTAGAAACAAACAGAGAAATACATTTTCTCCACAACTGATTCAAAGTTGGACTACTGTTGAAATTTGGGTCATAAACCTGGCATAAAACATAACCTTGACCATAAAACCCTTCAGGTCCTTCATGTTCTTCAGTGCAGGAATATGAGAATGATATAATGAAGGCTTTCATGACCAGATGACACTGCTGCTGGTAAATCTTTCGGGATATAAGGTCATGGTCCACAGAACTCTCCTGTTCTGAATATTTCATCCAGAACTGTGCTGGACATCTTCAGAGGTGTTGTTTCCCTCTTGAGTCTTGCTGGCGGATGGGTTGGGCATCTGAGAGTGATATATATACTGTAGGGAAAGGAGTGTGGCCAAAGTTACACATGATGAGCAGAGATGATCCTCATCCAAGATAAAACTTAACTATCCATTGTCATCTTGTCAAACATAAAAAACAGTTTAGAAATTCTGCCGAACTACTGTCCATATGTCACTAACTCGCTAAGTTTCATGGTCTCTTCTTTCCTATTAAAATTATCCCTATGTTTATATATATCTGTGGATAATAGTTCATTGTCATACATAAAATTTTTGTTTCAGGGAACTTCACTTTGTGAATTCCTGGCTGAAAAACATGCTCTGCTACTGGTGATTTATCTATTTTCCCTAGTCAGCAAAGACTTTTGTGTTCCTTTTGCCATGTATTCAAGTTTCTCTTGGTTGTTCGAATATAAACTCTATCACACATACATGGAATTTTGTATACATCACATGCTGACAGAGGAGGGCATTTATACTTCACTGATTGGAGTACTTGATCTACTTCCTTTGTGGTCTAAAAACTGGTCTAATGTCATGTTTCTGTAAAATCTTTCCAATCTGATCTGTTACTTTTTTAACAAAAGGGAGAGAGACTGTATTCTTTCCTTGTTTTTTTGTGCTTGTCAGCCTTCTGTTATTTGATCATAGAATTCTGTTTACTTCTTTCTCTGAGAAGCCATTTTTCTTCAAGGCCTGATTTAGATGTTTTAATTCAGCATGCACATATTCTGGCAATCAAACCCTTTTGGCTCTATTGGCAAGACTTTTAATGACACTGCTTCTTTATTGTGTATAATGATTAGAGTTCTTATGTAAATATCTGTCCATGTGCATTACTTTTTGAAAAATCTTATGTTCCAAACTTCCATCGGTGTGCCTCTTTACTAAAACATCCAGGGAATGTATTTTGTTGCCATTTTCTATTTACATGGTGAATTGGATTTTTGGATAAATTATTTAGAAAACCAAAGAATTCATCCAAAGTTATTTTACCATGCGTCCGGACCAAAAATCTGTCATCCATAAACCAATATGAGCGAGATGGTTTCTTATATGCATTTTCTGAAGCTGTCTGTTTGAATTTCTGCATATAGAAATAAGCTATAGAAGGATCTAAAGCGTTACCCATTGCTACACCATCAAGTTCTTCATAAAATTCATCATCTCACTGGAAGTAAGGCAATACCTGAAAAGAGCAGACAAATCTCCAGGGAAAATGTCCATTATAAATATCATAACTTCACCGACTGGGATCATAGTGAGTAAAGACACTATGTTGAAACCGACATTTCTCACTCCCGAAGATATCCTTGTCAGTTTATATTGAAACAACCAAGACAAGTGTCCATGCATGGCTAAAAGAAAACAAAAGTCTTTGCCAACTAGGGAAAATAGACAAATCAGCAGTAGCACAGCATGCTCTTCACCCAGGAAGTCAAAAGTGAAGTTTTCTGAAACAAAAATTTTATCCACAGCTACGTATAGAAGCCATTGAAATATATAAACATACGGTTACTTTTAATAGGAAAGAAGAGAACATGAAACTTTGTGACATATGGACAGTAGTTCTGCAGAATTGCTAAACAGTTTTTTATCTTTGACAAGATTACAATTGATAGTTATGTTTTATCTTTGACAAGGATCATTTCTGCTTATCACATGTAAGACTCACCACACCCCTTTTTCTACAGTATGTATGTTGATCTCACACATCCAACCAATGAGTCAGCAAGACTCAATGGAGAAGCAACACTTAACACCTCTAAAGATGTCCATCACAATTATGGATGAAACATTAGGAACAGGAGAGTTATACCCAAAAAAGCTTTATCAGCAGCAATATGGGAAATGGCTGCCACATTCTCTGACATCATTTTGAGGGCATTTCTGTTAAGGATAAATTCTCTGTACTTATTGGAAGGCTGAAAGAAGGAGCATTTTGACAAATTATATTTTAATCTAGATTGCAGAAGTGAAGAAAAATACTCAAAAAGGATTTGACATGTTCCAAGCCAAAGGCCATCCTGTGACCACTTTATCAACCAGATAACTGACAGTTTGTAGAATATTGGCAATACATTGTTTTAAAAATTTCTGGAAGACTGCTGATGCACTAGCAATGATGAAAGGTATCCATTATACTGATACAGGCCAAAAGGAATATTTAACAGCAGAATAGCTTTATAAGTACCATTCTAAGGAAGTTGGAAACAAACTTATTAAAGGCGGATCTTAAGAGAAATACAGACCACTGACTGACCTCGAAAAGATTCATCAGGACATGGAACAGTTATAGCTCCGCAACCAACTGAGCATTTACTGTATTTCTGAAGTCCCCAAAAGTGCTTAACACACTGGTATGTGAACAATGAATGAAGGTAATGACCATCTGCTATAAGGAATTGGGGACAGTATTTTCATTCCTCTAAGCTATCAAGTTCTACTATAACTTCATGGCGCAATGCTCAAGATATCAGACAGACTTTGAAAAATTTCAGTACTGCTGACTTTTTAATGGAAGGTTGGTGAAAAAAAGCCATTCTGAAGCCCGGAGAAGACAATGGAGCATATTTGAGATGCAAAGAATGCACTTGTGTACGTAGAACAGTATTCTAAATTGATTGGACTGAGTGTTGGGTAGAAAACCCGAAGGCTGTATATGTATTTGGGTCAAACGTGTTTTCCACTGATGATTATGTTAGTATAAAGAAATGAAGGGTTCTGGTTAGTTGCTTATACATTATTTCCAAAACTCCGTGATCAAGTATCAGAATTTCATAATGAACATAAGTTCACAGCTTAGCCCGCTACTGATTTTGAATGTGGAGACCACAGTCAGAGACGTATAGACCGATTAATAATTGAGACAGAGGTCACAGTATCAAAAAGCAATAAAATGACAATACAACAAGCATTTGCTGACAACAAAAGACAGCACTGTACCTTCGAATTTGTGATGTCATTTATTTGCATTGGCCCACTCGACTGCCAACAGCATGGCCATCAGCTATCTGACCTTGGTGAAAACATTGTTGACGGACATTGTGATGTGGGTAACTACATCTAACATGTGTAGAAAAACATTCAGGACACCTATATAGTCTGCTGAAATTCTGTTACGGCTGGGAGGAAAAACTGTGTTGAGTTTGATTCCTGTCCAGTCAAGGGGGAGCCACTCCACTGTCAACTGGACTGTGTTACATTTCTGAAATTTCACAATCATTTGCCAATTGGGATGACAGTTCTGAAACTTCACAGATTGTGGCAAGTGATAGTCAGACTACTTGAGAAATCTCAAATGCCATACAAATATACAAAACTTCAACTAAAGAAGGATCTGACTGCCATCAAACTTGAGCATGTGCTTCACCCTCCAGTGCAAATCTAATCACCACATCATGTATAAATGATTCTGTATTTGACAGTCCATAAGAACACACAAACTTCTATTTTCTGCTCTTACCCTGTAGATCTGCAGTCCATGATGCATAACTGTCTGATGTTGCCTTACAACATTGAAGAAACTCTAAATGAGCAGCCACCAGACGCATTTTTGTCACAAAATGTTAAATCAAGTGGCTAGTGGTGATGGGCAGCATTGATGGATCAGAGACAGGGGCCAATTTTTACACAAGATAATACAGCTGTGAGTTTGTAGTTAATAGAAAGGCTTGTTGTCACTCAGGACACTTATGGTCAGGTTTCTAGATAATAGAAAAACTTTTTGTCAGTCAGGCACTTAAGGTCACTTGCCTTGAAATGAAGTGCTAAAGGCTTTCAATACACTCCCCAGTCCTCTTAAGCTTCACTGAATGGCTGGAAAGCTGAAATGCCAGAAGCAATTGTAAACATGCTGGACTCATCTACTGCTTTATGAGCTCGTGCTGCTGTTGAAATCTATTGTTTCCTGAGCTCAGAAAATTGCATTTCCATCATAGATAAAACACTCAGCAAAACAGCTTGACAAGTCCTGTTCCTGCATGAAATGAGTTTCAGTTCCAAAAAATCTTCATCACTACTGTTGTGAGTCTGCTTCTTCAACAATGCAGATTTCATGACACACAAATTAAAGTTAAATAAAATAAAATAATAGTGTCCAAAGACATAGGACTTCTGGAGGTTAATACCTCATCATCAATAGTACTCTGAAAGTTTATTGAATGATTCACATGTCTATCTTGGGGAACTGTTTATAGGTGTAATAGGGAAGCACTCAGTTATGAACCATGAAGTGCAGCTTCATTGTAAATAGGCACACTGGAGAGCTTGCTATAAACTTTGGCTGGATAAGATGTGCGACAGTGGCATTCTATGGTAGTCCTTAAATCTGCCACATGTGTTTTACCATGTGACCTTGTGCTGGCAGATTTATCCTTTTATGCAACACCATGACTGATGGCTTTGTCAGATATATTCATAATTATACCACTCGATCCCTCGGTATGTCTTGTAGGATTAAAAGCGTAACCTTCCTGACAGTTTGTCATGAAGAAATCACTAAGTCAATGTGTATAATGCAGCATTCTTTCTCAACAATTCTCTCAAATATATTTTGTACACTATATGTATTAGTGAGCTCAAGTGATGTTATCTTTCTTACATTTATACGTTCAGAAAGTTAAAAAGATTATTGAGAGATTCTGGCAGCATAATCTATCAGTAAAACATAATCATATTATTTATAATGCAAAAATAACCAAATTCAATAGATTAACTTCATAAAATATTCAAGAAGAACTTCATATAGCACCCAAGACATGCATTCAACAAGTCATTGCACACCTTTTATATTTATGGATTATTACATCCTTTGAGTCAGCTTCTGTGAAAAGTTCTACACAGAAGTCAACAGTCTGTCTTAGCACAAATATCTCTCCATTCTGAAGAGCATCAAGGGCTGTTTTAAATGATGACTTGCAAAAGCTAAGAATCTCTACTTCTGGTATGTCATTAGCCCTCAAAATTCTCATCATCTTGAAAGCCTGTGTGATGAAAATGGTGAAAGTAACAAATAAGAATTCAAATGCAGTATTACTTTAGTTATGAAATTTTATTATGATAATAAAAGAAATCTATATACATCATTACAATTCAGTATATTATGAATTAAAGAGGCACCTGGAAAATAAAAATGTTAAAATCAATACTCCACATATCTCTTTGTAGACTTAAATGATATTAATTCTTGTCTGATGAATGTTTGCTGCTACAGAAGTCCAATGCACCTCGATGATAAATTTTGCTACATCTTGACAATTATTAGTGATCTTAGTCTATGTGTGTACATATTCAAAGAGATTACTTTGAATTACTACCAACAAATATAATACATTTCTAAGCTAGCACGTCCAGGTAAGATACAGAGGATGAATATGCAATGATTCTGCATTGTATTTAATCTTGTCCATCAGTGTAGCTATTACAGTATGATTTAGGAACATAGACAAAATAGAACTGAGATTTTCTGATCCCCACAGCTTCCTTGACCACTGAATCCCGACTTTCTTGTAATCCACGGAATCGCCAGTGGAAATACAAAGTTATATGGAACCAAACCAATGGTTCAGAGGAAAATGGAAGTCATAAACCATGCTTAGAGCAGATACTAACATGTTGACTTTTAGATGAAGGCATAGATGCACCTACTTACTAGATGGCACTTATTTGGCCTCATGGTTGAGTACTTTTGTGGGCAAATGTGAAATAATGAACATAATTCAACATATTTTATTGATAGTTTAAAAACTTTTAAACTTAACAGTTCTAATTTACTAGTTTGTTTTGACATCATCTTCCTGTTTACTAGAGCACCTTTCGTTCACTTTTTATCTTTAATTAGGTGCAAGTCTGAGGAAGACATAACGGTATTATTTAAACATGCACTAACTTTCACTTACTTCTTATACTTCTTATTTGATAAGCAATATTTTGAATAGACTGAATGTGTTGCACTCTATTGTCCATTGTGGACCATTCATTTATGGAGGATTTTGAAGAAAAAGCTCCTAACTCTGCAGTTTTAATGCTGACAGTTTTCTGGAGATATGTCAATGACACTTTCATAGTTTGACTCTGGGGAGGACAAATTGGTGAAGTATCTTGGGCATCTCAGCTCCATTCAGGAAAATACCAAGCTTACTGTGGAGAAGGAGATGAATGGCTATCTACCATTGTGTGTACCGTGCTTCCACCCAACTGATTTTTACTTGGAGGCATTCAACTGCTACCATCCACTGTAAACTATAAGAGTACTTTTAACTTTATTTCTTAGGACCCAAGTAATGTCTAATGATGATTGCTTACCGGGATGAACTGGTGTTCCTCAAGAAAGTATTCAGTAGAAATGGATAAGCTCAACAAAAGATTAAGAGAGACTAGACCAAACAAAGTTAAGAGATGCAAAGTCTACAGCCTGTCTTCCATCTGTGGAAAATGTTTCTTCAAAAACTGTCAGAATAATGAAGAAGTATCATAAAGTGTATGTGATCTTCTGCCCACTAGTTAAGATGGCAGCTGTCACAGGACCTATGAATGATGATTTACTTTTAAAAAGTCAAATATTTATAAAATTCCTTGTGTGTGTAGTAAAAGTTACATAGGACAAACAATGTGCACTGTACAAGAATGGTACATCAAACATCCATGACATACCTGCCTTCTACAGCCCATCAAATTTGCAATGCCTGAACATTGTTTTTCCAGTGGTCATTCCATAGATCACAAGGAAGTCTAGATAATTGCCAAAGGATTCAGCCCTGCAACTTTGTGTCACATTATTTTGGCTCTTGAGCATATAAATCAGCAAACATGGACACTTGCCTTTGAGATGGCCGTATGGTCAACAGCTGAAATATCAGAAGATGAAATATCGCTGTCCCAGATACAAGCTCAAAAGAGGATGGAATATCACTCTGATTATTGAAATTGATTAACTGCCATTCTCTCTCTCTCTCTCTCTCTCTCTCTCTCTCTCTCTCTTCCTCTCCCTCTCCCTCTCTCTTGTCCTTAAGGTTATGATTATTCATATTCCATCTAAAACTTTTCATTGTCATGATAATTCACATTAAAAATAAATGACCCACTTTGGATAGTTCAGTGCATTAAAGCACCTGCTCCAGGACTTGGGGAAGTGCAATGGCCCCAGATCAAAACTGCCTCACAGATTAACGATGAGCGGCCAGTGTGCTGGCAAGTCTGGATGTGGTTTTTATGCAATTTTCCAATACCACTTAGGTAAATACTGCGCTAGTTCCCAGGTTACATGATGCACAAACACTTTGACAATGTGATATACATTAGATGCTGATAGAAGGGTAAACTGATTCCTCCCAGGGGCAGCTAGAAGTAGCTTTAAAATGCTTTTGGAAGTGGTGATCCCATCAGAATAATAGCCTGTATACAGGTACAGTTCTTCATAAAATTGGAGAAGTATCATAGCAGTACTGACCAAGTATTAGCTAGAAAGCTGTCCCAACCTGGTACTGGCAAGATATAGGGCATCTGAATGGATGGATGAATTAAAAATGAATGATAGTAAAATTAAGTGAAATTTTAAATCCAAATTTGAATTTAAATCCACATTTGCATTAAGGTACAACAACACGAATTGTTTATGCCCTAAATTTTAATTTTTGTACTTCATAATTTGGCTAGAGAATTTTCCTTTCCTTCTTAGGACAGTTATTATATTAGCAGGCTGCTTTTTTATTTAATAGAAGAGGGAAAGGGGGGTGGGGGTGGCAGAATGAGGAGAAAAGTCAGAGTTTGCAACAGTCTGCAAGTATACTTCTCCTGAATAATTTCTGTAAATTTTAAATGCATCAGAAACTGGACTCATAAAAGCTACATAACATTGTTTGCAATTACATTGATTGATTTTCATATTTCTGTTAAGTTAATTAATAATATGTCTTACAATATTAAATAACAGTGGAAGGTATAAATTTTGTTAAATCAAAACACACATGACAATATATGCCCACGAACCTACTATGCTGTCATAGTAGGAGGAGAGATGATACTCCTACGTGGCGCATCCCAGGTGGCAGATAGGGAAGTCCTCATCTGTTTACCAGCGGACTTGAGTGAAATAAAATAGCTCTCGTGGACCAAACACATCCTCTGTGGTTAACAACCGTAGTTGTAAATCGGAGCTTGCTCCAACTAAGGTTGACAGTCTTCAAAAGTCAAAAATGGAAAGGTCTTTAAGAAAAAAAAAATTCCACCATCCCGCTCAAAAAGGCAGGAAAAGGCTACATCGGATTCGGTGGGTAGTCAACTAGAAGACAGCAATGAATCGGAGGGTTTGTAAACATCAAAATGCACACTAAAACACAAAAAGAAGATTAAACATGAGCAAATAAATTATATAGCAACACACAACATAAACTCACTAATTCAGACCGGAAAACTCAAGGAGCTCACAGATGAACTAAATAAACAAAAAATTTTAATAACAGGGATCCAAGAAATGAGAAACACCACAGAGTACCCATTCAAATCACAAGGATACAGAATTTATAATGGGAAACCAGGACCAAGGGCAATGAAACAATGTCCCCAGTTTGGAACAGGGTTTTTAGTAAACATAAAAATAATAGATTCAGTAACGGATTTCCAAGTAGTATCACCAAGAATTGCGACTCTAAGCTTTAAAACAACGAATAAAACCTATACAATAATAAATGCTCATGCCCCAACAAATGAAAAAAAATGTCTAACAAAAACAAAGGAAGGTAATAGAGGGAAACATTCCACATGGGAGAAATATATATAAAAAACAAAGATGCTATGACTTACCCAACGAGAAAGTGCTGGTGGATAGACACAATAAAAACACACACAAACATACACACAAATTTCAAGCTTTCACAACCCAAGGTTGCTTCATCAGGAAAGAGGGAAGGAGAGGGAAAGACGAAAGGATGTGGGTTTTAAGGGAGAGCGGAAGGAGTTATTCCAATCCCGGGAGCGGGAAGACTTACCTTAGGGGGAAAAAAGGACAGGTATACACACACATACACACACATATCCATCCGCACATATACAGACACAGGCAGACATATGTAAAGGCAAAGAGGTTGGGCAGAGATGTCAGTCGAGGTGGAAGTACAGAGGAAAAGATGTTGTTGAATGACAAGTGATGTACGAGGGGTGGTAACTTGAAATTAGTGGAGGTTGAGGTCTGGTGGGTAACAGGAAGAGAGAATATATTCAAGGGCAAGTTCCCACCTTCGGAGTTCTGATAGGGTGGTGTCAGTGGGAAGTATACAGATAACCCGGGCGGTGTAACAGTGTGCCAAGATGTGCTGGCCATGCACCAAGGCACGTTTAGCCACAGGTTGATCCTCATTACCAACAAACACTGTCTGCCTGTGTTCATTCATGCGAATGGACAATTTGTTGATGGTCATTCCCACATAGGAGGCTTCACAGCGTAGGCATGTCAATTGGTAAATCACATGGGTGCTTTCACACGTGGCTCTGCCTTTGATCGTGTACACCTTCCGGGTTACAGGACTGGAGTAGATGGTGATGGGAGGATGCATGGCACATGTTTTACACCGGGGGCGATGATTTTAAGAAATCCAGGACTCCATCCAATACTAATTAAAATAATACAACTCACTGTAACCAACACCAAATCAAAAGTGAAGTTTAGAGGAGAAATTTCAGAACCATTCCTCATAAAAACAGGCTTAAGACAAGGTGACTGCCTATCACCATTACTGTTCAACTGTGCACTGGAATACATAATAAGAGAATGGTACAAGGACAATCCAAAGATGATAATAATTGGAAGTGCAAAAGATGATATTAACTTAAACTGCTTGGGATTCGCTGATGATCTTGCTCTCCTAGCCAACACCGTTCAAGAAGCCAGGCAACAAGTGAAATCACTACAAGAAATAGCAGAGAAAGTAGGCCTTAGAATATCATTTGAAAAAATGGAGATTATGCTAATTGATCCACCACTTGCAAACAAAATTACAATAGGAGAACAGGAAATCAAAATTGTTGATAAATTTAAATATTTAGGCGAAATAATAACATTCAATCTAAATGAGAAGCCATCATGGCAGAATAGAATAAAAAAACTGAAGTATGCAAATTACATTACCAAAACTACATACAACAAAAAAAGCCTATCTATAGATGCAAAATTAAAACACTGTAAAACAGTTACACAACCAGAAATAACATATGCAGCTGAAACTATCTTTAAAACAACTAATACAGCAGAAATTGACAGAATACTAAAAATAGAAAGAAGAATAATTAGGACATGTATAAATAAACAGTATAAAATAAATGGACATTGGAGAATAGCATCAAATGAAACAGTATATAAGAAAATAGAATCAGTCATGAGCACGTTCAGGAAGAAACGCGTCTCATTCTTTGGACATCTGTTGAGAACTCCAGAAAACAGAATTAGTAAAAAAATAATACAAAAATTGTGGAATAGCAAGAGCGACATTAAATGGATCACAGAAATTAAGGAAGATATAAAAGAACTCCAAATTACAGTAGATGACCTAGAAAACAAGACAGAGAAAATCAGAATACTGCAAGACCTGCAAATCAGACTACAAATGAAAATCAATAAAAGGAGTACAGGAAGAGTGGTCTCAGATGAAGAAAGAAAGAAAATATCTGAGAGAATGAAGAAATATTGGGCAGACAGAAGAGCAAAACACCTTTCATAGAAGAATAGACTCTAGTAATTATATTACCTAAATATCATATTAAGTTACTGTTGAGCCAAATTGTATCCCTGGGTAACAACTTGTTTACAACTTTGTATTTTGACTAGAGTGGTCCAATGTAGGTCATCAAATAAATAATAATAATAATAATAATAATAATAATAAAATAATAATAATAATGACAATATATGCACAAAACTTTTGAAATTCTGTTACAAACCTGGATACTCAGATGTGTATCACAATTAGACATAGACATACGCGTGACAATTTTTAGGAAGTCTCTAGTATCAATGCAATGTGCCAGAATACAAAATCCTACCAAATTTTTATGGCAGAGATTTACAAGGACACCAAGAGAAGGGCCAACAAGTTCTTGGCTTCCATCATCTGCAGAAGTAGTACCACATACCCATAAAACCAGTGTATGTATAAGACCTGGTATTAGTGCCTCTTGCCATGTGACTTCTATGTCATATGTTAATTCCTGTGAGAGAAAAATTTCAATTCCTGTAGACATAATGCAACCAGAATCATCCATCAGTGTAGTATATTTAGAATATTATGTGACAATGGAATTGCTTTGATAACTCCAAATACACAGCATAAAATCACATAAATCCAATTTATGAAATAAAGCTTTGAGTATGTTCTATTTGCTGGTTAATGTAAAAATTACAATTTTCAATAATCCAGAGCTGAACAATGAGTAAAACATAACAATTAACACGAGTAGAATGAAGCATAGTTTGGCATAATATTTTCATATAATTATGCCCCATGTACAAATCAAGCATTCAACATTCAGTTCCTCATCTCCGTTGGTTTTTTTTCCGTATGTTAAGAAGATCAATGTAATATTAAACACACACTTCCCCAAGGTTATATTCCACCTTATTATCATTCTGGAAATGCATGCCACACAATGTTTCCTTTATCCAAGGAAGGCCGAGAAGTAACTGGGTGCCACGCCAGGAGCATATGTGGTGGTGCAGTGTTGGTGGTGATGATAGTGTGGGGGGGGGCAGAATGTAATAGGCCAAGGAAAAAGCAAATGTGACTGTGCCTGAGCAGAATGAGTTGGAATGTTGTCACATAATGAAAACACCCTTTCACCCTTTGTCTTGAAAGTCTCCCATAAACTTCTCACACGCATTCAAAAGCCCATCAGACCAAGGCAGCAGCGGAGATGAGGCAGCTGTGGTAAGCCAATCCAGATGATTTCTTTAGCTGCCTAACTGCAATGGATGAGTACTGAGTATATTGCTATGACCTTGAGACAAATGAACAAAGAAAATAGTGGAAACATACGGCTTCAGCACAGGAGTCAGTCTTGGCTATAAGTAGTGGCTGACATCTGCAATACTAACTGGTTGGGGTCCAGGCAGCAAATACAAATAACAACATTGCTCACAGCTCCTGAAGAAAATGACGGAGTCATTAAGTATGTTCACAGTTTGCAAAGGATGGTGGAAGTTGGACACCTGCAAGTATAAACTGGCATGGGGGGTTTTAGTAACAAATTCTGCTCACCAACTAAGATTAATATAAGCTCAAATTTGGCTGGATTTTGATCAGTTTTAAGATGAGAAGTTAATGTAAGTTAGGTGGATTTATTTATTCAGACTTTGCACCTGATGTTGATAATGTAACTGTTTTAGCTACTCCTGAAGTCATTAGCAAGTTTTTCAAGCCTTGGAACAAGTACGGATAGTATAGATCAGGAATAAGTAACAATAAATGATGCCCTCTTTACTGCCTATGATCTTTACACAAGAGGAACATGTGTGTAATGTCATGCAAGGGTGTTTCAACAAAATTAAATTTAAGAAGCAGAGGTGTCACTATCTTCTGTCAGCAAATCCGATAGTGAATTGTCAGCAAATCCGATAGTGAATGAAAAAAAATCTGCATTTGTATACAATGAATGCTAAACTATCTATCCACAAACATGAATTTAAATGTGTAATGAACATTCCACACACAAACTCTGGGAAATACGTGTCTCTACTATAGCTGCCTTGAACATGACAATCGAACTGACCAGACTACATTTTTTTGTATTAAACCGATTGAGATGGGCACCTTCATTGTGTAAGTATAAATGTAAATATTGTGATTATAAAGTTGCATGGTGTTTGTGGATATGACTGTACGTGTTATGAACAGTCCTGAGCTACTAATAACTGCAATTTGCAGAGATTCATAATATGACAGACAGTGAACTGCTTCAGTCAAGAGACAAAATATACCAGCCACAGTTGAATCAAGCTGTGCTGCAGACTGCTTTACCTGAATGATTGCAGTTTATGTTATGGTAAGGACAACTTCTGCATTCAGTTTAAAGAATTTTGAAACTATAATTCAGATTCCTTTCAGGAACATATTACCTTTATATTTCATAAATAAAGTTTGTTGACACTTGTTGCATGAATGTTTCATGTACTCCTGCCATCTGGTGTGCTGGATGGCGATTATGAGAGCTGTGCCTCTAATAATCCCATGAGTCTTATGTGGAATTAAAATATACATCCTTGACTGGATGATCAAGACAGTGGCAACCATATATAAATTGAACATTACTAACCAGTTACATCGGGATTTACCTTGTCATCAACAACTTATTACCAGAGCAATTTCTCTTGTTGATCTTTAAAACTGTGCAAATTCATGTCCTCCACTTAAAAACTAAGACAGATCATATTTTAAGACATCATTCACATGAAAAACTTTATAAAAGTCCAATTTTCTGTAATAGGAAGAGGATAATTCATCAAAAAACCATAGTATTGTAACAAAAATGAAATATGTATTGAAACTTAAATGTCACATGAGGTCAACGGCTCTGCTTGTGGTTTTACTGGTTTTCCACAAGACCAAATGGTGGAGTAACATAAGAAACTTTTAATCCAGGGCTAAGAAACAGTCCAGCTTCATGTTATTACCATTATTATTGTTATTATTATTATTATTACACTTTTCTGGCATCTTTCTACCACTTTAGTCAATTACTTGCTGGTCATTTTCTTAGATGAGTGATGTTTTGTTCCTTTCAAATTACCCAATATCTTATCATTTGTCCTGATCTTTTACATCTTTCCTCATCTCTAAATATCCTTTTCACTGTATGTTGTTTGTCTACCATTGGTTTAACTCTTATGTTCTTGTTTTTCAGTTTGTTCTATTTTGTTTTCCAGATTATCCAGACTTTCTTCTAGCTCTTTCATATCCTTTCTTTGATCCATTCTACTTGTTATTCCAGCTTTCAGAGTTTTTCTACAATTCTTCCTGTTAACCTGATTTCTGGTGTCCTTTAATGTAGCCAAAAAAGATATCCTCATTTTACCCATAGTATTCACAACTGTCTCCAGTTCCCTGTACACCTCTTTTTTGGCACTATCCTTCATTGACCCTTCTGATATTTTTTTTATTTGTGTGTGTTCTACCCAGCTAGCACTCAAGCTTATTTCAAGGTGGATATTGAGTTTAGGTTCAGTTGAAAATTCAAGATTGAAAAATCAACCTGTTACACAGCTTGTTTCAAGGTGGGTATTGAGTTTAGGTTCAGTTGAAAATTCAAGATTGAAAAATCAACCTGTTACACAGTTTACATCAAGCTGTAAAAATTTAGCTTGAATTAAAATAATTTTCCCAAGCTTGAAATAAACTGTAATTTCCCTGAAAGGCTGTACAGCAGATGCGCGCGCAGCATAGCTTCCATAGACGTCCACGGGAAGCGCCACAAGCGTTTATAAGCCGTGATGTAAGGGTGTTGTGTGTGACGTCATGACGGCGCGGAGTTTGGTTTTAGTGTGGCTGTCTCCAGTTCTGTTTTATCTTATTTTATTTACTTTTCTGAGCCTTGCTATGTTTACGGCCATTTTACCTTTGTGACGCGCGTTAATGGTTGTGGTTTGTTGACAAGTTTGTTTTATACTAGAAAACAGTTTGGTACGTTAATGTTACAAATGTTAAATATTACGTAACGTAAAGTTACGTTTACGGCCATTTTACCTTTGTGACGCGCGTTAATGGTTGTGGTTTGTTGACAAGTTTGTTTTATACTAGAAAACAGTTCGGTACGTTAATGTTACAAATGTTAAATATTACGTAACGTAAAGGAATACCATATTCTTTTACGTAGAAAAATTGATCCTCGATAAAAGTGAAATGGATTACCAGCTAAGAATACATATTACAAGTTGTTGAGCAAAAAGAGGTCATTTTAAACTAACTCTCTAATACGTGGCACAAATAAATTAAAACTTCTTCATAATTTTTTCACACCATTTCCATTCTGATATTTATTTAATTAATTAGGTTCAATAAATTCAGATTAATATTTATATAGCTTAAAACAAGCTGTAAATACCAGGCTGTATTCCACGTGTGTAGATACAGCTGGAGCCAAGCTTGATAAGTCAAGCTTGAAATATAGCTTGAACTCCGCCAACTTTGATGTTTGTTTCAAGCTTGAATCCAGCTAACAGGCCTGAATATTCCGGCTTTGATCAAGCTTATATACTTGAACTTTACAGCTGGAAACAAGTTTGAAACCGGCTTACTGTGCTATCTGGGTAGCTATTCCTTGCTGTCAGTTCTGTTTCTCTGAGTGACTTTAAAAATTTTAACTTGTGTGTGTTACCTCCCACTGAACCACTATATTGTAGAGTTTTATTTTGTTTTTATTGACAGGCTTTTTCTTCCATGTAGACCATGCCAGTTTTCAAGCCTTAATCATTTTATTAGATCTTTCTTGCCAAGCAAGTTTTACATTCAAGTTGTATCTTCTAATTTCTCTTAAGTATCTAAATTGTTTAACTGAATTTTTCATTTCTGCATTTTACTGTTATGTGGTTTATTACTTGTTGGTCTGTTATCATCACCTCAGTGTTTTAGAATGATATCTGGAGTCTTATTTTTTGTTCTGTATCATTTATGCTTAATATCTGATTCTTGGCTTCTGGTATGTAGTGTAGTTAGGTTGTAATGCTAAGCTGTCTGCAAATCCTTAACTATTTAAATTTTTTGATCTTTCTTTGTACTGATTTATATTTTCTTAGGATTTCCCTTGTACCATTCTCACATTAACTAATCCAGAGCACAGACGGGCTGTAGTAGTGAAAAAACATAACCCTCTCTGAGTCCTGCTTTAGTCCTTTTTTAATTGCAAATGGCTCACATAGTTCTCTGAATTTTACACTGAGAGAGTTAATTTTATCATGTACAAAATGAAAAATAAATTAACAAAAATGTAATTCATATGATCCCACGTAAAGTAAATTAATTCTTGATATGAGTAAATCTATGTGACATTCAAAGAAAAATTTAACTGTGCTTTAATATTTCAGGTTCATTATTCTAAACTTCTTTTTCTTGGTTTCATGTAAACATGTTACCGTATGTATCATGTTTTTATGTATGCTTTGAAAAGTCCGATAACTCTGGACCCAAAATATCACATCCATATCCCATCCTTTAAACACAAAACATAGAAAATGAAAATAAAATTAAAAATGTAGGTTAAGAAAAGATTAAAAATCAATATGGCCTTCAACCAAAGACAAAAATCAATAATAAGGTGAGACCATCACTTGTGGCTATCAGGCTGTATGTCAGACGACAGTCATGTTTTCATCCCACCACTGTCTGCAACATCTCCAGACATGTCTTCACTGGTCACTGGCACTTGATTTGCGTGGGACTCATCAATGAAGACAATTCAACTACAGACAATGAAATTCCCAGCTGCAGACATGTCTGGAGATGCCCTGGACAGCAGTGGCACACAAACCAGATTGTCACTTACCTAAGCAGATCCAACAACTATCAATTACTGATTTGCTCACTTTGCGAAGCTCTTTCTCTTGAATAAACCGTTAAATTTTTCTGAAATTGTTTGCCTGTGGATGTACATCACATATACCAATTACTGTGCAATTCCGATAATCCTTCATGGTGTGGATTCTCTCCTCACCCAATAAGGTTTGGGGCAAAAATGGGATACTAGACTCTGATAACTTTTTTATTTACTTTGCCCTGTTCTGAAGGATAAAAGGAGATAAAACTTTGATGTGTGACTTAATGAGTACAAACAGAAATAGTTTCTCATCAGAACTTTCACATTCTAAAAAATGGAATGACATGACTTTGATTATAGGAAACCATCCTCATGTAGTAAAAGAAACGTTCAATTTAGACCAGACCTAAAATGTTTATTTTGCAGAGGGTTTCTCTGATGCAATGAAAACAAAAATATTTTTGCTGAATTCCATTTAGTAAATGCATAATTACCTTGCTAATGTTCACTGATTTGTAACCTTTGGCATTGCACAACATTTTGATATGTTTTTTAGGAAAAGTGCTGTACTGAGAATTATCAGTCAGCAACCCACTGGAGAACCACACAGTACTCAAAAGTACCACTTTTATAAAATGGTAAAAAAATCAGAATTCTAAAAAAGTTCACTGTTGTTTTCTTACTATTAGCAATGGTAATCCATAAAAACTGAAAATTTCATGTAGTTTGGAAACATGGGGTTAGCTTGCAAATGGTTTTTGATAATATTTCTACTTAATTTGATTTGATTTGTTGATTATTAGTGTCTAGCAGAGTAATAACGTAACAAATAGACTATTACATACAGTACCGCCAAGATTTTCTTGACCACAACTAATTACATGACAATTTTGTAACTTGGAACATTTTCAATATTTGGAGAAACCTTACCTTTCTAGAGCAATGTTTGTGTTTTCAGAAAAGGACTGCAGCACACAAAAAGTGAATGTCATCATTTAAAAATGAAATAAGAATAGACATAAAAGCTCTTTTATGGGGCTGGCTACAAGTGAAATTCCATCAAGTGTTACAAGGTAGCTACAACATTCTCCCCTACATACACAATAGTTGTATGAACTAGTCTGTTATTTATATTGTATTTTACAAAACTTTATTGTTCACAGGACTTTTTCATACAGATGACAACAGTATATTTAGTTCTTATGGAAACATTTATTTAAAGTAATACACTCATAGTTCACGATTCCAGTACCGGTGTATCATGTGCATTTCAAAATTCCATACTGCAAAAAACTGTTAATCCAAGACTACCATAGCTCATTTAAAAGCCCTTATTCTCCAACTTCCAACAAACTTTTTCCAAAAAGTAATATTTCCAAAGTTACTCATATTAAAAATTTTTTGGTTCCAGAACGTTTGAGTCTTAAAATGTACTTCTTTCTGAGTGCCAAGGACATGATTTCATAGCTCAGACTTTTCTGTTTCCTTAAACTTGTTAGTTTGATAATTATTCTAATTATAGAATTTCACTTTCTAGAAACGTTTTGGTGAACTTTGGGAACCCCTGTTGCTCTTACATAAAAAGGTAATGATAATTTTTCCATTTACTATTTGTACATTATTAGTTAAACAAACTTATTTCACTCCTTATTGTATACCTGTATTTGTTCCTTTTACTTTTCCTGCCTGTTATGTTAATACTTAAAACAGAACAGCTTAGTACTTTACCAATCTACAATTTTATGTAATATGTATGTCTGTAAATAGACACCATGAATAAAGTCACAGTGATGAAGGGATTAGGAGTCATCACATAAACAATCTATTATCAGACAGTCAGTGTCCAAGAGTGAAAATGTCAACATCATGTTGCTATTGTTCAGTTCACACTACATGGTCAAAATGAAAACATTTGTGAGAAGTTCATGTGTAGTAGTCAAAATGTGAACAGCTATGTGAGTTAGATTGAGTCCACTTGTTAAACAGTGCAGTCGCTAAGTTATTAGTCAATGTAAAGTTAGTATGCTCATTATCCGTGTTACCACTTGAAAAACTCTATTAAGCCACTCGTAGATTATGTGAAGTGCTGACCTGTGGTATATTAACTAACAAAATCACTAACAATGAGCCGACCACAGTTGGTTTACAGAAATAAATGCAAATTAAAGAGACACAAATTTGACTGTGTTGTATTATTAGGCCTTTATTTACTTTTAAAAAACCTATTAGTTGGCTGAAGAAGATACATGGATTTTCTGTATTTAGAAAGTACGTTAGTGAGAGAAAAATAGAAATTTATGTTTACATGTGATTCTATAGCATCAATATTTTGTGAGCATATACTAAATATTTGGCTTAAAAAAAATGCTGTAAATCAATTACTGATTGCACAACCTAAAAAACATTATTAATGAAATGGTGAATTATTGCTAGAAATTCAACTGTCTTAAAATAAACAAAAGTGTGATCTGTACTAATTACATTTGGTTTTTCATGATCAAGGAGTGAATACAATCGGGCAGCAATGGACAGTAGTTGGCAAATAGCTGACATGTATGCCATCAGACAGGTGGACCATAACCTATGTGATCACACAGCCCTTAACCCACCAATTGCTTAGTGGTTCGCACATGCACAGAGTCACCTGGCAGGTTGACTATTCTACCTGTGCCTGCCTATAGGGTGAGCTTACAGGCTCTCACAGGCAGATATATCCCACAGTGCAGTATTGGAACAGTCTGAATTACATGGCAGGACATTTGGTTTAGTCATGTTGGGTTTATGCCAAACCAACATTAATGCAGAAACACAAGCACGTTACAAATATGTCTCAGACATGTTTCTCATTCAAGAAATCACATCATCACAATTGTTTATATCTGAATATGGGTTCTTCAACTCACAACACTCAGTTTAGTATACTCTTATCTGTATAATTCTGACTCTACAGGTTTGCAACACTCTGTATTTGTACAGGCACTTTACTGCATGAATATACCTTATCATCAACAAAAGCAATAAAATAATGACAAAAAATAAATATAATGGACATATTTTATTTTTTTTCTACCTGCTTATTACCTAACCTGCAGCAGTTTCAAAAGTTGTATCTTCTGTTGAAATAACAATGTTGCAGCACCAGCAACAAGAAGACGTCCAAGTACACTTGCAAAGCGATGTATGTGAAGTAATGCTGCCTTAGCAGCTGGATTTTGAGTGGCTTGCTGCAAGACTGATACTGAATTCCATACAATTTTTGATCTTGGTGCTGCCACAAAAATCCGCAGTAACTGGTGCAGATGACAGTAAAACTTCGTTGCATGTATACTATCTGGATCAAATATACTCATATCTGTACATACAGACAACACCTAGAACAGGAGAGGTAGTGCCTTGTAAAGAAATATACTTTGAAATATCTGTACTTTAATATTGTCATACTAAATGATTTAGTCTTTTATACCACAAATATAACACCTGTAAATAATGTTGCACTAAATACAATGATGTTATTTCCAACCACAGAGAATGAAGTCAATAAAACTGTTCAAAAACTACAAAATAAAAAGCCAGTAGGCTTAGATGAAGTACCAATGTGTGTACTGAAACAATGCATAGGGGTTATACAAGGCCCCTTAACAAATATAATAAATGAATTCTTCGCATCAGGGACATGTCCAGAGCAGTTAACACAGGCAAGAGTTGTACCTTTGTTTAAGAAAGGTAATGCAGAAGACATAGAAAATTACCGGCCCATTTCCCTGCTGTCAACATTCTAAAAAATAATAGAAGCAATTATGAAAGACAGGTTAATGAATTACCTGAATAAATACAATCTTTTAAGCGAATCACAGTGTGGTTTCTGAAGTGGCAAAAATACAGAGTCAGTCATAGTAGAATTCACAAAAGTTGTACTTGATGCTCTTGATAAAGATGAGTGTGTCACAGGCATATTTTTGGATCTTTATAAGATGTTTGATACAGTCGACCACAAGATTCTATCAAATAAATTAGAAGCATTAGGAATAAGAGGGGTAGTTAATGACTAGTTTCGATCATACCTAGCAGATAGGGTACACAGAGCAAAGATAACACATACTTCAAATAGATCTATACATTTAATAAAACACTTATCAGAACCAAAATACATTAATATAGTGGTTCCACAAGGTACCATATTATGACCAATACTATTCTTTATATACATCAATGACTTTCCCATTAGTGTTACTCATGGTGAAAAAATTCTCTTCGCTGATGACAGCAATATTATAGTCACTGAGAAAACAAGAGAACTCCTTGCCGAGAAAGCAAATGAAACTCTCAAGGAAGTTTATGACTGATCAATAAGCAATAAAGTGACGCTGAACATAAAGAAAACTAATGCCATGACTTTCAGTTTGAAAAGGAAAAATGACGATGTTAAATTAAATGTAGATGGCACCTCTATAGACTGTGTAACAAATGCAAAATTTCTTGGAATGAATACTGATTCTCAGTGAACACAAAAAGGTACTTGCAAACAGAATGTCATCAGCATGTTATGCCCTTAGAATCCTATCATCAGTGTGTAACATGCGGTGTCTTTTAGTTACATATTATTCATATGTACACTCAATTCTTAGTTATGGCATTCTTTTTTGAGGAACAAATGCACAAAATTTGAACACAATTTTCAAACTCCAGAAAAGAGCCATAACAATGATAACTAAAAATACTAGTTGAGCTCATTGCAAAGATCTCTTCAAAACATTGGGGATTTTAACTGCTGCATCTGAATACATTTACCAGTCAGTTATACACATCAAAAATAACATTGGTAATTACTATACAAACAGCTCTGTCCATGACCATGCAACAAGAGCTAGACTGAACTTAACATTTACCAAGAAAAAGTAAACATAAAACTCAAAACAGCATTTTATACCAAGGAATAAAATTGTACAATAAATTACCAAAAGAGATTAAGGAAATTGCAAAAATAAACTTACTTAAAAAGACAGCTAAAAAGTACCTGTTATGCAATACATTTTATACATTGAAGGATTACTTAGATAAAACAGAGTAGGGGTTTGATAAGAAAAATATTGTACAATAATAATGATTATAAAACATCCAACATTCCACATAACACCTTCACTTTATGTTTTTACCTTCTTTTTTCCTGTCTACAAATACCGTACTTACCCCCAAGCTATGCATAGCACAATACAGGGCGTTTCAAAAAGAAAGAGCAGATTTCAAACATTTATTTCTCAAAAACTACAAATGATAGAAACACAATTCAAACGTTTCTTGTCAGAGAAAGGTTCAAAGTTTTTCAATGGTCCGCGCAGAAGTTCCATGCAAATCCGCAGTGGCGCTGGCGTTTGTTTGTAGGAAAATGGCGACGACACCACAGGAACGATCATTTTGTGTGCTGCAATTTGCAAAGTTAGAGTCCATTGTTGGTGTGCAACGTGCATTCCGCCGTCAATTCAACAAACAGCCGCCTCGTCATAAGCAAATTTATGAGTGGCATCACAGATTCGTAGAAGATGGTTGCATCTGCAAGCGAAAAAGCACGGGTCGTCCACGCACATCGGATGAAAATGTCGAGCGTGTCCGTGCAGCTTACGAAAGGAGCCCTAGAAAATCCACGGCACGGGCAAGTCACGAACTAAACATGTCTAAAACAACGGTATGGCGCGTTCTGAGTAACCGTCTGCACATGAAGCCGTACAAACTGCAGTTATTGCAAGCATTGCGTCCTGACGACCACAACAAAAGGTTCGAATTTTCAACTGCAATTCTACAGGACATGGAAGAGGACAATTTTGCCGAACGATTAATTTTTTCAGATGAATCAACGTTTCACATTTCTGGTAAAGTTAATCGGCATAACGTACGAATTTGGGCGAGTGAAACTCCGAGGGACGTTATTCAACATGAAAGAGACTCACCAAAGGTTAACGTCTTTTGTGCAATTTCGGTAAACAAAGTTTATGGACCTTTCTTTTTCATGGAGAAAACTATCACAGGAACCATTTACCTGGACATGTTAGAAAACTGGCTATTTCCTCAACTTCAGGAAGATTCAAATCACTTCATCTTCATGCAAGATGGCGCCCCACCACACTTCTCTGAACCTGTACGACGGTACCTAAATAACACCATTCCAGGACGGTGGATTGGAAGAGCAGGAGCACAAGATCAATGTCATCGTCTGTGGCCTCCCAGGTCACCAGACCTTACTCCCTGCGATTTTTATTTGTGGGGGTACATAAAGGACTGTGTTTATGTCCCACCTATGCCCGCTACTCTTCAAGAGGTACGACATCGAATTGTTGCGGCCGTGAATTCGGTAACTAAAGACCAGTTGCGTCGTGTGTGGCAAGAAATGAGATACCGGTTTGATATTTGTCGTGTAACAAATGGTGCTCATATTGAGGTACAGTTTTGATATTTGTTGTGTAACATTTGGTACTCATATTGAGTGAAGGACCGTTGGAATTGTGTTTCTATCATTTGTAGTTTTTGAGAAATAAATGTTTGAAATCTGCTCTTTCTTTTTGAAACGCCCTGTACTAACACCTCTTCCTCTCTCTGAGCTTAACATCTCACTCATTATGGAGGGATGCTGACTCAGTTTTTCACGATAGCAAATGGGAAGTTGTGGTACAGAAAAAGGCCCAAAGATCACCAAAGTGTGTGTGTGTGTGTGTGTAGTCAGTGAAGTGCTATGAAACAATACGTGTGTAAGTGTGCAGTGACTAGTAGTGAGATATGAGTGAACTGTGTGGCATTACATTATTTTAATAAGTTACTTGTAAAAAAAAAAAAAAAAAAAAAACCAAAAAAAAAACAAAAAAAAACACTATTGTATACCAGGAATAAACCTAACAATTATATTATATCTAAACAGAAGTCCATAAATATTTGTGTATACGAATTAGCTTATTTTAAATTGGTCTAAACTTGTAAATACTTTGACAGGTCATATATCCTTGTAAAAAAGAGATCTACAGATGAATGAAGCTACTACTACTACATACACGCTACACAAACTTAAAAGGCAACAACAGGCAATCATGGAAATTTGGTAATTAAAAATCAAACAATGGAAAATCAAGGATGGAGTAATGACAACATTATGAAAAGAATAGTTGCTACTCACCATATAGCAGAGCCACTGAGTCATAGATAGGCGCAACGAAAGGAGCTCTGGTCTCGGCAGTCAGAGACTATGATCATATATATATATGTGTGTGTGTGTGTGTGTGTGTGTGAGTGTGTGTGTGTGTGTGTGTGTGTGTGTGTGTGTGTGTGAGCGCATGTTGCCTAATTCCAGTGAAGGCATTTTTGGCCAAAAGCTTACTTGTTCGACAATCATTTTGTTGTGCCTTTCTGCAGCTCAGCATCTCCTCTATATGGTATGAAGCAACTATCCTTTTCATAATGTGATAGTCAAATATCCAAGATGATGAAACCAGGGGAAGGTCTGTGACACAGGCTGAATTGAGAGAACAGTTCCAAAAAAAGAATGAAATATGGGTTAGAGCTCTTGCGCAGCACACATTTTAATTTTTCACATGCAATAATTACCTGTCTGTTTCAATAATTTAAATGTATTCAAAGCACTATGTAATGAAATGAACAACTCATCAGACATGGTTTCTATTCCTTAACTTACTTATTATTTAGCAATTTACCAGCACAGGGAAAGCAGATTTCACATTGTCAAACTCTATGTACTTATTTATTTCTAGGGTTGCAAATTTCAAACACTTAACCCACAAATACTGTGTGAAATGTAGAAGGAAGAATCAAACATAAATCAAGCAGTTCTTTCTAATGAGATGAAGGAGTTGTAAAGCTGACACATTATCATTTTTACCAGTGGAAGACATGAGTAAATTATGTAGTGCAATGTAGTGATTTGCTTTAGGGAGGCATAAAGATATAAACTGAATATATTCACCGATTTTGCCTGACAGGATCTTGAACTCATGAACCAAATATGTGGAAATGAAATGAACAGCATCACTGGGCATGAAACCAGTTAAATGCAATGACATAAAATGATACCACTGAAACCCATTCAAATACCAGGATCTTCAATTTTTTATTTATTGTGACATTCAAACGGAAAAGTGCTTTGATGGAAAGAGTGAAAATGAGGTAACATAAGAGAAAAAGGGAGTCCCAGGGGTCAAAATGAATGAAAGTGAGACAACTACAAAAAGAGTGGTCAGTGATTTCAGAACTGGAAAGATCATGACGATTGACAAACTTTGAAAAAGGCAGAGCGCATAATTCTGTATGAGTACATTAAACAGAATGAATAGAAATATAGCCAATGGCCTTGTGCTGTGATAACACGAGTTCCTATCAGATCACCACAGTTAAGTACCATTAGGCTTGGTTAGCACTTGTATTGATAACTGTCTGATCTGCCTAGTGCTGTTGGCAAGCGGCATGCACTCAGGCCTTCTGAGGCCAATTGAGGAGCTACTTGACTGTGAAGTAGCAGCTTCAGTCACAAAAACTGACAACAGCAAGGAGAGCAGTGTGCTGACCATATACACTTCCATATCTGCATCTAGTGATGCCTGTCAGCTGAGGATGACACAGTGGTTAGTCAATATCACTGCACCTTCTGAGACCTACTTAAATGGAGAGATAGAAACAGAGAAATTGGAGAGTTAGTTAGTTAATTAGTTCCATGTTTCATGGATCATAATGCATTCATTTTACTTTCCTATCACAAATTTATTTGTACACATTGCTACATGCTGAATAATACACTCCTGGAAATTGAAATAAGAACACCGTGAATTCATTGTCCCAGGAAGGGGAAACTTTATTGACACATTCCTGGGGTCAGATACATCACATGATCACACTGATAAAACCACAGGCACATAGACACAGGCAACAGAGCATGCACAATGTCGGCACTAGTACAGTGTATATCCACCTTTCGCAGCAATGCAGGCTGCTATCCTCCCATGGAGACGATCGTAGAGATGCTGGATGTAGTCCTGTGGAACGGCTTGCCATGCCATTTCCACCTGGTGCCTCAGTTGGACCAGCGTTCGTGCTGGACGTGCAGACCGCGTGAGACGACGCTTCATCCAGTCCCAAACATGCTCAATGGGGGACAGATCCGGAGCTCTTGCTGGCCAGGGTAGTTGACTTACACCTTCTAGAGCACGTTGGGTGGCACGGGATACATGCGGACGTGCATTGTCCTGTTGGAACAGCAAGTTCCCTTGCCGGTCTAGGAATGGTAGAATGATGGGTTCGATGACGGTTTGGATGTACCGTGCACTATTCAGTGTCCCCTCGACGATCACCAGTGGTGTACGGCCAGTGTAGGAGATCGCTCCCCACACCATGATGCCGGGTGTTGGCCCTGTGTGCCTCGGTCGTATGCAGTCCTGATTGTGGCACTCACCTGCACAGCGCCAAACACGCATACGACCATCATTGGCACCAAGGCAGAAGCGACTCTCATCGCTGAAGACGACACGTCTCCATTCGTCCCTCCATTCACGCCTGTCGCGACACCACTGGAGGCGGGCTGCACGATGTTGGGGCGTGAGCGGAAGACGGCCTAACGGTGTGCGGGACCGTAGCCCAGCTTCATGGAGACGGTTGCGAATGGTCCTCGCCGATACCCCAGGAGCAACAGTGTCCCTAATTTGCTGGGAAGTGGCGGTGTGGTCCCCTACGCCACTGCGTAGGATCCTACGGTCTTGGCGTGCATCCGTGCGTCGCTGCGGTCCGGTCCCAGGTCGACGGGCACGTGCACCTTCCGCCGACCACTGGCGACAACATCGATGTACTGTGGAGACCTCACGCCCCACGTGTTGAGCAATTCGGCTGTACATCCACCCGGCCTCCCGCATGCCCACTATACGCCCTCGCTCAAAGTCCGTCAACTGCACATACGGTTCACGTCCATGCTGTCGCGGCATGCTACCAGTGTTAAAGACTGCGATGGAGCTCCGTATGCCACGGTAAACTGGCTGACACTGACGGCGGCGGTGCACAAATGCTGCGCAGCTAGCGCCATTCGATGGCCAACACCGCGGTTCCTGGTGTGTCTGCTGTGCCGTGCGTGTGATCATTGCTTGTACAGCCCTCTCACAGTGTCCGGAGCAAGTATGGTGGGTCTGACACACCGGTGTCAATGTGTTCTTTTTTCCATTTCCAGGAGTGTATAAGCTATTGTTGTTGTTATTTACTTACACACACACACACACACACACACACACACACACACACACAGTGCTTGATTCATGACAGTACACATCAGTACTCTGTACTGGTATCTCTGATGGGAAAATATCAGAACTGTAGATTTAGAAATGTGGTATGACAGAAATTTTGGGGAAAAAGATGTTGAGACACTGGCAGTTCCCTTTCAGTTAACAAACGAAATACTATCAAAGTATTTTGGGAGTGTGTTTTAGGCAACTGTGAAAACTTTGGTGGAAATTGTGAAAACAAAGAGAACTATCCCACAAGTTAACTTCCATTGACACTACCATCAAGACAGTTTCAGTGTCATCTAGTGAATGCAAATCTGATCATTACTGATGGCAGAGCTCCTCTGTTAACAAAAACTGGTTCTTCTCCACTTTTTATAAAGTGTATTGGTTCACCACTGAGTTGTTTTGAGCCTTCATGGTACATGGAATGTTATCTGCTTTGTGGGGTGCACTCTACTATGGACACCAGCAACATTGAAGGGGAGAGATCCAAAATAAAATCCTTTCAAAGCTTAGGACAGTTATATAAATCGTAGGTTAAAACATTTAAGATTTTTCCCTGATTCAGTATCTTGTAGTTCAAATTCATGTGTGTTCACCTTACTGTAATTTCTCTTTTGTAACAAATCATAAACTGAGAAATAATGCCTAACTTAATTAATAAAATGTGTAATAAAATATCCTCACTGCATATGATAAGATTTATTTTTTACCAGTACAAATGTTGTAGTCACATTTTTAAAATGCTTAGAAAAGTGTTAAAATAATATTTTAAACATCTTCCAGAAGGTCACGGTATTAGAACCTCTTGTTTTGGAAATCAAGCAATGTGTGTGTGTGTGTGTGTGTGTGTGTGTGTGCATACACAACAATGTATTAAAAGATAGGTTGCTATTTACCGTAAAGATGACACAGTAAGTTGTGACACGCACAATTAAATGAAACTTACACATAAGCTATCTGCCACAGCCTTCATCAGAAAAAGAAAGAGAAACACATACCATTCATTTACACAAGCAAGCACACTTCACACTCAGATGAGAATGTAATTGTCATGTGGAATGGAAGCAGCAATCTGGAGGGGTGTGGATGGGAAGGGGAAGCAATAAATGGGTGGGGGGAGGGGGGGGGGGGAGTGCCATCTGGCAGAGTGTACACGGACTAGACTGCCAACATGTGCTGCATCCGTAGGGTGCAGGGCAGGGAGATGGGGGAAACAGAGTGAAAAAGGAGAGGAGTGAGGGAAGATGGGTGGGAGCATTGGCAGAGGGTGATAAAAAAAGAAGGTGCGAGACAAGAAAGAGAAGGTGGTGATAGGTCAGAGGAGGTGGTAACTGTAGGGTGTAGGGACAGTATGTTATCGTAGGTTGAGGCCGGGATAGTTACAAAAGCACAGAATGTGTTGTAACAATAATTCCCAACTGCACAGTTCAAAAAAGCTGGTGGTGGAAGTGAGGATCCAGATGGCTCAGATAGTGAACAAACCATGTATGTTGGGCCACAGGGTTTTTTGGAAGTGCCTATTCATGCTGATGGACAGCTAGTTGGTAGTCATACCAACATAAAAAGCCATGCAATGATTGCAGCAGAGCTGGCATATGACATGGTTGATTTCACAAATGGTCCAGCCCATGATGTGGTACAACAAACCCTTGACAGTACTGGAATAACAGTTGCTGGGTGGATGGATTGAGCAGGTCTTGCACCTGGGTCTTTCACAGGGATGTGATCCTTGTGGCAAAGGGTAGGGATTGGAAGTGGCTTAGGGATGGACTAGGATGTTGTGGAGGTTGGGTGGGTGATGGAACAACACTTTAAAAGGGGTGGGAAGGATCTCGGGTAGGATGTCCCTCATTTCAGCACTTGATGATAGGTAATCAAAGCCCTGGCAAAGGATGTGGTTTAGCTGTTCCAGACCAGGATGATATGATTCTTGTGGCAAGGCATTTGGATTGGAAGTGGCTTAGGGGTGGACTAAGATGCTGTGGAGGTTGGCTGGGTGACAGAACATCAGTTTAGAAGGGATGGGAAGGATTTCGGTTAGGATATCCCCTGATGACAGACAATCACAGCCCTGGCAAAGGAAGTGGTTGAGCTGTTCCAGTCCAGGATAATGTTGGGTGATGAAGGGAGCATTCCTTTGGCTGGTTTTTGCGGGTGGATGGAGGATTGGAGTGTGAGGGGAAATAGCATGGGGATCTGTCTGCAAACTAGGTCTGGGGGTTGTGCCTGTCTGTGAAGGTCTTGGTGAGGCCCCTAGTACACTGGGCAAGGGCAATACACTGTCATTGTATGTACAACAGTTGGAACTTAAGTAGTGGCAACTATTTATTCACAACTGATACAAAAGAGTTACATGTTTGCACCTGTTACTGTCCTTCAAAGTAGTCACCAGCGTTGTGTAGAACCCATTGCCAGCGATGTGGAAGGCGTAGTATATTGTTAGCAGAGCCTGTTCAGTTGATGGTGTGAATGGGGCAGTCTACTGCCTGTCGAATCTCTGGAACAGTTCTGAAGCGAATGCCACAAAACAGTTCCTTCATCTTCAAAATCAAATTTAAGTCACAAGGACTTAAGTCTGGTGAGTATAATGGATGATACAGTACTTCCCAGTCCCATCGACTGAACAGAGCAGCCACAGCTTGCACTGTATGTGCCCGCACATTGTCCTGAAAAATGATGGGTGGGTTGCGCAGAAAGTATCACCACTTCTTTCGCAAAGCTGGTCGCAGGTGATGCTCCAAAAACAAACAGTAATAGTGTGCACTGATGGGCTGCCATGGAGAAACATAATGCATTAGGATAACACCATCACAGTCATACATGAGAATCACCATAACTTCCACCATACTGGGGCTCTGACGCACTTTTGACTTTCACGGTGACCCATAATGATGCCATTCGTTCGATTAGCATTTCAGCTTTGGCTTGTACGATGTGGTCCACGTCTCATCCACTGTTACAACAAGACATAAGGAAGTCTCTCCTTCATACTCATAGTGCTCCCAGTGCATCTGAGCAGCGTTGTAATGCATCCATTTCTGCATTTCCGTCAGGTCATGCAGAACCCATCGTGATGCAATTTTCCGCATTCCCAGGCATTCCTTCAGGATGCAAAGCACAGTTGTATGCACTAATCCAGTTTTGTGGGCGATTTCACAAATCATATGGCGTTGATCACTGTCCACTAACATGGCAACGGCATGTACTTCTTTTTCAGAGATGCTAGGACGACCTGCTCAATGCATGTCTGCCACAGTTTGTCGACCTTCGTTGAAGGCTTTTACCGAACGTGCCACTATTCTGTATGGCAATGCCGATTCCCCGTGCACCTCTTAAAGACCTTGATGACACTGACGTGCTGTACAACCTCCGGCACATTCAATCTTGATCCAACTCCACTGTTCCTGTTTCGAAAACATAGTGCCACGGTTACATTAGACCGCTCACTCACAAGTGACTGTGTTTCCTTCTATTGTGCGCACACCAGTGATGTGGGACAGGCAAGTCCATTTGCTTGGAGGTAAGGTAGGTATGTCACAAAGTGTGCTATCAGCAACAATAGTAGATTCCATTGCATAGTGTCTCCACAGCAATGTTGCCGCTATTTAAGTTCCAACCTATGTACACCATCCCAGTGTAGCCAGGTGTATGAGAGGAACATTTTGGCGTGAAAGGGATGACTGCTGTTAAAATGCAGATACTGTTGGTGGTTGGTGAGTTTAACGTGGGCAGAGGGGTGGATAGACCCATCAGAGAAGAGGAGGTTAATGTTTAGGAAGGTGGCATACTGGGTTGAGGAGTGCCAAGCAAAGTAGCTGGAAGAGAAGGCATTGAGGTTCTGAAGGAATTAAAATAGAGTGTCTTGGCCCTGAGTCCAGATCATGAACATATCATCAATGAGCCTGAAAAAGAATAGGGATTTGGCGTTTTTAGATGCTAGGAGAGTCTCCTCTAGATGGCTCATAAAGAGTTTGGCGTAGGAGGGTGCCATGCAGTTGCCCATGGGCGTGCCACAGATTTGTTTGTATAAATTCCCATCAAAATAGAAGTAGTTCTGAGTTAGCATAAAGTTAATAAGGTATATGAGGAATAAGATAGTGGGTTTGGAGTCTGAAGGATGTTGAGAAAGGTAGTGTTCAATAGCAGTAAGACCATAGGCATGAGGGATGTTGATGTATAGGGAGGTGGCATCAACAGTGACAAGTCGGGATCCAGGAGGTAAAGAGGTGCAGATGTTGGAGAGTCGGTGAAGGAAATGTTTGGTATCTTTGATGTGGGAGGCTATATTACAGGCATTTGGTTGGAGGTGTTGGTCAATGAGGGCCAATATTCTTTCAGTGGTGGCACAATAAGGAGCCATAATGGGGTGTCCATGATTGTTGGGTTAGTGGATTTTGGGAGCATGTAGAAAGAGGGTGAGGGGGGAAATGGACTCAGGGGAGAGGTTCTTGGTAGAGCCTAAGGCTTTGAGCAGGGATTGGAGATTGTGCTGGACTTCTGAGATAGGATCACTCTGCCAGAGTTTGTAGGTGGAAGAGTGCTGTAAAGAGTGTTAGCGGCAGTTGTGTTAAAGATGGCTGCCTTCACTGGACCTGAGCATGCTAGCTGTGATTTTGGTTTGATGAATCAAAGTCGGCAACAACAGTTCAGCGTAATTTCCGTACCAAGCACGCGAAAGATCCTCCTAGTAGGCCTACAAGGGTGAGTGGCATAAATGCTTTGTAGAAACAGGGTGGTCAGTAAGACATGGGAAATCATCAGGTCGTCCAAGCACATCTGATGACATTGTTGAGTGAGGGAGACAACATTTTGTCAACAGCCCTACAAAATTGACCCAGCGTGCAGCTCGTGACCTGCAAATCCCACATATGACTGTTTGGTATATGTTGAGAAACTGTTTGCATTTGAAACTGTACAGATAGACGATCGTACAAGCAACAAAAGACACTCATAAATTGCTTGGAAGAACTTCTGTGCAGATATGTTAAATTGATTACATGAGGATGGACATTTCTTGGACAAAATCATCTTTGCTGATGAGTCGACTTTTCACTTAAGTGGCAAGGTTAACACACATACCTGTAGGATTTGGGGCAGTTATAATCCACATCAAACATTGCAACATGTTCGTTATAGCCCTAAACTGAATGTTTTTTGTGTGTTGAGCAAGAACATGGTGTACAGCCCCTTCTCTTTCCATGAGAGAAACATCACAATTTTTGATACCGCAGATCGATGAGGGTGATCAAGAAGGAAATGTTTACTTCATGCAAGATTGTACACCACCCCACTGACAACTGGGATTTTCTCAGTGACCACTTTCTAGGTCAATGGATTGGCCATGATGCACCATTGCATGGCCCCCAAGCTCCCCAGTCCTGACACCACTCTCAAGGTTATCGTGTTTTGTTTGTGTGCTGTCTTTTCTACCTGAACTTCGAGCAAGAATTTACGGCACCACTGAACAAGTTACACCTGCAATGCTACAGCTAGTTTGGGAAGAAATGGACTTTGTGATGGGATGTGTGCAGGATAAACAACAGAAGCTACATGCAACATCTTTAGTTTAAGGTAAGAAAACTTGATGTGTTTCCCTACAAAACAACACTAAACCCTGTTCTATATCATCTTTCAATGAATTTATATGAATTTTTAAAGTTGTTAAGTCCTTTTTGAAACATCCTGTACTGATAAAGGTATGTGGAGTAATCCAGCTGCAGCTATCATGATTATTTTACCAAAACAATAATCATAAACACTCAGCAGGCTTATAGTTAGGTCAGAATAACATGTTAGTATCCTTTATATGTGATGCTGTTTGACATGCCACTTGAGTTTAGAAAATAATGGAGATTTTATTAACCCCTTTATTTATCTTCTTTCTCTTACATACTAGTAAATGTTTGTAATCTGAGCAGCTGTCACTATTTTCCACTAAATATCAGTTATAAGGTATTAAATTTTTAATTATTTATTTCAGGAAGGAATACATGGGAGCAAAAACAGAATCTACCATGGCGAAGAGAAAAAATTCTTATGGGAGCATAATTTGACAAATTTCTCTATGTTTTTTGTTTGCTTATATAAATGTCCCTGTTGCATGTGTTGTCTAAAAAGGATATTTAAATTTATTTATTTATTTTTTTTTTTTTTTTTTTTTTTTTTTTTTTTTTTTTTTTTTTTTTTTTTTTTTTTTTTGCGTGAAGTGTAACTGAGTTGGCAATACTTACAGAACCCAGTAGTACCTATATGTGTGTGAGTAACAGCCTGGAAATCACAAATAAGCTGACAGAGCTCTAACAGTGATAATAAATTTGAGATTGGTTGAGCCTTAAACCTTAACACTATTACTCATGTAAAACTTACTTCATATTTATGAAGGGATAAAGTTTAAATATAAACAAACAGAGAAAATGAGAATACTGTTAATTCAACCATACAGTCATTTAATTAGGCTATAATAAGGTTCCACTATCCATCCTAACATACAGTGGAAAGATTAATCATAATTACATACATCAAAAAAAGTTTTGCGTCACCCTTTTTCCCAGAATCCTGAAGATAAACACTCACTGTGAATATTGTATCACAGACACAGTCCATCTGACTGTTAACATATGTCACTAAACCCACCCAAAAACGCAGACAACCATGCATGACCATCGCCTATAGACAGAGGGGGCTCAACAGCCAATCAGTTCCAGTCATTCCACCAGGAAGGAGGTACACGGCTCGTATTGTCTGTAGTTTAACCATGCCTAGATGGTCAATACCGGGATTTGATCGTGTCCACATTGTTACTTTGTGCCAGGAAGGGCTCTCAACAAGGGAAGTGTCTCGGAGTGAACCACAGCAATGTCATTCGGACATGGAGGAGATACAGAGAGACAGGAACTGTCGAAGACATGCCTCGCTCAGGCCACCCAAGGGCTACCACTGCAGTGGATGACTGCTACCCTCGGATTATGGCTCAGAGGAACCCTGACAGCAATGCCACCATGTTGAATAATGCTTTTCATGCAGCCACAGGACATTGTGTTACAACTCAAACTGTGCGCAATAGGCTGCATGTTGCCCAACTTCCCTCCCGACATCCATGGAAAGGCCCATCTTTGCAACCATGACACCGTGCAGTGTGGTACAGATGGGCCCAACAATATGCTGAATGGACTGCTCAGGACTGGCATCACATTCTCTTCACTAATGAGTGTCGCATGTACCTTCAGCCAGACAATCGTAAGAGACATGTTTGGAGGAAACCTGCTCAGCTGAACGCCTTAGACACACGGTCCAGTGAGTGCAGCAAGGTGAAGGTTCCCTACTGTGTTGGGGTGGCATTTTGTGGGGCCTGTGTACATCGCTGGTGGTCATGGAAGGTGCCATAATGGCTGTACATTACGTGAACGCCATCCTCTGACCGATGCAACCATATTGGCAGCATACTGGCGAGACATTCGTCTTCATGGACAACAATTCACATCCCCATCATGCATATCTTGTGAATGACTTCCTTCTAGAGTGGCCAGCATGTTCTCCAGACATGAACCCTATCGACAAGCCTGGGATAGATTGAAAAGGGCTGTTTGTGGACAATGTGACCCACCAACCACTCTGAGGGATCTGCACCAAATCACCATTGAGAAATGGGACAATCTGGACCAACAGTGCCTTGATGAACTTGTGGAAAGTATGCCACAATGAATACAGCCATGCATCAATGCAAGAGGACTTGCTACTGAGTATGTGGTACTGGGTGTTAGAGGCACCGGTGTGAACAGCAATTTGGGCCACCATATCTGAAGGTCTTGCTGTATGGTGGTACAACATGCAATGTGTGGTTTTCATGAGCAATAAAAAGGGTGGAAATGATGTTTACGAGGGGGGACTCAAAAGTAACCGGAATTGTAATGCTGCACATTGTGTACTTGCAGTAGCAGGTTGCGTCACCAGAGGGTTGTAGCAGGAGCTCTGCTGAGTCATTCTGCCACACGGCGTCACCCAACAGTGAGAAGTGTGGTTTCTTTGGCAGTTTTTTGAGTGTGTGTACAGTGCAGATGTGACACGAGGAAGTGGCTAGTTATTACAAACAACATGTGGCAGTGAAGTTTTGTTTCTTGCTCAGCAAGAGCGCAGAAGAAACTGTTGCAGTGATTCAGACAGCCTACGAAGACCATGCTCTTAGTAAAATGCAAGTGTACGAATGATTTTCTAGATTTAAAGAGGGAGAAATGGTGGTTGAAGATCAGCCCCATTCTGGTCGACTTTCAACTGCTCAAAGCGAAGACAACATCGACAAAATCTGTGATCTCATCAGTGGAAATTGACGCAGGACAATCGACTAACTCGAGAACTTGTGCAGGTTGTCCTGGGGCTCAATTCAGTGCATCTTGACCATCGATTTGGGGATGTGAAGAGTGGCAGCAAAATTCGTGCCGAAGCTTCTTACCGGAGATAAAAGGGATCGTCACATTCAAGCCTGTCTCGAAATGAAGGACACGTTCAAAGATGATCCACATTTTTCAAACAAAATCATTACAGGTGATGAGTCATTGTGCTATGGGTATGATCCAGAAAGTAAACAACAGTCATCATAGTGGAAGTCACCTGGCTCACCTTGACCAAAAAAAGCTCGACAAGTGAAATCGAATGTGAAAACGATGTTGATCTGTTTTTTTGACATCAAAGGGATCATACACTCTGAGTTTGCCCCTGGAGGTTATAAAATGGCTTCGCTGAAGTTTGTCACGAAAACGTCCGGCTTTGTGGGATTTTGGCATGTAGTTCCTGCATCATGACAATGCTCCCGCACACAGGGCTCTCAGTGTTCGCCAGTTTTTGGCCTCAACGAAGATGACTACCTTGACCCAAATGCCCTATTCTCTGGATTTAGCACCCTCAGACTTCTTCCTATTCCCGAGGATGAAAAGAGACTTGAGAGGGAAGCGTTGTGCGGATGTTGAAGATGTAAAACGCAATGTCATGAAAGTGCTAGCAGGTATCAAAGAGGACGAATTTAAAAGGTGCTTCGAACACTGGAATGAATGTTTGGACAAGTGTATTAATGCTAATGGAGAGTACTTCAAAGGAGATTAAGGTTGTATTTGAAAACAATGAAGTATATGCTTTCTAGAAAGAAATTCCGGTTATTTTTGGGTCCCCCCTCGTATGTTGATCTCTATTCCAATTTTCTGTAGAGGTTCCAGAACTCTCGGAACTGAGGTGATGCAAAACTTTTTTTGATGTCTGTACGTGATAATAAGGTTATTAAAAACAGTCCTTTGTTTTCAGTGGCAAACATGGGAGATACATTTCTGATAATGGTGTACCAAAGAACAGAATAAAATAGTACTCTGGTTTGATCATATTACTACAAGTCAGCTATTGGCTGGGTAGCATGTTTCCTGGTGGTGTCCAAGTCCATTGGATGCAAACATAATTATGCAGACTATTATCACTGCCCATTTCAACTACTTGACCTACCAGGTTATACGCTCTCAACAAAAAAGAAGACAATGCTCCAGGATGGAATTATCTTGATTGGACGGATATCGGTAGATGTGATGTACATGTACATAAAAACAAATGATAACAATTTCAGAAAAAATAGATTATTTATACAAAAGAAAGAGCTTCACAAATCAAGTAATTCAGTAATTCCACCTCTGACCCTTATGCAAGCAGTTATTTGGCTTAGCATTGATTGATAAGGTTGTTGGACGTCCTCCTGAGGGATATCATGCCACATTCCATTCAATTGGAAGGATATTGTGGCACATTCTATCCAACTGGTGCATTAGATCACCAAAACGCTGAAATGGTTGGAAGAGCCCTGGCCTTAATACTCTGAACATTCTCAGTTTGGGAAGGATCTGGTGGCCTTGCTGGCCAAGGTAGTGTTTGGCAAGCACAAAAAAAGGAGGTAGAGACTCTTGCTGTGTTTAGGTGAACATTATCCCACAGAAATGTAATCCCAGGATGGCATCAAGAAGGGCAACCAGATGGTGCGTAGAATATTGTCAACATACAACTGTGTTGTAAGGGAGCAATGGATGGCAACCACAGGAGGTCCTACTATGAAAAGAAATGGCACCCCAGACCATCATTGCTGTTGGTGGGGCATACAGAGGGTGATAGATTGGTATCCCACTGCAATCCGGGACATCTCCAGACACATCTTCAGCCTTGGATCTCATTGATTGACATAGAATTGTATTCAGTTATGAGTCCTGCATAGAGCTGAGTCCCAATGACTAGTGAAGATGTGTCTGCTGATGCCCCAGACAGCAGCGGGATACCAATCTGGCTGTAACCAGCCATACAGTCTGACAATTTTC
The DNA here is from genome assembly GCF_021461385.2 of Schistocerca piceifrons. Classification (NCBI taxonomy): domain Eukaryota; kingdom Metazoa; phylum Arthropoda; class Insecta; order Orthoptera; family Acrididae; genus Schistocerca; species Schistocerca piceifrons. Next base: position 1,019,738,324 of record NC_060138.1, on the reverse strand, counting down.
ATACATTGTTATCCACAGCACCCTTGCAGCACAACAGTATGTTGACAATATTCTATGTCCCATTTTGTTGTCCTTCATGGCAAGCTATCCTGGGCTTATACTATAGTAGGATGATGTCCATCCACACATGGCAAGTTTCTACTGTTTGTCTTCTTGCTTGCCAAACCCCACTTTCGGCAGCAAGGTCACCAGATCTATCCCCAGTTGAGAATGTACAGTGAATTATTGTGAGGAACCTCCAACCTGCTTGGAGTTTTGACAATCTAACACACCAATTGGACAGGGCAATATATCCCTCATGGAGAATCCAGCAAATCTATCAATCAAATAACTGCTTGCAGAATGGCCAGAGATGGAGCAATGTGTTACTGATTGTTAAGTTTGTGAGGCTCATTCTCTTGAATAAAACATCCAATTTTTCTGAAATTTTAATAATTTGTCTGTCTGTACATGTACATCACATTTACCTATTTCCATCCCATTCAGATAATTCCTCCACAATGCATCATTCCTTTTTGTCTTACATTTACCAGCCAGTTGTACACATCAAAAATAACATTGGTAATTACTGCACAAACAGGTTTGTCCATGACCATGAAACAAGAGCTAGACTCAACTTACATTTACCAAGAAAAAAATAAACATTAAAGTCAAAATATCATTTTCTACCAAGGAATAAAACTGTACAATAAATTACCAAAGGAGAATAAAGAAACTGCAAAAATATACTTATTTTAAAGAAGGCAGCTTAAAAAGTACCTGCTACGCAATACATTTTATACATTAGTAGTAGTAGTAGTAGTAGTAGTAGTAGTAGTTTATTCATCCAGAGACAATTTACATTGCATGGATTTCATCAAAAAAATACATAGTATATATATATATATATATATATATATATATATATATATATATATATATATATATATATATATATATATATATATATATATATATCTAAAAAGAAAGATGATGAAACTTACCAGACAAAAGCGCTGGCAGGTCGATAGACACACAAACAAACACAAACATACACACAAAATTCTAGCTTTCGCAACCAATGGTTGCCTCGTCAGGAAAGAGGGAAGGAGAAGGAAAGACAAAAGGATATGGGTTTTAAGGGAGAGGGTAAGGAGTCATTCCAATCCCGGGAGCGGAAAGACTTACCTTAGGGGGAAAAAAGGACAGGTATACACTCGCACACACACACATATCCATCCACACATACACAGACATAAGCAGACATTTGTAAAGGCAAAGAGTTTGGGCAGAGATGTCAGTCGGGGCGGATGTACAGAGGCAAAGATGAAGTTGAAAGACAGGTGAGGTATGAGCGGCGGCAAATTGAAATTAGAAATTAGCGGAGATTGAGGCCTGGCGGATAGCGAGAAGAAAGGATATGCTGAAGGGCAAGTTCCCATCTCCGGAGTTCTGACAGGTTGGTGTTAGTGGGAAGTATCCAGATAACCCGGACGGTGTAACACTGTGCCAAGATGTGCTGGCCGTGCACCAAGGCATGTTTAGCCACAGGGTGATCCTCATTACCAACAAACACTCTCTGCCTGTGTCCATTCATGCGAATGGACAGTTTGTTGCTGGTCATTCCCACATAGAACGCTTCACAGTGTAGGCAGGTCAGTTGGTAAATCACGTGGGTGCTTTCACACGTGGCTCTGCCTTTGATCGTGTACACCTTCCGGGTTACAGGACTGGAATAGGTGGTGGTGGGAGGGTGCATGGGACAGGTTTTACACCGGGGGCGGTTACAGGGGTAGGAGCCAGAGGGTAGGGAGGGTGGTTTGGGGATTTCATAGGGATGAACTAAGAGGTTGCGAAGGTTAGGTGGACGGCGGAAAGACACTCTTGGTGGAGTGGGGAGGATTTCATGAAGGATGGATCTCATTTCAGGGCAGGATTTGAGGAAGTCGTATCCCTGCTGGAGAGCCACATTCAGAATCTGATCCAGTCCCGGAAAGTATCCTGTCACAAGTGGGGCACTTTTGGGGTTCTTCTGTGGAAGTAGTTAACCTTTCCTCCAAACCTCTCTCCCAATCCGAAACCTCTGTCCTATCCAAAGGCCTCACCTTCAGCCCCACTCCCAGATTTAACCAAACAGCCCTCGTCAAAGATTTACTGTCCTACACTCGTACTCTCTGCTGGAAATATCACTTTGCCACGAAGAAAAATGATCCTAATCCTACTCCTAATGATCCAACTCCCCAAGACACTATCCAAATTGAACCATGCCTGGAACAGTTCCGTCCTCCGTCACAGCGGGACCCACCTCCTCTTCCTCAAAATCACCCTCTCCTAACCTTCCAGGAATTTCTGACTTCCAGCCTTGCCTCTCTATCCTTCTTAAAAAACCTTAATCCTACTCCCAACATCACCACTGCTGAAGCCCAGGCTATCCGTGATCTGAAGGCTGACCGATCCATCGTCATTCTTCCGGCGGACAAGGGTTCCACAACTGTGGTACTTGATCGTCGGGAGTATGTGGCTGAGGGACTGCGTCAGTTTTCAGACAACACTACTTACAAAGTTTGCCAAGGCAATCCCATTCCTGATGTCCAGGCGGAGCTTCAAGGAATCCTCAGAACCTTAGGCCCCCTACAAAACCTTTCACCCGACTCCATCAACCTCCTGACCCCACCAACACCCCACACCCCTACCTTCTACCTTCTTCCCAAAATTCACAAACCCAATCATCCCGGCCGTCCCATTGTAGCTGGTTACCAAGCCCCCACCGAACGCATCTCTGCCTACGTAGATCAACACCTTCAACCCATTACATGCAGTCACCCATCCTTCATCAAAGACACCAACCACTTTCTCAAACGCCTGGAATCCCTACCCAGTCTGTTACCCCCGGAAACCATCCTTGTAACCATTGATGCCACGTCCTTATACACAAATATTCCGCATGTCCAGGGCCTCGCTGCGATGGAGCACTTCCTTACACGCCGATCACCTGCCGCCCTACCTAAAACCTCTTTCCTCATTACCTTAGCCAGCTTCATCCTGACCCACAACTTCTTCACTTTTGAAGGCCAGACATACCAACAATTGAAGGGAACAGCCATGGGTACCAGGATGGCCCCCTCGTATGCCAACCTATTCATGGGTCGCTTAGAGGAAGCCTTCCTGGTAACCCAGGCCTGCCAACCCGAAGTTTGGTACAGATTTATTGATGACATTTTCGTGATCTGGACTCACAGTGAAGAAGAACTCCAGAATTTCCTCTCCAACCTCAACTCCTTTGGTTCCATCAGATTCACCTGGTCCTACTCCAAATCCCATGCCACTTTCCTTGACGTTGACCTCCACCTGTCCAATGGCCAGCTTCACACGTCCGTCCACATTAAACCCACCAACAAGCAACAGTACCTCCATTATGACAGCTGCCACCCATTCCACATCAAACGGTCCCTTCCCTACAGCCTAGGTCTTCATGGCAAACGAATCTGCTCCAGTCCGGAATCCTTGAACCATTACACCAACAACCTGAAAACAGCTTTTGCATCCCGTAACTACCCTCCCGACCTGGTACAGAAGCAAATAACCAGAGCCACATCCTCATCTCCTCAAACCCGGAACCTTCCACAGAAGAACCCCAAAAGTGCCCCACTTGTGACAGGATACTTTCCGGGACTGGATCAGATTCTGAATGTGGCTCTCCAGCAGGGATACGACTTCCTCAAATCCTGCCCTGAAATGAGATCCATCCTTCATGAAATCCTCCCCACTCCACCAAGAGTGTCTTTCCGCCGTCCACCTAACCTTCGCAACCTCTTAGTTCATCCCTATGAAATCCCCAAACCACCCTCCCTACCCTCTGGCTCCTACCCCTGTAACCGCCCCCGGTGTAAAACCTGTCCCATGCACCCTCCCACCACCACCTATTCCAGTCCTGTAACCCGGAAGGTGTACACGATCAAAGGCAGAGCCACGTGTGAAAGCACCCACGTGATTTACCAACTGACCTGCCTACACTGTGAAGCGTTCTATGTGGGAATGACCAGCAACAAACTGTCCATTCGCATGAATGGACACAGGCAGACAGTGTTTGTTGGTAATGAGGATCACCCTGTGGCTAAACATGCCTTGGTGCACGGCCAGCACATCTTGGCACAGTGTTACACCGTCCGGGTTATCTGGATACTTCCCACTAACACCAACCTGTCAGAACTCCGGAGATGGGAACTTGCCCTTCAGCATATCCTTTCTTCTCGCTATCCGCCAGGCCTCAATCTCCGCTAATTTCTAATTTCAATTTGCCGCCGCTCATACCTCACCCTTCTTTCAACTTCATCTTTGCCTCTGTACATCCGCCCCGACTGACATCTCTGCCCAAACTCTTTGCCTTTACAAATGTCTGCTTATGTCTGTGTATGTGTGGATGGATATGTGTGTGTGTGCGAGTGTATACCTGTCCTTTTTTCCCCCTAAGGTAAGTCTTTCCGCTCCCGGGATTGGAATGACTCCTTACCCTCTCCCTTAAAACCCATATCCTTTTGTCTTTTCTTCTCCTTCCCTCTTTCCTGACGAGGCAACCATTGGTTGCGAAAGCTAGAATTTTGTGTGTATGTTTGTGTTTGTTTGCGTGTCTATCGACCTGCCATCGCTTTTGTCTGGTAAGTTTCATCATCTTTCTTTTTAGATATATTTTTCCCACGTGGAATGTTTCTCTCTATTATATATATATATATATATATATATATATATATATATATATATTATATATAAATACAAAGATGAGGTGACTTACCGAACAAAAACGCTGGCAGATCGATAGACACACAAACAAACACAAACATACACACAAAATTCAAGCTTTCGCAACAAATTGTTGCCTCATCAGGAAAGAGGGAAGGAGAGGGGAAGACGAAAGGAAGTGGGTTTTAAAGGAGAGGGTAAGGAGTCATTCCAATCCCGGGAGCGGAAAGACTTACCTTAGGGGGAAAAAAGGACAGGTATACACTCGCACACACGCACATATCCATCCACACATACAGACACAAGCAGACATATTTAAAGACAAAGAGTTTGGGCAGAGATGTCAGTCGAGGCAGAAGTGTAGAGGCAAAGAAGTTGTTGAAAGACAGGTGAGGTATGAGTGGCGGCAACTTGAAATTAGCGGAGATTGAGGCTTGGCGGATGACGAGAAGAGAGGATATACTGAAGGGCAAGTTCCCATCTCCGGAGTTCGGATAGGTTGGTGTTGGTGGGAAGTATCCAGATAACCCGGACGGTGTAACACTGTGCCAAGATGTGCTGGCCGTGCACCAAGGCATGTTTAGCCACAGGGTGATCCTCATTACCAACAAACACTGTCTGCCTGTGTCCATTCATGCGAATGGACAGTTTGTTGCTGGTCATTCCCACATAGAATGCGTCACAGTGTAGACAGGTCAGTTGGTAAATCACATGGGTGCTTTCACACGTGGCTCTGCCTTTGATCGTGTACACCTTCCGGGTTACAGGACTGGAGTAGGTAGTGGTGGGAGGGTGCATGGGACAGGTTTTGCATCGGGGGCGGTTACAAGGATAGGAGCCAGAGGGTAGGGAAGGTGGTTTGGGGATTTCATAGGGATGAACTAACAGGTTACGAAGGTTAGGTGGACGGCGGAAAGACACTCTTGGCGGAGTGGGGAGGATTTCATGAAGGATGGATCTCATTTCAGGGCAGGATTTGAGGAAGTCGTATCCCTGCTGGAGAGCCACATTCAGAGTCTGGTCCAGTCCCGGAAAGTATCCTGTCACAAGTGGGGCACTTTTGTGGTTCTTCTGTGGGGGATTCTGGGTTTGAGGGGACGAGGAAGTGGCTCTGGTTATTTGCTTCTGTACCAGGTCGGGAGGGTAGTTGCGGGATGCGAAAGCTGTTTTCAGGTTGTTGGTGTAATGATTCAGGGATTCCGGACTGGAGCAGATTCGTTTGCCACGAAGACCTAGGCTGTAGGGAAGGGACCGTTTGATGTGGAATGGGTGGCAGCTGTCATAATGGAGGTACTGTTGCTTGTTGCTGGGTTTGATGTGGACAGACGTGTGAAGTTGGCCATTGGACAGGTGGAGGTCAACGTCAAGGAAAGTGGCATGGGATTTGGAGTAGGACCAGGTGAAACTGATGGAACCAAAGGAGTTGAGGTTGGAGAGGAAATTCTGGAGTTCTTCTTCACTGTGAGTCCAGATCATGAAGATGTCATCAATAAATCTGTACCAAACTTTGGGTTGGCAGACTTGGGTAACCAAGAAGGCCCCCTGCAAAACCTTTCACCTGACTCCATCAACCTCCTGACCCCACCGACACCCCGCACCCCTACCTTCTACCTTCTTCCTAAAATCCACAAACCCAATCATCCCGGCCGCCCCATTGTAGCTGGTTACCAAGCCCCCACAGAACGTATCTCTGCCTACGTAGATCAACACCTTCAACCCATTACATGCAGTCTCCCATCCTTCATCAAGGACACCAACCACTTCCTTGAACGCCTGGAATCCTTACCCAATCTGTTACCCCCGGAAACCATCCTTGTAACCATTGATGCCACGTCCTTATACACAAATATTCCGCACGTCCAGGGCCTCGCTGCGATGGAGCATTTCCTTTCACGCCGATCACCTGCCACCCTACCTAAAACCTCTTTCCTCATCACCTTAGCCAGCTTCATCCTGACCCACAACTTCTTCACTTTTGAAGGCCAGACATACCAACAATTAAAGGGAACAGCCATGGGTACCAGGATGGCCCCCTCGTACGCCAACCTATTCATGGGTCGCTTAGAGGAAGCCTTCTTGGTTACCCAAGTCTGCCAACCCAAAGTTTGGTACAGATTTATTGATGACATCTTCATGATCTGGACTCACAGTGAAGAAGAACCCCAGAATTTCCTCTCCAACCTCAACTCCTTTGGTTCCATCAGTTTCACCTGGTCCTACTCCAAATCCCATGCCACTTTCCTTGACGTTGACCTCCACCTGTCCAATGGCCAACTTCACACGTCTGTCCACATCAAACCCACCAACAAGCAACAGTACCTCCATTATGACAGCTGCCACCCATTCCACATCAAACGGTCCCTTCCCTACAGCCTAGGTCTTCGTGGCAAACGAATCTGCTCCAGTCCGGAATCCCTGAATCATTACACCAACAACCTGAAAACAGCTTTCGCATCCCGCAACTACCCTCCCGACCTGGTACAGAAGCAAATAACCAGAGCCACTTCCTCGTCCCCTCAAACCCAGAATCCCCCACAGAAGAACCACAAAAGTGCCCCACTTGTGACAGGATACTTTCCGGGACTGGACCAGACTCTGAATGTGGCTCTCCAGCAGGGATACGACTTCCTCAAATCCTGCCCTGAAATGAGATCCATCCTTCATGAAATCCTCCCCACTCCGCCAAGAGTGTCTTTCCGCCGTCCACCTAACCTTCGTAACCTGTTAGTTCATCCCTATGAAATCCCCAAACCACCTTCCCTACCCTCTGGCTCCTATCCTTGTAACCGCCCCCGATGCAAAACCTGTCCCATGCACCCTACCACCACTACCTACTCCAGTCCTGTAACCCGGAAGGTGTACACGATCAAAGGCAGAGCCACGTGTGAAAGCACCCACGTGATTTACCAACTGACCTGTCTACACTGTGACGCATTCTATGTGGGAATGACCAGCAACAAACTGTCCATTCGCATGAATGGACACAGGCAGACAGTGTTTGTTGGTAATGAGGATCACCCTGTGGCTAAACATGCCTTGGTGCACGGCCAGCACATCTTGGCACAGTGTTACACCGTCCGGGTTATCTGGATACTTCCCACCAACACCAACCTATCCGAACTCCGGAGATGGGAACTTGCCCTTCAGTATATCCTCTCTTCTCGTCATCCGCCAGGCCTCAATCTCCGCTAATTTCAAGTTGCCGCCACTCATACCTCACCTGTCTTTCAACAACTTCTTTGCCTCTACACTTCTGCCTCGACTGACATCTCTGCCCAAACTCTTTGTCTTTAAATATGTCTGCTTGTGTCTGTATGTGTGGATGGATATGTGCGTGTGTGCGAGTGTATACCTGTCCTTTTTTCCCCCTAAGGTAAGTCTTTCCGCTCCCGGGATTGGAATGACTCCTTACCCTCTCCTTTAAAACCCACTTCCTTTCGTCTTCCCCTCTCCTTCCCTCTTTCCTGATGAGGCAACAATTTGTTGCGAAAGCTTGAATTTTGTGTGTATGTTTGTGTTTGTTTGTGTGTCTATCGATCTGCCAGCGTTTTTGTTCGGTAAGTCACCTCATCTTTGTATTTATATATAATTTTTCCCACGTGGAATGTTTCCTTCCATTATATTGATATATATATATATATATATATATATATATATATATATATATATATATATATATATATATATAGACACACACACACACACATATAGGGTGAACAATACTATACAAAATACAGATGTGCATAGTAGACTACGCAACATCAGACCACATTGAAATAGCATGTACAACTTTGATTATTTACATTGATGTATGAGAAAGACTTTTTACATGGAATACACAGCTGATATTTAGATATAACACATACAATTCTAGCACTTTTGTACATATTATTTATTTAGATCATAGCAACAGTCAGATAAAAATTACTGTTGGCACAGAGTACATAAATATAATTGTTTAGTATGGAGCTATTCCAGGTATTCTTTTACACTATAATAGCAGTTGGTCATTAAAAATTTGAATACTGCTTCTTTAAATGAAGACAATTTTTTTATTTCTTTTATCTTTACCGGTAGTTTGTTATACAATCTACTTCCTTGTATGTTTGTTTGTTTCTGTGCCAAAGCCTTGTTAACTCTTTTTATATGAATGTCATTGCACTTTCTTGTGTTGTAAGTATGTAGATCCTAGTTGGATTGGAAATTGTTAATATTTCGTTTTACATTAATTACGCTTTTCTGTATATAGAGGCACGGTAGGGATAGAATATTCAGCTGTTTAAATAATTGCTTTGAAGGAGTTAGCCTTGAACTGTTGGTAATTATTCTAACAGCTCGTTTTTGTAGAGTGAAGATGGTTTTGAGATTTTTCTTACTATGAGCCCAGAAGATGAGGCCATAGGTAATAGCAGAATGTATATAAGCAAAGTAAACAGTTCTGCTACATTCCCTACTACATACAAAGCTAATAACGCGTAAAGCAAAGCAAGCAGAGCTTAACTTATGTGAGAGATACAGGAATGGGATTTCCAGTCTAAATTTTCATCTATATGTACACCTAAGAATTTTGTGGTAGCAACTCCCACAATTTCTTTATTTTGTATTCTGAGATCTAGATCAGAGTGTGACTTTGCTTTCCTGTAATGGATATAATTAGTTTTAGAGATATTTATGGTTAATTTGTTCACTTCAAACCAATTTTGCAAATATTCTATAACTCTGGTTGCAGATGTTGGCAATACCCGGTTTATGTCCTTTACTACAATGTTTGTGTCATCCGCAAACAGGGTTATATGAGTACCATTTACTGGAATCTTGATATCATTTATGTAAAGAAGAAATAGGAGAGGTCCTAGAACACTCCCCTGCGGTACCCCTATTGGCACAGTCTGAATATCCGATCTGTAAACAATACTTTGGTTTTTACTGTTTGTTGTTGCAATTTCTACTACCTGTTTCCTATTATGGAGATATGACTGAAACCACTTTTTAGCTACTCCTCGTATACCGACATATTCTAACTTGTCTAGCGGGATATCATGTTGGACAGTATCGAATGCCTTTGAGAGGTCCAAATTTATTCCTATTGTACTGTTGTTCTTATCTAGCCCCGTTACAATATTTTCAATGAATTGGGTGATGGCTGACTCTGTACTCATTCCTTTGCGGAAGCCGTGTTAGTTTACAGACAATAGATTGAATTTCTTGAGGTAATTTGTAATTCTGTTTTTCGTGACTGTCTCTATTACTTTTGAAAATACCGATAATAAAGCTATTGGTCTATAGTTTCCCACTTCATGTATATTGCCCTTTTTATACAATGGTTTTACTTTTGCAATTTTTAATCTTTGTGGAAAGACACCTTCTGAAAGTGATATGTTTATGATGTGTGAGAGTGGGTCTGATATGACATTAGCACATCTCATCATGACTGAGCAAGGTATCTCGTCAATCCGTGAGGACATTTTATTCTCCATTGTTTTTATTATTTGATTAACTTCCAATTTGTTTGTGGGAGGTAGCAATAATGAATTAACACTTTATTCTTCTGGGACTGATGTTCTACCAATCTTAGGACAATTTTTATGCAGATTGATTGGACTATTTATGAAGTAGTCATTAACGTAATTTGCTAAACTACAATTTCTGACTAGCACACCTTGATCATCTTTTAAAACGAAGTCATCTGGATTTCTAACATTTTTGCTTGGGCCTATTTCTTTTTTTACTACATTCCATATAGCTTTTGATTTGTTTGCTGACCCAGCAATTACACTGTCATTGTGCATTGTCTTGGCTTTTTTCACCTTCCTGTAAATTTTCTTGTATGTCTTAACATAATCTGTGAAGTGTTCATCTTTGTTATCTTTTTTGAGTTGACTGATATGTTTTAGTGTTTGACTAGATACTCTAATAGCAGGTGTTATCCACTGGCTTGTGTTCCTAGGCATGACATTGATCTTTGTGAGCTTTTTTGGGAAACACATCTCAAATAGGGACATGAATGTACTAGAAAAAGCATTGAAAGATTCATCGGTTGTAGTTTGTGCAAAGACATCTTCCCAGGTTTCATTAGCTAACAACTAGATGAAAGTATTTACTTTTTCTATATAGAAGTGCCTTTTGTATCCCCACTTATATTTTACTGCCTTGGGAATGAGTAATTTATGTATGTTAATAGTGTATTGTGATCCGAAAGACCTAAGTTTATGTTTAGTGGCTCAGTGATACCATTCTCCATATTTGAGAAAATATTGTCTAAAAGAGAAGATGACAGTTCTGTTATTCTGGTGGCATCTGTAAAGAGTGGTTTCATGTGGAAGCTGCTGAGTATACTCAAAAGCTGTCTTTTTTCATCACTTTCAATTAACAGGTTAATATTAAAATCTCCACATAAAAATAATTTCACTTAATTACTATAAAAAGTGTTTAATACTGCTTCTATTTTTTTGAAGAATATGTTTTTGTCACCCAGTGGAGATCTATATACCGTAATGACAACTAGTTTTTCACTCTTCTCCTCAAGTTTTTAACTCTATGGCACATGATTCAAAATGTTTTTCTATATTTAGATGGTCCAATTCTGTTTTCACTTTGAACTGCAGTCCTACTCTAGAGTAAATGCATACCCCACCATTTTTAAAAACACTTCGGCAATAATGTGTTGCTAAATTAAACTTGCTTATATTTATGAGACTTAATTCACTAGCCTTGCACCAGTGTTCAGATAAACAAATACAAGAGACATCAGCAAGATTATTTAAAGCTACTTCTAGATCTAGTACTTTGTTTCTGAGGCATTGAATATTCTGACACATTATCCTCACTGTTTTGCAAGTATTTTTTTCTTTTGTCATTACCTGGTAATGTGCTGCTTTTTCCATAGTAGTTGTGACTTATCTGCAAATTTTCTTGCTGATTTGTCACAATCTTTTCCATTTCTTTGTCTGAAGCCATAAAAAATCCTTATTTAATGATGTAGATGTACCTTGTCTTTGACTCCTCCTTAGGCAGTGTTGTGTTGCTGCAACTGTTGTTGATGGTTTTGTTGCTGCTGCTACCGTTGTTGTTGGTTCAGTTGCTGCTGCTGTTGTTGCTGCTGATGCTTCTGTGGCTGGAGGTGGTGGTGGTGGTAATGGTAGTGGATGTGGTAGTGGTGCTGACAGGATTCTTCGTGCTGTTGGTTCAGTAGTAGGTTCCTCTGTTGCTACTGTTTTTTGGATGGTCTATTTGCGTGCTGCTCCTGTTTTTGCTGGTGTTTCTGCTATTGGAGATTTATACCATCCCAGTTCAGTGGCTGTCACTTTGTAATTGCATTTAATTGCTTCCCTTATTAAGTTTCCTAACCTGCCCTTTCCATTTCTGTTAAGGTGAAGCCCATGTTTCGTAAAACATTCTCTGTCAAGTGTGCTTGAGTCAATTAATTTCACATTGCTGAATAGCCTACAACTACTTTTAAGTTTCCCATTAATTCTGTGAATTTCCTTATTCACACATGACCATTCAGGTAAATCATGCCTGTGGGTAAAGTTCATCAGTAAAATGTTTGTATTTGACAGTACTAGCAAAAGACTCAAGAGCTGTTTATACATTTTCATAGCATTGTTTTTGTAAATGTCTTTAGCTCCTGCGCAGATTACAACACTGTCCTGCTTGTCATAGTTATATTTTACGATGTTTTCTGTCACTTCTTTGAAACCAGCACCTGGTTTAACCATGCGTGGGACTGTTGTTGATTTACTATTTTCTTGCAGTTCTTGAGAAATTCCTTTGGCGTGACTGTCTCCAAAGACGTCGACTTTTGATTCTTTCTTCTTTGTCACACACGTCGGTTTTTGTTTATTTGTATTTTCACTTTGTTGCAAAACGTCATATTTGTTTTTATCGCAAAATGTGACAGATTTTACGGAGTTTGTTATTCTTTTAGTGGACAAGGGATTACCTTTTAGTGACACTTTTATCCACTCGGACGTTGTTTCACTGTCTTGCATCACTTCACTAGCGTTTTGCATATCCTTATTGCAGGCATCACTACTATTCGACAGTACACTGTACCTGTTTTTGTCTGTAATTATAATTTCATTTGCTGCCTTTGATGCCTGTCTATCGCTTCCTTTCCGCTTCTCATAACTCACCAGGTTCCCGTTTTGTGGCTTTATTGTTTTATCATTTAGAATATGGCGCAACTTCTTCAGCTCACAGTTTTCATTAGTTATATATGAAATCTCACATCTTAAAACATCTACAACTTTTTGTTGAAGAATTACTTAGATAAAACACAGTAGGGGTTTGGTAGAAAAAGGTAATACAATTCCACATAACATTTGTTCCCTATGTTTTTAGCCTTCTCTTTTCCTTTTCTGGAAAAACTTACCCCCAAGCTATGCATAACACAATACTAACACCTTTTCCTCTTTCTGAGCTCAATATCTCTCTCATTACACTGTGCAACAATGAAAATGTAAATGGAATGAAAATGACCAATTCCTATCAGTTCTAATGTGCTGATCACGAATATCTCAAAGACAATTCAAAATTAGCTATAGTTTTACACTGTTTTATTACAGTGAGATAATCATATATGGACTTTTATGTTAAGTTTAAAATCAAATATTATAATGGTTTGCCCAAGTCGTAATAACTGGTAACAATGGATTATTTTATTGTACCTGGTCTTACTTGTGTGCAATATTTTGGATATAAAGAATTTTATATCGATTTTAGAGATCTTTTTGTCTCCCTCCTCTTCAACTTCAGTGACTTTATTAATGCATGTAATAATTTTTGCACATTTGTTTCCAGATTAACTACCAGTTGTTCAAGCTGACTGCTACTAAAGTGAACAAAAATGCTACAAGTTTGTGTTAACAGTGCTGACACATTGTGCTATGTGTGTGGAGAAGTGACGTTTGCTTCACAAAAACTGCAAATAACCCCACTGGTTAAAAAAGCTTTCAGTTGTTATTTTGGATGCAAAATAGGTGATGAAGATAAACCCTGAGCTCCACATGTGATCTGCAACACTTTTGCCAGCAACCCTAGGAATTGGATACATGGGAGAGGATGTTCAATGCCCTTTGCAGTGCCCATGATGGCGTGAGCCAACTAACTATGTCAGTGACTGCTACTTTTTTATGGTTCCTCCTATCAAGAAGAGAATATCTAAGAAGAAGAAGCGGACAGTGATCTACCCTGAATTTTCCATCTGCCATACATCCAGTTCTACATGGGAAAGGATTGTCAATACCTGAACCATCAACAGAGTATGAGATTACTTCTGACGGGGATTCTGAATGTCCTGAACCATGTACATCACAAGATCCAGTGTTTCTTCCAAATATATCATCAACCGATGATCCACAAAAATTGTCTCAAAATGAGTCAAGTAAGCTAAGACTGAGATTTTAGCATCAAGATTGCAGCAGCGCCCACTCCTTTTTTTTAACATGCAAAATAAGTCTTCTGGCATGTGTTAACATAACTGGTCTAATGAAAGTTCTCAGAATTAATTACACCCTGATGAGTGGAGACTCTATATTGGTTTGTCAAAGTTGAGTCTAAAAGCAGTTCTTTTACATATTGGTTATGAGCTTCCTTCTATTCCAGTTGGGCATAGTGTGCATACGAAAGGGTCATACCAAAACATGAAAATTTTACTAGAAGCCATCAAGTATAATGACTCTCAATGGCAGATGTGTGGTGACTTGAAAGTGGTTGCACTGGTATTAGGTATGCAGTTAGGGTATACCAAATATTGCTGCTTTCTCTGTGAATAGGATAGTCGAGCTCATACATCTCATCGTGACGGGTTTAAGTACTTAAAGCAAAAATTCCCTTACTTGATGCCAAAGTAAAGGAGGGCATCTTTGTAAGCCCACAGATTAGAGAGCTTATTGGAGACCATACTTTTAATGGAATCATACCAGGTGATGAGAAGCTTGCATGGGAATGTTTTAAGGCAGTCTATTTACAGTTCTTAGGGAAGAAACGAGCAATAAATTACAAGGAGATTGTAGATAACATTTTGTCATTTTGTGAAAAACTTGGTTGCAACATGTCATTGAAAATGCATTTCTTAGATAGGCATCTTGACTTCTTCCCCAAAGATTATGGTGCAATAAGTGATGAACATGGGGAGCAATTTTATCAAGATATTGCCACATTTGATAAGAGGTATGCCAGAAAGTGGAGCTCTACTATTTAAGCAGATTACTGCTGGACTGTCATAAGGGATGTTCCTGAGTATGTCTCAGCCATCTTCTGAATTTATCTCTGAACAAAATTTGTAAATGTATATACTGTACATATGGACATTTAACACTTGTAATCCTTTATGAACATTTGTGACCTGTTAATTTATATATTTTCTTTTATGCTTTACATAGTTCTGGTACAAAGTAGGCTTACAAAGTATTTTCATTCATTTAATATTATCTTCATTTTTTCTTAATATTTTACTTTTGTACTTCCAGAATGGCACTGAAATTTATCAATGCATAACACATAATTCAAGTAATTATTCACTTAAAATTTGTTACACTGAATCTTGGAACATGAATGCATATTTAGTTAGTGAGTTATTTATACAAAAATGTAGATTAATTTTTTTAAAAAAAAAAATGAGCTAAATATTTAGGAAGATGATTATTTTGTATCATTTTTTACAGAAATAAACATAACTAACTCAAAATCATGCAATTTACACACTTTCACTTCAAATTTGTTATTCAGTGTTATAGAGGGATGCTGACTCAGTTTTTCAGGATAGCAAATGCGAAGTTGCAGTACAGAAAATAGCCCCAAGATCAGCAGTGTCTGTGTGTTTGTGTGTGTAATGAGTGAAGTGTTGTGAAACAATGTGTGTATAGTGTGTGCAGTAGCTGATGGTAAGATATGAGTGAATATTGTGGCATTACATTACTTAATAAGTTATGAGTAAAAAAACTATTGTATACCAGGAGTAAATCTAATGATTGCCTCTAATTAGAACTCTGTAAATGTATGTGTATACAAATTAGATTATTTTAAATTGGTCTAAACTTGTAAATATTTTGACATGTCCTATATATATAGATGAGGTGACTTACCGAACAAACAAACACAAACATACACACAAAATTCTAGCTTTCGCAACCAACGGTTGCCTCATCAGGAAAGAGGGAAGGAGAGGGAAAGATGAAAGGATGTGGGTTTTAAGGGAGAGGGTAAGGAGTCATTCCAATCCCGGGAGCGGAAAGACTTACCTTAGGGGGAAAAAAGGACAGGTATACACTCGCACACACACACTTATCCATCCACACATACAGACACAGGCAGACATATTTAAAGACAAAGAGTTTGGGCAGAGATGTCAGTCGAGGTGGAAGTGTAGAGGCAAAGAAGTTGTTGAAAGACAGGTGAGGTATGAGTGGCGGCAACTTGAAATTAGCGGAGATTGAGGCCTGGCGGATAACGAGAAGACAGGATATACTGAAGGGCAAGTTCCCATCTCCGGAGTTCGGATAGGTTGGTGTTGGTGGGGAGTATCCAGATAACCCGGACGGTGTAACACTGTGCCAAGATGTGCTGGCTGTGCACCAAGGCATGTTTAGCCACAGGGTGATCCTCATTACCAACAAACACTGTCTGCCTGTGTCCATTCATGCGAATGGACAGTTTGTTGCTGGTCATTCCCACATAGAATGCATCACAGTGTAGGCAGGTCAGTTGGTAAATCACGTGGGTGCTTTCACACGTGGCTCTACCTTTGATCGTGTACACCTTCCGGGTTACAGGACTGGAGTAGGTGGTGGTGGGAGGGTGCATGGGACAGGTTTTGCACCGGGGGCGGTTACAAGGATAGGAGCCAGAGGGTAGGGAAGGTGAACTAACAGGTTACGAAGGTTAGGTGGACGGCGGAAAGACACTCTTGGCGGAGTGGGGAGGATTTCATGAAGGATGGATCTCATTTCAGGGCAGGATTTGGTTGAATCTGGGAGTGGGGTTGAACGTGAGGCCTTTGGATAGGACAGAGGTTTCGGATTGGGAGAGAGGTTTGGAGGAAAGGGTAACTACTGAATTAGGGTGTTGTGGTTCCAGATTGTGTTGATCGGAATTTTGAGGTTTTGGAGGGAGTGGAGCTGGAAGTGGGAGATTGAGTAGATGGGAGAGACTGGGTTTGTGTGCAATGAGAGGAGGTTGAGATTTGCTGGAAAGGTTGTGAAGGGTGAGTGAGTTGCCTTTCCGGAGGTGGGAAACCAGGAGATTGGATAGTTTTTTGAGGTGGAGGGTGGCATGCTGTTCTAATTTACGGTTGGCCTGTAGGAGGATGCTCTGAACAGTCGGTGTGGATGTGGGAGAGGAAAGATTAAGGACTTTTATTAAGGATAGGAGTTGACGGGTGTGTTCATTGGCTGAGTTGATGTGTAGGTGAAGGATTAGGTGGGTGAGGGCAACGGATTGTTCAGTTTGGAACTGGTATAGGGACTGATGGAAGGAAGGGTTGCAGCCAGAGATGGGAACTTTAAGTGTGAGGCCTTTGGGGGTAATGCCAAATGACAGACAAGCCTGAGAAAATAGAATATGGGGGCGTAATCTGGCTAGGACGAAGGCAAGTTTGTGGAGGGAATGTAAATAAAACTTAATGGGGTCGTTGTGGGGGTGTTGTGAGGGTGACATGGTATTAGAAGGTGGAAAGTGTAACATGAGGTGAAATGAAAATAATAATATATGGGGAGAGATAAAGGTGAACTGGAAAGTAAGTGGAGGTCTGGAATGAAAAAAGGCGAAAAGGTGTTGGTTACAGCTGGGCTATGTTGGACTCGGGTTGGTAGACAACGATGTGCATAAAGGTTAGGTGGTTGTGTTGCCGCCAAAACACGTTAAAGGACGGAGAAATTCGGGAAAATTTCGAAAAAACTGCGTGTAGTATATTAAAAGGAGTGGTTTTGTGGTGGCAGATTATGAAAATGAGGCTAACAATTGTCTGACGAAGAAATAATGACGTTAAAACTTGTGGGAAGCGGCTGAAAATTATAAGTGATGTGGGAAAAACGGAAATGGAAATAAAGCGAAAGTTATTAGAACTGGCCGAAATGGTTGTTTAAAAGGTGAAAGGAACTGTTTGTGAACTAGAAACGGTGGATATTATAGCGGCGGTAGTGCTGAAAGCGGCAAAAAAAAAAAAAAAAATTTTTTTTTGGTTATGGTTTGGAAGTGGGTTACGTATTATAGAGTATATATAGGCGGGATAAAATAGTGTAGCAGATTACGGGAAGAAGGAGAAGGTGAATACAAAGTGAAACTACTGGCAAAAACAGAAAGAGGAAGATACGACGACAGAAAAGATTTCGAAATGCAACAGTGGCAATAACAAACGTAATTGTTGGATTCTTACAAACTTTTGCTTGACCACATAACAAAGGTTACACCCATTCTTTCACTTTTCCGTACACTGATACAGATTACTGATCAACTGCGGCTATCAAAGCTTTTTATCTAATCTAAAAGATCCAAGATGTGTGTAACATATGGAGATAATGTCTGAGGAATCATTATAATGCAGAGATGAGGAAACAGTTCAGAAATTCCATAAGTGGATGTCTGTAGAACTCTCAGGCTGATTAGTATATCTGAAAATGGTTACAAATCCCATGCATGTATCAACTTAGGGCTCTAAGCTACAATTAATTTTTGTTAATTGGCAAAACTTTGTTGCATCTCCATAATGATTTGTAAGTAATGGATCTGTTTACATAGTAACTTTCTTTTCTACTGTCAGTCATAATAGTGTTTTTAAGTATGGTGTGTGTTTCAACCGGTAGACATACTTTATATTAATCTCCACTAATCGGTGTCCAGATAATTTTTATCAGGTAGTGTATATGCAGTCACAGTCACACAGTGCAATATGAGCAACTAAGAGGGGAAACAAGTTTGTGCATCCACACTGTTTGGATAAGTATTGGAATTATACGTAGTTATGTTAAGCAATATCAGCTTTCTTAAGACGCTTCCTCTGGCTGGCTTGTGACACTCGTCAGCCCCTGGTGTAGGGTGAGGCAGTTAATATGTTTATCCTCCTTCCAGTGGTTATGTATCTCTCTCTCTCTCTCTCTCTCTCTCAAAAAAAAAAAAAAAAAAAAAAAAAAAAAAAAAAAAAAAAAAAACCCACACACACACATACCCTTGATTCATGATTATTAATGTCAGGAAGTTATAAGACATTAATCATTTTTTATTTATTTATTCATAGTTAACTTACATCATGCATGGTGTTGAATCTTCCTACATAAACAGACCAAGCTACCTCACAGTTTTCTTTTATTTTCCTGCCCCTTTTTTTCCACGAATCTACTGCAACACAGTGTCTACTTACCTTGCGCAGCCTGACAATGACATTGTGTCGGCCATACTGGATCACAAATTATAATAATTAATACAAGAATACCTCAGGAAAACACCCAGCAGACATATTGTCTCATAAATTATAGTGATAAAGATAAGGGTGCCCATATTGGTAGATATAACGACAGATCCTAAATATTCGTGGGAAACCTGGCAATCATTCTGGTTGTCCTCATACCTGCAGCCAGGACAACACCCCATCTCCCATTCTGAAGTTAATGAATTACCTGAATAAAATTAATCTTCTTTGCAATGAACAATTGGTTTTCAGACAAAATCAGGTGCTGGGTTTGCTGCAGCCCAGTTTATGAAAATTTTTAAATGAGATTCAGTTTTCATTCCCAAGACCCAAAAAGAGATGATTCACATGGTTGTTGCACATATCAGAGAGTATAACATAAAAAAAAACCATCTGAATATAATTTTCACTTCCCTAATCATTTGTCAGGAGATTGTCAAAATATGTGAATACATTACAGTAAAGTGTAACTGAAAATATTTGCAGAATTAATACATTGTCGGAATACAATGTAGTTATGCACAAAATATCTTATCTTGACTGTCACAATCAAGTACTGTCAAAACTGAAATCTAACAGACATTTTCACTGAAGCTGGTCTAACAGATCCTGTTAAGATATTCGTCTATAGAGTAGGAGGAGCTGTATACCAGAAAGTTTTTCAGACTCTGTTTAAACTGTGCTTTACCTGAAACCAAGTTTTTAATGTTTGCTAGCAACTTATTGAACATGTGAGTTCCTAAATATCATCTCTTTTTGGACCAAGGTTAAGTGATTTTAGGTATTTATGTATATTGTTTATATTCCTAGCATTGATACTATGTACTGAGCTATTGGTTGGAAACAGAGACATTGTATTTGCAACAAAGCTCACTGAGGAATGAATATACTCAGAAGAAGTGGTTAGAATACCCAGTTGCTTGAACAGGTTTCCACATGATTTTCTTAAAGTTACACAACAAATGAGTCTTATTACATGCTTTAGCACTCAGAACTTTTGCATTGTCTCCTACACCTGAAGTCATTTGCATTGCAAATACAGAATTGTTTAGATGCTTCAGCAATTGAAATGAATTTATTGCCGAGTTATAATACCAGAAATTTAACACTATCAACCTCTTCTACCTGCATGTCTTCATGTTGGAAGGTAAACTCATACAGGTTCTGAACTGCATATAAAGGGCCTTTTCAAAGTTTAATGACAGCAAATGAGCTTTAAACCATTTATTAATGCCAGCAAAAATTTGATTAGCAGCCATTTCTAAATCTGTATTTGACTTTCTATTCATAACAATGTTTGTATCAGCTACAAACTACAATAAACTTAGCATCTCACAATGTAACACACGACAGGTCATTCAGGTACACAAGAAAAAGGAACAGACTCAGGATGGAACCTTGAGGAACACCACTTGTAATTAATTCCCAATCAGATGAAGACCGATTGCTTACTCCACAGGTACTTCACAATGATACTATGTTTCCCGTTAGTTAGGCAAGTCTCTAGCCATTTTGCAGCACTGCCGGTGACACCATAATTTTCTAATTTACTTAAGAGAACGCTGCGATTCACACAGTCAAAGGTTCTTGAAGCATTAGACAAAGGTGGCCACATAATAGGTAACTTCTTTGATCTGTCAAAGGTTTCTGATGCAGGTGACCACAGAATCTTATCACATAACTAGAGATATTAGGAATAAGAGGTGAGACAAATAATTGATTTGAGTTAAAACAATGGAAAACTGCTGTATCCTTGGCTGTCACTTATGTCACAACAGTCAGCTTCACAGCAAAATGGCTCTACCATCTTCTCCTTAGGAAAGAGGGATGCTGTACCATCAGCTGTCACCTAAGTCTCATCCTCCAGCCACAGAGCAGTGTGCCTTGGGATGCCACCATTCAAGTATGTCAGCAATGCAACCGTGGGATACCACAACTTCAGCAGCCACCATGGTACCAAGTGGTGTTATGCTCACCGTATGCAGCACTGTTATCATCAGCACTATCTTGCCCCTGCAAGTTAAGTGCCACCATCACAATTCCCTGGTATTCTTCCATCGAATGGCTTTACAGCAAATCACCCAGCCATTCCAGACAGTCGACATCAAGGGTTCACCATTCTCCGGTCTTTAAGCCAGCCACACCTCTTGCCCATTAATCAGAGATAACTGCCTCGCATGCCACATCCAAGCCACTGGGTCATTGTGAGTGTATCAACCATATATGAATACTTCCCAGCTAAGTCAGTGATAACTATTACAACAGATCATGGCAGTGTGAGAGACTACAAATAGCATAATGATAAGCTTTTTATGTTTTAAGAAACTCTTACTGTATTTGTTCAGAAAACTAATAAAATTTCATAGTTCTCCATCTACTTGGGTGCGATCATTCATCAGCAGCTTGCATCACCCAACAGTGGGTCACATCCAAAATGAACTGGAGTTTCTCATACTTCACAGAGATTATTGGTAAAACACTTATGAGACTCAAAATATGTTAACACAGGTGTGCCTCAGGGGTGCTTATTGGGCCCACACCTTTTCTTAATCTGTATTAATGATTTCCCAAAATGGAGAGAAAATACTGTTTGCTAACAGCAGCACTGTACCAATCACAGATAATACATCATCATCACAGATGGAAAAAAAATATATGTTCTCAAAGATATCCACAAATAGTCACTGGACAATACAGTATATGATCTTCCACAAAGAAACAAAAAACTGCTAGACTAAAAGTCAACAGTGCTATATTCGAACTTTGGAGAGCCAGCTGAAATGGACGTAACAAGTGAAGATTTTGGCAAAGAGAGTATGTACAGCTTGTTATGCCCTTTGAATACTTACTCCAGATTGCTAAATTTCATGCCTTAACCAAACTTTTGGATACATGCATTCAATCCTCGGTTACATAATCATGTTTCCGAGAATATGTGCTGGGAACCAGAGCAGAAAGAAGTTGTGCATATAATGAAAAATACTGGTAGCAGCATCAGGACTCACTGAGCTCACTTATTTCAGAATAGAATGTGTATTAGCGAAAGTATTCAACTGTAAGCCACAAACTGCTCAATACATGAGCATGGGACCAGAGCAAGTCACAGTTTACAACTAAACAGAAAAAAGTCAAACAACAGTATGTTCTATCATTCGTTTGTTGGTAATGAGGATCACCCTGTGGCTAAACATGCCTTGGTGCACAGCCAGCACATCTTGGCACAGTGTTACACCGTCCGGGTTATCTGGATACTCCCCACCAACACCAACCTATCCGAACTCCAATGATGGGAACTTGCCCTTCAGTATATCCTCTCTTCTCATTATCCACCAGGCCTCAATCTCCGCTAATTTCAAGTTGCCGCCACTCATACCTCACCTGTCTTTCAACAACTTCTTTGCCTCTACACTTCCACCTCGACTGACATCTCTGCCCAAACTCTTTGTCTTTAAATATGTCTGCCTGTGTCTGTATGTGTGGATGGATATGTGTGTGTGTGTGAGTGTGTACCTGTCCTTTTTTCCCCCTAAGGTAAGTCTTTCCACTCCCGGGATTGGAATGACTCCTTACCCTCTCCCTTAAAACCCACATCCTTTCATCTTTCCCTCTCCTTCCCTCTTTCCTGATGAGGCAACCGTTGGTTGCGAAAGCTAGAATTTTGTGTGTATGTTTGTGTTTGTTTGTGTGTCTATCGACCTGCCAGCACTTTCGTTCAGTAAGACACCTCATCTTTATTTTTATATGTAATTTTTCCCACGTGGAATGTTTCCCTCTATTATATTGATATCATTAATTTGAATCCAACAATTACGTTTGTTATTGTCACTGTTGCATTTCGAAATCTTTTCTGTCGTCGTATTTTCCTCTTTCTGTTTTTTCCAGTAGTTTCACTTTGTATTCACCTTCTCCTTTTTACCGTAATCTGCTATACTATTTTATCCCGCCTATATATACCCTATAATACGTAACCCACTTCCAAACCATAACCAAAAAAAAATTTTTTTTTTTTTTGACGCTTTCAGCACTACCGCCGCTATAATATCCACCGTTTCTAGTTCACAAACAGTTCCTTTCACCTTTTAAACAACCATTTCGGCCAGTTCTAATAACTTTCGCTTTATTTCCATTTCCGTTTTTCCCACATCACTTATAATTTTCAGCCGCTTCCCACAAGTTTTAACGTCATTATTTCTTCGTCAGACAATTGTTAGCCTTATTTTCATAATCTGCCACCACAAAACCACTCCTTTTAATATACTACACGCAGTTTTTTCGAAATTTTCCCGAATTTCTCCGTCCTTTAACGTGTTTTGGCGGCAACACAACCACCTAACCTTTATGCACATCGTTGTCTACCAACCCGAGTCCAACATAGCCCAGCTGTAACCAACACCTTTTCGCCTTTTTTCATTCCAGACCTCCACTTACTTTCCAGTTCACCTTTATCTCTCCCCATATATTATTATTTTCATTTCACCTCATGTTACACTTTCCACCTTCTAATACCATGTCACCCTCACAACACCCCCACAACGACCCCATTAAGTTTTATTTACATTCCCTCCGCAAACATGCCATCGCCCTAGCCAGATTACGCTCCCATATTCTGTTTTCTCAGGCTTGTCTGACATTTGGTATTACCCCCAAAGGCCTCACACTTAAAGTTCCCATCTCTGGCTGCAACCCTTCCTTCCATCAGTCCCTATACCAGTTCCAAACTGAACAATCCGTTGCCCTCACCCACCTAATCCTTCACCTACACATCAACTCAGCCAATGAACACACCCGTCAACTCCTATCCTTAATAAAAGTCCTTAATCTTTCCTCTCCCACATCCACACCGGCTGTTCAGAGCATCCTCCTACAGGCCAACCGTAAATTAGAACAGCATGCCACCCACCACCTCAAAAAACTATCCAATCTCCTGGTTTCCCACCTGCGGAAAGGCAACTCACTCACCCTTCACAACCTCTCCAGCAAACCTCAACCTCCTCTCATTGTACACAAACCCAGTCTCTCCCATCTACTCAATCTCCCACTTCCAGCTCCACTCCCTCCAAAACCTCAAAATTCCGATCAACACAATCTGGAACCACAACACCCTAATTCAGTAGTTAACCTTTCCTCTAAACCTCTCTCCCAATCCGAAACCTCTGTCCTATCCAAAGGCCTCACCTTCAGCCCCACTCCCAGATTCAACCAAACAGCCCTCATCAAAGATTTACTGTCCTACACCCGTACTCTCTGCTGGAAATATCACTTTGCCACGAAGAAAAATGATCCTAATCCAACTCCTAATGATCCAACTCCCCAAGACACCATCCAAATTGAACCCTGCCTGGAACAGTTCCGTCCTCCATCACAGCGGGACCCACCTCCTCTTCCTCAAAATCACCCTCTCCAAACCTTCCAGGAATTTCTGACTTCCAGCCTTGCATCTCTATCCTTCTTAAAAAACCTTAATCCTACACCCAACATCACCACTGCTGAAGCCCAGGCTATCCGTGATCTGAAGGCTGACTGATCCATCGTCATTCTTCCGGCGGACAAGGGTTCCACAACCGTGGTACTTGATCATCGGGAGTATGTGGCTGAGGGACTGCGTCAGCTTTCAGACAACACCACATACAAAGTTTGCCAAGGTAACCCCATTCCCGATGTCCAGGCGGAGCTTCAAGGAATCCTCAGAACCTTAGGCCCCCTGCTAAACCTTTCACCTGACTCCATCAACCTCCTGACCCCACCGACACCCCGCACCCCTACCTTCTACCTTCTTCCTAAAATCCACAAACCCAATCATACCGGCCACCACATTGTAGCTGGTTACCAAGCCCCCATAGAACGTATATCTGCCTACGTAGATCAACACCTTCAACCCATTACATGCAGTCTCCCATCCTTCACCAAAGACACCAACCACTTCCCTGAACGCCTGGAATCCTTGCCCAATCTGTTACCCCCGGAAACCATCCTTGTAACCATTGATGCCACTTCCTTATATACAAATATTCCGCACGTCCAGGGCCTCGCTGCGATGGAGCATTTCCTTTCATGCCGATCACCTGCCACCCTACCTAAAACCTCTTTCCTCATTACCTTAGCCAGCTTCATCCTGACCCACAACTTCTTCACTTTTGAAGGCCAGACATACCAACAATTAAAGGGAACAGCCATGGGTACCAGGATGGCCCCCTCGTATGCCAACCTATTCATGGGTCACTTAGAGGAAGCCTTCTTGGTTACACAGGTCCGCCAACCCAAAGTTTGGTACAGATTTATTGATGACATCTTCATGATCTGGACTCACAGTGAAGAAGAACTCCAGAATTTCCTCTCCAACCTCAACTCCTTTGGTTCCATCAGATTCACCTGGTCCTACTCCAAATCCCATGCCACTTTCCTTGACGTTGACCTCCACCTGTCCAATGACAAACTTCACACGTCCGTCCACATCAAACTCACCAACAAGCAACAGTACCTCCATTATGACAGCTGCCACCCATTCCACATCAAACGGTCCCTTCCCTACTGCCTAGGTCTTCATGGCAAACGAATCTGCTCCAGTCCGGAATCCCTGAATCATAACACCAACAACCCGACAACAGCTTTCGCATCCCGCAACTACCCTCCCGACCTGGTACAGAAGCAAATAACCAGAGCCACTTCCTCATCCCCTCAAACCCAGAACCCCCACAGAAGAACCACAAAAGTGCCCCACTTGTGACAGGATACTTTCCGGGACTGGACCAGACTCTGATAGTGGTTCTCCAGCAGGGATACGACTTCCTCAAATCCTGCCCTGAAATGAGATCCATCCTTCATGAAATCCTCCCCACTCCGCCAAGAGTGTCTTTCCGCCGTCCACCTAACCTTCGTAACCTGTTAGTTCATCCCTATGAAATCCCCAAACCACCTTCCCTACCCTCTGGCTCCTATCCTTGTAACCGCCCCCGGTGCAAAACCTGTCCCATGCACCCTCCCACCACCACCTACTCCAGTCCTGTAACCCGGAAGGTGTACACGATCAAAGGCAGAGCCACGTATGAAAGCACCCACGTGATTTACCAACTGACCTGCCTACACTGTGATGCATTCTATGTGGGAATGACCAGCAACAAACTGTCCATTCGCATGAATGGACACAGGCAGACAGTGTTTGTTGGTAATGAGGATCACCCTGTGGCTAAACATGCCTTGGTGCACAGCCAGCACATCTTGGCACAGTGTTACACCGTCCGGGTTATCTGGATACTCCCCACCAACACCAACCTATCCGAACTCCGGAGATGGGAACTTGCCCTTCAGTATATCCTCTCTTCTCGTTATCCGCCAGGCCTCAATCTCCGCTAATTTCAAGTTGCCGCCACTCATATATCACCTGTCTTTCAACAACTTCTTTGCCTCTACACTTCCACCTCGACTGACATCTCTGCCCAAACTCTTTGTCTTTAAATATGTCTGCCTGAGTCTGTATGTGTGGATGGATATGTGTGTGTGTGCGAGTGTATACCTGTCTTTTTTTCCCCCTAAGGTAAGTCTTTCCGCTCCCGGGATTGGAATGACTCCTTACCCTCTCCCTTAAAACCCACATCCTTTCATCTTTCCCTCTCCTTCCCTCTTTCTTGTTGAGGCAACCGTTGGTTGCGAAAGCTAGAATTTTGTGTGTATGTATGTGTTTGTTTGTGTGTCTATCGACCTGCCAGCTCTTTCCTTCGGTAAGTCACCTCATCTTTATTTTTGTATGTAACTTTTCCCACGTGGAATGTTTCCCTCTATTATATTGATATCATTAATTTGAATCCAACAATTATGTTTGTTATTGCCACTGTTGCATTGCGAAGTCTTTTCTGTCGTCTTATTTTCCTCTTTCTGTTTTTGCCAGTAGTTTCACTTTGTATTCACCTTCTCCTATTTACTGTAATCTGCTATACTATTTTATCCCGCCTATATATACTCTATAATACGTAACCCTTTTCCAAACCATAACCAAAAAAATTTATTTATTTATTTATTTATTTATTTATTTTTTTTTTTTTTTTTTGCCGCTTTCAGCACTACCGCCGCTATAATATCCACCGTTTCTAGTTCACAAACAGTTCCTTTCACAGAATGAGATTTTCACTCTGCAGCGGAGTGTGCGCTGATATGAAACTTCCTGGCAGATTAAAACTGTGTGCCCGACCGAGACTCGAACTCGGGACCTTTGCCTTTCGCGGGCAAGTGCTGTACCAACTGAGCTACCGAAGCACGACTCACGCCCGGTACTCACAGCTTTACTTCTGCCAGTACCTCGTCTCCTACCTTCCAAACTTTACAGAAGCTCTCCTGCGAACCTTGCAGAACTAGCACTCCTGAAAGAAAGGATATTGTGGAGACATGGCTTAGCCACAGCCTGGGGGATGTTTCCACAATATCCTTTCTTTCAGGAGTGCTAGTTCTGCAAGGTTCGCAGGAGAGCTTCTGTAAAGTTTGGAAGGTAGGAGACGAGGTACTGGCAGAAGTAAAGCTGTGAGTACCGGGCGTGAGTCGTGCTTTGGTAGCTCAGTTGGTAGAGCACTTGCCCGCGAAAGGCAAAGGTCCCGAGTTCGAGTCTCGGTCGGGCACACAGTTTTAATCTGCCAGGAAGTTTCATATCAGCGCACTCTCCGCTGCAGAGTGAAAATCTCATTCTGGAAACATCCCCCAGGCTGTGGCTAAGCCATGTCTCCACAATATCCTTTCTTTCAGGAGTGCTAGTTCTGCAACGTTCGCAGGAGAGCTTCTGTAAAGTTTGGAAGGTAGGAGACGAGGTACTGGCAGAAGTAAAGCTGTGAGTACCGGGCGTGAGTCGTGCTTCGGTAGCTCAGTTGGTAGAGCACTTGCCCGCGAAAGGCAAAGGTCCCGAGTTCGAGTCTCGGTCGGGCACACAGTTTTAATCTGCCAGGAAGTTTCAGTTCCTTTCACCTTTTAAACAACCATTTCGGCCAGTTCTAATAACTTTCGCTTTATTTCCATTTCCGTTTTTCCCACATCACTTATAATTTTCAGCCGCTTCCCACAAGTTTTAACGTCATTATTTCTTCGTCAGACAATTGTTAGCCTCATTTTCATAATCTGCCACCACAAAACCACTCCTTTTAATATACTACACGCAGTTTTTTCGAAATTTTCCCGAATTTCTCCGTCCTTTAACGTGTTTTGGCGGCAACACAACCACCTAACCTTTATGCACATCGTTGTCTACCAACCCGAGTCCAACATAGCCCAGCTGTAACCAACGCCTTTTCGCCTTTTTTCATTCCAGACCTCCACTTACTTTCCAGTTCACCTTTATCTCTCCCCATATATTATTATTTTCATTTCACCTCATGTTACACTTTCCACCTTCTAATACCATGTCACCCTCACAACACCCCCACAACAACCCCATTAAGTTTTATTTACATTCCCTCCGCAAACATGCCTTCGCCCTAGCCAGATTACGCTCCCATATTCTGTTTTCTCAGGCTTGTCTGACATTTGGTATTACCCCCAAAGGCCTCACACTTAAAGTTCCCATCTCTGGCTGCAACCCTTCCTTCCATCAGTCCCTATACCAGTTCCAAACTGAACAATCCGTTGCCCTCACCCACCTAATCCTTCACCTACACATCAACTCAGCCAATGAACACACCCGTCAACTCCTATCCTTAATAAAAGTCCTGAATCTTTCCTCTCCCACATCCACACCGGCTGTTCAGAGCATCCTCCTACAGGCCAACCGTAAATTAGAACAGCATGCCACCATCCACCTCAAAAAACTATCCAATCTCCTGGTTTCCCACCTCCGGAAAGGCAACTCACTCACCCTTCACAACCTTTCCAGCAAACCTCAACCTCCTCTCATTGCACACAAACCCAGTCTCTCCCATCTACTCAATCTCCCACTTCCAGCTCCACTCCCTCCAAAACCTCAAAATTCCGATCAACACAATCTGGAACCACAACACCCTAATTCAGTAGTTACCCTTTCCTCCAAACCTCTCTCCCAATCCGAAACCTCTGTCCTATCCAAAGGCCTTACCTTCAGCCCCACTCCCAGATTCAACCAAACAGCCCTCGTCAAAGATTTACTGTCCTACACCTGTACTCTCTGCTGGAAATATCACTTTGCCACGAAGAAAAATGATCCTAACCCTACTCCTAATGATCCAACTCCCCAAGACACCATCCAAATTGAACCCTGCCTGGAACAGTTCCGTCCTCCGTCACAGCGGGAACCACCTCCTCTTCCTCAAAATCACCCTCTCCAAACCTTCCAGGAATTTCTGACTTCCAGCCTTGCATCTCAATCCTTCTTAAAAAAAATTAATCCTACACCCAACATCACCACTGCTGAAGCCCAGGCTATCCGTGATCTGAAGGCTGACTGATCCATCGTCATTCTTCCGGCGGACAAGGGTTCCACAACCGTGGTACTTGATTGTCGGGAGTATGTGGCTGAGGGACTGCGACAGCTTTCAGACAACACCACATACTAAGTTTGCCAAGGTAACCCCATTTCCGATGTCCAGACGGAGCTTCAAGGAATCCTCAGAACCTGAGGCCCCCTGCAAAACCTTTCACCTGACTCCATCAACCTCCTGACCCCACCGACACCCCGCACCCCTACCTTCTACCTTCTTCCTAAAATCCGCAAACCCAATCGTCCCGGCCGCCCCATTGTAGCTGGTTACCAAGCCCCCACAGAACATATATCTGCCTACGTAGATCAACACCTTCAACCCATTACATGCAGTCTCCCATCCTTCATCAAAGACACCAACCACATCCTTGAACGCCTGGAATCCTTACCCAATCTGTTACCCCCGGAAACCATCCTTGTAACCATTGATGCCACTTCCTTATACACAAATATTCCGCATGTCCAGGGCCTCGCTGCGATGCAGTATTTCCATTCACGCTGATCATCTGCCACCCTACCTAAAACCTCTTTCCTCATTACCTTAGCCAGCTTCATCCTGACCCACAACTTCTTCACTTTTGAAGGCCAGACATACCAACAATTAAAGGGGACAGCCATGGGTACCAGGATGGCCCCCTCGTACGCCAACCTATTCATGGGTCACTTAGAGGAAGCCTTCTTGGTTACCCAGGTCTGCCAACCCAAAGTTTGGTACAGATTTATTGATGACATCTTCATGATCTGGACTCACAGTGAAGAAGAACTCCAGAATTTCCTCTCCAACCTCAACTCCTATGGTTCCATCAGATTCACCCGGTCCTACTCCAAATCCCATGCCACTTTCCTTGACGTTGACCTCCACCTGTCCAATGGCCAACTTCACACGTCCGTCCACATCAAACCCACCAACAAGCAACAGTACCTCCATTATGACAGCTGCCACCCATTCCACATCAAACGGTCCCTTCCCTACAGCCTAGGTCTTCGTGGCAAACGAATCAGCTCCAGTCCGGAATCCCTGAATCATTACACGAACAACCTGACAACAGCTTTCGCATCCCACAACTACCCTCCCGAGCTGGTACAGAAGCAAATAACCAGAGCCACTTCCTCATCCCCTCAAACCCAGAATCCCCCACAGAAGAACCACAAAAGTGCCCCACTTGTGACAGGATACTTTCCGGGACTGGACCAGACTCTGAATGTCGCTCTCCAGCAGGGATACGACTTCCTCAAATCCTGCCCTGAAATGAGATCCATCCTTCATGAAATCCTCCCCACTCCGCCAAGAGTGTCTTTCCGCCGTCCACCTAACCTTCGTAACCTGTTAGTTCATCCCTATGAAATCCCCAAACCACCTTCCCTACCCTCTGGCTCCTATCCTTGTAACCGCCCCCGGTGCAAAACCTGTCCCATGCACCCTCCCACCACCACCTACTCCAGTCCTGTAACCCGGAAGGTGTACACGATCAAACGCAGAGCCACGTGTGAAAGCACCCACGTGATTTACCAACTGACCTGCCTACACTGTGATGCATTCTATGTGGGAATGACCAGCAACAAACTGTCCATTCGCATGAATGGACACAGGCAGACAGTGTTTGTTGGTAATGAGGATCACCCTGTGGCTAAACATGCCTTGGTGCACAGCCAGCACATCTTGGCACAGTGTTACACTGTCCGGGTTATCTGGATACTCCCCACCAACACCAACCTATCCGAACTCCGGAGATGGGAACTTGCCCTTCAGTATATCCTCTCTTCTCGTTATCCGCCAGGCCTCAATCTCCGCTAATTTCAAGTTGCCGCCACTCATATATCACCTGTCCTTCAACAACTTCTTTGCCTCTACACTTCCACCTCGACTGACATCTCTGCCCAAACTCTTTGTCTTTAAATATGTCTGCCTGTGTCTGAATGTGTGGATGGATATGTGTGTGTGCGAGTGTATACCTGTACTTTTTTCCCCCTAAGGTAAGTCTTTCTGCTCCCGGGATTGGAATGACTCCTTACCCTCTCCCTTAAAACCCACATCTTTTCATCTTTCCCTCTCCTTCCCTCTTTCCTGATGAGGCAACCGTTGGTTGCGAAAGCTAGAATTTTGTGTGTATGTTTGTGTTTGTTTGTGTGTCTATCGACCTGCCAGCACTTTCGTTCGGTAAGTCACCTCATCTTTATTTTTATATGTAATTTTTCCCACGTGGAATGTTTCCCTCTATTATATTGATATCATTAATTTGAATCCAACAATTACGTTTGTTATTGTCACTGTTGCATTTCGAAATCTTTTCTGTCGTCGTATTTTCCTCTTTCCGTTTTTGCCAGTAGTTTCACTTTGTATTCACCTTCTCCTTTTTACCGTAATCTGCTATACTATTTTATCCCGCCTATATATACTCTATAATACGTAACCCACTTCCAAACCATAACCAAATTTTTTTTTTTTTTTTTTTTTTTTTTGCCGCTTTCAGCACTACCGCCGCTATAATATCCACCGTTTCTAGTTCACAAACAGTTCCTTTCACCTTTTAAACAACCACTTCGGCCAGTTCTAATAACTTTCGCTTTATTTCCATTTCCGTTTTTCCCACATCACTTATAATTTTTAGCCGCTTCCCACAAGTTTTAACGTCATTATTTCTTCGTCAGACAATTGTTAGTCTCATTTTCATAATCTGCCACCACAAAACCACTCCTTTTAATATACTACACGCAGTTTTTTCGAAATTTTCCCGAATTTCTCCGTCCTTTAACGTGTTTTGGCGGCAACACAACCACCTAACCTTTATGCACATCGTTGTCTACCAACCTGAGTCCAACATAGCCCAGCTGTAACCAACACCTTTTCGCCTTTTTTCATTCCAGACCTCCACTTACTTTCCAGTTCACCTTTATCTCTCCCCATATATTATTATTTTCATTTTCATTTCACCTCATGTTACATTTTCCACCTTCTAATACCATGTCACCCTCACAACACCCCCACAACAACCCCGTTAAGTTTTATTTATATTCCCTCCGCAAACATGCCTTCGCCCTAGCCAGATTACGCTCCCATATTCTATTTTCTCAGGCTTGTCTGACATTTGGCATTACCCCCAAAGGCCTCACACTTACAGTTTCCATCTCTGGCTGCAACCTTTCCTTCCATCAGTCATTATACCAGTTCCAAACTGAACAATCCATTGCCCTCACCCATCCAATCCTTCACCTACACATCAACTCAGCCAATGAACACACCCGTCAACTCCTATCCTTAATAAAAGTCTTTAATCTTTCCTCTCCCACATCCACACCGGCTGTTCAGAGCATCCTCCTACAGGCCAACCGTAAATTAGAACAGCATGCCACCCTCCACCTCAAAAAACTATCCAATCTCCTGGTTTCCCACCTCCGGAAAGGCAACTCACTCACCCTTCACAACCTTTCCAGCAAACCTCAACCTCCTCTCATTGCACACAAACCCAGTCTCTCCCATCTACTCAATCTCCCACTTCCAGCTCCACTCCCTCCAAAACCTCAAAATTCCGATCAACACAATCTGGAACCACAACACCCTAATTCAGTAGTTACCCTTTCCTCCAAACCCCTCTCCCAATCCGAAACCTCTGTCCTATCCAAAGGCCTTACCTTCAGCCCCACTCCCAGATTCAACCAAACAGCCCTCGTCAAAGATTTACTGTCCTACACCCGTACTCTCTGCTGGAAATATCACTTTGCCACGAAGAAAAATGATCCTAACCCTACTCCTAATGATCCAACTCCCCAAGACACCATCCAAATTGAACCCTGCCTGGAACAGTTCCGTCCTCCGTCACAGCGGGACCCACCTCCTCTTCCTCAAAATCACCCTCTCCAAACCTTCCAGGAATTTCTGACTTCCAGCCTTGCATCTCAATCCTTCTTAAAAAACCTTAATCCTACACCCAACATCACCACTGCTGAAACCCAGGCTATCCGTGATCTGAAGGCTGACTGATCCATCGTCATTCTTCCGGCGGACAAGGGTTCCACGACCGTGGTACTTGATTGTCGGGAGTATGTGGCTGAGGGACTGCGTCAGCTTTCAGACAACACCACATACTAAGTTTGCCAAGGTAACCCCATTCCCGATGTCCAGGCGGAGCATCAAGGAATCCTCAGAACCTTAGGCCCCCTGCAAAACCTTTCACCTGACTCCATCAACCTCCTGACCCCACCGACACCCCGCACCCCTACCTTCTACCTTCTTCCTAAAATCCACAAACCCAATCATCCCGGCCGCCCCATTGTAGCTGGTTACCAAGCCCCCACAGAACGTATATCTGCCTACGTAGATCAACACCTTCAACCCATTACATGCAATCTCCCATCCTTCATCAAAGACACCAACCACTTCCCTGAACGCCTGGAATCCTTACCCAATCTGTTACCCCTGGAAACCATCCTTGTAACCATTGATGCCACTTCCTTATACACAAATATTCCGCACGTCCAGAGCCTCGCTGCGATACAGTATTTCCATTCACGCTGATCACTTGCCACCCTACCTAAAACCTCTTTCCTCATTACCTTAGCCAGCTTCATCCTGACCCACAACTTCTTCACTTTTGAAGGCCTGACATACCAACAATTAAAGGGGACAGCCATGGGTACCAGGATGGCCCCCTCGTACGCCAACCTATTCATGGTTCGCTTAGAGGAAGCCTTCTTGGTTACCCAGGTCTGCCAACCCAAAGTTTGGTACAGATTTATTGATGACATCTTCATGATCTGGACTCACAGTGAAGAAGAACTCCAGAATTTCCTCTCCAACCTCAACTCCTTTGGTTCCATCAGATTCACCTGGTCCTACTCCAAATCCCATGCCACTTTCCTTGACGTTGACCTCCACCTGTCCAATGGCCAACTTCACACGTCCGTCCACATCAAACCCACCAACAAGCAACAGTACCTCCATTATGACAGCTGCCACCCATTCCACATCAAACGGTCCCTTCCCTACAGCCTAGGTCTTCGTGGCAAACGAATCAGCTCCAGTCCGGAATCCCTGAATCATTACACGAACAACCTGACAACAGCTTTCGCATCCCACAACTACCCTCCCGAGCTGGTACAGAAGCAAATAACCAGAGCCACTTCCTCATCCCCTCAAACCCAGAATCCCCCACAGAAGAACCACAAAAGTGCCCCACTTGTGACAGGATACTTTCCGGGACTGGACCAGACTCTGAATGTGGCTCTCCAGCAGGGATACGACTTCCTCAAATCCTGCCCTGAAATGAGATCCATCCTTCATGAAATCCTCCCCACTCCGCCAAGAGTGTCTTTCCGCCGTCCACCTAACCTTCGTAACCTGTTAGTTCATCCCTATGAAATCCCCAAACCACCTTCCCTACCCTCTGGCTCCTATCCTTGTAACCGCCCCCGGTGCAAAACCTGTCCCATGCACCCTCCCACCACCACCTACTCCAGTCCTGTAACCCGGAAGGTGTACACGATCAAACGCAGAGCCACGTGTGAAAGCACCCACGTGATTTACCAACTGACCTGCCTACACTGTGATGCATTCTATGTGGGAATGACCAGCAACAAACTGTCCATTCGCATGAATGGACACAGGCAGACAGTGTTTGTTGGTAATGAGGATCACCCTGTGGCTAAACATGCCTTGGTGCACAGCCAGCACATCTTGGCACAGTGTTACACTGTCCGGGTTATCTGGATACTCCCCACCAACACCAACCTATCCGAACTCCGGAGATGGGAACTTGCCCTTCAGTATATCCTCTCTTCTCGTTATCCGCCAGGCCTCAATCTCCGCTAATTTCAAGTTGCCGCCACTCATACCTCACCTGTCCTTCAACAACTTCTTTGCCTCTACACTTCCACCTCGACTGACATCTCTGCCCAAACTCTTTGTCTTTAAATATGTCTGCCTGTGTCTGAATGTGTGGATGGATATGTGTGTGTGCGAGTGTATACCTGTACTTTTTTCCCCCTAAGGTAAGTCTTTCTGCTCCCGGGATTGGAATGACTCCTTACCCTCTCCCTTAAAACCCACATCTTTTCATCTTTCCCTCTCCTTCCCTCTTTCCTGATGAGGCAACCGTTGGTTGCGAAAGCTAGAATTTTGTGTGTATGTTTGTGTTTGTTTGTGTGTCTATCGACCTGCCAGCACTTTCGTTCGGTAAGTCACCTCATCTTTATTTTTATATGTAATTTTTCCCACGTGGAATGTTTCCCTCTATTATATTGATATCATTAATTTGAATCCAACAATTACGTTTGTTATTGTCACTGTTGCATTTCGAAATCTTTTCTGTCGTCGTATTTTCCTCTTTCCGTTTTTGCCAGTAGTTTCACTTTGTATTCACCTTCTCCTTTTTACCGTAATCTGCTATACTATTTTATCCCGCCTATATATACTCTATAATACGTAACCCACTTCCAAACCATAACCAAATTTTTTTTTTTTTTTTTTTTTTTTTGCCGCTTTCAGCACTACCGCCGCTATAATATCCACCGTTTCTAGTTCACAAACAGTTCCTTTCACCTTTTAAACAACCACTTCGGCCAGTTCTAATAACTTTCGCTTTATTTCCATTTCCGTTTTTCCCACATCACTTATAATTTTTAGCCGCTTCCCACAAGTTTTAACGTCATTATTTCTTCGTCAGACAATTGTTAGCCTCATTTTCATAATCTGCCACCACAAAACCACTCCTTTTAATATACTACACGCAGTTTTTTCGAAATTTTCCCGAATTTCTCCGTCCTTTAACGTGTTTTGGCGGCAACACAACCACCTAACCTTTATGCACATCGTTGTCTACCAACCCGAGTCCAACATAGCCCAGCTGTAACCAACACCTTTTCGCCTTTTTTCATTCCAGACCTCCACTTACTTTCCAGTTCACCTTTATCTCTCCCCATATATTATTATTTTCATTTTCATTTCACCTCATGTTACATTTTCCACCTTCTAATACCATGTCACCCTCACAACACCCCCACAACAACCCCATTAAGTTTTATTTATATTCCCTCCGCAAACATGCCTTCGCCCTAGCCAGATTACGCTCCCATATTCTATTTTCTCAGGCTTGTCTGACATTTGGCATTACCCCCAAAGGCCTCACACTTACAGTTTCCATCTCTGGCTGCAACCTTTCCTTCCATCAGTCATTATACCAGTTCCAAACTGAACAATCCATTGCCCTCACCCATCCAATCCTTCACCTACACATCAACTCAGCCAATGAACACACCCGTCAACTCCTATCCTTAATAAAAGTCTTTAATCTTTCGTCTCCCACATCCACACCGGCTGTTCAGAGCATCCTCCTACAGGCCAACCGTAAATTAGAACAGCATGCCACCCTCCACCTCAAAAAACTATCCAATCTCCTGGTTTCCCACCTCCGGAAAGGCAACTCACTCACCCTTCACAACCTTTCCAGCAAACCTCAACCTCCTCTCATTGCACACAAACCCAGTCTCTCCCATCTACTCAATCTCCCACTTCCAGCTCCACTCCCTCCAAAACCTCAAAATTCCGATCAACACAATCTGGAACCACAACACCCTAATTCAGTAGTTACCCTTTCCTCCAAACCTCTCTCCCAATCCGAAACCTCTGTCCTATCCAAAGGCCTTACCTTCAGCCCCACTCCCAGATTCAACCAAACAGCCCTCGTCAAAGATTTACTGTCCTACACCCGTACTCTCTGCTGGAAATATCACTTTGCCACGAAGAAAAATGATCCTAACCCTACTCCTAATGATCCAACTCCCCAAGACACCATCCAAATTGAACCCTGCCTGGAACAGTTCCGTCCTCCATCACAGCGGGACCCACCTCCTCTTCCTCAAAATCACCCTCTCCAAACCTTCCAGGAATTTCTGACTTCCAGCTTTGCATCTCAATCCTTCTTAAAAAACCTTAATCCTACACCCAACATCACCACTGCTGAAACCCAGGCTATCCGTGATCTGAAGGCTGACTGATCCATCGTCATTCTTCCGGCGGACAAGGGTTCCACGACCGTGGTACTTGATTGTCGGGAGTATGTGGCTGAGGGACTGCGTCAGCTTTCAGACAACACCACATACTAAGTTTGCCAAGGTAACCCCATTCCCGATGTCCAGGCGGAGCATCAAGGAATCCTCAGAACCTTAGGCCCCCTGCAAAACCTTTCACCTGACTCCATCAACCTCCTGACCCCACCGACACCCCGCACCCCTACCTTCTACCTTCTTCCTAAAATCCACAAACCCAATCATCCCGGCCGCCCCATTGTAGCTGGTTACCAAGCCCCCACAGAACGTATATCTGCCTACGTAGATCAACACCTTCAACCCATTACATGCAGTCTCCCATCCTTCATCAAAGACACCAACCACTTCCCTGAACGCCTGGAATCCTTACCCAACCTGTTACCCCTGGAAACCATCCTTGTAACCATTGATGCCACTTCCTTATACACAAATATTCCGCACGTCCAGAGCCTCGCTGCGATGCAGTATTTCCATTCACGCTGATCACTTGCCACCCTACCTAAAACCTCTTTCCTCATTACCTTAGCCAGCTTCATCCTGACCCACAACTTCTTCACTTTTGAAGGCCTGACATACCAACAATTAAAGGGGACAGCCATGGGTACCAGGATGGCCCCCTCGTACGCCAACCTATTCATGGTTCGCTTAGAGGAAGCCTTCTTGGTTACCCAGGTCTGCCAACCCAAAGTTTGGTACAGATTTATTGATGACATCTTCATGATCTGGACTCACAGTGAAGAAGAACTCCAGAATTTCCTCTCCAACCTCAACTCCTTTGGTTCCATCAGATTCACCTGGTCCTACTCCAAATCCCATGCCACTTTCCTTGACGTTGACCTCCACCTGTCCAATGGCCAACTTCACACGTCCGTCCACATCAAACCCACCAACAAGCAACAGTACCTCCATTATGACAGCTGCCACCCATTCCACATCAAACGGTCCCTTCCCTACAGCCTAGGTCTTCGTGGCAAACGAATCAGCTCCAGTCCGGAATCCCTGAATCATTACACCAACAACCTGACAACAGCTTTCGCATCCCGCAACTACCCTCCCGACCTGGTACAGAAGCAAAAAACCAGAGCCACTTCCTCATCCCCTCAAACCCAGAATCCCCCACAGAAGAACCACAAAAGTGCCCCACTTGTGACAGGATACTTTCCGGGACTGGACCAGACTCTGAATGTGGCCCTCCAGCAGGGATACGACTTCCTCAAATCCTGCCCTGAAATGAGATCCATCCTTCATGAAATCCTCCCCACTCCACCAAGAGTGTCTTTCCGCCGTCCACCTAACCTTCGTAACCTGTTAGTTCATCCCTATGAAATCCCCAAACCACCTTCCCTACCCTCTGGCTCCTATCCTTGTAACCGCCCCCGGTGCAAAACCTGTCCCATGCACCCTCCCACCACCACCTACTCCAGTCCTGTGACCCGGAAGGTGTACACGATCAAACGCAGAGCCACGTGTGAAAGCACCCACGTGATTTACCAACTGACCTGCCTACACTGTGATGCATTCTATGTGGGAATGACCAGCAACAAACTGTCCATTCGCATGAATGGACACAGGCAGACAGTGTTTGTTGGTAATGAGGATCACCCTGTGGCTAAACATGCCTTGGTGCACAGCCAGCACATCTTGGCACAGTGTTACACTGTCCGGGTTATCTGGATACTCCCCACCAACACCAACCTATCCGAACTCCGGAGATGGGAACTTGCCCTTCAGTATATCCTCTCTTCTCGTTATCCGCCAGGCCTCAATCTCCGCTAATTTCAAGTTGCCGCCACTCATACCTCACCTGTCTTTCAACAACTTCTTTGCCTCTACACTTCCACCTCGACTGACATCTCTGCCCAAAC
Source organism: Schistocerca piceifrons (assembly GCF_021461385.2). Taxonomy (NCBI): domain Eukaryota; kingdom Metazoa; phylum Arthropoda; class Insecta; order Orthoptera; family Acrididae; genus Schistocerca; species Schistocerca piceifrons. The sequence goes on along the minus strand of NC_060138.1, from coordinate 1,019,698,876 downwards.
TCTTTGTCTTTAAATATGTCTGCCTGTGTCTGTATGTGTGGATGGATATGTGTGTGTGTGCGAGTGTATACCTGTCCTTTTTTCCCCCTAAGGTAAGTCTTTCCGCTCCCGGGATTGAAATGACTCCTTACCCTCTCCCTTAAAACCCACATCCTTTCATCTTTCCCTCTCCTTCCCTCTTTCCTGATGAGGCAACCGTTGGTTGCGAAAGCTAGAATTTTGTGTGTATGTTTGTGTTTGTTTGTGTGTCTATCGACCTGCCAGCGCTTTCGTTCGGTAAGTCACCTCATCTTTATTTTTATATGTAATTTTTCCCACGTGGAATGTTTCCCTCTATTATATTGATATCATTAATTTGAATCCAACAATTACGTTTGTTCTTGTCACTGTTGCATTTCGAAATCTTTTCTGTCGTCATATTTTCCTCTTTCTGTTTTTGCCAGTAGTTTCACTTTGTATTCACCTTCTCCTTTTTACCGTAATCTGCTATACTATTTTATCCCGCCTATATATACTCTATAATACGTAACCCACTTCCAAACCATAACCAAAAAAAATTTTTTTTTTTTTTTTTTTGCCGCTTTCAGCACTACCGCCGCTATAATATCCACCGTTTCTAGTTCACAAACAGTTCCTTTCACCTTTTAAACAACCATTTCGGCCAGTTCTAATAACTTTCGCTTTATTTCCATTTCCGTTTTTCCCACATCACTTATAATTTTTAGCCGCTTCCCACAAGTTTTAACGTCATTATTTCTTCGTCAGACAATTGTTAGCCTCATTTTCATAATCTGCCACCACAAAACCACTCCTTTTAATATACTACACGCAGTTTTTTCGAAATTTTCCCGAATTTCTCCGTCCTTTAACGTGTTTTAGCGGCAACACAACCACCTAACCTTTATGCACATCGTTGTCTACCAACCCAAGTCCAACATAGCCCAGCTGTAACCAACACCTTTTCGCCTTTTTTCATTCCAGACCTCCACTTACTTTCCAGTTCACCTTTATCTCTCCCCATATATTTTTTTTTCATTTTCATTTCACCTCATGTTACACTTTCCACCTTCTAATACCATGTCCCCCTCACAACACCCCCACAACAACCCCATTAAGTTTTATTTACATTCCCTCCGCAAACATGCCTTCGCCCTAGCCAGATTACGCTCCCATATTCTATTTTCTCAGGCTTGTCTGACATTTGGCATTACCCCCAAAGGCCTCACACTTACAGTTTCCATCTCTGGCTGCAACCTTTCCTTCCATCAGTCATTATACCAGTTCCAAACTGAACAATCCATTGCCCTCACCCACCTAATCCTTCACCTACACATCAACTCAGCCAATGAACACACCCGTCAACTCCTATCCTTAATAAAAGTCTTTAATCTTTCGTCTCCCACATCCACACCGGCTGTTCAGAGCATCCTCCTACAGGCCAACCGTAAATTAGAACAGCATGCCACCCTCCACCTCAAAAAACTATCCAATCTTCTGGTTTCCCACCTCCGGAAAGGCAACTCACTCACACTTCACAACCTTTCCAGCAAACCTCAACCTCCTCTCATTGCACACAAACCCAGTCTCTCCCATCTACTCAATCTCCCACTTCCAGCTCCACTCCCTCCAAAACCTCAAAATTCCGATCAACACAATCTGGAACCACAACACCCTAATTCAGTAGTTACCCTTTCCTCCAAACCTCTCTCCCAATCCGAAACCTCTGTCCTATCCAAAGGCCTTACCTTCAGCCCCACTCCCAGATTCAAGCAAACAGCCCTCGTCAATGATTTACTGTCCTACACCTGTACTCTCTGCTGGAAATATCACTTTGCCACGAAGAAAAATGATCCTAACCCTACTCCTAATGATCCAACTCCCCAAGACACCATCCAAATTGAACCCTGCCTGGAACAGTTCCGTCCTCCGTCACAGCGGGACCCACCTCCTCTTCCTCAAAATCACCCTCTCCAAACCTTCCAGGAATTTCTGACTTCCAGCCTTGCATCTCAATCCTTCTTAAAAAACCTTAATCCTACACCCAACATCACCACTGCTGAAGCCCAGGCTATCCGTGATCTGAAGGCTGACTGATCCATCATCATTCTTCCGGCGGACAAGGGTTCCACGACCGTGGTACTTGATTGTCGGGAGTATGTGGCTGAGGGACTGCGTCAGCTTTCAGACAACACCACATACTAAGTTTGCCAAGGTAACCCCATTCCCGATGTCCAGGCGGAGCTTCAAGGAATCCTCAGAACCTTAGGCCCCCTGCAAAACCTTTCACTTGACTCCATCAACCTCCTGACCCCACCGACACCCCGCACCCCTACCTTCTACCTTCTTCCTAAAATCCACAAACCCAATCATCCCGGCCGCCCCATTGTAGCTGGTTACCAAGCCCACACAGAACGTATATCTGCCTACGTAGATCAACACCTTCAACCCATTACATGCAGTCTCCCATCCTTCATCAAAGACACCAACCACTTCCCTGAACGCCTGGAATCCTTACCCAATCTGTTACCCCTGGAAACCATCCTTGTAACCATTGATGCCACTTCCTTATACACAAATATTCCGCACGTCCAGGGCCTCGCTGCGATGCAGTATTTCCATTCACGCTGATCACTTGCCACCCTACCTAAAACCTCTTTCCTCATTACCTTAGCCAGCTTCATCCTGACCCACAACTTCTTCACTTTTGAAGGCCAGACATACCAACAATTAAAGGGGACAGCCATGGGTACCAGGATGGCCCCCTCGTACGCCAACCTATTCATGGTTCGCTTAGAGGAAGCCTTCTTGGTTACCCAGGTCTGCCAACCCAAAGTTTGGTACAGATTTATTGATGACATCTTCATGATCTGGACTCACAGTGAAGAAGAACTCCAGAATTTCCTCTCCAACCTCAACTCCTTTGGTTCCATCAGATTCACCTGGTCCTACTCCAAATCCCATGCCACTTTCCTTGACGTTGACCTCCACCTGTCCAATGGCCAACTTCACACGTCCGTCCACATCAAACCCACCAACAAGCAACAGTACCTCCATTATGACAGCTGCCACCCATTCCACATCAAACGGTCCCTTCCCTACAGCCTAGGTCTTCGTGGCAAACGAATCAGCTCCAGTCCGGAATCCCTGAATCATTACACCAACAACCTGACAACAGCTTTCGCATCCCGCAACTACCCTCCCGACCTGGTACAGAAGCAAAAAACCAGAGCCACTTCCTCATCCCCTCAAACCCAGAATCCCCCACAGAAGAACCACAAAAGTGCCCCACTTGTGACAGGATACTTTCCGGGACTGGACCAGACTCTGAATGTGGCCCTCCAGCAGGGATACGACTTCCTCAAATCCTGCCCTGAAATGAGATCCATCCTTCATGAAATCCTCCCCACTCCACCAAGAGTGTCTTTCCGCCGTCCACCTAACCTTCGTAACCTGTTAGTTCATCCCTATGAAATCCCCAAACCACCTTCCCTACCCTCTGGCTCCTATCCTTGTAACCGCCCCCGGTGCAAAACCTGTCCCATGCACCCTCCCACCACCACCTACTCCAGTCCTGTAACCCGGAAGGTGTACACGATCAAACGCAGAGCCACGTGTGAAAGCACCCACGTGATTTACCAACTGACCTGCCTACACTGTGATGCATTCTATGTGGGAATGACCAGCAACAAACTGTCCATTCGCATGAATGGACACAGGCAGACAGTGTTTGTTGGTAATGAGGATCACCCTGTGGCTAAACATGCCTTGGTGCACAGCCAGCACATCTTGGCACAGTGTTACACTGTCCGGGTTATCTGGATACTCCCCACCAACACCAACCTATCCGAACTCCGGAGATGGGAACTTGCCCTTCAGTATATCCTCTCTTCTCGTTATCCGCCAGGCCTCAATCTCCGCTAATTTCAAGTTGCCGCCACTCATACCTCACCTGTCTTTCAACAACTTCTTTGCCTCTACACTTCCACCTCGACTGACATCTCTGCCCAAACTCTTTGTCTTTAAATATGTCTGCCTGTGTCTGTATGTGTGGATGGATATGTGTGTGTGTGCGAGTGTATACCTGTCCTTTTTTCCCCCTAAGGTAAGTCTTTCCGCTCCCGGGATTGGAATGACTCCTTACCCTCTCCCTTAAAACCCACATCCTTTCATCTTTCCCTCTCCTTCCCTCTTTCCTGATGAGGCAACCGTTGGTTGCGAAAGCTAGAATTTTGTGTGTATGTTTGTGTTTGTTTGTGTGTCTATCACCCTGCCAGCGCTTTCCTTCGGTAAGTCACCTCATCTTTATTTTTATATGTAATTTTTCCCATGTGGAATGTTTCCCTCTATTATATTGATATCATTAATTTGAATCCAACAATTACGTTTGTTCTTGTCACTGTTGCATTTCGAAATCTTTTCTGTCGTCATATTTTCCTCTTTCTGTTTTTGCCAGTAGTTTCACTTTGTATTCACCTTCTCCTTTTTACCGTAATCTGCTATACTATTTTATCCCGCCTATATATACTCTATAATACGTAACCCACTTCCAAACCATAACCAAAAAAATTTTTTTTTTTTTTTTTTTTTGCCGCTTTCAGCACTACCGCCGCTATAATATCCACCGTTTCTAGTTCACAAACAGTTCCTTTCACCTTTTAAACAACCATTTCGGCCAGTTCTAATAACTTTCGCTTTATTTCCATTTCCGTTTTTCCCACATCACTTATAATTTTTAGCCGCTTCCCACAAGTTTTAACGTCATTATTTCTTCGTCAGACAATTGTTAGCCTCATTTTCATAATCTGCCACCACAAAACCACTCCTTTTAATATACTACACGCAGTTTTTTCGAAATTTTCCCGAATTTCTCCGTCCTTTAACGTGTTTTGGCGGCAACACAACCACCTAACCTTTATGCACATCGTTGTCTACCAACCCAAGTCCAACATAGCCCAGCTGTAACCAACACCTTTTCGCCTTTTTTCATTCCAGACCACCACTTACTTTCCAGTTCACCTTTATCTCTCCCCATATATTTTTTTTTCATTTTCATTTCACCTCATGTTACACTTTCCACCTTCTAATACCATGTCACCCTCACAACACCCCCACAACAACCCCATTAAGTTTTATTTACATTCCCTCCGCAAACATGCCTTCGCCCTAGCCAGATTACGCTCCCATATTCTATTTTCTCAGGCTTGTCTGACATTTGGCATTACCCCCAAAGGCCTCACACTTACAGTTTCCATCTCTGGCTGCAACCTTTCCTTCCATCAGTCATTATACCAGTTCCAAACTGAACAATCCATTGCCCTCACCCACCTAATCCTTCACCTACACATCAACTCAGCCAATGAACACACCCGTCAACTCCTATCCTTAATAAAAGTCCTTAATCTTTCCTCTCCCACATCCACACCGGCTGTTCAGAGCATCCTCCTACAGGCCAACCGTAAATTAGAACAGCATGCCACCATCCACCTCAAAAAACTATCCAATCTCCTGGTTTCCCACCTCCGGAAAGGCAACTCACTCACCCTTCACAACCTTTCCAGCAAACCTCAACCTCCTCTCATTGCACACAAACCCAGTCTCTCCCATCTACTCAATCTCCCACTTCCAGCTCCACTCCCTCCAAAACCTCAAAATTCCGATCAACACAATCTGGAACCACAACACCCTAATTCAGTAGTTACCCTTTCCTCCAAACCTCTCTCCCAATCCGAAACCTCTGTCCTATCCAAAGGCCTTACCTTCAGCCCCACTCCCAGATTCAACCAAACAGCCCTCGTCAAAGATTTACTGTCCTACACCTGTACTCTCTGCTGGAAATATCACTTTGCCACGAAGAAAAATGATCCTAACCCTACTCCTAATGATCCAACTCCCCAAGACACCATCCAAATTGAACCCTGCCTGGAACAGTTCCGTCCTCCGTCACAGCGGGACCCACCTCCTCTTCCTCAAAATCACCCTCTCCAAACCTTCCAGGAATTTCTGACTTCCAGCCTTGCATCTCAATCCTTCTTAAAAAACCTTAATCCTACACCCAACATCACCACTGCTGAAGCCCAGGCTATCCGTGATATGAAGGCTGACTGATCCATCGTCATTCTTCCGGCGGACAAGGGTTCCACGACCGTGGTACTTGATTGTCGGGAGTATGTGGCTGAGGGACTGCGTCAGCTTTCAGACAACACCACATACTAAGTTTGCCAAGGTAACCCCATTCCCGATGTCCAGGCGGAGCTTCAAGGAATCCTCAGAACCTTAGGCCCCCTGCAAAACCTTTCACTTGACTCCATCAACCTCCTGACCCCACCGACACCCCGCACCCCTACCTTCTACCTTCTTCCTAAAATCCACAAACCCAATCATCCCGGCCGCCCCATTGTAGCTGGTTACCAAGCCCCCACAGAACGTATATCTGCCTACGTAGATCAACACCTTCAACCCATTACATGCAGTCTCCCATCCTTCATCAAAGACACCAACCACTTCCCTGAACGCCTGGAATCCTTACCCAATCTGTTACCCCTGGAAACCATCCTTGTAACCATTGATGCCACTTCCTTATACACAAATATTCCGCACGTCCAGGGCCTCGCTGCGATGCAGTATTTCCATTCACGCTGATCACTTGCCACCCTACCTAAAACCTCTTTCCTCATTACCTTAGCCAGCTTCATCCTGACCCACAACTTCTTCACTTTTGAAGGCCAGACATACCAACAATTAAAGGGGACAGCCATGGGTACCAGGATGGCCCCCTCGTACGCCAACCTATTCATGGGTCGCTTAGAGGAAGCCTTCTTGGTTACCCAGGTCTGCCAACCCAAAGTTTGGTACAGATTTATTGATGACATCTTCATGATCTGGACTCACAGTGAAGAAGAACTCCAGAATTTCCTCTCCAACCTCAACTCCTTTGGTTCCATCAGATTCACCTGGTCCTACTCCAAATCCCATGCCACTTTCCTTGACGTTGACCTCCACCTGTCCAATGGCAAACTTCACACATCCGTCCACATCAAACCCACCAACAAGCAACAGTACCTCCATTATGACAGCTGCCACCCATTCCACATCAAACGGTCCCTTCCCTACAGCCTAGGTCTTCGTGGCAAACGAATCAGCTCCAGTCCAGAATCCCTGAATCATTACACCAACAACCTGACAACAGCTTTCGCATCCCGCAACTACCCTCCCGACCTGGTACAGAAGCAAAAAACCAGAGCCACTTCCTCATCCCCTCAAACCCAGAATCCCCCACAGAAGAACCACAAAAGTGCCCCACTTGTGACAGGATACTTTCCGGGACTGGACCAGACTCTGAATGTGGCCCTCCAGCAGGGATACGACTTCCTCAAATCCTGTCCTGAAATGAGATCCATCCTTCATGAAATCCTCCCCACTCCACCAAGAGTGTCTTTCCGCCGTCCACCTAACCTTCGTAACCTGTTAGTTCATCCCTATGAAATCCCCAAACCACCTTCCCTACCCTCTGGCTCCTATCCTTGTAACCGCCCCCGCTGCAAAACCTGTCCCATGCACCCTCCCACCACCACCTACTCCAGTCCTGTAACCCGGAAGGTGTACACGATCAAAGGCAGAGCCACGTGTGAAAGCACCCACGTGATTTACCAACTGACCTGCCTACACTGTGATGCATTCTATGTGGGAATGACCAGCAACAAACTGTCCATTCGCATGAATGGACACAGGCAGACAGTGTTTGTTGGTAATGAGGATCACCCTGTGGCTAAACATGCCTTGGTGCACAGCCAGCACATCTTGGCACAGTGTTACACCGTCCGGGTTATCTGGATACTCCCCACCAACACCAACCTATCCGAACTCCGGAGATGGGAACTTGCCCTTCAGTATATCCTCTCTTCTCGTTATCCACCAGGCCTCAATCTCCGCTAATTTCAAGTTGCCGCCACTCATACCTCACCTGTCTTTCAACAACTTCTTTGCCTCTACACTTCCACCTCGACTGACATCTCTGCCCAAACTCTTTGCCTTTAAATATGTCTGCCTGTGTCTGTATGTGTGGATGGATATGTGTGTGTGTGCGAGTGTATACCTGTACTTTTTTCCCCCTAAGGTAAGTCTTTCCGCTCCCGGGATTGGAATGACTCCTTACCCTCTCCCTTAAGCCGGCCGAAGTGGCCGTGTGGTTAAAGGCGCTGCAGTCTGGAACCGCAAGACCGCTACGGTCGCAGGTTCGAATCCTGCCTCGGGCATGGATGTTTGTGATGTCATTAGGTTAGTTAGGTTTAACTAGTTCTAAGTTCTAGGGGACTAATGACCTCAGCAGTTGAGTCCCATAGTGCTCAGAGCCATTTGAACCATTTGAACCTCTCCCTTAAAACCCACATCCTTTCATCTTTCCCTCTCCTTCCCTCTTTCCTGATGAGGCAACCGTTGGTTGCGAAAGCTAGAATTTTGTGCGTATGTTTGTGTTTACTTGTGTGTCTATCGACCTGCCAGCACTTTCGTTCCGTAAGACACCTCATCTTTATTTTTATATGTAATTTTTCCCACGTGGAATGTTTCCCTCTATTATATTGATATCATTAATTTGAATCCAACAATTACGTTTGTTATTGTCACTGTTGCATTTCGAAATCTTTTCTGTCGTCTTATTTTCCTCTTTCTGTTTTTGCCAGTAGTTTCACTTTGTATTCACCTTCTCCTTTTTACCGTAATCTGCTATACTATTTTATCATTTTATCCCGCCTATATATACTCTATAATACGTAACCCACTTCCAAACCATAACCAAATTTCTTTTTTTTTCCGCTTTCAGCACTACCGCCGCTATAATATCCACCGTTTTTAGTTCACAATCAGTCTCTTTCACCTTTTAAACAACCATTTCGGCCAGTTCTAATAACTTTCGCCTTATTTCCATTTCCGTTTTCCCCACATCACTTATAATTTTTAGCCACTTCCCACAGGTTTTAACGACATTATTTCTTCGTCAGACAATTGTTAGCCTCATTTTCATAATCTGCCACCACAAAACCACTCCTTGTAATATACTACACGCAGTTTTTTCGAAATTTTCTCGAATTTCTCCGTCCTTTAACGTGTTTTAGCGGCAACACAACCACCTAACCTTTATGCACATCGTTGTCTACTAACCCGAGTCCAACATAGCCCAGCTGTAACCAACACCTTTTCGCCTTTTTGCATTCCAGACCTCCACTTACTTTCCAGTTCACCTTTATCTCTCCCCATATATTATTATTTTCATTTTCATTTCACCTCATGTTACACTTTCCACCTTCTAATACCATGTCACCCTCACCCCCCCCCCCCCCCCCACAACGACCCCATTAAGTTTTATTTACATTCCCTCCGCAAACATGCCTTCGCCCTAGCCAGATTACGCTCCCATATTCTATTTTCTCAGGCTTGTCTGACATTTGGTATTACCCCCAAAGGCCTCACACTTAAAGTTCCCATCTCTGGCTGCAACCCTTCCTTCCATCAGTCCCTATACCAGTTCCAAACTGAACAATCCATTGCCCTCACCCACCTAATCCTTCACCTACACATCAACTCAGCCAATGAACACACCCGTCAACTCCTATCCTTAATAAAAGTCCTTAATCTTTCCTCTCCCACATCCACACCGGCTGTTCAGAGCATCCTCCTACAGGCCAACCGTAAATTAGAACAGCATGCTACCCTCCACCTCAAAAAACTATCCAATCTCCTGGTTTCCCACCTCCGGAAAGGCAACTCACTCACCCTTCACAACCTTTCCAGCAAACCTCAACCTCATCTCATTGCACACAAACCCAGTCTCTCCCATCTACTCAATCTCCCACTTCCAGCTCCACTCCCTCCAAAACCTCAAAATTCCGATCAACACAATCTGGAACCACAACACCCTAATTCAGTAGTTAACCTTTCCTCCAAACCTCTCTCCCAAACCGAAACCTCTGTCCTATCCAAAGACCTCACCTTCAGCCCCACTCCCAGATTCAACCAAACAGCCCTCGTCAAAGATTTACTGTCCTACACCCATACTCTCTGCTGGAAATATCACTTTGCCATGAAGAAAAATGATCCTAATCCTACTCCTAATGATCCAACTCCCCAAGACACGATCCAAATTGAACCCTGCCTGGAAAAGTTCCGTCCTCTGTCACAGCGGGACCCACCTCCTCTTCCTCAAAATCACCCTCTCCAAACCTTCCAGGAATTTCTGACTTCCAGCCTTGCATCTCAATCCTTCTTAAAAAACCTTAATCTTACACTCAACATCACCACTGCTGAAGCCCAGGCTATCCATGATCTGAAGGCTGACTGATCCATCGTCATTCTTACAGCGGACAAGGGTTCCACAACCGTGGTACTTGATCATCGGGAGTATGTGGCTGAGGGACTGCGTCAGCTTTCAGACAACACCACATACATAGTTTGCCAAGGTAACCCCATTCCCGATGTCCAGGCGGAGCTTCAAGGAATCCTCAGAACCTTAGGCCCCCTGCAAAACCTTTCCCCTGACTCCATCAACCTCCTGACCCCACCGACACCCCGCACCCCTACCTTCTACCTTCTTCCTAAAATCCACAAACCCAATCATCCCGGCCGCCCCATTGTAGCTGGTTACCAAGCCCCCACAGAACGTATATCTGCCTACTTAGATCAACACCTTCAACCCATTACATGCAGTCTCCCATCCTTCATCAAAGACACCAACCACTTCCCTGAACGCCTGGAATCCTTACCCAATCTGTTACCCCCGGAAACCATCCTTGTAACCATTGATGCCACTTCCTTATACACAAATATTCCGCACGTCCAGGGCCTCACTGCGATGGAGCATTTCCTTTCACGCCGATCACCTGCCACCCTACCTAAAACCTCTTTCCTCATTACCTTAGCCAGCTTCATCCTGACCCACAACTTCTTCACTTTTGAAGGCCAGACATACCAACAATTAAAGGGGACAGCCATGGGTACCAGGATGGCCCCCTCGTACGCCAACCTATTCATGGGTCGCTTAGAGGAAGCCTTCTTGGTTACCCAGGTCTGCCACCCAAAGTTTGGTACAGATTTATTGATGACATCTTCATGATCTGGACTCACAGTGAAGAAGAACTCCAGAATTTCCTCTCCAACCTCAACTCCTTTGGTTCCATCAGATTCACCTGGTCCTACTCCAAATCCCATGCCACTTTCCTTGACGTTGACCTCCACCTGTCCAATGGCCAACCTCACACGTCCGTCCACATCAAACCCACCAACAAGCAACAGTACCTCCATTGTGACAGCTGCCACCCATTCCACATCAAACGGTCCCTTCCCTACAGCCTAGGTCTTCGTGGCAAACGAATCTGCTCCAGTCCGGAATCCCTGAATCATTACACCAACAACCTGACAACAGCTTTCGCATCCCGCAACTACCCTCCCGACCTGGTACAGAAGCAAATAACCAGAGCCACTTCCTCATCCTCTCAAACCCAGAATCCCCCACAGAAGAACCACAAAAGTGCCCCACTTGTGACAAGATATTTTCCGGGACTGGACCAGACTCTGAATGTGGTTCTCCAGCAGGGATACGACTTCCTCAAATCCTGCCCTGAAATGAGTTCCATCCTTCATGAAATCCTCCCCACTCCGCCAAGAGTGTCTTTCCGCCGTCCACCTAACCTTCGTAACCTGTTAGTTCATCCCTATGAAATCCCCAAACCACCTTTCCTACCCTCTGGCTCCTATCCTTGTAACCGCCCCCGGTGCAAAACCTGTCCCATGCACCCTCCCACCACCACCTACTCCAGTCCTGTAACCCGGAAGGTGTACACGATCAAAGGCAGAGCCATGTGTGAAAGCACCCACGTGATTTACCAACTGACCTGCCTACACTGTGATGCATTCTATGTGGGAATGACCAGCAACAAACTGTCCATTCGCATGAATGGACACAGGCAGACAGTGTTTGTTGGTAATGAGGATCACCCTGTGGCTAAACATGCCTTGGTGCACAGCCAGCACATCTTGGCACAGTGTTACACCGTCCGGGTTATCTGGATACTCCCCACCAACACCAACCTATCCGAACTCCGGAGATGGGAACTTGCCCTTCAGTATATCCCCTCTTCTCGTTATCCACCAGGCCTCAATCTCCGCTAATTTCTAATTTCAATTTGCCGCCGCTCATACCTCACCTGTCTTTCAACTTCATCTTTGCCTCTGTACATCCGCCCCGACTGACATCTCTGCCCAAACTCTTTGCCTTTACAAATGTCTGCTTATGTCTGTGTATGTGTGGATGGATATGTGTGTGTGTGCGAGTGTATACCTGTCCTTTTTTCCCCCTAAGGTAAGTCTTTCCGCTCCCGGGATTGGAATGACTCCTTACCCTCTCCCTTAAAACCCACATCATCTCGTCTTTCCCTCTCCTTCCCTCTTTCCTGATGAAGCAAGCGTTGGTTGCGAAAGCTTGAATTTTGTGTGTAAGTTTGTGTTTTTTTGTGTGTCTATCGACCTGCTAGCGCTTTCGTTTGGTAAGTTTTTAGACATATTTTTCCCATGTGGAATGTTTCCCTCGTGTGTGTGTGTGTGTGTGTGTGTGTGTGTGTGTGTGTGTGTGTGTGTGTGTGTGTGTGTCGTGTTTGCATGAGAGTGTGTATGTGTGTCTGCCGTCTATTTTTGGTGAAGGTCTTACTGGCTGAAAGCTTTATTTGTGAGTCTTTTTGCTGTGCCTATCTGTGACTCAGCATCTCCACTATATGGTGAGTAGCAACTTTCATTTTGATAATACTGTTACATTCCATCCCTGAATTTCCATTGTTTGATATATTTGTGTGTGTGTGTATGTGTGTGTGTGTGTGTGTGTGTGTGTGTGTGTGTGTTTGTACAGCTAAGGGGGATAGGCCAAGTTGTTCTCTTGTGCCTCTAAATCTTAATGGCAACAACAATTGGAACAATAAATCTGATTACAATAGTATGATTACAATAGATGTCCAATTATAACCACGAAACTATGATCCAAGACCCAGTGAATAAGCATGTGCCACCAAGTGCTTCAACTATAGTGCATGGTCGCCTGTGGGGAAAAAAAGGAGCAGCTAGCCAATATTCGCAATTATGGTAGCAGTGAAGTTGTTCTTGTCAGCATTCCTGTGAAATAGGCCCTAGCCAGACTGGCTTCTTAAAGTTACTGAATTTCTACAAGTGCTTGGTCATCAGGGTCCATGTGTTTGGATTCAAACCCAACAGCAACTTCATGTATAATGTCTTTGGACGTTAATAATATTGTGTTGCATGAGCAGAGCAAGCTGTTAAATTTTCTTTCAATCAGTCATTATGACATGTACTCTATAAGTATGTAAATTGGTTACCTTTTAGATGACCCGTATATTTCTTTGAATCTTACAAGGGAAACTCCCCATCACATCCCCCTCAGACTTAATGGTAAGAGGGCCTGTCAAAATCTGATCACAGATCAAACACAAAAACAGGAAAAGGTGGACTGAACTGTGAATAAAAAAGGCAAAATTGAAACAGTGAACAGTCCAAGTGCAAGAAGTGTAACATAGAGCAGCCTGAAGCAGCACTTGTGTTGTGGTTAAGTGGTCAAGGTGTTGCAAAGCCAAGAGGGCGAGCTGTGTTCAAACCTCCCATACGCCAATCTCTCTCTCTCCCATTTCCAACACCCCTCCCCATCGCGGTTCGGTGTATTCAAATTTTTTTCTGTGTTGTGGTGTGCTGTCCATTTGCAACAGTGAGGTGTAAGGTACTGATCTATAATGACAGTTGATTCTGCACAACTACTCTACTAGCAGCCAAAAGAAAGCAAATGGCTTTCAAATGAGAACTGCAAATGTTTGATGAGAAGGTGACAAGTCAACCGAATCTTCCACCAGAAAACATGTCTGGTGTGTCATACACAGAATTTGTCATACACAGCATTTTTCACAGTAGCATATGATAGGAATCTCTTATTGACGGACATAATTGGTCCACCTTGTAGGTGAGTGAGATATGCCTCCTTGCATCATATAGGTGTTCGTATGACTGAATGTGTTCACTCCCAAGGAAATGACGAAAACACAAAATTTGTCACATAATCTGCAACAAATTAACTTATCAGTTTCACAATCACACAGTTTCTTTGTGCTATGTCAGAACATATGTTTTTATCATTTTTGAAGCTCCATTCCATTTTGGAAGTTTTGACTCTGGAATTCCTTCGTTGTAACACAGTTCACATCAAGTTATTTATTGTTTTCATTTCTGTCAGGCATGTATGTAGTATCTCGCCTGCTCTCACTATTCATCACATTTACTTGTGATGGTAAGATACTCTTATCACATGACTCATAGTCTACAACCAATGTATAATAACAACTGCCAAGATGACAGGAAGAGAATAAACATTTCAATCATCAGATGGACAGTTCATAACATTGTGAAAAATAAATAAATGGCACAAGGGCATTTTGAACATGGTTCACCTGTGTGGCAGTTCAACAGCGTGACCACTTAACCATGACACCATTGTTCTTTTAGGCAGCTCTATATTGCACTTCTTGTTCTTCGACCATTCACTGTTTCTATTTTGCTTTTCTTTCACAATTCAGTACACATTCTTCCTGAATGAAATTTTCACTCTGCAGTGGAATGTGTGCTGATATGAAACTTTCCTGACAGATTAAAACTGTGTGCCATACTGAGACTCGAACTCAGGACCTTTGCCTTTCGTGGGAAAGTGCTCTACCATCAGAGCTACCCAAGCATGAATCACGACCCATCCTCACAGCTCTAATACCACCGGTGTCTCACCTCCTACCTTCCAAAAGCTGTGATAATGGGTCGTGAGTCGTGCTTTGGTAGTTCAGATGGTAAAGCACTTGCCTGTGAAAGTCAAAGGTCCAACTTAAGAGTTTCAGTCTGGCACAGAGTTTCAATCTGCCAGGAAAGTTTCGTATCAGCCCACACTCCAATACAGAGTGAAAATTTCACTCTGTAAACATCCCCCGGGCTGTAGCTAAGCCATGTCTCTGCAATATCCTTTCTGCCAGGAGTGCCAGTTCTGCAAGGTCTGCAGGAGAGCTTCTGTGAAGTCTGGAACCTCAGGACTTCCAAAGGTTAGTACCAAGTGATATAGAAATGTTTTTGTCACAGTTTCTGCCATCACATTGGCAATCAGCACTGACACAAAGTATCGAGAAAAGTGATCAATTATTGACAGGGTACACTTACTTTCTTGTTGTCTCTGAGGGAAGGGTCCCATTACATCCAAAGCCATGGTTTCAAAAGGCACAGAAGCTTCCAACAATATCTAGTGGAATTTGTGGATGTGTATGTTGCACCCATTGCGCTTACAGCGAAAGTGTGTGCGCATACCTCTCTACGTCATGGAGCCTATTACACCACCAGTAACGGGCTGCAAAACAAGCATTTGTGGCTTGCTTACCTCTGTGGCAAGCTTCAATGTTTTCATGACATTGAGTAACGATATGAGACTGAAGTGCTTTCAGTACCACTGGCTGATTTCCAAGATGAGTCTCATGATTTGTTTGCAATCTTCAGATGTAAAATCTGGGAGTGTGGCTTACTGTTTACATTTGGTGTCATCTCTACACACTTCCTTCAATTCTCCAATAAGTAGGCTACTTTGTCTACCTGTACTACATAGGCCCCTCTGCTTAAGCATCTCCATTTTGGTGAAGTCTGCCTGGTTTATGGTTTACTTCATAATCACATTCACTCAATTTTAGAGCCCAGCATGTTAAGTGGCTGCTAGGGTCTTTTAAATTCAGGAGCCATAAAAGGGCAGCATGGTAACCTACCACAGCAAACTTTCTACCAAACAAATAACTTAAAATGAATTACTCCCAACACCAAGGCTAACAACTCATTTTCTGTTGTACTGTAATTAACTTCAGCTTTGTTAAGTGATGAGAAGCATAACCAATCAGTTTTTCTTCCCCATCTTGTTCCTAGATCGAAATGTAACCTACAGAACAATGAGGCATCATACTACAACATGAATGGCTTATCAAAATCAGGGTGTACAAACAAGGACACATATTTGATTTGTTACATGTCACTTTTGCATTCTGTGGGCCATTCGAAGGCCACTCACTTCTTCAATAACCTTGTTAAAGGTTCAGTTACTGTATCATAGTCTTCTACGTAATGATGATAACTATTTACCAGTTCCTAGAAAGGTCTGTAACTCGTTTACATTAGTAGAAGCTAGGAAATTGTCTATTGCTTCCATCAGCCATGGATCTAGCTTAGAAGTGGAGCTAACAACACGTCCTGAGTACTGAACCTGTGACCATGCAAAAAACATTTTTTCTAACTTCAGACTCAGGTGAGTGTTTTGAAGTCTCGCCAAAACACTTCTCAATAGCTCAGCGTGATCCTCGATGGTTCAAGAGAACACTATAATGCTATCTAAATAAACCAAAACCCTCGAAACACCAAGTCAGCAAATCTTTTAAATGTGTTGGGCACATTTCTTTCCTTTCAAAATAACAAGGTTAAAATACAGTCTTTGGTTGGTCTTGAGAGGCTATTGGAATTTGCTAATATCCTGAATTCATGTGCAAAGCAGTGAAAAATTTTCAGTTTCTCAATCTGTCCAGGTCCAGTATTCAAGGCAAAGAATAGTGTCAGAGGAAGTGATTTTATTTACCACACTCATGTGTACATAATCGTAATTGGTGATGACCAGGGGCTGGCAGTTGGTTGCATAATTCCTGCAGCAAGTTGTCGGTAGATAATTTCTTTCACAACAGTCTGTAAATGATACAGAATACTGTATGGTTTCTGCGCTATTGGCCTAACATACACCATTGGGATCTCATATTAAGGAAGGTCATTAGCTCGCAAATATTTCCTTTCTTCAAACAACCGTGTATAGTCTAATCCTCTAAGACCTGCTACAATGATCTCTGTTGAGAGACTGCCTAATGCACCAAATTTCCTTGCAAATTATTCTTAGGGGATTGTGTGATTTTGTATATTTTTCTGATAGGCAATGGCTTCTTCATAAATTGTTTTTCTCCTAAGGAGGTATCTCTTCAGTAATTAGTTTCTGCCTACTGGCCAGTACTGTTCCATGGGGTATTGTAATATTACCTACACCAAAATTAAACAATGGAAAAAACAGATGGAATGTAATAATATTATGAAAAGGGAAGTTGCTACTCAGCACATAGCGGAGATGCTGAGTCGCAGATAGGTACAACAAAATGACTGTCACAAATAAACCTTTTGGCCATTAAGGCTGTCATCAACATGACACACACACACACACACACACACACACACACACAAATGCAAATTCAACTCACACACAAGACTGTAGTCTCAGGCAACTGAAACCACATTGCGAGCAGTTGCACCATTGCATGATGGGAGTGGCAACTGGGTGGGAGTAAGGAGGAGGCTGGGGCGGGGAGGAGGAGCAATAGTATGTTGGGGATGGTGAACAGTGAAGTGCTGTAGGTTAGACGGAAGACAGGGGAGAGGTGGGGAGGGGGGAGAGGGGAGTAGCAGAAAAGGAGAGAAGTGAAAAGACTGGGTGTGATGGTGGAATGACGGCTGTGTAGTGCTGGAATGGGCTGGATGAGCGAGGACAGTGACTAATGAAGGTTGAGGCAGGAGGGTTACAGGAATATAGGATGTATTGCAGAGAAAGTTCCCACCTGCGCAATTCAGAAAATCTGGTGTTGGTGGGTAGGATCCATATGGCACAGGCTGTGAAGCAGTCACTGAAATGAAGGATGTCATGTTTGGCAGCACTTCACTGCCCTCCACCCCCACCATACTATCCCTCCACCTCGTCGCCCCAGCCTCCTCCTTACCCCCACTCAATCGCCACTCCATCATACACTAGTGCTGCTGCTCGCAGTATGGTTTCAGTTGCCTGAGACTGCAGTCATGTGTGTGAGTTGCGGTTTTGTGTGTGTGTGTGTGTGTGTGTGTGTGTGTGTGTGTGTGTGTGTGTGTCATCTATTGTTGATGGAGGTCTTAATGGCCAAAAGCTTTATTTGTCACAGTCTTTTTATTGTACCTATCTGTGACTCAGCATCTCCACTATACGGTGAGTAGCAACTTTCCTTTTCATAATATTGCTAAACCAAAATTATCTAGACATTAATTCTCTCATTTGTAATTTGCGAGTGCAGAGGCCTCTCCGCACGTGGACATGAATTCCATCCGAGACTTCTTTCTGAGTGAGCAGAACCAAGAACAAAGTTTCTTTATTGCCTTGAACTTTTGTTATCACTTAAAGAATTACAGTGCTGCCGTTTATTGGTACAGGGTTTGTTGCCTTTAGCTGCAAGACACGCAGTATATCGAAATTTTGTGGAGTGGTGCCATTCCCAGGAGTTCCTCACAACTGTGAGCTACTGTGGCTGACAAAATAATTGCTCCACTGAATATAACAGTAAGTGACAGTGGTCAACCACATCCTGGAACAGATGTAGAAAATCACTTCCTAAGATGACATAAAAATCAGGCCTTAGTTTCATTATGACTTCTATCTCAAACTCGTGTGATCTCTCATCAATTACCAATCTAATGGAACGTGCTCCTGTAAGGTTTATTATTTCAGAACCCAAACAACTAATACAGCAGAGAGGCAGATTCAGTGCCTGCTTGTTGCCAGGAGACAAAAACAGTAAACTTACTTGGGTGCCCGTATCAAAAAACCCCAATAATTTACCGGATTTACTGCTCTCACTGGGGTGGGGTTGGGTCGCTGTGCCTGCCTTTGGCAATTCCAAAACTCTGAAATGACTGGCTTCCTTAGATAACAGGCAGCAGGGTGCCCAACATTTATCAGCAGTGTGGTCTCACTTCTTGTAGCACTAACAACTGACCTTGGTGGTAGGTACATGGCAGGGGCCATCCCCACAGGGAGAGAAGGAAACAAAGTGGAGTCCTCCTCTCAGACAAATGCTGCACACACTGCTCCATACACACAGTTTCGTGAGGCCACCTTAATTTATTGCCCTATTTGTGTACTTATTCCTTTAATTAATGTATCCACAACTTGCACCATGACCTCTTCTAAGAAAACTTTATTTCATGCCACACCTGTTCCCACCATGTTTGTTCAGCAGGAAATGGCACATACTTGGTCAGCAAATAACTTGAAATAATCTCCCAAGCTTTAACGGATGGTAGAAGGTTTGGTGTGGTAGTAGGTGATTCCTCTCTTATATGAATACCACTCAAACACCCCATGACCAAGACTTTTAAATTGTTAATATTTTTTACTGTGACCACCAATTCCACATAAGTTCAATCTGAAATGCACCACTGCCACTTCCTCCTAATATCTCAAATATTTTGTAGAAAATGGTCACTTCTTTCGTGAGTCTTCTCGGAAAGGGGAGGACGAAGTTGGCTGTGGTTAAGCTGTTTACCATGAAAACTGGCAACATATCTGATTGGTCAGATGGTGCTTCCTATTTTACTCTTTACTGCCCCCTTAAGGCCATGTTTTTCTCAACAAGATTTGCAATGAAATCTAGAAATACCTGCAGTACATCTTCACTGTCTACTGCCTCGATTTTTGGCAACTTCACACCCTCATCAATTACTTCCATAGCCGTGTTACCTTCGGCCCCTCTAGGGTTCTCGAAGACAAACTGAATATTGCGTCTGTCTTTGGCACAGATCATGGCAGTGTGACTTCAACTTGTTCCTCCATGTTTCTGAGAGTGAGTTTTCTTATTCCCTTATCCAGCTCAATATTTTTAACTATCTGACAGTTTATTTGTCTCCAGGAAGAAATAATTGGGTAAGTGCTGGCAACAATGGGGTAAGTGCTACCATCCTCAGCAATGTCTGCTAGCTGGGAGCATATTAAAAACATGTTTACACACAAAATGGCAACTATCAATTTACTGTTAACAATAGTAAACAATGCAAAAGTAGAATATAATTCCTACAAAGACATAACCTTCTTTGTTGCTATATTGGCACAATCATTTTTCAGTAAGGAATGAAAAGCAGAAGCTTGCAACACTCACATTAGAACCACCAACCCAAAATCATATTAACTCTTGAAAGAATCTTCAGAGAAAATTGACCTCTGAATATATTTTGGAAAGGCAGAGTAATGTTCATAATTGTCAAGCAAAAGTAATTACCAACAATAATAAAGGTAATAAACATCCAAACAAGATATATCTAAACTGCCTTTCTAGAACCAGTTTGCATTCAGGTTACCACACAATAATTACATTCAACAAACATTGAAAATTTCCAAATTATCCTACTAAGTAAAGATTTCTCCAAACAAAGGTACAATACTGAGTAACAGGGGAAATTTAATTTTACACCCTGTACTTCTAAGTATTGAGGGTAGGAGGATGGGGGATGGAGGTATCCAAACAAAACAACAACACTAATGAGGCATAAAACCACAGCCTGATACCACAACATTCATACTTTTTCAGCACTGAAAGTAGCTGCAGTGAAACACGTAACTTAATGTTGCATGGGCAACAATGACGTGATGCACGGGGGGTGGTGACAGGTCACGGTGGTCATGGCCACACACACACACACACACACACACACACACACACACACACACACACACACACACAATATCCACATGGCAGCAACATGGGTAGCAAGAAATGAACCCCCTAGTGTTGAAAAAAGGATCCTCGGGTTGGAACATCCATGAGCAGTGTGCATCCATGCCAATGACACACTGCCAAAACAACACAGGAGTTTAGGCCCATAAGGTGGGTCAAAACTCAATTCTGATGCCAACTGCCCAGGATATCACAGAATCAGGACTTAGGGGTAGGCATCAAGACTTTTTCAATAATAACAGAAAGATTTGCTAAACAGAGGATGTGTATCTCACAGTACAGAGCACAGAAGGAGCACCTAGGAAAAGTGGCTTAGAGGAACTATTCTACTTGAATTATGAAGGAGTATGGGGAGGATGTATGTTGATAGGTCAGAGGTGTTGAGGAGAGTGACACAAATGATTTAAAATTCCACTTTCTGTTCACAATCTTTGGTGCCTCATGTGACATCCCTCCACGTTTCCTATAGGTGGCTTATTTCAGGTGATCCATTATGTGCTTCGCCAGCAGTATCAACTGTGGGATCTCTGCTGAGCTCAGCAATGCTGGCCAATACTGAGCAGGAGCTGCAGGAGCACATAGGTCACATCAAGGGCAGGAAAGCATTCCATCCAAAAATTTGCAATAAAATTTCACAGTATCCTCAAGTCAGTGAGCCCCTTTAAGCACATATCACTGGATGTGGGCCCTGTAGTTCACCAGTGCCACAGCTTTCATGTTACCTTAAACCAGCCAAGTGTATTGCCAGAATACTACATAATACCATATTTTAACACATAGTGAACAAATGCAAAGTAAATACTATACATGTAGTGTTTGTGAAAGCAATTTTTGATGATTCTCATTCAGTAACATGAACTTAGCTTGTTTGAGACATTTTCAGTGTATCCCAACTAAGGCCATCCTGGAGCCAGATTCCAAGAAATTTTGTGCTGTTTACCAACTGGACAGTTTTTCAAAGCACTGTATATTAATGTTCTTATTTCTAGTGTTTTGGTTGCTTAATACCATATCTTTGGTTTAATTCACAATCAGTCTACTTTTTTGACATAGGTTCCAGATATTGCTGAAAATTGATATTATATGTACTATGCTGGAGTGTTTCAACATTCTTAAAACTGGTTAAGACACTTGATCATCTGTAAACAATATTTTGGAAATTTTGATTTGATACCAAGTCATTTACATGCAACAAAAATTAAACATGAGCACACACAAATCATTGTGGTAAACTGTAATTAACACCCCGGTGGTCAGTTGTTTTTGTTGTTGTTGTTGTGGTCTTCAGTCCAATGACTGGTTTGATGCAGCTCTCCATACTACTCTATCCTGTGCAAGCCTCTTAATCTCCAAGTAACTACTGCAACCTACATCCCTCTCAAACTGCTTACTGTATTCATCTCTTGGTCTCCCTCTACAATCTTTACCCCCCATGTTTCCTACCAGTATTAAACTGGTGATCCTTTGATGCCTCAGAATATGTCCTACTAACCAATCCCTTCTTTTAGTCAGGTTGTACCACAAGTTTCTTTTCTCCCCAGTCATGTTTAGTACTTCCTCATTAGTTACATGATCTATCCATCTAATCTTCATCATTCTTCCATAGCACCACATTTCAGAAGCTTCTATTCTCTTCTTGTTTAAACTGTTTATCATCCATGTTTCACATCCATATATGGCTACACTCCATACATAGCCTACCTCATTTACTACTTTAAGCATCTCCTTTGCTAATCTAATTTCCTCACAATCACCTGATTTAATTCAACTACATTCCATTATCCTCATTTTGCTTTCGCTGAAGTTCTTCTTATATCCTCTTTTCAAGATACTGTCCACTCTGTTCAACTGATTTTCCGAGTCCGTTACCGTCTCTGACAGAATTACAATGTCTCCCTCGACTTGAATTCCTACTCCAAATTTTTCTTTTGTTTCCTTTACTGCTTGCTCAATATACAGATTGAATAACATTGGGGATAGATTACAATCCTGTCTCATGCTCTTCTCAACCACTGCTTCCCTTTCATGCCCCTTGACTCATAACTGCCATTTGGTTTCTGTACAAATCGTGAACAGCCTTTCACTGCCTGTATTTTACCCCTGCCACTTTAGAATTTGAAAGAGAGTATTCCAGTCAACATTGTCGAAAGCTTTCTCTAAGTCTACAAATGTTATAAACATAGGTTTGCCTTTTCTTAACCTATCTTCTATGAGATGTTGTAGGGTCAGTATTGCCTTATGTGTTCCTACATTTCTCCGGAGGCCAAACTGATTTTCCCTAATGTCGGCTTCTACCAGTTTTTCAATTCATCTCTAAGGAATTCATTTTAGTATTTCACAGCTGTGACTTACTAAAATAATAGTTCAATGATTGTCACACCTGTCAGCACCTGCTTGTCCATATGAAATGACATCCTCATAAAATTGCATTTCAGCCATTTGTTTCTGCCTACTAAGGGAAGAAATGAGCCATTTATGGCTCGTAATGTCTATAACTTGGAATTTGTAAATTAATGTTTTATAATCAATTATATGGAAAGCCTGGATAGTTCACGACATATAAAAGTGAACTGCTCCTCACTCTCCAACTTCTGGAGAACTTCATTTAAAAATTGACTGCTTCTGTAGCCGAATGGTTAGTGTTCCTCTCTTTGGTGTGGAAGGACCTGGTTTCTAATCCTGGTACCTTCTTGGATATTTTTTGAGATAGAGAGGTGTGGTGCAGGGTCCACTTAGCCCTTCTGAGGCCAAATGAGGAGCTCCTTGAATAAATAAGCTGCGGCATCATCAAGATTCATCTACTGGTAGTAAAGCTTTACTACAAGCTCCCTACAAGATGGTATGAAGTGCTATCTATGATTGTGGGACATGTGGTCAGCATACCACCACTGCGACAATGTTGACTGGAATACTCTCTTTCAACTTCTAAGTGGCAGGGGTAAAATACAGGCAGTGAAAGGCTGTTCACAATTTATACAGAAACCAAATGGCAGTTATGAGTCAAGGGGCACGAAGGGGAAGCAGTGGTTGAGAAGAGCATGAGACAGGATTGTAATCTATCCCCAATGTTATTCAATCTGTATATTGAGCAAGCAGTAAAGGAAACAAATGAAAAATTTGGAGTAGGAATTCAAGTCGAGGGAGACATTGTAATTCTGTCAGAGACGGTAACGGACTCGGAAAATCAGTTGAACAGAGTGGACAGTATCTTGAAAAGAGGATATAAGAAGAACTTCAGTGAAAGCAAAATGAGGATAATGGAATGTAGTTGAATTAAAT
Organism: Schistocerca piceifrons; assembly: GCF_021461385.2. Taxonomy (NCBI): domain Eukaryota; kingdom Metazoa; phylum Arthropoda; class Insecta; order Orthoptera; family Acrididae; genus Schistocerca; species Schistocerca piceifrons. The sequence goes on along the minus strand of NC_060138.1, from coordinate 1,019,674,988 downwards.
CAGGTGATTGTGAGGAAATTAGATTAGCAAAGGAGATGCTTAAAGTAGTAAATGAGGTAGGCTATGTATGGAGTGTAGCCATATATGGATGTGAAACATGGATGATAAACAGTTTAAACAAGAAGAGAATAGAAGCTTCTGAAATGTGGTGCTATGGAAGAATGATGAAGATTAGATGGATAGATCATGTAACTAATGAGGAAGTACTAAACATGACTGGGGAGAAAAGAAACTTGTGGTACAACCTGACTAAAAGAAGGGATTGGTTAGTAGGACATATTCTGAGGCATCAAAGGATCACCAGTTTAGTACTGGTAGGAAACATGGGGGGTAAAGATTGTAGAGGGAGACCAAAATTGAATGATAAATGAACTGAAATTGAGGGTGCAAAATCTAAAGCAAAAATGTAAATTTATCATTTTTCACCTGCACATTCTTCCACTAGCTTGAGAATTTGCACTGGGTGAGAGATTAATGATAAATGCAAACTAGGTACACAGCCACTGCCAAAGAGTAATCTCTGCAAAACTGAACTGGGATTCCATTCCTGTCATCTTGCTTGTTTTAACTCTTTCCATTGCTTCTCTACACAAGGGACACCTATTGCTACGTCTTCCATAAGTCTGTGCAACAGTCACATGATGGTATGTTTGAGCAATCCTCCTCCATGAATAATTTCTTAAACACAACTTAAAAATTCAGCTTTCATTTTGCTGTCTTCTGTTAACACACCACACTGTTCAACAGGTGACTGGATAGAAGCCTTCGATCTGCTTAGTGATTTTGCATAGAGCTAGAATTTTGTAGGGTTCTCAGTAATATCCATTGCTGAGGTGTGATAGTAGTAGTAGTTGTATGCTTCATGCATCAAACTTTTTATAGATGCATGAATTACTACTAACTGTTGCCTGTCATTGTTTGTATGTTCTTTTTTGAACCAAGAGTGGTACAGTCTCTCCTTCCTCAGCATTTTCTGGATTTTGTTATTAAACCACAATGTGTCTTTACCAACCTTAATCCACTTTCTCAGTAAATACTTCTCCAGAGCATGTTAAACTTTACCCATAATTCCTCTGTGTCTCTTACACTGGGACTAAATGATGTCCGATCATTTCCTAAGTGGGTAGCTAATAACTAAGTGGGATGCTAATAATGGCTTATCTGCTCTTTTTAGCAAAAATACTCTGCTAGCCTTCTTGACGAATTTAATAACTTCAGTAACCATCTTCACTATCATGGTATAATGATCACAAAACCCTGTCTTTATACTGATACCATCAATAAGATCTGACCTATTTGTAGTTAAGATGTCTGAAATACTTCCATTATGTGTGGGCTGTCAATCTAGCTCTTCAAGACAGTGTTTGGACAGTGTGTTCAAAAGTACTTCACAATACTGCCATGCACTTCACAGTAGCTTGCAGACTATACGGGGTACTCACATAACCTTGGTACATAGGGAATTCTAATAAATATTCTATATCCATATATTTTAATAAATATTAATAAATAAATAAAAAATTATAATATAAATTCTAATAATTCTAATAAATTTTGTTTTTTACAGTCTGAATGATGGCTCTGTCTAAAGAAGAAGTAGACCCCCACAGATGCATGCAGATATGTGAATGGACTGCAGATAAATTGAATGAAAATATCAATTTTACCAAAGACTGTGTGTCGTTCAGTGATGAAGCTGTTTTTTACGTCAATGGTGAAGCGAACAGAAAAATATTCAAAACTGGTCTCAAGGCAGTCCACACTGGATGAGTCCATGTAAACAGCAGGGTTGCCAAAACGTGAGGGTGTGGTGTGATTTGTGCAAAGCTGATGTACTAGGCCTTTCTTCTTTGATGAACAGGTACAAACAGGTGAAACTTATCTGAACTTGCTGAGAGACAAACTGATGCCTCAAATTGAGCACTTCAGTGAGGGACTTCCTGATGTTTCCCCAGGATGGGGACCCCGCCCATTTTGCTGCAGCAGTTAGAATTGGTTGAATAACAATTTTTCTCACTGGATAGTGTGAAGAGGTCATGAGGAGTGGTCCCCTCATTTACCACACTTTTCTCCCCATGATTTATTTCGCTGGGATATGCTGAAAGAGAAAGTTTACTCCATGAAGATTACAAATTTAAACCACCAGAAAGAATGCATTATCAGTCAATGTGCTAAAATTGATGGCAATGCAGACTTATTCCATCAAGTTCACCTCAATCTCGCAAAATGCATCAAATTATGCATTGAAAAGCATGGAAATCATGTTGAAAATATCATTAATTAACATTAAAGTGAGTAAAATGTGCTTTATTATTATTTATTAGAATTACTTATGCACTCATATTTCATGGACACCCTATTTATGTGGACGGCAGATGTCTTGACTGGGTAGGTAGACGACTTCCCCCTCCCCCCCCCCCCCCAAGTAGATGGTGATTTTATTTGATTTGTGGTACATGGGGTCTCATTGTTTGGAATTATTTCTGAGTTTCCAGTAGACAAGTCAGATAAATCTAATAATAACACAGTTGCTACATGATCATAAAATTCAGTAGAAGCAGTGGAACTGTGTTCATGTGATACATTTTGAACTTTTTATGGAGTTGATACTTCTCACATAGCTACTACATCATTGCACACTGGTCACAGTTGGGTAATAGTTCTGCATTTAATGATTCTTTTGGTTGATTTATTTTTTTCTATCATAGTGACTAGATCTTTCAACACTGCAACTTTCCATTCTTCTATTGCTGATACTAATCCACTTTCACATCAAACAGTTGCTGTCAGTGGCATTGGGAGTGTAGTGTTTTCAGCCACACAGTTTGTTTCTACTGAAATTATTTTTGCCGATATGGTTTCTCCAAGTGATTTCCATGCAGTCCATGTCACGTAAACTGTCTTCTTTCTTTGAAATTCTGTGATCTGATTTTTATTGGTCATGTAGATTACATGCTGTGCAAGTAGTGTAATACAGGACAAATTAAGTGAAAGAATACAGTATTGCCGCTAGCTGTGTTGTACACTACATGGAATAGTGGTTAGCAACACTGTATGGTGTGTGGCAGGGTGCCAGTTCTGTTCTGTCTGTACACTGGTGTCTGTCACCTTAGTCAAAAATAGTAAAAAAGGTAGAATAGTGGGAAAAATTGGTGTAATTATAAATTTTTGTTTTGTGGTGGGAGGGAATACCATCAAGCACATACTAAAAATCTTGACTGATGCGGTGTGAACATGGGGGTGACGGTGAGGGAGTGGCGGTTCAAAAACTTGAATAGTGCAGCTTCTAACGAAAATGCTTGCAACTACAACAGTAGACAATGTTAAATTTCCTACAAGAAATGTCCTATTCATTTTTTTCTCTGAGACTAATAGTTTTCATGATGCTGGGGATGGAAAAATCAAATATTATTAAAAATAGTGTTTTAGTGGTATAAAATTAATGTTTATTGTTAAACGAAATGGGTTAAGAACTAATAATAAAGATGTGTACCACATCTAAGTGCAGTATAACTGTACTGAGAAATAAACTATTTTAGGGTGGTGTGAAGGGCTGGAGAGGAGTTGAGGGTAGAGTGTAGTCACATGGGGGAAGCCAAGTTGCCATGTCTCACAAACTCCCCTCATTCGTAGGTCCATAAACCAAAGAACGAGCAGGCAATTCAGACTCTCTGCACCATAATACCCCACAATATGCAACCACAGGGTTTTTACAAAATTAGGGAATACTGAAGAAGAGGATACAGCCCGTCAACTTGGACCATGACTTCATAAGCATGCCACATATGATAAATGACAAGCAATTGACAGCATAAATGAAGATTCAGAAGCAAAGAAATGTAGCACAGAGAACAGAGATTGTAGACTTGCCTTACATCATGTAAATCTTAATTGTAACATAATCTCATAATGTAAGGAAAAACAAAACAATAAATGTAGCACAGAGAATAGAGATCATACACCTACATCACATAAACCCATAGATGCAAAATAATCTTACGTAATAATAAGAAACCATGACTAATCAAAACCAATAAAATAAATGAAATTAACAAGACACATGCAGGAATTGGGGGATTTTGGGCAGGTCAATCTAAAAACAGAGCTACAAGCATTGCCACAAAATAAAGAAACTAACAAAACTATCAGGAAAGCATATTACCCAACACGAAAAATACAACGAACCAAGCACTAGTATCCCATCTTCAACTGAGGAAGAGAATACCAATGTTACCCTTGAAGGAAAAAGTGACCATCCAAAAACTGGTTTTATCAACAGAAGAATGACATATTGAACATTGGTATCCTGTACTTCAGTTGAGCTACGTAGGTCAACTAAAGAACAAGATACTAGTATTATCAACAATGGAAAAAACTACATAATCATTCATCAGTTACATATTTTGGCCACTCACCCCACCGAACAAATTCAGAAGTTAATCCTGATATTTGTAAAACACAAATTGTTGACAACATATCTACATCTGTAACAACAGTCAGGAAATCCTTCTCCACTGGCTCAGATAAATCCTTAGCTACAAACAGTCAACAAACATCTTAAAATTGCCCAGAATGAAAAATAACTCTACTCAAACACCTAAAAAATGTTCAGACTGACATTTAAAACTCATTTAGTATTACATAATAGACTGCAACCATTCACTGTCAGAGAAGACGATAGTAAAGAAATTTTTTAAAATTATGACCAACAACAAAATGTATACACAATTTCTTTTTTCAATGCTAAATTCATTTATGTAAATTTAAGAACTGACGCTTTGTTTTCCAAGAGAACCAATTTATTATCTCTGTTTCAGAACTAAATAAATATCATCTGTGACTTAAATAACACTTCATTGGTCAAAGCTGACGAGTTGTGTCCCATTCTTCAGTTGACCCCAAAATTATACCAACCCCCTTACAGTTCACCTTGTGAATCACTGGTAACACAGTGTGCAGAGATGCATGGGAATTGTTTATTTTCCAAAAAGTGTGTTAACACTACATGGAAACAGGTATGAGATAAATAATACTGACACAAGAAAAGTATATGAGGGATTCTATGAAAATCTCTGCACACTGTTCTATGCTACTAGAGGGGAAATTGATTCTTAATCCTCTGTAAGGCAGTTGTAATGTTCTTCATGGAAAGGTGACTTCTCCCACCAAGAATGCTGCTTGCTTTTCTTCCCAACATTTCCTATCCAATTCTGTTAGGTGAGCTACAGATGAGGGGTGGGGGAAGGCGAAAAATAGACAACTCAGAAAACAAAAGATGTGGAAAACTAAAATGGGCTGAAGAAAGAAGTAGTTACTGTGAATAAATGCTGAGACAGAAGGAATTAATGTAAATCAAGGCCAGGTAGGTGGCAGGAACCAGGGACATGTTGTAGTGCTAGTTCCCATCTGCAGAGTTCTAAGAAACTGATGTCTCGGGGGAAGAATCCAGATGGCACCTATGGTGAAACAGGCACCAAGGTCATGACTGTCATGTTGTGTAGCATGTTCTGCAACAGGATATTGTTTGTTGCCTGTTTACACCCTCTCCCTATGCCCATTCATCCTGACTGATAACTGGGTAGTAGTCATGCCAATGCGAAGCAACAAAGTGTTTACATAACAGCTGGTATATGACATGTTTCACAGGTAGCTCTCCCTTTGATAGTATATGTTTTGCCTGTTACAGGGCTGGAGTAGGTGGTGGTAAGAGGGTGCACATAGCAAGTCTTACGGTGGAGATGGTCACAAGGGTAGGAGCCATAGGGTATGGAGATGGGTGCAGAAAGAGCATAGTGTCCGACCTATTGCAGAGATTCGGAGGGTGACGAAAAGCTATTCTCGGTGTGGTGGGCATAATCTCAGACAATGGATCTCATTTCAGAGCTTGATTTTAGGAAGTCATGGCCTTCTCAAAAAGCTGACTGATACATTGAAGACCATGATAATACTGGGTGACAAGCAGTGTGCTCCGAAGTTGTTTTTTGGAGGTATCACCAGTACCGGGATTGGATGTGATGGCGTGGGAAACCTGCTTATGCTGTTGGGACAATTACATACAGTGAAGGCTGAAGTGAGAGTGATGGTGTATTGCTGTAAATAGTCTGCATCTGAACAAATACATTTGCCTCAAATGCCAAAGTTGTATGGGTCTCTCCAAATGTTGGGAGAACTGAGACTGATACTTCTCATGCTGTGAAAAGTATTCCTGCCACTGATTGTGAAGACAATGAAATTGAAATTGTCGAATATACAGTGTCGGCAATTTATACTAGGGGCAGACTCTTCAGCATACTAGACAGTTGACAGCTCCAGCTGTTGAACTCTCTTATATAATATCTCACTTAATAACTGCACTTAAGTACTCACTTATAGTAACAAGAGCTCAGAGAAGTTATTTTATTTACTTACATATGAAACTGGACAGGAAATGCTGGAGAGTTATAGCCTGCCTGCAACATAAAAAGTGAGCAGTGCTCCTGTTGGGGGAAGATACCTTTCCCAGAATAACGCTACAGCTCGTATACAGGTTTATAAAGAATTAATTTCCTCTCTAGCAGTGTAGAACAGTGTGCAGAGATTTATGTAGATTCTTTCCACATTACACTCTCTCGTTAGTATTATTAGTAACTCATACATTATGTGATCAAAAGTATCCGGACACCCCCAACAGCCACGTGGGATTACCTGAGCGGTCTAAGGCGCTGCAGTCATGGACTGTGCGGTTGGTCCCAGCGAAGGTTCAAGTCCTCCCTCGAGCATAATTGTGTGTGTTTGTCCTTAGGATAATTTCGGTTATGTAGTGTGTAAGCTTAGGGACTGATGACCTTAGCAGTTAAGTCCCATAAGATTTCACACACATTTGAACATTGAACACCCCCAACAACATATGTTTTTCATTTTAGATGCATTGCACTGCCACATACTGCCAGGTACGCCTTATGAAAGGGACACATACAGCACAAAAGCGTATACGCCAACCTCGTCTGTTGACTGACAGAGACTGCCAACAGTTGAAGAGGGTCATAATGTGTAATAGGCAGACACCTATCCAGACCATCACACAGGAATTCCAAACTGCATCAGGATCCACTGCAAGTACTGTGACAGTTAGGCGGGAGGTTAGGAAACTTGGATTTCATAGTCAAGTGGCTGGCTGCTCATAAGCCACGCATCATGCCGGTAAATGCCAAACAGCACCTTGCTTGGTGTAAGGAGCATAAACATTGGATGACTGAACAGTGGAAAAATGTTGTATGGAGTGACAAATCATGGTACACAATGTGGTGATCCGATGGTAGTGAGTGGGTATGTCAAATGCCCGGTGAATGTCATCTGCCAGCAGTAAAATTTGGAAGTGGTAGTGTTATGGTGTGGTCCTGTTTTTCATGGAAGGGGCTTGCACCCCTTGTTATTTTGCATGGCCCTATCACAGCACAGGCCTAGACTGATGTTTTAAGCACCTTCATGCTTCCCAATGTTGAAAAGCAATTCAGGGATGGGGACTGCATCTTTCTGCACCATCTAGCACCTGCTCATAATCTCAGCCTGTGGCAGAGTTGTTAAATGATAATAACATCCCTGCAATGGACTGGCCTGCACTAAGTCCTGACCTGAATCCTATAGAACACCTCTGGCATGTTTCGGAACACTGACTTCGTGCCAGGCCTCACCGACCGACATTGACACCTCTCCTCAGTGCAGCACTCCATGAAAAATGGGCTGCTATTCCCCAAGAAACCTTCCAACATAACTTGAATGTATGCCTGCAAGAGTGGAAGCTGTCATCAAGGCAAAGGGTGGGCCAAAACCATATTGTATTCCAGCATTACCGATGGAGGGCACCACAAACTTAAGTCATTTTCAGCCAGGTGTCCATACACTTTTGTAAACATAGTGTATCTATATTCTGTGTAGTGTTTGTGCACTCTGTGCAAAATAAACACTTCCCAGGCATTTCTGTGCACTGCATTGCCTGCGATTCATAAGGTGGGTTGCAGAAGGGTCAGTATAACTTTGTGAACCACCCTTCAGTTGTTTCTTGTGATGTAGTCACATAGAGAAAGAATGGAGAATCACCTTCTCACTCTTCAAATTGCACACCTATGCAGGAGGTGGTGCAGAACTACAATCCAGCGGTTTACCTTCCCTCATGCTCCTATCACCCTCCCCCCCCCCCCCCCCTTTCTCTTTCAACCCTGTTACACCACCAGATCATCCCTTAATATGGCTTTACTGCACACATATGTGGTACACACATTTAATATTTGTTCTTAGCCCACTTCCTTCAAAAGTAAACATTAATTTTATACCATTAGAACTTTATTTTTAATAATCTGCAACCCCATCCACTGCAACCTGCAAGCTATTAGTCCTAGAAAAAAATGAATAGGAACATAACTTCTTTGTAGGACATTTTTACTGGAAAATATTTTCATTGGAAGCCACTGTTTTCAAGTCATTCAAGTAAAATGTAAAAAATGAGTTACTTTTTAATGCCTCCTACCCTCATGCTCACACCCCACTGGCCATAAAAAATTTACACCTACATGTATTTTTACCATAATTCACCATCATTGAGTGGAATATGTAATGAGTGTGGTGTTATTACTAAGTGTTCTACTTCACTGATGAACTTGCTTTCAGATTTGGACTTCATTGTGGTTATGGTGTGACAGTATTACATGATCATTTTAGGTATAATATAAATATATTATTGTAGCCATTTTCTAAGAACAATTAGTTGCATATAATATTACAATCTGCGGTTTACTGGTTTAAGTTTAAGTGAATGCTTAAAAATGGAGAATAGATTGAAGTAGGTCTACATATTTTGATTCTACTGATGTAAATTACATTTTTATAATTATAATTGAAACAAATTAAACAACATTTTTATCATCTTTTTATAAAAAATTTGATCTATGAAGAATGTTTTTAGTTTCCTCTCAAATAATAATTTCCTTTTCCATACCAACTTATTTACTCCCTTGTGCATATTCGTGAGAGTTTCAGAACCATGGTAGAAATTTTTCAAATAACTTGTATCTTGGTTGTGAATGTTGCAATTTGTCTGAAAGAGTTTTTTGTGAATTGTGTTTTATTTGTCTCATAATATACATAATCAAAATCATTTGATTCAGGTACAGGAGAGACATCAAATTGTAGTAAAATTTCGTTAACAGACAGCACCACAATAATAATACAGTTTTGTTATGCATACAACAAAATCCAACACTTAATTATCCTTTACTCAAATGATCATTTCATCCTCTATGAATTCCTCTATTGAATAGTAGCATTTCACCCATAGAATATGAGGTAGTCTCATTTTTAGAGATTCTGGCTTCATATTAAAACACTTAATTATCCTTTACTCAAATGATCATTTCATCCTCTATGAATTCCTCTATTGAATAGTAGCATTTCACCCATAGAATATGAGGTAGTCTCATTTTTAGAGATTCTGGCTTCATATTAAATATGTTTTTGCTCAATAACTTGTTGTACATTGTCATCCCCATATAGTGTGCAGTCCATGCATATAATTTCAACTGGTGTATGGGTAGCAAAAAATTATTTTTGTGTTATATATATGGTTAAAATGATTCTCCTCAAATTATTCTTGTCTTATGTGTAGGAAGATTATAATTTCATGATTTATATGGAGGGAACAGTTAGGATTTGCAGTTTCCGAAATAATGGGCAACAAGACTCTGTTTGCTGTGCAGTACAGATGTATTGGACAATTTTCTTTTGTTGTTTCAGTATTCGAGATACTCTACTTGAACTCCCGCAGAAAATTATCCCATCTCTAATTACAATTTCAAAATAACTATAATATGCAATTTTTCGTGTGCTCAAGTCAGTGGAATTTGCTAATATATGCAGAGCAAATGCAAAACTGATTAGTTTATTTGATATGGAGTCAATATGTGTATTCCAGCTTAAGTTCTTGTCCACACTTAGTCCCAGGAATTTGACCGTGTCAACCTCTTTCATAAGTTAATTGTTATGTTATATTTAAGTTTCACACATTTTGAATGTTTGGTTTTGAAATGGGTTTTCGCAATGTTCAGTTTCAACCCATTTAACTGGAACCAGTTTCTAAGGCATCCAGTGTGCTTACAATGGAGCTCTTAATTTTTTCTGCATTGTTGTCTTCAATTAAACGAGAAGTATCATCTGCAAACAGAACTGATGGGAATTTATGTTTATGGGTAAGTAATTTATGTAGAACAGAAACAGGATTGGCTCCAAAATGGAGCCTTGAGGCACACCTCGTGGTACTGTACTCCATTTAAAATAACAACTCACTGCATCTGAGGTGACAGTCACCATTTTGTTGTGTAACTACGACGTTAGCCAATTTAGGGCATTGTCCTTAAACCCGCGTTTATCTGATTTGTAAATAAGCAAGTCATGGTTCATGGATCAAATCCTTTTGTGAGATGACAGAAGATACCTGCAACTTTACTCCTCTGATACAATGATTTGCTTATCTATTCAATAAAGTTATTCACTGCATCCAGAGTGTCATTTCCTGATTGAAATCCAAACTGGTTACCTATAATAATATCATTTTTACAATTAAGTTTTTGATTTGGTTTGCAGCTACTTTCTCTAACACTTTTGACACATCTGGAAGAACAGAAACAGGCTGACAGTTTCTCATGTCTTCCCTCAACCCTTTTTTGAACAGAGGCCTGACTTTGCTTTACTTCAAATCATCAGGAAAGTATCCCTGTTCAAAAGACTGCTTGAATATTTTAGTTAGGGGAGGTCCTACTATGCCACACACTGTTTTAATCACTATTACCTGTCATTGGCTTCAAATGACATCCCCTTTTTAAAATTTTAAAACTTTTTCAACTCTTGCAGTATTTCCCCAGAAGATTACACTACAAGAGACCCTAGAATGGAAATGTGCAACATTATTTCTCTGTTGACAGTGCAAAGCATAATACACTAAGCTCTCAAATACCTTTGACAACAAAGGCAGCATAGAGAGGGGGCCAATAGTTCGATATTACATGCCACCCTCTACTTTTGTGAATTTGGATCATCACCGCATGCTTTAGAATATGTGAAAATACCACAGTTATCATTGACTTGTTACACAAATAGCACATGATTTTAAAATCCTACTTGATACACTCCCCCCACCTCCGTGAACCATGAACCTTGCCATTGGTGGGGAGGCTTGCGTGCCTCAGCGATACAGATAGCCATAGCGTAGGTGCAACCACAATGGAGGGATATCTGTTGAGAGGCCAGACAAACGCGTGGTTCCTGAAGAGGGGCAGCAGCATTTTCAGTAGTTGCAGGGGCAACAGCCTGGATGATTGACTGATCTGGCCTTGTAACACTAACCAAAACGGCCTTGCTGTGCTGGTACTGCGAACGGCTGAAAGCAAGGGGAAACTACAGCCGTAATTTTTCCCAAGGGCATGCAGCTTTACTGTATGGTTAAATGGTGATGGCGTCCTCTAGGGTAAAATATTCTGGAGGTAAAATAGCCCCCATTCAGATCTCCGAACGGGGACTACTCAAGAGGACGTAGTTATCAGGAGAAAGAAAACTGGCGTTCTACGGATCGGAGCGTAGAATGTCAGATCCCTTAATCGGGCAGGTAGGTTAGAAAATTTAAAAAGGGAAATGGATAGGTTAAAGTTAGATATAGTGGGAATTAGTTAAGTTCAGTGGCAGGAGGAACAAGATTTTTGATCAGGCGAATACAGGATTATAAATACAAAATCAAATAGGGGTAATGCAGGAGTAGGTTTAATAATGAATAAAAAAATAGGAGTGCAGGTACGCTACTAGAAACAGCATAGTGAACGAATTATTGTGGCCAAGATAGACACGAAGCCCATGCCTAATACAGTAGTACAAGTTTATGTGCCAACTAGCTCTGCAGATGACGAAGAAATTGAAGAAACATATGATGAAATCAAAGAAATTATTCAGATAGTGAAGGGAAATGAAAATTTAATAGTCATGGGTGACTGGAATTCAGTAGTAGGAAAAGGGAGAGAAGGAAACATAGTAAGTGAATATGGATTGGGGCTAAGAAATGAAAGAGGAAGCCGCCTGGTAGAATTTTGCACAGAGCACGTCTTAATCATAGCTAACACTTGGTTCAAGAATCATAAAAGAAGGTTGTATACATGAAAGAAGCCTGGAGATACTGATAGGTTTCAGATAGATTATATAATGGTAAGACAGAGATTTAGGAACCAGGTTTTAAATTGTGAGACATTTCCAGGGGCAGATGTGGACTGACCACAATCTATTGGTTACGAACTATAGATTAAAACTGAAGAAACCGCAAAAAGGTGGGAATTTAAGGAGATGGGACCTGAATAAACTGACTAAACCAGAGGTTGTACAGAGATTCAGGGAGAGCATAAGGGAACAATTAACAAGAATGGGGGAAAGAAATACAGTAGAAGAATGGGTAGCTTTGAGAGATGAAGTAGTGAAGGCAGCAGACGATCTAGTAGGTAAAAAGACGAGGGCTAGTAGAAATCCTTGGGTAACAGAATAAATATTGAATTTAATTGATGAAAGGAGAAAATATAAAAACGCAGTAAATGAAGCAGGCAAAAAGGAATACAAACGTCTCAAAATTGAGATCGACAGGAAGTGCAAAATGGCTACGAAGGGATGGCTAGAAGACAAATGTAAGGATGTAGAGGCTTATCTCACTAGGGGTAAGATAGATAATGCCTACAGGAAAATTAAAGAGACCTTTGTAGAAAAGAGAACCACTTGTATGAGTATCAAGAGCTCAGATGGAAACCCAGTTCTAACCAAAGAAGGGAAAGCAGACAGGTGGAAGGAGTATATAGAGGGTCTATACAAGGGCGATGTACTTGAGGACAATATTATGGAAATGGAAGAGGATGTAGATGAAGATGAAATGGAAGATATGATACTGCATGAAGAGTTTGACAGAGCACTGAAAGATCAGAGTCGAAACAAGGCCCCAGGAGTAGACAACATTCCATTAGAACTACTGACAGCCTTGGGAGAGCCAGTCCTGACAAAAGTCTACCATCTGGTGAGCAAGATGTATGAAACAGGTTAAATACCCTCAGACTTCAAGTAGAATATAATAATTCCAATCCCAAATAAAGCAGGTGTTGACAGATGTGAAAATTACCGAACTATCTGTTTAATAAGCCACAGCTGCAAAATACTAAAGTGAATTCTTTACAAACGAATGGAAAAACTAGTGGAAGCCAACCTCAGGGAAGATCAGTTTGGATTCCACAGAAATATTGGAACACGTGAGGCAATACTGACCCTACGACTTATCTTACAAGCTAGATTAAGGAAAGGAAAACCTACGTTTCTAGCATTTGTAGACTTAGAGAAAGCTTTTGACAATGTTGACTGGAATACTCTCTTTCAAATTCTGAAGAAGGCAGGGGTAAAATACAGGGAGCGAGAGGCTACTTACAATTTGTACAGAAACCAGATGGCAGTTATAAGAGTCGAGGGACATGAAAGGGAAGCAGTGGTTGGGAAGGGAGTGAGACAGGGTTGTAGCCTTTCCCCAATGTTATTCAAAATCCATGGAGACGAAATAAAAACTTTGAGGTTTGCTGATGACATTGTAATTCTGTCAGAGACAGCAAAGGACTTGGAAGAGCAGTTGAACAGAATGCATAGTGTCTTGAAAGGAGGATATAAGATGAACATCAACAAAAGCAAAATGAGGATAATGGAAAGTAGTCGAATTAAGTCGGGTGATGCTGACGGAATTAGATTAGGAAATGAGACAGTTAAAGTAGTAAATGAGTTTTGCTATTTGGGGAGCAAAATAACTGATGATGGTCGAAGTAGAGAGGACATAAAATGTAGACTGGCAATGGCAAGGAAAGCGTTTCTGAAGAAGAGAAATTTGTTAACACTGAGTATAGATTTAAGTGTCAGGAAGTCATTTCTGAAAGTATTTGTATGGAGTGTAGCCATGTATGGAAGTGAGACATGGACAATAAATAGTTTGCTACAGAAGCATGCTGAAGGTTAGATGGGTAGATCACATAACTAAAGAGGAGGTATTGAATAGGATTGGGGAGAAGAGAAGTTTGTGGCACAACTTGACTAGAATAAGGGATTGGTTGGTAGGACATGTTCTGAGGCATCAAGGGATCACCAATTTAGTATTGGAGGGCAGCGTGGAGGGTAAAAATCGTAGTGGGAGACCAAGAGATGAATACACTAAGCAGATTCAGAAGGATGTAGGTTGCAGTAGATACTGGGAGATGAAGCAGCTTGCACAGGATAAAGTAGTGTGAAGAGCTGCATCAAACCAGTCTCAGGGCTGAAGACCACAACGACAACAATAACTTGATACACTATCACATCCAGAGTAATTTTATGATTTTTACAATTTCTTTATGTGTTTTTTTTTTTAAGCAAAGTCTCTTGTTTGGCTTGGTTTGTAGGTGATTAAGCAGCTCTATGGCTTCTGTGGGACATTGTTATTATGGTTCCCTGATATTTCAGCTACAGTAAGAAAAATTCTGAATTTTGAGGCTACAACATTTTGATTATTCTGGTCTGTACCATTACCAGAAGACTGTAGTATCCTAGTTTGTTCTGATTTTATGTTCATATTAATCTCAGTTTTTATGATGGTCTAGTGGTTTTTAGTTTATTGTTAGACCTGCTAATTATTTGTGCATAATGTATCTGACTGGCCTTCCAGATTACACATGTTAGGATTTTAGAGTATTTCTTGTAAATATAATTCACTGCTCACTGCTAGGTTTCTACATATCCTCTCTTCTACATACACACCGTAACACTCTTCTTGGGACATATTTCAGTGCCAATTGTTAACCACTCATTCCTTTCACTTCAGTTTGGTTTGACTTTGTCTCTGGAGAAGCAGAATTCAAAGTGACTGGGAAATAAGTTCCAGTATAAATTGAATTTCTCATTCACTGTGACTGCTGGGTGTACTTCCTCTCATGGTTCCTGATGTAAACTATTTCTAAGCAATCAGATAGCTTCAGTACTTACTGTTCTAGTACGTTTAACTTGGGTGTGGTCATTTACTGTTTTTCTGCAGGCAGATTTTAAGTGTGTCATTTGACCACTCATTCCTTTCACTTCAGTTTGGTTTGACATTGTCTCTGGAGAAGCAGAATTCAAAGTGATTGGGAAATAAGTTCCAGTATAAATTGAATTTCTCATTCACTGTGACTGCTGGGTGTACTTCCTCTCATGGTTCCTGATGTAAACTATTTCTAAGCAATCAGGTAGCTTCAGTACTTACTGTTCTAGTACATTTAACTTGGGTGTGGTCATTTACTGTTTTTCTGCAGGCAGGTTTTAAGTGTGTCATTTGACCATCATGTTACTGTATTCTGTGGAGTCCAGAAATAAATTATCATTCATGATCGTGCTGTGCCCATATGCCCATATAGTCTTGTTGGGAAGCAAATCATACGGAGTAGGTTGAAAGTGAATAATGATTCCAACAACATATGATGATTATTATTTGAAAGAAAATTACTGTTAAAATCACTATGTAAGCATACTATGATATTACTGTTATTCCTTTAAAGATTTGTAAGAGCTTATTTTACCTGGAAAAGGATCTTTTGAATGGTTCCCACAGGTGAGGTGCCCTGTTATTATTATGAGGGTCTGAGTTTCCAGTTTGAATCTGACAGTACAGCATTAAAAATGATGTTGGTGTGATGAATGGCAGCTAGCCCTAAATGTGGGAAAATGTAAGTTAATGCAGATGAGTAGTACGATCAAACCATTAATGTTCAGATGCAGTATTACTAGTGTCCTGCTTGACACAGTCAAGTCGTTTACATGTCTGAGCATAACGTTGCAAAGCAATATGAAGTGGGACAAGTATGTGAGAACTATGGTAGAGAAAGTGAATGACTGACTTCGGTTTATTGGGAGAATTTTAGAAAAGAGTGGTTCACCTATGAAGACTGCATATAGGACGCTGGTGCTACCTATTATTGAGCACTGCTCGAATGTTCGGGATCCGTACCACGTTGGATTGAAAGAAGACACCGAAGCAGTTCAGAGGCTGGCTGCTAGATTTGGTTACCGATAGGTCTGAACAACACATATGTGCTACAGAGATGCTTTGGGAACTCAAATGGGAATCCCTGGAGGGAAGGCAACATTCATTTCAAGAAACACTACAGAGAAAATTTAGAGAACTGGCATTTGAAGCTGACTGCCGAACGATTCTACTGCCGCCAACATACACTACACGTAAGGACCACGAAGATAAGATACGAGAAATTAGGGTTCATAAGGAAGCACACAGAGAGTCATTTTTCTCTTGCTCTCCATTTGCACATGGCACAGGGTGCCCTTCCCCTTGCACCATACGTTGGCTTGCAAAGTATCTATGTAGGTGCAGATGTAGAACTACAACCTGACGTGAAACTGTCATGGACAGGACAGCGGTGGCCGCCACACAACGTGTGAACAGAATTCCATTTAAGCTACATGTTTCTAGGTGCGGAAATTTATTGTAGCACACTGCGGAATACGCTTGGGTCTTTCGCTGTACGATGCAGACCGCAGGACGCTGCCCGAATCATTTCCCTATGCGCGGGGTGGTGCGTGTCAGAACGTAAGAAGTTAAAGTGCGCTTTTTTATAATTTCACAACTGTACATGATAGAGCGATACGAGAATTACCTTCTGACACTTTCTTTTAATTCACTGAAAATTCTGTGCTGTTGAAACAGAGAAATGTTTAAGCTTTTAAGAAAAGTCAGCTATTCGCGCTACTCGAGATTTATCATGTCACATCTCATAAACTATGTGTCGTACAACAATATAATTTCATAGCTGGCTTCAGCAGTACATGTCGATAACGGGTCCAAGCTTTCTGGCCAGTAGAGTCAGCAAGAGTGAAGTAATAAATTAACATGTCAAGTATGAATTTTTTTTAGCAAACCAACATCCGAAATATACACTTCTGGAAATTGAAATAAGAACACCGTGAATTCATTGTCCCAGGAAGGGGAAACTTTATTGACACATTCCTGGGGTCAGATACATCACATGATCACACTGACAGAACCACAGGCACATAGACACAGGCAACAGAGCATGCACAATGTCGGCACTAGTACAGTGTATATCCACCTTTCGCAGCAATGCAGGCTGCTATTCTCCCATGGAGACGATTGTAGAGATGCTGGATGTAGTCCTGTGGAACGGCTTGCCATGCCATTTCCACCTGGCGCCTCAGTTGGACCAGCGTTCGTGCTGGACGTGCAGACCGCGTGAGACGACGCTTCATCCAGTCCCAAACATGCTCAATGGGGGACAGATCCGGAGATCTTGCTGGCCAGGGTAGTTGACTTACACCTTCTAGAGCACGTTGGGTGGCACGGGATACATGCGGACGTGCATTGTCCTGTTGGAACAGCAAGTTCCCTTGCTGGTCTAGGAATGGTAGAACGATAGGTTCAATGACGGTTTGGATGTACCGTGCACTATTCAGTGTCCCCTCGACGATCACCAGTGGTGTATGGCCAGTGTAGGAGATCGCTCCCCACACCATGATGCCGGGTGTTGGCCCTGTGTGCCTCGGTCGTATGCAGTCCTGATTGTGGCGCTCACCTGCACGGCGCCAAACACGCATACGACCATCATTGGCACCAAGGCAGAAGCGACTCTCATCGCTGAAGACGACACGTCTCCATTCGTCCCTCCATTCACGCCTGTCGCAACACCACTGGAGGCGGGCTGCACGATGTTGGGGCGTGAGTGGAAGACGTCCTAACGGTGTGCGGGACCGTAGCCCAGCTTCATGGAGACGGTTGCGAATGGTCCTCGCCGATACCCCAGGAGCAACAGTGTACCTAATTTGCTGGGAAGTGGCGGTGCGGTCCCCTACGGCACTGCGTAGGATCCTACAGTCTTGGCGTGCATCCGTGCGTCGTTGTGGTCCGGTCCCAGGTCGACGGGCACGTGCACCTTCCGCCGACCACTGGCGACAACATCGATGTACTGTGGAGACCTCACGCCCCACGTGTTGAGCAATTTGGCGGTACGTCCACCCGGCCTCCCTCATGCCCACTATACGCCCTCGCTCAAAGTCCGTCAACTGCACATACGGTTCACGTCCACGCTGTCGCGGCATGCTACCAGTGTTAAAGACTGCGATGGAGCTCCGTATGCCACGGCAAACTGGCTGACACTGACGGCGGCGGTGCACAAATGCTGTGCAGCTAGCGCCATTCGACGGCCAACACCGCGGTTCCTGGTGTGTCCGTTGTGCCGTGCGTGTGATCATTGCTTGTACAGCCCTCTCGCAGTGTCCCCGGAGCAAGTATGGTGGGTCTGACACACCGGTGTCAATGTGTTCTTTTTTCTATTTCTAGGTGTGTAGTAAGAGACAAACTTTTTCTCTTTACACTTTTTGTGGGGGGTCGAGCCAATAAAAAGTTTCGGAAAAATAATAATTTATTTTTACAATTTGTTGGAAGTCTGTCGGTTCTACAGTTTTCCTTAGACGAGAACGACATTGTATGGTTCACTAGCGCGCTGTTATCGTAGGCACGGTGCAGTGCAGTGCGACTGTATTTGCGGACGCAGCAATGGAAAAACATGCAGCGCAGTGATCGATATAAAACCTGTTAATTGTGGCTCTCGGTAAGTAAATACAAGTTAGGGAAGAGGGGGGACATGCATATCATTGGGAAGAATAATCAGGAAGGGCAGAGCAGTTCACACAAATGTTGGTACACCGTGAAGAACAAGCGTGTAATATGTTAGTAACAAAACGGTTGATCGACGATTCGGAGGAATGCCAGTTCCCACTGCCTTATAATGCAGACGTTCCGGAAATTAAAGAACTGACCACGGACAACATGACATCCTCGGTAGGTGTCGACGGTTACACCAAAGCTGAGGGATTCACTATGAGGAACAGATTCACTGATTACTTCAATGAGCAGAATTTTAATGCTGTCATAATAATAATATCGCACGGTGTGTTTGCACTGTGTGGGTATGGAGCGCGGTCTCGCACGCATTTCAAGCAGCACGCAACGGGATATCCCGCAGCTACAAAAACGTTAACTTTAGTAACAATTCAACTTGGATTGACTTGAAACCTCCTCAACTCGAGTTAACCTGGTTTGGTAATGCGAGTTGACCCATATCTCGGCACGCCTGTTATACCTACATAGGTCTCGTCCCACACTATACGTTAAATTTGGTTATACTAAAGGTCAACTGCCACTCCCTGTACCAAGAGTCAATCCTCTTCAAACCTTCCTGCATTTCGCTACAATTTTCTAGCGTTGAGATTTCTCTGTATACAACAGAATCATCCGCAAAAACGCTCACGGAACTACCACGTTGTGTACCGTCATTTATATGACATGTACTGTGAAAAGTAAAAGTAATGGACTGCAACACTCCCTTCGGGTATTCCCGAAATTACTATTACATCTGAAGACTTCTCGCTATTGAGAATGACATGCTATTCTTTGCTTTCTACAAACTTTTCAGTCCAATCACACAGCTACAACAAACTTTCCAGTCCAATCACACAGCCAGTCTCATATTCCCCAGTCTCGTATTTTGTTGATTAGACGACAGTGGGGAGCTGTACTGAACGCCTCATTGAAGTCAAGAACACGGCATCTACCCGTGCGTCGGTATCTACTGCTTCCTAAGTCTCATGTATCAACAGAGTAAGTTGGGTTTCACACGATTTTTGTTTTCGAAACCCATGTTGATTCCTGCAGAGGGGATTTTTTGGTCCTCAGAAATGTCATAACACACATAACGAGCATTAAACATGTCCCAAAATTCAACAACAGATCGCCTATAGTTTTGTGCGCCTGTTCGACGACCATTCTTGAAAATGGGAATGATCTTTGCTTTTTTCCAGTCATTACTGTGCTTTTTTCCCATCCTTATGAACACTTCGCTCTCCAGATACCTAAACGCTGCTACAAGAGGGGCACGTTTTTTCGCACATGCTATGTGTTATCGTACTGGTATCCGTCAGATCCACCGGTCTTTCCTCTCTTGAGCGATTTTGTTGCTTGGTCACTTGCTTCTATACTTATACTTCTTCCCCGAAGGCGATGCTATCTTGTCCAAGTCATAAGGCCAGAAACGTGATACAGTGGTTTGAGGAGTATGATAGTAAACTCATGTTGACGTCTTGGCAACTAAATTCGCCTGATCTGACACCAGCAGGGCACGCCCGGGATGCTATCGAGCACCAACTCTGCGTCCAACTGCAACCGTCATGTAATTTACGCGAATTGCGTGTTCTACGCGTAAATATCAGGGGCCTGGAAAACTACCAAGGCCATGTCTAATCAAAGCCGCGCAGGATCGCTAAAAGGTGCGACCAACACGCTATTAAGCAGGTAATTATAATGCTTCGGGCTGGCAGCACTGATATGTGGAATAGGGGATGTTGGTATCACAGAGATTAAAAACAAAAAAAAAAAAAAACAAAAACAGGATCTGGGTCAATTTGACGCTCATATGCACAGTTTCTCGCTGCCGTCATGACAAAATTTAAACATCTCGCAGCGAAATAACGCTATCCGCTATGTGGTTCATGAATTGCCTTTCGACATTTCGAATTATGCGAGTGCTATTGAAAGTGGCCGTTGGTCTTTGAAGCTACATGACAACGCGGGCACATGCTGTACTTTAAAATGTTGGATACAGAGGGATCCTCGATACGAGTCATCGGCTGTGGCGAGTAACATTGGAAATATATGACAAGCATCGCACAGTAAATATTATGCCGAATGTGACGTCATATCATTGTGGATTTCGTGGACGTAATAAAGAGAAACAGTGAATAAAAAATTATCTCGTCGCAAAAAACTTCGACTTATGGATATTTTAATGAAAGGAATGTTTTGTTTTTTTAAAGGAATAATTAATCGAGTACCGTAAAAACACACACTACCGCTATCTGGATGTCAGATCATACAGTACGAAGTAGAAAGAAGTTAGTCCGGTAAAAATGGAAACTATTCGAAAATACGCTTCAATTACATGTATGTCAAAGGGACATTTCATTGCGAATTTAGGCTACAGATTCTATAGATTAAATATTGAACACTAAATCAAATCATAACTGAAAACTGTCGCTACCGGTATTGTTTGAAAAAAATAAGAACTACCGAACTAATAAATAAACATTAATTTTCTCAAATTACACTCCTTGTAACTAATAAAACCTTGCTACCGAACTTAAGAGGCCAAAAGTATTCACAAAAAAGTAAACTAGAAATGCATGTACGGTCTCCTTATTTTTCCAAAGTCTGCTGTTGTTAATAATCACTGCCACGAGAGGAAGTCAACACGGTGAATCAGTTCCATATAGACTGCCAATCAGATTCTTGGAAATTTTATTTACTTGGCGAATAAATGTATCTTACATTATATTAGGAAATCGCGAAACAAAACAAAATAAATCGAGAGATATTCGGAACTATGCCGAATAAGCATCACAACGACCAAAATGATATGTTGAATCGTCAGTATGTCCGCCAATGACAATACTCGTTCGTAAGTAACATCATCTACATTTTTCTACTGTTAAGTCGTAATGGAATCACATAGTCCATCGTAAATACAAGAAGATTATTGCAAAGAGGATCATATATCTCAACGTGCGACACGGATCAATCAGGTTTACAAATTGTCTTTTACCGTTTGAAGTTATGCGAGAACATCTGCAAGTGGCCGAAATGTCGGTCTGTAAAACAACATGACAACGCTGTCACATACCATACTTGAAACTGTTTTCGTGTGTTGCAGTAATCTTTAATATCACCCCTAATAACACATTCGTACTGATAATTACAACATTGTAAGGCCTTGTTGTTTTCCTTCTACATGCACCTCCTTCCTGGTAGTGCCAAGAATAAAATAAATGTTATTATTAGGCTCTTAAATTCTTACCTCCAACTGCGCCTCCATTTCGTTAATGTCCTCTTCTTGAAATGATTTTGAATAATTCTGTGCACTCGAAATAAACGCCTTCATTGCATCCATGACTGTATAACTCACGGTGTTTCACATAATAAAATATTTACTTCTACTTCTATACGCAAAGAATAGTGAATAAGCCACAGAGAAATTTTATTTTCGGCCTCAACATTAATTTCGAAAATTTCCATAGAACTTCAACTTCCGATTCTAGTCATGAGTGATTTACTAAAGTTTTTTTCTGTTACATAGAACACTGCAAAGTCTAATAGCTTGACATTCCACAAAGTGGTCTGTAAACTATGGAAACTAATTATGAAACATTTGCTTCAAAATCTTAATTACAGTTAGCCAATGTTGCTTCTGCGAACGTGCTCCAGCTCACAAAGTTGTTTACTGCCAGAAACGGCTTCACATTTTTTTAACAATAAATATAGCCGATTTCTGTAAAAAAATGATGCATCCAATACCAGAATGCACAACACGAGCGTCGCATTTCATGAAACCCATAGAGATGAAGTAAATCAATGCAACTCCTTGGTATTTCATCCTTAGGTAGGTGCGAAGGTGGAGATCCACTTACGGGCGCCTGGAGTCATTTATATCTCCGCGTACAACACATACTTTAGGTGCTTTCAGTAATGATAATCTTCGCTGTATGGTCTTTGAAATATTCTTCCAGATAGGGAAAACAAACTATCATTTAGTAACAAGAAACATGAACGATTTATTTGAATACACTTGAAAATAACACTAACACAATCGTAATGTGGAGAATTTATACTAATACTCGTAATAAATTCATCCTAAATCACTGATACAATCTCCACACATTATGTTTGCATGAGCTTTGCAAATAAAGGATTTGCATCTTGAGCATTTCTGAGAAGGTTTTGTCGTCTTTTCTGGGGCATATTTTGCACCTCCCATGAGAATGTATGAAAATTGTCAGTTAAGACTAACCCAAGAAAAAAGGAATGCATATAGGGGAAAGAAGAAATCATACTTCAAACTGATAAAAAAGACTAAACCGACATATTATGAAAACAAGATAGCAAATATCGCTAAAGACCATATGGTCTCTCATAAATGAAAATAGGAAAGGTGTAGGTGTGGAAAACACTGATATCATAACATGGAAGGGAACTCGGGGACGCACAAAATGTCAGCAATACTTTAAACAAACATTATACTGAAGTCGTGGACAATTTAAAAACTCAAAATAATACTTCCAAAACAAAACCACAATAAACAATCCATATGAGACAAAATACTTGTTTCTGACCCCAACTAATGAATCAGAAATGTAAAAATAATACATAGTCCAAAAACAAAAAACACTGTTTACAATGGGTAGTAAAGCCATTAGCCTCTCTGATAAGCTTGTCTATAGAAAAAGAAATATGTCCAGTGATACCTGAAAAAGAGTAAAGTAATCCCTATACATAAAGGAGGCTGCAAAAAAGACCCAGGAAATTGCAGACCTATAAATGTTATTACATCTGTACTCTCTAAAATAATAGAAACCATAATAAAAGACACAATATTACATTTTATGCATACATGCAATATTCTCAACAATGAACAACATGGAATCAGAAAGGGCAAATCTACCAAAAAAGCAGTAGCTAAATTCGTAACACTTGTAACTAAATCAACTGATGAACAGAAGAAAGTCTGTGGTATGTTCCTGGACCTATCTAAAGCATTTGATTGTTTATGTCATTACAACCTGTTAGAAAAGCTTCATTGTTATGATATAATGGGGAAAGCAGTAGACATCATTAAATCGTTTTTGGAAAATAGGAAGCAGTGTGCAGAAATAAAGCAAAAAGTGAAAAATTATATGACAAGTGTTGACTCAAATTTTGAAATTGTGAAATATGGAATTCCTCAAGGATCCATCCTTGGTCCACTACTTTATATTTTGTATGTCAATGATATGACCAAATCAGTATCTGATAGTGTAGTCATGTATGCGGATGACACTTCATTTGTTGTTACCAGTTCTACAACAGATGACCTTCAAGAGAAGGCTTCACTAAATATGAAAAGTGGAAACAATTATTTCAGGAAAAACAACCTCTATAAATAGAAACAAAACAACATATCTGCTGATACATGCAAACAAAAAACACACTTTGGACAACATCACATTCAGCCTTGGAGACCTAGAACTAAAGGAGACAGACAGCTATAAATTTCTAGGTGTATCAGTGGATAAGTATATGACATGGGAGAATCACATAAATAACATGTACAGCAAAATAGGTTCAAGCATATTTCTGATGAGAAAAATTTCAAATTCAGTAAATATACAGACAATAGACAAACAATGTACTATGGACTAGTCTATTCACGCCTCTCATATGGTGTCCTGGCTTGGGGAAACGCTGCAAATGTGCACACACAAAGGGTATAAAGATTACAAAAGACAGCTGTATGTGCATTGCAGAAATATCGCCTAGAAAATCCTGCAGAAATAAATTCAGGAAGCTACAAATTTTAACAGTAGCATCAGTATATATCCATGAAATAATTATATACTTAAAAACTATCTGGTCTGCATTGCTAAATGGAGAATATCACAAACATAATACAAGAATAAAAAATTATTATCATATAGAAGAAAGTTGGCTATAATTAACAAAGAACCTGTAAACGCTGGATGCATACTGTACAGCAGTTTACCACAATGTATAATGTTGATAGAAAGTATGTATCTTTTTAAAAGGAAATTAAAAAGACATCTGATCAATATTTGAACTTACAGCATTAAAGAATATCTTGAAATAAAAAATTAAATAATGTGTCAGTATATATTTTTTATAATGTACTTTTAATGACATTTTTTTGAAAAATCTATAAAATATATGTATTGTCTTTTTGTAACTAGCAAATATATGCAACAGTCAGACTATAAAGGCAATCACATGAAAACTGATATACATCACTCTATTTTTCCATTATGTATAAGTGAGATTTATGTAAATATGAAGTGTCCAATATTGTTGTAAGAAATGATCCACAGACAAATAAATAATAAAGAAGGCCAGAAGCATCAGGGGCCAATCCTGACAGTTTTATATCATCTCCCAAATGTAATATTTTTTTCTTAAGAGCTTGGGAATATTATCCGTACATTGCTGCATTTTGATGCAACCAACGATTCTCCTAATTTCCTTAGGAATTTTCGTCTTGGTAGGTAATCAATTTTCGGGCCAATGTTACACGTCAATGTATGTTTATGCATCAAAATTTGCAAACTGCTGATTGCATGGATCGACCCCACCTTTGGCACCATTATAAAGGGTGATTATTTTGGGCTCCGCTTGCACACCAGTTGACATGTCAATGGCAGCATCATGACACATTGTTGACAATAATACCTTATTTTTGGCAGTAGCGTTTGATGCTAAAGTCGTGTCTTTAGTCAACCCAAAAACACTGCTGTAGACTGTTTTATGCTTGCTAAGCTGAAATACTGGTGGGATTTCACGCTTGTTTTTTGGTAGGGCCCCCACAATTGTTAACTTTTTCATAAGGAGAAGCTGAGCTAGTTATTAACTCGTATACCAATTGTTCACAAGCTACATATCTGTTGGTACCAGCAACACGTTCAAGCAACCTCTTCACAGTTGATAATACACCATACTGAAATACTAATTTTTTACTGACTCTGTGTACATATTGATGCCACTGAGGTCACTATATATTCATCAAACAAAATAGAAAATGAGTCGATGACCTTTACTTCACTTTTGGTGTACTCCTTTCTTCCAGGTAAATGGGTTATGATACTGCACTTCCAGGTTGTGAAGGCTCTTTCTTTATTTTATACACATGTCTTTACATACACAAAATCTATCCTCCGAGCACTCTACCTTGAATTCATTTCCTTCTTGCTCTGTGTCAGAAGCTTCCTCACGTTACTCCACATGGTCCTCATCTTATGTATTCACTCCTCCTACGTCTCCATCGACTTCATCAATCTCCTGTCAACGAAATTCCTCAAATATTCCTTTGGTCATGTGGGATGCTACCATCTGAAAATATAATGACTGGAAATGGTACATTGGTAAAAGTGATAATGAAGCAACTGCAAGGTTGTCAGTGTAACTAAATATATAGGTATGTGTGTGTGATTATACTTCATTCACAATTATATCATTTATACCAAATATTATGGCAAACTACAATTCTAATTGTAATTTATCTTCTTAGCAACTGATGCACTCCCAGGCACATGGGGTCAGGCAGGCTCACAACAACTGGACAGTGATTGACAGGAACAATGGCAACACACTGGTCGCTAACTGCAGTGAAGAGTGGGAAGGTACTGAAATTGTAAACAATGGCAGGTGGCAAGCTTCAGGATGCGACAAGTTGGATCACTCACATGGACAGAAATGACCCTGTGGCCAGTTAGGCTATAGGGGGCCCTCACATGTTCAATAATATTGTCAAACCATCAGTATATTGACCGCCTAAGGGCGTGTGTTGACTAATTGTCAATACTATAAATATTGATGATAAGTATTGATGGCCCTCAAAATATTCTCAGTAAAGTCGATACATACTGAACCTGTGACGTCAAGTATTGTCAGTCTGACAATATACTCCATTCAGATGTTGACAATGCATCATGAACCAGCCATATGGCGTTAGTGTGCACTGTTTATGTTTTCAGTTCAGCTTTGCGCATATCATACCTCAGATTCATTTCTTCAAGTAGCTTTTCGACACAAAATAATTTTAATAGATCACTGTGAAGGTCATCATGGTATGTAACATTTTAGGATTGTCAACGAAGAGTTCTCTGTGACACAGCCTGAACATGTCTTGCCAGACTGATATAACTGAGTCACAGGTTCCATAGAATATTACTAATTGTGTTTGCTGATATTACAGAACAAAACTGTTACATCACTGACATCGTTATTTGTGAGTGGAAATATCAGTTTACTCTATTTTTCTTTTGTTGAGTTTTTTCACGTAAAGGTCTTCGCAGATGGGATAAGTAACTAGTTACTCTATGGTTTACAGCACGCTCCTAAATTAAGTTGCAAATCATCCCTTTAATTCACAAAGTCATGTCTAGAGAACCAGCAAATGTGTCCAGAATGAGATTCTTCACTCTGCAGCGGAGTGTGCGCTGATATGAAACTTCCTGGCAGATTAAAACTGTGTGCCCGACCGAGACTCGAACTCGGGACCTTTGCCTTTCGCGGGCAAGTGCTCTACCAACTGAGCTACCGAAGCACGACTCACGCCCGCTACTCACAGCTTTACTTCTGCCAGTACCTCGTCTCCTACCTTCCAAACTTTACAGAAGCTCTCCTGCGAACCCTGCAGAACTAGCACTCCTGAAAGAAAGGATATTGCGGAGACATGGCTTAGCCACAGCCTGGGGGATGTTTCCAGAATGAGATTCTTCACTCTGCAGCGGAGTGTGTGCTGATATGAAACTTCCTGGCAGATTAAAACTGTGTGCCCGACCGAGACTCGAACTCGGGACCTTTGCCTTTCGCGGGCAAGTGCTCTACCAACTGAGCTACCGAAGCACGACTCACGCCCGGTACTCACAGCTTTACTTCTGCCAGTACCTCGTCTCCTACCTTCCAAACTTTACAGAAGCTCTCCTGCGAACCCTGCAGAACTAGCACTCCTGAAAGAAAGGATATTGCGGAGACATGGCTTAGCCACAGCCTGGGGGATGTTTCCAGAATGAGATTCTTCACTCTGCAGCGGAGTGTGCGCTGATATGAAACTTCCTGGCAGATTAAAACTGTGTGCCCGACCGAGACTCGAACTCGGGACCTTTGCCAGGTACTGGCAGAAGTAAAGCTGTGAGTACCGGCCGTGAGTCGTGCTTCGGTAGCTCAGTTGGTAGAGCACTTGCCCGCGAAAGGCAAAGGTCCCGAGTTCGAGTCTCGGTCGGGCACACAGTTTTAATCTGCCAGGAAGTTTCATATCAGCGCACACTCCGCTGCAGAGTGAAGAATCTCATTCTGGAAACATCCCCCAGGCTGTGGCTAAGCCATGTCTCCGCAATATCCTTTCTTTCAGGAGTGCTAGTTCTGCAGGGTTCGCAGGAGAGCTTCTGTAAAGTTTGGAAGGTAGGAGACGAGGTACTGGCAGAAGTAAAGCTGTGAGTACCGGGCGTGAGTCGTGCTTCGGTAGCTCAGTTGGTAGAGCACTTGCCCGCGAAAGGCAAAGGTCCCGAGTTCGAGTCTCGGTCGGGCACACAGTTTTAATCTGCCAGGAAGTTTCATATCAGCGCACACTCCGCTGCAGAGTGAAGAATCTCATTCTGGAAACATCCCCCAGGCTGTGGCTAAGCCATGTCTCCGCAATATCCTTTCTTTCAGGAGTGCTAGT
Source organism: Schistocerca piceifrons (assembly GCF_021461385.2). NCBI lineage: Eukaryota > Metazoa > Arthropoda > Insecta > Orthoptera > Acrididae > Schistocerca > Schistocerca piceifrons. Next base: position 1,019,646,618 of record NC_060138.1, on the reverse strand, counting down.
TCTGCAGGGTTCGCAGGAGAGCTTCTGTAAAGTTTGGAAGGTAGGAGACGAGGTACTGGCAGAAGTAAAGCTGTGAGTACCGGGCGTGAGTCGTGCTTCGGTAGCTCAGTTGGTAGAGCACTTGCCCGCGAAAGGCAAAGGTCCCGAGTTCGAGTCTCGGTCGGGCACACAGTTTTAATCTGCCAGGAAGTTTCAGCAAATGTGTCGTCCACCTGCTAGATGCATACACCACAATCGATGTTCTCTCAACTAAATGAAGAAGCGAAATGTGAAGCAGCAGTCAACCGAAAAATTTACGTGGGCGAGAATAACGGCCCAGCGCAAACACATGTCCATATTGAATGTTCTCAAATTTCCACGCTATCACGAAAGCTGTCCAACACAACAAAGTATTAGTTCACTACTGAGCCGCCTAACGAACTACACTGTTAAGTCAGCTACATTCCTACACTCCAACAGGCCTTTCCATTTGGACAGCTCCTACCATTAACAGGAAATGTGAATCATTCCCATCACCGGCGCTGCATGCCAAGCACCTGAAGGCAGAATCATCCTAGAAAACCGGTCACATATATGTTTTATCATTGTACTCACAATTAAATGTTACGATTGTGGTCTCAACTGAACGACATTTGACAATGAGAGAAGTATTGGAAATACACCCTGCTGACAGCTGTGGCTCTGGAAATAGAAATATCTGTACCATTCTTATGAACTGACATACTCTTCCCTTTGCTGTCACATTATTCCACGTCAAATCCATACCTTCCTTTGCACATGTCTGAACACGAACACATACTTTATAAAACTGACGCCCAAGGCAGACCCATCATACATCCCCTACTACTAAGTATAATACCTCATCAAGAACTGATTGTCAGCAATAGGAAATAATAGTGATCGAAAATCAACCATTGGGGGGGGGGGGGGGGGGCACGTCTCGTAAGTTTTCCTTGCGAGTGCTACCACTGTGTTTTAGAAAGAGAGGCATAACCATCTTACAAACAGTCAGATGTTAAAAAACACACCCACATTACCATCACAAGTGGTATGGTTCTACAGGTGCACACAAGTATCCATGATGAAAGCTATACTGGCTTTATAAATCGAGGTATGGCATTACCTCCAAATGAATTGGTTTTTCAAGACAAATACCCAGACGATGATTGCAGGAGTGCATAATGTTAGACCAGCAGTTCGGTTACACGTAGCCCACGATGCAACCGCGTGATAAAATCGCTGAATTTTGAAAGTGATTCGGCTAAGGAACGTGGTATGAAACCGGTATTTGCAGCTCCCTTCGCCGCTAGATATTTCTCCAGTATTTGTAATGTATTCTGCCTCGATATCATGTCAGAGGTTCGGTGATATATACACTGACTTATAGGCGATGACTAATTGAGGAGGATATCAAACAGTAGTAGATGTTGTGCTGATTGATGTCGTAAGAAATATACACTAGCTTTTCAGATCTCTAGAGTCACGTATTCTGCTAGAAGTGATGTCTATGATTTGGAATCAAGTCCCTCCATTCAAGCACATACCTGTGTTGGATCCTATGCTTTAATGGTTATGGCCACTAGTGAATCATATTTACGACACTCTCATATCTTAAAACAAGTCACCTCTCTCGAACCTATCTACTACAGTAAAATTCCGCCTCGTTTTAGGTAGTTCCTATGCATCATGCAATAGCCCTCTCAGGCTCTGCACTGCCATCCCTGCAGCTTTGCGCATGTGATTATTCCAATGTAAGTCGGAACTGACTAGAAGTCGGAGGAAACTACATCTACCAAATTCTGCATACCGTGCAGAAACAGGCTAAGCTGTGTTACTGTGACAGGACTGTGTTTTGACCATTTGATGGAAACGGAAACTGAGAGAAGGACGAGGATTTTTGCTACTGTATTGTGGAGCACCCCCCCCCCCCCCCCCCAAAAAAAATACATACAAGTACTACAGATCCATGTCCATTCACATCTATCTCCCCAACATGCTATCTTCATTATTCTGTACCATCCTTCAGAGACAAATTACGAACTATAAAAGCTCAACTAACTTCATCCAATAGAGAACTAGGAAAGATTTTTACTGCATCTCTCTCCTCCCATATATCGAAATGCATGCAAACTTGAGTACATGTGACTATCCTATTAAATATACAGGTATTGATCAACTGTACAGACCAGTTTAACGTTTCATCACCTGTACTGTAGAGGATGATCATTTCCCGTGGACTATATTGTAAGTAGCAAGAGATGCCTCCTGTGGCTCTGTCTCGTTTGAAACATTGTTTTTTTTCGTTGCTCTAGTACTCTTTGTACACTGCCAAACATTTGGTTTTTTTTTAGTACGACTGTGAGGTCTGTGTTAGATTCTAAACTTACATTAAGACGTTCTGATCCATGACTTCTTGCCGACAACAAGGACATCACCCCAGAGTACCTTTATCCAAGACGTCGCACTGTGACGTGATTTATGTCATTCAAGATGGCTCCTCTGACATCAGCTGATGACGCTAGTGACTTTATTCAAGGTGGCTAGTGTGACATCAGTAGATGACGTGAGTACCATTTCCCAAGATGGCTGCAAAGTGCCACAGCCGCTGCCAAGCCCCCATGGTGGTAAGTTTCAATTTTGTAGGGAAGATAGGTCAGTTGGGTTACCACTAGATATCGCATGGTGTAAATGATATTGTTACTGCTGTTACCATAACACACTGCACACACTGGATGATTTAAAATAAAAGTCATTTACAACACAAGGAAATTGGAAGAATTTTTCGGTGTTGGCGTTGGTTTCAAATGTTTCAAATGGCTCTAAGGACTATGGGACTTAACATCTGAGATCATCGGTCCCCTAGACTTAGAACTACTTAAACCTAACTAACCTAGGGACATCACACACATCCACGCCTGAGGCAGGATTCGAACAAGGAACCTAGCGCCTAGAACCACTCGGACACAAAGGCGGCTGGCGTGGGACTCCAAACTCCATTTAAACTCATTTGTCACATTGACAGAATAGCTTATACCTCTGCGTTCCATTTCGACTGAGTCCTCATATTGCAGTGATGTATTTTATCACTGTTTCGGTGCTAGCCATCCCGAGAAGGCGTCACCCCCCCACAAAACTCTTTCTCCAACTCAAACAATTGTTGTCAGTCAATCATAATATGGTAACCAACAGCATACCAGTGGACGGACAGGATGGAAAAGACACCTCCGATGTACTGAATTAATAAGCATTAGAGTTGCTTGTGTGAACAGTATTACAAATTTTACAGTAATTTCAACACCGACCAATGATGTGACATGGCTGCCTGCATCTACAATTGAAACGTAGGAAAGGAAGTCCACAGTCATATTTTAGCACATTTAACAAGAAGGCGAAGCTTTCAGAAAATGACAAATATAATTATAATATATATACACAGTGATGGACACAGAAAAAACGAGAAACGATGCAAGGTAAAGTGAATGAGCAATAGCACAATTTTGTACACGCAGAACATTTAATAACAATGCAATTGTACTATCCTTTAATTTTTCCATTTTAATTATATATATATATATATATATATATATATATATATATATATATATATATATATATACCCATTCATTTTTTTATCTTTATAATTCGTATCGTTATCTGGATTGGGCGTTGAGTCGCCTAATTGAAAAAACCCTGGTGTGCAGCCTACACACAGTCAGCTACATGAGTAGCAGCCTCTGACGTATAGTGCACACATGACTCATGTAGGGAGACCCTACAATTCTCAAACCCTATAGCGCAAATCCAGGACGTTGCAGCCTTGCTTTTCTCTGGTTTAGTCCTTCCACTCGACTTAGAACCAAAGGCACAAGATCAGCTCTAGGAACAGTGCTGCAAATTGTGAACTTCTTTCAAACTCCATGCACAAGGCTGTTCTTCTCCACTTCTCTGCTAGTCGTTAGAATGACTCAAGTATGATCTTGGAGCTGATACAAAAGACATCATTTGCTCCAACATCCGCAGTCTGCAGTTGGTTGCATCCTGTTCCCTCAACGGCTGCTGGAATAGCCTCGACAGGTTGAATGAGGCCCCGAGGCATACACAGTGAGTTTACCTAGCGTCCTTTTCTGTCCCTTGTTGCCAATTCCCAAAGGGGTACCATCATTCACTCATGTTTGAACTGTCGATGATTAATAAACCCCTACACTTTTGCACTTGCCCCCTCCTGACACTGGACAAAACAGGTTTCCCACATACAGGGGAAATGAGTCCCACTGGCTCAGTTTCAGTTTCAGTGAAAGATAGCACCTCAAATTTGTTGGTAGGGGTGATCAGTACAACACTCAGAGTCCTCCCTGGCTCCATCTACCGTGTATGGGTTCCCTAGATCTACCTTTGACACGCCACTCACAGTCAAGTGGACAAGTAGTTACAGATCTTGTACTCTTTGCAGAGGAGACAGGACATACAGAAGAGCACAGTTCTTGAGGTACCTCTGGTACCGGATTCACAGATGCACGACTCTTGAGAGCTGTTCCAGCACATCGATTCTCAGCATCTGCCAATCTAGCAGCTATTGCGGTTTCCAGCTGCTTGAAAACGTCAACGAACTCATGCTGTGTTTCGAGGTGAGGTTGCATTTTGGTTGGTGCAATGTGTTAGATGGTGTTGAACAGATAACATTAAATTAAACTCACTTATTATCTTTTAATCTGTTGAGCTAAAAAACTGCTAGAAGAACTGAAGCAAATGTAAAAACGAGATTTCTTTTAAGATAACACCAAACTCTGTGGTATAGATTACTAGTCTCCTAAAACATATTGAAGTTAATTACAGTTGTTTGAAAACTCGAAAACAGAGTTAATTTACTATAAATGTGCAAAGAGGCAGAAATCCAAAAGATAAGCCTTGTAAAATGTTTGAAAACCAATCACCATGGTGTTCAGTGTGTAAGCAAATAAGAGTGTGGATCTTAAAATATGTTAACTTAACATTCAAGGACTGAAAGATAAAGAACTTATCATAAATGAGTTTGGTCTTGATAACAAGTTTGATATTTTTTGCTTGAGTGAACACTGGGCTAATGAGAATGAACTTGCAGTTACCAAATTTGACAATTTTAGTATAGTAAATAGCTACTGTAGGAAAGAGCACATTAGAGGTGGTGTGGCAATTTATTCCAACCAGTCACTCAATTGTACAATAACCAAACTAGACCTAAATTCCTTGTGTGATGAACAGCACTTTGTAGTTATGGGTATAATCATTAATAGTCATAAACTAATAGTAGTATCCATGTACAGATCACCAAAGGGAAGCATTGACATATTTTTAGAAAAAATGGACATGCTACTGAGTGAATTAAGTAATATTAAATGGCTACACTATTATATTGCAATAGGAGGTGATTTGAATGCTGATTTTGATGTTACTAAACGTAAGGGTAGCGTTGCAGATCTGGAAAACTTACTAAGACAATACAATTTACATCATGTCAATAACAGGCCCACAAGAAACAGAGTATGTTTAGATAACATCTTTGTAAACTTCAAGACCACTGAAAACACATGCGAAGATGGAGTGTTTCCATTCTCTGACCATGACTCCGTATCTCTAAATTATGCAAGTAAAATTCCCCTCAATAGAAGCAATGCAAACAGATCTGTCCCAACAGTTATGATTACCAGACCCGTAACTGAGGATAAAATTAACACATTTCGTAATTCCTTTGCTGACAGAGACTGGTTTGGCCATTGTAGTGTCGATGTACATTACACGTCAAGTAATGACCTGCCAGCGAAAATAATATTTGATAGATTTTTAATGCATTCTTGACCCTATTTAACCATAGTATTTCCATAAATAAAATCAAAATAATGGACAGCAGCCACAAATCCAGATCTCAAAACAGACAAAATATAAGGTACACTAAACAGCTGACAGATCTAAAGAAACAAGTTTCGTTACTGTACAACATATACAATAGTATGAAGTCTGACTATGCCAAATCAGCCTATGTGGAATGCAGGAATGAATACAAAAAAGCCATCCTGCAAGCCAAACAAACCTCCAGTGCCAACAGCATACATAATTCCACCAACAAATGCAAAACCGCTTGGAAACTAATTAACAGTGCTGCCACAGATACTAAAAAAGACAAAATTAATATCCCACTTCAAACACTCAATGAGTTTTTCATTAATTCAGTGAGAGAAATAGGAGATGCAATTATCAAACCAGACATTAGTCCATCAGAGTTACTCTCCCAAAATTGGGGTAGACAGTCACTAAATACAAGCATGCTAACCTTCTCTGAAGTATCGCCTAGATTTGTACAAGGGATCATAAAACAACTGAAACCATCTGATAGCTTAGATATATATGGCATATCATGCAACCTGCTAAAAAAAGTGCGTGATTGCATTCTGTACCCTTTAACCCATTGCATAAACTAGTGCTTACTTGAGGGATATTTTCCTGATGAGTTAAAACTGTCTAGGATCGTTCCAGTATACAAAAATGGATATAAAGACTCTCCATCTAGTTACAGGCCTATTTCAACAGTACCCACATTCTCCAAGGTAATAGAATGCATCATGTACCAACAATTATCATCTAACTTTGAGAATCTAGGAATAATTAATGCTACACAATACGGGTTTAGGAAGAATCTGTCGACCATTGATGCAATCAACACGGTAGTCAGTTACATCATCAAAGTTTTGAGAACAAAGGCTCTGCTCAGGTCTCATTCTGTGACCCAAGCAAGGCCTTCAACCATGTTGAGCACACACCACTACTAGAGAAACTAGAATTCTACAGTATCAAAGGAAACAGTCTCAGACTATTAAAAGCTTATCTCAACAACGGTAAACAGGTAGTTTGTGTTAGAAAGAAAATGTCAAACATGGAAAATGCTAAAGTAGGTGTGCCTCAGGGATCTGTACTGGGCCCCTTCCTATTTCTGATAATGATCAATGACCTCCCTTCATTTATTAGATCCACCACTGTATTGTATGCAGATGATACAACTGTTCTTCATAGCAGTTAGAATCTTAATTATCTTAAAACCTGTGCTGAAAATACACTCACTCACGCAACATATTGGTTCAGAGCAAATGGTTTCCTGTTAAATAAAAATAAAACTCAGCAGATAATCTTCACTCTAAGAGACAAGCCACTATCTGATGACCCTAGTTCTGTTAAATTCCTGGGAGTTTATTTAGACGAAAAGTTATCTTGGAGCCAACATGTAAACTATATTAGTAGTAAGCTATCTAGAGTAATTTATTTATTGATACAACTCAGAAATTGTGACCTGAAACATACATCAGATCATCTTATTTTGCATTTTTCCAACGTTTAATATCCTATGGCATTATCTTGTGGGGTAACTGTAGTCATATACATGACATCCTATTATTGCAGAAGAAAGCCATTAGGATAATTACAAATTCTTCACATAAGGCTCACTGCAAACCATTACTTACTAAACTAAAAATTATGACAGTAATAAACCTCTATATATACAATGTCTTAATCTTTGTGAAGAAGAACCTACAAGATGTGAAACGCAGAGAAAATGTACATTTTTACAACACAAGAAGCATCAAACACATATACATGCCTTACCACTGATTATCAAAATCAATAAATAGCTATAAAGTCACAGGGCACAAACTATTTAATAAGCTGCCACATGCTATACAGCATCTTCCTGAACATACATTCAAAGAAAGACTGCATGAATGGATTATTGCCCACCTGTTCTATGATATCAATGAATTCTTCAACTGTAAAATGCAGTACTCCAACAGATGACCCACTGTACATTTATTGTGATATAAGCTAAAATATTTCAGTAGTCAATACCTTATCGCATTGTATTATAAATTGTATCTTCATCTGACGTTGTCAATTGCTGTAATGGCCTAAAGACAATAAAATCTTTATTATTATTATTACAATTATTATTATTATTATTACTCCTCTTTAAGGAAAAAGTAGGTGTAACACAATATGTTAGAAAATCTGCTACATTAACTATTTCACAAACACGTGTTTTACCTGTTAATTGTAAATTGTGCAAAGGAAAATGGTAGCTTCCGAAAATTCTCAAAAACGTATGTTTAATTGTGTTTACATGCAATGAAATTCAGAGGTGATGTACTGTTTGGTAGTAACTGAGAACCACAAACGCTGATTTGTTATGAAATGGGTTATGTATCCAAAACATTCGTATCGGTAACACAAAAAAAGTTTTGTAAGCATCCGAAAATTCTCAAAAATAACCTATTCTTCACGTAATTATACAATGAAATAAGGGACTGATTCTTTTGAAAAATGATAGGCCTACCGTTCTTAAAAATTTTAAAAGATCACAACTAAGTTTAAGCCCATATTTGACAATAACAGTACTAGTTTATCACAGCACTTGCGAATGTTCGAAATATCATAGTACACCACAATACAAAAGGGTATTGACACAATCAGTGAAAGGTTATGAAGAAGTGACGTGACCGGTAAAATATGGGAATCTAGATCCTCAAATCTGGATCCGCATCTTGTAAACAGTGTCTCACACAAAGGAAAATTCCGAAGTCCTCTTATATATATAAATAAACGTGCGGATTGCACGGATTTTTCAAATAGCTGTTTCTGTGCACACTTCTACCCTGGCGTGGCGAAGAAGAACCTGCACCTTCAGTTAATCTAGGTCAAAATCGTTAAATTCTGCAGTACCAACAAGGTACGTATCCTGCCTGTTGGAACTAAGGATCAGGATGACCTGAGGAATTTCAAACCCAATCTTCCCAAATTTGAGTCCTGTGTCCTGAACACGTTTGAAGTACACAGTAGCACACACTGAACATATTACATTCACAACAACACAAACACTTGTTTGACATTCAACAACCAAACACACCACCTGTACTCTATTTCGTTCACAAACAATATTTTTCCAGCCTCACGTCAGGAAGAAGCTGCATTGGTGACATATCTGAAATAGACAAATGGAAAGTAACAGCATAAATATTCTTCTATAATGGTGCACAGTAAAACAGTAGTTATGCTACCTGTGCATACTCAGAAAATATTGTAAGGAATTGGAATTGGCATGAACCAACAGATATTTACTCAATATGTGTAAACAGCCAAGTAGAAGATCGATGTACCATAACAATATTCATTAAATTGTGTTTCATTCTATTTGTGTTCTCTTTTGGATATTTTCTCACAGCAGGAGACATTGATATTGCAAGTAGATTATCTGTGCTAGTCTGCCCATTTTCCAAAAGGGACACTGTTTCTGCCCCTAAAGTGAGTTACCAATTTTCCGTCAGCCTAGGCTGATGGTGAGGTTTATGCTGCTTATAATATAACACAGACATCTGATAAATCTTTTTAATTAAACTACATGGGGCAAATTCAAAGAGTAGCCTCTCTCAGATACTGAAGCTTTAGAAGGAAATCGTCAGATACATGCATACTGTACAGAACAAAATTTCCAATTATTTTAGGAACAAAATCTTATCCATTACGCTACAATACATGTATAAATGTAAAATAATCATTTTTCTAGAAAAATTGTTGAAGGAGAACCATTTTAGTCACATTGTCCAAGACATAAAATTTATTTCATACTTTCCACATGTGAGACATGCTGAATGAACTCTTTTTTTGACTCCATGTAATATTTAATAATTAATAAGACTCCATATGAAGCTGGATTCTTGAAAACAACAGCTACATGATATTCTCTGAGAGAAGCGCTGCACTCCAGCAAATGAACACCTCCAGGATGAACTGATGAACTGAGAAAGCTGTAACTTTTTAATGCTTCGTTGGTCCGATAATATAGGTGGGAGCCTTCAGGAATTGTACTAGAGTGTGTGATAACCTGACTGTGTAGTTCAGCTGTTTTCAATTTTGCTATGGATCCTCCTCAGCTAACACATTCACTTCATATGTGTGTGTGAGTGTTTGTTATGCGTGTGTGTGTGTGTGTGTGTGTGTGTGTGTGTGTGTGTGTGTGTGTGTGTGCGTGAGAGAGAGAGAGAGAGAGAGAGAGAGAGAGAGAGAGAGCTAGAGAAATCTGTACTGTCAATGTTTACGTTCGCACCTTATATATTAAACTAATTTTCGTAGCACAAAGTTTTGCAAGTAAATTCGGAAACCATGTATTCCCTAATGAACGAGTCTGTGGTGAGTATTGTAATGCGAAATATGTACATACATCGTAGATACACTATGAAAAATACAATGGGGGTCCATTAAATTTTTTTTTACGACTCAACTATTCATTTGGGAAATTTGAGAATTTTTGTGTTATTTCATTAGGCTTTGACACATACCCGTAGTGAAATTAGTGTTAATGATTTGGAAACTGCGACCACATCAAGTGCAGACAGAAGTGTGACACAAATCACATTTTCATAAAGAGTATGGAGACTCTTAAGACGCCGCTTCAAATACTTTAACTTGGAAAGAGAAAGCCTATTAACAAAATTTCACGCTTTAAGTGGTTAGTATAGGGATATACGACATCCTCCCACATATTCACACAGGGATCGTCAGGATAAGATTAGAATAATTCCTGCACACACAGAGGCATTCATACAACCATTCTTCCCGCGATCCATACGTGGATGGAACAGGAAGAAACCCTAATAACTAGTACAATGGGACGCAACCCTCTGCCATGCACCTCACAATAGTTTACAGAGTATAGTTGAGTATGAAACAGTTTTGTGGCTGTACCTATTTGCAAAGCATACTTCTTGTCTTTGCATAAGATAAAGGAAACTGTCTCAAACATCTAATATTGTTCATCACAATTCAGAGTAATTGCTTTAAACATTTTTCTATAAGCAGCTGGTAGGTGATAATCTTCAGTCTAGCATAATAACATAAGAAATGTAGTTTTTACTCTACTGTTTACATGCAAAAGACTGGAACTTCAAAATGTCTTCGTTAGCCAAAGATACGTGGAGGACAGCCACTAATCATTTCATAGCTGTGAATGCAAATTGATGTACGAGGTTTGTCCGGAAAATACGTATAAAAGTTGAATAATAGCTTTATTGTACAATTATTCAGGTATTACAATATGGTCTTCTTCAAAGTACTCGCCCTGAGACGCCGCGATACACTTCTGCTAACGCCGTTTCCACTGTTATTAACAGTGCTGAAAGTCTTCAGTTGCGATGTTGTTCAGTTGCCGTGTCGTTTCCGCCTTGATGGCTTCCACATCTCCCAAGTGCCGCCCCCAAAGCACCATTTTGCATTTCGGGAACATGAAGAAGTCACATGGGGCTAAATCGGGTGAATAAGGTGGGTGGTCTGTCACGGTGATTGAGCTTCGGGCCAAAAACTCGCGCACAACGAGCGACGTGCGAGCGGGCGCATTGTCCTGATGAAGGATCTACCTGCTTCCTTTTGCCAACTCCGGTCGAACTCGGGCCACACGAGCTCTGAGACGTGTCAGAACTTCAACGTAAAAATTTCCGTTCACTCTCTGGCCGGGAGGGACAAATTCCTTGTGAACAATGCCCCTAGAATCAAAGAAAACAATCTACATTGTCTTCACATTGGACCTTGATTTTCGCGACTTTTTTGTTCTCGGTTCTCCTGCTAGTTTCCATTCCTTGCTTTGAGGACTCGTCTTCAGCGATGACTCGGTTGAGAAAGTCCCCTCGTTCCTCTTCTTCCAACCAATCCTCACAGCACTCAACCCTCTTTGCTTTCTGTTCTGGAGTCAAGAGCTTCAGTACGATTTTCGCACACAATTTCTTCATTTCAAGTTTTTGTGTCAGGATTTCGCGAACGATTGTTTTGGGGATTGACAGCTCGTCAGCAATCATTCTGACTTTCAATCTACGGTCTTTAAGAACACAAGCCTGATTTCGTTCAACATTTGCATCGGAACTCGATGTCGACGGGCGTCCTGGGCGAGGGTCATCGTTCACTTCTTCTCGGCCATCCCGGAACCTTTTTAACCACTTGTTCACGGTTAGTTCCTTCAGAGAATTGTCTCCGTAAACCTGTTTCAAACATTCAAAAATCTCACGGCCATTCTTGCCTAGCTTTGCAAAAAACTTGATGTTGACGCGCTGTTCCTCAATCAGAGATCTCCATGCCGACGGCAGGTGAAAAAGGGTAACTGTCAACAAGCTGCCGCACACTCCCACCTTCACGCAAAGTGTTCTGACTCGAACTGAGCGTTGATGGGACTGATTACAGCAGTAGTCCCACCTGGCGGTGACTGCAACTTGTAACATAAAGACATTATTCAACTTTTATACGTATTTTCCGGACAAACCTCGTACATTCTTCATATGAAGCATCAATTTTTTTTGACAAAGCTTTGTCGTAATGCTGAGTGTCCATATTGCTAAGTCCAGTTCTTTCTGATTGTCTGTACTGAAAAGATATAATGACGATGTCATATTTGTCAACAGAGCACGAAACAAAACTTTTACTGTAGGCCCTACGTAGATACCAGCACACATTTCGCAACGCTTCGAAAAGGGCCAGTTCTGATATACTACGTTTACGTGTGATACATCTTCCGAAAGATAAAAACCAGCTTTCGGAAACCGTGTTTCGCTAGTGTATAAACATGTTTAGATCTGAAGCGGATTTGCTAGCCCAATAAAATATGGCGTCTGCAAAACAGCTGTGTGAGTTTCTTATTTAGTCAGCGCAATTACTTTCCCTATTCACGTAAATGTCTGCAGCTCATGGTCCCGCTTCCCGAGCCTGGGGTCCTTCACTCGATTCCAGGCGGGGTCAGGGATTTTCACCTGCCTCGAGATGGCTGGGTGTTGTTGTGTCGTCTTCATCATTATCATCATCATCATTCATCCCCATTACGGTCGGAGGAACCACCTCCGTTAGGACCTTGCCTAGTATGGCGGTGCTGGTCTCCCGTATCTTTCCCCGTACGAGAAGCGAGGGACTTCATTTCCATTTTCCAAACTGAATCAGTTTTCATTGTGGCCTCTCACAGTGAAAATGAAGATATAAAAACTTCACGAAGCAAGAAATTGAATACACAAGCGTTTACTTAAAAAGCCAGCTGTCGGGCTGGGTTAGCACTTGGATGGGTGGCCATCTGGTCTGCCGAGCGTTGTTGGCAAGCCAGGTGCACTCAGCCCTTGTGAGGCAAACTGAGGAGCTACTTGATTGAGAAGTAGCGGCTCTGGTCTCGTAAACTGACATACAGTTGGGAGAGCAGTGCACTGACCACATGCCCCTCCATGTCCACATCCAGTGACGCCTGTGGGTTGAGGATGACACGGTGGCCAGTCGGTACCCTTGGGCCTTCATGGCCTGTTCAGGTGGAGTTTAGTCTTTAGTTTTAGTTTACTTGAAAAAGTAACATTAAGTGAGCTTACTATGTGCTACCTAGGCATGACTCCAACACCGCTGAGTCCTATTGCATGCTTTCACACTCCAAAAACTTTCTCTTGGTTTGTGGAATTATCCCATAACATGATACCATAAGACATAATATAGTAAAAATAATCAAAGTATCAATTGTCACTCTCTCTGAAAAAAAGAGATGTAGTGCCACAGTTTACATTTACAAGTATTAACCTCCCCAAAAATCATGGTCAGATGTTGGTCACCTCCCTTAAAACCATGATCAAATGTTGCTCACCCTAGTCGAAGCACCCACACTGAATGTTTTCCTAAAATATTTCAAATAGGTTTTCGTGAGATAATGGGACGTCTTTCCGCAAATAACTGACAGTTGAGGCTTTGAAACATACCTGCTTTGTTTCCACACCTGTTGAAGGGATCAGTGCCTGTTGTCGTCGCGTTTTCTGTATGTTTCCAATGTTAGTAGTTAGTGCATTTATGTAGATAAACAACACAGTACAGTGGCTCATAAAGAATGACTTAACTGCAAATCTAAAAAAAAAAAAAAAAATACATCTGTGCTCATCACGAAAAGGGAATAGGGAGATGAATGCATGCATGTCCAAAGGAACAGCCACTGCAGCGACTACAGACATTGTGAAATACATTAAATGAATTTGCAATTGCGAATGACAGCAACTATCAGCTGTAGAATGGAATGACGCCAATGAAAATATGTGCTGGACCGATACTCGAACACGGATTTCCCGCTTATCACGAGTGGCGGCCTTACCATTTGGCTATCCAAGCACGGCTCATGGCCATAGCCAAACTTCTGTATGTCATCAACCATGCATCCCAGTCTGCCACAAAATTTCATTGTTGTCATTCCATTCTATAGCTGATTGTTGTCCTCATTAGCAAATGCGAATTTATTTAAAATTGGAAGAAGTTATTTGTACAAATTTTTTAAACTATACCCTGTGTTCACAACATGTATAGGTTTTCACCACTGATACCGAATGTTTTGTCTATCCCAGCATCATTGCGATGGTTAATAAAATCAGTAACGCCGTTATCGTTGTGTAATTTCCCTAAGAGTTCATCAAGAGATTCATTAAATGGTTTAATGTTTCTCTCAATGTCTGCTCTTGAGTCAACGCCCTAACCATTGGAATCGTCAATCTCTTCTATGCCACGATGATCTTGTGCTTTGTCGACATCTTGTTATGTATGAAGCGGACTCCTTCGTAGGATGCACCTTATACAGGGTGGTCCATTGATCGTAACTGGGACAAATATCTCACGAAATAAGCATCAAAATAAAAAACTACAAAGAACGAAACTCGTCTAGCTTGAAGGGGAAAACCAGATGGCGCTATGGTTGGCCCGCTAGATGGCGCTGCCATAGGTCAAACGGATATCAACTGTGTTTTCTTAAATAGGAACCCCCATATTTTATTACATATTCGTGTAGTACGTAAAGAAATATGAATGGTTTAGTTGGACCACTTTCTTCGCTTCGTGATAGATAGCGCTGTAATAGTCACAAACATATGGCTCACAATTTTAGACGAACAGTTGGTAACAGGTAGGCTTTTTAAATTAAAATACAGAACGTAGGTACGTTTGAACATTTTATTTCGGTTGTTCCAATGTGATACATGTACCTTTGTGAACTTATCATTACTGAGAACGCATGCTGTTACAGCGTGAATACCTGTAAATACCACATTAATGCAATAAACGCTCAAAATGATGTCCGTCAACCTCAATGCATTTGGCAATACGTGTAACGACATTCAACAGCGAGTAGTTCGCCTTCCGTAATGTTTGCACATGCATTGACAATGCGTCGGTGGATTACGTCAGCAAATATCCTTCAACTTTCCTCACAGAAAGAAATCCGGGAACGTCAGGTCCGGTGAACGTGCAAGCCATAGAATGGTGCTTCGACGACCAATCCACCTGTCATGAAATATGCTATTCAGTACCGCTTCAACCGCACGCGAGTTATGTGCCGGACATCCATCATGTTGGAAGTACAACGCCATTCTTTCATGCAGTGAAACATCTTATAGTAACATCGGTGGAACATTGGGTAGGAAAACAGCATACATTGCACCATTTAGATTGCCATCGATAAAATGGGGGCCAATTATCCTTCCTCCCATAATGCCGCACCATACATTAACCCGCCAAGGTCGCTGGTGTTCCACTTGTCGTAGCCATCGTGGATTTTCCGTTGCCCAATAGTGCAAATTATGCCGGTTTACGTTACCGCTGTTGGTGAATGACGCTTCGTCGCTAAATAGAACGCGTGTAAAAAATCTGTGATCGTCCCGTAATTTCTCTTGTGCCCAGTGGCAGAACTGTACACGACATTCAAAGTCGTCGCCATGCAATTCCTGGTGCATAGAAATATGGTACGGGTGCAATCGATGTAGATGTAGCATTCTCAACACCGACGTTTTTGAGATTGCCGATTCTCGCGCAATTTGTCTGCTACTGATGTGCAGATTAGCCGTGACAGCAGCTAAAACACCTTCTTGGGCATCATCATTTGTTGCAGTCGTGGTTGACGTTCCGCATGTGGTTGAACACTTCCTGTTTTCTTAAATAACGTAACTATCCGGTGAACGGTCCGGACACTTGGATGATGTCGTCCAGGATACCGAGCAGCATACATAGCACACCGCGGTTGGGCATGTTGATCACAATAGCCATTCATTAACACGATATCGACCTTTTCCGCAATTGGTAAACGGTCCGTTTTAACACGAGCGATGTATCAAAAAGAAAATACCGTCCGCGCTGGCCGAATGTTACGTGATACCACGTACTTATACGTTTGTGACTATTACAGCGCCATCTATCACGAAGCGAAAAAAGTGCTTCAGCTAAAACATTCATATTTCTTTACGTACTACACTAATATGTAATAAAAATGGAGGTTCCTATTTTAAAAAACGCAGTTGATATCCGTTTGACCTATGGCAGTACCATCTAGTGGGCCAACCATAGCTTCATCTGGTTTCCCCCTTCAAGCTAGACGAGTTTCGTTCTATGTAGTTTTTTCGTTTGATGCTTATTTCGTGAGATATTTGGCCCAGTCACTACCAATGGACCACGCTGTATACATTCCATCCCATTCTATCAACCTTCACAATGCTGTGCACATTCTTTAAATTCCATCAACCTTTACAGTTAAAGTCACTTTCTTTCATAGAATGTTCTGGGTGTACATCGGTAGTTCCTTAGCCCCAGCATCTAAGTTGTTGCTCAGCTCAGAAAGGTCTGAAGATATGTCTCCGCTAGGCCCCTAACTTTACTTTCCAAAGGCTGAAATTTTCCGTCTATGTACAGATGCATTCTCTGTCTATATACACCTATCCCATTGGGCTGAGTGCCTAATGTGAGTGCGAACTTGTTCATGGTGTGATGTAAACTAATGTCACTTTTTCATATCTATAGATAAAGATACTCCCGAAAGTTCTGTCTATATCTACCGTCATTTAATTTCTTGCTTTATCAATAATGAGAAACCTGTACCGTGTGTGATTCCAGAAATCTGTGCATATCTTCACAAAAGCGTTGAATGACATGTTGGTTCCTATATGGGCCCAGTAAATTTGTTTTAAATTCAAATTGTCTTCTTTGAAAGCTATAACGAGATTTGAATTATCCCGCACCAACTGTTTTGGAATTCGGGAATATGTTTGACACAAACAAATTACGTCAAGACCCATATGACCACCAAAACAGAAGTATCATAGAATTTCCTACTGGTTTTCCACAGTATCATCATCAAATACGAACAGGGTGTTTGGCTTTACTTTTTCTGATGGAGATGTTCGACTGCTTTGACTGAAAGTCGTGTTTATTACTCCATCAACACCCTGCAGTATCTATTGCAGTAACTGGTACTTAGGCTGAAACAGCTTTCTTTAAAATACACTTACATGCTCAAAGCACACTCCATCCAGGTGTGTTATCAGTGACATGACAACATTTGTCTTGCTGCAGTTGGATGGACCTACGATTATTGCGTGTTTCATCGGGTAGGAGTATTTCTTTCTTCTTCTTGTTCTTCTGGCCTTCTTCTGCACCATGGTAGGACCAGTCACTCACAACAAAATCCTGATATATATATTACTGCTATATATTACTGCTATCATTACTGTCAGCACAATGTCTAGAATACTGTATATATATATATATATATATATATATATATATATATATATATATATATATATATAATTTAGTTTAACAATTACTGATTGTGGTGATCAAGTGATTCAGACAGCTTGGTGCTGTTACAGTATTCTAGACATTGTGCTGACAATAATGATAGCAGTAATATTATTATGAGAAGTATGACCCAAATGGAAACACAATTTGTGTAATATCCATAATTTTATTCAACAGTCATATACAGAATGCCTAATCAACAAAGTCAGCTGGTTCCTTATTTTCACACATGTACAGAAATTTGCAAATAAAGCTTTATTATACACACAGAATTCAGTCTCAAAGTGATGAGTGTTCCTTTACCTTCTTCTTTTGGCACTGTATTGATGCACTGTTCTACATTGTCTACAGACACACTATACATATGGAGATAGTTTACAGTGTCTTGATATACAGTTTGAAGATAAGGCAGACCATGATTCAGTCTTTCCAACACAACAGATAGCATCATTTGTAGACTGAACAAATTTGTGACGGTGGAGTGTTGCAGTTGAATGGATCGGCCTTTAGATCTCTCCATGAGGGATCCCAAACACTCGAGCAGTACTCAAGAATAGGTCGTATAAGTGTTTTATAAGCGGTCTCCTTTACAGATGAACCACATCTTCCAAAATTCTACCAATGAACCGAAGACGACTGTCTGCCTTCCCCACAACTGCCATTACATGCTTGTCCCACTTCATATCGCTCTGCAATGTTACGCCAAATATTTAATCGACATGACCGTGTCAAGTGCTTTACTACTAATGGAGTATTCAAACATTATGGGATTCTTTTTCCTATTCATCTGCATTAATTTACATTTATCTATATTTAGAGTTAGCTGTCATTCTTTACACCAATCACAAATCCTGTCCAAGTCATCTTGTATCCTTCTATAGTTCAATTCTTTTATCTTGGCGTCTCGCGCATGCCCGCCCAGACGCGGGACATTGCTGCGTTGCCAGTTGCAAACGACGCACGCGCCAATAGAAGCAGCGCCATAGTATAGCATAGTTCGCAAGCTTACGTTTAGGGGAGAGCTTGCAGTTCATGAAGTAAAGCCACCACGGCCGCATTAACCCTTTCGCTGCTACAAAGACGTGCTCCCTGCATTCCGCGCTGTGCGCGATTTTGTCACTGCACTGCTCGCCTGTGCAGACACATCGTGTTCCGACTGCTTTGACACACTTATCATTCGATTTCACAAAAACTATTTGGCTCAAAAATTTGATTTTTACACATCTTCTTGACTGCACCTTCCCCCCCATAAATGACTTAATTTGATTTCGATGTTCAGCGCAGTTACAATGCAGCATTAAATATAGTAAACCATTGCACGAAATTTTGAAGAGTTTGCAGAGGTAAAAGTCCATAGAGTATACTTTCCGTATGGTCTATTTTAGTTGCCACAACGTTGAGAATGAAATGTGGACAAGATACCTAAATTTCATATAAAATTTACTGTATAACAATAGCTCATTTCAGTACCACATAGGTGTCGTATGTAATATTGAGAAATATTCCGTCTTTCGCGACTGTAACAAAAGTTTTATTTACACCGGGCACGTTTGGCTTTATTTTAAAGCACTTCAATCAATCAAAAGGAAGTAGACAAAATACATTAAACAAAACTGTGGACTTACAAAAACATTAGGACTTGAATATACCGTCTATCAGTGAAGTGCTCTGAGCTATGTCAAATATAATTTTTGTGTGTGGCACACACAAACGTCATTTATTTGCTAAAACACTGATCTGCCAACACAAACGTTGAATATTGTGTTACCACAGCACAAAACTACGAAAGGTGATTTGGCAATGGAGGAGGCAAAATACTGTCCACTGAAGATGTTTCAAAAGAGAGAAACACGTCTGGTCTAAATAAGTCCCTTATTACAGTTGCAGAAGAGGAATATATTTCAGTACCATTGGTAAAACTGCGACTGTGGAACAAAAACAAGAAAGAGAACATGAGTACCATTGTGTATGTGCCATACCTTTCCTAGATTAAAGTGCTTTAAAATAAGGCCAAACGCGTCCGGTGTAAATAATACTTTCATTACAGTCGTGAAAGACGGAATATTTCTCAATATTACATACGACACCTATGTCGTTCTTAAATTAAATGAGATATTGTTATACAGTATTCTCAACATTGTGGCAACTAAAATCGACCATACGGAAAGTATACGCTATGGACTTCTACCTCTGCAAACTCTTCAAAATTTCGTGCAATGGTTTACTACATTTAATGCTGCATAATAACTGCGTTGAACATCGAAACAAAATTAAGTCATTTATGGGGGGGGGGGGGGGGGGGGGGGAAGGTATCAGTCAAGAAGACGTGTAAAAATCAAATTTTTGGGCCAAATAGTTTTTGTGAAATCGAATGATAATTGTGTCAAAGCAGGGGGAACACCATGTGTCTGCACAGGCGGGCAGTGTAGTGATGACAAAATCGCGCACAGCGCGGAATGCGGCGAGCACGTGTCTGCTACAGCGAAAGGGTTAATGAAGAGACAAACCACTAGAAATTTCAAAAAATTGCATTCAAACGAATATAATTCGTGAAGTAAGGCACTTCGATATTGTTTTTAAATAATGAAAATATTAAGCACCGCACAAGGTTTGAACTCAAAACCTTTCACGTAGCAGCCAAACACCTTAACTGTTACGCTAACGCACCTCGTCTGAGTACATAACGCCATGAGAACTATAACACGTCACGCAAAATACTGACAAACACTGTTGGTATGACTATGAATTACTCACGCTTCGTCGAAGTACAATAGGAAATAAACAATTACCGCTGTTGTTTATTGCGAAAAAGCGGTTCGTGAGAGTGATACAAACACCATTCCTTGCTATCGCCTGAATTAGGAGTCTTATTGCTTGTTTGGTTTAATTAATTAAGAGAATATGAAGCAATTGGTATAAAGAATGCTTTTTCCAAATTTTCTATAAAAGAATGTCTGCTATCAAGGCTTTTGTTCTATTACTTTATTTATGACTGAACGTTTCTAAAACTGAAGACACTCGTCCATGCTCTGCACTGCAGTCGAGATGTGGCAACGTCGTTCTCTGTTCATTGGCTGACTGTGTTTTGTGATGTCAGATGCGCAGAACGAACCTAAACTCGGCCACCAACATAAATGACGCGCACTTTACAGTCACTCAACGACGACACCTTCCCGTGCACCACATCGTCATCAGCAAACAGCCGTACATTGCTATCCACCCTATCCAAAAGATCATTTATGTAGATAGAAAACAACAGCGGACCTACCACACTTCCCTGGGTCAGTCCAGATGACACCTTCGCCTCCGATGAACACTCACCATCGAGGACAACGTACTAGGCTCTATTACTTAAGAAGTCTTCGAGCCACTCACACATTTGGGAACCAATCCCGTATGCTCGTACCTTAGTTAGGAGTCTGCAGTAGGGAACCGAGTCAAACGCTTTCCGGAAGTCAAGGAATATGGCATCCGTCTGATACCCTTCATCCATGGTTCGCAAGATATCATGTGAAAAAAGGGCGAGTTGCGTTTCGCAGGAGCGATGCTTTCTAAAGCCGTGCTGATGCATGGACACCAACTTCTCTGTCTCAAGGAAATTCATTACATTCGAACTGAGAATATGTTTGAGAATCCTGCAACAAACCGATGTTAAGGATATTGGTCTGTAATTTTGAGGATCCGTCCTTCTACCCTTGTTATATACAGGCGTCACCTGCGCTTTTTTCCAGTCGCTCGGGACTTTACGTTAGGCAACAGATTCGCGATAAATGCAGACTAAATAAGGAGCGAATGCAGTAGAGTACTCTCTGTAAAACCGAATTGGAATCCCATCAGGACCCGGCGATTTATTTGTTTTCAACCCATTCAGTTGCTTCACAACCCCAGGGATGTCTATCACTATGCCCTCCATACGGGAATCTGTACGAGACTCAAACGGCGGTTTGTGTGTACGATCCTCCTGCGTGAAAGATTTCTCAAATGCTAAATTTAAATTTTCAGCTTTCGTTTTGCTGTCTTCCGTTGCCAGGCCAGACTGATCAGTGAGTGACTGGATGGAAGCCTTCGACACGCTTACCGATTTTACGTAAGACCAGAATTTCCTTAGGTTTTCAGCAAGATCTTTTACTAAGGTATGACGGTGGTAGTGATTGTATGCTTCGCACATCGCTCTTTTTACAACAGCAAGAATCTCTACTACCTTTTGCCTGTCCTCATTCTCCCGATCTTTCTTGTACCGCGAGTGCTACTGTCGTTGCTTCCTGAACATTCTCCGAATTGCGCTGTTAAACCACGGTGGGTCTTTTCCGTCCGTAACCCACTTTTTCGGCACATACTTGTCCAATGCGTGATTTACAATGTGTTTAAAATCTGCCCATAATTCTTCCACGTCCATTGCACCGGAAGTAAATGAAGTCGATTCATTTACTAAGTGGGATCCTAACAACTGCTTATCTGCTCTTTCTAGTAAGAATACTCTCCTAGCCTTCTTGACCGAATTTTTAACTTTCGTAACCATAGTCGTAATGACAACATCATGATCACTAATCCCTGTCTCAACACTGACACCGTCGATGAGGTCTGGTCTGTTCGTGGCTACCAGATCTAAATGTACAGGAGTGTGCTGATGTTCTCAAATGTCAGTACGTACAAGATCTCAGATGCATTTAGCGCTATGATCTATTTGTGTCGGCATATTAATTACAAAAAAGAATAATCATAGGATGGCAGTGATTATTTTATGCGATCTATTCGATTTACACCTTCCAGAGCTTTTCCCTACCGTGTCTCCTGTGTATTGTCAAACATTTAATTTGATAGGGTAGTGCAAACGGACTATTTCCATCCATTTTTTATAACATAGTTGTGACATTATAAGAATGGCCTATTTTTTCCGCCCAAATAAATAAAAGCACAGCCCAGCATTTCCCACCTATTTAAATAATCTTTTAATAAATAAACAATATAGTGCTTGAATTTAGTACCACACGAGTTCCTCCCAGTCTGTCAGCTCAGCAGTGACTGACACATTTCCCCACCAAATCACAAGTGGGGGAGGGGAACGGAGGAGGGGCGCCCTGTCTCCTGCACACTGATTAAATAAAGAACATGCAAACTGAAATGATCAACAAATTATTATGTCGTTCGATTTTAATTTCGTGTCGTGAGATCCGTCCTGTAAAGTACAGACTGAGACTTTTTCCTGCCATTTACCAGATGAGTGCAGAGCAGCGAGGAGAGGGAAAAGAAAGGCTGGATTTCCCAGGAATGGAGGAGAGAAAGAGGCTCGGAAATGGGAAAGGATTACTAAAAAAAAGTCCTTTTTCCCAGAGGGTTGGAGGGGAAGAGGAGCTACTTAGCAGAAAAATAGGTTAAGGGGAGTGGGAGGGGGTGGGTGGTTTAATTAATCAATTTAATTAGTTAGCACATCAATTTGATAGCAAAAATGTCGCAGAACCCGCTTTATACAAATATTCATGTCATTTTAGTTTTGAATTTCACAGCTAGTCTTACCCTTAAATCAACTGTCAAATCAAAACAGCGTAACTGCACTTGCTTTTTGCAAGTGGAGGCTATTCATAAAATGAAATGTATTCACAGTTCTGAATATGGACAATCCTCAGTTGTTGACAACGAAAATTTGTGCAGGACTGGGACTCGAACCAGGATTTCCCACTTATAACGAGTGGTCACCTTACCATTTGGCTACCTCCACCGAGCACGACTCATGGCCTCATCCAACCATGTATCTACAACTAGAACTGTTGATATTTTTAAAATATCGGGAATCTGATACATTGGTATTTAAAAATGTATTCAATGACTCTCCATGTATCGAGAAATATCGATCACCGATAGATCGACGGAAAGAAAATCGATGTACCGACATACAAGATTATCGCCTGCACATTGTAAATATGCTGCCGATTTGAGAGTTGTAAATTTAAGTATTGATTGTTGTTTGTATGAGTCAACAAGCTAGCAGCCTGCTTATCTCCCTATTCATTTCTGCAAACGCCAGCAACCTAGCAGTTATACCGTCAAAACTGTGTAGTGAAGTTAAACGATGCGGTTTCTGTTAGTAGCTCCGATCGTCGATTACGACAGCACTCCTCCTCACATGTGTCCGCCCACTGCAGATACCGATCTTATCAATTATTTTTTTTCATCATTTTCAGCAACTTTTCTTGGTGAATGCCGATGAGAAGAAATAGTTGTGTTATAAATTGTTGTTTAACGCAACTGATGGCCTTTTCCATCATCAGAAATCTGGTTATTTCATTCTGACTGCCACTCCTCTCCCCCCAGCGCATTCAGACTTTCTCTGTTTGCCACCAATACTTGCTTCGCACAGTCAAAGAGAAAGATTGGATGTGATGAAAGCTCAAAAACTTGTAAGACTCCTTAACATAGTAAAAGTAAAATTATGTCCTACTACAAATTCAAACATTTACCGAAAACTGCGGAAGACACGTAATATAATATAAAAATGTCGGCACTCGATATTACTTACCATTTCTATATCAATATATTGGGAAGAGAATATAGCCAATTATACTGATACTCTTTGGAAAAGATATCAATATATCAATTGTTTACCAGCAGCCAAATCTACGACATGTACTCGTTCATCCATTATGGATATTCACGTAAAGGGGAGACATTTTACCTACTTGAAATTTGCTTGCCTGATGTCGGCCTGTGTTACTCCGAATTACAATCCAAGCACTGAAGCGACTACAGCCATTATGAAACTGCGAATAAATTTCAACTATATCGTAATGGCTATAGTCTCTGCAATGCCTGTACGTTCTAACATGCATGAATCCATAATAACACAGGCACTGCAATATCATGTCGATAAAATTCTCCTTGCTATGAGACTACATCATCAACATGATAATTTCTCTGACATTTTGGCACATGTTACTGGTTGACTTCAGGGCGTTTTTATGGCTGCTGGCATACAGACTGAACTGATTTTGATTAGATCTCTTGACAGCCCAGACACTACTCTTTTTTTTTTGACAAAAATTCGTTTTTTTACACAAAAGCATGTGTGCAGAGCACACACACACACTCTAACATCTCCTCATCAGTATGATCCACTTCACTCAAAACATCAACTTCTAGACAAGCATTACATAAATTAATTACGTCGTCATCAGTCTTAACTGCATCAGGTACGTCAAAGGTTTCAACATTACTACGATACTTTACCTGAATTCTAAACTAGATTCCAGCTGACCATTTGACTGTTTCTATCCTGATAGTAATTTTACATTCAGTGATTTCCGACTTCATTTCACTAAGCTGAATGTGGTTATTCTTAATTCCATTTTTAGTTCGTTTCTCCCATGCACACTGTATTCTGTGTTGCCACTACCAAACTAAATAGTTTTTTCTGTTACCTAATAATCCAGTTTACTTTTAGTTTCGTCTATTTTGTTAGTAGTACTCAGTGTTTCATTTGATTTTGCAATTTTAACTTTGGATTCTGTTGTCTCATGACCCACTTAACTAATGATTTATGGTAAGTTCTGTGGGACCAGACTGCTGTGGTCACTGGTCCCTAGGCTTACACACTTAATCTAACTTTAAACTAACCTACGCTAAGGACACACCCATGCCCAATGGAGGACTCGAAACCCTGACGGGGGGAGCCGCGCGAACCGTGGTAAGGCGCCATAGACTGCACGGCTACCCTGCGGAGCCCCAGTTAACTATTTATTTGTAATTTCTTAGACTTTCCCCTGCGATTCGGTGTCATCTCATGGAATCGGGTGTACTGCCGGTGGCCTGGGTTTTCCAACACAGTATTTCGACGTTGTAACTCGCCTTCTTCATCAGGTGTTTCCTGTGACTAGTCGACAAGTCACTCACTCACTGACTTGACTTTAGGAGATCTCTTGATTTCGTTTCTTGTGTAGTTCTGGCACTTGTAGTGCCTTCCCTACGTATTTGCTCTATCCGTTTGGATTTTTAATTTCTCTCTTTTTGCTGTGTCTGCTCCAGGTGTCATTCTTGTTTTATTAACATATTTCTCTTATTACGCGCTTTATTCACGCAATAGGTCCGGCCACCTTGAGGTTGGCCGCCAATGTAGCTAGTTGCCCGTATTGGCTATTAATGAGTTTTCGGATCGCTGCTACTCTTCATAGAATTGTCAGGTGGTCTGTTTGATGCTGTCCTTTAACACTGGAGCGCCAGCCTGCTCGTGAAGCTGCCTAATGGGGAAGCGTCTGGGTAGGTGCAGACCAGTTTCTATAATTTTCAATGTGCATGTTGGTAGCATTGCCCCATATCAAAGAAATATACTCTATAATGGCCCTAATAAGTGCCAGATGTAGTGTTAATCCACACTGGTTGGATTAAGTCGTTGTTGGGTTTAAGACTGGTTAAAGCATGCTTAGGCGACCCAACGCTTTTCCTCTTACTTCATGGACTTGAGGTTCCCAGGTCATATGACAATATAGGGTCATGCCAAGGTATTTCAAGGTTCGTGACCGTGGGATGGGAACTCCCATGACACGAAGCGGCACTAAATCTGCAGGAAGCTTTTTCCTGGTGATGACCAGGGATTGGCTTTTAGCCACATTCATCTTCAGTGGCCAGTTGGTCGCCCGAGATCCAAAGTTGTCACATGCTTCTTGCAGACGACACCTCATTATCTGCACGCTGAGACTGCATGCAAAGAGTGCAGTGTCTTCTGCAGAAAGCACAAGCTCGACTCGTGGAGTTTTTGACATGTCAGACATATACAGGCTGTTACAAAAAGGTACGGCCAAACTTTCAGGATACATTCCTCACACACAAAGTAAGAAAATATGTTATGTGGACATGGGTTCGGAAACGCTTACTTTCCATGTTAGAGCTCATGTTATTACTTCTCTTCAAATCACATTAATCATGGCATGGAATCACACAGCAACAGAACGTACCAGCGTGACTTCAAACACTTTGTTACAGGAAATGTTCAAAATGTCCTCCGTCAGTGAGGATACATGCATCCACCCTCCGTCGAATGGAATCCCTGATGCGCTGATGCAGCCCTGGAGAATGGCGTATTGTATCACAGCCGTCCACAATACGAGCACGAAAAGTCTCTACATTGGGTACAGGGGTTGCGTAGACAAGAGCTTTCAAATGCCTCCATAAATGAAAGCCAAGAGGGTTGAGGTCAGGACAGCGTGGAGGCCATGGAATTTGTTCGCCTCTACCAATCCATCGGTCACCGAATCTGTTGTTGAGAAGCGTACGTACACTTCGACTGAAATGTGCAGGAGCTCCATCGTGCATGAACCACATGTTGTGTCGTACTTGTAAAGGCACATGTTCTAGCAGCTCAGGTAGAGTATCCCGTATGAAATCATGATAACGTGCTCCATTGAGCGTAGTTGGAAGAACATGGGGCCCAATCAAGACATCACCAACAATGCCTGCCCAAACGTTCACAGAAAATCTGTGTTGATGACGTGATTGCACAATTGCGTGCGGATTCTCGTCAGTCCACACATGTTGATTGTGAAAATTTATAATTTGATCACGTTGGAATGAGGCCTCATCCGTAAAGAGAGCATTTGCACTGAAATGAGGATTGACACATTGTTGGATGAACCATTCGCAGAAGTGTACCCATGGAGGCCAATTAGCTGCTGATAGTGCCTGCACGCACTGTACATGGTACGGAAAGAACTGGTTCTCCCGTAGCACTCTCCATACAGTGACGTGGTCAACGTTACCTTGTACAGCAGCAACTTCTCTGACGCTGACATTAGGGTTATCGTAAACTGCACGAAGAATTGTCTCGTCCATTGCAAGTGTCTTCGTCGTTACTAGGTCTTCCCCAGTCGCCAGTCATAGGCTGGAATGTTCTGTGCTCCCTAAGACGCCGATCAATTGCTTCGAACGTCTTCCTGTCGGGACACCTTCGTTCTGAAAATCTGTCTCGATACAAACGTACTGCACCACGCTATTGCCTCGTGCTAATCCATACATCAAATGGGCATCTGTCAACTCCGCATTTGTAAACATTGCACTGACTGCAAAACCACGTTCGTGATGATCACTAACCTGTTGATGCTACGTACTGTTGTGCTTGATGCTAGTACTGTAGAGCAATGAGTCGCATGTCAACACAAGCACCGATGTCAACATTACCTTCCTTCAATTGGGCCAACTGGCGGTGAATCGAGGAAGTACAGTACATACTGACGAAACTAAAATGAGCTCTAACATGGAAATTAAGCGTTTCTGGAAACATGTCCACATAACATCTTTTCCTGATTTGTGTGTGAGGAATGATTCCTGAAAGTTTGGCCATACCTTTTTGTAACATCCTGTTTAGAGTGTACAGCAACGGACCAAGAACAAACCCCTGCGGCATTCCCGCCCGGATTAGTCTTGCTTTGGATATGAAACCGTCCTCTCGAAAGTGGAAAGTGCGGTCGTTTAGGTAGGATTTGAGCAGGCGTACGTGTGACACTTGCACAGAGGCCTTTATGTCACACACTGTCGAATGCCTTGGAGACATCAAGGACTACCGCACCAAGGAACTCTCTATGTCTAGCGCACCCAGTGTCTGCTCAATCAGCGTAAGGAAATGTTGTTGGCGTGAGTGCCCCCTCCGGAAACCGAACTGCTCTTCCGGAAGGAGGCGCTCATCCTTTACATGTCTGCACAGTCGTTTGGCGTAAGGCCTTTCAAAACCCTTAGAAAGGGCTGGCAGCAGGCTTATCGGCATGTAATTGTGCGCAAGTCTTGTATCCTTACCAGATTTCGGAACGACAACAACCGCTGCGTGTTTCCATGCAGAGGGGAAGCTGCCAGTTCGTAAAGCTATCAATCAGAATATAGACTGCACCTTGCGACGTTCGGAGGAGAATGGTGTTTTTGATCTCACAGACACCGCCTCCTTTACAGGGGTTGAGATGGGAGGGCTGTACATGCACTTCTTCCTCAGTTAATGCGTCAATGACGTCGTTCTCGCCCCGATTTACCAGGAAAACTGACAAACGCTCTTCCACTAATCGTATATGGTTGTCATAAGCGTGAAATGGTTGTCATAAGGCTGAAATTCGCCGCAAACGTGTCTCCCAACGCATTTGCCTTGGCTTCTGGTTCGCAATCTCACTCCCGACTTGTAGAGGTGCTATACGACGTGTAATATGGAAAAAATATAATTGAATATGATTTCAATGTTAAAACGAGTGCGCTTCTCTTAATTTTTCTTGGCGATCGGACTTTGCTTGCTTTTTAGTTGAAGGTGCAGGCGGTGGACTCCCGGAACGCCGGCGCTTGTCGTAATCACGAAAATTCTCTTCCTATAGTTTTCCTCTTCACTTCAATAAATAAAATGCTTGATACTGTTTTTTGATATCATATTATTCACGCACACATATGATATATCGATATCGCAATACTTCATATCTAAAACCGTACATCCTCATCGATCTTCTACATATGAGAGAGTCTGTAACAGTGTCTGTCTAAACAAAAAACTGTACAAAAAGTTAAATGAAAAAATGTTTTTGTTCGTCTGCGCCTTACCGTGCATTCATAATTAGCATCTTTGCTAATTCTTCTGTTCGATCGATGTTTCATTTTCGTTTTGTTCTTAAATAAATATTAACTTTGTGGATTCTTGCAGGTCTTTCCTCATTTACTTATACAATTGCCCCCACACTGTACGTTATTATACACACAGAATTCAGTCACAAAATGATAGGTGTTCCTTTACCTTCTTCTTTTGGCACTGTATTTATGAGATGTTCTAAATTGTCTACATGCACTCTACACATATGGAGATAGTTTACAATGTATGGAGACGTATAGTGCTTTTTTTTTAATTTGCATTTACTTTTGCCGATAGGGTTCAATACCCTTTTTGTAGGCTTCTTTTTTATTTAATGGAATGGATATGTAGGCTTAATCTATGTATGTTAAAGTTCTACAAGAAATTAAAAGATTATGTACATAATATGAGAGTCATTTACATATTTAAATTTAGCGCGCTAACAATAATGTGCAGTTTGCTTCATTCTCGCTCCTGGGTTTCGCGCTGGCGCACTGGCTGATTTGGCGGCAAGAACCAGTTGCCAACAGTCAACATGTTAGATGTTACAGTCGTACGTGCGTGCACTCGCTTTCTTAATGTTGATTTCACATTGAGTGTCACACTTTCACGTGAGTGCCACGTATCGAAGAATTGCTGCGGCGTTTGTCTTCATTCTGGGTACAGTGGCTGTGTGCTTATTGTTCAAAATCCGACGCTGTGTCAGAAGATCTCCATTTTTACAGCCCGGGCGTCATTATTGCCCGTCGTACTCGCATTTTCAGCGGAAAGGACCCTGACCAACAGCATCCGTCGATGAGATAAGTACCGGCTCGAACAACTATAGTTCAGTTGTCAATGTATCACGTGTTGTGAGCCACGATACTCAGAAATTATCTCGTTGCACACGAATTTTCGTGTCACCCCACTTGACCATCCACTTGTTGAAAGACACATATAGTTGCCCAAAACATTGTATAAATTGCTTGTCTTTAAAGTTCATTTCGTCATGGTTTCCAGTGAAAATTCATACAAGTATTGAGTTAAAACAATACACATAACATGATAGCTTATACCTATGGCTGACATTGCATCCATTGCTTATACTACGAACATAAATTTCTCAAGTTTTAAAACGTCATAAAATATTCATTAACTGGGTTCTGTTACTACAGTTTGTTTGTTAGCTTCAGCCTATCTTCGTTCACATCACATATACAAATTAATTACACAACACATTTTTATGACCCAATACAAGCATATGACACACTTTTGTTACAGTTTATAGATATGTTTTTATCACTTATGGGAGCTCATTTCTTTCTTAGGTAGAGGAGGGATAAAAACATTCGAAATAGGACTAAAACATTGCGCATTGCCGGCCTAACTAGGCTTGGCGCCACCTCATTTGTTTCGGAGGGAAAAAGGGAAATACTCATCTACAGGTTCAAGTATTTATGAGGAACTGTTACTCGTACAATCATGGACTAGTTGCCAAGGAACTTTGGTTCATTGAAATAATGTGTACCGACTAGTCATTGACGAAATCTCATGCTGTTTCTTTATGTGCTAGTGCTGTTACTTCAATTCACGCGTTGCTTAGTGTGACACATGTCTTTTATTCATCGTATACTTATCTTTCTCAGATACCTGCAAATGTCATTGTTCAAGCCTTCGTGTGACATGATAAAAAAAATTAACTGGTTTTTGTAAAATCTCATGCTTAAATGTTTATGTGTACTCTGCAGTGAATAGGTATTGATAATTGCCACGGAGACACACTTCGACGATGCAAATTTCATTTTTCATTTGCCTTATGACCTTTGTCTAATTATCCTTATAACTAAATTGTTTACTCGACGTGCGGCCCGTTTCTTCATTTGGTACCTGCTACTCTCAACGTAAATCTCTTCTTCTGCGCCGTGACGGTGCACTGATCGCTGAAAGAACAAAACTTAAAAGTAACTTAAAACTAATTGCATTTCGTAGCTCAGTGGCCACTGATACATTTGGTCATTGCATACTTCCGAAGAAATTTCCGTATTTTGTTTAAATTCATAGTCATTCGTTTATTCTGTTAGCCTCTGAGATTTCTTATGGTATTTTGTCGTTAGCCCTTAGCCTACAGGTCTCTTACAGTTTTTCATAATTCTTCCTTTTGGTTGTAAATATGTCGTATATAGCTTAGTATTTAACTAAATCTCTGTGTACATGTATCAATAGGTTCCTTAGTTCTTAGTTAGTAGATGTATTTGCGTGGTATTTCCGTTTACCTTGTATTTAAGTTACGTACATATTGCATTCCGCATGAAGCGGTGTATTACTTCTCATTGCTGTTAATTTTTATGTCTATGTATACAAATCAAAAGAATAACTTACCCCTATACACATTACTTTATCTTAAAATACACTCCAGAAGAACAATTACACTTAGAATTATGTACGCTATGTACAATTATCTTATGATAAAAAAAATGTTACCACACTTCGTCATTGTATAAAGGCTTTTCTTCATCATTCTATAAAGACTTTTATTACTTTGTGAGGTTGGAGACCCTTGTCTCTCCCTGTTTTCTCATAGACTAGTCTGTACGTCCCAGGGTATGGTATTTTGCAAATTACATGTGGTCCTGAATAGAGTAATTGCAAATTCTTATTTAGTTTGCCAATTTTTGTCAATTTAGGATGTGTTCATCAGAGGACTCGTTTCTCTTCAAGAAACTGTGTAACACGTTTCAGTTTCTTGTTATAAATTTTCTTTCTATACTCGGCACTGTTTTCTGGTGTAACCATGGCTTGTCTGATTTTGTCTTGTACTGTCATTTCTGTAGTGGGTACCTTTGGTATGGACGACTCCCACTCATTCGTTTGTTTTTTCCGGAACATCAATTCATTAGGTATGAAACCTGTTGAAGCATATGGAAGGTTATTGACAACTTGCATGAAAGGAGTTACATATTCTGCCCATCGGGTGTGTTTGTGAGGGGTGTATGTCCTAATAAATTGGTTCAATTTTTTAAAGACTCGTTCAACTGGGCTTGCTTTTGAGTGAAAAACGCTTACCAATATGTGCTTTACGGCCTGTCAGGTCATCAATTTTTCCACTTTTGCCCAACGAGATATGAAGCATTACCATTTAGTAGTACCTTTGGTTTACCTACACTTCTCATATTACATTTTGATATGTTTTGAGAAAATATCATATAGTACTTTACTTCTTGGATAAGGACCAGCTCTGTCCAGGGGTACTATATGTAGAGGGGTTTTTGTGAATATTGGGTGTAGCTCAGTACATTTAGACACATTGGACTGTTTTGACTTTTGACATATTGCACACTTTCTTAATACCTGTACGACTCGCCTTCTCAAATTTGGAAAATAAAGTGTTGCAATTTTTTCAGTACATTTGCATACTCCGTAATTTCTCATACCTCATTTGTGTGTCATATAAATTCATCGATATAATCTTCAGAAATACACACACCATTCATCAGATTTTTCATTTTTCCTATAAAACAGAGCTCCCTTGTACTCCTGATACCATTTACTTACCTTTCCATCTTCGTCTTGCTTAAGGTTTTGCATGACTTTAGTCCATCTGTGATCTTACTGTTGTATAATTTTCATCTGCTTACAAAACGTATGGTAATCAGACTGTTGTGTTATACCTTGCATTAATAACGTTCTGAGTTCTGCATCTTGCTCTGATAATTCACCACATTCCTCTGAGCCTTGTGGTAGCCTAAACAAGGCATATGCAGTAACGTTCTAACTTCCTTGGATATAAATGATTTTGAAATTGAATTCTTATAAATACAGACACCACCTAGCTAATCTACGGTGCAATAGTTTACATGTTAAAAGAACTGATAGTGACTGATTACCACAGTAAACTTTGGTATTCTTACCCCACAAAATATATTCGAATTTTTTAAATGCCCATATTACCGCTAAACTTTCCAATTCTGCCACAGAGTAAGATCTTTCTGCTTCTGATAACATGCAACTAGCAAACCTGATGACCTTGGGTACTTCCTTACCTTCTTCCTCTCGCATCTGGAACAAATATGCCCCCAGCCCTTGAGATCAGGCAACTGTGCATAGACAAAACTCCTTGGACATATCAGGGTGGCTAAGAATGTTTGCATTGACTAATGCCGGCTTAATGTTATTTAAGTCGTCTTGACACTTATCATCCCATAACCAAAGCCTATTTTTTCGTAACACGTTGAGCAATGCATCACTGTTCATCATTGTTGTGGTACGAATTTACGAAAAAACGAAGCTAGTCTTAAAAAGGCTTTTAGTTGTTTTTTATTCCTTGGAGCTGGACATTTGCGTATGGTTTCAAGTTTTTTCGGATCAGGTAATATACCTTGTTCTGACACATGTCTAAAAATTTGACTTGCTCCTTATGAAACTAGACTTTTTTAAATTGGCTGCTACTCCATAATCTGCAAATCACTGAAACGCCTGTTCAATGAGCCTGATATATTCTAACCAAGTGAATGTAGCTATTAGTGTGTCATCTACATAAACAGTGACTTTGCTAAGCAGTTCTGGTCCCAAACCCTTGCCCAACGCAGATATAAAAACTCCTGCGCTAATGTTCAGTCCAAAAGGTAGAACACGGAATACATAAATTCATAATCTTTTATTAGTCAAAGCTCCTTAAAGGAAACATTGTCATACTTAAATAACAAGTTAAAAAGTTCTTGTCATTGGATATCATTTAGTACCTGTGATTCACTTAGTTTCTGCTCTACCATTTCGTAACTAACCTCAGTGCTTGCTTCTTGTTCAGTATCAAATTTGTTTGTGAAATATACAGCTGGAAAGGTACATTGTACTCTTACATTTGACTCTGGTTTGTTTTTGTTACTTTAATCAAGTGTTTTGACTAAATCAATAGAAAAAAAACTGGTCCTTAACATAAAAGTGGCGTTTACCATTACCTGTGTCAATCTGTGTTTTGTATGTTCTAAATGTGTCCATGCTAATAAGACACTTAACTATAAGTTTGTCAATTATAAGAAAGTTGCACTTCACTGTAAAATGTTCAATTTTTAATGGAATAAGTGCCTGATGTTTAACCAGTTTAGTCTTACGGCCTGCAGCAGTTTGCACCTTGGAATTTTATACAGGAAATGTTTGGAACTCACCTCTCTTCTTCAATTCACAAAAACAAAACAAAAAAAATGCATATGACATTAGGTTGGTTATTGGACCTGTGTCTAAAATTAACTGTGTGTCAATGTTAAATATATTCACCTTAATGATTGCATGTACTTGTTCTTCCTTTACTTTATCTGCTATATCTGACTTACCCTAATACAAATCATCCTTGATGTCACCTCATTTGTCAAACCTATGAAACATGTTGCAGTTCTGCGTTGCTCCCACTCCATTAGAGGTCAATAGCCTGGGGCTTAACTAGACCGGTTGGTGTTTTCCAACGACGTAGTGTGACTTAGTTCATTACCTGGAGGAATTTCAGTGAGTTGCAATGTGTGTGTACTTCGCCAATTTGTATCGTTAGCTGCTGTGCAGTTATTTTGCTGCCCAAAGGTCAGCTGCGGTACAGCGTAAGGCATGGCATTGTTGTCGCTCGTCGGCCACTGCTGCGACTGGTTGTTTCTATTGATGTTCGACGGCCTTGTGATGGTGAATTGTAATTCGCTTGTGCATTGTGATTACTCCTGTTGTTTTGAAAATTTCTTTTAAATCGTTTGTTTTTTCCGTTCCCATTACCTTACTCGTTAACTCTGGGTATGTAATTTTGCTGTTGTGTGTACCAAACTTGCTGTGTGTTAAAATCACGTTTTGCTGACTGATTTACATAATTACGTTGTTGTTGTGCCTGGTTTTCTGTTGCTCTGTTGGGTACAGGTCTTTCCTCATAGACTAAGTCGATAGACTCAAGTAATGATAAAAAATATTCAGTGTCATGCTCTGGTGTTGTTACTAATTTTTCTCTAATATGCTATGGTAAACGACTTTTCAAAATTTTTAACTCGTCTACCTGTGATATTGGGTTCGTCCAATAGCGTTTCTTGTTCAGGTATTTTTCAAAGTATCCACGTAGACTACCGTATTCGCCTTTGAATGGTGTGGGGCTGAAAACTTCTGAGTCTTTCCTTCACTGCTTTAAACTAGTATTTGTCAAGGAAAGCGCTTCCAAATTGGATATAAGTACTGCACCATTCGGCCACTTCAGTTGCCCATAAAAGCACATCAACTTGCGTATATCCCACGACAAATCGGATTTTCTGTACTTCCGTCCAGCTGCGTGGAAATACATGACGAAAAGCACTAATAAATACTACAGGATTCATTCTTTTGCCTTCGGTACTGACTGTATGAAATTGTCGATGTCTCAGCAAACCTTTGTCTGCAAAAATAGTTGATAGACACGTGGCATTTTCGGTTGTATTTATATTGTTATTGTAGTCACCTGTAATTCTGACTGATAATTGTTTAGCTATTGGAGTTGTCGGTATGTTTATATTTTGCAATCCACAACTGTCACTGTTAACTGCTGTGGGACTCGTGACAATTCGTGAATAGATTCCAACAGGTTGTGGTTTGTTCACTATAGGCTGTGTATTATTTACATGCATATTTCGAGATCCGGTAAGGTGATTTCATGTGAAATCACCCAGTGGCCGTTGCCCTTGTGTTACACATTTTTCTGAAAATTTGGTGTAAGAATGTACATAATGAGTTAGGGTTAAAATATTTTTTCTGGAATTTTTTGACCAAAATTGTAATTAGGAGACCGTTTTGAAATGTGGGGCCCTTCTACCAACTGCCGTTGAGAAACGAAGTGCCTTGCAAGTTTTTAACCATCATAATTTTTTTAATTTATGAATCAATTTTATTAAATTAGGTGTCATTGGAAAGTAAAACAATAGAGCTATAATATTGTTTAAGTGCTGTGTCTAAGCCACAAATGTTTGAAAAATTGTAATTAATGTAATTAGTCACCAATTTTTTTTCCAATTTCAGGAATTTTTTCAGCAGAATCACAAGTTTCACCATCTACATTTTTGTTTCAAATAATTTCTACTGCCATACATTTCAACATAAAAAAATCAGAACGGTGTTTGTCCTCTGTTGTTAGATCTTACACTTTTTCAATAATGCTATAATAATTAATTGCTTCAAATAGCTAAACAACAAAGAAAAATCCAGTTTAGTAGTAACACTCACATGCAAATACAGGCTGTGTGACTAATTAGAGAACAAGAAAAAGTTTCAAACAATTTAGTTCTTTTCTGCAACATAAACAGTTGATTAAAAATCTTAATGGAAAACAAATTTTTTTTTAGGTTTTGTGTCAGCAGTTGTGTGTCAGAAGAAAAGTAATAGCAATGAAGAGCTTGAGTTAATAGATTTGTCAAGCCTGAATCAAGCTGATACTGAATTATTGAAGCTAAGAAGCGCCTGTGAAAATATTGAGAGTGTTTGTTCTTCTCACAAAAGGCTCTATTTGGGAACACTTGAAGACAAGCAATTTGCTATGACCATTTTAAGAAGCATGGTAAAAAGACTGCTAAGAAATCTTTGAAACCTATTTCTTTAACCATGGCAAGGAAATAAAAAACCCTTGGACTTATCCCAGGTACCAAGCTGTGCATAACATGCTGTAAGGACATTTATCTCCTATGGGGTATAACCTTCCAGGGATGGATGAATGTGAAGTTGAAGGTCAAGAAAATACACCAGATCCATCTACAGCTCTTCAAAAACTTAATGAAAGTTGTGAATTACTTGAAATGTCACCATTTAAGGTTACCAAGAGAACACAAGACAGGGGTCCAGAATAGATTCGATCCAAGTCTCGTCACTTAGCTTTAAAATTCCAGCAAACAGCATCAGAAGTGCTACATGTTCCAGTGAAAAATGTGTCTGAAGAAACTGGCAGTGCAGAATGTACAGATTGTAATATTTTAATGCAAAAACTTAAAGAGAAATTCATCAGAAGTTCTGTTACGGAAAAACTACAAATACTTACCTTAGCACTAGCTGCACAGAGTAAAGAAAAACCCCGAGTACATGTAAAGAAATCGAGATTATTGCTAGCAGAATATGGTATTTTGTCAAAAGGGAGTTAAAAAGTGGGAAACAGAACAGGTAAGGATGTGGAAAAACGTGTCCAGAATTTTTACTATGAAGATGATATAAGTCGCATTTCGGCTAATAAAAAAGACTGTCTGTCTGCCCCTTCAGAAAATGGCAAAAGAGTGTATAAGACAAAAAGACTAATTTTACATAATCTGAAAGATGTATACTTAGCTTTCAGAGAAAAATATCCTGAAGATAAAATTGGTTTTACTAAATTTTGTGAAGTCAGGCCAAAAGAATGTGTTACTGTAAACAGTCATGGAATGCATAACATATGGATATGCACGTATCACCAAAACGTAAAACTGTTAATGCATGCTGCACATGTGAAAGAACCATACACTGAACTTCTACAGAAACTTGTGTGCAATCTCGAAAACAAGGAGTGCATGCTGTATCACTGTTCTCAGTGTCCTGACGAGTATGAACTGCACAATTTTAATGGAGCTGTAGTCCTTACAAGATTGTGAAAATGTTGTATTCAAACAATGGATGAAACTGATCGACCTACACTGGAGACATTAATGAAGACGGCCGATGAATTTGCTGAGTATTTCACGCAAAAACTTCAAAACTTAACACAACATCATTATGAATCAAAATCTCAGAGTCACTACTTTAAATCAAGCAAAGAAATCCTCCGTGATACTACATGCATCATCATAGTGGATTTTGCAGAGAACTATATCTTTTTGCTTCAGGATGCTGTACAAGGATTTCACTGACAGAACGTTCAAGTCGCCCTTCATCCTTTTGTGGTGTACTTTAAAGCAGATGATTGCATTAAGTCAATGTCATTGTGTTGTACAAATGACTGTTTGCAGCTTTATATAAACACATCCTATGTTTTCCAGAAAACTGCTCTCACCTATGTATTGGAACAATCACCAAACATCCACCATGTTATGCACTTCAGTGATGGCAGTTCTGCACAATATAAAAACTTTAAGAACTTTTTTAATTTGTACCATAACAAGCAAGATCATGGAGTAATGCAGAATGGAATTTTTTGCCACTAGTTATGGCAAAAATGCGTGTGATGGAGTTGGTAGTACTATTAAACGTTTAGCAACAAGAGCAAGGTTACAGTGTCCATATGACAGTCACATTTTAAGTCCAAAAGATCTGTTTACATTTACCAAAGCTCATGTTCCAGGGATACAAACATTTTATGTTACAACAGAGGAAATAACAAAGTTCACAAACATGTTACAAAAACGATATGAGACTGGTTCTACCATTCCTGGGACAAGAGTGAATCATTTTTTAAAACCACTGAATGAAAACAAGTTACTGATAAAGCGTGTTGCATCATCTACTAAAATCATTCAAGTTCCTCTTGGAATTCAAAATACTGCCGCTAACACAATTAAAGAAGAAACATTTGTCGCAGCTATCTATGATAACCATTGGTGGCTTGGAAAAATTCTAGAGATAAGTGAAGAACACGGAGATGTGAAAGTCGAGTTCATGAGTTCAAGTGGCCCTACCTCAAGTTATTCATGGCCACTCCACACTAATGTTTGCTGGATACCTTACGAAAACATTTTAATGACTGCCTGCTCGTAGTGCAAGCACAAGTATTGGTCGCTTATAAACTTTTGAATCAGACATAATATTGTACATTGAATACTTGTTTGAAAGAATGAATGATATTTAGAATTTTATAAATGTGTGTTATGAGAACTGACCATCATTTGTGACCACTAGGTAAGAGTCACAAAATGAAATGTGTATATTATTATTTATGTTCTTTCTGTTTTAAATGATTAAACAGAACAAGCACCCTTGGTTGGTTGGTTGGTTGGTTTTGGGGAAGGGGACCAGACAGCGAGGTCATCGGTCTCATCGGGTTAGGGACGGACGGGGAAGGAAGGCGGCCATGCCCTTTTGAAAGGATCCATCCCGGCATTTGCCTGGAGCGATTTAGGGAAATCACGGAAAACCTAAATCAGGATAGCCGGACGCGGGATTGAACCGTCATCCTCCCGAATGTGAGTCCAGTGTCTAACCACTGCGCCACCTCGCTCGGTGCACACACAAGCACCCTTCTGAATTTTTTATGTTGAAATGTATGACAATAGGAATTCTTTGAGACAAAATTTAAAATGGTGGAACTTGTGATTTTGACGAAAAAAATTTATGAAGTTTGTAAAAAAATTTGAAAAATGACTTTAATTACAGATCTGCACATATTTATATGCACAGTTGCAGTATTTTCATAGTTTAGTGATATAGTTGGTCCTTTCATCTTTCTAATGACACCAAATTGAATAAAATTGATTTATAAATAAGGGAGTTGTAGTAGTTTAAAACTGTCAATCTACCTTTCGTGCTGATGCCAGATGGAGAAAATGCTAGACATTTCCAAATGGCCTCATGACTACAGTTTTGATCTAGAAAAATCTGAAAAAAATATTTTATCACTTTCTGTTTATGTACTTTCTTACACCAAATTTTCACATACGTCTGTGACATAATGGCAACGAGATTTCTTTATTTTGGGTGATCTTAAATGAAATGAGCTGCAATATTTTCTTCTAAAAAATTGCGGATCCTTTATTTCGTGGCTTGTAGGTTAATGTTTACCTTGTTTTGATTTGATTTTCGTTTTTATATATAGCCTTTTCTACTACATCTGAGTATAACTTGCAATCGATTACTAACTTCTCTAAAATGATATTACCCTTATCTAACGTACCTACTGCAGCTTGACTAATGATATCACTCAGATTTTCATTAATCTTCTCTCTCTCCTTCTTAGCACATGTTGAGTCAACTTCTAATATTGCTACCCTTAACGTAAGCTCTTCTACAGCTGGAGGTACACCTTCATAGTCTCTATTAGTCTGTTAACGACAGTGGTTACCTTTTTTACTGTCGAAACCAGCTGGTTCTGTGTGGCTTCAATGTTTGTGTTTATATCTGTGACTTTCTTTATCAGTTGTTCTACTCGATCGTGATGGTCATTAAAACAAACTACCGTCTGTTTTACCTCCATAATGTTACAATAACTTCAGAAAGTACTTCATGCTTTACTTGTGTTTTCATATCATTCAATTTTTCGTCAAGTTCAGTGAGAAAATTTTTGGCTAAGTCATCGAGTTTCTATGAGACCGTGTCTTGCAAATCCTTGAATACTTGGTTTTGTTCTTGCTTCATTGCATTTAGATCTTGTGTGACAGTGTTTTGTTGCTGTTTCACCATGTTCATATCTTGTGTCAAATCATCAATTTTGATACTCATATCTTGTTTCATATCACTGAGATTGATTTTTATGTTATATAATAATTGCCAAAGCAGTGCATCAGTTTTTCTACCGTAGTTGCTGCCCTCTGTGCTACGCAAAATGGTTCAAATGGCTCTGAGCACTATGGGACTTAACATCTGAGATCATCAGTCCCCTAGAACTTAGAACTACGTAAACCTAAACTA
The DNA here is from genome assembly GCF_021461385.2 of Schistocerca piceifrons. Classification (NCBI taxonomy): domain Eukaryota; kingdom Metazoa; phylum Arthropoda; class Insecta; order Orthoptera; family Acrididae; genus Schistocerca; species Schistocerca piceifrons. The sequence continues at coordinate 1,019,605,883 of NC_060138.1, read as the reverse complement.
CCCTAAGGACATCACACACATGCATGTCCAAGGCAGGATTCGAAGCTGCGACTGTAGCAGTCGCGCTGTTCCGGACCGAAGTATGCTTCCCAAGTTAATGTTTGTGTTGTTACCAAGAGGTGTCTGTAACGTGTTGTCAAGATTCATATTTGGATCGCTCTCTGACGTTTCATTCATGAGCGGTATGTCGCTCTGGGAGATCTGTAACACTGGCTCATCAGTTATCAACATTGTGTAGTCAAGGTTATTCTGTCATGGAGCGTCGCTATCATTTGTCACACCTGCGACACTTATCTCTGATATACTTAAACCTTCTGCAGTAGGCATGCATGGCGCCTGAACTTCAATTGTTCGTTCTCGCAATTCTACGCCATCTTGGCTGATTGCGTTTTCGCTATCGCTTTCAACAATGCAATCCGAAAATAAAGGAAGTAGGTTAAAGTACGCTTGTTGACCCACTGCTTCAATACTGCTCAGCAGTGTGGGATCCGTACCAGATAGGGTTGATAGAAGAGACAGAGAAGATCCAACGGAGAGCAGGGCACTACGTTACAGGATCATTTAGTAATCGCGAAAGCGTTACGGAGATGATAGATAAATTCCAGTGGAAGCCTCTGCAGGAGAGACACTCAGTAGCTCGGTACGGGCTTTTGTTGAAGTTTCGAGAACATACCTTCACTGAGGAGTCAAGCAGTATATTCTCCCTCCTACATATATCTTGCAAAGAGACCATTAATATAAAATCAGAGAGATTAGAGCCCCCACAGAGGCATACCGACAGTCCTTCTTTCCACGAACAGTACGAGATTGGAATAGAAAGGAGAACCGATAGAGGTACTCAAGGTACCCTCCGCCACACACCGTCAGGTGGCTTGCGGAGTATGGATGTAGATGTAGATATATTTTTCGGCCATCTTATATGAAAATGCAAAAAATAAAATCCTCGCAATAATGTTATCATTTCATACGTTAATTATTAGGGGAGAGTGGGGGAAATACATGCACCTAAGGAAAAATCGATGTGAACCATTCGTTACGTCATTAAAACCTACGAAAATAAGTACATACCATACAATGGACATTTCTCCACACATTCCAATCGTCTGTAAATAGTTATAAACAGTACCTTAATTTTGGACATTAAAATAAAAAAAATGCAAATGCGTGGTATTCCCCACCCCTGAGGGTAATGACCAGCAAAGTACTTGGTAATAACACGTAAAGCAAACAAACCATAAAAATTTACAATACTTGCTATTCTTACTTGCTTATTAGTTACTACAAATAGTAAACAGTATATTTAAGAACGAAATAATGTGATTCTTCAAACATCTCTTCTAATTTTCGTTTTTTACATTTTTATTGATGTGAAAAGAGTTCATTTTCTCATACAGCAAAGATCGCACTTGTAACCTTTTGGAGTGTTCGAGCCACTACATTCTTCATGACGCTATCTGCTACAAGAAATACATCGGTACCATAGTTCTCCATATTTCCCAAACTCATCACAAACTTAACAGACATCTTCTGAAATCGCCAATGGATCAATATCATCCATTTCATCGTCATCACAAATGTTCTGCAAGTCCAGATCTAGGTCATCCTCGCTGTTACTTTCACTTTCTTGGTGGTGTTTCTTTTTATATAATGTCTGTTTCTTCTTCGAGACTTTTTTAAGTTGCAGATTTCTGCACTTATCTGCTTCATCCTTAAGATTTCTTTTCTTGTTTCCTTCAGCTTTCTTTTTCATGGCGTCTCTTTGTTTCTTTATTGACAACTCCGTTATTCTTCTCTGGAGTTGCTGTAAGAATAACTGACTTTCCCTTAGGCTTTCCCTTGGCTTGTTTCGTCTTAGTAAGAATTTGTTTTTGTTTTGGAACAGGAGATTTGCCTAATACACTAACGTGCTTGACATATGCACTTTTAGTTGATGTTGTTGTGACCTCTTCTAGGCCTACTAGAAGTAGAATATCTTCTGCTGAAGATCCAGGAATCTGTTCTTGACACCTTTTGGGGATATGTGGCTCGTTTGTAGGTGCAACCACTTCATTTCCATTTGTTGCATTCGGAACCTCTTCATCTTCAAGGACAACATCTCTGAAGATCTCACATTGTTGTAAGTCATCATGCTGAAATTTGTTTGGATTGAAAGGACAAATCCCACATGCCTTAAACCCTGACTGCCCTTTGTCCATGGTAGCGACCTTAATATATGCCTTATAAAAAGTTCTGCTAACCCATATGGTTTAATTTTTTGATACACCTGTGACTTCACATACATGTCACATTCACGATTGAAAGCTGATTTCTAAGAAGAAAAGGATGTAACATCTAGCGGTTGAAGCTTGTGAGAATTGTGTGGAGGTATGGTTACCGTGAAAATAGAATGTTTTTTACAAAATTCAAAAATATCAATTGAAACGTGGCTGCTGTGATTATCTAAAATCAGCAGCACAGGGTCATCAATAGTTGATTTTACATTGTTCTGAATATGTTGGATCAATTCGAAAAATAATGACTCATTGGACCAGCCATTAACGGAACAACCATACATTGCTCCAACTGGTCCACCTTTACTTAAGAGATTTGACATCCTCTTCCTGGGGAAGATAAACGTAGGGGGGATGTAGGAACCAGCAGCACTGAAACAACATATCACAGTCACGTTTTTCCCACTTTCCCAAGACGTGGCCCCACCTATTTGTTTAACACCTTTAGGAGCCAAAATTCTCTCGGGCTTTTGTACAGTATTTATGCCCGTTTCATCGACGTTGAACACTTGCCCCTCTATAAATTTATATTTTTCAAAGACATTTTCTAAATTTTTAAAATATGCATTAACCTCTTCTTCATTAAATGTCTGTATTCTGTTAATGCTAGTTGCCTTAGGTTTTCTCATGCTAATACTTGGGTTTCTTTTTAAAAATAGAGCTAGCCAATCCTTTCCAGCTAACCTAGATGACTTATCAAAATTGTTTGCAATGTTGTTAGCCTCTGCATACTCAAATGCAATCTTTCGCAGCTGGATGCATGTAATGCTATAGAACAGCTTGGCCATTGTAATAACATGATCCCTAATCTCATTTTCCTGTTCTGTCGAAAATGTTGGGTTACTTCTAAGTTTTGGACCCTCAGTATTTTTAGCCTTCATTCTCGTTCGCGGAATAGTTTCATGAATCCCAAAAGCTCTTGATACTCCTCCTATTTTTCTTCCAGATTTGATGGCATCAAGAGACTTACAAAGTTCCTCTTGTGTCCATTTTGCTTCCTGGTTTATTCTTTTATAATATCTACCAATCTGAAATTAAAAAAAAGCCTTGTTAGTACTGAAAATATAACCTACAAGGGGGAATTCCACACACTTCAACAGTTGCGAGGCATTACCCCACCGTAAGTTCGGTGACTAACCTAAGCATAACTCGAGACCTAATTCAATTAGCAGGACAAATCTACAATTAAATTAAAGGTTTCATCTAGGGTTAGTAGTTGATACACAAGAATTACATTAAAGCAACTAATAGTAGCACTTACCTTGCAAAATACAGCTGACCAAAATTACATGAGACACGCTGAAAATAAACAATACTGCACTGCTCCAACAATGCCACTGGAGGAGGAGGAGGAGGAGATTAGTGTTTAACGTCCCATCGACAATGAGGTCATTAGAGACGGAGCACAAGCTCGGGTTAGGGAAGGATGGGGAAGGAAATCGGCCGTGCCCTTTCAAAGGAACCATCCCGGCATTTGCCTGAAGTGATACAGGGAAATCACGGAAAACCTAAATCAGGATGGCCGGACGCGAGATTGAACCGTCGTCCTTCCGAATGCGAGTCCAGTGAATGCCACTGGAAATGGCTGGCATAAGCTGCGTAGTAGTTGTTATTCCTGCCGGCAGGGTGTAGCACCAACTGGGAACAGCATACGCCATTCAAACTGCATAAATCAGCCTGCCTGTGATTACTCACATGCGTGTAATTCCCCAACCTTCCCCTTGATACATGTAATTTACGTAATGTCAAAGCCTGTTTCGCATCTATTATAATGTACAAACTATTGTGTCAGAATTCTTTATGTTTTACTGAAAATGCGTACCACACTGAAAAATACCTGTAAATTTTTCGCCAGTAAAATTCAATAAAGGAAATAATGAGGAAAAGGTTCCTATCTACATCAAAAGAGGCGCTACCAAGTGTAACCAACTTGTGTAGCTGTCCTGCCTTTGCTGCGCTGGACAAAACAGCTTACTAGGAAAAATTTTACGTGACCTCAGTCCAGTTGTTATTTATTTCAAAAATTTTCTCCTCAATTTTGCCTTTTTGCGTTACTTGCTCCCCATCATGGTTCACGCAAACAGAAAATATACGCAATTAGTTTTTATAATTCATAACAATGTCATAGTGCCCTGAAGTCCTGGCACACAAGTCCACAGTTGTAATATGAAAAAAAAACGTAATTGAATTTGATTGCGTTGTTAAAATGTCTGTGTTTCTCTTAGTTTTTACTAGCGATCAGGCTTCGCTTCCTTTTTAGTTAAAGGTGCAGGCGGCGGACTCCAGGAACACTGGCGCTTGTCGTAATCACGAAAATCCTCTTTCTATAGTTTTCCTCTTTAGTTCAGTAAATAACATGCTTGATACTGTTTTTTAACATCACATTGTTCACACACATACACACACACACACACACACACACACACACACACACACACACGATACATCTAGATCGCAATACTTCATATCTAAAATCGCTCATCCTGATCGTCCTTCTACATAGAGAGAGTCTGTAAGTGTGTCTGTCTATACAAAAAGCAGTATGAAAAAATGTTTTCTTTTGTCTGTGACCTAACGCGCATTCATAATTAAAATCTCTGCTAATGCTTCCGTTTGATCGATGTTTGGTTTTTATTTTGTTTTTAAATAAATATTAACTTTTCATCATCCTGGGGATTTTCACCATGTACTTATACAGATGTTTCTTCCGCAGGAACTGTTTGCTGATGCGCCATGCCCTGTTATCATCAATTCGAAGGTGGTTATTTTTCCCTCTCAGTCCCGATTTCGGTGCTGATCTACAACTTTCATTTCACGGCGAAGGCGTTGAATCACCATTTCGTCGAGGTTGCAATGTCAGCTGCCATTCTCCGTGATGAGTTTGGCAGAAGCTGTCGGGACGAATCTCGCTGTTGTTGAGGTCGCGGGGGAGTGACTGCATCAACGGTTTGCAGCGTGAGATGCGGGAGTACTGTGACCGCCTCATCCAAACTGGTTTCGTCAGGGTTAGGGTTGACAGGAAGGGTATCTTCCAGGTGCACTTTAAAGTGATCCTAGTCGACGTTCCTTAACTGTCGTCAGTCACTCACTGGGGAATTTCTGTCCGGGTCAAGGTCAAAAATAACTGGCACTTGATTCAACGAAAGTGCAAGTGTTATATCTCTTTTTGGGATGGCAACGTCTAGGACATCCGGATGGCCACGGTGTGGGTAAATAGTTGGGTCGTAAGGCCCCCTATTATCGCATCGTGTGCCTCAGCTCCGCGCAAGAAGCGATGTCCGCTGAGATTGGTAATGTACGAATTCCACTTTGCATGTTTCGCACTCAGATCACTGCTTATGAATACTCTGCCACGCATAGAGAGGAGCTGATCGACAAATCGTGGTATTAAGTTCCCTCTAGGTAGGCGATATTCTGCTATAAACGTTGCTTGTCCCATCGACGTGCTGACTGAGACACCTGTTGCTTCAGTAACTTCGAGCACAGGAAGCTGAACTAGGTAGTGTCTGAGTGTTGTTTTGACGTAGACGGCCGTGCCGCCTACCGCCGTTTCGCGATCAATTCCGTAGCAGCAGTAGTTAGCGGCTCGCACGTGTTCTCTGGGCTTGAGGTGCGTTTCACTGCCGGCCTCTGGTGGCCGAGCGGTTCTAGGCGCTTCAGTCTGGAACCGCGCGACCGCTACGGTCGCAGGTTCGAATCCTGCCTCGGGCATGGATGTGTGTGATGTCCTTAGGTTAGTTAGGTTTAAGTCGTTCTAAGTTCTAGGGGACTAATGACCACAGATGTTAAGTCCCATAGTGCTCAGAGCCATATGAACCATTTTTGTGTTTCACTCATCAAGCAGATATATATTCCTTCTTCTCATAGGAACTGACGAAATTTGCTGTTCTTTGTACGAATTCCATTGGCATTCCAAACACACATGGTTAAACCACGCATCAGTATATTTTCCATGTTAGTTTTGTGGTTTTCCCGCAGGTATGGCCTCTAGAATCAGCTTCATTGCAGCCACAATTGTCTGTGGGGGTTTCAGTATGAGCTGCTTCACTGAAAGGTTCTGTTCATAATGGTTCTAATGGCTCTGAGCACTACGGGACTTAACATCTAAGGTCATCAGTCCCCTACAACTTAGAACTACTTAAACCTAACTAACCTAAGTACATCACACACATCCAGCCCGAGGCAGGATTCGAACCTGCGACCAAGCAGTCGCGCGGTTCCAGACTGAAGCACCTAGAACCGAAAGGATCTGTGCCTTCAGCTCATCTCTGTTGCTGGAACTTGTCTCTACACTGAATTGACTTTCTGGAGAAGAGTTTACAGTGCTTTTTAACTCAGATTGCTGAGAATCTTGGACAGCACACTAATGTCTTTGCAGCAGCTGTGGAAAGTGCTCTCTCTTCCGTTCGCTCCCGTGACCGGCTATGGCAGTCGCTGGGCGTTCTCTTTTCGGACTTCGCCCTGGAACGACTACCTCCACTTTTTGAGACAGCCCCGCCGATCACCGTCTGCCCACCAACATTGGTTGTGCTAGGATGCGGGCTGATATCTGTATTCTGAATACCTATGCGAGTTTCACTTTCGACAAGCTGACCGTATCGCATATTTATGCATGGGCGGCGTCTGGTGTTCCCTACACCGTCCGCGCCCGCTTCGGCCGTTTCTGGCGGTGCTATTTATCGCTAGGCGTTCTGTCTTCCGTCGCAGTCGCATTCGGCAGGATATCCACTGCTGCTCTTACTGCCTGACCCAACTATCTCGAGGTTTTTTTCTCTTGGTACTTTTCTTATTTTTTCCTCTCAGCCCTTCAAACCGCTACCCTTCGTTCAATTTTCAGCCCAATCTATCTCTAGATGAGCGCGTATTAATATTAACTTTAAACAGACGTACCCAAACATCGCAGCACCCACATCCTGCGAGACCTCACTTTAGTGAAAACTAATCCTTATGCAGAGTTCGAAGTAGACCTGTGTTTCCATCACACCAGTGTGGGCGTGGAGGGGTTCCACCTCTTCCAAAAAAGAATAAAAAATAACTTCCATCTGCGCCCGTTTAAGCTGTTTTCCCCGATGGCGGCCGTGGCAAGGCGTTCCACACAAGGCTATCGACGCACTGTAGACGTTTCTTATGCTGTTGGCGGCTATTCCAGCTATCTGTTGTGCCCCTGTCATTCTCATGGCCTCGTGGGTTCGGTAAGCCCTTACAAGGTTCGTTGTCCGCCGAATCAGGCTGTTGTGGGAATTGCATATTCTGTCCGTACACGCCGAAGCAATCTCTCGTGTCGGTGACCGCCGTCTGGAGTTCTGTACTGTGTCTGCTCTTAGGATGTGTGGTGCCTGAGGTTTCGGGTGGTTGATCTTGGTCCCTATCGTGTCCATGAATGCTACAGTAGTCTCCCAAAGAGGTAGTTGCTGACTGGTGCTCCATAGGACATTCGATTACGTTAATTACACCCCTTGTTGTTTGAGGTTTTTCACTGGAGAAAGGAACTTTTTCCCATTGTTTCTTTAGTAATTCTATAGCCGGATTCCATTCCATATTGATCAGGTATCCTGCCATCCAATTGATCAGGTTCTCTGTCATCTTAATTCGATAGATTCAGTAATCACACTATCCCACAATCTCGGCATCTGAGCCAGAATCCTGGTTTCATCATAATGCATGACGTGTTCAAGTTCCAGGCAATATTCTGCTACTGCCGAATTAATGGCCAGTCACAGCCTGGTATGTCTTTGGTGTTCTTTACATATTATTTCAACTGTTCTGGTGGTCTGACCCATGTAAGACATACAAAATTCACAAGATATATGGTAGATACCAGATTTCCTCAACCCCATATTATCTTTGGCTGTTCCAAGGAGCTCCCTGGTCTTCTGAGGCGGGGAGAATACACTTCTGATCTTGTGTTTTATCCGAATGCTACTGATCTTGGCAGATATAGGGTCTACATACGGTAGAAAGGCTACACTCCTGGTCTCTTCTTCTTCTTCTTCCTCTTCTCTCGTTGTATCAGGTCGTCTGGTGGAATGTGATTTGTGGATGTCCCTGTTTGAGGACCCGTTGTCTGTAAACACTTGCTATAAATGTTCTAAAGTTTCTGCCAAGCAGTCTAAGTATGACAGTATCTTGGTTTGGTGTACAAGTGTTCTCAGTATCCCTTTCTTCTGCGCCAGATGATGGCAGCTGTCAGCCTGTACATATAAGTCTGTGTGTGCTGGTTTCCTATACATACTGTGATATAACGTGTCGTCTGTTTTCCTTTTCACCAGGACATCCAGTAATATAAGCTGACCATCATTCTTTAGTTCCACTGTGCACTTAATTTTGATGTGTCTCGGTATCAGATGGTCAAGGAACTCGTCCAGTCTTCTCCGACCATGTGGCCAAATGACGAATGTGTTGTCAACATACCTGAAGAAGGTCAGCTGGTTGGCAGCAGTTGTATGTGCCTCATACTCGAATCTATCCAAAAAACAGATTTGCAACTACCAGAGATAAGGGTTGCTCATCGCCACTCATTCAGTCTGTTCATAAAATTGGCCTCCACATAGGACGTAAGTCGATGTTAAAATATGCTTGATATGGTCTAGCAGAGCTCCATCAAATCTCTCACTGATTAAATTGAGTGTGTCCTGAAATGGTATCCCTGTGAACAGAGACACAACATCGAAGCTGACCATGATGTCTGTGTTCGAGATTCGTAGGTTTTTGAGATGTTCCACAAACTACAAGCAGTTGGGGATGTGGTAGACGCACTTTCGCACATATGGTGTTAACATCTTCTTTAAGTTGGTGACTGTATGGTATGTGGCTTACAACTGGGCACAGCAGTATATCCTCTTTATGGACCTTGGGTAATCCATATAATCAGGGTGGTACTGGTGCCTTAACTCTGAGTTGCTGGACAACCTTCCTTGGCTGTCCTTTTTCCATAAGAAGAACCCTGCTTTTCCTGTCTACTCGATTGGAGGGGGGGGGGGGGGGGTCTTTCTCTAGTTGATTGTAAGAAGAGTCCTCTAAAAGTTCACGGATCTTCTATCTTCTGATCATAGTTGGTCTTCAGCAGCACTACAGTAGAGCTGCCCTTATTCACCGCGAACACCACTAAGTTTTCATCTTCCCGCAAACTCTTGAAGGCCATCTTCTCATCTCTTGAGATGTTTCATTTGGATGGTCTGGCTCCAGAGAGTGCACTGCACATCTCTCTCTGAATCTCTTCTGCAGCACTTAATGGTAGAGTGTTGACCACCTGCTCCACAGAGCTGACGAAGCTGGAAAACAGTAAGTCTCTAGCAGTGACTGCAAAGTGGCGGCCCCTTCTGAGTACTTTTAAGATGGCATCATTCAGTGTGTGATCACTCAGATTTACCACCTTGCCGGTGTCGTGCTTGTTGCACCCTTTTACTCATGTGCTCAAATTTCGACAGTTGTTGAGCTATAGCATTGTGTTTGGTGCATGCTGCCAGTGACCATGAGTACTGTCCATCCTGTCACAATCCTCTGGTGGTAAGTAGCTGCCAAGTCCAGATGCAGGCGTAGCAGCTCCTTCGAGGTGACAAACAGTCTATGCCACATATCATGGACCCGTTTCCTTACCAGGAATATACTGGCATGATGTCTGATCTTATTAGCCGGCCTAGTGTTATATGGTGTTTAATTTTGGCAAATACAGGCACCACATCTCCTTCTCTGCACTTAAGTAGGATACTGAAAGAGATCACCATCCTCTCTTTGCACTGTTGTGGCTCATCCAATAGCTCCAGAAAGTGTTTGCAGACAATGGATACTCAAACAGGGACATCCGCAAAGCGCTACAATCCACCAGACGACCTGATATAATGGTAAAAGCAGAAGAAGAAGAGGCCAGGAGTGTAGCCTTTCTACTGCATGTAGGGCCTATATCTACTAAGATCAGTAGCATTCGGAAAAAACACAAGATCAGAAGTGTGTTCTGACTGCCTCAAAAGATCAGGGCGCTCCTTGTAACGGCCAAAGATGATTTGGGGGTAAGGAAACCTGGTATCTACCATATACCTTGTGAATGTTGTATGTCTTACATCAGTCATACCACCAGAACAGTTGAAATAAGATGTAAAGAACATCAAAGACATACAAGGCAACGACTGGCCCCTAATTCAGCAGTAGCAGAATACTGCCTGGAACTTGAATACGCCATGCATTATGATGAAACCAGGATCCTGGCTCAGACCCCCAGATTTCAGGATAGTATGATTACTGAGTCTATCGAATCAAGATGACAGAGAACCTGATCAACTGGATAGCAGGATACCTGATCAATGTTGTTGTTGTTGTGGTCTTCAGTCCTGAGACTGGTTTGATGCAGCTCTCCATGCTACTCTATCCTGTGCAAGCTTTTTCATCTCCCAGTACCTACTGTAACCTACATCCTTCTGAATCTGCTTAGTGTATTCATCTCTTGGTCTCCCCCTACGATTTTTACCCTCCATGCTGCCCTCCAATACTAAATTGGTGATCCCTTGATGCCTCAGAACATGTCCTACCAACCGATCCCTTCTTCTGGTCAAGTTGTGCCACAAACTTCTCTTCTCCCCAATCCTATTCAATACTTCCTCATTAGTTATGTGATCTACCCATCTAATCTTCAGTATTCTTCTGTAGCACCACATTTCGAAAGCTTCTATTCTCTTCTTGTCCAAACTATTTATCGTCCATGTTTCACTTCCATACATGGCTACACTCCATACGAATACTTTCAGAAATGACTTCCTGACACTTAAATCAATACTGGATGTTAACAAATTTCTCTTCTTCAGAAACGCTTTCCTTGCCATTGCCAGCCTACATTTTATATCCTCTCTACTTCTACCATCATCAGTTATTTTGCTCCCCAAATAGCAAAACTCCTTTACTACTTTAAGTGCCTCATTTCCTAATCTAATTCCCTCAGCATCACCCGACTTAATTAGACTACATTCCATTATCCTCGTTTTGCTTTTGTTGATGTTCATCTTATATCCTCCTTTCAAGACACTGTCCATTCCATTCAACTGCTCTTCCAAGTCCTTTGCTGTCTCTGACAGAATTACAATGTCATCGGCGAACCTCAAAGTTTTTATTTCTTCTCCATGAATTTTAATACCTACTCCGAATTTTTCTTTTGTTTCCTTTACTGCTTGCTCAATATACAGATTGAACAACATCAGGGACAGGCTACAACCCTGTCTTACTCGCTTCCCAACCACTGCTTCCCTTTCATGTCCCTCGACTCTTATAACTGCCATCTGGTTTCTGTACAAATTGTAAATAGCCTTTCGCTCCCTGTATTTTACCCCTGCCACCTTTAGAATTTGAAAGAGAGTATTCCAGTCAACATTGTCAAAAGCTTTCTCTAAGTCTACAAATGCTAGAAACGTAGGTTTGCCTTTCCTTAATCTTTCTTCTAAGATAAGTCGTAAGGTCAGTATTGCCTCACGTGTTCCAGTGTTTCTACGGAATCCAAACTGATCTTCCCCGAGGTTGGCTTCTACTAGTTTTTCCATTCGTCTGTAAAGAATTCGTGTTAGCATTTTGCAGCTGTGACTTATTAAACTGATAGTTCGGTAATTTTCACCTGCTTTCTTTGGGACTGATCAATATGGAATGGAATCCGGCTATAGAATTACTAAAGAAACAATGGGAAAAAGTTTCCTTCTCTGCTAAGAAACCTCAGACAACAAGGGGCATAATTAACGTAATCGAATGTCCTATGGAACCCTTGGCAGCAACTACCACCTCCTCTGGAGGCAACTGTAGCGCTGACAGACACGAAAGTGAGCAAGATAAAAAATCCAAAACCTCAGGCACCACACATCCTAGGAGCAGATACACTATAGAACTCCAGACAGCAGCCCCTGCCACTAGAGATTGCTGTGACGTGGATGAACAGAATGTGCAAATCCCATGGCAGCGTGATTCGGAAGACAGCGGACGTTGTAGGTGTGTACCGACACATCTGTTTTTATAATCTGTAAGTGGACATGCAAACATGTTTCGATTTTTGGTCTTTCTAAGGAAAAATATCACTTCATAGTCACCATCATCATATTTATTCCTGATCACTTTACAAATATAGTGACCTATTGTTGCCAGGGAACACTATTAAAACATAATTCACTCAAATAGCTGGTCTAATTTTTTCTTCTTTGACCTCGTTTTGACCTTTAATATCTGCATTTTCTGTGTAATATAAAGGATCACAAATTTTGTCTTTCATTGTTCCAAGGGAGTCATATACTTTGGAAAACAGATTTCTCTTGTCGAATATAGTTTTCTTTGCGAGTATCACCACTCACAGTCGTGAATGATCCTCAAACCCTTTCTTTTAACTGGCTTCTTTGTTGTAATGCAAACATTCTATATATGAAATTAGGTCAAATCTGTTGAAGGAATCATCAGCCAAGTCATGAGGCCTAAGACAGCACGGCTTCCATTCTGTGGTGCAATGGGTAAGTTAGAGTGTAAACAGGCAAGGAATCAGAGGAGTTTTTGTCACCAAGGAAAATTAAAGAAAGGTTGTGACCTGACAAACATACTCTCAGGTTCAGTGTACCAGGGATTTATGATATTCCTTGTGAGTATGGTATCAGTTATGTGGGACAGCCTATACAAACTACTGCTAATTGCTGTGTTGATCATCACCTCAAGCATATAAAAAGGAAAATCTCCAGTTTCCGAGAACTGTTTAGTGAGTAAATGTAAGATAGCCTTTAAGCAGATGAGGGTCTGGCCCATATTTCTAGCTGTTGGGTCTCTGTAATTGCGGAAGCAGCTGAAATTAGACTGTATGATCACAACAATACACACACTGGCTATGTAATTATCAGTTTATTTATTTGCTAATTTCTAATACAAGAACAGACCACATGTTGCACATGAGGCAGTATATATGAATATAATATAATATTTTCACACAATTTCACATTAATTAGTATAATTAAGCAATGCATGGAAGCATGCACTTCGGAAAGAAAAATTACAGAGAAAAACATAACTTAGTTCACCATCTATTACAAGTGATGGCACTGCAAGCTATGCTGGACAGCTTGCAAAAAGGTGGCATATGGATGCAGAGGGTGTTGTTTTAGCATATGCTTTCTCCATGATGTAATTTAGCCAATTCCATTGTGTCCACTGGGCATAAGTGTGAACCTCATTAATTTTATGACAGTCAGACTTGGCCCCTGACAATGGTGATGGAGGCAGTAATCAAAAGCATGGGGTTCTATTCAGATTTCATGTGGAATCTTATGAGAGAACTTTTAACCAACGTGAGTAAGAATATTGTGTAAAAGTGATAGTTTGACATCTTACAGAAGCTTCCTCATTGTCCTTGAGTTTTACACACTCATGTCAATATATTAACCCCCTAATTTTATTTGCTGTTAATAATAAGTGTGAATTTAGGATTATTTGTGAAATTAAATGCCGTAATACTTGCACAGAATGTTTCTCTGCCTGGGATTCAGGATAGAAATTTACATTCTGGTGCAAAATCAGAATTTTATCTGTGATGGATGGTGCTGATCTCCATGACTGTTCCTTTATTCTACATCCTGTAGTCTAACCGGTTGCTGGCAGGCATCAGACAGAAAACTGGAAACCCCCAGATATTAAATAAATGTTATTACTTTTGAAACTCTGATTTACTGCCATATGGAGTTCTGCTCCACAGACAGCCACTGCCAATGGGTCTGAAGATGACCACAAATAAATTCAAATTGTGATCGACAATGATTTAAAGTAAATTATCCAAAATAAATATAAAGTAAAAGAGTATCTCATTAGCCTTCTCTCCTATGATTAATCATAATGTTAGGACTCAAGGATGCATGTACTGGATAACAGTAATGTTCATATTAAACAGATATTTAACTTTACAGTTATATGAACAGCTGATGGTGCTCTTTAGAAATTATAAAATGGTTTGTATGAACTATTAGAGGAAACAACAGCTCAGTAAAAAAACTATTTCTAGCTCTCTGTACTCGTAGTTCCTTCCTCTGGGAATATGAATACATTTGGAAAGATTGGGAATGAAGGTAGAGTCATTCACACCACAAGTCGAGAGAAACCCACCAATATTGACCACTGATGCAATTCATTCTGAAGTACCACTTGAATTTTTGGAGTCCCCACTTGGTCAGTTTAAGAAAGAAACCAAGCAGTTCAGAAGTAGACTTCTAGATTTCTTACTGGTAGGCTCAATCAACATGTAAGTATTAGGAGATGCTTCATGAACTCAAATGAGAAATCTCTGGACGAACATGTTCTTTACATGGAACACTATTGAGAAACTTTAGGGAATGTCATACAAGGTACCCATCACCACATACCGTATTGTAGCTAGCAGACTATGCCCTATGTTTGTAATACAGAATATGGAAAAGAACCATGAGTGAATGTCTAATACATTAAAACATACGAGATCACTCTGAAACTTTGTGATTTATTTTAAATGTTTTGTTACACATTTCACTGTAACTGATAAACTGTGATTACCAGTGACCTACTTCTATAACAGTCTCACGATTTGGAGATGTGAGTATTGTCTAGACCTATTAATTTATTAATAATTCCTCATTCAGCTTTGTTCATCACAATGCCATATAAACATAAACTGGATTCTGAAAAACTAAATAAGGTATAGGAAGATGCAGTTCATGCATAACATTGACATATACTTCTTTGTTTACACAACAATGACCAAAATTGAAGCGTAACACATACTTTTCCAGGAGCACAATATTGCCCCCCCCCCCTCTAGGCGCTTCAGTCCAGAACCGCGCGACCGCTACGGTCGCAGGTTCGAATCCTACCTTGGGCATGGATGTTTGTGATGTCCTTAGTTTGGTTAGGTTTAAGCAGTTCTAAGTTCTAGGGGACTGATGACCTCAGAAGTTAAGTCCCATAGTGCTCAGAGCCATTTGAACCCCCATCCCCTCTGGAATTCTATGGACTTCTCTGTGATGTTGTCTGAGGCCTAAGTTACTTGAAGGGCGATTATTTCGTTAGTTGTGGAACTCGTAAAGTTTGAATGTGGAATAGTTGTTGTGGTGACAGATGGACATATGGTATTGCCTAATATTTACGTTTGCATTATATTTGAAGGTACCATATTTATCACACTTCTCGCAATAATACCTAAAAGAACAAGGTAAAATCAGAAAATAAAGTAAATGAATAAGCATTCAAAGAATACTTTGATACATATTGTGAACAATATCATACACAAACCGCAGTAAATGTATGTAACTTTTACATGTATTTGGTCCGCTTTTCCGCATTTGCTACAGCTGCAACCGTGTTAGTCTGTCACCGCATTCGTGATTATTCGCATTCGAACCAGGTTTTTACATTAAATTCCCGTAAGTTGGGTTCAATTGAATAATCTGGACTTATTTGACGTTCCAAAATGACAGCTGTGTGCAGATCTACATGTAATGGCTTTTTAAACAACAGGTGAGCGACGTCGCTAATGTCAATGGAGCTCATTACAGTTCTAGTCACCAGGCAGCACTGCTACACAAGTTCTGTCTCCCTGATGACGTCATGAGCCTCAACCAATCAGCAGACCCAATTCCTTGGCGTCCCTAGCCGCAAGTAAGTATGAAGGCCAGAAGTGGTAGTAAAGACAATTGTTAAACACAAGGCTACCAACATGAGAACTTATACACAAATCGAAATTTTGCCCTATGTTACACTGTACTCTTTTCCCTTCTGTTAGTCATATATAAAGCAGCCAGCAAATTTAAGTTCATTGGTAAGCTGGCAAACGTTTGACTACAGAGGTCATCTCTCGCAAAAACTTGCTTGCAAAATTTCGACAACCAATGTGAAGAGAGAAAAATCTGAATATATTGCAGTATGCCAATCTAGTAGTGAACGTGAAGGCAAGATTAAACTTATAGTCTGTACAACGTGCACAGGATCATTTCTGCTGTCATTCTCGCATTATATTCGTGGTTGGAACGGGAAATAACTCTTATTATGTGGTACAATGAGAAGTGCCCTCTGGTGCGTATTTCACTGTAATTTTGCAGAGTATCGATGTTGAGTGAAATACTGAGGGATGAAATCGTCAAGTCCCTCCTGTAAGTGGTTTAACAAGGGAATGGTCCTACTTGTCATGTCGAAACCTGTGTTGCTTTTTTTACCACTGCGAGTTAACGTTGCAATTAGTCTGTATGCAGAATTTTAGCTGCTGACATGACCCGGAAGTCAGTAAACAATTTTATGAAGTAAGACATTAATGTCGCATGGTTTCCGCGCTTATAACTGCCTCTTGTACAACCCTGACCTCTGTCGCTACGTTATACCAACGCCATCTAGGGACAAGGTGGCGTTAGCTACGCGCCGCTCTCTTGCCACAGCAGTGAGAGAGCTGATTCCCCCCAGTGAAAGCGATCATATGATAATTAAACATTCGTTGACAAATATGGCTGATATGTTATCTACAACATTCTTTCCAAATAGCTATGAAATAGACACAAATAAACACACGATTTAGAACACGTCCAAATTTTATTTCTTGTAATTACCGCAAAAATGCGAAATATTGATACAATATTCAAAACATAGGTTTTTTGTGCACCAAGAACATACAAGCAAAGACGACATATGACAGCCCTGCGAATCACAGACGTTGTTAGATGTCCGTAGATAAAACAGAAGCGTCTCGCGGGCCCCGAGGAATCATGACGTCATATCATGGCATGACGTCGTCTCTCATGCAAGCCAATATCGCTGGTAGTTTTCGAAACGCGGATATTCTTTGAACATGGCATGCTGATGCCTTGTGGATTTGTGTATGATGGCGGGATTTGTGTGCGTTTAAGCTTTTCAATCACGGAAAAAAATTGATAATACTTGCTGCAAAAGCACGTGTTTGCAGACGAGAAAGGATAGTTTATATTCCAGACAATCGACGGTAAGTAACTTCCGTTAGTAATCTTATCATGCACAAGAAAAGAAAAATGTATGGTAAATCTACAGAAATTTCATTCTTTGTGCCTATAGTATTCTGATGCATTATGTTACTCAGTAGAGTTTCTTTCAATGCATCTATGAGGATTATTTGTGGTAACGGCGTATTCTCATAACAAATGGCTTCGGTATTTAAGTTGCAATCATCGTAACTTCTTCCTGATCAAAAATTGTGTAGTAACTGTATTCTAACAGTAACCTGCACATTTGAAAACTTTTGAATGTTCACAATTAATCATTGATCATAGTCAGTATTTTTGACAGTAAAATAGATATGAATTGCAGTGACTGGATCCATGTTTGTGAGGGGTGTAATGTGTTTTTGTAATGGCTGTTTCAGAGTTTCTGAAGTGAAAGTCCAAGGAAGAGAAGACAACGAGAAGTAGCTTTTTTGTCTGTTTCATGGTTTATAGGCCTACTGGGGAAACTCGCCATGTAAAAAAATGAGTAACGCATCCAGCTTGGTACCTCCATGGTGATGTGGAAATCCGAGCATTGTTAATAAAGAAATTAAATCTGTGTGTGTCTTTCTTTTGATTCCTTTATCATGTTGCTTATAGTAGACCAAATTTAATTAAAATACCCAGGTGATAATTTCAACATAAATTGGACTATGTGCATAGCTGCTTCTCACAGGCAAAGTATAAATATTCACCATCCTATGGCATGCGTGTTCACTAGTCAGTTATGGCAAAAGAAATCACTGACTCAAAGTATAATTTGCTTGGTAGACATAATTGGAAATGGCCTTTTTAGTTATAAGTTTACATTATTAGATTATAGTACTCCCTGAGAGATTATCTGCTGCATTTCTTGGCCTTGACATGATTAGGTCTGGAATACAGCATTAAGTGTGCTGCTCTGCTGTCAGCAGCATGGTAGTCAATGTGTTAAGCAGTCGTTTAGGAACTAGTGTGAAGTATATACATCCGTACAGCCTTGGCTAAAAAGATACAGCTAGAATGCTAATTACTGTTTCAGGAATTATCCTTTACACAGTTAAATATATTATGTTAAATATGTATCTAAAACTGAATTCATGAATAACTTTGTAGTCATTTAAATAAAAATACTGCAAACCGAAAAATTGTCTTGAAATGGTAAGGGATATCAAATATAAGTAAATATTTTTCCTCGGTAAGATTAAAGTGTAAAATTGCTGATACCTGGTTGTTACCATGAGATCAGTGCTGGCCCCAGCAGAGCAATCTGCTGTGACCACCGGCACCTTCATGCCAGCCAACAGGTTAATACACAAAACAGGGCAGTGCAAGACTTGGTCCGTAATTGTCATTGGTTGAAGCAACTAAAATTAAATTTCTGAGGTATGCTGCAACTGTGTTATTGGTATATTCCCCAGCATGATTTAAAATCTTTGCATTGAAATGGCACTAACAGTATGTAATATATTTTGCAACCGAGAATAGATAAAAATTTATGTGGGAATATATTTCAAGAACCCCTTTCAAACCAAACCTGACAATTATATTGACACACCAGTAAACCCACCTGAATGGCACACTGGGTTACACAAGCATTAGCTGTAGAATAGGTAATTTACACAGAAAACTTTTCATACAAATTTTATTGTAAAGCACACTGAAGTTAAGGGAAAGATGCAATGCCTAGATGAGATAAACATGGACACACAATAACTCGTTTTGCTCAGATATATGGAAAATTAACTGTAGTATTATATGACATACAACACATCTGAGGTGCAAATTTGTAGAGAGGAGAGATTGCATTGAACCTGTTGTGTATGGTGCATATTTTGTTGCAGTGCTGGGATGATGTCATCCAGATTTCAAAATTAGGTGTCTTGTAATGAAACTCTCATCATTTTTAATATTTAAAAATAAACACGCCTGAAAAAGGAAGCTGAATAGGACTTTAAATTAAATTGCTAAAATTTTCTTGTTTTGCACATTCACTGCAGCTGACACTTAAAAGCTCGTGGCTAGTAGCTCTTATTGACCTTTGTGTCAGCCACAGTGAATATGTTGAAGATTTTAAAGTAACAAAGTAGTTGTTGACATTCTGGTATTAATGGATGGCAGCAGGAAACACAGCAATGAAATAATGTGAATGACTTAAACCAGAAATTAAACAAGTCTACATAGCTTTGAACACAGTCATTTCACACTTCTGAGTCACTGCATATTTGTCTGCTATAACTAATACAGCAACCTTTCATTTTCTCATCTTTGATCTGGGACACATGTCACATCTTACTTATTTTCCTAGAGCAACTCTAGGTTTACTAGATCCACATTTCAGAATTCTGGTAATTGTAGTCCTACTTCATGCTGAAAGTGTGGGTTCATAGCTGTCTCTTCAGATATGATCTCATCAACTGCCATTTCAGAAACTTGAAGGAAAAATGTGATTATTAAATTTTCTGTCAGTGATGAATATATCACTAACGTATGTACATCACAAATATTCATGATGCTACAGAACAGTACAGGGCCATCTTCTGGAACACCTGCTGGGTAGACTAAACAGTGCACTTCGCATCCAGTGCATCAATTTCTTCATAGGTAGTATCATAGTACACTACTATCTCAGGCTTGATTGTTGCAATGCTCAATGAAACAGCATTATGCCTTGAAGACACTAAACTAACAGCCTTCTTAAGTTTTTGAATGAAGGATATAAGTAAGTAATATATCCAAAAACAATTAAGTTTTACATTTTGCTGTAAGAAACTCGTTTTGAATCTTTCATTTTATTATTATTTTGTACATGTGTGACCTTTTTGTGTCCTCTTCCCAGTTTGACAAGTACATCTGATTTACTTAATGAGGATATTTATGGTTACAAACAAAAAAAGAAAAAACATGTGGTGACAATGCAACCTGCGAACAAAGATCATCTTCCAAAACTTTACGAGCCTAGGAAGTAAGCACAATGATTTGGACATAATAGCATGTTTTAATAAACCAGATGTTTCAGTTATTACTGAACACTGGTATACCAAAAAAGAACCTTATTATGCACCAATTAACAAAAAATTTCTGCTCGTCTTTCAGTAGGGATATCAAACCTTATGGTGATGTTGCAAAAGTGCCAATAGTTGGTGCTCAATTCCTTACATGTTGAAGGTGTTACTGAACTTTCTGCGATAAGCTATAGATGGGAAAGCTAATCTCTATCAATTGCTTGTAGCAAGAGATAGTAAATACTCTGGGAAAACGGCTGGGTAATAATGCTGATAATTGTTCACAGTTTAATAAAACCTTATATAACACAAATCAGTTTTCACTCTTAAGAATGGTGAGTGGCATACACTGATCTAAAATTACTGATATGTAATACAGGGTACCCAGGACTTTGTACTGGGATACTTTCTTTCGTCAATTTATGTAAATGAGAAAATACTGCTCCCCAAATTCAAGGATAGTTCTGTATGCTGATGCTACATCCATTGCACGCAAGTGTAAAGGTCATGAGCAACTACAAAAACTATGAAACTGTATTACAAATGAAATACTTCAGTATTTCTATGAAAGTCATCTCATTGTCAGCACAAGATAGCAGCAGTAATGGATTTTCACCCCACAAGACAGATTTTGAAATTTAGTTGTGCACTGGAACTGATATTGTCATCAAAGAAAACTACTGCTTGGTTACAGTTAAACTCTCTATATTTAACATGTTATAACATGGAAACTAATTACTGTACAAGAACACAGCTTGGTAGCATTAATGTCAAGGACATGAGCAAGAGAAATAATGCAGAATCAATTCAATTGAAACACTTTTAGTGTTTCCAGAATGAGAAACATCCCCCAGGCTGTGGCTAAGCCATGTCTCCGCTATATCCTTTCTTTCAGGAGTGCTAGTTCTGCAAGGTTCGCAGGAGAGCTTCTGTAAAGGTTGGAAGGCAGGAGACGAGATACTGGCAGAAGTAAAGCTGTGAGTACCGAGCGTGAGTCGTTCTTCGGTAGCTCAGATGGTAGAGCACTTGCTCGCGAAAGGCAAAGGTCCCGAGTTCGAGTCTCGGTTGGGCACACAGTTTTAATCTGCCAGGAAGTTTCACTTTTAATGTGCTGCTACAGTACACCAAAACAGTACCATTACTGGCGACGGCGATGGAGGCTGCTATGAAAAGCTTGCGATTTTATTCAAATCTGATGTGGCAAGTTAACAAAACTTTTTATCCATGTGAGTAAAATTATTGTGTAAAATTGATAGCGCAGCTTCTTACAGAAGTCTTTTCAGAGCCCTTCGGAGTCTTTTACTTACATGTCGACATATTTACTCCCTAATAGTATTTGTTGTTCATAATAGGGGTAATTTTACTCTGTTCAGTGAAATGAACTTGCAAAATACTGGAAGTAAAAACAATGTCCATGTAGACTATACATCCCTGCCTACGATTCAGAATGGAATATCACATTCTGATTGAAAGTCTTTAACAGGTTGCTGCTAGACATCAGGCAGAAAACTGAAAATCCTAAGGTAATAAAAAAAGACAAAGTAAAAAAAATATTTTATTAGCTTCTCCTTCTATAATTATAATTAAACATGTTTCGACTCACGAATGCAATTGCTAGTTAATGTTAACACTAAGTTTCAAATTAACAGGATTTTAATGTTACCATTATATGAACCGCTGACAGTACTCATTGTAAAATTATGAAATGACTTGTACAAAGTATGAGAGAAAAACAGCACTTAAAAAAAAAAAACAACCTTTCTAGCTTTCAGGGTTGTTACTTCCTTCCTCTGGGAAGATGAATATAGTTTGTGACTGGAAATGAGGGGAAGATCACTTACACCACCCGTATAGAACAATTATGTGACACATTCATGAGTACTGCTCCAATGTTTGAGATCCAGGTCAGATTTAAGCAACACATTGAAGCAACTCAGAGTCTGGATGCTATATAGGTTACCAGTAGTTTCAAACTATGTGTGAGTATAATGAGAATCCCTGGAGGGAAAATAATGTTCTTTTTGTACAACACTATTGAGAAAATTTAGAAGGCATGAGAAATTTGGGTTCGGATGGTAGATAGCCTTTCTTCCCTCTCTCTGTTTGCGAGTGGAACAGGAAAGAAAATGATTTGTAGTGGTACAAGGTACCCTCCACCAGGTACCATTTGGTTGCTTGTGTAGTATGTATGTACATCAAAATACGGAAGAAAATTGTGACTGCCTACTACATTAAGAAGTAATAGTTGAACTAACCTAAGCTTTGTGAATTACTTCAAATGTTTTGTCCCACTGATACACACTGACAAACAGTGACTTGCATCCATAGCAGTCTTACAATTTGGAGATGTCAGTAGGCTTACTGCTTGGATCTATTAGTATTCCCTCATTGAGCTCTTTTTATCTTAAGATCACATAAACTGGATTTTTGAGAAACTACATACAGGGAGATGTGATTGGCATATAGCTGTTTATTTACAGAAAAACAGCGATCAAAATTTAAGCATATCGGTAACACACACTGGGCAAGAGCGCATATCTGGGCTAGAGCACTATACTGGATTTCGCCCTCTTCCCCTAGAAACCTTGGCTGGAGTAATAACTATTTGTAGCATAGTCTGAGGTCTACATTAGGTTGAAAAGCGATAATTTCGTCGACAGTTGTGGAACACAGCGAATGAGAAATAACGGTTGTGATAACAGACAGACGTGTGGCTTTGCCTAATATTTGTTTGCAGCTTATTTAAATGTACTTTCCCACATTTAATGCATTTCTCATAATAAAAAAATAAAACTACTGGGTCATCCCCAAAAAACATATATTAGAAAATGAACAATCATCCGACGTGTTTTGATGCATATTATTTACAGATATCGTACACAAACTGGAAAAATGCAATGGGCGTTCCACTACGTATCCTTTACCATATTTGATTTGTTTTTCCGCATTTGCTACTGCTGGTATGAGTTCAAAGACAAATTCGTGCTGCAAACGTCTCAGTGGTAGTTAGCCTACATTGGTAAGCTGCAGTTAATGCGTTAAAAGCATTTATACACATTGTCCTCAATGCGTAATATGTGTTATGCTATAAATCACTCTGCCTTTCGACCAATAATTTGTTATCAATTGGCTTCAATCAATCACGTAAGACTCTAATGTGTAACTTTGACTACGCTGCGGATTATTATGTCACCATAATCCAGATTATTCGCATTCAAACCTTCTTTCTACATTTAATTCTGTTAATGGAAGCTTCATTCAAATAATCTGGATTGATTTGACATTCCAAAACAATAGCTGATGGCAAGTCTGCACAAACTCTGTGGCCAACGTGTGACGTCACTTACGTCAACAGAGTTGTTTACAGGTCTAGTCACCAGGCAGCGCTGTCACGCTTTCAGCCTTACTGATGACGTCATTAAGCGATTCCTCGGGGCCCGCGAGACGCACGTAGATAAAACTGGGCTGGTGTTAGGAATGAATCAGGCCTAGTATCAGCATATTTCGAGGAGTGCCACGCATATTTAATCAAATTCTGAAACCGTGAGGAGGAAAATTGATGATGTACTACTGATTGCAGCTTGAGAATATTGTCATGGTGATAGACAGGAAATTGCAGTGATCTGCACACAATAATTTTCTCTGTTAGTTTTCTGTAAAATGCCTTCCACTGACGGATAAATTCTCTGTCTAAAGGTTGAATTACGTTCGTCGTGCCGGGTGGAATCTGAAGTATCTCTACTTCTTTGTCAGGGTGGGCTCGAAGTACAGCTTTTATGACCTGACCACGAATCTAGAAGGAGAAGAGATTTGTTCCCGCAGAACGGAAGAAAAGCATGACGCATGAAAAGTGTAACGTTTCCATTTCCCATTTTTCTAGACTTCGATGCGTCTGCCACAAGATTGTTTGCGTAGAACATTGTTCTTTTGACACGTGGTCCAAAACGTCCAGTTGGTTCTTGAAGACACACATATAGTTTAGGCAGCAATGAGCCATCCAGACTAATTATGGCCATTATACTGTATGAATGGGTGAGTGCAGTCGTGGACTGCGCAATCGTCTCAATATGTTTTTCCCCTTTGAATGACAGTGTTCTTTTTGCACGCATTTCTTTTTGAAAACCTGACTGATCTGCATTGTACACGTACGATTCACTAAAACTAGCGATCTTATTTTTTGCATTCGAAAGTAAAGCTTCTATCATTTCGATTTGTGTCACATCATTTTCCGACCTGTTTCTCGATACAAATTTTGTTATTTTTCATGCCACAATTTTATGTGATCTTTTGAAGCGACTAATCCAACTTTGAGAAGCTGTAAATTCTTCATTGCCTATCGCGTTGGCAATCTCTAACGCCCAATCACGCAAAGTTGTATCGCTGACACTAAGTGACTGTTGTCTGGCATCGGTAAATAGCTCAAAAAGTCGCACATTTATCTCCGTCGCAATTTCCAGTCGACTCTTACGTCGTCCAGCGACTTACTTTTTCCGTCTATACAATTCACGTACGGAACGGACAAAGCGATACTTATTTTGAACAGTACTGACACGTAGGCGTTTCTCACCACTTTCGTTCAACCAATACGTCACCGCTTTTTCTTTGTCTGATAAGGCAATTGTAGTTGCTAGTGTTACTTTCGGAGATAACTGATGATGGTACGTGGCACTATCACTCGAAGAGTCTTCATGAGTGGAACTTTCGTCGGTGTCTTCGCCGTCTGTAGATTCACAGTCTGCAATATCGAGTGTTTCAGTTGTTTTTAGTCACACGTCTGCGTCATTTACATGCTCGTCTAGAAGTTTAACAACCATGTCGCGCAACACATAGTCTCACGCGTGTTTTCTGTTGATTGCTTGATTTGGCGTCTGTGGTATATCTCCATGGCAAGCAGCAAAACATTTACAGGGTTCGCCATCACCTGTGAGGGGAGATTGAATGTTCACCGTAAAGTGGCTTGCGGAACATAGATGAACATGTACAGAACATCTTTCACATCTCTAACCAGTTTCTGGACGGTATGTTTCGAAATACGTACCAGAAATTAAAAGGACGTGCATGCTACAGAAACGAATATTCTTTTCCCCTTTCCACCACAACCAAGCAGCGATATTCCTTTTAGTGAACGCCGCGATAAGACGGCCGCACTTCCCGACCATGCGCACAACGCTCGCGACTCGCCATTTTCAGGGGTGGCCAGCCATCACTACAAGCGCCAAGCAGGAAACACAGCCATGTTCGTGATTTTTTTCAGGTGACTTCCAGTTCATGTCAGCAGATACAATTTTGCATACGGACCTTTTGCACAGTTAAATAACAGTGCTAAAAAAAGCAATACATGTTTCGGCATGACAAGTCTGACCATTCCCTTGTAAGTCCATTGTGGGCTTCTTGTTGTACGTTTAAGAACATGGGCTTAGAACGTTAATAGCATTATTGTAAATGGTAAATTAGTAATAATGGGAGCTGCAGCTGAGAGCGTACTGTCGAATTTTTCTGTTGATTATGTAAGTGTATCAATGCCATTTACTTCGAGACTGGACACTATCTTACCGTTTTACGACGGGAACTGGCGAATTCACACTGTACACTACTGATATCTCCATGACAGAAAGAAGTAGCTTCCATGACTGCAACAGAATACAGTTCTACATCTTACAGTGAGTTACTGGAACACACTTCACTGGACAAATGCGAAGTTTAATTTCAGTTTATGGTGTTAACACCCCGATTCGATTGTGTAACAGAGAACACTGGAAACTGAGCATATTTATAATTACTTTATGAATAATTACACTAGCATGCTTATGAAAGCAAAGGGATGGCATATGACGGACTTTATCGGAAATACAGAAGCGTCCGTTCTTACCCGTCGGCTTTGACCCATGACGTCACAAATACCGCGGAAACGACTATAAACAATTCCAATATGGCGGATATAAAAACATCGCATACGTATTGTAAACACTGAAATACACAAGTTTCACAAAAAGCCTAATGACTGTAACGGGACAAGCGTGGGAAATTAGGGGTTTTTGGGTGCGGAGAAACTAAATATACAGAAATGTAGCCACCGACCGCCATTCAAAACCACGCAAAACAACGAAATAAATCAACATCACAAAACTGACCAAATACCAAAAAACACATTCCTATCCATAATCGGACACTTCCCTTAACCTATATAGCTCAACAGAACCTACCGATCACATCCCCCAATAGAAAACTAAGAAACGAAAGCTTCCCTTACACCTACATACATCGGCACTTATGCAGTTTAGCAGGTACGGAAAAAATTTTTCATTTTTTTTCAAAATTTGATCATCATGTGTCGTTATGCGGTGGGGGAGTCTGCAGTGCCCCCCCATCCCCCCACAGGCTTCATTAGTGTCAAATCAATATTTTCGAATCATAGGCGGCCGCTGCCGCGGCCGCATTCCAAAAAAAAACTCCCAACCTAACCTCAAGTGGGCTACGCTACAGATCAATATGTTCATCAAATTGCTTCATATTACGTATACATGTTCATTAGTGTCAAATCAATATTTTCGAATCATAGGCGGCCGCTGCCGCGGCCGCATTCCAAAAAAAAACTCCCAACCTAACCTCGTATTCAGGGCTACGCTACAGATCAATGTGTAGGTCCCTTACGTCACGGGTCAAAGCCGACGCGTGAGATCGGATGTTTCCAACCTATACCCAATACACAAAACATACATTAACTCACTAATAGAAATTCCGCTTCAAATCCAACACCTGAGCAACAGAAAACTGACCCCACCACACGAAACAAACGAAACAAACGAAAACCATGAACACACCACCAGAGAGCACGACAAACAAAAACAAGACATCTACAAACACGCCACAATCGCAAATCAAACTCCGCGCCGTAATGACGTCACACACCACAACACGCTTACGTCACGGGTCAAAGCCGACGGGTAAGATCGGACGCTTCTGTTTACTTCGAGACTGGACACTATCTTACCGTTTTACGACGGGAACTGGCGAATTCACACTGTACACTACTGATATCTCCATGACAGAAAGAAGTAGCTTCCATGACTGCAACAGAATACAGTTCTACATCTTACAGTGAGTTACTGGAACACACTTCACTGGACAAATGCGAAGTTTAATTTCAGTTTATGGTGTTAACACCCCGATTCGATTGTGTAACAGAGAACACTGGAAACTGAGCATATTTATAATTACTTTATGAATAATTACACTAGCATGCTTATGAAAGCAAAGGGATGGCATATGACGGACTTTATCTATTCACTTTATTTGTTAATTCTTACAAGAATCATTACTCTTCAAGTACAAAGATGACCACAGGAAAGCGTTGCCTTCTGTTATGTTGGCGAACATGGTGGCTATGTACTTGTAAACAAAAATACGTAGTGACAGCGTGCGTGGGTGCGAAACAAAAATATTGTGAAACACTCAATGAAGTCACGAAGACGTCGGCATATCTGTGTGAAACACATGGCAACACTTCCGAAATTAAACAGAAGAATTTACCGAAATTTAAAAAAGTAAAGGTAAGCACTGAATAACTAACGAATGGTAAGTTTGTTGAAATTGTTTTTCATTATTAAATTATTGACAGTCATGCTAAAACTGGCAGAGTTGACTGGTATTTGTGCACAAATGAACATTAATAATGCATATTTGCGCAGGATTACATGTTCTGTCGTTGGCTTATGATTGTAATGGCTTGCATTAAATGAAATCATTTCCCGGTTCTGGCTGTAACTGATAAAAGCGTAAAGTAACGTCATTGAAATAATTTAGGAGGCCGCGAACCCACATTACAAGATCTTTTGGAGATAATATAGTTTTAATTTTAAATTAGAAAGATTTTAAGTGCAGTCATCTCTGAATGGTTGACCAAGAATGAAAATACCAACGCTGTTGATCATCTTAACCACCACAAACGTTGTTATACACACTGACAGAAGTGGTTTTGTACTGAAAGTAATGTTGAGCCTATCGATAGAACATGTCTAATTTGACACAAACCGCTCATTAAAATGAAATATACGTGAAGTACATTCCTTACAACATTTAGTTATTTTCGTGACATCACATTTGTTGGTTGCACCAGCTTTCAATTAGACTCTTACCTTCCTATCTAATCTAGGTCTTGGTCCAGGATACAGACTTGACTGTCAACACGGCCTACATTTAAAAACCGTAATAAATAAGCAAACATCATTTTTCTTTTTGCACTGTAGTGGATTATTTACAACAAACTACACGGGAAAATAAAATATATTGTGAAGCAGTAGTCAAAATGCCCGTCTCCTCAAACAAATGCCAACACGATGATTGTGGGTGAGCAACACATATTATTCTTACAGCACGTTTTAGGCAATTACTCCGTATGATATTACTGAATGAGAATATGTCAGCTTACTGATTTGTATCTCCCCAAGCTTTTCAATGATTCTAAGTGCAAAGGTGGTTGAACTTAGTTGTTTTAGGAGTTCCAAAATGGGCTTTTTCCAATTTAAGTTCTAATCAATAAGGACACCTAAGAATTTTGAAGTTTCCACCTAATTTGTTTTGTCCTCACCCTGTGTTACATGTATTGTTGGTGTAGTATCTGTAGTTCTCCAACTAAATTGTTAATGTTCCCCAGATCTGATGCAGGGAGATAGTATGTCCTTCCTGTTGGTGTCATTGGATCCACTCTTGTGATAATGTCACTTTTTCTGATGACAGAAGTGTCTGTTTTGGCAGGAAACACAAATGAAAGAGATGGTCCATTTTGATGCAAGAAGTTGACCTTTACTTCACCTGTTTCTTCACATGTTTGTAAGACATATGCAACCCACCCAATGACTGCCATAAATACAGGCAACAAATCCATTTATATTTGTTAACAGCATTTCATTCACCATAGCAATCATTGACTCTTCTCTACTCACTAAAGAAGCAGAATATGTCTTTGTCTTTACTAAACCTTTGTTAACAGGTATTACACTATGAAGTTTATAGGTATCTGGAATCGTTCTTGTATTTTTTAAATGTTGTTTCAGCTTGGCCGTATATGGAAACTGATGTATAATGGAAGACACATGAAGGAATATTTTCCTTGCACCACTCAAACAACTGTCATGATGTCAAAATATGATTTTCATAAGATCACTTGAGTCTGGCAAGTCTTGGTAATCTCTTTACAGTCCCTGCTACCCCATCACAAGGTCCTTTACCATGCACTGTAGCAAAAAATGTCATTCTGCTGTAACATCAAAATCTTCTTGATGGTAGGACAGATTCATAAAATTCTTTCTGTTTTTGTATTGGGCAGCACATCCATCTGAAAAGTAATAAATGTGCTTTGGATTTGAAAACTGACATTTTAAGAAATTGATGAAATTTTTCTGGAAAGAATAAACACACACTGTATCATGCTGAAGGCAGTCAGATATTTCCACGTATGATACATGTCATATTTCATTAGTGCTTGAGTCTCTAGTAAGCTACAAATGGGTGAATTGTAGCCTGTGAATTATTCCACTGGAATCCTTGTACCTCATCCTGAATGGTGAAGGAGTAATTTTCTGCAAAGTCACAAGGAACAAGAAACTCATTTATTCTGAGACCTTCTTTAGTGATTTTACAGAAATGTGACTGCTACTGGGAGATAAATGAGTGCGGTAGGAGCTGTTGTAACCTTGATGTTAACACCTCAATGAAATCATCTGTTGACTTTCTTATAGCCCTCTTGAACTACCCTGCCTGTAGTTAACCAACACTTACATGCAATTTCGTCAGTGCAATTCATACCAAACAGACCATACAGATAATCAGTTAGGCTTGCCACACCTGGACAATAGGGACATGAACTTAAGAAACATGCTGGTAGTGCAGGATTACATGTAACAAATGCTACACAGTGCTTGTATGGTGGTAATGTGTATTCTTCACTCTTCGTTAGTGCTTTAAGTTTACAACCTTCAATCATTAACTTGAAATTCTGGTGCAAGACACACACAAACAGCATGGGTTCCACTGGCATTGGCAAGAACACAGTGCTTTGGCCACAAGTCACAAAATTTGGAGTCCAATATTTATAGCTAGGTATTTATCTTTGAAATGTGCTTACAGTTCCTTAAGGTTGTGCAACACTAGCTGCTTTTTGTTTATGTACTGTAATTCCATTTTCTTTCACATACACAAAGTCTTTTCTTCCTGACATCATATGGCTCACGTCATGATCACGGTAAAAATCACACATACACTGAACAGTTTTCTCACATAATGTCTTACCTGTCTTTGGATTTGGTGTCACTAGTATACCATGTTCTGCTACTAACTGTTTTGCTCTCTGTACCATGTAACCTGAAGCAGAAAATTCTTTCATAGTTTTCCTTATACTCCAACTCTTTGAAAGTACAGTTAGAATTTGCGTTTTGTCGTACATGCGAACTGATTTATGAAACTTATCTTTCTGCTTGGTGATAATTTCACTTTCTCCATTTTCACTCTCTTCTTTTTTCGGTTGTGCCACATAAGTATGGTCCAAAACAGATGCTATATTTTTCAGTTTTTACTTTGGGTACTTTTTCTCACTCTGAAGCCTCTTTTTCTTCACAGGAGATTCACATAAATGTTGTTGTTGTTGTCTTCAGTCCTGAGACTGGTTTGATGCAGCTCTCCATGCTACTCTATCCTGTGCAAGCTTCTTCATCTCCCAGTACTTACTGCAACCTACATCCTTCTGAATATGCCTAGTGTATTCATCTCTTGGTCTCCCTCTATGATTTTTACCCTCCACGCTGCCCTCCAATGCTAAATTTGTGATCCCTTGATGCCTCAGAACATGTCCTACCAACCGGTCCATTCTTCTTGTCAAGTTGTGCCACAAACTGCTCTTCTCCCCAATTCTATTCAATACCTTCTCATTATTTATATGATCTACCCATCTAATCTTCAGCATTCTTCTATAGCACCACATTTTGAAAGCTTCTATTCTCTTCTTGTCTAAAGTATTTATCGTCCATGTTTCACTTCCATTCATGGCTACACTCCATACAAATACTTTCTGAAACGACTTCCTGACACTTAAATCAATACTCGATGTTAACAAATTTCTCTTCTTCAGAAACGCTTTCCTTGCCATTGCCAGTCTACATTTTATATCCTCTCAACTTCGACCATCATCAGTTATTTTGCTCCCCAAATAGCAAAACTCCTTTACTACTTTAAGTGTCTCATTTCCTAATCTAATTCCCTCAGCATCACCCGACTTCATTTGACTACATTCCATTATCCTCGTTTTGCTTTTGTTGATGTTCATCTTATATCCTCCTTTCAAGACACTGTCCATTCCGTTCAACTGCTCTTCCAAGTCCTTTGCTGTCTCTGACAGAATTACAATGTCATCAGCGAACCTCAGTGTTTTTATTTCTTCCCCATGGACTTTAATACCTACTCCGAATTTTTCTTTTGTTTCCTTTACTGCTTGCTCAATATACAGATTGAATAACATCGGGGACAGGCTACAGCCCTGTCTTACTCCCTTCCCAACCACTGCTTCCCTTTCATGCCCCTCGACTCTTATAACTGCTGTCTGGTTTCTGTATAAATTGTAAATAGCCTTTCACTCCCTGTATTTTACCCCTACCACCTTTAGAATTTGAAAGAGAGTATTCTAGCCAACACTGTCAAAAGCTTTCTCCAAGTCTACAAATGCTAGAAATGTAGGTTTGCCTTTCCTTAATCTATTTTCTAAGATAAGTCGTATGGTCAGTATTGCCTCACGTGTTCCAACATTTCTGCGGAATCCAAACTGATCTTCACCGAGGTTGGATTCTACCAGTTTTTTTTCCATTCGACTGTAAAGAATTCGCGTTAGTATTTTGCAGCTGTGACTTATTACACTTATAGTTCGGTAATTTTCACATCTCTCAACACCTGCTTTCTTTGGGATTGGAATTATTATATTCTTCTTGAAGTCTGAGGGTATTTCACCTGTCTCAAACATCTTGCTCACCAGATGGTAGAGTTTTGTCAGGACTGGCTCTCCCAAGGCCGTCAGTAGTTCCAATGGAATGTTGTCTACTCCCCGGGGCCTTGTTTCGACTCAGGTCTTTCAGTGCTCTGTCAAACTCTTCACGCAGTATCGTATCTCCCATTTCATCTTCATCTACATCCTCTTCCATTCCCATAATATTGTCCTCAAGTACATCGCCCTTGTATAGACCCTCTATATACTCCTTCCACCTTTCTGCCTGCCCTTCTTTGCTTAGAACTGGGTTTCCATCTGAGCTCTTGATATTCATACAAGTGGCTCTCTTTTCTCCAAAGGTCTCTTTAATTTTCCTGTACGCAGTATCTATCTTACCCCTAGTGTGATAAGCCTCTACATCCTTACATTTGTCCTCTAGCCATGCCTGCTTAGCCATTTTGCACTTCCTGTCGATCTCATTTTTGAGACGTTTGTATTCCTTTTTGCCTGCTTCATTTACTGCATTTTTATATTTTCTCCTTTCATCAATTAAATTCAGTATTTCTTCTGTTACCCAAGGACTTCTACTAGCCCTCGTCTTTTTACCTACTTGATCCTCTGCTGCCTTCACTACTTCATCCCTCAAAGCTACTCATTCTTCTTCTACTGTATTTGTTCCCCCCATTCCTGTCAATTGTTCCCTTACGCTCTCCCTGAAACTCTGTACAACCTCTGGTTTAGTCAGTTTATTCAGGTCCCATCTCCTTAAATTCCCACCTTTTTGCAGTTTCTTCAGTTTTAATCTACAGTTCATAACCAATAGATTGTGGCCAGAGTCTACATCTGCCCCTGGAAATGTCTTACAATTTAAAACCTGGTTCCTAAATCTCTGTCTTACCATTATATAATCTATCTGATACCTTCTAGTATCTCCAGGATTCTTCCATGTATAGAACTTCACATAAATACTGAAGGCTAATATTTAAAGCATTGAGTATCAGATCTTGTGCTACTTCATCTTCACTTAAAACTTCTCTGGAAGTACCTGGACAACTGAGGCAGCATCTGCAATGATTGTTGGGTTTTTTGATTTTATTTTCCTACATTTACTGCAAATTTTTCCACCTAACAATACATTAGGAAATTGTTTATCATCCACTCCTGATCATTCCTTAAATTCTTCTGTACTTTGCATGACCTTCTTTCCTAAACAGATTGAAACAACACAATTTTGACATGAAATCCATTCCTTACTAAATATTATTTTACGACACATTTACACTGCACTTTGTTAAACAAGCCACACCCATAAAACATGAAAAAAAATTTAACAGGCTAATGTTGATTGGTTGAAATAAAAGTGTCCCTCATTGGCTCTTCGCAGCTAGAAATACCAAAGAACTGGTGTGAATAAAAGTAACTGCTATTGGCTGGTGTTATAGAAAAAGCTGGATACATAGCTGCTTACTGCATGTTGATGGTGTACTTAAGTTGACAAAATGGTTTTTTGTGCATGATGCCTTTTGTTTGCCATCCTGATATTTACCATATCTATAATAACATACTGGAGCAATTAAATGTATTTTTTTTTTTCAAAAAAATTGAATGTGGGAAAGTCAAAGGTCAAGGTCAGTGACCTATAGTATGAAAATTCTCAGAAACCTGCCATGTGGCATATCAATCTAAATGTATAATTGTTAGCTTTCCAATGGTACCATTTTCATTGCTGTAACTGAATTAGATCAAGAATTATAGTCATTTATGTTGTGACATACACATGTAAATTTAGTACAAATTCCAAATTTTCCAGACCTGTAACTTTCTTCACAGTTGTAATACACATCTGCAAATTGGTATTTTTTCATCTCTTATCTGGGTCATTGAATGCACTAAATTTGAAAGAAATCCGATTGGGTCAGGTTGAGAGGTGTGTTGAATTGATATGGAATGGCCCATATGTGAAGAACAATGGTGGAGGTGAGATTGAGCCTTGGGGAACCCCATATGTGCTTTGTCTACAGTCAGAATTGTGTCTCCAAACTGTGATAATTGAATTACTAAATACAGCTTATGCATTCTTATGGTTAAATATAACATTATCCATTGATTGGCCACACCATCAGTCTTATAAAACTTCAATATATCTAGCAGAACACTGGGATTCACAGAGTCAGGTGCCTTCGATAGGTTACAGAAAATACCAACCGCTGCTATTTTATTCTTTAATGCTCATAAAATCTGGTGAGTGAACATGTAAGTAAATAAAACAAATTATGTGCACTTTGGGAACATAAGCCAAAATTAATGTTTATATTTTGCTTCGTACACTGCCAGATGAGATAAAAAAGTTAGAAGATAAATACAGCTTCAAGGCAATGAATGTTTTTTCCAGTGTGTTTACACACGTAACAAAGAACATTTGTCTGAATAAAATGTTTACAGAATCATTGCTGTGCGTGTTTCATTTGTTGCTTATGAATAAGGGTCTATGAATTTACGAGAACAAGAGTATTTACATACAATGTTGGCCTTTAAAGTTGCAACACCTTGACGACACCATACAACAGATGTCAAATTGACATGAAGTCTCTACATGCTTGGATATGCAGATGCTTGACATTTCAGTACAATCACACAAAAAAGGTAGAGGTGAAGTCATTTACATTCTACATCTACATCTGTACTCTGCAAAGCACCGCAAAGTGCATGTCAAAGGTTTCATCCCATTGTACCAATTATTAGGTTTTCTTCCATTCCATTCATGTATGAAGTGCGGGAAGAATGATTGTTTGAATGCGTCTCTGCATACTGTAGTTATTCTAATCTTATCCTCCCAATCCATATGGGAATGATACAGAGGGGTTTGTCACACATTCTTAGAGTCATCATTTAAAGCCAGTTCTTGAAACTTTTTTAGTAGACTTTATTGGCATAGGTCATGTCTATTATTTACAAGTCGGCCAGCTCAGTTTCTTCAGTGTCTCTGTGATGAATTCCCAAGAATCAAACAAACCTGTGACCATTTGTGCTGCCCTTCTCTGTATACGTTCAATATCCCCTGTTAACCCTATTTGGTATGGGTCCCACATGCTTGAGCAGTGTTCTGGAAGCAGTTGCATGAGCGATTTGTAAGCAATCTCCTTTGTAGACTGATTGCACTTCACCAGTATCCTACCAATAAACCAAAGTCTGGCACCTGTTCTACCCATGACAGAGCCTATGCGATCATTCTATTTCATATCCCTACAAAGTATTACAGCCAGGTATTTGTATGAGTTAGTTGATTCCAACAGTGGCTCATTGATATTATAATCATAGGATTCTATATTTTTTGTTTTGTGAAGAGCACAATTTTACATTCTTGAACATTTAAAGTAAAGGCACCACTTTGAAATCTTATGAAGATCTGACTCAGTATTTATGCAGCCTATTTTAGGCAGTACGTTGTTATAGATGAAGTTTTCCTTTGTAAGGGAACAGTTTAGTATGGAGTTAAGCAATTGAGCTTTTGCTTTGATATCCTCAGTTTCAGTTCCTGTCTCAACGATAAAAAGCAAGGTCATTATTATTATTATTATTATTCATGTATGGGCCCAATAGGACCATGTGAGGTCCAATCCATTAATGTCACTTTTGATGGTTGACCTTCCCCCTTGTTTACAAATTTGTACATTGTCTTTCTTTCATCAGACCATGGTGTTCCAGTCTGTTTTCAGATTTCCCTCTGACCAACTTTCCAATCAAATACCTTTTGTCTGAATGTTTTTCTATCTGTAACATCTACGTGAGTTATACTGGCTTCTTTAAGATCCTCCTTAATCACAGTGTTCAGTTTAATTGGCTCAGTTTTGACCTTACTTCTGTTTTTGAAGAATTCTACTATTTGTTTTGTCAGACTAGTGGGTGCCTTTGTTTTAATGTGCCATAAAATTTAAGTCTTCATTTTCTCATGTCTCCATATATGTCTGTGTATTCTTCTATTTCCTTATTATTCACCGAGCGAGGTGGCGCAGTGGTTAGACACTGGACTCACATTCGGGAGGACGACGGTTCAATCCCGCGTCCGGCCATCCTGATTTAGGTTTTCCGTGATTTCCCTAAATCGCTCCAGGCAAATGCTGGGATGGTTCCTTTGAAAGGGCACGGCCGACTTCCTTCCCCATCCTTCCCTAATCCGATGAGACCGATGACCTCGCTGTCTGGTCTCCTTCCCCAAAACCAACCAACCAACCAACCAACCTTATTATTCTCAGCCTAAAAGTTTGTGCATCAGTAATTTTGGGTCAAATATTTCCGTAATAATCTTTCTTTCTGTCTTTTGAATTTCTTCAGTATCCCTCTTTCTATTTAAAATTAAACTTTCTGCTGCATAAAGGTATCCATGTTTGAGTACAGTGCTGTAATGCCTAAGTTTACTGAATTTAGAAAGTGATTTTTTATAATAAATATTAATTGTGTTAATCTGAATGCAGTTGCCATTTTTTGAGAGCAATCTTCTTTTGTAGCTTTTTTAAGACAGTTTTGTTGTATGACCTCCCCCAACTTTTTCCCCAACTTCTTTAAGAATTTCAATTTGTTTTTGAGCTGTGGTCATATCTTTAGTTAAAATAGCCAGCTCATCTGTAAAGGCAAGGCAATCTACTCCAATATTATTTTTATCCAACTTGGTTGATTGATCTATATTTTGACTTTACTTTTGCCCTCGCCATTCTGTAATCAAGTTAAACAATAATGTCTAGCACTAGTCGTTATATCATGAATTTATCTTTAGAGCTATGTTTCCTGAATCAGTGTTATAGTTTTATTATCTAGACCTTGTTCCTTTAAAATTTGGAAATGAGATTCACGATCAACTGAGTTGTAGGCCTTTTTAAAAGCCACAGGTATACATACAGTTTTGTAACCAGAAATCCTTTGGTGCCTAAGGATTAGTTTTAAAGTACAAATTTGTTCTGGACACGATCTGTTTGGTCTAAGGCCTTCTTGGTATTCCCCAATTTTAGGTTCTAACTGTTCTTGGGCTTGATCAAGTAAACATTGCAAGGGAATTTTGTGTGTGACTGGGAGAAGAGAGATTCCTCGGTAATTATTAACATCAGTTCTGTCCCATTTTTTTATGCAGTGGATGAGTTAGGGCAGTTTTCCAGTCCTTGGGTATTTTCTCAGTCTGCCAGATATGTCCTATTAGTTGAGTGATCTCTTTTATAGTGTTAGGGCCAGCTGATAGTAGTAGTTCTGCAATTATACCGTCTTCTTCGGATGCTTTATTGTTTTTAAGCCTCTTAATTTGTTTAATTATTTTGATTTCATCAGATTGTTCAATGTTAAGGTTGGTGTTATTAGTTTGCTGTGGTAGGAATTTATTTGCTGGTTCTGGGCAGTTTAATAGTTTTTCAAAATAATTAGCAAGAACCTTACAATTTTCCTAGTTGTTAAGAGCCAAACTGCCGTTTTCATTTGTGAAACAAAAACTTTGAGGTTGGTAGCCAGTTAGTTTTGTTTTGAATGTTTAGTTTCTTGTATTGTTCTTTTGGAAGTCTTTTTCGATTTCTAAATGTTGGGCATTTTCGTAGTTTCTTTTAGTCTATTGGGTTAATTTAGACGTTTATTTTCTTACAGTTAGAAAGGTGTTTTACTTATTTTCAATTTTTTTTACTGTTTCAATTTTTTAATGCCTCTTGCCTAGACTTAAATGCTGTTTCACAGTCCGCGTCCCACCATGAGTGTTTTTGTTTGTTACGAAGCGGAATTAAATTTTTTGCTGTTTTGATGAACTTTTCTTTTAGGCTTTGCCAATTGTTGGATTGGTTTTTGTCAAGTTTGCTCGTTCGAGTTGGGATTATTTTAGCAGTGTGAAATTTTGGGATAACATTTTTTTTTATTTTCAAGAGTTTTTGAGGTTGAAGCTTTACTTTTATTCACATTAAATGATGATCAGAATTGGTATTAGCCCCTTTTCTAACTTGAACATTTAAAATTTCTGTATAGTTAGGGTATGAAATTGCTACATTATCAGTTTGAAATGCCCCAGGTTTCTTTTTGAAATGTGTTGACATGATTGTAAGATTAAAATTTTTGCACATTTCAACAAGTCTTTTTCGATTTTGATTTTCCATTTATGCGCAGGAAATCCACCCACCATTTTCTTATATTTTTCCTCTTTTCCTAATTGAGCATTAAAATCGCCCATTAAAATTTTAAAATGGTTTGGGGGAATTTTTGAGATGATGCTTTCTAACATTTCCCAAGCGTCCCCAACTTCTTCAGGTTTTTTACGGTTATCCTCATTGGCTGGCATATGGGCATTAATTAAAGTGTATGCTTTATATGCACATTTTAGTCTATTAATTTGGGTTTTACCTCAGTTATTGAATTTAAAATATTTTTGGAGCCTGCAAGAGCAACTCCCAGATGTGGTGTATTAGTAAGTATTCCTTTATCAGTTTTACTTTTAAAAAGTTGATAATTACCAAAATCAATTGTGTTATTGTCTGGTCATTTGTGTTTTGTGTAGTGCCAAAATTTGAATCTTCTGTTCTTTTAATGTGTCTCCCAATTTATGAAGTTTACTTGCTTGCAAAAGTGTTTGTTTGTTAAATGTTTCAAAAAATGTATTTGTTTTGGTTTTAAGTCGGCTAGAGGACTCCAACTTCCTCTGTTGAATCATAGTGCATTTTAACCTGGCTGCCCCAGAACTTGAAGGACCAGTTACGCCAATAATGCTGGTGGTGGGTTGACTCCATGGGGTAATATTGTGATTATAAAAATGCTCCATGATGATTGTACCTGGAATCAGGAGTGTTAAGAATGGAAGGGTTAGTTCCAGAATATAAATTTCAGCCACACCACTGGTGAACAGACACTGACCACTTTCCTGCTTGCTACAAGACAGAAGTAAAGTGGATTTGGTTCAGAACTGTTTATTCTGTATTCGCAGCTGCCCACCATATCTGATGGAACGCTCACTATCCGCCACCTGTGACCTGTCCAGTACCCTAGACAAGGTTGGCTTCTTAGACTTTTGGTTACAAAGACTTGAAACCTGGTCATTAATATGTAACATGAACAGCCAGGATCCTAATGCACTTCCCTGGGGCACACCTGAAGTTATTACTACATCTGACGATGACTCTGCATCCAAGATAATGTGCTGTGTCCTACCTACCAGAGAGTCTTCAATCCAGTCACAAATTTCACTTGATAATCCATATGCTCGTACTTTTGAGAGTAAGTGTATGTGTGGTACTGAATCAAATGATTTTCAGAAACCACCTGAATGCCGTGATCTTAGTATGTCATGTAAGATAAGTGCGAATAGGGTTTTACGTGATTGTTGTTTGCGGGATCCATCCTGGATGGCATGGAGGAGGTCATTCTGTTTCAGATACCTCATTATGTTTGAGTTCAGAATATTTTCTAAGATTCTACAGCAAATGAATTTCAGTGATATTGGATGATAGTTTTGTGGATCACTCCTACTACCCTTCTTGTAGGTGGGTGTGACTAGTGCTTTTTTCCAAGAACTGGGCATGATTTTTTGTTCAAGGGTTCTATGATAGATTATAGTTAGAAGAGGGGCTATCTCAGCTGCAAATTCTGCGCATAATCTGGTAGGGATTCCCTTGGGTCCTGGGGCTTTGTTCAATTTTAACAATTTCAGGTCTTTCTCAACACCACTGACACTAATATTTATTGCTCATCTCTTCAGTAGTATGAGCATCAAATTAAGGCAATTCACCTGGGTTTTCCCTTGTAAAAGAACATTTGAAAATGGAGCTAAGCATTTGAGCTTTTGGTTTGCTACCCTCAGTTTCTGTTTTATTCACTAAGGACTGGGACTAACTTTGTTGTCACCAACAGCCTTGGTCATCAGTCTACTGACTGGTTTGATGCGGCCCGCCACGAATTCCTTTCCTGTGCTAACCTGTTCATCTCAGAGTAGCGCTTGCAACCTATGTCCTCAATTATTTGCTTGATGTATTCCAATCTCTGTCTTCCTCTACAGTTTTTGTCCTCTACAGCTCCCTCTAGTACCATGGAAGTCATTCCCTCATGTCTTAGCAGATGTCCTATCATCCTGTCCCTTCTCCTTATCAGTGTTTTCCACATATTCCTTTCCTCTCCGATTCTGCGTAGAACCTCCTCATTCCTTACCTTATCAGTCTACCTAATTTTCAACATTCGTCTATAGCACCACATCTCAAATGCTTCGATTCTCTTCTGTTCCGCTTTTCCCACAGTCCATGTTTCACTACCATACAATGCTATACTCCAGACGTACATCCTCAGAAATTTCTTCCTCAAATTAAGGCCGGTATTTGATATTAGTAGACTTCTCTTGGCCAGAAATGCCTTTTGCGAGCACTTCGTTCGTGATCGTCCACTCTTATTATTCCCTCTTGGTTGTTGTACATATTGCATATGACCCGTCTCTCCCTATAGCTTACCCCTACTTTTTTCAGAATCTCTAACAGCTTGCACCATTTTATATTCTCGAACACTTTTTCCAGGTTGACAAATCCTAGAAAGTGTCTTGATTTTTCTTTAGCCTTGCTTCCATTATTAGCCGTAATGTCAGAATTGCCTCTCTCGTCCCTTTACTTTTCCTAAAGCCAAACTGATCGTCACCTAGCGCATTCTCAATTTTCTTTTCCATTCTTCTGTATATTATTCTTGTAAGCACCTTCGATGCATGAGCTGTTAAGCTGATTGTGCGATAATTCTCGCACTTGGCAGCTCTTGCCGTCTTCGGAATTGTGTGGATGATGGTTTTCTGAAAGTCAGATGGTATATCGCCAGACTCATATATTCTACACACCAACGTGAATAGTCGTTTTGTTGCCACTCCCCCCCCAATGATTTTAGAAATTCTGATGGAATGTTATCTATCCCTTCTGCCTTATTTGACCGTAAGTCCTCCAAAGCTCTTTTAAATTCCGATTCTAATACTGGATCCCCTATCTCTTCTAAATCGACTCCTGTTTCTTCTTCTATCACATCAGACAAATCTTCACCCTCATAGAGGCTTTCAATGTATTCTTTCCACCTATCTGCTCTCTCCTATGCATTTAACAGTGGAATTCCCGTTGTACTCTTAATGTTACCACCGTTGCTTTTAATGTCACCAAAGGTTGTTTTGCTTTCCTATATGCTGAGTCTGTCCTTCCGACAATCATATCTTTTCCGATGTCTTCACATTTTTCCTGCAGCCATTTTGTCTTAGCTTCCCTGCACTTCCTATTTATTTCATTCCTCAGCGACTTGTATTTCTGTATTCCTGATTTTCCCAGAACATGTTTGTACTTCCTCCTTTCATGAATCAACTGAAGTATTTCTTCTGTTACCCATGGTTTCTTCGCAGCTACCTTCTTTGTACCTATGTTTTCCTTCCCAACTTCTGTGATGGCCCTTTTTAGAGATGTCCATTCCTCTTCAACTGTACTGCCTACTGCGCTATTCCTTATTGCTGTATCTATAGTGTTAGAGAACTTCAAATGTATCTCGTCATTCCGTAGTACTTCCGTATCCCACTTCTTTGCGTATTGATTCTTCCTGACTAATGTCTTGAACTTCAGCCTATTCTTCATCGCTACTGTATTGTGATCTGAGTCTATATGTGCTCCTGGGTACGCCTTACAATCCAGTATCTGATTTCGGAATCTCTGTCTGACCATGATGTAATCTAATTGAAATCTTCCCGTATCTCCCGGCCTTTTCCAAGTATACATCCTCCTCTTGTGATTTTTGAACAGGGTATTCGCTATTACTAGCTGAAACTTGTTACAGAACTCAATTAGTCTTTCTCCTCTTTCATTCCTAGTCCCAAGCCCATATTCTCCTGTAACCTTTTCTTCTACTCCTTTCCCTACAACTGCATTCCAGTCGCCCATGACTATTAGATTTTCGTCCCCCTTTACATACTGCATTACCCTTTCAATATCCTCATACACTTTCTCTATCTGTTCATCTTCAGTTTGCGACATCGGCATGTATACCTGAACTATCGTTGTCGGTGTTGGTCTGCTGTCGATTCT
This sequence comes from Schistocerca piceifrons, assembly GCF_021461385.2. Lineage (NCBI taxonomy): Eukaryota > Metazoa > Arthropoda > Insecta > Orthoptera > Acrididae > Schistocerca > Schistocerca piceifrons. Next base: position 1,019,563,664 of record NC_060138.1, on the reverse strand, counting down.
GATTAGAACAACCTGGTCACTGAACTGTTCACTGTAACACACCCTCTGCCCTACCTTCCGATTCATAACGAATCCTACACCTGTTATACCCTTTTCTGCTGCTGTTTATATTACCCGATACTCATCTGACCAGAAATTCTTGTCTTCCTTCCACTTCACTTCACTGACCCCTACTATATCTAGATTGAGCCTTTGCATTTCCCTTTTCAGATTTTCTAGTTTCCCTACCACGTTCAAGCTTCTGACATTCCACACCCTGACTCGTAGAACGTTATCCTTTCGTATATTATTCAATCTTTTTCTCATGGTAACCTCCCCCTTGGCAGCCTTTACATGTGACCAGAATTTCTTTCGGTTTTGTGAAAGATAATTTGAATGTGTTCTGCTATGATAGTCACTGGAGGCTTCACACGTTGCTCTCTTGACAGCCAAACACATTTCATTCAGCATCTCTGTCTGTAGCCCTATGCTTTGTCTTACATCTATCTACATCTACATCTACATGAATACTCTGCAAATCACATTTAAGTGCCTGGCAGAGGGTTCATCGAACCCCCTTCACAATTCTCTATTATTCCAATCTTGTATAGCACGCTGAAAGAATGAACACCTATGAGCTCTGATTTCCCTTATTTTATTGTGGTGATCGCTCTGCCCTATGTAGGTCGGTGTCAACAAAATATTTTTGCATTCGGAGGAGAAAGTTGGTGATTGGAATTTCGTGAGAAGATTCCGTCGCAATGAAAAACACCTTTCTTTTAATGATTTCCAGCCCAAATTCCGTATCATTTCTGTGACACTCTCTCACATATTTCGCCATAATACAAAACATGCTGCCTTTCTTTGACCTTTTTCGATGTACTCCTTCAGTCCTACCTGGTAAGGATCCCACACTGCGCAGCAGTATTCTACAGGAGGACGGATAAACACAGTGTAGGCAGTCTCCTTAGAAGGTCTGTTACATTTTCTAAGTGTCCTGCCAATAAAACACAGCCTTTGGTTAGCCTTCCCCACAACATTTTCTATGTGTACTTTCCAAATTAAGTTGTTCGTAATTGTAATACCTAGATATTTAGTTGAATTTACGGCTTTTAGATTAGACTGATTTATCGTGTAACCGAACTTTAATGAGTTCATTTTAGTACTCAGGTGGATGACACCAAACTTTTCGTTATTTAGGGTCAACTGCCATTTTTTGCACCATTCAGATATTTTTTGTAAATCGTTTTGCAGTTTGTTTTGATCTTCTGATGACTTTATTAGTCGATAAACGACAGCGTCATCAGTAAACAACCGAAGACGGCTGCTCAGATTGTCTCCCAAATCATTTATATAGATAAGGAACAGCAAAGGACCTATAACACTACCTTGGGGAATGCCTGAAATCACTTCTGTTTTACTCAATGACTTTCCGTCAATTACTACGAACTGTGACCTCTCTGACAGGAAATCGCAAATCCAGTCACATAACTGAGACGATATTCCATAAGCACGCAATTTTACTATGAGCCGCTTGTGTGGTACAGTGTCAAAAGCCTTCTGGAAATCCAGGAATACAGAATCTATCTGAAGTCTCTTGTCAATAGCACTCAGCACTTCATGTGAATAAAGAACTACTTGTGTTTCATAAACCCATGTTGACTGTGTGTCAATAGACAGTTTCCTTCGAGGTAATTCATAATGTTTGAACACAATATATGTTCTAAAATCCTGCTGCATATCGATGTTAACGATATGGGCCTATAATTTGAATATTGGTGAGACCTGTGCAACTTTCCAGTCTTTGGGTATGGATCTTTTGTTGAGCGAATGCTTGTATATGATTGTTAAGTATGGAGCTAATGCATCAGCATACTCTGAAAGGAACCTAATTGGTATGCAGTCTGGACCAGAAGGCTTTCTTTTATTAAGTGATTTGAGTTGCTTCTACGTTATTCATCTTGGCGGCTGTTCTTGATTCAAATTCTGGAATATTTACTGCGTCTTCTTTTGTGAAGGCATTTCGGAAAGCTGTGTTTAGTAAATCTGCTTTGGGAGCACTGACTTCGATAGTATCTCCTTTGTCATCGTGCAGAGAAGGCATTGATCGTTTCTTGCCGCTAACATACTTCACATACGACTAGAATCTCTTTGGATTTGCTGCCAGGTTTTGAGACAAAATTTTGTTGTGGAAACTGTTACAGGCGTATCTCATTGAACTCCGCACTAAGTTTTGAGCTTCTGTAAAGGACCGCCGATCTTGGGGATTTTGCGTCTGTTTAAATTTGGCATCTGTTACACAGTAATCAATGTTTGTTTAGAAGTTTATTTACAGTGACTGTATAGGGTCCCTCCCATTATGAACTGTTCAATTGGGTACATATTTATCCTCCATTGCATGATCAACCGATCTTTAAAACTTGAGCCATAGTTCCTCTAAATTGTTATGTTATGTTATGTGGTTTATTCATCTCATTACATACAATTTTCAAATCATTTGATTTGATGTACAGGAGACATGTCAAGGTTTACAAAAGAAACTTTTTTCACTTTTTTTAAGAGAAATACAAAAGTTTACATTATATTTTACATTTCTAAGTTACAGCTGCACATGTACATAAAATAATAAATGTATTACAATCCCTGTGTTCAGATTGTGAAGCTGTCCTCAATGAATTCATCGACAGAATAATAACACTTTTCCACCAGGAGAGTAAAGAGCAATCTTTTCGGTGAACCAATCTCCATTTTAAATATATTACTGCCTTTTATTTTATTGAAAATTTTTAACCCCATATACTCTGGCATTTGGGCATAAAGTTTTAAACGATGTGTTGGAAGTTTGAAGTTATCTCTGTGGCGAGTGCTGTAATTGTGGTCAAAACGGAAATTGTCTAGTGTATGTTGATTTCTATATAGGAACACCACCATCTCATATATGTAAAGTGAGGGGATAGATAGTACTTTTAAATTTTTTAACAGTGGTCAACAGGATTCTCGTTTTTTTGCAACACACATGTTTCTAATTACTTTCTTTTGTAATACTAGGAGCCTAGTGACATTTGCTGAATTTCCCCAGAAGATTATGCCATAAGGAATAACTGACTCAAAGTAGCAGTGATAAACTATCTTTCTGGTATCCATGTTTGTGGCACCTGACAAAATACACATTACAAATGCTAAGTTGTTCAGTTTATTTGCTAAGTAATCTATGTGTACCTTCCAATTTAAATTTTTGTCAAGATTTAGGCCTAAGAACTTCACGTGGTTTGCTTCTGTGATATCCTGATCATTGCAAGTTATCTTTATTTCACTCCTTTCTACTGATTTAGCTTCAAATTGCATCATTTTGGTTTTAGTTACATTTAGTTTTAGTCCATTTTGATAGAACCAAGATTCAAGTTTTTCTAAAGTATTTTTGGCTTTTTCTGGAATATTTTCAGATACCTCATTTTCAATTAGAACTGATGTATCATCAGCAAATAAGACTGAATGAACATCAATAGCAAGTGGTAGGTCATTTACGTAAAAAAGAAACAGATAGGGACCCAATATCGAACCTTGTGGGACTCCTTGGGGAACTGTTTTCCAGTCTGATGAATAATTGGTTCCATTTGAAGTTAAAATTACTCTTTGTTTCCTACCTGACAGGTAAGAGCTAAACCATTTTAAAGCAGTGTCTCTGGTTCCATACATCTGTAATTTGTGGAGGAGTAATGCATGGTTCACTGAATCAAAAGCTTTAGTCAGATCACAGAATATACCTGTGACCTTTCTACCTTTATCTAACGTGGAGCATATTTTTTGGATAAACTCATTTATAGCATTTGCAGTGCTTTTACCCTGTTGGAATCCGAACTGGTTTTTAAAAATTATATCATTTACAGTAAGAAAGTTATTAATTTGTTTTGCTGCAATCTTTTCAAACACTTTAGAGAAGACCGGAAAGAGAGAGATAGGGCGGTAATTCCCCATATCTTCTGTCGATCCTTTCTTGAATAGAGGTTTGATCTCACCATATTTCAATACCTCTGGAAAGCATCCCTGTTCATAAGATTGATTTATAATAGTTGACAGTGGTTGGGAAATAATATCGTACACATACTTGATTACAGATGTTGTTATTTCATCCCACCCATGTGAGGTTTTGTTTTTTAGAGACAATATTTCCTTTTCCACATCCCTTTGGGTTATTTTTTCAAATTGTTTAAAAGATGTGTTCTGGCTGTTTTCCAAATTTGTGATGCCCTGATAGAATGTCATATCCACATCTGATCTTACTACGTTTAGGAAGAATTCATTGAAACAACTTGACATCTGAACAGGGTTTACTATAATTTCATTTTCATGTCTAATTTTCAAAATCTCATGAATTTTTACTTTGGCTCCTAGTTCAGACTGAACAACTGACCACACTGCTTTTGTCTTATTTCTGTGTTCTCGTATGAATTTATTATTTGCCATTTTTTTAGCTGCCGCTACAACTTTCCTAAATACAGCTTTATACTGTTTGACATAAATAACAAAATCTGGATTTCTGTTTGATTTCTGTTTGATTTCTGGCACTAGAGATCTTTATTCCTGTTGTAATCCATTTGAGTTTACCATTAACCTTCTTTTGCTTATATCTACGAGGAAATGATTCATTAAATACCTCTAAGAAACAATTTAAGAATTTGTCATAGTTTATCGAGCTTGAACTATTGTAGTCTACAAGCCAGCTTATTATACTTAATTTACTGCGGAATAAATCCATTTTACTTTTACTGAGATCCCTTTTTATACACACTTCTGGAGGCTTTAGGTTATTTGCTTTTGGGAGCTCAATAAACAGAGCTGAGTGATCTGAAATACCCAAGTCTAAGCAGTATTCTCCTGCCGTATGCTGAAAGGTTCTATTGTACTATGATAATCATTGTTTACACACCCATGTCATCATCACTGATAACAGTTTTGATGTGGACATTCTCAAAGAGGTCAAATCTACTTGTTGCCGTTAGATCCAATATATTTCCATCATCAGTAGGGTTCTGAACTAACTGTTGTAGGTAGTTTTCACAGATGGCATTTAATAATGTTTCACAGGATGTCTTATCGCTCCAACCACTAACAAAACTGTAATTTTCCCAATTGATTTTTGGATGATTGATGTCCCCACCAATGACTACAGTACAATTAGGGGACTTATGTACAAGTGAACTGAGGTTTTCGCTAAAGTTTTAGACTTGTTAGTTAAGTATTTACATGTTCCATGGATTATTGTGCACAGTAAAGTGTAATGATGTGGAATGAGTCATTTTACATTCACACCACAAATTAATTTGTATCTGTGGATATGTTCTGAACAGTTCTAAGTTTTATTACGGGGGTGGTTTGAAAAGTTCTTGGAACAGAATAGAAAAAAAAGTACATACATCACTAAAACTTTTTTTATTTTCCAATGTAGTCTCCTTGTGGATTAATGCACTTGGTCCAACAATGTTCCAATGCCTTGATCCCACCTCAAAAATGAGTTTCCTCCAGGCCTGCAAAATGGTTGTGAACTCTGGCTATCAATTCTTCGTTTGAAGTGAATCTTCATCCACCAAGAAAGATTTTCAGTTTTGGGAAGAGATGGAAGTCTGATGGAGCTGTTTGTGTAATTTTGCCTTGGCAACAGCACATGTTTTTCATTCAACATCAAGAATCACGACACCCATCTTACAGATAATTTTTTCATTTCTAATTCTTCAGTTAAAATATGATATACCCTTTCAGATGACATGTGGCAAGCATGAGCAATTTCACACACTTTCAATTGGCGAGCCTCAATGACCACTTTCACAATGATTTCTGGAGTAGTGACACATCTTGGCCGACCGCTGCGCGGATCACCATCTAAGCTCTCCCGACGAAATTTAAATTCGTTTGTCCACTTGGCAACAGTTGAATATGAAGGAGCAGAATCCTCCCATGTATTCTGGAAATCAGCATGAATGTCCTATGCTTACTTATCTTGCTTATGAAGTACTTAATCGCTTCTCGAATCTCGATTTTTTTCCATCTTCGCAAATCACTATGTGGGAACAACAACAGAACCACGTCAATGCCACAGCTCTCTTCCAGGAGCACTGACATGGCACATGTGTTCAGGCAGTAGTCCAATGAATATCACGTGAACAACTTGTGCACTAGCACTTGTCTTCTAGTGGTGATTCCAAGAACTTTTCAAACCACACTCGTACATGAGGAGATGAGTCTGGTGGCCAGTAGAAGGATCCAATTATGTTATGCCCACACCTGATACTGAGTCTTGCCCAAACAATCTCATATGCACATTCAATTTCTATCTTGATGGATTCGTGTTTCTTGTCTACAGCTACAAATACACCATCTCCATTACCTATTTGCGTATCCTTTTGATACACACTTAAATTTTCCGCAAAAATATCAGTGCTGTCAGTGTCATGTTTCAACCGGCTTTCTGTACCTAGTATATGTAAGCTTCGCTGCTTTTCATGAATGCTTCAAACTCTGGCACTTTGTAGAAAATGCTTCGGCAGTTTACTGCTAGTATTTTAGAAGTATCACATGTGGGAGGTATTTTTGTGATCTTGCACTGAGACCTCTGGGTTTCCTACAACTATAGTTACCTGGATTGGATTGAGAGTAACCTAATCTGAAAAACCAATGTGTGCACTCCATATACAGTCAACTACCTGAGTAGCAGCCTCTGACATGTAGTGCACACCTGAACCTTTTAGGGGGACCCTACAGTTCTCAATCCTGTGGTGCAAGTCCAGGAAATTGCAGCCTTGCTTTTCCCTGGTTCAATCCTTTCACCCGATTCAGTACCAAAGGACCACTATCGATTCTGGAGACAAAGTTGCAAATTGTGAGTGTCATTTAAACTTCATTTTAAGGGAAAACTATATGTAATACAATATGTTAGTTGGAATATCTGCTACAGTCTTTAAATCACAAAAGCTGACTTTCTAAAAATTTTAGGTTATGCACAGTCAATGATCGCTTCCAAAAATTCTCAAAACTGCATATTTGTTTGTGTTGATGTACAATGAAATTCTAGGGTGATCTACTCTTTTACAATCACTGTGAAGCACAAACGGTGTTTTGCTATGGAAAAAGTTATGTATCAAAACACTTGTACTAGTAACTTACAAAAATATAGTTCTGTAAGTATCCAAAAATTCTCAGAAATAACCTGTTTCTCACATAATTAGACAATGAAATTAGAGAACAGTTGTTTTGAATGAGGCTAGGGATACTCTTATCAAAAATTTTGAAAGAGCACAAATAAGTATCCAATATCCAATTGACGATAATAGTTAGAGTTTATCACGGTATTCATAGATGTTCGAAATTTCATGATTTATATAGCAATACAAGTGGGTATTGATACAATCAATGAAAGATTATTTAGAAGCAATGCAAATGGTAAAATATATGAATCAGGAATTTCAAATTGACACACAAATCTTGTACAAGCAGTCTCACACAAAGTCGACTTTTATATATACATAAACATATGGACTATATGGATTTTTCACTTAACTTTTTCTCTGCCAACTTCTACGCTGGCATGTCGAAGAAGAACATTGTAGCTTGAGTTTATCTTGGTCAATCTTGGTCAAAATTGCTAAAATGTGCAGCACAAACAAAGAAAATTTTCTGCCTGTTGCAACTAACAATGTATTCTGTGTATAAGGAAAGAGTCTGCAGTGCATTCCTCATACAGAAATCGCATATGAATGATGGTTGTTTGTGCAAAGATTGTGTTATGCATTGTGAAAGGAGAAATGTCTGCCATCATGTACCACAATTTGACAGTGGCAGGATCGTTGCTGAGTGACACTGCAGTTTATTGGTCTGTGATATTACTGCTAACTGGGATCCCACAACTGCCATGTGAATATGGAATCAGTGGCGTCAGGAGACCATTCTCAATCCAACGCCGGATATCAGGGGCCACACATAATTAGTACCCGTGAGGACAGATACACTCTTCACATGACAGTGCAGGTTTGTAGACTTACGTTTTGTACCTCGAGTCTGCAAATGACCTCATTTTAAGCAAGGCAAGTATCCATGGGGACAGTGAGGAGAGGCTTGGATCACTGAGAATTTCCATCACAATGATCATTGATGCAGCTTTCTATGTTGTGGCTGCAGAGACAAGTGCATCACAGTGGTGTGTCTGAATGTAATAGAGGGATACAAAGTCAAAAATATTGAAGTGAATTGTTACTACAGAATACTTCGCTCATAATTGTAACAGTCTACATATCCCGTCTGGTAAACTTTCAGATATTTATGAGAAATGTCGATGCATTATTGAGCTATGTGCCAGACAAGAAGGTACATTCAGTAGTTTGTTGAGATTTCAGTGTAGGTTTCTTAAAAGATACATGCAGGAAAAGTGGATTATACCATTACTTGGGTGTTTCATCTCGTGTGCAACAAGATCATGGGGCACTGATTAACAACTTTTTATAGATGGTGCTCAAGCTGAAACAGTTCATGTGTACCCAGTTGCTAAAGGACTATCTGATCATGATGCATAATTAACGGAAATAAACAGTATGGCCCCTTACAACCCTGAGGCAGATCATACAAAGCAGTGAGGATTATTAATGAGAGCAAGATACGACATTTTAAGAGTAAGCTAAAAGGAATGATATGGGATGAGGTATGTGTAGAAAGAGTTAAAGTCAAATTCAGTTTATTCTATAAAAATATTAGTAAATGTGTTCAATGTTTGAAAGTTGATTTCCTAAAAAATTATCCAGAATATCCACTAAAAAAAAAAAAAAAAAAAAGAGAGAGAGAGAGAGAGAGAGAGAGACAGTAAGCTCTGAATAACTAAGGGAATTAAAATCTCATGTAAGAGGAAGAGTGAAGTTTATGTAAAAGCCAGAATAGTTCAAGAACTGTCATTATTTGCATACTAAAAAATACTGTAGTATTTTAAGGAAAGTTATTAAAATGTCCAGAAGTATGCATTTGTTGATAGAAATAAGTAACGCAGATGATAAGATTAAAACTAAATGGAGATGAAAATCTAATAGTCATGGGGGATTGGAATGCAGTTGTAGGGGAAGGAGTAGAAGAAAAATTTACAGTAGAATATGAGCTTGGGACAAGGAATGAGAAAGGAGAAAGAATAATTGAGTTCTGTAATAAATTTCAGCTAGTAATAATGAATACTTTGTTCAAGGATCACAAGAGTAGTAGTTATACTTGGAAAAGGCTGAGTGATAAGGGAAGATTTTAGTTAGATTACATCATGGTCAGACAGAGATTCTGAAATCAGATACTGGATTGTAAGTCATACTCAGGAGCAGATATAAACTCAGATCACAATGTAGTAGTGATGATGAAGAGTAGACTGAAGTTTAAGAGATTAGTCAGGAAGAACGAATACACAAGCAGTTGTGATACAGAAGTACTAAGGCATGATGAGATACGCTTGAAGTTCTCTAAGGCCATAGATACCGCAATAAGGAATAGTTAGTAAGCAGTACAGTTTAAGAGGAACAGACATCTCTGAAAAGGGCAATCATGGAAGTTGGAAAGAAGAATGTATGTACAAAGAAGGTAACTGCTAAGAAACGATGGGTAACAGAAGAAATACTTCAGTTTATTGATGAAAGAAGGAAATTAAAAAAAATCAGGAATACAGAAATACAAGTCACTGAGGAATGAAAAAAACAGGAAGTGCAGGGAAGCTTAGATGAAAAATGTGAAGAAATCGAAAAAGAACGAACTGACTCAGCAGATAGGGAAGTTAAAATTACCTTTGATGGAATTAAAAGCAAGGGTGGTAATATTAAGAGTGCAACGGAAATTCTGCTGTTGAATACAGAGGAGAGAGCACATAGGTGGAAAGAGTACATTGAAGGTCTCTATGAGGGGGAAGAGTTGTCTGATGTGACAGAAGAGGAAATAGGAGTCGACTGAGAAGAAATAGGGGATCCAGTATTAGAATCAGAATTTAAGAGGGCTTTGGAGGACTTAAGATCGAGTGAGGCAGAAGGGATAGGTAGCATTCCATCGGGATTTCTAGAAACATTGGGGAACGGGCAACAAAATGACTATTCACATTGGTGTGTAGAATGTATGAGTCTGACAATATACCATCTGACTTTGATTCCGAAGACTGCAAGAGCTGACAAGCACGAGAATTATTGCACAGTCTGCTTAACAGTGCATGCATCCAAGTTGCTGACAAGAATAATATAAAGAAGAACGGGAAAGAAAATTGAGGATAAGTTAGGGGCACCAGAGAGGCAATCCTGACACTGTGATTCATGATGGAAGTAAGACTAAAGAAGTTTTGGGTCCACTCCTATTCCTTATATATTTGAATGATCTTCCACTTGATATTTAACAAGCAAAATTGGTATTTCTTGCAGATGATACTAGTGTTGTTATAAATCCCATTAGAGAGGAAGCAACAGAGGAGTTGGTAAATGACATTTTCCAATGAATTATTAAGTTGTTCTCTGAAAGTTAGCTCTCCCTAAATTATGAAAAAACAAACAAACAAAAAAAAATCACACATCAGTTCTGTACAACAAATAAGAGTCATGATTAGATTACAGATTGCATTCAGTTTTTGTTTCACAGATCCAAAAATCAGACAACTCTTGTGGGTGTGGAATATGTCAGAAAGTATAACATACAACATATAGAACACTTGAATATAATACTCACTTCCCTGATCATTTGTCAGGAGATTGTCAAAATATGTGAATACTGTACAGTAAACTGGAACTGAATATTTACAGAATTAATACATTGTCAGAATGAAACATAGTTATGCACTTTTAATAAATTTATTGTATACAAAATACCTAATTTTAACTATTGTGACCAAGTGCTGTCGAAAGTGAAATCCAACAGACATTTTTTACTTAAGCTTTTCTAACAGTCCCTGTGAAGATATTCATCTTTAGAGCAGAAGGAGTTGCCTCTGAAAAAGTCTTTCAGACGCTGTTTAAACTGTGCTTTACCTGAAACCAGATTTTTAATTATTACTGGCAATTTATTGAAAATGTGTGTTCCTGAATATTGGACCCCTTTTTGGGTCAAGATAACGATTTTAGGTCATTATAATTTTCTCATTCCTGGTATTGATACTATATTTTGAGCTATTGGTTGGAAATAGAGACATTATTTGTGACAAATTTCATTAAGGAATGAATATATTGAGAAGTAGCACAGCTCCTTGAACAGGTTTCTACTTGATGTTTTTGAATTTACACCATAAATGAGTCTTATTACATGCTTTTGCTCTCTTAAAAACTTTTTCTCAGTTTGATGGGTTACCCCAGAATAGGTCCCATATGATATGATAGAATGAAAGTAAGCAAAATATGCAGGTCTTTTTACTTTTATATCTCTGACATCATTCCCTTTGCAAATACAAACTTGTTTAGGTGCTTCAGCAGTTCTGTGATAGGCCCTTACCAATTGAATTTTTATTGTGTTGTAATCCCAGAAATTTAATGCTATCAACCTCTTCGATCTGTGTGTCTTCATTTGTTAGACACATGCTGGAAGGAAATCTCTTACAGGTTCTGAACTGCTTACGGTGTGTCTTTTCTAAGTATAATGAGAGTGAATTACTTTTATACCATTTATTAATGTCAGTGAAAATTTGATTACAGCCATTTCTAGATCTGTACCTGACTTGCTATGTATTGCGATGTTTGTATCATCTGCAAAAAAAAAAAAAAAACTTAGCATCTGGAACTTCTGTTTCCCTGGCCAACACATTCTCCACATCTCTCACCCACTGAAAAAAATTTGGCTCTGGTTTGTTGAGAGATTAGTATGACTGCTCTCACCAGTCACTACGATTAGTGAACTCCAGCATTGAGTTGAAGCAGCATGGAATGCCATACCCATTCTGTCATCCAAGTTTCAATTTATCAAAACTTAGCCAGCAGACTTAGTAAAAATTCGGACATTGTGTGTATCAGATGGAGAATACGTAGGTAAACAATTAGTAGTGCAGGTAGTCTCTTCCAGAGCCATTCAGATCCCTACCCTGCCATGTGTGATGAAGTCAAGGGAGGGGCTGGTGTAACAGCCACAGTTATTGTTGAATGTTCTTTGCATCTAAATGGCTCTCCGAGATCTACATCTACATACGTACTCTGCAATCCACCATATGGTGCATGGCAGAGGGTACTTCGTACCACAACTAGCATCTTCTCTCCCTGTTCCACTCCCAAACGGAACGAGGGAAAAAATGACTGCCTATATGCCTCTGTGTGAGCCCTAATCTCTCTTATCTTATTTTTGTGGTCTTTCCGCGAAATATAAGTTGGCGGCAGTAAAATTGTACTGCAGTCAGCCTCAAAGGCAGGTTCTCTAAATTTCCTCAGTAGCATTCAACAAAAAGATTGCCTCCTTTCCTCCAGAGACTCCTACCTGAGTTCCTGAAGCATTTCCGTAACACTCGCGGGATGATAAAACCTACCAGTAACAAATCTAGCAGCCCACCTCTGAATTGCTTCTATGTCCTCCCTCAATCTGACCTGATAGGGATCCCAAACGCTCGAGCAGTACTCAAGTATAGGTCATATTAGTGTTTTATAAGAGGTCTCCTTTACAGATGAACCACATCTTCCCAAAATTCTACCAATGAACCGAAGACGACTATCCAACTTCCCCACAACTGCCATTACATGCTTGTCCCGCTTTATATTGCTCTGCAATGTTACGCCCAAATATTTAATTGATGTGACTGTGTCAAGCGCTACACTACTAATGACGTATTCAAACATTACAGGATTCTTTTTCCTATTCATTTGCATTAATTTACATTTATCTATATTTAGAGTTAGCTGTCATTCTTTACACCAATCTCAAATCCTGTCCAAGTCATCTTGTATCCTCCTACAGTCACTCAATGACGACACCTTCCCGTACACCACAGCATCATCAGCAAACAGCCGCACATTGCTATCCACCCTATCCAAAAGATCATTTATGTAGATAGAAAACAACAGCGGACCTACCACATTTCCCTGGGGCACTCCAGATGATACCCTCACCTCTGATGAACATTCACCATCGAGGACAATGTACTGGTTTCTATTACTTAAGAAGTCTTCGAGCCACTCACATACTTGGGAACCAATCCCATATGCTTGTACCTTAGTTATGAGTCTGCAGTGGGGCACCGAGTCAAACGCTTTCCGGAAGTCAAGGAATATTGCATCTCTCTGATACCCTTCATCCATGGATCCATGGTTCGCAAGATATCATGTGAAAAAAGGGCGAGTTCCGTTTCTCAGGAGCGATGCTTTCTAAAGCCGTGCTGATGCATGGGCAGCTACTTCTCTGTGTCAAGGAAATTCATTATATTCGAACAGAGAATATGTTTGAGAATCCTGGAAAAAACCGATGTTAAGGATAGTGGGTGTTAAGGAGATTGGCAGTAAAATGTTCCAAGGCTTGTTGTACTACACAAAGTGCAACAAAATCTTCATACTAGTGCGAGAAGCTTTCTCATTGATGGGCCTGATATCATCCTTCATTACATAATTGAAGCTAAAACCCAAACTTTTGCCTGCGTTCCTGACTATAATTACGCTTGTCTGTGCCAAGATATTTCCTGAAAGTAAAACTCATAGGTCACATAGCTGTGCTCTCCTATTGGCTTAAAAATGCAGATTAAGAGACAATAATCACTTAGTTGTACATTCCCCTCCAGTGACTACCACATACATGTAAGAATTTCTTGGTCGCTACAAAATTTTACTTTTTGTTCTTAGTCTGCACTCTAAGAAAGCTGCTGTTAAGATCCTTCTGAATGTGAGTTACCTACATAGTCTTGTCAATACACTCTCCAAAGCATGCAGCTGAGATGTGTTAGATGATAATATCAGAGATGCAGTGTCTCTTAGATCATTTCTGTGGAAAGGCAGGCTGACTGCATTCAGTTCTTGTGATATAGCCTGAACATTACTGTAGCTTGAAGTTATATTAACTCATCGTGTGTAACTGCCAAATCAGCTCTAGTTTGAAAGATTAGCTGCTCTTTTCCCATATGGTGTATGGATTGTGGCTTTGTGGTATAGGGGGTTGTGCCAGTTATTGCATTCAGCTAAAGTGACGCATGTGCTCCCCCCCCCCCCCCCCCCCCAAACACACACTCTTTTCTGACATATTTCTCACCATTTAACAAAGACTGCTCTCATCTGTTGTAAATAACCAATTTTTAGACCAGTGCAGTCATTGTAAATTCTGACATATTTCTCACCATTTCTCACAGATTGATCTCATCTGTCGTAAATAACCAATTTTTAGACCAGTGTAGTCATTGTAATTTGTGGTGAAGTAATAGTGGAACATCACAATGTCTAGTATCTTTGAGTTAAAAGTCTGTTATATTTTGATATTTCTAGCTGTACTGCAGAATTAAGAAATCTGTGCTTTGATGTGACAGCTCCAAATCAGATTTCTACACCATCTTTGCTTATTATTGGACATCCGGTAAAATGATTTCTGTACTATAGTTGAGTCAGCATAAAAAAATCCCTGACAGTTGCAGTGAGCTGTAGGTAGCGTATTATCGTGTCTACATCAACCAGTCACATAACATAATTTGTAAATGTCCCTACGACAAAACCTCTATACATGGCTGTTTTTGCCAGCAGCCATTTGCACTTCACAGTTGAAAGCTGGGAACAGTGCTGCCAGCTTCAGGGATGATACCTTATGCTAACTCAACAATAGGTGTGTGCATTTAGCTTTCTTTTCGACTTTGGATAAAATCCTGTTTGATAATTTTTGTTCTTCTTGTAGTTATCATTACAGCAAAATACACAATGAGCGGCATAAGGTTGGAGGTACAGTGGTCTCGCAGTCATCCTACCAAGTTCATTACGTGGGGCACTGAAATTTATCTGTACGAAGTATTATCGAAAGCTGACACACCAAGAGCAACATGTGAGTATCTTTCAAAGGTATTGCATTTTAGTAAAAAGGTTCTTGTGATTTACAAATAAAAGCTGACAAAGGTTGCTTGTTGCTACCTAAAACATAACAGTTTTGTTTGAAAATATAAAATATACTTCTTCCTTTTTTCTGGTACAGGTATAAAGGTGTCAGACAGTACATATGCGAATCTGCTAGCCACAAATTCGAGCCATCACTACATCAAATGCATTGACATATTTCCTCACCCAGAACCGGATATCCTCCTGGCTGTAGGACAAGCGAGTGGCAAAGTAACACTCACTGCTTTTGGACCAACTGTCTTTGATTCCAGAGGGATTACTGGCAAGGAACTTGGTATGTATTACAAACCCTCTCTCTCTCTCTCTCTCTCTCTCTCTCTCTCTCTCTCCTCCCTCCCTCCCTCCCTCCCTCCCTCCCTCCCCCCCCTCCCTCTCTGTGTGTGTTTGGGGGGGGGGGGGGAGATGGGGGACGCATGTTTTGTTGTAATCTTGGAAGTGTGATACTTTTCAAATGTATTGGTAAGTTACTCAGTGAATATCAACTAACTGTCAAAATTAACTTTTTTCCTAATTAATTTTTCATTTTGCAGTGGAGTGTATGCCTATATGAAGCTTTCTGGTAGATTAAAACTGTATCCTAGACTGAACTCTAACTCTGGACCTTTTCCTTCTATGGAAAAGTGCTCTACTGACTGAGTTACCCTAGCACAAATCATGCAACGTCTGTGCCTCTGATCCATTGCTATCATTGTGTGTACTATCATCGCTGTGGTTAGTAGATACCATTAGTGAATTCTTTTTCCATTTCTTGTTTGGAACTTATGAGCAAAGGTGGCAATTGTTGGCTGGTTTTTCCCCAAATGCGAAAATGCTGCTATTTACTGGTGTACTCTTTGTTGATGGCAGTTGTTGTGGAAGTTCTCTCATATTTTGTGGCAGAGTACTCATACTGTGAGTTGATCATTGGTGAACTGTTCACATTTCTGCCTGTGTACTCAGTGGATTAAATTAGTAGGAACACGACTTTTGCTGCGTTATTGGGTGTGTGGTACGGACCAGTATGCTGTTTTGCTGCATATACTTCTATATTTATGATGTAAAAAAATTCAGTTCTACAATCACAGAGTGCATATACTTTTATACTTATTTTGCAAGCTTATTTGGAATATACTGTCTGAAACAGTGTCATCCAAGGAATCCCTTCAACACCTTCTTTATTGTTGTCAATGCTTCTGCACATGGACAAACTCATCAAATACTTGATTGGTACCAGATATCTTTTTAGTTCTTCTACACCCTTTCATCAAATCTTACTGCTTGGAGAAGAGTGTCGAACCTCTGTTTGCTCATCGACACAATAAAAAAATCCGGTGTAGTCTTATCAGTGGCTCACAGTTCATCACTTTTGAGATACTGTGACTTTTTCTCTCTTGTGAGGTATAAAACACCAAGGAAAGCAGACAAATCTTCAAAATCTGTATTTGGGCAGTCTTGAGCACTTCATGAATAAGCTGCTGCCATTCTGTTTAGTTGTTCATTTGTATGTTGTACAATGTGGCTTTTTGCACTAGAAGAAAATAATTTACAGCAATCCAGAACTATTTCAAATGTTTGTCTCTCTCTTTACTAAACTTGGATGCTGTGTCCCAACATTCTGATGATCAGCTTTTGCTGGAGGGGCTTTATGCTTGAACTTTTTTTTCCCCCTGTCCCTACCATGAGACACATCAGGATTTGCAGAAGTTGGAAGCAGTTACGGAATTACTGTCAGCCGGCTCCATTGCTGTGTTGATCTCTTCATGATCCAGTATCTGAAGAGATCAAGCATTCTATTTAGATATTTTCGTCTATTTGTTTTGTAGACAAGTCAGTAGGTGTTCGTCTGCCATGACACTCTTCCTGTGAAATTTTATGTATTTTTGCATCTGAATGAGCTTGTCATGTTCTTGGTGTAAGCAACTGCTTATTTCAGTATGTAAAACCCAATATAAAAGCATCATGGGGGGTGTGGAAACTGTTGGTGGAGGGTTTGAGGACAGTATGTTACCATAGCTTGAGGCCGGGATTTATCTTTTAATGAACAAAGGCTGTGGCCGAAAGCTTTATATGAGTTTCTTTTAATCGTGTCTGTCTGCAAGTTGACTTGTCTTCTTTACGGTAAGTATCAATCTGTCTTTTCCTATGTTGTTGGTATTTCTACCTGGAGTTTCTGTTGTTTGAAAGACTTAATATATGTAGAATATGTCCAGAAGAAAACATTAACCTAGTTGCTCATTACTAGCACAAAGAAACAGACTAAAAGAAAAGCATCATAGTGTTTCAGCAATGCACGAGAAATTGTTGCATAACAGCTACTATATGAGAAAAAATCTGAAAATGTTCTCTTCTTGAAACAGAGCTGGAACTAGCAGGCTTTACTTGAATTTGACCGATGAAAGACCTGTGGGCTGCAGGTTAGAGATATCAGAGAAAGCATTGCTAGGGTGACACTTCAGTATCTTTAAATTATGTTTAAATGTTTTAGTAAAATTGTGAATGTTAGCTTTTTTTCTCAAGAGTGGGTGATTAAAGTTTAATTTCTATTTACTTCTTGTGTATTAGAAATGGACAACTGCCTGCATGAAGCGTCCTTTGATATTATGATGCATAAGTCTTACTGTTTTGAACAGAAGTTACAAAATAAATGCCGTAGAAGTGGAGAATTCAAACCTTTCCTGTTCGTCTGTGCCAGTACAATATCTCTTCTACAAGAAACTTTCAAGGGAAGACATCTGTGTACTGGAGAACTCTTTTGGAAGTTTACCATTGTATTTCAAGATCATAAACACAATAAAATTCTCTAGACAACCTTTAAAGCCAGATAATCAAAGTTTTAAAATACTTTTCATTGGTGTTTGAATAACAGTTGCATATCAGGAATGAGTGATTGTATATAATTTTCTTTTATTGACATGCTGAATGCTGTACTTTTGGTTCTTGTACTTCACATATTTACAGAATCTGATATATGTAAGGTTTTTTGTTTGTGAGCACAGTAATTCACCTGTAGAAAAGATTCAAACTCAGGATCTGTAAGTGTTTGAGTACTGTTCACATCTTCTATATATGTTTTTCACATTTTTTTATCTGAAAGCTTAAATGTTTAGCAGTCTTTTCATTGTGCCTCTCTGCAGCTGTGCGCCTCTTCCATTGATGAGTAGCAACGTATTCTTTTCATAATACTGTTGTTTTTCCATCCTTCTTTTGAATCCAGGATTGGGACCATCACAGTTGAAGCTAAAAATGTAATTTTTCTTTTTTCCTTTTTTATTTGTTTTTCATCCAGTTTCTTACTGCAAACCTACTTCTTTTTAATAGAATATACTGTTTGAAAGATAATCACCCTCTAAACAACAGTAGGCTTTCATCAATGCAGAGCTCTAGAATTGTGTGAATTTTATCCACAATGTTTCTAATTTTGAAGAACCTGTTTTCTTCATTGCTGGCAGAGTTGTCACTAAATGAAGCATTTTCAAAATTAAAAGAAAACGATATCTGCACATAATTTCTCTGAAAACTGTGTGATAAAGTGTAGTCCCTGGACCAGCAGTCACTAATTTTCAGTTTTCTTATATGAGTCATAAGCAGTCACATAGTAATGAAGGAATAGAGTCCTTCAAATCTTTTTTACTTCTACACTTACAATTGATACTACACTGATTCTCCTATATTTGAATTGGTACACACTGAGGTGACAATAGTCATAGGATAGCGATATGCACCTATACAAATCGTGATAGTATCATGTACACAAGGTATGTATGGGCAGTGCATTGGTGGAGATGTCATTTGTACCCAGCTGATTCATGTGAAAAGGTTTCTGATGTGGTTGTGGCTACACAACAGCAATTAACAGACTTTGAACATGGAATGGTAGTTGTAGCTAGATGCATGGGACATTCCATTTTGGAAATTGTTAAGGAATTCAATATTCCAAGATCCACAGTGTCAAGAGTGTGCCAAGCATACCAAATTTCAGGCATTACCTATCACCATGGACAACTCTGTGGTCAGTGGCCTTCACTTAACAACTGAGAGCAGTGGAATATGCATAGAGTTGTCAGTTCTAACAGACATGCAAAACTTCGTGAAATAACTGCAGAAATCAATGTGGGATGTGGACAAAAGTATCTGTTCGGACAGTGTGGCAAAATTTGGTGTTAATGGGCTATAGCAGCAAACAACTGATGTGAGTGCCTTTGCTAACAACATGATATCACCTGCAGCATCTTTCCTGGGATCGAAACAATATCAGGGGGCCCTAGAAGACTGGAGGACTGTGGCCTGGTCAGCTGAGTCCTGATATTTCAGTTGGTAACAGCTGATGGTAGGGTTCGAGTGTGGTGCAGACCCCATGAAGCCATGGACCCAAGTTTCAATAAGGCATTGTCCATGCTGGTGGAGGCTCCATAATGGTGTGGGCTGTGTTTACATGGAATGGACTGGGTCCTCTGGTCCAACTGAACCATCATTGATTGGAAGTCATATGTTTGGCTACTTGGAGACCATTTACAGCCATTTGTGGACTTCATGTTCCCAAACAGCTATGTCACATCATTGGGCCACAGTTGTTTGTGATTGGTTTGAAGAAAATTCTGGGCAGTTTGAGCCTATGATTTGGCCACCCAGACTGCCTGACATGAATCCCATTGAACATTTATGGGGCATAATTGAGACGTCACTTTGTGCACAACATCCTGCACCATTAACATTTTTGCACTTATTACTCTGGGCAAAAGGAGGACCAACACAATATTTGGAAGTATCCCATGACTTTTGTCACCTCATTGTGTAAATAAAATCTTTTTGTTTCATCTGCAAAGGATTTCATCAGGTCGTCTGTTAAAAATACAAGGAAAAATGACAGAATACTGTAATTTTGACCTAATCAGTGCTTGTGTCTTGAAGCTGAATCATCAAATGCATGCAAAAATGGCCGAAAATCACTTTCCTTCCAGGAAAATGTGTCACTGAAGCATGCTCTTTTATCAGATAATTCATTCTTACTATGAAAAATGTCAGATTCTGAAGAATTTTCATTGCTTTTAGAGACAGATGAATGTTTTGTACCAGCTGACTTACTTGGCTCAGAACTGTTACTTGGAGATTCTGTTGCATTGTCATCATCATTATCAAAGATGTATACAGTATATGTAGACTGAAGCAACAAATGAAAGTTTGTGCCAGGGCCAGGATTTGAAACCGGGTATCTGCTCACTATAGAGATGCATTAACCACTATGCCACCCTGGCACAGTGGCTTTGCCCAGTTGCACAGACTGTCCTAGCATGCCTCCCTCCTCAGTCCAAATTCCCATTTACATCTCAGCCCACTTTATATTCCCCCTAAACTCGAATAGCATTGCAGACGAATGAACATTTGTTTCAAGGGCAACAGGGCGACATAGTGGTTAGTGCATCTGCCTGGTGAGCAGGAGATCCGAGTTCAAATCACAGCCTTGGTATAAATTTTCATTTGTCTCATCAGTATACGTACATACATCACAAATGTTTGAGACTTGAAAATCGTCTCTGGAACCATATAGTTTCATTCGATTAAAGCAGATATGCATAGGTTTCAGGAAGGATCCCCTGTTTTGTTTGATGCCATGGTGCTATTCCAATGCAGTTGAAGAGCCTCTGCAGTGCTGTTCCAGTTTTGGAGGAATATCAGATGGGCTGAGGTGTGTATGGGGATTTGGGTGTGCTAGGGTAGTCCATGCTGTTGTGCACAGCCACTGTGTCAGGGTGGAATAGTGTTTAGCGCATCTGTCTGCTGAGCAGGACACCTGGGTTCGAATTCCGTCATTGGTACAGATTTTAATTCATTGCTTCAGTCTGTGTGCATATGAGGTGTGACCAGTAACTAATGGGAATTTTTGTTTTTCTTAAAGAATCTTTGTATATTCATCAACATCAACTTTGTCCCCTTCAGACTAATGCCCCTCACTTGTGCCAGCACTTTTTTCAATCTTGGAAACGCTTCTGGAACTCTCTTTTCATTATGGTGTTCAACTCCTTCAGCGATTCTGTACTTGCCTCATCAGTGGTAGCAAAATTATGTTCTGTCACTGTTTTTTTCAACTGCAGGAATAGAGAGAAACCGCAGGTGATTGTGTCTGGCGAATATGGTGGATGAGGCAACATTACAGTTTTGTTTTTTGCCAAAGAATCACAGGCAAGCATTGAGGTGTGACAGGAGCACTATCATGATGCAACTTCGATGAATGATTTTGTCACAGTTCTGATCATTTCTTTGGATTGCTTCATGCAAATGGTGCCTAACTTCCAGGTAGTATTCCTTATTGACCACATGACCATAAAGGAGGAATTTATGATGCACTATCCTACTGTATTTGAAGATAATGTGATAAAAATAATAAAGTTTTTTTTCAGCCCTGGCTCTTCAGGCAGCTTCCTTTGGGAAGGTTGCTCCTCCGTTTCAGTGTCATACCCTTATACCCATGTTTTGTAACCAAACCTTCTTTAGAGGTTCTGGGTCTTTGTCATCTTCATTGTGACGTCATTCAACAATTTCATAAAAAACTTTGCTACTACACATTTCATCTCAAAACATTCAAAAAAATTGCATGGCATGAGCCAGAGGATGTGCTGAGATCACCAGCAATTTTCCAGAACCATTTTCTTTATTTCGTCCACATCATCATCAGTTATTGATATGCTTGGACATCCAGGTGGTGATAATCTTAACCATCTTCTCGACCTCCTGTGAAACAGTTGTACTTCTCATAAACTCTTGTCTTACTCATAGTAGCTTCACCAAAAGCCACAGTCAGTATTTCAAATGTGGTACTGCACTTATTCCATTTTTAAGCAAAACTTAATGGAGATTCTTTGCTCCATCTTTTTTGAAAGTATAAATTTGCCAAGCACTTGAAAACACATATAATCTTTTTGACTTTCAAAAATAAAAGAAATATTTGAAATAGCTGAAAATGCAAACATACAACTGTATCGTGTGTACCAACAAGATAAAAAAAAACAACTGATAATTCTATATATGAAGCCCACAAAACTAACAAATTCCCATTACTTTTTAATTACACTTGTTACTTCACAGATGTTAGAGGCTTGAAAAAGGTCTCTGGAAATACATAGTTTCATTTGGTTAAAGCACCTATGCCTGTGTTTCAAGCAGGACTGCTATTTCGTTTAGAGGTACTGTTTCAGTATCCAGTACAGTTGGAGAGCCTCTGCAAATGCTATTCAAGTTTATGGGAATGTCAAGTGGACTGAGGCGTAACTGGGAATTTGGATTGAGGAGGGAAGCATGCTACAGTAGTACATACAGTTGTGCAAAGCCACTGTGCCATAGTGGCATAGTGATTAACACATCTGACTGGCTTGATTTCTGGCCTCGGTACAAATTTTTGTTCATGGCTTCAGTCTGCAAATTCACATCGTAGATGGATATAGTTTCATTTCACTATCAAAGAATTTATTTTCATTGTCACTTCTAGTTAGAATCTCCGCAATTCCTTCCTGTGTCCTACCTTGATGGTGTGCAATTTTCTCAGTCAAAAGTGAAAATGAAAACTGGAACACAAATAAGATCAGAACAACAAATGCGCACAGCCCGGATGTTGGAAAACTGCTGATCACTCGAGGTGAAAATATGGCTACTCGGCCACTTAGCTAGCCGCCAAGTACCCCATGTTTTAACATGCCTGGAGTGCACTTTTTAACACATTTAAAGCAGTCAGAGGTAACAGGAATTCAAGAAAATATAAAACAATTCTTACAAAAACAGAGTATGTGACCGCCACAATAATACTGCACAAAACATTTCTAGCAAACCATGTGAGGCACTCCATTTTCAGGGGTGCCACAAGTTCTGGAAATCAGGGAATATCAGGGAATTTCAAATGTATTACTTTTGAATGCATTGTGGGAACAGCAGTGATCAATGTCTTGTAAATAATTACTATTAAAAACAGTCTTGATCACGATTTATTTTATAAGGTCTGAAGATGACCACAGTAGTGGTCGAAACCGGTATGCAGTTGTGATTCTCCAACAGAAAGGGGTTTCCACTCAATGGTCTGAAGATGACCTCAGTAGTGGTCGAAACCGGTATCAGTTGTGATTCTCCAACAGAAAGGGGTTTCCACTCAATGGTCTGAAGATGACCACAGTAGTGGTCGAAACCGGTACTAGTTGTGATTCTCCAACAGAAAGGGGTTTCCACTCAATGGTCTGAAGATGACCACAGTAGTGGTCGAAACCGGTCAGTTGTGATTCTCCAACAGAAAGGGGTTTCCACTCAATGGTCTGAAGATGACCACAGTAGTGGTCGAAACCGGTCACCTTATAAAATAAATCGTGATCAAGACTGTTTTTAATAGTAATTAATTTCAAATGTGTCGGAGAAGTCAGGGAAATTTGGAAAAAACACTGGAAGAATCTTGTTTTGCTTCAATAGATGA
This sequence comes from Schistocerca piceifrons, assembly GCF_021461385.2. Classification (NCBI taxonomy): domain Eukaryota; kingdom Metazoa; phylum Arthropoda; class Insecta; order Orthoptera; family Acrididae; genus Schistocerca; species Schistocerca piceifrons. The sequence continues at coordinate 1,019,540,225 of NC_060138.1, read as the reverse complement.
AATGGCTTGTTTATGAGTTGTTGTGCATTGTCGCGGGCTGGGCGCCACTTCCCTACTCTCTCATTCTTGTTGCTTCTCCCCTTCCTACCACTCTCCTCAGCTTGCAGTCAGTGCTGCCACCACATCTGACCGCTATCCTAGCAGCTGCTGATGAGAGGCAGGGAGGCATGAGGAGTGGTTTGCTTGGATCTGATTCTAAGTGATCACTGACACAGCGGCCAGAGATGGCAGTCAAGTGTGCATGAGTTATGTCTGGGAGATTGTCTATGTGCTCTAGTTTTCTGACAAAGGCTATGGCCGAAAATTTAGCTGTGAGGGTGTGATTGTCTTTTCTACATACCCCCCCATGAACGATGGACCTTGCCGTTGGTGGGGAGGCTTGCGTGCCTCAGCGATACAGATAGCCGTACTGTAGGTGCAACCACAACGGAGGGGTATCTGTTGAGAGGCCAGACAAACGTGTGGTTCCTGAAGAGGGGCAGCAACCTTTTCAGTAGTTGCAAGGGCAACAGTCTGGATGATTGACTGATCTGGCCTTGTAACACTAACCAAAACAGCCTTGCTGTGCTGGTACTGCGAACGGCTGAAAGCAAGTGGAAACTACGGCCATAATTTTTCCCAAGGGCATGCAGCTTTACTGTATGATTAAATGATGATGGCGTCCTCTTGGGTAAAATGTTGAGGTAAAATAGTCCCCCATTTGGATCTCCGGTCGGGGACTACTCAAGAGGATGTCGTTATCAGGAGAAAGAAAAACTGGCGTTCTACGTACTGGAGCGTGGAATGTCAGATCCCTTAATCGGGCAGGTAGGTTAGAAAATTTAAAAAGGGAAATGGACAGGTTAAAGTTAGATATAGTGGGAATTAGTGAAGTCTGGTGGCAGGAGGAACAAGATTTTTGATCAGGCGAATACAGGATTATAAACACAAAATCAAATAGGGGTAATGCAGGAGTAGGTTTAATAATGAATAGGAAAATAGGAATGCAGGTAAGCTACTACAAACAGCATAGTGAACGCATTATTGTGGCCAAGATAGATACAAAGTCCATGCCTACTACAGTAGTACAAGTTTATATGCCAACTAGCTCTGCAGATGACGAAGAAATTGAAGAAATGTATGATGAAATAAAAGAAATTATTCAGATTGTGAAGGGAGACGAAAATTGAATAGTCATGGGTGACTGGAATTCGGCAGTAGGAAAAGGGAGAGAAGGAAACGTAATAGGTGAATATGGATTGGGGGTAAGAAATGAAAGAGGAAGCCATCTGGTAGAATTTTGCACAGAGCACAACTTAATCATAGCTAACACTTGGTTCAAGAATCATGAAAGAAGGTTGTATACATGGAAGAACCCTGGAGATACTGACAGGTTTCAGATAGATTATATAATGGTAAGACAGAGATTTAGGAACCAGGTTTTAAATTGTAAGACATTTCCAGGGACTGATGTGGATTCTGACCACAATCTATTGGTTATGACATGTAGATTAAAATTGAAGTAACTGCAAAAAGGTGGGAATTTAAGGAGATGGGACCTGGATAAACTGACTAAACCAGAGGTTGTACAGAGTTTCAGGGAGAGTATAAGGGAACAATTGACAGGAATGGTGGAAAGAAATACAGTAGAAGAAGAATGGGTAGCTTTGAGGGATGAAGTAGTGAAGGCAGCAGAGGATCAAGTAGGTAAAAAGATGAGGGCTAGTAGAAATCCTTGGGTGACAGAAGAAATACTGAATTTAATTGATGAAAGGAGAAAATATAAAAATGCAGTAAATGAAGCAGGCAAAAAGGAATACAAACGTCTCAAAAATGAGATCGACAGGAAGTGCAAAATGGCTAAGCAGACATGGCTAGAGGACAAATGTAAGGATGTAGAGGCTTATCTCACTAGGGGTAAGATACATACAGCCTACAGGAAAATTAAAGAGACCTTTGGAAAAAAGAGAACCACTTGTATGAATATCAAAAGCTCAGATGGAAACTCAGTTCTAACCAAAGAAGGGTAAGCAGAAAGGTGGAAGGAGTATATAGAGGGTCTATACAAGGACGATGTACTTGAGGACAATATAATGGAAATGGAAGAGGATGTAGATGAAGATGAAATGGGAGATATAATACTGCGTGAAGAGTTTGACAGAGCACTGAAAGACCTGAGTCGAAACAAGGCCCCGGGAGTAGACAACATTCCATTAGAACTACTGACAGCCTTGGGAGAGCCAGTCCTGACGAAACTCTACCATCTGGTGAGCAAGATGTATGATACAGGCGAAATACCTTCAGACTTCAAGAAGAATATAATAATTCCAATACCAAAGAAAGCAGGTGTTGACAAATGTGAAAATTACCGTACTATCAGTTTAATAAGTCACGGCTGCAAAATACTAACGCGGATTCTTTACAGACAAATGGAAAAACTAGTACAAGCCGACCTCAGCGAAGATCAGTTTGGATTCCGTAGAAATATTGGAACACGTGAGGCAATACTGACCCTACGACTTATCATAGAAGCTAGATTAAGAAAAGGCAAACCTACGTTTCTAGCATTTGTAGACTTGGAGAAAGCTTTTGACAATGTTGACCTGAACACGCTCTTTCAAATTCTGAAGGTGGGAGGGGTAAAATAGAGGGAGCGAAAGGCTATTTACAATTTGTACAGAAACCAGATGGCAGTTATAAGAGTCGAGGGACATGAAAGGGAAGCAGTGGTTGGGAAGGGATTGAGACAGGGTTGTAGTCTCTCCCCGATGTTATTAAATCTGTATATTGAGCAAGCAGTGAAGGAAACAAAAGAAAAATTCGGAATAGGTATTAAAATCCATGGAGAAGAAATAAAAACTTTGAGGTTCGCCGATGACATGGTAATTCTGTCAGAGACAGCAGAGGACTTGGAAGAGCAGTTGAATGGAATGGATATTGTCTTGAAAGGAGGGTATAAGATGAACATCAACAAAAACAAAACGAGGATAATGGAATGTAGTCGAATGAAGTCGGGTGATGCTGAGGGAATTAGATTAGGAAATGAGACACTTAAAGTAGTAAAGGAGTTTTGCTATTTGGGGAGCAAAATAACTGATGATGGTCGAAGTAGAGAGGATATAAAATGCAGACTGGCAATGGCAAGGAAAGCGTTTCTGAAGAAGAGAAATTTGTTAACATCGAGTATAGATTTAAGTGTCAGGAAGTCATTTCTGAAAGTACTTGAATGGATTGTAACCATGTATGGAAGTGAAACATGGACGATAAATAGTTTGGACAAGAAGAGAATAGAAGCTTTCGAAATGTGGTGCTACAGAAAAATACTGAAGATTAGATGGGTAGATCACATAAGTAATGAGGAGGTATTGAATAGAATTGGGGAGAAGAGGAGTTTGTTGCACAACTTGACTAGAAGGAGGGATCGGTTGGTAGGACATGTTCTGAGGCATCAAGGGATCACAAATTTAGCATTGGAGGGCAGTGTGGAGGGTAAAAATCGTAGAGGGAGACCAAGAGATGAATACACTAAGCAAATTCAGAAGGATGTAGGTTGCAGTACTTACTGGGAGATGAAGAAGCTTGCACAGGATAGAGTAGCATGGAGAGCTGCATCAAACCAGTCTCAGGACTGCAGACCACAACAACAACAACAACAACAACAACAACAACATACTTGTGTGCGGCTCAGCGATCATCTTTGTGGTGAGTTGCTACCTATCACCTTAGTACTGATTCTCTGAGTATTTTACGCAAGTTATCTGTTGCACAGATTAATCACTGTGGTCTCATTTCATCAACATGGTGTCTGTGACATATAAATAGCTGTCCACACAAGTAGACTTCCACGACGGGGCAAAACTGCAGCCATTTCAGCTGATCTGAAGCCCATCGTTTCCCACCAATGTGCAAGCCCTACCTGTCGGATCTAGTCTCACTGACCTACCCACAGGCTGGGTCTGTTTGTGTTTGTCATAATGTGGAGGATTTTAGTGGTTTATCCAAGGACCTGGGACTGCAGTGCTCCAGGGCAGGCCAGAGGCCTCGTGCGATGGATTCAGGAATTGTGACTGTCTCACTGCAAGTGCATTGTACAGTGCAGCATTTTATAGACATTTTATTTATTCTAGTACATTTTGGCACCTAGAAAGTAGTTTATATTTTAGAAAGTATATATGATAAGAAGAAGTAAATTGTGGCAGTGGCTGGTGGTTTGTATACTATGTACTCATATATTTCTTGAAAGAAAAATCACACAATACCTGTAAAATAATAGACATTACACAGTGGGTAATAACTGACAATAACAAACATAGTAGAACTGATATTTTATTGGTCACCTATAGTGTCGGTTTGCACAACTCTTCCCCCCTTTATGCACTTCTTTCAAGATGTCTACATATTTCTGAGGTTATTTTTGAAATCAGGAAATATATTTTAAATATGTCATTTGACTCCAAGGAAATACATATTTTTGTCACCAAATGTGTTTCATTCCATTGAAATAAAATGAAAACAGTGGTCTTAATTAAACGCATATACCATTTGGCCTGCTTTCTCAATCTAAGGACAGTTCATTACAAAAGATGTTGATATTAGTACTTAAGATTTTTGCTCACAAGGGGGTGAAATTCAAAAGTCCGTACCTTTTGTTGTCAGCTTATGTCTTTACTTACCATTGGGATCTCAAAATTTATCAGGGAAAAATGCTGAAACTTGTCTGTAAATCAGGGAAATATCAGGGAATGTCATTTGGGGAAACTTTTGGCAACCCTGAATTGGCATCACCTCTAAGTTGTCGGGTGTAGTACAACAGTTGGTACTGTGAGAGATAGAAAAGACAGCTGGATGTAGCCAACTTAGTCGAGTGGCATGGGTGTGTTGTTTACAGGACAAACAGCAAGATAGGGCCATTTTACAGATTGGTCCTAATTAAACTTCAGAGGAAATGTTCAGGTGGTTCGGTGTTCATCCTTTTTGTCATTCAGAGCCCACTGTGACTGTAACTAGATTTATGTTTGGAGTTGAACATTTTCAGGCAGTGATAAGGGTAATATTTGTTTTAAATACTTGAATAAGTAGAATCGTCACTGCACAAGATCAGGAAAGAAAGTTTTTGATGATGTTTATAGCAACCCAAGGTGACACAACTTTTGCTGTGTGTAATTGACTCTCTTTGTACATATAAATGAGGGAAAATTTGCAGGTATACACAAATCCACTTTTACTCAGTGTATGTTTGAACCTTAGCATATATTTTAAAATTTCATATTGGGATTTAACATTGTTAGTAGCAAGATACCCAAATATTACATTGTAACAAAGTGTTGTAATGCCTAGCATTTTCGGTTGTGAGTAACACATTCATACTAAGTACAATTTACCTTTAACCACTCAGTACAGATGTTACTTTAGAAATGCTCATGTTCAAAAGCTTGGTTGGTTTACCATTGAAAGTTGTAGCTAATTGTGAAATTTCTGCTATGTAATCTTTACCTTCTCAGTGATCTGCAAACTTAAAATCTGCTATACATTTTGAACTCTTCTGTTTCTTTACTTTTGGATAATAACTGTAAATCCACAAACAGATATTATTGATGCAAATTAGTGGTTAAGTCGCAGAATTAAATAGCTTCTTATGATGTGTTCTTTGTATTGTTAGCAAGCTTTATAAATATTTTTTGAATGGATGGATTGTATGCTTTCTGATGAAATGTATTATTACTTCACTGTTCCTCCATCTCACTATAATTTATTTTTTGCAGTCCCAAGACATTCAAGACAATGTAATGGTGTTGCTTGGAGTCCTGTGGATAGCAATTTACTTGCTGTTGGTTTAGACAAAAACAGAGCTGACCACTCATTGTTGGTTTGGGACTTAACCAGATGTCATTTGCAACAGCAGATGCCTGACAGTGTTCGGCCTTGTGCAGAACTGGGGCTGTCAGAGACAACTCACTCATTAGCCTGGTTACAGCCAAGAAATATTGTATTAGGAATGAACAGTAAACATTTGAAAGTATTTGACATCAGAGGTGAGTTCATTTGGTTTATATCTATGTTCTTGGTATAGCTCTGAAGAATTTATATTGACATGTGTCATTTCAGATTCATTTTTCAAAACTCACTGCATTATCCAATTAAAATTACAAACATTTTGTGCTATAAAGTTACAAGGTGGAAGAGCAGCTGGCATGTAATTAAACTTAAGGTGCCAAAAGTCTGGATACTTGTGACAGACCTATATAAAAGTACAGAAAACTAAAAGCTGTCTTAGGTTTGAGAGTTATTATTTTCTTCTTTGGGGAGGGAAGAGGAACAGATTGGGGAAGGTGAGAAACAAGGGGTGCTTTACTCAGACCTCAACTTAAGAGGGAGCCATCTGTTGTGAATCCGGTGTGTGTGTGTGTGTGTGTGTGTGTGTGTGTGTGAGAGGGGGGGGGGGGTGGTGTCCATGTTCATGTGCGTACTTGATCTCATGAAAATAAGTGATAAGTGATAGCCAGACGTTATAGTTTTCTCAAATGAATTATCCTTGGCTACACATATTTCACATTATCTTACAAATTGTGATGTTGCCCAAAAAGTGTCAGTGGAAGCTTGGAGGCTTGTGGGTGCCAGTGTACAAAAGCTCGCACTAAACCTCCAGTTTTTGAAGCAATAGTTCCTTCATTAAGGGCTAAAGAGAAAGAAGGAAGAAACAAATTGTCGATCCAGGACAAGGTGATACGATGCTAGGATAAGGGAATGTAGACATCTTGGCTCCACTAAAGTTGTGGGATGCAGTAACAAGTGGACTGCAGTTATTAGGACTAATAGCATTTTCTAAAGAGTGATAAAATACATGGTATTAACATTTTATTTATGGCGAACATATGACATCAGCCAGAGGACTTTTAGTGTAATTTAGTTTAAACTGTTATATGTTCCATGGATGGTGTCATCATAGTATTGTAGATCATCTCAGGTTAGTCAACAGGTAGCTGTTTCAGTTGGTTCTGTGGCTACACAGTTAACTCACAAAGTTGTCTGTAGACCAATTTAGCCCATGATCATGCTGAGTGAACTTAATTTTAGATTTAAAATTACAGGAAAAAAACACAGTTACACTTGTACAGATAAAAATGATGATAACAACCATATGAAAAGAATAGATTGCTATGCATGGCATAGGGTAGGTGTTGAGTTGCAGACAGGCACAATGAAAAGGCTGCAGTTGCTGCATTGCACCTGTCTGTAGCTCAATGCCTCCTCTGTGCAGTCAACAGCAATCTATCCTTTTCATATTGTTGTTGGTTTGCCCTGGACTTTCCATTGTTTAAATTGTTAACGAAGTAGATGTAATATTGTCTTCAAAGTTATTGTTATCGTCTGTAGGCATTTCAGATCATTGGGTGAATGTGTAAAGAATATTACGGTTTTAAAGCTCACTGTATCCTATACTGTGCTGAGGTTGAGTAGTGTTTACTGTTTGTACCCACACTCACAGTAAATTGAATCAGACATACTAACTTGATAGTGTGTAGCTCATCATGTCAGACTTGCATCATGATGTTGACACCATGAGTCACCAAAATAATTAGGGAACCATCTTGATATGTGATCTGTGTTGTACTGTGACCTTGCTATCAGCATATGCTTTGGCACATCAGTCCAGGCAAATTTTGAATTTTTGCTATGTGTCAAGTGGGGCTTAACATCACTTACACTAACCTCTGTCTCTTTTGATGTGCATTGAGTAAAGGTAGATATATGAAGTGGTTGCTTCTTTAGTCCATTATGTAGAGCAGTTTCTGGATGTATGGTTGGTTACTGGCCATTGTCCACTATTTAACTGGTAATTTGTGATGTCTCTGCCCATTTTTGCAGTCTGTACTTGAGTCTGACTCACTGTCTGTCAGGTACAGCTCAGTGTATAGACATATTACTGAAATATAAAATCTGTACAATTTCAAAATTTAATGAAGGGCATAATATAATGAAATGTGTTTAAAAAGAAGACAGGAGAGTTGTATGACCAGTTGAAATATTTAAAATATGCTGCTCCTTGTTAAATGCATCTGCCTGTTTTATAAGGCTTGCCTATTAAGTTTATACACCAAATGATGATGTTGAAATGCAACATTTTTTTTAAAAAAAGTTGTTGTTGTTAAAACAATGCTAGCTTGAAAAGCAACTGATGTTTATTTATGGTCAGTGTGTAAAGAAACAGTTTTGTGAAAAACTGTAAACCTTGTGTGAAGACATTAATTGGATGATTTTACATGATTTCGTAAAGGCCTAGCTTAGCATCACTACCTTAAATCATTTTGTTCAACTTTTGATAACCAGTTGTCAATGTTGTGTTTCTTCTAGTGATGAATTTTGTTAAGGTAAACCAAAATTAGTTATTGTTCCAAAAATCTGTGAGGTTGAGCACAACATGATTGAAGAGGATCAACATGTAATTTACTTGAGAGGGATGCTTCTTTAGGTATATCAAAGACTGCAGTATATTCTGTTTTTCATGAACATTTACCTGTGGAAAAAATTGTACACCTCATCGATTTTGCAAAATTGTGCCGAAGTTCAAACTCAGGCTTTTGTCAATTGGTGTAAGAAAATGCTCAAAAAATTTAACTGGGGAAATGAAAATTCTGTATACAACATCCTAACAGGAAATTGAACTTGGCTCTATTTGTACAAGCTGAAAATTATACTACAATCAATTGTTTGGTGTTTCAGGATGAGCCAAAACCACCAAAAGTGGTTTGTTTTTTTGTGAAGCGCTCAGAAGAATATGATCACTTGTTTCTTTGTTACACTGTACATGTTGCAACCATTGTTTTAGAGGAGTGTAGAACTGTTAAATGCATAATGATATACAACCATTTTTATGCCACATATGGTAGTAGGGAAAGCAAAACAACCAAAAATTTTGCATCATTCTTCATCGATACACCATACCAAAAAATTGGTTATTTGGAGGAGAAAAACATCAAATCAGAGTTTCATTGCCTATATTCATCTGTTTTATCACCTAATGGTTTCTTGTTTTCCATATGTCAGATAAAAAATGCATGGATAGTATCTCAAGAAGCTGTTGAATTCTTAGAAAATCACGAGGTACCAACATCAGAGTGGAAAATATGTTTCCAATAATTCTGAGAAACAATTAAATGAATTGCACAAAAAATATTTTTATTTAATTGTTTATGTAGAAACTTAGAGGCAGCTTTTTGTATTAGTCTGTGTAATAAATAATTAAAAATAGCATTTATTAAATTTAAACCGCCATGCTATTTAGTGTCCTCCGAATGACCAGCACATAGCCTTGCGTACAAACGGGTCAAGTAAACTTACCTTGTAAACTGAATCATCCCACAGCAATTCAATAGAAGTTATACATGTGAGCTATGGAACATGCGAATGACTGACAAAATAACTAATATATTAAAATGATGTATTTAATGACAGTATGTCGCTTTGTATTAGCGACTGCACTAAAATTACTATAGCATCAGCAAGTTTTTGCAGCATTGGGTCAGAACAATAATTATTCTCTAGAATATAATATTCTTGTAGACTGTGGGGAAAGTATTATAACCAGACTCATATTTCATATTTAAGGGCAAAGTTTTCATGTGAACACTCCAGATATTAACTAAGTAATTCTTCTCTATTTATATAGTACCAGAGAGAAAGTAGAAACTGTTTTTTTTGAATATACATTGTGTTGAAATTGTGGCCATATGTGTGCTTCTATCTTGCAGATTCGAACAGAGCAGTGAACGCAACTAACACAAAAGCTGTGTTTGGTGTCTGTATTGATCCACACATGGAGAACCAGTTAGCATCATTTATTGAAAACCAGATATATATTTGGGACCTTAGAAACTTTGAGAAGCCTGTGCTCACACTAAATCAAGGGAAACCTGTCACAAAGATTTTATGGTGTCCTACCAGGTTTGTTGCTCTTGGTGTCTGTAGGACTTACATTGGGCCTTATATTTACTATTCAGCACTAGTGCTTACATCTGAAAATGCTGGCCAAGTAAAGAAGACGGAATACAGCTCTTTGTGCCTGTCTTATCACTAGCAAGTAATTTTTCAGTCAAAACATAGTAAGTGGTACATAGTAATGTTTCTGCCTTGGTAATTGCCTAGATTAGTTACGAGCTCATTTATGACATAGTAGAGACGTGCTGTTTGGTATATCTCTGTCCGAACAGACCTATATAGGCCCAGCAGTACTGACTGACCGCTTTGTCATCCTCTGTCAATGGGCGTCACTGGATGCGGAATGCGGATGTGGAGAGACGTGTTCAGCACACCACTCTCGCGGCTGTTATCAGTTTTTGTGACTGGAGCTGCCACTTCACAAGTAGTTCCATTATTAACATCAAAAGGGCTGTGTGCACCTCATTTGCCAACAGCACACGGCAGACTCAGATGGTCGCCCATCCAAGTGCTAGCCCAGGCCGACAGTGCTTAACTTCAGTGATCTGATGGTGTTGCCATTGTGGCAAGACCGTTAACTTATTTGGTATATGAGAGTATATAATTAATTAAATATTATGGATTCTGAGTATATAATTCTGAGTATATAATTAATTAAATATTATGGATTCTGACCACAATCTCTTGGTTATGAACTGCAGATTGAAACTGAAGAAACTGCAAAAAGGTGGGAATTTAAGGAGATGGGACCTGGATAAACTGAAAGAACGAGAGGTTGTAGAGAGTTTCAGGGAGAGCATAAGGGAACAATTGACAGGAATGGGGGAAAGAAATACAGTAGAAGAAGAATGGGTAGCTCTGAGGGATGAAGTAGTGAAAGCAGCAGACGATCAAGTAGGTAAAAAGACGAGGGCTAATAGAAATCCTTGGGTAACAGAAAAAATATTGAATTTAATTGATGAAAGGAGAAAATATAAAAATGCAGTAAATGAAGCAGGCAAAAAGGAATACAAACGTCTCAAAAATGAGATCGACAGGAAGTGCAAAATGGCTAAGCAGGCATGGCTAGAGGACAAATGTGAGGATGTAGAGGCTTGTCTCACTAGGGGTAAGATAGATACTGCGTACAGGAAAATTAAAGAGACCTTTGGAGAGAAGAGAACCACTTGTATGAATATCAAGAGCTCAGATGGCAACCCAGTTCTAAGCAAAGAAGGGAAGGCAGAAAGGTGGAAGGAGTATATAGAGGGTTTATACAAGGGCGATGTACTTGACGACAATATTATGGAAATGGAAGAGGATGTAGACGAAGATGAAATGGGAGATACGATACTGCGTGAAGAGTTTGACAGAGCACTGAAAGACCTGAGTCGAAGCAAGGCCCCGGGAGTAGACAACATTCCATTGGAACTACTGACGGCCTTGGGAGAGCCAGTCCTGACAAAACTCTACCATCTGGTGAGCAAGATGTATGAGACAGGTGAAATACCCTCAGACTTCAAGAAGAATATAATAATTCCAATCCCAAAGAAAGCAGGTGTTGACAGATGTGAAAGTTACCGAACTATCAGTTTAATAAGTCACAGCTGCAAAATATTAACGCGAATTCTTTACAGACGAATGGAAAAACTGGTAGAAGCGGACCTCGGGGAAGATGAGTTTGGATTCCGTAGAAATGTTGGAACACGTGAGGCAATACTAACCTTACGACTTATCTTAGAAGAAAGATTAAGAAAAAGCAAACCTACGTTTCTAGCATTTGTAGACTTAGAGAAAGCTTTTGACAATGTTGACTGGAATACTCTCTTTCAAATTCTAAAGGTGGCAGGGGTAAAATACAGGGAGCGAAAGGCTATTTACAATTTGTACAGAAACCAGATGGCAGTTATAAGAGTCGAGGGGCATGAAAGGGAAGCAGTGGTTGGGAAAGGAGTGAGACAGGGTTGTAGCCTCTCCCCGATGTTATTCAATCTGTATATTGAGCAAGCAGTAAAGGAAACAAAAGAAAAATTCGGAGTGGGTATTAAAATTCATGGAGAAGAAGTAAAAACTTTGAGGTTCGCCGATGACATTGTAATTCTGTCAGAGACAGCAAAGGACTTGGAAGAGCAGTTGAATGGAATGGACAGTGTCTTGAAAGGAGGATATAAGATGAACATCAACAAAAGCAAAACGAGGATAATGGAATGTAGTCAAATTAAATCGGATGATGCTAAGGGAATTAGATTAGGAAATGAGACACTTAAAGTAGTAAAGGAGTTTTGCTATTTAGGGAGTAAAATAACTGATGATGGTCGAAGTAGAGAGGATATAAAATGTAGACTGGCAATGGCAAGGAAATCGTTTCTGAAGAAGAGAAATTTGTTAACATCGAGTATAGATTTAAGTGTCAGGAAGTCGTTTCTGAAAGTATTTGTATGGAGTGTAGCCATGTATGGAAGTGAAACATGGACGATAACTAGTATGGACAAGAAGAGAATAGAAGCTTTCGAAATGTGGTGCTACAGAAGAATACTGAAGATTAGATGGGTAGATCACATAACTAATGAGGATGTATTCAATAGGATTGGGGAGAAGAGAAGTTTGTGGCACAACTTGACCAGAAGAAGGGATCGGTTGGTAGGACATGTTTTGAGGCATCAAGGGATCACAAATTTAGCATTGGAGGGCAGCGTGGAGGGTAAAAATCGTAGAGGGAGACCAAGAGATGAATACACTAAGCAGATTCAGAAGGATGTAGGTTGCAGTAGGTACTGGGAGATGAAAAAGCTTGCACAGGATAGAGTAGCATGGAGAGCTGCATCAAACCAGTCTCAGGACTGAAGACCACAACAACACAACAACAACAAATATTATATTTACTACCAGCATATCATGCCACATATTTTCAAACTGGATCAAAAACACAATTACTCGGTTCCCTTTGTTACAGTTTTATTTGTTTCAAATGGTTCAAATGGGTCTAAGCACTATGGGACTTAACATCTGAGGTCATCAGTCCCCTAGACTTAGAACTAATTAAACCTGTCTAACCTAAGGACATCACACACATCCATGCCTGAGGCAGGATTCGAACCTGCGACCGTAGCAGCAGCACAGTTCCGGACTGAAGTGCCTAAAACCGCTTGTCCACAATGGCCGGCGTTTCAAATGGTGTGGCTCTGTGGATTATTGGTAAAGTGCCAGAGTATGGATCCAAAGGTCTTGGGTTCAATCCCCAGTCATTCGTAGGGTTTTTATCTGCCTGTTTTCATTTCTGGCATAGTTGGTTGCTACAAAGAATGTAGAGTTGTGTTGTGGTTCAGAATCCAATTTAACTGTAGGTCCATTGTAACTGGCTGGATAAGTCAGTTCAAGGTCAAGGAAGGCAATGGCATACCACTTTAAACACAACCATGCCTATTAAAGCACTGTATGCTCGAATCATTCTTCAGACTGATGACGACAGCTTTATTTTGTACTACTGTATGTCAAATGATGCATTTTATGTTGTTTATTTGCCTTTCTTGTGGGCCACCTTTTTAATACAATTTAGTTGAGCTCTTGATGTTTCTCTGGAAGAGTCTTGTCGGTTACTGTAGATGGTTGTGTTGTGTAGAATGTGAAATTGCTGTTATGATCATAGAAAGAAGGAGAACTTATTTGCTAACATTTTTCCTGTGTATTATTATTATTATTATTATTAACAGCAGCAACTGCTGTCAGTAATAGCACATTCAGCATCACATTGTATGTCCCAAGCAGTCTCACATTTACTCATGATGACATTCACAATGCTGTTCCACTTTGTAGAACTTAAAAATGTCAAAGTAAGTTCTTTAAACAGTGTAATTGACTAGTTTTAGTCACTGTTCCTGTACACATATGGTACAGGAGACTTTCACCTATATATACATTTGTGCCATTGTCAACAGACGTAATCTTCTGGGGTCGTTGCTTAGAGATAGTTGCTCCATAAATCTGCATGATATTCGGCACACAGTTGTGGGAACTGATGAAGTAGAACCAACGCTCTTGGAGAGAAGTGTGCAGCCATGTAGTACACACAGCATAACATCATTTTCATGGCATCCTGCTTCCGAGAACAGATTAATTGCTATTGATGCTGTAGGTAAGAGAATTAACTTAGAACACTAGTGTACCATAAATATGTCTAGCATTTTGCATATATTAGCATTTTCCTTCTACAGGATCAATCAGGGACTATATTGTATCAGAAAGAATTACAGTGAACTGTTCTCCACGATTTGACCTAGTTTGGATTCATGGTGGAAGATCTCTGAAAAAACTTAATGAAAATTTTGCAGTTTATGGATTATGCGATGATATTTCCACAACAATGAAGAAAAGAGCTATGAATGAATATGGGCTGAAGGTAAGCATTTAAGTGATGGCCCTATCAAATTTAAGTGCAGTCACTTTTGGACTGTTCCGTAGATACTTCTCATTCCCAAGTGTCACTTGTCCTTTCTTCTGTCCTGTCTCCATCTCCCTGCCTCCTTTTTCCTTTCACCTACTCCATCAAACCCAACTCCTCACTCCAATTGGGCTGCAGCCGTGCATATTTTTGAGTTGTGAAAAGAGAATGATTAAGTATCAGATTACAAGATTAGTGATGAACTGTATTTTTCTTACTTGTCACTTCTTCTCCCGTGTGTTTTTGCTTTTAGGAAGCTTTAATTGTCAAGTGCTAGTAATAGTGTTCCATAGATTTTGTGTTTGTTTTGAATACAGTCAGAGAGAGTCCCTTTAGTTAGCCATAGTGCCAGTAGTGCTAGTGTTTGTTTTCAATACAGTCCACAGACAGGTAGTGCTATTTTCATTGTTTTCTACAAGAAGCGTCTAGTAACCACAGTTTAGTCAGCTATCAGCCACCTTTAGTGAATTAGCAGTCTAGTTAAAAGTTGATCAACTCTCTACAGTAAATTCATTTCTGAGAATGGATAGGATGTGTGACTGCTGTGTACGGACGCAGGAGAAGCTGGCCACTGTTCACGAACAGCTGAACGTGTTGATGGCCGTGGTCAGCTGTCTACAGGCTGCTGCCTCGGAGTGTAGCAGCAGTGGGGATTCTGGTGCGTCGCATGGTACACCCCAGGTGTTACATGCTTCACCCACTGTCCCTGCTGTTGAGACATCTTCGCGGGTACAGGGCGCGGTTGGGCCACCCTCTCCCCAAGGGGAGTGGCGAGTTCAGCGGCGTTCGCGGCGGCGCATGAGGCGGAGGGTCAATGTGGAGGCTGGCCGTGTGGCGTCGCCCGCTCTGCCTGTGAGTGGACATGTGGCCGCTCCTTCAGCTAGGTCCGAGCAGGCACACGGGGGGAGGTGTTTATTAGTTATTGGGAGCTCCAACATTAGGTGGGTGATGGAGCCCCTTAGGGAAATAGCGGAAAGCTCGGGGAAGAAGGCCAGTGTTCACTCTGTCTGCTTGCTCTCCTCATCCGAGATATGGAGGAAGCCCTGCCGGCGGCGATAGCACTGAGTGCACCTTACTGCAAATTGTTGCTCATGTCGGCACTAATGGCTCCTGCCATCTGGGTTCAGAGGTCATCCTCAGTTCGTACAGGCGGTTGGCAGAGTTGGTGAAGGCGGAAAGCCTCGCTCGCGGGGTGGAATCTATTTGTAGTATTGTTCCCAGAACCGATCGCTGTCCTCTGGTTTGGAGCCAAGTAGAAGGCTTAAACCAGAGGCTCAGACAATTCTGCGGAGATCTGGGGTGTAAATTTCTCGACCTCCACTATTGGGTGGAGAAATGTAGGGTCCCCCTGAATAGGTCAGGCGTGCACTACACGCAGGAAGTGGCTACAAGGGTAGCGGAGTACATGTGGAGCGCACATGTGGGTTTTTTAGGTTAGAGAATTCCCTCCCTAGGCCCGACAAGATGCCTCCTGAGACGCGGCAAGGTAGGAGTAGGCAAAATGCAACAGGGAATAACAATATTAATGTGCTAATAGTAAACTGCAGGAGCATCTATAGAAAGGTCCCAGAACTGTTCTCATTAATAAACAGTCACAATGCCCACATAGTACTAGGGACAGCAAGTTGGCTGAAACCAGACGTAAACGGTAATGAAATCGTAAACTCAGATTGGAATGTATACCGCAGAGACAGGCTGGGCAGTGAAGAGGGAGGCGTGTTTATAGTGATAAGAACTGCAATAGTATCGAAGGAAATTGACGGAGATCCGAAATGTGAAATAATTTGGGTGAAGGTCACGGTTAAAGCAGGCTCAGACGTGGTAATTGGATGTCTCTATAGGTCCCCTGGCTCAGCAGCTGCCGTGGCTGAGCATCTGAAGGATAATTTGGAAAATATTTTGAGTAGATTTCCCCACCATGTAATAGTTCTGGGTGGAGATTTTAAATTTCTGGATATAGACTGGGAGACTCAAAGGTTCATAACGGGTGGCAGGGACAAAGAATCCAGTGAAGTGCTTTATCCAAAAACTACCTTGAGCAGTTGAACAGAGAACTGACTCGTGGCGATAACATATTAGACCTTCTGGTGACAAACAGACCCGAACTATTTGAAACAGTTAACGCAGAGCAGGGAATCAGCGATCATAAAGCGGTTACTGCATCGATGATTTCAGCCGTAAATAGAAATATTAAAAAAGTTAGGAAGATTTTTCTGTTTAGCAAAAGTGACAAAAAGCAGATTTCAGAGTACCTGACGGCTCAACACAAAAGTTTTGTCTCAAGTACAGATAGTGTTGAGGATCAGTGGACAAAGTTCAAAACCATCGTACAATATGCGTTGGATGAGTATGTGCCAAGCAAGATCGTAAGAGATGGAAAAGAGCCTCCTTGGTACAACAACCGAGTTAGAAAACTGCTATGGAAGCAAAGGGAACTTCACAGCAAACATAAACATAGCCAAAGCCTTGCAGACAAACAAAAATTATGGGAAGCGAAATGTAGTGTGAGGAGGGCTATGCGAGAGGCGTTCAATGAATTCGAAAGTAATGTTCTATGTACTGACTTGGCAGAAAATCCTAAGAAATTTTGGTCTTATGTCAAAGCGGTAGGTGGATCAAAACAAAATGTCCAGAAACTCTGTGACCAAAATGGTACTGAAACGGCGGATGACAGACTAAAGGCCAAAATACTAAATGTCTTTTTCCAAAGCTGTTTCACAGAGGAAGACTGCACTGTAGTTCTTTCTCTAGATTGTCGCACACATGACAAAATGGTAGATATCGAAATAGACCACAGAGGGATAGAGAAACAATTAAAATCACTCAAAAGAGGAAAGGCCGCTGGACCTGATGGGATACCAGTTCGATTTTACACAGAGTACGTGAAGGAACTTGCCCCCCTTCTTGCAGCGGTGTACCGTAGTTCGATAGAAGAGTGTAGCATTCCAAAGGATTGGAAAAGAGCACAGGTCAGTCCAGTTTTCAAGAAGGGACGTCGAACAGATGTGCAGAACTATAGACCTATATCTCTAACGTCGATCAGTTGTAGAATTTTGGACCACGTATTATGTTTGAGTATAATGACTTTTCTGGAGACTAGAAATCTACTCTGTAGGAATCAGCATGGGTTTCGAAAAAGACGGTCGTGTGAAACCCAGCTCACGCTATTCGTCCACGAGACTCAGAGGGCCATAGACACTGGTTCACAGGTAGATGCCGTGTTTCTTGACTTCCGCAAGGCATTCGATACAGTTCCCCACAGTCGTTTAATCAACAAACTAAGAGCACATGGACTATCAGACCAATTGTGTGATTGGATTGAAGAGTTCCTAGATAACAGAATGCAGCGCGTCATTCTCAATGGAGAGAAGTCTTCCGAAGTAAGAGTGATTTCAGGTGTGCCGAAGGGAGTGTTGTAGGACTGTTGCTATTCACAATATACGTAAATGACCTTGTGGATGACATCGGAAGTTCACTGAGGCTTTTTGCGGATGGTGCTGCGGTATATCGAGAGGTTGTAACAATGGAAAATTGTACTGAAATGCAGGAGGATCTGCAGCGAATTGACGCATGGTGCAGGGAATGGCAATTGAATCTCAATGTAGACAAGTGTAATGTGCTGCGAATACATAGAAAGAAAGAAAGATCCCTTATCATTTAGCTACAATATAGTAGGTCAGCAACTGGGCCCAGTTAAAGCCATAAATTATCTGGGAGTACGCATTAGGAGTGATTTAAAATGGAATGATCATATAAAGCTGATCGTCGGTAAAGCAGATGCCAGACTGAGATTCATTGGAAGAATCCTAAGGAAATGCAATCCGAAAACAAAGGAAGTAGGTTACAGTACGCTTGTTCGCCCGCTGCTTGAATACTGCTCAGCAGTGTGGGATCTGTACCAAATATTGTTGATAGAAGAGACAGAGAAGATCCAACAGAGAGAAGCACGTTTTGTTACAGGATCATTTAGTAATCGCAAAAGCGGTACGGAGATGATAGATAAACTCCAGTGGAAGACTCTGCAGGAGAGACGCTCAGTAGCTCGGTACGGGCATTTGTTGAAGTTTCGAGAACATACCTTCACCGAAGAGTCAAGCAGTATATTGCTCCCTCCTACGTATATCTCGCAAAGAGACCATGAGGATAAAATCAGAGAGATTAGAGCCCACACAGAGACATACTGACAATCCTTCTTTCCACGAACGATACGAGACTGGAATAGAAGTGAGAACCGATAGAGGTACTCAAGGTACCCTCCGCCACACACCGTCAGGTGGCTTGCTGAGTATGGATGTAGATGTAGATGAATAATTAGAGCACATCACATCATTTAACTATTTAGGGGCAATATTGAGAAGAGATCTGGAAGTGAGGATCACGTAAAATCAGCATTAAGGAAGACAAATGGAAGCTTTAGATTTGTTGGAAGATTTATGGGAAGGGTTGTAAAGAAAATTGCATACAAGATACTAGTTTCTAGAATATTGTTCCAGTGTATGGAGGGCTTATCAGGTAGATATGACAACAGACTGTGACGATACAGAATTTTTGCAAAATTAAACTTGGGATTTTTCCCTTAAAAGCCAAAGGTGTGAAGTTTTCTGTACCCTCTTCATCTGTAAATGAATAAACATGGTAGTAGTTAATTTTATGTGGGACGTTGCACTTTCTAAATAATAGGCAGGTGGATATTTTTACATATGATATTATGTGTTGCTGTAAATATTTGTTTGTATTATTTGCGTGAGGTATTCTTTGGCGGTTGAAGTTCGCCAACAGATACCTTTACGTCACAGGTAGTACTGCATGGAGCTTCCAACGCCTTGTGGACTGCTTAGGGGAATGTTGGAGTTGGCAATGTCAGGAGTCATCAATGAGGATGTTATTCGACAATGGATGTATGAATTCTTTTGTAAAATATGTGTAGATTGTTTTAGTGTGAATGAAATCTATACTCGTTTCAGACCTATGTATCCATCTAGTAATAAATGTGAATTGTTATCTGTAATAGTGGACGTTCATTTCAGGACTAGAGATTGGAGAAGAATTAATAAGTGATACATTTAGAAGGAAACCTATGCCAGTATTTTCATGGTAGGCACCCACGTATCTTCTCCTGTGTGTGAAATATGAATCTGCCATGAAGAATTTTGATTCGAAGAGTAACAGAGTAGACGAGACATGTTGAGAAGAATTAGGCATTTAAAAGAGAAGAAACAATTTATTGAAGAATACTACATTTATGATTTTTGTTACACGAAATTGAAGAATTTTCACTGCTTTCATGTTAAATGTGTGTTATGAAGTAATGGTTGCACACGACATCATCACGTATGTGAGCACTGTCATACAGTTAACAAGGCTAGGCAACTACATGAAATAAAAGTAACAAAATGATTTGAATACTAAATAGAAATGAAGATTGGGTTTTATATTTCATTGCTGAAGTGATTTAAGACATTATTTTGATGTGATCTATAAGTACAGCGGTTAAGTGATGTGAATTAAATCTGCGTAATATTTACACTACTGTACAGAAGAGGTGATGTTTACTGAAAATGATAATAATTGTTTATTTAATGCATCAAAATGGTATTAAGTGCTACATATGTGAACTGGGTACAATTTTATAATATTGATTATTAATTGCAAATAAGAATTGAAAGTAAGTTTTTCTTGCTGGCCGGGGTGGCCGAGCGGTTCTAGGCGCTATAGTCTGGAACCGCGCGACCACTACGGTCGCAGGTTCGAATCCTGCCCCGGGCATGGATGTGTGTGATGTCGTTAGGTTAGTTAGGTTTAAGCAGTTCTAAGTTCTAGGGGACTGATGACCTCAGAAGTTAAGTCCCATAGTGCTCAGAGCCATTTGAACCATTTTAAGTTTTTCTTGATAATGTTAATAAGCAGCCCATTGTGAAAAAAATCAAGATGAAGAAAAATGCACTGTTACACATCATCTAACAACATTTGGCAACTAACAGAAAGTAAAAAGGAGAGTTTTCATACATAGAAATAAATTTAAATTTAAATTGTCCTTCAGTGAAAGTAAATCAAAGGTTGCTTGTAGATAAACAAATCTAAGAAATTCCAGGATGGAATAAAGGTAATGTTATGAAAAGGAGAGATTGTTACTCACCATACAGAGGAGATGTTTAGTCACAGATTGCCACAACAAAAAACAGCTATACATTTAAGCTTTCAGCCAAAGGCTTCCTTCTAAAGTAGAAAACACATGTGCACATGACCACTGTCTCTGGCTACTGGGGCCGCACTGCGAGCATCTGTGCAGAGACAGTGGAGGGAGGGAGGGAGGGAGGGAGGGAGGGAGGGAGAGAGAGAGAGAGTGTGTGTGTGTGTGTGTGTGTGTGTGTGTGTGTGTGTGTGTGTTTTTCTCATCTCCTCTACGTTTAGTAGCAATCTACCTTTTCTATAATGTTATTGTAAACAGATGAAGAAGATTCACATACTGTAAAATTTTATTGGATGTAAGCTCAGTCTGCGAGAAGATTAGTTCAAGAAGGCAATGACATTCTACACAGTAGGTGTGCTCTATCAATTTAACAGTGATTGCCAGCGTGAATTTTGCAATCAGCGGATTTTACACGATATGTACAGGTGGCATGGTCAGCAATCAACACACAGCATCTGTGAGCTATGGGTCATGCAGACGACAACCAGCAACAGTACCTAGGGGTGGACAACAACTGCAGACATTGGACAGGCACTGTCAACGCTTCGTGTACCAACTTTGAGTTTCCTCTATCAAAACTCTTAGGATGTTCAGTTCATTTAAGAAACAATTTACTGTGCAGTGGTTTCTTAATTGCAATTGATCTTGTCAGTCAATTTGCTGAACTGGTTAGGTGAATATGAAGTTATAAAGATGATTTATAACCAAAACCTTGCTCAGGAAATTTAGTTAATCATTGGATGCTATACGAAAAGTACTATTAGTGCTATTGTAGTTAATTCACAATGCCAATCCTGTCACTTTTTGAATTAAAATTGTTTAGAACTTAACAAAATGGCTCTTTGGAAAGAGTTGTTCATTTTAAATCAACCAACAGAAAAAATTACTGAAATAGATGAAAAGTTTTCTGAATTATATAAAAGATTTTTGTGAATAGATAACATATTTCCTCCAATAGGTGACTAGTTTTCCCAAATAGATAACACATTGAGATAAATTTTCAGTTACATCAAAGAATGGACAAATTGGAAAGGAGATTAGAATTGGGCATTTCAAGAGGTCTATGATTCTGATGATAATTTAGATTTAGTGGAAGAAAAGGTAGAAAATGATGTTAAATATGCAGATAATATTAGTCCAGTTCATTCTTTTCTAGTAAATGGAGAACAAACAGTAGAAACTGAAAGTATTTATAGATTTACATGCTAGTGTGATTTCCTGTGATAGTGGTGAAACTGCTCATAATGACACTTTGATAGGTGAAACCATTATCTTAATACTGTTAAGTTATTACATTCAGTTGCTATTGACAAATTGCTATGTTCAGTTATTGGTGAGGACTTAATCCCTTCTGTTACTACTGAGAATTTACCAGCCCCTTTTAGTACTGAGATTTTATCATCATCAGTTACTATTGAGAACTTACTACCTCCTGTTACTACAGAAAAGCTGCTATCTTTTAATACTTAGAGTTTACCATGGTCTGATACTACTAATAAATTGTAATTTTTGTTGCTAATGTTGAAATACTGACTTCAGTTGGTATTGAGAAGTTGCTACTTAAAATTTACTGCCTGCTGCTGTTAATGAGATGTTGCTGCTGTAAAACTCATGGTTGGAGCCTCATCATGTAGCTTTAAGGACAACAGACCCAGTGTACATTGTTCAAATATTAATACTTACTTCAGTATCAATTGTGTCAGACATGAGATAAGTAAGCAGTGAAGTGGTTCCTTCTTGTCTTGTCTAGTTGTACTAGGTAGTAAGTCTTGTAATTTATTTCTTGAGATTTTCGTGGTTCTTTTTGCTGTAGTAGTGTTGCCAGGAGCAGCGATCTTGATGCATTGCTTTGATAGAAAAGATGTTATTTTTTTACTTTGTAGTCTTTACTAGTATCCACACCCAGAGATATGATGTAATTAATTATCAGAAAAAGTTCCAGCTAGCTCACATAAAATTTCACCAGAGACTGTATTATCTGCATTGTATTAAACTGTAAAGTTAATGTACGACTGTCACTGTTAAGTAGTAGCTTCGTGGTTTGTAGAAGACTGTTCACACCAAAAACTTCTTATAAAAAAACTTTTTACACTCTCACAGCCTGTTTAGTTGAAAGTCACTTCTTAATGAATTCTCATTTAATAAACAGGTAGTTAATATTTCTTTCTTCATAGTTTCAACTTTGAGAAGTAATTATTTTGTAGGATGAAATTGGGGCAAACTTCATGCAGGGATATCTTTGATTAAAGAACATACACTGTTTAAAATAAACTTTGTTGTACTTTCAGTACACAGCGTAGATAAATAAAACTTTTACTGCAGTCTCAATTAAAATACCAGAAATCAAATCGATAACCATATATTAGCAACAAGAGTGAGCAACACGTGCAGCAAGCGAGAAAAAGAAGTCAGCTAACAAGTCATGCAGTAGCTTATGTAGACTGAAACAATCTACTACATGACATTCTTTTACTTTGTACTCATATAGACTACTTTGTATTTAAATAATATGGAACTTAAATATTTCAATTTATTACAAAAAAAAAAAAAAAAAAAAAAAAAAAAAAAAAAAAAAAAAAAAAAAAAAAAAAAAAGGCAGATTAAAATACATTGCTTACAAAAGATGTGAGTGTGGCTTCAGCTGTTAGAGGATTTATGTTTTGGACACAAAAAGTATCTGCTCACATGAGAAAAGTTACTACTTTAAGATTGTATTTACTATTGTGCAGCAAAGAGAGAGAATGTGTAGTAGGTGTGGTAGAGAGTAGTTGCTACAGGTGTATATAATATTTTTTGTTTAATAATACCAGATGCTCTTGTAATTTTGTGTCTGTGGACTACGTAGACCCCACATCACATAGCTCCACTACCTTGTGGCTGGGGAGAATGCCAATCATTCCCACATACATAGTGGTGGGAATTATTACATGACGTGGCACACCAGTACTGACAACAGATATTACTCAGTATGATGTGGAAATACTGGTAAAACATATTATAGAGTGTTACAATGAGAAAGGTTTACCAGGTAACCAGTGTACTATTCTCAGCTTTTTATACTGAAGTATCTCCAGGATCTTCAAACTATGGTTGATCACTTAGGAGCAAAAATTTGGCATTGATGATGATTCAAGAGGATATTATGAGATTTTTACATAGTTAACTAAATATTTTTATTTAACTGTCGGGGATTGCTATAAAACGTGAAAAGCTGACTGGGTAATCACAGTGTAAAGAATGTTGATGCTAACTTGCTGCAAGTGAAATGGAAGTGTTTTCTGAGGACTTTTTGGCCTTAGCTAGGGGGCAGCATCTGTTAAGGTGAAAATAGATTTTAAAATGTGAAGACTTGTGAAGAGTAGTAGCTTGGTGGTGAATATTTTTATGCTGCTACATGGGGGTACAAATTTTCTGTTTGACATTTGCTCAGGTAGAAGAGTCAATCAGAAAGGTAATGTTAGTAGTTGAAATGCTGAGGGAAACAGAACATCCTCTAAAAGTCTTCCACTATAAGAAACATGCTATAGTTCAGATAGTGGTGTCAGTCCCCCAACTAGTTTATAGATTAAGAATAATATTCTAAATTAATGATTGTGTCATTTCAAGGTGACATTACAGATGAAGATTTTTATGGAAGGTAATTTAGTGTATAGTATAAGGAGTTTTGTAGATTTAATTTATTAAATTCAAAATCTGGTGAGGGTTTGTACGATTTTCTGCTGGATGCTAGTAATAATTAGTAAGGATTTTGTAGAAAAGGAATTTGTACTATTTTGAATTTTCTGAACAATACATTTGGATTTATATAACTTTAAGTGAGATTGTCTTAACTAGTGTATGTACTCCAGCTCATCTCTTACCCTGCCTTAACTGAAGGATTTAGGATCAGGCTGTAGGTATGAGGTGTATACCAAAACCAAGGTCCGGTGATCAATATTTAACTGATGGTAGGGCTGAATGAAGTTCCATGCATGTAGTGTTGTTTACCGACTCTTTAGGAAACTATTGCAGTGTTGGTTTGATTCAGTAGTTATTTGCCAGTCAGTGAAAGCAGGTCGCAATATCCAAGACAGTCATTTATCCCACAAGTTGTGAAGTGTGCGGCATGATTTGGTTTTTGCTCGTGAAAGGATCTTCAGATTTTGAAATCCATTGTGAGGTATACCCAGGGTATGGACCTGAAATAATGAGTGACAAGTAAGTTCGGAGATGGTGTTGTGAATTTCAAAGTGGCTGCACAAATGTTCATGCTGAACAATGGTGTGGCAAGCCCAGTATTTGGAGCGACAACATAATTGGTGAAGTGAACCAAAAACTTGAAAGTGATCAGCAATTGATGATTAGTGTTCTGGCTAATGAATTCCAAAATATTGCTTGAAGATCATTTTACAGGATTACCACAGAACATCTTGGATTTTGCAAATTATGTTTGAGATGGAATCCAAACATGCCCATTTATCAGCACAAAGAGCAGTGAATGCATAGAGCACTATGGACTAGATAGGTATTATTTGTTTTACTACATTGTTATGGATGATGAGTCATGGATTTCGTACACCAATGCAGAATCAAAACAACAGTTGATGCAGTGATGCCATTCAAGTTCACCCAAACCAAAAAAGTTTAAGAAATCTCTGTTTTTGAATCAGAAAGTGATGGCTACCATCTTTTGGGACAAAAAGGGAGCCCTTTTCATTGATTTCATGGACCATGGATCAACAGTTATAGCTAACGTGTAGTGTGAAATGGTACCCAAACTGTGATGTGTGGTCCAAAATTGATGCCATGCGGAACTGTCATCTAGCATAATCCTCCGTCATGACAATGCACCCCCCCACACTGCTGCCAAAACTAAGGAGAAGATTCAAGATTTTCAGGGGGAACTTTTTGAGCACCCTCCATACAGTCCTGACCTTGCATCAGGTGACCATTTTCCTATTCTTGCATTTGAAAAAGTTGCTTGGTGGACATCAATTTCAAAACAACGATAAACTCAAGACTGGCACTACAAATGATTCAATTCTCAGGTGGCAGACTTCTATGCAGAATGGTTAAAGAAGCTGGTGCAGCATTACAGAAAATGTCTAGATGTGGATGACGATTATGTGGAAAAGTAAAGTAGATATGTAGTGAAATATTACTGTCACTAAAAACCTTTTCTCGTGACCTTTTTTTCTTGGCTAAGTGGACCTTAGTTTTGGCATATGCCTCGAATAACTGATAAATCAATTCTGTTTATAGTTTATTCCAGATATCATGTGGAAGCTACTATTTTAATTATTACTCTCTCCATAGGCTTGTCATAGTAGGGTGTTAGAATCAATTTTTGGGATGTGTGGGGCTGATGCTAGTGGTGTCCATTCTGTAGAATTGATGAAGATCTGTATCGTCCGGTCCACCCGTGAACTACCTTGAAGCGAGGGATCCTGAAGGGAGGGTTGGAACGATATATGTCTTTGGTGTCTTTTTTTTCTTCCGTAAGTTTTAACATTCCTGATCTCACTTCACTTTTCGTAGTTCTCCACATGGGATACCATTCAGTTCTCCTCCTTTCCACATTCAGTAGTCAATGGAGTGAACACTTTGTGTGCATACCTATTATCACAAGTCTGCCTGAGTTGTAGCATTGCCCAAGTAGCTCGCAGATGAGGTATTCTAATGTTTGGCACCAGAAAGTAACTTAAAATTTTTCTGTATTTCATTTTTAAACTGAATGATTGATGTAGTAGCATATGTAAGAGGGATGATGTGACACCTGCTCAACAGAAGATCAAGAAACTATGACCATTTGACTTTGGAAAAATGATGATGTTGGTGATGATGATGATGATGATGATGATGATAATACTAATAATAATAATAATAATAATAATAATAATAATGATGAATACAATGAAGTATATGATCATTTGAAGTAACTCAAACTAATAGGTTTTAAGAAGCAAAGCACAATGGTAGGAATGTTACAAGTAAATAAATAATCAATGAAAATGAAAGACAGACATAAATTGTGTGAAGGAAAATTGATCCTTGTTGTAATGTTTAATGTGTGAAGTAGATTTCTCAAAAAATTGTAACATGCTTACTCATTCATGTGGGTCGACTTCTGTGGTGGCACAGAATTTTTTCGGAATTAAATTCGGGTTGTTTTCCTTTTCAGAGGAGTGAAGTTTTCTGTAACCTCACTGTCTATAAATAAGTAAATGCGTTGGTAGTTGACTTTATGTTAATGATTGTGCTTTCTAAATAATGCACAGACGTGTATATCTACAAGGGTTGTTTGATAAGTGCTAAATTTCCATGAAAGAATGGATCACTTTTGTTGCACATTCGTGGTTGGTAAGCTTGGTCGTTCCAAGGTCTCATATAAAGAATTACATCAATGTACAGTGTACTGTTCATTGTCGACAGCTGCCTTAATTGGTCAGTGTGTTGACTGCAGTTGAAATGGGGGGGAAACAGTGTTTTATGCTGGTATTAAACATTTTAATTTGAAGGGTTGGTCTGCTGCACAATTCCGAACAGAAGTGGATGAAGTTCACATGGACTCTGCACCATCATTGACAACCATTTACTTCTGGATTAATGAATTTAAATGTGGTTGGACAAGCACTGAAGATGAAGCGCATTCCAGCCATCCAATTGAGTGCATCACAAAAGAAACCATTGACAAAAGCCATGATATGGTAACATAAGGCCACTAAATAATTGACTCGAATGATTACTGAAATTGTAGGCATCTTAGATGAGAGAGTGCGTAACATCCTGCACAGGGAAATGGCTATGAGTAGCTCTGTGTGAGGTAGGTGCTGCAATTGCACACAATTGACCAAAACTGCATCTGGCACAACATTCCAACACAGTACCCGGCAGAGTTTAATCACAACCTGCAAGACTATTTGCACCGAATTTTGACTGTTGATGAAATCTGGATCCATCATTACACACCAGAGTCAGAAAGGTACTCACAGCAATGGACAAGGCCTGTTCAAAGTGCGTTGAGAAAGGCAAAGACCATTTTGTTAGCTAATAAGGTGATGACCACTGCATTTTGGGATTCCCAAGAAATAATCCTCATTGATCACTTGGAAAAAAGCAGAACCATAATGAGACCCTATTATGCTTCATTGTTGGATTGTTTGAAACTTGCAGTGGCTGAAAGAAAAGAGACCAAGAATAGTACACAAAAAACTTCTTTTTCACCAGGGTAATGCACCATCCCGCACATCAGGGAGAACAATGGTGAAAGCACATGAATTGAGCTTCGAATTGGTTTCTTATCCACCCTTTTCACCAGACTTAGTTCCAGATGACCTCTTCCTCTTCCCTAACTTCAAGCTTGAATTGAGATTTGAACTGGTTTCTCATCCACCCTCTTCACCAGATTCAGTTCCCAGTGACTTCTTCCTGTTCCCAAACTTGAAACTTTGTCTTAGTGAGAATAAATTTCATCAAGTGAGGAAGTGATAGTTACTGTCAATGAGTATTTTGCAGAATTTGACAGAACCTAGAACCTATTTGGCCGATGAAATGAAAATGTTGGTGTATCGCTGCACCAAGTTTATATCCCTCAAAGGAGACTATATCAAGATGTAGGATGAGCTGTTTATGAAACATTTTTTCTTGCTTTTTTACCAGACTTACCAAAACACCTTCTACATATGATATTATGTGTTTGTCGAAATATTCATTTGTGTTGTATTATTTGTTTGAACTACTCCTTGGTGGCATGTGGTGGTTGTAGTTCACCAGCAGATGCCTTTATGTTGCAACAAGTAAGGTGTGGAGCTTCCAACTCCATATGGACTGCATAAGAGGTATTGGAGTAGGAAATGTCAAGAGACATCAGTGAACACATTATTACAAGGGATTTATTAATGGTTTTGTAAAATATCTGCAGATTGTTTTAGTGTAAATGAAATGCACTCTCCATGCAGTCCTAAGTAATCTAGCTTGTAATAAATGTGAATTGTTATCTGTAACAGGGAAGCTCAACAGATGATTTGAGAATGTAAATGGAAAACCTCAGAAGAAAGTGAATGTATTTCTCGTGAAATCCTGTTGGATTTATTTAGAAAGCTTTTATTTGGAGATAACTGAATGACCACTATGAAACCACCGAAGTATATCTTACATAGGGATCATGAGAAAAGGATAAGAGAGATTTGGTACATACATAGATATTTAGACAATCCTTTTCTCTCACTCAGTATGTGAATTGAACAGGAAAGAAAAATTATAATATTGGTATGATGTGCCCTCTGCTGTGCACTGTGCAGCGGCTTGTGGGGTATTTATATATAAAGTGCCAATCAAAGAGTTTCCATTGGAGGGCATTACTGCAGTGTATATTCATGTAGTGTCACTCCAGTGCAGGTATATAAGCACCAACATGTAGGCAATGGATTAGTGTGGCATTCATGTCTTTCTGACGTGTGTGCAGCAAATGTAGAAACATTAACTTTGGTGAGGTTATTACCAAATGCATCCAAACAAGAAGAATGTTTATGAGGCAGCATGTCTGACACAAACTATCATTGTGAAATAGTGTGCCAAGTTCCATGCTGGTTGCGATTCGACACATGATGTCGGTCGATGTGGCAGCCCACCCTCAAGTGGGAGACACTTGAGCATCTGCCCTGTAACCCTGATTTTTTCCAGTATAATTGTCATGCCTTCGGTTCTCTTAAGAAAGCTCTTGGAGGGTCAACGATTCTGTCAGATGGAGACATAGAGCAGGCAGTTATGGATTTCTTCACAGAGCAGGACACAGTGCTTTGCCAAAATTAAACAGTATCTTCAACTTGGCGCATCAGTGGGATGATTGCAAAACTGCTTACAGTGATTTTGCATGATTGGCGTACTGATTCTGGACTAGAAAGTTTTCAAACGGAAGTTTTTTGATGCCTCCTTATAGATGTAAATGTATGTGTTACTTCATAAATGAGTTTCAGATACCTTCTGAGAGTCCCTCTGTGAAACTACACTCCTGGAAATTGAAATAAGAACACCGTGAATTCATTGTCCCAGGAAGGGGAAACTTTATTGACACATTTCTTGGGGTCAGATACATCACATGATCACACTGACAGAACCACAGGCACATAGACACAGGCAACAGAGCATGCACAATGTCGGCACTACTACAGTGTATATCCACCTTTCGCAGCAATGCAGGCTGCTATTCTCCCATGGAGACGATCGTAGAGATGCTGGATGTAGTCCTGTGGAACGGCTTGCCATGCCATTTCCACCTGGCGCCTCAGTTGGACCAGCATTCGTGCTGGACGTGCAGACCGCGTGAGACGACGCTTCATCCAGTCCCAAACATGCTCAATGGGGGACAGATCTGGAGATCTTGCTGGCCAGGGTAGTTGACTTACACCTTCTAGAGCACATTGAGTGGCACGGGATACATGCGGACGTGCATTGTCCTGTTGGAACAGCAAGTTCCCTTGCCGGTCTAGGAATGGTAGAACGATGGGTTCGATGACGGTTTGGATGTACCGTGAACTATTCAGTGTCCCCTCAACGATCACCAGTGGTGTACGGCCAGTGTAGGAGATCGCTCCCCACACCATGATGCCGGATGTTGGCCCTGTGTGCCTCGGTCGTATGCAGTCCTGATTGTGGCGCTCACCTGCACGGCGCCAAACACACATACGACCATCATTGGCACCAAGGCAGAAGCGACTCTCATCGCTGGAGACGACACGTCTCCATTCGTCCCTCCATTCACGCCTGTCGCGACACCACTGGAGGCGGGCTGCACGATGTTGGGGCGTGAGCGGAAGACGGGCTAACGGTGTGCGGGACCGTAGCCCAGCTTCATGGAGATGGTTGCGAATGGTCCTCGCCGATACCCCAGGAGCAACAGTGTCCCTAATTTGCTGGGAAGTGGCGGTGCGGTCCCCTACGGCACTGCGTAGGATCCTACGGTTTTGGCGTGCATCCGTGCGTCGCTGCGGTCCGGTCCCAGGTCGACGGGCACGTGCACCTTCCGCCGACCACTGGCGACAACATCGATGTACTGTGGAGATCTCACGCCCCACGTGTTGAGCAATTCGGCGGTACGTCCACCTGGCCTCCCGCATGCCCACTATACGCCCTCGCTCAAAGTCCGTCAACTGCACATACGGTTCACGTCCACGCTGTTGCGGCATGCTACCAGTGTTAAAGACTGCGATGGAGCTCCGTATGCCACGGCAAACTGGCTGACACTGACGGCGGCGGTGCACAAATGCTGCGCAGCTAGCACCATTCGACGGCCAACACCGCGGTTCCTGGTGTGTCCGCTGTGCCGTGCGTGTGATCATTGCTTGTACAGCCCTCTCGCAGTGTCCGGAGCAAGTATGGTGCGTCTGACACACCGGTGTCAATGTGTTCTTTTTTCCATTTCCAGGAGTGTATTTACAAAGATAGGAAGAATCACATATATTAAATTGTACTGAATGAGCTACAATTGGACAAGAAAGCCCAGATTATTCATGTGTTTGAACCTTTAGGCTGCACCAATTGTGCTAATACTTAACTGTTAAAATTTTCCGAGTCCCTCTGGATGAAATGTGATGTTTTCAATGACATACGGCATTTGACACACACACACACACACACACACACACACACACACACACACACACACACAGAGAGAGAGAGAGAGAGAGAGAGAGAGAGAGAGAGAGAGAGAGAGAGAGACAGAGAGACAGAGAGAGAGAGAGAGAGAGAGAGAGAGAGGAGGGGTGGGAGGGGGGGGGGAGGTAGGGAGTGCTCTGTAGAAGGAAGGATGATGGGCATTTTGTTATTCTTTTCTAAGTGCCTGTCTACTGTTCAATGCCTCCTCTGTTTGGTGGATAGTGCTTTATGACCTTATAAATGTACAATGTTAATAAGTATTTAATATTTTTTAATAATTTTATTAGTTTGTTACACCTCATCACTCAACTTTTTATTTCGTTTTGAAGGCATTGCTTTTGTGTTTCAGCCTGATATATCTCAGAATGGAAGATTAGCTGAGGATGAAATGCTGAACTCTATTTGGAAATGGGTTGGTGTAGCTCAGTCTCTTGTTGAAGAAGGGGTTGTACGTGCAAACTGTGGCAGAATTCCTGGAATTAGGTAGGCCTATTGTTTGTTCATGGTAGTAGCTTTTTTTTTTTTTTTGCTTTTCTTTTCAGATGTGTCAGATGGTAATAAGGTGATGTTGATTGGAGTGTACTTTATAGATGCTTGTATAAATCTGCTTCTTCCTCTTCTTCACTTCAAGATCTAGGTTTTATTTTTTAAAGTGTTACACATGGTTTCAGATACTACTTATAAGTTTGTAAGTTTCTTCTTATGACTCTGTCTTTATTATTATTAAGTTCACAGTCATAAGTAAGTTAAAAAAAAGTTCTACCTTTATGTTCCAATGACTACTTTGGTTTTTATTAGCTTATTTTCACTCTCCGTTGGGTATTTTCAGTCCACATATTTCAGTGATCTGATAAAGGTGCTGTGTGAAACATTGCAGTCTGTTTTCAGTTTCTAGTTATAACATTTTCAGAATGCCGTTAAATATTTAAAAATTTTCTGCAATTACGTTTATACATGTGTCAATGTTTTGTTTACTAGTTCAATGATATCATTTATGTAAATGTTTAAAAAGTTAGGTGCACAGAGATGCCTTTTCTAGCTCTCTTGTTCATTGTTATTTATCCAGACTTCTCTATTCTTAAATACATTGCCATTTTTGTCCACTCATAAAGACTTTTCACCACCTTAACCAGTTGCTTTGGACAGTTTTGTTTTTCTGACATAGTCCATAATGAAATCAGTTTCATCAGAGAATTATACTACTGTTTGTCACAACCAAAATTTTACATTTGGTGTTTCATTTTGAGTAAGTCCGTTAATGTTGACTTCTGGTTCTAGCAGGTCATGAATGTTTATTTAAAATCACATTTTGTGACATTAAGGCTTAAACTGTTAGCAGTAAACCATCTATAGATCTGTTCAGCTATCATATGAGCTGTGCCTGGTAAGGTTGACAGACCCTTTGTTAGTATCATCAGCATACAAAATTTTTTGAAGAAGTCATTGGAAGATCTTTTATGCAGGTTAAGAACGATAGTCACCCCTGTACCAATCCTTGTGGGATCCCACATGTTATATTCCCCCTTTATATTAGTTTAAACTCTGTGATATGGTCTGCCAGGGAAGCTCTCTGCTTTCTCTTGTGAAGGTAAGCTTCCACCTGTGCAGTAGGGATACCATTGATGCCATAACACTATAGTGTACCATGTAGAATATTGTGATTTACAAAATTATGGACTTTGGCAAGGTCACAGAATAAGTCAATAGTAATTTTTTTGTTGTTTAGCTCTGGTAGAACTTAATTGAGAGTCTTGTATTGCTTTTTCCTGTACAGAAGCCAAGGCAGTTAACAAGCTCTGCCCAGTTAAATGACTCTGTATTCTATCATAAGCTACTTTCTCAAACACTGAAAAATTGGAATGAGTGCTAACAGGCCTGTAACAGGAGATGGTTTCCTTATCTCCAATTTTGTAGGTGGGTGAACCACAGCATATTTAAGTATGTCAGGGAATGTGCCCCAAGGCATTAATTGATTACAAAGATAGCTTATGTTAATCCTACCAAGTCAGCACAAGATTTTAATATCAAACTCCAAACATCATCATAGCCTGCAGAAACAACCTGTTAAATTTTGTAGTCTCTTTAGTGGTTGCACCTCTGAAACTTGTGTCTGTTGATGGTGCATGCAGTGTCTGCACAAGCAAATCTGATGTGTCTGCATTTGATCATTTATTAGTGCTTGCTTCCACTGCAAGGAAGTAATATTCGAATTTGGAAGTGTCACCATTTCTGACAGAGCTATTTTCTAGGATCTCAGTTTTATTTGCATTGTTAGTTTTCTTTAATTTTGTATAATAATGTACCAAATTATTTTTAGCGTGTTCTTGGAGTTCTTTTTTTGAGCTTAGTGCATAGTTCACTTGTTTTAATTACAGATTGTAGTGTTTTACAGTAATGTTGGTAATGGAGTTTCTGTTCATGACTACAGGCTGTCCTCTGAATTAGGCAGATATCTTTCTTTCTTGCACAAGATACTTTAGTTCCAGAAATTATCCATTCCTTATCCTGTTTCTGTTCAAATCTGACCTTTTTTTAAAGGGTTAAATTTTCTGCTTCGTAAATTTCACCACAATGTTCTTCCCATAGTTTCTCTCTAAACACCACAATTCAGCTGTTTTCTATGGTCCTGTGATATAGTGCTTTTCTTCTATGATTTGTACATAACTGGTCAGTATATTATATTGTTAACATATGACCACTACATTCAGGCAAACTATGAGCTATTAGTTTAACAGGTGAATCACTGCAAGTTGTTGTGTCTAAAACAGATTGTCAGTGGCTGTTGCACTATCTTTCAGTCCTCTTACAAGGGGACCACACTTGCTTGTCATCGCCAGTTTTGTCCAGATTTATGGTGTATGCAGTCTTGGCCAGAAATGAAAGTGACAGAAGTGGAAGTTGCAGATGGTCAAGTGTTTACAAAAAATATCATTTTTGATGTGAATTGGCTGAGGCATCAGCTATTTATGTTAGTGTATTTTCCATGCAGTGGTTGGCACAGCAGCAACTATTTTTAATTTTTACTTTATTTATACTGCAAAAAGCTAAAATGAAGCTCAGTATCTTCTTCTTTCGTTTCACCCTCTTTGGGGTACGCTGGATCAATCATTTCTTTGTGTGTTGTTCTTTTCTTAGGGCCCAGTATTTCTTCATTCTTTCTGATCTTCTTCTCCCCTCTTCTTCTGAGATGAAGGATTTGGACTTTTGTGTGGATTTGTCTTGGAACCTTATGTTTTCATCTTTAGTAATTAATTTAGCAGTTCGATCAATAAGTGAATTTTCTGAAATATTTAATTCCACTAGGTCTTTCTCAGTTTCTTTAAACCAGTTGGGCTTCGTTTTTCAGCTACGGAAGAAGTCAAAGATTTGTTTAGTTAATCTGTTGGAATTCATTCTGAGAAGATGACCATAAAAATTTATTCTCCTTTTTCGCATAGAATCTGAAAGTTTTTCAATTTTCTTGTAGAGAGTTTCATTTTTCATGTATATAATCTTATTGTCTTGAAATTTTGGCCCAATCATTATATTGTAGTTACTAATATTTTCATATAAGGCATGAAAACGAGAGGCAAAGGAAAATACGGGATTGCGGATAAATTTACAAGAAGTGATTTTAAGGTGTACATGGGAACTTCATGTATAAAATTAGGTACATTTTATTTCTTAATGGCTGATGATTTACTTTACAGTTGATGATGTGGACATATTGGCATGATATTGGTTGTAAAATAGGGGAAGCAATAATTTTCTCAGGATCTTGCACTCATTATAAATGCTATATTTTTACAGTTACTGGGTCGCTTTTAAAGTTTCTATTGAAAAATGAACTTGGTGTACATTGATAAAAGATTTTGTCTTGTCACATTGTTTGATAGAAAACCACACCTAATGCAGAGTTTCGCCAAATATTGGTGAGGATGGCTGGAGATGATGTACAGTGGAATGTATTGTAATGCACTCTTCTCAGTGTTTGATTTCTGTGTAATTTATTTGTGATCCCAAAATTTACTTTGCCTTTCCTTTTCATGCAGTTATGGAAATACTATATATTTAGCGTTATTTCAGTTTGTTTATGGGGTAAGTAACAATTGCAAATAAAAAAATAAAAAATGACGTTTCCACGTAGGCACTTAACCCCCTGACCCTCAGATCACTATTCTGTAATCTACTCACTGCACCAACTGCTGCCTGGAAACTGTGCTAGAACTAATGTAAATGGCTCATGCCTCGCCCGACATATGCCAAAAATGCTATTTTTTACTAAATGTTTGGCCATCTGGAGCTCTTACGTCTGTTACTTCCATTTCTGGCCAAGCCCTGCATTTACCATAAATTTGGAAAAAATTGGTGTTAATGAAAGATGCCTCCTTGTTAGATAAGTTTACTGTTGCAATTAATCCAAAGCTAAACATAAAAAGCTCTTAAGTGCTCTCAATTTGTACTAACTGAAAGAAAATCATCATTAAAATCTCCTCAAATACTGATTCTGCAGTTAAGTTTGCGTAACCTCATTAAAAATGTCTCTGGCTGCTTTATGAGATTTAAGATGCTTCCTACTTGTCAGCTGTAAAATGTCCGTGCTTCAAGGTTGTGAGTTTTCTGATTGACTATTGCAGCACAGCATTCAGAGAGCTTTGTTGAAGGGTCAGAAACATCACTCCATTTTTTTACATGTATAACCTATGTTCATTTCCTTTTACTGTTTCTGAGGTAGTACAATGTTTGCTTGTATCTGTCAAGATTAATCTTTTCAGTTTCAGTGATTTGTATGTGATGTTCTGATATGCACTTCAGATCTGCAGACATTTCGTCTGCCCTATAATTGTCTTGTATGTGTCTGAGCAGTTCATCTTTTTAGGTTTCTATACCTTAGCTGGTAAAAACAGAACCCACATAGGATCACATTGTGGTCCACTTGTCTGTCTGCCTGCCTGTCTGTCTGTCTGTCTGTCTGACTGTTAAGATCCCTTTTTCTGAGTAACAAGTAATGCCACATTATAAGGACTATGATATCCTGGTGATGTGAAAAATTTGAGCTTCTAATTCCATGCGGTCAAAAGATATGGCCATTTATGATACAGACTTCAGTGCTTGTAAACTCACTCATCAAAACCTATAGGGTGCTTCCCATTGACCTAGAATCATGAAATTTGATGACAAGTAAGGCTTCACAGAAAAAAAAAAAAAAAAAAAAATTGTGAAAATTGTTACAGTGGAACTTCGATTTTACAGTTTCTTATTTTACGTTTTTCGTGATTCTATGCCACAAATTCGTAGCCCCTATGAAAAACCCATAAGCCCAATGCTAAAAATTCCCTGTTCTTATGTTTCTTTGTAGTAAAGTTAACTCGATTCTTTGTTCTTACTTGACATCTCACTTGCTTTTGTCTCGTTTTCTTCCTATTGACACTTGATGTGACTGAACGAGTTATAAGTGGCTTAAAAGACAGACAGTTTGCACTGTGGGTGATGGCACACTTAATATTTCAGGTAGTTGCGGAGAGGAGAGGCATGAGAGAGGAAATTTTGATGTAATTCACGATTGGCATTGCCAACACGAGGTGCAACGTTTAGCTTCACCATGCAGTGATGATGGATTGTGTAGGTTTCACATTATTTTTTGCAGGAACCCATATAATCATGATGTGATAGTGCTGTGAAGACAACCAGAAACAAGGCTATTGATTTGTTGATCGCTATAGTGTCAAGTTGACATTGACAAATCAATGAATGGGTTAGTGGCAGGAGAATGTCATTTGTAGCAAGAACTCCTTGGGGAATATGTTTATGGCTGCACAATGTGTGAAATAGCGAAATATTTGTGACGAGGAAGAATATGAATATTATTGCTCATTGTTCCATTTGCAGCAATTTCAGCTGTTGTCTTGGGTTCCTGCCTAACCACACACTTGGAAATCACCACATATTTGGAAATAAACAGCAAAGTATTTGTGACAAGGAATGAAATGGATTTTATTGCTGCTCGTTTCACTTGCATGAATATAACCTGTTCTCCTAGGTTTCTGCGTAACCCCACAAGCGGAATTCACTACACATTCGGAAATAAACAGCCAAATATTTATTTCATCCTTCTTTCTCTAACCACACAGAAATGTTTAACAACATCGAATATTGCAGACCATATTGTGTTATGGTTGTAACGAATGTGATAACAAAGCTAAATTGAGGGGGGTTGGCGGGCAGGTAGTGAGTGCAAACATACAATGGGCATTCAACAAGTTTTAAAAAGTTTTGCTCAGTCGTCTCTAATTATTTTTATTTTTTGCAGAAGGAGAATGAAATTTTTTGTGAACATACTTGGAACATTTAGCTATACATTGAGCCTACTCAATGTAGCCTGCATCAACTGTGACGCATCTGGCCCAACGTTCTTTCCATACTGTAAATGCACTTTGATAAAATTCTGGGGATTGACTTTTACACCATCGCTTGACACAGGAAATAAGGTGTTTCTCACTATCAGATGTTTTACCGGGCAGGTGGGTCTTCAGACAACCAAAGAGGTAAAAGTCAGATGGAGCCAAGTCCGGACTGTAGGGAGGATGAGGAACAATTTTCGAACCCATTTTCCTGATTTTCTCATGCATCATAAAGGCTGTATGAGGTTTGGCATTGTCATGGTGTAGTCTGATGAGCTGACCCTGAAGCTGTGGTCTGTTTGTCTTGATGGCACGTCGCAGCTTGTCCAGTGACAAACAGTAACAGTCCTGGTTAATTGTGGAGCTAGGTTCCAAAAAGTCAATGAAAATGACACCACACTGATCCCAGAAGAAGGAGGCCATCACCTTTTGGCCTGCTGTTCATGAAAGTCTAGATTTCTTCTTCCAAGGGGAACCTGGATGATGCCACTCCATGGATTGGGTTTTGCTCTCAGGTTCGGGCAAAAACAACCATGTTTCATCCTGGGTAATGATGCCGTCAAAACACTGTTTCCACTCTTCAGTAAAAGTCTTCATGAGACCCTCGCATCATGAGGATAGAACTGCAATTGCATTGGTCAGACTGGAAGCTTCTAGCAAGTAGTTGTGCAGTAGCCTCTTACAAATAGCATTCATATGCAAACCATACTTTGTATAGTGTGACCAAACAATTTCTGTCCTCCTCTTTATTAGTTATCCAATCTACTCTTCAATCTTCAGCATTATTCTGTAGCCCATCTTTTCAAAGTCTTTTATTTTCTTCTTACCTGTGTTGCTTATTGCCTATGTTTCACTTCCACATGAGGCTACAAACCAGACAACTAATTTCAGAAAAGACTTTATAATATTTAAGTTTATGTTAGATGTTAACACGTATCAATTTTTTAGGAATGTTTTCTTGCTGTTCCCAGTTTGCTTTTTATATCCTCTTTATTTGGACTACAGTCAGTTGGTTTGCTGTCAAGAGCAAAACTTGTCTGTTGCTTTTGGTGGCTCATTTGCTAATCTAATCCCCTCAGCCTCAACTGATTTAATGCCCTTACACTCCATTACCATTATCATACTTTTAAAGATTTTTATTGTATAATCTATTTTCAAGACGCAATCCATTCCATCAACTTATCCCTCAAGTACTTTGATGTCTCAAAACAGAGTTTGAGTTATTGGCAGACCACAAGGTTGCTATCTCTTCTCTCTGTACTTAAATGCATTTTCGAAATTACTCCTTGGTTTTATTGCTTGATGCTTAAGAGTACAGACTGAATAATTATAATTGAAACTATGATGTCATGATTCATCATAATGTCCAGCGAGAAAACTAAAAGTATTTACTCTGCAATATTACATTCAAGCAGCCTTGCCTCTTAATTTCAATGTACTTTTTGGGCACTTTTGTTCTCGTGCATAAATATGCTGTGAGTGTAATTGTATAGGACCAGATGAAGTGGATGAGAGAGAAGTTGTTAAGGTTGTGAAGGAATGAATAGAATGAAAATAGGATGTCTTGGCCCTGAGTCGAGATCATGAAGATGTCATCAGTGAATCTGAACCAGACTAGGGGTTTGGTTTTTTGGGAGGTTAGGAAGTTCTTCTCTAGATGGCTCACAAACAGGTTGGCATAGAAGGGTTCCATGTGGGTGCCCATGGCTGTGCCACAGGTTTGTGTGTATATCTTCCCTTTAAAGGAGAAACAGATATGTGTCGGGATGGATGTAGTTGGTAAGATCTATGAGGAATGAGGTAGTGGTTTTGGAGTCCGAAGGACGTTGGGAGAGGTTGTGTTTCACAGTGGCAAGACCTGGGCATGAGGAATGTTGTGTATAGGTACGTGGCATCAGCAGTAATGAGTATGGGTACAGGAGGTAAAGGGGTGAGGATGGTGGAGAGTCAGTGAATGAAGTGGTTAGTATGTTTGAAGTGAGAGGCTAGGTTTTGCACATTTGGTTGGAGGTGTTGGTCAACAAGAGCAGAAATTCTTTCAGTAGGAGCACAATAACCGGCTACAATGGGGTATCCAGTATTATTGTATTGGATATTAGGGAGCATTAAGATGGTTGATGCGAAATGTGATTCTCAGGTAATCCATCACTTCTTTGCTCTTCATTTTCAGAGCAGTGTGGTCCCATCAAATAAATTGAGATGTCCCATATTTTTGTTGTAGCTTTCAATAATTTATGATCTTTTGCTGCTGATATACATTCTTTCTTTGTCCCTCTCTTGCACTGTCCCACAGGCATTTTTCCTTTTCCAGATGATGCAAGGATGATGCTGGTTTGTTGTCAAATCATTTGCCAAAAGAAATCTGTCCATTTCCTCATATGGAAAGCTCTGTTGCACCATGCCCTGTCTTTGCTCATTTCATTATCAGGCTGTAGCTTACTCTCAGCTGGGATTCTGCTTCTTTGCACTGTTCAGTTGCCTGATAACTTCACTGAGAATGAAGACAGTCCATCAGCTCAGTGAATCTAAAGTATCTGGCCCTGTAACTAATACAAAACCTGTAAAACCTCATCACAGTGCAACCTGCAGGCAATTTTGTTTGTCCATTCCTAATTTTCTTTTATTATTACAATTATCTTTATTTTTATTATTATTATTATTATTATTATTATTATAGCTGCTTCCCTTATTATCTCTCAATCATAGCGAAACATGCCAAACTGATAGCAAATTACTGCTGAAAATTTACAATTGAACAACCTTTGTATGCGATATAAATCCACTGTGTAGCATACAACACACGTGTAAAATTCATAGTACAAAATAGTGGAAAGTACTGTCTTAGTACTGCGAAGAGTTAATATTCCATTAACAGTCTGTCGACAATAAAATACTATTGGTTCTGTGTAGATAGGACACGAATAAAATAATGGAAACACACACTTATTGGGGCTTGACATCATTTCACTATTCTTCCATTGCGTACATTAAGGAAACAGTGACTAACTTCGATGACTGACAGTGCTGAGCACTGAAGCGTGTTGCAGTAGGTAGTGACACATTATGGAAGGTGAGCAAAGTATTAGCACATGTATCTTTGTCATTAACATGGGTTCTGTATAGGGTAATTCTAAATTAGTTACCTAACAGTAACATTAAATAACACAGATTTACTTGCTTGAAATAATTCATTGTCAGTTCTGAGAGTGACAGAGCATCAAGTCTCTTTCTACAAATGTTCCATGTGGCTTCCTCTTGTTATACAGCATATATCCCATATGTACAAAATTTCTTCTCTGATGCACAGGAGCATGCCCATGGGCAGCACTGACCTTTCTCTCGATGTGCCACTCAACCTGTTTCAACAAATTGATCATACAATAGTTTTGTAGTCGTTGCCTGAGACAGAGCTTTGTGATACTCTTTTCTGTAGCTTCTTCTTGCAGCAATTGGTGATGGCATTTTGTGGTACCCCAAGCAATACTTAGCATGTTCCACATCACAGTGTGTCTCCATTCTTACTGTGGTCACACACTATTTCCACTTAATGAGAGAACAGAGCGACATTAGGAGGCATAGGATTGAAACTTGAGAACATAACACAAGTTTGAAGAGCTCCTGAAATTGTTTATTGTTACTTTTAGGTAATTAATATAGAATAACCCCATATGCTTATAAAAGTTACCAGTTTTGTGTGTCATATATGACACAAGGAAAGCAAAAACTTTAATGTCATCTATTTTAAGTATATACCATCTAGTAATATATGTCAAGCCTCTACATCCCCACATCAGAAGTCTCGTAACTATTATCTGTTCGTCACTACTTTAAGTTGAACAATGTAGAAAAACACACACACACACACACACACACACACACACACACACACACGTATGCACACCAATCATCACACTTTTTGCAGAACACATTATTTTTTTTTAATTCAATAAGAGTTGTTTGTTTTATCCTTCCAGCATATTTTTATACAGAAATTAACAATCTAGTTGGTTGATGTTTGATAGAATTCATTCATCTATATTCCAAGAGGAAAAGTAGAGCCTGATGGTATCAATTCCTTATACAGAGGCTGTGAAATATGGTGCAGTGGCCACTTCTTCTTCATTATTGTATTTATCATTGTTACCACCACCTCCTACCTCACAGTGTTCTTTCACTAGTATTTCACACATCTCACATACATGTAAGTCAAAATCTAAATGCAGCAGCCCATTACAAACAGTATTGTAAGGTGCTTAAAAATGTTATTAGGAAGGCAAAAAGTATGTGGTATGCAGATAGAATAGCTAAGTCTCAGGATAAAATTAAAACCATATGGTCAGTCGTAAAGGAAGTTGATGGTCTGCAGAGACAGGTCGAGGATATAGAATCAGTGCGTAGTGGGAATGTCCGTGTTACTGATAAGTTGCATATATGTACAGTATTTAATAATCACTTTCTGAATATAGCAGGTGAACTAAATAGAAACCTAGTCCCAACAGGGAATCATATAGCGCTCTTAGAAAAAAGTGTTCCGAGACTGTTACCTGAAATGCTCCTCCATGATACTGACAAGAGGGAGATTGAGTTAATAATTAAATCATTAAAGACCAAGAACTCTCATGGATATGACGGGGTATCTAGCAGAATACTGAAGTATTGTTCTATGTATGTTAGCCCAGTTCTCAGCCATATCTGTAACTTTTCCTTTAGGAGTGGTCAGTTTCCTGACCGATTAAAGTACTCGGTAGTGAAGCCACTTTATAAAAAGGGAGACATTGATAATGTTGACAATTGTAGACCTATTTCTATGCCATCAGTGTTTGCTAAAGTTATCGAGAAGGTTGTATATACAAGGTTACTGGAGCATTTAAATTCACATAATTTGCTGTCAAATGATCAGTTTGGTTTTAGAAATGGTTTAACAACTGAAAATGCTATATTCTCTTTTCAATGTGAGGTTTTGGACGGATTAAATAAAAGGTTGTGAACGCTAGGTGTTTTCTTTGATTTAACGAAGGCTTTTGCCTGTGTTGACCACAAAATATTACTGCAGAAGTTGGACCATTATGGAGTAAGGGGAGTAGCTTACAATTGGTTCGCCTCTTACTTTAAGAACAGAAAGCAGAGGGTAATTCTCCGCAATATTGAGAGTGGTAGTGATGTTCAGTCCCAATGGGGCATTGTTAAGTGGGGCGTTCCCCAAGGGTCGGTGCTGGGGCCACTGCTGTTTCTTATTTATATAAATGATATGCCTTCTAGTATTACAGGTGATTCAAAAATATTTCTGTTTGCTGGTGACACCAGCTTGATAGTGAAGGATCTTGTGTGTAATATTGAAACAGTAACAAACAATTTAGTTCATGAAATAAGTTCGTGGCTTGTGGAAAATAATTTGATGTTAAATCACAGTAAGACTCAGTTTTTACAGTTTCTAACTCACAATTCAACAAGAACCGATATTTTGATCAGACAGAATAGGCATATTATAAGCGAGACGGAACAGTTCAAGTTCCTAGGCGTTCGGATAGATAGTAAGCTGTTGTGGAAAGCCCATGTCCAGGATCTTGTTCAGAAGCTAAATGCTGCTTTATTTACCATTAGAACAGTATCTGAAATAAGTGACACTTCAACACGAAAAGTAGTCTACTTCGCATATTTTCATACGCTTATGTCGTATGGTATTATTATTTGGGGTAATTCTTCTGATTCAAAAAGGGTATTTTTGGCTCAAAAACGGGCTGTTCAAGCTATATGTGGTGTAAGTTCGAGA
Source organism: Schistocerca piceifrons (assembly GCF_021461385.2). Taxonomy (NCBI): domain Eukaryota; kingdom Metazoa; phylum Arthropoda; class Insecta; order Orthoptera; family Acrididae; genus Schistocerca; species Schistocerca piceifrons. The sequence continues at coordinate 1,019,496,921 of NC_060138.1, read as the reverse complement.
ACGTCTTGTCGACCCCTATTCAAAAATCTGGGAATTCTGACATTGCCCTCACAGTATATATTTTCTTTAATGTCGTTTGTTGTTAGCAATATTAGCCTATTCCCAAGAGTTAGCAGCTTTCACTCAGTTAATACTAGGCAGAAATCAAATCTGCATGTAGAATGCACTTCCTTGACTCTTGTGCAGAAAGGAATGCAGTATTCTGCTGCTTCCATTTTCAATAAGCTAGCACAAGAACTCAAAAATTTTAGCAGTAGCCCAAACTCTTTTAAGTCTAAACTGAAGAGTTTCCTCATGGCTCACTCCTTCTATTCTGTCGAGGAGCTCCTGGAAGAGCTAAAAAATTAAGCAATTCCAGTGTTACATTGTTGATTTTCTTCATTTAAGCTTACGACTTGTCACCTGAATATGTTTTTTTATATTTCATTTTATCTATTTCTAATATCGTGTTATAATTTTGTGTATTGACTCGTTCCATGACCATGGAGACTTCTCCTTAATTTGGTCCCACGGAACAATAAATAAATAAATAAATAAAAGGTCATCATCAAAGTAAACAAACTCCTGGAATGTCACATTTTCAGGAACATCTGTGATTCTACTCTATTCTTGTTCTGGAGCAATGTCATCTTTAGCAGCAACTGATGTACCAAAACCAGCTTTTGTGAAGCAATTTAACACAATCTGTTGTGCTTCACAGCTCCGGACAGCAATAAACGTATGCATGGCCTGTAGAATTTTGAGTTTCATCACTTCTTTCCTTTCAAGGAATGTAATTCACTGTTGGACAACTGCTACTCTGTATGTGGCTTTAACAGAGTGTACTATGCCCAGGTCCAGAGGCTGCAGATGACTTGCACAGTTTGGTGAAATGAACACAACATTTACATTCCTCAGAAATGATTTTCCTTGGATGTACAGGGCATCAATCAGTAAGTACTATTTTCCTACCTGCTACACCAATCTTCACATCTAAACACCTGAGAAATTTTTGTAAAGGTATCTGACATCACCCGGGCATTGCCGTTTTACTCGTAAGTAAAAGAGGCATTTTTCTGGGAGTTTTACATTTCTGTGTTATCAGTGGAACACAACATTTACAAATTTCACATATTCACAAGTACCTTTACCTTTAATCCATATAAAAACAGTTTCATTAATAGATATCTTACGTCTATTACGTGTATACAAGGAAAAGGGTGAGGGTGACATATATGTTGATTTGCCAAAGTCTTTATTAGCATTTTCAGTAACATGATATGTTCGGTATGCAATGATGTCACGATCAACAAAGCTTTCCAGTCCGGATACATTGGGTACGCCTGTTCCACCACGTACAACAGCGACTGTTAGCCATCCATTTCCGTGGGTAAACGAATCATTGATGTCAATGCTGAAGTTCAGTCTGCATCCACAAAAGACTGCAGGTCCGTCCAGTAGAGCGTGTGCAGCGACAGATTTGATCGTATTCTTTTTCTTGTCGGCGGCAGATGTGGTCATTTCAACGTCTTCAATTGTTTTATATATAGTCTGTCTTGCACGACGACGGCGACTATATCTTCTGTCGTCGTGGTGCAAGACAGACTATATATAAAACAATTGAAGACGTTGAAATGACCACATCTGCCGCCGACAAGAAAAAGAATACGATCAAATCTGTCGCTGCACACGCTCTACTGGACGGACCTGCAGTCTTTTGTGGATGCAGACTGAACTTCAGCATCGACATCAATGATTCGTTTACCCACAGAAATGGATGGCTAACAGTCGCTGTTGTACGTGGTGGAACAGGCGTACCCAATGTATCCGGACTGGAAAGCTTTGTTGATCGTGACATCATTGCATACCGAACATATCATGTTACTGAAAATGCTAATAAAGACTTTGGCAAATCAACATATATGTCACCCTCACCCTTTTCCTTGTATACACGTAATAGACGTAAGATATCTATTAATGAAACTGTTTTTATATGGATTAAAGGTAAAGGTACTTGTGAATATGTGAAATTTGTAGGAGATTGTACATTGTATTTTCACAAATAAATTGAATTGTAGCGTAGCCCTGAATTCTGTAGCGTAGCTGAGAACCGGGGCGCGTACATCTCGAATCTGTCGACATAGAGTATGCAACAGCATGTTACGTCAGCTCTCTGAGCGCTTGACCTTTGACCCCGCCGATAAGGCGGCTCAAGGCCATTTTGGCAGCGCGCCAGCTCCCGAATACTGACAAGCAGTGGAGGCAACTTTTCCTTTCCACCACTATTTTCGTACAATAGTACACACATTTTTTCTTTACATTTTTATCTCTCTGTCATTTTTCTCCATTAGTGGAACATGTTTTGCAGGAAGTAAATAGCAATGATGTCACGATCAACAAAGCTTTCCAGTCCGGATACATTGGGTACGCCTGTTCCACCACGTACAACAGCGACTGTTAGCCATCCATTTCCGTGGGTAAACGAATCATTGATGTCGATGCTGAAGTTCAGTCTGCATCCACAAAAGACTGCAGGTCCGTCCAGTAGAGCATGTGCAGCGACAGATTTGATCGTATTCTTTTTCTTGTCGGCGGCAGATGTGGTCATTTCAACGTCTTCAATTGTTTTATATATAGTCTGTCTTGTGTCAAAAATGTCTCTGGGCTTGTAAACCTGTATCAATCTTGGCAATGTGATGTTCTTCCAATGATGTTCTTAGCCTGTTTGTGTCCATAGCCTTCCTTTGTCCACCTACACTCTTAAGTAAGAGATTATGATTTTTTTTAAAGTGGTCAAACCAGCTACTGGACACACTGAAATTTTCAACTTTGAACTTTAGGAGTATTTAACAAGTCTTTTCTTGCTGCATGTTTCCACCTTAGGAATGCAGCCACTTCTCATTTCTGGAAAACATTTTAAAAGATTATTTTCCTCAACATGGATGTTGATACTTGAATGTTCTTGCTTTTGAATCCAGAGGAAACACTTGCTTTGAAATTTGACAACACTTCCTTAAGTTTGAGTATGACACACTCCGAAGACAGTGCTAAATTGTACTTCTTTGCTTTGCTGGAAAGTCATGGATGTTCGTCAGCTTTTGCTGAGTCATAAGCTTCTACATTTACATGCCATAACTCCAAGAAGGTGGGAATTTAAGGAGACAGGACCTGGATAAACTGACTAAACCAGAGATTGTACAGAGTTTCAGGGAGAGCATAAGGGAACAATTGACAGGAATGGGGAAAAGAAATACAGTAGAAGGAGAATGGGTAGCTTTGAGGAATGAAATAGTGAAGGCAGCAGAGGATCAAGTAAGTAAAAAGGCGAGGGCTAGTAGAAATCCTTGGGTTACAGAAGAGATACTGAATTTAATTGATGAAAGGAGAAAATAAAAAAATGCAGCAAGTGAAGCAGGCAAAAAGGAATACAAACGTCTCAAAAATGAGATCGACAGGAAGTGCAAAATGGCTAAGCAGTTATGGCATGAGGACAAATGTAAAGATGTAGAGGCTTATCTCACTACGGGTAAGATAGATACTGCCTACAGGAAAATTAAAGAGACCTTTGGAGAAAAGAGAACCACTTATATGAATATCAAGAGCTCAGATGGAAACCCAGTTCTAAGCAAAGAAGGGAAATCAGAAAGGTGGAGGGAGTATATAGAGGGTCTATACAGGAGCGATGTTCTTGAGGACAATATTATGGAAATGGAAGAGGATGTAGATGAAGATGAAATGGGAGATATGATACTGCGTGAAGAGTTTGACAGAGCACTGAAAGACCTAAGATGACACAAGGCCCTGGGAGTAGACAACATTCCATTGGAACTACTGACGGCCTTGGGAGAGCCAGTCCTGACATACTCTACCATCTGGTGAGCAAGATGCATGAGACAGGCGAAATACCCTCAGACTTCAAGAAGAATATAATAATTCCAATCCCAAAGAAAGCAGGTGTTGACAGATGTGAAAATTACCGAACTATCAGTTTAATAAGTCACAGTTGCAAAATAGTAACGCGAATTCTTTACAGACGAATGGAAAAACTGGTTGAAGCTGACCTCGGGGAAAATCAGTTTGGATTCCGTAGAAATGTTGGAACACGTGAGGCAATACTGACCGTACGACTTATCTTAGAAGAAAGATTAAGGAAAGGCAAACCTACGTTTCTAGCATTTGTAGACTTAGAGAAAGCTTTTGACAATGTTGACTGGAATACTCTCTTCCAAATTCTGAAGGTGGCAGGGGTAAAATACAGGGAGCGAAAGGCTATTTACAATTTGTACAGAAACCCGATGGCAGTTATAAGAGTCGAGGGACATGAAAGGGAAGCAGTGGTTGGGAAGGGAGTGAGACAGGGTTGTAGCCTCTCCCCGAAGCTATTCAATCTGTATATGGAGCAAGCAGTAAAGGAAACAAAAGAAAAGTTCGGAGTAGGTATTAAAATCCATGGAGAAGAAATTAAAACTTTGAGGTTCGCCGATGACATTGTAATTCTGTCAGAGGCAACGAAGGACTTGGAAGAGCAGGTGAACGGAATGGACTGTGTCTTAAAAGGAGGGTATAAGATTGTAATGGATCTGGGAGATGTGTTATTTTCTACCGGATTTGTCGATACCAAATTATAAATGTTTTCTTATATTTTTGTCAGAATTTTTTTATTGTAATTTGCCTTATTATATGCTAATTTACTTATATTTTTGAGAGTGAAAGCATATTGATTACTATTAGTAAATGTGACGAAGAATATCAAAGAGACTGGTTACAAGTGGAAGCTTGTGTGTTGTGCAAAATGTCTTTGACGCTGGAGTCGTCTTTGACTGTAGTCAGTCGGCAGTGAACTCTTGGTGTGTGTTGATGGTAGAACAGTGTGCAGGTCGCCGTCAAAATAATTTGCTAGTGAACAGGAAAAAATTTATTATCTTACTACTTTTTCTATATAAACTTTAAGAAGAAACCACATTTGAAGAAATGGTATTTGAAGCACCAAAAATGAGGCAAATGCATTGAACCAGGTCATTTCTGCAGCCGACAAAATTGCATTGTGGAATCATACTTCCACTAGACAACTGAAGCCAAGACAAATATCGCCTTGTAAACATTTTACGGAAAAGGCACTGTCACGAAATATGCCAAATTTAAGTAAATAAAAAATAGTGAGCATATTTTAACTGGGGGCTCAGCCGGGATACCATATTTCAACTGGGGTCTGTAGCCGGGATATTGTGTTCACGTGATCTTCAACAGTGCTACGAAGAAGAAAATTTTTGTGTGTTAATACCAGTTTTCAGAATGTGTGTTACAGTATTTGTGTTCATCGGGAAGTAAAAGTTTTGGAGAAGTGTTTTGGCAAAAAATATAATTTTCGATAGAAGAAAAAATTTCAAGAATTTTGGTCAACAATCACATGGATGGAAAACGTGGATTTGCAACAGTAGAAGAATGTTCCAGATAAGTCATGAAACCCTCGTATTTTGTTAAAACAATATTTTTATCTTGTTTTGTATTGTTGTGTATAAATTTTTTTTTCTTCACTATGACTTACGAGATTTTCGAGAGTATTGTGCCTAAAGTAGAAAGTAGTAATTTAATAGACTTCAAAAATCAGGACAGGTCAATTGAAACAGAAAGAACCGATCAATTTGATTTAAAAAGTTTTCTTGTAAATTTCACTTAAGAAATAAATCAGTTGACGACAATAGGACTTACTGGGATGAAAAAACTGATAACATTTTGTTGCAAGTCCAAGCAGTCAATACCCAAGTGGGTGATCTTTCGAACAGAGTTGGCAGTGTTGAGGAAAAATTGAATCTGTGGAAGGAAAAGTAAATGAAATTGATGCTAAATTGAGCGATGAAATTAATACTGTAATAAATGAGTTACTGGCAGATAGGGAAAGAAATTTAATTGATTTTAATGAGATAAAAGGGGAAATTACAAATTTGGATGAGAGCACAAAGGTTTTAGTAAAAAATGTACAACAAGAAACTGACAATCGCTTGGTTACTCTAGAAAGAAAAGTAGAGTCCAATGAGTTAGAAAACAAAAAAATCGGTCAAAGAAATTAGCGAAAAAATTGAAAGTTTTGACATTGAATTTCAAAGCAAAAATCACAATGTCAACACATGCAATCTTGTATCTAATATTCCAGTGAAGCACTTTTCGGTAGGTGGACCCTTACATCCCGTTGATTTTATACAGTATTGTAAGGATTGTTTTTTACCTCTCTCACCAGATGATATGAAAATTAAATTTGTGAAAAAATTCTTGGAAGGGGAAGCTTTGACTTGGGCAAACCAGATTGTAACTGTGGGGATGACCTTCTCAGAATTTGAATCAAAATTTCTGGAAAATTTTTGGGATGATCTTAAACTAGAATCAAAAGTGAATTTTTGAATGGGAGAAACTATAGAGAATCAGATGAGAGCATGGAACAATTTTGCAAAAGTGAACTTCAAAAACTTATTCATTTAACAAAACCTTTAGATGACTTGATCAAAATTGATACCTTAAAGAGAAGATTGCCATCAGCAATGCAGTTGAGTTTAGTTCATTGTCCTGATAGTAATGTTGAGCAGTTTCTCAATTATATTGAAAAGTTGGATAGGGTAACAACAAGAACACACAGTGGGTTTACTCAGAAAGGTAATGGTCCAAATTGGGGAAATGATAACTTTCAAAAAAGGGAACAAAACAATAATCATGGCGTCAGTCAAAATTCAGGGGGATGTAACAATTTTCGAAAGAAGGACCATAATTTTCATCCAAAACAAGAACAACATTTTCGCGGAAACAATCAGCAAAATAGAGAACACTTTAAGGATCAAAATCACAGAAATTTTGCTAGAGATCAGTACAATAGAAACTACCAACAATCAGGTAATGTTTGGCATAGGAATGGGAACAGAAATGTTGATCAGAGACATTGGCAGAACCACAATCAGCAGTTCAAACAGGAACCAGTTGTAATTCAGGAAATAAAAAACGAGTAGAAGGTCCTCAGGGTTGAGACAGAAGGTGAGCATGATGAAAGGACCAATGGATGTGACTATCATAAACCCAAACATGACAGTTCCAAACCTAAGCTATAACATGAGGTTATTAGTTGTTACTTATTGAAAAAATTTCAAGAGGAAAATAATGGTGATATTGATAAAGATATAATTTTCAGTAAACAAGAACATACAGCAGATAAAAGTAATTGTGATTCATTTAATTTGACAGAGTTTTACACTTGAGCAGAAAAGAACAACACTTTGTCAGATGATGTAATTTGTAGTAGTTCAGAGAGTGTGTGAATGAAAGAGAGAATGCATGCTGTGAGAATGAAAATATTGGTGAAAGGGATCTGGTAACTTCAGAAAGGGGAAATAATATTTTAGGGGATAATTTGAATGTGTATGACCTGAATATGTATAATGATAATGATGTTGATGATAAAGTTGATAATGATGGTAATGGTATTGATGATGATGTTGAGGAAAGGTGTTTCATTAGTTTAAATTGGGAGTTGGGTATACACATGGTTGAAAATGGATTAAATAGTGAGAATATTATAGAAATTCCCAGGGATGTTACCAGGATGAATAAGGTTCACAAGCAGGGTGTATGTGGAAGTGTGAATTCTGATGTTGGTAAAGAACCTGACTACACAAATAATGATGACACATGTATAACTTCTAGCCTAAGTGAAACGTTTACAGATACTAATGACACACACACATTTCTTATGAATCTATGGCTGAACAGTAAAACTATTTCTTTTGACAAGAACTTTAGGAAGATGCTTATTAATGTATGTGAAACTATATGTCCTGAGTGGTGGAAAAATATGAGATATTTCATTTTTGAAAAGCTGAAGGATAAGTACTTCAATAGTATACAATGTGATTTGGATGAAAATTCTTGGCTATTTGGGTTAATAGAGAGTACTAATGACAATTTTGTATCTTGTGCAAATTTTATAACTGTGACATATCATACATATAATGGTATACCATATGATTCTGATAAAATTAGGTTTGGGGAAATTGAAAGTGATTTATTACATGAGGATACAGGTTCTGAGAAAAGTGATCAATTTTGCAGTCCTTATATAAAAGTTCAAATTGGGTCATGGATTGGTAAATGTTTAATTGATACAGGAAGTGAGATCGCGGGACTATCTGCAAGGTTAAGCAAGAAATTGAAAGCGGGGAAAGATTACGTTGAAATGCCAGTTGTTGGGCTAAAGATAAAAGGTGCTACTGGGAAGAGCAGTAAATTGGTAAAAAGCCAGGTTTTAGTGACATTTTTAATTGAAGGCAAGTTGTTCACACATGGCTGTTTTGTAATTCAGGAATTTAATGAAGATTTTCTTTTGGGCATGAATTGGATAGTAAAAGTAAATACAGCATTTGATTGGGTTGGAAGAAAGCTTTTGATAGAAACTAGTGAAAGGGAATACATCCAGACAAAAATTGTGAACACACTTGGTGATCAGAGTAATGGAAACTTTGACAGTATCAATTTACTAAAAGAAAATAGATTGGAGAACATTGAAATTCGTAGATTTGATACTGATGAAGTTGAATTTGGGAATTTAGTAAATTTGAAAATTCCAGAAACACAAAATTTATCTGGGGAGCAAAAACAACAGTTAGAAAATCTGCTGTGGGAATACAATGATGTTTTTAGTGACATACCTGGTAGGGTAAAGGGTTATCAGTGTGAGCTTCAGGTAAAACCTCATGAACCATTTTTCATAAAACCATTCAGTATTGCAATATCAAAAAGACCTGCTGTCGAGAAAGAGCTGAAAAAGATGGAAGGATGTAATATAATAGAAAGGAGTATCAGTGCATATAATAATCCTTTAGTAGTTGTTTCGAAAAAAGACAGTGGAGTAAGATTGGTTTTGGACTGTAGACACTTAAACAAAATTTTGTTCAGACAGACAGACCATCTCGAAAATATTGATGAGTTACTCTATAAATTTACAGATATAAAATATGTCAAGTTTGGATCCAACCTCGAGTTTTCATCAGGTACCACTTTCGGTTAATTCTAGAAAATTTACTGCTTTCTTGTACAATGGTAAGAGTTACCAATATTGTGTTATGCCATTTGGGTTAAATTCTTCTGTTTCAGAATTTATAAGAGCTTTGAATCATGTACTGGGGCAAGAACTTGCGTCTAAACTGATAATTTATGTAGATGACATTGTGGTTACAGGGCAAAATTGGGAGGAACATTTTTCAATTTTGAAGTCAGTTTGTGAAAAACTTAGAAAAGGGGGGATGACATTGAAATTAGAGAAATATAAGTTTGCAGTTTCTGGATTAAAATTTTTGGGTCATGTTGCCACAGACAAGGGAATTTTGGCAGATCCAGAAAAAATTAAAGCAATTTCAGAAATTCCTATTCCTAAGACTAAAAAATCAATTAAAGTCGTTCTTTGGGTTATGCGGTTATTGCCGAAAACATATAAGTGATCAGAGTCTGAATGCACCATGTTTAAATCAGTTACTTAAGAAAAACACTGTTTGGGTTTGGGATAAAAGTTGTCAGGAAGAGTTTGATAAAATTAAGCAAGAGTTGAGGAAGCAACACTTATTACACAGACCTTATTTTAATTTACCATTTTGTTTGAACACTGATAGCAGTAATTATGGGCTTGGAGCAGAGTTATTTCAAGAAAGAGTAGAGAATGGAGTTAAGATACATTATACCATAGCATTTGCAAGCAGAATGTTGGTCAAGCATGAGAAAAATTATACAGTCACAGAGCAGGAACTTTTGGCAATTCGTTGGGCTTTTACAAAATTTATAATTTACCTTATTGGACATAAAACCATAGTATTTTTGGATCACAAAGCTTTGAGTTACAAGAGTGCAAATTATACCACAGTAGATTGACCACATGGGCAATATTTCTGCAACAGTTTGACTTTGAAATCAAGCACATAAAAGGTTCTGAGAATGTAGTAGCTGATTCACTTTCAAGGTTACCAATTGGGGGAGCAAAGGAGATTTTTGAACAAATGGAGGAAAATCAATTTAAACTTCCTGGCCGATTAAAACTGTGTGCCCGACCGAGACTTGAACTTGGGACCTTTGCCTTTCGCGGGCAAGTGCTCTACCATCTGAGCTACCGAAGCACGACTCCCACCCGGTACTCACAGCTTTACATCTGCCAGTATCTCGTCTCCTACCTTCCAAACTTTACAGTTTTGTTCATTGTGGGATACAGAAGTGTATTCAAAAGATACAAGAAAATGTTTATTTTTACAATATTGGAAAGAAGATAAGAAAAGAATTGGCAACCTGTGACAAATGTCAGAGAGTTAAAGTGAGCAATCAAAGACGTGGTGGAGAGATGCAAAACATTATTCCGGAAAAACCTTTAGATCTTATCGCAGTGGACTTATATGGAATGTTACCAAAGAGTAAAGGTGGTTACTGTTACATATTTGTTATGGTAGATGTATTTTCAAAATTAATTAAACTATATCCAGTGAAGAAAGCTACTAGCCATGAAATTATAATAAAAATTGAAAGAGATTATTTGACACAGCTGGGTAAACCAAAAGCTATATTATCAGATAATGGTTCACAGTTCACCTCTAAAACATAAAAAAAAGTTTATTGAAAGATCAAAATTGAAGCATATACTTATATCTGTTTATTCTCCATCCACCAATCCTGCAGAGAGGTATATGAGGGAAATTGGGAGACTTTGTAGAACCTATTGTAGCCATAAACATCCAACCTGGTTTGAGCACATTTGAAATTTTGAAGATATTATGAATAGCCTACAACATAGTTCCACAGGATTTTCACCGTATGAGATTATGTTTAATATTAGACCTCCAAATCTTATATCAGAACTTATTGAATTTCCTAAATGTACACCTTTAACTATGCAAGAGAGAGAAGATATTGTCAGGGAAACTATGAGGAAACAAGGGGAAAAGAGGAATAAAAGACGTAACAATAGGGTAAAATTAACCACTTTCAAAATTGGGGATCTTGTTCTGGTCAAATCTCATGAAAACTCAAAAATGTTAACTTCAGAAATTAAAAAATTCTTTGATATCTATATTGGGCCTTTTGAAGTCATAGAAAATCCACACCCTAATGCTTATCGTTTGGTGTACCCTAAGTCAAAGAAATTATTTGGTCTCAGGAATGTTGTCTCTTTGAAACTATATAAACAGAAATCATAATTTCAAAATTTAAATAACCTATTATCATCTAAAACAAAAGCCCTCCACTGGAATATGCTTGTTAGTATAAAACTACCTGTACAACCAAGTATGTATATTTGCATGTATAAATTAATAATTTGAAGTCACATGTTAATTGAAACTGATGAAAAAACACTGTTCTAACAAAGAATGAGAGAAAGATTTATTTTTACTTGTTAAAAAAAAAAAAAAAATGAAAAGAAAAGTCTCCTTAGTGAGCATTTCCGAATTTTTCTAATTTTTGGAAGATAAGTCTTCCCTGTGGGTGAAAGTTTCAAAACCAATTTTAGATAAAGCCTCATGATATATGAGCTTATTATTCTTTATACTGATGTTGTGAGGAGCGAAAGTACTCTTCACAAGAATGTGACTTGTAGTAATATTGTAGTAGAGAGGGAAGTGTACATAAATAATTGTAAAAAAAATAAATAGATAATACTGATGTATCGTTAGCTGTGCTAAAAGAAAGAAGAGCATAAAAAACATAAAAAATTAAAAAAAGAAAATCATAAGCAAAAAAATACAAAATAAGAAAAAACCATGACTAAAAAAATATAAAATTAAAAAAAAATCAGAAGTAAAAAAATATATAAAAGGCAAATATATATATATATATATATATGTGGTTATAATAGAGAGAAACATTCCACGTAGGAAAAATATAAATATATCTAAAAACAAAGATGATGTGACTTACCAAATGAAAATGCTGGCAGGTCAACAGACACACAAACAAACACAAACATACACACAAAATTCAAGCTTTCGCAACAAACTGTTGCCTCATCAGGAAAGAAGGAAGGAGAGGGAAAGACAAAAGGATGTGGGTTTTAAGGGAGAGGGTAAGGAGTCATTCCAATCCCGGGAGCGGAAAGACTTACCCTAGGGGGAAAAAACGACGGGTATACACTCGCGCACACACACACACACACACACACACACACACACACACACACACACACACATATCCATCCACACATATACAGACACAAGCAGACATATTTAAAGACAAAGAGTTTGGGCAGAGATGTCAGTCGAGGCAGAAGTGCAGGGGCAAAGATGTTGTTGAATGACAGGTGAGGTATGAGTGGCGGCAACTTGAAATTAGCGGACATTGAGGCCTGGTGGATAACAGGAAGAGAGGATATATTGAAGAGCAAGTTCCCATCTCCGGAGTTCAGATAGGTTGGTGTTAGTGGGAAGTATCCAGATAACCCGGACGGTGTAACACTGTGCCAAGATGTGCTGGCCGTGCACCAAGGCATGTTTAGCCACAGGGTGACCCTCATTACCAACAAACACTGTCTGCCTGTGTCCATTCATGTGAATGGACAGTTTGTTGCTGGTCATTCCCACATAGAATGCATCACAGTGTAGGCAGGTCAGTTGGTAGATCATGTGGGTGCTTTCACACGTGGCTCTGCCTTTGACCGTGTACACCTTCCGGGTTACAGGACTGGAGTAGGTGGTGGTGGGAGGGTGCATGGGACAGGTTTTACACCAGGGGTGGTTACAAGGGTAGGAGCCAGAGGGTAGGGAAGGTGATTTGGGGATTTCATAGGGATGAACTAAGAGGTTACGAAGGTTAGGTGGACGGCGGAAAGACACTCTTGGTGGAGTGGGGAGGATTTCATGAAGGATGGATCTCATTTCAGGGCAGGATTTGAGGAAGTCATATCCCTGCTGGAGAGCCACATTCAGAATCTGATCCAGTCCCGGAAAGTATCCTGTCACAAGTGGGGCACTTTTGTGGTTCTTCTGTGGGAGTTTCTGGGTTTGAGAGGATGAGGAAGTGGCTCTGGTTATTTGCTTCTGTACCAGGTCGGGAGGGTAGTTGCGGGATGCGAAAGCTGTTGTCAGGTTGTTGGTGTAATGCTTCAGGGATTCCGGACTGGAGCAGATTCGTTTGCCACGAAGACCTAGGCTGTAGGGAAGGGACCGTTTGATGTGGAATGGGTGGCAGCTGTCGTAATGGAGGTACTGTTGCTTGTTGGTGGGTTTGATGTGGACGGACGTGTGAAGCTGGCCATTGGACAGGTGGAGGTCATCATCAAGGAAAGTGGCATGAGATTTGGAGTAGGACCAGGTGAATCTGATGGAACCAAAGGAGTTGAGGTTGGAGAGGAAATTCTGGAGTTCTTCTTCACTGTGAGTCCAGATCATGAAGATGTCATCAATAAATCTGTACCAAACTTTGGGTTGGCAGGCTTGGGTAACCAAGAAGGCTTCCTCTAAGCGACCCATGAATAGGTTGGCGTACGAAGAGGCCATCCTGGTACCCATGGCTGTTCCCTTTGATTGTTGGTATGTCTGGCCTTCAAAAGTGAAGAAGTTGTGGGTCAGGATGAAGCTTGCTAAGGTAATGAGGAAAGAGGTTTTAGGTAGGGTGGCAGGTGATCGGCGTGAAAGGAAGTGCTCCATTGCAGCGAGGCCCTGGACGTGCGGGATATTTGTGTATAAGGAAGTGGCATCAATGGTTACAAGGATGGTTTCTGGGGGTAATGGATTGGGTAAGGATTCCAAGCGTTCGAGAAAGTGGTTGGTGTCTTTGATGAAGGATGGGAGACTGCACGTAATGGGTTGAAGGTGTTGCTCTACGTAGGCAGAGATACGTTCTGTGGGGGCTTGGTAACCAGCTACAATGGGGCGGCCGGGATGATTGGGTTTGTGAATTTTAGGAAGAAGGTAGAAGGTAGGGGTGCGGGGTGTCGGTGGGGTCAGGAGGTTGATGGAGTCAGGTGAAAGGTTTTGTAGGGGGCCTAAGGTTCTGAGGATTCCTTGAAGCTCCGCCTGGACATCAGGAATGGGATTACCTTGGCAAACTTTGTATGTGGTGTTGTCTGAAAGCTGACGCAGTCCCTCAGCCACTTACTCCCGACGATCAAGTACCACGGTCGTGGAACCCCTGTCCGCCGGAAGAATGACGATGGACCGGTCAGCCTTCAGATCACGGATAGCCTGGGCTTCAGCAGTGGTGATGTTGGGAGTAGGATTAAGGTTTTTTAAGAAGGATTGAGAGGCAAGGCTGGAAGTCAGAAATTCCTGGATGGTTTGGAGAGGGTGATTTTGAGGAAGAGGAGGTGGGTCCCGCTGTGACGGAGGACGGAACTGTTCCAGGCAGGGTTCAATTTGGATAGTGTCTTGGGGAATTGGATCATTAGGGGTAGGATTAGGATCATTTTTCTTCGTGGCAAAGTGATACTTCCAGCAGAGAGTACGAGTGTAGAACAGTAAATCTTTGACGAGGGCTGTTTGGTTGAATCTGGGTGTGGGGCTGAAGGTGAGGCTTTTGGATAGGACAGAGGTTTCGGATTGGGAGAGAGGTTTGGAGGAAAGGTTAACTACTGAATTAGGGTGTTGTGGTTCCAGATTGTGTTGATTGGAATTTTGAGGTTTTGGAGGGAGTGGAGCTGGAAGTGGGAGACTGAGTATATGGGAGAGACTGGGTTTGTGTACAATGAGAGGTGGTTGAGGTTTGCTGGAAAGGTTGTGAAGGGTGAGTGAGTTGCCTTTCCGGAGGTGGGAAACCAGGAGATTGGATAGTTTTTTGAGGTGAAGGGTGGCATGCTGTTCTAATTTGCGGTTGGCCTGTAGGAGGATGCTCTGAATAGCCAGTGTGGATGTGGTAGAGGAAAGATTGAGGACTTTTATTAAGGATAGGAGTTGACGGGTGTGTTCATTGGCTGAGTTGATGTGTAGGTGAAGGATTAGGTGGGTTAGGGCAATGGATTGTTCAGTTTGGAACTGGTATAGGGACTGATGGAAAGAAGGGTTGCAGCCAGAGATGGGAACTTTAAGTGTGAGGCCTTTGGGGCTTATGCCAAATGTCAGACAAGCCTGAGAAAATAAAATATGCGAGCGTAATCTGGCTAGGGTGAATGCATGTTTGCGGAGGGAATGTAAATAAAACTTAATGGGGTCGTTGTGGGGGTGTTGTGAGGGTGACATGGTATTAGAAGGTGGAAAGTGTAACATGAGGTTGAAATTAAAATGAAAGATAAAAATATATGGGGAGAGATAAGGGTGAACTAGAAAGTAACTGGAGATCTGGTATGAAAAAAGGCGAAAAAGTGTTGGTTAAGTTGATCCTGTGGTGAACTTGGGTTGGTAGACAGCGATGTGCATGAAGGTTAGGTGGTTGTGTTGCCGCTGAAACATGTTAAAGGACGGAGAAATTCGGGAAAATTTCGAAAAAACTCAGCAGCATTAGTGGCAGAACAACTGAGAGAAAATCTGGAATACATTTCTCATAAATTTTCTCAGCATGTTATAGTCTTAGGTGGAGATTTCAATTTACCAGATATAGACTGGGACACTTAGATGTTTAGGATGAGTGGTAGGGACAGATCATCAAGTGACATTATACTGAGTGCACTATCCGAAAATTACCTCGAGCAACTAAAAATAGAACCGACTCGTGGAGATAACATCTTGGATCTACTGATAACTAACAGACCTGAACTTTTCGACTCTGTAAGTGCAGAACAGGGAATCAGTGATCATAAGGCCGTTGCAGCATCCCTGAATATGGAAGTAAATAGGAATATAAAAAAAGGGAGGAAGGTTTATGTGTTTAGCAAGAGTAATAGAAGGCAGATTTCAGACTACCTAACAGATCAAAATGAAAATTTCTGTTCCGGCACTGACAATGTTGAGTGTTTATGGAAAAAGTTCGAGGCAATTGTAAAATGTGTTTTAGACAGGTACGTGCTGAGTAAAACTGTGAGGGACGAGAAAAACCCACCGTGGTTCAACAACAAAGTTAGGAAACTACTGCGAAAGCAAAGAGAGCTTCACTGCAAGTTTAAACGCAGCCAAAACCTCTCAGACAAACAGAAGCTAAACGATGTCGAAGTTAGTGTAAGGAGGGCTATGCGTGAAGCGTTCAGTAAATTCGAAAGTAAAATTCTATGTATCGACTTGACAGAAAATTCTAGGAAGTTCTGGTCTTAGATTAAATCAGTAAGTGGCTCGAAACAGCATATCCAGACACTCCAGGATGATGATGGCATTGAAACAGAGGATGACACACGTAAAGCTGAAATACTAAACACCTTTTTCCAAAGCTGTTTTACAGAGGAAGACCGCACTGCAGTTCTTTCTCTAAATCCTCACACAAACGAAAAAATGGCTGACATCGAAATAAGTGTCCAAGGAATAGAAAAGGAACTGGAATCACTCAACAGAGGAAAGTCCACCGGACCTGACGGGATACCAATTCGATTCTACACAGAGTATGCGAAAGAACTTGCCCCCCTTCTAACAGCCATGTACTGCAAGTCTCTAGAGGAACGGAACGTTCCAAATGATTGGAAAAGAGCACAGGTAGTCCCAGTCTTCAAGAAGGGTCGTCGAGCAAATGCACAAAACTGTAGACCTATATCTCTGACGTCGATCTGTTGTAGAATTTGAGGACATGTTTTTTGTTCGCGTATCATGTTGTTTCTGGAAACCCAGAATCTACTCTGTAGGAATCAACATGGATTCCAGAAACAGCGATCGAGTGAGACCCAACTCGCTTTATTTGTTCATGAGACCCAGAAAATATTAGATACAGGCTCCCAGGTAGATGCTATTTTCCTTGACCTCCGGAAGGCGTTCGATACAGTTCCGCACTGTAGCCTGATAAACAAAGTAAGAGCCTACGGAATATCAGACCAGCTGTGTGGCTGGATTGAAGAGTTTTTAGCAAACAGAACACAGCATGTTGTTCTCAATGGAGAAACGTCTACAGACATTAAAGTAACCTCTGGCGTGCAACAGGGAAGTGTTATGGGACTATTGCTTTTCACAATATGTATAAATGACCTAGCAGGTAGTGTGCAGGGAGTGGCAACTGACCTTTAATGTAGACAAATGTATGGTATTGCAAATACAGAGAAAGAAGGATCCTTTGTTGTATGATTATATGATAGCGGAACAAACACTGGTAGCAGTTACTTCTGTAAAATATCTGGGAGTATGCATGCGGAACGATTTGAAGTGGAATGATCATATGAAATTAATTGTTGGTAAGGCGGGTACCAGGTTGAGATTCATTGGGAGAGTCGTTAGAAAATGTGGTCCATCAACAAAGGAGGTGGCTTACAAAACACTTGTTCGACCTATACTTGAGTGTTGCTCATCAGTGTGGGATCCGTACCGGATCGGGTTGACAGAGGAGATAGAGATGATCCAAAGAAGAGCGGCGCGTTTCGTCACAGGGTTATTTGCTAAGTGTGATAGCGTTACGGAGATGTTTAGTAAACTCAAGTGGCAGACTCTGCAAGAGAGGCGCTCTGCATCGCTGTGTAGCTTGCTGTCCAGGTTTCGAGAGGGTGCGTTTCTGGATGAGGTATCGAATATATTGCTTCCCCCTACTTATACCTCCCGAGGAGATCACGAATGTAAAATTAGAGAGATTCGAGCACGCACGGAAGCTTTCCGGCAGTTGTTCTTCCCGCGAACCATACGCGACTGGAACAGGAAAGGGAGGTAATGACAATGACACGTAAAGTGCCCTCTGCCACACACCGTTGGGTGGCTTGCGGAGTATAAATGTAGTTGTAGGCAAATTGTCAATAATGTATGCTACACCATATTTGCAGTTCAAACATTTTAGTTTAACTTCATGTTCAAACTTACTCTCCTCTATTATAATTATAGCACAGGCAACCAGATAGCCACATAATACACTTGATCGATATCTGTTAATATAATTGTTCAAGTGAAGTAACCTAGCACTAATTATTCACAAAAGTTCACTTGTGAAAAGCACCTACAATTAAGACTGTCACTCAAAAAAGTTTTTAAATCACTGCCCTTGAAATCCAACAGAAGTATCAATAAAGAAACTATGTGTGCAGCAAGTAACTATTGGAGGTGACAGCGTTTATAGGATGATCCTATTGACACAGTGAGCATTATTGACATTTAACATAATCCATAATAATAATTGCTATTACTATTACTGTGGTACATTATCCATATTTTCGGACATAGATTTTGCTCCAGTCAAATTTGCCACAAACTGATTGAAAACTGCTTCCAACATGCCTCTTTTACAAGTTTACCATAGTTAAAACTGAAGTTAACAATATTAGAGAAGGAAAGTTGCTACTCACCATATAGCAGAGATGCTGAGTTGCGATAGGCACAACAAAAAAATTCACACAATTATAGATTTCAGCCATTAAGTCTCAGATAACTAAAACCACACCGTGAGCAGCAGCACCAGTGCATGATGGGAGTGGTGACTGGGTGGGTGGGTGGGGGTAAGGAGAAAGCTGGGGGGGGGGGGGGGGGGGAGGGGGAAGTGTAGTGTGATAGGGGTGGTGGACAGTGAAGTGCTACAGTTTAGACAGAGGGCAGGAGAGAAGGTTGGGGGGGGGGGGGGGGTAAGTAGTGGAAAGGAGAGAAATAAAAAGAAATTAAAAGACTGGGTGTGGCAGTGGAATGACAGTAGTGTAGTGCTGGAATGGGAACAGGGAGGGGGCTGGATGGGTGAGGACAGTGATTAACGAAGGTTGAGGCCAGGAGGGTTATGGGAACATAGGATGTATTGCAGGGAAAGTTCTCACATGTGCAATTCAGAAAAGCTGGTGTTGGTGGGAAGGATCCATATGGCACAGCCTGTGAAGCAGTCATTGAAATGAGGGATATAATGTTTGGCAGCTTGTTCAGCAACAGTGTGGTCCACTTGTTGCTATATGGTGAGTAGCAACTTCCCTTCTCTAATATTGTTACATTCCATACTGGATTTTCCATTGTTTAAAACTGAAGTTAGCTATTATTGTTTACTGTATTTTTCATAAATTACAATTAAAGATTTATATTTGTGAGTAACTAAATTGTAGAGGGAGATTTGTTTTAAAAAAGACTTTTGGATGTAACTATAATTTCTATTGAATTATGCTGGTTAGTTTACCAAAACATGAGGTTCTGTTTCAGTAACAGTCTTTTACCTACTGACCTTAATTACTCTGAAGCTAAATGAATTTCAGTGTTGCTAACATATTTTCCCCATCGGCTGTAGGGTTACATTATTTATTTGTATAGCTTTGTCATCTGCTTTATCAGAGTGTTAGCAACTGAACATATGTCTACTTATGAACAATGGAAATGAAATCTGAAATTACTGACATGTTGTAATTAGCTTGCTTTTTAGGTAAACTAATCACACTTATGGATTATAAATAACTGAGAAAAGGTAACAGATAATACATTTATTTTTGATGAACCATGAGTCAGTCTTCAATATTTTTAGGCACTTTGCACATGCCATACCAATAGCACTATCTCAGATATCACAAAACCTAAGGGAAAAGAAAGAAAATGTTCTTAAGGGGAAGAAAAATAACAACTGGAAAGGATCCACCAGCTTTATTACTAGTTCAGAAACCCACACTCTCACCAAGATACAGCATTAAGTAGAGTCCATCAGGGGAACAGCATAGCCAATATGATAACACTGGCAGCATGCACTCAGCTACTCACATCATCACAGAGAAAGACTCAGACTGGCTCTGCGCCAGCTTGTATACTGGACTCTGGAATGATCCTATCAGAGGACGCACCTGAGGTCAGCACCATCTGAGTACTGGTGCCACAACTATTGATAGTAATGTTACACGAGATACTTGGTTACTAGAGCGTAGTTTTTAAAAAGAAAATGATAATTTTTATGTGATAAAGTTTTTAATTGAAAGAAATTTGAATTTTGTCAAATATGGGAACAGTTGTTCAAATAAATTTTGGGCTTGCAGGCGGTCATTGTTTAATTCATTGCATGATATTTCGACTGGCCACCTGTCAATCAACTTCAGGCAAGCCATTGAAGACTGATGAAGACTGACTCCTTTTCACAGTATGTAGCACGCTGTGAATATTCTGCACATGGGTGAAAATCAAGTTGATAGATGTACCACACTTCCTGACGGCAGCACCCTGGCTGGTGGGACTGCTGAGCTTAGCTGTTCTCTGCGTTACTACTTCCCACAACTTTTGGCACACCTGTTGTCTTGTATTAGAGCAAATTGTGAAGATGATGGGGTTCCATGCACAGCCCAACTAGTAGCTACTATCTCAGTTCATCAGCTTTTCCACCAGGTGCATTTCCACAGATTGTTTAATAATGGAGTCCCAGAAAGATATTGCTGTGGTCAAATCATAGTTCTGTCATACTTCATTGAATGTCCAGTGGAAATAAAATGTTTGTCAATAGCGGACTTGTGAAAGGCTAGTGCAATATTGATGTTCAGTGCAGTGTTCCTTCACAGCGCGTGTGGTCTGTCATCTGTCCTGCATAAGGCGTACCATATTGACAAGGTATTTTGTAAATTCCGGCCTTCTGCAATAATAAGTCATCCTTCACTGATTCCAAAAGGATTACAATCTTAAACGGTGGATGGAAAATCACTCTTACCTAAAATTTACAGATTATTCTTGCTGTTCTAAATGAAATGTTGCCCACATAAGGAAGAAAGGCTAATGATTTTGCTGACATGTTCTTCATTTTATCCACTTCCTGATTCTTGGTTTTAATTGACAGTGCCCTATTAATCTTCTGGGTGGAATATCCATTTTTTTCTGAACACTGTCTTTAGGTGGGTGAGCTTTTTAGACAAACTATCTGAATCTGAGATAGTGTTAGCTCTGTGTTTGAGTATTTTAAGATCGTTCATAGATTGCAATGGGAGATGACAACTTGCGCTTGCAAGTACAAATTAGTATGAGTGGGCCTATAATAAACTGAATACCCCAGAGAGCCATCATTCTTTCATCTAACCAAGACTTCTAAGAAAGGCAGAAACCATCTTTCTATATTTCCATAGTGAACTGAATGTTGTTATGAATGGAGTTGATGTGAAGGAACTCCATCAGTTTATCTTGTCCACGAGGCCACACTATGAAAGTATCATCCACATACCTTGAAAATACAGTTGGTTTAAGGGCAGCTGATTCAAGTGCCCTCTCCTCAAAATTCTTCACAAAAAAAAACTTGGCCACCAAGGGAGACAGATGACTGCCCATGGTGACACCATCAGTCTGTTCAAAATATATTTGGCTGAACATAAAGTAAGTTGAGGATAGAGCATGGCGAAACAAAGCAGTGCTTTTCGCCATTTGGTGCCAAAGAAACTGCGAGAAGGTAATTTGTAAAAAGTGATACCACATTATAGCCAACCAAACAGTCATAACTGCTTAGATAGTCTGGGATATAGATGTGATGTGAGCATTTGCCCACCGACAGTCAAAGCAAAGAGGTGAGATGTTAAGCTAAATCACATGTAGGAGCTCCAGTATTGCTCACTATTGGACATATTGGAACATTTTTCTTATGAATTTTTGGAAGACGATACAGTCTTGGTGGTGCACAACCATGTGGTCTTAACCTCTTGATGATCTCTTGTGATAAGGAGGAAGAATTAAGTAGTGCAGAAGTTTTCTGTTCACACATCCAATAGATTCATAACCAGTCCTCCTGTAGGTAAAATCACTTAGCAGACCACACATCTTATCATCATACATCCTATGAGGGAAACAAAATGGTTGCATTATCTTTGTCAACTTTCAGTACCACCACATCAGTGTCCTCTCATAGATTTTGTAGTACAGCCTTTTCTGCACTGGTTGAGTTACTACATTGACAAGGAGCTTTCAAAAGAGTGGTGGTGAAAAGTAATACAATGTCTTACTTTGGATGCTGTGGAAGAAGTATGAAGGGAAACTTGCCATGCTTGTGATTCTGGGTGGTGAGTAAACATTCCTGTAGATGACCCATGAATATGTTCACATAGGATGGTGCCATGCAGGTGCCCATTGCTGTACCCCTGATTTTTTTGCAGGTGATGCTTTCGAGGGAGATGTAATTGTGGATGAGGATATAGTTGGTTGTAGGTTTGGAATCCATCAGACATTGGGAAAGGTAGTGTTCAATAGTAGCAAGGCCTTGGGCATTAGTGATGGTAGTGTAATGAGCAGGGCATTGTGTGATTAAGGAACAGGTACTTTGAAGGGTTGACGGAGGAAATGGTTGGTGTCTTTTATATAGGAGCGTAGATTGCGGGTAATAGGCTGAAGGTGTTGGTCTACGAGAGCACAGATTCTCTCAGTGGGGGCACAATGGTGTGTCCTGGATAGTTGGGTTTATGGACTTTAGAAAGCATGTAGAAGGTAGGAATGCATGTAGTAATAGGGGTCAGGAGAGAGACAGAATCCAGGAAGAGGTTCTGGGAGAGGCCTAAGGATTTGAGGGGAGACTGGAGATACTGCTGATTTTAGGAATGGGGCCACTTTGGCAGGGTTTGTGGGTGGATGAATCTGATGGCTGGTGGAGTCCTTTTGCCAGGTAATGCTTGTGGTAGAGCCTTTGTCAGAAGGTGGTATTATAAGGTCAGGATCAGTTTTTAGGTGGTGGTTTGTGGATGTAATGTTAGCTTGCATGTTGAGGGATTTGGGGAATGATGTTAAGGTGAGGTTTGAGGTTAAGAAATTCTGGAAAGTTATCAGGGGTTGATTTGGAGGCAATGGTGGTGGATTACATTTGGATGGAGGAGTAACCTGAGTAAGGCAGAGTTCAACATTGGTCTGCGTTTGAGTAAGATTCGTAGGATTGGTAGTGAAAAAGTGTTTCCATTGTAGAGAATGGGGGGAGGTGGGAAGCATGATAGGATTTGGGAGCGGGGCAAAAGGGTCAGGCCTTTGGAAAGAACTGATACCTTTGTGGCACTAAGGCTTTTGCAGGAAATATTTGTGACTATGTTTTGGGTCAGCTTAGGTTCTGGATTCTGTATGGTGCTGGTAGGGAGTTTATGTAGGTGGGATAAATGTAGTAGGTCTGTGAGGCAGGGTTTGTCAGCTATGAGGGGATATGAGGGAGGTTTGAAGGCTGTTATAAGGGTGATGGATAGTGGTAATCCAAGGTGGGAGTTGGAGGTGAACGGGTTAGAGAGTATGTTGAACTGGCATGGTGCTGTAATTTCTGCAGGGTAAGAGTTTCTGT
Source organism: Schistocerca piceifrons (assembly GCF_021461385.2). Lineage (NCBI taxonomy): Eukaryota > Metazoa > Arthropoda > Insecta > Orthoptera > Acrididae > Schistocerca > Schistocerca piceifrons. The sequence continues at coordinate 1,019,473,731 of NC_060138.1, read as the reverse complement.
GTGTGTGATGGGATAGAGGAATATGGGATTGCACAGCAGAAGAATTTTAGGGATGCAGAGGAGGTATTGGAAGGATATTTGGGCCTTTTTTGTGTAGTTTTGCAGGACCATGTTGGTGAGGGTTATGGACTGGCAGAATCTGAACAGATGGAGGGCATTGTGGAAGGAAGTATTGCAGCTGGAAATAGGTAATTTGATGGTGTAGCATTTGGGGGAATTCTGTGAGCGAGGCAGGAATAGTATGCGGAACTGTATTCTGGGTTCTGTATTGATGCAGATGAAAGCAGCAAGAAACCATGGGGGAGAATCAAAATGCATAAAAATATGTAAGTGATGTAGAAATAATTGCAAAAAATTCGCAAAAATATGCCAAAATATCTGAGAAAAATCACAAAAAGGTCAAAATGGATGAAGTATGGGGAAACAAGATGAAACATGAGGGAGTAGGCTGATAGTGAAAGGTGAGAACAAACTGAAACCTACATGAAAACATAATGAGATCAAAGAGAAAGGTAAATAGAAAGACTATAATGTCAGCTGCAGTTCGGTGATCAGATATGTGTGAAGAAGGGGGACAGTGTATGTCAGTAGATTAAGTGAGGTTAGCATTTGTGAACTGGAATAAGATAGGAGGAGGAGTGGGGGTGGGGATGGTTGTTACAAGTTCATGTGGAACAGGAAGCTATGGAAAATAATATGTGAAAATACACAAGTGTGGCCTAGGAAGAGTGATCAATTTGAAGGTCTGTGGTTTAAGGTACTGGTGGTAGTAAAATAGGATATGAAATGCAGCAACAATAATCAGCATGCTCACATAGCCATGTTTCGTCTGTGGATGAGACGATTGATACTGTGTGGCTTGTAAGTCAGAGCGTGTGGTGCGGTTTAGAAGGTGACATAAAAAACAGGAAAGAAGAGAAGGAAAAGGATGGAGTATATTAATGCATTAGAAAATAATAGTAAAGGAAAACAGCACTGGGTTATGGGATGAAAGAAAAGCCGTTAGGCAAAATAAAACAATGGAAGATCCATGATGGAATAATGTCAGTGTTATGACCTCGCCTCTACTTTCTTAAAAGCTAAAGTACAGGGTTCCAAAATGATCTTTACAACTTTGATTTTGCATTTCAGAAATGGTGATAGGTAGAAAGGTGCAGTTTGCAGCATAATGTTCAAAATGCCAAAAGTTTTGCTGGTGAGTTATTGACAAAAATATCCACCCTGCAGCAGATGACACAACATATGGAATAGTCGAAAGACTACATCTGACGTCAGGTTCAGCAGAACTTCTGGACATGTTTTAGAAACACACCACTATCACATCTGACCATCAGACTCTGATACACAAGGTTCAAGGAATCTGGAAGTGTCATGAAGAGGCTGAGATTTGTGTGTCCAAGCATGAGTCATGCAAATGTGAAACAGATGTCTGGGCATTCAAACATTGGTAATGCAAATATGGAACCGATGTAACTAGCAATTATCCAGAGCCCAACCAAATCAATCTGTCAAGTGTCTCAACAGTTTTGGCTACTGCCAACCATGATGTTATATTGGTTGGGAAGAGATAATCTGGATTTTCCAGATGTGCAGTAATTATCATTAAGCAGCACCAAAAATTGTCTGCCCAGAAATGCATGCAGGCATAGATGCATGCATGTTAAGAATGTTGTGATATTTCTAAAACATAGGATATATATTATGCATGTAAGAATGTTGTGATAATTCTAAAACATAGGATATATATTAATGTCTTTAGTTTTGGTGTGTGGCTTGGTAATTTACCTTTTCTCTCCAATATCGAAATAGATGACAGAGGGATAGAAAAACAATTAAAATCACTCAAAAGAGGAAAGGCCGCTGGACCTGATGGGATACCAGTTCGATTGTACGCAGAGTATGTGAAAGAACTTGCCTCCCCTCTTGCAGCGGTGTACTGTAGGTCTCTAGAAGAGCGTAGCATTCCAAAAGATTGGAAAAGGGCACAGGTCATCCCCGTTTTCAAGAAGGGACGTCGAACAGATGTGCAGAACTAGAGACCTATATCTCTCATATCGATCAGTTGTAGAATTTTGGAACATGTATTGTGTTCAAGTATAATGACTTTTCTGGAGACTAGAAATCTACTCTGTAGGAGTCAGCATGGGTTTCGAAAAAGAGGATCATGTGAAACCCAGCTCATGCTATTCGTCCACGAGACTCAGAGGGCCGTAGACATTGGTTCCCAGGTAGATGCCATGTTTCTTGACTTCCGCAAGGTGTTTGATACAGTTCCCCACAGTCATTTAATGAACAGCGGAGATGCCAGACCGAGATTCATTAGAAGAATCCTAAGGAAATGCAGCCCGAAAACAAAGGAAGAAGGTTACAGCACACTTGTTCGCCCACTGCTTGAATACTGCTCACAGGTGTGGGATCCGTACCAGATAGGGTTGATAGAAGAGATAGAGAAGATCCAATGGAGAGCAGCGCGCTTCATTACAGGATCATTTAGGAATCGCGAAAGCGTTACGGAGATGATAAATAGACTCCAGTGGAAGACTCTGCAAGAGAGACGCTCAGTAGCTCGGTACGGGCTTTTGTTGAAGTTTCGAGAACACACCTTCACCTTCACCGAGGAATCAAGCAGTATATTGCTCCCTCCTACGTATATCTTGCGAAGAGACCATAAGGATAAAATCAGCGAGATTAGAGCCCACACAGAGGCATACTGACAATCTTTCTTTCCACAAACAATACGAGACTGGAATAGAAGGGAGAACCAATAGAGGTATTCAAGGTACCCTCCACCAAACACCGTCAGGTGGCCTGCGGGGTATGGATGTAGATGTAGATGTAGAATGATGTAGAACAATACCATTGTAGCTGAGGCAGTTATTCTCTCTTTGTGTTGACTTCCTCACTGAAGAGCTGAATTTTAAAATGCAGTCCTCATCTTTTCGGGAGAAGGAAATTAGGATGTAGCTCAGTAGTAGATTGAAAACTTGTGACTTTCACGTATTATAACTTAACACAATACTCAGACAACTCAATTGCATATGTCTTTCTTGCACCAGCTCAAAAGACCAAAAGATACAGAGATCGGTGAGAAAAACAAATGAGTTACATAACAAAATTTACAAATTAACCTTCATTATTCATTTAGGGTCGATATAATCATACGTCCCTATGATATCTTTGCCATATAAATATTTGTTAGTGTGAATATTTATTTATATGTCTACGCCATTTAAAGAACCTCCACAGTGTGCAGGTTGCAAAAAGGAGTCTGAAACTTCACGCTTACAAGGTTCAGCTGCTGCTTGACATGATGACACCCAAAGTGGAAAGCATATGTAATAGAGATTCTGAGTCACATTCATGATGACCCAGACTATCTGAAAAAGGTGATGGTCATGGATGAAGCACAATTTTGTGTGTTGGGATTACCTTCCCACTATTTGAGGATCTGGGGCTTTGAGAACCTGCATGAACTTTAGCAAATAAAATGTATGTAGTAGTCCAAAGGTAAACACAAGGTGCAGTCTGCTTCATGAGCATGTGGTGGAACCTTTTATTGTCTGGATATGTTGGATCAGTTTGCATTTCCACAGGTCGAAGTATTGCAAAACTGCAACCTGACATCATACTGCAACAGTATGGTGCCCCTCCTCACTAGGCCACGGTCATGAAGAGTTTGAACAACATATTTCCTTGTCACTGGATTGATAAAGGAGGACCCATTTCATAGCCCCCAAGGTCTACAGACAGAATACCATTAGAATTTTTTCTTTGGCCCTTGTGAAGGATGCTGTCTTTCAGACCCTGGTGCAGGATCTTCAGGAACTATGAGCTCGTATCAGAGCAGCAATTGCACTTGTTAGTGAGGACTTGCTAGACTGGACATGGTAGGAACAGATATATTGCTCAGATATTCTGTGTGTGCTACAGATGCCGCACGCACTGAACTCTGTTAATTGGCAACTAAAAGTTTATGTTTGTGTGGACATTATGCCACAGACCACAATCTCTATCAATCGCAGTTTCTGTGAAACATGTGTCATCAAAGTTGTAAAGATAAATTTTGAACACCCTGCGTATTTTTACAAATCACAACAATGGAATGTTTACACACAAGTGCATCCGTATACAGTGTAACAAGAAATGTTAATAGACATTTTTTATTCATATTTTATCTGCTTTTCATAACATATGGCTAAATAAATGTAGTTATCTAATTGCTTTTTAGTCTTCTTATATGTAGTTTCAGATAGTGAACAAATATTGTTTATCAGAGTTAAAAATATTGTAAGATTTTTTTTCTGCCTTAGGAACATTCTCAGGTTGGAACCTGTGCAAGTAAATATGATACCAGGGATGAAGTCAGAGATGGTCACAATGCCTTGGGCAGATCTTGGAAGTACAGGAGCACACGTTGCTGCTAAAATATATAAGTGAGTTGTGAAATATTCTTTATTGAAGTTTTGTAAGCTTATAATTGCTAAGGTAAAAATGCTTTGCAATTCTGTTACATTTTATCGCATTTGAGGGCAATGTAAAACAACAATTGTGTATCCTGTATTCAGAATATAAGGCTTTTACATTACATATCTTAGTGTAGTTCTTCAAATGAGAACATTTCACATTAATGTCCTAGTCTTTTATCTCAGCTCTTATGTCTAGTCTCTCTTAAAGTCTGTTTTACAAAAAAGCATTGATGCTCTTTTCTGTTAGTATTTATTTATTTTTTAATTTCAGTAGACAAATTGTGATGAACATAAAATGATACAATGTGGAATTATTTAGAATGTCATTGTTGCATGAATATTTAAAAAAGTGAATATACTGGATTTTTAAATCTGTATATTGGGCCTTTTAAATTATTAAGAAGTGAATATTACATTGTAGTATTATATGAAAATGATACATGAATGATAAACAGTACAGAGAAGAAGGTATAGAAGCTTTTGAAATGTGATGTCACAGAAGAATGCTGGAAATGAGGTGGATGTATAGGATAAGTAATGAAGAGCTGCTGATTTGAATTGGAGAGAAAAGAGCTTTATGCTGTAATTTGGCTAAATTAATGGATAATTCAGTAGTACACACTCTGAGGTATTGGAGACTAGTTAATTTAGTAATGGAGGGAAGTTCAGGGGGGAAATTTTGCAGAGTGAGACCAAGTAAGCAGATTCAAAGAGGGGTTGAGTTAGCTACAGATGCTGTCTATTGCATCACAACACTGAACTGTGTGTGTGTGTGCGTGTTAAAAAATATATAAAGTGCTTGAGATTCTGATAGAACACAGCATTTGTGTTCAGAAGTACTTCAGATATCTTTTACCAATTCAGAACAGCTAATGGGCTGAAACAGTTACTTCACAATAATAACAATTCTGACAGAACACAGCATTTGTGTTCATAATTACTTCAAATATCCTTTACCAACGCAGAACAGCTAATGGGCTGAAACAGTTACTTTACAACAGTTTGTATATAAAATTTGAGTTGGGAATTCGTAGTTTAAACTACAGTTAGCCTTACAGATGATACGAAAGTATTATGTGTGAATGCTTCTGTTCTGGTAATGTGATAGTGTGTGTTCTAAATAAATAACTTAAGGGATCAGTTGTGTTATTGCTAAGAGTAAATTTTTAAAGTGTTGGTTTGCTGTTTGTTCTGTGGTATCATTTTAATCAAGGAAATGTATTATTGGTATCACACTGATGCAGCTGTTTTTGATTTCTGCTTAATTAACAACAACAACAACAACAACAATAATAATGATAATGATCTTTCATGTGAGCTACAGAAGTATTGAGAATAATATAATAAAAAGGTAGTTGCTACTCACCATATATCAGAGATACTGAGTCACAGAAAGGCACAACAAAAAGACTGTTGGAAAGTTATCATTTGGACAATGAAACATTTGTCAAGAATAGACAACAACAACAAAACTCTCTCTCTCTCTCAAACACAACACACTGTCCTCTTTCTGTGACTCAACATCTCTGCTATATGGTGAGTAGCAACTATCCTTTTCATTATATTGTTACATTCTATTCTGGATATTTCATTGTTTGAAAGAATTGGGAATGATATATAATGCATTTAAACCATGATTATCTTTTCTTTATTGCAGAAGTGAAGAGAGGGATAAAGCATTGCAGCTTTGTGGCTGGAAAATTGATTCCCAATCTTTGTCGGACTTTCTTGATGGCCTAGAGGCGGAAGGATCATACTCCCGTGCAGCTGCCATTGCTGTATTCAACCTCAGGCTGAGACTTGCAGTTGAGATGTTGAATCGTGGCGCCTCTAGGAATAATGATTCCAAATATACAATTGTGGCCATGGCCCTGTCTGGTATGTCAAATATTTATTTGTTGTTGTATCATGCATAGTATTATTTAGAAAGTTGTTAACAAGAACCTGCTTTCATCAATTTTTTTTAGCCCTGCTTAAGTATGCCAGTATCTGTTGTAGTAGACTGAAGCTCCCCTAGCTTTGTGTGGGAGTTGAGTTCACTATTTCCTTTTATGTCCACCATTTATACTAAAAATACTTCCATTATTACAGATAGGGTACTGGGTAGAATGAACATCCAAATTGGCAAGAGAATTTGTAAGTTCAGCTGTCCTGAACACACACAAACACAAATGAGTCAACACAGTTGTAACAGAACACATATCAATTGTCAAAATGTGTTTTTAGTTATAAAAAGATAAGACAGTAAACTACAGTAGTTGTGACCTTGCTGGATATGGAAAGTGTGTGGAAAATGAGGATCTTGGAATTTGTGAAATGCCTTTTAAATGCAACTTCGTTAGTGGAAACTACCATACCACCCTACTGCAGATTGCCAAATAGCTTAAAGACTGCCCTGTGTAACAGAGCTGTACAACACCCTTAATTTTATCAAAAGGGTTTATGTCGTGCAGTTACTTAATGGATTTCAAGAGCAGTGAATTGAAGAATGAAATAGGAATCCCATGGTATAATTGATATATGTAAGTTTATAAAAAATGGTGATGGGGGGAAACTGCAGGAGATAGCAACATTTTGATAACTTTCAATACATCTTTATTTTAGAATCCATTAAAGCAGGCTTTATGTGCTAGAAGATGTGGCCATATGTGTAATACCTGACTGAACAAAAAAAAACATATACAAGAAAATTAGTGTCCTACCTTTTCAAAATGATTTGCAACTGCAGTGAAGAAAACAGTGCCTAAGACATGTCCACACAGACAGGAGCAAGTGATAGGAGTGTTAAAACTTCCACTTGCCCCTTCACCTGTGCCTGCACTTGCACTTCCACCTGCAATTGCACTTGTGAAAACACATCTGATACAATACAGCTCTCCAAGCAGGTAAGCCTGGAAGACCTAAGAAAAATATACACAAGCCATCAGACAGCAAAACTGGTTTTTCTTTTCTTTCTTTCTTTCTAACCACTTTGCTCCTCACACTGTAAACCGTCTGCCACATTTTCCCAAAGAATCTAAAAGCAAGGTTAGCACAGAGACAGAACTTTTTAAAGTACCTTACCCTCATGCCCTTGGGAGCAGACAAGTTAAGTCCACTCCAGTTTTATGAAACTCTTGTGTGGTACTGGCTATATTATGGAGGCGCAAGTTGTTGAATCATGAAACATGTGTACCTCAACTCCAACAATGTTATGCACCATAAGGAGTTCACACTGATCGTAAGTGCTTTCAGGACCAGTCATTTGCACAACCTCTCTACTGAGACTGGGCAACCACCACATTCCTCCTGAGAGTTGCTCCTAGTGGCCAAGAATAACTCTCAAGTGGACACAGTACTGGAGTGACTTAAGAGATTTACTGTCCTGAGTTCTCTCAAGTGGACATGCCCCCTAGTCCATGTTTGGAGACAACTGCTGTGTTGGTTACCAAAGACGATAGAATGATTTTTAGATTCAATGAGATACTGAAGGGCCTGCAGTCATATACATTTTTAACTCAATGTTTTATAGACTTTTAAATGAATATCACAATTATGTAACAAACAATAGAAAATCTGGGTTTGAATAATGACAATATTAGGAAAGAATAGGTGGTCTTTTTGTTGTGCCTGTCTGCAGCTCAACATCTCCACGTGTGGCTGGATTGAAGAGTTTTTAGCAAACAGAACACAGCATGTTGTTATCAATGGAGAGACGTCTACAGACATTAAAGTAACCTCTGGCGTGCCACAGGGGAGTGTTGTGGGAACATTGCTTTTTACAATATATATAAATGATCTATTAGATAGTGTCAGAAGTTCCATGCGGCTTTTCGCGGCTGATGCTGTAGTATACAGAGAAGTTGCAGCATTAGAAAATTGTAGCAAAATGCAGGAAGATCTGCAGCGGATAGGCACTTGGTGCAGGGACAGGCAACTGACCCTTAACATAGGCAAATGTAATGTATTGCGAATACATAGATAGAAGAATCCTTTATTGTATGATTATATGATAGCGGAACAAACACTGGTAGCAGTTACTTCTGTAAAATATCTGGGAGTATGAGTGCGGAACGATTTGAAGGGGAATGATCATATAAAATTAATTGTTGATAAGGCGGGTACCAGGTTGAGATTCATTGGGCGAGTCCTTAGAAAATGTAGTCCATCAACAAAGAGGTGGCTTACAAAACACTCGTTTGACCTATACTTGAGTATTGCTCATCAGTGTGGGATCCGTACCAGATCGGGTTGACAGAGGAGATAGAGAAGATCCAAAGAAGAGCGGCGCGTTTTGTCACAGGGTTATTTGGTAACCGTGATAGCGTTATGGAGATGTTTAGCAAACTCAAGTGGCAGACTCTGCAAGAGAGGCGCTCTGCATCGCGGTGTAGCTTGCTCGCCAGGTTTCGAGAGGGTGCGTTTCTGGATGAGGTATCGAATATATTGCTTCCCCCTACTTATACCTCCCGAGGAGATCACGAATGTAAAATTAGAGAGATTCGAGCACGCACGGAGGCTTTCAGACAGTCGTTCTTCCCGTGAACCATACGCGACTGGAACAGGAAAGGGAGGTAATGACAGTGGCACGTAAAGTGCCCTCCACCATACACCGTTGGGTGGCTTGCGGAGTATAAATGTAGATGTAGATGTAGATTGTGTGTGTGTGTGTGTGTGTGTGTGTGTGTTTCAGAAGCAGGCCTTCTGGCCAAAAGCTTACATGTTTAAGGGTCTTTTTGTTGTGCCTGTTGTGACTCAACATCTCCACTTTATGGCGAGTAGCAATCTATCCTTTTCTAATATGGTCACAAATATATAACAGTATTGGCAGATTGGTGATAGCAGGGGAATTTTCTTTGTTTCTTTGCAAAAGCAGCATAAATATGTAACATAAATGATACATTTTGTTAGCTTTGAGAAAAATACACATTCAGGTTTTACTTTACATTGTGTCAGGTTGATGGAGTAGGTCAGGCTGTTTCAGGTCTGCACCCATGGAGCACAGGCACCCCAAGCACCTACAGCTCATCTGTTGGGCAGGTGTAAGATCAGCTGGAGTGTTGCAGCAGTTGAAAGAAACAATAGTGCATCATAGAACTGATATTTGTGGAAAAAGCAGAATCGTCAGGAAAATGATGCCCTTGTTGGAATACTCTATATTTTATGTTTGCATGTGAGATTGTTAGGTTTCTGGGTTTGCCTTGAAACAAGGATAATGTTCTATTAGCAGTGGTGGAGGGTAGATCAGATTATGTGTGGCAGCTGTCAGCATTCAGTATTGCTGTTTTGTGCTAGATTTAATGTTTAACATGCCATGAGTAAGCTTTCATTGCTGAGGAAGCTGGTACAAGTGTCTCCAATGACTTCTTTTAGCTCAAGAAGAGGAATTAGTTATAAAAGGGTATTTAACATGTTGAGCACACAATAAATGCAGGACCATGGAATCTTAAGTAAAGCAAGGTTTCAAAATATTTATGAAGGGAATTATCTAAAACAAAAGGTCAGTGTACGCACATAACCAGTGATAGGAATTATATTTGACAACAGTCTTTGAGACATAGATCTTTTGTGTTTTTTACACCAGTGGTGGTGATCATGTCGAAACATCACTAGATGCCACCCTTCTTCCTGAATCACATAGTAGGCAGCGAAGGTCTGAGTAGTTGGGTTTATGAGCATTGTCTTTCTGTGATACCTAACATCATTAAGCAGTGTGTATTTATAGATTTTGTTCTGAGGATGGTAAAACGGCTGCAGAACTGCACAAAATGTTAATGTAAGCTTTTTGGTTGATAACAGTTAAAGCCAAACATCAACTTACAATTTGTATAAGAATTCAAAATATTGATGGGTGCTGTTTTTGTTTTTGTTGTTGTTGATGATGGTGATCATGATGATGATTACCAGTGATCATTTGGAATGTCCATCAGCTAACATAGTGTGAAAAAATGTTGCAAAATTAATTCTTTTACATTTCTTGAGAGCAAAGTGAAAAATTTTCATCTAAGTATGGGATGCTTAATTCTGTGGAAGAAGAAGAAAAAAAGAATTCTACTTAGACCACTTATTGTTGTGCAGATGTGGATTCTCAGAGGTCTGCATAATACCTGCTACAGCTCTTGTAACGTTTTCAGTGGACTCAAATTGTTTTCCACCCACAAGTTTCTATAAGTGTGGGACTAATGGAAGTGATAAAATGCCAAATCTGGGGCCTAGGTTTGGGTTCAAGTTACACAAAAAAAAGTAATCAGAATAATGAATGGCGTCAATCATAGACACTCTTGCAGGAACTTGTTTTGAAAGATAGGGATCCTTACCACCCCCTCACAGTAAGGTTTTTCCTTGTTGACCATTGTCTGCAAAAAACTTTCCTCTTTACAAAGACAACAATGACTGTTATGACTGCAACACAAGAACCAAAAATAATCTACACATTGAATTATACATTGGCCGCAACTTCTTGGTAAGTGGTTGTTACGGTGCCTGTGTGGCTATGATTTACTTTTTTTCTTATCAAGCCAATGTCAGCATGGCGTCTCTTGCCACATTTGTCCCAAGTATATCTAGCTGGTGAGGCAGGAGCAGTGGTAGCATTGCAAAACTTTTTCTGACTTAATCAATCTATCAAGCCTTCATCGTGTTTCAACATTCCAGATGATATGTTGTTACGCCACTCCGGTCTCATGCTAGCCCATGCCTTCGACCTGATGGTGTTGATGCCAAAGCTCTCCATATTTTGTTTACAGGAGTCCTTGAACCTCAATATAGAACATCCTTCGGGTCTCTTGGCTGTAGAAATCTCTCCAAGCATCACCTCATGTGGTAATCTTTTGGGACAAATATGGTAGACATGTCCCAGCTAGTGGACTTGTCTCTGCTTCAAGATAACTGAAATGCTGTTGCAGTTAGTTTTAGATAGTACTGCTCTTCATTGGCCACTCATGCCTTCCATTTTATTCTGAGGATGGATCTCAGGCAATGCATGTAGAAAGCATTAACAGGGTGTATACAATCCGGGACAACCAAGAGATCTGGGAAAAACACAGAATTTTTTCATCCAGGAGAAAACAGGGAAAAACTCAGGAATTTTTTAGAATTACGGGAATTTTTCATTGTTTTAGTTTTCAGTTAATTTTTTGTAATTTTGACTGTTAAGAATCAATACTCTAACAAAGGATATTACTGTATCCCACTACTGCAGAGTAATACTGCAGCAATAAAACATGAACGAGAGAAAAAAAAAATAAAAAATAAAACTTAAGTTGCAAAGGAAATGCGCCTTATACAACAACAAAACACAGTGCTCATACAAGCACCTCCCAATAGCAAAATGTGTCAACAGCTTTAGGAATACTATGCAATGTTTTGTAACAACAAATTTCCTCCGATGAGTGTGATGTCACAACTGTTTACATTAGATTCGTTTGAGCAATTGTGAGCAGGCTCATGGGCATGCACAGTTGAGTCATGTAGGAGTAGTACCTTCTCCCGCTTCTGGCTACAGGAATGTGGCTGTTAGCTGTATGAGCAGTGGCAGCAAGCAGCCAGATGCTACCTGGAAAAATTTTACTGGCACGTCCAAGCTGTCAGATTCATGCATGTGCAACGGGCCTGGATCTAGGGTTGGGGGGCAGACTGGGGTATCTGTCCTGGGCGGAAATTTCAGGAGGGGACGGGGTCGTGAAATTCATATTCTTGAGGAAAAAACATTGTTTCACAAAGCACCTAGAATCCAGCGCACAATGGTGTATCGATTATTCATATGATTTTGAAACAAATCCCTGTTGGATTTTTGAACACACTCTAAGTTGACTTATGACTGAATCATAAGTTGATTTTTGAATACGTGCATTGTGTACGTGATCTCTCCGCCAGGGGAATCCCTGTCACATCTAGAAATAAACTTTCCTGCAGACAAGAGGGGATGGGGCCTACAAGAGCTGAGTGGAATAAAGCTAAACGTGTGAATGCCAATCTCTGTTTATGTGTTTGACTGGGTTTGCGAATGATCAACATTGTTATAATTACTAGTGAAATCCATAGATTCAGTTCAGACTACCAGGGTGGAAATAAATGACTAACGGGAATAACAGTAAGAAAGATTATGTAATATCTTTTTGGTGTCTCCAAGAAAATGAAATTTTGACAGAAAATTTTTGGCCAGGCCGCTACAGTACAGTACAGTAAACTTGTACAGTTGTTTGAAAAGCGTCGTGCTCAAAGTAAATTTCCTTTTAAGCAAGATGATCTATGTGCGAGAATGTACGATGAATTCCTTTGCTCACAGATGTTTGACTCTCATTTAAAAATCAACTCTTTGAGGATGACGTTATTAAAATTTTACTGGCACATTTGTGTGATTTATCTTATAAAGTGTAACACGTGTGAAGAAGATCAACATTATACGTGAAAGCTTAGCTTCTCTTGCAGTAATATTTGAGACTGATATTATATGCGAAAGCATTTCTTTTCTTGTAGTAATACTATGTATATTAATTTAAACCATTAACTTTTCCTGTTTGTGTGTTTGCGCTACTTAATAGTGATGACTACATCATGTGTCCTGTGCTCTGAATATCTGCTGTCATCGGCTGGCGAGATCACATGACATGAGCTATAACTGGCTTACAAAAGCACATACCAATCTCGATTTCAATGTTTCGAAAAGTAACGAGTGGTGTATAGTGGAATTTGAATTTATATTTTCGTAATATGAAAATATTCAGTGTACATGTTGCTGCACATCAAATATCTTTCCAAAACGTATTTTCCCCCCTGTGTTTCATTTTCTAAAGTGCAAGGAACTTCTATGCTGATGTATAAAACCAAAACCATTCCAAGGATTGACAAGTTTTACAGTTCTGAGGAAAAGCATACTGTCACTTAACACGGGAAAGGTGCATTTTCACCTGGGAGAAAGCGTAGTTTTAATCGGGAAATCCGGGAAAAATCCAGGAATTTTTTTTCCTTGTCTGCATTTACACCCTGATTAAGGTGACATTCTTGTTGGCGTAAGTAGTCCATGTTTCCGATTCATACAAAAGGATGCTGAGGACGCAAGTTTGATATACAAGAATTTTGGTGATAAAAGAGAGCTTTTAGTTTACCCAAATAAGTGTAGAGAGCTTGCCAAATTTTGTCACAGCTGTTCCAATGCGAGTATCAGTCTTCTTGTCAACAGACATGTTTGATTCTGCTTGCAGAGTAGTTCCATCTAATGTGATATCCAGCTGTGTATTAGCACTCTGAACCGTAATTATGGTCTTACTGCCATTTACGCTCATTGAGAATAGGTGGTATGCATGACTAAGTCTTGATACTAGCTCTTGCAGCTCTTCTGCAGAGTTCACAACAATTGCATCATCATCAGCATATAGACGTTCATTCTTCAGAGGACTGACATTGAAAAGCCTTCCATCTTTCCTAGTATGCAGGTGTACTCCAACACTGCAATTCTCAAAAGCCACTTGGAGCAGAGCTGAGGAGAAAATTCCAGGAAGTGTAGGCACCAAAACATAGCCTTGTCTTATGCCACAGTTCATATTAAAAGGTTTAGATGTACTACCATTGAAGATTGTGGAGTCATGCATGTTGACATGTAAAGATCTAATTAAGGGCAACAAAGTTGGTGGACATCCAATTTTTTCCAATATGCTGTAGAGTCCCTTCCTACTGACAGTGTCAAAGGATTTGTTGAGATCGACAAAAGCCACATATAATGGCACTTTTATTTTAGCTGCCGCAAGGTGAATAGCATGTCACTTGTGGATCTGCCAGCTCGAAATCCGCACTGTTACTCAGGGTAGATTCGAGCAACCAAAGTTTCCAATCTTTATAGGATTATCCTCGCATACACTTTTCCAGCAATGCTCAAGGGAGATGTTCCTCTATAGTTGTTACAACAATCTCTGTCACCTTTTCCCTTATAGGTTGCTACTATATTTGCATCATGCATGTCTTTGTGGTACTGTGACTTCTTCCCAGCACCGCTGTTGGATTTGGTACACTATCGGTGAAACTCAGTCAGGTTTGATGATTTCAGCCGGAAGTTATCACAGCCTTTATGCTGGCCTGGGTTTAGGCTTTTGAGTGCGAGTTTTAATTCATTGAGAGTAGGAGGATCAACAAGCTCAGACAAAACAGGGTAAGTGGTAAAGTACGAAAAGCTTCTGAAGAAATGTTGACCTCTTCTCAGTATAGGTTAGCATTGTGCTGCACCCATGTGTCTAGCTGCTGGTTGTTATCGTTGATTGGATCACTATTAACATCTTTTATTGCAACTTACTTCCTGCTTGTTGGTCCAATGGCCATTTTGATCCCTTGATACATGCTATGGTAACCTCCTTTGACTCGGCAGATCTGAATAGATTTGCAAAGGCTGGTCCAGTATCTATTTGCACAATGGTGAGAAACTTGTTGCAGATCTACTTTGCAGACCTTGTAATCGGCTGTCACTCATTGGTTCAAATGGTTCAAATGGCTCTGAACACTATGGGACTCAACTGCTGTGGTCATCAGTCCCCTAGAACTTAGAACTACTTAAACCTAACCAACCTAAGGACATCACACACATCCATGCCCGAGGCAGGATTCGAACCTGCGACCGTAGCAGTCGCACGGTTCCGGACTGCACGCCTAGAACCGCGAGACCACCGCGGCCGGCTGTCACTCATTGGTATTTAGGATTATTCATAACTTGTACATGAGGAATATGTTTCTTGTCTATATATGGATGCAACTCACTTTCACATTCAGCAGACCAGTTGCTTCGAGTCCTATCCTGCTTCCCAAATATTCTAATAGCAGTTTGCATAATATTTTCTTTAGCAAGATGCCTCATATTTTAGGCACTGCGTGCAGCTATCAGTTGCTCAGGATTCAGTTTCATCTCAATATGTTGTGTGAACTTTTTGTATATCACATCATCTTGGATGGCTTTGGTATTGATCTTCACTCTTCGACAGATGCTTTCAACGGAGTGAATCTTTTTTGGTGTGAAATGTGATTTGGTCATAACTAAAGAGTGATGAGCATCTCAGTCAGCACTGTGATATGTACAGGAGTTAAGGACATGATGTAGGTCACATCTTCTGTTTTTGATGAAATCGAGCCAATGGCCTGAACGTGGTCGTTTCCATATTACTATGTGCATGGCTCTGTTCCGGAAGTAAGTGTTAATGGTGCAGAGAGAAAGAGAGATGCAAAGTTCGACCAGTCGCTGATCATTCTTGTTCATATTTTTAGTGCCATGTGGGTCAATGCAGTTAGGCCAGTTGTTCCATGTATTCTCCATTCTGGCATTTAAGTTTCCCAGTAACATGAGTTTATCTGATCCATGAATATTCTCTAAGCATTTCTGCAGATCTTCATAAAACTTGTCTTTGACTTCAGGTGGCACTTTTATAGTGAGAGCATATGCTGAGATTAATGTGACAGGGCCTGATGTTGTTCTTAATCTCATAGTTGAATCGAGAAGTCTAAATATGGTGCAGAAAGGAGTTTATTACTCCAGCATCAAGCTGTTTAATGCACTCTCAGCACATATCAAACGTCTGCATAAATAATTACCAAAATTCAAATAAAACCTGAAAGAGTACCTAATAGAGAGATCTTTTTATACAGCCAATGAATTTATGAGAGAAAATGAACATCACCACTAAATTTACAATTGCTTTATAAATGCTTTTAATTTCACTATCATATAATAATTTGCTTTCCTTATTAATGTATGTTATTGTTGTACTATTTAACTTACTTTTGCTTCCAGTGTATGTTACAGATCCTTGCTCAATACTCTGATAACTGGATATATGTTCCTTATTTGTCACCTTTTTACCTTGCATCTTTAATATATTTATGTAAGTTATATCTGAAATATGTACAATTTGACACACTCCATATCCTTGCAATTTACTTGGCACTTGGACCTGTGGAACACAAAATAAATAAATAAATAAATAAACTCTGAATTCGGGAGTGGGATGGGCACTTGAGCAACCACTAAGGCTTTCTCAGAATTTCCTGAGAGAACTAAGCAGCTATATATGCTGAAGGAACAATGTCTGTGTGTGATACTTTATGCATACTAAAGGATAGACACAACACTAGGTTCCGAAATAGTTTGCCAGTGATATATAATGGGAAACGTCTTAGGAGCACCATTTCATTTCATGTAAAAATATCACACTTGAGAATATCACCATCATCTGCCTAAATGATTCTCTGTTGTAAGCAGACTGAATCACGTCTTGAGGTTTTCTTTGTAAATGTATCCTGCCATCAATTTTTACCCTGTGTGTACTGCAGTTCAGGTGACTTTTTCATACTCTGAATGTCCAGTATTAGTTTTCCTGCACTCTGCTAACCTCTGTTTTCTCTACTGTCTATTAAATGGACAAACAAATGTGGGATGGTGGCTCATAGACTATCTTAGACATAGAACCTGGCCATCAGCAGGCAGCTGCAGAGACTAAGTCTGAGTTGCCCACTTAAGGTGGCAATAAAACTGGCTGCCCCTCAGAATTATAAGTCTAGCTATCTGTATGATCTGGCAACACCACAGAATATGGAAGTATTACACAATGTAGACATAAAGTTGCAAGTTTGAGACCACTCATTCATTTATATTTTTTACCGCATTTCAGTTGTCTGATAGACTTATCAATCTGATGGAACCTTAAATATAATTTGCTGCACTTTCTAATGCACCAGTAATAGTAAAACCCTACGTGAAAGAGCCCATGGCTGCGTCGAGATCAGAGTATTCTTGCCTTATGGTGGTCACCACCCGCCAGCTACCAGGCAGTTGGATGCTCGCTGCCCTTAGGGTTGCCATAATCCAAGGACGAAAATCAAGGACAAAATTCGGGGATTATAAAGATGTGGCTGAAACACAGACCGATATGTTGTGCAAACGACCATTGGTTTGCATTTCAGTAGAATCTTCATCATTACTTTACAGTGGTGATTATGAAGATGTGGTTGAAACCTGGAATCGCACAATGTTCTTTCACCTTTCTGCACGTCAGCCAAATCTTAATAATTACCATAATTCAAACAGTAATTCTGTCAGCAAAGAAGTTGTAATTAACAAGGAAAATTAATCCAAGCATTAATGGTGTCTATAAAGGAGTGGTCAATGATGAAGAAAATTAATTGCAATTGACATTAAATAACTTTTTAATTAAGGCATTGAACACAAATTATTAACATGTACACAATCATGCTGCTACAATTGATGTATATCTTTCACTTTATTTCTCTGAGCCGTGGACAGAAGAAAGAAACTCGCTCCAATTCTGAATCAGTCTATGAAAATCTGTTTTTCATGTTATATTGGATTTGGAGCATTGCATTGACTATGTTAAAGGTAGCCTGTTTCTTTCTTCTGTCCATTGTGCGTTCACTAGGGAAAACACTCTCTCCCCATTGGCATTATGCCCTGGAATGGAGAAATAGTACTGCACAATAGCAAGCAGTTCTGAATACTGCTTTTTAGAAACACTGAAACACCTGAGGCAATATTGACCTTACGACTTATCTTAGAAGAAAGATTAAGGAAAGGCAAACCTACATTTCTAGCATTTGTAGAATTAGAGAAAGCTTTTGACAATGTTGACTGGAATACTCTCTTTCACATTCTAAAGGTGGCAGGGGTAAAATACAGGGAGCGAAAGGCTATTTACAATTTGTACAGAAACCAGATGGCAGTTATAAGAGTCGAGGGGCATGAAAGGGAAGCAGTGGTTGGGAAAGGAGTGAGGCAGGGTTGTAGCCTCTCCCCGATGTTATTCAATCTGTATATTGAGCAAGCAGTAAAGGAAACAAAAGAAAAATTCGGAGTAGGTATTAAAATACTTGGAGAAGAAATAAAAACTTTGAGGTTCGCCGATGACATTGTAATTCCGTCAGAGACAGCAAAGGACTTAGAAGAGCAGTTGAATGGAATGGACAGTGTCTTGAAAGAAGGATATAAGATGAACATCAACAAAAGCAAATCAAGGATAATGGAATGTAGTCTAATTAAGTCGAGTGATGCTGAGGGAATTAGATTAGGAAATGAGACACTTAAAGTAGTAAAGGAGTTTTGCTATTTGGGGAGCAAAATAACTGATGATGGTCGAAGTAGAGAGGATATAAAATGTAGACTGCCAATGGCAAGGAAAGCGTTTCTGAAGAAGAGATATTTGTTAACATCGAGTATAGATTTAAGTGTCAGGAAGTCATTTCTGAAAGTATTTGTATGGAGTGTAGCCATGTATGGAAGTGAAACATGGACGATAAATAGTTTGGACAAGAAGAGAATAGAAGCTTTCGAAATGTGGTGCTACAGAAGAATGCTGAAGATTAGATGGGTAGATCACATAACTAATGAGGAAGTATTGAATAGGATTGTGGAGAAGAGAAGTTTGTGGCGCAACTTGACCAAAAGAAGGGATCGGTTGGTAGGACATGTTCTGAGGCATCAAGGGATCACCAATTTAGTATTGGAGGGCAGCGTGGAGGGTAAAAATCGTAGAGGGAGACCAAGAGATGAATACACTAAGCAGATTCAGAAGGATGTAGGTTGCAGTAGGTACTGGGAGATGAAAAAGCTTGCACAGGATAGAGTAGCATGGAGAGCTGCATCAAACCAGTCTCAGGACTGAAGACCACAACAACAACAGAAACAGAATCCTCAAAAAATTTAACCCACTTTTTATGAGGCATCATCTCCAAATTCTGGTTACCTTCCTGTGTAAGAAAACATTTCAGTTTCACTATCTGGTCAAATAGCAAACTCTCATCCACTTTGCAAGTTGTGTTTTCTTGCATCCGCTTCAGTGTACATTCAACTTTTTCCCAATCAGGTAAAGCCTTCAACAGTATCCAGCCAAAATGTTCAAGTTAGGGTAAAGGATTGCTCCATGTCATCAGATAATCTGTAACGGTCTGATAAAATGCCATGACATCCTCTTGAAATTTTGACTGCTGGTACTGGGAGAGATCTGACATTAACTCTTTTACTTCCATAGTCATGAATTTACGTTTCTTTCTTTCCTCTAAAACATGCATGAAGTTTTTAAGTTCCAACCTAACCTCATTCACAGAGATGTCCTCTTTCTCAATGTTGGCGATAGCCTCTTGAAATGGACTCATCTGAGCAAGCAGAAAGTGTAAATACATCTCTCCACAAGCATAAGAAAAAAAAAAAAAAGACTTGAGAAGGCTTGGACACTTATCGAGAGACAGGAAGTATGATTTAAGAGCTTGAAACATGTATATGAATCTTTCAACTGTAGGAAATAAGCCCATCCACCTAGTTTTCACATGCCTAAGTAAATCCTTGTTAGTCATATGGAGAAAATCACAAAGTCCCTTAATGTTGCTACCCGAACAGTATAAATTGAAAATTGGTTATAGACCTTAATAATTATACTTAGCACATCATGTGAAAGTACTTTGGTTCCACTTTGAATAGCATTATGCAGGACATGAACTGGGCAACCTACCCCTACTATGGACCTGTTTAGTTTGTTTTCAAGTTTCTTGAATACATTGTTTTCCCCTTTTCTTTCAACGCCTCCAAAGTTAGTGTTTGTATTATCCCCCAAAAGCACAAACTTTGTCACTAAGGTTGAATTCTAAAATTATTTTATACACACACTCAGACACTGTACTGGAGGTTTCATTGTCACACTCATTCAAATGCAATAAATTACTTTGAACACCTTGTGTAATGTCAAACTATTGAACCAGAACAGGAAACATTTTTACATGCTTGCGACTACTAGCATCTGTACTGATCCCAACATAGTTAACTTTTGATAGACTATTTTTAACATTGTCTTTTATGAAAGGTGCTATAACATTGTTAACAATTGCTTCAGTTTTAGTTTTTGCACTTGAAATCTGAACTGCTACCTTTGAATCACTAAAAATTTCACTAATGATTTGTGATGTACGAGATGAAGAATTGTATGAATGGTGGTGTTTCACAGCATGAAACGCAAATGTTGCTTCTGCTGCAGCAACCTTTTTAGATTCTGTCTGATTAGCACTAAGAAAACTGGTCAACTGTTTGGAAGTTGAAGCAGAATTCACAACTCTTGGGTGTTTCTTGCTTGTTATATGGTCATTGAGAGCTCGTTTCCCTCCATTGGCGATTGAAATCTAGCAACTGTAATGAAATAATTTAGGATTAGTTGCCATTTAACCAAAAGCACATGAATTAACATTTTAGTTTACGTACCATATTGTATAAACGGCACAATCTATTGCGCTATGTTTCTAAGTGTCACAACTACTAAATGTTTAAGCCTCAAAACACATGTTTTTGACAGCTCTTTCATTCTATGGTCACCCTGAAAACTAAATTTGATGGTACGGTGAAAATATTTTTTTCAATAACTGAAAACCATCAACAGAAAATAAAATGCGGGAGACTTGGTTTTTAAATACGTACACTTGAGTAATCTGATCAGTTATAATACTCATTTGTATGCTTTCTACAAATGATAGGCATTGTTTACTTTTACGTACCTACAATGCATTGTACTTACCCACACACTTTGCAAATAGCCTCATGATCATTTCTTCCACGTTTAATACTTGGACACGCATTAATATATTATTCTCGAAAATGTACTTTTCTTTTCGACACATTAAATTTCAAATTCTGTGCAATAACAACACCAGAAGTACACTTCGCGCTGCTGAATGTTAACTTTACATGACCAAAGAATATGAGATACCGACAGCAGAGACGTTGTAAACCAACAGCGGAAAACTGTAACAATTGCAAAGAATTGATTATTGCACTGCTTCCACAGTCTGTTCTGAAAATAGCCGAGCGATTCTGAAGTGAAGTGACACAGAACATCAGCACAGGTTTCAACGGCTATCGTCAAGTTTGCAGGAGTTATGAAACACTTGATCGGTGGCCAGTGGCAAAACTTGGGTAAACATTTTTATATTACTTCCAAACCAATTTTTTTCGTGGAAATTTTCCTCTTTGTCCAGGACACCTGTCTTTGAGCATAAAATCACGGACTGTCCATGAAATCCGTGACGTATGGCAACCCTAGCTGCAATCCAACCAGGTGTTGCGGTGCAGAGCACATCGGCACGTTGATATTCCTGCATTGTTAGCATAAATTTCTTTCTTGTTGTAGGTGATTTCCATGCAAAGAACTTTTATAAACAAATACGGCAATATTTCTCTCTCTCTCTCTCTCTCTCTCTCTCACACACACACACACACACACACACACACACACACACACACACACACACAATCACAATACGGCCTTTTTCTCAACCAGTTTTGACAAGTTTCACTGGCTGCGGTTGCAGTTGCCTTACACAACAAAGTTCCGTGCAGTGTAGGTACATCAGAGGAAATGGTGCGCAACAATTTATACAGCATTTCTCATTTTCCATTATTATTGACACAAGCAGACGCACTGGAACACAGGATGTATACGGCCTGGGACAACTGGGAGATCCGGGAAAAACCCGGGAATTTTTTTGGCTGGGGGAAAACCGGGAAAAACCCGGGTATTTTTTAGAATTCCGGGAATTTTTCATTGTTTTTGTTTTCAGTTAAACTTTTGTAGTTTTGACTGTTAAAAACCAATACTCTAACAAAGGGTGTTACTGTATCCCACTACTGCAGAATAATAATGCAGCAATAAAACATGAACGAGAGGAAAAACAAAAATAAAACTTAAATTGCAAAGGGAATGCTTCGTAACAACAAATTGCCTCCGATGTGCGTGACCTCACAACTGTTTACATGAGATTCGTTTCAAGAGTTAAGACTGGGATCATGTGCATGCGCAGTTGAGTAGTATCTCTTCCCGCTTCTGGATTCAGAATTGTGACTGTTGGCTGTGAAAGCAGTTGCAGCAAGCAGCTAGATGCTACTGGAAAAAATGTTTTGCAAAGCACCTAGCATCCATCGCACGTTGGTCTGTCGATTATTCATATGACTTTGAAATGCATCCCTGTCGATTTTTGAACACATTCTAAGTTGATTTCTTAATTAATCATAAGTTGATTTGTGAATGCGTGCATAGTGGGGGGGGGGTCACTATCTAGTATTGCCCCGGTTCGGAAATATCGTAGATCTGGGGCTGATGCGCAAAGCAGTCTGACTTACAGTAGGGAAGTGGGTAGTCTCCACATGACCCGTGTTTACATTTAGTGGTTTCGCTGTTCCCTCTTTGTTTACGGCTCTCACGTCAAATGAAAACAAAACGGTTTTCTGAGGCCAGGAGCTATCAAATGAATTAAAATACATTCACATAATTACAGAAGGCTAAAATATGCTATTAGTTTCAGGTTTTATTTTATTTCCATATTTCTGACAGTCAAGCATTAATTTTGCAGAACAGTGAAGTAATTTTTGTCTATTTGAAAGAAATTTTCTTTTATTAATCTTTTCAGCTGAGGCAGTCAATATATTTGAAACGAAGTGTTTAATTCCACGCTATTGGCTAGTTTCAACTGTTTGCTGCGTTTCAAGTGCACGTTTTCATCTCCTAGCATGTATATATATGCCTTAATAAAGAACCAAACATAATACAGTACTGGTACTCCAAGAAAATGTACGTCCCGAAAACCTCACTGGAAAGCTTAATATCAGTTCGAGTCCTACTGCACTTGGAATCTTGACATACGAATGTGCGCTTTAAATATGCCCTTTAAATGTGCACATTTCAGTATGGGTCACGAAATTCCGATGCTCTTGGTATATCCTCTGATATCTTGTTTCTTTTATGACATAATGTAAGATCTTTTTAATGTTTAACACGTACGAACATATGGGCCTCCTACGTCATCGTAGCTGCGCAAGCGCGGTGGCACCTGTTACCTGGCGCACTCTGGCAACTGCTGCAACGAACCTATTTCTAACAGGTCGTGGGAAAATATCGTGGATGATGGTTTGAAGAGCGTTACTCTCAAAGTAAAGTTCCTTTTACGCAGGTTGAACTACGAACAAGAATGTATGATGACTTTTTAAATCAGAGAGCATTTGACTCTTATTTATAAATCAACTCTTTGATGACTAGCCATTTACATGAATTTCAAGCCCAGAAGATAAGACATTTATGTCGTTATTGAAATTTCACTGGCACATTTGTGTGATATATCTTAAAGTGTAATATGCGCATAAAAGACCAACATTATATGTGAAAGCTTAGCTTCTCTTGCAGCGTATTAACCTTAGAAACCAATATTACACTCCTGGAAATTGAAATAAGAACACCGTGAATTCATTGTCCCAGGAAGGGGAAACTTTATTGACACATTCCTGGGGTCAGATACATCACATGATCACACTGACAGAACCACAGGCACATAGACACAGGCAACAGAGCGTGCACAATGTCGGCACTAGTACAGTGTATATCCACCTTTCGCAGCAATGCAGGCTGCTATTCTCCCATGGAGACAATCGTAGAGATGCTGGATGTTGTCCTGTGGAACAGCTTGCCATGCCATTTCCACCTGGCGCCTCAGTTGGACCAGCGTTCGTGCTGGACGTGCAGACCGCATGAGACGACGCTTCATCCAGTCCCAAACATGCTCAATGGGGGACAGATCCGGAGATCTTGCTGGCCAGGGTAGTTGACTTACACCTTCTAGAGCACGTTGGGTGGCACGGGATACATGCGAACGTGCATTGTCCTGTTGGAACAGCAAGTTCCCTTGCTGGTCTAGGAATGGTAGAACGATGGGTTCGATGACGGTTTGGATGTACCGTGCACTATTCAGTGTCCCCTCGACGATCACCAGTGGTGTACGGCCAGTGTAGGAGATCGCTCCCCACACCATGATGCCGGGTGTTGGCCCTGTGTGCCTCGGTCGTATGCAGTCCTGATTGTGGCGCTCACCTGCACGGCGCCAAACACGCATACGACCATCATTGGCACCAAGGCAGAAGCGACTCTCATCGCTGAAGACGACACGTCTCCATTCGTCCCTCCATTCACGCCTGTCGTGACACCACTGGAGGCGGGCTGCACGATGTTGGGGCGTGAGCGGAAGACGGCCTAACGGTGTGCGGGACCGTAGCCCAGCTTCATGGAGACGGTTGCGAATGGTCCTCGCCGATACCCCAGGAGCAACAGTGTCCCTAATTTGCTGGGAAGTGGCGGTGCGGTCCCCTACGGCACTGCGTAGGATCCTACGGTCTTGGCGTGCATCCGTGCGTCACTGCGGTCCAGTCCCAGGTCGATGGGCACGTGCACCTTCCGCCGACCACTGGCGACAACATCGATGTACTGTGGAGACCTCACGCCCCACGTGTTGAGCAATTCGGCGGTACGTCCACCCGGCCTCCCGCATGCCCACTATACGCCCTCGCTCAAAGTCCGTCAACTGCACATACGGTTCACGTCCACGCTGTCGCGGCATGCTACCAGTGTTAAAGACTACGATGGAGCTCCGTATGCCACGGCAAACTGGCTGACACTGACGGCGGCGGTGCACAAATGCTGCGCAGCTAGCGCCATTCGATGGCCAACACCGCGGTTCCTGGTGTGTCCGCTGTGCCGTGCGTGTGATCATTGCTTGTACAGCCCTCTCGCAGTGTCCGGAGCAAGTATGGTGGGTCTGACACACCGGTGTCAATGTGTTCTTTTTTCCATTTCCAGGAGTGTATGTGTGAAAGCTTTGCTTTTCTTGTAGCAACTCTATGTAAATTAATTTAAACCATTAACATTTCCTGTTCATGTGTTCGTGCTACTTAACAGTGATGTTGCTATTGGCTGACTACATCACATGTCCTAAGCTCTGAATATACGCTGTCATCAGCTGGTGAGATCACGTGGCATGAACTATGACTGGCTTATAAAAGCACATCACAATCTTGATTTCAATGCTTCGGAAAGTAAAATGTGATGTTTGGTGGAATTTGAATTTATACTTTCGTAATACGAAAATGTGCAGCATACATGTTGCTGTACATCAAAGATCTTTCCAAAACGTGTCTCTTTCCCTGAGTTTTGTTTACTAAAACACCGGGAAATTCTACACCCATGTATAAGACCATAACCATTCAAACGTATGATAAGTTATACAGTTCCGAGAGAAAATATACTGTCAGTTAACAGGGAAAAAGTATGTTTTCACCCGGGAGAAATCTGGGAATTTTTTTTCCTTGTCCGTGTATACACCCTGGAACATTATCATTGTGTACAACAGGCTGGTTTTGCATGCCTTACCTTGTGCTTGACATTGTCAGACAGTTTTAGATAATGTTAGAGAATATATTGTTGTTCATTAATTTCTCTATTGTGTTTAATAAACTAATTGAAAGATGCTATTAAAATATCCACTGTGATAATACAAATGGATTACAGCTTACCATGTTAATTTTACGGCAAAAGTTTACATGAGAATTCCTAAATTGGCATGAATAAGTACGATATTACACACTTTGGATGTCTAAATGGTCCATGTTTATGTGCTATCCCATGCCGTATAGTACGGAAATTTTGTGTTTGAAGTAGACGCATGAAAGCAGGTTAAGGAGCTACTCAGTGCCAAATTCCGTAAATAAAATTGTGTATTCACAGAAACCTTATATTATGTCAACAGAAGCAGAAAAAGGCATTGTAGAATGTGCAATATCATGAGTTTTCCACAATTGCTCTGGGCACTGGAGGTGGTGAGATGACTTACGATGGACAAGTTTTCTTAAGCTTTCCATATTTCAGTGGTCACAGCAAAAGGAACCTGTGACCACTGGAGGTACTCTAGTTTACTTATTAAAGTTTACCATTAGATATCAGTTTAATTTTTTGTCAAAAGTAATCCAAAACCATATTCTGAAATAGTGTCTTGTTTCTCCACTAGGCAGTGCCACAAGTTCCTCCAAAATCGTAACAGAACACACACACATATGTAATACTAACAAATGTAAATCCACCCGATGATGGAGGTTTAAACCTTCGAAACACGTCGTGGAAAAAATAAAACGGTGACAGGTAACAGTAAACTTGTTGTTTCATTTAAAATCATTGTGTCAGTCTGTTAGAACATGCTAATCTCCAAAACCACTATACGCGTTTTCATAGTATTTGCACAGATAACTTCAAATTGCTTGGAGCGTCATATAGGCTTTTTTTCATCAAAATCAGACCACAGAAAAGAAAAATATCCACACAGATTATAAAAATGTATGTTTCTGTGTATGTATGTATGTATGTATGTATGTCTGTACGTCTGTTCCACATCTCCTCCAAAACCACTGGACTGATTCCTACCAAACTTGGCACAAGTATCACTTACTGTCTGGAAAGAATTGCTGTGGAGGTAAGAAATACCTACCTATTAGAGTGGTAGGAGAGGAGGTGAAAAACGAGTACAGGCCACAAGGTGCAAATATCCAGATTTTATTCGTCCAGTATTTGAGAATGAGAGCAGTTAGTGACTTATAACAAACTGTACACATAATTTCAAACCTTTATGAAACTTTTTCTTGCTTACAACCCTCACAAAATGATGAAAAGAAAAAAAAAAAGCTTATCACTTGCTACAGTTTTGCTGTTCATGTAATGAAATTGTCGCATCAGGCATGATAATTTAATTTAGTACTTGTGTACTACTAACTGTATTGATTAAAGTGTTAATACTGCACTATTTACCAATCAGTTAAGTGTTTAGGCATCCCTTACAGAAACTGAAAGAACAAAGAAAAATTTTCTACAAAGATTTTTACACAATGCTAACAGTTTTATGGATTGCCTTTTCTGGTATAATTATAGGTGCTGATTTTTTCTGGAAATTGTTAAGATCGATGTTGTACTTCTTCTAGTCTCTGTAAATTAATTGTGGTTCACCAAAATGAATCGTGTGTTGTTTCCGTGTAACCTGGATGTGGCAATCAGTG
Source organism: Schistocerca piceifrons (assembly GCF_021461385.2). Classification (NCBI taxonomy): domain Eukaryota; kingdom Metazoa; phylum Arthropoda; class Insecta; order Orthoptera; family Acrididae; genus Schistocerca; species Schistocerca piceifrons. The sequence goes on along the minus strand of NC_060138.1, from coordinate 1,019,446,404 downwards.
TACTTTTTCACTTCACCTTGCTGCATCTTATCCACTAAAAGTCTTTTTTACTGCCTGGTTGATAAAAAATCAGTTGAATAACTTTGTTTTCACAAAGTCACTTATATTTTCCTTTTAAACCGTAAATATGGCTGATTTGCTCGACAAGCCCTGGCAATGACTTGTACAGACAGAACAAGCTAAAGAATAAGGAGCCCATTCTTTGACTTCTGTTCGTGACTTATTGTGTATTCTTAGTTCTTGTTATTATCTACAATTGGCAGTAAATGGTTACAAAATAATAAAATTTGAACTCATCTGGGCCCACTGCATCGTTTATGTCACATAAGGACATTATATATTATGCTATAAGGCTAAGACACTGCTGTGTTCGGTTATATTGTTTATTACTATTGGTCTATTTCTGCATGATAGCCATCTTCAGCTTATATCAGGTGGTTTTTGATATCCATACGACATTCATGTCTCACTTGACCCGCCAGGGTAGTCGAGAGCGCTAATGCGCTGCTTCCTGGACTCGGGTAGGCGCACCGGCCCTGGATCAAATCTGCCAGGTGGATTAACGACAAGGGCCGGTATGCCAGTCAGCCTGGATGTGGTTTTTAGGCAGTTTTCCACATCCCACTTGGTGAATACCAGGTTGGTCCCCAAATTCTGCCTCAGTTACATGACTCAGACATTTGAAAAATGTTCTCACTATTTCGTGACTTACACTAGATGCAGACAGCTGGGGTTCACTACTTCCATCCCGGGGGCTTCGGGGTGGCGGCGGGAAGGGCATCTAGCCACCCTCTGAAAGTAACACTGCCAAATCCGTCATAACAGAACCAACCCTGCATTGGAGCAGGACAAGGGCCGGAGAAAGAAAGAAAGAAAGAAGGAAAGAATTGATGACTCACTTGCTGTCATACTGCTGTTTATGTTTGCGCCTACGATGTTGGTGGAGCTGTAATAGGCATTACACTTTTGCTGGAGCATTTATTTGTGAAGTTGTTGAATTATGGAAGTTTATTTCATAATGACATTACTTCACAGTTGTATTAACAGTTGAGTCAGTGATGTTATTTGGTAACCATATAAAGAGAATGGGATACAAGAGTATACTCAAGAAGATACACAAAATGAAGATGAGAAAGAAATGACCAAGAGGAAGACCGAGGGATAGACAGCTGGAAAGTGTGGAGGAGTGTGTTGAAGAAAGAGGTGAGGACTGGACAAGAGTGAATGCACAAATATGGTGGGAGAAGAGGACTAGAGGGAGAGGCGTGTGTTCCAGACCCACCCTGGGGTTGGAAACTGTTCAAGGTGGTGGTGGTGATGATGATGATGATGATGATGATACAGGTGAAATAAGTGTAAAAATCCCTTATTTTAATGAAAGTTAGTAAGGAGATGACTTGAACCCTAAGGAAGAACACAGGCTACTTTAGAAAGTGTGTAGGACAAGATACATGTTGATTTGAAGAATATTGGGTGAGTTAGGGAAAAATATTTGCTCTTTGTAAAAGCTATTTGTTCTTTGGCTTTTGAAATTTATCATATTTGTGAAAATGCTTGTATTAGTTGATAAGTACTACATGATATGATGAAAGTAATGAATACAATGGGTGTATAGTCCTCATTGTGTTTAATTCACACTTCCAAGCTATTTGTTATGTTATGTACTCATTGTATAATGTATAGCTACTTCACTAGCACAGATGCATAGATTCGTGCTCCTGTTCATGCTGAGTGGTATGCACTGTTCGGCTGTGATGCTGAAGTGTCGTGTGTTGGGACAGCTTAGGAGGGGGGAGAGCAGAGAGCACATCATAAGTCATCCAAACAGGCAGACACGTGAGGGCAGCTGATGTTATCACATACGCTGTAGCTTACTACTTGCTCACCATCACTCGTCATAACAAAACTACCAATGTGCTCAACCATGGGTAACAGCTAGTAATTAGTAAGAGGGCATCTGTTTATGCTTTCTTGTGGATTAATCTAAATTTTAGAAGCAAACATAATGTTTAAGGCTGCTTTAAATCATTGTTGCAACTTTACATCCCTCTAAACAGGGACAACAATACTGTCATTTAGCTGTCATTTTGAAAGGGGGATTTCACCTGTTAACAATTGTGAGTAGATCTTTCAAAACATATTCAGAATTCTTTTGAATAATATTCACATAACAGTTGAATGAAAGTTAAAGTTGCCAATATACAAATTGCACAAATTGCTTTTTTATCATTAAATGTAAATTTATGATACACGTATTTTTGGAAGTAGGCTGATATACATTATTGTGTCTATAAAATGGGAGCCGTGCGGTTAAAGGCGCTGCAGTCTGGAACCGCAAGACCGCTACGGTTGCAGGTTCGAATCCTGCCTCAGGCATGGATGTTTGTGATGTCCTTAGGTTAGTTAGGTTTAACTAGTTCTAAATTCTAGGGGACTAATGACCTCAGCAGTTGAGTCCCATAGTGCTCAGAGCCATAAAATGGGAAAACTGAAATAGAAGACAGAATGTAATCACTCTTGAAACAATATGACTAAAGTGCTGCTAGTGATTTACATTGTTTTTAAAACTGAAGGTATTGTTACAAACAGTGGAAAATACAGGATGATGTGTAACAATCCTACAAAATGGATAGTTGCTATCATCCTATATTGGAGATGCTGAGTCACAGATAGTCACAACAGAAAGACTCTCAGGAAGTTAGCTTTTGACCAAAAAGACCTTTGTTGGAAAAACACACACACACACACACACACACACACACACACACACCACACACCACAGACCCACAGTCTCCAGCTGCTGCGTGTGTGTGTGTGTGTGTGTGTGTGTGTGTGTGTGTGTGTGTGTGTGTGTGTGTTTATTGCTAGTAGTCTGTTTCTGACAAAGGTCTGTTTGGTCGAAAGCTCACTTCCTGACAGTCTTTTTGTTGTACCTATCTGGGACTCGGCATCTCTGTTATGTGGTGAATAGCAATTATCCATTTCTTAATAAGGTATTGTTACATGTATTTTAGAGAGGTAATGGAGGTTGTGGACATCCAAAACAAATGGGTGCACCATATTTTGCATGGCGAACTAGATAAGAGAATATTTAAAGTATGTTCTTCGTTGAATTTGTGTCAGTTGATTGAAAACAAGTTTGGTGACTGTGTCTTGATATTGATGTTGAACGTTTTAAGTGGCACAAGATTGATTTTGTTTGCCTTTTTTTTTGTTTTTCATGAAACTTGGGTATGTCACCACCATGTGCAAACAAAATAGACGGAAAAGTAGTAGACAATAAGTGGAAATCTGACTCCTGACAATGTGACCTACATTTTTTGTTGTATTAAGTTGATATATTTTATATCATTGTAAGATCCTTGGCTGAATAAATTATTATGCTATACTGACCTAGAAAGATCTCAATTGAGTTGTGCATAGAAAACTTTGAATGAAAGGAGGGACCAGTGAAGCACAGCATGTGTTACACAGTGCCCGAGTTTCAGTGTGGTGATAAAAGTGAGGAATTTTTTTTTACCCATTAGCAGAGGGCTATTTCCAGTATATTGGAATTAAAATCTGTACCATTAATGTATCAGTGTTATCAAGGTGTGATGCCTCTCTGCTGGTTTCAGAGCGTCATTCATACTGGGCTTTGCATTCCTCTTCTGGCCGTATATACTAGCAGCCTTGTCCAGTTTTTCATCACATATTGATCCTCTAATCTTTTCTTGGCACAGCTCACACAGTGGTTACTTTTTCGATTCTTGTATTTGTTGCTCCCACCATGTCATTTCATTCTTTCAGCACCAACTCTTTTTACGTTTTATTGCTGCTGTAGAATAAATTATTTTTCACCATGTGAAGAATGTATGAGCTCACTAAGTAGACTGAAACATTACATAATTTGTGTATTTACATATTGAGAAATAATTTAAAAGGATAGTTTGTCACCACCACTTAATGATACGTAATGATGTGTCATTTACATACTTAAATGTCATAACTTACAAGCTTACATTCAGTTTAACACCACATATTTTACTCTGAAGTGGGTTTATCTGATTTCCTTTTATTAATGCCTGGTCCAAAAATATGTACCATCTGTAATGTCCCTGTTTGTCCTTGTGGTGTTAAACCCTAATTTTCTCTACTTCTTTGTACTCTGACTTTATATTTTCTTAATATGAGGAGAAAGACATTTTAATTTCAGTTTCAGTTTTTAGTATGTTGTCAACCTATTGGATATAATTTCATTTCTGTTGATAACTAAGAAATTTTTAGCAACAGGTAATATTTCAAATACCTGTTTTCCTGAATTTTATCCATTCTTTCTCCACACTTCGCTAATGCTCTTTTAAAAGATGCTTACTGTTCTTCAGTCTCATTATGCATGGCATTTTGCATTGTGTAAAGCACCATATTTTATTGTGCAATGTTATTCCTTTTTCACTGATTGATGGTTTAGCTTTACTAGTACACTGTGGACTCAGCCAACTCGTACATACACTTTATAGGGATAGGAAATCGAATGATCTTATAGGCTCAATTGTGGGTAAAGCATGTGGTGGACTCTGGATTATTGGTAGAACGTTGAGGAAGTACTGTCAGTCTACAAAGGAGATTGCTTGCGAATCACTTGTGCAACCCATTGTAGATTATTGCTGAAGTGTGTGGGATCTATACCAAATAGGACTAACACAGGAGATTTAACATATACAGAGAAGGGCAGCACAAATGGTCATTATTATTTTATTATTATTATTATTTTTTTTTTTTTTTACCCACAGGAAAGTTCTACTAAGATACTGAAAGAAATGAACTGGCAGACTCTTGAAGATAGACCTAAACTATCCTGAAATAGTGTACTAACAAAGTTTCAAGAACTGACTTTAAATGATGACTCTAGAAATGTACTACAACCCCTACTTACCACTCACATAGGGTTTGTGAGTATAAGATAGGATAATTGAAATACGCACAGAGGCACTCGAACAGTTATTCTTCCCGCACTCCATTAGTGAGTGGAATGGGAAGAAACCCTAATAATTGTTACAGGGGGATGTACCCTCTGCCAGAGAATTCACAGTGGTTTACAGAATATAAATGTAGATTTTGTTGTAAATGTAAAAAGGGATGATATATATTTTATTGTCTCTTTTTTTATATTTTTGCACAGGGTTTTCAGATGATAAAAACAGCATGTGGCGAGAACTTTGCATCACGTCTCGCACTCATCTCTCTGATCCTTATCTGCGTGCTCTATTTGCGTTTCTCACTGCAGACTCTGAGAATTATGATGGCATCTTAGTAAGTATTTATTGTGTAAGTTGTATTGCAAGTAAGTTGTTTACTGAGTAAACAACGTTAATCCTCAAATGTTGTATTTTTATGCTTTGTGAGATGTATAGTAATGAAATAAAATATTCCTTGATAATTGAATGGTTATAGCAAGTAATATCATTGTTGGAAAGCTTTATTGTACTTGGCTTCAGTAATGTGAGAAAATGAGGTTAGCAGTGGTGAGGTGGTGTAAGTGAAAGTTTCTCAACTGAATTAATGATGGTCATCGTTAATTATGTACTATGATACTTAAATACTTGTTGTCTTATTACAAAACTTCCAAAAAGACATATGCAATTTGACATTTTGACTTCCTGTCAGTTTACACAAATTGAGTTGCAAGATTTGTGGCTATGGTAAAGAGGACACAGAATTTATGTTAATGTGGTAGCTCATGTGTTGAAAAAGACACTTTTGTTATTGACTTTCTGTTGTATAATTTTAATGAAACTGAAACTAGTGCCTTCCTAAACTGATTATAACATTGGTTCAGAAATATTTGTTATAACATACCTTGAGACTGTGCAAGAATCTATAAGCTAGAGAAAAAAGGGAGGCTTCATTACACTATACAGCAGTATAGAACAACTACAGAAAGCTACCATAGCCACAGCCATAACAGTAGAGTCAAAGATGATTATTTTTTTTTTAGTAGAGGCATCATTTCTAATTCATAATTACCAGCAACCCATTAGAAGCAATGCCTCTCAGTACTTCATCCCTACGTCCATGTATTGTGTTAGTAGATGATGCTTAGTACTTGACTCTAACATTCTCATTATGTCTGTGAGCATTTCATTATTGAAGTTTGCCCTACTGTTATTTCTTCTGAATCAATTTTTCTGTGACAAAATGATGCCTGGTATCAAAGTGTTCTGTGCAACCTTTAATTTAATCGAGGCATGTTGTGAGGATCAGGATATTTGTCTTTGTAGCCATTGTAGTCACATTGCTTCCTGGCAGGCATTAAGTTAATTCCATGTATGTAATTTAGGAGTAAAAGAGACCACTCAACATTGTCAATAGGCACACACAAAAGAGAATGGAAACTTCTTTAGTTTTTGGAAGAAGTCCTTGGATGAGCTAGAGAGCCCGCTTGCATGCACACATGCTGGGATTGCCACATATACTGGAAATCAGGGAACACCAGAGAATTTCGCTTATGTGTCAGGGAAGTTCTAGGTTGGGGGGAGGGGTGACCACTGGAAAATCTCATTTTTAGTTTAGCAGATGAAATAGTTTGTTTACGGTGCCACCATGCATTGCCAGTGGCTTGGGACAGCTAAGTAGCTGCTGAGTGTCCTACTCCATCCTCCCAACCACTTCTCGGAGTCAGTGCTGCCACTGCTGCTTGCTGCTAGCCAAGCAGTTACTAACAAAAGCGGTATGGAGGTGTGAGCAGTGCTTTTTAAGAGTATTTGCACAAGTCATTTGTTGCACTGATTTATCACTGCGGTCTCAGTTCAACAACACACTGTCGGTGACTTGTGACTGTGTAAATATTGGGTCATACACTAGTGGATGTTCATGACAGGCCAGAACCGCAAACTATTCCCACAGGTATCTCTGACAGACCTGGCCCTCCTGTCTGAGGCCTGTCGTTTCCCACAAATGTGCGGCCTCTCCCATTGTATCTAGATTCTCTGATCTGCTTGCAGGCCAAGTCCATTTGTTTGTGTTGTAAATTGGTGGATTTTCATGATCTGTCCGCAGTTAAAAATTGCATCTTTTGTCAAAACAAAGTGGAATTTACATGATTTCATCTCTCTGTCATTCTAATGCAGTTATAATTGCGACAGAATCCTGAAACAATGGCGTAGTAAATGAGGAACTGAGTGCAATTCAGATGATAAGCTTATCAAAAATCACATTCTTACTATAAAAATAAGATTTTAATCTCTTCACTTACCTTATTGCAATACTACACTAATGCTCATTCCACCAGCTATTAATGACCCATAAAAATTACAGCATTCCATTGCAAATTTTACAAAAACTCCTATATCATGGCAGATAAGAAAGTTCTACATTTTATTGTACAGCAAACTATTCTCCTCTTTCTATGCCATCATTTGCCAAAATCTTGTTTCAACACCTCGAACTGTTTGTGAGACATGAGGGATGTTGTGAATATTTCATTCTCATATGTTTGTGGGATTGGAATTAGGTATTGATCTCTTCCCTTAAACTTAAAAAAAATTCAAGATGTTAGCTAAATTTTGTATGTAGCTATATGTAGCGTAATATGCGCCAGACACATTTTTGATTGCAACGAATTCGAATTTCACACAGTATAAGACTTTTGTGCAAAATATCGCAATAGCTATGACCATTAACAAAATTATAAACATTTCATCATTCAGCTGACATATAAAGCTGTAACTAATGTAAAAACCCTTTTTTTTATTTTTATTTATGTATTTATTTTGAAAAGTTTCTTTAAAATCTTGTGAGAAAGGTTGCAGGTTAGCCAGTGTTAACACTGTGAGAGTGACGTAAACTGGTGTGTGGGGAGAGTGTGGGTTAGTGGACATCCTGACTGACTGTGGCTTGTTACAAGGTTTGCGTGGGTGTACCTGATTGTCCCCCCCATGAACCATAGACCTTGCCATTGGTGGGGAGGCTTGCGTGCCTCAACAATACAGATAGCCGTACCATAGGTGCAACCACAATGGAGGGGTATCTGTTGAGAGGCCAGACAAACGCGTGGTTCCTGAAGAGGGGCAGCAGCCCTTTCAGTAGTTGCAGGGGCAACAGCCTGGATGATTGACTGATCTGGCCTTGTAACATTAACCAAAACGGCCTTGCTGTGCTGGTACTGCGAACGGCTGAAAGCAAGGGGAAACTACAGCCGTAATTTTTCCCGAGGGCATGCAGCTTTACTGTATGGTCGCATGGAGAGCTGCATCAAACCAGTCTCAGGACTGAAGACCACAACAACAACAACAACCTGATTGTCAGACCTGATCTCCAATCCCAAGAACTGCAGGTACTGTGTCAAGATTGGGCATCCAAAAACTTGAAGGCAGGGACTGTAGGTATCCAAGACTCTGTCGCAAATATCCATTGTCCATCAGGAAAAGCCACTCGTGTGGGCAGCTAATGCGAAGGTAGGTTGTAACTGAACCAGAACCCTTGTACCTCACAAGGATTTCCACAACACTGTGGGCATTCCCCTGCAATGTGATCCTTATTTGTCCTCTCACTTGTGTTTCAACTTGTCTGTGAAAGCACACCACCTTTTGCTTGCTGTGGGGGTGTTGTCAACAGTCAACTTTCTGTCCTCAGTCCTGTGGCAGCTCCTATGGAATTCAGGTTGTAGATCCTGGTGGAAACAGGCAAGGTGAAATTCAGTGTTCAATGGCTGAATGACTGGAGGTGTGAGGGTATGAAGGACCACAAGACATCAGAGTTACAGGAATATTGCACACTATGCAATAAGTCTTTCACTCACAGCAACATGGAGAAAAGGCCCTCATCAGCCACGTGGAAAGAGATAAGCACCCAAGGCAGTTGTGGTGGTCAGGAAGACAGTGGACATTCATCTTTTTGGTCAGTTGTGAGTGTAGTGCTACGATTTCAGGTATTGCATAGACTCTAGGAGGCTGCCTGTGAAACACAACATTTAAGGTCAGTGAATATGAAAAAAGTTCAAGGAAGAGAAAAGTGGAACTCTGGAGCTGGTATTTGAGCCGAGGACTGACTTTTGGACATGTTTCGGGTAAGGTTGTTACCATTCATTGCCCCATATTTTGTGTAATCCATCACACTCAAAAGGTTTCTTAAAGAAAGTCTGGAATATGTTTTTATTTTTACCCAGTGGTCTGTATACCCTCATTGACCATACTGGGATTTTAGTTTTGTTGATTGTGTTGTTTTTACCCTGCCGGTTTGGTGATGCATTATTCCATTAAAAGAGTAGTCCAGTAATGTTTTAAAACATAAGTGAGGACAACAGGAACCTCAGGTGAACTGGGAACCCTTGCCAAAAGGTTAGCATTCCAAAGTGACCACCAGACTGTGGCATTCTCGATCTACCCTTGCAGTGCTTAATGTAACCTACCCACTCTTTTTCCAGTGTCAAGCTTTGGTGTTCATTATGGAACTTGTTGTTGGTATTGCAGTGAAGAGGGAGGATCAGCAAGGTACGGCCCGCAATTTCATTTTCCTAATGTTTTTGTTCTTCTCGCTTCCTCTTTGGATGAGAGAGTTGCTTTCATTAATCCCTTCTTCACCACTTGCACATACTGAAACTGGATGTATCCATCTGTTGTTGACCACTGTTCTTCCCCTGAGAATATGACATGGATGATGTAATCATGTTAATGAAATATTTGATAATCTTCGGGGTGTTAATGTTTCTGAATAATGCTGCTTGTCATCTGAGGAGATAACTGGGCATGATAAAGATGATCTGTTGACACTAGGTGAAATGGTGGTAATTGGTGAATCAGGTGTCTCACAGTTGACAATTGTTTCGTCATTCTCCCAGCAACTACAGTGTTGCCTTCACCACTGCCACTAATTCGGTGTCAGCTAACAGTCACATTTCAAAGTACCTGATCCAGGATGATGCTACAAGGTGAAGTATTATGGACCCTGCAGGCTGTCGAAAATCATGTGTCCTTTTCTACTGCAGGCAAGCAGACTGCTTTGTTGCTGGTCTTGGTTGGACCAAGACATCAAATGATATCATTAATGGCTTAGCTGTGCACTGTAGGAAAAATGGTCTCACAGATCTCGAAGGCGATGTTCCATTTGTAATCTCATTTGACGAGAGCCTTAACCAGGTGGCTGAGTTGCAGCAAATGAATATTACTTTCAGATATTTCCACAGAGTTAACAAACAGGTTGAAATGCATTACTTTTCATTTGTATTTTAGGGCATACCACTGCTGCCAATATGTTGGACGGCTTCAAGAAAGAAACTTCTTTCTGACCTGAATCTTACCAGCATGTTTCAAATATCAATGAATGGGGCAAATGTCAACCTGGACATTCTTGAACGGCTTGTGTCTTGTTTTGAAGAGTATTAATGGGGACAGTGTGTCAACTGTTATTGATGTGGGATCTTGTCGTCATACAGTTCATCAGAGTTTCAGGAATGCAGCCTTAAAAACTAACTGTGGGATTTATAATATGTTGAAGAATGTACTTGTAAGAAAAGCAAATTATAAAAAATTTAATAATCCCAAATACTTACCCTTCCCTAAAAAGTTTTGCTTCGTGCCCTGGCTGGAAAATGAGGCTGTATCCTATCGGGGTGTAAAAATCACCCCCTTCCTAAAGACTTACACAGTAGCACAAGATATTTACAGCTGGCCACTGACTTTGGAGTACCTTGAAGATTCTCTGCTGCCGGTGAAAATATATGTCGTTGCCTTTGTTCTGGGGCAGGTAATTCTCAGTTCGAGGTAATTCCAGTATGTGGCCTCTGCCGCATGTTTCCTGTCCAATGCTTTGTATTCTATTCTTGCAGATGTGGTGTCCATAATAGTTAAGTCTGATGTATTATCTGCTGCAAAATTGGTATGTGATGTAAAACTTGATGACGAAGTTAGTCTTATTCCTGCCAAAGAAATTAACATTAGATCATGTTGTCCAATCTGAGCTGAAAAAGGTAAAATTGCTTGCCAAAGATATTTTAACTTTCAGGACTGATTTCAGGGATTTTGTGATCAAAATATGCTCACTCCTCCTCCTAATGACGATTAGTGTTTTAGGGCGCACAACAGCGAGGTTATCAGCACCCGTCCTCCTCCTAAAGTCACCTTTGAAGTATAGCATTTGTAGATACATAAGCTTTTGCGATCCACCTGTGATAAATAGCAGTCCAAAACTAGCAAGAATAGAATCTCACAGATGAGTGGTAAGGACTGTGACAAAGTTGAGAAAGAATCCACACAACTTCTAGGTAAGCAAGAATTTTTGGATCTCTGTGCAAGCTACAAGAGAAGGGAGATGAACATTGATTGTTTTTAGAGAGACTTATTGGGTGGTGAAACTAGCTGTCAGAATTTGTATAGCTTTCTTTAGAAGGTTTTTATTCTGAGCCATGGTTGAGCCTCTGTAGAGCAAAGTTTTTCATGAATAAGGAGTTCATGATGATCAAACAAGAAACCAAGTCACTTGTAGCCATAAGTCAAGTGTATGATGGCCTGCAATCACCTGGTGGGGTCTTCAAGATTAATGTTGACAAAAGAATGATTCTGGACTTTTACAGTGCTCAAGATCAGTATGGTGAGGCTTTAAAGTAGAAGCAATGTGAAAAAGATGAAGCAGGCAAGAGAGCTAGATAGAAGAGATCCATCATCCAGCAAGTTGATGAACTGAAGCCCAAAATGTCATGGATACTGGCCGAGAGGGCCACTCAATTGAGTGGAATTGATTAAGTGATCACTTTTCTCACAAAGGAGGAATTTTCATTGATTGATTTTAATTACTTGTTTGACTTTTTATTGTTTGACAAAACACTGAGTATTATTTGGGAGAGAAAATGCCACTTTAGACACACCAGTGGTGGTGTTCTTATTTTCGAAATTTTAATGTTACAGTATACAACACATTTCTTTTATGTTTCTTGTATGATCTGACACATTATCTTGCCTGGAAAGTTCATAAATCCTGTACAGAAGGAGGAGAAAAATCTCGCTGTTAATTCAAAGTTTGAGTTAACTCATTAATAAACACAGAAATCCTTTAACTAAAAATGGATTTTATTTACAGTTTACCTGTTTGCTCAGCCCCCTGGTCACATATCCTGTAAATAAGACAGTAACTGCCTGTTCATACAAAATTAAAGTTACAAACACGTTCAGAAACACTTGTCAGTTTATTTGTTTACTTACCCTTCAAGTACCAAAATCTGTCAGGGAAAATGCTAAAATTGTGCCTGGAAATCAGGGAGTTGTCAGGAAATTTCACTTTGGAAAACTTCTGGCAACACTACACACACACACACACACACACACACACACACACACACACAAACACACACCTGTGGACCTACATTGAGCCAGCTAGATAGTGTCTCATCACTTCTGCTATTCAGCAAGTGATCTCCTTTACTCCTAAATTATTTACATTCTAGTAGAACTTTCCTTACTGTATTAATGACATGTATTCCACTTATATTGTTGAGTGTGTTACTGTTGGTGGTATTGATTTTCTGTGAAATTGCTGCACCTTGTGACATAAACAAGAAACAAGTAGTCAGTTTTCTGTCTTCAGTGGCCTCAGCCTACTCAGAATCAGTGATGTCATGATCTTACTCACAAGAAAATCTTTAGGTCCCATCAAAAATTATAGGATTCTTTTCATAGCTTACCATTGGGGTATTCCTGGGTTGTTATTGAACGGAATCACTTTTCCAAGGAAAGTTGCTACTCACCATATAGCGGAGATGCTGAGTCGCGATAGGCACAATAAAAAGATTCACACTCATAGCTTTCGGCCATTAAGCCTTTGTCAGCAGTAGACACACATACACAGACTACATATTGCTTTTCTTCATCATGAACATGGCAATACCTGTCATAAAAAAAAAGCCAGACAAGTGTCAAGTGTGAGTATGACTCTTGCTCTGATGGTTCTGTACAGACTTAATTATGTATGTAGATAATAAATCATAATAATAATAATAATAGTTATTATTATTATAATGCTGTTTAGCTCAGTGGCCTGGTACAAGTCTTTCTATTGCATGTCACTTTGATAACTTGTGTGCCCCTAACCTACCTCAGTTATCCAACTGGGAAAAGAGGACATATAGTTTAACATGGACTTTGAACCACTTGTTGTTTTTAGGGTAAAGTGAAGATTGAAAAACCTGCGGTTCTACCAAGATTCAGTCCGTATCTGCCAGTTTCCAGGCACATGTTTTACTGCTGGACCACCAGGCCTGAAAAGTATGTTGATAGTTCATGTTTAGTTTATGATGAGTGAGTTTGTGAGTATAAAAATATATGACATATATATCCATACATTTTGATTGCATTGACTTATAAGCTTAAATTTCTTACACTGCCAGGGTACCATGGACCTTAGTATTTGACGTAAATTTTTACTTGCTGCCTCCACCTGTTCCTAGGGGAAAGGGGTCTTAACAGATGGACACACAGATGGATGGACAACACTGGCATTCATGGTTCTAGGTCAAGGGAAAGTACCCATAGGTTTTGATGGGTGAATTTGCGAGTATTGAAACATGTGACATAAGTGGCCATATCTTTTTATTGAATTGACGTAGAAGCTTAATTTTTCACACTGCCAAAATACCATAGACCTTAGTATGCGACATAAGTTTCAACTTGATACCTCTGGCTGTTCCTGAGAAAAGGGGGTCTTACAGTCGGACAGACAGATGGAAAACAAAGTGGTACTGTAAGGGTTCTGCTTTTACCAGTTGAGGTACGGAACCCTAAAAATCTCTGAGTCTCTTTGTTCCATTATTTTGCATGTGGAAAGTTTATTTTTACTCACTTGGGGTACGTAGAGCTGATGTGATACCTTAATATTCATCTTCTCTTTGCTTGCTAGTGCTTCAGTATGTGTACAAAAAAATGGTTCAAATGGCTCTGAGCACTATGGGACTTAACACCTGAGGTCATCAGTCCCCTAGAACTTAGAACTACTTAAACCTAACTAACCTAATCACATCACACACATCCATGCCCGAGGCAGGATTCGAACCTGCAACCGTAGCAGTCACGCGGTTCCGGACTGACGCGCCTAGAACCGCACGGCCACCGCGGCCGGCTCAGTATGTGTACAGTCTGGCCTTGTGGTAGGCAAGTTTTTGTCATTAGGTACAACTATTTGTGAACTGAGCATTGTGCACAACTCGTGGGTGTCAACAATTATGAAAAGGATAGATTGCTGCTTACCATAAAGATGGCACATTGAGTTGCAAGCAGGCACAGTGAGTAGACAGTTACACCCTGAGCTTTCAGCCAAAGTCTTCTTCAAAAGAGAAAGGAACACACACACACAAACACACACACACACACACACACACACACACACACACACACAGTCCACACGCATACACATACATATATTCACTCATGCAGACACACCTAAAGCACACATGACCGCTATCTCTGGCCGCTAAGGTCAGACAGCAGGTGTTATGTTGAACAAAAGTATCAATCCGCAGTGAGGCAGGGGAGGGGGAGGGATAGCAGAGTTTGCAGGTGGGAGGAGAGAAGGCTGCTGACTGGTGGACATGCAGGGAGGAGAAGGCGACAGTGTCAAGAGGTTGTGGGGGAGAGGGGTTGGGGTAACAAGGAATGGGAAAAAGAGGTAAATAGAGGGGGGAAAGACTGGTGGACGCATTGGCAGAGAGTGTTACAGAATAAGGATGAGAGGATGTGAATTGGGAAGAGGTAGTAGGACAGAGGGGGCAGAAATAGTTGGGTGGAGGGTGTGGAGACAGTACCAATGACAACCTACATTAACATACTGTCCACACACCCTCCAACTAACAGTTTGTGCCCCCTCTGTCCTGTCACCTCCTCCCAATTCACATCTCCTCACTGTCATTGTATGACAGTCTCTGCCAACACACTCAGCAGTCTTTTCCCCTCTCTGCTCCCCATTTCCCGGCAACCTGTCCCCCCCCCCCTCCATCTCCCTCCCCCCTTTTCCCCACAGCATCCTGATGCTGTGCATGACAACCTTGTCCTGTCCCCTTCTAGTCCCTGCATTCTCTGCCAGACAGTGCTCTTCTCTCCCCCCACTCTTACCCTGCTATCCCTTCTCCCTTCCCTGCCCCACTGCAGATTGCTGCTTTTGTTCAACACAACAGTTGCAGTCTGTCCTGAGCGTTTGGAGATAAAGTGTGCAAGAGATGTGGCTGCTTGGGTGAATGTGTGCCTTTTCTTTAAAACACTTTGACCAAAAGCTCAGTCTGTAACATTCACTTTGTTGTGCCTGCCTGCAATACAAGGAATCATCTTTTTTGGTGAGTAGCCGTCTATCCTTTTCATAATTGTTGGTATTCCAACCTGGGTTTTCCATTGTTTGAAATAACATCAGTGTTTTGACATGCGCTGATGCACCAGAGTCTACAGACTAATATTTGTGTATAACTTGTCCTGACACTGATGTCATTAAAATGTCTTATAGCTCATTGCTTTGGAAGTACGTTTTTCACTTGTCTTGTGTTTAATACAACAGTTCAATGCCAGTCTTGTATGTGTGCCTGTCAATGACTCAGCACCTCTGCTGTTTGGTGAGTTGTTATCTTTACTCCCAAATTATTAACATTCTGCCAGAACTTTCCCAGTCATAGTCAATGTTCTATGTTCCATTTCAAAGTTTTATTCTAACACAGTCGAGAATAAATCATTGTCAGTGCATATTTTCCTGCTGTCAGATACCGTAGCAGTTGTTTTGTAATGCATTATGGTGTCTCTGGCAGTCTGTACAGAGCACATTAAGAATGTTATATTATGAGCACAGGTGTGAGAAATAGAATACTGACTTTTTTGCATTACTATACCTGTCCTTTTTATTGCTCTGATATACAAGATATGGGGGAGAACTACCTTTAAAATTCTGTTACAGTATCTTTCAATGTTGACTGTATTATGCAGCCAGAGAATATGAACACGAGTAGTTAACCAAGTATGCCAACTTCCTGTTCCTTTTGGTTGAGTGACTTGTATGGATCTCACCATTTAATGTATAATGACATTGTTTACAGATGATATGTTCTCATTTATTTGATTTTTTTCTGTTTTTTGTTCCACTTGTTTGATGTATAGAACTTCAAAAAAGGATACTCTAAAATACTTTTGTGTGTTAAATGGTTTGAAGTAATGTTTATTTTTGGCAGAATGAAGCTGGCATTGCAGTATCAGACAAAGTGGCTTTTGCTTGTGTATTCCTGTCTGATGTGCGACTAGCTGATTATCTCCAGCAACTAACTGTTTCATTAACTGAAGAGGGTTCACTTTCTGGATTCTTGCTCACAGGTTAGTTACCTACTTACAAAATGGAAGTACACTGTAGATGTTGTTCTACAAAGATTTGAAAAGTCACACAGCTAAATATTTCATTCTGTCATCTTGAGTAATCTCTCAGCTCTAGACATGTGCATCATATACAGTTGTTGAATCACACCAGTACATATATATTTTGTGTGTATGTAATCTGTAAGGCTATAAAAATGTAGATAGTACGAAGTTGAGGGACATTAAATCTAAATTAATTTATGCTATCTAAAAATTGCAATAAAATTATAACAGAAATTATATGTTCTCATTTAATTCATATGATGAACATGAGAGGTATGACTTGTAATCAGCCTCTGTGTAAACTGCAAGTTATCAGATATTGTCATCCAAATGTCTGTGAGATTAATTTCATGGGAATGAGCCACATTCCTACATTCATCAATGAAAACTGCTTTGAAAATTGTTGTAAATAAACTTTTCCTTGAAAATTGGCATCCATTATTCAGTCATTGTGTGTTAGAACTTAATCCATTTGGATGATTCATCCCAAGAATCAGACTAACTTGTGATCAGTTGTGGCTGCTCTTTCTTGTACACTTGTACATCCAGGCAACCAAGACTGTTACAATAAAGTTTTAAATAATACTACTTGAATACTCAGAATCTGAATTCCATTGTAGTTTGTACAAGCCTGTGGTTAACCAATCTCTGTTATAGATCACTGCAGCCTTTCATTGTTATACCACTAAATCAAAATTCTCCCCGGGGAGGTCGCCACTTGTTGGTGAGATTGTGTTTGGCTACCACAGATTCCCAGCCTTTGCAGCACCTCTTCCCTTTCCATGCTCTATGTCTATTCTGCTGCTATTATTGCTATTATTTTTTGCCTCCCTTTGAACATGTCTTGGGTATTTTCAGTAACTCGTTCTGAAGTTTCGATAGCCCGGCTTCTGAACAGTCCCTTGTCTGGTTTTTCCTTCGTTCTTTGTTCTCCATCTCCTCCCCTTCCTCTGCTTTGGCGTTCGAGGTTTCTGTTTGTTTCTTCTTCCTTCCTGTGTGCTAGTGAAAGCCAGCCAACACATTTGACGCGTAGTAGGTGACTGGATAACGCATAATTCCCATCCCCGGGTTGACAGATGGAGTTCGCAGGTACCCCCTGGTACATGCCAGTCCCAGGGAGCAGTGAATGCCTGAGCTGTTACCTTCCCAATTGCCAATTGGCTCTCTGTCTGGAGTTCGGGAGGTGTGAACAATCAACAGGTGAGCCCCAGTTGGAAGGAGTGTGCCATCAGAGATGCTGGCAATCATGGGGGATTTTTTCACAATAAGCCACCCTTCTTCATCTCAGTCTACTTCTCCTGAACGTAAACAAAATGAGGCTAAGGATTCTATGATTTCCCCAGCTGCACCTCAGTTCTCCTGGTATCACATACCGAAGGAGGTCAGACTTTGGCAACAGTTAATCCGTTTATTATTAAGAAAGGTGTTGATGCAATTGCAGGCACTGTGAAATCCTGCTTTTGCTTACATAGTGGGACTTTGCTTCTGGAGACCAATTGTGATTTTCAAGCCCAACAACTGCTTACAGCTTTGGTCCTCCACAGCTGTCCTGTTTGTGTCGAGGTCCATCATATGCTGAAGTCTTCACGTGGTGTTATTTAGACTTGACTGCATAATGGTCCGACCAAGGGAGAAATCCAAAATTATCTCTCTGATCAGGACATTACTGTGGTCCATTGGGTAATGAAAACGGTTGGTGCAAACTTAGTGCCTAAACGCACTGTTTTTCTTACAGTTGATGAGTAGTGCTTCCACCGAAGATTAAGGCAGGTTATGAAGTCATCACTGTCCACCTGCACATTCCAATTGCATTGCTACCAGTTTCAATGTCATAACCACACTCCCATGTCCTGTCAAAACACTGCTAAATATGTTACTTACGGTACAGATGCTCCTGAGGGCAATTGCGTGCCTCCTTCTTCCCACTGTATCGGTTTTAATGGTGACCATGCTACCTCATCCTTTAAGTGTCCCATATATCTCAATGAGTGGGCCATCCAAGAGATCTGGGTGAAGGAAAAAGCTCCCTACCCTTTTACTCACAAGTTGTTGGCTTGCCGAAAGACCTGCCTTCAGCCATCTGCCACTTATAGTACCATTGTTACTATGCCTGGATCCATGAAGGACACTGCCATGCAAACGTATGACCTCCTATTCAGTACTGCAGTTGTGAAATTGCCCAGTATCATGGTAGCCTCCCCACACCTTCTCCTACAGTTGTGCAATAAGCCACCAAATCTTCACCACCAGTAGCAAAATCACCTGCTACGCAACCAGCAGGCTACGAAGGACGAAAGGAACATTCCCACAAAAACTTTTGATGTCCCTCCAGCCAACAAAAGTCTGGGTCTTCATCTGCCAACAGTAAAGGCTCTAAGAAATCCAACAAATGCAAACGGTTTTCTCCTTTCCCTACTTGGAGATCCTCTTCAACAGTGTCGCTGCTTGATACCCTTACCCGCATGACCTCCATTTCGTCAGTGTGCGGTGTCTACCGTTTTTCTGACCTGAAATCTCCAGGCTGACCCAGGGAGAATGTTGATGCCTCCATAGATTTCATGGAACATCGTCCTACAGCCTTTACAGCCTATAGCAGTGAGTCTTCGGAGGCTGACACTCAGCAGCCACTGAGGAGACTGCCCTTCATTTGTTCCCTCCTCCACATTCCCGATTATGAACCTTCTCTAATGGAATGTTTGTGGCATTAGATGTAACAAGGAGGAGCTATGCTGTTCTTGGAATTGCAGTGTCCGGTTGTCCTCTGTCTCCAATAAACAAAATTGCATGCTCAAGACCGCATTGACCTCTCGCATTTCCTTTCGGTCCACTTTGACCCCCACCCACCCAATTCAATCTCATGGGGAAACTGTACTGCTCATACAAGATGATGCCCATAGCCAAACTATCTCATTGAACACTTGCTGCAAGCTGTTGCAGTCCACATTTTTCCTCCTCAGTTCACTTTTTCTCTTTGTAGCATCTACATCCCTTCGTCATTCACTGTCATCAGGGCAGACTTACTCCAGCTTATTGGTCAGCTCCCTCACACCTTTCTGCTGCTAGCTGACTTTAATGCCTGCTATCCCCTTTGGGGCTCTTTGAGAACCTCTCCAAGAGGTTCCATCTTGGCTGACCTCATCTGTCTTAACACTAGAGCACCCACGTTCCTTTCAGACTCCACGCACACCTATTCCCATTTGAACCTTCTGTTCTGCACTGCCCATCTTGCTTATCATTTCAAGTGGTCCATTCTCTTTGACACGTACTCAAGCGAACGTTTCCCATTTGCTATACGTTTGTTGACTTCTACCCCACCTTCACGTAAATGTAAAAGGCAGCTTTCTAAGGCTGACTGGAGGGTTTACACCTCCCTGGTGACATTTGATGAACAACATTCCCCAGTTGTGATGACCAAGTAGAGTATCTTACAAACATTATCCTTACTACTGCAGAATGTTCCATACCTTGCACTACTAGGTGGTAAAAAAAATGTTTATGGAACATCCTTATCCCCGTTTTGATGATACTCTCAATTGCAACTAATATATTTGTCCCACTGGTGCTTCCACTGTTGGAAACATTTTGTGTAGTCGTCTTTAAAAATGGCTGACAGCTCCTCCCTCCTTTTCTTCTTCACATCTTCAATGTTGTAAAATCTGCATCGTTTCCTGCCATTTTCCATGTGTGGAAATAAGAAAAAGCCACATGGAGCCAGGTCAGGCGAATAAGGTGGATGGGACAGCAGAACCATGCCGATTTTAGCCAAAAACTGTCTATCAGAGAAGGCTGTGTGGGCAGGAGCAATGTCGTGGTGGAAGAAACAGTCTCCTGTCTGCCACAAATCGGGTCTTTTTTTGATGAAAATTGCTGCAAAATCTTCTGAAAACTTCCAAATAAAAGGTTTGATTGATGGTCTGGCCAAGGGAGCAAACTCTGATGAACTATATTCTTGGCATAAAAAAAGCAAATCAGCATTTTTTTTATGTTTGACTTGATGACATTTTTTTTGGCGGGATGACAATGATGTCTTTTATTTGTTAGACTGTTGCTTTGTTTCTGGGTCACAACCATATCACCATGATTCATCACCAGTAATGGCCTTTGACACAAAATCTGGATCAGTTTCAAGCTGCTGTTTCAAAGCATGACATGTTTCAACTTGACGATCCTTTTGTTGTCAGTCAGAACCCAAGAAACAAACTTGGCAGCAACCCTTTTCATTCGCATATCTTCCGTTAAAATTCCCGGAAACAAGCTCCAAGGTAACCCAGTAATCTCTGATAGTTGATCAGTTGTGTGTCGAGGGTCTGTGAGTGCAAGCTCTCGAATTTTTTTCAGTATTTCCGTTGATTTGGGCAGTTGCTGGACATCAAGAATGAGTTTGTCATCAGTCGACGACATTTTCCCTCGGTCGACGACATTTTGGCTTTTATTAAATTGAGCAAATCACTAATACACTTGAGTTTTTCCCATAGCATCGTCCTGGTAAGCTGTTTTCAATATTATAACAGTTTCAGCAGCATTTTTACCAAGTAGGAAACAAAATTTCACAGCTGCACGCTGTTCACTGAAACTTGTCATTATAAAAAACGAAACAAGAACAAAACATTGCTACCAAAAACGGTCACTACATATGATCATAACAAGCCAGGTTGACAACATAGGCACCACTGAACTGGCTCCACCCAAGGCAATGTCATTGCATTCTTTGGGATAGCAAAATAGCTAACTGGATTTACTTTATTAGTTCCAATAATGGTTTCACTCCATCTTCTGTAGTGTGGGGCAGCCTCCATTGGCTCTCTGTGTACAAGCTTCCTTCCGCAGTTTCCAGCCTGACCATAGCAGATGCTGTCATGGTGGAGCCTATTGCTATCACCAACATCTTGGACCGCTATTTTGTGGAGATTTCAAGCTCCACCCACTGTCACCTCTCTTCCTCCCTCAGAAATGAGTGCAGGAGGCTCGGATGATATCCTTTTCCTGTCAGAATCATGAATGCTACAATGCCACCTTTACTATGAGGGATCTTGGCTATGCTCTCATCTCATCCCAATCTCCCACCCCAGGGCTGGATGATGTTCACATTCAGATCTTGCAGCATCATACACAGTAAGGACAAATACCTTCCTTCTAGCTACCACCCCACTTCTCTCACCAGCTGTGTTTGCAAGATGATAGAACATATGATTCATTGCCACCTGGTATGTATCTCAAGTCTCGCAATCTACTGAACACTGCACAGTTCGGATTTGTGTGCACCCTTCTGCAGTTGATCGTCATGGGGCTCATTTTTTGTAGGAAACTTTCTTGGTCCTCTCACATGTCTTATCTCACCGCACGCTGTACCCGATCCCTCGATGTTCTCCATGTCCTAAATGGTACTTTCTGGGGAGCATATCAGACCACCGTCCTCCATTTATACCAATCCCTTGTCCATTCAAAACTGTACTATGGATGTTTCATTTCTTCCTCTGCACATCCTTCTATCTTACTTCACCTTAACACAATCCACCAATGTGGTATACATTTGGCCACTGACACCTTTTGCATTAGCCCTGTTAAGAGTCTCTATGTAGAAGCTGCTGAACTACCACAGTCATACCAGTGTGATGTCCTCCTCAGCGGATACACGTGCCATTTGTCTTCCATGCCTGGCCACGCATCCTATGCCCTCTTTTTTGATAACTCCCTTGGCTGCCAGTAGGAGGGACTTGGTTCTTCTCTGTAACGTCTGAGAGTTCGCTTTCAGTTGCTGCTCTGGCAGATTAACTTCACGCTACCTGCCATGGTCCTGATGGGTGTGAACCCTTCACTACCTAGGCTTCTTGCAGTGGCCTGTGTGCATCACAGACTTCATTTACTTTCCAGGGACACTACTCTGGATTGAGTCTGTCACTGTAAGCTTCTTGACCCTTGCACAGAACTTAGTGATAGCACCTTCATGTACACCGATTATTTTTGGTGTTGGCTTCCAGAACAATGTTCAATCTTTATAGCAGAGCTCTTTGCCCTTTATCAATACACCCAGCAACACAGGCTTTTTAATTGTATCATCGTCTCTGATTCTCTTAGTGCCCTTCAGAGCCTCTGTGTGCTGTACACGCTCCAGCCCTTAATGCAACAGGTCTAGGAAATCTTCCACTTGCTCGCTGTTCATGGAGTCCCATGGTGGGTTGGTTCCTGGTCATGTCAGTCTGATGGGAAATGAGGCTGCTGACACTGCCAAGGTTGTAGTCCTTCTACCTCAGCCTCCTAGCTCTTCCATTCTTTTGGGTGGTCTCCATGCTGCTGCCTGTCAGCAGATGGTGTCATTTTGGCATCACCACTGGTCTTTTCTTCATGGGAACAAGCTCTGGGGAATTAAACCTCTCCCATCAGCTTGGCTACCTCCTCTTGGCTCTCTCGTTGGGCGGAAATCATTTTAGCTAGGTGGCATATTCGGCACTGTAATTTTAGCTATTGCCATTTGTTACATGGTGATCCCCAACCACTTTCTGCTTATTGTCATCAACCATTTTCTGATCCGATGCCCTTTTTCTAATTGCTTATGTTCCGCTGTGTGTTTGCTATCTGAATTATTGGCCTTTCTAGCAGACAGTGCATGGGCTGTTGATCACATCTTACTGTTTATCTGTCCTAGCAATATGGTAAAGGACATTTAATCTTTGGTTAGGGACCTCCTCTGTTTCAACGGCATATTTCGTGAAGCTTTCTCCAAGAGGACGTCCTTGTTTTTAGCGCTCTCTCTCTCTCTCTCTCTCTCTCTCTCTCTCTCCCCCCCCCCCCCCCCTTCTGTCCATTAGTGTCACAACCATTAATGTGTAATGACATGGGTGCTTATGACCTCAATTGTTTTTTTGCCTCCTCCCACCCCCACCCCCCCCCCCCCAAAAAAAAAAAAAAAACAGCGGTGCTCTTAATTCATGACTAACCTTAGTCATACATTATTATTGCCAAATAACTATACAGCATGTCTAACGCTTGTAGTACTTCATTAACCTTATGTAAGATGGCTGCTACATTTTTATGTCTAGTGGTGCACACAACTACACTCTTAGCAACAGGCTTCATCCTTCCGTGGTCTTAAGATAATACACTGTTTTGCTTCAAATTACATATCATTTACCAGAAACAGGATGAAACTGCAGGAAATTAAAGTCCATTAGAAATAAAACTTGACACTATTCTACCAACACTTTAGTAAATTTAGCACTTTACACAAGCTTGCAGAATTAAAATGTTTGCCGGAAGTCTACGGAAAAGCATGTACTTGATTTTTCAAGATTTTTAAATGCAAATTTTTTGTAAATAGCTGAAATTTTATAGAAAAGAAACATGTAATAGACATGGTGGAAATGAAGCAAGAGAACCCATCCCAGCTTGATTGCTGCTCAGATCTGTCACAGTCAAGCCTTAGTGCCCAGAGACAGTCGCCCTTTATGTTTGAGTTGGGTTTGTATGAGTTTTTTCTCCTTCTGAGGAAGGACTTTCTCTAAAAGCTAAAATATTTATAGCATTTTTTGTTGTGCCTGTCTGAGACTCAGTGCCTTCTCTGTGGGGTCAGTAGCAATCTCTCCTTTCCATATTACTACTAAGCTGTATGAATGTGTTTTATTACAATGAAGGGAGAATAATGACTTGCAACACCCCCCCTCCCCCCTCCTTTCCAAGATATTATTCACTGTATCATCAAGTTGCTGTCTTTAATTTGCTACAAATACACTTTCTATCATCCACAATCAAAATAGCTGCAGAGATATAAGTTTACTTCCTCAAAGACACAGGCTTTATTGAATACCACTTAAGTACAAAAAAATCACAGAATATAATAGATCTCAATTCTTCTTGAAATAAACAGACATAGACTTCTGGAGGTTGATGCCTATTGGTTATAAATTTACTGGATAACTCAAACATTAATGCTTGAAAACATTGTAAGTTTGTCTTGACTGGGAACCACTCAAAAGGGGACCACTCTCTCGGTGCACGGATCAAAGGTGGGCCAGTGGTCAACACACTGGCCATCTAGATTTAGGTTTTTTGTTATTTTCCTAAATCACTCCAGGCAAATGCTGGGGTGATTCCTTTGAAAAGAGCATGGCTAATTTCCTTCCCAATCCTTTCATCATCCGAGCTTGCATCAACCTCTGAACCGCGTTGTTCACAGGACATTGAACTCAAATCTTCTTTCCTTCTTCCTTCAGTGCACACACGTGTTGTCATTCAGTGCACATACACATTGTTGGTACACTCCCAGAAGGCACAACTTGTAGTTGAACAGTGCCAGTACTGCATTATGGAAATAGATGTGCTGAAGTGCATGCCAAACATTGATGACAGGAAATAGTAAAGTGCAGATTAATGTCCAGAAAATAGCCAAGTATCACAAGGTCATCATAAATATGTGCACCAGAGAGAGTGTAGTACACATCTACAGGCTGAGGCAAGTGACCTGAGATGGTCTGTGGCAGTCCTCAAATCTGTCACTGTTATTTATCCACGTAACCTGGCTGTGGTAATGGATGAATCACTCTGCACTGTATCTTGCGACTACACTGGACATATGTGTAATTACATGAATTGGTGTGCTTCTTTTCTTGTCTCCATCTTAGAAACTTGAGTTCCATAAACCTTATTGGTTTATGGGTCCAGTTTAATCATAGAATTTCAGCACGGAAGTTTATTGAATATTTTCTTTGATACACAATTTGAGTTGTGTGATGCATATTTTTTTGTGGCCAGTCAGACAAAGGAATCCCAAGAAGCATCATGAAATTTGATGGATCGAATTCCCAGCTATGCAAATTTCAAATCCGGGCTTTGTTTGAACCTATGACATTTTGGATGTGGTGGTTTGCCTAGAGCAAAACCCAAGAATTTGGCAACATCTGCAGGAAAACTGTGGGTAAAAGACAGTGCTCTTGCTCATTGTTGCATTTCAACTGTGATTGCATATTTGCAACTCGAATTTTTGAAAGTGCACTTTTGCTTGTGAAATTCTAATGCTGTGCGCTGATAAGAAGCGGTGTGACTTTGGATTGCAAGCAAAATCCGCACCTCTCTCACATCCGTTGACTTACTTGATATTCTCAGTCCATCTTCTTCTCTGGATAGTCGGTCTTCAAAACCTCCTTCTCCGAACAATAATGCCGGTTACGGGAATTTATCAGACTCTCTCTCTCTCTCTCTCTCTCTCTCTCTCTCTCTCTCTCTCTCTCTCTCTCTCTCCTCTTGAAACAAGTGGATACTCGCAGAATACTTTTAGTTCAGCCATGGTATATTTCAACTTCCCCAAAGAACAAATTCACCATTTCTCACATGAACATTTGAATGTTTGCAAGTCAACCGATTCATCTAGCATTAGATTCGATTAAATACATTTCTTACGGTAGTTTTTGCACTCATATATTTATGAACATGTCTTGCTTCTAGCAAGTCCAGCACTCGAAGTACCATTAAATGTCTATAGTAAATTGTTCATTTTTCTTTAACAATAATCACAGACACTAAAACAGCAAGGAATACTACATGATTACCTCTTGCTTTTCCAATATGGCTTATGGCGCGAGCAGCAAACACCTGTCAATGCCGTTCAACCGTTGCGTCCAGCTTGTGCTCGTGAATCCTTTCCAGCCTGCACACACAAACATGTGTCACGCAGCATGTACATTCTCTCACACTTATTTTTAAAATATCATGTGTTCGAGAAGGTAGAAGGACAAGTGGTTCTGGAATTTACGCAGAAATTCTCGAAGCACTACCTATCCCTCCCCTCAGCTCAGACACGCGATATTTTACTCGTACTCATTATGTACATTAGTATTACATAGAATAACAATTCATAATTCCACATTTTTTTATTAACCATGTATAACCCTTTTATTTATTATTTAGCTCTTCTTTTGTCATTTTACTTTGATTATAAAACGGGAATATTTCACGCAATGTTGGAGTCAGTTCTTTTATATCTAGGAGTCATGGGACCTAAACCTTTGGGTTTCCAATCATAAGCTCCAAATGTTCATGACACTTGGGAGTATTTTACTCTTTATTCTGTTTCTTTGTACTCCTTCTTTAGTACATAATAACCTCATTAATTATGGACTGTTTGTAGTCTGGCGGAACTCTGGGCAAATGAAAGTGTTCTTTTCGACACTTGTAAACTCACATAAAACATAATAATGATAATGGAATATTGAATTCAACCTTACCAGAATAATTCCTATTAAATGAGTGACTTTCGTCATGACACTGTCCTTTTCCCCCTAGGATCAGCATCTGTAACTTACACCTGGGTTGACTCTATGTGTGCAGTTCCTCCTCCTGTTTTGGTAGGTATGCCCCTCTTAATTCCTATGCTCCTATGGTACAGGTCAATCCTCTTCTTGGTGCCCCTGTCCGCACAGTATAGGTCAGCCTTTCTTAGGTCTGCCTATCTGCCTTTTATATTCAATAAATGCTAGATGTACCCTCCTTATCCTTCCCCGAGTAGGCCTCATGGTTCATCCCCCTAGTATACAGCTTTATGTACACTATAATTAAATATTTCCTGGAAAAAATAAAAATCTAGTTTACACTTCACATTCACTTCTTAATATTTCATTTAATACTGTAGAGTCCTCCTCTACGTCAACTTCTGTAATCTTTAGTAGATACTATGTCTACCCATATTATTTCAACTCATAGTAGATACCATGTCTACACCTAATGATCACATCCCGCTACTCTTATGACTCACCACTCCATCAGAATATTTGCTACACTGACTTTACTTAATTAAGCATCATAATTAACTCCAGACTGTCTTGTGTTCTCCTTCATTACTCATGCCTCCTTCTTATGTATACTCTTTGTAAAATCATCATAGTTTTTCTTTACTTATGTATATATGTGATATGAAATGATTATAGTTCTTATATGTACATATATATATTTTCCTATATATATGTGTGATGTAGAACCGTCACAGTAAACAACAATGTGTGCATATTTCCCGATGTACACATAACTTCCCCCTACAACACTTGACGGTTCATACCTCTCGACAGGTTTCTAGTTAGTAGTTTCATTGTTTGCATACTCATGTATCTTTGTGTGTGTGATGATGTGTGTTTGTGTAGCCTGATTCTTTGACCTACTTATATAAAATAAGTTATAGGTTATTGGAAACTACGGAAAATGAGAAGGACTTCTGCAATAGAAGTAGATGAATATGGAAAGAGGGCAAAAATAGGCAGGTACTCAAAAGAGAAGTAAGAAAGGAAAAAATAGAAATGGTTGTTAAGATCGAAGAAGAGAAAGAAGGTAGCTTCAAAGACAGGAAACCCTTCCCACCTTCCTTCCCCAGGATCCGTACTTCACTGGTACTTGAGTGAGAAGCCAGAGGAGGTACGATATTAAATGTCTCCTACAGAACAGACATTCTCACCTTCATCTTTGAAGTCCCTGAAGAAAATCTTAGCAACTCCTATGGAGTGGCAAATGGTGAAGAATCAGTCACACTTGTCTGCAAGGGTTGACTGGAAAGTGTGGTGTATGTTCTGTGTTAGCCTTGATTTATTAGTTAGTGTAAATCATGCTTTAATCTATAATACCCACCCCTTCCAAAACCAATACAAACCCTCCCCTTTACATCACATATATTAAAAGGTTTAAAACGTTCTATAAAAATATAAAATTATACACTACAATCTAATAGTTGTTTAGCTAATCACTTTACACTATATTTTATACACACATAAAATACTCTGTTTAGTTTATGTCTTCTAGACATCACTTGGTTTAAATAGTACCATCATTTTATACCTTTCAGTCAAATAATATTTTATTTGTTTCATTTCATGTCTAGAGATCACTGTTCATCTGTGTTTCTCTTAACTTGGTTCTAATCTTGTAGTCATATCTGGTTCCCTAATTACTAACATTATAGGATAGTTTAAGAATTCAGGAATAGATTACAGAATTATTTAAGAATTGAAGGGAATTCGGTGGAGGAAAATTAAGTTTGAAGAAACAGCGAAAACGACTAGGGATCCAACAGTCATCACTCTGCCCTTTAACACACAATGGTAACGTCCCTGGGGGCAGATATGACTCCACCTGGATCCCATGGATCTGATATTAATGTCACTTGATTACTCACAGACCAATAATTCTCGTTAAATTTTGTGTGAAAGTTTTCCTATAGCAAACAATTACCATTTTACTAGGAAACACAACATTAAGTAAAGTTATTCTATTTTCTACTGTGTCATGGACAAGTTTGAATTCTTTGCACAAATTGTCTGTAACCTTGTTAGTATCATTAGGTTTATAAAAAGCAACAGTCATAACATTTCCGGACATTATACTCTCAGTAATTTCTCCATCTATAATTAGCTCAAATGGTCCCGCCAGACTACTTACATTTATAATGTCAAAGTTGACTATTTTTTCTTTGAAATTTTGCTCTACTTTATTTACTCATGTAGTAACAACTTGTATACTAACACCTGGAACTTTTGATTGAATAATCGATATTAATTCCTTAGTCTGATTCATGCTCTCTTTCAAAGTATTCATTTCCTGCTTTACAGCATTAAATTTAACATTACACATATTTTCGAAAGATCCTGATTTTTTATTGATATCTGATTCTACCTCATTGCATCTGTCCTCAATCTCAAATTCTAATTTTTTTTTTTTTTTTTTTTTTTAATAGCTCATGGAAATTATCATTCTGCTTACCACAAATGTCAGTGAACATTTTATTTATATGAATGTGCAGGGAACTAGTCAATTCATTCTTCAAATCTATCTTAAAATTCTGTACTTTAGTATTTAAAGTGCTGAATTGAGTCTTCAAATCTCCCATGCCTTCACATAGATTACTAAATTTTTTACTTTGTGAATCTACCTTGGCACTTAACAATCCTAAAGATTCATTCGAAATGTCCAATTAAACATTTAAAGTTGTATTCTGAGCATCTAATTTATCATTTAAAGTTGTACTCTGAGCATATAATTTAGCATTTAACTGCAGACTCTGAGCATTTAAAGCTTCATTTAATTGAGCATTTACCGAGTCTAACTAAAGATTCTGAGCTTTGATTAAATTTACTAACTCAGAGCAATCAGGCCCTTCTTTAGTAATTCTCATAGCCATGGCTGGTTCTGACATCTCTCCAACTTATTGTATACTGTCCATGCCTCTGTAGACTTTAGCTCTTGTGAGCATTTAATATTAATTTCAATTATACCAATTACATAGTAAAAGTTCACCCCACAATATTTTGTAACACTTCTTACCACAGTAATAAAGTTTTTCTTTCACTCTCACCCGGCATAGAATTCTAGCTGTGTTGGTGAGCAGGTGTGTAGTCAGCACTGGTGAACAGCACTGGCGCCAGCGGCGTCGAATGTTGGTTTCGGTGTCGGTGGGCGTATGCGTAATCAGCACCCGTGATCAGCGACTGGTGCTGGCGTCATAGGACTTAGGCTGGTTTCCACGTCTGCGTCCCTGCGATGTGGGTAGAGCCGCTTACTCACCACACCAGATCTTCTTCGATGAATTAGTCTCGTCATATTTCTTCTTAGTTTAATACATTGGAATCTTCTCTCTTTTCTTTTACCATAATATCTGTCTTATGTCTTTTCTTGTATTGGATTTATTACTTTTCGCTTTTTGAACTTTTAGGCCAAATCCATTTCCATGAAACAGTTCTCTTGCCTTTTTATTCCTGGTTGCTGTGGCAACACATCATATCTTCTGCATCGATTTCCTCTCAAAATTCCCATTTTTTCGAGTCCTTTTCACTGGTCGCCACTTTCTAACTTTTTTGGATGACAGAAAATAATATCTTCTTATTTCTGTAATCTATTGATCACATATAGGAACTTTAGTGTCAATGTACTAGAACTGCTATGCAAAACAAAATTCTCTTCTTAGACATATAAATATCTTTGTCGTCTCACTCGTATCTCGAACTTTAGAAATAATTAAATACATTAGACATAAAAGTCGGTTTAAAAACCATATGAAAATATGAACATGTGTCTCCACTTCTTCGAGTCCAAGACTTCTTTCCAGCCTGCACACGTAAACATGTGTCGCGCAGTATGTATGGTCTCTCACCCTTATTTTTAAAATATTGTGTGTTCGAGATTGTAGAAGGACAAGTGGTTATGGAATTTATGTGGAAATTCTTGAAGCACTACAAAATGTGGGAGAAATTGTGCCTGATCCATAATATACTCTCACTCATTAAAAATTGCCACGAGTACTGTCACAGCATATCAGAAAAATCATGAACACTGTGAGTCAGGTCAAGGATGTGTGTGAACCAGTGTCTGATGTAGCGATCAGGGTCAATATCCTTGGAAACCTTCTGACGAAGTTCCATGGCCTAGTCACGTGTATTTTGTACCACTGTATAGATTTTTACTTCGTGCATCTGGTGCTGAAATTTCGTCTGTTATCCACAGAAACATAGACATCTTCTAAAGAAAAGTGCTTGTACAAATTGTCCACTCTCATCAGCAGTTTCTGCATCATTTTGAATACTAATGTCCTGTTTATTTCTTTCATTGAGTTTGACCAGTTGTTCATTCAACATTGATTGTTTAAAGGATGCAGCATATTGTTTCATTCTTTCCATAAATAACTTAATAAAAGCTTTTGAACATTCTTGAAATTTCTTCACCGACAGGTATATCTTTAAAAGTGTTGATTTTGCATGTAAATTATACAGTTGTAGCGGTTCAAACATTGCCTCGTCTTGTCTAATTGATTTTTCTAAGTTTCCATGTTTGCTAAATCTACACTCCCAATGACTTCTATTTCTGATTTAAACTTTATCACATGCAAAATAATGAAAAGGTGAATGGAAGCACTGTGTTCATCAACTTCAAGTCCAGAGATTGATTATTGGTCATTGTTTAATCGATCACCATTAATGACTATAATAGTTGAGCATCAGTCCATCTATAATTCTTACACTCAAAAAATGGATTCATTGTTGCTCCTTTCCATACAAAATCACATATATAATTTCTCCTTCTTGATTTATTCATCTGTAAAATATAAATGAACAACAGTATCCAAATCTTATTCTTTTAAAATACCCTGACAACAGCACACATGGTGTTATGACTCTCCTGTCTGTAGATGTATAAAATAATGGAATGTTTAGAATTCATAAATATTTATAGACATTATTCAAATTGAGTGCACTTTTTTTTTAATCAATAGCATCTCTAATACAGTGAGTGAGAAGCAAGACCAAACAATAAAAATTATATTACCCTTCCGTCTGTCGAGGCTCCTTGACAGAGCCATGGCTCGCTGAAATAATGATTTTTCATGTAGCCAGCATGATCCAGGTTCTGGTTTTCAGATAAGAACACTGTGTGCTTAAAATTCCTTCATCTGTTCATTTATTGCTTCATTTCACATGCCAGCAACAACATCTCTGCCCCACCAACATACAACTTCAGCTACTGAGAACAACAAAGACTGTGTATATGACAAAGGTAGTAGTTTACATTACAACTGATTTATTTATTGACAATATTTTCTTTGATGTTGATTTGAAAATTTGTAATTAACATTTTCGAAGTTGATGACTTCAAATGGATACAAAAGTACGTAGATAAATTTTGAAGTATGTGTAAAATAATCAATTTTTCTGAAAAATAATGGAACTAGTATTATCTGTGTTATTAAAACTATACAAAAGACAAAACATATTTTTGAATTTGTTTGTTTAATAGAACAGATTTACCATGTGTATTGGGTAATCTTTTTAACTGTTTCAATGTTTTCTGTGTGTAGTGAAAGCCGGCCACTCATCAGTTCGATGACAAGCGGCAAGCATTTTTGATAAAGATGGATTATCATTCTAAGTTCCTCCCTCAAGCAGCCCATGTCATGCATCCACTAAATCAGGTGGATAAAAAAGGCATTTAATACCGTTAGAGACTGCCTGTGAGTGCATATGCTGGATTTGGCACTCTGCCTTATGCCCTTTTCCCCACCGTTTCTGCTAGTTGTGGCAGAAAATGTCTCTGTGTGGCGTTGGTGCAGTGCTGGTGCATAGGAATTGAGAAGTAATTGTGGACCACAAAGCACTGTTTACGCTATTCGGGCAGTGTTCCAGCCTTCCAGAATGCACAGCACAATGAGTTAAGCATTGGATGCTTTTCCTCAACTTCTATATTTATACTAAAAAATACAAACCCATGGCACAACACACAAATATACATGATCTGTCCCTCCTACCCATGGGACCAGATGCAGGTTACGACCAGCGGGAAATCTTATGTTTCCACATATATGTGGAACAGTGACAAACTGTAGATGGGTTACCAATTACCATTGCTCAAATTACTGCAGGCATGCATCACGACCCTATCTTACTGCGACTGCGACTTTGTGCTCCATGGGTGGCCTGCAGACTTTTGAAGAAACCATTCCAGAACCTTGGGACTGGGCTTTCCTTTCCTATCATCTGTTGGTCATCGCTGGCACCATCCAGATTGACAATGAGGCAGATACTCACCATGCCACTCCTCCATTGTGGGTACTGAGGAATCTCTCAGTTGAAAGCCTTGGTTGGCGACTCGCTTACTTACTAGTGTTCAACAAGGATGTGGAAGCCGTGGTGCACCATTGGTACACTTGTGCCCTATATCATGCTGCTCGACCCCAATCTGTCACCACTTGACCCACTCCCAGTCTCCCTGGGACAACATTCATTTGGACTTTCTGGGTTCCTTTCTGGGCTCCTTGTGACCCATTGTCATGGGTGCTTACTACCCATATGTGGTCAGCATAGTGCTTGTAACAACAGATGCCATGGTTAAGATGATTATCTAGATTCTTGCCGTCGAAGGGCTTCCCCAAACCATTGTGTCAGCTTTTAAACAATTCATTACCTCAAATGACACTAAGCACCTATTTAGTGCGTAATTTCTCCCATCCTCCAGTGATGAAGCAGGGTGTAATGTGTGAACATTTAAACAGCAAATATTAAAAGCAGTCGGCACAATCAACACAACCACCACCAAAGGCAGCACTCATGATGTTCCTGAGCACATACGGAACCACTCCTATCCATGACTGTAGCCTGGCAGAGCTCCTTCATTTGAGGCAACCGCAAGTCTCCTCCATTGCTAGCCCCACAGCCCCGCAAACCCCAGATTCAGCATGCTAGACAATTTCCTTTGGACTTGGCAGTATGGGCAGATTTGCATGTGATGGAAAATTTGTGAATGCTGGCCACCACATATGGGTGGCACCTTATGTCAATTGAGACCCAGAGGGATTTGGAGCATTGTCATACTAACCAACTCTGTCCACATATATCAACGGCACTTCCGCCTGTGGACCACCCTAACTTGGACAGCCCCCCTTCACCAGTCACACCACCACAGAGGTATAAGTTGCACTGCAGACCAGCAGTGGCAATTTCCATGGTCACAAGTGTGGAGGTTGAGGAGTTTTTCATGCTACCTCCACAACCACGACCTCCCAGCATGTTGCTGGATGCTCCTGGTTCCTCACACCAGCTAATGGACTTCAATGTCAGGACACCAACTATACCCCCAGTTCATCTCCCAAAACAATAGCCAGGACACAGCTGGCCATACATACCCATTTCAGGGGGGAGGGATCTAGTATCCTGGGTTGGCAAGTTTAAAGGCCTTCCAGAGAGTATAGAATCTGCCAAGCACACTAGACAGAGCTACTACTAACACAGCCATGCTCCTTACCCTGCTATAATACTGACCTCTTTCGCCAGCCAGTAAATGTTTGCTGGAGAACTCTTTAAAGTTCCACCATGTCGCGGCACTGCTTTCAGTGACGTGTTTGCCTTGCACTTGTGTTGCTAAACATAACACATCGTTGTTCTTGTTTTTTCACTCTGCTGTGTTTTGGTTACCCTATTTGGATTACTCATCAAACTTGTTTGTTTCTTGTACCATCTCCATATGTCCATTCTTTTAGTCATATTCTGTCAGCACTCAGTGATCCACCGTGACAGTTCCCTAGTGCTTGGCCCTCCTCTGGGGATTGCGGATTCTTTGAGCTTTGAGTTGATTCTGGTCTCGTCCAATTTCAGTCATGATGAAGGAAACTTTTTTTTTTAAGGGGATTACAAAGTTTATCAACCGCATGCCAACTTAATCATGTTACTGTCAGGATTTGCAAATTTTTGAAAAGAAAGGTCACATTCCCAGTACTCTTATGAATCTTGGCTAATTCCATTTACTGTAAATAGTGACAGAGAACCATACACTGGCAGGTGAATGACTCTAGGATTACTAGTCATGCTTCTGTAGCTCTCGTTTCCCTCTCTCGATGAAGTTCATCTGTGACTAATAATAGAAACCGTTCTGGATTTGAAGATTAATAGGTCAAGGTTAACAACAGCAGGCTGTAGTGAATTCTTACTTTTACTCCTACAGACTGTGTTGTTAACCAAAATGGGACACTGCTAGCCATACAGTACAGGAGGGAAGGTATGAGTTTTAGAGCTGTCTGAGGATTAATTGAACATTATGATAATGGAAATTTCTAAATGAAAATGGCAGATGGAAAATGAATTGCAAAAACCATCATCCAAAGGTGATTGTGGGTGACTCTTAACCCATTTGCCTGTGGTGATGGGTATAGCCATTGTAGCAGCTCTATGTATTGTGGTACAATGATGGCTACACCTGTCAATGTGCTGTAGGGGTAACATATGACTCTTCTGTAGCTCTGTGCTTTCCGTAATAATTCTGAGCCATACCGCTAGATGGCACTTGTATGCTTATGAAACTGGATCCACAGCACTAGATGGGACTAGTTGTGTGTTTGTGCAACTGAAGCAATAATTCACACGTTGACTGTGAATTATGACCTCAGTGAGTGACAGAGTGCTTGGTCCCTATAAAGCAGCAGCTATGAAAATTCTGTGTGTTTTGGAAAATAGTTATATTAGTGGTGCAAGCAGCAGTGAAGACAATGACATTGCAAATGAGACATCAAGAAGTAGCATTTTGGAGGATGAGGAAATTGTAAGTAACAACAAAGTGTGACATCACATAAAATGTGTGCTGATGTGACAACAGAGTGTTCCACTGTCTCTTCAAAGTCAGCTCATTGGGACTGGGACAATGAAGCTAATGTTCCTGTAAGTGGCAGTTGCACTGTAACATCTGAAATAGAAGGAAGCAATAGTTTGCAGTGTCCCGGACAAAATCCAACAGAACTTCAAGTCATAAATAGGTTCCTAACAAAAACATTTTTTGAGGACATTGTGAGAGAAACTAACTCTTACGCGGCAAAAACACAGGCTACTAATTCAAGCAGTGACAACACATGCTGGTTTCCTGTAACAGCTGACGAACTGAAGGCCCACTTTGCTCTCTACATCCTCATGTCACAGACATGAATACCTTCAGTACAAGACAGTTGGTCACAAAGAAAAATAATTGAGACGCCAATATTTGGTAAAACAATGCCACCGATAAGATTCAGTGCTCTCTCTAGGTATTTGCACTTTGCTACTGAACCACCAAAAACACAAGATGATAAACTGGTGAAAATAAGACCAAGCATTTAGCAACTGCTTGACAAATTTCAAAGAATGTATGTTCTTGGTAAAGATGTTAGCATCGATGAAAGCCTGATGAATTTTTGGGGCAGGCTTTCATATATTCAATATAATCCATCAAAGAGAGCCAAATTAGTTGTAAAAATATATAAAGTATGCTCTTCAGAAAAGGATACTGTTATAACTGAAGATATATACCGGAGAAGAGGAAGAAGATTGTGGTCAAACTGTGTGAGACACTGTTTAAAGAGTGGAGAACTCTTTACATGGACAACTGGTACATCTCTCCCAACTTGGTTAGGAACTTACTAGGTAGGAGAACACATGCTGTTGAGACAGTAAGACAAAGAAGAAAAAAATATGCCACCCATATTCAGTGGAACCAAACTGAGGAAAGGAGGACTAATATTCATGTCATGAAACAATATGCTTGCTGTGAAATGGTCAGACAAAAGAGACGCTCACTTCCTGTCGACACTTCATGATATACCAGAGTATGTGGGGGTACATAAATGTGGAAAAAATTCCTAAGACTTAAGTTTTATCAATTACAGCCAATGAATGGGAGTGTTGACATACACAGCCAGTGTCTTTCCTCATACCCACTTATGAGACAGTATGTCAAGCAATGTAAGAAGATAGATTTTTATCTCCTAGACATAGCACTGCTAAATGCTAGTGTGATTTACCACATATGAACCCAGTGCCTAAGAGGACGATGACAAAGTTCTGGCTCAGTGCTGCAGAGCAGCTCTTAAGCAGCACAACTCTCCCAGTCCACACTTGTAAGGGATGACTAATGCAGAAAATCCACTAAGGCTTCAGTAGAAGCTGGGGACATTTTCCAGCAACAATGGTGTCATCTGAGAAGAAAAGTGCTCCCTCCAGAAGATGCAAAATTTTTTATGATTGAAGACATCGTGAGAAAACTTGTTTTAAATTTAATGTAGGTAAAGTTGCCCTTCATGTGGACAAATGTTTCATGATATACCATACACAACTAAACTATGTCTTGGTATGATGATGTAAGTTGCTAAAAAAAGTATATTTCTTCATATTTTATAAATAATTGTGTATGTGTGAAAAATTAAAACTACACAGCAGAAATAATTGTATTCCAATGACAAATCTGTTCTCAAAAATTCTACGTGTATGGTTTAAGGGGACTCTAAATCAGAAAATCATTCTGTTTTTTGTACTATCTTTGTCTCCCAGTCATTCAGCTGAAAGTGAATCACTATCTGCTGTCATTTTCTGAGTGTGGGGTTAGTGAAAGCCAATAATAGCCACACATAAGACTGTTACTAGTGTAATTATTGTGAAAACTAAATTAATTCATGCAAAACATTATTTTCAGTAATGTTCACATTTTCAAATGTTTCTTTAAGGATTTGTGGACAATACATGTTACATAGAATGTAATTATTTTTCAGGTTCAAGTGGTGAAATCATTCAAATTATGCAAAATTATGTTAATAACACTGGAGATGTTCAGAGTGTGAGCCTTTTAGCCATACAGACCTTCACTCAAGAACTCCTGGATAACGACACTACACAGTCATGGATTGAAAGGTTAGTGAAATACTTCAAATCAACTTTAAATGAAGTAAATATGGGAAATTAGGTTTCACAGTCTTTCTTCAACATACAGAATTGTTTTAAGAAACCTTAGAGCACAAAAATTGCCAAAAAATGTTATGAAAGTTACAGTGTGTGATCATAGTTTTAAGTGCACACATTACTTTTTCTGTAGAGAGAATAATTGTCAGAAAAAATCAGCAGTCAAATAGCAATAGAAAACACTTTTTTTGAAGTAGATGGAAACACAAACAGTGATGATAATTTCACCTCTAAGGTCTAAACTTTTACTTGTGTTTTAAAAGGTAGAAGGAAACAAGGGTTACTTAGGGCTTAATTGCAAAGTCATTTAAGACAACAGCCAAAAGAAGACAGGGCTGTAAGTCACCGAAGTAAAGAATAAAATTATGAGCAACAAATGAGATACAAAAATCTAGAACTTATAAATTTTGGAGATAGGGGTTTCTGTCCCAAATAATACTGCTCTCGATGAGGAGGTGAGCATAGTCTTCCAAAATTCTGTTCCGGTGTTAGTCTCATGTTATGAACTTTTCCTCAGATGTGAGACTATATTGGTGCAGTACCCAGAAGTGCTGATAGATACCCTTAAAGTAATGAGTTATTTTATGGGGTGCAAATATGCGGTGCAAATATGCTGAGCAACTTACACCACAGACAACTTGGAGAATCAAAGTCTATTAACCATTGAGCTAAATGTACTATGAGTTACTGACTATTAACCAATGTTACTGACTGGAGACTATTGGGTTTCACTTGCACGTCATCAGTGTGGAAACTGGTTATATGGACCCCAGCTCCTGAAATTCAGAAGCATTCAGGTAGGTTGAAACTGCTATGAGCTCTGCCAAGGTAGAGTGAAACTCATTGGGCACCGGCAGCACCACATTTCAGTGTTTGGCTAGACAGATAATAATATGTACCTTAGGAAACCAACTGTCCTTTGAAATTTTATTTAGGCACAATAAATTGTAGAACTCAGTGATCTAAAGATAGATTAATGGAGTTAGAAGAGAAATTAAATTAGATCATATGAGATATGATAGGTTTAACAGAAGGGTAGGGTGGGGGGTAGAGAATTAAAATCAGGTCATGTGTTTTACTGCAGAAGAACAGTCATAGAAGCAATCTCAGAAAGTCTAACAAGACTTTTTTAAAAAATCAACAAAAGGTATTACATAGATATCATTAAAGCCCATGCATCAATGTGCTAACATTCTGATAAGAAGATAGAAGATCTTTACAAATAGTACCAAAATTGATAAATGATAGCAAGCTCACTACAATATTACAATGTGGGATTATAGTGCAAAAGCAGGACAAAAATGAAGGAGAGGTTCTATAGTTGGAAAAATGGATGCAGTATTGGGTATGACAGAGGTTGTGCACTTGTACGGTGCATGCAAATGTTGCTGGTATGGAGAAATTAAAAGAAATAAAAGTCTCAGATGGAACAAGGCAGTTAGTGAAATGAAGGCAAGAATCCATACATACTATAAAATTGCACGTACATTTGTGTATGTATGTATGTCCGTCCCATATGTCCTCCTAAACCACGATTTCAACCAAATTCCGTACACATATCACTTACTGTCTGGAAATCATTGCTGTTGGCTGCCTATCTACCTATCAAAGGAGTGGGGATGAAAAAGCAGAGTAGTCCTTGACATGTGAATACCCATAATTTAGTCGTTCAGTATTTGAGAATGAGAGTACTTATAGATGTGCAACAAGTTTTACACATAATTTCAAACCTTTGTGAAACTTTGTCTTGCCGACAACCTCCACAAAATGATGAAAGGAAAAAAGTTTGTTGCGTGTGACATTTTCACTGTTTATGCAGTAAAATTGATGTTTTATTTATATTCACAACACTTTTTCTGACAGTAGCCAGATATACCACTGGATGCACCTACAAAGTTAAATCATTGTACATAAAATAGTTCTGGAAATACAATGTCATAAACATTGAGCTACATGAAAATGCAACTTCCGGGCAAAATTCACTAGAGATGTGGGTGAAATATGTGTACAAATAAATGTGAAATATGTTAAAGATTTGTGTATTTGGACAAAGCCATGGATGAATATCTCATCCTAAACCCCTAGAATGATTCAACAAAATTTGCTGCACATATTAGTTACAACCTGCAAAGAAATACTGTGGGAGCAAAAACCACCAATCTCCTATTGGGGTGAGCATGATAACTTGGATGGAGAATGGGGAAAGGGGATAGGAGGAGATTGGCACAGATTGTGGAAGGGGGGAGGATATGGGCAGATAGGGGAGGGGGAAATGTACAGGAAAAAAAAGGAAAGAGAAGAAGATGGACAGAGACAGGGGTAGGAAGAGAGAAGCAGAGAGAGTTGAGAGGAGATGATGAACAGTGTGTTGGGGTGGAAGAGGTGGACAGAGAGAGAAGGTGAAGGTGGAAATGGATTAATAGAAGATTGGAATAAACACAGATGTGCAGAACACTGGGTGCCCAGATAGTGATAGAATGAACTGATCTAAACAAATCTATCTGTGAATGTCTTTGAGAGGAAGCACAAAGGTATAATTAAAATTTGGTGTGAGGAACAGTCAAACACAATAAAAGTATGAAGTAAAGAAAACAGAAATTTATTTTTAGTAGACAGTACTTTTCATCAGTTAAGGTGAGAGAAAATTATACAGACTTTCCAAGGTTTCTGTAAATGTTTGTACAATTCAAGAGATTTACCAGAAAAACAGACACACATAATAATGAGAGTCTGTAACTGAAAGCAGATGAGCTGTGCAAAATCACTCAAGGTATTGAGAAAGGAAGGGTACCAGTGAATCATGGTGTTTTAATAGAAATTATTAAACCTGCAGTAATAGTTATAGAAGAGAACTTAAAAAATTATTGACAGAATTTTTGAAAGAAAACTATTCCTCAAAACTGGAACAACAGTATAATTACTTCCCTTGGCAGGAAAGGAGATAAAAAAGGCATAAAAAAGCTGGCTTCCCTCTGTGATGTACAAGTTACTCAGTAAAATTATTGCCAGTCATGTAAGGAAAAGGTCATTTTAGTAGGGAAAAGAAACAGAAAAATGGCAAGGAAACAATTTGGCTGTAGAAGTTGATATAGCACAATGGAAAGAATACTTTTGACTCGGGTGCAACAAAATGTGTACTGACAGGCTGTCAGAAATAGGGCATTGATTGGACCACTGTTAGAGTTCTGCTAATGCTATAGACATCATCATCGGGATAGTGAGAAATTTGTATCTAAATGATGACTGAGGCAAGGAGGTTTCGCATAACCAGAACTGTTTTCTGCAGTAATAGATAAAGGCATCAGATCCTTAAACTGGAAAATGACGAAGGGATACATGTTAATGGTACATATCTGAGCCACTTTGTTTGCTGATGCTATTGTGCTGTTTACCTCTGTTTGAGATAGATTTCAGCATTGACTGGAAGATAATAAAGTTTCAGGTGAATAAGTTTTATACTCCCCCTGCAGCCCAAAAAAAAAAAAAAAAAAAAAAAAAAAAAAAAAAAAATCTAAAATTGCCACTTCAGACAAGATGCAGAACTGATTCCATTAACAGTGATGACAAGACAAAATCAAACAATGGAAACTTCAGGAAGGAATAGCAACAATGCAGGAAAAGATAGATTGCTACTTAGTGCAAAGATGACACATTCAGTTGCTGACAGGCACAATAAAAAGACGCTTACACAAAAGCTTTCGGTCACAGCCTTTGTCAGAAAAAGAGAAACACACACCATACATTCACACAAGCAAGCACATCTCACACACATGGCCACAAACTCCAGCAGCTTGGTGTAGAGTGAAACTATCATGTGGGATGGAAGCAGTACTCTAAAGGGCGTGGGGGACTGGAAGGGATAGCAGTGTACAGGTGGGGGAGAAAGGATTGCTGTCTGGTGGAGTATGCGGGGACTAGGATGCCAGTAGGAGCAGCATCAGGAGGCTGTGGGGCAGAGAGATGGGGAAAACTGAGCAAGAATGGTGAGGAATGGGAAAGATAAACAGGTGCATTGGCAGAGAGTGGCAAAAAAAAAATGTGTGGGAGATGAGAATGGGGAGGAGGTGTTAAGACAGAGTGTGTGAAAACTGTGGGGACAGTATGTTGACTGAGGCTGGAATAATTACTGGACTGGAGAATGTGTTGTAAGGATAACTCCCATTTGTGGATTTCAGAAAAGCTGGTGGTGGAGGGGGGATCAAGATGGCTTGAGTAGTGAAGCAGCCATTGAAATCAAGCATGTTATGTTACAGTTCATGTTGTGTCACAGGGTGGACTGCTTTGCTATTGGCCACAGTTTAGCAGTGGCTGTTCATCCTGATGGACAGTTGGTTAGTAATTGTACCAATGTAAAAAGCTATGCAATGATTGCAGCAGAGCTGGTAAATGACTTTGACTGCTTTCATATGTGACCCAGACCCGTGAAGGACTTGTGACAGGACTGGCATAGGAAGTGCTGGGTTGGTGGATTTGGCAGGTCTAACACCTGGGTCTTGAACGGGGATGTGATCTTTGTGACAGGGGCTTGGGATTGATAGACTAGGATGTTATTTACGTTGGCTGGGTGATGGAACACCAGTTTAGGAGGGATGGGAAGGATCTCGGGTGCGATGGTCTTCATCTCAGGGCATGATGATAGGTAGTCAAAGCTGGAGCAAAGGATGTGGTTCAGTTGTTCCAGTCTGGATGGTATTGGGGCAAAGGGAGCACACCTTTGCGACTGACTCTTGGGGGTGCTGTGAGGATTTGGGGTGTGAGGGAAAATGATACGAGAGATTTATTTGCAGATTAGTTCTGGGGGATTGTACCTGTCTTTGAAGGTGTTAGTGAGACCCTCAACATACAGGGCAATGGGGTTCTTGTCATTACCCATGGGCAGCTAGGCTGTATGGGAGGGATTTTTTGTTGTGAAATAGATAACAGCTGTTGAAATGCAGGAACTGTTGGTGATTGGTTTAATATGGACAGTGGTGCAGATGGAGCCTTCAGAGAGGAGGAGGTCA
Source organism: Schistocerca piceifrons (assembly GCF_021461385.2). Lineage (NCBI taxonomy): Eukaryota > Metazoa > Arthropoda > Insecta > Orthoptera > Acrididae > Schistocerca > Schistocerca piceifrons. The sequence continues at coordinate 1,019,403,852 of NC_060138.1, read as the reverse complement.
CTGTCTAGGAAGGTAGCACGCTGTATTCAGAAGGATCAGGTGAAGTGGATGGGAGAGAAGGTGTTAAGGTTGTGAAGGAATGAAGAAATGGGTGTCTTGGCCCTGAGTCCAGATTATGAAGATGTCATCAGTGAATCTGAACCAGACTAAGGGTTTGGCATTTTGGGAGGCTAGGAAGTTCTCCTCTAGATGCCCCATAAACGGGCTGGCATGGGGGGGGGGGGGGGGGGGGTTGCTATGCGGGTGCCCATGGCTGTGCCACAGATTTGTTTGTATACCTTCCCTTCAGAGGAGAACTAGTTGTGGATTAGGATAAAGTTAGTATAGTGAATGAGATAGTGAGTTTAGAGTATGAAGGATGTTGGAAAAGGTAGTGTTCAACAATGGTAAGGCCATGGACATGAGGGAAGTTGATGTATAGGGAGGTGGCACCAACAGTGATGAGTAGAGACTCATGGGGTAAAGAGGTGGGGATGGTGGAGAGTCGGAGAAGGAAGTGTTTGGTACCCTTGACATGAGATGCTAATTACGGGCAATTTGTTCGAGGTGTTGGTCAATGAGGGCCGAAATCTTTTCAGTGGGACCACAATAACCAGCCACCAGAATTGTTGGGTTTGTGGTTTTTGGGGAGCATTTTGAGAATGGGTGTGTGGGGTGTTACAGAGGTGAGGAGGGAAATTGATTCATGGGAGATGTTCTGGGAAGAGCTTGAGGGTTTAAGCAGGAGTTGGATGTTGTGTTGAACTTCTGGGACAGGATTACTGTGGGAGTGTTTATAGGTGGAGGAGTGGCAATGTTTATAGGAGGAGTGGCAGAGGCCTGTCAGGTTGTTGCATACCAACCACATCCTTCACCGACTCTCCACCATCACCCACCTCTTTACCTCATGCACCCCTACTCGTAACTGTTGATACCACCTCCCTACACACCAACTTCCCTTCTGCCCATTGTCTTACCACTATTCAACACATAACTTTTCCAATGCCCTTCAGACTCCAAACCCACTACCTCATTCCTCATACACCTTATCAACTTTAACCTAACCCGCAACCACTTCTCCTTTGAAGGGAAGGTATACAGACAAATCCACGGGGAGCCACAGGGCACTTGCCTATGCCAACCTGTTTATGGGCCATCTAGAGGGGACCTTCCTAGCATCCAAATATGCCAAACCCTTAGTCTGATTCAGATTCATTTATGATATCTTCATGATCTGGGCTTGGGACCAAGACACCCTATCTTCATTCCTTCACAACCTCAACCACTTTCTCTCTCATCCACCTCACCTGATCTTCCTCAACTCAGCATGCCACCTTTGTAGACATTGACCTCCTCTCTTAAGGCTCCAGCCACACCACTGTCTATATTAAACTGACCAACCACCAAAAGTACCTGCATTTCGACAGCTGTCATCCCTTCCACAACAAAAGTTCCTCCCATACAACCTGGCCACCCAGGGACAATGAGAAGAAATTCCTTGCCCTGTATGCTGAGGGTCTTACCAAGGCCTTCATAGACAGGCACAATCCCCCAGACCTAATTTGCAAACAAATCTCTTGTGTCATTTTCCATCACACCCCAAATACTCGCACCACACCCAAGAACCAGCCACAAAGGAATGTCCCCTTCATCACCCAGTACCACTCTAGACTGGAACAACTGAACCACATCTTTCGCCAGGGCTTTTGTTACCTACCTGAGATCCTTCCCACTCCTCCTAAAGTGGTGTTCTGTTGTCCATCCAGACTCCACAACATCCTAGTCTGTTTCTATGCCACTCCCAATCCCAGACCCATGCCACGAGGATCATATCCCTGTTCAAGACCCAGTATTAAACCTTTCCAGTCCACCCACCCAGCACTTCCTATTCCAGTACTGATGCAAGTTTATCCTACCCCATCAGGGGCTGGGCCACCTGTGAGAGCACTCATGTCATTTATCTGCTCTGCTGCAATCATTGCACAGCTTTTTTGTATTGGTATAACAACAAAATGGTGGCAAGAGCAAAGTAGACCACTTATGGTACAATATGCAGCTGGACATAACATGCTTGATTTCAGTGGCTGCTTCTGTACCTGAGCCATCTGGTTCCTCACCTCTACCACCAGCTTTTCTGAACTGTGCAGATGAGAGTTATCCATTCAACACATTCTCTGCTCCAATACTTATTCTGTCCTCAACCTCTGGTAACATACTGTCCCCACTGCGTCCACCCAACAGTTTCCACCCTCTTCTGTGCTATCACCTCCTCGCCATTCTTGTGTCCTACCTCTTCTTTTGCTGCCCTCTGCTAACGCATCCACCCATCTTTTCCCATTCATCTCCTTTTTTGTTTCATTTTCCCCACCACCCTGCCCCGCAACTTCCTGGTGCTGCGACTGTTGGCATTCTAGTCCCTTCAGACTCTGCCAGAGAGCACTCCCCCCACCCCCACCCCCACCCCCACCCCCCTTCCACTTGTACATGCTGGTGTCCCTTCCTCTTTACTGGCCCCTCTAGATTGCTGTTACTGTGTCATATGATAGTTGCGTTCTGACCCGATCTGCCAGAGTTGGCAGTCATGTGTGCGTTATGTGTACTTGGTTGTGTGAATGAATGGTGTGTGTTTCTCTTTTCCCGATTTGCCAGAGTTGGCAGTCATGTGTGCGTTATGTGTACTTGGTTGTGTGAATGAATGGTGTGTGTTTCTCTTTTCCTTATGAAGGCTGTGGCCGAAAGCTCATGTGTAAGTGTCCTTTAATTGTGCCTGTCTGCAGGTTAACATGTCATCATTTTCCTACTTTGTTGATATAACAATACAAGAAGGAATAAAAGATTGTGTCACATGGAAATGGCAAAGATCAGACACACTAATAAAATATTGTCTACCTGCACACAGTCATAAGATAATTAGCACAAGGAGCCATGATACATGACCCTACCACTCTTGCTTGGTGATTTTAAAGACAGTTTATAATGGTCTACAATTAGCTTGGAACTTTTCTTTGACAAGTTCTTGTGCAAACATATGTGCCAGTTGATCTTCTGACTTGACACATGTTATAAGAATAGAACCATCATTTATCTTTTCATGAACATAATGAAACTGTATGCCTATGTGTTTCATCCTTCTGTGATGTCCATTACTTTTTAACAATAGCACTGCTCTCTAGTTGTCCTCGTAGAGTTAAGCTGGCTGTCCCATGTTGACACAGAGCTTCTGCAGGCATGTGAAAAGCCACAGTGCTTCAGCAGCTGCATTGTTTTTTTACAATATACTACACTTAAGTTGTAGATCTGGCAACACATTTTTGTCTGCGAGATCTCCAGGCAACAGATCCACTCATGCATCTTGGAGACTTTTCATTAATTTGTAGACTAAGATTGCATTATCATGAATGAAACCTTCAGGCTCTTCCATGACAATAACTTCTTGCAAATCACCATTGAGAAAGACAGTTTTTATATCAAGCTGCTTCATGTCCATATCGTAGATTTCAGCCAAAGCTAAAAGAATACAATTTTATTCATACCTAACTGCAGGTGAAAAAGTTTCTTCATAATCAAGTCTGATTTTCTAGGCATATCCTTTTGCATATAGTGTAGCTATACATAGGTCATATATGCCCTGGGACATTGGGGAAATCCAGGAAAAACTCAGGAATTTTTTCATCCGGGAGAAAGCTGGGGGGAAACCCGTGAGTTTTTAAGAATTCCGGGAATTTTTCATTGTTTTAGTTTTCAGTCAAATTTTTGTAATTTGATGGTTAAGATCTGACACTCCAGAATATTACAGTATCCCGCTACTGCAGAATTATACTGCAGCATTAAAAAAAATAAAAATAAAAAAAATAGAAAACAAAATAAAACTTAACTCGCAAAGGAAATGTGCCATTTACAACAAAACACAGTGCACACACACACACACACACACACACACACACACACACACACACACACACACACATGACCATCTGCCAGCAGCAAAATGTGTCAAGGGCTTTAGGGCAAAGACTATGCAATACTTTATAATAAACTGCTTCTGATGGGCACGACATCAAACCGTTTACATTAAGTTCGCTTGGGCAGTTGCCAGCTGGCTCACGTGCAGTTGAGCCACGTATGAGCAGTACCTTCTCCTGCTTCTGCCTGCTTGAGGTGTGGCTGTTGTCTATATCAGCAGTAGCAACAAGCAGCCATATGCTACAAGGAAAATTTTTTCTTACTGCCTGATTCGCACATGTGCAGAGCAGTCTCAGTTGGAGTGGGGAATGGGGTAGTCTCCACGTGACCTGTGTTTACGTGTAGTGAATTTGCTGATGATTCTTTTTTGTTTATAGCTCTCATGACAAATGAAAACAAATCAGATTTCTGTGTCTGGGAACTATCAAGTGAATTAAAATACATTTACATGATTACAGAAGGCTAAAATATGTAATTAATGTCAGCTTTCTTATTTCCATGGTTTTGGCAGTCAAACATTAATCACCTTGCAATTAATAGTGTGTCTTATCTTTGCCATTTCCAAGTGACTCACAATATTTTATTCCTTTGTGTACTTTTTGTCTTGTTGTATCAACAATGTAGGAAAAAGATGACAAGTTGGAGACAGGCACAATTAAAATACACTTACACATAAGCTTTCAGCCACAGCCTTCATCAGGAAAAGAGAAACACACACCATTCATTCACATAAGCAAGTACACATACTGCACACATATGAAGTCAGTTTGTTAGTTTGTCAGTTTGCTAAAGAAATTTGGTTGTATTAATCTTTTCCCGTGGGACAGTAAATTTATTTGAAGCAAAGTGTTTCATTCCACACTATTGGCTAATTTCAACTGTTCACATAATTTCAAGTGCACATTTTCTGCTTCAGGCACGTATGACATTATGCCATAATAAAGAATCAAACATTAGGTAATATAGTAGTGGTATTCCTAGAAAATTTACATCCTAAAAACCACACTGATAAGTTTAATATCAGGTTGGGACCTACTTCATTGTGAATCTGGACATACGGATGTGCACTTTAAGCCAAATTATGCACTTTAGTATGGTGGTTTATGAAATACTGATGCTCTTGGAGTTCCCTCTGATGACCCATGTCTTTTTTGACATAATGTAAGATCCCTTAATGCTTTATACATAATAACATATGGATTTCCTATGTCATCATAGTTGCGCACGCTCAGTAACACCTGTTTTCTGGCACTCTTTGGCAACTGCTGAAACAGACTTATTTCTAACAGGTAGCAGGAAAATATTGTGAATGGTGGTTTGAAAAGCATTACTACCAAAGTAAATTTCATTTTACGCAAAGTGAACTATGTTATATGTGAGAATGTGTGATGAATTTCTTAAAACACTGAGCGTTTGACTCTCATTTAAAACTCAACGCTTTGAGGACCAGCCACTTAGAAGGATTTTGAGCCCAGAAAACCAGGCATTTATGTCATTATTAAAATTTTCCTGGCATATTTGTTCGATGTATCTTAAAGTGTAACACACGCAAAAAAAAGACCTGTATTATAAGTGAAAGCTTAGCTTTTCTTGTAACTTATTAATCTTGGAGACCAATATTATATGTGAAAACTTAGTTGCCTTGTAGCTACACTATGTATATTAATTCAAACCATTACTTTTCCTATCTGTGTCTTCACACTGCTTAACAATGATGTTACTATTGTCTGACTACATCACTTGCCTTATGCTCTGAATATTTGCTGTCATCAGCTGGTGAGATCATGTGACATAAGCTACGGTTGGCAATCACAATCTCGATTTCAATGCTTCGGAAACTAATGTGCTATGTCTGGTGAAATTCGAATTTATACTTTTGTAATACGAAAATATGCAGCCTTGAACTATGAAAATATGCAGCGTTTATGTTGCTGACATCAAAGATCTTTCAAAAATGCGTCTTTTTCTTCTGAAGTCCTGGAAAGTTTTAAGCCGGTGTATAAAAACTTAACCACTCGAAGGGTTGATAAGTTTTACAGTTCCAAGGGAAAGTGTACTGTCACTTAACACGGAAAAACTATATTTTCACCCAGAAAAAACTGAATTTTTTTTTAACTGGGAACTCCAGAAAAAATCTGGGAATGTTTTTCCATTTCCACATATACACCATGTATGTACCTCATTATGTTACCATCTGCTCTACATTTGATTTTGCAAACCCTTTTAAAACTGAAAGTTTTGACGATCTGGAGGTACGTTGTGCAAGGCCCAGGTATTATTTATTGCCAATAAGGACGTTCCATCTTTCACTGCTTCGTACCAGTTCTCAGAGCCTTTGGATGTCATCGCCTCCAACAGTGGCTGCCGCACAAGCCACATAATTTTGTACATGAACTGGAGGGCAAAGTTTGTTGCAGTTTTTAAGATACATTCGAAGTTGAGTGACCTCAGAAGCACAGCATCCTTGATCTTACGTAACTACATCTCTGTTGTCTGTAGGTTTTTGAATTTCATCTTTAAAAAGAACTAATGAGGTGAATGACATCTTTCCATACACATCAGCATTGACAGATTCTCCTGGAGTACTGGCACAAGTTGGCAAATTTGATATAAATCCCTTCCTAAGCAGTTTTCCATATTGACATGATTAACTAAAGAATTTGTTTAAAACATTTGATTTCAAAATTTGGAATCAAACTACAGTCAGTCATTTTCTTCAAATTATCAAAGTTTATATGCCACAATGTCTTGTGTCATAACAGAGTTAAGCCAGCTGGTACACAATTTGACTGTTGAATGAAAACAACATTCTGTAACACTGATTTTCAGTTTTTACACCTATTGCCATTGGCCTTGCCATATTCCCCCTTCCAGATACAGTTTCTGGTTCATTCCTACGTGCGACAGACTTGCATAATGGATATGGACTTATAATGATCTCTTAGTTCAATAATGTTGTTGCCAGCCTCAAGTGGTTGCATAACACTGGAATCCATGCTTTCAGTGCTACCAGGGAATCCTCCTCCGCTTTGTAATCACATTTTTCTCAAATTAGTGGGCTGCAATTCCTTTTTGAAAATCAAAAGCTATAAGAAAAGTCCTGGACATAAAATGTGTGTTAAAACTTGTTGATTGCAACTGAGATTTTTTTTTTTTAAAGCATTAGAAGTTGTTGTTAGTTGACTATAGTCTCTCTGTTAATATCCCTAATTCCCTCACACATAAATTAAGTTTCATTTTTAGGCATCATGCCAGTTCTGTCAATTACTAGCTCAGCCTTTTAGATTTGGATTTGGATTGTTTGGGGGAGAACACCAGACACCGAGGTCATCGGTCTCATCGGTTTAGGGAAGGATGGGGAAGGAAGCCGACCATGCCCTTTCAAAGGAACCATCCCGGCATTTGCATGGAGCGATTTAGGGAAATCACGGAAAACCTAAATCAGGATGGCCGGATGGGGGATTGAACCGTCGTCGTCCCGAATGCAAGTCCAATGTGCTAGCCACTATGCCACCTCACTCGGTTCAGCCTTTTAGATGTAAAGTGAAGCGCACACTTGCCTTAACATTTCTTAAAGTCACTTCAAAATGTGTTTATACAACACAGTCAGCCGGCGAGTAATTTGTGAGTCACAAATGCCAGAACACATTTCTCCTTAAATAAAACAATGGAAAATCCAAGATGGTGTTTAATAATGTTATGAAAAGGGTAGTTGCTACTCACCAAATAGTGGAGATGCTGGGTCACAGGTAGGCACAACAAAAAGTCTGTCATGAAATAATATTTCAGCTAACAAGGTCTTACTCGATAACAGATGATAGACAGATACAGACCCGCATGCCCACACACACACACACACACACACACACACACACACACACACACACACACACACAGACGCAAATGCAGCTCATGCATGACCACTGTCTCTGGCAGTTGAAGTTGCATGAGTGTGTGTGTGTCCATAATATTGTTACTTTTCTCCATAAATGGTTATTAATACTCTTCAAAGTTCATCTTTACTATTTAGCTATGAATATCTACTTGGATTTATAAAATCAGGAATGTGTGAGCAGTATCTTTTATGGAAGTCTCATCAAAGTAGCAACTCTAAAACTCTGAGCATTGATTTTGTAGGAATGTATATTATTACTTGACAAAACATGAAATTCTTGTATATGGTTACTGGTGTTGAATCATTATTCCTCTCACATGTCACTGAAACCTTTCTGGCTAGACAAATATCCGAAACCATGTAACAGGTTACATACGTTACACAATAGCAAAACTCAGTATTCAGAGTTATTGTTTTATGCTTCGTGCTCATATCAACTCGCGTGTGTAAATGTCTGTATTTTGTGGAAGGTTTCGTAAGAGAATCTTTGCTTAATACTTCAAACTGTCCATTTGCCTTGTGAATATTAACTGTCAAAGTCTTTTGAAACTAAATAATAATTTTCTCATTATACCTACTCACTGCTTAAAATTTCTATGTTACTTCTCTTCATAACCATCTCCAATCACTGCTAGTCATAGGATGAAGCTTTCATACAGAGAAGAACGAAGAACTTTTTAATGATCTGCTGGCAAGCTCAGATGCAACAGTATTAACACCATTTTTACATTTCATTTTATTTCAAATGTAATCAAAGTGATAGCATGGCAGTGTCTCCCAACTTCAAAGGAGTTCTCTGGTCGCTGGTCAGACTGCAATATCACTCAACTGAATCTGACATAGTGATGCCTGTAGCTGGCTGGAACACATTGTCATCTCTCATGATTTATGTGAAACAAATAAAGCACATACACAAAATCAGTAAAAAACCTGCAATAATATGAACAGTGTAATTACAAAAACATATGTCAATACTTTGCTGGCATCACTCAGTGGAAATTTTAACTTAATAATTCATGAAAGTTTCATTTGTAAAAATTACATTTCCCAATGGCAAGCTGAGTGACTCCAGAATTAATTGATTTTACTTGATTACTAGGCTCTTCTTACAGTTGAGAGGATAACTCTTTGAGCCCAGGCATCAGAGTCATCTGTCTTTTAGCACTATGGACTCTCCAAACACACTTTCGTACAACTTAAACACATCTTAGCCGACGCCAACTCCAGGATGATGAAGATGGACAAGAAGATGTGGGTGCAGGACGGTAGGTCACCATTGCCCCAAGCTAGCTGCTGGAGAGGGCGCTCTCCAACATGCCGATCAAGGTCTCCATCACCTAGCCGCCGCAACCTGAAAAACTAAAGGGTGCAACCTTCCTTGGAGGTGAGGCCGCCGAAGAGAAAAATCCTCTACTGTCGATCACTACAAAAATGATAGGAAACTATGTTGATATCCTCATGGATGGCTGACCAGCTCAAGCTCTTGTGGACTCTGGAGCATCATATTCAGTCATTTCAGAGAAGTACCATCGCCAGTTGCAGAAAACTGTATTCATTGATAGCAAAACATCTCTGCTGAAGGTGGCTAATGGGAAATATGTAAAACCTACAGGAAGATGTACCATTCGTGTGGGTATCAGTGGCCATACACAGCCCTTAGAATTCATAGTCTTGCAAGAGTGTAGTCATGATGTCATTCTCGGATGGGGCTTTGTGAAAGTTTCTCTGGCAGTTATAGATGGTGGTCGCTCGAAGATTATGCTAGACAAGATGAGATACTATGGTCAGGAAGAAGGATAGCAGTTGGCACTTTTGTGTTGATTACAGGAAGCCTAATAAGATAACTAAAAAGCACGTTTACCCTCTTCCATGAATTGATGATACACTGGATTGTCTGAAGGGGACTAAGTTTTTCCCAACCATGGACATGTACTCAGGATATTGGCAAATCGAAGTAGATGAGGCTGATCATGAGAAAACTGCCTTCATCACGCCTGAGGGCCTGTATGAGTTTAAGGTAATGCCATTTGGTTTGTATAATGCACCAGCAACTTTTGAACGGATGATAATCTTCTAAGTCACCTGAAGTGGACGATGTGTCTTTGTTATTTAGATGACATTATAGTGTTCTCAGAGACATTTGATGAAAATATAAAAAGACTGAGGGCCATTCTTAAGTGTCTCCAACAAAGCGGACTGAAACTTAATCAAAGAAAGTGTATCTTTGGAGCAAAAGAAATCAAAATACTTGGACACCTTGTGTCAGACAAAGGTGTGCAGCTAGATCCAGATAAGTTGAGATCTGTAACGTAATTTCCTATTCTTAAAAGTATTAGAGATGTGAGAAGCTTCCTCAGATTATGTTCTTATTACCATTGTTTTATCAAAGACTTTTGTATCAAAACCAGGCCACTCCAAGAGCTGTTAAAAGCTGAAGCTAAATTTATCTGGGTTGTTGCTCAACAAAATTCTTTCGATGTGCTGTGAAAAGCTCTGATGACTGACCTTGTATTTGGCCTGTGTGATGAGAAAGCACCTACAGAACTGCACACACATGCCAGCACGTATGGGATCGGTGCTGTTCTGGTGCAAATTTCGGGTGGAAAAGAGAAGGTTACAGCCTGTGCTTCTACGACACTTACAAAAGCCGAGAGAAACTACTCAACTACAGAAAGAGAATGCCTTGCTGTGATCTGGGCTATGTGCAAATTTCAACGGTATCTCTGTGGAAGGCCATTCACAGTTGTTACAGACCATCATTCACTTTGTTTGTTGACAGGTCTTAAGGATGCAACAGGACAACTCGCCAGGTGGGCACTGCGTCTTCAAGAGTATGACATTACCATAGTGTACAAAAGTGGAAGAAAACACCAAGATGCCGACTGTCTCTCAAGGAACCCTATGCAAGACCATCAAGACTTTAATGAAGATAGTGACTGTCTCACTGCATTCCAGGATCTCTCTGCTGAGCAGAAGGAGGACACCAAGATATCTGAAATTATGCTTGCCTTAAATCAGCCAGAGGATGTGAAAGGACAATTTAAGGTAGTTAATGGATTACTTTGCTAGAAAAACTTGATCCATTTGGAAAGAGGTGGCTACCAGTGATTCCTTAACACATAAACTTAGATGTTCTACAAAAATTCCATGACACACCTGAAGCCAGACATTTAGGATTTATTAAGAAATACGATAGAATCCACAAGAGATTTTTCTAGCCAGGGTTATTTAGAAGTATCCCTCATATATGTCGCACTGTCGAGAGTGTCAGAGGAGAAAGACAGTTCCTCAGAAACCACCTGGCTGACTCATACCAATTTCACCAGCTGAAATGCCTTTCCAGCATGTTAGGATTGACCTCCTCGGACAGTAGATGGATTACTGTTTACACTGATTATCTGATACGTTATGCTATTACAAAAGCTGTGAAAACAGCCGAGGCATTTGAGGCAGCCAAATTCATCGTGGAAGACATTATATTAAAACCCGGTGCTCCAAGGTCATTAATTACAAATTGAGGGAAAGTTTTTCAATCGAATCTTGTGACAAAGATAATCCATCAGTGCAATGTTACTCATCACATGACGACTGCCTACCATGTGCAAACTAACGGGCTTACTGAACGTCTTAATAAGACCTCGGCCGACATGCAATCAGTGATCGTTAATGTTGAGCAGAGAAACTGGGATGAGGTGCTACCCTTCATGACGTTTGCCTACACCACTACCAAACACCACAGGATTTACGCCATTTTTCCTGGTGCATGGGCATGAGGCGACAACGACGATGGACCCTGTGTTTCCATTACATCGTGATGACGTGGTTGACGACTACATCAGCCAGATGTTAATCAGAGCTGAGAAAGCTCGGCAGTTAGTTCAGCTCCGCACACTGCAGGCTCAAGAAAACAATCACCGAAGGTCTGACGCGAGCCACCGCCCTGTTGTCTACCAGCCTGGTGACCTCGTCTGGATCTTTACTCCTGTTCGGAAGGTTGGTCTCTTTGAGAAGCTCCTTTGGACCTTATAAGATTGTAAAACAGTTGTCTGATGTTACTTATTAAGTTGAAGATTTCGACCCCGACACAAGATGAAGATCAGAGATACGGTCCACATCCTTCGCATGAAACCCTATAAGGATCCTGCAACCCAGGGTAACTTCGAAGCTCCAGCGACAGGCAATAAGCGGAAAGGTGATGAAGAGCATAGCATCAAAAGAAGTTCTAAGAAGATCACCTCCAAGGTGAGAATCAGTCATCAGGAGTCGAAGTATGCAGGACCGATGACTCGTTCCTGGACGCCAAGATGCTGTTCTCTTAAGGAGGAAGCAATGTCACAGAAGAAGCTGAGTAGCACCGTGGTGTAGTGGTTATGATACTAAACTATTGCATGGAGGGTTGTGAGTTCAAAACTCACCTGGACTGTACAATTTTAATTTATATATTCGGTTCAAGTACATTCTAGAAGTATCCACAAATGTCAAGAATCATTGTACTGGAATGTTCTGTAGCTGTTGTAGCTGTTTGTATACTGTATGTGTTCTGGCCAGAGGCAGTTCACTGTGCACTCTTGTATGTGCAAGTACTGAATAAACCTTCGTTAACTGAAGTTAGTGTTCATCACTCATCTAATTACACCTTTTTCTACGTGACGATATAATGTATCATATTACAGGTTAGGTAAGTAATAAAATTCTGTTTGACATCGAGATTTTATGTTCAAAGCCTTAAGGCTGCTTAGAACTGGTGCTTATGATCCATTTATGTATATAATATAGTATGTGGCTATTTGCATTCATTTTCAATTTATTCGCTATATATATTACTTCTGGTTCATGACTTGACCGAGAATAAATTCAAGATCTCATTAACTGCTTGCTTCTTCAGTCCACTATCATATACTTAAGACATACGTAGAAGTTATACAGTCAGTATATAATTATCTGAACTTAATCTAAACAGTTTCTTTTAATGAAATTTGTAATTGCTGTTTAGTGACTAGATTATCCTGGATACTGTATGACAGGCATTTCCAGTGATTATTTTGCTCCATCGACTTGCTGCTCTCTGGCAAACAATTACTGCTTCACTTCTTTTTGTTATGAAGTTTCATGAAATTATAATATTATATAATTCTCTCAGTTTGGTACATAAAGTTCAACGATCATGGAGTAAAAACTTCTACCTTATTACCCAATACCGGAGAGAAAATTTAATATATTGTCCATAACAAAAATGCATTTGTTATCATAACTATTATATCATGATTCTATGCCAGATAGCATTGTCTAACAGTTCAGTTGTTGTGAATAAGTACAGTTGTTTGATTCTTCATCTGTTCTTACATATCCCTTCATCATTTCTTTAAGAGCTTTTAAATGCATTTCTTTTTCAATATATGTATAAATAAAATTCATATTAACACTCACCTCGATCCTTTTGTCTTGTATAACTTTTTCCAATTTTGTCTTTTACAAGAGTCCCTGGTTTTACCTGCTGAATGCTTGTTCAGTTGTAATGAATAGGAAATTCTCCAATCTGAACCATTCTTATACGACGCTATCTGTGCCAATACATATTACTACCTGCCCTAAAGGAGCAGAATGCCTGAATGGCCTCACTGGTCTCTGTGTCCAGACAGCCCCAGGTACTACATACATGCATTATAGAACATATCCACTTCAAGTAGCAAGGGCTGTGACAAATATTGTATTAATTTGCAACTATTGTTCTCTTGTAGTGTGACGCACGTTTATTCACACAAGTACTCCAAAAAGAAACACTCAAGGTACATCTGCCTAATATATGTACACTACTTAGTTGCTCCCACTGCTCTCACACTGCTACTTACTTAATGATGGACATTATATTGCAAGGTTATTAGGTACTTAAGTACTCAGATTGTCATTTTGCTCAGTCTTCACAGCTATACTCTATGGACTTATGTTTCTTCCCTTATCACTTATGTATATCAGTTATTACAGTGTATTTTAGTTTACTTACACGTATGATACCCTGTTTTAGTTCATTTATCTAACTAATGAAAATAAAATCACTTATCCTTCATATCTATTTAGTATGGCATATGTACCACACACCTCCACTACTACGATAGTTTCTTACCTGTGATACATTATACAGGCCTTTATTAACCATAGATGTGGATTCCTGGAATGGCTAACATATCCCGTGGTCCTTGCAATAACTGGAAAACCTTTAGAGCTCTGGAAAGAAGTCTGTACCATGACTTTATTGCTCAATTGAAAACAAGGCCTCACTGTCGTCTCATTACATTCCTTAAATCAATTCTTTACACACAGAGCCAATATAGCTGTTACCAAGTCTAAAGATACCCCTCCTTTGAACCAATGTCTTTAGATAGATTAAAAAATCTAGTCACTAAGCAGCGACAGGAAAACAAACACATAAAAGCAGGTTGTACTTTTGCAAGCTTTTGGAGCCAGGGGCTCCTTGTTCTGGCAGAAGGGTTGCAGGGGAAGGAAGAGGGGTGGAGGAAAAAGGCTTCAGAGGTTTAGGAAAAGGGGTACATTTTGAAAAAACCCCAGAATCATGGGTCAAGGGAGACTTACCAGATGGAATGAGAAGGAAAGACTGATTGTTGGGGCCTGCACTGGACGAGATTTGAAAACCTGAGATCTTAAAGGTGGAAGACAGGGTAATATGTTAGACAGAGATTACTGCAAAAGCATTGTGCATGAGTTAATAAGAATGAAAAGCTAAGGGCATTGTTGTACCAGAGGTGGGAGGGGGGGGATGTCAAAATTAGACGAGTCAGAAAATGAAAGATGTAAATAACTAAAATGGAATGAAGAAAGGACTAGTTACTGTGAAGAAATGCTGAGATAGAAGAAATTAATGTAAATTAAGACAAGGTGGGTGATGAGAACCAAGGACATGTTGTAACACTAGTTTCCAGCTGCAGAGTTCTGGTGTTTGGGAGAAGAAACCAAATGCCATGTTTGGTGAAACAGGCACCAAGGTCACAAGTGTCATATTGTAGAGCATGCTCTGTCACAGGATATTGTGTGTTGCTGGTATACACCCTCTGCCTATGCCCATTGATCCTAACTGATAACTTAGTGGTGGTCATGCTGATGTAAAAGGCCAAATAGTGTTTACATAACAGCTAGTATATGATGTGTCATTTCGCAGGTGGCTCTCCCTTCGGTAGTATATGTTTTGCCATTTACAGGGCTGGTATAGGTGCTGGTAGGAGTGTGGGTAGGGCAACTCTTGCAGCGGGGATGGTCACACGGGTAGGAGCCATAGGGTAGGGAGATGGGTGCAGAGGGAGCCTAGGGCCTGACAAAGTTACTGCAGAGATCAGGAGAATGATCGAAAGCTATTCTAGATGTGATAGGCAAAATTTCAACAGAATGGATCTCATTTCAAGGCATGATTTTAGAAAGTTACAGTCTTGTCGAAGTAGCTGATTAATACATTCAAGACCACGATAATACTGAGTGACAAATTGTGTGCTCTGAAATTGTTTTTTGGAGGGATCAGCAGTTTCAGGATTGGATGCGATGGCCCAGGAAACCTGCTTTTGGACATGGCTGGTGGCATAATTATGTCCAGTGAAGGCTGAGGTGAGAATGGTGGTGCACTGCTGTATAGTGTCTGCATCCGAACAAATACTTTTGCCTTCAATGCCGAGTCTGTTTGGGAGGGAACGATTCACATGGAAAGGATGGCAACTGTCAAAATGTAAGTACTGTTATTTCTTAGTATGTTTAATGTGGACAGAAGTGTGGAGTTGCCCTTCAGTGAGGACAAGATCAACATAAAGGAAAATGGCATGGGATTTGGAATAGGACCATGTGAAATTAATTGGGAGAAGGTATTTAAAGCTTTCAGGAATTGTAACAGGTCAGCCTCACCTTGAGTTCATATGGCAAAGATGTCATCAATGTATTTAAACCAAACCAAGGGTTGAAGGCCTATGGATCTGAGGAGAGCCCGCTCCAAGCGATCCATGGAAAGGTTGGCACAGGAAGGAGCCATCGTTGTTTCCAAGCCTGTAGCCCCGATCTGTTTTTATGCTGCCCCTCAGAGGTGAGGTAGTTGTTGTTAAGTATAAAGTTGATTAAGGTGAGTGGGGAGGATGTGATAGGTTTTGAATCAGGTGGGTGGTGACTGAGGAAGTGTTCAGCAGCAGACAGACCATGTGTGTGGGGGGTGTTGATATAGAGGGAGGTGGCTTCAATGGTGACAAGTAAGGGGGAGTGGTGGGAGTGGGACGGGCATGGAAGTCAAAGGATCTAGGAAATTGTTGGTGTCTTTAAAATAGGTGAGAAGTCTTTGTACTATAGGTTGCAGGTGCTGATCAACTAACGCAGATATACGTTTCGTGGGTGCTTTGAAGCCAGCAACTATATGACTGCCAGGACGATTGGGTTTGTGGATCCAAGGAAGGAGGTCAAAAGTGGGAGTGCGTGATTTGGATGGGTTAAGAAGTTCTATGGATTGACAAACATATGCTGTATACACATTCTGACACCATAATAGCCATAACCTTGTTGAATATATTCTGTACGTCTTATCAGAGCATGACTAGGTATGCATGTTTTCCAGTCTGTACTGTTTTCCCTGCATCTTCAGTGTAAAATATTGTTACATAATAACTATTTTCTGTTTTCACCTGCCTTTAACCATTTAAGGAATGTGATAATCCTACTAGAATCGTGATCAAGCCCTTGCTCCTTTGTAACCATCATACCTCGAGTATGTTCTCATATTTTCTAGCAATATGTCATAAATCTAGTTCTTGAATCTATGACTGAATGTGTATTACTGAAGCCTAAAGGTAACCTGGACAACACATTGGGAATAACACTTTTAATTCCTTCTATATTATTGACTTATGTGTCAAACTACTCAAGGAATAAGACCCAAGTCATAAGTCAGTGGTGTAGCTATACATAAGAAATGACAACATTCGATGGTCAGTGTATACTTTAGTTTTGTTACCAGCTAGTAAGTATCTAAATCTCTTGAAGCTCCACACGGCCACTGACGTTCTCTTCTCCATTACTGTATAATTCCTTTCATTTTGATTCAGAACCCTTATGGCAGAACTACAATGGTTACCTGATTCGTCAGATACATCTCCCTGAAACACTCCACAGACAATTCTATAGTCCGATATATCCTTAGATAGCTTAAACACTTCTTTGAAGTTTGCATAGTATAATAATTAGGTGTTCATTAAGTCTTTTGTGATTCTATCAAGTGTTGCACATTCTTTGTCACTCAATCTCCACATTGACTTTTGTTTTAATAAGTATGTAATATTAAGATTATTTATGTTTGTATTTGTCAGAATCATCCTAAAAAATTGACCAAACTTAACAATGACTTTAGTTGCTTCTTACTTTTTGGACAGGGACATTTGACTATGGGATTCACATGCTGTGGGTCTGGTTATAATCTTGTTGCATCTATAATATGATCCAAAAAGTTAACCGCATTCTTATCAGATGCTGACTTTGACAACTTTACCATAATGGCTTTTTGTCTAAACTTAACATATATCTCCTCCTGTACTAAGAGTTGATCTATCTAATCCTTGGAGGTAATGAATGTGTCATCAACATAAAGTCATATCATTTTTAACAGTTCTTGACTTGAGGTCAAATCTAAGGCTCTCATAAATACTGACCATACATATTATGCTCGACTGATAACATGCAAAATGGAAATGATATACTTTCGAACAAATATACAGAATACTTATGTGATTTGGGGCAGAGACTGACCTGCCTCATTTCCATAGAACTTAATTTATTGCGTATCACTGTTCATGAATTATCTTATCACTGTTCATGATTTATCTTTAATTAATTCCATATAGCACATCATGACGTAACAGTTTGCAGCTGTGTAAATTCTATAGCAGGGGGAATAGAAAGCATTCTTGTTATGTTAAGCTCATGCCATACTAAGCCAGGTGGTGCATTGTTTAGCAGACTGGATTCGAATTTGGGTTGATGACGGTTCAAATCTGCATCCGGCCATCCAGATTTAGGTTTTCTGTGATTTCTCTGAATCCCTCCTGTCAAATGTAAGGGTGCTTCATTGGAAAAGGCACAACGGATTTCCTTCCGCAACTTTGAAATATTCTGAGCTTCAGCACCATCTCTAATGACCTTAATGTCAACACTGCGTCAAACATTAACTGGCCTCACTTAACTTCCGGCGACAATGTCCAGCAATTTCTCAGCACGAAAGATAGTTTCCATTTGATATTTCCATGATTGAGAATTACTTCTGTCACATTTCTGGATACTGAAAAGCTTTGATTGATCCGTCTTTTGCATTTTAACTTTCAAAGTGCAAACCATCAATGTAATTGAATTCTCTTCAAAGACTTGATTGACTTAAAGAAAATTAAACATTATCCTAGTTAGTAAACACTTTTTACAGGACCTATAGTCTGTTGGACAGACTGTAATAAAGTTAATAGAGTTTGGAGTGAACAAGTTTTATTACTTGAATAGAGAAGAATGTACTTTAAACACAAGACACAGAACAGAAGTAGTAACTCACCATGTAATTGTGGTATTGAGTGGTAATTGTGGTATTGAGTGGTCAACAGATACAAAAACAAGACCATCCACACTGCTAAGCTTTCAGAGTGGCTCTTCAGAGGAAATGAATACATACATGCATAGGAACTTTAGAAAGTAAGTAACACATGTTATTCCTCACTAAGACCACAGCTTATCAAGAGTGGTGAATTGTCAGGTCTGCTGCATAAGGGATAGCAAGTGAATCACAATGTGCAATGGAAATGACACTGCAATTGGAAGCATTCCCCAAAGATGAAGTATGCAAAAACAGTACTATTCGTATGGCCAATACGTGTAATTGCACTCAGTGGCCTCAGGCTTGAGTTCTGGCCAGATTGGAGATTTTCTCTGCTTGTGGACTGTGTGTTGTTTTTTCATCATTGTCCTTCATCATCATCACCGATGCGCACGTCACCCAATGTGGCATCAACTGAAGTAAGACTTGTAACCCGGTGGCTTAACTTCCCCGGATGGGACCTCCCAGCCAACAATGCCAGATGATTTTTTTTTCCTGGTAGTATGTAGACCAAATGCAATGTTGCGTCAAACTATAGTGAAATGGTGTCGATAATTTGACTCCTTCTGCATTCTCAACATCCTCTCCTTAGTCTCCCTCTTCCCCTGTTCTATTTCCCTCTTTCAGTTTACTCTCCTAAGTGATTGTGCGCCACTCACAACTTCCGCTGCCTCAGAAATAGTCATTATTCAAATAAATTTCTTTCTAGATAATAATGGAATACATCGATAATTTTAAAAAATTTGTTTGCACATAAATTATACATGGATAAAGGAATTATTGCTCTGTGCAAGTATAAAGAATTATTTGTTAATTTATATTTGTTACTTAAAAGATGAGTAACGTAGAAGAGTGGGCAACCTTTGGTGACCCGCGGGCCAAATTCGCATAATTCATTAAGCTTGTGGGCCCCCTCATCATGACGCAACAAATGGTTCAAATGGCTCTGAGCACTATGGGACTTAACATCTGAGGTCATCAGTCCCCTAGACCTAGAACTACTTAAACCTAACTAACCTAAAGACATCACACACACATCTGAGGCAGGATTCGAACCTGTGACCGTAGCAGCAGCGCGGTTCCAGACTGATGTGCCTAGAACTGCTCGGCCACAACAGCCGGCATGATGCGACAGCAATGCTCATAGGGCTGAAGTCAAAACTATGAAGTCTACGACTTTAATGTTTATGGTGCAACGTACCAATATGAATGGTACTCCTTCCCTGACATGCCAAGCCACCCCAACAATTTAAGGCTCAAAACACATGTTTTTGAGAGTACATTCATTTTATGTTTACCTGGAATTCCTCCTCCAGGCCAGATTGAAACCAATCGTGAGCTGGATGCGGTCCACAAGCTGCTGGTTTGCCCACCTGTGATGTAGAATATCACCACATTTTCTTTGAATACTTCTCAAACAGAAATGTGTCGTGTCATATGTAACCAGTGTTTGTTCATGTGGCTGAGTGCAGTTTGTATTTGATGAGAAATTTGCTAATGCTTTATAAAGTAGTGTGCCTCATAGGCTCAGAAAAGTTTCAGACTGCCCATAGGTTTGATCCCCTATTGAACCTATCAGTTTTTATGTCTCTTATCACTTCTTTCACCTCTTACAGTGGGAAAAAAATGCAAAGTCAAGTTAGCAGCTACTCTCCTTACACAGCCATATCAAATTAACTCTGCACTTGCCAGTGGTTCCTCCACTCCCTCTCTTATGAACATTTGAGAGTAGTCTGCATACCTAGGCAAAGATGAGAATTTAGCCAATGGAGACTAATCTCCAACACCTTCCTCAGCTGTACTAATGCTGCTAATCCTAGTTGATATGTTTAAATAGTCAAGCAATTCTCTTCTGTTTGTGATGCTACAAACTCAATGATTAAAGTATGAACTCAGTAGTGATTGGTAATGATACTATCAACAGACTTAAAATCTAAGGGCTCCTAAAGTGACATTAGCGATAAAGCGTCACAAAACTTCAGAAATGTGATTCTTTGTGGAATGCTGTGGATATCCAAAATAATTAAATGTTTTTTGGACTAACTCTGACTAGGAAATGTCACCAACTTGTCCTCATATCTTAAGGAGGAAAAAAGCACACTTGCAAGATATCAGCCCCAGCAATTGATCTTGCATGAAAATTTGGGACATAATGCTGGTAGTACTCAGTTATGACCTTCTGAAAGTACAGTTTTGAACTTCTGCATGCACAGGATGTTTGTCAGTCACTCAGACCCACTGCAGCCCCCTAGTGCCTGAGCATATACATTGGAGTTAGTAAGATGTTTGTGAAGCACCATCTTTGCATTATTGACATGCTTTGTTCATTATGTCAAAGTGTCCATTTTCTGACCTGTAGCATGTGCCAGAGATCACTTTGATCTGAATGTTTTTGTGTTGTGATTCAAAAATGCAGTGTAAATGAATGAAACAAGTTAATATCTAATTAAATAAGTATCATAGTGATATTTAACCACTAACACAGCTGTGGTTTTTCCTTTTTTGTGTATTTATTTTAAAGCTCACAATAGTAAAGTGAATTATGTTTTCAGGAGATGTGCTATTCTTCAACATGATTGGCATGATTAAGCTGTTTAACTTCATTTCATAATAATTCTCCAGTTGCGTAGATTTATTCATTTTTGTTCTGATGTGTACATGTAGCTAGAGAATATTAATGCAAGATGGTCATGTTTCCTTCTGAGTAAGCTTGTGTTACAAGGAGGAGTAATTTTGCGGTCCAGACCTAGGTTTGTGCAGTTACATAGTGCTTTGGGATGTAAAAATTTCATGAGGGACGTAAAGTACATAAGAGGTCTTAATATTGCAACACACTGGCGGCTGGAGCTGAAGTCTTTTTTCCTTCTGGTACATCATTGTTTTTTTTGAACTGCAGTGGATTATTTTCAACAAATTTGAACTGCAGTGGATTATTTTCAACAAACTTCATGGGAGAATAAATATACTGTTGAGCTGTAAACAGATGTCTTCAAGATCATTGTGGGTGTGCACCAATTATGACTCTTACAGCAATTTTTGAGCAATGAAGACCTTCTTTCTTAAATATGAGTTACCCTGAATGTTACTACATATGACATTACTGAAAGAAAATATGTGAACTTTCAAGGAAGTGAAAAATGAAATGTCGTGTGGCTAAGGCCTCCTGTCAGGTAGACTGGTCGCCTGGTGCAAGTCTTTTGAGTTGACGCCACTTTGGCAGCGTGCGTGTCGATGGGGAGGGATAATGATGATGATGATGATGATGATGACGACAATGACAACACAACACCCAGTCCCTGAGCAGAGAAAATCTCTGGCCCATAATTAATCTCTTTGCATTTTAAATTTACCTTTTATTCATAACTTTTTTTGTTCACAGATGATGAATAAATGTTTTTATTTGTGTAAGTGAACAAATTTTTTCCAATATACATTTTTATTTGTTATTCATGAATAATTATAATAATATTTATCTGGATTTGTTGTTTTTCATTTTTTTATTTCAACCTCGCGACTGGCTGATCTCAACAATGGCAAATTGCTATTCCATGTGCTTGCTACTGTCTGTCCCTCCCACCATCAACCCTTTCTCTTCAACAATCCTACTGTTCCCAGCCGCTTTTCTCCCCTTGCCCACTCCACCCAATATTAGCCCTTGTGCCAGGTGAACTGCAGTGTCAGGGCAATGTAACTATGCAAGTTTGTGTGTGTTGGTATGTATGTATATTCTGCTAGCTCTGAAGGAGGACTCATTCAAAAGCTCGGCAACATTTTCAGTTTCACTCTTCTACCAACCACTCCATCCCTCAACTATATGGTGTGTTGTTACCTTTACTCTTTCCATTATCAATAAGACTAAAGCAATGTGTAACCAACATTTCAAAAAGAAAATGTACTTTAAGGGAAAAAAAAGAACAAAGCAGAACAAAGGTGTTATCTGAATGGTACAGAAATTGGTAGATGTGATGTACCTATACAGACAAACAAATGATTCGATTTCAGAAAAATTGGATGACGTATTCAAGGGATAGAGCTTCACAAATTGAGCAAGCAGTTATTCAGATTGGCATTGATTGATATAGTTGTTGGATGTCCTGCTGAGGGATACCATGCCAGATTCTGTCCTCATACAGTTCATTATCTTTATGCTGTGTCCACACAACGCAGTAGCCAATTCATGTCCTGAACTAAGTTAATGCTGTCTCCAATAACTTTATTGTTGATGAGGAGATAGAATCTAACCTTTCATCCTTCTTCCTCCTTTCCACAATAACTGTGGTAACCACATACTTAACTTTTATTTTAATTATACTTACTTTTAGTTACTACTTGTTGTTTTGTGACTTTTTCTCTGTCAGATTATATTTCAGATTTTGACTACAGTAATGTTTATTCGTGTCAAAATAAATATTAGCGGCATTAAAATTAACTGTGTAGTAATTTGTTTTCAATATATGTATTGCAGTTACCGTGATTTACTGGACACTTGGCAGCTGTGGAATCAAAGAGCACAATTTGACATTGTATTCAGAACGTGCTGTCCCAGTAAACCACCAGCACAACAAGTTTTCGTCTCATGCAACTTTTGTGGCAAGAGCATATCAGCACAGATGCAGGGTCATAATAAAAATAGAGGACCATTTGCTCGTCTGGGTACTACAGCACAAAAACTGAAGGTCAGTCAGATTGCCATTCTTATACAAAATTGTCATTGACCCAAAACAATTGGTAATGTATTGTCATGTCATAACAGCAATCAGGATCAAATCCAAAACCATGGACTTCAGTGATGCAAAGCACTTAGCACTGAAAGCACATTTATTACGAACACCAACATACAGACACAATCGAACTGATCTCTTGGATGGAGAGTGCTGTTGTTCACAAGGGTGTACTGAAAAGTAATGCCTCCTAATTTTGTATTCTGCTCTCAGTTTTGTTTGAGATATTGCATGTCATGCGTCGCTGATACAAACTGCAAAACTCTGCCACTAGAGGGCTCTGAATTGTAGAGTGCAAAATGGCAGCGTGTGATGTAACTGTGTTAGTGTGTGAGAAACAGGGCATAGTAGTCGAGTTTCTAATTGCAGAAAACGTGCCTGAGCATGGAGGTCAGTGGTTCTTAAACAACATTGTGACAGGTGATGAAAGCTGGTCCACCATTTTGGGCCTGAAAACAAAAGAGCATCAATGGAGTACCACCACAAAGGATTGCCAACACCAAAAGAGTTCAAGACCATGCCATCAGCAGTCAAAGTCATGCTCACAGTTTTCTGGGATGGCCATCAGCAGTCAAAGTCATGCTCACAGTTCTCTGGGATGTTCGAGGTGTGGTGCATTTGGAATTCGTGCCTAAAGATGCCACCATAAACTCTGCAAAGTACTGTGAGGCTCTCAGAAAACTGAAAGTGTGAATCTGAAGAGTTCGTCGACACAGTGAGCATGACAATACTACAACACACATGAGTGCTGAGACATTTGGAACAATCTGATGCCTGATGTTGAATGCCAACAATCACCCGCCACACAGTACCGATGTGGCCTCATCTGATTTTCAGCTGTTTCCATAAATTAAAGAACACTTTTAAAAAAGTGGTGCAAGCAGAGATGAGGTTGTGGCGCCATCAACAAAGTCAAACGTTCTGCAGTGACTGTATCAGCAATCTGGTCTCTCATTGGGAGAAATGTGTTTCTTGCCAGGATGACTGTGTTTGGAAACTATTGTGTAGAGTTGAAGGATGTAAAATGTTAATAAAGTTTGCTTTATTTAAAAACCTTTAAGAGTTTTCATATAAGGAATTTGTAACCATTACTTTTTATCATGCACTTGTTTACAAACAGAATATTTCAAAATATACAAACACTATAAACACAAGAAATTTTGAGAACATCCAGAAACGGTATATACTAAATAACAAATAAATGATGGTGGTTGGGTTTGAACTGGCAACCCGCAGCATGACAGCTAGTGGCAGTAACCACTATGCCACACTGCATGCAGCACAGCTCATGGCATTGTACCATTCTTGGAGAAACAGCACCTCAGTGTCTCAGAAATTCTCATTGGTGCTGACTACAACACCATGGATCTTGATCTTCCCATTCATCCTATGTATGACAGATCCTCACATTCTGGTCATGTTGTCTAGTCGTCTTTACTGTAATGAGTACCGAAGACAGCCCCTATCGTGGAAGCTTTGCGGTAGTCGAATGGGTCTTCAGGTTCCTCGAACCTCCTATCATCGATCTGCACCTCTGGACTGTAATATGCCTTCATATGGAGGACTTGGATATGTCTCTGTGCTTTTGTCTTCATGATGCAGGGTTGTAATCCTCATTCATATGTGATGCCCAGCAAGCATTGAAGGGTACAGTGTAGTCCAGAGTAGTGCTTTAGTAACTTCTGTAATAGTTCCACTTTCCACACAGGTGTAAAATGCCATACCAAGGCTCAAGGGCTGTAACTCACTGGTTGGTGCTTGTCATTGTTGCTTGGTCCTTCTCCTGGGCATCCATTGTCCATATACAAGCCAGGTCTCTTTCTCCTCTGACCCAGGTATGTATTTCACATAAATGTTATGATTATTGTCAGTTTGAAACAGGAACAGTGCCCATTATCATTTTAGCCTTGTGATTGTGAAGCTGGTAGAACTCTGTGAAGTTTGTAGTGTCTCATTTTGTGTGTGTTATACGCAAATGTCACAACAGAAAGAGTTGTATTCAAATCTCTCATTTCGACATCAACATACATCGAGAGCATATTTACCAATGTCTTATTAATATGTTCTGTGAGCCCTTTCATCTGTGGATGGTAGGCAGTTATCATCCTGTGGGTGATGTAGCAATGGAAACTGCCTCTGAGACTAGTCAGGACTGGGAATCCTTTCCATGCTCAGAGATCATCAAATTGGGTATTACATACTTCAAAATGCTGTCTTCTCCAAGGAACCTTGTAATATCTGAAGCTTTGGCAGACAGTACAGCTTTGGTGACAGCGTAGCGATTGAGGGAGTTAGTGCAGACTATTATCCATTAATTCCTGTTCGTTGACATAGGGAACCTTCATAAGCGGCCCATTCAAATTTAGTGGAATGGTGCTGCTGCAAATGGAATCAGTATCAGATGCCACAGAGGTAATTGTGGCACACTATTCTGTTGCTATCATTACCCAAATAATGTCTAATGAATTGGTGGACATATGGCTCATGATACCTGTATCTTATCCTGTCCAAAGTCTTCGCGAATCCCTGGTGACCAAATGTTGGAATGTCATGGAAAACTTCA
Organism: Schistocerca piceifrons; assembly: GCF_021461385.2. Taxonomy (NCBI): domain Eukaryota; kingdom Metazoa; phylum Arthropoda; class Insecta; order Orthoptera; family Acrididae; genus Schistocerca; species Schistocerca piceifrons. The sequence continues at coordinate 1,019,378,125 of NC_060138.1, read as the reverse complement.
AGATGACTGGCTGTAGATTAGCTGGGATAATGAGGAAACATTTCTGCCAATCAGATCATAGTTTCTCTTACACATTGTTCCCTTTATTAATTGGATTTCTCCTTTGGTCAGTTCCTCCTCCTTCAAGGCTTAAGTGGTCTCCAGCAATGCTTGGATCTTTCCTCTGTTTAGCAGCAATGTTGTTTAATGCAGTGATGACTGAGATTTCTTCCATGCTGCTTTGTTCCACAAAAGGATTGGTTGAAAGGCAGTTGATGTCCTGTTTGCATTCATTTTGGTATATTACTGTGATTTTGTACTCCTGCAGCCACAGAGCTCATCTTGCCAGTTGACCCAACGGAACATTCAGGCTAGTCAGCCAGCATAGAGAATCGTGGTCCAACACAAAGATGAATGGTTTGCCAAACAAACAAACTTGTTGGTGATCCAAACAACTGCAACCCTCTCTTTCTTGGTTGCAGAGTAGTTCATTATAACCACAACAAAAGTGTGAAGTTCAATATCAGTATTCTCCTCATACAGTGTTAGAACTGGAAAAGATGTTAGCACCTCCTTGAGGACAAGGAATGAACTTTTGTGCACCTTGTTCCAGGAGAATTTGGTGTCTCCCTGCAGTAGTTTTCACAAGGGATGTGCCTTCATACTAAAGTTCTTCAAGAAACACTAGTAGTACAACCACATACCAAGAAATATTTTCAAATCACGAAGTGGTGAGGAGTTGGGAAATCTGGTACTGCTCTTATTGTCTCTGGATTAGGACCAACTCCATCGCTATTCACCAGGTGCCCCAGGACTTTTATTTTTTTGAAGAGGTGTTTTTTCTGATTCAGGCAGAGGTCTGTCATCTGGATTCACTGAGATATTCTTCAGATATCCTCGAAAAAATGACACTGTCATCCAGGTAGTAAAGACATGAAGTCCTTTTAAGATGTCAAAGAAGGTTGTCCATTATATGTTCAAAAATGAGTGGAGCATTACATAGCCCAAATGGCATAACTTTAAACTCATATAACCCATCAGGAGCTGTGAAGACAGTCTTTTCCTGGTCAACCTTGTCAACCTCTATTTGACATAGCTTGTCTGCATGTCTATAGTTGAGAAATACTTTGCTCTTTTCAAGCAGTCTGGGGTGTTATCAATGTGCAGCACTGGGTAGACATATTTCCTCATGATTTTAGTCAGTCGATGCATAAATCCCATGTGACATCCTTCATGTTCACAAGCACTACAAGAGAAGGCAAAGAACTCTTTGAAGGTTCAGCGATGTCACCTTGCAGCATGTTCTCTACTTTTACCGATTTATCCATTTTTCAGCTGTCAACACCCAGCTATTGGTGGCAGCTATTTGATGGATAATTCTCACTGTTGGTATGTTGTTTTACCATTGGCTGCTTAGTCTGTCTTAACCACTCTGGATTTGAAAGCATCCAGAAATTGTGTCAGGTTGGCTAACAGTTGCTAACATTGTTCCTCAGTCAAGCCGAATCATTTTGACATTTCAATAGTAGCTTCCTCCAATGCTTTGTCTGTAGCGGTAGCAGAACATAATTCTTCCTCAATGGCAATGAGCTGCCCATCGTGGATTGATTTGGATGTTCCTGTGCACATGTCTTTAGGTGTGAGTTCCAGCTGCTCATGGCGATTAGTGATACAAGGTTCTCTGTGACCACCTACAGTATGAATTATTGTTGCTGGTATGTAGATTTCTTTGGTCAGATTGAGTAGCTTTTTGCAACTGACAAAAGCTTTGCAGTTATTTAAACATCTAGATTGACAAATGGAACTTTGCTTGTTGATGACAGTCAGATAACTTCATCTTCGAAGGTAAACAACAGCTCAGAGCAACTTTTTTTAAGCATGCTTATGGGAATAGCTTTGTCAGTCTGGAACTCTGTTCTTCCATGGTCTTATCATGCTTGTGATGACTGCAAGAAGATCCATCCACCCAAGAATAATATAATGAGGACGTTCTGCTAAAATGACAAATTCAAGGGGCTGTGTTCTGTCATTGGTAGTTACTGTTGCAATACATGTTCATGTGACTTGGACATATTTTTCATTTGTGACTCTTAACACAATCATTTTCATATCACGGAACATAGTCTTCATTAACTGGTGACAATAAAAATTTGACTTTGCAGAATAAGAAGCTCCTGAGTTGACTACCATCCAGACATGCCTACTGTTGGTGATGACATTGATGAATATACTTACGTCTTGGTATCTGTCAGCAGTGAATGATTTTCATTTTGTGCATCTTACCTCCATATATGGTCTTCTCACTTAGTTTTCTGAATTAAGTTGCTAGGGTATCTCTTTACAGTGACAGGGAACACCTACAGCTTGTTGGGGAGTGACCTCAACCCGGGGTACAGTGGTAGGATTTGCTCCACAGGTGGATTGTAATTGTCTGCCGTTGACAGGTGTGAGTAGAACTGCTTGGTGATTGGTGTCTGGCAGTGTAGTAGTTGTTGAATACTTGTTTTCTTTCTCTGCAGTAACATACATGTCTATGGCATCCACAGAGGTAACATTTCTGTGTGTTGTCCTCTGTCCTCCAAATGTCTTGTTCTTCTGTGGGACTTTATACTCAGCAGAGGAATTGGTTATACCTTAATTGCCCAAAAAATGGGTTGTTACTCAATGACTGCAGCATACGTCTGATTGATAAGAGTCAATCTTCCTGGCGCTTTCTACTGGTGGCAGAGATTGGTGCTAGATACACCTTTTCAATATTCCTGTTATCTCCTGATGTGTGGGGTCGACATTCATGGCTGCTCTTTTGTGCTTACTCGGTCTCTTGGTTCTGGCTGCCATGAACTACTGTATTTCTTCTATTACTGCTTGGTGTGTTTATGGTGTCTTCCATAACTGCTGTAGGGACCACATTCAGGAGTTGTCTACTTTTGTTTGACCTTTTCTTTTGCATTTCCACAATGCACTGGCTCCACCTGATGAATTCCTTCGTTGTTGTAATATCCTTCAACAAAGAGCTTGGTATTTGTCTTCTGTGAAGCCTATCATCAAGTGTGAGAAGCTGGCAGCTTTTGTTGTACTCGGATTCAAAGTACGACATAGGGCCAAAACATTCTGTATATGGGACTGTGTCATTTCCCTGTGGCAATGGGCCCTGTTCTTCAGTTATTCTTCAACTAAATTTCTCCGGAAAACTCTATTGGATGCCTGATGTGCTGCAGATAACTTACTGTTGTTTTGGAATCCGTTGGTCTCCTGAACATATGAACATAGAGAAGGAAGTACTATTTGTATGCTGGTTCTTTCTATTCCTTGTAGATGATGACTTTTACATTGCCTAATTGGAACCACAGTGTTATAAATGCCCTGAAGTATCCAACAACTTCACCGAACAATGCCACGTTGTAACCACAATCAAGTCCAAATCCCAAAGCAAGACCACCAGTGTAGCACAACATTTCCCGCTGAAAGCACGTCTGTTACAAATGCCAACATATAGATAGAACCAAATTGAACTCCTAGATGTAGAAGGCTGCCATTTATACAGACATTGAGTTTTCCAGGATATAAAAGCATTATTAAAAAAAAAAAGGTCAATAACCTTCCAGAAACAATAAATACTAAACAACAGATAAATGCTGGTGGTTGGGCTTTAACTGGGGGCCCGCTGTATCCCAACCAATGACACTAACTGCTACACCACGTTGCATCAAGCACAGCTTGTGGCAGTATTTTTTTGAATGAATTGGGTTGTATCCATTTGCTAATTGACACAAAACAGCTTTTTCCTAGTTTTCTGAATTAATTGTGCAGTACTCATTTAATTATGTGACATCTGATAACTGATCTGCCGAAATTGAAAATGTAAAGAGTTTGGCGATATTTGATATTTTCAAATATTTTGTTTTTTGTTATTATACTGTGTTTATTATTTTATATCTTATTTGTATGACAGTTGCCTTGTATTTTTAGATGTCAGCATGCCCTCAGTGTCGTAAACCATTACCACGATGTGCTATTTGCCTCATGCATATGGGCACTGCATCAGGCACTTGCCCTGGAGGTGTGGCAAAATTGACGGAATTTTCTTCATGGTTCACTTGGTGTCAAACATGTCGTCATGGAGGTCATGCTGGACATATGGCTCAGTGGTTCCGGTAAAGTATTATTGCATATTAGACCTGACTTTCTCCCAGTGTATACACTGTTCAAATAACTGATGGGAATGCAGGTGAGTGACGTTGTTGACAACCACTGTGAAATTGTTATTGCGGCAAAAATTCCGACATTGAAAGAGATTGATTTAGACAAGAAATCTCAAAAGTTTGTCATTACAGTTGTCTTCCATAGACATCAAGAATGCGTGATCATGGGAGTATCTTTTGATCACTTTGGCCCACACCACTCAAAGATAACTTTGAGACAAATGCCAATGTTTACTGCTATAACAGTTTCCAAACATTACACATTAGTAATTAGTTCTGCAGTGGCACATATGTAGTTCAGTTCATTATTCATACATATCTTTGTACTGTGTAACTCGGAGTAATCTGCTTCCTGCTGCTGCTGCTGCTGCTGCTGCTGCTGGAACCGTCATTGACCAGGTCCATTTCATCTGTGAACTAGATCAAGTTATGTGAATTCCATGAAATAATCCTGTTACCAAGTCATTTAATAGTGGTTTATTTATGACAAACTGCACCACTTCTTAGTGGGAGCCCACTCCACATGACAGGCTACATAGTCACAATACTGTATTACAACAAATAGATTATTGCACAGACGTGTGATACACTGGTTGCGTCTCAAAATTGCCTCCAACTGACCTCCTCTGAGCCTTGTGCTCCTCCTATTTATAGATTTTTAATGATGAGGACAAGAAAACTACAGTCCAAGTTGATAAAATTAACAATTAAAATTTTAACATTAATATGAGTAACTATCCACAAAACCTTGCTGAAACTGGCATATACAATAAAAAAGATTTTTACATAGGATATACATCATCTTTTAAAAAATACTGAAAAACAACAATGCTAACCTAATTATTCTTAATTATGGCTTCATTACTGAAATAAAAATATTGCAAACATATATTTGACAAACATCAGTCATAAGACAGAATGATAAAGCCCAATGAGGCCTATGAAGGATTTTACTGTTGCAAAGTTGCTTCTTAATTTCATTGAATGCCTCTTGACATTTAGTTGTCCAATCCCAAACTGAATTTTTCTTTAGAAGTTCTCTGAGACATGGTGCATTAAGTGCCTGTGTACAGACATATTTTCGGTAAAAGTTTGCCAAACCATAAAAAGATCTAAGTTGCTTTTTATTTTTGGGTATCGGAAATTCCTCTATGGCCATGAGTTTATCTTTGTCAGGCAGAATCCCCTTTTCACTAACAGTGTGGCGGCCTAAAAATTTTAATTCTGTCACTCCAAATTTACATTTCTCTAAATTCAGAGTCATACCCCCCTGTCTAAACTTTTTTCCCAATTTGCCTTAAAGTTTCAATATGTTCTGTCCATGTGTTACTAGTTACTAAAATATCATTCACATAAATTACCAATTTGGACAATAATTCCCTACGTAAGACATAATCTAAAGCACAGATAAATTCAGCAACTGAAATGTTAAGTCCAAATGGCACCACACAATATTGATAGCTTTTTCCATTATATAAAAATGCAGAATACTGTCTTGAATTTGGTTCTAAAACAATTTGGTGAAACCCTGATGTCAAATCTAGACAGAAAAAATATTTTGTGTCACTGAATTTATTCAATCATTCCTCCATGGATTCAGGATGGTCAGTTTCCTGTTCAAGGAATTTGTTCAAATGGCGAGAATCCAAAACAGCCTAACACTTCCATCTTTCTTAGAAACAGCAACCGGTGGGTTATTGTACTGGCTGCTGCTCCTTTCCACTATCCTCCATTTTAGCATCTTCTGTAATTCTCCATCCACTAATTTTCTTTTGCAAATTTGGGCCGTATATGGTTTGATAAAAAATGGATCATGCTGTTTCATTTTTAATTTACAGACATAATTTTCAACTCTTACTGGCTTATTACAAAAAATGTCACAATATTCCCACAGAAACTGATCTAAATCTTCTCTCTCAGAACTAGATAAGCCATCTGCAATATTTACTTTGCATTGACTAACTGTGAAAAACTATTACTATCAAAATTGTCCTCCTATTCCTCCTCTAAACCTTCAATGCATATGTCATCAGAAAATTCAATTTCTCTTATCTGATTACTGCAATTTTCTGTACACTTTAAATGTAATTTGGCCTCATCAGAACTACCAGATTTTGGTTCTGTGAAATATATTTTTAAGTTTTCACAATAAAAAATTGCATTTGCTTTTATTATCCAATTCATTTCCAACAGAACATCTTCATTTAGGTCAACCACCACAAAACATCCTTGTTCAAACAATAAATCCCCAATTAAAAATGAAACCAAAGCCTGTTTGGAAATTGGCTTGCTGTACTTACCTGTAGCTCCCTTAATCTTAACACCTGTTACAGGAAATTCTACGCATGAAGCACTGTTTTTCAACCTTTCTCTTAATTTACCAGATATACAACAAATAGGACTACCTGTTTCTATTAGACACATGCCTTTCCAATTCTCAATTGTTATTTCAAAATTGGACCACCAGATACCTCTTGTTTAGCAGCTTTCACTTCCTCCATTAATAAATCATTTCCTATTTCTTTAAAATCTAAATTAATGCATGACTGTTGCTTGTTCAGTGAAGCTGTTTGTAAATTACACAAAGACATGTCACTATTAGATGGAATTACTTCTGGATCTGACAAACTACTGCTTTCTGAGTAAGAGGACTCACTAATTATACCTTTCTGACTGCCTGAATTATCACGTACCTCATTGTTTATTTGTGTGTGTTCCACGACTTCATTTTTCTCATATTCCAAATAATCATCATCAAGAAACGATGCTCTAACAAAGGATATTACTGTATCCCGCTACTGCAGAATAACACTTCAACAATAAAACATAAACGAGAGAAAGAAACAAAAATAACTTAAATTGCAAAGGAAATGCGCCATATACGACACACAGTGCTCACACAAGTGTCTGCCAATTGAAGATGTGTCAAAGGCTTTAGGAAGACTATGCAGTGCTTGAGAACAACAAATTGCCTCCAATAAGCGTGAAGGCGCAACTGTTTACATTTGATTTGTTTTAGCAGTTACGCGCGGGCGCATGCTCAATTGAGTTACGTTTGAGTACAGTGTGTAAACTTTTAGATAGCACACCTCTCCCTAGTCCTGAATCGGTAGAAGTCGGTAAACGTCGGGAGGCTTCGGTAGGCACGCAGTTTCGACTGCTGTCAACATTACGTAGCTGACTGTGTTGTACAAGGTAGCCATTGTCGTCTGCTTCGTTATTGTTTTGCGCTGTAAGGCTCTGCGTGTTTTTATTGTGCAGTTGTGCTAAACATTATCAAAATGAGTGAAGAGGCAGTTGCTTGCCCATCTCGGGAGTCGCCAACAACCCCTACCGGTAGGCCTTACCGTTAGAAGGAAACCAGTATTACGTAGTGAGGCTCGCAAAATTATATTGCGTTTGATTGAATGCTGCGAAAGGGAAAGGGAGCAGAAAAAATTGCTTCACCCCATTTACAAATCTTCAGTGAGAGCTGCTACATACACAGGACAAAGCATGCGTAGCATTGGAAGATTCAAACAGTTTTCATTGCAATCGGATGAATGGTTTGTGAGTGCATAGTAGACAAACATATATATATATATATATATATATTTTAATGTACATGACGATTTCAGTTTCGTTTATGAACAACATTTAAAGCGAGTTTTACTTCCAAGCCTTTCGTCTGCTTTCGTGTAAGCATGACGAGCAATTTGTAGTGCCAGCACTGCAACTGGTAGGCGTGCCTTGTCACCCCCCCCCCCAACGGGTCCTCTCCCCTCGCCAGCCAATGCTTGCTTCCTCCTCTCCCTGCGCTCCCCTCACAGCTCTGCCATCTTACAGTTAACACAATGTAGTAGATTCTTCCGCTTCTGGCTACAGGAAGGTGGCTGTGCCTGTGCAAGCATTTGCAGCAAGCAGCTGGATGCTACCGGGAAAAGGGGGCGCCAAATTCATATCCTTTAGGGGGAAAAAACTTGTTTCACAAAGCGCCTAGCATCCAGCGCATGTTTGTCTATCGATTATTCATATGATTTTGAAACGCTTCCGTGTTGGTTTTTGAACATTTTTGAACACATTTTAAGATGATTTCTGAATGAAACATAAGTTGATTTTTGAATGCGTGATGTCTCTGTCGGGAGAATCCTCGTCGTATCTAGAAATAAATTTTCCACAGACAAAAGGGGACGGGGCTATACGAGCTGAGCGGACTAAAACCGAATGGATGAATGCCAATCGCTGTTTAATTATGTGGTTGATTGGGTTTGCGACTGATCATTGTTTTATAATTCCTAGCGAAATCCATAGAATGAGACTACCAGAATGGAAATAAACATCTGAGAGGAATAACAGGTGAGAAAGATAACGTACTATCTTCTCAGTGTATCCAAGAAAATGAAATTTTGACAGAAGATTTTTGGCTAGATCGCTACCCTAGTACGGACCAGTTGTACAGTCCCTGACTAGCAGCCGCGTATGTTCTGTTCTGGAAGTAGCGCGGAAAACGTGTTGTTCGAACACTTAATAACGCCTAACCGGAAAATAATTGCGGGATAACTAAACCTGTGATTCTGGCAGGGTTAGTAAAGTTAATCGGCGAACAAATTTTGACAGTGGTAGCAATAGCTACAGAATTGATGAGATTGTTTGTTAGAACGAGGAAGGAGAAGAAACGGGGATATCACACAAATTATGGAAGAATTAGACGATTCCAAATTTATATAAAAATTTCGTAATACTAATTTTCGATCTCATGCTTGAGAAGCTGGTGCGTATGAATTAAATGTGAAACTGTTTCCTAACATAAAGCTTTTTGCTTGTAGTAGGCCTAGTAGGCATTTGATGTTGGTACTTCGTGGATTATATTCTGTCGTGTTATAAAAATGGCCATTTGTGCCAAAACAGTCTCATTTATTTGGTGTGTTACAGAATTGCTGCCATATTAGAAAGGCCTATTTTGTTTTATCTAGCAGACAGTGACAAAATAGACATAATCAGATCGAGAAACCGCATCAGGCTTGGGTATTATTTGTATTAACAGCTTTTTCAGTATTAGATAATGACATTTCGACTTTTCATGTAGCAAAACGTTTGACGAACTTTGATGAGGTAATAGATTCTTTCACAGAAAGGAAAGCACGCCATGTAAACATTAGAGAGAAAAAAAAATCATAGGCGCTAAGGTTCGAAGAAATGTGTAATTTCTTGCTTATCTCTTGTCAATATTAGTTTTATATATCCTATATTTAATTTTATGTCACACAAAACAGCAAGTTGTTAACTAATTGGCAATAAAGAGTTCAGATATTCTGAAGAGTTCATGTTCTCTCGATTACAAATAATCCCATCTGCTATTAATTGCGAGATTTTTTTAAAGAGGGGCAGGCTGTCAAACAGGCCGACTGGGAGCAGGAGAGGAACCACAGGACGTTTCAATTTCCACTCTCCTGAATATAGTTTTGACTTGCGGTAGAAAAATGCTTTATGAAGAGGCGTGGCACTGCACTTTGGCATACTTAAGACCAAATAATATGTCTTACATTTCCTCGAATACATATGTTTTATGTTTCAGACTTCAGAAAGATGTGCGTTACAAGGTGAACATATTTTGAAAATTCGATTTTTTTTTTGTATTGAGCCAGTCGCAAATGTCGTAGATCCGGGGCTGATGCGCAGAGCAGTCTGAGTTATAGTGGGTAGTCTCCACGTGACCCGTGTTTACATTTAGTGATTTTGCTGTATCCCCTTCTTTTACTTTCACGTTAAATTAAAACAAAACTGGTATCTGTGGCCGGGAGCTATCAAGTGAATTAAAACACATTCACGTAATTACGGAAGGCTGAAATATGTCATTAGTTTCGGATTTTATTTTATTTCCACCTTTATGACAGTCAAGCATTAATCACCTTGCGGAGCAATGAAATTATTTTTGTCTGTTTGCTAAAGAAATTTGAGTTTTGTTAACCTTTTCCGCAGAGGCAGTCAATGTATTTGAAACGAAATGTTTAATTCCACAGTACTGGCTAGTTTCAACTGTTAGCTGCATTTCAGGTGCACAGTTTCATTTTCTAGCATGTATGGCATTATGCCATAGTAAAGAACCAAACATGACATAGCACAACACTGGTACTCCAAGAAAACAACACTGAAAAGCTTTTATCAGGTCGAGGTCTACTTCATTGGGAAGCTGGACATACGAATGTGCCCTTTAAAAGTATGCACTTTAAATGTGCACATTTTAATATGGTTCACGAAATTCCGATGCTCTTGCAGTATCCTCTGATGTCTTGTTTCTTTTATGACATAATGTATGATCTTTCAATGTTTTATACGTACGTACATACGGGCTTCCTGCGTCATAGCAGCTACGAAAGCGCGGTGTCGCCTGTTATGTGCACTTTTTAGCAACTGCTGAAATGAACCTATTTCTAACAGATCGCAGGAAAATATTGCAAATAGTGGTTTGAAAAGCGCTACTTTCAAAGTAAATATCCTTGTATGTAAGTTTAACTATGTGCAAGAATGTACCATGAATTTATTAAATCACAGAGCGATTGACTCTCATTTAAAAATCAACTCTTTGATGACGAGCCATTTAGAAGAATTTTGAACCCTGAAGATCAGACATTTATGTCATTAAAAATTTTACTGGCATATTTGTGTGATATATCATGAAGTGTAACATGCGCAAAAAAGATCAACAGTATATGCGAAAGCTTTTCTTTTCTTGTAGCAAAACTATGTATATTAATTTAAACTATTAACTTTCCCTGTTTGTGTGTTCGTGCTTCTTAACAGTCATGTTGCTGTTGGCTGACTACATCACGTGTCTTATGCTCTGAATAACCACTGCCATCGACGGGCGAGATCACGTGACATGAGCTACGAACAGCTTACAAATGCACATCGAAATCTCGATTTCAATGATTCGGAAAGTAACATGCGGTGTTTAGTGGAATTCCAATGTAATACGAAAATACGCAGTGTACATGTTGATGCACATCAAATATATTTCCAAAACGTGTATTTTTCCCTGAATTTCGGTTTCTAAAGTGCCGGGAAATTGCACACCCGTGTATAAAATCATAACCATTCAAAGGATTGATAAGGGAAAATATACTGTCACCCGGGAGAAAGTGTATTTTTGACTGGGAAATCCGGGAAAAATCTGGGATTTTTTTTGCCTTGTCCACGTATACACCCTGACTGATTTCTTGCTTATTTAAAACCTCTAAAACATTGTAACCTATATGCTCAGATTGCTCATTCTTATCATTACTCTCAGCCAAAATCTCCCGGACATCGATTGAAAACCACTGACTTCCATGTATCTTATCATCACTCATCAAATCATCAATACCTACTAACTGACTAACTTTATCTGCCAATACTTCTACAAAAATCATCCCATCAAGCTCCTCTTTAAACAAAATATCATTAACATTGTCATAATTATCATCATCATCATCATCATCATCATCATCATCATGAGTCACATGCATCTGCTTGGATCTCAGCTACAACGTCAAATCTCTCTACTGCTACATCATTGTCATCTGAATCATCTACTAAAGCATCAATATTTTTGGGTACAGACTTATCATTTTGGCTTTCTACTACATCAGACAAAACTGGATCGTCATCATCATTAACAAATAAACTAGCAGTACTATAATCATCATCGTAACTATCCTTGGATACACACTTGTTGTCAAATAAATTTGTCAGGTCCTCATCACTAAGCTTATAACTATTTTGTGTCTTTGTGCCACTATTACTCATTTCTTTTAACATATAGTTCCAAAATTCATATTGCTTATTTACATTATTAGCTTGGTAGTTCCTACTGTTATCTGTGTGATGTTGGTGGTGTGACCTATGTCTGTTTCTCCTACTCTTAGTGAGGTTACGTCTTCACCATCCAGAAACTGCTTAGCTACTTTCACTTTTAATGGTTCTGGCATACCAGGTGTGAAACTGTCTTTGCATTGATATAAGCAGTGCTGTTTTTCTGGGGGAATGCTGGGGGATGCGTACCCCTAAACTTTTGCGTCAACAAAATAATTTTTTTACGATGTCGAGGACTTGGAAGAGTGCCGAAGATTTATTTTACGGATGTAAATTTTTTATTTTATTTTTTCGTGTTGGTAATTGCAATACGAACGATACCAGTGCAATTTTTGGTGGGAAAAGTGATGTCATTGACTGTTTCAAGCATTTCAAAGCTACAGCAACCGTTCTCGACAACTGAATCGCTGGCAACCAGTTCAAAAAGCATGTAGTGCCCTTGCCCGCTAATAATGGACAATGGTAGTGCTAAATGGATATGTGTACGCTCAAATGCCGAGCTACCAATAGATGTCTCTATGGTCCCACTACATGATGATGCTGATGACGTCATGGCTAAAAGCAGACAGGTGGTATCTCATGCTTCAGTTATAAGTAATTTTTGCTGCATTATATCCAATGTCGGAGTACCCTCAAACTTTTTTTTAGAAAAAAAGCACTGAATATAAGAAATTTACAGGATGCAGCTTGACATCTCCAGGAAAAGTTTTTAACCGTACATTGGTACAAGGGTTAGCAAACAGGCTGTTGTTATTGTAACAATTAGCAACAAGGTTATTTCTAAATTATTTACCCTTAAGTTGACTGCATAGTTTTAATTTCAGATTTTCTGCTCTTGATCAACTCATCGATAACATTTGTTTCAGTGAATCTGACCCGTTCCTCAATGACGTCAATCCTATCATTTATTACTTTTACTTCTGAGTCAGTGACTTGATTTAAAAAATCAACTTTTGTTTCAATGTGGTCAACACAAATGTTAGTGTCGGCCAATTCTGTATTGATTGTATCTAAATTGTGTTTGAAAGAGTTTAAAGTTGCATAGATTTTCTGAAAGTTACTATTCATGCTCTGATTAACATTCTCTATGTTCTGATTAACATTCTCTATGCTCTGATTATTATTCTCTGCATTCTGATTAACATTCTTTTCCTTTGAAATTATCTTTCTGTGGCTAATGAAAACCTGCCATAAGCAACAGAACTTTTGGATTTGTATTTGATACTTTCTCAGCAGTATTTGCAGTACTGTCCTTCTCATGAAAGTTGTACCTCAAGATTTGTTATATTTCTGTATTTTCATAAGTTTCGTTTATTTTTATATTTTACTGTTTTTGTTGTTTCAGGGAGCATTTGGAATGTCCTGTCACGGCTTGTAATTGTCGCTGCTTGTCATTGGATGCGGCAAGCCAAATTGGTCCTCTACAGTTGTGTAAAGCGTGATACTTATAATTTTGGAACAGTGCAGTTCATTATTATTCTTGTCTTTGCCCGATAGTGCTATTTTCTTATGATATATGTTTTCAGTTGAAAAACAATAGCTTCAACTTCCATACCTGGGTAGTAAAGGGATGCTGTTTTTACAGAAGATCATTCTTGAAATATCCATACACAGCTTCATTTGTGGAAGTGGGGCAGTAGTTCTGCTTCAGCGCATATCTGATGTAGGCTGAAGGAGCCCATGTCCTTTTAATTCTGGCTAAGTCAACCACAGGACTGTTGCCTTCTTCCACAAATGAAGCAATGTGTGGATATTCCAGACATGGTCTTTAAGTTGAAACTGTGGAAATTGGTCAGCCATGGGACTGCCGCCTTCTTTCACAAATGAAGCGATGTGTGGGTATTCCAGACATGGTCTTAAGTGTAAACTGTGGAAATTGGTCTTATGCCCCTTTACCTCCCTGCTGCAAATATGTTTGAATGTTACTCTCGCTCAAAAGCTCTCACATGGTTTTGCTGAATTTGTTTTAAAGCCGAAAGGCAATAAAACATTCATGGCTATTAATATACAGTGGTGAAACATGTCCCAGTGACATTGTTGCATTGTGTGCAGATATAAATATGAGTGACTACTGTAACAGGTCTTTAATATTCCATCAGACTAACTGTTGGTTTGAGACATCACTCAACTCCAATAACTGTGATCTTAATTAGTGCACATGGTCTGTCATAACTGTAAACTTTCAACATTTTAATTCTTTTTTAATTTATCTTTTGTTCTTTGAACTGGAACAAATTATCCCCCCTCCCCCCTTTTTTGGTTTAAGATCAGTGTTAAACTGTACTTTCTGTAAGAATTCGCTCTATAAAGGTCAGAAGTGTGGATGCTGAGCTTCTTCTGGCAAATAACTGAAAATAAACTTTGTGTTCCTACCACTAATACACATGTATAGTAAACTGAATTAGCGGAGTCACTTGATAGGAACTCAACTTTTCTTTGTATCATTTCTGTGTTTAATTAGCTGTACTTACACTTACCACTACTCGTGTTTTGACTACTTCTGCTGCTAAAGCCATTGTTGTTATCTCCATTCTCTAAGGTCACAGTGTAAACTTAATATTTATTTTCTTTCTTTTGGAGCACTGTCTGTTGTTTGCTCACTTCTGATGTATACTCCACCATTATGGGTGCTTGTTATAGGGTCAACTCCTACATTTTACCTAATCCATGTCCACAGGCACATAATGTAGTAACTATTATTAGAAGTGGTGGTGTATCAGGCCCACAAGTCCTTCCATCTACAGTTTTGAGACAGATGGAATGAAGCTGTAATGTAAAATACCTGCACCAATTTGATCAATCACTTTGCCTTTTCAGTTTAATGTTACAATAACTGACAACCACATTATTGTCTATAATTAAATACTTATTATGCTGGGCAGATGGTCCAAAGAGAATAACTAATGCACATAAATCAATAACATTTTCTGATAATCTTTTTCTGGTTTTGCCCAGTTAATGACCCAGACATTACTAAAATTCTATCATTTCCTTCAATGGGTACAACAAAATTTCTTCCTTCTTGCTGTGAAGTATTTTTATTCACATTTCAAATACAGGAAAACTTACAAGTACCACTATTGTTCATAGAATGTAAATAAGATGTTCCTATTATTTAAAGAGCAAGAAGACTGAAATTATGGCATATTTTTGTAATTTCAAATGTTTTAATATTTGGTGTGTGCAATATGAGCATTGCTTTCTGTGTATATTTCATTTGCATGTCCTACAATATTCATTGTAAATAAAAATTTAAAAAATGAAAATAATGAAATGTCAGCTGAGGTTTGGTTTCCCCCCCCTTCCTCCTCCTTATTCTGATGTTAATTTCATTGCATATAACATGTTACCTTTTGAAGTGAAGGACCCTCATTCAACTGTTGGGCACAGCGTGAAACATTTCAATCCTTATTGTGTCAAGCTTCTCTGTCTGTTTATCACTGTGAATGGATAGTCTAAAATTTCAACGGAGGTGGTTCATTGGAAGACGAAATTGTAGGTATGTTAACTAAAAACACGGACACCAATGCTATTTTTGGACAGTTTATTCCCATAACATATTTAAAATGGATGATGCCAGGTATTATTCACGGTAGAGTCTCGGAATACATACCTTATCTGAAAAGGCCTTTAGAGGCCCAACGGTACTGACAGACTGCCTTGTTATCCTGAGATGACGGGCATCACTGGATGTGGATGTGGTGGTGAGCACACCGTTCTCCTGGCTGTTGTCAGGTTTTTTTTTTTTTTTTTTTTTTTTTTTTTTTTTTTTTTTTTTTTTTTTTTTTTTTTACTGGAGCTGCTATCTCTCAATCAAGTAGCTCCTCAATTGGCCTCATAAGGGCTGAATGCATCCCACTGGCCAACAGCACTTTGCAGACCCAGACGGTAACCCGTCCAAGTGTTACCCAAGGCTTAACTTTGGTGATTTGACTTTAACCAGTGTTACCACTGCGGCAAGACAGTTGGCTCCCAGAATATGTACACAGTGATAATTGGTTAATGCTTACATACAAATACAGTGCTTAGGGATCACAATGTACTTGTTTGCTCATCCGGCAATGTTTTACATTAACACTATTCTCAATAACTTATATAGTATTGCTACATGACATGCTTTCACATAGATTTTCACCATTATGATCGACATATTACATGATCTCGTGAATACACTGCTTATCTGCCGTGTCTGCTCTTGATTCTGACTGTTTATAGACTCTCTTTTGGTAGCAAAGTGTAACTTCAGTGTCTTTTTGTCTATAGCAAGAAAATGATAAATTAATTAATAATACAAAAGGTAACCAGAACAGATTTTAGGGCTAATTATTTCATGTACCAAATGGTTTGTATCCTTATGTTTTACAAAAACACAAGGCTCTACTTCTTTGATTTTGTAATTTCATGCGCAACAAAACTTCCCTGTTATTCAAAAGAGCCACCATTTATAATTTATCTAACAAAAATTTAAATTTAAATATTTCCCTTAAAATCCAAAATACGAGAAGTTGAAGAACATCACTGTGTTCAGAAAATTTTGAGCTTCAGTATTATAAAAACAGATTTTACAACATGACAGGCTATAAAAATAGATGTTGTCTTGAAATAATACTGGGTCTACAACTTTGCTTCTGCCATTTTTTCTCGAAGTTCTAGGTTTATTTTGAAAAAAGTTACAAAAAATTATGATTCATAGTATTGACCATCACTGGCGACTACATTCTCCCATCTTTTGGATAGCATACAGATCCCGTGGCGGAAGAACTGGGCATCTTGTATGGGGAACTATGACTCGATTCAATTTTACACTTGTTCATATGACTGGAAGTGCTGGTCAGCCAGACTGTTGCCACTGATCAAAAAAGGTGGTAGTCAGAGAGAGGAACGTATGGAGAATACGTTGGTAGGGGTAGGACTTCTGATTTCAATGTTTCCATGTGTATTTTGGCGGGTTTTGCAACATGGGGTCGAGCACTGACCTGCTGCAAAATTACCTTTTTGTGTCTACCACTCTATTGTGGCCGTTTGTGTTTCAGTGCTGGGCTCGAACGCATCAGTTTGTTTCGATAATGATGTCCTGTGACTGTCTTCGTCTGTTTCAGTAGCTACACAAACGTTCTGTCTTCCACCACCATACTGGTCTTCGACATCAAAATCACCGTTCTTAAGGAGTTGAAAAGATTCTCTGCACATTTTTCCACTAATAGCTCCCTCACCATTGGTCTTAACCAGCATTTTAAGAGCCGCAGCCGCAGATTTCTTCATGTTAAAGCAGAAGATTAAAACTTCCCGCAAATGGCAAGAAATGGGTACATCAGTTGATGTACTTAATCGAAAATAACCTTACGATGCAATCACAAATTGACTAATATTTTTATGGCATTATGTTTACAGATGCCTAAGCTTATTGTATTACACCTTTGACCAACCACCTGAACCCCACTTGCCACTACTGCCATCTATTGCAAAACGGCGGAAACAAAGTTGTAGACCTAATATCTTAATTTAATTAATAACTATTACACTGTAATTTAAGATAAACTAATTACTCTCTCTGAAACAGGAATAAAGGCCTATGAAACTGACTAGTCTGTTGCTTCTTAAGGTTTGACACATGTATTTTTGCATAGTAATTAATGTATGAAATCTTAAAATCATGATATCTTTTGAAATAATTAACTTTATGTGAAAACAATTGCCTCAGAATGTTCAGCATTGGAGAAATTATATTTTTAATAATAATAATAATATGAAATATTTTACCAAATAGAAAAGTTCATAAAAGCATGCACACTTATGGTGCAATTGCAGTTATATGGCTAGGATAATGAGGTAATGAGGGGGCCATATTAAATGCTTGGATTAAAAATGCTTCTTTTCTGGCAGATCATTAATAATAATGTAAGAGACAGGTCATAAACTGAGTTGATAATGGAGTAGCTTGAATATTCTGTTACAGTTGAGCAAAATAACAGATATAGCATGTTACCTTTTGAAGTGAAGGAGACTCATTCAGCTGTAGGGCACAGCACGTAAATGGGAGAATATAAAAAGACAGGCCAAAAAGTGAATTGAATAAAAAAACTTGCTGCTAGGTACTGTAGCCAGTGCTATGTAGGATGCTGCTTCCGTTCATAGAGTCTGAATGTGGAGGGGATGAGATCTGTGCATGTGTGGCAGTAAAGAGTGGGCAAGGTCCACATTGCCTGACTGTGTTGCTGCAGACAACAGTCAGGTTCATTTGCCTACGGTGTTATATGTTCAAATCTATGAGGAGAAAAATAAATTTTAAAACCGATTTTGATCAATTTTCATTAGAGAAATCTTACCTCATGTCTTGATGACATTGCATCCACTACTCCATGCTTTGGTCTGTGTAATGTCTGAAGGCAAGAACAGCTGTCAGAGCATTGTGAAGATGTCAAGTGCAATTTTTCTCAAAATGACAATTGTCTAATGACAAGGTCATTGAAACTAAATGCAGTAATTGATATTTATTGTGACTTGGACTCTATTATAAGTAAAAATATTTGCTTGACAACTGCTTCTACTCCATAGAATTTTTAAAAATGTGTAAGGCATGTATTTGGTGTCATTGACTGTAGTTAAGTGTAATCACTCTGCATAAAAAAGAATTGCTGGTAGAAAAGACTTCTGTAAAAGTCTATCATAAAAATGATCAGTGTGGGGTAATACTTTTCACTGCCTTTGGGCATTATGAGTATAAACAAACTCATTCAATATTACAATGAGAGACCACATTTATAATCCATTGAAAAAGCAAACAATTAACAGTTTTCTATGAATAAATGATGAATGGAAAAAAGAAATTATAATACCATTGTTCAAGAAAGGTGTTTTTGTTGTGGTCTTCAGTCCTGAGACTGGTTTGATGCAGCTCTCCATGCTACTCTATCCTGTGCAAGCTTCTTCATTTCCCAGCCAGTACCTACTGCAACCTACATCCTTCTGTATCTGTTCAGTGTATTCATCTCTTGGTCTCCCTCTACAATTTTTACCCTCCCCGCTGCCCTCCAATACTAAATTGGTGATCCCTTGATGCCTCAAAACATGTCCTACCAACTGATCCCTTCTAGTGAAGTTGTGCCACAAACTTCTCTTCTTCCCAATCCTATTCAATACCTCCTCATTACTTATATGATCTACTCATCTAATCTTCAGCAGTCTTCTGTAGCACCACATTTCGAAAGCTTCTATTCTCTTCTTGTCCAAACTAGTTATCGTCCATGTTTCACTTCCATACATGGCTACACTCCATACAGATACTTTCAGAAACGACTTCCTGACACTTAAATCTATACTCAATGTTAACAAATTTCTCTTCTTCAGAAACGCTTTCCTTGCCATTGCGAGTCTACATTTTATATCCTCTGTACTTCGACCATCATCAGTTATTTTGCTCCCCAAATAGCAAAACACCTTTACTACTTTAAGTGTCTCATTTCCTAATCTAATTCCCTCAGTATCACCTGACTTAATTCAACTACATTCCATTATCCTCATTTTGCTTTTGTTGATGTTCATCTTATATCCTCCTTTCAAGACACTGTCCATTCCATTCAACTGCTCTTCCAAGTCCTTTGCTGTCCCTGACAGAATTACAATGTCACTGGCGAACCTCAAAGTTTTTATTTCTTCTCCTTGGATTTTAATACCTACTCTGAATTTTTCTTTTGTTTCCTTCACTGCTTGCTCAATATACAGATTTAATAACATCAGGGAGAGGCTACAACCCTGTCTCACTCCCTTCCCAACCACTGCTTCCCTTTCATGTCCCTCGACTCTTATAACTGCCATCTGGTTTCTGTACAAATTGTAAATAGTATTTCGCTCCCTGTATTTGACCCCTGCCACCTTCAGAATTTGAAAGAGAGTATTCCAGTCAACATTTCAAGAAAGGTAATAGAAAGAAATGTACCAACTACTGAGGAATCACACTGTTATCACACTGCCTTAAGATAATGGAAAAGGTCATAGAAAAAAGATTGCAGAAAATTCTAGAACACCAATTAGAGGAACAACA
This sequence comes from Schistocerca piceifrons, assembly GCF_021461385.2. Taxonomy (NCBI): domain Eukaryota; kingdom Metazoa; phylum Arthropoda; class Insecta; order Orthoptera; family Acrididae; genus Schistocerca; species Schistocerca piceifrons. The sequence goes on along the minus strand of NC_060138.1, from coordinate 1,019,358,073 downwards.
GCACGAGTTCAGAAGTAATAGGGGAACAGTAGATCTCATTTTCTCCCTCTGTCAGTTAATGGAGAAGTTTTGGGAAAAAGGAAAGGACTTGACAGCAGTATTCTTGGATTTGGAAAAAGCATATGACAGTGTACCAAGGGGTAAAATATGGGGATGCTTGAGAAAACATAATGTTCCTGATTCCTTAATTTAAAAAGTTCAGATGCGGTATGATGGTTGTGAGAGCAGTGTACAAGTAGGAGGTGGAAGATCAAAATGGTTTAAGACAAAGAGAGGCATTCAGCAAGGTAGTTCGCTCTCCCCTTTGCTCTTCGTTACACTTATGGACACAATCATGAAAGAAATCAAGGAAGAAGGAAATGAAGATCTCAGTGCTTTTGTTTTTGCCATTTGGGGAGAGATGGAAATGGAGTTTCAGAGGAGACTAGATTACTGGAACACGAAATTTAAAATATTCAAGTTAATTGTGAGTAGGAACAAGACAGTGGCAATGAAGATGAGCAGGACACACACACCTTGTCACATCATACTGGAGGGGGTAAGGTTGAATGTGTGAAAAGCTTCAATTATCTGGGTAGCATCATATCATGCGATGGAAGTTCCAAACTAGAAGTCTTAAACAGAATAAGAAAATGCGCTAGCTTCTTCCACCAAGTACAAAATCTAATCTGGGACAAGGAAGTCCCTCAAAGAACCAAACAGACCATGTATAAAACTTATCTGCTGCCAATGTGAAATGAAGTTCCTTAGGTCAGCTCTACAAAAAAAAAACTAGGAGAAACAGAGTCAGGAATGATTGTGTAAGGAGAGACCTGCAGGTGACATTGACTATACAGGAGAGGATGAGTGCTTTGAGATTGAAGTGGTTCGGTCATATGAAGAGAATGCACCCGACTCGAACTCCATGCCAGTGTTTGGAGATGGAGGTACCAGAAAGAAGACCAATTGGGCAACCTAGAAAGAGATGGACAGACCAGGCTAAGGAAGATTTCAAGAGGAGAGAAGTAACATGGGATGTAGTGGAGAGGGAAAAGCTATACCAGGACAGAAACCAATGGAGGCATATCATTCACCAAGTTCCTACTCGGCTTGCTGGAAGGAAATCCTGATGATGATGATGATGTGAATAACTTATGGAAATGCTGACCGATAACATTGAAAACCTCTGATATCTCAACAGGTAATTGTCCCCATCATTTTAAGGCATTTTTGAGTTCATGCATTGAAAATGACAGGAGTTTACCTGCAGAAATATTGGAGCTGTGTTCTTACGAGTTATCAGAGCATACAACATTTTGGAAAAAGCTTAACTACTGCTTGGGGAATATGTTTAATATTATAGTCTGCACTCTTCATAGGATACAGATTCCTAATCAGTAAAGGCCAGGAAGTTCTCATACACTATGTATGCAGTTGAAATGTTGACAAAGACATTTTTTAAAACATGAGTCTTTAAAACTAAGAACTATTATTACTTAACTTTGTTCCAAAGTCTAGATCATAATACCAACGTCACTGCTACATGAGTGCGTTTCTGAACCATCTGCTTGCAAATTTACGGTGATAGGGTCAAGGCTTATATCTGTGTTCACCTTCCTATCAAGGTCTTCTTCTTCCTTGAAGCTTTTCAGCATGCCATACAGACTGTTCTGCACTGAATGGGGATGAGGGGATGTTTTTTGTTGCTTCATGCACATACAATCCAGCATCTGTTATGTTGAATGATTAGTTTTTTCCCCCTCCCACACAGCTTTTAACCTTTGCACAAATTAATTGAATGTGATTATACTGACAGTGATATGTGGGTACACATAAAACTGTGTGATCACATTCACGTGCAAGAAAGTCAAGTTTCGGTTGTCGCGAAGTACAGCACCAGTGCAGCATGCGTGTGAGAGAATCTCGCTGTCTAGTTGTAACTCGCAGCTAACCACTTGGAAATAGAATGCCAGCATTAATGGAGGGGGTTGCATAGAGCGACTGAAAATAGGGTGGCTTTCCTACATGACGTGGACTTTAGTCATTGAAAGGATATAGTCTGACAGCTGAAATGGACTTGCATTTGGAAGGATGATGGTTCAAGTCATCATCCGGACATCCTGATTCAGGTTTTCCATGATTTGCCCAAATCACTTAAGGCAAATTAAGAGATGGCTCCTTTAAAAGGGCATAGCTGATTTCCTTCTCCATCCTTCCTTAATCTGAGCTTGTGCTCAGTCATGAATGACTTATTTGTCGATCGGCCATTAAACACTAATCTTCCTTCCTTAACAGTTCCAATGCTGCAAAAATTAGGATGAGGGTAGCCATGGCCAGGTAATAGGAGGTACTTAGGCACTGACTAGGAATTAAGAGTCCAGGAGCCCAGGCAACAGCGTGGCCAGGTATAGAGAATAACAGTAATAGGAGTGACCTGGATAAGCTAGGTACAACAGCATCAGAGATAAGTGTTGGCTTTGTTGTGGGTTTGCAGTGGCATGGTCATCCCTCAGAAACAAAGCCCTCAGGTGAGTGAATCAGGAACTAACAAGATTGCTGCTGACTTTCAGTGAGGCTTATATTGGTGCATCGTTAACTGCTGCTTTTGAGAAATGAGAATACACCATCTATACCAGGACCGGCCAGAAATTCTGCACGCGTGCGGTGCTCCTGCACATGTGCAACTTCCGGGTCACAGCGTGCACGCCGCAGCTGTCAGCGTTCATGTAGTGCATGTTTCTACGCACAGATGTCGCTTTATCCACTTGCTGAGATACTCTGTACCGGCGCATTCTAGTGCTCTTTCCACAGCTTGCAAGCCAACCATGGGAAGGTATTTCGCTTATTAAACATTTAAAATACTGTCACAGTCTACTCATTTAGACGTCTACATTTATGTTAACAGTTTAACCCAGTAAGACAAGTATACAGTTATTGTTAACAATCGTGAGTTTTTATTAAGGCAGCTTGACTGACGGCACGTAAATACGCATAATGTTTTTGATGTAGTATTTAAGAAAGAGAGCACTTAGCGACTTCCAACGAACCTTATACGTGATTTCAAATAACATTAAACTAACGCAAGGTTTCCTCTAACTAATTCTCAGTGCCCTCAGTTACACCCACATAATTTCTGTCTCACTGACCTCTGAACAGAATGATAACCGCAGACCTCTCGATGATCACCTGTTATCTCAATACCATTATTGCTACATCTTTCATCAGTTCCGTCTGAAATCTGTATAATAACCGACTATTAGATGAATGTTATGTTTTATCGACTTCAGCTGAACGAGCTATTCACATATTAAAAAAATAACCCCTAAATGTAAGTATAAATTGGAACAATCGGTTTAATGACCAATTTTCTTGATAATAGTAACATGGAGGAGAATGAGGCAATAATGCACAGTTAGTAAACAATAATTTTTAATTATGAAAGGAATAAATCCAAACATGTTTATCACTGGTCATGAGAAATGATATAGTTAATATCGGGCACAAAAGCATGGCTCATTGACAAACACAAGCAGTTGCGAAGATTTTCATCACTTATGCTTGATCGAAACCTTGATTTATTCACTTCCATCACTGAGAAAAATCTTTCACAAACATATAAAAATCTTTCACAAACGTATGTTGACCCGAACATGGACGTAACTCTAGCGGCTTCTCGTTGCAGGCGTAGAAATTCTTGTTGTGAAAAGTTTTTGTAGAATTCTTTTATACTTCGCACTGCGAAGAACTTGTCCTTCAGTCTTGTATTGCACTGTAGGTTGATCAGTTCCATCTGTAGATCATTCGGAGCATCTTCAACTGTCGACGAGAACGGTCAAGCAAAGAGGCGAATGACAGTCGACAAACTCGTAACATCTGCAGATCATGCTTGAAATTGTTCCTTAATTTTTACAACTATTGACACATATTCTTGAAATCTAGCACTTTCATGGACCAGTCCAAGAGTTGGGAAATGTGCAGTGTTTTCTGTCAATAGTTGGCTCTCCCAAAGCGCAAGCTTCCTTTCAAAGGCATTTACTTTCTCCAACGTGTCAGAAATTAAATTATTTTCACCTTGTAAACTGACGTTCAGGCTGTTCGTGTGAAATGTAATGTCCACGAGAAAAGGAAGGTCTGATATCAAACAAGGGTCTTCCAACATAGGTTCACTTTTTCCCTTCTCATGTAAGAATGTTACTGTGACCAAATGTAAATAAAAAAAATATTTTCAGCATTTTTACCTCGACTGAGACAGCACACTTCGGCATAGTAAGGTATGTTGCTGTACTGTGCTCCTAATTCCTCCAAGAGCCATCAAAACTGACGATGCGTAAGCCCATTTGTCTTCAGATAGTTCACAGTACGCACAACAATTTGCATGACGTTTGCTAATGTTACTGATTTTGCACAAAGCGCCTCTCGATGCAGAATGCAGTGAATTCCATACAATGTCTTGTATGTGCGCCCTAGCTTTTTGCGCATCCATGCTATGAGTCCTCTCTGATGGCCTTGCATTGATGGTGCTCCATCTGTGGCAATTGAGACTAACCGATTCCAGTCCATACCGACACCATCAATCGCTTGCTCGACAGCTTGGAGTAAGTCCGCACCTGTAGTAGTCCCTTTCAAAGGTTCTAAGTCCAAAACATCCTCTGTTACACAAAGTGCGTTATCAACACCTCGTATGTATATCACAACCTGGGCTGTATCTGTAAGATCTGTTGCTCCATCGAGTGCAACAGAGAAAACAACCAAGTCTTTAGCCTTATTTATTAGCTGCCTGTGCACATTGCCAGCCATAGCACTCATACGTCTTCTCACTGTTTGTTTGGATAGACTGATTTCTTGAAACCTGCTAACGTTCGTAGGACACACAAGTTCTGCAGCATCAATCAGACACCCTTTCACAAACTCCCCTTCGGAAAAGGGTTTCCCAGATTGTGCAGTTCTTAATGCGATTTTAAAACTTGCTCACAGTGAGGATTTAGTGTGGTTGTCATTCTGGAAAATTGAAAACAGTATAGTGTACAGTAAAACAGACATAAATGTAACACAAGAAACTAAGAGTTCAAGAAGTATTAGTTTCTTTGACGTACAGTAAAAACTAGTTTATGTATCTCATCCATTTTCTTAAGGACATTTAATTCTGCTTGCTGTTCTGCACTGTTGAGTACACTACACTCGTCTTTGTGATATGTATTGTAGTGTCTTTCAATTGAAAACTCATGCTGGCCACCTATTATTCGGCGGCACAGCAAGCACTGTGAGTTTTCACCAACGGCTGCAAAAAAGAATTGCAGTTCCCAGTCGTTTTTAAACGACTGAGAACATAGATCTCCCATCCTTTTCTTTTACACAGTACCTGCCATTTCTCAGTACTTCTCTGTTAAGGTTATGGTCACCAGGGGTAAACGAGACTGAATATGTTGTGCTCTTGCTTGTATCACATAAACAGGGAAGCGGAGCCACCGCCATTCATTTAGGACACATGTCTAATAACAGATGTCGCTGTTACTCGCTGTCGCACATGTGCAGCACTTCCGCACGTCTGCACACTTGCAGCGTTTGGCCGGCCATGATCTATACCTTAACAGGAAGGGGAAAGATAGAATAGTGGTATTGTCAGCTGAGAAATAGGTGAAGTGAGGGGTGGGGTGTATCTTCATCAGTAGTAGATATCCTATAATTATTCATGTGAGCCTTTTTAAAGCTGAATACCTAATTCAGGTGGACTGCTTTGAAAGAGGTTCAGATAAATGAATCTCACGCACAAAAGAAACATTTAAATATGCTTTCAATGATGTATCAGAAACTTAGAGGACTAAAAAACAAAACTAAATGAACTTCTTATCTGTTTATGTCATCTAGAATACCAATAGGAAGTTGATGTATTGTGTCTGTCTGAGCATCATGTAACTGCTTTATTGTTTCATGGGTATCTTGTTGGATAACATTGTGGAAGCTGCACAATATTTCAAATAGATGGCTGCTCATCACCTTCAGGTGCTTAGTGACATGTTGCTGCAGTGGCTTGCAAGTATATACGCTAACTTGGTAGAAAAGTGCAGGTGCCAAGATGTGAGGCTGTAACGTCATTATTGATGAATCATAGAGCATGGCGACATCCATAGACCCTGGCTGGAGAAACAGGCCACAGTCTTTGCATGTGCAACACAAGAAAAGTGTGGACGCAAATCTTGACCCAACGTATGTGTGGGCAGTGTGTTGACAGCCAGTTTAAGTTTCGATTCTCTGTTCGTGTTGACTCGAATTCGCTCATCTGCAGCTGATGATGTCTTAGTACCACCAGTGCTGGTTCACATGTCTTGCTGAGTTGAAATCCCATGTGTCTATTAATCAGATCATTACTTATACATATTTTGACTGCTTCTTTATTGATGGAGCCCCAGTACGTTGAAGCGAATGAAAGGATCTTTGTCTCTTCATAATTCGTGCTGTGTCCCATGTCAAGACAGTGTTCAGCCACAGCAGACTTTTGTGGCTGACCCAATCTGGTGTGACATCTTACGTTCAGCGCATCTATCTTTAACAGTGTGACACATTTGGCCAATGTATGATTACCCACATAGGTACGAGATTTTGTATATCCATGGCTTCCATTGACCCAGGTAGTTCGTAACGGAACCCAGCATACTTTGCAATCATGCTGGAGGATGGAGGACACATTTTATTTGATGTTTTTTGAACAGCCTGCCAATCTGAAAGGACATGCCACCAACATAGGGTAGAAAAACCATCCTCGTGGAGTTATCCATTTCTTTTGGCTGTTCTTGAGCTTTAGTGGATGCAGGTTGATATACATGACAGATGTGTTTAACAGAGTACCTGTTTTGTACCAACACAGACCGAAAATGGCTAATCTCTTCTGATAAGCTCCCTGCATCTGAGGTAACTCTAGCCCTATGAACAAGAGTCTGTGAGTCTGTAATACACCACTGCATTGAGATGGGTGATGGCAGTTCATAGCTCGTAGATGAAGGTCAGTGTGAGTTGGCGTACAAAACGAATTATGAAGAGACAAAGATCCTTTCACTCACTTCAACATAATGGGGCTTCATCAATAAAAAAGCATTCAAAACCGTCTTCTTTTCTGTGGACCAAGACATCTCAGAACAGGTCTCCATTTTTCTCCACTTCCATTGTGAAGCAAATGCTCAGATGGAGGGAGTTGAGATGTTTCACGGATGGAGGGAATTAAGGTGTTCCACAATTCAGGAAGCGATGCTGCTCCATGTGGCCAAAGTACAAAGGTGTCATCCACATATCTCATTTAGGTTTCAGTCCCACTGACTGAAGTGGTTTTTTCTCGAAGTCTTCCATAAAAAGGTTTGCTACTATGGGAGACAGAGGCCTACCCATAGCAACACCATCAGTTTGCTCAAAATATTGCTCCTTAAATAAAAATTAAGTTGAAGTCAGCACATTTTTGAATAAATGTAAGATGTCCTCTTCCAACTTAGTTCCTATAAGTCATAATAAATCCACCAGAGGTACTAGTGTGAACAAAGAAACCACATCAAAACTCATTAATATGTATCATGGAAAACTGTTACAATTGTTGAGGAGTATGTGGGTTCCATCAATGAAAAAAAAAGTGTGGCACTAATAAGACATTAAAAACGGCTTCAGTTACAAAAGAAATCAAAGTACGATGTGTTAGGGAATGGAAATTGTGTGAAGTAGTTAGGACAAATAGAGAAGTAGGACTGATTCATATCACAAGAAATAGTGTGCTGTCTTAAGAAAAGTGATTTAAAAAGCATTTGCTTAATGCCTGAAATTGATAAATCAGATAATAATATTAAATATACACTGCTGGGGAAAAAATATTAGTACACCTTGAAGGATGGCAACAATTTTGATCCAGTGATGGCAATGCCACCTGGGGATAGTAGATGTAATGATAATGATTTCAATGTCGTCCGCCAGCAGACATCACAGTGACATAACTACCAGAGTGCCATCTGTGTCTACCCTTTAATAGGGAGTGCTCATAGCCAGAAGGCTCAGTGTGCTGCAGATGTGTGAAGCAAGCAAGCACCCATGCCATGGAGATGCATTCATGCTTCTGAAAGCCAACTGGCTGTGTTTGAAATGGGAAAAATTAAGGCCTTCCAAGTGGTGGGATGGTCCTTTCAGAGAATTGCCACACAACTTGGACATGCTGCATCAGTTGTACAATGGTGCTGGTATCTGGTCATGTTAACATTCTTACACCTGTAGACGAGGTTGTGGATGTTCACGCAACACTGATGCCTGCCAGGATCATCATATTCTGAGGGCTGCAGTGGCAGATCGTACAGCCACCACAGCTTGTGAGCTGAGAAGTGTCAACATGAACTGTTGTGAACCAGTTATTAGCAATGGGGCTACAGACACACCCATTTCTAGCTCATATTCCACTCACACTCACCTCTAGCTGTCTTCCACTCATGACAGCTTGACAGATGCTGTCCGAGTATCACTTGAAGATGGCATAATACAGTGATTAAAAGCAGATTGTGCCTGCACGGAAGTGATGCTTTTGCACATACGATGTAGACCTGCTGACCACTGTCTCATAGAGTGCATTCATCCACGACACACTGACCCCACCCCATGCCTTATGGTCTGGTGTGCGATAAGCTACAACTCTCATTCATCTTTGATGTTTCTGGAGGGAATACTAACCAGAACTTGGAATGTGCAGAATATTGTTAGATCCATTCCTTTGCTGTTCTTGCAACAACAATATAATGTGTTGTTCAAACAGGATGACACTTGCCCATACACTGCCTGTGAAACTCAGTGTGCTCTGCAAGACAAGCAGCCTGGCCAACACGATTTCTGGACTTGTCTCAAATCGAGCACACATGGGGTGGTGGGATGAGAAGAGATTTATGCTACTCACCAACCAGCAACCCATACAGAACTACATAAACAGGTTGAACAAGTGTGGCATAATGTATCCCAGGACAGTATTTGCCATTTGTATGATTGACTGGATGTCAGAGTCAGTGCCTGCATTGTAAATGTAATCGCACTCCATGTACACCGTTGCAACTATAAATCTTGAATGAACTGAAAACCTCTAAAAGGATGTGCTGATTTTTTCCCCTGGCAGTGTCAGTATGGACAGTAGTTAAAAGAGAAGAGAAACTGTGAGATTAATTAAAGATTTTTAGGACTTAAATAATAAAGAAAACAGCAAGATAATAAATAATAGCAGTCAGATTGCCAATGTACTTTATAGTCACTGCCTTGAAGTAACTCAGAAGATTGGCATGGGCTGTTCAAAGGATAAAGCAGTAGAATACATGCAGAAACCAATTCCACATATATACAGCTTGCTCTATGCTCTGCCAAAAGAATTAAGAATATAATTAACTCCCTCAAAACTAAAAACTTCCACAATGTCGACAATAAATTGTGGGACAGACTTGATAGCCAGTACTTACTGTCAGGAGGCTAATACACTCCTGGAAATTGAAATAAGAACACCGTGAATTCATTGTCCCAGGAAGGGGAAACTTTATTGACACATTCCTGGGGTCAGATACATCGCATGATCACACTGACAGAACCACAGGCACATAGACACAGGCAACAGAGCATGCACAATGTCGGCACTAGTACAGTGTATATCCACCTTTCGCAGCAATGCAGGCTGCTATTCTCCCATGGGGACGATCGAAGAGATGCTGGATGTAGTCCTGTGGAACGGTTTGCCATGCCATTTCCACCTGGCGCCTCAGTTGGACCAGCGTTCGTGCTGGAGGTGCAGACCGCGTGAGACGACGCTTCATCCAGTCCCAAACATGCTCAATGGGGGACAGATCTGGAGATCTTGCTGGCCAGGGTAGTTGACTTACACCTTCTAGAGCACGTTGGGTGGCACGGGATACATGCGGACGTGCATTGTCCTGTTGGAACAGCAAGTTCCCTTGCCGGTCTAGGAATGGTAGAACGATGGGTTCGATGACGGTTTGGATGTACCGTGCACTATTCAGTGTCCCCTCGACGATCACCAGTGGTGTACGGCCAGTGTAGGAGATCACTCCCCACACCATGATGCCGGGTGTTGGCCCTGTGTGCCTCGGTCGTATGCAGTCCTGATTGTGGCGCTCACCTGCACGGCGCCAAACACGCATACAACCATCATTGGCACCAAGGCAGAAGCGACTCTCATCGCTGAAGACGACACGTCTCCATTCGTCCCTCCATTCACGCCTGTCGCGACACCACTGGAGGCAGGCTGCACGATGTTGGGGCGTCAGCGGAAGACGGCCTAACGGTGTGCGGGACCGTAGCCCAGCTTCATGGAGACGGTTGCGAATGGTCCTCGCCGATACCCCAGGAGCAACAGTGTCCCTAATTTGCTGGGAAGTGGCGGTGCGGTCCCCTACGGCACTGCGTAGGATCCTACGGTCTTGGCGTGCATCCGTGCGTCGCTGCGGTCCGGTCCCAGGTCGACGGGCACGTGCACCTTCCGCCGACCACTGGCGACAACATCGATGTACTGTGGAGACCTCATGCCCCACGTGTTGAGCAATTCGGCGGTACGTCCACCCGGCCTCCCGCATGCCCACTATACGCCCTCGCTCAAAGTCCGTCAACTGCACATACGGTTCACGTCCACGCTGTCGCGGCATGCTACCAGTGTTAAAGACTGCGATGGAGCTCCGTATGCCACGGCAAACTGGCTGACACTGACGGCGGCGGTGCACAAATGCTGCGCAGCTAGCGCCATTCGACGGCCAACACCGCGGTTCCTGGTGTGTCCGCTGTGCCGTGCGTGTGATCATTGCTTGTACAGCCCTCTCGCAGTGTCCGGAGCAAGTATGGTGGGTCTGACACACCGGTGTCAATGTGTTCTTTTTTCCATTTCCAGGAGTGTATTTAGTACTGCTAATAGACAAATAAAATTAACATACCTAGCTTTCAGAACTACTCGTTCCTTCTTCAGGGAGAAGTGGGGAGTAGTGTGGGTGTGGTTAAAAAGAAAGGGCACATCACTCTTGCTCAACAGTAAGAGGGGCTCACCTGAATGAGATTTTCACTCTGCAGCGGAGTGTGTGCTGATATGAAACTTCCTGGCAAATTAAAACTGTGTGCTGGACTGAGACTCGAGCTCGGGGCCTTTGCCTTTCACAGGCAAGTGCTCTACCATGTGAGCTACCCAAGCACGACTCATGCCCCATCCTCGCAGCTTTACTTCTGTCAGTACCTCGTCTCCTACCTTCCCAACTTTACAGAAGCTCTCCTGCGAACCTTGCAGAACTAGCACTCCCGAAAGAAAGGATATTGTGGAGACATGAATTAGCCACAGCCTGGGGGATGTTTCCAGAATGAGAATTTCACTCTGCAGCGGAGTGTGCGCTGATACAAAACTTCATGGCAAACTAAAAGCTCTCCTGCGAACCTGAAAGAAAGGATAAACTTTGGAAGGTAGGAGACGAGGTACTGACAGAAGTAAAGCTGCGAGGATGGGGTGTGAATCGTGCTTGGGTAGCTCAGATGGTAGAGCACTTGCCCACGAAAGGCAAAGGTCCCGAGTTCGAGTCTCGGTCTGACACACACTTGTAATTTGCCAGGAAGTTTCATATCCGAGCACACTCCACTGCAGAGTGAAAATCTCATTCTGTAAACATCTCCCAGACTGTGGCTAAGCCATGTCTCCACAATATCCTTTCTTTCAGGAGTGCTAGTTCTGCAAGGTTCTCAGGAGAGCTTCTGTAAAGTTGGGAAGGTAGGAGACGAGGTACTGGCAGAAGTAAAGCTGTGAGGACGGGGCGTGAGTTGTGCTTGGATAGCTCAGTTGGTAGAGCACTCGCCCGTGAAAGGCAAAGGTCCCAAGTTCGAGTCTTGGTCCGGCACACAGTTTTAATTTGCCAGGAAGGTTCAGGAATGCACCTGTTCGTCTGCCCATGAGGGTAGAAAAATATGAAAGAAGGAGATGTCACAGAGTGTAGGAGGTACAAAATAAAATATAATGAAAAAGATTATGGTAGTGAAATAAGAGAGAGGGGTTATAAGTTAATGGAGATTTAGTCCAGGAGGGCGTCAGGATGGTAGGATATTATAATGTGCAATTTATTCAGCAACCACAATAAATGGTAGTATATTTGCATGATCTGTCTGTTGGTATGTGATATGAAATTTTGTTGCAAGCAAAACCTGAATTTAATCTCTGAAAATTATCACAAACTTCCAGGCTCAGTTTCGTTCCATAAAAAAAGTGAGCATATAACTTCTCAATAAATAAACCTGTAAGACAGAAGCCCAAATACATTGCAGATGTAGCATTCTGGTCTTGCTAAAATTCTTTCTGAATAATGAGAATTATTACTTAAATATTTCAGATGAATAATAATTGCCATATGTTCAATTTGAGTTACAAACATATTCCAGTGTATTTCCACTAACAAGGTATTTCATATATTGCCTTAATCAGAATACAACAGCAGTATTTTCTCATAATTACCAGTCAAAATGAAGAATAGATACAAAATGTGGTTGCAAATGCTCGTTTGCTTGGTTTTATTAATTCTTTCACCAACAAGTGGAACAGAATAGTGAGACAGAGTTTCAAAATTCCCATGCACATAGCTCCTCTGGATTCTTGCGTGAAATTGGCAGAAATAAGAACGTCACAAAATGTACAATCTCATTGTGATACATTACAAAGCCTTTGGGAACAAGTTCCCATCCCTGGAATCCAGGAATACTAATGTCCAGTGGAAGGAACCAAATAGCCCCATGTAGGGTAGCAGACACTCGGATCCCTTGAGTCGTGCAGTAGAGTACGTTCCGCAGATATCCTGTGTGTTCCCAAGACAAATAGTTCTATGCCCTTTCACATGCTCAGCCATGTTAGTGGTGATCATTCCCATATAAATCTCTGAGCAGTGGACACAAAACTGACAAGAAACAACATGTGTTGTTTTGCAATTTGCTCTACCTTTGATATTGTATATTTCATCAGTGGTAGGGCTGGAATAGGTAGAACTGGTAGGATGCATGTGGCAGGTTTTAAAGAGGAGACAAGTACTGGAGTATGGATAATGGTTTGGGAAAGTAATATGGTTTGACTATGATGTTGCTGAGGTTAGGAGGGTGATGGAGGGCAAGGTGAATGATATGGGTAAGATTTCAGTGAATGAGGCTCTAACTTCTAGGCATGACTTTCTTGTCTTGGCAGAGTAATTGAGACAGTCTAGGCCTTGGTGGTTCTGGGAGACAAGGTATGGGTTGCTTCTGAGTTTCTTGGAAGTGGGAGGTGTAGTCACCAGGTGGATAGAGTGTAATACTGCCCAGGATATTTGTGCAAGGTGAATGATATGGGTAAGATTTCAGTGAATGAGGCTCTAACTTCTAGGCATGACTTTCTTGTCTTGGCAGAGTAATTGAGACAGTCTAGGCCTTGGTGGTTCTGGGAGACAAGGTATGGGTTGCTTCTGAGTTTCTTGGAAGTGGGAGGTGTAGTCACCAGGTGGATAGAGTGTAATACTGCCCAGGATATTTGTTTGTGCAAAAGATCTCTGTTGTAGTTGCATAATAAGATACATGGGGAGAAGTTGTTGGTTTGTTCATTGAGGGGATTTGATAATATTATTGATAATGTCTCAAGTAAAGTATTAACATCTTCTGCTTGCAGAACCTCTCTTAAAAGTTCAGGTGGGCATTACATACAGAAAGCAGCTACTATGATAGCGGAGTACATGTAGCATGTACATAAGACTTTTTTAGTGTACAGGCCTGTAGCATTCATCATGGCAGATTAGAGAAAGAAAATCTCACTTTTAGATAAATGCAGGAGTGTCTACAGAAAATTCCAGAAATAGACTCACTTGTATATGGCAAGTTTACTCATGTAGTACTAGAGACGGAAAGCTGCCTGAAACCAAGTGTTAACAGCACTGCAATTCTAAATTATGAATGGAATGGCTGTCAGTGCTGGAGATGAAATTTTCATATTGACTGCTCATGTAACTTGAAATCTGTTTCTTGTTGCTCTTGCTAAACAGAAATAACCTCATATCTTTAATTATATTCCTATTTACAAACATATTCCATGATGCTGTAATGACCTTACGATCACTGAAACCCTGTTCTATGCTGAGTCGAAAAGTTTGAGCCTGTTAGTAGCCAGAAGATCTAATATATTATTTTCACAAGTTGATTTTCTTGATTAACTGCTCAAGGCAATTTCCTGGCCCCAGCAGTCAGAGACAGAGGTTGTCTGTGTGAGCTGCGTTTGCGCGAATGTGTGTGTGCATTTTGTCTATTTCAGAAGGCCTTCTAGCCGAAAGCTTGTATGTTCAGTAGTCTTTTTGTTGTGCCTGTCTGCGACTCAATATCTCTGCTGTATGGGGAGTAGCAATCTACCCTTTCCATAATACTGTCATTATTCCATCCTGGATTTTCTACTGTCATATTAGATACTTTCATAAGTACTGAAATATGATAATTTCAGTCACTTTACAAGGAAGCTACAAGAAAAGTAATAAGACATATATTAACAGCTGGCTTTTAGTCTGCAGCATTGTCCTTGTTTACATATGTAGCACCCATGCGCGCGCGCGCACACACACACGCACACGCACACACACACACACACACACACACACACACACACACACACACACACACACACACATATTCTCTCTCTCTCTCTCTCTCTCTCTCTCTCTCTCTCTCTCTCTGTTTTTCACCATGCGACTTCAGAGAGGATATAAAATGTCTGTGGTATTCAGTCGTTTAGCATGATCTTTGGTCTTGAAACACACTGATAAAATAATTGTCTCACTGCAGTGCACATTCTTGCAACTTTGCTGATGCACTGAGCAATGCAAATAAGAGTCAGATTGTACTTCATACTTTTAAAGCATCCCAAGTCAATTAAATACAAGACAGAAACACCAATAGGTTGTTTACAAACAATTTTACATTTACTACATCACATCCCGACCCCACTCGTAGAGGTATCATACTCCCACAATATGTTTATACAAATAACAAGTCAGGAAAGTAACAAATTTAGCTGAAATTGCTTCAAATATTCTTGACTAAGCTTTTATGTTACCTCTTTTCACCTTTAACCTCATTCATAGGGGTGACTTGCTATCACTGTATTTTCTTCCTGATGCAAGTACTATGTATGCCAAGTATGATAGAAATTGCTGCAGACATTAAAATGATAGGACGATACATCATTGTCTTTTAGTCCATCAAAATAGACTAAAACTAAATCTAACTAAAACCAAAACTGATGCAAGTTGGAGCTAAATCATTAGAGCAGATTGAAATAAAGGTAACTTGAAATGATTAGGATATCACAGAAGCGAACTACAAAAAGTTCTTAGGCCTAAATCTTGATTATAATTTAAATTGGAAGGTACATGTTGACTGCTTAGCTAGTAAAACTGAGCAGCTAATCATTTGCAGCATATATTTTGGCAGATGCACTGCTACTTTGAGTCAGTTATTCATTATGACATAATCATCTGGGGAACGTCAGCAAATGTCTGAAAGCAAATAATTAGGAACATATGTGTTGACCACTGTTAAAAACGTTTTATATATGTGAGGTGGTGTTATTCTTATATAAAAATCACCATATATTAAATTCTTTCTGTTTTAACCACAACTACAGCATTCGCCACAGAGAGAATTTTGGATTCCTGACACACCATTTAAAAATCCGTGGCCAAACACTAGAGTATATTGGGTTAAAAATTTGCAATAAAATAAAAGACATTCATACATCTAAAATGGAGTTTGGTTCACTGTAAAGATTACTTTTTAATTTTCTAGTGGAAAAGTCTTATTGAAGGATTCATTGAGGTCAGTTTCACAGTTTCGACAAGGTAATTGTACATCTTATTTCTGCATACTGGAAACTGTGATATGTTTTTGGATAGCAGAAATATATATAAAATAATGTAAACTTTTGTATTTCTCTTAAAAATGTTTCTTATTGTAAATCTTGACATGTCTCCAATACATCAAATAAAATGATTTGAAAATTGCAAGTTGCGAGATGAATAAATCACATATGAGATGATAAAATCACATCTCACATATGCCAAATGAATCCGAGGGACAAAGAAAATTATAATTTTTTTTGTAATTAATTATTGTCCAAGACAATATCAGGAATAAGAATATTGCATTCCTGCAAGACAAAACTCCATTTAATTTAAGGACTACTAGTTACAGTTTGTGTGTGTGTGTGTGTGTGTGTGTGTGTGTGTGTGTGCGCGCACCTGCGTGCATGGACACGCTTGTGTGTGGGGAAGGAGGGTGGGGGTGGGCAGACTTCGTGATAAGGTGAGCAAATGTTTTTAGCAATACATTTAAAAATAAGTTTGTTATTACTTGAAACAAAAATAATAAGGGCTATGATAAATATTTATGTATGCGATGAATATAAAAATTATCAACATTTTTTTCACAATGACAACTGCTTCACTGGATTAAGACTTCTCTACTTTGTGCGAGACAAATAACACAACATAGTCCATTAGTAAATAAACAAGATGTTGAGCTTTCTCTCTCTCTCTCTCTCTCTCTCTCTCTCTCTCTCTCTCTCTCTCTCATTTTACACACACACACACACACACACACACAGTAGCTCTTAGCTCTTGCATCCTACATTTTCAATCTTTTTCTGGCTGCACTCCAATCTTTGTCTTTCCCTACAGTTTTACCCTCTACGGCTCCCTCTAGTACCATGGAGATTATTCTCTAATGTCAAAATGTATGTCAGTGTTTTCTACATGTTCCTTTCCTTGCCGAGTCTGTGGAGAACCTCCTCATTTCATATCTTATCAGTCCACCCGATTTTCAGCATCCTATAGCACCACATCTCAAATGCCTGAATACTCTTTCTTCTTTTCCCTCAGTCCATGAACCATTCCTATACAAAGCTAAGCTCCAAATGTATATTCTCAGATATTTATTCCTAAGATTAAGCCAGTGTTTGATGCTAGTAGATTTCTTTTGGCTGGGAATACTCTTTTGGCTGGGAATAATCTTTTTGCATGTGCTAGTCTGCTTTTTATGTCTTCCATGCTTCTGATGCCATGTATTATTTGCTTCCGGAGTAGCAGAATTCCTTCACCTTGTCCACTTCATAGTCCCCATTTTTAAGTTTCTCACTAATCTCATTTCTATTACTCTTCATTACTTTCAGTTTTCTTCACTTTACTCTCAGTCTATATTCTGTACTCATTAGACTGGTCATTTCATTCAATACATCTTGTGATTCTTCATTGCTTAGAGTGGGTCTTATCATTCATATTCTTTTGCCTTAAATTTTAATCCCACTCTTGAACTTCTTTTCAGTATCCAGATTGAACATCCTTCTTAGGCTGAGCACTTCATTCTTGGCCTTCCAGCCTTATTGATTTTTCTTGGTTCTTATATATGATGTATATTACCCATCTTTCCCTGTGGATTACTCCTATTTTTCTGAAAATGTTCAACATCTTACACTATTTTACACTATCAAATTCTTTTTAGGGCGGTGAATCCTGTCAGTATGTCTTTATTTTTATTAAATCTTGCTTCCAATATCAAGCACAGTGCCAGGACTGCCTTTTTAGTGCCTTTGCTTTCCTAAACCCAAATTGATCATCATCTAAGAGAAATCAGTTTTCTTTCCATTCTTCCATTATTTACTCTAGTCAGCAACTTTGATGCATGAACTGTTAAGCTGTTTACATGGTAGTTTTCATACTTATCTACTCTTGCTATCTTTGGGTTTATGTAGATAATACTTTTCTGACAGTCTGGTGGTATAACCAAGATGGTGCAGTGCACACTGGACACTCATTCAGGGGTGACAACAGTTCAAACCGTGTCCGGCCATTCTGATTTAGGTTTTCCATGATTTGCCTAAATCATTTCAAGCAAATGCCAGGATGGTTCCTTTGAAAGTGCATGGCTGACTACTTTCACTATCTTTCCCTAATTCAGTGGGATCAATGACCTTGATGTTTGGTCCCCTCTTGCAAATTAACCAACCAATCTGATGGTATATCTCCAATTTCATAGATGCATTAAGCAGTAGAATTCCTCTTGCACTCGTAATGTTGATGACTTTGCTGTTAATTTAACCAAAGATTGATTTAACTTTTCTATAGAATAGATCTGTCCTTTGGATGCCCTTTTTTATTTCTTCACATTTTTCTTGCAACCATTTCACTTTAGCTTCTCTGTGCTACATGTTTATTTCATTTCTCAGTAACCTGCATTGCTGTATTCCCTTCTTTTTCTAAGCACTTTTTTACTTCCTTCTTACCTTGATCAATTTAAGTATTCTTTTACCCGAGGCATCTTCAGAATTGCCTTCTTTATAAGTATGCTTAAGTGTCCCATTTCTATAATTGCTCTTTTTGGAGATGTCAGTTTCTCTTCAAGTGAACTGTCTACATATTCATTGTCACGGAATCTACAGCCTTAATGAACTTAAGAGACAAATAATTATATCTCAGTTGTTTGGTATTCCACTTCTTTCCACATTGATTCCTCTGGTCAATCCCCTTAAATAAAAGCCTAACCTTCATCATTACTAAATTATGATCTGAATCTGTGTCTGCTTCTTGCAGTCCACTGTCTCACTTCAGAATGTCTATTTCACCATGATGTAACACTACTGGAATCTTTCCCTATCTCCAGGTCATTTACTAGTATACTTCCTTCTCTTGTGATTTTTGAACAGTGTGTTCACTGTTTCTTGCTGAAATTTACTGCACAACTCAATTAGCCTTTCACCTTTTTCATTCCTACTACCAAGCCTATATTCCCATGTAACTCTTTTTTCTATTCCCTCACATACTGCAGTGTTCCATCCCTATCATTATTAGATTTTTAACCCCTTTTGTGTACTGTATTATCTGTTCATTTTCATAATATACTTTCTGTATTTCTTCTCCCTTTGCTTGTGACATTGCCTTGTGTGCTTGATCTATTGTCCTTGGCCCTGATTTGATAAAAATAATGTGATCTTTCTGCTTGCAATGAATCCTACTCCACCACTTTCTGTTGCTGTTAATATGGTCCAATACTCATCTGATCAAAAATCCATATCTTCTTTCTATTAACTTCACTGTATCAAGACTGAGCCTTTGCTTTCCCTATCCAAACTGTCTAATTCCTCACTACATCCATACTTCTGACATTCCACACTCTGACACAGAGAATCTTACCCTTTCTTTGGTAATTCAGTCTTCTCAATTAACAGGCCACATATCCTGTTGATGTACATTATCTGTATTTAATGCATAGTTTTCCTTTGCCTTCTGCATACTCACACCATTGATCATTTACTGACTCCCCACCTTGTAGGACAGGTTTCCACCAAAAGCTAAGGGAATGCCTCAAACGCTGTTTACTCCTCTGCTCTTGCTTACACCCTTCATTTTGTCTCCATTGTGTCTGCAAATAGTTGTAAGTAAATTCTGCAATAATTATTAACAAGAAGAATAGAAAGTATTATCCTGTAGCCTTTGTGATAGCTGAACAGACATTGACAAAGTTCTATTGATGCCAAACTCACCACTAAATTATTCACTGAATCTTAATGAAGAGTTTGCATGTTATAAAATTTGGTTTGCTTCAAAAATTTAATAAATGTGTATTTGCTGAACACTAGACATGACTTGGATGTATGAAGGATAAGTGTGCAGAATGTAAGTGATGCTATCCAACAGTATAGATTGTGTTTATTCACAAGTTGTTAGTATCTTTATGTGGTCACGCAGAAGTCACTTATTACAAAACTATTTTCACATTTCACAATTCATGGAAGCACACTGTAATTCATTAATTGGTTATGCAATTCTGTAGAGAAAAGATATTTCATCTGTAATGTTTATTTTGTGATGGATAATGCTTTTTTGCAGGGAGAACATATTACACTTTCAATTGCTGAACACCTTTATTATGTATTTATTATATTATAATTCTATAAAAATTTCCAAGTTTTGTTAATGTACTTTTTTTGGCCTTATCAGACCAAAAAGCTGTGAATGTTCAAAGGAAGAATTTTTGTACATGTTTTGCTTTTTCTATAACATATGTAGTGATCAATTGTTTTAATTTATTGATGGTGATGTGCAGTTGTTTCTTCTTGTTAACTATGGATTTCTTAAGGGATTTTACAGAGGAGAGGTGAGAAAAAATTGAGAACATCAAAACTTGAGAGTTGGTTATCTTCTTCAATAGATAACTGTGTGCTTGATTAATGGAAAACATCTCTGAGATACTTTCTCTGCAGGGATGCTTTCCTTTAATGAAGCAGACAGATACCTGTTAGACAACAAAATGAGAGAAGAAGCATTTAATAAATTGTTTGATTTCTCATAAAATGTATGAGAAGTAACTGTTTGCATGTTCTTTTAAATTTTAATGTAATTTTGTAAACAGTTTATTCAGTGCAATACATTATTTTTGCTTTTACTGCTTTGTTTCCTGTTTAAAAAAAGTGTAATTACATCGCTAAGTGAAGTTCAAGCATTTAATTCCTGTTTCATATTCTATAATGCTTAGAAACAGGCTAATAGTTAATCCCCAAAAAAACTGTACTAATGAATTTCCACACTGATCAAAATAAAAATCCGGCACAACCTGTAATATGTATAGATAACCAAAACATTAGTTCTGTCAATGAAACTAAATTTCTTGGGATTCATATCCAGGAAAATCTTAAATGGAACACTCATATCACAGCCCTAAATTCAAAACTAGCAAAAATGAGCTATGTGGTAAGAATTCTCTGCAACAGTACTAGTGCAGAAACAGTTAGGGCTGTATACTTTGCTCGTACATTCAATACTGAAGTATGGTATCATTTTCTGGGGAAATGTACATCAGGCCATAACAGTTTTCAGGAAACAAAAGGCAATTATAAGAATAATGAAACAAGTGAGCAGCAGAAAAATCATGCAAACCTTTCTTTAAAGATCTAAAGATCCTACCCCTTCCCTGCATTTATATACTGGAAATAGTCACGCATGTCAAAAAAAGCGTACTGAGAAAAGAAAACCTTTTTCCTCAAAACAAAAGTGTCCATGATTACAGTACCAGGTCAGACAGTGACATACACGTCAATCATTGTAACACCACATTATGCCAAAAAGGTGTATATCATGCAGGAACAAAACTTTACAACAGATTACCAAGACATATAAAATCTCTTACTGAACTACAAAGCTTTAAAAAGTCTGTGACATCCTACCTTCTGAAAAACTGCTACTATTCAGTCTCACAGTATCTTATGCAAGAAAAAATGTAATTTGTATCTTTAATTGTAGAAATAAGTTATAAATATACAGTATTTCAAAAATTTGTAATTATAAACTGTATAGATCCAATTTGTCATAAAAATTTATAAAATTTATGTTTGATATTTGAAAATCCAATAGCCAAAAAATGTTTTCTGTCCAATATCCTGTGTACAATATATGTACTTAAAAAGAGATTTATATGGACAAATAAATAAATAAATAGTAGTCAGACATACTCTTCACTCATTAGAACCTCACTCTGCTTGTCTTTATGACTAAATTCTTGTACTGCTTTTAAGAAATAGGCATGACATTTGAATTCTCTTTAAATGACTAGAAATACAGATTTATTTGAGGCAAATTTTTATTAATTATTTGCATAGGATTACAAAGCACATACGTAAAAGAGTTTCTTTCATGATCAAGTAGTTTTGGCTTACATTATACTAATGATTATGGCATAGATATTATAATGTTGTGATTCTGGTGTTTGCAGTTCATACTGTATGTTTAAGCTGGAAGCTCCTAATTAGTGCTTTCAAAAAAGAACCTTGTTTAGTATTGCTTTACTTTTTGGTTGTCATACATTGCAGTTTGGTAGCTACATCTATATATCTGAACCTATGTTAACATTTTTGCGATATTTATCGTGTTCAGGAGATCTGCTACTTTCTGTATAATTCTTGCGTAGAAATCTAATAATAATAATAATAATAATAATAACAATAAGTGACATTAGAAAATGTAAGTTAAGATTCTATGGATACATTAAAAGAATGATCTCTTGACAGACTTACAAAGCAAATATTTGAATTTTTTGACAATAGGAGCAAAGCCAAAACTGATGTGGTAAAATGGATTGGTGAGGTCAAAACTGATCAGAAATTGCTAAGAATTATTCCAGCCAATGCCCAGAACTCCAGGTTTGAATTAGAACAATATAAGGAAAAGATAGATTGCTACTTACCATAAAAATGACACATTAAGTTGCAAACAGGCACAACAAAAAGACACTTCCACATTAGCTTTGAGCCATAACCTTCATCAGGAAAGTAAACGTACGTACGCGCGCGTGTGTGTGTGTGTGTGTGTGTGTGTGTGTGTGTGTGTGTGTGTGTGTGTGTGTGTGTGTGTTTTTCCTTACATGAGAAGATTCACACACTGCAAGTTGACCAAAAGCTAAAACCAAAGAAAGTGGAACAACGTGGTCTGAAAAGAGAAAGGAAGCCCACTGGAAGAATGTGAGAGAAATGTGAGCATGAAAGAAGGCAAATGCCCACCTCTAAGTACTTTTGAAGTCCTAATGACATTATTCACAAATAATAATAATAATGATAATAATAATAATAACAATAACAGTTATAAAAAAGTACATGAACACAAGGAACTTACTGATTGCTACACTGTTTCTCATTGCCTTCACAACAGAAATTCACCTGCAACAACACAGGATAGGCAAGAGACAAGAAATATGAACTCATCAGTTCATATTTACGGATTGCTGCACTGTTTCTCATTGCCTTCACAACAGAAATTCAGTTCATATTTTTTCTCTCTTGCTTATCCTGTGTTGTTGCAAGTGAATTTCTGTTGTGAAGGCAGTGAGAAACAGTGCAGCAATCAGTAAGTTCTTTGTGTTCATGTTCTTTTTATAAAACTATTATTGTCGTTATTATTATATTAGAGTTTATACAAAATGTAAAAATCAAACAGTGGAAAATCCAGGATTGGTTTCAGTTGCCTGAGACTGCAGTCATGTGTGTGAGTTGCATTTGCGTGAGTGTGTGTGTTTGTATGTGTGTCTGTTGTTGACAAAGGCCATTGGCTGAAAGATTTAAGAGTGAAAATCTTTTTGTTGTGCCTATCTGCGACTCAGCATCTCCGCTATATTGTGAATGGCAACTTTCCTTTCATAATATTGATACAAAAGGTAAACTGTACCAAGTTCTGATGTCTTGTTTGCAAGGCAGTTTGCAGCACAGACTGAATTTAACCAGTTCATTAGCTGTCATAACAGACCACTTTGTAACTGGCTTCATGAAAGTAGCATATTAATTGTAAAACTGCACAAAATATTGTGTTTTAAACAGGTCTCTGTTGTTACAGATGCAGGTAACTATTTTCTGTGCAAATTAGCTATGTAATTATAATTAAGTACCAATAAAAGATAATGGCCAACTATTGAGCAGATATTTAAAAACCAATAATTGTAACTGGAAAGGGAAGAGGGTTGGGGGGGGGGGGGGGGGGGAGGAGAAGGGAATTCAGTTACTTCAGATGAATTATGAAGCAACATTTGACAAAACAGGTAATACTTTTATAAATCCAAAATTGAGACATCACAACACTGTGCAAAAATCTTAACCATTAAAGCAGCAAAATTGTTACATATCATGCAGGATAAAGAAAGCACAATCCTCTGAAATGTCATGAATAGCAAGAAATCATAGTTTTGAAACATATCTATAATGGACATCATTACCTACAGGTACTGTTTACTTCAACAACAAAATCAAAAAAGAAAGTACATAAGTTAACTTCCCTTCATGAAAACAGGTTCTGTACTGTAGCCACTCAGTCAGATGACACCTATTGCTATAACCCAAACACAAGTTCCTGAAAATTTCACTAGATAATCTAACTTAACTGATCAAGATTATTTTTATGAACAGCTAGGTACATGGTAAGGTGATCCATATATCTGGTATTATCATTGCAACTGCTGAAGGAATTTGTATTTAAAGCTGATTTGCTGATGGGAGCATCTCTGTCTGACTATATCCTTACTAGAATGCAACTGGATGGATAAAAAAAATCTGCTCACCACGTGGTGGCAGGAGAACACTTATAAGGGTACTGAAATTGGCAAACTTCCAGAACAGTGGTTCATTCTTCTTGCAGAAGGATTGAAGGGGCAGGAAAAGGAGCGAAGGAAAAGGGCTGGTGAGTTTAGGAAATGGGGAGGGTTTGGTGAAGTCACCCAGAACCCCATGCCATGGAGGATTTACTTGATGGAGTGGGAATACTAGGAATGTTATAACTGGGGATAAATCAGACTTAGACACAAATAGCTGCTAGCTACTATCAGTAAGTAGAGTCTGTAATAAAATTAGTACCAAATATTCTGAAAATTATTATCCAGTTATCCATATAAAGTAAAAATGATTTTATCTTAGGCTGTTTCATGAAGTTTAAAAAAATGTTTGGGTAATGTTTGTATAGGTGCTCTATTTACAAATCTTATGCTGGGAAATATAATGCAAATAGCTGTCAAATATAATAATTGTGATGATCAGAACATGAAATTTGAATCTGATTTCAAATTCTCATTCAGTATTACTTTTCCTGTACTACAAGTAGCTCTAAATTAATATTATCTCAGTTTGTATAGGATACTGTTCAGTTTTAGTGACTTCCAAATAATGCAAATAATGCTCCGAAGAATGCTGAAGATTAGATGGGTAGATCACATAACTAATGAGGAAGTATTGAATAGGATTGGGGAGAAGAGAAGTTTGTGGCACAACTTGACCAGAAGAAGGGATCGGTTGGTAGGACATGTTCTGAGGCATCAAGGGATCACCGATTTAGTATTGAAGGGCAGCGTGGACGGTATAAATCGTAGAGGGAGACCAAGAGATGAATACGCTAAGCAGATTCAGAAGGATGTAGGTTGCAGTAGGTACTGGGAGATGAAAAAGCTTGCACAGGATAGAGTAGCATGGAGAGCTGCATCAAACCAGTCTCAGGACTGAAGACCACAACAACAACAACAACAACAACAACAACAACAATGCTCTGACAAGCTTAATGTGGCCATATAATTTCACTGAAACTTTCAATAGTTTTTATTATATACTGAACTTGTCCATGTATTTATATGGCTTATTATATGTTAATGAAATATGAAATTGTTTTGATTTACACCATTTGAGCTATCCAACTGTATTGTATTTTTTCTATTAGATATGTTGTTAGTTATTCTGGATTTCTTTCATTTAAAAACTTTACTGATAAATTATAAATGTAAACACAGGCAGTCACAGTGACTGAATGGAATGCCTAAATGATAATTATGAATTTGAATGAACCTTAGGTGATGCATTCAGACAAAAGGAATACCACATGTTCTGTGAGCCAACAACAATTGACAAATTAGTCACACCTACAAGTTGTTACAACATTTTACAGAGTGGCTGTTCAAACTCTGATCAGCCAGCCTCTGCCCTCACATTATCAGACTTGATAGCCATTCCTAAACAATTTCTTCGGAGAATTTTAGAAAAACTTATTAAAATCTTAATGATTTTTACATGTTTGAATAAGTCTATTGTATAACTGATGTTTCAAATCATTACCATTACCATCATTAACGTTCACTGATCTTCAGTAGAGTTAACTGAAATAAAGAAAAAAGATCCACCATTCTGTCCTCAGTTGGGTCAGTCAGGACTGTCATGTCACCCTCAGACAGTGGAGACATTTAGATGCGATTTAGGGGGGAGGGGGCAGGGGTCATTGCACTGCTCACCCAGCTGTTGTTTGCTTTGCAGACCTTGGAGGCACTAGTTCTTCTTAAAATAACTTCTCAGTTGGCATTACATGGGTGACTGGACCCTGCTCCAGCTCTCCTATGAAGGAAAAAATCCGTTGCAGTACCGGAA
Source organism: Schistocerca piceifrons (assembly GCF_021461385.2). NCBI lineage: Eukaryota > Metazoa > Arthropoda > Insecta > Orthoptera > Acrididae > Schistocerca > Schistocerca piceifrons. The sequence continues at coordinate 1,019,332,140 of NC_060138.1, read as the reverse complement.
ATTGAACGTAGGTCCTATGTGCAGTAGTCAGGCATACTGACCTCTCAGCTATGGAGGCAGACAGTAGAGTTAGCTACTATATAGTAATTCATTATTTTTGTATTAGCAGATATTTTTAAAACTTATTCAGATGAATAGCTGCCAACTTTGTGTCAGACTGTTTTAGAATTACATTGTGGAGAGCATTGATGCATGTCCTATCAATTTTCAGCCATCTTGCAACTTTTAATATATCATTTCTGCTTGCAATTCGACCTAGTGAGGAGAAAGATGAAGTTAAAGAGAAACAAACAAAGAAACCACAGAAAGATAAAGAAAAAAAGAATGACATCATTACAGAAGATGTAAAAGATTTAATTTTATTTCACGTTGATAAGCCAGAATTTTTTGCTCGTTTGGAATATGTCTTGATTCCTGGAGCACTACGTTATGCAGTTGATATTAATAGCTGGGGTGACATTGCCAAGGTATGCTAGTATAATATAGACATAAAAGTACTTTATTTATATGTTCAAATTTATTGTTGACAAATTGAAAGGGTTGGTGAAGAAAGTGCTAACCCACAAGAGTTTAGTTTTGAGATATTTTCTGTTATATTTTACCTATATAAATAATATATCACAGTGTACTTAGTTGTAAATTTTTTTCGGAATTGTTACAATATTTATTCAGCTATGTAATCTGCTGTATGAGTAAAAAATTTGTTAATAAGTTCTAGAAAATTGTTTACTTGTAGCAATCTCATTATAATCGTAGGTTAGGACTGACTTAATCAAAAATGACCCGGGAAAGTTCTGAGAGCAAATATGTGAGTCTTACTGTCTTTCACCGGAAGGCAGTAAAGCAGAAATGCTAAACATTAGAAAGGAAAAAAACTATTACAGTAGTACTCAGAAAGCAACAATCTCAGAATCTTGCACAAATGAAAGGCCCAAGGAATGTTTTGATGTGGATGGTTTTTAATGCAAGTCGATAGAAATTGTGTATTTGTTTTTGGTGTTTCTTAAGCTTCAGCAGTCAGTACTTGAAATTTTGACCTCAAAGCTTCTGCTTTCGTCAAGTGCAGCCCTTTTACTTTAAGGGGCTCTTTCCTCTCATCCTGAGTAATCATCAGATTGTTAAGTACAATATCTATTGTCTTGCGAGTATCTGACTCTGACAGTTGAAATTCAATATTATACCAGTGTCTTCCCTGAAAGAGTGACTGTATCACCTTTGCAGCACTTACGGAAAGTAATCACTATGAAATACTCTTGCCTTCAGATTGCTACTATACAATACATTATATGTGGGTTTGACATTTGGCTATAATATCTTTGGTATGTGAACATCCTTCTAGACAGCCCAGACATTTACTTCAATATACAGTTAGGCAATTTCCTTGTTCCCCCCTTTTGGTCATTTGTGGGTGTACATTACAACTTGACTTAACTTGGCATAAAAGTTTTCAGACTATTGTACCACATGACAGAGTAAAAAACAGTACTGGAGAAACCAATGTTTTGACAATGGTTACAGTAGCCTTCTGGGTCAGACCCAGAAGTAGGCCACTGTAACCAGTTTCTCCAGTATTATGGTGTGGTACGACTCTCAGAAAACTTTTATGTCAACTGACTCTGGTTGAAGAGGCCTATGCAGGTATATTAACTTGACTTTTTTAATATGATGTCCAAACACTATCTATTATGTTGAAGATCATGGACTGCCACAAAGATTTTCTGCACATGTGGTGCAATTACTCACCTATGTTGATGGTAGGATGACAGGACTTACACCTGTGAGAAGATTGTGGTGAGTTTGAGTCCTTTTCATAGGAAGTGCTTGTGTAAGACTAAATATAAATTTTGTTTGTCAAAATTGATCTGATTCCAGAGACCTTTATAAACATTATTCTTAAGACATGACAGCTTTCATACACAGTAACATGAACTACACAGTTCTCTAACAGTGTGTCCAGGAACTACTTCCCCCATCATAGTTTTTGTAAGGCATTTTGCTGTTTCTCCTTTGCTTGTTTTCTTCCTTCTTAATAATACTTCTTTTCCTTTTTCAGTAGATTTGTGGTCTGTCTGGTGTAGTATGTGGTCAACTGCTTTCTACTTCTGTTTCAGTTGATGTGATTGTGCTCCTTCCTAAAAGCAAGTGCACATAGATGTGTCTAGAGAAATAAAGCAGAATAAAAACAGTGCTAACTCACAGTGTCTAACATTACGGCCAAAACAATGGCAACCATCAAATACATTTCGTATAGATTTTTCTATTATCACAGAGTAAAACAAACCAGTGATTGTAACAACATCACAGGCATTCATTGATATATGTTACATTACATTTACATACTGCTAAAATTAAAGAATTCCCTAAAATTCTAACAAATGCTAAGTCTAAACATTTTGAGGTTAAACTGGCAGCAGTATAATGCTAAGCCACGCTTGCAGTATTTTCACCATCTGATGAAATTCTGGTGCAGAGTCATGACGTGCATCACTGTCATCAATGATTGGATGTCATCATTAGCATTCATGTGAAATATCATTTTCCTGACCCTACTGCAAGATTTCCATGTCATTGCCCTGTTGACACTGTGGCATGACACTGTTTTCATCTAAAGGCACAAAAATACACATACACTATGTGATCAAAAGTATCCGGACACCCCAAAAAACATACGTTTTTCATATTAGGTGCATTATGCTGCCACCTACTGCCACGTACTACATATCAGAGACCTCAGTAGTCAGTAGACATCATGAGAGAACAGAATGGGGCAAACCACAGAACTCATGGACTTCAAACGTGGTCAGGTGATTGGGTGTCACTTGTGTCATATATCTGTATAAGAGATTTCCACACTCCTACACATCCCAATGTGATAGTGAAGTGGAAATGTGAAGGGACACATAAAGCACAAAAGCGTACATGTCGACCTCGTCTGTTGACTGACAGAGACCGCCAACAGTTGAAGAGAGTCGTAGTGTGTAATAGGCCAACAGCTATCCAGACCATCACACATGAATTCCAAACTGCATCAGGATCCACTGCAAGTACAATGACAGTTAGGTGGGAGGTGAGAAAACTTGCATTTCATGGTCAAGCGGCTGCTCATAAACCACACACCACTTCGGTAAATGCTAAACGACACCTTACTTGATGTAAGGAGCATAAACATTGGACAACTGAACAGGTGAAAATGCATTGTGCTGAGTGACAAATCACGGTACACAATGTGGCGATCTGATGGCAGGGTGTGGGTATGGCGAATGCCCAGTGAACATCATCTGTCAGCATGTGTAGTGCCAACAGTAAAATTCCGAGGCAATGGTGTTATGGTGTGGTCGTGTTTTTCATGGAGGGGCTTGCACCCCTTGTTGTTTTGCATGGCACTATAGCATCACAGGACTACATTGAAGTTTTAAGCACCTTCTTGCTTCCCACTGTTGAAGAGCAATTCAGTGTTGGCAACTGCATCTTTCAACACTATTGAGCACCTGTTCATAACGCACGACCTGCGGCAGAGTCGTTACACAACAATAATATCCCTGTAATGGACTGGCCTGCACAGAGTTCTCACCTGAATCCTATAGAACATCTGTGGGATATTTTGAAATGCTGACTTCATGCCAGTCCTCACTGACTGACATCGATACCTCTCCTCAGTGCAGCACTCTGTGAAGAATGGGATGCCATTCCCCAAGAAACTTTCCAGCACCTGATTGAATGTATGCCTGTGAGAGTGGAAGCTGTCATCAAGGCTAAGGGTGGGCCAGCACCATATTGGATTCCAGCATTAGTGATGGAGGGCACCATGAACTTGTAAGTCATTTTCAGCCAGGTGTCCAGATACTTTTGATCACATAGTTAAGGCTGAAGAATTGTATATTCCAAAAATGCTTTCTAGCAGTTCACATGGAACTACAAGGGTTAGTTGGAAAATAAGGTTTTAATAGCTGTAGCTAATTGTATGTCAAGTGAACACTGAAACACGCATATGCACCAACTAACAGCATGCCTTGACCATCAAACAATGCACTTGCATTGGTACTGTCACAGTGTGCTGTTTACAGTGTCAGTTCAAAAGGCTTAAAACAATTGATCAACCTGTAGACTATTTTTGACATAAAGGAATGAGGTACAGGGCTCCAATGTGATGAGTGTCAGCAAAGTGCATAAGTGGGTGAGAGCTTCCGAGGATGGATGGGTAAATCTTTCAAGGATGGATGGGAAAATGTACATGATAAACCACGATCAAGCTGACCATCAGTGATTTCATAGATTTGATCAAAGCTGTGTACAAAAAGATCTGTGTAGAGCAGGGATTCACAATTTCAACTTTTGGACTGAAATTCCCAAATGTGGGTAGAATAACTTTGCACAAAATTGTCTCTGAAAAGTTGCAATTTTGCAAAATGTGCAGACATTGGTTTCCCAGGCTGCTTACTGAGAAACCCAAAATGGAAAGAATGGCTTGTGCTCTTGATTTTTTGACTGAGATCATACAATTATCAATTTTTAGAGAACATTGTCACAAGGAATGAGATGCTGGGTTCTCACATGACCTCAGACTCTATAAACATCAGTCAGTGGAATGGCACCACATGACATCACCAGTCAAAGACAAGGCCAAGCAGACAATCTTAACACCCAGTTATAGCAATTGTATTTTGGAAAAGACATACAGTTTCGTCACTTGAGTTTATGCAGCCGTGGGCAACAATAGACACAGCCATTTACTGTGTTACCCCGACTACACTTCAGCATCAAACACGGAATAAGCAATGTGGCCTTCTGATACCAGTGGAGCTTTGTTACTGCATGACAATACTAGGCCCCATTGTACCATTCACACCCAAAATCTGGTTATGTCTGTTGTATGAGAACAGATTGTCTGCCCACCACAAGGTCCAAATTTGGTGCTGGGCAATTTTCACTTGTTCCTCTACCTAAAGGAGTTTATCAGCTACAAGGACTTTCCAACAGATGACAAGATGAAAGAAGCAGTTAAAAACTGGTTATCCTCACAGGTGGCAGATGTCTGTGGCTGAGGGATACAAAAGCTTATAGAAAATTATGACAGATGCTTAGACAAATATGGAAACTGTGTAGACAAATGGAGAAACATGTAAAAAATCTGTTATGGTTTATGTTTTATTAGAAACCAGGCTTTACTCTCTGGATAACCCATATACTTTTTGCCAGGGGTTAAACTGAAACCACAATAGGTAGAGTGGTCAGATTAATTTTCATTATATTGAGGGCTTGCACTTCTTTCCACTTATAGTCTAGCTGCAACCTGTACAAATTTGCCCATGGTAGCTGCACCTCCATCGAATCTGGCTGAAAATTTGGTGACAGGAACAATATACTACAAAATGTTGTTCACACTGGATATTTGCAGTTTGAACAGTTTAGATGTTGAATGAACTACCACTTTTGCCCAATCAAGTCTCACCTATTATAATCCCAGTACATCTGGATCGACACAAACTACACTCAGATTATGTCCTATAATATGATTGATTGAGTACAGTAACCTAACACTGACGTAACTACTCAAAAAAGTTCATGTATGGCAAACATATATAATTTACCACAGTTGCTAAATAGAGTTCTTAAATCACTGTATTTGAAATCTAAAAGTCATGCCAATGTAAAAGTTTTGCACAGTAATCATCATTTGAAAATATCACGGGGTCAGAACACTATTATCACACTGAGCTTTACTGAAGTTTGGCAACGTCCATGATACTTATTTTACATTCACTGTCCAATCAATCATTTAAAACAAATGCTGGGTTATTGAATAAACTCCCAACCATGTAAACTAGATAAATTCCAGTACACTTTCTGATGTGTTATTTATACTACATCATCTGTGGTACATTTCCCCATATCAGTAGACATAGGTCTTCCTCCTTTCAAACTCATCACAGACTGACATTATTCTGTGGTACATTTCCCCATTTCAGCAAAAATAGGTATTACTCCTTTCAAACTCATCACAGACTGACTTAAAATGGCTTCCAGCAAGCTTCTTTTCATTACAGAGGGGCCGAGCGGATGGTGCTCCACAATATCAGGAATCATCTGGAAGTACTTGTGGCACTAAGAAAACACGATTATTCAGTAAATTGTTCATTTTACAAGGTGTGCAACTTTGCTTCCGCCATTTGCTGACAGGTGGCGACAGCGGTAAGTAGCAGTCGAAAGGAACAGAGCGCAGTCCGGCAGTTGGCTTGGGTCTTGGTCAACATAACCTCATTCAAACATTAGTCGATGTGTGTCTGCATCATAAAGTTGTTCTTGATTGAAAATGTCAGTTAACAAGCCTAATTCTTGTCATTTGTGGGAGGTGTTACTGTTTTGTTTCAATATGAAGAAAACAGCGACTGAGTCTCATTGAATGCTCTCAAGTACATACAGTAAGGATGCTACTAGTGAAACAATGTGTCGTGAGTGGTTTCAACACTTCAAGAACAGTGATTTTAACGTCATAGACCAGCATAGTGGTGGAAGAGGGAATGTTTTCGAAGATACGGAATTGGAGACATTGCTGAGTGAAGACTCACATCAAACTCAAGAAGAATGGGCACGATTTGTAGGAGTGATGCAGCAAGCCATTTCAAAACATCTCAAGGCTATGGGCATGATTCAAAAAGAGGGAACTTGGGTCCCGTGTGAGCTGAAACCAAGATACGTTGAACGGCGTTTGTGTGTTTGTGAACATTAGCTCCAGAAGCAAAAACGGAAGTGATTTCTGCATCACATTGTGATTGTAGACAAAAAATGGGTTCATTACAATAAACTAAAAGCAAAAAATCATGGGGATATCCCGGCCGTGCTTCCATGTCGACAGCCAAACCGAATATTCACAGCTCCAAGATCATGCTCTGCATTTGGTGGCACCAGCTCAGTGACATGTACTATGAGATGTTAAAACCAAGTGAAACAATCACAGGTGCTCGTTATCAAATGCAGTTAATGCATTTGAGCAGAACATTAAAAGACAAATGGCTGCAATACAGCGAGAGGCATAATAAAGTGATTTTGTAACTTTACAATGCTCGACCCCACATTGCAAAAGAGGTCAAAATGTACTTATAAATGTTACAATGGGAAGTCCTACCCAACCTACTGTATTCTCCAGACATTGCTCCCTCTGACTATCACCTGTTTGGATCAATGACGCATGGCTTGGCTGACCAACACTTCTCATCTCATGAAGAACTCAAAAATTGGATCGATTCATGGATCACTTCAAAAGATGAACAATTTTTTTGACGTGGGATTTGTACACTGCCCAAATGATGGGAGAAAGTAGTGGCCAGTGGTGGAAAATATTTTGAATGATGCATGTGTAACCAGTTTGTTTCATTAAAGCCTCAAATGTTGGGGAAAAGCAGAGAAGCAAAGTTGTTCACCTTGTAACAACTTTTACAAAGGGTGGTGCACTGTTGGCTGTAATTGCCTCTTGCCCTCATTACGGACAAACTCTCAGTGTCGAATGCTGTGCCAGTCCTTGCACCTGCGTCCTAGCTAGACGATGTTCCTCTTGCATTGATACAGATGCTTAGCCCAGCTGGGTACAGCATGGATCGGTGCTACACAATGAGGATGTGTATTCAAACCCAGTCTGTGCCTCTTCTACCCTGGACCATCCATCCATGGTGTGGTGTAGGCAGCAGGCGTTGAACCCAGTATTGCAGGTCTGGTAGGCCCCACAGTTGGGTATGCTTAGGCGTACTGGACGGTGGTCCGCCACGAAATTTGGACATCGCCTTCCATCCACACTCAGAGAGTACAGTACCTGGTACTGCATTGCTGCTTGTAGTTCATCAGCTCTCCCATTGGTAGTGGTTGGTGTGACACAGCATGAAGTTCGTCAGTGGAGTTCAGCTCTGTGGTGCTCCTTGGCTGGCTGGTACTGCGCTGGTTGATCTGAGACAAGATTTACTAAAACAACATGGTCATGGAACAGAATGTTGTCGACACAGACTCCATCGTTCCCATTGACCTGAACCATTCTCTCCTACTTTGAGCTGGGGCCCCAGTATTTCAAGAGCTCTCCATACTTCTGTGACGAGTGGTTTACTAGTGATGACTGCATGTGGTCTCATTATTCTGCTACCCTTGTTTTAATTCTCTCTTAGCTGCTAGTTAAATTGATCTATGAGTGTTTTCCCTAGCTGTGTCTATTGCTTCTTGTGGCATCCTGCCCCGTGAACAAGCGTGCATGTTATTTTGCTTAGTCATGGCTCTTCTCTGTTTTCCCACTGTGTTTGTTCTCTCTCGCTCTACTGCAGAGTTGCAGACTGTGCTGCCCATTTGCCTTACATCACTTTGCTTCCTGGTCCGCTGCTAATCGTGGCATAACCAGCCTATCTTACATATAGGTGGTTGAACTCTGTTAAAAATTTTATAACTTGGAACCTGTATTATTCTGTGCCTTAACACATCCCTCCCCTTTGTTAAAATTCATCCCGAATTTTCAGCCTCACTTGTTCTTAGCTAGCCTATACATTCTTAAACTTTAATTTACATTTCTCCTTGTGCTAAGTTACAGTGGAGTATTGAATCTTAGTTGATTCTGCCATGCTTATCTAATTACAGTGTTGTGTTTTCTGCTTCCATCTTATGACTAGATTGTATCCAATTTACTGGCATTTGGTGGTTTGCTATTTCTCTTTAGTGTACCATCTTACGTTTCAGACAGAAGAAAATTGCACAAATAAATATCAGAACCAAGATTACGCCCATGGTTAACAAACTGTAAATAATTGTCTTCTGCCTATGCTTTTCATGATATCATTTCACATGCTGCTCACTGAGATTTGTTGGTTTTTGGAATTTATCATGTTGCCTATCAACGTAATAAAGTTGAATCCAATGAGTTGTTGATAAAAGTTAGGTTTTGGTGGGATAGAATGTGTGAGTGTTTCTCTGGCCAATACAACATTGGTCTGGACACGTTACTTAGTGCTGTACCTGTAATGGTAGCTGGAAGTTGACACTGTCTTCCTGCTCTCTTGTGTCTAGTCATATTTATTAGCTGTTCGTTACCTTTTAATTCTAATCACCTAATTCCTGTAGGTTTGCCATTCTTGTAACAAGTAATGAGTACTGTTTCTCATGTAAACATTGAATACAGCCAGTGGTCTCTGATTCTCTGGAATTCTGTTTGTGGTGCTAAAACTTTTGTCTCACATTCTGCTGCTTCTCACTTCCCTAAAAACAATTGCATTTCAGATGACTTTCTGTTGGTTTGTATTGCCCTTGTTGGACAAATAATAATTCTTTTCTGAATGCAATCATTGAAATCCGCTACAGATATGACAACATGAGCATATCTTTTCTTAGAAGCTAATAATATTTCTCGTGTTTGTAATTGTACCCACTTCTGAACTGTACTCCACTTTATTGGATATGGATGGATTGGTGTTGTGCATTCATTCCTACCACCATAAATTTAATTCTAATGTGTATCTTAGCTTGATTGGTGATTACTTCTACAGTAAATATATGATAAAATAAATCTATATTTGTACTTGTTATTGGTATGATACGCTGCGACCCCTTGAGAAAGTCTCTTTGTGCTTGTTGTAATGCTGTGAGAATTGCGTCATATAATGTGTTTGCTAGACTGTGTAGTGATGTGACTTTTAGAATTTTATCATCTAAACTATTCAAAAGAGTTTGGATCTTCTCTAAATCAGTTTTAAAAACATTTCTGGTTCCACTGTTAAATTTCTTACTCTCCTAGTCACATTAAATATTTATTGCTCCATATTCCCTATTTGTGTTCTGTGCCATTCCACTTTTGTTCTTATATCCTCCTCTGATTCTTGTTCACTCTGAATCTTACTGTAGATGCTCTCGTTATCCTCATTATCTACTGTCCCAAATACTACTAACCAGCCTCGCTTCCTTCGTACTAAATTGAGCGAGGTGGCGCAGTGGTTAGCACAATGGACCCGCATTCGGGAGGACGACGGTTCAATCCCGTCTCCGGCCATCCTGATTTAGGTTTTCCGTGATTTCCCTAAATCGTTTCAGGCAAATGCCGGAATGGTTCCTTTGAAAGGGCACTGCCGATTTCCTTCCCAGTCCTTCCCTAACCCGAGCTTGCGCTCTGTCTCTAATGACCTCGTTGTCGACGGGATGTTAAACACTAACCACCACCACCACCACCACCTTCGTACTAATGCTTGCGATACAATTTCGGTTACCGTATTTACTCGAGTCTAAGCCTCACTCAAATCTAAGCCGCACCTGAAAAATGAGACTCGAAATCAAGGAAAAAAAAATTTCCCGAATCGAAGCCGCACCTGAAATTTGAGACTCGAAATTCAAGGGGAGAGAAAAGTTTTAGGCCGCATATCCAAATTGAAACAAAGTTGGTCCACTGTAATATGAGACAATTTAGGTCGAATGAATGATGATACAGCTACAGTAGTTTGGTTCGAGTCGTAAGCTTAGCAGTTAAGCTTTACCAGGTAGCCATTGCTATGTGTCAGGTGCTCTGTCTGTATTTATACGGGTACCCTTCCTTTTTCACGTGCTACGTCGGGTTTGAATTGACTGCTTATTTTTCTTTGATCTGATAAGCGCAGTTTTCTTTGTTATAGGTGTTTACATCACTCTACGCTGAAAATGCATTACTGTACTGTGTCATGCATTGTTTGTCGTACTCTGATACTGTGTATTTATGGCCTGTCGCCGATCGCTGCATGGCTCGCTTTTGTGCGCTCTACCGCCGCTTACAAATAATAAAAAAAAAATAAATAAAAAAAAAAGAAAAAGAGAGAGAGAGAGGAATCATCTCATTAGCGAAACAATGTCAAGAGACTGCTACTTCTTGTTACTTACACTGCTGCTTTCTTTGATAATGATCAACAAGAACCAAATAATAGACTGCGTATGATAGAAGATGTTCTGAACGAGAGTTTAGCGAAAATTTTTCTCCGTTTGAAAATCTTTGCAGGCGCCTCTTTAGTACATTAGATTCTGCACAGAAATTAGAGTCATCTTAGACTTAAAAATCTAGTCAATTGCCTCGCTTCATTTCTGACTGTATCACTGTTTAGCGTAAGAATAATACGAATATAAACATGACATGATATGTATATTCTTCCGCGTTTGCTGTTGTCTCACTCTAGTTTTGTGGTTTATTACGCAGACAGGATTTAAATGAGATAGCAGCAAACACGAAACAATTCATGGCAAAATGTTTATATTCATATTATTCTTATGGTGACGAGAATGCTGCATGTGATTCACAATTTATAAAAGTCCCTATTAGCAACCATCTCTTCTCACAGATAGGAAAAAATTCAGAATGGAGAGTTGGCCATATTGACAAACATCCTAAACATTCTTGCCAGTCGGGTTTTCGTAGTACATTGAAATGCTGCTACATTCGAAGATGAACAATACGGAATTTGTATTTACTTCACTGGATAATGAATGAAAATGCAGTGGTCGAAACTCGGCGTGGAGAAAAAAAAGATTGTCTTCCACCTTTTTTTTATTTATTTACTGACGCAGAGGTTTTGTGCCTACAAAGCATGCCTGTGTAGCGCTACATATATTCGACGGCAGAACTAAGTTGTGGCGGTACCCACCGACATTTTTAAGAACTTCTGCTTGCTTTGCACTCGATTCTAAGCCGCAGGCAGTTTTTTGGATTACAAAAACCGGAAAAAAGTGCAGCTTAGATTCGAGTAAATACAGTACCTGTTGCAACTGAGTCGTCAGTTTTTCACACGAGTGTTTTAATTCTGGGTACTCACTTTTCATATCTTCCAACAGTCCTCCTCTATCCACCTCTTTCTGTAATGCTACGAACCTGTCTTGTAGTATTCTTACTTCATTTCTCACCTCTCAAACATAAAATGCAAACTCAGTCATCCGATTGTAGCTTGTTAGTAGGGCATCTGCTTTTCTAACAAACAGGATACCATAGTGCAGTGTTTGATTCTGCAGTGTATCTCCACTGCAACAATATAGCAGAGCTATGCACAGAATAAATTTTCTGGCCAGCATCTCAGCATGTAACCTGAGAGAGAAGTAAACATCATCGCTCCCCTCCCTTCTCTAAAAAAACTAAATATAGACAAAACGGTATAATGGAAGAAAAAATGATAACAGCATAATAACAACAATCATTGATACTTGGATTATACTGGAGAATCCTACTTTACTTACTCCTAGATCTAAGTGAATACGGTATATTCTTCTTAGGTAGTTGCTTCTTTCATCCTGATCTTTCGGGATTGGCTGAAGAGATTTGTGGCAGTGAATCAACTATGCCCTTAAATGGTTTGACTTTACTGACATGCATTATCGAAGTCCTTGTTGGTAATTCCAATTTTACATTGACTAGTGAAGTCATTTCATGAACTTGGTATGGTTCTTGATACTTAGTCAAAAATTTGTTAGTTTTGCCTATCAGAACATAAGGATTAGTTAACAGTACCCGTTGTCCTATTCTATTCTGTGGTAGTTTACTTGTACTATTCCCAATATGCTCTTGTTTTTCTAATGCTTTTGTATTGGTGTGTCTCACCATTTTCCAAATTTCTTTTAACTTTTTTTGTAAGTTCTTTCAATGGTTCTCCTTCTGGATCCAGTTTATGTTGGAGCACAGCAAAAGGTGATGCTATTTTCCTACCATATACAGCTTCGTATCGCAAGAGACTAGTGCCAGAATGAACTTTTGCATTGTAGGCACAGACAACTAGGTTCAAATAGACATCCCAATTTAAATGCTATGTGTTTATTGGTGTTTTGGTAGTGAACTATTTGGATCACATAAATCTATATATTGCCACAATAAAGCTTCCATGCCTTCCTGTCCTCCATGCTTCAAGTGACTAACCTTGTTCTGTAGTACATTGGCATTAACGGATTGTTTGATGCCATGATCACCATGTGATCCATCAGTATCCTCTTCGTTGAGTATCTTTAAGCTTGCTACAAGTAAGCCCTTCGGGAGATCTACTTCATCTGCCCCGAAATTATCCACTCTAACCAGAATCGTCAGTTCCCCATTAACATCCAATATGCGTGCAAGACTCCTCTTTATATAACAATGTATTTCATCCAATGTCTCATTGTTCTGCAGTGGCTCAACCACACGTACTCTTTCCTGTGGAACATCGGCATCTACTGATTCCCAAACTAACTTCCCTGTACCAGCAGGTTCTTACTCTTGTGTAACTGTCTGTAATGCATGTGTATGCAGTTCATTTGGTAACATCTTAGGTAATGATGCATCTTGCAACATTATAACATTTACAGCTATTGTCCCCATTGGAAACAAGTTTCCGCTAAGTTTGACAGTGCGCTGCAAAAGATTAATTTTAGCATGATGCCTATCCACGAAGTCAAGTCTGAGAATCACAGAATAACCTTGTCCCACAGACAGCAATACTTCCATTTGCTCACAGAATTCAGTAATTCCAATATGAAAAAGAGTCCTGTTGTCCCTAATGACACCATATTATTGACTCCTACTCCACGTAAACTATACCTTGGAGTCGCCAATCTTCTCCTACTCATGAGGTCTAGATTAACCACAGAAATATTTGCACCTGTATCAACTAGAAACTTATGCTTCTTACTATTTATAATGCCTGTCAAACAACAATCCATCTCTACCTTAAATTCTGCAGTATTTTGATTTACTGGCAATGCTTTCGGATGGATGAAACATTCCTGGTGCGATTCAACACATCCTGCCATTTGTTTCCACCATTCCGCTTTCTATACCCACATTCATTCACTTTATGGCCAAAATGCATACACCCTTTGCATTGTACCTGGTTGCATTGTGTTGTGACCTGTCCCTTGTTTCCACAACAATAGCAAGTTTTCTCTGTAACAAACAACTGTTTCTCTGTGCGTCCTAGCATTGCACTATCTGCTTCCTGCAAATGTGTGGCATTACGCAATGCTGCAGCTAAATCATGTAGATCTCCCATCTTAACTTGTCATGAAAATTCTGCAGTAATACCCTTCAAAAACACATCTAAAGCCCTGTTCTCAGATTCCTGCATGATGACATGATCGGCATCTAGATTTCCCGTTAATTCATATTCAGTGCATTCACCCTATGTATTCAGTCCAAAAAATTTTCTATTAAACCTTCAGCTAATTGCTTAAATGAAGTTGCTTTACTAAGTGTTTCATGATACATGATGTATGTCTTTGCTTCACCCACAAGGTGTAAATTGGCCATCCCTGACTTAACCTCATCATACCAATTGCAGATTCTGGTTGTAGCCAAGATATCACTAATAAATAGCGTGACATCCTCAGTTGTTTTCCCAGAGAAAGGTATAGTCAAGTAAGCTACAGAAGAATCTACTGCAAAATGACACTGTCCTACTACAGATTTTGTTTCACCCAAACCTGGCTGTGAATTCTGTGCAGCTCGCAAAGCCTCTAATTGTGCCATTAATTCCTCATGACTGTCTCTGTGCTGTGCATTCTCTTGTAGCAAATGTGATACTTGATCCGTTATCCGGCTATTGCCTCACTTGTAGAAACTGACCTTGTGTCTGGCCTTCTTGTGCAATTTACTACTATCTTCTAAATCACAATACATAACAGATACATGTGAAACTACACCAGAACAAACAACAAAACTTAATACTATAATATGTAAATGACTGTGAATTACAGTCCACCGGACTCTTGAACCACCCTAGATCAAACTCCTTGCACACCTTAAAGGTAATGCTTACATGTGACCCAGTCGCTGCACAATAACTCGTATGGGTTAAACCAGCTTGACACATGCTAATGAACATAACTTACAAATACTATTATGTAGAATTACTATTTTCTCCATCCCATATCTCCATATTACTAAAACAATGACGAGAACTTATGCCTTCCATGAACTCAAGCCTTGACATAGCCAACAGAACAGGAAAAATGTTTTTATGATGCTCACCACGTTACAGTCTCTGTTGCAAAGTCTGGATTCTCTCTACAGTGATCTACTGCAGGTGCCCAACCTCCAGATGAAAATAGCAAGTCAACACTTCTGATGCCAATTATAGAGAGGCCAAACAGATTATGCCTGTGCACAATGTCAGGAATCATCTGGAAGCACTCATGGTGCAAAGTAAACGTGATTATTCAGTGAACATTTATTTTGGCAACTTTTACAAAGGCTGGTGCACTGTTGGCCGTAGTTGCCTCCTGCCCTCATCACGGAAAGACTCTCAGTGTCAGACGCTGCAGAGTTGCAGACTGTGCTACCCATATGCCTTGCATCACTTTGCTTCCTGGTCTGTCGCTAATTATGGCATAACGAGCCTATCATACATCAAGGTGGTTGAACTCTGTTAAAAATTTTATAACTTGGAACCCTTATTACTGTGTGCCATAACAATATGTTTAAAATGATTAGATCTGGAATTATCTATTGCTGTTTGCTGGATTGTCATAAACCACAATTAAAGATATACGATTCTGAATAACTGAGTAGTAGAAGATTTTGAATGTCAACTTACAGACACTAAAATAATTTCTGTTAAATTATGCTGGCTGGTTTGCCTAAATATAGTATTCTATTTCATTGACAATGATTTTGCTAAAGATCGTAATTACTGCAGAATTAAATTGATGCAAGTATTTCTAACATATTTTCATCATTTACTGTATGAATACTTTACTTATTTCTGTATCTTTTTATGCTGAAACATATTATTTATTTTTCCTTTTATATATGTAAGCTGTATGTAAACTGAATGACTTATGGACTGCGGCAAAGATAAATTAACAAGTTGTTTTGTGACAAGGATATGTTTTGATGAATCAGAATGGAAAAAAGAAGGAAGAAGAAATATGCTCTTCAATTTGTTAATTCCTGTATCTTCACCTGTTTTTTCTATAAGTTCGTAGCAGGTGGCCGTTTGATAAGATCCAATGTACCAGTATTGTTTAAAAATGTGTATTTCAACTGTACGTTAAAAGGTGTTATCAAAAGTTATTAGGAAAGCAAAGTATTCGAACATTCACGATGGCCACATCTGTCTGTTCATCATTTTGCCCACCGCCGAGAATCTGCATCGGCATTGTTATAATCAGGACTATGCACAGTGGAATTAATGTGAAGCAGTACATAAATTATGAATATTGATCTTAAATGTATTGATATTGAAGGTCTGTTGATATTGGTACCTGTAAAAGTTCACACAGTATATGTGTACAGATTTATAAATTACCTTCCAATTTCTTTCAAGCAGCAATTATTAATTAGTTTCTATTATTTACCTGCCCTCGTATACCACTATTCAATGGTGACTGTTTAAAGGATGGCGCTGACAAAATTGTTGAGAAAAATTTTTGAGATGAATGATTAATTTTTTGTTACAAGAAACTAATGAAACTTTCATTGTATTTGTTACTTGTCCATGAGATTGAGACTCATAAAAACTTGAAGGAGCAAATTAAAATTAAAATTCTGCTTATAAATGAGATGCGCCAGGAACACTGATATTAGCAGTAAAGGTAGGAATCTGCTATGCTGTATGCTTATATGGCCGTGCTTGGCGCCATCTCTCTGGCAGTGGATAATCTCTCATCCTTCCAAATAACATTCCTTATGGAAAGTGCATTTCTAAAGAAAAGATGAAAATATGTACAAAGCTATCATTAAAGTGCAAGATTCAAATTCTATAAGAGTGTGTCAGATAATAATCACGTTCATTAGTGAATACGCTGCTAAATCTACTTTAATTGAAAAGTACAGATACACAAAATTTCATTTTTGAAAAAAAATTTTTTTTCATACGTTTCTTAAACACTATTCACAATGGAGTCAATTGAAGTGGCCATTGTTGAAAATTCATTATAATATGCAATATGCCAAGATGTCGGAAATTCGAGCTTGGCAACAGTTGAAGGTAATACAGCAACTCGTGACGTGGCCAATGACAACCAAAACAATGAGGTTGACATCCCACTATCAAAAAATGATGACGCTGGTAATATAACTAAACATGATGTCACTTATATGACGCTCAATGAGAAATTTTTTCGAGTAGTGAAACTGAAGCGTAACACAGCAACTCGTGAACTGGCTGATGGAAACCAAAACAACAAGGTTGGCATCCCACTATCAAAAAATGATGACACTGGCATTATAAAAAATCGTGATGTATTTTATATGATGCTCGATGAGACACTTTTTTCAAATAGTGAAATTGAAGTGTGCGACAATGAAAATTCCTTTGATTATTTGCTCACAACATCGCAAATGCAGCAACAGGAAACAGTTTATCAAAGCTATGTAAATACTAGTGAGACTCACAATTTGACACAACTCCTGCAACTAATTACACAACAGTTTACAAAACAACAGGAATTTCAGAAAGGTGTAACACAACAGCTTAAAGGTACAGGACAACAGTTTACACAACAAAATCAGGCATTTAACGGTTTCAAGAATGGTATTAGTTAACAGTTCAGTGAGGTGAGCAAAACTACATGCACTGAATTATCTGACAAACTATCTGGAAAGTTGATAGAGCTAGGTAAACAACTAAAAGAAGAAGTAATTACCGACATGTCCTGCAATATAAATACATTAATGGAAAAAATATCATCTGTAGCTGATAAACAGGAACAACTTGCAGGTGAGTTACAGAACCTTGTGTATTGTGTATGAACAAGGGACCTAGAAATGATGGCAGTGTGTATCTCGAGTTGCCATCTCACCCAGTTGACTGGAGATGCACATCGTGAAGCGGCCTGTTTAATTATTGAGAACGAAGTTGTGAAACGGATGGTGATACCTTGGATGTGGCGTCCCAGTGTTTCTCTTCTCTATGCGGCTGCGTCTGTGTTCTGTGTCGGCCAGCGGAGCGGTGTGGCAGGGGAAGGCCAGTGTCCCGGACTCGAACAACGGACTCCAGCTTGCCAGTCTTCGGCTGTCAGATCTTCATCCCAGCTCACAGGTGACTGCTGATGTGAGGCCGTCTCCTTCCCATCCTCATGAATCACCCGTGTACGTAAAAATCAGTCTTCAAATACCTTCTAACTTCTGTCTTCTGGTGGCGAGGCTGCTGCTTGCTATTCCATTACAGCGGCGGACTTGGTGCTTCTGTGTATGGTGTAGTCTCTTCCTGCATGATGGTCTTCAGCTCCAAAACTGAACTGAAAACTACTCTTTTTGTCGGGCCCACTGCGTCTTGCGTATTTATTCACTTCAGTTCGCTGGAGGTGAATGACTTCACGGTCATTGCCTCTTCTGTCACATTGAAAAGCTTCTCGAAGAATCTTCTTTACATTGGTCATGGGCTCTTGGAATATAGGCGAGGGCCTTTGATCACATGTGACAATTGAGAAACACATGAGACGGTTGGGTGATGTCCTGACGGCTGAATCGACAGCGTCCGCTTATGTGGGGAGGGCGATGCCTTCTCCTAAACATTCTGACATGCAAGCGGTCATTGCCTCTGCTGGTCTGCCCGCTGTTTGCCATTGTGTAGTTCTTCTAAACTAAACTAGGTTTTTCATTTATTTTCTAATGTCTATTCACTTCCATTAATTTATTTACCTATCTTAAGTTCCACTCAACAATACTATGAAATTGATAAATATCCTCCGACAAGGAAACATTGTAAATTGAAATGAAATGTATATCAATTTATGCCATAAATGAAAACAGGATCTATTATTGTGTGAATGTTATATGAAGAATGTACAAGCAAACAAGAGTAAAATATATACTCATGTAACTGGAACTGAATAATGTAATGAAAATGAGAACAAAATGACAAGCTGTGACACTATGTTTAAAAAAGGAGAATATAAGTTACATACTAAAACATATATAAGTGACGATAATGGCATGTTAGCAAGTGAATAGGATAAGTGTATTTTGTAATTGTAGTTGTATTTTGTATACTATGTGGAAATGACACTACAGAAACTTTGTGTAATGGTTCCTTTGCAAGGACACGGCCAACTTCCATCCCCGTCCTTCATTAATCCGATGAGACCAATGACCTTGCAGTTTGGTCTCTTCCCCCAAACAATCCAATCCTACTTTATGTAATGCAACTGTATGAAAGATGCTAAAAAACAAAGCTTGGCTGAAAGCTGGCCAGTGTGGCCGAGCTGTTCTAGGCGCTTCAGTCTGGAACCACGCGACCGCTACGGACGCAAGTTCAAATCCTGCGTCGGGCATGGATGTGTGTGATGTCCTGAGGTTAGTTAGGTTTAAGTAGTTCTAAGTTCTAGGGGACTGATGACCTCAGATGTTAAGCCCCATTGTGCTCAGAGCCATTTGAACCATTTTGAACTTGGCTGAAAAGTGTTAAGTGCACGTGTGATATACGTGAGTGGGCACTTGATAAACTAAAGATGGCAATACTCAACAACATCATAAAAGTAGCAAGGAACGTACCTTGTCAACAGATGTAAGATTTACGTCTGGTGTCCCTACTGAATAAGTGAAAGTGACGAGGTGAAATAAATTCCTTGGGCAGCTGATATGGAAACCAGTTGTCAACCAACTTCAGGAGGTAAAATGTGTTATACTAGTGATAGATAAATGTAAAAGTGGCAACACCTCCTAGCTTTTGGTACTAATAATTCTCTCCTTGGGGTGACTAGAGGAATAGATTGGAGCAGGTTAAAGAGAAATTCAGGCCACTCAACCCCCCCCCCCCCCCACCCCAGTATGATAGGGCTTTACTGAGGATAAATTGAGACTTGATATTCCCCTACACTATTAAAAGTCATTCAGTCCTTTTGTTTTAAATTTCCTTAAGGTTACAAAAAAAATAAATAAATAAAATAAAAAAAAATTGTACTGGAGTTACAGCAAAAAAGATGAAATGAGGAGTCAGGGGCATTGAGAAAATAATAAACATTTGGGCATACATAATTGTAAATTTCATATGGCAATGAAAATAAATCATGTAAATAATACATTTAGATATTTTAATGAACTGCATATGTACTATTTATATTCTACAATTTTTGTAATAACAAGCACATTCTTTTACACATTCCACCAAGAAGGAGAAAATTTTATTCAGAGGGGTCCTCAAATATGTAGACTCTTTGATAGTTAATATCCTTTGAACAAAATGACATATCGTTGCAATTTTGTGCAGTAGCATAGTCCAGTGTTTTCTCAACAGATCTTGGTACGCGTTTTCCAGCAGATGACACAGTGCAGCAGTGAATGAAGTAAGATTGTCATTTGAGCAATGCAAGGCAATATTGAAGTGGTACTGGAAGTATGAAAACATGATGGATGTACAATGGCAATAGTGTAATGTGTACAGAAGTTAGACACTAACTTATACAACAAGTTATCGTATTCAGGATAAATTTGAAGCCGACGGTATTGTTCAGTGACTGGCTGACCAAAGATATCAACAAGTCCAGCTTCCAGTGCTACTGCGTTGCATCGAACAATCTGAGAAGCAGGGTGCACTTGAAAGGGGGTAAGCCGATCAAATGTATGATGAATTCTGGAGGCTACAAAGTGGAAAGTGTACATTCCAAGATTGCTGTATGCTAAGAACAAGGATGTCCTGAATTGAAGGATGGAGGACTGAGAGTGGTTTGAAGGCATGCTTCGCAAGGATAAGGAGTAAAACAAAGCATAGGGCTGTAGATAGAGAGATACTGATTGAAATGTGTTTGGCTGTCAAGAGGGCAATGCATGATGCCTTCAATGGCTGCTGTAGCAGAATATTGTCAAGTGATCTTCCACGGACCCAAAGTTATTCTGGTCATATGTAAAGGCTGTTAGGGGTACCAAAGTTAGCATCCAGTCCCCAGTGAATGAGACAGGAACTGAAATTGAAGGTAGTGAAGCAAAAGACAAAATTCTTAACTCCATTTCCAAATGTTCTTTTACAAAGGAAAACCCAGGAGAACTGCCCCAAGTTAATCCTTGTACCACTGAAAAGATGACTGAAATAAGTATTAGTGTCAGTCATGTTGAGAAAGAACCGAAATTGTTAAAACTGAGCAAAGCTCCAGGCACCAATGGAATCCTTGTTAGATTCTTTACTGAATTTGCAACTGAATTAGACTGTCTTCTAACTGTAAACTAGTGCAGATCCCTCGAACAAAAAAAACCATGTCCAGTCCTTGGAAAAAGGCACAGGTCACACCAGTTTACTAGAAGGGCAGTAGAAGTGATCCACAAAACTACCGTCCAATATCCTTGACATCTATTTGTCACAGAATCTTAGAACATTTTCCAAACTCAAACATAATGAGGTATCTTGAACGGAATGACCACTTCGATGCCAGCCAGCATGGATTTCAAAAACATCGATCGTGTGAAACCCAGCTCGCACATTTCTCACAACATACTGAAAGCTTTGTATCAAGGCAACCAGGTAGATCCAGTGTTCCTTGATTTCCAAACAGCATTTGATTCAGTACCACACCTATGCTTATTGTCAAAAGTATGGTCATATGGGATATCAAGTGAAATTTGTGACTGGACTGAGGACTTTTTGGTAGGGAGGACACAGCATGTCATTTGGGATGGAGAGTAATCATCAGATGTAGAAGTAACTTCGGGTGTGTCTCAGGGAAGTGTGTTTGGACAATTTCTGCTTGTATTGTATATTAATGACCTTGCAGATAATATTAATAGTAAAATCAGACTTTTTGCAGATGATGCAGTTATCTGTAATGAAATACTATGTGAAAGAAGCTGGATAAGTATTCAATCACATCTTGATAAGGTGTCAACATGGTGGAGAGATTGGTAACTTGCTCTAAATGTTCAGAAATGTAAAATTGTACACTTCACAAAACGAAAAAAAGTAGTATCCTATGACTGCATCAATGAGTCACTGGTGGAGTCAGCCAACTCATACAAAATACCTGTGTGTAACACTGGGGATATGAAATGGAACGATAACATGGGTTCAGTTGTGGGTAAAGCAGAGGGTGGACTTCAGTTTATTGGTAGAATACTGGGGAAGTGAAATCAGTCTATGAAGGAGACTGCTTACAAATAACTTGTGTGACTGGCTCTAGAATATTGCTAAAGTGTTTGCGGGTCCCTACCAGAGAGGATTAACAGGTGTTATTGAACATATACAGAGAAGCGCTGCATGAATGGTCACCGGTTTGTTTGATCCATGGAAGAGTGTCACTGAAGACAGACATAAGCTATCCTGAGAAAGTCCATTAGCAAAGTTTCAAGAACCAGCTTTAAATGATTAGTCTGGGAATATGCTACAACCCCCTGTGTATTGCTGACATAAGGATCATGAGAATAAGATTAGAATAATTACAGCATGCACAGAGACATTCAATCAATCATTCGTCCCACACTCCATATGCGAATGGAATAGGAAGAAACCCTAATAACTGGTACAATGGGATGTACCCTCATGGTGTTTTGCAGAGTATAGATGTGTAACAACAAAAACAATCAATTTCTGACAGAATAATTTAGTTGAATGGATAAAAAACCTACTCACTAAGAGGCAGCAGAACACACACATAAAAGAAGGTTGTCATTGGGCAAGCTTTCAGAGCCAGTGGCTCCTTCTTCAGGCAGAAGGGTTGCAGGGGAATGAAGAGGGGTGAAGGAAAAGGACTGGAGAGGTCTAGGAAAAGGAGTAGATTTTGGGGAAGTCACCCAGAACTGCAGCTCAGAGGAGACTTACTGCAAGAAATGAGAAGGAAGACTGATTGTTGGGGACTGCATCGGATGAGATTTGAAAACCCGAGAGCTTCAAGGTGGAAGACAAGGTAATATGCAGGACAGAGATTACTGCTTAAACATTATGTGTGAGTAATAGGAGTGAAAAGTGAAGTGCATTGTACGTAACAAGAGACGGGAAGGGGGTAGTGAAAAATGCATGGGTACGACAATGAAAGATGAAGAAAAACTATAATGGAGTAAAGAAAAAGGTAGTTACTGTGAAGAAATGCTGAAACAGAAGAAATTAATGTAAATTAAGTGCAGTTTGTGACAAAGCAAGCTGGGATCACTTTACTTCCTCTCTTGTTTTGCCATCTGCTTCCTTAAATTCATTTTATTTTCATTTTTGTCCAATTATCATGAACATACATGAGTATAATCTGCATTTCCATAAAACAGAAAGGTTGGCCCTCAGTCTTAAGAAATACAGCACCAGATCTAATTTTGTGATTAGTTTTATGTATGTAATCAATTTCCTAATTTATTTTGACGATTCCTAGTAAATATTTTTTGTTACAGGGTGAAATCACTAATTGTTTTGTGACTTAGGTTCTTTTGTTGACTTACAAACAAATATAGATTGTGTACTAATTATAAACATTTGGAAGAAGAATGACTAGGGTCCTTTAAGTATTTATTTGGCTCTATTCGAAAACATGTTAGCAAATCCAGCCCTTATTTTAATTCCAAAATAACTACCAGGTTTGTCAAAAGCATTGTTTGTGTAACTATTTATGTGATTTCATTATTTAAAGAAATAATTCGGCCTAACTTTTGTGGTAGAAGAAACAGTTAAAAAGAGAAGGATTTTTTTGATGTATGCAATTAATTGAATGAGTTATGTTTTAATTGTAATTTCTGTAAATTAAACATTGAACAATGTATAGTTTCAGTACCTATTGTTATGAGGATATATAAAGGCCCGATTTTTGGTCCTGTTACAGTCAGGCCACAGTCCATTTTCAGCCAGGAGGTCTGTATCACTCAGGCAGTAGTAGCTTTTATGACATTTAGCCAACAAGTTCCTAACCAGAAGCAAATTTTATTATGTCATTTGTGTGCTTTAATAGTTTAGTTTCTTGAGTTTCTGCACGTAAATTTAACATCTAATAGCCACAGTTCTCGTGTTTTTGTTTGCATCAGAAAGGAAACCAATTTTGTGATATATTACAAGTTCCATATCAGGGGTAAATTATATAGTTTCACCTGAGTGCTTCGGTAGTTAGGTTGTTGAATATCTGTGCATTATTAGACACAGTTCGAACGTTTTTGTCAGGGTCTACATTAGAGTTGTGCAGCATGTGCCGATAATCCGTTTATCTGCATAGTTTAGTTTTCCACGGTCTTTGGTATGGAAAGGGACTGCAATTGTTGTGTGCAGGTGTGAGCCAAGTTAGTGACATTTTGCTCTCAGCTTCAGGCTGTGATGGCTTTGGTTACACAGCTTGAGGCTGCAGTGGATGGGCACCACTGTTGTGGGCCGGCCATGGGGATCCAACGGACGTCCAGTACGCCCGAGTCCTCTGATCGGCCCTCACCAGTGGCCACCCCAATTACTGCTCACATTGAGGCTGACCCCTCACCTGTGGTGGAGTGTGAGGTCGCCCCGGGATGAAGCAGGCAGCGAAAGACTTCCTGGGCAGCTGCACATAAGACCTCCCCAGTTTGTCTGAGTACCAGGTTCCAGGTGCTGTCTGTGGCTGACACTGTCACTGAGCTGGATGCTGTTGCCTGTCCTGTTTCAGAGGAAACCACTCAGCCTGCAAGATCCGGGAAATCACAGAGGGTGAGACTATTGGTAGTTGGGAGCTTCAACCTTAGGCGCGTTATGGGGGCCCTTAGGGACTTGACTGACAAGGAGGGTAAGAAAACCAATGTGCACTCCGTGTGCATACTGGGTGGAGTCATTCCAGATGTGGAAAGGGTCCTCCCAGATGCCATGAAGAGCACAGGGTGCAATCAACTGCAGGTGGTTGCTCATGTTGGTACCAATGATGTGTGTCGCTATGGATCTGAAGAGATTCCATCTGGTTTCAAGCGGCTAACAGAAATGGTAAAGGCTGCCAGTCTAGTCTTGCTTGCAAGATGAAAGCAGAGCTGACCATTTGCAGCATAGTCGATAGGACCGATTGTGGACCTCTGGTACAGAGCCGAGTGGAGTGTCTGAATCAAAGGCTCAGACGTTTCTGCGACCGTGTAGGCTGCAGATTCCTCGACTTGCGCCAAAGGGTGGTTGGGTTTCACATTCCGCTGAAGAGGTCAGGTTTCCACTATACACAGGAGGTGGCTACATGGGTAGCAGGGACTTTGTGGCATGGACTGGGCGGTTTTTTAGGTTAGAGGGTCTCGGGAAAACACAAGATGGGCTTCAGTCACAAAGTGTGCAGGCCGAACACAGGAAGAACGTAGATACAGGAACCTGTAACACTCCGGTTTAATCTACTGACTTATCCCGCTCGATCGGGATCTGATAGCAGCCCAAATAGATATTAATTAATGTGACCGTGTACCTAATGGGCTGGCAATCGGATTGGACTGCTACGGAGATGTTACATTCCATTTTGTCCTTCTCAAATGCTGCAATAACGAATGCCTGGTGCCAAGAAGAACAGCAACACAGCTTCATTAATCAACAACCTATATTTATCACCAAAAACACAACGTAAGGAGACAGCCACTGCCTTCGTCGTACAGAATTAATAACGGCTAATCACAGCACAGGCCTCTTCGTTATTTATTATCGTCACACGTAATTTCAATCACTGTAATCCAACACTGCAATCCAGACGATGCCGGCGCGGCAGACGCGTAATTACAAATATCGGCACTGAAATATCACTGAATCACACTAGTAATTGTACTTGTTCACTTTCCCGTATATTTCTAACACAAAAGGGGTTAAACCGCGGCGATGGCCACCCCCTTTGTCGGTACGGCCTTGCATTACGGCCACCGGCCGCCCCATGGCCCGGCCCGGCCCGCAGCCTGGGTCCCACTCTACTACTATCTCAACACTCGCTCTCGCCACCCGACGCACACTATCGATTGTTTGTCCTGTCGACCTATGCTGTCGCAAAACTTATAGTAAGGGCCTACGGACCCCTTACATCCCCGCCCTCGAAAACTTCTTTGAAGCCACAGGCGTAAAAGAATCGGCTAGGGAATTAGACATCACTACATATGAACATAACACACAGTGCAAATAAGTAATGAAATTACAATCACCAAGAAAATCCTTGACTCCGGTAGTGGGCTGCCTCTACAATAATATTCTACAAAAAGTTATTACATCTCAAAAATATGGCATTGTCCAAATAACACACAACATCAATCCTACTTACTTAACATAGCATGGTAAATATTTTTTATAAACTTATCTTATCAAAAATTTCCAAAAACTTTTCACTTTCAAAGGTTTGTACGAGTCATTAACTACATATCTGTTATAACTTGCTATAGCAAACACAAGAAAAGAAACTAGTTGAATGCCAGCTACCCCTTTGGCATGCCGTCCTTTCAGCGGGGTTCGTGCCGTCCATACCACTACCACACTAACTTGCAACTCCCTTCCCAATGCATATAAAAGTTAAGGAAGAAAAAAATCACAACTTATTTAAATCTTTAACACAAGCAAATTGAAATTGAGACAAAATATGACATTTATACATTGAATGCCAGCTACCCCTTTGGTATGCCGTCCTTTCAGCGGGGTTTGTGCCGTCCATACTACTATCACTCTAATTTATATCTCATATGGCCAACACACATAAAAGTTAAGGAAGAAATTCACAACTTATTCATTACAGATTCCATAAATTTAAATGCTACATTGTACCGCTAAGCATGTCTTACATAATTATTTACAACACTACAACTAATGTGGTCACCCAATGAAAAATTTTAAACTACTGATCATTTCATTTTGCCAAACATTACTGCCATATGTGAATTGTTATCAAGAAAGCTTAGATGAGAGGTACAATATTTCCTGTTATATTCACATTAATTCAAATTCACTATATGGATATTTGTCATTCATTACTCAGTGCCAGAATCCTGCTTCTAAAGCTTGACCTACGTATAACCATAATTGACTCTCATAGCTAATTGGATACATGAATTACTAATTATTCATTAGTTACACTTTGTTTTATCAGCATACTTCAGATAAACATGTATACCTACAAATAACTTGCAAACAGATGTTGCTCATGTGCTAAATGACATACTTCAATATTTCAAACATCTCATACTCCATACTCTTCATTACACATAACTTAACACCAACTTCAACTGCAAATACATATATATCTTCAACCTATATCAACTCTCCATATTCGCTGCAATAACCCCATAAAAATACTACTTCAGGCTCCTTAGCCTCTCCATTCATCATATTTCACATCATTTATCCGAACAACTATCTCCTTGTGTATTTGTTTCTTTATATGTTCATCTACTTACAAGCTGATACATTACTTCAATTTTCTTACAACAGTTTGACCTTTTCATGCCTCATAAGACAACTTTATAAGATTACCCAAATTCTTGTTTAACCAATTAGCTTACCACGACATTATGTAAACATTCGCTTCCTGATATGGTTCTCATTTTATTCCTTCTGGCATTATTAATTTTGGTTATTTACTGACAGTAAACTGAGCTTTTGTTTAAGTTATTGATTCTCTGACATCTCACACTCTACATCAACAGCAACTACTACAAATTTACTACATGGTTCCTGACTGAATTACTTGGATGACCACTACCAATCCTAACTACTACACTAATTTTCTTAACCTAAGGATAGAGAAAGATGGTAGAGGAGTGACACTTGAAATTAGAAATTAAGTCTCACCCAGTTGGGAGTGTACCAGTCGCCACTTGGTATACCAGCAAAAGAGTTGCTAGCTCCCTACACCTTAACTACTTCTCCATATATGAGTGAACTATAAATTTGCTACAAGATTCCTAACTATCATTTGTACAACCACTACCTATTCTAACTACTACACACTAACTTTCTTAACCTAAGGATAGAGAAAGATGGTAGAGGAGTGAAACTTGAAATTAGAAGTAAAGTCTCACCCAGCTGGGAGTGTACCAGTCGCCACTTGGTATACCAGCAAAAGAGTTGCTAGCTCCCTACACCTTAACTTTCTTCAATTAGTACCTCTTGATCCCTTGTCTATCATCTCTTCTCTCATAATTCCTGTCCTATCCCTTTCCTTTCAACTACTGCCTCACAAACCCGCTTATCTTCAGTAGACATGTTTGTTTATTTTTAACATACAGGTGAGTAACATAGAATAACCTTTAGTAACCCAAAACACTCCTAATTACCATGAAACTAATCAAACAGTACCTGAAGTATTTTTCAGTTAATTCCTAAATTGATACAATATGCAGGAGCATCGAAGACAACTCTCAAAACCTAATCACTTCAAATATCAATTTCACATACACAGCTTATGTAAAAGTTTTAAATAAGATAAATCATACTATTCATAAAATCTATACATATAAAATCCCCCAAAAACAATAAACATATCTGTATAATTATCATTTAGACAGCGCAGTATGCACAAATAAGTATGCTCAATTTCAGAGTATTTTTCGCAAACTTTTCGGAAATTACTGCAATTGGGCACTTTTCCTAACACGCAATTCAGTTTACAAACGTTTATTTACCGCGAAAACTGCACATTGCAATTTAATGTTATGTCAACCAGTCGTCTCCACTCACCAACCGACGTTACCACTAGTCGCGATGTTTTGACGTTTGAAGTGGGCGTGGCGCTGTACTGCCGCCGGAACCGCGTGAAGTCGCGCTGCTCGCTGTGGTTGGACGTCGTAGTTCTCCGTCGGCCGCTCCGTGGCGCTGCAGGCGGGCGTAGTTTGTAGTTCGGCTGCTAGATGTCGGGACGGCGCTTGGTGTAGTGCGTCTGTGCTTGAACTACTCTTTGCACAGGTAGTTGGGATGAGGTGTGAAATCACCTCGCAGATTGAAGCTCTTTGGCACAACCGCTACATGGGTCTGTGTGACGTCACTCAACAATTGCGTCGCCACACGAATTGTCGTCCACATAACAGTTTATGGGTCCACAAGAAGCTGTCCAATTTTCACTATTTAAAAAGCAATTCCAGTCAAAATATTATCACTAAACACTTCTTTAAAACTTTCGTGACGAATTCTTGGCTCGTTTTGGTCGTTATAATGTTCCACACGTGTCTTTCTTTAATGTTCACTTTTCACAGTTTTTCGTGCGGATTTACGCGTTTGCACATTACAACACAGTTTATCGACACTGTTATTCTCATCTAATATGGCAGAAAAAAAAAACAGTTTATTCACAATCGTAATATATTATTACTTCGTATTGTTCAAAATGTACTGTTTCTTGTCGCGATTTGAAAGTTTATGCTCTGTCTCGATCCAACATTGGAAAATTTTTTCTCACGTTAAATAAGATAAAATTACCTATTGTTCCTTGCGATTCGTCCGAAAATTGCACTTGTCCTTTCACGGTAAGCCAAGGGTGTAACACTCCGGTTTAATCTACTGACTTATCCCGCTCGATCGGGATCTGATAGCAGCCCAAATAGATATTAATTAATGTGACCGTGTACCTAATGGGCTGGCAATCGGATTGGACTGCTACGGAGATGTTACATTCCATTTTGTCCTTCTCAAATGCTGCAATAATGAATGTCTGGTGCCTAGAAGAACTGCAACACAGCTTCATTAATCAACAACCTATATTTATCACCAAAAACACAACGTAATAAGACAGCCACTGCCTTCGTCGTACAGAATTAATAACGGCTAATCACAGCACAGGTCTCTTCGTTATTTATTATCGTCACACGTAATTTCAATCACTGTAATCCAACACTGCAATCCAGATGATGCCGGCGCGGTAGACGAGTAATTACAAATATCGGCACTGAAATATCACTGAATCACACTAGTAATTGTACTTGTTCACTTTCCCGTATATTTCTAACACAAAAAGGGTTACACCGCGGCGATGGCCACCGCCCTTGTCGCTACGGCCTTGCATTACGGCCACCGGCCGCCCCACGGCCCGGCTCGGCCCGCAGCCTGGGTCCCACTCTACTACTATCTCAACACTCGCTCTCGCCACCCGACGCACACTATCGATTGTTTGTCCTGTCGACCTGTGCTGTCGCAAAACTTATAATACTAAGGGCCTACGGACCCCTTACAAACAATTGGTATAACAGTTGTAAATTGTCATAGCTGTGTACCAGAGCTCCAAGTGATAATAGAAAGTACTGATGCTCAAATCGTTATAGGTACTGAAAGCTGGCTAAAGCCGGATATAAGCTCAGCCAAAATTTTTGCGGAGAACCTAACGGTGTTCCAAAAAGATAGGCTAAACACGGTTGGCGGTGGCAACCTTGTTGCTGTTAGAAGTAGTTTAACTCATCGCAAAATTGAAGTAGATACTTTCTGTGAGTTAGTATGGGCAGAGGTCATTGTTGGAAACTGGAATAAAATAATAATAGGATCCTTTTACCGACCTCCCAGTTCAGATGATACAGCTGCAGAAAGGTTTAAAGAAAACTTGAGTTTTATTTCAATCATGTATGCGACACATACAATAGTAGTTGGTGGTGACTTTAATTTACCCTCAATATGTTGGTGAAACTACGTGTTTAATTCTGGAGGTATGCATAAAATATAATCTGAAATTGTGCTAAATGCATTCTCTGAAAATTATTTCGAGCAGTTAGTTCATGAGCCCACGCGAATAGTAAATGATTGTGAAAACACACTTGACCTCTTAACAACTTATAATCCTGAGTTAATAACCAGCATCAAAACCAATGTAGGTATTAGTGAACACAGGGTTGTCGTAGCGAGATTGAATATCGTAATCCCCAAGTCCTTCAAAAATAAGCGAAAAATATAGTAAAATTGCATGCTTATGGAATATCATCTCAGTTATGTGACTGGATTTGCGATTCCCTGTCAGAGGTCACTGTTCGTAGTAATTGACAGAAAGTCATCAAGTAAAACAGTAGTGATTTCAGGCATTCCCCAAGGTAGTGTTATAGGCCCTTTGCTGTTTCTTATCTATATAAACGATTTGGGAGACAATCTGAGCCGATCGTGCCACCTACCGTCACCTTCGTGAAGCTCCTGTCTCTTGCCTCTCCACCCTGGCCAGGCTCTACAATGTAGTCCTGTCCACCGGTTACTACCCCGACCTGTGGAAAACCTCCCGTATCCTCATGTTCCTTAAACCTGGCAAACCGCCGTCCACCGTCTCCTCCTACCGTCCCATCAGCCTTACCTCGGTCTTCAGCAAGGTCCTGGAATCTATCCTCACCCGCCGCATCCACCAGCATCTCCGCCAGCACCGCCTCCTTCCCGTCACCCAGTGTGGCTTTCGGCCATCCTTCTCTTCCGACGATCTTCTCCTTCACCTCACTCATCTCCTTTCCGAACAGCTTAATTCCCGTCGCTCCGCAATCTTCCTCTCCCTTGACCTCGAACGCGCTTATGACCGCATCTGGCATTCCGGTCTCCTCTTCAAGCTCCAAACCTTTGCCCTTCCCATTAACTACGTCCGTCTGATCGGTTCCTTTCTCTCCCGCCGTCCTTCCTATGTCACCATCCATAACACAGATTCCTACACCTTTTTCCCCTCCGCCGGTGTGCCCCAAGGCTCCGTCCTCTCCCCCCTTCTGTACCTTTTGTACACGGCGGACATGCCGCCGTCGCCCCCCGTCCACCTTCTCCAGTTTGCCGATGACACCGCCTTCCTTGCCCTTGCCCCCACCCTACAACGCTCCCAACGCCTTCTCCAATCCCATCTTGACCGATTCACCGCTTGGTGTAACCAGTGGTTGCTCAAGGTCAATCCTTCGAAAACCCAGGCGATCATTGTAGGCAAAACCACCCCTTCCTTCCGCCTCCTTGATTTCTATCTCACCGTCTATGGCCGTCCTATTGCCCTCACTCCCACCCTTAAGTACCTTGGCGTCACCCTCGACCGTCGCCTCTCCTGGACTCCCCATCTCCAGACGATCCAAGCCAAGGCACGTTCCCGACTCCGTCTCCTCAAGCTCCTTTCCGGCCGCACGTGGGGTCTGGACCCCTCCACAATCCTCACAACCTATAAATCCCTCATCCGCCCTATCCTTTGTTACGCCCATCCAGCCTGGATCTCCGCCCCCCCCCCCCTACCTTCTATAAATCCCTCCAAATCCTTGAACGCCATGCTCTCCGCCTTGCCTATCGCATCCGTCTCCCCTCCCCCACGCGGATCCTGTATGCTCTCATCCTCTTCCCCCACCTCCTCCTTTTCCTTGAAAGGATACGGATCCTGTACACCTCCCGTAAACTTGATCCTCCTCACCCGCTCGTGTCCCCGATCCTCTCCCACCCCCGCCCGCTGCCGCGCCTGTATTCCCACGTCCCACCCGGTCTCCATCTCTCCGCCCTCCTTACCCTCTCCCAAGGTGGCTTCCGCCAGCTCCCCCTCCCTGATGATGTCCTCCTCCCCTGCATCTACCCCTCCTATCAACTTTGATCCTCCCCCCCCCCCACCTCCTGTGTCCTTTCCTTCAGGCACCCTCCCTCCCCCCCTTTCCCTTCCCTTCTCTTTCCTTTCCCCCCTCCCTCCTACCCTCTCCTCCGGGCTTCCCTCCCCCTTCCTCCCTCCCCCTCTCTCCTTTGCCCATGGCATCTCTGCTCTCCCCTCTCCCATTTCCCCTTCCTCCTCCTCCACCTCCTCTCTTGGCAGGTCCCCGGACTCGTACACGCTGAGTGGACATTCGCGCGCCGGAGATCATCGCCATCAGTGTCTCGTGAGTGCCGTCATGTTTAGTGTTCAGTGTTCCCGTCATACTCCATCGTTCACCTGTGCCATCGCCATCTTCAGTGTTAGTGCGTCATGACAACAGTTTGTAGTGAATTATCGTCGAGTGTGAACGGCTCCGTGTTTGTCTTTATGTGTCTACTGTTTTATTACCCACCGTTATGTCACGTTTGTGTATTCTTTCTGTTCTTTCTTTATCTCCTCTACGGCTGAAGAGCGGCGTACCATGCTGCTGACAGCCTGCCTGTTTGTACGGGTTTGAAAATAACAATAACGAAAAAAAAAAAAAAAAAAACAATCTGAGCAGCCGTCTTTGGTTGTTTGCTGATGACGCTGTCATTTATCGACTAATAAAGTCATGAGATGATCAAAACAACCTGAAAAACGATTTAGAAAAAAATATCTGAATGGTGCAGAAAGTGGCAGTTGACACTAAATAATGAAAAGTGTGAGATCATCCACATGAGTGCTAAAAGGAACTCGTTAAACTTAAGTTACATGATAAATCAGTCTAATCTAGAAAGCCGTAAATTCAACTAAAGACCTAGGTATTACAATTATGAACAACTTAAATTGGAAAGAACACATAGAAAATGTTGTGGGGAAGGCTAACCAAAGACTGCATTTTATTGACAGGACACTTAGAAAATGTAACAGACCTAGTAAGGAAACTGCCTACACTACGCTTGCCCGTCCTCTTTTAGAATACTGCGGCGTGGAGTGGGATCCTTACCAGGTAGGACTGATGGACTACATTGAAAAATTCAAAGAAAGGCAGCACATTTTGTATTATTGCAAACTATGGGAGAGAGTGTCACAGAAATGATACAGGATTTGGGCTGGAAATCATTAAAAGAAAGGTGTTTTTCGTTGCGACGGAATCTTCTCACAAAATTCCAATCACTCACTTTCTCCTCTGAATGCAAAAATATTTTGTTGACACTGACTTACATAGGGCAGAATGATCACCATGAGAAAATAAGGGAAATAAGAGCTCACACAGAAAGATATAGGTGTTCATTCTTTCTGCACGCTGTACGAGAATTGAATAATAGAGAATTGTGAAGGTGGTTCGATGAACCCTCTGCCAGGCACTTAAATGTGATTTGCAGAGTATCCATGTAGATGTAGATGTAGAGATAACAACAATGCATTAACTTAATAGTGGAATTAGTGTAACGCAAATAGGTCATGTGTTAAAACAATGACAGTGTCTGTTCAATTTATTTGACAAATAGTGTCACACATACTGTGTTATTCTGCACGAACTGTGAACTGTGTGGTTAGGTTTTTACTGCTCATAGATGTTCAACAGCAAACTATTGTAGCAGTATGCTGATGTTTGCCTGCAGGCTATTAATGAGTCTTATCGTTTGCCAGTAGTGAACTGGCCATATTACTGTATAATATTTGGGGGTTGTGAACAGTGAAAGTAAAGAACTGTGAAATGCAACAGTTCAAATGTTGGCTATATCATTTACAGTAGTCAGTGTTGAATTTCCACCCCCCCCCCCCCCCTTTTGCATTTTTCAGCCCGTATAACAATGCAGTATGTCTACACCAAGGACTATCAGTGAAGAAGTAAAGCCAGTGAACATCACAAGGTGGGTGGCAAGAACAAAGGACATGTTGAATTCTAGTTGCCACCAGCAGAGTTCTGAGGAATTGGTGTCTGGGGGAAGAATCCAGATGACATGTGTGGTGAAACAGGCACCGAGGTCATGATTGTCATGTTGCAGAGCATGCTGCTCTGTCCCCAGTATACACCATCTGCCTATGCCCATTCATCATAATTGATAATTTGCTGTTAATCATGCTGACAAAAAAGGCTGAACAGTGTTTACATAACAGCTGGTATATGATGTGTCATTTCACAGGTAGCTCTCTCTTTGATAGTATGTGTTTTGCCAGTTAAAAGGCTGGAATAGGTGGTGGTAGGAGGATGCATAGGGCAAGTCTTGCAGTGGGATGATCACAGGGGTAGAAGCCACAGGATAGGGAGATGGGTGTAGAAGGAGCATAGTATCTAACAAGAATATTGCAGAGATTGGGAGGGCGACAAAAAGCTATTCTAGGTGTGGTGGACAAAATTTCAGACAGACTGGATCTCATTTCAAGGCATGATTTTAGGAAGCCGTGGCCCTTTAGCAGTAGATGATTAATATTCCAGTCCAGGATAATACTCTGCCACCAGTGGTGTGTTCCGAGGTTGCTTTTTGGAGGGATCAGCAGTACCAGGATTGGATGTGATTGGCCCAAGAAATATGTTTTTGAACTAGGCTGGTGGGGTAATTACATGCAGTGAAGGCTGAAGTGAGAATGGTGGTATATTGCTGTAAAGAGTATGCATCTGAACAAATACTTTTACCTTGGATGCCATGGCTGTATGGGAGGGAACGTTTGACATGGAAAGGATGGCAGCTGTCAAAATGCAAGTACTGTTGTCTGTTGGTGGGTTTAGTGTGGGTGGAAGTGTGTAGCTGGCCTTCAGTGAGGACAAGATCAACATCAAGAAAAATGGCATGGTATTCAGAATAGACCACGTGAAATTTAATTGGGAGGAGGTATTCAGGGATTCCAGGAAATTTAACAGTTCAGCCTCACCATGAGTCCATATGGTAAAAATGTCATCAATGTAACTAAAACAAACCAGGAGCTGAAGACTTATGGATCCCAGGAAAGCCCCCTCCAAGTGATTCATGAAAAGGTTGACATAAGAAGAAGCCATCATAGTTCCCATGGTTGTACCCCCTGATCTGTTTGTATGTCTGCCCCTCAAAAGTGAAGTAATTGTTGGTAAGTATAAAGTTGATTAAGGTGAGAAGAAAGGATGTTGTAGGTTTGGAATCAGGTGGGTGCTGACTCAGGAAATGTTCAGCAGCAGACAGACCATATACATGGGGGATGTTGGTAAAGAGGGAGGTGGCATGAATGGTGACTAGCAAGGGACAGGCACAGGTTTCAGATAATCTAGGAAATTGTTGGTATCTTTGATATAGGACGGGAGTCTTTGTACTATGGGTATCAGGTGCTGATCAATTAAGGCAGATATATATTCAATGAGTGCTTTGAAGCCAGAAATAATGATTGGGTTTGCGGAGCTTGATTTTCCTCTCTGTTGAAGTAACTGAGCTAGAAATACCTTATGTTCTACATCTAATGGGTCTGTCAGCTATCCTGGAACTTTATCTCCTAAAGGAAAGTACTTGTCAACTATTCTGTCTCATGATATTACTTTTTTCATGAATGAATTCTTCCTTTTATATGTATAATAATAGAAATAATAATAATAATAATAATGCTTCATTCAACATCAAAAAATTTTGTATATGCCCAAGAGTGGCAGATAAGGCAATTTCAAACAGTGGAAGGTCTAGGATGAAATAACAACAACATGGAAAGGACCGACTGCCACTTACACATAGAGAAGGTATTGAGTTGCAGACAAGTGTTCTGTAAAAGAATGCTAGAAATCTCACCAGTACAGAAAATTTTCCCTATCCCTAGTTAGAACCCAGTCCACATACTATTCCTGGAACATGAAATTCCCCCAAATGGCCCCACCATCAAATTACCTACCTCCAGCTACAACGCCACCTTCCACGATGACCTCTAACTGTTCAAACTCTGTCAGTGCATACTGTATGCAATCCCAGCCCCATAAAAACCATATAAATTAAGCCCAAAGCTCTGTTCACCTCCTCTTTTCCTTCTGTAAAATTCTCCTTACCTGCAGTCCCAAATTCCTGCATTCCTTCTCCCAGATTATAACCCTCGCTTTCAAGGAACTAGAGCAGCATGCTCCCCACTTGGACTATATCATTAACCACCACAGCAAGATACTCTATCAAACATCTGTGCTTGGAGATGTTGATTTATACTTACAGATCTGTTGATGTCAATGTAGTTTGCTAAAACCAGTCATCACACTAAATGCTGTACATTCGCAAGCTTTGCTGTTTGAAATTGTACTTATGTTTTTGCATAGATGTTTGTGTTTGGAAATATGTTGAGATCTCATTATATACTTACTGTTATTCCGGTGTTTGAGAGGAAAGTAAATAGAGA
This sequence comes from Schistocerca piceifrons, assembly GCF_021461385.2. NCBI lineage: Eukaryota > Metazoa > Arthropoda > Insecta > Orthoptera > Acrididae > Schistocerca > Schistocerca piceifrons. The sequence goes on along the minus strand of NC_060138.1, from coordinate 1,019,295,507 downwards.
ACATCTAATAATTTGGTGATAGAATATTTCCTGAGAATAATGAAAGCAGCAAAACAATTAGCTGTGCCGGCCGGAGTGGCCGTTTGGTTCTAGGCGCTACAGTCTTGAGCCGAGCGACCACTACGGTCGCAGGTTCGAATCCTGCCTCGGGCATGGATGTGTGTGATGTCCTTAGGTTAGTTAGGTTTAATTAGTTCTAAGTTCTAGGTGACTGATGACCTCAGAAGTTAAGTCACATAGTGCTCACAGCCATTTGTGCCAATTAGCTGTGGAAAACATTTCTAATTTGAAATATCACTGACTAGTGGTTTATACCACAGAAAGTTTGAAACAGGTGTGAAAAATAGTGAGGTGTAAAGAATACTACAGGAAGATATTTGAAACTATTTTTCTCAAATTTAAAATTAATGAAAATTCTGTCAAACTGTTCTTTTTTAAACACTCTTTATACTATGAGACTTTGCCTCAAAATCTTTCCCAGAAGGAAATGAAGAAATAATGATAACTTTATTTGTTATTTTAATTTGTCTTTTGTGTTTGCCAATGATCAGTTCTGCCAGTGTTGCATTACTTTACCATGAAATAAGCTTTAATTAATTAGATGGAGTTAATTTTAATGCACTTTATCTGCTGTATTAAATGCACAGCTAATCAGTTAAATTATTTTGATGTTTCACTATTGTAAAAGACTGGTGTATTTTATGATCTCTGAGCTGCAAGCTATTGTATCACTGCAGTAGTTGATTTTTGTTTATCAGTGACTTATAAGCCACTTATTGAGTAGTATGACAGAAGTTAGAGTAATGTGGTTAAACATACAATTAACTATCTGTTATGAAATTGTGATGTTAAAGAATGGATACCAGATTTGTAACATGTTACTAAAATTTGAAATGAAAAAAACAAAAAGAAAGATAAATTGTCATCGCACAGTGGAGTCCTTATTTGTCAGACAGTGGACCCAATCATATCTGTAGATGATGATGATTATTGAATGAGCCATATTTCAACAAACATAAACCAGAACCAGATGATAACTTTTTTTAATTATTATTTCAAACTTCCTTCTCGGTTAAGGTGGTTACACACACTTAGTGATGGAATTCCTAAAAATGTCAAGTGAACAATAAAAGATTTTTATTAGTGACAGAGGAAGTGTTCAGCACAAATTCCAGCTCAAGGATGCTATATCAGTACTTCCATCCACATCAGACCTACCAACCATCAACAATACCTCCACTTTGACAGTTGCCACCCATTACACACCAAGAAGTCTCCTCCATACTACCTAACCACCCTTGGTCATATCTGTATTGATGAGCAGTCTCTCTCCAAATATGCCAAGGATCTCACTGAGAACTTCACAGATTGAAATTACCCTCCCAGGTTAATCCAAAAATGAATCTCTTGTGCCCTGCCTTCCCAGTCACTTAACCACTCCCCACATATCTATTGTCTGGTCAGAAAGAAGCACTCCTCTTGTAACTCAGCACCGCCCAGGACTGTAGCAGCTGAATTGCATTCTCTGCCAGGATTCTGACTGTCATTGTGCCCTGAAATGAGAAACATACTTCCCACTGTCCTCTCCACACCTCCTACAGTGGTATCCTGCCAACCACCCAACCTACGCAATGCCCCTACTCCAACTCTGCTCCTAACCATTTGCCTCATGGCTCATATCACTGTAATAGACCTAGATGCAAAACTTGTACCATACATTCACCCACTACCACTACACTGGTCAGAGCCATCTTCTACCTCAGGGACAGGGGCACCTGTGAAAGCAGCCATATGATCTACAAACTTAGCTGCAACCACTGTGCTGCATTCTACATGGGTACGACTACTAACATGAGTGGCCACTGCCAAACTGTGACCAAGAGAATGCTAGACTAGCCAGCTGCTTATTTGCTCCACCCTTGCTCTGTTGACTTCAGTAATACAAGAACTAAAGAAATTAACAAATTTTGCAATCTACTAACTATGCATGTCTTGTGTGAAAATTCCAAATTACTGTGAGCATGTGGAGGTTGAAAAATAATAATTTCATTGTTATTGACTTAATTTAGTGCTCATTGGCACTGAAATGTTTGTTTAATAGTTCATGTAGGTGGCAGATTCTGCTTTCTGTGTGATAGTTGGGCTGTTGCTTGAAAATAATAAAATAGGTTAATTTCTTAACATCAAAATTTTAACAATCATCAAATCCATATTCCATAACTGATCAACAGACAGATACCAGTAACATGTTACTCCATAACAGCCCAGTACACAATAGACTGATACCAAATACATATTACACATTACTCCATAACTGCAAAACTTGTTCCACCACAGCATGCTGTGCAATTCAGACTCATACTAACTCCAACATCTTGTTTACAAAATCAAAGATATGCATATGCAATCAGTGTTTCTTAACCAAAAAGATACAGACAGTTAAAATTTCATAAACTGAAGCATTTTTTATCAATTTTATGTTTTTGAATAATTTTGATTATAATACTGAATCAAGAGATTCTTAACTATGACTTATTGTGTACCACATTCTTTTATACTCTGTGGAAAAAAATACAAAAAAGAACAAAAACAGATATGTTGAACAGTTCCATTACAATAGACCTCCAAGGATTTTGTAAGCATGCACATATAAATAAAATTCTGATAGCAAAATAATGGAACAAAAGGAAGTTGTTTTTTTGCATATATATATAAAAGAGACAAATGACTTTGCAAGCTGATATGTGTCTGACATGTGAAGACTTTGTGGTGATTAAGTATTATTTTGGACATAATAGCATAAAGTGAAGAAACATTTGCAAATGTTATAAGAAAATGATTAGTTAAGTAATTAATTTATAATTGACACAAATATATTAAGTGTTGAAATTTTTCACAAAATAAAGTTCTTTGTATTTGACATACTTTGCCTCAGTGCATGTTTATATTATTTTTCAGTGTTTACAACAGCAGACAAGAACATGTACATTATGGTCCTTTTACTTTATAAAAAAAAAAAATGACATAAACATCAAACCTGTCTCTACTTTACTTAGTCTTTTTCATGCCCTTGGTCTTATATAATCTCATTACTTGTAACATATCTGTCTTTTAATAACTTGACTTAGTAGACTGTTGTTTTATATCATTGTAATATCAGTTACAAAGAAACATCACTGATTAGTTTCTAGTGATGTTACCAGATATACAAACATAAATGGGTTTCATGCTTAGATTCCTTAGAACGACTTAAGTTAGGGGAGAAGTATACAAATATGAACTTTTTCCCTGGAGTAAGAAACACTGACAGAAGAAATATGTCACAACTGAAATTGTAGGCAATTAAGTAAAAAATAATGTACTTATATCTTCAACCTGCACTTGCTCACAGTAACTCACAGTTATCACACAGACCCATGTGTAGTTAGTTGCTTGCAAAGTTTGCTAATTTCTTCAGTACTTTGATTACTGAAGTCAGCACAGTAAGGGGTGGATTAGAAATTGGGGCCTCTGTGTCCAGGACAGAATTAAACATAGAACTATAAGAAATGATATGTATGTTGCATAAAATGAAGGAAAATAGTAACATTGTTATCTGAAGCAAAGAGAAAGGGCAATAATTGTGATGGAGAAGGGAGGAACTGGAATAGTCAACAACTTCAGCAGATCAACACATGAGAGTTAAGGACAAAGTGGTTATTTCTTTATGTTCGTTTGTGTGTGAATAAGAGTTGTTCAGAATAAATAGTTTTGAGTTAAAAGTAGGTGTGGGTGCTTGTGAATGTTAGGAAACAGCACCAAAACAACCAGACATGGAAACACAGTATATGATCAAATGGAAAAGAGCTATTCAAAACCTGATGATATGTTGGCAGAGATTAGCCAACTTTGCAAAAAATGAAGGATAATGTCACAAGCAGTTTACAGAATGGTACTTTAGATTTCACATTGCTATAATCAGTCAATGCTCTGATCAAATCAGAAAGATCACAAGTTTCAATGAGTTACATAAATGTAATATTATAACAATCAGTGTATAACTACTAGTATTACCATGTTGCTAGCATTTATTTGTGCAGTGTATAGTATTCTTCAAAAAAGAATCAGGTCTGCAAAAGATAGATCAATTCATGAGATTCCTGTATAGCAGACGTGTTAATTCACTACACAAGAATCTCATGAATTAGCCTTTCATTTGCATATCTGATTCTCTTTGTTTTGTTGTTTGTGTTAAAACTAGTATAAATATAGAGAACTGTCAAGAAAGCTTTGAAAGCATGCTAACATGAATTCAAGATTAGTAAGTAGAACAATTGTATTTAGATGGTATGATGGACTGAGAAAATAAATTTGGGACGAATTTTCTAAAGGGAGGAGGATGTTGCACAGCAGAACACTTCAGGTTGGGAAGACAGAAAATTTCTAAGTTCATCAGCTCAGTGTTTCATCCACAGTGGGGTCAGTGTATCAGCAGCTGTGGCATGCATCATAAGCGACTATGCTTGGCGAGCAGGCTTGCAGAACAGTAAGCTTAGCAAGACTGCAAGCTATTCAATAGAAAGTGTGTGACAGGGACAGAGCTAGATGAGCCTCAGGCACCTCCGTAACATTTTGCAAGAAGCTTGATTTGCTTCAGAACTTCACTTAATGTGGATGTATTAAGAAGCAAAACGAGTCATTAAGCAAATTTAGCAGTGGGAGAGACTACTGATGGCTAGGAATAAGAAAGAACAGTTTTATCATTACCCTTCTCCAACCATAGTAAGTATGCCAACTGACAGTCAGTAGAAACTCAATCAGAAGTATCAATGGTGTTCAGCTTATTTGCACTCAATTCTCAGCTTACTGTCAGGTAACAGTTTGTGTATGACTGGTCCATTTTTCTAGCACATGACTGCCACACTCTTGGGCAAGTATAACTGCATATTTGTGAGCTGCCTGAAGCCATCTGTGAGACTGGAATGACAACTGCCACTGATGAACCACTCAGGAGACTGTCACCATGACAATGACTGGGGAAAGCTGTAACATTGCAGCATCCGATCCACCACTGGCTTGCTGAAGACTCAGTGAACAGCTCATGGACAGTAGTGTTGGTCATCATGACAGCTGACAACATAGAAATGTGCAGTGCCTGGTAGGTCAACAGCCATGTAACATGGCAGGTGACAACAGCATAACGTGGTGTGAGAAGGGAAAGGGGCCACAGAAGGAGCTGAGCATGCCCCCATCCTCTCTGAGGTCCAGTCAGGGGACCACAGAAGCAGATGGATGTGAGGATCCACTCCAAGGACCTAGCAGAGGACAGAAGATGCTATCTGGATTGTAGAATTTCTAAATAAACTTGTCTTACAATTGATTCTTCTGTTACTGCATCCACTGACATGTCCAGGAACCTTCCATGACTATCCTGAACACAGCAAAGGCACCAACCATGTGTGCTGGCCCCTATAGCTGATTAAAATGTCTGCAGCTTGACACCTCTAAGTGGTCTGTAGCAGTCTATGCTTTCCATATAAATATGATAGTTCCTTTGGTAAACTGCAAATTCATTTTTCTGAATACCTTATAAATTTAAGATTCTTCTCAGCAGGATATGGTAATAGTAATGATGATGATGATAATAATAATAATAAAATAATAATAATAATGATGATGATGATGATGATGATGATTATAATAGGAAGAAGAATAATGTTTGTTAGCAAGTAGTTCAGAAATGTAAAAATATGCACCCCATAAAATTAAAAAATATGATATCCTATGATACAGGGGATATTGAATGTATAAAAGAAGGACAGCATATGAATGGTCATAAGTCTTTTGACCCATAGCAGAGTGTCACAGAGATACTGAATAAGCTGAAGTGACAGATGCTTGATGATGACACAACTATCTCATGAAAGCCTACTAAATAGATTCAAGACCCAGCTTTAAGAGAAGAATCTAGAAATATATAAAGGTTAGACAGAGGAAAGTGAGACAGCTGGATAAAGTAAGTAAACTGTTTAAAAACAATGGAAACTCCAGCTTGGAATATCAAAAATTTAGGAAAAGATTGATTGCTACTTACCATAAAGTTGACACATTAAGTTGCAGACAGGCACAATTAAAAGCCACTTACACACGAGCTTTTGGTCACAGCTTTCAGTGAAAAAACAGAAACACATACCATTCATTCATGTAAGCATGCACACCTCATACACACATGACTGCAAATTCCAGCAGTTCTAGTCTGAGCAAAGTTGGCAGTCATGTGTGTGTGAAGTGTGCTTGCTTGTATGAATGAATGGTGTGCATTTCTACTTCTTTTTCTGAAGAAGGCTGTGGCCAAAAGCTTATGTGTAAGTGTCTTTCAATTGTATCTGCCTGCAGCTTAATGTGCCATCTTTACAGTAAGTAGCAATCTACCTTTCCCTACATTGTTAAGTAAACTGTTTATTATTTCAAAAGTAAGTCCCAAAACTATTAATACATTTATCCCACTGTGAGATAAATGGTTACTACCTTCACTGGAAAATGTTTATGATTGCCTATGGAAGTACAATTGACCCAGATGTGCACCTCTTCATCCAAAGCAAACTTATGGCAATAAATGTCTTCCTTCAAGAATCCAAAAATATGGATATCTCATGGGGAGAGATCGGGACTGTATGGAAGTTGTGTAAGGGCTTCCTAGCAAAACGTTATTATAATCATGGCAAAATGTGGCTGGACACTATCCTGCAGCAGAATGATGCCATCTGTCAACATTCCTGAGCATTGTACTTGATGGCACACTTCAGTATTTGCAAAGTGTCCTCGTACCGTTATGCGTTAATTGTGACACCCTGTTCCAGGAAGTCAATGGACAGTGGACTCTTGCAGTCAAAGAAAAAGGTCAACATGACTCTCATCAAGCTGATGTGCACAGCGTTGGGTTTTTTCACTGGAGATGAATGCATTTGCCACCTTGTTGGCTCTGACACTTGCTCTGCTGTTCAAAATGCTGACACCATGTTCCATATTTCATGAAAATATAGGGGCAGGAAATTATATCTCCCTCATGATACCATTCCAGGTGTTGCAGTGATGTCAGCACTCTGTTCAACATTTGCTCCTCTGGCGGTTTGTGGGAAAACCAATGCACACAAATTTTCTGGAACTTCAGATACTCAGTCACGAAGATGTGACACCTCCCCTTCTCAGATTTGTTTATTCCATGCAGACACATGCACGTGTGACGTGCTGTGTTCTGTGTTCACTATGACTGGAACCCAACAAGAGATGAATTTCTTCTTACCATTGACATCTCTCATTTCTGATAGCAGCATCCATCACAACAATGATAGAAGGGTTAACTACATGAAGAGCTTGTCTCGGCTGACTGCTGCCTTACAGTGACACCTCCCCTTCTCAGATTTGTTTATTCTGTGCAGACACATGCACATGTGACATGCTGTGTTCTGTGTTCACTATATGCAGCAGATATTCAGGCACAAATTTCACTTCCTGACACACTTTCTGCTGGCAGAAATTGCATTACATCTTTCTGTTCCTCTTTCTCAGCCACCATAGGGAAGTCAGATGCACACATGACTTGCTGATCACATGCTGGGCATGTCTAAGACACAAATGGTACAGCAATGAATGTTCATGCTGTTACTTCCTCATTCCCAGTAGAGGACACTTCTACAGATACACTATGTGCATTACCAATGTCCCCACTATGCTCGTTAAATAGTGTGGCCCCTTCTCATTTGACAACCCCTTATACGTGGTCAAGGTACATTAATGTGACCACCTGTCAAAAGTCTTACTAACCATCCTTGCACTGAAGACATGCAGAATGAGAGTTCGTGAGGCTCTGAAAAGTACCAACAATATTGCGGAGCTATGCTGACTCCACTGCCATGGCCAGCTGCACTAGGTTTCTCAGATGAGGATAAATGAAGCAAACAGTTCAATTGAGGTGGTCCCGCAGATTCTCGATTGGCTGTAAGCCCATGGTGTTTGATGGCCAGGGTAGTATGGTAAACACATCCTGGTGCTCTTTGAACCATGCACATACAATGCCAACTGTGTGATGCATTGCATTGTCCTACTGACAAATTCCATCAAGCTGATGAAAAAGCAAACTGCTTGTAAGGGTGCACATGGTCACCAAGGTTAGATGCATTCTTGTGTTGATCCATTGTGCCTTCCAGGATGATGAAATCACCCACAGAATACCATGAAAACATTCCCAGATCATAACGCTCCCTCCTCCAGCACAGACACTTCTGATAGCTGTTGCAGGACTACTCACATGAATGGCCATAATTCTGATGGAGCATTCATCTGTAAAGGCCACCTGTCATTACTCAGTGGGTGTTCAGATGTCGCGTTGCAAAGCAAATTGGAACTGTCCATACCAGTGAGCTACAGTCAATGTGGGTGTATGGTGCACCTGCTGCAGAGGCCAATATGCAGGAATGTTCACTGAATGGTCATTGAGGAGACACTATGTGTAGCCCTTGTTTCGTCTGGATGGTCAGTTGTTCAACAGTTGCACATCTATTTGCGTAGTTCACATCCCCCAACTATTGTTCACCGCAGTCATCTGTGGACACAGTTGCCCTGGTGCTGGTTAAGGATAATGCCATTTTGCCATGCACAGTTTACTTTAATCACACCAGCATGCAAACAGTTTACAAAGGTAGCTGTTTTGGAAATGATCCCACTCTTCATGGAAGCCAAACATCATGCCATTTTGGACATAAATTGCTCTGTTTCCTCGTTATGACAATGAAACTGCATCAATTTCCATGTCCCCCACCACAATTTTTTATGCCCTCCACTTCTAATGCTGCCACCCACCATCTGTGAATGGTTATTGGACATTGATGTCAATCATAGCTGGTGTTCACATTAGTGTGACTGGTCCATGTACTACCACCTCCTGTGTGTAGCTCCTGTAGGTATCAAGAAGACAAGATTAGACTAATTAAAGTGCACACAGACACATTTACATAATCATTCCTCCCATGCTCCATATGTGATTGGAACAGGAAGAATTCCTAATAAGCACTACAATGGGAAGTACCCTCTGACATCCCTTCACAGTGTTTTGCAAAGTATGGATGTATATGTAGTTTTTTAAGAGAAACTTTCATTGTTGGGAGTCTCAAAGTAACATTTAGTATTGCATTTGCTGGCCTAATTCCTGCGTACAGTGAACTCTTGCTACACAGTGCTGTCCTGTGACTATCAATATGGTATTTATCTTTGTTTTTTTGTCTTATTTTTGGATAGATTAAGGTTTATGATTCATACAATCTTGTCACTGATTAAGGTACTCTTAGCAAATACATACTAATCAAAGTTAAAATACTAGCTTTTGTGGATAAACTTTAGCAAGACTCTTTACGTCCAGCATTTTAAAAAAAATAAAATTATTAGACATCCAGCACACATAAATACTCAACTTGATGTAAGTGTGTCAGGTCCAGATTGATTGTTGCTAATAACACCATAATATTGAAACTTTTAGTTTTATTCTCTTCAAATACAAGTCAGACACAGATGTTGTATGTGAACCAAACTTAGATCCATCAACGCAGCTGCCTCTACTGCATTCCAATTTATAATGTACAGTAATTAGGTATAAATGCTACATTGTTGATTAGTTCAGTTGTGATTAATTTTAATCCTGTAAGTCAATTTGCAATGCCTTTTTTATGTTTTAAAATTTTTTCTATTTTAATCTAATTCAAAGATATTTTGACATTCAGAAACATTTTGTGATTCCTTATTACAATTTGAAATTTACTTATTTGAGACACACATAGCATTACATTAATGATTTCTTTATCAAATTTGAATTTTAATGTTTCCCTTTACGTATAGAGTAATTATTGATCCATTAATAACTGTATATGCTTTCATTTATAAAATACAGCACTGTAAATAAATAAATAATTCAGTTTCATTACATTGGACAATGAATTACCATTGAATCAATATGAAGTACAGTTTCATTTAATGGAAATAACCCCTGAACATTTTAACCACTTACTAAATTGCCTATTGAATCCTGATAGTAACAACATAAGATACTGGAATACAAGGCGATCATGTGCTTCACTAGTCCAAGTATAGTGTATTTCAACAATCCTTGGCTGAGCCAGTTAAATTTCAAGTGCCACAGGTGATTCTTACAGCTCTTTTCTCTGGGACTAGTAGTCTATTTAACTTGTCTTGTTGCACCCCATATTTCCAAATTTCTGTTCCATGATTAATATTTGGAGAAAATAATGAATATGTTGTCTCTTTTCAGTTTTCAGCTAATATACACTGCCTGACAGAAAAGTGAACCATCCAGTAGGCTTGGTCAGATGTCAAAGTAACTTTGGTACACACTGTGATGGGGTAGGTAAATGATTATAGTGTCACAATTCTCTGTGACACGTAGAATGACCAACAGAGTGCATCAGCATTAGTCATTTTTTGTGTTATTACCACACCTGGTAAGGTGTAAAAGAAGTGTGAACAGCATCAGATGTTGAGCAATCACTGTGACGGACATGGATATGCCATGTACTCATGTGAGACAATGTTATCACCTGAGAGAGCTTGAAAGGGTCACAATGTGGGTCTCCACTTGGTCAGCTGCTGAAATAGTGCAATATCTAGATCTCTGGGGTATTTTGATGTGACAGTGTCCCAATGTTGGGACTGCATGGGAAAATGAGTGTAGGCATACTTATTATGAAGCCTCTAGCTGACCATGTCTGACCACCCCAAGAGGTGATTACCATGTTGTGCACTAAGCACATTGTAATTGCTTTGCTTCTGCACCTACTGTCTGATAACTAGTAACGAACACATAGAAATATTCTGTGTTGTTCTACATCATTGGGCAGAGGTTAGGACGGCTGGACTTGGGAATTACCCTCCAATGTGTAGACTACTGCAACACAGACAGCTGTATCTGGACTGGAGCCGTGAGTAGTAAGCAGATGAATGGCATCATGTTATGTTCACTGATGTTTTGTGGTTCTGCATTACCTCAGAAGACAATTATTGGTGAGTATGGTGGCAGCCTTTGGAGATGTCCCTGTCTTCCAGTGTTTCAGAGAGGTGCAGTGATGTTACTCCTTTACGCCTTGTCACATGGTGTGAGGAGTCATTGGGTATGACGTAGGTCACAGCAGGTGGTGATTCAGGCAACTCTGATGGCACATGGACACCTTGTGTCCATGTGTCTTAACTCTTGTGTGACTCTATCATGGGGCTTTTTTCAGATTGCTAATGCTTGTTCACATGTGGTACATATATTTATGAACTGTGTACATATTGTTGAGGTATGTGGCAAGCAAGATCCTCACATCTGTCCCAACAGAACATGTTTGGAACCAAATTGGATGTCAGTCCATCCCAGTGCCAGTGTCCAGTATACCAAGGACCTGTTAGAATAGTTGTGGGCCATATTATTTCAGGAGGGCGTAAAATGGCTTTATGACACCCGTCTAAGCAGAATGAGGGCAGGCATCCAGGTCTGAGGGGCTGCAATGTCAAGCTGGAAGGTGGACTAATAATGCCAAGTCCTTTGTAAACATAACTCGATTTTTTTTATCAATGAAATAACATCAGCCATCCATGAAATTTCATTTATTATCCTCTTCCCCTTCTTGGTGCTTCACTTTTTTTGTTGGGCAGTGTATTTAATGCAAATATGATCTTAGATGTTTTTCCCAAGTAATCTACATAAAAGTCTCATTGCAGGTTGTCTTAAATATTTATTCAAACAAATTTTACAATGAGTTTCTTTTTTAAAATTGTGTTGTCCATGTTTATTTTTCATGTCAGTGTAATTTTTCTGTCTTATGTTAAATTCTGTGGTTGATGTTTTGATGGTTATCAAACTGATGGAGTTCATTAAAGTATTGCACAGTTTAATTTGCAGTGTTGTTATAGTAGATCGCTAATTCATCATAGACTTTGCATGTACAACAAATGTATAATATGCATACAGACTGACTTTGGAACTAAGAGATTGGTTTTTAATATAATTTAGGTATGATTTTAGAAGCAGAGAACTCCCCATTACAGAACCTTGCAGCATACCATATCTGATGTCAATAATTTCAGAGCTATGTACACCTCTTGTTATTCTTTGAATTACAAACTTCATCCTGTAATGGAATTGGATAGATAAAGAATCTACTCACCAAGCAATGGCAGAACAACACACATGTAAAAGAAGGTATAATTTATGCAAGCTGTCAGAGCCAGGTGCTCCTTCTTCTCGCAGAAGGGATGAAGGGGAAGGAAGAGGGGTGAAGGGAAAGGAACTGGAGAGGTTTAGCAAAAGGGGTGGAATTTGGAAAAGTGGCCCAGAACCCCAGGTCATGGGAGACTTACTGGACAGGATCCCTACCTCGCCAATGAGGACCAACCATTCCACAAGAGTATCAACAGCTTACACTCTGATCTGACACAGCATCCTTGGCATCAGCGAGTCTGCTGTTGGATTTGGCAGATTTATCTCTGAATCACGTAGACTCTGGCCATGGTAGAAGACACAGCAACAAATTGTATTCTGGTTAATAACTGGAATAATCTTGAATACTGTTTTATTGCCTATTATGGAATCGCAAGGTCCTCGGTCTGGAGCCTGACAAAACAGTAGGGTTTTCCAGCCTGGCAGTGGCTAACCCCTACAATACTTTCCAACCATGACCTCACCTTATTAAGAGGAACCATAGTAGACTGTAATACAATACCAAAACTGTTCATATGCTCATTTGGATTCAACCTGAAGGGTATAATTTAACAATAAAATGAACAGACTCTTTAATACGAGTCTCAGTTTTTCCTGTAAATGGCTGTAGGAGACTGTCTGAGTGCTTGGCACTCCCATGTGTGAGACAATCAGTAACACTAACAATGGGGCTTACTGGAACATTATTCTCGTGAATTTTTGTTAAATCGTACAATCTCAGTGGTGATGCTTTTGATTTGATGAGATCATTCTTGTCAATGGGAGAAATCAAAGAGGCCTTTGGTTTATTCGTTATCTTCAGGATAGAAATTGTAGGATCTTTGTATCTTCTTGGTTCTAATATGTCATGAATTATGCTGTGGTAGTCTTCTTTATTCATTACCATTGTAGCATTGCCTTCATGTGCTGGAAGAATTTTAACATAATTTAAATATTAGAGAGCTTTCATCTCACCTTTCATTAAGTACTGATAGGTGGTTTGCTCCTAACCAATATCCCAACTAATTCTATGCATATTTTGTCAGCAGCTGGTGTAATTAAGAAACAGATTCCAGTTTTGATATTAGCAACGATGTCTTCCATTGGTATCCTTTGGCAAACATATCTATTTCATTCTTAGACAGAAGCCTGTCAAGACATATTAATAACAGTATGACTCATACCTGAAGATAGGAAAGCTACCCTCTTTTTTTGTTTTGCAATCTATCAGATTTCTCCTTCTGTGTGTTATCTCATACTACGGAATCTAAGTAGGGAACTATGTGGTTGCACCATCTAGAATACAAGTGGAAGATTAAATCCGCTGATGAAATAAGCATAGAATCAGTCTGGATATTGCTTAGGAGCAAACCACCTTCGATAACTTAATGAAAGGTGAGATGAGAACTCTCTGAGATATAAATTCAGATAAAGTCATTCTAACTCTTCCAGCATATAAAGGCAATGTTACAGTGGTACTGAAGAAAGAAGACTACCACAGTGTAATTTGAGACATATTAGAAGCAGAGCACTTAAGAGAGATCCCACAATGTTGTTGTTCTTAGGATAACAAATAAGCTTATAAAGGCCTCTTTGATTTCTCTCATTGACCAGAAGGTTCTAATCAGAAGCACTGCTGTGAAGACTGTGTGATTACCAAAAATTCAGAAGCATGGCATTCCATTAAGACCAATTGTTAGTGCCATTGATTGTCTGACCTAGAGAACTGCCAAATGCTTAGCTAGCTTCCTACAGCCATTTATAGAAAAAACTGAGACACATATTAAAGATTCTGGCCATTTTATCAAAAAATAAAAATCTTTCATATTAAATCCAAGTGATGTTATGGTAAGTTTTGATGCATCACTTTTTACCATGGTTCCTCTTTTTTTATTTATTTTATTTGGTATGCGTATTCCATGGATCTGTACATGCAAGTGTTTCGCCTGGATGTGGAATGTGTCAATAGAATTGTAGAAATACAATTAATGCTACAGAATAGTAATATAATACAATGATATAGATATTAATAAGTATCACTTTTTCTCATTTACAAGCTGTCATTTATCTAGTATAGCAATTCACACTATAACATTATAATGATAATGTTAACACTATAACATTAACATAATATTGTATCATCCATCTAATAATTAAGAGAATAAATACATCTATTATTAAGGGAGTGCATTATTTCTGGAAAAGAATTCATCTAAGGAGTACAGTGGATGGTCAAGAAGGTATTTTTTTAACGTACCTTTGAACAGTGTTTCATTTTCTCCTGTACATTTAATATAATTAGGCAATGCATTAAAAGTCTTTATAGCAGCATACTTTACTCCCTTCTGTACAAGTGATAAATTGTTTAGTTCGACATGTAGATCATCTGATTTGATTTGATTTTTTATTGGTCCAGTTTTATCATACAGCAGAAATTGTACCTCTAGTATTGTAGTTATGGTATGAACAATTTGTTTCATACTGAGCATAGTATTTATTAACAACATTCATCAGAGAGTATATGTACTTACATGTTGTAGTCAGTATACCTAACTGTGTGAAAAGTTTTCTATATGAGGTTCGTGGAGGAACCCCACACATGATTCTGACTGCTCTCTGCTGAGCAGTTAAGATTTTTTTTGAGGCTGTTGAATTGCCCCAGAAGATTATTCCATAACTCATTAATGAGTGAAAGTATCCAAAGTAAGCTGATTTTAAAATGTTGATGTTCCCAAAATGAGTAATGATTCTTAAAGCAAAAGTTGCTGATGAAAGCCTTTTTAGAGTAAGGGACACATTCTGTTCCCAGATGAGCCCACTGTCAATGTGAACCCCTAGGAATTTAGTGGAGTGCACCTGTTCTAGTTCCTGGTTGTCATGAGCAATTAGTATATTTTCTGGAGTCTTTATTTTTTGTGTGGAACTGTCTAAAATTAGTTTTTTAATATTAACTGAAAGAGAATTAATTGAAAACCAAGCTGTAACTTCTCTGAGTATATCATTAACATCAGTCTCCAGATCAGCAGTACACTTACCATCTACTGCAATGCTTGTATCGTCAGCAAACATTGTGAATTCACAATTTTTACTAATGGACAGGGGTAAATCATTAACATATATTAAAAACAGCAAGAGTCCAAGGACAGATCCCTGGGGAACTCCATGCTGTGTTTTTCTCCATTCAGAATCCACTACATCAGAAGATCCTTTGCTGCAGCCAATTAGAACCACCTTTTGTTTCCTGTCTTCAAGATATGATTTTAGCCAGTTACCTAAGGCCCTTTGATTCTGTAATGATAGGCCTTCTCCAAGGGTATCTTATGGTTTACACAATCAAAGGCCCTGGAAAGATCACAGAAGACACTAACTGGATCACAGAAGACACTAACTGGTGACTTATTACTATTAATAGACTCCAAGACATCATTTGTGAGTGAGTATATGGCACGCTCTGTGGAAACCCCTGTCTGAAAAACAAACTGTCTATGGTTAATAATATTAAGTAATAATATTAAGTTTATGAAAATGTGCCACAATCCTGTTATATACTACCGTTTCTAGAACCTCTGAAAACGTTGTTAAGAGAGAGACAGGACAATAATTTTTGGCATCTGTAACATTGCCAGGCTTGAAAAGACATCTCACAATGGCAGATTTCATTCTCTCTGGAAAAACTCCCTCATAAAGAGATGTGTTGCAAATGTGAGCAAGTACTACACTTACATCATTAATACAGGCTTTCAACAGTTTGCTAGGGATGTTATCTATACCTGAATGTCCTTTACTTTTCAATGAGTGAATTATTTTTTATTTCAGTAACAGTTATGGGTGGTACATTTATAGCATTAAAACTTCGTGGGAGGTTAAGTTTCAGAATATGTGCATCTTCCCTTAGGTCACCACTCCAACCTATTTGAGAATGACAGTTAGAAAGTGGTTGTTAAATGTGTCTGCTATCTGTTAGCAGTTATTTCCAAATTGTTAATTTTTGGGACAGCAGATTTTACATTGTCAGATGGTGCAGTACCTGTTTCCCTCTTTATTACATTCCAAATCGTTCTGATTTTATTAATTGAACAGTTAATTTCAGATTCTATGCACATACCTTTAGATTTTTTAATGACTTTAGTTAAAATTTTACAGTATGTCCTATAATAGTTCATGCGGTGGGGATTATTTCATTGTCTAGATATTATATACAGTTCTCTTGTTCTCTGGCATTATATTTTTATGCCCTTGGTGAGCCATGGTTTTTTGCTTGATTGCCTGTTCTGTAGTCTGCAGACCTTTTTTGGAAATACACTTTCAAATATACCTTATAATTCATCAGTAAATAAATTATATTTTGTATTAGTGTCATTTGCAAGATAAATGTACCTCCAGTCAGTCTCCCACATGCAAAATTTGAAGTTTTGGATATTTTCCTCATTCATGTTTCTAATGGTTTTCCACTGTGCACCAGCTTTGCTCTGATGTTTATTAAAGTTGTCAATTGTGAGTATTTGCCGACAGAGAGACCATTTATGACTTTTTCAACTTTGATGTGATGAGTTCTACTCATATCTACAAAGATATTTTCTATTAGAGTGCTGGAACTGGCAGTAGTTCTTGTGGGAAAACTGACAGTGGAGACAAGATTGTAGGTATGCATTAATTTTGAAATCTCTATCTTAGAAGATGAGCATTCTAGGAAATCTATATTAAAATCTCCAGTCACTATGATGTTCCCATTTTTCCTTGTGAGATACAATAGCACAGAGTCTAATTGTTTCATGAATACTTTAAAATTACCAGATGGAGCCCTGTATACCACTAAGATTGCCAGTTTCTTGTTAGCTTCTACTATTTCTGTGACACATGCCTCAAAGTGTTTCTCTACACAATGTTTCTCTACATCTGTTATATTAAAGGACATGCTGTTTTTCACATAAATAACTGTCCCACCTTTTCACATATGCTTTCTACAAAATGAGGTAGCTAATGCATAGTTTGAAATATTGAGCATTTCGATGCCAACCGTGACATGGTGTTCTGTCAGACACAGAATATGAGCACAATTTGTGCCTGTTGGTTCATCAATATTTACAATAAAGTGGTCTAACTTACAGAGCAGGCTTTGAATATTTTGGTGAAAAATTTTGAGCTTATTTTTAATTACACAATTGGTTGTGGTGCTGCCACTGTTGGGACTGAGTTTTATTTCTTTTGACATACCAGTATTGCAGGAACAGTTTTCTGCAGGTAAGGGGGAGCTGTTGTGCTGGTAACACCCAAATTTGTTGCAATTAACTGCATTACTTACATTCTGACTGGAACCTTCCCCCTTCTGCCTCAGTACCATAAAAAATCCATATTTGCAGCTGAGGACTTTCTTGATCTGAGGCACATCCTATGTGGAGCAGCTGCAGTCACTACTGTGCTCCTTTTTGCCATAGAGGGTGGATCTTCTGTTGGTGAGGTTTCTACTCTGTCAGCTGGTACACTTGATCCTGTGGGGGTTGGTGTTGCTGTTTCTGCTATTGATGACCATTCTTCCTCCTTAAATGCTGCTGCTGCTTCACAAGTTGGTAGTGGACTAACTTTTACCACTTGAGTTGTAACTGCTGGTGCTGTCTTGCTTTTGTATAGAAGAACTGTTTGTGTTGATTTTCATACAGGTGCTGCTGCATATGAATTCTCCTCTTCAGCTGTTTCACTAATTTTGAACGAGTATTTTGTCGTCACTGTCTGTATTTCTTCCAGTGGTACAGTTTCAATGGGCACAGGTGCTTTTAGTGTGATTAGAGGAGTGGTGTTTTCAAATAATTTGAATGTTTGTGCTAATAGTGCTTTAGCAAGTACACGTTTTCCTAGCCCGTTGCTGTGCATTCCATGTTGAGTAAACTGGTTTCTCTCTTCGGAAGTACTGTCCAAAAACTTCACGTCCTTGAATGCTTTGTGTACCTTTTGAAATGTTCTGTTTGTGAATTTGATTTCATTATTTACACATGAACTGTTTATTAGGTCATGTCTGTGTGGGATGCTAATGACAATTGTTTTTCTTGGCGAGATTCTTTCCAGTGCATTCGCAATGCTGTGATTGCATTTTTTGACTCATTTTTATAAACATTGTTAGGTCCAGCAATAATTACACAAACATCATTTGGTTGAGGGTTTAAATCTTTAATTATTTGCTGGAAAGGGGCCCCAGGTTTTACTGTGGCAGTAACGGAAAATTTAGATTGCATATTCATAAGAATAGTAGCTAAATCTCATCCATGACTGTCTGCAAAGATACAAACTTCTGGTTTTGTTTCATCTTCTCTCAATAATTTCATTTGTCAGAGTTTCTCTAGTGTAATGGGTTCAAATGAGTTTCTCATAACTATAGCAGATATTTGAGCACATTGACTTTCATTAACGGTTTCTTTGAGAGTGTTGTAGATTTCACTTTGTACATTTTTCACACAAGGATTAAAATCGACATTCAAAGAAATAATTAATGATTTGATGTCATTGATAATATATTTTTTAGCTATTGAGAGTTCTTCTTTCAGCACATCAGAGATGAGTTCTTCAGTACCAGCATTATACATCTTGATTGCACTTTTTCAACCACTGCACTGAATAAAGCCACATTCTCAATTCGGATTTATCACTCTTCTGTCCTTCATTCATTGTAGATGGATCCATAGATGTGAGAAAGAGTGCAAACGGATGCCACTGTGAACTCTGTTTTGGCAGACTATGCACTTTAAATTCTTAATGAAGTGAGATCACAGTTAGAAAGTATTTTCATAAAGGGTACAAATGATCTCTTTAAACATTGTCTCACATTAACTTACTTTCAGGGGACAGCAAATTCCATGAACAAACTGATTATGTTCCTGTGGGGAACCACTCAGCACAATTGGATTGGATTTTTATAGGGAAAAATTTGAAGAAGCATCCCTACAGATGAGGAAGAAGAAACCCTGAAGTTAGTTACAGTATATATACATTCTCATGCCAGAAACGTACATAGATGCACAGTTAACACATAATGTAGTCTTTGACCAAAATTTGGCCACTTCCAGTCCATTTTCTGTCACATGTTGGAGACTTCTGCAATACAGGAGGAAGGACAGAGTCGACCCTGAAGCATTTGCTGGACAGTCTTGACTTCTCCACAGTCAAACTTAATAATTGTTTTCTGTACTGTAGCCCCATCTTTCCAGTGTAAACCTTGATCTACCCACTCCTGATCTCAGCCTATTCAAAGATTTCCAGGTCATCCAGTCATTGACATATCCTGGTGGCAGAGTTTCAGTTACTCTTTTCCAGCCAGAGGGAAGGGAAGAATTCTCCCTCTACAGTTTCACCCTGGCATGTTCAGCAGTGATAGTACCTACCTTTGAGTTCTAAGGAAACTCTTCCTTGGCTTTATTCTCCATGAATGTGACTTATGCGTGTACAGGTGATGGACTCATTCTTGTTCCACTTTCCTTGGTTCCTTAAACATTTGGGAGGTGGTGCTTTTCCTGCAAGATGG
The DNA here is from genome assembly GCF_021461385.2 of Schistocerca piceifrons. Lineage (NCBI taxonomy): Eukaryota > Metazoa > Arthropoda > Insecta > Orthoptera > Acrididae > Schistocerca > Schistocerca piceifrons. The sequence continues at coordinate 1,019,275,774 of NC_060138.1, read as the reverse complement.
TAGATCCATTCAACTGGAGCAGATTTCAAATAACCTGTTCTGATTCTGCAAGTGTTGTTGAGAGCTATGTCTACCTGTTTGGCATGTGATGATTTATACCAAACAGGACAAAGATACTCTGCTACAGAATAGGCTAATGCAAGTGCAGAGGTTCAGATGGTTTCAGGTTGACTGCCCCACTGTGATCCAGCCAATGTTCTTATCAGATTGTTCCTGGTGGAAACTTTCAACTTGCTATTCATGCAATGTGTCATGAAAGTAAGAGATCTGTCCAGCATCACTCTTAGGTATTTTAGAGTGTAGCAATGTTGTAACTCAACTCCGGACCATACTATCATCAGCTTATGAGTAGCTTCGCTATTTATTTCTCAAATGTGATGATACTTTTGTTGTATGGACTCATGAAGAAAAAGAAACCCCAGAATTTCTAAATTTTCTAAATGACATTAAGTCTAATTTAAAGTCCAGTATGGAAAAACAGAAATAGGTCAAGTTCCATTTTTGGATGTGCAGATACTTAGAATACCTGACAGAACTTTGGGGCATTAAGTCTAGAGATAGTTCACTCACATGGATTGATATTCTCAGAGTAATTCCAATCACCATCAAAGGCAGAAAAGTGAATTTATCAAAACATAGGTGAATTAGGCTAACAGAATTAGTGAACCACAACACTTGGTGGATGAGGTTGATCATTTGAGAGCTGCATTCAGAAGGAAAATCTGACAAACAGATAAAGAGGGCAGTACAGTCAAAAGGCCTAGAGCTTCTAATAAAAAAACAAATCAACTAAAGGGAAAGTTTTCTTTCCATTTGTAAAAATTGTCACAGATGTCATCAGCAGAGCACTCTGAAAACATAGTATTGACACAGTGTTTAAACCAACTAGACAAGTTTAAGAATATTTGAAAACTGCAAAGGATCCACACCACCATTTGTCACAGCAGGAGAATATAAAACCCTTGCACTTTTGGCCAACTGCACATTGGAACTACGAAAAGAAGCATTAACACTAACCTCAAAGAATGTAGAGCAATTATCACCTGGACAATCATCGGTAATAGATCACTGAAATTGCCCAGAGAACTACCAAATTAATTTCTCTAATGTTGTGGATTTAGCAAGATCTAATCATTACTTTGCTGTGATGTGCAGAGAGGCCATAGAAATGCAAAAGCAAAAAACACAGAAAATAATTGTTTAAATTAGACAAGCTGTGTGCCTTAGTGCTAAACAAAACAGACCATGCCAACTCCTCCCCACTACAAGCTCCATAACATACGTTGTGCAACTCCACAATCTTAGGTAGTGATCTGATGACATCATTAACCAAATGTTGCGTGATTACATATGAAAAGCTCAGCTTGCTGTATTTGTTTGAGACTATAACTGCTTTCTGAGATGTTAAAGCTTCTGATGATGTTCCCAGCATTGGAAGATGAAACATTAGGCAGAGAGTTTTGCCTTGGCCTTGGCCTTGTGTTCATAAAACAAATATCAGTAGTAACACAAATACCAGCTGTGAAAGCCTGCATTCTATGATTATCATCCTCATCTTTAACCATTTTCTAGTTTCTTTGGTAAATTAATTTTCTAACTTACTCATTTAAATACATCTATTTCCTAAGAAAGCCCACTTCTTAGCCTATCTTAATCAGTGTCATATGCTGAGGGTGTATATCCTATGCTGTTCATATAACTTGACTTAAAAACGTTTCTCAACTAGTGATTTCCTCAAAATGATTCTTCTCACAGTAAAAATGAAAAAACCTTAAAAAACTTTCCAGACTTGAGAGCTTCTAATTATTACTACACATGCAGCCTATTGCTGATCAAATAAATTGTAAAATCTTGAACATGACTGGTTGTGGCAACTGCATAATGGAATCTTTGTGAGGATGAAGTGAAACATAGCCAATCAGTTGCAGCAATGAAACATTTATTCATAGCCATTCTTGTAGGTTCCTAAGACTGTAAAAGGTCTTCGGAAGGATCAGTGATTATGCTTCTTACATTATATTGTAAAGGTACATTCAAATTGTACCCATCAGGCACCAATGCAAGATAAAATTCACCTCCATAATAATAACACCATACAAATCATGCTGATCCTCATTACTAGTTACATTTGTGAAGTACTGTCTAACTAAATAGTTACATTTGTGAAGTACTGTCTGATGATGATCAGGATGATTTGTATGGTTTTACTATTGCAGAGGTAAATTTTGTCTTGCATTTATGCCTTATGGTGACAATTGTAACATATCTCCACAACATTATGTAAGCAGTGCAACTGTTGATCCTTCTGAAGAAGACATTTTTAAAGACATTGAAACTTAGGTCAAAGGTTTTGAACAAACCTTTTAGTTCTGCAACCGACTCCTTGTATTTCACTTTATCATTACAAATAAATTGTTCAAAAACTGGAAAATCCAGGATGGAATAATGACAATATTATGAAAAGATGGGTTGCCGCTAACCATATAGAGGAGGTGCTGAGTTGTAGACAGCAGCCAGAGACAGTGGTCATGTGTGTGTGAATTGTCCTTGCATGAATGTGTGTGTGTGTATGTGTTTCCTGTATTAGATGAAGGCCTTTTGGCTGAAATAAATTGTTTAGGTACACCAATGTGTGGCACCTGCTCACCAGAAATTTTGAAAAGTATTTCCACAATATAATTCATTGTGACAATATTATGAAAAGGAAAGTTGCTGCTCACCATATAGAAAGATGCTGAGTCACTGTTGGGCACAAGAAAAAGACTGCTACAAATAAGCTTCAGCTGCCAGAGACTGCAGTCATGTAGCATATACCAGTATTACATCAAATTTCTATAATTTTGTGCTCTGACAGCCATAAACAGATGCTTTTGCTGCAATACTTGATCTAGAACAAGGGCAGCAAGATGGTATCTGTGTGCACAGCATTTGTAACCTGAAAAAAAATCTACACTTTGGTTTTGTTGTGGTCAAGAATATCTTCAGAAATTTTACCAATTCACTAACCTCTAACTATAATTAGACTTTGATTAGTCTTCACAGTTCATTCAGTAAACACCCAGAAATAATTGCCAGTGCTCAAAACCAAATTTAAACTCTAACAGTCTAGGATTCATGAGCTGAACTTGTCTGAGCAAATCTCTTACTCACAGTTCCCCTTTCACCAATTCCCGTTTGAATAGAAATTTCTAGACATCTGTCTTGCTATCATTAGAGTTACTACTCTTTCTCCTCTTGCAATCAGAGCATCTGAAGTTACAGCTTGAAACCATTCCCACCCAATTGCACATTACCTTTTTCAACTTTGAAAATAAGTATATGGCGGGTGTTATACTTGTAACACAGAAAACACCATTTACTTTCACTATGTAATATTTTTATTGGCACAAGATAAATCAAAACACAAAGAAATAGTTTTCGACAATCATGGTAACAGTCATGATGAATGTCTCACACCAACTGGTCAACAACCAAAGTAAGTAAAACGAAGTACAAAAAAGCAAAGATATTAAGACCCCCCCCCCCCCCTCCCAAGGGGAGTGCGGAGCACATAGGAGGAGTGATGAGGAGTAAGTGATAAAAGGAAGGTAAACCTTTAAGGCATGACATAATCTTGAAGTCTGAGAGGCGGCCGTACGGTGTGGCCAGCACGGGTGATGGCAGTAGGGGTAGGAGGATTCAGGGAAGACGAAGGAGAAGGGGGGGTTACTCTTATAAATAAAACATTATTGGAGTCTACATAGGCTGAAATGTCATTTTATGAAGTACCAGGAGCCACATTGAAGCACTGTAATAGCTTAATGTCTTTCTGGTCAGATGGCACAGAATTGTTTTGAATTTCAAATAAAAAAAGAAAAGTGTCCACAAGTTGTATTTTTATAGAGTCCACATCATAGTCACTCAATTTCACTTGAAACACTAGTTCATTACTGCTGGCACTCGGAGGTGTGAAGTACAGAAGAGGGGGGCATTGACTTGCAGAGAGTGTTTGATTAGCTTGTGGAGAAGGGTTAGGATAGGCCTCTGAAGTTTCTTGCAAAACAAATTCATTATGGTGTATGTCGGTGTCGTTAAGGATCCATGCTGGTTTCAAGCGCTCAATGGACATGACAGAAGGTTTGTTCTTAAAGAGGATCGTATAAGTATTTTCAGAGTGTGACAAGACCCGGTATGGCCCAGTGTAGGGTGGAGCAAGGGGTGGACGCACGGCGTCTTCTCTAAGCATCACATACTTACGAGAACAGAGGTGTGGATGAATGAAAACCAGAGGGGTAGCATGTGATCGAGGTTGCGGAAAACATAACTTGGTGATACGCTGTCGAACCTGTCGTACCAACTCGGGAAGTTGATCCTTGGGAAGTAGAGGAGGATCATCAAGAAAATCTGCTGGCAGTGTGAGGTTTTCTCCATATACCATCTCAGCAACTGATGCTTTAAGGTCTTCTTTGAAAACCGTCCTCAAACCTAAAAGGACCCAGGGGAGTGCCTCAGTCCAAGAGGAAGAATGACACATGAGAGCGACCTTCAGGGTATGGTGCCATCGTTCTATTAGGCCATTAGATTGTGGGTGATAGGCTGTAGTTCTGAATTTGTTGATACCACACAGTTGACAGAGGCGATTAAACAGATTAGATTCAAATTGTCTCCCTTGGTCTGTGGTAAGTGAAGTAGGGCAACCAAAACGAGAAAGCCAATGGTGGACAAAAGCATTAGCTACAGTGTCGGCCGTAATGTCCACGATGGGGATAGCCTCGGCCCAACGTGTGGTACAATCTATCATGGTCAGTAAGTAACGGAAATTCTTAGATATCGGTAACGGACCGACGATGTCCAAATGGACATGACGGAATCTACCTGAGGGCACAGTAAATTTGCCTAATGGGGGCTTAGTATGTTTGTGTAATTTGGTTCTCTGGCAAGGTATGCATGCTCTTGCCCACCGATTACAATCTCTTTTTACATTAGGCCAAACGTATCTCTCTGTAATGAGGTGCATAGTCGCGCGAATGCTCGGGTGAGTGAGATTGTGGATTGTCAAAAACGTCTTTCCTAAGAGCTTTAGAGACTATAGGACAAGGATGACCTGTTTTAATGTCACAATACAAAGAGCAATCATCATTAGGGAAGGGAAGTAGAGCAATTTGTAAGGAAGTACCAGAGTCAGATAGAAGGTGCTGTATCTCTGGGTCGGATTGCTGGAGCTCGTGTAAGCAGTGAGGATCAATAGCTGTCTTCAGGGAGGACAGGCGTGACAGGTAGTCTGCTGCAACATTGTCATTACCCCTGATATATTGAAAGTCTGAAACATATTGTGATACCAAATCCATATGGTGGAACCTTCTGGGTAGTACATCTAATGCTGGTTTGCGGAGAGCCTCGACAAGGGGCTTGTGATCTGTGTAAACTGTCACAAGTCGGGCTTCAATATCTGTACGAAAGTACTTTACGGCCTCATAAATGGCGTAAAGTTCTCGATCAAATGTGGACCACTTTCTTTGCGTTTCAGTGAGCTTTTTTGAAAAGAAACGCAGGGGTGTAGTACCTGTTGGTAGGGTCTGTTGCAAAACTGTGCCAATGGCATTATCGCTAGCGTCTGTGGTTATTGTCAGGGAGGCGTCAGGGTGAGGGTGAGACAGGGTAATAGCATTCACCAAGGCGTACTTACGCGAGTTGAAGGCTCACTGCATTGTCTGATCCCATTCTATGTGTCTGTCACCTGTGGTATTCTTTCCCTTTAAGGCCTCAGTGAGAGGGGCTTGAAGAGATGCCGCATGTGGAATCTGGAGTCTAAAAGAATTTACCATTCCGAGGTATCTACGTAACTCTTTATAGGTTTGAGGGAGGGGAAGGTCAAGTATTTGTTGTACTCTATCTGAGGTGGGACGAATGCCCTCATTATTGACCAAATGTCCCAGGAAAATAACCTCTGGCTTCTCCAGTTGGGATTTGTCATGGTTAATCTCAACTCCGTGTCATGCCAATCTATCAAAAACCTGTTGGAGGTGTTGTTTGTGTTCCTCTGCAGTTGTGGAGAAAATAATAATGTCATCTAGATAGGCATAGCAAAAAGTAAGGCCATGTAGAATGGTGTCAATAAATCTTTGCCAGGTCTGAGCGGCATTCTTCAATCCATAAGGCATATACAAATATTCATATAGTACAAATGAGGTGATGATAGCGGTTTTGGGGATATATTCTGGGTGCATCAGAATCTGATGGTATGCCTTTATGCAGTCTAACACAGAGAAAAAATTGGCACCGAACATGGATTGTGAAAAATCGTGGAGGTGTGGGACAGGGTAGTTATCAAGTATTGTTCTGGCATTCAAACGCCTATAGTCTCCACAGAGTCGAAAGGAATTGTCGTTTTTGGGAATGACATGTATTGGGGAAGACCACGCACTGTCCAAGAGGTGGACTATACCCAAGCGCAAAAGTTCATTAATACATTCTTTGGCAGCGGTAAGTTTTTTTGCATTGAGGCGTTGGGGGCGAGAACGGACAGGCGGTCCCTCAGTTGTGTTAAGCCTGTGACAGACGCCCGTAGTAATGACCTTGATGCTGTGAATAGGTGTGGCCAAAATACTTGGATGGATGCAGGAAGGAGCGACGTTATCGTCGGTGTGCGGTAAGTATGAAAGGGAACTAACCTGAAACACGTTATCATTGAAGGGTAGTTCAGTAACAGCTGCAGTGTTGTCCGCTGAGCTGCGCTGTGCGACAGCCGGCAGGGTTCCATTGACTATTGTGTTACTGCACAAAGGAATCATTGCGCGTGCATGCGCAGCGTCGCCTGTAACAGCTGTCGCCTCTGTGTTTTGATGAAAGACGGACGGTGAAACGCAGGGTGGGGGGTTGCTGGGTGGTTGCAGTCTTCGCTGTCCGGGCCACGGCAGGCGCTGCTGTGGCTGCGTATAAACAGCGGTGCGGTATGCAGGTCCCATGTAGTTTCGTGTGTGTTATTACTTTTAATCTTGATCTCCTCTCTAAACCCACGCAATTCATTAGTCAGGGCATAACAACATTGAAGTAGCTTTGCCTTGTCTTCGGATAGTTGGTCGATTTCAAGACATTGTGTAACTAAGTTCACTATGGCAGCTTTGACCTCCTCAGATAGAATAGAAACTGTCTCTTTATCTTGTTGACAGGACGTATTCGAGCTGCATTCTGTCGGCGTGGATGGGGAAAATCTCGCCAAAAATTTTTGTTTAAAATCCACTGAGCAGAGGGCAGGTGTAATTAAGTCCAAAGAAAACTTATGAGCAGTTAAGAAGTCCAATCCTAATACTGGCTCATTGATTTCTACTACCGAAAATGTCCATTCACAATTATGTGTATCATCGAAGTAAATGCGAAGTTGCGTTACACCATAAACCTTTAATGAGGAATTGTTGGCTGCTCTGATTTGGTGAGGCGAATGCTTGATCGTAGAAGTGACCATTGAACGTGGAACGATACTCACATCAGCACCAGTGTCCACTAAAAACCAGTTCTGAGAAGCTATATCCTGGATATACAAATGTCTGAGAGAATAATTCAGAAGTACTAGCCTGTGATCTGTTAGGCGACTTGACGTCACAGTGCAGACCGGTGCGCCTATAGTGGCCCACCGTACATGTTTGGGTGCATTTCACAGGGTGAGCAGCAATTCCTGGCTGTATTACCGTAAACGGAGTGATACCAGCAGAGAGGATAAACTTGCTGATCCTGTGTTGTTACCGAGTGAAGGACGTCACTTGAAGCTGTGGTATGGGATGGTGAAGGACGGTGTGGAATATGGTGCTCAGCCAGGGTACTCTGTCTGTTGTTTTGGAAAGATCGGCCTCTGCCACGCGAGGGAGGCATAATATCAAGGGGAACACATGTAGATAACTTTCTTCTGTTAATCATCTTACATGCGGCGTCGGCCAGCAATAATTTCGCATGTAAAGGTTCCTGGTCTTGTGATAGGAGCTGCGGTTGGATAGTTTGCGGCAGCTTTGCAACCCAGAAAGAAAGTAAAGCTTCATCTGGCATAGTTTTGCTATTGAAGACTGCTCTGATACGTCACCACAGTTGTGAAGGAGTCAAGTCTTTGAGATGTACATCTTGCAGTATGTATAAAACAGGCTCTTGCGTAGTCTAAGCTAGACATTCGCAGATCTGTTGTTTTGCCAGTGCGTAACGATTTGCGGGGTCCGCTGACAGCACTAAGTCCTGTACCCACTCAGCGTGGTCCTCTAGGGCATTAATAAGCACAATAAATTTAGCACTGTCTGAATCAATGTTTAGGGCAGTGAATATAGTCTCTGCCAAAATAAACCACGAATGCGGATTGTCCATCGTGAACCTTGGTAATTTAGGAATTTTCTCACTCTTGTGTTGTGGATGTAACAGATTTGATAGCACAGTGGACAGGAGTGGCGGAGTGTTTATGAAGCTTTCACTCGCGGCGGCTGGTTTAAACACGGCTGGCGTGGGACGTGCGGCAGGCGCAGCTGGGGCTGCCGAATCAATTGGGGCAGGATGACTGCCCAACCAGTAATTGTTGTCACTGAAATTTGTACCCATCTGTTTTTGTAGTGAATCTTGTAGTGGGTGGGGAGATAATGTGTCCAAAACCGATTTATCAGCAATATATGGGGAGCTCCAAGTGATCTGTGGACTCAAAAAGTCTGTGAGGTTCATAGTGTTGGGGAACTGTTGCACACTACATGTCACAAGAGGTTGTACATATGACACACTGTGAGCCACAAATTGAGGCACTACACTCATGATTGGTTTGTTATAGATGAACATAGAAAAAGATTTCATAGCAGGTGACATCACTGACGATGTTGAAAGAGTCCACAACGACATTGTTGATGACGGAAAAAACTCCTCGGCGTTGTACTTATCTTCCCATTTTATCCCAGTTGCTGGTGGTGTTGTGCGTAGGAAACCATGGAAAGACAGTGTAGAGGTACCATTAGTATCATGTTGTAGTCCGAAAGGAGCGGAAGGTGAGCGATGTGGAGACGTCAAAGTAAAAGGCCACATTATCGAATCAGACGTATGTTCCGCGTTGGAGGTCACCAGTATGGCGGGTGTTAAACTTATAACACAGAAAACACTATTTACTTTCACTATGTAGTATTTTTATTGGCACAAGATAAATCAAAACACAAATAAATAGTTTTCGACAATCACGGTAACAGTTATGCCGAATGTCTCACACCAACTGGTCAACAACCAAAGTAGGTAAAATGAAGTACAAAAAAGCAAAGATATTAATATTTTCTGGCAGTTCTGCCACAAGTACGTAGAATAATGCACAATTGAAACACATTAGTTCATAATGTCTTTTAGCAGATTCATTGTTATTATGGGGAATTTTATACTCAGAGGTAAAGAAAGTGGTCACAACTGAATACTGAATATGTTGTACAGTCACCTTTTACTTCTGATCTCTGTAGAAAAAGACCTCATTGTCCAGGGGAGCTGGCCTTGAAATGTATGCAAATGAAGTCATTTATTTGATGATTAATCAAGATTTATTTTCCTTGATGTCTCGGTTTAAAAAAAAAAACCTCGTTTAAAAGAAAGTTACATTTTTCAAAATAGCAAGAGATAAGTATACAAACAATTTCACAGTTATACACCAAAAAATTCTGAATAATAACTTCATAGTACTACTCAGACAAAGAAAATCTGAAGAGATGAAGGACTATGCTCCAACATGCATTTAAATGACAAATGACATGTATGTTGCAAGTTAAGCACCTAAGAACAAACTGAACTAATCACTTTGGATCTGGTGCAATACAATATTTATAAATTAAGGATGTCTGCCAAAATATTCTGGATGTTTCAAATGTAATTTTAATTATTTTACTTATATCCAGTTTCTTCATGGTATAATTTATATATGTTAAATAATTATGATCTAGAGATAGAATGTTCCAGACTTTTGCTTACATTTTGCATTTTAATGATTTTACATTAAATAAAATATATATTCTGCAAAGCTAACTACTTTTTCATAATCAAAAGGCAACTATTTAAAAAATGAATAATAAGTTGTAATCTCAAAAAGATTAAATAAAATATCAAGATTTTACAAGTTTTGGTGACATTGCTATTACTTAAATAAATTAAATATTGGGAAGACACCATGTTTCTAATGTCCATTCATGTTCAAAATTAAGTTCTCATCTATGCTTTTCTATTTTAAAGTGAAAGTAATAGGATGACTATTTTGTGGAATGTTATGTTTACTTATTGAGACTGGCAGGAATATTCTAATTACTCATAAGCAGTAAGTATAATTATTGTTGTTGTAAAAGCTCCACTGAACTAAGCATGTTTAAAACTAAAATGGTAGTCAACATTTAAAATCTAAAAGTGATATCGAACAGTTCACTTTGTCAAACTGGCCTTTATCTTGGTCCCTTAAAAATTCACTTTCTCTTTTACTCCTAAGCAGATCTAATACATTTACCTGGACACCAACAAAATACTCTACCACTAGATACCAGTGTTGCCAACCCATATGTTAGAAACATCACAAAACTCATTAGGTTACTAACAAGCAGTAACTCTTCTGGACATGATGGTAACTCAGCAAAGTACCAAAGTCATGGCCTCATGTAGTAGTACTACCCTTTAGTTACCTTTGTAACCAGTTGGCAAGTCAAAATGTATTTCCTGACAATGTGAAGTTTGCAGTCGCAAAACCAATATAGAAAGGTGGCTATGGGCAACTGATCTCTAATTATAGACCAATCTCTTTTTTGTACCATGATCTGAAACATTTTTGCAGAGACAGCTTACAACAGAATCCTGAGCCATCTTTCTGAGAATAACGTTATAGCAACAATTCTGTTTGACTATCTTAAAGGCTTATCTACTGATAAGGCAATATATGATCTCATGAATGCAATAATAGTAGAAATAAGCAATAGTAATTACCCTTCTGGCATATTTGAAGGACTTTGACTGAGTATGTCATGCTAGGGAAACTGAAATGGTATGGCATTCAATATGTTCTCTTGCATGGAAGGAGTTATTCCATAACAATAAAAAACAAAGGGTCACATTAGAAAATAATAATATTAAGTGCAGAGTAGGGCATCATTACATATGGTGTGCTGAAAGTTTTAGTGCTTAGCTCCCTTATGACTTGGTTTACATATATGATGTATATAGGAGATTGGATGACTCTTCAGAAATTGTGATGTTTGTTGATGACAGAAATGTATTGATAAAGTGGCCTAATACATTAAAACCAGACACAATCAGGAGGGTAATGAAAGCCACTTCACACTTAAATTGTGTTTTTTATGCTGTTCCAAACAAATAAAGATGATTTACGGGTACCAAAAGTACAATGGTATACACCGGATAAAGCTCTGTGTGTGAAGTTCCTAGGCATCCAGATCAATAATAAACTGAGATGACACCAGCATGTAAGTAAAGTAACCAAAACATTCAGTGCTGTCTGCTTTGCATTCAGATGTCTGTCTCACTGCATTGGCCTGTTCCAGTGTTACTTCATAAATGTATGATTCCTTAGTGTCAATATAATAGAGGGAAACATTCCACGTGGGAAAAATTATATATAAAAACAAAGATGAGGTGATTTACCGAACCAAAGCACTGGCAGGTCGATAGACACACAAACAAACACAAACATACACACAAAATTCAAGCTTTTGCAACAAACTGTTGCCTCATCAGGAAAGAGGGAAGGAGAGGGGAAGACGAAAGGAAGTGGGTTTTAAGGGAGAGGGTAAGGAGTCATTCCAATCCCGGGAGCGGAAAGACTTACCTTAGGGATCTTTAAATATGTCTGCTTGTGTCTGTATGTGTGGATGGATATGTGTGTGTGTGCGAGTGTATACCTGTCCTTTTTTCCCCCTAAGGTAAGTCTTCCCGCTCCCAGGATTGGAATGACTCCTTACCCTCTCCCTTAAAACCCACTTCCTTTCGTCTTCCCCTCTCCTTCCCTCTATCCTGATGAGGCAACAGTTTGTTGTGAAAGCTTGAATTTTGTGTGTATGTTTGTGTTTGTTTGTGTGTCTATCGACCTGCCAGCACTTTCGTTCGGTAAGTCACCTCATCTTTGTTTTTATATATAATGATTCCTTAGTGTGACGTATATAACTGTATTTATTTTGGTAACTGTGCTTTTACACTCATTTGCTTTATAAATATGACAAATGCTCCTTCATCTAGACTACCATAAGCTTAATACACTTCTAGTTTACATGCATTTAGATTAAGAATTTCAGTTAGTAAAGAAATATCACATAAGAGGCATGGATACTGGCCTGAAGCATTATTTATCTATCAGGAAACTTCATATCACTTTACATTCCATTGCAAATTCTCATATTTTAGTGTTAACAACTTGTATTACATAAGGAAATAATGTATATATTTATTAAATATGGACAATTATATATTATATAGAGTGAGTTTCTGTGGATACAGAGCTCTCTCTCTCTCTCTCTCTATCTCTCTATCTGTGTGTGTGTGTGTGTGTGTGTGTGTGTGTGTGTGTGTGTGTGTGAGTTATAAGTTTGGAGAGTGTTTGTGCCTATACTCAGAACACAAGTGGATGCTTAAAAGATAAATCATGGATTTGTAGGTAATATCATCACTTTTTTATTCAGTTTTGATGCTAGATTTTCTATGATCATAGTGAGTAGTTAGAGAAGTAATGGCTACTTTGAGCTGCCAGAATTACAGTATTTTCTTGTATTTGCAGGTCTATAGTACAGATGGAGAATGTCCACTGAAAACTATGAGAGTAGGATCCATTTACTGGATTTCATTTAGTGTAACACACTGTATTCACATGACAATGCGAACTTTGTACGAGCTCCATGCACATAAAATTGAATTTAATGTGTCTCAAAGTCGCAACAAGGCTGGTGAAAGGTATAACATGCTAAAATTATTTTACAATAAAACTACATTTTAGAAGTAGTTTATGGCAGACTGCTACTCTGACTATTATTTATGGGTCCAAGGAGTAATAACAAAAAGCTTTATCTCTAAAGGCACATTCAAACAAACACAATTTATGCTAACAAACAAGATCAAGAAATTTGTAAAGACTAGAATGATGTACTTTAAATATTCATAGCCTTCATATGAACTTTGAATTCTGCACAGGTTTCCACATACAAGAATGTATTGTGCATTTTGCTGTTCACCATATTCAAATTTTTCACATTTGAAACTACTTCAAACATTCATTGTGTCATATCAGTCCAGTTTTAAATTTGTCCAATGCCTTCATTCAATTAGGGCATGAAACAACTACCACTATGATAAATTTTGCCCTAACTCCAGGTTTGGACGTTATAAGTTTGTAGCACTGCAATACGTAGTGATAGTGAATGATAGATGATAGGAGACACGGTGGTATAGAGTACACAACACATGTTACTTTATAGATACTCGATACAAACAAGGATACATGATATAACACAACACACTCAACTCACAGAGCAAACTGCTGCTACGACCAGAGATAAGACTGAGTCATTTTATCTTGCCAGTGATGCTAACTTTACCACCACAGAGACCCCACCCCCACCCTCCCAGTAGTGCAGAATACAGTGTGGAGGCTCTAATTGGAGGGGGGGGGCAGAAGTGCTAGGTTGGTCCAGGAGGCTGGAACTGGTCTGCTCGGGTAAGGCCATTTGCATACATGCACAGAGTGGTCAACGAGCTACGGAGGTTCAGTTATGGCGTGTCAGGCAGTGCTGGGAGGGCAGGCACTGCCTCGGCACAGGCAGTGGTGTACTGCACAGGCACAGGCAGGGCATGGTGAGGTGAATCTGTGCAGACACTGGTTGGGAGGCAGGGTGTGGATGGACCAATTCTCAGAGGATGGAGGTGCTGATGCATGTGACTGGCCCTGCTGTAAGCTATGTTGGTGTGAGACATGACCAGACTATTTCTCACTGAGGTTTTAATGTATGAGTCATTAGGTTGAGAAGTTGCAGCTGTGACAGGGTGGCAGATTGGGTGCCTTGCACAGCAGTTGTCGTCTGTTGTGAGAGAGGGTTGTTTGAAATCAGCCAGATGTGTACTACAGCCTGGTCATACAGATGTTACAGTCATTGAGGAGGGAACAGATTCCTTGGAGATGGCTTTTTGCATGTACCAAGCTGCCCACTAGACATCGGTAGAGCTGTGGTATGTTGCTGGAATGTTTTGTTCAGTATAGTAACATTACTCTCCAAGCAGAACAAATGACACATTATGACATCATTGAGGCTGTTGTTGTATCCAATAGGTGAGCACATTGGGTAGCTCCTGCAATTCCATATGCATGATGGGCTCACACAACACAGTGGCAAAGTGCACATGGCATTTGTGTGTGTTAGAAATGCCAGTGGAACCAGCACAGACATGTGGCGCATGATGATAGGTCAGCATCCACCGCACGACAAGTTGTTATGTTGCTTGGCAGCCACTGTAGGGAACTATCATCTCTCAGTGAGACAGTGATCAGGCCGAATCACATTGTCTCAGTGCTGTTTGGATGTAGGTGTGATGTCACAGCTGCTTGCCAAGGCAAGGAGGGGAGGCCGGCTTCATCAGGTGTTGAGTGAAATCATAATACCTTGGCTAGCTGGGATGGCATGGTGACAAGGGTGTCATGATCACATCAAACAAAAGATGTTCACAGACAGGCTGAAAATAACATTTACATTGATAAAACAGGCAGCCAGAAAGCAAATTTTAATGTATGTAATTCATGCAGACAGTCTCTGGTTGAAACTAAAGATACTCAAAAATTGGCAGGAAATAGGTTCATTCAGTTGTAATTCAGCCAGAGCACAAAATCACTTATCGTTATTGCTTCAGAAAGTTGAGTTCTATCTTAAGTTATTTGTGTAATCAATTCCTTATCAGTGGAATAATTGCAGACTGGCTAAAGTATGCTGAAGTTAAGCCTCTTTACAAGAAGGGGGAAAAAAGAGATACCATCAAACTATTGACGAATTTCACTTTTGCTGGCTTTCTCAAAAATATTTGAAAAGGCTGTGTTCAAGCATCTCCTTAAGCATGTGACTGCAAATAATATATTGTCCAAGTCACAGTTAGGATTTCTTAAGGGTTCTGATACAGAGAAAACTATTTACACTTACAGTGAGAATGTACTTAATTCATTAGATAATAAATTAGAGGCTACTGGTATTTTCTGTTACCTGTGAAAAGCCTTTGACTGTGTGAACTACAGCATTCTCTTAATTAAATTAGAATATTGTGGAGTCACCGCCAATGTTGCAGAATGGTTTGACTCTTATCTATCTAACAGGAAACGAAGGATGTTGTTGTGAAATACCTGTGCAGTAAGCAGTCAGTCTTCATGTGGCTGGGAATTACTTACATGTGGTGTTCCTCAAGGTTCTATCTTGGGTCCATTTCTTTTCGTTGTGTACATTAATGACCTTGCATCGGCTACATTGCTATATGCTAAGTTTCTTTGTTTTGTTTGCACATGATACAAACATTGCAATAAGTAGCAAGTCAAGTACAGATTTAGAAATAGCTGCTAATCAAATTTTCATTGACATTAGTGAGACATGTGCACCTCCCTCCAATATTTCAATAAAGGCTTAATCAGTCTATAATAAACTATTAAATATTATATCTGGAGATAGGAAATCATGGGAACAACTGAAACAGCACAACACTTCAGTGCAATTTGCATTAATTGTAACACTTGATAGACCAAGAAAATGTCACATGTTACACTTGACAGATAATAGCACTAGAACAATAATAAACACCTGATTCAGTTTTCTGCATTTTAGTTAAGGTTCAACAGGCAAACATGATTTAAGTTCCCCCATAAATATAAATATGTGCATAGGCACATTAAAGAACTGGTTCTGAAACAGTCACTTATAACATCAATGCAGGCACACTCCATTTAAAGGGAAAATAATTAACAAGTCTACACACTAACTAGAACATTAAGGTGAATAACAGGAAAGTGCAACATCCACAACACCTTACAGCAACATAAGTTCAATAAGTTCCTTTAAGTTCCTGTCATTACAATATGACATTAAGTACAGCTCAATAGTAAGAAAACAACATTTAGATTCCAAGGGAAAATATGTTGATAGACACACACAAACTCCAAGCTTTCGCAACCCACGGTTGCTTCATCAGGAAAGAGGGAAGGAGAGGGAAAGACGAAAGGATGTGGGTTTTAAGGAAGAGGGTAAGGATTCATTCCAGTCCCAGGAGCGGAAAGGCTTACCTTAGGGGGAAAAAGGGGCAGGTATACACACACACACACACACACACACACACACACACACACACACACACAAAAATATCCATCCGCACATATACAGGCACAAACAGACATATGTAAAGGCAAAGAGTTTGGGCAGAGATGTCAGTTAAGGCGGTAGTACAGAGGCAAAGGTGTTGTCGAGTGACAAGTGATGTACGAGGGGTGGCAACTTGAAATTAGCGGAGGTTGAGGCCTGGTAGGTAATGGGAAGAGAGGATATATTGAAGGGCAAGTTCCCATCTCCGGAGTTCTGATAGGTTGGTGTCAGTTAGAAGTATCCAGATAACCCGGATGGTGTAACACCGTGCCAAGATGTGCTGGCCATGCACCAAGGCACGTTTAGCCACAGGGTGATCCTCATTACCAACAAACACTGTCTGCCTGTGTCCATTCATGCAAATGGACAGTTTGTTGCTGGTCATTCCCACATAGAAGGCTTCACAGTGTAGGCAGGTCAGCTGGTAAATCACGTGGGTGCTTTCACATGTGGCTCTGCCTTTGATCGTGTACACCTTCCGGGTTAGAGGACTGGAGTAGGTGGTGGTGGGAGGGTGCATGGGACAGGTTTTACACTGGGAGCAGTTACAAGGGTAGGAGCCAGAGGGTAGGGAAGATGGTTTGAGTATTTCATAGGGATGAACCAAGAGGTTACGAAGGTTAGGTGGACGGCGGAAAGACACTCTTGGTGGAGTGGGCAGGATTTCATGAAGGATGGATCTCATTTCAGGCAGGATTTGAGGAAGTTGTATCCCTGCTGGAGAGCCACATTCAGAGCCTGATCCAGTCCAGGAAAGTATCCTGTCACAAGTGGGGCACTTTTGGGGTTCTTCTATGGAATGTTCTAGGTTTGAGGGGATGAGGAAGTGGCTCTGGTTATTTGCTTCTGTACCAGGTCGGGAGGGTAGTTGTGGGATGCAAAATGCTATTTTCAGGTTGTTGGTGCAATGGTTCAGGGATTTGGGACTGGAGCAGATTCGTTTGCCATGAAGACCTAAGCTGTAGGGAAGGGACCATTTGATATGGAATGGGTGGCAGCTTCATGGCAACTCCGGAAAGGCAACTCACACACCCTCCACAACCTTTCCAACAAACCTCAACCACCTCTCATTGCACACAGACCCAGTCTCTCCCATCTACTCAATCTCCCACTTCCAGCCCCACTCCCCCCCAAACCTCAAAATTCTGGTCAACACAATCTGGAACCACAACACCCCAATTCAGTAGTTAACCTTTCCTCCAAACCTCTCTCCCAATCCGAAACCTCTGTCCTATCCAAAGGCCTCTCCTTCAGCCCCACTCCCAGATTCAACCAAACAGCCCCCGTCAAAGATTTACTGTCCTACACTCGTAGTCTCTGCTGGAAATATCACTTTGCCACAAAGAAAAATAATCCTAATCCTACTCCTAATGATCCAACTCCCCAAGACACTATCCAGATTGAACCATGCCTGGAACAGTTACATCCTCCATCACAGCGGGACCCACCTCCTCTTCCTCAAAAACAACCTCTCCAAATCTTCCAGGAATTTCTCACTTCCAGCCTTGCCTCTCAATCTTTCTTGAAAAACCTTAATCCTACTCCCAACATCAGCACAGCTGAAGCCCAGGTTATCCATGATCTGAAAGCTGACTGATCCATCGTCATTCTTCCGGCCGACAAGGGTTCCATGACCGTGATACTTGATCATCGGCAGTATGTGGCTGAGGGATGGCGTCAGCTTTCAGACAACACTACATACAAAGTTAGCCTAGGTAATCCCATTCCTGATGTCCAGGTGGAGCTTCAAGGAATCCCCTGAACCTTAGGCCCACTACAAAACCTTTCACCTGACTCCATCAACCTCCTGACCCCACCGGCACCCCACACCCCTACCTTCTACCTACTTCCTAAAATTCACAATCCCAAACATCCTGGCCACCCCATTGTAGCTGGTTACCAAGCCCCCACAGAACGTATCTCTGCCTACGTAGATCAACACCTTCAACCCATTACATGCAGTCTCCCATCCTTCATCAAAGACACCAACCATTTTCTCGAACACCAGGAATCCTTTCACGCCGATCACCTGCCACCCTACCTAAAACCTCTTTCCTCATTACCTTAGCCAGCTTCATCCTTACTCACAACTTCTTCACTTTTGAAGGTCAGACATACCAACAATTAAAGGGAACAGCCATGGGTACCAGGATGGCCCCCTCGTACACCAACCTATTTATGGGTCGCTTAGAGGAAGCCTTCTTGGTTACCCAGGCCTGCCAGCCCAAAGTTTGGTACAGATTTATTGATGACATCTTCATGATCTGGACTCACAGTAAAGAAGAACTCCAGAATTTCCTTTCCAACCTCAACTCCTTTGGTTCCATCAGATTCACCTGGTCCTACTCCAAATCCCATGCCCCCTGAACCATTACACCAACAACCCGAAAACAGCTTTTGCATCCCGCAACTACCCTCCCGACCTGGTACAGAAGCAAATAACTGGAGCCACTTCCTCATCCCCTCAAACCCAAAACCTTCCATAGAAGAACCCCAAAAGTGCCCCACTCATGACAGGATACTTTCCTGGACTGGATCAGACTCTGAATGTGGCTCTCCAGCAGGGATACAACTTCCTCAAATCCTGCCCCGAAATGAGATCCATTCTTCATGAAATCCTGCCCACTCCACCAAGAGGTCCGCAGCTCGTGGTCGTGCGGTAGAGTTCTCGTTTCCCATGGCCGGGTTCCCAGGTTCGATTCCCAGAGGGGTCAGGTATTTTCTCTGCCTCGTGATGACTGGGTGTTGTGTGCTGTCCTTAGCTTAGTTAGGTTGAAGCAGTTCTAAGTTCTAGGGGACTGATGACCATAGATGTTAAGTCCCATAGTGCTCAGAGCCATTTGAATCATTTGAACTCCACCAAGAGTGTCTTTCCACCGTCCATCTAACCTTCATAACCTCTTGGTTCATCCCTATGAAATACCCAAACCACCTTCCCTACCCTCTGGCTCCTACCCTTGTAACCACCCCGGGTGTAAAACCTGTCCCATGAACCCTCCCACCAGCACCTACTCCAGTCCTCTAACCCGGAAGGTGTACACGATCAAATCAGAGCCACATGTGAAAGCACCCACATGATTTACCAACTGACCTGCCTACACTGTGAAGCCTTCTGTGTGGGAATGACCAGCAACAAACTGTCCATTCACATGATGGACACAGGCAGACAGTGTTTGTTGGTAATGAGGATCACCCTGTGGCTAAACGTGCCTTGGTGCATGGCCAGCACATCTTGGCACAGTGTTACACCATCCGGGTTATCTGGATACTTCTCACTGACACCAACCTATCAGAACTCCGGAGATGGGAACTTGCCCTTCAACATATCCTCTCTTCCCATTACCTACCAGGCCTCAACCTCCGCTAATTTCAAGTTGCCACCCCTCGTACATCACTTGTCACTCAACAACATCTTTGCCTCTGTACTTCCGCCTCGACTGACATCTCTGCCCAAACTCTTTGCCTTTACATATGTCTGTTTGTGCCTGTATATGTGCGGATGGATATTTGTGTGTGTGTGTGTGTGTGTATGTGTGTGTGTGTGTGTGTGTGTGTGTGTGTGTGTGTGTGTGTTTTTATTGTGTCTATCTACCAGCAACGATTCTGTAACTTATCAAATGAAAGTGTTGGTACGTTGCTAGAAACAATAACAAACACAAACACACACACAAATTGTCTCTAACAGTGTACCAACACTTTCGTTTGGTAAGTTACAGAATCTTTGTTTTTAGATATATTTTTCCCACATGGAATGTTTCCTTCTATTACACGTGTGTGTGTGTGTGTAAGCATAAGCATGATTAAAACTGGTGGAAAAACACTAAATTGGAAATTGGCAAATCTATACTCAAAGGAGCTACACTTCATCAAAACACCCCAAAAATTGCAATTTAATGGCTACGTAGAGTAACAAAATTAAGAATAGCATGATTATAGATTGACTAGAATAAAGGAATAAATAACATATACATGGCTTCTGACAGCCGACAAACTGTGTTGGGCTATTGAGCAGTGATTAATTTAAGCTAGCCACAACATATGCTAACCAGGTTAGCAGTGTATTTAAAGACAAGCGTCAAGCAAGAACCCTGGTCAGAAGGTAATGGAACCAGTACTAATTTACAACTAACTACAGCATTGAGATCAACTGATGACAGGTTGACCATTACCGATGTGGCTTACAATGGACAGTCATTAGACTGAATGCTCAGCTGAAACCCAAGTATAATGCTGAGGTGTGAAACGCCCAGCCCACAGCGTGTTTAAGGCAATCTTCTAGTTTTAGAACAAAACAACCATGAAACAACAGGATGATGTTGCAGCTTGCAGTACAAATGCCAGAGCCCCAGTGTAGCCTTAACCCAAGGCAGGACTAAAGCACACTAGTTTCTTCCTTAATTAAAGTTTCCAAAACATTCAAAACTAGCAGCATTCCCTTACATGGCAGATGTGCCAACACTTCTGTTCATACCCCAGAATCAACTAGCACAACATAAATCATTGACACATTTCAGATAATATTTTAAAACAACATACTTAAATACCTTTGTTTACCACAAGCCTTAACTAGTTAACAGGTTAGGCTCTGTTATTGATGCCACACAAATGAGGTAGCAAATTAAGATCTACAATTCTACTTTTCCATTTAACACACATCATCATGAGGAAAGAAAGAATCCAGCTTATTAATTGATAGTCACTACTTGGATTCAGTATTTGACGATGCACTTGAAATCAGCAGACAAAAGTGAGAGTCAAGTTTACACTCACAAGCAGCACATGCAGAACTTGAGCATAAGATTAACATTAAATAGACTGCTCCTTGTTCAGCCATTTACACACTGATGAAACAAATAATCTTCACTGAATTACTGCAGATGCCAGAATTGCCAGTTGATTGCAAGTGATGCAAATAATTGTCAAAACATCTTACCTTAAATCTGATGATATCTGTAGGACAGGAGTTTTAGTGGACAACCAGGCCTCATCCCCTTGGATCTACCTGCGACCAAGACAGTAACATTGGATGCTTTCACAGCTTTAAAGCTGCATCACACCTGACACAAGTCATGCCAAATCATCAACAAAACTACGTGGCCTTCTGTACGCTCCCAGACATCTTCAATCACAGTTCCTCCTCCCGACCAATGCTCTCCCCCAAACATGGTAGCCAGCCAGCCACAACAACACCACAGTGCCCTCTGGCTAGGGTAAGAAAACAGCAGAGCACGAAGCAGGAATTTCAAAAGGTATGCACTACAGAGAAGGAGGAAATGCAGAGAACCAACCATGACATTTCATCATGGTTCAATTAATAAGTGGTTTAAAGCTAATTCTCTGTCATTAAACTTTGAGAGGACCCACTATATGCAGTTCAGGACCTGCAAGAGATTTCCTTCCAGCGTGTGTACAATGTATGAAGACATGCAGATCAAAGAGGTTGACAGTGTTAAATTTCTGGAACGACAACTTGATAATAAATTCAGTTGGGAGGGACATACTACAGAATTGCTTAAGGCCCTAAACAAGTCTGTATTTGCAGTGAGAATGATGTCATATGTAGGATATATAAATATAAAAAAAACTTGCATACTTTGCTTACTTTCATTCTATTATATCATATGGGATCATATTCTGGACAACTCATCAAAATGAGCAACAGTTTTTAAGGTGCAAAAGCATGTGATAAGAATCATTTGTGGTGCAAATTCAACAACATCATTTAGAAACCTGTTCAAGGAACTTTGTATTCTAAACACTACTTGTCAGTATATATATTACTTAATGAAATTTGTTGCAAGTAATTCATCTCTATTTCCAACCAATAGCTCAATAGATAATATCAATACTAGGAATAAGAACAATCTACATTAAGACCTAAAATCACTTTCCTTTGTCTAATAAGAGGTCCAATATTCAGGAACATGCATTTACAATAAATTGCCAGTAACCATTAAAAACTTGGTTTCAGATAAAGCACAGTTTAAACAGAGTTTGAAAGAGTTTTTAATAGGTATCTTCTTCTACTCTATAGATTAATATCTTAACAGAGACTGTTAAGCTAGATTGAATGATGTTTCATTGTGACAGCATGTTAATTCTGTAAATATTAGCTGTTCCAGTATACCACATTGTATTCACCTATTTTGACAATCTCCTGAGAAATGATCAGGGTAGTAAGTATTGTATTCAAGTGTTTCATGTTTTTATGTTATACTTTCTGACATGTTCCACAACCACAAGAATCATCTCATTTTTGGGGTCTATTGTTGTTGTTGTGGTCTTCAGTCCTGAGACTGGTTTGATGCAGCTCTCTATGCTACTCTATCCTGTGCAAGCTTCTTCATCTCCCAGTACCTACTGTAACCTACATCCTTCTGAATCTGGTTGGTGTATTCATCTCTTGGTCTCCCTCTATGATTTTTACCCTCCACGCTGCCCTCCAATGCTAAATTTGTGATCCCTTGATGCCTCAAAACATGTCCTACCAACCAATCCCTTCTTCTAGTCAAGTTGTGCCACAAACTTCTCTTCTCCCCAATCCTATTCAATACCTCCTCATTAGTTACGTGATCTACCCACCTTATCTTCAGCATTCTTCTGTAGCACCACATTTCAAAAGCTTCTATTCTCTTCTTGTCCAAACTGGTTATCGTCCATGTTTCACTTCCATACATGGCTACACACCATACAAATACTTTCAGAAACGACTTCCTGACACTTAAATCTATACTCGATGTTAACAAATTTCTCTTCTTCAGAAACGATTTCCTTGCTATTGCCAGTCTACATTTGATATCCTCTCTACTTCGACCATCATCAGTTATTTTACTCCCTAAATAGCAAAACTCCTTTACTACTTTAAGTGTCTCATTTCCTAATCTAATCCCCTCAGCATCACCCGATTTAATTTGACTACATTCCATTATCCTCGTCTTGCTTTTGTTGATGTTCATCTTATATCCTCCTTTCAAGACACTGTCCATTCCATTCAACTGCTCTTCCAAGTCCTTTGCTGTCTCTGACAGAATTACAATGTCATCGGCGAACCTTAAAGTTTTTATTTCTTCTCCATGGATTTTAATACCTACTCTGAATTTTTCTTTTGTTTCCTTTACTGCTTGCTCAATATACAGATTGAATAACATCGGGGAGAGGCTACAACCCTGTCTCACTCCTTTCCCAACCACTGCTTCCCTTTCATGCCCCTCGACTCTTATAACTGCCATCTGGTTTCTGTACAAATTGTAAATAGCCTTTCGCTCCCTGTATTTGACCCCTGCCACCTTCAGAATTTGAAAGAGGGTATTCCAGTTAACGTTGTCAAAAGCTTTCTCTAAGTCTACAAATGCTAGAAACGTAGGTTTGCCTTTTCTTAATCTTTCTTCTAAGATAAGTCGTAAGGTTAGTATTGCCTCACGTGTTCCAACATTTCTACGGAATCCAAACTGATCTTCCCCGAGGTCCGCTTCTACCAGTTTTTCGATTCGTCGGTAAAGAATTCGCGTTAGTATTTTGCAGCTGTGACTTATTAAACTGGTAGTTCGGTAATTTTCACATCTGTCAACACCTGCTTTCTTTGGGATTGGAATTATTATATTCTTCTTGAAGTCTGTGGGTATTTCGCCTGTCTCACACATCTTGCTCACCAGATGGTAGAGTTTTGTCATGACTGGCTCTCCCAAGGCCATCAGTAATTCTAATGGAATGTTGTCTACTCCCGGGGCCTTGTTTCGACTCTGGTCTTTCAGTGCTCTGTCAAACTCTTCACACAGTATCTTATCTCCCATTTCATCTTCATCTACATCCTCTTCCATTTCCATAATATTGTCCTCAAGTACATCGCCCTTGTATAAACCCTCTATATACTCCTTCCACCTTTCTGCCTTCCCTTCTTTGCTTAGAACTGGGTTTCCATCTGAGCTCTTGACATTCATACAAGTGGTTCTCTTCTCTCCAAAGGTCTCTTTAATTTTCCTGTAGGCAGTATCTATCGTACCCCTAGTGAGACAAGCCTCTACATCCTTACATTTGTTCTCTAGCCATCCCTGCTTAGCCATTTTGCACTTCCTGTCAATCTCATTTTTGAGACGTTTGTATTCCTTTTTGCCTGCTTCATTTACTGCATTTTTATATTTTCTCCTTTCATCAATTAAATTCAATATTTTTTCTGTTACCAAAGGATTTCTATTAGCCCTCGTCTTTTTACCTACTTGATCGTCTGCTGCTTTCACTACTTCATTCCTCAGAGCTACCCATTCTTCTTCTACTGTATTTCTTTCCCCCATTCCTGTCAATTGTTCCCTTATGCTCTCCCTGAAACTCTGTACAACCTCTGGTTCTTTCAGTTTATCCAGGTCCCATCTCCTTAAATTCCCGCCTTCTTGCAGTTTCTTCAGTTTCAATCTGCAGTTCATAACCAATAGATTGTGGTCAGAATCCACATCTGCCCCTGGAAATGTCTTACAATTTAAAACCTGGTTCCTAAATCTCTGTCTTACCATTACGTAATCTATCTGATACCTTTTAGTATCTCCAGGATTCTTCCAGGTATACAACCTTCTTTATGATTCTTGAACCAAGTGTTAGCTATGATTAAGTTATGCTCTGTGCAAAATTCTACAAGGCGGCTTCCTCTTTCATTTCTTCCCCCCAATCCATATTCACCTACTATCTTTCCTTCTCTCCCTTTTCCTACTGACGAATTCCAGTCACCCATGACTATTAAATTTTCATCTCTCTTCACTACCTGGATAATTTCTTTTATCTCGTCTTACATTTCATCAATTTCTTCTTCATCTGCAGAGCTAGTTCGCATATAAACTTGTACTACTGTAGTAGGCATGGGCTTTGTGTCTATCTCGGCCACAATAATGCATTTACTATGCTGTTTGTAGTAGCTAACCCGCACTCCTATTTTTTTATTCATTATTAAACCTACTCCTGCATTACTCCTATTTGATTTTGTATTTATAACCCTGTAATCACCTGACCAAAAGTCTTGTTCCTCCTGCCACCGAACTTCACTAAGTCCCACTATATCTAACTATAACCTATCCATTTCCCTTTTTAAATTTTCTAACCTACCTGCCCGATTAAGGGATCTGACATTCCACGCTCCGATCCGTAGAATGCCAGTTTTCTTTCCCCTGATAACGACGTCATCTTGAGTAGTTCCCGCCCGGAGATCCGAATGGGGGACTATTTTACCTCCGGAATATTTTACCCAAGAGGACGTCATCATCATTTAATCATACAGTAAAGCTGCATGTCCTCGGGAAAAATTACGGCTGTAGTTTCCCCTTGCTTTCAGCTGTTCGCAGTACCAGCACAGCAAGGCCGTTTTGGTTAATGTTACAAGGCCAGATCAGTCAATCATCCAGACTGTTGCCCCTGCAACTACTGAAAAGGCTGCTGCCCCTCTTCAGGAACCACATGTTTGTCTGGCCTCTCAACAGATACTCCTCCGTTGTGGTTGCACCTGCGGTACGGCCATCTGTATCGCTGAGGCATGCAAGCCTCCCCACCAATGGCAAGGTCCATGGTTCATGGGGGGGGGGGTTGGAGTCTATGGAATGAAAATTGAATCTAATCTAATCTGTCTAAATTCATGGGAGTTCAGGTTCTTGCCATTGTGAGGTGAATGGAGTAGTGGCAAAGCAAGATGGCAGCTGTTGTTGATGGCATTGGTTTGTAAAGGGACTCGCTCCTCTAGCAATAGCTTTTGTCAACAGACGTAATCGATACCAAAAATATTTATGATTTTTGAGTAGGTTTATAATATCTCAGCTATTTTTCTGAAAGAATTTCATATGATTTTGTATATGATGTATTATATTTCAGACAAAAATCCATAAAAAGAAATTACTTTACTTTCATTGTTAGAATCAATGTGCACTAGCTCCGTATGTATAGTTGAAATAATTTTTTTTAGAAACATTCAAAATTATGAAATATTTAGCACACTTAAAATTTATATTATTAATTATGCAGTCTAACAATATTTATTAAGTTTATTTCTGGATTCATTTTTAAATTAATAAAAATTCATTTGTCAAGAAAATTTGTAAACTCTTTGGAATATTGTTAGTACTGCAGAGTGAAGTAGTAGCTGGCATGTCTGTGATGTGATCGGATGTGTTTTTATTTCTTGGAAGAACAATGTAATTTTTAGCTTTGTTGAAGTTGAAATTGTAAAGAAAGTGTGATATAGAGAAATGTGAGAACAAAATTTTCAGTAAAAAAAAAAAAAAAAAAAAAAAAAAAAAAAAAAAAAAAAAAAAAAAAAAAAAAAATTCCGAGGATTACTTTAAAGTTATTGCGTCAATTGGAACCATGATAACCTATAATGTTAAAAATTTGGGCTTCAAGAAACAGCCCCTAGACATGATTAGTTGGAGCCAACTACAAGAAAAGAAAATAGGTAAAAAGTTTATTGTAAATCATACTCCTCTTGAAGCTTATTAAAAGAGTTAACCATAAAGAGAGAGACAATCAACAAATGATGTGAGTGAGGGGTAGATTACAAGTGGTGGCATCGTCCAGGATCAATTGACTAATAATGAAGTTTTGTCTGCTGCAGAAGAAGGGACAGTGATTTGTGTCATTTGCAGTTTATGTATGAATGGATTTCCGATCACATGAAGAAAGAAGACCAAGATCTACCCTAACAAAGTCGTATCAATAGTGCCGATGTACTAGCAACAATGACGGACTGGATTGAATGAAAGAGGACTTTACAACTACAACCAGGGACATCAGAAAGGAAAGATATGTACAAAATAGTTGTGAAATTAATTTGTTGGTGGACATTTGTGCTTGTTAACAAAATGAATAGAGACAAGGGCAGGTGTGATGTAGAGGTGAAAGCTGTGGGACCCATGCAGGACATGTTTGAGCTGAGTGAAATTGTAGTCAGCAAAGAAACAGTAAAAACTGATATTTTATAGTTAATTTTGGCAAAGATAGAAGAAATGAAGAGAGATAACAAAAGTAAATTTGATAGGGTGCAAGAACAAATGAACCAACTTAGTAATCAAGTTTCTGAGCTAAAAAATGGGTTACCAGAGAGGTTAAAAAGTGTGAATGAAAAAGTTGATGTCTTAGAAAATAAATTCATTGTTTTTGAAAATGAGTTGATAGCCAAATTGGCAAGACAGTTGAAGAATGTTAATGACACCAGAGTTGAACAGAAGGCTGTAGCAGAAAAAATTGAATGAAACATTGACAGTTTAAACCAAAAAATTTTAAATGTTGAAAACAACATACAAACTAATGTAACTGTTACAGATCAAAAAATTTCAGCAGTTCAGGAAAATTGCAGTCACAAAAATATGTATCCAAACAATGGTATTCCATAGTCCAATACTCCAATCAAAAGTTTTCCATCAGACAATTTACATCCATTGGATTTTCTGCACCACTGTAGACATAGTTGTGTATCAGGCATGAGTGACAATCAAAAAATTAAATTTGTTAAAAGATCTCTGGAAGGCAAAGCTCTATCATGGGTAAACTTAAATTTAAGTCAGTGGGAAACATATCAAAGTTTCGAGAAAAGTCTTTTAAATAAATTTTGGTTGGAAGCTGAACAGGGAAGAACTAAAAGTGAATTTTAGAATGGTCCTAATTATAGGATTAGGGACGGCACTTTGAAAGAGTTTTGTAAGAATCAACCTAAAAAATTAACACACCTTGACAAACCATTTGACAAAATGACATTGATTGATGTGCTTAAAAGGAGATTATGAGAAAGGTTGCAGTGGGATATAGTACACGGACCTAACAATTGTCTTGAACAATTTTTATGATATGTTGACAGATTGGATAGGACAGTAGAAAGAAGTATTTACCACAATAATAGGAATGATAGAAATCACAGTGGGAATAATTACAGAAACAGAGATAATGGTAACTTCTATCAGGATCAAAATGTTAATAGAGAGAGAAATTTTGAATATCAGCAGTATAGGAATAATGTGGATAACGATGGGCATTTTACCAGGAGAAACAATCAATGAAGTAACTACTCGGGAAATGGCTGTCCGCCTTAATGAAGGTCAACAGCATTGGGGTGGGGATACATGACAAGCACTGGTCCTCCAATTTACACTTGCAATCAGACAATAATTGTTAATGATATGGCACATGTATGTGAAATTGAACAGAAGGAATATCAAATTTCTCATTTATGTTTTGATCAAAAGTTTTGGGATACTATGTTTAATTATAGTGATGTTGGTGCTAATCGCAAACCAGAATGTGAGAGTAGCAAGAATTTTGATGATGTAGTATGTACTAATGATTTCTTCTCTTTGCCAGAAAACAATGTTATTGATGTATGTAAATCTGGTGATGAGTGTTTTGGATCTGAACTTGGTGATATTTTTGATATAGATGTGAAAGAGAGCTGTGAAATAACTGAGTTTGGTGAGTCTGACACTGATAGCTTATTGCAAATGAATGTGGGTGTTGATGGAGATGGGGCTTGTGTTGTTAATGATGTTGTTGTTGAAGTAATTTTGGAAGAATATGATGATGATGATGATTATCAAGTACCTGTGGAATTTAAGAATAATGAAGTTTCAGAGATATTTGTGAATGATGTTGACAATACAGATAAGATAAGTGATAATGTTAGTGAGAGTCATGGAATACCAGTCCAGTCAAAGCAGTTTACCATTAATGTCATGCAGAGTAATGATCCAAACAGTAAAGCTGAGTTATCTGTAAGCCTAGAGAATAAAGGTGAAAACGTTTTGAACTTTGTTTGAGACCAGATTGATGATAACATAGATAAATGCGCATTCTGGAATAAGTTAGCTGTGGTTAGTCAAAATTTGTATCCAAATTGGTGGAACAAAGTGAAAGAAGATCTAAGCAGGAAGTGTAATTTGAAAGCAATGTGTTTTGTGTTCCTTCTGTAATAAGTGATGTTAGTTTCACCATGGAGTCCATTCATTGTGTTCAGTCTTTATCTGACAACATGAGCAACCAAAGTAATGCTATGATACCAGTAAAGTTGATAAAAACTTGTAAAGACAGTGTGGATGTAACATTTGATGAAATTTAAAGTAATTTTTTACATGCAGTGTCTAATAACAGAGATGATTCAGATTTTGGGTATCCTTATATTAAAATTAAGATTGATCAGTCAGAACATAACTGTTTGATTGATACGGGGAGTCTGATTTGTGGTATATCTGAACAATTTAGAGACAAAATTAGATATAGTAAGAATTTTGTGGAAATGCCCATTGTATGTGTAAAGATAAGAGGAGCTACTGGTAAGCAAAGCAAGTGTGTAAAATGTTAAGTACTGTTAACATTTATTGTAGAAGATAAGACCTTTGAGTATGGATGCTTAGTGACACCTAGTCTGGGAGAAAACAAGCATTATATATGACTATATAATTGTGTTTTGTTTGTCAGGAATGTAGTATGCAAGATGACATGATTTCTAAACTTCTGTCTTATCTGTTGACCAAGTTTAAATCTATTCTATATTTACAGATTCATACAGCTATGTAATTATGTTTTGTAATAGATTTGTGCTTTAGAATTTGATACATATATGACATGAGACTTGTTGTGTCTAGACAAGACAGCCTAGACACAATGAGAGGAAGCCGACAGGCACGCGCTAATCCAAAGCAGGGTGCGTGAGGTCTGAAACAGGATACGTAATGAATGATATAAAGAAAAGTACGTAGCTTCTGGAATACTTAACTTTAATCCATCCTTGGTACATCGCTATTGATGATATAAGTGAGACTCCTTAGATACAAGCTATGTAGGCTAATGGCACCTTGCTAGGTCGTAGCCATGAACTTAGCTGAAGGCTATTCTAACTATCTGCTCGGCAAAGGAGCATGGCTTCGTCAGTGTAGTCGCTAGCTACGTCGTCCGTACAACTGGGGCGAGTGCTAGTCCGTATCTCGAGACCTGCCTTGTGGTGGCGCTCGGTCTGCGATCACACAGTGGCGACACACGAGTCCGACATGTACTAATGGACCGCGGCTGATTTAAAGCTACCACCTAGCAAGTGTGGTGTCTGGCGGTGACACCACAAGACTAAATGAGTAGAGCCTTTTACAAGTTTGAAATGGGATATTGCCATTAAATGTCTAGTAGTGTGTCCTCATACCCTGTAACATAAAAATTAGGATTAGTATCTTAGTATATCTGTGTGCATCACCTTAATAGTTAATTTTTTCATTGCATTTAGCTCTGTTTAATAAAATTTAATATGTGAACACTTTTTAATCCTATCTGGCATAAATCCTATATATTTGGTTTTGGAATATAAATAGATAGAACATATACCATGTGATGTGAGAAAGGTATTGAACAGCATATTTAGATTTGGTGTGAATGCTAGACAGGAAGTTACCTATCTGTTGGACTGTGTGATGAGAAGTCTAGAGAGGGAACTGAAAATTGTGGGTGGATCCACTCCCACACTGCTGTATGGCTGTACCCTTGCTTGTCCAGTCAACTTACAAGAGATCATAGGTGCTGGTAAATGAACTCAAGTGTGTTTCAACTACATCAGTGTTGTGACTGAGATTTGTAAACTGTTTACCAAAAAATCATCCTACATGAAGAATTCATGGAAGTGCTTGCTTAGAAAATCCGTCAGACTACCACTGGCATGGACACTGTAGCCGTTCCGCCTGCTTTTTATTTCTTTGTTTGTTGTCCTCAGTGTTGATATACTTCATTGCTACACTGGCTGAAACTTGGGGTTTGTAATTCGGACACTGACTACAGTAAATAATGTAGCTGACAGATGCACAGTTGTGTTTCACAATACTTTAATTTCACTGTTCACAACCCCCCATTTATACGCAGTTATATGGCCAGTGAACTTTTGATAAGCCTCATTAATAGGCTGCAGGTGAACCACGAATTACTGCTACAATAGTTTACTGTTGAACATCTATGATCACTAAAAACATAACCACAAAGTTCATAGTTCTTGAAGAATTATCATGTATGTACGGAGCAGACATTGTCAGTGTTTTAACACATGGCCTAATTGTTTAACACTTACTCAACAGTTAATTTGAAGCATTGTTGTTGTTCTAACAAACACAGGTTCCTTGTCTGAAACTCAGCTGTGGACTAACTGTCTCATGACCAAAAACCAGGCCCTTATATATCATCATAGTAATAGGTGCTGAAACTACACATTGTTTGAAGTTAAATTTACCAAAATTACAATTAAAACTTAACTCATTAAATTAACAGAATACATC
Source organism: Schistocerca piceifrons (assembly GCF_021461385.2). Classification (NCBI taxonomy): domain Eukaryota; kingdom Metazoa; phylum Arthropoda; class Insecta; order Orthoptera; family Acrididae; genus Schistocerca; species Schistocerca piceifrons. The sequence continues at coordinate 1,019,244,183 of NC_060138.1, read as the reverse complement.
AAAAAATTCTGTCTTTTTAACAGTTTCTTCTACTACAAGAGTTAGGCCAAATTATTTGTTTAAATCATGGAATTAACATATATAGTTACACAAACAATACTTTTGACAAAACTGCAAATTAACTTTGGAATCAATTAAGGGCTGGCTTTGCTAACATGTTTTTGAATAGAGCCAAATAGGTACTTTAAGATTACTAGCATTTCATTTTCCAAATGTTTATAATTGGTATAGAATTTATATTTGTCTACATGTTAAGAATAGAATTCAAATTACAAAACAGTTACTGATTTTTCCCTATAACAAAAGATACTGACTAGGCATAGTCAAAATAAATTAGAAAATTAATTACATATGTAAATCTAATCTCAAAATTAGATCTGGTGTTATATTATTTAAATCTCAGGGCCAACCTTTCTCTTTTATGAAAATAGAAATTATATTCACATATGTTAATGGTAATTGGTTAAAATTAACAGAATTAATTTAAGGAGGTAGATGGCAAAACAAGAGGGGAATTAAAATTATCCCAGCTTGCTTCATCAGAACAGTGTTAATCCACATATGTTAATGGTAATTAGTTAAAATTAACAGAATTAATTTAAGGAGGTAGATGGCAAAACAAGGGGAGAATTAAAATTATCCCAGCTTGCTTCATCAGAACAGTGTTAATCCACATATCTGTATTTTTTTTTTTCAATAATGGGATTGACTTCCCAATACATTATGTAACTTTAACTCGGAATGAATTTTTTAAAATTTTTATCAAATGTAAATGACTCTTCTTGGCCTCTATGTACATAGGTTAGTTTTTATGAACAATTAGCAAATAGTGTGGAAGAAATTTACGAGTATAGACAGTATAACAAGATGTATACGTGTCTGGTTTCATACACTGATTGTGGTCCTCAAACTACTCAATTATGTCACCATTAAAAGCTATTTATGACTCTGATTACTGTATTTACCCTCAGTACTGCCATATTGTATCTCACTGGAACTTCAGTTGTGAGCAAACTCGTGCTTAACTCTGTTTTGGGTACCCCTGGTCATTGCGACTCTCTCTCAATCTATCTGTCTGTCTCTCTCTCTCTCTCTCTCTCTCTCTGTGTGTGTGTGTGTGTGTATGTGTGTGTGTGCGTGTATGTGTGTGTCTTATTGATATGATTATAAACGTTATTCATTTTGCTGTGTCGAAACATTTTTTGCTGGTCTGTACCCAGTGTGGTTCAGATTCATGGGTCAGTCCCCACATTGTAAGCTTAGACCCTAACATTTTTTTCATTACTTTGTCCTTTAATGAGACAACATATCCTTAAATACTCTTGTTTACATGGATGATTGATTCTGTGCTATGTTCCTACTCATGATTGAGTATATTCTTCTGGTCTGTACCCGTTGTTGTGAGTATTTTTTGTGTTGGCTCACTCATCATACAATTAGGCTCTGAATTTTTTTTCTCTGCTGCGTTGATGATTTTATTTTATGGATGTAAACTTGCAATTTGTAATTCTAGTTATTTACCTTGTTGCTGCATTTATTTCTGTAGTTAAGTGTTGTAATGTTGTAGTTTTGACTTTGTATCAATTGTTTTGTGACAGAATGTTCCACAGATCTGAAAATCTGATGTACAAATTATGACGTGTATAGTAGGTTTTTTCCTTATGTTTTCTGTAACATGTTATGTATCAGATACTTCTGTACATCTGCATCCCATCTTTTGGCATCATTTTGTACACCATTTGGCAAACCTGATAGTAATTTACAAAATATCGTAGACACATTGTTTCCAAATTTTGTGAGGGGGATATTGTGAAGGGACATCTTCCTCTAGCATTACCTTTCCTCAACAGGAGATGAAAAGGTTAATAGTATTTCAGCTGTTTTGCTAAAAGAATTTCATACAATTTTGTACACAATGTATTATATTTCAGGCTAAAATCCATAAAAAGAAATTATTTTATTTTCGTTGTTACAATCAATATGTGCTTGCTCTGTATGGCCAGCTGAAATTATTTTCTTTTAGAAACATTTGAAATTACAAAATATTTGGCACACTTAAAATTTATAATATTAATTATGCAATCGAACACTATTTATTAAGTTTATTTCTGAATTCATTTATAAATTAACAGAAATTCATTTTGACCAGTGGTGTTATTTCTACAGTGTTTTGAAAGTTTAATTATAATCACTCTGTACTTAGACCACATTCAGAGAGTGCAACATCAAGTTGATATGCAATATTTTCCTCTTGAATTTTTAGGACTCATTGGTTGATTAATAATCAAAACATTAAAATACACTAGATTTCCCATTATACTGTTTCTTATTATGTAAACTGAAGATGGAGGAGAAGAAAGGAAAAGAAAAGGAAGCAACACATGATGTCAGCTGGAATCCCTTTCCTTTCCTTTCTTCCCCCTCTACCTTCAGTTTACATAATATGTAAGGAGATGCAGATCCTGGGTGGTATCTCTTCTTTTGGACTTGTCTAAAAGAAGAGGAACCATACATATATATAATACTTTTTCATCATGCAATTTCAATTCATGTGCCACTAATCAACTGCCTAAGAACAAAGCAAGTTTCCTATGAATAGTTACAAGGATTATGCTACAAGAAGTGAATCTAACATTAAACCTAGAATGTGGCAGACCAAGACAACAGATGGCAAAAGTTGAAAGAAGAGAGCTCGAACAAAAGTGCTGCTGGTGCACATTGCTAGTGGCCAGCCATATACTCCTGCACTTTTTGACACAATGATTTTCATCCTACATTGTAAACACAAATGAATCTGCTCTCCAGCCTTGTATGAGTGCAAGTTAAAAGTTATCTACACTTTTCATTCTACCATTTATTAACATGAAGCTAGAGGTATACAATGCACATAATCCTGATTCTACATGGGACTCATTACAAAGTCTTGCTCAAAGTTTCAATTTAGTTCCAATGGTTAACAGTGCAACCAGAATAACAAAACACTCAAAGACAGCTGTTGATCAGGTATCAACAGATTTAGGCAAAGATAACTGTGAGGTGGTGGTAGCAGAGCTAGGATTATCTGATCACTCAGCTCAAATCATTAATATAAAAGTGGCTCCAGAAGAAACAAGAAGATGCATATTTACAGACGAATTTTTTCAAAAAAAAAAAATAGACATGAGTTTGCCAAACAGATAGCAGGACAAACATGGGACTCAGTATACTCAGAGGTAGACGCAAATGAAAAATTCAAAAATTTCATGACATTGTTTAAATTAAATTTTGAAGAAACATTTCCTAAAGTATTATGTCCATTATCAACAGCAGGAAAAAGCAAGTGGGTCACAAAAGGAATCAAAAAATCATCTGAAACACTAAAGTACCTGAGCTCCATTAAACACAGCCAAACTAATCCTGCTTTCTCACTCTTTTATAAAAGATATAGGAAAACATATAGGAAAATATTGCTTGCAGCAAAGAGATCTCATAACTCCAAAATAGTGCACTCTGCTGAAAACAAAAATAAGGCAGTATGGAAGATTGTGAAGCAGGAAACTGGTACCAGCAAAATGAATCTGTCAAACTTGAAAATCAAAGAGGAAGGGACTCTAATAAAACACCCAATATATTTGGCAAACTATATAAATGATTATTTTAGTAGCATCGGAATAAAATTACAGGAAAGTTTCCTAACAGCCCCTCAGGTCAAAAAGCCAAATAATGGTGTATCACACTCAATGGTGTTATTCCCTACAACACAGGAAGAAGTCTATAATGCAGTCAGCAAACTGAGAAACAAAAACTCAGCTGGTCTGGATGAAGTCCCCATTTTTATAATTAAGGACTGTATCAAGAGCCTACTTCCACCTTTAGTTGATATTATAAATCAATCTTTCAAGCAGGGCTACTTTCCAGACTATTTAAGGGGAGTTGGAATGCCCTATCTCGCCAATGTTAAATTTGCTAACTTTGTGTACCTTTTTCTTTGGAACTATTATCTTCAGAACTTTGAAATTCTGGCAGAGGTTTTCAGCATATATTGTGAGCCCACTGAACTAGAACCAATGTTTTCTTTTTGTTGGTATAGTATTTATGAATTTTTTACCATTAAGCCATTTTTTATTGGAAAAAGTATAACATAAACTTCCCTAGTTCAGAGAATAAGCCAGTTCTTGTCATGATTCTAGTTCAGTGGCCTCTTTGAACTGTTTTGCAGCATTTCTGAAAATTTGAATGTTGTTGGTTGAGTGGTTTATGAGATAAAGGTACATGTAACACTAAAAATGTCAAATGCCAGAAAATGCGATTAAAGTAATTTATTATGAAAATTCACAAATACCTTTTATTCTATTATCAAAAGTGTCCAGCAGAGTAATCAGGGTCATCTTCTAGTTCTTCTTCTTCACCTAGAAGCTTTCTTCTCCTTGCTGCCCTTGCTTTTTTTGTATTAAATTCAGCTGCATACTGAGCCTTCCTTACTCGCACGCTGTCCAGAAGCTGAAGACCTCTGATGGTGTTGATACCAGGAGCAATGCCGAGCCTTGCCATGACCTTTAGCCTACCCATATGACCATCATTGAATGAAATAACAGCATCACTGACTCCCCATTTCAATGTTTTTATCCCAACAAATACATTCTTAGGTACACGAGTCCAAATGAGGTTGTTGAACGACTCGTTTTGATTCTGGGTACAACCATGAAGACATTTTCGCAGAAGATCAGGATGCCCCAAGTCTCTATATATTGGTTTAATTACTTCCATAACAGCCAATGGAATATAATTTTTATGGTGATAAGGATCCCCAGTAGCTTGAGATTTTCTATAATTGCACCATGACTGAGGACCATCTGGACAAGCAAAATGTTGAGGATTATCATCAGTTGATGATCGATGTAAATATGTGGCCCATACAGCTTGTCTCATTTCCTGCAAATTATTTGCATTATTTCTTATTGCCATACCATAGTATTGTTGTAATTCATTTATAATTTTATCTGACAGGCGACCTCTAATGGTTTTACCATCTGACAAAATTTTGTCCTTCAGATTCTGTTTCAGTTTCCTTAGACGAGTGCCCATTCGTTTCTGAACATGACCGACACATTCTAGTTTAGTTATTGTCTTATTGACATATGGCATGGATTCTGTAACACTTTTGTATGCCTTGGAGTCCCCATCTCCAAGGAATTTTGTGTAAAATACTCCCCGTTCTTTTTCTGATCTGCTAAACATTTTCACAGCAGCGGCAGCCTCCATGCCTCCACTCGTACCTTCATAATTCTTGCTACATATGTGAGCTGCTTCTATCTTACCAGATGCACAATGGTAACAATGTTTAGTGAGCACTTCATAGTCCAAAACTTTACCGCTGTCCACACTAGTAACAGTAGCAACAGCATTTTTGGATGTGTGACCCCTTTTCTGCCAGGTTCCATCAAAAGCAACAGGGATATCTGGGTTTCCTTCATTTATATATTTTGCTTCACTGGCAGCAGCTTTCATTGATAAATCTGCTACAGACTGAACAGCATCTCCTATCACTTCAGTGTAATTGTCAATTTTAGCAGGTGGAGGTGGAAGATTCATTATGGCACAAAATGTTTGAGCAGCAGTATGTCCTTTACCAATTGCTCTCATTGCATACATTAGCCTGATATTACTCTCAAACAAATTGCTACTGCATGTTTTAGAGCTCCAAAAACAGGTCTCATTTTCACAACTGGCACAAACTATAGCAATTTTGCAGGAAAGTCCTATAGATTTTGTTATGTTCATATCAAAAGAACCTCCACAAAGATTACAACACAAACATTTCTTCATAAACTCAGTAAAAACAGGAAAGTCGACTAAAACATATTGTTCATTAGAAGCTTCATCTGTAATTTCACTTGCACAGTTTGATAACTTCTTTTTTGATGCACTGGTGGGCGTGTCTCCTTCACACATCTCAGCTGTACAAACGTCAGAACTTTCACCAGCATCAACAGGTGCTGAAGCAGAATCACTTGAACAAACGTTATTTGTAAATCTATTACCGCGAAACTTTCGCTTTTTAAATAATGATGCACTCCTAGGCATCGTAGAAACTACGCACTCACCACTGAAAGTCAAAACAAGACAGATAACAAACTCCAAATGAGCGACAAACTAAACTCGAGGCTCAAAACAAACACTCACAGATCAAAAACTGAACAATAAACACAGCTAGTCGTAAAAACAATGGTACCTATGGAAGGATCAAAGATTCTACAACTGAAGAGTGAAATCCACAGCCTTCTATATGTAATGTTTTCGGAAATGCGAAGATTTAAATGTGTACAAATCACAAGATGGGTAACTTTGCTGGGCGCACATGTAATTTTGAAAAATTAAATAAAAATACTTCCAATTGGAATTTCTTAACAAATTTTGCACCATTTTAAGCAGAAAATTTCAAATTAAGTTATAAGGTTAAAAACTGAAAATGTGAATTTTTTCCATTTTCCGGCATTCCAACTCCCCTTAAAATTTGCGAAATTACTACCTCTCTTCAAAATAGGTGATGCAGGAATAATTGAAAATTATAGGCCAATTTCTCTACTATCATGCTTTGCAAAAATATTAGAAACTATTATGAAAGATAGGCTAATGAATTATTTAAATAAATACAACTTACTGTCTGTTGACCAGTTTGGATTTCGATCAGGGAAAAGCACAGAATCAGCAACAGCACAACTCACAAAACACATTCTAGAAGCATTAGATAAAGGGAACTACACAACAGGTATATTTCTTGATCTAACTAAAGCGTTTGATACAGTAGACCACAACATATTGTTAAATAAGTTAGATGAACTTGGAATAAGGGGACTTGTGAACAAATGGTTCCAGTCATATCTAAAAAATAGAAGACAGATAAGTGAAATCTCACGTATTTCAAGTATACTTCAGACCCAAATTATGTAAATATAGGTGTCCCACAGGGTAGTGTCCTTGGCCCAGTACTATTCCTCATTTACATAAACGACTTCCCACAGAGCATCAAGCATGGACAAACAATATTGTTTGCAGATGACTCAAATGTTCTAATCAGTGACAAATCACCAGATGCACTAAAAGAAAAAGCCAAACAAACACTAAACAGTGTATGTGAGTGGGCATCCAATAATAAACTAACACTAAATCTTAAAAAAACAAATGCTGTTAACTTCTATGTCTGCAAAAAACCACACTATAACAACTTTAAGTTAAACAATGAAACTATAGAATGTGTAGACTACACAAAATTTCTTGGTATGCATGTTGACAGTCAGTTAAAGTGGGAAGAACATATTAAAATACTTAGTAACAGAAGCGCTACAGCATGCTATGCTCTGAGAATTCTGACTGCTGTTTGTGATATTACATGTGTCAGATCTGTATATTTTTCTTATATCCACTCTGTTATTACCTATGGAATAATATTTTGGGGAGTCAACAGTAAAAATATTCAAATAGTTTTCAAATTACAGAAAAGAGCAATTCGTATAATAACCAAGAGTGGCAGTAGGGCTCACTGCCTTGAACATTTCCAAAAGCTGGAAGTCCTAACTGTCCCCTGTGAATACATTTTTCAAAGTGTTATGTATGTAAAAAAAAATATTGACTGCTATATGAAAAATTCTTTAGTACACTGCTATGAAACTAGAAACCAATACAATCTGCATCTAGAGAGGAAAAATAAAGTTAAAACTCAGCAGAGCTTGTTGTACAATGCTGTTAAATTATATAATATATTACCCCAAAAAATAAAAGATATTGACACAATCGGACAGTTCAAAACAAAACTAAAATTTTTTTTATTAAATAAAAGTTATTAAGCAGTAATGGACTATCTGAATTAAAACATGTAGTGTAATTAAAGTAGCCTGCATTGTAATACATGAGGAAATAGTTATAATATGAAATCAAAAATTGTACAGTACTATAAGAAAATGACAAATTACACAAGGATATAAAACTAATTTAAGATACCTCAAAAATGTGTGTAAATACAAATTTTATGTGTATAATTGTAGGTATATTGTATTGTATATGATTTTGCTGACGAAATCCACACAATGGAAATTGTTACATGGATTAATAAAGAAATCAGTCAATCTATGTAACCTCTCCCCTTCTCAATGCACTTGACAACCAGCTAATGTATCCCTTCCAAATATAGGGTTTTCGGTTGGTCATAAGCCACTTTTGCACCACATTTCGCATGTCCATGTCTGAGGCAAAATGGTGACCAGGCAAAGCATCTATGAGTGGCCCAAACAAGGAAAGTCACTTGGAGCAAGGTCTAGGCTGTAGGGAGGGTGTTCGAATACCTCAAATTTCATCTTGTTTATGGTTTCAATAGTGTGATGGGCTGCATGTGCCCATGCATTGTCATGCAACAACAATACTTTCTTCAACAGCAAACCTCGGCGTTTGGTGCAAATTGCTGGTTTCACATTCTTTTCCAACAGTTCACGATACTCTGCATTGTTCATAGTCATTCCCTTTTCCATGAACTCTGCCAGTATGGCCCACTGTGTGTCCCAAAACATGGTTAACATAAACTTTCCTGTGGATGGCCCCATCTTGAATTTTTTCCTCATCGCCGATACAGGGTATTTCCACAGTGTACTCTGCCGGTTTGACTCAGGCTCATAGTGATGCACCCATGTTTCATCTCTAGTGACAATTCTGCTCAAAAATGAATCACCTTCATTGCTGAAGCAAGTGAGTAGACATTGACAGACCATAATATGGGTCGTCGGTAAGCTTTCTTGGTACCCACTGTGCACAGACCTTATGGAAACCAAGCTTGCCATGGATGATGTGATGGGTGGAGCCGCCCATATCGCAACGTCCACGCAGCCTCAAGCCGGAATTTATGAAAATTGCAAAAGAACAATTGGACGATCTGTTAGAAAAGGGAATAATTGAACCTTCTTCTGGTTGCTGGGCTAGTCCCATCCTGTTTGACCAAAAGAAAGACGGTACTTGGCGTGTGGTCGGAGACTATAGGCGTTTAAATGCCCGCACCATCATTGATAAATATCCGGTCCCACACATCGCAGACTTCAATCATGCGCTCGAAGGTGCAAAGTACTTCTCTGTTTTGGACTGTAAGCACGCATTTCATCAGATTCCTATGCTCTGGAGGACATTGAAAAGACTACCATAACCACTCCCTTCGGGCTGTTCCAATACAAATTTATGCCGTTTGGGTTGAAAAATGCACCCCAAACATGGCAGCGTTTCATCAATCAAACTTTATCCCATCTAGACTTTTGTTTCATATATATGGACGACATATTGGTTTTTGCTTCTACTTTAGAACAGAGTGAGGAGTGTGTTCAAGTCATGACAGATATTTTAGCAGCCGCTGATATTGAACTGAACAATAAAAAGACTCAATTGCACCAGTCATCTGTCACATTCCTAAGTTATGTTGTGTCATCGGACGGTCTGACACCACCACAGGACAAGATCAAGCCTGTTCTCGAGATGCTACGCCCTCAGACCTACAGGGAATTACGCAGGTTCATCGGAACATTTAATTATTACCGGAAACATTTGCCAGCCGCTTCTGCGGTGCAGGCTCCTCTCACAGATGCTCTCGCTGGCCCACAAACTTCTGGCACCCGCCAGGTACCATGGACACCAGACATGGACAAGGCATTTAATGAACTCAAACAGCTGTTGGCCTCCGCTGTCACTATTGCTCACCCACAGGCGGACGCCACAATGTTTATCACTACTGACACTAGTGACAATGCTATCGGCGCAGTACTGAGTCAGACATACAACGATGTTACGACCCCCCTGCAGTTTTTCTCAAAAAAGCTAAACAACGCGCAGAAGAAATACTCAGCATTCAACAGAGAACTACTTGCAGTTTACGAGGCCATAAGACACTTCAGAACTGATGTTAAGGGACGAGATTTCTATGTGCTCACTGATCACAAGCCGTTGGTTCCTGCCATAAAAAATCCTGCGGCTGATCCGCCCCCACGACGCTTTCATCACATTGAACGGACAATGTGGTCACTGATTTTCTCTCGCGTGTTGGTGCTGTCACAACCTTAATTGACTTAATGGACCTACCTCGGTTGCAATCGGCAGACCCTGATACCATGCAGTTAATTTCAGACCACAGCTCCTCTCTCCAACCAGTACGCTCTACTTTCCCTGGCATATCTGACTTAGTGTGGTGTGATGAATCGACTGGTACGTTGCGGCCATTCATTCCTAAGCCCCTTCAACGCCAGGTCTTTGACAAACAACACACATTAGCACACCCCGGTGTCAAAGCCTCCACCCGTCTGGTAGCTGAACGGTTTGTCTGGAGAAACATGCGCCATGACTGTCAGTCTTGGGCAAGGGCATGCATGGTGTGCCAACAGAAAACAGTTTCCAGGCACACTTCTCCACCCCTTGGCTGTTTTGCCCAACCTCCAGGCCGGTTTCACCATGTTCATGTCGATCTCGTAGGCCCTTTGCCCCCCTCCGAGGGTTTCCGTTACTTGTTTACAGCTATTGACAGGATGACTCGGTGGGCTGAGGCTGTGCCTATTCCGAACATTACCTCTGAGACAGTAAGTCGAGCATTCTTAGATTCGTGGATCTCTAGATTTAGCTCACCTGTTTACCTCACCACTGACCAGGGGCAACAATTCGAGTCTTCAGTTTTCTCTGACTTATGTAAAATGTGTGGTATTGTCAAAATTCATACTTCTGCATACCAACCCCAAAGCAATGGGCTTGTCGAGCGATGGCATCACACCCTGAAGTCTGCCCTGCGTTGCCATGACTCACTATGTACAGAGGCACTGCCTGTCGTGCTTCTTGGCCTTCGTGCGACTTTCAAGGAAGACCTCAAGGGGTCCGTAGCCGAGTTTGTATATGGCCAACCTCTGGTTTTTCCTGGAGAATTAGTCACTCCAACCCCACTTCCATGGCCCTCTGAACTCCCTTCACTTCTCGAGCGGGTGCGCTTGCACTGCAGCAAAATTCAGCCGCCACCTCCGGCTGCTCATACACCTCCGCGCGTGTACGTACCGCGCATGCTAGACTCGTGAGTATGTGTTTCTCAGAGACGACTCAGTCAAAGCCCCGCTTCAGTCGCCCTACACAGGTCCTGACAAGGTCATCAAACGCTCTGAGAATAACATGGATCTCCTCATAAAAGACTCTGTAACCATGGTCTCACTCAACCAAGTGAAACCAGCTTTCATTGAGCCTCAGGTGAACCTCCCTGATTCTGCCCCTATTTCTCCCACTCCTGCTTCGAGCGGCCACCCGTCTTCCCACACCATGCATTTGGGTATTGATTCTCCACAGCGTGCTTCTCTGCTGAGCACTGCTCCTTCTCCGCGTTCATCTAATTCGAGTGGCCAATCTTTTCGGGGCTTCACTCCTCACAGCCCTCGCAGTCGAACTGCCAACCACTCGGATTCTACCATTGTGTTACCATCTTCGTGTGACAGCTCTTTGTCATGCCGTTCAACCCACGCTGGCTCCTTGTTGCCTTCGGTCACGCTCCCTCATCTGTCAGCTGATCGCCCGAGGTTGTCTCCTGCACAGTCTAGTGCACCTGCCACCCCCCCCCCCCCCTTAGCAGATGCTTCCCCCTGCCATGGCTTTCCCACACCTCCCTGCCTCCCTACCATTGCTCGTACAGGTGCCATCCAAGAATTCACAACACATGTGCACCCTGGTGACATACATAAATTATCTGTTGTCGTAGATGGCGATACAGTGTGTGTGTGGTACTGGTGTGTGACAATATTGAGGGAGGAAGTGCAGAATCTCGTGTGGTGCGCCGCTTTAAATTGAGCAGAAGTGCTGCGTGTGGCAATTTACGTGCCTTTGTTAGGCCTTCTGGCGAGGTGATTCTCCACCTGCCGGCTGACGAAGTGCTACACCTTCACTCCAGGACGGGACGTCGTCTTCAGCCGCCGGCGTCGTTTGCTGACTTCACCGTCGACGTACCGGGCTTCACCCCCCGGTCTCCTACCAGTCAACCACTTCCGCCTGATGCAGAAGAACTGTGCTTTACCTTCCTATCTTCTCACCCCCCCCATTCACAGGGACGTACTCCATACTGCGTGAAGTGGGGGGGGGGGGGGGGGCTGTGTGGCGTAGAGTGCCATAAAAATCGATATTTGTTCTGTGCGTAAGTGTGCTATCTTTGAGGAGAGGGCTGTGGGAGAGCATGTTGGATGCTAACGGCAGTTAGCCTCCGGACTTGTATCTGTGTAGACGCTAAGTGTGAATAAATCTGTATATGAGAGAATTCTAGTTGTTTACCTACAACTATACCATAATCCCTCAGATTCATGTGTTTAGGTTGTCTTCCTTTCTTCTATTTACACATATATCCTCATGTAATCAAATATTTATAATCCAGTTTCTAAGCATCCAGCATAATTTCATGAAAAAAATGTTAATGTCACCTTTTATGCATAACAGAAATGCAATAGTTAAGTTTCTATTGTCCTCAGATTGCACACGTTGTCTATATCAGTTCACTGTACTTGGTATAGCATTCCATTTACGAAAACATTTCTTCACTCCTTACAAATACAATACTCTTTAAGTGTTCAAACAGATACACCATGTCTTTCAAGTGTTACTACCAGTTATAAGCTATATATATTACATAAATTGTACAGTATTATGTTCATGCATTTTTATTCCATTATTATTATTATTATCCTTTCTCAGACCTTAGGTCTGGTTAAATATGGAAAGTGACGCGGACCTTGCTCAAGTGTGACTTCCTTTTAACTGTATGGTATATGTTATATTGCATTTAGGAACTTTCGGGTAATTGAACATTTATCAATAATTACAGATTTCTGTAGTTGTATATATAAGTTTGGATGTACCTGTATTGCGTTGATGTACTGGTGGATATTGTGTGGTATGTCTCCTGTAGTTGATAGCATAATTGGTATGATGTCAACTTTATCCTGATGCCACATGTCCTTGACGTCCTCAGCCAGTTGGATGTATTTTTCAATTTTTTCTCCTGTTTTCTTTTGTATATTTGTTGTATTGGGTATGGATATTTTGATTAGTTGTGTTAATTTCTTCTTTTTATTGGTGAGTATGATGTCAGGTTTGTTATGTGGTGTTGTTTTATCTGTTACAATGGTTCTGTTCCACTATAATTTGTATTCATCATTATCCAGTACATTTTGTGGTGCATACTTGTATGTGGGAATGTGTTGATTTATAAGTTTATGTTGTAATGCAAGCTGTTGATGTATTATTTTTGCTACATTGTCATGTCTTCTGGGGTATTATGTATTTGCTAGTATTGTACATCCGCTTGTGATGTGATCTACTGTTTCTGTTTGTTGTTTGCAAAGTCTGCATTTATCCATTGTGGTATTGGGATCTTTAATAATATGCTTGCTGTAATATCTGGTGTTTATTGTTTGATCCTGTATTGCAATCATGAATCCTTCCGTCTCACTGTATATATATTGCCTTTTCTTAGCCATGTGTTGGATGCGTCTTGATCGATGTGCGGCTGTGTTAGATGATATGGGTGCTTGTCATGTAGTGTTTTCTTTTTCCAATTTACTTTCTTCGTATCTGTTGATGTTATGTGACCTAAAGGGTTGTAGAAGTGGTTATGAAATCACAGTGGTGTAGCCAATGTATTTACATGAGTGATTGCTTTGTGTATTTTGCTAGTTTCTGCTCATTCTAGAAAGAATTTTCTTAAATTATCTACCTGTCCATAATGTAGGTTTTTTTATGTCGATAAATCCCCTTCCTCCTTCCTTTCTGCTTAATGTGAATCTTTCAGTTGCTGAATGTATGTGATGTATTCTATATTTGTGGCATTGTGATCGTGTAAGTGTATTGAGTGCTTCTAGGTCTGTGTTACTCCATTTCACTACTCCAAATGAGTAGGTCAATATTGGTATAGCATACGTATTTATAGCTTTTGTCTTGTTTCTTGCTGTCAATTCTGTTTTCAGTATTTTTGTTAGTCTTTGTCTATATTTTTCTTTTAGTTCTTCTTTAATATTTGTATTATCTATTCCTATTTTTTGTCTGTATCCTAGATATTTATAGGCATCTGTTTTTTCCATCGCTTCTATGCAGTTGCTGTGGTTATCCAATATGTAATCTTCTTGTTTAGTGTGTGTTTTCCCTTGACAATGCTATTTTTCTTACATTTGTCTATTCCAAAAGCCATATTTATATCATTGCTGAATACTTATGTTATCTTTAGTAATTGGTTGAGTTGTTGATTTGTGCTGCCAGTAGTTTTAGATCATCCATGTATAGCAAATGTGTGATTTTGTGTGAGTATGTTCCAGTAATATTGTATCCATAATTTGTATTATTTAGCATGTTGGATAGTGGGTTCAGAGCAAGGCAGAACCAGAAAGGACTTAATGAGTCTCCTTGGTATATTCCACACTTAATCTGTATTGGCTCTGATGTGATATTATTTGAATTTGTTTGGATATTAAGTGTGGTTTTCCAATTTTTCATTACTATGTTTAGGAACTGTATCAATTTAGGATCTACTTTGTATATTTCCAATATTTGTAGTAACCATGAGTGGGGTACACTATCAAAAGCTTTTTGGTAATCAATGTATGCGTAGTGTAGCGACCTTTGTTTAGTTTTAGCTTGATATGTCACCTCTGCATCTATTATCAGTTGCTCTTTACATCCTCGTGCTCCTTTGCAACAGCCATTTTGTTCTTCATTTATAATTTTGTTCTGTGTTGTATGTGTCATTAATTTCTGTGTAATGACTGAAGTTAATATTTTGTATATTGTTGGTAGGCATGTTATGGGGCGATATTTAGCTGGGTTTGCTGTGTCTGCTTGATCTTTAGGTTGCAGATAAGTTATTCCATGTTTAAGTGTATCAGGGAATGTGTATGGGTCTGCAATGTAACTGTTAAATAATTTAGTTAGTTGTGAATGTGTTGAGGTGAACTTCTTTAGCCAGAAATTTGTAATTTTATCTTTTCCAGGGTCTTTCCAATAATGAGTAGAATTAATTACTTGCGTGACTTCATGTTGCAAAATTATCACTTCAGGCATTTGTGGTATCATCTTGTATGTGTCTGTTTCTGCTTTTACTACCATGCATGCCTGTTATATTGAACCGGGTTTGACCATATGTTGCTCCAGAAGTGTTCCATGTCTGTTATGTTTGGTGGATTGTCTATTTTATTATTATTATTATTATTATTATTATTATTATTATTATTATTATTACTACTCTCTGATATTCTTATCAGTTGTGTATTTTACTTTCAAGAAAAAACAAAATTTTGCTCTGCTTTTTGCTCTTTCTAGTAATTATCATATCACTATCACCTCAAATGTAAATTTTTTGATGTGAGAGGTGATTAGTAGAGCTGCTGAAACCTCTGATTAAAGGGTGGTGTGGATCAGCAGACACTTGTGAAACTTGGTGACCTCTCAGTGCTTGTGAAGCTTTTATGTCCACTGTAGTGACATTATCTGTGAAAAATGTTGCAGGTGCATGTCATTCTCTCATGCAGCATAGAAAAATCAACCTGTGTGTTTCAGAACATTTGTCATAGTTGCCCTGCATGATGATGCTGACAGTAACCATGAAAAAACTGCTCTGATCCCTAACTAGTCCTTGAAATAACAACAACTAATACTTAAGACAAGCACAGTGTCTCTTGGCACAGTCTTTTACATGCACTGCTTAAAAAATATAATTAAAAATATTACTATGCCTTGGAAATGCAGTCTACAAAATTAGCACTTATATTACCACTGCAGCTGAAGCACATAACCTGTTATAACTTAGCACACTGCAGCTGAAGAATGGCATTCTGTTACAACTTATGTACCATATAGATTATTCATCCAAATACTTCACCTTACAACATGCAGACAATGAAATAGCATTATACAATTACCGATACTGAGACTGTTGTTTAATAGGATCCATTAGACTCCTATTGAACATTTCTGTGTTTTATGGTAATTGTTAGCATGTCGACTACTGTCTCCACTTGCATTTGAACTTTAGAAATACACTCTAAGACACAACAATAACTACAGAGGAATTATCTGAAAGGGATGGAAATCGGAAGATGTACTGTACATGTACAGACAAACAAATGAATTCAACTTCAGAAAAAGTGGATGATTTACTCAAGAGAAAAAGTTTCACTAACTGAGCAAGTCTCTGACACATTGGTCCACCTCTGATCCTTATGCAAGCAGTTATTCAAATTGGCATTAGAGTTGGTGGATGTCCTAAGGGATATCACGCCAAATTCTGCCCAATTGGTGTGTTAGACCATCAAAATCCCAAATGTTCTCAATCGGGGAGAGACCCAGTGACCTTGCTGGCCAAGGTAGGGTTTGGCAAGCATGGAGACAAGCACTAAAAACTCTTGCTGTGTGTGGGTGAGCATTATCTTGCTGAAATGTAAGCCTGGGATAGCTTGCCATGAAGGACAACAAAACAAGGTGTAGAAGATCATTAACTTACCACTGTGTTGTAAAGGTGCTGTGGATGACAATGAAAGGGATTCTGCTATGCAAAGACGATCAGTCCTTGTTGTCGGGCTTATAGTGGGCAACAGTCAGGTTGGTAACCTACCGCTGTTTAGGGTGTTTCCAGACACATCTCCACTGGTCACTGGGGGTCATTCTGAAGAGGGACTCATCACTAAAGACAATTCTACTCCAGTTCTGATCAGATCAATTGAAAATACAATGCCTGACAAAAAAAGCGAAGCACATGAAAGACATACATGGAAGGTATTGTAATGTTCTCCTTGGATCATTACACTTAACTTAAATTTCTTCTGCCTGATCCATCGATGAGTGAATATGAAATTTTCATGCTTTACAAAATTTATTTACATTAATTGACAACCAAGCTGCACACTCGTCATATAAACAAAACACAGACAGATTTCACTGATCTCTTTGACTTCCAAAACTAACTTCCAAACTGACTCTCTCACAGCATCACTGTGTCACTTTATATAGGATTTTAACAATAAATTTCATAATAACCCATTATTAATTTTGTACAATTTCGGGGCTACAATTAAAATTTACAAAACGCAAAGAAACTGAATTTACAGCTGAATAACAGATAAAATACATCATCAAATGACACAATCTTTTCTAGTAATATCTTTAGTTTTGCATAAGAAAATCAATCTGAACTTTAATTACAATAATGTCTTTTGTACTATTTTAACTACCTAATTACGCTACTGGCCATTAAAATTGCTACACCACAAAGATGACATATTACAGACGCAAAATTTAACCAACAGGAAGAAGATGCTGTGATATGAAAATTATTACCTTTTCAGAGCATTCACACGAAGTTGGCGCCGGTGGTGACACCTACAATGTGCCGACGTGAGGAAAGTTTCCAACCGATTTCTCATACACAAACAGCAGTTGACCAGCGTTGCCTGGTGAACGTTGTTGTGATGCCTCGTGTAAGGAAGAGAAATGCATACCACCATGTTTGTGACTTTGATAAAGGTTGGATTGTAGCCTATCGTGATTGCCGTTTATCGTATCTCGACATTGCTGCTCGCATTGGTCAAGATCCAATGACTGTTAGCAGAATATGGAATGGGTGGGTTCAGGAGGTTAATACAGAACACCGTGCTGGATCCCAACAGCCCCGTAACACTAGCAGTTGAGATGACAGGCATCTTATCTGCATGGCTGTAGCGGATCGTGCAGCAATGTGTTGATCCCTGAGTCAACAGATGGGGACGTTCAGAAGACAACAACCATCTGCATGAACAGTTCAATGACATTTGCAGCAGCGTGGACTATCAGCTCGGAGACCGTGGCTGCGGTTACCCTTGACGCTGCATCACAAACAGGAGTGCCTGCGATGGTGTACTCAGCGATGAACCTGGGTGCACGAATGGCTAAACGTCATTTTTTCTGATGAATTCAAGTTCTGATTATAGCATCATGATGGTCACATCCGTGTTTGGCGACATTGTGGTGAACACACATTGGAAGCGTGTATTCATCATTGCCATACTGGCGTATCACCCGGTGTGATGGTACTGGGTGCAATTGGTTACGAGTCTCGGTCCCTCTTGTTCGCATTGGCAGCACTTTGAACAGTGGGCATTACATTTCAGATGTGTTATGACCCGTGGCTCTACCCTTCATTCGATCCCTGCAAAACCCTACATTTCAGCAGGACAGGGCACGATCGAATGTTGCAGGTCCTGTACGGGCCATTCTGGATACAGAAGATGTTCGACTGCTGCCCTGGCCAGCACATTCTCCAGACCTCTCACCAATTGAAAACATCTGGTCAATGGTGGCCGAGCAACTTGCTCATCACATTAAGCCAGTCACTACTCTTGATGAACTGTGGTATCATGTTGAAGCTGCATGGGCAGCTGCACCTGTACACGCCATCCAAGCTCTGTTTGACTCAATGCCCATGCATATCAAGGCCATTATTACGGCCAGAGGTGGTTGTTCTGGGAACTGATTTATCAGGATCTATGCACCCAAATTGTGTGAAAATGTAATCACGTGTCAGTTCTAGTATAATATATTTGTCCAATGAATACCCATTTATCATCTGCATTTCTTCTTGGTGTAGCAATTTTAATGGCCAGTAATGTAATTACAGTTTGGATTTGGTTACTGACATTCAATGTTAGTACAGAACTCATGCTTTATCCAATTACATACATAAAATGCACAAATATGACCTTATATTCTGGAGAGTGGAAAATTGTGTGATGTAAACAATTGGAGGGTTAATTAGAAATGTAATTACAAAGAATATTAATTACAGATGAGGACATAAAAATAGATAACAAATGAAAATACATCACTTGGTAATAACTTTTAAGCTTTTTCTCAAGATAATGAAGTTTTCTGTGGTTCCTCGTTACTCAATTGCAATTATGATAATTAGAGGCATTAGTTATTTGTGCCAACATTTCCACAGCCTATTATTATCTGTTGCTGAATATTTATTACTTCAATTTCTTGATTAGATATTTAATTTAGCATATGTACATAATTTTATTAATGACAACAAGCTATTGACAATCGTGATATCGCACGTCCTTCCAGAATATTCTATATGCTTTGACAATGAATACCAAGTGTTTTAGGAAATTGGACAGAATGACATATATAAAGACACACATACAAGGCCTTAGGAAGCACTGAGTTGTCCAATAACTACCCGGAAGCATATAAAAAAAGGGGGTATCAGACATTAAATATGAATCTCGGGGAGGCTGTACCATAATAGTATGTAAATGTTTAGAGTTGGGCAGCTCTCTGCAACACATGGAATGGCAACCAGGATCCATTTGTGTTGTTCATGTTTAGTGTTGTACCAGGCCTGGTTGGGAATATAAAGGACAGGAACTATGTTAGATGTTGATTGATTGCTATGTAGACCAAATGGATAGCAATGCCACATACTTATCTGATGCAGCTCCTCACAGAGCTTGAAAGGGGCCTTATGATAGTCCTCCATTCATCTATCTGGTTGAGTTATGCAATATCCAGATTTGTGTGGCATTCAGATGCTACAGTGACCCAGTGTTGGACTGCATGGTAAAGTGAGGGCAAGCATACTTGTTGCCAGGGTCTTCGTCCACCATGTGTAAGCTACGTTTAACACTGCAACAGAAACACTACATTTAACACTGCAACACAAACATCTGAATTTGGAGTGGTGCCATGACTGTGGAGCATATACTGCTGATGAATATCATTGTTTTGTGTTCAGCAATGTTTTGCAGTCCTGTGTTACCCCAGAACTCAATTGTTGGCAAGTGTGGTGGCAGCCTGGGGGCGGTCCTATTCTTTCCATGTTTTAGGCAGGCACAGTACTGCTGCTCCTGGTACCATGGTGTGGGGAGCCATTTGGTATGATGTCAGGTCAGAGGGAGGAGGAGGCGGGGGTGACTGATGAATCTGTCAGCACAGTGTTATGTCACAGACATCCTGTGTCTGTGTGTGTTATCTCTCATATAACAGTATTGTAATGCCATGCTCTTCCACACATGGCACATTTCTCTATGGACTGTCTGCGTAGTGTTGAGGTACCCTTGTGGCCAGCAGGATCCCCAGATCTGCTTCCCATAATTCTTGTGTGGGACCTGCTCGTGCTTAACTTTGTCTGGGAACCAGTATCCAGAATATAAAGGAGCAGTTACTAAAGTTGTGGCCCAGCTTGTCTCAGGAAAGGATACAAAAGCTTTATGACACACATCCAAACTGAAACTGTGCATAAATCCAGGCCAGAGGGGTGCAACATTGTACTGATAAGTGGGCTCATACTACCCAGTTCTCTATAAATTTTACTTGATTCTGTAATCACACCAATGACTTTGCATACGTCCCCAACCTGTGAAGTTTCATTTTGTTTCCTCCTCCCCTTTTGGGCACTTCTTATTTTTTCCCCTCTCCTCTGAAAAAAAACTCTTCAAAAAGCCTAAAGAAGGGCCATTTTGAACAAAATGGGATGGCACAATTGTGGGTTAACATAAGAAGCAATGGAAATACTTTCTAGAATATTTGACAAATATAAGACTGATTAGGGTATACAAATAGCATAATCATGTGAAAGAGTAAGAGATGATTTATGTGTTAAAATTGTAAAAGAAAATGTATAATAATGTAGGCAAAATGTACAGTGGTTTGGGTAAACAAGCTGAGGAGTTGGTCGAAGGGTTAAAAGACATGACAATGATGATATGATGGTATTGACGGGAAGATATTTGATGCCTGTACTAAAATTATAAGAGATGAGCATGGTTAGAAGTTACAGAATTAGTAAAATGTGAATTGCAAAGAAAAACGTAAAGTATGCCCTAAAACACACACACACACACACACACACACACACACACACACACACACACACACACACACACAAAATACAAACACACAAAATCACAATAAAAATCATGTTGTCAGATCTAAAACTTTCAGTAAAAAGGGAAAAAGTGATGGAAAGAATAAAAATAATACAGCAGATAGCTGCAGCTGTCTGATCACTGCAAGAAAGGGATGAGCAAGCCACTCTACTATATACTGAAACATGTCTGCAGCTTAAAACCTTAGAATGACGTCTCAAAAATTCATGAATTTTTAAGGGCTCAGAAACATTTGTCTCATCAAAAGCTAAAAAAAGAGCACAGATACTCACTTAAATTTGCTTCTGTTCCCTAATGATAAATCAGTTATAATATGGCATACAGTGATTTTCATTCCCCAGGCATCACTGACTCTAGGGTTCACTCACAGAGGAGGAAACCATGCTGTAGGGGACAGTGCCTGATTCTGAGGTGTGTCAGGACCACTTCATCCTACCTGAATGACTGGTATAAGGAACATCACAAGTGGATAATTAGCTTCATCTGTCTCCAATGAATGCATGAATCTCTGCCTCACCAGTCAAATGATAGCCTGCAAGGGAATTTGTCATGTCATGTTCCCTTCAGGCATCCTTTGTGGCTTGGTCTGATCATTTGTTACCCCAAATTACCACATGCCCTGGTACGCATGAGAATGATACCACCTACCTTGCTTGTTGAAGGAAGTACATTTGGTCATGTATTAGCTGGATGATTTTGTCTGCTGCATATATGTGGTGATGTGATTGTAGGGCATTAAGGGAATTGGAGCAGATGAGAAACTCTGTTTCCCCTGCAGGTGCCTTTGCTCCCTTTGATCCCTTCAGGATCGCATGGAGCACTGCAGAGAATACAATATATTAACATTGGGATGATCCCTTTACCTGCACTATCCTCAGATTCTTGCTTCTTGAAGTCCTATATCTTCATGTTTTGAAAAATTTTCTGAAAAACTGTCCTTCAGGATAATAGAAACGATTTAAGCAGCTGTTCCGGTTAAGTGGCTTGTCCTATCTTTAGTAGCACACTACTGTTGTAATGGCCAGTACCAGCTTCATATTACACAGCTTATACAAGTAAAGGTCCCCCACATCTCCACTAGACACTTTGTGACATTGATGAAATTGTAACAACTCCTTACAGTTTCCAAAGACATAATATTCATAAACCACAATAATAGTAAACACTTTTTATTAAATTCATTGTTGTTGTTGTGGTCTTCAGTTCAGAGGCTGGTTTTATGCAGCTCTCCATCCTGTGCAAGTTTCTTCATCTTCAAGTAACTACTGCAACCTACATCCTTCTGAAGCTGCTTATTGTATTCATCTCTTGGTCTCCCTCTACGACTTTTACCCTCCACACTTCCCACCATCACTAAAATGCTGATCCCTTGATGCCACAGATCATGTCCTACTAAGCAATCCCTTCTTCTAGTCCAGTTATGCCACAAATTCCTCTTCTCCCCAGTTCTTTTCAGTGCCTCCTCATTAGTTACGTGATATAGCCATCTAATCTTCAGCATTATTCCATAGCACCACATTTTGGAAGCTTCTATTCTCTTCTTGTCTAAACTATTCATCGTCCATGTTTCACATCCATACCTGGCTACACTCTGTACAAATACTTTTAGAAATGACTTCCTGACACTTAAATCTATACAAATTTCTCTTCTTCAGAAACGATTTTCTTGCCATTGCTAGTCTACATTTTATATCTTGTCTACTTCGACAATCATCAGTTATTTTGCTCCCCAAATAACAGAACTCATCTACTACTTTAAGTGTCTCATTTCCTAATCTAATTCCCTTAGCATCAGTTGATTTAAGTAGACTACATTCCATTAACCTCATTGTGCATTTGTCATGTTCATCTTATACCCTCCTTTCAAGACACTGTCCATTCCGTTCAAGTGCTCTTCCAAGTCCCTTGCTGTCTCTGACAAAATTACAATGTCATCAGTGAACCTCAAAGTTTTTATTTCTTCTCCATGGATTTTAATACCTACTCTGAATGTTTCTTTTGTTTCCTTTATTGGTTGCTCAATATACGGATTGAATAACATCGGGGATGGACTACAACCCCGTCTCACTCCTTTCCCAACCACTGCTTCCCTTTCATACCCCTTGACTCTTATAACTGCCACCTGGTTTCTGTACAAATTGTAGATAGCCCTTTGCTCCCTGTATTTGACCCCTGCCACATTCAGAATTTGAAAGAGAGTATTCCAGTCAACATTGTCAAAAGCTTTCTCTAAGCCTACAAACGATAGAAACGTGGGTTTGCCTTTTGTTAACCTATCTTCTAAGGTAAGTTGTAGGGTCAGTATTGCCTCACATGTTCAAACATTTCTACGGACTCCAAACTGATCTTCCCCAAGGTCAGCTTCTACCAGTTTTTCCATTTGTCTGTAAAGAATTCATGGAAGTATTTTTCAGCCGTGACTTATTAAACTGATAGTTCAGTAATTTTCACACCTGTCAACACCTGCTTCCCTTGGGAATGGAATTATTATATTCTTCTTGAAGTCTGAGGGTATTTTGCCTGTATCATACATCTTGCTCATCAGATGGTAGAATTTTGTCATAGCTGGCTCTCCCAAGGCTATCAATAGTTCTAATGGAATGTTGTCTACTCCTGGGGCCTTGATTCAACCTAGGTCTTTCAGTGCTCTGTCAAATTCTTCATGCAGTATTACATCTCCCATTTCATCTTCACTTACATCCTCTTCCATTTCCATTACATTGCCCTCAAGTATATCACCCTTGTATAGACCCTCTATATACTCCTTCCACCTTTCTGTTTTCCCTTCTTTGCTTAGAACTGGTTTTCCATCTGATCTCTTGATATGGTTCTCTTTTCTCCAAAGGGCTGTTAAATTTTCCTGTAGGCAGTATCTATCTTACCCCTAGTGATATACACCTCTACGTCCTTATATTTGTCCTGTAGTCATCCCTGCGTAGCCATTTTGCACTTCCTGTTGATCTCATTTTTGAGACGTTTGTATTCATTTTTGCCTGCTTCATTTACTGCATTTTTATATTTTCTCCTTTCATCAATTAAATTCAATATCTCTTCCATTACCCAAGGATTTCTACCAGCCCTCGGCTTTACCTACTTGATCCTCTGCTGCCTTCACTCTTTCATCTCTAAAAGCTACCCATTCATCTTCTACCATATTTCTTTCCCCTGTTCCTGTCAATCATTCCCTTATGCTCTCTCTGAAACTCTCTACAACTTCTGGTTCTTTCAGTTTATCCAGGTCCCATTTCCTTAAATTCCCATCTTTTTGCAGTTTCTTCAGTTTTAGTCTGCAGTTCATAACCAATAGATAGTGGTCAGAGTCCACATCTGCCCCTGGAAATGTCTTACAGTTTTAAACTTGGTTCCTAAATCTCTGTCTTACCATTATATAATCTATCTGAAACCTGTCAGTGTCTCCAGGCCTCTTCCACATATACAACCTTCTTGCATGATTCTTAAAGTATTAGCTGTGATTAAGTTATGCTCTGTACAAAATTCTACGAGGCACCTTCCTCTTTAATTTCTTACCCCCATTCCATATTCACCTACTACTTTTAATTCTCTTCCTTTTCCTACTATCGAATTCCAGTCCCCCATGACTATTAAATTTTTGTCTCCTTTCACTATCTGAATAATTTCTTTTATCTCATCATACATTTCTTCTCTCTCATCGTCTGTGGAGCTAGTTGGCGTATAAACTTGTACTACTGTGGTAGGTGTGCGCTTTGTGTCTATCTTGGCTACAATAATGCATTCACTACTGTAAAACTGTGATGTCTATTTAATATGTGAAAAAATTGAAACATAAAATTTGGAGTGCAGTCTTTCCAACCATACATCAAGTCTAAAATTTATGTAATTCTGGGCCTCTATAGGAACCAAGCTGGAGATCTGCTCCACACTTGGTGTAAAACTTTAAAGTCAATCACACCCATCTCTAAAAGGCAGTCCTTTGCACAAATCTCATAAAGTCTTGTTGCTTGTTGCCATTGGTGACCAAGCAGTGGTATGGTATGCAACTGTGTCTGGCACAAACAGTTTTTTATAGGCCTTGTTGTATCATGAGAAATTGTCTCCTGATGTGATGCCGCAACTCAGTAGCCTCAGTGCAAAAGCTTGGTATGAGGTCGATTCTAAAGCCCCAAGTTACCAACCAAATTCCTTCATGTTTGCACCACATCCAACATTTCTGCACCTGTACACCCTTAATCAAAACAAAATCATGTGAAGGCCATGTACAACTGGTGCAGACAAGTTTGGTCTTTTACCCATGAAATGAGGCTAAGACATTTTAAAATACTGAGTGTTTTTAGGGGCTGTCTTTGCAAATCCTTCTGGTGAGGCAACCATGTGAGTTTAGTCAATTATGGGGCCCGGAAACATCAACAGGTCTTTAAAATTAAGAACAGTCTCCTCCATCCACAACTCAGGAAAGTTATAAACAGAGCATGAATGGTTAAAAATAATAAGGATAGACCTTTCAGTTGAGAAATTAAAACCCTTCTCCCAAGCATATAACGCTTTTTCTCTGTGTATTCCTCCAGTCAACAAATAGCCAGTCGCAACTGACAAGTTGTTGTTGCAAGGCTTGAAAAGAAACAAGAGACAGATAAGTCATCAACAAATAAGAAACAATGGACAGGATATTTAACTACTGATGTGTTATTATTAATGGCTATGGCAAAGACAGTTACACTTAAAACTCTGTTTTGAGGTACACTGTTATCCTGCTCAGAGCGAGCAGAGAGGAAATCATTGACTTGGTACATAAAATAGCATGCTGAGAGGACTGCATAAAGATCAAAAGAGACCCTCAATAACACCACTCATTAGTCTGCCCACGGATATTATGTCTCCCAAGTATTATCATAGGCCTTCTGAATGTAAAAAACTGTACCCATTAAGTGAGGCTAGTGCAGGAAAGCCAGTTGTATAGCTGTTTCCAGGAGGGCCAGGTTATCAAAGGTGGAGTGATTTCTCTTGAATCCTCACTGAAAATGCTTAAGGAGCTTCCTGGATCCTAATTTTCACATAAGGACAAAGTTGACTATTTGTTCCAAGATCTTTCCCACATAACTAGTAATCAATATTCCAGTATGTACAGTCCTCCCTGGTTTTAGAAGTGGAATTAAAATTGCTTTTTTGCCATGAGGTGGGAAAGTATCCTGCCTCCCAAACAAGATTAAGAATGGTGATGAGGATGTCTTTGCTTTGTTCTGTGGGGTGTCATAACATACTATAATGGATTTTACCATGACCAACTAATTTATCATGAGAGACAGATAATGCAGAATCCAGCTCCCACATGGAGAAGGGGCAGCTGTATTCATCAGTGGTGGAACTGTCTCTCTCAGCAGTCACTCTGTAGTATTGGAAGGATAAATCTTGACTGGCAGTGGCAAAATAGGACGCCATAGTTTGGGCAATGTCTTGCAGGTTGGCCTTGATACTTCCATTTGCCATTACAACAGCCATTGGGTACCTCTCTTCTCTCACAGAAATCATCCTGATTGTGTCACTTACTACTGTATATTTACTGAAGCAGTTCATAGTGGTCAAGAACTGTTCCCATGATCTCTTTCTGCTTTCTTTAATCCCCCAGCCATGGGTGACATGAAAGTGTGCACTCTACCTTCTCTGGACAATTTTGTAGGTCCTGCTGTTACCCTGTGGGACATAATTTCTACTCTGTTTGCATGTCAGCAGTCACAGTTTTCCTGTCAAATACTTTTCTGTTGCTCTGGAACATCATAGGTTGCTATTTTCCTGTCAAATCTTTTTCTGTTACTCTGGGACATTGGAGATCACTGTTTTTCACCTAAAACACTGGGATTTGTGTTTTACATGTTCTCAAGTCTGACTCACATACTTACATGTCTACCTTCTCATGCCAGCAGTTCTGTAAACAATACTCCTGAACTTATACTTGGAACATTGATTCAAGAATGTCAGTGAAAAAAAAAAAAATTAGAAAATTGCTCACAGTTAGGAGTTAACAGTTCAGTGACCCTTTCTACCGAAAAGGCTATGAGATTCTCTGAAGTTTCCCCACACTTGAACCTATAGACCACTCACATGGTCATGATTGCAGAACAGCACTCATCATTCCACCATGAGACAGGCTGCTTTTTCAGCTGGCCTTAAGACTACAGAATGGATACTTCAATGGTATGGTGAATAATTTTGGTAATGTGATCCTCCAATTCCTGGATGCTGGGACAATGTTCAAACACAGCAAGTTATCTGTTAAGTGTCCATTCTGCCATTAAAAAACACTCATCTTGGTGGCTTTCTGTCAGGAAACATTCTGTGTGGCAGGTGAATCCAGATCAGGAAGTGATCACTTGCGTCCAAGTCATTAATAACTTCCCACTGAATTCTTGTGCAAGATGTGGAGTGCAGTAACAGTGAATGACCTCACAGTACTGAAGTGCTTGATTTGTCACATGTTCAAGAAACAAATTTAGAAGCCTCTCAATTGCTCTACCCCTGGGACACGTGGTTGCAGATCCTCAAAACACACTGTGTGCATTAAAATTAGCAGAAAGAAGGAAACGTTAGGGGAGCTGAATATGTAGATCATGGAGAGCCTCTCCGTCCAGCATCTCATGTGGGGGCAGGTAGAGGGAACATATTGTTAACCTATGATGCGCATGCACTGATAGAGTGGCTGCTTTTAGGCTGGTTGCAAGAGAGAGAAGCAATTACTAATAGTCATTATTTATGACAATAGCCACTCTGCCTTCATCTCTCTCTTCTCTAAGGTGATCCTATTTGTGGATAATGTAGCCACATATCTCAGGGGCATCAGAGAATATGTCAGACAGGATCAACATCCCATAGTCTGACGGCTTTGACACAATCATTTTCTCTAGTGTTTTTTTCCCCAGCCTGGATTTTGGGGATAGTGGTAAGGCCATTTCGACAGAAACATTTTGCTGGTGCTCTTCATCTGCCTACCATGAGGATCTATTATGCTTTCTGATATTAGGTGCTGCAACTACCATTATTTCAGCAGTAGTAAGTCTATGTAGTTGAACTAGTTATGCAGGCTTGCAGCTGCATTTACAGATGCAGGTCTATGTGTTTTGATAAGTTGTGAAAGTTTGGATGCCAACACTGGTCTTTTGTAAAGGCTGCTTCAATGCTGAGGTGAACAACTTAATGAAAGTGTGTGGCTATGTGGCCTCAAATACCTTCTTTGATCATATTATGAGATGTGTTAGGTGACTTTAATCTCTTGGATTTTCTTCTCATCTGTGTGACAAGGCATTCTTTGGTCCAAAGCAGACAAGCTTCAGAGAAATCGACACACATGGCTGGCGCAGTGCATTAAATAACTGGTTTGTGAGCAACAGAGCCACATCCTCCACACATGGCCTGACCATTACTACCCATGGTGGTGTTACAGAAGCATTGACATTGAAAGCAGCACACAGTATTAAGTACAGAGGGCCTAACTTTAATGAGGAGAAAGCGTGGTGCAATGTATTCAGGCAAATTTGGTAAATTGAAGGTTGGGATAAAGGATAGTGATATCTTGAGCTCACCGCCAATGCTTTTCCCAAAATTCTGATCTTCAGTGACACATTCACTTTCCCATTCCTCTTGGAATTCTTTGGTATCTATAGCCATTATGTCCCAACGTGTTACAACTCTTTCACACTAACTTAAACCAGTGTGCAGCTCACTGTTAATAGCATATTCTCCAAATAGTCTGGCATTTAATAACTTGGCTACCCTTCAGAGTATTAATCAGGTGTCAATCAGGTATCAATCACTGTGAAGCCTCTTGACAGATTTAGGTTTCCTTGCAAGCCGCTCAAGAGCTTTACAGCTGTAGAGAAGTGATAATTTTTCAAAGAAACATTCTCACATTTTACGTTTGTCTGTTAATATTACTGCTTGCAATGATATTCATGTCTGCATCCATAGATGGGTGGGCAACACGACAAGCACTCATGTAGGGTACCTGCAGCCAGTTCCTGATACTGCGCGAAATTTTTCCTCAGTGGGAGGATAGCTCCAGAGTGCAGTCAGCCTTGTTATGACAATTGAGGATCTACCTGATTGAGAGGTAGTGGCTCCAAGGTCCAAATGTTGACAATATCTGGGAGTGCAGTGTGCTGTCACCATGACTCTCTGTACTGCATCTGATGACAAATAGCTGAGGGTGACATGGTGGTTGGTCCACTGCTGTGTGGTCTTCAGGGCCTGATTGTGAGATTAAAGTATTTACTGAAATTCACAGAAATCTCAAATGGAATAGACACACAAGGCTTCTTTGTGGTTTGAGTGTTAATACCATTCAATGGACCACCTTAACTATTGCAAACAGTAGAAAGTAATTTAGGTTTAATGGAAATCCCAAGAGCAATCAGGGAAGTAGGTGGCCACCCAGATAGAGCCTTGCCTGCATGGGCAAGACTTATACAACAGAGATATGGCAGGTTTTCCAGAGGTTGCTGATAATGACTGTTTCCACCTCAACAGCCATGCATCTCACCAGCATGCAGCACACCTTCAGATTGAGGTCTTTTTATAATGGTTTTCACCATCCTCTCAAGCCAGGCAATTAAGCCAAGATCCCTGTTCCCTGTGACACACAATATTTCACTGGCATGTCACATGTTGGTCACTGAAGTAAGTCCAGAGCTTCCACTTACAGGGTACTGGCAGATCTCAGCAGTCCCCAGCACAGGCAACCTGGGCATGTCAAGCCCATACCCCCATTTACCTACACCTCTCTAATTTCTTTTATAGTTCTTTGTACCTTTGTGCCCAGTGTTGTTACAATTTCGTCATGGACACTAATCCCTATTTCCATGTGAACATCTATAAAAGGTCAGTTCTGAAAAAGTGTTGTATACTTCCATGAATTGCAGGTTTTTGGGTTATCTGTAACTGGTAATTTTCGAAGAAGTCCTTTATAACGGTTTTGCAGGATTTTTTGCATCTGCCACTTTAGAAGTTTTATTTCCCAAACAACTGAGGTGATTAAAATTCCCTCCATTTACTGTAATATGATTGCATGACTTTCTCTGAAGTTAGTTAATTCTAGAGCTGAGTTTGATTGTTGGTGATAAGATCTAACTATATCTTTTACACTGTTTGTGCCCAAAACATTTTAACTGTAGACTTAATTGTTAATTCTGTTGATTCAAGATTGCCATGCAGCCTGTCTTTTAGCAAACATTTAGGATTGTCTGAAAAAACTTCACTGCTTTCAATTTATATTTATAGCTTAACTCTTGATGACAAGCAATATGCAGGACCATGAGTTTTTCAATAACACTTATAACTTCAGCTCTTTTTTAAACATTTCTACAGTTTGTGGCACATTTGCTGCTTACAAACTTAAATCCAGACAGGAGGAAGGTCAAGATCTGCCTAGAACATTGGTCACACCTTTAAACCATAGGTGCAGAAGTAACAACCCAACTAAATTTAGTGTTCACATTCAATCAACTTACAAGACTGTGCTTATTTTTCCCCATACAAAATTATTATTGTAACAGCAAACACAACAAAAGATTTCACTGTTCTCGGTTTCATATTTTGTTACTAATCAGAGGCTTTGCAAGCATCTAGGACTGCATGATGTATCAGCAGGAAATCAGCAGGTCCCAGTACAATGGCCTTTGTAGTTGGCAGATAGATATTTCATAAATACCATCATTTTGCAAGTGCCCACTAAGATCTTTTGGTGCTGCGCTAAATGTGTGAAGACCCATGGGGACCACTTTCACTGGTTTAGACCAGAGTTGCTGTAGTTTGATTTACAATGCCTCATATCTGGCAAGTTTTGCCACCAGTCTCCTGCCACTGGCAGATGGTAAAGCAGATATTTTGGACCAAATCATTGTACCTCTGCTTTATCAGTGTGAGTTATCTTTTTGTAACAGCTAAGATATGGGCAATTGTTTTGACAGCTTCTTTGCAGAGTTTGCACTCTGAGTCCTTTTCAGAATTCTTGATTTTGGCTTTCACTAAGTTGGTTCTGATGCCTTGTTCCTGTGCAGCAAAAATCATTCTTTCAGTTTCCCTCTTAAGTGCTGCACTGGTGGGGCGGCGGGTGGAATAATTGAATAAATGTTTTGTATTTATGCTGTTTGCCGTTCTCAACACTGGCTCTCTAACTACAATATTGGCAACCAGAAAGTGATTGGCAAAATGTGAAGCCTGTAATTAGAATTCCTAGTGCCCACTTCATCTGAGAAATACATTTATAGCTACAGCTTATAGCTCTGAGGAATTAGGAGATTGTCTGGGATTCATAATCAAAAACCATTCTCTCTAAAATGTTCACTATATTCTGAAAGCCACAGACCAAAAAGAATCCACACAATCCAACTACCAGAGCAAATCAGAGTCTAATGCACTGATGCCACTATAACTGTTCAAATTAAATGTTTAAGTGAATGCTCGCCATAATTTGATGATAATGTTCATCAAACGCCACGCTAAATAATGTTAGAATGTCTGTCCTGCGGCGGCACATGAAAATACGACATATGCAAACTAAAGATAGATCATCCCAAAATTAACACTTCACTCGAAAACGATTTCATGGTTATGCGTATCCCGAGTAAATTATTACTGCATCCGAGGCTGTTTATATCAACGATACTGACGCGATGTGACTCCCGGCACAGATGGTGTGCTAATCAGTGTCTGGAGAGAACTGGGGCCTTCTTTTTTTCTCGCGCAGCATTCTTACATATAAAGCCGCGGTACGGACGGCTAAGGGAACGCCTGATCAAATCTGCTCTCCCGACTAGCCGCTGGACTCGTAATGCACCACTTTAAGTTATCGAATAAATCATTGCTTCCTTTGCTGATGGCCGATGAAGCTTTCAATTTAATTGTGCAATCAGCACACAAGTAAGTAATCATAATAAAAGTCTGATGTGGCTAAGTCAAATATTTTGGGCGAGAAAATTAATTTAATTACACTACACGCAGTAGACGAGCTCTGAACTTGCTCTTTGGAGATACGCTATAGCTATAGTTTTATAGTTATTCTGTTGAAACTTCTCACATTTTTATGATTATAGCGGATCTCCCTTCTACTTAAATTTAAACATCCTAGCTTTATTTATTCGCCTACTTAATCTATCTTGCTTCCTTAATTTCTAAGACAAAAACCAGAAAATCATGAATTTCAACTAAAATTTTAATTTGTGAGATCCAGAATACTGTTTCTACTAAATTATTATGCAAAAGGAATCTAAATATAAATTTTTAAGTTTCTAGCTTTTTTCTGTTGCGCCAATGATTTTTACAGAAAAACGTCCAAATTTCGAAAATGGTTAAAGTTATTGAACTGATATTCAACACATATTCATTTTGTACTACTTCTGACATGCTAGAAACGTTTCAGGTTATTTACTTCATTTTAAAGTATTGCGCAATATTTATGACGTCAGAGCTAGTTACAGCGGACTAGGCTGGCACACAATGGAAAGACTGATGTTAATTCTATAAGGTGTGAGTATGCTGCTTCCCTACACACTGATCAGTCAAGAGCAGGTCCTATCTGTATCTATTTTGCCTTCAATCTTCTTCAAAAACTGGCCATCTAATGCTTTATTGCATAGGCTGTCAGTCTAGCATTGGAGCACAGCTTTCTGGTATTAATTATTATTATTATAAATTGAATCTTTAGAAAATATGGCTGTTTATTAACCAATGGCTTATGCTAATGCTGTGAAGCAAAATATTCCTACTCCTCAGTAATCCAGCCTACATATCAAATATGAATCACACTACACACTGCACTATTCACAAAATAAAGTTCAAGTGTCATTGTATCTCATGTATTTTAATATACTAGCCGTTTCCTCATGGCATCACTCAGTAATGTGTTCAACACATACATCACACAAAAATCCTCCTCCACCTCTCTCTCTGTCCACCTTCTCATGCCCCATTTTCATTGCCCATCTCCTCCTGCACCCTCTTTCCACCCATCTCCTCTGGTTCCCCTCTCCCTACACCTCCACTTTGCCACATCACCCATCTCCTCCTGCCCACCTCTGACTATCCATCTCCTCATGTCCCCCCTCTTCCTATCCACTGCCTCTGTCCCTCTTTCTTCTCCTCTCCCTGTTCATCTCTTTCTCCTCCCTCTTCCTCTCCATCTCTTCCTCCTCCTTCTCTCTCTGTCCCCTCTCCTGCCCCCTCCCTCAGTCCTATTCATCCTCCTCCTCCCATCTCTCTATTCATCCCATCCTGCCCCCCCCCCCCCCTCTCTCTGTGTCCAACCCCTCCTGCTGCCTCTCTCCCTATTCATCCCCTCCTGCTTCCTCTCTCTATCCATCCCCACCACTGTGTCCATCCAGATCTATAGCCCCTGTACAACAGGTTTATGAAGTATGCTGATACTACTTCCACAGCATGCCTGCTTTATTAGGCAGCCTATATATCAGGGATTTGAGAACTGGATTTTTGCCCCTGACATATACGGTGCCCTATAAAGAAAGTCGATAAGGCAGACCCGTACTACTCCAATATGACATTTGTGCAGAGCAGCCAATGCATAGGGGGCTGGAAAGCTGTTTCTTGTTTCTGATGTGTACGCTGCAGTTCAAATCAGGTGGGTAAGGCAAGCTGGTACTATTACCACAAAACACACCTGTTGTGCAGGGCTGCCTGTATTGTAGGGACTGAGTAAAACATACCTTTGCCCATATCCCCACTCCTGTTGGAGCTAGGGGTTATAAAGCTCATAGACCTGATAATTGTTAGACCTGCTTTTTCTGTGGGAAATTTGGCTGAAATCGATCTAGGGTTTGGGTGGAGATTCTAGAAATACAAACAACACTCTGTTTTCTATATGTAAAAGGTTGTTGCTTTCTATTAAATTGTTTTCACTTTTTAGAACAAGGGAAAAAAGTCTAGTCAACAAGAACCACTGTTAATGTATGCCAAATTCAAGTTAATTTATAATTTTCTCTGATCTGAGCTAGTCTGGCTCAGGTCTTTGTTAGAATACACATGCAGTGCAACTGAAAATTTATTTCTATTTTATACAGTGTTGTCACCTTGCCACCAGTGGTGCTGTGAGATTTCACTTCATATATTCTTATTGGCACTCAATGAAAGACAGACTTTCCTTTGGTGGAAATTGAAATTTGGTATAAAAATATACATGATTACATTTCAAAAATCTTTAACAGGACTTTTAACATCACAATTCATCAATGATCAGCTTACCACTCAGCCAAAATCATCATTATGACATCTACTTTCATCAATACGGGGTGGGAATAATGTTTCTAACATGTTTCAAATAGATTTCTATTAATTCAGCGAATGTGTTCACTTACAAATTCTCCTTAATTTTACTGGACGCATGTGTTGGAGCATGTTTTGTCAGCTATTCTCATAACTGTCCACCACCAAATTTTTTTATTCTGAAGCCATTAATGGGCCCAAAATCCCCTAAAATTCTGAATTTGTGAATCCTCCAATAATATATTACTAAGGTCCCATATTTTATACTGGCAAAAGAATTTGATTTTCTACTTCTAAAATACTTCTGTCAGAAATGCTTCAAGATCTTTCACAAAGAGTATTTTCCCCTCTTCTTCTTTCATTCTGAAATACCTAGGTGGCATTGTTTTTCCTCAGGATCCCCATTGTCACTTCTTGGAGGATCTAGTTCAGTTTCTGGTTCTATTTCAGGACATGGAATGTCTTTATATTCCTCTTTGCAGTAGGTCCAGATGTTTTTAAAAAGATAATATTTTTGTTATTTTGTCATCCCTGCTGGAATTACTGCACCAGGAAACCCAATAGATCTGTTACCTTGGGAAAGATGTGGTGTGCAAACTCAATTCCATCAATGTCCATTTTGTAATGTACACTACCTGTGCAGCTAACAGTGAACTCAAAGTGGATATTTTTAGTTATGTGAGGTACTTTGTTATCATTACTATTTTTCAGGACATTTAGCCAGTCATATGTATTCACTGCAACTTCACCTTTTGCATTTACAGCAGCAAAGGCAGTGTTTAACATGTATTTTAGGTGTAAGTTTTTGTTGCTACAGTAATGCCTGCCATCAGCTGGCATTTTAGTGCTACCAATAACAAATCTGTTACATCTGTAGGCATTTATAACTCTTATATAAAGAAGCCCCCACCCCATGAACCATAGACCTTGCCATTGGTGGGGAGGCTTGCGTGCCTCAGCGATAGAGATAGCCGTACCGTAGTTGCAACCACAACGGAGGGGTATCTGTTGAGAGGCCAAACAAACGTGTGGTTCCTGAAGAGGGGCAACAGTCTGGATGACTAAATGATCTGGCCTTGTAACACTAACCAAAACGGCCTTGCTGTGCTGGTACTGTGAACGGCTGAAAGCAAGGGGAAACTACAGCCATAATTTTTCCCGAGGGCATGCAGCTTTACTGTATGGTTAAATTATGATGGCATCCTCTTGAGTAAAATAGTCCCCCATTTGGATCTCCAGGTGGGGTCTACTCAAGAGGACACCATTGTCAGGAGAAAGAAAACTAGTCTTCTACGGATCGGAGTGTGGAATGTCAGATCCCTTAATCGAGCAGGTAGGTTAGAAAAATTAAAAAGACAAATTGATAGGTTAAAGTTAGATATAGTGGGAATTAGCAAAGTTCAGTGGCAGGAGGAACAAGATTTTTGGTCAGGTGAATACAGGGTTATAAATACAAAATCAAATAGGGGTAATGCAAGAGTAGTTTTAATAATGAATAAAAAAATAGGAGTGCGGGTAAGCTACTACAAACAGCGTAGTGAGTGCATTATTGTGGCCAAGACAGACACAAAGCCCACGCCTACTACAGTAGTACAAGTTTATATGCCAACTAGCTCTGCAGATGTCAAAGAAATTGAAGAAATGTATGATGAGATAAAACAAATTATTCAGATAGTGAAGGGAGATGGAAATTTAATAGTCATGGGTGACTGGAATTCGATAGTAGGAAAAGGAAGAGAAGGAAATGTGGTAGGTGAATATGGATTGGGGGTAAGAAATGAAAGAGGAAGCCGCCTGGTAGAATTTTGCACAGAGCATAACTTAATCATAGCTAACACTTGGTTTAAGAATTATAAAAGAAGTTTGTATACATGGAAGAAGCCTGGAGATACTGACAGGTTTCATATAGATTACATAATGGGAAGACAGAGATTTAGGAACCAGGTTTTAAATGGTCAGACATTTCCAGGGGCAGATGTGGTCTCTTCACAATCTATTGGTTATGAACTGTAGATTAAAACTGAAGAAACTGCAAAAAGATCGGAATTTAAGGAGATGGGACCTGGATAAACTGACTAAACCAGAGGTTGTACAGAGTTTCAGGGAGAGGATAAGGGAATGATTGGCAGGAATGGGGGAAAGAAATACAGTCGAAGAAGAATGGGTAGCTTTCAGGGATGAAATAGTGAAAGCAGCAGAGGATCAAGTAGGTAAAAAGACGAGAGCTAGTAGAAATCCTTAGGTGACAGAAGAAATATTAAATTTAACTGATGAAAGAAAAAATATAAAAATGTAGTAAATGAAGCAGGCAAAGAGGAATACAAACGTCTCAAAAATGAGATCAACAGGAAGTGAAAAATGGCTAAACAGGGATGGCTAGAGGACAAATGTAAGGATGTAGAGGCTAATCTCACAAGGGGTAAGATAGATACTGCCTACAGGAAAATTAAAGCGACCTTTGGACAAAAGAGATCCACTTGTATGAATATCAAGAGCTCAGATGGAAACCCAGTTCTAAGCAAAGAAGGGAAAGCAGAAAGGCAGAAGGAGTATATAGAGGGTCTATACAAGGGCGATATACTTGAGGACGATGTTATGAAAATTGAACAGGATGTAGATGAAGATGAAATGAGAGATATGATACTGCGTGAAGAGTTTGACAGAGCATTGAAAGACCTAAGTCAAAACAAGGCCCCGGTAGGAGACAAAATTCCATTAGAACTACTGACAGCCTTGGGATAGCCAGTCCTGACAGAACTCTTCCATCTGGTAAGCGAGATGAATTAGACAGGTGAAATACCCTCAGACTTCAAGAAGAATATAATAATTCCAATCCCAAAGAAAGTACGTGTTGACAGATGTGAAAATTACCAAACTATCAGTTTAATAAGTCACAGCTGTGAAATACTAATGCGAATTCTTTACAGATGAATGGAAAATCTGGTAGAAGCCAACCTTGGGGAAGATCAGTTTGGATTCCATTGAAATATTGGAACACATGAGGCAATACTGACCCTACGACGTATCTTAGAAGCTAGATTAAGAAAAGGCAAACCTACATTTCTAGCATTTGTAGACTTAGAGAAATATTTTGACAATGTTGACTGGAATACTCTCTTTCAAATTCTGAATTTGGCAGGGGTCAAATACAGGGACCTACGGGCTATCTACAATTTGTATAGAAACCAGGTGGCAGTTATAAGAGTCAAGGGGCATGAAAGGGAAGCAGTGGTTGGGAAGGGAGTGAGACAGAGTTGTAGCCTATCCCCAAAGTTATTCAATCTGTATATTAAGCAAGCAGTAAAGGAAACAAAAGAAAAATTTGGAGTAGGTACTAAAATCCGTGGAGAAGAAATAAAAGATTTAAGGTTACCCGATGACATTGTAATTCTGTCAGAGACAGCAAAGG
Source organism: Schistocerca piceifrons (assembly GCF_021461385.2). NCBI lineage: Eukaryota > Metazoa > Arthropoda > Insecta > Orthoptera > Acrididae > Schistocerca > Schistocerca piceifrons. The sequence goes on along the minus strand of NC_060138.1, from coordinate 1,019,206,608 downwards.
ACTTGGAAGAGCAGTTGAACAGAATGGACAGTGTTTTGAAAGGAGGATATAAGATGAACATCAACAAAAGCAAAACGAGGATAATGGAATGTAGTCGGCGATGCTGAGGGAATTAGGACTTGGAAGAGCAGTTGAACAGAATGGACAGTGTTTTGAAAGGAGGATATAAGATGAACATCAACAAAATCAAAACGAGGATAATGGAATATAGTCGGCGATGCTGAGGGAATTAGGACATGGAAGAGCAGTTGAACAGAATGGACAGTGTTTTGAAAGGAGGATATAAGATGAACATCAACAAAAGCAAAACGAGGATAATGGAATGTAGTCGGTGGTGCTGAGGGAATTAGATTAGGAAATGAGACACTTAAAGTAGTAAAGGAGTTTTGCTATTTGGGGAGCAAAATAACTGATGATGGTTGAAGTAGAGAGGATATCAAATGTAGACTGGCGATGGCAAGGAAAGCATTTCTGAAGAAGAGAAATTTGTTAACATCGAGTATAGATTTAAGTGTCAGGAAGTCGTTTCTGAAAGTATTTGTATGGCGCATAGCCATGTATGGAAGTGAAACATGGACGATAACTAGTTTGGACAAGAAGAGAATAGAAGCTTTCGAAATGTGGTGCTACAGAAGAATGCTGAAGATTAGATGGGTAGATCATATAACTAATGAGGAGGTATTGAATAGGATTGGGGAGAAGAGGAGTTTGTGGCACAACTTGACTAGATGAAGGGATCGGTTGGTAGGACATGTTCGGAGGCATCAAGGGATCACCAATTTAGTACTGGAGAGCAGTGTGGAGGGTAAAAATCGTAGCGGGAGACCAATAAATGAATACACTGAGCAGATTCATAAGGATGTAGGCTGTAGTATGTACTGGGAGATGAAGCAGCTTGCACAGGATAGAGTAGCATGGTGAGCTGCATCAAACCAGTCTCAGGACTGAAGACCACAACAACAACAACATATAAAAAGGACCAATTGTCCAGTTTGGCATGAAAGTTCTCCTTTTATAGAAAGCTACTCTGAGCACCTTAAAATTACTACAAAATTTAGGAGATACTATTTTGTGAAGAACTGCTTTCTCAGCTGTGAGATATAGAGAAAGGGCCTGTCTTTCGACCAATGTGATTTCCCCACAATGACAAGCGTTCCTTTTCTGATGACTGCCATTCATTGCTTTTAATGATGCTATTGACTACTATTGGATTCAAACAACTTTCAAATTCTTGCAACAGAGATCACAGTCAGGTGGAAAATAACATATGGGGCAAACTTAACAAAGGAATCTTATTTCATAAGAACAATAAACTAGATAAATGGTTACTCTTCATTCCTAGAGTCACCATAAAATTATTAATGTGGTACATACAGGGTGTTACAAAAAGGTACGGCCAAACTTTCAGGAAACATTCCTCAAAAACAAATAAAGAAAAGGTGTTATGTGGACATGTGTCCAGAAACGCTTAATTTCCATGTTAGAGCTCATTTTAGTTTCGTCAGTATGTTCTTCCACCTATGCTCAATGGAGCATGTTATCATGATTTCATACGGTACACTCTACCTGTGCTGCTAGAACATGTGCCTTTACAAGTACGACACAACGTGTGGTTCATGCACGATGGAGCTCCTGCACATTTCAGTCGAAGTGTTCGTACGCTTCTCAACAACAGATTCGGTGGCCGATGGATTGGTAGAGGCAGACCAATTCCATGGCCTCCACACTCTCCTGACCTCAACCCTCATGACTTTCATTTATGGGGGCATTTGAAAGCTCTTATCTACACAACCCCGGTACCAAATGTAGAGACTCTTTGTGCTCATATTGTGGATGGCTGTGATACAATACGCCATTCTCCAGGGCTGCATCAGCGCATCAGGGATTTCATGCGATGGAGGGTGGATGCATGTATCCTCGCTAACAGAGGACATTTTGAACATTTCCTGTAACAAAGTGTTTGAAGTCACGCTGGCACATTCTGTTGCTGTGTGTTTCCATTCCATGATTAATGTGATTTGAAGAGAAGTAATAAAATGAGCTCTAACATGGAAAGTAAGCGTTTCTGGACACATGTCCACATAACATATTTTCTTTCTTTGTGTGTGCGGAATGTTTCCTGAAAGTTTGGCCGTACCTTTTTGTAACACCCTGTATATGTAGGTGATGAACACTTGGGACCAAAGAAATGTATGATGCATGTGAGAAAGCATTATTATTTTAAATCTAGTGTCAATGCTGGTCAAAATAAATAAAACTGTATCATATAAGAAGAAAGATGACAGATAGTGTAATACTTAAATTAAAGGATCACTATTCAAATTATGTCAGGAAGCCTAAGAATTTATTATCCAATAACAGAGCACAGTTTATAACCAAACAATTTCAGTAGTTTTTGGCATGAGCAAATGTTAATCATGTTTAATCTCTAGGTACCATTTGCCAGAGTAAGCCAGCAAAACAAACCATGTGTGAGCTGGGTAGATTGTGCCAGATATACTGTGCAATAATTCCAAGTATTTCTTATCTACATGAAGGGGGCAGTGGTCATTTCAGTCAGGTGCAACAGTAGATACATAGGCTAATATCAATGTGAGTACTTGTTACTCACATTTGACTTTGTACAGAAGCTATTCATGCGTTTTGGCATCATATTTTATGACATGTTATGATTAATAACAAGATGTCTGGTTTGAGAATGGGCATGCCAGCCCAAAATAAGTAACCACTGCAGCAAAAATTGTATATTAATGCAATTAGGATGGGTAAAATAAAAATAAAAAAATTCAATTTCCCCAATACTGAACAGCAGCAGACTTACCATCCCTTGGCAGCATATCTTGAATCAACAAGTACATCTCTTTGGTTAGAGACATATACCAACTGTATGTACATATCTTTGTGTTAAAATTTACATGTCTCTGTAACTGTTAACAATAGAGTCAGTCAGTTATGGAGTAGTGAGCTGCTGAATATGACAGTGCAGTGGCTAGCACACTAGACTCACGTTTGGGAGGACAATAGTTCAAATGTGCATTTGGCCATTCCAGATTTAGGCTTCCCACGTTTTCCATAATTTCTCCAGGCAAATGCCAGAATGGTTCCTTTGAAAAGGCATGGCCAATTTCCTTCCCCATCCTTGACACAATCCGAGCTTGTGCTCCATCTCTAATGACCTTGATTTCAATGGAACGTTAAACCCAATCTTCCTTCTTTTGCTTCTGAAGTATTGAGTTGGAAGTCAGCAGTTTATAGCAAGAGCTGATGGACTACGAACTGCTGTGGTTTTGAGTGGAAAGGGTTTTGTTGATATTTTTAGTGCAATGGGAGTCTAATTTGTGCAATGTAGTGAAGATATTACAATGTTTTCTACCCATTCCCCAGGGTGTTGGCAATGTATAGCCATTATTGCAGGGTGTGGGTGGGGGAAGATGTGCCTCTGTAAGCAGGGATATAGTGGGGGTGGGATAGAGCTGCTATGTGCAGATTCAAGAATCTGTGCTGCGGGAGAGGAAGGGAGGGGAAGATGTAGACAAGCAGGAAAGACTAGTAGGAGCATTGAGGCCTTTCCTCTTCTTTATGTCTCTTTTCTCCCCTTTCACCTCCACCAGCACAACTTCCTGACTCAGCATCTAGTAGCCCTATCCTGTTTCCACCATGTCCCCATCCATTCGCACAGGAGCACAAAATCTTCCCCCACTTCTACCCTGCAATACCTCCTCCTCCTCATCCCATGCCTCCTCGCTACCTTTACTGCCCCCTCCATATTGCTGCACATGTCAGACAGAGGCTCAACCTACTGTCTGGACCAAGCAACCATAGGCAGTAGCCTATGTATGTGAGTCATGCTTGTGAGAGTGTGTACATATGTGTATGTGTGTTTTCTGCTTCTGAAGAAGGACTTTTTTTTTCCAAGAGCTAAAATGTCTAGCAGTCTTTTCATTGTGCCTGTCTGCACCTCAGTGCCTCACCTATCTGGTAAGTAGCAATCTACCATTTTCATAATATTATTGTTATTCCATTGTGGATTTTCCATTGTTTGATTCATATAATTACAAGTAACTGCTTTTGCTTAATCTTTGTCAAAAAAGCCATTTTTTCATTACTTAAAACTGTGCTTGAAAATGGGCAATGTGCTATAACAATTTAAGGGCCTACTATATTTAAAAAGGTCAGATGGATTTGTAATCAGTGAACTTCCTTTAAAGGATATAGTGTGCATATTCTCTTCTTTTTTTCATAGCACAAGTGTTTGTAAAAGCGTGTGTAATAGTCTAAGGGTCCCCATACATTAGCCAGACAGCACATGGTTCATTAATCAAAATTCTTCAAATTATACTTTGATTTACATCTACATGATTGCTCTGCAATTCACAATTAAGTGCCTGGCGGTGTGTTCCTCAAACCACCTTCAAACTATTTCTCTCCCTTTCCAGTCTTGAACCAAGCATGGGAAAAATGAGCACATAAATCTTTAAGTGTGATCTGATTTCATTTATTTTATTAAGATGATTGTTTCTCCCTAAGTAAGTGGGCACCAACAAAATACTTTTGCAATCAGAAGAGACAGCTGGTGATTGAAATTTCAGAAGAAGATCCTGCTGCAATGCAAAATACTTTTATTTTTATGGCTGCCACCCCAATTCACATATAATGACCATGGCACTCTCTCCCCTATTTCACAGTAATACAAAATGAGTTACCCTTCTTTGAACTTTTTCAATGTCCTCACCAGTCCCATCTGATGCATATTGCACACCACACAGCAATACTCCAGAAAATGACAGACATATGTGGTGTAAGAAGTTTCTTTAATAGACCTGTTGCAAATCTACATGTTCTGCCAATAAATTGCAGTCCTATGTTTACCTTTATTAAGACTTAGACAATTTTACTTAGTGGAACTTTAACTTAAAGTGCAAGAGCTTGCTATTACAGATTGTGGTACCCACTGTGCATGTTGCTGTATTATTTAGTAATTGTTTACCTTTCATTGTGGATACCATGCTGGTAACACAGAAATTGTTTCTTTAAAAGTGCATTAAAGCAACATATTGGATTTAGGGTCCTCATATGATATATGTGAGAAAAGTTATGAGGCAACACAGTGAGCAATCTAGCAATGCTGTGTTGTTCTACTTGTCTGGACTGGTGTCTTCATACCCTCCAGATTCTCAGTGTGGATTGCAGCTCCGTACAGCTATCAAGTGATTTTTGAGAGCACCATCAGTGAAGCAGTGTTTCTATTGTTTGATACAAAATGGAAGATTGGAGCTTAGAGCAATGTTATTCCTCAGGTTTTGTGTTCAACTTGGGAAATCTGCAATTGTGACCTTTGTAAACTTGGAACAGGCCTGTGGGGGATATACCTTGTCAACAGCAAGTGTTTTTCACTGGCACAAATCATTTTTAAAAGGCTGAGAACATGCTGAAGATGAGCCTCACTCAGGGAGACCTCCAGCTTCAAAAACCAATGAAAACATTGAACATGTGCATGCTCTTGTGAGATAAGACCAATGTTTAACAACAAGGATGATGGCTGACCTGTTAAATTTAAACACTTTCACCATACATCACATTTTGACGGAATTTCTGCATATGCAAAAGGTTTGTGTCAAAATGGTGCCAAAAACTTCACAGTTGAGCAGAAGGACAATCGAAGAAACAAACGTGTTGATCTTCTTGAGAGGATTAGCAATGACCATGAATGGTTCAGTAGTGTGATTGCAGATGATGAATCCTGAATTTTTGAGTGTAAGCTTGAGACAAAGAGACAAAGTGAGGAGTGGTGCACTGAGATACCTCCTTGACCAAAAAAAGTGTGAATGAGCAAATCAAAGATTAAAACAATGCTGATATGCTCTTTTGACAGTAGGGGTATCATGCGTAAGGAATTTGTTCCTCCAGGACAAACTGTCAACCAAATGTTTTACAAAAATGTTCTCAAAAGGGTCTGGAGAAGGATGAATAGAGTGAGATTGGATATTGTAGATAAGTGAATGCTGCATCATGTTACTTGGCCTCCAAGGGCCCTTCTGCTGTTCCACAGCCTCCTCCCCCCCCCCCCCCCCCCTCCCCCTTTCCCCTTTTTCCCCATACTCACCTGAGCTGAATCCTTATGACTTTTTTCTTTTCCCAAAATTGAAATAGGCCTTAAAACGACATCATTTGTGTCTCTGGATAACATTCAAAAGAATGTGATCAACATATTAAAGGCCCTACCAACTGAAGGCTTTCAGCACTGCTACCAAGACTGGGAACAACTACTCCACTGGTGTGTCGCTGCAAAATGGGACAACTTTGAAGTGGACAATATTGTTGTTTGGAAGAAAATACTAGATAAGAAATAAATCTCTGTACTTTTTTCACACACTTGCCATACTACTACCTTTGTTGACCATTAGTCAGGCAGTGCTTGTTCAAGAAACATAATTCACATGGCTTATGGGCTAGTTCATGTTAGTGCGACAAAATTAATTGCAAAATTCATGATTAGTGATAAAGACAGACAACTTCATGATAAGACAGATTTGGTACTGCAACCAACTTGTTCATTTGGTTCTGTTGCCATTCTGCCACTTAAATTTGAAGAAAGTGTATAGTTCACATTTCATTCAGGAAGTATAAAAGTCAGCATTGTTTGTGACTTCAGTAATTGCTCAGTTTGAGCTGGTGAGCATATTTATTATTTTCTTGTCACTTACTATTTTACTTGCCTGAGGAATCTTGATTCAAACAACATTATTGATTCAGTATTCTTAGGATACATTGCTATACCAGGAAAAGAAATTCATTGTCTGATTGCTTTATTCCATTAGATATATACATTCATGGTCAATATAGTCCTGGAAAAGGGCTAACATTAAGCGAATCTCCAATAACAAATATAGGTCTAGTATTATATTTTCCATTACTGTGAAAGGACTTCTTTTACCATGATGAAAGTTCCTAATATAAGTAACCCTGGTTAATACTGTAAGTGGTCCACTTTCCCCTCCTTCCTCCTTAAAATCTTCACCAACTAATAACTCATTTCTTTCTAAGAAAAGTGTGTAGTTCTGAGAACTACCATCTGCGTCACGTCTGCTGTGCAGCGAGCTATGTTAATTTAAGTATTAACTGTATTTTTCTTACTTGTCACTTCCTCTTCGATGTATTTTTGCTTTTAGGAAGCTTTAATTGTTGAGTGCTAGTAATAGTGTTCCATAGATTTCGTGTTTGTTTTGAATACAGTCAGAGAGAGTCCCTTTAGTCAGCCATAACGCCAGTAGTGCTAGTGTTTGTTTTCAATACAGTCCACAGACAGGTAGTGCTATTTTCATTGTTTTCTACAAGAAGTGTCTAGTAACCACAGTTTAGTCAACTATCAGCTGCCTTTAGTGAATAAGCAGTCTAGTTAAAAGTTGATTAACTCTCTACAGTAAATTGATTTCTTAGGATGGGTAGGATGTGTGACTGCTGTGTACAGACGCACGAGGAGCTGGCCACTGTTCGCAAACAGCTGAATGTGTTGATGGCTGTGGTCAGCTGTCTTCAGGCTGCTGCCTCAGAGTGTAACAGCAGTGGGGAGTCTGGTGCATTGCATGGTACACCCCAGGTGTTACATGCTTCACCCACTGTTCCTGCTGTCGAGACATCTTCGCGGGTACCGGGTGTGGTTATGCCACCGTCTCCCCAAGGGGAGTGGCGGGTTCAGCAGTGTTCGCAGTGCACGAAGCAGAGGGTCAATGTGGAGGCTGGATGTGTGGCATCGCCCGCTCTGCCTGTGAGTGGACATGTGGCCGCTCCTTCAGCAAGGTCCGAGCAGGCAAACGGGGGGAGGGGTATTAGTTATTGGGAGCTCCAATGTTAGGCAGGTGATGGAGCCCCTTAGGGAAATAGCGAAAAGGTCGTGGAAAGAGGCCAGTGTTCACTCTGTCTGCTTGCTGGGGGGTCTCATCCGAGATGTGGAGGAGGCCCTGCCAGCGGCGATAGAGAGCACTGGGTGCACCCGACTGCAAATTGTTGCTCATGTCAGCACTAATGACTCCTGCCGTCTGGGTTCAGAGGTCATCCTCAGTTCATACTGGTGGTTGGCAGAGTTGGTGAAAGCAGAAAGTCTTGCTTGTGGGGTGGAATTTGAGCTAACTATTTGTAGTATCGTTCCCAGAACCGATCGCAGTCCTCTGGTTTGGAGCCGAGTAGAAGGCTTCTGCAGAGATCTGCAGTGCAAATTTCTCAACCTCTGCTATCGGGTGGAGAAATGTAGGGTCCCTGTGAATAGGTCAGGTGTGCACTACACGCAGGAAGCGGCTACAAGGGTAGCGGAGTACGTGTGGGTGGGTTTTTTAGGTTAGAGAATTCCCTCCCTATGCCTGACAAGATGCCTCCTGAGACGCGGCAAGGTAGGAGCAGGCAAAATGCAACAGGGAATAACAATATTAATGTGCTCATAGTAAACTGCAGGAGCGTCTATAGAAAGGTCCCAGAACTGCTCTCATTAATAAATGGTCACAATGCCGACATAGTACTAGGGACAGAAAGTTGGCTGAAACCAGATGTAAAGAGTAATGAAATTCTAAACTCAGATTGGAATGTATACCACAGAGACAGGCTGGACAGTGAAAGGGGAGGCACATTTATAGCAATAAGAAGTGCAATAGTATCGAAGAAAATTGACGGAATTCCGAAATATGAAATAATTTGGGTGAAGGTCACGGTTAAAGCAGGCTCAGACATGGTAGTTGGATGTCTCTATAGGCCCCCTGGCTCAGCAGCTGTTGTGGCTGGGCACCTGAAGGATGATTTGGAAAATATTTCGAGTAGTTTTCCCCACCATGTTATAGTTCTGGGTGGAGATTTTAATTTGTCAGATGTAGACTGAGAGACTCAAACGTTTATAACAGGTGGTAGGGACAAAGAATCCAGTGACATTTTTTAAAGTGCTTTATCTGAAAACTACCTTGAGCAGTTAAACAGAGAACCGACTCATGGCAATAACATATTAGACCTTCTGGTCACAAACAGACCCAAACTATTTGAAACAGTTAATGCAGAACAGGGAATCGATGATTTCAGCCCTAAATAGGAATATTAAAAAAGGTAGGAAGATTTTTCTGTTTAGCAAAAGTAACAAGAGGCAGATTTCAGAGTACCTGACGGCTCAACACAAAAGTTTCTTTTCAAGTACTGATAGTGTTGAGGATCAGTGGACGAAGTTCAAAACCATCGTAGAATATGCGTTAGATGAGTATGTGCCAAGCAAGATCATAAGAGATGGAAAAGAGCCACCATGGTACAACAACCGAGTTAGAAAACTGCTGCAGAAGCAAAGGGAACTTCACAGCAAACATAAACATAGCCAATGCCTTGCAGACAAACAAAAATCATGCGAAGTGAAATGTAATGTGAGGAGGGCCATGCGAGAGGCGTTCAGTAAATTCGAAAGTAAAGTTCTCTGTACTGACTTGGCAGAAAATCCTAAGAAATTTTGGTCTTATGTCAAAGCAGTAGGTGGATCGAAACAAAATGTCCAGACACTCTGTGACCAAAATGGTAAAAGCATTCCAAAGGATTGGAAAAGGGTACAGTTCATCCCCGTTTTCAAGAAGGGACATCGAACAGATGTGCAGAACTATAGACCTATATCTCTAAAGTCGATCAGTTGTAGACTTTTGGAACACGTATTGTGTTTGAGTATAATGACTTTTCTGGAAACTAGAAATCTATTCTGTAGGAATCAGCATGGGTTTGAAAAAAGACGATCGTGTGAAACCCAGCTCGCCCTATTTGTCCATTAGACTCAAAGGGCCATAGACACGAGTTCCCAGGTAGATGCCGTGGTTCTTGACTTCCGCAAGGCATTCGATACAGTTCCCCACAGTCGTTCAATGAACAAAGTAAGAGCATATGGACTATCAGACCAATTGTGTGATTGGATTGAAGAGTTCCTAGATAACAGAATGGAGAGAAGTCTTTTGAAGTAAGAGTGATTTCAGGTGTGCCGCAGGGGAGTGTTGTAGGACCATTGCTATTAACAATATACATAAATGACCTTGTGGATGACATCAGAAGTTCACTGAGGCTTTTTGCGGATGATGCTGTGGTATATCGAGAGGTTGTAACAATGGAAAATTGTACGGAAATGCAGGAGGATCTGCAGCGAATTGACACATGGTGCAGGGAATGGCAATTGAATCTCAATGTAGACAAGTGTAATGTGCTGCAAATACATAGAAAGAAAGATCACTTATCATTTAGCTACAATATAGCAGGTCAGCAACTGGAAGCAGTTAATTCCATAAATTATCTGGGAGTACGAATTAGGAGTGATTTAAAATGGAATGATCATATAAAGTTGATCATCGGAAAGCAGATGCCAGGCTGAGATTCATTGGAAGAATCCTAAGGAAATGCAATCCAAAAACAATGGAAGTAGGTTACAGTACACTTGTTCATCACTGCTTGAATACTGCTCAGCAGTGTGGGATCCATACCAGATAGGGTTGATAGAAGAGATAGAGAAGATCCAATGGAGAGCAGTGCGCTTCATTATAGGATCATTTAGTAATCACAAAAGTGTTACGGAGATGATAGATAAACTCCAGTGGAAGACTCTGCAGGAGAGACGCTCAGTGGCTCGGTACGGCTTTTGTTGAAGTTTCGAGAACATACCTTCACTGAGGAGTCAAGCAGTATATTGCTCCCTCCTACGTATATCTCACGAAGAGACCATGAGGATAAAATTGGAGAGATTAGAGCCCACACAGAGGCATACTGACAATCGTTCTTTCCACGAACAATACGAGACTGGAATAGAAGGGAGAACTGATAGAGGTACTCAAGGTACCCTCCGCAACACACCATCTGGTGGCTTGCGGAGTATGGATGTAGATGTAGATGTAGATTATTTTTCTAGTTAAGTCTTTTTATTGACAATATAATGTAGAAATTGGATCTACATCTCCATCTCTTGAGAATTTCTCTTTTTCCCTCAGATGGATTTATCATTTTGAATCTGACTGTTTTCAACAAGATTCTTTCCACATATGAGCATCATTTTTCCTCATAAGCCCAAGCAACATTTTTGTGTAATATTTACTTAAGTTCATAATTTCAATTTCAACAAATTTATTATACATACTTTTACTTACAACACTGAGCTATTAACTACAACTCTGACTAAAATATGTCTTATAAAGCTTTATTAAAACTTGAGTGAAATATTTTGATTTTTGCAGGGCCAAGAAAGAAAATGCGAAGGCATTTTACCTTCACCAGAAAGATCCTTTTATTTCACCAACTGCTGACTTCATGGAGGTTTTAGAATTTGATAATATAGAGTATCCTCCGGGATATCAGACTGTACGTCAAATAATATTAGATGAATGTATACCAAAAACACTCACTTCTGTGGGTAAAGAAGTGACCCTGTTGAGGCCAGGACCATTTAGTGAGCACTATGGATCTTTAATGTTAACTGTAGAAAGTGTTTCATCAGATCCTGAGGTGCAAAATATGGTACGTTTCTTGTTTCCATTATTTTCAAACACAATCTGCCTCCTTTACTCTGTTAACCAAATTTTCATGTTTATAGTATGTGTGTGTGTGTGTGTGTGGGGGGGGGGGGGTCAGGGAAAGAAAAAGAGAGAGAGAGAGAGAGAGAGAACAAAAATTAAAGCTGTTATCAACCCAAGGGTTGGTTTTACCACCACAATACTTTACTGGACATAGTTCAATTGGAGGTAGTATGCTGTTGCCTTCCTCTCACCTTTGAACAGACTTACCCAGGGAGTTATAGAGGTAAATACGGTTTAACATGAGCTATTAGCCGTGGTGCAACCTAGTATCTTTTACATTAATGGATAATGGAAGACCTGAAAAAAGTGGGATGTGACAGGATGTACCAAGGAAGAAGAAAAAAATATTATGAATTCAATCCTTTTAGTATATTCTATGACCAAGCCAAAGTATTTGATTGTGTAACCATATAGTGTTACTTGTGAAACTAAAATATCATGTAAAATTAGAAGGAAGGTCAGCATTGGCTGTAATTTTGATGATTTATTAACAGCAAAATCAATTTTCGATCACATAATGAACATCTACCGTGCTTTAGCATACAAATTAAAGCCTGTAGGAACTGGTGTCTAGTTATTAGCAGTAACAGAAGCTATGAAATGATTACGATAACTCCACAGTTATCATGATCATTTCATAGCTTCTGTTACTGCTAATAACTGGACATCAGTGCCTACAATCTTTAATTTGTACGCTATGATCATGATCACTTCACAGTTATCAAAAATCGATTTTGCTGTTAATAAATCATCAAAATTATGGCCAATGCTGACCTTCCTTCTAATTTTATTTATCATGTGGTCATTGTGCACACAGCACTCTTTGGAGTCGCCAATCCATAAAATATCGTGTCATTTCTCTTGCATCAGAGGAGCTGTATCTATCATAACAGACAGCAGTGTGTCACAACACATACTAAGCATTGGTCCAATCTTATCACTGCAGACAGGGCCCTGAAGATATCTTAGTGTGCCTACAATCAGTCCACAGTAAATATCACAGACTTAGGTACTACAGTATCAAAGAAATAAAGATGACTTGGTGAGGCCACATATAGACTATAGCTGTGCACCTCATCCCTTGTGATCCAACTTGAACACAAAGCTAAAATGGAGTCAATGTATACTTGCAATCACAAAAGAATCTGAATGACCTGAATTCCATTCCACATGATTTGTATGCAGCCCACATAATGTAACATTTTTGTAGGTCCTGTAATCACTTTTTGGCACAGTTGGTTGACTATGTGCACTGGTTACCAAAGTAGATGAAGAGAAAACACTGCTCTGACACAGACTGTAATACTAGTAAACTCAAATTTATTACAGTAAGTGATATTTCAAAAAGCAAGTTACAACATCAAGTTATATGATGAGTATCTTTTACTGAGTGTAGACCTGTGTCTTTTATCCAGCAATGATTGTCCCTCTTAACAAATCATGAAAGATCTTAAATATGGTCTCATTCACAAGTAATAAACTGTGTGCCTGATTAAACTTGAAAAAAACAGATGAAGTTTTGTTTTTTGCTGGGATTCAGACCCACCACTTACTCAGACTGTTAACTATGCATAATCAAAAGTTAGATATTTAAATTTTTAACCAGTACAAAGATGATTGAACTTGAACTGATGACACAAGTAATTTATTGCCTTACTGATATTGTTGATAATCCACAAAAAGATGTTAAAAATCATAAATATTTTTCATAAATAATTTTGTGTAGCCATATTACAGCTTCAAATGATGTGGTGAAAATGTATGTGCTGGACAAGGATTTGAACCCAGACATATGACTTTTGTGGAGAGCATGAGAAGTTTGGATTTTTGGGTAAACAATGAAATTGCCCCAAAGCAGTAAATTCCATGAAAGGAGAGATCCATGTTTGAATTCCAGTCCACCATGAACCTTACAGCATCTCAACTTCAAGTACAATAAAAAAACAAGTGGTCTGTGATCTTACATGAGACCTGGTTCATTAAAAAATAAAGTGTCTTGTGTAGAAAGCTTTCTGCAGACAAATTTCTATTTACTGTGGCTTCTGCATCTGTATCAGACCAACCTAAATCAAGTCTCTTCCAGTCGCTTATGAAGGGACTTAAAGTACAATGTGTTATGGAAAACATGGTGAAACCTGCAATGTTCAATTGATGTTACCAGATGTGAAGAGGGTATTTTTGTGCCTGTTAAAACTGATTGCCTGAATTGTGAATTGAATGCTGACCTTGACCGTACTAAAAGAGAATCATTTCTACAGACCACCAAACTCCACATTTGGTTGCCTCATGCTTTTATCATAATGGAGGATGTTCCAAACTGGATGACAATTGTGCCCTATTATAGGTGGATTACAACCTGTTCAATGCATTCAGTTTCTTGTTCAGCCTTACTGCAATTCACCAGGTGCCTTAACTACTCAGTGTGCCCCTTTAGACTGATTTTGTAACCACTGAAAATATAATCACATGATGGCTCTCTGCAAAAGCTGGAAACACTGTAGATGCAAAACTTTTTATAACAAATTTCCACATGTGATGCTGTTGGGCTTTGTGTGTTGGTGGCCTAGTGATAACATGTTGCAGCGTAAATGAAACATGAGGTATCAAGCACACTTCTCTGTATATACTTTTAAACTGCATTTTGCTTGATATAATAGGGTAGGCAATAGCATCGTACCATTGTTCATGCATATGATTTGATGAATACTGAAGTATGTAATCTAACATTGCATGCAAAATTTATCTGGAGGTAGAGAGAGAGAGAGAGAGAGAGAGAGAGAGAGAGAAAACATTGATGCATGAGTTCATGTAGATTTGACTTGCATGTTGTCACACAGGTTGCTATAATTTGATTTATGAGTTGCCATTTTTGTTTCAGATCTACAGTTGTTCTTGCAGTGGTGTATTGAATGTTGCGTACCTGAAAGTTATGTTGAACATTATTTAAGCATTAAAACAGTGTGTGAGATGAAATGAAGTCCAACATCTGTGACAGTTTGATCTCTTTAAAATTAATGGAGGTGTGGTGCCGATGAGGTCGACACCAACATCGATATACGTTTGTCTCTAGACTCCGAGCATTGTCTTTGGACGCTAACCTAAGATTATCTTCTGCCATGTCCAGCCTTTGATGTGTTTAGGTGAATAAACGAACTATTGCAAAATGGGAGTGTTGTTTGCTGTAACCGACCCAAACTTCCTCATCACTGGTGACCCCAAGTTGTAACGTCTTCCGTTTTGGCCGTATTACTGTGTCCGCGACCTCCGCGTGTATTACGTCAACAATGACTTCCGCCCAACACCTAACGATGGATTTTGTGATCGACATGCATCATGTTGTGGGCGATGTCCACCCGCCAGGACCGCAACACGATGCCTCTCACTCAACAATTGCGCCGATTTCACCGAACGTTTTCGAGCCTGCAACAATAAGTGAGGTTAGGAGTGTGCATGACTCTGACTATTAAATGCCTTTGTTCCCACCACATATGCCCTCCCTCATCGACTGTGGAGTTACCTCTTACGGATCTCTGTGCAGTGTGGGACCAATGCTGATTTCTGGAGATGCTTCGTTGAACAACCTACCACCGCCAGGACAATGATTTGCCACACCGCAATCCGTGCAGTACCACACGGATACCTGCCATTTGGCCGGAACTGCTTCGTTCACAGGTCAACCTACTCAGCATCTGACCATGTCCACGCCTGCCTCGGTTCAGTATCAGCACTTGCCTTCCTACTTCGATACCTCAACCTGCAACAGGAACAATAACTTGTTATCTGTGCCTGACCTCCACCTCCGTCCCACTGCTACACCTCAGTGTTTTGTGCCTTGACATTCACCTTATCCACACACCGTTTTGAGTGGAATGACTATGAACAGTGAACTTTCACACATTCCATCCCATGTTCAACATCATTTCCCACACTGCGCTTCTGTATAGCCCGCACCTCCGCAGCCTTCCTGCAACACAGGTGGCCCCAGCTCTGATTATACATCAAGCTTTCCATGGACTAACATGTGTTCTCAAACTTTGAACTTTTTCTCACCTGCTGCCCACCCGCCGGCCCCAGTCGAGCTTCTGCTACTGTTCTCGGCACATCTCGGTGCCTCATCTGCGTCGGTCTTCCATGATGCATCAATTTGAACACACCCACAACATGTTGAGCTTCTACAACTGCAATCGACACATTATGGTGTCTCACCTGCATCAGCCTTCTGCGTCGCAATGGATCGCGCTCAACCACAACGTGTCACCTTCACACTGCCTCCTGAACAGCTGTCGTTGCCACGTACCCTGGAGGCACACTCTCCTGGAATACTACAGCAACAACAGCTCGTTTCAGGCAGTGCCCCAACGAACTCAACTCAACGTGTTCTTCCGAACATTCTACAATGCTTACTGATGCTTAGCCGTTTAATCCCGAGAGAGCTACACCCTGGTTCAAAATTGCGGACGAAGTGTTCGACCATTACAATCTCGATGAGTCAATCAAATTTCTGTGCCTCATCACCCCCCTCCACGACCAGGAGGACTTGATTGCTGACCTGGTCGATGCCCCGGACTCATCTACCTGGTACACTCTAGCTAAAGAGACAGTTCTACATCGGCTTGCACACTCAACTGAGGCAGCAATACGGCAAGTACTCCATGTCAAGCAACTAGGCAATGACAAACCTTCCCAGCTCTGGAGATGGCTACGTGCCCTGGTCAGCGCCAATCTATTCTCTGACACAGCTCTCCTCACCATCTGGTCAGTTGAACTATCTCCTCACATCCGCTTTGCTCTGGCTCAAAGGCCTCCTGAACCTGTCGAGCAAAGAATGACGATTGCTGACAAGCTACACGATGCATCACTACTCAACTTCGCCAGCCACTGCCTACCTGACAAGTCTCAGGTTCAGGCTCATCGCCCTGTGGCCGGACGCGACTGGGGCCATACTGCGCCGACCTTTCAACTCACTCCGGGAAGCAGTAAACAAGCAACTGGGACGTCACCGGCTCTTCCCGCAGTCATGTCTCCTCCTGCAACTGAACCTGCTGTGGCCACCGAACCTCGGCCACTGCCACTGGCACTGAACTTTCCACAGGAAATGCAACCACACTACCATTTCTGTTACTTCCACACACGGTTTGGTGAGGTGGCACAGAACTGCAGACCACCCTGCTAATTCTCAAACACCAATCGCACGTAGGTTCAGGTGCCACCTCCTGTGCCAACATGACAGGCACCCTCCAGTGCTCCATTCTGTCTGGGAACTACTGAATAATTGTGGACAACTTTACATGAAAGACATTTTGTCAGGATACCTTTTCCTAGTGGACACAGGCCCCGATGTTTCACTGCTGCTCATGTCCTTAGCATTGTTGAACATCCACCCTCATCATACTTGCTGCAAACCATGAATTCAACTAAACTACAATGCTCGGGTTCAACTTCACACGTCATCTCACTCTCCGCAAACTGCAAACTCGAGTGGACTTTTTTAGTGTGTGAAATTGACGAACCTATACTAGGCACTGACTTCTTGTGACAACACAAACATTCACCGGTCCTAGTGTGAAACACTGTGTTTCATCATCTGTCCAAGACTCACTTCCCCTGTGCTCTGTCGAGCAAACCCCCCCATGACACATCGGTCCGGGCTCATCTCATCCGTACATGCTTGTCTCTGACGAAGATGTTACAAGAAATCACGCACAAGTGCCTTATCGAGCTCGAACACGTCGCTCGCCTACGCAAGGAAAACTTTGAGCTCTCCTTCCAGCTCCACAAAACACAGCTCCAGCTCTCTGATGCAGCAAAGGAATTACAGACACTAGAGCAAGGACAAAGCTAGGTCAGTAAGTGTGCTGAACCTGCTTGCAATCCCTGCAATCGAGCCTCCGTGTGTTTACCTCCCGCTACCCCTCGCAACTGTGCTATCAAGACTGCCTGGCGCCCTTGGACAATGGACTCACTAATGGCTCATGAGATCTACCAAGCTCACCCGACCACGGTGCCACTGCTTTGGGCTGGTGGCCATCTTGTTGCATTGACTCCTGGGATACTTCACTGCCTTGGCTCCTGTTGGATCCGCCGAGTGGCTCCGAACACCATGACCACGCCTTGCCTGCCCACCCGTCACACATTGTAAACAAACCGCCTCCTGTGCCACTGGCAACATTTCAGTCAACACCAATGGCACAGTTCACAAGCTTCACCTGACACGAGGTCCCCCGATCTCCACTAAACCATGACGACTTTGTCCTAAGCACCTCTCCAACCTTAAAAATCAGATTTCTGAACTACTAAGCTCCAGCACCACTGAACCCTCTGCCAGTAGCTGGGCTACGCCCATACATATGACACCCAAGAAAGACGGGTCCTGGCGCATGTGCGGAGACTACTGTTGACTAAACACTTGAACAATTATGGACACCTACCCCATACCCAACATTGCCTACTTTACCAGTTCCCTCGCAGGTGTGACCACATTCTCTGTCATTGATTGCAAATGGGCCTACCACCTGATCCCCATGGCACCTGAAGACATCGAGAAGACAGCAATCAGCACCCCAATTGGGTTATTTCAGTTTTGATTCATGCACTTTGGTCTGAAAAACGCAACCCAGACCTGGCAATGCTTCATCAGCGAAGTGCTATTCGATCTAAAATTCTGCTTTACATATTTTGATGACATTCTTGTGTAGAGCTCCTTCGTTGAGGACAACATTCAACATGTGCAAACTGTTATGAACACTCTCACAACAGCAAGTATCAAGACCAACCAGGACAAATTGCAGCTACATCAACCCACTGTCACTTTTCTTGGTTTTTGGGTCTCTGCTGACGGCATTTCACTGCTCCCTGAGAAAGTACAAACAATACTAAACATACCCAGACCTGTGTCATTCAAAGAGCTCCGGCGCTTTCTGAGGACGGTTAATTATTATCGCTGACATCTATCTCGGGCTGCGGAGATTCAGGCTCCACTGACAGACGCCTTGGCGGGCACTCACACTTCTGGATCTCAGCCCATTCCATGGACCCTTGCTATGACTGACTCTTTCACTGCCCTCAAAAATCTTCTTGCCGAGGCCTGCACCATCGTGCATCCTCATCCCAATGCGCAGCTTTTCATCACCACAGACGTGAGCGATACTGCCAGCGGCGCTGTCCTTAGCCAGGAAACCGATGGCCAGACTTTGCCTCTGCAGTTTTTCTCACGCAAGCTCACCAATGCACAACGGAAATATTCTGTGTTTGACAGGGAGTTGCTCGTGGTTGACGAAACGATCAAGCATTTTAAGACTGACATTGAGGGACGCCCTTTCTATGTTTTAACAGACCATAAACCCCTGGCTGCGGCCATTACAAACCCACCAGCTGACCCGGCTCCTCACCACTTCAGATACATGGACTTCAAATCTCAGATCACCACTGATGTCAGACACATAAAGGGTGCTGACAATATAGTTGCTGATTTCCTTTCACGAGTCGACACTGTTCATTCGCTGTTAGACCTCTCTGAACTGCCTAACCTCCAACCCACCAACGAGGACACACAAAACCTGATTTCAGACCCCACCTCTTCACTACACTTGGTCCGCACCACCTTCCCTGGCATCTGGTGTGACGACAGTAGGGGCACATTATGCCCCCTCGTCCCAACCACGCTCCGTCGAGCTGTCTTCAACGCACTGCATAATTTAGCCCACCCCGGTGTTTGTGCATCTGCCTGCCTCGTTGTGGAGTGCTTTGTGTGGAGAAATGTCAACAAGGACTACTAGCAATGGGCACGCGCTCCTGCATCGTGTGCCCACGCTGCAAAGTACACAAGCACACTACACCCCCCCCCCCCCCCTTCGAACCTTTTTGATCCCTCCATCCCTCCTGGGCGTTTCCAGCATATTCGTATTGACATTGTTGGCCTTCCCCCCCCACCCCTCTATTGGCTTTTGTTATGTTCTCCCGTCTATTGAATGAACAACTTGCTGGGTCGAGGCTGTCCCCCTCCCCAATATTACGGCAGAAACTGTTGCTTGAGCTTTTGTCGAGTCATGGGTATCGCGTTTTGGATGTCCAGCTATCATCACGACTGACCAGGGCAGACAATTTAAGTCAGCCCTGTTCAATGAGATTTGTAACATCTGCGGCATCCATACCACAGCATATCCCTCACAAAGTAACGGGCTAGTTGAGTGCTGGGGCACTGCACTTTCAAGGCAGCTCTTCAAGGCCACGACTCTCTATAGACAGAGACCCTTCCCCTTGTGCTACTTCGCATTCATGCGATCTATAAGGAAGACCTCAAAGGCACAATAGCTGAGTTCGTATACGGCTAGAACATTGTTCTCCCCGGCGAACTTGTGAGCCCTTCTGCTACTCTCCCTCAGTCTGACTTACCTTCCTTCGTGGACCATGTCAGATGCCACTTCATCAACCTCCATATCCCTCTGCCTGCTAGCCACTCCCGTCCTAAGTTTCACGTCCCGAAATCACTGGACAATTGCGAATATGTCATGCTCCGAGATGACATTGTCCGTGCTTCCCTCCAATCTCCATATGCTGGCCCATACTGAGTTCTCCGACGCTCAGCCAACACCGATGACATCCAGATAAAAGCTTCAGCTGTTACAATCTCTCTCAACAGACTTAAGCCTGCTCATGTCGAGCCTGCTTCTACCCCCCTTCAGACCACGACCACACCACTCACTGTCATGGCTCACGATGCTCCAACCACTCCCTCCTTGTCGGACTTACACACTCAGTCCAGTGACTTCCAGCTCCAATCGTCGAGCTCTTCTCCAACCTTGCACTCTACTCCGGTCTCACGCACTCCGGCAACTGATTTGCCTTGCCCACCAGAGACATCGTCGTCGTCGCTTCGTTCCACCCGCATACCGCCAGCCTCCCTGTTGCTGCACGACCAGCATGCCCAGTACGATGCCCGGCACGCTTCAACGACTTCCAGGTTCACTGGTTGAACCTTCCTTCATGACATCTACCCATGCAGCTCCCTGACGACGCTGTTGAGCTGACCGTGGTCTGTACTGTATGGGGGGGAGGGGGGACTATGTGATGTTGATGTCGACACCAGCATCAATATATGTTTGTCTCTAGACTCCGAGCATTGTCTTTGGACACTAAGCTAAGATTATCTTTGCTCTCTTCCGCAATGTCCAGTTCTTTGTAAGCCTTTGATGTGTTTAGGTGAATAAACGAACTACTGCAAAATGGAAGTGTTGTTTGGTGTAACCAACCTGAACTTCCTCCTCAGAGGCATGCAGGCATAAGAGGCAGCTGGAAACATTTATGCCATGTATGGGGTAAGCGCATAAAAGAAATCACTTCAGAAAATAGTTTTTTTGTTTCAAGTGAAATCAGTTAGATGGGAATAACTCACCAGATGAAAGAAAACCTACTAGCTTTGATGATGGAAGTTTACCAATGTCATCCAGCTCAGTGTACCCAGTCATTGACAAATATGATGAACTGTGAACATTTGGCCTTTGTGAGACAGTTGCATTCACTATGCAATGTTGTCGAAAAAAGAAAGGAAGGAACATCAGAGTTAAACATCCCATCAGCAATGAGATTATTAGAGATAAGCAGAAGCTTTAATTGGGAAGGATGTGGAAGGAAATCAGCTGCTCCCTTTGAAGGAAGGATTCCAGCCATTGTCTTAACTCGTTTAAGGAAATAGTACAAACCTACATAAGGATGACAAGACAGAGTTTAAACCACTGTGTGTTAACTACATTAAAGGAAAATGATGATCAGCCTCAGCAAAAAATATACAAAGCAAGGATAATATGTGTCTGTAAAATGTTATGTTATGCATCTGAAGATGTTTTATGTCATGAACTGCATTCCAGGGCTGTGTCTACTGCACTGGGCATCTGTTGCTTACAAATATGATATCTTGTGCCTTCAATATCAAGATAATTATCGAGGATACCACATCAAGTGTTATTACTGTGCAATATTCATGTACACTCAGTTGGTTTCACAAAATAATCTGTTCAGGTCATTGTCTGGAAAGCCATCAGTGCCACAGTTATTTTTCTAATCTTCTCACCTTAAATGTTAACCTACAGCATGAGGTGATGATCAGTAATATCAAGAGAGAAGTTGATATGTGATGGGGATATCCTGAAAGATTATTAAGCTTTACAGTACTTCAAGGTGAAATGAAATTACCAGTAGCATCAACTGCTGACCCAGATTTAGCTGCAAGCACAATAGCATGTTCCAACAGCTACACCTCAATGATTCTCATATGATTTTTCTGATATCTTAGTGGCATTTTTAGTGTGAAACAGTCAAGAAGTAATCTGTGAGCAAAATGTGCCAAATGTGAGCAGTTAAATGGAAATTTGATCCCACTCTAAGCTAGTTGAACCTCTTCCTGTCATATCTTCCTGCTACTTTGGTTTCTCTGTGTCCTCAGATCTCTGAAAATTGAAAAGCTCATTCATCAGGTTATTTTGCTTTTATTGTTGAAGCAGCTTCAGCTGTTGTATTGTATTCATTATGAGTTGGTAATGCTGTTAATTCCTTGGTTTTTAAGGAAACCATGACAATTTTGCTTAAGGATGACACATTCATGATGTTACTATCAGTGTTTTGTGTTCCTTATTCCAGATTCTAATCACAGTTGCTTTTCCTTTTGTGTTAACAGAAGTTGTAATCAAATTTGCACCACTTTCATTCATTTGCTTCATGGCTTTTTGAACCCAATTTTTTGGTCATTGTACAAGATTTCCTTACAGAGTTGCTTTTTTGATTTGAAACTTTGTTATTAATAGGTTATGAAATATCTTTGTGGAAGTTCTTGTTTTGTAGTTAGTGTTATGTTGTCTTTTCAGCTGTGTTATTATGAGTCAGAAGTGGTGCCAATGAAAGCATCCCAAATGAAAGCTATATTGCACATAACTACAATTTAGACCCAAATCCTGTTTACAGAAATGGGAATGAAACTCATTGGCCTATACCTGAGGTATTTCCTCCCTAAGTCAGTGAGACAGCAGCCAGTGATGCCATATCTTCAAAGCTCAAGATTCCTGAGTGCATGTCATCTCAAGAATGTCATTGACTGTGGAAATGAATTCTTCCTGCTGCTGGTCTAATGGAGCATCGTTGAGATTTTAGACTACATAAGGCAATGATGTGATGGTTGTCTTACTTCCTCAAGTGGTACAGAATTATCTTGCTAAATTCATTTCTACATCTTCATCTACATCTATATTCTGCAAACCATCATGATGTACATGGCAGAGGATATGTCCCAATGTACCAGAGTTTCTTTCTGACCCAATCACGTATGGAGCACAGGAAGAATGATTGTTTGAATGCCTCTGTTCATGCAGTAACTAATCTAATCTGATTTTCAGGATCCCTTTGGGAACAATATGTAGGGGATGTAGTACATTCCTAGATTAATCACTTAAAGCTGGTACTTGAAACTTTGTTAATAGACTCTTCAAGAGTCTTCCAGTTCAGTTCATCGGTATCTCTGGGATACTGTTTCATGGATTAAACAAATCTGTGACCATTCATGCTGCCCTTCTCTGTATATGTTCAATATCCTCTGTCATTCCCATATGCTGTGTGTCCCACACACTTGAACAATATTCTAGAACTGAGTGATTTTTAAGCAATCTCTTTTGTAGACAGACTGCATTCCCAAGTATTCTACTAGCAAACTGAGGTATACCACCTGCTTTACCCACAACTGAACCTATGTGATCATCCCATTTCATATCCCTATAAAGTGTTACATCTGAGTATTTGTATGAATTGGCTGACTCCAACAGTGACTCATTGATATTATAATCAAAGGACACTACATTTTTTTGTTTTGTCAAGTTCAAAATTTTACATTTTTGGAGATTTAAAACAAGTTGTCAATCTCTGCACCACTTTGAAAACTTATCAAGATCTGAATGAATAATTATGCAGGTTCTTTCAGATATTATTTCATTATAGATAACTACATTATCTACAAAAAGCCTGATTTTACTATTAATATTGCCTGCTGGTCATTAATATACAACATGAACAACAAGGGTCCCTACACATTTCACTGGGGCAGACCCAAAGTTACTTCTAAATCTACTATGACTTTCCATCCAAGATAAAATGCATACTCCCTACCAAACCTCATATGTTCGTCCTTTTGAGAGTAGGTGTAGCTGTGGTTCTGGATCAAATGCTTTTTTAAAATCAAGAAATACAGCTTCTACATGACTGCCTTGATTCAAAGCTTCCAGAATGTCACATGAGAAAAGTGGAATTGGGTTTCACATGACTGATGTTTTTGAAACCCATGCTGGTTGACACTGAGAAGGTCATTCTGTTCAAGATACTTCATTATGTTTGAGCTCAGAATATGTTCTAATATTCTATAGCTAGTGGTGTCAAGGATATTGGAAGCAGTTTTGTGAATCACTTCTACTTCCCTTCTTGTAGACAGGTGTGACCTGTTCCTCATTGAGATGTGACACAACTGACATTTTATCTAGTTTACTGAATGTGTGTGTGTGTGTGTGTGTGTGTGTCTATATATATATATATATATATATATATATATATATATATATATATATATATATAAAAACAAAGATGATGTGACTTACCAAACGAAAGCGCTGGAACGTCGATAGACACACAAACTCCTTTTAATACATATACACGCAGTAGTAAAATTGTTTGTGTGTCTATCGATGTGCCTTGGCCTTGGCCTTTACAAATGTCTGCTTGTGTCTGTGTATGTGCAGATGGATATGTGTGTGTGTGTGTGTGTGTGTGTGTGTGTGTGTGTGCGAGTGTATATCTGTCCTTTTTCCCCCTAAGGTAAGTCTTTCCGCTCCCAGGATTGGAATGACTCCTTACCCTCTCGCTTAAAACCCACATCCTTTTGTCTTTCCCTCTCCTTCCTTCTTTCCTGATGAAGCAACTGTTTGTTGTGAAAGCTTGAAATTTGTGTGTATGTTTGTGTGTCTATCGACCTGCCAGCGCTTTTGTTTGGTAAGTCTCAAAATCTTTGTTTTTAGATATATTTTTCCCACATGGAATGTTTCCCTCTATATATATATATATATATATATATATATATATATATATATATATATATATAGGGAAACATTCCTCGTGGGAAAAATATATCTAAAAACACAGATGATGTGACTTACCGAACGAAAGTGTTGGCAGGTCGATAGACACACAAACATACACATGAAATTCAAGCTTTCGCAACAAACTGTTGCCTCATGAGGAAAGAGGGAAGGAGAGGGAATGACGAAAGGATGTGGGTTTTAAGGGAAAGGGTAAGTAGTCATTCCAATCCCGGGAGCGGAAAGACTTACCTTAGGGGGAAAAAAGGGGTATACACTCCCACACACACACACATATCCATCCGTACATACACAGTATGTATGTATGTATGTACATACACAGTATGTATGTACGTACGTATGTATGTACGTACGTATGTATGTACGTATGTATGTACGGATGGATATGTGTGTGTGTGTGTGTGTGTGTGTGTGTGTGTGTGTGTGTGTGAGAGAGTGTATACCCCTTTTTTCCCCCTGAGGTAAGTCTTTCGGCTCCCGGGATTGGAATGACTCCTTACCCTCTCCCCTAAAACCCACATTCTTTCGTCTTTCCCTCTCCTTCCCTCTTTCCTGATGAGGCAACAGTTTGTTGCGAAAGCTTGAATTTCATGTGTATGTTTGTATTTGTTTGTGTGTCTATCGACCTGCTAGCACTTTTGTTCGGTAAGTCACATCATCTGTGTTTATATATATATATATATATATATATGGGGAAGCATTCCACATGGGAAAAATATATCTAAAAACAAAGATGATGTGACTTACCAAACGAAAGCGCTGGCAGGTCGATAGACACACAAACAAACACAAACATACACACAAAATTCAAGCTTTCACAACAAACTGTTGCCTCATTAGGAAAAAGGGAAGGAGAGGGAAAGACTAAAGGATGTGGGTTTTAAGGGAGAGGGTAAGGAATCATTCCAATCCTGGGAGCGGAAAGACTTACCCTAGGGGGAAAAAAGGACAGGTATACACTCGCACACACACACACACACACACACACACACACACACACACACACACACACACACATATCCATCCACACATATACAGACACAAGCAGACATATTTAAAGACAAAGAGTTTGGGCAGAGATGTCAGTCGAGGCAGAGGCAAAGATGTTGTTGAATGACAGGTGAGGTATGAGTGGCGGCAACTTGAAATTAGCGGAGATTGAGGCCTGGTGGATAACGGGAAGAGTGGATATATTGAAGAGCAAGTTCCCATCTCCGGAGTTCGGATAGGTTGGTGTTAGTGGGAAGTATCCAGATAACCCGGACGGTGTAACACTGTGCCAAGATGTGCTGGCCGTGCACCAAGGCATGTTTAGCCACAGGGTGATCCTCATTACCAACAAACACTGTCTGCCTGTGTCCATTCATGCGAATGGACAGTTTGTTGCTGGTCATTCCCACATAGAATGCGTCACAGTGTAGGCAGGTCAGTTGGTAGATCACGTGGGTGCTTTCACACGTGGCTCTGCCTTTGATCGTGTACACCTTCCGGGTTACAGGACTGGAGTAGATGGTGGTGGGAGGGTGCATGGGACAGGTTTTACACCGGGGGCGGTTACAAGGGTAGGAGCCAGAGGGTAGGGAAGGTGGTTTGGGGATTTCATAGGGATGAACTAAGAGGTTACGAAGGTTAGGTGGACGGTGGAAAGACACTCTTGGTGGAGTGGGGAGGATTTCATGAAGGATGGATCTCATTTCTGGGCAGGATTTGAGGAAGTCGTATCCCTGCTGGAGAGCCACATTCAGAATCTGATCCAGTCCCGGAAAGTATCCTGTCACAAGTGGGGCACTTTTGTGGTTCTTCTGTGGGAGGTTCTGGGTTTGAGAGGATGAGGAAGTGGCTCTGGTTATTTGCTTCTGTACCAGGTCGGGAGGGTAGTTGCGGGATGCGAAAGCTGTTGTCAGGTTGTTGGTGTAATGCTTCAGGGATTCCGGACTGGAGCAGATTCGTTTGCCACGAAGACCTAGGCTGTAGGGAAGGGACCGTTTGATGTGGAATGGGTGGCAGCTGTCGTAATGGAGGTACTGTTGCTTGTTGGTGGGTTTGATGTGGACGGACGTGTGGAGCTGGCCATTGGACAGGTGGAGGTCAACATCAAGGAAAGTGGCATGGGATTTGGAGTAGGACCAGGTGAATCTGATGGAACCAAAGGAGTTGAGGTTGGAGAGGAAATTCTGGAGTTCTTCTTCACTGTGAGTCCAGATCATGAAGATGTCATCAATAAATCTGTACCAAACTTTAGGTTGGCAGGCCTGGGTAACCAAGAAGGCTTCCTCTAAGCAACCCATGAATAGGTTGGCGTACGAAGGGGCCATCCTGGTACCCATGGCTGTTCCCTTTAATTGTTGGTATGTCTGGCCTTCAAAAGTGAAGAAGTTGTGGGTCAGGATGAAGCTGGCTAAGGTAATGAGGAAAGAGGTTTTAGGTAGGGTGGCAGGTGATTGGCGTGAAAGGAAGTGCTCCATCGCAGCGAGGCCCTGGACGTGCAGGATATTTGTGTATAAGGAAGTGGCATCAATGGTTACAAGGATGGTTTCTGGGGGTAACGGATTGGGTAAGGATTCCAGGCATTTGAGAACGTGGTTGGTGTCTTTGATGAAGGATGGGAGACTGCACGTAATGAGTTGAAGGTGTTGATCTACGTAGGCAGAGATACGTTCTGTCGGGGCTTGGTAACCAGCTACAATGGGACGGCCAGGATGATTGGGTTTGTGAATTTTAGGAAGAAGGTAGAAGGTAGGGGTGTTGGGTGTCGGTGGGGTCAGGAGGTTGATGGAGTCAGGTGAAAGGTTTTGTAGGGGGCCTAAGGTTCTGAGGATTCCCTGAAGCTCTGCCTGGACATCAGGAATGGGATTACCTTGGCAAACTTTGTATGTGGTGTTGTCTGAAAGCTGACGCAGTCCCTCAGCCACATACTCCCGACGATCAAGTACCACGGTCGTGGAACCCTTGTCCGCCGGAAGAATGATGATGGACCGGTCAGCCTTCAGATCACGGATAACCTGGGCTTCAGCAGTGGTGATGTTGGGAGTAGGATGAAGGTTTTTTAAGAAGGATTGAGAGGCAAGGCTGGAAGTCAGAAATTCCTGGAAGGTTTGGAGAGGGTGATTTTGAGGAAGAGGAGGTGGGTCCCGCTGTGACGGAGGACGGAACTGTTCCAGGCAGGGTTCAATTTGGATAGTGTCTTGGGGAGTTGGATCATTAGGGGTAGGATTAGGATCACCTTTCTTCGTGGCAAAGTGATACTTCCAGCAGAGAGTACGAGTGTAGGACAGTAAATCTTTGACGAGGGCTGTTTGGTTGAATCTGGGAGTGGGGCTGAAGGTGAGGCCTTTGGATAGGACAGAGATTTCGGATTGGGAGAGAGGTTTGGAGGAAAGGTTAACTACTGAATTAGGGTGTTGTGGTGCCAGATTGTGTTGCTTGGAATTTTGAGGTTTTGGAGGGAGTGGAGTTGGAAGTGGGAGACTGAGTAGATGGGAGAGACTGGGTTTGTGTGCAATGAGAGGTGGTTGAGGTTTGCTGGAAAGGTTGTGAAGGGTGAGTGAGTTGCCTTTCCAGAGGTGGGAAACCAGGAGATTGGATAGTTTTTTGAGGTGAAGGGTGGCATGCTGCTCTAATTTGCGGTTGGCCTGTAGGAGGATGCTCTGAATAGCCGGTGTGGATGTGGGAGAGAAAAGATTGAGGACTTTTATTAAGGAAAGGAGTTGACGGGTGTGTTCATTGGCTGAGTTGATGTGTAGGTGAAGGATTATGTGGGTGAGGGCAATGGATTGTTCAGTTTGGAACTGGTATAGGGACTGATGGAAAGAAGGGTTGCAGCCAGAGATGGGAACTTTAAGTGTGAGGCCTTTGGGGGTTATGCCAAATGTCAGACAAGCCTGAGAAAGTAAAATATGCGAGCGTAATCTGGCTATGGTGAAGGCATGTTTGCGGAGGGAATGTTTCCCTCTATTATAACCATATCATTAATTTGAACCCAACAATTACGTTTGTTATTGTCGCTGTTGCATCTCGAAATCTTTCCTGTCGTCTTATTTTCTCTTTATTTTCTCTTTCTGCTTTTACCAGTAGTCTCACTTTCTATTCACCTTCCCTTTTTACCGTAATACAATTTTATCCCGCCTATATACACTCTATAATACATAACCCACTTTCAAACCATAACCAAAAAACTTTTATTTTGCGCTTTCAACAATACCGACCGTTTCTAGTTCAATAACAGCTGCTTTCACGTATTAAACAACCATTTCGGCTAGTTCTAATAACTTTTACTTTATTTCCACTTCCGTTTTTCGTACATCACTGATAATTTTTAGTCGCTCTCCACAGGTTTTAACGTCATTATTTACAATTGTTAGCCCCATTTTCGTAATCTTTC
This sequence comes from Schistocerca piceifrons, assembly GCF_021461385.2. Lineage (NCBI taxonomy): Eukaryota > Metazoa > Arthropoda > Insecta > Orthoptera > Acrididae > Schistocerca > Schistocerca piceifrons. The sequence continues at coordinate 1,019,177,545 of NC_060138.1, read as the reverse complement.
ACCACAACACCACGCCTTTTAATACATTTACACGTTTTTTCGAAATTTTCCCGAATTTCTCCGTCCTTTAACGTGTTTTAGCGGCAACACAACCACCTAACCTTCATGCACATCGCTGTCTACCAACCCAAGTTCACCACAGGATCAACTTAACCAACACATTTTCGCATTTTTTCATATCAGATCTCCAGTTATTTTCTAGTTCACCCTTATCTCTCCCCATATATTTTTATCTTTCCTTTTCATTTCAACCTCATGTTACACTTTCCACCTTCTAATACCATGTCACCCTCACAACACCCCCACAACGACCCCATTAAGTTTTATTTACATTCCCTCCGCAAACATGCCTTCACCCTAGCCAGATTACGCTCGCATATTTTACTTTCTCAGGCTTGTCTGACATTTGGCATTACCCCCAAAGGCCTCACACTTAAAGTTCCCATCTCTGGCTGCAACCCTTCTTTCCATCAGTCCCTATACCAGTTCCAAACTGAACAATCCATTGCCCTCACCCACATAATCCTTCACCTACACATCAACTCAGCCAATGAACACACCCGTCAACTCCTTTCCTTAATAAAAGTCCTCAATCTTTCCTCTCCCACATCCACACCGGCTATTCAGAGCATCCTCCTACAGGCCAACCGCAAATTAGAGCAGCATGCCACCCTTCACCTCAAAAAACTATCCAATCTCCTGGTTTCCCACCTCTGGAAAGGCAACTCACTCACCCTTCACAACCTTTCCAGCAAACCTCAACCACCTCTCATTGCACACAAACCCAGTCTCTCCCATCTACTCAGTCTCCCACTTCCAGCTCCACTCCCTCCAAAACCTCAAAATTCCAAGCAACACAATCTGGCACCACAACACCCTAATTCAGTAGTTAACCTTTCCTCCAAACCTCTCTCCCAATCTGAAACCTCTGTCCTATCCAAAGGCCTCACCTTCAGCCCCACTCCCAGATTCAACCAAACAGCCCTCGTCAAAGATTTACTGTCCTACACTCGTACTCTCTGCTGGAAGTATCACTTTGCCATGAAGAAAGGTGATCCTAATCCTACCCCTAATGATCCAACTCCCCAAGACACTATCCAAATTGAACCCTGCCTGGAACAGTTCCGTCCTCCGTCACAGCGGGACCCACCTCCTCTTCCTCAAAATCACCCTCTCCAAACCTTCCAGGAATTTCTGACTTCCAGCCTTGCCTCTCAATCCTTCTTAAAAAACCTTAATCCTACTCCCAACATCACCACTGCTGAAGCCCAGGCTATCCGTGATCTGAAGGCTGACCGGTCCATCATCATTCTTCCGGTGGACAAGGGTTCCACGACCGTGGTACTTGATCGTCGGGAGTATGTGGCTGAGGGACTGCGTCAGCTTTCAGACAACACCACATACAAAGTTTGCCAAGGTAATCCCATTCCTTATGTCCAGGCGGAGCTTCAGGGAATCCTCAGAACCTTAGGCCCCCTACAAAACCTTCCACCTGACTCCATCAACCTCCTGACCCCACCGACACCCCACACCCCTACCTTCTACCTTCTTCCTAAAATTCACAAACCCAATCATCCTGGCCGTCCCATTGTAGCTGGTTACCAAGCTCCCACAGAACGTATCTCTGCCTACGTAGATCAACACCTTCAACCCATTACGTGCAGTCTCCCATCCTTCATCAAAGACACCAACCACTTTCTCGAACGCCTGGAATCCTTACCCAATCTGTTACCCCCAGAAACCATCTTTGTAACCATTGATGCCACTTCCTTATACACAAATATCCTGCACGTCCAGGGCCTCGCTGCGATGGAGCACTTCCTTTCACGCCAATCACCTGCCACCCTACCTAAAACCTCTTTCCTCATTACCTTAGCCAGCTTCATCCTGACCCACAACTTCTTCACTTTTGAAGGCCAGACATACCAACAATTAAAGGGAACAGCCATGGGTACCAGGATGGCCCCTTCGTACGCCAACCTATTCATGGGTCGCTTACGGGAAGCCTTCTTGGTTACCCAGGCCTGCCAACCCAAAGTTTGGTACAGATTTATTGATGACATCTTCATGATCTGGACTCACAGTGAAGAAGAACTCCAGAATTTCCTCTCCAACCTCAACTCCTTTGGTTCCATCAGATTCACCTGGTCCTACTCCAAATCCCATGCCACTTTCCTTGATGTTGACCTCCACCTGTCCAATGGCCAGCTCCACACGTCCGTCCACATCAAACCCACCAACAAGCAACAGTACCTCCATTATGACAGCTGCCACCCATTCCACATCAAACGGTCCCTTCCCTACAGCCTAGGTCTTCGTGGCAAACGAATCTGCTCCAGTCCGGAATCCCTGAAGCATTACACCAACAACCTGACAACAGCTTTCGCATCCCGCAACTACCCTCCCGACCTGGTACAGAAGCAAATAACCAGAGCCACTTCCTCATCCTCTCAAACCCAGAACCTCCCACAGAAGAACCACAAAAGTGCCCCACTTGTGACAGGATACTTTCCGGGACTGGATCAGATTCTGAATGTGGCTCTCCAGCAGGGATACGACTTCCTCAAATCCTGCCCAGAAATGAGATCCATCCTTCATGAAATCCTCCCCACTCCACCAAGAGTGTCTTTCCACCGTCCACCTAACCTTCGTAACCTCTTAGTTCATCCTTATGAAATCCCCAAACCACCTTCCCTACCCTCTGGCTCCTACCCTTGTAACTGCCCCCGGTGTAAAACCTGTCCCATGCACCCTCCCACCACCACCTACTCCAGTCCTGTAACCCGGAAGGTGTACACGATCAAAGGCAGAGCCACGTGTGAAAGCACCCACGTGATCTACCAACTGACCTGCCTACACTGTGACGCATTCTATGTGGGAATGACCAGCAACAAACTGTCCATTCGCATGAATGGACACAGGCAGGCAGTGTTTGTCGGTAATGAGGATCACCCTGTGGCTAAACATGCCTTGGTGCACGGCCAGCACATCTTGGCACAGTGTTACACCGTCCGGGTTATCTGGATACTTCCCACTAACACCCACCTATCCGAACTCCGGAGATGGGAACTTGCTCTTCAATATATCCTCTCTTCCCGTTATCCACCAGGCCTCAATCTCCGCTAATTTCAAGTTGCCGCCACTCATACCTCACCTGTCATTCAACAACATCTTTGCCTCTGCCTCGACTGACATCTCTGCCCAAACTCTTTGTCTTTAAATGTGTCTGCTTGTGTCTGTATATGGGTGGATGGATATGTGTGTGTGTGTGTGTGTGTGTGTGTGTGTGCGAGTGTATACCCGTCCTTTTTTCCCCCTAAGGCCTAAGGTAAGTCTTTCCGCTCCTGGGATTGGAATGACTCCTTACCCTCTCCCTTAAAACCCACATCCTTTTGTCTTTCCCTCTCCTTCCCTCTTATATATATATATATATATATATATATATATATATATATATATATATATATATACTGCTTGTGTTGGTTGGCTTTTGTACTTTAGTAACCATTGTTGCCATCTGAGTAGCAGCCTCTGATGTGTAGTGCACACTTGACCTATTTAGGGGGACCCCACAGTTCTCAACCCTATGGCACAAGTCCTGGAAGCCACAGTCTAACTTGTCATAGAACCTTCGAAGTCTCTGGTCACTGAAGGCAGTTTCTATGTGGACATCCTCAAACAGCTCAGGTCTATTGTGTACCACTAGACCCATTATATTTCCATCATGATTGAGGTTCCTAACTGCTATCTGTTTTAGGTAGTTAGCAGAGACGGCATTTAGTAAAGTTTCACAGGGTGTCTCACAACAACTGCCACTAAGAAACTGTAATTTTCCCAATTAATTGTTGAATGATTAATGTCTCCATCGATGATTACAGTATGATTTGAGAACTTATGTGTAAGTGAACTGAGGTTTTCTCTAAAGTTTTTGGTTACATCAGGAGATGAGTCTGGTGGGTGATAGAAGGATCCAATTATCGTTTTATGCCCATCCCGGATACTGAGTCTTGCCTAAACAATCTCACATGCAGCCAAAGTGGATTTGAGTTTCTTATCTGCTGCAACAAATACACAACCTCCATTTCCCATTTTCATATGCTTTTGATACATGCTTAAATTTTCCCCAAAAATCTCACTGCTACAAATTTCAGGTTTCAACAAGCTTTCTGTACCTGTGAGCTTCACTACTTTGCGTGAGTGCTTCAAACTCTGGCCCTTTGTTATGAATGCTTTGGCAGTTTATCATTAGGATTTTAATACTCTCACCTGTGGAAGGAATTTCTTTTGATCTTACACTGATATTTCTGGGTTTCCTACAGCATCATTATCTGGGTTGGATACCCTTTTGTGCATGCCACACACAGTCAGCTACCTGAGTAGCAGCCTCTGATGTGTAGTGCACACCTGGCCTATTTAGGGGGACCCTACAGTTCTCAACCCTATGGCACAAGTCCAGGAAACCACAGTCTAACTTGTCACAGAACCTTCGAAGTCTCTGGTTCAGTTCATCCACTCAACTCAGAAGCAAAGAGTCACAACCAATTATGGGGACAATGTTGCAAATTGTGAGCTTTGTTGAAACTGCATGCATGAGGCTAGTCTTCTCAACCTTCTCTACCAGTTGCTGGGCTGACCAAGAATGGCTACGGAGCCCAAATGACACACATCATTGTTCCAAAGTGCACCACTATCTGCAGTTGGATTCCCTCAATGACTACTGAAATAGTCTACTCACAATGATGGACAGGCATGGACACTGGGTGCACCTGGAATCATTTCCTGTCCCTTGCTACCATTTCGCTAAGGGATATCATGACTTGCTGTACATTTGAAGTGTATACAATTAATAGACCCCTACCCTTTTATGTTTGCCTTCTCCTGACACCAAACAAAGCAGGTTTCCTCAAAATAGATGAAATGAGTCCCACTGGCTCAGTTCCAGTGTCAGTGAAAGACAGCACCTCAAACTTGTTGGTCAGAGGATCAATTTGACTGATTTATTTGTTCTACTGAATAATTTGTTTACTGGAATTTTTTCTGAGCCTACTGTCATTCCATATTTAGATATTTTCATGGTCATACCTAAGTCAAGGTCAAACGCTCATAATAACTTTCTAATGTGTCAAGTTTTATGCAGATTCATTTTACAGATGATTTACACTTTATTAAAGTATACATTCATCACAGAGTTATCAAAAAAGGTGCATTCATTTGTTTTACAAGAGGGCATATTTTTAAAGTGTTTCTTGTTTGATATTGTTTATAAAAAATGTAAGAGAGAAATTAATCATCTGGAATTTGTTTTGTCACATCAACAAAAAGTGTTTGATGATGCTGATGCAGTTATTGATTCCAAGCCTGCAGAAACCTACTAGCTTGGATGTAAAGATGTCATCAGTCCAATTATTAAGTGGATTTATGTATACAGAGAAATTTTCTTCATGATTGTCAATAATGAGGAAGGACGGTAAACATTTGATGTGAGTTGATTAGAAGAATAACTGTGGTATCAATGACTTCCCAGATGAGACCCTGCATAAATTTTCCTGTGAAATCAGCAGTGTGCAGATGGTACTATACAGTAGCAACATTTGATGCAGTGTCTGTGGTCGTTATTCTTATATTGTGACTGAAATATTTCAGATTTGTAAGCAACAGATGACAAATATGGTAGACACACTCCTGGGATGCAATTTGTAACACTAAACATCTTCTTTGTGCCACCAGATATGTAACATAACATTTTACAGACCCAAATTGTCCTTTGCTTCATGTATGTTTTGTTGGGGCCAACCATTAATTTCTTCTAATGTAATACCGTCCAGTGGTTCAACCTCTTTCTTACCATTCCGATATAGGTTTCCTTTTATTTCCTTAAACTAGTTAAGACAAGTGCTGGAATATTTCCTTCAAAAGGGCACAGTTGATTTTTTTCCATGTCCTTCTCAATCCAAACTTGTGCTTCACATCTAATAACCTCATCATTGATGGGATATTCAAGCCTAATCTCATTTCTTTTCTCTTTTCCTCCACATTGCCCACTGAACACAAGGGTCTCATGCAGGTTAAATGTTCATAGTTCAACATATTTGTGAGTAATTTGGTCACGGAGGTGGACCATACTGGTAAACTATAAAACCTTTCTTCATCATGTCCCATACATCTTCTTGTGTGTAATGAGTAATCCACATCAAAACAATCATATTTGATACAACAGAAGTATTTTCTCATGTGATTTCTTTGAAGCACTTACTCCATAGGTGGCAAAAATGTTTCAGGCTACCTCTGCTCCCTGTTCTGCTCTATTAAATTGAAAACAAACAAAATGCCATGCTTGCTAGACATAATTGTAGTTCACAATTGGCTTTTTAATGCTTAATCAATGCTCATCATGACCTTCAAATATGCAACATTCAGTAACTCAGTGCAAAAACAACTCTACTTGTAGACAACTCTGCTTATAGTAACATGTGTGAGAATGCAAGCAAAATCTCCATGAATTGATCACAAAACAATTTTAGGTAAGTTTTGCATACAATGTTAGATTTCATACATCAATATTCTTCACATCATTTGCATGATGAACAGTCACTATGCTGTTTCTGATTGTAAAACTCCAAGAAAATTTTTCTTTCTTTATATTTATGTTTATTTCTTTATGTGCGGCTCCAGGAGCCCTCAAATTTTAATAAAAACTTTTAATACTTTCTATGATAATAAAGGATGTTGCAGCATTCACATTTTTTCAGTAGGTAGCAAAGAGATACTTCACTGTTTTGTATTGCATTTTGTTCTTCATCTTTTACTATACAAGCATCTATCTTGTTAGCTCTTAAGAACCATGAACATATTTACATATATTTAAATTGATACCTTTCAAATTTGTTTATTTGACAACCCAAACATTGTATTAATTTCTTGTAATTATCAGCTTTATTTGCACCTGTTTGTAAATGAAATGCGGAAGTGCTGACATGGAGCCCATCTGCCATTGGTGAGATCCAGATACTGATCTGCAAATTATCTGATAACGGTATTTAATCATGCACCAATGAGCCTGCAGTCTTCCAGAAATGAAGTCTGACACTCAATTAACCATATAGCTTAACATGAGCGTTGAATCGCATTATGTACTTACCTTTTGAAAATTACATTGGGTCATGTTTCCAGCTTTGTGTTTATCTCCAGCAACAGTCTGGAGTAATAGGAAATCACAACAGGAATCACCAAGCACTGCTCAGCTAATTTCAGTTAATATTACTGAGTTGGCTTTCTTCTGGGAAGTGGTAGCTGACTGCAACTATATTCCTTACACTCACTCACTTCCTTCCACCCTTGCAAGAAGGCAAGGTAGCAGTTACATCTCACACTAAGTCCAGTGGGTGCTGGAATACCACTGAGGGAGTGGTGTGGAGGATATTGGGTAGGATACTCCTCGTTTCAGGGCATGATGAGAGGTAGTTGAAGCCCTGGCAGAGAATTTGATTCAGCTGCTCCAGTCGTGAGTACTACTGAATCACAATGGGAGTGCTGTTTTGTGGTCAGATGGTGGAAATGTGGAAAGTGTTAGGTGACTGGAGGGACAAGACACAGCAGATCTGTTTCTGTACAAGGCTGGGAGGGTAATTTTGGTTTGTGAAAGCCTCAGTGAGACCCTTGGTATATTTTGAGAGGGACCGCTTGGCTGTACAGATCTGATGACCTTCAGTGGCTAGGCGTATGGAAGGGACTTCTTGGTATGGAATGAGTACCAGCTGCTGAAGTTGAGATATTTCTGGTGTTTGGTAGGTTTGATAGAAGCGGACATTATCTCTTATATGGCTATTTATGTGAAGCTGTTGCTTATGGATTCTATTTGTCATTTTATACTGATTATTTTGTTTCAAAGCAATTGCCAGTAACTTAACTGCTTTATCAAAAGCTTTTGATATGTTGCCTACTTTCTTGTTGTTACTAAACTATGCTGATTGTTTTGCCTTTGTTGTCAACTGCTGTGCCTGCCTCCTCTGTGAAATCTTCCACATGATGATAAATCTTTGCTTGTTTCTGACTGGTGAGAGCCCTTCTTGAAATGTTATGGTTTGCCACATTCATAACACAACTGGTTCTAGCAGTTTGTACAGGTTTTCTTTTCAGTGTGAAATGTCTTGGATTTCACATCTTCAGTTCCATCCTTGTTTTACAAATCCATCATCTAAACTTGACTTTTAATGTACTCAACTGTCTAATGTTCTTTCAAGACATTGATCATGTCCATGATATTGTTCAAAGATTCAGGCAGTGTTCTCAACAATTAGTTTAGGTTTTCCTTTTTGTCATGTTCATGCCTGCTAATTTGAATTCATTCAAAAATACTGAAGAATGTTGCCATTTTACTATAGTCTTGAACCACAGTTTGTTCATTGTGTTTCTGCAGACAACCAGTAACCTCCCAATTGTTTAAGAATTGAACTCAAATGTGTAAAACAGCTTCACACACCTGAATACTTTACAAATGAGTTAATGCATTAAATGTTTGCCTTTAAGCATGAAAGTGGGAAAAGTATAGGAAAGGTTTGATATTAAGCTTCAATTTTGTTGGAAGCTGGTAACTGCTGTCACACAGGCTGAAACACAGGATCAATATAATTTGAGTAATTTGCACTCCATTTTAATCAAAAGCTAGTTTTTCATACATCCCAATGCCTATGATTTCATATCTCATAGACCACTTATTGTACAAAGATATAATTCTACAGATATATTAAATGATGCACACAAATACTGTATGCAAAGTGTGTTGTAAATAGAGTTAATAGTAAAGAATTAAGAAAATTACATCATCATGTCTGATGATGTTTTACTGTGCACCATCTCAAGCAAAAACTAGTTTTTATACTTTTAAATGTTTATGATATCATATCTTGTGCACTATGTGTTGTATGATGGCTCAATTTTAGAGGTACTTTCAGTGACATATGTACACTGCTGGCCACCGTAAATGCAACACCTTGAAGGAAGCATCCAAATCGAGTGAAATTTACACCATGAGTTTGCAGCGATGAGATATGCAACTGATTAGAATTTCAGCACAGACGCACATCACGCGCGCCTGTGGCACCACCTCATAGTGCCATTTAAGGCTTGGTGATTTCGACGAGTGTTCGTTTGGCACGTGTGTTTACCTTGTGGTTGTTTCACAAGACGATCAGTTATGCCTCGTAGACAACAGCGAACATCTTTTGATCAAGTATCCCAGTTCGACAGAGGAAGGATAGTGGCTTACCGAGATTGTGGATTATCATACAGAGAAATCGCTAGTCGTGTTGGACGAAACCAAACAACTGTAATGCGGATATGTGACCGTTGGATGCAGGAGGGTACGACGGACCGACGTGGTCGATCGCATTCACCTCGGTGCACCACTGCACGTGCTGATAGGCAAATTGTGCGCATGGCAGTGACAGATCGCTCAGTGACATCCCGAACCATAGCACAGCACATTGCGTCTGTAATGCATCATCCAGTGTCTGCGTGTACCATTTGACGCCGTTTACAGCAGAGTGGTCTGTCCGCAAGACGTCCATTGCTTCGTCTACCATTGACGCAGAACCACAGACGTCTCCGTCGCCAATGGTGTGATGACAGACGGATGTGGACGGCAGAATGGAATGACTTTGTCTTTACTGATGAGGCACGCTGATATGAAACTTCCTGGCAGATTAAAACTGTGTGCCGGACAAAGACTCGAACTCGGGACCTTTGCCTTTCGCGGGCAAGTGCTCTACCAACTGAGCTACCCAAGCACGACTCACACCCCATCCTCACAGCTTTACTTCTGCCAGTACCTCATCTCCTACCTTCCAAACTTTACAGAAGCTCTCCCGTGAGCCATGCAGAACTAGCACTCCTGAAAGAAAGGATATTGCGGCTTAGCCACAGCCTGAGGGATGTTTCCAGAATGAGATTTTCACTCTGCAGCAGAGTGTGCACTGATATGAAACTTCCTGGCAGATTAAAACTGTGTGCTGGACCGAGACTCAAACTCAGGACCTTTGCCTTTCACGAGCAAGTGCTCTACCAACTGAGCTACCCAAGCACGACACATGCCCCGTCCTCACAGCTTTACTTCTGCCAATGCCTTGTCTCCTACCTTCCAAACTTTACAGAAGCTCTCCAAATTTTTCTTTTGTTTCCTTTATTGCTTGCTTAACAAACAGATTGAATAACATTGGGGATAGGCTACAACTCTGTCTCACTCCCTTCCCAACCACTGCTTCCCTTTCATGCCCTTTGACTCTTACAACTGCCACCTGGTTTCTGTACATATTGTAGATAGCCCTTTGCTCCCTGTATTTGACACCTGCCACCTTCAGAATTTGAAAGAGAGTATTCCAGTCTACCTTGACAAAAAAGCTTTATCTAAGTCTACAAATGCTAGAAACATAGGTTTGCCTTTCATTAATCTATTTTCTAAGATAAGTCATAGGGTCAGTATTGCCTCACATGTTCCAACATTTCTACGGAATCTGAACTGATCTTCCCTGAGGTCGGCTTCTACCAGTTTTTCCCTTCAGCTGTAAAGAACTTGTGTTGATATTTTGCAGCCATGGCTTATTAAACTGATAGTTCAGTAATTTTCACATCTGTCAACACCTGGTAAATGCTGAGGCTGCTTTCACATGTGGCTCTCCCTTTGATGGGATAACAAATGCCAATTACAGAGCTTCAATAGCAAGAAGTGGTGTGTAGATGTAAGGAATGTCTCTTGCACCTAGTTCTTTCATAAACAAATGACATACAGTACACAGTGCCAGAAGTAGGAGGGGTATAGGGAGAGAAAAAGATGTTACATAGTCTGGCTGAGTGATGTATTGGTGCAATGGAAACTTGTCCTTGCTAAGTGTTGATGTGCATAGATTATGAAGTTAAATAGTGAAACACACACACACACACACACACACACACACACACACACACACACACACACACACACACACACACACACACACACAGATTTTGGTTTATTTTCTGTACCTTAGGGAGAAGTCAAATTGAAAAACTGTTTTAGGGAACAAATGATATTACTCCAGCAGTCCACTCTTCGTAACCAATGTGACAACTCTGTTTAATCTTGTGTGGATGTTATCATGGTTATTTTTTAAAAATACACCTATTCCCACCAGGTTGAAAATGAAGCAGTTGCAGGAATGAATAATGACATTTTAAAGGTGGTGGAATTTGAATTCCTTGCAACCAGTGCTGATACTGATGAGAATAGTCCTCATTGGTCAGGAGAAACTGTTGCACCAAAGAAAAAAGCATCACCAATGAAGGCGCCAAAAAAGCCTAAGGGGGAAGGAGCTCTGAATTTTTCATTACACGGTGAATCATTATTCACAGGTTTGTTTGTATAATAATTCTCCTCCACTAGAAACTTTGCATAACTACTAAGTGTAATTACAACTAAGTTATGTACATGAAAAATTTAACTTATTACATGAAAAATTTACATTTACAATAGTACAGATACACACACAGGAAAGTATGGGTAATGTTCATTGTGTAAAAATTAGATACATTTCAATGTAAATGAAATGAATGGCATAGGCACACAGCATAATTGAGAATGCAACAAAGTTATAGAACATACTCTGACTTCAAACAAATGAGCTCCTAAGTCAAAAAGACACATCCACTCCCTCAATCTTTTGAAAACAAACACCCCTTCATAAATGATATCCTAGGAAGTAAATATATAGAGAATGATGTGGACACTATATTCATGACTGTTGTAAAGCTTTTGATTCAATACTACACTACACCTACTATAGAGTAGATTGATCTATAGGAAATAAGGACATTAGCTCCTAGTGGTCAATGAACCTGGATTCTTCGGTTTCACAGAAACAGTCTCCTTGACCACATCAGCCATTCAGCCATCTGGACCTTGTCACTGACCAATTCAAATTTCCAACTTACATCTACATCTACATCTACATCCATACTCTGCAAGCCACCTGATGGTGTGTGGAGGAGGGTACCTTGAGTACCTCTATCAGTTCTCCTTTCTTTTCCAGTCTCGTACTGTTTGTGGAAAGAAAGACTGTCAGTATATCTCTCTGTGGGCTCTAATCTCTCTGATTTTATCCTCATCGTCTCTTCACGATACATATGTAGGAGGGTGCAATATACTGCTTGACTCCTAGGTGAAGGTATGTTCTCGAAATGCCAACAAAAGCCCGTACCGAGCTACTGAATGTCTCTTGCAGAGTCTTCCACTGGAGTTTATCTATCATCCCCGTAATGCTTTCGAGATTACTAAATGATCCTGTAATGAAGATCACTGCTCTCCATTGGATCTTCTCTATCTCTTCTACCAACCCTATCTGGTATGGATCCAACACCAGTGAGCAGTATTCAGGCAATGGGCAAACAAGTGTACTGTAACCTACTTCCTTTGTTTTTGGACTCATTTCCTTAGGTTTCTTCCAGTGAATCTCAGTCTGGCATATGCTTTACTGACAATTAATTTAAAATGGTGATTCCATTTTAAATCACTCCTAATGCTTATATTGTAGCTAAATGATAAAGTATCTTTCCTTATATGTATCCACAGCACATTACACTTGTCTACATTGAAATTGAATTGCCATTCCCTGCACCATGCGTCAATTTGTTGCAGATCCTCCTGCAATTCAGTACAATTTTCCATTGTTACAACCTATCGATATACCACAGCATCATCCACAAAAAGCCTCAGTGAACTTCCGATGTTATCCACGAGTCATGTATATATATTGTGAATAGCAACGGTCCTACGACACTCCCCTGTGGCACACCTGAAATCACTCTTACTTTGGAAGACTTCTCTCCATTGAGAATGACATGCTGCATTTTGTTATCTAGGAACTCTTCAATCCAATCACACAATTGGTCTGATAGTCCATATGCTCTTACTTTGTTCTTTAAACAACTGTGGGGAACTTTATCGAATGCCTTGCGGAAGTCAAGAAACATGGCATCTACCTGGGAACCCGTGTCTATGGTCCTCTGAGTCCCATGGATGAATAGCACGAGCTGGGTTTCACACGATCGTCTTTTTTGAAACTCATGCTGATTCCTACAGAGTAGATTTCTAGTCTCCAGAAAAGTCATTATACTTGAACATAATATGTGTTCCAAAATTCTACAGCTGACCAATGTTAGAGATATAGGTCTATAGTTCTGCACATCTGTTCAACGTCCCTTCTTGAAAATGGGGATAAACTGTGCTCTTTTCCAATCTATTGGAATGCTATGATCTTCTAGAGACCTACGGTACACCACTACAAGAAGGGAGGCAAGTTCCTCCACATACTCTGTGTAAAATCGAACTGGTATCCCATCAGGTCCAGCGGCCTTTCCTCTTTTGAGTGATTTTAATTGTTTTTCTACTCTCTGTCATCTATTTCGATATCTACCATTTTGTCATCTGTGTGACAATCTAGAGGAGGAACTACAGTGCAGTCTTCCTCTGTGAAACAGCTTTGGAAAAAGACATTTAGTATTTCAGCCTTTAGTCTGTCATCCTCTGTTTCAGTACCATTTTGGTCATGGAGTGTCTGGACATTTTGTTTTGATCCACCTACTGCTTTGACATAAGACCAGCATTTCTTAGGATTTTCTGCCAAGTTAGTACATAGAACTTTACTTTCGAATTTGATGAATGCCTCTCACATAGCCCTCCTCACACTACATTTTGCTTTGTGTAAGTTTTGTTTGTCTGCAAGCCTTTAGCTATGTTTATGTTTGCTGTGAAGTTCCCTTTGCTTCCATAACACTTTTCTAGCTCAGTTATTGTACCATGGTGGCTCTTTTCCATCCCTTATGATCTTGTTTGGCACATACTCATCTAATGCGTATTGTACGATGGTTTTGAACTTTGCACGCTGATCCTCAATACTATCTTTACTTGAGATAGAACTTTTATGTTGAGCCGTCAAGTAGTCTGAAATCTGATGTTTGTCACTTTTGCTAAACAGAAAAATCTTCCTACCTTTTTTAATATTTCTGTTTACGGCTGAAATCATCAATGCTGTAACCGCTTTATGATCACTGATTCCCTGTTCTGCGTAAACTGTTTCAAATAGTTCAGGTCTGTTTGTCAATAGAAGGTCTAATATGTTATTGCCATGAGTTGGATCCCTGTTTAACTGCTCAAGGTAGTTTTCACATAATGCACTTAAAAAAATTTCACTGGATTCTTTGTCCCTGCCACCCATTATAAATGTTTGAGTCTCCGATTCTATACCTGGTAAATTAAAATCACCACGCAGAACTATAACATGGTCGGGAAATCTACTCAAAATATTTTCCAAATTTTCCTTCAGGTGTTCTGCCACAACAGCTGCTGAGCCAGGGGGCCTATAGAGACATCCAATTACCATGTTTGAGCTTACTTCAACCGCGACCTTCACCCAAATTATTTCACATTTCGGATCTCCGTCAATTTCCTTCAATACTATTGCACTTTTTATCACTATAAACACGCCTCCCCCTTCACTGTCCAGCCTGTCTCTGCGGTATACATTCCAATTAGAGTTTAGAATTTCATTACTGTTTACATCTGGTTATAGCTAACTTTGTGTCCCTGGTACTATGTGGTCATTGTGACTGTTTATTAATGAGATCAGTTCTGGGACCTTTCTATAGATGCTCCTGTAGTTTACTATTACCACATTAATATTGTCATTACCACATTAACATTGTCATTCCCTGTTGTGTTTTGCCTACTGCTACCTTGTCATGTCCCGGTAGGTGTCTTGTCGGGCCTAGGGAGGGAATTCTCTAACCTAAAAAACCCACATGTGCACTCCACACGTACTCCGCTACCCTTTTAGCCACTTATCCAGTCTTTGCTGCATAGTACCTCTTCCCATTATCCTAGTACTCACAGCAATTTGCTGATTCCTGTAAGAGCTGAGGCATGTTTGTGTATCTGCACTGAAGGGATGCTTGGGCCATCTCGCCCTAGATATATATGTGGGGTCTGATCTTTTGGACATGTCTGATAGAACAGACACCACATATAGAAAGATTGCCAAACATGTGAGCCTTTGACCAAAAGTTCACTTGTTTGGCAATCTTTTTGTTGTGCCCATCTGCAACTCAGAATCTCCTCTATATGGTGAGCAGCAATCTGTCCTTTTCTTAATTTTCCCTTGTTTCATTGGGATGCCACTAATATATAGATTGACTATGTCTAGACTGTAACTTCTTAACATGTAAATTGTCTGCTTTGATGAAGAGTTATCCATAAGACAGAAAGGATAGCATATATTTATTTTCAAGAGGCACAACTCACGGTTCTGAAAACTGGAACACTTAACACAGAAAACTACCTAAGTGTTCCAGTTGTTCCAGTCATTTAGGACCACCCGTGTGTGGGTTTGGGTCTTGGTAGTGTGTTGAGGTTAGGGAGCAGGCCATTGATAATTAGACCAACAGAATCAAAAGTCAAAACATTTTGTTAGCATTCATGCATCTACATGTGTAGCACCTCTGTGGATGCAGTGACCACACCTCTCACAGCACGCGGTGAGGATGGCTTGTATTGGTGGTGATCTGACAGCTACAGAGGCATGATGTTGGTGCCCAGGAATGCTAACTTCTGAGCTTATGCAGTAGTGTGCACCTCAGTTAGTGTGCTTGGACACTAGCAGATGAAATCAATGGCACTGAGGGTTAATTCCAGGTGATGCCAACCTTTGCTGGTGGATCTCACTCCTGCAAGTGTTGGCACATAGCGTTGAGGCATCCACAACAGCATGGAAGGGTGGGTGGCTGCACCACTCCAGTCTAATTCCACTGTCCTCCAGGCAATTGTCTGGCTGCTGTAGGAGTTGGCCAGGAGTTAGCTGACTGGTGGAGAAGTACGAAGTCTGAGGAGGAGGACTTGGCATCAACGGATGATGTTGTGGTGGAGGTGCAAACCTGTAGTAGGTGTGTGTTTTCCCATAGCATTCAAATATCTGGTGTTGTCCTCGCATCCATGAAGATGGTGCTGGACTGCTGATCCCTCTGCTAAAATTAATGCTTATGTATTCTGGTTGGCAGCCCACTTATGTCAATGTACTGTTTCAAGTCATGCTCGGGATAACAAATCTGTGGCCTGGTTGTGTGGAAATGACTTCAGGTGCTCTACAAGAGCCTTTTAACTGCTGCCAAGTCTGCTCTATGCTATATAAAAAGTCTCATTGCTGTATATGGCACACTGCCACCTTAGCACCAACTGGCTGCCTTCAACTGTTATGGTTGAACTGCTAGTTTCTGCAATAACGCCTAAAACACCTAAAAATGATTGTCACAATACATTACCTCCCCTCTCCGAAAGATCCTGCCCTGGGCCTCTACCTTAAACTGGTCTCGAGCAGAACTCAGCACACACAGACAACAATGTACAATATTTACAGTTTTTGTCCTGTTATGTACTGCAGAGGATAGGCAAAATATTGTGAACACCTGCACTTACTTGGGAATGGTTCACTAATAAGGGGTTGGACCCCTATTTTCCCAGAATACAGCTGTGATTCTTCTTGGAATAGTTGCATATAATGATTGTATAGTCTCCAATGGAATGTTATGCCACTCTTCGATCAAAACTTCTTCTAACTCTTGTAGTGACGAGAGAGGTGGAAATCTGCTCCAGGGTCTGCACTCCAATACCGCCCACAAGGGTTCAATAACATTCAAGTCTGGGGACTGTGTGGGCCAGGGAAGACACTGCAGTTCAGTTGCATGCTGCTCGTATCACAATGGTACTGTCCTGGCTGTGTGAATTGGTGCATTATCATCATGAAATGTGGCATCATTGTTGGGGAACAACACTTGAATCATGGGGTGCAATTGATCACCTAAAATGTTCAGATAATCATTGGCTGTAACAAGGCCTTTGAGAGCAATGATGGGGCCAGCAGAATATCGTGATACGTCTGTCCAAACCATCACACTTTGACCTCCATACTTAACTGTTGGAATCAAGCAGGAGTTTAGGCTTCTTTTGGCATTCTCCAGCCCGATGTTGGAAATAACGAAATCATTGATTTGTCATACCATATGACATGTTTCCACTGATTAAACATCCAGGATTTATGCACCTGACACCATTTTTTATGCTTCTTTGTTTTGGTTCTCAGCACTAACTGTTTTGGTATAGCAGCTCATCCGTGAATATTAATTTTATGGAGTCCTCGGTGGGTAGTGTCAATAGATATGGGGTCTCAAAGACGGCTATTGAGCTCTGCAGTCACTTTAGCCACTGTAGTTTTGCACTGTTTTGAGACAATTCATGTTAGTGTATGATGATTGCTGTCATTTAATTCCTAATTGCCACCACTATTACATTTACATGGTGACGTCTTTCCATGTTTTGTGTAGGCTGTCCTGGCTGTTGGAACAGTTGCTCTTGAAACATTCAATAAGCTGACTTTCTTGGTTACTGATGCTCCAGCTAATCAGGCCCCCACAGTCTGCCCTCTTTGGAACTCTGTTACGTCTTTCATTTCACTTTCACCTCAGGCTCTGAATGCAAATGCAAAGTGTACACTACTCATAAACAACCAGCACTGATGCCTTGTCCTTACTGAACATGCACAGTCCAGCGTGACATGTGCCTTACCTGCATTGTTGACCATCAAATACAACCACCCCATTCACCCCATTACTGCCACTGTTCACATTATTTTGCCTATCCCCTGTATGTGCCTTGAACATGTAATAAAACTGGTCATGATGAGATAAATATACTAACTGTCCACGGATCATATGAAATGAACAGTACTGTATTGAAAACATAAAAACCAAATATCCACTACTAAATATCTATTTGAAAATGTTTAGATGTCAACTTTTATAAACACTTAATGTAATTACGACAATGATAATAGACTTCTCAAAAATGATAAACAATTATTTCTATTTTATTTATGAAACACAGGTTCCAAAGATGATTTTCCTTAAATAGATCAAAATGTTACATTAATTTCTTTCCTACACATTGTTAGAGGTAAATCTCTGTTTTTTAATTCAGTTGGTTGTATGAGATTGAAGTGCAAGGATGGAGTACAAGTTATGTATGTTATATTGATTTCCATTGTGAAGTGAAATGACTCAAAATATTTGTGTAATTCTCCAGAAAGTTCACCAGTGCACACACAGTTTTCATAGAACCAACCCAGACATTGTCTAGATGATCACAAAAAGCTAAACCAAAGAAAGGAAATGGATATCAAGCCATCAACTTGCAACAAAAAAGAGCAACAAAAAAGGCGAGTATTAATAAACCTGGTTATTCAAATCCAACTGCTGCTATCTCTCACTGCAGTGTCACTATCTTAGCATGGCAAGTGCTGTAAAAATGTGACCAGCTGCCCAAATCAGTGACTTACTACAAAAATTAATAAATCATCTTTGGGCAACAAGAAGGTGAGGATGGTCAGAAACTGCAAGGTTCAGAAGCTGTGAATTGTGCTCTACAGGTTTAGTCCTTTGGCTCTATATTTATATATACACGGAGGTGATAGAAGTCATGAGACACCTTCTAACTTTGTGTTGGGTCTTCTTTTGCCCAGTGTAGTGCAGCAAGTCAATGAGGCAGGGACTCAAAAAGTTGTTGGAAAGCCCCTGCAGAAATGCCATGCTCCTGCCTCCATAGTCATCCCTAATTGCAAGAGCGTTGCTGGTGCTGGATTTTGTGCATCAACTGACCTGTCAATTATGTCCCATGTATGTGTGATGGGATTTATGTCGGGCAATCAGAGTGGACAAATCATTCACTTGAATTATCCAGAAAGCTCTTCAAACCCACTGTGAATGATTGTGGTCTGGTGACAAGGCACATTGTCATCCACAAAAATTCCATCATTGTTTGGGAACTTGAAGCCAATGAATGGCTGCAAATTATCTCTAAGTAGCTGAACATAATCATTTCCAGTCAGTGATTGGGTCAGTTGGACCAGAGACACAATCCATTCCATGCAAAAACAGCCCACAACATTATGGAGCCATTGCCAGATTGCACAGTGCCTTGTTGACAAGCTGGGTCAATCGACATGTGGTGTCTGTGCCTCACTCATACCCTACCATCAACTCTTACTAACTGCAGCTGGAACTCATCACATCCTACATAGCTAGCGAAGAGTTCTTGAGCTTCCAGCCGGGTGGCGGTGTCTTCAAACTGCAGTTTGACGACACCGCCTCCTGGCTGGAAGCCCAAGAACTCTTCGCCAGCTGTATACGCCGGGAAAGCATACATTCACATTTACATCCTACATAGTTGTAAAACACTGAGAGAATTTGTATTTCATGAAGTACCTGTGTGAGCTATGAAAAACAAAAGGGCATCAAGGAGCATAGTGGGTGATGGAGATGAAACTTGACTACAAATGGTGGTGTGAGACAAACAATATTTTACAGGTTGGTTGGAGTCCAGGCAGCAAGTACACATAACAGAAAAATTCACAGCACCTGAAGAAGGTGGATGGGTTGGTTGTCAACATATTGTGCATGAAATGGAAACACACAGACACATTATTAATCAATTGTGCCAAGGAAACAGTGTATAGTCATTATCAAACAACCTACAAAACATACAAACCATACAAGCCTAAAATGCTGCTTATAATGGCAGTGATTTCTTTTGAAAAAAGAGATCAAGGCTATACACTACTGTTCAAAAAAATTATCACAAAACTTTAATTTTCCAAGTAGAATGTTGTGATCCACACAAACAAATACATTACAAGGCTGTATTCTTCTTGTTTATCTCTTTGAAGTATCTTTCCTAGTCTCCAGTTATACAGTTTAGTGCTGCTTCAGCATATTGAAGTCTGTCAGGAAATATTCCTTGAGTCATTAATTACAAAGGTAGCTTCAGTGTAATCCTTTCAAGTCATTAAGTAACTTTAATATTCTAATAAGAACAAAAACCATACCCAACAGAATCACTACTATTTAGTGGTCTGACAAATTTGTATGATCTCTTTAGGGTTGTATTTTTTATAATAATGTTTCTTTTTAGAGTATGCAGTATCTAATGAATCTGTTATTGTTTGCTTGGACTGATGACCTCAGAAGTTAAGTCCCATAGTGTTCAGAGCCATTTTTGTTGTTTGCTTGCTGGTAGGAGAACTGTTTTTTTTCCACTTTGAAGTAGTAAACATTTAGTTTGGTGGAAAATTGTCTCTGTCACTGTTTTTTTTTTCTGGAGACTACTTTTCATTCAAATTTTCATTTCTGTTTGTTCCTTGTCTCATAATGAGCCACAAGTGTTTACTCAGAGTGACTAAATCTTAATCTTATGATTATGTTTAACTGCTGCCCATCTTTTCCTCTCTCTCTCTCTCTCTCTCTCTCTCTCTCTCTCTCTCTCTCTCTCTCTCTCTCTCTCTCCCCCCCCCCCCCCCCCCCCTCCGCTCCCCCTGCCCCCCCCCTCTCTCTCTCTCTCTCTTTATTTCTCTCCTTCTTTCAACATTCCCAAACCAATATATATTTTCCTTCTTGAAAAAGTATTCCACAGTTCTAGAACTGAGGATTACTGTTTTGTAATGCAGCTTTTAAGTTTTGGGCATGGCTGCAGGAACTAGTAGTTCAGTGCAGTAGTTGCAGGCAGCCAGTGGGTGCTCATTGTGTTGGCATATCAGATGCAGCGACAAGGTGGATTAGGCTAAGTACCACAATGATACAAAGTGGTGGTAAAATGGACCTCTTGCAGGATGAGCCAAGGCATTTGTGCACCACCAGGCCAAGAATTTGCTGTCCAGAGTTCCCAAGTATGACTGGAACCAGCACATGGGCAGAACCAATGGGCTGCCAACTGGTATAAATAACCATTAATTTAGCAGAGGGATCATCAGTCCAATGAGACCTGTGGAAGTAAGAGGGCCATGTCAGATATCTCATTTCTATGGGACAGCACACAGCTGCTACAAGTTTGGGCTTACAACACATCACTAACTTGTGCTGAGTCCTCCTTCATGAACTTGGTACTTCTCCACCAGTAGGCTGCCTCCTGCCCCCATCCCCTACCGCTCCAGCCAGACACCTGCCCTGGAGGGCAGTGGAATGAGACCAGTGCGATGTAGCTGCACACCCTTCGGTCCTAGGTGCAGTTGCCTAGGCTCCTTGCACCCACACTCACAGGGCGAGCTCTGCCACTAGAGCCTGGTATCCCCTGCAAGCACCCCAGCAGTTTACAACACTGCTGGCTCCATCCATGAGTGGTTATGTCATGCTAACTGGGCCACATACTGCTGCATAAGCTTCTGGAAACAGCATTCCAGGCACCAATGTTACAACTTGGTGGAGGTCAGGTTGCCAACACCAAGTGCCATCCTCACCACATGCTTTGCTGGGAGACGTCTGCCACCTCCACCATGATCTAACAAATGTAGCTGCATTAGTGCTAATAAAATGTTTTTACTTTTGTCACTGTTTGTGTAAGTTACCAATGGCATGCTCCTTCACCTTGACACCCCACCACTACCCATCACTGTGGAGTATTTATTAAATGGCTGATGACTGTTACATTCAGCTAGTGCGGTGAAGTTTTGAGTGCCTGAGCAACACCTGTTCTAGATGTATTATTCCATGCAGCTGTACCTAACACTGCCACCTTAACACTCCCTGCAATAGGAAATTTGCATATAGATTTGATACTCCTAATGGAGAAATAAGAAAAGGAAAGAGAGAGACAGGTATGTTAGGATCAAAAAAGAAAACAAGACAATACCCATAAATGAATTCCCTTACCACCAACCACACCAGGTACCCCCGTTTGTTAAGACACTTCACAATGACACTGGAGGGAGAAGTTGTTCAGCACTCCCTGCAGAATGGACTCACTGAGGCTTCACCATCACAGAAACCCTGAAAACTGATCCTAACAAATCTCTATGAAATTCAGTGGAATGTGCAAGTAGATTCACATAAGTCATCATTAACAGTCAGTACAATTTCTGTAGTCAGTCTATTCATTGGTCAATACTTGATCGAGGTTATACCACTACCCGTGATTAATCTTCCTTAAAAAAAATTCACGTACAAACCCAGCCCTTGCTTTTACCACATGATGGTAAGTAACCTGCCTCTTTGGTCAGCAACTCTAAACTAAAGGAATACTTAACGGCTGATTAAATAACAGTTGACAGTATTTGTTTACTCACTTTCACCATTAAGAATGATATTTGTTGTTATTAATTTAATGGTGTATTATACTGCTTTAACATATCAGTACTGTATAATCAGTTTTCTTGATCAGTCACTGGATTGACCAAGAAAATGTGATATATTTAAAAATTTGTAAGAACAACCATATTGAGGCAAAAACTTGTGTGTTTCTTTTTGTAAATATGAGCTATGGTGTACTTCCTTAATTAGTGCCAAGTTGTCCACATCAAAGGTAGGTGTCATAGCTTTTTCATTACATTTGCACAGCTGGTTATCTGCTGCTCATTGTAAATTTTCTTCTACAACATCATCTAAGTTGTCTCCAAGTATGTTGTTATCATAGTCTGGTCACTTAAATAACTTTAACAGTGGCTCAACTATGAATTTACCTTGCAATATTTCAATGGGAGATAAACCAATAGATAAATGTGGAAGTTCATTAAGTAATACTTGGAATTCTGGTTTTTACTGTGCCCAAGTTGTGTATCTGTTTGAATAGTATGTCCTACGTACCTACTGATTTCTTTCATGATAAGATTCACTAGGGTTACTTTGTGGCTGGTATTTTGAGATAGCAATGTGTCTAATATTTTCCCATGCTAAAAAATCTTTAAATGCTTTAGTCACAAACTTTCGGCCATGTCTGTCAACAATCTACATGGATTTACTATCTCTGAGAAATATTCCTGTAGACATCTAATCACTATCTCTTTGTTGGCATGTTTAATAGGATAGAGTTTAACATACTTAGACCAACACTCAACTAGTACAAACATATGAGTTACTCCCCTCTACTTGTTGCTGACTGGCCAATGAAATCAGCAGCCATGAGGTCATATAAGCATTTAGGTACTATCAGGTATAATTTACATAGTATATACAGTATTTTTTCCCTTAAGTTTCTAAAGCAGTTTAATTTTACTGTATGTTGGACATATTTTCATACCCATGCCCTTGACGAATAAACATAATTAAATCTAATCCTACAGTTTTCAGTATACACAGTCTCCACTTGAGTCTAACTTTCCTTGCTCTCCAACACATATCTACATTTCAGGAGTCTTCTCACTTTTGCGGTAATGACCTAGAAAACACTTGCAGTGAGTACATTGGATGTACTTCCCCATCTGGTTTAAACTGTAAATGCTTATAAAAATTCATCCTTCCCAACAGTAATTCCTCTAATAATGTTGTTGCTTTGAAATATTTACCTTTAACTTGACTCTCTGTTAATTCCATTCTAGTTTTTGCCAATTTGTCCCATAGTCTTTGGAATTCATTGGTGTTGTTAGTGACTACCTCCCCAGAAAGGTGCCAGTTTCCTAAAATGTGTGAAATCTCCTGAAATTTCTGATCTAACAATGCTACTATTTTTTCCTTCAAACTTGAATTTATCTTGTGTGAATACACAGAATCTTTGTTGTTGTTTCTCTGTTCTCAATTTTCTACGTGTGTTTGCACATGTGACATCTGATCCTTTACCAACATATGCTCTGTTTCTGCAAAGTTACATAAACTTTCTATGTCTGTATCGAATTCTTTAATATGTTCATGTTTCTCTTCCTGAACAAAGCCACATTCTTTCAAGGCTTTGATGTGTATTTCTCCTCTTAATAAGTTGTGCCTTTGATCTACTTTATGCCCTAAATGTGCCTCTAATGCTTCATGAGTGTCTTTAATATGTTTTGGTTTTCCATTGCTTGCATGAGTGTCTTTGATCTGATACCCTAAGTGTGGAAACTTTTCATTGAGTTTTTAAAGTAACATTTCCTTACTAACTTCTGTCAACATTTGCCTTGTTGTCACTGACATAAACTCACAAATGTCACCAAACCACTGCACTACACCCACAAAATAATTTGGAAGTGAGATGATGGTATAGCTCACCATAGTCATACTGCATGCTGGAGATGGTCTGTTTGGCTACGATTGAGTGATGATGATGCCCTGGTTTAGACTGCATGCCGGCATCGTGGTGATGTAGACCATGTGCTGGCATTGCATCAGTTGTCAATGGTTGTATGCCGGTTGGACATCACTGGTTGCATGCTGAATTTACTGAGTTACGTCCAGCTATGTGTTTTATTGGTATAGGCAGATGCTCTTCACCCAAGCGCATCAACATTGTTTATGCTCCCTGTTGTTCATGGCAACACATCTTATCTTAGCTGATTTATTATGAAATTTCTTCCTATCAATCTGTTTTTATCTGCTATTTTCCACTTGTAACCATACCGCCATCACATGGAGTGTTTATTAACATCTGATGACTGCTGTATTTAGCTAGTGTGATGATGTTTTGACTGTTTGAGCAATGTCTGTTCTAGACCTATTACTCCATACAGCTACACCTAACACTGCTGCCTTAACACACCCTTATTAGATTGGTGTAGATATTGAGCCTTGCAACTCTTGTGATTATCCTCAGGGTCCAGCTATGCTGTGCCCTGTCCTGCCTCAGCATCAAATTTCTTTCCTCTGTGCTGATTTCTTTAATCAAAGTATCTATAAAGTAAAACACTGCTCCTCTACTTAAATGAAGTGTAGATTGGTTCAAAATAACTCTGTACTCTCTCTCAAACTTTCACAAAAGGTTACATGTTACGTGGGAACCAACTAATATTAGTCACAAAGATGTTTCATCAAAATTCTGTGTATGGTATATAACAACAACCACTTATGTATCTCATATTTGTCTCCCTTGGTGCCAGAAATTTTCCATGGTAGCAGAGCTCCTTCATTCCTCCTTGCTCCATAGAGATTACAACTGCTCTCCAGCAGGTAGACTCAGCAACTGTTGAGTAATATTTTCCCACAGTATGTGGCCTGATGTTTAGAAACTAATTACAGTCACACACATCATTACTCTGGGCTCTGTGTCTGACATATGTGATACATGCCCTCCATGAATGTCTAGGATCTCTACTACTGCTCTGAAATAGTTCTGCATCTACAGATCACATCATTTGGTGTCACAACAGAGATTGACAACTGTCATCAGTGGATAAAGAAAATGTCTCAGCTACTACAGTGTTGCAGTTTCCTCAACATAAGATAGGGCAAGTGAAATATGTTTACTCATGTTTTTGTTTGACTGCAAGTTTAGTGGAGTAACAATGGGTAGTTTGCCAAATACATAATAGAATTGGTAAGGTCAGTATGTTGTGGGTAATATAGTGGTTGGGGAGAAAGATAATGTGAATTGTTCAGAGCTGATGTAGTTATGCTAATGCACGTTTGGCCACACCAGAAATTGTAAATCCAAAAACACATGCAGCTATGGGTGTGTGAGGGTTAAGAAACATTGAGGTTGTTTTGGAACATTGTTTGAAGATTAGTCCTTTGAGTTTTGATGTACAGCTTGATATTTACCTCATCTCCCCAGCAATGCCTGCGTGGCTGTGTCGGCAAGATCTCATAACTTCAGGATGGTAGGAGAAAGAAAACTTGTGACTTCTGCATATTAAAACTTTTAACTAACAAATATTAGTAGAGTGCAAGTACTTCATCCTTATCCCACCAGCTCAACATATGAAGGCCATTTAAAGAACCTACACCGTAGTCACAGAAAGCATTCTGTGGGTGTGAAAAGAAGAATGTCAAGTCTTGCAGTATGTGTTATCATGGATAAGGAGTGTGCCTCATGATCTGAGAGTTTGTATAAGGTTTTAACCATGTGTAGTAATTCAGGAGGTACAGCTGATTGCTTTTAAGGAGTATTAATTGTTTTTAGTGTGTAAGTAATAATTATGAGCAGCCACTCAAGCAGAATGCCAAGGAAGAACAGGGCACAGCATAGCTGGGCCCTGAGGTAAATCAAAAGAGTAGCAATGCTCAATAACCATAGTAATATCATAAGGAAGTGTTAAGGTGGCAGTGATAGGTACAGCTGCATAAGGAGTATTAATTGTTTTTAGTGTGTAAGTAATAATTACGAGCAGCCACTCAAGCAGAATGCCAAGGAAGAACAGGGCACAGCATAGCTGGGCCCTGAGGTAAATCAAAAGAGTAGCAATGCTCAAAACCATAGTAATCTCATAAGGGAGTGTTAAGGTGGCAGTGTTAGGTACAGCTGCATGGAATAATACATCTAGAACAGATGTTGCTCAGGCACTCAAAACTTCACCGCACTAGCTGAATATAACAGTCATCAGCCATTTAACAAATACTCCACAGTGATGGGTTGTGGTGGGGTGTCAAGGTGAAGGAGCATGCCGTTGGTAACTTACACAAACAGTGACAAAAGTAAAAACATTTTATTAGCACTAATGCAGCTACATTTGTTAGATCATGGTGGAGGTGGCAGACGTCTCCCAGCAAAGCATGTGGTGAGGATGGCACTTGGTGTTAGCAACCTGACCTCCACCAAGTTGTAACATTGGTGCCTGGAATGCTGTTTCCAGAAGCTTATGCAGCAGTATGTGGCCCAGTTAGCATGACATAACCACTCATGGATGGAGCCAGCAGTGTTGTAAACTGCTGGGGTGCTTGCAGGGGATACCAGGCTCTAGTGGCAGAGCTCGCCCTGTGAGTGTGGGTGCAAGGAGCCTAGGCAACTGCACCTAGGACCGAAGGGTGTGCAGCTACACCGCACTGGTCTCATTCCACTGCCCTCCAGGGCAGGTGTCTGGCTGGAGAGGTAGGGGATGGGGGCAGGAGGCAGCCTACTGGTGGAGAAGTACCAAGTTCATGAAGGAGGACTCAGCACAAGTTAGTGATGTGTTGTAAGCCCAAACTTGTAGCAGCTGTGTGCTGTCCCATAGAAATGAGATATCTGACATGGCCCTCTTACTTCCACAGGTCTCATTGGACTGATGATCCCTCTGCTAAATTAATGGTTATTTATACCAGTTGGCAGCCCATTGGTTCTGCCCATGTGCTGGTTCCAGTCATACTTGGGAACTCTGGACAGCAAATTCTTGGCCTGGTGGTGCACAAATGCCTTGGCTCATCCTGCAAGAGGTCCATTTTACCACCACTTTGTATCATTGTGGTACTTAGCCTAATCCACCTTGTCGCTGCATCTGATATGCCAACACAATGAGCACCCACTGGCTGCCTGCAACTACTGCACTGAACTACTAGTTCCTGCAGCCATGCCCAAAACTTAAAAGCTGCATTACAAAACAGTAATCCTCAGTTCTAGAACTGTGGGATACTTTTTCAAGAAGGAAAATATATATTGGTTTGGGAATGTTGAAAGAAGGAGAGAAATAAAGAGAGAGAGAGAGAGAGGGGGGGGGGCAGGGGGAGCGGAGGGGGGGGGGGGGGGGGGGGGGTGGGTGAGGAGAGAGAGAGAGAGAGAGAGAGAGAGAGAGAGAGAGAGAGAGAGAGAGGAAAAGATGGGCAGCAGTTAAACATAATCATAAGATTAAGATTTAGTCACTCTGAGTAAACACTTGTGGCTCATTATGAGACAAGGAACAAACAGAAATGAAAATTTGAATGAAAAGTAGTCTCCAGAAAAAAAAAACAGTGACAGAGACAATTTTCCACCAAACTAAATGTTTACTACTTCAAAGTGGCAAAAAAACAGTTCTCCTACCAGCAAGCAAACAACAACAGTTTCATTAGATACTGCATACTCTAAAAGCAGACATTATTATAAAAAATACAACCCTAAAGAGATCACACAAATTTGTCAGACCACTAAATAGTTTAGTAGCAGTCTTTTGATCTATCCAGATATTGGGCCAGCATATGGTAGATATGTAATTTTTGGCTCTTCTCCCCCATTCTCAGATTCACCCTCTTCAGGCATTCTTGATTTTGACTGTATTACCTTTTTTTTTTTTTTTTTAAAAAAAAAAAAAGATATGACTACCCATTTGTATTAAATGAGGATCTGACATAACTGTTTCTCAGTTAACAAACTATTCAATACCATCTATATTTTCGGCTAGTGGGATTCATTTTCATTCATAATTATGTATTCCGCAGCTGTGGATGTTCACAGAGATTTCCAGTTGTTGGGCACGGTTTTGGCCCAAATATAAATTTTCATTTATGTATCGACATTTTTGCATACTGCGAGAATACACTATCAAAATTAGTTGGCAAACAAACAGCAGAAAATACTCTAAAAAACAGAAGTACATTATTTTTGCTATTTTTACCATTCTTTTATAAATGCAGGCAAAGTGTATGTTTTTATTGATACGTAATCAATATTGGATCAAAACAGAAAGTTTTCAGTTTTTATATCTGCAAAGTTTGTAACCTTTGTTATCAGCTATTACTACTAAAAAGCTTTACACAGATACATATCTTCAGGAGATGTTCAGGAAACTAAATCTAATGTATAATCTAAAAAATGGAAATCACCTTCATATTTTTTACTTATGGAACATCTGAAACATTCAAGAAACAATAACATGTCCTAGATTATGTTTGTTTGGCACCAATTGAGATAGTTCCGGTCAAACAAGGTTCAGTTCAATTCATTTCAGTTCAGACCAGATCAGTGGCAGACTGTTTTTTGTGGATTAGATAAAGTCTTAGAAAGCTGTTTGCAATCTGTGTGGCATGTAAATAAAGAAAGAGCTCTATCTTTTATGTGTCGAGATGTTCAGGTGTAAATGTGAAAATGTGTGTGAATATTATATGTACTGAAAAATAGACCACATTTTCTGACAAAATGGCTATTGTGTCTATACCGTGTCATTTAACATCACAGACCTTAAATAGGAAATGACTCAGCATTCCAATGCCTTCAGACACTGAAACCATCTTAGAAAGTTAAGTGAACTCTGAACAGTTGTTTAATGTCACCTTGATAAACATTAAACACTGTTAAGCCATGTCAACTTGAACTATAAACACAAATTTGTTATTAATGAAGCAAGGGAGAGCTTCATACATTTTTTTAGAATATTGTTCGTAGGTATTGTAATCCATTGACAAGGCTTTCCTTGTCTGAGAGTGTTTGAGCCCTATGGACCAGACTCTTAAGCAACGAATTTCTTTGTGATAGATAGTGATGGGTTGAGGTGTGGAGGTTAAGGATAGATGATGACTCTTCTCGGTAAAGCTGGTTTGCCATACAACATCTTCAAGGGCCGAACAACATGAGCAGCCACTACTGCCACTTAACTATATGGCATTCCTGAGGAACACAAGAAAGGAATTCCTCTATGACTGGTAGTAATATTTATAGCTGTCCCACCTGCTTTATTTCTTTGTTTGTTGTCCTCGGTGTCAACATACTGCACTGCTACACTGGCTGAAAAATCGGGTTTGTAGTTTGGACACTGACTACTGTAAATAATTTAGCTGACAGATGCACAGTTATGTTTCACTGTCTCTTACTTTCTCTTTTCACAACCCCCCATATACACATTTAATATATATTGTCAGTGCTCTATTGTTTAATTTTCCATAAGTCTCGTTAATAGTTTGCGGGCGAACCTCCACATACTGCTACAATAGTTTCCTGTTGAACATCTACACTCAGTAAAAGCCTGTCCACAAAGTTCACAGTTCTTGTAGAATACACAGGTACATATGGAAAAAAGACAATGTCACTGCCCTTGTTCATACACATGGCCTAATTGTGTAACACATATTTCACAGTTAAGTTGAAGCATTGCTATCGTTCTAACCAATACAGTGTCCCTCATCTGAAACTTGGCTCTGGACTGACTGTCTCGTGACCAAAAATCAGAATATTATATACCATCATAATAATAGGTGCTGAAACTACACATTGTTTGAAGTTAAATTTA
Organism: Schistocerca piceifrons; assembly: GCF_021461385.2. NCBI lineage: Eukaryota > Metazoa > Arthropoda > Insecta > Orthoptera > Acrididae > Schistocerca > Schistocerca piceifrons. The sequence goes on along the minus strand of NC_060138.1, from coordinate 1,019,147,636 downwards.
CAGAAATTACAATTAAAACTTAACTCATCAAATTAACTGAATACAATGAAAAATTCATTCCTTTTAAAAGTTTTGTCTACCGCAAGAGTTAGGCCAAATTATTTGTTTAAATCATGAAATTAACAAATATCATTATGCAAACAATACTTTTGACAAAACTGTTAATTACTTTGGAATTAATTAATGGCTGTATTTGCTAACATGTTTCCAACTAAAGTCAAATAGGAACTTTAAGACTACTAGCATTTCGTCTTCCAAATGTGTATAATTAGTACAGAATTTATATTTGTTTATATGTCAACAATAGAATTTAAATTATGAAACAATTATAAATTTTGCCCTATAATGAAAGATACTAACTAGTAATAGTCAAAATAAATTAGAAAATCAATTACATACATAAAACTAAGAACAAAATTAGATCCGGTGTTATATTCTTTAAAACTGAGGGCCAATCTTCCTCTCGTATGAAAATGCAGATTATGCTCACATATGTTAATGGTAAATAGTTAAAAGTAACAAATCAAATTTAAGGAAGCAGATGGTAAAACAAGAGTGGAATTAAAATTATCCCAGCTTGCTTTGTCACATCACCCCCTCATTGGATAGACCAGATAGATACTACTAATAGCTAAATGGGCAATTCAATGACCACAACTGACACCAGAAACTGGGTTTAAAATCTACACATGAAAAAAATATTACATAAGAAATCTTGTCAAAACTGCAGGACATATGTTTTTCAAATTCGTACTTATACTAACTGGCCATACAAAATAATTACATACAATATATTGTTGCACAATATTACAAAATATCTACAAGTTATACTTTTACCAAAAATTAGGCATCTTCCTCATATGTGATGTCCATTTTTGGTAAGCGAAGATTACATTTTAAGTTACATACCATTTGATACAAGTCCTGTCATGCTTAGCAAAAAATTTAATCCTTATAGGTAGCAAAAAAGTTAAATTACACTGCACATTGCAGTTCATTTTGAGACAATAAATTTCACTTACTCAATTTTTAGTATTTGTTGCAATCACTTTCACACTTTTAATGATCTTTAACACACCTTCTCACCAAGATGTCCATACCTTCAACAGGTCCAAGTGACAGTTAGTTAGGAAACACATTGTGATCAGTTCTCTTGTAGGTGGTTCTCCTCTGCGACAGTACATGAAAAACTCAGACAAAATACCCTACTCTAGTACACTCATACTTCTAACTTAAGTCTAAAAAAAAGAATGTTTAACACTTATGGCAAGTGATCGTCATTGCTTCATAAATTTATACATTACATAGTTCTCTTAACATTACAATGATTACCATTAAAATTGACTATAGTATGAAGGGAGGTACTAGTAAAATTTTAAAATCAAGTGCACATTACACTACCAAACATTACTCTATGGGATAACTGGCTGAAACTTGTTAAACTTGAAAGACTTTTGTTTCTTTCCACTTGCAAAATAGCAAAAACTCAATATCTGCATTACCTCTTGTACAAACTCAAGATGTGCAATACTTCTAGCAAAAACTGAAGATGTGCAGTAGCTTAGATTTACTAATCATTATGTTATGAAAAAAAAAATAGTGTCACCATCACATAACTTAATTACTATTCAGCTCAAAAGTAAAGGGGTGGGAGTTGTACCAAATGATTGCCCTATTTCTCCATTCTGAGTACTACTCTCATTCAAGCAGAAAATTAAATCCTCACAAAGTCACAAAATGTTACCAAATAGTTTACCTGTCAGAATATTCACATCAGTCTAGCACCAAAGTTACCAGTGAATCAGCAAAATTATTATTCTTCATGCTGGTGTTACCACTTCATGTGCATTATTCCTCAGAACACAAATAGAAGTTTTTCAGATAACATATAGATCCAACGATGCAGCATTATATGAGCTGTACCTAACTGAAATATTGTTCTTTATGTTCAGCTCTCATTCCCAGCTGCAGTCTCATGAATTGCACAATATACACAGTACTCAATGCTGCCTACTTCAAAAATAGATCATCAAGATAGTTACACCACATTCGTTTGTACACATTTATCTTTTTCATTACTCAATCATGTCTGTCAGCACCATTAATTTACTTACCTTCCTTACCTTGTTAGCTAGTGGAGTGCATTCTCAATAAATATCTCTACTGCAGACAGGCACCATAACCATTAAGACCCTAACATTATTCATTATTTTATTATTTCATTATTGTTTCATTATCTAATAAATAAACACCTGCTCTGCTTATCTAATACAAAACTGACTCTACTGAAAAACACTCCAAAGCAACAGATCCTTATGCTAAGGCAAATTTAATCCTCATTACCAATCAGACAATATTATCACTCAGAGAAAACTATTATTCCACTGTATTTCATCAAATTGCATGAGATTCTAGCCTGAAGGGTGATATACATATACTGATTGCACTAAACACAAAAACTAGTATTATACCACAATTAATATGAAGATGTTTTATACTGCATATTGCCTCTGCTGCTACTCCAATGAGCTGATTACTTCAGATGGTAATGGTTTCAGATAAGCTGCACCTACTCCTCTGCATAATGCTGACACCTTTTATTTTCAGTTTACCTTACCCTCTTGAAAGAATTTCTTTAATCCCAATACCCATTTACATTCTTCCATCCTCTTATGATTGCGTTACTTATAACTAACACAACATACTGTACATATATACACAGACAACACTAGAGAAACCTTTCCTACAATATTTTTACACTTTAGTATGCTGCTGCACAAAATCATATGACACTTGCTGACTTTCACTACTAGATTCCTCCTCCTTAACCTTAACAATCATATGTACTTCGGTACTGTTTTCATCCATTCCGCTCACCTCACCACAAAATGTAGATGATGCTTTTATAATTTCATATACAATAGGACTTTCATCACTGTCATTTAAAGATACATTCATGTTTGATTTATAATTGGCTATAGGACCAGTTGCACTTAGTCTTTCTGTTCACTTAAAAAAAATTAACCTCTACAGCTTTGTTCTCAGTCACACTGTCTTGTTCATTAAAGTCACTTGTTATGTATGACTTAATTCAAAACAGCTTTTCTGATGAATTAACTTTTTTTAATCACTTGTGTGCTGCTGCTCTACTGTGATTGTCATCTCAGATCTGCAAGGCTGCAGCAAGTTGTAAGTCTCTCAGCAAGGCGTCTTGTTTTTCATGGGTCAGCTGTATCTATCTGAATACTGACTGCCTGCTCCTGTACTCAGTGGCTGCTTCCATAGAACCTGCTCGCTGAATGGCTGCTGCACCTTCTTCATTATGAAACACCAGTGCTGATTAGCTGTATCACCTCTTCCATTTAAAACCACTCGAGTGCACACTTCACAGTAAAATTTTCATGATTTCTAGTTTATTGTGCTCACATACAATACTCCTCACCCGGGGCACCACATGTAGCGGTTTCACCTGCTTTATTTCTTCATTTATTGTCCTCAGTGCTGATGTACTGCATTGCTACATTGGCTGAAAAATCGGGTTTGTAATTTGGACACTGACTACTGTAAATAATTTAGGTGACAGATGCACAGTTGCATTTCACTCTCTTTTACTTTCACTTTTCAGAACCCCCCCCCCGCCATATACGCATTTAATATATATGGCCAGTGCACTATTGTTTAACTTTTCATAAGTCTCATTAATAGGTTGCAGGCAAACCTCCACATACTGCTACAATAGTTTCCTGTTGAACACCTATGACCAGTAAAAGCCTGTCCACATAGTACACAGTTCTTGAAGAATACACAGGTACATATGGAAACAGAGAATGTCACTGTCTTTGTTTTTACACATGGCCTAATTGTGTAACACATATTTCACAGTTAAGTTGAAGCATTGTTGTCATTCTAACCAATACAGGTTCTTCGTCTGAAACTCGGCTGTGGACTGACTGACTCGTGACCAAAAATCAGAATATTATATATCATCATAATAATAGGTGCTGAAACTACACATTGTTTGAAGTTAAATTTACAGAAATTACAATTAAAACTTAAACTCATCAAATTAACTGAATACAATGAAAAATTCATTCCTTTTAACAGTTTCGTCTACTGCAAGAGTTAGGCCAAATTATTTGTTTAAATCATCAATTTAACAAATATCATTATGAAAAGAATAATTTTGACATAACCATTAATTACTTTGAAATTAATGAAGGGCTGGTTTTGCTAACATGTTTCGAACTAAAGCCAAATAGATACTTTAAAATTACTAGCATTTCGTCTTCCAAATGTGCATAATTAGTACAGAATTTATATTTGTTTATATGTCAACAATAGAATTTAAATTATGAAAGAATTACAAATTTTGCCCTATAATGAAAGATACTAACTATTAATAGTCAAAATACATTAGAAAATCAATTGCATACATGAAACTAAGATCAAAATTAGATCTGGTGTTATATTATTTAAAACTTAGGGGGCCAATCTTCCTCTTTTATGAAAATGCAGATTATGCTCACATATGTTAATGGTAAATAGTTGAAAGTAACAAAATGAATTTAAGGAAGCAGATGGTAAAACAAGAGGGCAATTAAAATTATCTGAGCTTGCTTCGTCACATATTGATGCACTGAGATACCAACTGACAAAATATCTGAAATACATTCTCAGCAAATCTGTGGAGAAGTGAGAACACCATAACCATAGCTCCACTGATTCTGTATGCCACCTTAGTCAATTGCAGCTCCAGGATATGAATATTATGGTCATTTGTGATGTATTCTCCGCATGGCACCATGCCTATATAAATTTTGGGTGAAGTATCTCTGGTCCCACATACTCCATACAGATATAATTGTTCCTAGGCACCTCCCCCTTAATGTTAATATTTCCACATATTATTTTTTATTTTCTGTGCCTTCCTGTTTCACACATTCTTCATGAAACCCCATACTTAACCATCCCCACCACCCTCACTCTCTTCCCTTTTTCCAGAATGCAAATACTGACACCCCTAATCCAGTTGCACCCACTGACGTGCATCACACTATATCATTATTTATTTATTTTAGTTTTTGATCTCATTTGTTTTCACATTGATTTTATTAATTTTCATCTTTCACAATTGGCCCTACTCCTGCAGGTCCCACTTTTTTACCTGGTACCTCATCCATTTTGTCTGTTTTATTACTTTTTTTCTCCCACATTTCATCTTCCAAATGGACCAATACAAAAAAATCTGCAATCCATCCTTCCACCAAGACCTCTACCCGCTTAAAGGCCATCAGTCAACAGCCCTCACTTACCTAGTCCTTCAAAACAATGTAAATTGGGCTCAAACCTCCTTGCCACATCTTATCTTCATCCATAAAGTTCTCCTGCTCTGCAATCTCAAATTTCTGCATCCAATATCCCAAGCTGAAACCCTTGCCCTTCAGTAACTAGAGTAGAATGCACAATGCCACCTCAAAAATGTCTCCAATCTGTTCACCTCCTACTCCCACCTTGGACTACCACTATCAACCACCTTAGAAGAGCATCCATCAAAGATTCCCCACATCCCCTCATATCTAACAAACACAGACCTACTACATTTACTACATACCCAGAAACTTGCTCCCAACACCATACAGAATCCATAATCCAAACAGGCCCAAAACACTCATGATAATGTCCTCCAAAAGCCTCAGTCCCACAGAATTATCAGTCCTTTCCAAATGTCTTACCTTTTGCCCCACTTCCAATTCAATCAATCTGGACTTGTTAAAGACCTTCTTTCCTTCTCCTGGTCCCTAAAATAGAAACATGAAACCCATCAACATGGAAACCAACCTTATATTCATAGAAAGAACAGCACTCAACCACCTAAGAACTGATCTTGACCTTACAATCCTACCTGCCAGCAAAGGCTCCACCACAGTGGTTATGACCCACAGGATAACTTGGTGAACGGTCTCTACTAGCTCTCAGACATGTCCATCTACAAGCCCTGAGACAGTGATCCCATTCCTGGAGTCCAGCAAGACCTCCAGTCCCTCCTCAAATCCCTAGCTCCATCCTAGACTGCATTTTATATCTCTCCTCACCCCCACTACTCCTTTCACTCCTACCATCTACATGCTGCCTAAAGTTCATAAAACCAATCATACAGGATGCCCTGTTGTGGATATAGTCACTGTGCCTCTACAGAGTGAGGCTCTGCCTTTGTGGACCAAATTTACAGTTGTTACAATATTGATCAACACCTACATCTGTGTAGACACCCCTCAAGCCACTGTACAGTGCCTGGCCTGGCCTTACCACTATTAGTCATTTCTTTTCCTGTTCCACTGACAAATAGAGCAAGGGAAAAATTATTGTCTGAATGTCTCCAAATGAACCCTAGTTTCTCATATCTTATCTTCGTGGTCCTTACGTTCAATGTACTATGTTGATGGCAATAAAACTGTATGGCAGTCAGCTTCAAATGGTGACTCTCTAAAATTCTCCTAATAAACTGAAGTCAACCATTTGCCTTCCCTTCCACAGTTCTCACATGCTCATTCCAATTCGTATCGCTTTGCAACATTACACCGAGATACTTAAATGACTTGACCTCGTCAAGTAGGACACTAGTAAAATTGTATCCAATCATTACAGGCATTTTGTTCCTACTCATCCTCATTAACTCATATTTTACTACCTTTAGTGCTAGCTGCCATTCATCACACTAACTATAAATTTTGTCTAAATCATCTTGTATTTCACTACACTCAGTCAACTTCTACCCCTTACTGTACACCACAGCATCATCAGCAAACAAATGCAAATTGCTGCCCACACTGTTCGCCAAATCATTTATATGTATAGAGAACAAAAGCCATCCTATCACACTTCCTTCGGTCAGTCCTGCGATACTATGGTTACAATGTCTGTGTTTATACAGTGTCTGTATTCTCAAATTACAATGTACTTCAGACATGCATGTATGCACACATGTCTGAAGAAATGGACATCATTCTGATAATTAGAGCTGTGGTAAGATATTCAAAGTGGATTCAAATTTTATGAATCTGACCTAATGTCAGTTATTTTTGAGACATGAAAACTTTTCCTGGACCAGCACTCACCACCGAAGTTCCTACATACAGTATACCAAACATTCACTCCACTGACTCTCCACAGTTCCTGTTCCTTTACCAGCAAGTGCCCTGAATATCACCACCAATACTTCTTCCCTGTTTACTAAAAACCCCAATTTCCACGGCCTTTCCCCTGTTAAATACTATCTTTTCCAACACCTGACTGACTCCAAACCTACAACCTTCTTCCTGGTCACCCATGCTAATTATATCCTCACCCACAATTACTTCTCCTTTGAAGGCATCATCTGCAAGCAAATCCATGGTACAGCAATAAACACCCACATGACACCATCCTATACCAATCTATTCATGCGCCATCTTGAGGAATACTTCTTAAGCACCCAGAATTTGAAACCTATCACCTGGTTCAGATTCAATGATGACAGTTTTGAGATTTGGACCAAAGGTTGTGATGAAGCAAGCTGGGATCTCTTTACTTCCTCTCTTGTTTTGCCATCTGCCTCCTTAAATTCATTTTATTTTTATTTTTGTCTAATTACCATGAACATGCATGAGTATAATCTGCATTTCCATAAGAAGGAAAGGGGGGCCCTCAGTACTAAGCATATAGCACCAGGTCTAATTTGGTGCTTTCGTGTATGTAATTAATTTCCTAATTTATTTTGACCAGCCTAGTTGTAGGGCAAAATCAGTAATTGTTTCATGACGTAGTTTCAATTGTTGACTTATGCCTTTCAGTCTGACAGTTCACCTACAACCAACACTGATAACTCTGGCACCTCCAGTTGACACGAGTTCACCACAACAATGCTGTACTCTGTGATTGCACATCTGTCTACACTGACTTCATCCGCAACCTGGAACATGTTGGTACCCTGCCTCTCCATGGTACCCACTCCACTACAGGTGGTCTCTGCACAGACGTTGCCCATCAAAGTTCTCTGGCAAATAAATTACTGGTTCACATCACCCACACTTCCTCCTCAACATACACCATTCCTTTGATCAGAATCATCATGCTATTATCTTCACCTCTGACACCATGCCCCATCTCTTTGGTCAGAACCACTGCTGTTCCCTGTGGTGACACTTTCTTCTTCAGCTTCAGCCATACCATCTGTTCAGCATCCATACCACACCAACCACACCTTGAAGAAATGGTCCAGTCATGACTCACAGAAGTGCCAGCCAACGTATGACAGTCATGTGCGTCTGCACACCATCACTTCAAGAAATGGTGCAGTCATGTCTTGTGAAAGTGCCAGCCATGGAACCACTGGCGTATTGTAATAACTGGCACCCAGGGAACGACAGTTTATCAGCCACCTCCCCACCCCACATCAGTATTTGGAGCTCAACACACTACTGGCACTCCCCTCCCCCCTTCCCCACCTTCCTCAGCACCCATTGTATGACACTGCACTTTACTGATGTCCTGTCCCCCACTCCCTCCAGAAACACATATAGTGATATAATATATAGAATTTACTTTAATAATAATGTATTTTCTGGAAAATCTTGTTTGTTTTGGAACCATTTGGTGTCCCTCTGCAATTCATGTCCGGGGCATGATAGCCCCCCCCCCCCCCCCCCCCCCTTCTTTCAAGAAATACATGAGTACTAGTGCACAAAGTGCCAGCGACTGCCACAGTTTTTTTCTTCTTATTGTCCATACTTTCTAATATATGAACTACTCTTGAAGTGCCAAAATGTACTAAAACAAATAAAATGTCTATAAAATGCCAAACCTTACAATCTACTTCTAGTGAGACAGTCACAATTCCTGAAATTCATCGCCCATGGCCTCTGACCTGCTAGGGAGCACCACAATCCTGGTTCCATGAAAATCCACCACATTACGCCATACACAGACAGACCCAGCTTGCAGCCAGATCAGTGAGACTAGATCTGGCAGGCATAACCTGCACATTAGTGGGAAAATATGGGCTTCAGATTGGCAGGCCCAATCCGTTAGAGATATCCACAGAAATAGCCTGTGATTTTGACTCGTCATGGAAGTCCACTCATGTAGTCAGCTATTCACGTGTCAAAGACACCATGTTGATGAAATGGGACCACAGTGATGACCCACACAACAGATAACTTGCAAATATACTCTGAGAATGAATACTAATGAGAATAGGTAGCAACTCACTGTAAAGATGATCACTGAGCCACAGACAGGCACACAGAAAAGACAATCACACTCTCACAACTAAATTTTTGGCCATAGCCTATGAAATGCACCTGAGTTGGGGACGGCATGTTGCTACCAACTACTGGTGTACCTGAAAACCCAGCAGACATATGCTGGAGGTGTTTAATGGTGCTGTATGCATGGTCCACCAGGTACAGCTTTTGTTCCAGGGCAGCGTTTTTGTGAGCCAGCAGATGTAGCTGAAGATCTGATGGCAATTTTACAAGCCACAATGACCAGAGTATGAGGTTGGGTAGTTCGTCATGCTGACCTGAGCTGGTAAGTGACACCAAAGTTGAGAATACATATTGGTCCCTAAAGACACTTCATGAATAATAGACTGGATGGTTTCTGCAGGGGGCCACATTATGCAGTGGGTCTTTGCAGTTGCATATTTGTGCTGGCTTGGTGGCGTGAGCAATAGATCACTGACCAGATTTGGCTCATTGTGTACTGACAGATAAAGCATGCATCATCTTCTAACATGCAATGTATGTCCAGGATAATATCCATCGAATGAACCATGTTGTAAGGCTGTCCTTTTGAAGTTGTGGAAGCTTCAGAAATCGCCCGACAGATGGCTGCTGTAGCGTCATTGTCAGATGGTGTTGGGAGTGGGGGTAACCAGAAACTGGTATACGATCTGTCTGTAATTCAGCACAAGTAAGTGTCTGTCCACACAACACATGAGGTATGGGAGAAAATGCAGTCACAGGTTGTTGATGCAGGAATGTAGTGATATATGAGTCAGTTGGAAGTACATGCTCATGTGTCGGGCTGGCAGGAAATGTGTTTCCTTCAAATGTTGTGGGGCACTGTGGTGATGCCAATTCTTGTTTCAGCTGTGGTACAAAGTCCGGGAACTGCCACATGTGTAGACATGGTGCAGTCTGTGTGTGCCATAGATCGTGGACAGTACTACTGGTTAGGTTATGTTGTGCTTGTATGGGAACACATGGATGTGAAAATGCACTTGGAACTTTTGATGTCTGAACTATCAGCAGCTCATCAGTGAAAGAGGCTTTAGACAAACTCATGGCTGCCTTCACATCACACACCACATGGTGGTTCATTAGTACTACTGCACATGAATAATGCAAAACGAGAGTAGCAAAAATAGGTGTGTGGTCGTGTCAAACAAGTCTGGAGGCACCACTGTGGAGAACAGGTCATACTATTATATAAGATCCTGAACACCACTTTGTACGTGAAATCTGTATTTGTTGAGAACAGTGTACACAACATACCATCACAAGTCAAGTGCCAAAATAAGACTAAAGAACAAACCCTCAATGGTGGCACTAGTTTGAATAGTCAAAGACTTGATTCTAGTGGTTGATTACCACCACAACATTCTTGAGAATCTCCTCACTGTGGATCTTACCTAGTCTAATATATGGTCTGGGACTTTATTCCACTTGTTGTAAATATAGCCACTCATCCTTGTCTTATATTATGCCTATAATAAAGGCATAATAACTTGCATCCATTTAGGTGGAGATGTTCATTATCTGTGACTTCCAAAAGATGTTCTGTTGTTCATAGCACATTAGTAGAACTCAATTTTCAATATCCTGTAGTGATATGACAATATTACCTTGTTTATTTGAGGGAGAATCCCAAATACAGGGTGTTTCAGAAGGCATAGTAAATATTTTAGGAGTAATTCAAATGAACCATTCCATATAACAAATATTCAGATATTCCTGGCTACAGAGATACAGTTGTTTACAGAGAAGTTTCTGTTTTGCTACAGGTTTATCTGTCAACCATAATTTTTAATCATGCATCAAGTATTTATGCATGCTGAACATTCCAGTGTGGTATTTATGTTTTGGTTTCATGACAGAAATGCTGCTGCTGCTTGTAGAGATTACGGTAGATAATATCCCAAATGCAGACTACTAGATTCAAGATTGTTTTCTTTTCACTAAACTACATGAGACTGGTGCAGTTTCCAGCAATGGTATCTCATCTGGACTTGTTGATAAACAAGTATGGATGAAGTAGAAGACATTATTCAAATGATTGATTACAGTCCTTCAACAAGAACATACAGAATATCGTTGTTCTACATACAAGAATATGGTGGACATTATGTGTGATACATATTTACAGTCTCTATCCTTATCATTTACAGTGGATTCAACACCTGCAAGATGGGGATGAAGGTAGAAAATTGGAATTTTATTATTGGCTTATCATCAAATTAGACATTGTGGCCAGTGGTAAGGCATCTATAAAGGCCTTCATTCAGTCTTCTTGCTAATCACAGTAATAACAGCTGTGATAATTCCTGCTATCAGCTCTTATATTATTAAAACAGACATTTCACACAATAAGCTACACCTTAGAAATTCTTTGTGCTGGGATGACAGGTACAAAACCTTTAACAATGTGAACATCTTCCATTTTCCCAGAGCTATTACTTCAATCCACACTTAAAAAACAAACTAACAGTCACCAGTTGGGGGGGCGGAAGATTTTAGAAAAATTTAAAGTAAGATAGATTGGTTCACTGCTTAACCTAATATGGCATGTTAAGATTTCATATGAACCTAAACACTGATGTACACGATACAATAAGTATATATTGAGTAGTGCCCCTTTGCCTGTCCACCAACTAATAAAATACTTGCTTACTATTGTATTATAATGGTAGCAACTTCACTAGCATATCCCTCCACTATGTTGAAGTGTTCCTTTGTACACTGATATAGAATAATATGAAAATAATAATACTCATTCTTTTTATTATTAGTTAAATGGCAACCCTTTATCCAAGAGTCCAGCAAGTTGTCAGAAATTTTCGAATATAGTCTACTTTTACACATAGGAGTTTATAGCTCATTATTCCCTCACTCAGTTAAGATTAGTCTAAAGTTTTGAATGTTATACACACCTTACTGGATCAGTTAATACTACTGCTTTTGGGAGTGGAATTTTAATGACCAGAAATTGTCCCTCATACAATGGGTAAATTTGCTTATGGCTTTCTCACTTTTAATGCTTCCTTTGTTAGAAATTCATTAACGTTATTGTATGATACTGTGATGATATTATCATTTTCTTCCAGCTGTTCAGTCCACCTCAGAATTTGTTCTCCTTCCACTCATGCTCCTACTATTTCTACTGGAGAGACTTTTGTTGTGTAGTGTGGTAGTTCACCCAATATCTTTTCAGATTCTGCTACTACTTCAGCTTTGCAGATGTCATCTAGAAATTAAAATATGATATATATTTTTGCAAACTGGAAATCCTTTGAACCATTTCACCATGGACTGTGTTCCATTGTCAGACAAAAGGTTGTTAGGTTTGCTAACATTTTCAAAACAATAATCTCTTAATGTAGTTATCACACTGTTGGTCATTGCTTTGCTCTTTTTAGTGGATACAGATTACCCAACTTAGACGAGCATTCCAACACAACAAAGATGTATCTCATTCCTTCACATCCACAGAATTCCACTGCTTATAATTCCAATAGCTTGCTTGGAATAATAGGCTACAGCTTTGTGCATACTCCAGTAGTTTACATTTTAACTTTTTGACAAATCTGACAAGATTTTAATGATTCCTTCACTTGGTAACTTATATACACTCCTGGAAATTGAAATAAGAACACCGTGAATTCATTGTCCCAGGAAGGGGAAACTTTATTGACACATTCCTGGGGTCAGATACATCACATGATCACACTGACAGAACCATAGGCACATAGACACAGGCAACAGAGCATGCACAATGTCGGCACTAGTACAGTGTATATCCACCTTTCGCAGCAATGCAGGCTGCTATTCTCCCATGGAGACGATCGTAGAGATGCTGGATGTAGTCCTGTGGAACGGCTTGCCATGCCATTTCCACCTGGCGCCTCAGTTGGACCAGCGTTCGTGCTGGACGTGCAGACTGCGTGAGACGACGCTTCATCCAGTCCCAAACATGCTCAATGGGGGACAGATCCGGAGATCTTGGTGGCCAGGGTAGTTGACTTACACCTTCTAGAGCACGTTGGGTGGCACGGGATACATGCGGACGTGCATTGTCCTGTCGGAACAGCAAGTTCCCTTGCCGGTCTAGGAATGGTAGAACGATGGGTTCGATGACGGTTTGGATATACCGTGCACTATTCAGTGTCCCCTCGACGATCACCAGTGGTGTACGGCCAGTGTAGGAGATCGCTCCCCACACCATGATGCCAGGTGTTGGCCCTGTGTGCCTCGGTCGTATGCAGTCCTGATTGTGGCGCTCACCTGCACGGCGCCAAACACGCATACGACCATCATTGGCACCAAGGCAGAAGCGACTCTCATCGCTGAAGACGACACGTCTCCATTCGTCCCTCCATTCACGCCTGTCGCGACACCACTGGAGGCGGGCTGCACGATGTTGGGGCGTGAGCGGAAGACGGCCTAACGGTGTGCGGGACTGTAGCCCAGCTTCATGGAGACGGTTGCGAATGGTCCTCGCCGATACCCCAGGAGCAACAGTGTCCCTAATTTGCTGGGAAGTGGCGGTGCGGTCCCCTACGGCACTGCGTAGGATCCTACGGTCTTGGCGTGCATCCGTGCGTCGCTGCGGTCCGGTCCCAGGTCGACGGGCACGTGCACCTTCCGCCGACCACTGGCGACAACATCGATGTACTGTGGAGACCTCACGCCCCACGTGTTGAGCAATTCGGCGGTACGTCCACCCGGCCTCCCGCATGCCCACTATACGCCCTCGCTCAAAGTCCGTCAACTGCACATACGGTTCACGTCCACGCTGTCGCGGCATGCTACCAGTGTTAAAGACTGCGATGGAGCTCCGTATGCCACGGCAAACTGGCTGACACTGACGGCGGCGGTGCACAAATGCTGCGCAGCTAGCGCCATTCGACGGCCAACACCGTGGTTCCTGGTGTGTCCGCTGTGCCGTGCGTGTGATCATTGCTTGTACAGCCCTCTCGCAGTGTCCGGAGCAAGTATGGTGGGTCTGACACACCGGTGCCAATGTGTTCTTTTTTCCATTTCCAGGAGTGTATATTTACAGTAGCAATACTTATTCATATGCATGATATACACACACCAAAAAAAGTTTTGCATCAACCCAGTTCCCACAACTCTTGAAGATAGACATTGACTGTGGGCATTGTATCACAGACACAATTTATTTGACTTTTCAGAGAAGTCACTAAACCCGCCCAAAGATATAAACAACCATGCATGAGCTGCACCAATTAGACAGAGGGGGTCTGACAGCTGATCAGTTCCACTCATTACACCAGGAAGGAGGTACACGGCTCATGTTGTCTGTAGTTCAACCATGCCTAGACGGTCAATACCACAGTCTGATTGCCTCCGCATTGTTACTTTGTGCCAGGAATAACTCTCAATGAGGGTAGTGTCGAGGCACCTTGGAGTGAACCAAAGCGATGTTGATCAGACATAGAGGAGATACAGACAGACAGGAACTGTCAATGACATGCCTCACTCAGGCCACCCAAGGGCTACTACTGCAGTGGATGACCGCTACATATGGATTATGGCTTGGAGGAACCCTGACAGCAACACCACCATGTTGAATAATGCTTTTCGTGCAGCAACAGGATGTCGTGTTATGACAAACTGTGCGTAACTTCACTCCTGACGTCCATGGTGAGGTCCATCTTTGCAACCATGACACCATGCAGTGTGTTACAGATGGGCCCAACAACATGTCAAATAGACCGCTCCGTATTTTCATCATGTTCTCTTCACCGATGAGTGTCGCATACTCTTTCAACCAGATAATTGCCGGAGACGTGTTTGGAGGCAACCCGGTCAGGTTGAACACCTTAGACACACTGTCCAGCGAGTGCAGTAAGGTGGTGATTCCCTGCTGTTTTGGGGTGGCATTATGTGGGGTTGACGTACACTGCTGGTGGTCATGGAAGGCGCCATAACGGCTGTATGATACGTGAATGCCATCCTCCGACCGATAGTGCAAGTATATCAGCAGCATATTGGAGAGACTTTCGCCTTCATGGATGATAATTCGCACCCCCATCGTGAACATCTTGTGAATGACTTCCTTCAGGATAATGACACTTTCGACTAGAATGGCCAGCATGTTCTCCAGACACGAACCCTATTGAACATGCCTGCAACAGATTGAAAAGGGCTGTTTATGGATGATGTGACCCAGCAACCACTCTGAGGGATCTATGCCAAATCACTGTTGAGGAGTGGGACAATCTGGACCAACAGTGCCTTGATGAACTTGTAGATAGTATGCCATGATAAATACAGGCATGCATGAATGCAAGAGGATGTGCTGCTGGGTATTAGAGGTACCGGTGTGTACAGCAATCTGTGCCACCACCTCTGAAGGTCTCACTGTATGGTGGTACAACATACAATGTGTGGTTTTCATGAGCAATGAAAAGGGGGGAAATGATATTTATGTTGATCTTTATTCCAATTTTCTGTACAGGTTCCGGAACTCTCAGAACTGAGGTGATGCAAAACTTTTTTTGATGTGTGTATTTTTGAACAAAAATATGCATAAACTGTATGTATGTACCAAGTTTCTGATTTTATGGTACCTTGTGGTACACATAGTAATCATTTATATGCATTGTTTTTCCTGTGAAATAAGATTCCCGTGTACAGTTTCAACTGCCCACTAGTGTTTGTATTATTTTGTTGTAAATTGTCAATATGAACCCTTGAATGTACATCTTGTCTTTGTTCTTTTTGATCTGATTTGATTTGATTTCTTTATTAATCCATGTAACAAATTACATTGTGTGGATTTCGTCAGCGAAATCATATACAATACAATATACCTACAATTATACACATAAAATTAGTATTTACACACATTTTTGAGGTATCTAAAATTGGTTTTATATCCTTGTGTAATTTGTAATTTTCTTATAGTACTGTACAATTTTTGATTTCATATTATAATTATTTCCTCATGTATTACAATGCAGGCTACTTTAATTACATTACATGTTTTAATTCATATAGTCCGTTACTGTGTAATAACTTTTATTTAATAAAAAAAATTTTAGTTTTGTTTTGAACTGTCCGATTGTGTCAATATCTTTTATTTTTTGGGGCAATTTATTATATAATTTAACAGCATTGTACAACAAGCTCTGCTGAGTTTTAACTTTATTTTTCCTCTCTAGATGCAGATTGTATTGGTTTCTAGTTTCATAGCTGTGTACTAAAGAATTTTTCATATAGCAGTCAATATTTTTTTTACATACATAACACTTTGAAAAATGTATTCACAGGGGACAGTTAGGATTTCCAGCTTTTGGAAATGTTCAAGGCAGTGAGCCCTACTGCCACTCTTGGTTATTATACGAATTGCTCTTTTCTGTAATTTGAAAACTATTTGAATATTTTTACTGTTGACTCCCCAAAATATTATTCCATAGGTAATAACAGAGTGGATATAAGAAAAATATACAGATCTGACACATGTAGTATCACAAACTGCAGTCAGAATACTCAGAGCATAGCATGCTGTAGCGATTCTGTTACTAAGTATTTTAATATGTTCTTCCCACTTTAACTGACTGTCAACATGCATACCAAGAAATTTTGTGTAGTCTACACATTCTATAGTTTCAATGTTTAACTTAAAGTTGTTATAGTGTGGTTTTTTGCAGACATAGAAGTTAACAGCATTTGTTTTTTTAAGATTTAGTGTTAGTTTATTATTGGATGCCCACTCACGTACACTGTTTAGTGTTTGTTCGGCTTTTTCTTTTAGTGCATCTGGTGATTTGTCACTGATTAGAACATTTGAGTCATCTGCAAACAATATTGTTTGTCCATGCTTGATGCTCTGTGGGAAGTTGTTTATGTAAACGAGGAATAGTACTGGGCCAAGGAACTACCCTGTGGGACACCTATATTTACGTAATTTGGGTCTGAAGTATACTTTACAATGTAGTTTGAGCAACTTGAAATATGTGAGATTTCAGTTATCTGTCTTCTATTTTTTAGATATGACTGGAACCACTTTTTCACAAGTCCCCTTATTCCAAGTTCATCTAACTTATTTAACAATATGTTGTGGTCTACTGTATCAAATGCTTTAGTTAGATCAAGAAATATACCTGTTGTGTAGTTCCTTTTATCTAATGCTTCTAGAATGTGTTTTGTGAGGTGTGCTGTTGCTGATTCTGTGCTTTTCCCTGATCGAAATCCAAACTGGTCAACAGACAGTAAGTTGTATTTATTTAAATAATTCATTAGCCTATCTTTCATAATAGTTTCTAATATTTTTGCAAAGCATGATAGTAGAGAAATTGGCCTATAATTTTCAATTATTCCTGCATCACCTTTTTTGAAGAGAGGTAGTAATGTTGCATATTTTAAATAGTCTGGAAAGTAGCCCTGCTTGAAAGATTGATTTATAATATCAACTAAAGGTGGAAGTAGGCTCTTGATACAGTCCTTAATTATAAAAATGGGGACTTCATCCAGACCAGCTGAGTTTTTGTTTTTCAGTTTGCTGACTGCTTTATAGACTTCTTCCTGTGTTGTAGGGAATAACACCATTGAGTGTGATACACCATTATTTGGCTTTTTGACCTGAGGGGCTGTTAGAAAATTTTCCTGTAATTTTATTCCTATGCTACTAAAATAATCATTTATATAGTTTGCCAAATATATTGGGTGTTTTATTAGAGTCCCTTCCTCTTTGATTTTCAAGTTTGACAGATTCATTTTCCTGGTACCAGTTTCCTGCTTCACAATCTTCCATACTGCCTTATTTTTGTTTTCAGCAGAGTGCACTATTTTGGAGTTATGAGCTCTCTTTGCTGCAATCAATATTTTCCTATATGTTTTTCTATATCTTTTATAAAAGAGTGAGAAAGCAGGATTGTAGATAGAAAGCTCTCATATCTTATTGGTATTTATTAATTTAAAAAAAAAAAAAATACATTGCCTGGTATTTATTAATTAAAAAAAATAAATTACCAAGTTTCCTCTTTCTTTTATGTCTTGATTTGAATGGAGGCTTACATTTAGTCTACATAGTTCATCTGGTACCATGTTACCTTGTCCTCTTTCGTAGGTAATAGAAAATCTAAATCACCCTAGAAAAAGAGCCCCTCTTGTGAGTGTACAATCTTGTAGTTTGCTTTTCAATAGAAATGTTAACATACTGTGATCAATGTGTGTTTTTCTTTCATTTCCTACTAATAATCAAACAATGGAAAATTCAGGATGTAATGTAACAATATTAGAGAACGGAAGTTGCTACTCACCATATAGCGAAGGTGCAGAGTCGTGATAGGCCTATCTTTCCAGTCTCCCACAACCTCCCAAAATCCCACAGTTCCTCATAACTCAGTACCATCTGGGACTGTAGAAACTGAATTACATTCTCTGCCAGGGTTTTGATTACCTCTCATCATGCCCTAAAATGAGAAATGTCCCCCACTATCCTTCCCATCCCTTCTACAGTGGTATTCTGCCGTTCAGCGAACCTACACAATGTACTCATCCATCCTTACACAACACCTGCTCCCAATCCCTTACCTCATGGATCATACCCCTGTAATAGACCTAGATGCAAGACCTGTCCCGTACACCCCCCTACCACCAGCTACCCCAGTCTGGTCACTAACATCACCTACGCTGGTCACTAACATCACCTATACCATCAAAGGCAGGACTACCTGTGAAACCAGTCATGTGATTTACAAGCTAAGCTGCAACCACTGTGCTGCATTCTATGTAGGCATGACAACCAACAGGCTGTCTGTCTGCATGAATGGCCACCGACAAACTGTGGCCAAAAAACAAGTGGACCACCCTGTTGCTGAACATACTGCCAAACATGATATCCCTCATCTCAATGACTGCTTCACAGCCTGTGCCATATGGATCCTTCCCACTAACACCAGATTTTCTGAATTGTGCAGGTGGTAACTTTCTCTGCAACACATCCTACGTTCCCATAACCCTCCTGGCCTCAACCTTCGTTAGTCACTGTCCTCACCCATCCAGCCCCCTCTCTGTTTCCATTCCAGCACTACACAGCATTCATTTCACCACCACAGCCAGCATTTACGTGAGTGTGTGTGTGTGTGTGTGCGTGTGTATATGTGTGTCTATTGCTGACAAAGGCCTTAACGACCAGAAGCTATAATTGTGTGAATCTTTTTGTTATTTACTACTAATAGATACTTAGATTTCTGAAACACACATACTACACACAAAATCCCTTTTTCTGTTACTTTGCAGTTCTGTACGTGCTCTGTAGTCATTCTTCTGGCAAAAGCTATTGTTCTGTGTTCTGTTGTATTGTATTCTTGAAATACATGACATCCCAAGTTGTAGTCTAATACATCCACAACTAGATGGAAAGACAGAATGAAATTTGAGTGAAATAGTAGAAGTGGGTTTGTTAAAATTTCTTTCATATTGTTGAATGCCTCTTTGCAATGTATATCCCAGTTCCATGCTGTGTTTTGTTCTAGCAGTTTCATTAAATTAGATGCATAAAGAACTGCATTTGGAAGTAATTTTCTGTAATATCCTACCATTTGTAGATAATATTTAAGAATTTTTTAAAAGGATCTAGACAGAGTTTAGTTGCATCTAATCTGTATGGATCAGCCTTAATTTTTACTATGTTTATAATGTGCCCCAAAACTGTACTTTGTTTCTTCTGAATAGTTATTTTGACAGCTTAATTATAATACTTAGGAATTTAAACTAAGGAAAAATTCATTGAAAGTTTTGAGGTGTTCTTTACGTTTTGTGGATACCGCTACTGCAGGATCCATGTATAACAACAATTTAATACTTCATTCATTACCTGTCGCTTAGTCAATGCTCTTATGAATACTGATACAGAAATATTTAGACCAAAGTTTTGTACTTGGAGCTGGTATGATCATCCTTCAAATAAAACTGCTGTGTATTTTCTTGAATCATTGTATGGTGCAATTTGCCAATATTCTGCATTAGATACATTGTGTTTATGTACATTGCACTTGCATACTTTGTTAACATTCCTCTATGTTCGTTTCTGGTTCAGTTATTTTATTGACAGTGTGTGCATCCAAAATCAGTTGCATCGTTCCATCCGTTTTTTTAACAACTGCTAAAGACTGTTGTAACAACTATCATATGTCTTTATTTATTGGCTCAAGACTCAGTTTCGTACATTGCTTGTACATGTGATATAGGACAATGGTAAACCTAGTTAGTTTACAATACAGTAGTCATTTTGACTACATTGTTGACATAATAAAAATGCATAATGATGTAGGTTGGTGTACTACATTGCTTCTACATGTGATAATAGCAGTTATTACGTGAGGTGAGATGATAAGCACAATGTAAACTATATTATGAATTGACAATTAGTGAAATTTGGTAAATGAGGTATACTTATTATGTTATTCCATAAACTCAGACAAAGGCTAGAAGCAGTGGTCAAGCAAGAACTGTTTTAACTTTATTTTAAATGCATTTAATATTGATATGCATTTTAGGTAAGAAGGCATATAGTTATATAACATAGCTCCAGAATTGTACACTCCTCTTTTGCATAAGTTTGTATTTACTGTGTTCCTGTGTAGGTTCATTTTCTGTCTAGTTTCATACGTGTGTATATCATAGTTGTGTTTGAAGAGATTTTCCTTTTTTGAGATGCTCCCTTTTGTGAAAATTAGTATTTTGTATACATACAAGCAAAGCAGTGGCAATATTTTCAGAGTTTTAAAAAGGGGTCTGCAGGAATCCTTACATTTACCTTTTTTATCACCTAGATAATCTTTCTCTGTATTTTAAATGTTTTTGTAGTATTTGTGGAATTCTCCCAAAAATTATTCCATACGTAAGTAGTGACTCCATACTGCAATGATACATTGTCAGCACTGATGAGCAGCTTGTATTTTGAGTAAGGATCCTAAGACCATATGCTAGTGAATTCAGTCTCTCATTTAAATTGTTTAGGTGTACCTCCCACTTCAGATCTGCCTAAACATGTACACCTAGAAATTTTTTATGACTGACCAACACATTTTTTCCTTTGATAGTGAAAACAGGGTTTGCAGGATGGAGGTTTTGTGTGGTATGAAATTTAACTGAGACAGTTTTTTCAGACTTAATGATGAGCCTATTGGTCTTGAACCAGTGTGTTAAGGTACGCGTAATTGATACTAGAGCCTCCTGCAGATTTTCCTCATTCTGTGATTTAATTCGAATATTAGTGTCATCTGCAAACAGTACAGTGGTTTCATCATGTATTTTACTAGCAACGTCATTTGCATGCAGCAGAAATAGGACAGGTCCTAGAACTGACCCTTGTGGGACTCCATACCTGATTTTTCAGCTCATCACGGTAAAAACTTGAAATTTTTTGTCTTTCACTATCTTTGTATTTTATATCTGTAATCTGCAGACGATTACTGAGGTATGACTGGATCCACTTTTCAGACTGGCCTCTAATTCCATAATTACTTAATTTACACGAGAAAATGCCATGATCTATTACATCAAAGGCTGTACTTAGATCCAGAAATATCCCAGATACATGTTATCATTAACTGCTCTTAATACTTCATTTAAGAAGGCAAAAATTGCTTCCTGAGTTAACTTTCCAGCTTTGAACCATGTTGGGAGTCACTTATCAGCCTCTCTTTATTTAAGAAAACTGTTAATCTTCTAAGGAACATTTTTTCCATAATTTTGCTGAAGCCTGACAAAACTGAAACTGGTCTATAATTAGCAATATCACTTTTTGCACCCTTCTTATGCAAAGGTGTTACTTTTGCAGTTTTTAGATCATGTGAAAATAAACCACTATGTCAGCTAGTGGTTCCACAATAAATGTTGCACTAGCTTTGATAATAGCATCTGGTTTCTCATCAGCACCCACTGAATATTTATTAGCTAATTCTTTTAGGATCCTTCACAGCCCCTCATGTGTTGCTGGATACAGGAATAATGTGTTTGAATGAATTTTTTGATCTGAGTGACTGGTTGGCTGTTTGTCATGGTGTGTATTTATTAACTGCTGTGCTATATTTGAGAAATAATTGTTGAAAGTGCTAGCAACATATTTGGGGTCATTTAGTTTATTTTTATTCATAATCAGCTCTATATTACTGTGATTAACTGGCCTGGTATCCATTTCTTTTCTTATAATTTGCCAGATTGCTGTAGTTTTATTCTTGGAATCACACAATATTTTGTCATTTTCTATTTTTTTCCCCTTTTAAAATAACTCTTGTTAGAATTCTTTTGTTTCTTTTGAAATATGCAATAAAATCAGGACTGGTATTATGCTTGGAGTACTCATACAATCTCCTTTTATTTTGACATGATATGATTATCCGTTTTGCAATCCACTTGTTTGTTGTTTTAGTAGAGTTCAACATAGTTGTTTTCTTGGGAAAAGCCATTTCAAAAAATGTTTGAATGTAGCCATAAACTTTCTCATTGGTCTCATTACAGTCATATACACCTTTCCAACTTTCACCTTCTAGAAGAGAACAAAGATATTACACATTTTTTATACTGAAATTCCTTACAGTGTGTTGTATTCAACTGGGAATTTGGTGTCGTGAAACATTCATTGCAAGAATGTGAGCATTGTGATCATTAAAACCCATGTTTACAACTAGCGTGTTATAGTCATATTTGCACATATTTATCGAGATCTGATCAATAATAGATGCAGAGGTAGGTGTTTCTCAAGTTGGTTCAGTTACCGTTGGACTGATGTTGAACAATTGTAGTAAATTTATAATGTCATCTCTGAATTTATCAATATTAAAGTCACCACATATAATTATATTTTTCTTGGGGGGAGTGAATTTCTTCCAAGAGTTGCTCCATGTGATTGTAAAACACTTTTTTGTCTGGTGACCTGTGTACACAAATAATAACTGTATTTTGCCTTAGAGTTCAGCAATAGAGAGTTCTATATCTTTTTCACAGGACATTTTATAGTATTTAGTTACACTGTTGAATTCAATATTTTCTTTAACATGTATACACGTACCCCCATGACTCAATATTTTCCTACAAAACATGCTTGCTAGTTGGAACTGAGGAAGGTATGTTTGCTCTAACATATCTTGTTCGAGCCAGTGTTCTGTAAAGCATAATACAGAAATATCATTTGCATCATTTAATATTATTTCTATTTCATTTAGTTTATTTGGGAGTGACTGACATTTTGATGGAGTAATTTAAAATTATGGACAGTGAGGGAATCATTTCTTGCTTGACCACTTACCTCACTATTTGAGCTAGTGTACTTAGTGGTAAAAAATCCTCATGTTTTCCAGGTATGGTATTCATGGTGTTTGCCGTGTGGCTTGCTGGTTCACCGTTTGTTATATTGTACTTCACTATAATACTCTATTAATTTCCTATTGTAGCAATGGCTTTGTATATACTGGTATAGAGAGAGTATGGTCTTATGGAGAATTGGCTGCGAGGTTTAATCTTTAAAGTACAAACAAAATATTTAATAATTCTTAGTCTCATTGACAAGACATTTATGTGTTTACATAATAAAGTAATCAGATCCTCTTTCTCCAGAATGAAATTTTTGTTCTACACCAGTGTGTGTGTGGTGATATGAAACTTCCTGGCAGATTAAAACTGTTTGCTAGACTGAGACTCAGACTCAGGACTTTTGCCTTTTAGAGGGCAATTATGAGGGTCACTCCAAAAGAAATGCACACTATTATTGTAAAAATGCAGTTTTCATTCTGCATATGTGAAAGTTTTACAGTGTGTATATACATCCTTCCTCAAACTTGGTTCAACCTGTTCCCGTGAGTGGTGCCGTTGCAGCATGTGTTCAAGATGGCTGCTACACTTGACGTTTGTCAGAAGCAACATGCTGTCATACAATTCCTGTGCTGTGCAAACGAGACAGTGGGAAACATCCACAAGAGGTTGAAAAAGGTGTATGGAGATGCTGCTGTCGATTGCAGTACAGTTAGTTGGTGGGCAAGCAGGTTATGTGATGAAAGCGGGCACAGCAATACTGTGGATAGTCCTCGCAGCGGCATGCCTCCTACTGCACTGCAGAGAGTTAACGAATTGGCGACTGCTGACAGACATATCACAGTGAACAAATTGTCACACTACGTTGGGATAGAGGATGGAAGTGTTTGCAGAATACTGAAAGTGTTGGCATTAAAAAAGGTTTGTGCCTGGTGGGTTCCCAGGATGTTGACAGTGGCTCACAAAGAAACAAGAAAAACGGTATGCAGTGAACTTTTGGAACAGTATGAGAATGGTGGAGATGAATTTCTTGGAAGAATTGTTACAGGTGATGAAACATGGCTCCATTATTTTTCACCAGAGATGAAGAGGCAATCAATGGAGTGGCATCATGCAAATTCACCCAAGAAATTCCAAAGGACTCTTGCTTGTGTACATCATGCCAAGTGGAAGCCTCATAAATTGTGACGCATATGTGATGACACTGAAGAAACTTCATGCTCGACTGAGTCATGTTTGACCACATTGGCAAAAGTAGGATGTTTTGCTGTTGCACAACAATGCACGGCCACATATCAGTCAAAAAACCATGGAGGCAATCACAAAACTCGGATGAACAACACTGAAACACCCGCCTTACAGTCCTGACCTGGCTCCATGTGACTATCATGTATTTGGGAAACTGAAAGACTCTCTTCATGTAAAAGGTTTGAAGATGATGACTCTCTTGTGCATGCTGCCAAACAGTGACTCCAACAGGTTGGTCCAGAATTTTACCATGCGGGTATACAGGCGCTGGTTCCAAGATGGCGTAAGGCAGTTGAGAGGGATGGTAATTATGTGGAAAAATGAAAATATTGTTCCTAAAGGATGCATTGACACACTGTAAAACTTTCAAATATGTAGAATAAAAGATGGATTGTGAGGAGATGAAAGGAAAAAGTTGGCATAAACAGTCGGATGAGAGGTGTGGGGACCTCAGATTACTGTAGGATGAGGCTGGGATGATTTCAAGAGTGGAAATCGTTCAACAAATTTTGCATTCATGGTAGTGCTTGGAGAACCAAAACTGGAAGTTCCTTGTCACCAGAATTGTAACCCTCATTTTTGAATGAACAACATTCAATGAACACAAAAAGCTTATAGTTCTTGATGGAAATTGAGATAAACCTTAGGTCCAGGGAGTAAATATGCAACAGTTCCTGACTGAAAATGATGTAAATCCAGGAACTACTATTTCATTAAGTAAGCATATTGCAAGTACAGTATTAAGAAAATTTACCTTAACCTTTAGGGTGTTGGCAAACACTTACTTGTCAGTCAGAGCACTATGCAACACAAGTCAATCTGTTGAGGTAAATGGGAGCCACTGCCATAGTTCATTTGCAGAAGCATAGCTGGACAGTATCAAATTAACAGCTAGACCACTACCTGCCTACCTTACATTTGCCTGCAATGGAAATTCACATGAATGGCCCCCAATACTGCAGTGTTCTCACTGCAGATGCTCTTTCCAAATGTGGGCCTTGTTACATATACTGATACATCCATATCTTCCATTTACATCCCTGGCTCACATTACAAAGCCCTGTTTGAAGGCTTTCCTTGGACCTAACAAATCAGGTAAAAACTGGACAGGATTATCTACATATAAAGAGCTATAAATGTCTCATATGGTGTATCTACTACACACATGAAATTTGTCCTCTTTGGAATTTTCAGGACTACACGAGTCATCATGTTACATCAAAAATGGTCTTCCAGATATCCCTTATGCATGTGCAACAATTTCTGTTAAGAGTTTGCTAAGCACCATTCAGAAGCAAGAGTTAAATCCATTGTGTATAAGAATAAAGAACATTGAACAACTTCCTGTTGAAACTTTAAGGAGTCATGGGTAAGCATTATGTGTGTTGATGCAGTAATGATAGTCTTAAATGATGCAATGAAACATGAAATTCTGGAGCTGTTACTTGACTATGTTACATTGTACAGTACCACAGAAGGAAAGTTGCTATTCACCATATAGCAGAGATGCTGAGTTGTGACATTTACAATAAAAAGATTCACACACTTATAGCTTTTGGCCATTAAGCCTTTGTCAGCAGTAGACACACATACACACACGCACACACACCCTCATGCAAATTCAACCTGCACTCACTCTGCTTCTGCCACTCACAATGCCATGCTTCACTAACTGATCGACACAGCATCTGTGCAACTGGCATGAGCTCATCAGACACTACATCAGCTCTCCATTAAGCATTCATCACACCCCAACAACACTTTGGCACCTATGTCCACGCCTCCTCCATCACCACTCCTGCACAGTACTCGAAGGTCAGTGACACTTTGCTGCCCGGTGATTCCTCCCAGTGCGCCCTCAGACCAACAGTGACATTACTTCCACAGGTTTATGTGATGCATGCATAGGTGCAGTTACTAACGGTACTTCTCACAGAATCAATACTATGGAAAGATCCCCCATATGATACAAGGCTTGCCACTTATGATGAATCTTTTGCATTTCTTACTTTTATGTTTTCATTTTCCCTCTCCCTGAGGAACACAAACACCATTTGGCACATGGCCAGGACACACTCCAGAACAATATTGTTGAAATTAACAATGAGAAGTCTCATTTATCTCATGACAGTGTACATTTCTTGGCTGTATGGTATTGACTAAGGGCACCTGTCCAACATCCAACACATATTAAATTTATCTGTAACCTCTCTCTACTAAAAGACTATCATGAATTGTGAAGATTCCTAAGCATTATAAACTTCTACCAACATCACCTCCTTCACACTGGCTTCATGTAGCCACCACTTACCAAGGCCCTTATCGGTAAAAGTACCTTGAGCATGAGGAATGTTCAATGGACTGATGACATTATCCAAGTATTTAAGTCCCTCAAGTCTGCTCTCACCGATGCCATCACACTGGCACACTTTGTACCGGAGGCATGCATCATCATCACTGCTGGTGTGAATAATACATCAATAGGCAAAGTTTTTCAACAGCATATTGGCCATACTACTGAACATCAATAATTTTTCTCCAAAAAAAATCTCTTCATCACAATGAAAGTGGTCTATGTTAAACTGTGAACTCCTCATGGTCTATGAGGCAATCAGAATTTTTGTGATTACATGAAAGGGTGTGAGTTCACTAAAGACAGTGTCCATTGGTCATTTGCAGATGGCATCCACAATCTGAGAAAAGATGTACCTCCTTGACACCTGCAGCACATAGACCTATCAGCCAGTATTCAACAGAGAGAGAGAGAGATATATATATATATATATATATAGGGAAACATTCCACGTAGGAAAAATATATCTAAAAACAAAGATGATGTGACTTACCAAATGAAAGTGCTGGCAGGTCGACAGACACACAAACATACACACAAAATTCAAGCTTTCACAACAAACTGTTGCCTCATCAGGAAAGAGGGAAGGAGAGGGAAAGACGAAAGGATGTGGGTTTTAAGGGAGAGGGTAAGGAGTCATTCCAATCCCGAGAGTGGAAAGACTTACCTTAGGGGGAAAAAAGGATGGGTATACACTCGCACACACACACACACACACACACATATCCATCCACACATATACAGACACAAGCAGACATATTTAAAGACAAAGAGTTTGGGCAGAGATGTCAGTCAAGGCTGACATCTCTGCCCAAACTCTTTGTCTTTAAATATGTCTGCTTGTGTCTGTATATGTGTGGATGGATATGTGTGTGTGTGTGTGTGCGAGTGTATACCCATCCTTTTTTCCCCCTAAGGTAAGTCTTTCCACTCTCGGGATTGGAATGACTCCTTACCTTCTCCCTTAAAACCCACATCCTTTCGTCTTTCCCTCTCCTTCCCTCTTTCCTGATGAGGCAACAGTTTGTTGTGAAAGCTTGAATTTTGTGTGTATGTTTGTGTTTGTTTGTGTGTCTGTCGACCTGCCAGCACTTTCATTTGGTAAGTCACATCATCTTTGTTGTTCTGACAATGTTGTCACTGATTACCTGTCCTGGATTAACATTATCGTGTTCCCCACTGACTGAGTAGGCCCTCCTGCAAACCAGTGACACTGAATTGGCAGACATGCTAAAGGACACAAAATGTGCAATGACTCTTCAGCCACACCAGGTACCTGGCCCATTGTGTGCAACACTTTGATAAGTACTCTCCAACCAATGGTACAATCCCATCTCCAATGAGCAGTTTTCAGCTCCTTACACTCTCTCACTCAACCGGGCATTAAGGCTACCACTAACTGGTTACAGAAAGGATTATCTGGCTGGGGGTTAAGAATGACTGTCATGATTAGGTGTGGGCCTGTGTAACTTGCCAGAGAAGTAAAGTTGGATAACATGCAAAGCTACTTCTAGAACAGTCTAGCATCCCCAAAGCATGACTTCATCATACACACATTGACATCATTGTCCGCCTCCCTCACTTCCAGAACTTCTGATATACACTGTCAATCATTCATGAGATGGACTGAGGCCATTCCTTTATCCAATATTACGGCTGATTTGGTTGCCCATTCCTTCATCAACTCCTGGATTTCTCATTTTGGTTGCCCTTCATCTGAAACGACTGACCAGAGCCACCAATGTGAAACCCATTCCTCTCAAAACTTTGTGAACTGTGTGGTGTTGAAAAGTTCCACACCATGCCTATCACCCACAGAGCAATGGCACTGTGCCCTTAAGGAGGCACTAATGTGTCACCGCAGTTCCAGGTCAGAAGCACTACCGTAGATCCTCCTCGGAAAATGAACCACCAACAAAGAAGACTTACATGCATCAGTTGCCAACATTCTCTGCAGCAAACCTGGCCAAGTTCATCTAACACTCCCACCTCCCAAATGAGGATCAAATTCCTGTTCTAGTCATCAAGTATGTGAACACATTTCATACATCCATACTCCTCCGTCAAAACTGTGTTCCCTACCATGAGTCTTATTTCAAAAGCATCTCGTATCCTGTGATTATATTATGCTTTGCAAAAACTCCATCCATGCATCCCTTCAGCTGCTATATGCAGGCCCTCACAAAGTCCTCGGCTGGGGACAGAACATACTGGATGTTCTACTGAACAGCAAATGACAAACAGTCTCATTAAATATGGTAAATCCAGCTTGGTCATGAACAGATGATGTATAGCTGTCTGTTCCCACAGCTTCACCAACTACAGCTGATGCTGCTGCTCCACAAGACACAGCCTTGCAGTGTTTGGCAACTTCATCTCTCAGTGTGATATCCCCCATTTAACTCTTCTCCCCCCCCCCCCCTGCCCCCCTCTTGATTTAGTGTTTAGCATCGAAATCACAGATATCAACCTGGATGACTTCTCTGCTGAGGTTCAAGAGAGTACTGCCCTCATTTTCAGTGTCCTCGTGCCAACGGAACACAATGTCTCAACAACTCTCAATATATCATGGTATATGTTATCGTGAGGGTGTCATATAAGAACAGTGCAAGCTGTATTTATTCCTTATTACCAAGCAAACTTAAATCCCAGCAATATAAGATTCCCATCAATTAGAAATAGAGACCACCAGAATAACACCATAGGCCTTACAATAACAATCATGGTGTGCACTTCACTGCTTGTGATAACACTGACATCTTGTGGTATGCATTCTACTGATTGCATTAACATTGGCTAGGACCAGCTCTGCCTGGCTTATGAGGTCCGTTCAAAAACCTCTGGAACATTTGTATTTCGCACCAGTAATGTGTTGGAGTGAAATTCAGAGTGTGTTGGAGTGAATGCAGTTGGCATCCCTGCACACATCTGTGTTTAATGTGTAACTGCCAGAAGTTTAATTGGTGTGTGTCTGCTAGTTATTTTTCAGTGCTGCATTGAGTAGAACATTGTGTAGCATAGTTTGTGAATTTCAAGATGGCAAAGTTAAAGAGCAATGCGTCGGCATTAAATTTTGTGTGAAACTCAAGAAAACCTTCACAGAGATACATCAAATGTTGCAGTAAGTCTACAGTGATGAGTGCTTAAGTCACACTCAATGTTACAAATGGTTGACATGGCTTAAAAATGGCTGGATGGATGTTGAAGGTGACCCTTGTCCAGGAAGCCCTTTGACTTCTACTGATGACACTCATGTCAGGAACATCAATGAAATTCTGCATGGCAGTCGAATACTGACTGTCCAAGAGATTCCAGAAGAATGAACATTTCAGTTGGATCATGTCAGAAATACTGATCTAGCATCTTGGAATGAATTGTGTTGCCACTAAGTTTGTCCCATGGCTCATGAGTCATGACCAGAAAGACCTTCGCCTCACAGTCTGTGAAGAGATTTTTAGTTGCAAATGAGAATGACTTGTTCCTTAAAAGGATCATAATAGGTGATGAGAAGTGGCTCTATGGTTCTCATGTTGAGATAAAGGTTCAGTCTTCACAATGGATTGGGAAAGATTCTCCAAGACCAAAAAAAGCTTATCAGGTCAGGTCAAATGTCAAAGCCGTGCTGATAGTTTTCTTTGACTTTGAAGGATTAGTTCATCGTGAATTCATGCCACAGGCACAAACTATTAATTGATGGCACTATCAGGAAGTGTCACAATGCCTGCGAGTAAATGTGAGAAAGGAACAGGGTGAAATGTGGTGAGACAATTGATGGCTTTTGAATCACGATAACAAACCTGCAGTTTCATCCCTATTGGTGAGCGACTATTGCACAAAAAATGCAACCACTGTGCTGCCTCATCCTTTGTACTCTCCAGACCTGGCCCCTGCATACTTTTTAATTTCCAAAGTTGAAAACCCCATTGAAAGGACGAAGATTTACAATGATAAATGAGATTAAAAAAATTCGCAGGCGGTGCTTCGTGTAATCCAGCAAGAGGCATACTGAGACTGATTCCAGAAGTGGAAACAGCATTGGATGTGTGTATTAATTGTGGAGGAAAGTATTTCAAAGGAGACCATGCACAATAAGTAAAAGGTAACCACAGAAAAATTTTGTGGCCAAAGTTCTGGAATTTTTTGAACAGACCTCCCATATGTTAGAGCCTAGTGTGGTCCAATCAGAGGGTGTGCCTAATGACTAGCACCATCTGAGTAGTGGCACCACAGTAACCTACAGAAACGTTGTGCCAACTTCTTTGTTCCCAAGGTAATGGTGACACTACAAAGTCTTAAGCCCACAAGAGTACATGTTTTGATTTTTAAAAAGTCAAGATTAGCACGACAGCTATGTGTAAGTTTAATACAGCAACCAGTTTCAGCCAGACAATAGATCACTGTCACACTTTGAAAAAGACTGTACTTAGGTACAATGATCACAAACAAATAATTACATATTATATCTACACATCATTTGTCATGTAAAATATACTTCCAAAATGATGTCAATAACATGACATATGTCAGATCATAACAAACTGTAACATATATAGCTCAATGTTAAAGACTATTTGTACTATAACTGTGGAATGCAGGAAAATATCCTACTCAAACAGATGGTAATCAATTAATATGGTGAAGCACACTGCCAGACTGAAGACTCATATCTCCTTCTGTCACAGAAGCAGTCTCAAAGTTTGTACAATCCATTCCAAACACGTTCTCTGTGGACAATTCATACAACCACTATGTCAATGAAAGGTACAAAATTATTAATGGCTACATAACATATGGTAACTTAAATATTTATATTTATGGAAAATAAACTAATATTAGCTTGTTGCGTAGTTCAATGTAAGCATAAAGGAGAATTCATGAATAAATATTGTAAAAGAAACATATTGCATGTCATTATGGTACTTTATGTTCATGACATATCAAAAACAAATTTGGAAACCAAAAACTAGCTGTTGTGTGATGAAAAATAAAAAAATATTTCCATGACATAACAAATGATAAAATTTACCTTTTACATATCTGTAAATGAGTATCTACGTTTTAAGAAACTGGAATCAATGCTCCCTAGCTGTAAAAGAATTTGTCTTTGGAGGAAAAAAAACCTTCACAGCATGAAAGACCTTGAGTGCCAAAACTCCCTGCAAAATGTATATCATGCAAAACAAAATATTGTCTGCCTAAGTCTATACATTCATTAGACTCTAGACACTGAGATCGAGTGAGATGACCATGAAACAGGTTTGAGGGTCCACTCTATAGAACCAAAAACAAGAATTATTTGAATAATCCCTGGAGTAGATTGTAAGCAATACAGAGGAAACTTTCTGCATACCTTTTATAAACAAATTACCAGATGATGTGTTGCAACTGAAAATCAAAAGGTTCCGAGAGGTAAAAGGATCCTGACTCGAGACTAAACTTTGACAAGTATTTAAATAGTAATGCATACAGCCGTTTACTTAAATAATAAACAAATAGCTAATCTCTGTATAATTTGTAAGAATGTATACATAAAAGCTGTAGATAGCATAAGTGTAAACAGAGCTGAAATGTTGGGTGTTAATTTACAAGTACATTTCCCTGTATTAACATGAAACCATGCACTTGTGTATTAACCAATATAAACTATATTTAAACATCTGAAGTGTTATTTCTCTGTAACTGCAAAAAATGTTTTATATAGCTTGATAACTGTCTCTTGGGTAAATAAAAAGCTTCGATGTTGTTAGCTTCAAACAGTACAGAATTTTTTCTGAACATTGAGAAGTTTCCAAATAAAAAGAGAGCTGTTCTTAGCTAGCATCAAATACTTAACCTGTGTTGTCAGCTTTGAAGAGTTTATCTTCTTGCAGTAGCTATAGCAACCAAGAATTTCATCATTGTCCTGGAGATACAAATACTGACCAAATGAGTTCTAATGTCCAGATTACCTCATGCCACAATTTGTTTTGAGCTCCAGTTTTGTCTGTTTCAGAGTACAGCTGCACAAAGTTGGCGTGGTGTGTGCCATTTAGAATCAATTACACATAACTGATCAGCACAGGTGCCACATCAATAGTTCAAGCAAAACTGGGTGTACAACAATGGCTCCATAATGGCCTTATGTAGGTTTTGCTACAATGATGTAATTGTTAAAAACAGAAATTTAAAGAATTACAATGAACTTTGACAGATAATAGTACATTAAATAACACTGAATAAATCATAAAATAACATTACATTGCATAACATATGAAATTCATTATAAAGCACTCTCATTCAGAATAAAAATAGCTAGGTACATTATTTCAACAATACACATTATGTTTTAGTTGGTTATTCCAACTTAAACAAAAATTTATTTCATATTAGTAAAATGATCTTCACCGAGTATGGCAGACAGTATATGTTTTTTTTTATTTCATAGTTACACTTTTATTTTAACTGGATTGCATTACTTGTTTTTTTGAATTACATTAGTTTTAAACTATATAACATCAGTACTGTTTAAGGCTGACTTTTTTTATTTTTATTACTTTAAAATTACTTTTGTTTTAAATATGTTGTCACCAAAGATGGTTGTAGAAATACATAAATTTTAAGCAAACAGAATGGTTTTAAACATTCCTATCAATTACAGTGTCTACTTGAGACATAAGGAAAACACTGTACAACTTTATTTCATGATGACAGTTTCCAAAGTACAGTATTACTAATATTGTCCATATTTGGCTATGGTTAGGATTGCTGTTGGTGTGATAGTAGCTTTTCTATCAATTAATGTGAGTGTGGAAGTGCTGGTAACAAAGTTAAAAAAAGGGGAAAGGTCCTAAATGTTATGTCTCAACATCACCAATTTCTCAAATAGTTATGGTAATTTTGAATATTGTAATACACAAAACCAATAGCATGGAGCTTTTTAGGAGTTTTTTTAGGTTCTATGTGGGAAACAGTTACAGATACAAGCTTATAATACTATGGAGATTTTAACATGCTGAGATACACATATAACATTTCACTGATGTAACAACATGCCTCTGTTTCTTTCTGGAGCAAAACCTCCATGACACACTATCTGATCAATAATATTCAGACATCTGTTAGTGGACATTACTATGGAGTGTGTTCATCCTTCACCATTATGACTGACTGAACTCTGCTGGGGGCACTTTCAATGGTGTTTCTGAATATCTGTAGAGGAATGGCAGCACATTGTTCTTCAAATACTGAAGGCAATGATGATGGACCGTGGGGTCTGGAGCAAAGTAGACATTCTACTTCATCCTAAAGGTTTTTCATTGTGTTCCGGTCAGGATTATGGGTAGACCAGCCCATGCCAGGAATGTTATTGTCCACAAACCATTGCCTCCCTGATGCTGCTTAATGAGAGGGTGCATTATCATATTGAAACAGTCATCATCTTTGAATGTTCCTCTACAATACGCAGCACACAGTGCTGTAAAATGTGCGCATATCCTCCTGCATTCATTGTTTTCTAAAATTCAATAAGGGAAGGACATCCTAACCAAGAAAAACCCCCCCATATTACAACACCACCTCTTCCATACTTTATGTTGGTACTGCACATGAGCGCAGATAATGATCTCTAGGAATTTGATAAATCCAAACCCTTCCATCAGATTTCCACTGGATACAGCATGATAGCATGATTAATCACTTCAAAGTACTCACTTCCTGTTGTCCACTGTCTAGAGACATTGCTCTTTACATCACTTAGCATTAGTTGCAGAAATGCGTAGCTTCCAAGGAGCTGCTTGGCCATTGTACCCCATTGCTCTTAACTCCCTATGTACATTAATTGTAGTAGTTGGACTGATTCCATGCAACTTTTACAACCACCCTCCACAAAGCTCAATGGACCTTGTCTGTGAGATCTACCAAGTCTTGGTTTAGCTGTGGTTGTTTCGTCACGTTTCCACATCCCAGTGTTGTCACCAACAGTCAACTTAGGTAGCTGTAAAAGAATTGAAATGTCCCAGGTGGTTGTTACTTATGTGACATCCAATGATTAGTGCACGTTCAAAGTCACTTAGCTCTCCCGACTGACCCATTCTGATGTTACTGCTTCCTTCCCTCATGGCTATCGAACATCTTATATTCCGAGCTCACATCAGATCAAACCACCCTACTCACTGAATACACCAATTTCTTTTACGATAATCCTTAGTGAAGCAACTTTGCAAGCAAGAAACAAGCTCATTTCCCCTATAAGGAAGAAAAAATGGAGAAGTAGATAAAAACAACAGAAAACTTGGATTTGAAAAGAAGCAGGAATAAAGCTTGGATACTTCTAAGACACCTAAGCAATGATCCAACAGGACTACTGCACATCATAGTATCACTGCCAATTAAACAGCACATCATTTACCATTGAATATGAAGACAACCCACAATTGAACATAAACAAAAACTGCAAAAAGGAAAGCAAGAGGAGAGTAGTGACCTCACAACATCATTCTGCAAGGAAGAACTAGAGAAGGCTAACAGACAGACCAAATAGGGAAAATCAGCTGCTTGGGTGCATTCAAATTGAGCAAATTAAACATGTTGGCTTAACAACAAAGAAATACACTCCTGGAAATTGAAATAAGAACACCATGAATTCATTGTCCCAGGAAGGGGAAACTTTATTGACACATTCCTGGGGTCAGATACATCACATGATCACACTGACAGAACCACAGGCACATAGACACAGGCAACAGAGCATGCACAATGTCGGCACTAGTACAGTGTATATCCACCTTTCGCAGCAATGCAGGCTGCTATTCTCCCATGGAGACGATCGTAGAGATGCTGGATGTAGTCCTGTGGAACGGCTTGCCATGCCATTTCCACCTGGCGCCTCAGTTGGACCAGCGTTCGTGCTGGACGTGCAGACCGCGTGAGACGACGCTTCATCCAGTCCCAAACATGCTCAATGGGGGACAGATCCGGAGATCTTGCTGGCCAGGGTACTTGACTTACATCTTCTAGAGCACGTTGGGTGGCACGGGGTACATGCGGACGTGCATTGTCCTGTTGGAACAGCAAGTTCCCTTGCCGGTCTAGGAATGGTAGAACGATGGGTTCGATGACGGTTTGGATGTACCGTGCACTATTCAGTGTCCCCTCCACGATCACCAGTGGTGTACGGCCAGTGTAGGAGATCGCTCCCCACACCATGATGCCGGGTGTTGGCCCTGTGTGCCTCGGTCGTATGCAGTCCTGATTGTGGCGCTCACCTGCACGGCGCCAAACATGCATACGACCATCATTGGCACCAAGGCAGAAGCGACTCTCATCGCTGAAGACGACACGTCTCCATTCGTCCCTCCATTCACGCCTGTCGCGACACCACTGGAGGCGGGCTGCACGATGTTGGGGCGTGAGCGGAAGACGGCCTAACGGTGTGCGGGACCGTAGCCCAGCTTCATGGAGATGGTTGCGAATGGTCCTCGCCGATACCCCAGGAGCAACAGTGTCCCTAATTTGTTGGGAAGTGGCGGTGCGGTCCCCTACGGCACTGCGTAGGATCCTACGGTCTTGGCGTGCATCCGTGCGTCGCTGCGGTCCGGTTCCAGGTCGACGGGCACGTGCACCTTCCGCCGACCACTGGCGACAACATCGATGTACTGTGGAGACCTCACGCCCCACGTGTTGAGCAATTCGGCGGTACGTCCACCCGGCCTCCCGCATGCCCACTATATGCCCTCGCTCAAAGTCCGTCAACTGCACATACGGTTCACGTCCACGCTGTCGCGGCATGCTACCAGTGTTAAAGACTGCGATGGAGCTCCGTATGCCACGGCAAACTGGCTGACACTGACGGCGGCGGTGCACAAATGCTGCGCAGCTAGCGCCATTCGACGGCCAACACCGCGGTTCCTGGTGTGTCCGCTGTGCCGTGCGTGTGATCATTGCTTGTACAGCCCTCTAGCAGTGTCCGGAGCAAGTATGGTGGGTCTGACACACCGGTGTCAATGTGTTCTTTTTTCCATTTCCAGGAGTGTAGATTCTCCAGCTTTTCAACATCTTTTCTGCAGAAGCCAAATCCCAAAGATATGGTGGAAGAGATTTGCTGAAACATGGAAAAGAAACAAATAATCCAAAGAATTTTAGACCAGTCACAGTACTGTGTCACCTCCACAAATTTCTGGAAATACTGATTTTAAATTGACTGTCAGTTGTAGTTGACCCCTTACTTACACTTTGTCAATCTGGATTTCAAGCTGGCAAAAGCTGTACTGGACTAAATCTCACACAGTTTACGGAAGGTGGGTTTGAAGCCTGTAAGGTAACAGGAGTGGTATTTGTTAAATTATCAGCAGCATGAGACGTTGCCAGTCACCAGCTACTACTAGTCAAGGAGTACAACCTGACCGTGGATTTTAGACTAACCAGGCTCATCACAACTCTTTTCCATAATCACAGGTTCTTTGCTGTCTTCCAACAACAGAATAACTGATTAAATTACAGAGAAACAGTGTGCTGTTTCTAATTAGGTTCAATATATATACAGATTACCAACCCACAGCAGCTAATAGCAGGAGCTTCATGTACAACAATGAATTTTGTCTAGCCACCCAGACCATAGATTTCGAATCAGTGGAGGACACTCTCGCAAATGCCCTTAAACAACTTTCAAGATGTTAAAACACAAACCTACTTAACCCAAATCCCTCAAAGACATAAGTGTGCACCTTTAATTTTACAAACAGGGAAACTAGTCATGAATTAAAGACAGTGTGGTCACATGTGAAACTGGAACATTATGAGAGCCCAAAATATCTATGAATGTCTCTTGATAGATCACTTACTTTCAAGAAGCACTGCATGAACTGCTAGTCAAAAGTTTCCACCATGGCAGAGTATGCATGTCCTGTCTGATATAATTCAACATACAGCAAATAGGTGACATAGCTCTCAATGACACCTGCAGAATCATACCAGGTTGCTTGAAATACACTCCAGTCAAATAGCTTTACTAGCTTGCAGGAATAGTACCATCTCCTGTTTTAAGGGAAATAACTGTGAATGCTGAAAGAAAAATAGTGGAGAAGCCATGCTCTGTATGCGTAAGAACTACACCCATGATGACTGAAGTCAAGGGGTTTCCTTAGAACATTGATGGCACTTAGAACCACTGCTAGAAAAGCTAGGTTGCAACTAGGGAGGGCTACAAGCTACTTTCCCTCTGGCAGGAAAGGGTTTCTGAAACTTTACGTCCTGGTTGTGATGAGGAATGGGCGGCTTGGAAGTCCCTGAATTGGCTGAGACCTGGTCTTGGCATATAAAAGGTTAAATTGACAAGATGGGGCTATACTGATCAAGTTAATATTCAGTGTGCGCTGTAGGTGGTCAAGTTTTGGGAAAAAGTGGTATACTCATAATTGTATGTAATACAATGTTTCTGATAGGAGAGGAAAAATGCCTCTTTACTTACAACATAATACTCTCCACCCCCTTTTATACTGGCAGGTCCACCTCCCAGGACCTCTAGTGTTCAGTTCTTCTTTGGACAGGAGTTTCCAAATACTCTTGACTAGATAGCATACTTAGTCCTACTTACTCCCTTACATGATCTAGGTAGAGATGAAGTTTACAGGTGCTCAAAATGTTGAATAGTGATTAAAATGAGTGTAAGAAAACAATGATAGAACTATTAGAATACTCCAGCTAATGAAAATTAATATGTTATCGGGGTGAATCC
Organism: Schistocerca piceifrons; assembly: GCF_021461385.2. Classification (NCBI taxonomy): domain Eukaryota; kingdom Metazoa; phylum Arthropoda; class Insecta; order Orthoptera; family Acrididae; genus Schistocerca; species Schistocerca piceifrons. The sequence continues at coordinate 1,019,108,782 of NC_060138.1, read as the reverse complement.
AGCTACAAAAGATATATTTTTCTGACACTCTGAAGCCTCCTCATATTTATATTTACGCATTTCATTTGAGTTTACATCTGCAGTTACTTTTTTTAACATCTCCTAATTTCTTTAATCTATTTTTATACCATTCCCATATGGGGAAGAAATGTCATGTTTGATTCTGAGATTAAGTGCATGACATCCTAAATACAACTTTGAAACTATGGAATTATTATTTTATCTATTAGTAGTGCAGTTATTGTGCATTATATCTTCAATGTTCAATTATTTTTGTAGCTTTAACAGAATCTTCCTGAAGTATAGAATTCCAAATTTTACTCTTGTAAAGACAAGAAGCATTGATATATCTAAAAACATTGACGTTAATGATGCACATGCTATTCTTACTTACAATGCCAATCGGGTCCAACTGGTACAATTTCTGCAAACAGAAAGACTCGTCATAGAGGTAAGTCATGACAATATACTGACAACTGTGACTTTTTAAAATGAAATTTAATGTATTGATTCATTGTGTTCTGTAGATCCAGTCATTACCAAGAGCATTCAGGTATGTGAAATTAACCAAATTATGCTTTAACAAAGAGAAGTAACCATTATAAAATGCACCAATAATTAAATATTATTATACTGTATGTGGTTACTCTAGGTATATGCAACATAGCAAAATTATGGGAAATCCACTACTTTGAAAAAAATTGTTGTTTCCTCACTTATGGTGTTTATCTTCCCCTGCTAGCTTAATACCCACTTGATCTCATAGGGCAACAGCTATTTTCCTCAAAGGGCAACAGTTATCTACATTTGTAGTAATGCAGTCCTACTTACTATGAACATTGCTACTTTTCAATATCTGTCAAGAACTTCCAAATGATTTGATTTGTTTTATTTATTAATCTTCTTCTCCTGTTCTGTGCATGGGTATTATAAGATCTGGTACAAGTCAGTTTGTGATGAGAATGATTTGTTGAGAATATGTTTCAGATTATATTATGTGTACATTCATTATGTAATACTAATCAAAATTTTACCATACATAAACAACTTGCATTTTATGTACACTACCTATCTGGTAAATACTGGATTTATAGAGAGACCCAGGAATAATATAATACTAAAATAACCATAATAATTTTTGAATACCTGCTAATTAGATATACTCACGCTTAATTTAACTATTTATTTCTTCAAATAATATAATCATAAATTACTAATTAAATAAGTAAGGTGAATTCTAAATCACAGATACTATACTACTTCACCAGGTGCCAATGTTAGGGGTATATATGTTATAGACAACACTGAAATACTTAGCTCTGATTGCACGATGTGTTGTTAAGAGGTTGATTCAGCAACAAGATGCTTTCCCACACAGTTTGTAATTATTTATTTATTTATTTGTCTGCATAAGTCTCTTTTTCAGTACATATATTGTACACAAAATGTTGGACAGCTGTTGGATTTACAACTGTCAAATATAATTTAAATAAATTTAAATTTTTATAAAGATTGGATCTGTACAGTTAATAATTACAAATTTGATTAAATATTCTATATTGTATATTATCCCCCCCCCCCCCCCCCCCCCATCAACCATGGACCTTGCCATTGGTGGGGAGGCTTGCGTGCCTCAGCGATACAGATATCCGTACCATAGGTGCAACCACAATGGAGGGGTATCTGTTGAGAGGCCAGACAAACGCATGGTTCCTGAAGAGGGGCAGCAGCCTTTCAGTAGTTGCAGTGGCAACAGTCTGGATAATTGACTAATCTGGCATTGTAACACTAACCAAAATGGCCTTGCTGTGCTGGTACTGCGAAAGGCTGAAAGCAAGGGGAGACTACAGCCATAATTTTTCCCGAGGGCATGCAGCTTTACTGTATGGTTAATGATGATGGCGTCCTCTTAGGTAAAATATTCCAGAGGTAAAATAGCCCCCATTCAGATCTCCGGGTGGGGACTATTCAAGAGGACGTCGTTATCAGGAGAAAGAAAACTGGCACTCTACAGATCGGAGCGTCGAATGTCAGATCCCTTAATGAGGCAGGTAGGTTAGAAAATTTTAAAAGGGAAATGGATAGGTTAAAGTTAGATATAGTGGGAATTAGTGAAGTTCAGTGGCAGAAGGAACAAGACTTTGGTCAGGCGAATATAGGGTTATAAGTACAAAATCAAATAGTGGTAATGCAGGAGTAGGTTTAATAATGAATAAAAAAATAGGAATGCAGGTAAGCTACTACAAACAGCATAGTGAACGCATTATTGTGGAAAAGATAGACACAAAGTCCATGCCTACTACAGTAGTACAAGTTTATATGCCAACTAGCTCTGCAGATGACGAAGAAATTGAAGAAATGTATGATGAAATAAAAGAAATTATTCAGATAGTGAAGGGAGACAAAAATTTAATAGTCATGGGTGACTGGAATTTGGCAGTAGGAAAAGGGAGAGAAGGAAACGTAGTAGGTGAATATGGATTGGGGCTAAGAAATGAAAGAGGAAGCCGCCTGGTAGAATTTTGCGCAGAGCATAACTTAATCATAGCTAACACTTGGTTCACGAATCATGAAAGAAGGTTGTATACATGGAAGAACCCTGGAGATACTAGAAAATATCAGTTAGATTATATAATGGTAAGGCAGAGATCTAGGAACCAGATTTTAAATTGTAAGACATTTACAGGGGCAGATGTGGATTCTGACCACAATCTATTGGTTATGAACTGTAGATTAAAACCGAAGGAACTGCAGAAAGGTAGGAATTTGAGGAGATGGGACCTGGATAAACTGAAAGAACCAGAGGTTGTATAGGGTTTCAGGGAGAGCAAAAGGAAACAATTGACAGGAATGGGAGAAAGAAATACACTAGAAGAAGAATGGGTAGCTTTGAGGGATGAAATAGTGAAGGCAGCCGAGGATCAAATAGGTAAAAAGACAAGGGCTAGTAGAAACCCTTGGGTAACAGAAGAAATACTGAATTTAATTGATGCAAGGAGAAAATATAAAAATGCAGTAAATGAAGCAGGCAAAAAGGAATATAAACGTCTCAAAAATGAGATCGTCAGGAAGTGCAAAAGGGCTAAGCAGGGATGGCTAGAGGACAAATGTAAGGATGTAGAGGCTTATCTCACTAGGGGTAAGATAGATACTGCCTACAGGAAAATTAAAGAGACCTTTGGAGAAAGGAGAACCACTTGCATGAATATCAAGACCTTTAATGGAAACCTGTTCTAAGCAAAGAAGGGAAAACAGAAAGGTGGAAGGAGTATATAGAGGGTCTATACAAGGGCGATGTACTTGAACACAATATTATGGAAATGGAAGAGGATGTAGATGAAGATGAAATGGGAGATATGATACTGCGTGAAGAGTTTGACAGAGCACTGAAAGGCCTGAGTCGAAACAAGGCCCCCAGAGTGGACAACATTGCATTAGAACTACTGACAGCCTTGAGAAAGCCAGTCCTGACACAACTCTTCCATCTGGTAAGCGAGATGAATGAGACAGGTGAAACACCCTCAGACTTCAAGAAGAATGTAATAATCCCAATCCCAAAGAAAGCAGGTGTCACAGTTGTGAAAATTACCAAACTATCAGTTTAATAAGTCACAGCTGTGAAATACTAACGTGAAATCTTTACAGACAAATGGAAAAACTGATAGAAGCTGTCCTCGGGGAAGATCAGTTTGGATTCCGTTGAAATGTTGGAACACGTGAGGCAATACTGACCCTTGACTTATCTTAGAAGAAAGATAATGGAAAGGCTAACCTACATTTCTAGCATTTGTAGACTTAGAGAAAGCTTTTGACAATGTTGATTGGAATACTCTCTATCAAATTCTGAAGGTGGCAGGGGTAAAATACAGGGAGCGAAAGGCTATTTACAATTTGTACAGAAAGCAGATGGCAGTTATAAGAGTCGAGGGACATGAAAGGGAAGCAGTGGTTGGGAAGGGAGTGAGACAGGGTTGTAGCCTATCCCCAATGTTATTCAATCTGTATATTGAGCAAGCAGTGAAGGAAACCAAAAAAAAAGTTTGGAGTAGGTATTAAAATCCATGGAGAAGAAATAAAAACTTTGAGGTTCGCCGATAACATTGTAATTCTGTCAGAGACAGCAAAGGACTTAGAAGAGCAGTTGAACGGAATGGACAGTGTCTTGAAAGGAGGGTATAAGATGAACATCAACAAAAGCAAAATGAGGATAATGGAATGTAGTCGAATTAAGTCAGGTGATGCTGAGGGAATTAGTTTAGGAAATGAGACACTTAAAGTAGTAAAGGAGTTTTGCTATTTGGGGAGCAAAATAACTGATGATGGTCAAAGTAGAGAGTGTATAAAATGTAGACTGGCAATGGCAAGGAAAGTGTTTCTGAAGAAGAAAAATTTGTTAACATCGAATATAGATTTAAATGTCAGGAAGTCGTTTCTGAAAGTATTTGTATGGAGAGTAGGCATGTATGGAAGTGAAACATGGACGATAAATAGTTTAGACAAGAAGAGAATAGAAACTTTTGAAATGTGGTGCTACAGAAGAATGCTGAAGATTAGATGGGTAGATCACATAAGGAATGACGAGGTATTGAATAGAATTGGGGAGAAGAGGAGCTTGTGGCACAACTTGACTAGAAGAAGGGATTGGTTGGTACGACATGTTCTGAGACATCAAGGGGTCGCCAGTTTAGTATTGGAGGCCAGCGTGGAAGGTAAAAATGAAGAAGGAGGCCAAGAGATGAATACAATAAGCAGACACAGAAGGATGTAGGTTGCACTAGGTACTGGGAGATGAAGAAGCTTGCACAGGATGGAGTAGCATGGAGAGCTGCATCAAACCAGTCTCAGGACTGAAGACCACAACAATAACATATCTCTTGCTGCTATTTTTATAGTATAATCTGGAATATCATCAATACCAGCTAAATAATTACTCTATAGTGAATTAATGACATTTAGGTGTTCATTCGGGCCAATTGGACTGAGAAAAATGAATAATTATTTATTTCAATATGAGCAAGTTATTTCATTGTTGTATGGTTGTATTACCAACTTTTTTCCTTCACTATTTTTCCAGCAAGAGTTGCATTATATGAACTGAAGTGGTTTGCAACTGTCCTAGGATCAGTGACATTTTTCCATCATGCAATATCACAATATTTTTGGGAGCAGTCTTTTTCCACATTAGGTCACACACAGCCAAGTGGAGTGGCCACATAAAATTAATCACAGCTGAGGCAGAAGCCAGACTGAGATTTATTTGAAGAATCCTCAGAGAATGTAGTCGATTAACAAAACACTTGTTCAACCAATACTTGAATATTGTTCGTCAGTCTGGGTTTCGTACTAGATAGAATTGATGTAGGAAATACAGGAAATCCAAAGAGAAGAGCATGTTTTGTTACGGTTCATTTAGTAAAAGCGAAAGTTTCACAGAGATGCTCAGCCAACTCCAGTGGCAGACACTGCAAGAGAGGCGTCCTGCATGACGGTGTGGTCTACCTGTTGGTGTACCACACCTCTAACCAAAAGATTATTTAAACACAAGAACGACACAGGCTTATGTTCCTAGAAGAGTCAGCCAATATATCTCTTTTCTACTATAAGTTGTGAAAAGATCATGAAGACAAAACTGGAGAGATTTGAGCCTACAAAGAGCCTTAGCAACAATCATTCTGTGGGCAGATCATTCGCTACTAGAGAAAAGAAAAGGACGAAGTGACACTGGTACACAAAATTCCCCTGACCACACACTGTAATGTGACTTGTGGAGTATAGATGTAGTTGCAAAAGTAAATGTTCGGGTACTTAGACTCCCAAACCTATTGCTCAGTTCACTTGCTGATGCTGCCACATAAGCAAGAATTCTTCTATGACCTCGAACTAGCCTAATGACTTCATCTGAAAAATGTCTGCTTGGCACCTGTGTCAGATATACACTCCTGGAAATGGAAAAAAGAACACATTGACACCGGTGTGTCAGACCCACCATACTTGCTCCGGACACTGCGAGAGGGCTGTACAAGCAATGATCACACGCACGGCACAGCGGACACACCAGGAACCGCGGTGTTGGCCGTTGAATGGCGCTCGCTGCGCAGCATTAGTGCACCGCCGCCGTCAGTGTCAGCCAGTTTGCCGTGGCATATGGAGCTCCATCGCAGTCTTTAACACTGGTAGCATGCCGCGACAGCGTGGACGTGAACCGTATGTGCAGTTGACGGACTTTGAGCGAGGGCGTATAGTGGGCATGCGGGAGGCCGGGTGGATGTACCGCCGAATTGCTCAACACGTGGGGCGTGAAGTCTCCACAGTACATCGATGTTGTCGCCAGTGGTCGGCGGAAGGTGCACGTGCCCGTCGACCTGGGACCGGACCGCAGCGACGCACGGATGCACGCCAAGACCGTAGGATCCTACGCAGTGCCGTAGGGGACCACACCGCCACTTCCCAGGAAATTAGGGACACTGTTGCTCCTGGGGTATCGGCGAGGACCATTCGCAACCGTCTCCATGAAGTTGGGCTACGGTCCCGCACACCGTTAGCCCGTCTTCCGCTCACGCCCCAACATCGTGCAGCCCGCCTCCAGTGGTGTCGCCACAGGCATGAATGGAGGGACGAATGGAGACGTGTCGTCTTCAGCGATGAGAGTCGCTTCTGCCTTGGTGCCAATGATGGTCATATGCGTGTTTGGCGCCGTGCAGGTGAGCGCCACAATCAGGACTGCATACGACCGAGGCACACAGGGCCAACACCCGGCATCATGGTGTGGGGAGCGATCTCCTACACTGGCCATACACCACTGGTGATCGTCGAGGGGACACTGAATAGTGCACGGTACATCCAAACCGTCATCGAACCCATCGTTCTACCATTCCTAGACCGGCAAGGGAACTTGCTGTTCCAACAGGACAATGCACGTCCGCATGTATCCCGTGCCACCCAACGTGCTCTAGAAGGTGTAAGTCAACTACCCTGGCCAGCAAGATCTCCGGATCTGTCCCCCATTGAGCATGTTTGGGACTGGATGAAGCGTCGTCTCACGCGGTCTGCACGTCCAGCACGAACGCTGGTCCAACTGAGGCGCCAGGTGGAAATGGCATGGCAAGCCGTTCCACAGGACTACATCCAGCATCTCTACGATCGTCTCCATGGGAGAATAGCAGCCTGCATTGCTGCGAAAGGTGGATATACACTGTACTAGTGCCGACATTGTGCATGCTCTGTTGCCTGTGTCTATGTGCCTGTGGTTCTGTCAGTGTGATCATGTGATGTATCTGACCCCAGGAATGTGTCAATAAAGTTTCCCCTTCCTGGGACAATGAATTCACGGTGTTCTCATTTCAATTGCCAGGAGTGTATATATGGCTCCCATAATGTACTGTCCTTTATTTTCTTGTGGGATGCTCTCGATAGTACGGTCCTCAGTGCACATATTGTCCTGTCGTGACTGGTGAAAGAAAAGGAATAAATAAATTATTTTTTGGGCAGACCACTAATGCTATAGGCTTTTAGTCACTTTTTATTCCTGTCTCAAGTAATGACATTCCATTGCGATCCTTAACAGTGGTTGCTGGATACAGCATATGACATCAATAATTGGCTTACGGCTGGGAAGAGATGTGTAAATGAAATACTGAAGTGAAACATTTGATGTTAATCTGAACAACATGTGACCAATAGTGATTAATTTTCTATTTTATTTTATTGCTATAATGAATTATATTGCCAACATGAAGTCTGTCACGTTCCCCTTCTTTATTGTGATGACAGATTGGTAACCAACGAGACTGTATGTATAATGAGCATCACCGAACTACTATTTGGACTTAGAGAGGAGAATTTGAAGGTAATTTTCTGGAACAACAGCAGCCACTGGAAAAGTTAGTACAACCTATATATTCAGGGAGGCATATGAAGACAGATTTTCTTCTCTGGGAGGGGGACATATTCCATGGAAGTGACTTTTGTAATACATACAATCTGCACAGTTTTAATCTCGCTATTTCAAAGTTTTATTATTCGCCAATAGATTTACAGCTTTATTCTGTGCATTAGTAAGTGAGGTCTAATAATAATCTGAAGCTTTCTGTCATGACAAAAGTGCAGATACCAGAATAAGAGATAACTTTTGTATCATACTGTGTTATAATGCATAGAAACCAGCTTAATTGCTTAAGATACCTGAAATAATTTGAACTGTGGATTTTTAAACAGATCTAAAATATATATCTTCAGTCTCCTCTATCTGATACCAGCCAGGCCTGATGAAGGGACGGGAGGAGGGGGGATAAGGAGGCAAGATCCCCAGAGCCCAAGTCTCAAGGTGGGCCAAAGTCTCTCAAGGGGATGGAGCTCCCAGGGTGGTCAGTTGAAAAATATGTCAGACACCAATTGTAAAATAAATTTTGTCTCATACTGGGTTTTGGAACATGTCCAAAGTTGCAACATTAGTCAGTCATCAACTCATAATTGAGGTCTGTGTTTTGACATCATCAATATTATTGATACACCTCCACCAACATAAGTTTGCACATCGCAGTTCACTTTTAAACTGGCTGTTCTATGAATGACTAAAAGAATGCATGCACCAAGCACCATCTAATAGGCTAGTCTAAGTACATGGATGCCACATGGCACAACACTATTAGCTCCATAATGCTGTACCACTCCTCGTGTCACACGACTGTTGTTCGAGATTGTCATTAATCGAGCACTGCTTGCTTTAATTTGTGTTTAATAATCCTGTATTTGAAACAAATGGAAATCTTACCAGTGAAAATGTTTTAATTAGAAACTGCAATTTTTATCATCATTGATACTGCGAGCTGAATTTTTGCCTGTTTTCTTTCCCCGTTTATCGGTTACCAGTAATTTTTTTTAAGCGAATATAACTGAGTCAAATAAACAAGTGAAAAACTGCTTAATAAGATTATAAAACCAGTTGGTTCTTCCAATTCCTGTTCCTTAATTCTCTTTTCGTCAATGGGAGGTAGCATCTACCAATGATGAAGTAAAGAATTACCGCAACTACTCCCTCTCTGGGTTTCCCCGTCTGTTCCTAAAGATCACCATTCTCATGCTCACCTGTTATTTGTCAGCTGCACCCACAGTGGGGAAACTACTGGAGGTAAGACCTACACTTTTGCATATAGTAAGGCCAAGAGCTGACCGTAGTGTGCATCCACTTTGTCTCAAAGCCTTCAAGTTAGGAACACTGACACCGGTTTGTTTTACAAACTTCCGATAGTTGTGGATTTAGTCTCAAAGAGTGCAAGCTTGATTTAAGTGATATTACCATTGTAAAATCTAAACACAAGTCTGGGGAAATCAAGAGAAAAGAAAAAAGAGAAAGTCGAGAAAGGGAATAAACCCAGACAAGTTTACTCAGACTCTGATTTGTTTCAACTTCAGTGTACAATGGTAAAGAAAATGACAAATGCAGTCACCTGATGCTCAAGCTGCAGCAGTGGAGAACCTCAAAGATAAATCTCATATGCGACTGTCGAATAATTATTATTTATTAACCAATGTATACGCCCCAGGAGGTCCAGGAAAAACCTGGGAATTTTTTCATCCAGGAAAAAACCAGGAAAAAACTGGAAATTTTTTAGAATTTCTGGAATTTTTCATTGTTTTAGTTTTCAATTAAATTTTTATAATTTTGTCTGGTAAGAACCAGTACTCCAACAAAGGATATTACTGTATCCTGCTACTGCAGAATAATACTGTTGCAATAAAACATGAATGAGAGAAAAAACAGAAAAAGGAAATGTGCCATATAAAACAACAAAACACAGTGCTCATACAAGCATCTGCCAATAACAAAATGTGTCAAAGGCATTAGGAAGACTATGCAATGCTGCATAACAAAAAATTGCCTCATATGAGTGTGACATCACAACTGTTTAGCAGTTACGAGCGGGCTCATGCACATGCACAGTTGAGTTGCATATGAGTAGTACCTTCTCCCACTTCTGGCTACAGAAATGTGGCTTTTGGATGCGTAAGCAGGATTCACGCATACAGTGAGGGGGGATGGGAGGGGGGGGGGGGGGGGGGGGCAAACCGAATTATCTGACCTGGGCAGCAATTTTTGGGGGGAGGGGGGGGGGGCAAATTCGTATTATTGTGGGAAAAAAACCTTGTTTCACAAAGCACCTAGCATCCAGCGCAAGTTGGACTATTGATTATTCATATGATCCATTCCTTGTAAGACTGATTATATTGATGATATGTGCAGAAAAATTTAAAACTAGTGGCAGGTACACAAATCTGAGCATCAAAGAAGTCATCCAGTTTCCTAACAATGCCTTCATAGGGTAGGGTTGGGGGCTGTAACTGAGGGAAAAACTTCCTATACATGTGAAAGTGTAACATTTCTATCACAAAAAAAAGAAAATGTTCATGAGTCACCTGATATATTGAATGCTGTTCAAACTGCAAGTGGTACACTGTCCATTCCTCAGGTTATGCATCAAAAGAATGAAGGTGTGGAAGTGGCACCTGGCCTCTGGTGTTCTGTGCTTCAGTCATTATTGCCCACTGGGTTTGTTGTATGTCCATCAAGCTGCCCATAGTTGCTAGCAAGGAGTTGATTGGCTCTGAAACTGAATAAGTGGAGTGAGTGATTAGACTACAGAAGTCGCCATTGCATACAGAAATTAAAGACACTGTAAAATATATTCTACACAAAAATTATGAGCTTTTTTATGAATTTTCAACAAGTGCCACACTTAAGCACTAGAGTTCTCTCCAGTGAATGTCTGATTTTTTGGTAATTGAGATGGCCAAGAAAGACAGTCAGACATCTACAAAAAGGTAACAGATTAATAAGTTTATTTACAATATGTACACTTCATAATTGAGGTATACAGAACTTTGAATTGCTATGAGTTCTTCTGTGTAGCTGAGTTATGTAGAAGGAGAGTGATATTCTTTCTGCTTAGATGTATTTACTCACTGCAGTTTTCCTACTAAGGTCAATACAAGTCTGCAGGCACACTGATTCTGGAGATGAAGCTCTGAGTGCATCTCCTTAAAAAAATTCACTGGTCATTCAAGAGTCACAGGCAGTGAGGTCATGTGATAACAGTGTCCTATGTGGGTGCCTCACCTATCGGAGATAGTAAGCGACGGGAGGGCGAGCCCACTGGTGATGTGCTGGTGAGACATTTAGATGTGCCACCTCCTGTGCAGTACACCCAGTACAGTCTTCGTGAAAGATGCTTGGAGCACTTGCAGGTGCACCCAGCTCTTACAAGCCAATAAATCACACTGAATTTACACTGATAACTCTAAATGGTATGAAAATGTTGAAATTCTCGTGTTGACTTCATCTTTTTGGGATACTGCAGTAAAAGCAGCAGTTGAAATTAATTTTGCGAAGAATTTAATTAATAGAGATAGCAGTTTCAATGTGGACAAATTATGGAATCCTGTGCTTTCTTTAATAAACATGCAAAGATGTTGCTACAGTGCAACTGACAATGACACTTTGATTTCCAAGTGTAGATCAACTGCATAGCAACTGGTTCAATGTATACATACTCTACCACCAATCAATCTCTCCGATGCATGTGTATCTCTAGTATAAAAGGATAGAATGAGTACTGTAGCTTCAGTCTATTAGCTCACTCTGAAGGTGGCCAAACGGTAGAAGGCTGAAATATTGGAAGAATAAGTAAAATTTGTGCGGCTGCACTCATTACATTTACCAGATTTACTGCACCTCAAAAACATGAAGATGCACACAAAACTAAGTTTGTTCAAAACTGGCACATATTGCCAGATCTCTGAGACCTATGAATACCATGACTAACTATTTTGCTGAAGGAATTCATACTCATATTGACAGATTGAAGTATGTGTTGCTATTAAAATCAACAATGCCTGTGGAAAATCTTTAGCAAGGTGGCTTCCATATGGTAACATATAATTTATTCTCATGAAAGAGTTATGAGAGTTTCAGCTTCAAGAATCTGACCCCTGGACAAAAAGAACTGGAGTCATCTCAATATGACAAGCTAAGTAAACTTGAAAGTTTAGTGTAATCTTTGCTCCTCTCAGATATTCATGAAAGACTTTGCTTATTAATTACTTAGACTAGACATTGTTTAGTGTGGACAATAGATGGAAGAAAGGAGGGGGAAAATTACATGGTGGAGTGTTTATAGTTGTCATAGGTAGTTTACCTTGTATTGAAATTGTAGTACATAGTTTCTGTAAGTTAGTAGAGATAATGCCATGCTTGACAGCCAGAATATATTAATAATTGGTTTCTCTTACTGACCTCATGACTCAAATGAGATAATTGATGAACATTTCAAACAAAACTTGAGTCTCATTTCAAAGAGGTACAGCACTCATATAATTATAGTTGATGCTAACTTCAATCTATCCTTGGTACATAGGTGAAAATACATGTTTAAATTGGTGGTAGTCATAAAACATCACCCAAAACATACTGAATGCTATCTCAGAAAATTATTTTGAATAATTAGTTCAGGAGCCCACTCAAAGTGTAAATTGTTGCAAAAATATACATGATCCCTTAGCAACAAATAAACTCGAGCAAATAGAGAGCATCATGATGAAGACATGGATTGGTCACCACAATGTTGTTGTAGCAAGACCCCACCAAAAATAAATGCATAATATATCTATCTAAAAAGGCAGATACAAATTTGATTTATGTGTTTCCAAGAAACAGTCTTCACTCCTTCCATTCTAACTGTGAAAGCATAACCAAAGATGTGGTTTGAATTCATAGGAAGTCATGGTAGTTGCGAGGTATATACCAAATGAGTGGTACTGATCCCCCATGCTACTCAAAACAGGTGAGAACATTGTTGCAGAAGTAATGAAAAGAGCATGCAAATTTTTTGAACCTTTTCACAATGAAACTCTGTCTTGAAATCTGGCAGAAAATCCAAAGAAATTCTGGCCATATGTAAAGTATACCAGAAGCAAGTTGAAATCAATACCTGCACTGTGTGAAAGCAATGGAAACAGTATTGATGACAGTGACACTAAAGCAAAAGTACTAAACACAGTTTTCTGAAGTTACTTCACCAAAGAATGTGAAATAAATATCTTAGCCATAAATATCTTCAAAGCAGCAAAGCCACATCTATCACTTAATAAAGGCAAGGCCTCCAATCCAGATTGTACACCAGGTAGGTACCTTTCAGAGTGTGCTAATGCAAAAACTCCTTACTTAAGAATCATATGCAACTGCTTGCTCAGCATAAGATATTTATCTAAAGACTGGAAAGTTGCACAAGTCACATCAACACTCAAGAAAGGAAATAGAAATAATCCACTGAATTACAAGCCCATATCACTACAGTCCGATCCATGAACAAAGGCAGTTCACACAGGTTGAGAGACAGATGGGGATTGGATTTCTGCCAATTTCAAGCAACAATTCTGGTATGTGCCTGCACGTACTTCATGTCTGATGTGAGCTTGTATCTTGCAAATTATCTCTTTCACTTCCCTGTGTAGGATTTGTCACTTACACCACCATCAAACATAACAACCCACAAAGAATGGAATAAATATTCACTAAATAACTCATTAAGATCATGTTTAATGGTCACATTGTGTATGACATTAACATCAGAGCACTCAGGACAGTACTGAAGACTCATGGACTGTTGGAGAATGCATGATGTAACTGCACAGGATGTTTGTGACTCCAACGATAATGCTGATTTACAGGTACATATACTGTGTTTGAACATTGTGAATTACCTTGAAGAAAATGATTTACTGGCAAATAGCCAACATGGATTAAGAAAATATTGTCATGTAGAAGAACATTTAAGCAGCTGAATGATGAACACTAACTGCACTTAATGGAGGTTTATTCAGCACTTGCACATACAAGGGTGTGGAGCAAACTGCCTCTGTCCAGAACACATACAGTATATATACAGCTACAGAACATTCCAGTACAATGATTCTTTACATTTGTGGATACTTCTAGAATGTACTCAAACCGAATATAGAAATTAAAATTGTACAGTCCAGTTGAGTTTTGAACTCATGACCCTCCATGCAACAGTTCAGTGCTGTAACCACTACACCACATCTTTACTCAGCTCCTGGTGTGACATTGCTCCCTATTTAAGAGAGCAGCGTCTTGGTGTTATGTTGTCCTAGTTGAGGAACGAGTCATCGGTCCTGCATACTCCGACTCTCGTTGACTGATGCTCGCCCTGTAGGTGATCTTCTTAGAACTTCATTTGCCGCTATGCTTTTCATCAGCTTTCTGCTTGTTGCCTGTCTCTGGTGATTTAAATTTACCCTGGGTTGCAGGATCCTTGTACGGCTTCATTTGCAGGACATGGACCACATCTCTGATCTTTCATCATCTTGTGTCGGGGTCGAAATCTTCAACTTCATAAGTAACATCAGACAACTCTCTTGCAACCTTATAAGGCCCAAAGTAGCGCCTGAGGAGCTTCTCAGGGAGACCAACCTTCCACTCAGGAGTGAAGATCCAGACGAGGTCACCAGGCTGCTAGACAATGCGGCAATGGCTCGTGTCATATCTTTGGCAATTGTTTTCTTGAGCCTGCAGCATCCAGAGTCGAGCTAACTGGTGAGCTTCCTCAGCTCTGGTTAACACCTGGCTGATGTAGTTGGTGTCCACATAATCAGGATGTAATGGAAACACAGTGTCCATTGTTGTAGTTGCCTCATGGCCATATACCACGAAAAATGGTGTAAATCCTGTGTTGTCTTGTCTGGCAGTGTTGTAGGCAAACGTCACAAAAGGTAGCACATCATCCCACTTGCTCTGCTCAACATTGACAGCACGTTGGCCAAGGTCATATTAAGGTGTTCAGTAAGCCCATTGGATTGTGGATAGTAGGCAGTCATCATGTGATGAGTAATGTTGCACCAACAGTTTATCTGTCACAAGATTCAACTGAAAACTTTCCCTCAATCTGTAATTAATGACCTTGGGGCACTATGTTTTAATATAATGTCTTCCTTGATGAATTTGACTACCTCGGATGCTTCGGCTGTTTTCCTGGCTTTTGTAATGGCGTAGCATGTCAGATAATCAGTGCAAACAATAATCCATATCTTGCAATTAGCAGACATTGGAAATCGCCCAAGGAGGTCAATCCCAACATGCTGGAAAGGCGTTTCGGCTGGTGGAATTGGTATGAGTCAGCCAGGTGGTTTCTGAGGAACTGCTTTTCTCCTCTGGCACTCTCGACAGTGTGACACATAGTGACGGACACTCCTAAATAAACCTGGCCAGAAAAATCTCTTGCAGATTCTATCATATGTCTTAATAAATCCTAAATATCCAGCCTTAGGTGTGTCATGGAATTTCCGTAGAACATCTAAGCGCATGTGTTTATGAATCACTGGTAGCCACCTCTTTCAAAACAGATCAAAGTTTTTCTTGCAAAGCAATCCATTAACTACCTTAAATTGTCCTTTCACATCCTCTGACTGATTTAAGGCAAACAGAATTTGAGATATCTTGGTGTCCTTCTTCTGCTAAGCAGAGAGATCGTGGAGTGCTGCAAGACAGTCACTATCTTCATCAAAGACTTGATGGTCTCGCACAGGATTTCTTCACTGACAGTCAGCATCTTGGTGTTTTCTTACAGTTTTGTACACTATGGCAATGTCATACTCTTGAAGGCATAGTGCCCACCTGGCGAGTTGTCCTGTTGGGTCCTTAAGACCTGTCAACCAACAAGTGAATGATGGCCTGTAACAACTGTGAATGGCCTTCCATAGAGATAATGCCGAAATTTGCAAATGGCCCAGATCACAGCAAGACATTCTCTTTCTGTAGTTGAGTAGTTTCTCTTGGTAGTTTCTCTTGGCTTTTGTAAGTGTCCTACAAGCATAGGCTATAACCTTCTCTTTTCCATCCGAAATTTGCACCAGAACAGCACCGATCCCATACCACTGGCATCTGTGTGTAGTTCTGTAGGTGCTCTCTCATCATACAGACCAAGTACGGGGCCAGTCATCAGAGCTTTTCACAGCACATCAAAAGAATCTTGTTGAGCACCACCCCAGATAAATTTAGCATCAGCTTTAACAACTCTTGGAGTGGCCTGGCTCTGATACAAAAGTCTTTGATAAAATTATGGTAATAAGAACATAATCCAAGGGAGCTTCTCACATCTCTAATACTTTTAGGAATTGGAAATTCCATTATAGCTCTCATCTTTTCTTGGTCTGGCCATGCAACTTCGTTTGACACAAGGTGTCCAAGTATTTTGATTTCTTTTGTTCCAAAGAGATACTTTCTAGTATTAAGTTTCAGTCCAACTTGTTGGAGACACTTAATAATGGCCCTCAATCTTTTTATCTAATGTCTCAGAGAACACTATAATGTCATCTAAATAACAAAGACACATCGTCCACATCAAGTAACATAGAAGATTATCCATCATCCATTCAAAAGTTGCTGGTGCATTACACAAACCAAATGGCATTATCTTAAACTCATACAGACCCTCAGGGCTGATGAATGCAGTTTTCTCACTATCAGCCTCATCTACTTCAATTTGCCAGTATCCCGGATACAAGTCCATGGTTGAGAGAAACTTAGCCCGTTCAGACAATCTAGTGTATTGTCAATTCGTGGAAGAGGGTAAACGTCCTTTTTAGTTATCTTATTAAGCATCCTGCAATCAACAAAAAAGTGCCAATTGCCATCCTTCTACCTAATGAGGACCACTGATGATGACCATGGGCTCTGCAAAGGCTGAATGACATCATTCTTCATCATTTTCTCTACCTCATCACAAATCATATGACGTTCCGTTGCTGACACATGCTATGCTCTCTGGCTTATTTGTTGATGGTCTCCAGTGCTAATCCGGTGCTTCACCATTGATTTGTCTAATTTGTTCTTCACCTGTGGATTGAAGCATTCAGAGAACTCTTGAAGAATAGCAAGTAGCTTCTTCTGTTGTTACTTAGTGAGATTTGGTGATAGTGGAGCTAGAAGATCTTGTCTCGTAGTAGTAGTGCTAATTTCGGCCACAGACTTGGCATTGGAGGTTTCTATGAGACTCAGCTGTTCTAAAATTAACAGCTCAGCATTTGCTACATACATGCATCTTGGAAGGATCTGCTGTTCTCAGCGAGATTTAATTATCCACAATTCACTGAATCCATTCTTAAACAAGACAACAGAGTCTGGGATGACCAAGTTATTCTCCAGTGGTATGCTTCTCTTACATTCCACTACAAGATCCATGGGTTGATGCATGGCATGACACATCTACATCTACATACTCCGCAATCCACCATACGGTGCATGGTGGAGGGTACCTCGTACCACAACTAGCATCATTTCTCCCTGTTCCACTCCCAAACAGAATGAGGGAAAAATAACTGCCTATATGACTCTGTACGAGCCATAATCTCTCTTATCTTATCTTTGTGGTCTTTCTGAGAAATATAAGTTGGCGGCAGTAAAATTGCACTGCAGTCAGCCTCAAATGCTGGTTCTCTAAATATCCTCAGTAGTGATTCACAAAAAGAACGCCTCCTTTCCTCTAGAGACTCCCACCAGAGTTCCTGAAGCATTACCATAACACTCACATGATGATCAATCCTACCAGTAACAAATCTAGTAGCCTGCCTTTGAATTGCTTCTATACTCCTGGAAATTGAAATAAGAACACCGTGAATTCATTGTCCCAGGAAGGGGAAACTTTATTGACACATTCCTGGGGTCAGATACATCACATGATCACACTGACAGAACCACAGGCACATAGACACAGGCAACAGAGCATGCACAATGTCAGCACTAGTACAGTGTATATCCACCTTTCGCAGCAATGCAGGCTGCTATTCTCCCATGGAGACGATCGTAGAGATGCTGGATGTAGTCCTGTGGAACGGTTTGCCATGCCATTTCCACCTGGCGCCTCAGTTGGACCAGCGTTCGTGCTGGACGTGCAGACCGCGTGAGACGATGCTTCATCCAGTCCCAAACATGCTCAATGGGGGACAGATCCGGAGATCTTGCTGGCCAGGGTAGTTGACTTACACCTTCTAGAGCACGTTGGGTGGCACGGGGTACATGCGGATGTGCATTGTCCTGTTGGAACAGCAAGTTCCCTTGCCGGTCTAGGAATGGTAGAATGATGGGTTCGATGACGGTTTGGATGTACCGTGCACTATTCAGTGTCCCCTCGACGATCACCAGTGGTGTATGGCCAGTGTAGGAGATCGCTCCCCACACCATGATGCCGGGTGTTGGCCCTGTGTGCCTCGGTCGTATGCAGTCCTGATTGTGGCGCTCACCTGCACGGCGCCAAACACGCATACGACCATCATTGGCACCAAGGCAGAAGCGACTCTCATCGCTGAAGACGACACGTCTCCATTCGTCCCTCCATTCACGCCTGTCGCGACACCACTGGAGGCGGGCTGCACGATGTTGAGGCATGAGCGGAAGACGGGCTAACGGTGTGCGGGACCGTAGCCCAACTTCATGGAGACGGTTGCGAATGGTCCTCGCCGATACCCCAGGAGCAACAGTGTCCCTAATTTGCTGGGAAGTGGCGGTGCGGTCCCCTACGGCACTGCGTAGGATCCTACGGTCTTGGCGTTCATCCGTGCGTCGCTGCGGTCTGGTCCCAGGTCGACGGGCACGTGCACCTTCCGCCGACCACTGGCGACAACATCGATGTACTGTGGAGACTTCACGCCCCACGAGTTGAGCAATTCTGCGGTACATCCACCCGGCCTCCCGCATGCCCACTATACGCCCTCGCTCAAAGTCCGTCAACTGCACATACGGTTCACGTCCACGCTGTCGCGGCATGCTACCAGTGTTAAAGACTGCGATGGAGCTCCATATGCCACGGCAAACTGGCTGACACTGACGGCGGCGGTGCACTAATGCTGCGCAGCGAGCGCCATTCAACGGCCAACACCGCGGTTCCTGGTGTGTCCGCTGTGCCGTGCGTGTGATCATTGCTTGTACAGCCCTCTCGCAGTGTCCGGAGCAAGTATGGTGGGTCTGACACACCGGTGTCAATGTGTTCTTTTTTCCATTTCCAGGAGTGTATGTTCTCCCTCAATCCGACCTGATAGGGATCCCAAACGCTTGAGCAGTACTCAAGAATAGGTCGTATTAGAGTTTTATAAGTGGTCTCCTTTACAGATGAACCACATCTTCCCAAAATTCTACTAATGAACCGAAGATGACTATCCGCCTTCCCCACAGCTGCCATGACAGTTACCTTTCTAGCACTGACCGCAGGAATGATTACTTCATCCAGCACACATAGTCTCCACACACTCAGATGTGCATCTTCCTGTCCACAGTATCTCATCTTGTCTAGCATAATATTCAAGCAACTAACATCTATAATTGCCTGAGAAGCTTTCAAAAAGTCCATCTGAGAATGATGTCATGACTGTGCTCTTGTAAGATGATGAATTCTAAGGGCTATGTATGACCACTTATACCCACACAAATGGTACATCTTCCTGTAGGTTTTACATATTTCCCATTAGCCACCTTCAGCAGAGATGTTTTGTTGTTGACGAATACAGTTTTCTGCAACTGGCGACGATACTTCTCTGAAATGACTGAATATGATGCTCCAGAATCCACAAGAGCTTGGGCCATCCATGACGATATCATTGTAGTTTCCTATCATTTTTGTAGTGATCGACAGTGGAGGATTTTTCTCTTAGGTGGCTGCTGGAGAGGATGCTCCACAACATGCCGATCAAGGTCTCCATTGCTGTTTAGAAGCTCCAGCGAGTCTTTTTTGATGCATTGTCTCGATATACTGGCACCATTTTATGAATTCGTCTGCTGCTGAAACCTCCTTCAGGAGTAGGCTTGATACATGTCCTCAGTAAAACCTCTTGAAGCATCTCAGTTTTTTGCTTGCCGGGCAATCCAAGTGCCTTCTGAACTTCCTCTCTCACTATCTGACAAACAACACTTGTGAAGTCAGTTGCTTCCTCCATCACAGACATCAATACGATGTTTGGAAGCCATTCAAACTTCTTGCATGTAATTCTTTTTTGACCTTCAAGGAAGGTCCCTTGCTCTAGTTTCTTTGTGGTGGACAGGTGACTGGCTGGAGCTTCTAAACGCAATGGAGACCTTGATCAGTGTGTTGTGGAGCATCCTCTTCAGCAGCTAGTTTGTGGTGATGGTGACCTAAGTCGTCCTGCACCCATATCTTCTTGCTCATCGTCGTCGTAACGGAGCTGGCTTCGGCTAAGATTTGTCTGCTGTTTTCTGGCACAGGCATCATGAAATATCCACCACCTTTCTCAACAACAGCACACCACATGTCCCGGTCATCCACAGTGGAAACATACTGGTTGGTTAACCCGGGTCCTCCAGACATCAGTCTTCCTTGGTGCCCAAACAGGTTCCACATGCCATGCGGCATTGTAGGAATGTAACTACACTTGGGTCTCGACTTTTTCATCATTTTAGAGGGAAATGAAGGACAAGAGATTGGGTTCAATGTCTGTTCCACTTCCTCCCTTATGACCTCTTGAAGCATATTAGTTTTTTGCTTGCCAGGAAATCCTAGTGCCTTCTGAACTTCCTCTCTCACTATCTGACGAAGAACACTTGTGAAATCAGTTGCTTCCTCCATCACAGACATCAATACAATGTTTGGAAGCCATTCAAACTTCTTGCATGCAATTCTTTTTTGATGCATTGTCTCGATATACTGGCACCATTTTATGAATTCGTCTGCTGTTGAAACTTCCTTCAGGAGTAGGCTTGATACATGTCCTCAGCAATACCCTTCATGAGATGTAAAACCTTAACTCCCTCTTTCGTTCTAGGATCCACTATTTTACACAGCTCCAAGACGTCTTGAATGTAGGATGCTGTAGTTTCTCTTGGACACTGTGCCCTGCACTTTAATTTATCTTCAGCCTTGTACTTCTGTCGTTATGTGTCGCCGAAATACTTGCTCAGTTCTGCCTGCAATACTTCCCAGCTTGTGAACTTCTCCTCGTTGTTCTCATACCATTGCTTGGCAGTGTGCTCCAAGTAGAAAAATATGTTACCCAAACACACGGTGTCATCCCATTCATTAAATTAGGCTAAACGCTCATATACCTTCAGCCACTTGTTTGGATTTTGGCCATTGTCACCAGAGAACCCGAAAGGACATTTCATGTGGTGGCACACTGTTGCTGTCAGCATAATGTCCTCTTCTTCTTCTGTCTGTGGTAGATTGCAATCTGTTGAATACAGTTCAAACTCGGGTTTCTCGCTGCGTAAACAGCAGCTCTATCATGGCCTGTCGAAACCCAGGTGAAGTTACATTCCTACAATGCCATGTACGGAAACTATTTGGGCCATTGTGCCGTCGATAATGTGCGCTGCCTCAAGTTCGAATACCCAGCGCCTCCACCAGAATAATGTCATGTAGAAGAAGTTGTAAACAGCTGAATGATGAACACTAACTTCACTTAATGAAGGTTTATTCAGCACTTGCACATACAAGAGCACAGAGTGAACTGCCTCCAGCCAGAACACATACAGTATATATACAGCTACAGAATATTCCAGTACAATGATTCTTTACATTCGTCTATACTTCTAGAATGTACTCAAACCAAATATAGAAATTAAAATTGTACAGTCCAGGCGAGTTTTGAATTTACGACCCTCCGTACAGAAGTTCAGGACCGTTACCACTACACCACGTCTCAGCTTCTTCTGTGACAATATCATTCTTGTGAAACACAACTTCCTCTCTGTTCTTACAAAGTAAAGAGTACTATCAACAGGGGTGTCAAGTTGATTTCATATTTTTGATTTCAATGGGCTTTTGATACCATTCCTCACAAGCAATCTCTAATCTGATTGCATGCTTATGGAGTACTTTTTCAGTTGCACAAACGGATTCTAGATTTACTGTCAGAAAGGTCACAGTTCACAGAAGTTAACAGAAAGTCCTTGAATATGACAGAAGTTATAACTGGAATTCCGCAAGGAAGAGCCCTCTGCTGCTTCTGATCTATATAAATGATTTAGGAGACAATCTGAGCAGCACTCTTAGGTGGCTTACAAATTCTGTCATTTACAATCTTGCAAAATTATCAGATGATCAAAACCACTTGCATGATGATGTACATAATAATTCTGTATGGCATAAAAACTGGCAATTAACTCTAAATAATGAAAAAGTGTGAGGTCACCCACATGAGTACTAAAAGAAATCTGCTGAACGTATTACAAAATAAATCACACAAATATAATGGCTGTGAAATCAACTACATAATTATGATTACAGCAATGAATAATTTAAATTGGAACAAGCACACAGATAATGTGGGGAATGTGACTCACAGATGGTTATTTATTTGCAAAATACTTAGAAAATGTAATAGGTCTACTAAAGAGACTGCTTACACTATGCTTGTGCACCGTCTTTTGGGGTATTGCTGCATAGTGTGGGATCTTCATCAGATTGGATTGATGGAGGATATCAAAAAAGTTCAGGAAAGGGTATCTCATTTTGTATTATCATGAAACAGGGAAGACAGAACACCATGGATATGATATGCAAATTGGGATCACACACATTACAACAAAGGTGTGTTTTGTTGCGGAAGGATCTTCTCATGAAATTTCAATCTCCAACATTCTTCTCCAAAAGCCAAAATATTTTTCTGATGCCCATCTATATCATCATAATAAAATAACAGAAATCAGAGCTCACCAGCAAAAATTTAAGTGTACATTTTCCTGCACTCTGTTTGAGAGTGTAATGGTAGAGAAATAGCTTGAAGGTGATTTGATGAACCCTCTAGCAGGCACTTAGTTGTGAATTGCAGAATAATCATGTAAAAGTAGATATAGATGAGCAGTTAACAGAATATAAGCAGATGGTAACCTTGACGTACTGCACACTCAACCATTAGGTGCAAACTGAATTTTCCTAAGATATTTACGATAAGCCCCCCATGAACCACGGACCTAGCTGTTGGTGGGCGGGCTTGCGTGCCTCAGCAATACAGGTATGGAGGGGTATCTGTTGAGAGGTCACACGAACGTTTGGTTACTTAAGAGGGGCAGCAGCCTTTTCAGTAGGCAACAGTTTGGATGATTGATTGATCTGGCCTTGTAACACTAACCAAAACGGCCTTGCTGTGCTGGTACTGCAAACGGCTGAAAGTAAGCGGAAACTACAGCCATAATTTTTCCCGAGGACATGCAGCATTACTGTATGGTTAAATGATGATGGTGTCTTCTTGGGCAAAATATTCTGGAGGTAAAATAGACCCCCATTCAGACCTCAGGTGGTGACTACTCAAGAGGACGTCGTTATCAGGAGTAAGAAAACTGGCGTTCTATGGATTGGAGCACGGAATGTCAGATCCCTTAATTGGGCAGGTAGGTTAGAAAATTTTAAAAGGGAAATGGATAGGTTAAAGTTAGATGTAGTGGGAATCAGTGAAGTTCGGTGGCGGGAGGAACAAGGCTTTCGGTCAGGTGAATACAGGGTTACAAATACAAAATCAAATAGGGGTAATGCAGGAGTAGGTTTAATAATGAATAAAAAAATAGGAGTGCAGGTAAGCTACTACAGACAGGATAGTGAATGCATTGTTGTGGCCCAGATAGACATGAAGCCCATGCCTGCTACAGTAGTACAAGTTAATATATCAACTAGCTCTGCAGATGATGAAATTGATGAAATGTATGATGAGATAAAAGAAATTATTCAGGTAGTGAAGGGAGGCAAAAATTTAATAGTCATTGGTGCCTGGAATTCGATAGTAGGAAAAAGGAGAGAAGGAAACGTGGTAGGAAATGAAAGAGGAAGCCACTTGGTAGAAATTTGCACAGAGCAGAACTTAATCATAGCTAACACTTGGTTCAAGACACATGAAAGAAGGTTGTATACATGGAAGAAGCCTGGAGATAATAGAAGGTATCAGATAGAGTACATAATGGTAAGACAGAGATTTAGGAACCAGGTTTTAAATTGTAAGACATTTCCAGGGACAGATGTGGAATCTGACCACAATTTATTGGTTATGGACTGTAGATTAAAACTGAAGAAACTGCAAAAAGATGGGAATTTAAGGAGATGGGACCTGTATAAACTGACTAAACCAGAGGTTGGACAGAGTTTCAGGAAGGGCATAAGGGAACAATTGACAGGAATGGGGGAAAGAAATACAGTAGAAGAAGAATGGATAGCTTTGAGGAATGAAGTAGTGAAGGCAGCAGAGGATCAAGTAGGTAAAAAGATGAGGGCTGGTAGAAATCCTTGGGTAACAGAAGAAATATAGAATTTAACTGATGAAAGGAGAAAATATAAAAATGCAGTAAATGAAGCAGGCAAAAAGGAATACAAACGTCTCAAAAATGAGATCGACAGGAAGTGCAAAATAACTAAGCAGGACAAATGTAAGGATGTAGAGGCATATATATTGTTGACGGGAAAATTAAAGAGACGTTCGAAGAAAAGAGAACTACTTGTATGAATATCAAGAGCTCAGATGGAAACCACGTTCCAAGCAAAGAAGGGAAAGCAAAAAGATGGAAGGATTATATAGAGGGTCTACACAAGGATGATGTACTTGAAGACAATATTATGGAAATTGAAGATGATGTAGATGAAGAGGAAATGGGAGATATGATACTGCGTGAAGGGTATGACAGAGCGCTGAAAGACCTAAGTTGAAACAAGGCACTGAGGGTAGACAACATTCCATTAGCACTATGAATTGCCTTGGGAGAGCCAGGCCTTGTGAGAGCCAGTCCTTACAAATCTCTACCATCTGGTGTGCAACATGTATGAGACAGGTGAAATACCCTCAGACTTCAAGAAGAATATAATAATTCCAATCCCAAAGAAAGTAAGTGTTGACAGATGTGAAAATTACAGAACTATCAGTTTAATAAGTCACGGCTGCAAAATACTAATGTGAATTCTTTACAGGTGAATGGAAAAACTGGTAGAAGCCAACCTCGGGAAAGATCAGTTTGGATTCCATAGAAATAGTGGAACACGTGAGGCAATACTGACCCTATGACTTACCTTAGAAGATAGATTAATGAAAGGCAAACCTATGTTTCTATAATTTGTAAACTTAGTGAAAGCTTTTGACAATGTTGACTGGAATATTCTCTCTCAAATTCTGAAGGTGGCAGGGGTAAAATACAGGGAGCAAAAGGCTATTTACAATTTGTACAGAAAGCAGATGGCAGTTATAAGAGTCGAGGGACATGAAAGGGAAGCAGTGGTTGGGAAGGGAGTGAGACAGGGTTGTAGCCTATCCCCAATGTTATTCAATCTGTATATTGAGCAAGCAGTGAAGGAAACCAAAAAAAAAGTTTGGAGTAGGTATTAAAATCCATGGAGAAGAAATAAAAACTTTGAGGTTCGCCGATAACATTGTAATTCTGTCAGAGACAGCAAACGACTTAGAAGAGCAGTTGAACGGAATGGACAGTGTCTTGAAAGGAGGGTATAAGATGAACATCAACAAAAGCAAAATGAGGATAATGGAATGTAGTCGAATTAAGTCAGGTGATGCTGAGGGAATTAGTTTAGGAAATGAGACACTTAAAGTAGTAAAGGAGTTTTGCTATTTGGGGAGCAAAATAACTGATGATGGTCAAAGTAGAGAGGATATAAAATGTAGACTGGCAATGGCAAGGAAAGCATTTCTGAAGAAGAGAAATTTGTTAACATTGAGTATAGATTTAAGTGTCAGGAAGTCTTTCTGAAAGTATTTGTATGGAGTGTATCCATGAATAGAAGTGAAACATGGACGATAAATAGTTTGGACAAGAAAAGAATAGAATCTTTCAAAATGTGGTGCTACAGAAGAATGCTGAAGATTAGATGGGTAGATCACATAACTGATGAGGAGGTACTGAATAGAATTGGGGAGAAGAGAAGTTTGTGGCACAACTTGACTAGAAGAAGGGATCATTTGGTAGGTTATGTTCTGAGGCATCAAGGGATCACCAATTTAGTATTGGAGAGCAGTGTGGAGGGTAAAAATCATAGAGGGAGACCAAGAGATGAATACACTAGGCAAATTCAGAAGGATGTAGGTTGCAGTTGGTACTGAGAGATGACGATGCTTGCACAGGATAGAGTAGCATTGTGAGCTGCATCAAACCAGTTTCAGGACTGAAGACCACAACAACAACAACATTTATGATAAACATATTACCCTATATGATGTTAATAGTTTGAATTTAGTAATATCACTGAGCTATAGGCTACTACAATAATGTGATGTACAAAATTTGTAGAAAATTAATGAAATAAAATACATGACAGAAATATTTAACATATCTACACTCTAAATTCCCTAATCAGAAGTATGTCAGGCATATTTAGAAATATAATCATTTGTGACAATTTATGCAAGTCTCATTTAATGGATTAGTTACTTTGCAAAGGGTGTCATTTCAAACAAAAAAATTATGGCAACAAAATGATAGTGGTGAAAGTTGGAATCTAGCAAATGCATTAGCTAAGTCTGCAATGGAACATGTAAGTTTTTTCTAAAATTTAACATTAATTACACCTTAAGATTATTAGTTTCAAGAAAATCAGAATAGTTTACTGAAAAGTTTGTGTGCCAGTCTTTGGAATGAGTAGTATCAGTATATCCAAAATTCCCTTTTACCTCATTCAAAATCTGCTTTTTTATGTTGTAGTAATGAATTCTGTTTTTAATAACTTTTAATTAACTTGGCTTCTGGGAAAACTATATGTCTTATTGAACTCAGTATATAGAAAATAATTGTTTAAATAATCCATTTAAGTGGGGCAATGTTTGATTAATGTTTTGATAGATTCATATACATAGTACATATATACCACATAAATACTTGGATGAAAACTGAAAAATGAGTAAAGAAAAAAATATTAATTATTAGCATGAGCATGATCATAGCAGGTGAAGTGGTTTGTGTTTGTTATGTTATGTGGTGAGATAGGGTTGTAGCATAACCTCCACGTTATTTAATCAGTACATTGAGCAGTAATAGAAACCAAGAAGAAATTTAGAAACAGAATTAAAGTTCACAGAGAAGAAATAAGCACTTAATGGGTCACTGATCACACTGTAATTCTGGCAGAGGTGGCAAAGACCTTGGAAAATACATTTAATGAAACTGTCAGTGTATAAAAAAAAGAGATTATGAGTTGAATAACTACAAAAGAGAAAAAAAGCTTATAGATTGTAGACAAATTATTTCAGGTGATGTCAAGGGAACTGGACTGGGAAATGAGACAGAATGTAGTGGAAAAGTTTTGCTACTTGGGAAGCAAAATAAACATGGTGGCAGCAGTAAACAGGATATAAAATGCAGACTTGTGGTAGAAAGAAAAGGTCTTATGAAAAAGAGAACGACCTTATTGAGAAGTTTCCCACAAAAAGTTCTTCAGTGCCATCAATTACTTAACCTGTGTTATTTCCTTCTAAGAGTTGATGTTGCTGCTGTTGCTGTAGAAAACATGAATAAACAGAAGTCCTGGTGTAACAAACACTGACCAAATGGGTAGTATTGCCCACATTAATTTGTGTCACATGTAGTTTTGAGTTCCTGTCTTGTTTATTTCATGGTACAACTGTAAAAATTTGGCACTTTAGAATTGGTTACATATTTACTAAACTGATCGGCATCAGTGCCATGTTGCTACTTCAATTACGACTGGGCTTGCAACTGGGGTTCCATAGGAGCATTATACGAGGGTCATACACAAAGTAAGTTCCATTTGGTTATATAAAACAAACACACAGAAACAATATTTATAGTAGAAAATCTACAACTGTTAACTACTTTTCTGCATAGCTTCTGAAATTTTGTAGGCACTTGTCATAGCATGGCACAAGTTTCTGTATGCCTTCTTCATTTAAGGTTGCCGCCTTTTACTCAACCATATGGTAACATGTTCTTTCAGCTCGTCATTATCATTGAAGTGTTGACCACCAAGGACAGATTTTAGGCGTAAGAAGAGATGAAAGACACTAGGAGCGAGGTCCAGGCTGTATGGACGAATGTAGGATGATAACTAGTCCCAGTGAAATTGTGAAATTCTCATAAGAGTTGTTTGGTCACATTCGCCGTGTGAGTTTAGGCATTATCTTGGAAGGGGGGAGGGGTGGGGGGTGGGGGGGGGGGGGGGCAGATCTTGTTCCGTATTGCTTGGCACAATTTCTTAATGGTCTTGCAATAACCATGTGCATTGATTGTTTGACCTCATGGTAAGAAATCAATCAGCAAAATGACTTTTCTATCCCAAAAACGGTGCACATGACTTTTTGAGGTGTCAAGATTTGCTTAGGCAAGGATGAAGTGTGCCTCCATTCCATTAATTGCCATTTTGTACAGGGTTGTCATATGAATCCCAGGTTTCATCCTCCGTGACTATCCGAGAAAGAAAACCATCACCTTCATCATTGTAGCCTGTCAAAAACTGAAGCACACAGCCCATCCATTGTTTTTTGTGATGTTCAATAAGAATTTTGGGAACCCAGCCTGAGCAAAGTTTTCGAAATTTCAGTTTTTCAGTAACAATTTCATGAATTAAGGTGCGTGTCATATATCTTGGCGGCCGAGTTTAGGTTCGTTCTGCGCATTTGATGTCACAAATCACAGTCAGCCAATGAACAGAGAACGACGTTGCCAGATCTCGACTGCAGTGCAGAGCACGGACGAGTGTCTTCAATTTTAGAAACGTTCAGTCATAAATGAAGTAATTGAACAAAAGCAATGTCTTGATAGCAGACTTTCTTTTATAGAAAGTTTGGAAAAAACATTCTTTACACCAATTGCTTCATATTCTATTAATTAATTAAACCAAACAAACAATAAGCCTCCTAATTCAGGCGATAGCAAGGAAAGGTGTTTGTATCAGTCTCACAAACCGCTTTTTCGCAATAAAGAACAGCGGTAATTGTTTATTTCCTATTGTACTTCGACGCAACGTGAGTAATTCATAGTCATCCCAACAGTGTTTGTCGGTATTTTGCAAACGTTTAGAGTGCTCCAGGAGATGACAGAAATGAGTAGCTGCGTTGGCGTAATGGTTAAGGTGTTGGGCTGCTAATCGGAAGATTCTGAGTGCAAGGCTTGTTGCATACTAAATATTTTATTTATTTAAAAACAATAGCGAAGTGTCTTACTTAATGAATTTTATTCGTTTGAATGTAATGTTTTGAAATTTCCTGTGCTTCATTATAATCATAATAAGTTTTCAGTTTTTGTAATTTTCTCCTCCAATATTTCTTTTCACAGCAATTAAAAACAACGAAAAGGCACACATACAATATTCATGTTATCCGTTTTGTTTGTATATCGCCTCTTCCGCAGTCGCTGTTTTACTATTCATATTGAGATATATTCTTTTGCGGCAGTATTAAAAGTATTATTTAGAGCAAAATTTCGGCTCGTACGTTGCCGAGCTATTTGATTGTCTGACGGAATTCTTTGCTTCGCTGCTTTGGCAACATCATATTCAATGGTTTCGTCGACTGATCTATGTTTTGGCAAGTATTTGCTGTCCATTGTGACAAAAACAAAATGTTTGCACACTGTGCCTCACTGGCAATATATTTTAGTTTTATGTTTTATTATGTCCAAAATTCAGTTTTGTGTACTTCGCCAACTTCGTTTTAATCAGAACGTTTTAGAAAAAAGCGAAATGACTCTGGTATAAAGAAAGTTTTGTTACAGTTGCTAAAGATAGAATATTTCCCAATTTATAAACACTGTTTATGTTATAAAGGGTGCTCATTTTATGGGGACATTGAAATCTCTTGAAAACGACACACAGAGCCAAAAGAAATCCTAATGAAAATTAGTTCCTCCCGGAAGGGGACATCCAATTATAACAAATTTGACTACAAATTCGTCGAATTTGGTATCATTGGATGTCCCCCTCTGAGACAAAAAAATTTAGTTATAAATTTGTTTGATCTGATGTGTAGATTTGCGGATATTTCAATGTCTCCAATTAAAATGAACACTCTGTATAGTTGGAACCATGAGCGACTGCGGTCGATTTAAGGCTCGTTCTACGCACCTGACATCACACATCCGCTGACAGCCAATGAGTGTTCAGTAGTTTTCTGAACGGTCTGCTGGGAATGTCTTGGCGAGTGCGAGTTTTAAATGTGATTGTAGTTATTCTTTGGTGAATTTTTATCGCATTTGTTGCAAGTTGTCATGGCTGATAATGGTGGTAAGCGACAAACTCTCCATAAACAGGCGAGGGACATAATTTACCGGATTCACGCTTTTTTCAAGCGCGAAGCAGAAAACGGTGGACCTGTCACGGATGTCGCCAGATCTCAGGAATGCACTGCAGAAGCGACAGGCGTTAGCTTGAGAACCGTTCAGCGGATTGCCAATGAAGGAAAGTTATCTACGGAGACCTGTGGAAGCCCACTTTTCAGATCGCCAGGGAAATATCGCACTCGTGAGAGGACTGTAACTAATTTAGATAATTTCGACAAAGATGTTCTAAGACGAGAAGTGCTCAACATGTACAACACAGGCGAATTTCCTACTGTAAAAAAAATCACTGTGAAAATGCGTGAAACCATAAATTTTAAAGGTAGCATGACTTCAATGAATAGAATATTTAAAAACATTGGATTCAAATATGTACATACAAATGACGGAAGAAAGTTTTTAATGGAACATAGTGATATCGCTGCTTCAAGGGCACAGTTTTTAAGACGTATTATTGAAGTAAGAAAATCCGGGAATAAGAACATTTTTTTCTTGGACGAAACATGGGTGAACCAAAATCACACAAGGAAAGCGTGTTGGAAAATGAGTGATGGTTTGGGTGGGTTTAAAGTACCAGTTGGTAAAGGTAGACAAATAATTGTGCTTCACGCTGGTTCTGCTTCTGGATTCATTCCAGAAAGCAAATTAGTGTTCCGGACAAAAAAGAGAAATTCAGGGGATTATCATTCCGAAATGAACTCTGAGACATTTAAATTGTGGTTTAGGAATCAGTTTCTCCCTTACTTGCCTGCAAACTCGGTGATTGTAATGGACAATGCAAGTTATCACTCTGTTGTTGTTGACAAGACACCCACAACAAGTACAAAAAAAGCCGATATCATGTTGTGGCTTGCAAGTAAAAATATTCCACATACTGCCAACCAAATTCGTGCTGAAATGTTGAATCTTGTAGTGGTTCATAAGCCTCGCACAAAAGTTTATGAAATCGATTGTATTGCACAGGAACATGGACACACAGTTTTGCGTTTGCCACCGTACCATTGCCAATACAATCCGATAGAGTTAATTTGGGCACAAGTGAAAGGGTATGTCGCAGAACGAAACGTGACATTTAAAATTGCCGATACAGAAAGGCTTCTAAACGAAGCACTTGACAGAATTACTTCTTCAGCATGGGCTGAATGTGTTCAGCATGCACAAAGGCTACAGGAGGAGGACATGGACAGGGAAATTGTAATTGACAATCTGCTTGAACCCATCGTCATAACTCTAAGACCTGATGATTCGGACTGCGACACTGACTACAGCGATGCAGAAGACTATCGCAGCGATTGACAACAATGAAGGGTAAGGCACATACACAATAATACTCATGTTCTCTTTCTTGTTTTTGTTCCACAGTTGCAATTTTACCAATGGTATTGAAATATATTCCTCTTCTGCAACTGTAATAAGCGTCTTATTTAGACCAGACGCGTTTTTCTCTTTTGAAGCATCTTCATTGGACAGCATTTTGTCTCCTCCATTGCCAAGTCACCTTTCGTAGTTTTGTGCTGAGGTAACACAATATTCAACGTTT
Source organism: Schistocerca piceifrons (assembly GCF_021461385.2). Taxonomy (NCBI): domain Eukaryota; kingdom Metazoa; phylum Arthropoda; class Insecta; order Orthoptera; family Acrididae; genus Schistocerca; species Schistocerca piceifrons. The sequence goes on along the minus strand of NC_060138.1, from coordinate 1,019,076,956 downwards.
GTGTCGGCCGATCAGTGTTTTAGCAAATAAATGCTTTTTGTGTGTGCCACACACAAAAATTATATTTGACATAGCTCAGAGCACTGATACACAGTATATTCAAGTCCTAATGTTTTTGTAAGTCCACAGTTTTGTTTAACATATTTTGTGTACTTCCTTTTGATTGATTGAAGTGCTTTAAAATAAAGTCAAACGCGCCCGGTGTAAATAAAACTTTTATTACAGTCGCGAAAGACGGAATATTTCTCAATATTACATACGACACCAATCTGGTACTTAAATTAAATGAGATGTTGTTATACAGTAAATTTTATATGAAATTTAGGTATCTTGTCCACATTTCATTCTCAACATTGTGGTAACTACAATCGAACATACGGAAAGTATACGCTATGAACTTTACCTCTGCAAACTCTTCAAAATTTCGTGCAATGGTTTACTACATTTAATGCTGCAATATAACTGCGTTGAAAATCGAAACAAAATTAAGTCATTTATGGGGGGAAGGTATCAGTCAAGAAGATGTGTCAAAATCAAATTTTTGGGCCAAATAGTTTTTGTGAAATCGAATGATAAGTGTGTCAAAGCAGTCGGAACACAATGTGTCTGCACAGGCGAGCAGTGCAGTGGTTACAAAATCGCGCACGGCGTGGAATGCGGGGAGCACGTCTCTGTAGCAGCGAAAGGTTTAATGCGGCCGTGGTGGCTTTACTTCATAAACTGCGCGCTCCCCCCTAAACGTAAGTTTGAGAACTACACTGCTACGGCGCTGCTTCTCTTGGCGCGTACAACTGGCAACGCTGCAATCTCCCACGTCTGGGCGGGCATGCACGAGCCGCCAAGATAAATGAATTGAACTATAGTGATCATGAGATTTGCAGAACTTCCATAGCAAGGGCACTCACAAGGGAACCTCCCCATTGCACCCCGCTCAGATTTAGTTATAAGTTGGCACAGTGGATATGCCTTGAAAAACTGAACAGAGATCAATCAAGAAAACAGGAAGAAGTTGTGTAGAACTATGAAAAAAATAAGTAAAATGTACAAACTGGGTAGTCCATGTGCAAGATAGGCAACATCAAGGATAGTGTGAGCTCAGGAGTGCCATTGTCCCGTGGTTGAGCAAACTTTAATTTGTGACCAAGTAAATAATTACTAAATTTCTTACATCTCCAAACTGTGACTAGAAGTTCCTTTTCTGTGATCATATAATTCTTTTCATGTTTGTCATTGTTCTATGAGAAAATCATTTGAATGATGTTCTGTGCAGTACGCACCACTGTCATCTCCCATCACACACCACCATTTTTATATTTTGTCTATATATCCTGTATGTATTCTGCTATGTGAGTTATGTACCACTACTGTCATCTCTCATCATATACCATCTTAACATAATTTTTCAAATTGACTTGTCCTGTGTCATGATGTGCTTTGCTGTACAAATTATATGATCTACAGGACCAACAATAAATTAAATCAAATTACCACATTAACTCTTTTTCTTGAAATAAATGCACAGCTAATCCTTTTGTGATGAAGCAAGCTGGGATGTTTTTACTTCCTCTCTTGTTTTGACATTTGCCTCCTTGAAATTCGTTTTTTCACTTTTAAGTAATTACCTTTAACATATGTGAGTATAATCTGCATTTTCATAAAAGAAAAAGATTGACCCTCAGTTTTAAAGAATATAACGCCAGATCTAATTTTGTGCTTAATTTTATGTATGTAATATATTTTCTAGTTAATTTTTTCTATTACTTGTTAGTATCTTTTGTTATAATGTAAAATCAATAATTGTTTCATAACTTAAATTCTATTGTTGATGTATAAACAAATATAAATTCTGTACTAATTGTAAACATTTGGAGGAACAACAAATAGTATTCTTAAAGTATCTATTTGGCTCTATTTGAAAACATGTTAGCAAAGCCAGCCCTTAATCAATTCTAAAGCAATTAAAAGTATTGTTTGCATAGCAATATTTATTAATTTCATGGTTTAAACAAATAATTCAGCTTAATGCTTCTAGTGGGAGAAACTGTTAAAAAGAAGGAAGTTTTCGATGTATTCAGTTGACTTAATGAGTTAAGTTATAATTGTAATTTCTGTAAATTCAACATTGGACAATGTGTAGTTTCAGTACCTATTATTGTGAGGATATATAAGGGTCCAGTTTTTGGTCATGAGACAATCAGTGAATGGCTGAGTTTCAGACGAGAAACCTGTGTTGGTTAGATTAACAACAATGCATCAACTTAACTGTGAAATAAGTGTAACACAATTAGGCCATGAGTTAAAACAATGACAAAGTCTGTTTCTATATGTACCTTTTTATTCTTCAAGACATGTGAACTATGTGGTTAGCCTTTTACTGCTCATAGATATTCAACAGTAAACTATTGTAGCAGAATGTGGATGGTCGCCTGAAACCTATTAATGAGACTTACTGAAAGTTAAACAATAGTGCACTGGCCATACAACAATGTATTATTGGGGAGGTTGTGAACAGTTTATTTTTTTTTATTTACGCGTCAAGTTCCGTAGGACCAAATTGAGGAGCAATCTCCAAGGTCATGGAACGTGTCAGAAATTACGACATAAAAGTAATAACAGATAAAAATTAATGTTCATGAACCTGAAAAAAGTCAGCCCATAGGTTTAAGTAAGCGCTATCAGCAGTACAATAAGAATTAGCTTAATTTTTAAATGAATTCCTTGACAGAACAGAAGGAGTGACCCATGAGGTAACTCTTCAGTTTCGATTTGAAAGCCCATGGATTACTGTTACGATTTTTGAATTTGAGTGGCAGCTTATTGAAAATGGATGCAGCAGCATACTGCACACCTTTTTGCAAAAGAGTTAAGGAAGTCCGAACCAAATGCAGGTTTGATTTCTGCTGAGTATTAACCGAGTGAAAGCTGCTTATTCTTGGGAATAAACTAATATTGGTAACAAGAAATGACAATGAGGAATATACATATTGAGAGGCCAATGTCAAAATAACCAGACTCGTGAACAGAGGTCGACAAGATGTTCATGAACTCACACCACTTATTACCTGAACTGCCCGTTTCTGAGCCAAAAATATCCTTGTAGAATGGGAAGAGTTGTCCCAAAATATAATACCATACAACATAAGTGAATGAAAATAAGCAAAGTAGACTAATTTTTGTGTCAAAGTATCACTCACTTTTGATACAGTTTGAATATAAAAATGGCAGTATTAAGTCTTTGAACAAGATCCTGAATGTGGGCTTTCCACAACAGCTTACTTTCTATCTGAACACCAAGAAATTTGAACTGTTCAGTTTCACTGATCATATGCCCGTTCTGTGAAATTAAAACGTCAGGTTTTGTTGAATTGTGTGTTAGAAACTGTAAAAACTGAATCTTACTGTGATTTAATGTTCGTTTATTTTCTACGAGTCATGAACTGAGGTCATGTATTGCACTATTTGAAACCGAGTCAATGTTGCACACAACATCCTTTACTACCAAGCTAGTGTCATCAGCAAACAGAAATATTTTAGAGTTATCCGTAATACTAGAGGGCATATCATTTATATAAATAAGGAACAGGAGCGGCCACAACACTGATCCCTGCCCCCCCCCCCTCCCCCCCCCCCCCATTTGACAGTACCCCACTCAGATCCCACATCACAGCCATTGTCAACATTGTGAATAAAGATCTTTTGCTTGCTGTTGCTAAAGTAACAGGTGAACCAATTGTGAGCTACTCCCCGTATTCTGTAATGGTCCAACTTCTGGAGCAATATTTTGTGATCAATACAATTAAATTCATGTTATTCAGACAGGGTGCGTCTAATGCTTTGGTTCCCTATTCAACATATAATCATCAGCTAAACCTATAATAATGCTACTAATTTCACTCTACATTGAACTATCACCTTTAATCTCCACATAAATCACTCCATCTAACTCATCACAGAGCAAAGCTTCATCAATATCATCATTGTCATCAGGAAAATCTCTGAAATTTATCACAAAATGCATCAGTAAGTACATCATTTTCTTTTACACAGACATCGTCATTAGCATCCATATCACCAGCTACTTCAGCAATCCTGACACTACCATTATTAATAGCATCATCGTTATCAGAACTCAAATCATTATTCATAGCATTGTCATTTAAGCACCTCCCTGCTTGAAACTTCCTGGCAGATTAAAACTGTGTGCCCGACCGAGACTCGAACTCAGGACCTTTGCCTTTCGCAGGCAAGTGCTCTACCATCTGAGCTACTGAAGCACGACTCATGCCCCGTACTCACAGCTTTACTTCTGCCAGTGTCTCGTCTCCTACCTTCCAAACTTTACAGAAGCTCTTCTGCGAATCTTGCAGAACTAGCACTCCTGAAAGAAAGGATACCACAGAGACATGGCTTAGCCACAGCCTGGGGGATGTTTCCAGAATGAGATTTTCACTCTGCAGTGGAGTGTGCGCTGATATGAAACTTCCTGGCAGATTAAAACTGTGTGCCCGACCGAGACTCAAACTCGGGACCTTTGCCTTTCACGGGCAAGTGCTCTACCAACTGAGCTACCGAAGCATGACTCACGCCCAGTACTCACAGCTTTACTTCTGCCAGTATCTCGTCTCCTACCTTCCAAACAGAGTGAAAATCTCATTCTGGAAACATCCCCCAGGCTGTGGCTAAGCGTGTCTTCGCAGTATCCTTTCTTTCAGGAGTGCTAGTTCTGCAAGGTTCGCAGAAGAGCTTCTGTAAAGTTTGGAAGGTAGGAGACGAGATACTGGCAGAAGTAAAGCTGTGAGTACTGGGCGTGAGTCGTGCTTCGGTAGCTCAGATGGTAGAGCACTTGCCCGCGAAAGGCAAAGGTCCCGAGTTTGAGTCTCGGTCGGGCACACAGTTTTAATCTGCCAGGAAGTTTCATATCAGCGCACACTCCACTGCAGAGTGAAAATCTCATTCTGGAAACATCCCCCAGGCTGTGGCTAAGCCATGTCTCCGCAGTATCCTCTCTTTCAGGAGTGCTAGTTCTGCAAGGTTCGCAGAAGAGCTTCTGTAAAGTTTGGAAGGTAGGAGACGAGATACTGGCAGAAGTAAAGCTGTGAGTACCGGGCGTGAGTCGTGCTTTGGTAGCTCAGATGGTAGAGCACTTGCTCGCGAAAGGCAAAGGTCCCGAGTTCGAGTCTCGGTTGGGCACACAGTTTTAATCTGCCAGGAAATTTCATATCAGCGCACACTCTGCTGCAGAGTGAAAATCTCATTCTGGAAACATCCCCCAGGCTGTGGCTAAGCCATGTCTCCGCAGTATCCTTTCTTTCAGGAGTGCTAGTTCTGCAAGGTTCGCAGGAGAGCTTCTGTATAGTTTGGAAGGTAGGAGACGAGGTACTGGCAGAAGTAAAGCTGTGAGTACCAGACGTGAGTCGTGCTTCGGTAGCTCAGATGGTAGAGCACTTGCCCGTGAAAGGCAAAAGTCCCGAGTTCGAGTCTCGGTTGGGCACACAGTTTTAATCTGCCAGGAAGTTTCATATCAGCGCACACTCCGCTGCAGAGTGAAAATCTCATTCTGGACCTCCCTGCTTACTCTTCACTCTCCTTTAAGCACATGACTCTTTGCTTCTACTCACCAACAGGTCCACTCAGCATTTGTGCATCAGAAAATTTATTCTTTAATCTCACACTGCCAACTCATCATAATTCACATTATTATTAACATTAATGACTACTTCATTTCTGTTTCTTGATTCGCCAAACAAATTTGTCACAATATCACTAGTAAGATATATATTTTAGGTTTCCTCTTGCTGTTCTCTTCTTGTTTCATAACTTCTAGAATATCCCCCCAGAATTCTCTACTAAATTCTATGCTATTCACTTCATGTAGTTTACTGGTGGCTCCACTCTGGTTTGTCCTAAAATTATTGTTTGCCTGATTATGCTATCTACCATCTCTTGCCTCAGATCGACAGGCCACCTGTGAGTCAAAACTTGGTTTCTCTGACTTCCTCTATTTTCAAAGTTCCTATTGCCATAGTTCCTATGATTACCATTTCCCCTTTGCCTGTTTCTTTGTTCATCACCTCTCTCTTAATCCCTGCACCTACCATTGCAGTGATTACCCCTCCTCTTACTATTATATTTATCTTGATAATTGTTTCTATCATCCCTCCTCCTATCTCTATCTGCATGATCACGATTGGAAAAATCCCATTCCTAAGAAAATGATTTTCCCCCTGTCTCTCCCTGTGTTTATCATTTTTCTCCCAAGCCATATCCAGTTTATCTACATATCTTAAAAAGTCTTCTACTGAATAATCTGAGCCATACACCAGTCCCCACTGAGCTTTATGGCTAATCACATTATAAGGGTGTCAGTTTGAATGTTTTAAACTGTTCGGCACAAAAGGTTTCCATTCTGTAATTACCATCTTTAAAACAAGATCCATTTAAAAACTCTGACTTAATTCTACATTGCTTAGTTTCTGACCAAAATTTGCTGACGAATTATCTTTCAAATGCTACAAAACTCATATCTGGAGTAATTATGTAGTTTTCCCATGACAGTTTCTCACCATATAAAAACATTTTTACAAATTTGATTTTCAAGTTATATGTTATATGGGTGGAAAAATTGTCTTTGCATTGACTCGTCTATGTTGCCCATGATATGCCTCACCATCCAAAAACTTTTTTACAAATTTGATTTTCAAGTTATCTGACATGTAGGTGGAAAAATCGTCTTTGCATTGACAGATGGAATCTACCAGATGGATTTTATTATCACTTGGAAAATTTTTGATACTAATATTACTCCAGATACTATTATTGCAAAAATTTCTAGCTACAATACTCTCTCCAACTCACCTCCTTTAGATTTTATTTTTTTAACGCTGGTAACACGTGCATCAATGCAACTTTTAACGTTGGGAAGATTGTCATTAAAAATTTTAGTTATTTCTAGTACCAAAATTTTTATCATTACTTTCAGTTTCATGAACTAGTGATTTTTTTTTGTCCTAAGCTCCACTCCCTCGATCCTGTTACTGATTTTGTGACATCCATTTCTGAAAACTTCTTTTAAACTAACCTTATTATTCTCAAACGATGGAAAATCCAGGATGGACTGTGAAAAGGAAAGTTGGTAGTGTGGGCTCAGTTGCTTGAGAGACTGCAGTCATGTGTGTGAATTGTGTCTGTGTGTGTGTGTGTGTGTGTGTGTGTGTGTGTGTGTGTGTGATGTCTAATTGCGATGAAGGCCTCACTGCTCGAAAGCTATTATTTGTGACAGTCTTTTTGTTGTGCCTATCTGCGGCTCAGCATCTCCACTATATGTTGAGTAGCAACTTTCCTTTCCACAATATTGTTACATATTATTCTCAAGCTTTTCTGTTTTTTTTTCTAATATTCACCTAACTTTGATTTTAGTTTTAGTTAAGTCTTTTTTGACTACCGTCATAACTTCTCCTTGCTTCTTCACATAATTTTCTAGCTTATCACAACTTTCCTTGAATTGTTTACTCAGTTTTTCTGATATATCTTCTATTAAACTTGCTAATCTCTCAAACAAACAATTGCTACTACTACTGTCCATGACTTCTCTCTCATCAAAGCCAAGTAAAGATGTACAGACACAACTCACTCCATGACCAACTGCTCCTTCTTAGACTTTACACTACTGTGACTCTACTCATTATTCTGCTCATCTTCCTCCTCCTCCCTCCTCCTTTCATCAACATTTTCTACACTTACATCTCCCATACTTCCCAAATATGTAAGTAATCAGAAATCTATAAAATTTAAAAAAAGTAAAATTGCAACAAAAAGTTCTTCACACAACGTACACTCACTATCACTTTGAAGAAAAGTAGGAACAGTTGTTGAAATACCTTACTGCAGATGATGATGTAGCTGCTGGCTCAGTTGTATGATGTTGTAGTTCGCTGCACTCATGGTTGAATTTGTGCATCATATTTTTGTCCAAATAGTTTTTCTTCTTTGTTAATTGTCTCCATTGTCCAAATTTTGTTTCAAATATAGATTGTCCAAAACATTTCATCAAAATATACCTGAAATTTCAAAACTATGTTAGCACTCCAGTCAAAAATTTACATTGATTCCAGCTCCTCTGCCAGATGAGAAGTTTCCCCATAAAAAGTTCTTCAGCTGGAACAAAATATTTAACCTGTTTATAAACTAAAGTTCTGGTTTAACAAACACCAACCAAGTGTGCCACATGTAGTTTTGAATTACTGTCATGTTTATTTCATAATACAGCTGTACAAATTTGGCACAGTGTGTGCCTTTTCGAATCGATTACACGTTTACTAAACCGATCTGCACAGGTGTTGCATTGATACTACAAGTTAAATTAGGTACACAATGGGTGTTCCACATGGGCATTACATATATTCTTCTACATTGACATGATTATTAAAAAATAAAATTAAAGAATTCCATGAATTTTGATTGATAACAGTATATTAAATAACAATGAATAAATCATAAAGTACAATGACATTACATACCATATGAATTTAGATACAGAGTAGTGTCATTCACAGTGGAAATAGATGCATTAATATAATAATACATATTACATTTCAGTGAATTATTCATAAAATATAGAACATAAATTCTTCCTAGAATGTTTCCTATCTTTAATAAAAATGTGCTTCATATTAGTGAAATAATCTGTTCAAAATTGAGTCTGGAAGATAGGATATGTTTTTTAATTATGTAGCTATACAGGTATTGTAACAGAATTCTGTTCTTTGTTTTTTGAACCACATTAGTTTTAAACCCTGTATCATCAGCAATGATTATAACTGAATTTCACTGATTTTAATTACTTTCAAAGCAGCTCTGTTTTAACCCTCAAGTGAGTGTGCCTGTGTATAAAGTACTCTAGTCAGAAATATAATTTTGTGCAGTTTCACTGTCGCTGTATAACTGCAAGCTGGTAGCTATACCTTCGTTATTGCTTCAGTTAATACATTCTTTATATGTGCACAAAATGCACCACATGCCCACTAATTTTGTAAAAAATGGCTCACCCAGTTGAGGTTTAAATGCGTTGTTAACAACAATGATGGTAACAGAATTATAGCAACAGTAAGAGAATAGAATGTTTTTAAACATTCCTATCAATTACAGTGTCTACTTGAGGTATAATGAATACCTTGTGTAGTTTTATTTCATGATCACAGTCCCAAAGTATAGTACAAGTGATATTGCCCATATCTGGCTATGTTTAGGGTTGTTGTTGATGTGCTGTTATCTTTTCAATTAAATAATGTGAATGAGAAATTGCTTGTTACAAACGTTAAAGAGACAGCAAGGTCCTAGCTGTTACAGTTCAGTATGTTATGAAAAGGACAGATTGCTAATCAGCATAAAGATGACACTTTGAGCATGATGAAAAGACTGTTAAAAATAAGCTTTTAGCCCAAGCCTTCTACAGGAAAGAGAAATGCACATACATTCACACACACAAGCACACCTCACATACACATGACAACTACCTCTGGCCACTCCAGCAGATAGTCTGGATGGAATGGCTGGAGGTAGCAGTAACGTGTGTGAGGTGCACGTGCTTGTGTGATTACTCAGTGTATCATCTTTATGTCGAATAACAATTTATACTTTGTATAATATTGTTGACATTCCAACATGGAATTTCCATTGTTAGAAATACTAGATGTTTACATCTTTCAAAAATTTAAGTGTTAAGACGTATTTTCTGAAACTATTTGTGTGGAGTATAGTATTATACTGAACTCAAATGTGGATGATATGTGGTACAGAAATTTTTGAAGACTTGTCTACAAAGAATGCTGGGGATTAGATGCATAGAGCAGGTAAATAATGAAAAGGCACTGAATCAGACTGGAGAGAAAAGAAATTTATGGCATAATTTTATTACAGGAAGAGACAAATTCAGAAGACACATCCTGTGACTTCAGGTAATAGTTAATTTGGAAAGAACTGTAAGTGGCAAAAATCCTAGATGGATGCCAAGGCTTAACTGCAGCAATTATGTTCAGATGAATGTAGTTGTAGAACTTAAGTAGAGATGAATAGAGCTGTTTGGGTTAGTGGAGCTTGGAGATCTGCATAAAACCAGTTTTCCAGATCATATTATTATATCCAAAATTTCATATAAGTGACTGTAGCTTTAACTGATGCTGAAATTTGTAAATCACTTTTGTTCCTCCACATATTTGGACAAAAGTATAAAGCTGCATGCTTGTGTCCATGTACTGTATATGATTACATCAGTCTCTTGGACTAATTTTACTCTTACATCTGTAAAACACACCCCATCATTGTTTCTACAGAGTATTTTTGTTTTCAGTTTTATGTTCATTCTGAAATTTAGCTTTACAAATTTTAATACTATTTTTTGTTTTCTTTCAATAGACTCTGTTAATATCATAGTATTCTCTAATATTTGTGTCATTCACAAACCTCTCAAATTGAATAAACATCAAATTAAATAAGTAAAATTCCATTCTTAAGGTGTATGGTGAAAGAGAGAACACTGAGAATGTCACAAAGGCTAAAATATTTGGACTTGATGAATGTGATGTGGATCATAGACATTGTCAACAGACATTGTCTACTGGACGAACATATCGCTGCGGGGCTCTTTCAGCAGCCAAACAGGAGCCTCAAACAGCTCCTGTAAAACTTGCTGTTGCTGGTTTTGATCTTCACTGTGTAATGAAGGGGAAGACAATTGATAGTGCAGGTGCTCTTTTGACTCCTGCAAGTTCTAAGCATTATTACCCAGTATCAGCAGGTGAGATCACATCCACAGTTTGTTACATACTTTTCTATTTTTGGCACTTACTGCTCATGTATTTTCTTCCCTGTAATAATTGCTCACATGTCAAAATATTTCTGTAATGACTAAAAGTATTTTTTTCAAGCTGCAAATACTGTATTCAGTTTGTTCAGGTTTTTCCATTCTCCTCACAAATGAATGTGAATGTACAGGCAAAGCTGAAAACTCTGCAAGGTTAGTTACCAAACAGATCACAAAAAGGCTACAAAATTAAACTGCTATCAAATAAAGCTATCATATATTTTTGCTTACCACACAGTAGATAACATAAACAATTATATACCCTGCTATCCCTCCCCCTCACCACCCCATCCTCCTCCATACTCACACCCAGTTGCCTCTCCCATCACTCACTGCTGCAGCTGCTCACAGTGTGGCTTCAGATGTCAGAGGCTGCAGTCATGTGTGTGTGAGTTGCATTTGCTTGAGGTGTGTGTGTGTGTGTTTGTCATCAGTTTGTGACAAAGCCCTTGTTGGCCAAAAGCTTATTTTGTGACAGCCTTTTTGTTGTGCCTATCTGCGACTCAGCATCTCCACCATATGGAGAGCAGGAACTATCATTTTCATGACAGTGAAAAAATAATATAAACTTATACAAAGTCTAGCTTTTGTAACAAGAGGATTATCATCTGAAAAAAGAAGGGAGTCAATGGAAGCAGTATTACTTGAAGATTCAAATTGTGCACTTCACAATTACTCACACAGATCTTTGCCTTTTACTACCAATACCCTATCATGTCAGGTTATGAGACATATCCAGATAGCTCAAGTGATATCACACTGTGTGTGAATGGCACAGGTTCCAGCTTAGCTTCCAATCTGGAACATACACAGCTATCCAATAAAAAAGCAACACCAGAAAGGATGTTTGTCGTTTCTGGCACAGAGCGCCCTATCTTTGACTCTGACCTCTTTGAACTCTTTTTGTTCTATGTCTCTTGGCACACAACTTGTTTACTTCCATGTTTGTTCTTCTTGCCTCAGTGTCTAATAAAATCATTTATGGTATTTAAATCCAGCCTTATGTGACAAACCACAGTGTTTAGGACGGGTGGTAGGGACAGAGCATTGAGTGACATTATACTGAGTGCACTATCCGAAAATTACCTCGAGCAATTAAACAGAGAACTGACTCGTGGAGATAACATCTTGGACCTACTGATAACAAACAGACCCGAACTTTTCGACTCTGTAAGTGCAGAACAGGGAATCAGTTATCATAAGTCCATTGCAACATCCCTGAATATGCAAGTTAATAGGAATATAAAAAAAGGGAGGAAGGTTTATCTGTTTAGCAAGAGTAATAGAAGGCAGATTTCAGACTACCTAACAGATCAAAACGAAAATTTCTGTTCCGACACTGACAATGTTGAGTGTTTATGGAAAAAGTTCAAGGCAATCGTAAAATGCGTTTTAGACAGGTACGTGTCGAGTAAAACTGTGAGGGACGGGAAAAACCCACCGTGGTTCAACAACAAAGTTAGGAAACTACTGCGAAAGCAAAGAGAGCTTCACTCCAAGTTTAAATGCAGCCAAAACCTCTCAGACAAACAGAAGCTAAACGATGTCAAAGTTAGCGTAAGGAGGGCTATGCGTGAAGCGTTCAGTGAATTCGAAAGCAAAATTCTATGTACCGACTTGACAGAAAATCCTAGGAAGTTCGGGTCTTACGATAAATCAGTAAGTGGCTCAAAACAGCATATCCAGACACTCCGGGATGATGATGGCACCGCAAGTCTCTAGAGGAACGGAAGGTTCCAAATGATTGGAAAAGAGCACAGGTAGTCCCAGTCGTCAAGAAGGGTTGTCAAGCAGATGCGCAAAACTATAGACCTATATCTCTGACGTCGATCTGTTGTAGAATTTTAGAACATGTTTTTTGCTCACGTATCATGTCATTTTTGGAAACCCAGAATCTACTCTGTAGGAATCAACATGGATTCCGGAAACAGCGATCGTATGAGACCCAACTCTTTTTATTTGTTCATGAGACCCAGAAAATATTAGATACAGGCTCCCACGTAGATGCTATTTTCCTTGACTTCCAGAAGGCATTTGATACAGTTCCGCACTGTCGCCTGATAAACAGAGTAAGAGCCTACAGAATATCAGACCAGCTGTGTGGCTGGATTGAAGAGTTTTTAGCAAACAGAACACAGCATGTTGTTATCAATGGAGAGACGTCTACAGATGTTAAGGTAACCTCTGGCGTGCCACAGGGGAGTGTTATGGGACCATTGCTTTTCACAATATATATAAATGACCTAGTAGATAGTGTCGGAATTCCATGCAGCTTTTCGCGGATGATGCTGTAGTATACAGAGAAGTTGCAGCATTACAAAATTGTAGCAAAATGCAGGAAGATCTGCAGCGCATAGGCACTTTGTGCAGGGAGTGGCAACTGACCCTTAACATAGATAAATGCAATGTATTGCAAATACATAGAAAGAAGGATCGTTTATTGTATGATTATATGATAGCGGAACAAACACTGGTAGCAGTTACTTCTGTAAAATATCTGGGAGTATGCATGCGGAACGATTTGAAGTGGAATGATCACATAAAATTAATTGTTGGTAAGGTGGGTACCAGGTTGAGATTCATTGGGAGAGTCCTTAGAAAATGTAGTCCATCAACAAAGGAGGTGGCTTACAAACCACTCGTTCGACCTATACTTGAGTATTGCTCATCAGTGTGGGATCCATACCAGATTGGGTTGACGGAGGAGATAGAGTAGATCCAAAGAAGAGCGGCGCGTTTCGCCACAGGGTTATTTGGTAACCGTGATAGCGTTACGGAGATGTTTAGCAAACTCAAGTGGCAGACTCTGGAAGAGAGGCGCTCTGCATCGCGGTGTAGCTTGCTCTCCAGGTTTCTAGAGGGTGCGCTTCTGGATGAGGTATCGAATATATTGCTTCCCCCTACTTATACCTCCCGAGGAGATCACAAATGTAAAATTAGAGAGATTCGAGCATGCACAGAGGCTTTCAGACAGTCATTCTTCCCATGAACCATATGCGACTGGAACAGAAAAGGGTGGCTTGCGGAGCATAAATGTAGATGTAGATGTAGATGGTGACCCCGACATCATTGTCGTGTGATTGCAAGTTATTTTGTGCTTTTTTTCATCATTAACAAACTTTGTGTGCCTGCCCACATTTTTCTCACCACAATGAATTACCAGTGTATCTCTGTGCTAGTGCTACACACCTTATTAATTGTGCTTGTGACCCCAAGTGGTCAAGTGTACCTAATGCGCGTTTGGTTAAAACTGAAGAATTATTTACACCCGGCCATGCCTTAATGGGCTCCACATGGCCACTGTCTAGTGCAGCAGCACCAAAATGGCCACAACATGGACATCATGCACAATCATCGACTTCAAGATGTTGTGGTTTACAAATCATCTTTGCAGTTACCTTCAGTTTTGTTTGATGCACAGACGTAGTTCCAGAACTGTGATTTGAACATTTCTACACACGGGATAGCAAATTCTTATATGCCTAGTGTGGCAGCATGCCCCCCTCCCCCCACACAACGTCACGGCAATGCCGGTTGCCTCGACTGCACCGGTTTCTGTGACCAATTGCATAGTGGTTGCACCACGACCACCTTCCACGCATTTTCATAACGGCACCACCCGTTCTGCCCATGCTGGTTTCCATGTTAGCCCCCCGTGGATGTGCTGCAGCTGCCTTCTGCCCAGTGTTGCAATGGAACTGGCCATTATATCCATGCCATGCTTTTTGTCGGGCTTGCAGTTTGGACACACCATGCTGAATTTTGAACCCGCCCTCTCCACACCATGTGCTGCATGCAATCCCCCCCACACAGATCTTGGGTGATGTACTGGTCACCACTACTGCTATCCCAGTGTCAGAGGCGTCTTGCTCTGCTCTCCATCTGCCGGTGCTGCCTCAACATGTGTTACCCAGCAGGTTTCTCAAGCTACCTGCTTTACAAAAAGATAACCCTAAGATGTGGTTCGCATTAGTGGATCACCTACTGGACATTCATGGCATTTCAGATGATGATGCACATTTTGCCTGCCTAGTGAGTCACCTCCACACCTGTCCAGACCTCATCAGCGATTTGCTTCTCTCACCACCTACCTCACACAAGTATTCGATGGCAAGAGCACTGCTCATTGAGTGCCTTTCTCACCCTCCAGTGGAGGCTTTCCACCACATTATTCACAACAAGCATCTCGACGACCACACTCCTTTATAGCTTTGGTGGCGCCTACGTGCATTAATTGATGATCAAGTATTACCTGACGCAGCACTTTGGTCATTGTGAATGGTCAAAATGTCTTTGGATTTACAACTTCGTCAACTGTCTCATGTTGCTGACTCACTCACGGTTTGTTTAATGGATGGCAGATCAAGCTTACACTATCATTTGTCACCGACACCATCTGTCATGGACGACATCTCCATCACCCTCAGTTGGCACACCTGCACCTTTGATTCTGCACCCTGCCAGCAGAGGCCAGCGCGCTCACCGCAGCACCTCAGCTGCCAGCCAGGAGCTGCCACCTAGTGGCCTACAGGAGGTACTGCCTGCGGCCTCCTGACAGCCGCCAGTCTCACCTGAGCAGCAGCCTGATTGGCTACCGGCCCCAGCACAGACAGCTGCGGACCCCTCCCACTCCACACCACCTCACCTACTGGCCTACCTGCTGTGCTGGTACCATGCTACTTATGGAGACACCACTCACAACTAACGTGAACCTTGTGTCTACCCGAATGATTCTGGCGGACAAGTTTAGGTGCCATGTCCTGCAACATTCCTTCATGGCACCTACCACCTGACGCTGCTCCACTCACTTCAGCAGCATGACGGCTCTACGCCACTGACTTGTCATCAGGCACTCGCTTTCTTGTTGACACGCCTCTTGCTGGACTCCCTTCATGAGTATCGGCCATCAGTAACAGCACTTGTAATAGGATTTGCAACATATACGTCCCACCTTTACTTTATAAGGCCAGGCACCTTAACGCTTGCAAATTGTTGCATGCAAAAGAAATTGTTCAGGATTTCTAGGCTTTGGGCGTGCTCCAACCCTCCAATAGCAACTGGTCTTCACCCATTCACCTTGTTCCTAAAAAGGATGGCTCCTGTGCAGGGATTATAGGTCTCTTAATGCTTGCACAATTATCAGTAACTACCCCATTCCTCATATCCAGAATTTCACACAGTTTCTTCATGGTTGTAGGTTTTGCTCTGTGTTAGATTGTTCCAAGGTGTACCATCAAATCCCTATGCATCTACCATATATTCTAAATGGGGCCATCATCACACTCTTTGGCCTATTTGAATACTGTTACATGCCTTATGGATTGAGAAATGCTGCACAGACATGGCAGCGGTTCATTGTTTCCATTTTGCTACCTCTGCCATTTCCTTATGCTTACTTAGATGATATATTGATCTTTTCCTCCTTTGCTGACGAGCATCAAATTCACCTCAATGCTGTCCATTCAGCCCTCAATGCAAATGGCGTAGTGATCAACCCTGATAAATCCCAACTCTGTTCCACCTCTGTTCCTTTCCTAGGCCAGTCTCTGTCCGACAATTTCTCATGTCAAATCCACACCCGATCTTCCTCTTCCTGAGGATTATGCTCAGTCCCATTGTTTTCTGGGTATGGTAAACTTTTACCGCCGCCATATTCCTGAAGTGGCCTCCATACAAATCGCCCTCACGGACGCCCTCTCTGGCAGAAACACCATGGGGAAACGAAAGTTGGACTGGACCAGACCATCCTCGACACATTAGTTACAAAACTGCCCTTGCAAAAGCTCTTACACTCACCCACCCTCATCCTGTGGCCCATGTTTTGATCATAAGTGATGCCAGTTGTGGTGGGGCAGGGTTTGTCGTCGTTTCTCATTCATACACTCTCTCTCATTCATTGTCCACCTACCTCAGTATGGCTTCCTTATGACATCCCTTCACTCTGCAGTAACAGATACTTACTAGGCCATGTAACACAGTATTGATGAAGCCATGACCTAATACCTACCACACAGAGGCCACATAACCTAAGTTGCAAATCAGTTCCTGTAAGCTCATTTTTTTAACAAATTTCGGGAGGGAGGGGAGGGGATTAATGCAGTTTACCTGCAGTAAGCTTTCGGAAATTTTAGTACACTGGTTTTTGTTCTTAAGGATGCACATAAATTTGCTCTCAAGTCCAAATTCTATTTTTAGCTGCTCTACTATTCCCATCTCACAGTCTGAAGTGATTAATGTTTGATCTGACAGTTACTGATTCACTACTATAGCGAGTTAAAACTTTGGTCATACCATTGGTCTTCAAAGTTAGAAGTGCTCACCCAAGTATTCCATAAAGAACACGGAATATGCTGCGTGGAATTTCACTAAGACTAAAATACCACACGCTCATAACACATCAATTTGTAACTTAAACTGCCTGAGTCACGACACTTCCTAACAGCAATGAATTCAACAGTTCTTCATTTTACAAGTTATTTTCTTGGCGACATTTAGCATGATGTTACACATATGAAGGTTGGCTAGCAACACTCTCGATGCTACCCCACTCCATGCCTATCTAACTTTCTGCATGTGGGAACAGCTTGATTCTGATTGGCTAATGGTTTGAATGACCTATCAGAATGATCTTTCTAGATCATTCTTGTGGCAAAACTTGCCTCAGCTAATCACTAATCAGAAAATCATTTATGTTATTCCAATGCCAATTTCTAATATAATAATTAATAAAATATACCAAAGTACAAAATAAGCTTTAAATTAATTTAGAAACGTATTCCACTTCTGACTACTATTCTGGCTGCTCTCTTACAAAAGCACACATCAACATACGTCATCAGCTTCGTGGTTGCACCACAATTTTCCCACGATTCAATTTCATAAGTTTTTACATAAAATAGTATTAAGCTTTTATGTATGTCCCACAGACATTCTCTCATTCATTCCCATGCATCCACACAACAAAATAATAAGCAAATAATAATTTTGAATGATTCTTTTACACTATGAAATGCAGAGTAATTTAGGTTTTGAAGAGACAAATTCCAATTAAGTGATTTTATACTCTGAGAACTCTGGTTATGACTTTAGATGATAATAAAAGAAAAACTGCAATTGTTCCTAACTGAGTTTTGAAACATAAGTGTCAGTTTTTCGATATGTAAGTAATTTTCTCAATCTCTGGAACTATGAGAGATAAAAGTCTGACATTTTTACAGGATCCTTTTCTTAATAACAAAAGATACTGTACCAAGTTTGAACAAAATCGGTTGATAATTACTGTGGTTTATTCAGATTCGTAGGGGGTATGTATTTACGTTCCTACTAGATGGTACTGGAGACCGTTCTCACAGCTGATCGTGTCAGCTGCGCTGTGAGTCATAGCGAAGACACAATCCTGCAGTCACTGGGCTACATAGCTACATGCTTTACTGCAATGAATCTTACCTTTTAATAACTTGCTACATTATACAGTGACTCAACAGTGGGTGCTATTTTATAACAGCACACCACAGACTCAATCCAACCGCTCCGCTTCTTTTCAAAGAAATTGACTAAGATTCAGTGTAAGTAGTCAGCTTTTGACCGTAAGCTCTTCACTGTGTATGAGGTGATTACACACTTCTGCAGTGACCTGGAGGGGTGACCTTTCATGATCTACTCAGATCACATGCCTCTCACAGATGCTATTTGTAACTCAGCTAAAGACCTTCCACTGAGGCATTTCTGCCATTTGGACATCTGCCAGCACACTTCCGATGCATGCTATATCCGTGGTACAGAAAATGTTGTGGCAGACCACCCATCCCACATCTGCATGCTAACTGCACCATTGAATCTGGAAGAGCTGTCCCGACATCAGGCCAAAGACGATGATATACAGCGATTAATTTTGGACAACAAGTCATCGCTCTCTGTCCAACCCCATATCCTACATGGGTCAACAATCCCTGTCCTTTGCAACATCTTTACGGGCACTCCCCACCCCCTGGTCCCCACCACCCTTTGTCATGGGGTCTTTACTGCTTTGCACAACTTGTCTCACCCTGGAACATGAGCCACAATGAGGATGGTTCCTGAGAGCTTTGTTTGGCCCGGCGTGAAGCACAACTGCCACACTTGGTCCCACGTGTGCATACCATTCCTGTGTAGTAAGGTTGGCAGGCATGCTCATCATCCATTAGGCAAGTTAGATGTTCCAAGAGGGCGCCTTCGGCACATCCACATCGACATTGTTGGTCCCCTCCCCCATTCTGAGGGGTACAGATACATCTTATCAATCATCGATGACATAACCCACTGGGTTGAGGCAGTCCCTCTTGTTGACATCACAGCTGAGACTGTCGCTTATTCATTTTTCTCAGTGTGAATTGCTTGTTTCCGCTGTCCCCTGTCTCCCACGACTGACCAGGGATGACAGTTTGAGTCCATTCACTTTGCATGACTGTGCGAACTCAGTGTTGCTAAATTCCACACCATGGCTTACCTCCTGTAGACCACCTGCAGGCAAACAACCTGGTTAAACAGTGGCATCACACTCTCAAGGCCACAGCGGCTTATGGTCTGAGGCCCTCCCTTGGGTCGTGCTGGGCATTCGCTCAGCACATAAAGAAGACTGGAACACATTGCTCGCTCAGATTCTGTATGGTGAACCCCTCCTCTTTCCAGCAGAGTTCATGGAGGATACACCATTGGCCGATACTATGGATCTTCTGGGGCTCTGGTTTTACAGGTTTGTGCACATGTCGTATGCCTCTGCACCCCCCCCCCCCCCCCCCCTGCCACACCCTCACTCCACCACGCCTGTGTTCGTCCACATTCACATGTGACTTTGTGATGCTGCACAATGACTCTGTGCAAGCAGCCATGTAACCACCTTATTTGGGCCCTCACCAAGTGTTACGTTGGGGTGTAAACACATTTGTAATTCATCTACATGGATGACCACAGTCCCTGTCTGTTAATTGCCTTAAACTGGCATGGTCACCCTCCGACCTACATTCTGACACTTCCAACTGCTTCCTGTCACTGCCACTCTGCTTCTTGAAGCCACCAACCTGCCTTCAACCGATGTCTCTCGACCTATGCAGCAGTTGGCCACACAGGACCCTTGCAGCACAGTTTCTGACGAGCCTGCTTCTCGTGCCGGCTGCCATCTAAAACCACCATGCTGGCATGATGATTACAAATTCGAGATTCAAGAGATCAAGCTTCCATCTGCCATGCTCCACCACACTTCTGTGGAGGTGAGGGAGGGGTGGCGGGGGTGCTCTGTGGCATCTCTGGCGCAGAGTGCCCTGTCTTTGACTCTGACGTTTTTGTTCTACGTCTCTCGGCATGCAACTTGTTTAGTGCCATGTTTGTTCTTCTCGCCTCGGTGTGTAATAAATGCATTTACAATATTTAAAGTGTGTTATTACTGCCCAGTCTTACATGATAACCCACAGATAGTAAATAAAAAAAGTTTACTTATTGTGAGTGTAGAGTAATGTAACAAGAATACAGGACTGCAATTGTAGCTGATTTGAAGAGATGCAGTATAGCAATCTACCACAGTTTACAGCAACAAAGGCTGTAAGTAGTCTGGAAACAGAGTCAAACTGAATGTCATGACAGGTGCAAACCAGGGTATCTCCCACGGACGGCAATTTCAGGTGGCACCAAGTTCATATCTTTGAAGGAAAAACTCTTGTCTCACAAAGCACACATTGGTATATTGATTATTCATATGATTTTGAAATGCATCCCAGTTTGTTTCTAATCACTTTGAACACTTTCTAAGTTGATTTCTAAATGAATCGTAATTTGATTTTGGAATACATGCATAGTGTACATGATGTCTCTGTCAGGGGAATCCCCATTGCATCTAGAAATAAAAAACTTTCTTGCAGATAAAAGCGGATAGGGCTACTAGATCAAAGCCAAATAAACCCAAATGGGTGAAAGTTAATCGCTGTTTGTTTATGTGGTTGACTTGGTATGCAAAGGGCCAGTGGTGTTATAATTATTAGTAACATCCATAGATTCAATCTAACAGAGTGGACATAAATGGCTAACAGGAATAACAGGTAAGGAAGATTACATATTATCATCTCGGTGTATCCAAGAAAGTGAAATTTTAACAGAAAGTTTTTGCCAGAATGCTATGTTACTAAGGAGCAGTTGTACTGTCCCCTGTTAGCAGCTGCTTAAGTTCTATTCTTGGAAAAATGCAGAAAACACTTTGTACAAACATGTAATAACCACCTAGTCAGAGAATAAATATGGGATAAATGAAATGGTGATTATGACTGGCTTAGGAAAGTTAACTGGAGAATAAGTTTTGACAATGACTGGAATAGTTACAGAATTTGTGATGACAAGTTTGTTTGTTAGAATGGGGAAGGAGAAGGAAAGGGGACACCAGATAAATTATTTGGAACAATATGACAGTTCCAAATTTATATAAAAATTTCATTCTACTACTTTGCAGTTGCCAATGTGAGAAGCAGGAATGTATGAATGGAATGTGAAACTATTTCCTAACATAAAACATTTTGCTTGAAGTAGGTCTAATAGGCATTTGATATTGGTACATTGTGAATTACATTCAGTCATGTTATTTGTGTAAATGAGGTGCATAAAAATAATCCTTTGTGCCAAAACAGTATCACTTATTTGGCATGTGTTACAATTCCTGCAATATTAGAAAGACCTTCTTCAACTCATCTAGTAGACAGTGACAAAACAGATGTAACCAATTTGAGAAACCACACCAGCCTTGGGTACTATTCCCATTAACATCTTTTTCAGTATTAGATGATGACATTTAGATTTTTCATGTAGCAAAACATTTGGCAAATTTTGATGAGGTAATAGACTCTTCTGTGAAAAGGAAATCACATCATGTAAAGCTGTAGCAAGACTAGAGAGAAAAAAATTCTGGGACCTAAGGATTGAAGGAATGTGACTGTCTTGCTTGTCTCTTGTTTTAACTGGTTTTATGTTTCCTATAGGGGGACAGGATGTCAAACCAGCTGACTGGGAGCAAGAGAGGCACCACAGGGCATTTTAATTTCCACTGTCTTGAATATAGGCTTGATGGCTTCCATTACAAAATATACACATTTGACTTCCACCGAGTGAAGTACAGTTATGCCACCGAGTGAAGTACAGTTATGTGCAAAAGAGGACTGCTGCATGAAGAGGCGTGTCACTGCACTTTTGCACACTTAAGACCAAATACCATGTCTTACACTTCCTCGAACACTTTTGTTTATATATCAAACTCTTCAGAACGATGTGCACTACAAATTGAACATATTTTTGCAATATCGATTTTTTTTATTTATTTATTTATTTTAATTTTTTAATTCCTATCTCAAACGATTGATGGGAGGGGTGCACCAATAAGCTTTTGCCGCAGTTCGGAAATATCACAGATCTGAGGCTGTAGTCACATGGGGCCATTGAGATCCTGCATGGCAGTGAGTATGTGGTATCCTGAAAACATTGATTCCATACTCACATTGAGCTGTGGGACACTAATAAACATTGGCAGCAATATCATAGAACAATAAATCTCTATTGTGATAGGACACAGTTCTGTTGCTTTTGAATTCTGACAAATGTTAGTAATCATTTTAAGTTCTTACACAAGGCCTAAAGTGATCTTCTCACAAATAGCTGACTTTTAAGTACAGTGTCTGATTGATGAACCCTCTTTGTAATCTTGCCTTATTTACAGGATGTAGATGGTGATACTCCTAACTACATTGTGCAGGTATGCTGAAATACTGATCATTTGCTTATCCTAACATGTAGTACACTTCATGCTAATTTCAGTTTTTCTGCATACAGCCTTCATGATGTTTCAATTTTAATGGCTGGTTTGCTGATGACTCGGGCTTTTGACTGAAATTGTCAGAGGCCATCATGCTTGGCATGAGTTCAGCTATGCTCATTCTGACACTGCTCTAGAAAAATGAGTAGTAGAAGATTACTTTCTTTGTTCTAAAAGCTCTTTAAGACATCAAAGCTGCTTTGTTGTCACTTCCAAGTTCGCACTCTGCAAGTTGCAGTTCCTATAATAATATAATTTGTCAGCAGAATTAAAAAGGCCTGATATCAGTTCATGTGATCCTCATGGTTTATTCAGGCATCTGATTCCACATATAACTGAAGGTGATGGACATTACACCGTAGCTGCACCAATATTGTGCAACACAAGTCATAAGTAAGCTTCTCAAAAACACACTGGCTTCTTAATACATACAAACAGCGGTATTTCTGGCATGTTAGCGCCAAGAAGGGTGCACTGAGTCCATAGTCAGTATGGTGTTTACATTTTAATTGCAAAACACATATTAACAGTTTTCATGTAATTATAATACTTCTAAAAAAGGAGCAAAACATATGAAAACAAAAAAATGTAACAATACTAGAGAAGGAAAGTTGCTACTGACCATATAGTAGAGATTCTGAGTCACGAAAGGCACAACAAAAAGATTCACACAATTATAGCTTTTGGCCATTAAGGCCACACACACACTCAAATGCAACATGCACACATGTCTGCAGTCTAAGAGAACTGAAACCACACTGCGAGCAGCAGCACCAGTGCGTGATGGGAGTGGTGACTGGGTGGGGGTAAGGAGGAGGCTGGGGCGGGGAGGGGTAGGGATACTATGGTTGGAGTGTTGCAGTTTAGAAGGAGGGCAGGAGAGAAGGTGCGGAGGGGGGAGGGGTAAGTAGTGGAAAGGAGAAAAATAAAAATAAATTAAAAGACTGGGTGTGGCAGTTGGCAGTGAAATGACGGCTGTGTAGTGCTGGAATGGAAACAGGGAGGGGGCTGGATGGGTGAGGACAGTGACTAACAAAGGTTGAGACCAGGAGGGTTAAGGAAACATAGGATTTATTGCAGGGAAAGTTCCCACCTGCACAATTCAGAACAGCTGGTGTTGGTGGGAAGGATCTGTATGGCACAGGCTGTGAAGCAGTCATTGAGATGGGGATATCATGTTCGTCAGCGTGTTCAGCAACAGCACCCTGTTTTTTGGCCACAGTTTGTCGGTGGCTGTTCATGTGGACAGACATCTTGTTGGTGTCATGCCTACGTAGAATGCAGCACAGTGGTTGCAGCTTAGCTTGTAAATCACGTGACTGGTTTCACAGGTAGCCCTGCCTTTGATGGGATAGGTGATGTTAGTGACCGGACTGGAGTAGGTGGTGGTAGGAGGATGTATGAGACAGGTCTTGCATTTACATCTATTACAGGGATATGAGCCATGAGGTAAGGGATTGTGAGCATGGGTTGTGTAAGGATGGATGAGTATATTGTGTAGGTTCGGTGGAAGGCAGAATACTACTGTAGAGGGGTGGGAAGGGTAACAGGCAGGACATTTCTCATTTCAGGGCACGACGAGAGATAATCGAAACCCTGGCAGAGAATGTAATTCAGTTGCTCCAGTCCCAAGTGGTACTGAGTTACAAGGGGAATGCTCCTTTGTGGCTGGACGAATCATCATTGATGTTTCACTTTACCTCACCTCACTGCATCTCACAAATCGGATGCCTCACTCTGTCTTTCTTCCTTCCTCTCTCTCTCTCTCTCTCTCTCTCTCTCTCTCTCTCTCTCTCTCTCCCTCCCTCCCTTTCTCCTTTTTAACACATTTTATTTATTTAATCCATTTTTGAGTTCCATCAATCCTTGATGTGAGTGTATTACTAGAATGTTGAATGTGTCTGATTATTACAGTAATAACCATGTTTAAATGGTCATGATAGTTACAATCTAAATCACATATAAACAGATATATGAGGTTCAAGTGTCCAAATAACAACACAGATTATAGTAGTAATGATGCTTACACAAACAAATTGTAAGACGTACATTCTAAAATATACAAAAAGCATTCTGTCAACAATTGACGTACCAATGCTACGTACAAGTTCCATTCTGGGACATTTGCAATTTCGCGCCAGTGATGTATTGGAGGGAAAAGTTGTTGACAACCCTGAACACATCTGTGTTTAATGTGTAACTGCCTGAAGTTTAATTGTTGTACATCTGTTAGCTATTGTCCAATGCTGTATTGCCTAGAATGTTGTGATGCACAGTTCGTTAAGAGGAGCATCATTTCTGCATTAAATTTTGTGTGAAACTCAAGAAAATCTTTACCAAGACACACAAAATGATGCAGGAAGCCTACGGTGATGAGTGATTAAGTTGTACTCAGTGTTACAAATGGTTAACACTGTTTAAAAATGGCCTGGCAGAAGCTAAAGATGGCCCTTGTTCAGGACACCATTTGACATATATTGACAATGCTCATGTCAGGAACGTAAACAAAGTTGTGTATGCCAATCAAAGACTGACTGTCCTAGAGATTGCAGAAGAATATAATATTTCAATTGGACCATGTCATGAAATACTGACACAGCACTTTGGAATGCATTGTATTGCACCATGTTTATCCCAAGGTTCATGAGTCAAGACCAGAAAGACCTTCACCTTGCAGTCTATGAAGAGCCTTTGGATTGCAGAAATGAGAATTACATGTTCTTTAAGAGAACCATACCTGGTGATGAGATGTGGGTCTATGGTTATGATGTTGAGACCAAGGTTCAAACTTCACAGTGGGTTAAGAAATGTTCTCCAAAATCAAAAACAGCTTGTCAAGTCAGGTAAAATGTCAAAACCATGCTGATAGTTTTATTTGACCTTGAAGGATTAGTTGATCATGAATTCACGCCCCAAGTACAAAAACCCAAATTGTTAATCAGTGTACTATCAAGACATGTTGTGATGCCTGTTTGTATGTGACTATTGCACAAAAAACGAAATCACCGTGCTGCCTCATCCTCCATACTCTGCAGACATGGGCCACGCAAACTCTCTCTCTCTCTTTTTAATAATTAACCTACTGAAAGGACGGAGATTTGCAATGCTAGATTAGATAAAAGGAAATTCGCGAATGGCATACTGAGACTGCTTCCAGATGTGGAAACGGCATTGAGAGTGGTGCATTAATTGTGGTGGACAGTATTTCAAAAGTAACCATGCACAATAAGTAAAAGGTAAGCATACTGTTTGAATAAATTTCTGCAAGAGCATTTAGGTTGCACTCTAGCTATAATTCTGATGACACTCTTCTGTGCAATAAATACTTTATTTGTTCATGACTGATTTTCTCAGACACAATGACATTTGTCATAAATGAATGAAGATTTCCAGAGTAAGCAGTTGTGATTGGTTCTAAGCCACAAACAGATGAAACTGAACAAATGGCAAATGCTGCCAAATTCAGTCTCTTACATAGTTCGATGATGTGAAGTGACCAGTTTACACTGTACATTAAATTTATTTGCAGTTGCTAATATGGACAACCATCAACTGGTGAATGGAATAACAACAATGAAGATTTGTGCTGGACTGAGACTCAAACCTGGATTCCTCACTTATTGCAAGCTGTCGCCTTAGTGTTTGGCTATCTGTGCATGACTCAAGGCCTGACCCAAACTTCCATATATCATCAAACATGTTCAATAACCTGTACTCATACAACTACAGTGTATATTCCCATAGAGATGAAACATTTTATTGAAAGTTGATTGTCCAGTGTTATTCTGAATTAAACGCAAAGTTCCTTTGGACATTCTGACTGTTACCACCCTCTTGTTGCCCAAAGTTGGTTTATTAATTTTTGAAGTAAGTTAGTAATTTGGGCAGCTGGTACACTGATATAGTGACACACTGCAGCAAGAGATAGTGACAGTTGAATCTAAATAACCAATTTTATTAATAATACTCATCTTTCTTGTTGCTCTTCTTTGTTGTGAGTTGAAGGCTTGATATCTATCTTTGGTTTAACTTTTTTATGGTCATCTAGAAGATGACTGAGTTGCTTCCACAAAAATTATGTGAAAACTTGTGGACTTTCAGGCGAATTCCACATTCATATTCAGAAATTTCACTTCACAATACAAATCAATAAAACATGTATGACTTGTTCTCCACCCTCACACTTCAAACTCATACAATCAGCTGCACTAAAAAATAAAGATTTACCTCTAGCAATGTATAGCAAAAAATTATTACCATATTTCAATCTATTTCTGTAAAATCATATTTGGAACATGTGTTTCATACATAAAATACAAATAATTGTTTATCTTTTTTGAGAAGTCCATAATCATCATTGTAATTACATTAAGTGTTTATAAAAGTTGACATTTCAACATTTTTGCATAGCTATGTGGTAGTGGGTAATATTGGTCATTTCATATGATCCAAGATCAGTTAATGCATTTATCTCATCATAACCAGTTTTATTACAACATGCATACATGACCAAATGAATTTTGCATCATAATTCAGAATAACACGGGCACTGCAGTATCATAGTTTAGAGTGTGTAATCCAAGCAATTTGGAAGACTCAGCTCTCAATATTTCATTGTAACCACATTTCATTATTTTCCTGTTTTATGTTTACTGTTTGAAACTGAATGAATTAAGTCTTGTTAACACTGAGGGACAGACCATTTGAAGTGAACACGTATAGAACTTGTTTGAATATAGTGGCTGCAGAATTCTCTAGACTGCAGTTTGGTACTTTCTCTATCATAATGGTTGTGTTATCTGCAAATAGGGTGAACAGTGCTTTTGTGTCATACTCCATGGCAGATCATTGAAAAAGATTGGAAAAAGTAAGGGACCATGCACCGAGCCCTGGGCAATTCACTGTGCCCAGTCAGAAGAGACAGGTGCTATCGCAGAATTTTTCAATCTACCTTTTGCCTTCTGTCATCTAGAAATGATTCAAGCCACATTCCTACTTTACCATATAAACTATAGTGCTCAGTTTTCATAAGTAGAATTTTGTGACTTACACAGTGATGTCAGAACAAAGAGTTTAGGAAATGACAAACTTTGTATTTTCCATGAGAATATAATGGGTCTAAGAAACAAAGTGGACCAATTGTCTGTTTGCAATAAAGAAAGTGATGTAATAAACCTTGCCCATATATTATGTTTTACTGAAATCATTTGAAGGAAAGGATTGAAATCATGCAACTATGTAAGTACAACTTAGAAGCTTATTACACTGCAAATATAATGGATAAAGGTGGAGTAATAATGTATGTTGAAAGTAATATATGTAAGTCTGTAGATGTAAAAAATTATTGTGTTGATCACCATTTTATGGGTTGTTGCACGGTTTCCAAATTGTCACATTGATTAGTCTAAAAGACCTGATGATAAAACTACTCTGTTAACAGGGCTTACATCATGCAATTTTAATGGCTGCCCATCATGGTCAGAAGGGCCATTTAAGATTTGTGTTACATGTATGTTATCAATTCTGTTACTGTCTACAAAGATATTGTCAATCAGGATTGTGCAGTCCTTTGTCACTCTTGTGGCAAAGTCAACAACTACCCTCAAATCAAAAGAGCAGCTCATTATATTCTCAGAATCTATTGTATCATTATTACAAGTAAGAAATATTACATTAAAGTCACCAAGCATGATAATTTCAGTGGTGTTTGAGAACAGACAAGTTTAAAGTGATTCTACTTGCTTGAGGAATGTACAAAGATTTCCTGATGGAGCTCTGTAAACAGTAATCACATAAATAGGTAGAGTATCAACATGGAGTTCAATGCCCCATAAACCCATAACCCCCATCTTCTTAACATCTGGGAATTAAATTACAAATAAAACAATATTCACAAGGGACCAATCCATATTTATGTAATGTACTGCAGATGTCAAATAATGCACTAGGTTGTGTGAATCAGTCCACATATCTACTGTTGAAGCACGTGTTTTATTAATAACTTTCTTAATAAGAGAAGACATTATCTGTTTCAAATAGGATAAAGCTGCTCTTTGACATGTCTGCTTGTAGGAGAGGGGTGTAGCATGACATCTGAAATGCTGATTTCTTCATAATGTACATCTAAATATTCATGGCCTATTTCTTTGAAACCTTCACCAGAAACAGCATCAGAAGGTCTTATATCTTTGGCACACATGTAACACATTTTTCTGTAGTACTATTTTTTATTAGTTTTATTGGAAGGGTTTTGCATAATTGCATTTTCGTGTGTTTGCAGTTCTTGTTCTTGTTTATGCTCACATTCTGACCACTAGTGCATAGAGTTTATTTATGTGAGTGCAGGTGTTTGTCTTCTTTGCAGTAGTAGTGTTTTTGTATAGTTTTTATTGCATTTGAAAAGTCATCCATCGTAAAGAAAGCCAGTTATTTCAATAAATCAAATAAGTTCATACACAGCTTTATTAATCTCTCTAAGCAAACCTCCATTTTCTGCATCAGGTTATGGGCCCAGGCATCACTTGGTTTGTGTGAGGAAAGTTGATATTTCATATAAACTTTCAGTATCCCAGCTGTGATGTGTTTGGATGAAACGAACAGAGAATAAATCTGCAATGGCTGAAGAAGTGCCTTCAAAATATGTCTCAAAGCTGGATGCAAAAAATTATCAGACATGGAAACTCCAGATAACTGCCATCTTAAAGGCTTACAGAATTTTCAATGTTGTAAATGGTACTCGAGGTCAATCTAATGAAGATGACGAAGCTGCCTTGAAAGCATGGACAAAATAAAATGTTAAAGGTATGTTTCTGATTTCCACATCAGTAGAGAATACGCAAATGCAAAGTCTGTTGGTTTGTGAGACAGCCCGTGAAATGTGGAACAAGTTGAGATCTATACTCGAGCAATGGTCAGAAGTCTGTAGTGGCACATGGAGCTAAAGTTGAAAATCTAGCATTACAACTCAGAAATGTTGGAGAAAAGGTTTGAAATGTAGCTGTAATGGCAAAAGTCATTGCACCATTACCACCAAAATGCAACACATTTAAAATAGCTTGAGACAGTGTGCAAGCTAGTCAACAGAATGTGGAATATTTGATGGAACTTTTCATCAAAGAAGAGTTCCAGTTGAATATGAGTGATGAATAAATTGGTGCATTTGCAGTGATGTCTATCAACAGACAAAAGGAAAAAGCAAGATATCCTGGTAAAACCAAAAGTTCACAAGAACAAAAAACAAGATCAGATGTTGAATGTTTTTACTGCAAGAAGCATACTGATATAGCTTGTGAGTATTGGAAGAAAAAGTGAGAGACAGAAAAGCATAAGAGAGGCAAAAATATATCTGGGTGTGCATTTATTGTGTCAGCATATTACATGGGTTGAGTTGTCAGATGGTCAAGAGAGACACATGCTAAGGGGTTTGAACATGATCAGTCAGGTGTGTGGCTGATGGACAATGGTGCATTGCGTCATATGACTTTTCAATGGGAATGGTTTTCGAAGTTCTGTCCAGTGACTGGGGAGCATGTTACTGGGTAATGAAGAAGAGTACCAAGTTGCTGGAGTTGGTACTATTATATGCATGTGAAAGAAAACCACTGCAGCTTTCAAGGAAGATCAAGCTGTACTAATACATGAAGGAGAGACTGTAGCTGAAGGTATGAAAGAAGAGAACAATATTTTTAGGATGCGTTTCATGACAGATTCACCACTACAGAGAGAAATTAATTATTTTTTTTTTTTAAGAATAGAATAGAATATTTTTCTTAACCTTTCGGTATTTTTCATACAGTTGGCTTCGTCAAAGTTTACAGAGGGTTTTAGTTTCAGTACGATATTCAAATAGTTACAGAAAGGGGAGAAAAGGAACTAAAGTCCTTTTCTTCAGCATTATGTAAAACAATGTTTTATACAGTAATTAAATACACACATAAGAAAATAATCACAGTAAATAACTAGCTTATATAATATCAAAACATTTTCTTCATAACTTAGGTAAAACATATATTTTGATGATCAGTTTCTAAGAATTCTTCAGTTGTATAGAATTCATTGTTTTTTTAGCCAGGTTTGCAATGTATTCTTATATTTATTTAGTGGTACTGTACGAGCTGAGCATGGTAACTTACTGAAAAATTTTATGCTTAAGTACTTATAGTTATTATGGACTACAGCAAGTGTTGTGGAAGTCCAGCAGGTGACTGTTTCTTGTACTGTGTGCATGCACATCACATCTCATGTTCAATTTTTTCAGATTTTTACTGGCATATATTAGACAGTTATATATGTACATGCTTGGCACTGTCATTACGCCAAGAGATTTAAAATAATTTCTGCAGGACTCTCTGGGTGCTAACCCCTCCATGCACCTGATTGCTTTCTTCTGCCATCTGAAAATACATTCAGCCCCTGGGGAGTTATCCCAAAGGAAAATTCCTTATTGCAGTTGGGAATGAAAAAAAGCATAGTATGAGTGGAGTAGCAATTGCTTGCTCACACTGTTTCTTAATTTATACAATAAGAAAAGTACTCGTACATAGATAATTGATGTGTCCT
The DNA here is from genome assembly GCF_021461385.2 of Schistocerca piceifrons. Classification (NCBI taxonomy): domain Eukaryota; kingdom Metazoa; phylum Arthropoda; class Insecta; order Orthoptera; family Acrididae; genus Schistocerca; species Schistocerca piceifrons. The sequence goes on along the minus strand of NC_060138.1, from coordinate 1,019,045,718 downwards.
TCCCATGAGAGCTTTTGGTCTATGATTAGTCCAAGTAATTTCACTGTTTTGTTTTCATTTTTAGTTACTTTGAGATTAAATATTATTTCTTCTGTTTTTGTTTGATTTATGCACAGCTGGTTAGCCTGACACCAGTAATTAGCCATTTGCATCATTTCTCTATTTTTGTCCAGTACACTCTGTAAGTTCTCTCTTGTACTTATTAATGTCATATCATCAGCATATAGTATGTTCTTACACGGTATGTAATTCGAGAAGTCATTAACATAGACAATGAACAGAAAAGGTCCAAGAACAGAGCCTTGGGGTATTCCTCTTTCTATAGGGAGTATTTCTGACCTCTGCTTATTTGCATATACAAGTTGTAACCTATTTCTTGGATAAGATCTGAATAGTCGGAGTGTGTCATCTTCAATGCCATAGTATTTTAACTTTTTGATGAATATGTCATGTGACACCGAGTCAAAAGCTTTACTTAGGTCAATAAGTGTTCCAGATATTGATACCCTTTTTTCATACCCTTCATAAACATTGCTTACCAAAGATTCTACTGCTTTTACAGTTGATAGGTGTGACCTGAAGCCAAACTGTTGTTCATTTAAAATTTTGTTGGTTTCAAAATACCTGTATATCTGCTTATGCACACAATTTTCTACTAACTTGGATATGATTGGTACTATTGAAATGGGTCTGTAGTTATTTAGGAGGTTTCTTTCACCTTTTTTATACACAGGCAATGTAACTGTGAGCTTAAGACAGTCGAGGAATATTCCTTCATCAAGTACTCTGTTTGATAGTGAGAGAAGTGGCATTTCAATTTCTTTTGCTATACATTTAATGACGAGATTACTGAGTCCATAATAATCTTCTGTTTTGGAATTACTTAATTTGTTTATCGACTTATGAATATCATTTAATGTGATTCGGGTCCAAGTGAACTTCTCACTTCTTGTCTGTTTTGCACAAGTTGCAACTGAACTTGGGCTTGTTTACTACCTATTTTTCAAGTGGCTCATCTGTAAAGGGGGTTGGTAGTAAACAGTTGCATTTGTGCCCCTATTATAGAGTCTGATATTGGCTGGCTTTTGAAGAGCAGTGAATTGAACTATACACGTTCAGATTGAAACATATTTATTCAAAAGAAACACTTTAACATTGTGTCCATGCATTTTTAAGTTCATAAATAATAATCGGTGCAATTTGTACACTGTTTGTCTCACACCCACACACTTTCACTTTGTTCCTTCACATACCCTGGCGTCCATGCTTGCACTCGCCGCTCCCAACTCACCACCACCACCACAACGGCCAACGACAAAAGACCACGATTTTCCCGCTCATATCCACAGTCCTGAGTCGGGTCACATGACACCACAGTAGTCAAAATAATCGCTAAACATGGCCACAATTCGTTTACAATATTTTATAATATTTAAATACTTAAATCTAAACACATTATATAATTTTACAAATTATCACCACACTTATATAATTCGTTGCAATTAAAAGAAAACCACAACAATATCCAACGGAACTACAACATCCATCAAAACAAATCAAACACAAACATGGCATAAATATATTCTATATTTCACCCTTCAAATGTTCCCAGGATCAGGACCTCCGACACTTCTACCCCCCCCCCCCCCCCCCTTTTGAAGAGCAGTGAATTGAACTATACACGTTCAGATTGAAACATATTTATTCACCAAGAGAATTTATTCCCAGATGCTGATTCTTTTTTTTTTTTTAAGCATCCATACAACTATATCACTGTACATAAATACACTCAATATTTTTTTTTATGAATTCCTATATAAATTTTCACATAATATTTGGCAGTATCTTGAAACCCATTCTTTTATGACATTTCCATGGCTATCTAGATTCAATCATAAATGGCAAACAAACTCACCAAGGTCATAAACTTTTACAAGCATCCACTTAGCCATTAGTGTTCTTTCCCTCACTTCCCTCATGAACATCTTATAATAAGCAAGTTAATTATTTCCCATATGCCTCTACAATTTGCCTACTTAGTGACTGCCCTACATGACTGTCCCAGCAACAATCCTACCCCCACGCACCAGTATCAACTCCAGGTGCCACAGATACATTAGAAATTTTAATAAAATCTCAACTATTTTTTTTTAACAAACTATTTGCAGATTTCCTCCCTCCTATATTCTCCACACATTTATACAGAAATAGACTATATGTACAGTAGGTTTCACTTCCCGTATGACTTTCAACAAGGCTTCTATCACACCCACACCAGTTGTGCAAATCCATTGGACAACAGATTCCCTTATTGCAAATACATAGAGTATAATGAAGTTTGTTGACCACCAACAATGGCATCGCAACATACACAGTAACACAAATAATACGCCAATTATAAATACACGTATACATAGCCCCCAATATTTTTTTTTTTTTAACTCGACAATAGTGTACATGGGAATCTCACTTCCTTAACCTTCATTCTTTTACCACATATTTTTTCAACTCCGTTACATTTCTCAGTTCAAATGGCTTTTTGGACACTGGATATACCAACCTATATGCATTAGGGTGTGGACAACCCGTTATCTCAAAGGGTCCATGGTATAATTCAAATAACTTTTTGATTTCACCATCAATGTCACTGGATTTTTTTCTTGTTCCTCACCAGCACCTTATCTCCCTCCTTGAACTTTGTTGTCCTATACCTTTCTCCATGCCTCCTCTGTCTCTCATGTCCTTTCTTTAACATTTGCTGTCTGGCCATCTGCATCTTCTCTTGACTTGTCAAGTCTTGAGATGGAGGAAAATCTATGTGTTCTGCTATTAGATTATCTGGCTTGATATCTTTCATGAGCTCATAGGGTGAGAATCCTGTTGCACAACTCTTTACTGTGTTCATAAGATCCTCAAACACAGTTATATATTCTACCCAAGTACTATGCTTTTTACTGCAATATGTCCTACATAGCCTACCCAGCTCCCTCATATACCTCTCAGCAGGGTTTCCTGCAGGGTGATACACTGAAATCCTTATATGCTTCATCCCAGATCTTTGCATAAGCTTCCCCCACACACTAGATACAAATTGTGCTCCATTATCAGACAGAACATTCTCTGGTTTTATAACATTCACAAAGTAATCTTTCTCTAGCTTGTTAATTATATTCTGGCTAGTGGCCTTTTTCAGTGGATACAGCCTTACAAACTTTGAGAATACATCAACAGCTAAAAGAACATACTTTACACCCCCTCGACCTGTTGGCAGCCTCCCAAATAAATCAATAGCCAGCAGTTCACCATTTCTTTTAGGAACAATATTCTGCATCTCTCCTTGTACTGCAATAGTATTATACTTCACTTTTTGACATTTGTCACAAGAAGCCAACTGTCTCTTTACTCTCCTGGCCATGTTGTTAAAACTAACGTAGTCCTGCAGTATTTCCAAACATTTTTGAGCCTCATAATGCCCATGGCTAAGGTGGATGTAATTTATTAATTTTTCCACATGCTCATCTGGAAAACATACCTTCCACTCCTCTTTGTCCAAATTTCTTTATCTAAATAAAATACCCATATAAATTCTATAATATTTAGCTATTTTTTCATGTTCTTTACTTCCAAAGTTTGTTTTGATAAACTTCAAGGTTTGGTCCCCATTCTGAAGTCTCCTCATGTCCTTACAGATGGATCTGATTTCCTTCTCTCCACCCACTCCTTTCATATACAATATCTGTAGTTCTTTCTCGTCTCCATTTGCTTCATGTTCTTCTCCAATGAAAGGTAATCTTGATAAGGCATCAGCCACATTGTTGTCTGTGCCCTTAATATATCTTATCTCATAGTTAAACTGCTGCAAAAACATGGCCCATCTCATGATTCTATTATTTAACAGCTTACATTCTTGCAAATAGCTCAGAGCCTTAAGGTCTGTGTAAACAATCACTTTCCTACCTTCCACATATATCCTGAACTTCTGAAATCCAAAAACTATGGCTAAAAGTTCCTTCTCTGAGATACCATACATTAATTCACGTTTGGACAGCATTCTGCTTGCAAAAGCAATTGCCCCGTGCTCAGTCTTCCCATCTACTACTATCTCCTGAAATAGCACTGCCCCTATCCCACAATCTGAGCTGTCTGCCCCAATACAGAAAGGCAAAGACAAATCTGGATAGAACAAAATTTTGCTGTTTTTTAAGCTATTCTTGATGGCTTTAAATTCCCGGTCACACTCAGATGTCCAGCACCAGGTTACACTTTTCTTTAATTGTCTACATAAGTTAGGTGAATTCAGGCTATAATCACTTACGTACTTCCTATAGAATGAACATAGTCCTATAAATGATTTCAATTGTTTCCTGTTCGTTGGCACCTTGCAGTCAACAATAGCCTTGATTTTCTCTTTATTGGGCAGAATGCCACCAGGAGTTAACTGATGACCGAGAAATAGTAATGTTGCTTGAAAAAATTCACACTTACTTAACTTAAGGGTCATCCCCCCTTTAGATATAGCCTTGAATACATCCTCCAACAGCTGACAGTGCTCTTGCCAATTGCTAGTCGTAATTAAAATGTCATCTATGTACACTGTCAATTTTCTCATTAGTTCATCATCCAACACATGACTTAAAGCCCTTACAAAAACTGCTACAGATATTGATAAACCAAATGGCACAACTGTAAACATATAAGTCCTGCCCTCAAATAAGAAAGCAGTGTACTTTCTGCTCTCTTCAGCCAATTGCACCTGCCAGAACCCTGAAGTCAAATCAACACTTGACAGAATTTTAACATTATAAAATTTTTGCAACAGCTCATCCATGTTCTCTGGCTGATCATTTTCTTTGACTATTATTTTATTTAGCTTTCTTGCATCCAATACTATTCTTATAGAACCATCTCTCTTTTTCACCACTACTATTGGATTACAATACTCACTCCACCCCATTTCCAGTATGCCCCACTTCAACATCATCTGTATCCTTGCCCTTACAGCCTCTCTATTAGCTATTGCTATAGGATAAGGTTTGGCCCTGATCACTTCATGTGGCAATACCCTCAAAACATAACTGAAATCTACGACTTTTCCAGGTCTGTCAGAGAACACATGCTTATGCTTACACAATAAACCTGTAAGCTGCACCTTTTGTTCCTCATTTAAATGTCCCATTTCATTTACTTTGTCATGTATCTGCTGTTCAGTGCACATCTCATCACCTACCTCTTCTATCCTTTGTAAATGAGTAATTGTCTCACCTCCTTTTAATTCCCCTTTAAATTTTATTCTTCGTCTATTTCCACTAGCATCAAATTCTACCACTCTGTCCTTTACAAAAATGCTACAGTCATACTTGTACAAGAAGTCCATACCCAAAATTACATTCAATGCCAAACCCTTCACCACAAAGCAACTAATATCAAAACAATACTCATTACTATTAAATTCCAGTAATACTTCCCTGCTGATGGGCTTGCTACATGTCCCAGTTGCTGTCTTAATTTTGACTCCTGTAACTGGTAATTCTATTAATCCTAAATCTTTAATTTGCTGCCAGAAAGATTCAGAGATTGCAGATAAACTTGAGCCAGAGTCTAATAATGCTATATCTGTAACTCCTCCCACACTGATATCAATTATTGGCTGTATCACCTCTATTTCTACTCTGTTCAGCCCTGATTCCTGTAATAAATCTCTTTCTACTTCACTCCTGCTTTCCTCTTGCATAATGCAAATATCTTTAGGTCGTTCTCCAAAACATACATCAGTATCCCCTTCAAACATATCCTTAATAGCAAACTCAACATTCTCTTCTTCACTTAATTCTTCCATTTTTCTGGCAATTTTAAATTTTATTTTACCCCATTCTTCAGGCATCAAAGCTTTATGTAATTTTGCATAGGACACCCAATCACTCAAATCATAATCAGCCTCCTCCTTTCCTAACCATCCACAATTAACATCTTTGAGGCTTGCATCATCAGTTAAGAAAACATAGGTTTCAATTTTATCTTCTGGGCAACCTACAGCAACATTCTCCATATCATTACGCATTTCCATATCCACACTGAAGTCATTATCACTACCACAGTTAACACCTGCACCCGCAAGCACAGTAACCTTATCAGTAGGTAATTTACCAGCATTTTCCACATTGTCAAATACACCACTCATATTAGCCTTTACATCACACTGAATAACCCTCTCCTCACCTTTTCCTTAATTCTCCATACTATTTCCAATAGACATCTCTACCCATTCATCACACCCATTATTACTGTGAACATTGCCCCTTAATTCCATATCCACTTCTGTTCCCCCTTTTGATGAAACTACCTCTGTCTCTGATCTTTCAATGAATTTTGCTGCACACAAACCAATATTGTCCTCCTCTGCTTGTAATTTCCCTTCCCTTTTAAACATGTCATCAATGTAAAACTCACACTGTTCATTGCTGATATTAGCCTTGTTCCCTTTTTTCCTCTTATACCTTTTATCTGTATTTCTATAATTGTTAAAACCCCCCCATAGATTTTCATTTCCTAAGACAGCATCCATATGACATATCCCAATTTCCCTATTTTCCTTGCTGACTTTATTACTCATCCCATCATGTCCTTGTCTGGCCCTGTTCACATAATTACCAGCCCCCCTGCAGAGCTTAAGTGAGGCATCAATTAGTTTTTTGATTGCCTACCCAGTCCATTTGCATCCGGCATTCCTACTCTCATACCTTCTCTATCACTCCTCATCTGATCAAAATTGTCTCTTCTCCCTCCAAAATTTCTGTTATACCTTTGTGGCTTGCTTCTCCAATCTCTATCCTGATTATTCTGATCACTTCTATCTTCTCTCCACCTGTTATGGTTATTACTGTATTCATAATTAATACTGTTTCCCCTTTCATGATACCTTCCACTCTCCCTATGTTCCATATATTTAGGTCTGTAACACAATGCCCTGTCCATATTATCCACAAAATTAAGAAATTCTTCCACTGAATCTGTTGCACTGTGAATCAAATCCCATTGCAAATGCTCTGGTAATCTTCTCTTTAGTGTAGATATTTCTGTTAATACGCCCAGTGGCCTATCCAGATGATTTAATTTATTCATTTCTCTAACACAGAACTCTCTCATACTTTCCTTTCCACTCTTGTAACTGGATCCATTCAAAAAATCGTTTTGCAATCTTAATTGTTTTGCTTGGCCCCAGTATTTGTTCAAGAACAGGTTTTCGAAGGTTTTAAAATCACAAAATTTATCATCATTTTGGTTTGCCCATGTTTGAGCTCCCCCTTCCAACTGCCTCTTAACATATTTAATTTTTGCCTGCTCACTCATCCCTGTCACAAAGTTATCCTTACAAGCAGCTAGAAAGTCAACTGCATGGTATTTATTCTCCCCATTAAAAGGTTTTGACTGAAATCCATGCCCCAGAGGATATCCCAACAATAAATTTCCATTCCCTGCTGCCACAGTATTAACTGTTTCCCTTAAGACATTTATTTCCCCTTCTAATTCCTTCTTATTGTCAGTAATTCCCTTATGGCAACCCAACACTCCTATCTTAATGGATTCAATGTCTGCCTCTGTTTGTCTTTGAAATAATGTGCATTTCTGTTCCTGAAGCTGAATCTGCCCCACAAGATTACTTTGCACAGTGTCCACCTAGGCTACTAGGCCTCTTTCAACCTCATCAACTCTCTCGATAATTCCCTCAACAATTTTAACTGTGTTTTCAACTTTATCTGTAATTTGAGTGAATTTGAGATCTAGCTGATCAAATTTTTCACTCACTGTCTTTATTTTATCACTAAGCCTTAATTCCATATCCCCTATTTTCGAATCCATTTCTCCAACTATTGCAGTTTTTATATTCCCTATTTTTGAGTCTATTTCTCCTAATTTACTAGTAAGTTTTACAAAAAATGTGCCGAGGTCACTTCCTGGTATCCAACCTATTTCTTTTGGCATGCTAGGGCTACTACAGGTACTCCTAACATCCACTGATTCGCCTTCACTTTGAGATTCACGCGTCTCATCGGCCATGGCTAATGAAAGGACACAATTTTGCAATGTAGCTGCTGGCTGTACTTATCTTTTATATCCTCATGTGACGCGACGTCTGCAGTGAGCTCCGCAGCACAGCTATGCAATGAATCTTAATCGGCGGCATGGACACACAACAAACTCAATCAGGAGCGAGAACACGTGCGTAGGCCCCTGGCAGCATGTAGTTGTGTTGGTCAGTGGCACGGACGATGGCGTTGATCGTCAGCAGCACGTGGATACAGCTTCGACTGCTGTACCCGTAGCAACACATGGACGTGGCACAGACGACGGTTTCTTGTCGCGGCAGCACGTGTCGCGGCACGGACGACTATTTTACCCGCGGCAACACGTGGACACGGCAAGCACGGCGGTTTTACCCGCGGCAACACGTGGACACGGCAAGCACAGCGGTTTTACCCGCGGCAACACGTGGTCGACTCATCAGACTGTGTAACTGACTGCTTCACAATCGTGGTGGCCTTATATCGGCGTAACCATGGGGCAGCGCGTATCTTGTCCAGCACAAACACTCCGGTACTGCGAATGCACCGATTTAGCTCAGAGCCCCCACACTGACTGTTCAAAAGCCTAACATCAGACGGACATTCGATTCCGAAATACTATGGAATATGGAAGAAAGTCCTATCCCGGACGAGCCCCCAATTGCAACTGAACTCGGGCTCGTTTACTACCTATTTTTCACGTGGCTCATCTGTAAAGGGGGTTGGTAGTAAACAGTTGCATTTGTGCCCCTATTATTGAGTCTGATATTGGCTGGCTTTTGAAGAGCAGTGAATTGAACTATACACGTTCAGATTGAAACTTATTTATTCAAAAGAAACACTTTAACGTTGTGTCCATGCATTTTTAAGTTCACAAATAATAATCGGTGCAATTCGTACACTGTTTGTCTCACACCCACACACTTTCACTTTGTTCCTTCGCATACCCTGGCGTCCATGCTTGCACTCGCGGCACTTTGCCCCTCCCAACTCACCACCACAACGGCCAACGACAAAAGATCATGATTTTCCCGCTCATATCCACAGTCCTGAGTCAGGTCACATGACACCACAGTAGTCAAAATAATCGCTAAACATGGCCACAATTCATTTACAATATTTTATAATATTTAAATACTTAAATCTAAATACATTATATAATTTTACAAATTATCACCACACTTATATAATTCGTTGCAATTAAAAGAAAACCAAAACACTGTCCAACGGAACTACAACGTCCATCAAAACACAAAACAAGTATTTTCTGGTCTATTTTGCCCAGCATATTATCTCTGCTGCTGTGCTTTAAATTTTAAATTACTTGAAAGAGTGCCATATTATCCCCTGTTACCTTACATACTTGAAAGAGTTCCCTTACAAAGTGAACAATTCTTCTGCATCAGAGGCAGAATTGATGAGTGGTTGCAGTGGCTGATCTGAAACAGTGGCATGAACAGTTAGGACACATCAGTGCACAAACAATTCAACAAGATATCAGCAAAAAGGATGGTCAAATGACTAAATGTAAAAAAAAAAAAAACAGGAAGATTTTTTTCTGTGGATCATGCCAGGTGGGCGAGGAACATTGGCTGAAGTTCAGCAACAAAGACACAAATCATTCAACAATACCAGGGTTATCTAATCATTCAGACACATGGGTCAATGTTAGTTGAATCTATTGGTGGTGCAAAGCTTTTTGCCATATTAAAAGATGGTGGAACTAGATACAGCATTGTATTTTCTAAGACACAAATCTGAACTCTTTGACCATTTCATGAATTCAGTAATCTTGTGTTGAACAAGTTTGCTCAGAATGTCAAAGCATTGTGTGTGGTGTGGACAATGGCACTGAATACATTAATTATGGTAAGAAACGGTTTCTGAATTCAGTTAGAAACAACAACAACAATAATAATAATAATAATAATAACAGTAATAATAAAGATTTTATTGTCTTTAGGCCATTACAGCAATTGAAAACGTCAAATGAAGTTACAATTTATAATACAGTGTGATAAGGTATTGACTACTGAAATATTTTACCTTATATTACAATAAATGTACAGTGGGTCATCTGTTGGATTACTGCATTTTACAGTTGAAGAATTCATTGATATCATAGAATGGGTGGGCAATAAACCATTCATGCAGTCTTTCTTTGAATGTATGTATAGCATGTGGCAGCTTATTAAATAGTTTGTGCCCTGTGACTTCATAACTATTTATTGATTTTGATAATCTGTGGTAAGGCGTGTATATGTGTTTGATGCTTCTTGTGTTGTAACAATGTACATTTTCTCTATGTTTCACATCTTTTAGGTTCTTCTTTGTAAAGATTAAGACATTGTATAGACAGAGGTTTATTACTGTCATAATTTTTTGTTTAGTAAATAATGGTTTGGAGTGAGCCTTATGTGAAGAATTTGTAATTATCCTAGTGGCTTTCTTCTGCAATAATAGGCTATCATGTATATGACTACAGTTACCCCACAAGATAATGCCACAGGATATTATACTTTGGAAAAATGCAAAATAAGATGATCTGATGTATGTTTCAGGTACACAAATTCTGAGTTGTCTTAATAAATAAATTACACTAGATAGCTCACTACTAATATAGTTTACATGTTGGCCCCAGGATAACTTTTCGTCTAAATAAACTCCCAGGACTTTAACAGAACTAGGGTCATCAGATAGTTGCTTGTCTCTTAGAGTGAAGATTATCTGCTGAGTTTTATTTTCATTTAGCAGGAAACCATTTGCTCCGAACCAATATGCTGCGTGAGTGAGTATATTTTCTGCACAGGTTTTAAGATCATTAAGATTGTTACTGCTATGAAGAAAAGTCATATTATCTGCATACAATACAGTGGTCGATCTAATAAATGAGGGGAGGTCTTTGAACATTATCAGAAACAGGAAGGGGCCCAGTACAGATCCCTGAGGCGCACCTACTTTAACATTTTATATGTTTGACATTTCCTTACCAACACAAATTACCTGTTTACGCTTGTTGAGATAAGCTTTTAATAGTCTGAGACTGTTTCCTTTGATGCCATAGAATTCTAGTTTGCCTAGTAGTGGCGTGTGCTCAACACAGTCGAAGGCCTTGCTTAGGTCACAGAATGAGACCTGAGCAAAGCCTTTGTTCTCAAAAACTTTGAGGATGTAACTGACTACCCTGTTGATGACATCAATGGCCAACAGATTCTTCCTAAACCTGTATTGTGTAGCATTAATTATTCCTAGATTCTCAAAGTGAGATGATAATTGTTGGTACATGATGCATTCTATTACCTTGAAGAATGTGGATACTATTGAAATATGCCTGTAACTAGATGGAGAGCCTTTATCTCCCTTTTTGTATACTGGGACGATTCTAGACAGTTTTAACTCATCAGGAAAATATCCCTCAAGTAAGCACTTGTTTATGCAATGGGTTAATGGGTACAAAATGCAATCACACACTTTTTTTTTAGCAGGTTGCATGATATGTCATATATATCTAAGCTATCAGATGATTTCAGTTGTTTTATGACCCCTTGTACAAATCTAGGTGATACTTTGAAGAAGGTTAGCATGCTTGTATTTAGTAACTGTCTACCCCAATTTTGGGAGAGTAACTCTGATGGACTAATGTCTGGTTTGATAATTGTGTCTCCTATTTCTTACACTGAATTAATAAAAAACTCATGGAGTGTTTGAGGTGGGATATTAATTTTGTCTTTTTTAGTATCTGTGCCAGCACTGTTAATTACTTTCCAAGCGGTTTTGAATTTATTGGTGGAATTATGTATGCTGTTGGCATTGTAGGTTTTTTTGGCTTGCAGGATGGCTTTTTTGTACTCATTCCTGCATTCCACATAGGCTGATTTGGCATAGTCAGACTTCATGCTATTGTATATGTTGTACAGTAACAAAACTTGTTTCTTCAGATCTGTCAGCTGTTTAATGTACCATATATTTTGTCATTTTGAGATCTGGATTTGTGGCTGCTGTCCATTATTTTGATTTTCATTATGGGAATAGTATGGTTAAATAGGGTCAAGAATGCATTAAAAAATCTATCAAATATTATTTTGGCTGGCAGGTCATTACTTGATGTGTTATGTCCATCGACACTACAACTGCCAAACCAGTCTCTGTCAGCAAGGGAATTAAGAAATGTGTTAATTTTATACTCAGTTATGGGTCTGGTAACCACAACTATTGAGACAGGTCTGCTTGCATTGCTCCTATTGAGGGGAATTTTACTTGCATAATTTAGAGATAGGGAGTCATGGTCAGAGAATGAGAACACTACAACTTTGCATGTGTTTTCAGTGGGCTTGAAGTTTGCGAAGATGTTATCCAAACATGCTTTGTTTCTTGTGGGCCTGTTATTGACATGATGTAAATTGTATTGTCTTAGTAAGTTTTCCAGATCTGCAACACTACCCTTACATTTAGTAACATCAAAATCAGCATTCAAATCACCTCCTATTGCAATATCATAGTGTAGCCATTTAATATTACTTAATTCACTCAGTAACATGTCCATTTTTTCTAAAAATATGTTAATGGTTCCCTTTGGTGATCTGTACATGGATACTACTATTAGCTTATGACTATTAATAATTATACTCGTAACTTCAAAGTGCTGTTCATCACACATGCAGAAACTGTTTCAAGAATTTAGGTATCTTAACTTTTTCATCATTATATATATACAAAACAATAATGTACATCACAAAAGGTAGTGAGGACTGGATTACAAATGCTAGTGTACACACCCACAATACAAGAAAGAAGAATGAAGTACGGAGCATACCCCACCGACTGGCAATGCTAGAAAAAGGACCCCAGTACTCTGGTATCAGACTACTAAGAAGTCTGCCCAAAACCCTGCAAGATAGTGTACTTCACAATGAATTTACAAAGAAACTTAAAGACTATCTCATTGAAAAAGAGTTTTACAGTGTTGCAGAATACTTATGCCATTAAATTTGTATATATTGTTACTCATTATCAGTGATGTAAAAATGTAAGCTAAAGGTGTAGAAAAATAATTGATAAAGAATTTTAATACTTTGACATGTCCTATATTACACGTACATTTACTGTACATGATGTAATCTTACAGGATCAAATAAAATTCAATTCAATTCAATTCAAGGTCTAGTTTGGTTATTGTACAACTGAGTGACTGGTTGGAATAAATTGCCACACCACCTCTAATGTGCTCTTTCCTACAGTAGCTATTTACTATACTAAAATTATCAAATTTGGTAACTGCAAGTTCATTCTCATTAGACCAGTGTTCACTCAGACAAAAAATATCAAACTGGTTATCAAGATCAAACTCATTTATGATAAGTTCTTTATCTTTCAATCCTAGAATGTTAAGGTAACATATTTTAAGATCCACACTCTTATTGCTTACACACTGAACACTATGGTGATTGGTTTTGAAACCTTTTACAAGGCTTATCTTTTGGATTTCTGCCTCTTGTTGCCTTCTACTAAATTGTTCACTTGGAGCGGTAGCACATCTACTGTTGTATGCCTACTCTTCCCTCCTTGTGATGATATTGTAGATGAGGCTGCTACTACAGGAATTGATGGAACTGTTGTTATGGTGTGTGGAGGCACTGTTGTGGCATCTGGTGACTGAGGAGATAAGGGTGCTGCTTCTTCTTCGGCTGTTGTATCTTGCTGATGAACTGTGTTAGGTATTGCTGCTGCTGCTGTAGGCATTGTTGTGGCAACTGGTGACAGTGGAGATTTGGATGTTGCTTCATCTTCTGCTGCTGTTGAATCCTGTAGATGAAGTGTGGTAGGTACTGCTGCTGCAGCGTTTGTTATGTGTGTAGGTACAATTGCTGATTCCACCTCTAATGCTGCTATAGAAGTAACCATTTCTTCAGGCTCTGCTTGTGTCAAGCAAGGAACTGGAAGAGCAGCAATTACTTCTTGATTGTCAGATGCTTTCAGTATCATGCTGATGTTTTGGCACAGAATCTTCTTGCCTCTGTTATTAAGGTGCATGCCATGTCTCATGTAACAGTCTCTTTGCAAGGAGTCCATACTTGTAAAATATGCATTTTGGTAGGCCCTGCAAATCTTCCGAAAGGTCATGCCTATGTGGAATTCCAACTACAAAAACTGATTTATCTTCTGTTGAATTTAGTATTGCCTTAAGGTTTAGTGTTGCACTGTGGAGATTGTTTTTATATATATTATTGGCTCCAGCTATGATGACAATATGGCGATCATTTTCAGTTTCTGTGTTTCTAATGAGTTCTTGGATGGGTGAACCTGGTTTGACAATACTAGTTGCTTGTATACAATGACTGTAATGTAGTATTTTTGCAATTTCACGTCCGTTTATTGCGGAAGTTTCTGCTCATGTGCTTGTCACTATATAGGTTCAGCATGTTGTTGTCTAGTCCTGTGCTTCCAGTTCCGTGTTTTACTTGCTTTGGCGATTGGGATATTATGCGCCTTTTTCAGTTCAGCATTTTCATTTTCTAAATGTGCAATGTCCTGCCTTAGTACATCTACAATTAATTGCAGGCTTGATACACATTCATTTAGCTTCACTATTTCACTGTTATAATTTACATATGTTCCGTTTTTCACCACACAACTATAACTTTTGTTCACTTTCTGACTATAAACAACTGTACTGGACGCCATGTTGCTACTGCTCCTTATACACCAGAACAGAATGGTTATTTTGAGAGGGACAAATGCACAATTGTTGAAAGTGTACACACAATGTTGGAAGCCAAAAACCTGCCTAAGTTTTTATGGGCAGAGACTGTTAATGCTGCTTTATACATATTAAATAGAGTTACAACAAAATCCAGTTTGGAGCAAATGCCATATGAGTTGTGGAATGCACTAAATCCATATTCTGGACATATTCAAGTGTTTGGGTCAGATGCTTTTGCACATGTACCAAAACAATTTCATAGCAAGTTTGATGCCAAATGTAGAAAAGTTGTACTTGTTGATTATCAAGGAGAATCAACAAATTATTGACTTTATGATCCCATGAGTAACAAAATGTTTGTATCAAGGGATGTCACATCCAATGAGGTTAGCAACAGCTCGATATCTGCATAACAAGAAGCTGATGACACATACTTAAACTTTAAGACTGGCGAAGAACAAGATATCATGGAATGGCACAAGCAAGTTACTGGTGAACCATTGAAATCACAGGAAGAGATGAAAATTTCACAAGATGATGTAAATACGGTTAAACTTGAAACTGAAGAGCCACCTACCAAAGTGCCATCGATGCAGATATGAGATCGTTCTATCATTTGCAAGCCAGCAAGACATGAAGCTGATTTTGCTCAGTATAATAATCCTTAGAGCTTCAAAGAAGCAATTTCTGGTCCTTACTCAAAACACTGGAAAAAAGCGATTGAAGAAGAACTGGAAACTCACAAAGACAACGAAACCTGGAAGATAGTTCCTAGAATTAATAGCCAGAGAGCTATTGACTCAAAATGGAAAATGGGTGTTCAAGGTTTTATTTCACATAGATGGTAACATTACTTGGCACAAAGCACAGCTGTGTGCAAGAGGCTTCAAACAGGACTGTGGTGTTAACTACAATGAGACTTTTTCACCAGTAATACGATATGATTTACTCTGAGTCTTTTTGGCAATTCTCACATATAATGATCTAGAGATAGTACAGATCAAAGTTTGCACAGAATTTCTATATGGTAGCCTTGAAGAAGAAGTTTACATGGATATACCTGAGGTAGTGATGATTAAAACAGAGAAACTGTAGTTTGCAAACTTGAGAAATCACAGTATGGGCTTAAGGAAGCTCCTCGGTGTTGGAACAAGAAATTTATAGACTTTCTTTCACATTATAGTTTTCAAGCAACTGATGCTGATCCATATTCATTCAGTGATGTAATCAGTGGTGATGTCATCTTGTTAGCATTATTTGTAGATGATGGTCTTATTGCACCAAAGTCAATGGAAGCAATTCATAAAGTGTTACATCACTAAAAGAAATCTTTCAAATCACTGTCGGTGAAGGTCATTGCTTTGTTGGATTGTAAGTTAAGCAATATTGTGGGGGAAAGAAAATCTTAATATGTCAGCACCAGTATATGAGAAGAATAATTGAGAAATTTGGAATGTCTGAAGCAAAAGGTGAGTCTGTTACCTAATGATGAAGAGTTCATTGGTGAAAAAGTACCATACTGTGAAGTGATTGGATTTCTTATGTTTTTGCCAGTTATCTCTCGACCAGATACTTCATTTGCAATGAGCAGTGTGAGCAGATTTTTGAACAGCCATACTAATGCACACTGGCAAGCAGTGAAAAGAATTTACAGGTACTTAATTGAAACTCCAGATTATGGTATATATTACTCAAACAGCAGGAGCAAAATGCAAGTGGTTGGTTTTCCAGATGCTGATTGCACAGGTGATCTTACATCACGAAAGTCAAAGTCAACAACAGCATTTATTTTTCTTTTGGCTGGTGAACCTGTAACCTGGACTTCTCAGAAGCAAAAGGTTGTTGCTCTAAATACAACTGAATCTGAATTTGTAGCTGCTGATACTGCTGCTATGGACACAATTTTGGTGAGAAAATTACAAGGTGGTCTGGGAATCAATTGTAAAGAACCAACTACATTACAAAATGACAACCAGTATGCAATCAAGTTGTTAAAAAATCCTGAATATCACAAACACACCAAACATATAAATGTATGCTATCATTTCTTATGTAGAAAAGGGCAGTGTAAAGAGATAGAAGTTGTTTATGTGTGTACCAAAGAACAACTTGCTGATTTGTTGACCAAAGCATTAACTAAAAAAAATTGTATATTTGTGTTCAAAGCTCAATGCTGTTAATTGGTAAATGCAAACACTTAAACAGGGGGAGCTTTGGAAAGGTTTTGCATGATTGCACTTGTGTGTGTTTGCAGTTCTTGTTCTTGCTTATGCTCACTATGTGACCACTAGTGCACAGTGTTTATTTATGTAAGTGCAGCTGTCTATTTTTGTCTTCTTTGGAGTGGTAGTATTTTTTGTTAAGAAAGCCAGTTATTTTAATTAATAAAATAAGTTCATACACAGCTTTATTAATCTCTCTTAGCAAACCTCCACTATCCGCATCACCAGCACAACTGAAGAAGCTGTGTTAGTGTGGTATTTCTTACAACTGTGTTTCTTGAAATGAGTCATTTCTGACTTCTGACTTTTATCACAACAGTATAGTGCAGTTCATACATAATGCAAACTCAGTGAACTTGCTGTTTTTATTAAAAACCAATATGAATTTATTAAATAGTTTGCTTTTTAACCCCCCCCCCCCCCCCACACACACACACACACAAACCCACAATTTCTTCAGTTTTTATTTTTTATGCATTGGTTTCAGTCTTACCGCACTGGTCATTACCTAGGATTTGGTCATTTGGTCATGGCTTCTATGCTTGGCCACAGTGACTGTTGAGGGCAGCATATCCAGTTGGGCTGTGATTGCCTCATCTCACATTTTGTGCTTGCTTACTCAGTCATGCAGGACTCTAATATCCACTATATAATAATGATGCTGTTGTGGTCCTCAGTCCAGAGACTGGTTTGATGCAGCTCTCCATGCTACTCTGCCCTGTGCAAGCCTCTTCATCTCCAAGTCACTACTGCAACCTATATCCTTCTGAACCTGCTTCATGAATTCATCTCTTGGACTCCCTCTACAATTTTTACCCTCCACACTGCCCTCCAATACTAAACTGGTAATCCCTTGATGCCTCAGAACATGTCCTACCAACCGATCCCTTCTTCTAGTCAAGTTGTGTCCCAAATTTCGCTTCTCCCCAATTCTATTCAGTACCTCCTCATTAGTTATGTGATCTACCCATCTGATCTTGAGCATTCTTCCGTAGCAACACATTTTGAAAGCTTCTAGTCTCTTCTTGTCTAAACTATTTATCGTCCATGTTTCACTTCCATATGCGGGTACACTCCATACAAGAACTTTCAGAAAAGGCTTCCTGACACTTAAATCTATACTCTTTGTTAACAAATTTCTCTTATTCATAAATGCTTTCCTTGCTATTGCCAGTCTACATCTTATATCCTCTCTACTTTGACCACCATCAGTTATTTTTCTCCCCAAATAGCAAAACTCATCCACTACTTTAAGTGTCTCATTTCCTAATCTAATTCCCTCAGCATCACCTGTTTTTTTTTTTTTTTTGACAACATTCCATTATCCTCATTTTGCTTTTGCTGACATTCATCATATATCCTCCTTTCAAGAAGATGTCCATTCTGTTCAACTGCTCTTCCAGGCCCTTTGCTGACTCTAACAGCATTACAGTCATCAACAAATATTAAAGTTTTTATTTCTTCTCTATGGATTTTAATTCCTACTCCAAATTTTTCTTTTGTTTCCTTTACTGCTTGCTCAATATACAAATTGAATAACATCAGGGACAGGCTACAATCCTGTCTCACTCCTTTCTCAAACACTGCTTCGCTTTCATGCCCCTTTACTATTATAACTGCCACTTGGTTTCTGTACAAGTTGCAAATTGTCTTTCACTCCCTGTATTGTTAAAAGCTTTCTCTAAGTCTACAAAGGCTGGAAACATACATTTGCCTTTCCTTAACCTAACTTCTAAGATAAGTCGTAGATCCAGTTTTGTGATGGCTCCCAAACCCAAGGTCCTCGGCAGTACTTTTGGGGCAGCCACCACAAATTGCATAAAGCGTGGGTAGTAACCAGGATGTACCTATGTCTGTTGGCTGAAAAATAATTAATGACAAGAATTGCGCCAGCTGGAATGAAGAGATAATTTATCTTTATTTCTGATGAAATGTGCACCAGCAATACAAGTCCAAGTAATATCCAAGAGTAATCCATGTACTGAGGCTAATCAACTACAATAGCAAATATCACACTGCAATGGCTCCGCTATAAACTCCACGAAAGGCTAGCAATAGACAATCAACGATAGACTGTCCGTCTCGGGGCCAGCGCTCCTCCTTATATGCAAAAGGCAGAGGGCACTGCGGACCCGAGCTCAGCCATGGCGCGACCTCTTCCGTTGGCGGTAACGCCCTGAGACACCACGGCCGTGATAGGAACTGTGGCCAGCGATGTCACGGTCAGGGCGCGCGAGTGCAAGTTGGTTGGTTGGTTTGGTCCGTGGATACAAAAGTCAGCATTGTCTGACATGTACCAACATTTCTACAGAATCCAGGCTGATATTCCCCAAGGTTGGAAACTACCAGTTTTTCCATTTGTCTCTAAAGAATTCATGTTAGTATTTTGCAGTCATAATTTATTAAACTGATAATTTGGTATTTTTCACACCTGTCAGTGCCTGTTTTCTTTGGGATTGCAACTATTATATTCTTTTTGAAATCTGAGGGTATTTTCCCTTTGTCATACATCTTGCTCACTAGATGATACGAGTTTTGTCAGGGCTGGCTCTCTCAAGGCTATCAGTGGTTCTAATGGAATGTTCTCCACACATGGGGCCTTGTTTCAACTTATGTTTTTCAGTGCTCTGTCAAATTCTTCATGCAATATCATATCTCCCATTGCATCTTGATCTATATCCTCTTCCTTTTCCATAATATTGCCCTCAAGTACATGCTCTTGTATAGACCCTCTATATACTCCTTCCTCCTTTCTGCCTTCTCTTCTTTGCTTAGAACTGGTTTTCCATAATAATGATGTACCCCTGTAAATTTCATTATTATTTGTTTTTCCTTTCTTGTATATTGTACAGATTACTGCTTGTTACCATTTCTTGGACATTTTTTCATTTCTCCAGAACTACAGAATAATTCTATACTGTGCTTTTCCACATTCTCCTTCACATTGTTTCAATATTTCTACTTTCATGCCGCCAGTTCCTGGGCTCTTACTGTTCTTCATTTGGTTTAGAACCTCATCCAGTTGCCTCACTGTGGCCCCTCTGCTTTTGGTTGGGATCCTTCAAAAGTTTTAGTTTACTGAGAAATTTCTTTTCCTACACAGCATTCCACAGTTCTTCAGAATAGTTCTTTGATAAATTCGTGCGCTGTTCCTGGCCAGCTACCAAGTTACCGCTATTTTACCCATCATTACACGCCCTGTCTTGGAATATTTTGTATATCTACAACAACAGAATTCTCTTACATTTTTTTTTCTTGTCTTCTTCAGTGTTCTGTAGCTGATTGTAGATGAACTGACTCTTTCCTCTTACTACTTCCCTTGTTTCTTTTGCCACCTCTACATGTTCTTCCCTAGACTCTGTAGCATCCTCTTTTTATAAGCCTTTCCTTTTTTATTGTCTCTTGGATTTCCTTGTTGGATTACATTTTATCTCTGCCTTTCCTTTCTTGTGTCTTTATGTGTTCACATGTAGATTCAATCACGGTGGATTTAAATGTTTCTAAGGTTTTTTCGTCCTCCTCCTCATTTGTTTCTCCTTCTTCTAGTTCTTGCAGAATTTTAAACCAATTCTGTAGCTTCAGCTGGTATTCATTTTTTATTTCCTCATTTTGCAGTAGATTTACATCTATTTTGCTTTTTATCGTGTTGGGTCTTACCATCTTTTCATATGATATTCTTTGTTTTACTTTAATTAGTACCTAATTATGATCACCTCCCATTTCTGCTCATACTACTTTGATGTCCTTGATTCCATTTACATGTCTTGAATCCACCAATACATGGTCAATCTGTTTATTATGAACCTGGTACATGGTTTAAAATGTTATACTGACAGTGTAGATTGAAATTGTATAGAAATTTTAGAATTGATGTCTGAATTGTGTCCTTTGACCTGCTGCTGTCTAGTAAGTAATTTTTAATAGATTTATTTAAGATTAATGCCCCATATCTGAAGCAAAAGCCATGTAATTGCTGCAGATGCATTTTCCAGATACACATCACTGGCGCTGTCTGTGATACCCACAGACCAATACTGTCAAGCTCAATAATCTACACAGAGTACTGATAAGAGCAGTTGGCTGGTTGTAAGATACTCACTTGGTTACAGATGTGCTTCCTTGTCAGCAACATAAGTTCATAGTCCCAATATAAAAAAAAGACTATTTGAATGTTCTAATTAAGTTATGTAATAACAGACCCAACACAAACCCTTTATGTCCACTTATTGTCATGCTTATTTTTATCATGAATCCAATTGAATTATGACCAGTTCCTTATATTGTCGCCCACACAACTTACAGTTCATGGCTTATTATTGATTCAATCAAGGATGTAATTCTACTTATTTATATCAGAAAATAACACACTAACTCAGTGGTGGTCCAAGAACAAGTTCACACCAACATTTCCCACCATGTCAGTTTCACACATCATCAATTGCATGTCCATGGGATTCACACATAATAATATCCATCTAATTAACTGTTCATCAAAGTTCATGAACATAATTGTTTTTCAGTTAAAAGTTCACAAGAAAGTCACTGCACAGTAAATGAGTCCCACAGATATCTATGTGACCATACACAGAAAATCCTAAACTTTTTGTTCATGTTAGCAAACACTTAACGTGAAGAGGTGAGCTGTGTGATAGGTACTCATGAATGTTTTTAGAGATATATAAATGAATTATTGCAAGTCATATACTTTTACAACATAGATATTAGTATGATGATTTTCAAGTTAGCACTTCCACATGGATGTTAATCTTATGCTTTCTCCATGTGGACTACAACAAAGTAATTAACAAAATACAACTTGAGTTATTAAAGTTCAAGGTACTACTTAATTAATACATTGTAACCCCCCCCCCCCACTGCCCACACACACACACACACACACACACACACACACACACACACACACACACACACACACACACACACACACACACACACAATGGATTCCTCCTTACGTTAACGTAAAATTGCAACTTTTGAAATTTTGCTAATTTACTCAAATCTTGAATTATTGGCTTAATTAAATAACCAAGGCACTACCTGATGTAGAAAAATTAGGACCACAAAAGTATAAAGTCAAATCGGGGAATGAAACAAGCTGAAGGGCTGAGATGATGAAAGCCCTTTTTGAGTATGGCCAAAATTTGATTACAGATATTACTTAACTTGATTAGTTTTTATAAAAATGAATCTAGTTCCCAGAAAGAGTAAAATTAGGGCTATCCAGTCAGCAGTTCTCTTAAAGTTACTGATCAGCTCACATTGATATTACCATAGGGCTATCCAGTCAGCAGTTCTCTTAAAGTTACTGATCAGCTCACACTGATATTACCACTGCAAACTGTTGTAACAATTTCAGTTACCACGTTCTGTTAACTAGCATGGTTTTAAACAAAACTAAATATGCCATTAGCTTCATTACACTGGAAATTATACCACAAATAATAAAGTTCTGTAAATTATTGTATAACCATTGTTTTGGCAGTTTGGGGTATGTGCAATTTATATGGTGCCTGTATAGTTGAACAAACTTGCCTGTTTAATTGAACACAGTTAAAAAATTAGGAAAAAAATTAGTTACTTAAGAGGAGTAGAATAATAGGAGGTAGAATCACTCCACTTTGCTATGTTACATAGTCTGCCTTGTTAATAATTTAACACTCATGTCTTATAGAAAATTAAAAGACTTTCCTTTCAGTAAAATGGTGGATCACTCAAGCGAGTTCTTTATAAATTGGATTGTTATCCATTCAACAGGCAGTTCAGCTTAGTCTGTGCTCTCACTGTGTTCACACTGAAAACCTGATTTTGGTGTTGATTATTTGATTTAATTGATGAAACTGCTCCTGAATTTGGTACACTATACTTGTTTCTACATAACAATAATACTATATCTAAAAACAAAGATGATGTGACTTACCAAATGAAAGTGCTGGCAGGTCGACAGACACACAAACAAACACAAACATACACACAAAATTCAAGCTTTCGCAACAAACTGTTGCCTCATCAGGAAAGAGGGAAGGAGAGGGAAAGACGAAAGGATGTGGGTTTTAAGGGAGAGGGTAAGGAGTCATTCCAATCCCGGGAGCGGAAAGACTTACCTTAGGGGGAAAAAAGAACGGGTATACACTCGCACACACACACATATCCATCCACACATATACAGACACAAGCTTGTGTCTGTATATGTGTGGATGGATATGTGTGTGTGTGCGAGTGTATACCCGTCCTTTTTTCCCCATAAGGTAAGTCTTTCCGCTCCCGGGATTGGAATGACTCCTTACCCTCTCCCTTAAAACCCACATCCTTTCGTCTTTCCCTCTCCTTCCCTCTTTCCTGATGAGGCAACAGTTTGTTGCGAAAGCTTGAATTTTGTGTGTATGTTTGTGTTTGTTTGTGTGTCTGTCGACCTGCCAGCACTTTCATTTGGTAAGTCACATCATCTTTGTTTTTAGATATATTTTTCCTACGTGGAATGTTTCCCTCTATTATAATCATAACAATAATACTAATTATTCATTTGTGCACTAGACTGTTAATTCCATACAACTTCTCATATAAATCTTGTTCTTGCTATGGCAATATCTTAAGAGTTTTTTGCTATTGCATTCTTCTTCTTTTTTATGACTGCACTTATTTCACTTCCCTACTGCTTTCTACAGACTATCCTCAGCTGTGAGTTCTTACCTTAGGTAAAATAAGTATTTAAATTAATCTTACATTCATTGGTATATATCACTGTATTCTCTAAGTATTTGTAAACTTTATGCAAACATGATGTGTACAGTATCATTGGAAGAAATGATCCAAGGACAAATAAATAATAAATAAAAAAAGATAGAGGCCCTTTAGCTCTCTTCTGGGTATGAAGGTAAGGGCATATCATGTTGAATGAACCATGCCTTGTAAAGCACTGTGGTTTTTGAATAAACTTTTTGGTTTATGATAGCTTCAATTTTTACCATATGTCATGTCATACTCTGTTTTGATCCTTTCATTTGTAACTAACATATTATTCTTAATTTTGTTTTTAGAAATTACATTCTTTCCGTGTGTGTCCTTGCATTACCATGGCTATATCTTGTAAATACACTATTATTCGATCTTTTACAAACATTTTGTCTTTTGATGAGGCTCTTGAGCATTGCAGTGAGTGATGACACTGACATTACACAACATATCATGCTCAAGTAAATATGCTGAACATCAGTCAACATCTGTTTGTGAATATGATGAAAGGTGCTCCATCAACATATTGCAAACTTAAGTAACTCCATCCTCTAGAATGTCTGAGGGCCACAGCAACTTGTCAGCTGGAAAAGCCTTAGACAGTGCAAGATATAGCTGATATTTGTTTTATGGGCAAGGTACTGTCCAAGGGCATGTTTAATAATTTTAAATGTTTTTATTGTTGCATCTGTTTTATCCTACAATGGTATTTAAATTTCATCAAGTGAAATGCTCATAGATTAGTATTTCATCTCTTCAGATATTTAGAAGAGTATTCATAATACACTTATTTAGTAAATAAAGATCTGGCTATTATCTTTTTAACTTTCAGACAACTTTGTGCCACCAGAAGACTACACAGCTATCAATTTGTCACCAGATCACATACAGGATGATCAACTAAGCCCCTTAACGGATGAAGAATTATCTAACAATGGGTCCAAAATCAAAGTGAGTTTGAACTCCCCAAATTTACTTTAATGTGTAATATGTGCTAATCTCCATCTTACACCAGAAATAATCACCCACGAAAGGACACTCATTTGCAACAATACAACCACTACAGGTTCATTCTGTGTAATAATTTTTATTTTAAAAATAATGTTACACTTTTAATGTTCATTATTTAATAAATTGTGACTGCAATTTTATAATTTTGGTAAGTTAAGGAATATTGTTTGGTGTAGAATAATAGTCTTTGCACGTGACAGTTTAACTTACAATAGTGTAAAAGAAAATACCTACATATGCATTTACACCTATATGCTGCAAACCACTGTGAAATTCATGGCAGAGGATATGTCCCATTGTGCCAGTTATTAAGGCTTTGTCCCATTCCACTTATATGTAGATCACATGAAGAATGATTGCTTAAATGCCTCTATGCATGCTGTAATTAGGCTAATCTTTTCTTTACAATCCCATTGGCAGTAATATGTATGGAGCTGTAATAAACAGGATATCCCATGAGGAATCACTAATATTCAGGATATCACAGTAATGCTCATTTGAAGCAAAAAACTTCATACGGACATATGCCCTATTCTGAATGGTATCTGGTATAGAACACATTTAACATACATTTGTTTTTGGACTAGTGGTATGCACATACGAGTGTGGGTCTTACCCACTCAAACTCTTTGACATTTTATTCTGGTCCAATCTAGAGGCTTGTTGCTTTCATCTTTTTGCCCAGGATACCTTCCTGGCATTACACTAGCATGCTGAATGCACAGTTATACATGGCTTGTTGTGAGTGAGGTAGTGCAAGGGTTTGAAAGAGTATCAGAGACAATCATTGAGTGTCAATGTGTGCACATGTGCTGGTTAACATGCCATACACCTACATTAATGATGTATATGCAGATATGGTGTATATTTATGGCTTCTGTGATAGTAGTGCCCCTGCTGCTGTTGAAGACTACTGTTGGTGCTTTCTGAAGTGTTGAATTTTTGATCACAAAGTGTTTACCAGAGTTTTCAGCACATTGATTCTTCATAAAATGCAGTTCTTCATAAAATTCACATTTTAATGTTTACTACCATACATGTGTAAATCAGACATTGTACTGAATAACACAGAGAATAAATTACAGTGTACATTATAGGAGATCCAACTCAGAAACCATTCGGGACAGAGAAAATGTCCACATGAAGTTTTTTGCTTCGAATGTTCATTCTTGTTATATCCCTGAATACTGACAATTCCTCGTAGGATAACCTGTGTTCTTAAATTCATCACTTAAAGTTGGTTTTAGAAATTTTCAAGCAGATTTTCATGAGATATTTTTCATCTATGTTTAAGTGTCACCTAGTACTTGTTCTTTTAGCAGCCTTCTGACACTCCCACTGGTCAAACAAACCTGTGCCCATTGCCCTTCCCTTCTTTGTATCCTTTCAATGTCCGCTCATGGTCCTACTTGGTACTGGTCACACAGGCTTGAGTAATATTCTAGAATGAGACACACATGTACTTTTTATGCAGTCTCCTTTGCAGACTGTTCACTTTTCCCTAGTATTCTAACTATGAAGTGAAGCCTTCTACATGCTTTACTTACAACTGGGTCTACATGACAGTTCAATTTCGTATCCCTGCAAATTGTTACACCCAGGTATTTGTATGAGTTCGCCAATTCAAAAGTGACTCATCAGTATTGTAGTCCTAGGATACCATGCTTTTTCATTCTGTGAAGTGTGTAATTTTACACGTCTGAACATTTAAAGTAAGTTGCCAATCTTTGCACCAGTTTGGAATCTTAAGTGCATAATTTTCCATGTCTGAATATTTAAAGCAACTTACCAGTCTTTGCAGCAGTGTGGAATGTTAACAAGATCTTATTTTGCCTGTTTCTGAGCCTATGTGTTCACTCCATTTCATACCCGTAGAAATTGTTACAGTTATATAAGTATTAGGAAGTCTTTTCTGAAGGTATTTATCTGAAGTGTATGAAGAGAAGTGTGGGTGACAAGCTGTTCAGACAGGAAGATAATAGAACCTTTTGACATGAAAAACCCCAAAGATTAGATGTAACCATAAAAATAATCAGTTTTTGATGGAATAATGTAATATAGTAGATAAAAAATCTGCTCATCAAGCAGCAGCAGAACACACACACAAAAGAAGATATAATTTCGCAAGCTTTCAGAGCCAGTGGCTCCTTCTTCTGGCATAAGGGTTGAAGGGGAAGGAAGAGGGATGAAGCAAAATCACTACAGAGGTCTAGAAGAGGTCTAGGAAAAGGGGTAGATTTCAGGAAAGTCACCTAGAACCATGGGTCACAGGAGACTTACCGGACAGGATGAGAAGAAAGACTGATTGTTGGGGACTGCACCAGATGAGCGTTGAAGACCTGAGAGCTTAAAGGGTAACATGCAAGACAGAGATCACTGCTTAAACATCATTCATGAGTTAATAAGAGTAAAAAGCTAAGTGCATTGTATGTAATAGAGGTGGGACGGGACCGGCAAAAAATAGACAAGTAAGAAAGTGAAAGATGTAGAAAACTAAAATGGAGTGAAGAAATGAGTAGTTACTGCTAAGAAATGCTGAGACAAAAGAAACTGACGTAAATCAAAGCCAGTTTGGTGGCGAGAACCAAGGACATGATATAGCACTAGTTCCCACCAGCCGAGTTCTGACAAACTGGAGTCAGGAGGAAGAATCCAGATGGTGCATGTGGTGAAACAGACACTGAGACCATGATTGTCATGTTGTAGAGAATGCTCTGCAAGAGGATAGTGTGTGTTGCCACCATACACACTCTGCCTATGGCCAATCATCTTAACTGGAAGTTTGGTGTTGTCATGCTGATGTAAAAGTGTTCACATAAAAGCTGGTATATGATGTGTGTCATTTCACAGGTGGCTCTTCCTTTGATAGTATGTGTTTTGCTAGTTTTAGGGCTGGTATATGTGGTGGTAGGGGGGTGCATAGGGCAAGTCTTGCAGTATGGATGGTCACAGAGGTAGGA
This sequence comes from Schistocerca piceifrons, assembly GCF_021461385.2. NCBI lineage: Eukaryota > Metazoa > Arthropoda > Insecta > Orthoptera > Acrididae > Schistocerca > Schistocerca piceifrons. The sequence continues at coordinate 1,019,018,015 of NC_060138.1, read as the reverse complement.
GCCATATGGTAGGGAGATGGGTACAGAAGGAGCATAGGGTCTGACAAGAATATTGCGGAAATTATGAGGGTGACAAAAAACTATTCTAGGTATGGTGGGCAAAATCTCAGACAGAATGCATATTTCAAGGCATGATTTTAGGATCTCATGGCCTTGTCGAAGAAGCTCATTAATACATTCCAGACCAGGATAATACTGAGTGACAAGTGGTGTGCTCCAAAGTTGTTTTTTGGTGGGATCAGCAGTATGAGAATTGGATGTGATGACCCAGGGAATCTGCTTTTGAACTAGGCTTCTGGGGAAATTACGTCCTGTGAAAACTGAGATGAGAGTGATGGTGTACTGCTGTAAAGAGCTCGCATCCAAACAAATATGTTGCCCCAAATGACAATGCTGCATGGGAGGGAACTTTTGGCATGGAAAGGATGGCAACTGTCAGATGTAAGTACTGTTGTTTGTTAGTAGGTTTAATGTAAGCAGAAATGTGTAGCTGGCCTTTGGTGAGGACAAGATCAACATCAAGGAAAGTGGCACGGTGTTTGGAATAGGACCATATGAAATTTAACTGGGAGAAGGTATTCAGAGACTCCAGAAATTTTAACAGATAAGCTTCAAGTAGATGGATAGTTCGGATAACAAATTAAAAGTTACTGAAGTAGAATGGATAAAAAGGAAATTTATGGTACAACTTGACTAAAAGAAACAGTGATGACTAATAAATATTTAAGTGGTGTCATCATATACAGAGTGTGTACTTGTAACACAGGATAGGTCAGCTTACTCTAATGTCTTAATACTTAGCTCAACTATTACAATTTAAGACAAAAACTTAGCAAACATTATCATTAGTAACGTTATCTGTATTTATCTATAGATATGAGCACATATTTAGGTTTTAAAGTTATTTAAATGTTTTTTGCTACGTACATACTGCTCAGTCATAAAAAACATATGATAGTATAAACTATTTTACATTTATCTCTGGTTTAAGATTGAGGTCTTAGTGTTATGTACAGGTACTCTATGACACAGATGACTACAATAAATGCATATATACATATAACAAAACATGTCACATGATTTACATGCATACTCCTCTCTTTTGACAATGTTGACTGGACTACCCTCTTTGAAATTCTGAAGGTATAGGGGACAAAATGCAGGGAGCAAAAGCTTGCTCACAACTTGTACAGAAAACAGAATACAGCCATGAGTAGAAGGGCATGAAAGGGAAGCTGTAGTTGTGGAGGGAGTGATGCAATATTTGGAAAGGGAATTAAAGTTCATGAAGAAGAAATAAAAACTTTAAAGTTTGACAGAGACAGCAAAGGATCTGGAATAACAATGAATAGAATGGATAGTGCATTGAAAAGAGATTAGAAGATCAACATTAACTACAGTAAAACAGAGGTAATGGAATGTAACTGAATAATTAAATCAGGTGATAGCAAGGGACTGAGATGAGGAAATCAGAAACTAAAAGTAGTAGATGAGTTTTACTGTCTGGACAGTAAAAACCATGAAACATAAAGTTAAGAACTACACTCATTCTCATAAATTAAGGATAATTGTATAATGTGGTGCCAAACAACGTGGCACTACACAAAACTGGCACCAATAGCATAGGCACATAGGGAACAAACACAACACACATCTGTAAGTCCACAGTATTGGTGATAAGTTGAGAAAACAGTCCAGAAACACATGTGCTACAAAATGTCACTGTTTCCTGTGCATCTACCCTGACATCAGAATGGGATATGATCACCATGCACATGTACACAGGCCGCACAATGAGTTGGCATACTCTGGATCAGGTGGTCGAGCAGCTGCTGGGCTACAGCCTTCCATTCTTGCACCAGTGCCTGTCGGAGCTCCTATAGTGTCCTAGGGGTTTGAAGATCTGCAGCAATATGTCAACCAAGAGCATCCCAGACGTGCTTGATGAGGTTTAGGTTTGTAGAATAGGCAGGCCACTCCATTCAACTGATATCTTCTGTTTCAAGGTACCATGATGGCAGCTCGGTGGGGCCGTGTGTTATCATCCATCAGGAGGAAAGTGGGACCCACTGCACCCATGAAAAGTGGACATACTGGTGCAAAATGACGTCCCGATACTCCTGACCTGTTACAGTTCCTCTGTCAAAGACATGCACGGGTGTAAGTGCACCAATCATAATCCCACCCTACTCCATCAAACCACGACCTCCATACATGTTCCTTTCAAGGACATTAAGCAGTTGATAACTGGTTCCTGGTTCATGCCAGATGAAACCCCATCGAGAATTACTGTTCAGACTATACCTTGACTCATCTGTGAACATAACCTGGGATCACTGTTCCTATGACCATGTACTGTGTTCTTGACAACAGGCTTTGTGAGCTCTCCTGTGACCAGGGGTCAGTGGAATGCACCTTGCAGGTCCCTGGGCAAATAAACCATGTCTGTACAGTCGCCTGTAGACTGTGTATCTGGAGACAACTGTTCCAGTGGCTATGGTAAGGTCTCAAGCAAGGCTACCTGCAGTACTCTGTGGCCGTCTGCAGGCACTGATGGTGAGACATTGCTCTTCTTGTGGTGTTGTACACTGTGGACATCCCTTACTGTAGCACCTGGGCACATTTCTTGTCTGCTGAAATCATTGCCATAATCTTGACATTACCTACCATTTGACGACCGAAGGTCAAATGCACCGCATGGTCATACCCCGATGTGATTTAAACCCGCAAACCTCCCACCAGAGCCTTGTTTCACCATGTATCAGCATTATCCTTAATTCATGAGCATGAGTGTAGATTACAATATGCTTTACAATAATAAGACAATCAACATTAGATCACAGTGTAGTAAAATAGCAGAGTTGGCTGCTGTTTTCATTGGCACTGAGATGCAGTGCAGGTAGACTCTGTTCTATCGCCAGATAAATATTATTCTATACTGCATAAAGGTTGCTCTTTTAGTATACACAAAATTTTACTTCTAAGTTGTTTGATTAGTAATAACTTAATTTCCTTAGGTAGAGTAGAGGGTACTCTTATCACTATCACTACTGACTATGGTTGAGCTGTTTCACAGGTTACAATTTTGAATATAGTAAAGGAGATGCATTAAATATCAGGACTCCCTGAGTGTTTGTAGTCCTTTAGTATTTTTATTACATCTTTTGGATATACTCTCTTCCAAATTACCATGCTGCATTCATTTCCAAATTTCATAGCAACTGTAGGATCTGTTCTAAAGTTAGGAATTTCACCTACTGTGCTTTCCACTATATATATAAAATATTCATTAAATTCATCTGGACTGCAAGAATTAGAGCAAGAGATGGGCTTCTGCCTATGTTCATGAACCAGATCCCACACTACCTTGCAAGTATTGTGAGCTTCTCCAATAAATCTGGCATTGTTTACCTTCTTTGCTTTCTCTACTTCTTACAGTACAATCCTTTGGCCTGTAAATAAATGCAATATAGTCTGTTCTTAATGCCAATATCTTGAGTGGCTTTGACTTTATATCATTTAGTAGTTGTACAATGCATTTTATTTTAGGTAGTATAGAGGTATACCACCTCTTTACTTTGATAGTTATCTATATTTATTTTTACATGGCAATTGGATATATCTTGGGTTTTAGTGGGAAATTTTCATCAAATTTGGCTTTAAGAATCTGGAACATGGAACTTAATGCATCAGTTGGTGCCAATTCTTCATACATTGCATGCCATTCTGTATTAGACATTGCAGTTTTGAAAGCATCCAAATTTTTCATTGTAATAATCTTATTTTTGAAGGCATAATTTGAATGCCAGCTGGGGATTTGTTGAGTACTTATTGAGATGTCCATAGCTTCATGATTATTGCACAGTGATCTATGGGCATAGATCAACCACACTTGCTTTGTAGTCTCAACTATTTAGATTAGATTAGATTAGATTTACTTCATTCCAATTGATCCATAGTGAGGAGGTCCTCCAGGGTGTAGAACATGTCAGAAAAACAACAATACATGACAAATATTTACAACTAAAACAAATAAGCCAATGTACCTTTCCACAGGTACCAAGTGGAATGATCATCATTTTTTAGTGAACACTATATGTAAGAGTCATTTTACAAATACTAATGCACTGAATTTAAAATAAAAAAGTTTTTTATTTATTTATAAGGTAATAAACATGTAATACAACTACTATAATACTTATTTACAATGAACACATTACTGCACTAAAATTGTGCAGAAGTTATATTGTACTTTTATATACACAAATCAGTTGGTTTTACTGAGAAATTCATCAATGGAGTAGAAGGAGTTGGCCACCAATAAATCCTTTAGGCTTCTCTTAAAATGAATTTCATTGGTTGTTAAGCTGCTGGCAAGCTATTGAAAATGTGTGTTCCTGAATAATGCACACCTTTTTGTACAAGACTAAGTGACTTTAAATCCTTGTGAAAATTATTCTTATTTCTAGTATTGATTCCATGAATTGAGCTGTTGGTTTGAAAAAGTGATATAGTTTTAATAACAAATTTCATTAAGGAATAAATATATTGGGAAGCAGTAGTTAGTATCCCTAGTTCCCTAAACAGGCTTCTGCAGGATGTTCTTGAGTTCACACCACATATAACTCTTATTGCATGTTTTTGTGTCTGGAAAACTTTAGCTTGGCTTGATGAATTACCCCAAAAATAATCCCATATGACATTATGGAATGAAAGTAAGCATAGTATGCCAGCTTTTTCATTTTCATATCCCCTATGTCTGACACAATTCGAACTGCAAATAGAGATTTGTTAAGATGCTTCAGCAGTTCTGTGGTGTGCTCCTCCCAGTTGAATCTATTATCAAGCTGTAATCCCAAGAATTTAACACTCTCCACTTCTTCTATCTGCTTGTCATCATATGTTAGGCATATACTCATGGGACACCCCTTACAAGTTCTGAACTGCATGTAGTGTGTTTTTTCAAACTTTAGTGACAAAGAATTGGCTAGGAAACAGTGATTAATGTCCACATATATTTTATTAGCTGATCTTTCTAAGACTACACTTGATTTGCTATTTATTGCAAAGTTTGTATCATCAGCAAACAAAATGAACTTGGCATCTGGTAATGTTACTGATGAAAGGTCATTGACATAAATGAGAAAAAGTAAGGGCCCAAAATGGAACATTGTGGGACCCCACATGTAATTAGTTCCCAGTTGGATGATGCCTGATCGTTTGATACATGTCTCTTTCCTAATAATACCCTTTGTTTTCTGCCAGAGATATAAGATTTGAACCATTTTGCAGCATTTCCTGTTACACAACAATATTCTAATTTATTTAAAAGGATATTGTGATTTACACAGTCAAATGCCTTTGACAGATCACAAAATATGGCAGTTACCTGCAATTTTTTGTCTAATGAATAAAGAACATTTTCACTGTAAGTGTAGATAGCCTTCTCAATATCAGAACCCTTTAGAAATCCAGACTGTGACTTTGACAGTATGTTATTTGAGATAAGATGGTTATAAAGCCGATTGTACATTACTTTTTCTAAAATTTTTGAGAATGCTGGCAACAGTGAAATTGGATGGAAATTTGATGCTATTTCTTTATCTCCTTTCTTAAACAGTGGCTTAACTTCAGCATATTTCAACCATTCAGGAAATATTCCACTGATAAACGACTGGTTACACAGATAGCTTAATATGTTACTTAGCTCAGAATCACATTCTTTAATTAACTTTGTTGATATTTCATAATACCCACTATAGGTTTTTGATTTTAAAGATTTTATGATGGACATAATTTCTGCTGGTGTAGTGAGGGTCAAATTCATATTATGGAAGTTACTTGAAAACCAGTTCTAAGTAAAGAAGGGAAAGCAGAAAGGTGGAAGGAGTATATAGAGGGTCTATACAAGGGCGATGTACTTGAGGACAGTATTATGGAAATGGAAGAGGATGTAGATGAAGATGAAATGGGAGATACGATACTGCGTGAAGAGTTTGACAGAGCACTGAAAGACCTAAGTCGAAACAAGGCCCCCGGAGTAGACAACATTCCATTGGAACTACTGACGGCCTTGGGAGAGCCAGTCCTGACAAAACTCTGCTATCTTGTGAGCAAGATGTATGAAACAGGCGAAATACCATCAGACTTCAAGAAGAATATAATAATCCCAATCCCAAAGAAAGCAGGTGTTGACAGATGTGAAAATTACCGAACTATCAGTTTAATAAGTCACAGCTGCAAAATACTAACGTGAATTCTTTACAGACGAATCGAAAAACTAGTAGAAGCCGACCTCGGGGAAGATCAGTTTGGTTTCCATAGAAATGTTGGAACACGTGAGGCAATACTGACCCTACGACTTATCTTAGAAGCTAGATTAAGGAAGGGCAAAGCTACATTTTTAGCATTTGTAGACTTAGAGAAAGCTTTTGACAATGTTGACTGGAATATTCTCTTTCAAATTCTGAAGGTGGCAGTGGTAAAATACCGGGAGCGAAAGGCTATTTACAATTTGTACAGAAACCAGATGGCAGTTATAAGAGTCGAGGGACATGAAAGGGAAGCAGTGGTTGGGAAGGGAGTGAGACAGGGTTGTAGCCTCTCCCCGATGTTATTCAATCTGTATATAGAGCAAGCAGTGATGGAAACAAAAGAAAAATTCGGAGTAGGTATTAAAATCCATGGAGAAGAAATTAAAACTTTGAGGTTCGCCGATGACATTGTAATTCTGTCAGAGACAGCAAAGGACTTGGAAGAACAGTTGAACGAAATGGATAGTGTCTTGAAAGGAGGATATAAGATGAACATCAACAAAATCAAAACAAGGATAATGGAATGTAGTCTAATTAAGTCGGGTGATGCTGAGGGAATTAGATTAGGAAATGAGGCACTTAAAGTAGTAAAGGAGTTTTGCTATTTGGGGAGCAAAATAACTGATGATGGTCGAAGTAGAGAGGATATAAAATGTAGGCTGGCAATGGCAAGGAAAGCGTTTCTGAAGAAGAGAAATTTGTTAACATCCAGTATTGATTTAAGTGTCAGGAAGTCATTTCTGAAAGTATTTGTATGGAGTGTAGCCATGTATGGAAGTGAAACATGGACGATAAATAGTTTGGACAAGAAGAGAATAGAAGCTTTCAAAATTTGGTGCTACAGAAGAATACTGAAGATTAGATGGGTAGATCACGTAACTAATGAGGAAGTATTGAATAGGATTGGTGAGAAGAGACGTTTGTGGCACAACTTGACCAGAAGAAGGGATCGGTTGGTAGGACATGTTCTGAGGCATCAAGGGATCACCAATTCAGTATTGGAGGGCAGCGTGGAGGGTAAAAATCGTAGAGGGAGACCAAGAGATGAATACACTAAGCAGATTCAGAAGGATGTAGGTTGCAGTAGGTACTGGGAGATGAAGAAGCTTGCACAGGATAGAATAGCATGGAGAGCTGCATCAAACCAGTCTCGGGACTGAAGACTACAACAACAACAACACTTGAAATGTCTGGTCTGAGGTATTCCATAGCAGCAACTACCGAACCTGACAATCCCATCTTTTCAGTAACAGCTATAAAATGTTTGTTAAAAAGTTCTGCAACACTATACACATCTGTCACCAATGTATCATTTACTCTTAATGCTATTTGTTCCTCTTCATGTCTGGATCTACCGGTCTCCTCCTTAACAATATCCCATATTGTCTTTATTTTGATATATGATATTACTATCTTTTCCTTGTAATATATTTGGTTTGATGACCGTATTGTAGTCTTTAATATTTTGCAGTATTTCTTGTAATGTGCTATAGCATCAACATCGGAACTGTTTCGGATTGACAGATACAGGTTTGTTTTTGTTCTACAAGATACCCCTATTCCTTGAGTAATCCATGGCTTCTTTGTAGACTTTGCTCTAACCTTGGTAAGTTTTGGGGGAAAACAGTGTTCAAATAAGGTAAGCACTATATTAACAAAAGTGTTATATTTTTCATTCATGCCATGAGCACTGTAAACATCAGTCCAGTGAATGTCTCTGAGGAGTGTCCTAAAGTGATCAATTTTTGGTTATTGTTTACCCTCTTGAGCTCAGATTTAACAGATTTTATATCCTGTTCAGTATTAACATTTAACAGAAGGAACTGCATGTCATGGTCTGAGAGGCCATTGACTTTTGGTTTTGTAATATAATTTTGTTCATTGGACTTTACTATAAAGATATTATCAATGGATGTTTGTGAACAATTGGCTACCCTAGTGGGGAACTTTACAGTGGGAATTAAGTTGAATGATAGTGTTACTAACTCAAATAAGATCTTATTGGGAGAGTCTTTAAGGAAATCTACATTGAAATCACCAGCAAACACTATTTCCTTGTTTTTGGTTGTTAAATGGGCCAGTACAGCTTTAAGGTGGTTTACGGACAGATTAAAGTTACCTGCAACTGCTCGATATACACTTAATATTATGAAGGATTTTTTGTGAAGTTCTACTTCTGTTGCACATGCTTCCATATGCTGTTCTAGGCAAAATTTATGAATGTCTATGTTCTTAAATTTATGACAGTTCCTGATGAATGTGGCAACTCCTCCTTTCTCCATTTCTAATCTACAAAAGTGAGATGCTAACCTAAAACCTGTAACACTTAAAAGTTCTATACCAGTGGTCACATGATGTTCAGAGAGGCAGATTATGTCAGCTGGGTTTGAAGACTCTAATTCATCTATGCAGATAGTTAATTCATTAATTTTATTTCTCAGTCCTCGAATATTTTGATGCAATAACTGTATCAAGGCAGACATCTCCTCTTTTTGAATAGATAACATGTCACAAATATCCATAGCTGCTTACTAAGTTCATATAAACTCTCTCACTGTCACAATCTTCCCTGATATGTGTGTTGACATCTCCAAATAAGGTAATTTTCGCTCCTAGCACACTAGATGACACAATGGAGTTTTCAAAATTGTCATTTGGGGACTGGAACACAGAAACAACTCTCAAGTTAATATCTGGTAGCCCCAAAGCAGTGGATTCTAGATTCAAGTCCACAAAGAAGTTTATGTCAATTTCCTTGGCACTGAAGTCACTTTTTGCAGATACAGGCACACCTCCCCATATAGAAGTTTCTCTACACCGTGCATTCACCATTTTTAGAAATTCAATGCACTCGTAGTATTCTGTTTCTATTTGGGCTAGCCAGTGTTCACATATACATAGTATTTCAGGTCTCACTTCCTCAGCAAACAATAATAATGGATCAGGTTTTGTCCTCAGGCACTGCACATATGAACGAGCAATTACTAACTTGCATTTTTCAGTGGTCACGTTTCCTTTTCCACTGGAATACTCTTAATCTTGGAAGTTTATCTCACTGGAACATTGGGCACCCTCTGGAATAAAAAGACATCTTATCACAATGTTCCTGGGCTGTATATTATTGTCTGTTATTTTATCCTCTAAGCCAAATTTATTTATCTTTATTTATTTATTCATCTGTGGAACAATAAATATTATATGGACGTTGTCAGTTTATAATACATGAGCACACATTTACATTTACAATGAAACAGATTTCTCATATTTTGTGTAGTTTTTGTAACTAGTCATACAACATTTATAATTACATCATATTTTGGTGATAATGTCATATGTTGCTAATAATTTACATATATTTTAAATATTCTTTTACAGTATAACAACTTTTATTTTTACTAAGAAGGTTTTAAGCTTTTGTCTGAAAGTGAGGGGCTCATTTATTTCTTTAATTTCCTGTGGTAATTTGTTATACAGTTTTATCCCATTATAAAATATACTTTTTTGCATCTTTGCCTTGTTCTTTCTATCTAGATGGAGGTGGTGACAAGATCTTGCTTCATGGTAATGTATTAGGCTGTTTGTGTTATACATGTTGAGATTTTTCTTAATGAAAATTATGTTCTGAAAGATGTACTCACAAGAAACAGTTAGAATGCCTAGCTTTCTAAATTATTCTAGACAGTGGGCCCTGTTGTTGCTGTTTGTTATTATCCTTACGGCTCTTTTTTGTACTTTGAACACAGTTTGTATGTTACTGGCACTTGTTCCTCAAAACATGATGCCACAGCTGAGGACTGGGTGTAGATATCCATTATTTTAAGACAGGTATTATTGCATACTGGTGCAAGGATTTTAAGAGCATAGCATGCTGTGGATAATTTCTTTGCCAAAATGTTGACATGGTTTGTCCATTTCAATTGGCTGTCTACATTCATCCCTAAGAATTTGGTACTTGTTACACCTTCTAATTCATTATTATTAACTTTTATTCTAGTGGCATTGTGTTTTTTGTTCAACTGGAAGTTAATATAGTTATTTTTTTTTTACATTTAGGGTAACTTTATTTTTTAATGACCAGTTGTGGACATCATTGAGAGCCTCGTTTGCTCTTTCTGACAGTTGTGTTGGATTTTCACCTGTTATTACTATGTTGCTGTCATCAGCAAAAAGCATTTTTACTCCATGTCTGATACCTTGTGAGAAGTCGTTAATGTATATAAGAAACAATATTGGGCCTAATACACTTCCCACCGAGCGAGGTGGCGCAGTGGTTAGCATACTGGACTCGCATTCGGGAGGACGACGGTTCAATCCCGTCTCCGGCCATCCTGATTTAGGTTTTCCGTGATTTCCCTAAATCGTTTCAGGCAAATGCCGGGATGGTTTCTTTGAAAGGGCACGGCCGATTTCCTTCCCAATCCTTCCCTCACCCGAGCTTGCACTCCGTCTCTAATGACCTCGTTGTCAACAGGACGTTAAACACTAACCACCACCACCACCAATACACTTCCCTGTGGGATGCCTATATTCACATGTTCTGGGTCAGACAGGTGTTTTACAAGGGAATTGTTTGAAACTTGTGATATCTCAACTCGTTGAACTCTGTTTTCCAAGTATGATTTGAACCAGTTCTTTGTCACACCTCTTATTCCTATTTGCCCTAGTTTATGAAGTAAGATTTTGTGGTCAACTGTATCAAAGGCCCTTGACAAGTCTAAGAAGATACCACTTACGTTTTCACCTTTGTCCAGTGCTTCTAAAATTACTTTAGTGAACTATGCTATAGCAGATTGTGTGCCTTTTCCGGGCCTAAAACCAAATTGGTCATTGGAAAGAAGGTTATATTTATTCAGGTAATTTAGCAGTCTCTTTTTGAGTAGTATTTCTATTATTTTAGAAATGATAGACAGTACAGAAATTGGCCTGTAGTTCTCTACATTTTCCACATCTCCGTTTTTAAGGATAGGTATAACTTTTGCTTGTTTTAGGTACTCTGTAAAGTATCCAGATCGCGAAAGATTCATTAATTATGTCTGTTAATGGGCCCTTTATGGAGTCTATACATTCTTTAATTACGCAGACTGGGATTTCATCAAGTCCTATTGAAGTTTTAATTTTTAGTTGGTGTACTACTAGTGCCACTTCCCTTTCTGTAGTTGGCAAGAGCACCATTGAGTTTGTTGGCTGGTTCTGAGTAGGTAAATCATGCGTATCTGGAAATTTCTGCAGTAATTTTTTTGCAATACTACTGAAATATGAGTTTACAAAATCAGCTAATTTTTTAGGGTTACCTACTGGTACAGCCTTGTTTTTAATATGTGAATTGAGGTCCTTTTTAGCAGAGTTAGATGTTTCCTGTTTGACGATGTTCCAGGCTGCTTTGTTTTCAGCTTGAAGTAATATTTTGTTGTTTGAAAGTTTTTTTGTGGCTAGCAGCACCTTTCTGTATATTTTCCTGTACTTTTTGTAGAATTGCAGAACTTCTGAGTTAGATTGATTATTTTTTATGGAGTTGAGATATATAAGAGTTTCTGAGGATGTTTTGATACCTGTAGTCACCCATTGATTTCTCTTTGTAGTTTTAATTTGATAAAGAGTTTTGGAAAACATCTCTTCAAATCTGAGTTTAAAAATTGACATGAACTTGATAAATTTCTGATTTGCATTAGTTTCTGCACAGGCTTCCCCCCCATCTTCATATTCTAGCTGGGATTTAAACTCATACAGAGCTGATTTGGAAAACATTCTTTTGTATGTACACAGTTTAGGAGGAGTTTCTACGTGAATGTTAGTTTTTAAGATCTGGCAGAGGTGGTCTGATAGGCCCAGGTTTTGGACAACAATATGACATTTTTTACTATCAATATCTGTAGCTACATGATCTATAGATGAGGAAGATTCTTTCATTATTCTAGTTGGACAATTAACAATGGAGGATATTCCATAACAGCTTAGAATATTCACATATATGTTGCTAGCCTTATCAGGCTTCATCATATTAATATTTAAGTCACGACAGATAATTACATTTGCTTTTGGTCCAGAAACCTTGTCTAAGTTTTGATTCAGTTTTGAGAAGAATATATCAATGTCTCCACTGGGAGAGTGGTACACACAAAATATGATGAATTTTTTTGCTATGCCAGGTCCTATTATTTCAACAGCGGAAAGTTTTAAATGTTTGTCCTCACCTAGATCTAGAAGAGGCTAATGCAATGTGTTCAATTTCCTTCCCTTTGCACCAGTCTTCAGTGATACACAAAATTTGGCTATCAAAAGTTTCCAATTCTACTTCTAGCTGTTGTGCTTTGTTCTTTATGGCTTGAATGTTTTGGTGAAACACTGTTAGGTATTTGTTTTCACTTTTCTTGGTGGCATCCTTCCCTTTAGACCTGATGCTAAAAAATTCTTTAGATGACCTGATGGCATGGTTATTCTTCTGTTGATGACAGTGGAGGTGAGTCTGTTGCCAGTTAGACTTGGAAGTTGGCGTATCTGAAGGTATCTGCCTTATGTTAGTGAACACCAATTTTGAACCAATTATTTAATCCCTTTATTTCCAGTTTTTCAACTGTAAAACTGTTGTGACTAGGGAAAGTTTTCTGTAAGAAGTTAGTTACAGTATCAGTTGTGGTACCATCTCTTAGTTTGCTACAGTAGAACCAGGCTCCTTTTTTAGCCACACAGTATTCATATTTTGTCACCAGTACTTGTTAGGACTATACTTCTGTTATTAGTACTAACATTTCCAAATGTTGACATTATAGGGTTCTAAGTAGGCCTATACTGTTCTCCAGCTTTTCCATTTTGTAGCATAGTCTTGTACAACAGTTTATTTTCTTTTGCTGTGTCTGCAGTGGCTTTGACCAGTTCGATATTTTGTTTCTCTACATTCAAATTTCTTTTGCCTCTCCACTTGTTGCCCAACTGCTGCAAAGTATCATTTAAAATGACTACAGTACATTGAACACAGAAGAAGTTTGTTAACATGATGTACAAGCTGTTTCATAATAAGTATTACAGTGCACTATATAAGACATACTAATTTCATCTATAAATGTATCTACACACTCTTCCATTTTTTTGTTAGTGAACACCATGAATTGGTTTTCTTTCCTTGATGGTTGTAATGGGACATCCTCCACAGTAGTTATCAACACCAGTATTATTTTTCAAATTTTGGACAGGTCAGTATTATCTCAGCTGCTTTTCAGAAAACTTTGGTATAATTTTATTCATAGTATGTTACATTTCAAGCTAAAATTTATGAAACGGAATTACTTTATTTTGGATGTTATGATCGATAAGTATTAGTTCCGAATGAACATTTAATTTTTTTTTTTAAGAAACATTTGAAATTACAAATTATCTGACACATTTAGAATTTCTATTATTAATTACACAATCTAGTATTGTTTAGCATGTTTATTTCTGGATTAATTTATGAAATAATAATTGAAACTAAAGAATTTCATTTGCAAGAAAAATTGGAAACCCTTTTGAATATTGTTATTTTCACTGAGTGAGGCAATAGTAAGCAAGTCTCTGATGTGATTGGACATATTTTTGTATTTTGTGCAAAAATGTAATTTCAGCTTTGTTGTGTGAAACATCAAAGACTGTATGACATACAAAAATGTGAAAAAATATATTAATGTAACAACAAAAATTCTGCAATCATCAAATTTATTTAGATCAATTCAACCATGAGGAACTAAAACGTGAGATTTTCAGCTTCAGGAATCAGACCCCTAGACAAGAACAACTGGAATGAACTCTATGCAAAAAGATAAGTAAACTAGAAAGTTTATTGTAACCTTTGCTCCTGTCAAATCTTCACAAAAGACTAATCTGAACAATAGCTGCAAGTAGTAAGGAGGGGGTAGATTACAGGTGGGGGCAATAATGAAGTTTTGTCTCTTGCAGAAATTGATTCATTTCATTGATTTTTTTAAATTTATGTATGAATAAATTTTTGATCACTTGGAGCAAAAACTGAAGGCTGCCCTACAAAAGAGTGAGAGTATACTATGAATAATGATGGATCAGATCGAATGAAAGTGAAGAGGACTTTACAATTACAACCAGGGACATCATAAAAGAGAAGTTAAGTACAAACTATCTGTGAAGTTAATTTGTTTGTTGACTAGTGTGCTTGTTAACAAAATGAATAGAAATGAAAACAAAAGTGAGGTAGAAAAGAAAGATCCAGGAACCAGTCTGGACATGTTTGAGCTGAGTGTAATTGTAGTCAGTAAAGAAAAAGTAAAGACTGATGAATGTACAGTTAATTTTTGCAAAACTAGAGGAAATGAAGACAGATAACAGTAAAAAATTTAGTGCAGTTAATGATCGGTTAACTGAAATAAGAACTGAAAACAATAGCAAAATGGACAGAGTTCAAGATCAGGTAGATCAGCTTAGTAATCAAGTTTTAGAGTTAAAAAATGGATTGTCAGAGAGGTTAAAAAGTGTGAATGAAAAAGTTGATGTTTTAGAAGATAAATCTATTGCTTTAGAAAACGAGTTTGTAGCTGAGTCACAAAACAATCAAAGAATGTTGATGACTTCAGAGTTGAACAGAAATTTGTAGAGGAAGAAACCCAACAAAATATTGCCAGTGTAAACCCAAAAATTGTAATTGTAGAAAACAATATGCAAACTAATGTAACTGTTTTAGACCAAAAAATTTCAGCAGTTCAGAAAACTTTTACTAACCAAAATCTGTGGGCAAACAATGGTACTGAATGGTTCAATACTCCTCTCAAAAGTTTTCCATCAGTTAATTTGCATCCTGTGGATTTTCTGCACCAGTGCAGAGATAGTTTTGTGTCAGGCATGAATTACAATCAAAAAATTAAATTTGTTAAAAGATTTCTTGAAGGCGAAGCTCTATCATGGGTAAATTTAAATTTAAGTCAGTGGGAAACATATCAGAGTTTTGAGGAAAGCTTTTTAAGTAAATTTTGGTTGGAATTGTAACAGGGGAGAATCAAAAGTGAATTTTTAAGTGGTCCTAATTACAAGAATAAGGACAGCACTGAAAGAGTTTTGTAAGAACAAACTTAAAAAATTAGCACACCTTGACAAACCATTTGATGAAATGACCTAAACTGAGGCACTTAAAAGGAGATTACCAGAGAGATTGCGGTGGGATTTAGTACACGGACCTGACAATTATCTTGAACAATTTTTATGATATGCTGACAGACTATAGCTGAGTAGAAAGAAGTATGTACCATAATAATGGGAATGATAGACATCACAATGGGAGTAATCACAGAAACAGAGATATAATGGTAACTTCCATCAGGATCAAAGCATCAACAGAGAGAAAAAGTCTGAACAGCAGCAGAATAGGAATAATGAGAATAACCATGGGCTTTTTAATAGAAGAAATAATCATAGACATAACTACTCGGGAGCCGGCCGGTGTGGCCGTACGGTTCTAAGCGCGTCAGTTTGGAACCGCGTGACCGCTACGGTCGCAGGTTCGAATCCTGCCTCGGGCATAGATGTGTGTAATGTCCTTAGGTTAGTTAGGTTTAAGTAGTTCTAAGTTCTAGGGGACTGATGACCTCAGTAGTTAAGTCCCATAGTGCTCAGAGCCATTTGAACCATTTTTGAACTACTCGGGAAACAGCAGTTTACCTCAATGAAGGTCCATAGTTTCAGGTCAAGGAAACATAACAAGCGCAGCATCCCCAAGCTACACTCACAATAAGACAATGATGCCTGTATCTGAAATTGAACATCAGGAATATCAGATTTCTCATTTATTTTTTGATCAAAAGTTTGAGATACTATGTTTAGTTGTGGTGATGTAAGTGCTAATCACAAACCAGAATGTGACAGTAGTGAGAATTGTATGTACTAACGATTTCTTCTCTTGAGCAGAAAACAGTGTTGTTGATGTACGTAATCAGGTGATGAATGTATTGGATCTGAACTATGTGGTATTTGTGATGTAGATGTGAATAAGAGCTGTGAAATAACTGAGGTTTGTAAGTCTGACAATGGTGGCTTGTTGCAAATGAATGTAGGTGAGGTAAGTGACTGATGGAGATGAGATGTGTATTGTCAATGCTGTTGTTAAGTAATTTTGGAGGAATATTATGATCTACATCTACATTTACAGGGATACTCTGCAAATCACATTTAAGTGCCTAGCAGAGAGTTCATTGCACCACCTTCACAGTTCTCTGTTATTCCAATCTCGTGTAGTGCGTGGAAAGAATGAACACCTATATCTTTCCGTACGAGCTCTTGTTTCCCTTATTTTATATTTCTCCCTATGTATGTTGGTGTCAACAAAATATTTTCACATTCGGAGGAGAATGTTGGTGATTGGAATTTTGAGAGAAGATTCTGTCACAACGAAAAATGCCTTTCTTTTAACTATTTCCAGCCCAAATCCTGTTTCATTTCTGTGACACTCTCTCCCATATTTGGCGATAATACAAAACATGCCGCATTTGTTTGAACTTTTTCAATATACTGCACCACTCCTATCTGGTAAGGATCCCACACCACGCAGCAGTATTCTAAAAGAGCATGGATGATGATGATGATAATGATGATGATGAGTATCAGGTATTTATGGAGTTTAAGAATAATGAAATTTCAGAGTTATTTGTAAATGATGTTGACAATAAAGGTAAAGTAAGCGATGTATGTGATGTTGTCAGTGAGGATCATGGAATACCAGTCCAGTTTTACATTAATGTCATGCAGAGTAATGATCCAAACAGCGGAGGTGAGGTATCTGTGAGCCTGGAGAATAAAGGTGAAATCTTTTTGAAGTTTATTTGGGGCCAGATTGATGATAACATAGACAAATACGCATTCTGGAATAACTTAGCTGTGGTTAGTCAGAATTTTGATCCCAATTGGTGGAATGAAGTGAAAGAGTATCTAAGCAGGAAGTATAGTTTTGACAGTAGTGTGTTTTGTGTTCCTTCTATAATAACTGATGTTAGTTGTACCCTGGAATCTATTCATAGCGTTCAATCTTTACCTGACAACATGAGTAGTGAATGTATTGTTATGATACCTGTAAAGTTGATGAAACCTTATGAAGACAGTGTGGATGTAGCATTTGATGAAATTCAAAGTGGTCTTTTTCATCAAGTGTCTGACAACAGACACGATGATTCAGATTTTAGGTGTTCTTACATTAATGTTATGACTGATCAACGGGAAGGCAACAGTTTCACTGTTACAGGTAGCCCAATTTGTGGTATGTCTGAACAATTTAGACATTGTGATTTTTGTTGGTCCCGTAAATTATCTTTTGTACAGATACGTACACAATGACTTACGATGAAGTATATGCATAATATTACATGGTACAAAATGACTTATGATACATTAAAAAAATAATAATTTTGTGAGATATAATTAGCCTATATTATAACAAGTGGTTCCTAATTATAGTAAATTTCTTTAACAATTATTTCTGTTGCTAGGTCTTTTTATGGTGCATGAGATTTATCACTCACAGGATGAACTTTTGATCATTGTTTGATAATGTAGTCAGCTACATTATAAAATTCTCCTTGTATCAGAAACATTTTTAGAGTTGTGGGGAACGTTTTCTCAGTTTTTAGGTCTTGTAATTCCCTTGGTATTGTTTGTATCAACTAGATGCCAGAGTATTTGGGTCCTTTTTCAAATATCTTAAGTCTATGTGGAATGCACTGCAATTGTTTTCAGTTCCTTGTGTTGTGTGTATGAACAGTGTCATTAGTCTCCAGTTGTGTGTGATCACATAATGCACTCACAATGGTCTTTAATATATACAATGATGGAAAAGTTAGGATGTTTAGTTCTTTGAAACAACTTTCACAAGATTCTTTTTGCTTCTTTTTCAATATAATTTGAATGACTTGCTTCTGTGATGTGAATATTCTCTTCATTCCTGTGATAGTTGACTTCCCCCATACTGTGATTCCACATCACATGTATGGTTCAAAAAATCCATGATAGACAGTGGACAAGAGGTCTCGGTGAGTACACTGAGCCAGTTGTTTCATTATAAATATCACTGAATCCATATGTTCTCCTTTTTGTTTATTTTTGAAGACCATGTACATAGTTTTTTTTTCAGACTAATAATTAACTCATTTTCGGACAGGCATTGTGCTGTACTACTGACTGATATGAATGTATTTTGCTCGAGTGCCTCCAAATTGTTGGAAACATTTAGCACAGTCATATCATTTGCATAAAGTATTTTGATTTCATTTTCACATTTTTGTATATTGTTCACAAATAAATTGAAGAGCACAGGTCCCATTACAGATCCTTGAGGTACACCATCCTTAATGCTTGTAACTTCTGATCTGTATAAGTTATTAATAGCTACATATTGTCTCCTGTTACTTAGATATAATGTTATCCTGTTCGCTGCATGGCCACGAATACCAGTATTCTCTAATTTCTTTACTAGGCCTGTGTCAAACACCTTGGATAGATCAAGAAAAACTACATACACTACCATCTTGTTGTCCAAGGCCTGTATGATTGGTTCTGTTAATGATTCAATTGCTGTTTCTGTTGATTTCCCTTTTAGATATCCGTACTGTGCTGGAGTTATTACATTATGTTTCTCCAAATAAGCAGGTAGTCTTTTTAGCATTAAAATTTCTAATTTTTGGAGAAGCCTGATACTAAAGGTACTGGCCTGTAGTTATTAGGGTCATCATGCTTTCCCTTTTTGTATACAGGTACTGTTGTTGTGGTCTTCAGTCCTGAGACTGGTTTGATGCAGCTCTCCATGCTACTCTATCTTGTGCAAGCTTCATCTGGAAATACTTCTTTATGGACAGAGCCATTGGCAATATTGAGTAGTGGCATAATTATTTCTGCTGCCACCTGCTTGATTAGGTAGTTTGAAACTTCATCATGTCCAGCAGATGTTTTTGCTTTTAGCTTTTTCATAACATTTGTCAGTTCCTTTTCAGACACTGGTTTCAGGGACATTGAGTGGCTTGGGTTACCTGTCACAATAGTTTGGTGAGTTCCTTGGCTATATATCTATGCTTTAGTTTTTCCATTGCATCTGTGTAGTTATTATTCAGGATGTTGGCAATTATTGTTTTATATGTGATGATTTTGTTATTTACTGTCATAGTTTCTATTTCATTTGTTTTCTGCAAGTATCCCCCCCCCCCCCCCCTCTCTGAGTTAATTATATTCCAAGATGCTCTCATTTTATTTGTTGATTTTGAAATAGTCTCATTAATTGTTTTTGCTTTTTCTTGTCTTATCAACTGCCTGTATTTCTTCTGGTGCTGCTTGTAGGTTTCAATATTTTCTCTCTGTTTCATTTCTCTTAAGGTAGTTCTCTGTTCTGTTATTTCCTTCGTGATCCACTGCTTGTTTCCGAGATTTTTTCTTTTCCTCTAGATTTTTGGAAATGCTAAATTGAAGTAGGAATTTTGTGGAAATGCCCATTGTCAGTGTAAAGACAAGAGGAGTTACAGATAAGCAAAGCAAGTTGGTAAAATCTCAGGTACTTTTAATATTTAGTATTGAATACAAGACCTTCGAACATGGATGCTTAGTGACCCCCTAGCCTGGAAGAAAATATACACTATATTTACAGGTTTATACAACTGTATAATTCTTTTATGTAATAGATTTGTGCTTTAGATTTTGATACGTATATGCCATGTGACTAAATGGGTAATCCTTTTACAATTTTGAAATGAGACAATGTCATTAAAAATCTAGTGATAGATCTCTAATTTTAGAATCTATTAGTGTTAAATATTATTTTTATTCTTGTCTACTCTGCAGAAAGTTATTTAATTTAGTTGTCAGGAACTCTTTTGGGTGAAGTCATGAGTGTTGTGGTAAACTGAGTGAAAACTCATTTTATTCATGTGTACTGTAAATATTAGGAATAGCATCTTGAAATTTCATACGTGCAGACCAAGTACATGTGTATGTTAAACACAGAATTCTTATGCCGAAACATTGTGGATTATGGCTCATACCTCATTTTGTAGGCATTTGTCAGTTTCTGTGTCAACGTGGTCCACTTTGTCTTGCTTATGTGCATAATTTCTTTTACTCTGATAATTGACAAGTGAATATTACCTTGAGATATCTCTTTTTTATGTATAGGTATATATTACCTTATTAGTTCATTTTTTCATTGCATTTAGCTCTGTTTATTAATGTACCATGTGTGTGAACACTTTTTAACCCATTCTGACATCAACACTGAATTTTTCCAATATAGATAGGCAAAACATAGGCCATGTGATGTGAGGGAGGTATTGAACAGCATACTTAGTACATAAAACAATGTTTCAGGATTCTATGTGAAAGCTAGACAGGAAGTTACCTATCTGTTGGAGTGTGTGATGAGAAATATAGGGAGAAAACTGAAAGATGTAGGTGGATCCACTCCCACTCTCCTGTATGGCTGCACCCCTGCTGGGCAATGTACCCAAGCACCTGTGAACTTCATCCATCTTGTGACTGAAATTTGTAAATAGTTAGCCAAGAAATTATCCTGTATACAAAATTCTTGTATTTATATAAATTTCAAGTAATTATTTGTTTAGAAGAGTAGTTACTGCTATGGACAGTGTTATAACTTATAAATGTATTTTTTTTTTCAAGTAGGGGGTTAACTTCCCAATACATTATGTAACTTTAAATAATGCTGTTGAAGGCAGATGTCTATGACTGACAATTTGTTATGTTTAACACAGAAATGTGGAAACTTAAAACGTTCAAGAGTACATTCTATGAACCATGTTGTAAATAATTATCAGAATCTGATAAAATTAGGCATTGTTTTCTTATCTCAACACTCAGTATATATACTTTTTTATCAGTTGTAAATTAATCTTCTAACCTTCTATTTATGTAGGTTAGTTTGTATGATTGATCAGGAAACAGTGTGGAAAACATTTACTATTGTAATCATAATGAGTATAGACTGTATAACAAGATGTATGCATCTCTAATTTCACACACTGATTTCGGTCCTCATGATACTCGATTATGTCATCATTCTGAGCTATTTATCTCACTAATTGCCTGTATTTATCTTAAGTACTGCATTACTGTAGCTCAGTAGAACTTGAGTTGTGTAACTCATGCTTAACTCTGTTTTGTGTACCCTTGGTCGTCGCAACTGTGTGTGTACTCAAGGAGAGTGTGCAACTGTTGATTGAGGCTAGATGCTTCCTCTAATTATTCTTTACATATGATTGAACTTATTGCTACATGATTATGAACTTTATTCATTTTGTTGGGCCGAAACACTTCTGCTGGTGTGTACTCGGTATGGTTTGGATTCATGTGTCTGTCCCCATGTCGTAAGCAAAGGCCTTAATATTTTTTCATTATTTTCTGCTTTCATGAGTCAAAATATCCTTACATATTCTGGTTTATGTGGCTGATTGATTTTGTGTTATACTCTTACTTGTGATTGAGTATATTCTTCTGATCGGTACCCATCGTTGTGAGTTTTTTTGAGTTGGCTCACTCGTCGTACACTTAGACTCTGAATTTTTTTCTCTTCTCTTTTGATGATTTTGAAGGTGTGCCTTTATAGATGTAAACTTGCAATTTGTAATTCTAGTAATTTACATTGCCTCTGCACTTATCTCTATAGTTTAGTGTTGCAATATTGTAGTTTTGACTTTGTTTCATTTGTCTTGGGACAAAACGTTCCACAGATTTGAAACTCTGAATGCCATGTCCTCATATATGTCTAGAATATGACTTGTATAGTAGATATTTTTCTTATGTTGTATATAAGATGTTATGTATCAGATACTTCTATACATTTGTATTCTATTGTTTGGTATCATTTTGTACACTGTTTGGTAAACCTTATAGTAGGTCACAAGATATTGTAAACATATTGTTTCCATATTATATGAGGGGAATATTATAATGGGACATCCTCCTCTAGCATTTCTTTTCCTCAACAGTGGTTGTCAATACCAGTATTATTTTTCGAATTGTGGACAGGTCAGTATTATCGCAGCTGCTTCTCTGAAAACTTTCATATAATTTTATACACAGTATGTTATATTTCAAGCTAAAATTTATGAAAAGGAATTACTTTATTTTGGACGTTATGATCAATACACACTAGTTCTGAATGAACAGTTAAAAGAATTATTTTTTAGAAACATTTAAAATGATGAATTATTACTTAAAATTTCTGTTATTAAATATGTAATCTAACACAGTTTACAATGTTCATTTCTGGATTCATTTATGAAATAATGATGAAAACTAATAGAAAATCATTTGTCAAGAAAAACTGGAAATTCATTTGCCAAGAAAAATTGTAAACCCTTTGGAATATCGTTATTTCCACTGAGTGAGACAGTGGTAAGCATGCCTCTGATGTGATCACACATATTTTTGTATTTTGTGTGAACAATGTAATTTTGGCTTTGTTGTGTGAAAAATCAAATGACTGTATGATGTACTAAAATGTGACAAAATATATTAACGTAACAACACAAATTCTGGAACAACAATCCTCAAATTTATTTAGATCAATCCAACCATGAGGACCTAAAATGTGAGAATTTCAGCTTCAAGAATCAGACCCCCAGACAAAAAGAACTGGAGCCAACTCTACATCAAAATAAAGTAAACCAGAAAGTTTATTGTAATCTTCGCTCCTTTCAAAACTTCATAAAAGACTAATGTGGACAATAGCTGCAAGTAGGAAGGAGGGATAGATTACATGGTTCAGTGGTTAAGTACCACACAACAAAACCAAAGTTCCAGGCTTCTATCTGAAGTAAGTACTGTTACTGCAGTATTAATGAGAAAATGCCAAGTTGCAAGGTGGTTTTCAGCACATGCTAAACTGTAAATCCTGTTATAACTTCCTAGATGGGTCATTTCAAAAGTCAGAGGGAGGTGAGAGTATACATACAGCAGCAAGAATAGTAAAGTACTCAGTATTTAAAACAATCTTCAGGATGAGGACATCTTTGTCGCTGTGCAATGGTGGCATGTTACAATAAATATAGTGGGGAAATGAAAAATATTCTAATTGTTATTTTCATACAAAATTTGTTTACAGTGTTATTGTACTCTCAGCATTCTGTTGCATGTTCCTAGACTTGACCCACCGAGCAAGGTGGACTCGCATTTGGGAAGACGACGGTTCAATCCCACATCCCGCCATCCTGATTTAGGTTTTCCGTGATTTCCCTAAATCACTCCAGGCAAATGCTGGGATGGTTCCTTTGAAAGGGCACGGCCAACTTCCTTCCCCATCCTTCCCTAATCCGATGAGACCAATGACCTCGCTGTTTAGTCTCTTCCCCCAAACAGTCCAATCCAATCCTAGACTTGACCCAGGTGCCAAACCCCTGTGAATACATTTTTCAAAGTGTTATGTATGTAAAAAAAAAAATATTGACTGCTATATGAAAAATTCATTAGTACACAGCTATGAAACTAGAAACCAATTCAATCTGCATCTAGAGAGGAAAAATAAAGTTAAAACTCAGCAGAGCTTGTTCTACAATGCTGTTAAATTATATAATAAATTACCCCAAAAAATAAAAGATATTGACACAATCGGACAGTTCAAAACAAAACTAAAATTTTTTTTACTAAATAAAAGTTATTACGCAGTAACGGACTATCTGAATTAAAACATGTAGTGTAATTAAAGTAGCCTGCATTGTAATACATGAGGAAATAATTTTGATATGTAATCAAAAATTGTACAGTACTATAAGAAAATTACAAATTACACAAGGATATAAAGCTAATTTAAGATACCTCAAAAATGTGTGTAAATACTAATTTTATGTGTATAATTGTAGGTATATTGTATTGTATATGATTTTGCTGACGAAATCCACACAATGTAAATTGTTACATGGATTAATAAAGAAATCAATCAATCAATCAAAAACCATGGAAAGCGTTAGTAGATGACACATGGTCTTTGTGCCAAGTATTGCTTCCTTCTTGAGTTCCAGATTTAAAAGATTAGACACAGTTGGCTTCCTGGTATGCAGTTGCAGATGTTCTTATGAAAGTATTTGTTTTCAAATTTGTCTCATAATTTTAGCAGTGCTGTTGTGAGCAGCATAATTCTATGGTATGAGAAAACCTTCTCACTTTTTCTAGATACAAATTGTTTATGTATAAACAGAGACATACTTTTTTTCATTCTCCTGAAAATGTGAGATTTGGTATGTAGAATGTTTTCTACTCTTCAATTGCTTTGTCCTTTCACTTCAAGGTAACAAAGCAAACCCTTTTTAACTGTATAATATGAGTTTAGGTATCCATAAATTTTCAGCCAGGTTTACATAATCAGAAAATTTTCCTTTTACAGGTTGAAGTTGACATGGGTTATGCTCTGCAGCCATCTCTCCACCTGTTGCTAACATCGCCATCTGTTTTTTCTCGCTTGTGTGTCATACTAAAAGATTTAAAACTGGCATGTCACATCATTGCAGAAGTATTTAAAGTGAACAGTGCTAACTTGGGACCCATTATACCACTGACTGATTATCAGAGTGCAATGGCTAGTGACTACAATGTTACAAAACTTTATTACAATCAACGCAATGACAGTGCTGCAAATGGACTTTCCTTGTCTAGGGATGTGAGTACATGTGCTAGGGTGTATTGAATCATAAGATCAGAATATTTTATTCTTGTGGACTTGCTGGGGATAATCATTCTCTCTTTTTCCAGAGAATGAGTATGTCATATCTATCAACAGAGCTAAGCCTACAAGAATCTCTTATTTTGGTGGATACTACACCAATAACAGGATTCGCAATTGATGGTGTAGATAAGGTAGTACTATGTTGTTGTCTTACTAAATTTATTGTTACATATAGTACTCTGTGTTATCATATTGACTTTATTATTATTTCCAGTAGAATTTAATGCACTGCAGTCACGTGTATCACAGGAGTAAATAGATAAATAAATATCAGAGAAACTAACGATGGTTGAGAGTATCCAAATTGCTGTCAAGGGGTTGCAGGCACTCAGGTCCCTTGAGTCATACTGTAGAACATGCTCAGCAACTGGTTACTGAGGATCCCCAGGTTCTTCATGCCTTAGGCAGTTTAATGGTGGTCACTCTTGTGCAAAGAACCATGCAGTGAACACTTGTTAGTTGGTAAATAAAGTCTGACATTTTACATGTTTCTCTGCCTTGGATGGTGGATAATTTACCAACAATGCTGCTGAGTAAGTCATAGTGTGTGGCTGTATGAGGCAAGTTTTACAGAAAGAATGATTCCAAGGCAAGCATCATTGGGGGTAATACAAATGGTCTCAGAATGTTATATTGTTTGATGATGGTGTTTTAAGGGTTTTGGGGTTGAGAGTGCAATAAAAGGTGACAGTGGGTGACTGGAAAGCATATCAGGGAGAACTGATGACATTTTAAGGCTTGACCTGAAAAAGTCAGTGTTGTATTAAGGCATTTGTAACGTATTTGAAATCTCAGTAGTGCTGCATGATGAAAAGAGTGATTCTGAGCTTTTTGAAAGTGAGAGCTGTATTTTTGAGAGGATCAGAGGAGGAAATCGCTCAAGAGGTTTGTTTATGGGCAGAGCTATGGGTTAGTTGTGGGAGAGAAAAGCCTAAGACAAGTTGTTGGTCTAGGTATTGAAACACATTTGGTGCTGGAGCAGCCCAGGCTGTCAACATAATTGACAGCTTTGGTAAGGTCAAGGAAAATGCAATAGGGTAATTGTTTTGTAAAGTTCTAGCAGGTTACATTATTGTGATCATGTATAGTATTCTCTATAGCGAAGCCTTTACGAGGTGCATTCAAGTTCTAAGGCCTCCGATTTTTTTTCTCCGGACTGGAAAGAGATAGAAACATGCGCATTGTTTTAAAATGAGGCCGCGTTCATTGTCAATACGTCCCAGAGATGGCAGCACCATACGGCAGATGGAATTTTACTGCCAGCGGCGAGAATGAGAACTGTTTTAAATACTTAAAATGGCGACGTTTTCCTTACTTGAACAGCGTGCAATCATTCGTTTTCTGAATTTGTGTGGTGTGAAACCAATTGAAATTCATCGACAGTTGAAGGAGACATGTGGTGATGGAGTTATGGATGTGTCGAAAGTGCGTTCGTGGGTGTGACAGTTTAATGAAGGCAGAACATTGTGTGACAACAAACCGAAACAACCTCTGGCTCGCACAAGCCGGTCTGACGACATGATCGAGAAAGTGGAGAGAATTGTTTTGGGGGATCGCCAAATGACTGTTGAACAGATCGCCTCCAGAGTTGGCATTTCTGTGGGTTCTGTGCACACAATCCTGCATGATGACCTGAAAATGCGAAAAGTGTCATCCAGGTGGGTGCCACGAATGCTGACGGATGACCACATGGCTGCCCGTGTGGCATGTTGCCAAGCAATGTTGTCGCCCAACAACAGCATGAATGGGACTTTCTTTTCGTCGGTTGTGACAATGGATGAGACGTGGATGCCATTTTTCAATCCATAAACAAAGCGCCCGTCAGCTCAATGGAAGCACACAGATTCACCGCCACCAAAAAAATTTCGGGTAACCGCCAGAGCTGAAAAAATGATGGTGTCCATGTTCTGGGACAGCGAGGGCATAATCCTTACCCATTGCGTTCCAAAGGGCACTACGGTAACAGGTGCATCCTACGAAAATGTTTTGAAGAACAAATTCCTTCCTGCACTGCAACAAAAATGTCCGGGAAGGGCTGCGCATGTGCTGTTTCACCAAGACAATGCACCCGCACATCGAGCTAACGTTACGCAACAGTTTCTTCGTGATAATAACTTTGAAGTGATTCCTCATGCTCCCTACTCACCTGACCTGGCTCCTAGTGACTTTTGGCTTTTTCCAACAATGAAAGACACTCTCCGTGGCCGCACATTCACCAGCCGTGCTGCTATTGCCTCAGCGATTTTCCAGTGGTCAAAACAGACTCCTAAAGAAGCCTTTGCCGCTGCCATGGAATCATGGCATCAGCATTGTGAAAAATGTGTACGTCTGCAGGGCAATTACATCGAGAAGTAATGCCAGTTTCATCGATTTCAGGTGAGTAGTTAATTAGAAAAAAAATCGGAGGCCTTAGAACTTGAATGCACCTCATACATAAGGCAATGTGAACTGCTGTTAAAAGTTTGTCAGACAAGTAGTTCAGTTTTCTGTAGTAAGCTACTATCTCAAAAAGGTATGAGAACATTGGGAGTTGAAAAATGGGTCTATAATTAGAGGTGCTTATTTGCATTTTTATATATAGGTGTTGCTATTGCATACTAGTATTTTAGTTTTTCAGAAAATATATTTTCATTCATTAACCAATTGTAAAGGTAACAGAAGACAGGTTCTATGATACCAGCACAAGATTTTAATAATTTGGAGAAAATACCATGATAACTTGATGAGTTAAGGCTTCTTAGTGATTTAAAATAAATAAATAACTTCCATGTTTGTGTTCATCTTAGCAGGTGATTCTACAAAAGTGATTCTGCCGTTGAAGTAAGGAACACTTGTCTTACGTAAATGTTCTGGATTTTCTTGCAGTGGTCCTTTTTTCCCTGTGTTCCTGTTTTCAGGTACCATAATGAAGAATTCATTGAGTTTGGCGGCCAACGATTTGCCTCACTGCTTCTGTTCTCAGGGAACTGACAATAATTTTCTTTACTTTGTTTATTGCTTTCAAGCCTAATAATGCTCCCAATTGCCATTTTTTTGTTCTTGGAATTTTGAGTTGTGTATACATAGTGCTTGGTTTCTACATTTTCAATGGTACGGTGAAGAAGTTTGCAACATCACATACAGTGTACTTCCAAATACTGTTTAGTGCTAGGCGTCTGCATTAAATAAGGCTCTCTCTTTTTGGCTGGAGATACTTTGTTGTCTTCCACTGTAATTGTTCTAGCTGTTATAAAGAAATTTTAGCTTCTTAAGAATAATTTTAGGAAATCATTAAACTTCTCATCTTTGTGTCCGCTTGGTAAATTTCTTCCCATTTCTGAATTTTCTCTGAGCAGTGTGACAGTCTTCATTTATAAGCTGTATGTTAATGAATCCAATGTACCATTCACTCACAAAATCTAAAAGTTAGGAGACAAAATTTCTGGCCAGTATTTACCTTCAAGAAGTGAAATAATTAGCAGTACCAATAGTGAAAAGTACACACACTACCCACCTTACAGAACTATTTGTTCCTTCCTCAGAAAGGAGGCACAGGGAGATGTTGGAGAAGGACAGGTCCCTCCCTCCCTGCACTCTGAGTGACCTATCCTTTCTTTCTAACCTTCCCTACATCACCCTGTCTCTCCTTCCTGAGGAAGGAACTAATAGTTTGAAAACATATGGTAGAGTGTACCTTTTAAACTGTACTTTTCCCCTTGTAGTTAAACCTAATTGATGGAGATGTTTTATTATTGCCATTTGCCCATCATAGGCCAATAAATGATCAATTATGAGATTCCTATTTATGTGAGGGAAGAATGTTGGAATTAGAATGAAATTATCATTGCTGTTGCAATATGTTGTTCCACTTTTGTTGGGACAAGAAGTCAAAATTGAGAATTTGTAACTTTCAGTACTATTCATGATGAGATCATTATGTAAAGATTCACATATAATGACTTCTGAGTTATTTGCACTACATGTCACTAGAAACTTCTTTAACTGTTAAATGAAGTTAAAAAAATCTGCTGTTTGGGAGGCATGTATACTGTCAGAACTTGTATGTTGTGTGTTTGCAATTCTACTAGTGAATTAAAGTAGTGACACATTTTTTTCAATGCATTACTCGTGGCTGGTGACCTCATTCCATGTTTTATGTATATTGCCAATCAAGATATTACTTATATCCATCTAAGTGCATCTGTCCACTGAGATTTGCAAACAGATTTCCATTATGCAAGGCAATTGTGTAGTCAGATGAGCATCTCTGTAATGATTTCATTCCTAAAAAATGAACCCATGATGAAACTCACTGCTTTTCTTTGGATCTTTTATATTTTCTATGTCAGTCATAATGGTAAGGATTCCAGATTGAGATGCAACTCTCATGCATTGGTCAAATAAAGATTTAATAAGCTAGCCCATTCATGGGTGGACTACACATCCTGAGGAACTAGGATGTATCTTTACCAGAATTACTTTTGTGTAGTTGTTCCTCCTTGCAATCCTCCATACACATATTTTTGGATATGTCATGCATACTATTGTTGTCAGTAACCGTTCAGCAATCATGTGATCAAACAATAATAGGACTCTCCCTACTTAAGCACAACATGTTATATTTGCTTATGTTGGAAAGTCATCTGCAAATGCCTACTTCAAATGTTAATCATCTGAAGGTCTTCCTGCAGTTGGCTACTGTTATCACCACCAGCAACATTTATATATACTTGAGTATCATATGCAAACATTCTCATGGAGCTTCTGATGTATTCCACTACATATCTATGTATACCATGACCCGTAATTTATATAGTTTCCCTTGCTTGAGATTTTCTTTCTGACAGGAGGATCAATTTGAGAAGAGACAATTAACGTGGAAAAAATATAAGTATGATTTTTTTCTTTTCCTTATCAGTGACATAAAATGAAGTCCAGTTATTTTTGCTTCAATAAATTTTTCCATCTATATTACATCTTTTCTCAACAGAGCTAAGTACCAAGACTTATACTTTTGTGATAAACTTTCCAATCAACCAAAAAAAATTAATATTCATTTTGTGTTAAGAAAGAGTATTACCTATGAGGTGTCACGGAGTTTATCCTTTCCATATCTTCAGCCCATATGGCAGGCATTACAGCAGGTACACAGCAGATGACCCCTAATGGCTGTGAAGCTTGTTCGCGTTGTGTGGGGAAAGGGGAGGGTGAGCAGGAGGAACAGAATCATATCCTTTTGAAAGATGATTAAATAAATTAAATGATTGTCCATTTAAGACATGGTGAAATGATTGTGCCAGTGGCAGGAGTACAAAAGCTAATGTCAACAATTTTGTGTCATTAACAATTGTCCTATAACAATGCCTTGGTGTACATCAGAATTTGCTTTTACAACTGAAGAATGGGATGAGCTAGGGATCACAATAGGCAAGCAACCAAAGTGCACAAACTCTGAAATTAGTCACCTTGTCCATCCATTTTTTTTTTTTAAATGCCCCACAACTTGCCTCAATTGTTTACTATTTTCCCTCTTCAAAAGTTACAGAAACATGTTTCTACCTCTTATCAGTCTCTCTCCCGTAAAATCATTTTTGTAAAATTCTATAGTTTCATCAGGGTCTGTAGGATATCCAAGAGTAAATATGTGGAATAATTTACAAGATTATGAAACTTCAGACTATGATTTTCTGAAAAATTCTTGTGATGTCTTGTTTTGTACATTTTTATTACTATGTTGATCAAGAATTTTTGAAATTTTGTGCTGATGCAGAAGTTTAGGTCGATCAAGATCAAGATCAGCAGCAGTGTGGTACCCTTACGCCACCTTTCTTCAAATTAAAATTATGAGCAGCACTTAAAACATCAGCAACTGCTCCTACTTTTTCTTACAGTTTGATGACACATTGATTTAGCTTTTGTAATACTGTGTTTACTCATTGAAAACCTCCAGTGAGCACTGATAAATTAGAACAGCACATGAACCTTTGTAAATATCACAGAATCTTGATCCTTCAAATGTTATCATACTATCAGTTCCCTGAGCCACAGACAGGTACAACAAAAAGACTACCAAACAAGTAAGCTTTAAGCCGAAAGGCTTCTTCTGAATTAGACACATCTCCACACACATTCACACAAATGCACAAGACCACTGTCTCTGGCTGCCAAAACCAGTCTGGCCTTGGTAGCCAGAGACAGTGGTCATGTGTGTGTAAGTTGCAGCTGTGTGAAAATGTGTATGTATGTTGTCTTATTAATAGAACAGTCACACAAAAACTGTGTCAGTTATTTATAGTTTGCCCTTATAGCCTTAAGAGTTTTTATTCATGCTAGCCACTTGCAAATTAAAAGTATATATAAATATAAACATAGAACATCAATCACTTTTCAATAAAATCTTTAACCTTGTTCAACAGTAGGCTGAAAGAGAAGGGATACATTCTCCCCTGAGCAGACTGACATAATTCAAAAGATGATGGCATTTTCCTAACGAAAACCACGCATAGGGTGAAAGACTCATATTTTCATAGATTTTTTAATTGTATGCACTCATGACATTTTGTAATAGTGTGTCCCAATTATTGTGGCTACTAATCACATAATAACTTATCATTTTGCAGTCTCCTGTCCACTCGCTCTGTCCTACCATTTGCTTGTGGGTGAAGGGTGATAGTTTGTAACTTCTTAATGTGCAGTAGTTGAAATAACTGCTTCAACAATTCAGACATGAAGTTCATGTCCTGATATTATTGCTTCTAGTGGGCCAAATTTCAGTAGTCAATGGTTAGTGAAAGTGTAAGCCAATGTGTCTACTTGTTGGTTGGTATGGTGATCATTGCCAAACAACATGAAGAATGATTAGTTATGGCTAGCACATATTTGGTTTTCCATTGGTGTTTGTGCAGAAGGGCCAAGGACTTTGAAGCCAATTAACTGGAAATGTTTCTCTGCCCTAGGCAGTCTCTGCAATGGTATTCATTGATGACTCAACCTGACTCTTTGAAAACAAGGGAGTTCTTTAGCTAGCACCCAACGTATTGTTTCCTCTGTGCCCACCAACAATTTTCCACATGAGGCAGTCTGTAGTTCACTGTCCACTGTGCCCAGCTAAGCTGAAATTATGGGCTTGCTTCAACACTTCATCCTGCAAACAAGTTGGCACAATGATATGGCAGCCACATCACATTTGCTTGTAAAGCACCCCATCATCAGAAGTGGACTGTGCATGTTTTTGGTATTGCTGTCAGTTGGGGTCAGCATCCTGTGCTCTGGACCACTGTGCTCTGGACCACTCTCCTGTGCTTATTCTGGTGCATTCTACAGTGTGTACTTTACAGCTTAATCTGTCAGTGCTACTGTGAGACCTCTCTGGATGATATACTACCCCAAAATCTGATTCACTAAGTCTTAAGGGCAAGCAGGTTAGCCTACTGGTTGGATTCTTTTATCCAAGAAGCCAGTTTAGTGCAGTGTGAACTGTTATGACCTTAAAATGTCTCCCACACAGAAAGTCACAAAAATATGTGATACCAAAAGTTAGGCCAGCATTTCCTTTTCTGAAGTTGAATAAATTTTTTCAGCATTATTGAATTACCTGGAAGCACAGGATATGGGGTGTTCCTTCCCAACCACCTCTTAGCTCAAAGACATGCTTCATTACAATTTGGAGTCCAGTTAAATTTTACACCTTTTCTTAACAAATGCATAATACATTTTACATCATTTTAACAAATGTGTAAGGGGTCTTGCTACCTCTGCAAATTTTGGAATATATTTTCTTTAAAAACTTTCAGTCCCAAGATATGATTGTACTTCTTTTATCTTGCCAGGCATTGGAAAATCTTTTACTGCTAGCATGAACAAGGGGTTGAGAGGGGGTGGGGAGGGGGCTGGAACATACCCTGTCCTAGCCAATAATGTGGCCTAAATAGTGGACCTCCTGCAACACAAAGTTACACTTTTTTAAGCTGAGGCTCATCTGTGCTGCATGCAACTGTTCAAATCCCCTCCTGCAGGCACACCATTGCTTCTACATGCACTTTTAGTGTACTATTCATTTTGTCATCTAGATATATTATGCATTGCTTTGGTTTGAGGCCTTGTAGAACTCTTCTAATAAGCAATGGAAAGTTGCTAGTACATTTTTCAGCCAGGAAGGCATCTGATGATATTGGAAGTGTCCAAATGGGACCAAAAATGCTGTCGTAGGCTGTCCCTCTGGTGCTACTTATAACTGGTGATAGCTGCTGCACAAATCTAAGGTGGTGAAGTAATAGCATTGTCCCGGACTGTCTAATGTCTCTGTAATATTAGGCATGGGGTATGCATCAATAACCATTCACTTATTTAGAGATTCACAATCACTACAGAATCTATAAATGTTTTTCTCATCTGAAGTCTTCTTGGGCACAATTACTGCGAGGGTGACCAGGGACGAGTCCTTTCTTCTATGATTCCATATCGAAGCTGTTGATGTATGAACTCCTCCATTACCAGTTGTAAATAGCAGGTGTATAGTATGGTTTCTTGGTTGATGGTAGCTCGTTCCTAGTAGGAATTCTGTGTTGTATTGGAGGCATAACTGGTAGAGGGCCAGGGAGGTTAAACAGTCCTGCATATTATTCTGATAGCTTCTCCACATGTAATCCCTGAAGTCCTTTCTGATGCAACGCTTTTTCCTCATTACAGTTAAATTGACAGACTGCCCTGGATTACAGTATTCTGCATTTAAATACCTTTCTAATTCATCCTCTAAACCCACTAAGTTAGCTATCAGGGTTCTTTTTGATTGCCTCAGCTCCTCTGAACCAAAATTATCTATACTGATGGTGACAACATGACTATTGTCTAATTCTTTCACATATGAAAAACTTCATCATACAGAATATTGTGCATGATCAAGTACCTCATTCTCTGGCTAGGGCTCTAACCCCCTCCCCCCCCCCCCCCCCCAGTAATAATTGGCAGATTAGCATCTGCATTCATCCAAACCAGCCTTCCTGTACACTTTCTCTCAGATGAAAATACACTTTTTCCATGTTAACTGACAGTATACTTTTGCTCAGAACTGTAAAACTTATCAATCCTTTGAATGGTTATGGTTTTATACACCAGTGTAGGAATTCCTGTCACTTTAGAAAACAAAACTCAAGAAAAAAAACTCATTTTGGAAAGATGTCTGATGTGCAGCAACATGCACACTGCATATTTTCTAATTACAAAAGTATAGATTCGACTTCCACCAAACACTGCATGCTACTTTCCAAAGCATTGAAATCAAGATTGTGATGCGCTTTTGTAAACCAGTCATAGCTCATGTCATGTGATCTCGACAGCCAATGACAATGGATATTCAGAGCATAGGACAAGTGATGTAGTCAGTCAATAGCAACATCACTGTTAAGTAATGCGAACACACAGAAAAAGTTTATCATTTAAATTAATATACATACTGTTGCTACAAGGAAAGAAAAGCTTTCACAAATAATGTTGGTCCCTAAGATTAATAAGCTGCATGAGAATCTAAGCTTCCACATATAATGTTGATCTTTTTTGTGCATGTTGCACATTAAGATACATCACAAAAATGTGACAGTAAAATTTTTAACGCTGACATAAATGTCTGATCTGGGCTTGAAATTATTCTAAATGGTCATCCTCAAAGAGCTGATTCTTAAATGAGAGTCAAACAATCTGTGATTTACTTCATAGTACTTTCTCGCACACAGCTCATCTTGCGTAAAAGGAAATTTACTTTGAAAATAATGTTCAACAACTGTAAAGAAATTGTTTGTATTGGTAAACAGAGATCACAGCTAGCTGAAGTTATGTGCAGTGTGCCACAAGGCTCAGTATTAGGACCTCTGCTATTTATCCTAATGACAAACGCTCTACTATCTTACATAAATACTCCATTCTCTATGCAGATGATACCACTTTTTTCAGTATCAGCTCACACATGGGAATGCTCCAAACTGTGGCAAATGACAATATAACAGGCATCAATCTGGTTTCGAACAAATGGGTTCCTGCTTAATGAGAGAAACTCAAAAGATTGTATTTAGTTCAATAGATCTGCCAGTAGAAGACTTCATGGATAGTGTTAAGTTCTTAGGTGTTGTTATAGATAGTAAACGGACTTGGGAGTCACATATTAAATACATTAGTGCAAGGCTGTCTAGAGTAGTGTATTTGTTAAGGAATTTAAAAAAGCATGTACCTGCGGCCTACGTAAGATCGGCCTACTTTGCTTTTTTTCAAAGTATTGTATCTTATGGGCTTTTAATATGAGGCAATAGCTCACACCTTCAGGACATTTTGGTACTTCAGAAGAAAGTAATTCGAATTATCACAAATAGTGATAAACTGGCCCACTGCAAACCACTGTTTATCAACTTAAAAATATTAACTGTTATAAACATGTATGTTTACACTGCCCTACTGCATATAAAGAGCAACTTATCAGAATACTGGTGTAGAAGAGATGTACACTCTCGTGGAACCAGAAATATTAGCCATCTTGACATACCTTACTACAGATTATCCAAGTCACTGAACAGCTACGAAGTGGTGGGTATGAAGATGTTTAACAAACTGCCACTAGAATGGGTAGAAGCTCCATTTGATTTATTAAAGACAAATTATTCAGTTGGTTAGCTGCAAATCCTTGCTACTCACTTCAGGAATTTTATAACTGTAAAATATCATGGTTGTACCAGTTTGGAGAGTGCAGCAGAATTTCTTTAACTGAGTAATTTATGATGCAATGTTTTCATATTATTTCATTTTAAATATTGTATTTTATGGAAAACCAATAGTGACATATTGATCTTCAACCCATGTATATTAGCTGTATAACTTGTATATATGTAACTTGACTATGTCAATTGCTGTAATAGCTAAACGACAATAAAATTTCATTCAGTCCAGTTTAATTCAATTCAATGCTTTTCAAACAACCATTCACAATATTTTCCCGTGACTCATTAGAAATAGGTTTGTTTCAGCAGTTGCCAGAGAGTACGAGATAACAGGCATCACTGCACTTGCGCAGCTAGAATGATGCAGGGAGCACTTACGTTCATACATGTAGAACATTAAAAGATCTTACATTATGTCATAAAAGAAACAAGACATTAAAGGATACTTCAAGAGCATCGGAATGTCATGAACCATACTAAAATGCATAATTCAGCTTAACGTCACATTTGTATTTCCAGATTCAGATGTAAATTTTCATGGAGTACCAGTACCGTATTATCTCATGTTTGGCTTTTCATTACGGCATAGTGCTATATGCACTAGAAGATGAAAAAGTTCACTTGAAATGCAGCGAACAGTTGAATCTAGCCAATAGTGTGGAATTAAACATTTGGTTTTAAATAAATTGACTGCCTCAGTGGAAAAGATTAATAAAAGCCGAATTTCTGCAGAAAACCAACAAAAATAACTTCGTTGTTCTGCAAGGCAATTAATGCTTGACAGTCAGAAATAAAAAGACAGTGGAAATAAAATAAAATCTGTAACTAATAACATATTTTAGCCTTCCGTAATTATGTGAATGTATTTTAATTCACTTGATTGCTCCCAGGTCACAGAAATCTGTTTTGTTTTCATTTGACGTGAGAGCAAATAAACGAAGAGGAAACAGCACAATCACTAAACGTAAACACGGGTCACGTGGAGACTAGCCACCTCCCCACTACAGTTCAAACTGCACTGTGTATCAGCTCCGGATATACACTATTTCCAAACTAGGGCAATACTAGATAGTGGTGCCCCCTCCCTCGAGCGTTTGAGGTAGGACATCAAAATTTAAACACTTTTATAAAATATGTTCATTTTGTAGCGCACATCTTTCTGAGGAGTCTGATACGTAAAATATGTGTATTCGAGGAAATGTATGACACGTTATTTGGTTGAAGTGTGCCAAAGTGCAGTGCTACACCTCTCACACAGCATTCTACCATCACACAACTGTATTTCGCTCTGTGGAATTAAAACATGTAATATTTTGTAATGGATGTGCTATAACTTCAAGTTGAATAAATATATTTCAAGGAAGACGCAATACATGAAAGTCACAGATCAAGTAAACAGAGTAAGACGTGTGTACACTTTAACAGTTAAATCATAACTGAGTCAGTCTAGCGGCTGCTGGCTGGCTGGCTGGCTGGCTGGCCGCTTAGGTGGCACCGCTGCTGCATGACTGGCAGACAGCGCCGCATGTAGAGGACGCACGTAACTGCGTGGCGGCACTTTGAAAGATCGGCGAGTCACAACACTTTTCCCCCCTTTGAAGTTTTTGCACAGGTCTTGATGGAGGTGGCCTGTAGATTGCTAATGTCCATAGGTTTTGTTCAACTGGCAGTAAAGTCTTGAGGAGGAGGCTTCCCGTATGGACGAAAGTGTCCCCAATGATAACGAGTCAAAATGACAGGAGACGTGGCGGTCAAATCTGCTGGGGCCCAGGCACCAATCTGCCCGTTGCGGCAAGTCCGGTTGTTATAACAGGAGACATGGGTGATGCGTCCGCGTCCATAGGAGAAGGAGGTGAGTAGAGTTGCTCTGACAGATAATGGTCATCTGGTTCCTGCATGGGCATGTCTCCTGATGGCGTCAGTTCATGTGCTGGCACCGATATGATGGTGAGAGGACTGCGTTGTGAGTAATGAGAGATTCCAGTATCCTGAGCATCAGGTAGAACCAAAGGCGGTGTAACAGCATCCGGAACAGGTGTTACCAGGAAACGGGGCAGAAGCTGGTCCGAATGACGCACTGCAACACTCGTGTCCATCTGGATTTCATTCATGCGGCCAGGACTCCATTTTGGCCGCCTCCCATATCCCCGTACCCATACAAGGTTGTCGGCAGTGAACTGGCCAAGTGAAGGCACCTGCGGCTGTGAGGTGGAAGGCCGCAAAAGATGAAGTAGCGTGCGGGGCTGTCGACCATGTAAGAGCTCAGCTGGGCTGTGGTCGCCCATGGGGGTGAAACGGTAAGAAGCCAGAAATTGGAGACGTGCAGCAGAAGAAGTCAGGAGTTTCCTCATCTGAGCCTTAAATGTGCGGACCAGTCATTCAGCCTCACCATTTGACTGTGGATGGAACAGAGGGGCCGTGACATGCATGACACCGTGACAGGCACAAAAATCCGCAAAATCGGAAGAGGCAAATTGTGGACTATTATCGTGAACAAGAATAGAAGGAAGGCCTTCCAAAGAGAAAATGCGAGCTAGAGCATGGGTGGTTGCCGCGGTGGTAGGATAGTTAGATAATTGAAACGAGACAAGTAAATAGCCCAACGCTGGAGGCGGTGTGCAGCCTTGTCGGGAAGTGATGTTGATGGATGAAACAAGGAAACAAGTGGTTTGTGATCCATAACAAAGTAAAATATGGAGCCATAGAGAAAAACACCAAACTTATGAAGAGCATAAATAATGGCCAAAGCTTCTTTTTCAATTTGAGAATACTTTTGTTGGGCATCCGTGAGCGTATTGGAGGCATAAGCAATGGGTTGTTCAGAACCGTAAGAAAAATGGTGCACAAGGACTGCACTGACCCCATATTGAGAGGCGTCTGTGGCAAGAACAAGCTGTTGGCCAGGCCAATAAGTAGCCAGGCACGGGGCCTGTTTCAGCATAGTCTTCAATTTCTGGAAAGCCGCATCGCATGACGCGGACCAGTTGAAAAGGCACGTTTTTATGCATCAAGCGATGCAACGGCTGAGCCACCAAAGCAGCAGACGGTAAAAACTTGTGATAGTATGCTATTTTCCCCAAGAAGACCTGCAGTTCCTTAACAGATGTAGGGCGAGGAAGGGCATCGATCGCAGCAACAGTTTGCTGAAGCGGACGAATACAATCCCGAGAGAGTTGATACCCCAAGTACGTGATAGATGCCTGAAAAAATTTTGTTTTCTGAAGATTACACTTAAGACCGGCAGTCCGTAAGACATGAAAAAGAGTGCGGAGATTTTGAAGATGTTCGTCAGTGGTGGAGCCAGTGACAACAAAGTTGTCCTGGTAATTTATACACCCAGGGACAGTGAGCAATAATTGTTCCAAGAATCGCTGAAAGAGAGCAGGGGTGCTGGCAACCCTGAATGGCAATCATTGGTATTGATAGAGGCCAAAAGGCGTGTTGAGGACCAGAAACTGCTGGGAAGCAGCGTCGAGATGAAATTGATGATAAGCTTCTGACAGGTCAAGTTTAGGAAAATACTGGCCTCCAGCAAGTTTAGTGAACAATTCTTCAGGTCGAGGCATAGGGTAAGTGTCGATAAGGCATTGAGCATTTATAGTGGCTTTGAAATTGCCACAGAGACGAATATTACCATTTGGCTTAGCAACGACAACGACAGGAGATGACCACTCACTGGAAGTGACAGGAAGCAAGACCCCTGAAGCAGTGAGACGATCCAGCTCCCGTCTGATCTGATCACGAAGGGCCACAGGAATGGGACGAGCCCGAAAAAACTTAGGCCGAGCAGTGGGTTTGAGCGTGATGTGAGCTTCAAAGTCGTTTGCACGGCCTAACCCAGGAGAAAAAAGGGACGAAAATGTCATCGACAAGGAATCCAATTGAGCATAAGGAATAGCATCGGAGACGATATTGACAGAGTCATCTATGGAGAACCTAAAAATGCGAAAGGCATCGAAACCAAAAAGATTCTCCGGTTACTATGGTCGACCACAAATATGGGAACAGTGTGAACGACAGCTTTGTAAGATACCTCAGCATCAAATTGTCCCAAGAGATAAATCTTCTGTTTATTGTAAGTCCGTAATTGCCTAGTGACAGGTGACAGGATTGGAGAACCCAACTGAAGATACGTCTGAGAACTGATGATAGTGGCAGCAGAACCAGTATCCACCTGCATGCGGACATCTCGACCAAGTATTTGGACAGTGATGAATAACTTCCCTGG
Organism: Schistocerca piceifrons; assembly: GCF_021461385.2. Classification (NCBI taxonomy): domain Eukaryota; kingdom Metazoa; phylum Arthropoda; class Insecta; order Orthoptera; family Acrididae; genus Schistocerca; species Schistocerca piceifrons. The sequence goes on along the minus strand of NC_060138.1, from coordinate 1,018,978,100 downwards.
AAGGGAAGAAGTACAATTGACAGACAACACAGAATCAGCATCACATTCATGAACATCATGTATGTGGTCGGATTTGCAAACGGATGACACATGACCCTTTATTTTGCATTTGTGACACACGGCCCAACGTTGTGGACAATCTTCTCGTGAATGTTTCGTAAAACACCACGGGCATGAAGGAAGTTGCCGTGGGCTTTGCTGCAGTTTCTTAGAGGTTTGTTTACGGCTAGGCTGAGGCTGCACTTGGGAATGTACTGCAGACACGTCGGCCGGCAGGGACATGCCACACGCTTCAACATCGCACAGAGGTTGTATTTCCCCAACATTGCCCCATGCCTCTATTTGCGCTCCAGTGGCACGAGAAATTTCAAAAGACTGAACGATGGATAGGACTTAATCTAGAGTCGGAATTGCCAACTGAAGGGCGTGTTGCCTAACTTCTTTGTTGGGCGCCGATCAGATAATAGTATCCCATACCATGGAATCAGCGCAGGATTCTTTGTGAACTTCAGTAACAAATTGACACTTTCTACTGAGGCCGTGAAATTCAGCAGCCCAAGCGCGATAGGATTGATTCGGTTGTTTTTGACAACGATAAAAGGCAACTCGAGAGGCTACCACAAGCATTTGCTTTTGAAAATATACGGACAGAAGTGAGCACATTTCAGCAAAGGACAAAGATGCAGGATCTTTCAAAGGAGCCAAATGCGACAACAACCAATACATTTGAAGTGAAATTCTTGAAAGGAACAGAGGCTTACATGTTTGTTCGTCCGCGACATGAAATGCCAAGAAGTGCTGTTGAAGACGTTTTTCGTAATCAGACCAGTCTTCCGCCATCTCGTCGTAAGGAGGAAAAGTAGGTAGAGACAACAACGAGAGACGCCTCGTATTTGATGCCGCGAAGAAATCACGAATCGCATTTGTGAGAAGCGTTTGCTGTTCTTTGAGACCTTGCAATAGTTGCTCTAAAGTAGCCATGGAAACATGTGGGTCAACGATGGAAAAGAAAAATCCCATCCTCGTCGCCAATTGTTATAACAAATATATTTCAAAGAAGACGCAATACATGAAAGTCACAGATCAAGTAAACAGAGTAAGATGTATGTACACTTTAACAGTCAAATCATAACTGAGTCCAAGTCTAGCGGCCGCTGGCTGGCTGGCTGGCCGCTTAGGTGGCACTGTTGCTGCATGGCTGGCAGAGAGCGCCGCATGTAGAGGACGCGCGTAACTGCGCGGCGGCACTTTGAAAGATCAGCGAGTCACAACAGGATGCCATTAAATTATAATCAGGACAGTGGAAATTAAAATGTCCCGTGGTGCCTCTCCTGCTCTCAGTTGGCCGGTTGAACATCCTGCCCCTCTTAAAAAATAATTCACAATTAATACTGGGTGAGATTATTTGTAACCGGGAGAACAAGAATTCCTCAGAAAATTTGCACTCTTTGTTGCCTATTATCTAATAACACGCTGTTTTGTGTGACATAAAATTAAATATAGGATACATAAGAGCAGTGAAGACAAGAGACAAGCAAGACAGTGCACATTTCTTCAATCCTTAAGTCCTTGCATTTTTTTCTCTCTCTCTGCCAAAATCACCAGTTTAGTACCCCACGTTTATTCTCTGGTTAGGCGTTATTACATCTTCATGCAACATGTTTTCCATGCTGCTTCTAGAATAGAACTTTAGCAGCTGCTAGCCGAGGACTGTACAACCGGCCCTTACTAGTGTAAAAATATTCTGTCAAAATTTCAATTTCTTGGATACACGAAGAAGATAATATGTAATGTTTCTTATCTGTTATACCTGTTCGTCATTTGTTTACATTCTGGTAGTCTGAATCTATGGATTTCACAAGTAATTATAACACTGATCATTCACAAACCCAGTCAACCACATAAAACAGCAATTGGCATTCACGCGTTCAGCTTTATTCCTCTCAGCTCACATAGCCCCATCCCCTTTTGTCCGCAGGAAAGTTTATTTCTAGATGCAACAGGGATTCCCCTAGCAGAGACATCAGGTACACTATGCACGAATTCAAAAATCAACTTATTCATTCAGAAACTGACTTAGAATCTGTTCAAAAACCAACAGGGATGCGTTTCAAAATCGTATCAATAATCTATAGACCAACGTGCACTGGATGCTAGCCGCTTTGTGAAATGAGGTCTCTTTCCTCAATAATATGAATTTGGCCCCCCGCCACACTCCGAATTGACGTCTGGGGAAGATAACCCAGTTTGCCCCCTGGCCCCTAGATCCGGACCTGTTGCGCTTACATGAATCTGGCAGCTTACGTGCGCCAGTAAAATTTTTCTGGGTAGCATCTGGCTGCTTGCTGCTATTGCTTTTACAGCTAACTGCCATGCTTCCATAGCCAGGAGTGGGAGAAGTTACTACTCATATGTGACTCAACTGTGTATGTGCACGAGCTTGCTTGCAACTGCTCCAACGAATCTAGTGCAAGCAGTCGTGACGTCACGCTCATTGGAGGCAATTTTTTGTTATGATGCATTGCATAATCTTTCTAAAGCCTTTGACACATTTTGCTGTTGGCAGATGCTTGTATGAGTTCTGTGTTTTGTTGTTGTAATTGGCACATTTCCTTTACAACTTAAGTTTTATTTTCATTTTTTTCTCTCGTTCATATTTTGTTGCTGCAGTATTATTCTGCAGTAGCGAGATACAGTAATATCCTTTGTCAGAGTATTGCTTCTTACCAGTCAAAGTTACAAAAATTTAATCGAAACTAAAACAATGAAAAATTTTCAGACTTCTAAAAAATTCCCGGGTTTTTCCCGGCTTTCTCCCGGATGAAAAACTTCCCAGGCTTTCCCAAATCTCCCTGTTTTCCCAGATCATATACACCCTGTTCTAAGAGACTGTGTACACAGTTTATTCAGCTTCCCTTATGTCTCAGGTGTTCCTTGTGACAGTCTGGCTCCTCCAGCTGTAAAACTGGGATGGAACAATGTTCCACATCCAGCAGTACAATGTGCTGCTGTAGATTGACTTAAGCGTGATGTTTACTCAGGAAGTTTGGAATGACATTGTAGCTAACACCCAAATGTTCAAATGTGTGTGAAATCTTATGGGACTTAACTGCTAAGGTCATCAGTCCCTAAGCTTACACACTACTTAACCTAAATTATCCTAAGGACAAACAAACACACCCATGCCCGAGGGAGGACTCGAACCTCCGCCAGGATCAGAGCTAACACCCATGGAAGGGAAAAATTCCACACATTTTCAGAAGTCTCCCCCAAAATTCAGAAACCCAACAATGTGGAACTGAAATAATTCACACTTTTACCACCACACCACTTAACCTACAATGGAGTGAGTTCAAATCACAGTCTTACGTTAGACTGTGGTTCAAATTCACTCTACGCAGCATGCTCTGGCTAGCCACAGATATCTGTGTTCCTTTATCTGAACAGACAAATGTCTGCCACTGGGGTGTCTGGTAGTCAAACATAGTGGGAGCATTGCACAATGGTCACACCACCTCCTGTTAATGCTGAGCCACGAGTGTTGGCCTGATTTCACCACCAATGTGCCTATGGGCATTTTTGAACAAAGTGCCCCATGTATTGGTACCTAAGAAAAGCACTGACAAAAAACTGTAAGCGTCAGCAAATGTATTTTACTATGAAGGAAGGAGGTAACAAATGAGGGTAACCTCATTCAAATTTTTTGTCAATTAATAGAGACACTCTGTCTTTACTTCCCCAGTGGAGAAGATGTATTTTTGTAAGATGTGTGTGGTAGCCATTTGTGTTGTCTGAATAGTAATTATTATTGGAAAAAAAAACACAAAAGTTTTCTTTTCTTCCGCACATCACCTCAATGTCAGGTCAGCAAGCAGCCTGCATTTGGAAGAAGAAGCCTGATTAAGAACTGTAAATACACATGGTCAGGAGATAAATACTTATGACGGAAGGAGATGAATATAACCAAGGACACCACCAGGGTGTATACGTGGGCAAGGAAAAAAAATTCACGGATTTTTCCCGGATTTCCCAGTTAAAAATACACTTTCTCCCAGGTGAAAATACATTTTTACCGTGTTAAGTGACAGTCTACTCTTCCTCGGTCCTGTAAAACTCATCAATTCTTTGAATGTTTATGTTTTTATATACTGACGTAGAATTTCTCGACACTTTGGGCCTAGTTTACACAACGACACTAAGTTGCAGGCAACTATGCTACGGGTCACTGTGCATGCGCGCCGCACGTTTGCGCAACTCGTTGTTGAAACTGAACATTTTCGGCGTGTTCCAACTTCCAATACAAGCGAGTAACCCTAGATGTGGCAATGCTCTCGTCTACAAGACTAAAATCCCATCGTTCGAGTTGGCCAGCTCTTTGTTAAGGAATATTGTTGACGGGAGGGAAGGCACCACAAATGAAGAAGCTGCATTCTTTATTCAATACTCATCTATTTAAAACGTCGCAACAGTGATCCCCATTCACATTATGTTAGAATTTTGAAATATTGCCACTGTACAGATCTATTTTCAAGAGAGTAGTTTGCAAACATTCCTCTTCTTAATGTGGCCTGCTTCGAATAATTATTGCTGTTAATGTTAATAATTATTACTGGTAATAATTATTGGTGTTAATGAAAAAGCGTCATCACCAACTAAAACCACATCTTATAACATGCCGAATGTTCTCGTTTGTAATGCACGCAACATGATATGTAATTTCAGTTCTGGCAACAGTGCTTCGTGCATTACTGTATCTTTACTCCTTATCGCATAATTAACTCTACTTAGAATCAACGTGAACAGTTCTGGTGACATTCTAATATAACTGAAAGAACTTCTTGGGTCTTCTAGTATAAATAATTTCAGCAAGGATGCTGAGCAACTCCAGTCACGAATCGAAACATGTTTCTTATTTTTTTCTTATGTAGCGATTCCACGCAACTAGATTTAACTCCATCACAACTCGTGGGACGTGCAGCTGCCAAAAGTTTCATTTCAGACACGACAGAGAGACCGTGACTACAGTCAAACATGAAACCATTTGCGTGCAACTCATTCCTCCCAATGAGTGGCGCAACCCACTGTCGTCGTGTAAAATAGGCTTTAGAAAACGAAACTCAGGGGGGAGAATACGTTCTGAAAGACCTTTGATGTGCAGCAACATGTACGCTGCATATTTCCGCATTACGAAGGTATGACTTTCAGTTCCACCAAACACCGCATGTCGCTTTCCGAAGCATTGAAATCGAGATTGTGAGGCGCTTTTGTAAGCCAGTCATAGCTCATGTCACGTGATCTCGCCAGCTGATGACAGCAAAGGACACGTGATGTAATAAGCCAATAGCAAGATCACTCTTAAGTAGCGCGAACACACAAATAAGAAAAGTTAATGGTTTAAATTAATATACATAGCATTCACATATAATATTGGTCTCGAAGATTAATAAGCTGGAAGAGAAGCTAAGCTTCCACATATAATGTTGATCTTTTTTGCGCGTGTTACACTTTAAGATACATCACACAAATGTGCCAGTAAAATGTTAATAACCACGTGAATGGTTGATCTTCTGGGCTCGAAATTCTTCTAAATGGTCGTCCTCAAAGAGTTGATTTTTAAATGAGAGTCAAACACTTTGTGCTTTAAGTAATTCATCGTACATTCTCACACATAGTTCATCTTGGGTAAAAGGAAATTTGGTTTGAATGTAACGCTTTTCAAACCACCATTCGCAATATTTTCCTGCGACCTGTTGGAAATAGATTCGTTTCAGCAGTTGGAAGAGAGCGCCAGGTAATAGGCGTCACTGCGCTTACGCAGCTACGATGACGCAGGATGCCCATATGTTCGTACGTGTAAAACATTAAAAGATCTTACATTACGTCATAAAAGAAAAAAGACATCAGAGGATATTTTAAGAGCATCAGAAATTCGTGAACCATACTAAAATGCATAATTCGGCTTAAAATGCAAATTCATATGTTCAGATTCGTATGGAAATTTTCTTGGAGTACCAGTACTGTTGGTTCTTTATGTTTATGTTTGGTTCTTTATTATGGCATAATGCCATACATGCACTTGAAATGCAGCGAACAGTTGAAACTAGCCAATAGTGTGAAATTAAACATTTCGTTTCAAATAAAGTAAAAAAGATTAACGAAAGCCCAATCTCTTTAGCTAACTTCATTGTTCTGCCAGGCGATTAATGCTTGACTGCTAGGAAGATGGAAATAAAATCTAAAACTAATAACATATTTCAGCCTTCCGTAATTATGCGAAGATATTTTAATTCATTTGATAACCCCCGGCCGCAAAAGTCCGTCATCGTTTAACGTGAGAGCAATAAACTAAGAGGAAACAACAAAATCACTGAACTTAAACGCAGGTCACGTGGAGACGACCCATCTCCCCACCACAGCTCAGATTGCTCTGGGCATCAGCGCCAGATTTACTATATTTCCGAACCGGGGCAATATTAAGTAGTGGCGCCCATCCATACTTCTGTAATCAGAAGCGAAAGAAGGTAGTACTCATACGCGACTCAACTGCGCATGCACAAGAGCCCGCCTGCAACTGCTAAAACGAATCTAATTTAAACAGTTGTCACGCCACGCTCATCGGAGGCAATTTGTTGTTATGAAGCACTACATAGTCTTCCTAAAGCCTTTGACACACTTTGCTGTAGACAGACGCCTGTATGAGGATTGTGTTTTGTTGCTCTATACGACGCATTTCCTTTGCAACTTTATTTTTTTCGTTGCTGCAGTATTATTCTGCAATAGCGGGATACAGTAATATCCTTTGTTGGAGTGTTGGTTCTTACCAGTCAAAATCACAAAAATTTAACTGAAAACTAAAACAATGAAAAATTCCCGGAATTCTAACCAATTCCCGGGTTTTTCCCGGTTTTCTTCCGGATGAAAAAATTCCAGGGTTTTTCCCGGATCTCCCGGTTGTCCCGGGTCATATACACCCTGACCACGTAAGCTCACAACACCACTGGCTCACAATTTACGAAATTTGTGAATTACCGTAAAGGAAAAGTCAATTTATTCCCTGCAAAAATCATAAAAATCAAATATGTCAAGAGCATACAAGCAATTACATTTGCAAAACTGGCGACCTGGTGACATTACATTGAGAAAGCCATGAAACCAGTTGTGTAAATTATTTATGACATTGTATGAGTTTTTTTGCATGTACTAATTATTTTCAAATTTTCATGTGCAACATCACGACTGGGAGCAAAATCACCAGAACCAAAAATTCTTGTGGAGAAAACCAACTCAAAAGGAAACAAAAAGAAACCGGATTTTCGGAAAATTTTGGAAATACGCTGTTTCTTCGCAGCAAAGGTAGGACTGCTATTCAACCGCTTGCTTAGCTATGCTTGGTAGCGTCTCCTGCATAATAATTAAAAGTACCTTTCCTTAATTTCCTTTCCTAAATGCATTGTAGTGAATTTTTCAGAAATTTTACGTAATGAGTAGCGAGAGAAAAGTTTAAAGTTTCTGTCTCATAACAGTTTGTGCGTCAAAAAAGTAGCTAAATAACGCTTGACGACACGTAAATCATAAGTTTAAATTGACAAAAATAATATATTTCTGTTTTCCAAAAATTTTCATTTTAATATTCAAACAAAACAGTTTCCATTATTGTTGACAATGGCGAAAACGCAATGAGCCAAGATGGCATACAATTGCAGGATAGAACATTTGAAGTACGGCACCAGCGCTGTCTTCCACAATTAGACGTATTAAATAGTTCAGAGATAAATATGACCGAAATGACACGCGCTAGTGAGCTTTCAAAGAGCTCTAACTTTGATGATACGTTGATGACAGTAAATGAAACTACATCACGTATCTCTGTGAACAACATTCTGTTCGCACAGGAAAACATAGAAATCGCAGATAACATAATTTTTGATGACACTCTACCGTCACACGAAATTCAAATGTTGATTTGCAGAGTACATTTGTCAACAACCAAAGTACATTAAATAGCAGCCAAAATGACGCACTTGCGGCGATATGTCAAAAACTGGATAGTATGAACCACAGTCTAATTATATTAGACTGTGGTATGAACACCAGTTACACCAGTTTGCGTGCAGACATAAAAAATATAAACACCAATTTGCGAACGCCATAAATAGAAAATTTGACAGTTTGTCGCAAAACCTTACCATAGTCACACAAGACATAAACCACATAAAACAAGAGCAAAAACAAGTTTTATGAGATTTTCAGGATACAGTCACACAGCAGATCAGAGATTTGACAAAGAACTTTCGCGAGGAGATGAGAGCACAATTTAAAGATATGGAAAACCAGCTAAAACAAGATGTACTTTCCGATGTGAACAATGACATTACGGCTATAAAACAGAAATTATACACCCTTAATGAGCAGAATGATACAGTAGAGCAGCAAATAAAAGCGATGAAAGACACACACACGAACCTAGAAGCTACACAAACACAGTTAACTTCCACAGTAAAGAACATCTCTACCGTAGTAAACAAACTGCACAAGGATTATGAAAACACACCAATAGCTATTGATGAACTCACTTTAGAAGTAGCATCACATGAAATCGAATCAGTCTGTGCCAAAAAGGAAAGAGACAAAATTATTGAAAATTTATCTGACGTAATTTCACAGGCTGAAGCAGGCACTTTAGACAAAACCAGTACCACACAGGAAAAGGTAGTGAAGGAATGTAAATTAATCAATGATGTATATGAAAAGGTTATTCAGCAAAAGGAAAATGACATTATCGACAAAGTGAACACCAATTTGCAAGTTACAGAGCACAGGATACGCAACTACTTAGGTGAAACTGATAAAGAAAGTTGTACACATAAACAAAGTGCCAGCCACAGCAAACCAAAGTAATGTATGCACACAGGTCATTGCAAACCTTACAATCAATGCCAGTAGTAATGACAGAACGTAGAGTTTAAGTTTACATGGCATAACACCAGAACCAGTACCTACGAGAAGTGTAAATATTTATGACAGCTATGTAAACACAGTACAAAATGCAAACAGCTTGTCCATGATATTAGCTGAGGAAGGTCTAGTAAGACACAGTCAATTCCCAACATTTACGAGTGAAGGTAAGAAGATGAATCCTGTTGTGTTTATTAGTGCTTTTTAACATGTGTTTTCTAGAAATTGGACAGAAGCACAAAAAGATCAGGTTTGTTGTTGGCTACTTGCAAGGCGGTGTACTTTTGTGGGTGACCGAGGTAGCTGAGCGTTGTACTACATATTTACAATCTCAACGGGCATTTCTTGACAAATACTGGTCAGAAGACGTACAGGAGAGACTTGGGCGAGAGGTTTTTAACTCCGCCCCTTTTAATTGCAAATATGGTAGCTTGCGAAGATATTTTGAGAAGTATCTCAACAAAACACGTTATTGGATGAATCCTATTTCTCATGTGGAGGTTTTAAAGATTTTTAAAAATCGTTTGCCATCACACATTCGTGAAAAATTAATTACTACACCTGAGCAAGACACAGAATATTTTTTATCCATTTTAGATTCAATCTACCTAATATATGAGGAGAAAGTAATAACAAATAGGGCGTCAGACAGCCAAACACCACAACAACGCAACTCAAATGGTCAATACAAAAAGCCAGACACGAAGACACAGCAAAGCTGCTGCGTACAGCCGCAAGGATACATTAACCGCGGTAATGGATACGGGAATGGAAATGGTAGGAACAAGAGATTTAAAGAAAACTTTTCGTATGACAGGAACGATTACCATCAACAAGCTAATTTCAATCCCTCCTCTCAAAATTATGCACCGTGTGTAAATGAAAACAGTCAGCCGCATCAGTGGCTGGCGCGCAGCAACAACAATAACATGCAACACGCCGAACCGCAGCCAACCTTTGCGCAGCAAAATCGCAATACATTTCACAACAGCCATATGAACACACGAGAAAGCATGTTGCGAACTGGAAATGATACACACTGGAGAAACAATCAAACAGTACAACTGACAGAAGTTGTCCCATGTACCGAAGTAGATCAGACTACACCGCAGGAAAACCCGAATCGGTCGTAGTTGAGCCCCATACTGTAGACCATATAAGCGATGGGGGCAAACCAGATTTGGAAACATGGTTCGTGCGATTCAATAAACAAGGCGACATAAAAGACGAGCTATACCAACATGAACTAAAATTGGCGAAAAATGCACAGGAATAACAAGTGCAGCAATAATCAGAGTGAAAACTTTTGGTATAGACACACAGTTAATACTTGATACAGGGTCCTCGACTAATTTAATATCTGAAGCATTTTTCACTGAATTAAAAAGATGAAATAAATTTCCCGTCCTGCCAGTGCAAAACTGCAAAGTACAAACCGCTACAGGCGGCAAAACCAAATTAGTAAAACGCCAAGCTCTTATCATCGTGAACATTGAACAATTTTCTGTGCAATGTAATTTTTTAATAGTAGACAAACTTCTAGTCAACTGCTTCATAGGTATGGACACATTTAGAACCTACAGAATTCAAAAAGATATAGGTAATGGTAAGTGCCATTTCTTTGTGAAGGACCAAAGATTTTTCTATCAGCCTGATTACCACACCGGAGAGGTATGACAAAGTAAACCCAGAACCCCATGTCACTGTGCAGTTTTCATACCCCACCGTGTATTTTGTGAACAAATGTGATAACGAGCACGAGATCGGCACTGAGGTTAACCAGGAATTAGTAGAACAAAAATTGAGCGAATCAAATATTCTAGATGCTCCACACGACAAGAGCTACGAAACACTATTAGTTTTAAATGAGTTATAAGTTTTTTTTATATTGCAGTGACCAGTGCATCGACACAGCACAGAAGAACAGATTTACGACGCGTGTTATACGTACCAATGAAAAAATGGGCCGCACCTCAATGATTTAGTTATTACTATATCTATGTGTATATTTCGGTCCTCAAGCAAATGAAGAGTAAGAATATACATTGTCACAGCGCAACTACAAAACATTTACCCGTTCCTACTGACTACAAAGTGCACATAAACACAGAAGCATGTGACCTCAAATAAAACTAAACAATTCATATCGCATCACATGCGAATACAGGGTGTTACAAAAAGATACGGCCAAACATACAGGAAACATTCCTCACACACAAAGAAAGAAAATATGTTATGTGGACATGTGTCCGGAGACGCATACTTTCCATGTTAGAGCTCATTTTATTACTTCTCTTCAAATCACATTAATCATGGAATGGAAACACACAGCAACAGAACGTACCAGCGTGACTTCACACACTTTGTTACAGGAAATGCTCAAAATGTCCTCCGTTACCGAGGATACATGCATCCACCCTCCGATGCATGGAATCCCTGATGCGCTGATGCAGCCCTGGAGAATGGCGTATTGTATCACAGCCGTCCACAATACAGGCACAAAGAGTCTCTACATTTGGTACCGGGGTTGCGTAGACAAGAGCTTTCAAATGCCCCCATAAATGAAATTCAAGAGGGTTGATGTCAGGAGAGCGTGGAGGCCATGGAATTGGTCCGCCTCTACCAATCCATTGGTCACCAAATCTGTTGTTGAGAAGCGTACGAACACTTCGACTGAAATGTGGAGGAGCTCCATCGTGCATGAACCACATGTTGTGTCGTAGTTGTAAAGACACATGTTCTAGCAGCACAAGTAGAGTATCCCGTATGAAATCATGATAACGTGCTCCATTGAGCGTAGGTGGAAGAACATGGGGCCCAATCAAGACATCACCAACAATGCCTGCCCAAACGTTCACAGAAAATCTGTGTTGATGACGTGATTGCACAATTGGTTGCAGATTCTCTTCAGCCCACACATTTTGATTGTGAAAACTTACAATTTGATCACGTTGGACTGAGGAAGTACAGAACATACTGACGAAACTAAAATGAGCTCTAACATGGAAACTAAGCGTTTCCGGACACATGTCCACAAAACATCTTTTCTTTATTTGTGTGTGAGGAATGTTTCCTGAAAGTTTGGCCGTACCTTTTTGTAACACCCTGTATAAACGACGAAATTTCCACATAATCATAAAGAGGTAAGCACGATGTAATGCAAAACTTTTGCATTATGAACACAAAGCTACACATAAACAATTATAAGCAACACAATTGTAGCTAGTACATAATTGTTAATACGTTTCGGTTCCAGGAAAAGGGAGTTCCCTGATATGTGATTTAAGAAAGGATGAATAGCATTTCCTTAGTAATCCATAAACCAGTAGAATAGTATTCCTTATTCCCTCAATCCCTCCCCAACACAGGAGGTGGCGCCAAAGCGTAGTTAAGTCAGCAACGCATAAAGTAAAATCCTGATGTAAATGTTTTTCTCTGTTTCTCCCTAGGAGGATATTAAACTCTCATATCTGATGTATGCATGACTGGAAAATAAAATGTGGATGCATTAAATGCATATATAGTAACACAATGTAAAGGAATGTAAATAAGTTCCTTGTATTTATGTACAAAAGAATTTTTTTGAAGTTAACAAACAAACTGTACTAACAAGTAACTGTAACTGAAGAAGGAATTTTGTAATGTTTTAGTATTTAAGAATTTTCTATGTTTAATACTAAAAATGGGTGAAATGTCAGCCTTAGATGTAAGCCATTGTAATATGCATTGTTATGTCAAAATGTTCATGTGAATTTTTTGTTTATATTGAGTCATAAGTAAATGATGAACTTGAAGAACTATCTAAAAGGAAAAAACCTCTAGGACTAAAAACCATTAGTGGTACCCAAATGCATGTGCAATAATGCAACGAATCAATTGTGGTAATGTCATGCTACGCAACATCTGATATATTAATCAGCAAACTAAAATTGGGCAAGCATCACATACCTTGGAATCGGGTGTTGATGTGATGTATTCACCCCACTGAATATGTGGATACGATGGAGAAGAACCTTCCCGGGCTGTATGAAAGGTGAATTATCTGTCACAGCATCAGTTCTTGAAGAGTAAATGCACATGCACTGCACTCACGTTGGAAGACCATGCCACAGCAAATTATTCAACAGATAGTATGGCACTCAGAGTGAAAATGATACTAAAACTGTGAGTGGAAACGCAGATGACTGTACCCAATAATATGTGGAACATTTAATGGTTGTTGTGCCATCAACAAACATATTCAGCGTGCATGCGCACAGTGGAAGATAATGTATAAGCAAGACAAGATGACATATCCAACCCAATCATTGTACCCCCTTTGGCACAAACTTAAATTTCAGCTATACGAATATATACAAAACACTGTGCACTTCCTCTGCATGTCACTGCACAGAGTGGGGGCAAATGTACTGGTATGTAAGAAAAGCACTGACAAAAAATATTAGTGGGACTGCTGTAAGTGTGCAAAAGATGTATTTTACTATGACGGAAGGCAGTAACAAATGAGGAAAACCTCATTCAATCTTTATGTCAATTAATAGACACTCTGTCTTTAGACATCGAGTGGAGAAGCCATATTTTTGTAAGATGTGGGTGGTAGCCATTTGTGTTGTCTGAATAATAATTATTATTGGAAAAAAACCACGAAAGTTTTATTTTCTTCTGCGCATCACCTCAATGTCAGGTCAACAAGCAGCCTGCATTTGGAAGAAGAAGCCTGATTAAGAACTGTATATACACACGGTTAAGAGATAAATACTTATGGCAGAAAGAGATGAATATAACCAAGGACACCACGTAAGTTCACAACACCACTGGCTTACAATTTACGCAATTTGTGAATTAAAGGAAAAGACAAATTATTCCCTGCAAAAACCATAAAAAATCAAATATGGCAATAGTATACAAGCTATATATATATATATATATATATATATATATATATATATATATATATATATATATATATATATATATATAGCGGAAAGACTTACCTTAGGGGGAAGAAAGGACAGGTATGCACTCGCACACACACACATATCCATCCGCACATACACAGACACAGGCAGACATTTGTAAAGGCAAAGAGTTTGGGCAGAGATCGCCCTTATTTCCCCCTAAGGTAAGTCTTTCCATTCCCAGGATTGGAATGACTCCTTACCCTCTCCTTTAAAACCCACATCCTTTCGTCTTTCTCTCTCCTTCCCTCTTTCCTGATGAAGCAACCGTTTGTTGCAAAAGCTTGAATTTTGTGTGTATGTTTATGTTTGTTTGTGTGTCTATCGACCTGCCAGCACTTTCGTTTGGTAAGTCACATCATCTTTGTTTTTAGATATATTTTTCCCAAGTGGAATGTTTCCCTCTATTATATATATATATATATATTTATATATACGAGGTGCATTCAAGTTCTAAGGCCTCCGATTTTTATTCTAATTAACTACTCACCCGAAATCGATGAAACTGGCATTACTTCTCGACGTAATCGCCCTGCAGACGTACACATTTTTCACAACGCTGACGCCATGATTCCATGGCAGTGGCGAAGGCTTCTTTAGGAGTCTGTTTTGACCACTGGAAAATCGCTGAGGCAATAGCAGCACGGCTGGTGAATGTGCGGCCACGGAGAGTGTCTTTCATTGTTGGAAAAAGCCAAAAGTCACTAGGAGCCAGGTCAGGTGAGTAGGGAGCATGAGGAATGACTTCAAAGTTGTTAATACGAAGAAACTGTTGCGTAACATTAGCTCGATGTGCGGGTGCATTGTCTTGGTGAAACAGCACACACGCAGCCCTTCCCAGACGTTTTTGTTGCAGTGCAGGAAGGAATTTGTTCTTCAAAACATTTTTGTAGGATGCACCTGTTACCGTAGTGCCCTTTGGAACGCAATGGGTAAGGAATACACCCTCGCTGTCTCAGAACATGGACACCATCATTTTTTCAGCACTGGCGGTTACCCGAAATTTTTTTGGTGGCGGTGAATCTGCGTGCTTCCATTGAGCTGACTGGCGCTTTGTTTCTGGATTGAAAAATGGTATCCATGTCTCATCCATTGTCACAACCGATGAAAAGAAAGTTCCATTCATGCTGTCGTTGCGCGTCAACATTGCTTGGCAACGTGCCACACAGGCAGCCATGTGCTCGTCCATCAGCATTCGTGGCACCCACCTGGATGACACTTTTCGCATTTTCAGGTCGTCATGCAGGATTGTGTGCACAGAACCCACAGAAATGCCAACTCTGGAGGCGATCTGTTCAACAGTCATTTGGCGATCCCCCAAAACAATTCTCTCCACTTTCTCGATCATGTCGTCAGACCGGCTTGTGCGAGCCCGAGGTTGTTTCGGTTTGTTGTCACATGATTTTCTGCCTACATTAAACTGTCGCACCCATGAACGCACTTTCGACACATCCATAACTCCATCACCACATGTCTCCTTCAACTGTCGATGAATTTCAATTGGTTTCACACCACGCAAATTCAGAAAACGAATGATTGCATGCTGTTCAAGTAAGGAAAACGTCGCCATTTTAAGTATTTAAAACAGTTCTCATTCTCGCTGCTGGCGGTAAAATTCCATCTGCCATATGGCGCTGCCATCTCTGGGACGTATTGACAATGAACGCGTGTTCATTTTAAAACAATGCGCATGTTTCTATCTCTTTCCAGTCCGGAGAAAAAAAAATCGGAGGCCTTAGAACTTGAATATATATATATATATATATATATATATATATATATATATATATATATATATATATATATATATATATATATATATAGTTATAATAGAGGGAAACATACCACGTAGGAAATATATATCTAAAAACAAAGATGATTTGACTTACCCAGAATTTCCTCTCCAACCTCAACTCCTTTGGTTCCATCAGATTCACCTGGTCGTATTCCAAATCCCATGCCACTTTCCTTGATGTTGACCTCCACCTGTCCAATGGCCAGCTTCACACGTCCGTCCACACCAAACCCACCAACAAGCAACAGTACCTCCATTACAACAGCTGCCACCCATTCCACATCAAACGATCCCTTCCCTACAGCCTAGGTCTTTGTGGCAAACGAATCTGCTCCAGTCCGGAATCCCTGAAGCATTACACCAACAACCTGACAACAGCTTTCGCATCCCGCAACTACCCTCCTGACCTGGTACAGAAGCAAATAACCAGAGCCACTTCCTCATCCCTTCAAACCCAGAATTCCCCACAGAAGAACCACAAAAGTGCCCCACTTGTGACAGGATACTTTCCGGGACTGGATCAGACTCTGAATGTGGCTCTCCAGCAGGGATACGACTTCCTCAAATCCTGCCCTGAAATGAGATCCATCCTTCATGAAATCCTCCCCACTCCACCAAGAGTGTCTTTCCGCCGTCCACCTAACCTTCGTAACCTCTTAGTTCATCCCTATGAAATCTCCAAACCACCTTCCCTACCCTCTGGCTCCTACCTTTGTAACCGCCCCCGGTGTAAAACCTGTCCCATGCACCCTCCCACCACCACCTACTCCAGTCCTGTAACCCGGAAGGTGTACACGATCAAAGGCAGAGCTACGTGTGAAAGCACCCACGTGATCTACCAACTGACCTGCCTACACTGTGATGCATTCTATGTGGGAATGACCAGCAACAAACTGTCCATTCGTATGAATGGACACAGGCAGACAGTGTTTGTTGGTAATGGGGATCACCCTGTGGCTAAACATGCCTTGGTGCACGGCCAGCACATCTTGGCACAGTGTTACACCATCTGGATTATCTGGATACTTCCCACTAACACCAACCTATCCAAACTCCGGAGATGGGAACTTGCTCTTCAATATATCCTCTCTTCCCGTTATCCACCAGGCCTCAATCTCCGCTAATTTCAAGTTGCCGCCACTCATACCTCACCTGTCATTCAACACCATCTTTGCCTCTGCACTTCTGCCTTGACTGACATCTCTGCCCAAACTCTTTGTCTTTAAATATGTCTGCTTGTGTCTGTATATGTGTGGATGGATATGTGTGTGTGTGTGCGCGAGTGTATGCCCGTCCTTTTTTCCCCCTAGGGTGGGTCTTTCCACTCCCGGGGTTGGGGTGGCTCCTTGCCCTCTCCCTTAGAGCCCGCTTCCTTTCGTCTTTCCCTCTCCTTCCCTCTTTCCTGGTGGGGCGGCGGTTTGTTGTTGTGAGGGCTTGAGTTTTGTGTGTGTGTTTGTGGTTGTTTGTGTGTCTGTCGACCTGCCGGCGCTTTCGTTTGGTGAGTCAAATCATCTATATATATACATCTTGGCACAGTGTTACACCGTTCGGGTTATCTGGATACTTCCCACTAACACCAACCTATCCGAACTCCGGATATATATATATATATACCTAAAAACAAAGATGATGTGACTTGCGAAGCGAAAGCGCTGTCACGTCGATAGACGCACAAGCGGACACAGGCATTCGCATGGGATTCGGGCTTTCGTGGCGGACTGTTGCCTCGTCGGGGGGGAGGGGGGAGGGGATGTGGGTTTTGGGGGAGGGGGTGGGGAGTCGTTCCAGTCTCGGGAGCGGAGGGACTTGCCTTGGGGGGGGGGGGAGGGACGGGTGTAAACTCGCACACACAGGTATATGAGTTATCTGGATACTTCCCACTAACACCAACCTATCGGAACTTGCCCTTCAGTATATCCTCTCTTCTCGTTATCCGCCAGGCCTCAATCTCCGCTAATTTTAATTTGCCGCCGCTCATACCTCACCTGTCTTTCAACAACATCTTTGCCTCTTTACTTCCACACGACAGACATCTCTGCCCAAACTCTTTGCATTTACAAATGTTTGCTTGTGTCTGTGTATGTGCGGATGGATATGTGTGTGTGTGCGTGTGTATACCTGTCCTTTTTTCCCCCTAAGGTAAGTCTTTCCACTCCCAGGATTGGAATGACTCCTTACCCTCTCCCTTAAAACCCACATCCTTTCGTCTTTCCCTCTCCTTCCCTCTTTCCTGATGAGGCAACAGTTTGTTGCGAAAGCTTGAATTTTGTGTGTATGTTTGTGGTTGTTTGTGTGTCTGTCAACCTGCCAGCACTTTCATTTGGTAAGTCAAATCATATTTGTTTATATATATATATATATATATATATATATATATATATATATATATATATATACACACACTCCTGGAAATGGAAAAAAGAACACATTGACACCGGTGTGTCAGACCCACCATACTTGCTCCGGACACTGCAAGAGGGCTGTACGAGCAACGATCACAGGCACGGCACAGCGGACACACCAGGAACCGCGGTGTTGGCCGTCGAATGGCGCTAGCTGCGCAGCATTTGTGCACCGCCGCCGTCAGTGTCAGCCAGTTTGCCGTGGCATACGGAGCTCCATCGCAGTCTTTAACACTGGTAGCATGCCGCGACAGCGTGGACGTGAACCGTATGTGCAGTTGACGGACTTTGAGCGAGGGCGTATAGTGGGCATGCGGGAGGCCGGGTGGACGTACCACCGAATTGCTCAACACGTGGGGCGTGAGGTCTCCACAGTACATCGATGTTGTCGCCAGTGGTCGGCGGAAGGTGCACGTGCCCGTCGACCTGGGACCGGACCGCAGCGACGCACGGATGCACGCCAAGACCGTAGGATCCTACGCAGTGCCGTAGGGGACCACACCGCCACTTCCCAGCAAATTAGAGACACTGTTGCTCCTGGGGTATCGGCGAGGACCATTCGCAACCGTCTCCATGAAGCTGGGCTACGGTCCCGCACACCGTTAGGCCGTCTTCCGCTCACGCCCCAACATCGTGCAGCCCGCCGCCAGTGGTGTCGCGACAGGCGTGAATGGAGGGACGAATGGAGACGTGTCGTCTTCAGCGATGAGAGTCGCTTCTGCCTTGGTGCCTATGATGGTCGTATGCGTGTTTGGCGCCGTGCAGGTGAGCGCCACAATCAGGAGTGCATACGACCGACGCACACAGGGCCAACACCCGGCATCATGGTGTGGGGAGCGATCTCCTACACTGGCCGTACACCACTGGTGATCGTCGAGGGGACACTGAATAGTGCACGGTACATCCAAACCGTCATCGAACCCATCGTTCTACCATTCCTAGATCGGCAAGGGAACTTGCTGTTCCAACAGGACAATGCACGTCCGCATGTATCCCGTGCCACGCAACGTGCTCTAGAAGGTGTAAGTCAACCACCCTGGTCAGCAAGATCTCCGGATCTGTCCCCCATTGAGCATGTTTGGGACTGGATGAAGCGTCGTCTCACGCGGTCTGCACGTCCAGCACGAACGCTGGTCCAACTGAGGCGCCAGGTGGAAATGGCATGGCAAGCCGTTCCACAGGACTACATCCAGCATCTCTACGATCGTCTCCATGGGAGAATAGCAGCCTGCATTGCTGCGAAAGGTGGATATACACTGTACTAGTGCCGACATTGTGCATGCTCTGTTGCCTGTGTCTATGTGCCTGTGGTTCTGTCAGTGTGATCATGTGATGTATCTGACCCCAGGAATGTGTCAATAAAGTTTCCCCTTCCTGGGACAATGAATTCACAGTGTTCTTATTTCAATTTCCAGGAGTGTATATATATAAATGGACTCACAGTGAAGAAGAACTCCAGAATTTCCTCTCCAACCTCATCTCCTTTGGTTCCATCAGATTCACCTGGTCCTATTCCAAATACCATGCCACTTTCCTCGACATTGACCTCCATCTGTCCAATGGCCAGCTTCACACATCCATCCACATCAAACCCATCAACAAGCAACACTAACTCCATTATGACAGCTGCCACCCATTCCATATCAAACGGTCCCTTCCCTACAACTTAGGTCTTCGTGGCAAACGAATCTGCTCCAGTCCTGAATCCCTAAACCATTACACCAATAACCTGAAAACAGCTTTCGCATCCCACAGCTATCCTCCCGACCTGGTACAGAAGCAAATAACCAGAGCCACTTCCTCATCCCCTCAAACCCAGAACCTCCCACAGAACCCCAAAAGTGCCCTACTTGTGACAGGATACTTTCTGGGACTGGATCAGACTCTGAATGTGGCTCTCCAGCAGGGATATGACTTCCTCAAATCCTGTCCTGAAATTAGATCCATCCTTCATGAAATCCTCCCCACTCCACCAAGAGTGTCTTTCCGCCGTCCACCTAACCTTCGTAACCTCTTGGTTCATCCCTATGAAATCCCTGAACCACCTTCCCTACCCTCTGGCTCCTACCCTTGTAACCGCCCCCGGTGTAAAACCTGTCCCATGCACCCTCCCACCACCACCTACTCCAGTCCTGTAACCCGGAAGGTGTACATGATCAAAGGCAGAGCCACGTGTGAAAGCACCCACGTGATTTATTTTATCTGGATACTTCCCACTGACACCAACCTATCAGAACTCCGGAGATGGGAATTTGCCCTCGAATATATCCTCCCTTCCCATTACCCACCAGGCCTCAACCTCCACTAATTTCAAGTTGCCGCCGCTCATACCTCACGTGTCATTCAATAACATCTTTGCCTCTGTACTTCCACCTCGACTGACATCTCTGCCCAAAATCTTTGCCTTTACATATGTCTGCTTGTGTCTGTATATGTGCGGATGAATATGTGTGTGTGTGTGTGCGAGTGTATACCTGTCCCTTTTTCCCCCCAAGGTAAGTCTTTCCACTCCCGGGATTGGAATGACTCCTTACCCTCTCCCTTAAAACCCACATCCTTACGTCTTTCCCTCTCCCTCTCTCTTTCCTGATGAAGCAACCGTCGGTTGTGAAAGCTTGAAATATGTGTGTGTGTTTGTGTTTGTTATTGTCTCTATCAACGTACCAAGCCTTTCGTTTGGTAAGTTACAGAATCTTTGTTTTTAGATATATTTTTCCCACGTGGAATGTTTCCCTCTATATATTTGCACACTCACTTGCTTGCCCCTCTGACATTGTGCTTTTGTTGAACATAGCCACAGCCCAGAACATCACACCGATAACATAATCTCCACATTAAGCACTATCCACTTCCTCCTTAGTCTAGTTACAAGAACAATTTCAGTCAAATCTACAGCAGTTGTCACTACCTCATCCAGGGTTCTCAGAATCTCCATGCAGATCTTCCATGACATTTCAGGTGGCAGGCCCCACAAAAACACATCCTGCATCTTTTGTCCCCATTGTTCTGACTCCTGTCAAATAGTTTTATTGGCACGATCATCATACATTAATTCATACATTTTTACACTGATTTAATTGAGGTGATCCACAGAACCTTCTACTGATTTTCCCTGCTTCTGCATTACACCATTAAGTTGTTCATGATAAAACTATGATCCTGTAATGATCCACTAACCCTTCCCGAAAGTTGGTGGAGGAATGAGCACCCCACAGTTTCTCACTGCACATCATGTAATACCTGTCATCCCCTACCATTTTTAAATGATCTACAGTTTATAAATGTTCATCACTCTAGTTCCTCATTTCCATTGCCATATGCAAACTATTCATGAATGCAAAAATATCTTCCCTTGATTTACCAGAAAATAGTGCCACTGATGAGACTGTATCCACATTAAGGAATAGGTGAAGACATGCTTGAAGATTATTCTTCCCTTCTCTCACCCTTCAGATGATTCACTTCTCTACACAAAACTTCATTATCAGCGCTTACCTTAGCTACCTTGTTTAATACATGCTGAATTTTATCCTGAGTTGTTTTCTCAGTGGCAGCCATTTTGCTCAGATCTACCACCAAAAGCACATATTATATCCAAAAAGAAAGGAAAGGGCAAACACAGTGACATGGGCCAAAAATAAAACACTTGTTGCTGACAACTAATTGAAAACATGTGATGAATGACACTTGTTGTACCTCCTTCTCCACAAGGCTCTGTTGGATGACCATTTCTGACTCCAACAGGTATGCTGACGCCAATATTGTAAAAAGGTGATGAAGCAAGCCAATTGGTTGCTAGAACACTTTATTTATGAACATGAAAAGGCATGGTTCAGTACATACGAAGCAGACACACTGCAGGCGACCAGAGGTGATCCTCCGACACCAGCACAGTGGTATGGTCTTGGCAATGCAGATATTTCTCGTGGATGGTAGTGGTGGCCCTATGGCATGCTGGTGGATGATGGCTGGCAGTGGCGGGGTAGCAGCATGGCAGCAAGACGACATCTCAGTGCTCTGATTGGACACTCAGACAGCGGTCATTGTTTTGCGGCCTGGCGGAGGTAGTGTCATAGATGTGGTGATGACTAATACACAGGTTGTGCATCATCGGATGGCCCTGCTGTTACAACTTGCTGACAGGCTGGTGCAAGTGGTTTATATCCAATTTCCAAGTACTGACAGTTGCGGAAGATCTCCTGTATCAAGGCAATGTCAAAACATTTTGAGTGGTGTTGATGGCCTAAGATGGCAGAATCAGTAGGTTTATGTAACAGGAGTCTGCATGACATCCCTGATGCAGAAATGCCAGATGTCAAAACTGTATTTGCTGATACTACTGAGCTGGCATGGCATTGGCTGGTAACAGCGGCTTGATTTCAGTTGCTGTGCTTCGGTCCCAGCTGTCACTGTTTGAGCCGTCACACATGCAAAGACTGCAAGTTGCTTTAAATGCTTAGAAATGTAAAATTTGCACTTGATAAGATGTAAAAATGTAGTATCCTATGGCTGTAATGGCAATGAGTCACTGTTGGAATTGGCCAACTCATACAAAACCCTGGGTATAACACTTTGTAGGGACATGAAATGGAATGATCATGTAGGCTCAGTCATGGGTAAAACAGGTGGTAGACTTTGGTTTATGAGTAGAATGCTCAGGAAATTCAATCGATCTACAAATGAAATTGCTTACAAATCGCTTGTGTGATCCATCCCAGAACACTGAACATATACATAGAAGGGCAGTATAAATAGCCACAGGTTTGTTTGACCAACAGGACAGAGCCACAGATATGCTGAAGAAATGGAACTGGCAGACTATTGAAGATAAATTTAAATTATCACATGAAAGCCTACTTACAAAGTATCAAGAAACGGCTGTAAATTATGACCCTAGGAATATGAGGTGCGACAATAAAGTAATGAGACTGATGTGAAAAAAAAATGTTGCTTGCTGTTTTAGTCAAGGTTAGTGTTGTCTCCTTCAAAGTAGTTCCCTTCTGATTGCACACACTTTCTCCAGCACTTCTGCCATTGGTGGTAACGTTTCTGGAACTCATCTTCAGTAGTATCCTCCGAGACCCTCGTCATAGCTTTCTGGACTTCTTGTGTTGTTTGAAAATGGTGTCCCTTGACCACTGTTTTGACTCTTGGAAATAGGGAAAAGTCACATGGGGCAATATCTGGTGAATAAGGTGGCCGTGGTAGTACCGAAATTTGTTTTAAGGTTAAAAATTGCTGTACTGTCAGAGCAGTATGGGATGGCACATTATCGTGATTCAGAATCCAATTATCAGCAATGTTGGCGCAGACACGAAGAACTCTTTTACGAAGTCTTTATAAAATTTCTTTGTAGTAATATTGGTTAACTGTTTGTCCAGGAGGCACCCACTCTTTATAAACAATTCCCTTGGAATCAAAGCAGCACACAAGCAAGTGTTTCACTTTTGACTTTGACATGCACTTTTTTTGGTGTGGGTGATACCTTTGAGCACCATTGCGAAATCTGGCATTTTGTCTTTGGATCGTACTGAAAAAACCAACTTTCATCACCAGTGATAACATGGCTCAACAATTCTGGATTGATTTACGTTTGCTCTAACAGATTGGATGCCACATTCTTCCGTGTTTCTCGCTGTTGTGGTGTGAGGTTTTTGGGGACAATTTTTGCACAGATCTTTTTCATACCAAGATCTTCAGTTATTATTAAGTGAACTGTTTCTCAATTGATGTTCAGTTCTTCTGCAATGATTTTCATGGATAATCTTCGATCAAATGTGCGAGTTCACGCACTCTGGCCAAGTTGACAACCATCCGTGAGGTTGATGGTCGCCCACTGCGGTCTTCATCTTCAACATTCGTTCTGCCTTCACTAAACATTTTATGCCAATGAAAAACTTAAGCTCTTGACATAACTTCCTCTCCAAAAGCCTTCTGAAGCTTACCGTAAGTTGTCATCTCATTTTCACCCAATTTAATGTGAAAAGAAATGGCATACCGTTGCGCAATATTATGCAGTTCCATTTCCGTGACGAGAGACACAAAACATGTGTTAACTTATTACAGCACAACTCATGGCTGAGCAGTTGCATCGATGTGCCGGTTGGACTAGAAAGAGCTTATAGACCAAGGTCAAAGATATTGTGCCTACACAAGCCTGCAGGGTTGCCACACCTTGCAAAGAAAATCAGTCTCGTTACTTTATTGTCACCCCTCATATGCTACAGCCCCCTGCAGTATAGAACACTCTGAATTACAGGCATGCTCTGTGGGACTCATATAGCTGCTCTTATCAACCTGCTTACACATCAGGGCCACACACAGTTTTCCAGACTGCGGAGTGTAAGCTGCCCTGCACGATAGGGAGTGTTGTGTTGGAATATTATGTGCCTGCTTTGCATGGTAAGCTATATATTTGGGGCAAAAACAGGTTTGAGGCCACTGACATAGTAGGCTTCCCTGCACAACAGGCACATTGTGGGAGTAGCATCAACCAACTTTGATAAAGTTGCTGATTGTGTGACGACATTATTGGAAATTGGTCCAGTGTGTTTGACAGGAGATACTGGAGAGACATACATACATATATGCTGCTTTAGATTCATATCAGCCTCTTTTGCAGGTTTTCAACATTTGGATCAGCACAGCTAGGGAAAGACTGAGATGGTTAGAGGAGTGGATGGACAGAGAGAAGGGCAGGAGAGATGGTACAGGGAGAGAGCCCGGAGGAAGGAATGGACAGAGACAGAGGGCAGTAGGGAATGAACAGAAAGAGCAGGAGGGGATGGAGAGAGAGACAGAGGGCAGCAGAGGATGGACAGAGAGGGCAGGAGGGGATGGACAGAGAGAGGGGAACAGAGAAGAAGGGAACAGATGGGGGAGGAGGGAGGGAATAGGAGGAGATGGATAATGAAGGAAGGGAGGAAGAAATAGACAGAGAGAGTGTGGAGGAGGAGGAGGAGCAGAAGGTGGACATAGAGAGGGGACAGATGAAATGGATATAAATATAGGCAAGGAGGGGATGGACAAAGAAACAGGAGGAGAATATGGACACAGGAACATATGATCAGTTACAAGGAGTGGAGGAGATGAAGAAAGAGAGAGGGAGGAAGAGGAGGTGAAGAGAGAGAGGAGAGGGGATGAGGAGATTGACAGATAAAGGTGGGAAGATTAGGTGGACAGAGAGATGAATGGAAGGAGAGTGTCGAACTACCAGGAAAAGGCTGATATGAATCTAAAGCAGCATATATGTATGTATGTCTCTCCAGGATCTCCCGTCAAACACACTGGACCAATTTTCAATAATGTCGTCACACAATCAGCAAACTTTATGACTTATTTATTTACTTATTCTTCATGACTATCAGCACTGTGAGATTTATAAACTTCTAGCCCAAATATGACTTTTTTCTCTAAGTGTATTTTTCAGTCCCCCCCCCCAAGTTGGCTGTCCTGCACAACAGATGTGTTGTATGGGAGTTGTACTGGCCAGCCCTATCAACATGCTTAGCAAGGCAGCCTACATGTCAGGGGCAAGATAGCAGTAGAAGCACCTAATGGCAAGTCATGACACTAACACTACTAACAAAGTAAGTCCTGTGCAAAAATTTAATTAAAATTACCTTGTATGTGAAACAGAATGTGCATTTTTTAATGGTTTCTTCAATGCTGTCTGTTCGGTAATCTATCTTCAAACAAGTTGTTGACCATTATTTTGTAGTTATTTTGCATTGAGTCCCACATCACACATCATATCTGTAGTTCTAAATGAGTACTCATCTTGCTTGTTTATTGTTGGTCTCATTGTTTTCCATGGAGTATTCATTCTCCTCATGCCAAGAAATATTAAATGGTCAGAGGATTGTTATTCTGGTAGATTGCAATAATTACTCCAACAAATGCAATTTCTGAACTTAGAAATAATTATATTTCTCAGTATTTCCACATTCAGCACTAATGACATATAACACTTTGGCCTTCAGCAGTACTACAAGACAAAACAAGTCCCCTTGCAAAATTCTTCTGGCAAGACCATCCATTCCATAGCACATTCCCTCCAGAAATCTGTACCTCCCTGTAAACAAACAAGAACAGTGATCTCACCCGAAGGGGAGGGGGGGGGGGGAGGAGGGAGGGGGGGGGGGGGCAGGTGAGGTGGACAGAGGTGAGGATGGGCAAAGAGCGAGGGCAGGAGGGGATCGATGCTGTGGGAGGGGGCAGGAGGGGATGGACAGAGACAGGGGAAGGGAGTTACCCCTGGATTGATTCCAATCCAACTTGGCACACAAACAGCAAACTTCACAAGTATCAGCACAAGTCTCTGACATGTACGAGGGCAGTTCAATAAGTAATGCAACACATTTTTTTTCTGAAACAGGGGTTGTTTTATTCAGCATTGAAATACACCAGGTTATTCCCCAATGTTTTAGCTACACAACACTATTTTTCAATGTAATCTCCATTCAATGCTACGGCCTTACGCCACCTTGAAATGAGGGCCTGTATGCCTGCACGGTACCATTCCACTGGTCGATGTCGGAGCCAACGTTGTACTGCATCAATAACTTCTTCATCATCCGCGTAGTGCCTCCCACGGATTGTGTCCTTCATTGGGCCAAACATATGGAAATCCGACGGTGCAAGATCGGGGCTGTAGGGTGCATGAGGAAGAACAGTCCACTGAAGTTTTGTGAGCTCCTCTCGGGTGCAAAGACTTGTGTGAGATCTTGCATTGTCATGAAGAAGGAGAAGTTCGTTCAGATTTTTGTGCCTACGAACATGCTGAAGTCGTTTCTTCAATTTCTGAAGAGTAGCACAATACACTTCAGAGTTGATCGTTTGATCATGGGGAAGGACATCGAACAGAATAACCCCTTCAGCATCCCAGAAGACTGTAACCATGACTTTACCGGCTGAGGGTATGGCTTTAAACTTTTTCTTGGTAGGGGAGTGGGTGTGGTGCCACTCCATTGATTGCCGTTTTGTTTCAGGTTCGAAGTGATGAACCCATGTTTCATCACCTGTAACAATCTTTGACAAGAAATTGTCACCCTCAGCCACATGACGAGCAAGCAATTCCGCACAGATGGTTCTCCTTTGCTCTTTATGGTGTTCGGTTAGACGACGAGGGACCCAACGGGAACAAACCTTTGAATATCCCAACTGGTGAACAATTGTGACAGCACTACCAACAGAGATGTCAAGTTGAGCACTGAGTTGTTTGATGGTGATCCGTCGATCATCTCGAACGAGTGTGTTCGCACGCTCCGCCATTGCAGGAGTCACAGCTGTGCACGGCCGGCCCGCACGCGAGAGATCAGACAGTCTTGCTTGACCTTGCGGCGATGATGACACACGCTTTGCCCAATGACTCACCATGCTTTTGTCCACTGCCAGATCACCGTAGACATTCTGCAAGCGCCTATGAGTATCTGAGATGCCCTGGTTTTCCGCCAAAAGAAACTCCATCACTGCGCGTTGTTTGCAACGCACATCCATTACAGACGCCATTTTAACAGCTCCATACAGCGCTGCCACCTGTCGGAAGTCAATGAAACTATACGAGACGAAGCGGGAATGTTTGAAAATATTCCACAAGAAATTTCCGGTTTTTTCAACCAAAATTGGCCGAGAAAAAAAATGTGTTGCATTACTTATTGAACTGCCCTCGTATATGTATGCTGGCCTGCACAACAAAGGTATATGTGAAATGTGCATTGCTGAGTAAAGAGAGAAGCGATAGAAGATAAAAGTGAGAGAGGGGGGGAGACAAGGTGATGGATATATAGCATGGCCGGGAGGTGATGGACACAGAGAGGAGGGGATGGACAGAGAGGGGACATGGTATGTTTTGTGTGTAGTATCAGTTCACCTTGTAGGGTCTACACCTGCAGATTGTCACAACTGGGTGCGGGGTTGGGGGGGCAGGAATTTGATAGTGAGCAAGGAAGGACGATGGGTGGACAGAGAACAGGGGGAGGAGGAGACAGACAGACAGAGAGGGGCATTAGGTGATTGACAAGAGAGGAGGTGGAGCAGATGGACAGAGAGAGCAGCAAAGAGGGGACAGACCAGGGTAGATAAGATGATGATGATGATGATGATGATGATATTTTGATTTTGGGGCACTCAAATGCATGGTTATCAGTGCCTGTACAAATTCCTAAACTTTGCTCATCCAAACTCACCACATTCGTGAATGATGATGAAATGATGAGGAAAACACAAACACCCAGTCATCTTGAGGCAGGTGAAAATCCCTAACTCCACTGGGAATTGAACCTGGGGCCCCGTGCTAAGGAAGCAAGAATGCGACCGCGAGACCACGAGCTGCGGACAGGGAAGAGAACAGGAGATGGACAGAGAGAGGGGGCAGATGAGATGGACAAAGAGAGGTGGAGGAAGAAATGTAGAGACAGGGAAATGGGGGAGGAGGATTTAGTCAGAGACAGTGGGGAAGAGGGGATGAACAGAGAGGGGGAAAGAGAGAAGGTGGATCGAGAGAGGGGAGGAGGTGGACAGAAAGACCAGGGGAGAAAGAGGTGGGCACAAGGGGGGAGGGGGGGATAGGAGATGCCAGCAACATATGTGTTGAATGCATATGCAAAGGGAAATGGCTATCTGGTCACGTAAATTCCACATTGTTCTCCCTTGTAAACATGTATTTTAATATTCATACATTTATATTAGGAATGGTTGCACAGTTTTTACAGAAACTGCCTATTTGTTGCACTATTTTCTATGAGAATTTCGTTTTTCCCCAGAACAGGAGCCCAAATTTTAATATTTTATGTTCTCTTATATTAAGAAAGTAACCCACAACACTACAGATCTGATTATAATATGTTAAGTACTACACTACAAACAGTTATGAAGTCATGGGCATAAAGGAACTCCTTAAAATGTTTTAACTTCATGATCAAAATGCAGCACTAATTTGAACAACCAGCTTTGCCTAGTGATACAATCAACCTTAGGAAAATGAAATTTATTTCAGTAGATATTTGCAACTCCTTTTTACAATACATAGAGTGAACCCAGACAAATACTGCTCATCATGTGTTTAATGTTTCATGTACCCACTGAACAGAGCAGGCCGAAATTATCCTAGTATGATGTTCAGTTTAACAATGTGTATTAATACTGATGGTAAAAAAAAACATTACTTCAGCAGGAACTTAGTAGGGCTGCTGTATGGTGGTAGCAAACACACAGTGTGGCAAGGACTAACACATGAGAGAGAGGGAAGGTGGCATGTATTGTGTGTAGTGACAGTATATCTTGCAGGGGCTACACCTGCAGAGGATGGTCACAACTGAGGATGGGGGAGGGAAGGTGGGGACATTGATAGGGAGCAAGGTGGAGGATGTGGTGGTGGTGGACAGAGAAGAGGGAGGAGGAGATGGACATACAGAAAAGGGCCCTAGGCAGTGGACAAGGGAGGAGGTGGAGGAGATGGGTGGAGAGAGAGACAAGGAGGGAACAGACGGAAAGAGAGAGAGAGAGAGAAAGAGATCAGGCATGCAGAGACAGTAGAGTGGAGGAGATGGTGAGAGAGAGGGGAGAAGAGGAGATGGACAGAGAGAAGGGGCGGATAAGATGGACTAGGAGAGGTGGAGGGGGAGATGTAGAGACAGGGAGATGGGGGAGGAGGATTCAGACAGAGACAGGGGAAATAAGCAGCTAAAAAAAAAGTATGAGTTAAGTTTAACAGTTTGTATTAATAGAGAAAATATAAAAAATAACCAGTACTTCAGCAGAAACTTAGTAAAGCTGCTGTATGGTGGTAGCAAACTGCCAGTGCAGTATGAACTGACACGTGAGACAAGTGGGCACATATAAACTGGAAGACTAGGCTGTTCTGAGAAAACAAATTTAAAGTGATACTGTATCAAGCTGTTTTAGTATTGTTCCTCCATGACACACTTTTGCTTGGCCTCTAATGCTTTCTATAACAAAAGCTGACACCAACAAATCGGTTAACACTTGCTCTCCACATATTTCTTGCTCAACTTTCCCCCTATTGTATACTAGCCTGTGCCAAGCTGTTTATCTGTTATGACCTTGCAGCACAGTTACTCAGTCACTGCTAGAGTATTGGTTATTCTCTTATATTTCCATCCATATTAACATGTCATTAAGTGAGAGTTGCACTAGTCTAATTAGGGACTGATGTGTCAAATGGGAACATAAATTTAACTTCAAGAAACACATGTTTGTAACAAGAAATGAAGCAAAATTTCCTGTTGACAATAGGCATTGCATGAAACACACAATATGCAATATTTCGTTTAGGCAGACTCTATCTACAGACTGCAGAAACAAAAGAACACTAGAGAAATTCAACTGATGACCCTTAAGAGATAGATAGCAAATTATCATAAGTTGTATCATAATTGTAGTCTTTTAAATTTGTTTATTCATGTGCAGGTACTAGTATATGCCGAAGGACCTGCAAACAGCCAGTTTCAACGATTATGGCAAGCAGTTATGCATATAAAAGAAAATCAAGGTAATGTGATGTACAATAGTGATTTAGCATTTGATGATCGTCTGTACACACCATTCCTTGTGTTTGCATGTGGGTTCATGGTGATCACACTAAAAGAACGACTTGAAGATACCCTGTCACGTCCAAAAATATTTTCCGAGGGTGCAGTTCCTCTACCAGCTTGCAGGGTACTGAAGGTTTCATATGTAAAACTGACAAAGTGACATTTACAGTGTTACATTGCTAGCAATTATGAATTAAAATGTGTGCTTGTTCACAGGCTCTGAAGAAACTTAAACAGCTATTGGAAACAAGGGATATGAAGGATGCTTCTCAGGGCCATATGTTCCCCACAGTAAATGAATTGCTTAGTTTTGATTTGGAATTTGGAGTGCCTACAATGTGTTCATATGAAACTGAAAATTAGACTTAATTTTATGGTGACTTTTTGACATTACGTTAAATGCTCTCAAGTCTTTGTGTTGTTGTTACAAACCCTATTAATTTGTTTCACTGACAATAGAATTTAAACAATCAGTGTTCCATGGCAAGCTAATTTACTAATTAAAAATTCAACATTCAAGTCTGTTGTCTTCTTCTAAGAACAGAAAGGGCTGAAGCACCAAAAATATTTTGTATTTAACTATTAAATCTTCATCTCATTGAAAAGTACTTAAGAAAGCATATTCTGCTGACAAAATATGTTGCAGGTATGTAATTTTTGTACAAATCATTTGATTGTAAGCAATACATCTCAGCCTGTATGTTTCCAATGGGTTTCATTATGAAATAACTATAATATCAAGTACACAATTACAAACCAACCTTCTGGATATAGAGTCAGCTTGAAAAATGCTTTCACAATAAAATATTTTCATAAAAACATCTCATCCCCTATTTCACCCCCTTAAGGGTTCCATTTCCAAAAACACTGAAACAGGTATTTTTTTTTTGTTTCTAACTGAGAAGTTAAATACCAATTTTCACAGATGCTGCTTTAAAATTACTTTAGTAGATCTTCTAAATATTTCGCCCTCATTTGGCCCCCTTAGGGACTGAATTTCCAAAAACAATGGTTCGTGTATGTTTTATTTCTAACAGAGAAGTCAGATCCAAATTTTCATAGATTAGCTTCAAAAATGCTTGCACAAGGAAATATTTCCATAAAAACTTTCATCCCCTGTTTCACCCCCATTGGGGTTGAATTTTCAAAAACACTGAAATGAGTACTTTTTTTTATTTCTAGCTGAGATGCCAAATTTAAATCTTCATACATTGAGCTTTAAAAATGTTATCATAAATAAAATATCTCCATAAAAAATGTCACCCCCATAGGCATTCAGTTTCTAAAAAACACTAAAATACATATTTTTTTTAAATTTGTAGATGATAGGTCAAATACCAATGTTCGTAGCTGTAGCTTTAAGAATACTTTAGTAGTTCTTTAATAATGATATATTTTCAGAAAAAGCCTTCACCCACTATTTCACCCCCATTGGATTAAATTTCGAAAAATGCTTAAACACATGTTTCTTTATTTCTGACGAAGAAATCAAACAGCAAATTTCGTAGATCTAGCTTCAAAATTGCCTTAATAGTGACATTTTTCAGAGAAACTCTTCATCCCTTAGTTCCCCCCCTTACAGTTGGAATTTTGAAAAATCCCTTCTTAAATGATGACTACAGTATAGGATCCACACATTCTCCAGACGTAAAGTTTCTATTCATAGCAGTTTGGGCTGGGCAACGATAAGTCAGTCAGTCAGAACATACACTATGTGATCAGAAGTATCCAGACACCCCCAAAAATATAAGTTTTTCATATTAGGTGCATTATGCTGCCACCTACTGCCAGGTGCTCCATATCAGCGACCTCAGTAGCCATTAGGCATCATGAGAGAACAGAATGGGGTGCTACACATATCTCAACTTCGAACGTGGTCATGTGATTGGGTGTCACTTGTGTCATATGTCTGTATGTGAGATGTCCACACTCCTAAACATATCTAGGTTCACTGTTTCCGATGTGATAGTGAAGTGGAAACATGAAGGGACACATACAGAACAAAAGCATACAGGTTGACCTCATCTGTTGACTGACAGAGATTGCTGACTGTTGAAGAGGGTCAGAATGTGTAATAGGCAGACATCTATCCAGACCATCACACAGGAATTCCAAACTGTATCAGGATCCACTGAAAGTATTATGACACTTAGGCGGGAGGTGAGAAACTTGTATTTCATGGTTGAGCGGCTACTCATAAGCCACACGTGACATTGGTAAATGCTAAAAGACACCTCGCTTGGTGAGAGGAGCGTAAACATTGGACAATTGAACAGTGGAGAAATGTTGTGTGGAGTGATGAATAATGATACACAATGTGGCGATCTGATGGCAGGGTGTGGGTGTGGCGAATGCCATTGTAATGGTGTGGTCATGTTTTTCATGGAGGGGGCTTGCACCCATTGTTGTTTTGTGTGGCACTATCACAGCCGAGGCCTACACTGATGTTTTAAGCACCTTCTTGCTTCCCACTGTTGAAGAGCAATTCAGGGATGGTGACTGCATCTTTCAACACGATCAAGCACCTGTTCATAGTGCACGGCCTGCTGTGGAGGGGACGAGCATCCCTGTAATGGTCTGTCCTGCACAGAGTCCTGACCTGAATCCTATATAACACCTCTGTGATGTTTTGGAACGCTGATTTCATGCCACGCCTCACCAACCGACATGAATACCTCTCCTCAGTGTAGCACACCATGAAGGATGGGCTGCCATTCCCCAAGAAATGTTCCAGCACCTGACTGAACATATGCCTGCAAGAGTGGAAGCTGTCATCAAGGCAAAGGGTGAGCCAACAACATATTGAATTCCAGCATTACCGATGGAGGGCACCACTAACTTGTAAGTCATTTTCAACCAGGTGTCTGAATACTTTTGATCACATAGTGTAGTCTTTTGTATTATAGAGATCTATTGGTACTGTGAAGCAAAAACTGTGCAGTGCACAAAAGAAATTTGGCATTTTCCTTAATTACTATACATAATTCTCAAACTTTTTTTACACACATTATTTTATCAAAAAGTAGTATACTGCAATATTTTATTACTCTTTACACTTTACAAATACAATCTT
Source organism: Schistocerca piceifrons (assembly GCF_021461385.2). Classification (NCBI taxonomy): domain Eukaryota; kingdom Metazoa; phylum Arthropoda; class Insecta; order Orthoptera; family Acrididae; genus Schistocerca; species Schistocerca piceifrons. Next base: position 1,018,944,363 of record NC_060138.1, on the reverse strand, counting down.
AATTGGTGCTATAGTTTTTTTGTCCTAGATACTTCCTTATTGTGCAGCAGTATGCCTGACCGTGTAATCCTTCATGGTTGATTTGAAACTGTTTCTGCACATAATTATTTTCTGTGGATTTGAACAATGCACTGTATGGTTTGATGCCAGGATGAAGTATGGCTTTCTGTAGCAGTGCTGCATTTGTCTGTTGTACATGTACACTATTCATTGCCTTTTGTAGTAGCTCTGTACTTACAGGTAATACATGTACTTTTACTGTTTAATTTTTCTTTTATTATAATTCAGTTTTCTACAATGTATGAAAATTCAAGTGCCAGTATTTTATTTTTCAGAAATAGTTGCCTGCATGATGACCTTTAGTCTACCCCTTCCATTAGTCTACGAATATTTTTCTGTAATCTAAATGATTTTAAACCTGCTCTTTTCCGCAGGATACCATAGCTTTCAACAACAAGTAAGTCCAAGTAAAGTATATGATCCTGAGATTATCATATGATGTACAACTTCTTAGTATTCATATTATGGAACATTTTGCTCAGTTTTCTGTTTATGTAGTCTACATGTGTATCCTATTTTATATTCTGTTGTACTCATATATCAAGATATATTGTACTCTCTGTTTTTCCAGTTGTTTGTCCATTTATTCCAATGTGGGGATTAAATGGTATTCTGTTCCAGGTTGTAATATTTCCATTAGAACAGGTTTTCTTCCTCTTGTTCTTTTCCCAGATATATAATCAAACTGTTTGCATCGAAGTACTCTGCTATATTCTTTGTGGTGAAATTAATGTTGTTTCCACAGGTTTTTTTAGTACTTCCTGTAACTGAGATGCTATACCTATAAATTGGTTTAGTTTTCTGCTACTATTGTTTATAGCCAAATTATTTATATATAGAAAAAAATAAGAGCAGACCCAATACAGAATCTGAGGGAACTGGGTGCCAGACTATTAATAAATCTGACTGATCAGTACTGATTTTGCCATTTACTACGTATGTTACAGCCACTAGTTGTTTTGTTTCATGGAAGTATCAGATAATCCAGTTACTTGATGCTTTCTCAATTCCCCAGTCATGAATCTTACTGAGTAATTAATCATGATTGGTGGCATCAAAGGGTTCTTTTAAGTCTAGGGTTAATGCTGGAGATATTCCTGTCTATCTTGGGCCAGTAGCATTTCAAACAGAAGAGAAAGTTAGCTATTTCACTTGAATCATTTTTTTCTGAAACCATTTTGTGATTCCACTGGTATTTTATATTTATTTAAGAAATTAGCAATATTATGAAAAGGATAGTTGCTACTCACCATATAGCAGAGATGCTGAGTCACAGATAGGCACAACAAAAAGACTGTCAGAAAATAAACTTTTGGCCAAAAAGACCTTTGTCAAAAATAGACGACAGACACACACAGAAAGTCACACAGATGCAACTCTCACTCACATGACCGCAGCCTCTGGCAGATGAATCCAGATTATGAGCAGCAGCAGCAGTGCATGATTGGAGAGACAACTTGGTGGGGGTGAACAGAAGGCTGGAGCAGATGGGAAGGAGGATGGATAGCAGGGTAGGGGTGGAGAACAGTGAAGTGCCGCTACGAAGCGTGCAGGGACAAGCTGGAGAGAAGGTAGGGGGCTAGATGCAGTCAGGAGGTTAGACAGTGAGTGGGGGAAAAGGGGGGTAGTGGAAAAGGAGAGAAGTAAAAACACTGGGTGTGTTGGTAGAGTAGAGGGCTGTATAGTGTTGGAATGGGAACAGGGAAGGGGCTAGATGGGTGAGGACAATGACTAATGAAAGATGAGGCCAAGAGGGTTACGGAATCATGGGATATGTTTCAGGGAGAGTCCCCACTCGCACAGTTCAGAAATGCTGGTGTTGGTGCGAAGGATCCATATGGCACAGGCTATGAATCAGTCCCTGAAATGAAGAATGTCATGTTGGGCTGCATGCTCAGCAAGACAGTGACCCATTTGTGTCTTGGCCACAGTTTGTGGGTGGCTATTCATGCGGACAGACAGCTTGTTGGTTGTCAAGCCCACGTAGAATGCAGCACAGTGGTTGCGCCTTTGCTTGTAGATCACATGACTGGTTTCATGGGTAGCCCTGCCTTTGATGGAATAAGTGATGTTTGTGACCAGGGTGGAGTAGGTGGTGGTGGGAGGATGTATGAGACAGGTCTTGCATCTAGGTCTATTACAGGGATACAAGCCATGAAGTAAGGTATTGGGGGCAAGGGTTGTGTAGGAATGGACAAGTATATTGTGTAGGTTTGGTGGGTGGTGGAATACCACTGTTGGAGTGATGGTAAGGATAGTTGGCAGGATGTGACCATCGCATCTGCAGTGAAATGTGGTCCATCTCAAAGTATACTGAGGGTATCACTGAGGACTTTACAGAACGTAATTATCCTGCCAACCTTGTACAAATACAAATAGGCTGTGCCTCATCTTTCCAGTCACCCACCACCTCCCAAAGTCTCATTGTCTATCCACAGAGGAGCATTCCTCTTGTAGCTCAGTACCACCCAGGACTGGAGCATCTGAATTACATTCCCCTCCAGAGTTTTGACTACCTCCCATTGTGTCCTGAAATGAGAAATGTCCTGTCCTCTGTCCTTCATTTCAGTGACTGCTTCATAGCCTGTGCCGTATGGATCCATCCCACCAACACCAGCTTCTCTGAATTTTGCAGGTGGGGACTCTCCCTCCAATATATCCTATGTTCCCCTAACCCTCCTGGCCTCAACCTTCATTGGTCATTGTCCACACCCATCTAGCCCCTTCCCTGTTCTCATGTTCCAGCACTATACAGCCCTCTATTCCATCAATGCACCCAGTCTTTTTACTTCTCTCCTTTTCCGTTATCCCCCCCCCCCCCCCCCCCCCCTTCTCCTCGCCCACTGTCTAATCTCGTCCCTGCATGCTCCACAGCAGCACTTCACTGCCCCTACCCCTACCCTGCTATCCCTCCCGTTCCCCGCCCCAGCCTCCTGTTTACCCCCACCCACCTGCCTCTCCAATCATGCACTGCTGCTCTGCTCATAGTCTGGATTCAGCTGCCAGAGATTGCAGTTATGTGTGTGTGAGTTGCTTGTGTGTGTGTGTGTGTGTGTGTGTGTGTGTGTGTGTGTGTGTGTGTGTGTATGTGTGTGTGTGTGTGTGTGTGAGAGAGAGAGAGAGAGAGAGATGGAGAGAGAGAGAGAGAGAGAGAGAGAGAGAGAGAGAGAGAGAGAGAGAGAGAGAGTGGGAGATCTACTTTTGACAAAGGCCTTGTTGGTCGAAAGCTTATTTTGTGACAGTCTTTTTGTTGTGCCCATCTGCAACACAGCATCTCCACTATATGGTGAGTAGCAACTATCCTTTCCATAATATTTTTACATTCTATCCTGGAATTTCCATTCTTTAAGAAATTAAAGAGTTTTTTTTATAGAAAGAAAGTTTTTCTAGAATTTTCAGAAATATAGTCACTAGAGAAACAAGCCTATAGTTTAACATCTCTTCTTGGCCTCCTTTTTGTGTAGTGGTTTCACTTTAACAATTTTTAAGTGTACTAGAAAAGTTGCCAGTTGAGAAGTATAGTTTACAAGCTGACTGTAGTTCAAAGATTATATCTTCATATTTTGATTATAGTAGCATGATTTCTTGCTGCATTTTCTAAATATTTGTTGGTATACAGTATATCTGTGCAACGTCCACCATTGACAGAGCAAAGATACACACATTCAAGAAGAGAACCAAGTTCAAAAACATGGTGAGGACACTCAAAATTTTTCCATGTTTCTGTAACAAGTGGTTTTCTATAGTTGCTGCAGGATATGATTCTTAAGTTTCAGTAACAGTAATGCTATATTAGAACTTCTGAACCAATATTACATCAAAACTTTCTGCCACGGTGTATTAAGGTACATCAGGACTGTGGTGTGTATGTCACTGAGGAAAGAACTACAGTAAATGATCATTATTTATCAAATTTATTTTATTAAGGTTTAAGGGTTTTCATGTTTTCATATAGAAGGTGCACATGTAATATAGTACATGAAACATATAGAAAATATAATATTTGTCTTTCACACTTTACGTATTATTCATTCTTTTCATACATAAGTCTATCAAAATATTGACAGAAATGCCAACTATGTTCTGTGGCAGAGCGAGATTTTACATGATTTTGTATGTAATAATTCTGATGGATATAGAAGACTGGTAGCAAAACTATGCACTGTAGTAGCTTATAAATAAACAAGCATGATAAGTTTCATGCTAGTGGTAAGAGGAGCTCCAGGATTAAAGTTATCCTTAGTTTTTTACTGTGTATACTGACAAAGGAGTGACAATTAAATTGTGATTATAAAATGAAAGTTAATTTTAAGATTCAGAAGCAGTCTTAACTAGAAATAATGGGTTGCGCATTGAACCAATCTGTTCTATTTATTGCCCACAATAAAGGGTGTTTCCTTGGCACCAATATCACCTGTTTAATAGGCATGGGCCCTAATAATGTGAACTGCCAGATCTATTATCAATGTTGTTAGTAATATGGCAAATTTGAGCCTAAACCATTGCCAAGTCTCTCCATTTTGAATTCCATGTTAAGCAATTACAGTGCCCAGTCCAAACAATGCTTAAGCACTAACTACTATTCCTAATCTAGGTAACATGGAAAGGTCATTTTTTACTATTTGAGAATACACACCATGGGGCCAAAATTGACACATAACTATGTTGTATTTTGTACACCATTATGTAATTTTTACTAGGTCACACCTGGGAAGGATTTCAACTTTTCATTTCATACCTATGGAAGATAAGTGTGAAACAATTCCTCTGTCACTGTAAATATCTCACTGCCAACTCATGTAACAGTATCCAGGTCAATTGCAGTTCATTGAATAAATGACTTTTTTCCTTCAGAGATGAGTACAGCAACTTGCTTATTTTTGTTGGATTACATCATCTTTGCAAGTAATGAATGTAACTGAATTAAGCTAAGCAACCAGATATGAACTGTATGTATAGACAGTTTACCTGAGACCTTTAGATGTGTGGTACACCTGTACTACTGCAGCTAAGATGAATGAGAATTCTTGTTGTAATTGCTGTACTACAACTTATGCGTTAATAGTTTGTTGGAAAGGAATTTGGTTTTTGTCTTACTTAGTAATTCACTAAAATGGCATATATGGCTTTCATAAATCAGAGTAATACGGCAATACATATGCAAACTTAGGAGTACTGAACCACTGACTGATTGATATCATGGCTCTATGTGTATATTCATACATATGATGTCTGGATAATTTAATATAAAAATAACTATGTAGACTAATATGAAAGTGAGTACTTGTTGCCCACGGTTGAAATTTTTTACAGAAATTATTCATGTCTTTTGGAACATACTGTACAACTAGTTATGGTTAGTAACAAGGTATGTGGCTCTAGAATGAGCATGTCAGCCCAAAACCAATAACCACTGCAGCACATACTGTATATTTATGCTACTGAGATGGACAAAATAAAGAAATTATCAAATTTCCTCACTATCTTTATTATGTATAAAAGTTTATTATGAAGCACATTCTGTTGTAGTTGTTCTATTTATTTGCCTCAGGTATTCCCTATGAGCTTTGTGCACAGAAGAGAGCTGCAGCGCTGTGCTTGATTGTCATACAAGTGCAACAAAGGGACTGCTGTGGTGTACACGGTTCCATGGAATATCAATGATTTGAACATGATATATTGCAGTAATGATAATAAATACTGAATTTTTGTATGTTATAACATTTTGTTTAGTTGGTTCAATGTCAAGAGTCTGAAGTGAATGTCAGCCTCACATAAAGTCACATACTAATAACAGTCTCATGTCTGGTGTATAGTCAACCCATATTGAATTATGATTGTAATCCCAAGTTGTCAAATAGAGATGTAGCAGATGTTGGCATTGGATTGAAATTTAAGAGAGTTCATCTAGTCACAAGTTCGACGACTACTACAGAGCAGATTTGTAGGTTATTTGTAACACATATACTCAGCAAACATTATTGCTTTTACACTTGCATACATTTTTCCTTGTCAGCACCACTATGCTTTGACCTAACATGATATGATGCAGCACAATTCTTATTTTACATAGATACAGAGAATACCATTTATTTACATTTTATGCTTCAGTGCAACAGATCATCTTCAATATTTTCTTGTAGCATTGAGGACAATGGGCATTAATCTCGATTTTGCGGAAGTTTTTCTTCTCCTGTTTGCCAATTATAGATTAATTTTTTACATGCAGGTGTTTCTTGTTTTCTGGCACAATATAGACATTACTTATGGCTATCAGTTTTTGCCTAATCTGCTTTTATGTAGAATGTGTTCAGTATGAAATTGGCAAATATTGCACTTGAAAGTTTTGAAGTGACTGCAAATTGCAGTGAAACTGCAATTAAGATGGAATTTCACATCACAAAATTACGTTGGGATTATGTTTCATGAAACTGTCATACATATGTCTCATCATAACTGTATGAGAGCTGCTGCAAATAATAATAAAAACAGAGATGAAATTCTCAAATGAGTATCAAAGATAACTTGCATAGGTATGACTGCTAAAGTGTGTTTAATACAGTGTTACAGTAGCAAAGATTTAATGTTTTACAGTGGATCCACCATGTAGACGTGTTGTCTTGCTCACTACAATGTTATAATTTCCAATATACTGCAATGATATGATGTGCAATAATGGTCTTGTGTAAATAAAGAAATCACAGTTCACGGTTTTAAATAATTTTTTTGTACAAAATAGAACTGCCACATGCATATTCTTTTTAACTCTTAGATTTCCATGAGTGTTTATAGTCTTCATTACACACACTTTTTCTGTAAGCTCTTCACTTTTCCCTGTCAGTAACACACATAGATGTAGAAAAAATGCTCCACCTTGCTTTTATTGTTTGTTATAGAGATACTTATTCATCTTGTACAAGCTCACAATTGTGTGATATGTAAGAAGTCACAATATATTCAAGACTCAACACTTAAAGTTGGTTCTAAAAGCTTACTAAGTAAAGGTTTTTAACACGGCTGTCAATCTGCGACTGTTGTATAATACAAAATTTTGAAAAACACAGCCCTCAGTCGCGAACAAAAAAATGCTTCAAGTGGCTCTGAGCACTATGGGACTTAACTACTGAGGTCATCAGTACCCTAGAACTTAGAACTACTTAAACCTAACCAACCTAAGGACAGCACACACAGCCATGCACGAGGCAGGATTCAAACCTGCAACTGTAGCAGTCATGCGGTTCCAGACTGTAGCACCTAGAACTGCTCGGCCACCCCGGCCGGCAGTTGCAAACACAATTAATTTGTAACCTTATATTTAGTTACAGCCTTAGATACCTGGGCAGGCAGAAATCTTAAGGTTTTTAACATGGCTGTCAATCAGCAACTGTTGTATAATACAAAATTGATTGACAGCCATGTTAAAAACGTTAAGATTTTTGCCTGCCCGGGTATCTAAGGCTGTATCTAAATATAAGGTTACAAATTAATTGTGTTCGCGACTAAGGGCTGTGTTTTTCAAAATTTTGCTCACTAAGTATGTTTTGATGGGATAGTTTGTATCCATCTTCAAGCACCTGCATTTCAGTTCTTTCAACGTCTTCACATGACTCTCTCATGGCTCAAACAAACCTGTGATCATTCATGCTGCCATTCTTTGTATCCATTCAATACCTCCTCGTAGTCCTATTTGATATGGATACCACACACTTGAGCAATATTCTGGGACAGGTTGCAAGAGTGTTTTGTAAGCAGTCTCCTTTGTAGTCTGCTTGCATTTCCCTAGTATTTTACCAATGAACTGCAGTCTCCTACCTGCTTTACCTGTGACTGAGGCTATGTGGTTGCCCCATTTCATATCCCTAAAAAGTGTTTCATCAAACATATTTGTATGATATGACTGATTAGAATTGTTGCTCAATGTTATTACATTCATAGGATACTACTTTTTTTCTTTTGAGGAACGCACAACTTTACATTTCTACATTTAAAGCAAGTTGTCTGTTCCTGTGAGTTAGTATGGGCTGAGGTCATTCTTGGCAACCAGAATAAAATAATAACTGAATCCTTTCACCAACCTCCCAACTCAGATGTTTCAATTGCTGAAACATTCAAAGAAAACTTGAGTTTAATTTCAAACATGTACCCAACTTATACAACTGTAGCTGGTGGTGACTTTAATTTGCTCTCAATATGTTGGCAAAAATACATTATTAAATCCAGAGGTATGCATGAAACATCATCCAAAATTGTGCAAAAAACATTTCAAGCAGTTAATTCATGAGCCTATGAGAATAGTAAACAGTTGGGGGAAAAAAAATGATCGCTTAGCAACAAATAATCCTGGAGCTAATAATGTGCATCAAAATGAATACAGGGATTAGTGAACACAGGGATTTCATAGTGAGATTGAATACTGTAGCCCATAAATCCTCCAAAAATAAATTAAAAATATACCTATTCAAAAAATCAGATAAAAATTCACTTGACACCTTTCTGAGAGACAATCTCCATTCCTTCCAACTTAACAATGTAAGTGTCGAGCAGATGTGACTTGAATTTGGAGTAATAGTACTGATATCAATTGAGAGATTTGTACCAAATAAAATAAACTACGGAGCTGAGCCCTCTTTGTACACAAAATGGGTCAGAACACTGTTGCAGAAATAATGAAAAAAGCATGCCAAATTGAAATGAATGGAAAAACTCGAAATTCATTGCAGACTTCAATGCAAGATGGTTTTAATAGTTTCCACAATGAAACCTTGTCTCAAGTCATGGAAGAAATTCCAAACTCCAGAGAGTTTCTGATCGTATGTAATGTATGCCAGCAGCAATACACAATAGCAAAGAAAATACTATCGATGATAGTCAGTGAACTATAATAACAGTGCTGTCAAAGCAGAATTACTCAATGCAGTGTTCTGAAATTCCTTCATCAAAGAAGATGAAGTAAATATTTCAGAATTCGAATCAAGAACATCTGCCAACATGAGTAACTTAGAAGTAGATATTCTTGGAGTAGTGAAGCAACTTAGATCACTTAATAAAAGCAAATCTTTCATTCCAGAATGTATACCAGTTAGGGTTTTTTCAGAATAAGCTGATACAATGGCTCCATACTTAACAATCATATACAACCACTCGCTCATGAAAGATCCGCACCCAAAGACTGGAACATTGCACAGGTCACACCAGTACTCAAGAAAGGTTGTAGGAGTAATCCACTAAATTACAGTTCCATGTCATTAACATCAATATGCAGTGGAACATATGTTGTATTTGAACATTATGAGTTACCTCAAAGAGAACAGTCTATTACCGTAGCCAACACGGATTAGAGAACATCGTTCTTGTGAAACACAACTAGGTCTTTACTCACACAAAGTTTTGACTGCTATTGACAAGGGATTTCAAATTGATACCATATTTCTACATTCCCAGAAGGCTTTTTGACACTGTACCACACAAGCGGCTTGTAGTGAAATTGCTTGCTTATGGAATATCATCTCAGTTATGTGATTGGATTCATGGTTTCCTGTCAGAGAGGTCACAGTGTGTAGTAAGTGATGGAAAGTCATTGAAAAGATATCTGTATGGTGCAAAAATTGGCAATTGACCCTAAATAATCAAAAGTGTGAGGTCACCCACATGAGTGCTAAAAGGAATCCATTAAACTTCAGTTACACAATAAATCAGTCAAATCTTAATGTCATAAATTCAACTAAATACTTAGGAATTACAACAATGAACAACTTAAATTGGGAAGAACACATAGAAAATGTTGTGGGAAGGTAAACCAAAGACTGGGTTTTGTTGGTAGAACATTTATAAAATGTAACTGTCTACACTTTGCTTGTCTGTCCTCTTTTGGAGTAAAGCTATATGGTCTGGGATACTTACCAGATAGGATTAATGGAGTGCGTTGAGAAAGTTCAAAGAAGAGCAGCATGTTTTGTATTACTGTGAAATAGGGGAGAGAGTATCACTGACATGATAAGGATTTCAGGTGGACATAATTAAAACAAAGGCATTTTTCATTGCATTGGAATCTTCTCACATAATTTCAATCACTAACTTTCTCCTCTGAAGGCGAAAATACACTCCTGGAAATGGAAAAAAGAACACATTGACACCGGTGTGTCAGACCCACCATACTTCCTCTGGACACTGCGAGAGGGCTGTACAAGCAATGATCACACGCACGGCACAGCGGACACACCAGGAACCGCGGTGTTGGCCGTCGAATGGCGCTAGCTGCGCAGCATTTGTGCACCGCCGCCGTCAGTGTCAGCCAGTTTGCCGTGGCATACGTAGCTCCATCGCAGTCTTTAACACTGGTAGCATGCCGCGACAGTGTGGACGTGAACCGTATGTGCAGTTGACGGACTTTGAGCGAGGGCGTATAGTGGGCATGCGGGAGGCCGGGTGGATGTACCGCCGAATTGCTCAACACGTGGGGCGTGAGGTCTCCACAGTACATCGATGTTGTCGCCAGTGGTCGGCGGAAGGTGCACGTGCCCGTCGACCTGGGACCGGACCGCAGCGACGCACGGATGCACGCCAAGACCGTAGGATCCTACGCAGTGCCGTAGGGGACCGCACCACCACTTCCCAGCAAATTAGGGACACTGTTGCTCCTGGGGTATCGGCGAGGACCATTCGCAACCGTCTCCATGAAGCTGGGCTACGGTCCCGCACACCGTTAGGCCGTCTTCCGCTCACGCCCCAACATCGTGCAGCCCGCCTCCAGTGGTGTCGCGACAGGCGTGAATGGAGGGACGAATGGAGATGTGTCGTCTTCAGCGATGAGAGTCGCTTCTGCCTTGGTGCCAATGATGGTCTTATGCGTGTTTGGCACCGTGCAGGTGAGCGCCACAATCAGGACTGCATACGACCGAGGCACACAGGGCCAACACCCGACATCATGGTGTGGGGAGCGATCTCCTACACTGGCTGTACACCACTGGTGATCGTCGAGGGGACACTGAATAGTGCACGGTACATCCAAACCGTCATCGAACCCATCGTTCTACCATTCCTAGACCGGCAAGGGAACTTGCTGTTCCAACAGGACAATGCACGTCCGCATGTATCCCGTGCCACCCAACGTGCTCTAGAAGGTGTAAGTCAACTACCCTGGCCAGCAAGATCTCCGGATCTGTCCCCCATTGAGCATGTTTGGGACTGGATGAAGCGTCGTCTCACGCAGTCTGCACGTCCAGCACGAACGCTGGTCCAATTGAGGCGCCAGGTGGAAATGGCATGGCAAGCCGTTCCACAGGACTACATCCAGCATCTCTACGATCGTCTCCATGGGAGAATAGCAGCCTGCATTGCTGCGAAAGGTGGATATACACTGTACTAGTGCCGACATTGTGCATGCTCTGTTGCCTGTGTCTATGTGCCTGTGGTTCTGTCAGTGTGATCATGTGATGTATCTGACCCCAGGAATGTGTCAATAAAGTTTCCCCTTCCTGGGACAATGAATTCACAGTGTTCTTATTTCAATTTCCAGGAGTGTATTTTGTTGATGCCAACCAACATAGGGAGATATGATCATCTTAATAAAGGAAGGGTAATCATAACTTGCACAAAAAGATATAGATGTTCACTTTTCCGCACACTGTTTGAGATTGGAACAAATAGAGAATTACTGTGCATGTGGTGCAATCAACCCTTTGCCACACACCTAAGTGTGATTTGCAGAGTATGCATGTAAATGTAGATGTATATCCCTGGCTTTCAGTATGTCATGTGAAAAAAGCAGTTAGTTAATTTCACGTTCCATGGATCGTCTGCACGGTAAATTGAATTGTATGGAATGAGTCATTTTACATTTGCATCACATAATGATTTGTAAGGACGGCTACATGCTGTATATTTATAAGTTTCTTTTTGTTTTCTTTCTTTCTTTTTTGGTTTTTAATAATGGGTGAGTTAGCAAATCCTACCCACCAACTTTTACGTATTGCAATATTTTTCTGTCAGAAATTTGATATCAGCTGGTAAGTGATCAAAAATTTTCATCACAGCATTGTGCACTCCTTTTTGTGCTAAAGACAATGTTAATGTGAAGTAATGGATGTCATTTTTCCTTCTGTTATTGTAATTACGTATATCATTGTTCCTTTTGAACTATAGTGGATTATTTACAACAAATTTCTTGAGTGAATAAATATATTGTGAAGCTATAGTCAGAATGCCCAACTCGAACAGATGTCTAAAAGATCATTGTGGGTGAGCACCACATATTTTTCTTACAGCATTATTTTGAACAATGAAGACTTTCTTTCTTAAAGGTGAGTTACTCCCAGAACTTTATTCCATATGACGTTATTGAATGAAAATATGTAAAACATGTCAATATACTGATTCGTCTCTCCCTAAGATTTGCAATGATCCTAAGTTTCGCTGTGGCTGAACTAAGCTGTTTTAGGAGCTCCAAAATATGCTTTTTCCAGCAAAATTCTCTTCAATATGAACAAATTTTAAAGCTTCCAACCTATCTCTTATTTCATCACCATGTGTTATGCTCATCAGTCCCATAAAGCCTCAGTGTATTTAGGAGAATGTTGTGATTAAAACAGTCAAATGCTTTAAACAAGTTGCAGAAAAAACTATCAGGTGTTATTTTGTTATTTAATGCTTGTAAAATTTGGTGCGTGAGCATGTAAATGGCTTACTCAGTAAAGCAACTCTTTTGAAATCCAAACTGTGATTCCTGAGGATATTATTGTTGCTCCGGTGGGATACTATTCTAGAACACATCATTTTCTCAAAAATTATGGAAAGTGTCAGTAGGGAAACAGGTTTGTAGTTGCTGATATCGCTCATATCACCTTCCTTATAGAGAGGTTTATAAATGACACATTTCAACCTCTCTGGAAAAGTGCATTGAGTTAGTGAAGTGTTACATATTTCAGACATGATGAGGCTTATTATATGGGAACAAGTCTTTAGTGCTCTGTTGGAAACACCATCAAATCCAGATGAGCTTTTATTTTTGAGAGAATATACAACCTTTTTTATTTCAGAAGAAGTTGCTGATACATTAAAATGACTGAATTTTATGAGAGCTGCCTTTTCTGTATACTGTTGTGATTTTTCTCTGGAACTGTTTGTCCCCATATTTTATACTATATTTAAGAAATAATTATTAAATATATTTCTTACCTGTGATTCATCATTTACAGCCCTTCCATGAAATTCAGTAGTGACATTACAATGTTCTGTGGCCAATTGTTCTGTCTCTTGTTTCATTACAATGCATATAGTCATAAGCCTATTGCTGGAATTACTGATTTCTGACATTATGTGTGTGATTGTTTTAATAACTTTTCTCAGTAATTTTGAGTAGTTTTTGTAGTGTGCAACTACTGCTGGACCTCTACTTGTTCTAGCCAGCAAATACATTTCCCTTTACCTTTCATAAAAAGCTTTGATCCCCCTAGTGTTTCACAGTGTATAACATGGATATTTACTGTCCTTTCTGATTACATTATATGGAAAGCTGTTTCAAATAATGATATAAATTTATCATGAACATATTAAATTCTATGTCATCATTTGCTTCACCATAAATTTTGTCCCAGATCATCTCTTGTAAACTGGAAAACATTTGTTCTATAGCCATTAATTATTCTACCTAATTTCCACTGAGAAGTACAAGACTGTAAGGCACTATCTAATTTATCCTAACTACCTGTGCATCATGAACAGAGAGGGTATTTGTTACCAGGTATACTGTTATTTTCTTGCTTTGAACATCAAAGAAAACATTACCAACTAGGGTCCAATGGTCTTTCTCCACCTATGTTGGAAGGCTTATTACTGAGATCAAATTGTAGGATCCAAATAAAGTTTCAAGATCATTTTTTCTATCAGAATCCTTCAGAAAATCTACATTGAAATCATGACAGGCTATTAACTCCTTTCTGCTACTTGACAGACAGCATATTAAGGAATACAAATTCCCCATAAAGAGTTCAAAATTCCCCAGTGTGGATATATAAAATAATTACAATTAAATGTGAATTATTTTTCAGTATTAACTCACAAGCACAATATCTGTGAGCTGATCACTACAAGATCTCAATGTTTTTGAACTTGCGTTCTGTCTTAATATATGTAACCACTCCTTTTGCCACTTTAGTTCTAAGTGAGTACGATGCTAGAACATAAGCTTCTATATTTAACTTCCCTAACCCTGAGGTTATGTGTGCTCAGATAGAAAAAGTATATCTATCTTTTCCAAACAGACAAGAAGCTCTTCTACCTCACTGTTCAATCCTCTTATATTCTGATGAAGTAAACTATCCTTCTGTTTCTATGTATTCTTAAGCAATTTATGGGACTCTTCCATTAATTTAACTTCTTTCATAAGAGTGTATCTGAAAGCTAATTCTAACTTATAAAAGCTACCTCTCCAACACAAGTAACCACAGCGATCCTACTTTGATTGAAGGTACCACAGTACCCCCCCCACCCTCCCCCCCCCTCCATGTACATATTCTACAAGAAGCTTAACAGTTGCACCATCTCCAACAAGCACTGCACTCACATCAGATTTAATTTCAGTCAGCAGCAGCCAACTAAACTCATTGTTTGCACAGCTCATAGCAGTGTTAACCCAGGGCTGGCCATGGTATTGTAGAACCTCCACAAAACTCACACTTGTGTTATAATTGTAGTACCCAAAACCAACCACAGGAATGCCTTGGGCTGTGGATCGGAGCTGCCAGGTGGGGAAGCCACCGTCGGTGGAGCACGCACCACCGGGTAAACACAAGGACGAGTCGGACGACAGACCAATGACAACTGACAACAACCGACAACGACCGACTATGACTGACACAACAAGGAAGAGATAAACAATGGAGGCTTGTAGAACCCCAACACCAAATACCTACAGTAAATCCACTCGGAACCAGAGCCAGGCAAATGTCAACAATGAGCAACAACCAGAACGCAGTACCGCCGAGATAGAGATGCAATCCAGAGTGAGTACTAGACTGACTGCACTAGGGCAGAACAGGTCCCTATATACAAAACCGGAGGGAGCGGCTATTGGCCGTGGTCTGCACGTGGTGTAGCGGTGGTGCCCTCGCTGCGTGAGAGGCACTGCATGGAAAACCGGAGGGAGCGGCTATTGGCCGTGGTCTGCACGTGGTGTAGCGGTGGTGCCCTCACTGCGCGAGAGCCACTGCACGGAAGAGCCGCCACGAATGCGGAGCCCTCTATGGGCTGACCATGTCCATTTGTTCTGGCATGTGTTCGACTTCTGTGGCGGTAGGTACTAGATCCCTCCCCCCCCCCCCCCCCCCCCCGAAATTGGTGCATAGGGGCGGAAATGCCCCGGACAATGCCGAGGGAGGCAGAACGAGGGCACGGGTTGTAATATGTCCAGAGGGACCACTGGGGGAGGGGAAGGCAGACTGTCTGCGGCCTCCATCAAGGTGTCACCAGAGGTCAGGGGGTCAGAGGGCATCTCTATACCCTGGCGAGGCGGAAGGGGCGTCTGCAGAGCCGACGAGGAGATGAAGGTTGAAGGGAAGGGCTCCGCCTCGAGGGACGTGTCCGCACCAGGAAGCAGGGAAGGTGGTGGGGAAGGAATCAAGCCGGGGGCCCAAGGGCGGAGTTGGTTATGGTGGCGACACTCGAGCCCCCTGTGTGTCTGTATGGTTGTCACACACCGCTGCAGTCACTGTAGCGGGCGTCCAGCCATAGGAGCGGGCCCACATGGCCATGCATGGGGCATAGTGCTGGGAGGGGCGAGAGCGGGCCCCAGAAGGGGATGGTGTCAGCAGGTGGAGGAGGGTCCGAGGTTGTCGCCCGTGAAGGAGTTCAGCAGGACTATGACCGGCCACCGGCGTAGTGTGGAAGGTGCTTAGAAACAAGGTGAGGGCTGAGGTGGTGGCTGACGGCTCCACTGATTTCATGAGCTGCTGTTTGAAAGTGCAGACCAGGCGTTCCGCCACGCCATTGGATGAAGGATGGAAGGGGGGAGAGCGAATGTGTTTGATACCGTTAGCTGAGCAGAAGTTCTGGAATGAGGACGCCTTGAACTGGGGCCCGTTATCTGCGACCAACGTATGAGGAAGGCCTTCAATGGCCAGCACCTGGGCCAAGGCAATGAGGATGGCGTCAGTGGTGGTGGATGCCATGCAGACCACATATGGGTATTTGGAATAGGCATCAATGATGAAGAGCCACATGGAGCCTAAGAAGTGGCCTGCAAAATCTAGATGGATCCTGTCCCAGGGTTGGCTGGGTGCTGGCCAGGGCGTGAAAGATTGTGGAGGACTAGCCTGATGATGCGCACACACTGTGCAACCACGGACCAGGTGCTCAATGTCTCCATCGATCCCTGGCCAATAGACATGTCGTAGAGCCAACGCCTTCATGCGAGACATCCGCCAGTGTCTGCGGTGTAATAAGTGCAGGACTCGGTGGCGTAAATCCGGAGGGACAACCACCCGATGGGCGTCCGAGTCTGTGGACAATAGGAGGACGTCCTCCATTACTGAAAGTCTGTGTGAGATGTGACGCCATGGGCTGAAGTCAGTTTTCAAACATCGGGTAACGTAGGGAGGCCAACCATGGGTCACATAGCGGAGGACTTGCCGCAGAGTGGGGTCCCTGTGCGTGGGCGGGCGGAGTCGATGTGGAAGCACAGGACTTCCTGCTGATTGAATGCCGGATCGGGTCCTGCTGGGAGACATGACAAGGCACCTGCATTAGTGTGTTGACTGGTGGGCTTATAGCGGATGGTGTAAGTGTAATTATGCAAGAACAACGCCCAGCGCTGAAGACGCTGAGCTGTCCATTCTGGGAGGTGCGAATGGGGCCCGAAAAGTGACACTAAGGGCTTGTGATCCGTGAGGAGGGTGAACTGCACCCCAAACAGGTATATGTGAAAATTCTGAACTGCAAAAATAATGGCAAGAGCCTCCTTTTCAATCTGAGAGTAATTCCTTTGCGCAGGGGTTAACATCTTGGATGCATATGCCACAGGTTGTTCCGACCCACCCTCATTCCTGTGTGCCAGGACTGCCCCAATAGCGTATGCTGAGGCATCGGCCGCCACCACCCAGGGACAATCCGGAGAGAAAGGCATAAGGCAAGGGGCAGTTTTCAGCATTGTCTTCAGGCGGGTGAAAGCCTGATCGCAGGCAGAAGTCCACGTGTAAGGCCCTTTGCGATGCAGGCAATTTAGGGGATGCATGACGTGGGCAGCTTGGGGTAAGAACTTTAAGTAATAATTGACTTTCCCCAAAAATACCTGGAGTTCGAATAAGTTTTGTGGACGGGGAAGGGCATCGGGCATCGATGGCTTTAACATTGTGGTCCGAAGGGCGAATGCCATCTTTACTGAGCCAATGTCCTAAGTACTCCACTTCCGGTTGAAAAAAACTGCACTTCTCCAGCCGACAACGTAAACCCGCAGCCTGCAGGGCATGAAATAAGTTACTGAGGTTGCACAGATGTTAAATGGCATGTGCGCCCCATGACTAAGATATCATCGAGGTAATTGACACAAGCCGGTATTGGTTGCGTAAGTTGCTCGAGATACCACTGGAAAATCGTAGGGGCAGAGGAAATGCCAAACAGAAGACGCTTGTATTTATAGAGACCGGAAGGCGTGTTGATGACGACGATGGCCTGCGATTCCTCATCCAACGGCAATTGGTGGTAGGCTTCTGCCAGATCAGTCTTAGAAAAGTACTCGCCACCTGCCAGTTTAGCAAGAAGGTCTTCCTGTCGAGGAATGGGATAAGTTTCAACCAAAGACTGAGCATTGACTGTAGCCCCAAAATCCCCACAAAGCCAAAGCGATCCATTGGGTTTCTTGATGGCCACTAAGGGTGTTGCCCAGGCACTTGATTGTACTGGCTTGATAACCTCCACAGCCTGGAGCCGATCAAGTTCCTGCTTGACGGCCGCACGCAAGGCTACCGGAATAGGCCGAGCCCAACAAAAGCGAGGCCATGCATTCAGCAGTAAAGTGATGTGCACCTGGAAATCGAAAGCGCAGCCCAGGGCTGCCAAAAACAGGGAGGAAAAGGACGCATACAGATCGTCTAGGTCCTGAAATGGAACCGTAGTTGAAACAAACTGCACTTCGTGTTGAACGGAAAAGCCGAACCGTGTAAACGCATCTAGTCCAAAAATGTCTGAAGCCGACGGGTGGTCCACCACAAAGAGGGTAAGGGGCCGGGGAACGTTTTTGTAGATGATCATAACAGAAAACTGTCCACGTAGAGGGATGGAACTGTCGCCGTAGTCGACCAACCTCCGAGAGGGTGGGGACAATTCGCGAGACCCGAGATGTGCGTAAGTCATCAGATTGACCAAAGAAACGGTGGCCCCCATATCGACCTGGAAACGGACGTCCTTGTTAAAGATGTGTAGGGTGAGGAATAACTTTTGGGCCAATGTGTTGGTCCGAGGGGCGACTGTGTGTAAAGCATGGACGGCCTCCTGTTGGCCTGCAGGGGTGGGACGGGGGCGGGTTGAGCGGCTACAACAGATGGATCAAAGGTGGCCTTCTTTCTCACAGAGTGAACAGGTCTTCCAGCGATGGGGACAGTCAGCTCGAGTGTGGGCTGAGAAGCACTGGAGGCACGACGGGAGGGGGCCACGCGGCCAACGTCGTCGGGCGACTGGCGGTTCGGACGCCATAGAGACGTCAGACAGCGAGGAATCTCGACGGCGGTGCCCTCTGGAGACTGTGCCCCGTCGATGGCGGGAAGGAGTGGATTGGGAAGTGGACTTGACCGCTGGCACATGGGGCCGCGCCATGAGATGTTCCTTCGCGTGGGGAAGCACGCACCACTGGGTAAACACAAGGGCGAGTCGGACGACAGACCAACGACAACCGACAACAACCGACAACGACCGACTATGACCGACACAACAAGGAAGAGATAAACAATGGAGGCTTGTAGAACCACAACACCAAACACCTACAGTAAATCCACTCGGAACCAGAGCCAGGTAAATGTCAACAATGAGCAATGACCAGAACGCAGTACCGCCGAGATAGAGACGCAATCCAGAGCGAGTACCAGCCTGACTGGACTGGGGCAGAACGGGTCCCTATATATGAAACTGGAGGGAGCAGCTATTGGCCGCAGTCTGCACGTGGTGTAGTGGTGGCGCCAATGCTGCGCGAGAGCCGCTGCGTGGAAGAGCCGCCGCGAACACGGAGCCCTCTATGTGCTGGCCACGTCCATTTGTTCTGGCACGTGTTCGACTTCCACAGCGGGAGGTACTAGAATAATTGCTGCTCCTATTTCATCCAGGTCTATCTTTAGCCAAACCATTCCCTGCTCCACCTACTATGACAACCTCATCTTCTTTGTCAAAACATTTACAAAAATTTCTTGTGGTCTGTGTCACCTGGTTAACACTACACTTGACTTCATAATACTTGTGACCTGGTACTCTGTTTCTAATTTGTCCTGTACCATCTGGCCTACACCTCTACCATGGATACCGTATATCAGCAAGTGCTTTTCTGTTTTGGTACTGACTTACACTTAGTTATTTTTAGTCTCTACAAGTTGAGTTTCATTTGATTGGTGTTTTCAGAATCCATGCTGGTTTGCATGGAAGAGGTCATCTCTTCAAAACAGGCCAGTATGTTTGAGCTCAGAATACATTCTAAGATTCTACACCAAATGGATCCCAGTGATACAGATTCTGATGGGCCCTGAAGTTTTGTTCATTTTAACAATTTTAGCTGTTTCTCAAGGGCACTGACACTAATGTCTATTTCTCTCATCTTTCCAGTGATATGAGAAGTAAACTGGAGCAATACTCTTGAATATTTTAAAATGGAGTTAAGAAGTTCTGCTTTTGCTTTGCTACCCACAGTTTTAATTCCTGTCTTATCCATGAGTGTCTGGACATAAACTTTGGTGCCACTACAGCCTTTACATATGACCAGAATTGCTTTGGATTTTGAGAAAGATCTTTCAACAGTATTCTGCTATTGTAGCCACCAAAGGCTTCATGCATTGCTCTCTTGATAACTCAACACATTTCATTTAGCATCTCTCTATCTGTAGCCCTATGCTTACTTCCATCAACAATTAATGTTGGTAAATAATTAATACAATATTACAGATAATGCAAAACTACTTCCTACCATATTAAGGTTTATAAAAGAAGACCACTACCACACCAAGCTACATCTGCCACTGCTATTGCACTACAGCTTTTTCCCTTCTATGTGTCGTACACTATAATTAGCTAAAATATAACTGAAATAACAGCAATTTCTGTATGACACATTTCACGAGGCACTGCATCACTCCCCATCCATCGGCAAACTCTGCCTGTTCCTTGTGCACTGAATGTCATGGTGGAATTCACCTCTGTCATGATCTGCTGGCTCCCTGGTTCACTGAAGGCTCATTCTGTTACAGTTTAAAGTTCCCCACATGCTGCCGAGGTTGTTTCGATTGAGCTGCAGAAGTTTCACTGGGAAGCCCTTATGCATCCTCCATACAATCCCGATCTCTCCCTTTGTGTCTTCCATATTTTTGGAGCCCTGAAGAAAGACATTCATGACTGTCACATTGCTTCAGATGAAGAGGTGCACACCCCTACAACCACAGTTTAGTAGGCAACGTTTCTTCAATAAGGCATCGACTGTCTTGTCTCACAGCTGGATAAGTGTATTAACAGTTATGGTGATTACCTTTAAAATAATGAACAGATTACTTACTTTTTCCATAAAAAAGAGAGAGAGAGAG
This sequence comes from Schistocerca piceifrons, assembly GCF_021461385.2. Lineage (NCBI taxonomy): Eukaryota > Metazoa > Arthropoda > Insecta > Orthoptera > Acrididae > Schistocerca > Schistocerca piceifrons. Next base: position 1,018,923,541 of record NC_060138.1, on the reverse strand, counting down.
AGAAGCTCTTGCAATCTATGTCCTCAGTTATCTGCTGAATGTATTCTGATCTCTGTCTTCCTCTACAGTTTGGACCCTCTGCAGCTCCCTCTAGTGACGTGGAAGTTATTTCCTGATGGCTTAACAGATGTCCTATCAACTTGTCCCTTCTTCTTGTCAGTGTTTTCCATATATTCCTTCCCTCTCTGATTCAACACAGAACCACCTCATTCCTTACCTTATCAGTCCACCTAATTTTCAACACTCATCCGTAGCACCACATCTCAAATGTTTTGATTCATTTTTTTTTTCAGTTTTCCCACAGTCCATGTTTCACTACCATGCAATTCTGTGCACCAAATGTACATTTTTAGAAATTTCTGCCTCAGATTAAGGCCCATGTTTGATACTAGAAGACTTCTCTTGGTCAGGAATGTCCTTTTTGCTGGTCTAGTTGGCTTTTTATGTCCTCCTTGCTCTGTCCATCATGGGTTAGTCTGCTGCCTGGGTAACTTCATCTACTTCAAGACCATCAATCCTAATGTTAACTTTGTCACTGTTCTCAGTTCTGATACTTTTTATTACTTTCACCTTTCTTCAGTTTACTCTCAATCCATGTTCTGTGCTCATTAGACAGCCCATTCCACTCAGCAAAGCAATGGCCCAGCAAATCTTATCAGTGATATCCTTTCACCCCAAATTTTAATTCCATTCTTGAACCTTTATTTTATTTCCAAGCATTGCTTCTTTGAAGTATAGATTGAACAGTAGGGGCAAAAGACCACATCCCTGTCTTACACCCTTTTTAATCCAAGCACTTCACTCTTGGCCTTCCACTCTTATTTTTCCCTCATGGGTCTTGTACATGTTGTACATAACCCATCTCTCCCTATTGATCAGAATTTCAAACAGCTTGCACATTTTGACATTGCACAACACTTTCTTCAGGTCTGTTACACCTTCACAAGCATAGTGGAAATACGGAAGCACCTTAGAGCTGGTAAGCTAGAACACACAGTCCTGGAGTGAGAGCCACTTCACTTTTAGATCAACAATTTATTAACAAATAAACAAAGTAACATACAATTTCTCACTGAGAAAAAAAACTGAAATTTACAAGGACTACCCCACTGCAGCAATTATTTTGTTAAAATTAACATATACTGAATAATAAATAAACTTAAGGGCATTAGCCCAGCAACTATTTTTTTTAACACCAGCTAACAACTGTGGGGAGCACCCCACTGCAGTAATTACTCTTTGTCACGGCAATGCTGAATATTAAATACTGTAAAATATTATGACTTTTCTCACAATGAAATTTACAGGCACTAGCCCACAGCAGCAATTACTCTTTCATGAAAAGAATGTATTGAACTTCCAGTGAACTTAAAAGCAGCAGATCACTGGAACAGAGTTGCCTTCAAAGAATGAACTGTTGTATACACCCTCTGCAAACTGTCTGACCATTAACAGTGTATGACATACTTTGACAAGAAGCAAAATTCAACTCCATTTATGAATGCTACAACCTTGGCATTTATTACCAAAGCAGTAACAGGTTTATACAGTGCTTATCAAATGAGATGATCACTGCTAACAGATAGCAGCACATATTCTCTCAATAGAGACATACATTGAAATGCATTCATGAGCACTAACACCCAGTGACAAATACTATCAAATAGAAGTGGCTTGTGCTAGCTAGTTTCAACGAACTTTTCCACCATTAACACACTGTAACATTAATGTTTTAAGTTAAAATGAATGTTCAAATGCATTGATGTGTGCTAACACACTATGATGGTTACCCTCAGAACAAAAACAGTTTTATACTTGCTATTAAAATGTCATTTTTGGTCACTAAAACACTGTGACATCCATTCTTTAACTTTCTATAAATGTTCAGATACATTTACATACATTTACACACTGTGGCAGTTACTCCAAAAACAGGTTGTTACAGAAATGAGGAAATGTTTAAATAATTTAACCCACACAAATGCATCTCACATCATCATGATTTACCACCCTGGTCATGTGTGAACCACAAAATTAATGTTGCAAATGAGTGTATCACTGAAATATGCACTAACTTTAAGAATGTTGATACTGTAGATTGGAGAGAAGGTTCCATACAGTCCATGGACTTCATGTAAATACACCAGGAAAGAAATTGCTAGCCGAAAAAATATGTATTTGCATTTCGAAGAAGAGTGAAGAAAAAAAGTATAAGTATCAAACAAACAGAGATTAAGAAATGCTTTAGATGAGTTACAAACTGTGCCATTAGCCAAACACAAATTACCAAGTGGTTTAAACCAATTAGGCAAGAAACAAACAATCAAGTCATCAGCCAAACGAAAATTACGAAATGGTTTAAACCGAAGAGGACAGATGTGGATGAAGCAAAACTTATACAAGCTCCAGAAGTTAACTCACCTGCTGATTGCCACCAGCAAACAGAACCCACACACAAGAAAGATACTGAAAATTTTTTAGGTTAAGTGCTGTATTAGAAATGCCTTTAGATAAAGAATCAGAAACGGTTTCAACTAAAGTTACTAAATACCCAGATTTTGCTATACTACACCATAACATTCAGTCACTTACAAATAAAATTTCCATGTTGGAAGCACTACTCCAGTATGCACTAAATGTAGACATAATTTGCATTACTGAACATTGGCTACAAAATGACGAAGTAAAATTAACCTCAATCTCAGGATATAGTTAGGCAAGTCATTTTAGCTGAGAGTTTTCCAAACATGATGGCTCTGCTATCTTTGTGAAGGAACAAATAAAGTTCTGTGATGTCAGTAAAAGTTATATTGACTCAATTGAAAAAGACTTTGAACTTTCCATCACTAAACCACCAGAGCTTAAGTTCTTAGTTATTAACATACACAGGGTGTTAGAGAAAGGTACGGCCAAACTTTCAGGAAACATTCCTCACACACAAATAAAGAAAAGATGTTATGTGGACAAGTGTCTGGAAATGCTTAATTTCCATGTTAGAGCTCATTTTAGTTTCGTCAGTATGTACTGTACTTCCTCGATTCACCGCCAGTTGGCCCAATTGAAGGAAGGTAATGTTGACTTTGGTGCTTGTGTTGACATGTGACTCATTGCTCTACAGTACTAGCATCAATCACATCAGTACGTAGCATCAACAGGTTATTGTTCATCACGAACGTGGTTTTGCAGTCAGTGCAATGTTTACAAATGCGGAGTTGGCAGATGCCCATTTGATGTATGGATTAGCGCGGGGCAATAGCCGTGGCGCGGTACGTTTGTATTGAGACAGATTTTCAGAATGAAGGTGGCCCGACAGGAAGACATTTGAAGCAATTTATCGGCGTCTTAGGGAGCACGGAACATTCCAGCCTATGACTCGCAACTGGGGAAGAGCTAGAACGACGAGGACACCTGCAATGGACGAGGCAATTCTTCGTGCAGTTGACGATAACCCTAATGTCAGCGTCAGAGAAGTTGCTGCTGTACAAGGTAACATTGACCATATCACTGTATGGAGAGTGCTATGGGAGAACCAGTTGTTTCCGTACCATGTACAGTGTGTGCAGGCACTATCAGTAGCTGATTGGCCTCCATGGGTACACTTCTGCGAATGGTTCATCCAACAATGTGTCAATCCTCATTTCAGTGCAAATGTTCTCTTTACGGATGAGGCTTAATTCCAACGTGATCAAATTGTAAATTTTCACAATCAACATGTGTGGGCTGACGAGAATCCACACACATTTGTGCAATCACGTCATCAACAAAGATTTTCTGTGAACGTTTGGGCAGGCATTGTTGGTGATGTCTTGATTGGGCCTCATGTTCTTCCACCTATGCTCAATGGAGCACATTATCATGATTTAATACAGGATACTCTACCTGTGCTGCTAGAACATGTGCCTTTACAGGTACGACACAACATGTGGTTCATGCACGATGGAGCTCCTGCACATTTCAGTCGAAGTGTTTGTACGCTTCTCAACAACAGATTTGGTGACCGATGGATTGGTAGAGGCGGACCAATTCCATGGCCTCCATGCTCTCCTGACCTCAACCCTCTTGACTTTCATTCATGGGGGCATTTGAAAGCTCTTGTCTACGCAACCCCGGTACCAAATGTAGAGACTCTTTGTGCTATTATTGTGGACAGCTGTGATACAATATGCCACTCTCCAGGGCTGCATCAGCACATCAGGAATTCCATGCGACGGAGGGTGGATGCATGTATCCTCGCTAACGGAGGACATTTTGAGCATTTCCTGTAACCAGTGTTTGAAGTCACGATGGTACGTTCTGTTGCTGTGTGTTTCCATTCCATGATTAATGTGATTTGAAGAGAAGTAATAAAACGAGCTCTAACATGGAAAGTAAGCATTTTCGGACACATGTCCACATAACATATATTCTTTCTTTGTGTGTGAGGAATGTTTCCTGAAAGTTTAGCCATACCTTTTTGTAACACCCTGTATAGAGCACCAAGTGGAAACCTGTGAGTCTTCATGAATAAACTAGAGGTTCTGCTGAACAGGATCAGTAGACTCAATACGAAGATAGTGCTTTGTGGGGATTTCAATATTGATTTTTCAAAAGACAGCAGCACCAGAGATGCTTTGATAAATAGACCAACACATTCAAAAGGATCTCCGCAATATGCTGCCCAACAAGATTAACAGAATCCACAAATTCCGTTTGTTACGACTTCCACACCACTTGTTAGCAGCAGACACAGTGGCTGTGCCAAAGACTGAGTCAGCGTGGAGTTTTACAATTATTTATTGAACTTTCTTTACAATTTCTCCCTCATCATCGCTGCCCAGCCCTTCGGATCCCTCCGCCTGGCTGCTGCTGTGTAGATTCTCCGACAATGTGCACAACGCGCGCCGCTGATCTCACTCGGGAGCCTCAGGCCACCAGTGCTCTGCTGAAGCCAGGATGCCCTGTGCTTGAGATGAACTTGTTGCCACTCGGCATCCCAGTACGGGCATGCCCATGGAGCCGCATCGCTGTGAGGTCAGCTGCCAATGCCTGCTGCACTGGCAGCTGGGAAGCTGTCAGTCGTGATGTCCACGAGGTCCCATCATGGACGGACCATGCGCCGTGGGGCCGGGTTGCTGTGAAGTCCGGGCATCAGTCCCCAGCGGCACCTGTGACCAAAACCGTGCTGCGGCCGATCGTGCTGGAAGTTCTCGCTGTAATTAGTCAGCCATGGTGCCAACCGAACCGGCCGAACTCCAGAGCCGAAGTTGACATCTGGCGGTGAATGGAGGACTCCTGCGAGCTGGAACAGACTTCCAGATTCATCACCTACAAAGATTGAACATTCAGACATGGACCACGTCCGTCCTCACATCTGAACTGCTTCCTAATGGCTTCTGTCTGTTGCTGCCTGCACTCCACTATTTATATCTGGCAGGAGGATGTTTTTTACCGTCAATGATAGCTTCTTGTTATTACTCCCGCAGTATATTGCAGCGTAACTTAGCGTGCTAGCCTCACTTCACCTTACTCAGCACTCTCCAGGCTTCGCCCGGTGCTTGGTCTGTGTGCGTCCTTGCGTCAGTCTGTTGGTAGACTGCTGCTGTCAGCAAGGCTATCTGTGCCTGCTTACTTCACAACACCTCGGTCGCCAGCGTGCCTCTGTTTTGCCATTCTTCACTGTGTGAAGCAACGCTACACGTTAACTCTAGTTCTGTCCCATATTCTACTTCTTCCCTATATACATCCAGATTGCCCTGACTCATGCCCTACTAGTAATCCATTCTACAGGAATCTCATGGTGCAGTCTTACATTAACGTGCTGAATCCTCTGTTTTAGTAAGACATATACCACACCGATAAATACAATCAACATGGTAATAGTACTGGTTTGAATACCAATGGTCACCATGCTACGTTTCCGCCTGGTATCATACTCCTCCACATGCCTTAATAATTGCTGCATTGAAATTTGACCTTTCTCCAAATCTAGTAGTTTATCTATTGTTTGCAGTAGTGTAGCATTGAAGGTGTTGTTAATATACATCAAATTTTCTCCTGGAGCGGTGCTGAATGACACATCTGGCCAGTACAACGTCAGATGAGTATCTGTAACCTTGGTGACTCCCGTGACTGTCGCTGGTAAGCTGAAATGATTCTCTACTATTTCACAATTTGTCCTGGTGGTTAGCAAACCACTGTCCTATAATTCCACCTCCGTGGTTGCTGTCCAATTCCCATTGTCGTAACACTTGGCTGATATTCTCTCCAAAGCGAATACTGAATACAACCAATGCCTCCCATCATGTAAAAATGTGGCGTAGGCTTCACTATTATTCTCTGACACTCTGAAGCTTCTGCTTCTGCCCTAAATAACTGGATCTCACATGACCCCTTGCCCGTGAAAAAACCCATAATGGACAAATGGAAACTGACTCCGTTAGACATCTACTCAACTCTAAACTCGACATAGTAGCATGAGTATCCCCCTCTTTAGAAATTACACAGTTGCTTCATCAGATAAGACATGAAATTAGTACCTTGATCCGAGATAAAGGACTTGAGGTATCCCATATCTGAGTAACCAATTATTAACTAAAGCTTGTGCCACCATATTTGCTTTCTGATCTGGTAATGCGACCATGACTAAATACCTAGAAAAGTGGCCAATCACTGTTAACACATACTTATTCCCTGCTGCACTCCTATTAAATGGGCCTAATACATCAATTCTGATTTCTTGGAAAGGTCTGTCTGCCTCTGAACTGTATGCCCTTCCCCATGCGCTCACATTTGACCGGATGAGGACGCACTGTGTAACAGTGATACTGTCTCCCCACACTAGTTACTGGAAATCTAATCTCTATATACATCTTAATTAGATCCGTTGTTACCTTAATCCTAGACATATAATAAAAAAGTGACATATCCACTTCAACTATCAGCACTGTGTGCTCTACCCCCTCTGGAAACTCTCCCTCTGCCTGCTTCAGACTCTATCTAAATTTTTCTGGTGACATCAACGTCACACTCACCTGCCCGTGCAATGTATGATGAACTGCCTCTTGCAATTCATCCATCCTCACTCGTGCATCACCAATGCTGTTAACCATTTCCTGCAGCAATTTAGCCATTTCCAGCTTCCTTTCCACTATATCCAATCGTGTTTGTACCTGTTCCATACCTGCATTCAATAATTTCTGTGTTTGTTCTATTATGCTCGTAACCCTGTAGCCATCCCATGCACCACGCGTGTCACATTCAATAACTCTGTACCTAATCTCCGATCTCTGTTGTGTGTATATCCACTAACTTCCCCATGCTTTCCTCCCTGTCACGAATAACTGTTAAAGAATTGTTCAAACCCTCAATATTGTCTCTATCTGCTGTTCCAAAAATTGCTTTTAGCATCTTCCCACCTGCATTCAACCAACCCCTCTTTACTCTCTTTCTCCTCCCTGGAATCATGCTCACGACTTGGCACAGTTGTTCCCTTATTTCCTTACATGACCTATCCAAAGCCTCGTACTCTTCTTGCACATCCCATAATATTCCATTCTTAGATGCAACTGTTTCCACACTCGATACCACCTCCTGTAACTGCCGCATCTCGTTCCTTACCTGCAGGATGTTGAGTGCCAGCCGAAGCATCTACTCATGACTCGTGAGGACCACATCCGGTTGTTTCCCGAACAACACCCCACTTCCCAACGGCATCTCCTGTACCTGGCCAGCTTGTGTCAGCTGCCAGAGGACTACGCCCCATACTATCCACTTGTACCCCATCCTGCATCACCTACAGGATGGAGATAAAATAACCCTAGTCCACACACAAAAATAATACACACATGATAATTACTGCTAACTATACATCCCTCGAACGCAACTTATACTTAATACCCAGTTTACTGTCTGCTTCTGGTGCTTCTTTTCGCTTTCTGCAAGAAGGAGAAGTACTTATACACAGATCTACTACTCCCTGGAATGGCTTAACTCTACTAACGTGAACCACTATTGTCTTGGTAGGCAATTGTAATTTTACATTAACAGGTGATGTCATTTCCTTTACCTGGTATGATCCCTGGAACTTGTTTGTGAACTTCTTGGTTCTCCCTTTTGGAACATACGGATTAGCTAGTAGCACCCATTGGCCTACTCTGTACTGTGGCAACTTCCTCATTGTACCTCCCATCCGTTCTTGTCATTCCGACGCTTTCATGTTAGCTTGTCTAACTCTCTGCCATACTTCCTTAATGGTTTTCGCAAATTGCCTTACATGCTCCCCCTCTGCTCCCAGCCTTGGACAAAGCATGTCAAAAGGTGATGGCGTCTTTTGCACATACACCACTTTGTACAGCGATAATCCTATTGACATATGTACCTTACTATTATATGCACTGGTTACGAATTACAAGTACACATCCCCTTCGGTGTGTTGACTATTTACATAGTGACTCAACATCTTAGTGATCATACAATGCACTCTCTCCATTCATCCATTTGCTTGTGGATGGAATGGACTAGTACGTAGTTTCTTTACCTTCATTAACTTACACAGTTGCTTCATCAGATCAGACGTGAAATTAGTACCTTGATCCGAGATTAAGGACTTGAGGTATCCCATACCTGAGTAACCAATTATTAACTAAAGCTTGTGCCACCATATTTGCTTTCTGATCTGGTAATGCGACCATGACTAAATACCTAGAAAAGTGGCCAATCACTGTTAACACACACTTATTCCCTGCTGCACTCCTATTAAATGGGCCTAATACATCAATTCTGATTTCTTGGAAAGGTCTGTCTGCCTCTGGTAATCTTTGAAGCTGAATCTTTTGATGGCTCAACTCCACACACTGTGTGCATGGCACACAGTTGCTGACATACTCGTCCATGTCTTGATGTTATGTCCTCCACCAAAACTTCTCCACTATCTGCCTATCCGTAGCTCTTCTCCCACCATGTCCTGAGAGAAAATGGTCATGCACCTGTTGCAAAACTTCAGATCTTAACTCTGCTGGTACAACGGCGAGCGGGCTGCATTTTGTCGACCTGCAAAGTATCCCATCCTGTACTAGGAACTGCGGTTGCTTTCTGAATAATTGGCAATCACTATCCACAGCTTGTGCCCTTTTCCACTCATCTTCTGTCACTCCTGTTACTTGTAATACTGCCACTTTCCAGCTCAATGAGTCAGCATTGGCATGTTTCACACCCGGCTTGTGTATTACCTCATAATTGAACTCACTGAGTTTCAGTGCCCATCTCACTAGCCAACTCGCTGGGTCTTTCAGACCTAATAACCATTTCAGAGCTGAATGATCCATCACAACCTTAAACCTTGTACCATACAGATAACATCAAAAGTACGAAATCCTATATATTACCGCTAACAATCCCTTCTCCATTGTGGAGTAATTTTGTTCTACCTTGTTAAGTTGACGAGACACAAACGCCATCAGATGTTCTTTGCCATCAATTTCTTGCCCAAGTATAACCCCAAGAGCGTGATTAGATGCATCACATTGTAGTATAAACTCCTTCAAAAAGTCTGAAAACTTCAAAACTGGATCTGATGTCAGTATCCGTTTCAACTCTTGAAATGCTTTCTCACACTCTGATGTCCACTGGAAGGTAACACCTTTTCTTAGCAACTTAGTAAGTGGCCTCGCTATTTCTGCAAACCCCTGTACAAATTTTCGATAATAGCTGACAAGACCAATATACGATTGCAGTTGTTTAACCATTTGCGGAACCGGAAAATCTCGTACTGCAGAAGTGAGATGAGGACCTGTCCATACCCCATCCTGACTGATAACATGCCTGAGATAATTTACTTGTGCTTGTGCAAAATGGCATTTGTCCAAACTTAATGTTAGCCATGCTGCCTCTAATCTTTTAAACATCTCCTCTAACCATTCCACATGCTGCTCTATATCTCTTGAAAAAACTATAATGTCATCCAGATACACCATGCATTTTTTTGGTTTCAACCCGCAAAGGACTCCATCCAACAATCTCTGAAATGTTGCTGGAGCGTTTTTTAGTCCAAACGGCATTCTTTTATACTCGAAGTAACCACAGTGCATTGTAAATGCTGTTTTTGGCCTATCCTCCGGACATACTTCAATCTAGTGATAACCGCTTCGCAAGTCCATAGTGGAGAAAACTTTACACTGCCCTAGGTTGTCTAACGTTTCTGTGATTTTCGGAATCGGATATACGTCCACCACTGTCCGTTCATTCAAATGTCTGTAATTGCAACAAAAGCAAAATTTTTTTGACCCGTCTGGTGTCTTCTTCAGAACTAGGACCACACTACTAGACCAAGGACTATTACTGTGCTGGATTATCCCATCTTCCAGTTGTTGCTCTATTAATTGCTCTACTACTGGTTGTAATTGTTTCAGTAGTCTGTATGGCTTATGATACACCGGAGTGTGATTCCCTGTCGGAATATGATGCTGTGTTATCGGTGTAGCAGGTAATGTACCCTGTGCTTCAAACAATGCTTTATACTTTAGTAATAATGCTTCCATACCCGAACGATCATTTCCTCTCAAATGATTTACCTTGTCACGAAGTGCAGACGTGCTGACAGTGTGCTTTACATCATAGTCTAGCCCCGAACTATCGATTTCCTCTTCATCCATTAACTCTACTGTGGCTATTACTAATCCCTTCAGCAGATCGACATCATCCTGCCAGAAGTTATCTAAACTCACCGGAACCATAAACTGCCCGTTTATGTCCATTACCCATGAGACACTCCTACGAATAAAGCAATGCTTTTCATCTAAAGCCTCATTACTCGGTAGTGGCTCTACCAAGAATAACCCCTGCTGTGGCACATCGACATCCACCAGTACCCAGATCAACTTCCCTGTACCTGTTCATACTTTGTCACACAAAATCACCGTTAATGCACTTGTACGCAGTTTAGTTGGTATCACCTTAGCTATCGGTGCACCCTGCGACTCTGAAACATTTGCAACGGCTGTACCCATTGAGAACAAGTTCCCATCGAGTTCCAGCGTATGTTGCAAAAGGTCAATTTTGGGGTGATGTTCAATCAGAAAGTCCAACCCAAGTATTGCTGAAAATCCCTTTCCCACAGTTGACAGCACCTCCATTTGCTTCCGGAACCACACGTTCCCTATCTTAAAATTGAGCTGTGCTGTCCCTAGTGCATCTAATTTTTTACCACCTACTGTGCACAATCTGTATCTCGGAGCTTCCAATCCTTTCTTGCCCATGAGGTCCACACTGAAAACTGATACACGCGCTCCAGTATCCACTAAAACTCTTCTCCACTTATCTTTTATCCAGACCATCAAACTACAATCCACCTGTTTGTGCACTCTCTGAGTACCTCTTTTTACTGGGAATGCCTCCCGACGGCAGGAACACTCCCTTTTTTGTTTAACAGTTTTTTACTTGTTGTATCTGCCGTGCCTTATGCCCTATTTTCTGACAATTGAAACACTGTGGTTCCCAACATTGTCCCTTAAAATGACCTTGCTTCCCACAATGGTAACCCTCTTTGGAAGACGAAAAAATTTTCTTGTCATTGCGACTTCTAGTGGCGCTATCCACTTCCTGCAATTGTGTAGCTACGCGCAATGCTGCTGCTAAGTCACTTGGATTTTCCATCCGTATCTGGCATGAAAAATCCGGCAAGACCCCTCGCAAAAATGCATCTAAACCTCTATTCTCTGCTTCTTTCAATAGAACTTCATTTGCACTCGCACCTTGTGTTAACTCATATGTGTGCGATTTGTTCTCCTAATTCTATCTGAAAATTCTTCTAACATTTCACCCATTTTTTGCATCATCCTCACCAATTTTTCTCTAAAAAATCTGGCACTGTTTTGTTTCCTGAACCTTTGCAATAATCCCTCAGCAAACTCTGTGAACGTAGTAGCATCCTTTAACCCTTCCTGGTATGCCACATAAGTCTTTGCGTCATCTACTAACCATAACCTCCCCATTTGCAAACACATTTCATCCAACTAGCCACACAGTCTAGCCGTACTACATATGTCACCAATGAAAACATTCACATCCTCTGATGTTTTACCCAAGAAGGAAGGTATCAAATTAGCTGCTGAACAATCTGCCACACCGGAAAAGAAGTACTCTTGCATTCTACACTATAGCTTCCTGAGCCTGATTGAGTGTTTTGCAACAATTGTTGCTCCATCTTCTGCATGTGCTGCTTTTGGAACGTATTTTCTTCCATCAGTTTTTTAACTTGCGTCACTTGTCCCGGTTGCACGTGTCTCTGGCATTTTCCGTGTGGTATACCTCACAAAAATAAAATTGTATTACCTAGAAGCAAGTTAATTCCTAGCACCTCTAATGGCAAGATAACTAGACTTACCACATTGCCCCATTACATGGCCATAGAAGCCATACACATCACAAGTGCTTGGTACAAATTTATCACAAGGAGCGACGTGACCTGTTAATCCACACACTACACATTTAGATGGTACTAAGTTAATGTGACTATCATTCCCATCAAACTGCAATAAGTCTACAGGGTTGCTAGGCCTTTCAAGTGACACTTTCACATCCCTTAACATTACCCTCGACATGTCTAGCTACACAGAAAACATACGAGAGAAGGCAGTTGCTGGACTCACCCTATTCATTGTTTCTCGGTTGCTCCGGACGGTGCTAGTCAAAGTCGTGGCATCGGTGCACCTGACATAACTTGTTACAACTTCCACACCACTTGTTAGCAGCAGACACAGTGGCTGCACCAAAGACTGAGATGGCGTGGAGTTTTACAATTATTTATTGAACTTTCTTTACAATTTCTCCCTCGTCGTCACTGTCCAGTCCTACGGATCCCTCCTCCTGGCTGCTGCTGTGTAGATTCTCTGTCAATGTGCGCAACGCATGCCGCTGATCGCACTCGGGAGCCTCAAGCCACCAGTGCTCCGCTGAAGCCAAAATGCCCTGTGGTTGAGATGAACTCGTCGCCGCTCGGTGCCCCAGTACGGGCACGCCCATGGAGCCGCGTTGCCGTGAGGTCAGCTGCCGACGTCTGCTGCATTCGCAGCTGGGAAGCTATCAGTCATGATGTCCATGAGGTCCCGTCATGGACAGACCATGCACCATGGGACCGGGTTGCTGTGAAGTCTGGATGTCAGTCCCCGGTGACCAAGACCGTGCTCTGGCCGGTCGTGCTGGAAGTTCTCGCTTTAGTTAGTCAGCCATGGTGCTGACCAAACTTGGGCCAACCTCCAGAGCTGAAGTTGACATCTGGTGGCGAACGGATGACTCCTGCGAGCTGGAACAGACTTCCAGAATCGTCACCTATGAAGACTGAACATTCGGACATGGACCACAATCATCCTCAGATCCGAACTCCTTCCTAATGGCTTCTGTCTGTTGCTGCTTGTGCTCCACTATTTGTATCCAGCAGGAGGACATTTTTTACCCTCGGTTGTAGCTTTTTGTTATTACTCCCACAGTATATTGCAGTGTAACTTAGCGTGCTGGCCTCACTTCCCCTTACTCAGCACTTTCCAGGCTTCACTCGGCGCTTGCTCTGTGTGCATCCTTGCATCAGCTTCTTGGTAGACTGCTGCTGTCACAGGGCTATCTGTGCGTGCTTACTTCACTATGCCTTGGTCGCCGGCGTGCCTCTGTTTTGCCATTCTCCGCTGCGTGGAGCAACGCTTACTACATGTGGCTGCAACACATTATCGGCCAAATATTCATCTCAGAAACAAATTACGGATTCACAAGCAGAGTACTGAGCATGAGTTATAGTGATCATGAGGCACAGCTGCTGTGTATAGAAATGCTAACAAGTAGTAGCAGTTCCGAAAAAGTAGATGAAAAAGGAACCTTTTCTGAAGATAACATTAGAATTTTTAATGTCTTACTGGCGAAGGAAACCTGGGAATTCATCACCACTCAGAACAATGTTTATAGCATGTACATGAGTTTTCAGAGCAAATTTCTGTGGCATTTCCAAAGGTAGTGAAAACAGTAAAACCTAACAATAATAAGCAATGGGTAACTAAAGGCATGAAAAAGAGAAACAGATTTCTGCAGTACTGTTGTAAGAAATATAGAGTAACCCAAGAATTCGCAGATTATTCAAAAGCCTTCAAAAGAATCTATGGTAGAGTAGTCAAAGAGGCAAAAATTATGTGGAATGACAATTTGATAAGAAACTCATCTAACAAAATGAGATCCACGTGTAGAGCTATAAAGAAAGAAACTTGTAGTTCAGCGCCAAAGAAAAAGGATGTATCAATAACACTAGAAGGCCCAAAAGTCACAGACCCAAATTCAGTTGTGGAAAAATTCAAGGAATACTTCACTTCACTAGCTGAAGACCTCATTCAATTACACTGTCAAGGATACGTCCCAAGTTTCTCCAGCAAGGCAGTGATCTCGAACGCTTCTATGTATGTTTATGAAACAAATCCCAATGAAATTATAAGTAAAATTAAATCATTAAGCAATAAAATGTCAAGTGATCTTGATGAAGTACTTGATTTCATATTAAAAGCATGTGCTCACCACATAGCAAAACCCTTGGCAAAAATTTTCAACCTCTCATTAAAAACTGGTGTATTTCCAGATATTTTTAAAATAGCAAAAGTATCACCACTGATAAAAAGAAGGTTCTTCTGAAAAAATATCGAACTACTGACCCGTGTCACAGTTAAGTTCCTTTTCAAAAATTCTAGAAAACCTCTTCTATGACAGGCTTTTAAGTTTTATAAATAAATATGCACCCCTTACAGTACAACAACATGGTTTTAGAAAGCCTAAATCTACACAGACAGCAATTTTCGAATTCTTAGACTGCAGTTTAAAATCCTTTGATCAACAGAAATTAGCTGCAGGTATTTTTCTAGATCTATCAAAAGCCTTTGACATCCTGGACCATAACATTCTGCTCAAAAAATTAGAAAGAGGAGGAGTAGAGGTGTAGCACATAGCTGGTTGTGTTCATACATAAAACTGCAGGCAGAAAGTATCACTTCAGTATGAATGCATTGAAATGAATAAAACAAGAAACAACTCTTTTCTTTCTAGCTAATTACCAATAAAATATGGTGTACCACAGTACTCAATCTTAGTTCCACTACTCTTCTTGATTTATGTGGATGACTTAGTTGAATACATGAGTCCCACAAAAACTATCTTGTTTGCCCCAAAAACTTTGCAGTCCACAGCAGAAAGTTCTACAGAAAGACTTTCTGAGTGGTTCACAAAAACCAAACTCATTATAGACACTGAAAAAACTGTGTGTGTTGATTTTCATTTAATTCCTCCAACTAATCAAATGTCTATTCCAACACAATTAAAAAATGATCTAGAAAATGTAAGTGTCACAAAATTTTTGGATCTATGGGTTCAGCAAGACTTAAAGTGGGACACACATATAAATAACTTGTCTAGAAAACTATCATCTGTGTGCTATGGCCCAAGAATTTTAAAGGCTACAACAAGCAAAACAACAGTACTTCAGGCATACTATGCACAGTTCCACTCACTAGTCCAATATGGGGTCGTTTTCTGGGGATACTCAACTCACAGTGCAAAGGTTTTTAGAATGCAAAAAAGAGCTCTAAGAATAATTTGTGGCCTTAAAAAGATGGAGTCCTGTTAATCCCATTTTACTGAGCTTGGTGTTCTAAATGTTCCAAGTCTATTCATTTATGAAACTATCTTGTTCACTAGGGACTACCTCCTGAAAACAGGCAAACTGCTACAGAACAAAAATGTACCTAACTATAGTACCAGAGGGAAATCAAATATACATCAAAAATATCACTGAACAACCACCTATCAGAGGAGCATAATTAACATTGGTGTAATACTACACAATAAGATACCAGAGGAAATAAAAAATGCCACTCAACCAATATTTAAAGCTAAACTAAAGGCATTTCTAATAAAGCACTGTTTCTATTCTGTCAGAGAATTTCTGAATATGTAACAAAATTAATTGTAATAGGTACCTATTTTTAATTTGCCTACTATTTTGCTAATACTATGTATTATTGTAACTTATCTTTGACCTGTCCCATATAAATTGTACAATTTTTGCTGTATGATAAAACTGGACCAATAAAAAGTCAAATCAAATCAAATCAGATACAGCCTTATACCTGTTATTCAAATGACATTTTCAGACCCTGACACACTGTGACATCTATTCTTTCACTTGCATGAAATATTCAAATATATTTACATGCAGTAACACACTGTGGCAGTTACTCTCAAACTGATACAGTTTTG
The DNA here is from genome assembly GCF_021461385.2 of Schistocerca piceifrons. Classification (NCBI taxonomy): domain Eukaryota; kingdom Metazoa; phylum Arthropoda; class Insecta; order Orthoptera; family Acrididae; genus Schistocerca; species Schistocerca piceifrons. The sequence goes on along the minus strand of NC_060138.1, from coordinate 1,018,907,287 downwards.
TACTGGCTGTTCAAATAAAGTTTTTGGATGCTAAACACTGTGTCAGTTACTGAACCTAAAACAAGGAGACAAACCAACGAAGAACCACGGGAAGCCTCTGAAGCTTGCATTCAGCTTTCAACTGGACAGTGAAAGGTACATAACTCTGCATATCATCCACTGTTCTCAACTCATAGCATGTTGTGCCAGAGTCCTGTCACATCAACCTAATTGCACTTCCCACTGTGGTGGCCACCGCCACTTCCTCTCTGTCCCTTCACTTCAGTGTACTATTTCTATCTATCTGCTCTCCTCTTCATCTACAGTGGAATTCCCATTGCATTCTTAATGTTACCACCCTTGCTTTTAATTTCACCGAAGGTTGTTTGGACTTTTCTATATGTTGAGTCAGTCCTTCTGACAATCATTTATTTTTCAATTTCTTTCCATTTTCCAAGCAGCCACTTCACCTTAGCTTCCCTGCACTTCATATTTATTTCATTCCTCCATGTCTTGTGTTTCTGTATTCCTGAATTTCCATGAACATTTTTGTACTTCATTGTTTCATGGATAAACTGACATTTTTCTTCTGTTACCTATGGTTTCTTTGCAGTTACCTTTTTTGTACCTATGTTTTTCTTTCCATCTTTTGTGATTGCCATTTTGAAAGATATCCATTCCTCTTCAACTGAACTGCCTACTGAGCTATTCCTAATCACAGAGTCTACAGCCTTAGAGAACTTCAAGCATATCTCCTCAGTCCTTAGTATTTCCGTATCCCATTTCTTTGCATATTGATTCTTCCTGACCAGTCTCTTAATCTTCAGACTACTCTTCATCACTAATAAATTGTGATCTGAGACAACATCTGCTCCATGGTTTGTCTAACAATCCAGTATCTGATTTCAGAATCTCTGTCTGACTATGATGAAATACCATTCAAATATTCCTGTATCTCCTGGCCTTTTCCAGGTATACTTCCTTCTCTTGTGATTCTTGAACAGAGTATTTGTTGTTACTAGCTGAAATTTATTGCAGAACTCAGTTAGCCTTTGTCACCTCTCATTCCTAGTACCAAGCCCATACCCTCCTGTAACCCTTTCTTCTACTCCCTTCCCTACAGTCACATTCCAGTTCCACATGGTTATTAGATTTCCATCTCCCGTTGCAAACTGAATGACCCATTTATTTATTTATTTATTTATTTATTTCTTACACCATGGATCCAACTGTGACAATTTCACATGGATGTAGTGTGTGTCAATTTTTACATTGTCAATGACAAGTACTTGTACACTATGTTTACAGGTAAAGAATATAAAGTTACTTAACCACTACAATGATCCATAACACAATATAATGGAATGAGAATCCTTAGACCTACAGATTCCACATCCTCTATCTCTACCTCTTCATCTTCAGCTTAAGATGTTGGCATGTGAACTTAAACTGTCATTAAAACTTCCTGGTAGATTAAAACTGTGTGCCCGACCGAGAGTCGAACTCGGGACCTTTGCCTTTCGCGGGCAAGTGCTCTACCATCTGTCATTGTTGGTGTTACTGTGCTGATGGTTAGGAACAGAACAACCCTGTCACTGAACTGTTAACAGCAACACATTCGCTACCATACCTTCCTATTTGTAATGAATCCTACTCCCACTATACCACTTTCTCCTGCTGTTGATAATATCCTATACTCACCTGACCAGAAATCCATAACTTATTTCCATTTAACTTCACTGATCCTCAGTATATCTAGGTTGAGCTTTAGCATTTCCCTTTTCAGATTTTTATAACTTGCCTACCACATTCAAACTTCTGAAATTCCATGCCCTGACTCATAGAATATTGTTCTTTCATTGGCTATTCAATATTTTTCTCATGGTCACCTCCTGCTTGGCAGTCCCCTCCCCGAATCTTTTGCCAATAGAGAGATCATCATGACATTTTTCAATTACAGGCAACATGTCCTGTGGGTACACACTTTGTGTGTTTAATGCAGTGGTTTCCATTGCCTTCTGCATTGTCACGCCATTGAACATTGCTGATTCTTCCACCTTTAGGGGTAGTTTGCCACCCCAAGGGCAATCTCTGTCTGCTCCTCTGCCCCCTTTGACAAGGTTGTTGTTAACATAAAAGCTAGAAATCAAAATCCAAACATGTCTGTTCCCGGGCTGGGTGGTGGTTGATTGGTGTCTGCATCCCATGTTAGGGCTGCTGGAAAAGAACACCCTATGACTAACAATCTTAGTTTTAACTCAGGTGCATAAACATTGACCCACATTAAAAAATAGGATAACCATGATGTGTAATGAAAAAACTAATATTTCACCAAGTGGTCAATTCATCACTCCTGAAAGGACTGCAAGCAGACATTTGGATTCTAGAGTGTGTGCACCCTCATTGAAGCAACAGTTGAAATTTAAGAGGAAATATAAATTAACAACCCTAAATATGAACTCCCCTGCAAAGTTGGGCAACTCAAGTAAATGATAGATGTTTTAAACAGCAGCAGCATCCAACTAGAAATGATCCAAGCAACAAGGTATGCTGATGACCTAACAATGGGTAGCTAAAACTATTGAATTTTTAAAGATAAACTGGCAATTAGATTTCCCAACCCAAGTCTCAGAATTTCAGGAACAGCCTTCACACTTCACTAAAGTATAATCTGAAATGTTGTTTATTTTAAATCCTTCAGTGAAAAACTATTTCAACAATAAAATAATACAATAACTATCACTCAGAATTCAATTGCCATGCACCAACAAGTGAAGACAACAAGAAAAATTGAAATAGCGTATTTATTTATTTATTTACAGCTCGAAACATGTATTTAACATGCATGGGCAATGTTATAATAATTACATTTAGATTATTGATACACAATATAAATAGATTACATGCTATTAAGTAAAATATCTTCCTAGTAGTATATTTAACATAGCATTCCTGAGGTCAAATCATGTCAGCACCATACTGTATGGGCACTTCAATATAAGTCATTTTTTTAACTCATTTTTAAAAATTCTACCAGAAAGCTGTTTCCGGTTGTTTGGCAGAGAATTATAAAATATTGCTCCCTTAATGAATGGGGTATTTGTTGTTAGATTCAATCGTCTGCTCACCATATGAAAGTCTGATTTTTGTCTTGTATTGTAATTGTGGATTTCCATATTCCTGTTTGTCACTTTTTTGTCTTTTTTCACTAATAATATTGATTGAAACATATATACTGCATAGATAGTCATAATATTAAACTTAATAAACAGGTTTTTACATGAAGTTCTGGGTATTACTTTTGCCATAGTTCTTATTACTCTTTTCTGCAATACAAATACCCTTTTTATATTGTATTGGCTACACCCACACCACAATACAATTCCATAAGATAGATGGGGATACACCAACCCAAAATACGCTATTTTTATTGCTTCGATATCTAAATATTGAACTAATCTCCTTAGTAAATACAGACCAGATGTTATTTTACCACATACATTATCAGAAACCTTCTGGGAAGTTCTGGAAAATAGTCTGTTGAAAGATCACAACAATAACATATTAAATATAAATACAAAGATGAGGTGACTTACCGAACAAAAACGCTGGCAGGTCGATAGACCACAAACAAACACAAACATACACACAAAATTCAAGCTTTCGCAACAAATTGTTGCCTCATCAGGAAAGAGGGAAGGAGAGGGGAAGACGAAAGGAAGTGGGTTTTAAAGGAGAGGGTAAGGAGTCATTCCAATCCCGGGAGCGGAAAGACTTACCTTAGGGGGAAAAAAGGACAGGTATACACTCGCACACACGCACATATCCATCCACACATACAGACACAAGCAGACATCTCTCCCACATCCACACCGGCTGTCCAGAGCATCCTCCTACAGGCCAACCGTAAATTAGAACAGCATGCCACCCTCCACCTCAAAAAACTATCCAATCTCCTGGTTTCCCACCTCCGGAAAGGCAACTCACTCACCCTTCACAACCTTTCCAGCAAACCTCAACCTCCTCTCATTGCACACAAACCCAGTCTCTCCCATCTACTCAATCTCCCACTTCCAGCTCCACTCCCTCCAAAACCTCAAAATTCTGATCAACACAATCTGGAACCACAACACCCTAATTCAGTAGTTAACCTTTCCTCCAAACCTCTCTCCCAATCCGAAACCTCTGTCCTATCCAAAGGCCTCACCTTCAGCCCCACTCCCAGATTCAACCAAACAGCCCTCGTCAAAGATTTACTGTCCTACACTCGTACTCTCTGCTGGAAGTATCACTTTGCCACGAAGAAAAATGATCCTAATCCTACTCCTAATGATCCGACTCCTCAAGACACCATCCAAATTGAACCCTGCCTGGAACAGTTCCGTCCTCCGTCACAGCGGGACCCACCTCCTCTTCCTCAAAATCACCCTCTCCAAACCTTCCAGGAATATCTGACTTCCAGCCTTGCATCTCAATCCTTCTTAAAAAACCTTAATCCTACACCCAACATCACCACTGCTGAAGCCCAGGCTATCCGTGATCTGAAGGCTGACCGATCCATCATCATTCTTCCGATAGACAAGGGTTCCACGACCGTGGTACTTGATCGTCGGGAGTATGTGGCTGAGGGACTGCGTCAGCTTTCAGACAACACCACATACAAAGTTTGCCAAGGTAACCCCATTCCCGATGTCCAGGCGGAGCTTCAAGGAATCCTCAGAACCTTAGGCCCCCTGCAAAACCTTTCACCTGACTCCATCAACCTCCTGACCCCACCGACACCCCGCACCCCTACCTTCTACCTTCTTCCTAAAATCCACAAACCCAATCATCCCGGCCGCCCCATTGTAGCTGGTTACCAAGCCCCCACAGAACGTATCTCTGCCTACGTAGATCAACACCTTCAACCCATTACATGCAGTCTCCCATCCTTCATCAAGGACACCAACCACTTCCTTGAACGCCTGGAATCCTTACCCAATCTGTTACCCCCGGAAACCATCCTTGTAACCATTGATGCCACGTCCTTATACACAAATATTCCGCACGTCCAGGGCCTCGCTGCGATGGAGCATTTCCTTTCACGCCGATCACCTGCCACCCTACCTAAAACCTCTTTCCTCATCACCTTAGCCAGCTTCATCCTGACCCACAACTTCTTCACTTTTGAAGGCCAGACATACCAACAATTAAAGGGAACAGCCATGGGTACCAGGATGGCCCCCTCGTACGCCAACCTATTCATGGGTCGCTTAGAGGAAGCCTTCTTGGTTACCCAAGTCTGCCAACCCAAAGTTTGGTACAGATTTATTGATGACATCTTCATGATCTGGACTCACAGTGAAGAAGAACTCCAGAATTTCCTCTCCAACCTCAACTCCTTTGGTTCCATCAGTTTCACCTGGTCCTACTCCAAATCCCATGCCACTTTCCTTGACGTTGACCTCCACCTGTCCAATGGCCAACTTCACACGTCTGTCCACATCAAACCCACCAACAAGCAACAGTACCTCCATTATGACAGCTGCCACCCATTCCACATCAAACGGTCCCTTCCCTACAGCCTAGGTCTTCGTGGCAAACGAATCTGCTCCAGTCCGGAATCCCTGAATCATTACACCAACAACCTGAAAACAGCTTTCGCATCCCGCAACTACCCTCCCGACCTGGTACAGAAGCAAATAACCAGAGCCACTTCCTCGTCCCCTCAAACCCAGAATCCCCCACAGAAGAACCACAAAAGTGCCCCACTTGTGACAGGATACTTTCCGGGACTGGACCAGACTCTGAATGTGGCTCTCCAGCAGGGATACGACTTCCTCAAATCCTGCCCTGAAATGAGATCCATCCTTCATGAAATCCTCCCCACTCCGCCAAGAGTGTCTTTCCGCCGTCCACCTAACCTTCGTAACCTGTTAGTTCATCCCTATGAAATCCCCAAACCACCTTCCCTACCCTCTGGCTCCTATCCTTGTAACCGCCCCCGATGCAAAACCTGTCCCATGCACCCTCCCACCACTACCTACTCCAGTCCTGTAACCCGGAAGGTGTACACGATCAAAGGCAGAGCCACGTGTGAAAGCACCCACGTGATTTACCAACTGACCTGTCTACACTGTGACGCATTCTATGTGGGAATGACCAGCAACAAACTGTCCATTCGCATGAATGGACACAGGCAGACAGTGTTTGTTGGTAATGAGGATCACCCTGTGGCTAAACATGCCTTGGTGCACGGCCAGCACATCTTGGCACAGTGTTACACCGTCCGGGTTATCTGGATACTTCCCACCAACACCAACCTATCCGAACTCCAGAGATGGGAACTTGCCCTTCAGTATATCCTCTCTTCTCGTCATCCGCCAGGCCTCAATCTCCGCTAATTTCAAGTTGCCGCCACTCATACCTCACCTGTCTTTCAACAACTTCTTTGCCTCTACACTTCTGCCTCGACTGACATCTCTGCCCAAACTCTTTGTCTTTAAATATGTCTGCTTGTGTCTGTATGTGTGGATGGATATGTGCGTGTGTGGGTCTTTAAATATGTCTGCTTGTGTCTGTATGTGTGGATGGATATGTGCGTGTGTGCGAGTGTATACCTGTCCTTTTTTCCCCCTAAGGTAAGTCTTTCCACTCCCGGGATTGGAATGACTCCTTACCCTCTCCTTTAAAACCCACTTCCTTTCGTCTTCCCCTCTCCTTCCCTCTTTCCTGATGAGGCAACAATTTGTTGCGAAAGCTTGAATTTTGTGTGTATGTTTGTGTTTGTTTGTGGTCTATCGACCTGCCAGCGTTTTTGTTCGGTAAGTCACCTCATCTTTGTATTTATATATAATTTTTCCCACGTGGAATGTTTCCTTCCATTATATCAATAACATATTAATCAAGATGAGAGATTTCAGTGCCCAATTGGATAATGAGAAATCATTTCTAAAAGTTATTGGAAATTATCAGTTCAAAAGAGAATTAACACAAATGGCTCAAGATTAGTAGATGTATGCAAGTCATTCTATCTTAAAACATGCATTAAAAAACTACCTAGAAAGCAAAAAAACATGGAAAAAGCCAAACCCCAACTTCAGAGAGTTTCAAATTGATCATGTCTCTTCTCCAGATACAATTTTCAAGAAATGAAGATCATCAGAGTCAGAGAGGAATGGAAGTTGATTCAGATAACTACCCATCTGAGATTCACAAGAGATTTATTCCAAAACACAAAATCATCAGTACAACCAAGAGAGTTAATAATGAAACTTTGAAGGAAAAGGAATGCAATTTTCAAAAGATACTTAAGGCAGTGAATGCTGATGCCAACAACTTAACAGAAACAAATGTATTGCATTTGAAATAGTTACAGAGAACAAGGAAAGACAGTGCAGATGCTGGAATGATGATGGAATAGTAAATGTGAAGAAGCACTTACGCAAAAAAAGGCTGTTTGGAACACCTGGTATGGCAGGAAAACAAGCAGTAACTGGGAAATCTATCAATCTGAGAAAATGTGAACAGATAAAATTATTAGGTGCTTTAAAAAGGAGCAAATATACAGGAACACTTTAAAAAACATGATACAAAAGACTGTTATTTTATGGTATGTATACTCTGCAATCTTTAGGTTTCAGGAAAAAAATAGAAAATTTGCACTTAACAACAAAAAAGTAAGTTAGTGGAAGCATATTTCAAAAAGCTATTGAACTGTGAAAACTGACCAAACAACTGGAATTCCATAATGATATTCCAAATGGAAATTCAAAACCATGAATCATCAATATGATTAAAAGTTACATCAAATAATAGAAGCACAACAAAGCCCCTAATTGAGATGATCTCACAGAAAAATTCTAAAAGTTAGTGAAGATCTAGGTGTCAAAATTATAAAAGAAAAATTAGATATGGCCTGGGACACTGTAATGTTACATTAACTCACTCAATCCATAAAAAGGGGGACAAAATGGATATCATTAATCATAGAGTAATTAGACTACTACCCATAAATAAACAAAATTGCTTTGAAAGCTCTTCTGATCATAGTAATACCTCAATTAGATAAACAAATTGGAGAGTATGAATGGGGATTTAGGAGTGACAGATCCTGCCCAGACCGAATTCCAAACCTTAAACAACTAATTAAGTGCAGTATACTCCCAATTATGCATATGTAGATAATTTTTGCATAAAATAAATAAATAAAAATAAAAAAGTCTCACACACTTATGGACTGGGAATGCAGCTTGCCACCAACTGCTAGGGGCAGCAGCAGACACTAAGCCAGACTGGCAGCAGAAGACATTTGGACCAAGCCGCAGCGGCACAGGTGCAGACATCTGCTGCTGATGCTGCCACCACTACCCATCCAGTAGACATCATGTCAAATACATCTTTGAAAATATCTCAGTTATTCATGTTTTTGATTATTCATGCATCTTCTCCCCCACATTACTCCAAATGATTGAAAGTATACTATATATGACAATATCAAACAAAAAGACAGTGCTAATATTTCTTGATTTTAAAAAGGCTTCTGATACAACGGACAAAGACTCCCTCTTTAAAACCCAGTAGATAGGAAAACTCTGGAAATAACTAAACAAAATCTTATACACATAATATCAAAAGTAAAATTTCTTGGGACAACTTACAGTTCCTTCCCAATTGTATAGGGGTCAGAAAAGTAGATTTCTTGTCACCATTTATATTCAATTACGGGCTGGAAAAAAAGTTACAAGAGAATGGAAAATAGAGGAAGAAGAACAAAAAGTTAATAATGATATAAAGTGTGGTGATTGTTTGGCCTTTGCAGATGATCTCTTAATAATAGATGGACCTCAGAAAAGAAAAGGAAAAGACTAGAACTTCTGAAGGAAATAGCTGAGAAGGCAGGTCTACAAATATCATTTGAAAAAGCAGAACGCATGACCAATGAAAGTCGTTCACCAAGAATTTTAAGAACCAAGTATGGCAAACACCAACTAAACAGACAATATTAAATATTGGAGTGAAAATATAAACATAAAAGTGAAAAAGAAGCAATTAAAATCAGGACTGAGAAAATGAAAAGAGCTTACTTGAAAATGAAATTCTATGCAATAAAAAAGTTTTTCTAAAGACATTAAATTAAAGCACTATAATACTGTTGTAAAACCACAATCTTCTATCTGTGGAAAACGCTTCTTTTTCCTGGATGCAGAGAGTCTTACTAGACTTGGAAAAAATAGAAAGAAGAATGCTGTGAAGAATGTTATGTCCAATCAAGAAGAAAGTTACAATTGGGTTTTGAGATCATTTAATAACATATACCCATTCTGCCCTAAAATAATGGACAATATAAGGAAAACACATGTTACAAATCCATGGATGTCCAGAGAGAATGAAAGAAGACCAATGAACAAAGAAGAAGGAGGGGAGGCAAACAAAAAAGAAGTTAGAATAATGCAGAGTGAACTTGACACCTTACTCAATAGAGACAAATTCAGACTAGAAGTTAAGAAATTCCAAGATTTTCAGGAAGCTAAAACAGAAAAACAACTGCTGCCAAATCATCAGATGGGAGGAAAAGTGGTCACTCTGAGAAAATGGAAGAGTTTTGGAGGAAGAGAAAGCAAACTTTAATTCAAGAGCCTGCTGAAAAGTAATGCCTCGGAATTTTTTATGTGAAAACCCTTGCAGTTTTTTTAAATAAAACAAATGTTTTAACATTCTAAATCTTTCTTCTTCATGTCTATATATTTGCAGCCCTCTTCCACAAGAGGGCTCCAACTGTAATGTGTAACATGGCAGTGTGTAACATAACAATGTTGGTATGTGAGAAATGGTGTGCTATAATTGGGTTTCAAATTCAAAGAGTTCGTCTACGCATGGAGCACCTGACCTTCAGCATGACAATGTCAGAGCACACATGAATGCTGTGACACCTGCAACAACTTGATGCCTCGGGTTCCCTGTTATTGATTATTCTCCATACAGTCCCGACTTGGCTCCAGCCAAGTTTCATCTGTTTCCAAAACTTAGAGAACACCTGCAAGGACTTCAGTTTGATAGTGATGAAGTGGTGCATTCTACAGTAACAGTATCAACAAACTGGCATCTCATTGGGAAAAATGTGTTTGCTGCCCTCGGGACTATGTCGAGAAATGAATATATAGACATGAAGAATAAAGATATGCTATACTAATAACATCTGTTTTATTTCAAAAGGTTTAAGAGTTTTCACATAAAAAATTCAGTGGAATTACTTTTCAGCATGACATCATAAATAGTTATCTCCTTGTTCCATCATCTTTCGGGCATGCACTCGGAACAGCGACAATTCTTCTTGCGATTTTCGGCTAGAAACCTCCCAGCCATCTTCAAGGCAAGTCGGAGACTGAGTTCATAGCATTTGCGCGTGCCTATTTATATGGAGAATCACGTGATATAAAGCTGCTGAGGATTGAAAGCGCATGCGTCAAAGATATCAAAGTCGCCACTACTGCGCTAGTCATAGATAAGATGTATATAGCAAAGATAAACATATAAGCGCAGAGTGCACACACACACACACACACACACACACACACACACAAAATAGTGCTGCTGTGAATCCACCATGCTTGTAAATAAATAATTAATGTTTAAAAGTGTTGTTTTTTTTTTTTTTTTGCGCTCTGCGCTTATATGTTTATCTTTGCTATATACATCTTATCTATGACTAGTGCAGTCGTGGCGACTTTGATATCTTTGATGCATGCGCTTTCAATCCTCAGCAGCTTTGTATCACGTTACTCTCCATATAAATAGGCATCCGAAAATGCTCTTAACTCAGTCTCTGACTTGCCTTGAAGATGGCTGGGAGGTTTCTAGCCGAAAATCGCAAGAAGAATTGTCGCTGTCCCGAGTGCATGCCCGAAAGATGATGGAACATTATGTCCGCCGGGAAAACTTCAAGAATCACAGTTATCTCCTTATTTAGCCTGCAGTGATAAAAAAAAGGATCACATGCATCACACAGTAGATCTGTAGTGAAACATTGGCAAGAAGCATTAAACAACTTTGTCTCCGTACACTGGTATGCCCACATATTCAGCAACCAGTGATGTTATTGAAATCTAGGATGCCATTTCAGCATTACAGCAGGGTGGCTGTGACACCTCAGGCACCTATAAGAAAACATGCTAGGTTAGGCTGTATATAAACACTGCTCACCCAACTGGCAAAGCGCATCTGAGTACAGCCATCTACTGCCGTGTGGTCCAAAGAAGCATCATTACTTAATCCTCACCTGCTGGTGCAGCCATCAGTGCCAGTCAGCAGCATTCAAAGGGTCCTTTCCTATACATCTGCATTGAACACTAAGACCATACTAGTCACCTATCTGCTTAGAATTACTGTCCCCAGTCAAATGTTTGGCACCAGAGTTCACACTCTGACATCATGTCTGCTGAAAATCACTCCCAGGGACACTGTCACCACAACCCTCTCATCAAGTGACCATGAAGTACAACTGACAGCGAGCTGCTTGCCCAGCAAGGCCACTCCACTCCTGATCCACACCTACTCTTTATGACTGTGGCTGGGGTTCAGACAGTGTACCACAACCGAGGACCATGGTTTTGTCACCCACCCATCCCACTGGACATACGCATGGAGCATCACGATACACTGCACAAGATAAATAAATGAATAAGTTTCCACTTTAGCTTTGCTGAATTTCTTCCTGCTCCTCACTAGAGAATCAGTATGTCTGGGGTGAGGAGGCTAACGTAGCTACCGTGACAAGCCTACATCTGCTCCCCGCGCTCCAATGGGGTTGACACTGAATAGTGCTGCCAACACTGTTATTGGATTCCCATAAGTGAGCAAAGCATACTCTGGTCTGTACTGAGATGACACTCCACCCCTGGCAGAAGTGCCAAAGATGTCATGTCTCCCCCCCCCCCCCCCCCCACACTCTCTAACTCCACTCCCACAAAAATAGCTTTCCACAATTTTTACTACAAAGAGTTTGCAAATTTTGTAAATAATATAATAATAATAATATTTATTCAACATCGAATAATCAGATACAATCCCTAGAAATAATAGTTTCAGGACATCATACAGATTATTCTTCTGAATACGTCAGTTTATAAATTACAAACTAAAGATTTGTTTGTGTTAATAAATTTTACATTTTGATGGATTTTACATTTGGTAGTATACAATCACGATATTACAAATATTGTTTTTATCAACATTATATTAGTTGTAGGTTACTTAAAACTATGAGCTTGACATACTTATGAAGCACTTTTCATATGGATATAATACTCATCTAGAGAATAAAAAGGGTTTTCAATTAGAATTATTTTTAGCTGATCTTTTAATTTGTTAGTAGGAAGGGCTGTGAGACTTTTTGGTAGGGCATTGGCTACCTTCAGCCCAGCATGAAGTGCATTTTTTTCATATAAAGCTGTTCTGTGGCTATTTAGATGGTATCTGAACTTTTGCCTTGCATCATACTGGTGCAGGTCACAGTTGAAAGTAAGTATAATAAAATGAAGCATTATTAAAAATATTGCTTAAATGAACAATACTGATGAAAAATACTATGCACAACAAATTAAATGTATTACACCATACTAAATAAATTACAAACTGCATAAACTTTCCAAAAAATTTAAAGTGAAACAAAATATATATCTTAGGGTTTATGGTAGCTGTTGAGGTTTGGTTTTATAATGTCATATAATAAGAATAGAATAAATTTATTAATTATAAATGAAAGAAGAAAGGACTCTTTTGTTGATTATGGGCAAGCTGTTTAGCGGAAGCTGTGTAAGCAAGCCTATGAAGACCACATTAGCTATAGATGTTTGTCAGTAGTGACCTGGATGAAAGAACACTGAAAACAGTGTTCACTTACATTTCTGGCTGACAGAAAGGCTTCTTATAGGCAGAATGTAGGAAGACAAAGAGTAGAATAATTCACATTGCAACAATCTCCTTATCTGTGGTTTATTGTTGCACATGGTTTTGAACAACCTTGGAGTCTTATATCTCATTGAACTGAAATACTGAGAATTGATAACAGTAGAAGAGACTCAAATGATGTAGACTGTGCAAGCAATAAGTTTTAAATGTTATTTAATGCAATGTATTTTCACTGTATTAAAGTTAGTGGCCAGTTCCAGTTTCACAGTTCACAATGTACACAAGTAAACAAATGTGCATCTCCTCAATTATAATCCCATCAATGAGGATGATCACACAGTTAACCAACAATGACACAGATATAGAGAAAGTTCATAGTGGCAGACTGAATGTATGCTAATGTAATTGTGATTAACAAAGTGCAGATGAAATAGTAATTAAGATTGTCACATAATTCATAATACTGTTTGATTAATAGTGTTATCAGAGGTACTAGTACAGCATACCATCATGTGTCACCACAAATCAAGCACTGAATACAGTTATATGTAGTTTTTCTCACAGCTTGACATACTGGTGTTATCTGAATAAATATCACTCACAAACTTTTCAAGAGAACTAACATATATACTTTAACAATGTTATGAAAAGGGAAGTTGGCACTCATCATCATATAGTGGAGATGCTGAGTCACAGAGAGGCACAACAAAAAGACTCACAAATAAAGCTTTTGGTCTGTAAGACCTTCGTCAAAAATAGGCACGTGCGTGCACATAGTCTCAGGCAACTGTAGTGGCTACATTTGCCTGAGACTGCAGTCGTGTGTGTGGGTTGTGTTTGCATAAATTGTGTGTGTGTGTGTGTGTGTGTGTGTGTGTGTGTGTGTGTGTGTGTGTGTGTGTGTGTTTCGGTTGTTTATTCTTGACATAGGTCTTATGAGCCCGCTATATGGTGAGTGGCAACTTTCCTTTTCATAATATTGTTACTTTCTATCCAGTATTTCCCATTGTTTGATATATACTTTATCTATGTATCAGTCTCACAGATGGTAGTGGTGTACAGTTTGGATGCAAAGTGCTGATTTTGGGAGGAGGATGACTGTTTAAAGACATGTTATAGCGGATTTAAAGACATGATATTACAGCCTATTTAAGAACATCATATTATACAATGCTTGGAAAGTTTGGTTAGGTTAGATTTTGCTGTTCTGATGGACTCTCAGACTTTATTATTTTCTGGTTTATGAAATATGTTTTAGGTTAATAATTTACAAAGATACACAGAACATTACTATTATGCAGTTTTTGGAATCCTCAACTTGTGAGTATGGCATCCATCTTGAAATATACATTTTATGATTCTAAATTATTACAAATCTTAATTACTGACTGGATTAATTGGTGAAAACTGTTGTCTTATCCAGAAAAAAATACAGTAACTAAATTATATTGCCAAAGTTCTGAATCTTACAGTCATTAAAGCACTGTAGGTGATTGAAACCTGGAGGGTCTGAACTTTTGGTGTCAGATTTTTCATAAGTTAATTACTTTTAGATAATTCTCATTATGTTCTCAGAAAGTTAGGAGTACCTAATTTTGAATGAATGGTAACAATAATTTCTCTGCTGTTGATTAGTTCACCAATGTTTCTTACTTACGTGATGTCATAGTACCTTTAATTAGTTGCATCTTTTAATTAATAACACTTCCAGAAAAACTAACTGCATTCCTGTAATCAGGAACAAGACTACAACAACTGTGATATAAGTTTAAATAAGATTTGGGATAAATAACAATTTTACATATCCCTGGACTGATGGTATATTATGTGTGCACCTGCACTAGATATAGAATGAAAAAGTGAAAAAAAAATTAGTTTTTCTTGGGAGTAGAAAATGTAACAGATGGGTTAAATACCTACTTGCTATGTTTCAACATTTCTCCTGGTTAATTCTTAAGCCGTCTTTACCCTCTTATGAAATTTGTTGTCAACAATTACAGTTTGTAAACAATAGTAGCACACATAAATATAATACTAGGAGGAGAAAGCTTACACTATTCATTACTCAGTCTTATTGTGGCACAGAATGGAGTGCAGTACTTGGCAACAAAAATAATTTAATAAATAATAAAACTAACTTCAAATGCAAACTGAAATCATATCTGTTTGATTACTCTTTACAGTCCCTATAAGGAACTGTTTATATGTAATAATACGTTGTGTGTTTTTGAAAGACAGGAGGGGAGAGACTGAACGCAGGGCTTTAGTTGGAAAATTATAATTCCAATACTCACCTAACACTTGAAGGGATGTTGCTCTGCAGTCATTTTTTTATCTTTTTTGACTGGAGACTTCCTCTGTTGATCACCTCCAAGTTGCCAGCCAGGGTTTCACATATGGCAGTGGGTCAAATACAGAAAAGGGATGTCCAGTTAAATTGGTGAACATCAGATCAGACCAGGTGCGGCCTTGGCAGCCACAGACAGTGGTCAGGTATGTCAGAGTTGCATTTGTGTGTGTGTGTGTGTGTGTGTGTGTGTGTTGTCCAATTGAGAAGAAGATCTTTTGGCCAAAAGCTTGCTCGTTTAGCAGTCTTTTTGTTGTGCCTGTCTGCGACTCAACGTTACCACTATATGGTGTATAGCAATTATCCTTTTCCTGGATTTTCCGCTATTTCATGTATAATCATTTGATTGGAACATTGGTGACTCATCAACAACTACAGTTCTACACCTACATAGTTATATAAAAAACCAATAAACATTAAATTAGAAGGTGTATGCATGCAGACACAAGTACGTTTACAATATAAAAATCTAAATACTGTCAAACAGGGTGATTTCGGATGGTTTTGTCATTATTTTGATTGTAACTTTCGTATATATTGTTAGATTAAACTGATTGTAGTAGAAGTGGTAGGGTATATGTGTAACAAATAAAATATCCCAGAACCAGAAAGTGTATGTGTAGGTATATTTATCTGAGGCAGTTAAATAAAGTGTCCCAAGTCACCACATGGATTGGGGTGATTTCAGACACATGTATTGTTTAAATCTGTGTCCTAAGTTACAGTATATAGAGGGCGAATTTGGACAGTTACTGCCTTTTTTTTAATTCTACATGCTTTTTATTTGATTTTGGTGTCCTTTTACACATTTTAAGGTAGCCCTTTGCTACGAATAAGTGATATGGAATGATATAATGAATTTTATATATTACAGATAAGTTTTTATTTTGCAAGAATTTAAATAAATTTTTTTTACAGCTCATATCTGAAATATTAGAAACAGACAGAAACAAACAAAGTAATTTAACTAAAAGGTCAAAATAATTTTTCTCACTCATCATTCTAAATTAAGTTGAAAACACTTTAAATAAATGATTGTCTTTGAGTCTAAAGCACATCTTCTCGAAAAATGAACATTTATCTCTTCTCAACTGGTGTGGGGAGTGTTCTTGAAATTTGCAGTTTTTGTATTATGGCTTCATCGGGGACATTAGGAAACACGAACATGTTTTTACTGTTCTTGTGTGGGTGCAAGAATTTCACACTTACTTCCGTAGCACCAACATTTGTGGCCACTCCAACATACTACCTTGTTCGCTCCTTGTTTCCACGTTTATATTTGTACTCTGCAGCAGTAGAACTTCATTGGATGATGTGTCGTTTTCACTTTCACTACTGCTAGAAGCACTGTCACTTGTTTCAGCACTGTTTTCATTTCCTTGAAAATCTCAGCCAGTGATTGATTTTCCAGATTGAACATCCAGTTTGTGGCGGCAGCAGGAGTTACCAAACTTATTTGGAGAATAACAAATTTCTTTTAGCATTTCTTCAAAAGTGGAACACCATGCATCTGCATTGCTTTGCTGGCTCTCCTCATTATCAGTCAATTTTCGTAAGACATGATCTAGATCAAAAGGGATTATGCCTGTGGCGTGAAATCCACCCTTTATGTTTTCCTAAGAGTTTGCTGAAATCTTAGTCAGTGTCTGCTTCAGAAGAGATGGGAAGGCGTCCTTGGAAATGGTCCCAAGCATGTGTTTCTTCCAAACAGTTAATATAGCTCGTCACGCTGTTTTCATTGGCCTGAAGAAGCTTACATCGAGCGATTGGAGGAGGTGTGTGCTATTGGGGGGAAAGAGAATGAATGAAATATTGTTCCGCTCACACTCTTCAATAACATGTAAAGACACATGACTGGATAAGTTGTCTCCAGTCATGACTGTTGGCCCATTTTGCCTCTTCAAATAGGGCAAAGTGATTGTAAAGAACCAGTCTTCAAATACTGGCAGGTCAAACCATCCACTTTTGTTCCTATTGAAACAGATTCCTTGTGGTCCACCTTCTTGCCACGTGTCCCACAAATGCTCTGATTTGTGAAGGAAGTATGGTGGAAGCAGTTCACCATCAGCACTAGCTGCCATCATTATTGAGACACTAGATTTTGATGAGTCAATCACTTTTTCAGCATGCTTACTCCCTCGTTTCGTAATTATCTGTTGCTTGCCTGGATCATCTGACATGTTGGTTTCATCATAGTTGATCATGTTGCTAGGTGGGAGATTTTCCAGCTTTGCCTTGATATTGGAGAAAAACATCTTAACAGTCTCTTTGTTCATTTCTGCATGAGCTCGTTTAATATTTTCGCTTAAGTGAATGGAAAGATATTTTGACTGTCATTTGAGGAATAAATGCATCCATTCTTCTCCTGGCAAATTATTATGAAATTTCTTCTCTTTTTGGCCAGATTTGTCAAGATAGCCTTTAACTAAATATCTAATATCCAATTTAGTGAAGGGAAATCCCCAATGTGCAGCCCACAAGATACCTTGCTTCAACATTTCTTCTTCTTCTTCTTTATTTAGCACTGGCTGTGCTCTCATTTTTTTCGGATGCGCTTCCTGCACTTTATGTTGTAGGGTTGATTTAGGTATACCCTACAAATCACACGCTTTTCTGTGTGATAATTTACCACTCTGAATATCACGAACAGCTTTAGCTAAAAGTTCTGGGTGATAATTACACTGTACTGTAGCACCTCTCCTGCTCTTATATGTTCTTGGCATTGTCCAAAATCACCTCACACAGTACACAGTTTTACAAAAACCATTGTTATTTCATAACCTTGCACAAAAAACTGGACAAACTTGTAAATAAAGTGCCTCAATGCTGTTAGCCACTGAGCATGTCCACAATTATGGTTACAATAACTTCCAACTCAGTGCAACAATAGAAAGCTTCCACTTTATGATAATGCATGGATTTTTAACACTGAGACTGTTTGTCAATTATTCAGCTAGGGAAACAATTGAAGCAAAATAAAAGTTGTGGAAAGCAATAAATGCAATCTTGCGCTTAAAATAACTGGTGCACAGTTTTTTTGTTTCTATGCAGTGTCAAAGAGAAAATAAGCCATACTGTCTGAATTCGCGCCAGTGTCCAAAATCACCACGTTTGACAGTACATCTCAATTTTTCCTCTTTCTTAAATTTTTCCACACTGTTTCTTTTTAATTATTTTTTATTTTTTGTTCCTACAATATACAAATGCAGACATATATAAAAATAATCCATACCTCCATTAAAAGGGAACATACACAGATTGCTTACAAATCACTCATGTGACTGATTCTAGAATACTGCTCAAGTGTGTGGGATCCATACCAAATAGGACTAACATGGAGTATTGAACATATATACAGAAGAGCAGCATGAATGGTCACAGGTTTGCCTGATCCATAGAAGAGTGTCACAGAAATACTGAAGGAAATGAACCAGAAGACTCTTGAAGATAAGATGTAAACTATCCAAAAAAAAGAAGTCTATTAATGAAGTTTCAAGAACCAGCTTTAAATGATAACTCTAGGAATATACTACAATCACTACATATCACTCACACAGTGATTGTGAGGATAAGATTTGAATAATTACTGCATGCACAGAGGCATTCAAACAATCATTCTTACAGTGCTCAATATATGAATGGAAAGGAAAGAAACCTTAATAATTGATGCAATGGGACCCTCTGCCTTGCACTTCATGGTAGTTTGCAGAGTATACATGTAGACATAAATGTAGACATGTAGCAGAAGATCCTGTTACTCTAGTGTACAGCCTGAAATTTAATGTTTGGCATATGTAGATAATAAGTCCATCAGAGAAATGGAAAATCTGTATCATCTCTTATCTCTATATAAGTGGTGTCTGTTCTTATGGCAACACATCGTGGTATGGAGCAACAGCATTTTTTTCCTGCAGCCATTATGAATCAGGATGCAAAGGAATTCAAAGTATTATCTACCAGTAGACATTGACTTAAATTAGATAATAAGTCCATCAGAGAAATGACAAATTTGTCATCGTCTCTTAAATCTATATATGCAATGTATGTTCTTTCAGACATGTCCAAAAGAACAAACATCAATTTGTTCCTGGAGCCACTATGAATCAAGACAAAGGAATTAAAGGCTTAGCTGGCAGTGAACATTGATTTAAACCAATGGGGAAAGTTGAAAATTTATGCAGGCCCGGGATTCAAACCCAGGTCTCCTGCTTACTTACCAGATGCGCTGACCACTATATCCAGACACATTGGTCACCACAGCCTACCACAGACTACCCTACATGTCTCCCGTCATACCCAGACCCTTAACTTATCCTCATTACTCAAAGCATTTCACTGATTCCCATAAAGTCAGACACATACTTGGTGCATGTAGTATCAGTGAGCATATTGTCAATGTGAAGAATGGGGAAAGTGTATGATTTATCTGACTTTGACCAAGGGCAGATTGAGAAGGCCTGGAGGCTTAGCACAAATTGTTGGCTGTTCGAGGAGTGCTGTGGTGAATGTCTTCGACACATGGTGAGACCATATCCAGACATCATGGCATTGGACAGCCACTCCTCATTACAGATGTCAGGTGTCGTATGCTGGACACACTGGTAAAACAGGACAGGTGACAAACTGTGGTGGAACTAACATCAGACTTTAATGCTGGGCAGAGTGCACGTGTGTCTGAACACACAGTGCACTGAACACTCCTAACAGTAGGCCTCCACAGCTGATGACCCATGCATGTGCCAATGTTAACACTACAACATCAGAAACTATGACTGAATCAGGCATATGACCATTGGCGCAGTGGCAGAACATTGTAGGGTCTAATGAATCCTGATACCTTCTTCATCATGCTGAAGGGAGGGTGCAAATCTGTCATCTTCCAGGGGAACAGCTCCTTGATACGTGTACTATGGGTTGGAGACAAGGTAGCAGTGGCTTCATTATGCTCCGTGGAACATTCACATAGGCATCCATGCATCAACTGTAGTTGTGCAAGGCTCCAGGATGACCAAGGAATGTTGCATTCTGGTTGCAGGCCATGTACACCCCTTCATGATGATCATGTTTTCCAATGGCAGTGGCATTTTCCAGCAAGATAATGCACCACGTCATAAGGCCAGGAATGTGATGGAGTGGTTTGAGGAAAACAGCACTGAGTTCCTATTGATGTGCTGGTCCCCCAACTAGCCAGATCTGAATCTGGTCTAACACATCTTGGATGTGATGAGTGCACATCAGAGCTCATTGCCCCTCCCCGGAATTTACAGGCATTAGGCAACTTGTGTGTGCAGATGCAGTGGCAGCTCCTGCTAGAAACTTACCAAGGCCTCATTGCTTCCACGCCATGATGCATCACTGCTGTTATCTGTGCCAAAGGTGGACATAATGTTCTGGCTGGTCACTGTATATGAGGTGCCTATTCTTTCAGACATTCCAGAAGAGTGGACTCCACATTTATATAAATAAGGGGAGGACAGCCAATGATCCCTTCAGTGCAGATGCACTCTAAGCTCAAACTCTTACAGGAATCAGTGAAATGCTGCAAGTAATGGGCTCAATGGGCAAGATGCTGTACATCAGTACTGTGTGGATAAGCTGTGAATTTGGATCTGACAGGAGGTGTGCTAGGGCAGTCCGTGCACTTGCAATGACCATTGTGCACAGATGTTGCAGTAGTCAGAGCATCTGCTTAACAAGCGGAAGACCAGGGTTTGAATGCTGGTCCAGCATAAATTTTCAACTTTCCCCATTAATTTAAATCAATAATTTAAATCAATGCCTACTAGGAGCAAATGTTTTTAATTCCTTTATGTCCTATATCTGCGTTGAAATAGACACAAACTATTACCTTTTTATATGAGGTTTTTACCTGCAACCTACTCCACAAAGTTTCAGATTTGTCTAGAAATACACTTGCAGCTGAATAGCCAGGGATGTGATATATGCTAATAATTAATATACCATATTTTAGCAGTTCATTGTAGCAGCTTTCAAATAATAATTCCTCATTCAAGCAATTAAAAGTTTGTTTAACTTTAAAACTTATTGACTGCACTACTAGAATGCACGATCCTCCAAACCAGTTTTTTCTACAAAACCTGAATGCTAAACTGTAACCTGAAAATGAATTTATCAAGTCAATGTTTTCACTTTTAAGCTACTTTTAAACCAGAGTCATACCAAGGTAATCCTATGCTTTTGCTCAACTGTCAAAGCTGTTGTGTAGGCACATGATGAAAGACCCCCAGGATATCATGAATCTAGTATTTATTAAAAACAAAAACAAAAAAATGAAACACCAATTGAACGTAAGAGTTGACAGAGACATTAATTGTGAATGCACGGTGTGGTGCAAACAAACAAAGGGACTTTCGTTCAATTATTTGTACATTCTCTTGTAGTTAGAAGGATGATGAAGCTGTGTGATATTAGATATGAAGTATTGCGAGCTCTTGGTATCACATGTATGTGTGAAAACAATATCAAATTTTTTTTATTTATTGAAGTAAGTGAAGGAACATATATGGAAGATTTTCTTGATTACAACAAGGACCAGTGTTCCTGGAGTCTGCCACCTGCAGCTACAATTGAAGAAGTAAAAAATGAAATCCGATGTCCTGCGGGACGTTTCTACTAGCACAATCATGTTGTATCAGTTTTTATAGACTGGGACACTCAGATGTTTAGGACGGGTGGTAGGGACAGAGCATCGAGTGACATTATACTGAGTGCACTATCCGAAAATTACCTCGAGCAATTAAACAGAGAACCGACTCGTGGAGATAACATCTTGGACCTACTGATAACAAACAGACCCGAACTTTTCGAATCTGTATGTACAGAACAGGGAATCAGTGATCATAAGGCCGTTGCAGCATCCCTGAATATGGAAGTTAATAGGAATATAAAAAAAGGGAGGAAGGTTTATCTGTTTAGCAAGAGTAATAGAAGGCAGATTTCAGACTACCTAACAGATCAAAACGAAAATTTCTGTTCCGACACTGACAATGTTGAGTGTTTATGGAAAAAGTTCAAGGCAATCGTAAAATGCGTTTTAGACAGGTACGTGCCGAGTAAAACTGTGAGGGACGGGAAAAACCCACCGTGGTACAACAACAAAGTTAGGAAACTACTGCGAAAGCAAAGAGAGCTCCACTCCAAGTTTAAACGCAGCCAAAACCTCTCAGACAAACAGAAGCTAAACGATGTCAAAGTTAGCGTAAGGAGGGCTATGCGTGAAGCGTTCATTGAATTCAAAAGTAAAATTCTATGTACCGACTTGACAGAAAATCCTAGGAAGTTCTGGTCTTACGTTAAATCAGTAAGTGGCTCGAAACAGCATATCCAGACACTACGGGATGATGATGGCATTGAAACAGAGGATGACACGCGTAAAGCTGAAATACTAAACACCTTTTTCCAAAGCTGTTTCACAGAGGAAGACCGCACTGCAGTTCCTTCTCTAAATCCTCGCACAAACGAAAAAATGGCTGACATCGAAATAAGTGTCCAAGGAATAGAAAAGCAACTGGAATCACTCAATAGAGGAAAGTCCACTGGACCTGACGGGATACCAATTCGATTCTACACAGAGTACGCGAAAGAACTTGCCCCCCTTCTAACAGCCGTGTACCGCAAGTCTCTAGAGGAACGGAGGGTTCCAAATGATTGGAAAAGAGCACAGATAGTCCCAGTCTTCAAGAAGGGTCGTCGAGCAGATGCGCAAAACTATAGACCTATATCTCTTACGTCGATCTCTTGTAGAATTTTAGAACATGTTTTTTGCTCGCGTATCATGTCATTTCTGGAAA
This sequence comes from Schistocerca piceifrons, assembly GCF_021461385.2. Lineage (NCBI taxonomy): Eukaryota > Metazoa > Arthropoda > Insecta > Orthoptera > Acrididae > Schistocerca > Schistocerca piceifrons. The sequence continues at coordinate 1,018,884,262 of NC_060138.1, read as the reverse complement.
CCCAGAATCTACTATGTAGGAATCAACATGGATTCCGGAAACAGCGATCGTGTGAGACCCAACTCGCCTTATTTGTTCATGAGACCCAGAAAATATTAGATACAGGCTCCCAGGTAGATGCTATTTTTCTTGACTTCCGGAAGGCGTTCGATACAGTTCCGCACTGTCGCCTGATAAACAAAGTAAGAGCCTACGGAATATCAGACCAGCTGTGTGGCTGGATTGAAGAGTTTTTAGCAAACAGAACACAGCATGTTGTTATCAATGGAGAGACGTCTACAGACGTTAAAGTAACCTCTGGCGTGCCACAGGGGAGTGTTATGGGACCATTGCTTTTCACAATATATATAAATGACTTAGTAGATAGTGTCGGAAGTTCCATGCGGCTTTTCGCGGATGATGCTGTAGTATACAGAGAAGTTGCTGCATTAGAAAATTGTAGCGAAATACAGGAAGATCTGCAGCAGATAGGCACTTGGTGCAGGGAGTGGCAACTGACCCTTAACATAGACAAATGTAATATATTGCGAATACATAGAAAGAAGGATCCTTTATTGTATGATTATATGATAGCGGAACAAACACTGGTAGCAGTTACTTCTGTAAAATATCTGGGAGTATGCGTACGGAACGATTTGAAGTGGAATGATCATATAAAACTAATTGTTGGTAAGGCGGGTACCAGGTTGAGATTCATTGGGAGAGTGCTTAGAAAATGTAGTCCATCAACAAAGGAGGTGGCTTACAAAACACTCGTTCGACCTATACTTGAGTGTTGCTCATCAGTGTGGGATCCGTACCAGGTCGGGTTGACGGAGGAGATAGAGAAGATCCAAAGAAGAGCGGCGCGTTTCGTCACTGGGTTATTTGGTAACCGTGATAGCGTTACGGAGATGTTTAATAAACTCAAGTGGCAGACTCTGCAAGAGAGGCGCTCTGCATCGCGGTGTAGCTTGCTCGCCAGGTTTCGAGAGGGTGCGTTTCTGGATGAGGTATCGAATATATTGCTTCCCCCTACTTATACTTCCCGAGGAGATCACGAATGTAAAATTAGAGAGATTAGAGCGCGCACGGAGGCTTTCAGACAGTCGTTCTTCCCGCGAACCATACGCGACTGGAACAGGAAAGGGAGGTAATGACAGTGGCACGTAAAGTGCCCTCCACCACACACCGTTGGGTGGCTTGCGGAGTATCAATGTAGATGTAGATGTAAAGAGTGTTTTCATATGCATATTCAGTAGTATTTATTTATTCATTTTTTTTATTACAACACACTGTGCCTCCCTTTCCACCCTCTAACCCCCCCCCCCCCCCCCCAAACCCTATCCCATAAAACTGCCTTTCAGTTTGTTTTATAGGCAGATTTAGCAAATTTTATTATTACTGAAACTGCGTTCACAAGATGCTACAGTCACTGGAATTGTCATAAATATCCTCAAAGATATTCCAGTGTTTGGATAAGCATCTCTCAGCACATACTTTGAAAAAAACCGAATCCCATTATACCTGAGAAACAGGAGGCAATATATAGAAATGTCAGGAGAGAGAATAAGGCCTGCTTTATAAAATTATCAATATACATTTTCTGATGTTACCAAATTTCTGACATGGGGGAAATTCTTCTGTTACTGATGGTAAGTGAATGCTTAATGTGAACCAAATCTCAAGAACACATTGCATTTTCATCTACTCCCAACTGGAGGTTTGTATTTATTAAGTAGTTATTGTTACCTTTCACACCTAAAATGAAATTATGTTGTGATTGTACAGAATTATGCATTACAGTGTTCATTTTATGTCATACTGGTACGAGCATATGATTATTTATGTTCACATTTCACAGCATTTCAGATACTGAGGACACAATCATTAGCACAGCACTTGTGAGGAAGTACACATATTTGTAAGACATTTCACTCCAGCCCTACAAAAATATAGTGAAAAAAGCAAAAACATGGACCATGATTGCAGAAGAGCTGAATGTTACTAGTAAGTACAAATACGTTTTTATTTCACAAAATTATTTTATTATGTAGTTATTACTTTATGTTAGGTACCTCATACAAGTATTACAAACAATTCTATTAAAATAATCAGCAGAAGTTTCACAGACTTGAATTGCAGCATGATTTGTTCTCAGATTGGTAGCATGTGTTGGCAACAGTGCTTATGTAGGCCATTTGACTTCTTCACTTTGATCATTAGCTGAACATTCATTGTCATTCTTCATTATAATGAAGTTATGCAAACAGCAAGCTACTTTAATTGTGCACTTTGCATGTCACTCATCTGTATCTGTCATTCTCAGAAATACATGCCATTTGATAGCCAATATATCAAACACGTTTTTGATGACACGACGTGCTCGAGAGAGCTGTGCATTCAAACTTTTTTCTGTGATCAGAGATCATTTCGGCTTTTGGATATGGTTTCATTAGGTATGTGATGAATGCGGATGTGTGTGCCAGGTAATGGGTTTTGAGGTAGAATTGTTTTTCCAGCAATATATTGTGGGTAGAATACTAAATTCTCAAAAATACTACTGTCATTATGTTGTCCTTAACTTCCTATGTCACCGACCATAAACTTGTAGAGTGGGTCCACCAACACCAAAAGAATGAGTGAAAAATTATAATTTTGTAACAATAGTAGCCATATCCAATGTTCTTGGGACATTTTAATTTAATGTGTTTCCCGTCTATTGTTCCAACACAGTTCGGAAAACCCCATAATGATGAAAAACTTTTCTCAGCTTTTTTTCATGTCTGTGTCATGGGAGGAAGCAAACAGATTGGCTTCAAAATATTCCACATTTCTTGAAAAACTTCAACTACTATGTTTTTTCATTAATTGCGTGCAAACAGTTGCTCCTCACTGGAACTACTCATTTTCCAAGAAAAGCTGAAAAACACTTTAACCAGTGCAAAACACTACTGTGAACCTGCTCTGCGGAAAACTAAGACAACAACAGATCATTCACACAGATGTCCTGTGTCAATCCTGTCTGATGTGGATCCCATGTTGCACAGCTATACTCTAGAGAAGGGTGGACAAGCATAGCAAAATGAATCTCTTCAGTAGACATACTGAATTTTCCTAAGCATTATGCCAATAAAGTGCAGTCTTTTGTTTGCTGTTCTCACAACATTATCTATGTCACAGTTTCAATTTAAATTATTCAGAGTATTTAGCAGAATTTACAGGATTTGCGTGATTTATTGTTATGTGCAAAAATTGCCTTTGATTAATCAACCAGTGTGTATACCACTTTGGTCTGTCTTTCGGTTTCTGCCATTCTGTTTGCTTTTTTTAAAACAGAATTTCCACCATTTCTTAACAAATGAGTAAGCTTTGAAGTTAAGGCACCTACACATGCACCAATTTATCGGCTGACCGACCGACCCACTGGTTTTGTGGCAGCCTACACATGTCCCGACAAACTGCTCTCAGCACTTACAGTGCCACCATGTTTTTGTCGTTTGTTTAACTTAAGTTCATTGTGTTTATATTCTATGAGATCCTACTTGATTTTACACAGAAACGGAAAGCTAGAGTTTTTCTTGAAAAGAAAAAGCTGAGAGAAAGCTATGGGCAAATAAGTGCTAATCCAAGGAAAGAAATTCATCCATATTCTGTTACTTAAGCTGGAACCTTATCAAGTTAGTGTGTAGTGTGTATGTATGGAGTAACACTACATGCAAGTGAAGGTTCCATGCAATAAGATTTTTGGCTCTGCCTACACATAGAGGATCTGCCATCCATCAAGTGGTACTGAAAAAAAAAACAACAGACGTCGTCCTTGTGAAGACTAACGCTAAATGCAATAACGATTCCAGCCCGGTATACTATACCAGATGTTCAATCTCTTGGCTGTACCACTAATGCTCAAAGAACTCATCCATCAAAAGAAAATGTTTTCCATGACCTACACCAATCAAGGAACTACAACATTTCCTCGGAGTCCTGAAGTTCTGTCATTGTTTCATTCATAACCACGTCCTCCTAGCTGCGCCACTCAGCAAATTCTTACAAGGCAAACCAAGATCAAAGGATAAACATCAGTGAAATCTAGAAGCTGAAACAGCATTTTCTGATTTGAAGACTACCATTGCTGAAGCAGTATTCTTGGTGCACCCAGTACTGCAGGTGCAACTTGCAATGATGGTTGATGCATCTGCCTCCACTGCTGCTGCACAACAACAATGTGTGGATGAACATTGGCAACCACTAGCTTTCTTCAGCAAAAAGTTGTCACCTTTGCAGCAAACTTCGTCAACATATGACAGTGAGCTGTATGCTGCCAATGCATCCATCAAAAATTTCCAACCCATGTTGGATGGACAGTAGTTTGTTATGTTAAGGGATCACAAGCCACTAATATATGCTTGCCAATGTCTTGATTTCATCATCCAATTTACTACCAACATCATCCATGTTGAAGACGAAATGAATATGCCACTTGACATGCTCTCATGAATAGATTCTATTTCTGAAGCAATTGACTCTGAAGTTCTTGCGGTGGTGTAATAATTGGACGATAAATTACACGATTTGTTATGTAACCATCAGGCATCTGCATCATGCTAACACCATCAGCTGTCCAGCTATATTGTGACATTATCAATAACAGATGACAGCCATTTGTGACTGCCGAGTTTTTCCAACAGGCAATTGCCTCACTGGACAACATTTCACACCAAGGAGTTAGAACTGCAATAAAAATGGTAAAGTAAGTGTTCGTCTGGCTGCATATTGACAGGGAACGTAAGCAATTTGTGTGACAGTGGTGACCTATCAAAGCAATAAAATAGCGGCCATGTCAGGTCACTGCTGGGAAGCTTCATCCGTCCAAATCTACTACACTCCTGGAAATTGAAATAAGAACACCGTGAATTCATTGTCCCAGGAAGGGGAAACTTTATTGACACACTCCTGGGGTCAGATACATCACATGATCACACTGACAGACCCACAGGCACATAGACACAGGCAACAGAGCATGCACAATGTCGGCACTAGTACAGTGTATATCCACCTTTCGCAGCAATGCAGGCTGCTATTCTCCCATGGAGACGATCGTAGAGATGCTGGATGTAGTCGTGTGGAACGGCTTGCCATGCCATTTCCACCTGGAGCCTCAGTTGGACCAGCGTTCGTGCTGGACGTGCAGACTGCGTGAGACGACGCTTCATCCAGTCCCAAACATGCTCAATGGGGGACAGATCCGGAGATCTTGGTGGCCAGGGTAGTTGACTTACACCTTCTAGAGCACGTTGGATGGCACAGGATACACGCGGACGTGCATTGTCCTGTTGGAACAGCAAGTTCCCTTGCCGGTCTAGGAATGGTAGAAAGATGGGTTCGATGACGGTTTGGATGTACCGTGCACTATTCAGTGTCCCCTCGACGATCACCAGTGGTGTACGGCCAGTGTAGGAGATCGCTCCCCACACCATGATGCCGGGTGTTGGCCCTGTGTGCCTCGGTCGTATGCAGTCCTGATTGTGGCGCTCACCTGCACGGCGCCAAACACGCATACGACCATCATTGGCACCAAGGCAGAAGCGACTCTCATCGCTGAAGACGACAAGTCTCCATTCGTCCCTCCATTCACGCCTGTCGCGACACCACTGGAGGCGGGCTGCACGATGTTGGGGCGTGAGCGGAAGACGGCCTAACGGTGTGCGGGACCGTAGCCCAGCTTCATGGAGACTGTTGCGAATGGTCCTCGCCGATACCCCAGGAGCAACAGTGTCCCTAATTTGCTGGGAAGTGGCGGTGCGGTCCCCTACGGCACTGCGTAGGATCCTACGGTCTTGGCGTGCATCCGTGCGTCGCTGCGGTCCGGTCCCAGGTCGACGGGCACGTGCACCTTCCGCCGACCACTGGCGACAACATCGATGTACTGTGTAGACCTCACGCCCCACGTGTTGAGCAATTGGCGGTACGTCCACCCGGCCTCCCGCATGCCCACTATACGCCCTCGCTCAAAGTCCGTCAACTGCACATACGGTTCACGTCCACGCTGTCGCGGCATGCTACCAGTGTTAAAGACTGCGATGGAGCTCCGTATGCCACGGCAAACTGGCTGACACCGACGGCGGCGGTGCACAAATGCTGCGCAGCTAGCGCCATTCGACGGCAACACCGCGGTTCCTGGTGTGTCCGCTGTGCCGTGCGTGTGATCATTGCTTGTACGGCCCTCTCGCAGTGTCCGGAGCAAGTATGGTGGGTCTGACACACCGGTGTCAATGTGTTCTTTTTTCCATTTCCAGGAGTGTATTTGAACACGTTCACATAGATCTCATAGGAGGACCCTTCCCATGTCAGATGGATACACTTACTGTCTCACAGCTGTAGACAGTTATACATGCTGGCCTGAATATTCCGTATAACTGATATAATGCTGAAACTGCCATGACCACATTCTTTCATGGATGGATCACACAATTCAGCATACCTCTGCAGATGGCAATTGATCCGGGGGACAGTTTGAATCCTATCTCTTGAAAATGCTTGTTGTCTTACATGTCTCACATGAAGTGAAGCTCGACTACAGCATACCATCCAGCAGCAAATGGTTTAGTTGAGCATATGCACTGCCAGCTCAGAGTTGTGATGCCATGATTCACAACTTTGGACAGACATGTTACCTAATGTTGTCTTAGGTCTACATGCAACCCCAAAAGAAGATGACAAAGCAACAACAGTGGAGCTTGTGTTTAGTCGGCCTATATGTCTTCCTGGCAAGTTCTTTGCTGGTGTACAAAATGGATCCACTGGCCTGTCATACTTTATGAATAACCTGCATACACAGATACAGTGGCTAAATACAATGGCACCAAGGGATCAACCGAACTGCTGCCCATTCATGTTTGACAAGCTGTGTTGAATCATATTATTTTTTTGTTCTTTTCTTATATGTATGCTATATGTAAATTGAATGGATTATAAACACCTACAAAGATAAATTAAAGAGTTGTTTTGTGGTAAGGATAATGTTTTGATACATCCATATGAAACAAAATAAGAAATACGCTCTTCAGTTTATTAATTCCCATATCTTTACCCATTTGTTTCTATAAGTGGTAGTGTGCGGACATATCCTGGGATCCGTCATACGAGCATTGTTAAAAAATGTGTATTTCAACCTTACATTAAACATGTTATAAAAAGTTATTAGAAAGGCAAGATTAATTCATACATTTATGATGTCCATCCCCATCTGTTCATCATTTCACTCACGACTGATATCCAGCATCAAGAGGTTTTGAGCAGACAAGAAGAATTTATGTGAACAATGGAGGAGTGATCCTGCATCAATATTGTCATAATCAAGACTACGCACAATGGAATTAATGTGAAGCAGCATGTAAAACAAATTATGAATATTGACCTTGAATGTATTGATACTGAAGGTCTGTTTGATATTGGTATCTGTTAAAGTTCACCCCGGATCGTGCACAGTTTCCCATAAATTACCTTAAAATTTCTTTCAACTATTCTTTCCAATCAATTTTTCCAATTATTCATACAATTATTAATCAACTTCCACCATCACCCCACATATCACTATTCAGCTACATGACTGTCAATATGTTTTTATCCAATATGATGCGGTGCACAAGCCACTGTGGCCACCCTGTGATGGACTGTACTATGTAGTTATCATGCAAGGCAAAACATTTGCCGCCAACATTATGGGCATACCAACAGCTATCACCAGCCTTTTGTGTAACCACCCTGCTGCACTCACCTTGGACACAACAAACAAATCTGTCACTCCACCACCTGTTGCAGGGCAAGCCACAACAGTCGTCAGAGTCCACCACCAGCAAACTAGCAACAACCAGTATGTGGCCTGTTATCACCCAATCTGGATGATGTGTAAAGTTCATCAAAAATATTGGTGACACGAAGGGGGTGAGTAGTGAAGTGTATGCAAGTTAGTGTGCGGTGTTGTGTATTGTGCAGTGCCTATGTGTAAGTGAAGGTTCCTGTGTAGATCATCTTTGGCTCAGCTAATGATCTATATTTACTCTTTGTTTTTGTTGATATATTATCCTGTTGGTTTGTTTGTTCTTTTTCCTGATACGTTATTCTGTTTTTGTTCACTCTTATCACTTGGATATGTGGGGACACAAGCTCTATGGACTTCCGTCCCCAAGAATATCACTGCAAAAACAGTACCTCTGGACCTTGTGCAAAGTGTCCTGAGATGCCAAGTGTTTGAGTTGTATCTGTCCACATAATATGTATACATAAATATTGTGTATGTGAGTCAGTAACATAGACAGTCATTACACATCATGAACGTTGCGTTCACTACCCAAATGATATGAACACGCAACCTTCAGACTGGTGACCCTGAGTTTTTTGACAACTGCACCATGTGACATGTTGCTCCACCTCCACCTGATGTGAGAATCCAACTCATTCAAAATCATGGTAGCCAGCAAACCCACTATTGTGTCCGTCAATAGACTGAAGCCAGCATGGACTTCGGCAGAGATGCCGGGAAACAATAGCGCCCCTTTGACCTCATGCCATGACACAACAGCCTTTTCCATCATAGGCAATGTCAAGCACTACCTTTCAGAAGATATCACAGTGTCTCTACATGACACGACGATTGTGGTATCTACCACGTACAAAAACTGACAAGTTGGCAAGAGCATGGTGTTGCCATCATTGTACCACTCCACACCGATATCACAGTCAATCGATACAGCTTCACTGTTATCTGCGTTATCCAGGGATGGCATCCAACATGTGTCAGCCCCAGACCACAACACGGAAAACTGGACACAGGATCACGTACAACCACAGGCAGACGACCTAACAATGGCACATCTAGTACCACTACTCAGCCAGTACTGACGTCATGTACAGGCAGACCGCTGCGCCAACCAAGACTAGACAAGTACAACCTTGACAGCATCTCCCTGTGTGGACGCAAGCTCTATGGACTTCTATACCCAAGAATATCGCTGCAAAAACAGTTTTGAAATGAGTTTCTGAAACTTACTTGCAATCTTTTAAGCTACTTAACATAAATAAATTAATAACGTTTACGCGAAAATCTTTTATTTATTTTGCATTAGCATGACATATTTGCTAAATAAAATGTCTTGTGGCTAGGGCCTCCCGTCGGGTAGACCACTCGCCTGGTGCAAGTCTTTTTAGTCGACGTATTTACTGAATTAACTATAAATCACATTTCAGGTTTCTGGAATCACTGTAGTTAATAATTGTGGGGATACAACAGCACTGAATTTGTGGTCCTCTTAACTTCCGCCAGTCGCTAATAATACCGGGTGATCAAAAAGTCGGTATAAATTTGAAAACTTAATAAACCATGGAATAATGTAGACAGAGAGGTAAAAATTGACACACATGCTTGGAATGACATTGGGTTTTATTAGAACAAAAAAAAATAAAAAGTTCACAAAATGTCCGACAGATGGCGCTGGACAGCAAAACGTCAGTGACTGCTACCGTGACAGATGAGAGGTACGCCGATATATTACAGAATCGCATCATCCCAAGCCTGGCTGATAAACACCTGCTGGAACGTACGATGTTTATGCAGGATGGCGTTCCACCCCATATTGTTAGACGCGTGAAAGATCTCTTGCGCTTGTCGTTTGGTGATGATCGTGTGCTCAGCCGCCACTTTCGTCATGCTTGGCGTCCCAGGTCCCCCGACCTCAGTCCGTGCGATTATTGGCTTTGGGGTTTCCTGAAGTCGCAAGTGTATTGTGATCGACCGACATCTCTAGGGATGCTGAAAGCAACATCCGACGCCAATGCCTCACCATAACTCCAGACATGCTTTGCAGTGCTGTTCACAACATTATTCCTGGACTACATCTATTGTTGAGAATGATGGTGGACATATTGAGCATTTCCTGCAAGGAACATCATCTTTGCTTTGTCTTACTTTGTTATGCTATTACTGCTATTCTGATCAGATGAAGCGCCATCTGTCGGACATTTTTTGAACTTTTGCATTTTTGTGGTTCTGGTAAAACCCCATGTCATTCCAAGCACGTGTGTCAATTTGTACCTCTCTCTCTGCATTAGTCCGTGATTTATTCAGTTTTCAAATTTGTACTGACTTTTTGATCACCCGGTAATATAGTAGCTTACAGCTTCTGTCATTTCCGACATGTATCGGAAATAAAACCTCAATACACGTGGTCGACGTACTTTTATTCTCTGTAAGTACCACACGAAACCATTATGGATCCGTTAAAAATGAAAAACGTGCTTAATTTCTTGCATCCACATTGCTATACGGTACGTATTGCACGACGTGTCTCACAAATATCTGCTGTGTCCAGAAACTCACGAACCCCGCCGTGAAAGTTGGCGCGATAGCACTACTCGCAGCACAGTTTGTCGGGTGCTGGGTGGGGTGGTGTGAGGTTGGCTCTCCAGTGGTCCTACCTGACCGACAAGGAATATTAGAACCCGTGTAGGGGCCATTACTGTACGAAAATCTGGTCACTTGCCACTGAAATTTCTTTTCTACATCGACAGACGGCGGGCGAGAAGTAGATTGCAACTTATGTAGTGTGAACCACATCTGCAGCTATCTATTGCATGCACAGACATTTGCACAGATATCGGCGCAAACATGTCGTTGGGTATGGACGAGCCTTGCCAATTGCCAGTACATTCCCGTATCGATACACACTGAAAATGAAAGTATCGACAATGATATCGAGGAGTCGAGAATTGCTGGCTGCTGATAATTTCTACACCAATATCAAAACAAAAAGGTTAGGAGAATTAAGAGGAAGACGTATTCTTCGCGGAATCGGCTGTCACGCGACCTTCAAATTTGCATAAGACACGCAGTTGAACAGCGAGTTCCTGAAGGAAATCGATTGAAGGTAAGTCAAGAAGTACTACTGAAGATAACCGTTTTCAGTCATTATTTATGAACTGTACCTGCTATATTACGACCCTATGAATACAAACATCTACATATACGCACTGAAATCATTGTGAAATGCTTGGCTGAGGGTACTTCCCACTGCACCAAGTGTTAGGGTTTCATCCCGTTCCGTTCACGTACTGAGCGCTGGAAGAACGACTGTTTAAATGCCTAGGTGTGATCTGTAACTAATTTAATATTGTCCTCACAATCCCTACGTGAGCGGTAAGTCGGAGGTTGTGTTATACTCCTAGAATCATCATTTAAAGCCGGTTCTTTAAACTATATTAGTTGGCTTTCTCGAGACGGTTTACGGTTGTCTTCAAAAGGCTTGCAGTTCAGTTTCTTCAGCATCTCTGTGACACTCTCCCACGACTCACACAAACCCTTGATCATTCATGCTACCCTTCTCTGTACACATTCAATATCCGTTGTTTGCGCTATTTGTTGCGGATCACATACACTTGACCAATAGCCTATTCCAGAATGGGTCACACGAGTACTTTATAAGCAACCACCTTTGTAGATTGATTGCATTTACCCAGTATTTTGCCAATAAACCGAAATCTACCACCTGCTTTACTGAGTCTATGGGATCATTCCATCTCATATCCCTGCAAAATGTTACAACCAAGTATATGTACTAACTGGCTGATTCCAACTCTTTGATATTGTAGGATACTATGTTTTTTTCGTTTTGTGAAATGTACGGATTTACATTTCTGAACATTTAAATCAAGTTGCCAATCTTTGCACCACTTTAACATCTTATCAAGAGCTGACTGATATTTATGCAGCTTTTCACAAACAGCTCCTCATTATAAATGACTGCATCATGCACAAAAAGTCTGACGTTACTATTAATATTGTCTGCAAGATCATTAATATGTAACATGAACACAAAGGGTACCATCACACTTCCCTGGGCCGCACCTGAAGTTACTTCTACATCGGACGACTCTCCATCCGAGATAACATGCTGTGCCATCTAAACAAAAAATACTCAATCCAGTCACAAATTTCGGTAGATACCCCAGAGGATCATACATTTGACAATAAGCTTAGATTTTGTACTGTGTGAAACTGCATCATCTCCAATGTCTTCGTATAAAGATTTGAGGATTTCATGTGAGAACATGATCTGGTTTTTCAGAATGCATGCTGGTCGGCATGAAAGAGGTCATTTTATTCAAGATACCTAATTATATGTTAGCTCAGAGTGGGGATTAGAGAAGCGTCCGATTCCAACCGTCTGCTTTGACACATGACATCACCAATATGGTGGGAACGACCATTCTCAACGTCTCCAATATGGCGCCTATGACATCATTACTTAAACAACAGCAAATACATCTCTCTCCAAAAATATAATCAAACTAACGGGACCAGCGCAGGAAATTGGGGGCTTTTGGGTGGGGACAAACTAAATATAAACACACCATGATCCCAAACCACACAAAACAGTGACATAAAAGCACCACAAAATTCCCAAATTTCACTACACTTACAATATCGACAGCAATCAGTCACTTCCCTTCACCTACATAGCTCAGCCGCAATTGTCAATATCAAAAAATAAAAACCAACTACTCCAAAAATTATAATCATACCGCAACTATCGATACCACAAAACCAACACTTTAAACAACAAAAATTGGAATCAGACACTTCCCTGATCTACATAGGCCAACAGCAGCTCACAATACCAAAACACACATAGCTATGATGACACATTGGAATCGATCACTTCCCGTGACCTATACGGCTTAAACACAAATGGCGATACCAAACAAATTGAAATTGAGTACTAAGATACATAAATCAACTGCAAGTGCTAATACTAAAACAACCACCAACACATGCAGTAAATAACACCGACCCAAAAACACATTAAAACCCCACCAAATACCATAACACGCGAACAATAGACTCAAAAAAATGACTACTTACCATGAAAAAGTTTCAGCGCTACACACTAACCCCCAACTCTCATATTCTGCTTGTATATGCCACATTTCACTATCTCCATCACAAGCCCAAAAAGTTGCAGAAACTTAATGATGGACAACATGTCGTCCACCATTTAAGCCCGCAGACGCGCACTATTAAACTCGGAATTCATATCCATACCTAACAAAAGAGGCCACAAATTGAATTAAATGACTTACCATGCAACAAATATCAAACAACTCTGCAATAACATAAACACAACGGAAACTTAATTCTTAACTCACTGAAACTAATTTCCTTTCTTCTATAACAGTCACGACTGATAAATGCACACTTCAGGCACTGACACCCAAATGAACCCAATACACCACGTAACACAAGGACCATACACACACCACCAACTGCAACAAGACGACATCTTCAGACACAACACACTCATAAACTAAACTCTGTGGCATCATGACATCACACAACACAACACCCTTACGTCACGGGTCAAAGCCGACGGGTGGGATTGGATTCCTCCGTTGTCGCCCAGAATGTTCTAAGATTCTATAACAAATTGATGCCAAGGATTCTGGACGGTAGTTTTGTGGTCACTTCTACTATCCTTCTTGTAAAGGGATGTGACATGTGACCATTGTGTTCTTCCATGGTTTTTTTGTTTGATGGATTTATGACAGATTATAGTGAGAAGGGAGACACAAAATCAAGGGCATCCATACTTTGGGGAGGGGGGGGGGGGCGGACAAAGGGGCTCAGCCCTCTCTCCCCACACCCCCTAGCTCTCAGTGAAAGGAAAAGTTATATTGTTAATTGGGTATTTTTCATTCATGTTGTTGTTTGAGTGGGCGAAGGGGACCAAACAGCGAGGTCATCGGTCCCATTTCATTCATGAAAATGGTTTAATCATCAGTGTTACTTGGATTTTTGGCAGGCTTGGAACTGAAACTTTTGTATGACTACTTACAAGTCTGCATTCGCGTTCCAAAATATTAAAAGTACTTCATACCTGCAGGTAAAGGTCCCGCCCTTCTGACTATCGCATGGGCACCCTTGCATAAAATAGAAGATTGTTTGTCTGTCTTACAATATTTGCTTAAATATGCTTAGGTGCTTCTTATTAGCAGTTTGTTGTTACAGTAAACTGATTTATGCAGGTGATGTTAAGTATCCAGACACATGGATGACACAAAAACTGGAATTTAGGGTAGCAGAACAAAAGCAGGAATGCTGAACTCAGCTTTCAAATTTTACATTACCAAAGAATATCGAGGAGTACTATCCTGGCTTATTCTGTTCGCTACTGGAAAGATAGGTATTGTAGATATTAGTGCCAGTGGTGTTGAGGAACAGCTACAATTGTTGAAATTAAAAAAAGCCCGAAGACCTGATGAAGTCCCTGTCAGTTTCTGAGATTCTATACAAAATATGCAAGCCCACCCCTAACCCTTAAGCGTAATATACTGCAAATCCCATCGTCATTGTAATGACCTATCTCAAACAAAATGACCTTTTAACCAGCCAGCATGAATTCCAAAACCACATGTATGTGTCGTGTTTAATCCAACTTGCAAGTTTCTAATGTTCAGCATGTAACGATGTTTACAACTTAATTTGAAATGTGAAAGTAAAATGACTCATTCCATGTCATTACAATATATCATGCAAAATTACTAATTATAACATCCTGAAAGCTAAGGATCAGGGCAACCAGATGGATGTAGTATTTCTTGATTTCCGAAAGCATTTGACTCATTAATACACCAACACTTATTAACAAAAATATATTCATATGGTGATTAAAACAAAATTTGTGATTGTATTTGAGAATTTCTTGGTTTGGAGAACTCAGATTCTTATCTTGGATGAAAGTTGTAGATAGATGTGGAAGTAACTACATGTGTGCTCGGGGAAGAAGTATATTGGACAGGATGATTAATCTGTGTGTTCTCTTTATTGCACAGAGTAAATCATAACGAACAAGTCAATACAAAGACTATCTATCAAAATTCCCTATCAATAATATACAGTCTGCCAAGACTGAGTCGTCTTCCGTTTCTTGTGTCAGCTGCTTGTACAGGAGCTGATTTTGCCAAATCAGCCCCCCCCCCCCTCCCCCCACACTCTTTTAAAAAATAGCCAATTGTTCCAGGACTTGCCAGCTGTTGAAGGTGTTGCCAGTAGCAATGTAGAATTTCCAAAAACCTGCACAATAGTCTGTAGGTTGTCAGCAAAACCATATGTTGCACTGCTGCCACATATCCAGAAATTGGTGACAGACAGCTGATGAGACTACCTTTTGTGGCGGTGTTCGTAGCGACAAACACTTGGCTGCAGAAATGGCTTACGAAGTCACCGCCACACTTTTAATAGTGGGCCGACCGGTCCGCTGGAACAGTGAACAGAAAGATGAAAGCCCAAACACTCATATTAAATAAAAGTCGGTACTTATCTTTTATTAATGAAGATACAGTAACACAGTAGTGAACTCAGTGTCTACAGAAATCTGTCTAGTTCGAGTCGGAGCGGCTAGGTCAGCGTCGGCTGACGACAAACAACAACTCTGCTGCGATGAACACACAACTGACTACCAAGTACACAATTCGGAGGCGAGTATACAACTGAGCGGCGAATGCAGAACTGTCTTAGCGCTCGCGACTCCAGCGCTTAAGAAGCCAGAAGCCAGCGGTGGCGCGCGCAGACTTGCGGCGATTTCCTGTCTCGCTGGCGCTGCTTATGCGGACGGCGTCCGGACTTTGATGCTGCCAACCTTTTGGCAGTGGGCTCGGGTGGCATTACTGGCTAGGACATAACACTACCTAACCTGAAAATTGCACCTCTAATTTGCCGTAAACACTCTTTGCAGTATTAATGACTGTTCCATATTTCTGTAGGCACTGAAAAACCTGCCACAAGTGGGTCACATGCTCATCAAATGTAGGTGAAAATATGAGGATATTATCCATGTAACAGAACCCCGTGGCAACCCCATAGCACTTCATGCATAAAATACTTCCATGTCTGTGCAGTGTTTTTCAATCCAAAAGGTATGGATCTCTACTGCAAAAGCCTAAGAGGCATTATACACCTTCCAGCACTATCAGAATTTGCAAAAATGCTTTTGCACAATAGACCACACTATTAAAGCCAGTCTCGTGATGAACAGGGTAACAATCAGGAATCGTGTGGGCATTAGTGCCCTGTAGTCCCTATGAAATTCTCAGGAACCATCTTTCTTGCACACCATGTGCAGTGGGAATGCCCAAGAATTATCCGATCTAGTTACCCCACCTGCTTTCAACAACCCCTCAAACCCTACTTGTACCATCAGGAGCTTGTCTTGTGGAAGTCCCCCTCGGCTGAGCTGTAATGTTGGCCAGGTAATCTGCAGATATGTTGTGTTGTTGAGTGATCATATTTCCCATCGGTGGTGACCAGAGGTGAGCGCACTGGAAATTCTTGTATATGTGACCAAAAAGAATGCGATCATATACTGTAGTAATGGTTTCTGTCAGCCAAAAAACACTGATATCTGTGGACAGCATCACGTGTGACACACCCAGGTGGTTCCCACATATTTATACAGGATCATTTATCTCCTCATTTACCAGCACAGATAACACAGTTGACAGATTGGCACTGCAGTTCACTGTTATCAAATAGTGGCTCACAAAAGCTGGTGACAAATGAATCTGAGACCAAAAATCCACAACAATGATAGGTTCAAGAACATTTGTGACTTTTGGCATGTAGGTAACAGAAGGGGCTGGTGCACTGGCAAGCTGCATCTCCTAAATGCCTGTGATACCAGCACCATTGGCGAGTAGTCTTCTCAAATATATGCAGATAATCTTTCTGGCATCCTGTCTGCTTATGGCGATTCCACCTACTTTTAATTCTCTCTTCGTTTGTCTCCTTGGTGTTGACGTACTGCGTTGCTACACTGGCTGAAAAATGGGGTTTGTGGATTCTGACACTGACTACTTTAAACGATGTAGCCAACAGATACACAGTGACATTTTACTCTACTTTAATTTCACTGTTCACAACGCCCCAGTAATATACAGTTATATGGCCAGTGCACTATTGTTTAACTTTCAATAAGCCTCATTAATAGTTTTAATAGTTTAGAGGCAAAACTCCACATACTGCTGCAATAGTTTCTTGTTGAACATCTGTGAGCAGTAATACCTAACCACAAAGTTCACTGTTCTTGAAGAATAATTGGGTACATATGGAGCAGACACTGTCACTGTTTCTACACATGGCCTCATTGTTTAACACTTATTCCACAGTTAATTTGAAGCATTGTTGTTGTTCTAACCAGCAAAGGTTACTCATCTGAATCTCAGCTGTGGACCGACTTAGGCTGAATTATTTGTTTAAATCATGAAATTAACAAATATAGTTACGTAAACAATACTTTTGACAAAACTGTTAATTACTTTGGAATTAATGAAGGGCTGGTTTTGCTAACATGTTTTTTAATAGAGCTAAATAGATACTTAAAGATTACTAGTACTTCGTCTTCCAAATGTTTACAATTATTACAGAATTTATACTTGTTTATATGTCAACAATAGAATTTAAGCTACGAAACAATTACTGATTTCACCCTATAATAAAGGATGCTAACCTAAAATAACCAAAATAAATTAAAAAATCAAATACATATGTAAAACTAAACACAAAATTAGATCTGTTGTTATAATCTTTAAAACTGAGGGTCAACCTTTCTCTGTTATGAAAATGCAGATTATATTCATGTATGTTAATGGTAATTAGTTAAAATTGAAAAAACAAATTAAAAGAGCCAGAGGTCAAAACAAGAGGGGAATTAAAATTATCCCAGCTTGCTTTGTCACATGCTGCTCAGGAGTGTGCTCATACTGGGGTTGAAAATGCACTGCTGTGACAATAACTTGCAGGTTCAGGTTCACAATTTGGTCCTCTTAACTGTTCCAACCACTGCTCTTGTGTTGGTGCATCTGCACTTATCATATGTGTTGGGATGCTAGTGGTGGCACTTGCTGCTTCAGCATGCATTCCTTGACCATTGTCTGTTGTACTCTCAATTTAAGCACTTACCTTAACATCAGGCAAGATGTTCACTGCTGCATCAACCTTCTCTACCAACGCCTGCAACGACAAATCATGATGGTTGCCATGACTGTGCAGATACTAACTGGTAACGTACAAAGCCATGTGAATCCATCATGACTATAAAGGCAGCAGAGCAGGGCTACCTAAAGCACATAAAGCTTGCACCTTTTGAGATGGGGGATCTATTGCCTAACTGCTCGCCATTAAAACCTTTCTGCAGCCAAAGCTCTGGTGACAATGTGTAGCGTTGTTTGAGCGCCTCCTGTAGTGATTTGTAACAATGGTGTAGTACATCTTCTATGAATTCTTCTATCACTGCTCCTTCCAAATGTGCAAACATGCTTCCATACTTGTCATTGTTGGGGCTCACCCAAATTGTTGGAAGGTGCACACTACATGCATTAATCACATAATGGACGATGAGGCTAGAATGGCGGACATTTGACATAACCAAAATGAGTCGTAGAATACACATCTTGCCAATTTATGTTAGTGACTGTACGATGTGGCAAAGCTGGAGACAAGGATTTTTCCATTTTAAATGTAGTCTCTGGTGATTGCAATGTTCAGTTCTGAATATCCTCTTCAAGTAATTGCATGATGCTCACCACCATGGGCATTTTGTTGAAAAGAAGTAAGTCCCATATAAAACTGCAGCCAGAGTGATTAATTAATATATTCTTTTTGTTGCACACACCAACTTGTAACAAGTAAATATAAAGAATGTCAAACAAAACTCTCTGTGGATAATAAAGAGTCTCTGCCAAATTAGCGATTCATCTTCTCTCGCTTGTGTCACCTAGTTGCACAGGAATTGATGTCACCATATGTGTATATTCAGAGGGAAAAAGCTAGTCTGCTCTGTGTTCACAAAGGGATGACTGAGGGCTCCCTAGTTCTGGATACAGAATTCGGTCAACTTCAGCTGCTCATATGTTGTGTCCGCCCACTGCAGGCCTCGGTGATCTAATACAGAACCGTGCAAAGTGATTGTTGTGTAACAAATTGATAAATCTCTTGATGATTGTTGAAGCGGTTCCTAGCCCATCACAGGCACCGCCAAATACTCTTTCCACTCCTTGTAAAAGGTCTAGGGTAAGGAGAGCAAAAATGAAGAGCTTGAGTCCGGGCCCTTAGGGCATTAATTGATGTGTGAGTGCAAGTGTAATGCCAACATTGCGTTGCATAAATGCGGCTTGCTCTCTCCATACCGCCCCTCACTTATTAGAAGCTAATGTTTGGGAGTCCGTGGGCAGAGTGTGCTGCCTCTGCTCTCCTCACTGGCCTCAGAATTCATTCATTTTCTTGTGAATGAACCCTGCTTTGTACGTTAGCCACTCTGTCGTCCTGGATGTGTGGCACTGACCACTTTTCCATTGTGGTGTGGGTTGGCACCTTCGTGATGCCATTTTGTGGCACGTCACTGGTCAGTGCGCAGTCGATCCTTTAGGATGCCACAAAAAGCTTATATTGTTGAAAATGGTATTTATGTGTTTCTGGTTTCCCAGCCAACATATTTGCATATGGTAAAGGAATATATATGTTCTATCAAATTTATATGATTATAGTGAAGTGGTATTATGGAAAACAAACAACAGGGTGTCTAGGCAAACTTACAAGAAGCTGGAGGGAGGAGTGTGATGTGTCATGTCAGTTCCTTAGTTAATGTACATATGACTTTTTATCGGTTTGTAACAACTGCTTTCCCAAGAAACAATAAAGTATTCCACTAGTAACACATCCAAAAGCTCCTGGATGACCAAAGAAATCAAAATATCCCATGCAAGGAAAAGGCAGTTGTCGTCGTCGTCGTCGTCGTCTTCAGTCCAGAGACTGGTTTGATGGAGCTCTCCATGCTACTCTATCGTGTGCAAGCTTCTTCATCTCTGAGTAACTATTGTAACCTACATCCTTCTGAATCTGCTTAGTATATTCATCACTTGGTCTCCCTCTATGCTTCCCTCCGATACTAAATTGATGATCCCTTGATGCCTCAGAACATGTCCTACCAACCTATCCCTTCTTCTAGTCAAGTTGTGCCACAAATTCCTCTTCTCATCAATTCTATTCAGTACCTCCTCATTAGTTATGTAATCTATCCAACCAATCTTCATCATTCTTCTGTAGCACCGCATTTGGAAAGCTTCTATTCTCTTCTTGTCTAAACTATTCATCATCCATGTTTCACTTCCATACATGGCTACACTCCATACAAATACTTTCAGAAACGACTTCCTGACACTTAAATCTATACTCGATGTTAACAAATTTCTCTTCTTCAGAAACGCTTTCCTTCCCATTGCCAGTCTGCATTTTATATCCTCTCTACTTCGACCATCATCAGTTATTTTGCTCCCCAAATAGCAAAACTCCTTTACTACTTTAATTGTCTCATTTCCTAATCAAATTCCCTCAGCATCACCCGACTTAATTCGACTACATTCCATCATCCTCGTTTTGCTTTTGTTGATGTTCATCTTATATCCTCCTTTCAAGATGCTGTCCATTCCATTCCATTCAACTGCTCTTCCAGGTCATTTGCCATGTCTGATAGAATTACAATGTCATTGGCAAACCTGAACATTTTTATTTCTTCACCACGGATTTTAATTTCCACTCCAAATTTTTCTCTTGTTTCCTTTACTGCTTGCTTGATTTACAGATTGAATAACATCGGGGATAGGTCTGTCTCACTCCCTTCCTAATCACTGCTTCCCTTTCATGCCCCTTTACTCTTTATAATTGCCATCTGGTTTCTCTAGAAATTGTTAATAGCCCTTTATGCCCTGTATTTGGCCCCTACCACCTTCAGAATTTGAAAGAAAGTATTCCAGTCAACATTGTCAAAAGCTTTCTCTAAGTCTACAAATGCTAGAAACATAGGTTTGCCTTTCCTTAATCAATCTTGCAAGATAAGTTGTAAGGTCAGTATTGTCTCACATGTTCCAACATTTCTACAGAATCCAAACTGATCTTCCCCGAAGTTAGCTTCTATCAGTTTTTCTATTCATCTGTAATGAATTCGAATTAGTATTTTACAGTCATGACTTATGAAAACGATAGATCAGTAATTTTCGTACCTGTCAACACCTGCTTTCTTTGGAATTGCAGTTATTATATTCTTCTTGAAGTCTGAGGGTGTTTCACCTGTCTCATATATCTTGCTCATGAGATAGAAGAGTTTTGTCATGGCTGGCTTTCCCAAGGCTGTCAGTAGTTCTAATGGAATTTTATCTACTCCTGAGGCCTGGTTTTGACTTACGTCTTTCAGTGCTCTGTCAAATTCTACATCCAGTATCATATCTCCTATTTCATCCTCATCTACATCCTCTTCCATTTCTGTAATATTGTCCTCAAGTACATCGCCCTTGTATAGACCCTCTGTATACTTCTTCCACCTTTCTGCTTTCTCTTCTTTGCTTAGAACTGGGTTTCCATCTGAGCTCTTCATATTCATACAGGTGGTTCTCTTTTTTCTGAAGGTCTCTTTAATTTTCCTGTAGGCAGTATCTATCTTACCCCTAGTTAGATAAGCCTCTACATCTTTACATTTGTCCTCTAGCCATCCCCGCTTCATGATTTTTTTTTTACTTCCTGTCAATCTCATTTTTGAGAGCTTTGTATTCCTTTTTGCCTACCTTATTTACTGTGTTTTTATATTTTCTCCTTTCATCAATTACATTCAATATCTCCTGTGTTACACAAGGACTTCTACTAGCCTCGTCTTTTTACCTACTTGATCCTGTGCTGCATCACTATTTCACCTATCAAAGCTACCCATTCTTCTTCTATTGTATTTCTTTCCCCTGTTCTTGTCAATTGTTCCCTAATGCTCTCTCTGAATCTCTCTACAACCTCTGGGTCTTTCAGTTTATCCAGGTGCCATCTCCTTCAAATCCCACCTTTTTGCAGCTTCTTCAGTTTTAATATACAGTTCTTAACCAATAAATTGTGGTCAGAGTCCACATCTGCCCCCGGAAATGTCTTACAATTTAAAATCTGTCTTGCCATTATATAACATATCTAAAACCTTCCAGCATCTCCAGTTCTTTTCCACATATGCAACCTTCTTTAACGATTGTTAAACCAAGTGTTAGCTATGATTAAGTTGTGCTCTGTGCAAAATGTCACCAGGCAGCTTCTTCTTTCATTCCTTACCCCCATTCCACATTCACCCATTACTTTTCCTTCTCTGTCTTTTCCTACTGTCGAATTCCAGTCCCCCATGACTATTTAATTTTTGTCTCCCTTCACTTCTTAATAATTTCTTTTTTTGCATCATACATTTCTTCAATCTCATCATCATCTGTGGAGCTGGTTGGCATATGAACTTGTACTACTGTGGTAGACATAAGCTTCATGTCTATCTTGGCTACAATAAGGCGTTCTCTATGCTGTTCATAGTAGCTGACACGTGCTGCTATTTTTTTTATTCATTATTAAACCTACTCCTGCATTACCCCTATTTGATTTTGTATTTGTCTGAGGACTTGTATTATTGAAGAAAATAGCAAAGTAATAAATGAACATAGTGCGGCAGCCAATGTTTTTAATAATCGCTTCTCTCAGTAGCTTTTAAGATAGGTGTGGATAATTCAAGGAACATAGCAATAAATTACATGCAATAAGCAATGCTGCACACATACATTCAAATTACAGTTATGGCATGCTCTGCAAAAGAAATAAAGAATGTAATAAACTCCTTCAAAACCAAAGACACACTCTAAAATCCTTCTCTTCACAAATATGCAATGTATTCAACATATGCAATACAGCAAAGCGTAGGGAATAATTATGGAAAAACAGGTCAGACCACTTTGTAAGAAAGGTAGTAAGACAGATATTAATAGTTACTGACTGGTCCTGTTGCTTCCATCCTCCTCAGAGACACTGGAAAAGATTGTGTGCCCAACAACCATAACACATCTCTCTCAAAGTAAGATACTTAGCCTCGGTTTGTGTTTGAAAAGGCCTATTTTTCAAGTCATGAGTCAGATTATAAAGAATTTAAATTATAAAATATTGTCTACTTCTATTTCCTGTGGCATGTCAGAGGCATTTTATTGTGCAATTCAGTTTTCTCATAGAGAAGCCCAAATATTGTGCAATGAGAAATTTTGCTGTTAACTGGCTTTGATCCTGTCTAAATAAAAGGATGATGCTGGATGTTGCATTAAGCAACACAGGGAAGAGTTTACAATGAAACAGTGTCTTCAGAATCGGGAATAATTACTATTGGTGCACCATATAACTGTCTGCCCTATAGAATGTTCCAGTTGATCACGCAGGCTTCAGACCAGGGCAAATTGATGTGATCAAGCATTGTGTCTTACATCCTTCATAGAGGCAGAATTCAAATGAAGCTGTAAAACTCTCCAAGCTGTTGATTTCACCACTGCCTTCAACACTTTGTGTGTGTGTGTGTGTGTGTGTGTGTGTGTGTGTGTGTGTGTGTGTGTAGGGGGGGGGGGGGTGAGTTCTAATTTATAAATTTCTTCATATTGTTTCCTGCAGAACAATGGCACAACTTGTTAACAACATACTAGATGATCAGCAGTTCCAGGTAACAATTGGAAGCAAGATAAGCAAGGAGAAGGCAACTCAACAATGGATTGCTCCAAGGATCAGTTCTCTTGGTATTTCTGTTAAAGTTGTACCTATCTGCCACTTCATCCATAAAATTCTGCTATGCCCCCTACCTGGCTCTTGCTGTACAACACAAGGAACTGCAGCAGGCAGAAAAGATGCTGACCAAAGACTTGTCTATGCTGGAGATGAATTTTAAAATCTGGAGACTTTAAACCAGTGTGAACAAAACAGAGGATCCATGCTTCCATTTGAATAATCATCTGGTGTATGTGAAACTGGAAGTAAGTCTCAGTGGCATGGTTCCTCATCACAGTTGAAACCTAAAGTATGTAGTTGTCATCTTGGACTGAGCATGGTACTTCAAGCAGCACCCTCTGAACCTAGCTCATAAACGGAAAACTAATTACAACATCCCCCATAAACTACATGGAACACAACAACCACTGTGTATTCTTCAGTCTTGTCTTTGAGGTACTCAGGTGCTGCATATTATGCACATGTTTGGCAGGATAGCCATTGTGCAACGCTTGTTGACTTTCAACTGAATACCATCATGGACATAATATCTAATGCTATCATATCTATCCCAGTTCATTGACTCCTGTTGTAAACTGTTATTATACCATCTGATCTGTACAGATCTACTGCTTTTATGAGGAATTCAACAAGATCTCCAGCAATCCTAATCTGCCACTTTAATGCATTGGAGATGTACGATGTAGCTGCTATGTTGCATGGATTATATTCCAAAAAGAGTAATGATGCAGTACCTACTGAAGATACTGTATGATGCTTGTAAAAAACAAAAAAAAAAAAAAAAAAAAAAACAAAAAAAAAAACAGATGACAGACTTGTCACTTGTACTGGATGGAAAAGGAATACAGCCAACAGTGTATGTTACTTCCTTTGGGCCTTTCCATTCCCCCTGTTGCCCTAAGCTGTGCCTCACAAGGTCACTTGCAGTGCAAAGGGTGTAGGTTATTGTCTGCACAAGCTTTGTATTTATTTTCAAGATGACCACACAGTGCAGTACTGAAAATAGTAAACTGCTAGCTAAGGATCTAATTGCCTAGAAGGTGGGGGGAGGAGTGAACTTTCATTTCACAGATGTGGTGATTTAATGTTTATAAAATGGAAAGACACTAGGTATGTATTTCTTTTCATGACAAAATGCAAAATGACTGCTTCGAATGTCAATGTCAGAACAAAATTAGGAATGATAAAGCAGATGAAACCTGCCTGTCTTGGATAATAATAAAATCAGGTTTGATGTGGGTCACAGCAACTATATAGTTGAATTCTTTTATCTTGGCGGCTCGCGCATGCCCGCCCAGACGCGGGAGATTGCTGCGTTGCCAGTTGCACACGACGCATGCGCCAAGAGAAGCAGCGCCATAGTATAGCATAGTTCGCAAGCTTAGGTTTAGGGGGGAGCCCGCAGTTCATGTAATAAAGCCTCCACGGCCACATTAACGCTATCGCTGCTACAAAGACGTGCACCCTGCATTCCACGCTGTGCGCGATTTTGTCACTGCACTGCTCGCCTGTGTAGACACATGGTGTTCCGGCTGCTTTGACACTCTTATCATTCGATTTCACAAAAACTATTTGGCCCAAAAAATGAGATTTTTACACATCTTCTTGACTGATACCTTCCCCCCATAAGTGACTTAATTTTGTTTCGATGTTCAACGCAGTTATTATGCAACATTAAATATAGTAAACCTTCGCACGAAATTTTGAAGAGTTTGCAGAGGTAAAAGTCCATAGAGTATACTTTCCATATGGTCGATTTTAGTTGCCACAATGTTGAGAATGAAATGTGGACAAGATACCTAAATTTCATATAAAATTTACTGTATAACAATATCTCATTTAATTTAATTACCACATAGGTGTCATATGTAATATTAAGAAATATTCCGTCTTTCGCGACTGTAACAAAAGTTTTATTTACACCGGGCACATTTGGCTTTATTTTAAAGCACTTCAATCAATCAAAAGGAAGTAGACAAAATAAATTAAACAAAACTGTGGACTTACAGAAACATTGGGACTTGAATATACCGTCTATCAGTGAAGTGGTCTGAGCTATGTCAAATATAATTTTTGTGTGTGGCACACACAAACAACATTTATTTGCTAAAACACTGATCAGCCGACACGAACGTTGAATATTGTATTACCGCAGCACAAAACTACGAAAGGTGACTTGGCAATGGAGGAGACAAAATATTGTCAACTGAAGATGCTTCAAAAGAGAGACACGCATCTGGTCTAAATAAGTCGCTTTATTACAGTTGCAGAAGAGGAATATATTTCATTACCATTGGTAAAACTGCGACTGTGGAACAAATACAAGAAAGAGAACATGAGTACCATTGTGTATGTGCCATACCTTTCATTGACTGAAGTGCTATAAAATAAAACCAAACGCGCCCGGTGTAAATAAAACTTTTATTACAGTCACGAAAGACGGAATATTTCTTAATATTACATACGACACCTATGTGGTACTTAAATTAAATGAGATTTTAGGTATCTTGTCCACATTTCATTCTCAACATTGTGGCAACTAAAATCGACCATACGGAAAGTATGCTCTATGGACTTCTACCTCTGCAAACTCTTCAAAATTTCGTGGAATGGTTTACTACTTTTAATGCTGCACAATAACTGCGTTGACCATCGAAACAAAATTAAGTCATTTATGAGGGGAAGGTATCAGTCACGAAGATGTGTAAAAATCAGATTTTTGTGAAATCGAATGATAAAGTGTGTCAAAGCAGTCGAAACACCATGTGTCTGCACAGGCGAGCAGTGCAGTGATGACAAAATCGCGCACAGCGCGGAATGCGGGGAGCACGTGTCTGCAGCAGCGAAAGGGTTAATGAAGAGACAAAGCACTAGAAATTTAAAAAAATTGCTTTCAAACGAATAAAATTCGTGAAGTAAGACACTTCGATATTATTTGAAATAAAGAAAATATTAAGCACTGCACAAGGCTTGAACTCTTAACCTTTCGCTTACTAGCCCAACGCCTTAACCGTTACGCTAATGCAGCTCGTACCAAAATGTAACTCCATGAGGTGTCTAACAGGTCATGCAAAATACTGACAAACACTGTTGGTATGCCTATGAATTACTCACACTTCGTCGAAGTACAATAGGAAATAAACAATTACCACTGTTCTTTATTGCGGAAAAGCGGTTCGTGAGATTGATACAAACACCTTTCCTTGCTATCGCGTGAATTAGGAGTCTTATTGCTTGTTTTGTTTAATTAATTAACAGAATATGAAGCAATTGGTATAAAGAATGCTTTTTCCAAAGTTTCTATAAAAGGAAGTCTGCTACCAAGACATTGCTTTTGTTCTATTACTTTATTTATGACTGAACATTTCTAAAACTGAAGACACTCGTCCGTACTCTGCTCTGCAGTCGAGATCTGGCAGCATCGTTCTCTGTTCATTGGCTGACTGTGTTTTGTGACGTCAGATGCGTAGAACGAACCTAAACTCGGCCGCCAACATAAATGACGCACACTTTAGCTACCAGCTACTGGGGTACTAGTCTTTTGACAGGAAGCGAGTGAAGTGGTAAAAGAAAGCTTTTATTCATGTTTTCATCATGATTATTATATATAAACAGTTGAGGCATATTAGCATTCATCTTGTTGAATTTGCTTGACTTTGATGAGCAAAGGAGGCTAGGTTGAATAAACGTCCATTCAAAATAATTCACCTGTAAACAGACTCAATGGAAGACATTTGATTCCAACTACAGAAATGTCAAGATGGCATCAGAGGAGCCAAAAGGTTTGTGCATAACAAATCAGAATGACATCTGGGAAAGTGGCAAGAAAGCATACCAGGTACATTGTGAAGAATATAATGTAGAACTTAATTTTCCAAAAGGCTTCAAAATTTTTCGTACTAAGGCAAGTGTAACTAAGTAATTTTTAATAAAAAACTGCATTCTCAAGCAGTTTTATTTTTAGTGCTAACAACTAATAATTATATCTCCATTTAGAAAATAAGAAAATTGATTTGTTGTTGTAAAAACAACACATTTTCATTTCAGTATAAGAAAAAATTATCACTCAGGGTTGCCACAAGTTCTGGAAATCAGGGAATTTCAAACACCTTCCTACCATTCCCCTCAGGCTGCAGTCTGCCGCCAGCCTAGCAGCTGCTGACAAGAGGCAGGGAGGCATGAGGAGTGGTTTGTTTGGATCTGATTCTCAAAGACTGGTGATGCAGGGGCCGGAGACAGCAGTCATGTGCACAAGCTATGTCTGAGTGGTTATGTGAAAGTGTATGTGCTCTCATTTTCTGACAAAGTCTATGGACGAAAATTTAGTTGTGATAGTGTGATTCTTATTCCTATGTGCCTGTCTGTGGCTCAGTGATCATCTTCACTGTGAGTTGTTACTTATCCCCATAGAATTGATTCTCAGAATATTTGCGCAAGTTATCTGTTGCATGGATTGATCACCATGATCTCATTTTCTCAACTTGATGTCTATGACACGTGAATAGCTGACTGCACAAGTGGACTTCAATGATGGGCCAAAACTGCATGCCATTTCTATTGATATCTCTACTGGATCGGGCCTGCCGATCAGAAGCCCATTGTTCCCTCTAAATATGCAAGCTCTGCCCGTCGTGTCTAGTCCCATTGACCTGCCCGCAGGCTGGGTCTGTTGGTGTGTGGTATATTGCGGCAGATTTTTCATGGTTTATCCGTGGACCCAGGACTGTAGTGCTCCTCGGCAGGCCAGAGACCACAGGCGATGGATTTCAAGAATTGCGACTGTCTCACCACAAATACAGTGTGGTGTTTTATAGAGATTTTATTTATTCTAGTACATTTTGGCACTTCAAAAGTAGTTCATATATTAGAAAATATGGATGATAAGCAGAAGAAAATTGTGGCAGTCACTGGCGGTTTGTATACCATGGACTTGTGTATTTCTCAAAAGAAAAATCACACAGTACCTGTAAAATGAAATGATCGCATGGCATTGATGGGGAGGCCCTATCCAGGGAAGTTTGGCCACTGGGTTGCAAGTCTTCGTTCAGGTGATGCCACATTTGGTGACTTGCATGTTAGTGATCATGAAGTGATGCTGAGGACAACACATCACCCAGCCCACAAGTGGAGAAAATCTCCAACCTGGTTAAGAATCAAACCCGGGCCCATTGCATGTTAGGCAAACACATTACCACTCAGCTAAGTGGATGGACATACAATACCTGTGAAATAATAGATATAAGACAGTGAGTAATAACTGACAATGATAGGCATAGTACAATGAACATTTTATTGGCAATCACGTATAGCATTGGTTTATACAACTCTTCCCCACCTTATACACTTCTTTCAAGAGGCCTACTTTTTTTAGATTATTTGTGAAATATGTGAAGGTATTTTAAATATATCTTGCAACTCCAAGGAAATGAGTATTTTTGTCACCAAATTTGTTTCGTTTTATTGAAATAAAATAACATCAGTTGTCTTAATGAAACACACGTACCATTGGGCTTGCTTTCTCCATCTAAAAACACATCATTACAGAAGATGTTGATGTTAGTACTTAAGATTTTTGGTAACACATTTAGAAATACGCAAGTCCCTACATTTTCTTGTCAATCTAAGTCTTCATCCACACTTGAAATCTCAAAATTTGTCAGGAAAAATGCTAAAAGTTGTCTGGAAATCAGGGAAATATCAGGGAATTTGCCACCAAATGTTGATTGAGATTGCCACCAAATTATAACTCCTAAGGATAAGTATGTTCCGAGAAAAATTGTGGGGCATTATATACTGAACAAGTCTTATAAATTACAAAAATAATATCAAGGGATCAGTTGACAGGATACATCATGAAGCATCAAAGAATAGTCAGTTTTGTAATGGAGAGTAGTGAGTGAACGAGTGTGTGTGTGTGTGTGTGTGTGTGTGTGTGTGTGTGTGTGTGTGTGTGTGTGGTAGGTGGGTGGGTGCGCACGCGTGCAGGCACAGATATTGGGGAAGATGGGGGAGTAGTGGGAGACCAATGGTTGACTACAGGAAGCAGGTTCAGTAGTAATGCAGAGATTAAGAGGCTTGTACAATATTGACTAGTCTGGAGAACTGCATCAAACTAGCCTCTGGACTGCAGACCACAACAAAAACACGAAAGTTATATTATCAGATTTGTTTTTGTTGCTATGTTAGTGTTGCTGCTGTCATTTTAATTGTTAGTTATGTTCAGGAATTTCATATAGTTCCTAAAACCTTACATGTAGAATTTGCAACCCCTGTCTCTGCTGCTCCAAGCTTTGAAACCATCAGTCACATGACAGATGTAATAAGACCAAGTTCCTGTCATTACACATTATGTAAAATGGGACAGACAGTTATCTTTTCTCTCTCAATCATGGCAAGAATAAGGTAGTGATTTTAGCAGCTGAGTGACCTACTGTACTAGAGTAATGTATGTAGCATTGCTATCAACGTAAATTCTTCAGAATTCTAAGTATTAATGCAGTTTTCATCCTTTTAATGTTTGATCATATGAAAAGTGCAATAAACACTGTTTCAAATATTGTGTGTTTACAATTCATCTTGTATATACTATTTACAAGTGCTAAAATTACCTCTTCAGGAGTAAATTCCCCTTTTATGCTACAGGGTGCATCATCTACTTTACTGTTCACATGAGACTAGAAGACAAAATATCAGTTTGGTAATTAGTATGTTGTTTTCAGACATTCCTTAAAAATACATGTAGAAGGTTAAAAAATCTAAGCAAGTGAAAATTACACTGTTGCTTCAAAACATTCATCAGTTTGTAGTCATACTGATAAAGCTACAGATAAAATTTCTTCAATTTCACTGTTCAGTGTGCGGGCTTTCAAACAAATGTGAAATGTAGTGATGAGGTGGTCCTCAACTACCTACCCACCAACTCAAAGTTGAAATATTAGAAGTTTTGTGTGGTTTCATTGTCTAGGGGCTGTGATACATAGTTGTCATATTACAGGCCAAATACTCCTGAGTCTACAGTATATGATAAGAATCCACACATGAATCGAATGGTCGAAGTTTTCTATCACTTGGCAATTGCGAATAATGAATGTAACCTATAAATTTATAAATGAAAGATTGCAATTAAACAAAATTTGCAGGTACTATCTTATTGGTGTCAATGGTCCAGCAATTAAATAAAATGAAAGTTGAATAACAGGGAAACAAATGATCCCTACTGCACATAATTAGCTATGAACAACAACATAGCTCACGAGATTTTCACTTCTAAACGCGCACTACGTCTTCACTGTAGAAACCACGGAAATCTCACAAGTGCACAAGTCAGCACTCCGAAGTATTTCTATGTGCCGCGACCACGCGCAAACTGCTCCACTCCAAGTCTTTCCCACCACTGTCGTGTCCAGCACCTCCTCTGTCCTGTGCCATACTCTACAGAACTGCCTCGTGTCCTCTCCGGAAACGATTCTCCTCCCCAACCTCCATACGGCTCTGTTAGTAACAAGTGCTGTGATTGGCTAGAGCGCTCCCTCCATGTCTGCAAGCCAATGTATCCACACAAACATAATGAAACACATTTAAAATACTGGATTACAAATTAAATAAATATTCCTACCGCTGGACCATAAACATGCTCTAACACACATTATTAAATACATAAACAAATTAAATGAACACACATCAAAGGAATAGCAACAAAAGGTAAGCCAGTAGCCTAACGTCTCTGTGCTTTTTAAAACACAGTAAATATTTAACCAATTTCTTCATGAATAGTGTATATCGGATATAAACAAAGACATAGATGAATAAATATATTTATAAGCATCCTGCTACCGTTTTTTCGTGTAACTGTGAAGTACTTATGGCCTGACGCGATCGACAGTAATCGGCCACTTTGACCTCCAATAATTCATGTACTACTCAGGTTACATGCCAGTAATTCATACCAATTTAGTTTTACATTAATAGCTTTCTAAAGACACGGCGATTGACAAAATTGGATGAAGCATTTATATTTTGGAAATTCATTTTTGGGTGTTACTTGTATAATTTACCGTCAGATACTAAAGTTTAAACTAATAAAGATATTGAAGAAAATCTGATTACACCATCAGAATCGTCGTGCAAATAATAGTAATGTACATGTTTCTTTTTCAGGTATCATGATTCATCTGGCTACTGTTAATTTCTGTATGAACTGTGAAGTGTCTGCCATTGAGGTTTCACAAAGACCACCATCTTTAGCCCTCCCGGCGCACAGCGTCATCGAGGAATTCCCAGCCACGTGCTCAATGGACTACACGCTGGGGCTCCCCTCATGCTCAGCTAATGTTCGGCACCACGTGGTTGCTGCCAGGCCGCGGCTTTGACGAGCATCCTGTGCGGCCGCCCCAACTCTGAACATATAATATTTCCAGAGTGCCACAACTCGTCCGTTACCTTACAAATGTACATTGCATATTTCTATAAACGGCTGTTTTCTTTTTCTCTGTGTGTGTTAAATGCAAAGAAAAATTGGAACGTGAAGGTGCAGCAACTGACTCAAAAGCTTCAGTGTGAAAATAGTCAGCCGTAAAACGTTTACTACATAGGTCGATGTGGTCACTTTCCTTAAAATATTCCCCTTTCAAAGCAAAGGCCAAACATTCCTTTATACTGCATAACTGGAAAATTTTACAAGCACTGATGATTAAGTTAAAAGATGTTATGTAGTTCATACAACAAATATGGGAAAAAAGAAGAAAAATCATATTTCATACATTTCTGCATGTACTTTTATGAGACACATATAATATATGATCAAAAATATCTGGACACCTGGCTGAAAATGACTTACAAGCTCGTTGCACCCTCCAACGGTAATGCTGGAATATGATATGATGTTGGCCCACCCTTAGCCTTGATGACAGCTTCCACTCTCACAGGCTTGCATTCAATCAGGTGTTGGAAGGTTTCTTAGGGAATGACAGCCAATTCTTCACGGAGTGCCGCACTGAGGAGAGTTATTGGTGTCAGTCGATGAGATCGGCCACAAAGTCAGTCTTCCAAAACATCCCAAAGGGGTTCTATAGGATTCAGGCTAGGACTCTGTGCAGGCCAGTCCATTAGAGGGATGTTATTGTCATGTAACCACTCCCTCCACAGGCCGTACATTATGAACAAGTGCTCAATCATGTTGAAAGATGCAATCACCATCCCCGAATTACTCTTCAACAGTGGGAAGCAAGGAGGAGCTTAAAATATCATTGTAAATCTGTGCTGTGATAGTGCCATGCAAACCAACAAGGGGTGCTGATGTGGTTCACTGGGTATTCGCCATACCCACACCCTGCCATCAGATCACCACATTGTGTACCGTGATTCATCACTCCACAAAGTTTTTCCACTGTTCAGTCATCTAATGTTTACGCCCCTTACACTAAGTGAGGCATCGTTTGGCATTTACCGACGTGATGTGTGGCTTATGAGCAGCCGCTCGACCATGAAATCCAAGTTTTCTCACCTCCCACGTAACTGTTACAGTACTCGCAGTGGATCCTGATGCAGTTTGAAACTCCTGCATGATGGGCTGGATAGATGTCTGCCTACTACACATTACGACCCTCTTCAACTGTCAGTGGTCTCTGTCAATCAACAGATGAGGTCGGCCTGTAGGCTTTTGTGTTATGTGTGTCTCTTCACATTTCCACTTCACTATCATGTCAGAAACAGTGGACCTATGGATGTTAAGGAGTGTGGAAATCTTGCGTACAGACCTATGACACAGGTGACACCCAGTCACCTGACCACGTTTGAAGTCTGTGTGTTCCCCGGAGTGCCCCATTCTGCTCTCTCACGATGTCTAATGACTACTGAGGTCGGTGATATGGAGTACCTGGCAATGGGTGGCAGCACAATGCATCTAATATGAAAAACTTATGTTTTTGAGGATGTCCAGATACTTTTGATCACATAGTGTACATAATGACACTGATGCATATATTCATAACATTTATGCATAAATAAATACTATTAAAGACCATTTGCATCTGCTGGCAACAATATCACTTGCAATTCCAAGACCTGATGTCGGAAAGTATGTTAGAAAGTGTTGGTATTTTTTTAAATCACTTTAGTTATGAAACAAACTAAATGCTACCAATTTTTAAATATTTTTCTGTGCAATAAAATGCAGCACAAAATCTGAACATCTAATAAAAACAAAATTGATTGAAAATAGTAGAATGAAGAAAAATTTAATATCTGTTCTCTGGTACCCTCGCGCCGTAAGCTGTGGCAGCGCGCACTTCCTTGCCCGCATTTAGAGTGAGGGCGCCACAGTGGAACAAGTGGTTCCAGCGGTCAATAGCAGCGTCCCTGATCAAGTGCTTAAGCACCTGCCTGTCGCTCAGCCTGCCAGTCTAACCTCGCGTGTGTCTCAGGACATATCGCCTCGCATTAGACAGCGTATTGACTTTTGTGTTTTCTTTACGAGTGGGCATGGTTGTCTTCTTTGGTTCGTGACTCTGTTGTCTGTTCTTGTTGTGTCGTAAGGTCCTTCGTTGGTCGTGTCCGTCCTCACTCATTGTGGTGTTGTTCACGGGCCGCGTTTCCGTCACTACCACCCTGCGACCGTTCCGGTCGCCGTTACAACATATTCCATTATGTACAACCAGTATTCAGATGTCTGCTGAGAAGTATGTTAGTTTCTATATAATGATGTAATTTTCTGACAAGAAGTAGTAAAAGGATGGTCGGACATCTGTTAAGACATCCAACAAATAAAGAGGACGTAAGTTGCTTGTACTGTTCTGGGATGAAGAGGTTACCACAACAGAGGAATTCATGGCAAGCCTCATCAAACCAGCCAGAAAACTGATGGTGTTAATTTCTGTGTATGACATGGCATATTGTATGACTGTGTCAGTTGGACACAAATGTCTGACTCAATATAAATTTAATAAGAAACTGCATAAAGATAGCAAAGCACACAATTCCCACCAGTCTAGTGGTGTCATAAACACATGCTTGAATTCACCTTTCAGTAGTGGCCGCTGACTTTGTCACATGTTCATTAAATCTATATTTTCCATTGGAATGTCATCCGTGTTGGAGACATTTCTTGTGTGTGAGATGTAAAGAGTTTCTCTACTGTAGATGCTTTTTCTCAGATGTCAATTTTAGAAATATATTTCCAACTTGATGCGACTAATTCTCATACACAATGGAGACATTTGTCTCATTAATAAGCTGAACTGTAAGGTGCATCAAATTGATGGACTTATCCTCATAACATTTATTCCACCTTTCAATCTACCAAACTTGCATTTGAGTATGAATTAACAACATATGTAATATTTTTATTGTTCAGTAACTCTAAAATTAAATTTTTGTGTCTTGTAGGATGGTTCGAGCTTGGTTCATGGACACTTCTGATGCAGACCAACGGCTGGAGCATCATAGAGATCCTCCTCAGTTCATAGACCTTGATGAGTTGTACAAGACTACTGGTGTTGAATATTTTAAGGTGAGTGCAGAATTGCTGTCTATTGCAAGCATTGCAAGCTTCACTTGATGTGTGACAAGTACAGTAATACCATTTTACTGCAACAAACACTACTGTATTGCATATCAAGAAGCATTATGAAGAGTATGACGTCTGGATATACTGTGCCATTCACCTCAAGTTAAAATAAAGTAGGGCATAGTTTATGGCTTGGTGATTTAATACTTGTATCTTTAGTGCCCAGATTTATTGTTCATCTGTTTCTAAAGTGGAGCTGTGCTTCATCAGTCATTAAAACTGTATCAACTTTTGCATTGTTGTTGTTAGGAGATGGCAGTCAACACTATATGTATACTAAATATTTCTGTTTATCCTATTCCTTCTGGTCCTGTGTACTGCAAATACGGTATGGGATAGAGGAACTCCATGTATTGCTTTGGACTTATGTATGAAACTGTTAATTGCTCTGATTCCTTTCATGAAGATTTTTGGAGATTACTGCAGTGTAAACTCAAATTGTGAAGATCTGCTTACCTGTAGTTTGATATTGCCCTCAGTTTTGGCGATACTTGGTATAGTAACTGGAATTGTGGCACAGTCAGGAGATGCTGGCGGACTGGCCAAGAGCTTTGGTTGTGAGTTGTCGAAAGCCATGAACAACAAGATCAGTGGCGGACAACAAGACAGCGTGACAGAACAAAAAGTCCAGAGTGGAAACCAAATTGGGAGACTTAGATGTAGCAATATCAAGAGCCAAACAATGTTGTGTGTAATGAAAAAATGAGAGCACAGTTGGGACACGACTGAGGTGCAGACTCCTGCACTGTGAGAAATATTGTGGCCATGGGTGCTGAAAGGCTGGACCATCGGGTGTGGTCCGCACCTAGCAGTTGCAAATATTAGAAGCAACACCTAACAGATGTCGTGTAGGTCCAAGTATTCTGGTGGGCTTTTGAACTCATTGGGCTGGAATACCAATTACCCTCCCCCCCTCCTTCCGAGAATGGGTGCATAGGACCTGAAACACCCTGGACAATGTTTCAGAAGGTAAACTGATGGCAAAGTTGGTTGTACTGGCAGGAGAGCCTGGCAGCTAGGGGAAGGAATGCGAGATGTCGCGCAGTGCACTGGAGAATGTCGGTGTGTTAAGGGAATGGTATGGTGAGGTCTCAACCTCCACATCCACAGGAACTGCTAGGGAGCCATAGGGCCCTAATTGTAGTCATATGGGCGAGGGGTTTGCAAGGGCAGGCACTCCACCTCTGAGTGACCCACTGATAGTGGCACAGTCAGGTGGCAGCAGGGACAGAATTGGTTGTTGTGCCGATGCTCCAAACCTCACAGAGTATCAATCGTCGTAAGGTGCCATCCGTGCATGGTTGCCACCATTATCAGCATCCAAGAAGATTTTGCTCCCTAGGAATGCACCCAGGCTGCTGATCCTTGGGGGTGTCATCCTGTGTCAGGTCCGGTGTTCTGAGGGCTGTGGTGCCAGAAGGTGGAGGAGAGTACATGGCTTTCACCTATAGAGGAGCTCTGCCAGGCTGCAGTCAAGGATGGGAGTGGACCTTTATGTGCTCAGGAACATTGTGAGTCCTGCTGCCATGGTGGATGTGTGCACTGCTTTCAACATTCATTGTTTAACCACACACCATCTGCTTCACTTCACCATTGGAGGAGGGGTGGTAAGGCTGGCTAAACAGATGTTTAATGCCATTGGTGTTGTACAAGTGTTCGGTGGCCTAGCCATGAATTAGGACCCATTTTCGGACATGAGGGTGTGGGGAAGCATTTTGATGGCTAGAATTTGGGTAAGTGCATTGAGTGTGGAAGCCATAGTGGTGGACGCCATGCTAACCACACAGGGGTAGTTGGATTAAGCATCCACAGCAATGAGCCACATAGTCCAAAAAGGCACCAGCAGAGGCCAGATGAATATGGTCCCATGGGTGACAGGGAGTGGGCCTGAGGGCAAAAGACTGAAGAGCAGCAGGCTGATGTTGGGCACGTGCCGAACAGCTGCACACTGTGGCCACCAAGTCTTTGTTCAGGTCTGGCGAGTAGGCATGTCACCTGCTTTTATCCGCAACGTAACCCAATGGCCACAGTGGAGGAGTTTCAAGATATGAGGGCATAAAGGTAATCAGGATGACAACACGGTGGGTATCCACCTCCAAATTCAGCAGGAGAACATCAGAGGCAACAGATAAACAATGAGAAAGGTGATCCCACGCCCAGAGTTCTGCATCAGCCGATTTAGAAAAATAAGTAGGCCACCCATTAGCACATAGTGCATGAGGCCGCGTGGGGTAGCCGAGTGTTCTGAGGCACCTTGTCCTCTCTTAGGCATGGGTGTGTGTGTGTGTGTTGTCCTTAGCTTAAGTTAGATTAAGTAGAGTGTAAGCTTAGGGACAGATGACCTCAGCAGTTTGGTCCCATAAGACTTTACCACAAATTTCCATAGTGCATGACATGCTGCAAGATAGGGTCATGGCAATGTGAGTAGCATTAATGGGAAACCTAACCAAGATGTATTGACATTCTACATCAGTGTGGGAACAGAGCTCCTGCTGGTCAAATGCTGGGTCGGTCCTGAGGGTAGACGAGAGAGTGCATCCGTGTTTGAGTGTTGCATGGTAAGGTTGTACTTAATAGTGTAATTTTAAGAATTAACGAAAAGAGTCCAATGCTGTGTAATCTGCGCCTCTCACTATTTGTTGATGTCACTACTATTGCCAATGGTAAAGTCTCTTTTTTTAAAAAATATGAGAGGAGTAAGATTTACAATAAACTTATCTTCTTTTCTTGTAGTTGGCTCCTGTTCTTAATTTCAAGGGGTCTGGTTCTTGAAGCTGAAATTTTCATATTTTAGGTTCTCGTGGTTCCAATTGACATAATTAACTTTGAAGAATGTCTGAGCAATTTTTTTTGGTTTTGCAGTAATTTATTCTCTCATTTTACTGTATCACACTGTCTTTTGAATTTTCTCAGTAACAAAGTCCAAATTACACTGTTCTTTCAAAATACAAAAACACATCTGATCACATCAGAGGCATGCCCATTACTACTTCCTGTGCATTAATAAAAATATTCCAAAGGGTTTTCAATTTTTCTTGACAGATGAATTTCTGTTAATTTATAAATGAATCCAGAAATAAACATAATAAACAGTATCAAATTGCATAATTAATAATAGAAATTTTAAGTGTGCCAAATATTTCGTAATTTCAAATGTTCCTAAAAAAAAATAATTTTAGCTGTACATACAGAGCTAGTACATATTTATTGTAACAACGAGGAAAAACGGATTTCTTTATATAGATTTTAGGTTGAAATATAACGCATAGTGTACAAAATCATATGATTTTTTTAGAAAAACAGCTGAGATAATATTGACCTGTTCAAAATTTGAAAATTTCTGGTATCAGCTACTTCTATTGAGGAAAAGTAATGCTAGAGGAGGGTCTCTCTCTATAGCTCTCCACTCTGGAAGCCGAGAGTAAGACCTAAGATTGCCACCAACGGTTTTTGGTCATTAATGAGACTCAACTTAGTCCCAAAGAGGTATACATGAAATTTCTTAATGGCAGACATTATCAACAAAGCCTCTTTCTCAAACTGTGAGTAGTTTCTTTGAGCAGGCATCAGTGTCTTCTAAGCATTGGTAATGGGTTGCTCAGTCCATCATTGTTACGGTGCTCCAGCACATCCCAAGCCACGTTCTAACAGACGCATGAAAGAGGCATGAATGTCAATGAGTTCCTGGAAGAAAATGATGTCCAAGAAGACCTGACCTTCATCCGTGACAGAAAACCCAAACAGCGAGAAGGCATCCAGGTTGAAAATGTTGCCAGCCAAGTAACTATTAGCAACAAACACATTATCATCCATATAACCATCTTAAAAGCTGCTGTTGTTGTGGGGAGGGAGGCAACAGCTCTTTTGTGGGTATGTGTGTGACGGGCGCAAGGCCCTGAGCTATTGTACCCTTTCCTCTCTCCTGGACTGTGTTTCCTTCCCCATATCTACTCTTTCCCATCCTGTCTCTTCCCTCTCCTGCCCTCTCCCCTCCCCTCCCCTCCCCTCCCCTCCCCTCCCCTCTTTTTCCACTGGTCTCCCTTGTAGTTTGACCTCCCTTTCTTAATTGTTTTCGTAGTGTGAGCCATTTGAGGAAGAACTCCCGCCATGGCGTCTCGGGCATGGGTTCGCTAAATTGTCCAATGTCTATCATACTCTGAGGCCCAACAGAAATCTGACCATCTCCACCCAGTTTCTTTGTGTCTGTTGCATCCTTTCCTCCTCCTTCCTCCTTACCTCTGTCATATTCCCCTTACCTTTCCTCCTCCCTGGCGATTTCCACTACCTCCCCTCGCAGAACCGCTCCTGCTTGGCTGGATAAGAACCCTCTTCTCTGGCACCTGTTAGAGATGGGGTTCCCTCTAGGAATCGTTCTCCCCGACATCTTCCTGGACAAAAAGCCTGTAACTTAGCCGCATGCAAGACCCATGCTCTGTGGTCCTCAAGCTGCTCGTTCTCTTTCAGATCCTGATATTGCTGAGACTTCCTCTCTTCATGACCACACTTCCTCTCACCCTCCGAAGTGGAAGAAGAAGATGCATAAGTCGATGAGGCCTACCTCCCAACCCCTAACATCCCAAGGGATGTCTCCCCCATCCCTCTCAATCATGGTCTGAATTAATATTTATGGATGTCACTCTGTCCTTACTGGCGATGGTCACTAGCTTGGCACAATGACCGATTCTGGACCACGCAATGTCCATCCAGCCTCTTGTACTACACTCCTCCAATGGAACTGTAATGGTTACTATTGTCAACTTCCGGAATTGCAGTCTTTCCTTTAGCTCTACTCTGTAGTTTGTGTTGTATTGCAAGAATCCCTTTTTGTGGATACTCATTCACCAACACTTTATGGTTTCCAAGGCTTCTGTCAGAACAGGGTCAGCCCTTTGCTTGGTGCGTTGGTCCTTTGTGTGGTGTTTGTACATTGGTGCACTTGTACATTGTTAGTTGCTGGGTCCTCTTCATTCTGTACTGGAAGCGGTTGTTGTTATGATCCATTTAGACTCTGCAGTAATGATATGCAATCCATATCTCCCCACAACCGGCCTCCTGCTCTTCTTTCCCTTCTTCAACAGCTCCCTTCCCCCTTCCTTCTCCCAGGGGATTTTAATGCCTATAACCTTATTCGGATCTCCGGGAGGGGACTGCCAAGGGGGAGGTTACCATGAGAAAAAGATTGAATAATCTACGAAAGGATAACGTTTTACGAGTTGGGGCATGGAATGTCAGAAACTTGAACGTGGTAGGGAAACTAGAAAATCTGAAAATGGAAATGAAAAGGCTCAATCTAGATATAGTAGGGGTCAGTGAAGTGAAGTGGAAGGAAGACAAGGATTTCTGATCAGATGAGTATCGGGTAATATCAACAACAGCAGAAAATGGTATAACAGGTGTAGGATTCGTTATGAATAGGAAGGTAGGGCA
This sequence comes from Schistocerca piceifrons, assembly GCF_021461385.2. Lineage (NCBI taxonomy): Eukaryota > Metazoa > Arthropoda > Insecta > Orthoptera > Acrididae > Schistocerca > Schistocerca piceifrons. The sequence continues at coordinate 1,018,843,646 of NC_060138.1, read as the reverse complement.
GAGGATGTGTTACCGTGAACAGTTCAGTGACCGGGTTGTTCTAATCAGAATCGACAGCAGACCAACACCGACAACGATAGTTCAGGTATACATGCCGATGTCGCAAGCTGAAGATGAACAGATAGAGAAAGCATATGAGGATATTGAAAGGGTAATGCAGTATGTAAAGGAGGATGAAAATCTAATAGTCATGGGCGACTGGAATGCAGTTGTAGGGGAAGGAGTAGAAGAAAAGGTTACGGGAGAATATGGGCTTGGGACAAGGAATGAAAGAGGAGAAAGAATAATTGAGTTCTGTAACAAGTTTCAGCTAGTAATAGCGAATACCCTATTCAAGAATCACAAGAGGAGGAGGTATACTTGGAAAAGTCTGGGAGATACGGGAAGATTTCAATTAGATTACATCATGGTCAGACAGAGATTCCGAAATCAGATACTGGATTGTAAGGCGTACCCAGGAGCAGATATAGACTCAGATCACAATATAGTAGTGATGAAGAGTAGGCTGAAGTTCAAGTCATTAGTCACGAAGAATCAATACGCAAAGAAGTGGGATACGGAAGTACTAAGGAATGACGAGATACGTTTGAAGTTCTCTAACGCTATAGATACAGCAATAAGGAATAGCGCAGTAGGCATTACAGTTGAAGAGGAATGGACATCTCTAAAAAGGGCCATCACAGAAGTTGGGAAGGAAAATATAGGAACAAAGAAGGTAGCTGCGAAGAAACCGTGGGTATCAGAAGAAATACTTCAGTTGATTACCGAGCGAGGTGGCGCAGTGGTTAGCACACTGGACTCGCATTCGGGAGGACGACGGTTCAATCCCGTCTCCGGCCATCCTGATTTAGGTTTTCCGTGATTTCCCTAAATCGTTTCAGGCGAATGCCGAGATAGTTCCTTTGAAAGGGCACGGCCGATTTCCTTCCCAATCCTTCCCTAACCCGAGCTTGCGCTCCGTCTCTAATGACCTCGTTGTCGACGGGACGTTAAACACTAACCACAACAACACTTCAGTTGATTGATGAAAGGAGGAAGTACAAACATGTTCCGGGAAAATCAGGAATACAGAAATACAAGTCACTGAGGAATGAAATAAATAGGAAGCGCAGGGAAGCTAAGATGAAATGGCTGCGGAAAAATTTGAAGACATCGAAAAAGATATGATTGTCGGGAGGACAGACTCAGCATACAGGAGAGTCAAAACAACCTTTGGTGACATTAAAAGCAACGGTGGTAACATTAAGAGTGCAATGGGAATTCCACTGTTAAATGCAGAGGAGAGAGCAGATAGGTGGAAAGAATACATTGAAAACCTCTATGAGGGTGAAGATTTGTCTGATGTGATAGAAGAAGAAACAGGAGTCAATTTAGAAGAGATAGGGGATCCAGTATTAGAATCGGAATTTAAAAGAGCTTTGGAGGACTTATGGTCAAATAAGGCAGAAGGGATAGATAACATTCCATCAGAATTTCTAAAATCATTGGGAGAAGTGGCAACAAAACGACTATTCACGTTGGTGTGTAGAATATATGAGTCTGGCGATATACCATCTGACTTTCGGAAAAGCATCATCCACACAAGTCCGAAGATGACAAGAGCTGACAAGTGCGAGAATTATCGCACAATCAGCTTAACAGCTCATGCATCGAAGCTGCTTACAAGAATAATATACAGAAGAATGGAAAAGAAAATTGAGAATGCACTAGGTGACGATCAGTTTGGTTTTAGGAAAAGTAAAGGGACGAGAGAGGCAATTCTGACGTTACGGCTAATAATGGAAGCAAGGCTAAAGAAAAATCAAGACACTTTCATAGGATTTGTCGACCTGGAAAAAGTGTTCGACAATATAAAATGATACAAGCTGTTCGAGATTCTGAAAAAAGTAGGGGCAAGCTATAGGGAGAGACGGGTCATATACAATATGTACAACAACCAAGAGGGAATAATAAGAGTGGACGATCAAGAACGAAGTGCTCGTATTAAGAAGGGTGTAAGACAAGGCTGTAGCCTTTCACCCCTACTCTTCAATCTGTACATCGAGGAAGCAATGATGGAAATAAAAGAAAGGTTCAGGAGTGGAATTAAAATACAAGGTGAAGGGATATCAATGATACGATTCGCTGATGACATTGCTATCCTGAGTGAAAGTGAAGAAGAATTAAATGATCTGCTGAACGGAATGAACAGTCTAATGAGTACACAGTATGGTTTGAGAGTAAATCGGAGGAAGACAAAGATAATGAGGAGTAGTAAAAATGAGAACAGCGAGAAACTTAACATCAGGATTGATGGTCACGAAGTCAATGAAGTTAAAGAATTCTGCTACCTAGGCAGTAAAATAACCAATGATGGACAGAGCAAGGAGGACATCAAAAGCAGACTCGCTATGGCAAAAAAGGCATTTCTGGCCAAGAGAAGTCTACTAATATCAAATACCGGCCTTAATTTGCGGAAGAAATTTCTGAGGATGTACGTCTGGAGTACAGCATTGTATGGTAGTGAAACATGGACTGTGGGAAAACCGGAACAGAAGAGAATCGAAGCATTTGAGATGTGGTGCTATAGACGAATGCAGAAAATTAGGTGGACTGATAAGGTAAGGAATGAGGAGGTTCTACGCAGAATCTGAGAGGAAAGGAATATGTGGAAAACACTGATAAGGAGAAGGGACAGGATGATAGGACATCTGCTAAGACATGAGCGAATGACTTCCATGGTACTAGAGGGAGCTGTAGAGGGCAAAAACTGTAGAGGAAGACAGAGATTGGAATACGTCAAGCAAATAATTGAGGAAGTAGGTTGCAAGTGCTACTCTGAGATCTGAGATGAAGAGGTTAGCACAGGAAAGGGATTCGTGGCGGGCTGCATCAAACCAGTCTGTAGACTGATGACAAAAAAAACTTATTTGGTGTGGTACTGCAACCACTGACCAGGGTAGGATTGTTGAAGATCACCTCAGAACTGGTGACCCCACATGCTTTAGTGTGGCACATGGCACTTTCTCGGTCGTGATCTTTCCATCTGTAGCTATGGATTCCTCCCCTCCTTTCAAAGGGGAGCTCATAACAATTTGTGTGACTGCGTTCAGTTTCTGATCATCTTCTCTTTTCTCCAGCATAACTCACCTGAATGCTATCCCAGGTGGATGTTCACTAATGCTGGTTGGGATGCCTTTTCCTAAGCTGCTATTCCAACCACTCCACCACACAGTGGTATTGATGAGTCTGTACAGAGTTTGACCAACACCACCCTTTTAGCAACTGCTTGAGCATTTTCTTCTACCTTAAGTTCTCCCCGATGGAAGACTGTCCCTTGACAGACCACTGAAATTGTTGCAGCTATTAAAGGCCACTGTCGTGCATTCCAATGCTACAACAGCATCTATCTCTTGACCATCTCCTGGCCTTTAAATGGCTTCCTGCATGGGCCCGTTATCTTCTGGAATGCCAGAAACAGATTTGTTGGGAATGATATGTCCCTGCCATAAGACTTCATTCTCTCTGTAGACACAATTTTGGCCGCTGTCATCCTACAGGTGTCCTGGGAATTTCCCTGCATGGTGTTATCCTCACCAGCCTAGACTCTTTGTCACTCAGCATTTTGCCCAGGCCAAAGTGTCAGTTCACTGTCTGCCTACACTGTCTGGAACAACTCCCTTTATCTTAGTGTTCCCTGCCACCTGGAGCCTTATAATGCCTCAATATAATGGACCAGGTGCACAACCAAATGCTTCAACACATATCAGTGGCTGGCCAGTGTCATATACTATCCCTTTTTAACTGTCTCTGGAGAGAGGGGGAATTCCCTTCCCATTTGCAAGAAAGTGTTGTTTTTCCAGTTTTGAAATCAGGTAAACCACCTCTTCAGACTGACAACAGTGTCATCTGCAAGGTACTTAACTGTATGGTGAGTCAAAGGCTGTACTGGATCCTTGAATCCCAGGATCTTTTGGCTTTAACACAGAGTTGTTCTTGCCAAGGCTGCTCTACTGCAGATAATTTGGTCTACCTGGAGTCTGCTATCCGAATGGCTTTTGCCTGATGTCAAAACCTTGCTGCAGTCTTCTTTGATCTGCATAAAGCTTATGATACCACACAATACTACCATATTCTTGCCATCTTGCATGAGTGGAGCCTCCATGGCCCGCTCCTGCTTTTTATCCAGAACTTTTTTGAGGTATAGGCTGGGCCCCTTGTAACACCTCTCATCACTGAAGAAAGGGATTGCACAGGGTTCTGTTTCAAGTGTCTCTCTCTTTTTAGTGCCTATCAGTGGTCTGGTCATGGCTGCATGGCCTATGGTGGCCCCCTCTTTGCAAGCAGATGATTTCTGCTTTTATTTCTGTTCATCTGTGATGGGCATTGCTGAACACAGACTGTAGGGAGAAATACACTAAGCATAATCTCGATCTGTCACTCATGGCTTCCATTTTTCGGCTGCCAAGAACTGTGTTATGCAATTTTGTTGTCACCATACAGCCCCTTCCCATCTGGATCTGTACCTAGATGGCCTATACCGCATTGTGGTGGTCTCTCATTGTTTTGTTTTGGGACAGGTCTTTGATGCCTGGTTGACATGGCTTCCTCATCTTCGTCAACTAAAGTGGAGATATTGGTCGAACCTCAATGTTCTTTCAAGCCTCAGTGACACCAACTTGGGGGCAGATGACTCTACTCTGATAAGGCTCTACACAGCATTGGTCCAGTCCTGTCCGGATGACAAGGGTCTCACATATGGCTTGGCATCACTTTCAACATTATAGATGCTGAACCTGATACGTCATTTTGGGGTACAGCTGTCAGCTGCTGACTTTTGGACTAGCCTCCTAGCAGAGGCAGGGGTTCCACTTTTGCAGATTCTGTGCTAACAACAATTGATTGCATATGTCTTACACATCCTCTGCTCTCTGGAGCACCCAAACTACTGTCTCCTCTTTACAAATATGAAGATCATCTCATGCAATGATGGGTCAGGTGTAGGGTTATGATCACCATCTGTATATGGTCGCTTTTTTCTGAACACCAGCTTTCCCACCTCCCAGCCCTTCTCCGGGCTCACTCACATACATATTTGTGGTGCATCCCCCCCTCCACAGCTCCGTCCTGACGTATCACAAGGTGTGTTGTACTTGACTCATCCTCTCATCCTGAGGCCCTCCTTCACTCATTCTTCTCCATTCTCAGGACGTTTCGGGGTTCAGAAGTGGTCTATACTGGTGGCTTGGTGGTTGCTGGTGATGTTGGTTTTGCTTACATTCACATGAGATGTAAAGACCTCTGCTCCTTGCTGGATGGCTACTGTTTTCACTGTGGAGTTGGTAGCCATCTTTTGTGCTCTTGAGTATATCCATTCAGTACTAGTGAAGCTTTCCTCATCTGTATTGACTCTTTGAGTAGTTTACTAGCTCTTGACCATCGTTGTCCTCGCCACCCCTTGCTCTTCAACTATCCAGGAGTCAATTTTGCCCTTGAAAAATGTAGACACTAAGTGGTTTTTGTCTGGAACCCTGATCATGTTGGGATCCTGGAGTCTCGCTGACATGTGGCCATACTGGTTACCGGCAAGGTGCCTCTTAAGATTGGTATTCCAGAATCAGACGTTCAATTGGTATTACACTGTCAAGTTCTAACGACTTGGAATGGCACACCCTGACTTTGATGAACAAACTATGGCAGGTAAAGGAGACAACAAATCTGTGGAGGTTCTCCATGTGGGCCTCTCGCAATGATTCCATTGTCTTTTACCAGCTCATCATTGGCCATACTTGGCTTACTTGGCTGACTCATGGTCATCTCCTCAGTCACAAGGATCTACCCCATTGTCATTGTGATGCTCATTTAACAGAGGTCTATATTTTGCTGGACTGTCGTAACTCAGCCACCCTGCAGCGGGCTCTTAATGTTCCTGACAAGCTGACACTGGTGTTAGTGGATGATGCCTCAGTGGCTGACCTAGTTTTGTATTTTATTCATGAAGAGACTGCTGCCACTCTCTCTAAGGAGGGCACCTCAGTCTTGTCAGCCCATTGGAGGATTGGCAGGATACCCTGTTGTCTCCTCAGCCCCAAATGGGCAGGGGCTGTCTGGGCTTGGTAGTGTGCCCCAACCCTCACCTTTCCTGCTCTTTTGCTCTTCTCCCTCTTTCTTGTGTGTTCTGTTTGACTTGGTGCTTCTGTCACCCTGTCCATGTTGCTAGTCCTTTCTAGGTATTGTTGGATGGAGTGCTTCTGATAAGTTGCAAGGGTACAACCCCCATGGCCCTCTCTGCCTTCGAGGGCCTCTGGCTGTTCCCTGGGTGGGGCACCTCACCAGTTGTTCCTTTTTCCCCTTTTCTTCTTCCTTGTTCCTTTCTCTAGGCTTTGTTGACCTTTGGTAGATCTTGGGGTTTTCTTTGAGTTTCATGCACTAGACCCTTCTTTGGTATCTGCTCCAGGTAGCAGAGACAATGTTTTTGAGGATTCACCAATCCTCAGTGCTATTAAATAGTTGTCGTCTTATATGTGATCCTCACTCCCACCCTTCTGGCTAATTTGCGTAGGTTACCGAGTTGTGTCCTTGTGCAGTGTTATGTTGAACAAAATTGGTAATAACCCATGACATTTTCGATCTGTAGTGAATGTGCACTGATATGAAACTTCGTGGCAGATTAAAACTGTGTGCAGTAGTGAGACTTGAACTCAGGGCCTTTGCCTTTCATGAGCAAGTGCTCTACCAACTGATCTATCCAAGCATAACTCATGGCCTGTCCATACAGCTGTACTTCCAGCAATACCTCATCTCCTACCTTCGAAACTTCACAGAAGTTCTCCTTTGCTGGAGGACAGGTTGTGAGTTGTGCTTGGGTAGCTTAGTCCATAGAGCACTTGCCCACTAAAAGACACAGTCTCACGTTCACATTTCAGTCCTGCATACAATTGTAATCTACCAGGAAGTTTCATATCACTACACTGTGAAATTTGGATGATAGGAGATCAGGTAGTGGCAGAAGTAAAGCTGTGAGGATGGGTCATGAGTCAGGCTTGGGTAGCTCAGTCGATAGTGCACCTGCCTGCGAAAGGCAAGGGCCCCAAGTTCGAGTCTTAGTCCTGCACGTAGTTTTAATCTGCCAGGAAGTTTCATCCCTCTACCTGTTGACACAGGTCTTGATCTCAAACTTTTTCTGATAGTACCCTTCTGAATCTCACCCTTACCTTTGTGACTGTCAGAATTTCCATTGTTAGTTCTCGTGTAGTGCCATCTTGTCCTCTGTTCTCCAATATCCTTCCAAGAGTCCATCTGTCAATGGAATCCTATGCCTTCATGAAGTCCATGAAGGTTACTACCATGTTTTTGTTCTTTAAAGTCATAGGTTCCACCAGTTGTTTCAATATAAATATGCTCTGTGCATCCTCCTCCTTTTCTAATTCCCACTTGATAGTTTCCAACTGCAGTTTCCATCTGTTTTTCTGATCTTTTCAGGAAGAATTGTGACAGTGATATTCCTCTGTAGTTGTTTGCATCCCTCTTGTACCCTTCTTATCTATCAGCACTATGATCACGTTCTTCCCTCCTTCTGGTAACATTTGTCTGCAAATTTGGCAGGTAACCTTGGTCATGTTGTCTATCACTTTGTCGCCTCCCCACTTTATCACCTTGGCTGATATCCTGTCTTCTCCAGTTGCATTTTTATTCTTTAGATCAGTTTTGGCCTTTTTGACATCATCCCTGGTTGGAAGGCGTGGCTCTCTTCTGTGCCCATTCTCTGTTCCTATTTGGCTTCAGGTGGTTCACAATTCAGCAGTTCATGAAAGTACTCTGCAAGTATTTTACACTTACCCTTCACTCTTAACAGTCAGTTTCTTTTCCTTCTCTCTAATAAACAGTTCTTTGCCCCTGTAGCCAGTCGGACTCATTTTGCCTTTCCCAAAAAAGGGTATACTGTTGGTTTTCCTAAAGTTGTTCTCAGTCTCATCCAGTTCCTGCTTCGTCCTTTGTCTTCTGGTTCATCTTATTGTTCTGGACACTTTCTTTATTGTTCTGAGGAAAACCTCCCATTGTTCGTGGTCCTTCTCATTACTCCAGTTAATCCAGGCTTTCATGCAGTCCTCTGCCACTTCCTGACAATTCTTATCTCACTGCCAGTGCTTGTTTTTGTTTTCTTCCTTTCCCTATAGTTCTGCCTACTTTCCAGTGTTCAGCTTTATGTTGACCCATTCACTGTATGTTTCAACTCCTTTCTCGTATGCGACTTGATTGCATTTTAATTTGTCTGTGTTTGTTTTCATGTTTCCAGTTGCTATATTCATCTGTGGCCTGTTTGGAATCTGATGGCTCTTGACTTCTCGAAGATAGTGATGTGATTCTAATCTTGTATTCTTCCTGATCTCTTCGATCAGACTGAATGCTATATGGTCTGTCTGGAAGACGGGTGCATGGCTTGCTTATATCTTTCTTACACAGTTTGGCCCTGAAGTGTATTGTCATCATCTTTTTTTGTGTTCTCGACACAGTTCAGTTAACCTTTCTTCATATTTGTTTGTCCTGTTATGTACTGAGTGTTCATGTACTATTTCCATATATTGATTCTCCCTTCTAGTCTGTATATAATAATCACTTAACAAATATCTTGACTTGTCTATGTGGTATGCTTTCCAGCGCATCATCTAGCTCTTCCCAGAAACTACCTATTACTCTCTTTTCTTTGCTGTTCTTGTCATTAGTAGGTACATTTTCATTTACTATTCTATACAAATGTTTCCTGTTCATATTGTCAGCATTGATATTCTTTCTAGTCTACACTATATTTCAGTTATGCCGTTGCTGTATCTATGAACCCCGTACCAAGGAATATGGATGTGTCTTCCCTTTCCGCTCTGGGAGAGGAGCCGGAGGAATGGACAGAAAAGAGGGCAGTGGAGATTGAACAGTAAGAGGAAGGTAGAGGAGATGGACAGAGGTAGGAGGTGGAGGGAAGGAGGAGGAGGAGATGGACATGGACAGAGGGGCGAGGAACATATGGACAGGTGGAGGGGGGAGGGGGGGGGGGGGGGAGGAGGAGGAGATGGACAGTGGGAGGGGCAGGTGGAGATATAGTGTGGTGGTGGAGGACATGGACAGAGATGGGATGAAGGAGGAGATTGACAGAGAGGGGGGGATGTAGGAGATGGATGAGTAGAAGATTGGAATAAATACATACCCGGGCAGCACTGCGTGTTTTTCCACAGCTCGCTCCTAAACCACTGGACCAATTTCAGCCAAACTTGTTACACCTGTCTGTTACTGTCAAGAAACAATCACCATGGGTGTAAGAACCATGTACCTATCATAAATCAGGAGACATGACGTAAACTCTGAGATGCGTGAAAAAATGCCAAATTGTGCATCTGTTATTTGCTACTAAGACACTCCTACAGTTGAGTCAACGTAACAAAATTCTGAACACTGGGTAGAACTTTTGGTAGCTTTCAGTTGCTCAGCGCAAATCGCTGTAGGTGAAAACAATAGTCATCTATAGAGCTATGAAGAGGTGTTGCCTTAGAGATGTTTACAGAATCATGTTGTAGATAGGTGAAGCAGCTGCACCCAGTGTACAGGAACTGTCTGAGATACTGTACTTATACATTGTACGTTATGTATATTTCTCTGTACAGCTGTATCATAATTTTAAAGGCATTTTCACAAATACATGGAAATTAATTTTTTTCAATAATAGCAACAAATGCAGTTCATTTTTTGTTTTTGTATGATTGCAGTTTTGGTTGATGGGATATGAGGTTTCATGTATTAGGGACATTTTGGTGAGTGTCAGAATTCTTGCTGTGCCACAGACCTTTCAATCATTGATACCTGTATGGTGTTTACAGTGGGCAGGAGTTTACTGTTTATTTGTGTAATTTTAAAATTTGTGTAAAAATTAATGATCCCACCAAGTGGAATCTTCGTACTGTAACATAGTTTGTGAATGTAAAGAAGTAGACCCTATCGAAATTTATGTTTTTGGAAATTTGGTAAAAGAAGCTTCAGTTTGAGGCTGGTGCATCATGTTTACTGGGAGATGAATGAAGAATATTCATGAAGAAACACGACGAGATCAACCTTCAGTTGTGATTGACGAACTCAAATCAAGGACTGAGGCAAAAATTTAACAGGGTAGATGTTTCACTACTGGTGGACAGAGTTGTGCTTCCTGAAATTGCACAATTAGTTCTTTATCAAATTGTTAGTGGTGATCTGTGCTATAGAAACGTGCGTGCCAATCAAGTCCCTTGGCTTTTGACAGATTAAAAAAATAATAATGGAGGCTTTACTGACTTTTCTCACTCACTACAACAGGAATAGTGAGGTGTTTTTAAGCCACATTGTTGCTGGTGAGAAGCCCTGGGCTTAGCATAAAAGTCCAGAAATAAAATACATGTTGTTGGCATGAATATCCATGATCCCCAACAGAACTAAAAAAGGCCAAACAAGTTCTGTGCACCGAAATGGTTACGAACACTGTGTTTTGGGATTGAAAGTGTGTCTTACTCGCCAACTTCATGCCTAGAGAAGAAACAATAAATGCAGCAGCCTATTGTCAGATCCTTCAGCGACTATTCCATGCCATTGAAAATGAATTATGTCAATTATTGTCCACTGGTATTGCCCATCTTTACAATATGCTCATCCACATTCTGTTAAATTGAAGGAAAATTTGCTTTGGCAGTCAAAGGGGAATATTTTTGGACCTAATTGTCACCAAGTGATTAGCATCTTTCTTCCAAAATTGAAGTACTCTTTGGGTGGAAAGCACACTGGGAATGACAACGAACTGAAAAAGGATGTTAGTGACTGGTTCAGTAACTTTGCAGTAACTGAGTATGTAGAAGGCATAGGAAAGCTCATGGAGAGAGCTACAACAAATGTATAAATTTAAATGACTACTACATAAACACCAAAATATATTGTGAAATAAGTTTTATTTTTTTGAATTAAAATATCTGTAGAAACAAACATTCTTTACTTTTAGAATGATCTTCAAAAGTGATCTACAATAAATAAATGTATTAGTGATTTAATGTCCCAGAGAATTTAAACACGAAGTTTGTAGTGTTTGTATGGGTCTGCTTTGAACAAACATTTCAGTCTTCGTGTCGGCACTCTGTCAGTTCCTTTTTGATAACAGAGTCTCTCTTCCTTTTTTTATCCATTTGCAATATTTTATCTTTATGCCATTCCTCCCGCATTGAGTATCTTTGACTCTTTTTTTTTTCGTACCACAGTGTTAATCAACAAGAGGAAATCAATCACTCTCACCTTCTGCTTTCTAGAAGACTGTCTGTGTGCATAATCGGCACTGTGTCAGATTTTATGCCGTCTTCTCATCAACAATATCTTTGCTTGTTCTTTAGTGCTATTTCACATGTTTCTGTGGCAGCTAATTTGGTTTGTAATGCAAGAAACAGAATGAGACAATAGTCTAGAGAAATCTGATTTGTTAACTTGTTTCTTCTGCGCCCCATACTGCAATTTTTGGTATTTTATTGTCGCACATTTCATTTCTTTAACTCACATATAATTTGCGGTCAGTGTGTTATGTGCTTTATTACGATTGTTATAATGTAATGTGCATAAACAAAATTAATATTAGCTTTATCATTATTTCAGTTGAATCCAAAAACATTTATAGAAGATGGAGAACTTGAAAAAATCAAGAAAGAGCGTGGATACACATATGAAGACGAAATCACTTGTTCAAAGAACTGTTTACCAAACTATGAAGAAAAGGTAGTAAGATAATTTTCACTTCTACTGAGATAATTGTTAATTAATGTATTTATGTTAAAAGTTAAGAACTTTATTGAAGTTGGATATGTAGAAGACTTTTTACAATTCTGATACACTACTATAAAGAAATAAAAGCATGAGAGACAGGAAAGAATAAAAAGCTGGAGGAATACTCCCTGACTGCAAAGCTACATCTATGTATCTACATATATACTCTGCTAGCCACCAAGTGGTTTGTGGCAGAATGTTCCACTCGTGGATCGCGTGAGGGAAAAACAACTGCCTGAACGCCTCAGTACGAGCTCTAATTTTCCTTATCTTTGAATGGTGATCATTGCACCTTATGAAAGTTGATGGTAATAATATATGCTCTACATCCTCGGCGAAGATCAGATTTTGGAATTTAGTGAGCAGCCCCTTCTGTTTAGTGCATCGTCTATCTGCAAGTGTGTCCCACTTCAAACTGTCTATGAGATTTGTAACGCTCTCGCGATGGCTAAATGTACCAGTCATGAATCTTGCTGCTTTGGATCTTCTTAATCTCTTGAATCAGACCCAACTGGTAAGGGTCCCATACAGATGAACAGTACTCTAAGACTGGGTGAACGAAAGTATTTTAAGCAATTTCCCTTGTTGAAGGACTGCATTGCTTCAGGATTCTACCAATAAACTGCATTCTACAGTTCGCCTTAGCTGTTACTTGTGTAATCTGATCGTTCCATTTGAGATCATTTTGAATAGACACACCCAGATACTTGACAGATGTTACCACTTCCAAAGACTGGGCATTTATTTTGTACTTGTACGTTAATGGGGATTTTCACTTTGTTATACGCAGTAGGTTACACTTACTAATATTGAGAGATAACTGCCAGTCATTACACCACGCATTTATTTTCTGCAAATCCTCATTGATTTGTTCACAACTTTTGTGTGATACTACCTTCCTGTAGACTACAGCATCATCGGCAAACAGTCTAATGCCGCTGTCAACACCATCAACCAGATCGTTTATGTAAATCGTCAAAAGCAGGGGACCTATTATGCTACCCTGGGGCACACCTGATGTTATGCCTGTTTCTGTTGAAGTCTCCCAATTCAAGATGACATATTGCTCTCTGTATGTTAGAAAACACACTATCCAACTGCATGTGTCATCCGATAGACGATAAGCTTGCACTTTTTGGAAGAAGTGGCAGTGCGGAACTGAGTCGAATGCCTTTCGAAAGTCGAGGAATATGGCACCAATCTGGGAGCCGGTATCTAGAGCCTGTTGTATATCACGCACAAAGAGTGCCAGTTGTGTCTCGCGTGACCACTGTTTCCTGGTTTCTGCAGGTGAGCTTCTCAGAGTCTAGAAAGGTCATTATGTCTGAACACAAAATATGTTCCATGATTCTACAACAAATCAATGTCAGTGAAATTGGCTGGTAATATGTGCATACAATTTTCTACCCTTTTTATAGATTGCTATGACCTGGGCCTTCTTCCTGTCTCTACATCTACATCTACATCAATACTCCACAAGCCACCTGACAGTGTGTGGGGGAGGGTACCTTGAGTACCTCTATCGGTTCTCCCTTCTATTCCAGTCTCGTATTGTTTGTGGAAAGAAAGATTTTCGGTATGCCTCTGTGTGGGCTCTAATCTCTCTGATTTTATCCTCATGGTCTGTTCACGAGATATACGTAGGAGGGAGCAATATACTGCTTCACTCCTCAGTGAAGGTATGTTATCGAAACTTCGACAAAAGCCCGTACTGAGCGTCTCTCTTGCAGAGCCTTCCACTGGAGTTTGTCTTTCACCTCCGTAACACTTTCGCGATTACTAAATCTTCCTGTAACGAAGCGCGCTGCTCTCCGTTGGATCTTCTCTATCTCTTCTATCAACCCTATCTAGAACGGATCCCCCACTGGTGAGCAGTATTCAAGCAGTGGGCGAACAAGTGTACTGTAACCTACTTCCTTTGTTTTCGGACTGCATTTCCTTAGGAGTCTTCCAATGAGTCTCAGTCTGGCATCTGCTTTACTGACGTTTAATTTTATATGGTCATTCCATTTTAAATCACTCCTAATGCCTACTCCCAGATAATTTATGGAATTAACTGCTTCCAGTTGCTGACCTGCTATATTGTAGCTAAATGATAAAGGATCTTTCTTTCTATGTATTCGCATCACATTACACTTGTCTACATTGAGATTCAATGGCCATTCCCTGCACCATGCGTCAATTCGTTGCAGATCCTCCTGCATTTCAGTATAATTTTCCATTGTTACAACTTCTCAATATACTACAGCATCATCTCGTGGAACTTTCTGCTGTTCTAATGATCTCTGATAGATGATGGATAAGAATGGTGCTGTATTTGTAGCATAGTCAACATAAAATCTTACGGGAATACCATCTGAGCCAGATGCCTTCCTTGCGATTGTTTGATAATTGGAAGAGAGAATGGTGCTGCAGTCATCTACCGTAAACGAGTTTTTGAAAGCTAGGTCTAGAATTTCAGCCTTCTGTTTATCATCATCCATTATATTACCCGTACTGACAGCAAGAGAAGGTATTGAATTATTTGTAGCGTTCATAGATTTTACGTACGACCAAAATTTTTTGGGATTATTTTTAGAATCTCCAGATAAAATATTGCTTTCAAATTCATTAAAAGAATCTCTCATTGACCTTTTGACAGCTGCTTTCATTTCGCATAATTTCTGTTTGTCAGTGGTGCAGTGACTACGTTTAAAATTCTCTGCTTTCTCAGCAACTTCCTAATATGTTTGTTGAACCAAGGTGGATCCTTTCCCTCCTCTATATTTTTGCTAGGCACATATTTCTCTAGCATGTGGTGGACAATGCCTTTAAATTCTGACCAAAGATGCTCAATATCTTTGTGTCCTGCAGTGAATGCTTGGAGCTGATGATGAAGATATTCATTAATGACATTTCTATTTCCTTTCCTAAACAAGAAAACTATATTCTGGGTGTTCCCCACTGACATAGACGTCACAATGAGATTATGCTCCCCAATACCTTCTTCTAGATTAACTTCCTCAAAAGGATCAGGTCTGTTTGTCACCAAGATATCTAATATGTTCCCATCTCGAGTTGGTTTTCTAACCAATTGCTCAAGGTTTTATGTTGAAGAGCACTCCTAGAATAACTTCACACGAGTCTTTGCTTCTGCCCCCTGTGATAAACGTGTAATTTTCCCAGTCAATGGATGGCAGATTAAAGTCTCCACCTATAACTAATGGATAATTTGGATATTTATTTCCGATGTACTCAAGACTTTCCCTGAAACATTCTGCAACATTTGTTGTGGATGCTGGTGGTGTATAAAAACATCCTAATACAATGGTCACTCCTTGTCTGATTGGCAGCTTTATCCAGACTATTTCACAGTCCAACCCATCTACTAGGGACCTCTGTAAGGGCAGATATTAGAACAGGAAACGCTGGGAATGTCAGTATGAGACTAGATTTAAAATTTTCAGCATAGGTATGACAATGACCTCCATCTGTTTCATTGATTTGATTTTGATTTGATTTGATTTGATTTTAACTGGAGAGCTAAAACAGCTTAGGTCTAACCCACCACTGCCCGCACCGAAACTAGGTTTATTGTGTGGCATCGCTCCCTGTATATCTAGTAAAGCCAACCAGTGCCCTTAAGTAGTGTAAGGAGTCCCTCTACCAGTTTTTTGTTAGACACAATTTCTTCAGGTCTAGTTGTCCCGAAGATTCTGTATCTTTTACTCTCCAATGCCATGCATTCAAAGATTAGGTGTGATGCAGTTTCTTCACCCTCATCACAGATCCTACATTTAGGGTCCTCTTCCATTATACCCATTGTGTGTAGGTGTTTTTTAAAGTTCCCATGGCCAGTCATCAGTCCAGTCATGAGTTTGATCTCTTTCCTGTTCAATCCCAGGATTTTAAACCATGGCTTGGGCATCATTACCTTACCATGTTTTTGTTTATGGACCTTGGTCCAATATCCTACGTGCTGTTTCCTAAGCCAGTTCCATAGTTCTAATTTGATCATAGCCTTGGTGATTGTCAAGACAGGTTCCGGTCCAATAAATGGAGTTGTTGCCCCCATCCTAGCCAATCTGTCGGCTTGTTCATTGCCACAGATCCTTGAGTGGCCAGGGACTCACACTAGGTACACCCTATTGCTTCCCCCTAGCTCCACCAGAACCCTGTGGCAATCTGCAACAATCTTAGACCTTGTTGCAGGAGCTGCCAATGATTTCAGGGCTGCCTGGCTGTCTGAATAGTTGTAGATGTTATCATCATTGTAGCACCTACTCACATTCTCCTCCACACATGCCCTGATTGCAGTTATTTCGGCTTGGAATACAGGGGCCAGTTTCCCTAGAGAGATGCTGCTCTCCAGTCTTGGCTGAACCCCGTACAACCCTGCCCCAACACCTTGATCTGCTTTTGACCCATTGGTGAACCAAACGATGTCCCCCGTACGGTGTCGAACTGTTTTCTCCCACTGCCACATGATGGAAATTTTGGAGTATTCAAAAAGAAAAGAAAAAATTGTGATAGAGTTTATACCCTAAAAGCAAACAGTAGAAAAAATGTGGAAGTACATGTTGCAGAGTATGATGAAATAATTGATTTTGATACATGTTGTATCGAAGGGAAACTGAAGGATTCCCAAGAGATAAAAAGCAGGCATTCTCCCTTAAAATTCAAGTACTGCAACAATTGGAGAGGTTGAAGCATCTGTTTACATCAACTTTCCTGTTACACACATTATTTCTGGGAAAGTCAAGGTCACTGCCTTATCTTACCATACCATGTGACAAGGTATACAAGGACAAAGTTCCCATAAACTTCAAAAAGATACAGGACATTTGAAAGTCAGTGAAATATGTTCTTCAAGACGCGATGGAATTTTACGAGAACATTCTAAAATGGCCAACAATGAGTACTTTGAGTGAATCTTTTCATCTCTAATAAGTCCTAAGTCCTGTGTGTTTGTTTGTTTCTTCATGAATTTAAATTATATTCAGTCATAGTAATAATGCAGTATGTAACTAACATTACTGTTGTCCATTAATAGGTATTCCATGAACACATGTGATTAATATTCCATATTAAATTTATTAATCAATACAGGTCATGAATTTATTGGTAACCACAGGGCTGAAAAGCATTAAGTCCATTTTTGAAAAACAGAAATAAATGCGGGTTAAATGTTCAAATTGTATTTTCATTAACAAAAATTACATTCTAAAAATTATTTAATAGATAATACTAGTTACCAAATTTAAACTTTTTCTGCATTTGGTTTGTAAATGGGTGTATTTACCTAATTTTGAATCGCTGAATACAATGGTAAAATCAGTTTTTCTCTATGACATCACATTTCCTAGATACACAGCAGAATAAAAAATGGTAACAGCAAAAATTGACACAATTAAGTCAAGCAAAACTACACATTCATAATGTTTGAAGTCAATACTGTTTTGCACGTAACGTCGGTATTGTGCTATGTAATAAATGACATTGTGTTTCAGTTAATGGTACACTGTGATACATATTTGAATAGGTCTTTAGGAGAAGAAATGAATTACTGAATAAAAAATGCAGGGTACCATTTAAAAAAGTCATACTGCTGTTCATATCTTTGTAAAAAAACAAAGCTACAGTGAAGGCAATCATGCTGATTGATGTCCCCCTGACAGTTGAAGAGCATTTGCTTGAAACATTTTGTAATTTGCTTCTGGACAAACAGTTATTTAGAGTAGTCAAGATAAATGGGACACCCTTTATATGGGCATGATGCCAATAAAAGGTCCAAATTAGTTCAGAATATATTTCCCCCTTTAATCGTCTTTGGTTTTCGAAAAATGCAATGACGGAGCTCTTCTTTTGTTTGCTGTTTCACCACTCTCCCTAACAAAACCCCAGCAGTAGTCATCCATCTTCAAAGGGTTCCAATGGCCTTGGTAATGGTGTTCCATGGTAAGAATGTCTTGGTGAAAGCGTTCACCATGCTAATCGCTTATGGCTCCCAAATTTTCTGGGAATAAATCAAGGTGAGAATGTAAAAAGTGAATTTTAAGTGACATTCTACACCCCAAGTTCTTATAGTTGTCCAACAGATCATTCACAATGGTAACGTAGTTTTTGTCTTTTTTGTTACCCAAAAAACCCTTCACAATTGCTTTAAATGAAGACCAAGCAGCTAATTGGAAATCTGTGAGTTTGGTATCAAAGGTTGGATCTTTCAGCAATTTTCTTATTTGTGGTCCAACAAATATAGCCTCTTTCAGCATTGCCTCGCTTAATTTGGGGAACTTTTCTTTCAAGTGAGTGAAGGCTTCACCTTCTTTATCTAGAGCTTTTACAAAGTTCTTGATAGGGCCCAACTTGATATGAAGGGGAGGCAAAATGATTTTATCGGGCTCAACCAATTGTTCAACAAATTGTTCACATTTACATTTACGTTTCCAGGAACACATGACTTCCTTACAGGCCATTCCTTGACTGTATAGTGGTTCCTGGTGTAATGGCTGTCCCAAAGGCACAAAAAGCAGCAGTGTTTCGTGGATGCAGCCTGTAAACCTGTAAGGAGTGCAACAACTTTTAAATTACAGCAAAGGTGCCATTCGTGATCCTTATATTTAGTTGCCTCTAGCAGCAAAGCCATGGTTTCATAAGTTTCTTTCACGTCTACTGCCTAAGCAAGCCAAAGGTACCAATGGAAATGGATTGCCATTATGCAGTAGTACTGCTGTCAAGCTGATGTTACTGGAGTCAATAAATAGTCGCCACTCCTATGGATTATGTTATACACCTAGCCGCATCATTAGACCATTGAAATCTCTACACACACACACTGAATTCTGCATTTTGAAATACTGAGTGAAAGAAGCACCTCTTGATCTGAAACAGGAAATTTTTGTCCCTAGAGCTAGAAGATTCCGTTGTTGCAGTCTCGACCCCAAGAGTTCAGCTAGCTGTTTCAAAAGTTGTAGATCATGAACCAAATCATTCAATTCCTTTTGATTTAAGAGCTGAGGCAAAGTGTCATGATACTGAGTGAGGGCAGTACTCTTCTATATGTTCAATACTTTCTGATTCACTTGACATGGTGTCTGGTTCCGTGGCTTTCAAGTTACAGACAGGAGCACGGGGCACAGGCAGATGCACTGAAGATACATCTGCATACTTTATTTTATGTCTAGTTGTGCTTGAATGTCCCAAAATATTTGTAAGACAGAAGTAACAGTCTGAATAATGGACTTTAGGCTCACACCACACCATCAGATGGCATGGCTCAGTGTTTTCCTTTCAGCCACTCATCGGATGGAATGGCTCAGTGTTTTCCTTTCAGCCAGTCGGTTAAGGTTGTAGTACAGGTTATGCAGGGAATATGAGGTGCAAAATTTTTATCTTGATCACCAACAGGACAATCAAATTACAATTTATATGCCTTCTTAAACAAATCAGTGATTGGTTTTCTTTGAGCTTTTGGAGTGAGTTTCCCACACACATAACAAAAGTTGTTGGGGTGGTTTAGACAGCAACGAGATTTACTAGTTGCCATTTTTCTTAGTGTAAGTTTTAAAACACAAAAAGTTTGCACTGCCTTTCACAGGAAACACTCACTGAGGATCTCTCTCTCTCTCTCACTAGATTACCACACCAACCTTTTACTGACGATTTGTAGATCTTCTAGCTCTCTTCTGCAAATCAAAAACAAACAATTAAACATCAAAGCAAAAGAACAGCAAAAAGCAAAGTACTGAATACGAAAAATAAAAAACCTTTAAGAACTCAAAAATGGTGCTTGCTAGACCATTTTGAAAGGTATATTCGGATTCTACACACCAAAATACGTTTTAGTTGATGTATCACATCCCAGATGGATGTTGACTAGTGTAATAGGAGTTATAATCAATATTTATTTGGTTTAGTTACATCTATACAGTTTTTTCCTTCTCCTGTTAAAGTTGCAAAAATGGATTTAATGCCTTTCAGCTCTGACCGATTCAATTGATAGAGGAAAAAGAGAAGATTCAAAGAAGAGCAGTGTGTTTCTTTGCAGGGAGGTGTTCTGCATCATGGTGTGGTGTGGTGTGGTTTACTATTAAAAGTTCAAAGAGCATATGTTCCTAGAAGAATCAAGCAACATACTGTTGCATCCTATGTATATCTTCCAAAAAGATCATGTAGGTAAAATTAGAGAGATTATAATTCACATGGAGGCTACCAGTAATCTCTATTATTATGAACTATTCATGACTGGAACAGGAAAATGGGGAAGTGCAGTGATACATACCACACACTGTAAGGTGGTTTGGGGAGTAGAGATGTGTTATATTTAGTTTTGTTGTAACACATTTCAAGTAAAAATATAACCAGTAGTAGGCATATCATATCTGAAATTGTCAGCCCATACAGTAAAATCAAAGTAATAGTGAATGTTGTTAAGACAGAGTGAAATTAGCCATGGAAAATGACAGTATTGATTTAAAAAACTGTGCAAAAAGGATTTTGCCATGTTTGCAAATATCTTACTCAGTTTATACTTACAAATGTGGTATCAGAGGGAACAGCGATCTAGGGTGTCCTTTACTGAATCTAGTTTTGAGGTACAGTGGATTGAAAAATGCAAGTGTAAAAATCTTTTTATTGTCTAACAGCAGAAATGAAATGTCCGACAGATAATGCAAATCCTATTTCATCTCGATTTCTAGTAAAAGCTAGTCTTTTATACATTCGGCTGTTATTCATTCCTGGAAACCATTTGATGATATGATAATCTTTTGTTTTTGCAGACTTCACTAGACACTATCAGTTGTTTATATTAACTAATTTCTTAAAAAATTGTTTTCTGTGTTGCATTTATTAAAATGTGGAAAGTAAACAGATTCATTCTATTTTTCTATTAAATTGTTAGAAGTTATTGACGCTGCAGTTTTCAGCAGAAGGAAAATTTAAGAAAATATGTGAAAAGAAATAAGTGCTTTTTGCTTAGGATTGGGTATGGTAAGTATAATATGAAACACAATTTTAAAATCCTGGCTTGTTACTTGTACGCACTGCATTACTGTAGCCCTTTTTAATTGTTTCCTCCAGGATGCCTTGTCCTGGATGTTAATTCCTTATTTGAGTTGAGAAAGTACTCTGTTAAGCTTATATATTTTGTTCCAGCTGAAGAGCTTTTTCACTGAACACCTGCATACAGAAGAAGAAATAAGATTCGTACTCGAAGGTTCAGGATACTTTGATGTACGAAATGGAAATGATGAGTGGATTCGTATTGAAGTTTTACCTGGTGATATGATCATAATTCCTAGTGGAATATACCATCGATTCACACTTGATACAAAGGTTTGTATAAATATTATTAAGCTTTCCCCATCCAAAAAATCACACTAACTAGTAAGCTGACATAGTTACAATTGAAACTTGCAGGGGGTGTTCACTATGTTAGCATATGCCAGCTTTCTGCATGCTGTCATTCATTGTTCAGTTAGATAATATATCACTGTAAAGATGTGATTCCATTAAGGCAACTAGAACAATTCAGCCCTTGTGGCTGTCAAATGGGACTGCTTTGATGTAACTGACAGCAGGAGCTGGAGGCAGCAAGAACTCGGCCAAGTGGTCAAGTTACAGAGACCAACGTGAGATGGAGTTGTCACTGTAGTTCATCTTATTTGATTGTCTTGTGGTTTTGCAGCTGAAGCAGTATCAGTACTTCAGTTTCTTTATAAAGCTGATGATTGCAGCTGTGGCCATGTAGTGTTGGAACATGTCAACAAGAAGCCACACTCAATGTCTTTGACCATATTTCACTGTCATTTCAGTAAGTAGTCTGTACGAGGGTGTGGTGAAAAGTAATGCCTTCAAATTTTTAGTGTAAAAACTGTTATAGTTTTGTAGGTAAAGCAGATGTTATTGAATTCTGCATCTTTATTCTTCATGTCTACAGATTTATTTCTCAACATAGTCACCCTAGCAACGGACATATTTCTCTCAGCAAGAGACCAGTTTGTTGATACTATCACTGTTGAATATTTGACTTTGTTGGTAGAGGCACCACCTCAGCTCTGCTTGCACTGCTTCATCACTAACGAAGTGAAATCCTCAAAGGTGTTCTTTAAGAATTGGAAACAGATGAAAATCAGAGGACCCAAGTTGGTACTGTATGAGGGATGATCAATGACAGTGAGGCCAAGGCGTTGGATTGTTGCAGATGTCACTCGTGTGTGGTATGGCATTGCCATGCTGAAGGAGAATGCACTCCATCTGTGGACGAACTCTTTGAATTTGGAACTCGATTACAGCATGCTGTTTCTCAAGCACCAACATAGTTAAGATACATGCAACCATGTTACACACTAGAGTTTGGAATTCTGTAGTGGCAGAGGGCAGAATATATGTAGATACGAAGAAAAAAGATTTGAATGTTAATGTTTGTGTTATTTAAATAGCTTTTAAGAGTTTTCACATAAATTCGGAACCATTACATTCATACTGACTTGCATGTCTTACAAAGGCTGCCATCCCATGGCCTGTATGTTGCTGATTTTAAGGCAGTGCCACCGTGATTCTCACTAAGTGACTGAAAGTTGTGTCATTTGAAGCTGAACACCCATCTCTAAATGTATATCTCAAATCATGCAGCTGTAGTCATTCTAGACATTGCATTTGAATCACAGCTTTAAGAAATAATGATTATAGGTGATGAAAACACTTGGCTTCTTGTTCCAGCAGGAGAATTTACAAATTTTGTACTTCTCCTGTGGAACTCTTCTGTCACACTATTTTAAACAAAACAGTTTTTTGCAATATATTGCTTCCCTTCTGCATCATAGTTTAGAGGGACTGGCATTATGGCAGCCGACCCTGCAATGCCCTTCAGCACTAAAGTGAAGACTAAAATAGTGTGGAATGAACCAGAAAATACTATATTAAGACCTTTTTGTTTAATTGTCATAGCTGTTTTGTGGCTTCAAAAAATTTTCATTTTGGGGTAATGTTATGAGTTTACTCATGTTAAATTTTAATTTATCCTTTCTGTCACATTACTCTTATTTAGCCATCATCTTCCATTTGCCCCAAAATACTTAATAATCATGTTCCTTCTATAAATTTTAGTTTAATAAATGTTGGTTTGGTTATGATTAATTTCTTTCCACTTTTGTTACAGAATTTTATTCGCGCTAAAAGGTTCTTTATTGGAGTACCAGTGTGGACACCACACAACAGGCCAGCTGATGAGATGGATTGTCGAAAGCAGTATCTTAAACAGTTAGAAAATGGGTTTGAAGCAAGGCAAAGAGGACTTGGTAGTTCATAAATTCTCTTGTATGTCAGATTTTAGTCTAAGGTTCAGTTTTATGGTAAAACATTATAAATGGGAAATATTGTATATCACCATGTAAAGTTATAAAATGGGTCATAACTTTTTTTTCTATGGTTCTGGGAACAATTGTAATCAATTATGATATTATGTGGCAGGATAAGGAAAATCTCATTTCTTGAATATGAAAGGTAGCTTATCATAACATTGTTAATAAATCTATGCATTTCTTTGTTCTCGCTATCACATAGAGTATTTTAAACTACAGGAACTGTTGTCCTTCAATCTAGAATCTATGTACATCTCTCAGCAGACATGGGACAGTGAATAAAAACCTATTGATCTTCATATACTGGCATTGATTCAAATAATATATCTTTTCCACTATGCCAGTGTTTTTATTGCTCTTTTTTTTTTAATTTAAAATGTGTTTTAAGTTGCTGCAGTGTACAAAAATTATGTTAATTTTGCCAAAATGTAGGTAACAGTTTCTCACATATTCAGCAAACCAATTTTAATCTGAATCTGTTCAGTATTCCAAAATAATGTACTGCTTTTTTTACATTATTTACAACATGATTTCAGTTCCATACATAGTTAATAATTTTTACTTTTTCAATAGGCTCTGAAGTCGTTTGAGATAGGTAGAGAAGTTTCTAGGTATGATTGCCAAAGTAAGATTGTTGAATATTTCTTTGTGATTTCCACAATTTAAAAAAAACTTTCATTTAGTAAAAAATTTGTTACACCTCTCGAGTGTGCTATCTTAAAAGAATTATTATACAGCCACAATGAGGCTAGTGGTCAGACAAGAAAGAGCTAATCAGGGAATGTTTTAGCTTTGTGATTCAAGTCCTGCTATGTTTATGGCTGCTGCAAATCAGACAAGAAATTCTTTGTGTGAGGTATATGTGAAACAACTGTGGTTTTGACTCATTCCCAAGATTTAAATCTTATGTTGCTTTGGTAAATAACACACTTTGTCTGATTTGCAGAGAAAGTCCAGTTGCATTTAGAAATTATGTCTGTGTCCAGTCTCCATATTCAAGTTAACAGAAATACAGTGACTGCTGAATTATTAGAACAACTGAAGATGTAAACTGAATCATGAGAAGGGTTAGAAGAATGATTGAAAGTTCTTTCAGATGTCTCTAGTTAATATGAAATCACAATGTGTATGTCTTATTTGACAGATGGAAAAAAAGTAGAAATGTTAAAAATATAACCATAAAAGTCAGCTTATTTTAACTTTTTGTCGATAATCTGAATCACATATGAAAGGGGGGAAAAGGGAATGTAAATGAATATAGAATACATTTAACATAAACTTACATTGGAGAAGCAGTAATGTATCTGATATTATAAGGCTGTGACTAAAATGGTATTCTCATCAAAGAAGATCATTTTGTAAATAAAAATTAGAGATATTTGTGGCTATTATTTTTTTAAAGATTTTTCTGCATATGTGGCATATATATATTTCAGTATATTGTAATGTTGTTACTTTTAAATATATGGAAGTTCTGAAGTTCTCAAAACACTGTTTTTCTTTTTTCTTACCAATGTTTCCCCTGCTGAATTCCACTCTCTAGAAAGAATTTTGTTTTTATTTTATGTGCAGTTACACATCTTATAATAATAATAATAATAATAATAATAATAATAGTAATACAAAAACTAAGTCTAACATACTGCTAGCTTCCAATTCATCTGACTTTCCTCATAGGTTTCAAGCACACGCTGCTTCTGTGATAATTCCATCTATTCCTGCCACCTGATAACCTCAAGTTATGTCATCTATGTTTTCCCATCTAGATTTTTTAAATGTTCACTTTCCCCTATAGAATTTTGTCTAGGTTCTTCTGTACCCCCTATTCTTGCAGTCAGTATAATGACAAGAAATTGGCTTATTTTCTTAATCCTTGGTTTTATTTCTAACAACAAATGTTCCAGACTGAATGAGGTTGCACATTGATAAGACACTAGACCCACATTTTGGAGAATGGTGGGTCAAATCCTTATTTGGTTGTTCAGATTAAGGTTTTCTGTGATATCCCTAAATCATTAAGGCAAATGCCAGGATCGTTCCTTTAAATTGGGCATGGCATGTTTCTTTCCCATCCTGATTTGTGTTCTGCCTCTAATGACCAAGTTGTCAACAGGACCTTTTCTCCTTGCTCTCCTCCTTTTCTTCTAGTTCTCTTAGCTCTTTACCCTCTTCTTCACTTTCCATTCCTCCTGTATCCCTTCCTGTACTTCTCTTCGTATTTTCCAAGAACATGTGTGCAATTTAGATCATTTACTGGATACTTAAATGGCTTTCTGCAATTTTGCTTGTCTCACACTCCCCAAAAGCTACTAAAATCAAAACGTACAATCTCCGCCAATTTCAAGTTGCCGCCACTCATACCTCACCTGTCTTTCAACAACTTCTTTGCCTCTACACTTCTGCCTCGACTGACATCTCTGCCCAAACTCTTTGTCTTTAAATATGTCTGCTTGTGTCTGTATGTGTGGATGGATATGTGCGTGTGTGCGAGTGTATACCTGTCCTTTTTTCCCCCTAAGGTAAGTCTTTCCGCTCCCGGGATTGGAATGACTCCTTACCCTCTCCCTTAAAACCCACTTCCTTTCGTCTTCCCCTCTCCTTCCCTCTTTCCTGATGAGGCAACAGTTTGTTGCGAAAGCTTGAATTTTGTGTGTATGTTTGTGTTTGTTTGTGTGTCTATCGACCTGCCAGCGCTTTTGTTCGGTAAGTCACCTCATCTTTGTTTTTATATATATAAACAAAGATGTCAATATAATAGAGGGAAACATTCCATGCGGGAAAAATATATTTAAAAACAAAGATGATGTGACTTACCATACGAAAGCACTGGCAGGTCGATAGAAACACAAACAGACATATACATACACACAAAATTCAAGCTTTCACAACAAACTGTTGCCTCATCAGGAAAGAAGGAAGGAGAGGGAAAGACGAAAGGATGTGGGTTTTAAGGGAGAGGGTAAGGAGTCATTCCAATCCCGGGAGCGGAAAGACTTACCTTAGGGGGAAAATATTTAAATATGTCTGCTTGTGTCTGTATGTGTGTGTGTGTGTGTGTGTATGTGTGTGTGTGTGTGACACCCGTCCTTTTTTCCCCCTAAGGTAAGTCTTTCCGCTCCCGGGATTGGAATGACTCCTTACCCTCTCCCTTAAAACCCACATCCTTTTGTCTTTTCCCTCTCCTTCCCTCTTTCCTGATGAGGCAACAGTTTGTTGCGAAAGCTTGAATTTTGTGTGTATGTTTGTGTTTGTGTGTCTGTCGACCTGCCAGCACTTTCATTTGGTAAGTCACATCATCTTTGTTTTTAGATATATATTTCCTACGTGGAATGTTTCCCTCTATTATAACCATATATATATATCTGCAGTACAGTAATTTTATGAAATATTTTTTTAATCACAGGGATTAATTGTGTTAGCATGACGTATTATACAGTTGGAGTTTAAAATATTTCAAATAGGATCGAAAAAAGAATAAAATTGTAAATTCATGAATATACATGCTTATTGCGCATTGTCCCCCCACCCCTGAGAGTTTCGTTCGCATTCCACTGCGAGGGGAAGTCTTACAGGTGTGCACAATGTTTACAAATTTGAAAAGCAGAACATGCAGTAAAACGGGTGTTTTTGAAGAAATATTATCATAGATTTCTGTGTTCTGAATAGTTGGAGGATGGTAAAAAGAGGCGTCTGGTGTGCACTGAATTGGAGGGTGGTGTCTGATGGTTCTTCATACTACTGATGGTCTCTATGATTTTTTAGGAGTGGCACAGGTCCCAGGGTATTTCAAACATTATTTCACAGTGTATCAGCTTCAGAATCCAAAGTTCCCTAACCACATACATGAAATATTTCATGAGCAAATTGCAAAATAAACAGGGCTCTCAGAAAATCTCAAAATGACTTCTTAACTGATTTGAAGTTAAGTGAAAAGAATACTTGGCCAACCCTTAGGAAAAAGCAAATACTAACTCAGCTTGGAAAAAAAAATTGAAAAGAATTAATTTTGGCAGATGTAATTACACTGTTGAATTTTGTACAAATACCAATTAGCAATATTACAAAAAAATACTTATACTAAGACAAAATTGTAAAGCAAATATTAATGCATTAGGGGTAACAAGACTAAAACCAACACTCAACAATCAGTAAATCTTAACTTGGATGCTGAAAATATAAGATAAATGATTTGTTCTCTTATACACTTGACTACCTAAAGTTATTCAATTTTTTGAAAAGTTAAACTATTTTGAAAACAAGTCTTTTCTGTTACTTTCATCATAACTGTAAAATACAGTACCAATTTCACTACCGAAAAAGGCAATACTACCTCTCATAAGTAAGTTCTCTGTTTCTTTGTAGCACTATCATGGCTTACAACACTATTTTACATTGTCAATAGTTCATGAAGTACTGTGTGCAGCATAGACACTACTAAAACATCAAAGCTTTTGATAAAGTTTTGTGTGCTACATATGCACTACTTAGTTCCAAGATACTAGATTATGTGTACAGTTGTTTCAAATATAAGTCTGGTGTGCTAATATGGTACAACTTCAATTGGGGATACCATGTAGTGTGTTTAAACAAGCACACAGCCAATTTCACTATCAGTTTGGTTCAACTCTTGGTTTTGGATGCTATACAACATCAATTGAATAACATATTTTTGAGCACTATGGTGAGCGTCCATAAAAACATCTCATGTAACTAACACTTAAAAGCACAAAAGTGAAAATGTCCTTGCCGGATCATGGGGTCATCTGAAATTAACATATCAATTCTGGTTGAAGATTCACTTAAAGCTAGATAGAACTGAAAAATGTCTGCTTAGGTAATACGCTAAATTATATACTGTACACAGATGATATTATGAATCAAATTTTGGGAAACAAGTGCCCACAGATTTCAACAACTCTACTGATTTTTTTTTTACACACTTTGGTGAAGATAAGACTTGTTTGTTTCAGTGTACTGTGTCATAGACCTCTACGTATAATTGCATGGTGCATTCTGCACTGTTTACAAGTAGTTCAAAGACAAAGAAAAGTATACATATATTACTAGTTATCAGACAGTATCTTCAAGGTATTTACAAAAATGAGAAAATGTTATGCAGTATTTTATGGGGTATGAGTATAGTATTCAATGACAAAGTAGTATTGTACCTGTTAGTTTCATTCATGAGTCACCCCCCTACTCATAGTTGGTTACATAAATAACAAAAACATCAAAGAAAAAATGCAATAGCACTAAGATATTTACAAGTTATTGTGTGGGATATGGTTGTGCTGAAACACTTAAAAACTAGAATTTCTGTACAGATAAATGTTGATCATTACATGTTTCAATAAGTCACTATATGGTTGTAACACTAGGTGCACATCAAGCACAAAACAAATTCAATATTAAGTCTCCCATCTGGGGTAAAATGTTTCAAAAACTTAGTATATACCTCATCATGTTTCCAGAAAAGTAACAAAATAACTCTCACCTATCACTAGATTTTCAGAAACAGTAACAAAACAGTTATATGTCCAGTGTATAGTCTGATACAATAAATAGTTCAATTCATATAGCCTTCTGAATACTGAATACATCAACCATCAAGTGTTCAGATGTGTCATCCTGACTTACCTTATATGGTACAGTGTAAGTATAAAAAAAGATTCATAAGTTCAGGAATAAACAGTTTTCACTTCTCATTACCTTTCAGCATTGTACAAGTATGTAGTGGAGTATAGGTATAGTTGTTAATTCACTAAAAACATTCTCCAGTTTACTTCCTCTTTTCAAGTGTCATGTTCTTCATATTAATTACCAACAAGATTCTTAATCACTTTTCAGTGTACAGATTACTAACATGTTGCCTATATTACAAAAGATGTCACACTTCACACACAATCAACCTTTCTGCATAAATATAACTGAGTATTTACTTATGTCTGTTACTTCAGATCAAAGACACCTTGCATTACAAACCTTGCTGACTCTGTGTGTCTTTCATAAACTTTGTTCACAGTAGGAAACAGCAGGTTCCTCAACCATTCCTTAGCTAACATCATTCTCCTCGTTATATCAGTAATACATCAATACTTCATTAAATGCATCAAACATCTCCTGAGTGCATTGACATAATAACTTCACCTCATATCCTCATAATATCACCTCAGTACTCCACTGAATACTCCACAATAATAATCACCTAAGAAAAATCACCTGCTTCATCTAACACTATAGAGCAACCTCACAAAATAACATCACGTAGCAGCAGACCTCACAACTGGTATAGCTTTTCCTCTAACAATAGAAACAGAAATTACACTATTTACATGTTTTATTACTTTACTGTATATAATCACTGCATTGCTTGCACAACTCATTACTTTATACAATCATATTACTTCAACTTAAGGGACAGAAAGGTAACGCTCCCTACAATCACTTACTTTCAAATATGCTGCACTAGGCAACTGTACTTTCCCTTGTTACATTATACAAACACTTTGAAAATTAATGCATGACACTAAACATCTCAGATGTACTCTTCTCCTAATAGCTATATATACCATATACTTCCTCAAAATTTACCAAAAACTGTTTATACACTGAGTACTAATTTCATTACTCCTGCAATTATACAACCTTTTTACACTTTCACGTTTACTGGTTACTCAGGGTGTTCAACATAATTTTATATACTTGTACATTCTGTAAAATTCCATTTCCCTTGTACTCAGAAAATAATCAAATAGATGTTAACTCTCTGTGAATTTTACATAATCAGTGTCGTATAGGTTTTATGTTTCTGTTTACTGTCAAAAATGACTGTTCAACAATGTTTCTGCTCAGAATATGTGTGTCACTCTCTCAAAATGTTAACCATACACTACCCGAAATCTAAGACAGTTGAAGATACTACCTAACTTTTTACAAACTAATGACAGGATAGGAAGAAGAATAAGTTACATTGCCACTGAAGTGTCCCAGACAGATCTTGGGACCGCCACCATGTCTTCTGCAAATTTTGAAAACTAGGGTGGTTTCTTCTTTTTTTTCCAGGAACTGGTCTACGGAATCATCTGGCCCATAAACTAACCCCATTTGAATTCTTTCTGCTAGCCTTCTCTTAAGTGCATCTATTTGAGTTAATTCATCAAAAAGTCAGTGTAAGTGTGCAAGTTTCATGATCCGGTCTTTGTGAAACTCTTTCATACCCCATCTCTGCTCCCTGTACATCGGACAATTTAAAAACTCACTTTTTATCCTTGCCTGTTAGTGTCACACCAAAACTTTTTCAAGAAACCCTTTTTAAATTCATCTATGGGTAAATTAGTATAGTCAAGTTGGTTGGCCCATGACAAGGCTTCCCTTTCTAATGATCTTTTAATAAACTTAACTTTTAATTCACCACTCATACCAGGGAGAAAACTATCATGGTAATGCTGTATAAAATCAACTGGATGAAAATGGTTGTCACCAGGGAAACACTTTAGTGGCATAGTAAGACAGCTCACAGAATGTTTTTAGATAAGCCCAATCTTATAACTGTTGTACTGGTTTTTTGATAATAGTGACATCACTATGTAAGTCTGATACATTTGAGTCTGTTATCTCAGCTATCTTCTAGCTTTTTCATCACATCTAAGGCAACACTACCTATTTTTTTCATTTAACATATTTTTAAAGGTTACAGCTTGTTTACTAGTGTCTCCAACAGCATCTTTACATCTAACTTCAACAGCATCTATCTCAGATCTGAGAGCCTTGTCTACTTGCCTTATTTTTGTTTCTAATTATTGTACTTTAGATTCTGAAGCACCATCCCCTCTACTTTTTTCACACGTTCATCTATAGCTTTCATAGTCTTTTTTAACATTTGATACATGCACATTAAGCTCTGCTCTAATGAGATTACATTGTTTTTTCCATTGATGACAGTTTTTCTCAAGTTTTTCACTATTTTTTTCCATTGATGACATTAATGCTGTAAACATGTCTTGTAAATTGTGATTTGCAGCAGCCTGAACACATCATTGGCGACGAGGATGGGATCAATGATGTGTTGGTAAATGTGCCAACACCTTGTAGATAGACGGGGCCGAAATGCACGCTGTCTAACGCAGACGGGCGTGAATTCTGGAACAGGATAAGTAGTGAATTCTACTAAGAAAAGTATGCAGCTCCTCAAATACTTAACTTTATTCCATGTTGTGGTACATCGCTGTTGATAATACAAATAAGACTCTCTTCAGATACGGTTAATGGCGCCTTGCTAGGTCGTAGCCATGGACTTAGCTGAAGGCTATTCTAACAGCCTCTCGGCAAATGAGAGAAAGGCTTCGTCAGTGTAGTCGCTAGCAAAGTCATCGTACAACTGGGGCGAGTGCTATCCCGTATCTCGAGACCTACCTTGTGGTGGCGCTCGGTCTGCGATCACACAGTGGCGACACGCGGGTCCGACATGTACTAAATGGACCGCGGCCGATTTAAGCTACCACCTAGCAAGTGTGGTGTCTGGTGGTGACACCACATCTAACTTTAACCTATCCATTTCCCTTTTTAAATTTTCTAACCTACCTGCCTGATTAAGGGATCTGACATTCCACCCTCTGATCCGTAGAATGCCAGTTTTCTTTCTCTTGATAACAACGTCCTCCTTCATAGTCCCCACCTGGAGATCCGAATGGGGGAGTATTTTACCTCCAGAATATTGTACCCAAGAGGACAGCATCATCATTTATCCATACAGTAAAGCTGCATGCCCTCGGGAAAAATTACAGCTGTAGTTTCCCCTTGCTTTCAGCCGTTCACAGCAAGGCCGTTTTGGTTAGTGTTACAAGGCCAGATCAGTCAATCATCCAGGCTGTTGCCCCTGCATCTACTGAAAAGGCTGCTGCCCCTCTTCAGGAACCACACATTTGTCTGGCCTCTTAACAGATACCCCTCTGTTGTGGTTGCACCTACGGTACGGCTATCTGTATCACTGAGGCACACAAGCCTCCCCACCAGTGGCAAGGTCCATGGTTCATGGGGGAAAGGACAGCTGATGAACAGATTTTAGCGCCTGTTTTGCTGGAGAGTGCAGATTTATTCCAAGGATGTGGAAATTTAGCTGTCACTCATTTAGTTCAGCATCATATTCATATGGGGAATGCAGCCCCAATCACACAGAAACCTTACCGAATACCATTCAGCCAAAGAGAGTTGGTAGAAGACATGGTTAAAGAACAATTAGAAGCTGGAATTATAAAACCAAGAGATCCTTCAGACCCACCGTGGTGTTTGCCTGTTGTAACTGTAAAGAAGAAATCAATTTCTGGAGAACCACAGTTCCGTTTTTATGTTGATTACTGATCTTTGAATGCTGTGACCACACCTGACATTTACCCCTTACCAAATTTAGTGGAAACCTTGGATTACTTGGGCAGATGTCAATTTTTTTCATATGTGATTTAACAAGTTATCACCAGTTAATAGTGCATCCAGATGATCAAGCAAAAACTTCATTTGTAACAGCAACAGGAGTATACAAATATTTTCGTATACTGTTTGGACTTCGTAATGCTCCAATTACATTTCAACACCTGATAGATTTGGTTTTACAAAAGCTCACCCCAACACAAGCACTTGTTTACCTTGATGATGTAATAATGTTTGGTGAAAACATGCAGCATCCTGAGAGACTACAAGCTGTTTTTGAGCGTGTAAGAAAAGCAAACCTGTCTTTATCAATAGATAAATGTCATTTTGCACAAAGTTAATTTAACTATCTTCATCCTGTTATAACCAGTGAAGGTGTTTGACCTGATCCAAAATTAATTGAAGATGTAAAGAATTTTCATGAATCACAGAATTTGAAAGAACTACAAACATTCTTGGGATTGTCAAATTTCTACAGACGATTTATAGTTGGTTATGTGAATATAGCATGTCCAATGACACAGCTACAGAAGAAAGGAGCCACATTTAATTGGTCAACAGAGTGCAAAAAGGCAATGGAAGAACTTAAAACTGCTCTAACCACAACCCCAGTGTTAGCCTACCTGGACTTCAGTAAACCTTTTATTCTTTCAACAGATGCATCAAATTTTGCCATTAGTGCAATCTTGTCTCAAGAAGTTTATGGTCATGAACATCCAGTCTCATTTGCTTCCAGACAATTAAGCAAAGCAGAATGTAATTATACTACTACTGAGAAGGAGCTTTGTGCTTTGGTTTTTGGTATAACACACAACAGATGTTTCTTAACAGGAAGGGAATTTACAGTTATTACAGATCATGCCATACTTAAATGGTTATTGAGATTAAAGGATCCAAGTTCCAGATTAACAAGATGGGCATTAAGACTGAGTGAGTACCAATTTAAGGTTATTCACCGACCTGGTAAACAACGTGTGAATACTGATGCAATGAGTCGAAAAGTCAATGTTTGTCTTACAATAAGTTGAGAAGAAGAGTTAAAGGCAGGTCAAGAAGAAGATCCACAATGCAAATTATGGAAAAATGATCAACATTTTGTCAAAATAGATGGATTATTGTACAAAATCACTAGTAAAGGAAACCACCTAGTCATTCCAGAAAGCATTAGAACAACAGGATTCTTTATTATCAGGACATTGCAGTAAAAAAGCAACAAACATTAAAATAGCTCAAATGTTTTGGTGGCTGAGCTGCAAAGCTGACATTTTCGAGTTTGTTTCACAATGTTATTCCTGTAACAGATGGAATAATGTAGGAAAAAGTAAAGCACCAATATAAGAACTGCCAGAGACAATTGAATCATTTGAACGAGTAGGACTAGATGTCGTAGGACCTTTGCCTGAGACTAGAGATGGAAACAAATACATATTGACAATGTTAGAGCATTTCTGTAGATACCTTCTCATGATACCAATACCTGATCAGAGCGCTGAGACTATAGCTAAAGTTTTTGTAAAAGAATGGATTCTTAGGTTTGGATCACCATTAAGTATAATTAGTGATCAAGGAATGAATTTTATGAGTGAATTACTTAAACAGACTTGTAAGCTCATGCAAATAACTCAGTTAAGGACTACACCAGCACACCCTGAAGGAAATGGAAGAGTCAAGTGAGTCTACAGAACAATTATTAAAATGGTTAGTCATTATGTGAGCAGGAAACACAACAAGGGATGTCTGTTTACTGTATTCGGTAATTTGATATAACGGCAAAGTGCACAGCTCAACTGACCTAAGTTCATATGAGATCATCTACAGAAGAAGAATCACCCTCGGACTTTGCAAAATCGACTGCTGGAATCAACAATGAACACGTAAGGGATCTAGTATGCAAGCTAAAGGAAGCATGGAGGGGAGTGAAACAGGAAAATCATCAATCCTTTCTGCAGCGAGCAAGACAAAACGACCACCAAGCAGCAGTGCCACAGTATCGAGTTACAGATATTGTGTATCTGAGCAATGTGGTGTTAAAGAAGAGTCAGGACAAAATTTTAAGAAGTTTGGAAAGGACCATATTCAATCTTGGAGATGTTGTCGCCAGTCACTCTTCAGCTCCAACTGCCCTTTTGTTCGATTGTCGTTCATGTCAATTGCGTATAGCCATTTCTGGGTAGATTTCCTGTAGTATCGCAAGACGACAAGGACCAACCAAGAGGAAGACCTGCTGTTCTCAAACCCAGGAAGTGAGAAACGCAAGGTCACAGTCCAGACTTCGAGGCCGAGGCATCGCCACGTTCCAAGTGATCCTGTTCCAGACACCTCTACAAACGTGTGTAGTGTGTGAGAGTGTAATGCATGTGTTTATTTCAGCCGAGTGTTTATCCAGAGAGTACAGGTGTTTTGTTTGAACCACGATCAGTCATGGTAGTTTCAACAAGTAATGCAAAACTTGTACTCAAGTACAATCTGAGTAAAATCCAGCAACAGTTCAATTCTGTAAAGAAGCAAATTGATCTAATTCGTTCTTTTAAGGGTAATGATACAATTTTGGAAATGGGTACATCTTGGCATAATAACTGGATCACAGCCAAAATGCAGGTAGAGTCTACATTTGCTAATTATGAACAAGAGAGTTACTGTTTTTTAAAGCTTTTGCCACATACAACTGTTATTAGGTGTAAACGTAGTCATAAGTTAATTTGCCCTGAATCGACAGTACTTTTAGACAGTAGAGTGTACAGCTGTGAGAAGTAGAGTGTACAGCTGTGAGAAAGAATTGTTTATGAATCACCCCCCCAAGAGATGATTGCCCTAGAATTTGAACACATCTTCATCATTCATTTCTTAAACGATGTTCTGATGGTATAATTTTCTCATTTAACTCTACCCTCGATGTCACATTTACAAGTAAAAATTGTGATAAACCTGAGCTACCCTTTACACTCAAATTGAATATAGTGGATGAATCTTGATTGCCACACATTGTGATTTATCATGTGTATTGCCAACTACATTTCATGCAATTGGACGGTAGCCATTAATGAGAATGTTATCTGTTTATTACAATGGTTCATACATCTTAACATATGGAAAGCATTCCTTATCAAGTTTTTCTGAAGACAATAATTTAATTAAGGATATCCATAAAAATTTGTTTTCTTCCAATAATGAGTTAAAATTCACTGAAGCAGCAAACAGAATTAAGACCATCGATTCATCCAGTAATGTTAGTGCATACTGGATTGCCAGTATTGTATTCGTATTGCTTTTATTAATTTGTCTTATGTCAACAGCATTTATCATGTTTGAAATTGCCATCCTGAAGGGACGCCTCTCTGTACCGAACGTTACTACGTCTGCAAATGAAATACATGTTGCAACACCTTCTGATGCCACAAATGGCGAAATTGATTCATAACGCCCAGGATGTCATTTTGAGTCACCTATGGTTGCTCTTTCTCTCTGGGGAGAGTGATGTAAGGATCTACGGGCTGCACGCATCCAGATTTATTGATGACATCTTCATGATCTGGACTCACAGTGAAGAAGTACTCCAGAATTTCCTCTCCAACCTCAACTCCTTTGGTTCCATCAGATTCACCTGGTCCTACTCCAAATCCCATGCCACTTTCCTTGACGTTGACCTCCACCTGTCCAATGGCCAACTTCACACGTCCGTCCACATCAAACCCACCAACAAGCAACAGTACCTCCATTATGACAGCTGCCACCCATTCCACATCAAACGGTCCCTTCCCTACAGCCTAGGTCTTCGTGGCAAACAAATCTGCTCCAGTCCGGAATCCCTGAATCATTACACCAACAACCTGACAACAGCTTTCGCATCCCGCAACTACCCTCCCGACCTGGTACAGAAGCAAATAACCAGAGCCACTTCCTCATCCCTTCAAACCCAGAATCCCCCACAGAAGAACCACAAAAGTGCCCCACTTGTGACAGGATACTTTCCGGGACTGGACCAGACTCTGAATGTGGCTCTCCAGCAGGGATACGACTTCCTCAAATCCTGCCCTGAAATGAGATCCATCCTTCATGAAATCCTCCCCACTCCGCCAAGAGTGTCTTTCCACCGTCCACCTAACCTTCGTAACCTGTTAGTTCATCCCTATGAAATCCCCAAACCACCTTCCATACCCTCTGGCTCCTATCCTTGTAACCGCCCCCGATGCAAAACCTGTCCCATGCACCCTCCCACCACCACCTACTCCAGTCCTGTAACCCGGAAGGTGTACACGATCAAAGGCAGAGCCACGTGTGAAAGCACCCACGTGATTTACCAACTGACCTGCCTACACTGTGATGCATTCTATGTGGGAATGACCAGCAACAAACTGTCCATTCGCATGAATGGACACAGGCAGACAGTGTTTGTTGGTAATGAGGATCACCCTGTGGCTAAACATGCCTTGGTGCACAGCCAGCACATCTTGGCACAGTGTTACACCGTCCGGGTTATCTGGATACTTCCCACCAACACCAACCTATCCGAACTCCGGAGATGGGAACTTGCCCTTCAGTATATCCTCTCTTCTCGTTATCCGCCAGGCCTCAATCTCCGCTAATTTCAAGTTGCGGCCACTCATACCTCACCTGTCTTTCAACAACTTCTTTGCCTCTACACTTCTGCCTCGACTGACATCTCTGCCAAAACTCTTTGTCTTTAAATATGTCTGCTTGTGTCTGTATGTGTGGATGGATATGTGTGTGTGTGTGTGCGAGTGTATACCTGTCCTTTTTTCCCCCTAAAGTAAGTCTTTCCGCTCCCGGGATTGGAATGCCTCCTTACCCTCTTCCTTAAAACCCACTTCCTTTCGTCTTTCCCTCTTCTTCCCTCTTTCCTGATGAGGCAACAGTTTGTTGCGAAAGCTTGAATTTTGTGTGTGTGTTTGTGTTTGTTTGTGTGTCTATAATTGTTGTGTTGTACTGTTGAGTGTAGACCATGTGTATTTACACAGCTATGATTTTATTCTTTTTTCTGCCTTATTTGAAATGTTTTAAACTTTGACTGTGTAATTTGTCATGCTAACACAATTAACCACTGTGATTAAAAAA
This sequence comes from Schistocerca piceifrons, assembly GCF_021461385.2. Lineage (NCBI taxonomy): Eukaryota > Metazoa > Arthropoda > Insecta > Orthoptera > Acrididae > Schistocerca > Schistocerca piceifrons. The sequence goes on along the minus strand of NC_060138.1, from coordinate 1,018,806,015 downwards.
CAAATTTCATAGACACACAAACAAACACAAACATACACACAAAATTCAAGCTTTCACAACAAACTGTTGCCTCATCAGGAAAGAGGGAAGGAGAGGGAAAGACGAAAGGAAGTGGGTTTTAAGGGAGAGGGTAAGGAGTCATTCCAATCCCGAGAGCAGAAAGACTTACCTTAGGGGGAAAAAAGGACGGGTATACACTCGCACACACCCACACACATATCCATCCACACATATACAGACACAAGCAGACATATTTAAAGACCAGTCTTGCCTTTACAAATGTCTGCTTGTGTCTGTGTATGTGCGGATGGATATGTGTGTGTGTGCGAGTGTATACCTGTCCTTTTTCCCCCCTAAGGTAAGTCTTTCCGCTCCCGGGATTGGAATGACTCCTTACCCTCTCCCTTAAAACCCACATCTTTTCGTCTTTCCCTCTCCTTCCCTCTTTCCTGACGAAGCAACCATTGGTTGCGAAAGCTAGAATTTTGTGTGTATGTATGTGTTTGTTTGTGTTTCTGTCGACCTGCCAGTGCTTTCGTATGGTAAGTCACATCATCTTTGTTTTTAAATATATTTTTCCCGTGTGGAATGTTTCCCTCTATTTTATATATACAATCGTAGCTGTGTGAATACACATGGTCTACACTGCTTATTGCACATTACAGACAGTCTATTTGGTCAGGCTGAAAAGGAAATAAAATCCTTGGCCCAATTAAAATCTGGGTCTGACAATTGTTCCTTTGAATCCTTATCAGAAAAGGTTCTGCATTGAAATGATATAAAAAGAGCATATGACTAATATCCTTTGACTGCACTGTGATACAAAAAGTAGTGACACAAACATTTAAAAAATATGGTTCTATGCATTAAATGTTTACAGCTATTATTCACATGTGCCTGCCCACTGCTGCTGTGATCAATATTTCAAGTTTATATAAATGAAAAACTGGATTCTCAAATTTACAATATTTGTTTATTTTTTTATTCTCAAGAGGGCAACATACTAACATTAGTTGTATTGAAACGATATATTACACCATTCTAGATTCAAATGTCAAGGGAGCTGATATACAGCTTGATAAATGCTATGCTGAGAATAAGATTATGGGAATGATAAGATGATGATTGCTCACAAATACCTTCAAATTAAACTGTTAATGCACAAATTCACACTAAAGAGATACATGCATATGAACGTTGATACAGTGCGTACTTTGATAGAAAGGAAACGAAGGCACTGAGAAAGCTAATTTCCTAGGACTGCCAACATTTGGTTTATCAGTTCTCAAATAGATATATAAAGTCATGGATGAAACTTCAGGACATATTTTAAAAATCTGTGCATTATCTCTCAAACATCGGCATTTAACATAAATATAGGCTTTCACACCTGGCTTGGTCTTCAGTTGAAACTTCCAGACTGAGAGGCTGTTGTCTTCAGTTGAAGCTTCCAGACAGAGAGGCCGTTGTCAATGTATAAAACTGCTTCTTAACATTTTGTCTCCAACTTGACCTGAAAAAGAAACTTTTACAAACACTTATACTTCCAGAGATTGATTACAAAGATGTTATCCTACAAGGCCTTTCTCAGGAAAGCTTATAATGCTGGAATTTGCTATGAATGCCTGTGTCCATTGTATCTGTCATGTGTGACACTTTGATCATATTTTGCCATCATATGCTTGGCTATTTTGGCTGCTGGTAGACAAGTGCAGAGAGTTCCATACCTTCTGTCTTCTCTACTGTCTAATCAATGAATACTGCCCTCATATCTCTCCTTGACCTTAATACTCTTATCTGAACAACATGGCAGAAACACCCTTCCTGTTCCACTCCATCATTCAGCCACTTTCTTGAAGTCTTTCTCAGTACCAGGAACCTGACTGTGGAATATCCTTCCACATTATATTAGAGAACTTAATAACATCTCCAGCTTCAGCAGACAGTTAAGGACAGGCAAAGAGTTATCCCTTTGTCTTTACATATGTCTGCTTGTGTCTGTATATGTGTGGATGGATATGTGTGTGTGTGCAAGTGTATACCTGTCCTTTCTTCCCCCTAAGGCAAGTCTTTCCGCTCCCAGGATTGGAATGACTCCTTACCCTCTCCCTTAAAACCCATATCCTTTTGTCTTTCCCTCTCCTTCCCTCTTTCCTGATGAAGCAACTGTGGGTTGCGAAAGCTTGAAATTTTGTATGTGTGTTTGTGTGTTTTTTTTTATTGTGTCTATCTACCAGTGCTTTCCCACTTGTTAAGTCACAGAATCTTTGTTATATATATAAAGCTAGCAAAGTTTTCAGTCATGTTTATGCATCTGTCAATGATTCAATGCCTGTACTATTTAGTGAGCTGTTACCTTTACTTCTAAGTTATTTACATTCAACCAGGACTTCCCATTACCATATCTAACAATGGGAACTCCAGGTAGGAAAAGACAGATTGCTACTTACTGTAAAGAAAACACATTAAGTTGTGGACAGACACAATTACAAGACACTTACATAAAGCATTTGGCCGTAACCTTCATCAGCAAAGGAGAAACGCACGCCAATCATACACACATGATGACCAACTCCAGCATCTCTGGCTGGAATGCAACTATCATGTGGGATACAAGCAGTACATTATTCTGGAGAGCACGGGAAGCGGAAAGGATAGTAGTGTACAGGTAGGGAGATAGATTAACGTTGTCTGGCAGAGTGTGCAGGGAATAGAATGCCAACAGGTGCAGCATCAGGAGGTTGTGGGGCAGGGAGCTGGAGAGAAAAGGAGAGGAGCAGGGAAAGGTAGGTCCGTGCATTGGCAGAGGGCAGCAAACAAAGAGTGTGGGAAACAACGATGGGGAGGAGATGATAGGACGGAGTGGTTGGAAACTGTTGGGTATAGGGTGTAGGGACAGTATGTTACCGAATGTTGAGGCTGGGATAATTACAGGAGCAGAGAATGTGTTGTAAGGATAACTCCCGTCTATGCAGCCCTGAACTGCACAGATGGGAGTTATCCTTACAACTAAACCAGCAGAAGCAGTAAGAACCATCTGCCCCTTAAGTAAAAGAAGAGTGTCACCACCAGGCCATTTCAATTATTATTTTCATTAGTAATTTCGTATCAAAATAGTAAGTAAGATTGCTGTATTAGATATTCTTTTGCTTGATCAACTAAAGGGATATTTCAGCTTTATGTATGAGTGGACACTGGCTAAGGGAAAACTAAGCTTGTACTGCTAGTATAACAGGATTTGAAATTGTTAGTAGCTTTTGTACACAGACTTCTAAAGGTGGAGGAACATGCATATATACCTGACAAGGAATTGAATATAAAGAAATTAAGTTCAGTGCGATAAAAAAAATATTGAAAAATAATTCCAACATAGTGCGCACAAACTTATAGAACCCAAAATAATTATTGTGTGCATATACCATTCCCCATCATGTAACTTTATGGCACCTCTGGACAGTGTTGAAAGACTTTTTAGTGAATTAAGGCATTTTACAGAAAGCATTATTGTACTTGGAGATTTCAGTGTCAAATTTAAAATTATCCAGTTTGTTATATTCTAACAATTTAGCCCCAATTGTCCATGAGTGTACTAGACATGGAAAGAGCTGTGAAACCATAATTGATCAAATATTTATTGACTTGCAAAAACTAGATCAAGTTTTAGAAGTGACCGACACTCGATTCTTGGATCACAAGCAATATAACTTTGTATAAATAATGTACACAGTACAGACTCCATGATAAGTAAGAAATACTACAAAAGGTGTATTAATGTGGACAACATTTTAACTCTTTGTTAAAAATTTTAAACTGGAATTTGGGTAAACACAACAATGTAGATGTGAAAAATGAGTCAATTTTAGCTTGCTATAAGCACAACTATCAAATCATGTCCCCTCTTAAGAAAACAAAAGTAAAAAAATAGAACTAACATCTAAATAACACAGAGGATAACAAATTCTGGGTGGCTACTTAGAAAGTTAATTAAACCAGCAAGGTGAAATCGGCTTGTGAAACAGTATGTCAACTGTTACAAAAAATTGTACAGGAAGGTCATTACTGCAGCAAAAAAGTTAAACAACAATTCATACATCTGTAGAAACAAGGGTACCAGAAAAATAAAATTACTTTGGAAAGTAATAAAAACAAACTTAGGCAAGAAACAACATTGTTATTAAAGGTGGGGCAGAACTATAAATGAGCCTTTTAGAAAACCTTAAAAAAACTCAATCATACTGACATTAATCATAATATCTCTATAATCCTAAAACTATGTTTTCGTATCCTGTAATAGTGCAAGATGAAGTGAACGGTAACATCAAACAAAAAATAAATTGTCTTATGGTACTGTAGAGTAATTAACACAGGAAATATATTGCTTTTCTGCTTGTAGAAATAATTAATGCTTCTTTCAGCTCTGGTACTTTTCCTAGACAACTTAGGCTGTCAATAATAAAAGCACTATACAAAACCAGTGATCCTTATGATGTAAAAGTCTTAAGGCCTTTATCAATGCTGTCTTGTTTCTTAAAAATTATTGAAGGAGCAATATACAAAAGAATTCCTGCTGTCCTGAAAAAAAAAGTGGAATACTAGTCAGTGAAAAGAAAAAAAATCCAGTTGACACAGCTAATTTACATCGATCACAATGAAGTAAACTGTGGGGAGTTTTTAAATTTATACATGGCATTCAGTGTTATCGATTATAGACTATTGCTTGAAAAACTATACTGCTATGGATTCCGTGGTACTGCTCACAGGTGCTTTAAATGTTGCTTGTCTGACAGATGCCAGAAAGTAGAAATAGTTCATGGAGGAAACTCATACTTTTATGAACATAAGAAAGTTAGTTATGGAGTAGGCCTACTGGCACCCCAGAGCTAGGTACTCAAATCACTGTTGTTCATGATATTCATAAATGACTTACCAAGCTATTTAACATACACTGATGCTGTAATGTTTGCTGATGATACAAGCCTCTTTATTAAAGGTCATAATGAGACTGACTTGCACAAAAAAGTGGAAATAACAACAGAAGAAGCAAATTAATAGTTTAGAGATAACAGTTTATTTGTAAATGAAAAAAAAAATTATGAATGAATTTCAGCCACATACTGAATAATGTAAAGCCCAATATAGTTATGAAGTTAAGTGAACAGATGATATTACAAACTATAAATACAAAGCTTTTAGAAATTTGGCCACAGGAAAATCTAAAGTGGGATAAACATACAGAAGTGTTCAATAAAAAGTTCAGTCAATGCTGTTATGCTTAAAAATTGCTGCAGTGAACAAACAATAATGTGTGCTTATTACACATTTATGCTTAGTCTATTCCAATATGGTGTCTTGTTTTGGGGTAATTCAAGTCTGGCAGAACATTCATTTACCATTCAACAATGCGCAATAAGAATAATGAAAGGGGCTGCACCTAGGGAACCTGCAGAGAAATTTTCAAATAATCTTCCATCTACTTATATCTATGAAAGTATCTGGTTTCTGACACCTCATCCCTTGATTTCTTCTTTTTAACAGTGAGCTCCATGAATATTTAAAAAGACAAAGAAATTATTCTCACAGAGGAGTACATAAGAAAATCCGTTATCACAAAAGGACAATATATCAACCCAAAATTATTTTTGATGTCGTTCCCCCAAGCATTAAAAGGATATCAAAGTTGTGTATTTTTAAACATGAGCTTAAAAATATTAATAAGTGAAAGTTTTTTAGATTGTTAATGAGTACCCGAATGTTCAGTAAATTACATGCAGCCATGTGCCACTGGGTATACTGACTGGGCTGATATATTGAGTCCTACAGAAGTTGGTTGTTCGTAACTAGCAGTGTTATTAGCTAGGACTCCAACCAAAACCAGTTAATCTATTAGTACTTACTCTTACTAATAATATCAAATTGAAAGTGAAGTTTAGAGAAGAAAGTTATGAACCATTCCTCATAAAAATAGGTCTCAGACAAGGTAACTGCGTATCACCATTACTGTTAAATGGCGCACTGGAATAAATACACTGATCTAACCAATGTCATAGGATGGCGACATGCACTGTTATGTCCCAGGATAATATTCCTGGTGGACATTAAAAATTCATCTAACTTCAACCTCAGCACCTGGAAGCCAAACTGCCTCTGTCAATGACCGGCAGACTGCCACTACAGGGAGATTCTGAGTAAGTGGTAGTAAACATGGAAGTTATAACAGCACGGAGGAATGACCACCGCAACAGTAAGTATTCAAGTCCCATTTCAACAGAGAAGAGCCTCTGAAAGCTGAAGCTGTTAAAGTGTGAAGTCAGTAGAAGAGCTGACAGTGAGCAAAAAACCAGAACACCTACACTACCGCAGAGTGCTTGGAAAGTGTCAACGTAAATAACCAGACTTTCTTAACAAATGTCTCATTGCTGAGTGCTGACTGCTGACCATCCAGTGCATAGTCTCAGCCCTTGTGTCACCTTCAGCTATACAGTGAGAGGGAAGGCTATGGAGACCAACCCTCAGCATGCCTAGCTGTCTTTGATCATCTGTGGAACCATGAGTTCTACTGGAAGGGCACTGCTGTTGCCAGCTGAATCCAAGGCAACACTGACAGAGCACAGAGGCTGTCACCACCCTGCAGGCCTACTGGAGGCTTCACATTTGTGATCTGGACACTCTCTGTCATCCATTTTTGAGGGGGGGGGGGGGGGGGCTGGTGTTGCTCATTCTGTTTCTGTGGCAAACACCGATACCGGTGGCTCCTGTCTCCTAAACAGAGGCTGAGAGCTGACCCCTGTGTGCCAGTGAGTACTTCAGGTGGAACTGTGGTCTGATTCCTGAATTCAGATCTTCGACATCAACAAGTGCACTCTGGACATTGATATGTATAGCTGGAGGCCACCACAGTCCGCAGACCAATGGCTGCCCTGTGACGTAATAGCAACCACCCGACACTTCGCTGGCCTGGCAGTACTGCAAGATGAGAGCATGCTGGCCTTTGGCTTCTGACAAGGCACTGCTCTGCCAGCCCAGCTGTGGCGCATCAATTTGGAAGACAGTCCTGTATTATTGCATAATAAATTTGCTTTGTAAATGATGTTTTCTTAGCACTCTCCAGCATAAATAGGTTCTGACACCCCACCCTGTCCAGCTCCATCTTGATGAACTATACTCTGAGATGACAAAAGTCATGGGACAGGGAAATGTACATATATGCATACACACAGTGTAAGAGGGCAGTACATTGGCAGAGTTGTCATTTGTACTCGGGTAATTCACGTGAAAAGGTTTCTGATGTGATTATAGCTGCACAACAGGAATGAACGGATTTTGAATGTGGAATGGTAGTCAGAGCTAGATCCATGAGACATTCCATTTCAGAAATCATTACGGAATTCATCATTCTGAGATCCACAGTGTCAAGAGTGTGCTGTGAATACCAAATTTCAGGAACTACCTCTCACCGTGGATAACACAGTGGCTGTTGGCCTTCTCTTAATGACCAAGAGCAGCAGTGTTTGCATAGAGTTGTTAGTGCTAACAGACAAGTAACACTGCATGAAATAACCACAGAAATCCATGTGGGATGTACAACAAATGTATCTGTTAGGACAGTACAGTGAAATTTGGTATTAATGGGCTATGACAGCAGATGACTGATGTGAATGCCATTGTTAACAACACAACATTGCCTGAAGCACCACTCCTGTGCTTGGGACCGTATTGGTTGGTGCCCAGATGACTGGAAAAGTGTGACCTGGTCAGATGAGTCCCGATTTCAATTGGTAAGAGCTGATGGTAGGGTTTGAGTGTGGTACAAATCCCATGAAGCCATGGACTCATGTTGTCAACAAGGCACTGTGCAAGTTGGTATTGCTCCATAATGATATGGGCTGTGTATACTTGGAATGAACTGGGTCCCCTGATCCAACTGAACTCATCATTGACTGGAAATGGTTATATCTGACTACTTGGAGACAATTTGCAGCCATTCATGGACTTCGTTCCCAAACAACGATGTCTTTTCACCGGGCCACAATTGTTCATAATTGCTTTGAAGAACATTCTGGACAATTTGAGCAAATGATTTGGCCACCCAGATCACCCAACATGAATCCCACTGAACATTCGTGGGAAATAATCAAGAGGTCAGTTCATGCGCAAACTCATGCACAAGTAACACTTTCACAAATATGGATGGCTATAGAGACAGCATGGCTAAATATTTCTGCAGGAAACTTCCAACAACTTGTTGAGTCCATGCCACATCAAGTTGCTAGTTGCTGCACAAAGCTGGGTAGATTTCCCACAAGTTTTGTCACCTCGGCATAATGAGAGAATGATACAAGAATAAAGCAAAGAACGTAAGAATTGGAACTTCGAAAAATGATATAAGTTGAAATTGCTTGGATGTGTAGATGACCTTGCTATCCAAGCAAACAATGTTCAAGAAATCAGACAAGAAGTTAAATCACTACACGAAATAGCATGGAAAATTGCCCTCAGAATATTGTTTTGAAAAAACCAAGGTTATGCTAATGATCCACCACTTGCAAATAAAATTACAATATAAGAACTGGAACTCAAAATTTCTGATAAATTTAAATATATAAGAGAAATCATAACATACACTCTAAATGAGAAACCAACATAGTGAAACAAAATAATAAAACTGATCACAGCAAATTACATTACAAAAACACATACAACAAAAATGGCCTATCCATAGTTGCAAAATTAAAACATTATAAAACAATTACATAACCAGAAATAACATACACAGCTGCAACCATCTTCAAACAACTAATACAGCAGAAACTGACGAAATACTAAATGAAGAAAGAAGAATAATTAGGACATGTATAAATAAACAATATCAAGTAAATGGGAATTGGAGAATAGCTTCAAATGAAACACTGATAAGGAAGAAGTGTATATCATTCTTTGAATATCTGATGGGAACACCAGAAAACAGAATTAACAAGAGAACAACAGAAAACATGTGGAAATAGTAAGGGCAACACTAAATAGATTACACAAATTGAGGAAGTGATAGACAACTCCAAATTACAGTATGTGATCTAAAAAAACAAAACAGAAACCCAAATTACAGCAAGATACACAAACCAGATTACATACAAAGATCAATAACAGAACCACAGAAGAGTGATCTCTGATTAAGAAAGAATATATGATAATAATAATAATAATAATAACAATAAAACGCTGCTTAAGGCAGTGTCAATGATGTGATAAAGTGATTGTAATTTATCCATTTTTGTATACATGTAAAAAATTAATTAACCTGCCAGTATAGAGTTGTTGTTGTTGTGGTCTTCAGTCCAGAGACTGGTTTGATGCAGCTTTCCATGCTACTCTATCCTGTGCAAGCTACAACCTACATCCTTCTGAATCTGTTTAGTGTATTCATCTCTTGGTCTCCCACTACGATTTTTACCATCCACGCTGCACTCCAATACTAAATTTGTGATCCCTTGTATGTCTCACAATATGCCCCACCAACCGATCCCTTCTCCTAGTCAAGTTGTGCTTGTCCAAACTATTTATTGTCTACATTTCACTTCCATACAGGGCTACACTCCATACAAATACTTTCAGAAACTACTTCCTGACACTTAAATCTATACTCGATGTTAACAAATTTCTCTTCTTCAGAAACGTTTTCCTAGCCATTGCCAGTCTACATTTTATATTCTCTCTACTTTGACCATCATCAGTTATTTTGCTCCCCAAATAGCAAAACTCCTTTACTGCTTTAAGCCTCTCATTTCCTAATCTAATTCCCGCAACATCACCCGATTTAATTCAACTACATTCCATTACTCTCGTTTTGCTTCTGTTGATGTTCATATTATATCCTCCTTTCAAGACACTGTCCATTCCGTTCAGCTGCTCTTCCAGGTCCTTTACTGTCTCTGACAGAATTACAATATCATCGGCGAACCTCAAAGTTTTTATTTCTTCTTCATGGGTTTTAATTCCTACTCTGAATTTTTCTTTTGTTTTCTTTACTGCTTGCTCAATCTACAGATTGAATAACATCGGGGATAGGCTACGACCCTGTCTCACTCCCTTCCCAACCACTGCTTCCCTTTCATGTCCCTCGACTCTTATAACTGCCATCTGGTTTCTGTATAAATTGTAAATAGCCTTTCGCTCCCTGTATTTTACCCCTGCCACCTTCAGAATTTCAAAGAGAATATTCCAGTCAACATTGTCAAAAGCTTTCTCTAAGCCTACAAATGCTACAAACATAGGTTTGCCTTTCCTTAATCTATTTTCTAAGATAAGTCATTAGGGTCATTATTGCCTCACGTATTCCAACATTTCTACGGAATCCAAACTGATCTTCCCTGAGGTCAGCTTTTACCAGTTTTTCCATTCGTCTGTAAAGAATTCGTCTTAGTATTTTGCAGCTGTGGCTTATTAATCTGATAGCTCGGTAATTTTCACATCTGTCAACACCTGCTTTCTTTGGGATTGGAATTATTATATTCTTATAGAGTGTTATTATAGAGTACATATAGAGTATTATTATAGAGTATTAAATAATTAATGATATCTTGTTTTTATGTACTTAACACATATGTGATTTGCTATTGTATTTGGTTACTTCACTGTCTTGTCATAAACTTAAATAATGTAAACTTTAATTTGCTTGATCTACAGTACACATTTGGTTTTTAAGATTTGTTCACTTAAACTATTATATGAGATACTTTTATTCATTTCTTTGTTTTCTGAATTGAATATGATAAAATGGATAGTTAATAAATGTATAGATAATCATCATTGTCATCTTGATATGTGCCTCGCCTGCCTTTGCTTTTAACAGCTGTTTTCACTCTGGCATACAACTACAAATGAGTGTTCTTAAGCTTGCCCTGATTTAGCATTACTTCATGTGTTTTGACTGGAAGATTAGGAGGTCTTAGAGGAGGTGGGGCATCAGTGCAGTTCCTGCTAGAAAAGAATAGCAAACCCCCTAACACCTCCATATGACAAAAGAGAGTGAGATAAAACTTTACTTTTCAGGCTGAATCCAGGTGTGCCTTTTAGATTCAGCCCATATTTGAACTCAGCTCGTTTCAGGGAAGTAGCAGGGAGCTGTGAGTGGGGAAGATTGCTTTTTTCATTTTTTAGTATCCTTCATTCCCTATCATTGTAGCATTTCGTCCTTAAAAGGCAAATCCCGGAAATATGGGGCAGAGGGGTCCCAATTAAGAATATTTGGGAGGGAGTTTCCAGGCCTGGCAGTTACCTAAACATAAAGAGAAGCCCCAGAAACTTTGGTAAAAACTGGGGGTTTGTGACGGCTTTCAATCTGTTTTTGGAACAATGGGATATCTGGGCTTCTCCAGTTCCAGCGTATGCCTGATAACCAAGAGAAATCCCCTAATCGTCAATAAAGAGGTGGAGGTGGATTGGGCCACCTTTTGTTTTGAACTATTGCTGTCCTTGTGTGTGTGTGTGTGTGTGTGTGTGTGGAAATAAGTAACTGTTCTCCACAAAATCCATATGTAATAGAGAGAGAGACGAAGTACTTAATTGTACACCTACCATTACAGTGACAGGCTTCCTCCACTCATTTAATTCCCGGTTGCCCAAAGAGACAAACGTATATATTTTTCAAAATGTGTTCGTCTGCACTGCACTCACATTGTTTTTTTTTTTCTTTTTTTTCCTATCCTACAATATGGCAACTGATGTTTAACATTACCTCTCGTTACAGTAGCTGATGCTTGCGTTGTCTATCGTTAACGGTAGTTGTCTGGAATTTCTTCCTATTTTGTATAGATCGGAGTTTATCGTTAGGTATCTCGTTCGATAGAATTTACACTCTCTTCGCTAAATTAATAAAGGCGCCAGAATTAAAAACAGGAAGTCGCTTTGCACAAAGAGCATCCAATCACAAAACTAACAGTATTTAATGTTTTTATTCTCTTTCTGTAATCGGTAAATAGCCAAAGAAGCTTTAGTTCACTAACAAGAGACGAATGACGTTCGGTATTTTGCGTCAAAAAATTTACTACTGCTGTATAGTGTTGCAGCTGAACCAATGGTAAGAATTTTCAAAACTTTTTTTTGTGCCTGTCTGAAACTACATTAATAATGGGATAATAATCGCAATATTTTCAAACATTCCATACAGATACTCAATCTACCTATTGCCCCAAAAAATTTCTTCATAGTAACTAAATAGAGTCCTGATAGTCCTTAACATTACAAAACATTTTGACTCATCTTCCACGGTGTAAGATATGCCACTAGTCTAGCCAATCCCGTCTGCCCGAATTCATTTCTTAGATCCTTTCATTGCCGCGCACCGATCTGTTTGGAGGGGGTTACAAACACTATCTGGGTGGCTGTCGTCTACAGTAGACGTAATTTACGTTGCACTGCTGTAGATGGACTCCTATACCGAAGAAAATTATTCACTCAATCCGTTTCTGGCTACGCTAATGATAAAGCTGTGGAAACTGTAACGCAAGTGCGCATTCTCGAGTCAAGAGAGCATTGTTTGAATTTCAACTGCTGCCTTAAAAGTGATACGTGGAAATCGTATTATAATTGCCGTGTTAGTACGAAATACATATTTCATTACTGATATCCTAATTAACAACCCATTCATTCAGCTTCTTTCTCTTTAGTTTGAAAATTGTATTACGTTTTGCAGCACGTATACCATTTCGTCTCAGCCTCCTACCCAAATTAATTTTCCAGTTGATAAACTTTATGACGATACGTAATGGAGGCCGCAAATCTTTGTTCTCGTTCTACGCTAGAAAACGGAGAGGGAAGAGGAATAGAGTTAACTATAATTGGTGTGCTTAATGTATTTACATGCAATGCATAAAAAATACAGTTTTCAGCGCATAAACTATGGTTTGTTTCGCACTAATATTACCGAATATTGTTTGTTATTTGTAGAAAAGTGCACAGTTTCCCAATATACCCAGTCAAGAGCACAGTGCACAGGCGTTTACAGGGATTGAAGAGATGGCAGAAAAGTTCGTCCTACGAGAGTTGTGTGCTACGCATGCCGGCCAGTTCCGAGCAGCTGATCAATATACTGGCTGGCTCGTGTAATGTCAGGCTGAAGACAGGCGCAGCCACGACATTCTGCCCCAACTTGCTATATCTCTCTCACTCAACCGCGAAAGACACTTTCTCTTAACACATACACAGTAACAAGCAACAATTATCCGAACACAGCGGCCTCAGCATCCGCGTGACACCGTCGTTACGCTTATTATTGGGTGCCACACGTCTTATCTCGGCCTATCTTTCGCTCCCAGTACGTGTACGTTATTGGTCCTCTTGTCCTCTAGACGTGATCGAGCCTTGGCAGCCCTCTCCCGAAGTCTCTGCACTGCAGCCGTCCTGCTACGCCACCAACTAAGAGTGAGAAGTGAACGTCTTACCTTCTGTAGTCGAGCAACAGCTGTAAGGAACGCACTAAAGACCACAACGACCAGCATGTTCAGTCTATGGTACGCTTTCCTCGCCTACAGAGCGTTGAGGTAAGTAGAAACAATTACTTCTTCCTCCTACTGACGCTTAATTTGTTGTCACTGCTTTTTTTTAGTGCGGAGCTACAATAACCTATTGAGTTTCGCGAATAGCATTGGCGTTTCTAAATATGATTGAACGTTATCACTCAACCTCAATCATTACTGAATGATGGTTTAGTAACATTGTGTAGGTCACGCAGCTGGATTCTACCTTGTATATAAACGCAGCACAGCTTCACATGCATCAAAAACTGACGTGAAGGACATGGTGCTTGCAGTTCTTTGTGAGGAACATTCTAGTAGTCGCCAATATTGCACTAAACTGTACACAACTTTGCTAGTGGCAGAACACTGCACGTGTAATAGGAGATTCCTGTCGAATATGTTGTGGTTTTTGTTACATAGCTACATTGCATATTTTACAGCCGTGACTGTTACCGTTAATAACTATGCTTCACAGTAACTTTTGCAACAAGTAACATTACTGGAAACGTATTTGTTCATTGCTTCTGTGTTTCTTTGCTTACTGTAAGCCAAGAACCATTTAACTTCACGAGGAAGCGTAGATTCGTATATCAACTATAAAAAGGCTTTTTGGAAATGTATCAACCAATATCAAAATATCAGTTCCCTAAACTGTCAGTATTGGTTTCTTTCGAATATACATTCATTGTTCTTGTAGAAGTACAACGTTTTCGCAATTTATTGTATTTAAATCTGTGTTAATGCATCCCTCTGTTTGTAGCAGTTGTATAAATGGAGTACTTACGAAGTTCTACAAAGCTTTCTGCACTCAAATGGCTCAAATATTACACTAATAACAACACCGAATTATTTTAAAACACTGCTGACTTTTCCTGCAGCATATCTGTCGTTGTGCACTGCTGTCTAATAAACTGTTCGTAAATGACATTCGTGTTACCCATGTATAAATAGGTTCTGAGGAAGAGCAGACAGTCGGTGCTTGGGAAAGATCCGAATTTCGCGCCTCAGCTCAGGCGAGTACCTCCTATTGCCGCTAGAGGACAGGTCACGTCTGCATTCAGAGCTCCAGCTCGAGGTGCTCGTCAACAAAGAATGAAACAGTTTGGTTCTACCGTCTTTACCGAGGGACACTTCCAATATGTAGTACACCGGCTACCTGACATTCGTCCACATCTGAAAATTTTCGGCAAAGTCGACCGCAGAAATAAGGCGAATTTTATTATTTTTTGAAACAGAACAACCGAAACAAAGCTGATCACATCATTTACTTATTACAGATATTGTTTTCTTTCGAATTTTCTGTAACGATATATTATGACACTGCTGATGTGCTTTTCTGTCTACCTTCCTAGCCGGCTCATCGACAGAAATTTCACACTGAGTATGGATAGGTATTAATTTAGTCATTCTTCAGGTAAAACTACGGTACCGAAACACATTTTCTGCCGGAAAATCATATCCACAATAAACAAGTTCGATAGCACACTGTTTGTAAATGTCCCAGTGGTTGATTGTTGACTTTAAGCATCTATTTTTACCACTAACAAATTAATTTGAGTAGACTCGTGTGAACAGTTGAAGCTGAAGATCAAAAACTTAAACATCCAGGAATGCAGAAGCAAATTTATTTGTAAATTTATAAAAATGAGGGAAGAGAGAAGTTTATTTCAACTAAAATGTCTTTTGTCTGTCCACAACGATTGTTTAGCGGCAGGAGTAAAGTAATCACTTGAAAAAAATCTATCAATTGAGTTTAGCCTTATTAGTCATCAACAGAGGAAATAGGAAGTGCCAGCTATGGCATCGTGGTCACGAAGTGAGATTCGGGCAGTTTTGCGCTACAATTTCGCGCGTGATTTACACATAGACAAGTGCTCTGAAGAAATAACTCTTGCACTTGGTGAGGTGCGTCCACATCGTGCAACTATATTCAGATGATACAGAGAATTCCAAAGAGGAAATTTCACTCTGGAGGACGCTGAGAGGACGGGGAGCCCACGATCATCAGTTACTGAGGAAAACATTGATGCTGTAAGGGAAAATGCTAGACGAAGACAGGTGAGTGACCTATAAGCAGATAGAGAATGCCTCAGGGCTAAATGCACCAGCATTTCGTTCGATTCTGCATGTCATTTGCAAGTAAAGAATCTTTGTCTCTTGGTACCGCATAGACTTACGGAAGAGCAGATGACACGACGTATGACTTGGTGCCGGGAGATGTTAAAGAAGTTTTCTAAGGTACAATCTCAGTATGTGAATAACATGGTGACGAGACGTGGCTGCACTATTATGAGGTGCCGACTAAGACGCAAAACAAAGTTTGTGTCTTTGAATATGACGGCACACCCGAAGCTGTCAGAAAATCCCGACCAGTAAAGAAGAAAATGATAATTTTTTTTTCTAGTGTAGTGGAATTGTAGAGCATGTTGGTTTGAACACACAGAAGACAGTCACAGCTGAATGGTACACTGAACAGTGCCTGCCCAAAGTCATCCAGTCTTTGAAGAACCTGCAACCGAAGTCAAGACTGGACACTTGATTCCTCCATCACGACAACGCTCCAGCTCACCGCGCCAAAGCATGCGCCGAATATTTGTGGAATATAGGACTGAAACTTCTCGAGCACCCTCCTTTCAGTCCAGACCTCGCTCCTTATGACTTTGCACTGTTCCCGCATGTGAAAATATAGCTGAAAGAAGTGCAGTTTTCAAGTGATGCGGACGTCCTGAGGGCTTGGGGCAACGAGTGTGCCTTACTTCCCACAGAAACTTGGGAGTACTGGTTTAGGGATTGGTTTCGAAGGATGGAGAGGCGTCTTCAACGTGGCAGAAATTACTTCGAAAAAATTAAATAAATAAAGCTGTATTGCAAAACTTTCCTAATACCCTATGACTTTAGTTTCTTAAGTGTTAAAAAAGTCCACAGACTCCCGCGCAAACTTATGGTAGGTTTGCAGTCTGTGTATGCACGCACGTGGAGGGACCAGGACAAGCTGTTGTGGTAGGGCTAGTTTTACCTTCTCACTTGACTCCAAAAGCCGCTCCATAATCTTTGTTGATTTTTTGAAGGCTTATAAGAGGGTCATGAAACAACAATTTTAGACAGAAAAAGTTACGTTTTCATACAGTTGTCCATTTCCATAATGGAATGGTGCCAACCACAGCATGTGGCTTAACTAGTAATAAAATGTTCGATCTTCGTTGGGGTATTGCATTATTTCTCACACTACATATTTCGGAAGATATTATCCATCCTCAGGTACGGTTAGGTGAAATACTTAGATTACTGGACACGCAATGCAGTTTGACACTTTACCGAAAACAACAAATAAGCAGCAACGTTAAATACTCACGCGCCTAATAGGCTTTTCCCGTAACTGACCGTTTGATTGCAACGTTACTGGTCAATAAGTCTTATGATTTTTAGTCGTGTTTCGCAGGCTTCCCTTAACCATGAGCAATTTCGCGGTTTATCTAAGGACCATAAACGATTTAAGAGTATCCATTGTTACGTAATTATCTGAAGCCTTCAGTTCCAACAATCAGAGCCCTCTTTTTCCTCACGTCTTCTGATGATGTCTTGGTGATAAGTTGAAACTGGCAATGATACCATTTGAGTGACATCAGCCCGAAAAATGTAATAAAAAATTAAATATTTATTCCCATGGATGTATTGGAGCGGCTAGTGCTGCTAAGAATTACATTAGTATGAAATGCTGATTTTTGTTGTTACCGGTTTCAAAATACTGAAAGTGGCGACATACCCAGACAATGAATACATGAGAATAATTAAGTATCTCACGTAACCGTACCTGAAGATGGATATCTTCCGAAATATGTAGTTTGAGAAATAATACAATACAACAGCGAAGATCGAACATTTTATTACTAGTTAAGCCACATGCTGTGGTTGGCACCAATCCATTATGGAAATGGACAAAATTGTTGTTTCATGACCCTCTTACAAGCCTTCAAAAAATCAACAAAGATAATGGAGCGGCTTTTGGAGTCAAGTCAAAAGGTAGAACTATCTCTACCGCAACAGCTTGTCCTGGTCCGTCCACGTGCGTGCATACACAGACTGCAAACCCACTATAAGCTTGCGCGGGAGTCTGTGGACTTTTTTAACGCTTAAGAAATTAAGGTCATAGGGATAATCAACCGTTAAAAGGAGCAATACCCAGCATTAATCGATCCACTCATTAAACTGAGCACTGACAGTAAACTATGTTAGATTCACTTGTATTATAAGGAGATGCTTATGATTGATGTTATTACTCGCCTAAATAATATGATATTACAATAAAAGGTATTTATTTTTTGTGGTCAGAAGGGGAGGGGGGGGTTCAGAAGGGATGACAATGGCGATGCACTTCTTTAGTCGTGATGTATCGATTCTGCCTAATGATGCATTTCGTCTTTTCCTTCTCTCCATTGGCCATGATAACAACAGTACCTGATTCTCACGGCAATAACGACGCACTTCGTTAGTTGTGAAGTATTGATTCTGTTCAGTGATGCGTTTCGCCTTTTTCGTCTATCCATTGGTCATGATGACTCGGCGTCCTTAATATCCGATCGTCCATTTTTGTACATTAACCGACACTATCCCACACTGAGCGCATTATGGTGCTTTCGCCATTTACTGTAACAAGTACAAAACCGATCTCGCGATGTCTATAAATAAAATTTTCCACCCGTCAGAAACGAACCGCCCCACATACATCAGTCACAGTTTTCATTGACAGAGTTTGCGCGAGGAAGTCTGCGGTGGTTATTACGTGTTTACGGAACGTGCAATATTTCTTGAACGGCTGTCAAAATATTTCCAAGCACGTAACACCTGAATTCTGCAGATCACAGGCTATACCAGGTCTCTTTGAATAGATGTTGTTCCAGTTTCGTTGGCTCTGGGAGGGGAGGATTAATGTTTTAACGTCGCAGACGCTTCGAGGCCATTAGACAGAGTAATAGCTCAGATAGAAGAGGAATAAAGCATGTTGATGCCATGGTACTTTTGAGAAACCAGGCTCGTCCAGTGCGCTGCCAACATTATGTCGCTTAAAGTCGACAGACACTCATTGCACTCTATGCTTCCGACGGTGTGTAAGTGTAGAAACTCTGCGGTGATGGTATATTACGTTTTCTCTTAAAATAAATCAACACTAGTTAATGAGTAAGTTTAAACAACAAATGGAGGGACTAAGAAATTCAGGCGCGCCTGTCAGAGAATTATGGTAGTCACTATCTCGAAGCGCAGAGTTCATGACGTTATATGAAGCGGAAATGTCAGAGAAATCTGAATACATGTCATTTACATAGACCTAAGAATTTAACGGATAGTAGCCGCCGAATTCTAATGTAGGGAACGATCGACAGCTATCCTCGTCAGTTACCGTATTGCTACTCATGCACAGAGAGACAAATGACAAAGCCATATGTGGAGAGGCAATATGCTTTGGTATTCTCCGTCACGCTGCTGCCCAAAGGCCATTGAACCAAATATAAATGTTTGACGTTGCTTTGTCAGAGCGATGCAAACAATGCTGTCGCTGGTCTGCGAAACAGTGGAGGGTTTTCTGGAATTATGAATCCCTATGGCTCTCTTAGGGCCGTATGATTGTTTTGCAGTCACAGTAAGATTCAGTCCATATTCCATGTCTGTATCTGGTTTTTTCTCTGACTTGATATCGTATCAATGGTTTTAGAGGTTGGCGATATCGTACTTAAGATAGTATTTCCGGCAGTATTCAATGACCCGCACTGCAGTAACAGGTTGGAATTGTAATTTATGTCAACATGACAATATCTCTGTCCACACAAGAAACAATTCATCAAGGACTCGCTGGATTAGCCTATTCAAATCCTGGACTGGACCCCGCCAGACGTCTTTTGAATGAAGTATAGCTTCTTTTGCGTGCCAGATCAATTCGTCCAAATATTCACCATGCTGCAGGAAAAATCGGAGTCAAATTTCCTTTTTTTATATCAGAGCTTAGTGGAAAGATGTCCTCTGAGACTGAACAGTTATAAGAGAAAGTCCTACGCGTTATTACTTTTACGGTTGCTGTTTTTGGAGTGGACGTTTGGCGTTTAGAGAAGTTTGTTCGTCTGGTGTAGCTCGACCTTGCCAGCACAGTTGGAAGACTGCGCGTTTCCATAACCGCGTACATCATCTGCTCATGTCGTTTCATTAACATATAAATGATAAGCTACAGACACACATTTCACTCTTTACAAAAAACTGGAATAATATAAATAATTTCTCAAGAGATGATAGCAACTCTCTTCCGGGGCATGTAACATTGCATTTCACTGCGTTTACGAAGTACAACCAGAAGAAGTGCCATTCCATATCCATGCTTTCCATACCAATGTTATAAATGCGAAAGTAACTCTTTTACGCTTTAACGATAAAACCACAGAACCGATTTTGATGAGATTTGGTATGGAGATAACTTGATAACTGAGGAAGAGCACAGGCTACTTTAGAAAGTGTGTATACAACATATTTATAGATTTGAAGAATACAAAGCGAAATATGGAACTATAATTACTCGTCGAAGAAGCTATTTACTCTTCGGCTTTAGAACTTAAAATGCATTTATTGCTTGACATGTGCTGCATAATACTACTCAACGTAATGAATAAAATGCTTATACAATCCTCTACTTGTTTAATTCACACTTCCATACTAATATCAGCGACAGCACATCGCATTTTAGCCGCTCGGCGTCTCGCGTCTGTTATATGTTCTGAGAAGCTTAATAATTCGGATGAACAGGTCGTGGTCATGTGGTTAACCTTCTTCACCCTCAGTCTTACAATCCTGGGTTCGATTACAGGCGAGATCTTTTTTTCCGCTCACGACTGAGTGTACATGTGTCGTCGTCGTGTCGTCGTCGTCATTATTTTATCATCATTGGCATCAAATAAAAAGAGATACACCACGCTCCCGGAAAGAACTGTTAAGACTTTTCTTTCAAATTTGCTCTGAGCCCAAATCGTTAAAAATAAGAGAGATGCTGCAATAGTCTCCTCTGGACTAACAGCGACGCTGCTCAATGGCGGCTGAACGGCCCATTCGGTATCTAAGCTGCAGGTGAACTTCGCTCACAAAGATATATCTATTTGTAGCATTAACAAAAATAGCGATCGTCTACGAATGTACAATGGTCTGACAGACTCTGCTCATAATAACTAAAAACACACCGTCAGATGAAGTAAACGCATGTTTAAAGGCGCCAACCTTATAGTGACATGATAAAAATTTAATTTAACAACAAATATGTTCGTGCAAGTACACCGTGACACAGAAATTTGCATAATATGCGGGATACTCTTCTGAAAATCGGCGAAGATCGTATTGCCACAGATGCAAAGGGCATGATTACATTACATCGTGAAATATACAGGGTGATTCAAAAAGAATACCACAACTTTAAAAATGTGTATTTAATGAAAGAAACATAATATAACCTTCTGTTATACATCATTACAAAGAGTATTTAAAAGGTTTTTTTTCACTCAAAAACAAGTTCAGAGATGTTCAATATGGCCCCCTCCAGACACACGAGCAATATCAACCCGATACTCCAACTCGTTCCACACTCTCTGTAGCATATCAGGCGTAACAGTTTGGATAGCTGCTGTTATTTCTCGTTTCAAATCATCAATGGTGGCTGGGAGAGGTGGCCGAAACACCATATCCTTAACATACCCCCATAAGAAAAAATCGCAGGGGGTAAGATCAGGGCTTCTTGGAGGCCAGTGATGAAGTGCTCTGTCACGGGCTGCCTGGCGGCCGATCCATCGCCTCGGGTAGTTGACGTTCAGGTAGTTACGGACAGATAAGCGCCAATGTGGTGGCGCTCCATCCTGCTGAAATATGAATTGTTGTGCCTCTTGTTCGAGCTGAGGGAACAGCCAATTCTCTAACATCTCCAGATACTGTAGTCCAGTTACAGTAGCACCTTCGAAGAAAAGAGGACCAAAAACTTTATTGGCTGAAATGGCGAACAAATGTACAACTAAATGAAACTTTATAGCTCCCTTAACTCGCCGACAGATAGTGCTTAGCTCTGCCTTTTGTCGTTGCAGAGTTTTAAATTCCTAAAGTTGTGGTATTCTTTTTGAATCACCCTGTATAATATTGTTCATCGAAAATAAGAGTTTGGTTAGAAAAATGTATCCTGAATTACAAGCAAAAATAAGAAATAACAATTGGCTGTGTGAAAGGGCAATTATGGCCCCGAGTAATGAATTTATAGTACAGTTAAACGAAAAAATTATGTTACAGTTAGAAGAAGATGATGAAGAGTATCTCTCTGTCGATAAATACAGACACTGAACAAGTCGTCTGTTACCCCACAGAGTTTATTAAATCTTTGCAATTGTCATGAGTGCCTTCTCATAAACTGAGGTTTAAGATTGGTGTTCCAGTCCTCTTAATAAGAAATGTTGATGCGACCAGAATGTGTAACGGTATGCGCTAACAAGTTACAAATCTGAGCCAAAATATTGCTAGGGGTGCTATAATTAGCAGCTCAGCGAAAGGAGAAAGTGTTTTGATTCCACGAATCTCAGTTAATATAGACGGATTTGCCTTTTCAGTTTGAAAGATCGTAATTCCCGCTAAAAAATGCTCTTGGAATGACCATAAATAAAGCCCAACGGCACACACTCAATGTGCTTTTAGAAAAAAAAGTGTTTTTGTCTTGGAAAACTCTTATGTTGTGCGCTCACATGTGTCCAGCCCACAAAACCTGTACGTCCTTGCAAAAGAAGGCAAGACCAAAACATTGTTTATACAACTGTGCTGAGCTAAAATCTTGAAATAAATAATTTATAAAAGAAGAAACTTTTTAGTTTTTAATATTTTAAACTAAGGTTCGACATAATGCAAAAAAATAAAAACACACTCATTACATAACCATACACAAGCACTACAAACATTTAGTCATACACACATATGATCCACACGACTATATACCCAGCTATTTATAAATTAGTAGCACAATCTTGTTATCCACATTTAATACAGGCCCATAGTTGTATAGTAGACACGGGCATTGCTCAAGAATTTCACCGTGTCAGGAGAACCGCTTTCTCTGGCGGTGCATTAACTGTTTGATACTTGTCATTTATCTTATCTGCAATTTCAGTTACGTGATCGGAACGTTTCGTAATTGCTCGCGTCGTTATAAACGATAGCTACTTGAACTTCGCGCCGTGTTCCCGACACAACTCAGTAATGAGATGGTGAAATATTATTAATGTTTTACACTTACAGAATGGTACTAGCGTGATATCAGTACATTTTCCAACCATTACACCAAGTCTTAATAAGAAAAGAGTGGACTTTCGAACAACGCTCTTGAGATAACGTTTGGTCGTACAAATCTGCATTTTTCTGAGCTTGGGGTTTATATGTGCTTCATAGCTACTGTAGGCTGTAAATGAAATTACTGAAGCAAATTCATCCTAGATGTGGGTTTACGTACTTGTGTGCTGAAATCTCTTCCACCGCACGATGCTCACTTTTATTTGATAAGTAGTTACTTGATCCCATTTTATAGATGCCATATGGAATAGATTACGGTGGCCCCGAGTTCAAAAATATGACTAAATTTAGTAAAGTTGTTGCCTTTCTAATAGACTGCTAGGGCAACAACCTTCTTAGAAAAACAACGACATACTCTACCTACAAATGCTGACATTAGTGACCAAACCTGGACAAAGTAAGAGGTGAAGCCAAACCCAAGTGTTCAGAGTTCTTTCTTAAACTGGTATTTGCCATTAAGGAAACATCAAACATCAAACTGTTCTAAACACGCGATGAAAGTTATTAAAAGTTTATTTGGAAATATGATCCACCTAATGTTCTCCTGCCAATGAATTTATCCATTCTTAAATCCATGGAGAAGAAATAAAAACTTTGAGGTTCGCCGATGACATTGTAATTCTGTCAGAGACAGCAAAGGACTTGGAAGAGCAGTTGAATGGAATGGATAGTGTCTTGAAAGGAGGGTATAGGATGAACATCAACAAAAGCAAATCGAGGATAATGGAATGTAGTCGAATTAAGTCGGGTGATGCTGAGGGAATTAGATTAGGAAATGAGACACTTGAAGTAGTAAAGGAGTTTTGCTTTTTGGGGAGCAAAATAACTGATGATGGTCGAAGTAGAGAGGATATAAAATGTAGACTGGCAATGGCAAAGAAAGCGTTTCTGAAGAAGAGAAATTTGTTAACATCGAGTATAGATTTAAGTGTCAGGAAGTCATTTCTGAAAGTATTTGTATGGAGTGTAGCCATCTATGGAAGTGAAACATGGACGATAAATAGTTTGGACAAGAAGAGAATAGAAGATTTTGAAATGTGGTGCTACAGAAGAATGCTGAAGATTAGATGGGTAGATCACATAACTAATGAAGAAGTATTGAATAGGATTGGGGAGAAGAGAAGTTTGTGGCACAACTTGACTAGAAGAAGGGGTCGGTTGGTAGGACATGTGTTGAGGCATCAAGGGATCACCAATTTAGTATTGGAGGGCAGCGTGGAGGGTAAAAATCGTTGAGGGAGACCAAGAGATGAATACACTAAGCAGATTCAGAAGGATGTAGGTTGCAGTAGGTACTGGGAGATGAAGAAGCTTGCACAGGACAGAGTAGCATGGAGAACTGCATCAAACCAGTCTCAGGACTGAAGACCACAACAACAACAACAAATCTTTCAGCAATCACATATCGTGAAAATTCATCAAATATTTTGATAAAGATATGAAAACGACTGTACAAAACTTTTGTATCACTTAATCAAAGGAATGAGTATTATCTCCAGGCAAATAACTTCACAAATCACGTTTTCTGGGCTCTCTTGTTGTTCCGTCCCCAAATCTGAGTAGGTCTCCTTGTTACATCAGTATTATTTTATTTCTATTACTCATTCCGGACTAAATATTTCACAAGAATGTCGTGAGACGACGTATTCACAGATAGCGACTTTGAATTAAATAGCTACTATTCCGGTATTCTCCCGCTTGACAATAACGCAACCTGGAAAAACTTAACCGCTACATAAACCGACAACT
Organism: Schistocerca piceifrons; assembly: GCF_021461385.2. Lineage (NCBI taxonomy): Eukaryota > Metazoa > Arthropoda > Insecta > Orthoptera > Acrididae > Schistocerca > Schistocerca piceifrons. Next base: position 1,018,781,413 of record NC_060138.1, on the reverse strand, counting down.
CTGTATGGCCTTCGTTATGCATACGATTGCGCGACGACATGTGGTTATGAAAAGAAGTACATATGCGAAACATCAAGGGCTGTGGAACTAGGTATAAAAATCAGTCTTGATCAGTAGAATGATTGTGCCAAAGGTACAGTTTTTAACTGCAAGCGGAAGAAAACAGCGTTTACAGGTAGGAGTTCGGAGGAGGCCGGCGAGAACCAATTTCGGTAGAAATGATGTCAGGGCCTTTCGACTCGCGGTTTCAGCGTTGAGACCGGCCGTGTCTCGCGGGAAACATAAACAAGCCACCCCAGGTGCACAATAAACAGAAATATTTTACTTCTCAGTTGTTCGAAAACATTTCTACTCTTCCCGCTCCCAGCCACGGTTGCCAGATATTGCGCTTTATCTGACCCTTGGCTATCTTCGCTTAGAACAGTAGTCAGTGTAAATTTCTGGCGACTGGTGATTAAATTTGACTAGTAAAAGAATTGGTTGGTGACTTAAAGCCGATTTTCTTTTACTTGAAAGTAAATAAGACGAATTAAAGCATTCCATCTTGGGACATCATTGTTAACGATACTGGCTTAACATACGATACTTTCCCTGTCGTTCTCAAAGCTGATGTTGCTAAAAACCCTGACACTGTACTAACAAAACAACGGTACTCCCTTCTTACTTGCGCTGGTCTTGCATTCTTCTTGGTGAAGCAATAATCAATCCTAGTTCTCGCTGTCGTCGCCTATTGTTATTGTTACGTTACAGGGGGGAGTTCATGCGAGCACTGTAACTGATGTTAGAAATTACTGACAAGGAATCTCTTGAGAGCAAGGCCGCAAAAGGCCAATGATATTTACGGCATTCGACGCTTCATACGTTGTCTACCATGCAACTACAAATTAGTTACTAATGGCAACAGGGGGCGGGAGTGGAGGTATCCAATAGTGAGCACAGCAGGAGGCTACGGAGCGTCGTTAAACTGCTTAGTCGACGAGTAACTCACAAAATGCTACAGTGCTAGCGGCGTTGATACAAAACAGCGCAACGGCAACGATAAACAAAGCAAACATTGCATTATATCTGCAACAACAGTTGCCGAAGTTGACATTTCGTCAGAAAGGAAACCAAGGAACTTCGCAGAAATGGCTCTGAGCACTATGGGACTTAACATCGATGGTCATCAGCCCCCTAGAACTTAGAACTACTTAAACCTAACTAACCTAAGGACAACACACACGTCCATGCCCGAGGCAGGATTCGAACCTGCGACCGTAGCGGTCATGCGGTTCCAGACTGAAGCGCCTAGAACCGCACGGCCACACCGGCCGGAAAATTTCGCAGAGTGAAAAAGAAGTGGCAGATGAATTATTAGCGTTTCTGCAGGATGAGTCAGTGGAATGTGTGGTGTCGTATACGCCCGACTATACAGACAATGTACATGAGGAATACAGTTGTGACAATACTTGCTTAAGTAGTGAAAGTGTTTCTGAAATGCCGCGCTGAGTGGCCACACGGTTTGAGGCGCCATGTCACGGATTGCGCGGCTCCTCCCGCCGGAGGTTCGAGTCCTCCCTCGGGCATTGATGTGTGCTGTTCTTAGCATAAGTTAGTTTAAGCAGTATGTAAGTCTAGGGACTGATGACCTCAACAGTTTGGTCCCTTAGGAATTAACACGCATTTGAGCAATATTTTGATACTGAAATAGGGGTCGAGCCATTAGTTCATCATCCTTATCGGACAGGGAGCCATAAATCCCCTCCCCAGTGAACCGTAGTAAAGGACAATCGTTGTCCAAGGAGTGATTACTAAACGTAATTACGTACATGGAAGACCATCCTCTGCATAGTAAAAAAAACAAGTATGAACAGATTTCGAATAAGTCCGTAGCAGTATGACCGTAGTGCGTAAGAGAAACTACGGATATTCAAGGGAGGACATGGCACATTTTTTACGAAAACTGGATACTCAATACAATTTACAGGATGAGCATGATAGTGACTAATTCGTTATGCACATCAAATTGGCGCGACATAGCTTACAGTGTTTTCAAGGAAAGCAGTGGATGGTTGCTTACTTTCAAACAGTGCTACCGAACTGGAAGACGTAAGACGACGAAATTTCGAACAAAGCATAAACTTGACGATGCACAGAAAACTGCGGAACCGGCCTGAAAGCTAGCAGATGAGATAAACAGACTTCTCCAATCGTTCAGTAAGAAATTTGTTTTCAGCTCCGATCAATCGGGGTTCGAAGACAAAATGCATATGGAAAAAACCCTGGAAATAACAGGTAGCAAGAGAGTTGTATCAAGATCAACTAACTTAGATGCCTTAACGCATACGTATACAATTACACCGACTGTTAACCTGGATGGTAAATTGGCTGGAAAATTATTTATTGTGTTACGAGAAGTTGGAGGTGCTCTGCCCCCTACGATTCTTTCTCGTGTGCGTGATTCTGTAAGGGCAATACGGAGTATTTATGGCACAGTAAGCACGACTTTGAAAACAGGCGTAAGAGAATGTAAGTACTACTTTTGGCCGTAGCTGGTCAAAATAACTTGCTTTTGCTTGATTTCTGGTCTGCTTATAATAATCATGCTCCTTTAGAGCAAATCATCCCTCCTGAAAACAGAGTGACATTGCAGTTCATACCATCTCGAACCACTGGACAAATTCAGCCTTTGAATGTTTGTTTTATCCGTACCTGTAAAATATATTATCGCACTATCTGCATCTACGCCTTACAGGATAGCCAGTTTCACGAAAAGCTCCACGAGACACTGTTTCGCATTCGGCTGCATGTAGTCACATTCCTTCGGTTATCATCATTCTCTTATACCAGAATGATTCTATACGCATTCTTTAAGGGTAGATACGTAGCTGAACGTTCTGCTCGGTTTGTAACTCTCAAGGCATTCGCCGTCGATCTTGGTGGTGTGGATCTTTGTGATCACTATGGCGCGCCATTTTTCATTCGGCGTTCATGTTGCAAGTTAATGGATTGTTTTTAACATTTCTTGAATGTCGACGACGTCGATTTTGTCAAGTGTAATACACGCCTCCCATAGAAAGTTGATCTCTGCACCTTCAGGGCACTCATCATCTGTCGCCCTCTTGATGCACATGGTGATTCATTAGCAGCTAATATTTTTCCCGTCATAATTTTTAACATAACACTTTCAAATGAATCTTACTAAATATTGAAATTGCGACTTCGCATTGAAGGGCCTTATGAACGCTATACAGCGCACCTACCACCTGGTAACAACGTATCTGCATAATTTTCTAACAGTACCGGTATCTGTTAATAATGATACTGCAGTGTATTCACAGAAGAGAGACTTGCAGATTGCAATCAATATCTATGAATAGTGAACCGGAGGAGCTTAGGACGGCGATCGTATAAATCAGGTTCTAGATAGGTTGGAGGGGAGTGAAAGACGGGCATTTTTATTTATTTATTTATTTATTTTTAAATGGGCCTCCTTCCTCCCCTATAGCCCTACCTTTTTCTCTCCAAAAATGCCGCCATCCTCTAGTCTCGACGCAGCACGTAAAGCAGGGTGCTGTTAGTAGCAAGACTCATTGCCATAAACCGAAAATAAAAGCGGAGGCATACTCTGCTATGCCTCAGGGGGCGACGATACACTACTCAGAAATTCACCTCTCTCTGCAGGTGTGAAGCAAGTGACGAGTTTAGAAACTAAGACGAAAGAAAGAAATAAAGACAGAAATGAAGGCAAATTAAAAACAGGGACGGCAGCACACACAAATGAAAACGAAACTGGCGAGATAATCCCATCGCCCATAGAATTAACGAAGTAATAATCCTCTAAGATAGATTACGTGTTTTCTAATTTCCCAATAATTTTTCATACAAGGTTCACACAATTCCCATGTTACCAATTGCCATATCATCAGTATCATAGAACAGTCTACTCTAGTGATGCCCAGAAGGCCAATGTCAAATCTTGGGTATAGGCAAGTCAAGGGTAGTTTGAAGTAGTGGTATATTTCCGGTCAGATTCTGCCAGGCGATGCTGGCTCCACAGGTAGTCCATGAAAGAGACAGCATCGGTGAGGGAAAGGTCATAGATCGTGAAAATGGTGCGGCCCAAGAGCCACACCATTGCGTTACGTCGTGGTCGGGGGTTGGTCTGAATATCAGGGGTAAGGAACCAGTCGATTGACACATTGTCTGGTGTCGTCCCACCGATCAGCGCTAACAGCACACGTGCAAGGTCCCACACTTCTGTGACGTGAGGGCATAGGAGACGATGCTCTCTGGTGTCTACGTCACCACATCGGCTGTAGGCAGCCGAGGGCCGTAGGCGGATGACCGCCAGGCGATGATTAGTGGGTATTAAATTGTTTACGACACGATACCATAGCGCTGAAACTTCCGTGGGAAGGCCTGGATTGTTGATATTAGCCCAAGCTTGGTGCCAGATGGTCGACGGTCGTCTGTCCTCTAATTTATGTGGTGTGGGCATTTCGTCTACGATGGGTTTGGTTGTCCTGATGGAAGAGATGAAATAAAGTCAACGATTTATTCTGTCTGCGAGTGTTACAGGAATGCACAGCAGAGCCGGCCGGTGTGGCCGTGCGGTTCTAAGCGCGTCAGTTTGGAACCGACCGCTACGGTCGCAGGTTCGAATCCTGCCTCGGGCATGGATGTGTGTGATGTCCTTAGGTTAGTTAGGTTTAAGTAGTTCTAAGTTCTAGGGGACTGATGACCTCAGCAGTTAAGTCCCATAGTGCTCAGAGCCATTTGAACCATTTTTTTTGCACAGCAGACACTAGTCAGAGATGCTACCAGAGTGCAAGAAAAGCAATTCCAAGAGCGGACGTTACAAAACTAGTGAAGCAACATATTAGTTCTTCGTACACAGACGTCGTGCAATGAGCATGACAGTAAAATTGCAGAAACTCGCAGTTACGCGGAGCCGTTCACTGCACGTCATCCTCCATACATTTTTCGGTGTCTACCAAAGTACAAACGTATATGTAGATGTCTTCTTCTTAGGTCTTCAACCATCAGGCTAGTTAGCAGTAGTTCGCCATTCATTTCTGTCTTCGGCCTTCCTCTTGAGAGTGGTGTAGGAGGTGCAGCTGATATCCTCCATGATCTGACTGATGTATCCTAGTCTCGGTCTCTCTCTTCTGTTTCTCCTCTCTACTGTCCCTTCAATGATACTTTTAATAATACCTTCATGTCTCAGCAGATGGCCTACCCATGTGTGCCTCCTGCGTAAGGTTAGCTTCAGGAGACACGGCTTCTCTTCCTTCACTCTGTGGAGCACCTCTGCGTTGTCTACCCAAGAACTACAGTAGCACCACATCTCGGAGGCTATTATTTTATGTTTTCCTGCTTCTCGGAGTGTCCATGTTTCAGTAAAGCAGCACACTCCAAACAAACGTCTTTATGAGGTTTTTCCTGAGATGTTTGTCTGTGCTGCTGAATGTGAAAAGTTTTCTTCTCTTGATAAAAGCAGATTTTGCCTGGAGGGTTCGGCTTATGATATCCTTCCTTGACGTTCCGTCTGATGTAATTTTACTCCCTTGGTGGACAAGGCGTTTGACAGTCTCCAGTCGCTCGTTAAGTGAGCATTGGGCAACGGTGTTTTATCTGCTCACCTCTAAGATTTTTGTTTTACCTTTATTAATTTTCATGTTGTCGGAAGAGCTGGGAGTGGTTTTCATCTGGGCCAGCGTCGCTATTAATTGTTCTGCATCTTCTTTTAACACTGCGGTATTATCAGCAAGCCTCAGCATGTTTATTTTTTCACCCTGAATTTTAATTCCTCCTATGTCTCCTAGTTTCTCCCTAGTTTCCTCTATTATCACGTGAATGTATCCTCAGAACAAGCTAGCAGAGAGTGGGAAGGCCTGTCGTACAGCCTGCTTAGTAGGAGCTTCTTCTTGATGTTCTCCACGCCTTATCACAGCCGTCTCTCCTCTACACAGTCTCCGCATGACTCTTCTGCCCTTATACTTTATGCCAGTCTCTCTCAGCATCTTAAAAAGCTGTCACCAGTCTATCCTCTCGAATGCTTTTTGCAAGTCGACGAAGGTAATATAAGTGTCTTGACCCTTCTTTAGTTTTTTCTCAAGAATTAATCGTAAGCTGAGTATTGCTTCTCGTGTGACTACACCTCTTCTAAAGCCAAACTAGTCGTCTGTGATCATTGCATCTATCCTGCCTTCTATCTGCCTTAGAATGATAGAGGTGAAGATCTTCGATACTGAGGGTCCTAGATTGTTCACATCTGTTTGCAGTGGCTTTCTTTCAAATTGGTACTGTGATAGATGTTTTAAAGTCTATTGGGACCACCCCATTTTCCTATATAACTTGTATGAGATGGCACAGTTCTTCATGTAGGTGCTCTCCAGCAGTCTTAATGAGTTCATCAACCCCAATGGCTTTCGCAGGTTTTTTCTGCTTGACTGCAAGGTTGAACTCATGGCAGAAGATATAGACTCCCATTTCTTCCACTTCTTCCACACCGATTTCCTCAGCGTTCTCCAGTTCCAGGTCTTCATTATTTCCTGCATATAGTTTTTAACGGCACGGTTTCCACCTTTCTGCAATGTCTTTCTGGCCGGCCAGAGCGGCCGAGCGGTTCTAGGCGCTACAGTCTGGAACCGCCGACCGCTACGGTCGCAGGTTCGAATCCTGCCTCGGACATGGATGTGTGTGATGTCCTTAGGTTGTTAGGTTTAAGTAGTTCTAAAGGGGACTGATGACCTCAGAAGTTAAGTCCCATAGTGCTCAGAGCCATTTGAATCAATGTCTTTCTGTTAAGATAATACTACTCCATCTTAATTTTGATTCCACTGCATTTTATTTGTCTGTTTACAAAGAACTGTTTAATTGATTCGGAGGCGGATTCCAGCTTTCCTGCTGTGATCAATTTATTCACCTCTTTGCGCTGGTTCTCCAAGAATTGTGGTTTAGCCCTTTTCGACTCACGGTTGATTTCATTTTCTTCAATGCTCTATTTTGCCTTTGTTCTTCCTCAGTGTTGTCTTGCTGCAGGTTACGTCTTAAATTTATTTTTGTTATTATGCTTTCCATAGTGCGTTCGCCGGCCGCTGTGACCGAGCGGTTCTAGGCGCTTCAGTCCGGAACCGCGCTGCTGCTACGGTCACAGGTTCGAATTCTGCCTCGGGCATGGATGTGTGTGATGTCCTTAGGTTAGTATAGGGGACTGATGACCTCAGATGTTAAGTTCCATAGTGCTTAGAGCCATTTGAACCATTTGAACCATAGTGCGTTCTTTAAAACGCTTTGCCTTTTGTCTCCCAACTATGTCATCCTCTAGTCTATTCAGGTCGTATTTCTCACAAGTTATTTTCATAAGATTTTTGAATGTCAGATCACATTCTCGTATCACTATTTTATGTTCACTGTTAATGTCTGAGCCTGGGTAGCTTCTACAGCCTCTTACTTGAATCTGGAACCTTTGTCTAACTAGAATGAAGTCGTTCTGATGTCTTTTCCTATCTCCACGGGCTTTCCATGTATACCTTCTCCGCGAATGGATGTTCTGTACAGAATTCTAGTAGTCCATTTCCCTGTCCATTCCTTTCTCCAAGCCCAAAAGGTTCCTCTGTAGTGCCATCTCTTCCTTTCTCCACAGATGCATTCCATTCTACCATAATGATAAGGTTATCTTGTCCTTTGACCACGTTTACAGCACTTTTTATCTCACTGTATACCCTTTCCACCTCTTCTTCATGATAGGTTGACGTCGGCACGTACCTGTGACCGTAGCGGTCGCGCAGTTCCAGACTGAAGCGCCTAGAACCGCTCGGCCACTCCGGCCGGCCCACTTGTGTGGTACAGGTGGTACCCAAGGTAGTATTGTAGGCCCTTTGCTGTTCCTTATATATCTTATTTAGGAGACAATCTGAGAAACCGTATTAGGCTGTTTGCAGATGATGCTGTCGTTTATCGATTAGTAAAGTCATCAGAAGATCAAAACAAATTGAAAAACGCTGTAGAAAATATGTCTGTATGGTGCAAAATTTGGCAATTGACTCTAAATAACGAAAAGTGTGAGGTCATGCACATGAGTGCTAAAAGGAATCCGTTAACTTCGATTACACGATGAATCTGTCATACCAGAGGTCGTAAATTCAATTAAGTACTCAGGAATTACAATTACGAACAACTTAAATTGGAAGGAACACATAGAAAATGTTGTGGGGAAGGCTAACCAAAGACTGCGTTTAATTGGCAGGACGCTTAGAAAATGTAACAGATCTACTAAGGAGACTGTCTACACCAAGCGTGCCCGTCCTCTTTTACAATAGCCTACTACCGCCTGGTGGGGGTCCTTATCAGATAGGCTTAACGGAGTACGTCGAGAAAGTTCAAAGAAGGGCAGCGTGTTTTGTGTTATCACGAAATAGTGAAGAGTATGTCACTGAAGTGATACAGAGTTTGGGGTGGACATCGTTCAAAGAAAGGCGTTTTTCGTTGCGACGTAATATTCTCACGAAATTTCAGTCACCAACTTTCTCCTCCGAATGCGAAAATATTTTGTTGGCGTCGACCTACATGGGAAGAAACGATCATCGTAATAAAATAAGGAGAATCAGAGCTCGCACGGAAAGATGAAGATGTTCGTTTTTTCCGCGAGCTGTAGGAGATGGGGATAATAGAGAATTATTGTGAAGGTGAGTCGATGAACCTCTGCCAGGCACTTAAATATGATTTGCGGAGTAGATGCAGATGGAGTGTGTCGTTTTATGAATTTGGTAACACTGTTGTATACCTCGCCCTGATGGTCTGAGAAATGTTCTTTAAAAGAAACCACTATTTATTCAGCTGAGTCCATCGCTGTATTCTGTGCAGCTCTTTGGTTCGGCGCTCCCGCTAAGAAAAGAGTTCGTCTTGGAGGGCGTCGGCGCGGTGCGGCGGTGCAGCGGCTGAGCGGTGAACGTCCTGGACCAGATCACCCTCGGCCGTAACCCAGACCTTGTTCAGAGCCGGTATTAATAGTGTCGGCCCGGACGCTCTATTTTTGGCCTCTTCTTCCTTTCTCCCCAGCGGTGGTGGGCCAGGAGGCGACTGCCGTTGTTTCCTCTCACATCTCCGCGTCCACGCTTCGTACACATAGACGCGCTGCGGCTGTCATTGAAGCATTTTGTTTGGACAACATTGGGCTTGGTCTCCGCCGTACTAGTCGGATGTTATTGGTATTATGTAGGCGAGGTGAAAAAGTCTCACTGGGTCTGAGGAATGATATTGATATCAAAAATATTTTATTTTTGTTATGTCGAATTTTTAAAGTGCTTGTGCCGTGCATCTTTCGTTGAAATGGGTAACTGGAATACTGTTGTTGTTGTCTTCAGTCCTGAGACTGGTTTGATGCAGCTCTCCATGCTACTCTATCCTGTGCAAGCTTCTTCATCTCCCAGTACTTACTGCAACATACATCCTTCTGAATCTGCTTAGTGTATTCATCTCTTGGTCTCCCTCTACGATTTTTACCCTCCACGCTGCCCTCCAATGCTAAATTTGTGATCCCTTGATGCCTCAGAACATGTACTACCAACCGGTCCCTTCTTCTAGTCAAGTTGTGCCACAAACTCCTCTTCTCCCCAATTCTATTCAATACCTCCTCATTAGTTATGTGATCTACCCATCTAATCTTCAGCATTCTTCTGTAGCACCACATTTCGAAAGCTTCTATTCTCTTTTTGTCTAAACTACACTCCTGGAAATTGAAATAAGAACACCGTGAATTCATTGTCCCAGGAAGGGGAAACTTTATTGACTCATTCCTGGGGTCAGATACATCACATGATCACACTGACAGAACCACAGGCACATAGACACAGGCAACAGAGCATGCACAATGTCGGCACTAGTACAGTGTATATCCACCTTTCGCAGCAATGCAGGCTGCTATTCTCCCATGGAGACGATCGTAGAGATGCTGGATGTAGTCCTGTGGAACGGCTTGCCATGCCATTTCCACCTGGCGCCTCAGTTGGACCAGCGTTCGTGCTGGACGTGCAGACCGCGTGAGACGACGCTTCATCCAGTCCCAAACATGCTCAATGGGCGACAGATCCGGAGATCTTGCTGGCCAGGGTAGTTGACTTACACCTTCTAGAGCACGTTGGGTGGCACGGGATACATGCGGACGTGCATTGTCCTGTTGGAACAGCAAGTTCCCTTGCCGGTCTAGGAATGGTAGAACGATGGGTTCGATGACGGTTTGGATGTACCGTGCACTATTCAGTGTCCCCTCGACGATCACCAGTGGTGTACGGCCAGTATAGGAGATCGCTCCCCACACTATGATGCCGGGTGTTGGCCCTGTGTGCCTCGGTCGTATGCAGTCCTGATTGTGGCGCTCACCTGCACGGCGCCAAACACGCATACGACCATCATTGGCACCAAGGCAGAAGCGACTCTCATCGCTGAAGACGACACGTCTCCATTCGTCCCTCCATTCACGCCTGTCGCGACGCCACTGGAGGCGGGCTGCACGATGTTGGGGCGTGAGCGGAAGACGGCCTAACGGTGTGCGGGACCGTAGCCCAGCTTCATGGAGACGGTTGCAAATGGTCCTCGCCGATACCCCAGGAGCAACAGTGTCCCTAATTTGCTGGGAAGTGGCGGTGCAGTCCCCTACGGCACTGCGTAGGATCCTACGGTCTTGGCGTGCATTCGTGCGTCGCTGAGGGTCCGGTCCCAGGTCGACGAGCACGTGCACCTTCCGCCGACCACTGGCGACAACATCGATGTACTGTGGAGACCTCACGCCCCACGTGTTGAGCAATTCGGCGGTACGTCCACCCGGCCTCCCGCATGCCCACTATACGCCCTCGCTCAAAGTCCGTCAACTGCACATACGGTTCACGTCCACGCTGTCGCGGCATGCTACCAGTGTTAAAGACTGCGATGGAGTTCCGTATGCCACGGCAAACTGGCTGACACTGACGGCGGCGGTGCACAAATGCTGCGCAGCTAGCGCCATTCGACGGCCAACACCGCGGTTCCTGGTGTGTCCGCTGTGCCGTGCGTGTGATCATTGCTTGTACAGCCCTCTTGCAGTGTCCGGAGCAAGTATGGTGGGTCTGACACACCGGTGTCAATGTGTTCTTTTTTCCATTTCCAGGAGTGTATTTATCGTTCACGTTTCACTTCCACACATGGCTACACCCCATACAAATACTTTCAGAAACGACTTCCTGACACTTAAATATATACTCGATGTTAAAAAATTTCTCTTCTTCAGAAACGCTTTCCTTGCCATTGCCAGTCTACATTTTATATCGTCTCTACTTCGACCATCATCAGTTATTTTGCTCCCCAAATAGCAAAACTCCTTTACTACTTTAAGCGTCTATTTCCTACTCTAATTCCTGCAGCATCACCCGATTTAATTCGACTACATTCCATTACTCTCGTTTTGCTTTCGTTGGTGTTCATCTTATAACTTCCTTTCAAGACACGGTCCATTCCGTTCAACTGCTCTTCCAGGTCCTTTGCTGTCTCTGACAGAAGTACAATATCATCGGCGAACCTCAAAGTTTTTATTTCTTCTCCATGTATTTTAATTTCAACTCCGAAATTTTCTTTTGTTTCCTTTACTGCTTGCTCAATATACAAATTGAATAACATCGGGGATAGGCTACAAACCTGTCTTACTGCCTTCTCAACCACTGCTTCCTTTTCGTGCCCCCCGACTCTCTTAACTGCCATCTGGTTTCTGTACAAATTGTAAATAGCCTTTCGCTCCCTGTATTTTACCCCTGCCACCTTCAGAATTTGAAAGAGAGTATTCCAGTCAACATTGCCAAAAGCTTTCTCTAAGTCTACAAATGCTAGAAATGTGGGTTTGCCTTTCCTTAATCTATTTTCTAAGATAAGTCGTAGGGTCAGTATTGCCTCACGTGTTCCAACATTTCTACGGAATCCAAACTGATCTTCGCCGAGGTCAGCTTCTACCAGTTTTTCCATTCGTTTGTAAAGAATTTGCGTTAGTATTTTGCAGCTGTGACTTATTAAACTGATAGTTCGGTAATTTTCACATCTGTCAACACCTGCTTTCTTTGGGATTGGAATTATTATATTCTTGTTGAGGTTTGAGGGTATTTCGCCTGTTTCATACATCTTGCTCACCAGATGGTAGAGTTTTGTCAGGACTGGCTCTCCCAAGGCCGTCAGTAGTTCCAATGGAATTGTATCTACTTCCGGGGCCTTGTTTCGACTCAGATCTTTCAGTGCTCTGTCAAACTCTTCACGCGGTATCGTATCTCCCATTTCATATTCATCTACATCCTCTTCCATTTCCATAATGTTGTCCTCAAGTACATCGCCCTTGTATGGACCCTCTATATACTCCTTCCACCTTTCTGCTTTCCCTTCTTTGCTTAGAACTGTGTTTCCATCTGAGCTCTTGATATTCATACAAGTGGCTCTCTTTTCTCCAAAGGTCTCTTTAATTTTCCTGTATGCAGGCATCTTACCCCTAGTGAGATAAGCCTCTACATCCTTACATTTGTCCTCTAGCCATCCCTGCTTAGCCAATTTGCACTTCCTGTCGATCTCATTTTTGAGACGTTTGTATTCCCTTTTGCCTGCTTCATTTACTGCATTTTAATATTTTCTCCTTTCATCAATTAAATTCAATATTTCTTCTGTTACCCAAGGATTTCTACTAGCCCTCGTCTTTTTGCCTACTTGATCCTTTGCTGCCTTCACTACTTCATCCCTCAGAGCTACCCATTCTTCTTCTTCTGTATTTCTTTCCCATATTCCTGTCAATTGTTTCCTTATGCTCTCCCTGAAACTCTGTACAACCTCTGGTTCTTTCAGTTTATCCAGGTTCCATCTCCTTAAATTCCCATCTTTTTGCAGTTTCTTCAATTTTAATCTGCAGTTCATAACCAATAGATTGTGATCAGAGTCCACATCTGCCCCTGGAAATGTCTTACAATTTAAAACCTGGTTCCTAAATCTCTGTCTTACCATTATATAATCTATCTGATAGCTTGTAGTGTCTCCAGGATTCTTCCATGTATACAACATTCTTTTATGATTCTTGAACCAAGTGTTAGCTATGATTAAGTTATGCTCTGTGCAAAATTCTACCAGACGGCTTCCTATTTCATTTCTCTCCCTCAATCCATATTCACCCACTATGTTTCCTTCTCTCCCTTTTCCTACTCTCGAATTCCAGTCACCCATGACTATTAAATTTTCGTCTCCCTTCAGTACCTGAATAATTTCTTTTATCACATCATACATTTCATCAATTTCTTCATCATCTGCAGAGCTAGTTGGCATATAAACTTGTACTACTGTAGTAGGATGGGCTTCGTGTCTATCTTGGCCACAATAATGCGTTCACTATGCTGTTGGTAGTAGCTTGCCTGCACTCCTATTTTTTTATTAATTATTAAACCTACTCCTGCATTACCCCTATTTGATTTTGTATTTATAACCCTGTATTCGATTTCTTCATCATCTGCAGAGCTAGTTGGCATATAAACTTGTACTACTGTAGTAGGATGGGCTTCGTGTCTATCTTGGCCACAATAATGCGTTCACTATGCTGTTGGTAGTAGCTTTCCCGCACTCCTATTTTTTATTAATTATTAAACCTACTCCTGCATTACCCGTATTTGATTTTGTTTTTATAATCCTGTATTCACCTGACCAAAAGTCTTGTTCTTCCTGCCACCGAACTTCACTCATTCCCACTATATCTAACTTCAACCTACCCATTTCCCTTTTTAAATTTTCTAGCCTACCTGCGCGATTAAGGGATCTGACATTCCACGCTCCGATCCGTAGAACGCCAGTTTTCTTTCTCCTGATAACGACGTCCTCTTGAATATTCCCCGCCCGGAGATCCGAATGGGGGACTATTTTACCTCCGGAATATTCTACCCAAGAGGATGCCATCATCATTTAACCATACAGTAAAGCTGCATGCCCTCGGGAAAAATTACGGCTGTAGTTTCCCCTTGCTTTCAGCCGTTCGCAGTACCAGCACAGCAAGGCCGTTTTGGTTAGTGTTGCAAGGCCAGATCAGTCAATCATCCAGACCGTTGCCCCTGCAACTACTGAAAAGGCTGCTGCCCCTCTTCAGGAACCACACGTTTCTCTGGCCTCTCAACAGATACCCCTCCGTTGTGGTCGCACCTACGGTACGGCCATCTGTATCGCTGAGGCACGCAAGCCTCCCCACCAACTGCAAGGTCCATGGTTCATGGGGGTAGGACTGGAATACTATGCCGTCAAAAAAGTCGTTGATTTGGACACCTCATAGCCAATGGAAATTCATCCAAAGTGAGTGAGTCTTTCTAAGAAAACTACTCTTTCGTTCTGAATGGTTGAGAAATGACTTGATCAGTATGCTACTGAATGATAGCTGTTAATGATGTTTGAATTTACTGATACAATAGGAACATTAGAAGAAAGAGTACGGTACAGGTTACTCCTGGAATTAACTTTGAGAAATTTTTGTTGAAGATGTGTACCGCATTGGTTAAATGATGAGGCAAAGGAAAAGCGAAAATAATATCTTTGGGCAGTTTTACAAAGGGACCAGTTGTCTTGCGTGCCCACTTGTCGCTAAGGATAATCCATTGGTTCACACTTCAGCTGGGACTAAACACGCAACATCAGCTTTAGCACTGTGTTTTGATAAAATTGTAAAATGTTTATGTGTGCCTCTCAACTACTCATGGGAACGCAGATGAGAAAGGACTTTCGAAAGTAAAAATTTGCAGATGACAGGGTATCAGTATCTGATAATATACAGAAGCTCCTATACAACCTAATAATGTAAAATTGAAGATATCCGTAAAGAATATCCACTGACGATGGTACAATAGTGAAGAAACATGTTTTGGCTTAGATTAAAAAAAAAAACAGTTGTTTGTATAACGGCCGGATTTCGTACCCAGTAATTATACTTTTGTTCGTTTGTACTGCTCAAATGGTAAATAATACTGAAAGTGATTCTGATTCGGCGAAGAAGTGCAATGAAAACAAAGAAGCCTCTAACGATGTCACCCTCGGCTCGGCGACTCTCAAACAAGATGTTGACACATGCGACAAAAAGGCCGTAGCTCAGACGTTCATGTGAGGTGTAAGGTGAGTTAATGATGCCACAACTGCATCAAATTTTACCACAATTCTGCCGAGCGCCACCGTGGGACGTGTCACTATAAACTCAACAATTTTCAGTTCAGATCGCAACATTTAATTTGCAACAACTGTAGTGATCAGTTCGATCTTTATGAAAACCATCTCCGCAATATGAGAGTCGAAAACAAATACTGTATAAGAATTAAGATTACCTGTAAGTTGTTGCGAGTTATTTACGATTCAAACAGATCCACAAAGTGTTCATTTTTCCGTTGTTTCAACATTTTAAATTTTGCTATTTACAATGAAGAAGAATAGATCTTACGGCAATGTATCTTTACCATACAAATCTTACAACTATGATCTATTCACCATTACAGTTTAAAATGCGCGAGAAAATAATTCCTGTTCCTTTGTGGCCTAAAAAGTTGAAATGATTGATTTAGGCCCACCTTACACCAATAACAATAAGTTTTTAAATGAGTGCTTAGTGCATCACTTCAACGTAATTTCCAAGACATTGCAACTCAGAGAAATACAGAGTCTGAAATCATTCGTCAAAAAGTTAAGTCGTACAAGTATAATGCAATTGATTTAAAAATTACAACAAACTCTCATAGATTTGATAAAGTCTTAATTTACGCAATATAAAATCGTAGTGAGCAAGTAGCTTTACGATTGTGAACGCAGGCTTGCAGACTATGTTAAGAGAGAATGTCAATGTGGCGAATGCTATTCTTTCTATGATTTCCGCCTGCGTTCGACAAGGGATTTTTTTATTTTTTATTAAAAAAAAGGGTCTTTCTCGTTTTGTATTCCCTTATTGAACTTTCTGTGGTTTCCCGGTGCTACTCACGAACCGTATCCGATTTGTAGTTGACAGCAGGTACAATCAGCCTGCGAAAATACTTATTTTCCTGGCTAGAATTTTTTCTGTAGTCTGGTAGGCTGTAAGCCCTTCCACGTAGGCCAGTCCTCACGAAGTAACTGAAAAATATTCTGTGTTAAACTAAGTTTGCAGTTTCTCGCATAACTCGTAGTTATCAAGTTATCACGATACTTTATTCTATGAAAGTTAGCTGAGAAATTTGTAAAATTATGCTTGGAAAAAAATATACTTTATTAAAATGTTTATTTTGTTGGGGGGGGGGGGGAGTGATTCACATGGCATCTCCTTCATCCCCCCCCCTCCACGTATCTACGCCTGCCACTGCCAGAAAGTATGTGAGCGTTCTATCTGCAAGAAAGTAGACCAGTGGGAAGTGCGTGTTGCATACAGGCCGCTGCCCCGTGCGGTGCAGGTGGGCGGCCAGAGGTACTATTGAGTTTCAGCCCAGCAGGCGTGCGCGATGGCCCCCGGCGTGTACCCTTGTTCACTTAACCTGTTTACCGCCCGGGGCTGTATTGAGTTTCCACGACATCCGATACTTCCTGTGCGCAAAATGCTACTACAGCATCGCCAGCTTTGCTTACACTTTTACCTGGAAAAAATGTCCCATTCCCTGATTATATTTCTCCGCTGCAACGCCTTTTTCCTGCTTTCCATGCGCAGTCTTCTTCTTGCCCCTATATCTATCTCACCTTCGGTGTTTTCTTCTTGGATTTCATTTGATCCATCATTTTAAACGAAAGGTTCTGATTAACACAGGAACCATACCAGCCGTTTCGCCTTGTGCATGCGAGCACACGGACATTGTGCGGCATTGCTATAATTTGAAAATGGTTCAATGCGTGCCAAAAGTCTGTTCGCAAGTTATCAGTTTTTTGTAATTCAGTGAATGAGATGTATGAATGCAGTTCAGCGAGTCAGAACAAAGCTTTGTGTTTATTATTATTTCCTATGCGTGCGTGGTATTTTAGAAACGCGGTATTTTAGAAACGATGAGATATTCCACCTGGTCTGTTAACAAATTTATTTGTTTACGATCGTGATTTCAGCTATTGTGATATTCTCTAAAAACAGCTTGCTACAAAGTGCCTCTGTGCGTTATCAGATGTTACACTAGCACAAGCACAGCATTAAATCTTGCGTACAGTGACACGAATTCTATAGGAAGTATTTTCTGAATGGCTAAGAAGTTTTATTTAGCCGGCGGAGAATCCGTGTCTATTTTGCATATGTAATTTCGTTTTCCAACGTAGGAAGAGGTGGGAGACATATCCCCCACAGGTATTTTGACGTGATATCTACCGGGTGATAAAAAAGTCAGTATAAATTTGGAAACTTAATAAACCACGGAATAATGAAGGTAGAGAGGTAAAAATTGACACACATGCTTGGAATGACATCGGGTTTTACTAGAACCGAAAAAAAACAAAGTTCAAAAAATATTCGACAGATGGCGCTGGACAGCAAAACGTCAGTGACTGCACATGACAATCGTGTATAAAAGGAGCTGTAATGAGAGAGAGAATCAGATGCGCCAGCAATCGCAGCATGTTGACGTTACCTGAAAAGGCGCTTTTAGTGAAGCTGTATTATTAGAATGGGGAATGTGCTAGTTCAGCGTTACGATCCTATCGCCATAGGAATGGGATTCGAACGGGTAAAGGTCCGTTGACAAATGCAGCTGTGGCGAGAATGATTTCGAAGTTCGAAGCCACGGGTTGTTTAGACGATAGACCCCGTAGTGGCCGACCGAGCACAAGGTGTAATGCTGCTGAGACAGTTCAGGAAGAAATGGAGACTATAGCGGGTTCGTCCATGCACGGGGAAGCCAGCGCTCGTGCAGTCGCACGTCGCACAGGCATTTCATACACTACCGTTTAGTTGGCACTGAGGCGTACCCTCCGATGCTATCCGTACAAAATCCAGCGGCATCACGAACTATTACCTGGCGATTTAGAGAAACGGAGGGCATTTGCGGTGTGGGCGTTTCAAAAGATGGCGGAAGATGACGATTGTTTGAGTAATGTGTTGTGGACTGATGGGGCTCATTTCACGCTCCGAGGGTCTGTCAAAGCCCACAACTGCAGAATTTGGGCTACCGAAAATCCTAGAACTGTCGTGGAAACACTATTGGACGACGAGAAAGTCGCGGTATGGGTTGGATTTACCACATCTACCGTTATCGGGCCATTTTTATTTGAGGAAATGCGTGATTCTGGTTTTGTAACTGTTACCGTGACGGGTGAGAGGTATGCCGATATGTTACAGAATCGCATCATCCCCAGCCTGGCTGATAAACACCTGCTGAAACGTACGATGTTTATGCAGGATGGCGCTCCACCCCATATTACTAGACGCGAGAAAGATCTCTTGCGCGCGTCGTTTGGTGATGATCGTGTGATGAGCCGCCACTTTCGTCATGCTTGGCCTCCCAGGCCCCCAGACCTCAGTCCGTGCGATTATTGGCTTTGGGGTTACCTGAAGTCGCAAGTGTATCGTGATCGACCGCCATCTCTAGGGATGCTGAAAGACAACATCCGATGCCAATGCCTCACCATAACTCAGAACATGCTTTACAGTGCTGTTCACAACATTATTCCTCGACTACAGCTGTTGTTGAGCATGTCCTGTAAAGAACATCATCTTTGCTTTGTCTTACTTTGTTACGCTAATTATTGCTATTCTGATCAGATGAAGCGCCATCTGTCGGACATTTTTTGAACTTTTGTATTTTTTTCGTTCTAATAAAACCCCATGTCATTCCAAGCATGTGGGTCAATTTGTACCTCTCTATCTACATTATTCCGTGATTTATTCAGTTTTCAGATTTATACAGACTTTTTGATCACCCATTATATTATCTGATCAGAAGTATTCGGACATTTGAGAATACACATTAATATGGCTTATGCCCATCCTTCGCCTTATAACGGCTTGAATTCTGCTGGGAACACTTTGAATGGAGCATCGAATGCCTATGGAGGAATAGTAGCCCATTCTTGCTCAGGAGCCGAAACAAGAAAAGGTAAAGATGCCGGACGCTGGGGTCTGAAGCGGGGTCGACTTCTGACTTATCGAAAGGGTGTTCCATTGAGTTCACATCGGGACTCTGCGCAGGCCAGTCCATTGCAGGAATACTGTTGTCCATATATCAATGCGTCACAAATGCTGTTTTACGACAGGGTGCGTTTTCATGTTGATACAGTCAACATCTCCGAACTGTCCTCTGCCGCATGTAGTATACAGTGCTGTGAAATGTGTTCTATCCTTCAGCGTTTTCCTAGGCGCAACAGGAGTAGCACACCTCGATCACTAAACACACAGCGCACGGTGGCATCACCTCCTCCGTACTGCACTGCTATCACTATATGTGACGGCAGGTAACGTTCTTCGGGCATTCGCCAAACCCAAACCCTTCCATCGAATCGGCACAGGTTATACCGTGGTTCATCACTCCACGTCACTCGTTTCCAGTCATCCGCAGCCTAGTAACGTCCCTCTTTACACAACCTGAAGCGTCGCCTAGCACTGACTACTGAAATCTGTGGTTCATTAGGAGCTGCTCGACCACCGCGCACTATTCTTTTTAATTTCTTACGCACATTCACTCTGCTGTTTGGACTGCTGATAGTACTTCGGAACTCACGAGGACTCCTCCCGCTGACTGCACGTGAATTTTTTACAACCACCCTCCTGAATGCTTGACAGACGCTGTCTGTCAGTGCAAGAGGACTCACTGGTCTTGATTTATCTGGGGTTGTTCCTTCACATTCCTTCACAATCACATCACCATGGTGTACCCCGCAAGTCATTGTATAGGTCGTACCCATCTGGATAGCCGTGCGTGTTCAAGCTCAGTTTCCGGGATAGGGAGGTGCTCTAGCCTCGGACTGAATCTGACGGAGGAATTGACGACGAGGGCCGAGTGCCAACCAGTGTGGATGCGGCTTTTTGGCTGTTTCCCACATGCTACTAGGTGAATACCGGGCTGGTACCAAAGTTCCGCCTCACTTGCGCGATTCGCAAACATTCCGAAAACTTTTGCATACTTCCACATAGTTACTACTAGACGCAGATATTTGGGGTAAACACATTACGTCCCGGGAGGGTAACTGAGCGACGGCAGGAAGGACACTTAAACGAAGCATTCCAAATCTACATCTACATCTATACTCTGTAAAGCACCGTGAGATGCATAGTAGAGTGTACGTGCCATTATACCAGTTATTGGGGTTTCTTCCCGTTCCATTCACGTATGGAACGCGGGAGAATGATTGTTTGAATGCTTCTCTGCGTGCAGTAATTATTCTAACCTTATCCTCACGATCCCTTTGTGAGCGATATGCAGTAGGCTGTAGTATCCTTTAAAGCCAGTTCTTGAAACTCTGTTAATAGACTTCTCGCGGTAGTTTACGTCTATCCTCAAGAGCCTTCCACTTCAGTTCCTTCAGTGTCACTGTTACACTCTGACACGGATCAAACAAACCTGTGATAATTCGTGTTGCCCTTCTCTGTATACGTTCAATATCACCTGTTAGTGCTATTTGCTACTGGTCCCACAGACTTGAGCAATATTATAGCTACCCTATGCGGGATGTACAACAGTGTCAGAATAATTATCGCACAATCTTCTTCGAATACAGGGTCTCTAAATACACTCGATCGGCTGCCGTGAGAACGAAGTCGTCCTGGTCCAAGGGTTCCCATTTAAGATGAATATATGCAAACTGAAGCAACGAATGAAAATTTGTACCGAGGCCAAGATTCGAACCCAGGTTTCCTGTTCAGTAGGCAGATGCTGTAACCACTACTCCACTCTGGCACATTGGCTTTGCACAGCTGCACACACTGCCGCAGCACGCATCCTCCTTGATCCAAATTCTCATTCACGCCTCAGCCCACTTCGTATTCCCCCTAAACGCGAATAGCATCGTAGAGGCTCTCCAACTGTATTGGAATAGCAGCTCACCATCGGACGAAAACGGGGATCCTGCCTGAAACCCAGGCATAGGTTCTTTAATCAAATGCAGCTATATTCGTTCGAGGCTGAGATGCTTTTCCAGCACAGTTGGAGAGTCTCTACATTGCTGTTCGAGCTTAGATGAAATACCGAGAGTGCTGAGGTGTGAATGGGGTTTTGGAATGAGGAGGGAAGCTTGCTAGGGTAGTCCGTACAGTTGTGCAAAGCCACTGTGACAGGGTGGCGTAGTGGCTTGCGCATCTGCCGAATGAGCAGCAGATCTGGGTTGAATTCGGCCTTGGTACATGTTTTCATTTTTCGCATCACTCTGCATATACAGGGTGTTACGAAAAGGTACGGCCAAACTTTCAGGAAACATTCCTCACACACAAAGAAAGAAAATATGTTATGTGGACATGTGTCCGGAAACGCTTACTTTCCATGTTAGAGCGCATTTTATTACTTCTCTTCAAATCACATTAATCGTGGAATGGAAACACACAGCAACAGAACGCACCAGCGTGACTTCAAACACTTTGTTACAGGAAATGTTCAAAATGTTCTCCGTTAGCGAGGATACGTGCATCCACCCTCCGTCGCATGGAATCCCTGATGAGCTGATGCAGCCCTGGAGAATGGCGTATTGTATCACAGCCGTCCACAATACGAGCACGAAGAGTCTCTACATTTGGTACTGGGGTTGCGTAGACGAGAGCTTTCAAATGCCCCCATAAATGAAAGTCAAGAGGGTTGAGGTCAGTAGAGCGTGGAGGCCATGGAATTGGTCCGCCTCTACCAATCCATCGGTCACCGAATCTGTTGTTGAGAAGCGTGCGAACAAAAAAATGGTTCAAATGGCTCTGAGCACTGTGGGACTCAACTGCTGAGGTCATAAGTCCCCTAGAACTTAGAACTACTTAAACCTAACTAACCTAAGGACAACACACACATCCATGCCCGAGGCAGGATTCGAACCTGCGACCGTAGCGGTCGCGCGGTTCCAGACTGTAGCGCCAGAACCGCTCGGCCACCAGCGGCCGGCAGCGTACGAACACTTAGACTGAAATGAGCAGGAGCTCCATCGTGCATGAACCACATGTTGTGTCGTACTTGTAAAGGCACATGTTCTAGCAGCACAGGTAGAGTATCCCGTATGAAATAGTGATAACGTGCTCCATTGAGCGTAGGTGGAAGAACATGGGGCCCAATCAAGACATCACCAACAATGCCTGCCCAAACGTTCACAGAAAATCTGTGTTGATGACGCGATTGCACAATTGCGTGCGGATTCTCGTCAGCCCACACATGTTGATTGTGAAAATTTACAATTTGATCACATTGGAATGACGAAACAAAATGAGTTCTAACATGGAAATTAAGCGTTTCCGGACACATGTCCACATAACATCTTTTCTTTATTTGTGTGTGAGGAATGTTTCCTGAAAGTTTGGCCGTACCTTTTTGTAACACCCTGTTTACGTCATAGATCACTGACCCCTGAAAGGGTCTCTGGAACCGTATAGTTTCATTCCTACATAAGTTCACCGAGCTCTGCTGCTATTCTTTTTTATGGATTAAATCTACCTGTTACTATCATAGTTACATGTCTCTGAATTTGTTTCATGTCTTTTGTCATAGCAGCTTTATAACGACTGCAAACAAGAAAAAATTTTATACAATGCGTTTCCATTTACAAATAGATTGCATAATCTCATAATCCCTCCAAGATATCTGTATTTTACATTTACCTTTTATAGTAATAATTTTACGTGACTGGTCCATTGCTTATCACATGCTAGTGTTGCCCATAAATAGTTACTAGGTTTGACTTGCTCAAAATCTTTGAATCAGATACTGTCGGTTTCTTTCTGTTTTCCCCATCCTCGGGGACAACGTAAGTGCCTGCTGATAGGTTACATTCACCTATTTGTTCACTTTTTACTTAACGGAAGGGGCATCTGCGTTCGTGTATCACGCCATTGTTCCTATCTGCTCGATAAACACTCAGGGGCACGAGGACACTCGACCCTTGGGCCCATCTCTAGGTTCCCGCCCTCTCCTGGTCTGTGTCAAGACGATGCACTCACTTGCGATTCTGCTCGG
The DNA here is from genome assembly GCF_021461385.2 of Schistocerca piceifrons. NCBI lineage: Eukaryota > Metazoa > Arthropoda > Insecta > Orthoptera > Acrididae > Schistocerca > Schistocerca piceifrons. Next base: position 1,018,758,347 of record NC_060138.1, on the reverse strand, counting down.
ATCAATGTTCGTGAGCTGTCGCGGAACAGCAAGATCCACATTGCTCTCGGTGTTTTGTCGAATCCCCGGATGAAGACAGTGCTACATGCCACTACAGAGGTTTTTCTAATGTTGGTGTACTTATTAGCTGCCTTGGTTATAACATTACCATTCGATACATCCTAACAGACTATGCAGATGCTTGGTTATTGAGTTTGAGTAATTAGTGGATGCTTGCTTTTAAAATGAGTTACAATCTACGTCTCGTCGTTCCAACCAAATGACGCGGAAACTAGCTCCGTTCTTTCCTTACCGAGACGAAATTGACGGATGTAAAGGTGTAAATAATCTGTTACAATTTGGGAAGAATAGTGATTTACATACCTACAACACTAGAGAGAAAAATGATCTTTATTACCCATTGTTAAAGCTGTCAGTAGCTCACAGAGGAGTTCAATAAGCAGCAATAAAAAATTTTGATCATTTGCCCAATAAGATAAAATGTCTGACAGACAGCGAAGCAAGCTTTAAATGTAATTTAAAATCTTTGTCCCTGGACAACTCCTTACAAACTGGTAGCCAGAAAAGAAAGAAAAAAAAGGTCTTGTTTCTAAGTGTACGAGTAGTTGCATGAGTAGGAATGAAATGATAATGTATTCATTAATGTTAACACTAATCATGTACACTTATCCTGTAAACTGACTCGTTATACATCATTTCGATTGAAACGATGCTCCAATCTATTAAAGAATATCTATCATAATGAGCGAGTTACAAGCTCTTTGATTTTGTCCTCTAATTTCGTTCCTTACATTTCGCATATTGTAATTTATACCTGCCTCCGTATTTCGTAGTACATATGCTCCAAAGAGTGAACAGTTGTATCTTTATAAGACATCGTGAAGTGAAGAATTCTCTAACCGCTCGTATTAGTTTCCTTAGCTAAAAAAAGATGGATAAACTAGAAACTGCAGTTGTTATGCAAAAACATCTCAATAGACAGTTCTTATCACTTCTTAGTGAAGTTCTTGGATCTAGAAAATCATGAGTCCTACAAAAAGGAACGCCAGCAACGGACGTCAATACGCCTTTCACTCTTCTCCTACTACAATTTGAGAACAGTGATGTACATACCTACAACAGCCTGTCTCACACCCATACCATTCCCGTTCCCAGCACCCTTCCTTCTCGCATCAGCGCCCTATCTCACCGCAGTTAGCTACCTCCTATTTCTAACGTGCCTTGGGTCAGGGTGAGATCGCATAAATCTGCAGTAGGCAGCACCGTATCTGAATTACAGACGAGAAGGAACCTTGAAAGTTCAAGGACTATAACGGGACTATAACGCCCGGACAAAATTCGCCGCTCCATTGCCGCCATCACTAGCAGCACAGGTGTAGAATTTAAATTCAGCACGCAACCCAATGAAATTATTCTTAGCTGCTGGCTATAAACTTCAGTTGTGTCTTCCTTTCAGGAGTGCAGATCCATCCGTTTTGGTGGTTTCCTGCGCAAACTAAGTGCAGTTGCCTGTAATAAATTGTCCTATTTAGCTTTGTGCGTACCACTTCCTGAAGTGTTAATCATTACACGGTCATTCATCAGAAATCCTTTTTTTCACTATATTGTCATTGCTATTTTATTACTATGCTTAGCTAATGGTCACAAAGAAATACATAAAATTTTCAAATAATATCATTTCTGGAATGACATTAATCCCCATAATTTCTATAGCACTCGATCGATGTGAGCTCTTCGATTTCGTTTCTGTTTTTACATATAAATTAAGATCTGTTACCATCACATTTACCAAAGAAGTTACTACACTTCTACAAAGTGAAACTGAAGTGAAGATAATGTTTTACAATTTCCCCTAAACAATAAATAGAGCTGTAGCCACAGACTCCCAAATCTGCAGTGTGCCAAGTTCTAGTAAGACTCTTTTGCTTCTCTTGAGGATGTTAGCAGTTTTGTGTGCTTAAGCGACATATATGTATCATCAAAAGGGACAAATCAGATGTAGCAACAACTGTAATTTATTTATTAATGAAAATGCGCACATGGGCGAATGCATAACTGAGTTACATTGCTGTAGTCCTACTTTTATTATTGATTTGTCTTTTATTATAGTTTTTGCCTAATATCTTTCACAGCGTTCGTTGCACAGTTCACACACGCTGTCTTCATTCAGTTGGTGAAATCTCTTGTTTTGGCTGGACTTGTGATGAAAACCATGTGTTACGTACCGTATTACTACATGTCTCAGTAAGTAGTTTGCCTTTTTCCATTCTTCCACAATTATGGCGTCGGTTCAGTAGAAGTCGTTCCAGATAGAGGTGTGTTTTTTTGGGCTATCTGGCATATACTTTCGTGGGGTCTGGTGTTTGGCAGGAGCATCTGCATTCTGACATCTTCTATGAAGAAGGTTTCTTTCGTTAAGATATGTCAGCCTTCAAGGACTGTCTTCCAGGTGACCATGATTCTTTTCATGTAGCGGGATTTGAATTTCTCTAATGTTACGAGATCGTTGACTTTTCGTTTGTCCCATATTATGTGGATCCCAAAAGCTGCTGTTGGTGCTATGGCCGTTCTAAATAGCGTCACTGCCGTTTTTATTGAGAAATTTTGAGGTTGCTGGCTATTGTAACTTGATTTTATTGCCGCTGTTGCTCTTTGTTTCACATTGGTGTTGAATGTTGTCAATGTTGTTTGCAGAATAGCTCCGGATATTTATATTTTTGTACCACTTCTAAGGCTTTATTTTGAAGAGCCAGTGTGTCTTTTGATGTGAGGTTACCAACTCTTCTGAAAATCATCTGTTTGGTTTTTCTGTGTTTTATTTGTAGGCAATTTTTAAGGGCCTATGAAGCGAGTCTGTTTAGACGTTTGTAACTCCTCTTTGTCTTCTGAACGTGTTATTAGGGGAGATCAAAAGTTTCCGTTTGAGGGTTTTGCTGCAGAGTATGCAACGTATTGCGTCTCCGATGCACGTATGTAAGTACCGACATGTAGGCAAGGTATTAGAGTGCCTTTCGTGTCTTTCCACAGTGGGTGCGATAAATGCGGATATGTGAACTATGGTGACGATATTACCAAATGCGTCCAAACAGGACCAACGTGCTGTCATTCTTTTCTTGGTTGCCGAAGGACAAATACTGGCAGATATGGATCGGAGAATGAAGAATCCATATGGGGCAGCATTTCTGTCGGAAACCACCTTTCTGGAATGGTGCACCAAAGGGTGTTACTGGTTCATAATAAAGCACGTCGCCACATCGCGAATGTCGTAACGTCGGAGTTACGCAAACTCAAGTGGGTGACACTCCTATAGTTCTGATCTCCCCCCGTGCTATTAGTACGGCTTTGGTCGTTTAAAAAAGTCCTTAGTCGACTTCCTGCCAGATGAGCATGTGCAGCACGCAGTTATGGACTGCGTCACGCAGCAGGGTACTGTGTTTCACCAAACGGGTAGGATGACTGCCTCAACGCTCAGGGTGATTTTGTCTGATTGACAAGTCGATTCTGGATTGCACGGTAACTTTTTGATCGCCCATTTTGAAGTGCGCAGTTGCTAGTTAAATCTTCCCAGTGTAATTGTTTTAATTGTAAAGTCCAAGTTAGGCAAAATTAATATTTGTTATGGGCGATTTTCCTATAATTTTTTTCTGGTTAAACCATGACTATTAAAAACCACGCTAGGAGCACCGCAATGTCAATAAAATTTATTAAGATAGTAAGTTGCACAATAGAAACAGCAGTAGAATAACATAGGCGACATGTGGAACTGTACGGTGCGATATTTTTAATGACATATAAAGGTCACGTGTTTTAATTTTTCTAATATACGGAGAGTATGAACGAACTTTTATAGTAAAAGGTAGATCAGTAGTTATCAACCGAGACACTGGAGGGAGCGAGAACAAAAATCAAACTTTTAATCCTCTTATTCTGTCAAATACTTTTATAGAAAATTTCTAACTGTAGCGTCGATAGAAACTCGGCATCTTCGAAGAAATGATTGACTCATCTTCTCGAAAATTCCTAGCGTTTTGTAAATGATTACCAAGGTCTCAAAGATTGTTACGATCAGTTGTTCACAGATGTTGACTTCTACTCAGTATGGTTGCGCGGCACGTCTTGTTCGCTTTCACAACCCCTACCCTATTCTCTCTTTATAACTCTTTTTAGCACCTTATAAATTTCCGCAATTTGGTAGTTAATTACCCGATAACTTTGTGAAAGGAAAGACAGGTTTTTCCGTATATGAACTTACTGACTTCGCCGCTCCTCCCTCCACTGCAATCACGAGCAAAGGCATTGAAAATAAGCCAGTTGCTGACAGTTATTATTCTCTTCGAACGTACATTTTGATGTTTGCTTGACTAATGAAAGTAGTTCACAGTGGGGTAGCAGTCGAGTTGAATTGAAGCTTTGATGTCGGAAATTATGTTATTTACAGTATGGTTCCGCCGTCACTGGTCGCTGCTCGGAGCGACGAAACCAACACTGGTTGCTAGTCAGGCGTTGAAACTGGTGACCGGAAAGAGGGAGAGCGAAGACTTGCAAAGGGCATACAAAGCGCACCTTTGTTGTCGCTGTTAGCGTTACACATCATTATGGCCGAACGCATATACGGATCTGAATTTTAGTAACATGAGCTACGCCAGTGATAGTAACCAACAATGCTCTGGTGCCCTAAAGTTAACTTCTTTAAAACAAAGACACGTTTCAAGGACCTGAAATGATGCCTTCTCGTACGATTGGAACCTAGAATTGTGGTTACATCATTACATATTGTTCACAAAATTTTTTTTTGCTAGATATATTACACTGAAGAACCGAAGAAACTGGTACACCTGCCTCATATCGTGTAGGGCCCCCGCGAGCACGCAGAAGTGTCGCAAAATGTTTGAAGGAGTGTTGGAAGGAACTGGCACCATGAAGCCTGCGGGACTGTCCATAAATCCACAAGAGTGTGAGGGGGTGGAGATCTCTTCTGAACAGCACGCTGCAAGGAATCCCAGATATGCTCAATAATGTTCATGTTTGGCGAATTAGATGGCCAGCGGAGGTGTTTAAACCGAGAAGAGTGTTCCTGGAGACACTCTGTAGCAATTCTGGACGTGTGGGGTGTCGCATTGTCCTGCTGGAATTGCCCAAGTCCGTCGGAATGCACAATGGACACGAATGGATGCAGGTGATCAGACAAGGAGCTAACGTACATGTCACCTGTCAGAGTCATATTTAGACATATCAGGGGCCCCATATCACTCCACCTGGACGCGCCCCACACCACATCAGAACCTCCATGAGCTTGAACAGTCCATGTTGACATGCTAGGTCCACGGATTCATGAGGTTGTCTCCCATACTCGTCCATTCGCTCGATACAATTTGAAACGAGACTCGTCCGACAGTGCAACATATTTCCAGTCATCAACAGTCGAATGTCGGTGTTGACGTGCCCAGGGGGAGGTGTAAACGCTTTGTGTTGTGCAGTCATCACGGGTACACCAGTGGGCCTCCGACTCCGAAAGCCCGTAACGATGATGTTTTGTTAAATGGTTCGCACGCTGACACTTGTTGATGCCCAGCATCGAAATCTGCAGCAATTTGCGAAAGGGCTGCAATTCTGTCATGTTGCACGATTCTCTTCAGTCGTCGTTGGTCCCGTTCTTGCAGGATCTTTTTCCGACCGCAGCGATGCAGGAGATTGATGTTTTACCGGATTCCTGATATTCACGGTGCGCTCGTGAAATGGTCGTTCAGGAAAATCCTCACCTCATCGCTGCCTCGGAGACGCCGTGTCCCATCGCTATTGCGCCGACTGCAGCACCACGTTCAAACTCACTTAAATCTTGATAACCTGCCATTGTAGCAGCAGCAACCAATCTAACAACTGTGCCAGACACTTGTTGTCTTGCAGACCGCAGCGCCGTATTCTGCCTGTTTACGTATCTCTGTATTTGAATACACATGCCTATACCAGTTTCTATGGCGCTTCAGTGTAAAGTGCCTCTTTCCTTGATTTTTAACAGATTATTTCATTTGCCAGTTGAGTTATGTGTTGATCTGATTAATAAATTGTGTCAGATTGGAGAAAAAAACTGTGACAAATGCTCACTATGGTGACGGAGAGTTTTTAAGGAAAAAAATGTTCGCACCCCAGTAAAAAAAGTGATACAACGCAAAAATGCAATATTTGAGAAAAATCGACTTGGATGATTCTATAAAACTTATTTTGAAATAGCATAAGATTCCATTAAATATCAAGTATTTTTGGCAGTAAATTTCATTACATAAGTTCTATTCTCTTCAAATGTGAGGTGTTATCCGGTAATTATTAATTAATTCTTTAAAATTTGTCGGTTGCATTGCTTTCCTAAAAACGTTTTTGTTTTTGTTATGACCGTCACGTAATACTTTTGCCTATTTTTCACCCCAAAGACTTTTTAACTTGCGTCTTGCACAAAGACAGCGCAGTATCCACCATGTTGCCAACTGACATCTATGGTAACACTGGAAAGTTATATCTAGGTCAAAGTTATATTTTACATATAGGTTCTGAATGTGCTATTTATAGTTTAAAATTCCGTATGACTAAAAAGTAAAGATGAAATTGTTTAAATGAATGTGCTGAGTGCTTGTATGGTTAAATAAATAAGTGCAGTGGCTACTGTTTACTTAGGTTATATTGAACATTAAAAAAATAACATAGTACATTTTATATAGAAGAATTAAATTACGTGTTTTACTCACAGTAGAAGTGACATTTGCAAAAAATAAAGGCAGAAACAGACTTACGTGATGTGGAACTACTACTTGCAAACGACAGGCTCACGATTGATTGTGCTTTTTCATGAGTGTACATTGCTGTTGTATGAGCAAATTATGGAAATTCCTTAGAAAAATTTTGCTGGGTAACTCTGTTTGGTGATTTAGGATGCCATTTGCGGGTGCACATTTCTGAGAATAAATTTCAGTTTCTTCAGGTAAGTTCATTCTTTTTCCTTTGTTGGTCAAGTGGAGTATTTGTAAGTTGTGAGCTATATCTATCACTTTATGTTCACCTTCTGCTACATGTAGTGCACATGTGGAGTCGCTGAATTTATTAAACGAGTAGGACCCATGTGTTACCGGACACTTATATTTAAGTTTGTTCCTGTTTGGCCAATGAATATGTTAGAACATGAATTACAGCTCACACTCACTCACTGGTCATACCGGACCCGCGAGTCCATTACCGCAGCAACGTATTTTCGCCATCTGTCCCTGTCTTGGGCTATTTCCTTCCAGGACGTTTTCCTTCTAGGTGCCCTACCAGTACCCTGCGCGCTGCCCTGCCCTCATCCATTCGAGCTACGTGACCCGCCCATCGCAGCCTACGTGATTTAATAATACTGATTACGTCGGGGCTTGAACAGAGTTCGTGAACCTCTTCGTTATGCAGTTTCGCCACTCTCCGCTGTCATCCCTTTTTGCTCCGAAAATTTTCCTCAAAATTTTGTTTTCAAATACTCGAAACGGCTTTTCATTTTGCACAGTGAGAGACCTAGTCTCACACCCATACAGCATAACTGGTAGAGTAATAGTTTAGTCTATTATAATCTTTAAATTCCTAGACAGTATCCGTGATGAAAGTAATCTATTCAGTGAGAAGAAGGACGCATTTCCCGCCCGTAATCTCTTCTTCAGTTCGGATTCAATCTCATTTCTCGAAGTGATGCCCGCGCCTACATACTTAAATGTGTTCACTTTTTCAAACTGCATGTCTACAACTCTTAACATTTCCTGATCTACCGCTGTTGGCATTCTAGTAGTAACCAGGTATTTAGTTTTGTCTTCACTTATCCTTAGACCTACATCTTCACTAGCCTTGATTAACGCATTCGCATTTGCTGTTACAGATTATTTCCTATCGCTATTGATGTTTAGATCATCTGCGTATCCTAATATCTTAATATTTCATTTAACTCCACACTCTCTGAATTATCTGCTGCCATTCGTACAATATATTCTAGGACTAAATTAATAAGTAGCGGAGACAAATTCTTCTGACTCCAATTTCCCCACGCGTACTCTACCTTTTGTGTTTTTCAAACTCGCTCCTATAAGTCTAACATACTTCTTTGGTATTCCGAGTTCCAAAAGAATTCTGTACGATTTTGATTGCAATACTGAATCATATGCTTTTGTAAAATACATGAGAAGATTATGAACTGGTTTATTGTATTCCCATTTCTTTTCCAAAATTTGACGCAGGGTGAATATTTGGTCTATAGTTGATCTGTTCCTCCGAAAGCCAGCTTGGTAATCCCCCACAATTTCATCTGCATATGGTGTAAGCCTGCTTAGCAGAATATTCGAGAAAATTTTGGAACATACTGGTAATAGTGATATCTCTCTATAATTACTACAATCCATTTTGTCGCCCTTCTTAAAAATTGGGATCAGAATCGAGTCCTGCCACTCTTCAGGTATCATCTCTGAGTTCCATACTTTAGTTATCACTTTGCGAACTACTTCCACCAATTTCTGTCCCCCATTTTTAACTAATTCTGCAGTTATGCAATCTGATCCTGGTGCTTTATGGTCTTTCAATTTTTTGATTGCATCTCTTACTTCCTTTAACGTTGGCTCAGGTATCTGGGGTTCTGCTGTATGTATTTCGTACGCCTGCTCATTTCCTGCTTCCTGGTGTACATTTAATAGATGCCCAAAATACGCCCTCCATTTACTTAATATAGCACTGGGGTCTGTCAGTATTCCCCCGGCATCCCCTCGAAGTGCATTTGTCCTAGCCTTGAAGCCCTTCCTATACCCATTTATGTCTAGGTAAAGTTCCCTAATGTTTTTTGTTTTACTGTTTGTTTCCATTTTTTTAATTTGGTTGTTCAAATAATCCCTCTTCTTTGCCCGTAGCCTACGACCAACTTCCCTTCTCATGTTCAAGAACCTCTCGTTTTCTGTCTCCCATTCTATCCCAATCTATTCGCGCTTTTCTCCTTTCCTCTACCAATTTCTTGCATTCCTCATCAAACCACGGTTTCCTCCTGTTATTCTTAATTGTACCTGTTGTGACCTTCGCTGCCTCTTTGATATCATTCCTCACAGTGATCAACTGTTTATTTACATCCTCGTTCAAATGGTTCAAATGGCTCTGAGCTCTATGGGACTCAACTGCTGTGGTCATAAGTCCCCTAGAACTTAGAACTACTTAAACCTAACTAACCTAAGGACGTCACACACATCCATGCCCGAGGCAGGATTCGAACCTGCGACCGTAGCGGTCGTGCGGTTCCAGACTGTAGCGCCATTAACCGCTCGGCCACTCCGGCCGGCTTACATCCTCGTCTTGATCTTCGTGTGTCCTGAGAGCATCAAATCTATTTTAAATTTCTATTCTGTACCTTCTTCTAAAGCTTTCATCATTTAGCTTGTCAGTGTCGAACCTAACGAGTTCTGCATTGTGACACCTTGATGTTGCTGTAGATAGCTGTAGGTGAACTAGAATTAGAGCTAAGTTTCTATATTCCTGATCGACTGTATGGCGCACTGTTATTTCTGATACTGTGGATGGCTTTGTCTTTTTATTTTGTTATTTGTGTGAAAACTGATTCTGACATTTGTTGGAAAAGTTTGCTACGTTAATTGATAGTTTTGCTAAAAATGAAATGCTCGCATATTTTTTCTGCTAGGTGGGATGTGGTGTTATTTAGTGTTGGTTTGTCTTTGTGGATGGCTGTGTGGGGTTTATTTTACTGATCAAACTGATGGATTAAACACCATTAAATAAATTGCTTATAACAATGGTGACAGTCCAAAATTAACAGATTCCACGCTAGGAAAATCTGAAGTGGTCACCCCAAATCAAACAGGGACCTCCGCGTTTGTAGCCAGCGGCGCTAATTGGTAAATCACGGAACTGGCCCTCGTATCAGTCCAACCCCAGATGTACCGGCAGCACACGCTCTCGCCAAGTGGCGCAGTAGCAAGCCGACACCCGGCTTTCCCACGACGGTTGCATCCCAGCAGCAGCGGGGCGGAGGTGTTCAGAGGCGGCAGAGTCGCCTGAATGAAGCCTGCGGGCAGCGGCGCGGAAGAGCAGCGTAGGCGGGAAGTGCTTGTCCCTGTGTCCGTTCCGCGGGCCCGGCGTGGCGCAGAGTGGAAAACGCCCGCCCACTCGCTCAATGCCGCGGGGCGTCGGCCGCGTTCCCCGTTCCCGGAAATTCGCACAAAGGCACCGGAAACTCTGCAATTTGCTGGCACGGCTGGTAAATGGTTTCACGGTGGAAATCTTATTACCGGGCGCATTTTTTACTGCTGAATGTACCAAAAATCTCATTCTAACTTCGAGATTGGGAGAGAACTAATAGCCGACATCGTATCGACTGAATTTTCCTTTCACTTATGAAACCTGATTATAGGGGGCAGTCAAATGAAAACCGAACACCCGCCACTGCTGGACCGTGGAATGTTCCTATTCAAAAGTGATCACCACATGCGTTAAGACTAATTCAACAAGGCATGAGTAGTGAAAACAACCGACGGCTAGAACTAACTATGAATGCCTGTGTGCGTTACACCTGCAACATTCGCCGATATGATCATGTTAGTGCTTCATACTCCCAGCTAGGGTGGCTGCGGCCGGACAAATTGCGTGACTACCACACTCTATGTCTACTTCACCGACTCCTCGTCGCGCAAGCACCCCAGTGTTTTGCTTCAGAGATTAAACACGTTTCATACCGTCATAATGGAAACACGAGGTCGTTCTTATTTGGTATCCTAACTGTGCCCACTCACAAAACAAAAATTTTTGCAAACTCCTCAGTTACCGCTGTCCGCCTCTGGAACAAACTGCCCTTTACCTTGCGCAAAATTCAATCCCCTGCTGTTTTTAAGAAGAAGTTGAAGCATTTCCTACTATCGTTTTCATAGCGTTTTCTACAAAATTAATGTACAAGGCCAATCCTCTCTTCTGTCAAATAGCAAAGCTAGTGTCTCCTATCTTGCTCCTTTCTCTTCTTCCTCTTCATCTATCTCTATTAACCATGCAATCTTCTTTTCCTTTGTGTTTCCTTGATTATGTTACATCATGTCTCTATTCTTCTCCTCCCTTCACCATCAGTCTCCCTGCTGCTAGCACTCCTGTCTAAAATCTGTCTCTTTCATACTGTCTAATTATAACAGTACTTATCACCTACGAATATAAACTCTATATGTATGTATTTTTTCAAGTGTGCCTTTGTAATTGTTTATTTCAGTTTTTGTACTAGATGTAGTTTAACATGCCTACCAAAACATATGAACGTAAAATAAGTAGAATGCCTGGTTAGATGTAAGAGAGGGTCTGATGGCCCTAATCTTGCCGGGTTAAATAAATCAATAAATAAATAAATTTATCTCACTGGGAGACGAGACTACCAATTCCTGTTTCGTAGGACGCGGTCGGCCGCTGAGGGATCCACAACCGCATCCACTCTTGCACTTCCTCGTCCGTCTGAAACCGACCTCCACGCATGTCTTTGCTCAGGTCGCCAAAGATGTGAAAATGACACACTCAAAGATCCCGGCTGTACGGTGGATGTTTCAGAGTTTCCGACCCAAATCGCTGAAGCGTAGCCTTCGTCCGACTGCCAGTGTGGGCCAGGCCCTCGACTCCAGGGGAAGCAGGAACTGATCGTCTCATCTCCCATTGGGGTAAATGTCTTGAAACATCCCCTTAGAAAAATTAATGAATTACTGTGCTGATACACCTCTTATGTTATTTGATTTTCAATTAGCTGAGCAGACCTGAACGTACTCAGACATTTCTCTCTTTACTTACTCTGATCAACTCTGAACTGACACACAATATTTTTAGCGCAACGCAATCTGACTTTCAATAATTCCTACAAAAGAATAGCCCTGACTAACAATAACCTATACCTTTCATGAATCACTTACCTCACAAAAATCTTCGTTACTCGAACTACTGCAATACAGGGAGGGCCAATACTGCCAGCTAAATAAAAGATTCTAACTACTGAAGTCACTAACTACTAATAGGCATAGTTAGCAAATGAAAGACTTTGGTAGAGAACAAACAATGTATTTACCTTAATACTGTTCAAAAGTCATTATATATATATATATATATATATATATATATATATATATATATATATCAGTTCATGACATCCAGTCTCACAAATTTCGTTTTTATGACGGACACACGTTCAGATCGTCCGCTCTCAAAACTCTGCCATCTCTCTTCCCACATCCACCACTGCTGGCGGCTCACCTCCAACTGCGCAACGCTACGTGCTGTTCACATCCAACTGCCCAATACTACAATAGCGAATATTCCAACAATGCCAGCCGGCCGCGGTGGCCGAGTGGTTCTAGGCGCTTCAGTCCGGAACCGCGCTGCTGCTACAGTCGCAGGTTCGAATCCTGCCTCGGGCATGGATGTGTGTGATGTCCTTGGGTTAGTTAGGTATAAGTAGTTCTAAGTTCTAGGGGACTGATGACCTCAGATGTTAAGTCCAATAGTTCTCAGAGCTATTTGAACCATTTTGAACACTGCCAACCAGCCACAGACTGCACACAGCACAGCCAGTGATTTTCATACAGAGCGCTACGTGACGTTACCAACATAAAAACCTAAACAGCCTACTTACAGTCTTAACGCGTGTGGTGATAACCTTTGAATGAAACCATTCCATGGCTCAATGAGGCGGCTGTTCGGTTTTCAGTAGACTGTCTCTCATATTTTATATGTTCACCGGCCAAAATATTAGACACTCCCTTAAAAGAGCAACCTGCTCGCTTTGGTGCGCTGTATATGATATACGGGGTGTTCAAAACGTCTCTCCGCAGTGCCGTACGATTGTTAGCCGCCAGTGCCGTATGATTGTTCGCCTGCCTGGGTTACATCCCTTCAAGTGGACTCTCCCATCATTCCACTGTTCCGTTTATCTCAGCCAGCGTCAGTCGTATCGTTGGTGAGTATCGTTACGTGTTGACGTGAACGTTCAAGTTTAGTTCCTTTGTTCGTTTGTTTCGTTTTGTCACTGTTAAAATGCTAACCATTGAAGAACGTGTGTTTTTAGTCGAAAAAGTGTTCAAAGCTGGAGGTAAATACACAGTTTCACTTCCTCAAACATTTAATTTAATTTTTCCCGGAGACATCACTCCCACATCGCGATACTGTGCGAGATTTCATTAACGAATTTGGAAGTACGGGTTCAGTGACAGATGCACCGAGAAGTGGTCGTCCTAGCGTTTTGTCTCAGGATAAACTACTCGATATTTCCGTTAAAATCTCCATGAGTCCGAACAAGTCAGTAAGAAAACTCGCCCAGGAAATCGATGTTAGTGTCGGAACGGCCCACACAGCTGTAAGGAAAAAATTAGAACTTTTCTCATACAAAGTGACAGTCGTGCAAGAACTGAAAAATACTGATCATGGCAAGAGACTGTATTATCGTCAATGGTTCAAAAATTTCGTTCAAAAAATGGAAGGGATATTCTTAAGGAAACGTTTTTCACTAATTAGGCGTGGTTCATTTATCCGGGTACATGAACTCGCAAAATTCTCGTATGTGCAGTACTGCGAAGCCATTGTGTATTCATGAGGAGCCACTTCATTCTGTGAAAATAGGAGTTTCGATTGCAATTTCTAGACGTCGGATTGTGGGTCCCATATTTTTCAGCGAAACAATAAACGCACAACGATACGGCAGTGATATTCTGTACCCATTCATAGGAAAACTTGTGTTAAGTGAAATACTGAACAGTTATTTTCAACAAGATGGTGCAACCGCTCATACAGCTCGCGTTTCAATGTCACTGCTTGCTAATGTTTTTGGTGATCGCATAATGTCACAGGACTTTGGCCTCCACGATCGCCTGTCCTAACACCACCTGACTTTTCCTTCCGGGCTGCAGCGAAAGCAACTGTCTATAAAAACCGTCCAAAATCCATCGATGAATTGAAAACTGCAGTATCCACTTTCGCTGCTTCTGTTGCAGAAGAAATGTTACAGCTTGTGTTTGGAAACATGATTAGACGAATTGAATTCGTATTCTACAACAGAGGGGGGGGGGGGGGGGGGGACACTTTCAACATTTAATGTGAAAATTTGTGAGTAAAAATGAATATTCAATAAATTAATAACTTGTATTTCACTGAGTTTCATTTCGGTATATTCACTTAGGCATACGGTTCGCGCGGCTAACAATCATATACCACTGTGGAGAGACTTTTTGAACACCCCGTAGAACTGGTACTAGTTGGTCATGGGACCTCCACTATTGATATAAGTCACGGCAGTGAATTGGTGTGCTTGTGCCAGTCTATTGTATGGAATTAGCGCAGTATTATCAGTCGACGTGGAGTCATGACAGAATGGCAGAAAGGAGTTATCACGTTACCCAGGACCACATCGTGAATGAAGTTGTCTGATTGCCCTACAGGGAACAGTGTAGCACTCGCTACCATGTAACACGGCATAAGAACAGTTATCTCTAGCAGATTCTAACCGACAGGGGCAAGAGACGAGAGTCGCACCTTTTCTGCTGTAAGTGAATGCAGGTCCAAGCAACCAGTTTCCGATCGAATATCGCATGTGATGGAATTCGGAGTCGGGTACCTCTTACAGAGCCATTTCGGGCAACGGCACATATAACATCATTTCTTTAATATACTAAACGACACAGAATCTGGACAATAACTGACAGGAGACGAGTAGTGTGGACCAAAGAGCCGAGATTTTGTCCCTTTCAAATGATGCAAGCGTCTAATTCACTGACGACCCAATAAGGAAGTGTGTGAAAGATGTAGTTGAGGCTGGAAGTTGTTCTGCTTTATTTTGTGTGTGTGTGTGTGTGTGTGTGTGTGTGTGTGTGTGTGTGTGTAGGTTGCGGGAGTGGAGGTCGTACCATTTCGCTCACTCCTCTGGTTATTGTGACATAAACCAGTATGTTTAGATCAACATTCTGGGGGACCAAGTGTTACCCCTTCTTCCAAGTCTTCGTGATGTGTGTGCTGTCGACGTCCCCGTCTTCCAAGATGACGGTAGTCATGTTACAGGACTGCAGCATAATCTCCTGGTTTGACGAACACTCAAGCATACTATCGTATTTCGACTGGACCTCTAAATCACCCGACCCTTACCCTGTACAAAATATCTGTGACTATTTATAGCAACGGGTAAAACATAGTTATCTGCATCCCCAGAGTCTGGTAAATCTGCAGGATCTACTCCATCAACGGGTGGTTCAAAATGGCTCTAAGCACTATGGGACTTAACGTCTGAGGTCATCAGTCCCCTAGATTCAGAACTACTTAAACCTAACTGACCTAAGGACATCACACACATCCATGCCGGAGGCAGGATTCGAACCTGCGACCGTAGCGGTCGCGCGGTTCCAGACTGTAGCACCTAGAACCGATCGGCCACAGCGGCCGGCTCATCAACGTGTGGCTTCAGTTGGTTACGACGTATATGAAAGCGATGTTGGGCTGTCTTCCTCGCAAAATTGAGGCATTTTTTTAAGGTGAGAGGCGAGGTTACACGATATTGGCATGAGGTCTTCTGGGGAAGAGATGATAATTTTTTGTGTTTTCCTTATATTTTGTGTTGGAATATTTTCAGATTAATCACATACTGCTGTACTTCACATGCAGTGTTTAGCATTTGCAGCTCGTGTTCTTCAACAAACTTATATTTCAGAATTTATATTTTTCTGAAAGTTAAGTATTAGTTTAGTTATTTATTTCAAGATTATTTCACGTAGACTAGTCTCGCTGGAATACTGTGGCACTAGGTCTGCAGGCTTTCAAATGTACTGGAGTATAAGAAAGTACATGAAATTTTTCGGCTAATAAGCGTTGGACTAATTAATTTCATTCCATCCGACCCAACACTGTCGTTTGTTGGGGTAGTTCGAATGATTATGACTCAGAGCACTACGAAATGATGTACAGTGGATAACGGTATTTTGTCTGTTTGCTTGTACCTGTAAATATTCAGTGCTACAGGAACACCATTATAGGTGGTTCCTAAATGGTCACGTAATAATATGCACAGAAAAAATTAAATAGAGGGTCCGATTTATCTACTTCCAGTTTCCCCTCTGGATTTTTACCGCTATGCAGGGTCAGCATCTGGTGAGTCTCTGCTCATCCGGTTCTGGTATTCGTTTCTGTTAGCAGAAAGTATCTGGCACTGCACAACACAATTAAAGTGACTGTTTTTCGTAAAGCCGTAATTGAATTTTGAAGTTTGCAATATTTCTCAAAGGTGCCTACAGCCTTCCTCTGTGATAGTGCAAAAGCGTAGCGCCCTGCGATGTCATCCTCGGGCTTGGGGGCTCTTCATACATAAATTTGTCGACAAGATGGAAAGTAAAAATTGGCCAGGTGCTTGTAGGACTCGCGCACTGACGGTTCCGTACAAATTTAATCACGTATACAGATATTTCATCGACTTCGGGAATCGAGGATACTGGCGATTTTTGCTTGTTATCGACACTGGTACTGACAAGATATAGATCCCAGGGATTCCAAGACTTCCGAGAATGTTTTAATTTCAAGTTGAAGTCGGATAACAAATGACAAAAGAGATACGTTTTCGTGTGATATAATTACAAATTATCAATTTCGGATTTTCCCTTTACTTATACTGTGAAACCTTGTTTCTTGTCACATTTCATGATTCAGTGTCAACGGGAAGCACCCTATAGGTTTTGATGAGTGAGTTTTCGAGTATGAAAATACGTTACGCAAGTAGCCGCATCTTTTGATTGCATTCACTTAGAAGCTTAATATTTTTAAGCCGTAAAGCGACCGTCGATCTTAGTATGTGAGATAAATTTGAACTTGATACGACAAATCGCTCTAGAGAAAAAGGATTCTTAACACACAGACAGACAAACAGACAGACAGATAAAGAAAAGCCAAAAAAATATTTTTTCGTGTTACATAATTACAGATTAGGAAATTGCAGATTTTTTCCGTAAGGGGTCCTTTTTTTTTTACAGATTGAGGCGCGGAACCCTAAAAAGGCAGAGCTCAGAAGTTCATGTGAGGAATAAGATGGATTAATGATATCACTTTGGCACAAATTTCATCTCAAATCTGCCCAATGCTACCGTGGACGCGTCACGCGATGGGAAGGTCGTCATACACCCCCTTACCCACGGTTAAATCCTTCTCTAAGGACACTGCGGACCAGAAAACCCACTGAACCTGATCGTAACCCTTTGGTATGTAGTGCGACTGCAGTTTATGCTCGCTGTACAGGGTGGAACCACTATGGATCTGTTCAAAATCATTCAACGAAATTAGAACGTGATCTCAAGGAGCAAAGGGTGCTCATGCTTTTTCAGCCCACCTGTTTCGCACCTTCCTGTGGTGTAAGCACAGATGGATGTGACACTAATAAACGCATAAGTAAAATGGCAAAGGGTACGCCAAGACGCCCCAGTTTGGCAACACCCTCAGTGCGACCCACCCTCCTTTTCTGATTACCTGTTCAGAGACAAATCACAACGTAGCCCTAGGCGCTGGAAACAGTTGACCCCTTGATACCCCTCCAATTCGACGTGCCTACTAGTAAGCACAAGAGCAGCAGTGTAGCCTACCTGCAGGAGTTCGCGACTCTCATCAAATTTAACTCTGTACATGTACATTTTTAAAGTTCTCAACAAAGGCAGGTGGGTGGCACCGAGGATGTTGCCGAATAGGTGGTCTAAGAGGGAGCTTCTGCATTTTTATTTGCGCACGTAGAGATGTCACAACCCTCCTTGAGCACGCCACAAGAGGGCGTCAAACAGAAGGGCTGAAAAAGTATGAGCACCTTTTGCTGCTAGAGATCTCTTTCAAATTTCGTCGAATGGCTTTGCGTCTGTAGTGATTCCACCCTGTACACCAGAGCAAAAACTGAAGTTGCACTGCACTGCAAAGGGATTCGATGATATTCAGTGGGGTTGCTGGCCTAGGATGTCCTTAGAGAATGGCTGGGCCTTCCAAGCGATGTCAGTAGTGACAGAGGCTATCAAGAACATCGTGCTGTTGCTCATCACACTGTGACCTGTCTTTTCTGACCTCGAAATGTATTGGAATCAACGTCCCAAGGAAAGGGGTGTTTTCTTGATTCCACTTATGCCACTCCCTAAGGCCTTTTCGTGTCAATTCTGAGCGGCGGTGTGTAAAATATATTCCTCGGATACCCATAAGAAAACCACTTGATTTTGACATTGTGCATCGCGGTTCTGACCTCCATCACGTCCACGTTGGCGTTGGGCAGAATTGTGGTGAAATTAGATGCAAATGTGACTCCATTGACCTACCTTACATCTCACATGAACTTCTGAGCTGTCGGCTTCCTATCGGATATATCGACAACTTGCTGTTTGAAGCGTCGCCGAGCCCGAGGGTAAAGTCGAAGTCGTCATGCTTTTGTATCATAACCGAGGAAGTGTGTAGACAGCTGTGAGCCAAATTTCATACTTAAACGTCGCAATGGGAGACAATTACGGCGTTTCGAAAAAGTGATCGTTTAACTGTGTTGCGTAGTGTATTTGAAGCAATCAGCAGCCTTGCAACTTGGTAGCTTACGTGATCCAGTCATCCGTTAATGGCCTCAGCTGGATATGACATAACTGAAGAAAGCTGTGGACTTTTTTCCTCCCCAAATTGAAACCATTATCAAGGCTAGAGGCGCCCTGTCGATGACTAATTTTTTTTTGTGGAGTGATTACCATTCTGGAAAGAGCTGGTACAACTTAAAATAACCGATTGAGAACTCGATTCCTAAATTTCAGTATCGGCTCGCATTTTGTTTTCTTACCTTTCCACTGTCGTGTGTGGAGCCGGTATTGTGCGCTGGCGGAGACGCCCCACAGCCCGTCCAAGGCCGCGCCAGCTGCGGCCGCTATTTGTGCGCCGGTATTCGCGAGCACGCAGAACGCTGCCAGCCGCTGTGACGACGTGGGGGCGTCGCCTTACCTCGGTGACGCAGGCTGGCTTACACAACGGGTCGGCGTAACCCACTGTTATACCACACTGCAGGCTGCGAGGAGGGCGGGAACAAAGAGTTTAACGTCCCATCGACATGCAGGCCATAAGAGGTGGAACAGTAGCGCCGTTGGGAAAAGAAGGAACGAAGTTTAGAATGGCTTTTCACGCAGCTGGCGCGAATCATGCTTAACAAACAGAATGCAAAAAGTTGTGCTGAATAATCCCAACAGTGTAGTAAAGGTAAAAAAATTGAGTGACTGGGGAGAAATCACAAAGTGTGCCCCACAAGGTTCAATTCTGGGTCCACTCCTTTCTCTACATATGTGAATGACCTTCCACATAACATACAACAATCTGAATTGGTAATTTCTGCAGACAATACTAGTGTTATAATAAATCCCATTAGAAAGAAAGAAATAAGAGAGGTTGCAATGATATTTTCGCAAGAATTATTAAGTGGTTCTCAGGAAATGGACTCACCCTAAATCTTGAGAAAACACACTACATTCAATTCTATACAACAAATAGAGTCATACCATTAACTGAACAGGACTCAATAAAAAGGGTAGAATGCTTCAAATTTTGAGTGTATGTATTGATGAAATCTTGAACTGGAAAAAGCATATAACTGAGCTTCTCAAACAATTAAGTTCAGTTACTTTTGCTCTTCATATAATTGCTACTCTTGGAAAGAAACGAATTAATCTCCTTATGTATTTTGCATATTTCCACTTAATAATATCTTACGGAAAATTTTCTTGTGTAACTCATCACTTAGAAAGTACTGCATGTGCAAAAGCGAGCAATAAGAATAATATGCGGTGTACACCCACGAACATCATGTAGGCGCCTCTTCAGCGAGCTAGGCAATTTAACTGCGCCGTCACAATACATATATCCGCTAATGAAATTCATCACAAATAATCCATCACAGTTTGAAAAGGACAGTGATGTCGATACATACAAAACTAGAGGGAAAAAATGACCTTTATTACCCATTATTAACGCTGTCGACGATTCATAAAGGAGTTCAATGTGCAATAACAAAAATCTTTGTCCATTTGCCCAATAACATAAGTAACAAGTAGCAAACTAAATTTTAAATCAGACATAAAATCATTTTTTTTGACAACTCCTTCTATTCCACCCACGAATTACTATTTAAAAACTGGTAGGCTGGGAAAATCTTGTTTTGAATCAGGTTGCGTGAGTAGGACTAAAAAAATAATGTGTTCTCATTAATGTTAAGACAATGTGTTCACATTAATGCTAACACTAATCATTTATACGTATTCTGTAAACTGACTCGTGCCACATCATTTTGATAAAAGAATCGATCAAATTACCTACGGAACATGTAAGTAACGAATTAACGTGTTGTTGACAACGAGATCGGTAGAGACGGAGTGAACAAGCTCCTAATAGGGAAGAATGGCGAAAGATGGTTTTGAACATTCAAAAATATCTGCAGCATTAACACTGGATCAGGTCTACATCTACATCTACACACACAGCAAACCATTGCGAATTGCGTGGCGGGTGATACTTCGAGTGGTAGCACATGGTAAGAGTTTCTTCCCGTTGCAGGTGCGTATGGAGCGTGGGAAGATCGATAGCTGAAATTGCTTTGAGCGTGCTGTAATTAGTCTAATACTGTCATTACGGTCCCTACAGGAGCAACACGTAGCGATCTGAAGAATGTCTCGAGATTCCTATTTTAATACTGGTTCTCGAGTCTTTGTAAGTAAGCTTTCGCGGGAGATGTTTGCGCCTACATTAAAGTGTCTCTAGTGGGTCAAATAAACCTGTGATCGCTCATGTCGTCATCCTTGTATGCGTCCAGTGCCCCCTGTTAGTCTGTTTGCTTAGTTAATTGCACGTTCCACAGATCGTCTGAACGATTCTTTCATCGAAACGATGTGGAAAGTGTTTGTTTACAGGATATGTATACATGATTAGTCTTAACATTATGAAAACATTATTCTTTTGTTCTTACTCGTGCGACGACACTTAAAAACATGTCCTTTTTCCGGATGTCAGTTTTTAAATAGAAATTCTACTGCGGAATAGAAGGAGCTGTTTTGCTTTGCTAGTCATGGACTGTGCGGCTGGTCCCGGCGGAGGTTCCAGTCCTCCCTCGGGCATGGGTGTGTGTGTGTGTGTCCTTAGGATAATTTAGGTTAAGTAGTGTGTAAGCTTAGGGAGTGATGACCTTAGCAGTTAAGTCCCATAAGATTTCACATACATTTGAACATTTTTTTTTTCTTTGCCACCTGTCAGACATTTAAGGTATTGGACAAGCAATCAGAAATTTTTGCTGCTGCATATTGAACTTCTTTCCGAGCCCCTGACAACTTTAACAATGGGTAATAACGGTCATTTTCCCTTTAGTATTGTAGGTATGTACGACACTGTTCTTCTCGAATTGTGATGGATCATTTATGATGAATTTAATTAGCGAATACTGTGTTGTAACGGCGCAATTAAAATGCCTACTCCTTGACGAGAGATCTGCATGGCGTCTGTGAGTGAATACCATGTATATTATTCTTACTGCTCGCTTTTGTGCAATCATTGCTTTCTTTCCAAATGATGACTTAACCCATAAAATTATTCCATACGACATTACTGAGTGCAAATATGCAAAATATGTTACGAGTTTGATAATTTTGTTTCCAAGATTAGCAATTATACAAAGATTAAAAGTAATTGAACTTAACTATTTGAGAATTTTAGTAATATGCTTCTCCCAGTTCGACGTTTCATCAATATGTACACTCAAAAATTTGGAGCATTGTACCCTATTTACTGATTCCTGCTCATGTGCTACATCAGTCTTTGGTATTACTATTTGTTGTTCAGAACAGAATATATGTTTTTTTTTCAAAATTCAGTGAGAATCCACTTTCTGAGAATCACTTAAGAATTATTTGGAAAATATCATTAACTAACTCTTCTGTTGTTTTCTATCTAACGGAATTTATGTAACACCAGTATCGTGCGCAAAAAGCACCAACTCTGCTTGCTGAATGTTAAGGGGAGGACATTCACAAAAATAAGGAATAGGAGTGGACCCCAAATTGAACGCTGTGCTGTGGGTCCCACATATTTGAACAATGTATAAAGATAGGACGCACAAATGCAACAAAGGTACAGCAGAAAATACATTGACCTATTGCAAAATTATTAACAGTGAATGTAAACTGGAGTATAAATGTCCATTACCGAGCCAGAAAGAATATTTAAATCGTCAAGAATGGGATTTTTTTACTTGTTTTCTAAGGAGAATTTCACTTTCAAGAAATAAGATATTTAACTTTGAAAAATGTACTGGCTTTTAGTTTGCAAGAAAGAAGAAATTTACTTTATTTTTTGTTTGCTTTCAGAATGTTTAAAAGATAGAAGAACTTTGATTTCCAGAGAGAAATACACAGTAGACAAGAAGTACATGTAAAAGAGCATGCTCCTGTCAGTGCTAATAAAGAAAGAGATTGCTCAGTGGTTAAATGTCAGACTATGGAAACAGGGGCCGAATATTCGATCCTCACCGAGTCCTTCGATTTTTAACTCTCAGTTATCAATTCTTTTGTCTCTGACAATGGTTATTACTGTGCGGAGTTGTACTCTGATTCGGAGTCTCACTATAACTAAGCTAAATTTTGAGATCCGTGACGCGTAACTGTCAAACTCTGTTTCTACGCCGATTATCATAATTAAAAATCCAGTTTCGATCGTCCTAATTCGTGTTGTTTAGCATGACATCATAGGGATATTAGAAGCGTACTCGCAACCGTTTCAGATCAGTGAAATAATCGCTATTAGTATCATTTGTAAACTGTAACGGATGGAAACCAATAGTGTGATTCGCTGGCATTTTCATGTGTATGACATGTTGCGCTGGGTAAACACCTGAAACTAGTTGTGGAAGTAAAAAGAGGTTTTAACAAATATACAGCCAAAGTGGAAAAACGGCGCATTCATTTAATAGTGAGTGCCTACGTATGTATTATAAGGAATCGCAATATTTGCATTTAGCAAGTTGTGATACCCGCAAATGATTTAAACTCAGATGAAGGAAATGGGACAGATACAACTTAAAACGAGTGGATGTTTGAAAACGAATATTGGGGTTTTAAGGCTTTGTAGCTTTTATTACATTCAACTTACAATTACAAATAATACATCATATGAAAGAGCAACTCAAACTATTTTTCGTACAAGTGTTTATTACGAGCACATACCTAGCTGATTGGAGACCTTTTCTCAAACCTTGATCGTTGTGTCTAGAGTAATTGTTGCGACAAATGTTTGTTAAGTCAGGTGGATTAGCACTTAGTGGAGTCACATACTCATGCGCTTTATGAACTCACACAGGTAAAAACTGCATCGGATGAGATCGGGTGAACGAAGAGGCCATACGAAACCATCTCTGTCATCTGGCCTCTTGCAGCCAATCCAGCGGTTGGGTAGTGCGTCGTTTAACCAATAACGCACTGAGTTATGCCAGTGAGGCGGCGCACCATCTTGCTACCAAATAAAGTTCTGTGGTTCAGCTTCGTCCAATTGAGGAATGAACCATAGTTCTAGCGCATCAAGCTAAGAAACACCAGTTACAGTTGATGTGCAGAAAAAGAAAAGCCCGTAATTCAATTTAGGGGAGTGTCGCTGCAATTGTACCTTCATGTGAGAATTTGCTGACCCCCACGTGCGCACATTATGTGTGTTCACATTTCCACTTAGGTGAAATATCGATCCATCACTAAAGGTGACAGGATCGACTGACGACGACACAACGCAGGAAATCTTCATCGACATGCAGTAACATGTTGTTTGCAAAGTTGGCCTGTAAACGATAGTCTATAGCTTTTAGAGCTTGAAACAACTACAAGTGATAAGAATGCAGTAAGCGTCTCCTTAGAAGTACCCACATAGACGGCACTGGAAGTGCCAATGCACGACTAGCCTTCTAAACTGATTTCATGTGGCTACGTGTTCAAGACGTTTTTCAGTCAGCGTTGGTAGTCCCGTACTCTTCCCTTTGCAAATACAGCCGGTGTATTAGAATGATGGTACCACCTACGGCTGTTATTATCGCTTGGAGAACTACAGTGGAACTTAATACGGAAAGCGCGCTGCACTGTAACAACAGATTCAGTCCCTGCAAACTGTAAGACGTACAAAGCTTTCTGTTCACTAGTCGCCATCTACGCTACTAGCGCTCTGTAACGGAAGAGATTGGAAACAGTACATGCGCATGCGCATAGGTATACGAACAAAACTGTTCGAGTTAGTCTTTCATTTGATGTGTTATGTATAATTATAAGCTGAATGTAATAAATGCTACAAAGCCGTAAAAGTCCGCTATTTATTTTGAAACACCCCGTGCAGTGTACTTCAGTTGCTACACCTCGCTCTAAATAGAAAAAGAAGAACGTTAGGGTTTACCGACTCGTCAGTGAGGCCCATACAGACAGATAATAGTTCAGGATAGGGAAATGAACCGTTCGTGTCCTCAATGAAGAAAGTGTCAGCAATCAACTAAGAGAACCTATTGAAAACTTTAATAAGAGTGGGCGGTGGTAGATTTCAAACCTGCTTATCTCTAATACGAAGTGTTATTCTATTACCGTTGGCTGAAGCTAAGGAACAATTAATTTGGATTCGAAGAAAGATCAGGGAGTGACCTCTCGCTCGTGCAAAGTTATCAGTGGGCTCGCGGCTACAGGCTGAAAGCTCACTTACGTCAGAAGTAGCGGAGAAATTAACTATCTGGCTGCTGCGGCCCAGCAGGCCTGAAGCCATGTTGTGGCAGCGGGCGTGGAGAACCGCAGCGCCTCTTGCAAGGAGCCCCGCGGGGCTATGTTTAGGACCAAAGGCACCCGCTGCCAGAGTTGCTGATACTTAGCGGCCTAATGGAAGCTCATCACCGGCCCTGCAACCACTGCCCCTAGGGTTTCTCCCAGGCAAGATCAACTTCGCGTGGATACCGTTTTCACTTAAAACTCTCACCGTTCTGCTAGATGAATTGCATAGCGTGAATAGCACAGCAGAATGTAAGAGAAATGGGTCTACGCCTACACTGAGATGATAAAAGTGATGCGATACCTCCTAATATCGTGTCGGACCTCTTTTTGCCGGGCGTAGTGCAGCAACTGGACGTGGCATGGACTCAACAAGTCGCTCGAAGTTCCTTGAAGAAATATTGAGCCATGCTGCCTCTATAGACGTCCATAACTGCGAAAGTGTTGCCGTGCAGGTTTTTGTAAACGAACTTAACTCTCGTTTATGTCCGACAAATGTTTGATGGAATTCAAGTCGGGTGATCTGGGTAGCCAATCATTCGCTCGAACTGTCCAAAATGTTCTTCAAACCAGTTGCGAACAATTGTGTCCTGGTGTCATGGCGCATTGTTATCCATAAAAATTCCATTGTTGTTTGGTAACATGAAGTTCATCGGTGCAAATGGTCTCCAAATAGCGGAACATAACCGTTTGCAGTCAATGATCGATTCAGTTGGACCAGAGAACCCAGTTCATTTCATAAAACAAAGCCCACACCATATGGATCCACCACCAGCTTGAACAGTGACTTGTTAACAACTTGGATCCATGGCTTCGTGTGGTCTAAGTCATTCTCGAACCCTACTATCAGCTCTTACCAACTGAAATCGGGACTCATCTGACCAGACCACGGTTTTCCAATTGTCTAGGGACCAGCCGATATGTTCACGAGCGCAGTAGAGGCGCTGCAGGCGATGTCGTGTTGCTGAGCAAAGGCACTCGTGGCGGTCGTCTCATGCCATATCCCATTAACGTCACATTTCGCCGCGCTATCCTAACGAATACGATCGTCGTACGTCCTATGGTGATTTCTGCGGATACTTCACATAGTACTGCTGATCTGTTAGCACTGAACTTTACGCAAACGCCACTGCTCTCGGTCGTTAAGTGAAGGTCGCTGTCCGTGGTGCGAAGGTAAAGCCTAAAATTTGGTACTTTCGGCTATTCGGCACACTGTGGATGTCGGAATATTGAATTCCCTAACGACTTCCTAAGTGGAATGTCCCGTGAGTCTAGCTCCAAATACCATTCCGCATTCGAAGTCTGTTAATTCCCGTCGAGCGGCCTTAATCAAGTAGGAAACCTTTTCACATGAGGCATCTGAGCACAAGTGACAGTTCCGCCAATGCACTGTTCTTTTAAACCTTGTATACAAGATACTACAGCCATCTGTATACAGCCACATCGCTGTCCCATGATTTTTGTCACCTCAGTACTCAGTATATACTGTGCATATCACTTTGCAGTGCTCGGCAGATGTTTGCAGTCCCATACTGTTGTGCGCAACTTCCCGAAAGTTTTCGCCGTTTCGCCAATTCTCGCATTTATTACGTCAGACAGAGGACAGATCTTATACACTGACGATCCAAGTTAGCAGAATTTGTTGCCTATATTCAATAAGTAGCCGTTGAGTCTTTTGCCAGGCACATTCGCGTATCCTTGCTCCATAATCGGAGGCTTCGTTACCTTCACAGACATACAGAAGGGCTTGTATGCAGCAGCAGATTTGTTCATAAGCTTTTTGAAGGTTTCTTGAGTAGACCCTACGAATGCTGCATAGTCAGCGGTAAACTTATTAAGTCTTTTATTACAGGATTACGAAAATGTGTATCCGACGAGAACTCGACCCCAAAACTTGGACTTAAGCACACGAACATTTTTAGGAACAGCCTCAGAGCTTCAGCCTACCAGCACCCTTCTGCTGCCTCTCAAACTACGCGGAGCTCTAATGTGTGTCTGCGGGGACTGACACCGTCCAAGAAACAATACAAACGAGAGTGGTGTACCCACTATCTAAGGTATAGAAAGTGGTACGCTGAAGCGTCACTCAGTCCCTGAGTTCTGTTCAGATGTTTAAAAAGGTGCAACTGCAGTATCCACAAAGAAAAAGCCATGTCCTGTGACAAAATCGTAACGGATAGATTGTGGCATCGCCATGAGGTCGATAACGACAGGGCACGAGATGCAGTTAGGCTTTAAGCCCATAAACACAGTTATTACGGTGCACCGTTAACGAATATACCTCCAAATGAACTTGACAAAAGGCACGTAAGACTAGGCAGAGAGCGCGGAGAGAGAGAGGCTGAGAGAAGTTCCTTGGGAGGGACACGTATTCATCCTGCGGAACCAATGACAGACCTAGGACTCAGTATGTGACCATATAAGGAGTGACGTCTCTTTCCCTCCACCCAGCCTCTGATGAACATACTGGAGACATTTGCATAATTAGAGCCAATGAATCGGCGTTGCATCTTCGGGATCACTTCATGCCAGTGACAGGCAGGGTAACGAGAAAAAATTTCGGTTCAACGCAAAAACTCCGAATAAAACTCGGGGAACAGGACGCTCTAGGGAAGAGTAAGGGAGCAGGACGCTCCGTGCAGAGAGCGGTTGAGCAGGACGTTCTGAATGAGATGCGTAGAAGTAGCGAGAGGCAGTCAGCGCTAAAACAGGAGTGTTAGCAGCCGTACAGGGCTAAGCAGAAGTAGCTGCGTTAGTGTTAGCATAGCTGATGGGATCATAGGAGGGAAACTGAGGAACTCTGCGTGTTCTATCGTGGGTGCAGTTCATACAATGAAGGAGGAAAAAAAAAAGAAAACCACCAAGAAGTAGTTGTGCAACATAAATGAAGTTGGTAGCCGTGTTTCTACATCTGAAAGATGGTGTCTATTCAAATTTCTTGTCAGTCTCATAAGTAACGCCACTATGAGGTTGTAAATCAAGTCTGCTTTAAATACACGCTTCAACAGTCGTTAGCGTTAGTTACCTTTGACATTGGACGTGGCGTATTGATGGTAGTCGAGAATGCTTTTAAGGCGACAAAGACGCCATTATCAACATCTTACTGAGTTTGAATGAGGTCATGTAATAGGGCTACGAGGAGCTGGATGTTCTGCGATACTGCAGAAAGAGTTGGCAGGAATGTAGCCACTGTATATGATTGTGTGTGTCTGAATTACTAAGGGATCAAACTGCTGACGTCATGGAACCCTGTGTCTGAATTACTAAGGGATCAAACTACTTAAGTCATGGAACCCGAGACTTACACACTGCCTAACCTATCTTAAAGTAACTTACGCTAAGGACAACAACACACACACCCATGCCCGAGGGAGGACTCGAACCTCCGGCAGGAAGGGCCGCTGGATTCGTGACATGGCGCCTCTAACCACGCGGCCACTCCGCGCGGCTTGTATATGATTGCTGGCACCGGTCGTCACTAGATTGTACGGTCGCAAGAAGATCGTACTCCGGACGGCCATGCGGCATTACCGAGAGGGAAGACTACCGTGTTCTGTGTATGATCCTGGCGCATTATGCTGAATCTCCAGCAGCAATCAGAGCAGCAGTGGGCATATTAGTGAATAACGAACTGTTACAAATCGGTTACTACAAGGACAGCTCCGAGCCAGACGCTCTGTAGCGTACATTCCTCCGACTCCAAACCACTACTATTTGCGACTTCAGTGGTGTCAAATGAGAGCTCATTGGAGGGCAGGGTCGAGCTTTGTTGCGTTTTCCGATGAAAGGTGGTTCTGCTTCGGTGCCAGTGATGACCGTGTGTTGGATAGAAGAAGGGCAGTGTCTGCGTGCTAGACGACCTACACCTGGAGTTATAGTGTGGGGTGCGATATCGTATCAGAGCAGCAGCACTCTCGTGGTTAGCCCACGCACCCAGTCTGCAAAATTGTAGGTCAATCTGGTGACTCGACCTATTGTGCTGCCGTTCATGACAACATTCCAGGGGGTGTTTTTCAACAGGATAACGCTCGCGCACATACCGCTGTTGTAACCCAACATGTTCTACGGAGCGTCGACACGTTGCCTTTGTCTATTACATCACTAGATCTGTCTCCTATCGAGCACATACCGGACATAATCGGACGACAATTCCAGCGTCATCCACAAAAACTGTTAACCGCCCTTGTACTGACTGACCAAGTGCTACAAGCAAGGAACGTCATCCCATATGCAAGTTTTCATGACTACATGCACCATTCTGGTGGTTATACGGGTAGTTAACGTACCAGCGTTTTTTGCAATGGCTGATCTCGCACTTTTATTAGCCTGTGATCTTGGAATATGTTACCTAGGCAAATGTATTCCCAAAATTTCATTACTCTACATTAAATGTTTTTGGTGTTGCGGTTTTTTCCGTCGGTGTAGTAACAGCGTCATTTCATAGCAGACGGAACAGTACAAGCCAGACATCGTCTCTGTACTAAGCCCTTGTGTTTTCGTGGGTACGGCTACTACAATACGAGTGGAGCAAGAGTAACGCTGTCTCTGAATAAACTTAGAAATTAAAAAACCCTTCTATTTGACATTATTTGCAAGTCGCCTTCCAAACCTACCCTTTTGTAACAAGGTATTTAACATTATAGCAATGTTAAACTACCTGTCACATAGGCCAGCCGGTTAGTTTCTTTCTCACTGCAGAGTGGAAGTTTCATTCTTACTACAAATTGTTTAAACGTATGGATCATTTATGCTAGAAATCTGTAAGACCAGGTGATAAAAAAGCACTGATGAGCTTTTTTTATTTTAGGGTAACACTGAACTCATAATTGAGCAAGCGAAGACATGCAAAGGAGATAAATGGGGAGAACTGAAGTACGCTGCAAAATTTCACAGTCATTGACTGAGGAACAATGTTATCAGGTTGAAGTGAGACGGCGCGTTCTCAAGAAACGGAACACCATTTCTGCGTATTTCGCAGTATATTTCTTTGATAATTGGGTGTAACGTCGTCTTAAGGTAGTTGTAACATGGATCAGAGCTCCTGTCAAACAATCTGACGTAAGAATACCTATCTCGTCGAAGAAGACTACTGACACCACCTTGATGTTTAATTGCGCTAGGCGTCCCCAACTCCCACTGCTCGGGTGTCAACGAATCTCTATCTGGATCTCCTGAACACAGCTTAAACAATGTCCACCGCTACGCCTTGCTTGCCGGTTTTTGGATAGTGCGTCAACTGTACGTACCACAAGCAAGTAATCTTTCTACACTCGCCACAGAACTGCCCGTTTTCCAATAGTGGATCTAATTCCTTCAACTTTTGTCTAGATAATTTCAAGATTTAATTGACACCTACGCCGCATTGTCCTCGACGTAAATAACTGGCCGAACAAAACTACGAGAGATGTTCAATAAGTACCGCAACACATCTTCTTCGAACAATTTCGGTTACAAAAATGCAGAATTTTTTGTGGGACATCGTGAAATATATCTGCTTCAGCCCCTATAGTTTCGTAGAGTTTCGATCAGTGGAGGTGCTATATGTAGCCTTCAAAATGGTGTCTATAACGGAGGTGCGGTCCAAGCACAGAGGTTGTCATTGAGTTTCTTTTGACGGAAAACTAGAGCATTATAGATATTCACAGACGCTTGCAGAATATCTACGGAATCGAGGCAGTGAGCAAAAGCACGGTGAGTCGTTGGGGGAGGCCTCTGTTATCATCGCAACAAGGTCGCTCAAACCTGTCCCATCGTTGCTCTGAAACTCACACTTAAGTGCCTGGCAGAGGGTTCATCGAACCATTTTCATACTACTTTTCTACCATTCCACTCTCGAATGGCGCGTGGGAAAAAGGAACACTTAAATCTTTCCGTTCGAGCTCTGTTTTCTCTTATTTTATTGTGATGATCATTTCTCCCTACGTAGGAGAGTGTCAACAAAATATTTTCGCATTCAGAAGAGAAAGTTAGTGATTGAAATTTCGTAAATAGATCTCGCCGCAAAGAAGACCACCTTTGTTTCAGTGACTACCATCCCAATTTGCTTATCATATCAGTGACACTCTCAACCCTGCTGCCCTTCTTTGCACTTTTTCGATGTCCTCTGTCAATCCTACCTGGTAAGGTTCAAATGGTTCAAATGACTCTGAGCACTATGGGACTTAACATCTGAGGTCATCAGTCCTCTAGAACTTAGAACTACATAAACCTAACTAACCTAAGGACATCACACACATCAATGCCCGAGGCAGGATTCGAACCTGCGACCGTAGCAGTCACGCGGTTCCAGACTGAAGCGCCTAGAACTGCTCGGCCACCCCGGCCGGCACCTGGTAAGGATCCCATATGGCGCAGCAATATTCCAGCAGAGGACGGGCAAGTGTAATGTAGGCTGTCTCTTTACTGGGTTTGTCGTATATTCTAAGTGTTCTGCCAACAAAGCGCAGTCTCTGTTTCGCCTTCCCCACAATATTATCTATGTGGTATTTCCAATTTAAGTTGCTCGTAATTGTAATTCCTACGTATTTAGTCGAATTGACAGCCCTTAGCTTTGTGCGATTTATCGATACCCAAAATTTATCGGATTTCCTTTAGTACCCATGTGGATGACCTGGCACTTTTCTTTGCTTAGTGCTAATTGCCATTTTTCGCACCACAGAAATTCTCTATAGATCATTTAGTAATTGGAATTGACCGTCTGATGATTTTACCAGACGGTAAATAACAGCGTCATCTGCAAACAGTCTAAGGGGGCTGCTCACATTATCACCTAGATCATTTGTATAAACCAGGAACAGCAGAGGACCTATGACACTACCTTGCGGAACGCCAGATGTCACTTCTGTTCTACTCTATGATTTACCGTCTATCACTACTAACTGTGAACTCTCTGAGAGGAAATCACGAATCCAGTCACACAACTGAAATGATACTCCATATGCACGCAATTTTATTAACAGTCGCTTGTGAGGAACGGTATCAAAAGCCTTCTGGAAATCTTGGAATATGGACTCGATCTGAAATCCCTTGTCGACAGCACTCATTACTTCATGGGAATAAAGAGCTAGTGTGTTGCACAAGAACGATATTTTCTGAATCCGCACACAGCTGTACCTCCTGCAGTGTTGGAAGGCGCGGGCACCTCATTCGAGGTTATCGACAAATTGCAGTCAAGCATCTCGCTGCACAACTGGATGTGTCTGTTCGTTAAAGAGCAATGAAGGATCATCCCTGCGGAATTGCTTGCGCGTTACAAGGCTTATCGTGACGATTTTTTGTCGAACATACTCACAGACGATGAAACATGCGTTGATCACTTCGAACCGGAAACAAAACGGCAGTCCATGGACTGGTACCACACCTCCGGTCCACCGAAGAAAAAGTTCAAAGACGCACCCTCAGCCTGCAAAGTCTGGGACTCTGTAGGGGCTCCCTTATGGAACAATGATCAATTCTGAAGTATGTTTTGCTACCCTCAGAAAACCGAAAAAACGATTTCAGCGTGTTCGTCGCCACAAAAATGAAAACGAACTTCTCCTTTCCATGAAAACGCAAGGCCTCACACAGGTCTGCGCGCCCGAGAGGAACTCACAAAACTTCATTGGAGTGTCCTTCCTCACCCACTCTGTAGCCTGTATCTCGCACCTTCCGACTTCATCTGTCTGGTCCAATGAAGGATACACTCCGCAGGAAGCAATATGTGGATGATGTGGAGGTTATTGATGCAGGAAGACGTTGGCTACGACGTCGACCAATAGAGTGGCGTCATATGGGCATACTGGCCCTCCCAGGAAGGTGGCGAAGACCGTCGCATTGAACGGAGATTGTGTTAAAAAATAAGGTTTTGTAGCGAAAAGAGTGAAGAACAATATGGTGTATTGGAATCCTGAATAAAACCAACCTGCTTTCAGCAATAAATCTGTTGCATTACTTATTGAACGCACCTGGTAAGCTTTAATTTGATTGTCTCCCCTGCCATTGAAAGCAAAATTGAGGAGAGAAATGTTTTCTAGTCTACCCTGTTTTCACGAGAACATTACCTCTTCATTCTTCACAGAACTCTTCTTGTGTGAAGCATCAATTTTCTTCTAAGATCGTTCTGAAACTGAAAGTGGACCAGTTACAGGCTCTCGAATAAATCTGCTCTCTCACTGTCTTCATCATCTTGTAGGAAATCTCTTCATATTTCTCCTGTCATTTTATACATTTCTGAAGATTGCTGAAAATTACGGTCAAATCATTGGTATCGAGAACGGAACATAGTATCCGAATTTAGTGGCAGAACAACTAAAGACTCACTTGTTTGTTCACGTTTACTTTTCGCCGAGTGCTCTCGCTCTGAAAATAAAGTCCGACATAGTTACCCTCTCGAGTGAGTCCTTAGTTATTTTAGTTACGCGATCAGACTAATTAGTAATCAAGTGGAGCATCGTAACGTTACCAATTCGAACTATCCTCAGGACTCCTGCAACAATGACAGTTCTGTCACCTCAGATACCAGGGCTCCGCATTTAAAACACAAAAGAGCCACCAGATACCCGACGCCGGTCTGGCACGGAAATAGCGCAGCGTCTGCTCCAGGACGGTCTATAAAAATTCCAGCGTCCCAGTGACGGCTGTTGTTCCATTAGCTGCGGCCAAGGAGCGTGCCCGCGTTATTATTAGAGCTCCAGCGTGTCCAGATGTGCCGGCTATACATGGGCCACGCGGCCATCCCTCGTTCCAGACGAGCACGCGCCGTAAACTGCGCCGGCAGTTGTCTCTTTTTTACCACGTCTTTACTTTCCATTCAGGACTTCCCCCACTCACATCACTGTCTCTGCTCGTCTTCTTAAATGCTCCATTGCAAATTCTTATGTATTTCGAAATGGACCCTATCTACTATCAGATTTGCGACCGCTGATCTGGTACACCGACCACTGTTTAGTCAATGTCCTTCACACATTCGGTTCAAAAATGGTTCAAATAGCTCTGAGCACTATGCGACTTAACTTCTGAGGTCATCAGTCGCCTAGAACTTAGAACTAATTAAACCTAACTAACCTAAGGACATCACACACATCCGTGCCCGAGGCAGGATTCGAACCTGCGACCGTAGCGATCGCTCGGTTCCAGACTGTAGCGCCTAGAACCGCATGGCCACTCCGGCCGACACACACTCGGTGGAATGTCGAATTGTATTCACTTTCAACCTAAGAAACACAACACACAGACTGTTAAAAAGGTGTAAATATAACAGAGTTTACACAATTCGCAGAGAAATTGCATACGCAGCTTTTCTTGCGTCTGGCGTTTGTCTTGTAAGCCGAAAACCGGCTAATGAAATAAATCAATGCTGTAGAACATTCGCAGTTCGTACGTTTCATTTATAGTCAAAAAAAATCACCATCACTGAAGTGTCCACTGTCGTGAAACATGTACATCAGCTACAGTTTAACAGGTCCAGTAAATTGATAAATACGCCAGTGATGTTCCCAAATAGAGAACCTACGCTGAATCGTGTAGATGATCCAAGAAAAGTAAAACTGAAGAAGATCGTAGGAGAGATTACTCTTATATTTGGAGAATGTGTGACGAAATCTGCAAAATTAGAACTGGTATTTCAAATCTGTATATGTATGAAAGAAGTACAAAAAAGTGCAGTAAGTGGAGTAAAACATAAAGAAAATGACCAGCTGGAACTCCTCCCCATGATTTCGAGGCGGCGCTCGCATATTATTTTACTCGTACATTTAAAATTTTTCTTTCTTGTACATCTCTCCTTTTAGTCCAAAAACTAGGTCTTAAAATACAGAAACTATAGCAAATAGTTCATATATGTATGCCAATAAAAAGTTTCATTTAAAGCTAAATCTGGTTTGTGTACTCACTTTTACTTCACGGAAAGATTCTGCGTGGAGTTCTGTAAACTTGAACGTCCACTTCTGCCATATCAGTATCCTCTAGTGTCAAATACATGCTAACCAACTGAAACAATAACAACGATACTTGTTCCAATCATTCTACACATACTAGTCAGACCCATGTTGTCCTCCCCGGCCTTGGAGACTGTTATTAACGCCTCGTGTTTGCGAATGGCCGCAGCTTCAGGCGGTGACAGTTATATTTAGAGCATTTGTCGACTATGCCAGCTGTGTCGCAAGAGCTTCGGCTCTTGGTTGACATCTGGCAGAAGCGAGGATGGTCCCCCTGCTCAGTGGCTTCTGCTGTTAGCGGGAGGCTGCGTTTTTGAAGGCGTGTCAAGGTTACTTGTGACTGTGCCTTAATGAAAACGCCAAGGACAAGTTCGCCGGCTGTCTATATTTCAGCTTTTGTTGTTTTTTTTATTTCCTGTAAGAGCCATTCGATTTCAAATTGGATGGAAAATGAGAAACTCACTTAGCCTTAAACCGCTTTTTGTTACACACTGATTTCAGTTTTAAATTTTATGGAACCCCCTTGTCTGAAACGTATAAAAATAATTAAATAATAAATATTTACGCACGCGCTGTACTTAGGTTGCGATGGGCTGCCGTCTGCTAGTCATCGTGGGAAGAGACCTCGCGGCATTGTGTTACGTAATCTAGTGTAGCGCAGCAAGTGCGTTTTGTCGCTGTTTCTATTTACTTTTTATTTTTTCTACAGCTGTACATTATAGATACCATAAAATATTTACTAATTTTGCTTTTAAATCAAATGCTGAACAATGTGGCACAGTTTTTATTCCATTTATAATTGTGTTTTTCAGAAATAATATGAAACTTAATGAAGATTGCATTAAATTCAAGTTCTAAAAATGCCGCTTGAATGCCATCTCAAACTATACAATATTAATTTCAAAATTTTTCTTTCAAAATGGCTCTAAGCATTATAGGACTTAACATCAGAGGTCATCAGTCCCCTAGACTTAGAACTACTTAAACCTAACTTCTACGGTCGCAGGTTCGAATCTTGCGTCGGGCATGGATGTGTGTGATGTCCTTAGGTTAGTAAGGTTTAATTAGTTCTAAGTTCTAGGCGACTGATGACCTCAGAAGTTATGTCGGATAGTGCTCAGAGCCATTTGAACCATTTTTTGAAAGAAAACTGAGCCCCCACAAAAATCGAAGGTTTTCTATTGTCCAAAATGAAATGAAACAGCCCATACACACTTTGGAGCGGAAGATTCGCTTGAGACTTTTCGTCGTGAGTTGGTGAAGCAGTTGCGCCTGACTGACGTTATGTTTTTGTATGAGAGCTAACAGAAACAAATTACAACGTTATAAAATACTTG
This sequence comes from Schistocerca piceifrons, assembly GCF_021461385.2. Taxonomy (NCBI): domain Eukaryota; kingdom Metazoa; phylum Arthropoda; class Insecta; order Orthoptera; family Acrididae; genus Schistocerca; species Schistocerca piceifrons. The sequence goes on along the minus strand of NC_060138.1, from coordinate 1,018,722,305 downwards.
CAGATTGCGGGAATTTGTCCTACAAGTAGTTCACGGTGAAATTCCTCTGAGTTGCTTGTTTCTCATTCTGCATATATCGTCAACAGACTGAAGTAAAAGGTATTGGAGTTAAACATTCTGCGTCACCGAAGACTGACATCAATCCTGTTAGGAGATGTTCTGCAAAGTGAGAATTAGAGAACTACAAAGCAATAACAGAATTATAAATCTAAGTTTCCTTACGTCATACAGTTTTCATTTTTTGCACCCTATCGTTTCATGGGTTAAGCAGTAGTTTGTACTAAAATTTCACTTGGAAAAGAAGCATCAGGTTGTAGAAGACAGATTATTATACGGATAGTATACTGTACTGCAGGGAGTCAAACTGAAGCAAGGAACATTTTACTAAATTAACGAGCTGCTAGGTATTTTGTTATAGTCATAGCCTCTTCGTTCGGGGAGTCAAACTGAAACAAGGAACATTCTTCTAACTTAGCGAGCTGCTCGGTATTTTGTTATAGTGATAGCCTCTTCATCCAAAGTGGTTTCCGTAAATCACTTCAGGTGATGGTTTCCGGGAAGTTCTGTCCTATTTTGTCCAATTAAATTGACTCAGCACCTCTATGGCGATTGGACATGACTCTCTTATCGTCCTTATTTCATTCATTGCTGAGAAAAGAAACGAAAAGCATGCGTGAGGCATAAAAGATACTAAGAAGATATGATAATTTTTCTTTATGTTACTTCACATGACGGTGTACTTTCAGTTGGTTGCATATTATGATACAGATATACGTCTATGTGAATGTCATCTTTGGAAAGAGAAAATGGTATTTCGCCAGCGTTTTCACTGAAGATTTATCATGTCTTAGTGTCTCGATATCGTGAGATGACACAGGTAGTGTGAGACACACTTAGAAAACGTTTCAGTTGAAGGTCCTGAGAAAGATACGCTTTTCGGGGTATGAAAGGGTTGCCAGCGCTTTGAGCTGTTGTTGTAGATAATTCTTGCAGCAAATGGCTTGTGAGAAAGGGTTGTGCCCCTGGTTCGGCTGATACAAGCTGCCAGCCTGAGATGTCGGCGATTTTCCACGCCATCAGCGTTAAAGTCTCCAGGAGAAAAACTTCGCTACAGGAGATTCATATAGAACAAATTTCGTCGAGTCTCAAAATAGAACAGTAACCCGCTCCTAAGTTGTGTGCCTTTAGATCTGGGTGATTTATCATGTATTTGAACTTTAGTGAATTCCTATTAGTACTCATGTGGATGGCCTCACACTTTTTATTATTTAGCTTCAAATTGCCAGTTTTCAAACCATACAGATATCTTGTCATAAATAATTTTGCAATTGGTTTTGATCTTTTGATGATTTTACTAGACGGTAAATGATAGCATCATTTGCAAACAATCTAAGAGGGCTGCTCAGATTGTCTTCTAAATCGTTTGTGTAGATTGGGAACAGCAAAGAGCCTATAACAATTCTTGGGGGAACGCCGGATATCACTTCTGTTTTACTCGATGATTTTCCGTCAATTACTATGAACTGTGACCTCTCTGACAGGAATACAGCCGCACAACGGAAGCGATACTCCATAGGCACGTATTTTGATTAGAAGTCTCTTGTGAGGAACAGTGTTAGAAGCCTCCTGAAAATCTAGAAATATGGAATCAATTTGAGATCCCTTGTCAATAGCATTAATTACTTCCTGCGATACGTGTAATATCATGTTCATAATATGTGAAACGAACAATTTTGAGTAGAAGTAAAGGCTTCATTCGAACACTCTAAAGCCGGCCCTTGTGGCCGAGTGGTTCTAGGCGCTTCAGTCCCGAACCGCGTTGCTGCTACGGTCGCAGGTCCGAATCCTGCCTCAGGCATGGATGTGTGTGATGTCCTTAGGTTAGTTAGGTTTAAGTAGTTCTAAGTCTAGGGGACTGATGACCTCAGATGTTAAGTCCCATAGTGCTTAGAGCCATTTGAACCATTTTTGGAACAATCTTATAGACAGGAATTTCTAGAGTAATAAGAAAATACATCTGTTGCAAACTCTAGTTCGGTTGTCCTAATCCTGTTTGTATACGATTTAATAAAAATCACTCGGTACAAAACTGGGATTGTGCCTTCAACATTCGAGTACACTTGCTACACTATTGTCATTGTGTTATCGGTGTCCTCTCTGAAACAAGGAGAAAAAAAGTATATTCTAATAAGGTAGATGGAGAGCGCAGTATTGTTAAAATGATTTTTAGTGCTTGAATTGTTTTGTGTTCTGACATGAATCGTACTCTTTCGGACGATATTATTACTTTTACACATAAGATCTGTGGGTAATGGTAAATTGGTGACGTGTCAATCAGTTGATTACGACGCACTTCTGAGAATCACGAGCGGCACTGCTGACGGCATATTGGTCTTTACGATTAACAACCGCCATCTGTGCTTTCATATCTGAGCAACTGGCACCAACTTCCTTTTGTAATAGGTGGCAGCCACTTCATCAATGTCAGTCTGTGCGCACTATTTCTAAAGAATTGAAGTAGGATACTGGAAGAAAGAAAGGCTGCCAGAAAGAAAAGAGGGTTGCAAGGGCAATGCATAGGACACACAGGATTCGTTAGTTCTCTAATAGAAGCATCAATCAACAGTCAAACTGTTGTGTGGATCACGAAGACTAGTCGTTGCGGTATTTAACAGTAAATGTGCAGTAATAGAGACATAAGATCGGGAGTGAACCAATTTCAGAATAATCTTACAACAGATGAAAGACACGACTCAAAAACTGGAGAAGATAAAGAAAATGCTGCAAGCGGAATGTAGTGCGGAATCTGCGCAGAGTGAGTTGCTGTGAGTCTCCGTCACTTGATAGCTATAGTCACAGGCAACTGGCTTGGAAGAACCTGTGTCACCAATGCGGGTACTGTATGTATTGCACGAGCCAGCCCGCAGAGTTTGCGGATCTTAATGAACTGGGACCATCACAAAAGGACCCAGGGAGCTGCAGGCCGTGTGGGCGTACTTGCTCCACCAAAATCTCACGGGAAATTTCTGCAGCCGTTCCGAGTACATCCTATATAGTATTCGACACGCTGCTGAGTGCACTTCCTGCGTACGTGTTTGGTAATCTTCAGCATTAATTCACAGGACCGCCACGGCAATTCTACAATCTATTTATACTTCTGTCATAGTCACGCATACTGACGCTGCGGAGGACAGGATCGCTGGGATAGGTATAAGCTGAGCCAACGCTTGAAACTGTAAGCCTTAGTATTATCTTGCAACTCTCGGTCCAGATCTTCAAAAATTTATTTGTTGTCTCTGGATTATCACACCCACTGTTCACTGAGACAGGTATGAGCTTTATGTAGCCTTTTTTTGTCGTCGCGTTTAACCCTTTGCCAAAGAGGAATGTGAATAGTTCTCTAGTCATTCTTCCAGTACTATTGTTCTAAATCTTCGATTGTAAAATAATATTATATTGCGATTTTAACCCGGTACTGCTTAACTGTGTGCTGGGCACCCATTAATTACACAATAGCGTACACTAATGTTCTTTGTTCGTATGAAATGTGGCTTGTTTCTGGGTAAAATACGGGGAGGGGAATGTTGTCAAACATTCTGGCAGACATAACATTTCTGTTTACTACGAGGCAGGGATGGCTTCGCCGAAGCTGTTTGTATTTACAGTGTCTCGCTGAAGGCTAGCTGCTTGCTCGCTGGCTGGAACAATGGAAGTGTCTCCTCTGTTAAAACTGAGATTACTCTTCAAAACTTCCACACCTTCTCACATCTTACGTCGAAGATGCAGCCAGCACTCACTGATGGTGCTGTTGTGTAATGGAAAGTAAGGTAGCTGGGTGGTTTAATGATAAGCGGAATTACTACGAGGTATGCTGAATGGCAGTCTCTCTTGAAAATGGTTTCAAGGAGGGTATTACCATAAAGAAAAGAAACAGCCAGACAATATAAGATTATAGTATTCGCAGTAAACTTACGGGTAGGTCACACCATTTACATTCCTTAGGGTAAACTGCGCAGCGACACGAAATGCGTAAAATCAGAGGTGGAGAATATAAATGGAAGACTCAAATCATTTAGGAAGATTCTGTGGAAGTGCAATACACCTGGTAAGGAAAACGCAACGAAGACTACAGTGCACATAGTTCTAGAGCACAGGTGACAGGGATTCTTATATAGCGGTCCTGACGGAAAACTTGAAAGTAATTTAGAGATGCTTCGGCAGGGTTGTAATGACGTATTGCAGTACATACGTAAGCGTAACCGAGATACTCAGAGAGCTAACTTGATCAACTTTTGGATGTTGATGCTCCTCTTTCTTTCCGTGCTTGCTGAGAAAACTGGTGAGACATTCCGCCTTATGTAAGACGCTATTTGTTTTATTTTCCCCAAAAGCTGATTTTTTGGGAAGAGAGCGTGTTGTGCAGGAGCAATCTTATTGGTCAAATTTAGGCGAAGGATATTCGAGGTTGACTGTACAGTCGTTGTACCGCCTGTCATATATGTATCGTAACTTGTGTAATGTTACTGTGAGGTATCCTCCGTTATGAACCATATATACGACAATGCGTAATCGTATGGTTTCAGAGTCACTATGTTAAGCATAGCCTTGGCGATTCTTTGCTACGATTTCCTGCACTTTTTTAGGTGTCTGAACAAATAAAATGTAGATTCGTAATAGCAAGAAAAGCGTTACTGAAAAAGGGAAATTGTATAACATCGAATATAGGTTTAAGTCTATCCTAGAGGTATTTGTCCGGAGCCTAGTCTTGTACGGAAGTAAAATGTGGACAATAAACAGTTTAGACAAAAAGAGAATAGAGTTTTTTGAAATGTGGTGCTACAGAAGAATATTGGAGATTAGATGGGTAGATCATGGAACCCATAAGTACATACTGAATCGAATAGTGGAAAAAAGAAATTTATGGCAGCTTAATTAAAAGAAGGGCTCGGTTGATAGTACATATTCTGAGGCATCAAGAAATCGTATTTTGTTTATGGAGAGAAGTGTGGAGGGTAAAAACTTGAGAGAGAGAGCATGTCTCAGCTACAAAAACCAAGCTGAAATGGTTGTAGGTTGCTGTAGCTATTCACCGATGAATAAGCTTGCACATGATGGGGTAGCGTGGAGACCTGCGTCAATCCAGGTTTCGGACTGAAAACAACAACAACAACAACAACAACAGCGTACTACTCATGTTCCTTACTCTCTACTTCTAGTGAAAATAGCTAACGGTAAATGAACACGAAAGCAAATCCATTGATATTACCTTCAAACGTAGGTGTAATGAAGGATACTTTCTTAAGGATACGTGTCACAAGTTTACGCTCCTACTATTCATGTGGCTTTTACACAAAGGCTTCTGAAATTTTCGTTACGAACTTCTGGGGTGTATAGAGGGCACTAGGTAGTTAACAATTTACACAGAAACACAAGGCGACAGAGACATGCCATTTTCTTGCTTCAGGAAAACACGCGTGAAACAACACTTCCAAACCTATCGTTTTATGGGGGCCATAACAATTTACTGTGACTGTGGTATTTACTAAATGTATAACCGATTTATTTATACAGTAACAGCACCTAACGCTAAAATGCGTTAGAATCGAAAAATATCCATGTATCACTTTACACAGCTCATGTACCTTCATTCACTGACGGCCTGCAATCGAAATCCTCTTAAAACAACGGTTAACATTTCGAGTTATTGCCACACTAGTTATTTTGGTACAAATGTAATAATTACCATATTTTCAGAGACTTGCTGACACTCCTTCGTCCAGCAGGACTCTAGAGTGTTGGACATAAGGCCTTAAATATTTGCTCCTGTCGCACAGACACTGTTCTCACTGAAAATTCAAGGGGAGATTTCGGAATACCCAGTATAGAATGCTTCTTTTCCTCTCAAATAACCATGTCAGAGTCCTAATTCTTGATAACTGAAAACATCGTCAGGCTCTTCTTGATATCAAAAGAATGTAAGTCTAACCATATTCGTAACTGAAGACATTTACGGGTTGCGGATACCTTCTTACTCCAGTAATTACGTATATTCTGAAATTCATTGTGCCTTTCGTTGATTTCTCTCTCTGTCCGAGTTAGAGAGATAAGTACTAAATCTCCAACTGGCAGACACTGCTGCCTGACAGGGGCGCGGCGCTGTCACCTGGCGACAGGCGCCGCAATTAGTCCTTGGCAGAGGGCGTGCCCCCAGCGGACCGGCAGCTGGGGTGACCGCTGTCATTTTCCCAGGTTTCCATCTAAAACCGTCCGTCACCTCCAGCGGTCGTTCCCCTCCCCGCGCGGCTTCACACCCTCCCCCCACCACCGCCAGCGTCGCGGCGCCGTGACCCACTGCCCGTTGCGCAACGGGACGGCAGCGCAAGAGCCGCCTAAGCGACGCTGCCGATCCGCTCGATAGCGGCTTCGTCTGGCCCGGCGCCTCTCGAGAGCAGGGAGGAGGGGTGGGGGTGGGGAGGTGCTGCAGCAGCTGAGGTGCAGACTTACGAGCTAACGACGGAGCCACGTCGCGTCTGCTAATTCTCGTTTGACCGTCAGTGTGTGACGAGGGATATCGGAGGCACCGTACACATTCCACATAACGAATCACGGGATGCAGACACCGTGTGATTAGGGTCCCGTCTTTCGGCAGATAGGAACTGAAAACAACAGCCTCATTGGGACTACAGCTGAATGTACCGTGTGATCAAAAAGTCAGTATAAATTTGAAAACTGAATAAACCACGGAATAATGTAGTTAGAGAGGTACAAATTGACACACATGCTTGGAATGACATGGGGTTTTATTAGAACCAAACAAATATAAACTTTCAAAAAATGCCCGACAGATGGCGCTTCATCTGATCAGAATAGCAATAATTAGTATAACAAAGTAAGACAAAGCAAAGATGATGTTCTTTACAGGAAATGCTCAATATGTCCACCATTATTCCTCAACAATAGCTGTACTCGAGGAATATTGTTGTGAACGGCACTGTAAAGCATGTCCGGAGTTATGGTGAAGCATTGGCGTCGGATGTTGTCTTTCAGCATCCCTAGAGATATCGGTCGATCCCGATACACTTGCGACTTCAGGTAACCCCAAAGCCAATAATCGCACGGACTGAGGTCTGGGGACCTGGGATGCCAAGCATGACGAAAGTGGCGGCTGAGCACACGATCATCACCAAACGACGCGCGCAACAAATCTTTCACGCGCCTAGCAATACTTTGTTTTTTATTTTGGTTCTAATAAAACCCCATGTCATTCCAAGCATGTGTGTCAATTTTTACCTCTCTATCTACATTATTCCGTGGTTTATTAAGTTTTATGGTTTATACTGACTTTTTGATCACCCGGTACATGCTACCCCGGAGATGGAAAACGCTTTGGCTTCCGAGAAATTTCATTGATAAGTTTTGTTTCTTATATAAAAAATACGAGGCTAAATTAAAACGAAAACCTACGGGGAATGAAAACCAAACGTAACTGGCAAAATATTTCTATTTTACTCGCAGTGATACAGCGTCACTTAATGTTATTAGCTAATATGATAAGACATGTTAGTTCTGCCTTATTATTATTGTTTGCGAATGGGCCTTTTAGGACAATTCAAAGTACAGGGTGTCTCAAAATGAACATACCGGTTCAAATGGCTCTAAGCACTATGGGACTTACAATCTGAGGTCATCAGTCCCCTAGACTTGGAACGACTTAAACCTAACTAACCTAAGGAAAACACACACATCCGTGCCGGAGGCAGGATTCGAACCTGCGACCGTAGCAGCAGCTCGGTTCCGGACTGAAGCGCATAGAACCGCTCGACCACAGCGGCTGGCGAACATACCGGTTTTAAGGCGTTGTAGCATTTGTTACGTTCTATTTACAATTGTAAATAATACGCCAAACGAAAGAGCAACTCAAACAGTTTTGTTTGCTTACCTGTGCCCAATGGGAAGGGTATGGAATGACAAAGAGCGAGTGGAAAACATGTTGAACGAGTGCGAGTCTTTCACGCTTAGCCCTGCGGAAAGTTTATGGGCCTTTCTTTTTCGGTGAATCAACTGTAACTGGTGTTTCTTATCTTGATGTGCTACAGCTTTGGCCCGTGCTTCAATGGAAAGAAGCTGAATAACACATCTTTATTTGGGAGCAAGATGGTGCGCCACCTCACTGGAATAACTCAGTACGCGACTGGTTAAACGACCTTTTGTATCCGACCGGTGGATTGGGCGCAAAGGGGCCGGTTGACACAGCACTTTATGCATGACCTCCACGTTCACACACGATATGATGCGATCATGCTTATGTGCCTCCGATACCAGATGATCTATCCGACTTTAGAAACAGTGTTATTGCAACAGTTACTTCTGACACATTGATCAAGGTTTCGGAACAGCTCACCTATCGACTCGATGTGTGATCGGTGTTCTCACTGAATAATTGTAAGAAAAACTGTTTGTGTTTCTCTTTCATTTGGTGTATTATTTATAATTGTAAGATGAATTTAATATGTGCTACAAAGCCTTAAAACCCGTATATTCATTTTGAAACACCTTCTACGTAATGGTGGGCATTTGCCCTCCTTTGTGCCCACATTTCTTCCGGTCTCTTCTAGTGGGGTCCCTTTCTCTCTTCATACCATGTTTTTTCCCAGTCTTTTTCTTTGCTTTTTCCTCGTGGTCAGTTTGCCTTTGTGAAATAGACCTGAAAATTTCGCAGTTTTGGACACCTTCTTGTCTAATTCCTGTCAATTTAAAATCAGTTTTAATCTCACCAATCCATTTCATCGTGTTCGTTTTGGCTTTACTCTTGTTGTGAAAGAATTCAACTATTTGTTTTCTAAGTCTGTAAGAGTTCATTCTTTTAATGTGTCTGTAAAATATTAACTTGTGTTTGGTAATGACACTACGAGTATTAGGATATTGTTTGATTTCCTGTTTGCCTCTGAGTCGGTATTGTTAGTCTACAAGTTTTGGGCCCAGAGCTTTTCTTGTGATTTTGCATTACCTTATCTCAATGTTTCCATTGTCTGTTTTCTTATTCTAAATGAGTGTTTCCGATATTCGTAGATGGATTCTGACTTAATCGCTGAATAATGTCTTAGTATTTTGTGCTTGGGGATATATTTCTTATTGTAGATATTTTGAGCAAGTCGATATGCCGTTTCCATATTTTGGCATTTAATTTCGTAGTTTTTGTTCCGATTCCATTTTTCTGAATGGTTTCACCGAGAAATTTAAGTGCTGGAGCTCGTTTAATTTTGCCGTATTTCGTCTCCATGAATTTTGGTGCTTGTTTGCTTTAGGACAAGTACTATGTCTTTTCAAAATATATCTAGAAGCTGACTTTTTCTGCACTCGGGCTTGTTATAAATCAACAAATGCGCAGACTAAACTTTTGCTTTAGGACAAGTACTATGTCTTTTCAAAATATATCTAGAAGCTGACTTTTTCTGCAGTTTCTTTCAAGAATTCAGTTCAATTTTGTGCCGATGTATTGTCGCGAGTTCAGATTGCTAAATCGTCTGCAAATGCTAGGCAATCTATAAATAACCTATCTCCGCTGAAAGTGATTGGTTGGTCAATTGTGAGAATTGATTTTTGTTTGCGCTATTCTTGTATCATTTTCTCAAGGACGCGATTGAAAAGTAATGGAGACAGAACACCTGCTTGTCTTACCTCCGTTTTGATTTTGAAAGGATCTGAGATTTTCCCCACGAATTTAACTTGTTAGTTCATGCGTGTCAGTGTTGGTTTATGATTGCAAGTGTTTTCAGATCTAGACTTCATTATTTTAATATTTAAAAGAGTGAGCGCACTCGGGCTTGTTATAAATCAACAAATGCGCAGACTAAACTTTTGGTACAAATTCTCTGATGTCTTGGGATTAGCTTCAGCTTTTAGATTTGCTCTGGACAAGAACAGCCTCATCTGAATCTCACCTGCTATTCTCCAGTTATTGATTCAAGTTGTTACTGTGCTGTATCGAGAAGACAGGGGAATAGAATTTTGTATGCAGCTGATATTAGTGAGACGTCCCTTTAGTTATTTACATTTGTTCTGTGTCTGTTCTTGTGTAACGGGTGAATGAATGCATTTTTCTAATCTCCTGAAATTTGTTCTATTTACCAAATGTCTTGCATGATTTCGGTGATTTCTTTTGTAGTTTTGACCCTGCTGATTTAAGGATTAATGTTATGATTTCATCATTTCCCGATGATTTATTGTTCTTGCGTCTTTTGATCTAGTATGTGCTAGTTGTTTTTCGCTTATTTCTTATTTCTTTGAAGCACCACAGTGCCTTACAAATTCTTCGGATCATTAGCTTAATTTGCACTAGAGGAGTTGCCTAAATGGCGTACAAGAAATTATGTTTATGGCAGAGAATTGCAGTGTATATTCGTTCAATAATACCTTATAGGAAACAAATTATCTCTGTAGAAACACAGTTTTTCCACGATTTTCCCTTCTGTTGTGTCATGTAATGCATTCAGGCACTGAGTGGCTGAGAGCCTCACAAAGTCTTTGGGAAAATTTTCTGCTATCGTTGTAATTCGTCGGATTAGTCTGCACGAAAGACAACAATTTGCGACTGGTGATAGTATTTCAGACGTACTCCGAAATTACCCCATGGGTTGCACAGACTGTAGTTGTCGTTGAAGGGTAAATGTTAAGTGCGATAATCGGGGCTTGACGTCCGATTGGTTCTAAAATTTTATCTTTGGTACTCGGTGTTATTTTCACGTCTGTCGAAAGTGACACTGTGATCGACATCAAGTGTTAAAGTCTACTCCGTCTGTAGCTAGCTGGGTGAGCCAGATAACAGACAGCAGGAAGGCTAGATCATACTGCTTCACTGCTTTAATAACGCCATGCCTCGTGCAATACTAAATTTTGGCTTCTTGGCCACTTTTGTTATTTTGCAGAGGAAAAGTCAGGTTATATAACGAGATAGATTAGGGCAGGTACAGAGACATACTGAGAGTAATTTTTCTTTTAGGAGATAATAACGATACGATGTACCGTTTCACAGGCATGCACATTTTTATATTTCTGAGTGGATCAGGTTAGACACGTTTCTTCAGGACAGTTAGAGGAGGAGGCAAAATGTAGAGCTACTTTTTCATAAATTGTATAGCGTTCTTATTTCTTTTCTGGGAGTTACTTCTTTCTTTCAAATGGCTCTGAGCACTATGGGACTTAACAGCTATGGTCATCAGTCCCCTAGAACTTAGAACTACTTAAATCTAACTAACCTAAGGACATCACACAACACCCAGTCATCACGACTTCTTTCTTTATTACCAGTTGAAGACACTGTGGTATGACGAATGGATGGGGAGAGATAGAAGTATAGACGACATATATAAGAACAACGTGTCCTCGAATTGAACTCACTGTAGTGAGTACGTCGGTGGCAGGAAAAGTCTGCTGTTTGAAGAATTTGTTCACGGGTGCCAAACAGGCTGGCTTCTGACGCAACTACCAAAGCGTCAACAAGCCGTAATAGGAGACAATGAAAACACGCGCTCAATAAGCAGTCGTCCGCACAACGATCGGACTCCTAGTGCCAAGCGAGGAACATGCCAACCAAACGTATCCCAAAGACGACACACTGCGCGTACGCGGACAGCTAATAGTATACTTCTTTCATTCATTATACGTGGGAGTTTTATGAAAATGGAAAGACAAAATCTATACCTGGGAGCTTCATCAAAGACAAAGTCTATCGAGTATAATACAATATTCGTGTCGCACTTTCTCATGATCTCCGGTACGTGCACTCTTTATCGCCTTGGTCTGATCAGTACGTCCAGCTAATCTAGAAAACAACTAGCGAATTCATATACCTTTCGATACGGAAACGATGAGACTATTTTGTAAGAGTGTAGTATTCTTAACTCACAATCTAACGTTCTCGAACTGCGGTCTGCCAACCTCCACTTCAAAGATGAACCACACTTTCCTAGAATCTCCCAATAAACCAAAGTCGACCATTCGCCTTCTCTCCTTAGGCCCTCGTTCAATTTCACATCTCTTTGCAACGTTACACCTAGGTATTTAATCTATGTGACTGTGTCAAGCAGCACGCAACTAATGCTGTGTTCGAACATTACAGGTTCGTTTTTCTTACATTCAGAGCAAGCTGTCATTCATCACACCAACTAAATTTTGTCTAAGTCATCTTGTATCTTCCTACAGTCAGTCAATGACGACACCTTCCTATACGCCACAGCGCCATCAGCAAATAGCCGCAGGTTGTTGAACGTCCTATCTGTCATACCATTTAAGTACGTAGAGATAAGAGCGATATTCTCGCACTTACCTGGGTAACTCCTGACTCTGATGAGAACCCGCAGTTGAGGACAACACACTGGGTTTTATAACTTAACACTCGGAAGACCCATGTGGCTTCACCGAGCGAGGTGGCGCAGTGGTTAGCACACTGGACTCGCATTCGGGAGGACGACGGTTCAATCCCGTCTCCAGCCATCCTGATTTAGGTTTTCCGTGATTTCCCTAAATCGTTTCAGGCAAATGCCGGGATGGTTCCTTTGAAAGGGCACGGCCGATTTCCTTCCCAATCCTTCCCTAACCCGAGCTTGCGCTCCGTCTCTAATGACCTCGTTGTCGACGGGACGTTAAACACTAACCACCACCACCACCATGTGGCTTCAAAATCACACGCCAGTTTTGTTGTTATTTTCTATTCGTCTCTGAATTATAGACGTTTGTGGACCACTGCAACATCAAAATTATAGTATGGGAGCACACTGCAGTTGTTGGCGCGTTTTACCATTTCTTTGACATTTTTCCGTTCCATATTCAGAAAATAAATGTTTTGATCATAAGAAAAACATTTCTGGAAAACAGTTCCATGCGTTGATATCTTCGTTAACAGAATGCAGTGGGGCATCGTATTCTGAAAGTATTTGTGCCATTTTAGAGCACACTCCCATCGTTTTGAGGTTGTTCTCTAGTGTCCTAATTCATGTATTTGGTGGGTCCAGGGCATGTTTCCTCTTCTATGTCGAGCACTGCTTTTGTCATATGTTGAGATTCACAGTGCATGACATTCATTTTCCAGCTTCTCTTGAAGCTTTTCCGCTATCTTTGGTACCTTAAACGAGCCTAGGATGTAGTCGTTTCTTGCACTGTCTTTTAGAGTTACTCCTTCAGACCGTCGTAGCATCCATGTCTCTGTGACCTGGAGCTCTCAAGCATCTAATTTGCGCATGGCCCAGCGTTGCTGAACCGAACGTTGAAGCTGGTCTTGTCGCTCGATTGTATATATTTCCTGTGACTTCGATAGGCATTTCCGCATTATAGATAACTCCTGTTAGTGTCTGCCATTTCAAAACCACTGAATTTTTTTACTGTTTTCAATGTCTATATCCTTAGGGGTAGATGTTATTACCGATACGAGGTACTTGAACAGATCGATCGTTATTTTAAGGGATTGTCTAAATGTAGTCTTTCAAAAAAGTATATCGTCTCATTAAAAAAAAAAAGCTTTCTTATATAGGTAAGTTCATACAAGAGTTAAGAGAACTGCCATGCAGCAATATTACATGGTCCTCTGCGTACTATTATTTGGTGGAAAACTCGTTGTGATATCTTGAACTGTATAGGAAACAAAACAGGTATTATGTCTTACGCCACTCACCACGTATACACCATCCGTCCAAAAAGTTCCGACACTGGTTTTATTCCTGGTTTATAAGCGACTTCAGCGCATTAACTTCGATGATAGCTTGAACTCCAAACAACAAATCTGAATTCGACAAGTCAATTGTGAGCAAGCAGTGTTAAGTAGTGGATGTGCGGCCGAAGTGTGTCAACGTTTTTTGTGTGTCGTGAATCGCAATGGAGCAACATCTCTAAATCGAGTGTTCAAGAGATTCTCCAGAATGTTTGGAGGAACAAAAAAGCGTGTCATAGTTTGTCCTGCAGACCTTGAATTTCAAACAAAAACTATGACCCGTCGTCGCCTCCCGCGACTTGATTGAAAACGCAGATAATTCTATTCTGAAAAAATCATCACGACTGACGAGAACCTATCACAAAAACAAACTGCAGAAATCCACGTTAGACACTGGACTCGCATTCGGGAGGACGACGGTTCAATCCCGCGTCCGGCCATCCTGATTTAGGTTTTCCGTGATTTCCCTAAATCGCTACAGGCAAATGCCGGGATGGTTCCTTTCAAAGGGCACGGCGGACTTCCTTCCCCGTCCTTCCCTAATCCGATGAGACCGATGACCTCGCTGTCTGGTCTCCTTCCCCAAAACAACCAACCAAATTCACGTTAAGAACCAATGCTTTAACGATATAACTGACATTCAAGCCAGTATGACACGCTAGTTGAACAACATCCCAAAGAAGGACTTTTATAACAGCTTCGCATAGTTGTATGAACGTTCTGTGAGTTGTACTCAAGTGGCGGGAGAGTATCTAGAGCAGTGGTTCCCAACCTAGGATAACTACCCCCAGAAGGCTAAAATGAAATTTTCTGAGGGGTAAAAGCAAATGAGTTTGACTGTAATTCAGTCATGAAACAAAATTATTTTCAAAAGATCATTACTACTATCACAATTTTGTAAGATTAATATTGACTATGTAAGTTATCGATAATTACTTTTTTCTCAGTTACTTGCATTGTTGACATTACACGTTTCTCACGTAATCCAACCACTACACACATACTTCGTGTTTTATACCATACATTGGTCATGGTAAAAGTGAGACGTGTATGTAACAAATGCTAAATAGCTCACGAAAAGCCGGCCGCGGTGGCCGAGCGGTTCTAGGCGCTTCAGTCCGGAACCGCGCGACTGCTACGGTCGCAGGTTCGAATCCTGCCTCGGGCATGGATGTGTGTGATGTCCTTAGGTTAGTTAGGTTTAAGTAGTTCTAAGTTCTAGGGGACTGATGACCGCAGATGTTAAGTCCCATAGTGCTCAGAGCCATTTGAACCATCTCTCGAAAATGTGTTCTCTAAGTTATCGATAGTTTCTGCAATAGACCAGAAATTGCTTCATCGCTCACTTCGAAATAGATAAATAAACAATTTGACAGCATGACAACAGTATGCACGGTGTCCCAGGAGGATTGGTTAATATTCAGGGATATGACAGGCACAATCATCTGAAACAAAAAGTCTAGTAAAGACAGGCTGTAAAGTGCGTATCTTAAGAGCTATCAGCACTTCTTCATCCTCGAGATTGCGAAACACATCTTTCCTACCGCAAGCTCTTTGCTTTCCATATTTTGAGAGGTGATAATATGAACCAAAAAAAAGAAAAAAAGACCAGTAAATACGGACTGTAAATTGCATACCTTGTGAGCTACGAGCACTGATTCGACGTTGCCAGAGAGAAACACATCTCTCCTACTGGATAACTGCCTATAGTGCTTAAGTTATGGATTATAAAGCCCATATGTACATTTGTCTTGTTTTGGTCCATACTGTCTACTCCCAAAACGTGGACAGCAAGGAGCTTGCAGTAGAAGAGATTTGTTTCACGGTATCGAAGTAGTGTTCATAACTCTTAAGGGATGCATTTTAGAGCCCATATTTACTAGACTTTCCTGCTTCGAATGATAATTCCGTCATATCCCTGAATACTGGCATTCCTCCTGGGACACACTGCGTAAGGGCTAATGTAGTGCTGTACACAGGAATATTATTATTATTATTAATTATTATAAGAATGGTCAGACACAAAGCGTTAACAGCTGCTTCTAATTTCTGCCAGTTCAGACTTAAGGAATCCAGCAATACAATTATTTACAAAAAGGAGGTATAATTTGGTTAATTTTAAATGCAAGTGAAGGTGAAGCAAATGCCACTAGGGAGTGTAGTAGTGCAGGGGAAGCAAGTTTTGTAACAAATGCCTACCCTCACTGTTACTAGTTAGCTTTCTTATCTGAGAAGGAGGTATAGTTAGTACCAGTAGTGCACTGGGAATTGCTTCAAATTTCATTCAGGCTCGATCTCTGTTTCTCACACGCACGCGTATAGATACTCTCTCTCTCTCTCTCTCTCTCTCTCTCTCTCTCTCTCTCTCTCTCTCTCCGCGAACACAACACATGACACGTGGAAAAGAAATGTGGATTTCAAGATTTATAGATGTGAAAGTATATATCTGACTATGATAGCTATGAAAGTAAAAACAAGTAATAGCAAAGTCCAGGACTGAATAACAATATTGTTGTTACAACAAAAAACTGAATGGATCAGTAGCATGATTTGTGATATAAAAATAGTTGTTAGACATAAGGTTTACCAATTGTCTCATTGACTTATTAGTTTGTGACTTTATAACACCGACAAAATACCATTAATCTTGCACTATTTTTAAAATAAAAGTGTTCAAAGAAAGTTCTTTTTGATTTTGGAGTTTAGTTAGGTGCTGAAGTTTGTGATGGTGGCGTGAGTGGTGGTAGGGGCATGGTGAGGGGTACTGTCGAATATCTGTCTGCACTCAGGAGTAATGGTCTAAGAAAGCACTAACCTAGGTCATCTGAAGCAGTAAAAGCATCATCGCAAGTATTCTCAATTTTTTATTAATCCAGTTTCGAAACATTTTGGACTGATGGGATGGCATATATTGTTGTTGTTGTTGTGGTCTACAGTCCAGAGACTGCTTTGATGCAGCTCTCCATGCTACTCTATCCTGTGCAAGCTTCTTCATCTCCCAGTACTTACTGCAACCTACATCCTTCTGAATCTGTTTAGTGTATTCATCTCTTGGTCTCCCTCTACGATTTTTACTCTCCACGCTGCCCTCCAATACTAAACTGGTGATTCCCTGATGCCTCAGAATATGTCCTACCAACCGATCCCTTCTTCTGCTCAAGTTGTGTCACAAATTTCTCTTCTCCCCATTTCTATTCAATACCTCCTCATTAGTTATGTGATCTACCCATCTAATCTTCAGCATCCTTCTGTAGAACCACATTTCGAAAGCTTCTATTCTCTTTTTGTCTAAACTATTTATTGTCCACGTTTCACTTCCATACATGGTTACACTCCATACAAATACCTTCAGAAAAGACTTCTTGACACTCAAATCTATACTCAATATTAAGAAATTTCTCTTCTTCAGAAATGCTTTCCCTGCCATTGCCAGTCTAGATTTTATATCCTCTCTACTTCGACCATCATCAGTTATTTTGCTCCCCAAATAGCAAAACTCATTTACTACTTTAAGCGACTCATTTCCCAATCTAATTCCCGCAGCCTCACCCGATTTAATTCGACTACATTCCATTATCCTCGTTTTGCTTTTGTTGATGTTCATCTTATATCCTCCTTTCAAGACACTGTCCATTCCGTTCAGCTGCTCTTCCAAGTCCTTTGCTGTCTCTGACAGAATTACAATGTCATCGGCGAACCTCAAAGTTTTAATTTCTTCTCCATGGATTTTAATTCCTACTCCAAATTTTTCTTTTGTTTCCTTTACTGCTTGCTCAATATACAGATTGAATAACATCGGGGATAGGCTACAACCCTGTCTCACTCTCTTCCCAACCACTGCTTCCCTTTCATGCCCCTCGGCTCTTATAACTACCAACTGGTTTCTGTACAAATTATAAATAGCCTTCCGCTCCCTGTATATTACCCCTGCCACCTTCAGAATTTGAAAGAGAGTATTCCAGTCAACTGTCAAAAGCTTTCTCTAGGTCTACAAATGCTAGAAACGTGGGTTTGCATTTCCTTAATCTTTCTTCTAACAAGGGAACCTCCCCATCGCACCCCCCTCAGATTTAGTTATAAGTTAGCACAGTGGATAGGCCTTGAAAAACAGAACACAGATCAATCGAGAAAACAGAAAGAAGTTGTGTGGAACTATGAAAAAAGTAAGCAAAATATACAAACTAAGTAGTCCATGCGCAAGATAGGCAACATCGAGGATGGTGTGAACTCAGGAGCGCCGTGGTCCCGTGGTTACTGTGAGCAGCTGTGGGACGAGAGGTCCTTGGTTCAAACCTTCCCTCGAGTGAAAAGTTTACTTCCTTTATTTTCGCAAAGTTATGATCTGTCCGTTCGTTCATTGACGTCTCTGTTCACTGTAATAAGTTTAATGTTTGTGTTTTGCGGCCGCACCGCAAAACCGTGCGATTAGTAGACGAAAGGACGTGCCTCTCCAATGGGAACCGAAAACATTTGATAGCAAGGTCATAGGTCAACCGATTCCTCCACAGGAAAACACGTCTGATATATTCTATACGACACTGATGACGGCATGTGCGTCACATGACAGGAATATGTTGTTTAGGTGTAGAGACCCCATACTATGGCGCAGTTACCTCGCATCGGACGGACGGACAAATAATTGTCTGAAAATAAAAAAATAAAACATTTCACTCGAGGGAAGACTTGAACCAAGGACCTCTCGTTCCGCAGCTGCTCACGCTAACCACGGGACCACGGCGCTCTCGAGCTCATACTCTCCTTGTTGTTGCATATCTTGCGCATGGACTACTCAGTTTGTATATTTTGCTTATTTTTTTCATAGTTCCACACAACTTCTTCCTGTTTTCTCGATCGATCTGTGTTCAGTTTTTCAAGACCTATCCACTGTGCCAAATTATAACTAAATCTGAGGGGGGGTGCGATGGGGAGGTTCCCTTGTAAGATAAGTCGTAGGGTCAGTATTGCCTCACGTGTTCCAACATTTCTACGGAATCCAAACTGATCTTCCCCGAGGTCGGCTTCTACCAGTTTTTCCATTCGTCTGTAAAGAATTCTTGTTAGTATTTTGCAGCCGGGGCTTATTAAACTGATAGTTCGGTAATTTTCACCATAACAAGTCCATTTGCATGAACCATTCGTGTGGTCGCAATTTGTTCGAATCCTCTTGCTGTAAATTATCTAGCGACTCATTTGAGACACTTTTGTAACTAATATACCGGTAGGTTAGGTAGCGAAGATGTGGCCGAAACAGCAGTCGGCTGAACCGCCGTGTGAGCGACTCACGCCGCACGTGCTGGCGCGGCAGACTCCGCGAGGAAGCGTGTGACACGAGTGCAGCCGCTTTGCACTGTGACGCAATACAGCAGGGCCGTAACAGTTGCGCAGGAATCACGGGCGTACCAGGAAGGGAAGGTGACGGCAGCGAAATTACGCGCCACGACCACGGCTTTTTTACTGACGAGCGCCTCAAGTGTGTTGATCCCGGAGGCAGCGAACGACTGGGCGCTCTTCACTATTTGCTCGCCTTACCACGCTAATACGTTAAGCCTAGTTTACACGACGACATTGGGTTGCGCCACTCGTTGCGTGGAATGAGTTGCACGCAAATGGTTTCATATTTGATTGTAGACACGGCGAAACGAGTATACTCTTCAGTTTCGTCGTTTTGGGGTTCCAGAGTGGTGTCTGAAATGAAAGTTTTGGCGGCTGCACGTTGCACGAGTTGTGATGGAGTTAAAGCTTGTTGCGTGGAATCGCTGCATAAGAAAAAAATAAGAAACGTGTTTCGATTCGTGAGTGGATGAAGAAAAGACGTCAGCTCGGTTGCTCAGCATCCTTGCTGAAATAATTTATAACGGAAGATCCAAGAAGTTCTTTTAATTATCATAGAATGTCACCAGAATTGTTTACGTTTCTTCTAAATGGAATTAATTATGCGAGAAGGAATAAAGGTACTGTAATGCATGAAGCACTGCCGCCAGAACTGAAATTACATATCATATTGCGTGCCTTACAATCGAGAATACTCAGCATGCTATAACATACGGTTTTACTTGGTGATGAAGCTTTTTCATTAACACCAATAATTATTACCCTTAACAGTAATAATTATTAAAATTAGCAACAATAATTGTTCGAAGCAGGCCGCATTAAGAAGAGAATGGTTTGCAAACTACTGTCTTGAAGATAAATCTGTATAGTAGCAATATTTCAAAATTCTAGCATATGTGAATGGGGGAGCACTGCAGCGACGTTTTAAATAGATGAATATTGAATAAAGAATGCAGCTTCTTAAATTTGTGAAGCTTCCCCCCTCTCCCCTGTCAGCAATATTCCTTAACAAAGAGTTGGCCAACTCGAACGATTGGATCCTAGTCTTGAGCATTGCCACAGCTAGAATTACACTTGCTTGTATTTTTCTTAATTCAGTTGTATATGTGCTCCTAACTCAATAAATTTTGCCCTGCAGCTCAGGCATTGTCAAACCATCTATGTTATGATCGCACATGACGGTCTCAGCGGCAGCAATATGTTGCTTATTTTTGTAATCAGCATCACTGAAATCCCACAAACACCCGTGCAAAACACAGATCTCCAAATATCGAACATTCTTCTCCGCTCCCCCACTTCATATTTCCGTTTGTCTACACCCTACGAACATACATAACCTCAAAACTCATGCAACTAGTGTCGCCAAAGTTGGAACACGCCGAAATTGTTTAGTTTCACCAACGAGTTGCGCAAACGTGCGGCGCGCATGGGCAGTGGCCGGTTGCGCAGTTGCCTGCAACCTAGTGTCGTCGTGTAAACTAGGCTTTAGTGTCTGTGCGCACTGTCGGTAGATTAATGTCTGAAGTATTCTAATTAGGAGTGAAACTCTTCGATTGATTTTCTTCACTTTGCTACGAGTTAGGAAAGAGGTGGCTCAGTGGTTACGACATCATGCTCAATTGCCAAAGCGAGATGCCCAAATTCTCATTTATCAATTCTGATAAAGATTTCTCATGATTTTCCAAAATAATTTCGAAACTGTGTTGCAATTTCGCATTCTTTTTCCTTCTTCATGGTTATCTAACTGGCCTTGTGTTATATCTCTGTTTATTATCATTACTATAAGGATCATCCGGTCTCAGAGCACCGTAAGAGTAGGACAGCAAAGTACTCCTTAGATCACAGGAGGAGAACAAATTACTTGGGTAGGGTTGCTACAATTCCTGTCTGACAGACTAGGACATATCTCCTAAACTGACTAAAATGGATGTAATCTTGGAATCAGATCCGGGACTCACCGGAACACTTCTCTTAAGCTTGCAAAAAGTGAATTAATGAATGAAAATATTTTCTCGGTTTTGTGATTACTACCGTCTGTAGCTATACCAAAATAACGGACCTTTGAAAGTTCATCTCATAATTGTTTGACAGAGTCGCACCCTAACACTGATTTCACAGTTGCTGTTCATTTTCTTCTGTCGAACCTCACATTTTTGCTGCTTCGGAATCAATAAAAAGTTTGATGCTTAGCCTAGAAGTACAGTATGGAAACATAACACAAATAACACAGAATGAGATTTTCACTCTGCAGCGGAGTGTGCGCTGATATGAAACTTCCTGGCAGATTAAAACTGTGCGCCAGACCGAGACTCGAAATCAGGACCTTTGCCTTTTGCGGGCAAGTGCTCCACCAACTGAGCTACCTATGAACGACTCACGCCCTGGGGAGTCTCGGTCTGGCACACAGTTTTAATCCGCCAGGAAGTTTCACAAATAACACACTCCTTCATACTCACTTCTCTCTCTGTTTATGAAGAAGCATTTTTCTGAATATTTTTCTTGGAATGCACATTTCCTCTTTGGCATTCTGATTTCACTTGAAACAATCAAACACTTTAATAACAAATTAACGACGATACAACTCACACGGAGAAACATAGAACCACGTTGGTGCAAAACGTACACTGAAGTGAGATAAGGGACAATACTGGACACTCACCAGCGTACAGAGCAAAAATACTCTTTAAGGTACTCAGTCAGCTGTAATAAAAACTTTCAGTATTTAGCTTAACAGCTGAAGTCTAAACACAGATACACGCAAGAGTCTGGAGAAAAAAATAGGAAGTATGAGAATATTTCTCTGAAATCCGAAATTCGAAGTATTTTTCGGGAAACTGATTTTTTAAATCTGAAACCGGGACTGTCCCAAAAAAACCGAGGCACCTGACAACCCTAGACATAGGAGGAGAGCAAAGTACTCTTTGGACCAAATTTTACCTTTGACTGTCGGGCTCCCTACACGCAGGGGCAGACACACCATGTCATCGTGCCCCCCCCCCCCCTCCCCCGCCAACCCTCACCCCTATTCCTCTGCATCCTACCTTTCCTCCCCTCCCTTACCTAAAACCCACCCATTGCTTGGAAATACGCTAATCCGAGAGCTTCTTAGCCTGTTGCATTACACGTATTTAGCCCAGTTACAGCTAAGTATTTTACTGCCGTATCAGGTCATCCAATCATGCTTCTAACACCTAAGTCACACCACCTTCATGGAATAGGCCCGTCAAGGACTTCTAGTACAAGGATGGGCTATGGTGTTGGCATTTGCATAGGGCCTACATGACAATGGACATATTTGCACCATTGCTAACGTAAGTAGTTTTGCGTAACCCAGGGGACTAAAATGTTAAAACATTGTACTGTGAGCAGTCTGAGAGGATATCATTGTTGTTTTTTTTATAGATTTTGCCGGCCGCGGTGGTCTAGCGGTTCTAGGCGCTCAGTCTGGAACCGCGTGACCACTACGGTCGCAGGTTCGAATCCTGCCTCGGGCATGGATGTGTGTGATGTCCTTAGGTTAGTTAGGTTTAAGTAGTTCTAAGTTCTAGGGGACTGATGCCCACAGATGTTAAGTCCCATAGCGCTCAGAGCCATTTTTATAGATTTTCTGTTGTAGATATAGCTATTGTGAGCAATATGTGTCTAAACACATGGGTATTGATGTTGATGTCACAAATTCATACTAGCAACGTACTAAAGTAGACTTTATTACTTTTACGTTTTTTTTAAGAAAACTGCTTTGAAGCTACAGTCGGCTCCACAGCTGAGCAAATAGTCTATTTTTGTTTAGCTACATTGAGGATATTTGTGAGCAAAATGTAAAACGGTTTGTTAACTTACTATATAACACAATTACACTATTGACCACTATCTCCACTTACAGAACGCATAATTGTATGGTGTTGTTTTCTGTGGTGTGGAGAGGCAGCCTCTGTTATTGCGAATAACGTTGCAATAATGGCTACAAAAAAAGAATTCTGATGACGTGACGTTTTTCAGAAGTTTTTCGGTAATGGTTCACTTCACCAAACATAATTCTAGCGAAGAAGATGATATGCATATTGTTCTACATTTGAAAGTATAATTGACGTTATTAGCTGGCTAATATATCTTTTTATTAGGTTCTATTTTGGGCGTAGTTGGGGCTATGTTCCAATAGAGAAGATAACATTTGTCCTTATCTACATGATAAACATAATAAAGTAGCAACTGAGAAAGAATGACTGAAGGTATTCACAATATTATTACACTCTGTCAAGAATTTCCATCACAGATCTATAATTCATGGGAGACCCACATCCAATTCCACAGGATAAGAAACAATTTGAAATTCAAGGAAAAGGGTAAACAGTATCACTTGATACCAAATTACATCTATTTATAGTTAAGTACGGAAGCAATTTTCATGCAGCACGTAAAGCTAAGTTAGGAGTACAGAGACCTTGGTTAATTAATGAAATGCAGAAAACCTTGAAATAAACAAAAAAACTGTATAATTAGCACCTGCAGATAACAACTTATCTGAACAATCCTGCAGTTCTATGGAATGTAATAGATAAAGCAGAACAGATACCTACGAAAAGTCAACAGAACAGCAGAAAACACAAAATAAACCACACACACAGCGGCAAGACTTCCAACACACATTTTACCCAAGAGTGATGAATCTCACTGACGTACAACTGAGTGAAGCGGAAACGTAATTGTAAGAAAAAGATCTAAAATATAACTTTAATAAGTACAAATTAAAAATGGCAGATGTTAAGAACTTTGTAAGAGAAACAGAATTTAGTCTAGCACAAGAACGCAAAAATCAAAGCAATGATATAAAAACTGTTTTGTCGAACGCTGACATATTGAGACTATAGCTGTGTACAAAATTCAAGTTGTTTCTTCTAAAGAAGAAAGCAACAACCAGTCATTGTTAATAGCGCTGTTTAATTACACAATAGCACCATTATGGCTTTTGACGTTAACAGTACATTTGTGATATCACAATATTTGTATACAGTCTTTCATGTGGCAAAAACTATTCGGTATGTATGTGTGTGGTGCTTTACTGTACGCATCCGTATATCAAAAAAATGCGATGTATACTTTTTACAGTTTCGTGATCACAAGCAGCCAGCAGTGCAGCATAATGAGCCGGGCATTTAGATGGCACCACCAGCCCAATTAACTTTCTCTACAAGTGGGAAATACAACTATCAACTAGTGTAAAACAACAACAGATGCAAGCTAAATGTGAACATCCACATGAAGAGGGACCTCTTGGTTCGAACTCGCTAACGGCACTATTTATGTAAATAAAAAACATTATTACCAGTGATTGGTTGCTGTTTTCTTCTGTAAAGGAATGGACTTGTATAGTGATAAAAATACAGGATTAATCAGGGAATTAATAGTAAAACAAAAAAGAACTCATAGAAGAAAAAACATGAATATAACAAAGAAATGCTAATAATTAAATTAATAAAGGAAAGGGGGCAATAGCTACAAAAGCAGACAACAGTAACACTTTGACGTTCGTGAATACGCAGGAATATTTGGATAAAACAAAGACCAATAGCAAAAAATAAAATAATGTTGAAATACCAAAGTGTGATCCACTACTAGATTCCAAATGAAACTAAAAACACATTACAAATGTCAGAATATAGCAAAAACAGATAAAAAACGTAGGACAAAAAAAAAATTCATCAGTACCAACACTCAGTAGCCAGCCCAAAATACATCAAGACAATAGCCACCTGAAAACAGTTAATCATTTCAAAAATGCTCCCACACACCGCATTGCAAAGTTTGCACACTAATACTTGGCTGAATATTACAAGCTAGAGAACAATAGAACTGTATAAAACTCCTCTGCATTAATCCAAAAAATAAGAGATACACACATCCTACCAACTGCAAAACTGATTTCCTTTGATGTCCAAGACACTTACACTTTATTCCTCACCTGTTACATAGTCAGCAACATGAAAGAACAAGTGACAGGAGACCCAGAAATGGAAAATATCACTAGAGAAGAATTGAAACAAATCCTAAAAGTAATCACTGAGCTAAGCTAGATATTTTTTAACAATTCATCTCTTTATGAGGGAAGGCCTGACAGTAGAAGCCCAGTATCAAACAGACTAACAAATATCTTAATTAACCACACTGAAAACAGAATTTTTGTAGAAATAACAGAACCAAAAAATATAAAGTATTGTACTGGCACATATGTATATCATACGGCTCATAGATAAACCATAAGAACATATAAACAATACATGCAGATATACAACATATACTGCAACATTTAATTGATTACAACAGAAAAGTAAACAGTACACTACCTTGACCACAAAATCACAAAATTCAACAGACACAGCTTCAACATATTCAGAAAAGCAACAGCTAAATACATCATAATACACAAGAAATAAAACCATCCACATTCTCAACAAATAGCAGACATCTGACATACAGACAATTCATAATACCTGTAAACAAAGATAACTATCAAAAAGATCATTAACACAGCACAAAAGAATGGAAAAATACCAAGATAGAACACAAGCTACATATTGTTAAAATAAAATGCAAACAGAAGGCAGAAAAATGAGAACAACCAAGATACAGTAAAAGATAGCTGTAACACACAATGTGCTCTCATACGAGAAAATTCATCCCACAACAGAAACACATGATGGCACACCGTTTGATACCACAACCAGCTTATACACAATATTAGCAACATCTTCAAAAAGTGTAGAAGACAAATAGCACAATACAATAGAAGTTAAAAACCGCGAAATACAATGCAGTAGTTCAGGAATATATGGATTAAAATTTAATAGCTGCATCTGTAACTGTACTGGGATGACTGCAAGAAATTTTAATATGAGGTATAACTAACTTAAAAAGCAACCCCATAGTCAAAGGTCAGATTTGGTCCGAAGAGCGCATTGCTCTCTTCAGGTGGTCCAGAGAGCACTTTTCTCTCCTATCAAGCTCTAAAGAGGTCCTTGTTCTCGTAGTCACAGGTACTCATACTCTGTCATAGAACAGATCTACATCTACATCGATACTCTGCAAATCACATTTAAGTGCCGGGCAGAGGGTTCATCGAACCACCTTCGCAATTCTCTGTTATTCCAATCTCGTATAGCGCGCGGAAAGAATAAACACCTATATCTTCCCGTACGAGCTCTGATTTCCCTTATTTTATCGTGGTGATCGTTCCTCCCTATGTAGGTCGGTGTCAACAAAATATTTTCGCATTCGGAGGAGATAATTGGTGATGGGAATTTTGTGAGAAGATTCCGTCGCAACGAAAAACGCCTTTCTTTTAATGATTTGCAGCTCAAATCCTGTATCATTGCTGTGACACTCTCTCCCATATTTCGCGGTAATACAAAACGTGCTGCCTTCTTTGAACTTTTTTCGATGTACTCCGTCAGTTCTATCTGGTAAGGATCCCACACCGCGCAGCAGTATTCTAAAAGAGGATGGACGAGCGTAGTGTAGGCAGTCTCCTTAGTAGGTCTGTTACATTTTCTAAGTGTCCTGTCAGTAAGACGCAGCCTTTGATTAGCCTTCCCCACAACGTTTTCTATGTGTTCTTTCCAATTTAAGTTGTTCGTAGTTGTAATACCTAGGTATTTAGTTGAGTTTACGGCTTTTAGATTAGACTGATTTATCGTGTAACCGAAGTTTAACAAGTTCCTTTTAGCACTCATGTGGATGGCCTCACACTTTTCGTTATTTAGGGTCAACTGCCACTTTTCGCACCATTCAGAAACTTTTTCTAAATCGTTTTGTAATTTGTTCTGATTTCTGATGATTTTATTAGTCGATAAACGACAGTGTCATCTGCAAACAACCTAAGACGGCTGATCAGATTGTCTCCTAAATCGATTACATAGATAAGGAACAGCAAAGGGCCTATAACACTACCTTGGGGAACGCCAGAAGTCACTTCTGTTTTACTCGATGACTTTCCGTCAATTACTACGAACTGTGACCTCTGACAGAAAGTTACAAATCCAGTCACGTAACGTAGACGATATTCCATAAGCACGCAATTTCAATACGAGCCGCTTGTGTGGTACAGTGTCAAAAGCCTTCCGGAAATCCATAAATACGGGCTCGATCTGAAACCCCTTGTCAATAGCACTCAACACTTCGCGTGAATAAAGAGCTAGTTGTGTTTCATACGAACGATGTTTTCTAAGCTCATGTTGACTTTGTGTCAATATACCATTTTCTTCGATGTAATTCATAATGTTCAAACACAATATATGTTCTAAAATCCTGCTGCATATTGACGTTAACGATATGGGCCTGTAATTTAGTCGATTACTCCTACTACCTTTCTTGAATGTTGTTGTGACCTGTGCAACTTTCCAGTCTTTGGGTACGGATCTTTCGTCGTGCGAACGTTTGTATATGATTGTTGAGCATGGAGCTAATGGATCAGCATACTCCGAAAGGAACCTAGCTCTGATAGGATGAAAAACTGGCGCCCTTCGTGATACATCAAAGAATTTCTGTACAGAAACTGATCCAATGGAAAATGAATGCATCTGCATCACGTTAATATGTTGCAGTCTACTAATACTATGTCATGTTTATATTTTACGTGCACTGAGTGGGAAGCACCGAACTGTACAGTGGTCGTGACAGAGTTACAGAGTTATTACGGCGCGCTTGCGAAGAACACTTGCATAAGTTGCCCTTCGGGAAAGAAATTAATTTGAATAAATAGTATTATTTTGATTAAAGGCAGAAACGTTTAACACAGTTTAGGCGCCAACGCTCCGGGATTCCGTTGTACAGGGGCAGCCACGCGGCCCCCGAGCAGCTGCTGCCGTATAGTGTTTCTGCTACGTTAACGAGCCGTAAGTGGCTGAAGCCGTACCGGCGAATCAGCGTCAGGCTTCACATTAGCAACAGCCTGGTATCCTATTTGTCTTGCTTCACCGACAGATCTCTATAAGTACACAAGCCTGGCTTTCTAAGAAACAAAAGTGCGATGAATGTGAGACCTGGAATATCAATAAGTCGCATTTTCTCTTTTTCTCTCTCTTTTGCATCGTGCAATAAGGCCATAATACGAGATACTAATCTCGAGTTCAGCAGGCACTAGTTAAGTTTCAGTCCAACCACAGAGATTGTTCTTGTTGTTCAGTTACGATGTTTGCCACAAAATTACGTTTGTCAACCACCTTCTTAAACAAGGCCACAGTTACAGTGTTCAACACGAAGTCTTACATAATATCCAGAAAGGAAGAAAGATGAATTTCCTTGAAATAATGGAAATTAATAAACATGCGTCCACTTGCCCATGTATGCTAGGTACCTTAATCGTCTCTTCTCACTGCAGATAACGCTAGCTGTCCCATCCAAATCACATTGTAAATTATCTCTCCTACTTACAGGCCCCATTTTTCCCCTTTGTTACAGTTCCTGTAGTTTCATTCGACCAGTTAAAATTTTACTTAGTGTAACTACAGTTGTTTCATTTACCTGTTTAGTCTCACTTGTTATATTGTACCATTTTGTAATATGGACTTTTAAGGACAAGATTATCTTGTCCATTCTCCCCCTTGACACACGTCACCGAAGTTTACTATAAATTTTTAACTTAGTTTTTCTCTCGGAACAACTGTTGTAATTTATCATGTAGATCATTACTTAATGCCTCACATACTTCAGCTAAAATATCAAATATCTTTATATCGAATTTTTACTGAATAATCCGCCACGTTTTAGTCCTAAATCAAACATTAGCTATTGTCATCGGTGGAAATCAACTGAGAAATTCTGTGGTTGCACTATCTTAAAATCCTTGAGCCCACAAATGGCTCTGAGCACTATGGGACTTAACTCCTAAGGTCATCAGACCCCTAGAACTTAGAACTAGTTAAACCTAACTAACCTAAGGACATCACACACATCCATGCCCGAGGCAGGATTCGAACCTGCGACCGTAGCGATCACGCAGTTCCAGACTGTAGCGCCTAGAACCGCTCAGTCACCCCGGCCGGCGAGCCCACAAAAATTTCACATCCACGCACATTTATCTTCGTATCTGATGATGGCGAAGCAGCTGAAACCCGGATTGCAAAACATAAGTATTTTAGAATATTGTAACAATGTCATATTTTCTTCATTTATAAATTACGATCACGTAATGAAACGTGGAGGGCGCGTTATGCATTACAAATAATAGGTGAGAATGATGTAAAAAATCATTTCGTTTCTCCAGGTGCAGATATTTCAGAAATAAAGGCAAGCTGTAGCATATAATTTCCTAGCGTCACGTGTGTGTCGTCCTGTAGGCTATAACCGGTTTCCACTATCAGAGAGAAGGAGGCTATCTCAATTCCTTTCCAAATCCTCCTAAAAGGCTTGTGGTGGTGGTGTATGATTTGAACCCAAGAAGAAATTATTTTTCCAAAATCCCAGGTGTCTCTAAGCTCTTTTTGGAAATAAACTATTGAAACGCCTTGGTCGGTAGCAGCATTTTTCAGTGGAATCTTACTACCTCTAATGGGAAATAGCCAATGAAATTTATTTTTATGTAATAAAACAGTCCCAACCGCATAGAGATGTTTATTTATTTACTGGTAACCGGTTTCGACAGTGTTGTGGCCATAATCGGGCCGCTTACTCTGTGGGAGTCTGCTGAAGCTGGCGAGAAGCGGGCGCCACTCTAGGAGGCATATAATAGAGACAAGGTCGTATTACA
Source organism: Schistocerca piceifrons (assembly GCF_021461385.2). Classification (NCBI taxonomy): domain Eukaryota; kingdom Metazoa; phylum Arthropoda; class Insecta; order Orthoptera; family Acrididae; genus Schistocerca; species Schistocerca piceifrons. The sequence goes on along the minus strand of NC_060138.1, from coordinate 1,018,692,531 downwards.
CAAGGGAGGAGCTGTAAATGACCATGGACTTTTCAAAGGAACCACCTACGCAAAACCTAAACCAGTATATTATTTTATGTTAGGGACTGAAAACCCATGAAGTCAAGACCGCACATTACATCTTCTTTATATGGATTGATTACTAGTTTCGGCTAACAGTCTAGCCAACTTCAGATCTAAGATATGAAACAGATTTTTTCTCATGTTAGCAACATGCAACAGCTTACAGAATTGCTCGTGATATTGTAGCAGTGTTCAAGAATATATAAACGAAATAATTACAGACTACATACCATAAAACATTCTTGATTAGTGTTGGTGTCATTACGGCTTCACGCATCGTTACAATCTTTATTAAAATGATAACATCCATACATGACAGAAAGAGAAACAGCTTTTCATCGTTCGTGGTCAGTGTAATAGAACGATGGTCATAAAACTAAAAATATAAGTTAATACAGAGAATAAACAGTGAAAATAAAACAATATTTGCAAAAGGAACTATCGCCTGAAATGACTAAATGTAAAAGATACCTCTTACAAAAGGCGTTATGTCGTTACAACGTATTAACCAGCACAATCACTTTTTACATCACTTCACAGCTGCTTATATATGATGATCCCCGTTACGGAATGATGTAAATGTTGATTGTCTCAGTTACTAAGTTGTAACTGCATAATGCCTTTGGTAAGGCGAAATCTTTCATATTCAGTCATTTCAAGGGATAGTTCCTTATCCAAATATTGTTTTATTTGCACTGCCGCTTCTCTGTATTAATGCATATTTTAGTTTTATGACCATCGTTCAATTACACTGGCCACGAACGATGAAAAGCTGTTTTCCATTGTGTTATGTATGAATTTTGTCATTTTAGAAAGACTGTAACGAGGTGAGAAGCCTTAATAGCACCAACACTAATCAAGAATGTTTTATGGTATGTATTCTGTAATTAATTTGTGTATATATTCTGGAACCCTGCTATAATAATATGTACAGTTCTGTAAGCTGTTGTATGTTGCTAATATGAGAAAAAACCTGTTTTATATCTGAGCTCTGAAGATGGCTAGATTATTAACCGAAACTAGTAATGAAACCAAATAAAAAAGACTTACTGTGCGACCTTGACTGTATGGGTTTTCAGTCCCCAGCATAAATAAAAACATTACAACAGATCACGCATGTTCTGACTGGCAGTGTCAACAGACCTGATAAACGAGAATGGTCGGACGGAGCTGAAGCCCGCTCTACTTCAGTGAGAGGCTAGTTTCTCAATGTCTACATCAACCAGGTCATTGAGAATGTCACACTGCCATCATTAGAATGCATCGAAAGCTGACGAATGACGGAGGAACCTATAGCAGACCAAAGAAAATATGCACAAAATTGCATTATAAAGTCTAAATATCTCCAAAATTGAAAAGTGTATTGATTGATATTAGTTTGATAAACGACATTAGCGGTCCTCCGTAGCAGTCTGTGGTTAGCGCGGGAAGTTGAGAAAATATTGCTGATTGTCTGGCGCCTGGGCCATGTCACCCAAAATAACTGGCAAGCCCCCAGGCTAATAAAGGATCGCCCACCGGTTAGCAAACAAGAGGAAGAGTTCCAGGATGTTGCGTACACATGTTTCGGAATACGCTCTTCACTACACAACTTTGGAGAGCGAGCTCCGCTTCTTGAATCAACGCCATCAGAAGTTAACGATTGCAGTGACCATGCCAAGCCTGAGATTGCTCCAAGGAACAATGAAAACCATTTCTTGTTGAGATGAATCACGTTTCCTGTTGAATCACTTCGATGACTTGTAAGGACGTACCATCTTGTAGATGGGCGCTCGTGGGGATATCATCTGAGGCTTCCTGTAGTCTGCACTCATTGACCTATGTATGATCCAAGATGCGAAAGGTGTCAATTTTAACTACACATTAATATCCTTTCGTGACCGGGATCTTCCTCGCCAAGCAGCATCCTAATTTAATTGGCCACGAGATCAGTGGCATGAAACAGAGTCTTGAGGAGTATGATGGCCCTAACTCGATATACATCCTGATCTTAAACGTTTTCGGTTTATTAATCCTATCGAACACATCTGGATTGGTATAGACTGACGACGTGGAGTTCATAAACCACCTCCTTGGTATTTACAGTAACTGAGTACATTGTGCTAAAGCTCCCGATGCCCTGTCCCTCCGACTTTACGAAGATTTGTCCACGTTCCAGCCTAAGGTTGTCCAACACATTAGTACGTAGATATTTATATTGTTTTGGCGCAGAGGTGTAGATCATTCGGAGCTTAGCCTTAGTCATAACCTATTTCTTTCCAGAACCATTTACTAATTATGTGCTTGTACTCCGAATCTTTTGACTTTATTGTCGTCGTAATGTTAATGCCCGGTCCATCTGCAGTGGTTGTTTTTCCACAACAAGTCTTGCAACTATCCTGAATAACACAAAAGTAATCACGTACTATCACCATGAACCCATTGAAACTTCGCTTACGTGATGACAATCATACTACAGAAAGATGGAGACTACTTTGCAGATTTGGTTTTCAATAAGCTTAAAGCAACAATTAAAAATCTTAATGATGAATACCAGCTTTTCAAGTCAAATTTGAAAGGAATTCTTGTGGCACGCTTCCACTATTCCCTATACAAGTTGCTCGCAATATCTTAGAACTTTTCGTGGTACTATGTTACTAATTTATACACAAGGTGAGTCACCTAAGCTATTTACTTTTAATATTTTCGGAATCGTCTGAGATAGTCTTATTATTTTTTTCGCCCAAACGAATTGTAAGAAAGTCCTCACTAAATGACGTTGGCCTTCTGTTGTTTCAAGACATCTAGATTCTTTTCCTAGCGTTTATCCTATCTAGTATGATATTGACTTTTGTAGGATTTGTCACATTTTATTATTTCATTTTGTGGTCGAATTCCCTTCCTGACGCCGCAGTAGTCAAGGTGACCTAATGGAGGGAAGTCATGTGCACTATCTGGTTCACCTCTTCATTTCACAACGTAGAGTGCTGCGCATACGCTGTACGAGCAGGTCTTTCAAGACACCTGTATCACCTTTCGATTAATGTCAGGTGATCTTGATTTAGGATTGCGAGCCGTCAATAAATATTTTCAAAGCAATGTCTAGCTGGTTCTTTAAAACAATACCGTGGCTCATTCCTTTTCCTGTTAGCTGCCACTTTGACACACGGCGTATGGTAAATTTAGATGCAGTGACTGACAAATTTCATACAGTACGCCATTTCGTACCAATAGCGTTCCCTCCCCGACTGATCACGATGATATTTCCTCATTTCTGTTAAAATTACGAGTTAGCCTCCATATCTGCGGTGTCAGCACGATTGACTAACATGCGAAGGCCCGAGTTCGATTCCTGGTACTGTGAGGGATTTAGCCTTGGTGTGAGAATTGGTACGTGCTATGTTCAGCCTCGTGAGGCCGACTGAAGAGCTACTTGATCGATTAGTAGCGGTTCCAAGCCCACGAAATCCGACAACGACCGGCAGAGCGGTATGCTGACCACATACAACGACGCCATTGGCAGAGCATGACACGGCGATCGGTCGGCCGCTCTCGATCCGTCTACGGGTCGACGCGGAACTTAGGTTACTATTACAAGTCCTTTTTCCCATTTTGTCTGTATAATTTCTGAGACTTGTTTGTCTACAACCACAGGTTACTGTTTAATATTATGCGAAAACTAACTCAGGGGAGAGTTTCTGTTAATGATGCGATTGTATTATTCGAACCTTTCAAGCGCAAGCAAAAATCCGCAAGTAAATCAGTTGAAGAGTACACATAGAAAACGTTCGAAGTACCTAACTGACATATGTCAGGATAATGAATAAAAAGTATATCTCTGTTTTTACATTTCTGATTTGTATCCAATAAATTTAACAGCTATTCTGATACTCACTGCATTGCCGTAAAAAATAATGAGACAAATTAGAAAATAAATACTTTGTTAAGAACTTCCCAAGTGCCATAACAGGAAACCGGCAGATTATAGGTGCCAAAAAGGAAGTTTTTCCAAGTTAATCTATTATAAGGACAGAACAGGACCTAGCCACTGGTAATGATGCTGTTTGTTTGCACAAATAGCGCCGTTACAGGTTTCATTCTACAGGTTTACCTTCACACTGCTGTTCACGTTTATATTATTTTTGCCGGCCGCGGTGGTCTCGCGGTTCTAGGCGCGCAGTCCGGAACCGTGCGACTGCTACGGTCGCAGGTTCGAATCCTGCCTCGGGCATGGATGTGTGTGATGTCCTTAGGTTAGTTAGGTTTAAGTAGTTCTAAGTTCTAGGGGACTGATGACCACAGCAGTTGAGTCCCATAGTGCTCAGAGCCATTTATATTATTTTTGTTGTTGTTGACATTAGCTGTTGGCTGTTTTTTAGCAACTAATGTAAAAAAACAGCCAATAACTAATCTAAAGAACAACAAATGTAGTAAAAACGCGTACAGTCGTCTGAAAATAAACCTGTCTGTTCGAAACCGATAACGGCGCTACTTGTGCAAATAAATAGCGTTATTAACAGCGGCTGGTTGCTGTTTTCTTTTTGCAATAATCGATTTGTATTTTTTCACCATTCGCGGTCTTCAAAAAGACGGTTTTCAATAAAAAGAAATTTTTTTTTCAAGTCTCATTAACACTGAGGCACTAGGTTCTTTTTGTGATACAGAAATAAAATGGTTCAAATGGCTCTGAGCACTATGGGACTTAACTTCTGAGGTCATCAGTCCCCTAGAACTCAGAACTACTTAAACCTAACTAACCTAAGGACATCACACACACATCCATGCCCGAGGCAGGATTCGAACCTGCGACCGTAGTGGTAGCGCGATTCCAGACTGTAGCGCCCAGAACCGCTCGGCACAGAAACACAGCATTAGGTTTTTAGGTAGTAGAACTATAGTCAATAAAACCCACTTCTCGTACCTTTCAAATTTAGGAACTGCAGGGGGAATCACAGGTTGGCACAAAGATCATCTGCCATCCGCTAACACTTGCTTGAAAGACTTTCTCCGTGATGTATGTATGCAGACTCAAGCGACAAATGAAAATTTGTACCAAGACCAGAATTCGAACCTGGGTCTCCTGCCCACTAGTCAGATGTTCTAACCACTACGCCACTTTGGCACAGTGGCTTTGCACAGCTCGATGAACAACTCTAGCATGTTTTCCTCGTAAATCCAAATTGCCATTCACGCCTCAACCCACTTGGCATTACGCCTAAACTTGAACAGCATTGCAGAGGCCCTCGAATGGTATTGGAACAGCCGGACTCGACCCCTGGCCTTGGTATAAATTTTAATTCTCCGCTTCAGTCTGCATATATTCAGCAGAGAGTTTTGAAACTTGAAAAGGTCTCTGGATCCATGGTTTGGCACCTGGATCATGTCTAGGAACTTAGTACAAATATCATACAATGAGAAATGACACTTAAAACTTTTCCATCTAGACTCTTCAGTTACACTACCACTCAAAAAGGCGTCTCACCCCTGTTTGAATATTTGCGACCTTGCTTACATCTCTTGCCAGTCTATTGAGTGCGGCAGAGGGTTACTTTCACTAAATGTTGCAACGGATTTCTTTGCGATTTTTGGCGTAAGTCCAATACACCTGTTGCTAATGGTCTATTTAGTAACGAGAAGCAATGCTTGCAACCACTGCAACAGAAGAAAGTGAAGCTGCTAACGAGGCCAACCCGTACGATTGGTCGGCAGCCGGCAGCAAGTGCAAGCGGTGGTGTGGCGAGAGTAGATCCCCCAGCCGCCACCCACCAGCCAGAAGCGGCAGGTAGAAGCCTATTCTTGGAAGCTCCACCTCCTGGGGCGCTAGCGGCTGCTCGGCGTTAAAATAGCGCGCTCGCTTCTGAACCAGACATGTGTAGAGCGTGTCGCCGTCTAGAGAGGAGCAAACACTTGTTGTCCCGTCGAATCTTGCCATTACTATTACGCAGGCGATTTAATGGGCCTACAAAAGACATAACAGACACAAGTTGCGACATTTCTGGAACATGATTCAATCATTTCGTGATCTCTTTTATAAAATAATTTTTTTCGAAACTAGCACAGCAATAATGTTTCCCAAAAATGAGAGGAAACAATACACTAATTCAAAGCAGATTGATATACCTCGACCACCTTCATCGACGAACTAAGAGATTCACTACGCTGCTAGATTCTGTCATTTTCTTACAAATCCGAGTGCATGTTGAAAAGCATGCCTCAGAATTTTTATGTGAAAGCTCCTTAAGGTATTTTAAACAAAACAAACCTTATTAACATTCTGCATCTTTATTCTCCATGTCTATATATTTATTTCTCAACATAGTCACACTGGCGGCGAACACATTTCTTCCAATGAGAGACCAGTTTCTTGATACCATCACTGTAGATTGTTTGACTTTGTTGATGGAGCTACAACCTCATCTCCGTTTGCATAGCTGCATCAGTATCAAAGTGAAGTCCACGGAGGTGTTCTGTAAGTTTTGGATTGGTTCAAATGGCTCTGAGCGCTATGGGACTTAACTTCTGAGGCCATCAGTCCCCTAGAACTTAGAACTACTTAAACCTAACTAACCTAAGGACAACAAACACATCCATGCCCGAGGCAGGATTCGAACCTGCGACCGTAGCGGTCGCTCTGTTCCAGACTGTAGCGCCTAGAACCGCTCGGTCACCCCGGCCGGCAAGTTTTGGAAACAGATGAAAATTGGATGGGGCCAAGTCGGGACTGTATGGACAATGATCGAAGATCGTTGTTGTGGATGTCGCAGGGCTCATGTGTGGCCTAATATTGCCGTACTGAAAGAGATGGTGCTCCATGTGTTGACGAACTCTTCGAATTCGTGGTTTCAGTTTTCCGAGGGACTCGTAGTACCTTGCAGTTCATGATGGTGCCTTCCGTAAGAATTCCAAATGCACCACATCTTTAACGTCTGAGAGCAGTGTGAGCATGAATTTGCCAGCTGATGGCATGGTCTTAAGCTTTTTGGGTGTCGGTGATACTCTGCGGCGAAACTCCATCGATGCTCTCTTGTTTACAAGATCAAAACGGTCAACCAGTTTCCACCACATGTCAGAATGTTGTTAGGTAGTCCATCCTCCTCACGCTCAAAAGGCAAAAGTAATTGTTTATAGATGTCCATTCTCCTGTGTTTCATATAGGGAGGCACCCACAGTGCATAAAGTTTTTTGTACCACAGTTCTACAATGATGGCCTGTACACGCTATCGTGATATGGCACACTTGCCCTAGAGCTGTTGTCTATGTTATCCGACGATTTTCTCGGATGAGTTCATCACCCGGATTCCGATGAGTCTCGTCGGTTGCCGAACGCGGTCGTCCACTCCGAGTTCTGTCACCCACGTTGAGGTTAGCACCACCTCGTCCTTCATTACGAGCACTAACAGCCCAACTTCACACGTTACTGACGTCATACAATCATCACTGTAAACAGTTTTCATTCTTCTATGGATTTCGATTCGAGGCACGTGTTCTGCGTTTAGAAACTCGATTGCAGCACAAAGTTTCTCGTGCTCTGACAATGCCACGTTACACGCTACCATGTTACATGCTACATTTCGGAGTCTTCTAAGGGCAGAAGTTGCAACTTGGGTCACCGAAGCGGGAAAGTCGACCGAGTAAAATGCACGATATGTGATACTTCAATCGATACTGGGAACAGAATATAAAATTCGGAGACATTGCTTTTCAGCACGACCTCGTATTTCAGAGACTCTCCCACAATGCTGTGAAATTAGCGCCCTCTCAAGAACTAATACGGTGAAATGTTTCATTTCGCCATGGCCTCAGGTTTATAGTTGTTACACTCTCGGCGAAAAATATGCTTCGTTGATCATCTGTGACATTTTAAAAGTGTGTGTCGGAGCGGGTCCCAAATCTGTGTGGCTGACAATGTTATGCCTGATTCGCTGCAGGAGGTTAACTAGAAATGATGGACGTAGTATACAAGTCATTAAGAATAAAACGTGTTTCATTAACATCGCTTAAACTGCGGTGAGGGCCAACTTCGTCTATACAGTATTATTCATCCCACGGGAACAATCCCCTAGACGCGCAACGAGTTTTTGTGAAATTTAGAGCAAATGTAGAGCAATCAGTGGCAAACTGAAGCCTTGAGTCGGATTGTGAGTTGAGCTCGGGTGGTAAGATTGGATAACGAGAGGCGAACACAGATGTCTGATTGTGAGTTCCTGTCTAGTACTAGTTGTCTTGGATGGTTCTGTAGCAAAATCCACTAAGACATTGGCGTTGCCAGCCCCATCGACCACGAGTTCAGTAGAGATGGAGCACAAGCTCAGATTGCGGTGGGGTGGAGAAGACATTCGGCCATGTTCTTTACAAATACCACCCCAGTTTTTGCCTTAAGTGATTTAAAGAACCCACAGAAACCAAAATCTGGATTGCCGTATGGGATACTGAAACTCTTTCTACGCCGGTACGGTTTTACTGTTGGCGTAGTTTGAATCTTGGTGTTTCAAGATACTTTTCTTTACACTGTTTAGCCAAGATGAGGAGGAGAAGAGACGGCAAAAATTTACTGGTTGCCTGTGTATTATTTGGTGCCCTGGCTTAAATTCCAAACCGCTCTGCTAAGCCTAATGGAGTGACAGCATGTGCCATAGTTGATTGTGGTCCATCCTTTGGATGGGTACTTTAAACTTGACGACCTCTATGGTGTTGTTCCTCACTCGTCCACCGTACAAGCATTCATCACAGTTATGTACACGATACAAGTACGCACATCTCATTTTGATTAGTAGTTTAAAATAAATACTGGTAAACCACTTCTGCTAGCACCTAGCATAGATGAGATGTTTTTCTGCAGTACACTGGCAAATAATTTGAGTAAAGTAAAAAAGTTTCATCTGTAACACCAAAGCGTAAAAATTCTTAGAGCTATTTTCGACCACGTTTCGTTGGTAAAACAACACAGCAAACGTTGCATTCAGGTGACGCATAAATGCATCAGTCACTACACATAACATTTTGAACATCTTATTTTTATTTTACACAGCATTCTCCAAAAATTATACATTGACTTGCCCGTGAATTACTTCTGGTCAGTTTCCTGTTGTAATAAAATGGAAGTATCCATTCAACTATTGTTAATCTCTCAAAACTACGATCCGCTGGCTAATTTTTGGTAGTTTATAGGTCTCTAGAAGTGAGAAAAGATATGGATCGTCCTTATCCGAAATTCTGCATACAGTTAAAACGTTACAACACATGCAGATAGTGATTTCTGAGAAGTCTGCATGTAGCCTATATCAGTAGGTACTGATGATATTTTCTTTAATACACAATGTAGCCTTCAACATTCATAGCAGAAGAAAGCACATGTTAGATTGTACTGCTCCTGTTAATTAGATGCAACTGTCTGTGCCGTTACTAATCTCTTCAATGGGCAATGTGACACTTAATCGTATTTTATGTAAAGATAGTTCCTTTCAATTTCCACGAATTAGGTCTTGCAAGGTCAGTACCCGACGTAACTGACCACCGCGACAACAGAGACCGTAGTGTCTTGCTCAATGAAATTTCCGTCTAAAAGACTTGTTTTGCTCTCTTTCTTATACTGCCGTGGTCGAAGCTCTTATCATTTACAGAAAAGACACTGCGATTTCTCTTAGATGATAGGTTAAGGAAAGGCAAACCTACGATTATAGCACCTGCAGACTTAGAGAAAACTTTTGACATTATTGACTAGAATACTCTCTTTGAAGTTCTGAAGGTAGCAAGGGTAAAATACAGGGAGCGAAAGGCTACTTACAGCTCGTACGGAAACCAGACGGCTGTTATAACAGTAGACGGGCACGAAAGGAAAGCAGTGGTTGAGAAGGGAGTGAGACACGGTTGTAACCTGCACCGATGTTATTCAATCTGTACATCGAGCAAGCAGTAAAGGAAACAAAAGAAAAATTTGGAGTAGGAATTAAAGTCTAGAGAGAAGAAATAAAAACTTCGAGGTTTGCTGATGACATTGTAATTCTGCTAGAGAGAACGAAGGACTTGGAAGAGCAGTTGAACGGAATGGACAATGTGTTAAGAGGAGGACATGAGATGAACATCAACAAAAGAAAAACAAGGACAATTGAATGTAGTTGAATTAAATCAGGTGTTGTTGAGGGCAAAAGATTAGGAAACGAGACACAAAAAGTAGTAGACGAGGTTTGCTATTTGAGCAGCAAAATAACTGATGATGACCGAGGTAGAGAGGATATAAAACGTAGACTTACAACCGCAAGAAAAGCGTTTGTGAAGGAGAGAAATTAGTTAAGATATATAGATTTAAGTGTTAGGAAATCTATTCTGAAGGTATTTGTCTGGAGTGTAGCCATGTATGGAAGTGAAACGTGGACGATATTCAGCTGATCGGTTGATTTGAGGGAGGGGGCCAAACCGTAAGGTCATCGGTCCCATCGTATTACGGAAGGATGGGGAAGGAAGTCGGCTGTGCCGTTTCAAAGGAACCATCCCGGCACTTGCCTGAAGCGATTTCGGGAAATCATGGAAAACGTAAATCAGGATAGCCGGACGCGGATTTGAACCGTCGTCCTCCCGAAAGCGAGTCCAGTGTGATAACCACTGCACCACTGCATTCGGTCAATATAGGATGTAGACAAGAGGAGAATAGAGGCTTTTGAAAACTGGTGCTACAGAAGGATGCTGAAGATTAGATTAATAGATCGGATAACTAATGAGGAGGTACTGAACAGACTTGGGGAGACAAGAAAATTGTGGCACAAGTTGACTACAAGAAGGGATAGATTAATAGGACATTCTGTGACGCTAATTTAGTATTGGACGAAAGTGTGGAAGGTAAAAATCGTATAGGTAATAAGAGATGAATACAGCATGCAGATTCAGAAGGATTTAGGTTGCAGCAGTTATCCGGAAATGAAGAGGCTTGCACAGGATAGAGTAGGATGGAGATAGGCACCAAACTAGTCTTCGGACTGAAGACCACAACAACATCATCAACAACAACAACAACAATGAACTGCTTGCGAAGTCGGAATATGCAGTGCTACTTGACAATTCGACAATGATATGTTGTCAGATAATTGTCATTTTTCGGATTTCTAACTTGCCGGACCGAATTTGTGTAAAGATATATTAAGCCATGTTGGGAAGGCCTAGTTCGTAATTGATGCTTTGTAACAAGTAAAACATCACAACTAGTCGCTCTTGAGATCCAGGATTTTGGAGGGAAGGGCTGAGCTCATAGAAATTTTGCATCACCATTCTCGAGAGCAGAGATGCAAGCACCATGGCCCGGGAGCTGCATGCCGCCCGCCATTAATATGATGGCGGCCCACCCTTTACCGTTCGCTCTTGTATCTTTTTTTTTTTACTTATCTTTCATTCCCTCCAGAAAAGGAGAGAGGAGAACCTTGTAGAACGTATGTCTTTTGTGTCCAGTCTAGATAACACTGTGGCAGTGGGATTCCAGGTCGGAAATTTTAGAGCTCGCCCTGGGTTCGCCTCTGGTTGAGACCGTTTTTCTGTTCATTGTTTTGGATAGCTATATATACTTATATAATGTAGTACATTTTGAGAACTTTATGTGTTACTGTGTCTGATGTCTTTTGGAAAAACTATTTGATCTTGGGTTTCACGTTCATTAATGCTGTGGCTGGTGAACGAAACATGCAAATATTGTAGCTGTAATTGCTTAACTCTACGGCGCTTCATTCGAACGCCAGAGTACTTTGTAGCTCCTGTTCCGCACTTTCCGACATCAGACGGCTGTAGTGGATCACCGATATAATTGCACCTACATTTCAGATAACCACAAAATGACATGACACTATGTTTTGAAGTGACCTAATGAAAACATCGTCGCAGTTACAAAATGCTGATTTCGCATAGGGTACAAGGAGATTCAACTTCGTTTCATCCCGTAAATTATCACGAGAGGAGAAAATAAGTTGAACATATCTAGAGACACTGCACCATTAACTTTTAATTATATTCGTGGTAGTGCCTACTGTCTTGTGATCCTATATTTGTAACCCGTTACAGCCTGTCGCCAATAATAAATACTAAACACTACCTGATCAAAAGTAGCCGGACACCTCCTCAGTCGTCAACTAGAACTGACTACAGAAATGTGTTATGAGGAGGCTCTCGATCACTGTTCTCTATTCTTTTCAACTCCTTACACAGAGTAATTGTTCTAGCTGGATAGCTGGCAGCACTTAGGAACTGCAAGTGATTACTTCCTCTGATGTCATGCGACGTTTAACGACCGCCCTCGGCAGTTCTCAACGGTGCCTTCCTGTCAATACACGGGTCTGTATGGTCTTGGTTCGGAGATGGTTGTTTCTTCGCTTTTCACATTCACACCACCCTCGGTCGACTTGGGCAGCTACAGAAAGGTTGAAAAATCTCTTATAGGTGTGCTACTCAGATGATATTCAATGACTAGCCCACGTTCGAAGTACTGAACTCTCCAGACCCACCTATTCTGCTGTTAGTGCCTCTATACTGGCAACACAATACTCCCCATGTCCTTTCATACTGGCTGGTCCGCCGTTCGGGACATCTAGTAATCAATTCCGCATTAGGCGGTGTATGTTTCATTAGGTTAGGATCAGTCATCCCTCCGACGGTGTTGTTGCATTGTTGTTACTGCAAAGAAGCAGACGAAACATGTTCTTTTTCATGCGGAATGTAAGTCATGAGTGAATACACATTTCAGGAATTTCTTACTGTGCGCAAGGCTTGTATACAAATTGACGAAAAGTTGTATAATTGATTGATAACTGACATATTCAGCTCATCTTGTTTAATGTGTACCCATTAGAATACGAACTATGATATCGATTATTATTTTTATCGCAAGAAGCAATGAAAACAATTTACGGAATATATAAAAGAGACCCACGATTAAAGTCTTTTTCTCTCACTAACTAAACGCTTAAAGTTCTCTAGAAGCCTCACGTTCCGTTTTTCATGTCGTGACTTTATCTTAATCTGCTTGACCTATTTTTAATTGCAAATTCGCTGCTGTTTTATATGAAATTACGTCATTTTTATGTGTTTTGGAGGATGGATAGAGTGGAAGGGGCGGGTGGGGCGGAGGGAGGATGCATGTGAGAAAAGTAACGCCCAAGTCAGTATTATTTTACTGCCTTGTCTTCTTAAAGAAAAGTAGATCCGTTAAAAATATTCATTACCAGTTCAAATTCTACGGTATACCGACTTCGCAGACATATCTTTATGCTTGTTTTGTTTACCAAAACTAAATAAAAAGGCACTCATGTATGCCGTCTCTTCCCTCTAGCATGCTAATTGGACACCTTCAACCAAGGTGCAAAAATTGCTGGCACGTAATGGCAAGTCGTCTTCCTGATGATCTTCCAAGAACAGCTGTGCCTATTCCTGTGATGCTGAATACGACCCTGAAGGAGCGCTTTGTAGTTACTTTTAATCGTTCGTTTAGTACTCTGACTTGTTATTGTTGTAACACAATTAAGTTCTTAAGTTTATTTCTGAAAATAACATTCCAGAAACATGTTCTACTGTAGCCATACTTAGCATTAACCAAAAAGGTCTGTACCCCTCTTTTTCCATTTGCTTTTTCAGTTAGACGTTGCAAGTATTTCGGCTATCTTAACATTTCCCAAAGCTTCTTGAACCATGTTCTGTTTCGATAGGTCTGATTATTTTGTACGTTTACGAAACTATTATTGACTGATACAGAATATTCAACAGTGGGTCGATCACTGTGCTGCCACATTGAAATGGAGTGTCTGACTCTGCGGTGAGCCTCAAGTGCTGAGGTGCTGGCGAGGCTAGCTCGCGACCCTTCGCCCTTGGCTGCTGCACGGCTATTTTGAGCACTGAGTTCCACCCTTGTGCCAATCGCACGTTGGCCACTGTCTTTACATCTCCAAGACGAAGTCTCTCTCTCTCTACACAAAGAGAGGGAAATCACTACAGGGACTAAAAGACACCGTGGAGACTGACGAGTACCCACTTTTCCAATTGAAGGAACATAATTGCCAAACTCATATTGCTTATAGAATACAAATCTACACCTGTTCTATGCGATCAAAGCTTAAATCTGTCGTAAGGAATGTCTCTTTCATTCCAACCTTCAACAGCACCACCGTGCTCCGTGCTTCCTTCTCTGTAATTGTCATTAACTAGGACTGAGAGTGTAGAGAGACTTTGCATAATATTTAGTATAAAAACTCTGGCTGCAGTAATTTTTGTTAATCTGCATCCGTATTTTCTTGTCTAGTTTTATGACACATCTTGTCTTCCAAACGATCAAACCGAAAGCTTAATCCCGAGAAATGAGATTAAATAATTTGTTTTACTGGTCCTGTTTTATGCATACAACAATTTTCCCGCTGCACTAGTTCGTCTCCGTAGTTGAGAGGCCAGCGCGGCTGACTGCCATGCAGGGGCCCCGGGTTCGATTCCTGGCCCGGTTGGAGATTTAATCCGCTCGGGGACTGAGCGTTGTGTTGTGCTCCTCATCATAGTCGATGCACAAGTCCCCAAAGCGTATTCAAATAAAAAGACTTGCACCCCAGATGGCGTATCCCGTCCAACAATGCCATACAATGATTTCATTTCATTTCCTGCTACAAACTCACTATGATTCTAGTATGTCTGTAAATGGAGCAATGAGACTAAACTCCAGAAGTAGTTCATATTTTTGATAAAAAACGCTTCCACGTGTTCATAACTAGAAAGTAATCGGAAACAGCCATTTTTCGAGTTTGACTACTATTACTGATTCTCCAGACATGCTGTGTGATAGGTTTCCCTCACATGGCGTGCGATCACGACGTTATTACATTTGTATATTCTGCATCTAAATTACAGTGTCTAATGTCCCGTTCTTGTGTAGAAAGACTGAGTTTTAGTGGTCGTTGTGACCGAGCGGTTCTAGGCGCTTCAGTCCGGAACTGCGCTGGTACGGTCGCAGGTTCGAATCCTGCCTCGGGCATGGATGTGTGTGATGTACCTTGGGTTAGTTAGGTTTAAGTAGTTCTAAGTCTAGGGGACTGTTGACCTCAGATCTTAAGGTTAGGTTAGGTTCCCGTACTGCTTGGAGCCATTTTAGTGGTCGAGCGCAGCATAGTGGACCTTGGACGTGACGTTGTTCCATTGTTAACTATATGATGTGCTAATTTCAAAATCGTTCGTATTGGCATACAAGCTTAAACTCAACTCTGCATCAGCACAGTTTATGATAAATTCCTTTTTCACAGCGACAGTACAATGATATTTCCGTGCCCAAATTGATACTGAAAGGGAACCATCCCCAGTGACCTCTTTATCGTCGGATCCCAAATCCCTAATTGCGCTTATTTCAAGAGTACGCAAAACAACACCCAGTTAATGAAGACAAAAATAGCAACGAAACTGTCGTATATGTGCATTCCAAAACTCTCAGTGCGAATGTCGTGTCTTCATTGTTTTCGAACATATGCATGTTTTACACTGGCTCACTACTACAACCAAAAATAAATCATTTTATAAATGACAGTTGTCACCAGATTTGTTGTTCGTATTTTCTATGAAATCTCAGCTGCTGCTGTGTGGAAAGAGCTTTCTGATTAACATGTTTTGAAAAGTAAGTGGTACTCAATAGGAAAAAGTGACGCATGGAAGTCAGGCGCACGACGATGTATTTTAACAGTAACGTTGAAATAACTGTGCAACGGCCTTGCCGCAGTGGTAACACCGGTCCCCGTCAGATCACCGAAGTTAAGCGCTGTCGGGCTGGGCTAGCACTTGGATTGGTGACCATCCGGTTTGCCGAGCGCTGTTGGCAAGCGGGGTGCACTCAGCCCTTGTGAGGCAAACTGAGGAGCTATTTTACTGAGAAGTAACGGCTCCGGTCACGAAAACTGACAACGGCCGGGAGAGTGGTGTGCTGACCACATGCCCCTCTGTATACGCATCGAGTGACGCCCCTGTGCTGAGAGGATGACACGGCAGTCGGACGGTATCGTTGGGCCTTCCAAGGCCTGTTAGGAAGGAGTAGAGAGTAGAGCTGAAATAACTGCTAATTAGGTAAACTGATACCATTCCAAAGATCTGGACATCACTCAGTCTAAAAAAAAATAAATAAATAAAATAAAATAAAAAATGTTCAAATAAGTGTAAAATCTTATGGGACTTAACTGCTAAGGTCATCAGTCCATAACCTAAATTATCCTAAGGACAAACACACACACCCATGCCCCAGGGAGGACTCGAACCTCCGCCGGGACCAGCCGCACAGCACTCAGTCTAAGAAACAGACCTTACTCGTCTTATGACGATAATAGCTCTTGAAGATTTATGAGATCTCTAGGATGTGTGAGTGTGCTACAGCTTCCCTGGCAGCAGGTGTGAACAGAATTAATGTTTGGTTACTACTGCTGACTGTGTACGATAACACGGACAGCGAAAACTGTATTTTTTGTGTGCAAGGGGTACATATGAGACATGTACAGAGGTTGGAGAAAAAGATGGAAACACGGTGAGAAATGCATGTTTGAACGTATAAGCAGATGGTAGCCAAGTCTGCAGCTGGCGCTATTGTATTTGGCCACGAACAGTACCTTCGCAATGTCCTATACTTTGCATATGTCAGTCGCGGTCAGAATAGAGTCCTGTATAATTGAGAAAGCATTACGTCGGTGCTATGAGAATTCGAACGTGGGAAAATTGGTGATGCTCGTATGATGCGTGCCTCTGTAACTAAGGTAGTCGAAGTGTTTGGTGTTACAAGGGGCACCATATCGAAGAATTACACTCCTGGAAATGGAAAAAAGAACACATTGACACCGGTGTGTCAGACCCACCATACTTGCTCCGGACACTGCGAGAGGGCTGTACTAGCAATGATCACACGCACGGCACAGCGGACACACCAGGAACCGCGGTGTTGACCGTCGAATGGCGCTAGCTGCGCAGCATTTGTGCACCGCCGCCGTCAGTGTCAGCCAGTTTGCCGTGGCATACGGAGCTCCATCGCAGTCTTTAACACTGGTAGCATGCCGCGACAGCGTGGACGTGAACCGTATGTGCAGTTGACGGACTTTGAGCGAGGGCGTATAGTGGGCATGCGGGAGGCCGGGTGGACGTACCGCCGAATTGCTCAACACGTGGGGCGTGAGGTCTCCACAGTACATCGATGTTGTCGCCAGTGGTCGGCGGAAGGTGCACGTGCCCGTCGACCTGGGACCGGACCGCAGCGACGCACGGATGCACGCCGAGACCGTAGGATCCTACGCAGTGCCGTAGGGGACCGCACCGCCACTTCCCAGCAAATTAGGGACACTGTTGCTCCTGGGGTATCGGCGAGGACCATTCGCAACCGTCTCCATGAAGCTGGGCTACGGTCCCGCACACCGTTAGGCCGTCTTCCGCTCACGCCCCAACATCGTGCAGCCCGCCTCCAGTGGTGTCGCGACAGGCGTGAATGGAGGGACGAATGGAGACGTGTCGTCTTCAGCGATGAGAGTCGCTTCTGCCTTGGTGCCAATGATGGTCGTACGCGTGTTTGGCGCCGTGCAGGTGAGCGCCACAATCAGGACTGCATACGACCGAGGCACACAGGGCCAACACCCGGCATCATGGTGTGGGGAGCGATCTCCTACACTGGCCGTACACCACTCGTGATCGTCGAGGAGACACTGAATAGTGCACGGTACATCCAAACCGTCATCGAACCCATCGTTCTACCATTCCTAGACCGGCAAGGGAACTTGCTGTTCCAACAGGACAATGCACGTCCGCATGTATCCCGTGCCACCCAACGTGCTCTAGAAGGTGTAAGTCAACTACCCTGGCCAGCAAGATCTCCGGATCTGTCCCCCATTGAGCATGTTTGGGACTGGATGAAGCGTCGTCTCACGCGGTCTGCACGTCCAGCACGAACGCTGGTCCAACTGAGGCGCCAGGTGGAAATGGCATGGCAAGCCGTTCCACAGGACTACATCCAGCATCTCTACGATCGTCTCCATGGGAGAATAGCAGCCTGCATTGCTGCGAAAGGTGGATATACACTGTACTAGTGCCGACATTGTGCATGCTCTGTTGCCTGTGTCTATGTGCCTGTGGTTCTGTCAGTGTGATCATGTGATGTATCTGACCCCAGGAATGTGTCAATAAAGTTTCCCCTTCCTGGGACAATGAATTCACGGTGTTCTTATTTCAATTTCCAGGAGTGTATATGGCACACAATGAAAGCGGAAAAACATCATCCGCTAAGTCACAAAGCGGACGAAAGAGTGTTGACTGATCGGGAAAGATGGTTACTGAAGAGGATTGGGACGAAAATAGGAGGCAGACAGCCGTAAAAGTCACTGCAGAACTGAATGTCCCACTGGCGAACCCTGTCAGCACCAAAACATCATGAATGGATCTCCAAAAGCAGGGAATTGCAGGGCGAGATTTAATTCCAAAACCATTCATCAGTGATTCAAACGCCCGTGACAGTAAAACGTGGTGCCGAAGCGAAGGACTATGGTTGTATGAGTCTCGTTTCACATTGTTTCTAACTTCGGCTAAGTTTACGTCGCAAGGGTAAAACATGTCGGGGGTTCGATGATGATTTGGGCACCCATGTCGAATAATTCCATGGGCCCCATGGGTACTCTGCAAGATCGCATTACTGTCAAGGATTATGTGACCATTTTGGCCAATCAGGTCCATCCTCTGGTAAAATTATTGTACCGCAATGGTGATGCTGTATTTCAAGACGACAAAGCAATAATGTAACAGGGCGGGTAGTTTAAGGAAATTCCCATGAGATCTTCTCCATTTTCTCCGTGATCTTTGTCGTCTCCTTTGTTGTTCAGTAGGCTATCCAATATTATCTTTTTGTCTGACACCTGTTTGTAACCCGATACAATTGGTTTACTTGTAATTATTGCAGACGCTTGGAGAATGACAAAGGAATACCATCGAGGACCCTATCAGAAAAGCGGTGAGGGACTCATGCTCTAACCCAAGACAATTATAGCAACAAGTAGTCGTTCTATACATAGCTGTAGCTGCACGTAAGAACATCTTGATTCAATCAGTTGCACAGGTGCTTTCAGTTGGCAAACTAATTCTTTCATGGATGTGACGATGATTACGCGAAACCTTCTGCCACAAAGGAGAAAGTACTTGCATGGACTGGCACGAAACAGTTATTTCTAATTAAATTCATTAATTTGGACCTGCCACTATTCGGTACGTAACATTTTCGACGCTAGCGAAGTTAGCGTCTGGAAGCTGACATATTCGATAATCATGAAATGTTTGCTCGGTCACACAACTGTCAAATCTGCTGCTCCAGATCTTACTCCAGTTACTACTGGCCATTGAAATTGCTACACCAAGGAGAAATGCAGATGATAAACGGGTATTCATTGGACAAATATATTATACTAGAACTGACATGTGATTACATCTTCACGCAATTTGGGTGCATAGAGCCTAAGAAATCAGGACCCAGAACAACCACCTCTGGCCATAATAACGGCCTTGATACGCCTGGGCATTGAGTCAAACAGAGCTTGGATGGCGTGTGCAAGTACAGCTGCCCATGCAGCTTCAACACGATACCACAGTTCATCAAGAGTAGTGACTGACGTATTGTGACGAGCCAGTTGCTCGGCCACCATTGACCAGACGTTTTCAATTGGTGAGAGATCTGGAGAATGTGCTGGCCGGGGCAGCACTCGAACATTTTCTGTACCCAGAAAGGCCTGTAGAGGACCTGCAACATGCGGTCGTGCATTACCCTGCTGCAATGTAGGGTTTCGCTGGGATCGAATGAAGTGTAGAGCCACGGGTCGTAACACATCTGAAATGTAACGTCCACTGTTCAAAGTGCCGTCATTGCGAACAAGAGGTGACTGAGACGTGCAACCAATGACACCCCATACCATCACGCCGGGTGATACGCCAGTATGGTGATGGCGAATACACGCTTCAAATGTGCGTTCACCGCGGTGTCGCCAAACACAGATGCGACTATCATGATGCTGTATACAGAACCTAGATTCATCCGAAAAAATGACATTTTGTCATTCGTGCACCCAGGTTAGTCGTTGAGTACACCATCGTAGGCGCTCCTGTCTGTGATGCAGCGTCAAGGGTAACCGCACCGTGGTCTCCGAGCTGATAGTCGATGCTGCTGCAAACGTCGTCGAACTGTTCGTGCAGACGGTTGTTGTCTTGCAAACGTCCCCATCTGTTGACTCAGGGATCGAGACGTGGCTGCACGATCCGTTACAGCCATACGGATAAGATGCATGTCATCTCGACTGCTAGTGATACGACGCCGTTGGGATCCAGCACGGCGTTCCGTATTACCCTCCTGAACCCACCGATTCCATATTCTGCTAACAGTCACTGGACCTCGACCAACGCGAGCAGCAATGTCGCGATACGATAAACCGCAATCGCGATAGGCTACAATCCGACCTTTATCAAAGTCGGAAACGTGAGGGTACGCATTTTTCCTCCTTACACGAGGCATCACAACAACGTTTCACCAGAAAACGCCGGTCAACTGCTGCTTGTGAATGAGAAATCGGTTGGAAACTTCCGTCATGTCAGCACGTTGTAGGTGTCGCCACCGACGCCAACCTTGCGTGAATGCTCTGAAAAGCTAATCATTTGCATATCACAGCATCTTCTTCCTGTAGGTTAAATTTCGCGTTTGTAGCACGTCATCTTCGTGGTGTAGCAATTTTAATGGCCAGTAGGGTAGATTATTTCTTCAAATTGACAGCTGATACTGTTTATGGTATCACCAGCATGCACGCTATTTGTTTTTGTTGAAGAACCTTCTGGATGTTATACGAAACCAGAAAGCTGTTAATATTAAGATCAGTAGGATCTATCGCCAGGCAGACTTTCAGCTGTTGTATCGCTATGTTAGGAGCGGAATATCGTAAGGAGAGTCGTGAAGTTTGAATTCAACACTGCCATGTTATGACGTTCGTTCCGCTCACGTAGATGAGCTAGTAGCAATGTGTAAACCAAACAGCCTGCGGGAGACGGAGTACGTCAGTCACTAAAGACGTAAATGCTGGGTGGCGAAGAAAAGCAAAAGCAGCTTTCGAATACTCGGTATCCCTAGAGATGAAGGCGTTATACTATTAAAAGAAAGGGAAAAAGAAAGGGGAAACAACGGCCAAGTATGTAATTTGTTATTCCTACGACAAGCTGAGAAAAGAGGCGTAGCGATTGTGATGCAGAACTCGGTTTGTGGGTGGGAGAGCTTCAAATGCCTGTCTGTTCATCCTCATTTTAGTTTTCTGTGTCTGTGTGACTGTATACCCAGCAAGTCATGTCAGGTTGTGTGGCGTAGGGTACTTCTGGAAGCACCTCGATTATATCTGTCCACGAATGTACCAGTACGATTATAGTCGTTAATATTGTTCCTTTATAAAGAAACATGATTCATTGTGGCGATACATGTGTTTGGTGGAGGCTTAGAATAACAAAATACGTTTCTAGAACCTAGTACGGGTGTACTACCAGACCTTGATGGTGTTTCTAATTGTTCACATTCATTGGACGGCGCAGACTTTTGCTACATTTCTTCTGTTTTCTTCAGGTTAAGGCGTCTCATGAACGTCTTAATGTCAGCATTTGGAATGTTCTTACAAGCTTAGGACCGAAATAGCTGCTGGAGCTAAGCCGCTGCGCTACAGTTGGCGGTCTCGTATGGCCTCTGGTGTTCAAAAGGCTAGCAAAACTATGAACCTCAATTTCTTGAAAACATTCCGAGAAGCGCGTTAAAACAGCACTTGTTACATCTAATTATGTACTACAAATGTACGAAAGATGAACAAAATTGGCGCTTCCTGGTTGTAAGATAAAAGTCAGTGACAAACTATTCAACAAAGTCCAAATTCACAAAGGAGCTCGGCAAGGGCGCGTCCTATTAACCCTAGTGTTCAATATTTATTCAGACAACATCGTTCAGGAATCAATGACAGATAATTAAACTAAGGTGCAAGTCGAAGACGTTTAGATAAGTAATATTCGAGATGTTGATGGCACTGTGCTGGTAGAGGAAAACATAAAATATTTTCAAAAACTGCAGAATATTTCAGGTAAACGCGGCAGTAATGTGTTCCTAAATATTAATAATAAGAAACAAAACTACATTATAACAGCATGAGACCTTGAGTTTTTTTGCATATGCCACCTTTCTGTTTGATAGGGCGCAAACAGAGCGGGCAATGAAATTTAAGCATTTTGGGACACGGCTCTCTGAAGGCTGGATATCAGATGTGGAGATAAAATCTGTAATAGATTTAACTTCTAATGTTTTCATGAAATTTAAGAATGTTGTTAACAACGCAGACTTCAGACTAGGCATCAGCATCCTTTTTCTAAAATGCTATGTCTGGTCAGTAATGTTGCATGATATGAAAGGGTGGACCGTCATAAAAACGTTAGCAGTATTTGAGATGTGGATCTCGTCAAAAAAGGATGGACCTTCATTAAAACTTTAGCAGTATTTGAGATGCGGATCTACCGTCGACTCGTCAAAATCCTATCGAAAGCAGCAGTAACGAACGTTTTGCGGCAACTTAATAAAGTAATGTCGTATGACATCGCTGGATGGGAGGCCCAGAAGGCCAGATACAGCCGTCTAATTGGAAAAGATTTTCTATCCTTCGCGCACAATGGCACGCTTTCTTCCCAAGTGTGAGAGTTGAGTGTTTGAGTTCAGGTGACTGTAACGGGTTTGTGTATTGTCGTGTCATATGTGTGTTAAATGTTGATGGTAATGAGAGAATGGAGAGAGCGAAACCCGGTGCCGGGACATAGCCTACTCCACTCCAAAATGACGGAGGGGGCAGCCGAGCTTAACGTCCCCAACTGTCGAGCGGATCAAATGGCTCTGAGTACTATGGGACTTAACATCTGAGGTCATCAGTCCCCCAGAACTCAGAACTACTTAAACCTAACTAACCTAAGGACATCACACACATCCATGCCCGAGGCAGGATTCGAACCTGCGACCATAACGGTCACGCGGTTCCAGACTGAAGCGCCTAGAACCGCTCGACCACCCCGACCGGCTCGAACGGACCACCATCAACAGTGTCGCATGACCTCGCTTGATTACCCAGAGATTTGGAATTTAATCCAGGACATCGGCGTAAAGTGTGGCGATCACGAACTTTTACGCCATCGTCTCTCCTCCCATTTGCCTTAAAGGCAATGGGAAAGCAGCCAGCAAAAAGTGATGCACTCAAGCAGCTACCCATTCAAATACTGGCCACACCAGACGTTGCTTAACTTCGGTAGTCTGACAAGAACTGGTATATTCAACGAGGCAAGTCCACTGGCTGGCATTTTAATAAAAATCGAGAGTTGTTACTCATAACAAAGAGAACAAATTATCGGATGATTCAATTCGTCATACAAGGAAAAATACTTGTAGAAGGCCAGAGTAAGGCCTGAAAGAAACTGTAATGATTGCGGAATGTAAAGTATGGTAATGCACATGACTGCGACCACTGAAAGCATCTTACGCACGGCAAAGTATACGGGTAAGATGAATCATGAGGTTACAGACTTCTAAGAGCACTCGAAGTGCCGACTTAATGACACACATGAGACGCATCACCCTGAAGAAATGGGAAGAAGATATGCAAAATATTTCACAATCCAGTAAATATGAACGACCAAGAACACCACCAAGGTCTGGCAGATATCGCTACGAGACTTAGAACAATAGCTACTACCTTACGCCTTTTCTGAATTGGACATACAAAAATGAATTTATACTAAGGCAAAAACCCAACAGTGGATCTGTGGAATAGCTCTAACTTTGCGGCTAATCCTCGAAAACTGCGCAGCTGCACAACCCGTGAGGCTTCACTAGAACTGGGAAGCTACATGCCACAGATTCCAGCGGGTGACGCAGCAGCCATAACCCGTGTAGTGCACTTTCGACGAAAGAGTGGTAATTATGACATGATTTAGAGTCAGCACCGTTAGATGGAGGCATAAGGAACGGGGATGGGTGGGGAGGCATCTCGCTGCCAGTTTAGCTCCGAGGGCCACCTACACGTCCTCCGTTCCCGAATCCAGCTGAAACAATGAAATGCCTTCTTGTACTTCTTCTTGAACATAGAAGATATAAACATATTAGATTGCAGTTTCAACTTTTTTGCACAATGATATTAGTTTTTAGGGTTCCGTGCCTCAATCCGTAAAAACGGAGCCATTATAGGATCACTTTGTTGTCTGTCTGCCTATCCGACTGTTAAGAATCTTTTTCCCAAGGAAGAGGTAGACGTATCAAGTTCAAATTTATGTCATATACTAAAATCGTTGGGCTCTTTACTGTTGAAATATTTTAAGCTTCTAAGCCAATGCAATCAAAAGATATTGTCATGTATGTCAGGCACTTTGATACTCGAAAACTCACTCATCAAAACCTATAGGTTACTTCCAATTGATGTAGAATCATGACCTTTGGCAAGAAGCAAAGTTTCACAAAACAAGTAAAATAAAAAAAAAATCTGAAATTATTAATTTGTAATTATATAACACCAAAAAATATTCTTTTGTCATTTGAAGCCGTTTATCCGTTTTTCTGTCTGTATGTTAAGATCCCTTTTTCTCTGGAGCGCCGGCCGAAGTGGCCGTGCGGTTAAAGGCGCTGCAGTCTGGAACCGCAAGACCGCTACGGTCGCAGGTTCGAATCCTGCCTCGGGCATGGATGTTTCTTGATGTCCTTAGGTTAGTCAGGTTTAACTAGTTCTAAGTTCTAGGGGACTAATGACCTCAGCAGTTGAGTCCCATAGTGCTCAGAGCCATTTGAACCATTTTTTTTTCTCTGGAGCGAGTTGGCGTATCAAGTACAAATTTATGTCAATATTGAAGTCTATGGTCCCTTAGCGATGTAAAAATTTTAAGCGTCTAAGTCAGTGCAATCAAAAAACACGGCCATTTATGTCACATATTTTGATACAAATCCACTCAGCAGAACCTATAGGATACATCCCGTTGACCTAGAATCATGAAATTTGGCAAGAAGCGCGATTTCATACTATGTGTTAAGTAAAAGAATCCGAAAATTGTTAAATTGTAACTACATCATATAAAATCATATTTTTTTGCTATTAGAATATGCAATGCATTCATTATCCTTCAAAATCATGACAGTCGAACATTATTGCATGCAAACATAAAATGTAAGCTGTTGTCATATTTCAGTAAATAAATAAAAATAAGTTATTAAATCTTCTATATGTACATATGTAAACTGAAGTCACCTGCCCGTTTCTTTTTGTATGTCTGGGCTAGTCTGAGGAACTGTTGCAGAGATTTTGATACGGTCTTGGAATTCCCTGGAGCGATATATTACCTGAATCTTTATCGAAAACAGGCAAAAATCGCTGAAACTCTCGATTCTCAATGTGGATGAATTATATATGTGGGGTGTTAGGAAATTCCCATTACAACATTCTGGGACGTGTAGAGGGGAATGAGTACATCATCATCATCATCATTTAAGACTGATTATGCCTTTCAGCGTTCAGTCTGGAGCATAGCCCCCCTTATAAAATTCCTCCATGATCCCCTATTCAGTGCTAACATTGGTGCCTCTTCAGATGTTAAACCTATTACTTCAAAATCATTCTTAACCGAATCCAGGTACCTTCTCCTTGGTCTGCCCCGACTCCTCCTACCGTCTACTGCTGAACCCATGAGTCTCTTGGGTAACCTTGCTTCTCCCATGCGTGTAACGTGACCCCACCATCTAAGCCTGTTCGCCCTGACTGCTACATCTATAGAGTTCATTCGTAGTTTTTCTTTGATTTCCTCATTGTGGACACCCTCCTGCCATTGTTCCCATCTACTAGTACCTGCAATCATCCTAGCTACTTTCATATCCGTAACCTCAACCTTGTTGATAAGGTAACCTGAATCCACCCAGCTTTCGCTCCCATACAACAAAGTTGGTCGAAAGATTGAACGGTGCACAGATAACTTAGTCTTGGTACTGACTTCCTTCTTGCAGAAGAGAGTAGATCGTAGCTGAGCGCTCACTGCATTAGCTTTGCTACACCTCGCTTCCAGTTCTTTCACTATGTTGCCATCCTGTGAGAATATGCATCCTAAGTACTTGAAACCGTCCACCTGTTCTAACTTTGTTCCTCCTATTTGGCACTCAGTCCGTTTATATTTCTTTCCCACTGACGTTACTTTCGTTTTGGAGATGTTAATCTTCATACCATAGTCCTTACATTTCTGATCTAGCTCTGAAATATTACTTTGCAAACTTTCAATCGAATCTGCCATCACAACTAAGTCATCCGCATATGCAAGACTGCTTATTTTGTGTTCACATATCTTAATCTCACCCAGCCAGTCTATTGTTTTCAACATATGATCCATAAATAATATGAACAACAGTGGAGACAGGTTGCAGCCTTGTCTTACCCCTGAAACTACTCTGAACCGTGAACTCAATTTACCGTCAACTCTAATTGCTGCCTGACTATCCATGTAAAGACCTTTAATTGCTTGCAAAAGTTTGCCTCCTATTCCATAATCTCGTAGAACAGACAATAACTTCCTCCTAGGAACCCGGTCATATGCCTTTTCTAGATCTATAAAGCATATATACAATTCCCTGTTCCACTCATAACACTTCTCCATTATTTGCCGTAAGCTAAAGATCTGGTCCTGACAACCTGTAAGAGGCCTAAACCCACACTGATTTTCATCCAATTGGTCCTCAACTAATACTCGCACTTTCCTTTCAACAATACGTGAGAAGATTTTACCCACGACGCTGATTAAAGGGACACCTCTGTAGTTGTTACAATCTTTTCTGTTTCCATGTTTAAAGATTGATGTGATTACTGCTTTTGTCCAGTCTGATGGAACCTGTCTTGACTCCCAGGCCATTTCAATTATCCTGTGTAGCCATTTAAGACCTGACATTCCACTGTATTTGATGAGTTCTGACTTAATTTCATCCACCCCAGCTGCTTTATTGCACTGCAATCTATTGACCATTTTCTCCACTTCCTCAAATGTGATCCTATTTCCATCATCATTCCTATCCCATTCTACCTCGAAATCTGAAACATTACTGATCGCATTTTCACCTACATTGAGCAACTCTTCAAAATATTCCCTCCATCTGCCCAAGGCATCCACAGGATTCACCAGCAGTTTTCCTGACCTGTCCAAAATATTTGTCATTTCCTTCTTACCTCCCTTTCGAAGACTGCTAATTACACTCCAGAATGGTTTTCCAGCAGCTTGACCCATAGTCTCCAACCTGTTTCCAAAGTCTTCCCAAGATTTCTTCTTGGATGCTGCAATTATCTGTTTGCCTTTGTTTCTTTCTTCAACATAACTTTCTCTGTCTACCTGAGTTCTAGTATGTAGCCATTTTTGATAGGCCTTCTTTTTCCTTTTACAGGCTGCCTTGACTGTGTCATTCCACCAAGCTGTTTGCTTCATCCTACTTTTACACACTACTGTTCCAAGACATTCTTTAGCCACTTCTAGTACTGTGTCCCTGTACCTTGTCCATTCCTTTTCCAATGACTGTAATTGACTACATTCAACTAACTGGTACCTTTCTGAGATCGCTGTTATGTACTTGTGCCTGATTTCCTAATCCTGAAGTTTCTCCACTCTTATCCTCTTACATATGGACCTGACCTCCTGCACTTTTGGCCTCATAATACCAATTTCACTGCAGATTAAATAGTGATCGGTCTCATCAAAGAATCCCCTGAATACACGTGTGTCCCTCACAGCCTTCCTGAATTCCTGATCTGTTATTATATAGTCAATGACAGATCTGGTTCCCCTGCCTTCCCAAGGATACCGGTGAATGTTCTAATGTTTAAAAAAGGAGTTTGTGATTACTGAGCCCATGCTGGCACAGAAAGCCAAGAGTTGTTTCCCGTTTCTGTTGGCCTCCATATCCTCTCCAAATTTACCCATAACCTTTTCATACCCTTCTGTTCGATTTCCAATCCCGGCGTTAAAATCACCCATGAGCAGAACACTGTCCTTGTCTTTTACTCTAACAACTACATCACTGAGTGCCTCATAAAAACTATCCATCTTATCTTGATCTGTCCCTTCACAATGCAAATATACTGACACAATCCTAATTTTCTTGCTAGACACTGTCAAATCTATCCACATCAGTCGTTCGTTTACATACCTTATTGCAACTACGCTGGGTTCCATTTCTTTCCTGATGTAAAGCCCTACACCCCATTGTGCTATTCCTGCTTTGACTCCTGACAGGTAGACCTTGTATTCTCCCACTTCCTCTTCTTTCTCACCCGTTACCCGAATGTCACTAACAGCTAAAACGTCCAGCCCCATCTTACATGCAGCCTCTGCCACCTCTACCTTCTTCCCAGAGTAGCCCCCATTGATATTAATAGCTCCCCATCTCATTACCATTGTTTGCCAAGTCGTATCTTAGGAGTCCCTGGTTTGTCAGTTAGAGGTGGGACTCCGTTACCTCCAAAGGTCCGAGGCATTTTGCTCTGATTGTTGCCAGCATCATATTTAAAGTACCAGGGAAGCAGGTTGCTAGCCTTACTTGCCCCGGGTCCCATTGA
This sequence comes from Schistocerca piceifrons, assembly GCF_021461385.2. Classification (NCBI taxonomy): domain Eukaryota; kingdom Metazoa; phylum Arthropoda; class Insecta; order Orthoptera; family Acrididae; genus Schistocerca; species Schistocerca piceifrons. The sequence continues at coordinate 1,018,663,876 of NC_060138.1, read as the reverse complement.
GTTTTACCCCTAACGGTTGAGGGACTAACCGGTGGATTTGGTAGTCTTTGCCGTCTGAGCACAAAGGTGACCACGACTCAGAATATGTCCGAGATGCCCAGCCTTATTCCAAAGTAACTGGTATCCCGACTGTCGGGACCACTTACTTGGCCACTCATACGTTGCCCGTGGTTCATGAACTAGGACATGACTACAGGAACCCACACCATGAACCACGGGAATGAGTACATAATATTTTGAATAGGAACCCATGTCCAGAAGCGGCATCCAACGACGCTACAGAGTGACGAAGTTATAGGCGCCGGTGCCTGTCAGTGTCTGTGCAGGATGATTGCGTGATAATGCTACAGACTTTCTAGGATGATGGAGAAGGATTAATGTATCAGTCTGAGGTAAGGGTCCGAGTTCCGGAAACGGAGTCGAAAGTTACAAGCAAAATCCGTTCTGATACCTCTGACAATGCAATACATGTGGTGGTCGGTTGTTGCCAAAAGTGTAGGTTAAGGAACTTTCAGAGGTGGTAAAATGGACCAAAACAAGAAAAAAGTCTAGCAAACAAGGCCTTTAAAATGCATACCGTAAAAGCTATGAGCATTTGTTCAATAGAGGAAATGTTGGTTAGTTGGTTTATTTGAGGAAAGGGACCAAACAGCGAGGTCATAGGTCCTATCGGATTAGGGAAGGATGGGGAAGGAAGTCGGCCGTGCCCTTTCAGAGGAACCATCCCGGCATTTGTCTGAAGTGATTTAGGGAAATCATGGAAAATTTAAATCAGGATGGCCGGACGCTGGTTTGAACCGCCGTCCTCCCGAATGTGAGTGTAGTGTGCCAACCACTGCGCCACTTCGTTCGGTGGAGGAGATGTGTTTTACAGTAGCGAAGATGAACAAGTGCTCAAGGACATTTTTTTTTTTCGTTTTCGTCCATACTACCACCAATGTCAGTGGTATCAGAACGGTTTTCGCTTATAACTTTTGACTCGTACGTTTCTGGCACAGGGACCCTTACCTCAGATTGATCCATTTATCTTTCTCCATCATCCAGAAAGTTAGAAACATTATCAGGAAATCGGCCTGTGTATACATAAATTTACAGGTGCCGGCGCCTATAACCCTGACATTCTGTAGCGTCACTGGATGACGTTTCCGGATGTTGGTCCCTATTTAGGATATTATGTACTCACTTCCCTCTACAAGTCCTAGAAATTTGTAACGGGAATTTCCGAACACCCTGTATATACACGATTAAGTTTGCAAGGAACCTCTGTGCGTGAGTCCTAATCGCACCTGGTCAATTTTACCCTAATGGCAGCTAAATTTTATTGGTTTCATTAAAGGCTCATATACGAATTGTAATACATATGAAGGCGCTACTGCTGTTGAAAAAGTCTCATACCTATGTCTTCTAAATCTATGAGAGGATAGAGAGGCTAATAACGATATAGCTAAGTCACTTTGAAACCACATTAATAATAATCTAAGAACCGAAACGCATCAAAGGAAAAAGAGTGGAATCCGGTTTGGAGCTGATCTCCATGAACTGTGGCTAACCGATCGTAAAAACAGCACTGCTCCGCATTTTCGTAGGCATTCACTGTTACGGTTACTGCTGACTTTAAATCAAAAGAAACTAGTAAACCACGAAAGACCAAATCCTGGCACTCGTTACCGATAAACGCGGCCAACGGGACTTGCCTACGCGAAACGACTGCCAAGAATTCGGAGGCAGTTCGCGGAGCATTATGCGCCCCCATTTTCACACGGCCAACGCTGTGAAGTGTAAACAGTGGCGTCGGCTCTGCTGGCAGTGGGGCGCTGTTATGTTAAATCTGGTCGAGCCAGCGGGCAAGGGCAAGGCCGCAGGGGGGGCCCTCAACTGCTCCGCACACACACCAGGCAGGGAACAAAGCCGCATGGAAACAGCATCGCGAAAGTGGCGAGGAATTCTCGGAAATTACAAGCTATGATTAACAATGGATAATTGTCAGTTGACTGCCTGGTGGCTAACCCAACTTGGTCTTGCGACCTAACGGGCTGCAGAGGATATTCCGTCCAGGAAAAGGCAGCCATAGGAAACTGAGTAAGGGAAGACAAAAATCGGAAGTTCTTCAACTCAGAAAAAAATTACAGATAGGCTGACTTTCCTAAACGTGGGCATAAACGACTGAAAGAAACACCAGCTCCTCCTTCCCCGCTCTCCAATGCACCCCCATTATACGTTTCCTGTGTTCACGATGGGAGGGCTAGGTGAAATTCTGATAATGCTGAGTGCACACTCCTGTTTTATACCGTGTAAATTACGGCGTTGTCTAGCTTTTTAAAAGTTTGTTGCTGTTATAGTTTCAAAATCACTTGCATGACACACGTACTTCTCACATTTTCAGATAAATGCTTTCCAGTTCCTGAGGGCACGTTTGTTCCGTCATTACAACTATAAGTAGGCTGTTACCAACATAAAAACCTAAACAGCCTACTTACACAACTATAAGAAAATGAGATTTTTTCTCACCAGACCTGTTTCGCTTTATTGAAATACAGCATCATCAGTGGTCTGTAATTAAAGATATATACAATTTGATTTGTTTGTTAACAATTTGTTGGTTTAAAACTGCGGTAATTGCTGCTTGCTTTTTTACGACATCAGGAAATGCCGCCTGCTAGCACGTTTTTGGCTTGTTTCTTCATTAGACACTCATACAAGAATCAGTGTAGGCGAAAAAACAAGCAGAAATGACCGTCAGTAAAACCAACAAATTGTTTACAAACTGATTTTTGATCTTAAAAACAAATCAAATTGTGATTATCTTTAACCAGAGCCACTGATGACGCTTTACTTCAATAAAGAGAAACGCGCCTGATGAAAAAAGACACGCATTTTTTGTAGCTGTAACGATGGAACAAAAATATTCTCAGGAATTTCAAAGTAACCACGGATAATATGGCCACACAAATGAACTAAATGCTTTTCAAGCGATGTTTATTCTCTGGATAGCAATTTCTTGGATTTCTGCTAGGGTGCTGTACTAATTACTGATCACAACATATTGTTATTACGATATATTTATACATTTTGTTGTTCTTATTTTTAAAATCCTAGGCGTCTGTATCTTGTTAAAAGTGGAGTTGACAAAAAATTGTAATTGTGTGCGTGTGTGTGTGTGTGTGTGGGGGGGGGGGGGGGGGGAGTGACTGGAAACAATCCACTTGGAACCTCCGCCCCTACCAGAACCGAAACCTGGATCCACACCCATCTCTGCTCTTAACAAGACGGAGCGCATTATAACTGGTTGCCTACGACCAGCTCCAGCAGATGAAATCTACAATCTTATAGGCATAGCATCCCCGGATGTTAGACAAAGAACAGCGGCAGATGTTGAGAAAAAAAAATACAGGTAAATGATTCCGCTTGCCGAATAGAACTGTGGCGAAACAAGGCAACTGGAAGTAATAACCAAAACCTAAAGGAAGAATCCGTTGCTTTTTTGCAAATACCCTACCAGACATGGAAGTCTTTGAACAGACTACGAACTAGAATGACACGATGCAAACAAAAATTGGAGCGATTGGAGGTGCAACCTACGCATTTGGAAAACTTCAAGATGTTGAACATCTCTTCGTCAGTGGTCTGAAACCTGCACGCTGCTGGTTTCAGCAAATGTTGTAGCCATCAGGACAGCCGAATTTTGGGCCACAAAATGAATTTGTCGTGTACTAGATGTGTTTTGAATTTGTAAATAACTGTACTGTACTGGATACGAAAATAATAATAATAATAATTTATCGATCAGATTACGCGAGCCACAGGTACTTGGTCTTAAAAGGTCAGTACACAGTTTATGGAACGGTGACTAGAAAATTTAGAAACGAAAGAATTATTACATTTTCAACTTTGCTTCCGCCATTTTGCAGTAGATGGCAGTAGGGGCAAATGGTGCTGCAGGTGGTAGGTCGTGTCCTGCAGTAAGCGCAGGCGTTTGTAAACATAACGCCATAAAAATATTAGTCGATTTTTACTTGCTTCGTAAAGCTATTCACGATTGAATATGGCAACTTACGAGCACAATTCTCGTCATTTGCTTTCGCATGAAGAATTCTGAGGCTCATAAAATGCTGTGCAAGCCCTATGGTGAGGCACCCACTAGTGAAAGAACGTGCAGAGAATGGTTTTAGCGTTTCAAGACAATTATTTTGACATTGAATAGCGGCATGGCGGTAGAAGAGAGAAGGGTTTCGAACCTCCTGAAACCGACGGGAACAATCAGAGGACTGCTTTTGAGCCGAGCACTCAAACACAAACGGCCACAATTAAGCAATACACATAAAAAGATGATTTTTCAGCATGATAGCGCTCGACCTCATGTCACTAAACAAGCCAAAACATACATGGAAACGCTGAAGTGAGAAGTTCCACCCCACCCGTCGTATTTTCCAGACATTGCTACCTCTGATTACCACCTTTTTCTATCAGTGGCACACGGCCTGACTGACGAGCACTTCCGGTCGTATGAACAAGTGCAAAATTGGATCGATCTCCTCAAAAGACGCCCAGTTATTTTGCCGGAGGATTCGTATGCTGCCCGAAAGATGAGAGAAAGTAGTGGCCAGCAATAGCCAGTACTTTGAATCATAAATTTTTAAAACCTTGAAATTAGAGAAAAAACGGTTGAAACAAAGTTGTAGATCTTATAACAAAACAGGAACAAATCTTGTAAGAGAGTAAACGAATAAGTAACGAATTACAGAAAGAAGTTCTCACCTACTGCGAGGAATTCCTATACAGAATACGAGTGAGCCATAATGAAACTTGGATTTGAATACTTGAGGTTTATCACTCTCTTTTTCAGTTGTGCGGGAAGCCCACTGTAATAAAGCCTGCTGAATGTACAATGTCTAAAGACGTATTATCCAAGTGCAAATTCTTTTTTCGTCTAGTGTTCAATGAATCAATGTTGTAGTTTTTTCTGAATAACTTCATATTGCCAACATGACGGAGTATATGAGTAGGGATAGCAGAGTCAGAATTCCAAGACACCTGAACAACACCCTTCACGAAGTTCGCGAACTGACGCCATGGGTCAGTGTAACCGTTTTTTTTTTTTTACTGAGAGAGTGAGTGAATGCACGAAGATGCGTCAAAATATAACACCGTACGAGATAACAGAGTGCGGCTCATCAAACCAAACAGTCCTTCATGTTTCAGGATCAGAGACGGTGGAGGTCACTTTCTTAGTGCACAAGTTCATGAGTGTGATACTTTCAAGAAAGTCTTCCATATGCTCACAGTTCTAAGAAATTAGAATGGTCGATTTCACTGACTGTCTGACCGGCATGGGACAGTAAAATTTCGCTTTTAGAAGAGTTGTGTGTCGGAAACTGTATGCATTGCTTTGCATATGAACATCTGAACTTAGTAGCCCCACTTTCGTAACCGAGGTATAAGCATCTAATGCACGGTGGAGTAGTTTCAAGTCCCGCTGATGGGAAATGTGTCACCGTAATTATTTGGCCTGCAAGAGTAGGAGAGGTGGCGTAGAGTTCTCCATCACCAAAATTTGTGTCTGTGTCCTGAACTGTCCGCGCGGGATAGCCCCTTGGTGTGAGCCGCCTTGTCACGGTCCGCGCGGCTCCTCCCGTCGAAGGTTCGAGTTCTCCCTCGGACATGGGTGTGTGTGTTGTCCTTAGCGTAAGTTAGTCTAAGTAATGTGTAAGCTTAGGGACCGATGACCTCAGCAGTTTGGTCCCATAAAATCTTACCACAAATCTCCAAAATTTTTTGTCCTGAGCTGAATTCTTAAACTCTTAGCAGCGTGACATGTCGTGATGATTGCATGTGATACTTGGATCCGTCGGATGAGGACGATAAGCTCGGCAAACCCCTTGGTGCTGTTCTAGAGGAGTTGGCTATATGCCAGCACCGTGTTCCACCCTGTCTCTTTCCTTGAACCACAACAACATAAACATAACTATAAACTCTTCACACACACACACACACACACACACACACACACACACACACACACAACACACACACATCACATCACAGTCATCTACACTGGACGGAAACACGTGATACACAACAAACACACTTCGCCAAGGAAAAGTGTCGTTGTCTTCGAGGGAGGAAAACCATTTCGCTTTGTTATTCGAACAACCATTCTGAGGCCTCCCAACAAACAATTCCATACTTCTTTATCTCTGTACCTACACTGTGCAAAAAATTTAAAGTGTGTATCGGATATGGTGGACTGTACCAAATTCTAAGGTTTAGACCCGCCCGTATAGCCACGAGCCTTAGTACGCCGCTTCCAGGATTCGTGAAAGCGCGCCGGCCCCGGATCGAATCTGCCCGGCAGGTTAACGTCGAGGGCCGGTCGTGCGCTAGCCAGCCTGGGCTTAATATTTAGGTGTATTCCCACACCACACTAGGAGAATGCTGGGCTGGTACCCACGTCGCTCCTCAGTTACACGATTCGCAAACGTTCTCACACATTCATACAGGGAACACTAAACGCAAATAGAAAAATAGGTACCAAACGTGTTATGATGGAAGAAGGAGCGAATGCTTTTATGCGTCTGTGCGTGGAGCTATTTATTTTAATTTATCGTCACGACTTTTACGAGGAAGATGTATGGGAGGATCTGAATACTCGTAGATTCCATGCTAAGGTCCTGTTTCCGGAATTATCTCGTGATATATTAGACTACACATTCATATAGGTAACACTAAACGCAAATAGAAAAACAGGTACCAAACGTGTTATGATGGAAGAAGGAGAGAATGCTTTTATGCCACTGTGCGTGGAGCTATTTATTTTAATTTATCATCACGACTTTTACGAGGAAGATGTATGGGAGGATCTGAATACTCGTAGATTTCAGGCTAAGGTCCTGTTTCCGGAATTATCTCGCGATGTATTAGACTACACATTCATATAGGTAACACTAAACGCAAATAGAAAAACAGGTACCAAACGTGTTATGATGGAAGAAGGAGAGAATGCTATTATCCCTCTGTGCGTGGAGCTATTTATTTTAATTTATCATCACGACTTTTACGAGGAAGATGTATGGGAGGATCTGAATACTCGTAGATTCCATGCTAAGGTCCTGTTTCCGGAATTATCTCGTGATATATTAGACTTGCTTCTTTGTGTGTCTGCCAGCTCGCAATCTGTAGCATTGCTGTTAAATTCTTACGCCAGTCATGCTATTCTGTGACCGTACATGTTGCTCTTCTTTCTATACGCTCCTTGATCCCTGTTAGTGCAGAATCATATGGATTACAGCCACATTCGCAGTAATCCAAAACTAAAACTAACTCCGTGATCAGGCCCAGAGGGCCGTATGACGCCAGCCGCGCCGTGTAATCCTTTGCCATATGGTGCGAAATGGATATATGGAGGGCCATCGGATTGGTGATCAGCACACCGTTCTCCCCGCCGTTGTTAGCTGCCTAAATCTTGGAGGCGGAGGCGCCACTTCTCATTCAAGCAGCTCCTCAATTGGCATCACGAGACAGTGAATGGATTCCGTTCCAATACAAGATGTAAAATTATTTTGTGAACACCTCTTTCTTATACAACTGCACTTCACCAGTATCCTTCCAGTGAACCGAAGCATGCCATTTACTGTGCCTACAGCGGAGTCTGTGCTGTCGTTACGCTCCATGAGGCTCCTATGTAATATTGCCAGCTGTCTCTGTCTCTTGGATGATTGCAGTTGTGAATCGTCAGCCGTGTAATCAAACTTCATTACATTCTTACGTTAAGTGAACTGCATTACTTTATATTACGTTGCAAAAGAAGCTAGTTTTCAAAAAAATGTGTCCAGCGTGAAATCTCCGTTCTGCAGCAAATTTCTAACTGACACTCTACAACTGTGTGCCACGCGAAGACTCAACCCTAGACCCTTTCGAAGGCAACGCTCTACCAAATGAGATAGTCAACTACACCTCGTAGCTACATTAAGCCGTGAGCAGGTCGCCTAGTTTATTAGAACATAGCTGCACATGCTGTACGCGTCGACAAATGGTTCAAACGGCTCTGAGCACTGTGGGACTTAACATCTGTGCTCATCAATCCCCTAGAACTTAGAACTACTTAAACCTAACTAACCTAAGGACATCACACACATCCATGCCCGAGGCAGGATTCGAACCTGAGACCGTAGCGGTCACGCGGTTCCAGACAAGCGCCTGGAACCGCACGGCCACACCGGCCGGCTACGCGTCGAGATTGGCATGTTTTTGTCCGTCAGTTACATCGTTAGACAAATCAAGCAGTATGATTCCATGACGTGCCGTGAAGCTATAACCTGAGGATTACGATAGCTAACTTGTGGAATATAATCGTAGTGGTTTGTATGATAAATGTACAGACGTGTAGTGATACGGTATTTGACTCGACGTGAGGATAGGTCCTCAGAACCTTTAGCATGGCCCTTCGCCTGAAGTGTGACGTTTTTGTTGGAGTGTTTTCCATTAGACATTATTTCCCGTTTAATACTGTCATGCTGAGTAAATCGTCATGCCCCGCTCCTCAAAATTCTTCTTTGGATCACTTCTTCCAGTTTTGCGGGATTTCTGTCTCGGTGAATCATAGTCAGTAACTGTTTTATATAAGCTGGTAGCGAAGTTGTTATAGAAGGGGTATAGCTCAGCTGCACAAGGCTAGGGGAAGTAGCTATCCAGGCATTCACCAAAAGTCACATTTGGAAAACTACTGGAAACATGTGTTTGGATATTAATACGGAGTTTCACTCCGATCGAATTGTAGTAAATGCAAGTTTTTCATAAGGCTTTGGATTTTTGCTAGAGTCATTCCACTGTCGTCAGGGGGAAATGATAGTCATCAACAAATGTGTTATAATTCCTTCCCCGAAGAAGACAGTTGAATTTGTTGCTGAATGTCTGAGGACACCTGTGCTCAAATAACTATATTTTGCGAATGCGTTTTGTGCATCGCAACTATTCAAAATAGCTGACGACTTTAAATTCTTCGCTGGCAACTAAGATGGCACACTGCCGAGAAGACGGTGCCGAAGATAGAAGCCTTCAGATGCGACGAGTACTTTTCTTAACAGTCCCGCATTGTTTTCCGGTCGCGCTTGCAGAAGTTGGAAGAACGCTTCGAAGAGACGAATGGCTGAACGTGTGCGCACGCAACAGCGGCGCGCGTCCCCGGATGGTACGAACAATTAGGATACAGTCGCGGCCGTGCCTGCTCGTATTCGTCACGGTTCTGCAGAAATAAGCGCGGAGCCATCGCGACACCAATCCATCCGCAGGAGATAAAACTGCGGAAGATAAGGGCGCCTCTAGTAAACCATTCATGTGATCATATCACTGTGGGCTCCTACTGTCACGCGACGATAATTTCCGGTCGATACTGAACCATGTTATCGCGCGTAGCACAGCTGCGCTTGCGGGTACTTGAAACACTTTAAATGAGACACAGCATAGTATGCTTTTGCGAGGGTGTTTCAGTTGAAGCCTTTAATTAGATTCTTTCTGACATTTCGTTAAATACGGGAGTGAGATAATAACGTCACAGCTCAACGTAATCACCATGTCATATAAAACATTCCCGCTCTTTGGAACTGTATAACTATTTCTTTAAAAAGAACGTTTTTATGTTACGTCAGTAGCCATTAAAGCAAAGCGTTTTTGACCCCTTCATCTCACCAGAAATCATTGCATCCCAGTGCTCCTTCCATCCATCCGAAGATGTGACAAATGGCTCTGAGTACTATGGGACCTAACTTCTTAGGTAATCAGTCCCCTAGAACTTAGAACTACTTAAACCTAACTAACCTAAGGACATCACACATATCCATGCCCGAGGCAGGATTCGAACCTGCGACCGTTGCGGTCGCACGGTTCCAGACTGTAGCACCTAGAACCGCTCGGCCACCCCGGCCGGCGAAGATGTGACTAACGGACAAAAGTTCTGGTGAATAGGGTCGATGTGGAAGGCTTATTTTTGGGTATGGTGTCGGGATTTGTCATGCAGAAAAAATACGTAAACATTATTCGACACTTTCACAGAAATTTTCGTGAAAATGTCATTTGTGTGTGTATTATAAGGAAATTAAATTAAAAAATTTAAAAACCTGCGTATGTCAAATGCGTCTGATGTGTGTAGTCTAACTACATTGTGTGGTGTCGCCGCCAGACACCACACTTGCTAGGTGGTAGCTTTAAATCGGCCGCGGTCCATTAGTACATGTCGGACCCGCGTGTGGCCGCTTTCAGTGATAGCAGACCGAGCGCCACCACACGGCAGGTCTAGAGAGACGTACTAGCACTCGCCCCAGTTGTACGGACGACGTAGCTAGCGATGCACACTGACGAAGCCTTGCTCATTTGCAGAGCAGATAGTTAGAATAGCCTTCAGCTAAGTCAATGGCTACCTTACATAGCTTGTATCTAAAGAGTCTCACTTGTCTCATCAAGAGCGATGTACCACAAGGATGGATTAAAGTTATGTATTCCAGAAGCTACGTACTTTTCTTTATAGCATTCATTACGTATCCTGTTACAGACCTATCTCTTGCCTGCGTGAACTAAACGCGTGCCTTTCGGCTTCCCCTCATTGCGTCTAGGCTGTCTTGTCTAGACACAACACATCGCACTCTCCATCTCATCAGCAACAACATACACGTCCATATTTGAGACATGCTCGTCAGCTAATTCATGAGTTACTCGAACACTCTTATGTTGCCTATATACGCGCGAGAACTACGGTGTCACTCTCTTTCTGCAGTTCTGTAATCTATGCATGTGTGCTCGATTTTGTAGAATTCTGGTTCTCTGGTCTCAAATAGCGCAGCGCTTTAATAAAGACGAGAAAGTATGGAACATTCAGTTTGATAGTGAATATTTTTTTTTTAATTTTAGAGATACGTACTTGGACTCATCATGAGGTTCAAATGGTTCAAATGGCTCTGAGCACTATGGGACTTAACATCTAAGGTCATCAGTTCCCTAGAACTTAGAACTACTTAAACCCAACTAACCTAAGGACATCACACACATTCATACCCGAGACAGGATTCGAACCTGCGACCGTAGCGGTCCCGCGGTTCCAGACTGAAGCACTTAGAACCGCTCGGCCACACCGGCCGGCGCTCAGCATGAGGTATAACAGGTTCACTCGTCTTTTGATAAAGCGTTAATTCACATGATTCGCGTAACTAAAGACGATAAATTTTATGAACATGTGCGGAATACGTAAAGTCAAAGATCTATTGTTGGCTTTACATATTATCTGCAGTGACATTTTTTCCTAAAAGAATAGCATGAAAATACAGTTCTCACTTATCAGTGTTTCATTATAGGAATTAACTGCTATGATACCATTCTCGTAGATTACGTATGAAGCAGTGGAACATTTTGGGCATAGTAACATGTAGTGTACCTCAATAATCATCATCATAAGGTGTACTGGCTATTGAAAGGTTAATGCACCGTTGCGGCCTCCCTCTAGTCACTTTCCAGGTCAACTGCTTTATAGTCTGGTCTCTTCCTCTTTTCGCCAACAGCTTTGCCGAAAGGTAACACCAGTTCCCGTCAGACTACCGATGTTAAGTACTGTCCGGCTTGGCTAGTACGTGGGTGGATGATCCTCCGGTCTGCCGAGCGTTGTTGGCAAGCGAGTTGCACTCAGCCCTTGTGAGACACATTGGGGAGCTGCTTGGTTGAGAAGCAGAGTCTCCGGTCACGAAAACTCACAACGGCCGGGAGTGACACCCATGGGATGAGGATGACACGGCGGCCGGTCAGTGCCGTTAGGGACTTCAGAGACCTGTTCGGATGGAGTTTAGTAGTTTACTCTTCCTCTTTTCACTTCATCCAACATTTTTGTTGTTCTTCTTTGTTTTCTTCTATCTTTCTACTATACCTTCGTTAGCTTTTGTCAGAATCCCTTTTCGTTTCCGTATACGTTACACCCAGTTTGCTTTCCTTTTCAGCCAAATTTAGGAGTCCTTTCTTCCTTTACGCTCTCCATTACTTCACTTTCTTCACCTGTTCTCATCCAGACCCACTCTATAGTGCTTCAGTTTTGGCCCTTTCTCTTTTCGTCAATGTCCAGCTTTCACAGTCATACAAAAAAGCAATCAACTTTTTACTTAATTCCAGCCACATTTTGCTGCATAACAAGCGTTTATTTTCTTCGAAAACTTGCTTTGTCATTGAATTTATCGATCTTATTTCGTCCTGTTTCAGCTTGCTTCCAAAAGATCTGTTCTGTGCAACCTGTTCAGTTTGACTTTGTATTGTTTTTACCTTCATAGCTTCGTTGTCATGTACTCTTAGCACTTAAGTTTTCTCTCAATCCTTCAAGTCTGGATTGTATCCCTTGAGAGATTATTTTATCTGAGTAGTACCATGGCATCAAAAAATCCTTCTGTACTTCTAGCATCATCATTTTCAAGTTTTCTGTATGCTCGGTGAACGGAGTTGGTGAGAAAGAATAGCCTTGTCTCACTCTTCCAAATATCAAACCATTCTGTCACATTATTTCTTAGCTTCATAGCTGCTTACTGCCAACTCCTGTCCTACCAGTTCACCTTCTTCCAGTTTAAAATTTCAAGATTCCACCATTTCACTCGGTCAAAGCTCTGTTATAGATGTAAGAAGCACAAACTCATTCCATATCCTCTCTATATAGCTTTCACGAATCGTTCTGATCATTCCTACAGCGTATCTTACACTTCTCCCTTTTCTTTTAAATGAATGTTCTCTCCTATTGTGGCCGTGCGGTTCTAGGCGCTACAGTTTGGAACCGCGCGACCGCTACGGTCGCAGGTTCGAATCCTTCCTCGGGCATGGATGTTTGTGATGTCCTTAGGTTAGTTAGGTTTAAGTAGTTCTAAGTTATAGGGGACTGATGACCTCAGCAGTTAAGTCCCATAGTGCTCAGAGCCATTTGAACCATTTGAACCTCTCCTATTATACATACCAATCTACGACTCAATTCCCTCAACATAATTTTGGCGGCATTGGAGCAACACTTACATCAATAAGTGTATTTCATGGTATCTGATTTTTAGGGGTTGGAAGCATTACTGTCTTGACAAAGTCTTCTGGTCACGTACCACTTTTTTCTATCACACTGCAGAAAGCTGTCATTTCCGCTGTGCCATTTTCACCCATATACCGAAACAATTCCGTAGGAACACCATCCAATCCAGCAGATTTATCTCTCTTCATTTTCTTTATCACATTTTCTACTTTAGGGGGTCAGAATTGAAGTTTCTTCTTCCTCTGCTTCTATCTCAATCTCAACTTTAATTTCAATGGTTTCTCCTTTGCTCTCCGTAAGTCGTCCATATACTCTTTCAGCCTCTTGCTTACTTGGTCCTTTTGTGGCAGTATCTTACCATTTATAAAATAGCTCATATGTCGTTTCCTCTGTAGGTCTTCTGCATCATCACATTCGTCTTTTAATCACTGTCACCTCATTTTTTCTGTCTCTCTTCTCAACTGATTATTTAATCTACTGTACACTGACTATTTTCGTGTCCTTTGTTTTTAAATTTTCTTCTTTCTTCTGTTTTATTTATAACCTCCGTAATGCAATTAATCTACGTTAATATCTATATGCCTAGCTATTTCTTTCAGAATACAGGTCGGCAATTTTCGACATTGTCTTTCATGTTTGTGGCGTTTTCTCGCTCACTTGACTTCCTCGTAAAGCAGTTACCACTGAAGTATTTTCACGTTACTGATATATCTGCTACAGATTTCTGTTCGGTTCTTGTGCATACTATATCAGGTTCTTCCCTTAGTATTGCGTTTGCCTCTTGATGTTACACTCCTATAGCATGCTATAACTTGTCAGTTAACCTTCAGATATTGAATATAGCTGTTACTTACTTTCAATACTCTTTCATGAACACTGTTAATTCAAAAGGTTCAAATGGCTCTGAGCACTATGGGACTTAACTTCTCAGGTCATCAGTCCCCTAGAACTTAGAACTACTTAAACGTAACTAACCTAAGGACATCACACACATCCATGCCCGAGGCAGGATTCGAACCTACGACCGTAGCGGTCGCGCGGTCCCAGACTGTAGCGCCTAGAACCACTCGGCACTATTAATTCTTTTCAAAATTCTTGCTCGTGTTTTTTTTTCACTCCTGTCCAGTTGTCTTATAAATATGCTTTGTACGACATTATTATCCATGAACTAAATGTAGTTTGCTCTAATTGCTTTCTATTTCTTTTCTTTTTTTCTGTTTCAAACAGTGACAAAATGTTAAACACGAAGAGAGTAGGCAGACAAAGTATTTAGGATACTGTCGTGTTGAGGGCAGCGGTGGTGGTGAGAATGTTTTCCCTGATTTCTTTGCAGAGCGTAACATTACATTCGGTCTTTATGGCGTGTATTCTTGAATGTTTGTAATGTCAACTCTACTCGAAGACACATTCATATCCTTCAGGCTAGCACGCTGAAAGTTTTAATGTCACTACGCTACACGCTACTGCTCAGTGATAATTTTCATTCCTGTCGAAGCCATATGCGAGTTTTTTTACAAGCCATATGCGAGTTTTTTTTACAACTCATTTACTTCAGTTTTATCAAATTATGATTCATCGGTTTCTGTTTACCTTATTTGAGACGACTGATATGAGGTACACGAACTTATAAACGGTGATAATACGCCTCTTGTGTGTTCGAAGATAGCCGGCCGCTGTGGTGGAGCAGTTCTAGGCGCTTCAGTCTGGAACCGCGCTGCTGCTACGGTCGCAGGTTCGAATCCCACCTCGGGCATGGATGTGTGATGTCCTTAGGTTAGTTAAGTTTAAGAAGTTCTAAGTCTAGGGGACTGATGACCTCAGATGTTAAGTCCCATAGTGCTTAGAGCCATTTGAACCATTTTGTTCGAAGATAAATATTTGTCCCAGGAAATAAACAATTTCGTAACACATGAGATACACATATCGTTCGTCAATCTTGTGTGTGTGTGTGTGTGTGTGTGTGTGTGTGTGTGTGTGTTAGTAGTGCCCGTGGTCCCTGTTTGAATATCTCATAGGAAATCGTAGCCTTCTGGCTCTGCTGCCAGCGGAATGGCACTGTAACCAGTGCAGAGCAGTGAGTCTCGGTTGCAGTGGTTGCCGCTGCTAAGCAGGAAGCGACTCATTAATGCGGCAGTCAGTGGCATGCCTGCCAGCGCCCCCTCCCGCCCTCACGTAAACGTCGTGCCACACCCACGTTTCCGGACTGACACCGTTGTGCAGCCCGTAAACCACACACCATTATCCTACGCCGAAACTCACTTCGGTGAGTCTTTAAGTTTCATCCATTCCACAACTCAAGCGGTTGCGGCCGTGACAGCACTGAGGTGACGTCATGGGATACCTCCGAATATCGTGTCGGACCTCCCTTTGCCCGGTGTAGAGCAGCAACGCGACGTAGCATGACTCAAAATGTCGTTGGAAATCCCCTGGAGAAGTATTGACTCGTGCTACATCTACAGCCGTCCGTAATTGCGAAAGTGTTGCCGGTGCTAGATTCAGTGTGGGAACTGACCCCTCGATTATGTCCTGTACTTGTTTGTGCGATTCATGTTGGGGATGTGAGTGGCCAGATAATTCGATTGAATTGTCCAGAATGTTCCTCAAACCAATCGCGAATAACTGTGGCCTAGTTACTTGGCACATTGTCATCCATAACCATTCTGTCATTGAATGGCTGCAATTGGTCTTCAAATGGCCGAATATAACTAAACTACTGGCCATTAAAATTGCTACACCACGAAGATGACGTGCTACAGACGCGAAATTTAACCGACAGGAAGAAGATGCTGTGATATGCAAATTATTAGCTTTTCAGAGCATTCACACAAGGTTGGCGCCGGTGGCGACACCTACAAACTACTGACATGAGGAAAGTTTCCAACCGATTTCTCACACACAAACAGCAGCTGACCGGCGTTGTCTGGTGAAACGTTGTTGTGATGCCTCGTGTAAGGAGGAGAAATGCGTACCATCACGTTTCCGACTTTTATGAAGGTCGGATTGTAGCCTACCGCGATTGCAGTTTATCGTATCGCGACATTGCTGCTCGCGTTGGTCGAGATCCAACGACTGTTAGCAGAATATGGAATCGATGGGTTCGGGAGGGTAATACGTAACGCCGTGCTGGATCCCAACGGCCTCGTATCACTAGCAGTCGAGATGACAGGTATCTTATCCGCATGGCTGTAACGGATCGTGCAGCCACGTCTCGATACCTGAGTCAACAGATTGGGACGTTTGCGAGACAACCATCTGCACGAACAGATCGACGACGTTTGCAGCAGCATGTTTGGCGACATCGCGGTGAACGCACATTGGTAGCGTGTATTCGTCACCGCCGTACTGACGTATCACCCGGCTTGATGGTATGGGATGCCATTGGTTACACATCTCGGTCACATCTTGTTCGCATTGACGGCACTTTGAACAGTGGATGTTAAATTTCAGACGTGTTACGACCTGTGACTCTATCCTTCATTCGATCCCTGCGAAACCCTACATTTCAGCAGAATAATGCACGACCGCATGTTGCAGGTCCTATACGGGCCTTTCTGGATACAGAAAATGTTCGGCTGCTGCCCTGGCCAGCACATTCTCCATATCTCTCACAAATTGAAAATGTCTGGTCAATGGTGGACGAGCAACTGGCTCGTCACAATACGCCAGTCACTACTCTTGATGAACTGTGGTATCGTGTTGAAACTGAATGGGCAGCTGTACCTGTACACGCCATCCAAGCTCTGTTTGACTCAATGCCCAGGCGTATCAATGGTCGTTATTACGGCCAGAGGTGGTTGTTCTGGGTACTGATTTCTCAGGATCTATGCACCCAAATTGCGTGAAAATGTAATCACATGTCAGTTCTAGTATAATATATTTGTCCAAGGAATACCCTTTTATCATATACATTTCTTCTTGGTGTAGCAATTTTAATGGCCAGTAGCGTATTTTCAGGCAATGATAGGTTCAGTTGGACCAGAAGACCGAGTGCATTCCATGTAAACACGACCCACAACACTATGAAGCCACTACCAGCTTGCACAGTGCCTTCTTGACAACCAAGATCCATGGCTTCGTGAGGTCTGTGCCGCACTCGAACCCTACTATCAGCCCTTAACAACTGAAATTGGAACTCATCTGACCGGGTCACGATTTTCCAGTCGTCTAGGGTCCAATCGATATGATCACGCTCCCACGAGAGCCGCTGCACGCGATATCACGTTATTAGCAAAAGCATTCGCGTACGTCGTTTGCTGCCATAGTTCATTAACGTCAGATTTCGCCGCATTGTCCTAACAGATACATTCGTCAACACACGTTCGTCGCACGTCACACGTTGATTTTTGCGGTTTTTCATGCAGTGCTGCTTCTCCGTTAGCACTGACAACTCTATGCAAACGCCGCTGCTCCCGGTCGTTAAGTGAAGGCCGTCGGCCACTGCGTTGTCCGTGGTGAGAGGTAAAGCCTGAAATTTGGTATTCTCGGCGCACTCTTGACACCGTGGATCGCGGAATACTGAATTCCCTGACGATTTCCGAAATGGAATGTCCCATGCATCCAGCTCCAACTACCTTTCCGTGTTCAAAGTTTGTTGATTACCGTCGGGTGGCCATAATCACGTTGGAAACTTTTTCACTTGACTCAAGTACAAATGACAGCTCCGCCAAAGCACCGTCCTTTTGTAGCTTGTTTACATGATAGTACCGCTATCTGTATATGTAGATATCGCTATCCAATTACTTTTGTCACCTCAGAGTATATCTAGCGATTCAGTGATGAATAAGACACCTATTATACAAGATTTTTTTCTTAATGTTCCATATTCTACGTTTTTTACCACAGTATTATTTTATAAGTCCTGTTCTGTCGCTCAAATACGTTTATTTCGATGCATCATTCATAATAACCATTTGAAAATGGCTCTACAGCTGAATCTTGAGTAATTAAGATAATAATAATAATAAAGGGATTTTTAATCCAGCCAATACCGGTCAGTGGCAGAATTTTGTCAATCAGACAAGGATATGTTACTCGATAAAAGTATGAGCCTCCGTGCGTATGTGTGTCATCACCATTAAGGATTGTCATTGAGGTCCTGAAATATCCTGTATTTGCATTTCTGTTTGAGAAAAAAGTCTTCAGGAATATGGTTGTCTGCAATCCTTGTTAAGACCATAATCTGAAGTTGTGTAAAGATCACTATGTACTTAGATAGAAGGAAGGAGAGATGCTGAAAGGGGAGGGGGGGGGGGGGAGAGGGCGCTGCAAACTCTCTATTCCAATGAAAGCAGATTTAGACTCTACAAAAAGCCCGAAGAAACATAAGGAATATTTTAGAGCATATGTGACTTTTGCAATGAGCAGCTACTGCGTAAAATGTGTGGTCACAGAACTGTACTGTTAATAATCAACTGAATTTAATATTAGGCATGCCAGAAAATTAGACGAAAATAAATTATAATATCACATAAAAATTGAAAAGGTTTAATATTCGGTAAAAATAAAAAAAATACCAATAAACTACTCGAATTGTATACAGAAAAGGAAGTAAACTTGAATATAAATTCAGAAAAAGTCTGAGAAGAGTATTCTCCAAGTTGAACGACGTCAGTTTTGAGTCGCGCCCTTATTCGAGTGCTGTTCCCGATTCTTGCATTTTCGTTTTTTCACGTCGCTGTCCTCCACCTACTTGTTTCTAACCTACGTTATTGCTATTTTCACTGTTGCTTCCTTGACAAATAATTCAGCCTCAGAGTTGTAACTGTTGAGTACTTGCTGGCTTGAGGACTCATAGTGTTTTACGTGAACTATGAATGTCTGTCTGTATCAGAATGTGAGAACGAGAAGGACAACAGCACGCTACACTCACCGCCAATCATAGTATAATGAATCTGTACAATGGTAGTAACACAACGCCACAAATAATTATTTTACACACTTTGGCAGTTGTTTAGCGACGACTGTTTCCGATATCCACCTATAAATACTGGATCAGAGGCAGGGACCGAATTTTAACTGTCACAGTAAAAAGTGATTTATCCTTACCGTTTTTCAGTTGTTTAGCTTCAGCGAAATTCTCTTAAATTCAAAGGGAGCTTGAATATCAGTTGAATGATTTCTGTTTCCTGCATTGCCATCGTAGACTGCAAAGATGGCATGCTGCTTATCTGTTTGCCATAAATGATCGTTGTATACGACGGTGTACTAGAGGACGTAAATTTATACTGACAGGCTAATAAATAATAGTTATTCGACAGTCGCATATGAGATGTTTTCCACTGCTGCAGCTTGATCATCAGGTGACTGGATTCGTCGTTTTCTTTACCATTGTACACTGAAGTTGAAACAAATCTGAGGGTGAGTAAACTTGTCTGGACATCTTCAACTTTTTTGTGGTCCTGTCCTCAGTTGCGCGTAATACTACGGTATATTGATAATTTTCGCTTATGGACCGTCTAACAGCAACTGAATAAAACACAATTTTAGTGCCATACGCGTTTCGCCTTTTTCTGCAAGGCATCATCAGTGGCCTGGAATATGTACATATGTTAGCTATTTTATTTACATTTTTGTCACTGTGCCTATAGGTTATAAACAGTTCTGGTGGTTGGTATTTCCTATTAAGTAGTAATGTTTTGAACTGTACTTACAAGTTGCGCAGACAGTTTCTTACATATTATGCTCCTGTTGAATTTTGGTGTTCTTCCTATGAGCGCCAATTTGCTGTTTTTTCCGCATTCCACAGCACTATGCACTGAACGCTTGTTTTAATGCAATGTTTTGGTTTCTGTTGCCGATCGTCAAATGTTTTTGCCAAAGATCGAATATTACTGCCAAACTTATGAGTGTAACTATTGAAGTATTTGTGGTCTGTTCGTGTGTGTGTGTGTGTGTGTGTGTGTGTGTGTGTGTGTTTTGGTGTGATATATATTTTTTTGTGCTCTGTGTGTGTGTGTGTGTGTGTCTGTATTTTGGTGTTATGTAATTTTGGACTTGTTCCCTTTCTCCACTTTCTCTTTTTTCTTTTGTCTTCATTTCCCCAGGCTTGTGTTTATATTCCACAACGATAATATCACTTAAATCGGGCTTGCACTCTTCGACACCAAATCCACAACTATCACAAGTTTGCTACTGTAACTCAAAGGCTTCCGGTAGTTTCCCCACTCTGGGTGCAGCTGACAAGTAACAGGTGAGCACGAGGACGGTCATCTTTAGGAACAGACGGGGAATCCCAGAGAAGGCGTAGTTGCGGTAATTCTTTACTTCATCATTGGTAGATGCTACCTCTCGTTGACACTAAGAGAATTAAGAAACAGCAATGGGACGAACCAACCTGTTTTATAATCTTATTAACCAGTTTTTCACTTGTTTATTTGACTGAGTTATATTCGCTTAAAAAAAGTACAGGTAACCGATAAACGGGGAAAGAAAATGGGCAAATATTCTAGTCGCAGTATGAATGGTTATAAAAATCGCAGTTTCTAATTAAAAAGTTTTAACTGGTAAAATTTCCATTGGTTTCAAATACTGGATTATTAAACACAAAGTAAAGCAAGCAGTGCTTGTTTAATGACAATCTTGAGTACCAGTAATGTGACACTAGAAGTGGAACAGCATTATGAAGCTAATAGCGTTGTGCCGCCTGGCGTCCATGTACGTAGACTAGCCTATTAGACGGTACTCGGTGCATGCATTCTTTTAGTCGTTCATAGAACAGTCAGTTTAAAAGTGAACTGCCATGTGCAACCTTATGTTGGTGGTGTATCAATAATATTGCTGACCTGAAAACACTGACCTCAATTATAATCTGGTGACTGACTGATGTTGCAACTTTGGACATGTTCCAACACCCAATATGATTCAAAATTTATCGTAAAATGGCTGTCTGACTGATATTTTTCAACTGACTATCCTTTGAGAGACTTTGGCCCACCATGAGACTTGGGCCCCGGGGATTTTGCCTCCTTATCCCCCCTCCCCCCAGCCCCTCGTAGGGCCTGGCTGGTATCAGATAGAGGAGATCGAAGTTACATATTTTAGAAATATTTAAAAATCCACAGTTCAAATTAAGCTTGTTGCTATGCGTTATAACACAAGATCATACAAAGGTTATTTCTTATTCTAGTACCTGCGCTTTCGTCACGACAGAAAGCTTCAGATTATTCTTAGATCTCATTTACTAAAGCACAAAGTAAAGCTGTAAAACTATTGGCGAATAATAAAAGTTTGAAATAGCGAGATTAAAACTGTGCAGATTGTATTACAAAAACCACTTCCATGGAATACGTCCTCTCCCAGAGAAGAAAATGTCTTCATATGCCTCCGTGAATATATAGGTTGTACTGATCTTTCCAGCGGCTGCTATTCCAGAAAATTACCTTCAAATTCTCCTCTCTAACTCCAAATAGTAGTTCGGTGATGCACATTATACGTACGGTCTCGTTGGTTACGATCTGTCATCACGATAAAGAAGGGAACGTGACACTTCGCGTCGGCTGTATAATTCGTTATAGCAATAAAGAAAAATAGAAAATTATTCACTATTGGCCACCTGTTGTTCAAATTAATATCAAATGTTGCACTTCAGGGTTTAGATTACACGTCTCTTCCCTGTCGTAAGCCAATTATTGATGTCAAATCTGAATCCAGCAACCACTATTAAGGATCGCAATGGAATGTCATTACTTGAGGCAAAAATAAAAAGTGACTAAAAGCCTATAGCGTTAGTGGTCTGCTCAAAAAAGAATTTATTTATTCCTTCTCATTCACCAGTCACGACAGGACAATAGGTGCGCTGAGGGCCGTGCTATCGCGCGCATCCCGCAAGAAAATGTAGGACAGTACATTACAGGAGCCATATATGTCTGACACAGGTGCCAAGCAGACATTTTGCAGCAGAAGTCGTAAGGCTAGTTAGAGATCACAGAAGAATTCTTGTTTATGTGCCAGCATCAGCGAGTGAACTGAGCAATAGGTTTGGGAATCTAAGTACCCGAACATTCTTTTACAACTACATCTATACTCCGCAAGTCACGTTAGTGTGTGGTGGAGGGTACTTTGTGTACCAGTGTCACTTCGCCCTTTTCTTTTCTCGAGTAGCGAATGATCTGCCGGCAGAACGATTGTTGGTAAGCGCTCAAATATCTCCAGTTTTGTCTTCATGGTCTTTTCGCGACATATACGTAGGAAAAAGCAATATATTGGCTGACTCTTCTAGGAACGTAAGACTGCGTCATTCTTGTGTTTAAATAATTTTTGGTACACCAACAGGTAGACCACACCGTTATGCAGAACGCCTCTCTTGCAGTGTCTACCAATGGATTTGGCTGAGTATCTCTGTGACGCTTTCGCTTTTAATAAATGAACCGTAAAGAAACGCGCTGTTTTTCTTGGATCTCCTGTATTTCCTCTATCAATTCTGATATGAAACCCAGACTGACGAGCAATATTCAAGTATTGGTAGAACAACTGTTTTGTTAATCGGCTACATTCTCTCAGGATTCTTCAAATAAATCTGTCTGGCTTCTGCCTCACCTGCGATTAATTTTATGCGGTCGTTCCACTTCAGATTGCTCCGTACACATAGTCTTAGAGATTTCATGGGTGTAACTGCTTCCGGTGATTGTTCTGAAATCACGTAATCATACAACAAAGCGTCTTTCTCTTTGTTTTCGAGATACGCTACATTTATTTACGCCGAAGGTCAATTGTCACTCCAAGCACCAAGCGTCCAGTCTTCCTGCAGTTCTCTACAATTTTCTAGTGCTGCGACTTCTCTGCATTCAACATAATCATCCGTGAAACCTCTCATGGGACTTCCGACGCTACACTTCTAAGTCTGAAGATTCCCTCCGTTGAGAATGACATGCTGTGTTCTATTTGCTGGTAACCCTTGAATCCATTCACTTAACTGAGGTGATATTTCGTATGCTCCTACATTTCCTAACGAAAAAGTGAAACTAAAAATCCATCTAGCATATACACTACTGGCCATTAAAATTGCTTCACCAAGAAGAAATGCAGGAGATAAAAGGGTATTCATTGGACAAATATATTATACTAGAACTGACATGTGATTATATTTTCACGCAGTTTGGGTGCATAGATCCTGAGAAATCAGTACCCAGAACAACCACCTCTGGCCGTAATAATGGCCTTGATACGCCTGGGCATTGAGTCAAACAGCTTCGGTGGCGTGTACAGGTGCAGCTGCCAATGCAAATTCAACACGATGCCACAGTCCATCTAGATGTGCTGGCCAAGGCAGCACTCGAACATTTTCTGTATCCAGAAAGGCCCGTACAGGACCTGCAACATGCGATCGTGCATTATTCTGCTGAAATGTAGGGTTTCGCAGGGATCGAATGAAGGGTAGAGCCACGGGTCGTAACACATCTGAAATGTAACGTCCACTGTTCAAAGTGCCGTCAATCCGAACAAGAGGTGACAGACGTGTAACCAATGGCACCCCATACCATCACACCGGGTGATACGCCAGTATGGCGATAACGAATACACGCTTCTGATTTGCGTTCACCGTGATGTCGCCAAACACGGATGCGACCACCATGATGCTGTAAGCAGAACCTGGATTCATCCGAAAAAATCATGTTTTGCCATTCGTGCACCCGGGTTCATCGTTGAGTACACCATCGCAAACGCTCCTGTCCGTGATGCAGCGTCAAGGATAACCGCAGCCATGGGCTCCGAGCTGATAGTCGATGCTGCTGCAAACGTCGTCGAACTGTTCTGCAGATAGTGGTTGTCTTGCAAACGTCCCCATCTCAATCTGCTCTCGGTCAAACTCAGATCGCAGCATAGAGAACGGTGATGGGTCAATCGCACTCGATTTATCTCTGTTTCATGCTTCATTCGCCAACGAAGCGCGAGAAGGTGTCTGCATGTTTTTGTGTGTGCACCGTAATCGTACTTAACTTCTTATGATTAATAAACGAGAGATACCACGGAATGAGTAGGAGCCTTCTACAACCCGTGTAGGCTGTTCGGCGTATTTACTGAATCCATTACGGGAAAGGGGCTTTCGAAGATCCTGATGCAAGGTCTCTTCGCGTCTGGTGAGACTTTCACGCTCTATTTTTTTATTTTTTTATTTTGCAGATCCGGATTGATCACATAAATTATTACATTTCAGTATGACCGGTTTCGGCTACTGCCATCTTCAGATAACAAAATATTCTGAAGTAGTATCAACGTCAAACTAAACATGTAGGTACATAGTATGTGCTCATTTTCAGACTTTATTTCTTCAATTGATAACTTTCACACTCACTGAATCTACTGGGTTTAGTCTAATAGCACACCTTAGTCGATTTCATTCTGAAACCGGGAAGGCGGGGATGGCAAACACTAGAACAAAATCCTTTCCTCATAGGGGGAATAGATGAAGTGTGTATTCAAAGAGCAAAGTGTGTAGGCGACATTTCCTTTGTATACGCGCCTTTCTACAGACACCTTTCTTTGAAGTGTCTTTTTTTTTCATATAAAGGCATACCTTGGAATCGTGCTTAGAAACATTGAGGGGACGTGTGTCGGAAGAATGGCCAGTCGATGTAATTGGAGACGGAGCAGAAGCTCGCATTGGGAAAGGACGAGTCAAGAATTTGGTCGTGGTCTCTTTTGAAGGAGCTGCTTCGAGTTGGTCTAATGTGATTTAGGAAAGTTGCAGATAATTTAAATACGGATGGGCACAAAAGATGCTAAGGTTGCTTATCCGGATATGAATCCAGTGCCTTAATCACCGCTCCATGTCACTCTGTCAGAGTTCTAGGTGCTGGAAACGATACCTGTTTCGAGATTGTCGTGTTTTACACGACCGACCATGAGCAGCACAGACTGGACTCAATACTGCTGGTGCCAGCCAGCTGAGACGATCGCGCCTTCCGCTGTTAACCGCAAGCAGAAGTTGAAATAGCGCCTGCAACGATTCGAAGAAGTCGCCAAGGTTTTGTGTCTGTGCTTGCTTAACATCACGTTTAATGTGAGAGGGCGAGGAGAGGGGACAGGAGTAGTCTGAGCTCAGCAAGAAATTAAACTACCGGGAAAAGGTGTTGGGGAAGTGCAGGTACTGCGCGTTTCGAAACCACGTGTTAGATGCAGCATTGTCGGTGCTCATCTCGTAACTAGAAACTCACTGTGAACGGAAACGGCGTTGTTTATCACGTCTGTGCGAACTCACTGGTTTAATGAGGTTGCTATCTCCAGCGCCCTCCATTTATGTCGAGATTTTAACCTGCAATTCGCAGTTAAATGGTTAGCAAAGGGCTCGTCGAACATTCTTCAAGATAGTTCACTACCGTTCCACTTTCGAACAGCGCGCGGGAAAAAAGCACTCAAATCATTCAGTACGAGCTCTCATTTCTCTTGTTTTATTATGATTTCTTCCTATGTGGGCGGACCCCAACGAAATACTCGTATTTTCATACTCTGAGGAGAAAGCTGATGATTGGCATTTCATGAGTTTTCGTCGGGTAATCTTGCTTTTAGAGTTTTCATGACTGCCCTAAATTGCTTAACGCAAATGGTTCTGTTAACCAGTTGAAAGCCAATGTGATCCATATTCTTTTACAGCTGAACTGGGCCGGCTGGAGTGACCGTGCGGTTCTAGGCGCTGCAGTCTGGAACCGCGCGACCGCTACGGTCGCAGGTTCGAATCCTGCCTCGGGCATGGATGTGTGTGATGTCCTTAGGTTAGTTAGGTTTAATTAGTTCTAAGTTCTAGGCGACTGATGGTCTCAGAAGTTAAGTCGCATAGTGCTCAGTCATTTGAACTATTTTTGAGCTGAGCTGGCACTTCGTTTCTGCTGACCTTCAGACTTGGAATTTTAGCTCTCTAGTGCGATAAAACTTCCACTGAAGCTTCTCAGCTCTAGTACAGCGGTCGAAACCTTCACATTCTTTATTTATAGAACTCTAGCTGGTTACCCATTGTTGATCAGCTATTTATTTCCTTTGTTCTGTCTATTAGTCAGGACTAAGAGTGAAATGTATTTGTAGAGTGAATTGAAATAATATAATTTTTTATAAATATAATTATAGTGTGTAAACTGTAAAGTAAAATATTTCGTAAACTCACTGAAATACAAGTTTGATTATCAACATTATTTTTAGTTTTTCCTCCAGCAACGTGAATGGATAAATCAGTGGTTCAACCCACTTTTGAGTAAGTGACATTAAACTGTCCATGGAGAAACATAGAAGATCGCTTCACAATATTTCGTACATTGCCACAGTGGCTTGTTAATCGTATGTAAGGATACTCACTGGAACCTGCAGTCCCTAACCTGTTATGATGGTCCGTCCAACTAGATTGCCGAGCTTCCTTTTGACGTCCAGCCTGTGCCATCGTTGGGAGTGAACGATTTTCGGCATTGAGTCCAGTTAAGCTCGAAACTACGAAATTTATGAACACGGCAATTATGTCGACTATATTCTCTTATTTATACCAATAAACTTCTCATACTATTGGCTTGGGTTATGAACATATTTTTTTCAGTTAGTCTTAAGTCATATGGTTGGTTGAAATTATTCAATGCTTTCCAGAGTCCCAGAGCGCAGTCAGTAAGAGACAGTAAGTGAGAAAATAGCTAACAAAAACTAGCTACTGTTTATTATCTGTGCATGTGACATAAGGTATGTGTCTCTATAATCGCTACACTGACCTTTTCCAACACTATCGTAACAAGTGGTTGGATGGTTGAACCGTTATAAAACAATAGCGCCGCAGCAAATATTACACTACTGGCCATTAAAATTGCTACACCACGAAGATGACTTGCTACAGACGCGAAATTTAACCGACGGGAAGAAGATGCTGTGATATGCAAATGATTAGCTTTTCAGAGCATTCACACAAGGTTGGCGCCGGTGGCGACACCTACAACCTGCTGACATGAGGAAAGTTTCCAACCGATTTCTCATACAAAAACAGCAGTTGACCGGCGTTGTCTGGTGAAACGTTGTTGTGATGCCTTGTGTAAGGAGGAGAAATGCGTACCATCACGTTTCCGACTTTGATAAAGGTCGGATTGTAGCCTATCGCGATTGCGGTTTATCGTATCGCGACATTGCTGCTCGCGTTGGTCGAGATCCAATGACTGTTAGCAGAATATGGAATCGATGGGTTCAGGAGGGTAATACATAACGCGGTGCTGGATCCCAACGGCCTCGTATCACTAGCAGTCGAGATGACAGGTATCTTATCCGCATGGCTGTAACGGATCGTGCAGCCACGTCTCGATACCTGAGTCAACAGATTGGGACGTTTGCAAAACAACAAGCATCTGCACGAACAGTTCGACGACGTTTGCAGCAGCATGGACTATCAGCTCGGAGACAATTGCTGTGGTTACCCTTCACGCTGCATCACGGACAGGAGCGCCTGCTATGGTGTACTCAACGACGAACCTGGGTGCACGAATGGCAAAACGTCATTTTTTCGGATGCATCCAGCTTCTGTTTACGGCAGCATGATGGTCGCATCCGTGTTTGGCGACATAGCGGTGAACACACATTGGAACCGTATATTCGTCATCGCCGTACTGGCGTATCACCCGGCGTGATGGTATGGGGTGCCATTGGTTACACGTCTGGGTCCCCTGTTGTTCGGATTGACGGCACTTTGAACAGTGGACGTTACATTTCAGATGTGTTACGACCCGTGGCTCTACCATTCATTCGATCCCTGCGAAACCCTACATTTCAGCAGGATAATGCACGACCGCATGTTGCCGGTCCTGTACGGGCCTTTCTGGATACAGAAAATGTTAGACTGCTGCCCTGGCCAGCACATTCTCCATATCTCACCAATTGAAAACGTCAGGTCAATGGTGGCCGAGCAACTGGCTCGTCACAGTACGCCAGTCAATACTCTTGATGAACTGTGGTATCGTGTTGAAACTGCATGGGCAGCTGTACCTGTACATGCCATCCAAGCTCTGTTTGACTCACTGCCCAGGCGTATGAAGGCCGTTATTACGGCCAGAAGTGGTCTTTCTGGGTACTGATTTCCCAGGATCTATGCACCCAAATTGCGCGAAAATGTAATCATGTCAGTTCTAGTATAATATTTTTGTCCAATGAATCCCCTTTTGTCATCTGTATTTCTTCTTGGTGTAGCAGTTTTAATGGCTAGTAGTGTGTTTCTTTCACAGCGGAGGCACTCGGTATTAGTGGGTCGAGGATCGGTGGAGAATTACAAGCACCAGTATTCGCTTCATCCTTCGTAGGAGCCGTGCATTTTCTTAGAACGTTGTGAGCAGCGATTGCCGGCCTTCCTGTAAAGAGAAGCCCGTGTGGCGGGGAGAAGTGAATGAGCGCACTTCCGCTGGAAGTATAGCGTACGCACAGGCGCGGCATTCCCCGAACAGCAACGCCGTGGGCGGTGGCGGCATGAGTTCCGCCACTGGTTGTGGCCGCGACTGAGCGGGCCCGGGCCCCACGAGCTATGCGGAAACCGAGGCATTGTGTCTGCGGCGTGACGGCCGTTCGTTGGAGCGGAGAGCAGAGCTCGGCGCAGCGGCAAGAACTCCCGCGCCGCGCTGACTCAGCCCCTGCCTACGTGACGGCGGCCAAGTCCGCCGCGGCCAGCCCAGCGGGAAGTGCCGGCTTCCCGATAATGTCTTCTGCAATGGCACTAACACGGCGAGGCCGAACACGGGTGTCCGATCCATCGGCGACGAAACGCTGTCGGCGTCTCTGATTCCCAGTGGAACATGGGGCCTCCACAAAGAATGGGCAACATACTGGGTTGTTGGTTTTATGTTTTCACCCCGGCAGGCAGACGACGATGCAAGACTATAACTTGCCGACATTCTGCAACGTACCAGGGGAGTAGCGTGCACTAATTAACACCTGTCGTGCTTACCAAACTGCAGTAAGAGGAGCCAACGCTACTTCCCCGCCGAAGGGGCGAGTGAACAACCTAAAGGTAGCAGATGGCTCATCTACTGGGGAGAGCAGTTGTCCACCGTTGCATTTATGTCCTTATGGGCACGTTTTAGTTTTAACAAGCCGCCAGTGAATCTCGGTCACGGAATAAAGAAAGCAAAACATTTCATTTGTTGACAACAGTTCACATTCGAGCGCTGGCTCAACAGAAGATTCGTTGATACGAAATATAAAAAAATGAAATATGTGACATTACGATATAAAGAAGCCCAGATTTGTTCGGTATTATACCACGAACAAATTAAATTGGCCACGTGTCTACCAGTGCATGTAAAACAGATTGCAAGCAAATTTTGTGTATCTGAATAAAAAAAGGTTACGTTGTGCACAAAAAACCGGCTACTAATACCACAGAACCACTAAAAGAAACATTCAAATATATCTCAGTCCGAACATTAAAACGGACTACCAAAATACCTTGCTCGACACCATACACGAACGACACTTCGCCTCCTAACCGACCCTACCAGATCGGCGTCCACCGGCAAAAGACTAAGAGAACACGTCTACAGCGAGTCACGTGAACATCTGCCCTAGTCAAAAGTCGCAAACAGTCATTTATGTTTAACTTTTAAATCATATTCACTGAAAATTATTTATCACAAATATTCACATTCTTTCACTTATAAATGTTATGTAATTCACCTTTTCTTTTTTAGATCGTTACATCGCCGGCGTCCACACACACTAGTCAATAATCTTAACTATGTTTCCCCCTTCCGTTACCACACTGCGTTATTCAAATGTCTTCTTTTTAATACTGATTTCCCATTTTTCGCTCGAAACATACACTAAAATTTTATATGGGTTACTGTAGAACTTTAACTGTTTCATTGTATATGACTTGTCTGGGCACTTCTTAAAAATCAATTTTCTCTCTCGTCGGAAAATTCTTTGCAGAATTCTCCACGGTAAACATGTTCAGCAGGCGGTGCCACAGCCGTGATACGTATCATCGTGCGACACTGCCGCCTGTTATCTTACAGTCCCCACTTACGAAAGTACCACGGATGCGTAAGATTTTAATAACAATAAGAACAATAAAATACACAAAATTGAGACACCATAACACAATCATCAACCCACAGCGTCTTTATGGAGCCGAAAGGCTCGTTTCAAACAGAAAAAGACATCGAATAAATCTGGTATATTGGGAAGTTTCCTCTGCCATGCACTTCGCAATTGTTTGCAGAGTATAGTTGGACACTACCTGATCGAAACTATTATAAAACCTATTAATGGACATTAATATGAAGTGTATCAACCTTTCGCCTTCATGACGGCTTCAAATCTGCTGGGAACACTTTCAACGAAATCTCTGAACGCCTCTGCAGAAATGGGGGCCTACTGTTTATTAAGAGCAACCGTTCTGACTCCTACCAAATGTGTCCTATAGGGTTCAGGTCGGCATTCTGGATAGGCCTTTCTATTTTAGCAATGTTATTGTTCATAAACCATTGCCTCATAGGCGCTGCTTTGTGACAGGGTACACTGTCATGTTAATACAATCGCCGTCTCCGAGCTCTCTACTGGATGCAGTGCACAATGCTCTAAAATATGTTCCTATCCTTCTGCATTAGCGTCTTGTTAGGACTGCAGCCTAACCACGGAAAACGCCTCATATCGTACTACAGCCTGCTCCGCACTTCGCTATTGGTACTACACGTGATGGCAAGTAACAAAACGGCAAACTGCAGAAATCACACGAATCGTCAACACTTTGACAACGGTATTCAAGTCAGTGTTACACACGAGTTGAACAACATCCCAAAGTTTCATCTATGTACATGAACGTTCTGTGCGTTGTATTCACGTGGGGGATACTGTGTAGAATACCTGAAGCATTAAAACCTACGTCTTAACTTTTCTCTATCTTTTTTAATTAATCCTGTCTCGAATCTTTTTGGGCTGATGGGGTAGTTCTTACAGAAGCCAGATTTTGTGTATATTCAGATCTAGGCCAGTCCCAGCGATTTTATTCTTTAACCTCCCCTTTCAACTACATTTTTCAACAATAACTCACACTGTAATACGTGCACAACCATTTTATGTCTTCGATCTATCATGTTACAAGGCTTTTCTCTTTGTCTCGATATAGGATGTGTGTATTCCTTTCTCGAATAACCCATCCAGTCTTCATTTACTTCTTAATCTATGCTACTTCCGAGATGAAAAAATTCATCCCCTTTTTCGAGATTCTCTCGTCCACATTCAATACTAAGCAATTCACAATGTGCACCTGCTGCTCTTACTGTCCCACTGTTTTCGTTTTACTTGTGTTTATTACAATCATTGAGTAATTACACGCACGCCTTTCATTTCATTAAGCGCCCCACTCAATGGCAGTTCGCTTTCGGCGACCACTGCTATGTCATCAACAAACCGTACCATGTTGATTTTATGTCCACGACAGGCACTTCTCACATCCAGATTTGTCAGTGGAATGCTCAACGAACCGCAGCAAGGAGTCAAGACAATTATTTCCGACATTTATATCATGTTACTAGCACGATGCCAAAATGAGGCAAATGCGGAATGAAAAATGGACGCGTAACGACAATCTTTCTTCCCGCCACCTACTCGCGAATAGAATAGGGAGGGCAGAATACAATTATTGTATTCTACATAACTCATGGTCTTGGCGGAGTACAGATGTAGATACACCAACGATCATTTTGCTAGTGTTTTCCTCAAGCATGTGTCCAAGATGGTCTGTAAAGTTCTGGAAAAATCTTTGATTTATTTTCCATGATGCGCAATAGTATCACTCCTGCGGTTCGAGATGTCCAATAGCCAAAATACGTCCTGTAACATGATCTCGGACGAATCGATGTCAACGAGGGCAACGAAGTCCTAAATATACGTATTACTGGTTGGTGACATCTTGCTTTAGGTCTTAGTCATACTAAATGTAAAATGACACTCCGGCATGAATAGAAACTGTAAGAACCATCTGCTTCGTAAATGAGTGTCATTTTAAACTCAGAATGACGAAGACGTAAAGCAAGATGTCACCAACTAGTCATACGCACAGGGTGACAATTATTGAACTATATGAAACAAAACGTAAATCAGTTACAAACTACGGCGTGCACACACTTTATTCAACATTGGCGACGATGGGCAGACGAATACGAATACCGAAATTCTGCATGACCCGCTGAGGTGTCGGCGATGCTGTCGATGACATCCTCAGTGGCTGTTAGCAGCCCAGCAATGGTTTTTGACAACATTGCGTCGTCGGCTCTAAAACACTGGACTTGTGTTTGAGACGACCGTGCTTTGAGTCGAGGTATGATATCATACTGCACCTTTTCTATATTTTTAACTCCTGAACTCAAATTTTGGGGTCTTTTTACTAGAGGACAGAACCAAACACATTACAGAATTGCATTCTTTAAATTTAAAAATAGTGTTCAATCGTGTGATGAAAGTTGGGCGTTCTGAGTCGAATCCGACTGTCGCTAAAAATGCAAGAGCAGTACGTCTAAGAGCAACGAACTTGAGGGACAGGAGAGGAAGAACTAAAAGAGAACGTGAGAGAGGAAGAAAAAAAAGGGACAAAGAAAGTTAATCACAAAAGAAAGAAAGGACAGTCCAACGTAGCAAATGACAGTTATCTCTCGAATACTGGGATAAAATGCTAATAAACTCGTCACAGAGAGAGAATAGCGTGGACACAGGATATCAGCTGGTGAAAATAACGTTAATGAGTATGCTGGAACTGATATTCATACAGCGCAAAAGGCTGTCGGTTTCGGTGACGGCAGAAAAGAAATACTCTCTGCCCTGTCAACAACGGACAAGAGTTACGACGCGAAGCACGCAGTGGTTCGTGAGTTCGTGCTACTCCCGGCACAGCGTTTGCAGTCGGTAACAGAGCGAGTAAACAGACCCGCTACGCAAACAAGAGAGCGGCGCACTGCCGGAAGAGCAACGGTCTAACGCGTCCCGATGCCTTCTGCTCTTACAACACCAGACTAGGCAGTATTTACCCCAGCTCTGCGCACCGCTGTTCATCAAGCGGGAAAGTACCGTGCAGAAGCTGCAATCAAAATATCATTTTCTTACGTTTATTGATATTCAAGTGCAGATCTAAGTATCCATAACAACGTGAATATTTAAAAGTCTGGAGGAAGCGAAATCAAATCACCAAATCAAAAGACCAAGAAGAAGAGAAGACAGTAGAATAGAAATCGTCTGATATGAAACAGTCTAGTGAGGAACTGAAAATCGGTAACAAATCAACGAAAAAAATAGAATACCCATCTGGAATTTAAACAACACAGTGCAGGAGGTACATGGTTCTCTGAGTATCCGCGTGTTCCACTTGCTTACAGACGCTGAGAGTTCATTGTCAATATGCCTTTGCGAGTGCTCTTCTGTTTCAAATTTTATGAATATAGATTCATCTGAGAGCATTCTAAATTTCTAGAGGATTGCAGTCTTTCGGAGTTTCCATTTTTTGCACCACGCACTTATTTTTCAAAAACGTCATTAAAGTTAAAAAAGTTTTCATTCCCTGTTTTGCACTACACACTGACTGTTTCTTGCGGATTTTCCTATTAAATCGTCTGAATTTTCTTTAACTTACCAAATGGCTCTGAGCACTATGCGACTTAACTTCTGAGGTCATCAGTCGTCTAGAACTTAGAACTAATTAAACCTAACTAACCTAAGGACATCACACACATCGATGCCCGAGGCAGGATTCGAACCTGCGACAGTAGCAGTCGCTCGGCTCCAGACTGTAGCGCCCAGAACCGCACGGCCACTCCGGCCGGCCTTTATCTTACCTCTTACAAATCAAATGTAGGGATATCTATCATCTTCCGAGTAGCTCGTAACTAGACCTTGTTGAATTGTGCAATCCCTCTGGTAAATGGCACCCAATAACATGATCAGTGGTCAAGAATAGTTTATTTACATTCAAAACTGGGATACACATAAACTGTGCTTGCGGCCTCATTCATCGATAACACAAACTTCACATTATTTTTTATTTTTTTCACATGGCCATTTCAGTTTATATCAGTTCAAATGTGCATTAGATATCTAATCCACGACACTGAAACAGTCAAACGACTTTGAGATTTTCGGTCACGTGGAAACTTTGCATGGGGGCTTAATTAAATAGAATGCAAATAATTTTAATTTTAGTAGCTGACTGTCCGGTTACGCAGTCTCGTAACCGGTTGGCCCTGACTAGTATTACTCCGCAATCTGACTGCATAGAATAACAAAGAATGGAAGGAAATTTGCGTTAACACAATTAAGTCCCCAGCAACTATAAAAGCTACGAAACAGCAAGGCACAAGTGTAGCTGTTCTGTGTGTGGAAGTGTGATTCAACGTACACATCTGGCACGGTTCTTCCTCAATAAGACAAGATATTTTAAATACGATTTACACTGAAGTAATAAGAAAAAATTGAAATACTATAATTGCACATAGAAACCATAATTACACTCTAATACATGAACACAAGCCAGATGCTTTGTTGACTGAACCTGTGACCAAGAGGCATTGTTAGTTAGGAAACTTGAAATAAATAAAAAAAATTTATTTACCTTCATATATATTGACGAAAAATACTGATCATTACAACATCCCCATTCTAACATCTGCTGTCTAGCCCATCAAAACAACTGCACACGACATGGCCTCAACTAGTACAGCTATCGACATCCTCTCAGCAAGCATTGCCCACGACAACTTCTGAACAAGCACTGCCAGTGGAGGCGGCGGAATAAAACTCTTTGGCGCAATATCTGGCGCTGTGACTCAGTGTAGCCACCTTTCAACTTGACATGTCATTTTCTAACAAGTCGTTTCGCCCTCTCTGTAGCTGAACTGATGTGTTTGAATCCCATAACGAGGACCTGGATTCGGTCTCCATTAGCGCCAGAGAACACGAACAGCGTCCATTGTGATTGCAGAGAACAGTTGAGAAGCTGCTACAACTAGAGACAGCAGCCTCTAAGGTCGACAGTATTGCTCGGGAGCGCTCGGTACTGGTCACAAATCACCCAGTGTCGCTTCTGCTTCTACATGGTTAATGGTCAGTTTGTACGCTGGATAAATTTGTACGCTGGGTATATTTGTACGCAGTAGCGAGATCTTACTCCTCGTCCGTTTTCCGCGAGTTTCATACGCATCCAAGGCTTATAGGACGATTGTAACGTGCACTTTGGTTTTAGTTTTACGTATTATTTCAGCTCCTCAACCTGACGTCCATTAGTGAGAGAATTTCCCATCAGCAGATGGGTGACCGCTTATGTCTGCCGAGCGCTGTTGGGAAGCGGTGTGCAGTCAGCCCTTGTGAGGCAAACTGAGAAGCTACTTGACTGAGAAGCAGCGGCTCCGGTCACGAAAACTGACAACGGCAAGAAGAGGGTTGTGCTGACCACAAGCGCCTCCATATCCGCATCCAGTGACCCCCTATGAGTTGAGGGTGACACGGCGATCGGTCGGTCCTGATGGGTCTTCAAGACCTGTTCGGACGGAGTTAGTTTGTTTCCCATCAGGAGCAAAATATGAAATTTTTCTGCTACGCAAATCTTCGTTGCGAGAAAATTTCTGGAGTTGTTTTTCATAAGAAGCCGTTAAATTACTGAAAGACAGAGTGAAACCTCAATGATACCGCTTTTCCAATGTCGAGAACCATGACACCACCTTCACATTAAATGAGAGCTTACCAACATGGCGTGTGAGCAAAACGCAGACAGTTTCGCATGATTGTACTTGCGAAAGCGATAGCTTATATTATAAGAGCAAAAATTGAAATACAGATATGCAGAATAATTTTATGCCTTTAAAACCTCTCTGTAACTACATGACTTTCGAGGTATATGTAAGGTAGATGCTGCACTCTGATTCTAACAGAGCATCTTGCAGAAAGTTAATACTGTATAATAACTTTATACAATAAATTAAGTTAATGGATAGGTTGAAGTTATATAAAGTGGGGATTAGGTACCGGACTATTGGTCAGGTGAATACAGGGATATAAATACAGAGGCAGATAGGGGAAATGCAGGCGTAGCTTTAATAATGAATAAGAAAGTAGGAACGCAGATAAGGTACTATGAACAGCATAGTGAACGCATCATCGTAGCCTAAATAGCCACGAAGCCCACGCCTACCACAGTAGTAAAAGTCTATATGCTAACTGGCTCCGCAGACGGAAGAAATTTATGATGAGATAAAACAAATTATTCAGATAATTAAAGGAGACGAAAACTGAATTTTGTTGGGGGACTGGAATCCGATGGTAAGAAAAGGAAGGGAAGAAAAAATAGGTGAATATGGACTGGGGGAAAGGAATGACAGAGGAAGCCGCCTAGTAGAATTTTGCACAGAGCGTAATTTAGTCATCGCTAACACTTGGTTTAAGAATCATATGTGGAAGGGACCTGAAGACACCAGGTGGTGTCAGCTTCGCATTCGTGCATAGAACGCAACATTTGTAAATACCTACATAATTTTATTTAAATATCACTGTCTATGTGACAAAAGATAATGTTACGATACTGTTAACGAGAGCATCGTTATTTCACTTGCACTTCACTATGTTGGAATCATGGAATCAGACCTGTTAGTAGACGTAGGATGATCTCGTCAAAAATGTCTTAGCGATAAGCTTTCAGATAAAGCTCAGATAGCGCATTATCGCGGTGTCAGAGCTGTCGCCGTATGTGTCGTCTACAGTACTTTAGCAAACACAATCATCCAAACTAAAAATACGTGCTGTGGTACGACTGGTCAATTTGATGGGAGTTTGCTAAATGTACTTTGAATTACTAATTAAACTGTCTATCTCACGTCCACAAGATCACAGAAAGTGTGAGCAACAACAAGAATAGCTGAGATCCATTATGCTCCATTTTCATCACATTTTACAATATGATCCCCTTTAGACAAACCGTAGCAATGTGTATCTACACGGCACTTGCGTTTCTTATACGGAAACGCAGCAGATCGCTTATTTGACACTAAGTATAAAATATTGGATAAAATTACGCCTAAATTAATTAAGTAGAAGAATAAAGAAGGAAAAAATCTTGCTAAACAACTGTCACAGCCATTTGTTACGCGTATACATCACAAGTCACCTATTTGGTACCAGGTTCAAAAACTGGAGAAAATAACGCTTAAATTAATTAGATGGATAAAGAAAAAAAATACTAAACAACTGTCACCGAAAATACATCCTACAGCGCTGCATCAGCTTGAAATTTCAACATCAGTCTGTCAGCTCTCTACATTTAAATATGCCAACACGCTCGTACTACCAACAACGAGGTCTATGTAGGGTAGTATGTTCGAAATTCTTCTTACAACCTCCTATGATTTGTAGAGGGCTCTGGGTAGATAAGGGTTTTTATGACAGCTTATGTTCACAGACAAATCATTTCCGAACTGGAACAAATATGTAAAAGCATGTATTCTACTGTCCTGCCTTTGGCACGTGAATAGTGGATAGTAATTTACGGCAAATTTGGTAACGATAACATCTGTATCTGCCTGACTAATGTGGTAACAGTACCCACAACTGTCAATGGAAAGGCGTGACGATTCTACTTCTACTTGTAATTTAAAAATAAAATAAAATGAAATAACGTTTATTAATGTCGACGATATTACCCCAGCAGTGAAATGTGATACATGGATAACTACTTAGTGTTTATATGTTTCATCTGTGTCAAAGGGATTTCCGTGGTCCGTCGCATTCCGTTCCCTAAAATATCGTTAATCTAAAATACCTGTAAATATTCCTAAAGAATAATAATGTGGGGCTGATTTCAAATTGCGGTAGTCGACGCAAGTGAGAATTAAAGTTCAATTACTTGTTTATTATATTGAAATATATGTATAGAGCGTCGCAAATCGTAGAAACAACTGAAAGATCTGAAAGTAAGTAAATCAGCAGATCCGGATGGAATCTGTTTGAATTTACAAAAGTACTGTACGGCATTGGCTCCTTACCTAGCTTGTATTTATCGTGAATCTCTCGGCCTGCACAAAATCCCAATCGACTGGAAAAAGGTGCACATGTCTCCGGTATATAAGAAGGATAAAGGAACGGCCCCCAAAATGGAAATGAGCGTTTCGCGTCACTGGCCGGCCGCCTTGGTGGTGTTATTACATTCGACGCCACATTGGGCGACCTGCGAGCCGGATGGGGATGAAATGATGACGACAGCACGACACCCAGTCCCTGACGGGAGAAAAATCACCGACCCAGCAGGGAATCGAACCAGGGCCCTTAGGACGGCAATCCGTCACGCTGACCA
Source organism: Schistocerca piceifrons (assembly GCF_021461385.2). NCBI lineage: Eukaryota > Metazoa > Arthropoda > Insecta > Orthoptera > Acrididae > Schistocerca > Schistocerca piceifrons. Next base: position 1,018,625,591 of record NC_060138.1, on the reverse strand, counting down.
CTCAGTTATCGGGGCAGACGGTCCCGCAAAATTACAGACCAATACCCCTAACTTCTATTTGCTGCAGAATCCTTGAAAATATTCTGAGTTCGAATGTAGTAAACTTTCTTGAGACTGAGAAGCTTATTTCCAGGAATCATTTTAGAAAGCATCGCTCGTGCGTAACTCAGCTTGCCCTTTTCTCACATGATATACTGCGAAGTAAGGATGAAGGGCAACAGGCAGATAGCAAATTTCTAGATTTGCGGAAAGCATTTGACACGATACCTCCTTTCAGGCTATTAACGAAGGTACGAGCATGTGGTCTAAGTTCATAGATATGTGAGTGGCTCGAACACGTCTTAAATAATAGAACCCAGCATGTTGTCCTCGACGGCAAGTGTTCATCAGAGACAAGAGTATCGTCAGCAGTGCCCAAGGAAGAGTGATATGACCACTGTTGTTCTCTATATACACAAATGATTTGGTTGACAGGGTGAGCAGAAATCTGTGATTGTTTACTAATGATGCCCTGGTGTATGGCGAGGTGTCAAAGTTGAGTGACTGTAGGTAGATACAAGACAACCTAGACAAAATTTCAAGTTGGTGTGATGAATGGTAGCTAGCCCTAAATGTGGAAAAATGTATGTTAATGCGGATGCTTAGGAAGATCAAACGCGCAATGTTAAGATACAGTATTAGTAGTGTCCTGCTTGACGCGGTCAAGTCGTTTAAACATCTGGGCGTAATGCTGCAGAGCGATGCGAGGTGGAACGAGCACGTGAGAACTGTGGTAAGGAAGGTGAATGGTCGACTTCGCTTTATTGGGAGACTTTTAGGAAAGAGTGGTTCATCTGTAAAGGAGACCGCATATGGGACGCTGGTGCGACCTTGTCTTCTCTACTGCTCCAGTGGTTGGGATCCGTATCAGGTCGGATTGAAGGAAGACATCGAAGGAATTCAGAGGCGGGCTGCTAGATTTGTCACAGTTAAGTATTACGGAGATGCTTCGGGAACTGAAATGGGAATCCCTGGAGGGAACGCGACGTTCTTTTCGAGAAACACTATTGAGAAAATTTAGAGAACCGGCATTTTAAGCTGACAGCCGAACTATTCTATTCTCGCCAACCTGCATTGCGCGTAAGGATCACAAATATAAGATACGAGAAATTGGGACTCACACGGAGGCAAACAGTCAGTCATTTGTTCCTCGCTCTGTGTGCGAGTGGCACAGGAAAGGAAATGACAAGTAGTGGTACAAAGTCCCCTCAGCCACGCACCATGCGGTGACTTTCGGAGCATCTGTGTAGATGTAATGTAAGACCAGCCGGGTTTAACAGACTCTCTGAAGTTAAATTCTTCCAAGTCCCGTGGAAGACATTGAAGCACCGACTAATTGAAGGGGTCGTTGGAAGAAATTACTAACCTGCAAGAGCTAAGTTTTAGTTGTTCCATTTTATGACCTTGATTGAATTCAAAGACGAGAACATAAGTAAAGTAAGACAAAACAGAATGAGCGCTGATATGAAACTTCCTGGCAGATTAAAACTGTGTGCCGGACCGAGACTCGAACTCGGGACCTTTTGCTTTTCGCGGGCAAGTGCTCTACCATCTCTTTTTTTAATCTCATTCTTTTCGTTTTCGTTCGTTGCATCTGCTAGTGGCGGACGTCGCAAGACACCCGTTTCAGTTCATCGTTGATCCATGTACTCAGTTTTATTGTTACATAGGGCAGCTAACCCTCTGACCGAACACGCTGAGTTACCTTGCCGGCACCATCTGGGCTACCCAAGCACGACTCACGACCCGTCCTCACAGCTTCAATTCTGACAGTACCTCTTCTCCTACCTTCCAAACTTTAAAGAAGCTCTTCTGCGAACCCTGCAGAAATATGGTTCAAATGGCTCTAAGCACTATGACTGAGCACTATGCGACTTAACTTCTGAGACCATCAGTCGCCTAGAACTTAGAACTACTTAAACCTAACTAACCTAAGGACATCACACACATCCATGCCCAAGGCAGGATTCGAACCTGTGACCGTAGCAGCCGCGTGGTTCCGGACTGAAGCGCCTAGAACCGCTCGGTCGCAACGGCAGGCGAACCCTGCAGAACTAGCTCACATGGGAGAGCACTTGCCCGCAAAAGGCAAAGGTCTCAAGTTCGAGTCTCGGTCTGGCACACAGTTTTAATCTTCCAGGAAGTTTCATATCAGCGCACACTCCGCTGCAGAGTGAAAATCTCATTCTGGAAACATCCCCCAGGCCGTCGCTAAGCCATGTCTCCGCAATATCTTTCCTCCAGGAGTCCTAGTTCTGCAGGGTTCGCAGAAGAGCTTCTGTATAGTTTGGAAGGTAGGAGACGAGATACTGGCAGAATTGAAGCTGTGAGGAGGGGACGTGAGTCGTGCTTGGGTAGCTCAGATGGTAGAGCACTTGCCCGTGAAATGCAAAGGTCCCGAATTCGAGTCTCGGTCGGGCACACAGTTTTAATCTGCCAGGAAGTTTCAAGACAAAACAGTTTATGTAATGGACAGTATTTTCTAGTGGTTCATAGTGAATTACTTGTTACCAGCATGTGCTGCATTTGAAAACATATGTAATCATGTGATGAGACAAATCCTTAGTAAACTGAGGGTTAGCACTTTATTGCCGACGCCTTCAATCATTCAAAATCGAAACAAGTTTTAGTGTATGGAGCCTAGCAACGCTCCCAGCGCTAAGTCCCTTCAAAAGTGAAAGTATCGCGAGTTGCTCATCTCACGCCAAACATCAAGTCCCCGTGAAAGTCTAAGTCCGGACTTCAGCACTTGTCCCAATAGGTACCTTACCTGTGCGGATAAACTGTCGCCCAAAGCCACGTAGGTGTCTCACCCAACTGGATATCGTGCAGTTGCTCCTCCCCACGTTCGCGTTTCGGGATTTGTACCCTTAACCCCCACAAGGGTCTCAAACAGTCACTGTCCTCATTAACCAGACTAGAAAAGTTGGTATGTATCTAGCAACACATGACATTTACAAAATAATTGTACCATGACATACACGATAAATTCCTGAACAAATCAACACACTTTATGTCTAACTCAAATATTTGTTGTGTAGCTGTGATCTGTAGCATTTGCATAAAGTACGAATCTTTGAACATTTAAAATACTCTTAATTATACGCTAACGCAATAAATAGGGCGTCTCCTCTATGGGAAAACCCCTCTATTTCAATTTATGGGCCCAGAATTGATGTAGTACTTCTGCTTCTTGCATAACTGACAACATTAATAATAAGTATTTAGTGTTGTCTAACTTTTAATATTAATTCTCACAAACGATAAATATTTATATTTATTCTGATAACTAAGCCTTAATTCTAGTACATGCTACACTACTGGCCATTAAAATTGCTTCACTAAGAAGAAAAGCAGATGATAACCGGGTATTCATTGGACAAATATGTTATACTAGAACTGACATGTGATTACATTTTCACACAATTTGGGTGCATAGATCCTGAGAAATCAGTACCCAGAACAATCACCTCTGGCCGTAATAACGGCCTCGGTACGCCTGGGTATTGAGTCAAACAGAGCTTGGATGGCGTGTACAGGTACAGCTGCCCATGCAGCTTCAACACGATACCACAGTTCATCGAGAGTAGTGACTGGCGTATTGTGACGAGCCAGTTGCTCGGCCACCATTGACCAGACTTTTCAATTGGTGAGAGATCTGGAGAATGTGCTGGCCAGGGCAGCAGTCGAACATTTTCTGTATCCAGAAAGGCCACTACAGGACCTGCAACATGCGGTCGTGCATTATTCTGCTGAAATGTAGCGTTTCACAGGGATCGAATGAAGGGTAGAGCCACGGGTCGTGACACATCTGAAATGTAACGTCCACTGTTTAAAGTACCGTCAATCCGAACAAGAGGTGACCGAGACGTGTAATCAATGGCACCCCATACCATCACGGCGGGTGATACGCCAGTATCGCGATGACGAATACACGCCTCCAATGTGCGTTCACCGCGATGTCGCCAAACACGGATGCGACCATCATGATACTGTAAACAGAACCTGGATGCACATTGTACCCATGGGCTCCAGCAACGGGGCAAGACTCTACAACGGCCGTTTCTTCTATAAATGTGTCTGTGCGTTTTGAGACGAACCACAAGAGCTAAATATTATAGATTACATGAAAAACTTATTACATCCCAAAGTAGTGATGGTTATCCACAACGTAGATAGATTACTTTCATGCTTTTTATCTCCCCCTTCCCTCCCGTACAGACGCCTATTAATGTATCCAGTGTACTGTCATCTTAAAGTTAAATGCCTTTCACCCGGACAGTGAGAAAATGAAATTTACAATATTATTACTGATTAATGTTGTGTTATTTGAGCTGGAGCTTGAAAGGTAGATGAGACACTAACTGTGAAGTCAGCGGGCCCATGAATGGTGGATTATGAGCATTCTTATGATACGGACTAAAATAAAAAAGGAAATCAGCAAATCATTTTATCAGTTTAGAGCTTTCATGAGCGTTGTTGTACTGGATAAAAATCAGACATTGTGAACAAAAAGTATAACGGAATTAGGTCGAATGCAATAGTTTGCCGGCCGCGGTGGTCTTGCGGTTCTAGGCGCTGCAGTCTGGAACCGCGGGACTGCTACGGTCGCAGATTCGAATCCTGCCTCGGGCATGGATGTGTGTGATGTCCTTAGGTTAGTTAGGTTTAAGTAGTTCTAAGTTCTAGGGGACTGATGACCTAAGATGTTAAGTCCCATAGTGCTCAGAGCCATTTGAACCATTTTTTTGCAATAGTTTTCTCAAGCCTCTTGTTTGAACGATGAACAATAATAATACAATAAGATGAAGAAAATAAAACTTCAATACAAAAGGAAAAACGAAAACCAAGTACCGTTCTGCTAAATGCAAATTAATCGCCTAACTACGGAAGGAAACCAAAGTTGCAGGTCCTGTAGCGTGAGCTACGACCGGAAATAACGACTGATACTGGTGTATTTTCGTTTTTACTGCAGTTTGAAGAAGCCGTAGTTATAAATGAGCACGTGGAGTGAGCACTGAGCGTCTCGTTCGACAGCTCCATTTCTCGGTTTATTGCCCTTAGGTTGCGCAACGTTCAAACAATCACGTTGGTGCCTCGGGCGTGGACGCAATGTGTCACAGTTGATGGATTAGAGCGATACGCCACAGGTATTAGACGTCAGGCGCCGCTTATCTGCTTCTTAAGATGATACACAGCGGCCGTAGTATTCTCTGGAGCGGTTCTTCTCATAAACAGCGAGTAGTAGTTCGAAATGCTGAAGAGTAGCACTGGAAATGTTGATGTATGCAGCAATTAGTAACATCAACCAGTTAACAATCTGTTTTTCTTCATGAATATCCATATTTAATTCTTTGTTCTACAAATTCAAATTTTGGTTACTTTTACACGTGCCGTACACAGTGATAACCTCATACAGTCCTACCTCGGCCCGCTAGTTCTTCAATTCCTTCAGATGATCTCCGTGTTGCCGTCTGTCAACAAGTGGTGTCACTTTGGCATCATCACTAGTCTCCCCTTCACGGAAACAAGCTCCGGGGAATTAAATCTCTTCCAGCTGCGTGGCCTACCTCCCTCGGCCCTCTCGCCACAAGATCATTCCAGCTAGATTACTTATTGGCACTGTCGTTTCAACCATCGCCATTTGTGAAGTGCTGCTCCCCCACCACTTTCTGATTGTTGTTGTCAGCCTTGGATGGTTCGCCATTTCCTGGTCGAATGCCCTTTTTTTAACCATTTACGTTCTAATGTACTTTTGGCGTCTGATTTATCGGCCGTTTTAGCGAAAAACCCCCGGGCTGTTGACCGTGTTTTACTTTTTATCCGTCTTAGCAATATGGCGAAGGACATCTTTTCTTTAGTTCAGGACTTCAGTTGTCTCTGTGGCGTATTTTGTGGATCTTTCTCCAAGAGGAAGTTCTTGTTTGTAGCTGTCTTTCCTTCCGTCGATTTATTTTTATTTATTTACTCGTCCAGTTCCGTAGGACCAAATTGAGGAGCAAATCTCCAAGGTCATGAAACGTGTCAGTAGATGTAATACAACATAAACGTAATAACAGATAAAAATAAACGTTCATGAACCTTAAAAAAGTCAGTCCATAAGTTAAAGTAAACGCCATCAGCAATACAATAAAAATCAGTTTAATTTTTCAAGGAACTCCTCGACAAATGGTTCAAATGGCTCTGAGCACTATGGGACTTAACATCTGTGGTCATCAGTCCCCCAGAACTTAGAACTATTTAAACCTAACTAACCTAAGGACATCACACACATCCATGACCGAGGCAGGATTCGAACCTGCGACCGAAGCGGTCAAGCGGTTCCAGACTGAAGCGCCTAGAACCGCACGGCCGCGCAGGCCGGCGAACTCCTCGACAGAATAAAAGGACTGACCCATGAGGAAACTCTTCAGTTTCGAATTGAAAGCGCGTGGATTACTGCTTAGATTTTTGAATTCGAGTGGCAGCTTATTTTAAAATGGATGCAGCAGTATACTGCACAACTTTTTGCACAAGAGTTAAGGAAGTCCGATCCAGATACATGTTTGATTTCTGCCGAATATTAACAGAGTGAAAGTTGCTTATTCTTGGGACTAAACTAATATTGGTAACAAGAAACGACAATAAGGAATATACGTATTGGGAGGCCAATGTCAAAATACCCAGACTCGTGAACAGAGGTCGACAAGAGGTTCGTGAACTAACACCACTTATTGCCCGAACCGCCCGTTTCTGAGCCAAAAATATCTTTTTTGAATGGGAATAGTTACCCCCTAAATATAATACCATACGACAATAGCGAATGAAAATAAGCAAAGTAGACTAATTTTCGTGTCGAACGAACACTCACTTCTGATAGCGTTCGAATAGCAAAAATGGCAGTATTAAGTCTTTGAACAAGATCCTGAACATGGGCTTTCCCCGACAGCTTACTATCTATCTGAACACCTAGAAATGTGAACTGTTCAGTTTCACTTATCATATGCCCGTTCTGTGAAATTAAAATGTCAGGTTTTGTTGAATTGTGTGTTAGAAACTGTAAAAACTGAGTCTTACTGTGATTTAGCGTTAGTTTATTTTCTACTAGCCATGAACTTAGGTCATGCACTGCACTATTTGAAGCCGAGCCAATGTTGCACACAACATCCTTTACTTCCAGAAATATTTTAGTTACCCGTAATACTAGAGGGCATATCATTTATATAAATAAGGACTGGGCTTAATGTGTAGTCGCTTTTAACTCCTTTTTCGCCTTAATGTTCTAACGATATGACATGTGTGCGTATGGCCTTTAGTGTTTTAGCGCCCTAAAACAGAAACAAACAAACAAATGTCGTTGCCGCGTCTTTGCGACGCGTGTAAGCTATAGGGAACGTGATCCTAGCTGGATCTACTACGTACTTCATCATGTCAAGGCAATGTAGAAATTGGATTCCAGGTACTGCCTCATCCGCTGTATTCTCCTGAATTGGCCACTTTAGCTTCTGTAGAGCCTCCTCGAACCACATTTGTGGAGTCTGTCGCACCCACCGCAGGATAGCTACTCGCAGGTCCTGGATGTCGGAGAAATGATGACCTTATGGAGGTTTCTTCATATTACCGAATATGTGGTAATCGGAAGGGCCCAAGTCAGGACAATACAGAGGGTGTGGCAGTGGAACCCCATTTCAGCTGTGGCAGCCGTAGTTTTCCGACAAATGGTTGTCGTGTTGCAAGGGCACTTTTCGTTTCGTGCCCAATCTCCACACACTGCCACCAATCGCCTGTGCATATCCGTAGGGTTTACACCCTCCTACAGAAACCCCGTCGTCCACCGCTGTCGTTGATGGTCGCATTTCATATTACCCTTTCACGTAAGGAGAGCAGTTGGGAAAATGGGCCGTACTGTTCACAAGCGATACAAAAGAGTTACATGCTTAGCCGCACGGACTGGGCGTGCGGTTTGAGGCGCCATGTCACTGACTGCGCGGCCCCTCCCATCGGAGGTTCGAGTCCTCCCTCGGGCATGGGTGTGTGTGTTGTTCATAGCATAAGTTAGTTTAAGCAGTGTGTAAGTCTAGGGACCGATGGCCTCAGTAATTTGGTCCCTTAGGGTCTCACACACACACACACGCAATTAGATGTTTGCACCTCTTATTGTCCTTCAAAGTAGTCACCAGCGTTGTGTAGAATTCATTGCAGCGATGTGGAAGACGTAGTAAACAGTTTGCAGAGCCTGTTCTGTTGATGGTACGAATGGAGTGGTCTAAAGTTATGGTGATTTTTGCGTACGACTGTGATGGTGTTATCCTAACGCATTACGTTCCTCCACGGCAGACCGTCAATGCACAGTATTACTGTTCGTTTTTGCAGCATCACCTGCGACCAACTTTGCGAAAGAAGTTGCGACACTTTCTGCGCAACCCACCCATCATTTTGCACGACAATGCGGGGGGCGCATACAGCGCAAGCTGTGGCTGCTCTGTTCGGTCGATGGAACTGGGCAGTACTGTACCATCCACCATACTCCCCGGACTTAAGTCCTTGTGACTTTGATTTGATTCCGAACATGAAGCTACCACTTCGTGGCATGCGCTTCAGAACTGTTCCAGAGATTCGACAGGCAGTAGACCGCTCCATTCGCACTATCAACAGGACAGGCTCTGGTAACGGTATACTACGCTTTTCACATCGCTGGTAACGCGTTCTACACAATTCTGGTGATTACTCTGAAGGACAGTAACAGGTACAAACATGTAACTCTTTTGTATCGGTTGTGAATAAATAGTTGCCATTATTTAAGTTCCAACCATCGTATTTGCTATTATTGTTTTGGAACGATATATATACGTTGTCTTCTACATCTCTAGTAAGACTTAACACAAAACCATCCGAACAATCTATACGTTTCCGCTATTGTCCTAAATCACATGGCGTGCGTGCTAGTGTGGATTTTGTTCCTTTTTATTGTCCTAATGAACTAGTGTTCCGTCCCGAGCCACTATGTTATCGACGAGATACCGAACCCTGACCTTGAATCCTTCTTTTTAACATAAGACCGCCAGCTACAATTACGCTGTGGTGACGGTATCCTTATACCGAGAGGCAGATAATTTCAAACAAGGACCTGCGGTCGGGTAAGCAGTATAGGTACAGTGCGTATCAGATTCCGCTGACATTTACTTGGCGTCTGACGTAACTAGGGCATAGAAAGCTGCCACAAGTTCAAATTGCAATAAAATTAGCGTGTAACTTCCTGAAACTGAATTTCACTAGATGGCAATGATACATGAGTTCGGTACTTCAACCACAAATATGTGCTCGGGTGGTTCTCTCAACAGATGATAAAAGTCCACTCTATAAAGAAATGTTTGTATGTTTCAAACTGAAATAATCTCAGTGGAAATCAAGACAAAATGGGGATGGAGTAAGTGCCACTTGGCTTTCCATGGTTTTCAAATATCAGCATAACTAGCTATGTAATGATCGATTCTTTCATTCTGCTAATAGTTATACAAAAATGCACACTGAAGGCCATCGCTTTACGATCTGTTTCAAAAGATCATTCAAGAGGTGAAGACTGGTTTTGGAATCAGAAAACAGAAATTTAGATGCAGAGCAAACTATAGAAATTACCTATTTCAGAAATTTCATGGAAATGTTTCGGAGTCGGCTAGGATAATAACGTAAATGGCCCAACGGAAGCGGTAGCAAATATTTGACTGATTAGGATAGAGAAAATTCAAATAAGAATTTAGATAACGTTACTGAAGTGTTTTGCACAGCTCAGCTAGCATTCCAGAATTTTGTATTTAGGTAGCAAAATATTTATGAAATACGAACAAAAATAAAAGGCAAGTTCATAGCTGGCATGGCACCCATCCAGAAACACTGGTTTACAAAGTCACTATAGGGTTTGGACTTGCCTAACGTACGTTCGTTACTTGTTATTTGTTTACCACTTGAACTACGAGACAGTCCGAAGTACAACTGCTGGCGTTAATTTCTGGAATTTAGTGTTCAATCCACTTTGCGACTACGTTACAATAGCTTGAAGAAGTATGTAGGAAATTGGAACAACTGTAGATCTTACTCTTAATATGCCTGTGTGTGAAATGTTATTAGTATAACTTTATGTTCAGGGTCTCTAAGGGAGATATTAGTAGAGATCACCGACAAATCAAATTCCTGGAATCTTTTGATCAAATGTATTTACTCAAGTAACTATCATTTCAGATTTGTAGCATTTTTATTGATTTTGCCAGTGGGTGAAACGAGTCTTTAATCATTCTCGCTATCCTTCTGTGTATAGGCTGAGTACGTATGTTTTCAAAGCTGCTAAGCGCATCACACACGTGAGCAATATTCCATTACTGTCAATACTACAGTTCCGTCAATAACTTCTTCGTAGCAGTTGTTAGGTACGTATTGTCAGTCTGGCTATTTCCATTAGTTTGCTGTGTTCGTTTACGAATCCTAACCAGACGATAACGACCTCTTGCCGAATAGTCACGTCCCTATTAAGATCTTCCCACGGGCCCGGGTCCCGTAGGGTTGTCTTCTTGGCTTTTCCTTATCTGTCTTTCCGATAAGGCTGTTGTCCGTCAGTTTTGCCGTATTGGAGACCACCTCCTCCACTGCCACCACCGTCTAAATCTTCAGTACACCCCCTTTAACCGTCACTTCACAGAATTTTGGCAAGACTCCATAGCTAATATGGCGCAATCCCCACTATACTTCGTAACAATACTTCCCTCACTTAGAGACGTTGCCGATCTCTCACGATGGGGCTGAGGGGGTGGATTTGTGGGAGGCAGTGACTGGATTTTTCACCAACCTTATATGTCTACATCTACATCTATACTCCACAAGTCATCTTACTGTGCACGGCGGAGGGTAATTTGTATACCACTGTCACTTCCCACTTTTCCTGTTCAGACGCGTATGGTTTATGGCGAGAACGACTGCTGGTAACACTCCATCTGGGTTCGAAGGTTCGAATCTCTCTAATTTTATCTCCCAGTTTCATCACGCGCATTATATTGGTTGACTCTTTTAGGAATGTACGCTGTCGGAGAACGCTTCTCTTGCAGCCTCTGCCACTAGAGTTGGCCGAACGTCTTTGTAACGCTTAAGCACTTACTTAATGAAACTGCTGTAGCGACCCTTTTGTTCTATCCTGACTTCCGTATCTTGCATGAAAGTAGGAATGTTAATTTATCTATACATTGACTGGTATTGAGGGGTTTTGTTTTATCCCGGCTAGTTCTTAAATTAACCCCAGTGAGTCACTACACGTATTGTCTTCCCAGTTCTGAAGAAAAAACCATAAGTAAATTAATACTAGTGTTTTCAATAGATTCTCGTTCACTCGTTTCAGTTACTAGTCTGTAGTTTATTCTTGGTGAAAATCACGTAACCTAATTATTTATGAATCTAAATAGAAGTAAAGTTCAAGACGAATAGTCAGTTTCAAATTTACACGTTATTTTATTTAACAATAATTATTAATAAATCAGTTCATTCGCACGATCGCATTCAAAGAGGTTCTTTGAATAAGTATCTAATCTGGAATCCCGTCAATATCAGATTCTAAATACTGTTGTCCCTTTCGATAAAAATATTGTTCCCGTTTAATATCCATAAACTGTCACGAACTATGATTACTAGTCGGTTTTCCACTATCACAATACAAAGTCCGAATCTGTCCAAAAATCGTTAATTCCGTAAAATATTTAAATCTTCACACGAAGTGACGTTAAAGTCAGAGAGATTATTGATCACCTCCCCGTTCCTCTAATATGACAAAAGTTCTAATTCTGATCTGAAATTTATGCTTCCCAAAAATCAATCTCGTCGCGATTTATTCTTGCGCCCTGGTTTAATAAAGCTCCTATTGTTGCTTCCTAAAGCTGTACGTCCTAATTGACTTCGAACAGACTAGAGAATAGGGACTGGAGTATCATAATTGCATTGTATGTCTATTTATACTTTAGTAAACGGTATCTTTGGTGTTCAAGACCTACGTTCTGTGACTATAATATTTTGTCATATATAAGAATAACTAATAATTTAACGATTACTATCTTTTCCCCCCTCCCATGCTTCCAAAATTTATGATTAAAATTCTTTTCTTTTTCTATTATTTTTCTACTATAGATTTCCCTCTATTTGTCTCTTATTTCTATTTCTTAAATTACTACTTGTGGAGGGGCTTGGGACATTTTCTGAATTTATATTTCGAGGGCATGGGAGCTAATTTGGAAACTATATTATTAACACCGAGAGGCGTTGTAGGTGTTACACTGCTCTTTTTTGGATCTTCTCTGTATCCTCTAACCTATCTGGTAAGGATCCCAGACTGACAAGCAACATTCAAATATTGGTCGAACAAATGATACGGCACACAGTGTAGAGCGTATGTTCAGATTTTTCATATACGATGTAGATATCTATGATGGACTGTCTGTAAAACAATGCACAAATATTCTGTCATAGCTTGATAACATTTCAGAGTAGTGTAAAGGCTGGTAACATCTTTTAATCTATATAAATATAAAATTGTGCACGTCGAAAAAAGAAGAAACTTATTATCCTATGACTACAATATCAATGAGTCACAACTGGAATCATTCGTCTCTTAAAAATACGTGGGAGTACCAATTTTTAGGGATATGAAATGAAATGATCATATAGGCAGTCGTAGGTTAACCAGGTGGCAGACATCGGGTCAATGGCGGGATACTGGGAAAATGCAATAAGTATACTAAAGACATTGCTTACGAAACACATGTGCGGAGAGTATTAAAAAACAGAACTATCAGACGTTTGAAAACACACTAGTTACCCCGCGAAAGCGTTAAGTGAGGAATCTGGGAACAAACTGCAACGCCGCGTTTAGTTCCCGTAGCAACCATGACGATTTGAGTAGAATAATTACAACGCGCACAAGAGCAGTGAAGCAATCATTCTTCCCGCGACGAGGGAGAAACCCTGATAAGTGGTACAACAGAAATACCCTTTGCGATTGACTTCACTGTGTTTTGCAGAGTACAGATGTAGATGAATAATAATGACTTCTAAATCTGTAGATGACTTTGCGAAGTAAAGGATAACGTGTTACTTTCTAAAAAAAAAAAAAAAAATAGAAAAATATGGCTTTATGCTGGCCATTTAAAAGTTTGTTTCCCATAACATCGACTAATTATTTCCTCTCTGATACAGAAGACACTGGTAAGTAGAAAAATCTTTAATGAAAACTTGAAAAGACTTCTGCTCCCTGTCACATATTTTATTTCCCTGGATAGATTGACAAAAACTTTGTAGCTGCGTATTTCAACCCTCTCTGTTACAAAGCTAAATTCATTCAAGAGTAATGTAGATTATTTTTCGTTCTGGTGCTGTACTCGTGAACATCTCTGTTACTCTCAATCTCAGAAGGACTGTCGATAACAAATTTCATAACTGAATAAATTTACTTTGAAGTTGATGATCATTTCTCTCTATTATATATTTCGCATTCGGAGGAAAAAGTTGGGGATTGGAACTTCGTGAAAATATTTCGCCGCAAAGAAAAACGCCTTTATTTTAGTGATTGCCACACGATACGTGACACTTCTCACCCTGTTTTCCGATAATTCAAGACGAAGTGATCTTTGAACTTTTCTGATGTCTTCCGCCAATGCTATGTGATACAGAACCTACACCGCGCAGCAGTAGTCCATAAGAGGTCGGACAAGTGTGATATAGACAGTCTCTTTAGTAAACCATTTGCATCTCCTAATGTTCTGCCAGTAAAGTGCAGTCTTTCGTTCGCTTTTCCCACAACAGTATCAATGTGTTCGTTCAAATTTAAATTATTCATAATTGTAATCCCTACGTATTTAGTTAAATTGACAGCCTTTAGATTTGTGTGATTTATCGTGTAACCGAAATTTACCAGTTTGCTTTTAGTACTCATATGGATGACCTCATACTTTTCATTATTTAGATTCAGTTTCCACCTTTCATAATTGTAATCCCTACGTATTTAGTTAAATTGACAGCCTTTAGATTTGTGTGATTTATCGTGTAACCGAAATTTACCAGTTTGCTTTTAGTACTCATATGGATGACCTCATACTTTTCATTATTTAGATTCAGTTTCCACCTTTTGCATCAAACAGATATCATTTGGCAACTTTTCTTGATCTTCTGATGAGTTAGACGGTAAGTAACAGCATCATCCACAAACAATTTAAGGAGGTGCCCAGATTCTCAAATAAATCGTTTACGTAAATTAGGAACAGCAGAGGACCGATAACACTTCCTTGGGGAACGTCAGATACTATCTTTGTTTTACTCTATGACCTTTCGTCGATTACTATGAACTGTGACCTTTAGGACAGAAAATCACATATCCATTCACACAACTGAGACGTTACCCTAGAGGCACGCATTTTGCTTGTGCTTGTGCTTTCACGGAAACATAATTTACTATTTTATGTGTTGATGCTTCTCCACTCGGCTTCACAAAATGCTTTTGTCATCTACAAACAGGAATAATTTTGCCTCCTGATTCAAATAAAAAGGTAGATTATTAAAAAATGAATGAAGGGTAGTAGTGGACCAATAATCGAACCATGTTGGGCTCTCATACCTTTTCCCTACACAGATGATGCGATGTCCTTCTCGTATTGCTCGAACAGCCTAGGGTGACATTCTGCATTCTGTTTCTTCAATAGGAATTGACTCATGCATATACTGAACTAGATATGCTATAAGAACGTAAATTTTCTAATACAGTATTATACTGACATTATCAAATGCTTTCAGTAAGTCGCAGAAGATCTTAACTGGTGATATTTTGTCGTTTAAAGATTTTATTATGAGCTCAGTGAGTGTATAAACAATCGTTTCAGTGGCGTGGTCCTTTTGAAATGCAAACTCTGACTGGCTAGCTATTCAATTATTGCGCAGCGTCTCGAAAATTTTAGAAAATTGTGTAAGGTGTGACACTAGGCGGTACTTACTGACATCTGTGGAGTCATCCTTTTTATCGAAAGGCCTAAAAACTGAATATACACTCCTGGAAATGGAAAAAAGAACACATTGACACCGGTGTGTCAGACCCACCATACTTGCTCCGGACACTGCGAGAGGGCTGTACAAGCAATGATCACACGCACGGCACAGCGGACACACCAGGAACCGCGATGTTGGCCGTCGAATGGCGCTAGCTGCGCAGCATTTGTGCACCGCCGCCGTCAGTGTCAGCCAGTTTGCCGTGGCATACGGAGCTCGATCGCAGTCTTTAACACTGGTAGCATGCCGCGACAGCGTGGACGTGAACCGTATGTGCAGTTGACGGACTTTGAGCGAGGGCGTATAGTGGGCATGCGGGAGGCCGGGTGGACGTACCGCCGAATTGCTCAACACGTGGGGCGTGAGGTCTACACAGTACATCGATGTTGTCGCCAGTGGTCGGCGGAAGGTGCACGTGCCCGTCGACCTGGGACCGGACCGCAGCGACGCACGGATTCACGCCAAGACCGTAGGATCCTACGCAGTGCCGTAGGGGACCGCACCGCCACTTCCCAGCAAATTAGGGACACTGTTGCTCCTGGGGTATCGGCGAGGACCATTCGCAACCGTCTCCATGAAGCTGGGCTACGGTCCCGCACACCGTTAGGCCGTCTTCCGCTCACGCCCCAACATCGTGCAGCCCGCCTCCAGTGGTGTCGCGACAGGCGT
Organism: Schistocerca piceifrons; assembly: GCF_021461385.2. NCBI lineage: Eukaryota > Metazoa > Arthropoda > Insecta > Orthoptera > Acrididae > Schistocerca > Schistocerca piceifrons. The sequence continues at coordinate 1,018,609,841 of NC_060138.1, read as the reverse complement.
GAATGGAGGGACGAATGGAGACGTGTCGTCTTCAGCGATGAGAGTCGCTTCTGCCTTGGTGCCAATGATGGTCGTATGCGTGTTTGGCGCCGTGCAGGTGAGCGCCACAATCAGGACTGCATACGACCGAGGCACACAGGGCCAACACCCGGCATCATGGTGTGGGGAGCGATCTCCTACACTGGCCGTACACCACTGGTGATCGTCGAGGGGACACTGAATAGTGCACGGTACATCCAAACCGTCATCGAACCCATCGTTCTACCATTCCTAGACCGGCAAGGGAACTTGCTGTTCCAACAGGACAATGCACGTCCGCATGTATCCCGTGCCACCCAACGTGCTCTAGAAGGTGTAAGTCAACTACCCTGGCCAGCAAGATCTCCGGATCTGTCCCCCATTGAGCATGTTTGGGAGTGGATGAAGCGTCGTCTCACGCGGTCTGCACGTCCAGCACGAACGCTGGTCCAACTGAGACACCGGGTGGAAATGGCATGGCAAGCCGTTCCACAGGACTACATCCAGCATCTCTACGATCGTCTCCATGGGAGAATAGCAGCCTGCATTGCTGCGAAAGGTGGATATACACTGTACTAGTGCTGACATTGTGCATGCTCTGTTGCCTGTGTCTATGTGCCTGTGGTTCTGTCAGTGTGATCATGTGGTGTATCTGACCCCAGGAATGTGTCAATAAAGTTTCCCCTTCCTGGGACAATGAATTCACGGTGTTCTTATTTCAATTTCCAGGAGTGTATGTCTGGTGAAACCCTTCAGTTAAAAATACATTACGTAAGTGACGAAGGACATTACAGACTACAGGCAACAAATTTTGAGTGTCTCATTGGAAATACGTGGAGTCTCTTTTCTATCGAGATGCCTAAAAACGGAAAATTTCAACACGTCTGGTAAAACATCCTGAACTAATAACGTACTACGGAACTGACTAAAAACATTACATATTAAAAACATCACGTATTATAGGGTCCAACTTTTAAGTGTCTTATTGGAAATAAATATATGTGGAGTCATTTTTTTATCGAGATGCATAAAAATTGAATATTTCAATAGTTTGGGGAAACACCCTGAATTAATAATGCATACCGAAGTGACTACAAACTTTACGTTTTATAGGGCCATCACTTTTAGTGTTATATTGGTTTATCCACCCCACATGGAGTTTTACTATTCAGAGTCAAATGATCTTACTTATTTCAAATGGGAATTTGAGATTTATTTTTCTTTCTCTAAATGTCCTGTGTATTGCTTCTTCGATGTACTTGTCTGCTTTCTCTTCTGAACTATTCACCCCAATTGTTTAAAGGGGGTAATTATTAAAAATATCTTCTACATGTAAACTCACTTTTACATACCTCCCGTTCCGTTTAGCGGAAATAAAGTCACATTCTATGGATTCATTTCCTGTCTTTCTTTCAACAATATGCCATACTGATTTTATTTTATTGCCTGAACTGTTAATGTGTTGGAAACGTACATGCGAACATCTACATCTACATTTATACTCCGCAAGCCACCCAACGGTGTGTGGCAGAGGGCATTTTACGTGCCACTGTCGTTACCTCCCTTTCCTGTTCCAGTCGCGTGTCGTTCGCTGGAAGAACGACTGCCGGAAAGCCTCCGTGCGCGCTCGAATCTCTCGAATTTTACATTCGTGATCTCCTCGGGAGGTATAAGTAGGGGGAAGCAATATATTCGATACCTCATCCAAAAACGCACCGTCTCGAAACCTGGACAGCAAACTACAACGCGATGCAGAGCGCCTCTTTTGCAGAGTCCGCCACTTGAGTTTGCTAAACATCTCCGTAACGCTATCACGGTTACCAAATAACCCTGTGACGAAACGCGCCGCTCTTGTTTGGAACTTCTGTATCTCCTGTCAACCCGACCTGGTACGGATCCCACACTGATGAGCAGTACTCAAGTATAGGTCGAACGAGTGTTTTGAAAGCCACCTCCTTTGTTGATGGACTAAATTTTCTAAGGACTCTCCCAATGAATCTCAACCTGGCACCCGCCTTACCAACAATTAATTTTATATGATCATTCCACTTCAAGTCGTTCCGTTCGCATACTCCCAGATATTTTACAGAAGTAACTGCTACCAGTGTTTGTTCTGCTATCATATAATCATACAATAAAGGATCCTTCTTTCTATGTATTCGCAATACATTACATTTGTCTATTTTAAGGGTCAGTTGCCACTCCCAGCATCAAGTGCCTATCCGCTGCAGATCTTCCTGCATTTCGCTACAATTTTCTAATGCTGCAACTTCTCTGTATACTACAGCATCATCCGCGAAAAGCCGCATGGAACTTCCGACACTATCTACTAGGTCATTTATATATATTGTGAAAAGCAATGGTCCCATAACACTCCCCTGTGGCACACCAGAGGTTACTTTAACGTCTGTAAACGTCTCTCCATTGAGAACAACATGCTGTGTTCTGTTTTCTAAAAACTCTTCAATCCAGCCACACAGCTGGTCTGATATTCCGTAGGCTCTTACTTTATCAGGCGACAGTACGGAACTGTATCGAACGCCTTCCGGAAGTAAAGGAAAATGGCATCTACCTGGGAGCCTATGTCTAATATTTTCTGGGTCTCATGAACAAATAAGCGAGTTGGGTCTCACACGATCGCTGTTTCCGGAATCCATGTTGATTCCTACAGAGTAGATTCTGAGTTTCCAGAAACGACATGATACTCGAGCAAAAAACATGTTCTAAAATTCTACAACAGATCGACGTCAGAGATATAGGTCTATAGTTTTGCGCATCTGCTCGACGACCCTTCCTGAAAACTGGAACTACCTGTGCTCTTTTCCAATCATTTGGAACCTTCCGTTCCTCTAGAGACTTGCGGTACACGGCTGTTAGAAGGGGGGCAGTTCTTTCGCGTACTCTGTGTAGAACCGAATTGGTATCCCGTCAAGTCCAGTGGACTTTCCTTTGTTGAGTGATTTCAGTTGCTTTTCTTTTCCTTGGATACTTATTTCGATTTCAACCATTTTTTCGTTCGTGCGAGGATTTAGAGAAGGAACTGCAGTGCGGCCTTCCTCTGTGAAACAACTTTGGGAAAAGGTGTTTATGTTTCAGCTTTACGCGTGTCACTATTTCAATGCCATTATCATCCAAGAGTGTCTACAGAGAGCACAAACAATTCGACACAAAATTTTAACGGTTATTAAAATACAAGACTTCCTAGTAAATGCAGTAATGCTGCTACTTGGGCACTGCTGACAGTTTCTTTAGTGGGTGTCGGTATGGCCCTGCTCCGGAAGTTAAGTAAAATGATTATAAATACAGATGCCACATGGTTACGTCAATCAATGGCTCACTGTACATATTATGAGAAGAGTTTAGTTAGATTTTACATCTTTGTTTCTCGGAGAATACATCATTTTAGGTAGGTTTTCACTGTTGAGTGCGCACACATAATGTAAGTCGCTGTAGGAAATTGCTAGTCGTTGAACGCCATTCTTCTAGATCGCGACATGAGACGTTATTACGCATTTTTGAGTGTCGTTTGGCGTTAAAGGGACGCGTGTATACTCTCGTGTATTTCCTTGCTCTCTGACCAGTAGCAAGATAATGAGTTGTGGTATCGTGTTGTCGTTGGCAGGCAGTAGTGTTAGCAGCGTAGAGCGCTGGAGTGAATCAGTCAGTGTGTTGGCCCACGACTCAGGCGGTCATTAACTGGCGGACGCAGGGCTGTCTGGTGAGGCCTCGGAGACCCACGTGTCGCCTTCCCCGCCTCGGCAGCGCGACTTCCCTCGCGTACGCTCGGAGGGGGAGGGGGTGGCAGCTCTCCTCCAATTGCTGCTCGTTACACCAATTGCGACAATTGGGCCGGGAGATGACTCAGGCAGAGGAAGCGGCGAGCGCTCCACCAGACGTCAGACGTCGCCTGCCCACGTCCTTGCCGAGGACATCGCGCGTTCTCCTAATGGGCCAGATTCAATGACCATTACGGTGCTCGAGAGAAAACGTGTCCCTTCGCTTGATTAAGTGGTTCAGGGATCCTTTGTGCTGATTACATGCTCTGCCTGTGCGAAGTGTTGGCACTGGACATATACTGAGGTGACAAGTCACGGGATAGCGATATGCACAGATACAGATACAGATCGCATACAGTAGGTATAAAAGGGCAGTGCATAGGCGGAGTTATCATGTGCATTCAGATGATTCATGTGAAAAGGTTATAGCCACATGACGAGAACTAGCAGACTTTGAACTCGGAATGGCAATTGGAGCTGACGTATGGGACAGTCCATTCCGGAAATCGTTAAGGAATTCAATAATCCGAGATTCACAGTGTCAGGAATGTAACGAGAATATCAAATTTCGGGCATTACCTCTCACCAAGGACAACGCAGTGTCCGACTGGTTTCACTTAACTACCCAGGGTAATGGCGTTTGCGTAGAGTTGTCATTACTAATAGACAAACACTGCTGAGTGAAAAACCGCGCCGCGCGGTATTAGCCGAGCGGTCTAGGTGCTGCAGTCATGGACTGTGCGGCTGGTCCCGGCGGAGGTTCGAGTCCTCCCTCGGGCATGGGTGTGTGTGTTCGTCCTTAGGATAATTTAGGTTAAGTAGTGTGTAAGCTTAGGGACTGATGACTTTAGCAGTTAAGTGAACATTTTTTGAAAAACCGCATAAATCAATAGGGGACGTACGACGAACGTATTCGTTACGACGGTCCGGCAGAATTTGGCTTTAGTGTGCTATGGTAGCAAAAGACTGACGCGAGTGTCTGCTAACAGCACGACGTCGCCTGCAGCGCCTCCCCTGGGCATGTGACCATATCGGTTGGATCCTAGATGACTGGAAAATTGCGGTATGATTAGAAAACTCCCAATTTCTTTTGGTGAGAGCTGATGGTAGGGTTCGATTGTGACACAGATCCCACTAAGCCACGGACCCAATTTGTCAACAAGGCACTGTGTAAGCTGGTTGTGGCCCCATAATGGTGTGAGCTATATTTACATGGAATGGAGTGGGTTCTCTGGTCCAACTGATGTGACCGTTGACTGGAAATGGTTATGTTTGGCTACCTGGAGATCATTGGCAGCCACTCATGAACTTCATCTTCCCGAACAGCGAGGGAATTTTTGTGGATGACAATGCGCAATGTCACCAGACCACAATTGTTCGTGATTGGTTTGAAGAACGTTTTGAACAGTTCGAGCGAATGATTTGACCATCCAGATCGTCAGACATGAATCCCATCGAACAGTTACGGGACATAATCTAGAAGCCAGTTCGTGCACAAACTCGTGCAGTGGCAACACTTTCGCAGCAACATCGCTCAGTCGGACGGCTTGTTGAGTCCATGCCACGTCGGGCTGCTGCACTACACTGGGGTCCGCCTCGATAGCTGAGTGGTCAGCGTGACGGTTTGCCGTCCGACGGGCCCGGGTTCGATTCCCGGCTGGGTCGAGGATTTTCTCCGCTCAGGGGCTGGGTGTTGTGTTGTGTTGTGTTGTCTTCATCATTTCATCCCCATCCGGTGCGCAGGTCACCCAGTGTGGCGTCGAATGTAATAAGACCTACACCAAGGCGGCTGGACCTGCCCCGTAAGGGGCCTCCTGGCCAATGGCGCCAAACGCTCATTTCATTTCATTTTGCTACGCTGGGCAAAAGGAGGTTCGACACGATATCAGGAAGTATCTCATGACTTTTGTCATCTCAGTGTCTGTAGAGGTGAAAAAAACGGCCTGAAAACACTTGTCGACCACATCCACATCTACGGGGGCGTGCTGAAATGTAAGGCCACCGTGAACACTCTTAAAGCTTTTTTTCAGTCCGCCTTTAGCCGCGGAGCAGCTCGGACTTGTTTATGTCCCGGCTGCGAACGTTCGCGGAAGAAGCGGTGTTTACACCGTCGTTACTCGTGTGTGTTACTGTTTGAATCGAACGCAATGGCACACAATTTCCGAAAAACCACGATACAGTTCACGTTCTGTTCCGAGTATGCAAGACCGAAGGCTTTCGAAATCGAACGTTTCTTGAGGGACGAAGTGCATCTTAATTGCACGGAGATTATTGGAATTCATTTATCAATCGTGAGCAGCACTCATTACGTAAAGATGATTGACGACGCAGCATGCGATAGGATCATTGAAGCCGCCAAACGAGGATTCCAGTTCCGACACTCCGATGGTCATATTGGCGAAGTTTTAGTCGCTCAGTCGGGCCTGGGAGTGCGTACGATTAGAGTCTTCGAGCTGCCTTTCGAGGTACCCGAATCATTGGTCACTGAATCACTCCAGTCATATGGCAGAGTTATTAGTCATACTGCCGAACGTTGGGCAAGTTTTAGCACGTATCCAGCGCTCAATGGTGTCCGACAGGTGCGAATTGCCCTTACGAAGCATGTGCCATCGTACATAAACATCGGCGGCTGTAGAGCTATTGTTATCTATGATGGACAGCCCCGGACATGCTCCGGATGTGGTGGTGAAGGACATCTGCGATCTGCGTGTATGCAGAGGAGACTGGTGCAAATCCCCAGCGGCGACTTCCAGAATCAGACTACACCGACGTCACTGCCGATGACTTACGTGACGGCGCTTCGCGGGGAGGTGACGCCGAGGTCGGAACACCCTATCGAACCGACGCCGCAGTTGATTGAGGAGCCGTCGGACCCCACTGAAGAAGAAATGGCTCCGACCAACCTCCAATCTCAGACACTACAGGCGGTGCAGAAAGAGGATGACAGCATCCCAGTAGGCATGGAAGCTGAAGTGGAAAGGCCCCGGGGCATTGTGGCGGCGGCGGGAGCGCAGGAGATAACAAGATTCGACAACACCAGAGGCCGAGGTTAGGGCCCGCAAACAACGCTCGTCAAAACGCCGCAAGAAGCGCCGACTAAACTCTGCGAAGACGCTCCCTTCTCTTCTTGGGAGCCCAGACGAGTCTAACTCTATGGACCTGTCTGACTTGGAACCACAAGCTTCGGATGTCGCAGACCATATGACTTCGGACGGTGAAAAGATGTCATGTCGTTCAGATGACGCATCCGCTTAGGGGCCTGATACCCCTTCTGCGGCGGAGTCTTAATGCTGCGAAAGCACAACAGATGCCACACATCAATGCCGCACTGGAAAATTTGGAGCATCCCAATAATATCAGATGGTATGAGCAGGACGACGAAATCACCGCTGCGGACCATTCTATTGGTGGGGACTTGCATCCGTCCGCATCTCAAGACACCTAATGCCGCAGGGACACGTCCGTCGGGCGACCCTCTGCGGATGTGAAAAGGGACTATCGATACGGTGAAACTATGCCATTTTAACATCATGTGGAGATGACAGCTACTCGATCCCAGGCATACAGAATAGGGACAGTGAATGTAAATACCATTAGATCGCCTGTGAAACAGCGGTTGTTTAGGGACATGATATACGCGTCGGATGTGGATATACTGATGGTGCAGGAAATTTACATTCCTGAGTTCCAGGAAGTACATGGCTACATCACCTACACCTCGCCGCACTCGAACAACGACAGTGGAACGGCGATATTGGTCCGGGACGCGATCCCGGTTCGCGACCTGGCTTATCTACCTTCGGCACGAGGACTGGCGATAACTGTTAATTGAATTCGCATTCTCAATGTTTATGCCCCTTCCGGCACAGACAAGAGACGGGCGCGTGCGAGATATTATTCGGAAGAGATTGTGCCCTTATTTACCCGCAGATTCGATCATTTCATTATAGGTGGTGACTTCAATTGTGTTTTAGCCCAAAAAGACCAGACTCCACATTACAATACCTGTCGTGAATTGCACGTGCTATGCCGGGATCTGGAGTTAAGCGACACCTGGGACTTGATGCATAGGAACCGTGAGGGCTATACTTTTTTTACCAGTCACTCGGCGAGCAGACTCGATCGAATATATGTTTCGGTTGGCCTACAGGATAAGGTGGTCGACGCGGAACGATGGCCTGCGGCATTTACTGATCATCTGGCTTACATTTGTACCATATCACTCCTTAGGCAAAGTGTGTGGAGAAGCCGCGGGACATGGAAGCTCAATTCGTCACTTTTGGCGGACCTCGAATGTCGTCAGAGAGTCGAGGCGGTATGGACCACATGTCAACGCCGTCTACCAACATATACCTCCGTGCTTCAATGGTGGCTAGAGTGTACTAAGCCGGCAATAAGAAGAGCTCTAATACAGTATGGTCAGGATAAGGCGAGATGGCAAAGAGACACTCTTGATTACTATTACACCATACTTCGTGAGCTGTCATTCCAGGTGCCGTCTGCAGAACATCATGCGGAAGTTCATCGTGTCAAGGCACAAATCCTATCGATCACGCGACGACGACTGGGTGGCATCCCAATACGGGCAAGATGTCTCGACACCATCACTGGGGAACGTACCTCGATGCACCATGTGTCGCGGGAACACAAACGTTACCGCCGGGCATTGGTAACAGTGCTCCACGGTTTAGATGGCCGTCAACTGACAACACAACAGGACATTGCAAAAGAATTTTTAGAGCATTTCCGCCATCTCTATGCCGGTACACCGACAGACCGTCGGGTGGGGGAAGAGATACTTCAACATCTGCAAGCGACACCGACAGAGACGGATAAGGCAGCGCTTATGGAGCCACTCACAGAAGACGATATAAAGGCGGCACTCACAAAAGGAGCGGCCCATAAATCACCAGGGCCAGATGGGATTACGCTAGAGTTTTATCGAGAATTCGTGGACATGATGATGCCACAGTTGGTGTCGATGTACAATGAGGCGATGCGTCCGGACATGCGCCTACCGTCGGATTTTGTGACGGGCTTTCTTCTTCCCATCCCGAAGATGGTGGGGAGTCGCAGTATTAATCAATATCGGCCTCTCACTATGCTAAACACCGACTATAAAATCTTTGCTCGACTACTAGCGTCTCGTCTCAAGCTGGCGATATCCAGGACAATATCCCCTGATCAGGCTTGCCTAGGGTTGCGAAGCAACATCTCCTCGGTGTTAAGTGAATACCGTGACGTTATCGCCCTTTCGGAAACGTGTAAAATGCGAGCAGCGATGATATCTGTGGACTTCGATCGTGCGTTCGACAGGATAAACCATGACTTCTTGTCGTTAGTCATGAGCCGAATGGCGATTCCACCTGTCTTCATCTCCATCGTTAAGAGGCTCATACGAGGGGCTACATCGAAGGTGATTGTAAATGGTCGGGAAGCGGGCTCGATTCCTATTAACAGCTCAGTCCGACAAAGGTGCCCACTCTCCATGATGCTGTTCGCGATAGCACTTGAGCCGCTGATGTGTGTTATGAGGCGCTCACTAACTGGGATAGCGCTTAATGAGAACTCTTTCGCCTGTGGCGCATATGCGGACGACCTGATCCTTCTCGTCCGATCAGGATATGAAGTGCGTCAGGCTGTTGAACATCTAGACTCTTACGGGACGGCGGCAGTCAGTGTCGTTAACATGACGAAATCCAACATTATGCACATTGGACGGGGTCTGGAAGACATACCGGGACCGTTTCAGACGGTGGAATCGCTGAGATGTCTGGGGATCACATTTACCCGTTCACTACGGCGGTCAGCGGCGGCGAGTTATCGGCGGCTTCTGCAGAATGTTCGTCTGGCGATACGGAACAACTCACTGAGAGCCTTTGACATGATCCAACGTGTGGCATACACTAACGTGCACATAGCGTCACGACTGCCCCATTTAGCGCAGATCCTACCAATACCGAAGGGTATTGCAGACCACCTCATGGCTGCCTTTGGTTACTATGTTAGTACTGGGATGTTATTTAAGATCAAATATGACACGTTAACGCTACAGTTCCGGAACGGAGGACTCAACCTCACAAACGTGCGAAACAAAGCTCTGGCGCTTTGCATGCGAGCGATGATACGAAATTGGCAACAACGTAAGCATACCATAACGTCAGCTCTGATAGAAGTACTAGTTCCGCCTTCGTACGAACCCCCTATTGCGGTGGGCAATATATCGCCTTCTCTTGCACACATTACCTCATTTCTTGTTGATTACAGTTATGTTCGTCTGAAAGTACCTTCGACGAGAATACCCACGACTCGGGAGATATATAGGTGCTTGATGGATCAACATGGCCGCAACTTAATGGAATTCAAATATCCGTCGAGAACGTGGAACCACATTTGGTGTGCAGTGCATGCTGCATTACTGTCAACAGCAGCGAGATCGATGTGGTATATTCTTATAAACCGTAAACTTGTGACCAGGAGTCGATTACATACAATTCATATAGTCGATTCTCCTCTTTGCACAGACTGTGGACTGTTAGCAACGGAAGAACATGGTTTAGTGTGTGGCGCAGCGAGGGATGTCTGGATGCTGACGCGTCGAATACTGGCCTTCCTACGGCGCACTACCTGCACAGAAATCACATCGGATGTACTCTTTCTACCGGACAAGACCTTTTTTCTCAAACAAAAGACGTATGCGGTCAATTGGATCGCTGGACATGCGACGAAATATTTGTATTCGTACGATATTAAGTCCGTGATGGATTATTGGATATATTTACAAGAACAACACGAGCTCATACGGAGTCATACGAAATACAGGACTTACTTTTCCAATTTTTTGGGCAGTGTTTTTCACAATCCGCCCGACAGCTGGGGTGTCCCAGAACTGAGAAGACTCCTGCAGCAGAACGACTAGAGACAGTACTGTGCGGTTCAATTAAATTAGCACATGGCACACTGAGGAGAAAACTGGCCCCTGCCTTTTGGCGTCAGTTATGACTGGATTATGTTTACGTGGGAAAAAAAACCGATGGTAACCACAGAAACCGCCTCAGATAATGGTCCTTCGAATGGTCGACGCAGGAGAAATACATGCCGCCCACATTGGCAGATGTGGTCAAGATTATATGGCTTGCTGCCAGATTTATGATGCGACACCGCGTGCTGCGAGGATTGTGATGCAGAAGATAACTTCATTTTCCCTCCCGCCCGTGACTAGGATTGTCATTTACTTTATTCATGTCACGAAAAAAGAGAAAAAAGGGGCGGCCTTTACGTTGATTTTATATTTTATCGTTTCCAAATTGTTTTTGCTGTTTCGATACTTTCCCATAGGACAGCACAATTGTACAAATAAAGATTGTTTGTTTACCCTGCCTTCCGGTTACCAGAAAAAAAAGTGGTCGCGTTGTTGGACCATAAAGCGAAGGAACCGGGTTTTTATTTTTATTTACTTTTTCTTTAAAAAAAAAAAAGTCCGGCGCCGCGCAAAAATAAAAACAAAAAAAGTGGTCAGCATGATGGTTTGCCGTCCGACGGACCCGGGTTCGATTCCCGGCTGGGTCGAGGATTTTCTCCGCTCAGGGGCTGGGTGTTGTGTTGTGTTGTGTTGTCTTCATCATTTCATCCACATCCGGTGCGCAGGTCACCCAGTGTGGCGTCGAATGTAATAAGACCTACACCAAGGCGGCTGGACCTGCCCCGTAAGGGGCCTCCTGGCCAATGGCGCCAAACGCTCATTTCATTTCATTTTGCTACGCTGGGCAAAAGGAGGTTCGACACGATATCAGGAAGTATCTCATGACTTTTGTCAGCTCAGTGTCTGTAGAGGTGAAAAAACGGCCTGAAAACACTTGTCGACCACATCCACATCTACGGGGGCGTGCTGAAATGTAAGGCCACCGTGAACACTCTTAAAGCTTTTTTTAAAAGACACGAGACGCGAATTGGGCTAGAAATCATTGAAACAAAGGTGTTTTTCTTTGCGGTAGAACTTCTCATGAAATTTCTATCAACAACTTTCTCCTCAGAGTGTGTGAAAAGATTTTGTTGGCGACCATCTGTATAGGGAAGAATCATTATCATGGAAATAAGAGAAATCACGGAAAGATTTAAGTATCCCTTTTTCCAGTGCGCAGTTCGAGAGTAGACGGGAGTTAAATAACTTGAAGGTGGTTCGATGAGCCTGTGCGAGGCACTTAATTGTAAAAGAGTCAGGTAGATATAAATATACACAATCGATGACAAGTAGCCCAAGACGTCGGATGGTTGCAAATGTCGCAGCGCTCATACCCAAGGAGAGGGTGCTCCATGTGTCGACAAACTCTTTGAACTCGCGCGTAAAATTTTCTGAGGGTCCTTCACGCACCAGTACAGTTACGCCACACACCGCCAAGTTACACTCTAAAATCCTAAGCCCTCTACCGGCAGAGGGTTGTTGTTTGCGTCAGTGAAACGGCAATGTCGACCAAGTAATATGCATGACACATAATAGCTCAACCGATACTGAGAACAGAATAAAAAATTCGGAGGTATTACTTTTCCAGTATACCCTCTCGTATGTACTGCGCATCACTGCACTGTGCATGTCAAAGGGTGCATCGTGCCAGTATTACCGATTTTCTGTCCAGTTCAGTTCGTGCATCTGTGCGTGGCCTGATCTCTTTTATCTTATTCTCCCGAGCCCTACAAGATATGTAATGGAGACAACATAATGGTCACACCGTAGTCGCTGAATACAGGTTCACAAAATATACCGAACAGGGTATCGCGACAACTAAGTTGTGTTTCTTCCAAGGATTGCCACTTCAAATCCGCAAGCGTTCCTGTTGTGATCGTAGCAGCGCACCCCTCAATGTGTTCGATGTCTGCTGTCGTGCCCCCTTAATAATGACGCCAAATTCTGGAAGCATACGCCAGAATTAGTCGCACTAGCGTCTTGTATGCAATTTACTTCTCAGCTGCATTGCATTTTCGCAGAACGCTTCCGTCAAATACTAATTCTTCCATTTGCGTGTTCTAATACTGATTTCAAGTGACAGTCGCGTTTCATATTGCTTTTTAGTAATACCCCCTTAATCCTTACACGAAGTGAAGTACTGCAGACGTTCATCACAAGTCTTTGAATCAGATAATATGGGGCTCCTTATCTATATTTCTTATAGTCATTATCTTACATTTATACCTGTTAAAAGTAACTCCCATTCGATGCAAGTGTTTTATACAAAACCTTCTAACCTTACAGTTTTCCAATGATAATTTCCTGCAGAAAGCAGAATCGTAAGCGATCATTCGTGCATTGCTACATTGCTGTTGATCCTATCTGATAAATCGTTTATGTACATTGTTTGATAAAAAGTATCCGAACACTTATTAGTGGACATTAATATGTGAAGGGACGACCCTTCACCTTTATGACGGATTAAACTCAGCTGGGGACACTTTCAATGAGGTATCTGAATGTTTGTGAAGGAATGGCAGCTCATTCTTCCTCAAGAGACGAAACCAGGGAAGCTAGTGATGTTGGATGCTGGGTTCTGGAGAGAAATCGACATTCTAACTCGGCTCAAGGAAGTTCCCTTAAGGTCTGGGTCGAGATCCTGGACAGGCCTGTCCATTTCGGGAATGTTACTGTCACAGACGATTGCCTCACAGCTGCTGCTTTATGGCGTGGTGCATGGTCATGCTGACACTGTCATCGTCTCCGTTACTTAAACGCAATAAAACGGGACCACAGTCTAACCACGAAAAACACCCCCATACAGTAACACCCCCGTGTCCATACTTCACTGTTGGCCCTACATATGATGGCAGGCAACGTTCTCCAGGCATTCGTCAGACCCAAATCTTTCCATCAGATTGCCACAGGGTATAGCGTGATTCATCATTCCAAATCACTCATTTCCAGTCATCCACTGTCCATTGGCATCACTCTTTCCGCCGCCTCAAGCATCGCTTATGAGGAGCTGCCCGAACACTGTACTCCATTACTTCTATATTCCTAGGCACAGTCATTGTTTTAGCTGGATTGCTGACAGCACGAGTCATTCTTCCCGCTGAACTTCGTGAGATTTTTTTATAACCATCCTCCGCAAGGCTCGAAGGTCCCTATCCGTCAGTACACGTAATCTACCTGGTAATGGTTTATCTGTGGTTGTACCTTCGCGTTTCCACTTTTTATAATCACATCACCAACATTGTCGACATGGACAGCTTTAGAAAAGTTGAAATGCCCCGGATGTATTTTTTATTCAAATGAAATGCAGTGACTTGCCCACGTTGGTTCACTCCTGACTGACCATGTCTCTTGTTACTACTTCTCTACTGACAACACAACATTCACCGCTGCCTTTTATACTGACGGGTTCGCCTCTCGTGACCTTGTGACCAGTCCCACACTACATAAGTGTCCGGATACTTTTAATCAGATAGTTGACATTGAGAATGCTAGAGGTCCAGTTACACTTCCTTGCAATAAACTCGTTGTGGAAGATTCGCAATCGGGTATAACCTTCTGCTTTATATTAGTCAAATATTTATCGAGCGAATCATGTATGCTCGAAGATACTCAGTGTGATTGTATCTTAATTAGTAGTCTCCCATTCGGTACGGTATCGTACGACTTTGGAAACGATGTATTCCAAAAATCTGAATGCCACAAGTTATAGTATACAAGGTCTACTGTAGCGGATTGAATTCTGTTCTCTCGTTATTTGCAGATGATGCTGTCATTTACCGTCTTGTAAAGCCACCAATTGACCAAAACGAATTGCAAAATGATTTAGATAAGATATCTGTATGGTGCGAAAAGTAGCAATTGAACATGAATAAACAAAAGTGTGAAGTTATTCACATGAGTACTAAAAGAAATCAGCTAAATGTCGATTACGCGATAAGTCACACGAATCTGAAGGCTGTAAATTCAACCAAATACTTAGGTATCACAATTACAAATAAATTGGAACGATCACATAAATAATGCTGTGGGTGGACCAAATCAAAGACTGCGATTCATTGGCAGAACACTTAGAAGGTGCAACAGATATACTAAAGAGACTGCTTACACTACACTTGTCCGCCCTATTCTGGAGTATTGCTGTGCGCAGTGAGATCCGCATCAGGTGGGACTGGCGGATGACATCGAAAAAGTTAAAAGAAGAGCGGCTCGTTTTGTACTATCGCGAAATAGGGGAGATAGTGCCACAGACATGATATGTGAATTGGAGTGGCAATCATTAAAACAAAGGCGTTTTTCTTTGCGATGGGATCTCCTCATGAAACTTCAATTACCAGTTTTCTCCTCCGATTGTGAAAACATTTCTGTTGGCACCCACCGACATAGGAAGAAATAATCACGACAAAATAAGAGAAATCAGGGCTCGCACAGAAAAATTTAAGTGCTCGTTTTTCCGGAGCGTCGTTAGAGAGGTGGTTCATTGAAGGTGTTTCATTGAACCCTCTGCAAGGCTATTACTGAATAGCAGAGTAATCACGTAGATGTAGATGTAGATCTTAACAGGACTTCTACATACCGCCATAGTTGAAGCCTATGACACAGGCTATTGCTCATCTCCGAAATATCTGATGCGAATACTGATCGTCAAAATATTTTTATTTTCAGTATTTGACCATCGTTAGGTGGAGAGGCTTAGCACACAGTCCCTAAACACCAAACTGTATATCAGTGTCATGGGTTATACCTTAAAGCTCGTTATGATGTCGTATGGAGTGAGGCTATGTGGTACTGTTCAATGATTGTTCTTCATATGGGAACGTCTAGTTCACAGCCCCCTTTGTTTATTGAAGATTCACTATTTCCCTTCTCTCTCGTCATCTCTATTCCGGCTCATCATTACAAAACTAAACTACACTCTATTCGCTCTCATAACGCTCCTCGATAAAGTACTGCTACAGGTGTAACACACAGTGCCAAACTGACGTGCATTCGATATATTTGCATCAGGCAATGAAACATACGAAAAAAATATAAGATTTTTCGATGTAATCCACAGCTGTGGTCAGCAACATCAACGCCCTCCGTATTAGTCCCTTTAATTTACAATGCGAAATCAGTTCTGTTACTCTATCAGGAGCGTGACTGGATGCATCTTCCGAAGCGTTCCGTTAACAGGACTTTTTGCAGTTCTACATCCCCATATTTTTTCAACATTAATCAACTGTCAGAGCAGACTAGTGGACCAATCCGTGAAATGCTGTCTGGGAGGCAGTTGCCAAGTAATTTCAGCCGCTCTGGGTAAGCACGTCGTCTACGGCGCCTTGCCACGGTTCACACTGCTCTCCCGTCGGTGGTTCGAGTCATCACTCGGGCATGTGTGTGTGTGTGTGTGTGTGTGTGTGTGTGTGTGTGTGTGTGTGTTGTCCTTAGCGTACGTTATTTTAAGCTAGATTAAGTAATGTGTAAGCCTAGGAACCGATGACCTCAGTAGTTTGGTCCCACAAGACCGTACCACAAATTTCCAGTTCCCAAGTAATGCCATGCTAACCACAGTCTAAGCTATTCACACAAGTTCTTGTCAGAATATCCGTCTCAGATATAAACTTCATTATTTTAGAAATTAAGGGCACCAGCATTAAGTATTCTGGTTTTCGCTCTAGTTAATTTTTTCTATTCTTCGAGTAATTTACAAGGATGGCACGATAGGTTACAGACATCTTTCGTTGACAAACAAATACATAAGTAGCTTTTGTACCTAAAATATACTCTGTGTGTAACGTTGCTCATTTATTTTACTTATTTTTTCTTCTCCTGAAAAGTAAATATGTGCTTCAAAAACAAGAAAGTTACATTACATGCCGAAACGGAAGTCTGAAGTCTAGCGCTCAAAATGTAGAACGTTACTCGCGAGAGTATTTTAGAATACGCATTAGAATTCCAATTTGGCTTAAAGTTTTAACCCATCAAGTTCCAGTCTGAAGTTATTTCTTTTAATTGTCACTGTTCATAAGGCCACCAAAAGCCTACCATCTGAGTGAACATTTAGATATCCAGATAGCAAATTGATAAAATATTTTTTTCTCAGTACGAATGAAGAAATCGGAAAGGATATTTTCCGCAATACGTTCTGTTCATCAGCCTATGCTTATCAGCGAAAGAGCGAATCGAGAGTATTCAGCCGGCCGAAGTGGCCGTGCGGTTAAAGGCGCTGCAGTCTGGAACCGCAAGACCGCTACGGTAGCAGGTTCGAATCCTGCCTCGGGCATGGATGTTTGTGATGTCCTTAGGTTAGTTAGGTTTAACTAGTTCTAAGTTCTAGGGGATAGGGGACTAATAACCTCAGCAGTTGAGTCCCATAGTGCTCAGAGCCATTTGAACCATTTTTTTTTTTTTTTGAGAGTATTCAGCACTAATATTCAGGGCATCACAACAGCGACATTCCAGCACTGGCGAGATTCTCAGCACGCTGATATTTCGAGAAAATGCTGGCCAACAAGGAACGGAAACACAATCACCACTTACAAGTAAAAATGTGTATGGCGACACTTTTGCAACTGTGGCGAAAGTGCTATGACTAAGGCATGTTGTACCAGGTTTCATTAAACACCCAAGCAAAGTAAAATAACATAGACGTGAAATTCATGCAAAAGGACCCATTTTGACCAACCCAACATTCCAAGAATACGCAATCTTGGATATGTAAACTGCAGTGAGCTGGTTGCTAGTTCGGCTGCGAACGAAGGGGCTGATCTGAGTAATGCTATTTATTTTTAATGTTGCAACCTTTTTTATTCTAAATGGATGTTAAATCA
This sequence comes from Schistocerca piceifrons, assembly GCF_021461385.2. Taxonomy (NCBI): domain Eukaryota; kingdom Metazoa; phylum Arthropoda; class Insecta; order Orthoptera; family Acrididae; genus Schistocerca; species Schistocerca piceifrons. The sequence goes on along the minus strand of NC_060138.1, from coordinate 1,018,592,277 downwards.
ATCTCTGAGGCAATGTTTTAAATCGTATAATTTCATTTTACTTTGAAGTTCGCGTCGTTATTAGGCAATGATCAGAGGGAACAATAAATGTTGAATTTGTTTATTGTATTACCAAATGTTTGTATTTTACGACTGTAATTATTTTTTTCTTAGGGTAATGTAAATAGACAATGATTGGCACCTTACGTTTGCTGTGTTTCACAATCTCGTCATGCGTCTCAGGAGTTTCATTGAACCATTCGGAAAAAAGTTCAAGATCCTAACGCCGCGACAGCTGGCAAGTTGCAGAGACGTGTGTAACATAAATAAGATTACCTCTGCCAAAACCGCTAGGCGAACTCGACTTAATTTAGATCATCTGACATTTTGACTGCTGTACTAGGGGGGAGACCTTCGCAAAAAAAAAGTATAAGGCCGTCTGCTGACATTATAGAATTTTGTGGTGCTGTATTTTTGGCAGAAATCTCTCTCCGGTGAAAGTCACTGACTTGGAGAATGTCAACCAAAGCCGCTTCGCATCTTACTTTACGAATTTCACAGTGGTTGAAGATTTCCTTTCACCATTCCTAACAGATACTCGTTGATTTCTGTGTCTTGTCTCACAATTCACTTTTTAATAATTTACAAATTAATTGCCTGGATTCCTGAGTTTCATTCAGATGTCTTATAATAATGCTGAATGGGCTCTGCAATTAAGTTTGCGTTAGGCAAGATGTTGTTGCCTTTTACATCCTATCCTATCTGATCAGGAGTATCCAGAAACCTCTATTTAATGCGGAAGTGACCACTAGATTTCACGACAGGCGGACCCGCCATTATAAAAGGAGGCACGACCTCCTGCCTTGTCAGTAGAGAAGTAACAGCAGCATGGGTTGCTCAGAAGAGGTCGGAGACTTCGAAGTGACATCGGATGTCACTTGAGTAACGAATCCGTCAGAGGCATTTCAGCCGTTCTAACGCTCATCAAGTCGACAGTGTAGGTAATGTGAAAGTGAAGAGGAAATGTGAAAGAACAATCACAGATAAACCGAGAGCAGACAGACCTCATGTACTGACGGACAACGATAGTCGAGCATTGCGGAAGTTGGTTGTAAAATATCGCTTGAAATCAGCGGAAAGAATCACTCAAGAGTTCCAAAGTGCTAGCAGCAGTTCAGCAGGCGCATTGACTGTGTGTGTTGAGTTAAAAAGAATTGAGTACAGTGGTTGAACAGCAGCTCATAAGCCACACATTTCTGTAGTCAATTATACACTACTGGCCATTAAAATTGCTACACCAAGAAGAAATGCAGATGATAAACGGGTATTCATTGGACAAACATATTATACTAGAACTGACATGTGATTACATTTTCACGCAATTTGGGTGCATAGATCCTGAGAAATCAGTACCCAGAACAACCACCTCTGGCCTTAATAACGGCCTCGATACGCCTGGGCTTTGAGTTACAGCTTGGATGGCGTGTACAGGTACAGCTCCCCATGCAACTTCAACCCGATACCACAGTTCATCAAGAGTAGTGACTGGCGTATTGTGACGAGCCAGTTGCTCGGCCACCATTGACCAGATGTTTTCAGTTGGTGAGAGATCTGGAGAATGTGCTGGCCAGGGCAACAGTTGAACATTTTCTGTATCCAGAAAGGCCCGTACAGGACCTGCAACATGCGGTCGTGCGTTATCCTGCTGAAATGTATGGTTTAGCAGTGATCGAATGAAGGGTAGAGCCACGGGTCGTAACACATCTGAAATGTAACGTCCACTGTTCAAAGTATCGTCAATGCGAACAAGAGGTGACCGAGACGTGTAACCAATGCCCCCCCCCCCCTTCCATCACGCCGGGTGATACGCCAGTATGGCGATGACGAACACACGCTTCTAATGTTCGTTCACCGCGATGTCGCCAAACACGGATGCGACTATCATGATGCTGTAAACAGAACCTGGATTCGTCCGAAAAAATGACGTTTTGACATTCGTGCACCCGGGTTCGTCGTTGAGTACACCATCGCAGGCGCTCCTGTCTGTGATGCACCGTCAAGGGTAACCGCAGCAATGGTCTCCGAGCTGATAGTCCATGCTGCTGCGAACGTCGTCGAACTGTTCGTGCAGGTGGTTGTTGTCTTCCCTATCTGTTGACTCAGGGATCGAGACGTGGCTGCACGATCCGTTACAGCCATGCAAATAAGATGCCTGTCATCTCGACCATTAGTGATACGAGACCGCTGGGATCCAGCCCGGCGTTCCGTATTACCCTCCTGAACCCACCGATTCCATATTCTGCTAACAGTCATTGGATCTCGATCAACGCGAGCAGCAATGCCACGATACGATAAACCGCAATCGCAATAGGCTACAATCCGACCTTTATCAAAGTCGGAAACGTGATGGTACGCATTTCTCCTCCTTACACGGGGCATCGCAACAACGTTTCACCAGGCAACGCCGGTCAACTGCTGTTTGTGTATGAGAAATCGATTGGAAACTTTCCTCATGTCAGCACGTTGTAGGTGTCGCCATCGGCGCCAACCTTGTGTGAATGCTCTGAAAAGCTAATCATTTGCATATCACAGCATCTTCTTCCTGTCAGTTAAATTTCGCGTCTGTAGCAATTTTAGTGGCCAGTAGTGTAAGTGGCGCTTGAGATGGAGTAGAGAGCTCTATCACTTGGCAATGGACAACTGGCAATGAGTGATTTGGGGTGATGATCCACACAATATCCTGTGGCAATCAGAAGGAGGGGTTTGGGGGTGACGGAATGTCTGGAGAACGTTACCTGCCATTACCTCTAGTGCCAAAAGTAAAGGATGGAGGTGATGGTGTTACGCTATGGGAGTATTTTTTGTTTTTGTGATTATGGTATGCTCCTCTTATTTCACTTGGGAAAGCGTTAAAAGATACGGACATATTTTACACCGTCGCGTACTGCCTACAGTAGACGAATAGTTCGGAGACGGTGATTGTATCAACACGAAAATTCGCCATATGGAAAAGCAGCGTCTGTGAGGGAATGGTTTATGGATGATAATATTCACGAAATGGACTGGCCTGCCCAAAGTCCCGACCTGTAACTAATTTAACACCTTCTGGATGAGTTAAAACGTCACTCCAGTCCCCAGCATCCAACATTGCTACCTTTTCTGGTTTCGGGTCTTGAGCAAGAATGGGCAGCTATTCCTTCGCAGACATTCAGGCATCTCATTGACAGTATTTATAGTAGGTTACAAGCCGTCACAACGACCCACCTAATATTACTGTCAGCTATTATAGATCCGGATACTTTTGATCAGATAGTATATACTACAGTTCCCTTGAATCCCTGAATATATCGTAGATTGTAGGCTGTTTGTGACTTAATGACGATAGTGTTTGGCTCAAGAATAAGCTGCGCAGTAATTCATTATGTGAATTCGCGAACAGCATGCATAAACAAGTTAAAGACGCTTAAAACACTGGCGCAAGAACAGAAAATGAGCATCTTGTCGATCAACAAGTGAACTAAAATAAAAGTTAAACTTATTTCGGTCAGAGTTTCGTCTTGCTACATGTTTTCACTGAGCAAGTTTGTTCAGCGCAGATAACGTGTCAGTAAATATCTTTCCAACGTTTGTTACACTTTTAGTTCAAAGTGAGATAACGTAAAAGGCGCGACTGAAAGGGGAAAAGACTGTACTATTTTTCTGATGGATGTGTATGGCACCTTACGTTTGATCTTTCTCTTAATCTCATCACGCGTCTCCAGCGTATCATTTGTACCAGAATACCATATCCGTTATAAAATGTTTAAAAAAGAATATTCTTAAATGCTTTATGTAGTAAGCTTTTCAGACTGTTTCTGACCACGTATATACAACATGGACATAGGCAGTTACAATACGATCAAATGGTTCCTCACTTGTTTGTAATTTTTTCACCATAGACTTCAGTCTTGACATGTCGCGGAAAGGATAATTTAGTGAAAAATCAGATGCCTCCATTTTGTTGCAAGTATATTCCAGATTTGCAGGAATTACATAGTCGTGTTTCGTTAAGATGGTTTCTAAAGATGAATACGAATACATTCTCAGTGATGCTGCGTTACACTGTAAATGAGACCCGTCGAAAATCAGTGCCCTCTGTAATGTCTGAATTTCCCGCGGATAAGAACGAGCAGCGTGACCAACTCTGAGTTTCAGACAGTTGCACCTCGGAATCGTGGGAGAATACTTCTGAACACGCCATGTGAATAACTAGACGTAAATAGTGTATCAATCTTAAAATAAGTCTCGGTGAGTTGTATTGAACGGTGTGACACAGTGGTTAAGCACTAGACACATTCAGAAGGAATGGATTTCAAAGCTCCATCCAGATTTAGCTTTTCTAGGGATTCCACTAACCAGAGTGATTGCCAGGAAACCTTTTACACTGCTTGACATGAAACGTCGAGCATCCAGAATTGGAGGGGAAAATGAAATGAAACTTCACGTGTTGAAAATTATGTGATGTTATTATCAGCGATTACACAGTGGAGTCAAATTTTCAAAGAACCCGGCAGTATGAGCCCAGTTTTCAGTATGACGTTGCTCTCACTCTGGCCTGGTCTGGAGGCACGCACTGACTCGTTTGGGAGGGGTGCTGTTGAGGGAAATTAGCCCACAACAGTTGTAACAGGCCCTTGATGCTGGTCCCACACATGATCTATCTAGGGCAGATCTGGAGCTCTTGCTGGCCGCGAGAGTATCTCAGCATTACGCAAACAGTTCATAGACACATGTGCCTTGTATGGCTGAGCGCTGTCCTGTTGAAAAATGGCACCACGACACTGTGACATAAGAAATAATGCATGAGGAGGCAGGATGCCCTTGACGTACCGTTGCTGCGTCATAGTTTTCTCAGGATTTCCAGCTGTGACTCAAAATCATACCCACTGGCTCCCCCGACACGACGGTGCCTCTCCAAAACATTCGAAGAACGGGATCTCTTTGCAGGTTGCCGCCATACCTGAGAATGGTTATCGGGGCAATGTAGAACCGTAATTCATCACACAACACAATGGGACGCCGCTCATCATCGGCCCATGCTTCCCGGGAGCGCTACCATTCCAAACGCAGCCGTTTCTCTTGTGATATTAACGGCAGCCTACGTATTGGACAGTAGTTCCATAGGTTGTTTCTGCTAGGCTCCATCAAATGGTGCGGTATGAGACAGAATATTGCAGGCACTCCAGTAATTGCTCTTAGTTGGCAGGCGAAGATGTGAAGGGGTAACTACGTGCTTAATGCACAATATAGTGATCCTCCCTTGTGGTGGTCAGAAGTAGTCGACCAGACTCTCGACAACGTGGATGCTTGACATCACATTCCCATGCAGTCAAACATTGGGGTACTGTCACATTCGAACGCCCCACAAATCTGGATATTGCACGATTCGACCAGTCGATCAAAGGGAGACTCACAAGGAGGTCCCTTTCAAACTCTTGTCAGGTAGTAATAACGCTGTCTCACATGAAATCACGGCATCTCCGTATCCTTCAGTTATCACTCAACATCTGACGCCATTCACGCCCCGCTCCAGGATGCCTCTTACAAACTTGTATGGCTTATAGAGGGGACTGAGTAGACAACATTTTGAACTGGAACCCATGTCCGGAAACGTACCGTTTCCGTGCTATTCGCCGACTATGGTTGTTGAGGGTAACGCAGAACCGCAATTCATCACACTATACGACGCCACTTATCAGTCCATGCTTCCCGGGAGCGGTACCTCTCCAGATGCAGCCGTTTCTGCTGTGGTGTCAACGGCAGCCTAGGCATGGGACGGTAGCTCCATAGGCGGTTTCTGCTAGTTTCCGACATATGGTAGCATTCTGCTAGGTAGGTGTGCAACAGAGTAGTCATGGTGGTGAGGACTTACGTCGGATCAGCTGATGTCATTTGACGTCTGTCCTACCTCTCTGACTTGGCTCGAGCCTGATTCACTTGTTTATTAGTGTTAGAGTAACATGGCGAAGCTCACGGTAATGGAAGAGCTGCTTGTAACTTTTATCGTCATCCACAACGTCCGACTCCATCGCATACCCATTTCGGCACGATTACGCAACACCTTCGAGAGAGGAGTACCTTCACCGTCAGCAGGCGTGACAGTGGTGCTCCAAGGAGACGCCGCAAACCCAAATTGGAAGAGGCCGTACTGCATCACGTTGAAGAAAACCCGCCAACGAATACACGAGCAATTGCGTTGCAATGTATGCACCGAACTTGGTGACCGCCACATTGAACCTTACTTGTAGTGGTAAAATCGCTATACACGGAAGGAGTCATATAACTGGATCCGTGAATCAATCGTCCTGCAACAGCTCTTGGTGGCCAGGCGATACAGTTCATAAAATAACATAAACTTCTACAAATCATACGGCTGTTGGTAAATTATTGCATCAAGAAGTTCATGCCAGCCGTCGTCACACGATCCATAATGGATCAACGAAGATTACTTGTAATGGATCAGAATGCTAATCTTCATTTCAAAATGTTTGAGTTTAACTATAAACAACAGTTCGTGAAGAATGATTAAGTTTCCTTTTTGCTTCTTTGATAATTAATGAGTGGAATTGTAAAACAAGTGATGCACTGGGTCATGCCTAATAAATTACTTGTAAAAGTGGTCGCGTTACCAACATGTTTTCAAATGTTTGTAGCATGGAAACAGCGTGAGTTCCAGTTCAAAATATTGTCTACTCTGTCCCGTCTACAAGTCCTAGAAGTTTGCTTACAAATTTGAGAGCACTCTCTATACCCTGTCAAGACTGGTAAAATTTATTTATTTATTTGCTATTTTCGTACAGTCTCTTATCTAACTACAAGAACCAAGTTTTGCACATGAATTGGTATGAATATAGCACTTAGTATCTTAACATAATTTCAAATGTGTTAGCATAATTAAGCATTATGGTGTTCAAGGAGAGAAACCTATATTATAATATGTAAATAATAATAATAATAATAATAATTTTTAAAAAATTATTACCCTTTGAACATCTGGCGCACAGATATACAGGTTGGCCAGAAACTGTCTGAAAAGCCTGTGAGGATGTTACAGGGGAGACTGCGCTGAGAAATAACTGTTAAGATAAAAATTCGATATGTTGCGCCGTTTCCGAGTTATTTAGGTTTGAAGTTAGCCTATCAGATCGACACGCGCGCAAGTTTAAGCATTTGCACGCGCTAAGACGCGGTAATGCACAGACATCTGCGGGACCGTGAGTTACCACTTGTTCAAATGCTTATTATCAGTTGAAATGTGCCTTTATCGGAAGTGATAGATTTAAGCTAGATGAGCAAAAGCTACGTTTGTTCGGTTGAGGACAGCAAACGAAGAATGAGTCTGGCGACACTGTCTCTGGCAGGCTGCATGAATTAGCACGCGGAACGACCTCACTGGCTAACTTCAATGGTACATAAGTCGTAAACGGCATAACATATCGAATTTCCTCTTAACAATTGTTTCTCAGCACAATGTCCACTGCAATACCCTTATGAACTTTCTTCTTCTTCATTATTGGGATCCCCACTTCCTCCTGGGAAAATGAAATCAGAACACTATTATTCACATTCTGCTCTAATAATTCAGAACGAAGATACTGATGATGGTATTTGGTGTCTTCCATCATTGTATCATCTGGCAAGAGTTCTGTATAGTTACTGCACTGATGTCTCACAGTCTATCGTCAACGTGCCATCGGATCGTCTCTAAGATGGTAATACAGTTCGTGATCGAACCTCGTTTGTTGCAAGTTTGTATGAAAAACCGCAAATATGTTACCATTTGGTCCTTGACGTATGTCTCACATTTTTCTTCTCTTGTTTAGTATAATAGTCTACGTATGGTTACAGTATTTGACTTCGATAGAAACTCTGCCTTCTTTGTCTTGCTGTTTCCTCTAAGTATCTGTGGTGTTACCTACTCGCCCCAAGAACTGTCGAGTGAGACTCCATGTAATTTTAAACCCTTTTGACTTCCTCACAAATGTGGTGATCGCCTTGTGTTGCGCCATCTCCAACGCTCGCACCAATTCGTTGGATTTGACGAAACCATCAAGGCCGCTTGCTTGCAGTGGTTGTATCTTGAATTCTCCCTTTAAAAGTTCCCAATTCGCTTTGCGTAGATTGTATACTCGCTCGGGCTGCGTGTTAGCGTCTAAGATATTATCTGCGCCTGTAATTGTGAAATAAATGAGATTATGTTTGTGTGTAAGTCCACCAGAGACCACCTAGTTTACAAGGGTGATGTTCTTTGCTGCGCCTGCGCGATTTTGGAAAGCAGGTGTTGAGAGGCCTGTTTATGAGGTGAAGGCCAAGTTCTTGCATGACGTTAGGAAAGCAGATACCTTCTGCTATGCCATAATGTTGATTTTGCATTTGCGAAAATGTGTTTGTCGTGTCGACCCAGAGAGCTTACTGCTGTCTGTAACTTTTCTATATGTCGTTTTATCTTCTTACCGCATAGCAAATATTTATAGAATTAGTTATGTAAAGTCATTATTTCTAATGTCACCACGTGCCACAGAGTTGATGTATCGTCGTCACTGTTACATTTTTATCCTGCACTTTAATGACCATTACACGATGACGTGATGTTATGATCTGCGACTTTACTTGGGGGGTGGGTTAGCGCCCCATTTCTAGAATATGGCTCCTGTATACAGAGTGCGTGAAGGCCCATCTCTTCTAACGCTTCCACTAGTTCTTGCATCACCAGAACGCTGGGCATCGCATTTATCTGGACGACTTTAATGTTCTATTGCCGTTGGGGTGCGATTTGATTATACATGACTGCTACTGCAACATAGTCAGCACACCTTGATAAACGATGAGATGCCACTTTCGTCAGGTCGGAAGGCGTGCTAGATACTTTTGAAAAGTACCTTCAATTCAATTCTCATCAGTCCATAACTTTCTAATTGTGACTGTGTGTCGTCACTAACTGCTTTTACAATTTCTCAGTATCAAGAGTCTTCCGTCTCGTCGCCAAGCAGTTCCTAGGCTTTTGTAGGCAAGCTGTTGACACTGAACTGAATATGATCAACTTCCTGCGTGGCAGTAAGAGTTACGGTACAGCCTTTTGGATGAATGTGCCTAACCAGGTGTCTTATCACTACGGTTAACACATGGATATCCTCCAATTCAGATAGTGTCATTGCGTTTTCACACATTTCATAAACAGGCTGCGGGGCCCCCGAGAAAATTCTTCCGCTTCTCAAGTCATGTCCATAACTATTTACATGCTCTTCTCAATTCCTGTAGCCATCTGTAGGTTCTCCTATGATCTGTGTATTTTCATAATCTTCCTCATTAGCTATAGCATGCTGACACACTCCGCTGCTATAAAGTGTTGCGTGCTATGACATCCTGCATTCATTATACTTTCAACTTTTCATGAATTTGGGAGTATGTCCCTCTTTACATCTTCGTTGTATATAGGTAGGCATGCTGTCCGTTCCTCATCTTCCTTTCCTTCTTTGTATTATCCTTATTATTGGCCTTTTATTGTCAATCTCATTATCACTCTTCTCTTTATAGCTTGTCATGTTTTCGGTAACAACACGAAATAGGAACAACACTAATGCACTCTTGTGGCTATTCTGCCAGTCGTAGAGAATTGCAGCTCTAATGATTTATGTACAGCCGATGGTGCGTACGTGTACATCCGAGAGTGTCCTCTGGGTGCTCGACTTTTTTCGTCAGGCAATATACGCATTTTTGTCGAGTCGGATTTTATACTCCCTTTCTACTGACCCTAATTTTCCTTGGTCCCTGTGGTGAGTGCTAGCGCACTGATGAGCGTTCAGGAAACTGTGTCTTCCTGTCATTTCCGCCGTCTTGATAAACGATGAGATGCCACTTTCGTCAGGTCGGAAGGAGTGCTAGATACTATTGAAAAAAATACCTTCAATTCAATTCTCATCAGTCCATAACTTTCACAAGCATCATATCGACCCCAGAAGACTATCTAAATCTTTGCAACTCGAGTGAATTCCTAACAAAGTGCCCGATGGGACCATCTCTGGAGCGATGCACACAAGGAATTGTGACCAGAGCGGTCTGTTTACTTTCGATCAAATAGTTCACGAAGTTGTTCTCTGACAGCATGTGAAAAGCGAGTGATCGCCCCGTCATGACGAAACAATGCACATTAGTAGCTTTTTTCGAAAACCGAAACAAATTTCATATCTTCATATCCAATGTTAACAAATCTTAAAGAAAGGAACGAAAGAAACGATGTAACTCATTTATGATCGATCGCTAACATTCATAGTCAGCGCTCCAGAGGCAGCTAAGATGATTTGTTACTAGACTAGCATTCAACTTTTCTCGGTATGTTGCCTCGTCTGACATTTTGGCAACGGTTACAGTGGCTTTCCTCTGGATCTGCTGGTGTACTGCGTTGTCTGGGATCCACTCAACATTTCGTCCTACCCCTTTGTTGGGCATGACACTCCGTCACTTTTTTTAAAGGAAGCTATTGCTACCATTGGTTTGATATAGTGGAATGACTGGAAAACTTAATTTAATTTGGTTCCTGTGTGGAGGAAATTTAGATTTACTGTTGCCTATTGTCCCACATAGCATGAGCCCGATAGACACTCATCAGCGAGTGTGGTCTAGAGTCCTGTTTTCCTCATGTGGGATGTGGATCGCACAACAGCATTTAAGCTGATACCCCTCCAAGTTCTTCGTTGAATACTTTACTCGGTTTTCTTTATTACATAAGACAGTCAGCCCTCTGACCGAACATAGTGAGCTACCGTTCCGGCCAGTTTGTGGTCTAGTGGTTGCAGTAGCTCCTGGGATCCCGGTTTCGATTCCTGGCCGAGTCGGAAATTTTCTCTCCTCGGGTACGCGCAAATCACTCGCAAGTCTCCAAAGTGACGTCAAGTAGAAATATTCGCATTAGGCCGCCGAACTACCCCAGACGGGGTTCTCCCGGCCAATAAATCCGTACGATCATCTCATTCCAGTCCGTCCTAGTAGGCACCTCCATCAGAAAGAATGCGGCTAGAAATTAAAACTGGTCGAGGCTTACATACTTGCCTAACAGCCAGGTATGGTGAAGTGCAAGTTCAGAGAGGCCATTCAAAAATTAAAAGACCTAAGAATATGGATGGCGATTAACTGAAACCCTCAGCTGCCGACAGGTGTTGTTGATTTACCTCGATGAGGACAGCTGGAAATGCGTGCCCCGACCGGGACCCGAACCCGGGATCTCCTGTTTACATGGCAGACGCTCTATCTACCTGAGCCACCGAGGACACAGATGAATAGCGCGACTTCAGGGACTTATCCCTTGCACGCTTCCCGTGAGCCCCACATTCCCAACTGTCCACAATTTTACATATGTAATGTACTTTATAGATATTTGCCCATCCACTCATTACTCGCGCACACTTTGGCAATTCCCGTAAGAGTTTGGTCATCGAGGTAAATTAAAAACACCTGTCGGCAGCTGAGGGTTTCAGTTAATCATCATTTATTCCAGGGAAAAGCTGAACGGTCATCAACAATAACAGTTCTTTCGAAAACAAGTTACTGTCTTCGTACATACAGTTAAAGGCTACCCAGCCATTGACCTTCGTCTGTGCGAATGCGCACAGGTTGCCCAAGCTCTTACAGGAATCGCCAAAGTGTGCGCGAGTAATGAGTGGATGGGCAAATATCTATTAGGTACATTACATACGTAGAATTGTGGACAGTTGGTAATGTGGGTCTCACGGGAAGCGTGCAAGGGATAAGTCCCTGCAGTCGCGCTATTTATCTGTATCCTCGGTGGCTCAATTGGATAGAGCGTCTGCCATGTAAACAGGAGATCTCGGATTCGGGTCCCGGTCGGGGCACGCATTTTCAGCTGTCCACATCGAGGTAAATCAACAACACGTGTCGGCAGCAGAGGGTTTCAGTTAATTATCATTTATTCCAGGGAAAAGCTGCACGGTCATCAACAGTATCTGTTCTTTCGAGAACAGTTACGGTCTCCATATATCTAAGAATATGAATAGGGAAGATGGTTTGTACCATCCTGCCAGCCAGTCATCATCATGCCGCATTAACAACTTGAGATGTTAGCGGTGCCAGCGTGAAACTTTTTTAATTGTTATTGTCTTTAATTTTGTTGTGGTGTCTTGCGAAGTAGAGGAGAAGACGAAATGTAAGTAGTTCCAAGCCATACAACTATGGGCAAATTGTCGGCTTCTTTAAGTGACAGTCGTCTTTACAATATGACGCGGGACCATATCCAGAAAATTTTTGTGTCAACTGAATAGCTGTGGAAATCTAGCACATTTATTGGTAGATTTAATTTCAATCTGTAGTGTGATACTCGTATATCCTATTGGTAAAAGCTCTTATATCAACTCCCCACTCGTGAGACATTCTAGATGGTCTTAAATGCGACAGTTGTTGTAGTTACTAAAACGACAAACTAACTACAGTCAGTTTGCAGCTAGAACGGAGAGCAGAGTCTTTGTGACTGATGCTTGCTTGTTGCGCTGCAGTGAGTATGCAGAGCGCCTCATCGAAGATATGAAGGAGAGGTGGAACGCACCGCCGCCGCCACCACCTTCTCTGCCAGCCACCGACGAAGAGGGCGAAGGCGAAGGCGAGGGCGAAGGAGAGGGCGATCCCGGGTAACATTTACCTACTCTACTACCTTCCATCCTTCCTACTTCCTTCCTTCATAGCCTAGCAACACAAGAAATAACTCCCATTTTCGTAAAGTACATACGGACTGTGGACCTTCAATGCTGTACTTCATTTGTTGAGTTACTTCATGCGAAAACAAGTGTTAACGTACCTATGTATGAAAAGGGTCTGTATATGTGTCGAAGCTTCCTTCCTCAGCAAATCACTTTATTGATGCGTCAGTTAGTGCAGGATCAAAAACATATGCACTACTGGCCATTAAAATTGCTACACCACGAAGAGGACGTGCTACAGACGCGAAATTTAACCGACAGGAAGAAGGTGCTGTGATATGCAAATTATTAGCTTTTCATAGCATTCACACAAGGTTGGCACCGGTGGCGACACGTACAACGTGCTGACATGAGGAAAGTTTCCAACCGATTTCTCATATACAAACAGCGGTTGACCAGCCTTGCCTGGTGAAAAGTTGTTGTGATGCCTCGTGTAAGGAGGAGAAATGCGTACCATCACGTTTCTGACTTTGATAAAGGTCGGATTATAGCCTATCGCGATTGCGGTTTATCGTATCGCGACATTGCTGCTCGCGTTGGTCGAGACCCAACGACTGTTAGCAGAATATGGAATCGGTGGGTTCAGGAGGGTAATATGGAACGCCGTGCTGGATCCCAACGGCCTCGTATCACTAATGGTCGAGATGACAGGCATCTTATCCGCATGGCTGTAACGGATCGTGCAGCCACGTCTCGATCCCTGAGTCAACAGATGGGGACGTTTGCAAGACAACAACCATCTGCACGAACAGTTCGACGACGTTTGCAGCAGCATGGAGACCATGGCTGCGGTTACCCTTGACGGTGCATCACAGACAAGAGCGCCTGCGATGGTGTACACTAGCCTTTCAAGACTGCAAATAATCCAACCAATTTTGTATCTGCGGAGTCGTCAGTCGCCCGGGACGATATAATGGCTGGATTCCAACACTCTACCTCGCAACATCCTACGTGTTTTACTATCTTCTTATTATAGGTAATAGCCGAGCGGTCTGAGGCGCTGCAGTCATGGACTGTGCGGGTGGCCCCGGCGGAGGTTCGAGTCCTCCCTCGGGCATGGGTGTGTGTGCTTGTCCTTAGGATCATTTAGGTTAAGTAGTGTGTAAGCTTAGGGACTGATGACCTTAACACTTAAGTCCCACAATATTTCCCACACACACTATAGGTAAAGTAACACAGAGACAACCGAAATAAATAATGATATTAACTCTGCACACTCCATGCATAACAGAATTATTGAAATAACGCATAAATGTAACTACACACTTATTTAAATAATCTATAAATCTGGTGTGATATAGTTAGAGAATAAAGGGGTCTCTAGTTAATTCATTTATCTACTAAAAAGAGAAATTTATTCAGGTTGCTTATGTCTTTAATACCTTCCAGCAAGTATCAGTGACTTCTTGATCTTATGTGAACGCTCAGACAAAAGACATAATTTCGCTATTTTCTTCCCAATGAAAATGGACCAGGGACAGTTCTGAACAAGAACAACGTCCCCAAATTTGAAGGAATGAGCTTTTACCCTGTTCTCATACTGCTCTTTCTGTTCTATTTTCTTTTTGTGTAGTCACGTTAAAGCTGCGGCAATCACCTAAGCCGTATCAGGAGCTGTGGAAAACAAATGATTTATCTTATTGGCACATATTTTAATTATTTATTTTATGTGTCTAAGGCTTAGATAATACAAAATAATAATAATAAAATTCTGCAAGGCACTGCTGACTTTCTGTTAAATGGACTCTAAGCTCCAGAATCCCACTGTCTGGAAGGCCGTATCACTTGCTGCATATAGACTTTCTGTGGTGCAAGGATTGGGCAGGTTTCTGCAGACTGGGAGATTCTGGGCCGTGCAGTTCACTACACTCACATGACTCACCTTCAGTCATGAAGCCACACTTCCTGAGGTTCGCCTAGCCTCGTGACACTCCTGCCCTCAATCGGTTTAGAGCCTTCCACGTCACATACGGCAGATGAAAGCCCGAAGCAGGTTCCTCTTTGATGCTTTTCCCAACCATTTCGGTTAATGAATATCGCCATAGCTCTGTTCGGCAAGTTACAGATTCTGATGGATTGCTGATGTTGTGCGCATGAAGCTCCTCCTTGGAATCAACCTCGACTTTTGTGATTCATATCCAAACAGACGGTGTCTGGGATCAATTTCTTGCTTTTAGTTTCTCCATTTCTGCGAATATTCTTGCGAAGACGCCAGGTGGTGCTATAACCATAATTTGATAAATTGTATTAATTCGACGAAAGGATATGCTGTTTAATCATGCATCAACTTCATTATCTCTTCAAACATTGGGATGCACACCGTCCACTTAAACTGTCGTTCATTGCATTGTATTCTGGCTAATAACCCTATCTCTCGAGAACACCGTTGACCGTATTTCCGGTAGAGTGGTAGAATATAGTACTGTGTACCGTAGTGTTCCGTTGTCGCTTTTCACCAGTCGAAGAGCGCGAGGTTATTTGAACTGAACACCTAAGCATTTTCTACGCCGCGGCCGGCAGCACTTCATTCTGCCGAAGCGACCAGCTTTGCAATTACTGGGGCTGACTAACGTTGGTGTCACGATTTCGTCATGAACCCTGGGGCGATCAGTTCTACAAATGTTGAGGGCTAACTAATATTTTTGTCATGACTTCGACGTCACCCTGCGCCCTGTTACACTGAGGCGCCTACATCATTGTTATCTGATTCGTCTACCAGTCCGGATGACGATTTTTATGGGGCGAGTGTTTAGTGCCGGTCGACTGTTAGGAAGAGAATAGTTGAGCATTGGGACAGTTGTTGCCTGGGAGACCGCCCCTGCAGCAATCGCGAGCCAATCCAAGGCATAAATACTTCGAGGATAGTCTCGACGGTCGAGAAAGGCACTGTTAGAAATTTCATCTGAGCTCACGCGTGCATTCATTGATAGATTACCGGGATTATCTCTTCCGTTTCTAGTGGTGGAGAGCTCTGAAAACCTGCTGCTAGAAGAACGTGCGCAACTTTCCTCTGGAGGGATTGTAAGCAGGACCTGACGTGCAAATTCTGCTCAGTTGCTACTGTTGAGCACAGTTCCAGTACTGAGCTAGGAACTCCTTGGTCAACTGGGGAAAGCTTGTACAGTATCTGCTCATCTCCCACCAAAGACGAGCTTCAGATGAAAAGTGTCAAACAGGTTAATCCGATCTGATAAAGTGAAGGAATGGAACAGATCAAAGTTGTTACGAAATGTACTGGGTGGATGATGGAATTTAATACTTTAAATGTGTCTAAAGATGACTTAGATGGATGTGAAGTTTTGTGTCCATGACAAGAGAAACAACACACTTACTAATTAAAATATCCACGGGTGTACTGCCGGTCTACAGTGTCCAACGGGCACAGTATTTCGGCGATCATACATGTCGCCATCATCAGGTGAAATGACGGACTGAGCTCCTGTGAACGTGCCGGCACGGAGATCCGTACGCTATGGCTGGTCAGAGGGAGCTCCGCCGTCATCTCAGACGCCGTCGCAATCTGTTCCACCGAGCGACCGTAGCGCGGGGCGCGGACAGCGGAGGGAGCTCGCCGCGGGCGGGGGGTATTTAAATCGGCCGCCGCCGCGACCGAACCCAGTTTCCTCTGAGCAGCCATAGCGTACTGATCTCCGTGCCGGCACGTTCACAGGAGCTCAGACCGTCAGTTCACCTGATGATGGCGACATGTATGATCGCCGAAATATTGTGCCCGTTGGGCACTGTATACCGGCAGTACACCCGTGGATATTTTGATTATCAAATACACCGGGAGAAACTCAAGAATCACAACACTTACTGATATGCCACCAGTAGTGTTGAACAATGTTTTATTATGTAACAGAGCATAGAAAATGAATAACAGGAAAATTGTCACTGCTTCATGGCGAAAACCGAAACGGCGTCACTGGCGCCGTAATATTCTGCTGTGCTTTTCATTAGTCGACTGGTAAATAGACCTATGTTTACCAGCCATCAAGGTGGAGGCCAGTGTTTATTTACCAGTGGCTGAGTTGTGGCGAGTCAGTCGTCAGAGAGCTGAATGTGGTGCAGTACAGCCAAATTGTACAGGGGTATCGCATTGGGATAGCACAGGAAGAAATCTGCACTTGATGTAGCACTTGGATGACATAATCGTGAGGTCTCTCGCAGACCTGAAAGATAGGTGTCCAAGCATTCTGTAGTGAACAGATGCTGGCTGTGAATGAAAGCGGACCTCCTTCCGTTTTGTCTATGCTCCGAGTGCAGGGCCCTGGTAGAAGGCACAGGCCACTGGCCTGGCTTACCTGCTCAGCTGAGTTTGGTATACAATGTAGTGGAGGGAAAGATTCATTGATGCTCTCCTTTGAATAGCGACGGCATTATCCGTGGTTGCGACACCAATTGATATGCGGCTTTCATTTCCCATGTCATTCAGCTGAGAAGGGATAACTTCAGCTACAGGTATCCTATTTTCTATTGGCATACTCAGTTTCCGCTCTTCGGCATCGATTCAACTGGGTAGCTCTTTATTTAGCGCTTGACAATGGTTTTGGATGTAGGGTCGGCTGCAACTTCTCCTCTGGTCCTTCAGTCCTAGATTCCATACTCGTAAGCTGCAACGTTTGTCCTGAGATTTGCTCCTGTACTTCACCTATCTGTTTGTGCAAGATTTAAAGGTCACCTGATTGCTCACCTACCCTGTCAACAGCTTTGTTAACTTGCTCATGAAAACCATCGAGCCTACTTTTTAAATTTCTTTTGGTCTTGGCGTTTTCCAGCGACTTTCTGTTCAACAGCTGGCCTTGGACTTCTAATTTTTTGTATATCTTCTTACGTAGTGGAAGATTCTTCCCTTCTAAGGCCTTACTTAGCGAGCTAGCATGCTTGGCTTGTTGTGAATCAAGTTTCTCATTGAGAAAGTTAGTAAGCTCGGCTTGAGAACACGTATGGGCTTGAATTTTCGTCAGCGGAGCCATCACTATCTGCAGAGGATCGCGGCTGCCAGTAGTGACCGACGGCAAAGCACAACTTCCCCCTGTGGGAGACACAACGAAAGGTCGTGTGGTCAACGGCGCTAGGGCTTTGTCGTCGGCGACGGCGGCGGTAACAGTGTCTGCACCGGCGGTTGCAGTGCCGTCAACGATAGTGGCAGGGGCAGCGGCACCCGTCTCGGCAGAGGCGGTATCAGAGCCTTCAGCAACAGCGACGTGTGCAGCGACTACGGCAGAGGTAGAGGCGGCTAGAGCGGCAACGGCAAAAGTGATAGGATCAGCGGGGGAGAAAGTTTCAGTGACGTCAGGGGAAGTGGCAGGTGCAGCGACGAAGTCTGAGGCGAAGGTGGTTACAGGCAGAGCGGCGAAAGTGGCAGGGGCAGCAGCGGAGTCAGGGGTAGCACCTGGTGCAGTGCCGACATCGAAGGCACCTACAGTCACAGCGGCGAAAGTGGCAGGGGCAGCAGCAGAGTCAGTTGCAGTGACGCCGGGGGTACCAGCTGGTGCAATGACAACGTCGAAGGCGCCTACAGTCACAGCGGCGAAAGTGGCAGGGGCGGCAGCGGAGTCAGTTGCAGTGACACCAGGGGTAGCATCTGATGCAGTGACAACATCGAAGGCGGCTACAGTCACAGTGGCGAAAGGGGCAGGGGCAGGAGCGGAGTCAGTTGCAGTCACGTCGGGGGTAGCAGTTGGTGCAGTGCCGACATCGAAGGCGCCTACAGTCACAGCGGCGAAAGGGGCAGGGGCAGCAGCGGAGTCACTTACAGTGACGCCAGGAGTAGCAGGTGGTGCAGTGAGGACATCAAAGGCGCCTACAGTCATAGCGGCGAAAGGGGCAGAGGCAGGAGCGGAGTCAGTCGCAGTCACGTCGGGGGTAGCAGCTGATGCAGTGACGGCGTCGAATGCGGCTACAGTCACAGCGGCGAAAGTGGCAGGGGCAGCAGCAGAGTCAGTTGCAGTGACGTCGGGGGTAGAGGCTGGTGCAGTTACGGCAGCGGAAGCGGCTACAGTCGCAGCGGCAATAGCGGCAGGAGCAGCGGCGGAGGCAGTTGCAGTGACGACGACGGAGGCGGTTGCAGTCGCAGCGGCAATAGCGGCTGGGGCAGCCGCGGAGGCAGTTGCACCGACCGCGAGAGAAGCGGAGGCGGCTACAGTCGCAGCAGCAATAGCAACAGAGGCGGCAGCAGAGGCAGTTGAAGTGACGGTGGCGGGGGCAGAGGTGGTTCCAGTCGCAGCGGCAATAGCAGCAGGAGCAGCGGCGGAGGCGGTTGCAGTGACATCGGGGAAAGCCGCGGCCGCCGCGGCTTCGGTTTTGGCGGCGGCGGCAGCAGCGGCTCCCGCTGTTTCCATGGCAGCGGACACAGCTGCGAGTGCTGCGGCGGTGGGGGCGTGCCTGTGTGCCGCTGTGCCCCCCTCAGACATCCACGCGACAGCTGGAGGCGGTGGCACAAATCTCGCAATGGTCGGATGGCCGTCGCCACCCCTGAAGTCGTCTGTTGTGGCATCGCAGGTGCTGACAGACAGGTGGTGTTCTAGAATAAAATTTTTACTCTGCAGCAAAGTGTGCACTGATATGACACATCCAGGAAGATTAAAACAATGTGCTGGGACGAGATTCAAACTTTGGACCTTTGCATTTCGCTCGCAAGTGCACAACAGACTGAGCTATCCAAGCACGATGAATGACCCATCCTCACAGCTTTCTTCCATCGGTACCTCATCTCCTACCTTCTCAACTTCACAGCTTGGGGGTGTTTTTAGAATGAGTTCGAGTCTCGGTCTAGCACACAGTTTTAATCTGCTACGAAGTTTCATGTCACAGCCAGTGGAAATTTCATACTGGAACCGTCTCCCAGGCTGTGGCTACGCCAAGTCTCTGCAGTATCCTTTCTTCCAGGAGTGCTAGTCCCACAAGTTTCACAGGAGAACTTCTATGAAGTTTGGAAGGTAGGAGATGAGGTACTGACGGAAGTACAGCTGTGAGGTCGGGTCGTGAGTCGTTCTTGGATAGCTCAGTCTGTAGAGCACTTGCCCATGCAAGGCAAAGTTCCTGAGTTTAAGGCTCAATCTGGCATACAGTTTTAATCTACTGGTAAGTTTCTTGTCAGTGCGCACTCCACTGCAGAGTGGAAATTTCATTCTGGGAGCATCCCCTAGTCTGTGGCTAAGCCACGTCTCCACATTATTCTTTCTTCCAGGAGTGCTAGTCCTGCAAGTTTGCAGCAGAACTTCCGTGAAGTTCAGAAGTTACGAGATGAGTTACTGGCTTAAGCAAACCTGTGAGGATGGGTCGTGCGTCGTTCTTTGGCAGCTCAATCGGTAGAGCAGTTGCTTACGAAAGGCAAAGCTCCCGAGTTCGAGTCTAAGTCCGGCACACATTTTTAATCTGCCAGGAAATTTCAAGTGTTGTTCTATCTAACCATTGTCTTGCTACGTCAGTTTATCGATATTTGGTCTTAAACCTTATCTCAAGGATCTATTTTTATTTAGCTATTGGATTAAATGAATTCCTTTCCAACTATTTCTCTCTCTCCACTATTGGCGATTTTCTGTGCACAGCGCCAATAGTGGTTGAAACACTTGTTTCTTTCCCCCAGTGGGAAACAGTATAAAATTTTCACCATGGCTAAGTACCTCATTTCTCAAGCAGGTTCGGAGTTGTAAAGTAAGAGGATCCGTAAGCGGTCGCCAAGGTTTGCACCACCACCACCACACCCGTACTGTCTGGTACATCTCTCGTAGTCTCAGGCGACGTAAATGAAAAGAACTTTTCCCATTTGGCGGGCGATATTAATATTAAGAGGATGATGGGATTTCAGGTTGATCTCCGATACAGTATCCAGCCGTGTAAGGTGTCAACCACATTCCTACTTGCAGGAAGCCACTGAATTGTTTGGATACTGGGGAAAGGTGGTAGCTATTCATAACAAATATTCTGAAATCAGAATGGAATAGTATATTAATAAGCCGAGGGTGGTCTTCATTGACATTACGCAATAGAAAACAACGCAGAGAACAAATGTGTTAACTATACCTACACATACAAAGCTAAGAACAAATCGGAAATAAAATACTGTACCATGGGAAGCAGATATAGTTGAGAATGTACTTGACTCATCCTTTGTTTTCGGTCTTGTGCAGCCACCCCGTGCGCGTCACGGCCGTGGCCATCTTTGGAATGTTAGTAACACGTTGTGTTACAACTTTCAGTAGTAGCGGAAGGTGCCTTGAGTGACAAGTTGAGGACAAAAATCCATGTCCAGAAAGTCGTCCGTTGTTGCCTCACAGATTAAAAGTTATGGTGGTTCACTCCTGCTTTCGGCAGCAAACTTATGTACCATGACTGATCGTAAGTGAAACATTTCACCATGATGCTTGTGGGGCGGCGAGTTAAAATTAAAGCTTCCTTAATTAGTTTTAGACGTTTTTTAAAGTTTGAATGTTGAAATGTTTGTGCGATTTTTTAATACCATTGCCTTTTACAACGGCCTGAAAATTATTTATGCGGACAGCCAGAAAGAGATGTAGAACATGGTGTCCATAATCCACATGTCAATTACTCAGCTCGCCGAAACTGAAATAAAATGCTCTAACTCTCTAAGTATAATGCAGAGGAGTCAGGAACTAGGACAATAAATGGAGGTCTACTATTGTTATTATATATTCCAGTAAAGTTCACATAAACAAGTACTGGTTTTGCTAATCATAAATTATTTCTATTGTAATCAGCACTCGACACAATTCAGAGACGTTCGAAGTTTCAAGTATTATTAGTTGTCGTTCTGTCTGTTAATTAGGCACAGTTAATTACTTGTCTTAAAAGTGAAAAATAATCTTTGCCTCTTGCAATACTATTTTCTGTAACATAGCAGGCAGCATATAAAACAAAACACTAAAAATTAAACATGGGCTTCCCAGTAAACTATTAATCCATGAAAGTTCATTTTTACTCAGTTGCACAAAAGCGTTATATCAGATTCAATCGAAAAAAATACCACGTCCGTCATCGTTAACGCCATCCGAGGCGTACCTGACACGGTCGCAGACAGAATAACGTTGCGAGACACATCACGTACGACTGACGACGATGGAATAACTTATCAAGTGAAGACACGTCAGTCTTTATATACCCTCGGTGCGGACGCAAACAGAACACTGCTGCAAAACGTTTCCAACGCTGCAGCAGTGCCCAGCTAGCACCCTTTTTGAGTACAAAATAATTTATTTCAATATTAATTGAAGACTGACAAGGTTCCCGTTTTTTTTCTGGGTAAAACTGCACTGTTTATAATCTACAAAAATCTCATCGTCATAACTCTTAAACCTTAACTTCTAGAATTTTTTAAGTGGAACAGAGGGGTGATTGTGAACTCTGAATCGTCTCTTTCCTAACTTCTGCACCTTGATCAACTAACAGCATCATCTTGAAAGTCGGTACAGCTCTATCATTACATGTATAGGGCTGTCATTCAAGATTTATATCTTAATTAAAAAGTTAATCTAACTCGCTTTTTGGTCCCGGCGGAGGTTCGAGTCCTCCCTCGGGCATGGGTATGTGTGTTCGTCCTTAGGATAATTTAGGTTAAGTAGCGTGTAAGCTTAGGGACACATGACCTTAGCAGTTAAGTCCCATAAGATTTCACACACATTTGAACATTTAACTCGATTTTGCAATTTTAATCTAAAATTGGTTTTTACCTAATAAGTCAAAAAGTAGAAGAGGTAGCTTCTTGAAATCCGCTACAATATGTTTCTTCAGGAAACAGACCCTACATACGGAAATACAACTTCCTACCTTTAATGTCAGGTGCTTTTGAAACTTCTCAAAAGTGGATTATTGTGGAAATTAATCATCATATCATGCTGAGACTCAAAACATTTACCATCGGCACGGTTTTGTAACATAACGCGCTATTCTTTGTCTGCTCTGCCTGGGCATGCATCAGGCGCTGGCGGCTTGACTTTAGCCGGAGAGGGGGAGACCTATCTCTCACTCGCCACCGTAGGCATACAGATACGCTGTTTGCTTCCCCACAGCGTGACAACTTTCACAGCGATAGATAGCATCGAACACGTCTGCATCTGTCGGAACAACATTGTAGACACCGCTAAGTGTAGTGTGAGAGTACAAACTCAAGCTTACTCCCGAAGGAGTGGACTAACAACATGTGTTAGTCCCAGTAACTTTGTCAATACATAGCACCCTTCAATTACGTTTCCAAACATTAAATTCTGTCCTCAGTTTGTTCCTCAAGACACGTCCTAGAACTATATTTAATGCATGTCAACTGTGAAGTACACACAATCAATATGAAGCTGTATTGTAATAAAATCTTTGGTAATATCTTTGTATATGATGGGACAGCTGTTTTGTACTTCAGTCTGCATGTTGACATATCAAGAGAATAAGTCTGATGTTGGTGCATAAAATGTGGTCCCAGTGGCTTGTTGCTCAAGATGTACTAAGGTTATATTAAACATGTTTCTACCACATACATTATAAACATTCTGCCCCTATTTGATACAGATAACATGATTATAAGTGACTCCACATGTTGGCTGCCTGATATGACTGAAAAGTCAAAATTGGCCAAAGAAAGTTTTGCAGTCGATGATGGACAATGTTTTCATTTGAAAAATATGTAGACGCTGTGGGCCCAACCGTAAACAATATTATCAACATTCTACGGGCCCTTGAAGTTCTTCGGTACCGTTTTGTTAAACCTCGTATATCTTAAGTGGAAACCCCGTGTTAATTGTGAAACTTGGTTATTTGCTAGTTTAGTAGAATGAAATTTGTGTCTAATTGTACATTGATGGAAGTGGAAAATTATATACCGTGAAGCACCAGACCGATGTTTATCAAACTTCTTTGAAGTAACGGATATTAAATGATTTAACTTCCATTTAATTCGGCATTGATGTCCAATATTAACATCAGTGTGACGTGTCCTGTGTCAGTTAATGAAAAATGCTGACTGGAGACAGTTATGTATTCATCTTCCCATCGCAGCCCATACGTGCTCTGTGGGTGACGAATCAAAGAATCAGGTACGGCAGTGAAGGATCCAAACATTCCTCGAGGTGTTTATAGTGTGAACTCTAGTGTTGGTTATTGCACTATCCTGCTGAAATATACCACTTGACACCACAATCAGGAAAGTACCACGCTCTTGACATTTACTGGCGACAATTCAGCCACAATTCAACTGTTACCAAAACAATTCTGTTGTCATGTCCAATAGCTCCCCACAGCATGGTTCCAGGAGTTCGAGAAGTATGGGTCTCGCGAATCATTGCATCTTGTGAGATTTCATTTGGTGATCTGCAGACACGCTGGATTTGGTATGACCACCACAAGCAGAAACAAGGCTCATCTTTGAATTCTGCAGAGTGCCATTCGATGTCGCATCTGATTGTGGCTTTACATCCGGCACGTCTCTGTGCGTATGATTGCTGTTAGCGTAAACGATGCATGGCAACCGGAGATCTCAACCAAGCTTCCAGTAATATGTTTCCAACGATTCGTGGTGACACTCTGCTTCAAGTTTCTGCGAGTATTTCAGCTGTTGTCGTCCATCTTTTCGTCAGACTCAGTCGCAAAATCCTACAGTGTTCTTGTGGTGTAGTCCTTTTAGAAGGATCCGTGCATACTCCTGTTGCCACACTGTTGTTCCGAGCCGATTCGTCACCATTCGTTCTGCAGCCATTATGCTGCAGCCAAGCGTCTAGTGTTACCATGTCTCTCATGCCTATGATTCTACATTTCGCAGATTCCGTAGACTATCAATAAGCTGCATGCTTTCTGTACTGAAAACACGATCAGCATTCCAATAGGCACGGAAATACTGAAGTATTAGTTTGGAATCAAAGTGTTCATGGTGCAAAACTTTCCATTTAGGGGCAGTGTAAAATGTACCTTTGTAGAGATGTAATAGTGAAATTAATCCTTTCCATGGTTTCCTTTTGCGTGATGAGCCACCCCCGCTATGTGGTTGTGGAGCCTTCCAGTCAGTGGCCCACATTTTGGTTGAATGCCCCCTTCTTTTGGCTCTGCGTGCTAAGTACAGACTCCCCCACACTTTACCTTTGATGTTGGCTGACGATTCCCGGATGGTGTCTCTGGTTCTAGGTTTCCTCCGGGAGAGTGGTTTTTATTCTCAGTTTTAAAGTTTTTAATCTCCCTCTGGTGTTGGGGCAGGGCGGTGAGTGTTCGGGTGTCTCCCACTGTAGGCAGTGTTCAGAGATTCCCCTTTTACTCTGTTTTTACCCCTTCTTTTTAAGGCTTGGTTAGTTTTTCTATTCCCATACGTACTTTCTGCATTATAGCAGTTGTACCTTTTAAGTCACAGGTGGTCTTGCCTATGCTGCTTCAGCATAGTGTTGGGTTCGTTCTCTTGCCAACTTCCCTCATTTGTTTTTACTAATGACACCGTGACTGCCCTTTTACGTTTCCCCTTTTTCCGTTTTATTGTTCTGACTTTTCTGAGATGTCCCGTTAGCAGAATGAAGTCTATTTGAAACAAGGGACTGATGACCTTGCTGTTTGGTCCCTTTAACCTCAAACAACCAACCAACCAACCAACCAACCAAATTAATCCTTTCGTTGTTAAAACTGAATGTGCACAGATTTTTGAAATGAGAAGGCGATAATACTTCCCATTTAACACCATTATCAATCCTTAACTACCAAAATATCCATTGTTCTACAATAGGAAGCGATGTACGTATGTCCCACTAACAAATGTGGGCTACCATTTTATGTTGACTGAGAGGTTTTGTGATTTCCTATTTTAGACATAAATCAGCTTTGATAGGAAATAACATAACTGAAAAATAATTATGTAACTGTGTAATAGTTTATTTGGGTGCTGTCAGAATAGAAAAATATTCTGTGTAGTTAAATTTTCAAGAAAAGTTATAAGATCACAACTTACGGAGCCTAACATGCCATGAAACTTAGAAAATTACCGTGTGCCAACGACTTTTGTTCTCTTATCTTTAGGTTTTGTGCTGCAGTATCTGAATCATTTCCGTCTGACAGTATCTGATAGGGCATGTTTGTCTGCCTCCACTGCTGCACAAGAAGCCCCTCTCCTTGCTGGGAAGAAAGTGCGCACTGAAACCCTCTTTTTCTTGAGGAAAACCCATCAACCAGTTATTTCCTAATCTGTGCAAGGGCATCTGATCTGTCTTCTACCGTTCCGTCAGACAATACGTGTGAGTCGATAATAGCCAAATAAATAAAAAATTAAACAGACAATATCACCGTTTTACGGGTCTATCGGCACGTATCTTTCTGGTAACTAATCGTGCCTGTCAGCTGCAGCCATTGTGTCGTAATAGCATCCTATTCCAGGACAGCCATCTTTTTTATATATTTTTTTTACAGTGCAGTCTTTTGGGCTGTTGTAAGTGCAGACAAATTGCTTTATTGTCTTGCCATTTTGCAGCAGCAACACCATACCTTACCGAAAAACTCTTCACCTTTCACATAAATTATTTTAATTGCTTACATTTACGACAGTTGCAGTTCCACAACTGTAAAGGTCATGGTTTCTCAGTCATTTAATCACAAACTTTCAGGAAACATTCCTGACACCAAGAGGAACAATATATATTACAAAGACATTGGTTCGGAAACGCTTTGTTTCCATATTACGGCTCATTTTATACTTCTCTTCGTAATCACATTAATCATGAGAAACACACAGAAACAGAGCGTACTAGAATTGCAAGAAACGTTTTCTTACAAACGTTCAAAATACCGTCTTGGTTACGTTTGGTCGGAATATACAGTAGGTTTTAATTCTTAGTTGCACCGTCAACGTTCGCTGTTTGAGTTGAACGAAGGTAATGTTGATATACGACTAACTTCATTGCTTGCGTTAAAATGTAACTTCATTGCGCTACTAGCGTCAGGCACGTGTATTAACTATTTAGTGGTCATCATGGTTTCCGGTACAGTGCAGTGGAAGTTTACTCATATTCAGAGTTGACAAATGCCCATTTGCTGTACGCATTAGCAGATGATAATGGCCGTAGCGTTCAACGTTTGTATCGAGAAAGATTTCCACAATGGCGGTGCCCCGACAGATGCCGTGATAGATGTATTGCTCAAAAAATGTTCAAATGTGTGCGAATTTCTAATAGACCAAACTGCTGAGATCATCGGTCCCTAGACTTACACACTGCTTAAACTAACTTATGTTAAGAACAACACACACACCGATGCGCGAGGGAGGACTCGTACCTCCTGTGGGAGGGGCCACGTAATCCGTCACATGACGCCTCAAACCGCGCGATCACTCCGCGCGGCGATGTATTGCTCTCCGGACCTAAACCCACTAGACTTTTATTTGCGTGGGCATTTTAAAGCTCTTGTTTACTTAAATCCGGTACAAGATGTATGCCCATATTGTGGAAGGCTGTGTAACAACAAGCCTACGCGATTCTCCAAGAATATACACTGAGGTGACAACAGTCATTGGGATACCTCCTAATATCGTGTCGGGACGTTTTTACTCGGTGGTGCAGCAACTCGATGTGGCATAGACTCAACAAGTTGTTGGAAGTCCTCTACAGCTGCCTCTACAGCCGTCCATAATTGCGAATGTGCTGTCGGTGCACGATTTCGTGCGCGAACTGACCTCTCGATTATGTACCACAAATGTTCGATACGATTCATGTCGAGCCATCTGCGTGGCCGAGCCTTTCACTCGAACTGTGCCGAACGTTCTCCAAACCAACTGCGAAAAATTGTGGCCTGGCGCAGTATCATACATGTTTGGGAACATGACGTTCATGAATAGCTGCAAATGGGCTCCCGACGAACTCAATCTATTGCTTGTAAACACAGCTCACATCACTATGGAGCCACAACCAGCTGGCACATAGCTTTATTGACAACTTGGGTGTCCATTGCTTTGTGGAGTCTGCGCCACACTCGAACCCACTATCAGCTCTTATCAACTGAAATCGGGACTCATCTGACCAGGTCACGGTTTTCCAGTCGTCTAAGATCCAGTTGATGTGGTCACGAGCCCAGGAGAGATGTTGCAGGCGATGTCGCGCTGTTAGCAATTGCATTCGCGTCGGTCGTCTGCTGCCATAAGCTATTAACGTCAAATTTCGCCGCACTGTCCTGACGAATGCGTTCGTCGTACGTCCCACATTGATTTCTGCGGTTATTTCACGCAATGTTGGCTATCTGTTGGTACTGACAACTCTACGCACACGACACTGCTCTCGGTCGTTAAGTGAAGGCCGCCGGTCACCGCATTGCCCGTGGTGAGAGGTAATAACTTGGTATTCTTGGCACACTGTGGATCTCGGAATATTGAAGTCCGAAAAGATTTCCGACATGGAATATCCCATGATTCTAGTTCCATCTACCATTCCGCTCACAGAGTCTGTTAATTCCTGTCGTACGGCCATAATCACGTCGGAAACCTTTTCACATGAATCACTTGAGTACCAATGACAGCTCCGTTAATGCCCAGCGCATCACGGATTCAGTGGTAGTGCGGGTTAATGCATTTTAAACATATAATTTCGGAAAGTTTTTCACACCGTGTTGATACGTTCTTTTCCTGTGTGTTTCCCAAAATTGATGTCATTATGAAGAGAATTATAAACAGAGTTTCCGGGCTGATGCCCAAATAGCATATTTTCTTCCTCTAAGTATGAGGAATTTTTTCTGCAAGTTTGGCCATGCCTTTTGTTACACGCTGCACGTCCCACAAATTTCATTTGGCATACAAAGTAATACATTAGTTGAGAAGTATATCTAATAGTGCATTAGTACTAAAAGATGATTCTTAGAAGTCAATACTAAGAAACGTTACTTACTTCGGACGTCTTTGGAATGTGTGAAACAATGGAAGTCTGCTTACAACACACAACAGTGACATTAAAGCGGCCATATGTAAGAGACAATCAAACTGAGTACTCACAGCGTTCACTACTGCCCGTGCAGTGCTGTTCGGCATTTTTCTCAGGTCACTACAGTCATTTCCGTCCTAAGATGGCTAACGCAGTCCCGAGGTAGTTAAGTCGGTGCTCAAAGCTAGAGAGACACATATGAACCACCGGCTATGAAATGATTAACTTTCACTGGGTGGTTATAATTAAAGTATAGATACGGAGGTCCAGTGTGGGCTGTAGTTATCGTATGGCAGCGAAAGTTGGTAGATCTGCTAATGCGTTAATGTTGAACAGATTATTGTGGAAAAAATTAGTTCCATTTGTGACCACCACGTACAAATCGCGCTGTACGCTCTTTGTATTATATCAAAGGTGCCATTTGACAAGCCATAACGTGAGTGAACAATACGGCTTCGAAAACAGACTGCGCGCTGTTAGTGAAATTGTTTTGTGTGAACGGCAGTAATTACAGTGCTACACTGAGAGAGTATCGTCGACTGAAAGGACCTGCGGAGAGGCCAGATACAATTAAATGGTTTAAAGAAGATGATAATGACATTTAAAACACGGGTGAGCTTGGTGTGGCATCTGGAAGAGGAAGATGAGATGTCCTATCCCGCTGGATGTTATTGACGAGGTTGCTGTTGGTGTAACTGACCATACAGCATGTGACCCTGGTACCACTAGTGCTCGAGCAGTGTCACGGGAATTGTCCACGCCATGGCCAACAGAGCGGAAAGTTTTGCGGTCTATTTCACACTGGTACCCCGTACAAGATCCATATGGTGCAGCATCTGAAAGCTCATGATCCGCAGCACAGTTCTGAATTTGCTCTTCCGTTTCTGGCCTAGAACGAAGTTGATGAAATGTGGCCGGGAAAATATGCTATGGAGTGACGAGGCACATTTTACACTACAGGGTACAGTGAATACACAGAGCTGTCGAATTTGGAGTACTGTTACTGCGTGTATTGCATGAAGTCATTGCACTCGCCACATATGACTGTGTGGTATGGCTTCCAAAGCACTTTTGTTCTCGGTTCTTTCTTCTTTGAAGAGAGCCCAGAGGGCCTCTCAGGGTTACCATGACGTTGCATGTTATCGATACTTCCTTGTACAGCATGTGATTCCTGTTTTGGAAGGGCGCAAGTGCGTGGAAAGAAACTATTTTCATGCAAGATGGGGCAACATCTCATGAAGCTCGCCCAGTGAAAGATCTGCTTAATAAAAATGTGTGTGTGTTAAATCTTATGGGAATTAACTACTAAGGTCATCAGTCCCTAAGCTTACACACTACTTAACCTAGCCGGCCGGAGTGGCCGTGCGGTTCTAGGCGCTACTGTCTGGAACCGAGCGACCGCTACGGTCGCAGGTTCGAATCCTGCCTCGGGCATGGATGTGTGTGATGTCCTTAGGTTAGTTAGGTTCAATTAGTTCTAAGTTATAGGCGACTGATGACCTCAGAAGTTAAGTCGCATAGTGCTCAGAGCCATTTGAACCATTTGAACTTAACCTAAATTATCCTAAGGAAAAACACACACACACACACACACACCCATGCCCGAGGGAGGACTCGAACCTTCGCTGGGATCAGCCTCACAGTCCAAGACTGCAGCGCCTTAGACCTGCTTAATACAGCCTTCCGTGAAGGCTGGTTTTCCAGATTCGTGGCCTGCAAGATCACATGACCTTAATTCATGTAACTTTTGGCTCTGAGGATATCTCAAAGAAGGCATTTGATAGGGACACTTTCTATCTCTACCTGATCTGAAGGCCAGTATAAAGGAACACGTTGTTCAAGTTCCACCGGAACTGCTGCGAGTGACTGTAGATGGCGTCGTTTTACGGACGCAGCGTTTCGCCGACGTATCCGTTGCTCATATTGAACATATTGTGCAACCGGCGGTTAATAATAAAATCAACATTATGAATCTCTCACTTGTTTGACATTTGCTGCCCACGTCCCGTTCCTAATCCATTACATATGGGAACATTTACATGCGTCTTTCTTGGATTCACAGCGCCAGATTTGCACCTAGTGGCCAAAATTGTAACTAATTTGTTTTCAGCGTAAATCGGTTCTACATCAACGCATTAGAATATCTACCAAGTTTTCCTGCAATAGGTTAATCACAACCCTCACTAGATCTTTATGAGTAGCTGCATTTTAATAATAAAAACCCAGTACTTAATGAGTTTTTGCTAAAGAGAATAGTAGCCGATAAAAACTTATTTTATTATTTTATTTTATATGTTGCTTATTTAGCTTGACCTTTCTTAACACAAGTAAATACCTGCTGGTAAATTGATCTGCGCAAAAATCACGATTGTAACTTTATCTGTACTCGTAGTGCGGAAGGAGATGTGCCGAACGAAGTGGCGGAGGGAGGCGAGGAAGCGGAAGGGGCTGAAGAAGGCGGCGAGTAAGTCTGCTGGCCGGCGGCCGTGGCTGCTGCCTCCAGCCTGCTGCCTGCTAGTGGGTCCAGCCTGCCCAAATTTGTTTCGAGTGTCTTGCCCGCGTACATGTTCGGACCTTTTGTAATTTATGTATTTTGAGAAATATTTTTTTAACAACATACTAAACATTCTTTCTAACTCATATGACTCTAGTAAAGATCTTAAAGATGTTTAGTGATCCTCCAGTTTAGTCAGCACTAATTACACTACGGGTCATTAAAATTGCTACACCAAGAAGAAATGCAGATGATAAACGGGTATTCATTGGACAAACATATTACACTACAACTGACATGTGATTACATTTTCACGCAATTTGGGTGCATAGATCCTGAGAAATCAGTACCCAGAACAATCACCTCTGACCGTAATAACGGCCTTGATACGCCTGGGCATTGAGTCAGAGCTTGGATGGCGTGCACAGGTACAGCTGCCAGTGCAGCTTCAACACGATACCACAGTTCATCAAGAGTAGTGACTGGCGTATTGTGACGAGCCAGTTGCTCGGCCACCATTGACCAGACGTTTTCAATTGGTAAGAGATCCAGAGAACGTGCTGACCAGGGCAGCAGTCGAACATTTTCTGTATCCAGAAAGGCCCGTACAGGACCGGCAACATCCCGTCGTGCATTATCCTGCTGATACGTAGGGTTCCGCAGGGATCGAATGAAGGGTAGAGCCACGGGTCGTAACACATCTGAAATGTAACATCCACTGTTCAAAGTGCCGTCAATGCGAACAAGACGTGACCGAAACGTGTAACCAATGGCACCCCATACCATCACGCCGGGTGATACGCCAGTATGGCGATGAATACACGCTTCCAATGTGCGTTCACCGCGATAACGCCAAACACGGAGGCGACCATCATGATGCTGTAAACAGAACCTGGATTCGTCCGAAAAAAAATGACGTTTTGCCATTCGTTCACCCAGGTTCGTCGTTGAGTACACCATCGCAGGCGCTCCTGTCTGTGATGCAGCGTCAAGGGTAACCGCAACCATGGTCTTCGAGCTGATAGTCCATGCTGCTGCAAACGTCGTCGAATTGTTCGTGCAGATGGTTGTTGTCTTGCAATCGTCCCCCTCTGTTAGCTCAGGGATCGAAACGTGGCTGCACCATCCGTTACAGCCGTGCGGATAAGATGCCTGTCATCTCGACTGCTAGTGATATGAGGCCGTTGGGATCCAGCACGGCGTTCCGTATTATCCTCCTGAACCCACCGATTCTATATTCTGCTAACAGCCATTGGATCACGACCATCGCGAGCAGCAATGTCGCGATACGATAAACCGCAACCGCGATAGGCTACAATCCGACCTTTATCAAAGTGGGAAACGTGATGGTACGCATTTCTCCTCCTTACACGAGGCATCACAACGTTTCACCAGGCAACACAGGTCAACTGCTGTTTGTATATGAGAAATCGGTTGGAAACTTTCCTCATGTCAGCACGTTGTAGGTGTCGCCACCGGCACCAACCTTATGTGAATGCCCTGAAAAGCTAATCATTTGCATATCACAGCATCTTCTTCCTGTCGGTTAAATTTCGCATCTGTAGCACGTCATCTTCGTGGTGTAGCAATTTTAATGGCCAGTAGTGTAATACTGTACTTGAGCTCTGGCGAAAAAGACGAACTGCCTACATTTGCATAAAACATTCTCAGCCTTCATCCCGTGTCAGATTGGAATAACACATATTATCGACTTGTTCAAATGTCATCAGACGCTGCGAAAGGCTTTTGTTTAAGAGAAGGCGTACAGGAGTAGACCAATTACGCAATCTGCTCTCAACACCTAGTTGTTTACTTTCCAACGGGAACGGTGCATACCTCCCGCCCACATTCCGACGTAAAACATGGTCTCCCATGCAAAACCCCCGTCTTGTACGTGACGTCAAGTGATATTTTTCGGTTCTCGGTCATTTAGAGGTCTTCTACTGGTTGTAAATGGCCATCATGATAGCAGTCGCTGCTATCAGATGCTGACGTCGATGACGTTGACGATGGCAGGATTCGTCGACATCTTGAATTCTTACTGCAGTCTGCATTGGCACGAACACTTTTTTCTGACGCGTACTTTTTATTTATTTCGGCAATAACAGCTTTTTCAGCTCGAATACTAAAATGAAGACTTAGCTTTGAAATACTTTTGTACTAAAATTTCTTTTCGACAAGCATATTCTCACAGTAACCCTGACGTGGTAGTTTCATAGAAATTAAAACCAGGTAAGTAGAACAGGCGAGGGACGATTATGAACAAGACTAAATACCAATTTGACTAATATTATTTTATCCAACGATTTCCTAGAGGAAACATTCTTTCCTATAAGTACTTTTTATTTATTTCTGCAGTAATAAAACCCGTCAAGTCGAATATTTAAAATAAGAACTTTCTTTCGAAATACTTTTATAATGAAATTTCGTTTCGATGTGGCATATTATCACAGAACGGCAGTGATAACTACTATGTGAAAAATAGTCTTATAAAAATTAAAACCAGGCGTATAGAACAGAATAAGCAAACGATTACAGATAAGACTCGATATCTATTTAGCATTATATTAACGATTCTGAGGTTATAGATCTGCTCGTATAGCGTAAAGTGCAGCACGCTGTTTTGCGAGACAGGAAATTGGGCTAGAGCCATATCGAGTCCGCGCGGAGGGATAATGAAAGTGGGCTTCTCTGAGTGTGGATTTTAGGCGGTTTCCCACTCTCGTTTAGGCAAACGTTGGACTGTTCCCCAATATCCACCTGAGAAAATACGATATACATATAGTTAAAATATGATAACACCAGAGCAAAGATTACAAGCTTCACAGATGGATGGCTCTCCATTATGTAACCTTGGCGACTGTCGTATCAGGAAGGGCAACCGATTGTAAAATTCAGTCTGTACAATGTATACCGGGTGTCCCAGCAGGAATGGTTGTTTGACGCAAAAAAGTATATTAAAGATGAGCCCTAAGGTGCATACCTTAAGAATACTCAGTTAGGGTAAGAGATGTATAGCGTAAATGAACAATTACTCATAGCTCTAAAGGTACGCATTTTACAGCATATATTTACTAGACATCTTTGCATGATGTGCCCCAAATCATTGGCTTTTCGATGAGCTCATTGACCTTAACTTTAATCCTGCCCTTGAGCGCATTACATAATAGTGCTCCTCCCCTCCCCCTCCCCACCCCCCTCTCTTCAACCACTCAGTGTAGTATTAAAACGGTGCGTCAAAATGAGGAGTTAATGCAAAACGGCAAAAGATATTTGCCACCCCGCCACCACACGCAGACATACTAAATAACGTACCATCTCTCTCTCTCTCTCTCTCTCTCTCTCTCTCCTCCAAACAGAGCATAGTACTTAGCCATCTTTAAACTGAAAGAGCCACTTGCAATGTAGCTCCGTCTGGGCTGTGCTGTAAACTATCTGAACAATATGAATTATTTGTAAAAAAATACATTACACACCTCCCTCTCCTATCTTCCAGTCAGAGCCTGCTATTTTCGCCACCATTAAAATGAAACAGCCAATTACAGTGCACCCCATCAGGGCTGTCCGCAAAAGTATTCGAACGGCCTGAATTATTTATCAAAAATACGTACAGCACAAACCTCTCTCTTCTCTCCACTCCTCCTATCAGGACTCAGTATTTTAGCCACCATTAAAATGAAAGAGCCAGTTACAATGTAGCCTCATCTGGGTTGTGCACAAAAGTATCCTAATGACTTGAATATTTATCAAAAATACATCACACACCTGTCTGTCCTTTCCTCCAGCCAGAGCCAAGAATTTTTAGACCTCATTAACATGAAAGAGCCAATTACAATATAACCTCATCTCGGCTGTGTGCAAAAATATCCGAACGATCTGAATTATTTATCGAAAATACATAAATCTCGCTTTCCTATCCTCCAATCAGACCCTAGAATTTTCATCACCATTAAAGTAAAAGAGCCAATTATAATGTAGCCCCATATACACTGTGCTCAAAAGCATTCAAATGGCTTGAATTACTGGTCAAAAAATACATCACACACTTAAAAAAGAATCTGAAGTGCGTAAAATGACGAAAAGGTTATCAGCTATCTTTTCATTATTGAGATCAAAAAATTGTTTACGGACTGGCTCACCA
Organism: Schistocerca piceifrons; assembly: GCF_021461385.2. NCBI lineage: Eukaryota > Metazoa > Arthropoda > Insecta > Orthoptera > Acrididae > Schistocerca > Schistocerca piceifrons. Next base: position 1,018,557,042 of record NC_060138.1, on the reverse strand, counting down.
GTTGCACCGGTATATTTTCCACACTGTTCTTTCATCTTCCTCACCCCATATGGATGGGAGGTGTGCTGCCGGCGTTGTAGTAGCCCACACTTCATCCTGAACGTTTACGGAAAATAAATGCTGACATTACAAATGATATTTATGGCTGCAGAACTTTAAATTGTTTTTAAAATATAATGAAGAGATGATTGCAAATATACATTGTTATATTCTTCGTTTAAAGTCTAAAAAGGAAATAAGTCTTACAGGTAAATATAAAAAGACAAAATACAAATTTGAAAACTTTAAAAAGGATGACGACGTTAACTGAAAAGAAATGCTGCACATTCGCTAAAGTAGATGAGGACTTGCGCTGGGTGAAGAAGCTGTGGGGAGATTAAACGCTGGCTGGTTGTGGGTGAAAATTTCTAATCCGTTGGGTGGTATCTGTACAAAGAGGGTAGGTGGTAGCGTGGATAGTGGGAAAGACAGAAATGGATGAGTTGCGTGGGTGGTCAGGGCCGTTGTCAGGAAGGAAGTGATGGAGTCAGATGGAGAGGGAGAAGAAAGGGTGGGGGGGACCGTAATGTTGTATGGATAAACGTCAGAGTGGATTTTATTGTCTGGGAGAAGGAGTCTCTTGAACTTGTGTTGGAATAGGGTAAGGAGTGAGTGTAGGTGAAGTGGTAGTGGGTTGCATTCATAAAGGCATGGCAGCATGCCAAAGTTGGTGATCAGAGGTGAAACAAGAGGGTTATTAGACTCTAGTTTGCGGATAATATAAGAGATGTGGAGGTGTTCTATATGGGTGAGGAGAGGCGGGAATTTGATCAGATTGTAGAAAAGCCATGCGTGGAAAGATAGGTGGATCCAGAGAGTGAGACAGAATGCTTGGCATACTAGGATTTGGAGGGACTTATAGATGATTGGTGGGGCAGATATGAGTACAACATGTGAATAGTAGAGGATGGGTCGGATAAAACTGCATTGATAAATTTCTGATATGGAATATAAATGCACTGTCCATAAATAGTTAAAAACCAGCATCTGCTTATGCAATGTAATTAACAAATAGGAAGCAAACAGTTTTTTGTAATTACTTGTTTGTTTGTTTGTTTGTGTGTGTGTGTGTGTGTGTGTGTGTGTGTGTGTGTGTGTGTGTAAATGTGAGATTGATTAAGTGAGTAAGTGAGATCAACATCTCCTCCTAACCCAATGGTTCGATTTCAGCCAGATTTAGTTTATATAGCACTTGTCTGCAAAGAAGTACTGTGAAGGTAAGTACAACCTAGTTCCAGCAAGGGTGGGGTGACATAGGAGGTAGACAGGGAGAGAGGGGAGAAGGAGATGGACAGGCAGAGGGGGGAGCTAGGAGATGGGCAGAAAGAGAAAGGGAGGAGCAGATGGATTATGAGAAGGGGTGTAGGGAGAGTTGTATGAGGCAGGTAGAAGATGTAGAGGAGAAGTGGTCAGATGGAAAAGGTTAGAGGTGTGAGGAGGCAGGTAGAAGAGGGATAGGGTGTGAGGAGGCAGGTGGAGAAGGGACAGGACATGAGGAGGCATTGTCAACCAGATCGTGAGAACGAGCCAGTAGCTTTGCCATTGTGTTTAGGGGCCAAAGAGCATACCGTACAGCTGAATGCCACAGAGAAATTTGTCATCCTCTCTGGAATCGCATGGCGTAAAACAGTAGAGATTTATACTTATATGTGAGCTATATATGTGGCATAGGCGTACACTGGCGAAGCCGCTGGTAGAAAGCTGTAATAAAATAAAATAAGCCAAATTCTGAGAAAGAATATCTCGTGCTGGACGGGATGAATGCTAGGGAAAAGGAGAATTAAAAATTCTGAGTTTTTCACACTAATCATGTTTATATATGCTGTAAATGCCTCGTTCCTCATCATTTCGATAAAAGAATCGTTCAAATGATCTGTGGAGCATGTAACCGACTAACTAAGAAACAGAACTGCCGTCTTTCAATAACACACTTGTCTCGCGACTGCTCAAACGATTCTTTAGCGAAAGAGCCAGCCAAGTGTACGCACTCACATAAATGAGATTACAGTAGAATAGCAGTCCAGTGATCAACCGAGTTTAAGAAAAAAGTGACCAAAATAAATTAGATTACTGACTGCCGTATAACATGTACTCAGACGTTCTTCAAACATTGTCACACTCGATTTGCTATTCGTTGTAATTCTAGGTACGAACTGCCTAAATGATTTTATTCTATCGATAACTGTTAGGTACAAGGGCAACTGTACTCGTAAACCATGCTAGGTGTAACTAGTCAAAAGTGTCGCTCACGAGTTTTGGACTCGTGACGAAAACTGAAATAGATGATAAATGTTTTGTGTGGAGTACGAATCAGTGAGGAGGATTTGGACAACCCAAGTGATGGACAACAAAGAAGTGTTTAATGAGGTGCGAAAAATCGTAATGTAATGATAGTTCCTATTTAAACCTTACACAATTCATATATGTATGCAACCATACTCCCAGTAACATGTTAAAGCAGAGTATAAGGTACAGCAAGCATATTATGAAGTCATTCAGGTCATTCGGTAGTGATGTCGGTAGACGAAAGATTTGTAATTCAGGTCATACGCTTCAATAGCATTGTTAGTGGTGAACAAAAACGTGAATTAATTGTTGTAGAGACTAAAAAGTTCTTCCGGGACGAAAGCGAAGAATCCAAAGTTACTCGGTAAACGAAAGAACTACACGAATAAATGGGCGATTGAGCAATGCTGGCGAGGCCAGCTAAGTGTATTATGCGCTGTGGAAAACTTTTTTAACTTGGAATCTTGATAACCTCACTGCTCTTTCAGAGACGACACTTTTGTCGATTTCCATTGTAATTGAAAGACGTGCTGATTAAATCAGTCTAGGGTAAGTTAGAGAATGAACGAAAAAAGTTCGGAATACCTGATACTGTTCAGTCAATGAAAGCATTACATGTGCTTTCTGCTAGACAATGTAGAAATAATGAGTTATTGGTTCTTCCTCCTTAATTTTTCAAAGGAGTATGAGGTCTGTATGTCTACGTCGACCGTTATGTAGAGGCACGTCGCCAGCCTTCGCTTCCTCATACCGTAGCGTAGCACTGAGTTAAGCGTGATGCGTGGCTGGGCGATAGGGGCATGGCCGACTGCACACAAGCAAACATCTTGTGTAAACACAGGGGCCGGCACAGTTTGCTTAACTGCAGTCGACGGCGGGCGCGGGCACACAACTGCCCCTGCCCCGTCTCCTTCACACACACACACACACACACACACACACACACACATAAACTTTACCTCTGCCCTCTGTTCCAGATTCTTCTCTTAAGTTACTTGACTGGACGTTCTGATGGTAAATGCTAGTGAATGATCTGCGTCTCTTTGCAAAAACTCATAACATATCTTTTGAGTAGCACTCATGCGATCAGTCTGGTCTAACAGCAAAACTAGCTCATTATTTTGGCACCCTAGTATCCCGCCAATATCAGAGACCCCAGCGAGGCAGGTGAAGGGAAGACGTTGCGCTCCTCCTAGGAACCACTCATATGAATATTTACGTATTTATAATAGAGAAGAGGCCACTGAAAAAACCGGCATTACCATTTCAGGCACGTTATTAGTGGAGGTTTCTTTTCTACTGGCACTGGAGCCAACTTTTACTGACATCCGAACTGATAAAGCACTATAATCTTTTTGTTGTGATGAGCACGTTACAATGATCACCTTAGGTTTTCAACGAAATGCATAAAATCCGTGAACCGACTGTAAAATAAAGCATCTCTTTATAGTTTAGGTGCAACACTTATCTAAATAACTCATTCCAAATTCTTCAGGCTGAAGCCTTACTAACACTATAAACTCCAATTCATGTAGTAAAATAACTTCTCGATCTGAGCTCAGAAGGTGTTTTAAAAATTTGAAGACGGAGTATTAAGGTGACGGTTTTTGGGAACTAAACATGTAATGATCCAACTTATTACATTAATTATCCCCTACCAGCATGTCGCGCGACCACATACAATTGCAGTGGCATCCTTTCTGTAGATTACGTACAGATGTGACCAAAAATACCCAGAAACAAAGCTCGTCGTACAAATCTGATGTTTCTTCTTGACATCTCTTAGATGGGATTGTGAGTCACATTTGCTCGTAATATATTTCTCAATCGACGTTAGAAACGTTCCATTGCTCTCCTCTTTGATACGCATTTCTCGAAACGAGGTAACTACAAAATTTTGTCCGTGCAAGCTTCAAGTTGAGAGTTAACTCATTATTAATCACAACTGCTTCCTTTGGAAACTGGTTGATAATATTATTATTAGTTAATCCACAGTGGTTTCAAGCCAAACAAATTCTGTTGTATTACGTACAAGAACAGAAATTCACAAATTGTGTAATCATGATTAACTTAGAAAAATAAACGCATGACCCTGACTCTACGAGGCTGCCGGTTGCCGAAAAGGTCTGAAACCATCTTCTAGCTAGGCATCATCCAGCTTAATATTTTGATAATCATTCATCTCAACATTAAACAACTATAAACTTTTTCGTGTGCGTGAGAAGTTTAAATTTTGGAATAATCAAATTCTCCTATATTCAAAACACAACACTTTGACACAATGGGCATCAAGAAAGGTAAATTAACCCTAGCCCCTTGGGTAGGTAAGTAATTGTGGCAATAACCAGCAGGTGGTTTCTATCTGATAAATGGGGTGTTATTGGAAGATGTGCCGTCTGAAGAGACCAGTACGTACCCTACAGACGTTAATACCTTCTACCCTGTAAACTGTAGACTCAGTACTCTTCGAGAGCACTCTACTCTGGTCAATAGCCTTTGTCCAAACAGTTATTGAGTATTTGGATTTTGTTTCATGTTTTGTCCAAATGCAATAATCCATCAGTGGATCATGCCGTTAATGATTGCGAGTGGAGAAGTGCATTTGTGCCAAAAACACTGTGATGTTAAATTTCTCGTAATTATGCATCTGACTGTGTTGAATTTTTTCGATTTCATTGATATCGACAAGGATCTGATTTGGTTCTCGATCTCCAAAGCTAATTCCAGATGTAGGAATCCTCCATTATCCATCTTCGCACGCCCTATCTCTTACACACACACACACACACACACACACACACACACACACACACACACACAGACATCGGAGAAAAAGTGAACAACGTTGATCACAGATAACAATACAGATACTGAACACGAAAGTATGGAAACTAATAAAAATTGTGATTTGGAACGAAGAAGACATCATTTCCCACGCCAAGTTCCCTCTAAGTGATCATCACTGTTCCTGTTATTAAAGCATTTGCTGACAACACATCTTTGCAAATCACTATAATTTCCCTTACGACCTCCAACTCGTTTCAGAGTTATAATTGCACTATCAAGGACTACAATGCTGATTTTGTACAGTACGTCTGTGTTGGATTTCATCCAGTAGTTAATGTAGCAACAAAACTGTTAAGTTTTACTGTTATACTGTAAAACTCTAATTCGAGAAAATATCTTCAAATTGTGATGATTCTCACCATTGTATTCTCGCTTTTATAGTCCGTAATAGTGGTGTCGTTTCTGCCAAAGTGTGGTGATTATCACAGAGAAGACAATCATTACAGCACCTATACTTCAGTTACAGAAAATAACCAAACAGAATGCAAAATACTTTACATGCAGATGATTTTTGAAGACGGCAGTAAATGACATCTTACTAAAGCGCTGTACCGTCATCTTGATTTCTTTTGCCAGTCATTACGATTAGAGTTACTTTTAATTACATTGCAAAGTATTCTGAATTCTAATTCTGTAGTTTCGATACACTGCGCTTTTTTATGCCATACTGAAATCACTCTGTACGCAGTTCTATTCGACCGATATAGCGACTCAGGCAACATTAAAGAATCACAAAAGGTAAACTCGCGTAATGGCAGGAGATTGTAATTTTCCTGGCAGATATACAGGCTGTAACAAAAATGTACGGCACAAATTGCAGGAGGCATTACTCACACCTACACAAAGATATTATGTTATATGAACATGGGTCTGGAAATGCTTTGTTTCCATGTTACAACTAATATTCTCCAACTAATTAATCACGCGAAACACACACGAACAGATCGCACCAACATACCACATGCAACTCTTTCTCATAGAAGACGTTGAATATGCCCTCCGCGGGCATTGATATATGCGTCAACCCGCCCTCGTGGTGAATCTCGGATGCGCTGATATGGCTTAGAGACTCTGAACACCTTGTACTGGGCTTCCATACACAAGAGCTTACAAATGGCCCGCAAGTAAAAGCAGAGATCATGGAGGCCAGGCAATAGGTCCATCTCTACCTACCCACTTGTCACCGAATATGTTGTTTAGAAGCCGACTGACATTAACACTAAAATGAGGGAGTGCTCTAACGTATATGAAGTACGTTTTGTCGCACAGCTAAAGGCACATCTGCTAACAGATCAGGTAGAACTTTCTGTACGAAACTGTCGTAACTTTGTCCGTCGAGACTGGATGGAAGAAAGTGAATCCCTAACAAACAGTCACCAACAATTCCGGTCCAATCATTCACAGAAAATCTTTGCCGGTGACTTGCCTCAACAGTTGCGTGAGAATTGACATCTGCCTTACATCCCGAAAGTGAAAATTTACAATGTGATATCATTGAAACGACGCCTCATCTGGAAACAGCACCGTTGCGCTAAAATTAGGGTTGGCACTTTGTTGTTGAACAAACCGTCCGCAGAAGAGTACCCGTGCAGGAAAATGTACACACTATAAATGGTATGCATACAGCTGGTGCTCGTGCAGCACACGTCAAACAATCATGTCCTAACATTCAGTGTTGCAGCTACGTGTCTTGTACTGACACTAGGGTAGTCGTCAACCGCATGAAGAATTGCCGTCTCCCGTTGCGGTGTCCTCTTCCTTCTAGATCTCTCCTCCTCCTCCCCCCCCCCCCCCCCCCCGTCTCCGTCACGAGTATGAGGCTTAAATGCCCCATGTTCCCTAAGACGATGGTCAATAGCTTCAAACGTTTTCCCGTTGGGGCATCTTCGTTCTGGAAATTTCTCCCGCTAAAACATTGAGCGCTAGCGCCACTGCCGGCAGTTAACGCATACATAATCCTTGTTCCATAGATCGTGAATACGACATTTCGTAATGATGTGGAACGTGTCACTTTAACATAAGTTTCATTTACACAAATTAAATAATTTTTTTTTTCAGTTGCTACTTCATATCTGAGAATTCACCTATTGAGTAGAAGAAGTTGTCATTCAGAAATTAATTTAATTTGCATTTAAATGTTGGTTGGCTATTTGGCAACTTTTGGGCAGCATAATTCACCGCTTTCTGTGCCAAAGTGAGATTTAATCCAGAATAGTGAATATCATCCTTCCTTCTAGTGTTGTAGCTATGCATATTGCTGTTATTTTTGAACTGGGATGGGTTATTTACGACAAATTTCATAAGTGAATATATGTATAGTGAAGGTACTGTGAACATTCCGAGTTAAATAAATGTCTGCAAGGTGATCTTGGGTGGGCTCCAGCTATTATTCTGATTGCACGCTTTTGTGCAATGAATACTTTCTCTCTTAATGACAAATTGCCCCAAAATATGATGCCATATGAAAGCAGTGAATGAAGATAGGCATAGTACGCCAATTTACTGATATGTTTATCACCAAAATTTGCAATAACCCTAATAGCATAAGTAGCTGAACCTAACCGTTCCAGCAGATCATCGATGTGTTTCTTCCAATTCAATTTCTCATCCATGCACACACCCAGAAATTTTGAGTTTTCTGCCTTAGCAACAGACTTCCGTTCATAGTCTATATTTATCAATGGTGTTACGCCATTTACTGTACAGAACTGTATATACAGTTTTCTCAAAATTTAGCGAGAGTCCATTTGCTGAGAACCACTTAACAATTTTCTGGAAGACATTATTTGCAATTTCCTCAGCTGATTCTTCCTTCTGGGATGTGATTACTATACTTGTATCATCACCAAAAGAACTAGCTTTGCATCTTCATGAATATAGAGTGGCAAGTCGTTAATATATACTAAGAACAATAGGGGACCCAAGACTGAATCCTGTGGGGAATCTGCCATCTCTTCATTTGTGTACACTGCCATTGCACAACCCAAATCTGTGATTAGCTCTAAGTAGCAACCCGTGTGCTTGCAATGGTCGTATTGATCTCTGGAACAGTTGATGTTACGTGTAAACAAGCAATGACGACGTCGCGTGGCAAGAGCGACATGTAAAACAAAACACTGGTCTAACGTTCTCTTCTTGTGTGTTTCCCACGATTAATCAGGGGGAAAATGAGATGTAACATCGAAACAAGGCGTTTCCAGACCCATGTTCATATAACATAATTTCTTCGTCTACGTGTGAGAAATGTGTCCTGCAATTTGTGGCGTACATTTTTGTTACACTCAGTATGCGTTGCAGGAAATATTAAAAACTTTTGTTCTATTCTCATGATGCATATTTTGCAATTTCAACCTCTAAGAAAGAAGCACAAAAACAAAACAAATCGTTTTGCTTTTCCTAAATTGATAATATTGCTACAGGTTGTCCTTGCGGCCATAGTGGCTACAAGCATATTCGTCATTTACTTAAGCACCATTAACACAGAAGGGACTCACGCAGGTGGAGATAACATCAGAAAGAATGAATAAAACTGTGAGGACGAAGATTCTGACGTACGGAATGCAAGACGTCGAACTATTTTCTCTGTAGATTTGGCTGTATGGTACGATAAGCTGTGAAAGAGCTACGAACAACGAAATTCATGATATATTTCAATCACTGAAAGAAACTCCGAAGAGAAAATTGTGCTCCTGTTAACACGTAAAAAAACTAATATGTAACAATAGCCAAAACAGTTCTGAAGTAATGTATAAAATGCATGTTTGACCATCACGCGCTTTTATTTTAAACCCAAATATCGACCGGTTTCAGTCATGTACCATCTTCACGGATAAGGGTTAAAACAGTTTAAGCCACAACATTACATATGTCATTACCTAAATAATGTGTGGAGCATGTCATGAATATCAACATGCGACACAGGACTTTTAGAAGCAAACATACTAATAACAAGGACACACAGAGCAGAAGTGTCATGACCTTCTCTTCAGTGCTGCTCTGTGTACAATTGTTATTAGTATGTGATACCGGTATTACCTCGGTGTATCATAAAACGCCGAAAGGATTAAGTGGAAGGGCCTTAGGGCAGGGGAGCATTCACCTTTTGTTGTTCACAATATTTATTAAAGTCAGTCAACAGAAATAACAATTGTCATAAACTTCAAGTGAGAGGACATTTGAACATGAAGCTCATCAGTCGGCTTTAAATACCAAACAAAGTATAACAACTTTTCAAATGAGAAAGATAATACCTTTTTATAAAAAAAAAAGAATACACGGAACGCCTAAAGAGCTACCGTAAGTTCGCTTACAGACAGTTTTAAAACCTTGCCCAAATATATTCGTTTAAAAGAAACAGTAACCTTACATACGGACTCCCAACTAGACAGGCAATAATATACATCAGACCCTTCTCTTACAAATAGTTCCCAGCTCACGGCATCTGCCAAGTGCGGACATGAACGTCCTGCGGAGCAGCCAACACGGGCCAAACCTGGTTATGCCGCACGGGCCCGACTGTTCGGCCCGGCCGAGGGCGCGAAGTTCGAGGTGCATTCAAGTTCTAAGGCCTCCGATTTTTTTTCTCCGGACTGGAAAGAGATAGAAACATGCGCATTGTTTCAAAATGAGGCCGCGTTCATTGTCAATACGTCCCAGAGATGGCAGCACCGTACGGCAGATGGAATTTTACCGCCAGCGGCGAGAATGAGAACTGTTTTAAATACTTAAAATGGCGACGTTTTCCTTACTTGAACAGCGTGCAATCATTCGTTTTCTGAATTTGCGTGGTGTGAAACCAATCGAAATTCATTGACAGTTGAAGGAGACATGTGGTGATGGAGTTATGGATGTGTCGAAAGTGCGTTCGTGGGTGCGACAGTTTAATGAAGGCAGAACATCGTGCAAACCGAAACAACCTCGGGCTCGCACAAGCCGGCCTGACGACATGGTCGAGAAAGTGGAGAGAATTGTTTTGGGGGATCGCCGAATGACTGTTGAACAGATCGCCTCCAGAGTTGGCATTTCTGTGGGTTATTTGCACACAAACCTGCATGACGACCTGAAAATGCGAAAAGTGTCATCCAGGTGGGTGCCACGAATGCTGACGGACGACGACATGGCTGCCCGTGTGGCATGTTGCCAAGCAATGTTGACGTGCAACGACAGCAAGAATGGGGCTTTCTTTTCGTCGGTTGTGACAATGGATGAGACGTGGATGCCATTTTTCAATCCAGAAACAAAGCGCCAGTTAGCTCAATGGAAGCACACAGATTCACCTCCACCAAAAAATTCGGGTAACCGCCTGTGCTGAAAAAATGATGGTGTCCATGTTCTGGGACAGCGAGGGCGTAATCCTTACCCATTGCGTTCCTAAGGGCACTACGGTAACAGGTGCATCCTACGAAAATGTTTTGAAGTACAAATTCCTTCCTGCACTGCAACAAAAACGTCCGGGAAGGGATGCGCATGTGCTGTTTCACCAAGACAATGCACCCGCACATCGAGCTAACGTTACGCAACAGTTTCTTCGTGATAACAACTTTGAAGTGATTCCTCATGCTCCCTACTCACCTGACCTGGCTCCTAGTGACTTTTGGCTTTTTCCAACAATGAAAGACACTCTCCGTGGCCGCACATTCACCAGCCGTGCTGATATTGCCTCAGCGATTTTCCAGTGGTCAAAACAGGCTCCTAAAGAAGCCTTCGCCGCTGCCATGGAAACATGGCGTCAGCGTTGTAAAAAATGTGTACGTCTGCAGGGCGATTACGTCGAGAAGTAACGACAGTTTCATCGATTTCGGGTGAGTAGTTAATTAGAAAAAAAAATCGGAGGCCTTAGAACTTGAATGCACCTCGTACGGTAGGTGCGTCCGACTTCACTTCTCGTGTGCACCTCCCCCCAAATGTTTAACTCAGAGGGCTGTCATTGGGTGCACCTGGGTCTTAACGGAACGTTCAGTTCAGTCAGATGCACATCCACCAACTAGGCACAGATGTAGAACAAATTGTCAACAACTATAGTCTAACAAATCGCGTGTGCCGACGCAGCAACAATACGCTACAACCAAATGTCTCAAACAGTGCTATGGTGAAAAAACCAGAATCAAATAATAAAAAGCCATAGTAGCACCGTCGCAAGAGTTAAAACAAATTGCGACTGCTAAATTTAGCATACTAGTGACAATTAAATAAGACTCAAGGTTGAGATATTTTAAGTAACCGATTGTGCTCACTTCCACACGTGACGCCATAAAAAAACACCGAAAGATATTTTATCCTTACGATAATCGAGCCCTTGGTGGATGCCGACATTCGAAGCTCCGCACAGGTGTCTCACAGAGTTAGCGTCCTTTGCTACATCATACAGTTCAAGACCCACAATATTGTCTGGGAAAATTTAACACTCACTTTTAAAACATTATAAACATTAAGCCCCACGGCTTGGATGGTAAGGCAAAATGCCGACGCTACTAGACACCAAGCAACAACAGTTCGATCAGCATGGTGCAACAAATTGCGTAGCATCCGAACACAACATGGATTACTAATAGATTTCCATAACCGAGCACTCGCTAATTTGTTTGTCTCAGGCGAGGTACACTTGCAATACGGAATGCAGAAAGTGCATGGCCAGTGAAAGACATAAACAGAATGACGCCACCTTATCAGGTCAGCGAAATAAACGTCCAACACATCAGAGGAGTAGGTCACCAGTACAATCTCCCAATAAACTGTAATCGGTTAACGGTCACCAACTGCTTGGCTGCGCAGACCATCTCAAGAGACAGCCGTTACTACTGTCGCCTGTACAGTGCCTTTTCAAAACACGTCTTCACCGACCGGGTTACCTCCCTTCCAAACAACCTCTCGCGCTCGCCCGTCGATCCACTCTTCGCCGCGCCACCTCGCGACCGACTCACGAGCGCCGAGACGTTAGCATCTCTGAACGAATATCGATAGCGGTAAAGTCGGCATGGCTCACTATGTTTGCTTCTTAAGTCCTGTGTCGTATATTGATATTCGTGGCATGCTCTACACACTATTTAAGTAATGACAAATGTACTACTGTGGCTTAAACCATTTTAAGCCTTACCCATGAAGATGGTCTATGACTGAAACCGATCGATATTTGGATTTAAAATATACACGGCCGATGGTCAAACGTGCATTTTAAACATTAGTTAAAGGCTGTTGATAGTCACATCCCACAAATTTTAAAATTCTGAAGTAGATACATAGCAAGGAAAGACGAACTATTTGGCTTAAGGTAGTCATGGTGGGAAGGGAGGAAAGTAACGTTACACAGGGGACAGTGTGAAACAGAGTGTATTATAGGACGACAATCAACGAACTCGATTCATACAGAGATCGAAGTCATAGAGTGCGAATATTTATGGAGTGAGCATTCAGATGCTCAGAACAGAGTTTTTATAACCAGAATACATTGTTCCAAAGTCACGTGGGTATGGTTTATCCACAAGCACGCTGCAGGACTTGAATGTCAGTAGGTCACTTGTTGACACAGAGCCCATTCAGAAGTTCATAGACATGGGATTCGCAGACATCTTAAGAATCTGTATATTATATCTGGAGTGAACTTGAGTTAGACCTCTGAAGAGATGAACGCACTCATATTTCTCTTGTTTCCGACAGGTGTTGCAGTTCAGAGGTTGCGCATGATCCTACTGCCTATTTCCTGTTTTAATAACTGCGGTGTCATTAAAAAATGGCTTTCTAACACGCTAAAGGAAAGTATCACGAAAAAGATTCGAATTTGGACCCATACATATAACAAATTACCAGTTTATCACACTCTAAAATACTTTTAGAGGCGAAAATCTTCCGTGTTTACTACCTGGTTCTACGTTTTTAATCTGGGAAACTAAAATATTAACCGCATGTTATGATTCTTCACGTCTTAGATACTAGAAGTCTAGTTTACTATTCTAACCACTTTAAAATAAGGATAATGATTTGGATATTTGTATAATCTGGAAGAAATGAGTCAGAGCGTCATACGCAAACCTTATGGGCGGTTCATCATTGCTCTAAGTGTTAACATTGTTTGGCAGCACACTCCCACATTTACGAATTTACCTACCAGTCATCTCATAAATATATGGCCATTGAGTGACAAATTAGCCCAATGGTATTAAATGGTATTTACTCTACTGTGTCTCGATTTTTTTCAACACATTGAACACTTGTCACTAGTACGATAACCGTAATTAGACTTCTCTCATAATCGCTTATGAAAAGAATCATTCTCTTCTCTAGCGCATTTTTGTTTGCATCTGTAGTAGCTGCGTTTATTTATGTTTGGTGTTACTGATAAATAAAAGTGTAAAAACAGGGAAAATGGGTGTAAAATTAAAGAAGCAAGTCACTTAACAGTCCTAGTTTGATGTTGGCAACAAGCGCAGTACACTGTGCTTGCTCAATATTCATACTCTTACGTTCTAAGCAGCAGGCAAAAAAAAAGAGACACCCGCTCATATGAACCCAGAGAATTGCACTTTCACAGAATAAACATACTCTTGAAGGCCATCGTCGATAGAATAACAACATTATTTCAATTTATCTCTAACGTAATTCCGTACTAACCCAGTGTATTAAAATAAGAATAGGACTAAATGGTCAATGAAATACAGATACGTCCAGCAGAGTAAATTTAAAAAAAGTTACTAGGCGAATGCAATAGAAGACAAAAAATATACCGTCGCCTAATCAAAACCAAGATGAAGAATGAAAATATTACACATGTAAACTGTCGTTATTTTTATGTAAATAAAATATGTAGAGCATTCTAAGGTTCAGCAGGATTCGTACTATTTGACCCGTCAGAAAACATTCAGTATCTGAACCACTTGCTTTCAAGTCACAGCGGCGGAAAAGCAACACAGCTGTGTGGCGTTATTTACAGACCATTGGTTGGGCATTTGAACTGAACGACCACCTCTTTCTGCCCTTTTACGTGCGTCCTGCTGCTCTGAATAAAGCGATGCTCACAAAAGGAAGCCTCACTGCCATTCAGCCCTGAGAGACGAAATTGTGAAAATACGGAGCTCGTCAATGAGTTCCCATCGCGATTCGTGGCAGGCGCACCCTTTCTGCCGTGGCGCCATAGTACGTTTCCAAAGCGGTGCTCACTATCCACTATCCAGTAGGCAGTGCACAGAATGGTCATTGTACCTTCCCCCCGTATGTAGGTTGCCACACTCCCGTGGACGAACTCGTGTGCAGCCAAGTCTTCAGCTGTAGAGTCTACACTGCTTGCTCTACAAACTGACAACAGAAACAGCGATCTTTCAAATTTTCTCAGCGAGATTGATTAGTTGCGTGCTTCTGGGTTGTTGTTGTTTTCATTATACTGAAACAACAAGTCGACTTTGTACTCACAAGCACACCGTTTAACAGCAACACTGTAACATGTACACTACTGCCATTAAACTTGCTACACCACGAAGATGACGTGCTACAGACGCGAAATTTAACCGACAGGAAGGAGATGTTCTGATATGCAAATGATTAGCTTTTCAGAGCATTCACACAAGGTTGGCGCCGGTGGCGACACCTACAACGTGCTGACGTGAGGAAAGTTTCCAACCGATTTCTCATACGCAAACAGCAGTTGACCGGCGCTGCCTGGTGAAACGTTGTTGTGATGCCTCGAGCAAGGAGGAGAAATGCGAACCATCACGTTTCCGACTTTGATAAAGGTCGGATTGTAGCCTATCGCGGTTGCGGTTTATCGTATCGCGACATTGCTGCTCGCGTTGGTCGAGATCCAATGACTGTTAGCAGAATATGGAATCGGTGGGTTCAGGAGGGTAATACGGAACGCCGTGCTGGATCCCAACGGCCTCGTATCACTAGCAGTCGAGATGACAGGCATCTTATCCGCATGGCTGTAACGGATCGTGCAGCCACGTTTCGATCCCTGAGTCAACAGATGGGGACGTTTGCAAGACAAGAACCATGTGCACGAACAGTTCGACGACGTTTGCAGCAGCATGGACTATCAGCTCGGAGACCATGTCTGCGGTTACCCTTGATGCTGCATCACCGACAGGAGCGTCTGCGATGGTGTTCTCAACGACGAACTAGGGTGCACGAATGGCAAAACGTCATTTTTTCGGATGAACCCGGGTTCTGTTTACGGCATCATGATGGTCGCATCCGTGTTTGGCGACATCGCGGTGAACGCACATTGGAAGCGTGTATTCGTCATCGCCATACTGGCGTATCACCCGGCGTGATGGTATGGGGTGCCATTGGTTACACGTTTCGGTCACCTCTTGTTCGCATTGATGGTACTTTGAACAGTGGACGTTACATTTCAGATGAGTTACGACCCGTGGCTCTACCCTTCATTCGATCCCTGCGAAACCCTACATTTCAGCAGGATAATGCACGACCGCATGTTGCAGGTCCTGTACGGGCCTTTCTGGATACAGTAAATGTTCGACTGCTGCCCTGGTCGGCACATTCTCCAGATCTCTCACCAACTGAAAACGTCTGGTCAATGGTGGCCGAGCAACTGACTCGTCACAATACGCCAGTCACTACTCTTGATGAACTGTGGTACCGTGTTGAAGCTGCATGGGAAGCTGTACCTGTACACGCCACCCAAGCTCTGTTTGATTCAATGCCCAGGCGTATCAAGGCCGTTATTACGGCCAGAGGTGGTTGTTCCGGGTACTGATTTCTCAGAATCTATGCACCCAAATTGCATGAAAATGTAATCACACGTCAGTTCCAGTATAATATATTTGTCCGATGAATACCCGTTTATCATCTGCATTTCTTCTTGGTGTAGCAATTTTAATGGCCAATAGTGTATTTTAATACACTGACGGAAAAAAATCGATACACGAAGAAAGGGCTATGCGGCATGAAAGAAAGTTTGTAGGCGTGTTTCTACATATGAAAGATGCCGTCTACTTACATTTCGCACCAGTAGCATAATAGTGGCGCGAGTAGCGCCACTATGAGTATGGAAATCAGGTTTGCTTTAAATACACGCTGTAACGGTCGTGAGCGTTAGTTACCTTTGAGATTGGATATGGTGAGCTGATGTTAGTCATGAACGCCTTTAAGGCGACAAAGGCGCAATTATCAGCATCTCAGTGAATTTGAACGAGGCTTGTAATTGGGCTACGAGGAGGTCGATGATCCTTCTGCGATTTTGCAGGAAAACTTGGCATTACTGTAGCCATTGTACATGATTGGTGGCAGCTATGGACACTAGAACGTACGGTCGCAAGAAGACCGGGTTCTGGATTGCCATGTGGCACTACCGAGAGGGATGATCATCGTGTTCGGTGTATGGCTCTGATGCACCGTACTGCATCTGCAACAGCGATCTGAGCAGCAGTTGGAATCACAGCGATACAACGCATTGTTACAAGTTGGTTATTTCAAGGACGGCACCCAACCAGATTCCCTGTAGTGTGCATTCCACTGACCCCAAACCATCGCCATTTGCGACTTCAGAGGTGTCAAGCGAGAGCCCTTTGGAGGGCAGGGTGTAGGTCTGTTGCGTTTTCTGATGAAAGCTGGTTCTACCTCGGTTCTGGTCATGGCCATGTATTAGTTATAAGATCACCGGGGCTGCCTTCCTAGACCTATCAGCAGCCTACGACACAGTCAATCACCGACTGCTCCTGGGGAAAATATACGCAATGAGTAGGGACTACAGACTAACCTTACTGATTGGAAACCTACTCCAGAATCGAAGATTCTTCGTGGATTTTCAGGGACAGAGAATCCGGTGGAGGATACAGAAAAATGGCCTCGCCAAAGGAAGCGTACTGGCCCCAACACTTTTTAATATATATACCAATGACCAGCCCCTCCCACAAGGCACCGAAAGCTTCATATATGCAGATGATGCCCCTGGAACATTGCGAAACACCAAAATACTTAGGCGTCATCTTGAATAGAGCACTTACCTATAAAAAACACTGTATGAACACTAAACACAAAGTAGCCGCGAGAAACAACATTGTGCGCAAACTAACGAGCACTACATGGGGGGCACAGCCTGGAATAGTGAGGACCACACCTCTTGCTTCGTGCTATTCAACAGCGGAGTGCCCAGTGTGGTACAATTCTAGCCACGTTAAGCAAGTGGACATACCGCTTAATGAATCCTGCCGCATCATCACAGGCTGTCTGAGACCAACCCCGACTGATAAATTGTACTGCCTGGCAGGCGTGGCCCCACCAGACATTAGAAGGAAAGCAGCGGTCGGGAAGGAAAAGACAAAGGCGTTGACCTCACCAGCCCACCCGCTGTACCAACACCAGCCAGCCCGCCGTCGACTAAAATCTAGAAAAGCAGACAGCTTTGAAACTGTTGAACAGAATCTGTCAGAAGCCCTCGAACAGCTTGCCAACTACTACTATAAGGGGAACCATCTCAAACCCAACTCATGGAAAACCCAAACCTGCGCCTTCCACCTAAAGAACAGACAATCTGCAAGAAGACTACAACTTAACTGGGAAGGAGTGCCCCTGGAACATTGCGAAACACCAAAATACTTAGGCGTCATCTTGAATAGAGCACTTACCTATAAAAAGCACTGTATGAACACTAAACACAAAGTAGCCGCGAGAAACAACATTGTGCGCAAACTAACGAGCACTGCATGGGGGGCACAGCCTGGAATAGATTAGATTAGATTAGATTTACTTTCATTCCAATTGATCCGTAGTGAGGAGGTCCTCCAGGATGTGGAACATGTCAGAAAAACAACAATACATGACAAATATTTAAACTAAAACAAATAAGCTAATGTACCATTCCACAGGTCCCAAGTGGAATGATCGTCATTTTTTAATGAACACTAAGAGTCATTTTACAAATACTATTGCACTGAATTTAAAATAAAAAAGTTTTATATTTATTTATACGGTAAGAAACATGTAATACAACTACTGTAATACTTATTTACAATGAACACATTACTGCACTGAAATGGTGCAGAAGTTAGATTATACTTACACACACACACACACACACACACACACACACACACACACACACACACACAAATTTTCAGTGAACACATTACTGCACTGAAATTGTGCAGAAGTTATGTTGTACTTATATACAAATCAGTTGGTTTTCCTCAGAAATTCATCAATGGAGTAGAAGGAGTTGGCCACCAATAAATCCTTTAGGCTTCTCTTAAACTGAATTTGATTGGTTGTTAAGCTTTTTATGGCTGCTGGCAAGTTATTGAAAATGTGTGTTCCTGAATAATGCACACCTTTTTGTACAAGACTAAGTGACTTTAAATCCTTGTGAAGATTATTCTTATTTCTAGTATTGATTCCATGAATTGAGCTGTTGGTTTGAAAAAGTGATATATTTTTAATGACAAATTTCATTAAGGAATAAATATATTGGGAAGCTGTAGTTAGTATCCCTAGTTCCCTAAACAGGCTTCTGCAGGATGTTCTTGAGTTCACACCACATATAATTCTTACTGCACGTTTTTGTGCCCGGAAAACTTTAGCTTGGCTTGATGAATTACCCCAGAAAATAATCCCATATGACATTATGGAATGAAAGTAAGCATAGTATGCCAGCTTTTTCATTTTTATATCCCCTATGTCTGACAAAATTCGCATTGCAAACAGAGATTTGTTAAGACGCTTCAGCAGTTCTGTGGTGTGCTCCTCCCAGTTGAATTTATTATCAAGCTGTAATCCCAAGAATTTAACACCGTCCACTTCTTCTATCTTCTTGTCATCATATGTTAGACATATACTCTTGGGACACCCCTTACAAGTTCTGAACTGCATGTAGTGTGTTTTTTCAAAGTTTAGTGACAAAGAATTGGCTAGGAACCAGTGATTAATGTCTACAAATATTTTATTGGCTGATCTTTCTAAGACTACACTTGATTTGCTATTTATTGCAATGTTTGTATCATCAGCAAACAAAACAAACTTGGCATCTGGTAATGTTACTGATGAAAGGTCATTGATATACACAAGAAAAAGTAAGGGCCCCAAAATGGAACCTTGTGGGACCCCACATGTAATTAGTTCCCAGTTGGATGATGCCTGATAGCTTGCTACATGTCTCTTTCCTAATAACACCCTTTGTTTCCTGCCAGAGATATAAGATTTGAACCATTTTGCAGCATTTCCTGTTACACTATAATATTCTAGTTTACTTAAAAGGATATTGTGATTTACACAGTCAAATGCCTTTGACAGATCACAAAATATACCAGTTGCCTGCAATTTTTTGTCTAATGAATTAAGTACATTTTCACTGTAAGTGTAGATAGCCTTCTCAATATCAGAACCTTTTAGAAATCCAAACTGTGACTTTGACAGTATGTTATTTGAGATAAGATGGTTATAAAGACGACTGTACATTACTTTTTCGAAAATTTTTGAGAATGCTGGCAACAGTGAAATTGGACGGAAATTTGATGCTATTTCTTTATCTCCCTTCTTAAACAGTGGCTTAACTTCAGCATATTTCAGCCATTCGGGAAATATTCCACTGATAAACGACTGGTTACACAGATAGCTTAATATGTTACTTAGCTCAGAATCACATTCTTTAATTAACTTTGTTGATATTTCATCATACCCACTAGATGTTTTTGATTTTAAAGATTTTATGATGGACATTATTTCTGTTGGGGTAGTGAGGGTCAAATTCATATTATGGAAATTACTTGAAATGTCTGGTCTAAGGTAATCCATAGCAGCATCTACCGAACCTGACAACCCCATCTTTTCAGTAACAGTTATAAAATGTTTGTTAAAAAGTTCTGCAACACTATACACATCTGTCACCAATGCATTATTTACTCTTAATGCTATTTGTTCCTCTTCATGTCTGGTTCTACCGGTCTCCTCCTTCACTATATCCCATATTGTCTTTATTTTGTTATCTGATATGACTATCTTTTCCTTGTAATATATTTGCTTTGACATCCGTATTACAGTCTTTAATATTTTGCAGTATTTCTTATAATGTGCTATAGCATCAACATTGGAAATGTTTCGGATTGACAGATACAGTTTTCTTTTTGTTTTACAAGATACCCCTATTCCTCGAGTAATCCATGGCTTCTTTGTAGACTTTGCTCTAACCTTGGTAAGTTTTGGGGGAAAGCAGTGTTCAAATAAGGTAAGCACTTTATTAGCAAAAATGTTATATTTTTCATTCATGCCATGAGCACTGTAAACATCAGTCCAGTGAATGTCTCTGAGGAGTGTCCTAAAATAATCAATTTTTGGCTTACTGATTACCCTCTTGAGCTCAGATTTAACAGATTTTATATCCTGTTCAGTATTAACATTTAACAGAAGGAACTGCATGTCATGGTCTGAGAGGCCATTGACTATTGGTTTTGTAATATAATTTTGTTCATTTGACTTTTCTATAAAGATATTATCAATGGCTGTTTGTGAGCAAGTGGTTATCCTAGTGGGGAACTTTACTGTGGGAATTAAGTTGAATGATAGTGTTACTAACTCAAATAGGTTCTTATTGGGAGAGTCTTTAAGGAAATCTACATTGAAATCACCAGCAACCACTATTTCTTTGTTTTTGGTTGTTAAATGAGCCAGTACAGCTTCAAGGTGGTTTACAAACAGATTAAAGTTACCTGCAGGTGCTCGATATACACTTAATATTATGAAAGATTTTTTGTGAAAATCTAATTCTGTTGCACATGCTTCCATATGCTGTTCTAGGCAAAATTTATGAATGTCTATGTTCTTAAATTTATGACAGTTCCTGATGAATGTGGCAACTCCTCCTTTCTCCATTTCTGATCTACAATAGTGAGATGCTAACCTAAACCCTGTAACACTTAAAAGTTCTATACCAGTGGTCACATGATGTTCAGAGAGGCAGATTATGTCAGCTGGGTTTGAAGACTCTAATTCATCTATGCAGATAGTTAATTCATTAATTTTATTTCTCAGTCCTCGAATATTTTGATGCAATAAAGATAGCTGACATTTCACATTGACTGACTTAAAATTGGATGGAGTTAAAATATCTGCTGACAGTTGAGAATTCTTAACCAATGGCTGTTTATGTTGATGTAATAAGCTGGAATTATGTTTTTTGATTTCTTTCTCAAACTGAAGGTTTGTCTCAGTTCTAACCTCTCTTAAAATTTGTTTTCTTTCTGTCCTCCCTACCCTAAAAAAGGGTCTTTTCTGAATCCTATAACCACTGGTATTTTACCACTCATGACAGTGCCTCCCCCCTTTAACTTTCCTGCTATTTCCCCAGCCAATTTACCCTTCCCCTTCCTGTTGAGGTGAAGGCCATGCCTAGTATAATCCCACCTACTGACAGAATCAACATGAACCACACCAATGTGTGACCCCGCACCCGACATGAGCAGCCGTTCCAGCTCCAAATTAACTCTCTTGACAGAAGAGTTCAAATGAGGTCGGTCATGGCGCCCAAGAACAGATACAAACTCAACACTGGTATGCCTCGATGCTGATGCAATCTTCGCCAGGTCACACTCTATGCTGTACCCAGGATCTCTGTCAGAGAACCACACCTCTTGCTTCGTGCTATTCAACAGCGGAGTGCCCAGTGTGGTACAATTCTAGCCACGTTAAGCAAGTGGACATACCGCTTAATGAATCCTGCCGCATCATCACAGGCTGTCTGAGACCAACCCCGACTGATAAATTGTACTGCCTGGCAGGCGTGGCCCCACCAGACATTAGAAGGAAAGTAGCGGTCGGGAAGGAAAAGACAAAGGCGTTGACCTCACCAGCCCACCCGCTGTACCAACACCAGCCAGCCCGCCGTCGACTAAAATCTACAAAAAGCTTCCTGCACACAGCAGAAAACATCGTCGGGATACCGCAGCAAGTGAGGCTGGCAATGTGGCGAGAAGAAAACGCGCACCTTGGGGAATGCTTAGTCCCAAACGAAGAACTCCCTCCCGGCCATATGGAACGATGGACGACATGGAAATCTCTTAATAGGTTGCGCTCTGTTGTTACACGATCCAAAGATAATATGCGCAAATGGGGCCTCTCAAATGAACCGGCGCTGTGTGACTATGGACACACTCAAACCATCATCCACCTCACGCAGAGTGTGCTGTGCCCAAGCACCTGCACCATGAAGGATTTGATGAATGCCACCCCGGAAGCACTGGACATGGCCAGGTTCTGGTCCAAGACTTCATAAAACAAAAAAAACTACTTGATCCTGCTTATATATCTGTATACTTTTATACTCTTTTTGTATTTGTTATATACTTGATATGTATGTGTTAATCATTCTGATTTTATGTACGATACTTCTGACACGATTAAATAAATAAGTTAGAAGGAGACCATTATAGGGTCTGCAACCAAGTTGTCAGGGTGCTGGACACACTGGGCCTATACCTGGTGTTATAGTCTGAGGTGCGATTCGTATGACAGCAGGAGTACTCTCGTGGTTGTCCCACGCACCCTGACTGCAAATTTGTACGTCAGTCTGGTGATTCGACCTGTTGTGGTGCCATTATGAAGAGCATTCCAGGTGGTGTTTTCCAATAGGATAACGCTCGCTCACATATCCCTGTAGTAACCCAACGTGCTCTACAGGGTGTCGACATATCGACTTGGCTTGCTCGACCACCAGATGTGTCTCCAGTCGAGCACATAATGTGACACCATCGATAGGCAACTCCAGCGTCATCCACAAACAGCACTGACCAATCGAGTGCAACAGACGTGGAACTCCATCGCACAAACTGACATTTGGCACCTGTAGAAAACCTTGCATGTTTTATCTCGCGTTTACGTTAACGTGTTATCTTGCAATGTTAATCACTTAAATTACCTAGACAAACGTATTCACGAAATTTCGTTACTCTACATTAACTATTTTTTGATGTTGCGATTTTTTTCCGTCAGTGTAATTTGTGAAACGTCGAACTTTCTGCCCGAAATGTTGGGGAGAGGATGTCAGGGAAATCTTGAGTGTATTCGCTGGCTCCATGTTTTTTTTTAAGTACTCAGCCCTTCTGTTCGTATGGTTCTCGTTTCATTACGAAGCATCTAAAATTAGGATTAGTTCAGTTTCATTCAGCTGCTAAGAACCCGGTGTGAGTGAAGTCACTGAAACATCAATTTTTTTTCCAATATCCTCCATTTTTATGATAAGATAAGCAATCTTTTGCGCATTTTGGCTCAATTTTCAAGGCAACTTTTGTGGGCCTTGGCAGTGTTGTTTTTAGATATACTAAACTCACCACTAATTAACCTCCAAGCGACGGAAACAATGAGTGTGTGTCTAGTGTGTTATAAAGCAGTTTTTCAATCGATTGGTGCATTTTTGATTCATGACAAAGTAAGTGATACACCCGCCAGTTTAGCCGAGAACGCTAATGCGCTGCCTCCTGGACTCGGGTAGGCGCGCCAGCCCCAGATCGAATCCGCCCGGCGGCTTAACGAGGAAGGCTGATATGCCGGCCAGCCTGGATGTGGTTTTTGGGCGGTTTTCCACAACCCACTAGGTGAGTACCGGGCTAGTCCCCACGTCTGACCACATTCGCATTATTCCATGGATTACACTAGACACAGACAGTTGGGGTACACTAATTCCGTCCCAGGGGGGGGCGGGGGGGGGGGGGGTACGGGGTGGCGGCAGGAAGGGCATCCAGCCACCCCTGCAATTAACCTTGCCAAATCCGATTAACCATGCCGACCCTGCGTCATTGCGGGAAACGGGCACAAGCAACAACACAAGGTAAGTGATACATTAGTTTTAACCCAACGTCATCATCATTGGAATAAAACGAATCAAACAGAATTACGAGGAGAAAAGGATCCGAAAGCAACGGAAAATCCACTCTCCGGCGTCAGGTATACTCTCGAGACATATTTCGTATGAAATACATTTCAATAGCGTCAAAACAAGGACAATTTCATTTTCAGGCCGTCTTCGCTAGTATTTCTCGTATTTTATGCATCTCTTCAAATACTACTACTTCGCTGGCGCACAACCATTAAACGATCGCAATTCGCTGAAGTTAGAAATCAGAGTTCACTTTGTAAATAAATTACAGTGCCTTACCTGGAGCCTTCTGACCATCTGGGAAGATCTACTACTTTATGTATCATTCTGAATAACAAATAAGACAATAAAAAATACTTAGTGTAGCAAGGTGATTCGTTACTTTCAGGAGTTAGACCAGAAATACATGTTTACTCTGCTTAGCTCTGACTTGGAAAGAATCAAGACAGGTTGGCTACTAAAATTAAGACTTTTATCTGTCACCTATGTGCAGTGTGGAACGATTCACGAGATCAACGTATCAGCTTCATTTGCTGAATAGGGGCATCTATATTAAAAAAAAAAAATTGCTTTCGGCAGTGAAAGTTTCCTAATAGCAGTTGCTAACAGCCTTAATGAATGTAATAAAAAGTATTTTGGAAAACCGCCATAGGCTGTACACGTGAAAACCCTTTTATTCCATTCGAGCACAACCGGTTTCATACCTTCTTGGTCATTACCAAATGCAGAATAAAGTACAGTTACATTACAAAGCACCAAGTTCGTTACGTAGCTGTTTTTTACTCTGCATTTGATAATAACCAAGAAGGAACGAAACCGGTCGTTGACCGATAAAATAAAAGAAGTTTTATATGTGCAGTCTATCGCGTTTTCCCGAAGGCCTTTCATTAAATACCTTAGGTGGTGTTGACAGGCACAGATCCGCTCGTACAGCAGGTAAACGACCGTTGATCTCTTATTTTTTATAACACTGGCCGGACTATATGTGGTTCTTAAGTTCCTCGTCACTTCCGTTATGGTGAATACCTCCTCAGATACTCAACAAAGAAACCGGTAAACACAAACACACACATAACTCAATTTCTACGATTTGCAGTCGGTTGACGATAGTAGTATCCTCGGGTGAAGGCAATGTGGCGCCAGGAAAAACATACAGCCTCGTAAAAACATGCTGTTTCTTCTATGGCCAGAGATTTGTTAGGTAAGTTGTCTGTAAAGCGGGAAGAAAGAAAGAAATGCTGATAATGAAAGAGACATGACGTATCCTGATACTGAAAACCCACTAAGTGTAGTAACCTGCATTCTGCAGTATGGGCACAGAGTGCTGACTGCCTCTGGAGCCGACATACGGCAGACGTGGGAGTTGTGGTTCTTATGAGCGGTGACGCCGAGGTCGTAAAGCAAAGCTCCGTGGAATGCATGCGCATCACGTCCATTGGCAGCTAGCCTCGCCGCTCACGTGTTCCTCAAACGAAAGGATACCGTTTCGTTTTTTAATTCAGTTCAGACAGTGAAAATTTCCACGTCATTATAACACTGAACCCACGGAACTCGAATTTGATTTGAGGAGAACGGGAATAGCGAGCCGTTTGCTGTTTGTGTACTCCACACAAAGAAAGCAGTGTCGCTGAGGGAAGCGCAAAGCTTAGTTATCACGTAGGGACTATCTGCAAGATTCCGATAGATACAGATTGAGGCAAAATATGTGACATTCTGAACAACCATACCAAGGTATCTAGAGCAATTTCCATCTATTTGAAAGAACAAATAACAAACAACATCTACAGAAATATAGTGATCAAGGCATCAAATCAAACCATTAGTGGGACCTTCTTTCGGTAATATGCACGAAACGATTATGTTATAAGGTTCTGATTACTGAGCGTGTTTCATGTCCAACAAGTACTATTAGTAACACTGCTCAGTTCTGCTGAGACGACAAGACATTCAACATTCTTACACTCTTGCTTTCAGAGCAGGTCACATTTCTAACGTACAGTGAGTACATCGTGCTCTTCTATTTGGTGTACATAGTTTCAATATTACCCGTGGTGTATTATGTCAAGAGAAATAATTACGCAGCTAAATGGCAAGAGGCGCAGTAATATTTCTGAGACAGAGATCCACAGTTGCCTTTTTTTTTTTTTTGGTCATCAGTCTACTGACTGGCTTGATGCGGCCCGCCACGAATTCCTTTCCTGTGCTAACCTCTTCATCTCAGAGTAGCACTTGCAACCTACGCCCTCAATTATTTGCTTGACGTATTCCAATCTCTGTCTTCCTCTACAGTTTTTGGCCTCTACAGCTCCCTCTAGTACCATGGAAGTCATTCCCTCATGTCTTAGCAGATGTCCTATCATCCTGTCCCTTCTCCTTATCAGTGTTTTCCACATATTCCTTTCCTCTCCGATTCTGCGTAGTAGAACCTCCTCATTCCTTACCTTATCAGTCCACCTAATTTTCAACATTCGTCTATAGCACCACATCTCAAATGCTTCCATTCTCTTCTGTTCCGGTTTTCCCACAGTCCATGTTTCACTACCATACAATGCTGTACTCCAGACGTACATCCTCAGAAATTTCTTCCTCAAATTAAGGCCGGTATTTGATATTAGTAGACTTCTCTTGGCCAGAAATGCCTTTTTTGCCATAGCGAGTCTGCCTTTGATGTCCTCCTTGCTCCGTCCATCATTAGTTATTTTACTGCCTAGGTAGCAGAATTCCTTAACTTCATTGACTTCGTGACCATCAATCCTGATGTTAAGTTTCTCGCTGTTCTCATTTCTACTACTTCTCAATACCTTCGTCTTTCTCCGATTTACTCTCAAACCATACTGTGTACTCATTAGACTGTTCATTCCGTTCAGCAGATCATTTAATTCTTCTTCACTTTCACTTAGGACAGCAATGTCATCAGCGAATCGTATCACTGATATCCTTTCACCTTGTATTTTAATTCCACTCCTGAACCTTTCTTTTATTTCCATCATTGCTTCCTCAATGTACAGAGTGAAGAGTAGGGCCGAAAAGCTACAGCCTTGTCTTACACCCTTCTTAATACGAGCACTTCGTTCTTGATCGTCCACTCTTATTATTCCCTCTTGGTTGTTGTACGTATTGTATATGACCCGTCTCTCCCTATAGCTTATTCCTACATTTTTCAGAATCTCGAACAGCTTGCACCATTTTATATTGTCGAACACTTTTTCCAGGTCAACAAATCCTATGAAAGTGTCTTGATTTTTCTTTAGCCTTGCTTCCATTATTAGCCGTAACGTCACAATTGCCTCTCTCGTCCCTTTACTTTTCCTAAAGCCAAACTGATCGTCACCTAGCGCATTCTCAATTTTCTTTTCCGTTCTTCTGTATATTATTCTTGTAAGCAGCTTCGATGAATGAGCTGTTAAGCTGATTGTGCGATAATTCTCGCACTTGTCAGCTCTTGCCGTCTTCGGAATTGTGTGGATGATGCTTTTCCGAAAGTCATATGGTATATCGCCAGACTCATATATTCTACACACCAACGTGAATAGTCATTTTGTTGCCACTTCCCCCAATGATTTTAGAAATTCTGATGGAATGTTATCTGTCCCTTCTGCCTTATTTGACCGTAAGTCCTCCAAAGCTCTTTTAAATTCCGATTCTAATACTGGATCCCCTATCTCTTCTAAATCGACTCCTGTTCCTTCTTCTATCACATCAGACAAATCTTCACCCTCATAGAGGCTTTCAATGTATTCTTTCCACCTATCTGCTCTCTCCTCTGCATTTAACAGTGGAATTCCCGTTGCACTCTTGATGTTACCACCGTTGCTTTTAATGTCATCAAAGGTTCTTTTGACTTTCCTGTATGCTGAGTTTGTCCTTCCGACAATCATATCTTTTTCGATGTCTTCACATTTTTCCTGCAGCCATTCCGTCTTAGCTTCCCTGCACTTCCTATTTATTTCATTCCTCAGCGACTTGTATTTCTGTATTCCTGATTTTCCCAGAACATGTTTGTACTTCCTCCTTTCATCAATCAACTGAAGTATTTCTTCTGTTACCCATGGTTTCTTCGCAGCTACCTTCTTTGTACCTACGTTTTCCTTCCCAACTTCTGTGATGGCCCTTTTTAGAGATGTCCATTCCTCTTCAACTGTACTGCCTACTGCGCTATTCCTTATTGCTGTATCTATAGCGTTAGAGAACTTCAAACGTATCTCGTCATTCCTTAGTACTTCCGTTTCCCACTTCTTTGCGTATTGATTCTTCCTGACTAATGTCTTGAACTTCAGCCTACTCTTCATCACTACTATATTGTGATCTGAGTCTATATCTGCTCCTGGGTACGCCTTAGAATCCAGTATCTGATTTCGGAATCTCTGTCTGACTATGATGTCATCTAATTGAAATCTTCCCGTATCTCCCGGCCTTTTCCAAGTATACCTTCTCCTCTTGTGATTCTTGAACAGGGTATTCGCTATTACTAGCTGAAACTTGTTACCGAACTCAATTAGTCTTTCTCCTCTTTCATTCCTTGTCCCAAGCCCATATTCTCCTGTAACCTTTTCTTCTACTCCTTCCCCTACAACTGCATTCCTGTCGCCCATGACTATTAGATTTTCGTCCCCCTTTACATACTGCATTACCCTTTCAATATCCTCATACACTTTCTCTATCTGTTCATCTTCAGCTTGTGACGTCGGCATGTATACCTGAACTATCGTTGTCGGTGTTGGTCTGCTGTCGATTCTGATTAGAACAACCTGGTCACTGAACTGTTCACAGTAACACACCCTCTGCCCTACCTTCCTATTCATAACGAATCCTACACCTGTTATACCATTTTCTGCTGCTGTTGATATTACCCGATACTCATCTGACCAGAAATCCTTGTCTTCCTTCCACTTCACTTCACTGACCCCTACTATATCTAGATTGAGCCTTTGCATTTCCCTTTTCTAGTTTCCCTACCACGTTCAAGCTTCTGACATTCCACGCCCCGACTCGTAGAACGTTATCCTTTCGTAGATTATTCAATCTTTTTCTCATGGTAACCTCCCCCTTGGCAGTCCCCTCCCGGAGATCCGAATGGGGGACTATTCCGGAATCTTTTGCCAATGGAGAGATCATCATGACACTTCTTCAAATACAGGCCACATGTCCTGTGGATACACGTTACAGTTCCCGTAAGGAAAGTAATGTATCTGCTCAGATTAATGTTTATACCACACATGTTAACTTCCACCTGCTGTATTTAAACTTCTTACCTGAATTCCTCTGGAATATTTATAATGCTCTCATTGCCCAACAATGAGACTAGAATTCAAAACTGGAGGTTTAATCCAATAATTAGTAAATAATGGCACAACACCGTTAGATAAAGCTGAAGTATTAAAACCTAGCGAGGTGGCGCAGCGGTCAGCGCAATGGACTCGCATTCGGGAGGATAAAAGTTCAAACCCGCGTCCGGCCGTCCAGATTTAGGTTTTCCGTGATTTCGCGAAATTGCTCCAGGAAAATTCCGGGATGGTTCCTTTGAAGGGGCACGGCCGATTTCCTTCCCCATCATTGAGACAATCGAAGCTTGTGCTCAGTCTCTAATGACCTCGGTGACGACGGAACATGAAACCCAGTCTTCCTGCCTTCGTTCCTTCCTTCCTTCTTTGAAGCATAATTGAAAGCGTGGAAAGTTTTCAGTAGGAAGTTAGCCAAAATAAACCTTGCTGTCGATTGTACAATACTTGTAACATATTGGAAGGGAAGAGGAGTTGACTTTCATAAGTTTCAAACACATTCTTAAGGAGACAGTCAGCTTGTTGTCCAATGTTCTCACACGGGCGGGAAAAACATAGTTCTACATTCGAGTAATGATAAAATCGCTGTTAAATGCGTGTACAGAATGTGACACTTATTATAAATTCCCCCTAGAAGAAACATGGGAAATTGCGTGTTGCAGTTGCGATGTGCAATATTCGAGGACTACAGTCATGATGAAAATATGTACATTCGTTAACTTTCAGATGCACGCCTATTCCTAATGTCTCGGAACAACGACCCTCTTGTTAGATCTGCATACAATAGACAGAACTCTAGTAAAGACATCGTATCCGAACAAAAACGTAAGTTTCTAAATAATAGCCACTGTAGATGAATAGAGTGCTAACCGATGCACGTATGGAGATAATTAAATATAATAACGGAACAGTATGTTTATTCTGTAAGTTATGCGTGCCTTAGCTACAGTCGTAACCAGAAAGTGAAAACGAGATTAATTTCCATTACTGGAGTGTGTAACTGTTGGTAGAAAATGAATTAAATGAAGTTTTAGGCGTTACATATCCTAATAAGAACTGATAGCAAAGACTAAAGTGGGCGAATTATATGAAAGCTGTGAAAGCCGAAACGCAGGGTACATCCGGAAGTGTACTTTACGGAAATCTTAAAAACCGCCAACGAAGAGACACATTTCCTCGACTAATCGATTAACATAGTGAGTACTATCGTGAAGACCAGCTGAAGCGTTGTTCTGCGTGGCACTATAACCGTTGATGAGGTATTTCAATTCTTTTGTAAAAATAGTTGACGCCCTGGAGGGGAGGACATTGGAGGGTGTGCAGGCACTGTAAAATGAAGCACTCCATTTCACGCTGCATGCAGCAGGCGGCCGACATTGATCGGTGCTCAGTGTAGCAGCGAGCACGACGGCCACGCCGGACATCAACCGTCCATCATGTCGTCCTGACGCTTCTCTGCTCGGCCTGTTGCTTCGACGCATGATTATTAGTAACGAATGTCTAAAGGGGGACATTACAATGCCGAATCTAAGGGGCGTAACAGGCATGAGAACAATTACGTTCACGGCGATGTAAGAAGAATAATTACTCGCCCTTGACTTGTTATTTACGATTTCTTTGTATCTGTATCGTAATTACAGTTTTCAATGTTTCATTTCACGAAAGCGCGGGCTAATGCCACTAGTTCTCCAAAGCTATACGCGATGAGTTCTCCAGAAATCAGCAAAATCCTAGTAAAGAATAGGAAAACGATATACAGTGTGTTTGCGGAGGAATGACAGATATTTCAGGAAGCTGTTTTGAGGGAAATTTCGAGGTAAACCCTTCATATTATAACGTGCCCAGTTTTCAGCAGCTCCAGGAGAGTTACACCACTTTTCCTCGGAATAAAATTTATGTTTTTTCAGCTTTTTTTACTTTTGGGAGAGAGGTGTATGGGTGACATGGACCAGTGTGCTCGGAGAGATAGACCATATAAAAATGGCTGTATATAAAGAAAAGAGTCAATTCAAATTTCATATTTTTGTTTGCAACATTTTGTAATGAATACAGAATATTATATTTTCAAATATTTTAATCCAAAACTATTTTATCAGTTTATTATAAATCGTGACTGAACATTGGCTTTTCAAACGAATCGTTGGTTTTGTTCAGGCATTAGCCTGTCTCTGTCTCAACACAGCAATTAATTTTATTACCAAATGTTGACCATCGTGAACAGGCAGCACACTGAATCTAACAGTAATTTTTATCAGTTTCGTAATAGATTTCACCGCAGCCAGCACATTCATCTTTATCTCAGTCATCGAAGTTAGCATTGCAGTTTCCTACAACGTTTGCAGCTGATGAACACGGTGAGATATTTGCAGTATTTTTTGTTTTTTAGTTTCTTCAGTCTGTCAGTCTGTTTTTCTCTTCACTAGCAGTTCTCTTTGGCGATCATTTGTACCTTTTTTCTGTTCCCTTTATTTTCTCATCCCTCTTTTTCTTTCACTTCCTATATTTTCAGCAGAGTATATCCCTTTGGAAACAGTAGCTACTTTCATCTTATAATTCATGGTTTTATCAATAGAAGGAACAGGTGATATTTCTTTCAAAAGTTTTGTCTGTGCTGGCCTAGGAGTAGTCAGTTTGGTGGTAGTAATATTGAAAGTTTTGGCTTTAGTAGGACTGGAGTCCGAAGTTGTGTCAGTAAAGGTATTTGACTTGTGCAGATAACTCTGATCTTTTAGTGTATTTCGGCCATCTTCAGTGGGATTATTACACGTGCCTTGAAACTAAATTTAATTGTGCTCCGTCTCGCTGACATTAAAACAAGTAGTCCGTCTCTCCCAAATAACACTGGTCATCTCTCCCGATTCTCTGGAAGAAATGCACAACCCCAACTTCTGTCTGTAGGCAGCGAACAGATAGCACTGGTAGAAGTAGACGTATGATATTCTGATGCGACCGCATGGGTCTCCAACTGATGACTAGTGCTAGCGGCTCTGAAGTCTGAATCAAACAACATTGCAGTTTCAGGTTAACTGTCTGTGATAATGCAATTATTTTCAACAATGCGACAAATTCGAACGCTTCCTGAATATATGGCTATACGATTACGGGGCAAATGTTGCATCTCCTCTGTGGCCTACACCTCTATGCTCCAAGCCTCACGGGAGTTTGCTATGCGGCGTAATGAACACAACATCGACGATGCAGAAACTAATCGGGCGGGCCTAAATAATCTTCTTACACTCCTGTCCAAGTCAGAGAGTTGTATTAGAGTTGCAGAACTGCGAAACGTGTATGAGCTCATCGCTGGGCTGGGCTGGAGCATTCACAGCAGGTGCGGTCGTGATGTAGTACTGGAACCACGCGAAGGGTGCGATCTTTTGATATCATCCCAACATCAGCCGCGCCTTAAACGGCAGTTGGTACGTGCACCTCTAAGAGCATCACTGTTAGTAATTAAAGCTGTTATCCAGACGAAGATTGGTTTGAACAGCACAGTGTTTTACTGATCATGGTCCTAATGGAGGTGGCAAGCCGTTGCCTTCTGCCAAACTTTCAACCATCCGGTCACAGGGAAATCTACAGTTTAACGTGGCTTTCGAAGCACGGTGCAACTCGGCATTTTTCACATCAACAGACATTGCCAGAGGTGAAAGGGGTGAAAGGTGATAAACAACCTAACATTGACCGGGGACTGAACAGGATACCTTTGAACCCGTAGTCTTGCACTTTGCCCCTGGCCCGCCAAGTCACCAAGAACACTGCTAAGATCTATAGGCGGTGGACAGAAATATGGAAACACGAAAAAAGAAAAAAAATCGCTAACACGGTGTGGGACAGCCGTTGGCATTCGAAACAACTTCCAGTCGTCTCGGAATGGATAAATACTGGTCCTATATGGTTTTGAAGGGAATCTTATACCATACTTCCTGCAAAATAGAGGCAAGTTCAGGTAACGGATGATGGAGGTGCATAGCGGTCAGACACCCTTCTCCCCAAATTAGACCATAAAGGTTCAATAATGTTGACTTGTCGTGACTGTGGCGACCGCCGGATATGCGATCATTGATCCTCGTGCTCACTATATCAGTCGTGGACGATACGAACTGTGTGAGCAATGGCCCTGTCTTGGAATAAATCACTACCATTGGGAAACACACATTGTAACATGGGATGGATCTGATCAACCAAAATGGTCACACAGTAACGCGACCTTACAAAGTACGCAAGGGGACCATGGAATACCACGATACGGCTGCCGAAATCGTCACCGAACCCCCGTCATGTTTCACTCTTGGGAAGTAAACGAAGCCAGAAGTTGGAAACAGTGCGCAACAAGATTTAACCGACCAAATTACTTTCTTCTGATGCTCCATAGTTCAGTTTTTATGGTTTGGGCGCCATGCTTACCTGTTGCGGACGTTTGCAACATTGATGTGTGGTTTTGGAATTTCATCTCGCGCTGAAATTCCCTACTCATGGAGATTTGTTCGTGTTGTTTTGTGGTGACAGGGTTCGCAAGTGCGATATTCAGTTCTGCATTGACGTTTGCAGATGTCGTGTTTTTTTCCCACACAGCCCTCATCAATGAACGTCCGTCACAGTCGCTCAATGCACACATTTTTGTCAGCATACTCGCATAGCGGATGATGTTCACGCGGTCTCCGTTCACGCGGTGTAAATATTTGATGCGGTGCCTCTTGAAACACGAAACACTTCGGCTGCCTTGGTTACGGAAGCCCCCGCATATGAGCAGCAACAATTTGCCGACTTCTGAATTCACTTAGCTCAATACAATGCACTCGCAACAGTACAGAACATTGTTTCGTCCACTCTTCTGACACTTGCAAAGTACTGAGGACGTGGCACACGTTCCGTTCGTTGTCAAATACAACAGTGCCTCCTGCAGACTTGGTTAGCATCTGCGTTTATTTTAAAGCAAGCATTTCTCGCCGCGTTTCTATGTCTTTGTCCAACCACAGTATCTTACTTCATTGCTCTCGCCGAATCCGGGGCACGGTACCGAAACCAGTTAGCAGGTTGCCTATCTCACGGCTTCGAAAGGCAACCAAAGTTTTATGTTCTATATTTTTTTAATGCTTTGTTAATCTACTCATTGAGAGCTACAATTTTATGCTAAAAGTTTAACACATAAAGTATTGCAGATAGAAACTGT
Source organism: Schistocerca piceifrons (assembly GCF_021461385.2). Lineage (NCBI taxonomy): Eukaryota > Metazoa > Arthropoda > Insecta > Orthoptera > Acrididae > Schistocerca > Schistocerca piceifrons. The sequence continues at coordinate 1,018,522,613 of NC_060138.1, read as the reverse complement.
GTGTCTTTCTCGAGCAAGGAATACCCGCAAATCCCCGAATTTTATTCATCCAGTATTTGCGGATAAGAGTACTTAGAGACTTTCAACAAAGTTTAAACATAATTTCAAACCTTTATGAAACTTTTTCTCGTTGACACACCCCCACAAAATGTACATCACGCGAGACAAATTATGCGACATACTGCTCCACAGATCAGATCGTTAATGTTTTTTGGCGGACCCGGATTAATTTTCTTCACTGTTACACATGTAAAATCAGTCTATATAAGTGTCGACAGCTCCGCTTTGACCCTCCAGTCACTGCTCAAAAGTCAATAATTAAACGCTCTGTAGTTATCAAACCACTCTTAGGAAGATTCGAATATGTTCACCGCTAACAGTTCAGCACATCGCCTCCAGCTTCGACGGACTTTTTTTAACCTCCAATCGGTCGGGTAGTGGAAATCTTCCAGTTACTTCTCTATTCCATATGTTGGTCTGCAACTCCTTGTCTGTGCCAAAATGCTGTCCTCATAACCAGCGGTTCATGTGAGCTAAGAGATGAAAATCAGAGGGAGCCAAGGCCAGGCTGTATGGCGGGTGGTGAAACACTTTCCATAGAAAACGCTGCAGGAGCATAAAGGTTGCACCTGCAGTATACGGCCGATAATTGTCTGGAAGAAGGAAATGCTAGACAGTTACGTTATGTGGGGTGCATGAAATCAGGCGAAACACCTCAGCAGGACTTCACACTTGGCAGGAGACACTATTTTCTAGGGATCTTTACATGCTCACTGTGTGCTCAGAACTGAAAAATGTGACGGGACGCGATAGAGGGTCGTACTAGATACAATGCGCAACACATCTGCACAACACTTCACTGGATTTTCTCTGTGCTTTTAATTTCACAAACTTTGCAAATAAAACATTTTTGATTTCACTGTGATTTACACTTCACGACCGATCGGGGATTGAAAAAATAGCTCTCGTACTGTCGGATTCTCACAATTTTCTGTATTGCAAGAAAAGAATCGGTTGGCTATGAAGGGTCAGCTTCTCGCGACTTCTGAAATACAAAACGAAAACAGTCCCTCCGCCCCAAAGTACACACGACTTCTATAGCCTACGAGGGCTTTCCTGACCGACTCCTCGATTTTACACGTTCGCAAAATGCTCCACGAAATTATTTAACCTTTACCCATTCCAACTAATGAGAATCGGGAATAGAGTGTAGGTATTTTCATTGGCCATTTCCTATTCCCGCTGACAGAGCTTCCGCAAGCTGCTGCCTCTTGTCAGGGCTTTTGAAAGTTATTCTGCAACATGTGCCGGAAAATACCGACGATGGTGGAAAATCACAAAACTGTAAGCCAGCCACATAGGATCGGCCACAATCCATTACGCCAAATGACGAGCACACAAGCGTCGGTAGGAAATGGTAGATCACAAGATCGTCGAACTGGTCGATCTCAGAGTCTGTAGGGACCAACATTAATCTGCGAACGCTCATTACGTAAAAAATATCAAGACAGGAGCTCATAGAGGTGAGTAACTGATCTTTTTCGTCTCGTAAACTGGGCAACAACTTCTTGTGTCACTGGCACCTGTATGCCTTCCCTTTTTTTCTCTAGCTGTTCACGGTGTGTCGTAATAGAACGAGCTGACAGAGGCAAAAAATGTACAACAACAGAAAAAAAACGCTCCAATAAACATGGGTCCGCAAACGAACTGTTAGCGAGATAATTTCGAATGTGTGTTTACGAACCGCCACTGACATTAGCATGAAATATTCCCCTACTTACAAAAAAGTACCTGAAATGTAAACTTTTCGATTTAGGTATCTGTCTGCGAGGCATAATCAGAGACTAAGGTTATAAGGGTGATGTTCCTGGAGTTTCGTCTGTAAAAATTAGTATTGTGCGGTAATTCTGATACGTGCTGTTGGCAAGTGTGCAGAGTTTCAGCCACTCACAACCGACAGCGCTAGTTGTAGGTAAACAAAAATGGAGACTCGTTTGGAAAACTGTTTTCGCAAAGGAATCAATCATATTCGATTTCTGTAGGCGAAACGTGTAAACCTCGCTAAAATTCACCGGCAGCTGCTAGAAATTTTCTGAGAGACAGTATTGTCTCGTCAGCATGTCGTAGAATGACGTAGGAAGTTTGGGGCCGCTAGAGAAAACGTTACCGGCGAGGACCACGGTGGTCGATCCAGTACATCAACAGATTTTAACTCAGCTCGCGTGGTGGAGCCGATTCAGGGCAACCTGAAGAAGAACCTAGGAGGCTGACCATTTGATTTAGATGAGGAGGTGAAACCCTTCCTGACAACGTGTTGGTACCATTTGGCTATACTGATTGTATGAAATTAAGTGTACAATTTTCAATGAAGCTTTGTAGCCCATGTTCCTGTTCACCCCTCGTAATTGAGCTCAAATTTCACTTTTCGTCTACTTTAACAGGAAATACAGCACTGTTCCAGAACGTTGCGTTCTATACACTCATACCTGTTAACAGTGATGTATGGTCCCCACATTAAGGCACAGCTACTGCACTCACCTTGGGAGTTTGTTACAAATCCCTTCAAAAATTTGCAGTTCACCACGTACATCTCGAGAAGACTGTACACATCGCAGCTCCAGTTCTTCAGCTGTGTCAGTGGAAGCACTAAACCATTTTAGTTGACCCCAGACAGAAACATGCAGAGGATTGTGTGTTTGAAGGCCAACGTACAGGTACCTTGTAACCTCCCCCTTAATAATCGGCTTATCCCGCTTGCAATATAAAATATGACCGTGGATCGCATGCATGCCTAATGGATTTTTTCTAATTGGATAAGGCTATCTTTCCCGAAGAAATAATACTGATAAGTGGGAGAAAAGTGTACTACAGACTCTTCTGATGGAGAAGTCTACTAAAAATAAAAAGTAATTAAACTGAACAGGTTTATAATTTGGAAAAATGAAAGTTATTTTGTGCATTCACTCACGAACAACACTGGGCAGAAAAGGAGTACCACTGACCATGAATCCAAAAGCTACACTAATAAATGAAAAGGAAATAATTAACGAAAGCCAGCCCACTAGGGTAATTTACATCCAAAATCCTGTACAAGATGATGGGAAAGAAAATCATGTATTATTAAACACTGACGTGGCAACTGAAGGTTGTCACGTTTTTTGACATTCATTTGAAGTGAGTATGTAATAATAAAGAAAACTGAGAAGTCACTATTACGTTATGTTTGTCATTAAATTTTGAATAAAACAATCGAGTAATGATTTGAAAATATACAATTAAACTGTACGTTAGAAGTGAACTTCGTTACGTGAAGAATGACTGTCAGTGACCTCAACGTAACGTCATCAAAGAAATTTAGAATAAAAAGCATAAGCTTTTACTTTGCACTTACTTATTTTGCAAACTGGATTTAAAATTATTGTCTGAACAACTGAGCCTTTTTTATTGACTTGAACAGAAATAAATGACAGAATATGTACCAAACCAAATAGCCGTGTGCTCCAAACTATATGTAAAATAAATAAAACTTCCACGGACTTACTTTGTACATTTTTTTAGATTTGGATTTTTTCCAGTGATTGATTCTCAAACTTGAAAAATGACGTTACTTTACTTTACTCATATACTGAAGCCTCTGTTGTACAACAGTTAATTGAAAGTAGAATGAGGCTAAAATTCTTAAAAGTGAAATTATTCGTTAATAAACTGGCTGTAACCATTCAATTTGTTTCTTATGACACTCGGTTAGCATATAAGGAAAAAAGGAACAAGGACCCTCGTAAGTAACAATGTCTGAGGACAATGAGGACACAGTCGCCCTGAGTTTAACTAATTATTATTTAAATAAATTTTATCAATCAAATCACATTCAGTTATGCTGGTGGGTTAACCGTTAATTCTTTCTACCAATGAACAGCCTTACTTCAGTGCTTTGCATACGACGAAACTCGGAGCTGACGACGAATCTGTGTTGCTGGAACTGCTGCTGTTGTTGAAGACGGTAGCATCTTGTGGAGCACAGCTAAGTACAGGAACAGGCAATCGTAATTAATACAGCCTCTTCCGCCAGTCCACTATCACTCCTGCTGCTAGACATCTGGCCAGCGTGCGCACATGATGGCGCCGATTGTTACACGCACTCTGCGAGAGCGTTAACACCACACTTCCGCACGCTATAAGCGCTCTAACCCGTCTCTCTCTCTCTCTCTCTCTCTGCGCACTCCGCGCAGCAACTCCTACCGAAAGATTTTACAGCGGCCAAGCACTGATGTTATCGTTGCTAGTCGATGCAAATAACAATTCCTTTGGCTTTTTCCCAGAGCTTATAAGTTTCACAGTAAGACACAGATAAATACAACGAAACGTCAACAGACTTCTACCTAAATTTACACATACAGTGAAGCAATGTCCTTACTTATTAAAAGAAAGCATTTAAACTACAAATATTTACATACAATTCAGCAAAAAAATGTATATACCGTTAGCAGGTGCCATGCATCCTGCATTTTCGGTGTTACAACCAGCTCCACCATTACACCTTGAACCACATAGGCGCATCAGATGTCGTTCTCCATCAGCAGTAAAACGTACAAGTGCGTTCATCTGCCACTTTCTCCAACCACGGCGCTATGAGAAATTTAGCTCTATTAGATACGTGCTTAATCTAAAAGTTTACATTTTAAATTATTTCTACTACATATGGCAATACTGCATATTGGAGTCAACCGCACATTCGCAATTAACTCCCATGTTTCTTGGAATGTTTTTGCTTCTACAGGGCGGTCCACGAGCAGTAGTATACAGGACGATCAAACAGTTTCCATTTGAGGGCGTTGCTGTAGCTTTTATGCAACGTGCTCCGACTCCGATAAAGGTATACAGGGTGTTACAAAAACGTACGGCCAAACTTTCAGGAAACATTCCTCACACACAAAGAAAGAAAATATGTTATGTGGACATGTGTCCGGAAACGCTTACTTTCCATGTTAGAGCTCATTTTATTACTTCTCTTCAAATCACATTAATCATGGAATGTAAACACACAGCAACAGAACGTACCAGTGTGACTTCAAACACTTTGTTACAGGAAATGTTCAAAATGTCCTCCGTTAGCGAGGATACATGCATCCACCCTCCGTCGCATGGAATCCATGATGCGCTGATGCAGCCCTGGAGAATGGCGTATTGTATCACAGCCGTCCACAATACGAGCACGAAGAGTCTCTACATTTGGTACCGGGGTTGCGTAGACAAGAGCTTTCGAATGCCCCCATAAATGAAAGTCAAGAGGGTTGAGGTCAGGAGAGCGTGGATGCCATGGAATTGGTCCGCCGGTACCAATGGTACCAATCCATTGTCACCGAATCTGTTGTTGAGAAGCGTACGAACACTTCGACTGAAATGTGCAGGAGCTCCATCGTGCATGAACCACATGTTGTGTCGTACTTGTAAAGGCACATGTTCTAGCAGCACAGGTAGAGTATCCCGTATGAAATCATGATAACGTGCTCCATTGAGCGTAGGTGAAAGAACACGGGGCCCAAACAAGACATCACCAACAATGCCTGCCCAAACGTTCACAGAAAATCTGTGTTGTTGATGTGATTGCACAATTGCGAGCGGATTCTCGTCAGCCCACACATGTTGATTGTGAAAATTTACAATTTGATCACGTTGGAATGAAGCCTCATCCGTAAAGAGAACATTTGCACTGAAATGAGGATGACACATTGTTGGATGAACCATTCGCAGAAGTGTACCCGTGGAGGCCAATCAGCTGCTGATAGTGCCTGCACACGCTGAACATGGTACGGAAACAACTGGTTCTCCCGTAGCACTCTCCATACAGTGACGTTTACCTTGTACAGCAGCAACTTCTCTGACGCTGACATTAGGGTTATCGTCAACTGCACGAAGAATTGCCTCGTCCATTGGAGGTGTCCTCGTCGTTCTAGGTCTTCCCCAGTCGCGAGTCATAGGCTGGAATGTTCCGTGCTCCCTAAGACGCCGATCAATTGCTTCGAACGTCTTCCTGGCGGGACACCTTCGTTCTGGAAATCTGTCTCGATACAAACGTACCGCGCCACGGCTATTACCCCGTGCTAATCCATACATCAAATGGGCATCTGCCAACTCCGCATTTGTAAACATTGCACTGACTGCAAAACCACGTTCGTGATGAACACTAACCTGTTGATACTACGTACTGATGTGCTTGATGCTAGTACCGTAAAGCAGTGAGTCGCAAGTCAACACAAGCACCGAAGTTAACATTACCTTCCTTCAATTGGGACAACTGGCGGTGAATCGAGGAAGTACAGTACATACTCACGAACCTAAAATGAGCTCTAACATGGAAATTAAGCGTTTCCGGACACATGTCCACATAACATCTTTTCTTTATTTGTGTGTGAGGAATGTTTCCTGAAAGTTTGGCCGTACCATTTTGTAACACCCTGTATAAACACCGACATGTAGGTAAGGGATTAGTGTGGCATTCGCGTCTTTCCGACGTGCTTTAGGTAAATGCGGCAACGTGAAACATAACATTGTTATTTTTTAATGCGTTAAAACACGACCAACAAGCTGTTATTCTTTCCTTGGCTGTCGGAGGACAAACATCAATGAGAGAATCTATACTACCGTCCATTAAAATTGCTACACCACGAGGATAACGTGCTACAGATGCGAAATTTAACCTACACGAAGAAGGTGCTGTGATATGCAAATGATTATCTTTTCAGAGCATTCACATAAGGTTGGTCCCGGTGGCGACACCTACAACGTGCTGAGATGTGAAAGTATCCAACCGATTTCTCATACACAAACAGCAGTTGACCGGCGTTGCCCGGTGAAACGTTGTTGTGATGCCTCATGTAAGAAGGAGAAATGCGTGCCATCACGTTTCCGACTTTGAAAAAGATCGGATTGTAGCCTATAGCGATTGCGGTTTATCGTATCGTGACATTGCTGCGCGTTGGTCGAGATCCAATGACTGTTAGCAGAATATGGAATCTGTGGGTTCAGGAGGGTAATGCGGAACGCTGTGCTGGATCCCAACGGCCTCGTATCACTAGCAATCGAGATGACATGCATCTTATCCACATGGCTGTAACGGATCGTGCAGCCACGTTTAGATCCGTGAGTCAACAGATGGGGACGTTTACAAGACAACAACCATCTGCACGAACAGTTCGAGGACGTTTGCAGCAACATGGACTATCAGCTCGGAGACCATGGCTGCGGTTACCCTTGACGCTGCACCACAGACAGGAGCGCCTGTTTAGTTGTACTCAGTGACGAACCTGTGTGCACGAATGGCAAAACGTCCTTTTTCGGATGAATCCAGGTTCTGTTTATAGCATAATGATGGTGGCATCCGTGTTTGGCGTCATCACGGTGAATGCACCTTGGAAGTGTGTATTCGTCATCGCCATAATGGCGTATCACCCAGCGTGATTGTATGGTGTGCCATTGGTTACACGTCTCGGTCACCTCTTGTTCGCATTGACGGCACTTTGAACAGTGGACGTTACATTTGAGTTATGTTACTTCCCGTGGGTCACCCTTCATTCGATCCCTGCGAAACCCTACATTTCAGCAGGATTATGCACGACTTCATTTTGCAGATCCTGTACGGGCCTTTCTGGATACAGAAAATGTTCGACTACTGCCCTGCGCAGCACATTCTCCAGATCTCTCACCAATTGAAAACGTCTGGTCAATGGTGGCCGAGCAACTGGCTCGTCACAATACACCAGTCACTACTCTTGATTAACTGTGGTATCGTGTTGAAGCTGCACGGGCAGCTGTACCTGTGCACGCCATCCAAGCTCTGTTTGACTCAATGCCGAGGCGTATCAAGGCCGTTATTACGGCCAGAGGTGGTTGTTCTGGGTACTGATTTCTCAGGATCTATGCACCCAAATTGCGTGAAAATGTAATCACATCTCAGTTCTAGTATAACATATTTGTCCAATGAATACCCGTTTATCATCTGCATTTTTTCTTGGTGTAGCAGTTTTAATGGCCAATAGTGATCATCTTTATTTCGTAAAAAGTACCTCACACAAACGACCGGCATCATTGGCAATGCATTGCTGAAGACATTCGTGGAAGCTCCTCATTACGTTCTCAATAAGTTCTTAAGGAATGACTCCTACTCCTTCCCAGAATGCGGATTTCAATTCATCAGTATAGCGGAGTCGCAGTGAAAAATTTTTTTCTTGAAATGACCCCACAGGAATATGACAAGAGCTGATAGGTCAGATGATGCCGGCCATGGGATATCATCGAATAATGAGAGTAATCGATGCGGGAAATGGCGCCTCATTTCAGTCATTTTAATTATGGGCCGTAGCCCCATCTTGCGCAACCACTTCACGCTTAGACAGCCATTTTCCTGCAGCTGTGGAATGAAGAAATTGTTAATCGTGGTCACATACCGCTCGTAATTGACGCTCATTGGCCAGATGTCGTTGTTTTGGAAAAAGAAATATATGGCCTAGCGACCCCAATGGCCTGTGCAATAGAACACCAGTCTTTTGGGGTACCCTGGGCCTTTTCATGAACGAGATGCGGGTGTGTGTGTGTAATGTGCGCGTGGGGCACACAATACTCGTTAAAGCCTGCACTATGGTTAAGTGAGCGGGGTTCACCTTATGAGAAAGGAATTTTGTATAGATATCGAGCGCGTGTACCTGAATGGTGGCAAATCAGACTTATACTCACTCTGTAATAACAATGATCCGTCAAGTAAGTCCAAAATGCAATTACACGTCAAGATGGACCAAAAGCAAACTAGAAGATGCTACCTATTTAATAATAATACGGTCGCCAGCCTAATTAGGCATTAACTGAGTTTCTTCCCTGTACAAGTTGGTAGATATTCATGCAAAACAACAAGTAGTAATACTGCATAATATAGTAGAATTTTAGAACCAGAAAATCTATTGAACTGATAGTTTCACGTTCTGTACTGATATGGAAATCCCATGAATACATAACACTACACTACAATGTATACTACAAAACTTTATACTGTCTATTAATCTGATTAAAATCGGGCATAGGTTACCCTAGAAATAGCACTTTCGAGCCACACGCAAAATGTCAATTTTGATAAAGATAAAACACTGATCAATTTTGGCTTTTATATTGACTTTAACTTTTGCTGGTCAAATTAATTTCGAACACTTCAGAATTCAAATGAATAAAAAGAGGGAGGGGGGGGGGACCCTGAAACTGTTATGATCACTGTATTAAAAAAATTGATTACTGAAATTATTATGCGTTCAAGATTTCCAGTATATGAGTTACTACTCTTTTTATCTTATTTACTGCTCATTTAGATACCTTTATATCTGTCTCGAAATAATTAAACTTCATTACTATATCAATATTAAAGTTATCTTTCAACTTTGTTAGACCTTCGTTATTCATTTACTGGTTCATTAACAAAACAGTTCTTTAAACACCATTCTAACATAGCTAGGTCTGCAAGTAACTATTATTAACACAAAATTTAATTTTTCATTTCGGGAGACTCGGATTGCACAACATTTGGAAAGGACCCTGTCTAGGTTAGTTGTTAGTATAATTAAATGATAGGAAAGTTCTGGTAAAATTTAGGTTATTATTGAACAGTTCACTCTATGGTCCATACGAATACAGTACTAAAAGTTTCAACCTGCTTGTATCGATGCGGCGGTTGGCGGGCGGCGAGATGGCGAGGCACAGAGCACACATACAACCACAGCTATGGCTCTTGACGTATCGGCACTTTAATTCTTCATAGCGTCGCAATACTTTTCCATTTAGTGCCTATGGAATTTTGCCATGCTGTGCGGGCGTTGGAACGGCATACCCGAGGCTCAGTGAAACTACGTCTTCCAGGAGAGCCTCCTCGCTCCAGAAGGTGTTGCTCAAACCAGTGCCAAACTCCAACCAATCCTGCTGCTGAGCCCGTTGTGCCGTGCAGCGCCCGTGCGCATTTTCCCGCGCTCGCCTGCCATCCACCTTTTACCGCTCCCTTACAGACAGGGTATTCACCCGAGGTTTTGCATTCTACATATCCTAACACATTGCCTACGTATGGACCAGACGCACAGTTACAATTTTAAACGTCTTACAACAGTCTCAACATTTGTTACATTTCAATTCTATTACAATATTGCTTGACATTTGACATAAACATTAATATTCACATTGAAACTCGTTTACAGTTTTCTTAACACAATGGCATGAAACAAAAAAGAAATGAAATCAGAACATCAATTACACAAGTTTACCGAAAATTCATAAGAAAAAAATTACTTATATGTACAATAGTACAGCGTCGTTGTTGTTACATGTGCAAGTAATGTCGAAAGTTTTGGTTGTTGACAAACCCATTCAGATGAACGTTTGCCTCATCAGAAATCACAAGATTTGTCAGAAATGCTTCATCCTGATCAATTCTGTACAGTAACGTGCAGAAATTGCGCCTACTCAATTTATCTCCTTGCAGTAACTGTAGAATCAGTTGCTCATTATAAGGATGAACCTTTCAATCTGTTTCAAATCCTCTGCAAAGACGTGCGACGGATTTGTAATAATATGGAATGGCGACAGGCAGATCGCTGTAGAGTATAGCGTAGAGCTGCACGAACTTGGATATTTTCCGGCGTTAGAACTGCTGTCCCAGGTCCCTTATGCTCCATATTGGTTTCAGAACATATCTGACGTCACTGTTTTATCTACCAGGTTATTACCTTTCTTTACGGAACACGGAAATAGCGGGCGCTTCCACGGAGTATTGCATGTTGGACAGCCTCAATGCTCTGCACACGACAGAACTCCTCAACTTCCTCAATACGCACCTGCATTTGCCAACTGAACTGAATGGCATGCCACATTGTGCAAGACAATTTTCTCCCCATTGTGACGCAGAAGTGTAAATTTAGTCTCACCCTACCTCTGTGGCCGGCCGCTGTGGCCGAGCGGTTCTAGGCGCTTCAGTCCGGAACCGCGCTGCTGTTACGGTCGCACGTTCGAGACCTGCCTCGGGCATGGATGTGTGTGATGTCCTTAAGTTAGTTGGGTTTAAGTAGTTCTAAGTATAGGGGACTGATGACCTCAGATGTTAAGTCCCATAGCACTTAGAGCCATTTGAACTATTCTGAACCTCCGTCTGCAATGGTGCAAAAGCGTGGTGCTCTTTTCCCTCATCCTAGGGCTCGGCGACACTTCAGACAGCAAGGTGTCGTCACATGCGAAAAAAAGGCCACAGCTCTGAAGTTCATATGAGGTGTAAGGTGGGTTAACGATTTCAAATTGGCACCAAATTTCACCACAGTTCTGCCCAACGCCACCACGGACGAGTCACACGATGGAAAGGTCGTCACACCTCCTCCCCATCCTTAGCCATGTCCCACTCCTTCTCTTGATGCCTCGGCGATGCAGATCAGAACTGCGACGCCTAGTGTTGAAACCATGCAGTTTTCTTATGGGTGGTCAAGGAAAACATTGCAGGTGCGCCGTTACTCAGAATCGACACCAAAAGGCCTCATGAGGTGGCATAAAGAGCGTCAATGAAAACACTCCTCCACTTGGGTCATTCATTTTCACGCGTTTCGTGGCCGAGAAGGACGGTTCACAGTGCGATGTGCGACAGAACGACGTTCTGGACAACTTTTGACATTGCTGGCAGACTCCAGACGATTCATCACTTCTCAAACACCGCAGTGTTTCAACCGCACTGAATATTTGCTGACCAGTTTGGAGTGCCGCGACTACAATTTTTCCTCTGGCATACAGAATGCAACCACTAGAGACCGTTAGAAAGCATTCGACGAAATTTGAACCTGATCCGAAGCAGCAAAGCGTGTTTCGTGCCCTACTGTGACGTGATCACGGAGGAGTGCGACATTGGCACTTGCATGAATAAAAAGACAAAGGGTCCCTCTAAGAGCCCCCCAGTTCAGCAACATCCTCGGTGCCACCCGCGCACCTGGATCGATTCCTTGGCAGGCAGCCCATAGACACCTCTCAGATTCTAATTGCCCGCAAGCAGGCGCTAGAGCAGCAGTGTGTAGCGCCACTCAGGGTGTCGAAGGGGTTGCCCGTTCGCAAGCGCCTGGGAAATGGTCAGGCGTCGCCTCTGTACAGTTATCGTTGTGAAGTGCTCAATAAAAGTGCGTGGATTGTACTGAGGGTTTTGCTGAACTGGGGGGTCTTAGAGAGACCCTTTGCCGTTTTGTTCATTTGTTCATGCGTGTGTCGAAGTCGGAAACAGACGCCCCACCCCGACATCTCCCCGTGATCACGTAACTGGAGGGCTGAAATTTTTAGGTGCGAGGGGCGTTTGAAAAGTCCGTGCAAAAATAAAAACTACTTACGTGTTTGAGGTAAATCTTTTTTATTTTTCGATATAGTCTCCTTTTAGACTTATACGCTTCGTCTAACGGTATTCTAATTTGTTGATCCCTTCAGAATAATTGGAATTGTCCAAATCTGCAAAATAGCTATTAGTTTCTGCAATCACCTCCTAGTCTGAATAAAATCTTTGTCCTGCCAGCCATTTATTCAAATTGGAGAACAAATAGCAGTCCGAGGGAGCCAAGTTTACAGAATAGGGGGAATGTGAAACGAGTTGGAATCCAATTTCCATTAATTTTGCGACCACAACTGCTAAGGTGTGTGCTGGTGCATTGTCGTGATGGAAAAGGACTTTTTTGCGGTCGAATCGCCGGCGTTTTTCTTGCAGCTCGGTTTTCAAAAGGTCCAATAACGATGAATAATATGCACCTGTAATAGTTTTACTTTTTCCAGATATTATGAGGATTATCCCTTCCGAATCCCAAAAGACAGTCGCCATATCCTTTCCGGCCGAAGGAATGGTCTTCGCCTTTTTTGGTGCAGATTCTCCCTTGGTAACCTATTGTTTAGATTGTTGTTAGGTCTCAAGAGTATAGTAATGTATCCATGCTTCATTGATAGTGACGAAACGACGCTTAAAGTCCTGCGGATTCTTCTTGAACAGCTGCAAACCATCGTTGAAACACTTCACACGATTCCGTTTTTGGTCAAGCGCGAGCAATCACGGAACCCATCTTCCGGACAGCTTTCTCATGTCTAAATGTTTATGCAAAATATTATGACACGTTGATTCGAGATGCCCACAGCACTAGCAATCTCACACACCTAAATTCTTCTGTCATCCATCACCATATCATGGATTTTATCAATGATTTCTGGAGCTCTCCTGCGAACCTTGCAGAACTAGCACTCCTGAAAGAAAAGATAATGCGGAGACATGGCTTTGCCACAGCCTGGGGGATGTTCCCAGAATGAGATTTTCACTCTGCAGCGGAGTGTGCACTTATATGAAACTTCGTTGCAGATTAAAACTGTGTGCCGGACCGAGACTCTTCTGTAAAGTTTGGAAGGTAGGAGACGAGGTACTGGCAGAAGTAAAGCTTGAGGACGGGGCGTGAGTTGTGCTTGGGTAGCTCAGATGGTAGAGCACTTGCCGACGAAAGGCAAAGGTCCCGAGTTCGAGTCTCGGTCCGGCACACAGTTTTAATCTGCCAGGAAGTTTTATCAAGCTTGTCTTTAGTCTCCTGATTCGTTTTGCATTTCATAAAGTAATCTTTAATCACCATAAGAAATTCTTTTTCGTCCATTTTTTTGACAATCACTCGACTTCCTTGTTTAACACAAATGCCAAACACAAAGAAAAAGAGCAATATGGCTGAAAATTTGTGTGCGATCTTTCCAAAGATGCTACTAACTAAACATGACCCCGATAACCGCCGGTGGTGACATCTCTCGGACTTTGCACGGACTTTTCAAACGCCCCTCGTAGTTTCTTTTCAGAATGCTTCGGTAATAAATGCGCTTGCGCCCTTAGGTGACTATAATCATCGACTACGTACTAGGGAGTAGCAAGTGGAGGCTGGGAAGGCAGAGCACGTGACGCTTGTGCAGCGAGCCTAATGCGAGCGAGGCCGCCGAGGCGGTCGGAAGGAGTCACCTTGCTGCCCGCTGGCCGCGGCTCGCCGCTCGGGTTGCACCAGCCGCAGCGACAGCGCCGGCGCGGCTTTGCGCAAGCCTGCCAGGCGGGCCGCGCTGTGGTGCGAACCCGACACCCGGCGCGGAAGAGCGGATGGGTTGACGTCGCCCGGAGCGCCATTTGCATGCAATGCGCTCGCCGCGCCCTCGCCTTCTCTGACACATACGGCGATTATGTGCGCGCCTCCGTTCCGCGACGCCGACCGCCCGTGGCTTCACGGCACATCTGCCGCCCGGCGCTCACTGCGATCGGGCGCACGACAGCAATACCCGTACGGTGTGGTTGGCTATCAGCTCAGAACCACGTAACCCGAGAGCCAGACACTCTTAATTTACTTCTCAGTTAACCACTTATGAACAGTTCCGCGCTGTCGCCTACCGAACAAAACACCAGCGTGTGGGAAATCAAACTACACTGCTGGCCATTAAAATTGCTACACCACGAAGATGACGTGCTACAGACGCGAAATTTAACCGACAGGAAGAAGATGCCGTGATATGCAAATGATTAGCTTTTCAGAGAATTCACACAAGGTTGGCGACACCTACAACGTGCTGACATGAAGAACGTTTCCAACCGATTTCTCATACACAAACAGCAGTAGACCGGCGCTGCCTGGTGAAACGTTCTTGTGATGCCTCGTGTAAGGAGGATAAATGCGTACCTTCACGTTTCCGACTTTGATAAAGGTCGGATTGTAGCCTATCGCGATTGCGGTTTATCGTATCGCGACGTTGCTGCTAGCGTTGGTCGAGATCCAGTGACTGTCAGCAGAATATGCAATCGGTGGGTTCGCGAGGGTAATACGGAATGCCGTGCTGGATCCCAACGGCTTCGTATCACTAGCAGTCGACATGACAGGCATCTTACCCGCATGGCTGTAACGGATCGTACAGCCACTTCTCGATCCCCGAGTCAGCAGATGGGGACGTTTGAAAGACAACGACCATCTGCACGAACTGTTCGACGACGTCTGCAGCAGCATGGACTATCAGCTCGGAGACCATGGCTGCGGTTACCCTCTACAGCATCATGATGGTCGCATCCGTGTTTGGCGACATCGCGATGAACGCCCATTGGAAGCGTATATTAGTCATCGTCATACTGGCGGATCACATGGCGTGATGGTATAGGGTGCCATTGGTTACACGTCTCGGTCACCTCTTGTTCGCATTGACGGCACTTTGAACAGTGGACGTTACATTTCAGATGCGTTACGACCCGTGGCTCTACCCTTCATTCGATCCCTGCGAAACCCTACATTTCAGCAGGATAATGCACGACCGCATGTTGCAGGTCCTGTACGGGCCTTTCTGGATACAGAAAATGTTCGACTGCTGCCTTGGCCAGCACATTCTCCAGATTTCTCACCAATTGAAAACGTCTGGTCAATGGTGGCCGAGCAACTGGCTTGTCACAATACGCCAGTCACTACTCTTGATGAACTGTGGTATCGTGTTGAAGCTGCATGGGCAGCTGTACCTGTGCACGCCATCCAAGCTCTGTTTGACTCAATGCCCACGCGTATCAAGGCCGTTTTTACGGCCAGAGGTGATTGTTCTGGGTACTGATTTCTCAGGATCTATGCACCCAAATTGCGTGAAAATGTAATCACATCTCAGTTCTAGTATAACATATTTGTCCAATGAATACCCGTTTATTATCTGCATTTCTTCTTGGTGTAGCAATTTTAATGGCCAGTAGTGTACCTTTGTGACTGGACTAAGCAGACCCTACCAAATAGAAAAACACAGCACAACAGAGAATTCTTCAGTCGTGTAAGTAACTTCCGTAGTACTCCGACAGAGTATTGTAAGATTATTACTATCACTGATATACACAGTTTCTTTAAGTGTCACATATTCCTACAGAACGTATTGTTGGTCAAAATTAGAAGAAAAGTTCCTACAATCATAGTCTGGAAAAAAAAAACCTGGTGAATTGTGGGCCAATCTGTCCTGTCATCCCCACGTGTTACGTAGAAGTAGAAGCTATAGGCAGTGCTCCAGGCAAGCATAGCTTGTAAACGATTCCTAAAATCTCTTTCTCTTTTCTGTCTGACGTTGGGGACCAATTGAACGGAACAGAGCCAAAGATAACAATACGCGGAATGCAACTTTTACTGAACCCGCTAACAAATATCTACTCTGCCCACACAAATCGTGCAATTACCAAAAGAAACTGTACACTGGGGTCACAAAAGTCATGGGATAGCGATATCCACATATGCAGATGGCAATATGACTACTATCGCGTGCACGAGGTATAAAAGTGCAGTGCATTGGTGGAGCTGTTATTTGTACTTAGCTGATTCATGTGAAAAGGTTTTCGTCACGATTATGGCCGCAGGCCGGGAATTAACAGACTCTGAACGCAGAGCGGTAGTTGGAGATAGATGCAAGGGACATTTCATTTCTGAAATCGTTAAGGAATTCATTATTCCGAGATCCACAGTGTCAAGAATGTGCCGACGATACCTAATTCAGGCATTACCTCTCACCACGGACAACGCAATGGCTGATGCCCTTCGTTTAACGCCCGAGAGCACAGGCGCTTGCGTAGAGTTGTCAGTGCTAATAGACAAGCAACACTTCGAGAAATCAGTGTGAGTCGTATGACCAACAAATCTGTTAAGGCAATGCCTCGAAATGTGGCCTTAATGGGCTATGGCAGGAGGCGACTGACGCCAGTGTCTTTGCTAACAGCACGACATCGCCTGCAGCTCCTCTCCTGGGCTCGTGACCATATCGATTGGATCCTAGACGATCGGAAAGGCCTGGACTGTTCAGATGAGTCCCGATTTCAGTTGGTAAGAACAGATGGTAGAGTTCGAGTGTGGCGCAGACCCCACGAAGCCATGGCCCGACTTGTCAACGAGGCACTGTGCAAGCTGATGGTCGCTCCATATTGGTGTGGGCTGTGTTTACATAGAATGGACTGGGTCCTTTGGTCCAACAGAACAGATCGTTTCTTGGAAATTGTTATTTTCGGCTACTTGGTGACCATCTACAGCTAGTCATGAACTCCATGTTCACAAACAACAGTGGAACTTTAATGGGTGACAACACGCCATGTCACCGGGCCACAATTGTTTGTGATTGATTTGAAAAACATCTTGGACAATTCGAGCGAATGATTTGGCCACCGATATCGCTTGACATGAATCCCATCGAACATTTATGGGAAATAATGGAGAGGTCTGTTCCTGCATAAATCCTGCATCGGCATCACTTTGGAGACAATCTGAGCAGCCGTCTTCGGTTGTTTGCAGATGACGTTGTCGTTTATCGACTAATAAAGTCATCAGAAGACCAAAACAAACTGTAAAACGATTTAGAAAAGATATATGAATGGTGCGAAAAGTGGCAGTTGACCCTAAATAACGAAAAGTGTGAGGTCATCCACATGAGTGCTAAAAGGAACTCGTTAATCTTCGGTTGCACGATAAATCAATCTAATCTAAGAGCTGTCAATTCAACTAAATACCTAGGTATTACAATAACGAACAACTTAAATTGGAAGGAACACATAGAAAATGTTGTGGGGAAGGCTAACTAAAGACTGTGTTTTATTGGCAGGACGCTTAGCAAATGTAACAGACCTACTAAGGAGACTGCCTCACTACGCTTGTCCGTCCTCTTTAGGAATACTGCTGCGCGGTGTGGGATTCTTACCACATACGACTGACGGAGTACATCGAAAAAGTTCAAAGAAAGGCAGCACGTCTTGTATTATCGCGAAATATGGTAGAGAGTGTCACAGAAATGATACAGGACTTGGGCTGGACATCATTAAAAGACAGGCGTTTTTCGTTGCGACGGAATCTTCTAACGAAATTCCAATCACAAACTTTCTCCTCAAATTACGAAAATATTTTGTGGACACCGACCTACACAGGGAGGAACAATCACCACTATAAAATAACGGAAATCAGAGCTCGTACGGAAAAATTCTTTCCGCGTGCTGTACGAGATTGGAATAATGGAGAAATGTGAAGGTGGTCCGAGGAACCCTCTGCCAGACACTTAAATGTCATTTGCAGAGTATCCATGTAGATGTAGATGTTTAGCAATTATCGATGGTTATGGAGGCAGCGTGGCTCATTTCTGCGGGGGACTTCCAACGACTTTTTGAGTCCATGCCACATCGCGCTGCTGTAGTACGCCGGGCAAAAGTAGGTCCGACACAATGTTAGGAGGTACCCCTCGACTAATGTCACCTCGGTGTACAAATCTTTCAAAAGCACCTGGATCCATTTTTATTGCGTCACATGCACTGGCTCCATACTCTTGTAATGTCTGCAGGTTGTCGATGTATCGCGTGTACACCAGGTCCTTTAAATGTCCCCATAGCCAGGAATCCAATGAATCCAGGTACAGTGAACGGGCAGGCCGTGCAATCGAACTTCTTCGACCAATCCGTCGCCAACGACACGTTACGGAGAGGTACTGTCGCACGATCCGTAGAAAATGGCTTGTGAGTCGTCGTGCATAAACCATAGTTCTCTTTCTACTAGGGTAACAATCTACCATAGCGCTGGTAATTCATCGAGCAGAAATCGATTATACGAACTACCTGTTAATCTGTTTGTTAAAGTGTATGGCGCTATGAGTTTCTCACCCAGTCCACACACTGAGAAATGAAAGCGATCGTGATGGCGAACCGCCATGATTACTCGAGCATCTGCACCTGCCCACACCACACGTATGCGTTGTAGTAACTCACTGTGCCATCTCCTCTGAACCTTGCCTCGCACGTAAATAAAATCCAGGATGTGAACTGCGAATCTCCAACATCCCTTATCTAAGTATTGATTTACGGACATACAGGATGCCAATTACTGAACAATTTGAAATAAAGTATATTAGTTGCAAAGTAAAGAGTGCTCACACCTTATCCAATACGTAAACGTCACTGCATATCTTTGGATTTAGGTTATGACGTGTTCGATATGCCTGCCATCGTTGGTGATGATGTGGCGCAGACGAATAGCGAAATTCTGTATGACCAGCTGAAGTGTCGGAACATCGATGCTGTTGATACCTCCTGAATGGCTGTTTTGAGCTCAGAAATGGTTTTGGGGTTATTGCTCTACACCTTGTCTTTAATTTATCCCCTCAAAAAGGAATCGCATGTGTTCAGATCCGGAGACTATGGCGGGCAATCGAGGCCCATGCCAGTGGCCTCTGCGTACCCCACAGCCAGAATGCAGTCCCTAACGTGCTCTTCCGGGACGTCAAATACTCTCCTACTTCGATGGGGTCGAGCTCCGTCTTGTGTAAACCGCATCTTGTCGAAATCAATATCACTTTGGACAATGGGATGAAATCTTCTTCCAAAATCTTCACGTACCTTTCGGTAGTCACGGTGTCATCAAGGAATGTCGCATCGATTATTCTGGGACTGGTTCAAATGGTTCAAATGGCTCTGAGCACTATGGGACTCAACTGCTGCGGTCATAAGTCCCCTAGAACTTAGAACTACTTAAACCTAACTAACCTAAGGACAGCACACAACACCCAGCCATCACGAGGCAGAGAAAATCCCTGACCCCGCCGGGAATCGAACCCGGGAACCCGGGCGTGGGAAGCGAGAACGCTACCGCACGACCACGAGATGCGGGCATTCTGGGACTGGACATTGCACACCACACAGTCACTCGTTGAGGTTGAAGAGACTTCTCGATTGCGAAATGCGGATTCTCAGTCCCACAGATGCGACAACTTTGCTAATTGACGAACCCATCCGAATGAAAGTGGGCTTCAAAAATGGCTCTGAGCACTGTGGGACTTAACTTCTGAGGTCATCAGTCCCCTAGAACTTAGAACTACTTAAACCTAACCAACCTAAGGACATCACACACACCCATGCCCGAGGTTGGATTCGAACCTGCGACCGTAGCGGTCGCGCGGTTCCAAACTGTAGCGCCTAGAACCGCTCGGCCATACGTCCGGCAAAGTGGGCACGGCCGCTAAACCAAATCATGCACGCGCATACTAATTTTCAACATGCCCCGCGGCCAACCGTGCAGTTTGAACGTCCTACCTCAAACAGTTCAGAAGTTATGATGATTTTATTTCATACAGTTCAATAATTGTCGCCTGTATAATTGTAGACACTTTTCTTCTAGTCTTCGCCAATACTACACCTAGTGAATAAGGTGATAAGTTCCACCAGGTTGTTTGCGGACGATGCCGTTTTATACAGAGTAGTTGTAACGCTAAAAATATTGTAGAAAATTATAGCAAGACCTGCAGAGGGCCGACGCTCCATGCACGGATTGGCAGTTGACGTTCAAAATGAACAAATGCTTGTTGAGCGTAAATAGGCGGAAAACCCCATTATTGTATGACTACGCAATTGGTGAAAAATGACTGGAAGTTGTCACATTCATTAAGTGTCTGGAAGTACAAGCACAGAGTGATTTATTAAAGTGGAACGACCACATAAAAGTAATCGTAGAAGAGGCAAATGCCAGACTGAGATTCATTGGAAGAATCCTAAGAAATATAGTCCACCCACGAAGGAGGCGACGTATACAACCCCGGTGCGACAGATGTTTGAATATTGATTGTCAATCTGGGATCCGTACCAGATGGATTCGTAGAAAAAACGGAACAGATCCAAAGAAGAGCCGCGCGTTTCATTAGAGGTTAGTAACGTGAAAATTTCACGGACGTGCTCAGCGAATTCCAGTAGGATGCGTTTCATAAGAGACATTATGCATCATGGTGTGCTTTACTGTTAAAATTACCCAAAGACTCAACCAATATATTGCTTCCTCTGGCGTATATCTGACGAAAAGATTATGAAGGTACAATTAAAGAGACTCGAGGTCACACGGAGGCTCACCAGCAATCACTCTTCCTGTGAATCATTCGTGACTTCAAGCACGATCTTAAATAAAATACAAACAATAACACATGTAATTTACAAACACCCGTTTAAGTTTTTAACGTAGTCAGTTGCGTCGTTTGTTGCATCAGAAAATCGTCGAAAGTTCTACGACATGCCCAATTGGGACATTCTGTAATATTGTGGCGAACGGTTTGCCTGGTTGCACCACAGTCGCATTTTGGAAATGTAGCCTTACTTCATCCATTAGAGAGTCGTGCCACTGCCGTGGTTGGTGTATATTCTGTTAATCGTTGTCCATATTCTGCGCGATTGGTCAAAGGTAGGGGGTTTCTTTCTTATGAACGACAAGTTCTGGCAATGCCTCTGTCCAGCCTTGTTCCCACGAGTCGGCTGAGTTGAACTGCGAACTGTACAGTTGCATGGCTGTTGTCATAGGTGTTTTTTTTCTCTTTATAGGGTAACAGCATCTTGAAGGATAGAGAGTTGTGGGTTGCTTTGCATTCGTTTAAACCCACGAAAAAGAGATGCTTTTCGTCAAGGGCCAGGGCTCAACATGGACAGCCGTTCAACGGTAGTTGTTCTTAGTGTATCACCGTTAATTCTCATTGTGTTGATCAGCTGTGCTTCGAGCATTTGTGTGTGTGTGTGTGTGTGTGTGTGTGTGTGTGTGTGTGCGAGCTATTGATCCGTATAGGGACACAATATCCCTCACTAGAGTAGACTAGTCCAAGTGATGTGATGAAGTTCGCAGAGTTTCAGTAGCGAAGCCCAAGTTGTTCCGCACAGCTTATATAGGATGTTGTTCCTAGTTAGTATCTTCGCTGCTATGCTTTCCAGATGCTTCTTGTAGGACAGTGTCCGGTCCAAAGTATCCCCTAGATATTTTGGGTGCTAGTTGTGTTGAAGTAGTCCGTCAACAAAATGGATCTGGAGCTATCTATTCGCCAATGTATTGCACAGACGAAAGCAACCCCTCCCTGTCTTGCTAGGATTTAATTTCATTCTCCATCTCCGAAAGTATGTCCACATTATCGCCAGATGAGATATTAGGAGGACTTTTGTTTCTTCAAAATTTCTTGTCCCAGTGCCAGCACCCACGCATCGGCATATTCAAACTTACGAAATCTAGTCTCTTTAAGTCCATCTTGATACAAGATGGTTGCAGGACCACGGCTGCTCAATATTAAATGTCAGATCAAAACACCTTCAGCTGTCTAAATTTCCAGTTTTATTTTATTGGTGCTACCAGTTTCTGTACTTGATGATCGACAGGATCGCTTTGTTGAAAAGAAGTCTACTGATACCAGTGACTGTATGCTGGCCCTTATTTCGATTATGCAAAAGGTGGGATTCTTTCTACAAGTCGGTCAGGAGGCACTAAGATGGTGTAAAGTAACGCTGGAACTGGTAGCAGAAATAAAATAAAAATTTAAAGGGCTGAAGATGTTTTAATTTGAGATTTGAGTTTTTACGGGATCTATTTTCAGATATATCGAAAATGTACAGATTAAACTGCTGTGAGGCGAGACAGATTCCTGAGGTAGTTCATCATCTAGCATCTTTGAAGAGCTTGTCCTTTTGTCTTGTACGATCCGAAACGACCTACCTGCAAGCATGGTATTAACAGAAATTTCTCATGTTGAGGAATGAGAGGGAGTTATCTGTTTTACTTAGTGAAAAACTTTCTATAACCAATATCACATAAATACTTATGTATTTTCGACAGTCGGTTTCGACAGGCTTTGCTGACATCTTCCGGTTTTCAGAAATGTTTGTTACAAAACGTGTTTATTGTGACTTGGAAACTCATGCCAGACTGTCTTATTGGTTGGTAAAATGTAGCACGTTAAGTAGATATTTGTCGGAAATAAAACGTTTACAATCAAAGAGCACCTTGTACACGTTGACATGGCCTTATCTGTTGCGCTCACAGATGATTGTAAAGTCATAATAAATACAATATACAATGAAATGTATAAATATACGCCAGCTAAGGTAGTTTATCAATGAATGGAACATGTCAAGCAAACGTAAACAGATGTGCTACTGTCCATTCCATTGTATATTGTGTTTCTTTAAGACTTAATAATCATTTGTGAGCTCTATATACACAGGTATGGCAATGTGCACAAGGAGCATTTTGATTGTAAATCTTCTATTTCAGACAAACTGATACACAATATGCTAGATTCTACTAACTGTAAGACAGTTTGGCATGGGGTTCTAACTGACAATGAACACGTTTTGTAAGAAACATTTTCGAAGACCAGAAGATGACAGAAAAGCCTGTCGAAACCGGTTGCCGGAGATAAATACGTATTTATGCGGTCTTGGTTACAGAAAGTTTTTTATCATGCTTCTAATAAGTTGAACTGTCTTTCTGCATGGGGTTATTTGAATGAGTTTTTAGAGAAGACAGTGTCTCCAGTCTGTGTCGCAGCTGCTGAAAAATCTATAAATTCAATTGATGTTTTTAAAATCTTCTGAAAGCTGTGATTCTGCGTAGATCTTGAGTAACATTATGTAGCCTGTATAGCTTCTTTCTGGGCGAAACAAGACTTGTTCAATCGGAATTTTTTCAAGTATTATAGTCGAGATTCATTTGTAGATGACTCTTTCAAACAGCTTGTGTATCGAGCCAAGAAGGGCTATTGGAAGATAGCTGTTTGGCTCTGTGATTGGTTTTCGTGAATTAATGATAGCTATGGCGTTAGACTTTTTCATTCCTTTCGAGCTTCTCCCACTCACCGTGACATCAGTAAAGAACTACGCTAGTCATTTTTTGGTATATGTACCACAGTTGAGGAGGAATTGCAAGGGAATCTTCGGAACTCCTGGCAAAAGGAAATGAAAGTTCATGTAATGAACATGGTGTGACTAATGAAAATTTATGCCAGGCAAAGTTCGTGTTTGAGTCCAGGCCTGGCACAAATTTTCTTTCGACAGTACACATTCGTCTGAGTTGCAGGTTCTTCACAAATGCCTCTCAATTGCTCCGGCTTTGGTAAGGATCTTTGACACTATGCAGAACTCAATAATTTACCATGCAGCAGCCTTACAGCCAGTCTTTTTTTCTATTTCTCGATACTTTTCCAAAATGTTTTTGATAAATCGAAGTCTTCCATTTTACCTTCATCTAATCGCCCTTATAAGTATTTTTTTCTTTTTAATATCGCTTCGCAACATTACGCCTAGATGATACTTCCTGGCAGATTAAAACTTTGTGCTGAAGCTGGACTCGGATCCAGTACCTTTGTCTTCCACGAGCGAGTGTTCACCAATTTAGCTACTCGAGCACGACTCATGGCATATCCTCATAGCTTTACTTCCGCCAGTACCTCTTCTCCCATTTTCGAAACTTCACAGAAGCTCTCCTGCAAATCTTGCTGGACCAGCATTCTGGAATAAACCTGGCTTAGCCATAGCCTGGTCGACTGTTTCCAATATGACTTTTCACACTTCAGTGCAGAGTGAAAATTCATTATGGGTTGCGTCCAGATATTTCATGAATGTGATAGTCGAGCGGCATACTACCGCAATTGTTCCTAAAACCTCCTGAATGTTTTTCGCGTTTGTGCTTATTATATTGAAATTGTCCACTTTATACCAAGTGGACATGTTTCTTAAGCAGTTAGTCCCTACAGCTATTGAAAGGTGGCACTTCTATTCGCTACTGGAGAAAACGTGGTGGGTTGGGTTCTGTCAGTCGTCAGTTCTCGGGGTGACCACGTATTTACGGAAATACTGAATATACTTGTTTCTTAGTTTTCAATTGACAGTGTAATATGATGATGAGAGCGTTTCAGAAATCTACACTCGATCTAACCACCCTCCAGCATCCATAATTTGAGTGATATCGTATATAAAAAGCACCGCTTCTGTTTGACACGACTGATGTATAAATTTGAGATGAAATGTGAAGATAAAATTTTGTCTCTCTAGAAAAGTGCCTGCATTCTCCTCCACTTCAGTGGTTGAATTTGTCGAAAAAACGGACTAAAAGCAAAAATGCGCTTCTGTAATTCTCGGTAAAAGACTACATAACTGTAAATCGAATCATTAAACGCTATATAATTGCAAAGCAATATTATAATAATGCCGAACATTAACAGTTCAGGTCACCCATTGGTATCTTTTGTGCGGTATTAGATTCTGACACAAGGACAAGGATTCATTATTACAGCATTAGCAGTGACGAAGCCTCTGTTAGTTAGGGGACTGCATACACTGCTCAGACAATGAGCTGACTATGGACTGTTTACCGTCGTATCGATGGCTGTGGCGAGACTCGCCATGGCTCCCTGTTTGCTGTAGACTCGCCTTATCGAGCGCGCAACCGCCTCCCAGTTACATATTAGCCTACACAAAGGTCAGGTCAGGACGACGCCAAACTCCCCACAAGACTCTTACCCAGGATGACCTTTAGGTTTCTAGCCTGCTCCCTTCTTATTTCGAAAGACTGAGCAGTTACTACACTTTTATCTTGTTTTATGAGAGAGTAATACATGAGACGTTCCAAAATGAAACCGAACTCTTCGAAGTATTGTAAAGCATAAGCAAAGAAACAAGCTGAAGGCAAGAAACCAACCCAGAACCGTCATGCAACGATGCTATAGAGTGTCGAAAATGTGAGTACGAGCCTCCATTAGAAAGCCACCCGAAGAGCACTTATCATCATCTTGTGGAAGTTTGCATGTTGTTCCAGATTCGCGAAGTCCCACTATACTTCGTACACATTTCTTAACCCTTAATTACCTCGCTTAGATGATGACACTGCTGACCTCAAAGCGAGTAGGGCAGTTCTGATGATTCACATACACAAATTGCTGAAAGAAAGGCAGGTATATGAGCCACGGGTTTCAGCACCTCGCTGTTCATTCCCGTCTTCCCGTTTTTGACTTCCTTGCTCCTTCCCCTCGACATTCCTTCTAAACTTCTGGTATTTCAATTATTGCAAAATGGTGCAGCACACGTACTGCATTTACGTGTATTTCGAAGTGAAACAGCAATGGAGTGCTCACCTAACTTGACTTCAAATCAAGAACAACTGACAACTTAGAAGTTGGCATCCTTGGTGTAGCGAAGCAGCTTAAATCACTTTAGAAATGAAAGACCTTCGGACCAGATTGTCAAATACAACCGCCCACTCGTCGAAAGAGCCGTACCTAAAGACTGGGAAGTTGCGCAACTCACACGAACACCCAAGAAAGGAAATAGGAGTAATCCTGCAATACAGACCCATATCGCTAACATCGATTTGCGATAGGATTTTGGAACATATATTATTGGTTACCTCTAACAAAACGGTTTATTGACAAAATCAACACGAAGTCAGAAAATGTCGTTGTTGTGAAACTCAACTAGCTCTGTATTCTCACGAAGTAATGACTGCTGTTGACAAGGGATGTCATATTGATTCCATACTTTTAGACTTCTAATCAAATTGCGTCCCTATGGAGTACCGTCTTAATTGTGTGACTGGATTTGTGATCTCCAATAGGGAGATCACAGTTCTTAGTAACTGATCGAAAGTCATCGAGTAAAACAGAAGTAATATCTGGCGTTCCCCAGGGAAGTATTATAGGCCCTCTGCTGTTTCTAATCTACATAAACGATTCAGGAGAGAATATGAGCAGCCCTCTTACATTGGTTGATGATGATGCTGTCATTTACTTTCCTATAAAGTCATCAGATGATCAAAACCATTTGCAAAACTATTTAGCCAAGATAGCTGTATAGTGCGAAAAGTGGCAATTGACTCTAAATAATGAAAAGTGTGAAGTCATCCACATGAGTATTAAAAGGAATCCGCTAAAGTTCGATTACAGGATAAAATACACAAAACTGAAGGCTAACTACTTAGGGATTACAGTTATGAATACCTTAAACTGGGATCTCATGAATAATGTTGTGGGAAAGCAAATCAAAGACTGTGATTTATTGGCAGAACACCTAGAAAATGTAACAGATCTACTAAAGAGACTGCTTGCACTACGCTTGTCCGCCCTCTTCTGGAGTATTAATGTGCGGTGTGGGATCCGCATCAGACAAGATGAACGGCGGACATCGAAAAAGTCAAAGAGGGGCAGCTCGTTCTATATTATTGCGAAATAGGGGAGAGAGTGCCATAATTCAAAATGGTTCAAATGGCTCTGAGAACTATTGGACTTAACATCTGACGTCATTAGTCCCCTAGAACTTAGAACTACTTAAACCTAAAATGCAATCGCCATCTCCGAATTGCTCTTCAACAGTGGGAATCAAGATGGTGCTTAAAACATCAATGTAGGCCTGTGCTGTGATAGTTCCACGCAAAACAACAAGGAGTGCAAGCCTCCTCCATGAAAAACACGACCACACCATAACACTACTGCCTCCGAATTTTACTGTTGGAGTTACGTTCACCGGGCATTCGCCACACCGACACCCTGCCATCGGACTGCTACATTGTGTGCCGTGATTCGTCACTCCACACAACGTTTTCCACTGTTCAATCGTCCAATGTTTACGCTCCATACACCAAGCGAGGCGTCGTTTGGCATTTACCGGCGTGATGTGTGGCTTATGAGCAGCCACTCGACCATGAAATCCAAGTTTTCTCACCTTCCGCCTAACGGTCACAGTACTTGCAGTGGGTTCTGATGCAGTTTGGAATTCCTGTGTGATGGTGTGGATTGATGTCTGCCTATTTCACATTACGACCCTCCTCAACTGTCATCAGTCTCTGTCAGTCAACAGACGAGGTCCACCTTTACCCCTTTGTGCTGCACGTGACCCTTCACGTTTCCATTTCACTATCACATCGGAAACAACGGACCTAGGGATGTTTAGGAGTGTGGAAATCTCGCGTACAGACGAATGACACAAGTGGCACTCAATCACCTGACCACGTTCGAAGCGACGCTTGAGGTGACGTAAAGAGGTCGCCACTAGACAGTTGGTGACTGGAAACGAGTGATTTGGAGTGATGAATCACCCTCTACTCTCTGGCAATCCGATGGAAGCGTTTGAATTTGGCGAAAGCGTGGTGAACATTCCCCGCCATCTTGTGTAGGGCCAACAGTGAAGTACGGAGAATGTGTTGTTACGGTATTGGGATGTTCTTCGTGGTTAAAGTGCGGTCCCCTTACTGTGCTTAAGAAAGCGCTAAATCCTAAATGATATGAGCACATTTTACAGCATCATATACTAGAGGAATAGTTTGGAGACGATGACTGTTGATGTTAGCATGAGCATGCACCCTTTCATAAAGCAGAATCCCTGAGGCAATGGTTTGTGGACAATAACATTCCTGAAATAGACTGGCCTGCCCAGACTCCCGACCAGAACCTAATGGAGCACCTTTGGTATGAGTTAGAACGTCGATTTCGCTCTTGACCCCAGCGTCCCACATCACTACCTTCTCTGGTTTCCGCTCTTGACGAAGAATGGTCTGCCATTCCTCCACAGGTATTCGTATGCTTCAGTGTAAGTGTCCCAAGCAGAGTCCAAGCCCTCATAGAAATGCCGTGCACATACAACTTGGAGGGAATCGACTACGAGCGTTTTAACTACATTCATGCCCATACGTCAAGGTTCTTTGAAATCTACGAGAACAAAAGCAGGTAGACTGCGTTGTCTATACTGTCGCGGGTATTTTGGGCATGACTGCAACTGACTAGCATGAAAGATATTAAATCATTTTTCATTGTAGGTTTATTGACTATTTTTCCGCTATTCGCGTCCGGTCTGTATTAAACCACTATTAGTCGTACAATATACATTCATATTCAAACTCATTATCGTTGAATGTAGCTTTGAAACAGCGATTTGTAGGAACCCATTTGTAACTCTTCATTTCCGTGCGGAAACGCACGTTTTAGACGCGTCGATATCACTTCATTTAAAGCCGATATCGCGTCTATAGATGTTGGCATCATCGACTGTTCACTGTTTTCTGTCTTTAGGATGCGTTTTGTCTCTCTCCGCAGATGAGATTTCAATTTTTTTGGTGTATTTGTGTGTAATTAGTGTTACGTAATAACTAATAAAATATCGTAATTATGATTCTCTTGCTGGCTACTCTTCAAATTATGCTATATATTTGATATACTATATATTTGTAAATAATGCAATACCAAAAGAACACAAATAGATTAACACGCTCATTAATGCTGGTTCTTAAACTGACGTACTCATGCATTCTGGTCATTTCACAAGCACAAGTTCCGCAAAGGTAATTGCGTTAAGTAAAACATATAGTGGAGATATTGAACCAAGACTTGATGCTGTAAAATAATATACGCATATTGCGTATACATCTTATACTTTGTTAGAAGTTGTCGAGACTGATAAGGTAATTACCGCAACGCAAACATTTCGGAGGAGCATTCCTTGGAGTGAGACGTTAAAACGTAATTTCATGGCAAGGTCATTTGGACGTGGCGCCTCATTGTGAGAAAGCTTATTAGCTTTCCTGTCAGAAATCCATATGGGCAAAGTTCTATAGCATAACGATTATTCGAATCATAGGGAAGTGGAATGAGGAGTACATTTTTGGATTACATTACGCATGGAGGATCCATTGGTTGATTACAGGTCACCCATAGTTACCAGGACATGGACTGGGACTCGGGCATCGCTAATAGTATCATTGCACAGCTCTCCAGAAGATTCTAGGAGGGGGAAAACATCCATTGGCGATATGTGCGAAGTCAACGGTATGTTATACCCCAGCGACAGGGTTGTTATCTTGCCGTAATTACCCGAAGATCTCCAACCAGTACAGCAATCGCTCTTGCTAGAAATCTTGCACCAACGACAGGGTTCACGTCTTCCTTCATTGAGCGTGTCATCGGCTGCTACGGAATGCTCTACAGTAACTCGCCAAATCGCTAAACGCAGTTCTCTCACACAAAGGCACCACGTGCCTAGGACAATGTGATGCTTTGCTAACCGAGAATAGGGCAGATGAAGAGTGGATACCGTTTTTCCTTTTTTTTAATCTCTGGCAGAAACATCTTAGGAGCACATATGCTCCTGCATATACTTGATAAGGTTACTGCGACGGTTTGGCCTATTCGGATGACATCCTGCAACGGAATGTGCATCACTTTCATAGTGTGTAGGAATAAGGTTAAATTTGATGGATGAAAATGAGCCACCATACAGGACTGGCCTGATTAACGAGAACTCCATCTCCACATCATTCTGTGGACTTAAATCCGACTGATCACATACAGAACAGTCTAGCCCTACCTAACACATCCAACATGAACCATTACCAGTCTCCAGTTGCGCTTCTCCTGCACTGGAGCAGTTGATGGCCAACCACGCCGGTCAGTCTGATGGGATGCAATTATGCGACCCGTATAGTGACCCCGAGTTTCTGTGCTGAAGGTGAACTTAAACACTATCGACAAAGTTTCGGAGGTTGTTCACGGATATTTTCTGAGTATTTTGGTGCAAGTAACTCACGGTCTCTGGTCACTCGTTACAAAGGTATAATGTAATTATGATTTATACTGTTTGTTTCCCCAGTTACCTTTTTCTCTGTAAAAATAGCATATTCACAACACTGAAAAAGTCTATTCTATGTCATCACCGTAGCATGGGGACTGTACATTTATGGCAACAAAGGGTTCATTATTCTACTTACGTAAACAGACATCACTTGATCACTTATGCATGCACATGTTCTCCCCATAATTTGAACAATGACATCACTTAAATAAACGAAATGGCCACTTGTGCTCTTGTCGTTTAATTACATCCCAGATATTTATATGTGATCCCTTTCAAGCTGCTGCCATCCCCTCCCTCCCCATTCTCCTCGTCAGTTGGCTTACAAAAAAATGGTGGGGCATTCCAAGAGTGCGTTATCCTATAGACTGAAGCACAGTAGCATACATCACTTACAATGTATTACCCAGTCAGTTTATTGCTACAATTTATGTCACCCTCATCTTAATTAATATAAATTATGATGTTCTACTTATTTTAATTGATATAATTTAGGACCCACAATCAAAATATGGCTGCCTCTAATTTACGTCGCTCTTACTGTAACTTATAACATCAAAATTACGCCAGGCACATTCACAGTCGTACTATACCTTAGATTTCTATATTTACTGTTTTGGGGCAATTTATGTAGGAATTTTGGTAATTTCCTTCTAGTACTCCAAACAGCCACTTTTCTAGAGCGTCGTACAAAGACACACATTACTATGAGGCTTTAAATCTCTAAGCAATTTACACAGTACATTGTTTTATCCTGTGTTTAAACAATTGACTGCCTACTGTTGTGTGATAAGTTAATAGCTGACATCGATTAGATGTGTAGTAAGGTAGCAACTTGCGCCTGTATTATTAATGTGTTAAAAAACAATGGCCTATACACTATGACGTCACTGTCATGCTGTCATAGAGAAGTCAGATGGTGTAAGATTGTAGGAGATTTGTAAATAAAGGCGGGAAATAAAACAAATCCAAGTACGAGTGTTAAATGTACACACACAAAACACCGCTAAATTACGCTAATTTCCCACACTGGTGCAGCCTGGTTTGTAGTAATATTAGAGTGGGAGAGGTACTCACTATAAAACAGGCAAAAATCTTACGTGGTCTACTTTGCCTGAACCATTCTGACGCCGGCTAATCTCTCCAGTGCTCGCAGCCACTGCACCAGACCAGCCAACTACGATTGTAGTGGAGAGAGGCAATGTGACTGCTGGTGCTTGCACGCAGACTTAGTTCCCCTCCACCCCCTCACCTCCCCCGTCTGTTACTCGGAGGACGGATGGCCTTTGTTCGATTCCCTGGCTGCCAGAATCATCGCCTGCCGTGGCCTACGTGTGTGCCGGAGGGAGCGACCGCAGTTCTTAAACATGCTCTAAGAATTTTTTTTTTGTAATTCGTCTCTTCATCCTTGGGGATACTTCCAGAAATGAAGAGTTATTACATTCTAACGTCATGACATACTATTCATACCTGATCTATGCCATGTACTTTTATATACAGGGTGTTACAAAAAGGTACGGCCAAACTTTCAGGAAACATTCCTCACACACAAAGAAAGAAAATATGTTATGTGGACATGTGTCCGGAAACGCTTAAATTCCATGTTAGAGCTCATTTTATTACTTCTCTTCAAATCACATTAATCATGGAATGCAAACACACAGCAACAGAACGTACCAGCGTGACTTCAAACACTTTGTTACAGGAAATGTTCAAAATGTTCTCCGTTAGCGAGGATACATGCATCCACCCTCCGTCGCATGGAATCGCTGATGCGCTGATGCAGCCCTGGAGAATGGCGTATTGTATCACAGCCGTCCACAATACGAGCACGAAGAGTCTCTACATTTGGTACCGGGGTTGCGTAGACAAGAGCTTTCGAATGCCCCCATAAATGAAAGTAAAGAGGGTTGAGGTCAGGAGAGCGTGGAGGCCATGGAATTGGTCCGCCGGTACCAATCTATCGGTCACCGAAACTGTTGTTGAGAAGCGTACGAACACTTCGATTGAAATGTGCAGGAGCTCCATCGTGCATGAACCACATGTTGTGTCGTACTTGTAAAGGCACATGTTCTAGCAGCACAGGTAGGGTGTCCCGTATGAAATCATGATAACGTGCTCCATTGAGCGTAGGTGGAAGAACATGGGGCCCAAACAAGACATCACCAACAATGCCTGCCCAAACGTTCACAGAAAATCTGTGTTGATGATGTGATTGCACAATTGCGAGCGGATTCTCGTCAGCCCACACATGTTGATTGTGAAAATTTACAATTTGATCACGTTGGAATGAAGCCTCATCCGTAAAGAGAACATTTGCACTGAAATGAGGATTGACACATTGTTGGATGAACCATTCGCAGAAGTGTACCCGTGGAGGCCAATCAGCTGCTGATAGTGCCTGCACACGCTGTACATGGTACGGAAACAACTGGTTCTCCCGTAGCACTCTCCATACAGTGACGTGGTCAACGTTACCTTGTACAGCAGCAACTTCTCTGACGCTGACATTAGGGTTATCGTCAACTGCACGAAGAATTGCCTCGTCCATTGCAGGTGTCCTCGTCGTTCTAGGTCTTCCCCAGTCGCGAGTCATAGGCTGGAATGTTCCGTGCTCCCTAAGACGCCGATCAATTGCTTCGAACGTTTTCCTGTCGGGACACCTTCGTTCTGGAAATCTGTCTCGATACAAACGTACCGCGCCACGGCTATTGCCCCGCGCTAATCCATACATCAAATGGGCATCTGCCAACTCCGCATTTGTAAACATTGCACTGACTGCAAAACCACGTTCGTGATGAACACTAACCCGTTGATGCTACGTACTGATGTGCTTGATGCTAGTACTGTAGAGCAATGAGTCACATGTCAACACAAGCACCGAAGTTAACATTACCTTCCTTCAATTGGGACAACTGGCGGTGAATCGAGGAAGTACAGTACATACTGACGAAACTAAAATGAGCTCTAACATGGAAATTAAGCGTTTCCGGACACATGTCCACATAACATCTTTTCTTTATTTGTGTGTGAAGAATGTTTCCTGAAAGTTGAAGAACAGATATGGTATATCTTGAGCCGCTTATCTTGTAGAGTAATGCTATTTGACTGCACGTGATTACATCGTTTAGTGCTATGTTTCCCTCGTTTAAACATCATGCTGTTACAACCATCTTCGAGATCAGAGATACAGCCTGTCCCTCGTAATAACAGTCTGGTGTTTCGGTATGTACAGGGTGATTCAGCTGTCCCTACCTATGAAATTTATGCAACCTGCAAAGACTTCAAAAACCACAAGTGAGATTTTCATATTCTCTAGCTCACTACGTGCGAACTATCAGTCCGACAGAAAAAAATGAAGAGGAGGTTTTCGTACAAGATATAATGTAGTTAAATTTTGTTCTGGGATACGTTTGCGTTGGAGGCCACTGTTTTCGAGTAATTCAAGAAAACGCGTTTGAAACTCACTTTTGTACGTTTTTCTTGAATAATTCGAAAACTTTGATTGCATTGACTTAGAGGCTTAAAATGGTTAGTATTTGACATAAACTTGAACTTTGTACGACGCCCTAGAAAAGTGATTGTTTGGAATACTAGAAGGAAATCACCAAAATTCCTACAAAAATTACCCGAAAACAGAAATATAGAAATCAAAGGTATGGTACGAATGTCAAAGTACCTGACGTAATTTTGGTGTTATAAATTAAAGTAAGAGCGAAGTAAATTAGAGCTAGCCATATTTTGATTTTGGATCCTAAATTATATCCATTCCAAAGTTCTGTTGAAAGTTAGAGCGTCTATAATGTAGAAAAGGTCTGATTAAACCATTATGTGGTATACACAATACAGATTTCCTCCATTCCACATTCCATAAATCTCCTCCCAGACGTTGTTTTGTGTCTGTACTGAAAATCAGGTACACACTTTACCACTATAAGATGTGTGCTGTTATTTCTCGTTCCGTTAATTTCTCGAGAATAATCTGAGAGGAAGTAATACATAGGCTGCAAAATACTCCATCTGATTTTTGCGACAGTAAACCCCCTAGTGCTGCATAGCATCTCAGGAGTTTGTTGTTGAGCGTTTCAGTAATATTCTCGCACCGACTAAAAGATTCCGTGACGAAATGAGCAGCTCTTCTCTATTTCCTCTATCAATCTTATCTGATAGAGTTCCCAGACTGAGGAGCAGAACTTAAAAACCAGCCGAATAAATGTTTTGTAAAACGTTTCTTTCATGGATAAGATTCCCATTCGCATGGCATCTAATTCTCATTCAAGTTGTATTGTGTAAACATTTTAGAATAGCCCAGTATGGGCGGTTTCTCCTACCGACAGAGTAATTTAGCGGTGATGGATCTCTTCGCGTGTTTATACACAATAGAACAGTAGGGAGCCAACGATTGATCCCTGTGGGACACCCACTGTAATTTCTCCCTTTGCAGATGATGTGACGCCCGTCTTTGTACTGCTCGAGTAACCTAGGGTATCTATCCGCATACACCATGTTATCAAATGTAACTGGATACCTATTAGTGGACCATCGCCCTTTGATACATTTATTTACAGCCAATCCTTATATCAGTCGTCAGTCCCGTGATGTCCTTCTTCGTGCATTTCGGTACAGCCTACTGGCATCGTAACCCTCCTATTGCATATTCAGTGGACAGTCTGCATCTACTTCTAATCACATACTCTACAAGCGGTGCAGTTCGTGGTGGAGAGAGATTGTAACAGTATTACCTATTTTCTTTCCTGCTTCACTCTCACATACTGACCAAGAAAAACATGACTCTGCACATACCTCAGTCTATCTAATCTTAATCTTATGATCGCTACGTCAGATATACAGTGGTGGTGGAGTGATGGTATCACAGCTCTAGTTACGCGCAGAGTCTTTTAACCCACCCAATAGTGTTTCGCGAGAAAACTATACGCCATCTGCTTTTCGAATGCATTATACCGACCTAATATGATCCTAGCAGTGTTTCACAGCTTCCGGTGGTAACTACCCACTAGATCATTTACAATGATGCGGCTGCTTACCTGGTCTTCCACAAACGATGAAATAATGTTCTTTTATCAGTAGTAGTTTTTTAAACCTTTTTTTGTGGGTCGCTCACATACTCTTAAGATTCGTGCAAATGAATCTGAGTCCGACATATGACTTTGCTTTATGCATCCTAATTTAGGTCGCTTAAGATGCCTACGCCGAGGTATTGTACGACGGTTAATGTTTCCGGAAACAGTGTAACTGCACAGCAGTGATATTCTAGACCTGTTTACGTGCAATAGTTATATTTATTTATGTTCAGGCCAAGTACCACTGTCTGCACCAATCACCTATCCTCTACAGACAGGCCTTCCTGCAATTCGCTACTGCCTCCTTATTGACGACTGCATCATCTGGAAACAATGTGCATCTACATGTAAACAAAAACCTAGCAAGTGGCTGTACAGTGGATGGCGGAGTGTAAATCGTAGCAGCCTCTGCCAGACACTTAAGTGTGAATTGCAGAGTAACCATGTAGATGTAGATTATCGCTCTTATTTCCTGTCCGATTCTAACAAAGAAATCGAGTCAACTGATGTTTCAAAGTACTGCACTGAAAAGGTGTTTGAATGTTGTGCAGGTGTGGTTAAATTTAGTGGAGCTAAACTTCTTACTGTTGTTATTTATAGATCCCCAGACTCCGATTTCACAACATTTTTGCTAAAGCTAAAGGAGGTTCTTGGTTCACTTTATAGGAAACACAAAAAGTTAGTTATATGTGGTGACTTCAATATAAATTGTATAAGTGATTGTGCAAGGAAAAGGATGCTGGTAGACTTCCTTAATTCATACAATCTTATGCAAACCGTATTCTTTCCAACGAGAGTGCAAGGGAACAGTAGAACAACCATAGACAATATTTTTGTTCATTCGTCATTACTAGAAGGGCATTCTGTTAGCAAAATGATGAATGGCCTTTCAGATCATGATGCACAAATTTTAAGTCTAAAAGATTATTGTCGTGCAACACAGGTTAAATATAGTTACCAACTTTTTAGGAAAGCTGATCCAGTTGCTGTAGAGACTTTTGTAAACCTTATCAAGGAACAAGAGTGGCAAGATGTTTATAGTGCTGATACAGTAGACGATAAATATAATGCTTTCCTCAAGACTTTTCTCGTGCTCTTTGAAAGTTGCTTTCCGTTAGAACGTTCAAAACAGGGTACTAGCACAAACAGGCAGCCTGGGTGGCTGACTAAAGGTATAAGAATATCTTGTAGGACAAAGTGGCAATTATATCAAACGTTAGAAACAGTCACAATCTAATTGCAGTAGCCCATTACAAACAGTATTGTAAGGTGCTTAAAAAAGTTATTAGGAAGGCAAAAAGTATGTGGTATGCAGATAGAATAGCTAAGTCTCAGGATAAAATTAAAACCATATGGTCAATCGTAAAGGAAGTGGCTGGTCTGCAGAGACAGGTCGAGGATATAGAATCAGTGCGTAGTGGGAATGTCCGTGTTACTGATAAGTCGCATATATGTACAGTATTTAATAATCACTTTCTGAATATAGCAGGTGAACTAAATAGAAACCTAGTCCCAACAGGGAATCATATAGCGCTCGTAGAAAAAAGTGTTCCGAGACTGTTACCTGAAATGCTCCTCCATGATACTGACAAGAGGGAGATTGAGTTAATAATTAAATCACTAAAGGCCAAGAACTCTCATGGATATGACGGGGTATCTAGCAGAATACTGAAGTATTGTTCCATGTATGTTAGCCCAGTACTTAGCCATATCTGTAACTTTTCCTTTAGGAGTGGTCGGTTTCCTGACCGATTAAAGTACTCGGTAGTGAAGCCACTTTATAAAAAGGGAGACAGGGATAATGTTGATGATTATAGACCTATTTCTATGCCATCGGTGTTTGCTAAAGTTATCGAGAGGGTTGTATATACAAGGTTACTGCAGCATTTAAATTCACATAATTTGCTGTCAAATGTACAGCTTGGTTTTAGAAATGGCTTAACAACCGAAAATGCTATAGTCTCTTTTCTCTGTGAGGTTTTGGACGGATTAAATAAAAGGTTGCGAATGTTAGGTGTTTTCTTTGATTTAACGAAGGCTTTTGACTGTGTTGACCACAAAATATTACTGCAGAAGTTGGAACATTATGGAGTAAGGGGAGTAGCTTACAATTGGTTCGCCTCTTACTTTAAGAACAGAAAGCAGAGGGTAATTCTCCGCAATATTGAGAGTGGTAATGATGTTCAGTCCCAATGGGGTACTGTTAAATGGGGCGTTCCCCAAGGATCGGTGCTGGGGCCACTGCTGTTTCTTATTTATATAAATGATATGCCTTCTAGTATTACAGGTGATTCAAAAATATTTCTGTTTGCTGATGACACCAGCTTGGTAGTGAAGGATCTTGTGTGTAATATTGAAACATTATCAAATAATGTAGTTCATGAAATAAGTTCGTGGCTTGTGGAAAATAATTTGATGCTAAATCACAGTAAGACTCAGTTTTTACAGTTTCTAACTCACAATTCAACAAGAACTGATATTTTAATCAGACATAATGGGCATGTTATAAGCGAGACGGAACAGTTCAAGTTCCTAGGCGTACAGATAGATAGTAAGCTGTTGTGGAAAGCCCATGTTCAGGATCTTGTTCAGAAACTAAATGCCGCTTTATTTACCATTAGAACAGTATCTGAAATAAGTAACATTTCAACACGAAAAGTAGTCTACTTCGCATATTTTCATACGCTTATGTCATATGGTATTATTTTTTGGGGTAATTCTTCTGATTCAAAAAGGGTATTTTTGGCTCAAAAACGGGCTGTTCGAGCTATGTGTGGTGTAAGTTCGAGAACCTCTTGTCGACCCCTATTCAATAGTCTGGGAATTCTGACATTGCCCTCACAGTATATATTTTCTTTAATGTCGTTTGCTGTCAGCAATATTAGCTTATTCCCAAGAGTTAGCAGCTTTCACTCAGTTAATAATAGGCAGAAATCAAATCTGCATGTGGAATGCACTTCCTTGACTCTTGGGCAGAAAGGAGTGCAGTATTCTGCTGCACCCATTTTCAATAAGCTACCACAAGAACTCAAAAATCTTAGCAGTAGCCCAAACGCTTTTAAGTCTAAACTGAAGAGTTTCCTCATGGCTCACTCCTTCTATTCTGTCGAGGAGCTCCTGGAAGAGCTAAAAAATTAAGCAAATTCCAGTGTTACATTCTTGATTTTCTTTATTTAAACTAAAGACGTGTCACCTGAATATGTTTCTTATATTTCATTTTATCTGTTTCTACAATCGTGTTATAATTTCATGTATTGACTCGTTCCATGACCATGGAGACTTCTCCTTAATGTGGTCCGACGGAACAATAAAAAAAATATGATTGTCTGTATGCCTCTGTACATGTCCTAATCTCTTTTATATCCTATTCACATGACCGCTAAGCCAGATATACGATGGAGGTGGCGCAATGGTGTTGCAGTCCTTGTTGATTGCATTTTCTCTAAATTTCCCCAAAAGTGTTTCGCGAGAAACATTTCCACCAGGATTCCCCGAGCTTTTTCTGCTACATATTCATATGGAGAATGCTTGCCTAGTACGATCCACATGTCGCGGCTGCTTCGCAGGTCAGCCACACCAATCACGTTGCGCGATTTTATCAGCAATAGTGTTTTGGAAATCACCCATTTGGTCGATGAATTATATTTCCTTAAAATTTCTCTCAGCCACATACCTGCTGTTGCTTTAAGTATCCATTCCACTTCAGATCACCAAGAATGCTTACTCCTAGGTCTTTTGCCGTAATTACTGTTTCCGGCAATAGTGTAATACAGGAGGCAATAAAATTAAGACAAGACAGACGGGGGAAAAATGAATAAAGCCTTTATTGTTTCAAAAGTAATCGCAATAACTTTTAATACAGGGCGGGGCAAATGAAAGTGGCCCAGAGAACAGAATTCCAGGTTACAAAGAAACATCTCTTGGCTCTTCTGGGCCATGATCTGCAAGTTGCTGAAGACGGATCGAAACTGGACTGCTGGAATTGCTGCAATCTCGTCCGAAATGTTCTGCTGCTGTTCTTGAAGATTATGAGGACCGTTGCGATACGCTTTAGACTTGAGTGCTCCCCACACAAAGTAATCACACACTGACAGATAAGGTGACCTGGGAGGCCAGCTATGGCTGCGACCAGACGGACCTCTGCTAACAACTCTATCAGGTGTGAAATTGTGTAAATGTACATCAAGGTTGGTCCAGCTGTATGCACAGTTGCCCCATCACGTTGGAA
This sequence comes from Schistocerca piceifrons, assembly GCF_021461385.2. NCBI lineage: Eukaryota > Metazoa > Arthropoda > Insecta > Orthoptera > Acrididae > Schistocerca > Schistocerca piceifrons. The sequence continues at coordinate 1,018,482,892 of NC_060138.1, read as the reverse complement.
GTAACTGCAGGTCTTTTCCTCCTCTGTTAACGATGCCACGAATGTTTTCAAAATGTTGGCAATGTAAGTCTGTAAGTCTGAAGTCAACGTCTGATGAAAGAAGATGGACCAGACAGTGCACACCAAATCCCAAGCTTCTGATCATGCAATGGTGTTTCGTGGAAGCTATGCGGCTTGTCCGTTGCTCGGAACCTGTGATTCTGTGAGTTGACATAACCACTCAGGTGAAACCAGGCATCATCAGACATAAAGAACAGATCCATGTCGAAGCTATTCATTGTTATCTCAGAGAACAGCTACTCACGAAACTGGAGGCGCTGAAGAGCATCTGCTGGTTTTAATGGATGGACAGCAGACACTCGTTAGGGATGTATGTGCAGGTCCAGCTGGAGTATTCGTCCGCATGATCGACGTGATATGCCGGTCTCTAGCGGCGGGCCTCGGGCTGATGTGGTAAGACTCTGAAGCAGTTCCCGGTGAAGTTCAGCCACATTTTCTGGTGTGCGGGCACGTTTCGGAATGTTTGACTTTTTCAAAACATGTCCTGTCTGACGCCATTTTCGTTCTAAGCGATGCGTGGCACTCTTTGTTGGCACTTGACACTATTAAACCTCTCAGCAAACAACTTATCACACCGTTTCCACGACTTCGTTGTCGCGTAACTTTCCACAACGAACACCCGCTGCTCCACTGTGAGTACCATCGCCCCCTTTGCACTGCTCCACTCACACTGACACAGTCCGCACTACGCTCTGAACCGATGTACTTCACGTGGCTGGCGTACACGTGGTGTGCGCGTCACGGGACATGATTATATGCATGTCCAGCGGTAACCATTTGTCCGGGCCACTTTTATTTGCCCCACCCTGTACATTTATCCCACTGTGGCAGAAATGTTAGCGATTGGCTACGTAACCATGACTGTACCCAGCTGTCGTCTCTTCATCCAGAGAAAATCAATTGCCACAAATGTTTTTCTTCAGGGCTCCAAAAATATGTAAATCGCATGGGGAGAGATCGGGACTGTATGGAGGACGTGTAAAGATTTCTCAGCGTACTGGAAACAACCTTGGTAACATGTGAAGGTTAAACAAAAAAAAAAAAAAAGAAAGAAAGAAATAGTGCTCGTATTCGCATCGCTGTTCTCGTGTAGCCACGACACGTTTTATGGTTGTTGTTGACGTTGTTTCATGGATACAGAAGATCCTCAACTTGTAGACGTGAAAGTACCTCCCTGATGGCCTTTGAATAATATTCGACAATTCCAAAACTTTAAGCGTTAACATTAAATCGGAACTATTTATGTACTATAACTTTTGCTAAAAAACTTATTTAAGTATTCTTCAAACACAAACCTGTGTCCTCTGAACTATTTTTGATTTGAGATTGAGATAAGTGACAGCATGTAAGAAAAAATGTGGTAAATAATATTAAAACTCTCTTGTGACGGTAGTTACCTTTTTGCAGACGAAGAATACGAAGAGTGATGATCATGACGGTGATCGCAGCGGCGATTATGATATATTATGGCACTTGGGGAATGAGGTAATTCTGATTTACTTACTATTTGAAGAACAAAATAGTGTTCCTGTCAAATAAGACTAACTGTGAAGCAAATTATGTGAATCGCGCAGGCATACTCCTCGCATCCATAGTCGAGGTCAATAAACGACTTTAACGCGATCCATGTTACCCGAGGGTTATTAATTTTCGTCTCAATGATTCGACGTCGACAGCATAGAGTTCATGATTTCCATACTATGAGATTGTTCGCTGGGTTAGTTTCTTTACTTTTCTGCAATGTATCCGTGACACTTATGGCGATACGTCCATCCAACTAAATAAGTGTTAAGATCGGCGGCGTCCTTTACTCTTATCGAGAGGAGTTAATAATGTGAACTTGAGGTTTCACTGTTTCTTTTTATCAATCCTGTAAGCAGCCATTCTAACGCATAAACTTAATTACATTGCGAGAACACTCGTCACAACACTATGCGCGATACATTTGAGGCCGGCCGGTGTGGCCGAGCGGTTCTAGGCGCTTCAGTCTGGAACCGCGCGACCGCTACGGTCGCAGGTTCGAATCCTGCCTCGGGCATGGATGTGTGTGATGTCCGTAGGTTAGTTCGGTTTAAGTAGTTCTAAGTTCTAGGGGACTGATGACCTGAGATGTTAAGTCCCATAGTGCTCAGAGCCATTTGATACATTTGTGTATTTCACGAACCGCTCACAAACATAAAGTAAGGTAATGACTGCCGGCCGATGTGGCCGAGCGGTTCTAGGCGCTTCGGTCTGGAACCGCGCGACTGCTACGGTCGCAGGTTCGAATCCTACCTCGGGCATGGACGTGTGTGATGTTCTTAGATTAGTTAGGTTTAAGTTGTTCTAAGTTCTAGGGGACTGATGACCTCAGCTATTAAGTCCCATAGTGCTCAGAGCCATTTTGAAGGTAATGACTAACTACTCCTGTCAGAGCGTTACCACAAGCTCAATTCATGGCACCAATGTGTCCTGACTTACGTAAAAGATCTGAATAGCTACATTTATTAAACTGCAAAACCGATTCACTGGAGTTAAAGGATACACAAAGCCTATTAAAACAATGCGCATGGAAAATAATAAGTTGATGACGTAGGTAATGGCCAAAACTACGCGGCAATGTGAGTTTCATCTTTAGAATTATCAGAAAAAAAATCGAAACTACATACGCCTAAACGAAGAAATTTTAACATTATAAATTAAGAAATCTCGTAAGTTTAAGGATGATAATAATACACCCGCTAAAGGAGGTTTTCGTTAGTACAAGTTAATATTAACATCGAGTTCAGACAAGTATTTAGAGATAATATGAACTACACAGTAACGGAAGTGTGTCACTTTGTGAGCGTATTACAGATATGAATTTGAAGACGTGGCTGGAGGAAGATGATGTCTCCTCTTCTCCAACTTCTAAAATAGTGTTTGGGGTAAAAAAAAGGGGAGGAGGGGGAACATAATGAGATTCATAGCAATGTCAGATCATGTATTAATGCATTGCTTTTATGCAATTGCACAGAAACGTCAAAACATCTACGTACTTTGGTATATCATCAAAGAGAGAATAAGACAGTGTTGTGCATTCAATGTACAAATCCTATTGAAGTCTGCCCTCTTACCTGCTTCGTGTATTGAACGGCGAAACTTACCGTTTCCAGCACCTAACAGCAACAACTGCCGTGACGTATCATTTAACATTTCGACTTTGCAATGAAACATCCACTGACTTACAACTGTTTTGAAAGGCTTTTCGTGAAGAAAATATTCTCATCATTTCGATTCGAGATCACTGAAAAGGGCTACTCTAGCACTTTGGACGTTGGGGCGAAATGGCGATTTTCGACAATTATTTGCTAATATGCAGCCACGGCAATTCTACTTTTAGGCATCTCTTGTTGTTGGTGAGAAAGACTGAAATATGATATCTAGGTCGGCTGCAGTCAACATCCACTCTCTCTGTCCTCCGAACTGGTCTGTCGGAATGCCCGGCGTCTGGGTTGCCAGTTTCTCTACTGTCCTTGTGTTCCAATCAAAGGTCTTCCACTGACAAAAACTAATCGCAACGCAGTATTCTCGTACTCTCAGGGGATCACAACATAACACTCAGAGTCTGCGTAAACGGGATTAATTCAAAGATTTATTTCATTCTGAACTGCCTTCACAGTCGATCTAACTAACTCAAGATAGTGATTTGGGGATCGGCCGAGTGGTAACCGTTTCGAATTCTGATATGTGGTAGGAGGGCATCTTCGTTACCTTTGTTTGTCGTCAAAGGGAGGGTAGATCGTATCATCCTACTCCCAGTCCCTATTCTGACTCCATGGTTAAACGTGTAGTTTCACCGTGGTGGAGTGAGTGTGTGTGACACTATTGATGTCGACCTGTCCGACACATTATTTTAATTTCATCTGGACCCTTCGTATTATTTTCCTGTGATTACCATTGTCATCCACAAAAACGCAAACCGAACAATCATTTTTCACAATCGTCCATATCATGCTGACTTGTATGGGAAGGTGTCGTCGTTGATTAACTGTAGCATGATACAAGGTGATTTGGACAGAATTTCTAATTTGCATGATGAATGGCAGCTGGCAGTAAACGTAGAAAAATGTAGGTTAATGCTGATGTGTAGGTAAAACAAGCCCGAATGTTCGGCTACAGCATTAATAGTGTCCTGTGGCTTCGTAGGCTTTCTCGTCGTAATAAGTCATGAAAGTCTCTTCGGATTTGCTGCCGGATCCTAAAATCAACATGAGTCGATATTTCGGCGATCCAATCGGTCACCATCTTCAGGAGAATGCTGCTTCGCTCGTGAGTCCCGCTGTGAACTCAGCGGGACTCATCAGCGAAGCAGCATTCTCCTGAAGATGGTGACCTGTTGGATCGCCGAAATATCAATTCAAGCTGATTTTAGGATCCGGCAGTACAACCGAAGAGACTTTCATGATTAATAGTGTATCCTGCTTGACACAGTCACGCCGATTAAATATATAGGCATAAGGTGCAAAGAAATATAAAATGGGAAGAGCATATAAGGAGAATTTTAGGAAGGTGTGGTTCTTCTGTAAAGGAGACATTTAGGACACTAGTGCGACCCATTTTTGGGCACTATTCGAGAGTTTGGGAGACGTTGAAGCAATTCAGGGGAGGGCTGACGCTTAGGGGAACTGAAATGGGAATCACAGTAGGGAAGGTGACGTTCTTTTCGGGAGCACTATTGAGAAAATTTAGAGAACCGCCATTTGAAACTGACGACAGCACTATACTGACGCCGAAGTACATTTAGTGTAAGGACCATGAAGATAAGTTTAGGGAGATTAGAGCTCGCACGAAGGCATACAGATAGTCGTCTTTCCATCGCTCTATTTGCGAGTGGGACAGATTAGGAAACTGATATTTACTACAAAAAACAGTCTTGCTCACAAATTATTTGTTCTGGTAACCGGTTTCGACCACAACTGTGGTCATCATTGTACTATCGTGAAATATGGGAGAGAGTGTCACAGAAATGATACAGGACTTGAGCTGGAGATCATTAAAAGAAAGGCACTTGAATTTCTCATGAAATTCCAATCACCAACTTTCTTCTCCGAATGCGAAAATATTTTGTTGACACCGACCCACATAGGGAGCAACGATCACCACGATAAAATAAGGGAAATCAGAACTCGTACGGAAAGATATAGGTGTTCATTCTTTCCGCGCGCTATACGAGATTGGAATAATAGAGAATTGTGAAAGTGGTTCGATGAACCCGCTGCCAGGCACTTGAATGTGATTTGTAGAGCATCCATGTACATGTGGATGTAGATCTTCAGACCAATGAGCAAGAACCTCGTTCTGGTGGTGATTTACCACCAGATATACACTACTGGCTATTAAAATTGCTACACCAAGAAGAATTGCAGATGATAAACGGGTATTCATTGGACAAATATATTATACTACAACTGACATGTGATTACATTTTCACGCAATTTGTGTGCACAGATCCTGAGAAATTAGTACCCATAACAACCACCTCTGGCCGTAATAACGGCCATGATAAGCCTGGGCATTGAGTCAAACAGAGCTTGGATGGCGTCTACAGGTACAGCTGCCCATGCAGCTTCAACACGATACCACAGTTCAACAAGAGTAGTGACTGGCGTATTGTGACGAGCCAGTTGCTCGGCCACCATTGACTAGACGTTTTCAATTGGTGAGAAATCTGGAGAATGTGCTGGCCAAGGCAGCAGTCGAACATTTTCTGTATCCAGAAAGGTCCGTACAGGACCTGCAACATGCGGTCGTGCATTATCCTGCTGAAATGTAGGGTTTCGCAGGGATCGAATGAACTATAGAGCCGCGGGTCGTAACGCATCTGAAATGTAACGTCCACTGTCCAAAGTGCCGTCAATGCGAACAAGAGACGTGTAACCAATGGCACCCCATACCATCACGCCGGGTGATACGCCAGTATGGCGATGACGATTACACGCTTCCAATGTGTGTTCACCGCGATGTCGCCAAACACGGATGCCACCATCATAATGCTGTAAACAGAACCTGGATTCATCCGAAAAAAAGACATTTTGCCATTCGTGCACCCAGGTACGTCGTTGAGTGCACCATCGCAGGCGCTCCTGTCTGTGATGCAGCGTAACCGCAGCCATGGTCTCCGAGTTGATAGTCCACGCTGCTGCAAACGTCGTCGAACTGTTCGTGTACATGGTTGTTGTCTTGCAAACGTTCCCATCTGCTGACTCAGGGATCGAGACGTAGCTGCACGATCCGCTACAGCCATGCGGATAAGATGCCTGTCATCTCGACTGCTAGTGATACGAGGGCGTTGGGATCCAGCACGGCATTCCGTATTACCCTCGCGAACCCACCGATTGCATATTCTGCTAACAGTCACTGGATCTCGACCAACGCTAGCAGCAACGTCGCGATACGATAAACCGCAATCGCGATAGGCTACAATCCGACCTTTATCAAAGTCGGAAACGTGAAGGTACGCATTTATCCTCCTTACACGAGGCATCACAAGAACGTTTCACCAGGCAGCGCCGGTCAACTGCTGTTTGTGTATGAGAAATCCGTTGGAAACTTTGATCATGTCAGCACGTTGTAGGTGTCGCCACCGGCGCCAACCTTGTGTGAATGGTCTGAAAAGCTAATCATTTGCATATCACAGCATCTTCTTCCTGTCGGTTAAATTTCGCGTCTGTAGCACGTCCTCTTCGTGGTGTAGCAATTTTAATGGCCAGTAGTGTATTAGTAATAACATTGATCACTGTTTGCTACCACAATGTATTCAAAAGTAAGAAAAGAAAACGACTAGTAGTCGTACAGGGTACCCTCTGCCACGCACCATGTAGTGGCTTGAAGAGTATGTATGCAAATGTAGATTTACCTCCTGGCTGCCTTGGGAGAGCAGCGAGCTAATGGCACGGTGTGGAGTTAGTGTCCTGGTACTGCCGGTGAGCGTCGAGTGCGGGGCTACCTACCTGCGTGGTGTGTCCCCAGGCGCGGCGGCGTGGGGCGTGTGCCTGCTTGCTCTCTGCTCAGCTCTGCCCTGCTGCGGTGTGGGCGGCGGCCGGACCGCCGTGCCGCATGGCTTGCAGAGCGCACGAGGCGCCGTCGCCGGCCGCCAGATTACATCCGGACCGCCGAGAATCAATAGCTGGCCAGGAGGAGGAAGAACGGTAGCGCCTAATTTCTCCACCGAGATGCCTGGGCTTAAGAAACGGCGTACTCCGCACCATTGAGAAACGATCAACTATCGTGATACTTTCCAGAAAAAAGAACAAAAGATCGAAAGTCACACACTTCTTAAAACAAGGTAAATCAAACGACAAAACGCAGAGTTACTGTCCCATCGCCGTCATTAGCACAATATACACTACTGAAAATGAAAATTGCTACACCACGAAGATGACGTGCAACAGACGCGAAATTTAACCGACAGAAAGAAGATGCAGTGGTATGCGAATGATCATCTTTTCAGAGCATTCACACAAGGTTGGTGGCGGAGGCGACACCTACAACGTGCTGACATGAGGAAAGTTTCCAACCGATTTCTCATACACAAACAGCAGCTTACCGGCGTTGCCTGGTGAAACGTTGTTGTGATGCCTCGTGTAAGGAGGAGAAATGCGTACCATCACGTTTCCGACTTTGATAAAGGTCGAATTGTAGCCTATCGCGATTGCGGTTTATCGTAACGCGACATTGCTGCTCGCGTTGGTCGAGATCCAATGACTGTTAGAAAAATATGGAGTCGATGGGTTCAGGAGGGTAATACGGAACGCCGTGCTGGATCCCAACGGCCTCATATCACTAGCACTCGAGATGACACGCATCTTATCCCTATGGATGTAGCGGATCGTGCAGCTACGTCTCGATCCCTGAGCCAGCAGATGGGGACGTTTGCAAGACAACAACCATGTACACGAACAGTTCGACGACGTTTGCAGCAGCGTGGACTATCAACTCGGAGACCATGGCTGCGGTTACGCTGCATCACAGACAGGAGCGCCTGCGATGGTGCACTCAACGACGTACCTGGGTGCACGAATGGCAAAACCTCATTTTTTTTCGGATGAATCCAGGTTCTGTTTACAGCATCATGATGGTCGCATCCGTGTTTGGCGACATCGTAGTGAACGCACATTGGAAGTGTGTATTCGTCATCGCCATACTGGCGTATCACCCGGCGTGATGGCATGGGGTGCCATTTGTTACACGTTCCGGTCACCTCTTGTTCGCATTGACGGTACTTTGAACAGTGGATGTTACATTTCAGATGTGTTACGACCCGTGGCTCTACCCCTCATTCGATCCCTGCGAAACCCTACATTTCAGCAGGAGAATGCACGACCGCATGTTGCAGGTCCTGTACGGGCCTTTCTGGATACAGAAAATGTTCGACTGCTGCCCTGGCCAGCACATTCTCCAGATCTCTCACCAATTGATAACGTCTGGTCAATGGTGGCCGAGCAACTGGCTCGTCACAATACGCCAGTCACTACTCTTGTTGAACTGTGGTATCGTGTTGAACGTGCATGGGCAGCTGTACCTGTACACACCATCCAAGCTCTGTTTGACTCAATGCCCAGGCGTATCAAGGCCGTTATTACGGCCAGAGGTGGTTGTTCTGGGTACTGATTTCTCAGGGTCTATGCACCCAAATCGTGTGAAAATGTAATCACATGTCAGTTGTAGTATAATATATTTGTCCAATGAATACCCGTTTATCATCTGCAATTCTTCTTGGTGCAGCAATTTTAATGGCCATTAGTTTATCAGGAGCCATGAAAAAGTCTCCGTTTGAAGGCGTTGCTGCAGCTTATACTCAACCCTGCGCGACACCAGTGAGGTTATATAAGCACCAACATGTAGGCAAGAGATTTGTGTGTCATTTGTACATTTCAGTGTGCGGGCGGTAAACGCGGAAACGTGAACAATGGGGAGGTTATTACCAAATGCCAGTTTCTTTCACTGATTACTTTTATTGAAGCAGGATTCTTAAACAAACAGAAGACCTCAACTGTGTTTACAGATAGCGTCCTGGTGTGCTGTGTGGAAGCAAGGGGGTAATATTTAGACATACGAGTCGTACTATATCTCAAAATTGGAAGCCTCATGAGAACTATGTTAAGCAAGAGAAGCTTCCAAGTTTTAATGAGCCCTCTAAAAATGGTTCAAATGGCTCTAAGCACTACTTTGAACTACTTAAACCTAACTAACCTAAGGACATCACACACATCCATGCCCGAGGAGGATTCGATCCTGCGACCGTAGCGGCAGCACGGCTCCAGACTGAAGCACCTAGAATCACTCGGCCAGGCATGTCGTCGACAGTTCCTGTCTCTCGATATCTCCTCCGTGTCCGAACAACATCGCTTTGGTTCACTCCGTGACGCCTGGACTCTTTGCTTGTTGAGAGCCCTTCCTGGAACAAAGTAACAATGCGGACGCGATCGGACCGCGGTATTGACCGTCTAGGCATGGTTGAACTATAGACAACAAGAGCCGTGTTCCTCCTTCCTGGTGGAATGACTGGAACTGATCGGCTGTCAGATCCCTTCGTCTAATAGGCGCTGCTCATGAGTGGTTGTTTGCATCTTTGGGCGGGTTTAGTGACATCTCTGAAGTCAGTGGGACTGTGTCTGTGGTACAATATCCACAGTCAACATCTATCTTCAGGGGCTCTGGGAACTGGGGTGATGCAAAACCTTTTTTGATGTGTGTATGATAATTAATGTATGTATTTGTTGATGAGGGCCATCTTAACGACAATTCTGTACCAATTCATGAATTTGACTAGTGTGGTTTAATTCCGGGGTTTGAAACAGGTGGCGCCGATGCGCGTTGTGGTCTTTAGTTGGTGGTTCTTGCTTGAGTGAGGACCGTAGGAGTCGGCGGAGACAAAAGTTGGACATAGAAAATACACGGAGATAGAAACTGAACTGCCGCGTGGACGTTTTAGTTGCCACACGGTTCGAGAGTGTTGTGTTTGCCTCGTGACTGCAGTCATTGACTTGGCGCGACTGATTGTGCATCGTGATAAACTTTTACTAATAGTACGGCGCTTTAACTGGGGAAATTTCACTGTACTGTTTCATCGGTATTTGGAATTTGATCTTACAACTGTGTTAGCTAAATGTATTGGAGACGTTGCCAGATAGTACTCATTTTACTTGCCCGTACTCGCTACAACTTTTGTTGCTCAACAGACACCGAATTATCGAACTTTTTATTCTGTCCTCGATATCAGTTGAGGTATTACATGTAATGCATATTACTTCGTCGACCTTCCCGTTTAGCTAAGCCAAGTTGCAACCCTCTGCCGCTACAGGGGCTCCGAATTGTAGCGTGTAAAATGGCGGTGTGTGACATAACTATGTTGGTGCGTGAGAAACAGCGTGTTTTAATCGAACCGCAGAAAACATGTCTCCAATTGAAATCCATCTCCTTCAGCATGACAATGCGAGACCATATACGAGCGTTGCGACGTCTGCAACAATCCGACATCTTGGGTTCGCCGTCATCGATCATCCTCCATACAGTCCAGACTTGGCCCCACCCGATTTTCTTCTGTTTCCGAAACTTAAACAACACCTTCGAGGACTTCACTTTGATAATGATGAAGCGGTGCAACCAGAGATGAATTTGTGGCTAAACTGGTCTCTCATTGGGAGAAATATTTTCTACGCCAAGGTGACTATGTCGAGAAACAAATATGTAGACGTGAAAAATAAAGATGTAGACTGTTACTAAAAATTGTTTTATTTCAGAGTTTTCAAATAAAAAATTTGGAGGCATTACTTTTCGTCATGCCCTCGTATTTGTGATTTTTACAGACAGTACAGTATTCCATTTTTAAAGCAAATTCGTCATTGTATTAACTACATTATTCATTCTGTTTCATTTTATTTAATATGTTTTATAATTTTTTTTATACGCATGATTGCCTGACTTCATGTGTGATCGGTGCTCGCCTACAAAGGTCTAACAACAGCAGGTGGTGTTACTAGAGCGTAGTGGCGTTCTCCCACCCCTCAGACACAGAGCCAAGGGGAGTGTCCACTCGCAACAAGGTGGCCGAAATAAAACTGGCCCGGTAAATATTTGTAAGACTGTCACGGAATTGAGGCTTCTTAATGAACAGGAGAACTGCCCATCACAGGTAATGCCGGAAACCGTGATTTCGATGCACCAGTCGGATGGTGTCACATTTGTGCAGGTGGTTTCTGAGTGAAGTGAAATCAGAAGTTTTGGATCTTCACTTTTTCGTTTCTTCGGATGAGGTCCGGTTCAGTCCGTCAGGGTGTGTGAACTCCCAAAACATGTGCCAATATGCATCAAAAGAGCCGTTCCATAATCTCAGGACTGTTGTTTGGTGCGCAATGTCTGATGTCCACATCGTAACATGATTCTTTCCCCGACCAGTTAATGCTAACCTTTATGACCATAGCTGTCTAAGCCATATGTGGATCAACTCTTAAAGAGTTTGGATATTTTCAGCAAGACGAAGTAACCTTGTCATGGTTGCATGACGCGTTGATGAGCAGAGGGCAATAAGCTTCGGAAGCGCAATCTCCTGGCCACCTCAATCGCCTCCTCTCTCTCCTTGTGACTTTTACCTATGGGGCAAATTGAAGGGTCGGGTGTACTCACTTGATCCCCGCTCACTGGAAGAGCTATAACAGAACAGTGACAACGCTATTGCTGCTAACACTTAGCCAGAGCAACTACGCATGTCTCACAGTTTGATAACATCTACATCTGCATCCATACTCCGCGAACCACCTTCTTGTGTGTGGCGGAGGGTACTTTGTGTACCACTGTCACTTCTTCCCTTTCCTGTTCCAATGCGAATAGTTCGCAGGAAGAATGGGGCTCGAAACTTTCTCATTTTATCTTCGTTGTCTTTTCACGAGATATACATAGAAGGAAGCAATAGCCGATATATCTATTGATTCTTCTACGAATGTACGCTCTCGGAACTGTAATATTAAACTACACCGTGATGCAGAACGCGACTGTTGCAGCGTCTGCCACCGGTGCTGTTTGATCATGTCAGTGACGCTTTGGTGATTAATAAATGAACTTGTAACGAAAAGCGCTACTGTTCTTTGAGTCTCCTCTATTTCATCTGTCAGTCCTATCCGGTTCCAATCTCATACTAACTAGCAATATTCAAGTATTAGTCGAACGAGGGTTTTGTAAGTTACCTCCTTCGCTGGTGGACGTTTCACGAGGATTCGTCCAATGAATCTCAGTCTGGCATCTGCCTTTCCTAAGATGAGTTTTATGTGGTCATTCCAGTTTAAATCGCTCCTTACACATGTTGTTGTTGTTGTTGCGGTCTTCAGTCCCGAGACTGGTTTGATGCAACTCTCCATGCTACTCTATCCTGTGCAAGCTTCTTCATCTCCCAGTACTTACTGTATCCTACATCCTTCTGAATCTGCTTAGTGTATTCATCTCTTGGTCTCCCTCTACGATTTTTACCCTCCACGCTGCCCTCCAATACTAAATTGGTGATCCCTTGATGCCTCAACACATGTCCTACCAACCGATCCCTTCTTCTAGTCAAGTTGTGCCACAAACTTCTCTTCTCCTCAATCCTATTCAATACTTCCTCATTAGTTATGTGATCTACCCATCTAATCTTCAGCATTCTTCTGTGGCACCACATTTCAAAAGCTTCTATTCTCTTCTTGTCCAAACTATTTATCGTCCATGTTTCACTTCCATAGATGGCTACACTCCATACAAATACTTTCAGAAATGACTTCCTGACACTTAAATCTATACTCGATGTTAACAAATTTCTCTTCTTCAGGAACGCTTTCATTGCCATTGCCAGTCTACATTTTATATCCTCTCTACTTCTACCATCAACAGTTATTTTGGTCCCCAAATAGCAAAACTCCTTTACTACTTTAAGTGTCTCATTTCCTAATCTAATTCCCTCAGCATCACCCGACTTAATTCGACTACACTCCATTATCCTCGTTTTGCTTTTGTTGATGTTCATCTTATATCCTACTTTCAAGACACTGTCCATTCCGTTCAACTGCTCTTCCAAGTTCTTTGCTGTCTCTGACAGAATTATAATGTCATCGGGAACCTCAAAGTTTTTATTTCTTCTCCATGGATTTTAATACCTACTCCGAATTTTTCTTTTGTTTCCTTTACTGCTTGTTGAGTATACAGATTGAATAACATCGGGGAGAAGCTACAACCCTGTCTCTCTCCCTTCTCAACCACTGCTTCCCTTTATGTCCCCTTACACGTACGCATAGATATTTCATGGAACAAAATCGAGCACGGCACTACATCGACGTCAAGGGTAGCCATTTGCTGCATCTTCTGTAATGATAATTAACAACATCAGTCCCACGCCATTCTTATCGTAAAAATTTTCCGGGCCAGTTCTAATTGGACCATCCTGCATAATATAATAAATGTGACTAGTTACAGCTTTTTGTATCTTCAAGTGATTCGTAATGGTCACGGTGAGGCCTAACCTCAAATGTTTCCATTTATTTAATCAAACTTCAGAAAATCTAAATGCTGATAGTCGGACGGGATTTTGACGCCTGTTCTTGCCGAATGCTCGTCCATTGCTTCACAGTGCCACCTCGCCCTGTTTTTTTGAAATCGAAAATTTAAAATCGAGATGGTGTAGGTAGTGCAACACACAAATGTATAGCCCACACAGATTATTTGAGAGGACGAAGCAAGATAAAGAGTCCTTAATGGTACTGAGTGATGTTCGCTTCTGCAGGTGTGGAAAAGAAGAGTGTCTCTTGTCAGGATGCGCAATATGAAGGCGGAGAAGTGGCGTGGTTCCCGGCGCCGCAGGCGGTCCAGACGGGGCGGTGATCTCGGTCACATTTCGACCCGACAGCCTCTCGTTCTCCACTGCCAGACTGCGTGTCGGGGCGGGCGGGTTGCCACGCAACTAGCTGAGCAACCATCACACCACAGTCACGTACTGTACTTGCTACTACTGGGTGATCGAAAACTCGCACACATCAAAAGTTATCAACGGTATTATATAGAGGCTGTAACGGCTATAAGTGCAGCTATGGTACCTTAATACTAGACAGACATCAGTACGTTGGTTATTTTTTCTCTGCGCCGAACAATCTTTCCACCTGCCGCTGTGACCGAGCGGCTCTAGGCGCTTCAGTCCGAAACTGCGCTGCTGCTACGGTCGCAGGCTCGCAACCTGCCTCGGGCATGGATGTGTGTGATGTCCTTAGGTTAGTTAGGTTTAAGTTGTTCTAAGTCTACGGGAGCGATGATGGTTCAAATGGCTCTGAGCACTATGGGACTTAACTTCTGAGGTCATCAATCCCCTAGAACTTAGAACAACTTAAACTTAACTAACCTAAGGACATCACACACATCCATGCTCGAGGCAGGATTCGAACCTGCGACCGTAGCGGTCGCGCGGTTCCAGACTGTAGCGCCTAGAAGCGCTCGGCCACTCCGGCGAGCACGGACTGGTGACCTCAGATGTTAAGTCCCATAGTGCTTAGAGCCATTTGAACCACTTTGAACAATCTTTCCACAAAGCACATCACAAACCTTACGACCTGGTGTTTTCTACACACTCGTAACTGTACCACGTTGCGGTCTATGCCTGTTAGTATCGACTAACCGTTTTGCTTCCACACTTAAACACCTGACGTGCTGCCCAGGGAAAAATAAGCATTATTAGCTTGTTCTTGCCACTTGTACTTTGATGTACTACCCAACCTAAAAACTTACGACTTGTAATAGCTATAATCATCAATCTGCAAGCGACGTAAATACTGATGTAATGTTGTTCAGTGCGCCGTTCTCAGTCACCTGCACTTATATCCTTTACCCCGTATATGGGGTGGCGGTTTTAATCTGGAACAACTACATATCGGAAAAAATACGCATCGTACGAGAAAAATGTTCCAGATGAAAAGCTTATATTTTCAACTGGCACATCTGTTTGTGCTAATACTGGCCACACCGTAAGACCCCACCCCCGCTTTCTGCCAAATGTTTCAGATGAAAAGCTTATATTTTCAACGGGCTCATCTGTCTGTGCTAATACTGGCCACACCTTAAGACCCCACCCCCGCTTTCTGCCAGTGGGGTTCGCCTTCTTATTTACAAATCGGAACTCCCATTTTTATTGCAGATTCGGATTCTACTACAAGAAATACCAAAGGTTTATCAAAAACGCCTCTTCCTTTCGTGGTATATGGCACAGTATTGACAAAATTCAGTTTTTCCTATTTTTAGAATTAAGAACCGACTAATCTGATTCTACTTTATATTTTCGATAAAAATGTAAACTTTTGTTTTTAACTGTTGATGTTATTGTTAAAATTTAATTTAGTTTCGCAAGTTTGAATTACCAGTGAATCTTTGACGTTTAGATGATTAAAAATCTGGCATGTAAGCCTCACGTAATGTAATACAGTTTTCTGTACCCTTCGGGGTTGATTTTGGTGAGTCCCCACACCATAAGTATGCTTGATTTCGGTGAGCCCTCTCGAATCTCACAGTCAGCGTGACTCCTTTCGGTTTGTTCTTCCCTCCAACCGCCGCGCTGATTGTTTCCGATAAACCCTAGAGGTGAAGCTTCCTGGCAGATTAAAACTGTGTGCCGGACCGAGACTCGAACTCGGGACCTTTGCCTTTCGCGGGCAAGTGCTCTACCAACTGAGATACCCAAGTACGACGGGGCGTGAGTCGTGCTTGGGTAGCTCAGTTGGTAGAGCACTTGCCAGCGAAAGGCTAAGGTTCCTAGTTCGAGTCTCGATACAGCACAAAGTTTTAATCTACCAGGAAGTTTCATATGAGCGCACACTCCGCTGTAGAGTGAAAGTTTCATTCTAGAAACATCCCTCAGGCTGTGGCTAAGCCATGTCTCCGCAATATCCTTTCTGCCAGGAGTGCTAGTTGTGCAAGGTTCGCAGGAGAGCTTCTATGAAGTTTGGAAGGTAGGAGACGACGTACTGGCGGAATTAAAGCTGTGAGGACGGGGCGTGAGTCGTGCTTGGGTAACTCAGATGGTAGAGCACTTGCCCGCGAAAGGCAAAGGTCCCGAGTTCGAGTCTCGGTACGGCACGCAGTTTTAATCTGCCAGGAAGTTTCATATCAGCGCACACTCCGCTGTAGAGTGAAAGTTTCATTCTATAAACCCTAGGTGTTTTTGGCGTAGAATCCGAATTTGCTATGAAAAAAGCTGTTCCCAACTGAAAATAAAAATTTGTCCCCGCATGGGGGGAGCAGGGAGGGTTTAGACACACAGACAGATGCCACCCTTAATTTTTCATCTGGAACATGTTTTTTCGTATGAGTATTATTCGAGATATTTGGTTGTTCCAAGTTGAAACAGACACCCTCTGTTGTGTGCGTGTTTCGTTTCAGAACCTCACATATATTGTTCATATAATGCTCAAAATAGTTGCCCTGTTCTGTAAGGCATGACCAACTCCTTTCACCACGTTTGAGAACACTTTTCTGAAACGTGGGCACTGATGTTCTTAATCCCTGTTCTTACGTTAATTTTTAGTTTTGCCAATGTGTATAGCCTGTTTCATAGACCCTGCTAGTAGGTAGCCGCACAGGAAGACGCCTGGAGATGTCAAATCAGTAGAACGTGGGGGCCATATTCCTTTAATCTGTTTCCATCACCATAAAAATCGCTTGAGAAATGAATTCTTTCACTTGATTTGCGACATGTGGCACCGCCCTGGTGCAACCAACAGCGACATTCATCAGCCCCAAGGAGACAGCAGTGTTCAGAACAGCTTCAAAGGAAACAGGGCACACTAATCGAAGACGCGATACGGCACTCCTCGCTCCCGTTTTCTGGGAGTGTAAGGTGTTACCCTGAACGACATGTTGATTTTCGGTTGACTGAATTCTTGTGTTTTGACTATTTGCGTAGCTACTAGGGCGAGACCACGCCTCATCGGAGAGGAAAACACGGCTCATTCTGCTATTCGATTGATGTCAACAAATGACCGAAACCATGTACAGTTTCACTAACCACATTTTTTTCTTTATCCGGCGCCTTAAATTCCTGCTCTCTATGAACATGATGCGCACGACATCTGAACTTCTGCATCGTTTTCTATACAATATCATACGAAATCTAAGACTGACAGATAGTTCTCAAAATTTTTGAAGTTGAGCACAGCATCAAGTCCCTCACCTGAGCCAGTTTAGCGTCCATCAAAATGGCCAGTTCCTTCCGTTGTCTTCATATTCGTGAGTGATCCTCATTCCCTAGAACGTTTGATTAATCTTGTTATTGTTGTATTGTTCGGTACTGCGGTATCTGCATACTTTCCGCAAAATGCGTCCACAACACGTGCATACAAACGACTGACAAAATACGGTTCAGTAATGAAAACTCATAGCTCCATTGCAAACGACATGTTTATCAAACAATGAACCGCGCAGTACTACAGACGTCATGTAACCTGCACCCGTTACATTGGAGTCTTCATTTGTTGCCGGGAACACCTGTGGTGCTATCTGGCAGTGGCTGATGGAACGAAAGCAATACAACTCCTGTTTGCAGACATTTATTTTCACGTGCGTGACTTTTTGATCGCACTGTATATCTGTAGGTCTTGCATGCGCGCAGTCACACAACTATTCGATCTGCATCAGGCTCATATTAACTCACGCCACGTTATAGATTTACCATCAGGTTCATTTCTGTGATGACAATATTGGGTTTTACAACTGAAGTAGTGCTGTCAAGTTCATACTCCGTAATGTGCTGAAATTTTATAGCGTCCCTTCTTTTTCCACCAGCAGACGATGCTTTAGAAGATCCTCCGTCAGTACCACTTAGCGCTAATCCAAATTTCTCTAACTTGTCTTCGTGATAATTACACGAATTTAAGTGGGACGGATTATAATATGTTTCTCAGCTCCTTTTTGGCATGACTGCTTTCGTAATCATAGTAGGACGTCAGAAACACGTTAAATCATGCATACGCCTTTTTGTGGCTTCTAACACTGTAATTTATTGAGAATTTCTACGATACTCATTTCCTCAACATATGAAGCAGTTGTTTTTCTAATTTTATTTGTGTCATTCGTTAACTCATCATGACAAAGGTCCCTAGACATCTACGGTTATTTCTATTCCATGCAAGTCACTTTATAGTGTGCGACGGCGACATCTTAACAATACCTACGAATCGATCTCGTGACGTTCTTGTAAGCGATTTCCTTCGAGAATGAAGAATGTGAACCTTATCTTGAGCACTCGGCATCCTGACTCTGAATCGGTAGAATTCTTCGACTGCAAGTCTTTAATGTTTTGTGTCTGGTAACTGGCAATCTCAGCGATCAAATATGTATGAACTGAAATTGCAGTAGCCGTTGTTGAATATTAATATTCCCCTTTGCCATGTACTTAAAGTAGTACCTGTTTGGCTCTGAGCACTATGGGACTTAATATCTAAGGACATCAAGTCCCCTAGAACTTAGAGCTAATTAAACCTAACTAACCAGGGACCTCACACACATCCATGCGCGAGGCACGATTCGAACCTGCGACCGTAGCAGTCGTGCGGTTCCGGACTGAAGCGCCTAGAACCGCTCGGCTACCACGGCCGGTAGTACCTGTTTCAGATACCACTTAAAATCAGAGGACTGTCTGCAATATGATTCCACATGGACTCGCACAAGAACTAGCTCACTCGCACATAAAAACGAAGCAATTGCATTTCGAGTCTCTTTCAAAAACTGAATTACTCCTCATGTGAACATGGACTTCACGATTATGGGAAACTCAGGAAAACTATATCTTGTATGCGACAATAATGTCTAAATATTTATTCATATTTTGTCGGCATATCTTGGTACATCCGGAAGTGTCGTTAGTTCTCTCGCTTTAGAGCGCTTGTCGCGCGTACAGGCAAGTGCGGCGCCACAGCGGTTCTCTTCCGAGGCGCACACGTCTGCGCTTGAATGAGATGTTAGTTTATGCTGCGTGCCACTGGGAAGACACACAAACTGTTCGCGTCTAACACACTGCGTGCAGCTGACATCACGGCGCCAGAACCAAATAAACTCATGGCCGCGGTTACTAGTCTTCCTGCGTGACGGTAGTAACGAATTAAAAGTCCATCATTGGCTTCGTATCATCGCAACTTGCGTACGTCATAGCGGATACGGCCTCTAACCCATCCTCTCTCCGTTTCATTCTGTCGCGTCACCTGCCTTCTTTTCAAAAAAAAAAAAAAATAGTGTGAGCTGAAATGGCTTGCGTACCATTAGCTTGCTGAATTATACGAGTTTGTGCTGAAAAGTAAGGCCACCGATTTTTTTAATGTAAAAGCTCTTAAAGCAAAAAAACATTATTGACGTCCTACATCATTATTCTGTATATCTACATACTTCGTGCCCTCTGCCACTGGAGAACATCGAACTGTGTAACATGGCGGTAAGTAAGGTAACTATGTTGATGCGTGGGAAACAGGATGCTGTAATCGAGTTGCGGATTCGAGAAGTTCGTCCACGCGTGGAGCGCCCTCTCCTTCATCATGACAATGCAAATCCACACACGAGCGCTGCGACATCTACAACAATCCGACATCTTTGATTCACTGTCATAGATTATCCTCCCGACTTGGCCCCGTCCACTTGTCATCTGTTTCTAAAGCTTCAAGAACACCTTCGAGGACTTCACTTTTATGATGATGCGCTGCAAGCAGAGGTGCAATTGAGTCAAACATTCTACGGTGACGATATCAACAAACTGGTCTCTTGTTAGGAGATATGTGTTCGTCGACAGGGTGACTATGCTGAGAAATAAATACTCAGACATGAAGAATAAGGATGTAGAATGTTAATAAAAATTGTTTTATTTCAAAAGCTTTAAGAGTTTCCACATAAAAAATTTCTAAACCATTACTTCTCAGCACGCCCTCGTACCTTTTCAACACCTTTTCATGAAGTGCTGTCGTCTTAGAAAAGCTTGACGGGATGTGCATATGCTCAGAATGTGATTGGACTATTTCCTGTGAACATTGTTTGTAAATTTTTTCTTTGTTTGAAGTACTTCATCGATCAATGTGTGTTGGTGAGTAACTCAAGGAGCCGGTTTATCTCAGTATAATTGATTACTTTTCCTCTGCGAGGTATTACCGTGGAATAAAATTTTCGAAAGAACAACATTATTGCGCTTGCATCTATTGGACAGTTCCCGCTCTTACGCTGGTCGCTGAACGCTTAGGTGCTAGGCACGCCTGCATAACAATTGCTTCTTGACAGCTGCGAAAGAGCCGAAATTGGCCATTAGCACAACAAATAGCATTTGCAGTCCTTTTAGAGATATTTGGTTGGAATTTCTGTTATAGGAAGATCTCGTCTTTTCTATTTTGCCCAACTTTCAGATCTATCTCTTGAGATTAAATATATCCAATTTCGTAACGATACCTACCGTCTTGAGTCGATAGCTCACTGTATAATAGCGAGAAATACTACTACATGACTACATTGTCTCAAGTAGTGAACTTTCTTACACAGTGATTCTTGAAACTGTAATAAGAGCATTTGGTATAACTAACCGCCCCCCCCCCCTTTCGTGGCTTAGATCGCTAACACACACATGTGCAGTAGCACTCTGCCTCTGCTCGGAAGTCACTAGCTGGAATCCTGACAAGGGAAGAAAATTTCGTCGCTAGTATTTGGCCGACATGGGGGGGACAGGAGGAGGCGTACAGTTTCTGATCATTAAAGCGTCTGCTGTTAAATTCCGTACCTCTCTGTAACGTCCATCTAATGGAGATGTTATCCCCGGCGGAACTCTTCGTGGTATTTGAGATGTGTAGGCTATCTGCTGGCACAGGCTCCCTTCCGAACAAACGTAACAACACAAATACAGCACTACAAACACTTATCAGTGCCCATCCACACGACACAAACTTGTCATTTCATAACAGGTCGGAGGAAGACAACGGCGAAACCAACTCCTCTAGGACCTTTCCCAAGACGACAATCAGGGATTCCCTTATCTGCATCTAAAGCTTATTTCCTCAGTACAGGACTGACGTGACTTGCCATAAGTAACTGGGATGTCGCGACATTTAAAGTTCTCTAATATTTGCTGGTACTTTCAGACAGACAGAAGCCAAACAGTGAATACGTGCGGACTGCTTGTATCGGTCCAGTCTGTCTCGTAATTAATGTCTGTCGATTACCCTGTATATCGTAGGCGTGTGAGTATCAATAAAAACATTCGTTTTTGAACAAAGATAAACTTTCCACGCAGCCCTTCATCCCTTCAAAAACTAAAGAAGAAAAACTGTCCTCCAAGGGGCTGAAAAACATTGTCTACCTACTGCATATGGAACATGTACGTGTAACATGTTTCTTCATATTCAGTCATGTTTTCGCCGCCTGTCTCAGGAAATAAACATAACCAAAGAATCATATCGCGATATGTCTACTCTGTAAATTATAACAATGCACAGTTGTGTGTTGTCAAACGCAGCGGCGTTCAACCCAGTTCAAATCCCCGTTCGGCCAACCAGATTTTCGTTTCTCTTGATTTTTTCCAAATCGCTCAAGCAAATGCTGGGATGGTTCCTTTGAAAAGGGACGACTGACTTTCTTTGCCAAACCGAGCCTCTGCTCCGTCTCTAGCGAACTCGTCGCCTACGGGACGTTTAATCCTAATTCTCCTTCCTTTAAACGACGAGTTATCAAATCGATAGATTGGTTCAATACGACGATTTACTTCATCGCAAGATGCGAACTGCGCCTTTATGGGCTACCTTCCGGAAGTATAGTTCTATACATATTGCATACTAAAATAAAGTGTGGTTATCAAACAAAGTTCATAATCTCGTGGAGTATTTGTGCTTTTAATAATGCAGCTATTCGATGTCTTCCAATTCGTATCTTTATCGTTAATATAGGTACTGGATTGGCTGTCAAAGGTTGGTAGATGACTCTAGTTCCTGAGTCCGTCGTCATCTGAATTTGATCAATCGTCGTACTCCATTTTATCTTTCCACTTCAGAAGTGCTTTTAGATTTCTATTGCATCGCTTTTCTCTCCTTACGATTTTATTGCAATATCATCGTTTTTTATTGTGCTCTGCAACTTTATTTCAATACAAATAACTTGCACGATCGTCAGTTCCCACATATTGGCATTAATGATGCAGCAATACAAGTCACAAGACGTTGTCTAAATGAAAGAAAACGCGAAGAAGAAGACTCTGAAACAACCTGACGCTGAAGACGTTTGGCAACACTGAGTACCCGTCGCGCCGCCAGACGTATTAGATAACAGACGTAATGGCAATACTAAACCTCAGCAGATGATAACCACAGCGACCGAGCAACGCCTGTCATCTGCATCGTCATCAGTCGAATAGTTGCATTGTTTAGGATTGTGCCATCAGTAATGTATGAATGGAAGGAGGGTCATACAATATGTTCTCACCTGACACGTATCCTACGCCAACCACGAAAAATTTATTGCCTTATTTTTTGACAAAGTATCCTTTGAGTGCCAACCATTTTCATCATCGAATAATTTCAGTAATATTATTGTTTTTCTGTAAGCTACCACCCATTACTACGCACAGCAGAGCAATCAATACATGGCCTTACATTTTTGTTTCATCCTCATTAACGTCATGTGTTTATTTATTACACCGCTTGAGAAGAAAGTGAAGCGCCCAGAAGAGGAGAAGGAAAACAAATGAAACTTCATGGGTTGAGAGGGTATGCGAAGTTACACTACTGGCCATTAAGATTGCTACACCAAGAAGTAATGCAGATGATAAACGGGTATTCATTGGGCAAATACATTATACTAGAACTGACATGTGATTACATTTTCACGCAGTTTGGGCGCATAGATCATGAGAAATCAGTATCCAGAACAACCACCTCTGGCCGTAAAAACGGCCTTGATACGCCTGGGCATTGAATCAAACAGAGCTTGGATGGCGTGTACAGGTACAGCTGCCAGTGCAGCTTCAACACGGTACCACAGTTCATCAAGAGTAGTGACTGACGTATTGTGACGAGCCAGTTGCTCGGCCACCATTGACCAGACGTTTTCAATTGGTGAGAGATCTGGAGAATGTGCTGGCCAGGGCAGCAGTCGATCATTTTCTGTGTCCAGAAAGGACCGTACAGGACCTGCAACATACGGTCCTGCATTATCCTGCTGAAATCTAGGGTTTCGCAGGGATCGAATGAGGGGTAGAGGTTATTGTCTTGGAAACGTCCCCATCTGTTGACTCAGGGATCGAGACGTGGCTGCACGATCCGTTACAGCCATGCGGATAAGATGCCTGTCATCTCGACTGCTAGCGATACGAGGCCGTTGGGATCCAGCACGGCGTTCCATATTACCCTCCTGAAGCCGCCGATTCCATATTCTGCTAACAGTCATTGGATCACGACCAACTCGAGCAGCAATGTCGCGATACGATAACCCACAATCGCGATAGGCTACGATCCGACCTTTATCAAAGTCGGAAACGAGATGGTACGCATTTCTCCTCCTTACAGTAGGCATCAAAACAACGTTTCACCAGGTAACGCCGGTCACTTGCTGTTTGTGTATGAGAAATCGGTTGGAAACTTTCCTCATGTCAGCACATTGTAAGTGTCGCCACCGGCGCCAAGCTTGTGTGAATGCTCTGAAAAGCTAATCATTTGCATATCACAGCATCTTCTTCCTGACGGTTAAATTTCGCGTCCGTAGCACGTCATCGTGGTGTAGCAATTTTAATGGCCAGTAGCGTATTTCACTCACTGCAACATCGAGTCGAATTAATCTGTCAGTGTGAACCCACTTATCAATACGACGGTACCCCCCTCTCTGACGTGGACGCATGCGCTAATTCGGATGGGAACGGTGTCTTAAATCCGTTGTATGCTCTCCTGAGGCAAGCTGGCCAACAGCTGTTGTAACTGGTCCTTGATATCCTCGACAATTGAACTGGAGCTTGCTGGCCGTGGGAGTACCTCAACATCACGCAAATAGCTCATAGACACGTGCCATTTGTGGACGAGCGCTGTCCTGTTGGAAAATGGCACCACGATACGGTCGTCAGAAAGGTAACACCTGAGGACGCGGGATGGCCGTGATGTACCGTTGTGGCATCAGTTCCCTCAAACATTAGTAACCGTGACCTGGAGTCATACCCGATGTTTTCCGACGCGATGGCGCCACGAGTAACAGCGTTGTGTCTCTCCAAAACACTAAAAGTAAGGAATTTGTTCCCAGGTGCCAACATACTCACAGACGGTCGTCCAGGGTAGACGAAAGCCTCGATTCATCGTTGAACACAATGCGACAGCATTCATCAGTAGTTCATGCTTCACTGTCAGGGACCTGTCGAAGCGCAGCCGTATGTGTTGCGGCGTTAAGGGCAGGACGGCAATCCCTTAGTCCTGTTGCTGATTGCTCTGACCACTGTGCGGAATGACATAGATTTTTGCAGGGAATCTGTTACTTTTTCTTGGATCGTGCAGATGGCAATTGGTTACGATGGGCTTGGTGCTCCATACGGCGATCTTCCCTTGTGATGATCAGACGTGATCGACTGGAACCTTGAAGACGAGTATGGCTAGTGTCAACTTCCTATGCAGTCCAAAATCGGGTCCATAATGAAATGATAGTATTGCATTGATGGCCGGGAGTCCCCCACTTGGAGAACTCCGGCCGCCGAGTTGCAAGTCTTTTCAGTTGACGCCACACTGGGCGACTTGTGTGTCGATGATGATGAGAACAACAGAACACGCAGTCCCCAACCATAGAAAATCTCCGATACGGCCGGAAACCTAACCCGGGCCCGCTGCGTGGCAATCAGACGCGCTGACCAGTCGGTCACAGCTGTCACAATCGAAAGCCCCACAAAACTGGCCGTTGCACAATTCAGCCAGCCGACTAAATGGAGACCCACAATGAGGCCCGTTTCAAACTCCGTGAGGTGCTGATAACGCTGTCTGAAGAGAGTAAGCAACATCTTCGTGCCCTTGACAGTGATCACTCAACATCTAACGCTGTTCGCGTCCCTTATATACCATACCAGGGATGGTAACAACATTAACCACGAAAAACACTTATGCACTCTGACGGCCGTTCTACCTGTTACGGAGAATTTCATCTCTAATCGTTTACGTTCCTTCCGATGGTGTGTAAGTGTATGGAATTGCATTGACATTCGACCATGGCTTCTGGGTGCGTCACTTATTTTATCAGGCATTGTATACATTACAATTTAGTAACTGTGCACATTTCGATAATTACTTTTTTGTATGGTTCAGCTCAAAACATGGAAACGCACAGTGCAAAGCAGCATAAAATCCAACAATAACGCGGTGTCTTTCTCATTGTTCGACTGTCGATCACTGCAGAGCCGCAACAAACAAAACAAAACGCGTAAGATATATTCCTAACACATTTTTTGCTGTTGGCACATTTGAGGGGTTCCATCTAGAAGCCGACAAAACGATACACGCTACTCTGTGCCAAGGAGAGAATGGTCTTATGGAACTGTCGCTCAAAATGGTTCAAATGGCTCTGAGCACTATGGGACTTAACTTCTGAGGTCATCAGTCCCCTAGAACTTAGAACTACGTAAACCTAACTAACCTAAGGACATCACACACATTCATGCCCGAGGCAGGATTCGAACCTGCGACCGTAGCGGTCGCGCTGTTCCAGACTTTAGCGCCCAGAACCGCTCGGCCACACTGGTCGGCAATTGACGCTCAACAGAGGTCGATGCGAATTCCCTTATGATTTCCTTTCCTGCGCCTGAGCCCTTTCCCATTTTAGTTCCCTCAGATCCTTTCGCTTCTTCTTTTTCTTCCTGTTCTTATAATACACCAACCTACCTGGCCCTCCCTCTCCCCCTTTTGCCCTGGGTACGTGTCCCCTCTCGCCATACCATAGTTGCCTCTACCGGAAACCGTATGTCAAAACGCTCCATTACTCCATTTTATAATATTCTTTAAGTCTTACAAAAAACTAAAAACAGCAACGAGCCACTGTTAACAATGCTGCTTATTAAGTACAAATAGCGCCGTTACCAGTTTCGAAGCGAATGGTTCATTGTTAGACGGCTGCTCGCATTTAAATTCACGTTTGACTTACGCCGTACGTGTGATGTTGGTAAAATATCCTTGTGGTGATTTATGTTTTTACTTTTTCGTACAAATTAAACTGTATTTTCAGACAGTCAGTCTCACCATGTCAATTTTAGAGAAGACAGCATCACATTAAACACTTAAATTTCCTGAGTTTCTCCTGGCGTATACAATTTTAAAGCAGCCAGGTAATATTTACAGCGACCGCCGATATTTCGGCTGGAGTACACCCCGCCATTTTCACGACACAGACTGCAACGTAAAGGCGATGTACACGCAAATCTAAAACCTCGATTCTTGGATGGCCGGGAGTCCCCCACTTGGAGGACTCCGGCCGCCGAGTTGCAAGTCTTTTCAGTTCACGCCACACTGGGCGACTTGTGTGTCGATGATGATGAGAACAACAGAACACGCAGTCCCCAATCATAGAAAATCTCCGATAGGCCGGAAACCTAACCCGGGCCCGCTGCGTGGCAACCTCACACACACACACACACACACACACACACACACACACACACTGAACACTAGTGCCACAAAAGATGACCCAAGTCAGAGGTATCGATAGTGAAAGGCTACGAACTAGCAAGTGAGGTAACATTGGGTCTGTCCCTCTGTTTTTTGAAAAGGGAGGGAGCAGGATTCCAAGCAGAGTTTAAACAAAAACCTCCATCCCCGTTTACAAGGTTGCTCGCTAATTTAATCTCAATAGCCTCCTTAATAACACTGTCCCAGTAACTGGACGTATGTGGTATTGTTATATAACATACGGTGATCAGTATCCAAACAATATATGGCAATAGCAGATCTACTTGCCTGCTATAATCGTGTGTACCGTCCACGGTCCTGATAGTCTGACCAATATATGCCATGCCACAGTTACAAGGAATGCGGTACATACCCCTCTTAGGCAAACCAAGATCGTCCTTAACAGAACCCGAAAGTACTCAAATTTTAGATGGAGGTCGGAAAACACATTTCACATCTTATTTCCATAAAATACGACCGGTCTCGTCGGAAGTGCTTTCTACCTAACGCAAAAAGCCAGTAGACTTAGTTTCAATGGTTCAAATGGCTCTGAGCACTATGGGACTTAACATCTCTGGTCATCAGTCCCCTAGAACTTAGAACTACTTAAACCTAACTAACCTAAGGACATCACACTCATCCATGCCCGAGGCAGGATTCGAACCTGCGACCATAGCAGTCGCGCGGTTCCGGACTGAGCGCCTGAACCGCTAGACCACCGCGGCCGGCTAGACTTGGGTGTCGACTCAGTATTTTCATGAATCATCCGGTGCACAGTTGGTCGATAGCGCAACGCACTTTCAATCTGTCTTTCACTACAACCATTATGACGAAACGTAGCTTCAAGATGGGACAGCTCAGCTGGCAAAGTCTCGGTGTCGGGAATGGCATGTCCCCTGTGTACCAATTTACGAAGTACCCCTCCAGGCTGAGCCGGATGGTGACAACTATTAGCCTGTAAATTCACGTCGGTGTGAGTACGTTTCCTGTAAAGTGCATGTCCCAATGATCCATCAACCTTCCTCCTAACGAAAACGTCAAGAAAGGGAAGGCAGCCATCCTCTTCCACCTCCATCGTAAAATGAATGTCCGGATGGATCGAGTTCAGATGTTCTAAAAAGGCATTCAAATTCTCCCTATCATGAGGCCAAACAATAAAAGTATCATCAACATATCTGAAGAAACAGGCGGTTTCAAAGGCGCTGACTTCAATGCCCGTTCCTCGAAGTCTTCCTTAAACAGGACCGTGGAGGACCAATGTACTGGAGCATAAACGCACGCACGATTATAGCAGCCAAGTAGATCTGCTATTGCCAAACATTGTTTGGATACTGGTCACCCTATGTTATATACTAATACCGAGATATTGCACGTCCAGCTATTGGGACAGTGTTATTAAAGAGACTGTTGAGATTAAATTAGCTAGCAACCTTGTAAACAGAGTCAATGTTACCCTACCTGCTAGTTTGTAGTCTTTCACTATCGATACCTCTGACTTTGGTCATCTTTGGTGGCACTAGTGTTCAGTGTGTGTGTGTGTGTGTGTGTGTGTGTGTGTGTGTGTGTTATCTCTCCTGAATCACTCCAAGAAACGAGGTTTTAATTTCGCGTGTACATCGCCTTTCGGTTGCAGTTTGTGTCTCGAAAATGGCGAGGTGTACTACCGCCGAAATATCGGCGGTCGCTGTAAATATTACCTAGCTGAATTCCCGTAAGTTGTTTCAACACTTAAATTTCGTTTCAAAGGCCTGCAAGCACATATTGGTTGAATACTAATCAGAAACAAGGCTCCGATGTATATCAGGACAAAGAATGGCCGTTAACTAAAGACTGTTGAAGTTCGAAACACAGCATCACACAATCTAACAAGCAGTTATAGGCAAGGAAAAAAACCTTTGAGAAAAGAGGATCGTTAGCCTCTGGTCCTATCTACGTGCTTTTCGACACGTAACGTTCCTTACGCCATCCTTATCTAGGTTTCGTTCCGTAACTACAGCGATATCGTGATTACATTATCTTACCAATTCGTCGTGAACTTCAGAACATCATCAATATTCTTAACTACGTACAGCTTAGAGTTCCGCTGGTTGTGTGTTCCTCTCTTGTGTAACACACCATTTTTATATGGTCTTTGCTAAACATGCGATGCGATTCGACCTGCATTCTCAGAATCCGTTGTGTAACACCCGTTAACAAAAGCTAACCGCCTTGGAGCGTCACGAACATAGCGCCAGCTTGCACGACAGGAGAGTGAGTCAGACCTGGATCAAATTCCCTCGCCGAATTACTGACACTTCGTCTCGGGCATCTGCCAGCCAGCGCGTGACTTCCAGTCTGTTTCCCACACCCACTTTACTCGAACTGTTGTTTCATTTCCGCCTCCGAAATACGTCACACCAACAGTTTAAATTCTATAACACTCCCGACTGGGCTGACGCAGCCATTCAGGTACTGGCCTAGCACCCTAAAGGAAAGTTATTTTTAAATAGCTCACTGTGGATGCTTTTACCCATCTTCCTCCAACCGAGCAATTATTCCATCTGTAATTACCTTTACGCCAATGAAAAGTAACCATGTGCAGTGAGGTCTTGTTCTCAATGGAGAGAAGTCTTCCGAAGTAAGAGTGATTTCAGGTGTGCCACAGGGAACTGTCGTAGGACCGTTGCTATTCATATACAGGGTGTCCCAGCTATCTTGTCCACCCAAAATATCTCTGGAACAACAACAGCTATTGGAAAACGACTTTCGCCGGTATCAATGTAGGGCTGGGGCCCATGAATGTATATATTTGGAAACATTCTAAAACGAAAGCATATGTGTTTTTTAACACAAACAAGACCTCCTGTATTTTTTCTTCAGCAGTCCATAGCATGACAAAGCACATACACAATGGCGTTGATTGCATCGCAATATTCCCATTACATCCCGAGATATTGAGACGCGAAGTTGACGCTTGAAACACCCGACATGTGCTGCTAGTGCACGTCCTGAGGCTCAGGCGTGAACCCCATGCTGCCCGTAATCGCGATGACCGTATTACTCGTTTCGGACCTCTTGATAAGTATGGGGGTGTGATTACACATGTCAATCACATCGCGATTACGGGCAGCATGGGGTTCACGCCTGAGCCTCAGGACGTGCGCTAGCAGCGCATGTCGGGTGTTTCAAGCGTCAACTTCGCGTCTCAATATCTCGGGATGTAATGGGAATATTGCGATGCAATCAACGCCATTGTGTATGTGCTTTGTCATGCTATTGATTGCTGAAGAAAAAATATAGGAGGTCCATTTAAAAAAACATAAGTTTGTGTTAAAAACACATATGCTTTCGTTTTAGAATGTTTCCAAATATGTACATTCATGGGCCCCAGCCCTACACTGATACCGGTGAAAGTCGTTTTCCAATAGCTGTTATTGTTCCAGAGATATTTTGGGTGGACAAGATAGCTGGGACACCCTGTATATATGACCTTGTGGATAACATCGGAAGTTCACGGAGGCTTTTTGCCGTTGATACTGTAGTATATCGAGAGGTTGTAACAATGGAAAACTGAACTGAAATGCAGGAAGATCTGCAACGAATTGACGCATGGTGCAAGAAATGGCAACTGAATCTCCATGTAGACAAGTGTAATGTGCTGCGAATACATAGAAAGAAAGATCCTTTATCATTTAGCTACAATTAGCAGGTCAGCAACTGGAAGTAGTTAATTCCTGGGAGTAGGCATTAGGAGTGATTTAAAATGGAATGACCATATAAAATTAATCGTCGGTAAAGCAGATGCCAGACTCAGATTCATAGGAAGAATCCTAAGGAAATGCAGTCCGAAAACAAAGGAAGAAGGTTACAGCACACTTGTTCGTCCACTGCTTGAATACTGCTCACAGGTGTGGGATCCGTACCAGATAGGGTTGATAGAAGAGATAGAGAAGCTCCAACGGAGAGCAGCGCGCTTCGTTACAGGATCATTTAGTAATCGCGAAAGCGTTACGGAGATGATAGATAAAATCCAGTGGAAGACTCTGCAAGAGAGACGCTCAGTAGCTCGGTACGGGCTTTTGTTGAAGTTTCGAGAAGATACCTTCACCAAGGAATCAAGCAGTATGTTGCTCCCTCCTACGTATATCTCGCGAAGAGACCATGAGGATAAAATCAGAGAGATTAGAGCCCACACAGAGGCATACCGACAATCTTTCTTTCCACGAACAATACGACACTAGAATAGAAGGGATAACCGATAGAGGTACTCAAGGTACCCTCCGCCCCACACCTTCAGGTGGCTTGTGGAGTATGGATGTAGATGTAGATGAAGATGTAGAGGTGACAAAAGTCATGGGATAGCGATATGTCCATATACTGATGGCGATAATATCGCGAAGACAAGGAACAAAAGGACAGTGCATTGACGGAGCCGTCATTTGCACTCAGGTCATTCATGTAAAAAGGTTTCGGACGTAATTATGACCACACGACGAGAATTAACAGACTTTGAACGCGGAATGGTAGTTGGAGCTGGACGCATGAGACATTCCATTTCGGAAATCGTTACGGAATTCAGTATTCCCAGATCCACAACGTCAGGAGCGAGCCAAGAATACTAATTTTTAGGCTTTACCTCTCATCACCGACAACGCAGTGGACGACGGCCTTCACTTAACGACGGAGAGCAGCTGCGTTTGCGTAGACTTGTCAGTGCTAACTGACAACTGACACTGCGTGAAATAACCGGAGACATCAACATGAGACGTACAACGAAACGTATCTCTTAGGACACTTTGGCGAAATTTGGCGTTAATGGGCTGAGACAGAAACTAACAGCACAACATCGCCTGCAGCGGCTCTCCTGTGCTCGTGACCTTATCAGTTTGGACCCTAGATGATTGGAAGACCGTAGCCTGTTAGGTAAGTTCAGATTTCAGTTGGTAAGAGCTGATACTAGGGTTCGAGTGTAGTGCAGACCCCACGAAACCACGGATCCGAGTTGTCAACAAGGCACTGTGCATACAAGCTCGTGGTGACCCCATAATGGTGTGGGCTGTGTTTATATGGAATGGACAAGGTTCTCTGCTCCAACTGAACCGATCACTGACTTGGAAATGGTTGTATTCGGATATTTGGAGACCATTTGCAGCCATTCATGGACCTCACGTTCCCGAACTAAGATGGACTTTTAGTCGACAACCATGCTTCAATTCACCGGGCAACAATTGCTCGCAATTGGTATAAAAAACATTCTGGACAATTCGAAGGAATGATTTGGCCATCCAGATAGCCCGACATGAATCACATCGAACATTTATGGGTCATAATCGAGAGGCCTTTTCCTGCACAAAATCCTGCACCGGCAAACTTTCGAAATTGTGGACGGCTATAGAGGCAGCATGGCTCAATATTTCTGCAGGGCACTTCCAACGAGGTGTTGAGCCCATGCCACGCCGAGTCGTTCCATTACATAAGTCAAAAGGTGGTCCGACACGATTTTAGGAGGTATCCCATGACTTTCGTCATCTCAGTACACATCACACTAACAGTTTAAATTTGAAAACACTCCCGAGTGAGGTGACGCAGCTATTAAGATAATAGCTTAGCATCCTAAAAGAAAGTGATTCAAATCTCCGTCGCCAGATTCTTCTTTAAGTTTTCTGTACTTCTCCAAAATAATTTCAGGTAAATACCTGGTGGTTCTTTAAATAGCTCACTTTCGATGCCTTTACCCACCTTCCTCCAACTGAGCAACTGTTCTGCCTGTAATGATCTTTACTCCAACGAGAAGATACCGTGTGAACTTCCTTTCCTGTTAGCTTACCCGATTCGCAAAAAGGTTTTCTGCACATTATTCTCCTTGTTTTAGGATGATGTTATTATGCGAAAGGAAACCTCTATACTTACCAAGTCACGTTGCTCCTGTAGGAGCACCACGAAAAAATTAGGGATAGCTTACTATACTTTCATTTGTTTATAATTGCAGTTAATTTACTACAAAGCCGTCATCATGTTATATCTAAATTATTGAGTAGAGTTGTTCCAAACGACGTGTAGAATGAGTTCTACCAGTTAGAAGCATTGCGATCCTTATTCAGGAAAGAGTAATCTCTTTTACTGCGTATTTTGTGTCGTTTCAAAACAAATTAATTTAGTGGCAGTTGCCACAAGGAATGTCTTTAATGTCTAGAAACTTCGAAATTAATTCGCTAACTGCGACGTCTTTGGCATCTTCGGCTGTCACTGCAGAAACCATAGTAACTATTTTCTTTCTCGAAAATGGTAATGAGTTAAAAAATTCTGAAATAAGCAAATGGAAGGTTAGTTAATATCTGTACATTACATGTAGAGAGATTTGGATGAACACACAAACCTTCAAAAAGATGTAACACGAGTAAAAAGACAAAAAGAAGTTTGTCGTTACAAACGTGTTTTACTATCAGTTGCTATAGAACATAAACTATGCTCTTTCTATGGCATGAGGAGTCTCCCCGAGAATCCACAGTAACGTGGCGTGACGCTAGATGGCAGTCCTTTCCAGGAGAACGAAGCGTGAAAGGAGACTACAGTGTGAATTGAGCAGCCATTCAGGATAGGTGTTGCCCTACTTGAACAGCCCTCTTACATGCGATAATGCCATGAGGAGCTTGTGGAAGCGGCAGGAAATGCTGCTCTACCGTACCAAATGGTTGTTCGGTGCGTAGATTCATTCAGGCGTGGCAGAGTTGCAACGGCCAATATGCACCGAGCTGTGCGGCCTGTCAGTGATGGTACAGACTGCGCTCGTACCCATATCGATCAATGCTTGAAGAACGACAGAAGATGGATACTGTACGAATTACGGTGCCATACTGATATGAAGAAAACAACAATCTACATGATTTTAAGCGACGACCTAGAATCCACGCACGCTACGGTGGCCCATGTGCAGTAACCAATTTTCTTCCAAAGCGATGGGCGAGTTCATTCCTTTGTTCAGAAAGGGAGGCTGACAGTGTTTGCCACCCTTCGGCCGGTCGGCGATGACAGAATCGAGGTGCACCTCTTGTAGTCTTTCTCAAACGAGTTTACAGAAATTATTCGGTAAAAAATTTTCATTTTTGCTTTACTTACAGCTTTATATCTTAGGTTCATGATGATGTATCCATCATTTCGTTAATGGTCATAGTTATTGTGATATTCCTTTTGTACTGAGGACGTGCTTTTTCATAAGCTACTGACCTTACTTTTCCTCAGTTCCTCACTTAATAAACCACTGTTTCAGAATTCTATCGTAGTTGTGTCTGCACAGCATGTTAATGAGGTGAGATTGTGTAACCTTCACTGTGTTTTGGCAAAAGAAGCAAATTTTAATGGCAACTAGTGTAGGTTTTACTCAAAATTCATCACTCACGACGCTTCTCTGAAAGTTAAATGGTTAACAAGCCAAGAGAAAATAAATCGCTGCATTTTCAGCGAAATTCTTTTTAGATACTAACAAAAGCAGTGGTGACAGATCTTTTTGAATGGTCACCGGGCGAGTGTGGGCGTAGAATGGCTCCTCTTAATATTCCCAATAAATATGAGCTTCAATTTAGAATGTCACTTCCCCTCAAGCGCTCGACATTTCCCCTGCAGCGCCTTACCACAACCCCCACCACTAGCATTCTCCCCACGTGTGCTGTACCGTTTGCGCATCTACCAGCCATGCTATTCTGTTCGGACTCTACACATGCACAAGGTTTCTGTCTCTCGTACCAAGTGAAGCGGTAAAGTGGACACACTCAGAAACTTTTCATGTGCATCTTACAGGGGAGAGGGAGACAATATACTTTCAAGAATCGTCGCCATCAACTAATTTTGGGCCAGCGCCTATGAGCCAGAACTGAAATGCCAGCCTGCAGATTGACATCACCAGGTTCACCACGCAGACAGAAATTTCGTCACAATCCCTATCTGTTAACTTAATGGTTATCATAGCCTATGATATTAGAGGAGTGAGTTTGTGCTATTTTGTCCCACATGGACATACTGTTAACGAAATGTATTACCGTCGGCCGTCGCACTTTCCTGCAACCTATGACAGGCTATTCAGAAGAAATGTGCTAAATGTCTACATGATGCATTAATCCTTCAGGACAACGCAAGAGCCCATATGACAGCATGTGTGTGGAGACCACAGGTATTCCACATTTTCCACAATGTTGGCACTGTGTGATGGATTCGTTGAGAGACTGTTTTGAGGGACTCTAAGATGTCACAGGTCTGTGCTCCTGCCCTGTAGTATTGTGTACTGTTGCAACCGACAATAAAACACGTTTGAAATGACAACATTTGTTTTGTCTTATTTCTCGTGCTATATCTTTATGGCGGTGTGTGTCTTAATCCATCTCCCTGCATGTAATGTTTACATATGAACTATCCTTCCACTGCCTACAGCTCATGGTCTTGCGGTAGCGTTCTCGCTTCCTACACACAAGGTCCTGGGTTCGAGTCCCGGCGGGGTCAGGGATTTTCCCTGCCTCGAGATGACTGGGTGTTGTGTTATCATCATCATTCATCCCCATTATGGTCGGAGGAAGCCAATGGCAAACCACTTCCGCTAGGACCTTGCCCAGTCAGCGGTGAGGGTCTCCCGCATCGTCCCCTCCGCTCCTAGGAGTATATGACTTCACTATCATCAACTTTCCATTTGCACATTTCAGAATTTTT
The DNA here is from genome assembly GCF_021461385.2 of Schistocerca piceifrons. Classification (NCBI taxonomy): domain Eukaryota; kingdom Metazoa; phylum Arthropoda; class Insecta; order Orthoptera; family Acrididae; genus Schistocerca; species Schistocerca piceifrons. The sequence goes on along the minus strand of NC_060138.1, from coordinate 1,018,447,505 downwards.
TAATTCGTTACCATTTTCAAGATAAAGACTAGTTGTCATGAGTTTTGCAGTGACCCTTGTATTAGGTTTAGATCTACTACGAAACATTGACAAATGAAAATTTGTGCCAGATCGGGGCCCCACCCCGGATTTCATGTTTATTGAGAGCAGTCGACTTAGCCACTTCGTCTATCCACGCAGTCTCCGCGACTCATCATCTACATCCCTATATGATAGTTCACTAAATTCATTATATAAGGATGTACAAATTCATCACACAACAATGTAAACAGTGTGACAATGGGAGTTTGGATCGGTCTGGGGACCATGCACGGATAGCCGAAGTGGTTAAGGCGACTGCTCGCTGTAAGTGGGAAATCCGGTTTCGAGTCCTGGTCTTGCACAAATTTTCATATGACACTGTTCGGTAGTAGATCTACGCCTAAAATAGCAGATGGCAATGAACTCACAGTCAGCGAATTAATTACGAAGTATTTCGCACAGATCTGGGTCGTCAACAGTGACTGTTGTTTCGAACATGCAAGTATGTTCAGAAACGTGAGTGTAATACAAAACATAAGAATTTAACGCAAAAGAAAAAAAAACGGCAGTTTTTCTCAATCGCTATTTAAAGCGCCACGAACTGTGTGAGTGTAATATAAAACATACGAATTTAAAATAGGAAAAAAACAGCCAATTTTCTTTCAATCATTAATTCAAAATGCACGATGAGCTGTTTTTGACTTGTTAAGATTATCGTCAGTTGGATAAAAGGTCTTTAAAAAGTGAGGTGTTCATAAAAAGGTATGGTGCGTGATACAATTAATTAAAGCGAATTGCAAATTAGCAATAACAATGTACGTACAGCATTATTCATTGCTCAAACGCACGGCGTGAAGAGACGACGACTTCATTCTTCAGCAGCACATTCCATTACATTCTATCAGTGACGGGCTGAAATAGAAGATTTAAACATGTAAGTATGTGAAATTCTTCTGAAAATGCATTTCATATCTCAGAAGTTGATATGATATACCTTTAATTGAGATTTAAAGCAAACCTTTTCGTGGTTGCACTTACACTTTTTTAATTACAATTATTCCACAGAAATGAATCGTTTCCCACGTATAACTAGTAAACAAGACATTAGTCAATAAAAACGCATTCTTCACTCTGTTAGCCACATTGGAAGTACTAGTTGACCATGCTTATTGCAAGCAGTCGGGCCACTTCGTCTATCCACGCAATCTCCGCGTACTGATCCACTGTCTACATCCCTATATTGTAGTTCACTAAATCCATCATATAAGTGGGTGCAAGTGAGGGCGCTTCGTTTCTTATCGTGATTCGTTTTTTTATAGTGATGTTTCAAGAGGACACGTTGAACTATTTGATAGTATGTGCATGACCGACTTGAAATATTTCGCAGGGCAATGCTTTTCTCCTCAGCCGGCACTGTACTTATTTACTGTAACGTTTCCGATGACGGGCACGCAAGTGCAATAATATCGTGGCCGAGTAATAACTGATTACCAATAACAAGACGAACACAACAAACGTTTACTTTTGCCTCAGTCCTAAGACCTTATGCAGTGGCATGTGGAACATTTCTGCTCCTTGTCGTCACCGGAAATTACCGCAATAACAGTACACAGCATTTCTGACGAACTCATGCGTAAAAACTGCCGTTGTAGCACAAGAGGTGAACACAGCTTGCCAGCTGTAGAAGTTATTTCTTCACTTCCAGGACGTTTCGGTGAAACCATTCCGATTTCTCTGTAGCGGCATTGACCGTTTTCAATGGAGCGCGCAGCTCTAGGCCGCTTCGCAAGAAATTTAGCCACGCAAGACGTGTTGCTGCACGGCAACAAAGTGCCAAGATGCATAGGCCAACATCCCCTGACCTCACCAGCCAAAAATTGCCAAACCTGTTAACAGACCGTACATCTAAATTACATCCTCTCAGCATCTTCTACAAGACTTATCCGATCCATCCTCACCTATGTCCAGTCCCTGCACACGGTGTTAATCTGCCAAGAAGTTCAATTCGGCGCACACTCCGTTGTAGGCTGAAATTTCGTTGAAAGGAGAAAATATAGAAATGTAGCAAACGAACCAGGCAAAGGGGAATACGAACGTCTAAAATATAATATTGACAGGAAATGCAGAACGGCTAAGCACGAACGGCTAGAGGACAAATGTGAGGATTTAGAAGCATATTTCACTAAGGGATAGATAGATACCGCCTACAGGAAAATTAAAGAGGCTTTTGGAGTAAAGAGAAGCAGCTTTATGAATGTCAAGAGCTGAGATGGAAAACCAGTCCTAATCAAAGAAGGGAAAGATGAAAGGTGAGAGGTGGAATGAGTATATGGAGGGTCAGTACAAGGGATATGTACTTGCGGCCAATATTATGGAAATGGAAGAGGACAGACGTAGATGAAGATGAGAAGCGAGACATGCTGCTGCGTGAGGAGTTTGACAGAATACTGAAAGACCTAAGTCGAAACAAGGCCCAGGGAGTAGAAGATATTCTGTCAGAAATACTGACAGCCTTGAGAGAGCCAGCCATGACAAAGCTCTTCCATCTATTCTGCAAGATGTGTAAGACAGGCGAAATAGCCACAAACTTGAAGAAGAATATAACAACTCAAATTCCAAAGAAAGCAGTTGCTGACAGATGCGGTTGAAAAATACTAACATGGATTATCTACAGAAGAATGGAAGCTGACCTACGCGAAGATCGGTTTGGATTCCAGAGAAATGTAGGAACAAGCGAGGCAATACTGACCTTACGATTTATCTTAGAAGATAGATTAAGAAAAGGCAAATCTACTTTAATAGCATTTATAGACTTAGAAAAAGCTTTTGACAAAGTTGACTAGAATACTCTCTTTGAAATTCTGAAGATAGCACGGGTAAAATATAGGAAACGAAAGGATATTTACAATTTGTGCAGAAACCAGACGACAGTCATAAAAGTGAGGAACGTGAAAAGGAAGCAGTGGCTGGGAAGGTTCAAGTGGTTCAAATGACACTGAGCACTATGGGACTTAACATGTGAGATCATCAGTCCCCTAGAACTTAGAACTACTTAAACCTAACTAACCTAAGGACATCCTACACATCCATGCCCGAGGTAGGATTCGAACCTGCAACCGTAGCGGTCGCGCGGTTCCAGACTGAAGCGCCTAGAACCGCTCAGCCACTCCGGCCGGCGGCTGGGAAGGGAGTGATACGAGATTGTAGCCTGTCCCCGACGTTATTCAATCTGTACGTTGAGCAAGCAGTGAAGGAAACCAAAGGAAAATTGGGAGTAGGATTTAAAGTTCAGGGAGAAGAAATAAAAACTTTTAGGTTTGCTGATGACATTTTGATTTTTTCAGAGACAGCAAAGGACTTGGAAGAGCAGTCGAATAAAATGGACAGTGTCTTGAAATTAGAATATAAGCTAAACATCAAGAAAAGCAAAACAAGTTTAATGGAATGTCGTAGAATTAAATCAGATGATGCTGAGGGAAGTAGATTAGGAAATGAGACACTTAAAGTAGTGGATGAATCTTGCTATTTGGGCAGCAAAATAACTGATGATGGCCGAAGTAGAGAGGATATATAATGTAGACTGGCGATGGCAAGGAAAGCGTTTCTGAAGAAAAGAAATTTGTTAACATCGAACACAGACTTAAGTGTTAGGAAGTTATTTCTGAAGATATTTTTCTGAAATGTAGTTATGTGTGGTTGTGAAACACAGACGACAGCTAGTTTAGAAGAGAACAGAATCTTTTGAAATGTGGTGCTACTGAAGAATGCTGAAGATTAGATGGGTAGATCATGTAACTAATGATGAGATACTGAACAGAATTGTGGAGACAAGAAATTTGTGGCACAACTTGACTAAAAGAAGGAGTTGGTTGAAAGGACACATTCTGAGACACCAAGGAATAACCAGTTTAGTATTGGAGGGAAGTCGCGGTAAAAATAGTAGGGGTAGACCAAGAGATGAATACAGTAAGCAGATTCAAAATGATGGGGGTTGCAGTAGTTATTAGAAACTGAAGAGGCTTGCACAAGTTACAGTAGCAAGGAGAGCTGCATCAAAACAGTCTAAGGACTGAAGACCACACCAAACGAACAACGATTAATATATACATAAAAGCACATGTGCAGTATGACGCGTGGTTTAGTGTGAACATGTCTCACAGCCGAAATACCACAAGAGGAGAAATAGTTTGGTTGCATTCCCGGAACTTCATGGCTCGATACATAACAAATGTATACAAATAAGTGTACAGCCTTCCATGAGTGTCATTACATGCTCAGTGTCTGTTTAACCGAGTCGAGCATGGAAAGGCTGTGTTACATGTGGTGAAATAAATCAATAATTCGCCCATGTGCCTCAGGTCTGGTAGCAACAGAAGTAATATCAGTGCCAATACGTGTAACAAGGAATAAGAAAATAGGATTGCGGTTAGGATACTATGAACAGTATAGTGCACATACTATCGTAGCCAAAATACATACGAACCCAACACTCGCCACTGCGGAAAAACGTGATATTTTCCCGACAAGAGCTGCTAACAAATATTCTTTACTGAGCAGCCAGATTCAGTCCAAGAACCACCATCAAGTTCATAAAACATTTACATCATACTAGGTGATGTAAAATAAATGGCATAAAATCATAAAATCCATGATTCCGTCATTGTTGTCAGATAGTAATATAAATTACATCGTCAGTTATAAAAATGGCAGTGGTCTGTGGCAGATGTGTCGATAGAGTACAATGCTGGTGCAGTCACAAATGTTTCGGATCACACCGTTCAGAGACCATTGTTCAATATGGAGCTCCACTTAACACGATCCCTCCGTGTTCCTGTGTTGATCCAGCGACATCGTCAGCTTCGTTTGCAGTGGACACAGAATCACTGAGTTTTCACCACGGATCAATAGAAAAGTGGCGCCTGTCGAATGAATCACATTTTTTGTTACACCATGTCAATGGTTGAGTCCTTACACGCAGTCATCCATGGGAATGGCTGCTTGCAACGTGCAGCGCACCACAGATGCAGGCCGTTGAGGGCAGAATTATGCTATGGGGTACATTGAGTTGGGCTTCTATGAGACCTATGATAGTACTCGGAGACATCATAACAGCAGTCACTATGTGAACATCATTGCGAACCACCTGCATACCTTCAAGGTTGAACTCTTCTCTGATGACGATGACATCTTACAGCAAGATAACCCTCCGCGACACAAAGCCAGAATCGTGTTTCAATGGTTTGACGAGCATGATAGTGAACTCACATTGATGTCTTAGCCAGCAAATGCCCCTGATCTGTACCCACTGGAACACATATGGGGCGCCAGCTGCATGACCACAAACCACCATCCCGTAATTTGCGGGAATTTAATGACCTGTGAGAGTAGACATCTGGTGCCTCTTACTTCTGGAGTCTCGTCGAGGACTTGTAGAATCCATGCCAAGCAGAATCACTCCCGTACTGTGTTTGAGAAGTGGACCAACACGCTATTAAACAGGCGGTTGTAACGTTTTGGCTCATCGGTGTAACAGGCAACTGACTCATCATCGTCCAGCCCAATTCGCTAAGGATGCAAACTTGAAATTTGGAGAGGGTGTTGATCTTAAAAGGAATTTTCGAAATTCCACCCTAAGACGATGAAATAAAGGTGAAAGGTTTTATCGAAAAATGTCGCTATTAAAGCAATTTTGAAGCTAGACCTACGAAAATTGGTATTTGGTTTCTCTGCCAGAAGTAAAGACATATGTGTTTCAACAATTTTGAAAATTTAACCCCTGTGGGATGAAACAGTGGGTGGAAGTTTTTTTGGAATTAAGTCGTTATTAAAGGACTACTAGAACATTTTTAAAGCTACAGCCATGAAAATGGTATTTGGGTCATTGATTACAAATTGTGTTTTTGCAAATTCAATCCCTAAATGGAAGCAATAGAGGATGAAATGTTTAAAGAAATATTTCATTACGAAAGCGTTTTTAAAGCTAAAACTTTGTAAATTTGGATTTGACTTCTCGATCAAGAATTAAACAATAAGTGTTTCACTTTTTTCGGAAATTCAACCCCTAAGGGGGTGAAATAGGGTCTGACTGATTCACTGACTCAGCATCACACAGCTCAAAATGCTAAGAATAGAAACTTGAAATTTGGCGAGGGTGTTTTATCTTATACTCTAGGCACTATTTAGTAAGGTATTTGGCCCCAAACGGGGTGAAGTAGAGGATGAAAGGTTTTTTGAAAATATGGCGCTATTAAGATTATTTTGAAACAAGTACTAATTGCATTGCTATTTTGTTTCTTGGTCCTAAATAAAAAAATACGTGCTTCAGCATTTTTGAAAATTCAAGCACTAAGGTCGTGGAGAGTGGGTGGAAGTTTTTGAGAAAATATAATAATTATTAATAATTAAAATATATCATTTTTAAGCTAAATCAATAAAAATTGGTATTTGACTTCTCAGTTAAAATTTAAAAAAAAAATGATTCATTGTTTTGGGAAGTTCAACCCCCGAGATAGGTGAAATAGGGGATGACAATTTGTATGAGAATATTTCATTATGATAGCATTTTAAAGCTAAATATAAAAATTTGTGTTTGGATTCTCTATAAAAAAAAATGTGTCCGTGTCTTTGGAAATTAAACCCCCAAGGGAGTGAATAGGGGATGAAAATTTTTAAGAAAATATTTCGTTATATTAAAAAAAATTTAATGCTAAATCTATGAAAATTGGTATTTCACTTCTCGGTTAGATATAAAGAGTTTCTATGTAAATATCGCCACAAAAAGGCAAAAGGCATGATTAACAAAAACCTTGGTCTCCAGCTATCGGAATCGCTTTTTGGTCAAGAGTACATTCGAAAAGGAGCTCGCTTCTATGGCCTTAATTAGCTTGAAAAGTTTAGAAGGCGTTGCAGTTTGTGAACAGCATAAAAATTCGAGTAAAGAAAAACAAAAACAAAAAATTGTGGAGACCATACACCCTACGTGAGCGAAGCAGCGGGCTCTAAGCTAATATTATATGAAACGTGATCATTAACGTTACGGTGTCATTCTACCTAATGCAATACTGACGAATTCGGGGATTGTACTATTTGACGCAATTGAGCGTCAGAATGAAAAACGTCATGAGTTTTTTGTAGCTTCCAAGACAAAGTTGTAACAGCCAATAGATTTATCGAAGAAGAGCCTAGTAAAAGTAAAGGAAAGTAACTTGAAGGTCCAGTGTGAACTGGTATCAGTACATTCAACAAGTAACTGCAAATGCAGTAAATACACTTGCTTTTGATGTTCCGTCAAAACATCCGTTCATTATCTCCGGCAACGCTTCGCACTAATTGTTCTGAACACCAATACACTAAGACAATGAAGTGCAGACTCATATTGGATCCTTTACTTTGAAAGGGGTGTAAGTCCACTCGTAGTCTATAATTGTGCCGACGCTAACATGATTTACCGCGAACACCAAATGAGATTGAGCGGCCGGTCGCTCAGACTTAATTGGCTCCCAATAATGCTACTAGCAAAACAATAAAGTATAGGCTAATGTATTTTATATCTCAGCCAGGTGCAACGAACAGTGGTGAATACAGTTATTTTCCGTGACCCCTCAATGTGAAAGTTTTCTCACAAATGACATATCGCACAATTTGTGATTATTTTAGTAAAAGTCAATGTATTAAAACAGTAGACTCGGGCGTTTGAATAGGACCGCCGCCTCACCACGAGAAACGCAAGAAGCAGCGCTGTGCTGTAACGGTATCTCGCGCAAAGATGTGTAGCAGAGTTAGGCTATTGTGCATAATGCCTGCCCTCACAGTAACGCCTAGGCCATACCGACTACGTTGAGGAGCATTCTGTGGTGTGTAATGTGTTCCCTCTCTCTCCACGCTACATGGTGTCCAATATAAGTCCTACAGTGAAGCAGGATTCGAAAAAATGTTCAAATGTGTGTGTAATCTTATGGGACTTAACTGCTAAAGTCATCAGTCCCTAAGCTTACACACCACTTAACCTAAATTATCCTAAGGACAAACACACACACCCATGCCCAAGGGAGGACTCGAACCTCCGCCGGGACCAACCGCACAGTCCATGACTGAAGCGCTCTACACCGCTCCGCTAATCCCGCGTGGCCTAGGATTCGTCGGAGAACATCACTCTGGATTACTGTTACTAACCCCAACTAACACGCTCCCTACACCAACGAATTCTTTCTCAACGATGGCGTGGTTGAAGGTGGATGCATTTAACAGGCTTCCGAGCATACAAACCAGCCTGATTTAATCGCCGCGAAATAGTTCTGGCAGCGACACATGTACCGTACGGTTGCAAGGTCGGCAGTGATCTGCCAAGGCGCGAGATGTCTGTTCCTTTTTGCCACTAAAGCTACGTATCGATCCTCTTGTGGTGTGGTTGTTCGTCTACGACCACCGGCATTCTTTTGTATAGCATTTCCACCTCCAACAGCCTTTCTGAATCGCGAGACGACACTTCCGGACACATCCGTTTCTGTGGCCGCAGTTGTGACACTTTTACCGCCTTTGAGTCGTTCAGCTGCTCGTAAATGATCTTATTCACTCAAATGATGTCTTACTGACATGTTTCCATGCCCTTCGTGCACCAGCTTTGCTGCAATTAACACGTCCCGCGCTCTGCATTTCCTTTTACTATCATTTGTCAAGTGTTCCGTAGCAATCGTCGGTTGTTACCGTAGCAAATCTCAGTTGTTCCTTCGCAAGTGTCAGCTATTCCATAGTAACTGTCAAGCATTGTGGTTAAACTGGATTGTGTTTGAACTTTACATTATTTGCGGAAATAGTGAGTTTCTAATTGCCGAACCAAGGAATTTGGAGCAAATAATTGGTATGTATGTGACAACATGCTGTAATATGTTCTAAAACGCTACATAATAAAAACGGGCTTTTCCGGAGCTCTTACCTCGGGTTCTATTGGTGAGAAAAAGGGAGGGACAAGAGTTTCGAATATCCCTTGGGCTAGGGACCTTTTGTATGCCAACAGAAAATTCGTGTCGTTATCCTGCAGTACAGGGCCAAAGTATGAATATTACAAGCTGACTGCAGAACGATTCTATAGCCTACAACATACATTGTGCATAATGACCACGAAGAGAAGATACGAGAAATTAGGGCGCACACGGAGGCATATAGACGTTTTTCCCTCGCTCTAATTGCGAGTGGTAGAAAATGAGACACTTAAAGTAGTAAAGGAGTTTTGCTATTTGGGGAGCAAAATAACTGATGATGGTCGAAGTAGAGAGGATATAAAATGTAGACTGGCAATGGCAAAATGGCTCTGAGCACTATGGGACTTAACATCTATGGTCATCAGTCCCCTAGAACTTAGAACTACTTAAACCTAACTAACCTCAGGACATCACACAATACCCAGTCATCACGAGGCAGAGAAAATCCCTGACCCCGCCGGGAATCGAACCCGGGAACCCGGGCGCGCGAAGTGAGAACGCTACCGCACGACCACGAGCTGCGGACGGCAATGGCAAGGAAAGCGTTTCTGAAGAAGAGGAATTTGTTAACGTCGAGTATAGATTTAAGTGTCAGGAAGTCGTTTCTGAAAGTATTTGTATGGAGTGTAGCCATGTATGGAAGTGAAACATGGACGATAAATAGTTTGGACAAGAAGAGAATAGAAGCTTTCGAAATGTGGTGCTACAGAAGAATGATGAAGATTAGATGGGTAGATCACATAACTAATGAGGAAGTATTGAATAGAATTGGGGAGTTTGTGGCATAACTTGACTAGAAGAAGCGACTGGTTGGTAGGACATGTTCTGAGACATCAAGGGATCACCAATTTAGTATTGGAGGGCAGTGTGGAGGGTAAAAATCGTAGAGGGAGACCAAGAGATGAATACGCATAACAGATTTCAGAAGGATGTAGGCTGCAGTAGATACTGGGAGATGAAGAAGCTTGCACAGGGTAGAGTAGCATCGAGAGCTGCATCAACCCAGTCTCAGGACTGAAGACCACAACAACAATAACAATTGCGAGTGGAACAGAAAAGGAAACGACAAGTAGTGGTATGCAGTACCCTCCGCCACGCGCCGCACGGTGGGTTGCGCAGTATCTACATAGATGTAGACGTGGAGAAACCTTTTTTTTTTTTTTTTTTTTTTTTTTTTTTTGCGTAATGCAGTTGTACCTTTGACGCGACAGTATTGCACAATCAGGTAACTGCCACTTGTCCCCCAGTGGAGACTGCATACTGCGGAGATCCGTGCAACCTCTTCATTAGCGCCGTCAGTTAGGGGCGAGGCGCGAACACGCCGCGTTTGTCGATCCATTTTGAGGCGAGCAACAGCGCCCGGCCGGCTGCTCAGCTGCCATTCTCCGCGTTACCTCGTAAACACGTTAGCTGCAGACCGCAATGTAAACACTCGCGTCTGCTTACCGCCGGCCGCCTGGATGTTGAGAGCGCTCCCAGTGGCAGTAAAACTCTCTCCAACACTTTCAGATCCAGCCCCTTGATTATGATTCAGCGGCGTATCAGCGAAGATCGTTTCAACACTGCTTACGATTATAGGGCTTTCATAGAAAGAGTGAGTGCAAAGACGAAAATCAAGATGACAAACTGACGTGAACTGTGGAATTCGTTTTATAGATTCTTGCAATTAATATGCAAGGTGTATAGTTCATTCGGAATATAGTGAATGTGATAATACTCTGTTCTGCACTCAGGCTCGTATTTCGTGCAAACATGTTGATTTATAAGTACCTCCTAAGTACGAGTATGAATATGAAAATTTGTGAACAGTTGAGTGGCAACAGAATCAATTTTATTCAGAGTTCTTGTGTGTAACCTAGGTTAATACTAACAAAAATATCTCTTAAAGCGTTTTTGTCGTTAGCAGTAACCTCGCCCCTACGCTCCCCCACCCCCCCCCCCCACCCCCCGCCCCCCACCCTCCGCTCCCGGATTAGGCAACTCATTTCTATATTTGGACCACTACGTACTTAATCTCCCAGTGTGTTCGTAATTCTTTTAAGTAAATCCACTGATACATACAGCGTGTTTCACAATTCATAGTACACATTTCTAGAGGTTGCAGAGGGGACTTCGTAGAGCAAGTTTTACATAGGAGCCCAGGTTCGAAACGTCATCCAACGACGCTACGAGAAAGACAGGCCGCGTCGCGTACGTCACGAAGGTATTCCTGTGCTCACTCGCTCGTTCAAATCAGTAAACAAACTACGTTTCTACACCTGTCAACTCGTAACTAGGCGTGTCCGTACAAACGACATCGGGGAAGATTTCTGTAGAAATGTTGGGTAGACTTAGAGAAAGCTTTTGACAATGTTGACTGGAATACTCTCTTTCAAATTCTGAAGGTGGCAGGGGTAAAACACAGGGAGCGAAAGACTATTTACAATTTGTACAGAAACCAGATGGCAGTTATAAGAGTCGGGGGGCACGAAAGGGAAGCAGTGGTTGGGACGGGATTGAGACAGGGTTGTAGCCTATCCCTGATGTTATTAAATCTGTATATTGAGCAAGCAGTAAAGGAAACAAAAGAAAAATCGGAGTTGGAATTAAAATCCATGGAGAAGAAATACAAACTTTGAGGTTCGCCGATTATATTGTAATTCAGTCAGAGACCGCAAAGTACCTGGAAGAGCAGCTGAACGGAATGGACAGTGTCTTGAAAGGAGGATATAAGATGAACATCAACAAAAGCAAAACGAGAATAATGGAATGTAGTCGAATTAAATCGGGTGATGCTGCAGGAATTAGATTAGGAAAAGAGACGCTCAAAGTAGTAAATGAGTTTTGCTATTTGGGGAACATAATAACTGATGATGGGCGAAGTAGAGAGGATACAAAATGTAGACTGGCAATGGCAATGAAAGCGTTTCTGAAGAAGAGAAATTTGTTAACAAGGAGTATAGATTTAAGTGTCAGGAAGTCGTTTCTGAAAGTATTTGTATGGAGTGTAGTCATGTATGGAAGTGAAACGTGGACGATAAATAGTTTAGACAAAAAGAGAATAGAAGCTTTCGAAATGTAGTGCTACAGAAGAATGCTGAAGATTAGATGGGTAGATCACATGACTAATTAGGAGGTATTGAATAGAGTTGGAGAGAAGAGAAATTTGTGGCACAACTTGACTAGAAGAAGGGACCGGTTGGTAGGGCATATTCTGAGGCATCAAGGGATCACCAATTTAGTACTGGAGGACAGCGTGGAAGGTAAAAATCGTAGAGGGAGACTAAGAGATGAATACACTAAACAGATTCAGAAGAATGTAGGTTGCAGTAGGTACTGGGAGATGAAGAACCTTGCACAGGATAGGGTAGGATGGAGATCTGCATCAATCCAGTCTATGGACTGAAGACCACAACAACAACAAACACTGTGGTTACACTTGCTTATGGCGGTAGAATGACTTCGGTTCCGATACAAATCTTATGGCTGTTATCAAATTGTATAGTATCACGCAAAAGGTGGTTCTTTTAGAATTTGACAAACTTCAAGTATACGTAACTATCTTATAGCAATGTAATCAATCAGTTTGCTGTCGGGGACACGAAGTAAGCTTGATTTGTCTGTGCGTAGTAGATAATTCATAAGTTTAACACGTGTATTAGGTTCTCAGTCGAAGTCCCAAAGGTATTAATAATTGTAATAATAAAAAGAAGAAGACTAAGAAGAAGTTGTAGCCCACATAAGACTACGAGACTCTACTCGCAGTACATTACGCAAGACCACACTGTTGTAAACTACAACTGCCGTAATGGCAGCGGTATAAGATACTGTGCTCAACGACCTGGCGTAAAAGTATGACAGGCATGACTCAGTTGCAGAAGTACTGCACCACGAACTTGCACAGAAACACTACTTCCCACCAGATGAATAACAGCAGTGTTTCAGTAACCAAACTGGAGGCTGCAGTCGTGTTGTTTATACTGAGACCGAATGATACTAACAAATCGCACCACGTCAACGAACCGGGGCTTACGTAAGGCACATGGATAAATCAAGACGCTAGGCATTCTCTATTAACATCCCAATCCCAGCAGCTTACTTAAAACCTCGACAGTAAATTAAACAAGAATGCTGGAGTGTCAGAACCACACATATTACTATATATGCAACCTATTTCATGAGAAGCCGCAAGGTGGCGCTGTGATAAGACACCACACTCATATTCAAGCGTATGGCTGTTCGAAATTCCGCCCGGCCAACGAGATTTAGTTTTTCCGTGATTTCCCTAAATCGCTGAAGGCGTGGTTCGTTTTAAGGGCAAGTCCGATTTCATTCCTCTTTCTTCCTTTATCCGAGTCAGTCCTCTGCCTCTAATGACTTAGTCATGGGCGGGACGTTATACGGTTTTCTTCCTTCCTTCTGGGATAACAATTACAATCTAATCTCCGTAAGTAATCGACACTTCTTTCAGTTATGACTGCAGCAGGTAAGTAGTGTGCGATCTTAGATTACAATCCAATGTGCCGCAATACACCACTTACTTCGTCACACACCCTTGCAGTCCATATATGGTGCCATTTACGTCAAATGTGTATCTTATTTTAAGTGCACAGAATAGAAATTAATTTTTCACTTCCTTTCGCGCAAGGGTAATAGACCGCTCCACTCGAATTATCAACACAACTATTGCTTCTAAGGGTACGCTACGACTTCTGCATCGCTGGCAACGAGTTTTTCGCAATGCTGGTGTCAACTTGCTGAAGGACTATGAAACTTTGAAACAATTATCTATTTTGGTTGTAAAATAGTTGCCACAGTTAAAGTTTCTACTCTTGTATTTGAGTCAGTCATGCTGGGATACAAAGGCATGGTTCATTGTGTCATCGCCGGCCGCTGTGACCGAGCGGTTCTAGGCGCTACAGTCTGGAACCGCGCGACCGCTACGGTCGCAGGTTCGAATCCTGCCTCGGGCATGGATGTGTGTGATGTCCTTAGGTTAGCTAGGTTTAAGTAGTTCTAAGTTCTAGGGCACTGATGACCTCAGATGTTAAGTCCCATAGTGCTCAGAGCCATTTGAACCATTTTTGAACCATTGTGTCATCGGTCGGTATGAAAAGAGGTTCCTTTGTCTCAGTCTCTGTTGGGTGATTAGAAAGAAGGTATTTAACTTTAATTAAAGAAAAACTTTACGATTCACTGTGGATTACAATAACTTCTTTACAGTCACTGATACTTCGGGTTCTTGCATATATTCTTCCTGTTATTCTTTCTGTTTGATTAGGTAGTCAAAAGTTGCTGCTTAAGTTTAATGAAAGATTTTCTATTTGTGTTCGTCGTTATTTTGATCCATCGATATTTTACTGCATCTTCCCATGGCAGACGAACGAAATAATCTAACATTCTTGTAATATTGACTACAGCAGAAACAGATAGTAATTTTCTTTTCTGCAATCTTTATGTCCCTTTCATCTGTTGCATGTTATATGGACGTGCAGTGTCTTAGTTACATAATTAAAAACATCCAAGGTAAATTGCAACTGCTAACAAATATTCTTTACTGAGCAGCCAGATTCAGTCCAAGAACCACCATCAAGTTCATAAAACATTTACATCATACTAGGTGATGTAAAATAAATGGCATAAAATCATAAAACCCACGATTCCATCATTGTTGTCAGATAGTAATATAAATTACATCGTCAGTTATAAAAATGGCAGTGGTCTGTGGCAGATGTGTCGATAGAGTACAATGCTGGTGCAGTCACAAATGTTTCGGATCACACCGTTCAGAGACCATTGTTCAATATGGAGCTCCACTTAACACGATCCCTCCGTGTTCCTGTGTTGATCCAGCGACATCGTCAGCTTCGTTTGCAGTGGACACAGAATCACTGAGTTTTCAACACGGATCAATAGAAAAGTGGCGCCTGTCGAATGAATCGCATTTTTTGTTACACCATGTCAATGGTTGAGTCCTTACACGCAGTCATCCATGGGAATGGCTGCTTGCAACGTGCAGCGCACCACAGATGCAGGCCGTTGAGGGCAGAATTATGCTATGGGGTACATTGAGTTGGGCTTCTATGAGACCTATGATAGTACTCGGAGACATCATAACAGCAGTCACTATGTGAACATCATTGCGAACCACCTGCATACCTTCAAGGTTGAACTCTTCTCTGATGACGATGACATCTTACAGCAAGATAACCCTCCGCGACACAAAGCCAGAATCGTGCTTCAATGGTTTGACGAGCATGATAGTGAACTCACATTGATGTCTTAGCCAGCAAATGCCCCTGATCTGTACCCACTGGAACACATATGGGGCGCCAGCTGCATGACCACAAACCACCATCCCGTAATTTGCGGGAATTTAATGACCTGTGAGAGTAGACATCTGGTGCCTCTTACTTCTGGAGTCTCGTCGAGGACTTGTAGAATCCATGCCAAGCAGAATCACTCCCGTACTGTGTTTGAGAAGTGGACCAACACGCTATTAAACAGGCGGTTGTAACGTTTTGGCTCATCGGTGTAACAGGCAACTGACTCATCATCGTCCAGCCCAATTCGCTAAGGATGTAAACTTGAAATTTGGAGAGGGTGTTGATCTTAAAAGGAATTTTCGAAATTCCACCCTAAGACGATGAAATAAAGGTGAAAGGTTTTATCGAAAAATGTCGCTATTAAAGCAATTTTGAAGCTAGACCTACGAAAATTGGTATTTGGTTTCTCTGCCAGAAGTAAAGACATATGTGTTTCAACAATTTTGAAAATTTAACCCCTGTGGGATGAAACAGTGGGTGGAAGTTTGTTTGGAATTAAGTCGTTATTAAAGGACTACTAGAGCATTTTTAAAGCTACAGCCATGAAAATGGTATTTGGGTCATTGATTACAAATTGTGTTTTTGCAAATTCAATCCCTAAATGGAAGCAATAGAGGATGAAATGTTTAAAGAAATATTTCATTACGAAAGCGTTTTTAAAGCTAAAACTTTGTAAATTCGGATTTGACTTCTCGATCAAGAATTAAACAATAAGTGTTTCACTTTTTTCGGAAATTCAACCCCTAAGGGGGTGAAATAGGGTCTGACTGATTCACTGACTCAGCATCACACAGCTCAAAATGCTAAGAATAGAAACTTGAAATTTGGCGAGGGTGTTTTATCTTATACTCTAGGCACTATTTAGTAAGGTATTTGGCCCCAAACGGGGTGAAGTAGAGGATGAAAGGTTTTTTGAAAATATGGCGCGATTAAGATTATTTTGAAGCAAGTACTAATTGCATTGCTATTTTGTTTCTTGGTCCTAAATAAAAAAATACGTGCTTCAGCATTTTTGAAAATTCAAGCACTAAGGTCGTGGAGAGTGGGTGGAAGTTTTTGAGAAAATATAATAATTATTAATAATTAAAATATATCATTTTTAAGCTAAATCAATAAAAATTGGTATTTGACTTCTCAGTTAAAATTTAAAAAAAAATGATTCATTGTTTTGGGAAGTTCAACCCCCGAGATAGGTGAAATAGGGGATGACAATTTGTATGAGAATATTTCATTATGATAGCATTTTAAAGCTAAATATAAAAATTTGTGTTTGGATTCTCTATAAAAAAAAATGTGTCCGTGTCTTTGGAAATTAAACCCCCAAGGGAGTGAATAGGGGATGAAAATTTTTAAGAAAATATTTCGTTATATTAAAAAAAATTTAATGCTAAATCTATGAAAATTGGTATTTCACTTCTCGGTTAGATATAAAGAGTTTCTATGTAAATATCGCCACAAAAAGGCAAAAGGCATGATTAACAAAAACCTTGGTCTCCAGCTATCGGAATCGTTTTTTGGTCAAGAGTGCATTCGAAAAGGAGCTCGCTTCTATGGCCTTAATTAGCTTGAAAAGTTTAGAAGGCGTTGCAGTTTGTGAACAGCATAAAAATTCGAGTAAAGAAAAACAAAAACAAAAAATTGTGGAGACCATACACCCTACGTGAGCGAAGCAGCGGGCTCTAAGCTAATATTATATGAAACGTGATCATTAACGTTACGGTGTCATTCTACCTAATGCAATACTGACGAATTCGGGGATTGTATTATTTGACGCAATTGAGCGTCAGAATGAAAAACGTCATGAGTTTTTTGTAGCTTCCAAGACAAAGTTGTAACAGCCAATACATTTATTGAAGAAGAGCCTAGTAAAAGTAAAGGAAAGTAACTTGAAGGTCCAGTGTGAACTGGTATCAGTACATTCAACAAGTAACTGCAAATGCAGTAAATACACTTGCTTTTGATGTTCCGTCAAAACATCCGTTCATTATCTCCGGCAACGCTTCGCACTAATTGTTCTGAACACCAATACACTAAGACAATGAAGTGCAGACTCATATTGGATCCTTTACTTTGAAAGGGGTGTAAGTCCACTCGTAGTCTATAATTGTGCCGACGCTAACATGATTTACCGCGAACACCAAATGAGATTGAGCGGCCGGTCGCTCAGACTTAATTGGCTCCCAATAATGCTACTAGCAAAACAATAAAGTATAGGCTAATGTATTTTATATCTCAGCCAGGTGCAACGAACAGTGGTGAATACAGTTATTTTCCGTGACCCCTCAATGTGAAAGTTTTCTCACAAATGACATATCGCACAATTTGTGATTATTTTAGTAAAAGTCAATGTATTAAAACAGTAGACTCGGGCGTTTGAATAGGACCGCCGCCTCACCACGAGAAACGCAAGAAGCAGCGCTGTGCTGTAACGGTATCTCGCGCAAAGATGTGTAGCAGAGTTAGGCTATTGTGCATAATGCCTGCCCTCACAGTAACGCCTAGGCCATACCGACTACGTTGAGGAGCATTCTGTGGTGTGTAATGTGTTCCCTCTCTCTCCACGCTACATGGTGTCCAATATAAGTCCTACAGTGAAGCAGGATTCGAAAAAATGTTCAAATGTGTGTGTAATCTTATGGGACTTAACTGCTAAAGTCATCAGTCCCTAAGCTTACACACCACTTAACCTAAATTATCCTAAGGACAAACACACACACCCATGCCCAAGGGAGGACTCGAACCTCCGCCGGGACCAACCGCACAGTCCATGACTGAAGCGCTCTACACCGCTCCGCTAATCCCGCGTGGCCTAGGATTCGTCGGAGAACATCACTCTGGATTACTGTTACTAACCCCAACTAACACGCTCCCTACACCAACGAATTCTTTCTCAACGATGGCGTGGTTGAAGGTGGATGCATTTAACAGGCTTCCGAGCATACAAACCAGCCTGATTTAATCGCCGCGAAATAGTTCTGGCAGCGACACATGTACCGGTACGGTTGCAAGGTCGGCAGTGATCTGCCAAGGCGCGAGATGTCTGTTCCTTTTTGCCACTAAAGCTACGTATCGATCCTCTTGTGGTGTGGTTGTTCGTCTACGACCACCGGCATTCTTTTGTATAGCATTTCCACCTCCAACAGCCTTTCTGAATCGCGAGACGACACTTCCGGACACATCCGTTTCTGTGGCCGCAGTTGTGACACTTTTACCGCCTTTGAGTCGTTCAGCTGCTCGTAAATGATCTTATTCACTCAAATGATGTCTTACTGACATGTTTCCATGCCCTTCGTGCACCAGCTTTGCTGCAATTAACACGTCCCGCGCTCTGCATTTCCTTTTACTATCATTTGTCAAGTGTTCCGTAGCAATCGTCGGTTGTTACCGTAGCAAATCTCAGTTGTTCCTTCGCAAGTGTCAGCTATTCCATAGTAACTGTCAAGCATTGTGGTTAAACTGGATTGTGTTTGAACTTTACATTATTTGCGGAAATAGTGAGTTTCTAATTGCCGAACCAAGGAATTTGGAGCAAATAATTGGTATGTATGTGACAACATGCTGTAATATGTTCTAAAACGCTACATAATAAAAACGGGCTTTTCCGGAGCTCTTACCTCGGGTTCTATTGGTGAGAAAAAGGGAGGGACAAGAGTTTCGAATATCCCTTGGGCTAGGGACCTTTTGTATGCCAACAGAAAATTCGTGTCGTTATCCTGCAGTACAGGGCCAAAGTATGAATATTACAAGCTGACTGCAGAACGATTCTATAGCCTACAACATACATTGTGCATAATGACCACGAAGAGAAGATACGAGAAATTAGGGCGCACACGGAGGCATATAGACGTTTTTCCCTCGCTCTAATTGCGAGTGGTAGAAAATGAGACACTTAAAGTAGTAAAGGAGTTTTGCTATTTGGGGAGCAAAATAACTGATGATGGTCGAAGTAGAGAGGATATAAAATGTAGACTGGCAATGGCAAAATGGCTCTGAGCACTATGGGACTTAACATCTATGGTCATCAGTCCCCTAGAACTTAGAACTACTTAAACCTAACTAACCTCAGGACATCACACAATACCCAGTCATCACGAGGCAGAGAAAATCCCTGACCCCGCCGGGAATCGAACCCGGGAACCCGGGCGCGCGAAGTGAGAACGCTACCGCACGACCACGAGCTGCGGACGGCAATGGCAAGGAAAGCGTTTCTGAAGAAGAGGAATTTGTTAACGTCGAGTATAGATTTAAGTGTCAGGAAGTCGTTTCTGAAAGTATTTGTATGGAGTGTAGCCATGTATGGAAGTGAAACATGGACGATAAATAGTTTGGACAAGAAGAGAATAGAAGCTTTCGAAATGTGGTGCTACAGAAGAATGATGAAGATTAGATGGGTAGATCACATAACTAATGAGGAGGTATTGAATAGAATTGGGGAGTTTGTGGCATAACTTGACTAGAAGAAGCGACTGGTTGGTAGGACATGTTCTGAGACATCAAGGGATCACCAATTTAGTATTGGAGGGCAGTGTGGAGGGTAAAAATCGTAGAGGGAGACCAAGAGATGAATACGCATAACAGATTTCAGAAGGATGTAGGCTGCAGTAGATACTGGGAGATGAAGAAGCTTGCACAGGGTAGAGTAGCATCGAGAGCTGCATCAACCCAGTCTCAGGACTGAAGACCACAACAACAATAACAATTGCGAGTGGAACAGAAAAGGAAACGACAAGTAGTGGTATGCAGTACCCTCCGCCACGCGCCGCACGGTGGGTTGCGCAGTATCTACATAGATGTAGACTACAGCAGAAACAGATAGTAATTTTCTTTTCTGCAATCTTTATGTCCCTTTCATCTGTTGCATGTTATATGGACGTGCAGTGTCTTAGTTACATAATTAAAAACATCCAAGGTAAATTGCAACTGTTCATATATTTTCTGTACTTACTTTCCAGTAAGAGAGCCATACCAGTCACACAGTGCGAAGTTTGCTATTGTACTTCTTCGCAGGATAGACTGATTCTGATAAACAGTGTTTCCAAACGTTTCTCTTAAAACCGTAAAATGTCACAATTTATTACTTACTCCTTTAACTGGTCTACTATCTCGAATTGTTTCTGTCGATGTAGTAGCACCAGTGGTGAGGTCGTTATACTTTGGGATACAATAACACGAATCCAAACAAATTGTTATTAGTTTAAATATAGCCTCTGTACTAATTTGCGAATAGTAACGACACGTTTGATTCTACAGACATGCTCAAGGTGGAATATGTGCGCCCCCTCCCCTTCCTCAACACCCCTCTCCGCCCCCCGCCACCAACCCTCCAATTTCTAAGTTTCTGAGGCAGACGCACGACCTTGAACTCATGAAGGCAACACGGCATAATGATATATTCACCTGGTCGGACTCCGCCTATGTAACTACAATGCTGACCGTTAAAACTGCAACACCAGGAAGGCTCCGTGTAAGAGGCGTCAAATTGGCATGAAATGTACTACATGTTTGGACGTACAAAAGATTAGCATTCCAGCGCAACGAAACAAAGTAGGCAGGAGCAATGCTGTCTACATTTGTATACAAGGTGAATCCTTGATGATGTTACAAATTTTTGGGAATAATGTGGAAAGGTAAAGGTATCGATTTGAGGTAAGGCATCTGGACCAGAGGTTCAAAAAATCGTTCTGATATCTCTGACAGTGGAATACATGTACCGGTACTGTTCTTACTAAGATTGTACGGCAGGTAACTTCCAGAGGTGGTGAAACACATCTCCTCTCTTAAAGAGAGAGAGAGAGAGAGAGAGAGAGAGAGAGAGAGAGAGAGAGAGAAGTCCAGTAAACAGGGGCCCTAAACTGCATACCTTAAGAGGCACGAGCACATGTTGGTCTTCCAGCAGTGGCGGTATGGACCAAGATAAGAAAAAAGACTGGTAAACATACCTTAAGAGCCACGAGCATTTGTTCAACTTTGCCACCGTGAAACACATCTCTTGCACTGAGCAAGAGCTCATAGGTCTTAAGGTATGCATTTTAGAACCGATGTTTGCTAGATATTTCTTTCTTGTTTTGGTCCATACTACCACCTCAAAAAGTTACCTTCCGTTCAACCTTAGCAACAACGGTACCGGTATATGTATTCCATTGTCAGAGGTATTAGAACGATTTTCGCGTATAACTTTCGACTCGATAGTTTCCGGACCAGGGACCCTTACTTTAAATCGATAGTTGTACCCTTCTCCATCATTCCTAGAAGATCGTAACATCATCACAGAATCACCCTGTAATCGGAAACAAATCCGGTTTCACATTGAGAAATAGAATGGGCGCACAACGGCGAGGTTATCAGCACCCTCGGAATTCGAAGGTAGCAATATCGTGCTCTACTGAGACTGCGGTTTATTGCTCGCGATATTGCGGATCGAATTGTTCTTGATCTCACGACATAAGCCGAATGTTACATTGATGGGTTTAGGAGGATCTCAATGGCTCCGAGCATTTATTGGCCGAGACGTATTACTCTCTCCTCCATGCAGGATCGTACAACAACGTCATGCTTGTTTCCAGCTAGTATACACACGGGCGGTATGACAGTGCGTGTTGCATCTTTTTTTATGTTGGAGTGTATATGACGAAATAAGCCTAGTGGTTGCGCCCTGTCATCGATGTGTCAGTGACGTTTTCGGCAAGATGACGCAATACAGGAGATGGCCTACTGTTTTCCTCATCAGCACGTCCTCCATATCTCTTCCCCATTGAAAACATCTGTTTATGGTTTGACATCATTTGTGAGCCACAATTGTTGGCGTACTTTGAAATATAACTGAAGCAGCTTGGATTGACGCACCTGTATCTGTCATCTATACACGGCTGGACCCAGTGCCCAGCCGTGTTAGAGCCACAGTTGCTGCCAGGGATGGAAGCTCTGTTTCTAATTGACCTCCTGTATACCCGCAAATCACCTACAGATTTAAGTATTTTCTTCCTTCTATAATTAACACGGACAATAAGTAAAGTATCATTATTTGCCATTCTTCCTGCTACCTCAGCTTTAATGGCCAGCTGTGTAAAATTCCGTTGGCAATTAAATGTTGCCCCACAAATACAGTAAACGACAGACAATACGTCGTAGCGGACCCGTCTTACAATATACCTCAATAACACCGCTTGTGACTTGTGGCATGAAGCCGCCGGGCTGACGCAACCGCAGCGCAGAGTCGAGGGTGTCCCACGTTGCTCAGACACGCCTCCTGTCAGTAACTCCGGCTCGCCCTTATCTCCCTATTCAGTGAGCAAATTCGCTTAAGGATCTCACTCTTATCATATCTCAGTGGGATGACGGCACTCAGGTACGTCTACTCACTGAAGAAATGATAATTATGTAACAGAGTCTGTGACAACCTTACCAAGCGTAAATTCCAGAAGACGTGAAAATGAAATCAAAGTCATGTTCTCTCTTCACCAACAAATATTGCGTCTGCCAGATTTTGTGCATCTGCCATTGGAAGATATTCCTTGTTTTTCTCTGCCTCCTACTTCTTCTTCGTCTTTCAAATTAGGTAACGTATTGCTCAAGGCCGCTGGAGTAGACGACATTCCGTCAGAACTACTGATAGCTTCGGGAGGGCCACCTGTGACAAAACTATTCCATCTGGTGTATTACCCTCAGACTTCGACAAGAATGTAATAATTCCAGTTTCAAGGGAAGCAGCTGCTGACAGGTGTTAATATTATCGAATTACCAGTTTAACAAGTCATGGTTGCAAAATAGTAACACGAATTTTTCACTGGAAAATAGAAAAACTGGTTGAAGCCAACCTCGGGGAAGATCAGTTTGGGTCCAGAAAAATGGAGAAACTCACGAGGCAGTACTGACCCTACGGCTTATCTTAGAAGATAGGTTAAGGAAAGGCAAACCTACGTTTATAGCGTTTGTCGACTTAGAAGAAGCTTTTGACAATGTTGACTGGACCACCATCTTTGAAATTCTGAATATAGCATAGGTAAAATACAGGAACCGAAAGGCTACTTACAGATTGTATGAGTATAAAAGGGAAACAGTGGTTGAGAAGGGAGTGAGAGAGGAGTGAAACCTGGCCCGATGTTATTCAGTCTGTACATCGACCAAGCAGTAAAGAAAACTAAAAAAAAAATTGGAGTAGAAATTAAGTCTCGGAGAGAAGGAATAAAAATTTGAGGTTTGCCAATGACATTCTGTCAGAGGAAGTAAAGGACATGAAAGAGCAGTTGGCAGTTATTTAGAGGCACTACGGTTTAATATTCGTAGCCAATAGCATTCTGAAATTGGCAAATGGTATAAAATATGAAAATTACGTAGTTATTATCTTTAAACGTACACCTTTAAATCTCAGAGACTTGGCGTGCCTTCCTTACAATATAGTTAGTGTGTTTTAAGCAGGTCCAAGATAACAAAAATGGGATGTAGGAGTTCACGATACATACTCGTTTGCCTTTAGTAAAATCACATCGCGTTGTTTCCAGGCAGGTAAACGAGGTACCTTCATAAAACCATTTTCCTGTTGCGGCCTCCGAGTTATATTGCAGATTTAATTTCAGTAGGTTGGTAATTTTCGTCAATACAATCCATCTAAGCCAGAAAATCAAAGATTTGGCCAAAATGGGAAACATTAATCCCTCCATTTGCCTCAATTTGTATTTGAAACAAGTCCAGAGAGACTTAACCATAAATGGGCACATTAAATGGTCGTAATTTATGGCTTATGGTATTATACATCGAAAATAATACTCTACAACAAAAAGATTCGTAATAAACGATTTTACAACCATGGGTACGTAGAGATCTACGAGAACAAAATGAGCACTTTTTTACTGCTGAAATACGAAGAGACTAACTCTGATCTGGATCTGAAACACTACTCTCTGCAGAAGATGCCCAGAACATTTTGCATGAAGTCTGCAATAGACCTCCCTTGGACAAGCACGAAGCAAATCGCCACTTTTTCTGTCTAATACAATTTCGGTGAGTTGCTTGTGATAACGACTGCCATTTTTATCCAAACTATCTGTACTGAAGTTGATAGCAGCGCTTTAGAGACAAAGCCAGGTGTCAAATTCAGTAACAGCCATCTCCAGAAGATATTGGATGCAATTTCATAACTATGCTGTCTTCTCTTCAACAATAATTACTCTTTGAACAGTCATTCTACTTCCTGCATGTTTTTATACTACCGTTTTTTATGACTCGATTTACGCAATTGTGACAAGTTTAGCGAATTTGGGAACATGTTGTACTATTTTGAAATCCTTCATCGCTGCCTCATGTGACAATAATTTCTCTCCGCATTTTTCCTTTGTTTAAATTAATTAATCTCAAAAGAGCTACAAATAATGTGAAAGAAATCATCCAAAAATCAAAATTATCACCCCTACACTGGCATGCATGAGTGTTGTTAACAGTGAGAAATTTGTTTCTAAAACATGCATGTCAGAAATTACACTTACAGAGGGTAAAGCAAAAGTGACTGCGCATATTTTGGTGGACGATATTTGTATTTGGCTCTTGTGACAAACAACTACTTCTTGCACTTTTGGTGATTTACCTAAACTGCTTACGAAAATTAAATGCCTGATTTGCTTCCATCTCCAATCTGAACTTATGCTCCATGTCTAACGACGTTCATGTTATTGACATGTTGAGTCCCTATCTTCCTTACTTGCTTTTGTTCCCTTCTCGCATAGGTCTACAGAGGATCATGTGCCAGTTTCATCTAATCATATTTTACGAACTCCAGGTGAAAATAGGTCCGCAAATTGTCTTACAATTGAAATAAATCGTTGTAGCTCCGTCATAAGTTGCATTGAGAAGTTTTTTTATTTCTTGATGGTGACTAGTTTCGGATAGCTGTTTTGTAATGTCCGTCCTGTGTGGTGCATTTTGCTGTTGTGTAAGTTGATTACTGCAGGGGCAGATTCTGTACATGGGCTATAGGTGTCCGAAATTAGTCACCATCAAGAAATAAAAACATATTTTCAATGCAACTTATGACGGAGCGACAACCATTTATTTCAGTCATGGTATTTTATTATTTTCTCTTCATTTCCGTCATGTGTGCCTTCATACTTTCACTGTGTTTCTTTTTCCTCTCCTCAACCGTTTTGTACATGTTTTCTTTTTCCTTCCTTTCTTGGATCCTTCCATTTGTAATGCTGTTTTTCTACAACTATACCCAACTGTTGTTTCTTCTTTCTTTGTGTTGATTCTTCTTGAATCTTTGTTTGTTGTTTCCTTTTGCCAAACGCATTTGTAGATCTGTTGTCATCTGTTTTGTATTAACCACCAAAAGAATATCAGTCTCCTTTTTTCTTACTGCTGCTGTTACATTTTGTGTATTCTTTCATACTTCACACTTTCCAAGGGTCCGTCGTTTTTATTAGACACCCAATTTCCCTTATCGTCCTCCTCTACAATGTTCCTAGTTTATGCAAAATGTAATTCAGCGCTAGGCTTTCACCTGTATAAGCATTCTGGTTCGAACGCTGTGTTATGGTGCTTTATTTTGAAGTTTTTGGATAAGAGTTTTTTTTTTTTGACTTCATGGCACCGTTTTCCGTTAAGTCGTAGAGAATCTTTATCGCTACAGCAGACTTTTAAGAGCTATTTTTTCGAATTATTTCTCACAGTTAACTGAACTTATTTTGGCTTTGTCTGTTTGACCAACATCAGTTACTAATATTTTTGGAGATTTATTTATGTTGTGAAAACCTTTTTTCTTTCTACTGAGATCTAAAGCTTGCTTTGTTGCCTACCTTCTCCTGAAGATTATTTCGAGACATCGCATTTGTAAGACTTTCTTTCATTTCTTCTTCTTATTATTATTAATATTATTATCATTTACTGTTCGTGGTCGGTAACCCAGTTGATTAATTTTAGTGGCTAGAATAAAATACTGGAGTAAAAATAGCCGAAAACTCAGTCACGTCAAACCCTCCTCCTACACCAGTCTTTTCCTAGTCAACCTACTGCTTTTTGAGCAATTAATAGGATAACCTATGTAATCAGCAGTCTTACACGACGCAAGGTAGTAGTTACTGGGAGCTTCACATTCCATCATCAAAGTAGAAGAAGACGGAGATTGCGTCCAACACTGACTACAAAAGCACCCAGTACACGTGCTTCATTCATAAGTGAGTGCTGCGGCCCGGAATACAGAGCGCCCGTCACGTTACGTATAGTACCGGAATACCTCCACTTATTGATTCCAGATGCCCGAGAGCGGCGTATTGCACAACTCTGACGTCAGCAGTTATGATGCATGCTGGAACCTTGTCCCGTCGACATTTCTCTTTCCTTTGTGCGAGATACAGCTTTTCAGTTCCCATGAAAGACGCAATGGCAAGCTCTTGTTAGTGACCATCCCAAAGGATAGAGTCACATAACATTACTGGCGTGGAGACCTCAATAAATTGATGATAAGCACAGTTGGAAAGTATTTCTTTCTTTGCACACATTGGCACAGTTCCTTTTAGAGATACACTAGTTTGGTCTCATATACCGGGCGGTTATAATTAAACTTTCCCTATTTAACACGTTATAACGCGGAAACTAATTACCGTACCAGTACCAACACAAGGATGGGGCCCCTCCACTCCCACACCAACGTGGTGACCAAACCAAACGTTCTACTGTCACCTCCGTATAACATGTTAGTTTTTGAATCAGGAGTCACAGGATGCGGGCTTTGATGTTATCCAAGCGTCTGGGTAAGATTACTAATTAACATGGTCCATCAGGAGATAGAAAGTGGACGAAAGCGATCGAAGGGTGGCGGTTGTAAGGGCAGAGGAAAAAAAGTGCCAAGGGAAAAAAAAACCTCTGTGACAATAGGACGGGTAGTAAGGGCAGTAGCAGTTTGCTTTCTGCGACAGGGCATGCAAGGTGTGGATATGTTAGTGCGAGGTATCGTGCATCGTTACCTTCGTCGTTGCTGGAGCTCGTTGCGGGGCTTGCTGCAGTTGCTGCGTCCCTGCAACAGTTCAAGGTCGTTGTACATTAGTGGGCGATCGGTCATAGATCGGCTGACAGACAGTGTAGGGGGTGTGTGTGGTTGGTTTGCGTGCTGTGTACAGTACGGCTTCCTTGCGGTTGCCTGTTTTTCGGCTGGTCGAGCATCTGGGGTTACCAGTAGTAGCTGTGTTGCAGGGGCTCGCCAGTACTGTCGTGTTAGCGTGCTATGTTTAGTTCCTAGCCAATAGTGTCTTTGGTCTGTTATGCTCCCATCTATGGTTGTGGTCGTAGTTACCCAGTGAAAGGATAAACGGGTTGCGCAAGTGTCTCGTGTTATTGTACAGTCGTGCGGAGAGTTTTTGGAATACCTGCAAGATGGTATCTAGCCGGTATTCCCGGTGAAGGTCCGCGATGCGTGTGCAGCGCGGAGCGTTGCTTATGATTTTGAGTACTTTGTTTTGTATGAGCTGCAGACGGCGCAGGTGAGTGGGCGCAGCGTATCCCCAGACAGGGGCTGCGTACATCATCAGGGGTCTAATAAGTGTCATGTACATGGACCTAGACACCCTCCTATTCAGTGTGCTACGCCTGTTAAGCACAGAGTAGAGTTGTTTGAGCCTCGCGTTTGCTTTGTTGCTCACGTGTTGAATGTGGTGCCCCCATAGTAGTTTCCTGTCCAAACTTGGTAGCATTAATATCCCGAGTATGGGGTTCATGATTTCCATGCGTCACAGCGCCACCGTCCAGTTCCAACAATGTCGACCAGGTGCCGTGATCAGTCATGGTGATTCGTAGTATCACACAACTGACCAATCGCAGTGCACTTGTTGACGTATCAACATGAGTTTGGACAAAAGTAGATGGGCGTTATTGGTGAAGTTCTATTCTCAAAACAACAGTAATGCTGCAGCTGCACTTCGAGAATATCGCCGGCTGAAATGATTACAGAAGGGTCCTCTTTCTCCACCTGCTGTGCGGAGCATGATGAAGAAGTTCGAATCAACTGGAGAACAGGGCGTCGCTCCGGGAAGAGGCCGACAACCGGTTGCACCACAGGTGGTTGATGAAATCGCTGTTGCTACAGACAGCGCTACGCGCAATTCCCGATCGTCAGGCAGTACGCGTACTGTGTCACGATAGTTGAACATTCCGTGGTCCACTGTACGGAAGGTGCTTCGGAACATTCTAAAATGGTATCCGTACAAGATGTATATCGTACAGCAACGTGCACCACGGGACGCACAACGACGTGTTGACTTCGCTGTCCACTTTCTCGGCAGTATTGAAATTCACGAGGGACCGTCCTATGGGCAGACGAAGCTCATTTGTCTCTGACGGGTGAGGTGAACACGCAGAATTGCCAAGTGTGGGGATCTTCACCTCCCGTCACTCTGCATGAAGTTCCTGTGTATGGTGAATATATCACCCTACGGTGTGGCTTCACGGCTACGTTCATCATTGGCCCATTCTTTTTTGAACAGGTTTGCGCTCAAGGACCAAAGACACGCAGTGTGACTGGCCAGTGTTACTGCGTTATGCTTCGCCAGCATGTCATACCCGTCCTGCAGGACAGAGACGCATTGAACCCAACAGTTTTCATGCAACATGGGGCCCCACCGCACATCGCTCGTGAAGTTCACATGCTTTAACCAAAATACATTTGCAAACGATCAAGTTATCAGCCGATCGTTTCCAAATGCTTGACCCTGTGATCTCTGATTGTGGGGCTACCTGAATGACGGGGTTTACCAGAGCAACATTCATACATGTACTGATCTGAAGCGCAGCATATCAAGAGAGGTAGCCAGCATACCTAGAGAGCTGTGCAGAATGCAGTCCTGCGCTTTCAGACTCTTCTGGACACTGATGGGCACCATATTGAGCCCCTCTCGTAGCAGTAATAATACCGGTGTGTAATGGTATGTTGTACCGTAGCAGCACATTAGAAGTGTTTCAACTGAATGGATTCCGAATTATTTCTCTTCCGCGTGTCCTTGACATTAATGCTATCAAGTCTGGTACTCGTACTGTAATTAGTTTCTGTGCTATAACGTGTTAAATAAGGAAAGTTTAATTATAACCACCCCGTATAGCTGAAGTAGCATTCCCGCCCAACTGTTTTATACCTTTCAGCCATTATACCGCGAAATCGAAGTACACATTTTTTTAAGTCACTAGTCTTTCAATTGGTTTCAAATCATCATCCATATCTTCCCGGCCAGTCTATATCTATTACACCCAGCGTGCTCAGAATCTTTTTTTATGCGAGGGCTATCCGGAAAGTAAGTAACGTTCGGTCACGAAATGGAAACCACAGAGAAAATCCGATGAAGCTTTGCACAGATGTGATGGGCAGTGTCTTAGTATGTCCATAATAGTGCCACGTCGCTCTTTTCAGTTCTGAGCGCACAGTGAGCCGGGAAAGATGCCTAGAAAATAGTGTCTCCCGTCAAGTATAGGTACCTGCCGAGAGATTCAGCCTGATTTCATGCAACCCAATATGATGTAACTGTCATACAATTCCTTCACTACAGTTCTCGGCAAATACTCCAAGGCAATGAGGACGCTCCTGCAGCATTTTCGATGGGAAGTGTTTGATCACCCACCATACAGACCGCAGTGCGCTCCCTCTGATGGTATCTGCTCAAATGAACCGCTGGCTATGAAGACAACATTTTGACACAACGAGCTGCAGTCCAACGTAGAAAATGGTCGGAAAGTACAGGCAGATCCCTTGTATGACGAGGGTACTGGAAAGTGGGTACAAAGCCGAGACAGATGTCTAAGTCGGAGCAGCGACTATGTAGAGATGTAGCTGGAAGGTGTAGCCAACTGCTGCAAATAAAATAGTTTTGATTTTTATTGTGGTTTCCATTTCGCTACCGATCGGAACTTACTTTCCGAATAGCTCCCGTACATAGCCTTCCTGTCTGCTCATTGAATTTCTCCGTCGCCGTTGCCTCTGGTACCAAGTGGACAATGCGTAAATACCTTGGCTCATGCCCTCTGTCAGTAACACTTTTCACAGGTTTTTTTTGTTCCTTGTCCACAGTTACTATGAATTTTTTGAAAGATTCTATGAGGTTTGCAACTGCTAATTTTTGTTTCATTTTCGCTCTATTATACATTTTTGGCCTAACGCCACTTTCAAGTTCCCTATTAAAAGGCTTCCTATAATAAAACAGTAATAGATGTACAGTAAATCGTTTTCAGTTGAAGTTAAAAGCTGTTGTTAAACAGGATATGGTTCAAATGGCTCTATGCACTGTGGGAGTTAACATCTGAGGTCATCAGTCCCCTAGACTTTGAACTACTTAAACCTAACTAACCTAAGGACAGCACATACATCCATACCCGAGGCAGGATTCGAAACTGCGACCGTAGCAGCAGTGCGGTTCCGGACTGACGTGCCTAGAACTGCTCGGCCACAAGGCTGGCAAACGGGATATACAGGTTTCGGTACACGTAAGAAGTTAACGAATGTATCTGTTAACTTTTGGTCATAAAATATCTGCGGTGGCCACTATTCCCAATTTAGCAGAAGGTGTTGTTACAGGTAACTTACGCCAACATTAAACTGCATATTAACACATGATACATACATACGTCTACACCTGTCATATAACGAGCATATGTGGCTGGTAGATATAATGATCTTTCACCTGAGTTAGAAAGAGCTATGAAAGAAGAAATTCTTCTCTAATTTTGTACCAGTTCTATAACGAATTCATACAGCATCTTAGTGTTGCAGCCGTTACCATGGTGACACAAGACAAATACAGACGCAGCACGCTCATTATAAAGACACATTAATCCCAAGATGGTGGTTTCAATATATAGGTGTAAAATATTATCATATTTATTATGTACTGTAACTGGTGGTTTACACAGTGATACAGCTGAAATACCCAATGCGTATTTGCACGCTCTGAGATAATTCAGATAACCTATGAGACATGAGTGTATTATCTTTGTACATGTGCAATACACAATTGGTATAAGTTCTTTACAACAACACCTTCCATAAAATTGGCAATATTTGCCATTGAAGATATTTTATTATCAAAGAGGTAACAAATGTATTCACTAAGTTATTACATCTAGGGTAACTGCTTTTAGTCTTAACTAATAATTATCTACTGAAGATATAACATTGTTTTATGAAAAACGTTAAATGGGTACTCGAAAATGATCTAAGGCTAAAATTGTACAATAATACGAAAATTAAATAAAAATTAACAGTTGCAGGCATTATGGAGCCATTCAAAAAAATAATTAATAATTTTACATCGACTTCTTTCCTCATCCATTCTTCATATTTGCTCTTTGTTAATACTTCACTTAATGTTTAACCTGGTTATGTAACACCACATTTCTAATCTTTTTGGTCCCCCTACCTCTTGTTTTCCGTGGTCCATGTTTCACTTCCAAATTAAAATAGCGAATTAATTTCACTTATTAGTAGTAATAAAGCTCATCCATTACTTATTCTATATACTTAAGGACCAGTTCACTTAGTATTTACTGAAGAAACGCTTGTATATTAGTTCTTTTCTGAGTATGTGCTAGGTACTTTTGTTTTTGTGGTATGTTGCATGTCATCGAGGATCTTTCCTCTCTTTTCTACGGAACGAAAGTTGTATTAAATCTAATTTAATTAGATCTACTCTAGAAACAGAAAACTACCTGAGCTCATTCATTAATAAGAGCAAAATTGTCAATTCCAATTGAAACACACATCGTAAGGATAGCGTGGCGTATTTATTGTTTTAAAAATTCGATTTTCTTTAGCTAAGTTACTCCAGATTTTGAATGCGATATAATTTGTGTGAATGTAAACATTCTAATAGAATCATTTTCTAGAACACATTCCTCATAAGCCGTAGTGGCAATACATTCGGGTAAAACTGGCCATATTGTGGTATTATGGAGAAATGTCAATTATGCTGTTTTAGACTGAAAGACTGTCGTGACTATGGCAAGTGTTACAGAGAGAGACGCTTCTGATAAATTTTATAAACGCCATACCTTAATGTTACACTGGACAGTTTGAGAACCGACTCGTGAGGGTAACGTCTTAGATTTGATAGTTATAAAAAACCAGAGATTTTTGATTGAGGTAACGTACATAATACGACGAGTACCGTTAATGTTACTATAACAACAATGACTACAAGTGTTAAAAGATAATTTAAGGAAGCTAGGAAAATATTTCTGCTTAGCAAGTACGACAGGAAACAAATTACACATAAAGTCGTTGGACCATTTTTAAATATTGATAGATAATTGAGAATAGTACGTCTGAAAATCACCTTGTCAGTCACTAGATGGAATCTCAAAAACCAGAAAATGAAACAAGAAATAGTGGATATTTAGTGCTACAGAAGCACGTTAAGAATTAAGTAGACGGTATAAAATGAAATACTTGAAAGTGTGTGTGGGAATAGAAAAAGTACACAGAACAACATTTTCAGAAGACGAGTAAGGTTTGGGGGTATTTACGAAGTAATGCAAGACTAACTGACTTTGAAAGGGAAAGAAGAGGAGATCAGGAGAAAGGTTATAGAGGCAGAAAAATTATTTCTATAAACAATGAAATTGTAGACAAGAAATTCGAGGACCGAAACCGCATGCATATTTCCTAGGGACGTAGATACAAGGATGTGAAAGCCCTAGAAGAAGGTAAACTAACTTCACTAGCCTTTACATTCTGAGTACTACTTATTACTGCCCATTATAAGAACAGTAATGGCCCAACGATGTTAACTGCAGCATTCAAAGAGAAACAGCCTCTCTTGAAAAGCAGCCGCCATACGTTACCGGTGGTTCCTGACATCTGTCTGATAATAAAGGACGCCGCTGAAATGAGAACCACTATATCTTCCATCGTTTCCACAGTTTAGAAATACTACAAATTCCTCGCATGGACGCACAGAAAGTAGTCCATTGGTTTCTAGTGAGATAGTCCTGGAAAGCAAAAACCACAGTCCATTAAAAACCAATTAAACGTTTCCGAACCATACTTATCTAAGGAAGTTTGTTTGGACCTACTTCGCATGCCTGGAAGCTTGCAAGTTCTTCTGTGTCTTGTAGACGAAATGGAGGACAGTGTCAGATAAATCGGTAGGCCATTGACAAAAATATTAATTAATTGTTGTTGTTGTGGTCTTCAGTCCTGAGACTGGTTTGATGCAGCTCCCCATGCTACTCTATCCTGTGCAAGCTTCTTCATCTCCCAGTACTTACTGCAACCTGCATCCTTCTGAATCTGCTTAGTGTATTCATCTCTTGGTCCCCCTCTACGGTTTTTACCCTCCACGCTGCCCTCCAATGCTAAATTTGTGATCCCTTGATGCCTCAGAACATGTCCTACCAACCGGTCCCTTCTGCTTGTCAAGTTGTGCCACAAACTCCTCTTCTCCCCAATTCTATTCAATACCTCCTCATTAGTTATGTGATCTACCCATCTAATCTTTAGCACTCTTCTGTAGCACCACATTTCGAAAGTTTGTATTCTCTTCTTGTCCAAACTATTTATCGTCCATGTTTCACTTCCATACATGGCTACACTCCATATAAATACTTGCAGAAACGACTTCCTGACACTTAAATTTATACTCGATGTTAACAAATCTCTCTTCTTCAGAAACGCTTTCCTTGCCATTGCCAGTCTACATTTTATATCCTCTCTACTTCGACCATCATCAGTTATTTTGCTCCACAAATAGCAAAACTTCTTTACTACTTTAAGTGTCTCATTTCCTAATCTAATTCCCTCAGCATCCCCCGACTTAATTCGACTGCATTCCTGCATTCCATTATCCTCGTTTTGCTTTTGTTGATGTTCATCTTATATCCTCCTTTCAAGACACTATCCATTCCGTTCAACTGCTCTTCCAAGTCCTTTGCTGTCTCTGACAGAATTACAATGTCATCTGCGAACCTCAAAGTTTTTATTTCTTCTCCATGGATTTTAATACCTACTCCGAATTTTTCTTTTGTTTCCTTTACTGCTTGCTCAGTATACAGATTGAATAACATCGGGGAGAGGCTACAACCTTGTCCCACTCCCTTCCCAACCACTGATTCCCTTTCATGCCCCTCCATTCTTATAACTGCCATCTGGTTTCTGTACAAATTGTAAATAGCCTTTCGCTCTCTGTATTTTACCCCTGCCACCTTTAGAATTTGGAAGAGAGTATTCCAGTCAACATGAACAGAACGTTGTTTGACGGTTCATCAAAAGTTCCTCTTTTTTGTTTCTTTTTTCCATTATTCTTGTTCCATCCTCTCGCTGCATCTGGGGAGGGGCAGTGGAGGGGTAAAGCAGGAAGATGAACTGCCAGCTGCACGGATATCCCATCTTCAGCCAAACGGTTTAAAATATACTATACAAAGTGTCTCTCTTCTAAGAGTCGTCAGGCACATTTTATCTGTTTTTTCGGCAGATACCTGCAATTTCGTTTTTACACTGTGCAACTGGAGTCAGTCCAAACAAATAGTGCTCATCAAATCTTTGATGCGTCGGCCAATGTCGACGGAAGGCGTCTGTTTGTTTCCCATTATTATATTTTTCCTTTATTGTTATTTAATGCCTCAGCTAAGGCGGGCCGGCAGCGGCCTACATACGCCGCTCTTCGGCCAAGAGAGACAAACATATAGACATGGAACACAGAAAAAACATAAAAAGCATGGTAAACACATGATGAACACTGCACAATAAATTAGAAGTCGTTCGACGGAAGGCATTGTACATGAAGGGTGGCACCCGTTGAAGAGACGAAGACATCCTGGTGGAGACACGAACGTACTAGAACACTGATGAAAACACTGTACACAAACGTAGAGACACTGACGCACGGAAACACTGGCAACGATCATCGGCGGAGCACTCACACTGACGAAGGGGGTCTGCCTCCAGGTCAAAGGGAGAGGTATGAGGGCGGGAGGGAGGGGGAGGGGGGTGGAGCCTTTCCCACTACAAAATAAATGGTTTTTAAAGCAGAATTTTACGTGCCCACTCGATAAAGCGGTCCAAGATTTATGTAGTTCGATATTTGGTTTATCGATATGTATCAACAGGAACAGTAAGGCACGAAGAATAAAGAGCAATCCAGCAGCGACTCAGTAGCGCTGCATGCTCGGCGGTAGCAGTCAGCGGGGTGCTGTCACTGCTGCAGCACTGAATATCTTCGTGTTTTATTGTCGCTGTTTATACATACCGATAAAACGATTATCCCACTAGATTAAGCTGGGACCGCTCTACCAAATGGGCACATAAAATTAAGCTTTAAAAATCATTTAGTTTGTAACGGGAAGTAAACCGATGCTCTCCGTCGATATTGGGCGTCGCATCAAAGACGCGATGAGCGCTTTTTTTTTGGGCTGACTCTAGTTGCACAATGCAAAAACGAAATTGCAGATATCTGCCGAAACACAAGAGAAAATGCGCCTGAGGACATATAGGAGAGACATATTGTATATTTAAATGGTGAATCATTTACACACGATTCTAAATCTATAAAAAGATGGATCTTATGAATGGTATTTACATAAAATTAAAATGTTGATTTTCTTCGTTTTCAGTTTAAAACAAATAACTCTAAGCAAAAATATAAATAAGTAAAAGATATTTAACAGAGGGCGCAGACAGGTGAAGATCGTGATATGAAGTACTTCACCCTCACTAAAAGTTGAAGTATTTATGCAAAGGGGAAAAATATTCACAGAGGGAAAAGTTCTGTACTGTTGTAGGGTGTGGGTATAAGCATAGCGGTTGGAGATATGGAAATGCCGTGAGACTAGGGCCTCCCGTCAGTTAGACCGTTCGCCTGGTGCAAGTCTTTCGAGTTGACGCCACTTCGGCGACTTGTGTGTCGATGGGGATGAAACGAAGGTGATAAGGACAACACAACACCCAGTCCCTGTGCGGAGAAAATCTCCGACCCAGCCGGGAATCGAACCCGGGCCGTTAGGTATGATATGCCGTCGCGCTGGCCACTCAGCTACCAGGGCCGGACAATTGGAAAGATGGCAAGGTAGTAAAAGATTTGGATGTGGGCAGGACCGTAATATATAGAGGAAAGACATAGGGAAAGATGGAGTGAGAAGTAGGATCCATGAGCCCCGATGTGGGGTGAGATAGATGTGGAAGAATTGTAGTTGATAGCAGGCATCGACCTTTCGGTGGGAGGAGAAATGGAGTGTTTGTAGGTGTTGGGTTGGCGGGATGTGCCGAATAAGGGACAGCAGCGGCGTTTAACTGCGCGGTCATCAGCGCCCGTACAAAGTCCCAACTTTTTACACAGTTCAAGTTTTACACAGTGCAGTCTAGCCACTGTCACGAATGATGGTGAAATGATGAGGACAACACAAACATCCAGAGCCCGGGCAGAGAGAATCCCCAACCCGGCAGGGAATCGAAGCCGGCACCCCGTGATCGAGAGGCAGCAACGCTAGGCACTTTTTTTTGTCGTTGCGGACGTCACATGACATCCGTTAATGTTCGTTTGTTGATCCTTCCATTCAGTTTTTTATGACAGAGGGCAACCAGCTCTCTGACCGAACACGCCGAGCTACCGACGATCTTGAAATGAATAATGATGATAAGGACAACACAACACCCAGTCCCTGAGCGGAGAAAATCTCCGACCCAGCCGGGAATCGAACCCGGGCCGTTAGGTATGATATGCCGTCGCGCTGACCACTCAGCTACCAGGGCCGGACAATTGGAAAGATGGCAAGGTAGTAAAAGATTTGGATGTGGGCAGGACCGTAATATAAAGAGGAAAGACATAGGGAAAGATGGAGTGGGAAGTAGGATCCATGAGCCCCGATGTGAGGTGAGATAGATGTGGAAGAATTATAGTTGATAGCAGGGATCGACGTTTCGGTGGGAAAGGAAACGGAGTGTTTGTAGGTGTAGGGATGGTGGGATGTGCCGAATAAGGGACAGCAGCGTATCAAGATTGGAAATTAAAGACGAAACAATATAATTTTGGAGTCGAACGATGCTGATGTTTGGTTTGTGTGGCGTTTAACTGCGCGGTCATCAGCGCCCGTACAAAGCCCCAATTTTTTACACATTCCAAGTGTTACACAGTGCAGTCTAGTCACTATCACGAATGATGATGAAAAGATGAGGACAACACAGGCACCCAGTTCCCGGGCAGAGAAAATCCTCAACCCGCCCGAGAATCGAAGCCGGCACCCCGTGATCCAGAGGCAGCAACGCTAGACACTAGAACACGAGCTGCGGACAAGTCGAGTGATTGGATTAAAATATGACTTACGTAGATATACAATGTGATTAAAGAGACGTGGTAATATGATGAGATAGTAAAGGATCCTTGTGGGGCAAGTTAAATGGGTGCGGAGAGCAAGGAAGAGTGCGTAGCGTTCAAGTTTCTGGAGGGAGTGTTAGAACATGGGTGAAGCGGATATCAATGACACATTTACAAAGGAGAGGAGAGGTTGGATCAAGATTTTGTTTTGGGAAGGATCACGTCCGTCCCTAGACATCTAACATTTAGGTTCGACATTTGATGTAGGTTTTTTCGGTTAAAGAACTCGTACTGTTGTTGGAGAGCGCCGTTTGTTTGTTTACGAAAAAACTGGGTGGAGAAACCTGTTTCGCACCGTGTGTCTCCTCAGTAGTAGCTGCATCGTGTAGGCTGCTCTGTCAGGGACTGTCGCACAGCTCGGCCGCGTGGCGCTGATGTCACCGTGGCGGCGGCGGCCGTGATCTTGCGACAGCAAACAGGGTCGTGTTTGCTCTCTGGTTGCCGGGCCCTGGCTGTGCTGTGTTGACGCTGCTCGCTGCTGGACACTCGGGACTCTGCTACAGGCTGCGCCGGAACTCTGGCCATGGCTGCTGTCCAAGCTTTCTGGGCCTTCCTCAGGCGGGAAATGCTTTCTTCTAGCAATGAGTACGTTTTGTAAGCCGTTGTTCGTACTGGTAGCAGGCAGTGAGTCTCACTGTGTAGTTTCCTCAAATTCCACTTACTCCTTTTTATTCATATTTCCCCCTCTTACTGTATACGTATTTGTATAGATTTGATACTTTTACTCCCTGTGCGACCTATTTTAGTACGCTCAAACTTATTGCTGTTATATTCCCAGCAGTTTTCAAATTTCAAAGAGCGTGTATTCATGCCACTTAAAGAGTTGATAAAGACAAGGAATATGTTTACAAATATTTGTACAAATGACATTCTTACTACCATCTCTCTAGATATTTATATACGTGGTTCCAAGAGTATTTTTTGTCATGTAAGCGGGAAAGTAGTTATTGTTCCACTCTACAAAATACTTAATAGATGCAGCCACCTCGTCGTCCGATAAATACTTCATTATATTGAGTCAAATTAAGTAATGCGAAGAAATTATTTGAATAAAACAGGAGCTGTAAGTTGTTTGACTCCCACTTGAATATTTTAGCCATTCTGAATACGGCTGCATCGCATATGCAATTTTGTTTTGCCCTGATTATTTACGTTTTACACTCGACTGTGAATAACTTAAGTTCGGGCTTACTAGACAGAATTTGTTCTTGATACGCCGTTCCATAAATTCAGATAAATTGTATCTAACGCAGACATAAAAATGAAATGTTTAAAGACAGGGAAATATTAGAGGCTGTAAGAAATAAGACGATTTCGGTTACACGATAAATCGAACAAGTTTCAAGGGTGTCAACGCAAATACGTCATGGTAAAGCAAAATATATAAAACCTAAGACGTTCATGTAAATGTTATTAATTTATGTAGCAAAAAAGATGACCTTTAACTTTAGGAAACGCATTTCATACTCAAAGAAGACTGACTACACATGGTAGGGGCGCACATCATCTAATGAATACAACACATACATAAGAAATGAAGCATTTAGCAACTGTTGGAACTGAAAAAATCCCATATTTAGCTCTTCCCAGCAGAGGGCTGGGATATAGATTGGACTTCAACGTTTATAATAATGATGCAGATATATTTTATGAATTAACGTCCCTTGAACGTCTTTTGTTTTTTAGATTTCCGTTAAATATCGGAAATAAAACCGGAAAACAGAAATGCATACGGTCGACTGACTTCTGTTCTCTGTGCCGCACGAAACCATTATGGATTAATTTTAAAAAAATGTCAGGTGCTTCATTTCTTGCATATATATTGCTATGCTCTTCGCACGACGTGTTCCGGAAACATCTGCAGTACTTAAATTTATCCAGAAACCCTTTCCTTAAAGTTTTGTTCACTTCGCCCTGTTATGTATAGAACAGCATTTAATTCCGCGCACAGTAACAAAAAAACTTTTGTCGTGCTGATGGCACGACAGCGCTAAACACCGCACAATTTGTTGGATGAAGTCTTGGAACGGGGGAGGGACGGCTGTCGTGTTGTCCTACTCGCTCGACATCCCAACAAGGATAGTTCGTCGCTCTGTCAAAACATCTAGACGCGAAAAGTTTGTCGTCCGGTCTGTTTGTGCATGTGTAGGGCCCTTCATAAGATACAACAGGTCTAATAGTGCCTACCCTAAGCTTGTGCGTCCTCTCTTGGGCTACTGTTGAGCAGTGTGGGATCCTTACCAGACAGGATTGACGGACATCGAAAAAGTTCGAAGGAGGGCAGTGCGTTTTTTATCATACTGAAACGACGGAGCGTCACAGGTGATATGAGAGGAGTTAGGATGACAGTCCCTAAAACAAAGGTGTTTTTGTTGCGGTGAGATCTTTTTAACGAAATATCAATTACCTTTTTCTTCTGAATGCGAAAATATTTTGTTGATGCCCCCTTCCGCCCCCTACATAAAGAGAAATGATCAAAGTAATAAAATAACTCACACGGGAAGATAAGTCCTATTTTTTCCCGCGCGCTGGTGGTGTGAAACGGTACAGAAATTATCTGAAAGTAGTTCGATGAACCTTCGGATAGGCATAAAGCGTGAAGTGCAAAATAGTCATCTAAATGAAGAGTTAGGACTTCTGTTACGGAAAGTGTAGAACACAGCTCTTGTGTATTAACTGAATACACATACAGTAAACTGCTGGCCGTCACTTAGGATATTTTCATTTCTATTAACTACATTTAGAGCCTTTCCAAGCTTATGTTGATGAGGCATGCAGAAACTATTCATGTTAGAAGCATGATGCTGGATACTGGACGTTGCTTCTCGCTGCAGTATAGATTGGTGTTAGTACCCACCTCGCAGCTCGACTTTCATTACCCAATGGAAAAAAAACACACACACACACACACACACACACACACACACACACACACACACACACACACACACACACGCACGCGTCAGCATCCAGCATGCGCTGTACGATCATAAGTAGCTCCTACACACAACAAAAGGCATGTTTCAGGGATTTAATACCTGAGTCATCAACAAACCTTTTGATTAAATTTCAGCCCTCCTCCCACGTACAAAATATTTATATGGTGCCCTCGAGTAATGTGTAGTGTTTCAACTTTGAAACGAGCTCTTTGGTTTACTCGGCACTGGGCTCTTTTACTGGTCTTACGATAGGATTCAGATGCGTGACGGAAGTGTCTAAGTTAGGAAGCAACGTTATTATGGGTGTGTGTACACTGAGGCAACTAAATCATCGCTGCATGCACTTTCATCAGTTCGCCTGCCGCTAATTGTTCTGTTTCCTGACTTTCTGTTCTGTGGTCTGTCATGACAAATCTTGAGGCGTGATGCCGCTGTTTAGCGTGGCGGTGATTGTTCCCCTTGAAAGCCACGCCGCAGGTGGATGCACTTTCGTTTTTAGTCTTCAGTCTGAGTATTGTTTGCTGTTATTCTCCATGCTAGTACTTCCTATTTTAGGCTCATCATCTCTGCAGGATAACTGCTGCAACCTAAATCTATTTGAAACTGCTTACAGTAGTCATGTACTGGTCTCTTGCAAGTTTTACTCCCAACAAATCCATTACCAAACTGACTATTCCTTTGTGTCCTATTAACTGATCTCATAAGAGGAGACTACGGCAAGTGCCATAC
The DNA here is from genome assembly GCF_021461385.2 of Schistocerca piceifrons. Lineage (NCBI taxonomy): Eukaryota > Metazoa > Arthropoda > Insecta > Orthoptera > Acrididae > Schistocerca > Schistocerca piceifrons. The sequence continues at coordinate 1,018,406,208 of NC_060138.1, read as the reverse complement.
AAAGTTCCCTGAAACTTCCCTCAGTGGAAGAGGGGTCAAAATAAGCGAACACGTCTGTCTGCTTGGCGGTACACACAGGAAACTACGGTCAAAGTTTTGAGTTACTTTGTGTGTCTTCCAGCGAGTAATTAGCTCAACCGAAGCGGTGACACGGTGGATAGCGTTTTTACTTACTGTATATGTGGTTAATGAAGTAAAAAAGAACAAATCAGTGAGAGAATTTGAAATTGTTTCCGGTGAAGTTCCTGTTTCCACTTTTCGGGAAAGTGATCAGTTTGGTGTGGTTTGCCGTGGAGTTGCCAACGCGTGAGAACTTTAGCAGTGTTAACGACGTTTCTTTCCCGAGTGTGATTCGTGCGAACAAATGTCACTGTGACAAACCTGCCTCAGCACGATGCTTGTGGTGTTCGGTATTTCTGTTTCGAATGTTTCTACGTTCAGTGACATCCAAGAATAATAAGCATAAGAATAACGTATAATAGAGAATAGATATAAGAATGAACTATAATACGAGAATTTAAAAAGATTGTAACGTCTGAAAATACCATACATCTCATAAATGACACTATGAAACAGTTGTAATTTTATAATTAATATGACGCCACTGTATCCCCTAACTTGCTAATAAAATATTCGTGTAGTAACCTATCACGACACGGCTATAGAAATAGGGGAAAAAATAAAAATATTACGTAAAAGCAGTAATCGGGTTTCGAACGCGGGGCGCAAAAGTCGGCGGCCGCGACGCTATCCACTGTGGCACCATTTCGGCTGAGATGATCGTGCACTAAAAGGCATGTACAGTACGTTGAAAGGTGTGACGGTAGTTTTCTCAGAAACGGTCGAGTATCTACTGATAAGCTGACACGTGTTCACTTATTTTGACTCATCTTCCAGTGAGCGAAGTTTCTGGGAAATCAGGTTATGGCACTTGCCAAGTTCTCTTCTTTGGTCAAGTTGTGCCTTAGTTTCACCAAAATGCGATTACAAGCCTCTTCCTTAGATATCCAGTCTACCCGTCCAATCTTCAGCATTCTTCTGTTGCACCACATTGCAATAGCTTCTTGTGTGGACTGTTTACTTTCCACGTTTCACTTCCGTACAAGGATACGATCAGGACAACTTCAGAAGAGTTTTATGTTAACAAATTCCACTTTTTCCGTCACACTTTTTGTTAGTGTCAGTCTGTTTTCATATCGTTTCTACTTCTGCTATCTTCAGTTATATTGCTCCCTAAATAGAAAATCTCATCTACTTTGTGTCCCATTTCCTAATCAGCGTCGCCTGACAGACTACATTCCATTACTCTCGTCTTACCTTTGTTGATAATCTTATAACCTCTCTTCAAGACTTCATCTATTTCAGTCAACTCTTTTTGCCAGCGCTTTGCAGTCTGAATTGCGACATCGTCAGCAAACGTCAGTTTTTATTTCCTCTCCAAATGGCTCAAATGGCTCTGAGCCCTATGGGACTTAACATCTAAGATCATCAGTCCCCTAGAACTTAGAACGACTTACACCTTATTAACCTAAGGACATCACACACATCCATGCCCGAGGCAGGATTCGAACCTGCGACCGTAGCGGTCGCGCTGTTCGACTGAAGTGCATAGAACCGCTCGGCCACACCGGCCGGCATTTCTTCTCCCTGAGTTTAATTTCCGTTTACAAATTTCTTCTTGGCTTTCTTTACTGCTTGTTCAATGTGCAGATTGGAAAACTTCGGGCAAAGGGTGTTCGTCTTTGAAAACATTGTGCGCATTTTAATTCGTCTTCCACTTTTTGTTCTCTGCATGCCGAGGTTTTGCAGTCTGATGGCGAATGTCGTGGCAGAAGTCGAGGCGGGATGCACCTGACTGTTTAACGTGGCGGCACGGTGTTTAATTGTTCCCTTTTCTGCGACGGCCTTGACGAGCGCAGTTAGGCGGCGCTTAACCAAGTTTTACGGCCTCAAAACGGCGGCTCGGCACAGCACAACCGCCGCCTCCGTCTCCTCTGGTTGATGTAGCCGCCTTTACTGTCCTCACTGTTTGCAAGAACAGCACAGCGTATACCGAACTACGCAGAGATATTATTTCTTAGACATATCACGAATAGTCAGAGTATCTAGAGTTCATTTGGGCTTGTAAAATGACTGGATGATAATGCCCTGGTCCACTATGAGCATGAACGAGTGTGCGCTACAGGTAGACTTGAAACTTACTGGCAGGTTGAAAGTTCCATAATTTCAGAGGAACGGTTGGCTTCTTCAAAAATCGAACTTCTTCCACAAACTTGTCAAGACTAACGAGATCTTCGAATCCATATAATGGAAAACAAAGAGAAAACTACCTTCCCTTTCGAAAATTCAATGGTGTAGTACACTAAAATACGGTGCTCAAATTAGGGAACATTTGTATCAACACCGGTATGTTAAGTCTGTTGTGATACAGATGGTACCTTTGATCTCACTGCATAGCTTAAGACCGTCGCTTTCAATGTATGCGACAACTGATGTCATTCGTCATACTGCCTGTGTTGTACATTACAGTATCAGATGACACATGAGAAGGAAGTGAGTACCGGTGTCAGTGTTGTCTAGTGAGGTACACAGACGGCAATTTTCATTTGTGGACATTGTATTCATCCAATCATACGCAGTGCAAGTTGCAAGGGCAGGTTCTTTGATCCGAGGAGAAGGGACAAGAGTTCCTGCAGATGCCAGTGTCTGTCCGTCTGCCATCCATTGGCTGTGGACACGATACAGGGGACAGTTCAGTAGACAAGGCGAGTTGGATAAGGTCGCTGATGCATTACAACCGCAGGTAAACACGGACAGCTGGCCATATCTGTGTTGCGGCATCGTACGGTTACCGCCAGACCACGACAGGACGATATCGGAGGGACCACTGGAGCCACTGTATCCGATCAGACGGTAAGGAACAGGTTTCGAGAAAGGATCTTACGGCCCAGAGTATCCCGCATGACACACCTCGCAGCCCGCCTTCAGTTCTGCCGTTCCCATGTCAATTGTAAACTTCGTCTCTCGGGTAACGGGTTAATCGCAGACGAGTCTAGATTTGTTCTAACGCAGGGTGATGGTTGTGTCCGTGTGTGGAGACGCCGTGGTTCGCGGTACGTGCCAGATGTTGTCTAGGAAATCGACAGATTCGGCCAAGGTTCTGTGGTGTGGGAAAGCAACGATGTTAACAGCTGTACAGATCTTGCCATTGTCTATGCTCGTCTTACCGCCAGGTAGTACATCAGACAGATGCTGTTGGACCATGTGGTGGACGCCCTGAACTCCTTCTCATGGACGGTAATGCCAGGGCCCATGTGGTGAAGTAACGGCATGGCCAGCGATGAGTCCCGACCTAAACCCCATCAAGCATGTGCCAGACATGATTGACAGACGTGTCCATGGTCGTTCTATACAACCAGTTTCTTCAAGAAATTTCAATGACTCTCATTGAAGAATGGAAACGGATACCAAAGGGTGATCTCCGTAGATACATAGGTGTTACGTGGTGGTAAACGCTCACGGAAGGCTGCACGTTACTGAAGCTCTTAGTCCAGCGAAAAGTTTCCACGATGACGGGATGAACGATTGTCTACATTTTGTTTTCGACACATTTCGAATATTTCAGTTGTGATGTAAATGAAATGTTTCGTTGTGTACTTAATTTGTGATAAATGAAGGTATAAATTGGCAACATTCCCATTCCTCAGTTATTGCTCATTGGAGTATGGCAGACACCCGAATTTGTTCCCCTTGTTCTTTTAAACAGTGTGTTTGTTGTACTAACTTTCATTAAATTGATCTAGTGTTGTCTGAAACAATCCGTGCCATCATCCTTTAGAAAGTAACGTGGTTTTGTTGCTGAATTATTGTCAGGCTATCGAAACAGTACGTCCATTGCGCACTACATTAGATTTCTTGAAAAATAATAGCACCACGTGGCATGAAGTAAACGAAAGGCTAGTCGTTGGTGTTTGATTTCAGTATAAATATACTAATGTATTAACATGCGTGTCAGATGGTCTACAGTGAAAATCGCAAATGTATGAAGGGGACGGCGTTATAAATTGTTTGTTGAAATTTGTTCCGCGACTAGTTTGCAACGCCTAAATGGATTTGCAGTTAGTGGAAGATTGTGTTTTCCTCTCTGGGAGTTGTAACTATTCAGAGTAAACACAGCCGACACCAGGGCCAACAACGACGTAGGTTTGTTAAACACTGGCACACCTGTAGCGCTGCAGGTAGTGTAGATTTAGGTAGATAGTTGCATGTACATTATACAAACAACTTAGAGAACCACTGACAATTAACTAGCAACCAAGATACACGTACAACAGAGTAATAGTTGAATATAAATGCCTGTAGTGGTGAAATAATAGTAAGAGTAGAATTAACATACTTGTACTGTTAACAAGTAAGCTGCAGTGATTGTAATATTAGGACCCACTAATGTAGCTTGGTAGTGGGTTAAGCATCTTTGTAGTCAATTTTGAAACAGTCGACTAAATTGTGCTTGTGTATTGGGACAACTGCGGGTTGGCCGGTTCACTCTTCTTCAGTAATTAGTAATTTGGAGACAGAACACGGACGATGGAAAACAATTTATGATCGGAAGATGATAAATTTCAAATCTTTCCTTAAGAAAGTAAGCTGGTTTACATTCTCATTTTTTTCTACAGACAAAGATACCTAATTTTCAAGGTCCGTTAGTTAAACTTTACACTACTTTCTTGCCTCGTTCGCAACGGTCCATTAATAGGGCAATATTTAAAAATCTCTCAAGGTTACACCCTCGACTCTTGGTATTCACGAGAGTATTTACAGCTCGAAGTACTAAAGTGTCAACTCAGTAAGTGTTCATTGGGCAGGCTTTCAGGTTCCCTGTACGGAGCAGGATATGGGAAATGGTTAGTTCATTTCTCACCTTCATCGACGTCGTAGTAGGGTAGTGCTAGCTTGAACAACGAAAGAGAAGAAAATCGGCTGTTCGCAGTTCAAAGAAACATCCGACACTGACCTGATTTAGGAAAACCAGAAGAAACGTAAATCTGGCTGGCTGGACGAGGAATATTAATCCAGTTTTTTAAGCACGGTGCTGTCTCATGAAATCAGATTGAACATTACCGTCTGATGTAAATTCTATTTTCGTAGCTATGTCTTGTGCTGCGGTAGCCTCTCCCTACTGAAGCAGCAGATGTTCTGCAGCCCTCAGTGGGGACACTCAATTCTCAAAAGCACTTTCCTCATTTCAGTACGTTTCAGTTGGAATACTATAAAGGGATTTTCTGCAGTATCACCAATATTTTCAGTACTATTGCAGTGATATTTAATTCCCGTTGTTCATCCTTTCTTTGTCCTTTAAGCCCTTACAGCAAGCGAGGTCGACGGTATTTCCGTCCCTGGCTCACGTAAATCAATTTGTACCGCCCCTAGCAGCGTGTACTATCTCTAATGAAAGTTAACTTTCCCAAAACCAAATATGGATTACAAATTAGATCTATTCTAAAATTACCACGGCAGTTTCTCAGTTAATAAAGTTGCATGGAAAAATATGGTAAATCGCGATTCAGACGTAGAATATTAAACCACGTAGAATATTAAAGCATTCTTTATAATGTTTCATGATGGTATAGATACAGTATCTTTAAGCCCTCCAGTCTACATCCCTGCAGATGGGGTACCCTTGAGATCAGCCTTCCCATTGCTGCACATCTGGATTCTACTGTGTCTTCTACAGAAGCCTGAGACTTAAAGGATATAACACCTACTTTATTGCTCAGAACATGCAGGAACTAGTAGTATTGCCACTGCGCAAATCACTCTCTGCGTCAATGGTTGCTCACTCTTGAACAAGTGGCCGTAGCGTAGATTCTGTAATTATTGCAGTCTCGGGTGGCTCTATATCTGATCCATGGCTCCATCTGGAATCTAGCACAGTTTAAGATGTCTTATTAGCAGCAGGCTAATTTTCAATTAAAGGCCATCTTAAATTTTCCATGTTATAGTTACAGCTATTTAAAGGTTATATAGGGTGTTTAATAATTCTTGTTACACACTTCTAGAGGTTGTACAATATATAGTGTAATTCCGTAATGATATATGATGGAAAAGTATAAATGTATCAATTCGAGGTAAGGGCCCGTGTACCGGAAACGAACGAGTCGAAAATTGAAAGCGAAAACCGTTCTGACACTTTTGACAACGGACTGTCGTTGCTGAGATTGTAGCGTAGGAAACTTTCAGTGGAGGTAGTTGGACCAGAATCTTCGCTACTGTGAAACACATCTCTCTTTAGCAACTGCTTATTGCTCTTAAGGTATGCATTTTAGAGCCCACATTTACCAGACATTTTTTCTTGTTTTTGTTCATACTACCACCATCAGAACAGTTTTCGCTTATAGTTTTCGACGCGTTCGTTTCCCGTACACGGACCCTTACCTCGAATCGATAAATTTATCCTCCATCATCCTAGAAAGTTTGTAACATAACGAAATACACATGTTTACACGCGCTGACGCTTATACCTTTCACGCTCTGTAGCATCGCTGGATGACGTTTTCGGACATGGGTTCTATATAAAACGCGATCTATTACGTCTTCTCTGCAACCTCTAGAAGTGTATAACATGAACTGTGAAACACCATTATAAAAGAGTGTTATTCGTAAAATTTTAATTGTAGCCTCAGGTACACGTCTGCATTCCTGGTACACAATGAAATCCCCGTCCCAGAGCACTGTAGCACGCGGTTATACTAGCCGGAACAAAATGGCACAGCACGTAAAGTGGACATTGGCTTCGCCATTTTGTTCTGGCTACTGTAGCGGCGTGTTCAGATACAGTGCACGGGTATTTCAATGCATACCAGGACTGCATACACGCACCTGCAAAAAACGAATAATTAATTACACATTTTCAGAAGTGATAACTAAAACTTCACGAGCGCCTCTCGCAGTACAAACCTCACGAATATGATGAGTGCATAAATACTGAAGTCATTTTGTTGACAAAAGAACGCTAGTAACTCAATTGATCTAAATTTTCCCGTACACTGTAGACTTAAAATTTTTCAACCCTCTTTAAAGTATTGTTATATCTTGATGTATTTTTGCGGTATGCACTGATAATACGAGCAGCTAATTCGTCGTTTCTCCTCAATAGGGCATCTCAAATGCTGTATGAATTGTGATTGCGTTGCCTTTGTGAATTACTGTGATTGCTGACACTTTAATCTATGATGGCTTCATTAAGAAATTTTTCTTTGTCAGGGTGTGGGGAAAAACCTGCTCTGGCTTCAGAGTTGTTTCGATTTTTCTGAAGTCTTCCACGCCTCTTCGTCACTGCGTCTATACTCTTACAAAAAACTTTCCTCTTCCATTCTGTTCCTAAGATCTTCCGTTACTTCCATTTTTTCTGTTTTGGTACCACTTTTAATAACATTTCTGTTTATATCACACGATCCCGCCTAGCGCAGCTGTTCGCATTTTCAAATATCTCTGTAAATGGGCCCCCCATCACACTCCCATGTCAGAATCGTATTAGTGAGTGGCATTTTGTCTGAATATTACGGATTGACGAAATTCATCACTATATTTCATAGCCGGCATAAAATTGTTCTGCCCACTGCCCAGACGAGCCCTGTTGACTGAATATTCACCATAAGTACTGAATTGCATCACACTCCTAAAGTTTGTTGGGAACACAATGTACACCCGAACCCTAATCTGGAAAGCTGATATTTCACCTCAATGAAGACTACTTCCGTTACAAATACCCCAAAAGAAATTTTATGCCTACATATCCAGCATGTTTCCATAATACAAATCTGAGTTTTAGACCGTATCATCTTGTAAAATATGCCAACGTTTTGGTCACTGTTAAAACTGGCTAGCGTATGTAATAAGATTAGTTCAACGCAACTTTAATCTTCAGCATCCTATCCCTACGGTTTCTTAAAAGCACGACTGAAATTTTTCATAGGTTGGACGTCGTGTTAGAGACTAAGGGAGCTAATGTACTTAAATGAATCTAATTTAAGATGGAATTTTATCGGTTCACATGTTGTACTTGAGAGCTAGTTCTAATTAAGTTTTGGATAACTGCGTGCATCGAAACTATCTGTACAGGCTAGGGATACGGTACTAAGGAATTGGTGACTGTCTTGTAAAATGTATTGCGTATTTTCGTCTCGAATAACACGAGTGGCAGTATACCATTTTATATCTATTTATGCGAAGGGGACATAGTAAAAACTAGGTAACTAAATTACAGATGAAATTCACTTCGGTAAGCAATCATACGCAGTTAAATACATGAGACTGTAACTCAACTGACGAGGCCTACAGAGGGGTTAGCAATGTAAACGTATCTGCAATCTGATTGCTGAAACTGAAGGCTATTGCTATCTAAGTAATATAAAGTTTGGATAATTCTTAAATCGCATAAAGATTGAGAATATTCACAATTTAAGCACGATCGTGGGAGAAAGTGCTGTCAAACTGGAAAACTACAAAAAAATTACTTAACTACTGGTGAAGATGAGCTAGAAATGCACTAGTAGCGGGGTATGACTCCCACATGTAGACCCGATCTGCGAATGGTAAAGTAATAGCGGCCGGTCGCAAGTGTAAACTACGCAGTCAATATAAACACTAAAAAATCAATAAATTAAACAGATGATCTGATGACTTAACAATAAGCCGAAACAGAAAATATCACTTGCGATTTAAGGCAGAAAAATACAATTAAAGAAACTTTGTCAGAGCAGGTATAGTATCTTCATGCGCATGCTGTAACACCCTTTTAGGGATTGCCCACATTGCCGGCTGCTGAACATTTCTCGGTAACAGTCTGTACTGCTGGTGCGCGCGATGCGCTGGTGAGATGCTGTGGGGGAGCCGGCCCCTGCAAACAGGCCACCCGCGACGCACGGCCGCTGGCAGCCGTCACTCGGCACGCGCTGCCAACGCGCACAACGCGGCTCGCCGCTGACAGCAGCTCACTAATTCTGTCTGCTCTCCGGGGAGGCCTCTCTCTCTCTCTCTCTCTCTCTCTCTCTCTCTCTCTCTCTCTCTCTCTCTCCCCCCCCCTTCTCTCATCGCACAGCTCCATAAAACATATCTAGCCAATGAACTTAACGCGGATATTCTTTTGCCCGTTAATTAAGTTGTTGTTGTGGACTTCAGTCCTGAGACTTGGTTTGATGCAGCTCTCCATGCTACTCTATCCTCTGCAAGCTTCATCTCCCAGTACCTACTGCAACCTACATCCTTCTGAATCTGTTTAGTGTATTTATCTCTTGGTCTCCCTCTACGATTTTCACCCTCTGCACTGCCCTCCAGTACTAAATTGGTGATCCCTTGATGCCTCAGAATATGTCCTACCAATCGATCCCTTCTTCTAGTCAAGTTGTACCACAAATTTCTCTTCTCCCCAATTCTATTCAGTACCTCCTAATTAGTCATGTGATCTAGCCATCTAATCTTCAGCATCCTTCGGTAGCACCACGTTTAGAAAGCTTCTATTCTCTTCTTGTCCAAACTATTTATCGTCCATGTTTCACTTCCATACATGGCTACAATCCATACAAATACTTTCAGAAAAGACTTCCTGACACTTAAATCTATACTCGATGTTAACTAATTTCTCTTCTTCAGAAACGCTTTCCTTTCCATTGCCAGCCTACATTTTATATCCTCTCTACTTCGACCATCATCAGTTATTTTGCTCCCCAAATAGCAAAACTCCTTTGCTACTTTGAGTGTCTCATTTCCTAATCTAATTCCCTCAGCATCACCCGATTTAATTCGACTACATTCCATTATCCTCGTTTTGCTTTTGTTGATCATCTTATATCCTCTTTTCAAGACATTGCCCATTCCGTTCAACTGCTGTTCCAGGTCCTTTGCTGTCTGGCAGAATTACAATGTCATCGGCGAACCCCAAAGTTTTTATTTCTTCTCCTTGGATTTTAATACCTACTCTGAATTTTTCTTTTGTTTCCTGCACTGCTTGCTCAATATACAGATTGAATAACATCAGCGATAGGCTACAAACCTGTCTCACTCCCTTCCCAACCACTGCTTCCATTTCATGCCCCTCGACTCTTAACTGCCATCTGGTTTCTGTACAAAATTGTAAATGGCCTTTCGCTCCCTGTATTTTACCCCTGCCACCTTCAGAATTTGAAAGTGTGTTCCAGTCAACATTGTCAAAAGCTTTCTCTAAGTTTACGAATGCTAGAAACGTAGGTTTGCCTTTCCTTAATATATTTTCTAAGATAAGTCGTATGATCAGTATTGCCTCACGTGTTCCAACATTTCTACGGAATCCAAACTGATCTTCCCTGAGGTCAGCTTTTACCAGCTTTTACCAGTTTTTCCATTCGTCTGTAAAGAAGTCGTTTTAGTATTTTGCAGCCGTGGCTTATTAAACTGATAGTTTTGGTAATTTTCACATCTATCAATATCTGCTTTCTTTGTGATTGGAATTATTACATTCTTCTTGAAGTACGTTGACTAAATCATTCATGGATCTTATGATCTGTGTGGTTCAAACTTCTAGTGACAAATATTTTCTCCAAGCACAGCTAATTCTAGCAATCATAACGTACTTTCCCTAATGTTTTCACACTACAGCAGTGTGACCGCTGACTTGTAACTTCCCAGCCGGTTAAACCTTTGCGCTGGACAGGGACCCGAACGTGGGACCTTTACCTTTCCTAGAAAAGTGTTCTAACAACATTTTCCTTTCCCCACTGTCTGCTCGTCGTCTTTCTTCCTTGGGGTGATAGACTCTGATTATAAACTGCTCCGCATTTGAAGACAGCCTTCATCCCCACCCATGAGATTAGCTTGCTCACTTTGTCCTGGCGCTGATGTCGAGTGGCGCTCACCTCAGATCATCATCATTACTGTGATGACGTCGCACTTCGTCTTTCCAGTCATAAATTTAAGATCTCATTTTTTTATTGCAGAGAATAGCCAGCCTCTGGCCGAACGCGCTGAGCTATCGTGTCAGCACCGCCGAACTACCCAAGCACGACTCAGTACCTGTCCTGACAGCTTTACTTCCCCATTAGCTCTTTTCTTACCTTCCAAATTTCACAGAAGTTCTCCAGCGTAACTTGCTGTTTAAATTTGCCAGAAAGTTTCATGACGTATTTTAAAAACTTGATGCGAACGAACGAGGCCACCTTCCGAGGGAATAAAACTGGAATTCAATCCCTTACTTCGCATTTGTTAGAGAACTTTGTCGCGCTACTGCCAGAACTCGTACTCTTCGAATTAATGTCTTTCCGGTTTGAGCTCAATCGATATATACACCGCAGCATTGCGTATACAACTTTAGATATTAAGTACATGTTTATCAATAACATTCATCCGATTCCATTCTTTCAAAAGACTTGTCAGTTTACAAGGGTGTGTCTCATTTTGATAAAACTTTAGGGTGCTTTTTACAATTTCATTTAGGATCAGTTTCCATGTTCGTTTTGAGGTTCTCAGTGACCTCTACACATCGTAAAATCAGGCGATCTTAGAGGTAAATGATGGAAAGGGTGATCAGTACGTTCTTGAAGGCTGACTGACCATTAATGCATAAATGACCTAATGCGTAACGTCGGTAGTTCCATGAAGCTGTTCGCGGATGCTGTATACAGACAAGTCTTATCGCTGAAAAAGCCAGGAAGACCTGCCGAGGATCGACGTTGGTGTGGGGAGTTGGCCATCATAACAGATGTTAGGTTTTGCGCGTAAATAGCCGGTTAAATACCATTGTATTATTACACGATTGCCGAACAATCATGGGAAGCAGTCATATACATTAAATATCCGGTGGAATGCGTACGAAAAGATGAAGTGGTACGACTACTTGACCGTAGGTATGCAGATATCACACTGAGATTAATTTGGAAGAATTCTCAGGAAGTGTAGCCTTTCTACGGAGGAGGTGGCTTGAGAGACAATCATTAGGCTGACAGTTGCTCCCCAATCTGTCATCCGTATCACAGAGGATTGATAAAGGGAACAGAGTATCCAAACAGGAGCAGAGCCTTTAGTTTCGCAATGGGATCATCAGACCTCTTCACCACGGAATTTAATGAATCTTAGATATGATGTAGGGCGACCTGTCCTGGCTGGTGGCTTCTTATGCGACGCTCCTTAATTTCTGAAAAAAATGATGCTGAAGTTTTATGCATAGCTCCTATGCCCGTAACGTCAGTCAAGTTTCTAACAGTGGGACTCTCATTGTAATTTCCCCCAATGCAGATGAAACGATGTCGCTATTTGTATTACTCGAACAGCCCAGAGTAACTTTCTGCGTTCTGTTTATTAAATAACTAAAAAGGCATGTACTGAACTAAGTATTCCGTAAAAACCTTGCTTTTCTAAAAGAATTTTATGGCCGATAGGTTAGTTTTGTGACCCGGGTTCAGAGCGCGCAGTTGTTGACAGCGGGTTGCGGGCGTCGCAGATGACGGATATCGATCTGTGGGGTGCGCGCCGCCTCCGCCGCAGCCCCCGCCGCCGCTTTGCAGACGAGAGCAGGAAGAGGTGAACCGCGGCCCCCGGGGGTAGGCGGGCGGCCTCGGCATCGGCCACGGCCAGCCGCAGGGTCGGGTCAGACCGGCCGGGCTCGCGGCTGACCTGACCTTGCCCGCATCGATCCCCAGCCTGCCCTGTCCTATCCCATCCGGCACTGTTCTAGCGTATCGGCCTGCGCTCGTTAAAGCTGGACCTGCCCACGGGAGGAGTTTGTAACACCATTCACACACTGATGGGTAAAAACATTAAGACCACTGCCCACTGCGAAACAGAATGCCGTCCTGTGGCGTTGCTGTCACGTGACACGGAGCAGACACAAGAAGAGGGTCAGTGTTGAGACGGCAGGCTCCACCACCTGGAAAAACCACTCACTTTTACAAATCTGACAAACTATGTAGGCCAAAGAAATGAACTAAAATTTGTATTTAAGTTACTTCTCATTTTTCCGTCTCAGCTGCACATTTTCAAATTTTATTACATGTTTCGATCACCCTGGATCATCCTCAGAGCTAAGTAATTGCGTACGTAGAAATCAATACTCTGAACAAGTGATTCTGTGTAGACAAGATGGATTGCTGACGCAGCTTCTTGGATCAGCAGATGATCCAGAGTAATCGAAATATATAATCAAACTAAAAAGTGTTCAACTGAGACTGAAAAATAAATGAAAAGTATAATTATCTAAAACGAGGATGATGGAATGTAGTTGAATTAAGTTGAGTGATGCTGAGGGAATTATATTAGGAAATGGCACTTAAAGTAGTAAAGGAGTTTTGCTATTTGGGGAGCAAAATAACTGATGGTCGAAGTAGAGAGGATATAAAATGTAGACTGGCAATGGCAAGGAAAGCGTTTATGAAGAGAAATTTAACATCGAGTATAGATTTAAGTGTCAGGAAGTCGTTTCTGAAAGTATTTGTATGGAGTGTAGCCATATATGGAAGTGAAACGTGGACGATAAACAGTTTGGACAAGAAGAGAATACAAGCTTTCGAAATGTAATGCTACAGAAGAATGCTGAAGATTAGATGGGTAGATCACATAACTAATGAGGTATTGAATATAATTGGGGAGAAGAGGAGTTTGTGGCACAACTTGACTAGAAGAAGGGATCGGTTGGTAGGACATATTCTGATGCATCAAGGGATCACCAATTTAGTATTGGAAGGCAGCGTGGAGGGTAAAAATCGTAGAGGGAGACCAAGAGAGGAATACACTAAACAGATTCAGAAGGATGTAGGTTGCAGTAAGTACTAAGAGATGAAGCAGCTTGCACAGGATAGAGTAGCATGGACAGCTGCATCAAACCAGTGTCTGGACTGAAGACCACAACAACAATTATCTAAATAGTTGCTGAATCTCTCTAGATGATTTTCTATAGTAAAATTTGTACCAGCACCAGGATTCATATCCAGGTCTCCTGCTTACAAGGCAGGTGCGCTATCCGTTACACCGTACTGGCACGACATACCACAGCTGTATGGACTACCCTAGAACGTCTCCCTCACAGATATAAGTTCCAACACACGCCTCATCCCGTTGCTATTCTCCTTCTAAACTCGCATCAGTATTGCCGAGGCTCTCTGTGCAGCTGTGGCGCCTGTAATGCTAGCATGGCGAAATGGATAAGGTATCTGTCCCGTAAGTAGGAGACCTGGTTTAGAATCTCAGTGATACAAATTGTAATTCATTACTTTGAACTACATCACTATTACAATTAAAGATGAGACTCAATACGTCTCAGGAATACCAACTATATATGATTAATAAATCTGACAAAGGGCATATTGCCGCGCGGGATAAGCCGAGCGGTCTAGGACGCTGCAGTCAGACTGTGCGGCTGGTCCCGGCGGAGGTTCGAGTCCTCCCTCAGGCATGAGTGGGTGTGTTTGTCTTTAGGATAACTCAGGTTAAGTAGTGTGTAAGCTTAGGGACTGATGACCTTAGCAGTTAAGTCCCATAAGATTTCACACACCAAGGGCATATTCTTACGTCCCATAGCTTGGGATCGAGCATCTCGGAAACGCCGAAGTTGGTAGACTGTTCGCTTACGTCTATGGAATGTGGTTGAAGGACAGTGAAATTATAACTGACGCATCGTCACAGAACGTGGATTTCGGAGGCTTGGCTGCTCGTTGAAGTAGGATAGGTGGCGCCCCGTGGCATATCTGAAGACAGCTTACAGTGCTTGCTTGCACTGGCACAATCATTTCGGAGCACACCGTCCAGCACACATCGCTGAACAAGAGGCGCTGCAACAGACGACCCTTGCGTGTTCCCATGTTGACACATTGGCATCAGTTCAGATTTAAGTGGACATAGTATCTAGATTGAAATGTGGATTAGTAGAAATGGGAGCCTTGTGTGATGCCTCAGTTCTTGTTACATCAGGTCGATAGGTGTGTCTGGAAAGGGAGTAATGCAGGTGAACGCCTGCTCGAAATATCCTCTGTCACGGATGCAAATGTTTGGAGACAGTATTAAGTTGTGGGAGACATTAACCTTGGCTTCCATGGGGCGGCAGGCACTAATCTAAGACGCCATGGCAGCTGGGGCCATGTTAATATTATTGCGACCACCTGCTTTTTTTTCATGCTTGTCTTCCGCGATGGTGACGGCATATTCCAGCAGCACAGCTGTCCGTTTCATAAGGCCAGAATGGTGTTAGTGATTTGAGACATGATAGTGAGCTCACACTGTCTCGGAAACCAGTCACCTGACGCGAAACAAATGGGCGCTATCGAGAGCCAACACCGCGACCAGATACCTCTAGCAATTGAGTGGCGTGTGGGTGCATCTGGTATCACATTTCTTCGGTGACTTACCTAGGTTTGCCGGAACCATGCCACGCAGAACTGCTTCTGTGTTGCAATCTAAAGATGGACCAGCGTGCTATTAAGCAATCTGACATAATGTTTTGGCTAATACACACACACATTGGTGCTGCCGTAGAGTGAGGCATTCCTTAGCGCTGTTTGCTGGCAACGTTTACATCGAAAGCACCATTCAGAAGAGGAAAAACTGATTTCGCCAACAGATTTTGCTTAGTTTACCCATTAGTCATGAAACGATCCTGTAAGTCCGACCGGATATCGGATTTCCGACCGTCAGTTTTATATGAATGAATGGTGTCTGTAAATGAGTTGTTCCGGTTTCATCAGGACGATTAAATCTTCATTACCTAGATAATTTTTTTAAATCCATATGATCACCCTGAAATTCGTACTTGTTTTGCGGAGGGTTTATAGAACCACTTTATTGCTCGATCGTTCCACTCTGTAATGGCATGTACGAAAAATGAAAATCTTTTCGTTCGAGCTCTGATTTCTCTTATTTTATTATAATTATCATTTCTCCTTATATAGGGGGAGGTAACCAAATATTTCCGCATTCGGAGGAAACAGTTGGTGTTTGAAACTTCGTGAAAAGATGTCGCCGTAACGAAAAAGCCTTTGTTTTAATCATTGCCATCCCTATTCACATATCGTATCCGTGATACGAGCTGCTGCTCTTTGAACTTTTTCTGTCTCCGTCAGTTCTCTCTTATAAGAGCCCCATGCCGCGTAGCAGTAATCCACAAGAAGACAGAAAGCGTAGCGTAGGCAGTCTAGTAGATTTTTGAATCTTCTGTCTGAAATCTGGTTCGTCTTCCCCGCAACATTTGCTTTATGATGCTTCCAATTTGAGTTATAATCTCTCGGTATCTAGTTGAACTTACAAACTTTAAATTTATTGTATAACCGAATTTTTTTTACTGTTTTCAAGGATTTCTCATCATGTAGGAACCTGAAGTCAGTGTAATGTAAAAGCGAAATCGATCGCAGATAAGACCTATAAATACAGCGGAAAGTTTCATCCCTACTACCCGAATACCTGCCGGCAGAAAATTACGTAACTTTATTTTTTCTGGGTGATAGTTGAAAGACTGAAAACTCCTGGCACATGACATCACACATGACTTTTTGTATTGGTTTCCTTACACAGTCGGTTCCAGTATTGATCTAAGATATCTAGATATCTCAAATACCTGTGTCCCTCTCTCCAGTCATGCATGCGTCTGTTACTCTCGTATATTTACTTGCTTTCAAGATGATATTTGTGATTTTTTTCCCCTGTGTCGTTTATAGTTAGTTGCAATAGAGTACAACCACAATAGGAAAATGTAAAAGTGCATCTCAAGTTATATATATGGAACCACCATTTCATCCCGCTTCATAAGATCTTGCTATTTAATAGGCTACAGAGCTCTGACAGCTTGCGAAATTACCGTCATACTAACACACGGAAATACTGCTTCATCAGGAAGCTCCAGCTCCTACTGAGATAGGAAATTTGTCTCCACGCTGATGTGTGTCTAAGCACAGACCGCCTTTGAACTGCAGATAAATGAACCTGAAAGATGTTTTAGCCTAAATTGGCTAACCGTGTTTAGAGCATGTGGTAATGAACTATTGCTGATAATTTAACAACAAAAACCGAAGTAAACTGTCGTGTATCAGATGAGTTGAACATAAGCTGTGCTACGTGAATTAGACAAATCAGTGAATTTGACGCCGTACTCTTTTACTTGAAGTCATACCCGATGGCTCCCCACCCCAAGACGCAAAGAGGAACATCACTGTCTTTCGAAAAGCATTGGAAGAGGGATCTCTCCCCAGATCGCCGTCATACTCGGCGACAATAGTCATCCGGCATACTGCAGAACCGTAATTCATAACTAAAGACAATCCGACGCCATTCATCGACAGTCTATGCTTGCCAGTCGCGGCACCATTCCAAGCGCAGCTGTGAGTGTTTCGTTAGCGGCAGCCTACGTATGAGACAATTTCCTAGACCGGCTGAGCCTAGAGTGTGGTGGTGTAGGATGAGTCACAATGTTCTGAGAGTCCCATTACTTGTTCTCGTATGGCTTGCACAGATGTCAACGGGTTAAGATGGGCTTTGTGCATAACACGGCGATCCTCCCAAGTAACTGTCGGACGTGTTCGACCGATTGTGCGGCGCTCAACAGCGCGGTTATCAGCGCCCGTACATATTCCCAAACTTTGCTCAGTCAAATATCGCCAAGCTCTTGAATGATGATGAAATAACACAAATACCCAGTCATCTCGAGGCAGGTAAAAATCTGACTCCGCCGGGAACCGAACCCGGGACCTCCTACTTAGGAAGCGAGAACGCGACCACGAGACCACTGCCGGCACGGTAGCTCAGCGTGTTCGGACAGAGGCTTTAGTTACCCTCTGTCATAAAAAAACCTGAGTGAACGGATTAACGAACACCTGAACGAGTGTCATCGGTCGTCCGCCACGAACAAATTCAACGAACAATAGAGAACAAAAAAAGACCACGAGGTGCGGACGTGTTCGACAGAAACCCTGACGACTTTACCTGCTCCCACGTTCACATGCAGTCCAACATCGGGGCACTGTCACGAATGCCGCAGAAATCCAGATATTGCACGATCCAACCAGCTGGCCAAAGCAGATCCAAAATGTGGCCTCCTTTCAAACAGTAATCCCGTGTCATAGGATACGCGGCGTCACTGTATCCTTCAGTGACCACTCAACATTTGACGCTGTTCACGCCCATCATATACTCTGCAAGACCTGGTAACAACACTGAACACTAACACTGCTCATGCACTCTGGACGTAAATGCTTTGCTGCAGTAGATAAGATAATGTGCTCTTAAATTTTTTGTATCCTTTAAACACACACCTGCCAGGTGTTCTCGGTCACTTGAAATGGCCTATTGTATTTATTTTTGAGTCTGATTGTTGAATCACGGCCAGCGGCAGAACAGGTGATACTCAGAGGAAATTGCGAAATACTTGGCGCCTTTGAGTGAAGCAGTGAATTTCCAGAACTTGTTTCTCAAATTCGAAAAGTCACGTGCAGGACTGCTACGACGGCATTCTAAATAACCAAAATCACTGACATCCTCCGATTATATTGCTATAAACTCAACCAAAAGATGCAGAACACAAGTACGTTTTTCTCTGAGTTTCTTTAATAAACAGTGGAACACGTTCCCTTGAAATATCTACGGGTATTTGGTATGTATAGACAAAGGGAAACATTACTACAAACACAACTCCGTTCTTCAAATAGTTGGAACAATACTAGATATGATATGAATAACGCATTTCGTACATTAATCTACATCTACATGGATACTCTGCAAATCACATTTAAGTGTCTGGCAGAGGATTCATAGAACCCACCTTCACAATTCTCCATTATTCCAATCTCGTACAGCGCGCGGAAAGAATGAACACACATCTTTCCGTACGAGCTCTGATTTCCCTTATTTTATCGTGGTAATCGTTCCTCCCTATGTATGTCGGTGTCAACAAAATATTTTCGCATTCGGAGGAGAAAGTTGGTGATTGGAATTTCGTGAGAAGATTCCGTCGCAACGAAAAACGCCTTTTAACGATTTCCAGCCCAAATCCTGTAAAATTGCTGTGACACTCTCTCCCATATTTCGCGATAATACAGAACGTGCTGCCATTCTTTGAAGGTTTTCGATGTACTCAGTCAGTCCTATCTGGTAAGGATCCCACACCACGCAGCAGTATTCTAAAAGAGGTCGGACAAGCGTAGTGTAGGCTGTCTCCTTAGTTGGTCTGTTAAGTTTCCAAGTGTCCTGCCAATAAAACGCAGTCTTTGGTTAGTCTTCCCCACAACATTTTCTATGTGTTCCTTCCAATTGGAGTTGTAATTGTAATACCAAGGTATTTAGATGAATTTACGGCTTTTAAATTAGACTGATTTACCGTGTAACCGAAATTTGAGTTCCTTTTAGCACTCATGTGGATGACCTCACACTTTTCGTTATTTAGTGTCAACTGCCACTTTTCGCACCATTCAGATTTCTTTTCTAAATCGTTTTGCAGTTTATTTTGATCTTCTGATGACTTGATTAGTCGATAAACGACAGTGTAATCTGCAAACAACCGAAGACGGCTGCTCAGATTGTCTCCAAAATCGTTTATATAGATAAGGAACAGCAAAGGGCCTATAACTCTAAATTGCGGAACGCCATGAACTGTCGTCATGCATTAGTTCTCAGTCTGATTCAAAGTAGTCAATGTGGATCAGAGTAATCGGGAAAATAGCACCAATATAAAAACTTGCTAGTGATATTTTGTTGACTATGCTTAATCTTCAGATGTCTCTTCTAATCATAAGTTTTCAAATTTACACAGTTACTTTTTATCTTGAATAAAAAGACAGGATGAAACACATAATCTACTAACATAGAAATGAAAGTACAGAAAGATCCCTGAGAAATTGAACTTCCAGTGCGAGAGAAATACTGACAAAGGACTGATCCAGCGTCACTGCTTAAATCAGGACAGTTTTAGTACGGTGATTCTGTTACCACAAGTGATACAGTTTAGCTGTCACTAAGAATATAATTGCTAGAAAATCGCTCCATCGAGTTTAACATTTCAGCAGTGCGAATTTTGTGCAACAAACTGGTATTTTGAACACCTGAGGTATGAATTAAATTCTTTCTGCACGTATGGACGTAAGTATTAACTTCTGGATGAGTTTGCAAACTATAGCCTAAGAGATGCTCCAATCTAGATGAATAATGGAAATACAACATATATTTACAAATATTTAAAGTCTGTTAACCGCCGACAGATCGTATGGGCCGCTTGATGTAAAGCATCTGTTTGCAACAGCATGTCAACGTTCCACAGAAAAGCTGACTAGTGATATATAAAAAAAGACATGCTGCAGCAGCAACACGGGCAGCCTGCAATTTGTAAGCGCTAATTGGTGGTAAAATAACGCTGGGTGTCAATAAAATGGTCGCACGATTTTCTTTCTGCTATCTGCATCTCGTATTGTCAAGTTCCTTTATTACCTACTGTCGTCAACGGCCGTCCTGAGTGCTAATTGGTTGTAATTATTAGAGTGTTAAGAAATTATCGTCGCCAACCTCTAGGCCTTGTAGAGGAGAGAGTACGTACCCTGAAAACGAACCCAAGTCCGGAAACGTATCGTTTCTGTTCTTAGACGGTTTCAGTTCAAATGTTTAAGGCATCCACTTCCGCTTTAGGAATTTAATTAGGCGTGATGCAGTACAGTTATTCCATAACAATTCGAAAGGAAACATCAATTTATCGCTTAAGCACACTTGTTTATATTAAGTCAAACATTACGTTCTGTACACACAGTATGCTGGGTTCTTGTATGTTTTGGCGTAATGTAAACACGTTTAAGTGCCAATAAGAGAAAGAATGCTTAAGTGATAAATGGATGCCTCATTGCTTTCGGACTGTTACCTAATAACTGCACTGTCACCCCTAATTCATTTCCTCAAGCAGAAGTGAGAGTTAGACTTGATTTGAAACAGTCTAAGAACAGAAACGGGACGTTTCGGGACATGGGTTCAAAATATGATGCACTCATTCAACAAGTCCTAAAAGTTTGTAACGGGAAGTTCCGACCACCCTGTACACACGTAGTATCCCTAGTCTTTGTAGGCTATGACTCGTTTCCATATCACCAAGAAAGAAAAATTCAGGTAACTCCCGACAAACGCTGCTCATCCTTAACTACACACTGGGAAGTCTCTCTTTAACGAAACTTAGTTTCTATTGAGAGATTCTGGACACTTTCCCTGTCTGTTTAGTAAGGAATTTATTTCGGAAATTCCTCTTTCTGAAACTATTGTCTGATTCACGCCTCCGTTTTGTTAGGTACTGGCGGCGGATGTAAAATGTCATTCTCAACCTGCTGAGTCTCTGATGGATTTTGGGAAAGACGTCGCCTGTGGCGTCCCCTAATGAACCATTGCCCCATAAACATAGAATACCAACCGAAAACCTTGAGCAGTTGGAGCAGATTACGAGCAGGCATTTAGTTGAACTCTCTAAATATGACGTATTAAAGTGTCAGCGGCAGACTTAAATGAGAGCAAACTGTTCTTCAGAGACAATTACGTACTGAGAGTTATTCTTGCTGTAGCCCACTGCACTTGTCGCTTAGCGTAGCCTACTCGCGCTTTGCTGGTGCGAGTCACGCAGGAAGACGGGAATAGACGTTAACGGTCGCACGGACTCTTGTTCCAGGTTGACAGTTAAACAGCTTTTCCTGTTCTGAACGGTTGTTTCTCAGTGGCGAGAAAGACACATTTGGATTTCTCGCATAGCCAAATGTAATAGTAGTATTTCACAATTATCGGGAATCGGTAGCATATATTATTGCCTTAACTAGCTCCCTGTGAAGGAAAGACATTCGCCAGACATTCATGTCTGATTCGTAGGCTTCATAATACGTAAGCAGCACCCATCTACGTTACTTAGCCATCATCGTATATCCATACTTCACACCCTTAAATGTCTGAGTGTTTTTAATACAAGACTTCCTAACTAATAAGCAAACCTTACAATCACCGAGCAGGATGACCGAATTTATTTTCTTCCATTACTCTTTAAATTTCTCTAGGTTAATGGGAATGAGTGTTTGAGCAATTACCCGTCCCTCCACTCCCAGAAAGGAAAACAGTTTGAGTATGCGGAATCCTGACGACAAAGAGTAACATTGTTGATGGTACTTCCCCTTTAATTGCTTGTAAACGACAGCTTTGCCGCAATGCTAGAATATTTTACTCCAGTCCAGGCTTAAATTGGAGAGTCCGCTTATGACGATAGCAAAAGGGCATATTACAGAATTCAATGTTTCATGCATCTCCATGTGGAAGAGTTCTTACACATAGAGGAAATAGGGTATGGACAATAATCTCTTAAATGCTGCTGATAACTACATCTGAACCTAAATGCGCAATGTAAGTTGTAAATTATATAAGTACACAAGTTTGCATTGTCCATTAAGAAAACGTGGTGTTATGAACCTCAGTCCACGGGACAAACCAGGCAAGCTAAGGCATTTA
Source organism: Schistocerca piceifrons (assembly GCF_021461385.2). Taxonomy (NCBI): domain Eukaryota; kingdom Metazoa; phylum Arthropoda; class Insecta; order Orthoptera; family Acrididae; genus Schistocerca; species Schistocerca piceifrons. The sequence continues at coordinate 1,018,383,756 of NC_060138.1, read as the reverse complement.
CGGAGCGCTTGTTCTCGAAAAGAAATTGGGTCATTGCTGGAGTTTCTGCGCTGTCTCCATTTCTCTTAAATTATTCTTACTAAATATCGAACATTTAGTTGGAGTTCCATTCATGTTTATTATTACTGCACCAAGCTAAATGAATGTACAGGCACTTCCAAGGACATCCTCTTAATGCTTAGAATGGCGTATTTGATTGTCAAAATGATAGCTGAGGTTTTTTCAGAAATTTTCGGCGTTTCTTTCTGAAATCGTGAAACGAAATGAAGAGAACATAGTGAAAGTTGTTATACTGTACGCGTGATACCAATGAACTACTGAAATAGGGTAACGTCTTGCAGTAGAGTATTTCGATAACTGGCTCAAAGAGAACGCACTGTCACTGCATCTGAGCTTGAAGTATGAAAGCTGAATTTCGTACCGTTTAGAAATTTTCGTTGAAAGCTCGAGACTATTAAGAGGTAAGCTTTCCTGATACACTGAAACCACTAAGACCATGTTTTACATAACGTTTGTACGATCAATGAGTCACCTTCGATTACACGTGATGTTAAACGTTTTAATACATTTATTCTGTTCTTTGGAGTGATAAGATAATATCGAGTGGCGAAACAGCATTGCGCAACACGTTATCTAGGTAGTCTTCAGGAAGAATTCAACGTCATTTCAAACGCGCGAGTTCCGAACGAGGAAAACGGTAAACCACAGAGCTGATGTAGTTTTTCTGTTATGAGTCATCAATACAAGAAGCTGACTAAAAGCAATTAGACCGTTTATAAGTAAATTATTTCCCGTCGTCATTTCCTTGCAGATATCAATCTTAAATCTGTAAAAATGATATTAGGAAACGTTAATTTTGGGTTTAGTTATATCGAACGCGAAGAATATCAAAATGCTTTCTTCCACTTAAAGATTGTTTGAAAGCATTCGCTGATTTATTGTGAAGACTTTTTGTAGGTCCGATGGTTCACTGTCTTTCTTTGAACCTGGATTCAATCGCTATGAAATTTTTGAATTATTTTAGGCTGCATGCAACTGTTAAATTTATGTTCTTGCTGTTGTAGTTTCGGATTCTGCACACTTTAAAGTACTTTCTTGAAGCTTTTTCTGTGAAACACTTTCAGATCTTCAGTACATATTAGTTAAATTTAAAAGAAGTGGTTAAACAGGATAAAAGTTAGCGCTAGATATAACAACTTATTAGACGTGTTGCTATCTGAGCGTCAAAATACATTGGAAAGCAAATATTGCCATTTCAGCAGAAAGTATTCGTGCAAAAATCTCTTAAAGTATGCGTTTTAGAGCCCTTGTTTACTTGATAATTTTTGCATTGAATGATCGTTCCTGTCACATCGCTGAAATGTGACGTTGACCTATGTGACACGACTTTTGAATCATCCTGTAAAATCTTTGTAACAACGCTGCAGTGTACGGTCGGCAAGTTATCTGAAACGCCATCTTGCATTGGATTTACTGAATATATAATATTGTTTCTTAAGAAATATTTTATCGAGGTACTTGAAGCTACTCTGGACGAAATCTTAAAACAGCGTTCAAAGAACGACTCTCCTTGTTGAGACGTGGTGTATGGTGTCTTCAGCGACTTTCGATACTCGGGAAACACTGTACTGATTCATCTCCATAACTGAGATCTGTAAATAAAAGTTCTGAATGAATTACACAGCAGATTGAAGATAACGTGAGGTGGCAAACCCCGTAATTTGCTTAATGGCCGTGGGTCAATGCCCGAACTTGCATCCCCGTTGCGGACGTATTTTTCAGTTGGACGGGGCGGACGCTGCAAGGACTGCGGTATTCCCGCCAAGAAAGCATCCCAATTGTTTTAATTGGCAATTCGAAGGCAGGCGCGCCATCCGGGCTCGCTGCCTAGTTTTAGGGCGGGCGCTGCGGCTCTTGGGCGCTTCTTGCGCGCTGCCGCGGCGCGGCGCGATTGGTCGGCGCGAACGTTACGTCACAGCGGGGTTAGAACTATCCGGCGCTGATCCCCCCGGCAGTCCTCACTCGACAGCAACGGGCCTGCCGCGACGCAAGACACGAGAAGACACCCACCCGGAGTAGAGTGTACCTGTCGTGACCAGCAACCAGGTGAGCTGACGCATACGCAGATAGTGCGCCCTCTGCTGATAACGCCGTCTTCCGGAGGTGTGTCCGCTGGGACGCGACCTCGAGTGCGCGCATCTGCCTACTGTGCCGCGACCTTGTGAATTACCTGTATCTGTGCGTGGTCGCTGCGGTAAAGGGACACGGCCACGTCCCGATGTGAATACCGCTCGTGGCACTAAAATTGTCGGGTCTTCTCTAAAATTAAACAAACATTGAGTGGAAACGAGTCGTGTTTTGCGAAACTGTTAAATGGTGTGCAGACTGCAAGAACCCGACACTGAGCCGTGACTGGTTAGCACTTTGCTGCCGGTATCCGGTAATGCACCATCTACCAAAGTCGCGATAATCAGTGTGTGTCCCACATTAGACATGCTAATACTGAGTGTTGACGCGACTCTAGAACTTGAAATCACTGTGGCAGTGTTGCAGCCACCGCAATTTCTGAAGCAGACTTGCCCATTAAACGTGAAGAATCATTTCAGTAATATATGCCATACCATTTTGAGATTTAGTTCATGAAACAATTTTAAAGGGGAAAGAAAATAAATTCCACATAATTGTGGACGCAGTGCCCACAAATAGCATTACTTTACACTAGATTTCTATGTGAATAAGGATTGCTTGAAACTTAAGTTCAGACTGTAGTTGAGAAAGTTTCTTAGACTTTGAGGAAGCTGTAATCCAATAAAAAATTATGTCCGTTAAGAAGCTGTTGTACTTATCTCGTCATAGTCGAAGCCCAAGTGTAGAGCGCTTTTACATATTTTTCCAACTTTGTTTTGGTTGTTAATAAGACTTTGCTTCGGTGTCACATAGAACGATTCTAAAAAATGTACCTTGTTCAAATAGCTTCATCGATTCCTTAAAGCTAGAATTCGGAGATGCCCTTCAGAATATTTTTCTGGGTTTTGAATACGTCGTCAGAATAGAATGGTGACAAAACCAGCGACACTTACTTTCGAACATAGCCTTATCGTAGCGATAATGCGAGAATCATGCAACGTGCATGCTAGTTAGTTGAAACAGTTCTTATCCCTACAAAGTTCAGAAATGAACTTTGACTGATCGAAGCTGGACCATTTAGTTCAGTTATGCTAAATCTATTGCAATAGAGACGCAGTGCAGCATTAAGTTCTACAATAAAAGCGCTGAAAAAATACCAGGCTTTTTCATTTGAAGTTCGGTAATAACAAGAAATGTTATGGAGAGTGTTAGGGGATAAGATGAAAGACGGTTTTCCTCTTGCGGTGTAAGGAACAGTGGTTTTAAAAAAAATGGTAGAAATAGTCTAAATTGATTCACGGTAATATGTGATTTATTGCAGATATTCTGCAGCTGTTGAACACCATAACTCTTTTAGCGTTCTGACCTAGTGAACGGAAATAGTTTCTCAATGTAATAGTACGAGGTTTGATGAACTACGCATTTACATTGCCTGTCGAGGTCTGCTGATAACTATTATTGTAGTCTCTGTATCAGTGAATGTGACGGAGTGGTATGAAACTGGACTCTTTCACGAGTTTTCTTTATAGCTCACGGTGAACAATGGAATGGTCTACTTGAAATTGAATGAACGGATTTGTTCCCCAATCTGAGCTAGTCATATGCCTCTAATGGCCTATATGACGGCACATAAAGCCCTAATCTTGGAGTTTTCTTCATGGTTCCTTTCCCTCCTCTGCAACAGGAAGGATGTTAATGTTTCCAATTACCGTCCAGTATGTGTTGCTGAGTGGTTTTCGAAGTTTCTGCCTAGAAAGACTTACCGCTCTGCAAAGGACAAACTAAATCCTAATTTGTCCTTATATGAGTAGCTTGTGGTGCCCCTTCTACGTACCTTCCCGACAAGCCTATGTCCTTACCGTTATCTGAACGTATTCCTCTTGCAATAGTGGCGAATGGAAGCGCGCGTGTAGCTTCCACACTTCTGAGGTCGATTGTATATCAGCGATACTTAGTTGTTCCACGCCTCGGAATCCATTTTAGACTGCAAGGTTCTCTATAACTGGTTGCGTACGTTCATAGTTCGGGGGAAGGCAAGAGCAGTGATACTACGCCTAGTATGCCACTAAGATGCTCAAACTAACTTTCGGTCTGGTGAAAAATTTTTCAAAAAAATTAAATTTGCCTTGATGTTATGTGTATCGAACAGTAAATACGTGAACCCTGCACTGATAAAGTGGTCACTTCAGCAGCCTACAGGTTGGAGGGAGCATAGTTCACTTGTCAGATTTACGCGCGCACATTTGTGAGTTTGGGTGCGGGAAAGAACAGCCAGCTGTGGCGAGGAAGTTGTGCAAATAGGGCACGTATGGAGCGGGGAGCGCTCAAAAGGTTTGGAGCGTGCGTCACTTCACGTCGCGTCACACCTGCTGCCTGTTCGGAGGGGCCTTTGGAAGAGGCGACTGGCGCAGCCCGTTTTGTATGCCCGTGGCGCAGGCGCTCGTAAGGCGAGCCACACCTGGCCGCCACGTGGCTCCTCAGAGCCGTTGGGCGGGTCCACCCTCCAGCGGCACAGCTGGGCGCGATCAGCATTCGCCAGGTGTAATCTCGCGGCTCTTAAGAGAAAAACAGCTTGAGGGGCGGGGTTCGACATACTGACTACTGCTCTCTGCAAGGAGTCAAACTGTTTCTCTCGACACGAGTCAACAACGCAGGGCAACAACTCAGTCCATTGGCAAGGACCAAACAACGATTTTCTGTGACTAAGAGCCTTAATTGCAACAATTGAAGACGTCGGCCGGTAGGACCACCCAAACTGTGCCGTGTGTAGTGCCGTCCGCCCAACAAAAGTTCTTAAGTTACTGCGCGCGGCATTAAATGCTTATACGTAACAGGGTGCGAGGCGGATGAAATTTTGAGTTTCCGAAGAAACATAGAACTGCAGATATTTGCGGGATATGGACGAGGAGTAGAGCAATAAAAGTGCAAGAAATGAATCACCTTTTCATTTTTTAACGAATTCACAAAGGTTTCGTATGGCAAATAGTCAAAGTCCGTCTACCTCCCGTATTTCTGTTTCTAGGTTTTTTCTGATACACATGAGGAAATGAAATCTAGAAGCCGAAATATCGACATTGAGTGGAAGTTAATTCGTAAAATAGTTGCTTCACTGTTGTAAGCATTATAGACTATCCTATCAAAGCCATCTGCTATGAAGAGCTATTTTTTCCCCATTTCTGACAGTTGCTAAAAGATTCACTTCTTATCTGTCATTTATTACATATGCGCCGCTAAAATGAGTACTCCTACGAACTGAAATGTTTCTTAAATTTACTGCCCATATTTTATGCTACGTACATAACGTTTACATGAACGTCTCTTATTTTCCTTTACCATGACGTATTTTTGCAGTAAACTATAAATCACGTTTTTTCAGGAACAATTTTGATAATTGTGGAAATGCAACAGCACTGAATCTGAGGTCCTATTAACTTCTGCCACTGGCTAGAAATCATAATGCAGCTCAGCCTCTCCTCGCAGCATACACTCTCAAAACTTCTTTTTCGTTAAGAATGGTTTGATATTCAGCAGCGCCGAAATGTACGATTCGTCCATTCTTAGATAACTACGAAAAATCACTGGCTCCAGCTACTTCATTAACAGAGCAGGGGTAAATTCCTTTCCTTGCATTAGCCACTTCTTTGCCCACAACTTTCTCCTGGCTTTTTTGACCTTGTTGTCTCTAAAACAGCCAAGACAAATCGCAGTTTGTGTAAAACTAAGACATTTCGTAGAACAAAATAAACTTACGGTAAACCACAACAGTACGGCGCACTAACCACTGAGTCGGTCAGGTAGAACATTAGGCTGCAACGAAATTGGTCAGTAGATTGACCGATAAGTTGGTGCCCGTGTAGGGGCCTTTTGACATTAAATCACTATATGCATCGTATCCAAAGACGTTCTTTAGATATCGTAGAACCACAGAGTATACTCCAGAGGTCCATTCTATTGGAAGCGGGTCGGTTGCAGGCCCAACATCAAACTGTATTCCCAGAATGCTGTACATGTGCATTGTCTTCAGTAATTACTCAGCTGAAAGTCTAATCTTTAGACCAACATTTACGAACGTCCAGAACACTGTAGGTAATTGACTAAATTGACCAAAGCGACACTATCAGTTACGGATATTAAAGGCTTCCGACAAGCCAACAAAGATTTAGAGAAATGGTTGCTATTCGGGCAGTTTCTTGGTCCTACGAACGTTGAACTGCATACCGTTAAGGCTTCTTATCTAAACTTGTAAATATAAAGTTGTCTTCAAACCGTTACCACGCAGTACTTTTTTGGCCATTGTTCTATTGAACGAATCACACGCTTGTCTTTCTCCGACCTTTAAAATTTATCCATCCTATGGGAGGATCTGCAGTTTCACGTGGTCTTCTACTCATGGAACAATCTAGCGTTTCCCGCATTAAAAACACCAATGCCGGACTGAAAGCACTATACACAGAAAAAATCTGATTGCTCGAGGACTGCACTCCAGATCTAAGATTTGTGGTTTTTCTGCACTTGTCCGCGGCTCGTGGTGTAGTGGCTAGCGTTGCTGCCTCTGGGTCACGGGGTTCCGGGTTCGACTCCCGGCCGTGTTGGAATTTTCTTCTCCCGGGGACTGGGCGTTTGTGTTATTTCATAGTCATTTGTGTCAGTGGCTAAATTGGACTGTGGAAAAACTTGGACTGTGTAAAAATTGGGACTTTGTACGGGCGCTGATGACCGCACAATTGATCGCAACATAACCCAAACATCTGCAATTGTCACATAGACGTAATTAACGTAATGTAATTGATGCACATATCGATACGGATTTATTCGTAGTTCGGGAAATAGGCAGACTTTATAAGGCTAATTCATTTATTTGTAACATTACTGAATGGTCTCGTAAATACCTATGTAATTTCTGTGGTTTAAAGTAACCAGATGAACATTGTTTTGTCCTTAGTGACGCTGGTTTTATGCACGTTAGGATGTGGTCTACAGTTCGGTCACCTATTGAGGCAACACCCTCAGCCTGCAAAGACGTCCCTAGTTAGCCGTAAGCAGCTAGACAAGCTTAAGTTTGGAAGTTAACTGACTACGTCTTTATAGCCTTCAACGATTTCGCGCGCAGAAGACAACGAAACGTTAGGCAAAGATGCCTAGACGACGGCCTGACACGCAAAAAAAAAACTATAATAACGGATATAAATACCGACCACCAAAGTCTGCATTGTATGAACACTATTCTACTTTATTAGTGGTAGGTCCTTGATGACACATGCAAACTTAATGGGTGTAAAAGTAGCGCTAGTTTTCGAGTTTAAAAAAAGTGATCAGCTCAATATTCGCCAGGTTACATACGAATTGATAAAACATTACTTGTATCATAGGGGTAAATGCCATCACTGAAAGCGTGTTGACCTCTTTGTGTTGTCTGGTGAAATAGTTTGTGCTACCGGCATATATAGTGGGAAAAGATCAAAACCTTTATTGATAACTGTCGTGAGTAGCCTGTAAAAGCATTTTCAGCAATTTCGATGCGTAAAAGCCTGGAAGAGTAATACCGCGTTTAGGCGGTTGCGAAAAACTAGTAACTTTACAGTAACTTATACGTCCAGCGTACAGGTCTTAACGCGAGACGACGCAAACAGGAGAATAGGGAAGTCTTTCAGGTTGTGGAAGATGAACAATAACTTCATAGTGCCGACGCTGTTCTCCCGCATTGACGATGTGTCCGGTCGGACAGGTGCACGACTCGTTACTGACTGGGAAGACAGCGGTTAGTTTTACGATTCGCATGCCATCGTTCATGGACGCTGCAGGCACTCGACGACGCCGCCGCACTGGCGACTTCTACACGTGAAACGAGTAAACGGCGGTCGTATTTCCGAGATGGAATATAGGTGGCACTGCCATACAGAAAGCAAAACTGGCAGTTACACAACGCAATTATCAGCGCAGATGAGATCTCTGTCTTAAGTACGCAGGTGGCGGACAAACATCGATAACGGGACGACTGTCTGGAACCTAGTCGCGATAACGCAGAAGTGGAATTCTCCGTCTGGCCTCTTCCACTTCAGAGATGTGAACGACGAGCCAACTCCCGCATCGGCCACAATTGCCCGCTGTCTTCAGAACCAATTGTACTCCGGCTGCAGCCGAACCCCAGCCAAGGTCAAGCAGTTTAGTCTTCATTAGGGCAAACTGTCAACTCAAGCAGGAATTCCGTGTTAAGGCGCAGTCAGTTTTCTGTCTTCATCTAAGGATAGTTGGTAACTAAAGTATGCGAGTGGACAACGCAAACCAACAAACATCTTACCCTTGTCATTGCGCTCATATTTCTAATTGCTGCCTTCGGTAAAGCATTCACTATTTTCGTCTTGGGTAGATTTCAATGTTTTACAATTAAGCGAGCCATTCATTCGTCATTTGAATGTTAAGCAGAAGTACTTGGGACCTTGCTGAATTGTAAAGAGATGGCACTATACGCCCATAGTGAAATGATGCCAACTTGAAAGTGCGACATAAAAATTTTGTTACCTGGTGGTAAAGGACTAGGACATCGTTTTAACCAAATACTGCATAACATATCCACAAAGCACTTAAATGTGGTTTGTCGGCAGACTTCTTTTGCTATGCTAGGAAACTCCAAAGGGAAGTAAACGAGCACCAGACAGCATGAGCTCAAAGTATATGCTCCAGGAATTGCGTGGAGCCTGTCGTAGTGATAAAGTTAGGAGGAATGAGGATGCTTGGTGTTGAACGTCCGTTCTGTTCGTTCGATGTCGAAGTCGCTTGATGCAAAAAATGTTCACACCATACTGAAGTAAGAATGATCGACGTTTCACGCTCCGTCGGCATGAAGGCCATTATGGTAGTAGTAAAGGCTCAAGCTGGGAAAGGACGGGAACGGAAATCGTGTCCTTTTGAAATGAAGCATCTCATAATGTGCCATACGTGTTTAAAGAAGCCACGGAATACATAAAGTCTGACCGCGATTCGAATTGCGGCCCTTTCGAATTAAACCAGTGTCTAAAAACAATCACGTCGCAGAACCAAGTGTCTGCGTTTGTCACCGTCTTTCTCCTTCAGTGTGAAATTTGAAAGTGGCATCTTGTTTCTCTAATAGCAAAACTTGACACAATCTAAAAATGATAATCACCTAAACAACCAGCCTAAGTGGAAGAAAAATTGTCCCCTTTGGGGGCGGTCATATTAAAATAAGAGCAGGTGGCGTTAAGCAGTAAATGCCTCTGGAGCTATATACCGGCTTCAGTACACTATTTGGAGAATTGGCGCACGAATGGTCAGCCACAATGGGTGTCGCTATACTCACTTTCATATTGATGAAATTTCTTTCACTGTGAGAGTTTCAAAACAGTTTGGTACTGATTCTACAAGATGAACGCTATGTAGTTGAAGGCGGAAGTATGTCTACAGCTATATCGTCGTAAAGCAACCCATGACTTGAAATATCAAACCGAAAATAAAATTTGACATCAGTTTCAATACCACGAAAATCGTACGGATTAAATGACCCATGGTTTCAGAAAAACTTGTCAGTGTGGTCTCCTCCCAAACATATGAACTTGTAGGGGCGGAATGGATAGCAGCAGTACTCGGACATCAGGGTTCAGACTTTCTCTCTTCCTTGATGTCTGATTTTAGACTAGATTGGTACTATCCCTAGAGCCGTGGGAGATGTTCCGTCACTGGCCAGGTGCAGTGCGTGATTTTTACTGCTATCGTCGAAAAGAGAACATTCTGAAGCCTCCTGACTATAAGCCGGTATCGTGTCTCCATAGTAACATAAAATAAACATGACCAGATAACTGAAAACGGTATTCGGTGCTAGTAAGTAATATTGCTGATTGCACAACTGAACCCTGAAAACAAATTTGTCATTTTAGTTTTAATTGCGTGATTCTTGATAAGAGTGTACGTGCATAAAGCTGTATTCTCGAAATACACCTACGTCATGGCACTCTTACCTTACCCTCTCGGTATAAGGAAAGTCAGGACGAATCTGTCCCGTCAGCTGGTGAGTGGTCCCCTAGCCGTACTGTGGCAGTGTCGTCAGCCGAGCTTCAGAATGTGCTGACGCACCGCCCACAGACATAGCCGCGCCCCTGTGGGGCCCACGTCTATGGGCTCAGCCGAAGTGCAGTTCTTGCAACGGATTGCCGCAAGCGGAACCTCGGTTTTTCTGGTTACTGGGCCCTCGGCGATCGACTCAGCGCGGCTGTGGCGACAGCATTTCTCGGTAGTAACGCTTCCCGCTCGATTGCCAGCGGACCGCCTTAACTGAAGTGACTACAAGCAGAACTATTTCATAGTTCTCCCAATTTCACATTCAGCCACGCAAGATGGAACATAACAAAAAGGGAGTGTAATGGAGCAATTACTATTATCGATAAACATTGATAAGTCAAAACGCTGTTGGTCGCCCGACTGAATACTGCTTAATGGCGGTCGGAGCATTTGATGCCGTAAGGAAAGTACACAAGAGGAGCAGAGAGGAATGAGAAATCATTCTAGCGACGATACGGGCCACAAATGTCATAACTGACGTAAGACTCTGACAAAGGGAGTATTATGGCTCGACGCCTGGCAATGAGCATCTCGGAAACAACGAAATCGGTCAACTTCTCGCGTGTTACTGTTTTGAGCGTCTACGGAAAGTGATCGGACCTTGAGCCTACGAATAGGTGACAAGTTTTAGGACGTCCACGCCTCGTCACAAAATGTTGAGATCGGAGGCTTGTCTACTTTGGAAAGCGGGATACCCGGCGATCTGTGGCAGATCGGACGACAGCATACAGTGCTGAGCAGGCACAAGCTTTTCGGAGCACACCTTCCAGCGCACATTGTTGAACAAGGGGCTCTCCAACAGACGGCTTATGTTGACTCAAACATCAGTACCGATCGCAGTGGGCACAGCATCATAGACGCTGGAGCTGGATTGTTGATAATTCTACCCCTGTTGTTTCTTGTTACACCATCCGTTAGGGGGGGGGGGGGGTGGCGGCGGCGACAGTATTATGCTGTGAAACACTTGTTCATAGAGCTCATACTGTTTCAGGTCTAGATAGCTTACCTCAAGAACTCGCCTATCTAAAGACAGTATTCAGCGAAAATGGGTATTCCATCCGGCAGATTAACCGGGCACTAACAGTTAAAACTAAGAAGCAGGAAGTGAATAAAGAGAACATGCCGGAACAATCTTTAGCTTTTCTTCCTTTCGTTGGCAACACTTCGTTTAAAATAGCAAGAATCCTCCGAAAGTTTCAGGTAAAAGTGGTTTTCCGCCCACCATCGAAGATTGCGAACCTTGTGGGTTCAGTTAAGGCCAATCTGTTACTACGAAAGGCCGGAATTTACAAGATACCGTGCCAATGTGGTATGGCTTACATAGGTCAAACAACACGCACCGTGAAAGAACTCTGCACTGAACATCGTTACCACCAACCTTTTGCAACCAAGCAATTCCGCTATTGCTGAACATTGTATTTCTACTGGACATTCAATGGAGTACGACAAAACAATGATTTTGTCCACAGCAACGTCTTTCTGGGACTCCATTATTAAAGAATCCGTAGAAATACGACTGGCGGAAAATCTGTTAAACCGTGACAGCGGCTACCAGCTGGACAGTGCATGGAATCCCATCATCTCCACGATTTGCTCAAATCGAAGAAGACAGAGTGCGTCGACGGCCGTGGCAAACAGCAACGCAGAGGGCGACTGAGTTCCGCTATTCCACCAGCGAGGGCGCTGCCGGCGGGCAGTGTGGTTCAACTATCAAGTTTTCGACGCATGCGCACAATAGTTACAGTACGCTATGACGTTTTCGTCAGTCTGCGACGGCTCACCTGAAGATGACTGGCAGGTGCCCAGTTGAAATATCGTGCGAAGTATTCAACGACGACCGGCTGCAAGCCCGAAATTTGTTTGAACAGTATTATGCTATTCGGAACAATTACGTTGGGCCTTCGTGGGACCTGCGGTGGTAATCGAAGACATTATGGCAGAAACGGACTACGTAACCGTTATTGCGGACCACTTGTTTCCCTCCATTCTTAATGTCTTCGTTCCAGCAGGATAACTGTCCATAGAACAAGGCCAGAATCGTGTTGTTTGAGGGGTATGACGGTGAACTACCGTTGATGTCTTTGAAATGGATTTCCTCTGATCTGAAGACGATGGAACACGTCTGGGACGCGATCGGCAGCCAGTGAGGTGGCGCAGTTAGCACACTGGACTCGCATTCGGGAGGACGACAATTCAAACCCGCGTTCGGCCATCCAGATTTAGGTTTTCCGCGATTTCCCTAAATCGCTCCAGGCAAATACCGGGATGGTTCTTTTGAAAGGGCACGTGCAATTTCCTTCCCCATCCTTTACTTAATCCGAGCTTGTGCTCCCTCTCTTAATAACCTCGATGTCGACGGGACGTTAAACCCAACATTTAGTCCTTGAGATAGTCAGCAACACGACCACAAACCATTGGCTCGTAACTTACGTGAAAATGGGTGATCCGTGCGTATATGCCTGGTGCCATATTTATCTGGAAACCTACCAAGAACTTGGCGGACCCATGCCATGCAGAGTCGCTGCTGTATATTGATCCAGAGGTAGAGCAACATATTATTAAGCACGTAGTGATTGTCTTGGGCTATCATATGAGCGGTAGATAAAGGCGGAAACTCTCAGGCTCTCGGCGGACGCTGTTCTGGCATCGCCAGAAAATTGTAACGAAATGCAGGAAAACTTTAAGATAATATACATTTAGAACAGGGACTGGCAGTTCTCACCATAAATGTGAATATTGCGTATAAATGGCTGCAAGTATCCATTATTGTTCCATTACGTTACTGGCGATCAATGAATAGTACGTCCGAAAAATTCTCAGAATGTGCGCCCAGCGCTATCTAAAGTAGAAAGAAGACATAAAACTTGCAGTAAAAAAAGCACTTTAGAGTCTGACTACAGATTACTTCTTCTCGCGTCACGAAATTAAAACGTCAGCGAAGTCGGTGAAATTCGAGCTCTTGCAGACTGTCGCCAATAGTTCTCGAGCATAATCGTAGAGTGGAATAGATAATGGAGAAATAGTAGTGGATGTCGACGTACTCTCCGCCTACATCTAAGTTTTTTAACAAAGAAAAATCCTGAAAACATACGGTTGTTTCATAAGTTATTTTATTTACACGACCAGTCTCGGCATCTCATTAATGCCTTTACTCACTCCATGTATAGAGAATCAGATCATCCATGCATGCATGCATAACCAGAGCCATCAATATCTCGATTCCGTGAATATTTTGTGGCGTGTGTACTTCGAAGACTCAAGCCACTATTAAGTTTTCGTAATATGCAATCTACAATTACACGGAATCGAGGTATTGATGGCTCCGGTTATGCATACATCGATGTATCTGATTCTTTATAAATAGAGTGCGTAGGACCTGGAAATGCAAACTTGAAATTTGCGGTAAGGTCTTATGGGACCAAATTGCTGAGCTAATCGGTTCCTAAGCCTACACACTTAACATAACTTAAACTAGCTTACGCTATGGACGACGCACACGCACAAGACGGGGGACTCTAACCTCCGACGGGGAGAGCCGCACGGACCGTGACAAGGCGTCGTAGACCGCGCGGCTACCACGCGCAGCCATTGAGATGCATAAGCTGGTCATGTAAATAACATAACTTCTGAAAACGTTTGACGGGTTCGTCGTTTTTCTCTGGTAAATATAGTACCGACCGTTATCCCATATTCAAGATGACCAACACATGCAGCTAAGATGGCTTCCGAAGTATAGGCGTATATCTATTTAAGCCGGTGTTGCACCTGTAATATTCCATAAATTAAAATATTGGCAGTCTGATGAAATAGAAAATCGATCTATTGTTTTATTTCTAATCTGGACGACCAGGAATACTCTTTCCGTAGAAACACAAGGTTCTGTTTCAAATGACACATTTAAAAATCAGTGACTGGTCTTTAAAATGTTTTTCGTTGGTATTTCGTTTTGCATTATAATAAAACTGCCACCAGTACCTTGTATAATTAGATAGCGTGAACGTTACGCGTTCTGTATGCGACTTTACTTAGAATTTTAAAAAGCTCTGGATGAGTATGTGATTTGGAATATTTTGGAACTACGTCGGTTGATAAGCTCCGAATAATTAAATCTGCACACAAATCTCGTATCAATTTCATGAAAACTATCAGAAAATAGCTGTGCTAATGTGATGGCGTAAGTCTCCAGAACAGACAACAATATGAAAGTAACCAGAAGCTTCTCTCCATTTCCGATGTGTGCCATCTTCTCGTTATCGAGAACACATTTCTTGCAATGAGGAATCTAACCAAACTGGTCACAGAGTTTGGTTGGCATCCAGATAATGACTAAATCAGATCTGCACTCGATGCGCATAAAGATAACAGCTAGGGTAGCAGTAGAAATACAGATATAGACGGCATTACCTCGGCTGCAGACAGAAAATCTGGGAAATCAGGGAAAGCACTGATATTTTCTATAAATTTGTATAGTAACGGGCTCTTCAGCTACAGAAATGGAGAGACACAAATCTCTATGAAAACACTGTGTCGGTAAGTTTGAAATTTACTAAATGTAAGATTAAAATGTAGGTGAAATGAACTTTCCAACATCTTTGAGAGGATAGCTTATGTTGTCAAGTTTGTCTTCTTCGTTTGCATAAATAGACGGTGTACCTTGTACAACGAGGCGAAATAAAAGAGTTATTAGTTTGGCAGCAATTGAGTAAACAATAGGTGACTTACATAAGGAAAGTGTTGCGACGTTTCCCACCCACGAAGGCATAACTGCAAGCATGATTCAGCGCGGCTGGAATGCCGTTCGGTCTGAAGAAAGTCCTTGTTAAGCCAGGGTTGCCGCTATTTAGCGTCGCTTGGTGAAACTGTGTACAGAAACACGGTCGGTCGTTCAGACAGCATGAGTCATTTCTATCGGGTGGCAGGACCACTCGAGGTGAAGGTGACACACTACTGTTGTCATAATTGCTGTATTCAACTGGCACGACCAGTGAAACAGGATTACCTAAATTGTAACTGCGTAAGGTGGTAATGACGTGTAAGAGCATGGAATCTCGCACAAAGCTGCTTTTACTTTGTCATTGTCACGTTGCTATTTGATTTGAACTTCTGAAATCTAGTGGACCCTCTAAAGAACTATTAGATGCGATAAAATGAATCTCCACTGTTGCAGTATCTTAATATTGCTTGGTGAATCAAGTAGTAAACAATGATCTTCCTGTGAGATATAATAGTTTTCGTCTTGAGATATAGAAGAAACGAGTGGATGTACATCATTTGCATATAACTAATTTCCTGAAGATAAAAGAAAATTGTAATGGTAAGATATTTTAGACAGAAGTTTTATACAGTTTCTCTGCAAGATATGAGATCAGAATTGGACTGAAAATATTCCTAGTAATTACGCGGTAGACGAATGAGTTCCCACTAGATATTGTCGCTAAAGTTTACTTAACGATGTAAAGCTTCGTTAACATGAACGCCTAGCTTCATACTGATACAAATCGTGTCTTGGATCGATAACCGACCAGTCTTGCTGCGAAATCTGACAGTTTAAGAATGACAATTTGAGTCCTCACCTGTTCGCTGTTCCCATCCGCAGCCGGCAGCATGTGAACAGCTATAAGCAAAATGCAGAACAAGACTTGTAAATTTCAGGGATGCCGTGGCAAATTGCTTTCCCTTGTAGATGCGAATGAGATGAGGCGTGCGAGGCAGAGTCGTGGAAGGATGTTGTGGTGGCTGGGTGTAACTAGTGATTTTTTTTTTTTTTTTTTTTTTTTTTTTTTTTTTTTTGCGGGGGGGGGGGGGGCACGGCAGAGTACCAGTGAGTCATTGCAGGGTCTGCGAGAAGATGGGCGGACAGCCGTCACTTGCGGGCAAGAAGTATTCTGCGACTCAGCATAGTAGCTTGGGCTTGAAACTTAAACAAAAATGGGCATCAAGGCATTTTTTAATATCAGTAAAGTCTAAACTGAACTAGAAATGTCGATACTTTCTGGAAATTAATTCGCTTCATGTTCTGAGAGTTTCTGTTAAGAGCCAATCATGTCTGATTGTCAGGGAAACAAATTAGAGCTGAGATGTACCACGAAGCTAACACTACCAGTATCAATCGTCCTCTTGTGTTTTAGACTTAAATCTGGCCTGTTTCGGCCGGCCCGGTAATTACACTTAAATAAAAAAAGTTATCTCTACCGTTTTCTCCGCAAAATAGGTTCACTAATTTGCCATTCTCCGTGCTATTGGCGTTGATAGCGACACAGTAGGTAAGTTATAGTGTTAGTAAGACGAAGAAAAGAACCATCGTTTATGAACATGACTGTTCAGTCGCAATCAGAAGCTGATTATCAGTTGCCCAGCAAGTATCGAACCAGAACCGCTTTCGAAACGCGAATTTCAAAATTAAAAGGGTTAAAACTTCGAACCTTTGGATAGATCCCTGAAGCGTACATGAGTGGCCCAATTAGAACAGCAGTGACTCAGAAAAGCAGATGTCAGACATGGCTTTAACGTGTCAGTAGAGATGCTTCTTTCTCCGTCAATCGCAGAAACATCTCAGCATCCGTTCTTCGTAAGCAGCTTCTAATCAAAATGTGTGCCTATTGAGGATCGTCTTAGTTGTGAGACTGGATTTAAGATTCAGGTTAGAAAAAGGCAACATTTCGTAGTAACAGATGGGAAATTATCTAGTGGAACTAGTGATATCCAGGGTTCCCAATGAAGCGTTGTAGACGCCCTGCTGTCCTTTATCTACGTAGGGATTCGGAAAGTAACATCCACATGTCATTTCACAGCAAGATCATTGTGAAACAGGAGTGGCGCATTGTCAGAAGAGTGAACATGTTCCAGGCTTCCTGTAGACAGTTGTGCTGCGGTTCGGATGAGACTGAAACGGCGTAGCAACTAGTAAGATACTCCAATGTTGAAGTACACGGGACAGCAGGATTCTTGTGGGCTAAACTGCATACATTCACCATCAAATTGTGGCGGTATGTGGACCAGATGCAATGTCGCGTCAAACTGTACTGAAATGGCACCACCAGTTTGCCCAAGGCCGAACGGCCGTGAAGTCCACATCTTGTATAATGCGAATTCTATTTTTTAGGCAAGCTGAAATGGCTCCATGACTAAGCATGCTTGGTGATTATGTTGAAAAATGGTGTCATGTATCTGTGTCACTTTGAAGTGTAGTAAAAGCTTCCCTGCCTGTTATAATAATGTGTAACTTACTCTTTGAAATTCCCTCGATGTGAGAGTCAAGACAGGTCTGAGCAGCTCTTAGATTGTTTGCAGCGTATCAGCTATCGTTCACCATGTAGTAAAGCCCTCAGAAAATCTGAACGAACTGCAAAAATGATTTAGACAAGAAACTGCATGGTGTAAAAAATAGAATTTAACCAAATACGATTTCGTATGGCTCGGTGGCCTGGCGTATATCTTTTAGATGAGTGCTGCTTCGGCGACTTGCGTGTTTCTGAACTAAGCCAATAATCATGTCAGAGAAAGGAGACCTAAAGTTTGACGTGGAAGCACGTGGATTTTCTGACTAGTCTTCACATCATTGAGGGTGAAAGCTAGGTTACGCAGAATAGAATAATCCACGGTTCAACCGGCATTCAATGCCACGATCTTCAGATTTCTGGGGACTCACTTTACCACTAGGTCACTAGACCCGTGTGAGGTCGTCCAAATTAGCGAAATTAATTCCATTACATTTTGGTTACGACAGATAACAAATTTAAAAGTAGTAGATTCAGCTAAATACGTTGGGATTACAATTATGAACAATGATAGTTGAAAACATAACACAGAAAATGTTATGGGGAAGGAGAACCACACACACTTAGAAGATGCAACGGGTCTACTAAAGACTACTTAAAATATGCTTGTCCATACTCCTCTAAAGTGAAGAATATAGCTGTGCGACAGAAGATCCTTAAGAGACAGAACTAATGGGCATAAAAGTTCAAAAAAGGGTAACTCATTTTGTATTATCACGAAATAGGCGGAACAGGGGATGGGGGCGCGAATGGGGGTGGTGAGGGGGCAGGCGAAGTGTCACGGATGTGGGAGCTGAAGTGGGAATCATTAAAACAAAATCTTTCTCTGTTGCGGTGAGATCTTTCCACGAAATTTCAATCACCAACTTCTTCCTGAATGCAAAAATATTTCGAATACCACATACATAGGGAAAAATGACCATCGAAATAAATCAAAGCTCGCACGGAAAGACTATTAGTTTTTCGTTCGTGCTGTTGTAGAGTGTAACGGTAGAGTGAGTCTGAAAAGGGTTCTATGAGCCCTACACCGAACATTTAAATGCAAAATAGGCCCCTAATCGTGTAGACGTAACACTCAATTGCTACTAGTTTTCTAAAACATCTCCCTATACCGCTTATGACTGGTAAAGTAAACAGCAATTACGATTTTCACTCTCTGGTAAAAGTTCAACCGGTTCTTTGAACGTGGTTGGGTTTTCAGGTTCGTTTTGTTTTAAAAACTGAGTTAATCTGGAAGAAGGGACTTCTTGCGCAGCGAAGAAGCAGTATTAGTAAACTGAATGGAAGTTATCCATTACCTGTACTGGATAGTAGAGCATCGTTCTGACTAATTGGGAAAACGCAGCACCTGATTTTCGAAAGCCATTTGTGAAAAACACTGTAGACCAGAAAACAAGTATTTAGCAGGCTAACAATCTTTTCGGACCTGAAAAAGTAAACATGACAAAAGGTTTCCCAAATTAGGTTTTCACCTTCCGGAAGTTGGAGTCGCATGTAAATGTAGCGATAACCAATCTGCCCCGCCAGCAGCGAGAAAAAGGACACCAATAAACAAGAAGCTCAGGACAGTGCTACAAATTCCTGAATGTAGAAAAAACTATAAACAAGCCGCTGACATAATCGCGAATACGAAAGGCAGCTTAGAATCGCAAATTGTCCGTGCTTGGCACAGAAAATTTTAAGACAAGTCTTTCAGAATTAGAGATTAATTTCTTATTTGTACTACTCACGCGTAGAAACCTATGTTAAATTCCTTGGCACTTTAGTGAGCTTAAATAAATCGTATCAAAAGCCTGATCGTCTTGTCACCAATTACGAGGAATGATGATGTATTTGCTGGCTGCTCAATCTCCCCCTGACAAATTAGGGCTCAAACATGCCAATAAATCAGAGCACAGGATATCAGAAAATCACTGTTACATCGTTATCAATAAGGGATGCTCGATACAGCAGGGAGAGAGCCTTAAATGGTCATTCTGCAGCACAGCCGAGTGATGAATCGTCTGTCGGATTATTTGGTCGCGATTAGCTTCAACGTAATCTGAACTGAGACATATCGGCCAATACTTGACGGGCGTTTCCTTAATTCGATGAACGCGATAAGGTGAGTGCGAGACGAAAGCACTCGCAGTAAATTTCCCAGCGACTGTGTCTTAAGATAGTAATTTGTCTAAAAGGATTATTGCGTGCAATCATATTTCTTGGCTCGAGAGCTGTTTCAGAGAACTTTGGAAAACTTGTGGCGTTCCTTAGGTGTGGAGTAGCACAATTCACTTCTCGCATTTTAAGCTTCTAATTAGCTTTTATTCAGTTGTCAGATGTGGCGAAGTTGGACACTTATAAAAGTCGCGATTACTGTACTATCAAACAAGGGATACTTACAAATCCGATCGTCTACAATTGTATGAAACAGAAAACTACTATGATTAGGAAAGTTTCTTGAGTAGCGTCATTCCTGATTTACTTTCCTCTGAGTTAGTGCATATTCGAGTTCGATGTTAAAAGGACTTAAAACTTATCCACCGTCGCAACTTAATTCCTTATGGCTAACTAAACCTCTTAAGAGTAATTTTTAAAATATATTGCAAGTGGTGTAAGCACTCGCCAGAATGTTTTCCACTTTCAGGTCTCTCTCGTAGAATAACAGTTCATATCATAAACTAAACACAATTTGGTATAACCTCGCCACAATGAGTAATTTTTCCGGAATTTTTTGAACAAACTCCAATGGCAAATACAGCAAGAAGTTCCAAGAGTAGGTTTACTGTTGAAATTGAGCGTGTTCGTTCCAAGAACAAAAGTTTCCAGCAACACAAGTTTCGCGAAATAACTAAGAGAAATTCAGAAAAACTAGAGTACAGAGGAGTGCCGAGATTGATAGCGGTACCAAAATTATCCTCTGCCACCCACCGTAAGGACCTTCGCGTAACACTGCTGTACGAGTACATTTAGGTGCTCTGTAATTTCTGTTAAACATGGAAGTACACGGAAAAACAATTTCGGAAGATGTCATTTCATATGACAAACTATTTATCAGTTATCTAAAGTAAACGTCAGATATTCGTTCCGGACATAGCTTGTCGAGAGTTCGACATGATATAAAGTGGACACATTATCTTGAATGGCTGTCACAGGAAAACAGTTCTGAGTAAAATGAAATGAACAGAGGCAGAATTCTGCTATATATTGTTCCTAGAAGCTATTGAATGCGTGACGTTTCTTGATCACGTATCGCTGCTGAAGTGACATACTTCGGAAAGATAATGTTTCGCTCCAGAGACAAAGATGGAAGAGTACAGTTTAATGCCCCGCCTAAAACTAGATCAGAGACGAAACAACGCTCAGATGGGTGAAGGGGAAAGAAATCAGCAGTATCATTTCTGAAGAAACTGTCCAGGCATTACCTAAAAGTTTTAGGAAAGCTACAGAAAACCACCTCCGATGGTTAACTCAGTGAAACGGATGATTTTTGCATGCAGCACGTCCACTTCCATAGCGGGAAGATTTTATTTCTAACGGTAATGTGGACCGTTAACCTCCGCATCTCAAGTCTGACGGTAAATACTCCCGACAGAATGAAATGTCCCCCTTAACAAGCAAATGTTGCGATGTATAAAGCTACAGTCAGCTATATAAATTGTTCAGTTGTGAAAAAGCATTAATCACTTGTCCCTGAGGTGTAATATTTTAAGCAACCCACTCTGTATCTATAACGGAGAAGTGTTTCTAATGACTGCTCTGGATTCCAATCAGCGCCAGGCTTTAATTAGGTGGCGTTGAAATGGTTACATGTATTCTTAACTACCCGCATCGGTAACATGTCTTAGCGACCACGACTAAGCAGTAAAATTGTCACTGTTTCTTGGCTAGCTGCCATGTTTCCCTTAACTACTCGTGGACGCCAATCATCTCGTAAACACACGAATGCTGATTTTTACTGAAGCTAGTTAAACATTTGCTGAATGGCCAAACGACAATTGCTTTCCTGAAGTAATGTTTAGATCTATTGCTTGATAAGTTACTCAGTTTCACGGCAGACCTTTCGAGCACTAGAGACAAAGTTAGACCAGCAAGTTTGTTAAATTCGTTAGTATTGAGCTTGTAGTGAATAGTTAGTTGATACTGCAAAAATTAGGAATGGTTTTATATCGAACTATTTGTTCTGTATTTTCAGATTGATTTGAAAACGACAAACATGGTTCTTAGTGTCAGGATAACTGCTATAGTGAATACCAGGAGCTGGCCGATTTCCAAAGAAAGTCTCATAAAAAATTACTGGATTAGCTGTAACAGGCAGTGAGTCACAAATACCCGCAAATGGTTTGCTATATTTAAGTGTTATGTATGTTAATAAAAAATAAAGCCTAAATATTCACACACCCTTTCTCTGGGTCCACTTTGACTTTCACTCTTTCCTTCACGTAGTTTCAAGCAGATATTTTTCCCCAGCGCTCACCAGCTGTGAAGTATTTCCTTTGTAGCACTGCTGTAAGTGTCAAATTTTCCTTCGTGTTTATTACTGCGAATTACCTGCCAAGTCCTGAAAACGAGACTTGTCTCGATTAGAAAGATCGCCCAGGTAAAACGAATTGACAGTTCTCGTATCTTATTAGTGTCATGAAATTTTCAGCCCTACTTCTACACTTCTTTAGTGTGCCCAAGCCCATGAGGAACACACAGATTGTCGGGTAAATCAGCTCTGTTTGTCAGCCTCTGTATTTGTGTGACCCACAGGTGTCCTCGAAGAGTAGGTGAGTAGGGAGCGGTGATTCTCTGATGCTACTAAACTGCAGATTTTGCGCTGCCGAATGCGATGGGGAAGACTGTGTGGTATTTTCAAGTTTTTCTCCAATTTGATCTGGCACTTTCCGGATTATTTTTTGTTGCTATAAAGGCCGATCGCGGTGGTCTAGTGGTTCTAGGCGCGCAGTCCGGAACCGCGGGACTGCTACGGTCGCAGGTTCGAATCCTGCCTCTGGCATGGATGTGTGTGATGTCCTTAGGTTAGTTAGGTTTAGGTAGTTCTAAGTTCTAGGGGACTGATGACCACAGAAGTCCCATAGTGCTCAGAGCCATTTGAACCATTTTTGTTGCTATCAACCGGTTTTCTCAGTCGTTCTGATTTTTTGTTATATTTGGTGGAAACTTAATGTTGTTGGTATATGATTAAAATGTTCTCATATGAAATGATCGTTAAATACTCTGAACTTAAACATAAGAAGGGTGTAGCTTCAGATCGTTGAATCTAAACTGCAGCTATCATATTAATGATGTAAAAATACTTAGTGAGCATATTCTACGCGATTACCTTTTCGGTAATCTACCTAAAATAAACTGAGTAGACACCGATCAGTCGTTAGAGATAAAATGTTAGTGTACTTACTGTCAAATTTAGTTTTGGGGCCAATTTGCTCTCTCTCTCTCTCTCTCTCTCTCTCTCTCTCTCTCTCTCTCTCTCGCGCGCTCTCTACCAGTTACATAAAAATGGCAATTTTGTAATCTTGTCTCCCTCTTGGATAATGTTTTAGGATATCCATGCAAAAAATGCAACAAGAATTTCGTAGTGTGCTCTTGCACCTTAGTCATAAAGAAGGAACTCCACCTGCACATTAGCTGTGCCAGGGAAGCTGCCGGGGGCGGCCCGTAGGAAAGAGGCAGGCAAGGCAGCAACAGCTGACAGCTGAGTCCTGTGGCGATGCGTGCGTTGAGCTGTGTTCTGTGTTCTGTGCGAGGTGTCGGGTGTCGCGTGAGGCCGCGTGCTAGGAGCAGCCGGCCGCGTGACGTAACAGCTTAGGCGCTGCACGCAACCCGCGCGACATTGTGCACCCGTCAAGTACGCCTGGAAGTTAAGACGAAGCGTCTCGTAGACACGCTCAGGAACCACGCACAAGCTCAGTGGGGCAGTACTGGGGCACGAAATCGACTGGCGCAGTTTTGGTACAAAAGAAAAATTCGCGCATGCGCCCTAAATGATTTTCAAAAACTACAGAAATTCTGAGTCGGAATTATTTGACATAAACAATGGCAGAGTTCCCACCATTCCGTCTCCTTGCTCGGCTTGCCTAATTATCTGCCCTACCCACTGAGCTCTATGGTGCAGTGTCAAAAATCGTCTGTTTCTATAAGTCACTGAGACGAAACAAGAGGAGCACTGTCCAGTAAACCATAGGGTAATTCTTTAGTTAGAACCGCAGGTGGTATGTTAGCACCTGAATTACATTGATAGAACGCAGTTTGCATGTTGCTCTGATGGCATCTATTGATTTCTCCTCAATTTTGGGCAAAGGCAATGCCAATTAAGTTTTTGTGACGGATCGAATGTTAAACTTAAGCTCTGAGGGCGCCAAGTATGGTACCTTTTCGATCTGTTTTGAACCATTTTAATATGTTAGGATATTTAGCCTCCTCCATCCACAACGAAGGGCTTGGTCGTTACAGACCAACAGATTGATGAGAAACTGTAATCCACATACCTTCGTTCCTACCCATGTCCTGCTCAGCTTCATGCATAAGGTATTGAAGAAATATACATACTTCCCGGTACAACAAGGATATTCGTCATTATGGAACTCGCATCCTGCCCCATCAGATAGTGGTACTGATCCAGTATGTCCCAAAATATCCAGAACGTGCCACTCATATTGTCCAGTAGCAAACGTCTCAACCATTTATCGTGAAATCTCATAACTATTTCCTCATTCACGCGAAGCTTCCGTCCCTCCAATCCCCTCTCCCCACTGCCATAAGCTTATTTCTTGGATACGCTCTTGCTGGCCACTTCAGCTGACAAGTCCCACATAAAAATTGCTGCCCAACTTTGCACAGCAAATTACAGACTATGGTTTAAGTGATGCGTTATATAAATTAGAACTATACTTTTTTTAATTCTGTAAGCAGTCTGGACTTTAGTTTCACAAGACTATGAAATTCATAATAAAACTAAGGCTGATTCCATTTCTGTATTTGTTAAACGTGCTATACCAAGGACTTATAAAAGACGAATTTCGTTACGACCACTTGTCTGCAGCAGAAACTTAATATCACATGACTGATGGATACAAGCTTTTGGATCGAACTATGTTGGTAATTTGACATCGGCAATCATCTGATATTCAAAAGGGTTTTTCCATTGGCATCAATAGCGTCTACATTACTCCATGAAGTACGAACAAGTGTCCGTCGGTAATCATTCAGATCTTTGGGTTTGGTAGACAGACGCTAAGTATGAAGTAGTCAAGCAAATACGTAACGCTGAAATGGTGGAATAAAATTCACAGCCTCCACAAAGCCGTCCTCATTTGATTGTCGTGGCTTGTCACTCTAAACGAATTAGCGAGTAAAATAAATTCCTTGAGTATGCGGATTATTATGGATACTTTGTTAGTAAAACCGACTAGATCACTCAACATATTAGGACCGATGACCGTTGCTGTCTGGTCCCTTAAACCCCACAAACCAACCAAACCAACTCAACATATTACTTTATTGCTTCTTTTCGCCTGCTACCATTATCAGAGCTAAATTTGCAACTTATAAAACGACGTTCAGAGTATTTATCAATAAAAACTATTCCCAAGATTGGATGCCCCCCTTCGGCACTTCGATACCGACACAGAAGGTTGTTTTATAAGTAGCCCGTTTTAATCTGACGAACGCTGCAGCCAAAAAGACGTAATAAATAAAATACGTGGAGTAATCCAGACGGTTCTGTTCATAAAGAATGTCAGGACAGTTAATAGTTCATGTCACAGCAACGTACGGTACACCTTCCCCCTCCCCGTCCCCTCCAGTGCAGCATAGCGGCCATTTAAGTACCTAGGGAAGACAATACGTAATATCTTTAGACCTTCGAAGCTTTTGCACACTCGAATTTTATTTTGAGAGGATCGGACACACATGCGGCAATAGTTCATCGGCGTAAATGCCCCAGTGCTTCACGTGTTCAGGCAACCGCGACCCGTCGCTTGCGAACGCGCCAGTCGTTAGGCGTGACCTGGCGAGAGGCCCACTCGACTAATTTCCCTGTGAATCACGCTGCAAACTGTCCAGTGCCCTCTGCTCGTGCCGAGAGTCGAACGGCGTCCTGCGCCTCATTGGCTGGCTCTTCCGCCTATGGCGGGTGGCCGCTTTCATTGATTCCATTCCTGCTCGCTCGAGCTGCCGCTATTCACCCCCTTTGCTGGGATTCCAGTGCCGCCTTCCGTCGTGCAGCTGAACTGCATCTAGGCGTCCGGTCCCCGTTTCCAGTAACTCTCTCTCATTCGGGGACGAAGAGTGCCGCTCGGCGGGCAGGAAGGCGCTCGAGACAGCGTTAATTGGCTGTGGCTGTTTGCGCAGCACGTCCGCGCTATTGTCGCTGGCGAGGAGACACTCCGCGTATCACGCGTTCCACAAGAGCGTTCCACGTGAATTAAGAGAGATAAAAGGGCTGTCGAGGGCACTCTGTTGCTGTGCCGCTCTTCTGTTTACTCTGGGAACTCCAACCAAACGGCAAGCGAGCTTAGAACCCGCACAGAAGAGTCTCCACAGTACTCAATGATGGAAATCCGAAAAAACCATATAGGGCAGCGAGGGGCCTATAACACACGTCATGCTAGATCGATCAGCTTTCTCTACTCAGACTAAAAGCTCGCCACATTGCTTGTAAACAGCCCCAAATTAAGTTTTCTAGACGCCTTATTTTTTACTCAAATGAGTCTTCGTCAATGAACCAAGGTCACGAAACGTAGACAGATCTAGCGCGTATTAAAAGAAAAAGCCTCACAAATTGAACTGAAGAACTGCAAAAGGAAAAAATGCCTGATTTACTAAATCTTAATAATGCCAAAGCAAAGGGAAAATTGCGATTCTAGGCCTTTGTCATCAGTCGTCTGACTAGTTTGATGCGGGCCACCACGAATTCCTCTCCTGTGCCAAATTTCTGATCTCAGAGTAATTTTGCAAACTACGTCTTGCAATTTCCTGGATGTATCTCAAACTCTGACTTCCTCTACAGCACCCTCTAGTTCCATGGAAGTTATCCCCTGATGTCTGTTGTCCTATCACCCTGTACCTTCTAGTGTTTTCCGTATATTTCTTGCCTTCCACCTAATTTTCAACCTCCTTATGTAGCACCATATCCCAAATGATTCTATTCTCTTCTGTTCCGGTTTCCTCATAGTCCATGTCTCACTACCACAAAAGGCTGTGTTCGAAACGTACGTTCTTACAAATTTCGGCCCCAAATTAAGGCTTATGTTTGATACTGGTAGACCTCTCTTGGCCAGGAAGGTCCTTTTTGCTAGTGTTAGTCTGCGCTTTGTCCTCGTTGCTCCGTCCTTCATGAGTTATCTTGCTGCCTAGGTAGCAGAATTCCTTAATTTCATCTACTTCGTGATCACCAATTACGTTTCTCGGTATTCTCGTTTCTGCTACTTCTCATCATTCTTGGATTATTAGAAAGAATATCCTGGCCTTTGCCTTGGGAAAGTAATTGACAACTCACTCCAGGACAATTGGATCAGGGAAAAAACATGTCCACTTTGTCCATAGATCTCTAGCTTCTAATTAACTTTATAACTTTTTATTGTAAAAAAAAGGCAAGCGGATCTGAGCGGCTCATCTCTGAACAATATAGTCTACTAAGTGTTTAATTTCCACGATACAATTACTGGGAACAAATTTTGAGTCTTTCAAAAATTTGCCTATTTTTATTGCTTTTCATTCCTATAACATTCCCACTCTAAACAATCATTTTAAATGCTCGAAGTTGTGTGAAACTGAAGCAGCTGATAAGGTTCTGAGCGCTATATTATATGCGAAAAAGAAATCTCTACACCCGACTCAAACAATTTGTACACGATCTTTTCTTTAGGAGGGACGGGGAGACTTGTCTTAAATTTGAGTAGTTCAAAATGTGGACTGTCCGCGTGGGCCCTGTTTCCTAGAGCAGGGTTCCCCAAACTATGGGAACTGGGGTCAGCGGAAAGTAAAAACATGCTCTGCGAAAAACTTAATATAGCGGCTTTTTCCACATTTTCTTATTTTTTAAATTCTATTACGACTTCTATGTTAGTTACGAATTAACTGTTTACTCACTCAACAAACAAGTTTTTTCTATTTTTTAAATTTTATTCATTTTATTAACCTTCAAAATAAACTTGGGTGTTTCATCAAAGTACCAGGATTCAGTGTTCCGCCGGACAAATTTGGGAAGCCTCGCCATAGAGAAATATAGAAAGTGTAAATCAGTGTGACTTCAATTAAATAGAAAAAATTCCTAATTAGCAAAATATTGTTTATTGCAGACCATTAGAACGTTTGATATTGACTTGTTACGTCAAGCACCAACGAAAAATTACCATTGAAACTGATTTAAATATCTCTGAATGATAATCTTCAGATTCGTGTTGTATATTAAACCCTCTGTATTGCATAGTCATTGTAAACGCGCTTAATGACGTGATCCGCCTTTACAGGACATTTAAATAGCGCACAGTACTCGAAATAAGCAAACTGCCGAGCAGCCCATAAAAATAATTACTTTTTGTGACTTTTCATTATGCATCGACAGAAGTTGCATCTGAGTTTTGTCAATGATTGAGATTAATTTGTCACATATCTGGGAATGTGCTTCTGTTTGTACATACTAATAAAGTTGGACGAGGCACACGAATGTTGAATTAGACATTCCAATTTTTACTAATAAATGGAAAATTTTCCCTAAAATATAGTTGGAAAAAAGTAGAGGACGGACAAACTCCCCACGGTGCTAGCAGGTGGCAACAAGCTAGGGTCTCCCCACGTGAGCGGTGCAATTGAGCAGACGCGACCTCTGAAATGAAATGCCGGCTTTCTTCTCAGTTCCCCACTCGGTGAGCAGCTCTTCCCCGCCGCGAGTCGATATCTCGATGTGGACGTGATAAGTGATAAGGAGGCGTGGTGTGGCGGTCTGCGATTGGTCGAGCTGCTATCGATCGGGCGCGCAGGGGGACGAGGCACCCCCTCCGACAACGCCGTCGCGCCGCGCCTACCCGGCCAGGGTCATTGTGCTATGGGCCGGCGGGCGGTGGTGATGTGAGTGAGGGAGCATAGTCCCCTAGACTAGTAGTTTGTAGTGCCACTTTAGCTCGTTTCTTACACACTTCGACTTTTTATACGACACGGAATCATTTGTACGATAGAAACCTTTTTTTAGTAAAATAAAAAGGGGAGACTACTTTTTCTTGCCCGAACGCGTGCGTGAAATTTCGGAAATGGGTGGCTGTGCGTCGAAAGATAAAAAGACTGAAGCAGCGGCGTCCGGTGCAGCGACGGCAGCGGCGTCTGCGGGCTCTGGCGACGCTGGGGGCAGCAAGAACGCATCGAAGGCGACGACGCCGGCCGACGCCGCTCCCGGCGACGTGAAGGGCGGCGCCGCCCCGGACAACGAAAGGTAGGACCCGGCGCCTCGTGGTCGCCTGGCCGCGCCCGACGTATCGATTGCAAAGGGTCCTCCACTGACGCGGGCGGCAGACACGCCGGCTAGTCGAGCGCTTGGGGTAGTCCCCAACACCACCGGTAGTATAATGTAGCTGTTTTTTCCTAGAGTATTCCTGTAGCCCGATGACAGATACGATGCATTTGCCCCACACTCGTTTTTTAGTGCTATTCGTACTTAAAAAATAGCTTGCTTCCAATAGCAGACTAGTCATCCTCTTTTCAGATGCTAAGTTCCATTTAATACTTTTATACAATTTATTTTGCAACCACAAAAAAGTTGCCAGCAACTCGCTGTCATGATCTTGACTGCAGTTACCCAAATAAGTTTTTGAAATATTGTTCATAAATTAAGGAATTAGAAGCGTCGTCGCACGTTTGAAGAACCCATGTGCAAAATGCCTTGTAATTATCGCAGCTTGCTTGCAGTTGCGCGTAAGTGCCCTCCAGTTACTGTTGCAGTCCCTAGAGACGGCATCTAAAATAGGGAATAAGTTCCCAAATTTCTAAACGTTACAGCTCAGGAACGTTTTTGACGAAATGCCGTCAAATCTTAAATCCAGTAAGGAAGAGAACTTGTTGCAAGGGTTGGAGGCCATCTTATTGAGGACCAAGGGTGTGGTCGGGGCGTCTCCACATGCCTGATGGCTCCAGCGTCTCGTAATTGAAAATAGGTCTTGAGGCTGGTTTCATATCTGAAATGCAAAGCGTCACGGAAAAATTGTTGTACAGTAAACATTTGTGTCTATCGTGTGTCACACAGATCACTGAGCATTGTTGATCATTCCAACGACTTAGCTCTCAGGCTAACTACCTGCTGACTATAAAGTTGGTAAAAAATGTTGGTTCTGGGTGTAGTGTTAAATAATCATGGCGACATAGTTCCATCCGTATTTAGTGTAAAGGAATTCTGCAGTTCTGTACAAATTTGATTTCGCTTTAATCTTCACTGATGGCTTCATTACAGAGTTCCATAAAATCGTTACAAATTGCAAAACTAGTGGAAGTAATTTTCTGTTAAGTAACACTGGAACATTGCCCAGATGTCGGAATATTACTGTTGCACAAATTTAAAGAATAAATAATTAACATTAAACATATTCCTTTTAAGTTGCATTGTTTTGAGATACATATTAATTATAGCAAATAATTTAATTGCCATGTGTTACTATGGTACAGTCAGACATAAATTAGTATGTGTGTAGGTTCAATGCAGTGTTTAATTGTAGCTCAACAACAATGGCTAGAGTTTGTGATCAGAGACTGTAATTTTCTTGTTGCTCACTGTTAGTGTTAAGGTATGTGGCGCTGTGTTGAGGTAGTGTTAAGCAAAATGAAGTGCGAACCTGTGTGTGAATGCGGTAGGGACGTTACCGGTAACTATATTAAATAGGCAGAAACTGCTTGGAGTTGTCGGTATCGCTGTTAGTAACATTTTTATTGCAGGGTAGTTCATGTGCTAAAATGGCTGATTTTATTGAAGGGTAAGAAACGCAAGAGCACAATTAACGTAATTTTTAAGCAGCATGTTGAAACTTGACCGTGTTTTAAATTAGCGGGCTAAATGGAAATTGTTCGAAAATTGTCAGCAGATTGAAGAATAAATTTTTAATGTACATATGTCACTAGCCATCTCATGAATACCGTATGTTCGGATGGTGTGCTGATAAAAGTAGGAAGTATCGCCTGTTGATCTCGTCATTGGAAGTAGTTTCGAAAAGTAAATGTGCCATCATTATCTGACGATGTACAGATAAATCTGACGGGTAATAATGCGCTGAGTTTATCATCATGTAATACAACTTTCGGAATTTGCTTAGATGTTATATTATAAAAATTAATTTCATTATAAAAATTAATTTCATGTTCAAGGAATGCCTAAAACTATCCATACTGCCCGAAATGTAAATGACTAAACAAGAGCAGGAATCCAATGACACAAGGGTCTCTATTATGGAACCGTTGTTGGCAAAAAACCTGTATTTCGGGTTAAGCTCGATTAGTTTGTCGTCACGAATGTTTGGAAAGGGACAGCGGTGTTGCATTACTTCACTGAAACAAGTAAATATTTGTACATTATTTTGCAGTTATTACAGTATTATTTACATTTGTTTACTCTTTTGCAGTGGGAGCAACATGGTTGATGCTGCAGTACTGGAGAAACTGGAGGCTGGCTTCAAGAAGCTGGAAGCCTCAGACAGCAAGTCTCTGCTGAAAAAGTACCTGACGAGGGAAGTATTTGACAAGCTCAAAACCAAGAAGACTCCCTCCTTTGGTTCTACACTGCTAGACTGCATTCAGTCTGGTGAGTATGGAGATCCAAAATTCTCAAAAGCTAAATATCAAACTTAGGTGCCAGGAGGTGGTCTTCCAGGATTGCCTAATTATATACCCCACCTTGCTGCCACTGACCTCCATATCTGATCACGTCGCCCTTTTTCTTTCCCATAACTGATGGTAGTCAACAAAGAACAGTGCAGTGGTAGTGAAATGTGCAGAAAATTGTTAAATCTTCATGGATAGGCAACTCATCTGTGTCTTTCAGATTCGAAACCTTTGACATTCTCATTGTACCTCCCTATTGTTTCACACCAGTCACTGCCATCTATACATTTATTTTTTTATTTACATTTTTCTGGATGTTATCAAAACATGACTTTGCAGATGTCATGTACAAGGTATATATATAACTTACTACCCAAGTTGTACCATGTATACACTCTTCTATTTATTTGAATTTTATTATGTCTAAACCTTTGAAGTTAGCAGGTATAAAACTTCCACACAATTGTTTATATATATATATATATTTCAAATAAATAGAAGAGTGTATACATGGTACAACTTGGGTAGTAAGTTTCTGTGAGTATTTGAAAAGGTTTTTATTTGCTTCTTACAATGTTTGTTTTTCAACAAAGGTTATTCCACACTCAACAGTTAATAAATTGCTTCTTTCACTGCTTGCAAAAACTTGATAGCATGTAACACCTTCCAGATTTTGCTGTCTGGTATGATTTGGTTTCTTAGTGTAGGGCAGGTGAATTTGAAAAGTTCAGAAGTATTTAAGTGAAAACAGACAATTAAAAGAAAAGACTTTAATTCTGTTTGGAATGCATAGCCATTATTTGCTCTTACAGGACATATTTAGACAGTTTGTTGTAAAACATTGACCTGGTGATATATGGACTGTCTGTTCTTTTTAACATCTAACAATAAGAATGTGCATGGCAATTTGGAAGTCATTAAATACTAAACGTTGCAAAGTGTGGGGGTCTTGTAGCAGATATGAGTAATGGGGATACTGAATGAACACAAAGAAAGGCAGTATGAATGATAAGATTTGTGTGACCAGCAGGAGTGCCACATATTGAAAGAACTGAACTAGCACACTCTTAAAGATAAAAACAAACTATACTCAGAAAGAGCAGTTTGTGTCGAAAAGTGGTTGTAAATTACTTTTAAACTTCCACCTAGATATCACTCGAGGAGGACAAGACTGGTTAAATTATAGCACACAGAGACACATAAGCAAATACTACTCGTGCAATCCATAGATGACTGGGACAAGAAAAAAGACCTGAGACCTGATAACTGATAGAATGGGATGTACCTGTGCCATGCAATCTACTGTGGTCTCCAGAATATGGATGTAGATGTACAGGCTAACATTGATGAAACTATAAAATTCCTATATCAATTTTTAACAGTTTATGCTACTTTATAACAAGTGTGTCAAATGAAGTGTTAAATTTGCTCATTTTATGTACACCTTAGCCATAAATTGTAAATCTGTGTATTGGTCTCAGGGTATTCCAGATGGAACATACTGCTTTGTTCAATTGTGTATAATTGTCAGCATATTTTGGCATGTATGAACCAAGAAACACACACAGAAGTTAAGTATTGCTGTGTGCAATGGTCACTAAGCATGTGGCAGTCAGTAGGCCTATGGTAAATAAGTTAGCAGTAGAGAATATTGTTTGATCAGAAACTGATTGGTGCTTGTTCTTGCACTAGGAGCAGGCAGTCACAAAATACTTCAGTCTCATGAATTTGATATTTGCATATGCATCTTCTGCACTGATTTTCAGATTTTTTCCAAGCCATTAGTATCCTGCAGATAGCTATGATGAACATTTTTCGTCTTTAATAGTGGTATACACCTTTTGATGTCAAAGATGAATTTGTATGAATTTAGTATGTGATGAAGAATGTTTGCCAACAACATGGTTTTAATTCAGTGATTTGTGAATATGGTTTAATTCTTGTCCAAGGAATAGTAGAAACAGTTTCAAATAGCTTAACATATTTGTGAATTTTATCTCCTCTGTTGTAAAATAAAATATTCTTGAAACATGAGTTTCATCAAATGTTGACAGACCTTTTTGACGTGAAATCGTGTGGATGCTGTGAACTTGCTCTGTGGTTAAATATTCAGTACCAACTTCTCCATTACATGCATCGTTCTCATAAAGTTGGTGAAAGAATCATTCAGCAGCTACCCCATGTTTGCACTTGTAATGACAAATCTATGGAGTTCTTAGAGATTTCAATTTGTGCCGAACTGCCATCATTGAAGTAGAGGACATGTTGGGTGTGTTGTTAGTTCCAGTATGTAGGTGAGAGTAGTTCTCTGGAAAACATAGAATGTGTTCATCACACTCGCGCAGCACTGACTTAACGCAATCTTCTATTTTATAGTACACAACCAAAGGACAAAAAGTAACTCAAATATTCTGCCAGTGAAATCCTTGTGCAGATATCCTCAAATAAACATGTATAGTTTTTTTTGGAAAATCCATTTTAACGAAGCATGAAGCACCAGGAGTAAGTATTAAAGTTTTTTGGGATGAGGTAGTCAACAGTCATAGACCATCTTCATTAATTTATCCAATGTACGTGAATTACTTTCAGAATCTTATAAAGGTTCCACATCCCGGCAAAAAACAAAAAAATAGGCTGGTCATTTTCTTCAATCTAAAAACAGCAACATAGCATGCACTCCTAATTTTTCAGATTGCAAACAAGTTGCTATATGTAATTCTTTTACATCTTCAATGGTAATTGGTAGTTTTCCATTTGGTGATAATTAGACACACACATAGTTGTGACATTCTCTACTGTTTTCGGCCAAGTTTACAAAACTTTGTGTGAAACCAATTTTATCTTCTGTCAATAATACCCTTGATTTCTTTACCATGTATACAGTTGTTAAAAAACAT
Organism: Schistocerca piceifrons; assembly: GCF_021461385.2. Classification (NCBI taxonomy): domain Eukaryota; kingdom Metazoa; phylum Arthropoda; class Insecta; order Orthoptera; family Acrididae; genus Schistocerca; species Schistocerca piceifrons. The sequence continues at coordinate 1,018,349,603 of NC_060138.1, read as the reverse complement.
TTGAATTTTTCTTTACCGTATGAAGTTGCTACTAACGTAAGTATTTGCAGTTTTTCTTTATTAGAAATTTGCTGAATTTCTCTTGAAGTTCTTTCGTTTAACTGTTGCACTCTGTACACTTAGCACTGCCATGTGCTCCAGGCACAATTTCCTCTCAAACATGCAGCACTTCTGATTCTCTTTGCTGGAATTTTAATGCTAAGCAATGGGACTTGGATAGAATGTATTCTGGGCACCTGTCTCGTTCTGTTAGCAATCTTAAATAGTGAAATGTCACAATTACCGGTAACACTTGCCTCCATCCCCAGCAAGTTGTATGATGGAAGAGATGTAACAGCTGTACAGGATGTTACACAAAGATTAGCATCAACAGCCTGTTTTGTGGAATCACAAGATTTTGTTAATTTCTTGTACAAAGATAATATGGTACCTGTTTGTATGAAAAATCCAAAATTAAACTTTTCTGGTCCTTCAGTTCAGAGTTACTCATTTTTAAAGTTTCAAAAACTGTGCGATTTGTGAAGTTTTACACCTTCAACTGTTTGAGACCTATAATTTTTACCATTCTAACTTTCTTAAAAGCTTCGAAAACATTTATTGCTTTACCGAATCCATAAAAATGCATAATTTTCCCGAACCAACATTTTGTGTAAATTCTTAAACCTTTGTAAAAAAAATTGTTACTAATATACCAATTGTTAAAGTGTGCACCAAATTGCAGAGGAAAAACATTACCTGTTTTACTGGTAAGCTCAGGATTCAGTGCCAGTCTGTAGGACTTTTGAGCTAGTAATAAGTTGTAATGGAAACCTAAAATTAAAAAAAAAAACAAAAACATAAGACTATAAAACTGTTCTTTTATTTGGTGACAATTTATTACATAGAGACTATAAATTCAGATTTTGCTTCCCCATATTTTCTGCAAATATACTAAAAATCATTGTCTGCAAAAAAGATAGAATGTTACTTAGTTTGTACATTTATCTTAATATGGCATGCTTTTGTATGTTTTTTAAAATGATAAATCAAAGTGTGCTCAATTGGTGTACAGTAATTAAATTTTAATTATTGTTCCATGAACCAGCCTGCAAACCATGTGCAGCTGGACTGCAGATTGCAGTAAAATAACAATAAAAATATGTTCCTGTGGGAATAACATTGTGGAATTTGGCACTGACATAAGCCAACTGTTTGATGAACATACATTTTTCTCAACACAAATTTCAGATTTTGGAATTTGAAGAATAAAAATTGTTTGAGAAAATTCAGCATTTTTATGACTATGGTAGTCACATTTTAATGCTTACAAGAAATTGAAATACTAGTACTGATTTGAGGTATATTTGTTAGTTTTTGAGGTATGGGTATTTAAAGATGTTAGAATGTAGCAAGTCACACAGTTTTGGAAACTTTGAAAATTATTTGCTCAAAGATAATGTCCATAAAATCTTGGATTTTGTATACTTTCTTATTTTGATAGGTAGAATAAAATGACAATAATTACAAGATTTTACAAGGGTTCAAATACTTTATATTGTTTGGTTTAAAATAAATGACCCATGTATATTAAATCAATCTCTTTGCTACTACCACTTTTCTGCTGACAGATGACTCGTAGGACACTGATTTTCCACAGTAATTGCTAAATTAAGTGGATTTGTTGCAGAATGAGTGGATGATTTGAACTGTTTCTTAACACTAACCAGTCAAAGATGGTTTATGAAGGATCTGCATGGAGAAACAGAGCAACATAACCACTCGATGTTATTACCAACACTGTTAGGAAACAAATAAGATTTATATATAGTAAAAAATGTGTAACATACTGATCACATGGCCTTCCATCTGCATACTGCTGAAAAAGTATGAGACCTAGAAAGAAAGAACACTCTTACAATTTTTTTTCTGTTGAAAATTATAATAGACATTATGTGAAACAAAATGAATATGGTTGAAGTTTGATTCAGGTGAAAAATTCCTGAAATTTCAAAAAATTCTTTAAAAACGAAGTTTAGTCACACATTAAAAATTATTTGTATGTTTGCAGGATTCCAGAATTTTAATGATTGTATGTTACAGTTGATTGCAATCTTTACAGTGACACTAATTGAATAATGAAGTTAGTGGTCACAAGCTTCTAAGCTGCCACCTCTCAATGCTCGTTTGTGAAAAGTGACCAACATGCCAAAATGGCCTCCTAACTGCAGTTTTCTTAAAACCTGGAAAAACATTTTAACCTTCTCTCAGTATGTACTTTTTGCACTATATTGTCAGAAACATCTGTGAAATGGGAGCAAAGACCACTGGGTGATTTGATGTTAAATAGGACTGATTGAGTTAGAGATCTTAGATGGGTGTGGCAGCAAAACAGCATTTCTGTAAAATTAGCATGTAAGCAGCACATTATAGCCTGAAATGATTGTCATTTAGGTGATATAGTTAAGAGAACAGTGTTAAAAGTGTATCAAAGAAAATAAGACAATCCCCAGATATAACAACAGCACAATCTACGAAACTTCCTGGCAGATTAAAACTGTGTGGTGGACCAAGACTCAAACTCGAGACCTTCGCATTTCGCAGGCAATTGCTCTACCATCTGAGCTACCCAAGCAGGACTCACGCCTTGTCCTCACAGCTTTACTTCCGCCAGTACCTCGTCTCCTACTTTCCAAACTTCACAGAAGCTCTTCTACGAACCTTGCAGAACTAGCACTCCTGGAAGAAAGGATATTATAGAGACATAGCTTAGCCACAGCCTGGCGAAAGGCAAAGGTCCCGAGTTAGTCTCAGTCCGGTACACAGTTTTAATCTGCCAAGAAGTTTTATATCAGTGCACACTCCGCTGCAGAGTGAAAAATCATTCTAGCACAATCTACATTTTTAAAGATATTAAATATGAAAAGTTCAGCTATAAGAATTTCAGTTAACAGTGAATCAGTTATCTTAAAACAATGAAAGGAAGAGCGTTTGAAGTGCAGAATTGTGTGTATGACAGTAGCATTTTTCTTAGTTTAAAGTCGTATTCCGTTGTATCTTTGGGAAAGGAACAACTTACTGTTAATAAAGTGAGAAACTTTGAACTGTGAATAAATCATGTTTAAAGTTAATTGCATAAGTAGCATTAAAGTGTCAGCTGTGGATATTAAACCATAAAGAAGTTTAATGGACTTTCCTGTTCCCAGGTCTCGAGAATCATGACTCTGGTGTTGGTATCTATGCTCCTGATGCAGAGGCATACACCGTTTTTGCTGACCTGTTTGACCCCATCATTGAGGACTACCATGGTGGCTTCAAGAAGACTGATAAGCACCCACCGAAGAACTTCGGTGATGTCGACACGTTGGCCAACCTGGACCCCAACGGCGAATACGTCATTTCCACCCGTGTCCGCTGTGGTCGCTCCATGCAGGGCTACCCATTTAACCCTTGCTTGACAGAGGCACAGTACAAAGAAATGGAGCAGAAAGTTTCCACCACACTGTCTAGTTTGGAGGGTGAGCTCAAGGGTCAGTTCTACCCTCTGACTGGCATGAGCAAGGAAGTGCAACAGAAGCTCATTGATGACCATTTCCTGTTCAAGGAGGGTGACAGGTTCCTGCAGGTGAGCAACTGGAGTTTTATGTGGTTATTTTTTTACTTTTTCATAAATACTTCAAAAGCATCATATTCTGAATGTGGTATCAGTGGTGAAAAATAATCTAGTTGTACTATATAAGCTTTATGTGACTGGAAGTGAATTACATTTGTCAAATTTGCAAAATTCCCCTATTTTAATGAGACGTCATTTTGATAACACTATTTCAATTCATTTGCACAGCTCTGAGTTAATCTCAGATTTTTTAACACTTCGTAAAATGTTTGCCATAGGTGAAATTTGGAGTAATCCTTTTCTTCATTGTGAATAATAATAATAAATTTGTTATAGGCTGCCAATGCATGCAGATTTTGGCCCAGTGGTCGTGGTATTTACCACAATGACAACAAGACCTTCTTGGTTTGGTGCAATGAGGAAGATCACCTCCGAATCATCTCTATGCAGCCTGGTGGCGACTTGGGACAGGTTTGTCAAATACAGTGAAAAACTCTAAGATAAATGTGTTGTGAAAAAGTGACTAACTTTTCTTGTGAATTTCAGGTTTACCGTCGTCTTGTACATGCTGTGAATGAAATTGAGAAGCGCATTCCTTTCTCACATGATGACCGTCTGGGTTTCCTCACATTCTGCCCCACCAACCTGGGAACAACGCTTCGTGCCTCTGTCCACATAAAGCTGCCAAAACTTGCAGCTGACAGGACAAAGCTGGAGGAAGTTGCTGGAAAATTTAACCTCCAGGTAAGGAATGTGTGTGTTTCTAGGAGGTTGTTTGCAGAATTCCAAAAATATATAAAGGGTTACAGGGGCTGCATTATGTGGAAGCAGTATGACAGTAAGTGCTTAAAAAAAGGGCACCTAGTGGCTCATAAATGCAGGCACCTTTAAATTTTTTATGCACTGCCTGATCAGAATAAAATTAACCAATGCATAGAATGAAAGCTAGCTGACCCTTGGTAAATCTTAAAATGCATGCTTCCTTATCAGAAGCTGCATGGTTTATCACAAACATCCTTAAATTGCTCACCTAGAGCTGTTTTGTGGTGTGATCTGTTAACTTTGTGGTGCTTTCACAACTTGTGCACCTCTGGAAACTTAAACCAGAAAAATACTTGGCAAGCATCTATTGCACCATAGTCTTTTAGCTGTTTTGAGATGTTCTAGTATAGCTTGACAACTTACTTGACTTCTGTACTTTGTGCATACTCAGGGCCTGTTTAAGATTGTTACTGTCTGCAGAACATCTGGCCCATTATGGCACACAAGAAAAGAGTTTCTTCTGGAAAATTGTATAGACTCTAATAAAAAAATTATCCTTTCACAGGTCCGTGGAACACGTGGTGAGCACACAGAGGCTGAGGGTGGCGTGTATGACATTTCTAACAAGAGGCGCATGGGTCTAACAGAGTATGATGCTGTGAAGGAAATGAATGATGGCATCCTGGAGCTCATTAAGATTGAAGGCTCTCTGTAAACATTTGTGGACCAACTAATCGCTACAAAAAAATATTTTACATCCACTCTGCTTCCCATGTACCCATACTAAAGGACGTGTCTACAGCTCAGTGCTGTTTGTCAGTACATTTACATTTCCTTAATCTTAAGAAATCAATCTTCCCATACTTCATACAATCATAAGACTGGTATGGGAAGTAGAAATGTTGGTCATCAGTATTTTGTAAATTGTTGTATGGTATTATAATTTATAATTGCTGCTGTTAGAAATGATTTTCCTGTATAATGCTGTATTGATAATTTAGTTAAGATACTCATGCTGTATTCTCATTTGCAAGTTTGTCTGCAAATAATGAACGCACACATTGGAAATGAACACTACAGTGATGATACTATTAAATATATCTCATTTAACAGTGGTTTGTCACAGTTCTGAGTCTTTGAGTTGTAACAAATACACATAGAAAGGCTTTAGATAAGCTGTTGCTTATGCCTTATAGTAAAAGGGAGTAAGAGGTTGAATGATGTTTAACCACAGTAAAAACATATTAGCTGTAACAGCAGTTTTGAATAAATAATAGATTATAGTTCACTAGGGGTGAAATTCATCCTTTACTGTAAAGTGTTTCTGCTCCCTCTTGGCTCATGTAATGTGTTCACCACATGATATATTTTAGCCACCAAGGGCTTGTTTGAAAATTTCAGCCGAGTGTAATGCTTCTAGTCCTTATGAAAGTAATATATTTTTGCCATTCATTAAACAAACCAAAAGCTGTAATGAAAGACATGTTTGCACAAAAATTACCATTCCCAAAACAAAACAGCTGGTGCAATTCCACTGTTCAGTGAACAAATATGAATAAAGTCGTTGCTACAAAATATTTCTGTACCTATTTAGACCTTGCTTCATGTAACCCACATTCTCCCGTGGTAAATTTTTCATCAGGTTAGCTTGTGGCTCTTTATTTTTTTTATGTTTGATGCACAGTACATCACCTTAGGGTTAATATGAATAAAACAATTTGTTTTGGGAAAGTAAGGACTAAACATGAACTACAATGCAGATGGCCTGTGAGACTGTACTATTGCATGTAATGTTCTGTCTCATTGAATATATTTATCATAGTTTTGTTGTTCAGATGAGCTACAACTATTGATTTTTAGCTCAACTGTAGTTTGACTGTTGCTGTGTAAATTTCTGATTGTCTTCTCTGAATAGTGCAGTCTGGAGCACTGCTGGAAGTAATGTTGCTCAACACAGTATCCAAGTCTTTGAAATAAATATGAGGAGGTCTTTCTGAGACATTTGCCAAATATTCTTAGAGCACTCTTATTAATAAAACTTTAATGCCAGAACATTACTACTCTCTCCAGGTACGACAGTAGTCAAATTTAAGATATTCCACTTTTTCTTCATGGATCACTTCCACCATTGTTAATCTGGGGCATTGATTCAGGGATTTCCGCACTGCCTCAGTGTGGGATAATGTGTGGAATATGTATGAATGCCCATCCCAAAGGGAGCTACACTAGACTTTTGATGGAATTGAAGTACTCTATAACAATCAAATATATCAAGGAATCACTCTGGGTTGCATCTGGCTTTCAAACAGTTCACATTATCTGAGAGATGTGTTTTATGAATGAAAGTACTTTGCAAGATTGCCAGAAGCTGTTGGGGTGTATATGCCAGTACTTTTTAGTCCTGCTGCACTAACTCTTGTGTATTCTGCTGGTGGATATTGATGTCATGTGTGGGGAAAACAGTGCCTACACAACATTGTAGCTTAATGAAGCCAAGAGATTACCGACACTGTCAGCTCTACTTCCATTCAGTTGTTACCTATCTCGGCTAGTGCTGCTCTCACAGAGGAAATCAGCAGCTAAGGTAAACTTGAACAAGATCAGTTCTCAAAAGAACTCTCCTTTACATGATGCCCTACAAGATAACCAACTCATCTGAAATCACATAAAGCACCCTGGCTTCTTTTGATGTGACCACCAGTGGGCTAAAACACTGGAATGAACATCCACCCAACAATGCACCCCTGGCTCAAGATCCAACAAAGAAGATTGCTGGATTCCAACTACTGTGCCAAACATAGTCAAAGCTAAAACACACAACAATCGCTCAAGAGGTGTGGGTACACCTTGAAGTGGGGGCTTCCATTCATCTGCTGACTGCAGAGTGAAGTAACAAATTATTAGTGTGTCCACTTAGAGCATTTGATAGCACATGCATTCACAAAAAATGCAAGAGCGATTATTGATACTTTATTATTGAAAGCAGTTGCCTGAGCTGATGTTGGGAGGGGACAGGGAAGGACACAATGAGGTGGTAGTGGAAAATAGGTAGTGTGAGGAAGGTTGTGGCTTCCCAACAAGAAAAGGGAGAGAGTATACCAACATAGGGGAGTCAGGAGGATGAGTGGTTGGATAGGAGTGGTGTTGACAGGAAAGAGAATGGTTAAAGGTAAGGTGGGTTAGTGGGAACAGGTTAATAGTTGGTTTAGGCCAGGAGGATTGCAAGAGCATTGGATGTACCGGAGAGGCCATTTCCATCTGCATAGTTCAGAAACACTTTTCATAGTATCCAAATGGCCTGTGGGGTGAAGCAGATACTGAAGTCATTTGTGTTGTGGCATGCAGCATGTTCGGCAACTAGATGGTAAAGTTTGCTGTTTACCAACCTTTGATAGTGGCCATTCATGTAGTTGGTTACATGTCTGGACTGAGGCACTGACGTGCAATTAGTTGCGGCAGAGATGTGAGATGCCACCCCAAGGCCACAGTAACTTTCAGGGTTTTTTCTTTCACCATATGGACTACAGGTTGCCAAGCCATAGTTTCCACTTCTGACTCACTACTTTGCCTACCCCATTGGGATCTTCTTCAGGTGACTATGCTATCAAAAGGTCACAACCTGTATAAAAGCAAGTTTCCACACTCCATAGGAAAGGAAATTACTGGGTAATGTTTCTGGTCTTTCACAGTAATGCAAGGAAGATGCGGAGTTCAGTACCACCAATAACCTTTTGCAGTTGAAGGCTGTTTACAAAACTGCCATGGTTTTTTTTCTCCATGCAGAATGTAGACTTTCTACTTTCATTCATTTTATATTTCTTAATATTTACAAACACAAATTTCAGCCCGATCCAACTTTCTTAAAGAGGTCTTTAAATTTCACTTGCAAGCCTTAAAAAGCAGATTCTTTACTGTTGCAATAAATAATTGATAGTACATTTTTAGGTGGCCTGCAGTATCAGTGATAAGTAACATTTTCAGCAAAACATAAATCACATCATCTTGTCCTACAAATCTGTGCAGTATGTGGATAATTTAGGACATTTCACTGGTTGCACTACATAGCACTCAAATTTCTTGTTAGAACTACATGTACCACAAGCAAAGGAAGTTTTCAACTAACTGAATCTTTTTATTATCTACTGTAATTGACAAAGGGATCAGATTAGAGTACTGAGCAGTTTATATATAGTAGATCCAAAAGAAAGTAAAACATAGACAGTAGGAAAAATTGTAATCTAATTAATCAAAAAGTAACAAAGAGAAGGGAACTGAAGACTTGCAGAATGTTAACCGTAAAGTGGATTCTATAAATGACTAAATGAAAAGGTATTACACTTAACTGATGGAGAAAAGTCTAGGAAACCATTCCCTCCCCCCCCCCCCCCTTCAGAAGGGGGGAGGGAGGGGTTGAGAAATGGTCTCTGCTATCCAGAAACAGTTAATTCGGCATCTGTAATTCTTTCAAGGGTAATTCTCATATTAATTAGACATGCACTAAAATAATTAAATGCTAACACTGGACATAATTGGATGATCTAAAATGTTAGATGTGGCAGGGACTGCAGTTGACATGTCAGTGATGGTGGGGATTAAGCAATACCAGAAGTGATTAAGCAATATAAACAGCAGGAGCCATTCCTAAGCTGTGCAGTTGTAGAGAAAGTTGTCATTCCTACATTCCGAGGTGCTGCATCAGTGTTGAAAACGATCCAAAACTCACATTGTGGAGTATGTGATCGGTTGTATAGACACCCAAGTGTGTATAATCATCCTCATGATCAATTTAGATTGTCATGCCAACAAAATTTGGTTCTTACAGGTGACTTGCCATCAGGAGGAGGAAGTTGGAGCTGTAGTAATATTTAACTGTGAACATAATGGGGCAGTTGTTTTCACTCAAAGATGATTAAGTCAGGACATATCAGGATTTGGATATATAATTTTACTACTATACAAAAATAAGTATCAAAAGTGAAATCTAAGAACTAACTTCACAATTCAGAGAAAGTGATTTATTTTAATTTCTGTAACTGAAACATTAATGAAATAAGATGATCCTTTAATGTGCCTCAATTGCCTAGTGCAAGTTGTCACACGTTACTTCAGTAACTTGCATGTCCCTAATGTACTCCAGTTATCTGACTCCGGAAAGATGACCTACAGTTTAATGCGGAATCTGAACCACGAGTTGTTTCTGGTGACTTTTCGCGTCATTGAGAGGTGAAAATGAAAACTGAAAAATCCATGGTCCAACTGAGATTTGATCCTGCAACCTCCCAGCTTCCAGGCATGCACTTTACGACTAGATCACAGTCCTGACAATTTGATAATACTGAACATGGTGATGGACTGTGATTTCCTACATTTCGATCTTTAAAGAACTTCGTTATTTACAAATTATGCACTAGTTAATTACAATCATTAGATTTCCACATGTATATTACACACAAAATATGTACAAAATGTCCTGTTATATACTTTATAATGACAGTTTTACAGCTGAAAATGTCATCTATGCTATGTACTAGTTACAAATTATTATAACTCAAAGGGTATTTTACACGCACCATGAGTAGTCTTCTTCAGACACTGTTGATATAATCTATGTAAGACCTGCTCAGTCACCCAGGAATTATTCTTCCAGTTCTTCAGTTGCTGCTTGAAAGTCTGTGTCTGTTCTTCTTCTTCTTCAAGAAAATCATCTTCACTAAATTCTCCATTGCCTGTGTATTTATCATCATCTTCAAGCAAATTACCCGTTATGTTAGTGCTGAAATCAAAACTCTGCAACATTCATGATGTGTAAATTTCAGCAGCAAAAGACAAGATTTGGCACTGAAGAGGACCATTGTGATATAAACCAACACTCTTCTAATTGTGACTGCTTGATATTTCACTTAAGATGTGATAATCAGATAAATTCTAAGCTATAAAAAATATGGCCACTATTAGAAAAAGGCACTCAATTACTAAATATTTGTGACAAGAGCAAACCAATGGAGTCGGGCAATAAACATTCAGCCATTTTTAACAACAATGTTTGCCATGAAGGTACTCGAGCATTTGTTACTTATGTCCTGATTGGCAGTAACTGCTGCAGACAAAACCTGCAGTTTCACTGTCGGCTATTGCAAATTGAACTACAGTGCAACAAATCACTTACCACTTCAGCTGTGAGCAATAACAACTGATGAGGAGCCACACCATTCGAAACAATCTTGTCTTAAAGTTATACAGATGACACCATCATGGAGATGTCAAAGTAATGACTCAAATCATCTATAGTGTCCCAATGTGTGTAGTTTAGAAACACTTAACAGAAAACAGTTTTCACACTAGCTTTTATGCCCTTGCTCTTTTTCTAGTAAAACTATACACAAACACTTAAATGTACAATCCCACATCTGCAGTGAGCCTGATTAGTGATTATTAAAAGCAGTTGCCTGCACTGATGAAGGTAGGGAGGGTATTGTGGGAAAGAATGAGGTAGGTCTTCCGATAGATGTCTCAGTGACTGCACAAAAGGAAAGGAAGTCAGAGGGTAAAGCATATACAGGGTGTTTCAAAAATGACCGGTATATTTGAAACGGCAATAAAACCTAAACGAGCAGCAATAGAAATACACCGTTTGTTGCAATATGCTTGGGACAACAGTACATTTTCAGGCGGACAAACTTTCGAAATTACACTAGTTAGAATTTTCGACAACAGATGGCGCTGCAAGTGATGTGAAAGATATAGAAGACAACGCAGTCTGTGGGTGCACCATTCTGTACGTCGTCTTTCTGCTGTAAGCGTGTGCTGTTCACAACGTGCAAGTGTGCTGTAGACAACATGGTTTATTCCTTAGAACAGAGGATTTTTCTGGTGTTGGAATTCCACCGCCTAGAACACAGTGTTGTTGCAACAAGACGAAGTTTTCAACGGAGGTTTAATGTAACCAAAGGACCGAAAAGCGATACAATAAAGGATCTGTTTGAAAAATTTCAACGGACTGGGAACGTGACGGATGAACGTGCTGGAAAGGTAGGGCGACCGTGTACGGCAACCACAGAGGGCAACGCGCAGCTAGTGCAGCAGGTGATCCAACAGCGGCCTCGGGTTTCCGTTCGCCGTGTTGCAGCTGCGGTCCAAATGACGCCAACGTCCACGTATCGTCTCATGCGCCAGAGTTTACACCTCTATCCATACAAAATTCAAACACGGCAACCCCTCAGCGCCGCTACCATTGCTGCACGAGAGACATTCGCTAACGATATAGTGCACAGGATTGATGACGGCAATATGCATGTGGGCAGCATTTGGTTTACTGACAAAGCTTATTTTTACCTGGACGGCTTCGTCAATAAACAGAACTGGCGCATATGGGGAACCGAAAAGCCCCATGTTGCAGTCCCATCGTCCCTGCATCCTCAAAAAGTACTGGTCTGGGCCGCCATTTCTTCCAAAGGAATCATTGGCCCATTTTCCAGATCCGAAACGATTACTGCATCACGCTATCTGGACATTCTTCATGAATTTGTGGCGGTCCAAACTGCCTTAGACGACACTGCGAACACCTCGTGGTTTATGCAAGATGGTGCCCGGCCACATCGCACGGCCGACGTCTTTAATTTCCTGAATGAATATTTCGATGATCGTGTGATTGCTTTGGGCTATCCGAAACATACAGGAGGCGGCGTGGATTGGCCTCCCTATTCGCCAGACATGAACCCCTGTGACTTCTTTCTGTGGGGACACTTGAAAGACCAGGTGTACTGCCAGAATCCAGAAACAATTGAACAGCTGAAGCAGTACATCTCATCTGCATGTGAAGCCATTCTGCCAGACAAGTTGTCAAAGGTTTCGGGTAATTTCATTCAGAGACTACGCCATATTATTGCTACGCATGGTGGATATGTGGAAAATATCGTACTATAGTGTTTCCCAGACAGCAGCGCCATCTGTTGTTGAAAATTGTAACTACTGTAATTTCAAAAGTTTGTCTGCCTGAAAATGTACTGTTGTCCCAAGCATATTGCAACAAACGGTGTATTTCTATCGCTGCTCGTTTAGTTTTTATTGCCGTTTCAAATATACCGGTCATTTTTGAAACACCCTGTAAGTATATAGAGTGAGTGAGAGAGAGGGGGGAGTGCAGAGACCAGAGAAAGGTGGAGATGAAGAGGGAGACAAAGATGGGGTGAAAAGGGGAGGGGGAAGAGAGGGTCTGCATTTCAAGCAGGGAAGGGGGGAGACACAAGGCAGTACACGATCTGGATGGGAATAGAATGTTGTGGACAGAAGAGAAAGGCAAGGAGAGACAGTGGAAAATAGGTTAGTGGAGACTTAGTCCAGAACGATTGCAGGATATGCTGGAGAGAGAATTCCCACCTGTGTAGTTCAGAGAAACTAGTGTTGGAAGGGTGTCCAAATGGCTCACATAGCGAAGCAGCTCTTGAAGTAATCTGTGTTGTGCTGAGCAGCATGTTCAGCAACTGGATGATCAAGTTTGTGGGTCACCACAGTGTGGCAATGCCGATTCCCCCTTGCCATGTGGGCATTCTCTCTCTCTCTCTCTCTCTCTCTCTCTCTCTCCCCACACACACAAACACTTCTCTCTTTGTCCACTCTCTGTCTCTCTCTCTCTCTCTCTCTCTCTCTCTCTCTCTCTCTCTCTCCTTTTTTCCCCTCCCTCCATCTTCCCCTCTCTAAATCCTACTTATGCTTTAAACTCTGCAAGCTCTCATTATTTGTCATAAAATCTACCTACCTTTATCCTGCTGTTCCCTCCTTGCATCATGCATTCTTCGCCACACTCTCCCCATGTCCATCAGCCTAAGCAACTGCTTTCAATAATCAATTGTCAACAATCAGTCCCACTGCAGTTGTGGGAGTGTACATTTGGATGTTGTATGGCTGTGTTTGTGAATATGGAAAAGACTAAGAGCTGGAAAGTTAATGGGAATACTAATTTTTGGTATGTGTTTCTATGCTCCACACACTAGTTTACTACAGGTGATCAGTTGCCTTTCCCTTATGCTATGTGTGGCTCACTCATGAATTTCCATTGTTGTTGACCACTGCAATCACTGCTTGAAACACTGAAAAGATTTCTCGACTGATCAGTGACGCTACATGCTAATGGTATAAAAAATAGCGTGAGGTGATATATCCTGCTTGTCACTAAGGCAACATTTAGGCTGGTGGTGGAGGTATTCTTCCTCGGAGGACACTTACAAAGGGGGGCAATGTGTACCTTATTCACCTGCAATTTCCTCTCATTGGCAGACTACACAGGAACCTACTATTCAATCATGTGCTTCCGATTGCTCACTTAACAGTTATCTGCAGCCAATCTGTATGTTTAACAAGACAATACACCCTGTACCAATCCTTAACTGTAAAAAGAATGGTTTGGACTTAATAACATGAAGTTGCTTGTGTGGTCGTCCAAGTCAACTGACCTCAGTCTCATTGAATATACCTGGGATGTCAACTTGGAAATACTTTCACCAGCCCCCTTCAGTCGTGTGTGGTAGTTGAGTGGTAATGGATAAAGATGGATCATCAATACTTTTTGTGTCTTGTGGAGTCCTTACCACAATGTGTCACTGCTGTCATCTCGGTTAAGGGGTTCTGCAGACTACTACGTAGGTCTCTAACTCAATTGTTCATGGGTTTTTGGATGTGCTGCTAGCTCAGTTGGTGAATGGACTGAGGCAATATCTTATCCAGAGTGAAAAAAATATTTAAATGGCGTGTTTTATGTCCCAGGTGATTTTTTTCCCTTGAGATGAATGACTATGTAGACATCTACCTTTCTTTGTCAACACATAACCCATCTTGTTCATTTGTAGGTCCTCCTCCATGATGGAGTCTATGGAACACAATGAAGGATTGAATAATCAAATATGCAGTTCATTAGAGTGGTGGCCATACTGACAACAACCTTACAATACAGTTACTGTCTAATAAGTTCTGTTGCTATTATCCAATCTCAACTGAGTAACATTCATAAGTACTGGTATTATACTAGAAGGAAATGTGTTTACTATCTCCATTAGTCAACCATGCCATGGCACAGAGACAAATGAAATGCAGTGTGGCATGAAATGATCCATCATTTGTTTCTGTAAAAATGTAAAATAAAACATGTTAACAATATACCTGATGATTATGTATGGCTTATAGTGTATTTAGTACGACCACCACCATGCCCACGAACTACTTTAACACAAACTCTCATGTTTTGAATTACTCACTGACACATATCCTTGGCTGCCTTGTTGCATCCCTCAATTATCAGAAATCACAGTTTCATCACTGTACAAGGATGTTGAGGGAAAATCATTTCCTTTAGAAAAACCCACAGAAAAAAAACATTGGTTCAAATTAGGACTGTTTGAGAGCTAGTTTTACTTACACACACAAAACAATTAGATAATCTGTCTGAAATGATATCTGCCTTAAATGTTCCATGCAAGAAGTCTAAGGACAGCATTAGGTGTGTGTGGTTTGGCCCCATCCTACATGAGCCACTGGTTTTCCAATTGAAACTCTTTTGCAGGAAGACGAGGAACAAAATTATTACACAACGTGTTTAGATACTGTTCACAGTTCACTGTGTGCTCGAAAAAGAATGGCCCTATTACTCCACAAGTTTAGATAGTGACCCATACTTTTCATGAAGCAAGTCTGGATTCTCAGAAGCCCAAAAGCGCGCATTTTGTGCACCACCATCAATCTGAAAATGTGCCTCATCTGAAAACAAGATTCAACAATACACCTTGATTCACAGCCCATTCAGTGTATGTCAATGTTCGAAGTTTGCTGTCCTTTATTAATTTAGACAACACTGCTATTTTGTATGGATACAAATGCATATCAGTTTTTAAAATTTGCTAAACAGATCTTCTAGAAATACCAGTCTGTGTTGCTGTTTTCCTTGTTGATTTGCCTGCATTTCTCAGCAATGCTACTCTGACAGCTTCAACATTCTGTGGGGAATGAACACTGGCAGACCTTTCACACTTTCTCTTAACCATAGAACCATTACTATTAAATTCTTCATAAAGGCTATTTATTGTTTTAAATTAGGGCAACCACCAAGTTTTAAAATGTGCAAGAAACTGTCTGTGACAGCACAGCAATTCTCATTTCATAAGAAAATAACAAAGTTTTGATGTACTGTTAACAATCAATCAGTCTTCCTTTGTCAGCCATCTTGGGACAATACATAAACAGTGCACTCGGAAATCAAAGAAACTAATCTCAATGCCAAGATAACACATAATAGCAACTGATGTTGGATCATTTCATGTACCACTCTATATACTCCTACAAAAATTTTTGACCTTTTCCTTAGTGATAAAGGCTCTAACACTTAATAAAAATAATTAGATCTGCTTGGTAATTCCTTCTACTTTAAAGAAAAATTTCTTAATAAATGATTCCTCCCCCCCCCCCTCTCTCTCTCTCTCTCTCTCTCTCTCTCTCTCCATTTGATTACACAAATATAATGAAAAACATTAAAGTATTGTCTTAACACCTTAGAAACTTCAAAGTTATAAACGTGATTAAATTTCTGAGTCCATTTGCATTGTGTGATCTGCCTTCCTAGTGTAGCTTCACACCACATGCCTAATTCATTTTGAATTTTGTGACTGTTGCACATAGGGTTTGAATAAACAGTGCAGCAGCTGCAAAGTCAAGTAGACGTACCAGCAGTTGAAGCAGTTTATGTTTATACATTATTCTCATGTGGTTCTGTGATGTATCGGTATGTTTAACTGAGTAGCACTGAACAACTTATTCCAAATGTTTGCATAATTTTTACTGCACTGTATCATGTGAGCCAACTTTGGAGTTCAGTGAAAACCTGGAACAGCACAGAAATAGTACTTAGATTGAATTTGGTGACTGGTTGGGTTAGTGTTATATTTGTTGTATTTTAATTTGATTAAAGATGGATAGGGACTACACTCATTGTATATGGATACAGGGGGAACTGGCCACTGTCCGTAAACATCTGTATTGGCCACAGTCAGTAGGCTTTAGGCTACTGTCCTGGCTGTGGGGGTGCTGGAGTATCTGAGATGAAGGCTTTGGCAACTCTGGTGGCTAAAGCATCACCTGGGATCTCAGATATCACAATGCTTTCTGATTTCTTTGTCCTGGCCAGTTAACACTCGCCTTTTGGTGAATGTCTAACAGTGACAAGATTGTAAATTTCTGGGCAGCAGGTGAAAGTTGGTACTGGTCACACAGCTGTTGTGTTATGCCATAAAATAAAGTCTGAGGTATTGCCAATTGCTGAAAGTACATATGAGCCAGCACAAGATCCCTCATTCAATGGGACAGAGACTAGTCTTCCTAAGAGGTCAGAACAAATGTAGAGGGTGTGACTGCTTGTCACTATGAGCTCAAAGGTTAGGTGGACGGAGCCCCTCAAGGAAACAGTAGGCAGCTCAGAAAGGCAGAGCAGAGTCTAATCTGTCTGCTTGCCACAGCGTCATGTTTGATGTGGAGAAGGTTCTGCTAGCAGCAATTGAACGCACTGGGTGGTGTACCCGGCCGCAAATAGTGGCTCATGTCAGTACAGATGGTGTCTGCTGCCTGGGTTTAGAGGCCACTTGGCTCCTACAGGCAGCTGTCTGCTTTAGTGAAGGTAGCATAAGGTGCAAATGTGCATGGTGGTCAATGGGAGTTGATATACACTCTTATTGCTGAAGTGAGATCGTGTGTGTTGGTATTCACAGAAATATATATAAGGCTCAGAATTGGGTCGCGGAAGACTAGGTATACGTAATAATAGTTATAGTAGAAGAAAATTAGGTTCTATTCAGATTGGTGTGGTGATTTATGTTGGAGATATTCTGGGGACATCAGAGCAGACAGGGGGTTGGAGTCTGCAGAGCGGTGCAG
The DNA here is from genome assembly GCF_021461385.2 of Schistocerca piceifrons. Taxonomy (NCBI): domain Eukaryota; kingdom Metazoa; phylum Arthropoda; class Insecta; order Orthoptera; family Acrididae; genus Schistocerca; species Schistocerca piceifrons. The sequence goes on along the minus strand of NC_060138.1, from coordinate 1,018,332,343 downwards.
CATGTGAAGGAGCTCCATCCACGGTGAAGTTTCATGATTGCTGGACTTCGTAGTTAAGAAGATCCATGTATCAAACAGAACCAAATTTGGCTCAGAACCATAAGGATAGTCTGTTCATTTTAGTAGTTGTTTGTATTTAACTGGCAAAGTAAATCATGTTTGTGAACCTACCAGTCCCTGTCACTAAGTAATAGTAGTCATTTCATAGCAAAAGTCTGGCAGAAGACAGGTTCCATCAGAAACAAGTAAGAAGACCATTTCAAGGAGGAGATAAAATCTGCTGCAAGCAAAAATAGACACACACGTATGATGTTTCATAGAAGTAAGGAAGATAAAACAACTAGGCAAACAATATCCCCTCACAAATATGCAGAAAATTAACAGACAACCTGGGTATAAATACATGCTACTAATCTGCAATGTTCAATCACAATTCCAATGATAAAAATGGATATTGATAGGGTGACAGTGTAGGCAATTACAACACAAGAAACATTGATATAAGAAGTTACAACTGAATGGATTCTATCCTGTTACACAAAGCCATGACTCATAGTGTCATACTGAAACTGACAGATCATTATTTAAAGCAAGTAGGGAGAATAAAACATTTGTTATCAGATAAAGGGACATAATTTATGGCAAGGTGATATAAGGATCTGGGAATTAGCAAGGTTATCTTGAACATATTGTGCTGGTAAACACCGTGTGGATTGAGATGGTGAGTGATTTCAGAAGAATACTGAATGAACTCCCCCATCTGGTTATCCACATAGCACCTGTAGAGATTTTACCTGAGTAAATTGAAGGTGAACCTTTGTTAAAGTACACACATCTAAAAAAGTTTTGCATCACCCTGGTTTTCAGAACTCCTGAAGATTTACGTTGACTGTGGATTTTGTGTCACAGACACAGTCCATTTGACTGTTCAAAGATGTCACTAAACCCACCCTAAGATGTAAACAACTGCGCATGAGCAGCACCTATTAGACAAAGGGGGTCCAACAGCCAATCAGTTCCAGTCATTCCACCAGGAAGGAGGCACAAGGCTCGTGTTGTCTGTAGTTCACCCATGCCTAGACGGCCAATACCGTGGTTCAATCGCATCCACATTGTTACTTTGTGCCAGGAAGGACTGTCAACAAGGGAAGTGTCCAGGCATCTTGGAGTGAACTGAAGCGATGTTGCTCGGACATGGAGGAGATACAGAGAGGCAGGAACTGTCAATGACATGCCTCACTTAGGCCAACCAAGGGCTACTACTGCAGTGGGTGACCAATACCTACAGGTTATGGCTCGAAGGATACCTGACAGCAACGCCAAAATGTTGAATAATGTTTTTCGTGCAGCCACAGAACATCATGTTACATCTCAAACTGTGCACAATAGGCTGTATGATGCGCAACTTCACTCCCGACATCCATGCCGAGGTCCATCTTTGCAACCACGACACCATGCGTCATGGTACAGATGGGCCCAACAACATGCCGAATGGACTGCTCAGGATTGGCATCACGTTCTCTTCACTGATGTGTGTTGCATATGCCTTCAACCAGTCAGAGATGTGTTTGGAGGCTACCCGGTAAGGCTGAATGCCTTAGACACACTGTCCAGCGAGTGCATCAAGGTGGAGGTCCCCAGATGTTTTGGGGTGGCATTATGTGGGGCCGATGTATGCCACTGGTGATCACAGAAGGCGCCATAATGGCTGTATGATATGTGAATGCCATCCTCCAACTGATAGTGCAAACATATTGGTGAGGCATTCATCTTCATGGACGCCAATTCGTACCCCCATAGTGCACATCTTGTGAGTGACTTCCTTCAGGTTAACAACATCACTCAACTGGAGTGGCCAGCATGTCGTCCAGACATGAACCCTATTCAACATGCCTGGGATAGATTGAAAAGGGCTGTTTATGGACAACGTGACCCACCAACCACTCTGAGGTATCTTCACTGAATCGCCACTGAGGGGTGGGACAATCTGGACCAACAGTGCCTTGATGAACTTGTGGATAGCATGCCACAACGAATTCAGGCATGCATCAATGCAAGAGGACATGCTACTGGGTATTAGAGGTACCAGTGTGCACAGCAATCTGGACAACTACCTCTGAAGGTCTCGCTGTATGGTGGCACAACATGCAATGTGTGGTTTTCATGAGCTATAAAAAGGGTGGAAATGATGTTTATATTGATCTCTATTCCAATTTTCTGTACAGGTTCCGGAAGTCTCAGAACCGAGGTGATGCAAAAATTATTTTGATGTGTGTATATTGACTTGCCTGAAGAGAATGTCTTGATTACTCCAGTATCACAGTCAAATATTAAAAAGACATTAATTAAAGCATGTAGCATGAGAAAAAAACGATGGGAAAGTAGCGCCCCAATAGTGTACAATTTAGGGGACTTGGTATTAATAAAGAAGCATAAGAGAAGTTCAAAGATTGGAGAACTAACACCCAAGTTTCAAACATCTCTATGAAGGGCCATATGTAATAAGATAGATGCCTCACTCAAAAGCAACTGTGCTCACCGTCCTAATTACATTGAAAGAAAAAGAGATGTTAATATACAGGATTCAAAACCTTTTGTAGTCAATGAGCAATAAATTCTTCAATATGTTAAGGTAAAATTTAAGGGAAAGTGGGGTTCAATGAAACAATTTTTAGGCAAGATTAAGTTAAAGGGTATGATATCTATTAAAGGGAAGATATTACTCAGTGATGAGGAGTGAAGAGATTACTTATGGAAATTAGATAGCATTCAAGTGATGAATTGTAATTAACCTGAATGAGATGGCAACTATGAAAGTCATGGTTGATATCAACCTGTGAGGTGCTTGGTAAGGGAGAATTATGTTTTAGTGTTTACAAAGAAAAATAGTTATTATTGCCTGGTAAGGCAGATTGAAGTATTAATATTTACTAAGAAAAATAGTATTATTGCCTGGCAAGGCAGAATTAAGTATTAATGTTTACTAAGAAAAACAGTTATTACGTGTCCAGTGGGTTCTTCTTTTAAAATAAAAAAATTCTAGATTTGTTTCTTTGTTTACCTTTTGCGTGAATGGGGTATATTATTTAAGATTACATTGTCTGTCCAGTCAATTGGATTAAGGATCCACAGTATTGGTAGTAAAAGGTGCACATGAAGGAACCTTTAGTGGATAAGGAGATGTAGCCTAGATCAGGACATCAGGAATGGTATCTCCTGACTTCTACCTGGAAGAAAATGTAGGCCTGTATGGCATACTTCAAACTTCATGTACAGAATATTTTTTATTAGAATAATAATGTTGACAAATGTGACTAATAAAAGTGCCCACTTTATCTGGGATACAGGTTTGACAATACATGTGTATGTATTAGAACAGTGAGAACAGTATGAAAGAACTGTATGCCTAAAAACCAGGATCTTAGTATACGAACAGTTGGGACTTGGGGGGCTGGGGGCAATGTGCTTACAGTGGCTATGCTACATAAAGAGTGGTTTTATGAACAGATAGTTCAGTATTAATGTAAGATGTAATTGGGACGAGAAGATGTACAGAATAAGCGTATGTTGTGAATAAATGAACAATAATTAAGTATGTTACAGGATACTCTTAGTTATTATCAACATATATGTAAGTAGACACAATCGAGCAACCTTGAGGGGCACCAGAAGTAAGGATGCAAATGTGCATGGTGGTCAGTGGGAGTTGGTGATCTACACCTTTAATGCTGAACTGAGATTGTGAGATCATATATGTTGGTGTTCACAGAAATATATATAAGGCTCAAGAGTTGAATTGCATAAGACTAGGTAAAAGTAATAATAGTTGTAGGTAAAAGAAAATTAGGTTCTGTCCAGATTGGTGTGGTGATTTATGATGGAGATATTCCAGGGACATCAGATGGCCACTCATGATGACAGAGCAGGCAGGAGCTCAGAGTCTGTAGAGCAGTGTAGCACGTCATGGGGATCCATCCATGGCAAAGTTCCTTGATTGTCAGACTCAGCCACTATGGAGATCTATGTATCAAACAGAACTGAATTTGACTGAGAACCATAAGGAGAGTCTGTTCATGTTAACAGTTGGTTATATGAACTTATTGTTGATTGGAAGTTAAACCAATTTATAACTGGGATAATAAACCCTGTTTGTGAGCCTAACAACAGCTGTCACTCCATAATGGTAGTCATGAGAAAAGTCTGTTGGATGTGAAGTCCTCTTAGCTGAGTACAAAGAGCACTTCAGGAAGAAGAGAACCTTCCCTACAGCTAGCTTGTGCATGGATTGGAAGCACAGCTGGCATTTTGCAGCATTATTCCCAGAACCAATCATGGTTGTCAGGTTTGGAGCAGATAAAAAGCTTAAACCAAAGGGTCAGACAGTTCTGTGATGCAAATTTCTCGTCCTCCGCTATCAGATGGAAATGCTCTAGGTGTGCACAACATGCAGGAAGCATATACCAGGATAGTGGACTATGAGGTGTTTACAAGGTTTTTTTTAGTAAAAATGTATTTCAGAAGAATTACCGGATGTTGTTGATACACTTGTTGACTATTTTTCCACACAACTGCTATCCTGTTCAATGCAGTGGCGAGCCATGGCAAGCTTCTTTATGCCCTCCTCAAAGAACTCTCCTGACAGCTCCTTCCCCCATTTCAGAACCTTTCTTCCACCTGCTCATTGGTTGAAAAGTTAATTCCACTCGTGTGTCTTCAGAGAGGTGAAAAGATGAAAATCTGAAGGTGCTAATTCAGGGTAGTATGGGCTGTAGTTCAAATCATCACAACGACATGAGTCAGAACACCTTGGTGATTAAGGCCATGTTGTCGTGCAGCAAGCAAACACCTATCACCACCATTCCCCTCCTTTTGTTTTAACTGCTCCTTTTGAGCTTTTCAAGGGTCTCACAGTATTGTTGTGTATTTATGGTTACCGTCCCTCCCTCCCCTGAGGCAGAAAGCTGCCCAAAATGATGTCTTTTTTAGTCCCAAAACACTGAGGCCATGATTATTTTTGCCCGAAATTGTGGTTTTGAATTTGTTGGCAGGTGGAAAATTGGAGTGATGCCATTTTGACAACTGTCTTGTTGTCTCAGGAATGTAATGAGACACCCATGCTTCATCTCCAGTCACAATAGAGCTCAGAAATCCTCACTTTCCAATTCAAGTTGTTCAAGAAACTCACAGATGCTATTGACCCTATTATCCTTGTGCTGCTCTGTCAGCTATTTTGAGACCCATTTTGTGCACAGTTCCCAGTATCCCAGTGTTTCTGAGTGTGTCTTCTATTAGAGAGTTCTGGAGAGTTGTGAAAACACTGCAGAAATTTCATTGACTGTCAATCGGCAGTCTTCACGAACTGTTTCCTTAATTTTTTGTACCAACTCATCAGTCAAAATGGATATTCCACTTCTCTGTTCATCATGAACATTCATTCTGCCTGTGTTAAACTCCCTACAACACTTAAACGCACTCATTCTATTCATCACACCTTCGCCATAAACTGTTTTGATTCATGAAAAAATTTTGGTAGGTGTTAACAGCTTCCATGAGTAAGATGCAGATCACAGCACATGGCTTGCATTTTGGGGGATTTCTTACTGACATATTTCATGAAACTGGACACTACAAAGTGAATTTATACACTACTGTGGTCCTATGATGCTTGCTCTGGGCACAGAAACCACCCCCCCCCCCCCCCCCGCCCCCTCCCTCCAATCAGTGTTTCCAGCCATTAAGAAAAAAAAAAAAACAAAAAAAATCACAGCCCATTTTGGTCACAGTACACTTACTTTCTGAATGTATCTCATAGACAAAATATCTTTTGTTGATTGTGATCCACAGCTTTGATAAGTCTTAGAAATGATGTTATCTAACATGTGAAGCTGCTGTATAGTTTATTTTTAATTTTATGACTGGTTTCGGTCAGAGACCATTTTCCAGTTGGGCAATTGATACTTCACATAGCTAGATTTGCATAACAAAATATTACTTGTAAATATTATATTTTGACTTTTGTTTTATGATATAACACGTGCTATTAAGAAAATTATGTTGGTGACTGAAACTGGTCATACAATTAAGCATAAATTGTCTAGCAGTTTCACATGTTAAACAATGTAATTTCTAAAACTTTTATTAACACCCTGCCTCCCGGTCAAGAATGATAGAACTTTTCAGAGAAAATATGGAGACAGCTACGAATCAATACCCTTATCATGTTATAACATTAGGAGGAAACTTCAGCTTGCCAGATATTGTAGGTTGCTGAAGGAGTAAGACTGCCAAAAAGCAAAGTTCATTCCTGTCTTCAGGAAGACCTATAATGGTGGTGTTGGTATGTTGTAGAATTCTGGAACATATTTTATGCTTATTTATTATGTCATTTCTGGAGACTTAAAGTCTCCTCTCTGAGAATCAACATGGGTTCCACAGACAATGAATACGTGAAACCCAGTGCACTCTGTTTGTTCATGAGACCCAGAAAGCAGTAGATACCTGCATCAATCGTGATGATTTGTTTCTTGACATGCACAAGTCATTCAATATACCTCTGCACTGTTGCCTAAAGAACAAAATACGTGCCTGCAGAATATCAGACAAATATGTCATTCTTAACAAAGAGATATTGTCAGAAATAATGTAACTTTGGGTTTACCAAGGGAGTGTTATTGGGCCATTATTGTCCACAGTATATATAAATGACTTAGTGGATAACACCAGAATTTCCAAGAAGCTTTTTGTGGATGCTGTTGTTGACACTTTTTGTATATGTAGATGACACAACTTTAGAAAATTGTAGCAAAATACAGGAAGACCTGCAGTGGATTGACACTTGATGCAGGCACTCAACTAATGTAACGTACTGTGAATAAATAGGTGAAAAGACCCATAACTGTATGATTACACATTTGCAAAACAGTCACTGTAAGCAGTCACATACATTTAACATTTGGAGGTGTGTGTACAAAGTGATTTAAAGTGGAGCAATCACATAAAAATAACTGTAGATAAGACAAAAACCAGACTGATATTCATTGAAAGAATCCTTATCACAACAAAAGTAGATCATTAAAGTAACCCTCACATCACTACACCTTAGCCACCACTACAGCAGTGTGCATTATGCAGTCCTTGAATGCTGTTTTCCACTCTCTCCAGTTGAAGCAGGTTGATTGGAGGGGTTGGTGGTGGGAAGAGGGGAGTGGGATGGTTCTATCCCTGTTCATGGAACACATCGCGACAAGCCCGTTGGACAAAGACGAAGCTGTGCTGCAGTCCAAACAAGGAAATATTGCCACAACGGACAACTCCGTTGATAACAACAATGACAGCACCATATGGAACTTCTATCTTACCCCTCTCTTATCATGCAACATGTGAGAGTTCATCTGGACACCACTCCTCAGTTCTTAAACATATGCATAGCTGGGCTCCCTACTGTTGGCTCCCATCAAACACTGTCTAGTAAGCTACAATTTACAGCTATTTCCTGTTCTTGGATGGGCCCTGCTGCAATCTGCATTCAGCACCACGCACTGTTTTTTCTCCCATGGCCAGCACCCATGCTATCTTGGGAGAGAATCCTTACTGCATTTTTTTGTTAGTCGTTTGATGCCCATATTTCCTTGTGTTGTATGTTGTCCCACTACTGCAGTAGACATGACTCTTGTGGCACTGTCGTACATTTCTTCAGTCAAAGGCCTTCTCTGTAAAGTGTTTCTTTGGATAATCTCTTTTTACAATTTTTGCTTCTGGAACAAGGATCCACTGGCACCGCAATTCATTGTGTCCACATACGGATGATGCAGTTTGGCCTCTTGATGCCTTCTGTACCAATGTGAGGGCCTCCAGTTGCCTCCTGCACCAATGTGAGCAAAAGAGTGGCCTCTCACCTCTGTCAGCACCTACATGGATGCCTCCTACCTTGGTCTGGGCACCTCCAGCATCGACCCAGGCGCTTCCAGCACCGACAGGGGTGACTCCTATACTCGCCCCTGCACCTATGCCGATGCCCTTCCATTATGATGGTACCTCCTGCACTGATGTGGGGAACTCTCCACACACCACAGCTCCCCAGCGTGGACTTCTGTTGCCAGGCCCAGCCTCTGGGATGCCAAGGCCATGCAACAGCCTGTCCTGGAAGGAGCAGGCATTTCTCTGCTGCACCGGCTCACACTCCTCAAACTGTGCACATCCAAGACATCCACCTCACATATTATGGATGTGTCATCCATCAGCACTTTGTGGGAGAATGGGCAACTGGTCACTCTTCCCCTCACCGCCCCCCCCCCCCCCCCCTCATGGAAAGAGGAATGTGTTACTCATATGTTACAACACCTTAGCTGCCACTGCCATGGCACGCATCGTGCAGTTTGAGTAGCATGCCATTTTTCTGTTTCAGACCCCCACTGGAGATTGATCCCTCACTCACCTGCAGCCGAGAGCCAGTGGCCCCAGAGTGGCAAAATGCTCTTTATATGTCCTTGCATTGGCTCTTGCCAACAGTCTGTGCCCATCAGCCAGCATTTACCCAACACTAGTCTTTTTGTCTGTACACTTCAACACTTTCTTATCTGTTGTGAAACTGTATGGAACTGTCTATGCTATGCTGTCATGCCTTGACCAAATAAATAGTTAGTTGTTGGGTTCTCATAACTGTGTTTCTTACTGCGTCTTATTCAACCAAAACTTGGATATCCAGCTGGGGCCTGAATCAGATGGGTATGTTAGAGAAGATCCAAAGAAGGGCACGACATTTTGTTACAGATTCATTTCATTAATACAAAAACATTATGGAGATTCTCAGCTAACTGCAGTGGCAGGCACTACAAGAGAGGTATTCTGCATCATACTGTGGTTTACTGTTACAATTCTGAGAATGTACATCTTACAAGAGTCAAACCATACATTGTTACCTCTTATGAATAGCTTGCAAAACGATCATGAAGGTAAAATTAGAGAAATTTGAGCTCGCAAATAACCTGATCAAGAATCGTTCCCACAGACCACTCACTACTGGCACAGGAAAGGAAGGAAGTGATGGCAGTTTTCAAAGTATCCTATGCCCCACATCATGAGGTGTCTTCCAGACTATAGATATAGAAAATGGTAACAAGTGGGATATTTGACTGTGATTTGTGTTCTCAGTGAAACTAGCTTCAAAGACTGAACAAATTGTTTCTAAAAAACACAGTAATTAATTTACTGTAAATTAAACAACTGAAAATCCTGGATGAAGTAACAACAATTTGAAATTTTCTACTCATGTTTCGAGCAGCATATAGACACATTTAAAAGTAATCTAAGCTATCTGACAAAGTCCTTTTTCAGATTTAGTAAAACACACACACACACACACACACACACATACACACACACACACAAACACACAGGGCTGCTGTTTCTCTGGGTGTAGAGACCTATTTTCGAAATATGAAGGAGGATATTTTCCAGCAGCATAGTCTAGGACGCAGGAGGAGCTGGCCACTGTTTGCGAACAGCTGAACGTGTTGATGGCCGCGGTCAGCCATCTTCAGGCTGCTGCCTCGGAGTGTAGCGGCAGTGGGTGTTACCCCAGGTGTTACATGCTTCACCCACTGTCCCTGCTGTCAAGACATCTTCGCGGGTACCGGGCGCAGTTGGGCCACCCTCTCCCCAAGGGGAGTGGCGGGTTTAGCGGCGTTCGCAGCGCACGAGGCAGAGGGTCAATTTGGAGGCTGGCCGTGTGGCATCGTCCGCTCTGCCTGTGAGTGTACATGTGGCCGCTCCTTCAGCAAGGTCCGAGCAGGCACATGGGGGGAGGGGTTTATTAGTGATTGGGAGCTCCAACGTTAGGCAGGTGATGGAGCCCCTTAGGGAAATAGCAGAAAGGTCGGGGAAGAAGGCCAGTGTTCACTCTGTCTGCTTGCCAGGGGGTCTCATCCGAGATATGGAGGAGGCCCTGCCAGCAGCGATAGAGAGCACTGGGTGCACCCGACTGCAAATTGTTGCTCATGTCGGCACCAATGACTTGTGCCGTCTGGGTTCAGAGGCCATCCTCAATTCATACAGGCGGTTGGCGGAGTTGGTGAAGGCAGAAAGCCTTGTTCGCGGGGTGGAATCTGAGCTAACTATTTGTAGTATCATTCCCAGAACCGGTCGCGGTCCTCTGGTTTGGAGCCGAATGGAAGGCTTAAACCAGAGGCTCAGACGATTCTGCGGAGATATAGGGTGCAAATTTCTCGATCTCCGCTACAGGGTGGAGAAATGTAGGGTCCCCCTCAATAAGTCAGGCGTGCACTACACGCAGGAAGCGGCTACAAGGGTAGCGGAGTACGTGTGGAATGCACATATGGTTTTTTTAGGTTAGATAATTCCTTCCCTAGGCCCGACGAGAAGCCTCCTGAGACGCGGCAAGGTAGGAGTAGTCAAAATGCAACAGGGAATAACAATATTAATCTGCTAATAGTAAACTGCAAGAGCATCTATAGAAAGGTCCCAGAACGGCTCTCATTAATAAACGGTCACAATGCCCACATAGTATTAGGGACAGACAGTTGGCTCAAACCAAATGTAAACAGTAATGAAATTCTAAACTCAGATTGGAATGTATAGCGCAGAGACAGGCTGCACAGTGAAGGGGGAGGCGTGTTTATAGCGATAAGAAGTGCAATAGTATCGAAGGAAATTGACAGAGATCCGAAATGTGAAATAATTTTGGTGAAGTTCACGGTTAAAGCAGGCTCAGACACAGTAATTGGATGTCTCTATAGGCCCCCTGGCTCAGCAGCTGTCGTGGCTGAGCAACTGAAGCATAATTTGGAAAATATTTCGAGTAGATTTCCCCACCATGTTATAGTTCTGGGTGGAGATATTAATTTGCCAGATATAGATTGGGAGACTCAAACGTTCATAACGGGTGGTAGGGACAAAGAATCCAGTGAAATTTTTTTAAGTGCTTTATCTGAAAACTACCTTGAGCAGTTAAACAGAGAACCGACTCGTGGCGATAACATATTAGACCTTCTGGTGACAAACAGACCTGAACTATTTGAAACAGTAAATGCAGAACAGGGAATCAGCAATCATAAAGCGGTTACTGCATCGATGATTTCAGCTGTAAATAGAAATATTAAGAAAGGTAGGAAGATTTTTCTGTTTAGCAAAAGTGACAAAAAGCAGATTTCAGAGTACCTGATGGCTCAACACAAAAATTTTGTCTCAAGTACAGATAGTGTTGAGGATCAGTGGACAAAGTTCAAAATCATCATACAATATGTGTTAGATGAGTATGTGCCAAGCAAGATCGTAAGAGATGGAAAAGAGCCACCGTGGTACAACAACCGAGTTAGAAAACTGCTGCGGAAGCAAAGGGAACTTCACAGCAAACATAAACATAGCCAAAGCCTTGCAGACAAACAAAAATTACGCAAAGCGAAATGTAGTGTGAGGAGGGCTATGAGAGAGGCGTTCAATGAATTCGAAAGTAAAGTTCTATGTACTGACTAGGCAGAAAGTCCTAAGAAACTTTGGTCTTATGTCAAAGCAGTAGGTGGATCAAAACAAAATGTCCAGACATTCTGTGACCAAAATGGTACTGAAACAGAGGATGACAGACTAAAGGCTGAAATACTAAATGTCTTTTTCCAAAGCTGTTTCACAGAGGAAGACTGCACTGTAGTTCCTTCTCTAGGTTGTCGCACAGACGACAAAATGGTAGATATTGAAATAATAGACGACAGAGGGATAGAGAAACAATTAAAATCGCTCAAAAGAGGAAAGGCCACTGGACCTGATGGGATACCAGTTTGATTTTACACAGAGTATGCGAAGGAAATTGCCCCCCTTCTTGCAGCGGTGTACCATAGGTCTCTAGAAGAGCATAGCATTCCAAACGATTGGAAAAGGGCACAGGTCATCCCCGTTTTCAAGAAGGGACGTCGAACAGATGTGCAGAACTATAGACCTATATCTCTAACGTCTATCAGTTGTAGAATTTTGGAACACGTATTATGTTCGAGTATAATGACTTTTCTGGAGACTAGAAATCTACTCTGTAGGAATCAGCATGGGTTTCGTCCACGAGACTCAGAGGGCCATAGACACGGGTTCCCAGGTAGATGCCGTGTTTCTTGACTTCCGCAAAGCGTTCGATACAGTTCCCCACAGTCGTTTAATGAACAAAGTAAGAGCATGTGGACTATCAGACCAATTGTGTGATTAGATTGAAGAGTTCCTAGATAACAGAACGCAGCATGTCATTCTCAATGGAGAGAAGTCTTCCGAAGTAAGAGTGATTTCAGGTGTGCTGCAGGGGAGTGTTGTAGGACCATTGCTATTCACAATATACATAAATGACCTTGTGGATGACATCGGAAGTTCACTGAGGCTTTTTGCGGATGATGCTGTGGTATATCGAGAGGTTGTAACAATGGAAAATTGTACTGAAATGCAGGAGGATCTGCAGCGAATTGACGCATGGTCAGGGAATGGCAATTGAATCTCAATGTAGACAAGTGTAATGTGCTGTGAATACATAGAAAGAAAGATCCCTTTTCATTTAGCTACAATATAGCAGGTCAGCAACTGGAAGCAATTAATTCCATAAATTATCTGGGAGTAGGCATTAGGAGTGATTTAAAATGGAATGACCATATAAAATTAATCATCAGTAAAGCAGATGCCCGGCTGAGATTCATAGGAAGAATCCTAAGGAAATGCAATCCGAAAACAAAGGAAGTAGGTTACAGTATGCTTGTTCGCCCACTGCTTGAATACTGCTCAGCAGTGTGGGATCCGTACCAGATAGGGTTGATAGAAGAGATAGAGAAGATCCAATGGAGAACAGTGCGCTTCGTTACAGGATCATTTAGTAATCGCGAAAGCATTACGGAGATGATAGATAAACTCCAGTGGACGATCTGCAGGAGAGATGCTCAGTAGCTCGGTATGGGCTTTTGTTGAAGTTCCAAGAACATACCTTCACCGAGGAGTCAAGTAGTATATTGCTCCCTCCTGCGTACATCTCGCAAAGAGACCATGAGGATAAAATCAGAGAGATTAGAGCCCACACAGAGGCATACCGACAATCCTTCTTTCCATGAACAATACGAGACTGGAATAGAAGGGAGAACCGATAGAGGTACTCAAGGTATCCTCCACCATACACCATCATTTGGTTTGCGGAGTATGGATGTAGATGTAGATGTAGATTTGTTATCTTACGTATGTAATGTTACGTAAAATGCACATAACTGTTAAAAAAGTTGTATAAATGTATCAATAGACCAGCTTAGCTGCCAGCTGCGTCAGACTACAGTCAGTCTTGAGTAGCAGCAATGAAGAGTCTTCAGTTGTGTATGAATGGAGAGAAATGTGTAATTTAATTATTAATGAAACATTAAAACTTGGTTGAGTAGTATTACTGATTTATTGTAGAAAGAAAAAATGTAGTTACACTATGAATATTTGCAGTACTTAAAAAGCTAATCCAAAAAATGAAGAGACAAAGAAATATGATTATGATGATGACTACCACAAATTAAAATAATAATAGTAGTAGTAGTAGTAGTAGTAGTAGTAGTAGTAATAATAATACAAAGTCCAGGATTAAATAACAACAATTATATGAAAAGAATAGACTGCTATTCACCACACAGAGGAGGCATCGAGTTGCAGACAGGCATAATGAAAAAGTACTAAACATTTAACATTTTGGACAAAAAAGTCTTCCTTCAGAAATAGAAAACAAACACACATTCACACAAGGAAACTGACATATACATGTGTGGAATTATGGTTTTAGTGAATATTAACATATATTTGCAGTCCAGAAATCAGTTACAATTTTCTCCAGACATGGTTTACACATCTGTCTGTGTCATAAATCAAGCTAAATACAATGGTCAGTTTCTACATCTATTTACAAAATGTTCAAAATGCAGAACATGGAATCAGCACACCCAAAGTGCTTCAGATCTCATCAAGCAAGTTTCCTGTAGCTGTCATCTGTAAAACACCCAGCCACTTAAACAAAATTTTAATTGGCTATGTACAACAACATTTTTATTACATAATTGTAAGTCAAGTTCTGGATTCTATGCCAGATTTACATGGAAACTGAAGCAAACCCACAGGTCAACAAGTTTCATACAAATACATTTTCTTATTTCAAACATTTTTAGTATTTCTTTAGCTAAACTGTATTTCACAACAAAATGAATAAGCAATTTGATTTTCAGATCATCTCTATTCAGATTATCAAATGTCACTTATTTATTGGTTTGCTTCATATCATCATGTCCTCCTCGATCTTCTTTATCAATGATCTTATTTTTCTGTATGTGAATGGATTAATTTTATTTGTTTTAACTCTTTCCATTTAGCAAACTTAGAAAGGCAAATTGCGAACATTTCATTTCAAATGAAATATTAATATTTAAATTTCACCACAACTTTCCTACTATTTATTTCAAATTAAAATGAAAATGATATATCCTTACTATATCTATGTCTACATATACTATTTGCAAACTCTTTATATTTATCAAACATATGGCTGACATAATGCAACTGTATGATCCACTCCACAGCTAACTTTCTTCACTTGAGCTCCCACTGCAACCTGAAACAAAAATGAATGCAACCATACAGAACTTTATTATGTGATACAGTTGCTTGGCCATGAGGAAAAAAGAGGGAAAAAAGTACGTGGCGGCGTAGCACCTCTTCTCTGTAAAGGAGGATTAGTGCCCTGAGAGGCAGCTAGCACACACTGTATGCTTGTAACATGTACATTTGTTTTATATATGTGTGCTGGCTAATAAATAGTGTGGAAACCGTATCTCCATGCTGTGTCACTAATCTGCTGTCACAATGCTGGTACCCCATTTTCCACAATGATGATCCCAAATTTATGCATTGCCCCAGGATTTTTCTGTCAGGTCAAAAATCTTCTGCACTTATTATGCTGTCAAGAATGCTGCCATTACAAATGGTACAACCTCATCGTTTCTTTGGCAATGTTGACATCATCTCTCGACAAGTGCTTGTGAAATCCATGAACTTTGCCTGTGCAATATCACTAAATAGTATATCAAGAGGTTGCAACAATGGAAAATTGTACTGAAATGCATGAGGATCTGCAACAAATTGACGCATGGTGCAGGGAATGGCAATTGAATCTCAATGTAGACAAGTGTAATGTGCTGCGAATACATTGAAAGAAAGATATTTTATCATTTAGCTACAATATAGCAGGTCAGCAACTGGAAGAAGTTAATTCCATAAATTATCTGGGAGTAGGCATTAGGAGTGATTTAAAATGGAATGACCATATAAAATTAATCATCAGTAAAGCAGATGCCAGACTGAGATTCATTGGAAGAAGACTAAGGAAATGCAATCCGAAAACAAAGGAAGTAGGTTACAGTACGCTTGTTCGCCCTCTGCTTGAATACTGCTCACCGGTGTGAGATCCGTACCAGATAGCGTTGATAGAAGAGATAGAGAAGATGCAACGGAGAGCAGTGCGCTTCATTACAGGATCATTTAGTAATCGTGAAAGTGTTATGGAGATGATGGATAAACTCCAGTGGAAGACTGCAAGAGAGACACTCAGTAGCTCAGTACAGGCTTTTGTTGAAGTTTCGAGAACATACCTTCACCGAGTCAAGCAGTATATTGCTCCCTCCTACGTATATCTCTCAAAGAGACCATGAGGATAAAATCAAAGAGATTAGAGCCCACACAGAAGCATACCGACAATCTTTCTTTCCACGAACAATACGAGACTGGAATAGAAGGGAGAACCGATAGAGGTACTCAAAGTACCCTCCGCCACGCACCGTCGGGTGGCTTGCGGAGTAAGGATGTAGATGTAGACGTAGAATATCTGTCAAGGCTTGGATGATACTACAGTGATGAACAACATAGAGACAATGGCTTCATTGTTCGCCACATCTTCAAACCAACTTCGCATCACTGCTAATGCCAAGCAGTGAACTGTGTCAAGCAGTGTTGAATTGACCGAGTGAGAGTCACAATAAACAATGGCCACCCTCCTCCATAACAAATGTTAATCTGAGTGCCTTCAACTTTAGCACAGGATAAAACATTACTAGTGATTATAGAGTTATAACACTCGCATTAATGCCCCGAACCATACCGATGGCTCCCACAGTACCATTACGGTTGAACAACTATGGCCCCCACCATACCATTCTATTGTTCTGTTTTGTCATGCATCTGCCAACAGACCACAGGATCAAGGTTTACATCACCTTTTTTTAATACCTATGCATTTTGAGTTCTGAAATCCTGTTCTGACCGTTGCAAGTAAACGCGAATTTCATGAGACAGACTATGACGTCCCTTATATCCCAGCTGCACCATCCACACTGGGCATCACAACCGACTTCACTTCTGGTCCAGCACAGTGCTTCGCATTTCCATCACCTGCAACCAGCACCAAAACCAATTATGGACTCTGAGAACGCATTTTACATGGCCTCGCCTCAGCAGGGTCAGATACCACTGTCTCCCTGTTCGAGTGGTGTCACACTTGTGTTAGCTGCACCAAGAACAAATGCACATAGACAGTGCTGTTGGATAATAAAGGGACTATGCCTTCCTTCTTTATGGTGCCAGGACCTCAAGTGCACTCTAATATGCATTTTCTGCCCTCTCAACATATGACACTGGAAAAGTCGTACCTACTACATCGGCCCTCGATTTTCACTCACCCATGCAGCCATTCATCAGTCACCTGAGTTCTATGCACATCACCATGATATGCTGGCACCACCCATGCTGCGACATGACCCACCTCATCGTGCACCACCCAATGTTAAGCCACATTTCCTGCCTACCTTGCGCACCGATGCTCCCATGTCTTCCACCCCTCCTGCTGCCCATCTCATGATGGTGCCTTACAATCAAACCACTGATGGTCACCATACCATTCATCACCATCTGATGCTACCATTGTTCTGAATTCATTCTCCCATCATGTGGTTCACCTTCAGTGAGTGTTTGATGTCAGCCAGTAGCATCGATTGGGACAACGAGAAGTTCATCACTCAACAACATCTAACAAGCATGCCTGAGCAGCAGCTACATCTCGTAAACAATGAGACTACATTGGGCAACAGCATGCCATCTTTGCTCTGGTGCCGCCTGTGAGTTGTAATTGTGCCAACACTCCTGCCTGATTGTGCACTATTGATATTTTGGCTTCTAAAACTGCTAGAGAACATCCAAACAGCGATGCCTGCAAATGAAGAGGCACTGCTGGAATTTAAACTTTGACTCACTGACAAAAGCAGGCACTATCATAACACCACATTATAATCAACAAGCCACAATTCTATGTTGCAGTCAATGCCCAGCACACTTACACGGAAACAAATTTTGCACAATTCTGGCCAAGCTACCCCAACATTCTGTGCTGCCGCAGACTGTCTGACTATGGCTGGACTGAACTGAATCAGGCTGTGGCTCCACTACCTCTCTCACTCCACGTGCCTTTCATGGCCATGGTGGGCAGCAGTCACCTATCACAACAGCTGAGGTTGAGGTTGTCACCCACCCAGCTGGCCAACGCCCTGACTCTGTGTACAAACAAAGGCTGCACCGACCAAGTGCATCGCCTGCTTCCAAGTCCTATACATAACAATACTATTGCTGGGTTTCACCAGGTCTGGGCAGGACACACAGTGGTGCAGACAACCCTGCACCTACCCAAGCTACCTCAGCGACTGACGTAGGTGCAACAGTCTGCTCTTCATCAAGTAGATGCTTTTGCATCCCCCCCCCCCCCCCCCCCAAAAAAAAAAAAAAGAGCACCGAGGGAGCATTTCAGTGGACAGATGGTCCCTGACTATTGGATCATGACAGGTGCACGCACTTGTACTTCCTTGTTGATACAGACACAGACGCCAATGTCAGCACTCTACCACTTGCTCTCGTGTGCCTGTTACACTGTCATCTTCGCTGTGGCAACTGCGGCAGCCAGTGGCACTAAAATCGCAGTTTTTGGAACTGCACACATCATGCTCATCCTTGGCACAGATATGCAAATACCTTGGACATTCCTAGTGACAGAGACACGTGAACCAGTCCTGGGTGTCAACTTCCTCTGGCACTACCAGCTACAGCTGGATTTAAATTGTACCCTCCTACTACGATGGGGTGGCCAGCAATTGATCCATGGTGTGGTGAGCGATACATTACCTGCCAACACTGCAATGCCACCGGGCATGCTGCCACCCCTCAACACACCACTGGACCTGAAGCTACAAAGCAAAGCACTTTTCAACCAACTATTCTTAAAGACAGCTAAATACTCATCATTACATCATGACAATGAGGTTACATGCTTCACCAACGCACTACATGCTGCTCAACAGCATCTCGACTACCTTCATCACCTTGACACTGATCACTACGACAGCATGTCTTCCATGGACGCTTTTGATGTTAGTGAAGCATCACAAACCCCACTTGGTGCGCTCCGCAGACAATACAGTGTGACATTAACAGTGACAGCTTACCACATCATGCCTTGCTTCCTGGACTCGATCCACGCTCCCCCAATAGACCACATACAATCTGTGCCATGCGGGATGGTACAGCCCACCACATTACAATCACACCAAGTCCCCCTGTCTGTCATCGCCCCTATCATCTAGCTCCCCACAAACTTAATGTTGCTAAATCTGTGGCGGACGAACTTTTGTGAGCTGATATAGTCAGGCCATAAGACAGTGGTTGGGCCTCCCCAATTAAAGTAGTTCCTAAAAGGAATGATACTAGGTGCCTATGTGGTGACTACCACTTCCTTATCATCAGTGCAATCATTAACAGCTACCACATTCTACACTTGCATGCTTTTTCCCCATGTCTTAGTCAGAGCAAAAATGTTCAGCATCATCAAATGCTAAACAGCATACCTGCAAATTCCAGTGGCAAATGGAGACATGCCAAAAAACGCAATAACCATGCCAACCAGCTTCTTTGAGTTCCTCTACATATTGTGTGGACTAAAAATCATGGCATGGACATGAAAAGTTTTTATTGATAGCATATTGTGCAATTTAACTTTTTGTTATTCCTATCTAGATGATGTCACGTAATCTTTTCGCAAAACAAGCATGACCATGATGACCGCCTGTATATCCCCCTTGATACGCTGGCCTCTCATGGGGTTGTGATAAACAAACCCCATGTGACTTTTGTCAGACACCATGTTGATGCATTCCACGCATCTGGAATGCGTCCTCCTGAGAAAAGTGACCAGATGTGCCTCCTCCCATATCCAAACAACTACCAAGAGCTGCATTGGTTTTTGGAGGTCATAAATTTCTACCGGAACCAACTGCCAAACGCCACTGAGATTTTTCTACCACTCACTCAAGCATTGTGCAGCACAAATATTTCTGGTAAACTATGCCTCGACTGAACACTGCAAATGCAGGTGGCCTTCGACAAAATAAAAGAACACCTGTTACATGGCGCTACCCTCACCCACCCATCGCCCAACACACATCTACTAACTCTCTCTCATGCTAGCGATTACTCAAGCAGGTGTGCTTTACAGAAAGAGACTAGTGGAATCAGTCAGCTGCTCAGTTCTTCTAACGTAAGCTTACTGATACCCAGAGAAAACAGTCCACATTTGACCCTGAACTACTAGCCGTATATGAAGCAGTTCGTCACTTTCAATATGATGTTGAGGCGAGATCCCTTTACGATATATGCAGGCCATCACCCATTGTCAGATGCATTCCACTACCTATTGGCAGATTCTGCACCCAGGAGATGCTGCTACTTAGATTTCATAGCATAGTTCACTACCAACGTGCGATATGTTAAAGGTTCCTGTAACACTGTGGTGGACTATCTTTTCAATATTGCAGCTACCTCCACCCAGCTGCACTTTGACGGAATCATAGATGCACAAGCAACAGATTCTGATCTCCACAGCTTGTTTAACAAACCAGTCATTGTCCTCCAACTGCAACAAAGCATGCTACCCAGCACCACCAAACAAGTTTGGTGTAGTGCTATGAATGGATGGATCCAACCAATCGTCTCAGATGCATATTGCAGGACAATTTTTGATCTCCTTAACCTTGCACATCCAGGCATTGCCCTACTGTATGCTTCATCACAGAACAGTTTGTCTGGCCTAACATTAAAAACAATTTTGCCATGTGGACCAGGACTTGCATTCCATGTCAGTAGGCAAAAACTGGCCGCCACATACAGCCACCCTTTGGTAAATTCCCAATTCCAAAGGGGCGGTTTCAGCATGTCCACACTGATGTCATAGGGCCACTCCCTGAATCGTTAGGTTACCATTACATGACAGATCACATGACACAATGGGTGGAGGCCACATCCATTTCCAACATGTCAGCAGAGACAGTAACAAACACTCCTCAACAGTTGGATTGACGGATACTGTTGCCCAGCCTCCTTAATGTTGAACCTGAGTTGGCAGTTTGAATCCCAACTGTTCAATTACTTATGTCACTATCGCAGATGCCACCAGTTCCACACAACTGCCTACCACCTCTACCAATCAACTCTTGGAATGGTTGCATTGGACCATTAAAGCTGCTCTCATGTACCACTCAGTATCACGGCTGGTGGCCCTTCCATGGATTCTCCTGGACATTCTCACAGCACATAAAAAAGGACCCTGGTGCATCATTTGCAGAAATACTATAAAGTGAGCCCCTCACTCTACCCACTGAATTTATAACGTGTGAAACAGTACCCAAAGACCAAGACTTACCACACTTATTCACAGGTGCACACACACACAGATGTGTGTGTGTGTGTGTGTGTGCGAGTGTACAAATGTCTGCTTGTGTCTGTGTATGTGTGGATGGATATGTGTGTGTGTGCGAGTGTATACCTGTCCTTTTTTCCCCCTAAGGTAAGTCTTTCCGCTCCCGGGATTGGAATGACTCCTTACCCTCTCCCTTAAAACCCATATCCTTTTGTCTTTCCTTCTCCTTCCCTCTTTCCTGACGAGGCAACCATTGGTTGCGAAAGCTAGAATTTTGTGTGTATGTTTGTGTTTGTTTGTGTGTCTATCGACCTGCCAGCGCTTTTGTTTGGTAAGTTTCATCATCTTTCTTTTTATATATATATATATATATATATATATATATATATATATATATATATATATAATGGAAGGAAACATTCCACGTGGGAAAAATTATATATAAAAACAAAGATGAGGTGACTTACCGAACAAAAGCGCTGGCAGGTCGATAGACACACAAACAAACACAAACATACACACAAAATTCAAGCTTTCGCAACAAACTGTTGCCTCATCAGGAAAGAGGGAAGGAGAGGGGAAGACGAAAGGAAGTGGGTTTTAAGGGAGAGGGTAAGGAGTCATTCCAATCCCGGGAGCGGAAAGACTTACCTTAGGGGGAAAAAAGGACAGGTATACACTCGCACACACGCACATATCCATCCACACATACAGACACAAGCAGACATATTTAAAGACAAAGAGTTTGGGCAGAGATGTCAGTCGAGGCAGAAGTGTAGAGGCAAAGAAGTTGTTGAAAGACAGGTGAGGTATGAGTGGCGGCAACCTGAAATTAGCGGAGATTGAGGCCTGGCGGATGACGAGAAGAGAGGATATACTGAAGGGCAAGTTCCCATCTCCGGAGTTCGGATAGGTTGGTGTTGGTGGGAAGTATCCAGATAACCCGGACGGTGTAACACTGTGCCAAGATGTGCTGGCTGTGCACCAAGGCATGTTTAGCCACAGGGTGATCCTCATTACCAACAAACACTGTCTGCCTGTGTCCATTCATGCGAATGGACAGTTTGTTGCTGGTCATTCCCAAATAGAATGCATCACAGTGTAGGCAGGTCAGTTGGTAAATCACGTGGGTGCTTTCACACGTGGCTCTGCCTCTGATCGTGTACACCTTCCGGGTTACAGGACTGGAGTAGGTGGTGGTGGGAGGGTGCATGGGACAGGTTTTGCATCGGGGGCGGTTACAAGGATAGGAGCCAGAGGGTAGGGAAGGTGGTTTGGGGATTTCATGGGGATGAACTAACAGGTTACGAAGGTTAGGTGGACGGCGGAAAGACACTCTTGGCGGAGTGGGGAGGATTTCATGAAGGATGGATCTCATTTCAGGGCAGGATTTGAGGAAGTCGTATCCCTGCTGGAGAGCCACATTCAGAGTCTGGTCCAGTCCCGGAAAGTATCCTGTCACAAGCGGGGCACTTTTGTGGTTCTTCTGTGGGGGATTCTGGGTTTGAGGGGACGAGGAAGTGGCTCTGGTTATTTGCTTCTGTACCAGGTCGGGAGGGTAGTTGCGGGATGCGAAAGCTGTTTTCAGGTTGTTGGTGTACTGATTCAGGGATTCCGGACTGGAGCAGATTCGTTTGCCACGAAGACCTAGGCTGTAGGGAAGGGACCGTTTGATGTGGAATGGGTGGCAGCTGTCATAATGGAGGTACTGTTGCTTGTTGGTGGGTTTGATGTGGACGGATGTGTGAAGTTGGCCATTGGACAGGTGGAGGTCAACGTCAAGGAAAGTGGCATGGGATTTGGAGTAGGACCAGGTGAAACTGATGGAACCAAAGGAGTTGAGGTTGGAGAGGAAATTCTAGAGTTCTTCTTCACTGTGAGTCCAGATCATGAAGATGTCATCAATAAATCTGTACCAAACTTTGGGTTGGCAGACTTGGGTAACCAAGAAGGCTTCCTCTAAGCGACCCATGAAAAGGTTGGCGTACGAGGGGGCCATCCTGGTGCCCATGGCTGTTCCCTTTAACTGTTGGTATGTCTGGCCCTCAAAAGTGAAGAAGTTGTGGGTCAGGATGAAGCTGGCTAAGGTGATGAGGAAAGAGGTTTTAGGTAGGGTGGCAGGTGATCGGCGTGAAAGGAAATGCTCCATCGCAGCGAGGCCCTGGACGTGCGGAATATTTGTGTATAAGGACGTGGCATCAATGGTTACAAGGATGGTTTCCGGGGGTAACAGATTGGGTAAGGATTCCAGGCGTTCAAGGAAGTGGTTAGTGTCCTTGATGAAGGATGGGAGACTGCATGTAATGGGTTGAAGGTGTTGATCTACGTAGGCAGAGATACGTTCTGTGGGGGCTTGGTAACCAGCTACAATGGGGCGGCCGGGATGATTGGGTTTGTGGATTTTAGGAAGAAGGTAGAAGGTAGGGGTGCGGGGTGTCGGTGGGGTCAGGAGGTTGATGGAGTCAGGTGAAAGGTTTTGCAGGGGGCCTAAGGTTCTGAGGATTCCTTGAAGCTCCGCCTGGACATCGGGAATGGGGTTACCTTGGCAAACTTTGTATGTGGTGTTGTCTGAAAGCTGACGCAGTCCCTCAGCCACATACTCCCGACGATCAAGTACCACGGTTGTGGAACCCTTGTCCGCCGGAAGAATGACGATGGATCGGTCAGCCTTCAGATCACGGATAGCCTGGGCTTCAGCAGTGGTGATGTTGGGTGTAGGATTAAGGTTTTTTAAGAAGGATTGAGATGCAAGGCTGGAAGTCAGAAATTCCTGGAAGGTTTGGAGAGGGTGATTTTGAGGAAGAGGAGGTGGGTCCCGCTGTGACGGAGGACGGAACTGTTCCAGGCAGGGTTCAATTTGGATGGTGTCTTGAGGAGTCGGATCATTAGGAGTAGGATTAGGATCATTTTTCTTCGTGGCAAAGTGATACTTCCAGCAGAGAGTACGAGTGTAGGACAGTAAATCTTTGACGAGGGCTGTTTGGTTGAATCTGGGAGTGGGGCTGAAGGTGAGGCCTTTGGATAGGACAGAGGTTTCGGATTGGGATAGAGGTTTGGAGGAAAGGTTAACTACTAAATTAGGGTGTTGTGGTTCCAGATTGTGTTGATCGGAATTTTGAGGTTTTGGAGGGAGTGGAGCTGGAAGTGGGAGATTGAGTAGATGGGAGAGACTGGGTTTGTGTGCAATGAGAGGAGGTCGAGGTTTGCTGGAAAGGTTGTGAAGGGTGAGTGAGTTGCCTTTCCGGAGGTGGGAAACCAGGAGATTGGATAGTTTTTTGAGGTGGAGGGTGGCATGCTGTTCTAATTTATGGTTGGCCTGTAGGAGGATGCTCTGAACAGCCGGTGTGGATGTGGGAGAGGAAAGATTAAGGACTTTTATTAAGGATAGGAGTTGACGGGTGTGTTCATTGGCTGAGTTGATGTGTAGGTGAAGGATTAGGTGGGTGAGGGCAATGGATTGTTCAGTTTGGAACTGGTATAGGGACTGATGGAAGGAAGGGTTGCAGCCAGAGATATACACACACACACACACACACACACACACACACACACACACAGGACCATACTGAATGTAGAAATCGCGATACTGATGCTTTTGATATTGTAACTGCTGGAAACCAAACTATAGTCCTGGTGAACCGGCTTAAACTGGTGTGGAATTTAGTGGACCTGCCACAACACACATACCCATCCTACCACTTTCTATGCACCCGTTGCTCAATTTTCAAATGCATGTGAATCCCTTGTATTTCTGGCTGGCAACATACCCATCATGTTATGTGATACTGACCTTGTGGTTACCACTACCTACATCGACGTGTGGTGAGGTGTAAGTATTGTCACACACAGTTTTGTGCACACCACTCCTGTTCCATCAGAAGTTGACATGGCAGGACTCACCTCTCGTTTTTCAGCAGACAGTAAACTCACCATAACCACATCAGCTTACACCACCACTGGTCCTGCAATACCTGCTGTCTGCCTCTTCAAACACCACCACCAAGCCAGCAACAATTGCAGACACCACAACAATTACAGACACCACTGCGACTACTTCCTTACTCGCTAACACCGCCACTAGCAACCAGCTATCCGTAATGCCAATGTCGCACTTTGGGCATGCCCCCCCCCCCCCCCCTTCTGGCACACGTTGCTGACAATGATGTGCCTTCCATCATGTGAATCATGCAAATTTTTACAAGTGGGTAGAGCACTTAAAAAATGGTCATGACTCAGTGGCTGAAGAACACAGTTCTGGCGAACCAGTTGCAGTTTCAACTCCCTCACTTCAAAATCGAACTGATAACATTATTTGTGCTGACCGCCAGGTGACTGTGGAAATGATAGTTGATAAGATTCAAGTTAGTACTGGTACAGTTCATAACATTATCTGTAACAAACTGAAGTACCACAAAACATGTGCATGATGGGTCCCAAAGGAGTTGACGTGGCTACACAAGGAAATGAGGTTGAGAGTGTGCACAGGGCTAAAGGAATGTTATGAAAGAGAAGGTGAGCACTTCCTCAACAAAAGTTTAACTTGTGATGAAACTTGGGTTCACTATTATAAGCCAGAATCAAAAAGACAAACCATGGAGTGAAAGCACACCAACTCACCTGTCAAGAAAAAATTCAAAACCCAAGCATCAGCATGAAAAGTCATGTTGACAGTGTTTTGGGATGCTGAAGGTCCAGTTTTTTGTGATTATCTCAAAGAGAAGCGTACAAAGAACAGCCAATACTACTCAGTTTTGCTTTTAAATAAGGTGAAGCCAGTCATGAGAGAGAGATGTTGTGGATCTCAGAGGGGAGGTGGGATTCTCCAGCAAGATAATGCATGTACTCATATTGGTCAACTAACCCGTGAAACCATTGATAAAATGGGCTCGGAAGTACAGCCTCATCCCCTTTACAGTCCTGATTTAGCACCTAATGATTTCCATTTGTTTGGTGCACTGAAGGAGGCATTACAAGGGAAGAGGTTTCAGGAGAACGAAGACATGAAAAAGTTTGTGGGAAATTGGTACAAACACCAGGACAGAGTGTTCTTTGCAGCTGGAATAAAAAAAAGCTTGTAGCCCATTGAAACAAGTGCATAAATGTTCAAGCAAATTATGTTGAAAAGTAGATAAAATATTGTTTTGTAAAAATAAATACTTTTTCTCCAGACCAATTTGTCTCTTTAATTATTTAATGACCCTTTTAGATAGGTGTAACAGAAAGGCAAACTGAACAGTACGTTCCCGAAAAATCTGTTCCATGTTTTTGCTGCATTTTTTAGTCCACATTACATGTAGCAGAGCTTAAAGAGAGCGAATGACATGATTATCAAAGTTTTTGGTATGTCTTTGTCAGCCATCAGAATGTCTAGATATGTTTCGCAATCGACGATGCTGAAAATTGTTGCCCCGACCAAAGCATAGGAAAAATCATGCAAGTGCATAACACAGTAGCCGTCACCGATTGTATGGGTGTTGAGGTAGTGCTAGTCACTGTGTAGGCACCTTGTACCATTCTTTTAGGAACTAGGTTAATTGGTGATGTCCAAGCACTCTCTGATGGTCTGACTATACCAGCTCGCAAAAGTTTATCCACCGCAGCTTAAGCCACTTTAAGTTTGTGGGGAACTAGCTGATAGGGGCGGTGACAGACAGGGGGACTTAGTGTGGTTGTAATGTGGTGGGCTGTACCGTCCCACATGGCACAGATTGTATGTGGTCTAATGGGGGAGCATGGAGTGAGTGCAGGAAGCGGGACATGATGTGTTTCGCCATCATTGTTAAAGTCAGATGGCACTGTCTGAGCAGCACATTTAAGTGGGGGTTGTGATGCTCCACTAACCTAAGAACTGTCTACAGTAGAAGTGCCATGGTAGTGATTGGTATCGATGAAGGTCTTTGAGATGCTGT
Organism: Schistocerca piceifrons; assembly: GCF_021461385.2. Lineage (NCBI taxonomy): Eukaryota > Metazoa > Arthropoda > Insecta > Orthoptera > Acrididae > Schistocerca > Schistocerca piceifrons. The sequence goes on along the minus strand of NC_060138.1, from coordinate 1,018,305,655 downwards.
TGAACTGCATGTAGTGACATGGTGGCATCCACAATTCGCCTCTGTAGTTGTTCGTTGGTGAGGCATGTGGCCTCATTGTCATGAAGCAATGATGAGTACTCGGATCCTTTAAGCATAATTAATTGAAAAGTGCTTTGTTTTGTAGCTTCAGGTATAGTGATTTGTCATGGTGTAGCAGCATGACACAACGGTGTTGAAGTGCTGGAAAGTAGTGTATCACTGACCACACCATGGATCGACTGCTGGCATCCCATTGTAGTAGGAGGTCACAATTTAAATCTGGCAGTAGCTGGTAGTGCCAGAGGCAGTTGGTTTCCAGGACTGGTTCAACTGTCTCTGCCACTAAGAATATCCAAGATGTTTGCATATCTGTGCCGAGGTTGAGTGACACATGTGCAATTCCAGCAATGTGATTACAGTGTCAGAGGCCCTGCACAGTTGCAGTGGCAATGGAAACAATGTAACAGGTGCAAGAGCAGCAGTGGAGTGCTCACATCGGCATCAGTATTGATGAGGAAATATGTGTGCAAGTGAATGTCAAGGACAAATAGACGGAGACCATCTGTCCATTGATAGGCTGCATCAGTGCTGCTTTGTTGTGGTGTGCAGAGGCATCTTTTTAATGGAGGGTGGCCTGGTGCACCTACATCAGGTCGCTGTAGTAGTTTGGGTAGGTGCAGGGTTGTCTGCAGCACTGTGCATCCTGCCCAAATCTGGTGAGAAACCAGCAGTAGCATTTTTGTGTGTTGGACATAGAAGCAAGTGATGCACTTGGTTGGTGCAGCTTTTGTTTATAAATAGAGTTAGGATGGTATCTAGCTGGGAGGGCAACAACTTTAGCTGTCAAGTAGGTGACTGTTGTCTGCCAGAGCTGCAAAAGGCACTCGGGTTGGTAGAAGCAGGGAGCACAGCATGATTCGGGTCAGTCCAGCCATTGTCGGGCAGTCTGTGGCAGCATGGAATGTTGGGGCACCTCGGTCGGGATGGTGCAAAATTGGTTTTGGTGCAGGCGTACAGGCCATCAGCTGCAGAGTAGTGCTGTTGGTTGTTGATTAGAATCTGGTGTAGTGATAATGTCTGCGTTCTGTCTGCATGTCAAAGTTTAAACTCCAGTGGAGCCTTCTCATAAGCAAGCATCCATGTTTGGATGTTATATGGCACTTTTAGAAGCCAAAGTTTCCATAGCTCACAATCAGGCAGGAGCATTGGGTCAATTAGAACTGACAGGTGGTCCCAGAGCAAAGATGGCATGTTGTTCCCCAAAGTAGTCTTGTTGATTAAAAGATGTAGCTGCTGCTCAGGCGTGCATGTTAGTCACTGTAGCAGTAGTGTCTTGGCAGTTCTGTATTTGTGAGAAGCCAGAACATTCAAAAGCAAGCTGCTAATATGGTCTGCATTGTCTCCGAGGTGGCTAAGAAGTATGGTGAACTTCTCATGGTTCCCAATAATACCACTGGCTGACATCAAACACTTTCTGAGGGAAAATCACATTGCAGGATAATCCATGCAGAACAATAGTAGTTTATGATGGTGCTGGATGGTACGATGGCTGTCAGTAGTTTGATTTAAAGGAATATCACGAGGTGGTCATGGCACAGTGCTGGAGAAGCGGGACGTGCAAGAGCACCAGTGCATGAGACATACAGGAAATGCGACTCAACATAGGGCATTGCATTGCATGATGAGGTGGGTCATGTTGTGCTGTGGGTGGCAATGGTGTAACACAGGAATGTGCATGGAACTCAGGTGGCTGTCTGAAGAATGGCTGTGCACGGGAGTGAAGTTCCAGGGCCAATACGGTAGGTACAACTTTCCCCATGTCAGATGTCTAAGACGGGAGAAAATGTATGGGAGAATGCATATGAGGCCCTGGCACTGTAAAGAAGGAAGTCATAATCCACTTACTACCCAATGGCACTGTCTTATGGAGTTCGTGCAGATGTGCAGTCATTCACAGAACAGTTGATGTGGGCATGACAGCACTTGAACTGGGAGGTGGCAGTATCTGACCTTGCCAAGGAGAGGCTATGAGAAACACATTCTCAGAGTCCATATTTGGTTTTGGTGCTAGATGCAGATGATGCAAATGCAAAGCACAGTGCTGTACCAGAAGCAATGCGATTGTGATGCCTTGCAAGGCTGGCGTGGCTAGGAAATGACTTGACATCACATCTGTCTCGTGGATCCTGTGTTTAGTCACAATGGCTGAAACAGGATTTGGAAAATCAGAATGCAATAGGTGATGTAAACCTTGATCCTGCAGTCTGTTTGCAGATGGACGATGGAACAGAACAATGTAGTGGTATAGCACAGGCCATTATTCAACCGTGACGGCACTGTGGGAGGCATCCACACACTCCAGTTCGTAAATGAAAGTATCACACTGCTCTTAATCACTATCATTGGAACATGCAATGTTTTATCCTTTGTGAAAGTCGAAGAACTTTTGTTATGGAGGTCAGTGGCCATTGTTTATTGTGACACTCTGCTGCAGATTTGTTTGAAGTGCCAGGAGTAGATTCACGCAGTGTAAAATTTGGAATGTTTATCGTGAAGTCACTCAGTAAATTCAATACTCTTTGTGGCATGTTTGCTTGACATTGGTGGCGATGCAAGGTTGGTCCAAATATGTGGTGAATAACGAAGGCATTGTCGCTATGTTGTTCAGCACTGTAGTAGTGCACAAGTGTTTGTGGATATCCATCGATTTTGCACACGGGATGTTCGTGAAATTCACAAGCACTTGTTGAGAGATATCGTCAATATTGCCAAAGAAACAAAATGGTGAGGTTGTACCATATGTAACAGCAGCATGACTGATGGCATTAACAGTGAGGCATATCTGCAACTTAATGCCAAAATTGCAGCACAGCGTGGAAATTCGGGGTCACCACTGTGGGAAATGGTGTACCAATGGCATGATAGCAGAATAGTGATAAAGCATAGAGATACAATTCTCACACTATTTATTAGTAAGCACATATACGTAACACATGTAAGCATTACAAGTGTACAGAGCATACTAAATCCTATTGCCTAATGGGCAGGAATATTCATTAGAATGAAATTTTCACTCTACAGCGGAGTGTACGCTGATATGAAAATTCCTGGCAGATTAAAACCATGTGCTGGACTGCAATATCCTTTCTTCCAGGAGTGCTAGTTCTGTAAGGTTCGCAGGAGAGCTTCTGTGAAGTTTGGAAGGTCGGAGACGAGGTACTAGCGGAATTAAAGCTGTGAGGTCAGGGCGTGAGTCGTGCTTGGGTTGGTAGAGCAGTTGCCTGCTGAAGGCAAAGGTCCTGAGTTCGAGTCTCGGTCCGGCACATGGTTTTAATCTGCCAGGAAGTTTCAGGAATCTTCATTTACAGAGTCAGAAATGTTATGCCGCAACAAGTTTCATAAAACATTTTATCTTAGGCACTAATCATTGCCAGCTGAAAAATGTGAAGTATAAATTCACAGCTCGAGATGCAATACAGAATACAAGTGCAACAACACTGCAGATATTTTGTAAAAGTACTTCTAAATCAGCCTATTTCTGTGATAAATTTAAAGTTGTTTTTTATGAGAAATTCAATTATGTTCTTTAAGAAATTCAGTTATGTCTGAACACCTAATGCTGTTTCATTCCTAAAAGCTATGCTGACATACTAAGAATCAAGACTGTCACATGAAGATGGAACTGAGATACTGAAACACATCATCACTAATAGAGATACATTTTAGTGACTGGTTATCATCATCACTTCTAAAATTGATCGTCTAAGCTTCTGCTAGAGTACATGTTTAGACAATTTAAACATAACATAACATATGTGGGAAATTCCGAACTGCTCCATAATTTATGTGCAGTTGTGACACTGCTCACAGAAAATTACACCATTTCCTTCAGTGTAGCTGACCTAAATCAAGGCAGATGTTAACCTTTGCAGAAGAATGTTGGAACAGCATTCTTATTTCTCTCAATTTCCCATACCCATTACAGATAAGTACAGATGGGGCATACAGATGCTCTTTGATTTCACAGGGAAAATTGCTGCACTGGCCCCCCTCAAAAACTGATTGTCTTATAGAATAGGTCTGCTTATTTCAGTCACAGGTCTTTGTGCAAAGACGTCAGTCAGCCAAAAAATAAGATGTACTTCCTGAAACATTACTGCAAATTATTTGAATGTGCAGTGTCTGTGCCTTCAAAAGAACAGAGACCACGCAGATCCAGCATCAGTGAAACACTTCAGTGCAAATGTACAAATACGTCTGACCTCCTGCAAGAATCTCTATGTGCGAACAGGATAGGGACTGCAGACAGGTGGCGCTAGATGGGAGTGTAGATCAGCTGTGAAATGTACAGACACAGTCCATGCAGTTGCACTGCCCCAGGTGGCACAGTAGTTACCGCACCTGCCTAGTAAGCAGGAGATCCCGGATTCGACTGTCGCCGCTGATTCCGCTTAATGTCCTGCTGCAGTGGATAGTAGTGACCCCCCTTCAGTATACATATAATTAGTGCAAATGTTTTTCTTTAGCACATAAGTATGACACTACTTATTTTGTATGAAATTTTTGTTTTTATACATTTTCAGAAAGACTCTATTGTTTAAAACTTCCAACTTCTGCCGACAGTCCACATATAACACATGCACAACAAACAACTGACACTTTAGAAAATGATACAGAATGTAGAGCCTATGAAATATTCCATAGAATGATTTATCTATGTACAGTATGTGGAATGTGATTACCCCAACAGCTGAGACTAGTAATCCTCACTCCTTTCAACCACCCATGGTTGTTTATAGAATTGAACTATCACGTATAAAACAGCTTCAAATGTCAGATTACTTTACAAATGAGTTAAAGAGTTAAATATCTGGTGTTAAGCATATAACATGTGTATGACTGAAGAAGAAAAATCTTAATTATGTTGATTTTATTAATTTCAGATTCTTCACCCATATACTAATGAATATGTTTAGAAAAGGTTTGAAATTATGTTTAAAGTTTGTTGGATGTCACTGGGTGATATTATTGATTATGAATGTGTATTGTCTGGGTGATTTGTGATCTGTTTTTTTTTTTTTTTTTTTTTTTTTTTTTTTTTTTTTTTTTTTTTTTTTTTTTTTTTTTTTTTTTTAAATAAAAAAACAGCTAGTTTTTCATACACCTCTATGTTTATGGTGGCATATTTCCTAAACTGTGTGTCATCCAGTGACACAATATGCAGATACACTCAATGGTATCTGTAGAAACTATCTGAAAAATGTGTTAGGAATAGAATTAGCAGTAGAAAAGTGATATCTTGCGAACCGTGGATGAAGGGTATCAGACGGATGCCATATTCCTTGACTTCCGGAAAGCGTTTGACTCGGTGCCCCACTGCAGACTCCTAACTAAGGTACAAGCATATGGGATTGGCTCCCAAGTATGTGAATGGCTCGAAGACTTCTTAAGTAATAGAACCTAGTATGTTGTCCTCGATGGTGAGTGTATCATCTGGAGTGCCCCAGGGAAGTGTGGTAGGTCTGCTGTTGTTTTCTATCTACATAAATGATCTTTTGGATAGGGTGGATAGCAATGTGCGGCTGTTTGCTGATGATGCTGTGGTGTACGGGAAGGTGCCAGATGAATAGGAAAAAGAATCCTGTAATGTTTGAATACTCCATTAGTAGTGTAGCACTTGACACAGTCACGTCGATTAAATATTTAGGTGTAACATTGCAGAGCGATATGAAGTGGGACAAGCATGTAATGGCAGTTGTGAGGAAGGCGGATAGTCGTCTTCGGTTCATTGGTAGAATTTTGGGAAGATGTGGTTTATCAGTAAAGGAGACCGCTTATAAAACACTAATAAGACCTATTCTTGAGTACTGCTCGAGCATTTGGGATCCCTATCAGGTCGGATTGAGGGAGGACATAGAAGCAATTCAGAGGCGGGCTGCTGTATTCGTTACTGGTAGGTTTGATCATCACGCAAGTGTTATGGAAATGCTTCAGGAACTCAGGTGGGAGTCTCTAGAGGAAAGGAGGCGTTCTTTTCATGAATCGCTACTGAGGAAATTTAGAGAACCAGCATTTGAGGCTGACTGCAGTACAATTTTACTGCCGCGAACTTACATTTCGCGGAAAGACCACAAAGATAAGATAAGAGAGATTAGGGCTCGTACAGAGGCATATAGGCAGTCATTTTTCCCTCGTTCTGTTTGGGAGTGGAACAAGGAGAGAAGATTCTAGTTGTGCTATGAGGTACCCTCCGTCACGCACCGTATGGTGGATTGCGGAGTATGTATGAAGATGTAGATGTAGATGAATAAATTAATGTCATGCCTGTTGCTGGAACTTTCCTGCAGGAACATCAAAAATGTAATAAGGGATAATTTTTTTCTTTTACTGTTTTGTGGGGTATGTCAATGAGATATAAAGTATGAAAAGATTTCAAATTATGTGCAAAGTCTATTGGCAGTCACTAAGAGCTCTCTTCTGAAATACTGGAGGAATACTTTCTGGGTGATTTGCACAGTGCACATACCTCAGGATATAAACAGTTTCCAGCATGAAATTTTCTCTCTGCAGTAGTGTGTGCTGTGATATGAAACTTTCTGGCAGATTTAAAATTGCGTGTTGGGCCAGCCTTTGAACCCGGGACCTTTGTCTTTTGCATGCAAGTCCTCTAGTCCCGGCCTGGTATACACTTTTAATCTACCAGGAAGTTTCGTACACATGGTTTCTTGAGGTATTGTGTTAGACCTTTAACGTGAGATTTTATCTCTTAATAGTAGATTTATTTCTAAATAGTAGATTATAACAGCATTTTAAATTTGAAATTCTGTTAGTACTTACATGAAATACCAAAACTCAAACTTTTGTTTTCTGTGGAAGCCTTTACATAGAAAATGTGCAACTGGGACCATGTAACTGTTTTACTCATTTAGTAACATAGTAGATATGCCTTGTAGACAGCTCAGCAACAGTATGCTGAAGAAGGCAATAAGAGAAATCTGCATGACAAATCAGAGCAGTTTCATTCTCACATTCCTTTGTTACGCAGTACAGCAGCAAACTCAAAAACATGGAAGGGAGAATAACTCACAAAAGAAACAAACTTGTGCTCCATAATTGTGTGCCTCATTTTATCATTTCAAACCCCTTGCTAAGAGAAAAGAAGGCGTTCTTCACAACATTAACTGAAATTTCTATAAATTAAACTCATCTTTCTTACATCCACACTTAAAAAAGTCTAATAAATGCATAATGCCTGAGACCTTTGGAGCACTCCAAGCTTTAACAACAGAACGAGTAAGATGGCGGCCACTGAGTGACGCACGTTTCTTTGGCTCGCGAGTTTTTCCGCTCATTGAAGGTGTTACAGAGAAGTGCGGCAGTCCACAACGTGTGCATCCGACTAAACAAGTGTTACTTGCCGTGGTGTATTGTTCTCTGTTGATTACCACAAGTGATAAGAGATAAGTGAGTGAAAAATGGGAAGAGCACGAGTAAGCGGCAGCAGGCGAGGCTACAGGGGCGCAGGCGGCGCGGGCGCCCGGTCTCCGGCGGCAGGTGAGGCCTCGCTTGCCGACATCGGGGAGCTCGTCCGGTCCCAGGTGAGTGCGGCGCTGCACACTAAAGACACGCTAGACGTAATAGTGCAATCCATCACGGACTCTGTGACGGCCGCGGTCATGGACAAACTGCAAGAGTCTGTCGGGCGCAACAGCACCGAAATCCAGTCTCTTAAAAAGTCCCTGGCCGCACAAGAGAAAAAAGCCGCCGACCTAGAAGCTAAACTGTCTGCGGCCACCGATGAAATTGAGCAGTATCAGTGAAGGAACAGCTTGCGCTTGTTCGGGGTAGCTGAAAACGAATGTGAAAACACCGACGACCTGGCCATTAGCCTCGTGCGTGAAAAACTTGGCGTGCGGATCGACGTGGCCGATATTGACAGAAGCCACCGTGTTGGGCGCAGGAACCAGGTGCCATGAAACCCAGGCCCATAATAATTAAATTTGTGTCATACCGGAAAAGAGCTGAAGTGTTTGCTCAGAAAAGAAAACTCGCCAAGAGTGGGGTTACCCTGAGGGAAGATCTGACGCGCGGAAGACTAAAAGTTTTGAACACTGCGATCACACAGTTCGGCCTTCAAAATGTATGGACCCAGGATGGCAGGATTGTAGTCAAGACGGAAGGAGGGAGGAAAACGGTGACAAACATGTCCGAACTGAAAGACTGAGCTAAATCTCGTGAGACACAAAGTCTCATATTGTACTCTGTCTAATATAAGTTAATTTTTATTCTTTCTTTTCATTTTTTTACATAAATATTGCTTCGTTATTTCTATAAGTACCATTAGTACTCTATTTAAAATCAGTCAATTGTTTCACATAAATATTGCTTCTTTATTTGTCTATCATAAGTGCTCATGTATATTCATATTGTCAGTCAAACAGGAATTAACATTCTCCATTAACAGGAATCTCCTTAAAACCGCCTTTCTATATCTGTTATTTTCATCCCTGTCACTACCACTACTACTACTATTATCTTTTTCGTAACCACTACTGCCACTTTCCATCTTTCTTTTCACTCCCTGCTCCGATACCTCCAGCTTGTCTTTCACCTTTAGCCCACAGACGCTTGAGTCAGTCACGACCTTGGGCACATCTGTAAACATGTCTTCCCCCACGAAATCCAGCTTTTGTCCCTCTTCTGGCCAGCAGATAGATGGAGCACACTCGGTCCTACAGGCGGCCACAATGGGACGGACCGGTTCCGGCGGCGGGCTCTTTGTGGCCCACGCGAACGCTCAGTCGCTAACGGCTCACTTCGACGAGTTCTGTGACCTGTTCTGCCAATCGCTGTTCCATATTATCCTCGTCTCTGAAACTTGGTTGAAACCAAACATTTCTTCCAACGCTATCTGAATCACTGGTTACTCTCTCCTAAGGGCAGATCGTGAAACACGACGCCGGGGTGGTGTGGGTGCCTATGTTCGCTCTGATCTGAGACCTACTACACTGTGCACATCGGATGCAAAGGGCGAAGGAGAAGCAGAGTTCTTGTTTTTCGAAATAAATACAACAAATCAGAAACTGCTAATTGTAGTAATCTATAAACCTCCAAACGTCGGTGTTATGTCCTCCTTTCAGTCTGCCCTGTCCTCGCTCGTGACACTGTATGAACACATAATCATTATGGGCAACACAAACATCGACTTACAGTTAAAATCTCCCTCTGCAGAAAAACTAAGGAGACTGTTCCACTCCAATGATATGAGTTAAACACTGCTGGACCCAACTCATGCCACGCCACACAGCCATACACTCATAGATATAATAGTAACAAAGCGACCAGATAAAATAATTCGCGCCAATCAGACATCCGCTCCGGGACGCTCTGCTCATGACGTGATATTCTTAAATTACTCAGTGCATACTACCAAAGAAAAACCTCACCCGGTAACCTACAGAAACCTAAAAAATGTTAACCATGACGCTCTTCCCAAGAGGATTGCTCAGACATCCCTTGGCATGATATAAGCAATGAACCGACTTTAGACGAAAAAATTCGGGAATTATGTTGCAAAATTATTGCACTGTATGATAAACATGCTCCTCAACGCACTGTCAAGGTAAAGAGAGCTCCCGCTCCGTGGCTCACCACTGCATTACGCCAGTTAATGAATAAACGTGGTGCTGCACATAGGGCCTTCAAACACAACCCGACTCCCGAGGTGTACGAAGCTTATAGGAAATTCCGGAATAGAACCAAGCAAAGCGTGAGGAATGCCAAAATCAGACATGCCCGCTCTGTCGTATGCAGCATATCAAAACCTGCTGCACTGTGGAAAAAGCTGCGCAGTTTCGGTATAGGGAAGCGAAGAGCTGACGCTGTTTATCAAGCGTCTGCAGAAGAATTAAACGATTTCTTCTCAACAGCTGCAAACTGCCACGCAGCGACAAATTACCAGCCCCAAGATATCAATCTCTCGAGAGACAAGTTTTTCCTAAAACATGTCACTACCGGCACAGTACACAAGGCAATTATGAGAATCTCTTCCGAGGTAGTAGGAAATGATGGAGTGAGCATTGGCATGATTAAGAACGTCGTAGACACTATTACTCCAGTTATCACAGACATCTTCAACCTGTCTCTTGTCAGTAGTACATATCCCACTGAGTGGAAGGAAAGTTTAATTCAACCTATACTCAAGACTGACAACCCTAAGTCGCCAGGTGACTACAGGCCGATCAGCATACTACTTGCAATATCTAAAGCCCTAGAATACATCGTCCATGAACAGCTGACGGATTACCTCAAAACTCATAACATCCACGACAAATATCAGTCGGGCTTTTGAAAGCACCATAGTACAGCAACTGCATTAATCAAAGTAACTGATGACATTAAACATGCTATGGACAGACGTGAAGCTACCATCCTAACACTGCTTGACTTTAGCAAGGCTTTTGATACAGTTGACTTTGATATATTACTGATTAAAATGAAGCAGATGAATTTCTCAAGCAGCGCAATACACTGGTTCGACAGCTACCTCAAAAACAGAAGTCAACAAGTCATTTGTGGGTCAGAAAAGTCATCATGGAGTTCCCCAAGGCTCCGTCCTTGGTCCATTACTCTTCTCACTGTACATTAATGATATTTCTTCAGTGATTCACTCCTGCAACTACCATCTATATGCCGACGACATCCAACTGTACATAAGTGCAAGCCCCAAGAACATTGCTGATGCAGTAGCGAGTATGAACGCAGATCTTTGCTCTGTTTCTCGATGGGCACAGAACCTAGGTCTGAAACTAAACCCCAAGAAATCCCAGGTCATACTTATATCTCACCCAAAGTTAATCAGTCGGTACTTTCGCGAAACAGTCCCTCAAATACTCCTCAATGGTACCCAACTACCATACCAAAAAACATTGAAAGACCTTCGAATAATCTTGGATGAACACCTAAACTGGGAAGAACAAACAGTCACAGCTTGCCGGAAATCACTCTCCTCCCTACATGCAATTCAAAAATTTAGAAAAATATTTCCAACCCATGTTAAACAAAAATTAGTCCAAACACTAGTCTTGCCTAATCTTTACTACTGTGATGTAGTTCAACACGGCACAAGTAGTGAAAATTCGAGATGCCTCGAGCTAGTGATGAATGCTTGCGTTAGATACGTATGCAATATACGGTTGTATGATCATATTAGTCCTTCATACTCCCAGCTAGGTTGGATACGCCCACATAAGGCATGCGATCTCCACACAATGTGCTTACTTCATCGATTTCTTAGCCACTGGTGCCCCCAATACTTATCTTCTCACATTAAATACCTATCATCATTCCACAACCGCAATACCAGATCGGATACATCTAGCATCTTGGCTGTACCTTTACATAACACAAAATCTTTCTCCGTGTCATTCTCCATCTCAGCCATAAGACTATGGAACGCGCTCCCCTGTGATCTGCGTCTTATCCAGAACCACTCAACATTCAAGAGGGAACTCAAGACTTACATATTAGGGACGGTATAGCCACCATTGTTGTGCCCCTCTCATCTCATTCTTTCTCCTCTCCATCATAGCTTCGAATTTTACCACTCTATTTCTCTTCCTCTAACCTATGTACCTCTTCTATATCTCTTTCACCCCATTCTATCGTCTTACGACTCTGCTTGATGAGAATAACTCACAAGCTGCAAGAATATAACGAGAAAATTCCCAACTAGCAATAGGACTGACATTCATAAAAGAAAAATATGTTTACTTTCATATACATAGTCACTACTATTATTATTATTATTCTTGATTGTTATAATTATTTTTTGATTCTTATAATTATCATTGTACTACGTTTATAATCTCTATTTCTTTCTTTAACATAAATACTGTATAACATGTTATATGTCCTGAATGTTCTGTAGGAACTGAAATTTGTTGAATCTGAGTATGCCTGGTTAGGTGTAAGAGGGGGGCCTGAAGGCCCTAATCTTGCCAGGTAAAATAAATGCATAAATAAATAAATAAATAAACATAACCTCCCCCCCCCCCCCCCCCCCTCATCCTTACCTCTCTCCTGAGTCTTGTGCATGTATTCTTTATGTATGGGATTCAGTTTCTGTATCTACTGCACTATAAGGAAAAAAATGTAGTCCTATGTGTGAAGATATAGAGTAAATTTACCTCCTATGAAGAGTAACCATCAACTTTAAAATCTGAAAGTAGTTACAGTAATCCTTTAAAGATTGAATAAAGCAGCTGCATATGCACTTATGCATGAAAGTATTCTAGTTTTAAAATAATTCACACATTTGTTGTTTAACTGCTTATTTTGAATTTCTGCACTCCTGATGGGTCACCAAATGTGCTTCTTCAAAATTTATGCCTCACTTTGTGGCCCCCTTCTCAGGTGATACACAAAGCAAGCTAAACTTCTAAATTACTGTAGGGCGGATTGCCATGAAAGAAGTAGTGGTATGAGCTTCATATGGGGAAGCACACCAGGCATTCAGTCAATCCCACTGGCTCCCACAGCCACAGAACACCTACCAATACCAGACAATGGTGCCTCCCAGCCAACCAATTTCATAACTTCTCATTTGTGTAATCAGAATACTCTTCCCGGTGGCTAGATTTAGCATAAAATAGAAATCTTTCAGACTGTTTGTGGTGTCATTTATTCAATACTGAAGTCATCTATGTGCTGCTATTCTTCTTTTTCTCACTAGGTAATTTAAGATAAGATTTCTTATTTTGATTAATAAACAGAAATTTCAGTTTCATATTTATCACATTAAAGATGAACAAACTGATTACAAAACACCACATCAAATTAATCATAAGCCCAACAGTCTATTTTTAGTGTTCCATACTTCAGTCAGTAAAAATGGAACCCTTGTAGGATCACTATGTTGTCCATCTGTCTGTCTGTCTGTCCGACTGTGAAGAACCCTCTTTGTTAGAGAAGTTGAAATTTATGTCACATACTAGGTCTAGGGTCCCTTGGCAGTCTAAAAATTTTAAGCCTGTAAGTCGATGCAATCAGAGGATATGGCCATTTATGTCATATTTTGATACTCACGAACTCATTCACCAAACCCACCAACTTCCTGTTGACCTATGATCATGAAATTTGGCAAGAGGCAAGGTTTCACGGTAAAGTAAAGGGGAAAAAATCTGAAAATTGTTAAATTGTGATTATATCACATAGAAATTTTTTTGGTATTACAAACTTACATTGCATTTGCGATCTGTCAAAAATCTCAGCAACTAGTATAGAGATTCTGATCTGACTTTCAGTGATAGGTAGAGTTATTCACAAGGAAGATTTATCTGTATAAAATTTACAAACATTTCATGCTGCAAAAATGATAGCTTTGCCATATAGCCATGATAGGCATAAGTTTGCCCACAACCATGCTGACAGTCTATGCCTATGACATGTACAGCATCTGTAATGTTTCAAAGTAAATTAATACTGATTGATGCAATATTGCACTTGCATCATTTGGAATGAGGTTCCGATACCCCATAAAATGTCAACTGAAGTGCTCCACAGAACAATTCGACATCTGTGTAACAATAGTAGCTCCATGATCAGCTGTCGCATTTTCTTCTCTAGGGACTTCTTTACATGAGTAAATAACAAGTACAAGAGTGCATAAAGTCAGTACATCTGCAATTGCCAGCTAGCATGACCTTTTAATATAACTCCAAAATCCATAAAACAAATGAAAAATTATAAAAAAGTGAATGCAAAGTGACAAAAAATATTCAAACTTAAAGTTAAAACATAACATTAAATATGTAAACTTAAAAATTAAAACATTCTTGAAAGTCTTGAATCCCTGGGATCAATAGCATGCTAGTATCAATATTGAAAATAGTAAAAAATCATCCAGATTTTCAATTCCTGGGCTGGATGAACTATCTATATACATAATACGGATACTCAGTGCGCACATTTTACTTGCATTTATCTAGATTTTTTGCTGTGGAGCTGAATACGCATCCACCTAGCAGTCACACACATAAGTAGAGCATATGTAATTTTTACTAAAGTCACGAGAAATGACATGAAACTTTTGTCAAGCTTGAAAATGTGTCATCTCCGTGAGTTGGCATTTCTCAAACTTGACTATTCTGCAACACCACTTAAATTTCAGATACATAATTACAAATTCTGCAATCTTCTGGCATAGTTGCACAATAATGCATTATACTGGGGAGACAAAAGTTGTTTTGTTTCAATTCCATTTTGTTATCAATCAATTCTAGTGGCCAATTTGAATGTGATTGGTGTGGGTTCCTGTTGTCCTGTCATAGTTCATGAACCACGGGCAATGTATGAGTGGCCAAGTAAGTGGTCCTGACAGTCGGGATACCAGTTACTTTGGAATAAGGCTGGGCATCTCGGACATATTCTGAGTCGTGGTCACCTTTGTGCTCAGACGGCAAAGACTACTTAATCCACCGGTTAGTCCCTTAACCGTTAGGGGTAAAACTCAATGGGACCTGGGGCAAGTAAGGCTAGCAACCTGCTTCCTGGTAATTTAAATATGATGCTGGCAACAATCAGAGCAAAATGCCTTGGACCTTTGGAGGTAACGGAGTCCCACCTCTAATTGACAAACCAGGGACTCCTACGATACGACTCGGCAAACGAGTGGTAACGAGATGGGGAGCTATTAATATCAATGGGGGCTACTCTGAGAAGAAGGTAGAGCCGGCAGAGGCTGCAAGTAAGATGGGGTTGGACGTTTTAGCTGTTAGTGACATTCGGGTAAGGGGTGAGAAAGAAGAGGAAGTGGGAGAACACAAGGTCTACCTGTCAAGAGTCAAAGCAGGAATAGCACAATAGGGTGTAGGGCTTTACATCAGGAAAGAAATGGAACTCAGTGTAGTTGCAATAAGGTATGTGAATGAACGACTGATGTGGATAGATTTGACAGTGTCTAGCAAGAAAATTAGGATTGTGTCAGTATATTCACATTGTGAAGGGACAGATCAAGATAAGATGGATAGCTTTTATGACACACTCAGTGATGTAGTTGTTAGAGTAAAGGACAAGGACAGTGTTCTGCTCATGGGTGATTTCAATGCCAGGATTGGAAATCGAACAGAAGGGTATGAAAAGGTTATGGGCAAAGTTGGAGAGGATATGGAGGCCAACAGGAACGGGAAACAACTCTTGGATTTCTGTGCCAGTATGGGCTTAGTAATCACAAACCACAAACCCCTTTTTTAAACATAAGAACATTCACCGGTATACTTGGGAAGACAGGGGAACCAGATCTGTCATTGACTATATAATAACAGATCAGAAATTCAGGAAGGCTGTGAGGGACACACGTGTATTCAGGGGATTCTTTGATGATACTGATCACTATTTAATCTGCAGTGAAATTGGTATTATGAGGCCAAAAGTGCAGGAGGTCAGGTCCATATGTAGGAGGATAAGAGAGGAGAAACTTCTGGATAAGGAAATCAGGCACAAGAACATAACAGTGATCTCAGAAAGGTACCAGTTAGTTGAATGTAGTCAATTACAGTCACTGGAAAGGAATGGACAAGGTACAGGGACACAGTACTAGAAGTGGCTAAAGAACGTCTTGGAACAGTAGTGTGTAAAGGTAGGATGAAGCAAACAGCTTGGTGGAATGACACAGTCAGGGCAGCCTGTAAAAGGAAAAAGAAGGCGTATCAAAAATGGCTACATACTAGAACTCAGGTAGACAGAGAAAGATATGTTGAAGAAAGAAACAAAGCCAAACAGATAATTGCAGCATCCAAGAAGAAATCCTGGGAATACTTTGGAAACAGGTTGGAGACTTTGGGTCGAGCTGCTGGAAAACCATTCTGGAGTGTAATTAGCAGTCTTCAAAAGGGAGGTAAGAAGGAAATGACAAGTACTTTGGACAGGCCAGGAAAACTGCTGGTGAATCCTGTTGATCCCTTGGGCAGATGGAGGGAATATTTTGAAGAGTTGCTCAATGTAGGTGAAAATATGATCAGTAATATTTCAGATTCCGATGTACAATGGGATAGGAATGATGATGGAAATAGGATCACATTTGAGGAAGTGGAGAAACTGGTCAATAGATTGCAGAGCAATAAAGCGGCTGGGGTGGATGAAATTAAGTCGGAACTCATCAAATACAGTGGAATGTCAGGTCTTAAATGGCTACACAGGATAATTGAAATGGCGTGGGGGTCGGGACACGTTCCATCAGACTGGACAAAAGCAGTAATCACACCAATCTTTAAACATGGAAACAGAAAAGATTGTAACAACTACAGAGGTATCTCTTTAATCAGCATTGTGGGTAAAATCTTCTCAGGTATTGTTGAAAGGAAAGTGCGAGTATTAGTTGAGGACAAATTGGATGAAAATCAGTGTGGGTTTAGGCCTGTTAGAGGTTGTCAGGACCAGATCTTTAGCTTACAGCAAATAATGGAGAAGTGTTACGAGTGGAACAGGGAATTGTATCTATGCTTTATAGATCTAGAAAAGGCATATGACTGGGTTCCTAGGAGGAAGTTATTGTCTGTTCTATGAGATTATGGAATAGGAGGCAAACTTTTGCAAGCAATTAAAGGTCTTTACATAGATAGTCAGGCAGCAGTTAGAGTTGAAGGTAAATTGAGTTCATGGTTCACAGTAGTTTCAGGGATAAGACAAGGCTGCAACCTGTCTCCACTGTTGTTCATATTATTTATGGATCATATGTTGAAAACAATAGACTGGCTGGGTGAGATTAAGATATGTGCTGATGACTTAGTTATGATGGCAAATTCGATTGAAAGTTTGCAAAGTAATATTTCAGAGCTAGATCAGAAATGTAAGGCCTATGGTATGAAGATTAGCATCTCCAAAACGAAAGTAATGTCAGTGGGAAAGAGATATAAACGGATTGAGTGCCAAATAGGAAGAACAAAGTTAGAACAGGTGGGCATTTTCAAGTACTTAGGATGCATATTCTCACAGGATGGCAACATAGTGAATGAACTGGAAGCGAGGTGTAGCAAAACTAATGCAGTGAGCGCTCAGCTACGATCTACTCTCCTCTACAAGAAGGAAGTCAGTACCAAGACTAAGTTATCTGTGCACCGTTCAATCTTTCGACCAACTTTGTTGTATGAGAGTGAAAGCTGGGTGGATTCAGGTTACCTCATCAATAAGGTTGAGGCTACGGATATGAAAGTAGCTAGGATGATTGCAGGTACTAGTAGATGGGAACAATGGCAGGAGGGTGTCCACAATGAGGAAATCAAAGAAAAACTAGGAATGAACTCCATAGGTGTAGCAGTCAGGGCGAACAGGCTTAGATGGTGGGGTCACGTTACACGCATGGGAGAAGCAAGGTTACCCAAGAGACTCATGGATTCAGCAGTAGAGGGTAGGAGGAGTCGGGGTAGACCAAGGAGAAGGTACCTGGATTCGGTTAAGAATGATTTTGAAGTAATAGGCTTAACATCAGAAGAGACACCAATGTTAGCACTGAATAGGGGATCATGGAGGAATTTTATAAGGGGGACTATGCTCCAGACTGAACGCTGAAAGGCATAATCAGTCGTAAATGATGATGATGATGAGTAAATGATGATGATGATGATCTGGATGTTCCACATATTCATCCAGGTGAATACTATACCTGGGTTACATGTTACATAAGGGACAAAAATATATCTTCTGACATGTGTTAGTCAAACTTCATTTATTCCTGTCAATGTTACAAAACAGATGACATGTAGATTAAGCAGTAAATACATACACATTAACAGGTACGGAATATTGTAAACAGTTTTCTAGAAGACAGTGAAATTGAATAAGCACACTTTAAACGCTTTTCTGCTTTTACATTCTTGAGAATTCTTGGTCATAGAAAGTTTTTGACTAATACATAAAATAAAGGAAAGGTTACCATACACCTATCACTGACTGAAGTCTGGTGCACAGGCACATGCAAAAGGAAAATGTATTTATACTAGCTTTTGAACTCTTGTTACTTTTCTAGTAGAAGTACACACACAGATACCCAAATGAACACACTGGTAGCCATGAGTCTCACCATGGCTACAGGCATGTGCATTTGGGTGACTGTATGGTTGTGTGCGAGAACATGTGTACTTTTGTTAGAAAAAGAGCAAGAGTTCGAAAGCCAGTATAAATACTGTTTTCTGTTGCATGTGTCTAAGAATCACCACCATCATCCAGCTATAGTTGAGTGGTTATCTTTCCTTTATTTTAAATTTTAGTCCATCCAGGAATTTCCATTGTTGTTATACACTTTTTGACTAGTTATTTTTGTTGAAATGAAATGTGTGGCTAGGGCCTCCAGTCGGGTAGACCGGTCGCCTGGTGCAATAATTTTGAGTTGACTAGCATGTCAATGAGGATGTGATGATAATAATTAGGACAACACAACACCCAGACCCCGAGTGGAGAAAATCTCCAACCCAGCCAGGAATCAAACCCGGGCTCCTTGGCATGACATTTTGTCATGCTGACCACTCAGCTACTGGGGCGGACAGTTATTTTTGTTGATACTCATTGGTCTCATTTTTTTCCCTATTTCAATGTTTCACATTTTAGTTACAACCTCATATTGGTATAAGAATAAAAATATGTTTAACAAAAATTTTACTGTTTTATTTCCTAACTTACGGATCATTTTCTTGTTTTGGTCTACAGTCCAAAGACTAGTTTGATGCTAGTCTAGCCTAAGCAACCCTCTTCACCTATGAATAACAACTGCAACCTACGTCCTGCTGTTTTTATTCACTACAGTTCCCCCCACTACCAAACTGATTGCTCCTGGATGCCTAAGGATGTTTTGTATCAACCATTCCCTTCTTTTAGTCAGGTTGTGCCATAAATTTTCTCCCCAACTCAATTCAGTATACCCTCATTAGTTACTCAATTTCATTGTCATCTTCAGACACTAAATGCAATTCCTAGATGGTCTTGCCATCCTTCTATGTTTCTCAACATCTTTGCTATCTGGTTGTAGTTACTGCAGTTCAGTCCACTAATGATGCTTTGTGATACGGATATTTTGAGCATGCCTCTTGATCTTTTCCCTCGAATTTTACCTTCCAAGATGTTTTTTGATATAGCTATTGTGTCAAATTAGGTGACCAATTAATTTAGTTTTTCTTCTCTGTATCATGTTGATCAAGTCCTTTTCTCTTTAATTTCTTCCAGTGTTTGTTCAATTATATTTCTTTCAGTTCAAGATATTTGTGTGTGGTTGTTCTCCATAACCCTACCTCTACTGCTTCTAATGTCTATTTTCTTGTTTCCCATGAGTCCTCTCTTAAAATACTCCACATTAACATCTTGATGAATTTCTTTTTATTTCTATATTAAAGTGGCTGTTCATTAATAAATTACTCTTATTTCTGAATGTTTGTTTAGTAATCACAATTCTTCTTTTCAAAGCCATTATACAGCTGTTGTTATCTGTTACTATACTTTTCAAACAGCCAAAATCATTTACTTACATTAGCATTTTATTTTGCTCTTTCTTGTCTGCTGGATTTTACTACCTCCATTATTTTAGTCTTGTTTGTGGTTATCGAAGGGGTCAGGTGAAATTTTTAACATGTAGCTCTTGTCCTTTTCAGAATCTGCTATTACTATAATATCAGCAAATCAAATACAATGTATTTGTTTACCATTAATTTTGATCCCTTTCGTGCTGCTTTTCATTTTTTGTACTATATTTTCTGTAAATAAATTAGAAAGGAAAAAAGAGCCTTGTTAAACACCTCTTTGTCTAAGCCTCTTTCTTAATGCCACTGACATCAATTTCTGTACTTCAGTTTTTTGTTTCAATTGAGAATCAATCTTTCATCCCTTCCATCTATTCCAAGTTTATTCAATTTCCAAACAGTATCTTCCAGTCCACTCTATCAAAACCCTCACATAGGTCAATGACTGAGGCATATGCTTTCCTGTTCACATCAATTCTTCTTTCTAAGTTCATTCAAAGTGCCATTGTAGCTTGCTCGGTTTCTTTTACTTCCCTAAATCCAAACTAGTCTTTTCCTAAATTATGGTTAATTTTAGCTTCTAGTCATTCCTTAACAGTACTGAGTAGAATGTTTGGAATACGGCTTAATAATGCCAAGGTTCTATGATTTGAACAATAACTGACAATCCATTTCTTAAGTATGGAAACTGTTTTACTTTTTATTAATTCCACTGACAGTTCTCTGTCCTCATTGCAGACACACATAAATTTGTACAGCTGTTATTTTGTCTTATCTTAGGCATTCTTTAATAAATCAATGGGGATGTTATTTGGGCTAGTCACTTTGTCATTGTTCAGCACATTGTTGAATTCTGAACTGGTAACTTATGGTATTATGAATACATTTTCCACTTTTTCCATTGCACTCATATAATCTGAAAAATCTTTGACATCTCCAACAATGTATTTTCCCCCCATCTGCTATTTTTTCACTTAGCGGTGTAATTTTTGAGTACTTCTTGTCTTCATTTGATTTTGCAACATTTCCTTCTACTTCCCTACTTATCTGTCTCATCCACTTAACTTTCTCTTTTTTTTTAAAAAAAAAAAAAACTCAGTTGTTATTTCCTGTCTGATTTTTCTGTATCACACAAAACCTACTTTTCTCAATCTACTTCATCCTTTTATGAAATCCAGTATTACCTGTACCATTTATAGTTACATTGCTTCAGTTTCTTCTTCCCTAGTGCATTCTGTACTCCTCCGGTTTCTTCTTATTTCTTCCCAACTTACAATTTTCTGATCGATTTTCTATGTATCCACCCTAAATTTATCAGCTGTGTCTTCATTGTTCTATACGCCACTTAGTTCCACTGGACTTTGTTGCTCTAAGTATTATGTGGAGAGGGTGAAAAAATTTTGAGATTTTAGTTTGGGAGATCCTCATTTATATTTTTTACATTTAAAATTTCTGTACTCTTCTTTTTGATTGTGAATAGCTAAAATTAAACAATATTTTCATTTTGTAGACCAATGATTTATTTAAGGGACATGCACTGCATTACATTCCTGCTGGTATTTTACAATTTCTGTCCAAGGTATTTATTAGGCTTTGTGCAGAGTTGGGTGTGCAGTGCCCAATGCTCTGATGTCAGCTCAGGTGTAGCAGAGGTATCTCAGTGGCATATGTTGCTTCAAAGAATGCTTTGAGCAGAATCCTTCCTTGGATCAACATAAACAATGTTACATAAAAAAGAGACAACTGGGTGGGGTAAGGAGGAGTCTGGAGCGGGGAGCAGGAGGGATTGCAGGGTAGGGGTGGGAGACAGTGAAGTGTTGCTGGGGAGCATGCAGGGACGAGATTGAGAGACAGTAGGGCAGCTAAAAGCAGTCGGGAGAGAGATGGCGGGCGGGAGAGGAGGGGGGGGGGGGGATGGAAAAGGAGAGTGGTAAAAAGACTGATTGTGTTGGTGGAGTAGAGGGCTGTGTAGTGCTGGAATGGGAACAGAGAAGGGGTTAGACAGGTGAGGACAATGACTAACAAAGGTTGAGTCCAAGAGGGTTACAGGAACGTAGAGAAACACACACCATTCATTCACACATGCAAGCACACCTCATGTACACATGACCGTCAACTCTGGCATTCTGGCTCAAGCTGTCAGAGTTGGCAGTCGTGTGTGTGTGTGTGTGTGTGTGTGTGTGTGTGTGTGTGTGTGTGTGTGTGTGTGTGTGTGTGGCATGCTTGCTTGTGTGAATGAATGGTGTGTGTTTTTCTTTTTCCAATGAAGGCTGTGGCCAAAAGCTCATGTGTAAGTGTCTACTGATTGTGTTTGTCTGCAACTTAGCGTGTTATCTTCATGATAAGTTGCAATTTATCTTTTGCTACACTGTTGGTATTCCTACCTTGAGTTTCAATTGAATACTCCACATAGCTGGTCATATCAGAAGTTTGACTAGAATATAATGTATAATATATCTAGCACTATCTCTTGGTGCTTTGCACACACATCTTCTTCTGACAGGAACTATAAATCATGTATTTGTTAGTACCATTTCATGATTTTCACAGAATTCTAATAGCATTTTTCCTCTACTATTCATGTTTTCCAGTCCAAATTTGTCAACCCATTTTGAACTGTGATGGCTGCTTATACATGCATTAAAAGTCAGTCATCGTCATTTTTACTTCTTACTTCTAACAGTGGTTCTATTTGACCATACATATTTTCAATTTCTTCATCTATCCAGTCTATCCATCTAATTATCAGTATTCTTCCGTAGCAACTTATTGTGATGGATTGAATCGTACAATTTCTGATTATCAACTTCAAAAATGTATCACTCACATAATTATTTTTATAATACAAAAGTAACCTTCCTTCAAACATATTAAAGATATAATTATCAATTCTTTATGATACAAGTTTTCTGTCTGTCATACACAATTTGGTTCTTGTGCCTTTGATATATATGCAAACTTACCAACTCAGTTAAAAAAATCTGGATAAGTGTGAATAGGACACACACTATGAGGGTCCGTACAAACTTAATTACATATGTAGATAATAATTTCTTGTGGCTCAATGGCCTGGTGCAAGTCTTTCTACTGAATGCCACTTTAGCAACTTTTAGTTTTCCTAACCCACACCAGTTATCAAACCACAGAAAGGGGACATGCAGTTCAACATGGAATCAAAAACACATGATGTTTCTGGAGACTCCTTACGTTATTGGTATGTCAAGGCTAGCTGTAAATGCAGACTGAAAAATCCATGGCCTGACCAAGGTTCAATCCTGTTACCTCTCAGTTTTGAGGCACACAGTTTATCGCTAGAACACCAGCCTTGACATGTATATAAATAGTTCATCTATAGGTTCTGATGAGTGGGTTTGTCAGTATCCACATACGTGACACATATGGCTGTAAATTTTGATTGCATCTACTTAGAGGCTAAAATTATTTACACTACTAACTGACTGTAAACCTTAGTTATTTGACATAAACTTCAGCTTCATATCTACACCCATTCCTGAGGAAACTTTTGACTACACTGACTTAGAAGCTTAAATTTTTTACACCACAAAGGGACTGTAGACCTTAATACTTGATATAAAATTCAATGGGACACCTCTGTCTGTTCCTGAGAAAAAGTTACATGAACAGTCAGACAGACAGATGTACAACAAATGGGAAAAAAATTATGTGATATAATTACAAATTAACAATTTCCAGAATTTTTTTGTTACTTGTACTGTGAATGCTTGCTTTTTGGAAAATTTTATGATTCAGATTGCTGGGAAGCCCCCTACAAGTTTTGATGAATGAGTTTCCAAATAACAAAATGTGTGACATAAGTGGCTTACTCTTTTGATTGCATTGACTTAAAAGGTTAAGCTTTGTACATTGCCATGGTACCTTAGTAATAATTGCAATCTGATACCTCTAACTGTTACAGACAGACAGACAACTAAGTGAGCCTTTAAGAGTCCTGTTTTTTCATTTGAAGTACAGAACCGTAAACATGGCTATTTCTGAGTCCCCCCCCCCTCAACCACCAACCATTCCACTCACTTTGGATAAATATCTGTGGACATCCATGTTGGTCACAGAATAACTTTTGTTGCTTAAACAGCTTGAAATGGAAAGCTGAAGTCATAATATATTTTCCTAAAATGTTAATTACATACCTTAACAGTTCTATAAATTTTGGGATTTTGTGGAATCCTGAAGACCAGACAACAGTTGGACATACTAAAACAGGATTGTAGTTCAAACAGAAATCTGGCATTTTAGGTAATATAGAATAAACTAAAGAGAATGTACAGTGAGATCAGTGATTTTTATCATTGACAGCATGGTCAAATAAATTGAAGGTGGGGCATTAATGGATAGATCCTTCATGATAATGCAAAGGATAAAGTAGCAGCGTCATTTTGAAGTGCCGTATTATGAGTATACAGAATAAATCTCTTCATTTCCCACAGCTATAAATTTAAAACTGCACCAACATTTACCTATTGTAAAAAAGCATAATTTGTGCGAATGCCTAATTCTAATCACAGTAGTGTGTGACAATTTATCATTTATAAATTTAAGCCAAACAACACCAGCAAGATTCCAGAGAATACAATACTATTTTAGTACTATTAAATTTTCCAATTTGAGAATCCATGTGGACAAGACACAACTGGCTTCTACTCACATTCAGGTCAGTTCATAAACGGAGTATAGGCAGAATCTTGTTCTATTCATATCAGTTGGAACCAATAGACGCAGCAGTGAAGAAAAGAAAAATGGAGAGCAGCTGTGAGACACATTTTTTCAAGAACAGATATTAGATCAGTGCTTTACAGGACATGGATAAGCCAATTCACATATCTTCCATTGCAAAATAGAGCTTATCAACAGACAAAAGAATTCTTGCCCTGTCTGCAACTGTAAACCATAAAATTATTTAAAATCACATTGAAGTAAAGAAGATTTGTTTATTTAGAGTACCACACACTGTGAAAGAGGAGCAAATGCAATATCATGTCTCATGGAGCAAAAAACTACTCTAAAGCTATTTGGAACTATGCATCTCCATAGTTGGGAGGCCAAAAACCTGGCTTCATTAATGTGACGTTCCAAGAAATCACAAAAAAAAATATGACAAAGTTTGAAGAAGTGGTTAGTCTTGTGGCTGTCACAATCTTAAAGTCCTTGGCTGCCAAAAGGAAAATAATAGCTTGAAATATAGCTACCTAAACAGTAATCCTCAACTTCAATGATTTTCTACCATTTACATGTTTGAATCAATATCTGATATCAATCACCTTGTCTGCATACTTCCAACATAGTAAGATTGTCGTCACTCAGTTATGAGTTACTAGTAGTTCACTATGGTTAAGTATATTTTGTGCAAAAATGCATGTTTAATTACTTTCTCTTCCACAGTGATTTACTACAAGATTTCTATGAAAGGAGTAAGAACTAAACTTGAGTTCATGTAATATTTTCATTTCAGGTGAGGAGTAGTTGTTGGACAAAGGGAAGAATACACACTGTAGGTGGTTCTAAGTAAGAACAGCTGTAAAGGGATGTGGAACATTGAAGCAAAAATTTCAGGTGAGTGGGGTAAATAAATGGAACAACGAAGAAATTGTGAAAAGATACTATAGATTGTCCTGAATAATAACTCATGTTTTGAGTTTGCATCTCAGCTTGGTACACAGTTTTAATCTGCCAGGAATATTTTCATATCAGCACACACTCCATTGCAGAGTGAAAGATTAATTCTGTAAATAACAGCTATTAATGGACAGTGTCACTAAGACTTGTGAGCATTCAAAACAATGATCCAGGAGGCAGCAGTAGGTGCCACACAGCAGCTTCACGAACTGGCCCCTCATGTCCTCTGGATCCTTCAGTCTGAAGATGGTCATATAGGTGGAAACCAATTACCGGAATTAAAAAGAAGCAATAAATAAATAAATAAATAAATTGTTGTTATCTTGACTGCTTTTTGTTATTTAAAAATCTGGTAGTTTAAGGGTGTCCACTTGTATGATAAAACTAGCAAAAACATAAAAGAACTCCATAAACCAATAATAAATTTTTATGCAAATCATTCTCATGTTAAATTAATTATTTATCTCTAGTAAATAGCATAATTTCCTCAAATGAACTCCCAGATTAAGCTGTTTCTGGAAAATGTCCTTACCTATTCCATAGAGACTAGCCATCTGTTACTATTCTCCAATCACATTTTTCAGGCCATATGCTGTTAATCAAGAACGCATTGTTACTGACTACATCCAAGATACACCACACAATCTTTATGCTAATAAGATGTATGTCATCAGCATGAGAGCAACTTAGGAAGTACACACCCACATACAAATATTTTTCAGCAGTCCATCTTGTTATGGACACTGGTGTATCATCCGAACAAAACACAGCCATGGCAAAAGCATCAAAGGTGCAAAGATGTGAGCTGATGCCAGTGTCATAGAGATTCGTCATTTGTGTAAGTTCCACCAGCACCACGGGTGGTGCTGAGGATGAAGATATCGACTTCGCCTCAGCCAACTGCTGGATGAGTACAATCCGCCAATGACTGGACAACAATGGATAGAAGCCTACTCAGAAGACAGAAGAGTAGTTCTCATCCACTTGGTTGAGGATCATCGTCCAGGGCTGACTTAGACAATGAACGTCATTTAGTGAACTCTTAGAACTGAATAAACAGTTGTTGTAAATTCCATTTGCTATGAACTGTGAAGTTTACCGATGATTATTTGCATTTAGCCACTGAGGGCCTTTTCTTGTGTTACATTACAAGAAGTATTGCAGACTTCATTATTCAACAAGTCACAAATATAAGTAGACCTTTTTAACTCATTTGTGTGACTTTGTTACTAATTTGTTGGAGTGTTGTAGAGCCTTCATTTTCCTATCCTGTTACCTGGCCCTGAGGCTTAGCTGTGTAATAGTGGCAGGGAGAAACTGCTCAGCGGTGTACTGCACCAGATGCCATTTCACGAACTCACAAACTTGGCCTACCGTAACAATAGTGGCAACTTGGTATCCACAGCAGTAGTGGCGAGGCCTTTACAAAACTGGCGATGAGGGTTTACAAAAAACACCACATGACTTCCAGTACTAATAAAGATAACAATAATAAAGATTATTATTATTGTTAATAACAATTATATGAAGTTCATAAAGATGATGGTGATGGTGATGATGATGATGGGGTGATGATGGTGATGATGATGATGACCATGACCATGACCATAACAATAACAACAATAATAGTTGCATATGTTGTTGCTGAACAAAATAAAATACATATGGCAGTAGTATCACATACACAAGATACAAAATGGCAGTAAATTGGCAGAGCTATTATTTGTACTCAGGTGATTCATGTAAAAAGGTTTCTAATGTGTCTATGGCATGATGGGAATTAACAGACTTCGAACGCAGAATGGTAGTTGGAGCTAGATACATGAGACATTCCATTTCAGAAATCATTGGGGAATTCAATATTCAAAGATACACAGTGTCAAGAGTATGCTGAGAACTCCAAATTTCAGGCATTACCTCTCACAATGAACAACAAAGAGGCTGACAGCCCTCACTTAACCACCAATGAATGTTTCCATTACGACAGTGTGTAGAAATTTGGCATTAACAGGCTATGGCAGCAGATGACTGATATGAACGCCTTTGATAATACCACAACACTGCCTGCAGCCCCTATCCTAGGCTCTTGACCATATCAGTTGGACCCTAGATAACTGGAAAACAGTGGCCTAGTCAGTTGAGTCCCTACTTGTAAGAGTGATGGTAGAGTTCACGTGTGCACAGACCACATAAAGCCATGGACAAAAGTTGCCATCAAGCTTGTGGTGGCTCTATAATGATGTGGGCTGTGTTTACAAGGAATGGTCTGTGTCCTCTGTTCCAACTGAACTAATCATTAATTGGAAATGACAGCCTTTTGTGGACTTCATGTTCCCAAATAACGATGGAATTTTTATGGGTGACAATGTGCCATGTCACCGGGCCACAATTGCTCGTGGTCTGGTCATCCCAATCATCCAACATGAATCCCATCATATATTTATGGACATAATTGAGAAGTTAGTTTGTGCACAAAATTCTGCACCAGCAACACTTCCACGATTATGGACAGCTATAAAGGCAGCATGGCTCAGTATTTCTGCACGGAATTTCCAATGAGTTGATGCCTCCACACCATGTCAAGTTGCCGCACTATGCCAGGCAAAAGATCTGACATGATATTAGGAGGTATCCCATGACTTTTGTCACCTCAGTGTAAGGTTACAGTCTTTTACAAACACGCCCTGTTCTCCAGAACATACTAAAACTTTTATCTATGTGCAAGGGGTAGTCATGACAATTTAATTATCATCTCAAAAAAATAAAGTTACATAATTTAATTATTTGTTTGTTTGGTTGCAGATAAATGTCTGCATACATGGTACACATGAAAGGCTCCACACCACAGTACTGAAGCATGCTACTACAGGAGCCACAACAAAATGGCTCCAAACACTAATAAGGTGGAGATGGGCAGTGCCGGTTCATTTTTATTCTTCCAGTGGAGTGCTGCAATACTATGGTGCAGATATCTGTGTACCAAGACTGAAGGCGGATACCTGCAAACACACAAGCAATTGATTTTGTAATAATCAGAAGTTTACATCCATCACATGTGCCAATCTTCTTTGTATCTACAGCTCTCCACATTTTCTTACTTCTCCATAGTTCTTCTTTCAGCATGTTGTCTTCAATTTTTTCTTTTTTTCACTATCCAGCATGTCACATATTAGCTGAAGAAGTCCACCTTTCACTGCTAATAGTTAATCAACTTGACTGTAACTTAAGTCTTTCCTGGTTTATCATGCTAATTCCACATCTTTAGAAAAGAAACATTGTAATAATTCAGATTTTCCTTTGCCAAACATACCATATTTTTACATACTCTCTTTCCATCCCTCCACTCTTGTACTTTTAAGCACAAAAAGTAAAAGCTTTTAATAAACTTTTTTTAGCTTTCTGATAGTTCTATCAAAGCTTACATTTTTAATTAGCAGTGTGCAGTTTGAAACTTTTTCAATATTTCTTTCTTTTATTGTAATACTCATTACATTTAATATGATCAAAGAATCAAAGGGAACAGTATCAACTTAAATTTGCTGAGCACTTGCAATATTATTATCAGTATTACCTATAATAGTCTTATCTAAATTCTTGTCTGGATTTACTTAACGTGATTTCTGTATAATCACGTTCTTTGATGTAACATCCATTTAAATGTTTTATTCATTGGTTATGATAATTTATATAATTGCAATTACTCTATGAATGTAATTTCAAAAGTGATGTGCTGTAAAAAGTATAAAAATTAAAACTTTAATTGTTAACACTGGTTCATGTGTCAGGAAAGCAGGTTTCTAATCATGTAAAACTTGAAAGTAAGCCCTCTGCAACAGAATTAGCTAGACTTGGATAGAAAAGGTGGATCTGGCAGTCAAACTGCAAAGCTCCTTTGTGGTGTGAGTCAGTCGGTGGCTACCGGGCAAAGGTTGCACATCTGGTGAAATGGCAAACTGAAAGAGGTGAGAACTGCAAGATCACGTAATATAGCTTTGAATGCAGACGCAATTGGCTTTGGTTAGCTCTGTACTATGAAAATCCAGGGCTAAGAAGAGAATTTTCAGAGCTCGTTACACAGGAAGATCCACAGATAATTTTTCTACCTTTTTGGAATAGCACAGGAGATCAATGCTGCCATCACCTTCACCTCAAATTATCTGTCAAATATTGTATAACAGCATGGATCAGTAATGCGGATTCATTTTCAGTAATAATTTTGTATTCTGTAAACTGTGTATTGAGTCACCATATTTTATCCTTAGTGCTATGATAAATCCAAGTACCCTATTTTACTGAACTGAAAAGCCATTACCTCCCTTAACAAAAGTCAATAAACATCATGGAATTGTAAAGTACATAATTATTTAATGAGCATAAGTTTTGAAATACTCCATGTAGTTTTCATAAGTGAACAGTTGAGGTTTCATCAAAGCACAATTACTAATAGAAGATCTACGGTATTCAGCGCAAAGATTTTTCTTATTGAAATAATAGTGTTCACAATTTCACGTGTTATGTAGTTAACAGTGTTTCCCATAATGTGTTGAGACTAAAGTGTTCAGTCTTGATCTGAGTCCACCGAGCGAGGTGGCGCAGTGGTTAGCACACTGGACTCGCATTCGGGAGGACGACGGTTCAATCCCGTCTCCGGTCATCCTGATTTAGGTTTTCCGTGATTTCCCTAAATCGTTTCAGGCGAATGCCGAGAAGGTTCCTTTGAAAGGGCACGGCCGATTTCCTTCCCAATCCTTCCCTAACCCGAGCTTGCACTCCGTCTCTACTGACCTCGTTGTCGACGGGACGTTAAACACTAACCACCACCACCTTGATCTGAGTCTAGCGATAGATTAGTTTTTCAGCCTCCAGGCCAGATATAAATGTTGTGTTACAATAACAGTAATCAAAAATCAGCAACTAGCTATAAATACTCAAACTATACTAGATCCATGTATCACATGTTCCATTTGAGCTAAATGCCATATGGAAGTGAATATTCCATGAGAATGCAAATAATAATCAGTACAAAAGATACAGTTACTTCATAACTACACTCCTGGAAATGGAAAAAAGAACACATTGACACCGGTGTGTCAGACCCACCATACTTGCTCCGGACACTGCGAGAGGGCTGTACAAGCAATGATCACACGCACAGCACAGCGGACACACCAGGAACCGCGGTGTTGGCCGTCGAATGGCGCTAGCTGCGCAGCATTTGTGCACCGCCGCCGTCAGTGTCAGCCAGTTTGCCGTGGCATACGGAGCTCCATCGCAGTCTTTAACACTGGTAGCATGCCGCAACAGCGTGGACATGAACCGTATGTGCAGTTGACGGACTTTGAGCGAGGGCGTATAGTGGGCATGCGGGAGGCCGGGTGGACGTACCGCCGAATTGCTCAACACGTGGGGCGTGAGGTCTCCACAGTACATCGATGTTGTCGCCAGTGGTCGGCGGAAGGTGCACGTGCCCGTCGACCTGGGACCGGACCGCAGCGACGCACGGATGCACGCCAAGACCGTAGGATCCTACGCAGTGCCGTAGGGGACCGCACCGCCACTTCCCAGCAAATTAGGGACACTGTTGCTCCTGGGGTATCGGCGAGGACCATTCGCAACCGTCTCCATGAAGTTGGGGTACGGTCCCGCACACCGTTAGGCCGTCTTCCGCTCACGCCCCAACATCGTGCAGCCCGCCTCCAGTGGTGTCGCGACAGGCGTGAATGGAGGGACGAATGGAGACGTGTCGTCTTCAGCGATGAGAGTCGCTTCTGCCTTGGTGCCAATGATGGTCGTATGCGTGTTTGGCGCCGTGCAGGTGAGCGCCACAATCAGGACTGCATACGACCGAGGCACACAGGGCCAACACCCGGCATCATGGTGTGGGGAGCGATCTCCTACACTGGCCGTACACCACTGGTGATCGTCGAGGGGACACTGAATAGTGCACGGTACATCCAAACCGTCATCGAACCCATCGTTCTACCATTCCTAGACCGGCAAGGGAACTTGCTGTTCCAACAGGACAATGCACGTCTGCATGTATCCCGTGCCACCCAACGTGCTCTAGAAGGTGTAAGTCAACTACCCTGGCCAGCAAGATCTCCGGATCTGTCCCCCATTGAGCATGTTTGGGACTGGATGAAGCGTAGTCTCATGCGGTCTGCACGTCCAGCACGAACGCTGGTCCAACTGAGGCGCCAGGTGGAAATGGCATGGCAAGCCGTTCCACAGGACTACATCCAGCATCTCTACGATCGTCTCCATGGGAAAATAGCAGCCTGCATTGCTGCGAAAGGTGGATATACACTGTACTAGTGCCGACATTGTGCATGCTCTGTTGCCTGTGTCTATGTGCCTGTGGTTCTGTCAGTGTGATCATGTGATGTATCTGACCCCAGGAATGTGTCAATAAAGTTTCCCCTTCCTGGGACAATGAATTCACGGTGTTCTTATTTCAATTTCCAGGAGTGTATTTCAATAGTAGTAATTTCTTATAATTAAACTGACAAGAGAATATTTTGTCCAAGTCAGTAGTGCTCCACCATTAGTAATCATTTACCTATTATTATCATTATCTTGCTAATGTAATGTACAGACTGTAAGTGTTATTGACAGCCGGTTGTTGCCTAAATGTGTTAATACTCCTCCTAACTAATGCAGGTCAAATCACTGGTACATTATTTGCTAAACTGTGCTACTGTCTTGTATCTTATCAGCCAAACAGAAGTTCAGTATCAAGTCAGTCCCAATAGCTAACTTTCTTTATGAATCGTGCTAGGATTAGGTATAACTTTGCCTAATTAGGTTGGTGACTGTTTCCTTTTATTTGATTACAGTTTACTTGAGTACTAACAGAACATTGGTTTGACTCCCATTTATATTACTACTGTTTCCTTTCAATAGAAAAGTTCACAGAAATGAAACTAAGCTGATATCTTTTCATTACACATGATCATGGTCAAAGTAGTATCCTTTCATAGGAATAACATTACTGGCATATTATTAATTCAACAATAGCCAGTAGTGTTATACACTTACTGCAAGTGAATTTACAAGCTGGTACACTTTCAGAAAAAAATTAAATAATTAAAACACATTCATTATTTACAACGTACTTAAAGAGTCTGCATCAATTGCTTTAACAATGACGATGGAATGCTATTCAATTAGATAAACATAAATATCTCTACTTTTTTTTTTAATTTTTCAGTGTTGATACTTAATGGAAGGAATATGTTCTGCAACAGTAAATATATTGAACTACAACATAACTGCAAACTAAGACAATTACGTTTTATCTAAACTGCAACAGGTTAACACAATACTTACCCTAAGAGGAAAGAATTGGTTGTTTTCATGTCCAAGACCCAAACAACCACCCCTGTTTCGGCCCCACATGTACAAATCCCCGTAATTGGTAACAGCAGCCATATGGCTCATTCCAGCAGCAACACTAACAATTCTTGATTCTGTGCTGAATTCATTTCTACCAAAGAGTGTTGGTGGTATAAGAACTGGCTTTTTTGCATGGTCAACTGAGGGACCCACTCCAAGTATGCCATAACCCCAGACAAAAACATCACCTGCATCTGCAAATTATAAATCATCACATAATATACATATATTAATCTATTTATGCAAAACAATCTTTGGAACACACATTTCATAAATAAAATACAATTAATTGTCTATCTTTTTTGAGAAGTCCATAATCATCATCGTAATTATATTAAGTATTTATAAATGTTGAAATTTAAACATTTTTGCATAGCTATGTAGAAGTGAATTTTCGTTTTTATGTTTGGTGTGGTATCTTTCACTTCATATGATCCAAGATCGGTTAGTACATTTATCTCACGATAATCAAGTTTATTACAACTGCCGGTGTTTGTTGTTCCAACTGAATGAAGGTAATGTTGACATGTGACTCACTTCATTGCTTGTGTTGACATGTGACTAACTTCATTGCTCTTATAGCGTCAAGCTCAACTGTTTAATGTTCTTCACGGCCTGTCCACTCATGTATTATCAAATGTTTAGTGCTCATCATAGATTGGATTTCTGGTACAGTGCAATGGAAGTGTACTCAAAGCGGACTTGGAAGATTCCCATTTGCTTTACAGATTAGCAAATTGTAATGGCCATAGTACTCAATGTTTGTAACAGGAGAGATTTCCAGAATAACAGTGCCCCAACAGGACAATATCTGAAGCAACTGAGCATCATCTCAAAGAGCACAGGACAGGGGACTTGGGAAAGCCTAAAAAGACAAGGAAACCACAATTGAAGGAGAAACTCTGTTGCATAGTTGACAACAACCCTAGTGTCAGCGTAAGACAGTTAGCAGCAACAGGTAATGTTGACCACATGACTGTGTGATGGAATTTTGATGCTAGTATCATTGCTTACACAGTGTAGTGATCCGAGAATTTCTGTGTAAATTATAGAACAACTCAGCCTTCTACCACCTAGAACACACAATATTCTGGATATGAGCATGGAATGGTAGAATCCTACCAACTGTGCATCACATGTTTGTATCTGCAGGTTTAAAATTAGTTGTGGGAAGAAAGTAGATGCGGCAGACAAACGGCACCAACAAGTACCTGTCAGGCAATCCATAGACGTTTTAGTGAGTGTGTAAGGAAGAACAATTGAGTTTATATGCAGCTCTGTGCTTATTGTGTCATTGACTATTGTTATTAAAACAAGGACAGTTGAATAATAGCTCTTGAAAACTCTTGACATAAGCTTGCTATAGGCAAGACTTTTTTCTGATTCATGTTAAAAGAAGTTATGGTATCTAAGCCAACTTTCTTTTACTGTAACTCAATTTGTTTCTGGTGTTCGGCTGTATGAGGGACTTACAGGAACTTACATATTTATGTGGAAAGTGACAGTTTTACTGTGTATGGAGGTTAAATACATCGTTAACTGATGAAAAGTAAAGTTTGTATGTCTACTTATTTCATGAGTAAAAAGAGTCTAAAAATTTTTGTACCTAGCGTTATTCAATGGACAAGAAGTTAAGGGGGTTTCCAGCAACCAGCTATCCAGTAAAGAAGAGTGGCTGCAAGTTCCAAGTAAGTCACCTCGTAAAGAAGTGGAAGGTGGTTTGTGGAAATAAACCGATATAGCCAAAACTCACACTCACACTTTGAGTCGTTATAACGTTAGAAGTGGAAATTTTGAACATTTTCTTCAGGAAAGTGTTTCATGCTGATACATTCTTTTCCTGCATGTTTCCCATGATTAATATGTTAAAAAGTCATAGAAACTGAGCTCTAACATGGAAATAAAGCATTTCCAGATCCATGTCCATACAACAAAATTTCTTCCTCTAAATGTGAGGAATGTTCCCTGAAAGTTTGGCCATACCTTTTTGTTACATCCTGTATACACAGAACCATACATCCTGGCTACTGCTTGACACCTCACTTAAGCTTTAATTTAAGTTGTATATACATGCATTTTACAACTGACTAGAACTCTTCACATTCACGATGTTAACCATTTCTATAATAGTTTCATTTTGTACAATATCCCCATTCTTTAAAGCATCATTTTTAGTACATAAGGTGTATCTAGCGCATAGCACTTTCTTAGGACACTTAATCGACTGAATAGTTCCACATCACTGTAATCATCAGCAATTATTTTCTCCTTGAGCAGCAGGCATGTAAAGAAATCAGAACAAGAAGAACAGGAATTAATATACTATTTACTTACACTAATATTTTTTCGTTGTTGCCTTTTTTATACAAGTTCCTGTTTTCTGTCTCTACCATTTCTCTTCAATACACAATGCAAATGTGCAGAGTTTATTTTTTGTTTCTTATTCTTAGCTTCTCATGAAAAACCCAAAGATTTCATAATTCTTAGTTTTACTTTCTTCATAATACTGCCATTTTTACTAACAACTGTTGTTGTTCCATGTACAGAACTTTTACCAAATTTTAACTTTTTAGTTTTACATACACATTACAAATAATGTTATGCGACATCTACAAAAAGTGAAGCACCAAGAAGAAATGGTCAGATGTCAACATAACTATGTAAAAAGACACCCCCTGGTGGCTATGTACGTGGGTTGACTGAAAAGTAATGCCTCCCCCTTTGTAATTCTTCAACAGTTGGCAGCATTGGTCAATGCAATTTAAGTAACGTGCAGTCACTGAATTCTTGACAGCAGAAGGTGTTACCCAAAGGAGATTCATCAGAGAACGAAAGCAGCTTATGGTGAATTTGGTGCTGTAAGTACTGTGCATCACTGGGCAAGTAAGTTGTAAGATGTTGAGGTGGGAACATCTGACCTGGGTGACAAACAAAGAGTTGGACGTCCTGTGACAGCTAGCACCGAGCTTCACAAGCAAAATGTTGACAGATTTATTCAGGACAATCGTTGTATCACTCAAAGAGAAACTGCAAGCACAACTGGCCTTTCACAAGAAATTGAGAGTCACATTTTTGCTTCGTTTGGCTATCAGAAGATCTGTGCACGATGGGTACCCCGGATGCTGACTCCTGAAATGAAAGTGCACAGACTTGAAATTTGCCAGGAACTCCTCTCACGTTACAAGAATGAAGGTGACGCCTTTATCTATTCAGATGTTACAGGAGATGAAACATGGGTACACCATTATGACCCGGAGATGAAACGCCAGTCTATGGAATATCGACACACAGACTCGCCCCAGAAAAAGAAATCCAATACGCAGCCCTCAGCTGGAAAAATCATGGCCACAGCATTCTGGGATGCAGATGGTGTTATCCATGTTGATTTCCTTGATCGAGGAACAACAATAAATTCAGAGTGTTACATCACAACACTGTGAACTCTGAAACAATGCCTAACAAGGGTCTGAGAGGGAAAATGTTTCCCTGCAGCATGACAATGCCAAACCACACACTTCACCTGCCACCACAGCGGAACTTCAGAGACTGAATCTCACCACCATATGGCATCCTCCGTACAGTCCAGATTTAGTACCATCTGACTTCCATCTGTTCCTGATAATGAAAGACGATCTGCAGGGACATCATTATGCTTCTGATGAAGATGTTGAGAGAACTGTGAGGCTGTGGTTGCATTAAAAGAGTGTTGACTTCTTCTGTGATGGCTTCAGAAAACTTTTAATCATTGTTGGCAGAGATGTATCCTATTGGATAGTGACTACATGGAAAAGAGAATACTGATAATTAAAGACCACATTCTAAGGACTATTTCCATATTTGATTTATTAAAATATTCCCATCGAAACCCCATTAACGAAGGTGGAGGCATTACTTTTCATTTAACCCTCGTAAATCATTATAGTTGCATCATTTCTTTGTGATGGGTAGAGTGGCCACCAGAGTGCATTATTGTTGTTCATGTTTAGTGTTGCTATCAGGCCTGCTAGGGTATACAAAAGGCGTCAACAGCATCAGGCGTTGAGTGATCACTGTGAAGGAGACAAAGGTGCCATGTTCTCACATGAGATAGTGTTATCAGCACCAGACTCAATTTCAAAGGGGCCTCATTGCAAGTCTCCAGTTGGTCGCTGATTGAACTGTGCAATATTCGGCTTTGTGGGGTGTGACAGCTGCTCGATGCTGGCCTCCATGGAATGCAAGGTCGAGCATACTTGTCATCAAGGTTCTGATTCACCACGTATGACTAATTACTAGCAAGGATAACTCCCATCTGCACAGTTCAGAGAAGCTGGTGGTGGAGGGAAGGATCGGGATGGCTTGGGTAGTGAAGCAGCCATTGAAATCAAGGGTATTACGTTCAGCTGCATGTTGTGCCACTGCCCATCCTGTCTGTCCTATCACCTCCTCCCCACTCTCATCTCCTACCCTGTTTATTTGCAGCCCTCTGCCAATGCATCCACTCGCTGTCCCTGCTCCTCTCTTTTATGATCCTTTTTTCCCCACCTACCTGCCCCACAACCTTCCGATGATGTGCCTGTTGGCAGTCTAGTCCCTGCATATGCCATCAGACAGTGTTCGTCTCTCTCCCCATCTGTACACTACTATCTCTTCCCCTTCCCCTCCCTCATCCCTTCAAGACTGCTGCTCGCAACCTACGTGATGCTGCATTCCGGTCTGAGATGACGGAGTTGGCGGTCGGGTGTGTGTGAGGTATGCTTGCCTGTGTGAATGTGGTGGTGGTAGTGGTGGTGGTGGTGGTGGTGGTGTTTATATGTGAGTGTCTTTTAATTGTTCCTGTCTGCAACCTGACATGTCTTCTTTGGGGTAAGTAGCAATCTGTCTTTTCCTACATTGTTGATGTTCTTACATGAAATTTCCATTTTTCAGTCACTAACAAGGATCACCAGACTGTGTGCCAAGCACATCATAACCCCATCACATCTGCATCTGCTATCTGAGAACAAGTAATGGGCTCCCTGCAACATTCTGTGTCATCCCATACCATTCAGTGGAGACTAGTAGCAGCTGAACTAAGGAATTACTGTCACGTGCATGGGTTTCCATTTATGCCACAACAAATATAGCTGCATTGGAGTGACAAGGAAGCATGGACTGCTGATAAATGGTGTCGCATTGCATTCAGCAATGTTTTGCGGTTCTGTACTACCCTGGATGACCACTGTTGTTGAGTATGTAAGCAACCTGAGAGAGACCCCACCCTTCCAATGTTTTGGAGAGACACGGCGGCATTACTTACAGTGTCATGGTATGGGGAGCCATCAGGTATGACTTCAGGTCATGGCTGGGAGTGATTTAAAGAATGGCAATGTCCTTATGTGTTACTCTCATAGGACAGTATCGTGGAGCCATTTTTCAACAAGACAATGGATGTCCACACATGGCACGTGTCTCTGTGAACTGACTGTGTGATGCTGACATATTCATGTGACCAGCAAGGTCCCAGACTCGGCCCTGATAGAAAATGTGTGGGGCCAGTTCATATGGCAACTCTGTCCCAGTGCCAGTACCAGGATCTAGAGTATCAAGGATTATTTATAACAGTTGTTGGCCAGCTTACCTCAGGAGAGAATACAATGGTTTTATGACACCCTTCACAATCAAATCAGAGCTTGGATACAGGCCAGCATATGTACAATGTCATATTGGTAAGTGGGCTCACAGTATCAAGTTCTTCAGCAATTTGACTAAGTTTTGTAATCACTGAAATAACATCACACAGCTCATGAAATTTCACCTTGTGTCCTTCTCCCCTTCTGGGTGCTTCACTTTTGCAGTCAAACAGTGTCTCTCTTGTGACAAAATGGACAGATGCACAAGTAATGAATGCAATGAATAACACAGAAAATAGCTCTTTTTTATAATTAATGTTCTCAGGAGAAAATGCACAATTCATTCTGATAGCTCTTCTTACCATTTACTACAAGACAGAAAGATCCTCCAGAAGCAATATCCAATACTTTGCCCACACCAGCAAGCTTGATGTGTCTCGGTGCATTCAGTTGTTGCAAGTCAGTTGGCAACGGAAGCTGTCCATATTCATTGTTTCCCCAACCAAAAACTTCACCCTTAGCTAAAAAAGCAAAAACATAAATAATAACGAAACATGTAAAGCATAAATAGGTTACTTATTACATAGCTGAGACAAAATTAAAACATATTTTAATAGAATATTACAGCCAAATTCATATTTTGTACAGTATGGAATAGACTATGACTCTGATTTTGAATGATAATTTTAGGACAGTATCAGAATTAATGTTTCAGTACAGAAATACAGATTAAAACTGATTCAAGAAGTCACACAGGAAGCCTTGGAAATTAAAAGCATATGAAGTGACATATACACTACAGTCAGATAATGGTGTTTAATCTTGAAATAGGTAATACTGTTAACTAATTCATCTTCTTTATTCACTGTGATTTTTAATGTTGAATCATTAAAACAGCTTTATGTTATCCATTACATTGAAAACTGTTCATTACAAGGCAATTCACATAAATATATTTATCTAGAGCATGCCCACAAATGATGTGTACTATATATAACTATATAAGATTATAACAACCAGTTTTCAAACTCTGATAATATACCTCATAAAGTTTGTTATTTTTACTTTCCATGTGCCAAGATCTGGCAAACAAAGTGGAATGTGATATGTCCAGTTCCATGGAGATATCCACTACAGAGACAGGCAGTCACAATAACACTGTGATACATTTTCACTACAGTGGATAGCTGTTAATGGTTAGTTCTCTGGCACTTTCAGTCAGTCATGAGATTACAAATGCATGCATGGCACAACACCAGTAGGGAGTGCCCATTCCAGCGGACTGCAGTCTTAGGTCTGACTGAAAACCCCAAAGAAGAGACCATTAACAGCTACCCACAGTAGTGGATGCTACGCGCCAAGTTTATTTCTTGAACACAACTTTAATAAAGTCTTCAATGCATTATGTAAGTAAAGTATCTTCAAGTGTGAAATTAAACAAAGTTCTTCCCAAGTGAAAAACAAACAATAGTTTTCCAACAGCAAACAAAATTAAAGTTCTTTAATCAAAAAAATGATTAAATTCCTCAACACATGAAAATAATCAGTTGATAAGAGAGACTACAACACTCTTTAAAGGTGAGCAGTATCTTGAAGTCAGAATAAAGTTAGGAATCAATATAAAACAAGTTTCTTAAATCTTAGGTTTGAAAATAAATTAGGTCCGCACTCTACCTTAAATCACAGAAAAAACACTTTCAAAATATCTTACAGTCATTCTTCACAGGAGAAGTAGCAATGATCAAACAGCATAGAAAATTTCTACGTCCAGCAAGGACATAATCACAAAGCAAATTCTTGGCATATCTAGAAGGTGAATTAAAAACTGGAGAAATTATACCAAGTCCTAGGCAGTACTTTGCCACTGGAGGAGTGGGTGTGCTGTCATGGAAGATAGTGGCAGACTCCATAGGGAGATATTGCTGGAGTCTTCTTGCAGGTTGCCTGCAGTGATGGAACTGGCTTGCTGTGCTTGTTGGTGATCTAAATAGCTGCTTCGTGGTAGGATAAAAGTGGACCTATTTTTGACATGTGATATTGCGGATGCAGGAAATAGTGTGGTACATCAGCAACTTGTACTGCCGATGTGGATGCTGCTCGGTGCCCTGGCCAGAACACTGTCATCACCAGCTACTGGTCTGGCCATGGAGTTCCGGAACTCAGATTTCACCTGGCATCTGTTCCATAGGAGTGAATCTCGCAGTAACCCAAACTACTTAAATGTTGTGTGTGTTGCACCAGTGTCTGGTATTTGGGCACCACAGCAGATGCCACAGAAAATATCTCAGGCTGTACCCTAGATCATACAGACAAAAGTGTGGCACCCATGTGCATCAAAACTGTTGGATGCAGTATGAAAGAAAGCCACTGTTCTGATTACCTATCATTTATGGAAGCAGGTGTTGCTCACCACAAACATGGGGTGGGTTGCCTGTCTGTTTCAGACATCAACGAGGGCAGAGTACAGCAACTTCTTTTAAGGAGCCTGACAAAATCAGTGTGTAAGGCACCCACAGAGTTGGAAATGCATCGCCCAACAGTGCACAAAGTATTGCTTAAGAGGGTATGTCTTTACACCTACAGCATGAAGCTGCTCTGGTCACTAAAACTGATGTATGGATCTCAGTGCTAAGAGTTGGCTGTGGATGTGCCAGCAAAGAGTAATGCTAACAATGGGATTAGGAAAATATTTGTTTCTTTGATGAGTTAAGTTTTGATGTACTCAACAAATTGAGCTTCCATAACATTCATACACTCCTGGAAATTGAAATAAGAACACCGTGAATTCATTGTCCCAGGAAGGGGAAACTTTATTGACACATTCCTGGGGTCAGATACATCACATGATCACACTGACAGAACCACAGGCACATAGACACAGGCAACAGAGCATGCACAATGTCGGCACTAGTACAGTGTATATCCACCTTTCGCAGCAATGCAGGCTGCTATTCTCCCATGGAAACGATCGTAGAGATGCTAGATGTAGTCCTGTGGAACGGCTTGCCATGCCATTTCCACCTGGCGCCTCAGTTGGACCAGCGTTCGTGCTGGACGTGCAGACCGCGTGAGACGACGCTTCATCCAGTCCCAAACATGCTCAATGGGGGACAGATCCGGAGATCTTGCTGGCCAGGGTAGTTGACTTACACCTTCTAGAGCACGTTGGGTGGCACGGGATACATGCGGACGTGCATTGTCCTGTTGGAACAGCAAGTTCCCTTGCCGGTCTAGGAATGGTAGAACGATGGGTTCGATGACGGTTTGGATGTACCGTGCACTATTCAGTGTCCCCTTGACGATCACCAGTGGTGTACGGCCAGTGTAGGAGATCGCTCCCCACACCATGATGCCGGGTGTTGGCCCTGTGTGCCTCGGTCGTATGCAGTCCTGATTGTGGCGCTCACCTGCACGGCACCAAACACGCATACGACCATCATTGGCACCAAGGCAGAAGCGACTCTCATCGCTGAAGACGACACGTCTCCATTCGTCCCTCCATTCACGCCTGTCGCGACACCACTGGCGGTGGGCTGCACGATGTTGGGGCGTGAGCGGAAGACGGCCTAACGGTGTGCGGGACCGTAGCCCAGCTTCATGGGGCCGGTTGCGAATGGTCCTCGCCGATACCCCAGGAGCAACAGTGTCCCTAATTTGCTGGGAAGTGGCGGTGCGGTCCCCTACGGCACTGCGTAGGATCCTACGGTCTTGGCGTGCATCCGTGCATCGCTGCAGTCCGGTACCAGGTCGACGGGCACGTGCACCTTCCGCCGACCACTGGCGACAACATCGATGTACTGTGGAGACCTCACGCCCCACGTGTTGAGCAATTCGGCGGTACGTCCACCCGGCCTCCCGCATGCCCACTATACGCCCTCGCTCAAAGTCCGTCAACTGCACATACGGTTCACGTCCATGCTGTCGCAGCATGCTACCAGTGTTAAAGACTGCGATGGAGCTCCGTATGCCACGGCAAACTGGCTGACACTGACGGCGGCGGTGCACAAATGCTGCGCAGCTAGCGCCATTCGACGGCCAACACCGCGGTTCCTGGTGTGTCCGCTGTGCCGTGCGTGTGATCATTGCTTGTACAGCCCTCTTGCAGTGTCCGGAGCAAGTATGGTGGGTCTGACACACCGGTGTCAATGTGTTCTTTTTTCCATTTCCAGGAGTGTATATGGAGAGCAGAGGGCCTCATACTACGCGTGAAATGGAAAACAATAGTCCCAGGTCAATGTGTAGTCCAGGCTCATGCATAAATTAATTGGATCTGTGGTCATTTCTTTTCCATCAAGTCTACAGACAACAGTGATTTTTACTTGGATATGTTACAAGAGTCAGCTGTGCCACAACTGGGACACCCACAACTTGACATCATATTCCAGCAGGATGGGGTAACACTTCACTGGTCCCTACACTTCCATCAAATTATGGATTAAAAGTTTCCATAAGTAGACTGGATGAAATGGTATGATTTGGTGGTCATCGGGACCACCTGAACTCATTCCACTAGACTTTTTCCAACAGTCATTTTAAGGGATTGGGTGAAGTGAACAACAGTTATTGACCTACAGTACATCAAGACACACATTCACAATGTATCACCATGGAGACCTTGGAGCATATACAGATACAAATAAGCATGCAAACATTGACGTGTTTGAATGAGGAAGCAAAACTTTATGAGCTATCTTGTCACATGATGAAAGTTAGTTGTTATTATCTAATACAGTTTTAAAGCTGTTAAAATCTAAACTTGTAAGGATAATTTATGGACACAGAATTTCACTTTCAGTTGTAAAATAACTTTATTTAAACTGTGACCCATGCCTTCCAGTACCCACAGATCTATTTTCAGGTCCATTGGCTCTTACAGCTTCTGCATATCTCTTTGAAGTGATTTACTGCTTCTGGTCTTAACAAAAAAAGTTGTTATATATAATACGTCAAAGAAAACGGAAGAAGATAGATCCTCAGCAATGTAGCACAGTTTAATTTCAATAAACTTATTTTGTTACTGGAGGCACAATTTACATTTACATTCATTTCAAAAAAAGGTTCAATCAAACAAACAATAAAAGTAGAGCACAAACTAAGCTGTTAGATGCATCTGTGCCTTAATGACTTGAAGTCAATAAGTTGTGTCTAATAAATTGCCACTTTTCCTATCACTTATTGTTTTGTTGTAACTGGAATAAATAAAGTCGCTATAAAATACCTACCATTAAGTGCCAACACACAATCAGCTGCACACGAAACTTTTATGATATTCTCTCCTTCAACATCACCTTTCAACTTTGTAGGTGTATAAACTGTGTCATAAGTGCCTAATCCAGTTTGGCCATCAGCTCCCCAACCACATGCATACAGATCTCCATTTTTAGTGACAAAGATACTAGAACAAGAAATGTTTCAGATGTTTTAACTGCTATTTGATTTAACAAAAAACGTACATACACCAAATAAGAGTAAATCATGACATAACAGAGCATTTTACAATAGAGGGTGCCATGTGGCCATACAGTATTACTTGATACAAAACATCTGGTGCAAACATATTATAAATGCAGATGCTATACACTTACTTACAGTCATTCTTGCACAATATAATAATAATAATAATAATAATAATAATAATAATAATAATAATAATAATAATACTTACACGATCACAATACCACAAATATAGAATACATCACATACATTCAGCAACAGAAAGGTTCACACTAAGCAGAAAGGAAGGAGGAAGGGGATTTATCGATATAAAAAACCTACATTATAGACAGGTGGACAATTTAAGAAAATTCTTTCTAGAACGAGGAGAAACTAGCAAAATACACAAAGCAATCACTCATATAAATACATTGGCTACACCACTGCAATTTCATAACCACTTCTACAACCCTTTAGATCACATAACATCAACAGATACGAAGAAAGTAAATTGGAAAAAGAAAACACTACATGGCAAGCACCCGTATCATCTAACACAGCCACA
Organism: Schistocerca piceifrons; assembly: GCF_021461385.2. Lineage (NCBI taxonomy): Eukaryota > Metazoa > Arthropoda > Insecta > Orthoptera > Acrididae > Schistocerca > Schistocerca piceifrons. Next base: position 1,018,261,517 of record NC_060138.1, on the reverse strand, counting down.
CATCGCTCAAGACGCATCCAAACACGGCTAAGAAAAGGCAAAATACAGTGAGACGGAAGGATTCATGATTGCAATACAGGATCAAACAATAAACACCAGATATTACAGCAAGCATATTATTAAAGATCCCAATACCACAACAGATAAATGCAGACTTTGCAAACAACAAATAGAAACAGTAGATCACATCACAAGCAGATGTACAATACTAGCAAATACAGAATACCCCAGAAGACATGACAATGTGGCAAAAATAACACATCAACAGCTTGCCTTACAACATAAACTTATAAAACAACACGTTCCCACATACAAGTATGCACCACAAAATGTACTGGAGAATGATGAATACAAACTATACTGGAACAGAACCATTATAACAGATAAAACAACACCACATAACAAACCTGACATCATACTCACCAATAAAAAGAAGAAATTAACACAACTAATCGAAATATCCATACCCAATACAACAAATATACAAAAGAAAACAGGAGAAAAAATTGAAAAATACATCCAACTGGCTGAGGAAGTCAAGGACATGTGGCATCAGGATAAAGTTGACATTATACCAATTACACTATCAACTACAGGAGTCATACCACACAATATCCACCAGTACATCAATGCAATACAGCTACATCCAAACTTATATATACAACTACAGAAATCCGTAATTATTGATACATGTTCAATTACCCGAAAGTTCCTAAATGCAATATAACATATACCGTACAGTTAAAAGGAAGTCATGCTTGATCAAGGTCCGCGTCACTTTCAATTTTTAACCAGACTTAACGTCTGAGAAAGTAAAGAAGTAATAATAATCCCCGTGGAGGCCCGGGAAAAGAATAAGCCTCCAGTATGTTCTGCCACTCGTAAAAGGCAATGAAAAGAACAAACCACTAATAGGGCTAACCCCCCTTTTAGTGTGATTAGTTGGTTCAGGACAGAACTAAAGAAGCCTCGGACAAGTGCCATCATGGTCGGGGACAACGCTTGAACCCTATGCCCGCCCACAATGGTAACGACACTGCTAGCCAACTGGAAAATGATTTAAATCCAAATAGAGGTGTTTTGCAGGATATGCTTCCTGCAACCACCCTAGAAGGAAAACAAAGACAGAGGATGAGATGGTCAGATGAAGTTAATCGACACCTCATGTTCTGTTATTACCAATCAACAAACCTAGGAACCAACACAACTGGATACAGATCACAAGTATACACAACATTTATTACCAGATACCCAGAATTAAAATTGTTAACAGAACAACGACTAGCTGATCACATCCATGTAATAATAAAAAATAACAGGATACCCCAGTCAGAATTAGAAAACATCAAACAACAAGTACAACAAATACTGGAACAAAATAATGTGCAATCAGAAGAAGAAGCAGAAAATACAGTAATGGACTCAAACATCCCAGAGCAAACAAACAAAGAACAACACGCATCAATTAAACAATCAGAGGGAAACGAAATCTTAAGACAGCCACCAGAACAAGCACAAATAGAACACGAAGTGACACACATGTTAGATATAGAAGAAAAATTTCAGCTGACATATATAGAATACAAAGACACAAATACAGACATTAGACCATTCTTGCATAGACCACCAAATAACCCACAAGTCGAAACAACAATAAAAACTATCAACACAATCATACACAACAAAATAAATGAAAACACAACTATGGAAGAGTTACAACTACTGGTTTATATAGGAGCACTCACTACACTAAATATACACACTAGGCAGAGATCAGAACCAACCAACACACAGAAGAAACCCACAAAACCAGCATGGCAACAAAGGCTACAGATCAGAATAGAAGAACTGAGAAAAGACATCGGACAGCTAACACAATTTATAAGAAATGAAATGTCAGAAAAAAAACCGAAAAATGTTAGGTAAAATCTCATAACAAGAAGCGATAGAGCAATTAGATGAAAAGAAGCAGAAATTACAAGCATTGGCCAAACGACTTAGAAGATACAAAAAAAGTGAAAATAGAAGGAAACAAAACCAAACATTCAACACAAACCAAAAGAAATTTTACCAGACAATAGATAACACACACATTAAAATAGACAATCCACCAAACATAACAGACATGGAATACTTCTGGAGCAACATATCGTCAAACCCGGTACAACATAATAGACATGTACGGTGGATACAAGCAGAAACAGACACTTACAAGATGATACCACAAATGCCTGAAATGATAATTTTGCAACATGAAGTCATCCAAGCAACTAATTCTATGCACAACTGGAAAGCCCCTGGAAAAGATAAAATAGCAAATTTCTGGCTAAAGAAGTTCACCTTAACACATTCACATCTAACTAAATTATTTAACAGTTACAATGCAGACCCATACACAGTCCCTGATACACTTACAAAAGGAATAACTTATCTGAAACCTAAAGATCAAGCACACACAGCAAACCCAGCTAAATATCACCCCATAACATACCTACCAACAATATACAAAATATTAACTTCAGTCATTACACAGAAATTAATGACACATACAACACAAAACAAAATTATAAATGAAGAACAAAAAGGCTGTTGCAAAGGAGCACGAGGATGTAAAGAGCAACTGATAATAGATGCAGAGGTGACATATCAAGCTAAAACTAAACAAAGGTCGCTACACTACACATACATTGATTACCAAAAAGCTTTTGATAGTGTACCCCACTCATGGTTACTACAGATATTGGAAATATACAAAGTAGATCCTAAATTGATACAGTTCCTAAACATAGTAATGAAAAACTGGAAAACCACACTTAATACCAAACAAATTCAAATAACATCACATCACAGCCAACACAGATTAAGCGTGGAATATACCAAGGAGACTCATTAAGTCCTTTCTGGTTCTGCCTTGCTCTGAACCCACTATCCAACATTCTAAATAATACAAATTATGGATACAATATTACTGGAACATACCCACACAAAATCACACATTTGCTATACATGGATGATCTAAAACTACTGGCAGCAACAAATCAACAACTCAACCAATTACTAAAGATAACAGAACTATTCAGCAATGATATAAATATGGCTTTTGGAACAGACAAATGTACGAAAAATAGCATAGTCAAGGGAAAACACACTAAACAAGAAGATTACATACTGGATAACCACAGCGACTGCATAGAAGCGATGGAAAAAACAGATGCCTATAAATATCTAGGATACAGACAAAAAATAGGACTAGATAATACAAATATTAAAGAAGAACTAAAAGAAAAATATAGACAAAGACTGACAAAAATACTGAAAACAGAATTGACAGCAAGAAACAAGACAAAAGCTATAAATACTTATGCTATACCAATATTGACCTACTCATTTGGAGTAGTGAAATGGAGTAACACAGACCTAGAAGCACTCAATACACTTACACGATCACAATGCCACAAATATAGAATACATCACATACATTCAGCAACAGAAAGATTCACATTAAGCAGAAAGGAAGGAGGAAGGGGATTTATCGATATAAAAAACCTACATTATAGACAGGTGGACAATTTAAGAAAATTCTTTCTAGAACGAGGAGAAACTAGCAAAATACACAAAGCAATCACTCATATAAATACATCGGCTACACCACTGCAATTTCATAACCACTTCTACAACCCTTTAGATCACATAACATCAACAGATACGAAGAAAGTAAATTGGAAAAAGAAAACACTACATGGCAAGCACCCGTATCATCTAACACAGCCACACATCAATCAAGATGCATCCAACACATGGCTAAGAAAAGGTAATATACAGTGAGACGGAAGGATTCATGATTGCAATACAGGATCAAACAATAAACACCAGATATTACAGCAAGCATATTATTAAAGATCCCAATACCACAACAGATAAATGCAGACTTTGCAAACAACAAATAGAAACAGTAGATCACATCACAAGCAGATGTACAATACTAGCAAATACAGAATACCCCAGAAGACATGACAATGTAGCAAAAATAATACATCAACAGCTTGCCTTACAACATAAACTTATAAAACAACACGTTCCCACATACAAGTATGCACCGCAAAATGTACTGGAGAATGATGAATACAAATTATACTGGAACAGAACCATTATAACAGATAAAACAACACCACATAACAAACCTGACATCATACTCACCAACAAAAAGAAGAAATTAACACAACTAATCGAAATATCCATACCCAATACAACAAATATACAAAAGAAAACGGGAGAAAAAATTGAAAAATACATCCAATTGGCTGAGGAAGTCAAGGACATGTGGCACCAGGATAAAGTTGACATTATACCAATTATAATATCAACTACAGGAGTCATACCACACAATATCCACCAGTACATCAATGCAATACAGCTACATCCAAACTTATACATAAAACTACAGAAATCCGTAATTATTGATACATGTTCATTTACCCGAAAGTTCCTAAATGCAATATAACATATACCGTACAGTTAAAAGGAAGTCACGCTTGATCAAGGTCCGCGTCACTTTCCATTTTTGACCAGACATAACGTCTGAGAAAAGAAAGAGTAATAATAATAATAATATCACAATCATGCCACGGGCACAGCTAAAATCTGCTTCTCCACAGTGTTCTGTTTCTTGCTCTCCTCTACCAGTCAGCCTGTATGCTGATATTCAGTTGCTTAAAAAGTCGATCCCTCCCTTGTTTTCTTGGCTTTCCTCAAGGACTTTGCCAGTTAGATATAAAATTGACAATGTAGAAAAAGGCAAATGGCTGCTTACCATAAAAAGACATGTTAAATTGCAGACTGACACAATTAAAAGTAACTTACATAAAGCTTTCATCCACAGCCTTCATCAGCAAAAAAGAAACACACACTATTCACACACACAAGCAAGCACAACTTATCCACACATGACCACCAACTGCAGAATCTCACGCCGGAATGCAGCTATCACACAGAATGCAAGCAGCAATATTAGACTGCTGATGAAGGCAGTGGCCAAAAGCTTTATGTAAGTGTCTTTTAATTTTACCTGTCTGCAACTTAACTTGTCTCCTTTGCATTAAGTAGCAAACTGTCTTTCCCTATATTGTTGATATTCCTACCTGGAGTTTCCGATGTTTGAGAAATAAAACTGTGCTGTTTTATAGATGGACAAGACCTGTCCAAACTTGACATTATAATCTCATCATGCATATAATATTTGGGTTGTTGTAAAGTTCATTCAACTCATTACAGAATAGGATCCAGGATTTCCCACAAGCAATTTAGATGACTGTGACTCCTCTTGCAACTACAGTTTCTGCCCCTATGCAACAACCATTTCTTTCTAACTGTAAACTGTTTTATAGTTATTCTCATGCTGGACCAATTATTGTAAATCATATCTCCTTCCTTTTATTTTTTCTTCCCCCCCCCCCCCCTCCCCCCAACAGTTCTGGACAGCAGTATGAAGGTTTTTTCAACTGCAGCCCAACACAGCTTCCAGCTCTTTGTAGACAGCACTCACATATCTTACATCTGTACATAACAAACACAGTTCCTAGGTATATTAGCTAAATCATACTGGAAGAGACAAATTGCTACTTGCCATAAAAAAGACATGTCAAGTTGCAGACAGGTGCAATTAAAAGACACTTACATATAGCTTTCAGCCACAGCCTTTATCAGTAAGAGAGATATTCCATTCACACACAAGCAAGCACACCTCAGGTGCACACAACCGCCAACTCCGGCATCTCTGGCCAGAATGCAACATCACATGGGATGCAAGCAGCAATTTGGAGGGGACGGGGAAGGGGAAAGGATGGTGTAGACAAATGCTGTCTGGTGGACTGGTGGAGGGTGTAGTGACAAGAATGTCAACAGGCATAGCATTGGCAGGTTGTGGGACAGGGAGGTGGGGAAAAAAAAGCAAAAAAGGAGAGGAGTGGGGAAAGATGAGCAGATGCATTGGCAGAGTGCTGCAAATAAACAGGGTGGGAGATGAGACTGTGGAAAGAGGGGGTGGAAACTGTTGGGTGGAGGGTGTGGGGATAGTACGTTACTGTAGGTTGAGGCTGGGATAATTATGGGAGCAGAGAATGTGTTTTAAGGATACGTCTCATCTGCACAGTTCATAAAAGTTGGTGGTTGAGGGAAGGTTCAGATGGCTTGGATAGTGAAGCAGCCACTGAAATCAAATGTGTTGTGTTGAGATGCATGTTGTGCCACAGGATGGTCTAATTTGCTCTAGGCCAAAGTAAGACTAGTAAATGACATGGCTGCTCTCACAGGTGGCCTGAGCCCTGATGAGATAGAATAAACCTGTTAAACCTGTGACAGGACTGGAATAGGAAGTGCTCGATAGGTGATTGGGCAGATTTTGCACTTGGGTCATCCACATGGATAAGATGCTTGTGACAAGGGGTTGGGATTGGGAGGGAGTGGCACAGGAATGCACTAGGACGTTATGAAGGTTGAGTGGGGGATGGAATACTACTTCAGGAGGGGTGGGAAGTATCTCAGGTAGGATGTCCCTCATTTCAGGGCATGATGATAGGTAATCAAAGCCCTGGTGAAGGACGTGGTTCAGTTATTCTAGTTCAGGGTGGTACTGGGTGATGAAGAGGACACTTCGTTGTGGCTGGTTCTTGGGGGTGGTGGGAGGATTGGGGATACAAGGGGAAAGGCACAGGAGATCTGTTTGCAGATTAGGTCTGGTGAATAGAGCCTTTCTGTGAAGGCCTTGGTGAGACCGTCAGCAGACTGAGATACACCGTCTGTGGGTGGCCATACAGTATGGGAAGGATTTTCTTGTGTGAAGGGGATGACAGCTATCAAAATGCAGATACTGTTGGTGGTTGATGGGTTTAATGTGGACAGAAGTGCGCATGGAGCCATCAGAGAGGAGGAGGTCAACATCTAGGAAGGTGGCCCGCTGGGTTGCAGAGGAACACATGGAGTGGATGGGAGAGGAGGCGATGAGTTTGTGAAGGAACAAAGATAAGGGTTTTGGCCCCGAGTCTAGATCATGAAGATATCATCAATGAACCTGAACCAGAGTAGGGATTTGGTGTTTTGGGAGGCTAGGAAGGTCTCCTCTAGATGGTCCATAAAAAGGCTGGCATAGGAGGGTGCCATGTGGGTGTCCATGGCTGTGCCACAGATTTGTTTATGTACCTTCCCTTCAAATGAGAAGTAGTTGTGGGTGAGGATTATGGTGTATGAGGAATGATGTAGTGGGTTTGGAGTATGAAGGTCATTGGGAAAGGTAGTGTTCAATAGCAGTAAGACCATGGGCATGTGGAATCTTGGTGTATAAGGAAGTGGTGGCAACAGTGATGAGTAGGGATCCAGGAGATAAAGGGGTGGGGATGGTGGAGAGTCAGTGAAGGAAGTGGGTGGTGTCTTTGATGTGGGAGGCTACATTATGGTCAACTGGCTGGAGATGTTGGTCAATGAGAGCCAAAATTCTTTCAGTGGCCTACAATATGGTATGACTCTGAAACAGCTGTCCACCGGGATGAATAACCATCGCCAAACTCTTGCCAAGAGCAAAGTAGACCATACTGTGGCACAACATGCAGCTGAACACAACAATGGCTGCTTCACTACCCGAACTATCTGGATTCTTCCCTTCACCACCAACTTATAGGAACTGCAAAGTTGGGAGTTACCTTTAAAACACATTCTCTGCTCCCGTAATTATTCCGGCCTTTACCTATGGTAATGTACTGTCCCCAAACCCTCCACTCAACAGTTTCCATCTCCTCTATCCCCATTCTCATCTCCCACCCTGTTTATTTGCAGCTCTCTGCCAATGCATCCGACTGTCTTTCCCTGCTTCTCTCCTTTTTTCCCCACCTCCCTGCACCACAACCTCCTGACATTGTGCCTGTTGATGATCTAGTCCCTGCGCCCTCAATTCCAGCCCGAGATGGCGGTGTTGCTGTTCTTGTATGTGTGAGGTGTGCTTCCTGTGTGTGAATGGTTTGTGTCTCTCTTTTACTGGTGAAGGCTGGGGACAAAGCTATATGTAAGTGTCTTTTAATTGTACATGTCTGCAAGTTGACGTGTCTTCTTCATGTTAAGTAGCAATCTGTATTTTTCTACATTGTTGGTATTCCTACTTGGAGTTTCTATTGTTTAAGTACCATACGTGAAAGAATAAAGACAATCTAAGGCTGTCTGGCCAAATAGTATAAAGAATCTAAAGATGTGAGATAATTATTATGGCGAAAGCTGACAGATTACCAGGATAATGTGACACTAGCACACAATTAGGCAAAGGAATTTATTAATCACTACTCAACGCAAACAGATAAACAGTTATGGTTAACCACTACTAAGAAGCACACAGTAAGGCAACTAAACATAATGCTCTATAAAAACTAAGTACAGCTACTGTTACCTGCCATGCACCAGTCTACATTACATATCTAAATTACATATCTTTCATGACAACTCTAACGAAGTATCTAACAAGTAAATGATCAGTTAATACAGTTTCAAATATAGATGAAAGAAAGAGTGCATTAGGTTTTACAAAATAGTCCTAATTCAGTTAGAGATGCAACCTTTAAGCTTGAAATGCCATTCAAATATTTACACTGCAATATTCTGCAGTAGATGTAGCCTCAGCTGTTGTTCACTTATACTATGTGATCAAAAGTATCTGGACATCCCCTAAAACATACGTTTTTCATATTAGGTGCACTGTGATGCCACCTACTGCCAGGTACTCCATATCAGTGACCACAGTAGTCATTAGACATCATAAGAGAGCAGAATGGGGCATTCCACAGAGTTCACGGACTTTGAATGTGGTCAGGTGATTGGGTGTCACTTGCGTCATATGTGAGATTTCCACACTCCTGAACATCCCTATGTCCACTGTTTCCAATGTCATAGTGAAGTGGAAACATGAAGGGACACATACCGAACAAAAGCGTACAGGCTGACCTCGGCTGTTGACTGACAGAGACCGCCGACAGTTGAAGATAGTCGTAATATATAAAAGGCAGACATCTATCCAGACCATCACACAGGAATTCCAAACTGCATCAGTATCCACTGCAAGTACTATGACAGTTAGGGGGACATGAGAAAACATGGAATTCATGGTCGAGTGGCTGCTCATAAGCCACACATCATGTCCGTATGTGCCAAACGATGCCTCGCTTAGTGCAAGGAGCATAAACATTGGATGATTGAACAGTGAAAAAACGTTGTGTGGAGTGACAAATCACGGTACATGTTGTGGCAATCCAATGGTAGGGTGTGGGTATGACGAATGCACGGTGAACGTCATCTGCCAGTGTGTCCTGTGCCAACAATAAAATTCAGAGGCGGTGGTGTTATGGTGTGGTCGTGTTTTTAATAGAAGGGGCTTGCATACCTTGTTGCTTTGCCTGACACTATCACAGCACAGGCCTACATTGATGATTTAAGCACCTTCTTGCTTCCCACTATTGAAGAGCAATTCAAGGATGGCGACTGCATCTTTCAACATGATAGAGCACCTGTTCATAATGCACGGCCTGTGGCGAAGTGGTTACTAACAAAACTAAACTCCTCCCAAACAGGCCATGAAGGCTCAATGGACCGACCATGCGGATATGAAGGGGCGTGTGGTCAGCACACCGCTCTCCCAGACGTATGCAATTTTCCTAGTCCAGAGCCGCTACTTCTCCATCAAGTAGCTCCTCAGTTTGCCTCACAAGGACTGAGTGCACCCCATTGGCAACAGCGCCCGGCAAACCGGATGGTCACCCATCCAAGTGCTAGCCCAGCCTGGCAGCTCTTAACTTTGGTGATCTGACGGGAACCGGTGTTACCATTGCGGAAAGGCCGTCGGTGGTTACTAACAATAACATCCCTGTAATGGACTGGCCTGCACAGAGTCCTGACCTGAATCCTACAGAACACCTTTGGGATGTATTGGAACAGACTTCATGCCAGGCCTCACTGACTGACATTGATACCTCTCCTCAGTGCAGCACTCCATGAAGAATGGGCTTCCATTCCCCAAGTAACCTTCCAGCACCTGATTGAACGTATGCCTGCGAGAGTGGAAGCTATCATCAATTCTAAGGGTGGGCCAAGACCATATTGAATTCCAGTATTACCAATGGAGGGCGCCACAAACTTTTAAGTCATTTTTAGCCAGGTGTCTGGATACTTTTGCTCACATAGTGTATAAATGTTTCAAGTGCCCAGTGTAGTCTATGCGAGGCCTTTTTGAAATCCATACTGCTAAATCCCCCCCCTCCCTGAACCATGGACCTTGCCATTGGTGGGGAGGCTTGCGTGCCTCAGAGATACAGATAGCCGTTCCGTAGGTGCAACCACAACGGAGGGGTATCTGTTGAGAGGCCAGACAAACGTGTGGTTCCTGAAGAGAGGCAGCAGCCTTTTCAGTAGTTGCAAGGGCAACAGTCTGGATGATTGACTGATCTGGCCTTGTAACAATAACCAAAACGGCCTTGCTGTGCTGGTACTGCGAACGGCTGAAAGCAAGGGGAAACTACGGCCGTAATTTTTCCCGAGGGCATGCAGCTTTACTGTATGATTACATGATGATGGCGTCCTCTTGGGTAAAATATTCCGGAGGTAAAATAGTCCCCCATTCGGATCTCCGGGCGGGGACTACTCAAGAGGATGTCGTTATCAGGAGAAAGAAAACTGGCGTTCTACGGATCGGAGCGTGGAATGTCAGATCCCTTAATCGGGCAGGTAGGTTAGAAAATTTAAAAAGGGAAATGGATAGGTTGAAGTTAGATATAGTGGGAATTAGTGAAGTTCGGTGGCAGGAGGAACAAGACTTCTGGTCAGGTGACTACAGGGTTATAAACACAAAATCAAATAGGGGTAATGCAGGAGTAGGTTTAATAATGAATAGGAAAATAGGAATGCGGGTAAGCTACTACAAACAGCATAGGGAACGCATTATTGTGGCCAAGATAGATACGAAGCCCACACCTACTACAGTAGTACAAGTTTATATGCCAACTAGCTCTGCAGATGATGAAGAAATTGAAGAAATGTATGATGAAATAAAAGAAATTATTCAGATTGTGAAGGGAGACGAAAATTTAATAGTCATGGGTGACTGGAATTCGAGTGTAGGAAAAGGGAGAGAAGGAAACATAGTCGGTGAATATGGATTGGGGCTAAGAAATGAAAGAGGAAGCCGCCTGGTAGAATTTTGCACAGAGCACAACATAATCATAGCTAACACTTGGTTTAAGAATCATGAAAGAAGGTTGTATACATGGAAGAACCCTGGAGATACTAAAAGGTATCAGATAGATTATATAATGGTAAGACAGAGATTTAGGAACCAGGTTTTAAATTGTAAGACATTTCCAGGGGCAGATGTGGACTCTGACCACAATCTATTGGTTATGACCTGTAGATTAAAACTGAAGAAACTGCAAAAAGGTGGGAATTTAAGGAGATGGGACCTGGATAAACTAAAAGAACCAGAGGTTGTACAGTTGTACAGAGATTTAGGGAGAGCATAAGGGAGCAATTGACAGGAATGGGGGAAATAAATACAGTAGAAGAAGAATGGGTAGCTTTGAGGGATGAAGTAGTGAAGGCAGCAGAGGATCAAGTAGGTAAAAAGACGAGGGCTAGTAGAAATCCTTGGGTAACAGAAGAAATACTGAATTTAATTGATGAAAGGAGAAAATATAAATATGCAGTAAGTGAAACAGGCAAAAAGGAATACAAACGTCTCAAAAATGAGATCGACAGGAAGTGCAAAATGGCTAAGCAGGGATGGCTAGAGGACAAATGTAAGGATGTAGAGGCCTATCTCACTAGGGGTAAGATAGATACCGCCTACAGGAAAATTAAAGAGACCTTTGGAGATAAGAGAACGACTTGTATGAATATCAAGAGCTCAGATGGAAACCCAGTTCTAAGCAAAGAAGGGAAAGCAGAAAGGTGGAAGGAGTATATAGAGGGTCTATACAAGGGCGATGTACTTGAGGACAATATTATGGAAATGGAAGAGGATGTAGATGAAGATGAAATGGGAGATATGATATTGCGTGAAGAGTTTGACAGAGCACTGAAAGACCTGAGTCGAAACAAGGCCCCCGGAGTGGACAATATTCCATTGGAACTACTGACGGCCGTGGGAGAGCCAGTCCTGACAAAACTCTACCATCTGGTGAGCAAGATGTATGAAACAGGCGAAATACCCTCAGACTTCAAGAAGAATATAATAATTCCAATCCAAAAGAAAGCAGGTGTTGACAGATGTGAAAATTACCGAACTATCAGCTTAATAAGTCACAGCTGCAAAATACTAACACGAATTCTTTACAGACGAATGGAAAAACTAGTAGAAGCCAACCTCGGGGAAGATCAGTTTGGATTCCGTAGAAACACTGGAACACGTGAGGCAATACTGACCTTACGACTTATCTTAGAAGAAAGATTAAGGAAAGGCAAACCTACGTTTCTAGCATTTGTAGACTTAGAGAAAGCTTTTGACGATGTTGACTGGAATACTCTCTTTCAAATTCTAAAGGTGGCAGGGGTAAAATACAGGGAGCGAAAGGCTATTTACAATTTGTACAGAAACCAGATGGCAGTTATAAGAGTCGAGGGACATGAAAGGGAAGCAGTGGTTGGGAAGGGAGTAAGACAGGGTTGTAGCCTCTCCCCGATGTTGTTCAACCTGTATATTGAGAAAGCAGTAAAGGAAACAAAAGAAAAATCCGGAGTAGGTATTATAATTCATGGAGAAGAAATAAAAACTTTGAGGTTCGCCGATGACATTGTAATTCTGTCAGAGACAGCAAAGGACTTGGAAGAGCAGTTGAATGGAATGGACAGTGTCTTGAAAGGAGGATATAAGATGAACATCAACAAAAGCAAAACAAGGATAATGGAATGTAGTCTAATTAAGTCGGGTGATGCTGAGGGAATTAGATTAGGAAATGAGGCACTTAAAGTAGTAAAGGAGTTTTCCTATTTGGGGAGCAAAATAACTGATGATGGTCGAAGTAGAGAGGATGTAAAATGTAGGCTGGCAATGGCAAGGAAAGCGTTTCTGAAGAAGAGAAATTTTTTAACATCCAGTATTGATTTAAGTGTCAGGAAGTCATTTCTCAAAGTATTCGTATGGAGTGTAGCCATGTATGGAAGTGAAACATGGACGATAAATAGTTTGGACAAGAAGAGAATAGAAGCTTTTGAAATGTGGTGCTACAGAAGAATGCTGAAGATTAGATGGGTAGATCACATAACTAATGAGGAAGTATTGAATAGGATTGGGGAGAAGAGAAGTTTGTGGCACAACTTGACCAGAAGAAGGGATCGGTTGGTAGGACATGTTCTGAGGCATCAAGGGATCACCAATTTAGTATTGGAGGGCAGCATGGAGGGTAAAAATCGTAGAGGGAGACCAAGAGATGAATACACTAAGCAGATTCAGAAGGATGTAGGTTGCAGTAGGTACTGGGAGATGAAAAAGCTTGCACAGGATAGAGTAGCATGGAGAGCTGCATCAAACCAGTCTCAGGACTGAAGACCACAACAACAACAAACTGCTAAATCACCCAATGTCTTCAGCTTTTCTTTACTTCCATATCAGAAAAATAAATTTACATAATTGCCTCCCCACAGAGCAAACTAATGCGTATATAATAGGAAAATGAAACAGTTTGGGATCAGGATTATCTTTTGGTGTCCCGTATTCATAAACACGTACTATCTTTTTCCAGTCTGAAATGGTATGTCAGGAAGCGTATTATTCCTTTTTTTGATAAAAGTATATTGTTTTTAATCTCTCTCCTACATATTGAGATACACCTCAGAGATGCTTTTTATGCAGAGCGTCACTTCTTATAGCTGTTGACAGATCTAAAATTATATTGCTTATTCCAGAGTCATTAAATGCATGAGTAGGTTGTTGGCATAAGCTATTTATTGTTCCAGAGCTGAATCATCTTGCTGTAAGGATATCAGCAATGGTTCCATTTTTAAATCTCAAAAGGGCCTACATACTGATCCCAAGCAGTTTTATAATTAATGCATCAGATAACGGCAGATTCACCTTTGTGTGCTTCCGGTAATCTTCCAGAAAATAAAGGAGCACTTGTGGACACTGTACTCCTCAAAAGAGAGAGAACAGTAAAGGCCACCAGAAACTGCCAAAGGTCCCAAAAATATCAGTTACATATTTTTCTTCCACTGATTTACATCATCTATGTGAAATGTCACTTGTTCTTTCTTTACAATATATGATGACATGTGAGCCAGTGCAATGAAATTTTTTAATAATTTGCTCATTACATCTATTAAACAAATTGGACAGTACGATTAATGAAACATGATCCTTTCCTGGTTTCTTCGATAATATTTCCACTCCTGGACATTTTAAAATACTGGAAAATCTGTCTTGCATAAAAAATTCATAGAGAAGCCAATTTTACACAGGTTTTAATTTGAGTGATAATCTCTGTATAATTCGACAGAAATCTTGTCTGGACTGAGGACTTCCACTCCAAAGATAGTGTATAACATCTGCTAATTCTTCCACCAAAATGATGTAAACTCTTAAGCCATTCTCATATTAATCAATTAAGCTCTTTGCTGTGTGAGTTCGCACCTCAGGGTCCACGCAGATGGGGAGAAGCATATATATAACAATAGCTCAACTGTGTCTTCAGAGGTTCAGTTATTGTCCACCCATCCCCAACAGCAGAAAGAACTGTAGGTGATTTCATATTTTCTCTGACAACTTTTTGACAACCCAAATGTTTATATTTAGTTGATCCATTACCCAATCTGACAGCTAGTTAATACCATCCCCCAATCAGGTTTTGGTGTAGTAATACACCCTGCAGGCTGTGGCTCGAGCTCCCCCTGCAGGAAGTAGTGCTTGGAATGTCTGTTTTCATTATCTTATATGTAAATAGCCGGTGTTTACCATGGTGCTTTTGGTACACCTTGGACATTGACAACCCTGTCTTCTGTGGTGTAATATGGGTTGATATGGGTTGCCGGCCCTCAGGGACTACCTTCCGTCCAGCATAATACCCCTCCCCCCTTTGGAAAAGCTGGTGCGGCAAGGGCGATTGTGGGGGAGGGGAGGGGGGTGGGAGGTACCAATAGTCCAGAGCTGCAGGCTGATCTGCAGCTAAGTCCTCCTGAAGGAGGCAGTGGAACCCGGCCACCAGAGAGTAGGGTGCCGCCTTCTGCAACAGGCGGCTGGAACGCCGAAGTAGTGGCAGTTGCGAGGCAATGTTGGGCTGTGCAAGCGGCACGTAGACGTCCACGCTGTTCAACCAAGTCAGCACTGAAGAGGGGCTGGGAGGAGGATTCAGGGGAAGGTCCGGATTATGCGGGGGCCTTGGGCTAGCAGCCGGCATCTGCTGACTATCTTTGGGAAGATCAATCTACAAACTGAGGAGAGGGCATCAACATAGCCTCCCAGGAAGTGGCCAGCGATGGGAGAGAGAGACGAGCCAGTGTTTGGGGTTGCGGCTGCTTGAGGAAACAAGGACGCAGTTGGTTGCGGTGACACGAAACCACCTGTTGTCCAGGCGTATGTCGAACAGTTGTCAACCACGGGGCTGGATAACGACCCCCGGAAGCTATCTGGACTGAGCCCCAAAACCGCGAGCCAACACCTTGAAGCCGGATGAATATCGGGAACTGCCGGGCAGGGCGTGAGATCCACCCTGCGGCAGGAGGAGATGGAGTAGGGTCCGAGGCTGGCGACCATGGAGCAGTTTGGCTGGACTTTTGTCACCCACTGGCGTGGCCCTGAAGGTACTGAGAAATAACGTAAGAGCTTCTTCCGGAGAACAGTCCTCTGTGTACTTCTTCATCTGAGTTTTAAAAGTGTGAACTAAGGCGCTCTGCCTCTCCATTGGATTGGGGATGGGAAGGAAGGGTAAAGACGTGGTGGCTACCATTATCATGTCAGAATTTGGCAAACTCTTAACTGCGAAATGCGGGCCGTTGTCTGATACTAAGGTGATGGGAAGGCCTTCACTGGAAAATATTTTTGACAGGGCCATATGGTATTCTCTGTGGTGATAGAGGAGCATCGGATAATGAAAGGGAAGTGGGAGCAGGCATCCGTGACGAGTAACCAGTAAGCGCTGAGGAAGGATCCCGCAAAATCCACATGGATGCGTTCCCATGGGAGGGAAGTAGCCGGCGAGTATTGGAAGGAGTGACGCGGTGCAGGAAGGGCCTGGGTACACTGCTGACATCCCCGGACCATGCACTCCACATCTGCTATCATGCCTACCCAGAAGACATGGCGACGTGTGAGGGTTTTTGTCCGGGCGATACCCCAGTGACCTTGATGTAAGACGTCGAGTATCCGGGACCCCAGGGAAGTTGGTACGATGACTCATGGATTGGCGTCATTTGCCACACGGAGGAGCACCCTATTGACAGCCACCAGTTGGTGACGGATGGAGTAGAAGAATCAGAGGTCAGCCTGAGCACGAAGCATAGGAAGCATTGGCCAGGCACAACAGTTCTAGGAGCAGATCTGCGGTCATCACTGCGGCCACCCTCTCAGCTGTGACTGGGAACGCAGTGAACGCATCCTGTATGTTGTCATTGACCTGAAAAATTAGGAGGTCCAATGAATCAAATGCAGAATCCTGGCTGGAGGGGAGCCAAGACAAGACATCGGCGTTGGCATGCTGGGAGGTGGGCCGGAAATGGATGGTGTACCTAAAACATGAAAGGAATAGGTCCCATCGCTGCAGGCGGTGGGAAGTCTTCGTAGGTAACTGGGCTGACAGAGAAAATAAGGTCACGATGGGCTTTTGGTCAGTGATTAAGCGAAGAGACATACCGTAAAGGTACAGGAGGAACTTGGTATGGGCAACCACGATGGCTAGGGCCTCCTTCTCAATTTGGAAATATTTGCATTGGGCATCTGTAAGGGATTTAGATATGTATGCCACCGGGCGTTCTGATCCATCTGGTTGAAGGTGAGAAAGGACAGCCCCAACACCATAGTCTGAGGTGTCCGTAGCCAAGAGGAGAGGAAGAGAGGGGTTATATGGCATGAGACACGCTGCAGAGTGCAACCTCCGCTTTAAGGTTTGGAAAGCCGATTCACAAATGGGGGACCAATGAAAAGGTACATTCTTTCGGCATAGGTGATGGAGGGGCACAGCAATGTGGGCAGCAGAGGGGATGAACTTTCAATAGAAAGCAATTTTACCCAGGAAAGACCGCAGTTGGTGGACGTCATGTGGACGGCGAAGGGCCGTTACAGCGGTGATGGCGATGTGGGAGGAGGTAGATGATATGCCATCGCGGAAAATAATGTGACCCAGGTAGGAGATAGCAGATTGAAAAAAGGAGCATTTAGCAAGGTTGCATTTTAGGCCCGCAGTCCGCAGGCACAGGAACAATTGTCGCAGATGACTGAGATGTTCTTCCATGGTACAGTCGGTGACAATGATGTCACTGAGGTGGGTTATACAACCTGGCACATCCCACAGGAGCTGTTCCAAGTAATGCTGAAAGATGGCCAGTGCACTAGCGATGCCATACATGAGGCGGTTCGACCGGAACAGTCAAACAGTGTGTTGACGACGGCCAAGGAAGTAGAAGGCTCATCGAAAGGTATTTGGAGGTAGGCCTCAGCAAGATCGATCTTCGAAAAAAATTGTCCCCCTGCGAGCTTGGAGAACGGGTCCTCAGGACACAGGAGGGGATAGTCTTCAACTTGTAGCTGAGGGTTAAGCGTAGCCTTGAAGTCGCCACAAACTCGCAGACGCCAATCTGGTCTCTTGAGGACGACCAAGGGTGTCGCCCACAAACTGTAACGGATTGGAGTGACGACTCCCTCCATGGTGAGACAGTCCATTTCTTGTTGAAGAGGCTGCTGGAGGGCGTGGGGAACTTGCCAAGCCCGGAAGTACTTCGGGTGGGCAGACAGTTTCAGCTGGAGTGACGCATGAAAATCTTGAGCACAGCCGTCGCCTGGCGAGAAGAGGTCTTGGAATTACGTGCACAAGGTATCGACTGCCAGGAATGGAACCTGGGAAGACACCAGATGAACACTGTCATCGATGCCGAAGCCAAAGACCCGGAAGGCATCCAACCTGAAGATATCCACCATGGCCACATTGTTGACCACCAGGAAGGTAACTTCTCAGCGAACCGATTTATACAGGATGGAAGCCATGAACTAACCCAACAGGGAAATTGCTTGCTTATTATAAGAAAGGAGGCGCTTAGGTGTGGGCGCCAGGGGAAGGGGGGGGGGGATCTTCGCATAAGAGAAATAGTTGATCAGTGAGACCACTGCTCTGGTATCCACCTGCATCTGCAGTGGACAACCGCTGACCTGAACGTCAATCATCAGCTCGGAAGATCCCGAAGACTGCACCTGGTTGATATCGATGGGTACAGGCCCCCGATGGTCATTGGCCGGATGAGGAGGGGGTTGCCAAGATCATCAGACCAAACTGACATGTCCGTTACAGGTACACACTGCACAATACGCCCACCTGTCAGGGCAGTCTTCCCGTGCATGGTTCTTAAGGCATCCCAGGCAGGATGGCAGCAGGAGGGGCAGGTGGCACTGGCAAGGGTGCAGGGGCCTCCGTGCACCGAAGGTCTGCACTGGACCCATGGAGTCATCTGAGGGTGTGAATTCCTGGACAGGGCAGCTGCCCTGTCGACACTGTGCAGAACAGGATGGTTGACGCCGGTGACTGGAATGGGCGGTGGCAACATCTTCGACCTTCGTCAGTGATGCGACGGGCTCCAAGGTGTCGTGGTTGTGGAGGGCCGCCACTTCTGCGCAGGATTCCAAATGCATGACTTTGTACTTGAATGCTAGACCAATGATCTGGTCCAGGGTAGGATCGTCGAGTCTAAGGGCATCGAACCGGAAAGCCGCGTCAGGGGCGTCCTGGATGAGGTGGTCACGGACCATCTCATCCGTGTAGGATTCTTTGGAGACTTGTGTGGTGAAGTGACATTTCCAGCTGAGACCTTGCAGTTCCACTGCCCACTGTCGATAGGATTGGACAGCGTTCTTGCGACACTGGCAAAATTTGACACGGGCAGCCAACAGGTGGAACCGTCGTCGGTAGTAAGCTGCGAGAACCTCACAAATCTCGGAGAAAGTCAAAGAATCTGGAGGTCGAGGTTGGAGTTTCGTCAAGAGAATATACACTTTGGACTGGTTCCGGGACAAATAGCAGTAACGACGAGCAGCCTCTTAGACAACCTGGTTGATTTGAGAAGGCTGTTGGAGCCGCTTCTTGTACATTTCCCAGTCTTCAGCAAGCTCGTTGAAAGTGGGAAACGGCAGGGGTGGTGGAACCAGGTGGTTTTGCAAGAGTTCCATAAATAAACATTCCTGTGTAACCTGAGATTTCTTGCAAAACTGTTGAAAACCTTGTAGTAAGTCATGCACACTTTGGACCAGCTGCTGAAGTACAACTTCCGCCATGAGGAAGACACACACAGGCACTAACTCTTCGCCACTTGTGTAGTGACTGACAATTCGCAATTTTTCAGAAACACAACTTTGATTTATGTAAGTTTACAAGGTTGATGACTAACAACAACAGAAAGGTAAGAATAACGATGCCAGTAAAAGTCTCCTAATTGAGGCAATCAAAAAGTTCACTTCTAAATTTTCCACAAAGGTTTGGGGTAACACACACACACACACACACACACACACACACACACACACTCATTAGTAAAAGTCCAATTCAGAGACGAAGACATAATCTTTGGTGATCGAAGTCCACGAGGTCCGCATCTGGAGTGAACTGAACTTTGGGGCTGGTTCTAGCCCCTAAATAGCTGTGTCCAGTCAATCAGGTTTTGGCATAGTGATACTTCCTGCAGGCCGTGGCTCGATCTCCCCCTGCAGGAAGTAGTGCTCAGAATGTCTGTTTCCATTTTCTTGTATGTAAATAGCTGGTGTTTATCATGGTGTTTTTGGTATGCCTTGGACATAGACAACCCCATCCTCTGTGGTGTAATATGGGTTGCTGGCCCTCAGAGGCTACCTTGGCTCCAGCATAACACCTTCTACAATTCCTCCAATATTTGGAGTACATGGAGAAAAAGTGGAATACTCCTGGCAGCTTCACTGTGGGCAACACGAAAAGTAGGTTTCCCCCATTTGACAAAATACTTTACAGATCTACATCAGCAGTTTATTAACAGATTCTTGTGGTTGTAATCTCATCACTGTAGCAAGAACTGTCAGTGATCTGCTTAAACGTGTACTACCAATGCCAGGGTAAATTAATAAGGACTTTAGTGTATGCAGAGAAGTCCAACACAGAATGTCATTAGTTAGTTCAACTCACATATGAGTGAAGGAGAAAGTTCATTATTTGAAAATACAATCACCCAAAGGAAAGTAAGCACACTCTTGTGGAAACGCATTTACAAAATATCGGAAACCAGTTTCCATGCAAGAATATATGACAATCCAGCACCTAACAGTAGTACTCTCTCTCCCATTAATTTCACAATGATTTTTATACCAACATAGTGTACACAAATACTGAAAATTAGTTTACAAAAAATAGGTTTACAAGTTGCTGTGAATATGCTAATTCATAACCCACATCTGTCTGTCAATGGTTAAAGAGTGGTTAAAGAATGGTTAAAGAATGTTATCTACACCAGGGATGATGGTCCTCGTACATGCTCTCTTGAATCAAACAATAATTAAATGAGCAAAAGAGGGAACCACAATGTTCTACAAAACATTACATACAGCATAAATTCATTGACATGCTGTCGACTAGAACTGCAGATAAAATGCTTCTATTTCTATAATAAATGAAAAGAACAAGTGAGCATAATGATAGTAAATTAATTGAAAATGTAATGCAAAATGACCAGACTGTTTGAAAAGCATGATTCAGGATCAAAATAGAACATGGCATGCAGGAAAGACTGGCCACAAAATGTTACATCGATGCATTGTTTCTGACATTATTTATTCACCTGTGATCTTGTCCACAAAAGACCTTTTCAATCACAGCTCCATCAAGGGAAGGAATACAATGGACTGTCTGGCTCCCAGAGTACTTCTCATCTTCAATTATCCTCCTGCCACACTGTCCATAAGCATTATTGCCAAGAGTAAAAGCTCCTTCTCTCTCTGATAATACAATAAGATGTGCGCGCCCAGCAGCAACTTTCTTCACTCGACTGTGCACTGGCAACTCCACAGGGGCGGGTGCTAATACAAGCCCCAGGGGATGATCCCTACGTGGTGCATGGTACCCTTGAAACAAATATTGACAACAATGTACAAAAAAAGGATAAAGTTTGTATTGAGTGCACTCTTAAAGTGACAACAGATAGCAAAACACAATTCAGCTTCACACATACACAATAAAATGCTGCTTGGTATACTCTGAAATAACATGAAGATACACACACAAGTGAACAGAAATACCAATAAGCAGAAGTCACATGAAGGAAAAAATCACTAACGAAGACACTTTTAGAGACAGTGAAAATTAATCAGGCAGATTGCACTTCATGACAGTTTAGAACAAACCTTCTTCTCCTCACCTTCCTCTTACTCTTCCATCTGCTCTTCCATAACCTTTTGTTTCTTCTATAACAAAGAGGGAAACGGGCTAAGATTTCAATGTCCCTTTGGAAAAGTACTGTTACAGTGCAACAAAGATGAACAAAATCAAAGATCACACCGTTCAAATTGCTAGCAATGCTTCTCAAACTAGAGTTAAGACTGTGACATACTTCAAGTAGCATGAAAAGACATTTAGTAACCAGTTTCTTGATGCTGAGCACATAAGTGCAATTCCGTCATTTAGTCATACATGGTATGGTCTACATGTGGATGCCTGGAGCTAGATAAGTGAATTACTGCATGCTGGAAAGAAACAAGAGTCTAAAGATCACTTACTTAGTATACTCCATCAAAACACTTGTGCCAAGAGTCAATTGTAGGCTTGCTTGGAGGTTCTTTAGCATATCCCGTGTGAAATTTACACTGAACAGTTGATGTACAGTTCACTTCATGAAATAAAAACATACAGCAAGCATACTTCTCACCAGTGAAAGTAGCCATTTTAACTGTGTGCTATACTGGTGCTCCTAGTGAGGAATGGGATACTGATGCACTATGTGAATCAAACCTGAGACTGGTCGCTATAAAATGACACATCTACCGAGTCTGTGAGCTATCTCAATAATTTTTTATATCATTTCACAGTTATAAAGTGCTTTTTGACTAACACTCTGTTTCTTTTTTTTTTAATGTGAACATTTTTGGTTAGGTTTTACTGTGACTGTTATTGACATTAAAAGAAACAACAAGTTTACTGTTACCAGATGCTGTTTATTTATCTCCACAACATGTTTCAAAGATTTAAACCTCTTAATATGACATTTGTGTGTTGTGTGTGTGTGTGTGTGTGTGTGTGTGTGTGTGTGTGTGTGTGCGCGTGTGTTTTGTGTTATGATTTTTTGGAGGAATTGTGGCACTGTCTAGTGGAGAAACAAAACACTATTTCAGAACATGGTTTTGGGTTTCTTTTGACAAAAAACTAAATGTATATCTAACAGTAAAAATGAAATAAGTAAAACAGAGTACCCACAATGGTCACAGGTTCCTTTCATTGTTGTACACATCACATGTATACTGGTGTCTGAAAACTATTAGGTGCAAGGATCATATAGCAGAAGAGAAAACATTATCACAAAGTACAAAGAATATACACTGTAACAACATTATTACAGAATAAAGTTTTTATAGGATTTTTGAGATGTTTGTTTGAGGTGTCGAATGCATGCGTTGGAATAAATAATTCAGGTGGTATATAAATCCAATTTTGACAAGGTAATATAGCTTAAACTTCATACTCATACGTACAATAATTACGTTGGCTACATTGGTAAAATTATATACAATTAACCATTTTGGTTGGGATTCACAGATTCACAGATAGGCTGGAGGCAGAGGGAGAGGGAGAGGAAGAGAAAAGGAGAGGGGTGAGAGAGGGGGAGGGTGGAAGGAGTGATTGTATGAGAGCAAACTTTACAAAGCAGAGAATCTTTAGATTATTTGTGTTACATGTAATAACTGCCTAAAGGTTGGGGTAATACATTGATTAATTCTTTAAAATATGCAGATGGATGAACAATTTGCACCAATAGTTGATGTACATACAGTTTCTAGCTGACGGGGGGTACAAGCTGTTGGTGTGATGATATATTTCTAAATGAGGTCAATCCCTTGAACATTTGGGGGCCGTCATGGTAACATAACTAAATATTTGTGGTAAATATTAAGGTGTGTGTGAGCGTGTGTGCGTTCGCGCACAGTTGAGTGAGTGTGTGTGTGTGTGTGTGTGTGTGTGTGTGTGTGT
This sequence comes from Schistocerca piceifrons, assembly GCF_021461385.2. Classification (NCBI taxonomy): domain Eukaryota; kingdom Metazoa; phylum Arthropoda; class Insecta; order Orthoptera; family Acrididae; genus Schistocerca; species Schistocerca piceifrons. Next base: position 1,018,238,109 of record NC_060138.1, on the reverse strand, counting down.
GTGTGTGTGCGCGCGTTCGCGCATGGTTGTGTGTGTGTGTGTGTGTGTGTGTGTGTGTGTGTGTGTGTGTGTGTGTGTGTGTGTGCGTGTGTGTGTGTGTGAGTGGGCGCGCGCGCGCGCGCGCGCAAGCGAGCGAACTGCAAATTTTAATAATGTACGCAGTTGCTGAAAACAGGGATGATACTATTGTAAATACTGTCATTTTTATCATTTAAGATGGATTCGGGTTGTTTTGTTTGGTGTTTGTGTATTTGGAGTGTTTCAAGGATGTCTAGTTGACAGCACTAAAAAACAAAAAATACCACACATCAGCAATAGCCACCACTTGCATGAAACAAAATGCCATTTTAACAACACAAGCATCAGCATCCTACACATCCAACCCAATGGCAAAAAACTAGATTATTATAAATGATGTCCTTACGAGGGGAGGCTTTCAGAGAACATGCTTAAATGCAACAAAATGAAATGCATAAAGTTTCTGACATAAAACTGTTGTAAAAGTGAAATTTTTATTGTCAGAGGGTGACCAAATAGTCAATCAAGTAGGTCATTTTAAACTATTAAGACTGAGAGTAGACAGAAGACTTTATCTTGAAAGTATTACATTCAAGAGATGGGTGAACATAGGGTTGTCGTACTGGGATTGGATATTGTAATCCCCAAATACTCCAAAAATAAATGAAAAATACACATATTCAAAAACGCAGAGAAAAATCCACTTGACTCCTTCCTGAGACACAATCTCCACTCCTTCCAAATTAATAATGTAAGTGCAGAACAGATGTGGCTTGAATTCAAAGTAGTAGTATCGGCAGCAGTTGAGAGATTTATACCAAATAAATTAACAAGTGACAGAACTGATCCTCCTTGGCACACAAATTAGGTCAGAACATTGTTGCAGAAACAATGAAAAAACATGCCAAATTTAAACAGACGCAAAATCTCCAAGTTTCGTGATCTTTCACAGAAGTTCGATATTTAGAGCAGACTTCAATGCGAGATGCTTATAATAGTTTCCACAATGAAACTTTGTCTCGAAACCTGGCAGAAAATCCAAAGAGATCCTGGTCGTATGTGAAGTATGCAAATGGTGAGAGACAATCAAGGCCTTCTCTGCGTGACAGCAATGGAGATACTATTGAAGACAATGCTGCCAAAGCAGACATAGTAAACACAGGTTTCCGAAACGCCTTCACAAAAGAAGACGAAGCAAATATTCCAGAATTCAAATCAAGAACGGCTACCAACATGAGTAACGTAGAAGTAGATATCCTCAGAGTAGTGAAGCAATTTAAATCACATAATGAAAGCAAGTCTTCTGGTCCAAACTGTATACAAGTAGGTTCCTTTCAGAGTGTACTGATGCAAGAGCTCCATACTTAACAATCATATACAACCGTTCGCTCAACAAAAGATCCAAACCCAAAGACTGGACAGTTGCACAGGGCACAGGTCACATGAATATTCAAGAAAGGTAGTAGGAGTAATCTGCTAAATCACAGGACCATAACATTAACATCGATATGCAGCAGGATTTTGGAACATATATTGTGTTCGAAAAATTATGAATTACCACAAAGAAATCAGTCTATTGACACACAGTCAACACGGATTTAGGAAACACTGTTCTTGTGAAACACAACTAGCTTTTTACTCACATGAAGTGTTGAGTGATATTGACAAGGGATTTCTAATTGACTCCATATTTCTGGATTTCTGAAAGGCTTTTGACATTGCACCAAACAAGCGGCTTCTAGTGAAACTGCGTGCCTATCGAATATTGTCCCAGTTATGTGACTGGATTCTTGATTTCTTGTCAGAGAGGTCACAGTTTGCAGCAATTGATGGAAAGTCATTGTGTAAAACAGAAGTGTTTTCTGGTGTTTTCAAAGGTAGTGTTTTAGGCCCTTTGCTGTCCCTTATCTATACACATGATTTAGGAGACAATCTCAGCAGCTGTCATTTATTGACTAGTAAAGTCACCAGAAGATCAAAACAAATTGCAAAATGATTTAGAAAAGATTTATGTATGGTGCAAAAATTGGCAATTGACCATAAATAATGAAAAGTGTCAGGTCATCCACATGAGTGATAAAATGAATCTGATAAACTTTGGTTACATGATAAATCAATCAGATCTAAAGGCCACAAATTCTACAAAATACCTAGGAATTACAATTACAAACAGCTTAAACTGGAAGGAACACACAGAAAATGTTGTGTGGAAGGCTAACCAAAGACTGTGATTTATTGGCAGGACACTTAGGAATGTAACAGTTCTACTAAAGAGACCACCTAAACTAGAATTGTCTGTCCTCTTTTAGAATACTACTGTGCGGTGTAGGATCCTTATCACACAGGATTGTGGAGTACTTGGAAAAAGTTCAAAGAAGAGCAGCATGTTTTGTATTATTGGGAAATAAGGGAGAGTGTGTCACTGAAATGATACAGGATTTGGGATGGACATCATTAAAACAAAAGTGTTTTTCGTTGCGGAGAAATTTTCTCATGAAATTCCAATCACCAACTTTCTCCTCCGAATGCGAAAATATATTGTTGATGCTGACCTACATAGGGAGAAATTATCATCATGATAAAATAAGGGAAATCAGAGTTTGTACAGAAAGATATAGGTGATTCAGAGTATCCCTGTAGATGTAGATGTAGATGAAATGGACGTGTTAACCTTTTCCAGTACTCATTTTATATGTGAAATACAAATTTAACAAAAATGTAAATATCTTTCTCTACCATACAACACATTCCAACAATGATTAATTAATTATTTGTATATTGAATAGGACTTGTCCAGAAGAAATGATTTCAGATAAGACTGATAATTTACTTTGCTATCTGCTAGGTATTTTGTATTATGGGCCTTATGATCAAAGACTTCTGTGTTTCCATAATGTCCTCTTTTTATGAGCTGCTGACAGCTTTACTACTGAATAAAGAAGGTCAATTTTTTTCGTTCTAATGTTGTAGCCTACAGTATTAATAGGTGAGGCTATTCTTAGTGCCTGTTTTTGTGCAAGCACCTAAATGTACACTGACAGTCATGGAAAAGGCCTCACCAGACGCTTACATGAGGGTATGCATTCAAAACATTCAGTTTTCGTGAAAGTAAAGCCATCTGTCAAGTTAGATGTAGTGGTGGAAAATATAGCAACAGATACAAGACAACTAAAAAACAATGATCACACCATTATTATTGGTGGCAGAAATGAAATGTATACAAACGAAAACAAGACTGCCCTGTGATGTTTCCAAAGCGTATTGCCAAAATTGTTTAATACAAATGTTGTCAATACAACTGGTCCAGCGGGATATGATCGGCCAATATGGTCGTGTGTAAATGAAGACATGAAACTGTATAATTCTGAGTTAAAAAAATTGTGTGAAAAATTTAACTACATACAATTGGTAGACCTTAGTGAAATGAACCGCGATGATCACACAAGCCATGGTCTACACCTACACAGAATAGGAAAGGCCAAACTAGTTTCTCAGTTGAGTGAAATGTTCAACAAAACTAGCAAAGAACTGCTCTATATTACAAGCAAGAAGTTTTTTTAGACTAGGGGGCCATCACACTAGTGTCCAGGGAAGTAGTATTTCCAGCATCCACAGCAAAAGCAGTGCAAACACGGCAACAGATCTTCTGACAGTAGCATCAGCACCTGGACCCACATTAAGAAGCACCAAGAACAGGAAGCCCTCACGAAAGGACCGAAATTTTTGATATCCATAGGTAGGGAAAAAGACCAGTATAACAAGTAAAGCATAGATTCAAAGAAATTCAATTTAAAAATACTGCTTCAAAATGTTCAATATGCATCCAACAAACCAGAGGAATCAGAAGTGTTATTAGCTGCTGAAGTGCCAAACATTTTCATAATGGCTGAACATGGTTTAAAGCAGAATAAATGAAAGGTCTTCAATATCATAGGATATAAAAATGTAGCGTATTACTGCAGAACCACACATAAAAGTGGTGGAGTAGCAATATGTGTAGACAGCAAAGTAACAAATTGCACTTCACAGAAAATCACAAACTGTACAGAATTTTGCTTTGAATCAACAGTACAAATAAATTTCTTGGGGGAAAAATGCCTTGTAATAGGAATATACTGACCCCCTAGCTCATGCACTGAAAGATTTTTACTGGAAATTGATGCACTCCTGCATAAAGTAACAAAGCAATACACTTACATAGTAATAGCTGGTGACTTAAATAATAGAATGCTTAAAGTCAGAGGCTGCACAATAATTTTTCAAGACATTATAAGGACACACAATCTCTAGTTTCATGTAATAAATCCACCACCAAGACATACACAAACATCTAGCACATTAATAGATCATGTTCTATCAAATATACCTACTGACAGACAAATAATTCAGGTTATAAATACTGTTGATGCAGACCGTTTTGAACAAACGACTGTACTGCGAGCTCACAAAAAAACTGAGGAAAATGTAGTGGCTGAATTTAAACAAACACATCTAAGCAGGTTATAAATTTTGCTAAAAAAAAAAAAAGAAAAGTGGGATGATATGTACATAGAGGACAGAGTAGAAAAGAGCTGGGAATCTTTCTGTGGTGTATTAAGAAACCACATAGTACAGCTTGTCCTAAAATATGCAGAACTGTTATGGGTAAGCCAAACACAAAATGGTTCATCGCAGAAATTAAAAAGGCAAGAGATGAACTGATTGAACTCTTTGAAACATACCAGAAAGGAAAAGGTCAGGTCAGTCATCAGGCTTACAAGTGTAAAAGAAAGCATACACTAGGATGATAAGAAAAGCAGAGCCACCAAAAATCTGAAATACAATCTTCCTGTAATGTATCTAAAACAGTCTGGAACTGTGTAAATGAAAACAGAAAATAGTCACATGCCTTGAAAGATACAAATATAGTGTTGACAAGGGAAGGGAAAGAAGTGAATGATGCACAACAAGTGTGCAATATTTTCAACCAGCACTATTTAGATATAGTGGAGAAACTTCTACAACAAAACATATTAGTGCCAAAAAGGATAGAAAGTCCCAAAAAAAGTGGCTGAGAGTTTATACCTCCTCCCTAGAGATGAATTGGAAGTTCTTAAGAAAATTGGAGCACTAAAAAATAAAAATACAAAAGGTCTGGATGGTATCTCAGCAAAAATGGTCAAACACTGTGCCAGCTTGCTAAGCCTCTAGCATTCCTTGTAAATTTAGAAATGAAACAATGATATTTCCGAAATGCTTAAAAATAAGTAAAGTTGTGCCAGTATTCAAAGGAGGGGATAAAGGAGACCCCAAAAACTACAGACCCATACCGATTATGCCTGTTCTGTCTAAAACAGTAGAAACAGTGATTAAGATAGATTTATAAACTTCATAGAGAAGCATAACATCTCAAATGAGGTACAACATGGATTTAGAGAGGGAAGATCCACCAAGACAGCAGTGACAAACTTCACAACACACATCAGTGAGGCATTGAATCATCAAAAGAAAGTATCAAATGTATGTTTAGACCTTTCAAAAGCTTTTCACTGTGCCTGCTATAAAACTTTCCTACAGAAACTGGACTGCGATGGCATAAGAGGGAAAGCTGCTGATATTATAAAAACCTTTGTTGAAAACAGACAACAGTATGTTGAAATAAAACATAAATCAGGAAATATAGAGAGAAATGTCTACTCTGATTTTCTGCAGGTAAAATATGAAGTAGCTCAGGGTTCAGTACTAGGACCTCTGCTTTTTATCTTATATATAAATGATAAGTCCACTGCTGTAAATGAAAAAGTGATCACTGCTGTAAATGAAAAAGTGATCACTGCTGTAAATGAAAAAGTGATCATGTATGCCCATGACACAACTTTACTAGCATGTAGTGACTCAGTAAAGGAGGTGGAAAAAAGAGCCAGTGAGAACTTGCAAATGGCAGAACAGTATTTTACAGAAAATAACTTATTGATCAACAGGAAAAAAACTGTGTGTACAAATTTCGAAACAAGCAGAACCATCAGAGCAGAGTAACTTACTCTGTGTATTGGGGATGTACTGGGCTGTAACAGGTTTCTGGGTATAGACGTGGACAAATTTCTGACACGAGAATACCACAATGATAGAATCTGTTCCAAAATAACACAAATATATCTTTTTATGAAAAAATGCGGTTACAGTGGACACAGAAAATTTGCTTGAAATTTACTAAAGACTTATTTTTCCCAATATGGGACAGTGCAGCAGATGCACTTGTAGAAAGAATCCTAAGACTTCAAAAGAAAGCCAGTAGATGTATAGATATCCTAACGCCTTCGGAATCCTGCAAAAACAAATTCAAGGAATTCAAAATATTAACTGTACCAAGTTTATACATACATGAGACAATACTTCTTCTAATGGTAAATTGTACAGCATCTTTTACAGACTTTCATGACCACAACACAAGAACCAGAGAAAATTACCACATCTGCGACAAAAGATTGAAAATGACAGACATGGACCCTACAATTGCAGGAAGCTTATTTTATAACAGTGTACCATCTAGCCTCAAGAGAATAAAGGAACTGAACAACTTCAAAAGAAACCTCAAGGAACACCACATCTCTGGATGCTGGTATAAGGTGAAACTTGTTGGCAATACCATAGGACAAATGTAAGATGGAATGTCAAATTTTCCTGAAAGAAGGCTGCTGAAAATAGTAGTGTTTAAAATACAGAAGAAAACATACAGACTAAGATGTAGTGTCTAAGGGTAACCTTAGATGAGGAACTAACACGGACCTTTCACATTAAGGGTATCTGATCCAATGCGAAAGGTACTCTAGTGAGTACCAGAAGGGCTTGTGGTGAAAACTGGGGCCCAAGCCCCAGAGGTATGCACTGGATATACACCACAGTGGTTAGACCTAGGATATCCTATGGAGCCATAGTGTGGTGGAAGAAGGCAGAACAGCGGGTTGCAGCTAAGGAGCTTGCTAAGGTTCAGAGACTGGCCTGCTTAGCCATAGTAGGCGGAATTAGCAGCAAACCAACTTCTGGGACAGAACCCATGCTGTATATGCCTCCACTACACCTTTGGGCCAAGACGGGGGCAGCAGCTGGGGCATACAGACTTAAAACTGGTAAAAACTGGATCTCACAGGGAAATCCAGAATCACACACTAAGGTAGCGAGTGAGGTAAATACAGGAATGGCTGGGGAAATGCCAGCCGACTATATAATAACTCCCAACTGCTTCAACAAGCCTTACAGTAAAATAATTGGAAGCAGGGAGCAGTGGGAAAAAACAGTTCAGCACCGTATGGGGGACACTGTTTGGTTCACCAATGGGTCAAAATCAGACCAAGGCATTGGGGCAGGGGTGTACGGGGTTCAGCCAAGACTGGGTGGCATCATCTCTCTAGGAAAACTGACCTCAGTATTCCAAGCTGAAATTACTGCAATCAGGGCATGTGTAGAGGAGAATTTGCATAGGTGCTACAAGGACAGTAGCATCTACGAGGAGTGCTTGAAAAGTCCGTGCAAAAATAAAAACTACTTACGTGTTTGGGGTAAACCTTTTTTATTTTTCGACATAATCTCCTTTTACACTTATACACTTCATCCAACGCTGTTCTAATTTGTTGATCCCTTCTGAATAATAGGAATTGTCCAAGTCTGCAAAATAGCTATTAGTTGCTGCAATCACCTCCTTGTTTGAATAAAATCTTCATCCCACCAGCCATTTCTTCAAACTGGGGAACAAATAGTAGTCCAAGGGAGCCAAGTCTGGAGAACAGGGGGGATATGAAATGAGTTTGAATCCTATTTCCATTAATTTTGTGACCACAACTGCTGAGGTGTGTGCTGGTGCATTGTCATGATGGAAAAGGACTTTTTTGCAGTCCAATCGTCGGCGTTTTTCTTGCAGCTTGGTTTTCAAACAGTCCAATAATGATGAATATTATGCACCTGTAATAGTTTTACCCTTTTCCAGATAGTTGATGAGGATTATCCCTTGCGAATCCCAAAAGACAGTGGCCATAACCTTTCCAGCCAAAGGAATGGTCTTTGCCCTTTTTGGTGTAGATTCTCCCTTGGTAACCCATTGTTTAGATTGTTCTTTGGTCTCAGGAGTATAGTAATGTATCCATGTTTCATCAACAGTAACGAAACGACGCTTAAAGTCCTGCGGATTCTCCATGAACAGCTGCAAACCATCCTTTCAACACTTCCCACGATTCAATTTTTGGTCAAGTGTGAGCAATAGCGGAACTCATCTTGTGGATAGCTTTCTCATGTCCAAATAATTATGCAAAATATTATGTACCCATTCATTCGAGATGCCCACAGCACTAGCAATCTCACGCACCTTAACTCTTCTGTCATCCATCACCATATCAAGGATTTTATCAACGATTTCTGGAGTAATAACCTCCACAGGGTGTCTAGAACGTTCAGCATCACTTGTGCCCATTTAGCCACTCCGAAAATTTTCAAACCACTTATAAACTGTTCTAATTGAAGGTGCAGAGTCACCATAATGTTTATCAAGCTTCTCTTTAGTCTCCTGAGGCGTTTTGCCTTTCATAAAGTAACGTTTAATCACCACATGAAATTCTTTTTCGTCTATTTTTTGACAATCACTCGACTTCCTTGATTCACACAAATGCCAAACACAAATAGACCAGTATGCCTGAAACTTGGTGTGCATTCTTTCCAAAGATGATACTAACTAAACATGACCTTGATATGTGCCGGTGGTGCCATCTCTCAGACTCTGTACGGACTTTTCAAACGCCCCTTGTACATCTATTCAGACAGCCAGGCAGCTCTGAAATCACTGGCAGCTCCTGCAGTGAGATCTAAGATCGTTAGAGAATGCCACAGGGCTCTGGTGGAGCTAGGGGGTCCTTGGCCACTCAGGCAATGAACAAGCCAACAGATTGGCCAAGATGGGGGCAATGACTCCATTTATTGGACCAGAACCTGTCCTGACTATCACCAAGGCTGTGATCAAACTAGAACTACAGAACTGACTTAGGAAACAGCACATAGAATATTGGACCAAGGTCCATATACAAAAACATGGCAAGGTAATGATAGCTAAGCCGTGTTTTAAAAGAAGTTCTGTAATCCTGGGAATGAACAGGAAAGAGATTAAACTCATAACTCGACTGATGACCGGCCATGGGAATTTCAAAAAACACCTACACACAATGGGTATATTGGAAGAAGACCCTAAATGTAGGATCTGTGATGAGGGTGAAGAAACTGCATCACACCTAATCTTCGAATGCATGGCACTGTAGAGCAAAAGATACAGAATCTTCGGGACAACTAGACCTGTAGAAATTTAGTCTAACAAAAAAGTGGTAAACGGACTCCTTGCACTATTTAAGGGCATTGGCTGGCTTTACTAGATGTACAGGGAGAGATACCGCACAATAAACTCGGCTTTGGTGTGAGCAGTGGCGGGTTAGACCAAAGCTGTTGTAGCTTCCCCGTCAAAATCAAATCATTTCAAATAAAATCAAGATGTAGTGCTTCAACAATGTATAAATGTCCTAATATTTCTATGCAGTGTGTTTAACATAGATGAACTAAAAAAATTAGTTTTCAGTTATTCTAAATGCATTATTTATTAACATTAGCAATATGAAAAAAAAGCAATTAGATTGTAGACTTTCCCTATGTGTGCTAGACTGTTGCATAAATCAATGCAGGCTATCAAACACTGAAGAGCCAAAGAAACTGGTACACCTGCCTAATATCATGTAGGGCTCCCGTGAACATGCAGAAGTGCTGCAACACGACATGGTATGAACTTGACTAATGTCTGAACTAGTGCTGGAGGGAACTGACACCATGAATCCTGCAAGGCTGTCTGTAAATCTGTAAGAGTACGAGGGGCTGGAGATCTCTTCTGAACAGAATATTGCAAGGCATCCCAGATATGCTCAATAATGTTCATGTCTGGGGAGTTTGGTGGCCAGCAGAAGTGTCAGAACTCAGAAGAGTGTTCCTGGAGCCCCTCTATAGCAATTCGGGATGTGTGGGAAGTCGCATTGTCCTGCTGGAATTATCCATGTCCTGCTGGAATTATCCATGTCCATTGGAATGCACAATGGACATGAATGGATGCAGGTGATCAAACAGCATACCTACATACGTGTCACCTGTCAGAGCCATTTCTAGACATATCAGGGGTCCCATATCACTCCAACTGCACATGCCTCCACCAGCTTAAACAGTCCCCTGCTGACATGCAAGATCCATGGATTCTTGAGGTTATCTCAATACACTTATACGTCCATCCACTAAATGCAATTTGAAATGAGACTTGTCTGACCAGTCAACATATTTCCAGTCATCAACAGTCCAACGTCAGTGTTGATGGGCCCAGGCGAGGTGTAAAGCTTTGTGTCATGCAGGTCATCAAGCAGAAACAAGTGGGCCTTCGGCTCTGAAAGTCCATATCAATGTTGTTTCATTGTATGGTTTGCACGTCAACATTTAAAATCTGCAGCAATTTGTGGAAGGGTTGCACTTCTGTCACTTTGAACAATTCTCTTTAGTCATTGTTTCTCCCATTTTTGCAGGATCTTTTTCCAGCCACAGCAATGTCAGAAATTTGATGTTTTACCGAATTCCTGATCTTCACAGTGCACTCATTAAATGGTCGTATGGGAAAATCCCCACTTTGTTGCTCTCCATCGCTCATGTGCTGACTGTAACACCACATTCAAATTCACTTAAATCTTGATAACCTGCCATTGTAGCAGCAGTAACAGATTTAACAATTGCACCAGACACTTGCTGTCTTATATAGGCGCTGCCAACCACGGCCCCATCATCTGCCTGTTTACATATTCCTGTATTTAAAAACGCATATCTACACCAGTTTCTTTGGCACTTCAATGTATGTTTAATTTCGTTATCTTAATTACTTCTTTCAGATATTGCACAAAGAATTTTTTTTCAATTTTAGTCACTTTTTCTTCAGACAGCACCGCATTAGTCAGATTGACGCTTACTCTTACGTTAGTGTTGGCTATCCAATAAATTTGCTTTTGGATATTACTAGCCTTGAGCAAACACTATGTTTTCGTCTTTTTACCCAGACATGTTTTACTGAAGTTACAGCATCATCAGTGAGGTTTTCATTTTCTTTCTTGTAACCACGTGTTATGGATTCCTGTACTTTGAATTATAGCTATCACATACTGTGAAATAAAGATAGCTAAACGCAAAATACAGAAATCCACAAAAACCACAGCATGTGGTAACAAAAATTAAATCAAAAGAAAACAGTGATGATGCTGTAACTTCAGCGAAATATGTCCAGGCAAAAAGAAGAAAACACTGTATATGCTTGAGACAGTTCATATCCAAAAGCATCACTGTATTTCTTGTAAAATGCAATCAGCCCTGCTTCACTGTGACTGTCCTAACAGTCTCAAACACTATGCCTTTTCTTGCCTATGATAATTGGATTATTTTTGTAATTTTTTGCAATTTTGTTGTCTTTAAGATGTCTTATGAGAATCATACTTGATTCTTTTCTTCAGAAAGCAGCTTAAATTAGCTGTTAGGGTTATTCCATATGTTGTAGGTACCTGAATACACTGTGTTTTTTAAAATTAAAAGGGATTGCAAATTGTCTGCTTGATATATGTAAAACTGTAGGTCACTCAAGTACATACAAAATATTTGTGTATCCAAAACTCAACCCTGTGGGACTTAAATTGCGATTTCTCTCCACATACTAAAGTGTGCACTATTTGAATCATTCAGCATCATCTTTAGCATTTTTATTAAATGTGATTCAAATCAAAAGTACTGGAGAGCTATGAGAAATGCTTCATGATCTCATCCTCAATGAATGGAAAACCCCACCTACATCTCCTATTGGTGGGGAGCTTCACAACGCTTCACGCAGCCAACGTACATGGAGACCAAATGTCTCCTAGAATCAAGGATTTAACCTCTATAAAGTGCCATCAGTCTCCTTGGAGAGCAGATGAGTAGACAGAAATAGGGCACCCCATTGCCCTTGGAATGGGAAACCAACCCTAAAGGCAGATGAGTCACCAAGGCCAACAGCATCAATAAGTAGAAAGCAATGGGAAATTACCACAGTAACAATACACTGGATATCCTGAATGTAGCAACTAAGGCAGAATAAAATAATATATGTATCCTTACTGATCATGGATTTCAAAGCCCAATGTCTGGCATGAGCAGTGGTGAGGCTTCTCACTTCGTCATTCCATGAAATCCGTGAAGAGAAGGAGCAGGAAGATGAAGATGATGATGAAGAAGAAGAAGAAGAAGAAGAAGAAGAAAATGATAAATTTAACAATGGCACATCCAATGTGTGAATACACTTAAATCTTGGAAAATTGGAGAAAGTTAAATAGACTATGCGAAAGTGTCAACTGGACATTCTAGGACTACCTGAGACAAGATGGGCTGGAAATTGTGACTTTAGATACGAAGATTTCAGAATAATTCACAGTGAGAACCAATAGTCAGGGAACAGTGGAGTAGCTATTGTATTAACAAAGTAATGGTTGCATACTGTAATATAAACATATACCATGTGAATGATAGGGTATAAATGATAAAGGGAAATGCTAGTCCAGTGGACATAACAATAACTCAAGTATACTTACCATTGACAAATAGTAACAATGAAGAAATAAAATTAAAAACATATGACTCCACTGAAGAACTAATGGAAATGGAACACCAAAGACAATGTTAGTCTAAGGGGATCTTTTAATGTGTCAATAGACATACAAAAGAACCAAAAATGTGCTGGTAAGTTCGAGCTGGGAACAGTGAATTCAAGAAGTGAGAAATTATTAGAATTTGTGAACAATGTGAGATGGGCATAATAAACACATGTTATGAAGATCCAAAGAGAAGACACTTGTTGATAGTGGGAGATACATGACTGAACATGGAATAGTAAAGCTGAGGTGCAGGAACCAAGTGAAATCTAATCATAGATACCCAAGTGCTAATGCAGATAATGACTATACACTTGTTGTGGCAAAGTGCCATATCAAATTTATGAAACTCTATCTGAAATACTCAAAGAAATGGGCACTATATAAACTGAAGGATGCAGAGGTTCTGCAGGAATTCAAGAATGTGACAATAGCATCAAACAGAGAAGAAAGTAGTTGAGATGTTACTAAGTCAAATACAACAAATACAGTCACAGACAGATTAAGAATAAGGACGTTAGAGCCTAGGAAGCCTTGGGTGACCCAAGAAATGCTCGAACTTATTGACAAAAGAAATAGACTAAAAGAAAAAAGTCTTGATCAATGCAAACAAAAAATATGATGACAACAAGGTGCCATCTACAGAAAAAGAAAAGACTCTGGAAAAAATTCCCAAAGAAATAGAAGCTGATTTTAAACATGGAAAATAAGATGAAGCTTTCTCCAAGATTAAGCTGCTGGAACAAAAAGAGAGAATCAAGAGTAACATAGTAAGAGACAAAAATAGGAAACTGATATTTGGCACAGAAGTGATAAGTAACAGATAGGAATCGTATATTAAAGATTTGTGCAGTGGTGCTGAAACTGGACGTTCAGATGAGTATACTGAGGATGAAAAACTAATTGATGAAAACTATGAAGGATCATTGATAACAAAAGAAGAGTCCTTCTTTGTGCTGAATAGGTTATAATCAAATAAAACAACAGGTGTAGATGACTTCTCTGTAGAGCTCCTACAAGACAGCAGTGACAACATCAGAAGCAAATTATTTACTGTAGTATCTAAATGTTATAGAGAGGGTACCATATCACAAGACTTCACAACAAGTAGAAACATTGCATTAATGAAGGAGACAAATGCAAAGGACTGCACTAATTACAGAACACTAGCCCTTCTTTCACATGCATAAAAATATTTCTGTCAACAGTTAAAGAGAGAATTAGAAAGAACAAAGTTTGTAACCAAGCCAATGACTGATTTTGCTTCAGAAGAGGGAAAGAAGCAAGAAAAGTAATATTGACACTATGTCAAATTTTGGAAAGAAGATTAGAAGTAAACAGAAAAACTTATATAGCATTTATCGACCTAGAAAAAGCATTTGACATTGTTGACTGGCAGTTATTATTTAAAGCAATGTACAAAGTTCACCTTGACTGGAAGGGCAGGAAATTAATTTTGACTGAGTATATATAAGAAAGTCAAGGTAGTGAACTGGAAATTAATGATAGCAAGAAAGAAGCAAAAATCAGAAGTGTAGTAAGACAAGGATGCTCTCTGTTACCTTACTTATTTAATATGTTCATCAAGGAGGCAACAACAACAATGAAAGAAAAGACAACTGAGAATAAAAATTAATGGTATTCATATTCACTGCATCAGAGTTTTCGATGACACTGTAATATGGGAAGGATCAGAGAAATAACTAAATAAACTGCTTAAGGTCTTAAATCAAGAGCTAACAATGGTAAAACTAAAAATAATTACCAATTAGACAAAAGTCATGGCTATAGACAAGAAAGGAGGTACAGTAGAACCCCTCTAATTCGTCACCTTCGGGATCGGGACCATGGTCAGAACGAAAAAAGGTCGGATTATCTGAAAAATCTAATATTTATTGCAGAAAACATAAAAACACATTTAGTACAAAAAAATTAAACGATTTGAGAACTAAAAGGAATCTACAGTAATATAAAAAGATTTTTTTACACAGTGTTAAGCAATATATTAACTAAAAAACTTCTTCCCACATTATAATATGTATTGGTTTTAAAAGGAAAAATGACAAATATATTACAGTACTGTACTGTACTTAATAACGTACAAACGATATATGTTGTTGTTGTGGTCTTCAGTCCTGAGACTGGTTTGATGCAGCTCTCCATGCTACTCTATCCTGTGCAAGCTTTTTCATCTCCCAGTACCTACTGCAACCTACATCCTTCTGAATCGGCTTAGTGTATTCATCTCTTGGTCTCCCTCTACGATTTTTACCCTCCACGCTGCCCTCCAATACTAAATTGGTGATCCCTTGATGCCTCAGAACATGTCCTACCAACCGATCCCTTCTTCTGGTCAAGTTGTGCCACAAACTTCTCTTCTCCCCAATCCTATTCAATACTTCCTCATTAGTTATGTGATCTACCCATCTAATCTTCAGCATTCTTCTGTAGCACCACATTTCAAAAGCTTCTATTCTCTTCTTGTCCAAACTATTTATCGTCCATGTTTCACTTCCATACATGGCTACACTCCATACGAATACTTTGAGAAATGACTTCCTGACACTTAAATCAATACTCGATGTTAACAAATTTCTCTTCTTCAGAAATGCTTTCCTTGCCATTGCCAGCCTACATTTTACATCCTCTCTACTTCGACCATCATCAGTTATTTTGCTCCCCAAATAGGAAAACTCCTTTACTACTTTAAGTGCCTCATTTCCTAATCTAATTCCCTCAGCATCACCCGACTTAATTAGACTACATTCCATTATCCTTGTTTTGCTTTTGTTGATGTTCATCTTATATCCTCCTTTCAAGACACTGTCCATTCCATTCAACTGCTCTTCCAAGTCCTTTGCTGTCTCTGACAGAATTACAATGTCATCGGCGAACCTCAAAATTTTATTTCTTCTCCATGAATTATAATACCTACTCCGGATTTTTCTTTTGTTTCCTTTACTGCTTTCTCAATATACAGGTTGAACAACATCGGGGAGAGGCTACAACCCTGTCTTACTCCCTTCCCAACCACTGCTTCCCTTTCATGTCCCTCGACTCTTATAACTGCCATCTGGTTTCTGTACAAATTGTAAATAGCCTTTCGCTCCCTGTATTTTACCCCTGCCACCTTTAGAATTTGAAAGAGAGTATTCCAGTCAACATCGTCAAAAGCTTTCTCTAAGTCTACAAATGCTAGAAACGTAGGTTTGCCTTTCCTTAATCTTTCTTCTAAGATAAGTCGTAAGGTCAGTATTGCCTCACGTGTTCCAGTGTTTCTACGGAATCCAAACTGATCTTCCCTGAGGTTGGCTTCTACTAGTTTTTCCATTCGTCTGTAAAGAATTCGTGTTAGTATTTTGCAGCTGTGACTTATTAAGCTGATAGTTCGGTAATTTTCACATCTGTCAACACCTGCTTTCTTTGGGATTGGAATTATTATATTCTTCTTGAAGTCTGAGGGTATTTCGCCTGTTTCATACATCTTGCTCACCAGATGGTAGAGTTTTGTCAGGACTGGCTCTCCCAAGGCTGTCAGTAGTTCCAATGGAATATTGTCTACTCTGGGGGCCTTGTTTCGACTCAGGTCTTTCAGTGCTCTGTCAAACTCTTCACGCAGTATCATATCTCCCATTTCATCTTCATCTATATATACATATATACAAACGATATATACTGTAAACTAAAAAAATGTTTATAGCAGTGTATATAAAAAGAAATTTTTTACAAAGAAATAAACTACTGTATGTGTAAACTAAGAAATGATTACATTGTATGCATTGTTTTTACAGTAAAAACGAAAACAAATTACTTCAAGAAAAGGTCAGTGATGCATTTTTGTTTAGCAGATGTTATTCTAGATTTATCTGCAGTGTACCTCCATTTTTTTTATTCACAAAACGTCCATTGGAGATGAAGTTGGATTCTGCTCGATGTATTGAAGGGCGATGTCAAAAGCGTTTTTTTGCATCGTTGTGTGGAATCCGGGTGGGGGGTTCGTCTTCACCGTCTGAGTCCTCATTCATAGTTTCCTGGCAAACAGCGACAACAATCTGGTCGTCATTGAATTCTTCAAAAGTGTCACAGTCTTTGTCACATTCGTTTATCCACTCTTCAGCTTCATTGGCAGGGACGTTTGGCTCCAAAGTTTGTAGCTCTTTAACGATTTCCAGTGCGTCGTCGTTTTGCTCATCTTCGGTATGCTCATTTTCAGTCATAACTTGTGGCCAAAGCTTACGCCACGATTTCCGCAGTGTGTCAGGTTTCAGTTCATTCCATGGTGCAGCGATTGTGTAGATAGCATCTTTGATATTCAGGGATTTCATTGCCTCAAATAAAATATGACCTCCTTCAGATTTTTCCAAGATTGAGGTGATATACTGTCTGCGGTATGGCCTTTTTAACCATTCGATAATGCTCAGATCCATTGGATGGATGAGTGAGGTCACATTAGGAGGCAGAAAGAGAGCTTTTATGTCCCCTTTCACCAAATCTTCCTCAGATAGATGTGATGGTGCGTTATCCAACAGCAGTAGAGCACGAACAGGCAGATTTTTTTGCTTCAAGTCCTTTTCGACCGATGGCACAGACTCGTCGAAAAACCAGGATTTAAAAAGGTTGCAGCCCATCCAAGCAGATTTTTGAATTCGGTAATAAACCGGCAAGGAAGATAAGTTTATATTTTTGAATGCCCTTGGCTTCTTAGATTTGCCAATGACGAACAAGGGGAGCTTGGGGGTACCATCTGCGTTGCTACAAGAAATGACTGTTATTCTATCTTTTATAGGTTTTGTTCCTACCACGGATTCATTTGAAGTTGCGAGCGTTTTTGTTGGCGACATTTTAAAGTTCAGCCCTGTCTCATCTATGTTATACACTTGGCAGAATAACAGTTCATTTTCTTCTACAATTTATTGAAACTTAACAGAAAACTGCTAGCAGCTGCAGCGTCGGCAGATACTTTTTCACCAGAAATAGAAACAAATCGGACACCAGGACGAGTTTTCCAACAATCAATCCAGCCTTCACTGTCAGCAAATTTACTTTCAGCTTCCAGTTTTTTGTGCAAAACTATCGCTTTTTCTTTGAGAATTGGTCCGGATATTGGAGCTCCTTTCCTTCTTTCTTGACAAAACCACATCCACAATGCGTTATCAAGCAGTTGAAGTTTAGGCTTTTTTAATGTTTTGCGATTCTTCAGAGTGTTTTTACTATCAATTGTAACTGTATAGGATTCAATGTCTTTCCGATTCTTCCTCCAATTCTTAATTGTAGTAACACCTACATTCAGTTCCTTTGCAATTTTTGGTGCAATTCTCCTTCGCCTAGTCTTTGTAGCCCTGCAAATTTTTCATTTAGTGAAAGAGTTACATGTTTACGTTTGAATACAGAACTGTTGAAAAACTGACAACTGCACACACAATGAATTTACAGTAATCAGTACTGTAGAGAACACGGAACAAAGCAAACAATGATGTTCTTTTTAAATCCCAACAAAGGATAAAACTGCACAATAACGTACAGTATAACAATATGCACAGCGATAGACACTGCAACAATGGCCCGACAGGCGTCCAGTCAGTAACAAGTCGGCACAGGCTTGCGAGCCTGAGCATGGTCGGACTAACCGGAGTGACAGACCATCCAAAGTCAGATTAGAGGGGTTCTACTGTAGTGGTAAGACTGACATAAAAACCGCCAGTGAGCAGCTCAACAGAGTAACTGAATTTCACTGTCTCTGCAGCACTGTGGAGGAAAACAATAGATGTCTCGAGGAAATCAAGATAATAATGACAATAGCCAAGAGTGTCTTCCAAAATAAGAACATTCCTATTCAACAAGTATATCAGCTTCTGCACTTAAAAAAAAAAGAAGAAGAAGATACTTTTAAAGACCTTTGGGCAGAGTGTCCTGGCATATGGATATGAAACCTGGACATTAACAAAACAGGAGAAAGCTTGCCTTGAAGCTAGAGAAATGTGTTTCTGGAGGAGAATTACAATAACTCGCTGAACTGACAAAAATGAGTGAGGTAGTTCTACAGCAAATGGGAAGGAAGAAAGAACTACTGAATGTTACAGGCTTGTGTGAAGCAAAACTCGTTGGACACTTAATTAGACACAATATTTTTCTACAAAACATTTTCGAAGGTAAGATCATAGAGAAGAAAATGAAGGGATGATCCAGAACATCCTATATACAAAAGATGATCAATGAGATGGGATGTTCTTCATACATGGAGATTAAGAGAACTGATGAAGAGAGGAAGCTGTAGTTGCAGAGGTTAGGAATAACCTTTTGAAACCAGAAGATGATTCAAACAAATTGTTTGTAACACATTCAATTTCATGAAAGCAATGCTTTGTGCAGATCACAAAAAATACCAACTGTTGATATTTTGTTATGTAAGCTTTTTAATATCTGGTTATTAACTGTATAAATGACACTCTCTCTTGCACAATAATTCTGTAACTTAAACTGTGATGTACTTACTAAATTCTTTGTACTTATGTGGGGAACTATATTCTTCAGATGGAGCACAGGAGAGATGTCAATAACTACCAATCTGTTTCACTGCTGACACCATTTTCCAAAATCCTGCAGAAGGTGATGTATTCCAGAATAATATCTCACCTTAGCAGCAGCAATGTCCTCAGCAAATCAAAGTTTGGGTTTCAGAAGAGTTGCTCTACTTAGAATGCCATTTCAATGTTCACTCACCACATTTCATAAGCAGTAAATAATAAAATACCACTTGCTGGTATTTTCTACATCCTATCTGAGGCAGTCAACTCTGAGAACGACAGTACTCACCCAAATAAATTGAAGTTTTATGGGATTGGTAGTATAGCCAACAAATGGATAATGTCATAGCTAACCAAAAGAAAGCAGAAAGTTGTACTTAGTAATCCAACAAAGGACATAATCCTGACAGGGGAGAAATCACATATGGGGTTTCTGAAGGCTCAATCTTAGGTCTTCCATTGTTCCTCATATATGTAAACAATATTCTATCTAATACACAACAAGTAGAAATAATTCTTTTTGCAGATGGCAATAGCATTGTGATCAATCTTAGCATACATATAGAAGCAAAAATGGTAACAACTTCTTAAAAGTATCATTGTCTGGTTTTCTTAATTTTAAAAATGCACACCATTTTCAGTTTTGCACATCTATAGATATTACAGCAATGATAAATGTGACACTTGGTGAGGAAATAATAAATAGGGTGAAAACTTCAAAATTCTTAGGTGTCCATACTGATGAGAATTTAAACTGGAAAAAGCACATTTTGGAACTACTAAAACAACTTAGTTCAGACACTTTTGCACTTAGAATCAATGCAAACCTTTGGAAGAGAGAAACCAGTAAGTTTACATATTTTTATTCAATAATATTGTAGGGAATAATGTCCTGGGGTAATTCATCTTTAAGAAAGTCATCATTACTCAGAAATGTGCTGTAAAAGTAATATGGGGTGCCCGTCTACAGTCATCTTGTAGCTCTGTTTAAGGAGCTGAGCATTTATTCACTCATGAAGTTTGTTGTAAATAATCCACTATAGTTCAAAAGGAAAACTACATTCATTACTCCATTAAGGTTGCCTTTAGTACAAAATTGCTGCAACTAAAATTTTTGATCAGTTACCCAGTGATATAAAAATATCCAACAGAGAGCAAAGCAAAATTTGCCTATCTCTGCCAGGAGACCGTGCGGGATCTTCTATCACCATTTGCTGACTCCCGGCAACTGTCTCCTATCAGCCAGCCTGCCTCCTGAGCAGCCTCCAGAGATGGAGATGCCTTCACCACCATTCAGTGACACTGTTCCTGCACCCAGAGCTGCACTTTCTGGGAGTTGTTGACACTTCCACTCAGGACACTTCCGGCCCTACAGTCCTATCCCTGCTGGCTGGCAGCTACTGCAGGCCATGGATGACCCAGCACTGGGGGACATCTTTGTTTGCCAGAGCAAATGGATATCACCCATATGTGGATCCAACAGCACTTCAATTGTCACCAGGGCCTGGGTCCCCATTCCACCCTTCTGGGGGGGGGAGGGGCATGGTGACTGCCACTTCAAATTAAAGCCCGATATGAGAAGCAAGCCAGTCTGAGCAGCGACAGCATTGTGTCTGACTATGACTACCTCAACTGATCTGCCAAACAGATTAACAACAACAACACTAGCCACAGCATGCTGGGAAGACTCGCCAGCTGGCCAGACAGGCCACCTTTGATACGGGCGAAGAAAGCCTCACCTTTGGTCACCGCCGTGCTCACACAGGCACAAAGACTAAGAGTGGCCTTATTTAAATGACCACACAAGTTGCTACAGCCAGTTCATCTCATTTCACTGTGCTAGGATCCTACCCATGCCAACGATCAAGAGTTATGACCACACTTTGAATTCTGGACTAGCGTTTTGGTATACTCTATCATTCACTGTCTACATTGGCTGGAATACGTGAACACTGTTTATCTGAACAGACCTTGGCTTGTGAATTGGACTTGTATTTTTGTGGTATGAGTAGTAAACATAGGTCAACAACTGATTCTGTGTTCTTTCAGTCGTAACACACAACATGCTCAATTTAAATGTCTGCTTCACTATCCTGGCCCTCCAATTCTCTGAACTGCACAGATACGAGTTGTCCTTGTAATTCATAATTTGTTCTTGTAACCCTCCTGGCCCTAATCTCCATTAACCCTTCTTCTGTCCTATCACGCTCTCCCAATTCACATCTGCACATCAGCTTCATTGAGCACTGCTCCCCACTGTCTCCGGCACCCATGCATCACATGCCTAGCCTAGCCCATACTCCTCCCTCGTTCCCTGCTAGCAAACCGGCTGCCTCCCTCTAAGCCACTAGCTACTCATCCCCAACCCCTCTTCCTACCTCCTGTCTCTCTCCCACCCTCTACCCATCGCAACCAGCACAGACCCCGCCCCGTCATACAACTGCCAGACTGCAACCCTTACATTGTGCATTCAACTGGCACTATGTAGAAGCACAAGCATGTGTGCATACATGAGTATGTGTGTACTCTAGCTTGAAAAAGGATTTATTCTGAAGAAAGCTAGTGAGTTTTCCTTCTCTTTTGCATGTGACTGTCGACAACTTAAAGCTTCCTCTACAAATATCAAATTAAGTCTTTAAAAACCACAATTACTCCTGAAGCCTGATTGATAAAGAAACATATGATGTCTCAAATAAAAAATATTTGATTAAAACTCCATGTTGACACAACTGGCAATTTCAATGTTGTGGCAATAATTAAGCATCCCTCAAATCTATGTGTGAACAGGCAACTAATTGTGTTATAAGTATATGAGATATGATGACAGTATGTGATAAATCCATAGTATCCTTACCCCACACAAGTAAAAGAATAAGTGCATGTTGTTTAAAACAATAACAATAAAAATTAGGCACAAGTCAAAATGGGTTCATCTAAAATTGCTCTAGTTTCATTTGTTACTTGTATTTATACAAAAAAGTGAGAAACAGGAATATTGAAATCCATGATTACAATACAAGACAAAAATCAGACTTTCATATGGTGAGCAGACGATTGAATCTAACAACAAACACCCCATTCATTAAGGGAGCAATATTTTATAATTCTCTGCCAAACAACCTGAAACAGCTTTCTGGTAGAATTTTTAAAAACGAGTTAAAAAAATGGCTTATATTGAAGTGCCCATACAGTATGGTGCTGACATGATTTGACCTCAGGAATGCTATGTTAAATATACTTAAATGATATTTTACTTAATAGCACGTAATCTATTTATATTGCGTATCAATAATCTAAATGTAATTATTATAACATTGCCCATGCTTGTTAAATACATGTTTCGAGCTGTAAATAAATAAATAAATAAATATGTATTTTTGTAACGTATTTCACCTGCAATTATCATTCACATTTCTTGCTGTTAATGAGCACGACAAAAGGCATACATAAAACTGTAATGTTTCAGAATGACTCACACTTATGGGTTCATCTCTTCACTTTTACATCAACATCTACATCTATATTCCACTAGCCACTTTACAGTGTTTGGCGGAGGGTACTTTCTGTACCAGAGTCACTTCCCCCACTTCCTGTTCCAATCATGAATGGTTCATGGGAAGAATGATTGCTGGTAAACTTCTGTGCGGGCTTGAATATTTCTAGTTTTATGTGTGTGTGGTCTTTTCAAAAGATATACATAAGAAGGAACAATGTATTGTTTACTCTTCCACGACCGCAAGCTCTCAGAGTATTAACAGTAGTCCACATCATGCCTCTCTTACAATGTCCGCTGAGAATCTCTCTGCCTTTATTACGCTTACTAAATGAACCTGTAACAAAATGTGCTCCTCTTTTTTGGATCTACTCTATTTCCTCTATCAATTGTATCTGGTATGGAGCCCAGACTGAGGAGCAATATTGGTCACACGAGTGAATTGCAAGCTCCTTCCCTTGCGGACAGCCAACACTTCCTGAGCATTCTTCCAATGAATCTCAGCCCCACATCTGCCTGCCCCAAGGTTAATTTTATATGTTCATTCCACTTCAGGTCACTCCATACACGTACTCCCAAATATTTTATGGAAGTAACTGATTCTAGTGACTGTTTTGCAATTGGGTAATCAGACAGTGAACGGTCTCCCTGTCTACATATTCACAGTATGTTGCATTTGTTTATTTTGAGGGTCAACTATCACTCCATGCACCAAGTGTTGATTGTCTGCAGGTTTTCCTGCATTTCCTACAGTTTTATAGAGTTGTGACTTCTCTGTATACAATAGCATCATCCACAAAAAACCTCATAGAACTTCTGACACTGTCTACTACGCCACTTATATATACTGTGAAAAGCAATTGTCCTATAACTCTTCCTTGGGGCATGCCTCAAGTTATTTTTTTGTCGGAAAACTTTTCCCCACTGAGAATGTTATGCTGAGCTCTAGAATGAAACTTTCACTCTGCAGCAGAGTGTGCGCTGATTTGAAACTTCCTGGCAGATTGGGACCTTTGCCTTTCGCGGGCAAGTGCTCCACCAACTGAGTTACCCAAGCATGACTCATAACCTGTCCCCACAGCTTCAGTTGGAAGGTAGACTGGCAGAACTGAAGTTGTGAGGATGGGTCGTGAGTCGTGCTTGGGTAGCTCAGTCAGTGGAGCACTTACCCGCGAAAGACAAAGGTCCTGAGTTTTGGTCCAGCACACAGTTTTAATCTGCCAGCAAGTTTGATGCTGTGCTCTTTTTGCTAGAAAGTCTTCAACCCAATCACGCATCTGGTCTGGTATTCAGAATGCTTGTGTTTTGTTCATTATATGATAGTGTGGAACTTTACTGAACACCTTCTGAAAGTGAGGGTATACGGCATTTTCCTGTGTGCCTGTATCTACTGCTTTCTGGATCTTGTGGACAAACTGAGCAAGCTGGGTTTCACACAATCTTTGTTTTCAAAACCCGTGTTGATTCCTATGGAGGAGCTTTTCATTCTGCAGAAATGCCATAGTATGTGGGCATAAAAAATGTTCCAAAATTCTACACCAGACTGGCATCAGAGATATAGGACTACAGTTCTGTGTGTCTGTTTGATGACCTTTGATGAAAATGGAAATGGTTTTTTCAATAATTAGGAATGCTTCACACCTCCAGAAACATGCAGTAAACTGCAGTTAGAAGAGATGAAAGTACTTTTGCATACTCTATGTAGAATCAAGTTGGTATTTCATCAGGTCCAGTGGCCTTTCCTCTGTTGAACAATTTTAATTGTTTTTCTATTCTTTGGTCAGCTAACTCAATTGTCATTTTACAGTTTGTGCGACTAGTTAAAGGAGGTACTACCATGTCATCTTCCACTGTGAAATGGTTTTGGAAAAATATGTGTAGTATTATGGCCTTTTTTGTGTCATTCTTTGTTTCAATGCTATTATGGTCACTGAGTGTTTGGATAGATAGTGACAATTTGTTTACCAATTTAATAAGTCCAAAATTTCTTAGTATTTTCTGTATAGTCAGCAGAAAGAATTTTACTTTAGAATTTGTTGAATGCTTTGCACATGGCTCTCTTTACACTAAAAATGGCTGTGAGCACTATGGGACTTAACATCTGAGGTCATCAGCCCTTACACTAAATTTGACTTCGTTTAGTATTCATTTGTCTGTGAAGCTTTGGTTAGGTTCAAATTTGTAATGAAGCTCTCACTGCTTTTGTAGCAACTTTCTAATACGGTTACCAAACCACAGCAGGTCATTTCCATCTCTCATAAATGTGCTCAGCTTTGTCCAATCATGCTCAACATTGTTAGTGTTGGAGATGGAATTTTCATTTTGAGCTGTCAGATAATCTGAAATCTCTTTCTTCTCACTTCTGCCAAACAGAAAGATCATCCTACCTTTCTTTAAATTCCTATTTACAGCCACATTCAGTGATGTTGTAATGACCTTATGATCACTGGTTTTCTGTTCTACACTGACTCGAAAAATTCAGGCCTGTTTGTTACCAGCAAGTCTAAGATGTTACTTTCATGAGTCAATTATCTGGTTAATTGCGCAATGTAATTTTCTGATAACAAACTTACAACAATTTCACATAATTCTCTACCCGTACTACTGATCCTAATCACTTGAGTCTTGTTATTCTATAGCTGGTAAGTTGAAATCTCCATCTAAAACTATAATATGGCCAGGAAATTTACATGAAATAGTTCCAGGTTTCCCATTAAATGTTCTGCAACTAACGGTGCTGAGGCAGGGGATATATAAAAGTATGTTTGATCCACTATTAACACTTATCTTCATCCAAATTATTTTGTGTTCTCAATCTGTACCAATCTCACTAGATTTTATCATATTTGTATGGCTGTAAACACACCTACACAACCAGCATAACAACTATCTTTGGGATATACATTGCAGTTGGTTTTGTACATCCCAGTTGGAGTTTAGAATTTCATTCCCGTTAAATTCTGTTTTTAGGCAGTTTTCTGTCCATTCTACTACAAGGGCATTTTTACCATTTATAAGCAAGGCTAGTTCCAGAGCCTTTCCATAGATGTCCCTGCAGTTGTCTAATACTATATTAATGCTTTTTTTTCTTTTTCTGTGATATGGTACGACAAATATTACCCTCTCTGGTGTCAGAACACATTTTGTTGGACTTGCGGAAGAATTTCTCTATCCTAAAAAACCCACAAGTGCATCCCATGAGCACTCTGCTATGCTAGTAACCTCTTCCTGCATATAGTGCATGCCTGACCTATTGAAAGGGTCCTATGCTTCTCCACCCAACAGCAGAGGTCAAGAAACCCACATATAAGATCATCACAGAGTCATCCGAGCCATTTATAAATTGTATTAGTTATATATTGGCTTCAAATAACTGGTCAGATTTATTATTTTTTCTAAGATAGTTGGGTGAAATCCAAGCTGGGAGATTGCTTCATTCTTAAAGGAATTGTACAAAAAGTGACCATGATCTTAGTGAATGTACTTCTGAGCTCACAATATGTGGATCCTGAGTGACTTACCCCTCCTTTCTAACCTTCCCCAATCTACCCCCAGAACTGAAGAAGGAATCAACAGTACTGAAAGCCAGGAAAAGTTTTTAAACTTTTAAATGTGTCTATCAATGCTGATAGAATTTGTTCCTGAAAATAAATACTGGCCAGGCATTCTGTCTCTTAGTAACTTTACATTTTTAAGTTATTTGATAAAATACAATCAGTTTCATTTTTAGTTCTATTTCATTCTTGTCTATCTTTTTTGTTTTGTTTTTGTTGGCTTTTTTCTAGAAGAACATGTAGTCTTCTTAACAAATTTTATTAATGTATGAGCTCTGTCATTTCTGATATATCTGAAGCTCCTCACTGAAGAACTATTCTTTACTTCTTGCCCTACATTTGTATTAAAATCTCCCAATCATCTTAAAAACGGATACGCTGTTACTTACCAGCCTCTGTAACTCTTCTCATTCCTCAAAAAAATGTAAGACTGTGAGGTGCATACACTTTAACGGTTCCAATGTAATACCTTTCTTTTATTCTTAAACCATGTCTTGCTATTCTGTCTGAGATTCCTTCATTATTAGCAACAATATTTTCAATTTTCTAGAGGCAGAACCCTCATAAGCCTCTTCCCCATTGGTGTCATTGTGATTCCTTGATTTCTAACGTATCAGTGGCTTCTGGAAAGCCACACACTCACTCAGCATAAGCTCTTGTCCCTACCGCTTTGTATTGCACCTGCATGCAAACTATCTGGATCACTAGATGCACTACCCCCAGTATGGAACAGACGGCCATCTCCATACTGTCAGTTGTAAATCTTGGGGGAAGAATTGATCCTGTTCCTCCCATACATATCCTGGGATTGTGTATTAGCTTCAGACAGTTGTAATTCCGGGTGATCCTTCCACTACCAAGTTGTTTATTAACCCCACAACAGCGAATCAGGGTATCCATTTCCAGGTGGACATAGGAGCTACTGTTTCCTTGGTAAACTTGCAAATGAATAATTATATGGGTTCCAGTGAATTGGTACCACTGTCCTGTACATTAGTCACAAATGGTGACAATTCAGTTTCTCCCCAGAATCAATTCACAATCATAGCTACCTACAAAAAGATCACACAGTTGATGATGCAGTTCATTGTTGCTTGGCCAGGAACACTTACTAGGGTTGCCCAGAAAGTAATGCATCACAGTTTTTTTCTCAGCCAAAAACAATGTTACGAATGCGACATGTTACATATGTATTATTTGAAGTCTCCTGCGTGGGTCACTTCCGACAGACAGCGTAGCTGCAGGACTGTTTCAAAATGGTGTCTGTAAGTGACATATGTTACAAGCTGAATTTCTCACTGCAGAGAAAGAAACTGTGGGGAATATTCACAAACACTTGTGCAAAGCCTATGGAGCATCTGCTGTCAACAGTTACTGGGCACAGAGGGTAAGGTCATCAGAAGGTTGTTCGGTGGAGCTCCACAATTTGCAGTGGTCGGGGAAACGATCCACGGCTGTCACACCTGACTTGTTGCAGTGAGCTGATGTTGTCATTCACAAGGACAGACGCATTATGACCCAGCAGTTGGCACTGCATCTGTCAATAAGTAAAGGAAGTGGGGATGCACTTATCTGCACTCTTGGGTATTCAAAAGTATTTGCAAGATGGGTCCTGCGATATCTGATGCTGGATCACAAAACGCACAGAAAAAACAATTGTCCTGATTTGTTGCAACGTTTTGAAGCTGAGGGTGAAGGGCTTCGTGTCCCAGACTGTGACAGGTGATGAAACCAGGTTCACCATTTTGAGCCTGAAACAAAATGAAAGTCGATGGAATGGCGCCATTCCCACTCTCCACAGAAGAAGAAATTTAAAGCAATTGCCTCCACCGGTAAGGTCATGATCACCATGTTCTGGGACTGTGAAGATATGATTCTCAATGACGTAATGCCAAGAGGCAGTACCATTAACCCAGAAGCATTTGTCAACACATTAACAAAACTCAAGACGCACTTCTGGCGACTTTGGCACCACAGCAACCCAGGAGATGTTTTGCTGCAACACAATAATGCTCAACCCCACACAAGTCTGAGGACTACTGAACACATTGCAAAACAGGGTTGGACAATGTTACCCCATCCACCCTACAGCCTTGGCCTGGCCCCCTCAGACTTCCACTGGTTTGGGCCATTAAAGGATCCCATTCATGGCAGATATTTTGAGGATGATGAGGAGGTGATTCACACAGTGAAGCACTGGCTCCGCCACCAGGACAAGGATTGCTACCAACAGGGCATACACACCCTTGTTTTGCGCTGGATCAAGGCCATAGTTCGGGATGGAGATTACGTGGAAAAATAGGGTGTATAGATAAAATACCATTCTTTTGTGTGTGTAATTCTCATTAAGTTCAATTAAGAATTGTTGAAGAAAAAAAATGTGGTGCATTACTTTCTGGGCAAACCTCATATTTCTGTCAGGATGGCTCCTCATTGTTTGGATTCTCCATCACTGAAGAGGTTCAGGCTGTCTATACCTGGGATGTGCCAAAGACTTTCCAGCCCATAGCTCTTTGCGTCCTGACACAATGCCCCATTTCTGCCGGGCACAGCCTATTCTGGTTTTCTTATAGGCATTCATTATGCAGGAACTAGACTGTGTACATATGCTGGAGTGACTGAACCTGTTAAAACCAACATTTCGGCCACACACCTGGTAGTGGTAAAGAAAGCTGATGGCTCCCTGCAGCTATGTGGAGATTTTAAACTGACAACCAGAGGGCCTCCTCATGAAGCTTGTTGGAGGTGAATATTTTTCTATGGCAGACCTTTTGGGATCTCTTCCACTTTGGCAGATACCTGGAACAGTTAATGATGTCCATTTCCATTTATACTATCTTGATGACTTAACTGTCATTGGCACTAAGTGTCAGGACCACCTGCGTAACCTTTGCACCTTCTTTATTATGTTCTGTGACACATGGCTCTATTGTCGCTTACACAAATGCCAGTTTTTTTCAGGAGCAATTGGAATATCTCAGACACTTGTGCAACAAAGAAGGGCTCCAGCTCACTGACCACAATGTCGCAGCAATTGACTCTCTAACCTATACCCAAAATTTGCAAGAGCTGCAGGCTTTTTTTCAGAAAGGTGAATTGTTATTCGAAGTTCATCTCACAAGGAGCCCATATTATGCATCCACTGAAACAGTTATGAAAGAAAGTTGTCAATACAGATGGACAGCTGCCTGCAAACAGACTTTCACACAGCTGAGATGTCTGCTGCACTCGGCGCACTGCCTTACACTCTTTTACCCAAACACTGCCTCTGGTTTTGGCTGTGAGTGCCTCTCCCTATGGCACTGGTGCAGTCTTGAAGCATAGGGATGATGATGGTATTGAGCAACCAATTTCCCACATGCTGAAGATGGTGACATCCACTCAATCAAATCACTTGCAGATAGAAAAGGAGCTTTAGTGAATATCTTTGCCACTAATGCCACTAAGAAGTCCCATATTTACCTATTCGGGACCAAGTTTACAGATCACAAACTGCTAGTAGTGCTCTTTGGGCTGTGCTTCCAGCTTCCAAAGTGGATGGTACGATGTCTCCAGCATTGGATTCTTTCCTCAGCTCCTAGAATTATACCATAAATACAAGCCCATTCACAACTGGCAAATGTGTATGATCTCTATATTCTACCTGCATACTCAGACCTGGCATTTTACCAACAGAGAATCTTGTGTTTCCACACTGATGTGGAACAGCAACACAACACAGCTACTCAAATCGCTGCAGACATACACCATGACCCTATCTTTATCTTCCAAAGAACATCATTACAGAGCTCCAGATCTGATTTCACCTCTCACCACCATTTGACAGACATCACAGTTGACTCCTGCTTGATGGAGAACTGTTTACTAACTGTGTTGTCATCCTACCTATGCTGCTTTTTCAAGTTTTCCAACTCCTCCTTCGCAGGCATTGGTGTATGTTATGGATGAAATGTGACATTCCTACTGTCCAGAACTGAATAAAGACTTGGAAGTTGAGGTGCACAACTGTTCTGCTTGCGCCTGGCACCACGCCATCTTTAGCTCCCTGGCCCACCTCCTCCGTTGACTTGGAAACACATTATCTGAGCTTTGCTGGTTCCTTTCGAGGCTCAATGTGGCTCATTGTTGTGGACATTTATTCCTAAGTACACATATGTGGTCAGCATGCTGTCCACCACCACTGACACCACACTTAATGAATTCATCCAGGTTCCTGCCATCAACGGGGTTCCCTGAACCATTATGTTGGACAATGGACCCTAATTCACGGCAACGGCTTTGAAACAATCCTACACCATGAATAGTATAAAACACCTGTTTAGTCCTCTGTTTCATGCATCCTCCAATGGTAGTGCAGAGCATATAGTATGGATGTTTAAACAACAAACATTACAAGTGGTGGGTGCCGCTGCCACCGCCTCCGCCACCGCCTCCACCACTGCCACCACCACCACCACAGTTGTGCTCATGGTGTCCACGACCTTAGCCCAGCAGAGCTCCTCCATGGGAGGCAGCTGTGTACTCTCCTCCACCTCCTGACGCCACAGACCCAGGAAACCTGGACCCAGTACATTGGGCACATTCCACCAGGAACAGTCACATGCACAGCCACGCTAGTATGGGGCAAAAGACTCAAGGATGGTGATTACCACCCACTGGCAGCGCCTTATGACAGTTGATACTGCCTGGGGATTGGATACTGTCATACTGACCACTTCCATCTACCCCTCGTTATTAAACCGCCATCCTTGTTGATATCACACCAGCATGGGTGAATACAGGCATGGAGGAAGAGGTTCTGCTGCAGCCTCCAACCCCTCAGTAATCATAATCCACACTGCCATGCCCCAGTATGTTGCCAGACATCCTGGGTTCCTCCTGCCAGCTAGTAGTCTTTATAATGCCATGATGTCAACCATACTACCAATTCACCTTCCAAAGCATTGTCTGGGCACCACTGGCCATATGAAACCATTTCAGGGAGAAAAGATCAGGTATGCTGGCCCAGCGAGTTTGAAGGTCCGCTGGAATGCATGGACCTTGATGACAGCCATTAGACTGCACTGAGGGCGCTGGCAACACTCCTGAAAGTGCTGGCTGTGGGGCCATGCCCATCTTGCCAACCTGTCAGCACCCCCAGCTGCCCTTTAAAGCTAGCACTGCAGCAGCTCAGTCTTCAGATGTAATTTCACTGTGGTTTTGTACTGATCTCTTTACACATCATTGTTTTGTTCCTGGATTCAATATGTCTAGCTTTTACTCTTGGTTTACTTACTGGACTTGTTATTCAGCTCTACTGTCTCCATTGTCCTTCCTCTTGTTGTTGTCCTGTTGTTAACTCTTTGTGACTTCTTGTAGATGGCCCCTGGCAGGTCAGACAGTTTCAGTGGGCTCTCGAGTTGTTCCCAGTCTTGTCACATTCTGGTCACTATACAATAAAAAGTTTATTCCCTACAACTATGCTATCCTAGTGACAATCAGCAAAGCTCCCACAGGTAAATGGTAACCAAAAAACATATGTGCTCTCAAGAATTTTACCAACATACAACACACAGAAGCCCATAAGTAAATTGAGTTATTCTTCATCATAAGCCCACACGAGTTAAGTCTCCCTCCCAGAACAAGACACACCCAAATCCAAATCAGTACATGATAACAACAAATTCAAGTCCAATTGCAGCAAGTCAAATACCAAAAACACTGTCCCACTCCATGTATGTCAAGAGACAATTTTCAAGCCTCACATAAGCTGAATGACTCAGCAAAAAATAAGTCTCACGTAGAGATACTATGCATTATCAGAGTTTCACATATCCCCAAGGAAGTCTTGTGAACTGCCCTGCACATGCACTTAGACTGCTAATGCCATATGTGGAAGACTCTCTATGTACACCCTCTATCATGAAAGAGCCATTTGCCCCTAAGATGTGTTAGCAGATACATTTTTCATAAGCAAATAATTTCAACTGTATTTTAATCTGTTATTCAAATACTATAGGTTTACTTACACATGTAGGTTGCCTTTAACCTTTATTTGGCAATGTTGCTATTACACAACATCAAAGTTGTGAGCTGTTTTCTGTAATACGTTGTGAGTTTCGTCCTTGAAAGGCCAGTGCTGTTTGCATACAATTTTTAAGCCTACTCTTACACAATGATATTCTGTTGTATCTGGTGAAAAATTACAGGCAAGTTACTGTATTTAAAAAATCATGTAAATTGTTTACATGACCATATACATTTAATTTAAGTAACTTAATTATTTTTCATCACAACATTTGTGGGTGTGCCAGATATAGGTTTAAAACCAGTTATCTGTGCACAGTCAATTGGTGTAATTGGTTATGTCATAACTTCATTATACCTCAAATTATGCAGTAACTAATGTGAAAGTACTTAATTCTTTATCACAGAAAATACCGGCAACGCTGACACATAAGCATACTGCTAAAATTTCCTGATGAGGTGGACCGTCAAGGTGAAGTGTTATGAGATACTGTCCAGAGAGGGTATTTTTGCTCCATGACAAGCCCCCACCTCATTCTGCACAAGACACATTTACACATTTGTTTCTTTGGGCTATCAAATTTTGTCTCATCCCAATACTCTCCTGAAATGACACCAAGTGATTTCATCCTCTATCCTCATTGGAACAAACCACTCCATGGTAGGCTTTTCAGGTTGCCAGTGAGTTGGTTTTTGGGGTGGAATATTTTCTGCAAAGTCAAAACGTAGGCTTCTACAACCACGGTCTTTGCCAAGTCATTTATTGTTGTGAAAAACGTGTTTCATTGAAGGGTGACTTTGTGAAGCAAGATTAACATCATCACCAAGTTTCCTAGTCACAACTGGATTTTTTTGAGATGATAACTAGTCCTCATAATGTAATTAAGCTTGAATGGCTTCTAATAACCAGGCCATTATACTGCATGCATTCATTATTATTTTCAGTGGTAATGCTGCTTTCAGTTTTTGCAAAGCTCCAGTGGCTAATTAACACATATATCCCTGAAATAATTTTAAGTCCCAGACATTTCACTGCTCTTTGTTTTCAGTTGGCCTGTAAGAGCTGAAATTTCCAAGGTGCCTTGGCTAGTAGCATATTTATTCACTTCTTACCAGAAAATATGACTCACTCTGCACAGCTTTTCCTTGGAGGCTGCAAACCTACAGAGAATAAGTTCACATCATCTGCTGTAGTAGACTGTTAGGCTTGTTTATTTGTTTGTTTGCTTTTCATTTAACAATCAGTTTTCGGACATTGTCATAGACTTTAGTCCATATGTACAAAGGTTTAATTAACACACGTAAGTGCACACATTGATATAAATAGTTACGATCAGATAATATCATTTTTCGTAGCAAAAATAAACTTATGCCTATATACACTGTTTTACAGAGAGATTTTACAATGTGAAATTAAAAGCATACATTGATATAGTGTGTGAAGGTCAGAAATTATCATTTTTGTGTTGCAAAAACAAACTCCTGCAATATACACTGTTTTAAAAAGGGATATTACAACTTGAAATCTTCTACTGAATAACTGCTTTTCTCTGTTAATAAATGCTTAAGTTTATTCTTTAAAGTGTTTAAATTATCTGTCTTGAGGTCAGATGGGAGTCTGTTATAAAAGATGGTTACTATTATACGTTAACTATGGGCTGCAGCCTTTTTTTTTTTTTTTTTTTTTTTTTTCCTGCAATTCTGTGAAAATTTTCCCTTCCCTGTGTATTGTACTTATGTACATTACTATTTGTTACATTATATTCTGAGTTTTGTTTTACAAACATTATTGCCTGCAGGATGTCCATGCTTGTAATGTCATAACAGTAACAAAGTAAGAGAGCAGTATAAAATGGAGACAAAGCAGCTAAAGGAAAGAAAAAAAGAGAAATCACTAATTATTGGTTGGTTGGTTGTGGGGACAGGACCAAACAGCGAGGTCATCGGTCCCATCGGATTTGGGAAGGAAGCCAGCCATGCCCTTTCAAAGAAACCATCCCCGCATTTGTCTGAAGCGATTTAGGGAAATCACGGAAAACCTAAATCAGGATGGCCAGACATGGGTTTGAACTGTCATCCTTCCGAATCCGAGTCCAGTGTGCTATCACTAATTATGAAAAACTACATACTTAAATTAAATATGACTGAGGATGATAGCAGAACAAAGAGCTGGAGAGAAAGGAGGTTCCTCTCTATTAATTCCAGTGGAAGGAAAAAGTCTACATCATGCTTATGGAAAAGCAAGTATTAAAGTCACACCCATTTAACTGAAGAGCATGCTATATCACAGACATTGATTTTACCAATGTTTACCCTCTTTCTGCATCCAATCATTCTTACTAATAGCCTAGTGGTTTCTATGTTGACACACAAACAAGAACAATGGATCCACTAGTATAATATAGATAATTTCAAATATGACTCTCCCTTCCATACACCTTAGCAGTGGTGTGTAGGGATCAGGCAGTGTTAAGCAGAGGCTTAAAACAAGTCATCAGGCTGACAACCAAGTCACTAAGGTTGAATTGCTGGAAAATTGTTTCAGCATGACTGATATTTTTAAAGACATTGGACATCTCAATTAGCCAGTTTCTAGATGGGCAAACTTACATCCAAGGTACTTGTGTTGGTAATTAGAATCCCAACCATGTACCTTCCGACACATGCCTTATTCACTCCATTCACGTAACACAAAACAGTTCATCCAAAAGTTATGAAAATTATTCAGGTTATATATCACATAAGAAACTTGTGCTGAACACTAAATTTTATTCACTCCTTGATTGCAAATTCCATTAACATGGCTTCTAACAGCACTCGCACTTCACTTTACATTCATGATGTAAAATGATTTAACCCTGCCATCTTTTTCCTGTAGCCATCTTTTCAATATTAATCATTTTCATAACCAACAAACTAATATTTTTAACACATTTCCTGCAATAGCACTCTCATACATACTCATGTCTTGCTCATTTGATGGCTCTGGGTATTGCACACGAGTGACTGCTGCACTGCCAACCAATCTCTAGCACCAATTCGCACCTTCCAGAACTACGGGGCATCCTCCTTAGTGATGTCACAAAGAGACATGCTGTGCTGCAGCAAAGAAGTGTAAGGGGCAAATTGATCCATCAAACACCGGATTGAGATGTATACCATTACACAGTCAATAACTCCATACTCTACCACATCATAACTGCCATGCTTCAGTTTTGCACATGTCTGCCTCTTACAATGAACATAGTGATAGCCTTTATTCAATTCTTCAAATTTGTTCTGTTCTCCATTGATGATTTACCTATTGCCATGTCCTGCTGTATCTGTTGATCAGTGGTTCTGAACAGGTTTTCTACTTAGTTCCTGAATAGGGCAGTTTCCTCCAACAATGTATTATTTTGACAAAGGAAGAAAAATATTGTCAAATAGACCAGCATATGTGCCACCTTTTTTGTCTATGACAACTACCACCTGAGAAGTAGAACTTTTATCCATTTTCACTTCCTTGCACTTTCATTTTGGAGATCCTTTTCATTAGCAAGAGGAATGAGCATTAAAATTATAGAGAATACTTGATACCAATATTTTACAAAAGTAAAATAAGCAATTGAAATGTTTCATTTACCTATCTGTGAATCTGTATTTATCCCACAGCCGAATACTTTGTATCCATCCTTGGCATCTACAGCAAATGCTGTAAAACCATATCCACATGCAATGTCCACTATCTGAAATACAAGAGTGGCTTGCTTGAACTCTCAAGAAATGAGTAATTAATACAAAACAATGGAAACTCGAGGTAGGAATATCAACAATATAGAAAAAGATAGATTGCAACTTATTGTAAAGATAACATGCTGAATTGCAGACAGCACAATTAAAAGAGACACTTTCACATAAGCTTTTGGCCTCAGCCTTCATCAGAGAAAAAGGAACACACAACAGTCATTCACACAAGTAAGCACACATGACCTCCAACTCTGGCAGCTCAGATCAGAACACAAGTGTCATGATGGACGGAAGCAGCAATCTGGAGGGGAAGGAGAAGGGACAGCAGTGTATGGGTGAGGGAAGAGAGAAGCACTGCCTGGCAGAGTGTGCATGGACTAAAATTCCAACATGTGCAGCACCAGGATGTTGTGCGGCAGAGACCTGGGGGAAAAGGAGCGAGAAAGGAAAGGAGCAGGAAAAGATGGGTGGGTATGTTGGCAGAGGGTGGCAAACAAAGAGGGTCAAAGATGAGGATAGGGAGGAGGTGATAGGTATTGAAGCAGCCATTGAAATCAAGCATATTATGTTCAGTTGCAAGTTGTGCCACAGAGTGCTCCACTTTCCTTTTGGTCACAGTGACCATTCATCCTCGTGGATAGCTGGTTGGCAGTCATGCTGTGCAATGATTACAGCAGAGCTGGTAAATGACATAGTTGCTGTCACAGGTGGCCCAACCACTGGCAGGGTAAGATAAATCTGTGACAGGACTGGAAGTGCTGGGTGGGTGGATTGGGCAGTCTTGCACCTGGGTCTCCCACAAGTATAAGATCCTTGCGGTAACGGGTTGGCGTTGGGAGTGACATAGCAATGGACTAGGATGTTGTGGAGATTTGGGTGGATGATAGAACACCACTTTAGGAGGGTGGGAAGGATCTTGGGTAGGATGTCCCTTATTTCAGGGCATGATGGTAGGCAATCAAAGCCCTGGCGAAGGACATGGTTCAGTTTTTCCAGTCCGTGGTGGTATTTGGTAATGAAGGAGCCACCCTTTGTGGTTGGTTTTTGAGGGGTAGTGGGAGGATTGGGGGTGTGAGGAGAAATGGCATGGGAGATCTGTTTGCGGACTAGGTCTGGGACATACTGCCTGTCTGTGAAGGCCTTGATGAGACCCTCAGCATACTGGGCAAGGGAGTTCTTGTCACTGCAGATATGCCATCCCTGGGTGGCTAGGTTGTATGGAAGGGAGTGTCTTGGGCCCTAAGCCCAGATCATGAAGATATCATCAATGAACCTGAAACAGGAAAGCAGTTTAGCATTTTCAGAGGCTAGGAAGGTATCCTCAGATGGCCTATAAACAGGTTAGCATAGGTGGGTGCCATATGGATGTCCACGGCTGTGACGCAGATTTATTTGTATACCTTCCCTTCAAAGAAGAAGTAATTGTGGGTTAGGATCTCGCCTTTTCACTTGCATAAACAAGAAAAAATCGCAAGGTAACAAGCTGGGCAAATATGGCGGATGTGGGATGGCAATAACAGAATGTCTGGTCAAATACTCAGAAACAGATAAAGCAGTATATGGTCTTGCATTGTCATGCAGTAAGAACCAGTCCTGAGAATGCCACAAATCGGGTCAGTGATGCTGAATTGCTTGTTGCAAATGTTTCGTGCATTTGATGTACAGAGTTGGGTTCACTGTTTGACCTGGAGAAACATTCTCATGGTGAATTAATTCTTTACTATCAAGGAATGTGATCAACATTGTCTTTGTTCTCGAAGGTTGTCATTTGACATTTTTAAACACTAGTGATCTGGGACTCTACCATTTAGCACTTTTGACACTTTGTGTGGGGGTCATACTGGTAGCACCAACTTTCATCCCCAGCAATAATCTTACACAGAAATGTGGGATCACATCTAGCTCTGTCCAGTAGTTCAGCAAAAATTCTTTGTCTTTCCTCTTTCTGTTTGTCTGTTAGTGTGTGAGGGACAAGTTTTGCATTGAGTTTCCATTTTCCTGAATCTTTGCGTAAAATGTTATGACACACATCACAGTTCAAATTAAGTTCTTCTGATATTGCATGCACTGAATCTCTGCCTTCCTGAAACCTTTTGTGCCACTCGAAAGCACAACTTCTTGAAAGTGCATCATCTGCAGATGCTTGCTTAATCACTGTCCCCACTTCACCAGGGGTTTTCCTGAGCTTAACACAGAACTTAATGTTCACTCTTTGCTCACAATGAGCATCCATTGTGTCACCATAATTAAATGCACCAAGAATTTAAACAGTGTATTGCTAAGCAAAACCCTCCCACCTAGGGAGTATGCACAGAAACATGGCCAAGATCATTTCAAGATGCAGATGTACCTGGTAACATAAAAACAACAACTGTTGCTTTTAGTATTGCAAACTCAGAGATAAAGAGAACTTATCCTAGAACTTTTCTGACAAAGGGCATACGTCCTGTGGAGTATCATCTCCTGCTCATACTGTTCAGAAGGGAATTGACCAAAAAAGTATCTCATGTACCATTTTGACAGGAAGGGGCGTATAGTATGAAAAGCCAACCACAGAATAGCCATTTGTGGAGTTCTCTTAAGTATAATCATGCTATTTTGAAGCAGATGCCCACACAGTGTTGCCTACTTCAGAGGGCCGGCTGTGTAACCTCTTAAAATAGGATAAGGTTAGCCTTAAATGGTTCTGAGCACTATGGGACTTAACTGCTGAGGTCATCAGTCAAGGTTAGCCTTAGTTGAATGATATTGCCTCAGGTGGTGAACAAAGATCTTCTCAATTTCTAGAACTCAAGTTAGGCATTGGTTTGTCACACGCTGCAATGTCTTACCTATGAAGCTTATAAGTGGTACATTGTGATAAGTACTTGGAAACTAAGGCACTTCTCTGGTTACAGAAGAAGCAGCGGATTATGTTTATGGTTGGTTGGTTGGTTTAAAGGCGGGAGAAGGGACCAAACTATGAGGTCATCTGTCCCTTGTTCCTAATAAAACAATGCCACAAGTGTGAGAATAAAATGGACAAAACATATAACACAAAACGGAAAGAAAGGAAAAGCCACAAGAATGAAGGGAAAGCAACAAACACTAAAAGGAACAAAAGAGGACAAGAAAACAACAGAGAGACGCTAGAAACAGACGAGAGTAAAACATGAAAGCAGATTACAGTAGCTGGCCAACCACGAGAATAAAAAGGGAAAGCCAGCCACTCTGCAACACATTAAAACCTCCACCCTAAAAGCACTAGGGTGGAGGACACAAAGGGACAAAGGACATGTGCTAAAACCTACATAGAAGTATAAAACCCACTCTCACAGATAAAATGTAAAACTAAAGCTGCTGTGGAGGCATTGCTGCTCAATATCGAAGGCAGGGTGTTTGGAAAGTTAAAAGTCTGCTGCAGAGAGGCTAAAAGTGGGCAGTCCAGCAAGAGGTGGACAACTGTCATTTGGGAGCCACAGCGAAACTGAGGTGGGTCCTCGCGACGGAGTAGGTAACCATGTGTTAGCCACATATAGCTAATGTGGAGCCAGCAGAGGGCAACTGATTCCCTGCGAGAGGCCTGCATGGAAGACTTTCATACATTCATAGTCTCCTTGATGACACACAGTTTGTTGTGCGTGCTGTTATGCCATTCCGTCTCCCAAAACTGGAAAACCATGTGGTGTAAGATAGAATGCAGGTCAGCTTTGGAGATGCTTATCTCCAGAAGCAGCTTCCACGTTGTCTGTTTGGCCAGCCTGTCGGCAAGTTCGTAGCCGGGGATTCCGATGTGTCCTGGAGACCACACAGACACCACGGAATGGCGGGACTGTTCCAGGGCACAGATGGACTCCTGAATGGACGCTACCAGAGGGTGGGGAGGGTAGCACTGGTCGATAGCTTGTAGACTGCTCAATGAGTCAGTATACAGGAGAAATGACTCACCAAGGCATGAGGAGATGTACTCAAGAGCATGAGATATGGCCGCCAGCTCTGCAGTGAAAACACTACAGCGAACTGGCAAGGAGTGCTGCTCAATATGTCCTCCATGAACATATGCAAAGCCTAAGTGACCATCAGCCATTGAGTCGTCGGTGTAAACCAGTTCAGAGCCCGGGAAGAATCAAGAGGAAGTGACAGTGGAGAGCGATGGGATTAACAGAGTCCTTAGGGCCATGCAAAAGGTCCAGACCGTACGTGAACGGACCACAAGTAGAGGTGGTAAAGGGAAGAACTCCAGTTTGGAGAGCAGGTACCACACGCAAACCGCAATCGTTAGCCCCGATCTGGGCCACCGATGCGAGAAATGGACTGCCGCAGGTGGGAAAAGGAGATGGTAATTTGGATGCTCAGGGGAACTATGAATGTGTGCTGCGTAACTGGCAAGCAGTTGCGCACGTCTGATCTGCAGTTGAGGGACACCAGCCTCCACCAGTACGCTGGTCACTGGACTTGTCCTTAAAGCTCCTGTTGCTAATTTAACCCCACAGTGGTGCACAGGGTCGAGTAAATGCAATGCTGAAGGCGCTGCTGAACCATAAAACACACTCCCATAGTCAATTCAGGATTGGACACCGGCTCTGTAGAGCTGCAGCAGCGTAGAGCGATCTGCACCCCAATTGGTGTTGCTCAGGCAACGGAGCGCATTGAGGTGCTGCCAGCACTTCTGCTTAAGCTGACGAAGATGAGGGAGCCAAGTCAATCAAGCATCGAAAACCAGTCCTAGGAATTCATATGTCTCCACTACAGTGAGTGGATCATCATTAAGGTACAGTGCGGGTTCCAGATGAACGGTACGACGTCGACAAAAGTGCTGAAAACTGGAAGCCATGGGCTAGACCCCATGACTGCACCTTGTGTATGGCTCCCTGGAGGCACAGCTCAGCAACAACAGTACTGGAGTAGCAGTACAAAATGCAGAAGTCATCTGCATACAGAGAAGGTGAGATGGAGGGACCGACAGCTGCTGCTAGACCACTAATGGCCACTAAAAATAGAGAGACACTCAATACAGAGCCCTGAGGGACTCCATTCTCCTGGATATGGATGGAACTATGGGAGTCACCAACTTGGACACGAAAAGCACAGAGTGACAGGAAGTTTTGGATAAAAATCATGAGTGGTCCCTGGGGACCCCACTCATACAATGTGGCAAGGATATGATGTCGCCAAGTAGTGTCGTATGCTTTACGTAAGTCAATAAAGTCGGCAACCAGGTGCTGCCGTCTGGAAAAGGCTGTTTGGATGGCAGACTCGATGGACACAAGATTATCAGTGGTAGAGCGACCCTGGCGGAAGCTGCCCTGTCATGGAGCCAGCAAGCCACGTGACTCCAGGACCCAACACAAGTGCTGACATACCATACATTCCAGCAGCTTACAAAGAATATTGGTGAGGCTGATGGGCCGATAGCTATCCACATCGAGTGGGTTTTTACCGGGTTTGAGCACCGGAATGATGGTGCTCTCCTGCCATTGTGATGGAAATACGCCATCGCACCAGATCCAGTTGAAGATGATGAGAAGAT
This sequence comes from Schistocerca piceifrons, assembly GCF_021461385.2. Lineage (NCBI taxonomy): Eukaryota > Metazoa > Arthropoda > Insecta > Orthoptera > Acrididae > Schistocerca > Schistocerca piceifrons. Next base: position 1,018,196,575 of record NC_060138.1, on the reverse strand, counting down.
GTCACTTATAGTCAGATGAGAGATGTTTAATCCTCTGACTGTGGATGCGATCAGGCCCAGGAGCCGTGTCAGGGCAATGTGCAAGGGCACTGAGGAACTCCCACTCTGTAAATAGGGCGTTATAGAATTCACTGCAGCGTGCAGTGAATGAGAGGACGTTCCCTTCCAGCTGCCATTTGAGTGTGCAAAAGGCTGGGGGGTAATTCTCTGATGCAGAGGCTCGAGCAAAGTGCTCAGCAAAGTGCTCGGCAATCGCATTTGTGTTGGTACATAACTCGCCATTTATGGTATCACCAGGGACAACTGTTGGGGCCTGGTATCCGAAAAGACGTTTGATCTTTGCCCAGACTTGGGAAGGTGGCGTGTGGCACCCAATGGTGGAGACGTATCTTTCCCAACACTCCTTCTTCCATTGTTTGATAAAGTAGCGAACACGGGCACGGAGCCGTTTAAAGGCTATGATGTGCTCCAGGGAAGGGTGCTGCTTATACCACTGTAGAGCTCGCCAACACTCCTTAATTGCTTCAGCGACTTCTGGCGACCACCAAGGGACTGTCTTACACCTCGAGCAACCTAAAGAGCGAGGGATCATGTTTTCAGCCGCAGAAACAATTGTGCTAGTCACCTGCTCAACCATCACATCACTGTTATCATGTGGGGGAGATTCAGCGGTGACAGCAGAGATGAAAGTTCCCCAGTCCGCCTAGATCAAAGCCCATCTGGGCTGGCTCCGGGCGCCTGATGCTAGGGCAGTGACAGGAAGATGGGGAAGTGGTCACTACCACTCAGGTCGTCTTGTGCTCTCCAGTGGATAGATGGGAGAAGTCCTGGGCTGCAAATTGATAAATCAATGGCCGAGTAACTACCATGAGCCACACTGAAATGTGTGGTGGCCCCAATATTTAAGAGGCAGAGGTCAAATTGCGACAGTAAAGTTTCAACATCTCTGCCTTGGCCAGTAAGTATGGTACCACCCCACAAGGGGTTATGGGCATTAAAATCTCCCAGAAGTAGGAAAGGTTTAGGGAGTTGATCAATCAGTGCAGCTAATACATTCAGGGGTACTGCACCACCTGGAGGAAGCTATACATTGCAGGCAGTTATTTCCTGCGTCGTCCTTATACTGACAGCCACAGCTTCAAGAGGGGTTTGCGTGGGCACAGTGTCACTACAGACTGAGTTTAGGACATAAACACAATCTCCACCTAACACTCGATTATAGTCGCTACGGTTCCTGTAATATCTCTTATAGCCACAGAGGGCAATGCAGATAGCAGGTGTAAAGCTTAACAGTTGCCGTAGCTCAGCCAGGCGATGGAAAAAATCACCGCAGTTCCACTAGAGGAGGACATCGTGAGACTGGGAAGGCATGGAACATTCAACGAGGCAGTTTACGCCTCAGAGTCACCTGCTGCCACCAATTTTTTGCCTGAGCAGTCTATATCCATTGTGGCTGAGGGTCTGGCGAAATCTAGGTCCTCAGTGGATGCCAAAATCTCCACCCCATCCTCAGCCGCAGAGCTTGTAGGTAGCGGTGGTGTGGGTACCACTGCAATTTCCTTGGTCTTAGGGGTTTTCTTTTTGGATTTCTCTCACTGCTCCTTGGGTTTCTCTGGCTGGAAGGACTTCACTGGCTCAGTCTCTGGGACTGAGGATGAGCGTGAGCCCTACGACCAGCTGCTTTTGGGCTTTTCAGCCACTGGCAGGTGTCGTCTTCCCCACTAGCAGAAACCTGGGAAGGGAGTGACCCAAGGGACCCCTTCCTGGTGAGAGAAGCTGAAGAAGACTTACGCTTCTCCAGCTTAGAAGTGGGGATGGATGTCCCTGATGGTAAGAGGGGGGGGGGGGGGGTGTTGTTCCCGAAGTAGGTGTGCAGGAGCAACAGGGAGGGGAAGGCCCCCCACCATCAAGGGGGCAGGTGTAGTCTTCTGGATCTGAGAGGTGACCTGGGTTGGCAGAGCTGATGGTACCAGTACTGGCAGCGTAAGACAATGTCATACACACAGGATGCAGGCATTCAAATTTTCTCTTAGCCTCAGTGTAGGTCAGTCTGTCCAGGGTCTTGTACCCCATGATTTTCCTTTCTTTCTGGAGAATCCTGCAGTCAGGCAAGCAAAGTGAATAGTGTTCTCGGTCGTTGATACAGATGGGAGGCGGGCCACATGGGGTATTGGGATATGATGGGCATCCACAATCTCAGCATGTGATGCGGGAAGACATATGGCCGAACTTCCAGCACTTAAAGCACCGCATTGGGGGAGGGATACAGGGCTTTACATCACACCGGTAGACCATCACCTTGACCTTCTTGGGCAATGTATCACCCTCAAAGGCCAAGATGAAGGCACTGGTGGCAACCTGATTATCCTTCGGACCCCGGTAGACAAGCTGGACGAAATGTATACCTCGCTACTCTAAATTGGTGTGCAGCTCATCACTGGATTTCAAAAGAAAGTCTCTGTGAAATATGATACCCTGGACCATATTTAAGCTCTTATGGGTGTAATGGTTACAGAAACATCCCCCAAGATTGTCACAAGCGAGTAACTCCCATGACTGGGCAGAGGATGCTGTTTTGATCAAGACTGACCCAGATCTCATTTTGGACAAGCCCTCCACCTCCCCAAACTCGTCCCCTAATTACTCAACAAAAAACTGAGGGTTCATCGTCATGAAAGATTCCCCATCAGCTCTCGAACATACAAGGTACTGAGGCGAATAAGATACGCTGCCATCCTTAGCCTGACGTTCCTCCCATGGTGTGGCCAGAGAGGGGAACGATTTTGGGTCATACTTCTTTGCACTGAATTGAGCTCGTGATCGCTTACAGACTGCTGGTGTTTCACCATCAGCAAGAGAGGGTGGACTACGCTTCATCGCGTGTCATCCGCCCTGATGCCACCCACTCCAACCAGGGGCCCTCCCCATGGGCACCACCCAGCCACAGCAAAGGCCATCTGGCAGGATGGCCATTGCCGGGAGTCCCGATGCCTCAGGGGGGGTGGGCATCTACTCCTTGGCATACGTGGGGACTTAACAGCACAGGCATCAGCAGAGCGATCCCTGAGTGGTCAGGGGGCTACAACCAACAGGGTACATGGCGGCCCCACCACAATGGACGGACTACCGTGATGGATATCAGGTGCAAAGAAGTCCATGGTCATTGTTGACGCAGAAGTCGACACTGCATAGTACATGGTGGAAAATGCACCCAGGAAGGTGTCCTCTCCCAAGAGATGGAGAACTGGCAGGACTGCAATGCGATGACGAGAAAGTGGGCTAAAGATCTCAATGCACGATGGACACGATGCACCATGTAAGGTGCCCTTCCCCAAATGGCTCGCTCTTCGGGAAAATGTTGAAGAATGAAGGTCAAAACCTACAGGGAACCATCACATAAAGGCCAAAACGTGTGAAACTTCTTTTAGTCGCCTCGTATGACGGGCAGGAATACCTCGGGCCTGTTCTAACCCCCGGACCAACAGGGGGGGTTATGCTTATGTCATGTCTGCCAAATCTGATCAAAATACAAGACGAGAGTTCCTTATGTCTGATTATTAAGTTGTCACAGCTTGCTGTACTTAATTTGGTCACTACATGGAGGCATGTCCTGAGCCTTATGCAGGCTGGAATCAGATTGCCACACAGAGAAACAACAATTGCACTCTTCTTCATAGTTGGAAGACAAATTCCTGTTGCCCCTTTCCATGAAATCTTGGGGAAGGTAAAATGTTGGATCCATGCTACTTGTTGCAGTCACATCAGCATTAACATTCTTTCATTGCCTAGGTAATGTCTGCACTATCAATGTGTAAGCTCCATTGTGCAAGTACAGCTGTTACTGATGACAAGGATTGTGTCTTGGAAGTCCTCTGATAGCACCTCATATTTTTATGGGATTAGCACTTGAGCTTTTTCAGCATTGCCCACTTGTTTCTGACTACAGAGTGTCATTACACCAAAAGATAACCTTGCATGTGAATCCAGTGATGGGAGTGGTTGCTTGAATGAACAGTGCCATCCACTTCCCACTGAGCATCATCTGTTTACCTGAGGGATAGAAAGCATAATGACATGTGAATACAAAAAATGATCCCAAAGTAATGATGAAATAGCTCATATGTCTGGTATTGAGGAGGCATAAGTGCTTTCACTTGATAAGACTTAATGAGTGTTACTAACTTGTGACTGCCCCTGCTTGCAAATCAGTAGTGAAAAAGTGACAAGTAACACATTATACTTGTTACTGACAAACACAACAACATTCTCCTCAGCTCTCTCACCATGTGGTCATCATTCCTATGGAAGGAGTAATCCCTTTTCACAAATATGATGCTTATTAGTAACGGGTCTGGAGACAAGTGCAAATGCCTCTTAACTGTGTCAGTAGTTTTATTACCCCAGAAGGGTCCCAATGTAAAATTTGGGCCATATTATTGGCGAGATTTAGCTCACCATTTCTATTTCCTTTCTACCTACATGAGGAACCTGTGACAGTTGGCAAAGGAATTGAGAGACTTCTTGGTGATCTCTGGCAGATATCAACATTAATTCCACCGGTGCCTGATGAGGTGTCTTCAGTACATGACAATATCAATCAACTGTAGTCGGACGATTTACAACCTGTTCTCTTGGAAAATCTTTTCTTTCTCTATGAGTTTTAACTCATAATTAGAGGAAAGTGTGCTTTTAGATGACACAACACTGTTTTCGGTTTTATCTTCTTGTAGTGATGGATTAACCTCCATTTTAATTACCTTTAATGTATTCGACATATGCATAGAAGATACTGTGATTTTTTTAACCTGCCTTCTTTTGGATGTGCTTGGTTTAGAAGAATTTTTCTGTGTTTTTGAATTTATGTTGAAGGTCAAACTCTTGAGAACAGAGAAAAAAGATATTTAAAATGTTGACAGCTGTGTAGATTCAAAAATGGCTCTGAGCACTATGAGACTCAACTTCTGAGGTCATCAGTCCCCTAGAACTTAGAACTACTTAAACCTAACTAACCTAAGGACATCACACACACCCGCGCGCGGTTCCAGACTGTAGTGCCTAGAACCGCTCGGCCATCCCAGCCGGCAGCTATGTAGGCCTTCTACAATTTCTTGCCAATGCAAATGGTACTCATTCTGTAATTTTTTTTAACTGCTATTTGGCAAACTCTCTACTCCACACTGGATGTTAGTTTGAACAGATGACACATGAGGAGTTACATTCTGTTCTAGCTTCATGTATACATTACATTTCTCACAGATAGACAGCCTATTATTAGACACGGTGTGACAGCCAGTTACACCAGTGTACAAGTTTACGACACCAATGGCCTTGCCATGGTGGCAACACCAGTTCCTATCAGATCACTATAGTTAAGCACTGTCAAATCTGGTCGGCTTAGCTAGCACTTGGATGGGTGACTGACTGGTCTACTGGGTGCTGTTGACAAGTGGAGAGCAATGAGCCCTTGTAAGGCCAATAAAGGAGCTACTTTCAGAGAATAGCAGCTCCATTCATGAAAACTGACAACAGCCAAGAGAGCAGTGTGCTGACAACATGCCCCTCCATATCTGCACCCAGTGATGCCTATCGGCTGAGGATGACACTGCAGTCAGTCAGTACCATTGAGTCTTATAAGGCATGTTCAGAAGCAGTTTATTCCCTCTCTTTCTCACAAGGTTAGAAACATGATGACCTACAATAACATGAAGAAATCCTACCTTATGCACTCTACTAACACTGGGAACTTGAACACAAGTATGCTTACAGCTATATTTTATAGTGCTTCATTATAGTTATTCATTTGTTCATTCATTCATTTATTCACACACACACCGTGCTCTGTCAATCCTGCCATGGAGAAGGCCTGCAGGAGTGAGGAACGAGTCAAGTTTAAATGGCAATAGTTAAAAAGAAAACCATCTTTTGCATGCTGCATGTTAAGTTTTTTATTTAACGTGTATACCCAGATGTGTTTCACCTTATTTACAAGGCATCTTCAGTGGGTGTTATGAAATATTACATGATTTTTTTGTTTTTGTTTGCATACATAGGTTATCGTTTGCACATATAGCTTACAGATTTAAATTTTATAATAAAATGGAAAGATACTTGCAGATCAGCGTCTAATTAATTATTTCTAATTAATTATTTCTCTCATGTGACAACGCTGTGTGGTTCATAAATAATGAATTGGATATGATCTGTAAATACCTTTCCACCTTCCTATAAAAAAACAGCAGTGAACTGTTTTAAATCTGTAACCTGCACTATGTGATCAAAAGTATCCGGACACCTGGCTGAAAATGACTTACAAGTTCGTGGTGCCCTCCATTGGTGATGCTGGAATTCAATATGGCGCTGGCCCACTCTTAGCCTTGATGACAGATTCCACTCTCACAGGCATATGTTCAATCACATGCTGGAAGGTTTCTTGGGGAATGGAAGCCCATTCTTCACAGAGTGCTGCACTGTGGAGAGGTATCGATTTTGGTTGGTGAGGCCTGGCACGAAGTCGATGTTCCAAAACATCCCAAAGATGTTCTATAGGATTCAGGTCAGGACTCTGTGTAGGCCAGTCCATTACAGGGATGTTATTGTTAGTAACCACTTTGCCACAAGTCGTGCATTATGAACAGGTGCTCTATCGTGTTGAAAGATGCAATCACCATCCCCGAATTGCTGTTCAACAGTGTAGGCCTGTGCTGCAATAGTGCCACGCAAAACCACAAGGGGTGCAAGCCCCCTCCGTGAAAAACATGACCACACCATAACACCACCGCCTTCAAATTTTACTGTTGGCACTACACATGCTGCCAGATGATGTTTACCGGGCATTCACCATACCCACACCCTGCCATCGGATTGCCACAACATGTACTGTGAATCCTCACTCCACACAATGTTTTTCCACTATTCAGTTGTCCAATGTTTATGCTCCCTACACCAACCAAAGCATCATTTGGCACGTATCGGCGTGATGTGTGGCTTACGAGCAGCCACTCAGCCATGAAATCCAAATTTTCTCGCCTCCCAGTGTCATAGCACCTGCAGTGGATCCTGACGCAGTTTGGAATACCTGTGTGATGGTCTGAATAGATGTCTGCCTATTACGCATTATGACCCTCTTAAACTGTCAGTGGTCTCTGTCAGTCAACAGATGAGGTTGGCCTGTACGCTTTTGTGCCGTACATGTCCCTTCACGTTTCCACTTCACTATCACATTGGAAACAGTGGACCTAGGGATGTTTAGGAGTGTGGAAATCTCGTGTACAGACATATGACACAGGTGACACCCAATCACCTGACCACGTTTGAAGTCCAAGAGTTCCATGGAGTGTCCCATTCTACTCTCTCATGATGTCTAACGACTACTGAGGTCGCTGATATGGAGTACCTGGCAATAGGTGGCAGCACAACGCAACTAATATGAAAAACATATGTTTTTGGGGGTGTCCAGATACTTTTGATCACATAGTGTATATTTGCAAATGAAAAAATCATGTCTTATTTCAGGACAGCCATTGAAGATGCCTTGCAAATAAGGCAAATGCCTCTAAGTGCAGAAGCTAAATAAAAAACTTAACGTGCAGCATGCAAAAGGCATTTTTCTGTTAAACTACTGCAATTTATATATAGCTTTTGTGAAAATGGCCACCACAAGAAAATTGAGTCAAGTTTACATTACCAGGCAGAAGCAACCAATGCTGGATACTTCCGTAAAGTACACTAATAACAAATTATGACTAGTGTTAATAAACTCAAACTGATAATTATGGTACCAACAATTACTTCTAGATTACTTTATGTATGTGCATTACAATAAAAAGTTACCTTGGGGGAAAAGCCACTATTCCTTTTCCTACTCTACTCACCTGTTACTTTTAGCTAGTACTTCAAGAAAAGCATTCATGTAGCTTTGCACAAACCACTATCAGCTGTCTAATTACATCTACATCTACATCTACATGGTTACTCTGTGATTCACACTTAAATGCCTGGCAGAGGGTTAATCGAACCATTTTCATACTACTTCTCTACCATTCCACTCCCGAATGGTGCGTGGGAAAAAGGAACACCTAAAACTTTCCGTTCGAGCTCTGATTTCTCTTATTTTATTATCATGATCATTTCTCCCTATGTAGGCAGGTGTCAACAAAATATTTTTGCATTCGGAAGACAAAGTTGGTGATCGAAATTTCTTAAACAGATCTCGCCGCAAAGAAAACTGCCTTTGTTTCAGTGACTGCCACCCCAACTCGTGTATCATATCAGTGACACTCTCACCCCTGTTGCGCGACAACACGAAACAAGCTGCCCTTCTTTGCACTATTTCTGTGTCCTCTGTCAATCCTACCTGGTAAGGAACCCACACCGCGCAGCAATATTCCAGCAGAGGACGGACAAGTGTAATGTAGGCTGACTCTTTAGTTGGTTTGTCGCATCTTCTAAGTGTTCTGCCAACAAAGCCCAATCTTTGTTTCGCCTTCCCCACAATATTATCTATGTGGTCTTTCCAATTTAAGTTGGTCGTAATCGTAATTTCTACGTATTTAGTCGAATTGACAGCCCTTAGATTTGTGCGATTTATCATATATCCAAAATTTACTGGATTTCTTTTAGGACCCCTGTGCCAATTGCCACTTTTCACACCATACAAAAAATTCTCTCTAGATCATTTAGTAATTGGAATTGATGGCCTGATGATTTTACTAGACGGTAGATTACAGTGTCATCTGCAAACAATCTAAGGAGTTGCTCAGATTATCACCTAGATCATTTATGTAAATCAGGAACAGCAGAGGGCCTATGACACTAACTTGCAGAACACCAGATATCACTTTTGTTCTACCCGATAATTTTATAAACTGTAACCTCTCTGAGAGGAAATCACAAATCCAGTCACTCAACTGACATGATACTCCATATGCACACAATTTGATTAATAGTTGCTTGTGAGGAACAGTATCAAAAGCCTTCAGGAAATCTAGGAATATAGAATCGATCTGAGATCCCTTGTTGACACCACTCATTACTTCATGGGAATAAAGAGTAGCTGTGTTGCACAAGAATGATATTTTCTGGATCCGTGTTGGTTATGTAAGTCATTTTCTTCCAGGTGATTCATCCAAAATCCTCCTGCAAATTTAGGTCAGTGATATGGGTCTGTTATTCAGTGGGTTACTCCTATTTCCTTTCTTGAATATTGGCGTGATCTGTGCTACTTTCCAGTCTTTAGGAACAGACCTTTCGTCAAGTGAGCGGTTGTACATGATTGCTAAGAAAGGTGCTATTGTGTCTGCATATTCTGAAAGGAACCTGATTGGTATACCACATGGACTGGAAGACTTGCCTTTCTTAAGTCATTTGAGTTGTTTCACAACACCTAAGATATCTACTTTTATGTCACGCATGCTAACACAGCTGTTCTGGTTTCGAATTCTGGAATATTTACTTTGTCTTCTTTTGTGAAGGAATTATGGAAAACTGTATTTAGTAACTCCGCTTAAGTGGCACCATCATCGGTAACATTTCCATCACTATCACGCAATGATGGTATTGACTGGTTTTTTGCCACTGGTGTACTTTAGATATGACCAGAATCTCTTTGGGTTTTCTACCATATTTTGAGACAATGTTTCATTGTGGAAACTATTAAAAGCACCTCGCATTGACATCTGAACTAAATTTTGAACTTCTGTGAAACTTAGCCGGTCATGATCTACATGCTCAAATATTGCAGTTATGTGAATTTACAATCCTGAGTCAAAATAAATTTTAGATGGAGTAGCTAATGAAGTATTCTCTTACTTTGTTTTTGAATGTTTGAGATTTTAGATTAGATTAGATTAGATTAGTTTTCATTCCATAGATCCATGCTGAGGAGATCCTCAAGGATGTGGAACATGTCAATTTTTTTTTTTTAAGCTGAAATAACAATACTAATAGTATGAATATATACAATACATCATTTGTTTCTATTAAAAAATCGTCAATGGAGTAGAAGGAGTTGGCCACTAGTAAGTCTTTCAGGCTCCTTTTAAACTGATCTTTATTTGTAACTAAACTTTTTATGTTTGCTGGCAAATTATTGAAGATGAGTGTTCCTGAGTAGTGGACCCCTTTTTGAACTAAAGTAAGTGCCTTTAAGTCCTTGTGCAGATCATTTTTGTCCCTGGTATTGTATGTATGAACTGAGCTGTTTGTTGGAAAAAGATATATATTATTTAGGACAAATTTCATTAAGGAGTAAATATACTGAGAGGCAGTAGTTAGTATACCCAGTTCTTTGAAGAGGTTTCTACAGGACGTCCGTGAATTTACTCCACAAATAATACGTATTACATGCTTTTGGACTCTGAAAACTTTTGTTTAACTTGAAGAGTTACCCCAAAATATTATACCATATGACATTATGGAACGAAAGTAGGCAAAATATGCAAGCTTTTTCATTTTTATGTCACCTATGTCTGCTAACACTCGAATTGCAAATACAGATTTGTTAAGGCGTTTCTGCAGTTCTGTGGTGTGCTCCTCCCAACTGAATTTATTATCAAGTTGTAATCCCAGGAATTTAAGACTGTCAACCTCTTCTATGTGCTCTTCTTCATACTTAATGCATATGCTGGGTGGAAACCTCTTACAGGTTCTGAACTACAGTCTTTTCGAAGTTTAATGTCAGTGAGTTGGCTTTAAACCATTTATTAATATCCATGAAAATACCATTAGCAGATCTTTCTAGAACTACACTCGACATACATATTGCAATACTTGTGTCATCTGCAAACAAAATGAACTCTGCTTCTGGCAGTGTAACTGATGAGAAATCATTAATGTACACAAGAAAAAGCAATGGCCCTAAGATGGATCCTTGTGGGACACCACATGAAATTTCTTCCCATTCTGATGATGACTGATGACTTAATTCACTAGTCCCTTTCACTGACACCCTTTGTTTCCTGTTAGTGAGGTATGACTTGAACCATTTTGCAGCACTGCCCGTGACACCATAGAATTCTAATTTACTTAAAAGGATGTTGTGGTTCACACAATCAAATGCCTTTGACAAATCACAGAAAATACCTGCTGCTTGTAATTTGTTATTTAATGAATTAAGTACATTTTCACTGTAGGTGTAAATAGCCTTCTCGATATCAGAACCCTTCAGAAATCCTAACTGTGTTCTTGATAATATGTTATTTGTGGTCAGATGGTTGAGCAGCTGCCTGTACATTACTTTTTCTAAAATTTTTGAGAATGCTGGCAAAAGTGAAATCGGTCTGTAGTTTGATGGTATCTCTTTATCCCCTTTCTTGAATAGAGGCTTAACATCTGCATATTTTAGCCAGTCAGGAAATGTCCCAGTTATAATTGACTGGTTACACAAGTAACTTAGAATTGTACTAAACTCACAAGAACATGCCTTAATTAACTTTATTGATATTTCATCGTACCCACTAGAATGCTTTGTTTTTAAAGATTTTATTATGGACGTTATTTCTTTTGGTGAAGTGAGTGATATATTCATGTACTTGAAGCTATTTGTGAAGGCTAGTTTCAGATATTCAAGGACATTATTTACTGATCTTGAAAGTCCCATTCTATCAGTAACGGATATAAAGTACTTGTTAAATAGATTTGCCACACTATGCCCATCAGTTACTAATGTGTCATCTACCCTTAGTGCCATTTGCTCCTGTTCCTTTCTGGTTCTACCAGTCTGCTCTTTCACTATATCCCATATTGTTTTTATTTTGTTCCCTGGCATTGCTATCTTCTTCTCGTAGTGCATTTGTTTAGATGTCTGAATTACTTTTTTTAATGTTTTACAGTATTCCTTGTATTTAGCTAGATCATCAGCATTGGAGCTATTCTTGGTCGACAGATACATTTTCCTTTTTGTCTTACAGGAAATCTTTATTCCTTGTGTAATCCATGGTTTTATTATAGACTTCTGTTTAATTTGAGTAACTTTTAGAGGAAAACAGTTTTCAAACATGGTACTGACATTGTTCATGAATATGTTATATTTTTCATTCATGTCATGAGCACTATAAACATCTTTCCAGTTCATGTCTTTGAGTAGTTTTCTAAAACACCCAATTTTTGGTTGATTGACTACTCTCTTGTATTCAGATTTAGCAGTCTTGATAATCTGCTTAGAATTTACATCTAAAACAAGGAGCTGCATGTCATGATCTGATAGTCCATTTATAACAGGTTTTATGATATGATTTTGTTCCTTTGATTTGTCTATAAAAATGTTGTCAATGGCTGTCCTTGAGGATTTAGTGATCCTAGTTGGAAAGTTTACAGTGTGAGTTAGATTGAAAGACAACATTACTAACTGCAGTGAATGTTTACTGGAAGATTGCATTAGAAAATCTGTATTAAAGTCACCAGCAATCAAAATTTCTTTTTTTCTTCCTGTTAAATAACCCAAAAGAGCTTCTAGATGATCTAAGAATAGATTACAATTTCCTGCAGGTGCTCGGTAAATAGTTATTATTATATAGGATCTGTTATGGAACTCTACTTCTGTTGCACATGCTTCTAGATGCTGCTCTAAACAACGCCCAACAGTAACCTGTTAAAACAGGTCTTAGCAACAGACTATAAATCCCCATTCTGATCCCTATAATGGATGCATAATCTTACTTCTCACTCTGTCCTCATCATCTCTGGACTGAAGCACAGTGTGTACCAATGTACTGTTTTTGACATCTTACTCTCTCTGAGACTTCCCTCTTCCTCTTTGTATCCCCTCTATCCTCACAAGTGGGTCCCTCTCAATGAGTGATCCAAGAGATCTCCCCTTATTTTTTAACCTTCCCCAATCTATGTCTCTGTTCTCCCCATGAAAAGAACTAAAGTTCCAAAACCTAAGTCAGTTTCTTCTACTACGATCTTTTATATTGGTCTGTTGGCAGTACTAAAATTTTTGTCTCTTGAAGGCAAGTACTGGTCAGTGATCCTTTCTCATAATTTTATAGTTTCCTCAACTGAATTTTCCTTTTGATACAAAGCTTACAGTTACAATATTTACCTTGTGTTTCTCTGCAAAATGAAGTCTGTTTGGATGGCGAACACTTTTTAGAGGTGTCCTTTTACTTTTTGTGCATTCCAGTGCATTTCCCAATGCTCCATGCTCTGCCAAACCCCATACATAGACACGGCGAATACTCCTGGAGCTCACAGGATACTGAAACACTAAACACTAGTTTAAAATATGTAAACAGTTTATAAATAACATCAATCATTATACTATATTACAGTGGAACCAGTATTAATTGTAACAGCTACCTGGAAGTAACTTTGATTCTTCTTCATTTATAGGATATTTCCTCTTCACAAAGCATTGTACGCTTGTTGTAAAATTTCTCGTTGCTATGTAGGGCTGACTCAACTCTTTAGAAACTGATCTGATGAACACACTGACCCCTTTTAGAAACAATAAATCCATTTTTCTGAAAAAAAAAATCATGCTTAGCTTTAATTTCTGAGCCCATATAAAAGCATATTCATGTACCCGCATTAAATTTAAATTTTATTTGCAAAATTATATAGCTAATTCTGATATAAAGATTTTGGCATAGAATGTTAACAGGAATTTTGAACAGTGGTCCTCAGAATAGCTACTAATGCACAAAAATACCAGTTAAATGAGTATGTCTTAGGAACCTATCAAAGCTTTTGTACTAAAATAAGTGATTGCAAAATCAGAATGGAACATTTAAGATATCAACTGTTCTGAAAAATAAGTGGCACATATTTATAATCTGTTACTTAATTAATTTTTATTTTGATCCAGTACATCATTTTTTGGACATTGTTTGAACATATGATACAGGACAAGTCAGGGGTAACACAATTAATTCATGATTATAGTAGTTATTAAGTAAGAGTACATGATCAACACAACCAAATAATAATATTAAATGACATGATAAAATTAACAATATTTGATAAATAAGGTATACTTGATTATGATGTTCCCAAATAAGAATTGTTTCAAATTTACATTACACGAATTTAATGTCGCTATGCATTTTTAACTAAGAAGGCACACAATTATACCACATAACTGCAGTATGACATATTCCTCTTTTATATAAATTTGTAACTACCATGTTTACATGTAGGTTAAGCTTCTGCCTAGTTTCATATGAGCCTAACACATAGTTATGTTTGAAAATGTTTTCCTTTTTTTAAGATGTACCCTTTTGTAAAGATTTGCGTTTCATATACATAGAAACTGTGCAGAAGCTGTATTTTCAGACTTTTAAAAAGGGTCTACAGGAATGCCTGCATTTAGCTCACTTTTTAACTTGAATTGTTAAAGTTCATTTCCCATTTAAAAACCTCGTGAATATGTATGCCATCATTAGATGTCAGATATATTTCGAATCAAAGAAATTCAAGAGTCAAATCATTATTAAGAAGTTATATGACTCATATAAATATTGAACTACAGACTTATAGCACTGCTATCACATTCTCTTAAAATATGGCAAAGATCTAGGAAGACTGCGGACACCAAGATATACAGGGTGTATGTGTAATCAATGTAGAGAAATGAGAAGGCTGGTAGAGTGTGTCATATCATGCATATTTCACATAGCAACCCTTGTCTGCAGTCCTTAGTATATGATGCCAGGCGTCATTGAACAGTATCATGTGTCACTATGAGGGTAGGCACATAACATGCCATTCGAACTGTCACGATAGCAGGTCTGTAGGGCAATGATTTTATTACATTTGTGACATCAAGGTAGAAGAGATGTCAGGTTGAAGTTTTATGACCTTTATTTGCAAATGGTGTAGTCAACATAGTTGCAGATATTCCAGGCACGACAACGCTATGGGTTTTCTGCCTCTTATTGGGACATGAACACATTGCTTGTGGCTGTGGAGATACCTGTTTGATAGAAGTTGCATAGAGGGTAACACCTGTGCACACTGTGGAGTTTGGTTTGCCATGTGTCACTTTGTCATCAAATGGGGACACTCTTGTGTTTGTTACTGTGTGAAGCACACAGGAAATGGAGCTCTATTCTTGGGAAGAATGGGTATACATGCACTGTGCTTATGGAGCTGCAGATGTATGCTCATGCTGCCCAATGTTTGAACATTTGGTGGTTTCCAAACCATCGAGTACCAGGTCCACACACATTTACTGTCATCCACAGGTCCTACGAGAGACATATTCACTTGAGGTATGATTTCCACTGGCATGTTCTTGTAATGGCCTATTCTGAATACTGGTGTATTTATTTTGTGTTACAGGTGTGAAGAGCTGATAGACATGGTCGTCAATGCACAGTACTTACATGAGGACTTCAATAGGAGGCATTAGCAATGTTTGAAAATACAAGCTCTTGGCGTGTTGCACAGGAAATGGGTGTAAGCCAATCCACAATTTGGTGTGTGTGGCATGAAGATGATTTGCACCCCTGCCATGCCTTTGGAAGGTTGAAGCCCTTAACCCAGATGATTTTCCACATAGACTGAATTCTGTCACTGGTTTTTGCAAAGGTTTGCCATTCAACCAGACTTTCTGGACCGTGTACTTTTTATGGATGAGGCATCGTTTACCAGAGAGGGTAAAGCTCTGCCAGCGTTGTTGGAACATGTCCTTCTCAACATGCTATGGTAAATGTGGTACTAACACAATAGTGCAATGCGCACTTTACACATGCAGTGTGAACACATTTGGATGAAACTTTTGGTGAGAACTGGATATGGCACAGTGGGCCAGTGGCATGGCCTGCACATTCCCCCTGACTTGACACCCACATATTTTTTTCTCCTGGCACCATCTGAAATTTGTCGACTATGAAATACCTATTGAGACTGAAGAAGAGCTGATGCTTCACATTAGGGCAGCCTCCTATGCAATTTAAATTTTGCCCGCAGTGTTTGAAAGAGCACAAGTCAGTCCAGCAACCTTGCATGGTGTGCATTCAAGCAGATGGGTATAATTTCGAGCACTTTTTGTAACTGATTTCAAAAAACATCTGGATGATGTTGAAAGGTTGTTCCTTATATGAATAAATGAAAAGCAATTGCAAGGCAACACTATTAACAAGAACATCATTTGTGAGAAGGTGTGAATGATTTTCACTGACCTCATTAGGAAGGCATTAGGACCATCAGTGCCCAAAGAAGTGTTTAAGGGAAGCCATGGGTGGTTTGAAAAGTTTAAGAGAAAGCTTCGTGAGGCATGGCGAAGCAGCCAGCTCTGACAAAGAGAACTTCTTCATCAGCAACTTTAAGATGCTTGCAGATTCTGAGGGTTATTTGCCGCAACAGGGTTTTTTTTTTTATCAAAAAATTTTATAGCAGCATATTTTACCCCTTTCTGTGTCAAAGTAAAGGATAGTGTAGGTCTTTCTTTTTTCTGGTATTGTAATCTTGTAGCTGTTGATTTTAAACTGATCTGTGTCGCTGAGAAAAAAATTCATTACTGAGTAAATGTACTGTGAAGCAGTTGTAAGAATTCCTAACGTTTTAAACAGATGCCTACAAGATGTGCGACTATGAACCCAACACATTATTCTAATTACTTTCTTTTGAGCAGTGAATACCTTTTACCTAAGTGTTGAGTTGCCCCAGAATATTATTCCGTATGACCTCAGAGAGTGGTAGGATGCAAAGTATGTTAGCTTACTAATTTCCAAATCCTCAGAATTGGCAATTATTCTGATTGCAAAAGTTGCTGAACCTAGTCGCTTTAGGAGATCAAAAATATGACTTTTCCAATTAAGATTCTCATCTGTATGTACACCAAAAAACTTAGTATGCTCTACCCTGGCTACTGACTTCTTTTGATGTGTTATGTTTATTGAAGGAATTATACTTTTTGCAGCAGAAAATTGGATGTACTGTGTTTTTTCAAAGTTCAGAACAAGCCCATTCGCAGAAAACGAATTAATGACTTTTCCGCAGACCTCATTTGTATAATTTTTCTATCGGCCTTTCTTTTACTGGATTAATAATTATGCATGTATCATCAGCAAACAGTGTCAGTTCAGTATCTTGTTTCACATAAGAAGTGAGGTCATTCACATATATCAAGAACAGGAGGGGATGCATGATTGAACCTTGTGGAACACCTAATGTAATTTCACCCCAGTTAGATGAAGTGGCAAACTCCTTTGAATCACTTGAAGCATATAAAGAGACTTTTTGCTTCCTGTTCTGTAGATAGGACTTAAACCACTCATATACTGTTCCATTTATACCATAGAATTATAATTTCTCTAACATAATATCATGGTTCACACAATCAAATGCTTTGGATAAGTCACAGAATATTCCTACTGGTGACATTTTACTATTTAAAGACTCTATTATGTGGCCAGTGAAATTGTATATTGCTGTCTCAGTGGAACAGCATTTCTGAAATCCGAACTGTGATTTACTAAGTATCCCATTACTGTTGAGATGGCTAACCACTCTTGAGTATATTACTTTCTCAAAAAAAAAAAAAAAAAAAAAAAAAAAAAAAAAAAAAAAAAAAAAAAAAAAAAAAAATTGAAAATGCTGTAAGCAAGGATACTGGCTGGTAATTATTGACATCTGTTGTTTCCCCCTTTTTGTAGAGAGGCCTGACAATGGCATATTTTAACCTGTCTGGAAAAATACCCTGAGTCAGTGATGCATTACATATGTGACTCAAAACATCAGCTGTAATTGCTCCACATTGTTTTAATAACTTGTTAGAGATGTCATCTACTCCAACAGAACATCTATTTTTTAAAGATTTAATAATTTTCCTTGTTTCACAAGAGGTTGTTCAAAAAGGGATATAAATTTATCAAGAAATATGCTGCATTTATCATTATCATTTGGCTCATTATATACATCTTCCCAGTTTACATTCCCTAAACTTTCTCTGAAGTGATCTATAGATACCAGGTTGAGCACCCTCACACTTTCACTTATTGGTTTCGGAAGTGTACGCCCTGTTAGGTTTTGTGAGTTAATCAGTTGTGCATCATGGTCAGATAATCCATTTACCACAGGGAAAGCATATGTTTGTTCTATATCTTCTTGCTGTACAAATACATTATCTACTAGAGTACTACTGTCCTGAGCTATACGTGTAAGGGAATTGATCACTGATTCTAAGTTATATGTTGTTAACAACACTTCTAGTTCACTTTTCCTATCAGAATTGCTTAGAAAGTTAACACTGAAATCACCACAGATTAATAACTTCTTCTTTTTGTCTGACAGACAATATAATAGGGAGTCCAACTTTTTTATGAATAGCTCCCAATCTCCTAGTGGAGACCTGTACACTGTTGCTAATATCAACACAACATTATCTAGCTGAAGTTCACATGCACAAACCTCAAAGTGCTGATCAACACAAAATTTGCTTACTTCAACAGTTCTGTATTTCTACCCTTGTTTTATGAAAATGGCAACTCCTCCTTTATCCATACTAGATCTACAAGTGTAAGATGCTAAATTATACCCAATTATACAGACATTTTCCATCCCCTCAGTTACATGGTGCTCAGACAAAGTATATCAATCTCATTCTTATTTTTGAGATCATCTAAACACATTATAAGCTCATCTACTTTATTTTTTATTCCCTTGATATTTTGGTGAAGTAAGTTGATATTGCCCAAATAATCGAGTACCAGGTCCACACACATTTACTGTGCATGAAGTTTCTTTTCTTCTATTTTCCTTGGTTGCTGTCTGTCTGGAATTTGGCTTTAACCTAAAAAAACCTGTCTGTCTGGTCCCAATAACCACAGGGATCACCCCTTGTGTGACTGTGGCCCCCCTTACTGTATCCGCTAATAGAGAAGCTAACTTAACTTTCCCCTTCCTATTAAGGTGCAGGCCATGTGTAGAGTAACCCCACCTACCAATAGCAACAGCTGGAACAACACGCATGTGAGACTTTGCCGGTGTCTGGAGCATCCCATTCAGCTCAGTGTTAATACGCCTTACAGCAGTGTTTACCCAGGGCTGAAGAGTAATGAGATATAACTTCTAACTAGAAATATAAAAGAAGGAGGGAAGTCTGATGAATATTTTGGTAATATGGTTTTATCATGGAAACAAGGAACACTGTCAGAAAAGGAAAAGAATAAATGATTTTTATGTGAAGATACTCTATTTTGGAGAATAAATATGGATTTAAAACATTGGAAGTTATGAATTCTTGAAATAGCAGTACAAGATCTGATTTGGTTTTTATATAAAGACTACAGACACTTTGGGATAAGGAAGTGTATCAAGTGTATGATACAATTCTAGTATTTTAAGAATTTAAGAAGGGGATACAGAAAATTTTACAAACTTGTGAGCTGTATCAAAAAGTTAAAGAAGACAATAGACAGGTAACTTATAAAATGTGTCCAGTAACATCAAAAGTTCTAAACAATTTAACAGCAACCAATTTGTTTGGACTTTTGTGTAAGGGTAGATGCAGAGTTACACATGTATTTGTGGCAATAGAATGTTGGTAGAAGCATGTAAAACTATACCCCATAAAAGTGGCAAACATTGCTACTATAATGTCAATTATGAGAATACTTTGCAAGCATGGGAAAGCCCCAACTGTTTACTCACAGATAACGGAATGTAATTTGTAGGGAATTGTTTTAAAGAGCTTCTGGCATGAGAAGGTGTCAGACATGCCACTATTTCTAAGAATCATCCAAAATCTACATCATCAGAATGCATGTTGTTGTGGTCTTCAGTTGGAAGCTTGATTTGATGCAGCTCTCCATGCTACTCAATCCTGTGCGAGCCTCTTCATCTCTGAATAACTACTGCAATCTATGTTGTTGTTGTGGTCTTCAGTCCTCAGACTGGTTTGATGCAGCTCTCCATGCTACTCTATCCTGTGCAAGCTTCTTCATCTCCCAGTACCTACTGCAGCCTACACCCTTCTGAATCTGCTTAGTGTATTCATCTCTTGGTCTCCCTCTACAATTTTTACCCTCCACGCTGCCCTCCAATACTAAACTGGTGATCCCTCGATGTCTCAGAACATGTCCTACCAACCGATCCCTTCTTCTAGTCAAGTTGCGCCACAAACTCCTCTTCTCCCCAATTCTATTCATTACCTCCTCATCAGTTATGTGATCTACCCATCTAATCTTCAGCATTCTTCTGTAGCACCACATTTCGAAAGTTTCTATTCTCTTCTTGTCCAAACTATTTATCGCCCATGTTTCACTTCCACATATGGCTACACTCCATACAAATACTTTCAGAAACGACTTCCTGACACTTAAATCTATACTCGATGTTAACAAATTTCTCTTCTTCAAAAACGCTTTCCTTGCCATTGCCAGTCTACTCCATACAAATACTTTCAGAAACGACTTCCTGACACTTAAATCTATACTCGATGTTAACAAATTTCTCTTCTTCAAAAACGCTTTCCTTGCCATTGCCAGTCTACATTTTATATCCTCTCTACTTCGACCATCATCAGTTATTTTGCTCCCCAAATAGCAAAACTCCTTTACTACTTTAAGTGTCTCTTTTCCTAATCTAATTCCCTCAGCATCACCCGGCTTCATTCGACAACATTCCATTATCCTCGTTTTGCTTTTGTTGATGTTCATCTTATACCCTCCTTTCAAGACACTGCAATCTAAGTCCCCCTGAATCTGCTTACTGTATTCATTTCTTGGTCTTCCTCTAAGGTTTTTACTCCCCCCCCCCCCCCCCTCACTTTCCTCAAATGCTAAAGTGGTGATCCCTTGATATCTCAGAATGTGTTTGCAGGAGAGCTTCTGTGAAGTTTGGAAGGTAGGAGACAAGGTACTGGCAGAAGTACAGCTGAGGACAGGACATGAGTCATTCTTGGGTAGCTCAAATGGTAGAGCACCTGCCCGCGAAGTGCGAAGGTCCTGGGTTCGAGTCTTGGTCTGGCACACAGTTTTAAAAAATCTGCTTAATAATTGCATCAAACGTCTGTTTTTAGGTTTTTGTGACCAGAGTCAATTTGCATAAAATTCTAAGTTGTAGACTATCTCCTGAAAATGATGAAACAATGTTTCAGCGAATTTTGCCAGTGGCTTTCATCACAAAGACCACTTCAAGTAGCATCTGCAGCATTGGTTCCAATTTTACAAAGCGCTCTGAAACATTCCACTGTAGTTGGTTACTGTGAAAGAATCTCTGCTTCAACACCTCCAATGAACTGCTCATAGTCTAGCCTGCCATATAAAAGATACAAACTGCTTCCTTCACTGACTGAAAAATGCCTTCCTCTCCCCCCCCCCCCCCCCCCATTCCCCCCACCACTACCTGGATCCCAAGTTGTCACCGTTGATGCCGCCTCCCTACACATTCCTCATGCTCCTGGCCAGCTTCAGCTGTCAGAGGCTACAGCCGTGTGTGTGTGTGTGTGTGTGTGTGTGTGTGTGTGTGTGTGTGTGTGTGAGGTTCTTGACTTGCCCCAGCACATCCTACTCCAGTCTTGTCCAGGGTTATTCTATTCTATCAGAAGCCAGTTCACCTGTGAAACCAAATGTGTCATATACCTGCTCCACTGCAATTTCTGCACAGCATTTTATGTGGGCATGACCACCAACCAACTGTCCAACTGTCCACCAGAATGAATGAATACTGCCAAACTGTGGCCATGAACAAAGTTGACCATGCATTTGCACAACACGTTGCTGATTGTAACACAAGAGTTCAATGGTGGCTTCACAATCTTTGCCATCTGGATCATTCCCTCCAACACCAGCTTTTCTGAACTATGTAGATGAGAGTTGTTCTTGCGCAACACTTCCTTCCCACAGTATTCTTACCCTCAGTCTCCACATAGCCCATTGTTCCCACACCTTCCACCCAACAACTTCCCCTTCCTCTGCCCTGTCACGCTCTCCCTATACACACAATCTTCATCGTGCACCGCACAAATTGTCTGGCTCCAGAGGCCTTGTGACACATGCCTTGCCCCTGCACGTGCCGCCCCTTCCTCCCACATTCCTATCACTATATATGGACATCTACATCTATACTCTGTAAACCACTGTGAAGTGCATGGCAGAGGGTACATACCATTGTACCAGTTATTAGAGTTTCTTCCTGTCCCATTCACGTCCAGAGAGTGGGAAGAATGAGTGTCTGAATGCCTCTATGTGTGCAGTATTTATTCTAATCTTATCCTCACAATTCCTATGTGAGCAAGTAGGGGTTTGTAGTGTATTCGTAGAGTAATCATTTGAATCCAGTTCCTGAAACTTTGTTAATAAAGTTTCTCGGGATAGTTTACATCTATCTTCATGAGTCTTCCAGTTCAGTTCTTTGAGTATCTCTATGGCACCCTCTCATAGAGTGAACAAACATGTAACCATTCGTGCTGGCCTTCTCCGTATACAATGAATATCCCCTGTCAGTCCTATCTGGTACGGGTCCCACACACTTGAGCAATACTCTAGAACTGGTCACATCACATGAATGACTTGTAATCAATTTCCTTTGTAGACTGATTGCACTTCCCCAGTATTCTACCAATAAACTGAAGTCTACCACCTGCTTTACCCATGACTGAACCTATGTAATCATTCCATTTCATATCCCTATAAAGTATTACATTTGTATGAGTTGGCCAATTCCAACAAAGACTTATTGATATTACAGTCCCAGGATATTACATTTTTGAATATTTAGAGCAAGTTGCCAATCTCCGCACCAAGTTCAAATCTTATAAAGATCTGACTGAATATTTATGCAGCTTCTTTCAGGTAGTATTTCATCATACATAACTAGATTGTCTGCAGAAGCCTGATTTTACTGTTAATATTGTCTGCAACATGAACAGCAACAGTGCCAACACACTTCCTTGAGGCACACCTAAAGTTACTTCTACATCTGATGATGACTCTCCATTCAAGATAACATGCTGTGTACTCCCAACCAAAAATCCTCAATCCGAAAAAAAGTTTCACTTGATGCCCCATATGATGTACTTTTGACAATAAGCTTAGATGTGGTACTGAGTCAATGCTTTATGGAAACCAAGAAATACTGCATGGACCCGATTAGGCAAAAGGCTGCCTTCCTGTCTTACGCCCTACTTAATCTAAGCACTTCATTTCTAGTCATCCGATCTTATTTTCCTTTCTTGGTTCTTGTACACACAGTGCATTGCCTGTATTTCCATACAGCTTACTCCTGTTTTTCTCAAATTTCGAACATATTGCACCTTTTACATAGTCAATTGCTTTTTCTTGGTAAACAAGTCCTATAAGTGTGCCTTGATTTTTCTTGTCTTGCTTCCTTCGTCAAACCCAACATCAGAGGTAACAACACCTCCCTGGTGCCTTTACCTTTCCTAAAGCCAAACTAATTGCCATCTATCAGATCCTCAGTTTTTGTTTCCATTTTTCTGTATATTTTTCTCGCCAGAAGCTTGGATGCATGAGCTGTTAAGCTGCTTGTGCGATAGTTCTCACACTTATCTGCCCTTGCTTTCTTCGAAAATGCATGGAGGATATTTTTTGGAAAGTCTGATGGCTATGTCGCCAGTCTCATATATTCCACACACCAACTTAAATAGTTGTTTGGTTGCCATTCCCCCAGTGGTTTCAGGGGTTCCAATGCCTTGGTGATATCAAGTCTTCCAGAGTTCTTTTAAATTTTGACTCTAATAACAGATTCCTTATGTCTTCTATGATAACTCCAATTTCTTCTTATATCATTTTGTCAGACAAGTCCTCCATCTCAAAGAGGCATTCAGTGTATTCTTCTTACATATCTGCTCTCTCCACTGCTTTTTAACTGTGAAATTTCCATTGTACTTTTAATGTTGCCAACCTTGCTTTTAATTTTAAGGTTTTCTGATTTGTCCTTCAGCCATTTAGCCTTGGCTTCCCTGCACTTCTTATATTAATATTGTTATATTCCAGTTTTTTGCTGAGAATTTTTGTACTTCCTTCTTTTGTTGATCAATTAAAGTAGTTCTTTGGTTACCCAAGGTTTCCTCGCATTCACCTTCTTTATACCTATATTTGTCTGTCAGACACGTGTGATTGCCATTTTTATAGATGTCCACTCCTCTTCAACTGAAATGGTATTTATTATCACATATCCATATCTTTAGCAAACTCCAAACAAGTCTCATCATTCCTAAGTACTTCAGTATCCCATTCCCTTCCACACTCATTCTTCCAATGATCCTCTTAAACTTCAGTCTAATCTTCATCATTACTAAACTGTGATCTCAGTCTTTACCTGCTTCTTACAATCCAATACCTGATTTCAAACTCTCTGTCTGACCATGACGCAATCAAGCTGAAATTTTACAGTGTTTCTGGTTTTTTCCATGCATACCTCCTCCTCTTATGATTCTTGAACAGCCATTACCATCTGAAATTTATTGCAGAGCTCAATTAAGTCTGCCTTTTACCTCACTCCTACTACCTAGACCATATTCTCCCATAGCCTTTCTCCTATTGCTTCCCCTACAACTGCATTCCAGTCCCTCAGATTTTCATTTCCCTTTATGTTCTAAATTACTCATTCAGTATCTACATATACATTCTCTGTCTCTTCATCTTCTGCTTGTAACATCAGCATGTATAAGGGCTGTTCAAAACGTAAGGTGACTTTTCAAATTGCATGGGATATGGTCATTCGATTATCGATCTTTTTTCTTACATCTGTACATATGTTCCAAACACATGTTCACATTTTCAAGTGTACACCATACTTCATTTGTTTTTGACAGAAAGGTTAGACGTGTTTTAGCATGCCCAGCGATTTTTGATTATTATAAAAAATGGAGCAAAGAATTTGCATCAGATTTTGTGTAAAAAATGAAATCAAGTGCTCTAAAACACTTGAGATGTTGACTGTGGCATGACGAAACTCGCTCTGGACACCCCAGCACATCAACAACAGATGATAACGTCAAAGTTGTGAAGAAAATTGTTTTGGAAAATCATAGAATTACCGTAAGAGAAGTTGGTGAGGATGTTGGCATATCGGTTGTCTTGTGTTATACAATTTTTTCAAAAGTTTTGGGAATGAGACGTGTCAGGGAAGTTTGTTCCAAAACCTCTTTATTTTGATCAGAAGAACCGTTGCATGAGCATCACTCAGGAACTCTTCAATGACATCAATTATGAGCCCGATTTGCCCACAATGGTCATAACTGGTGATTTAACATGGGTTTACGGTTATGATGTCGAAGTCCAAGCCCAATCATCCCAATGGAAGCATCCTGGAGAGCCAAGACCGAAAAAGGCGCGCCAAGTTTGATCAAGTGTCAAAGTTTTGCTTACTGATTTTCCCAATTACAATGGTGTAGGGCATCATGAATTTTTGCCTCTAGATCATACAATCAATAAGGAATATTACATTGATTTATGTGCTGTTTGTGAGAAGCAATACACAAAAAATGTCTGGAATTGTGGAAAAACAATTCATGGCTTTTGCATCATGACAATGCACCTGCTCATTCATTGTTGCTTGTGAGAGATTTTTTGGCCAAAAACAACACGACAATCATGTCTCAGCCACCATATTCACCAAATATGGCCCCATGCAACTTTTTCCTCTTCCCAAAACTGAAGAGACCTATGAAAGGATGAAGATTTTCAATGACTGAGGAAATAAAAACTGCATCATTGGAAGTACTCAAGGCTGTACGAAAAAGTGCTTATGAGAAGTGCTTTGAGGATTGGAAGAAGCATTGGCACAAGTGTGTTGTATCTGAGGGGATCACTTTGAAGGGGACAACTTGAATATTGATGAATAAATAAATATTCTTTCATGAAAGTATAAAGTCACCTTACTTTTTGAACACACCTCGTATACCTGAACTATCATTTTCGGGAATGGTTTGCTGCTGAATCTGATGAGAGCAACCCTATCATTGAACAGTTCACAGTAGCTCACTTTCTGCCCTCCTTTCCTCTTCATAACTAATCCTACTCCCATTAATCCATTTTCTGCTGCTGTTTATATTACTCCATATTCATATGGCCAGAAATCCTTATTTTATTTCCATTTCACTTCACCGACCCCAAACCATATAGATTGAGCATCTCCATTTTCCTTTTTAGATTTTCTAGCTTTCCTTCTATATCCAAACTTGTGACATTCCATGCTCTGACCCATGGAATGTTATTTCTTCATTGGTTACTCCACCTTTATCTCATGGTCGCCTCCCACTTGGCTGTCCCCTCCATGAGATCTGAATGGGGGCCTAATCAGGAATCTTTTGCCAATGACACTTTTTCAGTTACATACAACTTGTCTTGTGGATTCCGACTGTGTGTCTTTAATGCAGTGGTTTGCATTCCTTTCTGCATCCTCATGACATTCAGCACTGCTGATTCTCCTGTCTATTAGGGGTAGTTTCCCACACCAAGGGTAAAAGTGTGCCCTGAACCTCTTTTGCTCTTCTGCCCTCTTTGACAAGGCTGCTGGCAGAATGAGGGTTATTTCTCATGCTGGAAGTCTTCAACCACCAATGCTGATGATTTTGATTCAAAATGTAATCTGTGGCTGGGTTTGAACCTGAGATCCTGGACATTTTGATTACTGGTCAAGGACGCTACTCATAGACCACTGAAGTGCACCACAATATTACTCAAAACTATGGGAAAAGTATACAAAACTCTTCAGTGTACAGTACATAACAGGTATTTCGATAGACATTACAGATATGTAAGGGCTGTTGGAAAGCCTAAAATATCTATGAAAATATTCACAGACTGGAGATGTACCCTTACTATGGAACTATAAACTGGTGTACATAACAGGTTTTCGATAGACATTACAGATATGTAAGGGCTGTTGGAAAGCCTAAAATATCTATGAAAATATTCACAGACTGGAGATGTACCCTTACTATGGAACTATAAACTGTTGTACATAACAGGTATTTCGATAGACATTACAGATATGTAAGGGCTGTTGGAAAGCCTAAAATATCTATGAAAATATTCACAGACTGGAGATATACCCTTACTATGGAACTATAAACTGGTAAGTATTATAGAGTTTTTATACTTTTCTTATGATTAGCAGTAAACTTATTTTCTATGAGCTTTGTACTAGTGAAATTTATACCTTGGTTACTTTGCAGTGACATTTATGTAACCTTGATCAAGGTCAAGGTCAGTTACTTTACAAAGCTTAGTGGTTACTGATTCTTTATGGTTGGTCCACACATAATGATTATGTAATGGTATGACAATGTCATAATTAGACCGATGACCTCACTGTCTGGTCCCTTCCCTCAAAACAACCCCAACCCCAATGTCATAATTAATGAGGTTAAAAAATTGAATTTTATAAAAGAATAAAGTGGTATACAACTGCTATATGTTAACAGTTTCTACATTGCAAGGTTTGAAAGGTGGCACCATAAAGAGATGAGTTGTCACCATTTCCATTTGTGAATACAAAATGTTGTTCATAATTACAAATATTCTTTGTTTAGTTATGCAGTAGAGTTGTGATGGTGACATGATACACATAAGGGTGGGAATATGTGGTGCAAAATATCATTTTGGTAAAGTGATGTGATACCCAATGTCTATTTAGCCAATGATTGATGATCACCCCTATGAAAATAATTACTTTGGAGGCACAAATAGCTGGAAAAATTATTGTTATTTCTGCATTTACTTTGGATGGATGTCACAGCTCTTCCAGGCAATTTACACTACGCACTGCATTACCTGCCCGACCAGAGAAGTGAGGCACGCAATGAAACAGTGCCGTTCATGACAATGAGAGCAACACCATGGAAGAAAAGAAGTGAAATTCTGTCTGTAAGATCAGGACAGAACTGTCAAATTTCAATGTTATACAGAACACATGTAATGTCATT
Source organism: Schistocerca piceifrons (assembly GCF_021461385.2). Taxonomy (NCBI): domain Eukaryota; kingdom Metazoa; phylum Arthropoda; class Insecta; order Orthoptera; family Acrididae; genus Schistocerca; species Schistocerca piceifrons. The sequence continues at coordinate 1,018,168,734 of NC_060138.1, read as the reverse complement.
GCTCATGTATGAATACACAATCTTTTGAAGTATTACCTCATTGTATCTGAAAGAGCAGTATAATCCGATTTATTACGAAATAATTCCTATTAACTGGTAGAAAGTTAAAAATAGAACAGAGTTTTAAAATTTCTCTGGTATCAGGCTCTGTGAAATTTCAATGTCTGCTGGAAGAAATACGCATTAGATAGCATAGTACCACCGCAGAACTGTGCTCATATAGCGATTACATCCCCCGTCTCACCATGTGAATATGCTGGAAATGCTGTCCTGTCTGACAGTATAAATACAGCCACCCAGCAAATGGTTAGTCAGTCCTGTAATTGCATCTGATAGTACATCGCTGTACTAATGGAGTATTCCACAACAAACTTGCTTGGTACTTGGTTGTTCTCTCTGGTCGCATTTTGGATTGTGTCTCTCTTTGCTCTTGGCCTGTTGACACTGTTGTGATGAAGGTTTTGGCTTGCACCTTGTTGTTGCACACGTTTCTTTGGGCTTGTCCTATTTGTTTCTTGTCCACTGTGTCAGCCACGTTTGGCAGACTACCATTTGGTTTTGTGTTCTCTTCTGCAAGATGCCCTTCTGCTCTCCTGGGTTCTGATGCATGTGCTGATATCTGGCTACTGGTGGATATACTAATTTCCAACAAAGATACAGTTGCAATGGAGAAGAACTACCAACATGGTTAGTCTGAACATTAAATCAGGAAGCGGGAGTTCAGAATTACAAAGCAACGGTTATCATAATCTAAACACACTATTTCAGACAAGGTAACAATTCAAGTCTTACATACAGAATGTATTGGCCCTTTGTCACAAAGTGAATGTGAAAGTGATAAAATCGACAAAATCTCACACTTTATGAAAGGAGTCACAGAAGACATGTGCCAAGCTCTTCTTGTAAAGGATGTAACAACAGAGGAATTCATCAAGTGGTCGAGGAAATGTAACAGAAAACAGATGGATGAAAGAGGTACGACCAAATCCTGAATGTCCCCCTATGGCTGTTGTGGAAAACCACCATGACCTAGACTCTCTCAAATGCCAGGTAGTAATAGATAATATACAGCAGGTTATGGCAGCCAGAAATATCGAACCGAGTACACAAGAGACAGCAGCAATGAATGTTGATCCCATGTCAGGAGGCGACAGGAAATGTTGAAGGAGAGGCATTTCAATGTTTAGCACCAATCTCCACCACCAGTCTAAAGCACCATGAAGAATGGACTTGGATAACAAAGGTTTATGGCGCCGCTGTCAAACATCAACCCAGCATCTGACCAACAAAGGTAAAACAAATTTCTCCACCAAGCATAAAGCAGCCCCACAGAGGAACAGACATTAGCAGGACAGACGAAAACATGTCAGTATGTTTCCACTGTAGATGTCCTGCATTCACTGTAGGCCTACACTACTCAAGAGAAAAAAGACAAGTGTTCGACAGCTATTATGCTGCAAAACATGAAACATCACAACAGTCCTACTGACGCCAGTCAATTGCAGATGATTATAGTCAACCTATGGAATGAATCTCATCACCGTACCTTGAATTACGTCACTCCCCAATATGTTTTACGCATTCCCTGTTGCCATAAAGAAGTATCAACCACTCACCTAACTGATGAATTCAAGAAAATTAAGCAAGGCTACCATGTATAGAGGTGACGCCACCACATATGATAATCCTCCATGGACAACTGTCATCCAAGATGTCAGGAAATCTTGTTGGTATCATCGACAGCCAACCTACCTGAGCACTATTCAAATCCAGGGTTTCTTGTTCTGTAATGTTGAATGTCCAGTGAACAAGGACTTTGTTCCATGATATGGAAGTGATTGTTCTGAAAGTCACAAATGGGAAACAGATTAGCTAAAGGGAACATATATCGAAAGAATAACTATCAATAACAGATCAGAGGCCTTATAACTTGTTGTTTTAACAGAATGCAGTCATAATGTTACTCTTGGATTCATTCTTTCGCAGGCATCACATGCAGTAGTAGACTGTGGAAGATCGAGGCTCCAGAATGACAACTCCCAAGAGTCACACATAACAGAGATTTCTCTAGGCAGTCGTTAGCTGCTGAAGATGTGGTTATCCCACCATCATCAATGAGATGAGTTTCTCCCATGAACCTAGATGCTCAGTTAAACTGCAAAATTTTTGTCAGTTCCAAAGTTTTTCAGTTTCGCAAAATAAGAAATCTACATACTAGTGATAATCATAAGCACTGCAAGAGGGCAAGGAGAACTTCAAATCACCAATCTATAAGAATTCAGAAATCATCCCTAAAGGAATATGTTTGGGAACAGCCAAACCAGTCCAGGATGGAAACTAAGTGCTACCGATGAAGAATCATGCTCTACTACCATTGTAGACAATACGGTGGATGTAGCTGCTATCAAGCTGCAAATAGGATCAGGCCGAACCTAGATGACAAGTGTTAGCCGTTATGTTGGTAGGTCCACCGTGCTGAGAAATGTCATTTGAAAAATATGGTAACGATCTTGAGGTACACGGGCTTTTTTTTTCATACATTGTGTTGTCAAGCCTCTAATATCAATGACGGCCTTCAGGAATATGCAACTAGTACAGTACTTAAACATTGTTAGCAATGAGACGAATCTGAGCAATACAAGGAGTGATGGAACCGCATTCTGCAGTGTGGGGTTCAGTAGTTGTAAAGCAGATGCTGCTGAATGATTTCTCATAACCACCTGATAGATAATATACAGCGGTTGATAATTGGGCAACTGACAGCTTCGAAATCGTTTACGAGTCTCCTTTGTCCTTAGATTTACGAAACGGCATGTCTGTATTACTTTATCAATTAACCACCTAATGCTGACATGACAGTTCAAGTAGTTAAAACTGGTCTACGTATTTTCGCATACTAGTGCTTATATGGTCTTATCCTTAGGGGGAAAATATCAAATAATTGCACTGTACTGTACAGCAGGTTATGAAAAATGACTTTTTTGTGACATGTACCTACCTTACAAAAAAACACTATAACGTTAAATTACGCGTAAAACGACTGTAACAAACAGTTCCAGTTCCGTAGCTTCAAGGTGCCTTTTAGCAAATTCGTGACACATTTTTGAAATTTGTAATTTGCCAAATTGTGTTTGTAAACAAACATTCCGTTTTGAACTCTCACCAGAGATTTTGTAACATTGGCAGTGCTTAATTTTTAAAGCCATTGAGCATTCAAATCTAGTGCTTACTTCTGTGAAATACATTGGAGTTACTTAATAAGTTACAAATTCAGTGTTCTTTTTCTACGCTGCATACGTATATTAGTTTTTAATAAATTGACAAAAACAATTTGGTTATCGAAATTGGCGACTACTTAATTATTTTGATGACTCTCTAGAGATATGCGAATACAAGTAACTGTGCTTTATGAAAATGTAAATAAAGGAAATTGTGTTCAACGTTATAATAATCGGCTGGATCAACAATAAATCGAATTGATTCAGGACATTGAAGTCTTTAAAGTTGGCAGCACTTTTGTTATCTGCGATAAGCTTCGGAAACGCTTCTGCTTTCGTGAAAGGTGTTGCATCGTTAGAATTTGGATTGTAGATTCACTTTTACTCTTCTTGTGAGTCGTGGCAAATTCGTAGCGGAGTGCGTAAGTATTGTAATTAACGTTGTAATTAATGTAGTAAGAATGTGCGTGAGAGAAGAAATGTATGATGATTCATAAGGTTGATGTAGGACATTGACACACTAGCTGCTACCATTAACTGTACGGCGTGCGCTGAGGTCTGTAGTAGCGGGATTTTTAATTGGAATTTGATCGTATGTTACAACCGTAACTTTTCACGATGAGTAATTTTTTGTATGTTGCAATAAATTAACATGGTGTGACAGTTTTCAAAACTGAATACGTAAACATTGCTTAAATAGGTCTCTTGTCATTGTTCGTAAGCTATCGTAATTAAGATTGCATGCATTACGTTCCATAAAGTATAACATGCTTTCTGTTTGTCGTAGTTTGCAATGGCACGAGGACAGCAGAAATTGCAGTCGCAGGCTAAAGCTGCCGAAAAGTTGGCTAAACAGAAAAAGCAGCAGGGTCACAATGCCAATACCCAGAAGAAGGCTGCACAAGCGGCGCTTGTGCATGTCTGTGTAGTGTGCAAGGTAAATGTGATGACTGTTACAAGAAAGCTCCGAAAATGCATTTTGTAAATTAATAACAATGTTGAGGGCATGTTCTGTAGTTTTCCCTAACAGCTTTCCTATAGAAAAATTTGTGATGTAAATCTGTTCAGTGCATAATGGACAATTCAAAGTCAGCTGTAGGGCTAAATCATAGTACATATCAAGGTATAAAATTAAAACTTTTATTGAATTTCTTGAAATGATGCTTCTATTCTACTTTTAATGTTGGCTTTGCATGCTGAAAGACATTTGGATTTAGATCTGCTCATTGCAGTGCAGTGTTTTATTAGAGGTGAAAATGCAGGCTGCATGGTATTAATAGCTTTGTTTAAAAATGGTTATAGGAAGTATTTGCACCCATGTAGTTTTATATTTTCTATCTTTTGTTTTCCTGTCTAACAGTATTTCATTTTTGGTCAGATCAGGTAGAGGTTATAATCTTACTAATTTACAGGCATGTCCCATCTAAGTTCTGATGTATGCAGACACTCTCGTGTTTAAATTTACTCATTTCAAGTTACTGTTGTGGATATGTTTGCTTCACTTTTCCATGTTTTTTTGTTACCTGACATTTGTGCCTAGTTTTTTTTTTTTTTTTTTTTTTTTTTTTTTTTTTTTTTTTTTTTTTTTTTTTTTTTTTTGCGGCTTTGAAAATTTTCCAAACAGCAAATTTTGTTTGTGCCGTAACCAGTTTCACAGATTCCACACATCAAGTCCTGTTATTTGCCCTTTGGCAATAACAAATTTCTTCAGTGCTAAACTCGGGCTAAAACTCTTATTGCCACAATTAAAGACCTGAAAGTGAGGGTGCTAATGGCTGTTGATATATCATAAGCTGTGGCTAGTGTTACTGCCATCCACTCCTTCTGGAATCTTGGCTGTGGTAGCTTATCTGTAGCTTAGAGGTCTAGGTTAGATTGGACAGTGACAGTTTGGTTGATGGTGAAATAATTGTGATAAGAGATTGCTCTGTAGTATAGTCATTTAATGCAGTGTTATTTAATGCAACCATGAAATTAAAACAGGAAGTTAAATTCAGACTGTCTGTATTAGATAAGCCAAATTGGAATATTTTAATACATACAGGGTATTTGTCTTTGCATCAAACTGTCTATGGATGATGATTGTCATGGGGAACAACTTTTATTAGACCAAAAATGTTTGCTGGCTCTTCCCAGTTATGCTAATCATAATTTTTTATTATTACACAAGGCATTGTGCAGGAAGGAAAAATTGTCTTAGTAGGTAACAAGAAGGATCATGTGCAGGAAAGACTTATTTTAGTTAATCTGAAAGTTCTGCACAAAATACTCATAAAATACGTGTGTTAATGTTTTTAATTTCTTCACAAGAGATAAATCTTGTCAAGGTTTTTTGGAGCACAGGAACATGATTACTTAATGCATTTTTTGTCAATGCTACTAACACCTTTCTAATGAAGAGACTTTAAACACATGCAAATGGGAACCCTGTTGCTAAGGCAGCTCATGAAAATGCTTTGTTTGAGCAGCTGAAAGTGGGGCAATATTAGACTTACAAATATGACAGTGGTATATATATGAGAGATTCCCAGGTATTACAAGAATTTAAAGATTTTGAGATTAACTGTGTCCTTGCTGCTGACTGATAAGTCCTTTCATGCCCCAGTAGGAAAGATGCTGTTTGGGTTTACTTCTCCAATTTCACACGTAAGCTGGATGTCTCATTACGAAGTCTTTATACACAGTTGTATAATGTGACGGAAAGTGCGATGAAAAGCTTGTATCTCCACATTTAAGTGAACTTATTGTTTTTTGATCAAGATGTCAAGGAAGATGTTACAGGCAAGATGGAATTAATTTTAATAACAATTTCCTTATTTACATTTGAATTTGACTCTGCTTGCATACATACTAGTATGTATAAAAAGTTATTAAATATCTGATTTTTGCTTGCAGCTTTGTTCTGTCTCATTAAGGTTCTTTCTAGTTTACAGTAACAGAATGAGTATCACATTTTTGCACCCAAGCTCTTATAATGGTTTACACTGAAGACATTGAATAGTGAAACACATGTCCATTAAGAAAAAGGTTCATAGTTTTCAGCTTTAACCTGTTTACAGTTCTGACCTACAGGTCAACCACCAATATTCTGGAAACAATGTTTTAAAGAATACTCATGGTTTTTATTTACCATTGCCATTAATTATATTCAATTTTTGTTCCATAGACCCAAAAAAGATGATTTTTGTGGGTGTGGAACATGCCAGAAAGTATAACATAAAAACATAAAACATTTCAATGTAATACTTGCTATCCTGATCATTTGTCAGGAGACTGTCGAAATAGGTGAATACAATGCGGTAAACTGGAACAGTTAATCTTTACAGAATTAACATGCTGTCAGAATGAAACACTGTTATGCACTATTAATTTATCATACACAAAATACCTAATCTTGACTGTTGACAAAGTTCTGTCACAACTGAAATCTAACATACTTTTACTTAAGCTGGCTTAAGTCTGTTAAGATATTCATCTATGGAGTTGTGCTGAATGTGGGTGGTATGTGTAAAAGACATTTCCATTTGATTTTTTGCCAATGAATAAACTGTTAAGTTCTCCTTAGCACCTAAGATTGCTGTCAGATATATTAACATTTCAGCAAAAATAAAGTTGAGATTAAAGTGTCCACATGCACGCATGCACGAAGACTTTGAAGTTTATCAAATTTGACCTATCTCTGATGGAGTCATCCTTAGTGAAAATAAGAGATATTTAGATGCCATATGCTTTCCAGTATTAATTATACTTAATAATAGGACTAACAAGTTGCAGTGCACAAGTAGTTCTGTTTCCTTGTACAGTTAACACTTCCTAAGAACATGTTAATGTAAAAAAATGTTGTGGAAAAATTGTTCCAACATTTTGCATTAAATTGGAATGATTTATTCTACTTTCTATACATTGTCTTACATAGGTCATAAAAACACAGGTCTGTAGGTCGTCTCAAAAGTAAGTAGTAAATCTCTAAAAATAGAGAAATTGGTGCCTGACCAGATACACACCCTTCAGCCTACAAACCTGAATTTATAAAAAATGGTTAGCTCAGGCAGTGCTATTTGGCAGTCCATTAAGACATGTAGGTATCCATGAAATGATCACCTTACAATATGACAAAATGAGTGTTTACATGGAATGACCCTTGTTAGTTCGGTGAAATCTTGTCCCATGGTTGAAAAATTCAGTAGAAAGATGGCTAGCATTGCTGGGAAGAATTGGTGAATATTTTCTGTCTTAATGTTTTTCCCCATGTTGTGATGACACCTAGACTTCTACTTTGAAACACACAAATTCATGTTTGTGCATTCATAAAATATGAAAAATAATCCTTATTCCTTTAATTTAGGGTAAACTATGAGCACTGCAGTTCTATGTTTATTTTAAAGCATCATTTGAATTCTAGATTCAAGGTGGGAGAGTCAGCTTTGGCCCATTACTTAATGATGGGATACATTATGCCGTGCGTGTGTAAACATGCAAGACACTGACAGTACTCACATTGCCTTTATTTTTTGGTATGTAGGTTGACAGCATTGCCTTAGGTGTAGCCTCTATTGGAGGGTAATTCAGTTTGTGTGTGTGTGTGTGTGTGTGTGTGTGTGTGTGTGTGTGTGTGTGTGTGTGTGTGTGTGTGTGATGCCATGAGAATTTTAATTCTTGTTATCAATTGTAGTTCATGTACATTGTTTCAGTGAGTGGTTTGTTGCCTATTTAGATATTGGGTCAAAGCAGAAATGGCTTAAACAGGTAAAATATTTCTCTACAGGTAGTGGTCACCTGTTCCATGGCAGTATTAACCAATGGTACGCCATAGTGTGAAACACATATTGACACATGCATTTTCATGTTTTTTGCAGCAAAATAGCTGCTAAATTGAATTCAGGGCAAGCAGCTGCATAAACTTTATTTCTAATATTTCAGTCTTTTTCCAAGTGAGCTGGCAGATTGAAGCTATAGCATTCACTCAGTTCTTTTAACAATTTGGGACTGGGCAGTTAAGGCATCTGTTAATGATATGAAATTCATTTTCATGACAAGAAAATTTTGTCTTTCGTTTTGTAAATTGAGATGGGATTATAAATAGTTGCTACTAGAATTAATGGTATGAAAATGTAGATTTTTGTTAAATATTGCTTAGTTTCTTAGCATGAATTCCCAAAGTGTTTTGGGAAACCGACCAACAGCACATTCCTCACAATTGCATCCAATACCTTGTTTTGCTACTTTCCAGATTTTGCCTAATTCTGTTCTGCACAAATTGTGCATCTCCTCTAAGACCATTTGGACATTTTTGTAGCTGGAATCAATTCAGGAAAATGTCTTCCACCGCGCCTGTTTAAAAGTGAACTATCTTGAGTGAAAGTTGATTCAACCAGGCCTCCTTTGTTCATCAAAGCCCCTCCCTGTTCAGAAACGAATTCAAGAATATGTTGGCTAGTAGCCCTCAGCTAACATACAAATTTACAATTGTGAAATGTAACATTCATTTCAATAGTATTAGTGTGACATTGTTCCACATTATCCTTGCTTCTATTATACTTAAAGATGAAATAAAATTGTATTATCTCTATCATTCCTAATTTAGTTCTGACATTGCATTGGATGCGATCACTTTGTCTTGTTATCAAATGAAATACTTTCCTAGTGTATTTACAGTTCACAAACAGCAAATGGTCTTGCCTGCAATAGTTAATTTTTTCAACTTCTGGGCAATTAGATATTTAGCTATCCCGTTCTGTTTTTCAATACTGTACTGTAAGGTCCTCTTGGAAATTAAGTGTAACAGACAACAATGAAAGTCCTTTGCACTGTTTACGACCTTGAGGAGCTGCACATAACAAGGTGAATGTGAATGTCACAAAGAAAATAACACATAGTATTGTCTATGTTCGTTTCTCCTGTCTTGCCTAGACAGAATTGCTGCCACATTTTTAGCTAAGTCACACACTCCAGAGTGTTAAGCTTGCAAGTTGTAGTGTGGTCCACATGGTTGGCTCACTCTGAATATAACCAAAAAGTACATGGCTGAAATATTAGAATAGTTATTGTGGCTGCTCTCGCGAAATGTAATGGAGTGCGTACCAAGCTTCGTGTGAAGTTGCCAGTTTCACCCCTGCTGTGCCTGACACTGTTCTTTGCATTAAACCATAATAGTTTATTCCCACAATAGTCATAAATGTTAATACCCCTTTGTTACATTGCCATACCTTCATTTATTCAACCCGATAACATTTATCTATTTACCAATGTATCTTTTTTGCTGTTCATCTGTTACCTTTAAACTGAGTTACATATAGGTCAATAAGTGAACTGTGGATTCCCCTCTTCAGATAACAAACTTTTAGGTAGGTAAAACTCAAATATATTGAATGGCACACAGTTCTTCATTGCTTCAAACTAAAAATTACATTTACACAAAACTTAAAAATGTACATATCAGAAACCAGACATGAAGTAGTTTAAACTTTAATTGGGTGTCCTTCTGACAAAGGTTGTTATTGATATAAGGATTTCTGTAGTATCTAAAATGAAAATAATCACTTTATTAATGAATATTAACTATCTGAGAAGGACCCATTTTGCCTGGTCACTTCTCTCATTTGTTTTCTGAATTGTAAAACTGTGTAACTAATAAACTTATTTGTGCAACATCTAACTTGAAGCTCAAGATACAGGGTGTCCCAAAATGTATGTCGAAACTTCAGTATTGTATAACTTGACTAAAAGTTATAGAGGAAAAAAGCAGTTTGTCTGATGCACCTCAGTTTTTTAATGTAATATGACTAAATGTTTCACTTTTAAAAGTGACAAGAGCAATATAACTGAAATAAGGGCTTTTCTTTGTTGTTGTGATTCTCAGAGATTGTTGATGCAGCAGCCAGAGATGGTGGTAATGTGTGTGAGGGTTGTTATAGGCATTTATTCTAGTACCTTTTGCCACTTCGAAAATAATTTATATGTAAGAAACTATGGACAATAAGAAAATTGTGGCAGTCGCTGACAGTTTATGCGCTATGTACTTGAGAAATACACAAGAGAAAAATCATACAATATCTGTGAAATAAGACAACACAGTGACTAATAGCCAACATAAACATAGTAGAACCAAAATTTTGTTGGTTGTAACTCGTAGTGTTGGTTTACACAATTCCTCCTGCCTTATGAGGTGTGATTTTAAGCAAGTAGGCCTACTGTTTTGAAATTATAAAAAGATGTGCTAAGATATCTCAATCTTATTTTTGCATGAAAGCCTGTACCTTAATCTGCTCACTGACGCCATTACAGTCTGATTATTCCTTGTTTATGTTGTGTACCAAGTGTTTAAGATGTCTCCAATAATCGTGAATCCTGCTGACTGAAGTATGGGCTGTTAAGATTTCTTAGTGCTAAAGACCTAAAAGTGATAGATATTTGTGAGATCTGTGCCGTTTACGGAGAAAACAGTGATGGAATGGTAAGAAAGTGGGTGAGAGCATTTAAGGATGGCAGCACAAATGTGCATGATGAACAATGGAGTGGGCATCCGTTGGTCGTTAATGAAAGTTTGGTGCAGGAAGTGGACAATAAGGTGAGAGAAAACAGACGCTTTACAATTTCCTCCTTGCGGCATGACTTTCCTAGTGTTTCTCATAGTGTTTTGTTTGGCATTGTGACCATGCACTTGAATTACCGAAAATTGTGTGCACATTGGGTGCCCAAAATGTTGACGGATGTGCACAAAACCAAATGTTTAGACAGTGACTTTCCTTGCACGGCACCACGACGAGCGATGAAACATGGGTGGCCTACGTCGCACCAGAATCGAAGCAACAGTCCATGGAAGTTGAACAAGGGCATCGTTTTGCTGCAAGAAAATGCTGCCTGTCCGCATGTGGCAAATCAGACCAAAGATCTCATCACATCTTTTCGATCTGAAACTCTAGATCCTCTGTACAGCCCCGATCTTGCACCCAGTGACTACCATCTGTTCCTGCACTTAAAGAAACACCAGGGTGGTCGTCATCTTCAAGATGATGACGAAGTCAAAACAGTGGTGACGCAGTGATTAACAAGTCAGGCGGCAGACTTCTACGAGGAGGGTTTTCAAAAACTGGTAAAACATTGACAAGTTCCTCAATATTTATGGAAATTATGTAGAAAAGTAGATTAAGGTACAGGCTTTCATGTAAAAATAAAATTGAGATATCTTAGCACGTCTTTTCTAATTTCAAAACGGGACTTACTTAAACATGCCTCGTACACATCTTTCAAGAGGTCTACTTTTTTCTGAGATTATTTCTGAAATCAGTGAAGATATTTTAAATCTGTCTTGCAACTCCAAGGAAATGCGTATTTTTGTCACAAAATGTATTATACAGGGGAGACGTACAGAAGTCCTTAAAGTTGTGTCAACTTAGGTCTTTACGTACCCTTGAGTTCTCAAAATTTCAGGGAAAAATGCTAAAACTTTCCTGGAAATCAGGGAATTTCACTTGGAAAACTGATAGCAACCCTGTCCTTGACCTGTCTGAGATGCTCCAGATTGACAGATGTCATGTGCCGGTATCTTATAGGTGGCTGAGAGAATGGGTTCTCATATAGCATTCTGAAAATTGCTTAACTTGGGTTCTGATTTGGTTTCAATAAACGAAGCCACACACTATGCCTTTTCCTGTTCAGACTCCATTCCTGATTCACTCACAGTAATCCTAACATCCTGCAGCAACAATGAAAATACTTCAGTTATGTTGCTCTTGTAGCCTGGAATGCCATAAAATTTATTGAGTAACTTAAATTAAAAAGTGAATTGGTGCATTAGACAAATTGAGCTTTTGTCACTTAATTAACAAGTAGTTAAAACTTTGATGTTGTAATGTACCTTTTGGGACACCTTGTATATCCTTATAAACTGCATTTGGTGTTTTCTTTTGGGTGCAAGTTTTGTGGTTGTACAGCAGACATCCTATGTATAGTTCTCAATAGGAGAAACCTGACTATTTTAAGTTCACTCTGCAACATTGAGATATGTACTCCTGTGCTTTGACTTGCACAATATACTAATATTACTGGGAATTGTAGCCTTTCAAAACTAGTTGGTAAGTTGGTTGAAATGAGTTGAATATGTGGTATGATAGCTGGAATGCCCCCCCCCCCCCCCGCCCCCACCCACCCCTGCCACCCTACAGGTAATAAGTCTGCTTGTATAATGATTAGAAGCTGCTTTGTGAGGGCAAAGCAGGAATATGGAGTTAATTTGAGAATTCTACTGGACAGTTTGGTTTTTGTCTTGATAATTGTATCACTGGATTTAAATATTTATTATTCCCCTGATGTCATATTCTGTATGTATTAATTTGTTTGTTGAACATCAGTTTTGTTGTTAAAATTGTTCACTCATGCCTTTTGCTTGCATTGTTTCTCTCTACAAGTAGGTAAAATTCTTTGAGTTGTTAATGTCTTTATAACTTTGCACAACTTGTCAATTTAGATTTTACCAGTGTGGATCAATGTAATATGTGTTTCCAAGTTGTTCTAGAATATTTGTTCAAGCTCATGAACATTAAAAGAACATTGTGATTTTTTCCCTCCTTGAAAATATATTGAAGTGATGATGATGTCCTTGTGACCATGATATGATTATCTTCTCATCTCCACAACCACAATGGCTACTGCCATGCAACCTCTATAGTTCATGACAGGCAACAAAGGTCACACCAGACTATTGGGAGTTGGTAATTTAAGAGGTACCTTCTTTGCTAACAATTATGTATGTATTAATTTGGTTGCTATGCCTCTAAAAATCTTCAGAGTCTGGTGTTGATTCTGATAGATCCTAGGATTTAGCCATTGCTTAAATGCATTCACTTAAGTGGCTTGCGAAGTAGCAAAACTTTTAAAATACTGTTACAGGTTGCATAGTCCTGTTTGCTGAACTTTGTTTATCAGTCATTTAGTTAAATGCTTTAAGGAAAATTATATTTTTTAGAAGATGGCAACACTCTTAAATAAATTAGTAAGAGATTGTGTATGTTAGTGAAGCCGGAAAGAAGTTTCTGTTACTGATATAGGAAACTAGACACCAATATGAAGGTTGGTCAAGGCACCAGAGCTTAACACAAACTCGGGTATCTGGTAAATGCCATTAAATCTCTTATCTCATAATGTCAGTCTTTTATCATTGTTACATGGCTCTCTTTCTGTGAACAAGAGGGTGTTTAAAACTCGTAGACTTCGATGATATGAATTATTTTTGGCAGTCCTGTATTGTGTTCCCTGTATTTTTTGTTGTGGTTAATTGTACTGTGCTGAAATTTTTTATGATGATGAATTGGTGTTAGAATTCCCCATGACTTAAGGTGCATTAGAAATTCGTACATGATTATCTACTCTAAAACTGATGAGATCTAAGAAGTATGTGGCGTTCTTTGATGTTCTGCACTGGAACAAAATTATGAATACTATCTTCGCATTATGAAGACACTTCGTTTTTCTTGTCCGGTATTGGTTTTTGAAGAAATTTTCTTTTTTAACTTGGAAGACTGAAATGAAAATTTGCATTTAACTTGTATTCCAGCACAAAACACAAGCAGAAGCTTGTAACATGCAAGTCATAGATGAAATGTAATATTAGAACACATCCTAGTATGGACTATTAAAAGAAATATTTATATGGTATGACTTACGAATTGTTACATATTTCGTTGAGGTATCTTGACTTGCACACAGCTGCAAGGAATGATGGGAACTATAGAAGTACTGACAACTGTTTGAAGAGGGCAATGATAATGCAGCAGGCAGGTTTTTTAGATGAAATGAAGCTAAACTTTCATATCTTAACTGATCAAAAACTGTGGAATATGGTGTGAAGGCAGTTAAGAACCTGATGAAACTAGTATGGATGACAGTTTAATCTCTTTTATTTGAATCTAATCAAAACTTCATCACTGGCAAATTTATCTGTGGTCAGCTGTGTACAGAAATTTGTGTGGAAATTTCAAAATTTAATGTAGTCAGTAGTACAAACGATCTTTCAAGAGTGGTGTTATCGAGGTTATAACCTTCCTACAGTCAGTCTTTTGAATCTTTATGTTCAGTAGCAGTGGCCAAACTTCTGATGGCACATTTGTTGGCCTCACTCAATTCCAAACATTAAACACCAATCTAATCCACACCTCAGGCTATGCTACAGATCCATTGTGTTGCTGCAACTTTCACAGATGTGATCAAAGTTTTTATATTTTGTGAGTATGTCTGTTTTGCAAATAAAAATATTTATGAAGCTGTAGAACACTGATAGTACAATTAGATACGGCACTCATGATTCAAACTTAGATTATTGCTGCTATTGTGCAGGTAGTTATTAAATACAAAAACTAAGTGATGGGATTCTGTTTTTGAACTTCACAATTGTTGAGGCTGGGAGGATTGCATTACTGTAACCATATTAACAGAACATTTAAGTAAATATGGTGACTGTACTGAATTTTTGCGTGTTCATGAAAATTGTTTAAATTCTTGAGTTTTCAAGTAAGGTTTTCATACATTGTTACAGGCACAGATGCCAGATCCGAAGACATACAGGCAGCATTTTGAAAATAAGCATCCCAAAAATGAACTTCCACAAGATTTAAAGGATATTGCTCTATGATATAACAGTTGGCAATTCTGCCATAATGTATGTACTAATTTTTCTATGGGGAACAATAAACAGTGGACAGTAAACAACTGTGGTGCGAGTTCATCTTGACATATGCACAGTATTATTGAGTGTGCAAAAGGGGGGGATGAATTTTAGAACATTCTTCCATTTACATAACTAAGCTGTATCCTGTGAAACAATTTTTACAATTGCATTTCTGAAACTATAGCTAATTTTAGTGATTGCATGATACTCATTTGCACTATTTGAAAATAAATGAACTTGTAAAGTTTAAAAACTGAGCTCACAATGTTCTGTTAGTTCATTTAATATCTATACCATAGTCTACTATAGATGTACGGTAACTACATGTTTCACCTGTTCAGAAAACTTTTTTAACAAATATTTCTTCATATGGTTAATACCAAAATAAATATTTAAAAAAGTTATGTAAACTGCACAGGCAGGAGTACTCAATATTTTGTTGACTGTTTCTATGTATCGCATTAAATATTTTACATTCCAGTTTACCTAAGATGGTGTAATCAGAGCATCAGTATCTTACTCATTTTTGTCACCAGTTCTTCTATTGTGAGAAATATTGAGTTATCCTTGTTTCTTTATGGCAGTACTGTGTATTATCAGTACAGTGGTCTTCATGTCCTTGTGCTGAACTGCATAATGCTTCCAAATTTTCCAACCCCAAATTTTGCATTAATTTGTTGGGAATATTGTCTTGTGAATGTTACGCAGTGTAGTAATCATTTTGTTAAAATATTCAATTTTATGGCTGTTTATTTGAAAGTGGACAAATTTGCTGAAAGATTTATGATCTCTACTTTTTAGTAATAGTAAGTGTTGTGAAATATAGTCTATATAAAGTGTGATGCAAAAAAATTTAATATGTGAAGTTTGCAGAGAAAATCATTATGGCTGCTAAATAACTTCGTTCTGCTGTGCTGTGAGGTACTTTTGTGTTTAAGTATGCTTTTGGATTTCTTCTTGCAAACAAATATAGCTTCAGGAGTTACATTACTTGGAAGTGAAATTTTCTGTAGCATTACGTACTATAAAATTTATTTATTCTATGTCTTGTCTTTATTGCTTTTACACCTGATGGTGTAATTAACATGTTAATTCAGTCTAAAAATGATCATGCTGGAAACTTCTGTTATCCTTATTGTGTGGAACCATGATGAGGGCTGTTGCTGCTGTGATGTCAGATCAAAGTAATTTAGGTCTTTGTGTTAATGGAATGCATGTGAACTTTCTTTCCCCGCATTATTTTAAATTGAATTCAGGTCATTAATTTTCAGCTTCAGTGTTATTGTTTGCACACACATTTTGAACTGCAGCTAGACAAGTAAACTGTTTTAGTGCAGTGGAAAAAGTGGGTTTTGTAAGATACTGCATTGTAATGCAAATCCATGGAAATTCATCTCTTAGTAGGGATGGGGACAGTATGTTGTTAATGATTTAAAAAACGGTGTGGTTGTCTAGGTGCATGGATTTTTTAGTCCAAAGTGCAGTTTCTTTGTAAACTAATGTTCACATGGAGTAAAAATGGCAGATAATGCTTGCAGAAACACCCTGGTGGTGAGTTGTATTTGTATCCAGAATAGTGTATTACCATTGATTTTTCATTTCAATTTTTTCTTGATTTGGTGTCCTCTGGTGTGCATATGCACTCCGTAGCAAAAAGTAAATATGCAGATGTGTCAGTTCCAGTCTTATGTTTGGTTAAGCCATTACATGGCTTACATATGTAATCTGGTTTGTTTTAAACATTTTTAATTTATCTTCTTTGTCTCAAATATGTTATGAACTGAAGTTGGCTAAAAAAAAGTAAGACTTCTTGCAAACATCATTTTTTATCTGTAGGAACAAAAGTAATGGGTTAGCATTTCATTGGATGAAGTTCTAAGCTGCCCTGCCCTTCCCTTGACTTGTACCTCTTTTGTCTTTATTTAATATTGGTGCATATAACTATTTAGCTAAGCAATCACACCTACCCTAATTCTTTGAAGACTCACTCCCATGACAAAATAGAAAAGAACTATTAAATTAAAATGCAGTGCCTGATACTGAAGTTTCACTGCAAGAACAATGAAAATGAGGTAACTGGTAAACTTTCCTCCTTTCTTTGTGGTGGGTGTCAATGGCAAGTTTTGAAAAGGTTTGCATTTGCATAAAGTTTGTTGGCTGTCTGAAAGTACTTTATCTGAAATACTGGATAAAATAGTCTACTTAGTTTGCACTGTGAGGTACGTTAATGCTATGTTAAGGCATGTACGCAGTTTCTAACTTTAATACTTAGTGTGAAAAATCTTTGTCAGATCTTGCACCTTAGAGTAGATAACAATTTTAAATTTGAACAGTGCATGAAATCCTGAAAACCAGATTTTTGTTGCTCATGGAAGCCATTAGGTACCCTGAAACTGGAACTGGGTGACAAGCTGTTTAGTAACAACCATTGTGATTTAAACTTAAAATGCAGCATATATGAAAAAAGATATCTATACTAGGATTGTAGTATCAAGAATGACTGGTTAATGACAAGAAGTCATGACAGCTAGTGTATACTTAGCAATTTGGTGCCATTTTAATAGCTTTTCAGAATTGTATTGTTGGTCTTACTGTTACAATCACAGCTTGTCATGTGAGGCTGTATGGGTGCCATGCAAAAGTTTTCGAATTCAGAAGCTTCTGAGGCTTGTAGCAGTTAAATCTGGATCTAACCTCATAATTCCACAACACAATGTTCTTGGCTCATGAGGCATACATAATGAGAAACTAGGTCTGGAGTTTGTGCTTTTCCCATTTATTTTCTGCGGCAGTCAGTTTGTGCACTGAATTGTGAAACTTTCTCAATTTGCAGTAAAGAGATTAGCTGTCAGTCTAACATACAGTGAGTATACAAATACTTTCGATACATTGAGGTTTTTTGCATTCATATTGGAATAACATGTCAGTCCTATCCCCCATGTGTGTAAATTGCTGCATGTGAGATGTATTGGTAACATTAAATGTTAATGGAGCATGTTCATATTTCTGTATTGTGTAGAGTAGTGCTGTGAAGTAACTGTCCATCTGAAGTCAGAAAATGCTTTTGGATTATTGTTGGGATAAAAGATCTGGCCAATTGAAGCTAAATGACTCTTTTCAGTATAATGTAGGAAATTCACTGGGGAGAAACTTACACTTTGAAACTGTTGACAACCCAAAAAGACAGTTCTTAAAATATGAATTATATTGGATATTTCTATCCTGCCAAGTAAGTATATCAAAATTGATAAATTTGCAAAATTTGCGTGCTGCGTACTTTACCATCATTAAACTGCCCAGTGTCCCAATGCTATAAATTCAGATTTTTCCTTGTAGCTGGTGTAATTGGAAATTTCACTAGCTGGGAACTAAAAAAGAAACTGTTAAGTGATCAAAATATTTGCTTTCGTGGCAAACAGTTTTTAACTGGGCAGAAGTGTCGAGGATTTGTTAAGTCAAAAATATTAAGCTGTCTTATGTTTCACCTAGGATCCTTCCATTTGGTGCAGTTCTCTCCTCTTTGACAAAAGACTGTAACATGCTGAAGATAAAGTTGAGTGAGAAGTTTGTAGCACATCTATAGAGTCTAACTTTGAACACTGCACAAGTTTTTCTGTGAAAAAATGAATTTCTTTACATTGTAGTCAATTTTTGAGAATACTTTTTTACAAATACATTTATTTCCAGGTTGCAAATAACATTTTGTAAATCCCTTTCAGCAGTTGTGAACAATAGCAGTGTACACATGACTGTGGGGTTTTGTGTGCATAAGCATTCACTTGTGGATCCATTATTTGGCTGTCACAGCACTGTGAAATTGGTTGACCACTGCCTCCCAAAGTCCCTCACAGTTTAAAGTTTTATTGAATCCTTTTGAATTGATACATGTAATTTTTCTCCCTTATTTCTAGTGTTTCTGTATTTGTTGCATGATTGTATGGACCTGGTAAGCATTAAGCTTCATGCACAGCTATTACTTATGTACCAGGCTACTTTTCATTGTAACTTGCAAAATGTCTTGAATGTAAATGATCAAGCATAATAGCTGTACTAAAACAAGTAAAGTTGTAAACATTTCAAAACTAATGGGATTACTGTCTGATGTCTAATGTGCATGAACAGCTGAAGAGAATAGTGTAAGATGGATGTATTTGGAGACTGTTATAAGCAGTAAAAGTGAAAGAAATGGGAATTTAATCTGAAAGTTGTGTAGTCATCCACATACCTGAGCCAGATCATGTAATCGTGGAATGGAAAAATTTGAGGAAGCTTACACGACTCCTGCAGAAAGACATACTGGCTCCACCAGGAAATGTGTTGTCAAATTGCTTCACTGTCCCTACAGGACAGAAAAATATTCTTGAAGAAATCTTATTCTAAAGACATTGTATATGTAAAACAATCTTTACATTCCAGTACATGCTTTCAGACTGAAAGTAGGCTCCTTTGTTTTCCAGAGAGACACAAATGTTCTGCCTGCCTTATTCTTTGTCTTCCAACTGAGCTAGTTCTGCTACTTTGAAAATTAAGTTGCTAGTGAAGGTTGAGGTAGTATGAATGATACTGCAAAACTTCACTCCCAAGAAGGAGCAACAGCACCCACCTTAAGACAGACCTCTGTTAAGCAGTACAATGCAAGCAGTGATCAAAGGGATCGCATTGTTGTAAAGAAGTGTACAGATACCAGTGAATGTGGGGCAGGCCCCTATTGTGATTCTAGAACAAGTGGGCTTCTTGCTGCAAGTTGATAGGGGGCCCTGAAGATGATGTAATGCCAAAACCAGCAGTAAAATAAAATTGGAAGTACAGGCAGCTAAAGGTGTTTTAGATTTCTTAGTTTTGTTTGTTGTAGATTTACTGCTGTCCATTGCTGTTACCATTACTAATACAATCATTAGCATTATCACTGATGTCACTATCAGTTGTCCACAATGCACTGGAATATTTGCTAATGCTGGGTCACTGGTGACTAAGCTGATACTTCAAACATCCTCAGTAATTTATAAGTAAAGACAATCATTTTTGTTTACTTTGCATGGCATCCAACTGTTTGACAATATGGGACCTGTTAATACTCATACGATAAAACAAAGCCAAAATATAAATTAGCAGTCAGCCTTACAAGGTAAGTAGAACAGTGTTGAAATATCATAAGAATTAGTAACAAAAACTCTGAAGATGAAGTTGCTTAAAATGAAATTCGAAACACTGAATGGTATATTGTACCAGATTTTTCCTGTATAGTGGTGTGAATTAGACCTGTTAACTGCTGCACACAGTGATGGATGTTTCACTGCCAGGCCACACAATCATATGCGAGTCTCTGCTGTCACTGCTGGCTTGTGCAAGGTGGTAGGTGTAGAAGACTGCTGTGGTAACATTGTAGAAGTCAATGTGTTGGAAAATACAGAGTAATGCACAGTACTGCACTGTATACTGTATTAGTGTGGCCACTGGTGGACATGTCAGGTGTGGGTCTCTGCAATGGCTGAGTGTAGTAAGAACTCTCTTGATAAGAAAATTGAGTGCATGGTACATTCAGAAATAAGCTGAAAATTATCCTACTCAAAGCATAGAGGTCTGTGCTTCATTCACATGCTTTGAACATCATTACCTTTGTAGATAGACTTAACATTGCAATCTGATAGGTGGCACACATGACTTACTTCCCTTATGTGACTTGTCAGGAAGGACATCTGGCAACTGTCTGCAGATCTACATTATACTCCACAGCCACCCAATGGTGTGTGGTGGAGTGTACTTTCGGTACTACTATCTCAACCCTCCAACTCTGTTCCACTCGTGAATAGTGTGTGGGAAAAATGATTGTCAGAATCAGTAAGCCTCTCTCTGTATTGGCTCTAATTTCTCAAACTTTCTCCTCATGGTCAGTACACGAGATGTATCTGGGGGAAGTAATACATTGTCAGGCTCCTGAAAAGTGCTGTCCCAAAATTTCAATAGTAAATCTCTGAGGCAAAACACCTCTCTCTTGTAACATCCGCCATGGGAGTTTTAGTGACCCTGTGATGAAAAGACTCGCTCTACGTTGGATCTTCTCTCTCTCCTCTAGTGGTCCTACCTGATAGTGGTCGCAGATAGATGAACAAACTTAAGAATCGGGTGAATAAGTCCCTTATAAGCCACTTCTTTTATGGATGAGTTACATTAAGATTCTTCCAATGAATCTGAGTCTGGTGTCCGCTTTTCCCACTGTTTTGTGGTCACTCCACTTAAGGTCACTCTGGATAGTTATGCCTGGATATTTTATGGCAGATGCTGTCTCGAGCTGTTTGTCATCTATAATGCAGCTGTACAGTAGTAAATTTCTTTTCCTATTTATGCGCAATATGTTATTTATGTATAGGGTCAACTGCCAGAGCCTCCACCATTCATAATTAATCTGCAGGTTGTTCGACAAGTTCATACTATCTTGTGGCATTGCTACTTCGGTATAGAAAACTGCATCATCTGTGAATAGCCTTGAAGATCATCCAACGCTTCCTACTAGATAATTTATATATATTGTAAACAGCAACAGTCCTATCACACTTCCCTGTGGTACTCTGGATATTACCTTTACATCTGTCGATTAGTTACATTTAGAGCTATGTGTTGTTCTATTTGCAAGAAAGTCTTGAATCCAGTCGCAGGTCTGCTAAATATTCCATGAGCCCGTATTTTTTCATTAAGTGGCAACGCGGAATGGTGTCAAATGTCTTACTGAAATAAAGGAACACGGCATCAACCTGAGTGCTGTTGTCCACTGCACCATGCATCTTGTGGAGGAACAGAGCGAGCTGAATTTTGCAGGATCTGTTTGCAGAATTCATATTGATTTTTATAGAGATGTTCAGTTTTCAAAAATTTCATAAGCCTAGAGCATAAAACATGCTCCATAATTCTATAGCAGATTGACGTCAACGATATAGGTCTATAATTGTGTGGATCTATCTTACGGCCTTTAAGAAAGGTGGGAATGACCTGTACTTTCTCGCAGTTGTTAGGTACCTTTCTTTGCTCAAGCGATCTATGATAAATTACTTCTAAAAAGGGAGCAAGTTCTTTCGCATAATCTTTATAGAATCTTATAGGTATCTCATCTGGTCTTGAAGCCTTTCCATTACTAAACGATTGTAGCTGCTTTTCAATTCCGCGATCAGTTATCTCAATATCTGCCATTTCGATGTTCGTACGACAACTGAAAGGAGGCAGTGTCAAACTACTGTAGGCTATTGTGTACTACCATAATTGTAGACTCAGTAGCTCTAGTAGCTTTGGTCAGTTAGTTGTACCTAAGTTCTGTATTTTGGGTACGTTGCATACCTATTGGGCATTACCTCATGATCGCTTTACGTATGCAGCGAGTGTTACTGAATTCTCCTGAAAACCGGAAGCAGTGAACTGTTCACAAACTTAGTGAGGATATACAAAGGGCTGGGTAACCAACAGAACATTTTTTTTTGTACAGTGTTATGCTCCTCTGTTAATTAATAATAAACAATGCTTATAGCAATACTGAAATTGTCAATGTGTAATTCATACATTATTCAAAAATTGATTTATGTGAAACAGAGGAATGTTGTAGTAAAAATAAAGAAAATAGTACGGATTTGTCATTTAGTGCCAGAAAATTCAATTTCATGAACAAAAAAGTAAAAAACATTTCTTCAGTAGTTCATCGAATTTATATTCAACATGTTTCTGTGATTCACAAACAAAAATCCTGTTGACAATAACAAGGAACTCTTACCTTTGATCATGATGAATGTTCTATTGAGTACAAAATATTTTTTTTTGCACTTAAACTGTACTTGCAACAAAAGTAATTGCTTTGTTGACATAAAAGTGCAGAAGGTAGGCCAGCCGGGGTGGCCGAGCGGTTCTAGGCTCTATAGTCTGGAACAGCACGACCGCTATGGTCGCAGGTTCAAATCCTGCCTCGGGCATGGGTGTGTGTGATGTCCTTAGGTTAGTTAGGTTTAAGTAGTTCTAAGTTCTAGGGGACTGATGACCTCAAAAACAAATTGTCAGCTTCAGTTTTCTCTTACACATTCGTTTCTTTCCCTATGATAACTACCTCTAGTCCTTTCATCTACTGTGTTATTTATGTAGAGTACCAAATCTACCAAACTGTAGCCAACTCTGCCTGCAGCACACCTGTTTTTTACTACTGATATTTTGCTTTCAAACTGGTGTGTTAATGAAGAGGTGAGTAGAACTGACATTTTATCCAACCACCATGACTTTGAATTATGCTGTCATTCCGACAATGTTTGTAAACTGCCCACATGAACTTTTCAAGCATTACCTTATGACTAATTAAAAAAATTGTTCAATGTGTATGGAAAAGGCCGTAACACAAAATGCATTCACATTAGAACCACGAAAATGTATCTTAGTTGAGCATTTTCTTCATCCCAGATGTGTATGACTCACTTTGATATATGAAACAAAGCTGTCAAGTTATCTAAATAAAAGTTTGCTTAAAAACACAACCAAGAAGTCTGTGCAAAGCTAGTCATTCCTGTAGTTCATTGCCTCCAGCAACCAAACCCGCTAGAACTTTGTCAGGTTAAAACTGTGTGCCAGACTGGGACTCGAACCAGGGACGTATGCCTTTCATTAGCAAATGCTCTACAGAATTGGCTATCCAAGTACAACTCGTGAACCTGCCTTCACAGCCCCACTTCAGTCAGTATCTCGTCCTACCTTCCAGGAGCAGGTCACGAGTCATAATTGGATAGCTGAGTTGTTAGAGCACTTTCGTGGGAAAGGCAAAGGTCC
The DNA here is from genome assembly GCF_021461385.2 of Schistocerca piceifrons. Lineage (NCBI taxonomy): Eukaryota > Metazoa > Arthropoda > Insecta > Orthoptera > Acrididae > Schistocerca > Schistocerca piceifrons. Next base: position 1,018,145,067 of record NC_060138.1, on the reverse strand, counting down.
CGGATCTAATCCCTGCGCAACACAGGTTTTATCTGCCAGAAAGTATCCAATCATTGCACGCTTTGCTGCAGACAAAATTCATTCTGGAAGCCCACTATAGTTTGACACAGACATTTACTTAAGGTGCCCATACTGTTTTACTGTGATATCTGAAGTTGATGATTCTCATGTTAGGGATACTTTGGAAAGTAAGGGATGGTCAGTCACGAATGAAAACCAGTGCAAATGACAAAGCTTGCATAGATGTGTTGGGCAGTGTCTCCGGTGTAGCCATAGGCAGCATCACGTCATTCTTCTCATTTGTGAGCACCAAGTATGGGTGCATGAATTCATGCAACCCCCACATAATGAAACCATTATGCATTTCCTTCATTTCCCACACATTGCAGGGCCAATGAGGATGCTCCTGCAGTGTTCTCTATGGGAAAAACAACCATGCAGCCCAGATGTGGATCCCTCTTATGTTCATCTTCTCTCAAGTGAACCCTGGCAAAGATGGCATTTTGGCACAGACGAGCTGCTGTCAATTGCAGAAAATTGTCATAAAAAAAAAACCAGGAGGCTGCCTTCTCTGATGATGGCATTGGGAAGTTGGTACAGTGCTATAACAGATGTCAGTCAGAGCAGACTGTGTAGAGGAGTAGCTGGAAGATGTAGCTGACTGTTGCGAATAGTTTTAATTTTTGCTGTGGTTCCCATGTTGCGACCAATCGTTCCTTACTTTCCGAATAGCCCTCGTACGTTCGCTAAACTATGTTGTCCTTTGGAACTTCAGGATATCATCTGATATGAAATATCTGATGCATTAAAAAAATGCTCAAATTACAATTCAAAGACAAAAAATCCAACCACGGTGTTTGTGTATCTCCACAACCATTTTCTTTAGTGGTGCGCCCAACTACGTCACAGTGAGTGTAGAAAGTCTGAGTATAGCAAGGTTCTGACTGTAGCTGACACACAGCCGTTATTTGAGCCACCGGATTTATGTAAGAATAACACTTCTTAACTTTACTTAGGACCACTAAAAGTAAGCTGTCAAAAGTCCAAAGATTTTTGAACACAGTGGTGGTTTACTAGGTATGATGCTGTTGGAGGTGGTATGCTGTTGCCTTGCTCTGGCTGTTGGACTGACTCAGCCAGTTATAGGGAGACATAGCGTTTAACATGGATTCTGAACAACAGTGCAACTCGGCCTTTTTCACATTAACAAACGTTTCCAGATGTGAAAGAAGTGATATGTGACAAAAATCCTGTATTAACCGCTAATCAAACCCGAGATCTTTGAGTTCGTAGCATAGCACTTTGCCACCAAGCTGCCACTATTATAGTCGTTTTATCTGATTCTTCATCATTTTTTCGTTATTTGTACTGTGCGGCGTGTATCACATGACATCTGTCAAATTGTCGGTGAAAACTTCGATTTCTTTTACTTTTTTACTACAGAGGGCAGCCAGCCCTCTGACAGAACATGAGCTACTGTACCGGCAAAGGTGTTAGGTATTACTTATGAAGATACAAAAGGTTTATGGAGCAGACTGGAGTGGTGGACGTAATTACAGCTGTAGTGCAAATGTATTGAAGGTAGGCGGTACCTGTAACAATGCATATGGGTAGTACAGAAAGATGATGCTACAATACACGTAGGTCGCTGACCAACTCACAAAATTTACAAGAGTGCAAGCAGGTTAAATTCGACTTTACGCTTTTGTACATACAACCCACAAATAACTATCAGAGGTGGATACATCAATTCTGTTATTGGCACCTTAACACACTGTCACGAAGCTGCTGGCGGACACAGCATACAGGGTGTAACGGGTACAAGTGCAGATATGTCTATTGGTGAAGGAGGACATTGTACTGAACAACATTACATCAGTATTTATGTCGTTTGCAGACTAATAATTATAGCTATTACAAATCGTAGGTTTTTAGGTTGGTTAGTACCTCGAAATGTGTGTGGCAAGAGCAAGCCATTAATTCTTTTGGGCAGCATGTCGTGTTGAAGCGTGGACGCGAAACGCTTTGTCTATACTGACAGGCGTAGTCCACTTAGTGGTGCAGAAAACATCAGGTCGTTAAGTCTGTGGAAAGACTGTTCGACACAGACAAAGAAAACAACTAACACAGTGATGTGTGTACATATTACGGTACCACGTATAAAAAATGTGTACTTATAACCGTGACGCCCACTATAGTTCTCTACTGTGCGTTAACTTCTATTTCTTCATTGAGTTGACGCTGATGTACAGGAAATCAGGTACAAATCTTCAAGGTTTTGAACTTTATTTTTTTACGTGTTATCAAAATGTGTACTGTACGAAACAGTGGAAGATTTGGCAGGCAGCTAACTCCGCTGTGTCCGCCGGCGGTCTCGTGGTAGTCACTGTGTTCAGCACGAGGACGATGAAAGAAGTGTCTAACGCTCTACCCAATACCTACTTTCTCGACCTATAAGCCAAGTCATACGTGTGCCGTGGCCACAAAAGCCTAGCATGAAGCTAATTGTGACGTTTCAGGACAAGTGTACTTGCTAGTAGTCAGTATCTATTTACGTGTTTGGCTCTTTTTCAAACTGATATGTCTACGTCGCGGGGCAGGACGAGAATTATATTTGTGAAGATAATTTCTTCTCTGGTTTGTGTTCGTTGGGGGGCGAGGGTGCAGCTATCAATCTTCCCGCTGGGTACACGCATGCGCACATCATCACCATTGCAAACTCCGATGCACACATTTGCGCCAAGTTACAGACGAATGCAGGATAATGATGACCAAACGCCCCTCCTGATAATTGTCGCAGATGTTTTCTAAACCACCATACAAATCGCGTCAATGGCATACCTAGCCAAATCCAGGTGGTCATCAATGACCTCGGAAGCGATAATATTCGCCGTTTTTGTCTGTCTGTCATGATATCCCAGATACGCAACCTACTGTTTGTTGTAAGCTGAATTTACAATTTGAATGTTATCAATGTTGTTGGCTTTTAGCTAGGCGATTTATGTTGATAATAAATCGCGGGTGGTTATAGTTCAAGTGCAGCTACTCACAGAGGCCCAATGTGGGCTGTAATTATCGTATGGCAGAGAAACTAGGTAGATTTGCTAATATTTTAATGCGGAACTGATTTACACGCGAAAAAAATTATTTCCAATTTTGGCCACCAGGTGCAAATACGGTGTTGTGCAGCATCTCGCCGAGATCTCTGGTGCGCTTATTGAACCAATTGTGTAAGCAGCGTTTAATAATAAAATCAACATTATGCCTTTCTCACTTGTTTGACCTTTGCGTTCCTTGTCCAATACACATGGAAACATTTCTGTACGTCTGTCTTTCCCGCATTCAGTCACAAATTTGCAGCTGGTGATCAAAATTGGAATTAACTTCTTTCAGTGTAAATCGGTTTCCACATTATCGCATTACAATACCTACCAAGTTTCACTGTCGTACAATACTTACAGCGCATACTGGACCACTGTGAGTAGCTGCACTTTAATTATAACCATCCAGTATATGCAGCTCATTTATTTGGAACAGTTTGCGATTGCAGAATCTCTATTTTCGAACGTCGAGTACGTATTCACGTAATATAAGATACAGACCTTCATTGTGCTGTTTATACTTCTGCACTCGGCGTTCTCTTCAAAGTTGTAAGGGCTCCAGACCCTAACAAAGAAAAACACCCCCATCCTGAAACACAGCCTTCTCCGTAGTTCACTGTTGGCATTGCATATGATAGTAGATAACGTTCTCCAGGCATTCGTCAAACCAAAACTCTTCCACTGGATTGCAACAGAGTATAGCTACATTAATCACTCGTTTCCAGTGACTTCGCTCTTCACGCCACCTCAAGTATCACTACAGAAGTGTGTGGTTTGTGAGGAACTGTTGGACCGTTGTACCCTATTCTTTTTAAATCCCTACGCAGTCATTGTGCTAGCGATACTAATGGTGACACTTTGGAACTAGGGAGTGATTCCTTCCGCTGATTTCATGCGATTTTCTACAACCATCGTCTACATTACTCGACTGTCCCTATTGGTCAGTACAAAAGGTCTATCTGGTCTTGCTTTAGCTCTGGTTATTTCTTCGCGTTTCCACACATTACCAACCATAGGCTTAGGTAGCATTTGTTACTTAATGATTCGAACCAGTTCCTTGTAGAGAGAACTTGCAGCGAACTGTTTTTAACCGTTACGTTGCCCTTACTACATATGTTCTTTAAACTGTACAGGTGCTGTAAATGTAAAGATAACGAAATGTTCCATCCCGGCCAGAAAGCGTTAACCGGCTGCAGGCCGACCCCGCAACGGTGCCTGGCGAAAGCGTCGACGCGGCCCAGATACTGGCGATGCTGTGGACCGCCTGGCGCTGACGATGCCTTCACGCTCTCACAGCTCTTCCGAGAACCGCAGAGGAGAAACCGTGGGAACGGCCGCTCGTCACCTTAATTTCTGCTTCGTAGCAGCTCCGAGGAGCGCCTCTATTTTGTTGCAATTTAACATTACCATAATCTGAGCAAGTAACGACCCTGTGAAGGAAGAGGAGAAGAATTGTTATTTGAAGTCCCTTTTACACGAGCGAGTTCCTTGTTTCAGTCGACCAATCGTGGCAGCTGTGTGTGTTGCAGTGACCCTGGAGTACTGTTCTGGTGCTGAGACACGTCTGTGATGAGCGTCAGTTTTTTTTGTTCACACCTTGGTGCCACCATTATAAGTGTTCAGTGTTGTCTGCTGTACAGTTTGACGCCTGGTAGGTGAAAGTAAGATTCTGAGGGGCCGTCGTTACAAAAAGACCGAATATAAGCACACCAGACCAAACATTAATCTGTTCCAGGAGACATCACTGAGTAACACCGCTTAATAGCCTCGAAAATGGCCTCAATTTGACGAGGAAGAGATTTCCGTATACAGCTGGTAATTAGATGCTGTAGAGCAGTAGTCATCAAACTTTTCTGCTCAAGACCTAATACCTCAAGCCGCACACTTGTACCGATCTTATTATGAATTGTTAGTCTATATAAGTTAGCATGTTATGAGTCCCAGTAGACTAGCTATAGTAGGGGCGCGATAAGTTGGCCGCTGTCTCCCAAATACCGCTCTTTAAAAGTCGGCATTCGGACCACTTCGTGTCGACTGTTCTCTGTCTCAGGTTGCTGCCACCAAAGCTGTGACAGTACAATTACCTGACGAAGGGTTACGGTGTCTCTGTAAGCGAATGATTAATTTCGTAATAAAGGTAATTGTTTCAGAATAAAATTCAGTCATTAGTTTCAAATATATTTTTATTTCGCTTTGGCGGTTTGACTAATTTATTATCTTCAGAAGCCTACTAAATTAAGGATATCATAAATTTGCAGACAATGTCTATTACATTTATAGAAAGTATAACAAGTACATTACAGAAACTTACCTAGCACTGGTTTAGCAGATTTCAATATCTTCTTTGTAGAAGCATAATACCATGATAGGTCCAAAATTGAACATGTTGCTTGTGATTATTGTAGACACAGATTGATAATTCGTATTTGCCAACTGAGGACTCAATTTTATTCTAAAATATATACTACAGTTATTGAAAATTAGACCTGAATAAAATAATAAACAGTAATTGTACTTACTTGTAGATGCATCATACATTGTGAGACCATAAACGTTTGCTAATGTATCAGGACACCACACATTTTTCAGGAGATATGACGTCAGAAACACTGAGGAGCGTGAAAAACTTCCGAATTATGTATGTCGTTTACTTTTTTGTTATTAACTCTATTAGCAACGTATGTCGCAGACACTATCCGCATATCGCTGAATGTACGTACTCAAATATATCATCGTACTACACACATTTCAAGAGACATGACGTCATAAGTACTGAGATGCATGAAAAAATGCATCATGCATGAAGCTTTAGATCATTTATTCTTGACTATTAAGAAGCTCCTACAGTCGAGTCAACAAGGAAATCCCAGACTCCTTCAAATATGTGTGAATTCCTGAGGGGCCAAACTGCTCAGGTCATCGATCCCTAGACTTACACACAACTTTAACTTATGCTAAGAACAACACACATACACACCCATGCCTGAGGGAGGACTCGTACCTCTGGCGGGAGGGGCCGCGCAAAAATGAATACCAGGGAAATAACTAGTTTCTCAGCTAGAATTATTAGAACATATGGCTTAGAATAGCGGGCTTCTCGAATACCTGATTCGACCACTGCTGTAGAGCTACCAAACTGAGGGATTATTGATTGCTACTTTTATCCGCTGTTCCAAATAGTCCAAGGCATTAAGGTCAGGTGATTTAGCGCGTTAGCTGAGGCGTGAGACCGTTAGACCATACTACGCCCCTTCGGTCACAGCTTGGTTTCTGCGTTGAAAAAAATTTGCAAGTCATTCTTTTTTCAGTGGGAGTCGTCGAACAGACAGACGAAACTATTGTTATATTTCACGGAAGCCAGTTTGTTGTGGGATTTTAGAACACATTTTATGCTCACTTAATATGAATATGATATTTGTGAATCTGAAAATCTCCTCAGTAGAAATCAATATAGAATCGACAAACAAACAATTATTGTGTGAAACCCAGCTCGCTCTCCTCACGCGCAAGATCCAAAAGGCAGTTGTTACGCTGTGGTCCTTGACTTCTGGAATGCGTTCGAAAAAAACAAAAACACAAACAGGTGTTGTATTATCATTTAGTAGTAGTACTACTAGTTTTACAACGTTAGAGTTGCGTCTTCAGGTTCGTCTAAATCAGTGGTCGTCAAACTGCGACCCTAGGGCAGCATGCGGCACAAATCAGGCATTCGTAGATTCCACGATTCTCAGCCGTATTTTATAATAATATGCACATAGTAACTAACACCCAATCTAATGACATCAACTAATGTTAAGAGCTTCTTAAGCGCAGTTTTCCTGCTCAGTAACAAATAAAAATACATACAGAAACGCTAATATTTTAAGTATGTTTTTAATTTTAATTGACGTTGGGGAATTTCTTCGTGAGCTAAGTAAAGTTGGCAGTTTACCTCAGGGGCAGAGGGGTAATTAGCGTGGCCACTGAAAGGTCAGAGGATTGAGAGGGAAATAGTTTATTGATTGTGTCCAATATACGGGGGTACGCATGCTACGATACAAATTTTCACACAGAAGTAACGTGGATTCGTGTATACCCAATACAGAGACAGCCGTCTTCAAATGCGATACTTACTTGTAGAAAGGAACATTAAACTGATTACGGCTGTTGCAATACAACAAAATGAGTATAAGGATAATGGCATTCGAAATATTTAGTAAACATTCGTGATTGTGTTTGGTATTGCACAATGCATTTAAATATAACTACAGTTGCCATTATTAACCAGTTAATCATCTCACACAGACAATACACAAAATTTTCGTCAGGCAGTTACAGTTCCACAGCTGTGGAGTCGCTGATTGTGTTAGCATTTTGAAACAGAACAGTGGACACGAAGTGTTTTGAATGGTGCTGACTTTGATTAGTACTTCCGGGCTGGCGGCCACCATATTGCGCCCTTACTATAGGCAGTCTATTGGAGGGTCATAACATAATAAATTAACCAATTAATAATGAGATCGGTACATATGCGGCTCGAGGTGCCTCCGCACAATGTAAATATTGGGTCTTGGGCAAAAAAGTTTGACGATCACTGATCTAAATAGACAATAGCACTTGAGGGGATTAAGAATTTGAAGATTTCAAAATGGGAAAAATCTAGGGAGAAGAATATAACATCATATACGAAGGCCGTAATTAGCAGAAGCAAATTTAAATATAGAAGTCGACTTATTATCAGATCGTTTACGGCAAAAATGGAATGTAAAATGAAGGTAGATCAGCGGCGATGAGCGGATATATGTACCGGACTGGGATTCGAACTTAGGATCACCTTCTTACTAGGCAGGTGAGCGGTAACCACTACGCCATCCGGGACACTGGTGTTATCCCAACTGCACGGACTATTTCGGTACGCCTCACGTCCGAGCCACCTTTTCACCGAACAGACACGACGCATTCACATAATTGATTAGCCTGGCTGGGCAATGGATCCACTTCTTTAGTGCGATTGCGCACAATCACGTCCGACCTCCTGTGGGAATCTCTAAGTAGCGAATGGGAATATAAGCGGACAGAGATTGTGGACAGGATGTCGCTCGGTGGAAGGTAGATCGGCCGTGAGGCGTGCAGTTGCGATAACCCTTTCTCCCGGATAGCGCAGTGGGCACCGCACCGGCCTAGTAAGCAGGAGATCCCGGGTTCGAATCCCGGTCCGTTACACGTTTTCGCTGATTCCGCTTAATGTTCCGCTACAGCTGACAACAGTAATCCCCTTTCAATTTACATGTAGTTTTTCACAGCTGCGGAATGATCGTCGTGTCTGTTCTTGCGAAGGAACGGGCACCACGAATTCAAATAAATGCTGAGTGCATTGAACGTCCCATCATTCCCAATCAGGATCATACAACAGCTGTTTGCGGTTATTTTTCAAGAATGCATATCTTCAGCTGCAGATCCCCATATTATATAGTTTGATGCAATGAAGTACAAACGTGCTGTATATCAGACTAATTTTATAATAAAAAGGCGCAAAAACTTGTTATTCTCTGATTGCACGATTACTCATTAACCACTGGAAGCAGCCACATCTATTAACTATCTGGGAATATGATTATGAAGCCATTTAAAGCGGAGTTACTACACAAAAGTAAACAGATAAGGTAGATACGACACATAAAAAAGCCCCGTTTCACTGATACCTAAATATTACTCGTCCGTCTGAGACCGGTACCAGAAAGAATCGATAGAGGAAACTGAGAAGATCCAAAGAAGAACAACACATTTCGTCACAGGTTCATTAAGTAAGCATGAAAGCATCAGAGAGATGCTTATCCAAGTGCAGTGGCAGGCACTACAAGCCAGGCGACGTACTACATCGAGTGGTTTACTGTTTCAGAATTCCTAGAGCGCAGTCAGTATACTGCATTCTTCTACGTATATCGCTAAGATGAGAGAGATTCGAGACTAAACTGAGATTTTTCAATAATCGTTGTTCCAGCCCACCATTCGCGACTGCAAAAATAAAGGCATGTACCCTTTGTCGCACACCACAGATGGTTTGCGGAGCGTAGATGTAGAAATGTCCACCATGTGGAGGGGAACTATTATTTAAACCTCTTCAGCAAGCGCGATTTTCGCGTGCCAATCGACTACTCGGGCAGGTGAGTGTATTGCAGCTCCCCTGGCGCTTGAAAGGATAATCGTTTATATTCACACGCCAGCTTCAAAATTAAGTCTATTCTGAGTCCGGTCTCTCGCTCACTTTGGGGCCTGATCGCTGAAAATGAGGTTACAAGACAATGTCCAAACAAAGAGTCGGAAAATAACAACAGCATTAAGGATAGTAGAGTTTATTAATGACCAAAGCGAAATTCGTAGTGAATGTGTTTGACGAAGCTCGTATGATAAATTCACTGGCGAGAACGAAAGAAAGGGAAAAGTGACGTCCAAACATTTCAAAATATGAACATTTATTGACAGAAAAAAACATCAAACAATATTTATAAGATACAACAAACTTCCATTTTACTTTATCTTATGTGTACAAAACTGATTTTTTCCTTCAATACAGCTGGGCCTTTCTCTGTTGAAACAATTTCCATTAAAAAACTTTTCTCATCTATTTACGTTTCCATTTATGCACAGTGTAGACTTTTTCTTTGTTTAGGTATCATAAAACCTAAATAGCTTTTTGCTTAAACATAGTTTGTCTCTTTTATCGATATCCCTTGATGGTACCTTTGGAATGTGTTTCGAAAACAAAGCACACCATAAAATAGGCATTAATAAAACACAAAAAGCGCAAAGTCTATTACTTTAACATGAATGCGCATAGCGAGATCTGGTTAACTTGTAATCTTAGACGATAATGCCACTCTCTCTTGTTACGCACATACTCAGTGATCAGCGTTCTCAATATTTTAGAACTCTAAACTCGGTACAATTAGTTGATCATTGGCCAACTTGCTACGTGCTTGGTGGCTGATTTATACGCTGGCAAGTGAGGCACAGTCACTACGAGTAGTCGATTTATACTGCGTAGACGATCGCGTAAAACACGCCTAATATCTCGTCATCATCGATATCGCTGGAGGCAAAATACTGGCTCAGTCTGACAAGGGTACAGGAGGGTATCTTGATTGATCTTGTTTAAGAAGTCATTTTCTCGTGTACCTGAGATGCCCGAAGGAAACTACAGAAGAACTTAAATCAAGCATGCAAAAAGATCAGTATGTAACAGTTAGATGTGGTGTGTGTTCCTCGAACGGCGCAGCTATTCAGCGCTGCGTAAGAGGCAAGAAAAAACCTGAGAGCAGACAAATTTGAGTGCGCTCCGCTCAAGGTAATGATTATTCGTCTCAGATGGATATCCTGTAATAACTACATTTGCACGTACAGAAGCACGCAAGGAACGAGAATATGCAAATAGTGTGTGAGCTGTGCAGCATGACGCAACATGCCTGAGCACCAACGAACCGAGCGTCTCACCGTCGTCGTCGACCACAAAAGGAAAGTGCTGTAATTTTCTTTTTAAATTCGTTTTGTAAAAGAGTGTCGATCAGTGTTTTTCTAGGTTTTGACAATATATCACGTAATAAGTTCAACGTCTTTGATGGACTGCAAAATACCCTGTTATCCAAATTCATATTTATGTAACATAGTGTATGAAAAAATTTCATTAAGTATTTGCTTCATTAACTGTACAGAGAAGTTCAGAATTACCAGTACAGATTCACTGCTATGAAGTTTAATGTCTACAGCTAAGGATGTTAACTTTTATTGGTCTTATTAACTGAGCAAAACATTAAAGGCCTTCGGCTATTGCCGGCCAGGGTGGCCGAGCGGTTGTAGGCGCTACAGTCTGGAACCGCGCGACCGCTACGGTCGCAGGTTCGAATCCTACCTCGGGCATGGATGTGTGTGATGTCCTTAGGTTAGTTAGGTTTAAGTAGTTGTAAGTTCTAGGGGACTGATGACCTCAGAAGTTAAGTCCCATAGTGCTCAGAGCCATTTGAAGCCTTCGGCGATTGATCGTTCAGACATCTTACTTAATTTCAGTAAAGAATAAGGAATCCGCTCCAGTTCGTATGATTTAGGATTTGGGACTTATATTGCTAGTAAATGAAATGTTTGTACTGTCTCAAGCCTTATTAGAAAATGACAACAGTCACATTTAAATCTGTTTTAACTTTCCAATACAGACTTCCTTTATTTCCAAAATCATTAGACTTTAAGGTGGATTGTCTATTAGTAACTACTAGGTTCTACTGAGTAAGAGTTTAAGAAGACCATACAGGTAAGATCATCACCACTGTTTGATCGGCGAAGAGAAGTGGCTATCCGTTATGTCCCAGATATTAGATGGCCTGACAATGTGCTGGATTACATATTGTACCCATCAGAAGCACACCTTAGAAAATTATTATCCTCCCCCCCCCCCCCCCCCCCTAGAAGAAGACACGCTAACGCTGCAGAATACCGCCTATAGCTTTGATAATTATCTTGATTTATTGAGGAAGAGTGTACAAGTATCTTCAGGTATCCCATAGTCAATTAAGCACTCCCGTAGAGCTAACAAACTGTTGAGATATTGATCACTACGTCTCACCTGCTGTTCCAAATATTCCAGATATTTTCTATGGGATCAGGTGACTACGTGGACCAGTTAAGGTGCGACAGGTTGCCTCAGAATTTGCTCTTTGAACATGGCCATGGTCATTGTCGTCTTAGAAGACTGGAGTGTTCATATCACCCTCATCATGGAGATGTAAAAAGAAGGACCGCACTGGGTCAGCGAGCAAACTAAAATAAGCAACTTGGTCCTTGTTCATGATAAACTTACGCCTGCACTCCCAGTTTTTATGCCCACACCCACTTTTGGTGTGTTCAATGCTCGACCTAAACAATTAGCTTGGATTTCTTCAGTGTCGTAACGGCTGTCTTAATGCCAGCACTCCGAAGCACATGCATTTACTAAATAACAAATCCTTACACCATTCCAATTTAGTTGGCAGGTAGCGAGATAATTTAATAACAAGCAGGCTGCATGGATAAGTACTGTGGGATTAATAATGTTGTCAAAGCAGGTCAATTATTAGAATAAATACATAATTATTACGATTATTTTGTGACCTCTCATTACAAAAACAATATAGTATTACATCAGTTACTAGCAAAATTCCTAAGTATACTGGCATTATGTTTAAAAAAATGAAATAGTTATGCTAAATTACAAGACAGACTTGAAGAAAGCACATACTTCTGCACTTTTTATACATGTCCTTTCATGTTTTATTTTTTTTATTATTTGCTCTCCCATAGATTTTTAATGACCATTTACATAAATAATCATTTAAACTAAATCTAATAGCTAATTGTAGGAAGTTGTTATCTTGGGTGGCTATGCGAAGGAATAGGTGTGTGTGAATTCCTAAGGGACCAAACTGTTGAGGTCATCGGCCCCTCTAGGAATAGGTAACTCATGCTGCCTTCATATTACATGTAGCTTGTGGAAGATTTATCGCTGTGGCATATTTGCCGTTTTAACTTTTCTAAAATTATCTGCAGCTTTTGATACACATGCTGGATATGAAAAGTAGCCTATTACGGTATTTACTTACGTCGTCATCTTTCATCTGATTCTTCAGGTATGATGTGATCTCTCCGAATGTTTAATTGTTAATCGTAAATAGTTGGTATTCTTGAGACAGTGGGAGGCCATTGCTCACACGGCACACACAGCAGCTTGTCTCACTGCTTTGATTTTTATGACATACTCCATTTTATTGTGTCAGCTGTGCGAGGTCTGTACTTTCCCCGAGAATGCAATATCCATCCTACATTTCTTTGACTGCAGTCGCCAATGTGTCTTTTCCACACGCATTATCTATGCCGGCCTGTACTCAGTAGGGAATATCCCGCCCCAGAAGGTCACTCTGCATACTTTGGACCATCCCAAGACAGCTGCCGCACCGTCAATTAACGCGAGTTCCACCAGCTCACACAGACTGGTAATGTCACAGCCTGAGTGAGGGGACCCAAATCATGGTACAAAAACACCCCCAAAAATTCACAGAAGAACCTCTAGGTTGAAATACATCCTTCACACACTGCATGTTAAACGCCTCCTTGCGCTGTTGATGTACTAGATTCCTTGCATCATTTGAGAAGAGGTAGCACTGCAACTTGTCAGTCTGGAGTACAAGTCTTCAGCCAGCTACTGACCAATTTCGGTGTTTTTTGCCTTTTGAAGCCATGCATCTTTGTGTGCCGTGTGAGCAAAGGTCTTTTGTGAGGTACCCAACTCCAAATGTCGATATAATGCCGTTCCCTTTGCAAGCATGCTCGGAAACTGGTTGAGATGGACCTACATCACCGACAGCAGTAGTTCCTATTGGGTCAGAAACGGATTGCTATTGACAAGTCTTGACACTTGTCTCTGGTACCTGGTTGCCAGGATCTTTTAATGGTCGCTGTTCTTAGGCCATTTTACCTCCTGAGAGTGGTAAATCATTTCTTGTAGACATGATGGACAGGCCGCACTGATACACCAACAAGAAGGGCTTCTTCAGTCACAGTGTGGCTACAGGCGTGCCGGAACACAGCGACTCTTTTCTGCCATTCTGTCACGTCTCCACCTCGACCCATCTTACTGTACTGATTCCGTACAACCAATTGACACATACTCACCACTTCAATGCGATAATATAGGTCTGTGGCGTAGCGTCACATATCTCTGTGTTTCCAGTTTTACGCGGCCTACAGCATTCCAAGAGGACAGTTTACTCTTTTTAGGGGATTAGTAATATTTTGTCTGGTGAGCTCATGCCTTCCAGTGTGTTAATCCCATCCAGCAGGCGAGGATTTGGGATGCTGACATCGGCACCCATTCGTCAGCCCGATACCTCCTCAACATTGGGAGAACAGTCAGTGTGTAGACATCGGATTTTGCTGTTTCCCTTACTTCTCCTCCTCCTCCTCCTCCTCATCATCATCATCATCACCATGGTATGAAAACATAGATCTACACATTATTATCATAATCAGCTCAAGTGTGGTGTAGTCCACGGCTCGTGGTCTCACTGTCGCATTCTCGCTTCCTGAGCACGGGGTCCCGGCTTCGATTCCTGGCAGGCTCAGGAATTTTCACCTGCCTCGAGATGACTGGGTGTTTGTGTTGTCCTCATAATTTCATCATCATTCATGAAAGTGGGGAAACTGGACTGAACAAAGGTTGGGAATTTGTATGCGTGCTGATAATTGCGCAGTTGAGTGCCTCACAAACCAATCATCATCACCATCAATTGTGGTGCACATACACTGTCCAATCAATTTAGTGTGACCACCTGTCAAAAGCCTGAAAGACCATCTTTTGCAGCATGGACCACTGTGAGATGTACATGAAGAAACTCAGTGAGGTAATGGAAGGTACCAACAGAAATGTGGAGGCATGCCAACTCCAATGCCATGGTCAGCTGTGCTAGGTTTCTCGGATGAGGATCCATGGCGCGAACAGCCTGATCGAGATGGTCCCACATATTATCGATTGGGTTTCAATCTGGCCAGTTTTGTGCACAGGGGAGTGCGGTAAGCACATCCTGGTCCTCTTTGAACGATGCATGTGCACTGCGAGCTGCGTGACACATTGCCTTGTCCTGCTGGTAGATGCCATCGGCCAAGGAAAAAGAAACTGCATGTAGGGATGGACATGGTTCCCAAGGATAGATGCATACTTGTGTTGATCCAGTGTGCCTTCCAGAATGATGAGATCACCCAGCGTATGAACTCTGACCTGGACCTTCCAGGGTGTTGGCTTTTAGATTTTTCATGCTGTACACGCCAATGACAATCTGTCTCGTAGTAGAGCATAAAACGTGATTCATCTGAAAAAGCCACCTGTCGCCACTCAGTGGACACCCAGTTGCAGTACTGGCGTGCAGATTCCAGCGTTCGTTGCCAATGAACAGCAGTCAGCATTGAACCAGGCACTTCCTGTGGAGGCCCACATGCAGCAACGTTCGCTGAAAAATCGTTCAAGAGACACTTTTGGCAGCCCTTTGGTTCATCTGGGTGATCAGTTGCTCAGCGGCTGAATATCTATTCGCCTGTACACATCTCCGTAGCTGTCGTTCACCCTTGTCATCTATGCACCACAGTTAGCTCAACGCTGAGTGCGGTGTACTTTAACCATGACGACATGCGAAAAGTTTACAAACTTAGCGGGCTCGGAAATGCTTCCAACCTTGAACCGAAAGCCAATGATCATGCCTTTTGAGCGTCATACAAATCGCTTCGTTTCCACATCACGACAATGCCCGCACTGTTTTCCGCACACCAAGAAGAAATGCAGATGATGAACGGGTATTCATTGGACAAATATATTATACTAGAACTGACATGTGATTACATTTTCACGCAATTTGGGTGCATAGATCCTGAGAAATCAGTACCTAGAACAACCACCTCTGGCCGTAAAAACGGCCTTGATATGCCTGGGCATTGAGTCAAATAGAGCTTGAATGCCGTGTACAGGTACAGCTGCCCATGCAGCTTCAACAAGTTACCACAGTTCATCAGGAGTAGTGGCTGGCGTATTGTGACGGGCCAGTTGCTCGGCTACTATTGGCCAGACGTTTTCAATTGGTGAGCGATCTGGAGAATGTTCTGGCCAGGGCAGCAGTCGAACATTTTCTGTATTCAGAAAGGCCCGTACAGGGATCGAATGAAGGGTAGAGCCACGGGTCGTAACGCATCTGAAATGTAACGTCCACTGTTCAAAGTCCCGTCAATGCGAACAAGAGGTGACCGAGACGTGTAACCAATCGCACCCCACCCCATCATGCCGGATGATACGCCAGTGTGGCGATGACCAATGCACGCTTCCATTGTGCGTTCACCGCGATGTCGCCAAACACGGATGCGACCATCATGATGCTGTAAACAGAACCTGGATTCATCCGAAAAAAGACGTTTTGCCATTCGTGCACCCAGGTTCGTCGTTGAGTACACCATCGCAAGCGCTCCTGTCTGTGATGCAGCGTCAAGGGTAACCGCAGCCGTGGTCTCCGAGCTGATAGTCCATGCTACTGCAAACGTCGTCGAACTGTTCGTGCAGATGGTTGTTGTGTTGCAAACGGCCCCATCTGTTGACTCAGGGATCGAGCCGTGCCTGCACGATCCGTTACAGCCATGCGGATAAGATGCCTGTCATCTCGACTGCTAGTGATACGAGGCCGTTGGGATCCAGCACGGCGTTCCGTATTACCCTCCTGAACCCACAGATTCCATATTCTGCTGACAGTCATTGGATCTCGACCAACGCGAGCAGCAATGTCGCTATACAATAAACAGCAATCGCGATAGGCTACAATCCGACCTTTATCAAAGTCGGAAACGTGATGATACGCATTTCTCCTCCTTACACGTGGCATCACAACAACGTTTCACCAGGCAACGCCGGTCAACTGCTGCTTGTGTATGAGATATCGGTTGGAAACTTTCCTTGTGTCAGCACGTTATAGGTGTCGCCACCGGCGCCAGCCTTGTGTGAATGCTCTGAAAAGCTAATCATTTGCATATCACAGCATCTTCTTCCTGTCGGTTAAATTTCGCGTCTGTAGCATGTCATCTTCGTGGTGTAGCAATTTTAATGGCCAGTAGTGTACTATGTGGTCAAAGCGAAAAGGATGTCGGCCTGACGCAGACATTGCATAGATATCCATAAAATTTTCGTTTTGCATGTTACAACATGATGTGCAATAACGTAAACCAAGTGTCAGTTTGATCAGGTAATTATTTTCTTCACGCAGTTAAGTAGTCATGAAGTGGATCGCCGACATATACAGGATTACTCGTGAGTGTGTCCGAGGTTACTGAAGACAACAGTGAGAAAACTACAAGACATACAGAAAATAGACACATATCTACATGACTACTCTGCAATTAATGTGTTGACATATGCTTCTGAATTAATGGTGCAGCCTCTTGGCATCACATCAATGAGAATCACACTTTCACAGTCCCAGAACACGATGATCATGACCTTACCGGCGGAAGCAGTTGTTCTGAATTTTTTCTTCTGTGGAGAGTGGGTTGGTGCTATTCCATCTCCTCGTTTTCTTTCGGGCTCAAAACGGTGAACCCAGGTTGCATGACCTGTCAAAATCCAGAACAAGAAGGCCTTTCCCTCAGTTTCAAACCGTTGGAACAAATCAAGACAAATGTTTTTTGCGTGCGATTTGTGAGCCACCGTTAGACACGACGGCACTCATGCTGCACACACTTTTGAATATCCAAGAGTGTGGATAAGTGCATCCACACTTCCTTTACTCATTGACAGATGCAGCGCCATCTGCAGAGTCGTAATGCGTCTGTCCTCGCGAATGGCAACATCAGCTCGCTGCAACGTGTCAGGTGCGGCAGCCGTGGATGGTCTCCATCTGCAGAGTCGTAATCCGTCTGTCCTCGCGAATGGCAACATCAGCTCGCTGCAACGTGTCAGGTGCGGCAGCCGTGGATGGTCTCCGCGACCGCTGCAAATCGTGGAGCTCCGCGGAAGCGCTTCTGCTGACGTCACCCTCTGTGTCCAGCGACTAACTGTACTTCTGTCGACCGCAGATGCTCAGTAGACTTCGCAGAAGTGTTTGTGAATATTCTCCACAGTTCCTTTCTCTGCAGTGAGAAATTCAATGTCGGCACGTTGCTTGTAACGTACACCACCTATAGACGCCGTTTTGAAACCGACCTGCAGCTACGCTATCTGTCGGAAGTGACGAGAACTTGGCTCGCCCATTCAGGAGACTTCAAATAATACATACGTAACGTTTTGCATTCGTAGCATTATTTTCGGCTGAGAAAAAAAATACAGTGCATTACTTTCTAGGCAACCCTCGTAGGTTACCAGATGATTCTTTATAACAGCTGTACAGAAATATCACAGAAGTTACTTGTATTTCCATAAATTAATTTTATTGTACGTCTCTAAATATCTAGTTTCGCAGTTGCAACTGAGGTAGCCGTAAGATTACAGCCTAGCGCGTCTGATGGATTGGCCGATTATAAGAACGAGACTCTGGGGGTTCAAGTATAGCATGGGCGGCAAAGTTAAGAACGGGAAGAACAGATAACATTGCCGCTTTTATACAGTTTTCTGGCAATGTAAGGTCAGAAACTTGCCAGATTACTTTTTTTTTACCAATTGTGTGGTAGATGCTCACTTCTTGGGCCACATTGATACTTGCTCTGAGCCGCAAGCGGCCCCTCGGGCAGCGTGTTGAACACCCCTTATGTAGGCAGTATCTTTAGTAGACATGTTGCATCTTCTCAGTGTTCTGCCAATAAATCGAAGTCTTTGATTTGCGTTCCTCACAATATTACCTAAGTGATCCTCCTAATATAAGTTATTGATAGTTTTGATTCCTAGGTACTTAATTCAGCTGACAGATTTTAGATTGGCGTGAATTAATGCAACCGGAATTTAACAGATTCCTTCTAGTACTCTTGTCAACGACCTCACAGTTCTCATTATTTAGGGCCAATTGTCACTTTTCGTACTATACGTACATCTAGTCTCAAACATTGCAGTTCTAGGCGCACAGTCCGGAACCGCGCGACTGCTACGGTCGCAGGTTCGAATCCTGCCTCGGGCATGGATGTGTGTGATGTCCTTAGGTTAGTTAGGTTTAAGTAGTTCTAAGTTCTAGGGGACTGATGACCACAGTAGTTAAGTCCCATAGTGCTCAGAGCCATTTCAAACATTGCAATCGGTTTCGATCTTCTGATGACTTTACTAAACGGTAAATGACAGCATAATATGCAAACAATCTAAGATGGCTGCTCAGATGGTCTCCTATTTCACTTATATAGAATAGAAACAGCAGAGGGCCTATAACACTTCTTGGGGAACGCCAGATGTCACTTCGGTTTTACTCGACGACTTTGCATCAGTTACTGCGAACTGTGACCTTTCTGACAGAAAATCACGAATCCAGTAGCACAACTGAGGCGATACTCCATAGGCACGCACTCTGATTGGATGCCGCTCGTCAGGAACGGTATCAGTAGACGAGCATCTTGCCAAGTTGTTGATCTACAATACAGTGCTACGTTTGAGCGCCGCATGTGACGCGGCAAATCTCAATACACCGAGGTGAAAAAAGTCATGGGATACCACCTAATATCGTGTCGGACCTCCTTCTACCCGGCGTAGTGCAGCACCTCGACGTGGCATGGACTCAACATGTCGTTGGAAGTTCCCTGCAGAAATACTGAGCCATGCTGCCTCTATTTTTATTTTATTTTATTAATTCCTTTAACTCCTTACGTGGAGCATAGGGCTGCAACAAAGGATCGCCATCTTGTTCTGTCTTCTGCTAGTATCGTCATTTCTTCCCATCCTATTCCTTGCTGATGGCCGTCTGCTTTAACTGACCGTCTCCATGTCATTTTGGGCCTGCCTCGTCTCCGTCGTCCTTGCGGGATCCAGTCAAGCATGGGAGGATTTTGTGCACGAACTGACTATAATAATAATTAAATAAATAATTAAAAGGAAATCTAGTAAATGCAAAGTAAAATGAACCTAAATATTTCACACGCACACACACACACAAACACACACACACACACACACACACACACACACACACACACACACCACTTTCTTAATCTCTATAATGAAAATAATTTTTTGTCGGATGATGCACACTACGTAAAATAAATCACTTCACTCTTTAGTTCAAATGGTTCAAATGGTTCTGAGCACTAAGGGACTTGACATCTGAGGTCATCAGTCCCCTAGAACTTAGAACTACTTAAACCTAACTAACCTAAGGACATCACGCACATCCACGCCCGAGGCAGGATTCGAACCTGCGACCGTAGCAGTCGCGCGGTTCCGGTCTGAAGCGCCTAGAACCACTTGGCCGCCACGGCCGGCACTCCTTAGTTAATTCTACTCTTTTTTACCGTTTTTTATTGTTTGAAGTGAAGGCCGGTAGACTCGTGGCGTGTTGAAAAACGGTTAATTTGGGTTTCTATAATCTCCTAACAGTCTTCTCGCCTCGCGAGAAAATTCAGAATAGTTTAATTTAATTTCTTGGGTATCGCAGGGGCAACGTAAGAAAAAATGTAGTAAAGCAAAATCTGTAACACTTATAAATTGGCGATTGATGATCGTTACTACGAAATGAAAGCATAAATGCCAAATTAAACAATTATTATTTAACGAAAGAAGCTTTTTATACAGACATCTGACATCTCGTGCACTAATGTCACAGTTTTGAACGCCATATTCCGGCGAAAAACGTAGAAATTACAATAATCTTAGCCCGACTCTGGACCGAAAGAAAAAAAAGTATTCATAGTAAAGTCATATCAGTAATCGCAATTGGCGATAATAATGGCGAAATTAAACAAATTCCTAACAGGAATACAATTTCAGTTCATTTGAACAAAATGGAAGAAAATAAGAGTCTGACAGCGTGAGATGCTGTCGAAAAGGCGCGCGAAAGAGGTGGTTCTGCGCAGAATCGGAGAGGAAAGCAATATGTGGAAAACACTGATAAGGAGAAGGGACAGGATGGTAGGACATCTGTTAAGACATCAGGGAATGACTTCCATGGTACTACAGGGAGCTGTAGAGGGCTAAAACCGCAGAGGAACTGAGGAATACAGAGATTGCAATACATGCAGGAAATAATTGAGGACGTAGGTCGAAAGTGCTACTCTGAAATGAAGAGCTTAGTTCAGGAGGGCAATTTGTGGCGGGCCGCATCAAAACCAGTCAGAAGACTGATGAAAAAAAAATCTCAGTAGTGGTAATAACGGAACCCATATAGGATCACTTTGTTGTCCGTCTGGCTGTCTGTCCGACTCTTAAGAACCCTTTTTCTCAGGAATCAAGTTGAAATTTATGTCACACACTAATGACTACGGTCCCTTGGTGGTGTAAATAATTAAAACCTCTAAGTCAATGCAATCAACACATACGGTTAGATATATCACATATTTTGGTACTTGCAGACTCACTCATCAAAACCTATATGTGACCTTGCTGTATACATCTTGGTCCTGGTGGTCTAGTGGAAAAAAACGCTTGTCTAGAAACCTAGAGATTGTGGGATAGAATTTTGCTCGCTTCTCGGGTCTTTCAGTCTTTGTTTCAACCGAGCCTTCACCTCTCAACGATCTGAGGAGTCACCAGACAGAACACGTGGTTGTTATTCCATCTTAAACTGTGTGTTCCGTTTCCCCAGTTGGATAACTGGGATAGCTTACGGACATGCAAGTCGGCGAAGTAGTGTCCAATGACAAGACTTACACAAAGCCAGTGAGCCACACGAAGTTATTATTATTCTCCATACATCCTCTTAAGACAAAAAAAAGCACCACGAAGGAATTACCCGAATGGGACGGAACTCAGTAGGTGTGATATACATGTACAGACAAAAAAGTGATTACACCTTCAGAAAATTTGTATGATTTATTCAAGATAAGACGATTCACAAACTGAGCAAAATCAATAATGCGTTGGTCCACCTGTGGCCTTATGCAACCAGTTATTCGGTTTGGAATTTATTGACAGAGTTGTTGCATTTCCTCCTGAGGGATATCGTGCCAAATTCTGTCCAATTGGCGCTTAAGATCTTCAAAATGTCGAGGTGGTTGAAAGGCCCTGCCGGTCATGCTCCAATCGTTCTCAACTGAGGAGAGACCAGATGACCTTGCTGGCCAAGGTGGGTTTGGAAATCGTGAAGACAAGGAGTAGAAATTCTCACTGCGTGCGGACGGGTGTTACCTTGCTAAGATTTAAGCCCAGGATCGCTTGCCATGAGGGGCAACAACGCGGTGTAGAATATCGTTGATGTACCGCTGAGCTGGAAGGGTGCAGAGGATGACAACCAAAGGGTTCCTGCTACGAAAAGAAATGGCAGCACAGACCATCACTCCTGGTTGTTGGGCGATAATCAGGTTAGTACTCCCCACTGTCTGGGGGATCTCCAGACATGTATTCGCTGGTAATCGGGTTTCAGTTTGGAGCAGTACTCGTCACTGAAGGCAACTCTTCTGCAGTAAATGAGATTCCCTGCCGAAGACGTCTCTGGAGAAGCCCTGGATAGCAGTGGGATACCAACCGACTGTCACCCGCCATACGGTCCGACAGTCAGGAGTGATGGTCTGGTGTGCCATTTTGTTTCATAGCAGGACCCATTCGGATAATGCCTTCTTTTTTTTGTTTCTGGAACACTCAGAACGCGAGTCATACTCGCACTTACGCGGTTTTTCTATATTTCTTGCAGTTTTCGCACACTACGAAAATCCCAGAGGTACTTGTGAATAACCGTGTAATTGAAAGCTAGCCGAAAGCAAATGGGAAAACGAACTTATCAGTAATGTTTGGACCGTTTTACAAAGAATTCAACACACATTATGTGTCAATTTTATATTATGGGTTAGGCGTGGACGTACGCTTTCCATTAGACAAAACAACAGGTGCAGCAAGTGGTAGCCTATGGCGCTAAAAAAATTCGATTTTGCCTCACAGTATGATTTATGGCGAGTCTTTTTGAAGTACAAGAGTGACGATTCTTATTGATTATCTTGCAGTAAATATGGTAGGGAAATTACTGGCGAACACTAACAAATCGTTTCGAATGCAAAAGAAATGGGTGATAAGAGAGTTGGATTTCAGAATAAATAAACTAATCACTTTTGTAAAATTGTTGAGGCTTTTTCGGCCACTTCTTGATGTCTCGCCTGTTGACGCACATCTGAGGATCTTAGGCCAACGGTAGTTTAGTGGTTTCCTTTTATTTTCACCAGCACAAGTGGCTAGCATTATCTAAGATTCAGTCTCCATTGTAGTGAGTTTGCCACCAGCAATGGAGGGTGAATCCTTGACAATGCTAGGCACTCGTGCTGCCGAAACGACAGAAGTACCACTAAATGACCGTTGGCTGAAGGTCCCATGACGAGCACCAACAGACATCACGACAAATTGTCTTAAATCAGAACACTGTGTTTGGCCACGAAGGTGCTGTGAACTGAGGGGTTTGAAGAATGAATCGTTAGAATGTACGCCACGTTGGCTGGATTAGGGACCATTCCACTTATACCCATACTTGAAGAAATTCATGAATGAAAAATATTTTCTCTCCAGTGAGAAGGTCATGGATGCCGTAGATGAAACATTTCCAGACCTTCCAGAACCTAAATTCAAAGTTATAACACATTCACTCGAAAAACGTGGGACAAAATGCATTATCCTAAGGGGCTATATTAGCAAACTAGTGATTTTTTTCCACAATATTATAACAAATGATCTGCATTACTTATCATTCAAGCAGTGTCCGTGGTTCTGTATGATAGCACGGAAATCTTGAATACAACTGCATAAGATGTCTGTCAGGTAGAATAGTAAATTTTTATCTAAGTGGAAAATCTACATCTGCATCTACATGGATACTCTGCAAATCACATTTAAGTGCCTGGCAGAGAGTTCATCGAACCACCTTCACAATTCTCTATTACTCCAATCTCGTATAGCCCGCGGAAAGAATGAACACCTATATCTTTCTGTACGAGCTCTTACTTCCCTTATTTTATCGTGGTGATAGTTCCTCCCTATGTAGGTCGGTGTCAACAAAATATTTTCGGATTCGGAGGAGAAAGTTGGTGATTGGAATTTCGTGAGAAGTTTCCGTCGCAACGAAAAACGCTTTTCTTTTAACGATTTCCAGTATCATTTCTGTGACACTCTCTCCCATATTTCGCGATAATACAAAACGTGCTGCCTTTCTTTGAACTTTTTCGATGTACTCCGTCAGTCCTATCTGGTAAGAATCCCACACCGCGCAGCAGTATTCTAAAAGAGGACGGACAAGCGTAGTGTAGGCAGTCTCCTTAGTAGGTCTGTTACATTTTCTAAGCGTCCTGCCAATAAAACGCAGTCTTTGGTTAGCCTTCCCCACAACATTTTCTATGTGTTCCTTCCAATTTAAGTTGTTCGTAATGGTAATACCTAGGTATTTACCGGCCGCGATGGCCGTGCGGTTCTAGGCGCTCCAGTCCGGAGCCGCGCTGCTGCTACGGTCGCAGGTTCGAATCCTGCCTCGGGCATGGGTGTGTGTGATGTCCTTAGGTTAGTTAGGTTTAAGTAGTTCTAGGGGACTGATGACCACAGCAGTTGAGTCCCACAGTGCTCAGAGCCATTTGAACCATTTTTTTAGGTATTTAGTTGAATTTACGGCTTTTAAATTAGACTGGTTTATCGTGTAACCGAAGTTTAATGAGTTCCTTTTAGCACTCATGTGGATGGCCTCACACTTATCGTTATTCAGGGTCAACTGCCACTTTTCGCACCATTCAGATATTTTTTCTAAATCGTTTTGCAGTTTGTTTTGATCTTCTGATGACTTTATTAGTCGATAAACGACAGCGTCATCTGCAAACAACCGAAGACGGCTGCTCAGATTGTGTCCCAGATCGTTTATATAGATAAGGAACGGCAAATGGCCTATAACGTTACCTTGGGGAACGCCAGAAATGTTTGTTTTGAACATCAGAAATGCCCTAAACATAGTCAGAAGGAAGGAAAGTGAGAGTTCAAATTTCCGTTATGACGTGGTTGTTCGAGGGAGAAGGAAATCAGCCCTGTCCTGTCCAAACGAAGTACTCCAGCATTCGCTTCAGTTGGTTTAGGGAACTCACGCAAAAACTAAACGGCCTGAGATAAAAGGGAAACACCCAGAATACATGGTCTGAAGACATTTTAATTTTATACATGTACACAGCGTGGTCGGATGTGCAAATGATTATCTTGCATTATTCCGTGACAGGTAACATAGCCGCCAGAATGCATTAGCGGTTGACCGTGTTTAGTGTTGTTACAAGGTCTGGTACGGTATATAATGGGCGTGAACAGCGTGAGATGTGAGTGATCACTGAGAAAATGACGGAGATATCGTATACTCGTGTGAGACAGCGTCATCAGAACTTTACAGAATTTGAAACGGGGCCACATCGTGGGTCTCCGTTTGGAAGGCTGCTCGAATACTGCAATATTCAGATTTGGGGTACATTCGGATGTGACAGTTGCCAGATTTTGGGTTGCGTGGAAATGTGAAGGCGGGTGTACCGCTACTCGTCGTCGAGGTTACAGTGGACCAAAAGGGGGATTGGTGCATTGTGCACCAAGAAACATCGAAACTCCTTCAGATCACCGCCTGCCATCCAAGAAAAACTAATGGACGCCGTGCAACATTCTGTGGCATCCTGCCCCATTGGTAGGAGACAAGACTGGGGAATGACCATCCCATTCCTTGACTGCTGTAACACAACAACTAGCTGTGTTTGGCGTGGTGTCATGTCCGGGAAGCATGGAGTTTTAGATTGTGTTCAGTGATGAATCGTGTTTCTGCAATGCCCCAGATGACCATCGTCGGTGAGTGTGGTGGCTTCGCCGGCCGTTGTGGCCGAGCAGTTCTAGGCGCTTCAGTCTGGAACCGCGCTACCGCTACGGTCCCAGGTTCGAATCCTGCCTCGGGCATGGATGTGTGTGATGTCCTTAAGTTAGTTAAGTTTAAGTAGTTCTAGGGGACTGATAACCTCAGATGTTAAGTCCCATAGTGCTCAGAGCCATTTGAAACTTTTTTTTTGTGGTGGCTTCCTGGGGAGAGGTTCCATCTTCCAACGTTTTAGAGAGGTACGGTTACGTTACTGCTGCGGGGAGCCATCGGGTATTACTTCAGGTTACGGTTGGTAGCTATTGAGGGAACTGATGGCACAATGGTACCTCACAAACGTCCTGTGCTCTCATGTGTTCCTTTTCAAGCGAAAGTCTCGTAGTGACATTTTTCAACATATGGCATGTGTCTCTATGAATTGCGAAAGTGATGTTGCATGCGAGATTCCCAGATCTGTCCCTGACAGAACATGTGTGGGACCAGCTCGGACGTCAACTCCATCCCAGTGCCAGTATCCACGATATCAGGGACCAATTAGAACAGTCGTGGGCCAGCTTGCTCAAGAAGAGGATGCAACGGCTATATGGCACTTTCCCAAGCTAATCACTGCATGCGTCCAGACCAGATGGAGTGCAACACCTTACTGACAAGCGGGCTCAACTGCCTAGTTCTTGAAAATATGGTAATCACTGAAATACCATCAGATACCCTGTCAACGTGTGAAATATCTTTCGTTTCCTCCTTTCCTTCTGGGTGCTCCACTTTTCTTGTCACGCAGTGTACGAGACGTGCATGATGGGGCGAGGAAATAAAGCCCATTGACCCTGAATACTAGTTCAGGGTCCCTTGTTTGGATATTGTCGGACACAGTAAGGTGCTGCGTTGACTAACCTTAGTATGCGTTTTTCCGCAACGTACTGGACGGATCTTACAGTTGCCTCGAGTTCCGCATCGATGACACTCAAAACTATTGGGGCTCTATAAAAGTTGCTACTAAATTAACACTGTCGCTACATGCAGTAAACCACAGTAAGTAACAGAGGGCTAATGCAGTGAATGGATGAGCGAAGTTTGTCTACGAAGTTGATGAAATCTGTTTGTAGCACAGTCCACTGCGCAATACATTGGATTACTGTATTTTAGTCTTTTTCCATTTCACCTAGCCTACACTTTAATTCTGAATGTCATGGATCTACCTATCCAGCACCATCGCAATGATTCTTAAAGTGGATATGGTTAAACTTCGTATTTAGGCCGTTTCTGTGAGTTGAATGACGGCCAGAACATTAACCTTAATGGAGAGTCATCAGTAGGCAGTTATCACCAATGGCCTGATGTAAAATAAGCTAATGGGCATGGAAATCGCTGTGTCCACAAGACGCCGTTTGTCATCACACATTTACGGTCATACGTTATACGAAAATGGAATTTGAAGGGAGAAGACTGTTGGATCTTATTGCTCCGCAGGAATCCAGGCTGTAATCCACCCCCTCCTTTCTGCTTGCAGCTATTGTCCACAATAAGCGAAGTCTTTTATGAAAAATTTGAGAGGAGCGAAGATTAGAACAAACTTTCTAGTTTACTTAGCTTATCATGTTGAGTTGGCTTATCTAGGGGTCTGATTCATGAAGCTGAAGTTCTCTCATTTTAGGTCCTCACGGTTGAACTGAACTAAATAAATTTGAAGATTGTTGATGCAAATTTTTTTTACGTAAATATATTTTGTCACATTTTAGTACATCCTATGTTCTTTTGGTTTTTCACGTTAACAAAGCCGAAATTGCATTGTTCGCAGAAAAATACAAAAATACGCCCGACCACATCAGAGGCATGCTTACGACTCAGCGGAAATAACCGTTTTTCAAAGGGTTTGCAATTTTTCTTAAATGAATTTCTACTACTTTCTGTTACATTATTACTTTTGATTATTATTTCATAACTGAATCCGGGAATAAACATAGTAACCAGTACAATATTGCGTAATTAATAATAGAAATTTTAAGTGTGCCAATAGTTCGTAATTTCAAATGTTTCTAAAAAAAATAGTTTTTACTGTGCGTTCAGAACTAGTACTTACCGATTATAACATCGAGACCAAAACATTTAATAAAGTAATTCATTTTCATAAATTTTAACTTCAAATATAACATACTGTGTAGAAAATTATATGAAAGTTTTCAGAAAAACAACTGCGATAAAATTAACCTGTCCAAAATTCGAAAAATAATACTGGTACCGACAACTACTGTTGAGGAAAAGAAATGGTAGACCAGGATGTCCCGTTACAAGGTGATGTATACGAATTACTAGCCTGCTTGTGAAAAAATGGCGAGGGGAATCGCCCAACAACTTCCTGCTTTTTACCTAAAAGTATTTATGGAGTTTTTTTCTGCGGAAGAATCCAGTGCATTAAAATTACGTAGTGTCTTGACACAACAGCTTCGCTTACAAAAACCTTGGTGCTATTTAAGACAACCGTTTTCAGTATTTCATTTTACGTTTAAAGCATTCTTCACATGATCTTATCAATCTTTGCTTCCTCGTGTCAACCTTCCTTGCCCACTACAACCTCTTCCTCAACTCATCCCTCCCCTGTTTAAGCTCAGCTTCTTCCTGGGTACATTATAGGTTCCCACGTCTCGCCATGTGAGGATACGTCCAGAATTGTTGAACGTAATTGTTGTGGTGGTCGAGATGCTATGGTGTGGGGAGGCATAACATTGCATGGGCGTACTGAACACCAAATCTTTGTACGCGGAACAATCACCGTGCAACATTATGGTACTCCTTCACTATGTGCGTCCTTTCTCTGATGCACTGGGCCCTGACTTAATTTTTATGAGAGATAATGTGCGATCGGATCAAACAGGAGTTGTTAACCGCGATGGTGATTCAAAAAATGGTTCAAATGACTCTCAGCACTATGGGACTTAACATCTTAGGTTATCAGTCCCCTAGAACTTAGAACTACTTAAACCTAACTAACCTAAGGACATCACACACATCCATGCCCGAGGCAGGATTCGAAACTGCGACCGTAGCGGTCAAGCGGTTCCAGACTGAAGCGCCTAGAACCGCACGGCCACACCGGCCGGCTTTAAAGCAAGTAATCATTGGAATAGGCTCATTAGGATGAAATAAGCAATAAATATAATTTCATAAATATACGTGCAATAGCTAAACATATGTGCACAAACAATATGTATGCAATGGCACTACACGTTGCACGAGATATTGACGACGGAATTCGAGCGAACTATGCTGTTAATTACGCATTAGGTTGAATCAGAGGGCGCGATAGTATATACACGTGTACCATCGAGCACTACGTTCGGTTGCACATTGGGTGCAGTGGTGTCCTGCATTACAGAGCCTGTAAACAATCGAGGAAATTATACAGACTGCGACATGATATTGCATTGTATTTCGAAAGCAGAGGCCCCAAGAAATAGCGCTCATTGCTCCGAAGTTAGAGTAACTGCTCCTAATTTTCTCATGTAGAGGACATGAACATAAGCACTGTATCACAATGTCTGCAAATGGTTCGTTTCCTGTACAAAAGCCAGTTCTCGTCACTTAAATGTTTGATGCTTTTGTTTCAGCTGCTATTCTTATCATAGAAACAATGATCTACTGAAGTTACACTACTGGCCATTAAAATTGCTACACCACGAAGATGACATGCTACAGACGCGAAATTTAACCGACGGAAAGAAGATGCTGTGATATGCAAATGATTAGCTTTTCAGTATATTCACACAAGGCTGGCGCCGGTGGCGACACCTATCGCGATTGCGGTTTATCGTATCGCGACATTGATGCTCGCGTTGGTCGAGATCCAATGACTGTTAGCAGAATATGGAATCGGTGGATTCAGGAGGATAATATGGAACGCCGTCTGGATCCCAACGGCCTCGTATCACTAGCAGTCGAGATGACAGGCATCTTATCCGCATGGCTGTAACGGATCGTGCAGCCACGTCTCGATCAACAGATAGGGACGTTTGCAAGACAACAACCATCTGCACGAACAGTTCGACGACGTTTGCAGCAGCATGGACTATCAGCTCGGAGACCATGGCTGCGGTTACACTTGACGCTGCATCACAGACAGGAGCGCCTGCGATGTTGTACTCAACGACGAACCTGGGTGTACGAATGGAAAAACGTCATTTTTTCGGATGAATCCAGGTTCTGTTTACAGCATCATGGTTCAAATGGTTCAAATGGCTCTGAGCAGTATGGGACTCAACTGCTGAGGTCATTAGTCCCCTAGAACTTAGAACTAGTTAAACCTAACTAACCTATGGACATCACAAACATCCATGCCCGGGGCAGGATTCGACCGTAGCGGTCTTGCGGTTCCAGGCTGCAGCGCCTTTAACCACACGGCCACTTCGGCCGGCTGCAGCATCATGATGGTCGCATCCGTGTTTGGCGACATCGCGGTGAACGCACAATGGAAGCGTGTATTGGTCATCGCCGTATTGGCGTATCACCCGGCATGATGGTATGTGGTGCCATTGGTTACAAGTCTCGGTCACCTCTTGTTCGCATTGATGGCACTGTGAACAGTGGACGTTTCTGTTAGACAAGACCTTTCAGGTGACCGAGATGCCATTATCAACACCTTACTGAGTTAGAACGAGGTCGTGTAATAGGGCTACAAGAAGCTGGATGTTACTTCTGCGATACTGCAGAAAAACTTGACAGAAATCTAGTCACTTTACATGACTGCTGGCAGCGGTGGTCAAGAGTACGTACGGTCGCAAGAGACCGGGCTACAGACGGTCACGCAGCACTACCGAGAAGGAAGACCATCATGTTCGGCGTATGGCTCAGGCGCATCGTACTGAATCTGCAGCAGCAGAGTGGGCAGCAGTTGGCACCAGTGACGCAATGACTGTCAGAAATCGGTTACTTCAAGGACACGGCTGAGCCACACGCCCTGCAGCTTGCATTCCATTGACCACAAATCACCGCCATTTGAGCCTTCAGTGGTGTCAAGCGAGAGCTCATTGGTGGGCAGAGTGGAGGTCTATTGTGTTTTTTGATGAAAGGTGCTTCTGGCTCGGTGCCAGTGATGGGCATGTGTTGGTTAGGAGGAGGCCAGTACAGGGCCAGCAACCAACCTGCCTGCGTAATAGACGCACTAGACCTATACCTGGAGCTATGGTTTGGGTTATGATTTCATGTCACGGCAGGAACACTCTCTTGGTTATCTCACGCAACCTGACTGCGAGTTTGTACGTCAGTCTGGTGATTCGACCTGTTGTGCTGCCAGTCATGAACAACATACCAGGATGTGTTTTCCAACTGGATAACGCCCGTCCACACATCGTTGTTGTAACTCAGCGCGTTCTACAAAGTGTCGACAAGATGCCTTGGCCAGTTCGATCAGCAGATCTGTCTCTAATCGAGCAAGTCTGGGATATCATCGAACGACAACTCTAGCGTCATTCGTAAAATGCATTAACTGTCCCTTTATTGGCCCTCCAAGTGCAACTGGCATGGCACTCCAGCCGACATGTGGCATGCCAGGAAACGAGCGGGGATAGAACACTGCATATCGCAGCGTTACAGACACAAAACCCTTTTATCTTGAAAAAAATCTTCTGAATTTACATCTGTCACTTCATACCTGGTTTTATAATGAAATTATTTCCTCTTCTTACTGCTCACTTGCGGAAAATGAGGATCGGTATTAACTGCACTGGCAATAATTTAAGATTCCGGGAAAATTTTCATGAAGATATTTTAAGTCATTTAATGAGCTGTCATGATTTCTTACCTCAATATCGATGGTTAGAATTTCGAGCTTATAGTAATTTTATTCTGCGTTCATTTGGCACCAACAACTTTAGCCAAATTGATGCCACGGTTAAACACTTTTGAAAGATCTCCCATAATCCAAAGAAACCTGACGAAAGAACATGTTTAAGCTGACAAATTTAACTTATTGGGACAGAAGTGGTAATCTTATCCATATCAGCAGCAATTGGTCTCACGGTGGCAAAGCGAGCACTCGATGAATACCAGACATGGAAGATGAAGAACTTTCAACATGGAGTTTCAGAATATCATTCATCGTTGTAGACTGCAAATGAAAGGATCGTAAAGAAATTGAATCACTCCAAGAAAAGTATCTGCTTCGTGACAACTCTCAGCTGCATGTACATCGCATAAGGTGATGACAAGCGCACAAAGGGAATTTTGCGAGAGGACTCCACTGAAGAAAACTTGTCTGAGCTCGCTTGTCCGCGTCATTCACTGATAGGAATTGAGTGTCTCAGAATTAAATGTGAAATAGGCACTCCTGTTTTCTGGTTGCAATCTACAAATTCCTAAGCCGTTCATTTATTTCATGTTTGTATTCGTAAAAATATAACACAGAATGAATATTGTCTGTTCACCATCTTTTGAATCAGGAACTGCATCAACAATACCGGTAACTGAATAATACTTATCATTTGCCTCTGTTCCAAGATGGCACGTAATGGGTACAACTAGGAATACGGTCATTCCGAGTATAACTTGACAGATAATGCACTTGTAACCGTTTCCAGCTTCTTGTCCAGTTCTGACCTGCTAATGTATTTCGCGATACATGGAACGAGCTCAATAGCTCAAATATTCCGAGAAAATTTCAATGATGTGGATCTCCAGTTTTCTGAGATGAACCTCTGAAAGCCCAACTTCTTTGACAAAGATAAAATGTCACTTCAAGTAAGATGAGGGTTCCCACGGTAAGTTGGCGGTTCTATCAACGAACAAAAGAACATTACATCTTTATTTCCCACCATTAGCGTGGCCAATGCACCTCTTTCTTGTCATTTCATTTCTTCACTTTTTCGATTCTTCCAGGACATCTATATACGCATAATTATATTTTACTCGTATTTTGTGTTTATTCCTGAATGAAAACTATTTTATCTATATTTTGTGGAAAATCATATTGTAAGGAAATCAGAAGTGCCTTATCTTTGAATGTTGTTGACAGTCCTACCGAACTACGAGTATAACGATGTTTAACAACTGTTGCCGTGTGCATTTGTTGGAAAATGTTTTAGTGGGTTTTCCAACAGAATTTAAAGAAAGCTTAGTTTAGACTCCACCACAAGGAATGTGCTTTTAGCGCACGTTGTCTAAAGAAAAAGGTATGCATTCAAGATCACGCACGAAATAGAATTGTATGGAATTGACCTGTGAGATTCACAAAAAAGAAAAGCAAGAGATAGATTTGATAGGCGCTGGTGAAATGTACTTTCATTTATTATGTGATAAATATTGTTTTTCAATAACCCTCTTGGGGATCCGAACCCTTGAGAGACTTGGGCCTCCATGAGGCTTGGGCCGGGGGATTTGGCTCCCCCTCCCCCCCTCCCCCCCTTGATGACAGGACTGGTTGCAGAGAATACATTACCGTCCGTGGTGATCACAGATTCTACACTCCTGGAAATTGAAATAAGAACACCGTGAATTCATTGTCCCAGGAAGGGGAAACTTTATTGACACATTCCTGGGGGCAGATACATCACATGATCACACTGACAGAACCACAGGCACATAGACACAGGCAACAGAGCATGCACAATGTCGGCACTAGTACAGTGTATATCCACCTTTCGCAGCAATGCAGGCTGCTATTCTCCCATGGAGACGATCGTAGAGATGCTGGATGTAGTCCTGTGGAACGGCTTGCCATGCCATTTCCACCTGGCGCCTCAGTTGGACCAGCGTTCGTGCTGGGCGTGCAGACCGCGTGAGACGACGCTTCATCTAGTCCCAAACATGCTCAATGGGGGACAGATCCGGAGATCTTGCTGGCCAGGGTAGTTGGCTTACACCTTCTAGAGCACGTTGAGTGGCACGGGATACATGCGGACGTGCATTGTCCTGTTGGAACAGCAAGTTCCCTTGCCGGTCTAGGAATGGTAGAACGATGGGTTCGATGACGGTTTGGATGTACCGTGCACTATTCAGTGTACCCTCGACGATCACCAGTGGTGTACGGCCAGTGTAGGAGATCGCTCCCCACACCATGATGCCGGGTGTTGGCCCTGTGTGCCTCGGTCGTATGCAGTCCTGATTGTGGCGCTCACCTGCACGGCGCCAAACACGCATACGACCATCATTGGCACCAAGGCAGAAGCGACTCTCATCGCTGAAGACGACACGTCTCCATTCGTCCCTCCATTCACGCCTGTCGCGACACCACTGGAGGCGGGCTGCACGATGTTGGGGCGTGAGCGGAAGACGGCCTAACGGTGTGCGGGACCGTAGCCCAACTTCATGGAGACGGTTGCGAATGGTCCTCGCCGATACCCCAGGAGCAACAGTGTCCCTAATTTGCTGGGAAGTGGCGGTGCGGTCCCCTACGGCACTGCGTAGGATCCTACGGTCTTGGCGTGCATCCGTGCGTCGCTGCGGTCCGGTCCCAGGTCGACGGGCACGTGCACCTTCCACCGACCACTGGTGACAACATCGATGTACTGTGGAGACCTCACGCCCCACGTGTTGAGCAATTCGGCGGTACGTCCACCCGGCCTCCCGCATGCCCACTATACGCCCTCGCTCAAAGTCCGTCAACTGCACATAAGGTTCACGTCCACGCTGTCGCGGCATGCTACCAGTGTTAAAGACTGCGATGGAGCTCCGTATGCCACAGCAAACTGGCTGACACTGACGGCGGCGGTGCACAAATGCTGCGCAGCTAGCGCCATTCGACGGCCAACACCGCGGTTCCTGGTGTGTCCGCTGTGCCGTGCGTGTGATCATTGCTTGTACAGCCCACTCGCAGTGTCCGGAGCAAGTATGGTGGGTCTGACACACCGGTGTCAATGTGTTCTTTCTTCCATTTCCAGGAGTGTATATAGAACTATGTCCTGTCTTTTGTAATGTCCAGGGGACGATCATGAATCGCAGTGGAGTCAGTGAATAATTTTCTTTGAATAAAAGTATTATTTATATCCGATTCATTGCCAATTTGTTTCAGTCACCTTCTGTGCTATACTGTAGCAGTTCTTTTTATGTATGGCCTAAGTTTACGTTACTAGTCAGTGACACATCATGTGGAAATACTTTCGTCTTTAACTTTTGCATACCAGTGTATTTCAGCGTCTAGCTATTGTGATATTAACTACTGTTACCTAGTGCTAATGAGTGCTAACATAGACGTTAACTAGGTCATGAGAGTGTAAAGGCATGACACGGGCCAGTACAGTTAACAAACGTAGAAATAAACAGAACAGTGTTATAACTGGCTTTTTCACTGACATAATTAATGAAGGGCCTTGTCTGCATCTGTATGTCTCTACAATGCTAGACTCCTAAGGCCATACATTATCTACGATACCGTCTTAATATTTTGGGGTGTACTCAGCCTCGTGATGCCAATTGAGTAGCTACTCGATCGAATAGTAGCGGCTTCGGTCAAGGATACCATCATAACGACCGGGAGAGCGGTATGCTGACCTCACGCCCCTCCTATCCGCATCCTCCACGGAGGATGACACGGCGGTCGGATGGTCTCGGTAGGCCACTCGTGGCCTGAAGACGGAGTGTGTGTGTGTGAGTGAGTTATTAGACAACATTATTTGTTTTGCGCTACGTAATTCACACCACACTGCCTTATCTTAATTATATTTGTTGTAACTTTTCTTTATGTAATTTATTCCCTTTGCACCATATATTTTTTAATGTTATTATGTATCTTTATTCAAGTAACCAGTTGAAAAATGACGTTGGTGGCTGAAACGTTCGGGAATATTAGCCTATGTCGATGGCCCACCAATGGTAGCCACAAGAATTTTAACCGATACTCTTCACTTCTCCAGCACAAACGCGGGAAACTCCCCTTTATAAGGCAACGCGACACTGTTCTCTGACAGTGTTCTAGCAATAGTGGACACCGAAATATCCTGATGAAGAGGGGCCGAAACGTCGACTATTTTAGAAGGAAACATGATGTGGCCCAACAAACCAGAAGATTTTAACTTTAGTGACAACGGCCGCGAAAGCCTGCAGACTTGTATAGACAAAACTTTGCAATTGTCTCTGTTGTTTTGTTATTGAGTGAATCAAACTTCAGTAGCTTCTGTTGGACCCCGTCAGTTTCAGTAACATATTGAACAACGAAAAGAAACGTCTTTTCAGCCCTGTGGTTCGATGCGTCTGTGCCTATGCCGTAAAATTAAACGTCTTGCAATTATTTTGTGCATTCGGACACGGAGCGTGGTGCAAGAGTATTTTTAACAATCCCCGTAGATTTGCCCTGGCTGTAGACTGCTTTGCGGTGACTTCAGAGTAAAGATACATTGTGACTTTCAGTTTTACGGTACAGTCAAGATAACTGAAGGATTGATGATGCTTGACAACTTTGTAAGATATTGTTAGCTCTGCAACAGCAACGAGCTGGTTATCTGCTTTACTCTCGAATGCAGAAATAGGCTTTGATGTCGATGCTATCGCGAAACTAATACTATGAGTCTTGGTAGAAATGTGATGCCTCACATCTGCCTTATCTCCGTGAGTTACTGAAATGAAACAGCTTATAAATCTCACACAGCGCTTCCTGATTCGTACGCCCTTTCTTGGTAAAAGACCACTCTTTTGCGTAATCGTCCGAAAAGTGACACTTTCTCTTTCCATCCTAGGCATTTTCATAAGCAGTGATAAGATAAGATTATAAGACGGAAAATAGTCGAGAATAACACTTTAGTCTTCGAAGTACACGTCACTACATATTTCACGCCCTGCATACCCGCACTTGAGACATTACTAACTTGCAATCGTTGCTAGTATTACGTTTAGGAATAATCGTCTTATCAGATCGCTATTCAAATGGGAACTGCCCGACTATTCCACGTGGCTCTGCTTAACACAGGAGAAATCTGCTTTCTCGAATGATGGCGCTATATCTGGAAATGAATAACTCAATACCATTACCTGCCGACAGGCGTTGATATAGATCAACGGGGACAGATGAAAATGTGTGCCCTGACCGGAACTCGAACCCGGGATCTCCTGCTTACATGGCAGACGATCGAACTATCTGAGCCACCGAGGGCACAGAGGATAGTGCGACTGCAGGGATTTATCGCCGGCACGCTCTCCGTTGAGACCAACATTCTCAACTTACAGTCCACACACTACATTCGTAGTGACCCTGCCATCATACCCATTACTCGCGGCAGACAATCCACCGAGTCCCATTTGAGTTCAGGCAAATCGTGTGCATCCGCACTGAAGACGGTCATCAGCCGGTTAGCCTTAAACGACATG
The DNA here is from genome assembly GCF_021461385.2 of Schistocerca piceifrons. NCBI lineage: Eukaryota > Metazoa > Arthropoda > Insecta > Orthoptera > Acrididae > Schistocerca > Schistocerca piceifrons. The sequence continues at coordinate 1,018,108,241 of NC_060138.1, read as the reverse complement.
AAGATGGCATCTGTTATTTAGGACATGTCCGAAAGAACAGATGCCATCTTCAAATTTGGAAGTGACTTGCATCGTAGGTCAGGATACGCAACACGCAACGCCATCTGTGAGACGACTTTGTCCACATAAACTTGGTGGCGTAAATAAAACTGAGGGTGCATTTACATATTGCGTTAACTGATAGTGTTATTTCAGTACTTGGTCCAAGCTTGTAAGAGTATTTTGCAAAGTTGGGACATAATTGGGTCTTGTCGGGATGGTGGGACAAGAAGGTCTATAACTGTGACGGTCCCGATGTATTGGGACGGATGGCAACCCTAACTACAGCGCAAGAAGTCAAGAGCGAACATAGTTTCATGAGCAAAACATTGACTCAGTATCTCCCCAGGTGGCAACAAGAAGTTCCAAATAAATTCAGTGGTCAAACTGATTGTGAGGAAAAGGAATTAAGTGCTGTAAAAGGGCGAATTGGTGATAAAACGTCACATACAACTCAAGTACATGGAGGCAGTGACCACTATCACAGTCCGATAACACAAAACAGTGCGTGCGTTGATGACATATGCTGGGGTAGACATTTGCTCAAAATGGTTCAAATGGCTCTGAGAACTATGGGACTTAACTTCTGAGGTCATCAGTACTTAGAACTACTTAAATCTAACTAACCTAAGGACATCAGACATATCCATGCCCGAGGCAGGATTCGAACCTGCGACCGTAGCAGCCGCGCGCTTCCTGACTGAAGCGCCTAGAACCGCTAGGCCACAGCGGCCGGCTACACTATTGCCTCAAAACTATAATAGCAGTTTCTTGGAAGCACAAAAGCTTCAAATGACTCTGAGCACTATGGGACTTAACATCGATGGTCATCAGTCCCCTAGAACTTAGAACTACTTAAACCTAACTAACCTAAGGACATCACACAACACCCAGTCATCACGAGGCAGAGAAAATCCCTGACCCCGCCGGGTATCGAACCCGGGAACCCGGACGCGGGAAGCGAGAACGCTACCGCACGACCGCGAGCTGCGGACTCTTGGTAGGACACACCTTTATATCTGTCTCGTTGCAGGAAAGTCTCCTCAATCATAGACAATTCCAGGTGTTCATACCAGAAAAAAACGTGTACATCCTGTTATTTTCATTAAATCTTTTAGAAATGTATTGCATAAAACTTGGTCTGACCCATAAAAGATTCGGTTCATCACGTGCTTTGTCCATGTCGAGGCTGCCCTGTGCGCTACCGTGACTGCAGAGCGTTGTTAATCGTATTAACAATTCAAAAATTCCATTTCGGCAAAGTACTCGTCAAAATGCGCTCAAGAAAAAATGTAAAAAGAACTCTCTAATCCAGAATTATTCAGTCCCAGGCAAGGAAGCCGAAGAAAGTATTTTCAGAAATATTTCAACAAGATTCACCTCTGGGATGAACTTGTACCAGATAAAGATGTGTTACATATTCTGCAAGGTCTGTTGTCAATTCACATTAGAGAAAAGTAGTGCAGATACCTGAATCCAGTTTGGTATACTTTTATCTTTACTAGACTCCATTGCTTTAATAAATGAAGATGCAAGCGCTAGTAATACTGGAATGAATCGGGCAACGCTGCTGCGCCAGCAGTACGGCAACAATCACGACTGGTCAGCTGAAGCTCGCGCCGGTTTTGTTGCCCCTCCGCCGGCGCCTCGGATGTCATCCGGGTTGTCAAAATAATGGAGTACGCCCTTGGAGTGAATACAATAACCGTAATCAGTGGTATCCCAATGCTCAGAACACACCACAATTCAGTACAACGCAAAGTAATTCAAACAACCAGTGGCATTTCAGTCAGCAGAATCAGAAACCCCTTAACGAGACACTTATCCGGAACAGAATCCCAAAGTAAATCGCGATGCTGGCACTCCCTGATGTAATCAAAATCCCACAGCGAATATTGCCGACATCACAAATGAGTCTTGCCCTGTAGTGACTAGTCCAACAAACCAGTTCGGCCACATTAACCCCTCCTACCCCCCCCCCCCCCCCCTTGATTTGTTGGCCATAGGATGGAGTGGGTTAAAATGATCGCCTGTTAAGGAATAATGAAGATGTAGATTTGAAAGACGGAATTAACGGATAATTTTTACACGTATGGTGAGGGTTCGAGGACAGTAGTGGACTCATAGAAACCACTTTAATGTTATCTTGCTCAACACTGCGACAATGATCAATGTTATGTCCAGAGTATTATTTGATGAAATAAGAAAAATTCGAAAGCTGCCAACTTACCCCGTTCACAACTGCACAATCGTTACTGCAATGGGTAATAATTCAAAACAAGTAAAAATCCAAACTCATGTAGAGAGCACAGCCATAGAATGCATTTTTTTAGTAGTGGAAAATTTTATAGGAAGGTATACTTCTGGTATTGAGTTATTAAAGGAGAAGCGTGTCAAAATTGACTTAGAGTTGGGTAAATGCTATCTTTGGGTTTATGAGAAGGAAGTCGCTGTTGATTTAATCAAAACACTTAAGCTTTACGATAAGTATTGTCAAAAAATTCGATTACAGGTTGTCAAAACGAAACAGTTACTTATTGATCATACGTTTCATCATAGGATAAAGTCTTGGAATCCACCGATATTACTCTCTAATAGCAGGAGCAGTTTACTGTCATAGTGCAGTATAATGGTGGATTTGACAAGAAGCCAGACGTAATTAAAACTTACGAATACTGCATGGAGGTCAAACTCCATGAAACTTTTTGCATCGACATCCGATCTTCCTGCTGGAAAATTTTGCTCTCAGAAGATTCGAGGAAATACACTGAATTTATCTGTGCTTGAAGATCTTACCAACACTGTGTGTCGCCCATTGGATTGATCGTTAGTTCAGGATTCATTATAGACACGCCTGACACAGAACTTGGCCCAGAATTATTGGATAAAATTAGTGTGTATCTCGATAACATCCTAATTGTCATTACTACCTGGCAAGAACACATTGAATTGTTAGAAAAAAACTTGCAGAAATTTTCATCTGCTGAAGCTACTGCAAACTTATCAAAACTCAAGTTTGTGCAAAGCAAGATAAAACTCCCAGGGCATGTAATTTCATCCGAGGGTGTAACACCTGATTCCAAGAAATTGAGTGCTATTAAGAAATTTCCGTTTCCAAGGAACACACGACAACTGAAAACCTTTATAGGGTTATGCTCATTTTTAGGCGGTTTGTGCCATATTAGCTGTTGAATAGCAATGCCTTATTAGCCCTTTTAAGGAATAGTCCGTGTTCGTGGACAGAGAGTTGGAATGATGACTTTGAGACAATAAAGCATGCGTTAGTTCACTCCGACATGTTGGATCATCCCATCATGTCGAAAGAATTTGGCCTTGCCTCTGACGCCTCATTTTATGGACAGGCTGAATGTATCTTTCAGCTTATACCCAAAAAAGGAAAAAAATTAATAAGGGTAATCAGCTTGGCCAGTAGTTCCTTATCCGAGTGCAAATGGAGATGTTCTGCAGCTGAACTAGAGAACTTGGCTGTTGTCTGGGCTTTTACAAAATTTAACCATTATTTGTTTAGAACACTTGTCAAGGCTTACTGTGATCACTGAGCCTTGGGTTTCTTACTGTTATATAAACTGCTACGCAATCGTCTTGCCCATTGGACAGTGTTTCTTCAGTCATATGATTTTGGGACCGTTTACATAAAAAGAAATTAGAATATCATTGCTGAAGCCTTATCACGATTGCCTCAGGGATTATACGAGTTTGAAGATCTGGTAGAACAACCCTCTGAATTCAAAATTATGCTGAGGAAAGATATATTTTCTATCCATGAATAAGAACATGAAGGAATGACAAAGTAACGACCCCAGGTGGAGTAAAGTGAAGCTTCTTCTTCAGCAAGGGAATAATCCCAAGATAAAACAACATTACCAATTATACGACAGTGTTTAGCTCTACAGGAGAGATGTCCTATCAGAGAAGTAGTGTGTGTGTGTGTGTGGTTGTGTTCCCACTGCAAAGCAATTGTATGGCGGACTCATTGTGTTTGGCGGCATTGCAGCGCAAAAAAAGGCAAAACTTTCGAATTTGGATAGTAAGACGGCAGTGCATCCAATATTACCTTAAAAAAACCTCTGAGTGTGTTTAGTACTGCCTTTCAGGTCCACTACCTTCTGCCATTGAGGGGGGAGGTTAAATATATTGTTGGCTTATATAATATCTTTTCTAAATATGTTAAGCTCTATGCAGTGAAATCAGTTTGCCACACCAGTCGTTAGGAGAATAATAAATAACTAGATTCCTATGGCAGGCAAGCCTGAATCGATTTTGTCCAACAACACATCTAATTTCACTAGTCGCATATGGAGCGTGTCTTTGAAATAAAACTTACCCCCTAAATTTCCTCAGAAAACATATTCATAAAACAATACTTACACAAAAAACTATGCACAGTACTACTCCAACAAAAAACTGGTTGGTAATTGCAATTATTTCCTTTACTTTAAAGCTGAATACAGATCGACTATGTCTTCTACCGTGCGTTCTCGTATCTTTTTTTAATAAAAAAAAAATTCCTTTTATTCTTTGAATTAATTTAGGTCGTTCTACTTTCATGATAACAGAACCTTGCGACAATGAACCATTTACATCTGTCCCCTTCAGCTGAAACAATGTCTCCCTAAGTTTGACTGTGAGCTCAGGAACAAATACACGGTGTTCTTCCTTATCTTTAGTACTTATAATAGGTTCGGCCATGACGTACCAACGTGCACGTGAGCACGATGTAAGAGCAGCATGTGGGCCGTGGCTCGATCTATCTCGGCTTTGCTCGGTGTTCTCAAAAGTACTCTATACAGAGTGACATTTCGTATGGCATTGCGTTGTTTAATTTTTTGGTCGGCAAGACTTTCTTCTGTTCAGTAGAACCATGGCATTAGCGCTGTTTACCCTTCGCTATTTGTTTATGGTATAAAAGAAGTTCACAAGTGCACAAAAAGAGGCAGTCTAGCGTTTTATCTCCACAAACCTTTAAAATGGATGGGAATGACAGGAGAGAAGGAGAAAATTTCTCAATATGTATACTGCCATATGCAGTTGCGTGATATGATCAGATAGATTAGATTAGATTCAGTTTTCGTTCGTAGACCCAAAAAATGAGAAGAATCTCGTGGGTGTGGAACACGTCAGAAAGTACAATATAAAGAACATAAAACATTTGAATATAATACTTACTATCCTGGTCATTTGTCAGGAGATTGTTAAAATAGGTGAATACGTGACAGTAAACTGCAGCTGCTAATATTTACAGAATTAATACACTGTCAGAATAAAACATTGTTAACCACTTTTAATAAATTTATCATACACAAAATACCTAATCTTGACTGTTGTGACCAAGTGCTGCCAAACTGAAATCTAAGAGACATTTTTACTTAAGCTGGTCTTACCGTCCTTGTTAAAATGTTCATCTATAGAATAGAAGGAGTTGCCTATAAAAAAAGTCTTTCAAACTCTGTTTGAACAGTGCTTTAACAGAAATCTAGTTTTTAATAGTTGCTGGCAGTTTATTGAAAATGTGTGCTCCTGATTATTGGACTCCTTTTTGGACCAAGGTAAGCGATTTTGGGTCTTTATGCAGATTGTTCTTATTCCTAGTATTGATACTATGCATTGAGCTATTAGTTGGAAATAGAGATATATTACGTGCAACAAATTTCCTTAAGGAATAAATATACTGAGAAGCAATGGTCAGAATACAAAATTCCCATGTGACATAAGAGAATGAAAGTAAGCAGCGGAGCTGAACCGTGCTAGTGGTGACGAGCTGCTGAAACTCATGTCGTCGTTGCAAAAGGAGCGGATCTAGCTTCTGTGCATTGATGCATCTGGAACGTTGTCTGCATTGTGATACATGGAGACGTATGGAAGAAGCGATGCTGTCACGCACTATAATTTCTTAAGGCGTTGTCAGTCTTTCGTACAACGTGTGGTCTTCGCTAGAACTTTGTCCACAATTATACCATCAGTTCATGACCCCTCCTCCATATCTTTTTATTGCGCTGCTGCTCTTCTTTCCGCTTATCGAGATTACAGTTATGAGAACATTTTTCATTGAATGGAGTAGCAACCGGACTGTCTGTAATAATACACCTTTTGTATAACAATTATTGCTTCTTAACATTACGATTGCTTCTTCAGACGCACTTGGTAGTGTCACTAGTAGTAATAAAATATTATCTCGTGCGTCTTTTAACAGTGGGCAGCCATATCCTAAATCGACAAAAGGCCTACGATTGCGTAACTGAAACAACAATACATGTGGTGTTATAGGCCCCATGTGAAAAGCGCTACTTTGCTTCGATCCCCAGATTCACTCGACAATTTCGCTACGATTCATTTCCTGTTGTTGTTGTTTTTTTTTTTAAAAAAAGGAACATTAAGTAGAGTAGTGACATTTATCGTTGTGCTCTTACTTCTTTTATGCACACTGTACTGCGTATTTAAGCACCCCTACAGAAGAAGGGCAAAGCGAATTCGGGAGAGTAAGCGATTCGCGACAAAACGGACTGATGTAGAATTTTAGATATCAGTATAAGGTAAGTGCAATACACCAAAAAACATTGAAAATTCATTAGGTCATATAGAGCTTAGTACCAACATCCCCCTATTTTCCGTGCTTAAGAAGCTTGTCGATTGTTAACAGATCCGCTGACGAGTTCCTAACTAGCTCAATGAAAACTGTGCAGCAGTTTTGACAGCTTATACGCTGCACATATCGAGGTTATATAGGCAATAACCCGACCAAGAGATGAGTGTGTCTGTCAATCATACTGACATTGAACTGTGTTATGATAAAGAGGGAAACGTTCTTCTAATCTAGGAAAATCTTATCTAGAACACTGAGCATTATATTTCCTACTCTTTTTTTCATATAAAGGTACTAAAAAACGAGCAACGAGATCGAGAATATTCAGTTGTGCTTCCAAGAAAATAGGCCTTTTCGTCGGACGATAATCTGCTTTCTTCTACCGGCTGAGCACTCGGATTCCTTCAGTCCAAGGAATGGAACTAATACAAAGCTACGAAGTAGGTCAAAGTGATAACAGTGACGCTTCGGATGGTCAGCGGAACGCGTCCAACTACGCACAGATTAATGTATCGCCTTGGAACACGGCAAAGAAGCTATAATGACAGTGTGGCGCTACAACTCCCAAGAGGACTGTTGCAAACTATTTCCGAACCTCTCATGCATTATTTCTTTTTTGTCGGTGAAATTAGTAGTCCGTGCTGAGCAGAAGAACTTATGTACGGAAACGTCTGAATCAGGAAGTCGAATGGAAAGGGGCATAAGCAGTCCTAAAATTACGTGTAATTTTACGTTAAGAAAGTAAAGTGAATTTTTACGCCTTTGCAGTGTATGAGAACAGCGCAGTCGGCTGCGAGAAACATGAGTTAATAGAGACAAACATGGCACTGCAGCAATAACATGTAGATATGTTCAGATGGCTCTGAGCACCATGGGACTTAACTTCTGAGGTCATCAGTCCCCTAGAACTTAGAACTACTTAAACCTAACTAACCTAAGGACATCACACACATCCATGCCCGAGGCAGGATTCGAACCTGCGACCGTAGCGGTCGCGCGGTTCCAGACTGTAGCGCCTTGAACCGCTCGGCCACCCCGGCCGGCACATGTAGAGATGAATTAGTACACTGCTGGCAACTAAAACTGCAACATCAGGAAAGATAGCAATCAAAGAAATTTTACTTATTGTGTGTGTACAGTATGTTGTAAGAATTCATTGAAAATTTGTAGCTAATTTGGGTGAATCCATGGTCGTCCCATTCTATACTCGGTAGGTTAAAGTCTGCTCCAACGGATATCGCATGATCTAGGTATTTCTGTGCTACTGACCATGTACTTCCTTTGAATGGCTAAAATTGTCGCATCGGAATCTGGGGGCCGGTAAAAAATCCAAGAATTAACCTGATTCACCAAGAACTGTTATAAGCGACCGAACAACTTCACTGTCACACTCAAATGGTTCAAATGGCTCTGAGCACTATGGGACTTAACTACTGAGGTCATCAGTACTTAGAACTACTTAAATCTAACTAACCTAAGGACATCAGACACATCCATGCCCGAGGCAGGATTCGAACCTGCGACCGTAGCGGTCTCGTGGTTCCAGACTGTAGCGCCTAGAACCGCCCGGCCACTACGGCCGGCCTGTCACACTCAAATTCGATCTCAATAGAGAGAATATTTTTGTCAACTGAAATGAACACTTTCCCTCCTAAGGCGTCTAATCTGTGTTTTCGATATACTTTTCATGTATCGCTAAATATCTCCGAACTTTCTAATTCGAGTTTCAACTAGCTCTCGGTCCCGATAATAATTTGAGCGCGAGAACTTTCCTGGACGGCATTAAATTCGGGAAGTCTGTTACGAATATTTCGGCAGTTTAAAAATTTGTACAGTCGAAGTGTCATTACTCTGAATACGGTCTGGTTTCATTATCTGCATGTCTTCTGGCGAGTGTTCGTCAGAGTACTGCAGGCTACTCTCATGTGCACTCCACAAGTACTCTGCTCCTGATTCCTTTGTTTAGTGCACTCCTGACATACCAAGGGGAGTCGTACAATTCACCACCCGATAACGCAGGTCCAGAAATCTGCAACCAAGACCGTCACAGAATCGACAAAACCCTTGGCTGACACCCTCCAATCACCACCAAACCACAGGACCCAGATAAACCCTGGGAACAACGCTGCAAATTGTGAGCTCTGCCCGCACCCGAGCGCGAGACCAGCAGTCTTCAGTACCGCCAGCTACTTGTACGAACTGAGGATGGGCTCAGAACCCAAGCGACAGCCATCATTGGTGCCGACATGATCCACAGCTTGCAGATAACTGCACCCTGCACGCTCTTCAGCGTATCTCGGATGAGACTCCCTGGCCGACATACCGAGTGCACTCTGGTTTTCTTTTTGGCCCTGAATTCTTTTTCCTTAAGGGGCTCCATTACGCATCTAGAGCTGGAGCTACTGATAACTAGCAAACATCTGCCCCCTTAGAATTGCTGGCCATTGGGCCCGCATCGGCAGCATCCGCAGTATGTCGGGTCAACGACCGTTCATGATGTAGCTGCCGCGGCATGAGCAATCTTGTCAACGCCGAGCCAAAACTTCAAGGTAAGCACACATCAGCACATAATGCCTCGTCTGACTGCTGGCGACCTGGGGAAGATGTGTATACTTGTGATTAATAAATGTGTATTCTGTTAGCAATGTTACATACGCACCTTCGGGTGCCCATCAGATCCTCACCCCTGCAGTCTGCACTACGCTATCCAGAAAATTGTAGAGATCATTGCCTCATCCTTCTATAGTTGTAAGCAAATTACATTTCAAAATATAGGAGGGGGTGTACATGCTATAGAAGACTGTAATGTTTATATTTGACGACGGTGAGCGCAGTACCAAATTGTGATACTGACAGTAATATTGTAGACTCTCTCTTGGTGGAATTCTATGTTACACTGCTTTGCTGGAGTGCTGACTACTCGTTGTAAGAAAATTGCATTTCAAAATCTGGAGGAGATGTATATGCAGTAGAAGACTATAGTTTCTTAATACTGGGTGATTATAATTAAACTTTCTCTATTTAACACGTTATAACACGGAAATAATAACCGTACGACTACCACACATGGTAGCATTAACATCCAGAGTATGGGATGCTGATTTCCATGCGTCACAAATGGCTCTGAGCACTATGGGACTTAACATCTGTGGTCATCAGTCCCCTAGAACTTAGAACTACTTAAACCTAACTAACCTAAGGACATCACACACATCCATGCCCGAGGCAGGATTCGAACCATGCGTCACAGTGTAGTTTTTTAATACCGGGAGATTATAATTAAACTTTCTCTATTTAACACGTTATAACACGGAAACTAATAACCGTACGAGTACCACATTTTGTAGCATTAATACCCAGAGCATGCGATGCATGATTTCCGTGCGTCGCAGCGCCACCATCCAGTTCCAACTACAGCTACCAGGTGCCGTGATCAGTCATCGTGATTCATAGTCTCACACCCTTGACCAGTCACACTGCACTTGTTGGGAGCTTGGACAAAAGGAGCAGGACATTGTTAGTGAAGCTCTATTATCAAAACAACAGTAATGTTGTAGCCGCACTTCGAGAATATCGCCAGCTGAATGGACTACGGAAAGGGTCCTCTTTCTTCACCTGCTGTGCGGAGCATGATGATGAAGTTCGAATAAACTGGAGAATTGAGTCGCTCCGGGGAAAGGCCGACGACCGGTTGCTCCACAGGTGGTTGATGAAATCGCTGTTGCTATGGCAGACAACACTGCGCTCAACTCCCGACGTCAGGCAGTGTGCTTGCTGTGTCACGACAATTGAATATCCCATCGTCCACTGTACGGAAGGTGCTTCGAACCATTCACAAATGGTATTCGTACAAGATCCATATCGTACAGCAGCTTGCATCACAGGACGCACAACGACGTGTTGACTTCGCTCCGCACTTTCTCGCAAGAATTGAAGCTGACGAGGGCTGTCCCAGGACCATCCTATGGGCAGACGAAGCTCATTTTTCTCTGATGGGTGAGGTGAACACACAGAGTTGCCCTGTGTGGGGATCTGTACCTTCAGTCACCGTGCATGAAGTTCCTCTGTATGATGAACGTGTCACCGTAATGTGTGGCTTCACAGCTTCGTTCATCATTGGCCCATTCTTTTTTGAACAAATTGGCGCTCGAGGACCAAAGACGTGCAGTGTGACTGGCCAGTTTTACTGTGATATGCTTCGCCAGCCTGTCACACCCGCCCTACAGGAGAGAAACGCATTGAACTCGACGGTTTTCATTCAAGATGGGGCCCCACCGCACATCGCATGTGAAGTTCATCTATTTCTCAGAAACACGTCTGGAAATGATCGACTTATCGAATTATCAGCCGATCGTTTCCAAATGCTTGGCCAGGACGATCACCTGATCTCACTCCCTGTGATTTTTGCTTGTGGGGCTACCTGAATGACGGGGTTTACCGGGGGAACATTCACACATGTACTGATCTGAAGCACAGCGTATCAAGAGAGGTAGCCAGCATACCTACAGACATGCTTCGTTCTGCTGTGCAGAATGCAATCCTGCACTTTCCGACTCTTTTTACACTGATGGGCGCCTCATTGAGCCCCTTTTGCAGCAGCAATGTTACCGGTATGTAATGGTATGATGTACCGTAGCAGCACATTAACAGTGTTTCAACTCAATTGATTCTGCACTATTTCTCTTCCCTATGCCCTTGACATTAATACCACCAAGTTTGGTACTCGTATGATAATTAGTTTCCGTGTTAGAACGTGCTAAATAGGGAAAGTTAAATTACAACCACCCGTTAACACACACTCCGACACAGAAGAACAGCCGATTTACTTGGGTCGGATCCTTGCTGAGTTCATCAGTAAATTGTCGAAGTATTCGTGAAAGTTCCTGTTTACTGTCCTCCAGGAAAGTTCTCACTCTTAAATTATTCTTGGTTCTGAGAGCTGGTTAATACTAGATGCAGAAAGCTGTGAGATATTTAGTGATTCATTGAACGTGTATCGGAAGGACATATAAGACGCTAACAGGAGAGGCAGCGTTCGTTGTAGGAGACAAAAATATTGTCTCGATTAACGTTGAAATTTAGTGCAATGGTGAATATCTGGTCGCGTACCACACGTCTAGCTGAAATCAAGTTAAATGTTGGATGTTTTTACCGGGCACCCGATTCCGTTGTGAAAGTACACAAAGAAAGAGAGTGTAATTCGTGCTCTGGACAAGTATGTGCCTAGTAAGTCGATTAAGAACGGAAAAGATCCACCGCAGTTTAGCAACGAAATTCGGAAACCGTTGAGGAAGCAAAGGCTGTTGTACTCTCGGTTCAAAAGAGAATGCACAAATGACAATAGGCAAAGGTTAGTAGAGATCCGTGCGTCTGTGAAAAGGCCTATGCGCGAACAATTACCACTGTCATGCCTTAGCAAAAGATCTAGCTGAGAACCCGAGAAAATTCTGGTCCTATGTAAAATCGCTGAGTGGGTCTAAAGCTTCCGACTACTACTCATTGACCGGTCTAGTGTGGCAGCTGAAGGTACCAAAACGAAAGCCAAAGTTTTGAATTCCGCGTTTAAGAGATCGGTCACGCAGGAGAATCGTACAAACAGATCGTCGTTTGACCAACGAACAGACTCCCTTATGGAAAACACAATAATAGACATCCCTGTCGTAGAGCAACAACTGAAAGAGTTGACAACATCCCACATGCCAGCCGGCCGGAGCGGCCGTGCGGTTCTAGGCGCTACATCTGGAACCGAGCGACCGCTATGGTCGCAGGTTTGAATCCTGCCTCGGGCATGGATGTGTGTGATGTCCTTAGGTTAGTTAGGTTTAATTAGTTCTAAGTTCTAGGCGATGATGACCTCAGAAGTTAAGTCGCATAGTGCTCAGAGCCATTTGAGCCAAGTTGACAACAAATAAGGCGCCGTGTCCGGATGGAACCCCAATTCAGTTTTACAAAGAGTACTCTACGGCCTTGGCGTCTTACTCAACTTGAATTTATCGCGAATCTCTCGCCCATTGCAAAGTCCCAAAAGGCTGGGAAAAAAAGCGCAGGTGACTGACTCCTGTATATAAGAAGGGTAAAAGAACGGACCCGCAAAATTAGTGACCAATATACTTAACAACGGTTTGTTGCAGAGCTCTTGAACATATTCTGAGTTCGAATATAATAAATGCCCTCGAGACGGAAGAGCTTCTGTCCAAAAATTAGAAGGGGGTATAGAAAGCGTCGCTCGTGCGAAACTCAGCTTGCCCTTTCGTCACATGATATACTGCGAAATGTTGGCGAAGACAACAGGCAGATTCCATATTTCTAGATTTCCGAAAAGCATTTGACACTGCATACAATTAACGAAAGTACTAGCATATGGAATAGGTTCCCAGATATGTGAGTGTCTCGAAAACGTCTCAAGTAATAGAACCCAGTTTGTTGTCTGCGACGGCGAGTGTTCATCACAGACATCGGTATTGTCAGGAGTGCCGCAGGGAAGTGTGATAGCGCCGCTGTTATTTTCTATACACACAAATGGTCTGGCAGACAGCATGAGCTGCAATCTGGGGTTGTTTGTTGATGATGCTGAGGCGTACGGAAAGGTGTCGATGAGTAACTGTGGGCTGGTACAAGATGACATAGGCAAAATTTCTACTTGATGTGATGAATGGTAGCCGGTTCTAAAACTAGAAAAATATAAATTAAAGCGCATGAGTAGGAAAAACAAACCAGTAATGTTCGGGTACAGCATTAATAATATCCTACTTCACACAGTCACATCGTTTAAATTTCTGGGCCTCACGTTGCAAAACAATGTGAAATGGGACGAGTGTGTGAAGATTGCGCTAAGGAAGTCGAATGGTCGACTTTGGTTTATCGGGAGAATTTTAGGAAAGTGTGTTTCATTTTTAAAGGAGACCGCATACGGGACGATAGTGCGGCCTAATCTTGGGTACTCTTGAGTGTTTGGGATCCGCACCTGGTCGGATTTAAGGAAGACATCGAAGCAATTCAGAGGCGGCCTGCTACATTTGTTACCAGGAGGTTCGAACAACAAGCAAAGTGATGGAGATGCTTCGGTAACTCAAATGGCAAGCCCTGGAGGGAAAGCCATATTCTTTGCGAGGAACACTACTGAAAAAATTTAGAGAACCAGCATTTGAAGCTGACGGCAGAACAATTCTACTGCTGCCAACATACATTTCGCATGGCATGTAGACAGTCGTTTCTCCCTCGCTCTATTTGTGAGTGGATTAGGAAAGGAAATGAGTAATTGAGGTACAGGGTACCCTCCACCACACAACGTACCGTGGCTTTGCAGGGATGTATACGTCGACTAAATCAATATTGGGTAGGATTATAGTACTGAGTTAGCTGACACTGCTTTCTGCAATGGCTGTATTACTTGGGGGTATTCTTCTCCAAGTAGCCATCAGAAAACTACACCAGATAGTCTCTAATTCCTGTGTGAGATCATAATCGTCGTATACATTGCAGATAGATTCGGATTTTGCAGTATGTGTCGGTTTACCATGCAACAATGCAATATACCTATGAACTATAATATAAGCGTCACGATAATACCTCTAAATCTCCATCCCGGGTTATGGCCTCTGCATTAGAGTTGCTGGAGAGGTTTACTATAGAGAAAAAGTTCCAAGAAAGTATGTAGCATTGATGTTTAACTTCCTTGCATATATGTGCCACGAAATAACAACCAAGAATTATGGATGTTTACCAGCAGTCGTTCTTTCCATGCGAATGGAGCGTGTGAGTGTGTGTGAAATCTTATGGGACTTAACTGCTAAGGTCATCAGTCCCTAAGCTTACACACTACTTAACCTAAATTATCCTAAGGATAAACACACACCCATGCCCAAGGGAGGACTCGAACCTCCGCTGGGACCAGCCGCACAGTCCATGACTGCAGCGCCCTAGACCGCTCGGCTAATCCCGTGCGGCGCAAATGGAGCAGGATGGATGTTAATGTACTCTCTACCACACACTGTGAGGTGGCATCTGGATGTTACAAATCCTATTTTATCTGCAGTTTCCCTGTAGAAACTAGGATCGTCTCTAAAAGCTGTTGTATTTTGAATGCCATTCCAACTCATAAAAAGAAACATATCTAGATCACAAATGTAGCTAAATTGAAAGAGTTCACACAGTGTCCATTTGGAGGGGGTGGAAAAATGGAGGGGAGGGGGGGTGGTCAGTTGGTTGGTTGATTTTTGGGGATAGGACCAAACAGCAAGGCTATCGGTCCCATTGGATTAGGGAAACATGGAGAAGGAAGTCAGCTGTGCCCTTTCAAAGGAACCATTCCAGCATTTGCCTGAAGCGATTTAGGAAAATCGCAGAAAACCTAAATGAGAATGGCTGGATGTGGGTTTGAACCATTGTTCTCCAAAATGTGAGTTCAGTATGCTAACCACTTCACCACCTTGCTCGGTGGGGAGAGAAGGCGGGGGGAATATAGTCTACTCTAGTCAAAGTCTGATATAATGCAGATACTGTACTTTGAGGATACTGCAGCAGACGGAAGAGATATAACTACTCTATCCTAAATCCAGTGTCAAAGTCATTGACTCTCAAGTTGCACATAGAGTGTAATGCACTAAATCTTTACGTATCTTACTGTTGTGTGTATGAGACTGTCAATCAATACAGACCTCCCAATATTAATTCTTCGTTTTGCTTCACCTGTCCCTCTTATCTTCTTCCTATGACCTCAACGCGATACATACAATGGCTAGCACAGAATTATCACACGGACTACCTCAGATGCAAGTTCCCTAAATATTAGTCAGCAGAGTTTCATGAATAGTAGTGTCAGTCTTACATGGAACACTGTTTTTTTTTACTGTGGACATGGGAAACCAATCCAGGGATTGCATATGCATAAGTCTGAAAGTTATCAGACTAAACTGTGAAACAGACAAATGCTCAAAAATCCTGCACACAGCCTTGTCAGTTGTGTTTTATTTTTTTAAATGCAGCCTGCATTTTGACTGAAAGATGCATTCAACTGACTGGCAGATATTCATAAAAATGCTTTATACTTGTGTGTTGATGTCCACCTAGATAGGAAGAAAAGATCATCATCATGAAGTAAGAGAAATGAGAGCTCATATGCAAAAAGATTTAAATTTTCTTTCTCCCCCCCCCCCCCCCCCCCCCATGTTGTTTGGGAGTGGAGCGGTAGAGAAATAGTCGGAAAGTGATTCAATGCACCCACTGTCAGGCACTTAATTATTAACTGTGGAAAGTCATGCACACATACATGTGGATGTGGTCATGTTGCCACATCCAGTTATGGCTCCTGACTTTAGAGTACATATTGACACTACTGATATAATTGCTTTATGTGGTACCGAGCGAGGTGGCGCAGTGGTTAAACACTGGACTCGCATTCGGGAGGACGACAGTTCAATCCCGCATCCGGCTGTCCTGATTTAGGTTTTCCGTGATTTCCCTAAATCGCTCCAGGCAAATGCCGGGATGGTTCCTTTCAAAGGGCACGGCCGAGTTCCTTCCCCGTCCTTCCCTAATCTGATGAGACCAATGACCTCGCTGTCTGGTCTCCTTCCCCAAAAACAACAACAAGTTTATGTGGTTACTGGTTCATGCTGCCTTCATCTGTTTCGTAATGGTCGCCCCTCAGATCAGATAAGTGGTTGTTGAGGTTTGATCAGATGAGCTGGCGAAAATGTCGAGGGCTGGTGAGTGTTCCAGTCTTATGCCCAAAGGTGTCAGTCACACAGCAGTACCTGTAATAACACTTTATTAACCTGATCACTACAGTGAATATTGCCTTCTCGGGCACTCATGAAATGAGCTGGGCAGCTCGCTCAGGCGTTAATGAGGAATGCTAGAAGCAGCACTCTGGCAGCTCTTGTAGCTTGCTGCAGGTCAGGCACTCTATCTGACAGCAAGGCAGTGTGGGGTGCGTTAATGGGAGCCAATGAGGCTGTCTGTGGAAGTGCCTCTGTGGATACGATAGGCCTCAGTGCTCTCAAAGATGGATTTTCGCTTAGAACTGTACCTATAGCACCATCAGGATGGTGACTGTCATGAGGGCAGAAGGCCAGGGCTACTTCAGCATACACAGTATATTGTCAGGAAGGCAGTACACGTACAACCTAGGAGGCAACATCAGGTGCCCACTCAGCAAACAGATGTCAGCTTGTAGTCAGTCAGTTTGACCCATCACCATAGAAGGGCCTAGTAAGTCCACATTTTCTATCAGTCATGGCTTTGACTTGTCGGTAGTGGCAGCATTGAGTGTTGATGTCCAACCACAGCCAGCAGGCTGCAGTCTCCTAGTTGAAGTCTACAAACAGGCAGCAAGTAGCACAACATGGTTTGCCAGCAGAGCTAACCTGTAACTAGTGAGACTGTCATTTCTGTCAGAATCAGTGATTCAGATAAAATGACTAGGCACTGAGTACAAGATGTCTGAAACAGGGGTATCTAAATCCAGACATGATTGTAGCACATCAGGTGTCCATTTGCTCTAGTTCAACCAGAGGTGTCAGCTGTTCTCTCTGCACCGCAATAAACTAGTAGTTGTTTTCATTGGTCCTAACAAATTTCTAAGTGCAAAGTGTCTTGCCAAAGATGGTCTACATCTAAATAGGTTGGGTTCAAAAATATTCAGTAAGATGTTCGTAGATACTTGCCAGATCATAAAAAATAAGGGAAACTTATAAGTAGTGATGGGGGTGAAAAAACTTATGTAGCATTAAGAAAGACAGAACCAAACCATTATCTGGCAGGAAATGTGCTAAAGCCTGTAAGTGATAGTGAGAATAGGTATGTTATCCTCTGGAATATAAATGGCTTAAACACTGATGCTTCTAACAATAACAGCTCCAAAATAGATGAATTGGAAATCATTCTGTCAGAATATGCAAATATTAAAGTTGTTTGTTTAAATGAGCACTGGTTTAATGAAGACACAATTAAAATTCTAAACAAAATAGGGAACTTCAGATTAGCAAGTAGCGTTTGCAAAAGAAACAAGTCATGTGGAGGCTCATGCATACTTCTACATAGTGATATAAATTATGAGACTAGAAACTGTTTTAATTATTTAAATGAAGAATGTGTGTTTGAGAGCTGTTGTGTAGAAATAGTGGACTCACTAGCAAATATTGCAATAATCTCAATATACAGAATTCCAGGGACGTCAACAACAGAACTATTCTTATCTAAGTTTCAAATTATGCTAGGAGACTTTTGCAGAGAAAAAAAGAAAAAAGTTGTAATAGCTGCTGATTTTAATATCGATAACACATGTGGTAGTAGCCATGCTTCAAGTTTCACTGACTTAGTAAAGAAATATGGTTTCAAATTGAATTTCTTTGAACCTATCAGAGACAATGGGCAATCAGCAACATGCATTGACAATGTTCTAACTAATTATGTATATGAAGATGTGTATAAATTTTGTCTAGATCTAGGTATTTCAGATCATTGTGCATTGTTCATTGAGTTGACAGAGACAGACAGGAACATTTCACGTATGAGAACCCATATGAGCAGGAATTTTAGCAAAGAAAACTTGCTTACATTTAGTGAGAAGCTAAGAGATAAAACAAGACCTTTTGATTATTGTAACTCAAGTGATGAAAACTTTGAGAAATTCCTAGATAGTTTTCTTGGAGACTTTAATGAAACATTTCTACCTAGACTCTGCAGCAGTAAAATAACAAATACAGTAAAGTGGATTACCCAGGACATAAAAATTTCCAGTGTAAGGAAAAGGCAACTGCACAGAGAACTAAAATATAATAAAGATATTGATTTCATTAAATACGTTAGACTCTATAAAACCGTATTTAAAAGAGTTGTCAAGGCAGAAAAACAACTGGCAAATAACAGCTAATTTTAAATCATAAAAATAAGACAAAGGCTGTGTGGTCAGTCATTAAATCTTAGTTAGGTGTTAAAGCCTGTAACCAAGAAATTCCAAAAGTTGACATTGAAGGAAATACTATTGTAAATCCAACTCAAATACCAGAGTACTTTAATGAATTCTTTATAGATGTAGCAAAGTCTGATGTAGATGCAACAGATTATCACAACAAAGTAAACCCCTTTGGCCTAGATGAAAACTCTGAAAACTTTACAAAATTCCCAAAAGTTTCTGTGGAGAATGTATAAAATGCTATTCTAACATTAAGAAACAAAAAATCTACAAGTTGGGATGGAATACCCACCAAAGTTATTAAAGCGGTACACAACAGAATTGCAAACCCACTAGCTCAGATAATAAATCAATGTTTTGAAGAGGGCTGTTTCCTAGAGGTACTGAAATATGCTGAAGTCAAACCACTCTTCAAGAAGGGATCAAGAGAGATCATGGGAAATTATTGTCCTATCCTGATTCTCCCAGTCCTATCTAAAATATTTGAAAAACTTGCTGTTGCACAAATCCAAAACTTTGTTGCAAAATATTCTGTTATTCTAAACAATCAATTTGGTTTTCAGCAGGGTAAAAACACCATCAATGGAGTGAACAGTTTCATTGAGAAAATAAGTACATCATTAGACAAGAGAAATAAGGTGGCAGGAATTTTCTGCGAACTCACAGAGGTGTCTGATTCTGTAAACCATGCATTGAATAGCAAGAGTGTGTTATCTCATCTGGAGACTGACAGATGTAGTCACTGATGAGTATCTAAAGGTGGTATATTTTGGCCTCTTTCAGTCACACATTTCCTACAGCATATTGTTATGGGGACATTCTTGCTTTGTCAGTGAAATTCTGAAAATTAAAAAAAAAGCAATCAGAATAATGAGCAAAGTTAAGCCCAAGGAACACTGCCGCCCCCTCTTTATCAAGCACATGATATTAACTGTTGTGAATCTATACATCTACACAACACTGCTTTAAGTCAAAAGCAACTTAAATGAGTTCGAGGCCAGAGAGAACATAGATCCCCACAACACCAGAGGCAAACTGGACTTCAACATACCAAGACACAGACTCACAAAGACTGCAAACTCACACAAAATAATGAGTTTAAAACTCTTCAATAAACTTCCAGCATCTGCTCGGTCACTGACCAGTAATATTTTCAAATGTAAGATTTATGACTGGTTACTCAAACACCCATTTTATAAGATAATAGAATATTTTGAAATAATCATTGACAGTAGTATATAAGAATATTCCTAAAAGAGAAGGAATCAAATTCTAAAAACTTTACTGTAAAGTTATTGTTAGTTGTATATTTAATGTTCAGACTGAAAGATCTAAGTTGAAACAAGGTCCAGGAGTGGACAACATTTCATTAGAACTACTGATAGCCTTGGGAGAGCTAGCTGTGACAAAACTCTTCCATCTGGTGAGCATGATGTATGAGACGGGTGAAATTCCCTCAGACTTCAAGAAGAATGTAATAATTCCAATCCCAAAGAAAGCAGGTGTTGACAGGTATGAAAATTAACAAACTATCAGTTGGATAAGTCACAGCTGCAAAATACAAACATGAATTCTTTACACATGAATGGAGAAACTAGGAGAAGCTGACCTCATGGAAGATTAGTTTGGATTCCTCAGAAATGATGGAACACATGAAGCAATACTGACACTATGACTTATCTTACAAGATAGATTAAGGAAAGGCAGATCTATGTTTCTAGAATTTGTAGACTTAGAGAAGGCTTTTGACAGTGTTGACTGAAATACTCTCTTTCAAATTCTGAAGGTGGCAGGGGTCAAATACAGGGAGCAAAAGGCTACATACAATTTGTACAGAAACCAGATGGCAGTTATAAGACTTGAGGAGCATGAAAGTGAAACAGTGGTAGAGAAGGGAGTGAGACAGGGTTGTAGACTATCCCTGATGTTATTCAATCTTTATAATGAGCAAGCAGTAAAGGAAACAAAAGAAAAATTTGGAATAGGAATTAAAATCCTTGGAGAAAAATAAAAACTTTGAGGTTTACTGATGACACTGTAATTCTGTCAGAGACAGCAAAGGACCTGGAAGAGCAGTTGAACAGAATGGACAGTGTCTTGAAAGGAGGATATAAGGTGAACATCAACAAAAGCAAAACAAGGATAATGGAATGGAGTCAAATTAAATCAGGTGACGCTGAGGGAATTAGATTAGTAAATGAGACACTTAAAGTAGTAAAGGAGTTTTGCTATTTGGGGAGCGAAATAACTGATGATGGTCAAAGTAGAGAGGATATAAAATGTAGACTGACAATGGCAAGGAAAGCGTTTCGGAAGAAAAGAAATTTGTTAACATCCAGTATAGATTTAAGTGTCAGGAAGTCGTTTCTGAAAGTATTTGTATGGAGTGTAGCCATGTGTGGAAGTGAAATGTGGATGACAAATAGCTTAGACAAGAATAGAATAGAAGCTTTCGAAATGTGGTGCTACAGAAGAATGCTGAAGATTAGATGGGTAGATGACATAACTAATGAAGAGGTATTGAACAGAATTGGAGAGAAGAGAAATTTGTGGCACAACTTGACTAGAAGAAGGAATCGGTTGGTAGGGCATATTCTGAGGCATCAAGGGATCACCAATTTAGCATTGGAGGGCAGCATGGAGGGTAAAAATCATAGAGGGTGACCAAGAGATGAATACATTAAACAGATTAGAAGGATGTAGGTTGTAGTAGGTACTGGGAGATGAAGAAGCTTGCACAGGATAGACTAGCATGGAGAGCTGCATCAAACCAGTCTCTGGACTGAAGAGCAGAACAACAATCTCTATTCAAGGCAGATCATTGAAATTTTACAGTATGTTCTCAAAGTGATATTCTCAGGGACATTCAGAACTTTTTTGATTTCATTATCTGTTACTGAGATCTAGAGGTTCAGAATTACAATACTTATGCAGAAAACTGCAAAAATCAGGATTTAGCCACTTTTGCAACATGGGCTGCAATTATCTACATAACTAACCATAGCAAATGACTCAGATTTTGAAGTACATTTTTTAGACATTCATCTAGAAATTCTATTTTCCTGTTTTCTAGCATAATTTGAAACTTAGATAAGAATAGTTCTGTTGTTGACATCCCTGGAATTCTGTGTATTGAGATTATTGCAATATTTGCTAGTGAGTCCACTATTTCTACACAACAGCTCTCAAACACACATTCTTCATTTAAATAATTAAAACAGTTTCTAGTCTCATAATTTATATCACTATGTAGAAGTATACATGAGCCTCCACATGACTTGTTTCTTTTGCAAACGCTACTTGCTAATCTGAAGTTCCCTATTTTGTTTAGAATTTTAATTGTGTCTTCATTAAACCAGTGCTCATTTAAACAAACAACTTTAATATTTGCAAGTCTGTGGGTGAGAAGTTGATGAACTATGTGAAAGTAAACAATAACTTATTTCCTCTCCAGAACAAAATAGCTTATCCAAGTGTTGTAAGAAGACCATTATTTGAAACACTTGATTCTTGTTATCTGAAACTAAATTACCCTCTACGTTTTGAGCATAAACAGTTGCTGCTGTAGTGTCATCTCTTCAACAGATCACTATGAACACTTTTCCTAAGAGGTGGTTAGGCATAACTGAGATAGGAAAAACATGAATCCTATTCTTGTAGGGTACTGTGAAGAAAGTAAAGCATACCACTTACTGGAACCACTCATGACAATTGTACACTGACAGAAAAAAAAATCAAAACACCAAGAAGGAGTTGTGTGACGTACGCAAAAGTTGGTAGGCATGTTTCTACATCTGAAAGAAGATGTTGGATGGTTTGTGGAGGTTGAAGGGACCAGACTACAAAGGCCATCGGTCCCAAAAGAAGATTTTTATTCAAATTTTGTGCCAGTTGCATAAGAGTAGCACTAGTTGTGCCACTATGATGACGCAAATCTGGTTTGCTTTAAATACGAATACATGCTCTAATGATCATGGGCATTAGTTACCTTTGAGATTGGATGTAGTGAGTTGGTGTTAATCAAGAATGACTTCAAGGGAACAAAGACACTATTATCAACATCTCACTGAGTTTGAATGGTCATGTAACAGGGGTACAAGAGCTGGATGTTCCTTCTGTGGTACTGCGGAAAGACTTGGCAGGAATGTGCATCATATTGCATCTACAGTAGCAATTTGAGCAGCAGTTGGCACCAAAGTGACAGAATGAACTATTACAAATCACCAGAGGTTGAAAATACTGCTACAGTTGTAAGGTTCTTTTTATTTAACACATGACCACTTTGAGCTCGAATATGCCCATCTTCAGGTGTCATAATGAAAATAGCAAGATTCAGATGGATTCAGATTCAGATTCTTTATTGGTCATTCAGCATTATTACATGCAATAGACTTCATCAGTTCACTTAACCTATTAATTTTACAAAATAAATTTTTACATATTTAAGTTGATATTGGGCATTTCTAAAAATTCTTCCAATGAATAGAATGGATTAGTTAACAAGAAATTATGAACATTTTCTTTAAATAATTTGTCAGGCTTGATTGACCCATTTTAGACAATTTGTTATATATTTTAATTGCCATATACTTATGACTATTGTTAGTTTTAGCTAATCTATTTTGTGGCAATAGTAGAGAAGTACAGGTTCTTGTATAGTAGTCATGCCTTTGATTTGTTACACTTAAATTAGTTAGTTTAGCAAGTATGTAGTTAACACTGTCAAGAATATATAAATTAATAACTGTTAAAATTCTATATTTAATGAACAATGGTTTACAATGTGTTCTATTATCTACCTTAGCCATTACTCTGATTGCTTTCTTCTGGATCACCATAATTTCATTTATTTTTCTGCTGTTTCCCCAGAGTATTAACCCATACCTTAAAACAGATTGAAAAAAGGTAAAGTACGGTGTCATTACGCACTCAAATGTCACACAACACATCAGCCTCTTCAACAAATATATAACTCTTGACAACCTAACCACTATGTGATCAACATGAGAGTTCCATGTTAGACTGTTGTCAAGTACGATACCTAAAAACTTTGCCTTTTGTTGTTCTATTTTTGTAGTCTTTGACAGACTGAACCATGTATTCTGGATCTTTTCCTCATTTAATAGCAGACCATTGGCATTAAACCATGATGATGGCCTGCATCTCGTGGTCGTGCGGTAGCGTTCTCGCTTCCCACGCCCGTGTTCCCGGGTTCGATTCCCAGCGGAGTCAGGGATTTTCTCTGCCTCGTGATGGCTGGGTGTTGTGTGATGTCCTTAGGTTAGTTAGGTTTAAGTAGTTCTAAGTTCTAGGGGACTGATGACCACAGATGTTAAGTCCCATAGTGCTCAGAGCCATTTGAACCATTTTTGAACCATGATGATGCATTTTCTTTTGCCAATTTCATATCACTTACAAGGTTATCAAGTACATGGTATACAGATAGAAAAGTTGTGTCACCTGCATACATATATGTCTTTACATCTATATTTCCTGGTAAGTCATTTATGTGTACAGGGATAAGAAGTGGACCCAATTTAGATCCCTGTGGCACTCTGTGTTGAACCTTGAGTATGTTTGACAGATGACTTCCTGAACTCACCACCTGTTTCCTTTTATTGAGGTATGATTTGATGAGTTTTAAGCTTTTATCACATATTCCATAGTACTCAAGTTCAGAGAGCAAAAGTGAGTGGTCAACACAGTCAAAAGCTTTGCGCATGGTCCTCAAATGCTGCTAGAATGTCTCTGACTAAGAGCTCTATGGCATGTATAGCTGACCTTCCTTTTCTGTAACCAAACTGTGATGCACTTAACATACCATTTAGTTCTAGGTACTCATACTTCTGCTGATATATTATGCCTTCAAGGACTTTTCCTAGTACTGGAATTAGTGAAATTGGTCTGTAGTTTGCAGGATCTGATTTGACACCCTTCTTTGGAGTTACCTTGGATAGTTTGAGAGGATCAGGAAAAAACCCTTCTATGAGACACAGGTTTATAGAATATGTTAATGGTGCAGCAATGTAATGTATGATTTCTTTCAATAGATTGTTTGACATATTAAAAATATCTGTACTGTATGAATTTTTCATTTCTTTGACTATTTTAAGAACTTCATGTTGGCGTACCTCTTTAAAGTGTTTCAATGGTGATCTGGCCCTATTATGATTTAGGTTTGCTCTCTTAAGATAATCTATACATGTTAAATTGGGTTTACTGATCAACTTTTTGATATCATCAACACAGCTTACAAAATATTTATTGAATGTATCTGCTGGTATTGGGACTGTCTTGTCAAAGTTTCTGACTTCACCTTTAACAGTGTTAATTACTGACCAGGCTGCTTTGCATTGGTTTTTACTATTTTTTATGAGATTTGTGTTGTATCTTTGTTTCGCCAATTGCAACTCTTTCTTATACAGTTTCTTAGTGATTTTTCGAGATCCTTAATTTCATTAGAATTGTTTACTTTAGCAAGGTGCTTCAACAGTAGAGCTTATTTTTTTAGATTCTCCAGTTCTTTGGTGTACCAAAATTTATTCTTTGGTGTACCAAAATTTACCCTTTCTTGTTTTATGTTATTTCTTTTGAACAAGATGGGCTTTTAAAGTACCTGTTAAGTAATTGTGGAATGTTTCATAAACTGTTTGGGCACTGGAATCACAGTTTTGAAATAATCTGTCCCAGTTTGTTATGCTCAGCTGGTGTGTTAGTTTTATGAGATTGTATTTTGTAAATATTAAGGTATTGGATTTTGTTAACTTTTGTGCAGCCTTGCTCTCATCCCCTTTTATAAAATGTCTTAACTCTACTGTTAACATGGAGTGGTCTGAGAAAACAAATTCTTTTACCTTGGTGGAGTACATATCACGAGCACAGTTGACAAAAGCATTATCCAAGCACGCAAGAGATGAGAGATAATTTTTATACGCAGCAATACACATAAAAAACAAAAAAAAAAAAAAATACAAAGAAAATTTAAAAACATTTAAAAAAAACCATCAGTCTGGCTAGGCACTGTGAAACCTAAATCAATGCCAATGTGATACCAGACAGTACTACAGACGACTGCCTGAGTAAAGAAATATGCAAAGAATACCAGGACACTTACACTTGGTGCTGTGACCCTGTGCACTGCAGTGGATGTATACAAGATGCAGTGTGCTACCAGCAAGCACAGAACATGGAGTAGCGGACACAAAGGAGGAAGCAAACTGGTAAACCAGAGTGGCAAAAGTACTGCCATCAGTTGACAGGAAGAGTAATGCGGGGCCACTAGCCCAGCCATTCACAATTTGAATTAGTGATTTACATTTAAAAATAAGGATTAAAAAAGAAACAATACATAAAAAGTTACATGAAAAATGTTAAAAGTGCATTAGGCATGGTAAAGGAACAAGTTGGACAGAGCAGTACAGGACTGTAGTAAAACTGAGTGGAAGCTGCGACATAAATTTTGTGTATAAACCATAAAATGAAATTAAACTTTTTCCCTTTAGAGGAGTGGATGCAAGTTTTTGATTTAGTAGGGATATATATGTGGCAACATGGAACAACACACCATAGTCATCAGTCAAAAGAACATACACTTGTGCCACTCCTATTTACAAGCATCTCGCTACTGACCAAAAGGGAAAGTAGTGAAACCTTACAGTCCACACTGTCAGAAACTATTATGTCAATTAATTGCCAGCAGCAATAGCACTAAAGGGACACATTAAAAATGTGGTCAATTTAAAACCTGCTAACTAAAAGTCAACAACTAACTGACGCTTACGTGAGATAAGGCCTGAGATGCGTTTTACATCATGAAAGACAGGTAAATTTTAAATTAGTGAGGACACAGATAATGAAACAGCACAATAATGCACTGTAGTCATAGGACATATGAAAAACATGCAAACTTCTATTAAAGGAGGACAATTTTACAGCTACATAAAATGAACTGGGTGGACCTCGCAGACCTCACTATAGGAAACAGGCACATGCTGTACAACTGTTAAGTCTAATTGAAGACCACAAAATTAATGGCAAAATACACTGACCCAGTTAAGAAATATACATGTATGGTGTACAATAATCAGAAACCAGAAAGAGAAGGAAGTGAGGCTCGGTGCTGCTTCAGAAAAGAAAAGTTATTCAGCAGGATTGCATGCTTAAGTGCAGATTGCTTGTTCAAAATGCCAGATGGATCACGGCAAATGCTGAAGATGATTTCTACTTCTTCTAATATTTTTAAAACTAATTCCTTATGTTGAATATGTAGAATTCTGCAATTTGTGTTTATATTTCAAATGAAATGTTAGTGAGAGCAGATTTGGAATTGCTAAGAACCTGATGCTCTCTGAACTGTATGTTAAAGAAGCAGCCAGTTTGGCCTATGTATGCGGAAGGACACTCACTACTCTGGGTGCGATAGACACAAGATTGTGTGTGGCAATTATCTTCTCTTC
Source organism: Schistocerca piceifrons (assembly GCF_021461385.2). Classification (NCBI taxonomy): domain Eukaryota; kingdom Metazoa; phylum Arthropoda; class Insecta; order Orthoptera; family Acrididae; genus Schistocerca; species Schistocerca piceifrons. The sequence continues at coordinate 1,018,081,228 of NC_060138.1, read as the reverse complement.
TTCTGTGGTGCTTCGATAGGTGCCCAACCTTATGCAGAGTGTAGAAGGTGGGTATAACCCCTCTCTTTTCTAAGCCATTTGCTGATCCTGTCAGATATAACACCTACATATGCGATTCTGCAAAAAAAATTTTTAGAGTTATTATTATTAGTAGATGACAGGGTAGTCCCATACAGATAATTGGAAGTGGCATTTGATCGCATTTGCTGATGAAGAACATCAACAACATTTGACTGGTATACATTAGCATGTGGTATGAATGTAATGGTATCCAACTCTTGCTGGTAGTTTTGTTTTGAGAGAGAGACTCTGGCCACACAGTAGAGCATAGCACAAAGAGCTGCCATCTTTTGCTGCTTTGGATTAACTGAAGAGCAATGGATGATAAAACTAGTTGTAGTTGGTTTCATAAATATGTTAAAGTGAACTTTACTGTCCTGTAATGAAATTTCCAGATCTAAAAATTGGAGTGTAAAGCCAGAGTGGTATTCTATCATACACTGAATCTTGTTCCACATTGCCACATATATATCCCCACTAAATTGAAAACTTGTATGCCACTCCCATAAAGAGAAAAGTTTTTTTGTGTTTTACAGTTTATACATAACTTATTTGTTGCAGCTTCCACTCAATTTTAGTACAGTCCTGTACTGCTCTGTTCAGTATGTTCCCTTACCATGCATAATGCACTTTTAACATTTTTCATGTAACTTTTTATATAATATATATCTAAAAACAAAGATGATGTGACTTACCAAACGAAAGTGCTGGCAGGTCGATAGACACACACAAATGTCTGCTTTTGTCTGTGTATGTGCGGATGGATATGAGTGTGTGTGCGAGTGTATACCTGTCCTTTTTTCCCCCTAAGGTAAGTCTTTCCATTCCCGGGATTGGAATGACTCCTTACCCTCTCCCTTAAAACCCACATCCTTTCGTCTTTCCCTCTTTCCTGATGAAGCATCTGTTGGTTGCAAAAGCTTGAATTTTGTGTGTATGTTTGTGTTTGTTTGTGTGTTTATTGACCTGCCAGCACTTTCGTTTGGTAAGTCACATCATCTTTGTTTTTAGATATATTTTTCCCACGTGGAATGTTTCCCTCTATTATATTTTTATATAATATGTCTTTTTTTTATTTATTCCTCATTTTAAATGTAAATCACTAATTCAAATTGTGAACAGCTGGGCTAGTGGCCCCACATTCTTCTTCCTGTCAACTGATGGCATTACTTTTGCCACTCTGGTTTACCAGTTTGCTTCCTCCTTCGCATCCGCTATTCCATGCTTTGCGCTCATTGGGAGCACACTGTGTCTTGTACATGCCCACCACAGTGTGCAGGGTCACAGCACCAAGTGTAAGTGTCCTGATATTCTTTGCATATTTCTTTACCCAGACAGTCGTCTGTAGTACTGTCTGGTGTCACGTTGGCATTTTTTAAATTTTCTATGGATTTTTTTGTTTCTTATGTGAATTGCTGCGAGTAAAAATTATCTCTTGTCTCTTGCTATTTTCAGTACAACACCTGAAGGTGGGTATATAAGAGCCTGAAATGGTAATGTGTTAACTAAAAAGAACCTTAGAACTATAGCACTATTTTCAACCTCTGGTACAATGCTCAGTTGCAGATGTTCTTCTGACTGGATTGTTTGTGTTAAAAATCAGCTGCTTCTAGGACAGTCTGAGCCATATGTCCTGTAGCGTGCATTCCACTGACCCCAAAGGACCACTATTTGTGACTTCATGGTGTCAAGCAAGAGATCACTGGAGGACTACTTGGAGGTCTGTTATGTTTTCTAATGGAGGCTAGTTCTGCCTTGGTGTCAGTGATGGCCATGTGTTGTTTAGAAGGAAGCTAGCTGAGGACCTGCAACCAACCTGTTTGAGTGCTAGACACACTGGACCTACTCCTGGAGTTACGGTTGGGCTGCAATTTTGTATGACAGCAGGCGCTCTCTCGGTGTTATTCCATCCACCTGATTGCAAATTTGTATGTGTATTTGGTGATTCAGCCTGTAGTTCTGTCATTCATGGACAGCATTCCAAGGCAGCCCTGGATCTATATTTCTGAACTGGGGCAAAAACTTGATAGTGGTGCCTCCTCCTCCCCCTTGAGAGCTTGAGATAGGATGTCAAAATTTTTAAAAAAATTGATTTTTCAAAAATATGTTCATTTTGGAATGCACATCTTTCTGAAGAGATTGATGTGTAAAAAATATGTGTTTGAGGAAATGTATGACATGTTATTTGGTCTTCAGTTTGCCAAAGTGCAGTGCCACACCTCTTCCCACAGTATTCGTCTATTGCACGTCACTGTGTTTTACCCTGTGGAATTCAAACAAGTATAGATTGTAACAGAAGCCATCAAACCTACATTCAGGACAGTGTAAATTAAAATGTCCTGTGGTGCATCTCCTGCTCCCAGTTGGCTGGTTTGACATTCTAACCCCTTAAAAAAAAAAACCTCACAATTAATACTGGGTGGGATTATTTGTGACCAGGAGAATAAGAACTCTTCAGACAACTTTCTCTCTTTATTGCCTATTAGCTAATAACTTTCTATTTTATGTGATATAAAACTGAATACAGGAAACATAAAAGCATTAAAGACAAGAGGCAAGCAAAATAGTGCACATTTCTTCAACCCTTGGGTCTGAGCATTTTTTTCTCTCCAGTTTTGTTACAGCTTTACATGGCATACTATTGTTTCTGCAAAAGAATCTATTACCTCATCAAAGTTCATCAACTGTTTTGCTACATGAAAAATCAAAATGTGATTGTCTAATACTGAGAAAGCTGTTAATATGAGTAGTACCCAAGATTGGTCTGGTTTCTCTATTTGATTATATCAGTTTTGTCAGTGTCTGCTACACTGAACAAAATAGGCATTTCTAATATTGCAGCAACTGTAACACATGCCAAATATATGAGATTTTTTTGGAACAAATAGTCATTTTTATCTACCTCATTTACATAAATAACAAGACAGAATATAATTCATGAAGTATCAATATCAGATGCCTATTACACCAATTACAAGCAAAAAGTCTTATGTCAGAAATAGTTTCACATTTCTTTCATATGCTCCAGTTTCTCATGCAAGAGATCAAATAGTAGTAGTATGGAATTTTTATATAAATTTGGAATCATCATATTCTTCCATATAATTTGTGTGATGTCCTCTTTTCTTCTCCTTCCTCATTCTTACAAACAATCTTGTCATCACATTTTCTGCTTGTGTCTGTATATGTGCAGATGGATATATGTGTGTGTGTGTGTGTGTGTGTGTGTGTGTGTGTGTGTGTGTGTGTGTGCGAGTGTGTACCTGTCCTTTTTCCCCCTAAGGTAAGTCTTTCCGCTCCCGGGATTGGGATGACTCCTTACCCTCTCCCTTAAAACCCACATCCTTTCGTCTTTCCCTCTCCTTCCCTCTTTCCTGATGAAGCAACCATGAGTTGTGAAAGGTTGAATTTTGTGTGTGTGTTTGTGTTTGTTTGTGTGTCTATCAACATACCAATGCTTTCGTTTGGTAAGTTACATCATCTTTGTTTTTAGATATATTTTACCAGTTTGTCCTTTATTTCTACTCCAGTAGTCTGAATCTATGGATTCCGCTAATAATTACAGCAATGCTAATCATTCACACACCTAATCAATCACATAAACAAACAGCAATTGGCATTCATTATCCATTCTGGTTTATTTGGATCAGCTTGTACAGCCCTGTCCCCTTTTGTTTACTGGAATGCTTTTATTTCTAGATGTGACATGGATTCTCCTCTGGCAGAAACATTATGTACACTATACACACATTCAAAAATCAACTTATGATTTGTTCAGATATCGACTTAGAATATGTTCAAAAACCAACAGGGATATGTTTCAAAATCATATGAACAATCAATAGATCAACATGCACTGGAGGGTAGTCGCTTTGTGAAACCAGGTCTTTCTCTTCAAAAATATGAATTTGTCACCCCCTGAAATCAGTTGTCACAGGGGGTGTTTTCCAACAGGATAATGCTCACCCACAACCACTGTTGTAACCCAACATGCTCTACAGTGTGTCGGTATGTTGTCTTGTCCTGGATAATCACCAGACAAGTCTCCACTTGATCACATTTGAGATATCATAAGGTGACAACTCCAATATCATCCACAAAAAGCATTAATTGTCCCTGTATTGGCTGACAGACTGCAACAGGCATGGAACTCCATCCCACAAACTGTCATCTGGCACCTGTGCAACACAATGCATGCATGTTTGAATACTTGCATTCAACATTCTGACAGTCACACCAGTTATTAATGTACCAGCATTTCACATTTGCAATGATTTATGTCATGCTTACATCAAGTTGTGATCCTGTAATGTTAATCACTTAAATATGTTACTTGGACAAAAGTATTCCCAAAACTTCTTTATTCTGCATTAATTATTTTTTGCTGTTTTGATTTTGTTCCCCAGTCAGTGCACATTCAAGGGGTGTCATTTTCAGTGAGGAAATGGTTGACAAAAATCAACTAAAGTCAAATACTTCTAGGACTATAATCATAATTCCAATTATCTTCATTTTAACGTGAATAACCAAGTTGCTATAATGATTATTTACATCAAATTTCATCCATTACTTCTTGCAGTAAGTTAACCTTAAATGAATCTCTTATGATAAGAACATTAAAATTTTCCAGATTCAGAATCATTAGGTTGTATCCAGCAGGTAACCCAATGAGTAGAATGACTAAAATCCTTCACAAGAATGAAATGAAATATTTACCCCATTCAAATATGAAAAGGGTACTGATAAAAACAGAAACTGGAGCCAAAGAAAGTGAATCAAAACAAGTGACTATGGCCTGAATGAAAGCAGCACACAAGATTTCATTGTTTACGAATGTGTTGGGCCATCTCAGCAAATTTAGCCACTGATAAGATCTTCAAAAGTACCTAAATCTTACCAGATGCATGAGTATTTTGTATAGCATTTACTCGCACTTTACTGCTGACAGTTAACTTGCCAATGTGATCAGTTTTGGAATGTTATGGATCCATTTTCATATGTCATCTGCCATGACATTACATGTCTACATCAATATTAAACAATGCAACACTGTATCAGCAACATTATATACCAGCACCATGTACTCAGAAAACAGGAGATGAAAATATGTCCGCTGAAACATGAGATTTAAAACCTCACAATAATTTACAGTTCAAACAACATAATATGGCAGTCTCTCTGGTAAACTCACCTAATGTGACAGCACTGTCAGTATTTTGCAATACCCATTGCTGATAGAGAAAATAAGGAAAAAAATGATAAGTATTTTTCACATCACTCTAAAGATATGATTCACTATGACACATCAGTGCTGGAAGATTCTGACAAATGGCTACGTTCAACACACAAAGAATTACAGGCATTAAAAAAACTGAAATGTGGAAACAATATTATGAGAAAGAAAGTTGCTACTCACCATACAGCAGAAATGCTGAGTCACAGATAGGCACAACAAAAAGACTCTCACAATTAAAGTTTTTGGCCATTGGCCTTCGTCAATAACAGACACACATATGCACACTTTCACACAAATGCAACTCACACACATGACTGCAGTCTCAGGCAACTGAAATCGAATTGCGAGCAGCAGCACCAGTGCATGATGGGAGTGGCAACTGGTTGTGGGTATGGAGGAGGCTGGGGCAGGGAGGGGGAGGGATACTATGTTGGGGGTGGCAGACAGTGAAGTACTGCATTTTAGGTGGGGCGGGGGGAAAGTACCAGAAAAGGAGAGAGAGAAAAAAAAAGGCTGGGTGTGGTGGTGGTGGAATGACAGCTGTGTAGTGCTGGAATGGGAACAGGGATGGGGCTGGGTGGGTGATGACAGTGACTAATGAAGTTTGAGGTGAGGAGGGTTATGGGAATATAGGATGTATTACAGGGAAAGTTCCTACCTGCGCAATTCAGAAAAGCTGGCGTTGGTGGGAAGGATCCATATGACACAGGCAGCAGTCATTGAAATGCAGGATATTATGTTTGGCAGCATGTTCAGGTACAGGGTGATCCACTTGTTTCTTGGCCATAGTTTGTCAGTTTCCATTCATGTGGACAGACAGCTTGTTGGTTGCTATGCCTACATAGAATGCAGCACAGTGATTGCAACCTAGCATGTAGACCACATGACTGGCTTCACAGCAATTCTCCCCTAAAAAAAATAAAAAATAAAATAAAATAAAAAAAATGCCATACTTATTTTTGAAGCAAATAAAGATTAACAAGGGTTTGTTGTGCATCATAAAGCAGTGTTTCTCAACCTAGATGTTATTACCAGTTTTGCAATGAATAATAGGCACTGGCTGAAGAGGTGTTCTGGGAGCTCTGGGTTGACCTTAATGTTGTTGTTTTTTAGGTACTAACAGACAAAAAGGAAATATGTGAATTCAATTTTCTAAATATTGGTATGAAACTACATGACTGCTAAGCTGATATCTACTTTTAAGATGATATTTTGTTTTACCAGTCAGTTCCATAAAAACTTATGAAGACATATAAATACAAAATACTTTCAAATACCATTTTGTAAGAATTAATACTTCAGTTTTCACTGTCATGCCAGCAGGAATTTAACTGTGCGTACAGTTGGTGGCATATGATAAAAAATCTGTCCATGTTCTAATGAAACTTGAAACATGGAAAACCACCACTGCAACTTATTTGTAAAAAAGCATTTTCAAAAGAAGCTACAAAGCTATCAACATTAAGCAATAACCTTGGAAAATTGCATTCTGATGAGGTGGGTAAGCCAATTTCATCTTTCAGAGCCTTAAAATCAAAGTGTCACTGGTGGACCCTTGATGTAGGGGTAGTGTCTTTGACTAGTAATCAGAATAGCTTTGTCCAGGGTTTGATCCCATCGACTCCTTAAATTATGAATAAAAATTGTCAGCAATGAAAACCAAAGACGTCTGAAATAAGGAGACACCATTATTCTGCCATCAGCCCTGTCAAAGAGGGCAAAGGAGTGCACAGAGGTTTGAGTCACCCTCTTGCCCTTGAGGGGACAAGGGGGCGGGGGGAGGGGAACTGCCCATAAAATGTGGAATAATTGGCAGTGATCAATGGTGTGAGGATGCAGTAGGCAATGGAAACCACTGTATTAAAGACACACGACATGTATCCACAGGATATGCAATCTGTAACTGAAAAAATGTCATGATGACTTCTTTTTTGTTGGCAAAGGATTGTGGATTAGTCTACCATTTGTATCTCCAGGAGGGGACTGCCAGGGAAGAGATAACCACAAGAAAAAGTTTTAAAAACCAATGAAAGGGCAACATTACATGAGACAGAGTGTGGAATGCCAGAAGTCTGAATGTTGTACAGAAGGTAAAAATTCTGAAAAGGGAACTGGAGATGGTAAATCTAGACATAGTAGGAGTCATCAAAGTGAAATAGATGGAAGATGAGGTATCTGCTCAGATGAACACAGGGTAATATTGACTACAGCAGAAAATGGTATAATAGGAACACGATTCATTATGAATTGGAAGTTAGGTCAGAGAGTAACTTACTTTGAACAGTTCAGTTGTAGGATTAATCTCATCAAAGTCTACAACAAACCAACTCCAACAACAATAATTCATGTATTCACACCAACATCAAAAGCAGAAGATGATGAGATAGAGAGATTATACAAAAGCATTTAACAAATAACTCATCATATAACAGGAGAGAATATTGTAATTATTGTGGGGTATTGGAACACTGTGGTGGTGAGTTGAGGAGGGTGGGGGGAGTGTCATAAGTGTCTGCAAAGGCAACAAGGGGGGGGGGGGGGGGAGGGGGCAAAAGAGTTCACTTGCCCCTCCTATATAATACATATAAATAATATTTTTTGTGATGACTGGGTGTTGTGTGCTGTCCTTAGGTTAGTTAGGTTTAAGTAGTTCTAAGTTATAGGGGACTGATGACCATAGATGTTAAGTCCCATAGTGCTCAGAGCCATTTGAACCATTTTTTTGAATAATATTTTTTCTTCTGATTTTTTGATAAACTTGTGTAATTGATGTTCTGATTTCATTTCTTTTTTGTTTCATGTCATTACATTAAGAAAACTGTAAACAAGTTTCAGTGTGAATATTAATGTTTACGTCAAATGTCAAGTAATATTGTAATAGAACTGAAATGTAACAAATGTTGAGACTGCCGTAAGATGTTTAAAATTGTAACTGTGCGTCTGATCCATACGTAGCGGTAAAAGGTGGATGGCAGGCGAGCGCGGGAAAATGCGCACGGGGACTGCACGGCACAACAGGCTCAGTAGTTGGTTGGAGTTTGGTACTAGTTTGAGCAACACCTTCTGGAGCGAGGAGGCTTTCCTGGAAGACGTAGCTTCACTGAGCCTCAGGTATGCCATTCCAACGCCCATACAGCATGGCAAAATTCCATAGGCACTAAATGGAAAAGTATTGCGATGCTAAGAAGAATTAAAGTGCCGATACGTCAAGAGCCATAGCTGTGGTTGTATGTGAGCTCTGTGCCTCGTTATCTCACCGCCCGCCAACCGCCGCATCAATACTAGCAGGTTGAAACTTCTAATACTGTATTCGTATGGATCAGAGAGTGAACTGTGCAATAATAACCTAAATTTTACCAGAACTTTCGCATCATTTAATTATCCTCACAACTAACCTAGACAGGGTCCTTTCCAAATGTTGTGCAATCTGAGTGTCCCAAAAAGGAAAATTAAAATTTGTGTTAATAATAATTATTTGCAGAACTAGCTATGTTAGAATGGTGTTTAAAGAAATGTTTTGTTACTGAACCAGTAAATTAATAACGAAGGTCTAACGAAGTTGGAAGATAACTTTAATATTGATATAGTAATGAAGTTTATTATTTTGAGACATATAAAGGTATTTAAATGAGCAGTAAATAAGATGAAAAGAGTAGTAACTTATATACTGGAAATCTTGAACACATAATAAATTCAGTAATCAATTTTTTTAATACAGTGACCATAACAGTTTCAGGGTTCCCCCCCCCCCCCCCTTTTTTTCATTTGAATTCTGAAGTGTTCTACATTGGTTTGACCAGCAAAAGTAAAAGTCAATATAAAGGTCAAAATTTATCAGTGCTTTATCTTTATCAAAATTGACATTTTGTGTGTGGTACGAAAGGGATATTTCTAGGGTAACCTATGCCTGATTTTAATCAGATTAATAGACAGTATAAAGTTTAGTAGTATGCATTGTAGTGTAGTGTTATGTATTAATGGTTTTTACATATCAGTACAGAATGTGAGACTATCAGTTCAATAGATTTCCTGGTTCTAAAATTCTACTATATTATGCAGTGTTACTACTTGTTGTTTTGCATGAATATATACCAACTTGCACAGGGAAGAAACTCAGTTAATGCCTAATTAGGCTGGTGACCGTATTATTAACAAATTGGTAGCATCTTCAAAGTTGCTTTTGGTCCATCCTGATGTGTAATTGCATTTCAAACTTACTTGACATATCATTGTTATTACAGAGTGGATGTAAGTCTGATTTGCCACCGTTCAGGCACACGCGGTTGATAACTATACGAAAATTCTTTCTCATAAGGTGAACCCCCGCTCACTTACCATAGCACAGGCTTTAACAAGTACTGTGTCACATGGAGGTTACAATAGTATTGACAGTAATTGAGAGATATATACCACATAAATTAATAAGTGATGGTACTGATCCCCCATGGTACACAAAACGGGTCAGATCACTGTTGCAGAAGCAGTGAAAAAAGCATGCCAAATTTAAAAGAACACAAAATCCCCAAGATTGGCAAAGTTTTACAGAAGTTCGAAATATGGTGTGCACTTCAATGTGAGATGTTTTTAATAATTTTCACAACAAAATTCTGTCTCAAAATCTGGCAGAAAATCCAAAGAGATCCCGTCATACATAAAGCACACCAGTTGCTAGACGCAATCAATATCTTCATTGCGTGATAACAATGGTGAAGTCACTGATGAAAGTGCCACTAAAGCAGAGTTATTAAACACTGTTTTCCAAAACTACTTCACCAAAGAAGACAAAGAAAATATTTCTGAATTCCAATCAATAACAACTGCCAAGATGAGAAACATGGAAGTAGATATCCTCAGAGTAACAAAACAGCTTAAATCACTTAATAGAGGCAAGGCCTCCAGTCCAGATTGTATACCAGTCAGGTTCCTCTCAGAGTATGCTGATACAATAGCTCCATATTTAGCAATTATATACAACCACTCGCTCATAGAAAGATCCGTACCTAAAGACTGGAAAGTTGCTCAAGGGAAGTAGGAGTAATCCGCTGAATTACAGGCCTATATCACTAACATCGATTTGCAGTAGTATTTTGGAACATATACTGTATTCAAACACTATGAAGTACCTCAAACAAAACGATTTATTGACACACAGTCAGCACGGTTTCAGAAAAAATCGTTCTTGTGAAACACAACTAGCTCTTTATATTCATGAAGTAATAAGTGCTATCAACAGGGGATGTCAAATTGATTCCGTATTTTTAGATTTCCAGAAGGCTTTCAACACCATTCCTCACAAGCGTCTTCTAGCCAAACTGCGTGCTTATGGAGTATTGCCTCAGTTGTGCGACTGGATTCGTGATTTCCTGTCAGAAATGTCACAGTTCATAGTAATAGATGGAAAGTCATTGAGTAAAACAGAAGTAGTATCCGGCGTTCTCCAAGATAGTGTTATGGGCCCTTTATTGTTCCTGATCTATATTAATGACATAGGAGACAATCTGAGTAGGTGTCTTAGATTGTTTGCAGATTTTGTTGTCATTTACCATCTTGTAAACTCATCAGATGATCAAAACGACTTGCAAAATAATTTAGATAAGATATCTGTATGGTGCGAAAAGTGACAATTGACCCTGAATAAGGAAAAGTGTGAAGTTGTTCACAAGAATACTGAAAGAAATCAGCTAAATTTCGATTACGCGATAAGTCACACAAATCTGAAGGCTGTAAATTCAAATAAATACTTAGGGATTACAATTACAAATAACCTAAATTGGAGCGATCATATAGATAATGTTGTGGGTACAGCAAACCAAAGACTGTGATTCATTGGCAGAACACTTAGAAGGTGCAACAGGTCTACTAAAGAGACTGCTTACACCACGCTTGACTGTCCTGTTCTGGAGTATTGCTGTGCGGTGTGGGATCTGCATCAGGTGGGACTGACAGATGACATCAAAAAAGTACAAAGAAGGGCAGCTCATTTCATATTATCGCAAAATAGGAGAGACAGTGTCACAGACATGATACATGAATTGGAGTGGCAATCATTAAAACAAAGGCGTTTTTCATGATGATGGCTTCTTCTCATGAAATTTCAATCACCAGTTTTCTCCTCAGATTGCGAAAACATTCTGTTGGCACCCACCTACACAGGGAGAAATGATTATCACGATAAAATAAGAGAAATCAGGGCTCGCACAGAAAAATTTAAGTGCTCATTTTTCCCGCATGCCGTTTGAGAGTGGAACTATAGAGAGACAGCTTGAAGCTGGTTCACTGAACCCTCTGCCAGGCATTTTATTGTGAATAGCAGAGTAATCACGTAGATGTAGATGTTATTCATCATAGAATTCTCTCAGATTTCTAGTAATGATTGTCTGCGACACAACTAATTGCAGATTAACTGTTCTGCAGTCAACATGGATGTGAACATTTACTGAACAATGCAGAAATCATATCACCATTCTTTCCGCCACCTCTTCGTCATACAGCTTGTTTTAAGCTGCAGAAAGGGAGAATAAGTTTTCTGAAGTGCAGATTTCAGTACAACATAAGCATGACAGCAATATACATGCCTGTCATCAGTCCCCAACTTCCTCAAGAATGCCCCTACCCTTTCTGAACAACAGGATCTCAACAGTACATAATGTAGACAAAGAAGACACATAATGACTTGAAATTTCTTTATTCTTTCACACAGCAGATCTGTTGCAGTAATCACTGAAGAACAAAACCAACTGTACTTAATCTGAGAGCCCAAATGCTTCAGTCAAAACAGGAAACCTATTTTATGTGCTAGAAGAGAGAGAATAAGTGTAACATTTCAAGGTCAAAGAGATGTCCTCTCTAAGAAATGAAACCTTCTCAACTCTGTGGCATGGAACTCAACACCACATGCAGTGAAGTTGGTACAGCTGCAGATATAGTGTGACAAATTCAAGAGATAAGGATTGATTTGGTTTGGTCCCAGGTGGTTAGACATTGATTCTGTGTTCCAGTTTGAGGGTACTTTTGGAAATTGTCTACTTGGTGACAGGCCCTAGGCTACACTTTAAATAACCAAGCCAAACAAATGTAGTTTTTAAAATTGATTTTGTTTCATTTTTGTTATGCCAATCAACATAAAAAAACAGGAAGCATGAAAGTGATCAAATAAAACCATTTACCTGATATGGTATGTTTTTGTAAGGAAAGAAAGTGCTGTAAATGACTCAGATCTAATAAGTCTTTTTTCAGAGTTCACAGACCATTCCTCTACTTTGAGTAGTGTTAACATTAGTTATTTTTGTTGCTATTAACAGAATTTGACTTGTTTTATGTCTGTGATTTTTAATTTTTTTCATACCATATTATGGGACAATAAATAATTATTTTGTAAATATTTTCTAGCTTTATGTCATAGCTTACTTCTTAGTTTATTTCACAGTTCCTGGGCCATAACACCTTCTGAAGCTAACTGAACCGGTTACACAAAAAACAAAAATTTCAGAATTTTGCACCCTCTTGGAAAAATTTCTGCAAACACCCATGTGGCGGTGGAAGAAATTGAAAATGACATTGCAGAAGAATACGGTCTTGTTACTTGGAATATGGGAAGAAAGAGTCTGTGTTCTGCCAAAAATTTCATCTAGCAATAGCAAACACCTAGTTTGAGAAATTACTGTCACTGTAAGTATACTTCAGAAAGGCCTGGAGATACGGAAAAATTCCAGTTGGGTTACATCATTGCCAGACAAAGAATCTGAAATCAGATGTTAGATTGTAAGGTATACCCAGGAGTAGATACAGACTCGATGATAATTTAGAAATGATGAAGAGCAGAGTGAAGTTTAAATGAATTGCCCAGAAAAATCAGTGTGGAAAGAAGCAGAGTTTGGAAGTACTGATAAATAATTATGTGTGTGTGAATTTTTCTGATTCTGTAGGTACTGTGTCGTGAATGTCACTACAGGCAATTCAGTAGATCACAGAAATTGGACAGACAAACATAGGTACAAGCAAGGAAACTGCTTCAGTAATGGGATAAATACTTCAGTTGAGCAATGAAAAAAGAAAGTATGAAAATGCTCAGGGAAATTCAGAGATACAGCAATATAAGCAATTTAGAAATGAAATAAACAGAAAGTGCAGGAAAGCTAAAGAGCAATAGCTACAGAAAAAAATGTGAAGAAGTTGAAAAAGAAATAGTTGTCAGAGGGACACATTCAGCATACAGAAAAGTCAAAATAACCTTCAGTGAAATTAAGAGTAAAGATGTCAACATTAAGAGAACAGAGTAAATTCTGCTGTTAAACATAGAGCACAGACCAAATAGTTGGAAAGAATACATCAAAGGTCTCTACTAGGGTGACAAAATGCAGGCAGAAATGGTACAAGAAGGAAAAGAAGTTGATTTTGTGGAGACATTACTCATTACTGCAGAGTGTACCACACCACAATTGATAAGATGCACTCAAAACCCTCATAGTGAAGCAGCTGTATGGGTTGGTAGTATGAACTATACCTAGGTCCGCCAGGGATTGCAGCTGCCAACCCATGGACATCAGATGTGTGGATAATGATTGGTTAATGTCTTGTCAAATACTGAAGCACTGAGCTATTGCAGACAGTTCTCTTCAGAGCACCAAGTCATGTACAGTCTCCAGTTACCACAGAGTCTACAAGCTGCAGTGTTCATCCATCGTCTCCAAGACTTAGACCCTGTAGGTATCGTAAGTCAGCTCTGGACTCTATGTAGGCATCACTCAAAGCCACAGTGAAACGACTTTAATATTTCAGAGTTCTTGTAATAATTTCAAATGTCTAATTGTGCTAGACATTTCATGAAAAGAAACATCATTTAATGAATTATTTAGAAAGAAAGACTACCATTCACCTAAAAGCTAGCAAAGCAAAGCCTAGTACCTTTTGTGAGTGTATCTGTCGACAATGCAGTGCTTCTGCCTTTAGGTGAGTCATCTCCTTTATTCGCAAATAATTTGTTATTCTCAACCAGAACTTTCTGTACATAACAAAGTATCATTTAAGTTGAGTATTTCTTAGTATTTAATAAATATCATTTTATTACTAATTGTTGGGAATCTTTCTGGTTGAAAATAACTTACGCTGTCCTCCTGCATTCCCAAAAGATTGGGAAGACCTAGGGGATCCAGTATTAGAATCAGAGTTTGCCAGAACTGTGGATGACTAGCAATAAAAAAAAGAGGCAAAAGTTATAGATAACTTTTCTTTGGAATTTCTAAAATAACTGTGGGAAATGGCAACTAACCAACTTTTCCAAATGCGATCTATAATTCATACACATCCTTCTGGGTCTCAGAGCATCTGAAACATTCGTTTTTGCAATCTTCCACCTGCTTTAATTCCTTCTCTATAGGCTGTTTTTCTGTATTCGGTCCATGTGGTTCTTTTTTTCTTTTAACCTCATTTTCTAGTTACATTACTCAACAGTATATGTTTTGACTTTACAGATTCCTATCTACCTGTCTACTGCCTCAAGTGCTTCTATCTGGGCTTTCTTGAGGTCCTTGTTGGGGTCTGTGGTATATTCTTTAATACTCTGACGGATGTCATAATGTTGCATGTGAGCCTGATTTCTGGCAGTCTTTGAACATGCCCATAAAATTTAAACCTTTATTTTGTAATGTTTGCTGCCAGGTTTGACTATCTCTGCTGCTTTACAGGATTTCAGAGTGCATCTATCTTCTGTTTTTTTCTGGCCAAGAAGTGTGGAAATTAACTTTTCATTCCAGATGTCATGCATTCTCCTGAATGCTCTCTCGAGTCTCTGTAATTGAACTCTCTATGCTGCTTTGCGTAGCCTCTTTGGTTGTGTGATCTGACCAAGATACTTGGGACTGTGACCCTTTTGATTTGCCCATACTTTGTATTTAATTTCTAAATCTTAAGTTTAGTGCAGATGAATTCAATTTCTTTTTTCAAAATAGGATTATACACCAGATTTATCAGCAATATTTTGTGAACTTCTGTTTGTTTGCTGTGATTTCACTGTCTGTCACTGTCATTACATTGTCTGCAAAAACTAAGCAAGAGAACTTAAAGTCATTATTTGTTTCCCCTAGTGCACTAGTCAATCAGTGATTTTAGTTTTTTTCTCCCATTCCCCACAGTTAAAGAAACTGTCAGTACAATACTGGCACCTGATACATGAAGTGTCATGATGAAATCAGTTCATTTGAGAAATCTTTCAAGAAGATATACTGAGGTGGCATTTTATGCAGATGAAAAGCTTTATAATATCTTGAAGAACATAGAATCTATAAGGTGTTGTTGCTAGCTTACATTTTGTCGATTAATCAGAAAGATGAGGTAATGAGGGATTGTTGCTTTTTTTGCCAAAAATTTGACCACCAACATGAAAGGATATTCTGTGTTTAGGAGACTGGAAGATTTTCTGAAAGAAAATACACTCCTGGAAATTGAAATAAGAACACCGTGAATTCATTGTCCCAGGAAGGGGAAACTTTATTGACACAATCCTGGGGTCAGATACATCACATGATCACACTGACAGAACCACAGGCACATAGACACAAGCAACAGAGCATGCACAATGTCGGCACTAGTACAGTGTATATCCACCTTTCACAGCAATGCAGGCTGCTATTCTCCCATGGAGACGATCATAGAGATGCTGGATGTAGTCCTGTGGAACGGCTTGCCATGCCATTTCCACCTGGCGCCTCAGTTGGACCAGCGTTCATGCTGGACGTGCAGACCGCGTGAGACGACGCTTCATCCAGTCCCAAACATGCTCAATGGGGGCCAGATCCGGAGATCTTGCTGGCCAGGGTAGTTGACTTACACCTTCTAGAGCACGTTGGGTGGCACGGGATGCATGCGGATGTGCATTGTCCTGTTGGAACAGCAAGTTCCCTTGCCGGTCTAGGAATGGTAGAACGATGGGTTCGATGACGGTTTGGATGTACCGTGCACTATTCAGTGTCCCCTCGACGATCACCAGTGGTGTACGGCCAGTGTAGGAGATCGCTCCCCACACCATGATGCCGGGTGTTGGACCTGTGTGCCTCGGTCGTATGCAGTCCTGATTGTGGCGCTCACCTGCACGGCGCCAAACATGCATACGACCATCATTGGCACCAAGGCAGAAGCGACTCTCATCGCTGAAGACGACACGTCTCCATTCGTCTCTCCATTCACGCCTGTCGCGACACCACTGAAGGTGGGCTGCACGATGTTGGGGCGTGAGCGGAAGACGGCCTAACGTTGTGCGGGACCGTAGCCCAGCTTCATGGAGACGGTTGCGAATGGTCCTCGCCAATACCCCAGGAGCAACAGTGTCCCTAATTTGCTGGGAAGTGGCGGTGCGGTCCCCTACGACACTGCGTAGGATCCTACGGTCTTGGCGTGCATCTGTGCGTCGCTGCGGTCCGGTCCCAGGTCGACGGGCACGTGCACCTTCCGCCGACCACTGGCGACAACATCGATGTACTGTGGAGACCTCACGCCCCACGTGTTGAGCAATTCGGCGGTACGTCCACCCGGCCTCCCGCATGCCCACTATACGCCCCTTGCTCAAAGTCCGTCAACTGCACATACGGTTCACGTCCACGCTGTCGCGGCATGCTACCAGTGTTAAAGACTGCGATGGAGCTCCGTATGCCACAGCAAACTGGCTGACACTGACGGCGGCAGTGCACAAATGCTGCGCAGCTAGCGCCATTCGACGGCCAACACCGCGGTTCCTGGTGTGTCCGCTGTGCCGTGCGTGTGATCATTGCTTGTACAGCCCTCTCGCAGTGTCCGGAGCAAGTATGGTGGGTCTGACACACCGGTGTCAATGTGTTCTTTTTTCCATTTCCAGGAGTGTATATTCCCTCTGAAAATGCACGTGTATGTGCAACTGATGGACATACATCCATGACTAATTAATATTACGGATTTACAGCCCATTTAAATCCACTGTACCTGATGTTATGCTAATGTACGGTGTAATTCAGAGGGAGCAGTTTGTTGATAAAAAATTAAGTGAGATAAGGCATGAATCTCTGCACTATTTGATAATGCTGTTGGTACAATAGGATTAGTAGCAACATAGGCTAAAGAGCAGAAATAACTTGGGGCTGTAGGGGCAAATACCTTTCTTATCAGGATTGTGGCAGTCTGCCTATCAGGAAGTGAACATTATAACTGATGTCAGTAAGTCAATTCATTTTCCCACCTTCCAAAACTCGAACATGCAACAAATCTTAAATCCAATGCAGGTGGAAACACCAACTGAATGGGTCTAAAACAAATCCCCTGAGAATGCATGATGATTAATAGTTGTTTTGATTCTGATGGATATGTTGTCATCTATCTGCATAGGATTTCAAGTTAAAAATTGTGACTGCTCACAACTGATAAAATTTTCAGTACTCATGGAGATTCTAGCATTTTCATGGAATAACTATATGTCATTTTCTGTAAACTGATTTAAGTAAAACTGCTCAATGGTAAACTTCATCAAATTACCATTGCAAAAGGTAGCCACTTCGTTACACACCAGGCTGTGAGTCAGAAGAGCACAAATACAGTCACAAGATCCTCATCCAGTCTGGGAATACTATTTACACATGAAGTACCATAATATTCCCTGACTAATCTCTACCAGGTTCAGTTACAACCCAACAAAATAATCAGAGTAACCTTGGCCCGGTGCTTAAGTGTTTCACAAATACAACACATTACTTTTTTTTTTTTTTTTTCATTATTCAGGAATAGTGTTTGTTGGTCGGGATTGTAGCCCTATCATCGCTACTCATCCATCTTGTTATCAGGTACTGTTAGCTCCCCTGATACATATGGATGCAGTGAGGCCTATCCTAATTTGCATAAAAAAATTTCTCTACCTGCAGTCCACTGCCTCTCAGCAGCGAAGGTTATTAAAAACCTAATAACCTGATGATATACTCAAAGATTAAAATGAATATTGACAGTTGTACTCATCAAACTGTCACAGAATACCCAGTTTATTAACAACAGAACAACAAAAACCATTTGCAACAAGTGATTCAGTTCACTATAATATAGAAAATTAAAAGAAATCCTTAAGAAACTCACAAGAATAACAAATTTCAGTCATACAATGAAGGCCTTCATGACTGGATGTCTTATCTGCTGGTAAATATTCCTGGTTTTGTGGTTGTGATCCATTAAACTTTTCCACATCTCTGGATGAAATGTCAGGAATGGGAAGGTTTCATGGACCACACAAAAGCTGTAAGATTCACCAGCAGATAAGCAAATTTCAAGTCAGATAATTAGAAACAGTGCTAAAGGCTTGCCAATCAATGTAGAATAAAAATTAAAATCCAAAATGAAAGAACTCTATTCAGAGAATAACATGACAATACTAATAATACCAAAAACAAAATAATTATTATTTTACACTAAGCCAAACCAAAGAATTAAAATTTTCATCGACTAAATAAAATTTTGTAGTAGAAGATCAGTTCTCAAGGTACCAGACAAGCCAATTTAATTGTACTAGAATGTAGCAGTCAAATGCCCAGAATACTTTGTGATGCTCACAAGTCTTGCAAAATGATGCAATGAAGTGAGCATCAGAATTAACAACATAACCATCACTACTAATTTGGCCCCAAAAAAATTTGATCCTCCAGGTGAAAATACATCATTAAACAACATACATAAAAACTTGCTTCACCCAATATTGCTACAAGGACTGCAATAAATAATGTTAGCCATGAGATTCATAAGCAGGCATAACCAAACACATACAAAATCAGTTAAAGGCAGTGTAAGGACATGGTCAGCTTTGCACAAACCAGCTGCCCTAAAATTCTATGTATCACTAGTACTGTTCTATTTCCAGTAAGGCAAGGTAAGTCATGTAGCAGGCTGACTTAAGATCTACTTGCTCTTGCCCATGTGAAAAGCCATATGTGAGACTCATGCATGGCCCAAAGTGCTGCCCCAGTCTGTGGTATTCAAGAGTAACAATGAACAAACACTAAGACATCACCACATATCCCATGCTCCTAAGCCTTGGGACTGCCCACAAGTGTTTTCAGTCACACCCAACACTTGGCTCCTCAGTTGCCTTTCCAAGTCCAAGCTGTTCGACTGCTTCACTATACACTTTCACTGACAACACTCAGATAGCATTGGCTGACCTGTCGTCCATCCATATGGGGCAACAATCACACATTGGCAGCAGCCAATCCCTACTCACCTCCACAGACACATACTCAAAGACTGTGCAGCTCTGCTGCTGCCCCACACACTGTCAGACAGTAAGTCTGGCTGGCCCTTACAAACTTTACAGAAGCTCTCCTGCGAACCTTCGCAGGAGAGCTTCTGTAAAGTTTGGAAGGTAGGAGACGAGATACTGGCAGAAGTAAAGCTGTGAGTACCGGGTGTGAGTCGTGCTTCGGTAGCTCAGTTGGTAGAGCACTTGCCCGTGAAAGGCAAAGGTCCCGAGTTCGAGTCTTGGTCGGGCACACAGTTTTAATCTGCCAGGAAGTTTCATATCAGCGCACACTCAGCTGCAGAGTGAAAATCTCATTCTGGAAACATCCCCCAGGCTGTGGCTAAGCCATGTCTCCGCAATATCCTTTCTTTCAGGAGTGCTAGTTCTGCAAGGTTCGCAGGAGAGCTTCTGTAAAGTTTGGAAGGTAGGAGACGAGATACTGGCAGAAGTAAAGCTGTGAGTACCGGGTGTGAGTCGTGCTTCAATAGCTCAGTTGGTAGAGCACTTGCCTGCGAAAGGCAAAGGTCCCAAGTTCGAGTCTTGGTCGGACACACAGTTTTAATCTGCCAGGAAGTTTCATATCAGCGCACACTCCGCTGCAGAGTGAAAATCTCATTCTGGAAACAATATTGTTCTTTCTAATAACAGAAATTAGCTTACCAAACTAGATCAGCAAGAACCGTAAGTTAGAAGTTCCAGAGGTAATATTCATGACAAATATTATGATGTAGAAAATTTCAACTGAACAAGCATAGAACAATCATTTTTTAAAAACAAAAAAATATATGTTACATGCTGCCCATTTAGAGGTCTGTAAATGACTAATTATTTCTATTCAAGAATCCCTCTGTGGTATAGAAGGAGCTGTTAAGAAGAAACACCTTTAATCTGCATTTAAGACACTTCTTCTGTCTGTTATATACTATTTTATATCAATGGACAGATTTGTTTTGATTTCTAACGAGGAAGAATACAAGCCCCATTAATTAAATATAGTAGCATTCATCTTGACAGACAGGAGACAGAAGATACTGATATAATATTAGTTAACTGCAGGAACATCTATGGAAAGGTCTGCCACAAGTGTCTCTTATAAACAGTAACAATGCTCACATAGTACCAGGTAAAGAAAGCTGACTGAAGCCAGATATTAACAGCAACAAAATTCTAAATTCTGATTGGAATGTATATCACAAAGATAAGTTGAACACCAGTGGTGGTGGCATGTTTATAGCCATAAAAATACAATAATATCTAGTAAGACTCTTATAGATTCAGAAAGTAAAAGAACTTGGGTGAAGATAGGTGTTAAAGCAGATCAAACGTGTTCATGGAATGCTTTTATAGCCTCCTGCCTGTGGGGCACTAGTGGTGGAACATTTCAGGGGGAACTTGAGAGAATATTTTGCACAAATATCCTGGTTGTATTATTATAGTACTAGGTGGAGATCTCAACTTACCAACTATAGACTGAGAGACTCAAATGCTTAGAGTGGGTGGTAGGGACAGGGAATTATGTGAAATTGTTCTAAATGCAAACAATAGAAAGTCCAGGTTGGAATATCAGCAATTATGAAAAGGATAGATTGCTGCACGCCATAAAGATGACATGTTGAGTTGCAGACAAGCACAACAAAAAGACCGTTACACCTGAGCTTTTGGCCAAAGCCTTCTTCAGAAAAGTAAGGAAAATATACACATTCACACAAACAGGCACATGTCACATGCACATGACCACTATCTCCAACTACTCTGGCCAGACTGCAACTGTTGCATTGAACAAAAGCAGATGTCCACAGTGGGACAGGGTAGGGGGGGGGGGGGGCATAACAGGGCACAGTTGGAGGGAGAGAAGAATACTGTCTGGAAGAGAGTGCAGGGACTAGAAGGTGACATAACAAGGCTGCCAGACACAGTATTGGTAGGCTATGGAGGTTGGTGTGGGGGGTGGTGATCAGGAGCAGAGAGGGGAAAAGACTGTTGGATGCCTTGACAGAGAGCATTGCATAATGAGTGTGAAGGGACATGAGTTGGGAGGAGGTGATAGGACAGTAGGGGGTGAAACCATTGGGTGGCAGATGAGGACAGTAGGTTATTGCAGGTTGAGGCTGGGATAATTTCAGCAACAGAGAGTATGTTGCAAGGAGGATTCACATCTGCACAGTGCAGAAATGTTTGTGGTGGAGGGGAGGAACCAGATGGCCTGGGTTGTGAGGCAGCCATTGAAATCAAGCATTTCATGTTCAGCTACATATTGTTCCACAGGGTGGTCCATTTCGCTCTTCGCTACAGTTTGGCAATGGCCAATTGTCCTGTTGGACAGCTGGTTGGTTTTAAGCTGTGCAATGACTGGAGCAGAGCTTGTGTATGACATGGTTGCTTTCACAGGTGCCTGTGACAGGACTGGAATAGGGAGAGCTGGGTGGATGGATTGGGCAGGTCTCGCACATGTGACAAGGGGCTGGGGTTTGGGAGTGGCATAGGGATGGACTAGGATATTTTGGAGTTTGGGTGGGTGATAGAACACCATTTTATAAGGGTTGGGAAGGATCTTGGATAGGATGTCCCTTTGTTTGGGGCATGGTGATACATAATTAAAGCCCTGATGAAGGATGTGGTTCTGTTGTTCCAGTTTGGGTTAAGTACTGGGTGATGAAGGGGACAATCCTTTGTAGGTGGTCCTCCTCCCACCACCTCCAAGAAACCTTACAAAGGGGCATCTCCTTCATCACCCAGTACTACTCCAGACTGGAACAGCTTAACCATATTCTTCATCAAGGCTTTGATTACCTATCACTACACCCCAAAGAGAGAAATACCACTCAGTGCTACCCCAGACTGGAACAGCTGAACCACATACTTCATCAAGACTTTGATTTTCTTTCACCATGCACCAAAACGAGGGTCATCCTACCCAAGATCCTTCCCCACGCTGCTAAAGTGTGGTTCTATCACACACCTGAAACTCCAAAAAAATCCTAGTCCATCCATATACCACACCCAATGCCAGCCCCTTGCCACAGGAATCATATCACTGTGGAAAACCCAGGTGCAAGACCTGCCCAATCCATCCACCCAGCACTACCTATTTCATTCCTGTTATAGGCTTATCCCACCCCGTCAGAGGATGGGCCAACTGTGAAAGCAGCCACTTCATATACCAGCTCTGCTGCAATCATTTCATAGCTTTCTGTATTGGTATGACTACCAACCAGCTGTCTACCAGGATGAACGGCCACCACCAAACTGTGTCCAAGAGCAAAGTCAATAACCCTGTGGCAAAACATGCAACTGAACATTTGATTTCATTGGCTGCTTCACAACCCAGGCCATTTGGGTCCTTCCCTCCACCACCAGCTTTTCTGTACTGCACGAATGGGAGTGATCCTTATAAAACATTGCCACTCTCAAAATTTTCCTGGCCTCAACATACAGTAACGTATTACATCCACACCCTCCACCCAACAATTTCCATATGCTCGGCCATACCACATCTTCCCAGTTCACGTCTCTACAAACTCATTGTGCTCAGCTTTCTGCTAATGTACCAATCAGTCTTTTCCACTCTCTGTTCCTCCCCTTTTCTGCTTACCCCCCCCCCCCCCCTCACCCCCACCCCTCCCCCTACTGGTAAAATACCATCTACTAATTTGACAGAGAATCCTAAGACGTTTTGGAGGTCTTGTTCTTGTGTGAATCAGTAAAGGGACAAAACCATATGACCAGATGCTTTGTGATCTTAATGGCATTGAAACAGTATGACACAGAAATGCAAAAATATTAAATGTCTTTTTCTGAATCTGAGGAAGATTGCACTGTAGTTCCACCTCTAAATCATTGCATGAATGTCAAAATGATAGATATCAATAAATGCATAAAACTGTAGTCCTTTATCTCTTATGTCAGTCTTTTAGCAATTTGGAACATGTTTTATGCTCACATATAACAATATTTCTAGAGACCAAAAATCTTCTCTGTAGGAAGCAACATAGGTTTCAAAAACAACAATCATGTGAAAAACAGCTCATTTTGTTTGTCCACAGGACCTCAGAGGGCAGTAGATATTGGTACTCAGGTTGATGCCATGTTCCTTGACTTATTGAAGGCATTCAATACAGTTCCACATTACTACCTGATGAGAAAAACATGAGCATGCAGAATATCAGACCAACTATGTGACATGACCGAAGATTTTTAGCAAATAGAATGCAGTATTTCAGCCTCAGCAGACAGTAAATAATCTTCACATGTAAAAGTAACTTTGGGCATATCCCAAGGGAGCATTATAGGACCATTACTTCTGACAATGTACATACGACGACTGTTCAAAAAATTACAGAATATTCTAAATTCACGCCAATGATGTGTTGGAGTGAAATGGGGTTGGTATTCTTGCGCATGACTCTGTGTAATGAGGAAGTTTTATTATTATATGTCTGTTAGTTTTTGTTCAGTGCTATATTAAGTAGAATATTGTGCCTCACAGTTTGCAAATTTTGAGATGGCAGAATTAGAAATGCGTCTGCATTAAATTTTGCTTGAAACTCAATAAAACTTTCACAGAGACGTGCCAAATGATGCAGAAACTTACAGTGATGAATGCTTAAACCATAATTGGTATTACAAATGCTTCACACAATTTAAAAATGGCTGGATAGAAATTAAAGATGACCCTTATTCATTATGCCCTTTGACATCTATCGACAACGCTCATGTCAGGAATGTCAATGAAATTGTGCATGCCAATTGAAGACTGACTGTCTGAGGGATTGCAGAAGAATGTAACATTTCAGTTGTATAATGTCATGAAATTCTGACACAGCCTCTTGGAATGCACTGTGTTGCTGCCAAGTTCATCCCAAGGCTCATGAGTCAAGGCCAGAAAGACTTTCACCTCGCAATCTGTGAAGAGCTTTTGGATCATGCAAATGAGAACGAGATGTTCCTTAAGAGACTCATAACTGGTGATGAGACTTGGGTCTATGGTTATGATATTGAGACCAATGGGTTGGGAAAGGTTTTTTAAGACCAAAAAAAGCTCATCAGGTCAGGTCAAATGTCAGTCATGCCAATAGTTTTCTTTGACTTCGAAGGATTAGCCCATCTTGAATTCATGCCACTGGGACTAACTGTTAATCAATGGTACTGTCAGGATGTGTTGCAACATCTGTGAGAAAATGTGAGAAGGAAACAGCCTGAAATGTGGCAAGACAATCTGTGGCTCTTGAACCATGATAATGCAACCGCACATTCATCCCCTCTAGTGTGTGTCTATTGCCTCACCCTCCTTACTCTCCAGACCTGGTCTCTGTGGACTTTTTTTTATTTCCAAAGTTGAAAACCCCATTGAAAGGATGAAGATTTGCGACGATAGACAAGATAAAACAAAACTCACAGACGGTGCTTCATGCAAATCAGCAAGAGGTGTACCAAGGCTGCTTCTAGAAGTGCAAAATGCGTTGGGATCCGTGTATTAGTTGTGGAGGAGAGTATTTTGAAGGAGACCATGCACAGTAAGTAAAAGGTAAGCATAGTAAAATTTTGTGGACAAAGTTCTGAAGTTTATTGAAGTGACCTCGTATATGACCTAGTAGGTAACTGTGGCAATGATGAAATCGACACCAACATCAATATGCATTCATCTTTGGACTCTAAGCATTATCTTTGGCTGTTCCTCCATGTTCAAGTTAGTTCTTTGTGATCCTTGTATGTGTTAAAGTTAATAAGTGAACTATTGCTAAATGGGTGTGATTATTGGTGCAACCAACCCGGTAATCCTCCTCACTGGTGACCCCGAGTTGTAACGTCTTCCGTTTTTGCCGTTTTACTGTGTCCACGACCTCCACGTCGGTTATTTTCGTGTGTATTACATCGACACAGCATTCGAACAATCACTTTCAGCCCAGCGCCTAATGCCGGATTTTGTGATTGACATGCATCATGTTGCGGGTGACCCGCCAGTCCTGCAACACGATGCCTCTCACTTGATGATTCCGCCGATTTCGCTGGACGTTTTCAAGCCTGTAACAGTAAATGAGGTTAGGAGTGTGCATGAGTCCAGCTATCAAATGTCTTTGTTCCCGCCACATGTGCCCTCCCTCATAGACCGTGCAGTTACCTCTTACGGATCTCTGTGCAGTGCGGGACCAATGCCGATTTCTGCAAATGCTACGTTGGACAACCTACTACCACCAGGACAACGATTTGCCATGCCACAATCCATGCAGTACCACACAGATACCTGCCACGTGGCCAGAACTGCTTCGTTCACAGGTCTACCTCCTCAGAATCCGACCACGCCCTCATCTGCCTCGGTTCAGCATCAGCACATGCCTTCTTACTTCGATACCTCGGCCTGCAACAGGAACAATAACTTGTTATCTGTGCCTGACCTCCACCTCCTTCCCACTGCTACACTTCAGTGTTTTGTGCCACGACATTAACCTTATCCACACACCATTTTGAGTGGAGTGACTATGAACAGTGAACATTCACACATTCCGTCCCACATTCAACATCATTTCCCACACTGTGCTTCTGGACAGCCCACACCTCTGCAGCCTCCCTGGAACACAGGTGGCCCCAGCTCTGATCATATGTTGAGCTTTCCGTGGACTAACAAGCGTTCTCAAACTTTGAACTTTTTCTCGCCTGTCTCCCCTGTGCCGGCTCCAGTCGAGTTTCCGCTACCATTCTCAGCACATCTCAGTGCCTCATCTGCATCGGTCTTCTGCGACGCATCAATCCAAACACACCCGCAATGTGTTGAGCTTCTGCAACCGCAAGCGACACATTATGGTGTCTCACCCACGTCGGCCTTCGTGTTCAACCACAACGTGTCACCTACACGCTGCCACCCGAACAGCCATCGTTGCCACATCCCCTGGAGGCACACTCCCCTGGAATACTACAGCAACAACAGCTCGATTCAGGCAGTGCCCCAACTAACTCAACTCAACCTGTTCTTCCGAAAATTCTTCAATGCTTACCAACACTGCCGCCATTTAATCCCGACAGAGCAACAACCTGGTTCAAAATTGTGGCCGAAGTGTTCGACCATTACAAACTCGACGAGTCAACCAGGTTTCTGTGCCTTATCACCCACCTGCACGACCAGGACGACTTGATTGCTAACCTGGTCGATGCCCCAGACTCATCTTCCCAGTACACTCTAGCCAAAAAGACAGTTCTACATTGTCTTGCACGCTCAACTGAGGCAGCAATACGGCAAGTGCTCGAAGTCAAGCAACTAGGCAACGACAAACCTTCCCAGCTCTGGAGATGACTATGTGCTCTGGTCAGTGCCGATCTACTCTCTGACCCAGCTCTCCTCACCGTCTGGTCAGATAAACTATCTCTTCACATCCGCTTTGCTCTGGCTCAAAGGTCTCCTGAACCTGTTGAGCAAAGAATGACAATTGCTGACAAGCTACACGATGCATCACTGCTCTATTTCGCCAGCCACTGCCTACCTGACAAGTCTCAGGTTCAGGCTCATCACCCTAAGTCCAGACGTGGCTGGGGCTGCACTGTACCGACCATTCTGGTCGCTCTGGGAAGCAGTAAACAAGCAACTGGGATGTCACTGGCACCGCCCGTGGTCACGCCCCCTCCTGCAATTGAACCCGCTGCAGCCGCCAAACCTCGGCCACCGCCACTGGCAATGAACCTTCCACAAGATATGTAACCGCACTACCCACACTGTTACTTCCACACACAGTTTGGTGAGGCAACACGGAACTGCAGACCACCCTGCTACTTCCCAAAGCCCCTCACAGGTAGGTCCGGGTGCCACCTCCTGTGCACAACATGAAAGGCACCCCGCAGTGCTCCATTCTGTCCAGAAACGACCCGATAATTGTGGACGACTTTACATTAAAGACATTTCGTCAGGATACCTTTTCCTAGTGGACACAAACGCTGATGTTTCGCTGCTGCCTACATCCTTAGCATCGTCGAACATTCGCCCTCATCATACTTCACTGCAAGCCGTGAATTCAACTAAACTACAATGCTCGGGTTCAACTTCCCATGTCGTCTCCCGATAATTGTGGACGACTTTACATTAAAGACATTTCGTCAGGATACCTTTTCCTAGTGGACACAAACGCTGATGTTTCGCTGCTGCCTACATCCTTAGCATCGTCGAACATTCGTCCTCATCATACTTCACTGCAAGCCGTGAATTCAACTAAACTACAATGCTCGGGTTCAACTTCCCATGTCGTCTCACTCTCCGCAAACTGCAAACTCGAGTGGACTTTTTTAGTGTGTGAAATTGATGAACCTATACTAGGCATTGAGTTCTTGCGACACCACAAACTTTCACCAGACCTAGTGCGAAACCCCGTGTTTCATCATCTGTCCAAGACTCACCTCCACTGTGCTCCGTCGAGCAACCCCCCCGTGACACACCGGTCCGGGCTCATCTCATCCGTGCATGCTCGTCTCTGTTGACGACGTTACAAGAAACCACACATAAGTGCCTTGTCGAGCTTGAACACGTCACTCGCCTATGCAAGGAAAACTTCGAGCTCTTCCTCCGGCTCCATGGAACACAGCTCCAGCTCTCTGATGCAGCAAAGGAATTACAGACACTACAGCAAGGACAAAGCAAGGTCAGTAAGTGTGCCGAATCTGCTTGCAATCCCAGCAATCGAGCCTCTGTGTGTTTACCTCCCGCTACCCCTCACAACTGTGCTGTCAAGACTGCTATAACGTGTACTGACAGTTCCGCCGGGCCACACCCTCCTAACATGGCAGCGTTTGACACTCGGCCGGACACAAGTGCGCATGCGCGACGAGCATCACGTCTTCCTGAACTGACGGCTCCTACCCCGCCCCTCGCGGACAGCACCTCAAACTATGCAACTTCGGCTCTTGTGCGCTGCCTTGTGACCGCCCCTGAAAACACAAACAGTGCACTCGTGCCAAGCGTTTCGCCCACGACGGTGCTGCCACAGGCCGCACCCTCAGACAATGGACTCACTAATGGCTCACGAGCTCTACCAAGCTCACCCAACCACGATTCCACTGCTTCGGGCCGGCGGCCATCTTGTCACGTTGACTCCTGGGACTCTTCGCCACCTAGGCTCCCAACAGATCTGCCGAGGGGCTCCGAACACCACAACCACGCCTCGCCTGCCCCGCCCACCACATATTGTAAACAAACCGCCTCCCGTGCCGCCGGAAACATTTCCGTCGTCACCAACGGCATGGTTCACAAGCTTCGCCTCACGCCAGGTCCCCCAATCTCCAGTAAACCACGTCAACTTTGTCCTGAGCGCCTCTCCGACCTTAAAAATCAGATTTCTGAACTACTAAGCTCTGGCGTCATTGAACCCTCTGCCAGTAGCTGGTCTACACCCATACATATGACACCCAAGAAAGACGGGTCCTGGCACATGTGCAGAGACTACCATCGACTAAACACACAAACAATTATGGACACCTACCCCATACCCAACATTGCCAACTTTACCAGTTCCCTCGCAGGTGCAACCACGTTCTGTCATTGATTGCAAATGGGCCTACCACCAGATCCCCATGGCACCTGAAGACATTGAGAATACAGCAACCACCACCCCGATCGGGTTATTTCAATTTCGATTCATGCCCTTCGGTCTGAAAAACGCAACCCAGACCTGGAAACGCTTCATCAACGAAGTGCTATTCGACCTAAAATTCTGCTTTGCATATCTTGATGAAATTCTTGTGTTCAGCTCCTCCGTTGAGGACAACATTCGTCATGTGCAAACTGTTATGAACACTCTCATGGCAGCAGGCTTCGAGACCAACCAGGACAAATTGCAGCTACATCAACCCGCTGTCACTTTTCTTGGTTTTTGGGTCTCTGCCGACGGCATTTCACCGCTCCCTGAGAAAGTACAAACAATACTAAACCTACCCATACCTTCATCATTCAAAGAACTCCGGCGCTTTCTGGGGACGGTTAATTTTTATTGCCGACATCTACCTCGGGCTGCGGAGATTCAGGCTCCACTGACGGACGCCTTGGTAGGCACCAACACTTCTGGATCTCGGGCTGTTCCATGGACCCCTGCTATGACTGACTCTTTCACTGCCCTCAAAAACTTTCTTGCCGAGGCCTGCACCATCATGCATCCTCATCCCAATGCGCAGCTTTTCATGACCACAGACGTGAGCGATACTGCCATCGGCACTGTCCTTAGCCAGACAATCAATGGCCAAACTTCACCTCTGCAGTTCTTCTCACGCAAGCTCACCAATGCACAACGAAAATATTCTGTGTTTGACAGGGAGTTGCTCATGGTCTACGAAACGATTAAGCATTTTAAGACTGATGTTGAGGGACGTCCTTTCTATGTTTTAACGGACCACAAACCCCTGGCTGCGGCTGTTACAAACCCGCCAGCTGACCCACCTCCTTGCCGCTTCAGATACATGGACTTCATATCTCAGTTCACCACCAATGTCAGCCACATAAAGGGTGCTGACAATATAGTTGCTGATCCCAATGCGCAGCTTTTCATGACCACAGACGTGAGCGATACTGTCATCGGCGCTGTCCTTAGCCAGACAATCAATGGCCAAACTTCGCCTCTGCAGTTCTTCTCACGCAAGCTCACCAATGCACAACGAAAATATTCCGCGTTTGACAGGGAGTTGTTCGTGGTCTACGAAACGATTAAGCATTTTAAGACTGATGTTGAGGGATGCCCTTTCTATGTTTTAATGGACCACAAACCCCTGACTGCGGCCATTACAAACCCGCCAGCTGACCCATCTCCTCGCCGCTTCAGATACATGGACTTCATATCTCAGTTCACCACCAATGTCAGCCACATAAAGGGTGCTGACAATATAGTTGCTGATTTCCTTTTACGAGTCAACGCTGTCAATTCGCTGTTAGACCTCTCTGAACTGCCTAACCTCCAACCCACCGACGAGGAAACACAAAACCTGATTTCAGACTCTACTTCTTCACTACACTTCGTCTGCACCACCTTCCCTGGCATTTCTGGTGAGATCTGGTGCGACGACAGTACGGGCATGTTACACCCCCTCATCCCAACCTCACTCCATCGAGCTGTCTTCAACGCATTGCATAATTTAGCCCACCCCGGTGTTCGTGCATCTGCCTGCCTCGTAGCAGAGTGCTTTGTGTGGAGAAATGTCAACAAGGACTGCAGGCATTTGGCACGCTCCTGCTTCGCGTGCCAACACTGCAAAGTACACAAGCACACTTCACCCCCCTTGGAGTGTTTTCGATCCCTCCTGAGCGTTTCCAGCATATTCATATTGACACTGTCGGCCCTCTCTCCCCCTGTAACAGCTTTCGTTATCTTCTCTCGTCTATCAACCGAACAACTCGCTGGGTCGAGGCTGTCCCCCTCCCCAATATTACGGCAGAAACTGTTGCTTGAGCTTTCGTCAATTCATTGGTATCGCATTTTTTCAGATGTCCAGCTATCATCATGACTGATTAGGGCAGACAATTTGAGTCGGCCCTGCTCAACGGGTATAGTAACATTTGCGGCATCCGGCGCATCCGTACCACAGCATATCACCCGCAAAGTAACGGGCTAGTTGAGCGCTGGCACCGCACTTTCAAGGCGGCTCTTCAATGCAACGACTCTCTATGGATGGAGGCCCTTCCTCTTGTGCTACTTGGCATTCGTGCGTTCTATAAGGAAGACCTCAAAGGCACAATAGCCGAGTTTGTATACGGCCAGAACATTGTTCTCCCTGGCGAACTTGTGAGCCCTTCTGCTTCTCTCCCTCAGTCTGACTTACCTTCCTTCGTGGACTGCGTCAGATGCCACTTCATCAACCTCCACATCCCTCCACCTGCCAGCCATTCCGCCCTAAGGTTCACGTCCCAAAATCTCTGGACAATTGCGATTACGTCATGCTCTGAGATGACACTGTCCGTGCTCCCCTCCAACCTCCATATACCGGTCTGTACCGAGTTCTCTGGCACTCAGCCAACATCTATGACATCCAGATGAAAGATTCAGCTGTTACAGTCTCTCTCAACAGACTTAAGCCTGCTCACGTTGAGCCTTCTTCTACTCCCTGTTCAGGCCACAACCACGCCCCTCACTGCCGTGGCTCACGACGCTCCGACCACTCCCTCCACATCAGACTTACACACTCGATCATGTGACTTCCAGCTCCAATCATCGAGCTCTCCTCCGACCTCGCCCTCTACACCGGTCTCACGCACTCCGTTGAGTGACCACATGCTCCCCACGTCGAGCTTACCTACGATCATGCCCTCGCCGCCGGGCCCTTCGCCGGTCCCTTTGACCTCTCCACCATCGCCTGCCTCACCCCGTCGAGGTTTCTCACACACCCCCATCTTGAATGTGCCCTTGCTCAAGGTGTTTGTGCCTGCCCCCTTGGACATAATCCTTGACATCTCAATAATACTGCATGATTATACATTGTTCGTCGTGTGTTTCTCTTCATCCACTGCTCATGACACAACCTCCGCCATTCCCTGCCACCTGGTGAAATGTGTTCCCCTCCTGCCCGACGTCGACCTGGACATGCTTTATGTGTTCGCCATGCCCACCGGAGACATCGTTGTCGTTGCTCCTTTCCACCTGCAAACCGCTGGCCTACCAGTCGCCGCACAACCAGCACGCCCAGTACAATGCCCAGCTTGCTTCAACAACTTCCAGGTTTGGTGGCCGAACCTTCCTTCACGACATCCACCCACACAGCTCCCCGACGATGCTTTCAAGCTGACTGTGGTCCGGCTCCCGCGGACCACCCCTGCTGATGCCATAATCACCCCCCATCCGGCTTCTCAAGAGTACTCCGTACTGCGGGGGAGGGGGGGGGCGATACCAACATCAATATGCGTTTACCTTTGGACACTAAGCATTATCTTTGGTTGTTCCGCCATGTTCAAGTTAGTTCTTTGTGATCCTTGTACGTGTTAAGGTTAATAAATGAACTATTGCTAATTGGGTGTGATTATTGGTGCAACCAACCCGGTAATCCTCCTCATAACGTTGGAAGTTCCATGGATTTTTTTGCAGATGTGTACAGAGAAGTCACAATGCTAGAAAATTCTAGCAAAATGCAGACAGACCTGCAGGGGATTGACACTTGGAGAAAGGATCAGCAGTTGACCCTCATCACAAACAAATATAATATATTGCACAAAAATAGGTGGAAAGACCCATTATCATAAGACTATGAATGCAGAATAGTCACTGGTAGCAGTCAATTTCATATAATATCATGGAATATGCATACAGAGTGATTTAAAGGTGAACCACCACATCAAACAAATTGCAAATAAGATAGATGTCAGACTGAGATTCACAGGAGGAATCCTCAGGAAGTGTAGTCCATCCACAAAGGAGGTAGCTTACAAAACTCTTGCTCAATCAGTACTTGAATATTGCTCATCAGTCTGGGATCCATTACAGATAGGAATGGTAGTGGAAACAGAGAGGATCCAAAAAAGAGCAGTGTATTTCATTACAGGTTTTTTTAATAAGTGCCAAAGCATCAAGGAAAGTTCAGCCAACACCTGTGGTAGACAAGAGAGCTATTGCTTTGAATCATGCTGTGGTTTACTGCTAAAATTTTAAGGCGTACGTTCCTAGAAGAGTCAACCACGATATTGCTTCCTCTGATGTACATTTCATGAAAAGACCATGAAGGTAAAAGTAGAGAGATTTGAACCCACACAGAGGCTTTTCTGGCTATTGTTCTTCCTGTGAATCATTTGAGACTAGAACAGGAAAAGTGTAAAGTGACAGTGGTACACAAAGTACCCTCCACTGTACATTATAAGGTGGCTTGTGAAATTGTAGATAGACAGTCAAAGAGTTTTATTTCTGCTTATTTCACCTCTTTCTATGTCAAAGTTAGATTTATTAAAGGCTAATGCAGATAGTTTTCCTTCTCATGTTGTACTTATGAATATCACTATTGCTCTGAAATTCAGAGGAAGTTTTGACAGCAAATTTCGTAAGTAAGTAAATATACTGTAAGATTGGTGTTAATATTCCCAGTTGCTTTAAGAGTTACTTGCAATATACATATGTGTAAACTCCAGACACAATTCTAATTACTTTTTTTTCAATGATTACTGTCTGCCTAAGTCGGTATTTATCCCAGAATATTACCCTGTAAGACCATCCACAAAGAAAATATGCAAAATATGTTAATGTACTGACTTATATGTCCCCAAAATTAGCAATTATTGTATGTCAAAAGTAGGCTTCAACATTTTAGTAGCTCTGCTATATGTCTTTTCCAGTTTTAAGTTTTCATCAGGTGGTACATGCCTAAGAACTTAAAACTTTCTTCCATGTTTATTATTTCTTGTTGGCAATACTAAGTTAATAGGATGTGTGATATTTTTGACAGCACAAAACCTAGATTTCATGTTTGCCATATACGTTTTATTCTTGATGTAAAGCATAAATGCATTACTTCTAACTTGCAGTAAACTATCGCCAGTGTATGCACTGAGACATGTAGCAAAGTTTGTTGTTAATTTACCCAGCAGAAGCACTTCTTTGAAAGTAACAATGTAGTTATGAAAACAGAAGCTCAACATTCATAAAGAATTCTATCAATTTCTGGCTTTTTATTTCCAAAGCTGACTTAAAGGTTCATGAAAATACTGGAGAAGTGATAACCTCTATCAAAATATGATTAATGTAACTTATTAGAATTCATGGAGATACCACAAACTCAAAAAGTAAGTGTAGAGACTGCACTTTTTGTGGCTGTTTTATCTGTTGGTTAAAAGTAAAACTAGAACATGCTTGCAAAGTCATATACATGTTTGACCAATCCTAGGCCATTTCTTGTCTTAGTGGAATTCTTGTCATTTCAAAATGAGTGAATACATCCAGAGGAGAAATGTGAAAGTTGGAAGGGTTTACTAGGTCAGCAGAAGTTTACTGCAGAGCTGCTTAATGAGCTCCTATGAAAGATGATTACAAGAAAAATATTGTGCTTAGTAATAAAAAGAAGTTTTAAATTTTACAATTTTAGAATTGTAGAAATATATCAGCCCTTATTTTAGAATGATTACTCAAATGTAGAAATGATAAATTTTGAGAAACAAGGGAGTATATAAAGGAGAATAGTAAGAACAGCAACAGTTGGCATTAACACCAGAAATACTGCTACACTGTGACTTTGGAGTTAAAGTTTAAATGCAAATGTAGAAACAGAAGAACTGTTACAACTGTCTCAAAGCCACGGTATCTCTTTAGAGCAGCAACTCATAGCTGCATGCTGTAGAAAAGCAGAAGCCATTGACCTTTCCTTTGGTATCCAGTGTTTGTGAACTTCACAACAAACTTAAAAATCACAAATCAAACAATGTAAAATCCAGGACAGAATGCAACCATATTATGTATTATGAAAAGGAAAGTTAGTAATCAGCATAGAGCAGAGATGTTGAGTTGCAGATAGGCTCAACAAAAAGCTTGCATTTGCATGTATATGTACGTGTGTGTGTGTGTGTGTGTGTGTGTGTGTGTGTGTGTGTGAGAGAGAGAGAGAGAGAGAGAGAGAGAGAGAGAGAGAGATCTATTTTCAACAAAGGCTTTGATGGCTGAATGGTTATATTGTGAGAGTCTTTTTGTTGAGCCTATCTGTGACTCAGCATCTCCACCATATGGTGAGAGGCAACTTCCCTTTTCATAATATTGTTAAACATCACAAAGCCATTTATATTGATCATTTGGAAAAAAAAATTGCATGGCATTTCAGAAACAAAATGAAAATACAAGAACTCACAACTTTATTTTGATTGTGCATTCACTTCTACAGTTGATAGCAGAAGCACATTATCAAAAACACCTTTTCACAATGCCCATAACACAAAAAACATTGATTACACAGGTCACGTTTGTTCAGAATAATTTCCATACACAGTGACACACAACATTCATCACCAACCAATGCAATATAGGGAGAAAGAAAGATAGAATGAACAAAAGAAATGAAAGAAAGAAGAAGGAATGAACAAAAATAATTAAAAAATTAAAAATTACTGACAATGTGATATGTACTTACAGGAACATGATTAAAATGAAATTACATCACAACACAAGCCATTCAGATTAACTAATGGATGGTCATATTTTGTCTTGTGTGAAAAACAATATAAAAACTGTGGTGTATGAAAGTTCTCTTATTTTACTGCCTTTTTATGAGTTAAAACATTGATTACACAGGTCACGTTTGTTGAGAATAATTTCCATACACAGTGACACACAACATTCATCAACAACCAATGCAATATAGGGAGAAAGAAAGATAGAATGAACAAAAGAAATGAAAGAAAGAATGAACAAAAATAATTAAAAAATTAAAAATTACTGACAATGTGATATGTACTTACAGGAACACGATTAAAATGAAATTACATCACAACACAAGCCATTCAGTTTAACTAATGTATGGTCATATTTTGTCTTGTGTGAAACACAATATAAAAACTGTGGTGTATGGAAGTTCTCTTATTTTACTGCCTTTTTATGAGTTGAGGAAATGTGTTTCTCTGATGAAAATTGATTAATAATGTATTCTTGAAGAGGCCAAATGTATTAAACATCAAGCAAACTGATGAGATTAACCCACTGATCTAATTGTTTGTGACAGCCTTAGTTTTAATAGAAGGATATTTAGACTAGCAGAAGAGCTATATTGTTATAAAAAATTTCAGCATATGCCTAGAGTCTGCTGTCACAAATCTTCATATTAACAATAAGGCAGACATTGGAGTGTGCAAGACAGTCACTCTCACAGTTATTTTTAAATTGTGCAGCTGACTTATGAAATATTTTATAAATAGGAAAACTGAACACGTAGTTATGAAAGGAAGGTTACAAACTACTTGAAGGTACATGGGAAAGCTGTATTCACTGTGAAAATGTGTACATGTACTCAAAGCAGCAACAGGAGCATAATGACTGAAGTAGCTGAGGCTGTCAGATGTAGTCTTGTATGGTGTTGCTGATATTGGTATTTCAGCATAGCACTCACTCATCTTCAGGCAACAATTCCAGCTGCTGGAAGATCTATCATGGTATACCCTGCTAGTTCATGTCCTTTAATGATAGTAGATGATAAAGACACATACATTGTACCTAAATGACCAAGAAACCAAATTAATATCCACAAGGAATGTAGAAAATAATATACAGTACTTGAATCACTATAGAAAAGAAAAAAAAAATTGTGATTCAACCAAACAAGTTCTGACAGTCAAACTCTGTCTTTCAACAAATCAAATGTGAATTAAGGACAATATGTGTTATTGCTGAGAAAACAGAGAACCAGGTCAACTCTGATGGTCTCATTTCATTCTTGCAGTTCTGTCCCTACCTTGTTGTCCTTTCTGACTGACAGGTTCTGTGTTCTGGAATTCTTTTGCTGTTCCTTCATTTTTCTTCTGCCATAGTCAACTTGTAGAATTTCAAAATTGACCTTTCATGTAAAATAACTGAAAGCTAAAGCTCTTGCTTTTAATTGCCATATACAATAGTCATAAGTATAGGGCAATTAAAATATATAACAAATTGTCTAAGAACATGCCAATCAAGCCTGATAAATTATTTAAAGAAAATGTACATAACTTCTTGTTAACTAATCCATTCTATTCATTAGAAGAATTTTTAGAAATGCCCAACATCAACTCTCTCTCTCTCTCTCTCTGTGTGTGTGTGTGTGTGTGTGTGTGTGTGTGTGTGTGTGTGTGTGCGTGGGTGGGTGGGTGGGTGGGTGGTAACTGAAAAGTGCTGTTTTACCTGTCCAAAACAGTCTTCAATTATAGCACATTCTTTGTGATATACACTCCTGGAAATGGAAAAAAGAACACCGGTGTGTCAGACCCACCATACTTGCTCCGGACACTGCGAGAGGGCTGTACAAGCAATGATCACACGCACGGCACAGCGGACTCACCAGGAAACGCGGTGTTGGCCGTCGAATGGCGCTAGCTGCGCAGCATTTGTGCACCGCCGCCGTCAGTGTCAGCCAGTTTGCCGTGGCATACGGAGCTCCATCGCAGTCTTTAACACTGGTAGCATGCCGCGACAGCGTGGACGTGAACCGTACGTGCAGTTGACGGACTTTGAGCGAGGGCGTATAGTGGGCATGCGGGAGGCCGGGTGGACGTACCGCCGAATTGCTCAACACGTGGGGCATGAGGTCTCCACAGTACATCGATGTTGTCGCCAGTGGTCGGCGGAAGGTGCACGTGCCGGTCGACCTGGGACCGGACCGCAGCGACGCACGGATGCACACCAAGACCGTAGGATCCTACGCAGTGCCGTAGGGGACCGCACCGCCACTTCCCAGCAAATTAGGGACACTGTTGCTCCTGGGGTATCGGCGAGGACCATTCGCAACCGTCTCCATGAAGCTGGGCTACGGTCCCGCACACCGTTAGGCCGTCTTCCGCTCACACCCCAACATCGTGCAGCCCGCCTCCAGTGGTGTCGCGACAGGCGTCAATGGAGGGACGAATGGAGACGTGTCGTCTTCAGCGACGAGAGTCGCTTCTGCCTTGGTGCCAATGAT
Organism: Schistocerca piceifrons; assembly: GCF_021461385.2. Classification (NCBI taxonomy): domain Eukaryota; kingdom Metazoa; phylum Arthropoda; class Insecta; order Orthoptera; family Acrididae; genus Schistocerca; species Schistocerca piceifrons. The sequence goes on along the minus strand of NC_060138.1, from coordinate 1,018,043,138 downwards.
GGTCGTATGCGTGTTTGGCTCCGTGCAGGTGAGCGCCACAATCAGGACTGCATACGACCGAGGCACACAGGGCCAACACCCGGCATCATGGTGTGGGGAGCGATCTCCTACACTGGCCGTACACCACTGGTGATCATCGAGGGGACACTGAATAGTGCACGGTACATCCAAACCGTCATCGAACCCATCGTTCTACCATTCCTAGACCGGCAAGGGAACTTGCTGTTCCAACAGGACAATGCACGTCCGCATGTATCCCGTGCCACCCAACGTGCTCTAGAAGGTGTAAGTCAACTACCCTGGCCAGCAAGATCTCCGGATCTTTTCCCCATTGAGCATGTTTGGGACTGGATGAAGCGTCGTCTCACGCGGTCTGCACGTCCAGCACGAACGCTGGTCCAACTGAGGCGCCAGGTGGAAATGGCATGGCAAGCCGTTCCACAGGACTACATCCAGCATCTCTACGATCGTCTCCATGGGAGAATAGCAGCCTGCATTGCTGCGAAAGGTGGATATACACTGTACTAGTGCCGACATTGTGCATGCTCTGTTGCTTGTGTCTATGTGCCTGTGGTTCTGTCAGTGTGATCATGTGATGTATCTGACCCCAGGAATGTGTCAATAAAGTTTCCCCTTCCTGGGACGATGAATTCACGGTGTTCTTATTTCAATTTCCAGGAGTGTATTTGTGGTACAACATTTGGGCCACAGCTGTAGCTCTTTAACACTGAAAATCAGTCTCTTTGTTAGATATTCATCTTCTGTTACACACTTTCAGTTGCAGCTCTTTATTGTATTGTTTCAACAACAAAGTAATCACTAAGCTATTTTACATGTTATTTTGTCAAGAAAACACCATTACCAATTCTGTCATGACATTCCTCACTTGCCTGTGGTGAGACGCCACATGAGGTGGCTTAAGGAACTCCAAGCTGTGTCTCACCTTCATTAGTCACCATTAGGTTATATTAAAACCAATTATAACTCACATTTAAATTGCTGGAGGGGATGAACTGTTGCTTAAGTTGGAGCTCACATGACACTTGAGACAGACATATTTATTGGTATGAACTGAGCAGTGGCTAAGAAAAAGCAAGTTTCAAGCTGTAGCTCACTTTTTATTGATACTATCCATTAACAGGAAACAGTGGTCTTTGTAGGCTATTTCTGGAAAGTGTATTAAGTATGAGTAGTGTTAATTTAGTGACACTGGCAATTTTAAGAGTTACTTGCAGAACAATTTATATTACACATATTAGCTACTTTGGAAACACCATCTGTTCCTCCTCTTACATTGTACATACTTTTTATCTACTAACTGCAAATAAAACATTTATATAACTTCATGCAGACCTAATAAATTACTCTTGTCTTGGTCACCAATATTTCTTTTTAGTTTTTACTCTTTACACACATTTTATTCTCAGCATCATCAGATGCACGGTACAAAATACAGTCTGAGAAAAGTCGGAAAACAGTTTTCTGCACCATGATGCAGTATACAAGCTGTAACAAATGATTAGGTGGAGAACACTTATATGTACACAATGCAATGAGTTGAGTTACATACATGAATAAATACATAGTATCTAGTCCATTATAAATATTCTTACTTAATGTCAGTGGCCAAACTGATTCACGCCATATTGTAACAAAGTAGACGTCTTTTGCAACACAATGGCATTGGAGAAATCATCTCCAACACATCAAAAAATATCTGTGACATGCGAATGCTTAGTTACAAAACTGGTACACACTTAAAAACTTTTAGATGCAACATACCAATTTTTTGCATGTTTATCTCCATACAACCATGAGAGATATACACAGCACACATTTGTTAGTTTTTATTCTTAGTTTCACTATTGTCACTGGTAAACGTAAATTATCATGTAGCCACAGGGTGACTATTTTGCTTCATACCAGAAGAGATAAATTTTCATAGTGTTCTATGTAACTGACATTTTGTGTAACTGTTGGTTATCATAGAAACTCAATATATCAACAATATTAGGGAAAGGGTAGACTGCTGCTCACCCCGAAGAGGACACAATGAGATGCAGACAGTCATGATGAAAAGACTGTTACTCATTTAGCTTTCAACTAAAGCCTTCTTCAGAAAAGAAAGCATAGACACACGTGCATTCATACAAGCAAGCTCACTTCACACATGCGCCAGCCATCTCCAGCAACTTGTACCAGAAATCCAAGCTGTCCGAGATAGTGGTTGTGTGTGTGTGTGTGTGTGTGTGTGTGTGTGTGTGTGTGTGTGTGTGTGTGTGTGTGTGAAGAAAGTTTAGCTGGAAGCTAAACAAGTAACCATCATTTCGTTATGCCTGTCTGCAACTCAACATGTCATCTTTACAGCAAGTAGCAGTCTATCCTTTCCTTAAAATTGTTGTTGGCTACTGTGGTTTAATTCTAGTGTACATATTCTTTATACGTGATTCTTCATTTTAGTTATGTTAAAACACAACAGCTACAGCTATCACTAAGCTACCAACAACATATTTGTTACTAACTCATCAGTATATAATTTGTAAAAATTGTTTTGTCATAGTTTGTACATTTTTAATACTTGAAATTGAATATGGGATACATTTTCATTGCATTTCATTTAAAGAAATGGTGTCCCAATATAGCGATACAGCCTTCCCCAAAATTCATATGAAATGTCTGATACCACTTTTTAATATTCATTCGGATAGTTATCGGACAATTCAGGGCATCCTAAGGCCTTGTATGTGTGTTTTTATGTATGTGTGTTTACTTTTTAATATGCCAAGGTATCTGTGCCAGTTTGGTCATTTTTGCTAAGTAAGAATTTTTACAATTGACTAATTGTGTGCCCATTAAGGTACATAACTCATTAAGGTACGTAACTCATTAAGGTACGTAACTCATTAAGGTACGTAACTCATCTCAAAAACTTGACATTCATTGCGAAGTGTATGGAATGTTCTAGAGGAACATATATTGTCATCATTATCAAGAGATTGTTGTCATTAACAAAATTACATACAAATGCTGGATTGAATGTATAATAAAGAAATTGAAGGGATAAATATTTGGCAGAAAATATTAAAATGCTGTGGAAGTGTTGGCATAGGTGGCCGGTGCCTCTAATTACCATAATTACAATCAAGTAACGAGTTAACACAAAGAACCTCATTATCTCGAGAAAGGGTTTGAAAGTTATTAGCAAGCGATGTATTTTCATTTGTTATTTATTTTTATGTCTTCCTCTGCAATTAATAGTCCTTGTAATTACATTTCTAATTAACTCTCCAACTGTTTACATCTCACAGTTTTGCAGTTTCAGAATTTGAGGCTTTATTTGTAACTTTCTCATATGCAGTCAGATAAAGCACAAGATTTGTAATACCATTACATATTAATAACAAAATCCAAACTGTAATTAATTACAAAACTAAAATAATATAGGAGACATTATTGTAATTAAAGTTCAGAATGATTTTCTTATGGAAAACTAAAGATATTACTAGGAAAGATTGTTATTCATATATTGTATTTTATATCTTATTCGGATGTAACATCAGTTTCTTTACATTTTGTAAATTTTAATTGTAACATTGAAATTATACAAAACTAATAATGGTATATTTTGTGAGCAATTGTTAAAATTCTATATAAGGGAAAGCAGCGAGGCTGTGAGTCAGTTCTTGAGTTGTTGTTTTGTCAGTCACTTTCGAAGTTACTTTTGGAAGTCAAAGAGATCAGTGATGTCTGTGAAGTGTTTTGTTTAAGCATGTCGAGAATGCAGTTCAGTTATCAATAAATAATTAGAAGTTGCAAATTTATTTTCTTTCGTTAAAATGAACTCCAGGGAAAAGTTAAGTAACCTTAAGTAACGATCAAGAAGAATGTAGCATTGTTACACCAGTAGTTTCACATTACTCATGTTGATACACATGATCATTTCCAAAGGTTGTTGTAATAAAGATTCCTGTCACCTTACTGTTTTGTTAACAACAAAGGTTGTTGTAATAAAGGTTCCTTCTTCTTTATATAAAGCTGCTACTCTTGTATGTATTTATGTCTTGAAAAATCACAATTCTAAATACACAATTTGTATAGATTCATATGTACACATCTCAAAATATGTTTACCTTTTAATATGCCAAGGTATCTGTGCCAGTTTGGTCATTTTTGCTAAGTAAGAATTTTTACAATTGACTAATTGTTAAGGTACATAACTCATCTCATTGTGTCATGTACAGACAATTGTTCTCCATCTAGTCTCCATGTTACATTTTGTATATTGGTGTCATTGCACAGAAAATCGTTTTCAGTCTTTTCTCAGGTTATATTTTGTACAACAGATATGAGGATGCTGAGAGCAAAACGTATCAAACGGGACAGTATGGAGGCTGACGGATGACCGTGAACCCAAGGTGTTGGATTGTTGCAGACATCACTACACTTGTGTATGGTCTGGCGTTGTCATGCTAACGGAGATGAATCTCTATGTGTGGACAAACTCTATAAATTCAAAACTTGATTACAGCATGCTGCTTGTCACACACTGACATAACTATGTTCCACACCACCTGTTACATGTTACAGTTCAGAGCCCTCTGGCAGCGTGGGCTGTATATATGTAAACATGAAGAGTAAAGATGTAGGCTGTTAATAACATGAGTTTTATTTAAAAAGCTGTGAGAGCTCACAAAAAAACCAAAGGCATCACTTTTCAGCACACCCTCATAATTAGTGCCAATCATAGTGACATATTCCCAAATGACATCATCTTGGAAGTAATGATTTATGCAGACCACTGTCAGTGCCTATTTACTTACAAAGTCAAAATAAAAAATAAATTATAATGACACAGAACTTACGTCTTTGAGTTCATACATCCTGATAAACTGTAAAAGAAGTGGCAAATGAAGTATTCTTTTAATATTGTTTTTTTAATGTCTAAGGGTTTCAATCACTTCCACAATGTCTGCGGCAAAGTGCTCCACACTTCCGCATCAGGGTATAAAACTCCATTCGGAACCCGGTATATAGGCATGCAGTATATATGGAAATTATTTTTATTTCTAGTATTATGGGTGTGAATTACACACTTCATAAGAAATTCCCTCATCATTAACCACAAATATCATTAGAAAATATGTTATTAATAGGTAAGTATAAGATTCTGCAAGATGCTGAGTTATATTTACATAACTTTCTTACTGCGCACTACTAGAAAAAAGAAGAATTAGAGAATAAACAAAATTATTAAACAGTATTGAGGGGAATTATGTAAGGGATGATAGCAATTGTCTGTAAGTCAACATTATGGCAGAAATTTATAAGTGAACGGCAGGCATAGCACAACTTTCTCATCAACCTAGTCACATGCCGATGCCACCTCAGTTTACTATACATCTGGATACCTAGGAACTTCACACATGAAGCTTCATTGAGTGTACACTCAATTATCTCTACTTCTGGTAAAGAGAAGTCATAATTATTTGTTCACAACACGAGAGTGTTGTGACTCGCCGATCTTTCAAAGTGCCGCCACGCAGCTACGCACGTCCTCTACATGCGGCGCTGTCTGCCAGTCATGCAGCAGCAGCACCACCTAAGCGGCCAGCCAGCCAGCAGCCGCTAGACACGGACTCAGTTATGATTTGACTGTTAAAGTGTACACACGTCTTACTCTGTTTACTTGATCTGTGACTTTCATGTATTGTGTCTTCCTTGAAATATATTTGTTCAACTTGAAGTCATAACAATTAGCGACAAGGTAGTGATTTTTCTTTTCCATCATTGACCCACATGTTTCCATGGCTACTTTAGAGCAACTATTGCAAGGTCTCATAGAACAGCAAATGCTTCTCACAAATGCGATTCACGATTTTGTCGTGGCATCAAATGCGCGGCGTCTCTCGTCATTGTCTCTACCTCCTTTTCTTCCTTACAATGAGACGGCGGAGGACTGGTCTGATTACGAAAAATGTCTTTGACAGCACTTCTTGGCATTTCATGTCACGCATGAACAAACATTGAAGTCTCTGTTCCTTTCATGGATTTCACCTCAAATGTATCGGTTGTTGTCGCAATCAACTCCTTTGAAAGATCCTGCGTCTTCGTCCTTTGCTGAAATGTGCTCACTTCTGTCCATCTATTTTCAAAAGCAAATGCATGTGGTAGCCTCTCATGTTGCCTTTTTTTTTTGGTCATCAGTCTACTGACTGGTTTGATGCAGCCCGCCACGAATTCCTTTCCTGTGCTAGCCTCTTCATCTCAGAGTAGCACTTGCAACCTATGTCCTCAATTATTTGCTTGACGTATTCCACTCTCTGTCTTCCTCTACAGTTTTTGCCCTCTACAGCTCCCTCTAGTACCATGGAAGTCATTCCCTCATGTCTTAGCAGATGTCCTACCATCCTGTCCCTTCTCCTTATCAGTGTTTTCCACATATTCCTTTTCTCTCCGATTCTGCGTAGAACCTCCTCATTCCTTACCTTATCAGTCCACCTAATTTTCAACATTCGTCTATAGCACCACATCTCAAATGCTTCGATTCTCTTCTGTTCCAGTTTTCCCACAGTCCATGTTTCACTACCAGACAATGCTGTACTCCAGACATACATCCTCAGAAATTTCTTCCTCAAATTAAGGCCGGTATATGATATTAGTAGACATCTCTTGGCCAGAAATGCCTTTTTTGCCATAGCGAGTCTGCTTTTGATGTCCTCCTTGCTCCGTCCGTCATTGGTTATTTTACTGCCTAGGTAGCAGAATTCCTTAACTTCATTGACTTCGTGACCATCAATCCTAATGTTAAGTTTCTCGCTGTTCTCATTTCTACTACTTCTCATCACCTTCATCTTTCTCCGATTTACTCTCAAACCATACTGTGTACTCATTAGACTGTTCATTCCGTTCAGCAGATCATTTAATTCTTCTTCACTTTCACTCAGGATAGCAATGTCACAGCGAATCATATCATTGGTATCCTTTCACCTTGTATTTTAATTCCACTCCTGAACCTTTCTTTTATTTCCATCATTGCTTCCTCGATGTACAGATTGAAGAGTAGGGGCGAAAGGCTACAGCCTTGTCTTACACCCTTCTTAATATGAGCACTTTGTTCTTGATCGTCCACTCTTATTATTCCCTCTTGGTTGTTGTACATATTGTATATGACCCGTCTCTCCCTATAGCTTACCCCTACATTTTTCAGAATCTCGAACAGCTTGCACCATTTTATATTGTCGAACGCTTTTTCCAGGTCGACAAATCCTATGAAAGTGTCTTGATTTTTCTTTAGCCTTGCTTCCATTATTAGCCGTAACGTCAGAATTGGCTCTCTCGTCCCTTTACTTTTCCTAAAGCCAAACTGATCATCACCTAGCGCATTCTCAATTTTCTTTTCCATTCTTCTGTATCTTATTCTTGTAAGCAGCTTTGATGCATGAGCTGTTAAGCTGATTGTGCAATAATTCTCGCACTTGTCAGCTCTTGCCGTCTTCGGAATTGTGTGGATGATGCTTTTCCGAAAGTCAGATGGTATATCACCAGACTCATATGTTCTACACACCAACGTGAATAGTTGTTTTGTTGCCACTTCCCCCAATGATTTTAGAAATTCTGATGGAATGTTATCTATCCCTTCTGCCTTATTTGACCGTAAGTCCTCCAAAGCTCTTTTAAATTCCCATTCTAATACTGGATCCCCTATCTCTTCTAAATCGACTCCTGTTTCTTCTTCTATCACATCAGACAAATCTTCACCCTCATAGAGGCTTTCAATGTATTCTTTCCACCTATCTGCTCTCTCCTCTGCATTTAACAGTGGAATTCCTCTTGCACTCTTAATGTTACCACCGTTGCTTTTAATGTCACCAAAGGTTGTTTTGACTTTCTTGTATGCTGAGTCTGTCCTTCCGACAATCATATCTTTTTCGATGTCCTGCAGCCATTTCATCTTAGCTTCCCTGCACTTCCTATTTATTTCATTCCTCAGTGGCTTGTATTTCTGTATTCCTGATTTTCCCGGAACATGTTTGTACTTCCTCCTTTCATCAATCAACTGAAGTATTTCTTCTGTTACCCATGGTTTCTTCACAGCTACCTTCTTTGTACCTATGTTTTCCTTCCCAACTTCTGTGATGGCCCTTTTTAGAGATGTCCATTCCTCTTCAACTGTACTGCCTACTGCACTATTCCTTATTGCTGTATCTATAGCGTTAGAGAACTTCAAACGTATCTCGTCATTCCTCAGTACTTCCGTATCCCACTTCTTTGCGTATTGATTCTTCCTGATTAATGTCTTGAACTTCAGCCTACTCTTCATCACTACTATATTGTGATCTGAGTCTATATCTGGTCCTGGGTACGCCTTACAATCCAGTATCTGATTTCGGAATCTCTGTCTGACCATGATGTAATCTAATTGAAATCTTCCCGTATCTCCCGGTCTTTTCCAAGTATACCTCCTCCTCTTGTGATTCTTGAACAGGGTATTCGCTATTACTAGCTGAAACTTGTTACAGAACTCAATTAGTCTTTCTCCTCTTTCATTCCTTGTCCCAAGCCCATATTCTCCTGTAACCTTTTCTTCTACTCCTTCCCCTACAACTGCATTCCAGTCGCCCATGACTATTAGATTTTCGCCCCCTTTACATACTGCATTACCCTTTCAATATCCTCATACACTTTCTCTATCTGTTCATCTTCAGCTTGCGACGTCGGCATGTATACCTGAAATATCGTTGTCGGTGTTGGTCTGCTGTCGATTCTGATTAGAACAACCCGGTCACTGAACCGTTCACAGTAACACACCCTCTTCCCTACCTTCCTATTCATAACGAATCCTACACCTGTTATACCATTTTCTGCTGCTGCTGATATTACCCGATACTCATCTGACCAGAAATCCTTGTCTTCCTTCCACTTCACTTCACTGACCCCCTACTATATCTAGATTGAGTCTTTGCATTTCCATTTTCAGATTTTCTAGTTTCCCTACCACGTTCAAGCTTCTGACATTGCATGCCCCGACTCACAGAACGTTATCCTTTCATTGTTTATTCAGTCTTTTTCTCTTGGTAACCTCCCCCTTGGCAGTCCCCTTCTGGAGATCCGAATGGGGGACTATTCCGGAATCTTTTGCCAATGGAGAGATCATCATGACACGTCTTCAAATACAGGCCACATGTCCTGTGGATACACGTTATGTGTCTTTAATGCAGTGGTTTCCATTGCCTTCTGCATCCTCATGTCGTTGATCATTGCTGATTCTTCCGCCTTTAGGGGCAATTTCCCACCCCTAGGACAAGAGAGTGCCCTGAACCTCTATCCGCTCCTCCGCCCTCTTTGACAAGTCCATTGGCAGAATGAGGCTGACTTCTTATGCCGGAAGTCTTCGGCCGCCAATGCTGATTACTTATGAAAATTTAGGTAGTGGCTGGGATCGAACCCGGGACCAAAGACATTTTGATTATGAATCAAAGACGCTACCACTAGACCACAGGTATTTTTATTTTTTTTGGCTTTTATCGTTGTCAAAAACAACCGAATCAATCCAATCGCGCTTGGGCTGCTGAACTTGACGGCCTCAGTAGAAAGTGTCAATTTGTTACTGAAGTTCACAAAGAATCCTACACCGATTCCATGGTACGGGATGCTATTATCTGATCGGCGCTCGACAAAGTAGTTAGGCAATGTGCCCTTCAGTTGGCAAATCTGATTCTAGATGAAGTCCTATCCGTCGCTCAGTCTTTAGAAATTTCTCGCATCGCCGGAGCGCAAATAGAGGCATGGAGCGACATCGGCGAAATACAACCTCTGTGTGATGTTGACGAAGCGTGTGGCGTGTCCCCACCGGCCGATGTGGCTGCAGTACACTCCCAAGCACAGCATCGGCCTAATCGTAAACAAACCTCTAAGAAACTGCAGCAAAACCTACGGCAACTTCCTTCATGCCCGCGGTGTTCTACGAAACATTCACGAGAAGATTGTCCACAATGTTGGGCCGTGTGTCACAAATGCAAAAAAAAAAAAAAAAGGGTCATGTGTCATCCGTTTGCAAATCTGACTGCATACATGATGTTCATGAACATGACGCCGATTCTGATTCTGTGTTGTCTGCCAATTGTACTTCTTCCCTTTCAGGGAAGTTATTCCTCACTGTCCAAACACTTGGTCGAGATGTTCGCATGCAGGTGGATACTAGTTCTGCTGCCACTATCATCAATTCTCAGACATATCTTCAGTTGGGTTCTCCAATCCTGTCACCTGTCACTAGGCAATTACGGACTTACAATAAACAGAAGATTTCTCTTGGGGCAATTTGATGCTGAGGTATCTTACAAATCTGTCGTTTGCTCGTTTGCACTGTTCCTATATTTGTGGTCGACCATAGTAACACGGAGAATCTTTTTGGTTTCGATGCCTTTCGTGTTTTTGGGTTCTCCATAGATGACTGTCAATATCGTCTCTGATGCTATTCCTTATGCTCAATTGGATTCCTTGTCGACGACATTTTCGTCCCTTTTTTCTCCTGGGTTAGGCTGTGCAAACGACTTTGAAGCTCATATCATGCTCAAACCCACAACTCAGCCAAAGTTTTTTTGGGCTCGGCCCATTTCTGTGGCCCTTCGTGATCAGATCAAACGGGAGCTGGATCGTCTCACTGGGTCTTGCTTCCTGTCACTTCCAGTGAGTGGTCCTCTCCTGTCGTTGTCGTTGCTAAGCCAAAAGGTGATATTCGTCTCTGAGGCGATTTCAAAGCCACTGTAAATGCTCAATGCCTTATCGACACTTACCCTATGCCTCGACCTGAAGATTGTTCGCTAAACTTGCTGGAGGCCAGTATTTTTCTAAACTTGACCTGTCAGAGGCTTATCATCAACTTCCTCTCGACACTGCTTCCCGGCTGTTTCTGGTCCTTAGCACGCCTTTCGGCCTCTATCGATACCAACGATTGCCATTCGGGGTTGCCAGCACCCCTGCTCTCTTTCAGCGGTTCTTGGAACAATTATTGCTCACTGTCCCTGGGTGTATAAATTACCAGGACAACATTGTTGTCACTGGCTCCACCACTGACGAACATCTCCAAAATCTCTGCACACTTTTTCATGTCTTCAGAAATCAAAATTTTTTCAGCCATCTATCACGTACTTGGGGTTTCAACTCTCTCGGGATCGTATTTGTCTGCTTCAGCAAACTGTCGCTGCGATCGATGCCCTTCCTCACCCTACATCTGTTAAGGAACTGTAGGCCTTCTTGGGGAAAATAGCATACTATCACAGGTTTTTACCACCTGCGGCTTTGGTGGCTCAGCCGTTGCATCGCCTGTTGCATAGAAACGCGCCTTTTCACTGGTCTGTGTCATGCGATGCAGCTTTCCAGAAATTGAAGACTATGCTGAAACAGGCCCCATGCCTGGCTACTTATTGACCTGGCCAACATCTTGTTCTTGCCACAGACGCCTCTCAATATGGGGTTGGTGCAGTCCTTGCACACCGTTTTTCTGACGGTTCTGAACAACCCATTGCTTATACCTCCAAAATGCTCACAGATGTCCAACAAAAGTATTCTCAAATTGAAAAGGAAGCTTTGACCATTATTTATGCTCTTCATAAGTTTGGTGTTTTTCTCTATGGATCCAAATTTCATCTTGTTATGGATCACAAACCACTTGTTTCATCCATCAACGTCACTTCCCGACAAGGCTGCCCACCGCCTCCAGCATTGGGCTCTTTACTTGTCTCATTTCAATTATGAGATTCATTTCCAGCTGACAGCTCAACATGCGAATGCTGATGCACTGTCTCACCTTCCCATGGGTTCTGATTTGGCATCAGATAGGGACAAACTTTTCCACCTGGATGTTGCCAAGCAGTGGGTTGTGGACAGGTTTCCCATCACTGGGGACCATCTGGCGGCTGCTACGGGTTCTGACCCTACCCTCTCCCGGATTTTACGCTGTATTCAGAAGGGTTGGCCAGATCGTCTGTCTGCTAAGACTTCTGATCCATTGCGGAACTACTACGCTTTGCGTTACTCCCTCACGGCTAGGGATGGTGTTATCCTCGTTTCCACCAAAAATGCTTCGCCGCGTGTTGTGGTACCTGCGTCTTTGCATGCTTCAGTCTTGCGCCTCCTTCACCAAGGGCACTGGGGTGTCTCTCGCACAAAATCTCTGGCACGCTGTCATGTGTACTGGCCTGGCATCGACTCTGAAATCACACATATGGTCATTGTCTGCGGCCCTTGTGCGTCACAGGCCGCCGCCCCGAAGTAATCTTTGTCACCGTGGCCTTTGCCTGAGAAGCCCTGGGAGTGTATTCATACTGACTTCGCAGGACCTTTTTTAGGTACTTATTGGCTTCTCATTATTGATGCCTACTCTAACTTTCCTTTCATTGTCCGTTGCACGTCACCTACCACCGCAGCAACCACCAATGCTCTAGCTAGCATTTTCTCTTTGGAAGGCCTTCCCTCTACTCTTGTTACTGATAATGGTCCGCAATTTGCCTCTTCTGATTTTGCGGATTTTTGTGCCTGTCACGGCGTCATGCATATCACGGCCTCTCCGTTCCATCCACAGTCAAACGGTGAGGCTGAACGACTGGTCCATACATTAAAGGCTCAGATGCGGAAACTCCTGACTTCTTCTGCTGCTGATGATGCACTTCTCCAATTTCTGGCTTCTTACTGTTTCACCCCCATGGGCGACCACAGCCCAGCTGAGCTCTTTACATGGCCGACAGCCCCGCACATTACTTCATCTTCTGCAGCCCTCCACCTCACTGCCGCAGGTGCCTTCGCTTGTCTGGTTCACCGCCGACGACCTTGTATGGGTACAGGGATATGGCAGGCGGCCAAAATGGAGTCCTGGCTGCGTCTTACGACACCGTGGCCAACGCCTGTATGAAATCCAGATGGATATGCGTGTTGCAGTGCGTCATTCGGACCAGCTTTGGCCTCGCGTGCCGACAACGCCTGTTCTGGATGCTTCTACACCACCTTTGGCTCTACCTCACGCTCAGGATACTGGAATCTCTCATTACTCACAATGCAGTCCTCTCACCATCATATCAGTGCCAGCACAAGAACTGACACCACCAGGAGACGTGACCATGCAGGAACCAGATGACCATCATCTGTCGGAGCAACTCTACTCGCCTCCTTCTCCCACGGACGCAGACACATTGCCCATGTCTACTGTTATAACAACCGGACTTGCCGCAACGGGTAGATTGGTGCATGAGGCCCCAGCAGATTCGACCCCCATGTCTCCTGTCATCTCGACCCGTTATCATCGGGGACACTTCCGTCCGTACAGGAAGCCTCCTCCTCGAGGCTTTACTGCCAGTCAAACAACACCTATGGACGTTAGCAATCTACAGGCCACCTCCATCAAGACCTGTGCAAAAACTTCAAAGGGGGGAAAAGTATTGTGACTCGCTGATCTTTCAAAGTGCCGCCGCACAGCTACGCACGTCCTCTACATGCAGCGCTGTCTGCCAGCCATGCAGCAGCAGCACCACCTAAGCGGCCAGCCAGCCAGCGGCCGCTAGACTTGGACTCAGTTATGATTTGACTGTTAAAGTGTACACATGTCTTACTCTGTTTACTTGATCTGCGGCTTTCATGTATTGCATCTTCCTTGAAATATATTTGTTCAACTTGAAGTTATAACAGAGAGTTTGTATGATTAAGGGTTAAGATATTTGCTGCAAACCACCTGTTAGCCTGCTTTATTACTCCCCTGGCTAATTCTGGGTTTTTTTGTTTGTTTGTTCCCTTTACCAGTATACATACGTTATCAGCAACAATCACAGTTTATGAAGAAATGTCCCAAATTAATCGTTTATTGTATGTCAAGAACAGGAGTGGGTCAAGCACTGAACATTGTGGGCACACTATTTTATGCCGCCCCCCCCCCCCCCTCCCCCTTCCCTTCCTCACCCCACATCTGAATTTAGTCTTATTTCATTTGTTAACATTAGCCTCATTTTCTATTTTTAAAATACAACTCTATCCAAGCAAAGGAAACACTCTTAATGCCACAGTATTTTAGTTTGCTTAATACAACATTTTGATCCACACATCCTAAGGCCTTGACAAGATCACCGAAATAACAACACTGTATTTTTCTTCTTTACTGCTACAGCACTTGAATTTGTGACATCATATAATTTCTTTTTCCATAGAGAAAGCTATAAGTAACCAAAACTCAGCTGTTGTTGAAAGGTTATTCTCAGTAAAGTGGTTCGATATTGTAAACTATTTCTCTCTCTCTCTCTCTCTCTCTCTCTCTCTCTCTCTCTCTCTCTCTTTTGAGAATGCAAGGACAAACATGAGCTTATAAATTGGAGGTATGTTGCTCACCTCCACTTTTGTACACTGTTGTTACTACTGCATAATCCATTCATTCAGGATAAACACCATGAACATTGACTGGTCGCAAATGTAGCAAGAATAGTAATAAATTTTGTGATCTCTCTATAACATATGATTTGACAAAACTTATATCTGGTGGTGGAGTTTGTAAGGCCTGAGTAAGTAAATCTAAAGGAACTACTTTCAATGGACCTTTTTTTTTGGTCCCCATGCTCTCAGCTACTGAGGAAGAATTTACAGAATGTAGTGGAAGATTATTTGAATTTAATATCATCTATTTAACTGCTAGTGTCATCAGGGAGTTGAATATTATTTGCATTATCAAGATCATTAATTTTATGCCTAATAATGCTCAAAAATGCCTTGCTTGTTCTTGGAATTTTGAATTTTTTGTGCACAGTATATACATTTTGCCTTTTTGATGCCATTGTGAAGAATTTTAAGTCTTGATTGGAACCAATCCTCTGCATTGATGAAGCTCTCTCTTCCTGGCACAAGATACTATCATTACAGGTGTTAGTTACCCTTCTTCTTGGCTTTCACTGTTACTGCCCCTTACCTGTCATAAAGGAAAACTAAGTAGACAGCATTGCAAGAATATTGTTAGGAGAAAATAGGTAAAATTGTGATTTTCCTGTGTTACTGAAGGAGATTCTATATTGCTGTCATTTACCATCATGGTCAGATAAAACATTTATTATGGGGCTCACATCTATTTCACGAAATACAGTTAGCCAGCCCTAAAGACCATTGTTCACACATTCATACTTATATTGCCCTAATAATTAACATCCTGCTGGGATCCTTCACAAGCAGTTGACATCAATGCTTCAAGACGATGAGCAAGTGCTTTGCCACGTATCACATGTTGTGGCACCATCTAACGGCATGTGCAACAGTCTCAGCAACATTTATTACAATTGGCAAGCCTTTTACTACTAATATTCCATACACAGTCCTTCCACTAGGTACATGGGTGAGGAAGAAAACAATTAATAATAGTTGTAGAAGACAGATATATTTTTTATTTTCTGTCTGCTTTACTGATTTGATTGTTGCTGCATGGTGTTTCCCATGTCCTTCCTTTTGGAAAGTATATTTTATGCATATCACACACTGCATGGCCACACACACAAACAAATACATGTGTAAGAAAAACAGTTCGTGGAACTGTGACTGTTCCTGGAAAATATTTTATTAAATGTTTTAAATACACGATTTACAGAAATTAACAAAACTTTGATACAAATTAGCAAAATACCATAAAATTTGCTTTTACATTCTTGAGTAAATAGCTCACAATCTGTCTTTACCAGCTGATGTAATACTGGAAGCTACAACTTGAATTTATCCAACTACATTTTTAAAATATATTTGATTAAATACAAGTATAACAGTCAGATGCTAAAACTACTATTTTGAAATTGTATTCATTCATACATAGAATTGCTAATGAACTTTTGTAGAGATTGTACTTGATACCATTTTTCACATATTTGCTAAAATGTGCACACACACACACACACACACACACACAATAAACCACTTTAACAGTCTTCTGCTGAAATATTTACTATAACAAACAACCAACAGGTTACACTATACATAATATACAGTTTTATTGCTGCAGAATTACTTCAAAATATATTACTACTTTTTATACTTCCTCATTTCTACAAAAGTGTTTACAGATCTTGGATCGAGTCTAATGAACTGAAGGTAACTACAAGAGGGGCACCTGATTGTTGCAGGAAGGTACATCAAATATGATAAATTGTTTCTGTTTGGAATAAAGAGTACAAAGTGCAATTTTATTTACTGCATTCATATTCACTTTCAAAAAGTTAAGAGATATCTGAGAAGTAAGTAGTAGTAACATAATATATTGTTATACAGTTATCTGAAAATTACCTGCATTGTAGAGAAGTAACATCAAATTTAACTCTGTGGCAGCAGTGAAATTCTACAAATAAGGTAATTGTTTTTAAGTGGTCATTTAATTACTTCTGTTACATGACCTGCAAAACTTTAATGGACTTCATCTAGACATAAATATGTCATCAAATTACTAGAGTTTCTTATACAAGGGCCTAATCTGACCAAATAAAATTAGGATTAGGAATTTTCTCACAAATTAAAGGACAAATACTACAGTTTAGTATGTTTTACATTGTCTGTCCAATAATTTTGTATCGTCATTGCTTCAAGACTATTTAAAAATGAATCATTATCCAGACTGTACATTTCTTCCGAGTTCTCCTGAAACAAGAAAGGAAAAAAGATCTTATTTCAAGTTTCAGTGAATCTACATAGCTGAAACATCAAAAATTAAACTCACATTCAAACCAGCACTGGGAGTTACCTACAAAGACAAATTATTCCATATAATTAGCTAGGTACTTTCTAACAGTGGAATGCCCAGGATGGGATGTAACAATATTATGAAAAGGATAGTTGCTACTCACCATAGAGTGGAGATGCTGAGTCACAGATAGGCACATGAAAAGGACTTCACAAAATAAGCTTCCAGCCAACAAGGCCTTTGCCAAAAATACATGACAGCCAGATACACATGCACAGCCAACAAGGCCTTTGTCAAGAATACAAGAATATACAAAACACACACACACACACACACACACACACACACACACACACACACACACACAGCCACCTGGCTTCAGCTGCCAGAGACTGTTGTTGTCATGCGTGTGTGAGTTGTTAGAGAGAGAGAGAGAGAGAGAGAGAGAGAGAGAGAGAGAGAGAGAGAGAGAGAGAGAGAGAGAGAGAGAGGGTTGGGGGCTGCACATGTCATCTATTTTTGACAAAGGCCTTGTTGACCGAAAGCTCGTTTTGAGACAGTCTTTTCGTTGTGCGTATCTGCGACTCAACATCTCCACTACATGGTGGTTAGCAACTGTCCTTTTCATAATATTGCTAGTTACTTTCTATGACAAATACATCCATTTCATGTATTTTAACCTGGTTCTATAAATTCCTATCACTATAATACAAGTAAAAGAACTTGTCTGTATTCTGAACTGAAGATACATTGTTGCAATAAAAGATCGTTCATTTGAATTTTCAATGATATTATTTGTTTCCTCCACAAGAATGGAGCCAGGCAAATAGGCGAATACATATGTTGTGTGTCACTTATAACATAATGATAACAGCTATGATGAGTCTAAAGTGGTAAATTTCAAACTTGAGTTTACCATTAAAAATGTCCTCCGATTTTTAATATACATTAGCTGAAAACATGTGAAGTCTTGAATTTTTAAATTTGTATACAACTTACATAACACAGCCTTATTTTGCTCAAAACACACACAGTCTCACAAAATATATTATACTTTTTGGCGAACATATCT
Source organism: Schistocerca piceifrons (assembly GCF_021461385.2). NCBI lineage: Eukaryota > Metazoa > Arthropoda > Insecta > Orthoptera > Acrididae > Schistocerca > Schistocerca piceifrons. The sequence goes on along the minus strand of NC_060138.1, from coordinate 1,018,025,385 downwards.
TTGTCACTATTCCCCACAAGAAATGGTTGCAGGAGGCAAGGTTAGGCAGGTATGGAAACCAGTCCATACTTGCCACTGTAAATGTGATATTACACATAGCAGTGAATTGATAACACTAGTATTCACAAAAAAGGTCAACATCAGCAGGGTTTGGTACAATCAGGCTCTCTCTTGTATAAACCATGACATGCTGGGTAAGACCTTCAGCATCCCATTCCCCACACAACAAAAGTGCCAGTAACGCCTTTTGGGAATACTGTAGCTAAAGAGTCAATTTTGTGAAATGTAGTGCCTATGTTTTATGCAAATGCAGATTTTCAGTACCTTAAGAATGCTAGATTTATATGTTTGTAAAATCCCCCAACAAAAATGTGTCTCATCCAGAAACGGAATATTACCACCATCAAATCTGTAACTACCAATCAAGGAAAGCTTCTGGCATTCCACAAAGTTAGTATTATAGGCCCTCTGCTGTTCTTTGTCTATGTAAACAATTTGGGAGACAATCTGAGCATCTGTCATAGGTTATTTGCAGGCGATGCTGTCATTTATTGTTTAATAAAGTCAATAGAAGATCAAATTGCAAAAAGATTTTAAAAAGTTGTCAGTATGGTCCAAAAATTGGCAACTAACACAAAATAATGACAAAGTGTGAGGTCATCCATGTGTGTGATAATGCTAAAAGGAATACATTAAACTTTTGTTACATGCTAAATCAATCAAATCTAATGGCCATAAATTCAACTAAATATATAGAAATTACAATTACAAACCACTTAAATTGGAAAGAGTACATCGATACTGCTGTGGGAAAGACAAACCAAAGACTGCATTTTATTGGCAGAACACTTACAAGATGCAATAAATCTACTAAAGAGACTGCCTACACAATGCTTGTCCATCCTCTGTGTGGTATGGGATCCTTGCCAGGTAATATCAACAGAGTACATAAGAAAGTTCAAAGAAGGGCAGACTTTTTGTATTATCAAGAAATAAGGGGGAGAGTGTCACAGAAATGATACAGGTTTCAGCATGGACATGGTTAAAACAAAGGTGTTTCTCATAGTGACGGGAACTTCTCATGTAATTTCAATCTCCAGCTTCCTCCTCTGAATGAAAAATATTTGGTTGGCACAATCATCTTAACAAAACAAGGGAAATCAGGGCTCGCACAGAAAGATATAGGCGTTTGTTTTTTCTATGTGTTGTTCTAAGAGTGGAATAATAGAGAATTATTGTTAAGTCAATTAAGTGTGACTTGCAGGGCAGTCATGTAGATGTACATATAGACTCTCAAACTCTTCTCTTTATATATTGGCTGGTGACACTGCACCTTTTACAGATGCACATTTACATTATTTCATAGGATTCAGTAAGTACTGGTTAATGTTAACAGAGGCTCAGCTGCAAATGATCCACAGGATGTCCTCAGATTATCATGTATAACAACAGCAAGCACGGGGTTGAAGACCACAACTTGGATCACATCTTTCTAACATTTGTACCTAATGGTTAAACTTCTTTATCTAATTTTATGTTGTTTGCCATTTCTGGGTTACTTCATTTTAATATTGGGGAGTTCTTTGTGAACCATGCTACAGCAAAAATTCTCCAGGAATCCAGATCAAGGGAGATACAGAATAGAACAAGAGTAGAAGCAACAATAAAATCCTATAATTATACACTGATAAATGAGTCAACAGAAAGAAAATGTGCAATGCACAAAAACCATTTTAAATATTGTGCATACCATATTCAATCTGCATTTATCTCTCTTGGCACAAAAAAGATGCAGGCATACAATCTTGATTGAATTTAAAAAGAAATAAAACACTGTTGTTATGCTGCAGCATCTGTTCTGTAACAGCATATTATTGTTTTGAAAGATATGGCATATTCTCACTGGCAGATTAATTGTTCCACCTCAGTGACAAATGACACGTATTTTATCAAAAGTGATAGTTTCATGAAGCATATCTTATAGATCACGGCACTGAAGTAAATGGAGGCAAAAGATGCAGTACACAGTTTTTGGAATTAGGTTGCACACAAGATTATTTACCATATGACAAATAAATGGGTCGAGGAGAGGCACACATTTTTTACAAGATATTGGGAAATTAATGAAAAATTCTTAGTTCTGTGTGGGAAGACACTGAAGGGAGAGTTTATTTAGGGGCATAATTTATGGAAATTATAAGCCATATACAAACATCAAGTAAAGTTTTGGATCACCCCAGTTCCCTGAACTCCTGAAGATAGATGTTAACTGTGGATATTATATCACAGACACATTCCCTTTGACTGTTCAGAGGTCACTGAACCAGCCCAAAGATGTAAACAACCATGCCTCAGCAGCGTATATTAGATGGAGGGGGTCGGACAGTCAATCAGTTCCAGTCATTTCACCAGGAAGGAGGAACACGGTTCGTATTGACGGTAGTTCAACCTTGACTAGACAGTCAATACTGTGGTTTGATCATATCCGCATTGTTATTTTGTACCAGGAAGGGCTCTCAACAAGGGAGATGTCCAGGCGTCTCTGAGTGAACCAAAGCAATGTAGTTCGGACATGGAGGAGATAGAGAGAGACAGGAACTGTCGATAACATGCCTCTCTCTGGCCACCCAAGGGCAACTACTGCAGTGGATAACTGCTACCTATTGATTATGGCTCGGAGAAACCCTGACAGCAACACCACCATGTTGAATAATGCTTTTTGTGCAACCACAGGACATCATGTTACAACTCAAACTGTGCGCAATAGGCTGCATGATGTGCAGCTTCACTTGTTACAGGTGGGTCCAACAACATGCCAAATGGACTGCTCAGGATTGGTATCACATTCTCTTCACCGATTAGTGTCGCATATGTCTTCAACCAGACAACTGTTGGAGACACATTTGGAGGCAACCCCGTCAGGCTGAACATCTTAGACACACTGTCCTGCGAGTGCAGCTGGGTGGAGGTTCCCTGCTGTTTTGGGGTGGCACTAAGTGGGGCCAACGTATGCCGCTGGTGGTCACGGAAGGCACCGTAATGGCTGTACAATACGTGAATGCCATCCCCCGACCGATAGTGCAACCATATTGGCAGCATATTGGCAAGGCATTTGTCCTCATAGATGACAATTTGCACCCCCATCGTGCACATCTTGTGAATCACTTCCTTAAGGATAGCGACATCGCTTGACTAGAGTGGCTAGCATGTTCTCCAGACATGAACCCTACTGAACATGCCTGGGATGAATTGAAAAGGGCTGTTTATGGATGACGTGACCCACCAACCACTCTGCAGGATCTATGCCAAATTGCTGTTGAGGAGCAGGACAATCTGGACCAACAGTGCCTTGATTAACTTGTGGATAGTATGCCACTACGAATACAGGTATGCACCAATGCAAGAGGTTGTGCTACTGGGTATTGAAGGTACTGGTGTGTACAGCAATCTCGACCACCACCTCTGAAGGTCTCACTGTACGGTGGTAACAAAATGCAATGTATGGTTTTCATTAGCAATAAAAAGGGTGGAAATGATTTTTATGTTGATCGCTATTTCAATTTTCTGAACAGGTTCCGGAACTCTCGGAACCAAGGTTATGCAAAACTATTTTTGATGTTTGTAGCTAATATATTCTAGTTTAGAACATTACTGTGTAACAAGACGAATACTCTTCTCATCTGAAGGATAAAGTGATGTTTGATTCATTGGTTCTATACCAGAATAGGAAGCATACATTAGACCATCTACTTCATCAAAATGCCAGTGCATGTGTCTTAATGGTACCTTGTATGTCATAACTCTGTGACCCTTGCTGGAACTCACCCGTAGTGTACTGTCGTCAATGTAACCACTTGAATCAGGATTACTGCACTTGTCATTCAATGTCTGTGGCTTGTTCAGATATCGTCGTCGGTACATTACGAAGCTTACTGCTCCTGAAATCATTAATTTCACAAAGTAAAGTACTCTCTTGAGTAAAATTCCACATTTAAAAACTGTCAGCAGATAGCATTTAGCGATAGAAACTTAAGTACACAATTTCCAAATAGAGGTATGTGATCAATGCCAACATGTTCATCATAAATTTTACTTGCTAGTGTTCATCAAAGTTTAAAAAATTGAAGTATAATCATATTAAATCATGTTAGTTCTCAATAAAGTACATTAATGATATATACAAAGGTTTGTTAAAACATGAAATTGTAGCTGTAATGATGCTAAACTGCCTTCTAAATTATGAACAGTGTCAGGATTTGTGAAACAAAATCAATTTATCTCATAATACCACTAAAATGTCATGTTGCTTAAGACTGTATTAAAGAGCTTTCTGTTTGGAATTCCTTCTATTCTATTGAAGAGCACTTTCACATTACTAAAATTAATGTTTTGTGTTATGAGACAATTAATATTAGCATTTTAATACTGTAAACACTCAGAAATTTAAGTAATTTTAATCAACTGCACTTAAATTGTACATCTTTGACTTTTCAAATTCCCAGAAATACTTCTACACGATATCCATGATGTACAATTAATGAAAATTATGCTGGCTGAATTTTGTTGTTGAGGGATATACATAAACCTCTTACATCCGATATCAAGAATGATATATAATTGTATACTCATTATAGAGAGACTAGCTGAAATGAAAACGCAGCAAGTGAAGCAGGCAGAAGGGACTGCAAATGTTTAAAAAATGAGATTGACAGAAAGTGCAAAATGGCTTAGCAGAAATGGCTAGATGATTAATGTAAGGATTTAGAGGCATATTTCACTAGGGGAAAGATGGATACTGGATACAGGAAAATTAAAGAGGCTTTTGGGGAAAAGAGAAGTAGCTGTGTGAACATCAAGGGATCAGATAAAAAACTAGTCCTAAGCAAAGAAAGGAAAGCTGAAAGGTGGAAGGATTATATAGAAGGTCTATACAAGGGAAATGAATGTAGATGAAGATGAGATGGGAGATATGATACTGCAAGAAGAATTTGACAGACCTCTGAAAGACCTAAGTCAAAATGAAGCCCTGGGAGCAGACTATATTCCATTGGAACTACTGATAGCCTTGGTAGAGCAGTCATGACAAAACTTTTCCATCTAGTGTGCAAGATGGTGAGACAGGCGAAATATGCTCAGAATTCAAGAAGAATGTAATAATCCATTTTTCAAAGAAAGCAGGTGCTGACAAATATGAATATTACCAAACTATCAGTTTAACAAATCATGGTTGCAAAATACCAACACACTCTTTACAGAAGAATGGAAAAACTGGTAAGCTGACCTCAGGCAATATGTAGCAGTATGTTAGGCAATACTGAGCCTATGCCTTACACTACAAGATAGTTTAAGGAAAGGCAAACCTACGTTTACAGTGTTTGTTAACTTAGAGAAAGCTTTTGACACTGTTGACTGTAATACTCTGTTTAAAATTCTGAAGGTAACAGGGAGCGAAAGGCTATTTACAATTCATACAGAAACCAGACAGTAGTTATAAGAGTCAAGGGGCACAAAAGGGAGGCAGTGGTTGAAAAGGAAGTGAGGCAGGGTTGCAGCCTGTCCCCAATGTTATTCAATATCTATATTGCACAAGCAGTAAAGGAAACCAAAGAAAATTTTGATTTAGGAATTAAAGTTCTGGGAAAAGAAATAAAACCTTTGACATTTGCCAATGATACTCTAATTTGAAAGAGCAGCTGAATTGAATAGACAGTGTTTTGAAAGGAGGACAGAATATGAACATCAACAAAAGCAAAAGAAGGCTAACAGAAAGTAGACAAATTAAATTAGGTGATGCTAAGGGATCAGGAAACAACACACTTAAAGGAGTAGTTGAGTTATGTTATTTGGGCAACAAAATAACTGATAATGGTCGATGTAGGGAGGATATAAAATGCAGATTGGCAATGGCAAGAAAAGTGTTTCTGAAGAAGAGAAATTTGTTAACATTGAGTATAGATTTGAGCATCAGGAAGTCCTTTCTGAAAGTATTTGTATGGAATGTAGCCATGTGCCAATGTGAAATGTGGATGATAAACACTTCAGACAAAATGAGAATAGAAGCTTTCAAAACATTGTACTACAGGAGAATGTTGAAATTTAGATGGGTAGATCATGTAACTAATGAGGAGATACTGAATAGAATTGGGGAGACAAGAAATTTGTGGCACAACTTGGCTGGAAGAAGGGATCAGTTGACAGGACATGTTCTGAGATATAAAGGGATCATTAGTTTGGAGGGAAGTGTGGGGGATAAAAAGTGTAGAGGGAGACCAAGAGATGAATACAGTAAGCGGATTCAGAAGGATGTAGGTAGCACTAGTTATTAGAGATGAAGAGGCTTACACAGAATGTAGTAGCATGGAGAGGCGCATCAAGCAAGTCTTTGGATTGCAGACCACAAGAACAACATTTTAAATGCTGGCTGGTCAGAAATTGTTGTGTCCCATCACCATGACAGTCATTGAAGACTGACTTGGTAGTATAAGACTGACATAGGTAAATGGCCTTAGCTTTATTGCAGAAACCATCCTTCTACCAACCAAAATGGTTTAGGGAGACAGTGGTTAAATTATGTCAGAAGGAATTTGGTATCCCACTTTGAAAACAAGCCCAGTGTCAAAAAAATTGTACAATCTCATTCGTTTTCAAGGAAAATTTAGCTTTGCAACCTCATATACCAATTATGTTCCTTGTAATGCTTGTGTGTTTTGTAAATGAGAGGAGGCTGACTGCTAATACGGCTCCAGCTATATTCTGAGAATACACAGTTTGCTGTCAGCATAGAATGGTTGACTAGCTTATGGCAAGCATGTACGCAATTTATTTTAATTTAATGTGGAGAATGAGAACTTTAAAAAGGAAGCACTGTAGCATCTAAATGCTGCTTGAAATCAAACAACATTAGTCTTTCCCACAGTTTGAACACAGGACTAAGAATGTTAGTAATTATTTATCTTATGGAGATATTCTAATTTACATCTCCCTTCGTCAAGAAGTCAACTAAATGTCATGACAAACAAACATTCATGACATGGTGGTAACAATGTTAAATCCAGCAGCAATGGAGCACTAGCTCATGAGCAGCATTATGGGAGAAAATGGCAGCTATGACCTTGTTAAAGGATCATGCTTAATATTTGCCTGGCATGTTTTATAGAAACATAAACCAGGGTAGCCGGAGAGTGATTTTAAGACAACCCCTACAGTGTGTGAAAAGGGAAGAACAATTTTGTTTGCCACCTCTGTTTTGGGTAGCGCAACACAGTGTTTAAGAGGCATAATTTTAAGTTAGTTTCAGTACAGTTAAGGTGTACATGTGTTCAAGACATTCAATGTTGAAAGAATAGTATGTAAGAGTGAACACTATTGCGAGACACTGCATGGGGTGCCACAACAGAATTAAGTTAGATTGAGCATTACAAGTGTTTTATGGGTACACAATAATGCAGAATTTGATGTGGCAGAACGTAGTTGTTGTGGTCTTCAGTCCTGAGACTGGTTTGATGCAGCTCTCCATGCTACTCTATCCTGTGCAAGCTTCATCATCTCCCAGTACCTACTGCAGCCTACATCCTTCTGAATCTGCTTAATGAACTCATCTCTTGGTCTCCCTCTACGATTTTTACCCTCCACGCTGCCCTCCAGTACTAAATTGGTGATCCCTTGATGCCTCAGAACATGTCCTACCAACCGATCCCTTCTTCTAGTCAAGTTGTGCCACAAACTCCTCTTCTCTCCAATTCTATTCAGTACCTCCTCATCAGTTATGTGATCTACCCATCTAATCTTCAGCATTCTTCTGTAGAACCACATTTCGAAAACTTCTATTCTCTTTTTGTCTAAACTATTTATCGTACACGTTTCACTTCCATACACGGCTACACTCCATACAAATACTTTCAGAAACGACTTACTAACACTTAAATCAATACAAATGTTAACAAATTTCTCTTCTTCAGAAACGCTTTCTTTGCCATTGCCAGTATATATCTTATATCCTCTCTACTTCGACCATCATCAGTTATTTTGCTCCCCAAAAAGCAAAACTCCTTTACTACTTCAAGTGTCTCATTTCCTAATCTAATTCCCTTAGCATCACCCGACTTAATTCGACTACATTCCATTATCCTCATTTTGCTTTTGTTGATGTTCATCTTATACCCTCCTTTCAAGACACTGTCCATTCCGTTCAACTGCTCTTCCAAGTCCTTTGCTGTCTCTGACAGAATTACAATGTCATCAGTGAACCTCAAAGTTTTTATTTCTTCTCCATGGATTTTAATGCCTACTCCAAATTTTTCTTGTTTTTCCTTCACTGCTTGCTCAATATACAGATTGAATAACATCGGGGAGAGGCTACTACAACCCTGTCTCACTCCCTTCCCAATCACTGCTTCCCTTTCATGTCCCGCGACTCTTGTAACTGCCATCTGGTTTCTGCACAAACTGTAAATAGCCTTTCGCTCCCTGTATTTTACCCCTGCCACCTTCAGAATTTGAAATAGAGTATTCCAGTCAACATTGTCAAAAGCTTTCTCTAAGTCTACAAATGCTACAAACGTAGGTTTGCCTTTCCTTAATCTAGCTTCTAAGATAAGTCGTAGGGTCAGTATTGCCTCACGTGTTCCAATACTTCTACGGAATCCAAACTGATCTTCCCCGAGGTCAGCTTCTACCAGTTTTTCCATTCGTCTGTAAAGAATTCACGTTAGTATTTTGCGTCCGTGACTTATTAAACTGATTGTTTTGTAATTTTCACATCTGTCAGCACCTGCTTTCTTTGGGATTGGAATTATTATATTCTTCTTAAAGTCTGAGGGTATTTCGCCTGTCTCTCATACATCTTGCTCACCAGATGGTAGAGTTTTGTCAGAACTGGCTCTCCCAAGGCTGTCAGTAGTTCTAATGGAATGTTGTCTACTCCTGGGGCCTTGTTTCAACTCAGTAAGGACAGTGACATATCTATTTTAAAACTTAATCTCTCAATAACTAAATTATAGTAATTGCATTGGTCCCCCATTTTTATTGACGTTGCACCACAGATTTTACACGGACTGACAAAAAGTGTGAAGTACCCAGAAGACACTGTCAGACATCAATGTAACTTCAAACACATGGTATGTATGTAAATAATTTAGAGTTACAATTCTCTGCAACAGGTAAATGCTATCAGAGTGCATTGGTGTTTTTACCTGCCTGGTAGGGTATACAAGGGATGTGAAGAGTGTCAGATGTTGAGTGATCACTGTGAAGGGCACTATGGTGACGAATACACATGTGCGACAGCCTTACTGGTATGTGACCAAGTTTGAAATGTGCTGCATTGTGGGTCTCCATTAGGTTGCCTGGGCAAAATGTACCATATCCAAATTTAGGGGGTTTTCAGATGTGACAGCAGGTCAGTATTGGATTCGATGGGAATGAGAGGGCAAGCATAATTGTCATCTAGATTCCAGACGACCATGTCTGACCACCACTACAGATTATCACTGCATTGTGAGAACCAAGCACATTGTGGAGGAGCGCCACTTAACAAATGGCGGTGGCTAAAAAGGCAGTGCCCAATATGCAATCTAGTTAAAATGACCTCTTCGCAGTGGGATGGCCGAGAGGAGGTCGTCCAAGTCGGTGGGTGTGGCTTAATAACCCGGAGCTTATTCCCATGATGGGAGGACCAGTGACAATGACAAAGTGACACCACCTCCTGACAGATGGCAAAACAAAGACTATCAGAGGGAATATAAGAACTAGTGGGCTGAGGTACAAGGACTGCAGCCTTGGAAGCAGTGTCAGCAGCCTCGTTTCCTCTCAGACCGACATGGCCAGGAACCCACAAGAACATCACGGTGGCTCCGTCAAGAGTGAGCAAGTGACAGTTTTCCTGGACCTGTTGCACTGAAGGATGGGCTGTGTACAATATGCAGGGGCTTTGAAGGGAGCTGAGAGAGTCTCAGCAGACGACACAACTGAAAAGCCTGTGTCGCCGGAATGTACTCTGTGGCCTCATACAGGGCGAAGAGCTCTGCAGTAAATACTGAGCAGTGTGCCAGAAACCGATACCAAAAAAAGTCAGCCCCAATGACAAAGGCACACTTAAAACCACAGTCGGTCCCAGATCCATCCGTGTACACAAAGGTACTATTGCAAAGGTCGTGAAACTGAAGGCGATAGAGCGAGGCTGGAGCAGTGTCCTTATGCAGCGAATCAAGGCCAAGGTGCTGAAGGGTTCACACCCACCGGGAAAGTTGTAGGTAGTGTGAGGTGAAGCTGGCAAAGAAAGAACCAAAAGTGAACTTCAGGACGTAACAGAGAAGAGGGAAGTGCCCCATACTGATGAACAAAGGAGTCATTGAAGGAGGCGGCATAGGATGGGTGGCCATGCATGGCAGACAAACGGCATGCATACCAGCTGAGGAGAAAGTCACGGAGGTAGGAAAGCCGTAGCTCTGCAGCTTCTGCACACAGACTCTCGACTGGAGTAGTATAAAAGGCGCCAGTGGTCAAACGGATGCCACAATGGTGGATAGTTTTGAGACAGTTTAAGAGGGACGGATGTGCAAGTGCATAAACAAGGAACCCATAGTCTAGTTTCGAACGGACAAGGAACCAGTACAAACGGAGGAGGGTGGTTCGATCTGCGCTCCAGGAAATACCATTGAGGACACACAGGGCATTGAGAGACTGTGTGCAGCAGGCTGCCAAGTAAGACACGTGGGAGGACCAAGAGTGTTTCCCATCAAGCAGGAGCCCCAGGAATTTCGTAGGTTTCAAAGAACAGAAGAGCAACATGCCCAAGATGTAAATATTTTGGGAGAAACCAATTGCGCCGCCATATAGACTGCCATTAACACCACACAACAAACGACTGCATCTGGAATGATGTTATGATGGGGAAGGATGGACTGTTGACGAGTAGCATCACAGTGTGTTTCGCAGTGAACCGTGGTTCCGCAATACCCAGGACAACAGCCATTGGCGAGTATGGGGAAGAGGCCCCACACTTTCGAGGTTTTGGACAGGTAGAGTGGTGTTACTCCTGGCATCATGGAGGAGCCATGTGTTACCTCTCATGCAGTAATACTGTGGTGACATTTTTCAACAGGACAATGCTCATCCACAAATGGCACGTGTGTGTATGAACTGTTTGCACTATGTTGAGGTATTTCTGTGGCCAGCAGGATCCCCGGGTATGCCCCTACAGAACATGTGAGGACCAACTCAAGACGTCAAATCCATCCCAGTGCCAGTATGCTGGATATCAAGGACGGACTACAACTGCAAGCCAGCTTGCTTCAGGAGAGGATACAATGGCTTTATGACACTGCCGAATCAGTGCACGCCTCTAGGCTAAAATGGGTGAAACGTCATACTGATAAATGAGCTCATACTGTCATCTTCTTTGAATATTGAGCTGAAAACGTCTGTTCACTCTTCAGTCGAACAATCCTATGTGACACAGTACCTTCAGATTTGCATCGCTAATAACTACCAGACTAATAATGTGTAAGCAATGGTTGAGAAGACAATGGATAGATCAATTCCATAGGTGTTTGTTGCACAGTATTTATTTTGCCTGTTACCTCAATGTACCAGTGCATGTGCGTGCTTGTTACGAATTAGCTTTGCATAAAGTTAAAACTGCTGTAGCATGGGAACGTGCTTAGCTACGTTGATTCGGATGTCAATTTCAAGAGCTTCCGGAGCACCACCAGGGTCCAAAGTGAGACAATAAAAGTATTCGCCGCAATGGAAACCGGTATTCAACTGGAAATTACAAAGTAATGGAAGATGTCATCTCATACGATTCGTAAATATGCTAAGAATTATAGAAAACCCAAGACATACGAAAGCTCGCGTCGAAAGGAATCCAAAACGCCAAAGAAGTCTAATGCACAGAGAATGTGAACGGTACATCAGCGCTGAAAAGGAAATGAAGAAAAAATTGCGCAATTGATTAAATAACTGGCCCTCGAGCATGCAAGGGCAGCGACAGTTCAAACTTGTGATTTATCTATTCTGTAACCATTATACTACCCTGTCTAACCATTGTATTATAGAGACTTACAATTCAGATACATATTAATACGGAACACTAGTTATGATTTTATCGCAAAGTTTTCACGAAAAATACAAGGCGCTGACCTGGACTGCACACACAAAATTTCTTCGATTCGATGTTGCAGCCACTGAAATAACATCACATCCCCTCTCATAACCGCAATGTTTCGTTTCGTTTGCTCCTCCCATTCCGGGCACAAGAAAAAACCTAGAAGCAATTTGCTTAAATTTCTAGACGTCTGAGTCAGACCTTCAGATTCTGAAATTCATATTAGTTTCATTGTCAATGGCGAAAAGGTTCTGAGATTTCGCAAAATCTAGTGCTGGGTACACTTGCTACTATAGTCTGATTAAAATTGCTTGATAGTTGATGTCTGCCACTTGCCGCTACAATGTTGCCATAGCAGGTGCCGGCTACCGCTCAGTTGTAGGTACCATATAAACACGGCGGGTCACTTCAAAAATGCTGTTAATGTGTAACGTGGTGCAGTGTTGGAAGCTGCGCTGCGAGGTATGTCGGAAATGCGAGATGCTATGTGGACAGCTGATTTTAAGTGACCAACGACTGAACTGCGGCAGGCGACGCGTTTTGTAGACCTGTCCTAAGCTAATCACAACCTGTAAAGTGCAATGCATCCGACAAAAGATAAGTCAACAGTCTACAGCGGAAATGAAACCATGGTCGCTTTGTTCACGCTGACTAAAACTAACCTCTACGAGTAAATTCAAGATAGAAGAAATTCAGTTCCGGCGCCAAAAAGAAACTGTAATTTCTCTCTGTCATTGGTTACCTGAAACTATGTTCGCACTATATAGCTACACAAGCTGACGCGCGCGTTTCGAACCGACGATCAGCCCTCGTTGGCACTTAATTGCATGTTATAGGCGACACGGGCGAATTCCAGACGAAAGAAGACTGATAGGAAGAAAAATAAGACCTAATAAAGAAGTCAATACGATGATGAAAGTGACGTAGCAAAGAATTAGAAATAAAAAAGATTGCACTTCGAACAGTTAATTGAATAAACATAATAATTACTCTCTTTCGATTATATTTAAAAATAAAAAAAATTGACAATTTTTGACGAGATTCGAACCTATCTTCTACACGTCAGGTTTATAGTCTTATCATTCTATAAGGCGACAATACAGAGTTAAGTAGTTATACAGAGGGGTCCAAAAAAATGTATCCACTGTTTAAAAGTCCATAACTTGCAAACTAATTGACGAAGTTTTCTTATTTTTGGTGAAAGTGTAGCTTAAAGTCCAACTTAAAGACATCACTTTAGGTGTTCGAAATTGTCACCATTAGCATCCACAAACAAACGATGCCGCCGAACTGCAGCACGAACTACTGACTGCAACGTGTTCAGTTGAACATTTGCACATGAATGTACGATGGATTCTCGAAGCTCATCCAGTGTGCGTGGCTTTACGGCCTATCCATCTTCCTGGTAGATTTTCGTCGAGATACGCCCTAACACGATTTTGGTAGTGGGCTGAGGCACCATCTTGTTGAAAGTAAACTCCTTCGTCTCCATACAAGTCTCGGATGGCAGGTAAAATGGATGTCTGAAGCTTCTGAAGGTACACCTCACCGATGTCATAGAAGAATGGACCAATCAAGCCCCAGTAAGACAGCTCACACCACACATTTACCCCTGGAAAATTCACGGCTTTTTCTACATGGAGGTTCGGGTTTTCGGCGGCCCAGTAGATGCAATTGTGGCAATTTATTGTACCACTGAGCTCGAACTGTGCCTCATCAGACCACACAATCATCTCTGCAAACTCTTCATCGTTGGGCACCACGTTAGCAAACCACTCGCAGTACTCCATCTACGATCTGGGTCGTCCTCGTTCATTGCGTGTAGCAATCGTGGGATGTAGCACTTCCAGTTTGCTGTCTCCAAAATTCGCCGAACACTTGAGCGACTCACTCCAGTTTTACGGGCACACTGTCTCACATACTTCTGTGGTGAGCGAGTGAATTGTTTTAACAGACGACGGGAGTTAGCTGGATTTGTTACTGTTACAGGTCGTCCAGATCTTTGTTTGTGTACATCTCTGTCTCACATACTTCTGTGGTGAGCGAGTGAATTGTTTTAACAGACGACGGGAGTTAGCTGGATTTGTTACTGTTACAGGTCGTCCAGATCGTTGTTTGTGTACATCTTTAACACAGCCTTCGGCTTCAAATTTGTCTAGAATGCGACGAATCGTTAAACGTGTCGGTGGCTCTGTTTGATACTCATTTCGCCATTGCCGTTGAACCTCATCAATGTTTTCGTGCTTAAAATATTACTTCAAAACTGACTTCCTTTCATCAAATGTAAATCTTGCGCCAGCCATGTTTACTCGAGTAACTAAGTGCAACTAAGAACAAAACACTATCTGCCGACTGTCATCTGACAAAACAAAACAAAACAACGCAATACAACGCTTGTGTGGCGATTACCGGAACTACAAACTATTACACTATTGAAGATGAGACAACTCCCGTCAATTAGTTTGCCAGTTATGGACTTTTAAACAGTGGATACATTTTTTGTACCTCTCTATATTTATGATTGAGGTGACCTAGTCGCAAAGACGAATTGCAGCTTTGTCGAGTCAGTGCTGTGTATGAAAGGCGCGCGCGCGCGCGCGCGCGTATGTGTGCATGCGTGTGATGAAATACGAAATAAAAGTGCCAGATCCATTGCCCAGGATCGAGCATTAACGGATCGAGTGTGATGTTGAACGCTCTGAGTGGAGAAAACCAGGTGCAATGCGTGAAGCGTCAAATACAAAGTAATTTCAATCGGAGTAGTCAGTAACGATTATATGTAGCAGCGTAGCAAACACAACTCTTTTTGGCGTCCGCTCCCCTATCAGTGGCCGGGGCACAACATTGTACTGCTGCCCGAGACAACACTTAATTGTCACCCCCTCCTCGGCGCCAGGGATACCACGTTACATTTTGTTATTGTCCTCCTGTAATATTTCTGGCTTAGTCAGTCATCATATTAGGCTCCAAGAAGCTGTTCCCAGAGCAGTGGAGATGGAAGAAGTATATAGATGACGAAATGCGGTGTGAGGCACCTGTGACAGATGTTAGATTCGGTATCATTCCCGTGAGAAAGACCGCCTGCGTAATGTTACTGCTCTGTGACTGGCTGCTGTGTTCGGAGCAAGGGCGCCGAAACGTTTAAGTATAGTTGTTATTATAAGTTAAGCTACTCACTGGAATGACTTCGCTTTTTAATATAAATATCTCTCAAGAGTTGACTATCATTCAGTCATTTTAGAATTATTAAAAACAATTTAAAAAAAAAAACAAAAGACTGACGAAACTGCAGACGAAGCACTTCGGAAGCGTTCGGGTTACGCCTTTTCTGGTATGGCGCGCGAAATGTTTCGGGCTGTTCGTCACTCTGGATTAGGCAGTCTAGAAGAACAGACATGTTGTCTGTCGTAGGATGTTTCCAATTTTTATTTAAGTTCCTGTTCGTCATTATGGATTAGGCAGTCGAGATGTACAGTCATGTTGTCTGTGGCAGGAACACGTTTGGCAGTATTCAGTATTAAAAGATTCACTTCGGTAGTCATGAGGCACAGACACGTGCCACAAATAGTGTAAAGATACATTTTCGTACACATTGTGTTTGATCATGTACTTTGCTGTATCAGAAGGTGTTGTATTAAGATCATGTAGTCTTCTCGTGTGGCTATATTACAATACGCGAGTGGCATCCCAAAGAAGTGATACATTATTTCAGAACAGAACCTCGCTAAGTCAGTTTCAGCCTCAAGATACAGAACCTAAGATCTGCGTGCTGTTTTCTGCGCTGGTGACATCAACTTGAAGACAGCATGATGATAATAATAATAATATTTTTCGAAATTATCTTGTTTGTCTGGAGACCATTTGGCGCCCTTTGCCCTCTTTTCCACCACTGATTACACGTTCCTCCCTTCTCTAAATTGTTACTGAATTTATACGTGTGTCTAGTGGTTGGGAGGCATCTAATTTATTTTGTGAAACTCGTTATTGTCCCCCATCGAGTACTCCCTCGTCAGACACCAAGTGCGGGTGAAGGTAACCCCGCCCCCAATTAATGCACAGTGGGTCGGAGAAAAACGAGCGGAGTGCTCACCGACGAGGCTGGAGAAGACGACGATGCCGAGCGCGATGCCGGTGATGGAGGCGGCGTCCATGGCGGCGGTGGGCGGCGCGGCGGGCGCGACGCGGCCGCGGCTCACCGGCGCGTCCGCCTCCGCCGCCGGGACTTCCTCCTCGTCGGCCGCCTCGCGCTCCGCCGTGCGCGACCGCGGCGCCGCCTCCTCCTGCTGGCCCACCACGTCCACGTCGTCGTCGGCCGCCGCTGCCGCCGCCGCCGCGGAGGCGTCGTACGCCGTCCAGCCGCTCTCTTCCTCCGGCGGCACGGAGGACGCGTCCGGGCCCGTCTCCGGCACTGTCTCCGCTGGTGCCGTGGCGTACGCGTCCTCTTCTGCCGGCTGGGGGCTGCCGGCTTCCGCCGAGGCAGCTACGCCGCCGGCCTGCGGCGCGTCGGAGCTGTCCTGCGGCGCGACCTCGGCCTGGGCCGTCGCGACGCCGCCCTGCGGCTCGGCGCTCTCGGGGGCGGCAGTGCTGCTCCCCGACGCGGCCGCCACCGGAGCTGACGTCGGCAGCCGGTCCCGCGCGGTGCCCGCCTTACTCTCGGTATCCACGTTGTTATGCCCCGTCTCCGCCTTCAGAGGCTTCACAGGTGCCACAGAAACTGGCGCCACCGAAGAGCTGAAAGACTTGCTCTCCCTCGCGCCAGTCGTCACACTATCGCTACTAGAGTTACCGCGACTGCCCGAATTATTTGGCTGACTAGACGAAACTGCGTCGACGACTGTGGAGTTGGACACCGACGGCGCAACATTCTGTACGTCCCTGGTGGTCAGAGCCTTGGAGGCGGGCTGCTCTCCGGGTGCCCCGTTCCCTTCAGGTACGTCGGAGTTGTGAGCGGCGGCGCGGCTAGCAGCCACCTCGCGAGCGTATTCGGCGAGGATCTCGCCGTCCACGTCTGCGTCTTGCGGCACCAGCTCCTCCGGCGGTTCGTCGGGCGGGCGGCCCTCGAGCGGCAGCGCGCGCGGCCCCAGGAAGCCGTCCTCGTCGTCCTCTTCGTCCTCGTAGGGCGGCGGCCAGGAGTGCCAGTCGCGGGGGCCGGCGTGCGCCGAGCGCCCCCCTGCGGCCGACGGCGGCGACGTGGGGCCGGCCGTGGGGTGGCCGGTCGCCAGCGGCACCAGCAGCAGGGCTGCCACCACTGCAACAACACCACCACCACAGTCACAATCGACGACATCGTATTAGTCGACAATGTGAACCGTAGATCGCCGTAGAGGAAACTGAGGTCTCACATTTGAAAAAAAATAAGGTATCGATTTTGTCTCGCGCATGTCTGAGGCAAGCAGTGTGCTATCCACCTCACTCCTACCTCAAATACCTTGGCCTCACACTCGACCGCCACCTCACCTGGACTCCCCACCTTCTTACCAGCCAAAACAAAGCTCACAACCGCCTCCGCCTCCTGAAACTCCTGTCCGGCCGGACGTGGGGTCTGCATCCTTCCACCATCCTTCACACCTACAAATGCTTGATCCGCCCCATCCTCTGTTATGCCAGCGTAGCTTGGATTTCCACCCCTCCCCGGTTCTATAAAGCCCTCCAAATCCTCGCACGCCGTGCGCTCCGCCTCGCCTTCCGCATCCGCCTTCCGTCCCCTACGCGCATCCTCTACGACCTCATCCCCTTCCCCCACCTTCTCCTTTTCCTTGAACACATCCGCACACTATATGTTGTCCGCCGCCTTGATCCCCCTCACCCCCTGGTGTCTCCCTTCCTCTCCACCCCCAACCAGTTGCCGTGTCTTTACCGTTGTGTCCCACTCTCTCTCCATCTCCACACCCTTCATCTCCTTTCCCAACGCAACTTCCACCGTCTACCCCTCCCGGATGATGAGCTTCGCCCTGACATCTACCCTTCCTACCAACTCCAACCCCATTTTCCTGCCTCCTCCTGAGGGATCCCTCTCCTCCCTCTCCCTCCTCCTGAGCGGCTTCCCCCTCCTACTCCCCCTCCATCTCTTGTGCCTCCTTTCAGTGTCTCTGCACTCCCTCCTGCCCTGTCTTCCTCTTCATTTCCCGCCCCACGTGTCTCCCGCCTCTTCATGAACCCACTGATGCCCCTCCTCTCTTCATCCCACCGCTTCCCCTGTTGTCCCTTTTCCATCCTCTCTGCCCTTTCCCTCGGCAGGTCCCGCCTGGCACTTTAATTCTTCGTCGTGTGTGCTCCAAGTGGGTTGTGAGTGTGTTGTTCCGGAGTGTTTTTACTACTGTGGCCGACTTTTAACGTGTGCATGTCCATTAAGTGCCTTCTCTGAGTTTTGAAGAATCGCCAACTGTGTTTTTTAACTTTCTGGTGACTTTTTTTTAACTGTCCTCCGTGAACGTCTCCGTGTTAGTCTATATTTTTTACCTCCATTTTCTCCCATTATTATGTTTTAAGTTCCCCTTATGTATGTAACATTTTATTCTTGTTTTAAGTTGTCATGCCACTCGGCTGAAGAGCGGCGGATTATGCCGCTGACAGCCCTCTCCTGCCCATATGGGGCAGGGGAATGAAATAAGATATAAAAAAAATAAAATAAAAAAACAATCAGTGTGGCTGACGGAACTGAGCGACCAGGAGGCGCTACTGTCGTGCGCTGCGACTGGAGCATAGTGTGCGAGAGGGGCCAGTGACGGCTGGACTGCCTTGTTGTTAACACCGGACATTGATCTGCTCTCCGGCCCTCGGATGTTGGTTACGGGGCTCCATTTCCATCTGCTGGAGTTTCATAATCTTTCTAGTGAGCATCATTCCGATGACAATTGTGGTTATCGCAAAAATTAAAGAATTGCGCAGGCTCGTTCGTCGTATAAAAACTTTCTCAGTTCAGATTCAGATTATGATATTGGTGCTGCTCATTACTTGTCGTTAATTAATATTCGACTAAGCCGGGACATGCTAATTGGTTGCGAAAGAGGCATTTTGGTTTTCGTATGTGTATATCAGTGAATGTTCTTTTCATTAGTTAAAGAGAGATGTGTAATTGTTAAGGTTTTTTACTCGTAATTAAGTTGCGAGGTTGTTTTCTTGATTGTATGGCCACTATTTTATTGTGTTTTATTTGCATGTTAAAGACTGCAACGTATGTATAAGACCGTGGGTAGAAATGTTTCTAATAGCAGATTTCTGTGTGTTCTAGAAGGCTTTCTTGTTCTAGTTTCAATGTTTATCTACCTTGGCCCGGAGGAGTACGCGGGTCGTGTGGGTCCGTTCGGAGAGCAAAAAGGGCATGTCTCCAGAGCAGGACTGTAAAATTCTACATTGTATTTTCTTCCTGTAATTTAACAATCTTACTGAGCTATAATTGTCTGAGGAGCTTTGCTTAAATGTGTGGTTAATTAAGCTTGCAGAAATTTTGCTTTGTTCTAGGTTTGCTAAGATAATGTTGAACGTTCAATAATTTTATTACTTGGGTAAATATTTTTTTAAATGCAATTATGCTTGTGTCTCTTCAACGTTGAGTCTTTTAGTATATTTTATTTAAGGGAAAGGTAAACTTTAGCCTGGTTGTGAGGCGAGTTTCTTTCTGAGTTCACTTCGAAAGCCTTTGCTTAAATTTTTGGTGTTACTGAAATGGTTTAAAGAGAATTTGATAGTGATCGTATTTATTTCAAAATTTGTTTGCTAAAGGATAAAGAGTGTAATGAATGTAAATTGTACAGTACATTTTTTTTGAGTGCCAAGGAATGTGAACATGTTCTGAGGAACTACACTATAATAAAATTTATTATATGTGCAAACTTGGGCCTAGTCCTTCATTAACCCTTTCATGAGCCGTGGGAAACATGCTTCCCACTACAATGAACTCGCTCCTAGTCCCGTGGGATTCACAGTTCCCACCTCTGTACGGTGTTACCACATAGTGAACAGTACAGGGTACTACTTCCAATCGGAAGTTCCCGCCGTTTTTGCTGTACCTTCGCGCAGAGGCATTGTATAGCTGAGTGTTGCTCTGTAGAGGAGCCTTTCAGTGCTGCTTGCGTGACATTTTGTGATTTTTTTTCCTCAAAGCTATAGTATATGGTAAATACTTTTGATTTACCCAAATTTATGAAGGACCACGTAAAATTGGAACGAGGAGAATTCCAGTTAGAAACAAAAGGAGCCATTTCTGCAGTAAAATGGATGGATAACCATCCAGTCACTTTCCTGTCCTCAATTCATGACCCATGAGAAACAGCCACAATGAAAAGGAAAAACAAGGATGGTACTAGTACAGAGATTTCTTGTCCTGAAGTTGTGACAGAATACAACAAAATAATGGGTGATGTCGATAAGTTTGATCAATTACGAGAAAGGTATGCTATTAGTAGATGTTCTGTAAAATGGTGGCACAGAATTTTTTTTTTCCTGGTGGATGTTGCTGCAGTGAACAGTTTTATCATGTGGAAAATTAGTAAAACAGAAAGTGGACAGCATGATCAGCTCACATACAAGATCCATCTAGCCAGACAATTGATAGCTGGCTTCTCATCCCAAAAAAGCCGTGGACAAAAACCTTTCTGGCAAAAAGGGGTAAAGTACCTGAAGATTTTCGTCGTATGGCTGTAGGTGAGCATCAACCCATTTTAGGAGAAACCTACTGGACGTGCCGTCATTGTAGTACCAAAGCTGCGGAAAAGAGCACTCGCTGTGTTTGTACATATCGTCAAATACCACTTTTCATGGACCCATGTTTCAGAAAATTTTATGGCAAGTAATTGTGAACAATCATTGTAACAAGAGAAGTAAATTTATCAAATAAATATGACATATATTGAAAAAGTTGTTTTTTTCATTTAACTCCAAGGAAGGGCAGTGGGAAGAATACTTCCCACCTTGTTGTATGACCTCAGTTTCACAGTTGGAGAAAATTTGATATTCTGTATGAGAAATATACCTACTTGTTAACTACTATCTGATCTCCATTCGTTAAAAAAAAACTGCTCAATGATTTTGCCCACGAAAGTGTTAATCAAAAGTGAGAGCCTGTTCTAAAGATTTTAAGTCATCGCTACGGTATATTCAAAAAGAAACGAGTCAGCGGCTGTAAATGTAAGTCACTAAAGTGATCGGAATGCACTTCCTTACGGTCCCAAACTAGCCAGTAGAGGTACTTCGCCGCACACCCATCTGCTGACAGAGCGAACACGTGTACGTGCCGACCGTCCACTGCACTCACAACAGGATGGCGTCTACTAGTCACCACCGATTTCGTCCAAATTTATACACTGAAGCGCCAAAGAAACTGGTACAGGCACGCGAATTCAAATACAGAGATATGTAAACACTCAGAATACGCTGCGGTCGGCAACGCCTATATATATATATATATATATATATATATATATATATATATATATATATATATATATGTGTGTGTGAAATCTTATGGGACTTAACTGCTAAGGTCATCAGTCCCTAAGCTTACACACTACTTAACCTAAATTACCCTAAGGACAAACACACACACACACACACACACACACACACACACACACACACACACACACACACCCATGCCCGAGGGAGGACTCGAACCTCCGCCGGGACCAGCCTCACAGTCCACGACTGCAGCGCCTTAGACCGATTGGCTAATCCCGCAACGCCTATATAAAACACAACAAGTGTCTGGCGTTGTTAGATTGGTTACTGCTGCTACAATGGCAGGTTATCAAGATTTAAGTGTGTTTGAACGTGGTGTTATACTCGACGAACGAGCGGTAGGACACAGTACCTCTGAGACAGCGATGAAATGGGGATTTTCCCGTACGACCATTTCACGAGTGTACCGTGAATTTCAGAAATCCGGTAAAACATCAAAACTCCGACATCGCTGAGGTCGGAAAAAGATCCTGCAACAACGGGAGCAACGACGACTGAAGAGAACCGTTCAACGTGACAGAAGTGAAATTCTTCCGCAAATTGCTGCAGATTTCTGTGCTGGGCCATCAACAAGTGTCAGCGTGCGAACCTTTCAACGAAACATCATTGATAGGGGCTTTCGGAGCAGAAGCCGACTCGTGTACCCTTTATGACTGCACGACACAAAGCCTTACTCCTCGCCTGGGCCCGTCAACACCGTCATTTAACTGTTGATGACTGGAAACATGTCGCCTGGTCGGACGAGTCTCGTTTCAAATTGTATCGAGCGGATGGACGTGTACAGGTATAGAGACAACCTCATGGATCCATGGACCCTGCTTGTCAGCAGGGGACTGTTCAAGCTCATGAAGGCTCTGTAATGGTGTGGGGCGTGTGTAGTTGGAGTGATATGGGACCCCTGATACGTCTAGATATGACTCTGATAGGTGACACGTGCGTAATCATTCTGTCTGATCAACTGCATCCATTCATGTCCACTGTGCACTCCGACGGACTAGGGCATTTCCTGCGCGACAATGTGACACCCCACACATCCAGAATTGCTGCAGACTTGGTCCAGGAACACTCTTCTGTGTTTAAACACTTCCGCTGGCCGCCAAACTCCCCAGAAATGAACATTATTGAGCATATCTGGGATGCCTTGCAACGTGCTTTTCAGAAGAGATCTCCACTCCTTCGTACTCTTACGGATTTATGGAGAGCGCCGCAGGATTCATGGTGTCAGTTCCCTCCAGCACCACTTCAAACATTAGTAGAGTCCATGACACGTCGCCTTGCGGCACTTTTCCGTGCTCGCGGCGGCCCTTCACGATAGCAGGCAAGTGTACCTGTTTCTTTGGCTCTGCAGTGTAGTGCAGGGCTATTGAAAAAAGAAGGAACAGATTTCAAAGATTTATTGCTTCCAAACTACAAAAGATACACAATTTTAACGTTCCTGGAAAGCGAAATGTTCAGATTTTTACGCATTCAATGAAATTCTCTAAGCACGTCCGACGTTACCTGAATGACACCATTCCAGGGAGTTGGACTGGAAGACGAAGAACAGAAGTTGATCTTCATCGTCGGTGGTCTCTCAGATCTCCAGACGCCCCACCATGTGACTTATCTGCAGGGTTACGCAAAAGACCGCGTTTTTGTCCCCCTTTGTTTCTGTGAATTCGATACGAGAGACCAGCTGCTTCGTGTGTGGCAAGAAATGAGCCACCGTTTTGATGGTACTCACACTGAACGCATAAAAATTGTAACTTTTGTCTTTCCAGGAACGTTGGAATTGTGTTTCTATCCTTTGTACTTTGGAAGTAATAAATGTCTGAAATCTTTTCCTTGGTTTTGAATAGCCCTATATATGCACTGCTTAGGCAGCAATGAAAGACAAGCGAGGGCTCCGGGTGGCCAAGTATTTAGAAAAAAAATAACGTTTTTGGGGCGGCTTGGGTGAGACATGGGCTATTAATGTTATTGCAATACCCAGGTAGCGGTTGGCGGAGCGGAAAGACTACACTTGCTGTTCTAAACTTCTCCTGACACACTTCTAGAACTTGTAGAGGGGAGTCAGTAGACAATATTTTGAAGTGGAACCCATGTCCTGAAAAGTACCGTTTCCATGCTACAGCTGTTTGAATACATGTTTGCTCGGTAGCTACGCAACAGGATAGTCATGGTAGGGCGTGCTTACGTCAGATCTGTTTATACCCTGATAATATCGGTAATATCGAAAGCCTTCAACGCTGTGTCCCAAGTGTGCAACAAGGTGGTGGTTGAGTGATCTTCTGAGGTAGCGTTACATGGGGCCACTGAACACCTTTTGTGGTTATCGATGCCAACCTCACTGCTCTACGGTACACGGACAGGATTTTGCAACCAATAGCTGGATCGTATCACCAAAATTTGGTGACATTTTCATCTTACTGGATGACAGCTCGCGTACGTGTCGTGCTGTTCTCGTGAACACGTTCCTTCAACATGCTAGAATCACGTAATGGAGTGACCTTTTTGTTCCCCGGACATCAATCGAATATAACGTGTGGGATGTATTGAAACGAGCTGTTTTTGGACTTCGACAAGTACTCTGCGCGACTTAGACCTATCGCCACTGGAGAGTGGGAAAATTTGTTGCTCTCATCGATGGTATGTCGCGACGGTTTCAAGTTGGATCCGAGAAATGGGACGTTCCAGCACGTATCGCCTTGATGTGAGAAACACACGACTTTGTCGTCACACACTTTTCTTTACTTGGTGGTCTAGACAATTTGCAAATGAATATATACGCATGCATCAGAGCGAATTTTTTTCCTGTGCCATTACTTTCGAAATAATGGGTTGATGCAAAACTTTAGATGATGTTAGTACATGATCTCTGATTTCTTTGCTTAGAGTCGAGCCCCAAAATATGAAAGAACCGCTAATGGTTCCTAATTATTAATTATATCGAAATACATATCTACATAAGTCACAAACGACAACGATATGATGAACTTTCTTAACAGATTTGTGGACAGGCGAAATGAAATGAAATGTGGTGTGACTAGGGCCTCCCGTCGGGTAGACCGTTCGCCTGGTGCAGGTCTTTCGAGTTGACGCCACTTCGGCTACCTGCGCGTCGATGGTGATGAAATGATGATGATTAGGACAACACAACACCCAGTCCCTGAGCGGAGAAAATCTCCGACCCAGCTGGGAATCGAACCCGGGCTTAGGTTTGACATTCCGTCACACTGACCACTCAGCTACGGGGGGGCGGACTTGTGGACAGGTATCAGAGGACCAGGAGACTGACCTAACAATAGCTGGGTCTGTTCAAACAGCTTTTTTGAAAGACTGCTACTGTAAAAAAAAAGAAAAAAAAAGAGAAGAAGAAAAGTTGGTTTATGTCATTGGGGTTCTGTCTGTTTTGCGTAGCAGGCGTTTTAGGAAAGAATTCCTGTTAATGAAGAGCTTGTTTTATTACATTGTAGCGCCATGAAGTTCAAGACTCGTAATAAGAAAACGCAGTTGCTACACACTGAAGCAGATACGGAATTAAGTGAGAGAGAATACAGCATGCCATGCGTGTCAAACGAATATTCTGTAGCTGATTTCGATGAGAATGTAATTTTACTTGAGAAGGAACGAAGACTTTATCAGAAAGGAAAGCGACACGTACCAACTACGATTTTCCTTCCATAGCGGCGGAATTCTCGTGTACAGCTGTACTGATAAGATGGAACAAACGACACTGGTGTTCCATTCAGAACTATTAATTTTCGTGAAAAGACGTCTGTCTTGTTCCAAATCTTTAGCAATCTGAAATTGTAACCATGACACAAAAAGAGCGTTGCACCGTTAATATCAGTTCCAGCGTGCGATTACCGATGCTCCAAATTTCCATGCTGTGAAAATACAGTATCTTACGATCCCTTTGACATGACATACGGGCATCAGTCACAAAGCAGTCTTCTCTCCTTTCCCAATTATGTAGGGAGCTACAAAGTAATCTCAGAGCCATTTGAACCAATACTTCTCTAGTGCAGTGTTATTTCCTGAATACTAAAGGGGGTAAGGAGGTGGGAAAGAGAGAAGGAAAGAAAGAGAGAAGGAAAGAAAGAGAGAAGGAAAGAAGGAGAGAAGGAAAGATAGAGAGAGAAGGAAAGAAAGAGACAGAATAGCAGTGCCGCCACATAGATTACCTGTCTCATATTGTTGCAGGGAGGCACAGAACCTAACGTCCCCCAACCTACGGACGGAACACATTCAACAACCCTCATTCCATGACTATCGAAACCTCTGGAATGAAGCTCAGGACATTGGTACAGCGGCCAATTCACAACGCCCACAGCCGCTGCTTATAAAATTCCAGTGATCAAAGTTACTTTTAAAACCAACATTTCGAACCGGTTACCTCCGTCCGCCATCGTGCATTAGCGACCTCGGCTGCGGAAGCGCGTTCCATATGGCACTAGCAAATTAAAACAGGTAAAATTGATTTTATCCAATTCTCTCCTTTCTGAGACTTATGAAACGAAGAGGATAAGTTGCTTAACGTAACTGTTTAATACTCTCCAGAAAGTTTTCTATTTAAAATTCTCACCCAAATGTACACCGAAAAATTTTGGAAAAATTGTGGCGTAGACCTTTCAGAAATTTACTGGATAGCATTATTTGTATTCAATACCAGTAATGGGGTAGGGAGTTGAGCAAATTATAAGTGGCGAACAAGAAGTTATCGTTTGGGGGTGTTCCTGCAGCCTATATGCAACGCAGCACGACTCCAATGCTGGTATATAAGCACCAACTTGTAGGCGAGAGATTAGAGTGGCATTCGTGTTTATCCAGCATGCGTGACGTAAATTCGGATACGTGAACTATGGCAACGTTATTACCAAACGCGTCCAAACAGCACCAACATGCTGTTATCTCTTTTATTTTATTTTATTTTACTGTCGAAGGGCATACACCGGTAGACATTCATCGGAGAGTGAGGAATGTGTATGGGCAGCCAAAGGTGCTACTAGACACTACTAGCTAGGGCATAACCACCTATGACAAGCTAACACACACCAACATGCGACAAACGTCTCAAGCCCCTGCATATCAGCAAGATTGACTGGATATACCAGCTGCTATTAAAGCCGACGAACAGGCTACAGCAGGGAAACCGACGAGCTCAGCCATTGACGCAAAAAAAAAAAAAATAAATAAATAAATAAAATAAAATAAAAAAATAAAAAATCGCCAACATCACCCTACACTGCGCATCTGATGTATGACCTATTGGACACAAAACAATGATGAACCTAACTGTTACAGGTATGCTGAAGCTGACCGAGAGATCACCACCGGCACCCAGCGGCAGCCGCCGAATAAGAGCACCGCACGACGTCAAAGGTATCGACATGCACGATACCCACTACTAACAAAGCCTACCCTTGCATGACCTGTCGCAGGCAGCAAGACATCCGCTACTGCTCTTACTACCCGACCTAACTATCGCTACCCAAGCACGACTCACGCCCCGTCCTCACAGCTTTACTTCCGCCAGGACGCCCCGTACTCACAGCTTTACTTTCGCCAGTACCTCGTCTCCTACCTTCCAAACTCTACAGAAGCTCTCCTTCAAAACTCTACAGAAGATCTCCTTCCAAATTCTACAGAAGCTCTCCTGCGAACCATGCAGGACTAGCACTCCTGAGACGAGGGGACGAGGTACTGGCGGAAGTAAAGCTGTGAGGACGGGGCGTGAGTCGTGCTTGGGTAGCTCAGTTCGTAGAGCACTTGCCCGCAAATGGCAAAGGTCCCGAATTCGAGTCTCGGTCCGGCACACAGTTTTAATCTGCCAGGAAGTTTCAAAGGTTTCCTGTTTTTATTAATAGGTGCACAAGTTGTTTATGAATAACAGAAACATGTTTTATAAAAGTTCGACGAAGTACTGAAGCGATGTTTGATATGTTTATGTTTCGAGTTTTTCATTTTACTTTTTTTAGGAAATTGCATTTTCTAGCGCTGTATGATAAATCTGTATTGTTTCCTTTTACAGGGTGTCCAGAAAAGGGCTCTCTGATTTCAAAATTAAATATCTCGAAAACAAAGATCGATACAGGAATGCAGTAAACGGTATGTTTATTGTGAAAGCTGTAAGGCGTTTATACAGCAGTTTGAAATAATAGTTACAAAAGCTGCTAACAGATGGCGCTGTACGCTGTACAGCTCATATCAGCATACATAAGTGAAACAATCGTATGAAAACAATCGTATGAAAACAATCTTTGCAAATAGTCACATCACAATGTTTTCAAAATGTTCACCATTGGCACTACAAAGGTGGCGCAAACGAAGAATGAAATTCGCCATCACATTTCGTAGCGTCTCAACCGAAATGGATCACATGACACAGAGATCGCCGATTCAAGCTCGTCCAGCGTGGCGGGATGCTTCGGGTAGACCATGTCTTTCACTGTGCCCCACAAAAATAAGTCACAGGGAGTCAAATCCGGCGAATATGGAGGCCAATCCATGCCTGCACCAGTAAATTTGGGATATTCCAAAGCAATGACTCGATTCCCGAAGTATTCCTCAAGAAAGCGAAACACTTGTTCGGTCCGATGTGGTCGGGCTCCATCTTGCATAAACCATTCAGTACCTGGTCGATCCTCTAACGCTTGCTGTGTGGCGACAAATTGTTCCAAAATTGCAACGTAACGTGCACCAGTGACCTTTTCTCGAATGAAAAAAGGGCCAATAATGCCTCTGCTGCACACTGCAGCCCAAACAGTAACTTTAGGAGAATACAGGGGTTTCGCTTCACACCAATATGGCTTTTCGGAACCCCAAAATCGCCAGTTCTGGTTATTCACGTATCCAATCAGGTGGAATTGTGCTTCATCTGTAAACCAGATGCAGCCAACATCAAATCCTTCACTATCAATCATTGTGAGCATCTGATCAGCAAAGGCAACCCTTTGTTGCACAGCTCGTACGGGTATGGCCTGGTGCGTTTGAATTTAGAATGGAAACATGTGTAGGCTCTTTCTCAGTATTTTCTGCGTGCTAGAACGCTTCAAACCAGCCTCAGATGCAATTCTACGGACGGATGACATTGGATTTCGCTGGATAATTCCAGAAACTGTGGCGATATTTTCAGGCGTAACTGCGGTTTGCTTGCGGCCAACATGCCCCACTAGATCATCAGTTACGCTGCCTGTTCGTTGAAATTTTGCGAAGAGCGTACGAATGGTTTTCGCATCGGGTCCTTTTGGAACATTAAATCGTGCTTGGAAACTTCGCCTTGTTGCCGTAGGACTCTTCTAACCTGTGGTACTCTAGCACCAGAAAAACGCGTTGTTCAATGGAGTACATGGTTTTAATCTCTTCCTTCGGTACGCTAATCTCCTTTCACGTTTCAATAGTGGAACTGATCGCTCTGGGCTTCGGATCACTATTTATACTAGGCATTACGTATGGCGATTACAGCGCCATCTGTTAGCAGCTTTTGTAACTTATTTCAAACTGCTGTATAAACTTCTTACAGCTTTCACAATAAACATACCGTTTACTGCATTCCTCTATCGATCTTTGTTTTCGAGCTATTTAATTTTGAAATCAGGGAGTCCTTTTCTGGACACCCTGTATTTTTACTACAACATCTCTCTATTTCCAATTAAAAATGTTCAAATAAAACCGGAATTAAACATTGACCGTTTCAATTTCGCTATAAATACTGTTTATTTTTAAGTAACAGATGAGATGAAACTGTGCAGAACAAAAGTGTTCTGTAGACTATGTGGCCCTATGTACCCTCACTCAGTTTCCGGACGGTTGACTGCTTCCAGTCTCTAGGGAAACCGAGTAAGACATTGACCGTGCGCAGAGACAAAGAGATTGAAATGGGGTAACGCCTGATAGATGTGCAACACACCTAATGTACAGGTAACACGGTTGCGATATCAACTCACAAGGCTACTAGGAAAACTACCGCACTCTACGCTTACTTCTGATAGTCTGTGGTAGCCTAAGGTAATTTTACAACTCTACGCCCTGTAGTCCAAATCTATCCCCATGCGATTATCATGCCTTCGGTCCCATAAAAAAAAGCCTTGAAGTGTCGCGATTCCTGTTGGACGAGGACGTGAAGCAGGCACTTACGGACTTCAAAAATGGTTCAAATGGCTCTGAGCACTATGGGACTTAACATCTGTGGTCATCAGTCCCCTAGAACTTAGAACTACTTAAATCTAAGGACATCACACACATCCATGCCCGAGGCAGGATTCGAACCTGCGACCGGAGCGGTCACGCGGTTCCGGACTGAAGCGCCTAGACCGCACGGCCACACCGGCCGGCCGAATTCTTCACACAGCCGGGCACAGTGTTCTGTCAAACGGCTATCTTCAGCTTGGTGAGTCAGTGGGATGATTGCCTCAATGCTAACGGCGAATTTGTCTGATTGGCATACTGATTATATATTGTAAGGCCTTCTAACAGAAACCTTTTGATTGCCCCTTACACATTGGTTCTACATAACCATAATATACAATGTGTGTACAGTTGATATTTTTTTACTGTTGTTAACAGGCTGCAGTTTAAAGCTTTTCTCGCCACTTGGATCATTCTATAAAAGGATCGAGAAAAAGAGAAAATTATTATGGGAAACAATCGTACAGGAAAGAATGGCGAGTTTTTATTCTGTGCTGTTTAGTGCTCTCAATTACTGCATCTATAGAGATATCGAAGGGACACGGTTTTAATGGGATGATCTGTTGTTCGAATCACCATTCGATAGTTTGCCAAAAGAAGACTGCAGTGATATAAACTGTAAATGTTCACAGTGATGTTTTGGAAAACTAGTCTGTAATTGTGCTAAAAATAATGCCGAAGTCTGCAACACAGCGGAATTTAAGGCTCGTTATTTGGTGTTTACGTCACAGAGAACAGGAGGCAACATTGGTGCGGCCGTCTTCAAACACACATTTTCTGGCAATTCTTGCAAAACGTTTTACTCTGGACGTTGGCGTGAGTTCTACCTCCGTACTCATCTTCTCACGAACTGAGAACTGTGCTTTTATTCGGCGGATAGCGGTTCAGATGTCCGTCCGACTATCCACCCTTAGGTTTCACGTAGATTACCCGAATCGCTACGGTTAATACTAAGATGGTTCCTTTGAAAGAGTATGGCCGATTTACTTTCTCGTCCTTTCCCTAACTGAGCTTTGTGCTTAAGACTAATGATGAAGACGACGGCAGGAAATTAGACACTAATCTTCCCTTTCTTCCCGTGAACTATACCAAATGCCCTTTAAAAGTAGGCGAGACAGTGTACGTTAGAACACATGTTTTTTTTGGTAAGTACGTCAGTCAGTAAGACTTATTTTAGAATCACATGAAGAAACGCGGTATAGACCGCCCTAAGCAGTTTCCGCCATTTTCTACAGTTTTGCTGCTGTTATACACGGGACTGTCTTTTCTGCAGCACTTGTAAATGTTTCGATATCTACACATTTGAGTGATGTCTGATATATTAAAGCGATTTGGAATATATTGTTAATTCTTAAGGTACAGAATTTTACGGCGAGAAAAATTCTGTGTATTTTACAAACGTTTATATGACTTGTGAATAGTTAAACCATTCTCCGCCTGTCGTGCACTATCTTGTACCTAGAAATCGAAGGAAAGTCTTCCGCTGTGTAACATGTGATACTTGAAAATGAACGGTTTTTCTTTAATGTGTTAATAATTTTACCTTTCTTGAAAATGGAAAATGGTTTTAGTTTGCAATAGCTTATATTTCAAAATGTATTTAACTTGTAAGGGTTTCTGGTAGTGCTTCAGCTTAATTTGATGTCACTTACTGATTACTGGTGTGTAGCAGAGCAACGTGTGACAGATAGGCGGTTAAATACTGCACAATACTGACAAGATTTTCTCGCTTTCAACACTTTTAAATTTCAATACAAAAAAAATGGTTCAAATGGCTCTGAGCACTATGGGACTTAACATCTATGGTCATCAGTCCCCTAGAACTTAGAACTATTTAAACCTAACTAACCTAAGGACATCACACAACACCCAGTCATCACGAGGCAGAGAAAATCCCTGACCCCGCCGGGAATCGAACCCGGGCGTGGGAAGCGAGAACGCTACCGCACAACCACGAGCTGCGGGCAAATTTCAATACAATATTTGTTCGTAGGTACATACAAATTTGGAAAAACTTTTTCCGGAGTAACTTCTGTAATTTCAGAAAAAGACTACAGCACATAAAAAGTTAATGCCATCATTTAAAAATGGATTAAGTAAATACACTGATGGAAAAGAAGTCTCAACGCCACAGAGTAGTGCGGCATAAAAGAAAAGTTGATAGAAGTCTTTCCACATCTGAAAGGTGATGTCTATTTAAATCTCGCGCCAATTGCATAAGAGTAGTACTATTAGCTCCACTATGAGGATGCAAATCAGGTTTGCTTTAAATTCACGCTGTAACAGCTGCGAATGTCTGTTACCAACGAGAATGAAGGTGGCGAGTTGATGTTTGTCAAGAGTGGCTTTAAGGTGGCAAAGACGCTTTTATCAACGCCTCAATGAGTTTGAAAGAGGTCATGTAATAGGGCTACGAGAAGTTAAATGTTCGTTCTGCGATATCGTAGAATGAATTGACGAGAATGTAGCCACTGTACGTGATTGCTCGCAGCAGTGGTCATGGGAATTTACGGTCGCAAGAAAACAGGGCTCCAGACCCACGCAGCGCTACCGATAGGGAAGACCATCGTGTTTGTCTGTGGCTGTGGCGCATCGTACGGCTCTGGTGCATCGTGCTGCATCTGCAGCAGCAATTTGAGCAACAGTTGGCACCACAGTGAGACAACGAACTGTTACAAATCGGTTATTTCAAGCACAGTTCCGAGCCAAGACGCCCTGTACCGTGCATTCCGCTGACCCCAAACTGCGGCCATTTGCGACATCAGTTGTGTCAAGCGAGAGCTCATTGGAGAGCAGGGTGGAGATCTGTTGTGTTTTCTGATGAATGTTGGTTCTGCCTCGGTGCTAGGGATTGCCGTGTGTTGGTTAGAAAGAGCCCAGTTGAGGGCCTGCAAACAACCTGTCTGCGTGCTGGACACACTGGACATATACCTGGAGTTATGGTCTGGGGTGCGATTTCGTATGACAGCAGGAGCAGTCTCGCTGTTATCCCACGCATTCTTACTGCAAATCTGTACGTTAGTCTGGTGGTTCGACCTCTTCCAGGTGGTGTTTTCCAACAGGTTAACGCTCGCCGATATACTGCCGTTGCAACCCAACATGCCCTATAGACTAGGCGCTCAGTCCGGAACCGCGGGACTGCTACGGTCGCAGGTTCGAATCCTGCCTCGGGCATGGATGTGTGTGATGTCCTTAGGTTAGTTAGGTTTAATTAGTTCTAAGTTCTAGGCGACTAATGACCTCAGAAGTTAAGTCGCATAGTGCTCAGAGCCATACCCTATAGAGGTGTCGACATGTTGTCTTGTCTTGGCGAATCACCAGATCTGTCTCCACTCGAGCCCATTCGAGACATTATCAGGCAACAACTCCAGCGTCATCCACAAACAGCATTAGCCGTCCCTGTGTTGAAGGAACAAGTGCAACGGGCATGGAACTCCATTCCTCAAACTGACGTCCGGCACCTGTACAAGAGAATCCATGCACATTTGCATGTTGCATACAATATTCTGGCAGTTACACCGGTTATTAATGTACCAGCATTTCACATTTGCGATAGCTTATGTGATGCTTCCATTAACCTGTGATCTTGCAATGTTAATTACTTAAATATGTTACGTAGACAAATGTATTCCCAAATTCCATTATTTGACATTAATTATTTTTGGCGTTGCGATTTTTTTTTGTCATTGTATATTAAACTTCTATTACAGCACTGGCTAGAAGCGAAAGAGTACGAACGCAGAACACTCTTCCCTACACAGATTTAAAAACCAAAAGCTATATCTATAGATAAAAAGAGTTACGAAAATAAAGCCTACAGCAAATTGTTGGTTTCTTTGTGGACTGCCGAAACCTCATCACTGCATTTACGACAGGTACCGAATAGAATTGGGGAGAGAAGAAATTTACGCCAAAACTGACTGGAAGAAGGGATCGGTTAGTGGAACATATCCTGAGGCATTACTGATTAGTTTCGTAATGGAGGGAAATGCGAAGGGACAAAAGTCGTACAGGGGGAGCAAGGCTTGAGCACAGTGAGCAGGTTCAGCTGGATTTAGGTTGCACCAGCTACGTATAGATGAAGAGACTTGTTCAGGATAGCAGGACAGCCTAACGTAGAGACTGCATCAAATCATTCTTCGGACAGGAGCCCGCAACAACAGCATGGAGTATTAAAAGTTTCATTTCATGTGGGACAGTTTGTAAATGTTATACTTCTACTGAAGCTACTATCAGGTCGGTGTAAGATGTGCATCGGTACACAAGTACAAATAATTCTGTAAATTTACTCCGTGTTCAGTAGACGGCCGCCGTCTTATTTCATCTCGTCCAGCACAGAGGTGTACGGAGTGAGGACAAGTACAAGAGCAACGAGCAACAGATCGATAGGGCGACCAACATTTGATCATGCTTTTAACGAAGATGGGCACATATGACAATGATTTTACGGTTAGTTTAAGGGAGATTTGGTTGCAATAAATTTCAGCTCCCAACTAGATCACATTTTCTTGGAATGGGTGACAATGAAACCATAGATATTTTTTTAAAAAATTGGCATATTTTGCTTACTTTTAGTCTATTATGTCTTACGGTATCATACTTTGGGGTAACTCCAGAAGCCGAGAGAAATTTCTGTGGTGTCACCGCCAGACACCACACTTGCTAGGTGGTAGCTTAAATCGGCCGCGGTCCATTTAGTACATGTCGGACCCGCGTGTCGGCACTGTGTAATCGCAGACCTAGCGCCACCACCAAGGCAGGTCTCGTGATACGAGAGAGCACTCGCCCCAGTTGTACGAGAACCTAGCTACCGCCCAGTTGTACGAAGCCTTTCTCTCTCATTAGCCGAGAGACAGAATAGCCATCAGCTAAGTTAATGGCTACGAACTAGCCAGGCGCCATTAGCCATACAGTGATTGTACTTAGTCTCCTGTGTATCGTCAAGATCGATGTACCACAATGATATTAAAGTTAAGTATTAAACCTGCTCCGTACTTTTCTTCCTAACATTAATTACGTATCCTGTTCCAGTACTTCACGCCCGTCTGCATTAGTCTAGCGTGCCTTTTTCAGCCATCTCAACTTCACGGTGTCGGCCCAGCTACCGACACAACAATTTCTTAGAATGGAAAAGCGTGTAATAATAGTCATTTGTGGTCTAAATTCAAGAACAGCATACCGAAACCCGTTCAAAGAGCTGGTTATACTAACTATTGCTTCTCAGTATATTCCTTCCTTAATAAAGTCTGTTTTAAGCAATACGTCTTCAATCCTACGAAGCTACTAATGTTTGGCACATCAGTTTCTTTGCGTTTTAAATCTTTAACACTTTTACCCAACTTTCGTCTGTGTTTCTTGTTTCACTACGCCCATAGCACTTTCTGCACTAGAAATCTCTTCATATAGAATACCTCCATTTACAAAATTAATAGTAAATTGTTGTACTATGATTTGTAATTGAAAGAATGTTGCCTGTAGTCGGCATTACTCCCACGAGCGACGCGGAAGTTACGCTGACGTAAAACGCAGTACGCTAGGTTACCGTTGGAGACAATCGATTTTAACCAAGGATATTGTTGCTTCCACTTATTCAAATAAACAAAACACATGACAGCGTTCAATCTTCTTGCTTCGTGGAGTTTTTACATCTTCATTTTCATTGCGAGAGCATATGATAACAATTGATTCAGTTCAGAAGCGAGTGCACACACGCTTGAACGCTGAACAGTATAGTTGCTACAAACACGGAAAGAAGTATACGCAAATCAGAATATTTCGTCTTGACTGTCCTAGAGTCAAAAAATGTTCAAATGTGTGTGAATTTCTAAGGGACCAAGCTGCTGAGGTCATCGGTCCCTAGACTTACACACTATTTAAACTAATTTATGCTAAGAACAACACGCACACCCATCCCCGAGGGAGGACTCGAACCTCTGGCGGGAGGAGCCGCGCACACCGTGACATGGGTCTTCAAGTCAACTGAGAAATAAACAATGTAACGAGTTTGGTTAAACATTAACGTCTATACAAGCCGATTTCCTGAGTTCTTATTACTTCCGTGTGTTATTTATACAGTACCGTAGGTGCTGATCGGTACGAGGCGAGTGCATCCGTTGGTTGCCAGTACTGAGCGAGAAACGAGTAAAAATTCCCCTCTCGCGACGTCTCTAGACGCGTAGGCTGTGTCATTCTTTCTCCGCTCCCAGCGTTCCCTTGAGGCAAAACTTCTTCTTTCCGTAGAAGCATGAACAGAAAAAAAGACTGTACGTTGACACCAATATCGATTACTACACGTAAACTTTTCGATGCCTGTCAATCAGGAGGTCTGAACTATCAATAGTAGACTACTTTCCGGGATTCTACTTGTAAGCGTGGTCACTGACGAAATATACGGGGGGAAAGAGGCAGTTAATAAAGGAATCGGGAGGACAGAAAAAAATTGGTGCTACGCGGGAGATGCTGGGAAGTGCGGGGGAGCTGGTCACCCGACCCTCACCTGCTCCGTATCGCAGCTCCATGCGGCTGTGGGGGCGCGCGCGGACTCAGCGGCGGCCCGGGCCCCGCCACTGCGGCCGGCCGCAGAAGCCCCTCGCGGCGCCCTGCCGGGGATTACGGCTTACGTAAACAGCGTCACGCGCGCCCACACACCACACCACACCGAGTCGTGGGGCGCCGCCCGGCGTTTAACGTCGCGCACTGCCCCGCCGAGTGTGGCAGGCGCTCTGCTGCGTCTCTTGCCAACTGCCCTAAGTCACCGCCTCCCACGCTACCTTCCGCCCAACAGTGGGCTCACGTGGATGCTGCGCACAGCATCTGCACAACTACGAGTAAACAGAAAGGTCTAATCTCGTCCGTAACCTAACCCGCATCTTCAGGACGAGATCTAGGCAGGTTGTTAAGATCAACTTAAATCTGCTTCTTTTATTCCCCGTAAGATATAACTTAAAACAGGAGGGTGCATACAAGTGGATTCGTTCCTGAGACAAAATGGAACGACGGGGGAAAACCTTTCATTAATAATTGTGTTAAAATATACATCAGCTGTATCCGGTCATGCTTTGCTGTGGTCTAGTCTATTGAAATGGAAAAGAAAGGAAAAAGAAAGCACACGTTTCTAAT
This sequence comes from Schistocerca piceifrons, assembly GCF_021461385.2. Classification (NCBI taxonomy): domain Eukaryota; kingdom Metazoa; phylum Arthropoda; class Insecta; order Orthoptera; family Acrididae; genus Schistocerca; species Schistocerca piceifrons. The sequence continues at coordinate 1,017,988,535 of NC_060138.1, read as the reverse complement.
ATATATGGTAACTGGATATACGTCCTACTCTCGTTCTCTCCCCCGTCTCCGTCCATCTCCCATTCCCCCTTTCTTTGTCCATCTCCTCCTACTTCTCCCTGTCTCTGTCCATCAGCTTCTCCTTCTGTCTCTGTCCACCTTCTAATCCGCCCTCTCTCTCCATATCCTCCTGCCTCCACTCTCCCCTCTGCCTCTGTCCATCTCCTCCTTCCCGTTTTCTATGACCATTTCCTATTACCCCTCTCTGTCTATCTCCTCTTTTCCACTCTCTCTCACCATGAACCTTATGTTTCATCATGTCTCTATTCTTCTCCTCCCTTCACCATGAGTCTCCCTCATACTCCCTGCTGCCAGCACTCCTATCTAAAATCTGTCTCTTCAATAATGTCTAATTATAACAGTACTTGTGACCTAAGAATATAAACTCTATATGTATGTATTTTTCCAGGTGTACTTTTCAAATTGTTTATTTCACTTTTTGTACTAGATGTAGTTTAACATGCCTACTAAAACATATGAATGTAAAATAAGTAGAATGCCTGGTTAGATGTAAGAGAGGGCCTGATGGCCCTAATCTTGCCAGGTTAAATAAATCAATAAATAAAACAAATAAAATAAATAAATAATCATAAACTAATAATCCATAAACATGAGTACAACTTTCCTGTTTGTTAACAACGTTCCCCTGCTATTAAATTTACATAAATTTATCTTTTACATATACTCGAAAATAGGTGAATAAAATACACGAGCGAATACCAATAGAATGTTGTGTCATTTTAAAGCAATCGGTCAAGAACTTTCGGAGATTAACGATTTTGAACGAAACAACATTTACATTTTTACAGAGTTTCCACTTTTATTACATATATACTAGATGGCGTTGCAGTAGGCCTATAAAAACTCGTAAGTATTCGAATGCAATGTTGTGCCAAAATTTCCAAGCAATCCGTGAACAACTTTCGGAGATATGAGATTATGAACAAATATCTACTTTTGTAGTTATATAGAACTGTATTGTAATGAAGTCAGTCATTGTCACAGTGTAACACAACAGTCGCGACACTTCTGCTTATTTTTGTTATCACTGCGACAGCAGGGCTCCAAGCGGACTCAAAGCTAATGTTCTGAACACGATATCGGATGAGTGCGAACATTATCGTTTATATTGATTTGTAACACAGTTTTACAATAAGAAGCGTATGATGACATGAAAATCGGCAGCAAATAAAAAATTACGACATATTTGTCTTTCTTTAGTTTCTTGTGGATCCCAGCAGGTATGAAGCGGTACATTAGATGCAGTTTATTTATGATTCTCTTGTCATCTATATATCTAATGAAGGCTGCCTTTTCTTTTAAGAAGACAAAATGATTAGTACATGGAAGAAGACCTGAACTTTTGCAGAAAGACGTCGTGCATGTACCTACATTATTGGAAGTACCGAATGAGTTACCACAACTGCAGCTGAAGGGGAATCCACACAACGTGACAATAAAACGTCAGAAGCAATAAAACTCTTTCCCAACAACAGGAGAAACCAACTCCACAATTGTTGCTACATCTGACTACAAACGGCAAGGATGAACACATCGCTTTTGAAACAAAAATAATTACATTTACAAACATATTCGTGCATTAGAAGCTCGATTGAAGTGTAAGAATGTGCGAATCATTAAATTCCGTACAAGGAAAGTGCCTATCGTAATAAGAACGGACAGCATAAACATACGCACTTCTCCATGCATAAAATGTGTTTGTGTGTGTGTGTGTCCGCCTCTTAATTTCAGCGGGATAAGTTACAATTATAAGCCTATTCGAAAGTATTTCTTCAAGATTCAGCTGTTTTACTCGTCGCTAGAGGCGTGTCGTTCCACGATAACAATTTTCATAAAATGGTTCAAATGGCTCTGAGCACTATGGGACTTAACATCTGATGTCATCAGTCCCCTAGAACTTAGAACTACTTAAACCGACCTAACCTAAGGACATCACACACATCCATGCCCGAGACAGGAGTCGAACCTGTGACCGTAGCGGTCTCGCAGTTCCAGACTGAAGCGCCTAGAACCGCTCGGCCACAGCGGCCGGCAAAGATTTTCATAACAGGGGACCACGATGAGGAAACGTCGCAACTGCATATATTAGACTGTAGTGGTTGCTCCGTATTCGAACTGGGCTGACAAATTTTAGTTCTGTCAGGCTAGAACTATTGCATGTATTTAGAAAATTAGAAGAGACAGCAAGACGCAGTGTTCAACTATTTTTCACTTCTACTGGTTTTGTATGTCAAGGAAATGTATGCGATCCGATGAGAAAGTACGCTTGAAACAGTTACCTTTAATTTAATTTGACATAAATTTTTGAAGTGAAAAATTACAATCGGCGTTTACGACTCGGAACAATTGTTTATTCATTGGAATTCCAACTTTAAATTCAGCTGTTTGAAGAAACTCCACGCAGCGGCAAATATTTAAATGTCCCCTAGAGACAGTCAATATTATTGCGCAATATTTCCATTCACAGTAATACTGAACATGTAGGAGCGAGACAGAGGTTGCGCAATAATATGTAGCACATCAAAAATTTCTGAAAAACTGTCGGCAGTATAGACAATACCGCTGGCAATCCATGTGCCAGTCTCTCGCGTGCAACAGTCTCTGGATATCTCTGTGTTCGCAGTTCGTCATTGTTGTATTGAAAATGAGTTCAAAACAATACGAAAGAGTTTTCTTATTAGAGTGCATCGAAATGTATAAATCTCTGCTGGCATTCTGGAAAGTTATGGCATTGGAGTACACAAACAGAAATATGAATCATATGATATGTTTCTTAGAAATACATAGAAAGGTACTCTACAGCCACGAAGGATGATATTTCCAAAAAAGGAAATAAAAAAATTAATACATGCGAAGTCCACGGGGCGAGAGAAAAAGACTCTAAAATTGGCATTCTGTACATAAATTCGTTGGTCACACAAAAAACTTGTTATGTCCCAGATAAATGATGGTTATCTGTTACAAGCAGATTTCTTTGGCACTTAAAACCAACAAACTAACGTACGTTATGCATCAGTTGCTAAAGCCATAGTATTGCATCGCAGCCATCAGCCAAGTAGTGCTACATTTGGTTAACGACGACGTTTATCGGAACCATCACCACGTAAAAAGTTATAATCTTTTTTCGTTTACCCTCAATTCTCTCCCTCATGAATGATCTTCAACGCTCCTTGAAACGAATTTCGATCCACCTTTTTCTTCGGCTTGCAACAAAGTAGTGCAATTATTAACAAAGCAGCAGCGTTTTTATCGTCCAACATTCCTAAACAGAATATTGTGGCATAATATTATCGATCGTCTAGAGAGTGCTTAACATTACGCAGTCAGATGCTTACTTAGAGTCACAGTGGCATACTTTATGCCGGCCAAAATAGTCTTTCCAGGGCGTTTTCCTTTCGATATTAGCGATTTTCTGTCCCATTCTAATCGCGTAGAGATCCTATTGCGCTTCTTTGGAACGCAATCGATGTTACTTTCCTTTTTGTTAAACATTCTCCTTGCATTATAAACTATTGATTTTTATTATCTGTGCCATTAATTGACTAAGAAATCACAATCCTTAACAAATTTCGGGGGCTGATCTGACCTCGCGAAATCGGAGGGTCGGCAGCGCATCCTCGATGAGGGCAGACAACAGGTCCAGCGAGAGCAGGGTGAATAGTGTTACAGCCAGTTCGCCGAGTTTCGTAGACGACCTCTGTCATTTTAGTGCAGGCGGATGTGATTCTACGGAGGTAGCTTTGCTGCAGTAATACCTAATCGATTACTGTTTCGTGCCAATTCGAGCCTACGGTTGATTTAGCCCAAGTTGGTGTTGCTATTCGGCATCAGTTCTGCATTTACATCAGGGAACTAATAGCTATCTGAATGAGTTGTTAGTCGAACAAACGGACTTAACACATTTATCAAAGTACACGTGAGTAGTTTTGTGCTCTTGGAAACTGGAATGTTTTCATGTGATTTTTCTGTCTTCAGGACTCTGATCCAATTCCAAAACTTCGATAATTAGTATCAAAGTGGTGCCTTCATAACCTTTGTCTTCTGGCAGCTATCTTCCGCGTTGTCCATCTTTACCGCCCTGATCTCAACTCGTATCTGCGTTTCAGCTATCAGATAGAAACGTTGTACGACGTAACACCTAAGTAGTTCGTTCTCATAAACTTACGCACTTCGTAACAAAAACGCTGTCTTGACAATGCAAAATAACAAAATTACCGTCAAAGTTTTAAAAAACGTTGTGTATTACTAACTTTATTATCAACAACAGTACGACAGATTTATGCGGGAAGAAGTATTGTTCCTTACCCCTGCTTAAAATACACGCACTCTCAATTTTAACAGTATACTTTTATGTAGTGCATGATGTTCTTCAGACTCACTGTCGGAGGACTGATGAACATTTCAGCCACGTTCTTCCATCGATTTAACAAACCCATGGTAAAATGTGCAGCACTTTGAATTCTCTTTCTTTCTTCCGTTAATTGATCTTGTTAAGTACTCCACATTAATCCAAGCCGGTTATCCTTTTCTTGCTTGATGCGTCTTCTATTTAATACATCAGCTAATTTCTTTTAAGATCATGAGTAAGACACTGCAGTCATTCTAGAGACGTGTTGGGAGCTGTCAACTTTCGGCCTCATGACTTACCAGTAACTTTTGATCTAGGTTTACTTCCCCTGGCCTTTGGTAAGCCAGTCACCTAACTACAAGGAAGCAGATGCTTCATTTTGCTTCGTTTTTGTTTCCCTTGTGAATTCAACATTAGAGGACACTGTGTAAAAGATGGTTGGTTGGTTTAAAAGAGGGGGGAAGGGCGCAAAATGAGTGTATACGATTTGCGCCAAAATAATAAATCGAGGTCTGCAAATTATTGCTGAAAATCTGTTATCTGAACAACAAAATGGTTTCAGAAAAGCGAGATTCTGCACTGGTGCTTTCACACTTAAACAAGTTATAGAGAAACAAAGAGTTCAAGAGGGAAACACAACATCGCATTTATAGACTTAATACGCAAAAAACTGTTATGGAACATATTAGACAAGAAAGAATATTCTCCGTAAATGTACAAACATAATACAGACTAACCATGCTGCATCAGAAGACATACCTATAGATCAAGCGGTCCCGACAAGGGTTTAGTTATCACTCACACTTTTAATATATGTATATATGGTGACTATATGACTGAGACATGAAACAATATCTTGGTCCAGGCTTGAGATTATCACTGTCATATTTTTTAATAAAATTCTTTTTGAAGATGATCTTGTCGTCGTACAGGACAGCGAAATTTCGATACACAGATCCATTCACAGTCTTAACCAGATGTCTAAGGAAAATAATATGAAAATATCTATTCCAAAAATAAGAGTTATGGCTTTCAAAGGGGCAAAGACATTGAGGACTAAGATCACAATAGGAAACAAAACAATTGAACAAGTTAGTCACTTCAGTTACCTGGGAAATAATACAACCTACCAGAATGAACTCGACATGGACAACAAATTGAAGAAACATCAATTGATATGCCATCAATCACTAGAACATTGAGAAACATAGGAAACACAAAAGAATCTTTTTTATCAGGTGATGGCCGCCCCTACTTTGCTATTTGAACTTGGACAATCGCTAAAAAGCAATAATCTAGAATCTAAGCGACAGAAATCAAATTTCTAAGAGGACTTAAGGGCTGCACAAGATTAGATAGACTAAGGAACGAATGTAAAGTAGAGCTTGGGATGTATGCTATAAATGAGAAGATAAAGTCGTAACAACAAAGCTGGCTAGAACAACTAAGTAAAATTTCAGATTCGAGACTACCAATACAAGCATTACATTTCAGAGCTTTAGGGACCAGATCCGTAGGAAGACCAAGAAAGAAATGGCTGGATATTCAGATGACGGAACTGACCTATGGCATAGACCATGATGGAAGAAGAAGAAGAAGAAGAAGAAGAAGAAGAAGAAGAAGACGAGGAGAAAGAAAAAGAATGGAAAATATTCAAGAAGAGATCTGATGGCAGTTTTGTTACCAACGTCTTCCGTCGATCAACTACGTTTAACAAGTACTCTTCAAGTGAATATCAGTCTAGTCCGCAACCAGATTCATGAAGTCATTCAGATTAAGTCGTTTGACATTGATATCACTAAATATTTAACCGTTGCGATGATCCCATTTCTCAAACCAAAGGTTGGTTTGAACACTACAGTGCTTTACTACACATGGTCCTATAGGAGGTAGTATGGCCTTTCATTAGTCCGACGTTTGAACATTCTTACCCAGTGAGTTATGGAGGACGTACACTGAGGTGACAAAAGTCATGGGACAGCGAGAAGCACATATACAGATGACGGTGGTGATGATGATGATGATTTATGGGGCGCTAGACTGCGCAGTCATCAGCGCCCGTACAAAGTCCCAATTTTTTCACATTCCAAGATTTTTCACAGACCAATCTAGCAACTGTCACGAATGATGGTGATGATGAAGACAACAGAGACACCCAGTCCCCAAGCAGAGAAAATCCCCAACCCTATCGGGAATCGAACCTGGTACCCCATGATCCAGAGGTAGCAACGCAAGCCACTAGACCACGAGCTGCGGACAGATGACGGTAGTATCACGTACACAAGATATAAACGGGCAGTGCATTGGCTGAGCTGTCATTTAGACTCAGGTGATTCACGTGAAATGGTTTCCGATGTGATTACGGCCGCATGATGGGAATTAACAGTCTTTGAACGCGGAATGGTAGTTGCAGTTAGACTCAAAGGACATTCCATTTTGGAAATCGTACGGGAATTCAATATTCTGACATCCACAGTGTCAAGAATGTGCCGAGAATACCAAATTTCAGGCATTACTTCTCACCAAAAACAACGTAGTGTCCGACGGCCTTCAGTTAACGACCGAGAGCAGCGACGTTTGCGTTGAGATGTCAGTGCTAACAGACAAGCAACACTGCGTCACTAACCGCAGAAATCAATGTTAGAAGTAGGATGAATGTATACGTCAGTGCGGCGAAATTTGGTGTTAATGGGGTATGGCAGCAGACGACCTAAGCGAGTGCCTCTCCTAAAAGCACATCACCTGCAGCGCTTCTTCTGGGATCGTGTCCATTCGGGTGGACCCTAGACGATTGGAAAGATGAGTCCGGATTTTAAATAGTAAGAGCTCTTGGCAGGGTTCGAGTGTGGTGCAGACATCACGACACCATGGGCCCAAGATGTCAAACAAGACACGGTGCAAGCTGGTGGCGGCTCCATAATGGTGTGGGCTGTGTCTGTATGGAATGGACTGGGTCCCCTGATCCATTCATTGTCTGGAAATGGTTATGTTCGGCTACTTGGAGGCCATTTGCAGCCATTCATGGACTTCATTTCCCAGACAACGACAGGAATTTTTATGGATGACAGTGTCCCTTGTCACCGGGTTACAATCGTTTGCGGTTTGTTTGAAGAAAATTTTGGACAGTTCGAGCGAATGATATGGCTACCCAAATCGCTCGACATGGATCCCATCGAACGTTTATGGGACATGTTCAGGAGGTCAGTACTTGCACAAAATCATGCAACGGCAACACTTTCGCAATTATAGACGTCGACAGAAGCAGCAATGACACAGTATTTCTGTAGGGGACTTCCAACAAATTGTTGAGTGCATGCCACGTCGAGTTGCTGGACTAAACCGGGCAAAAGGTCCGTCATAGCTTAACGAACCACGATGCAACCTACATTTTTCACACCGATTAATCATTGCTACTAGTGAAACAAGCGATAAGAGAAAATAAGCCTAGGACCGATCGACGATTGAACCTACGGTTTGTGCTGCTGAAACATCCCCTTTGTGTGCAAAAACAAAAAAACAAAAAAATGACAGTGCTGGAAAAACTCTTACGTTATTTGATTTTCAAACAGCAGAGCAAAACTGAACGTACTCAGACAGTTCTCTCTTTCCTTATTCTGATCGTCACTGAAATGACACACAATATTTTTAGTGCAACGGAATCTGACTTTCAATAATCCCTACAAAAGAATGCCCCTGACTAACAATAACCTATACCTTTCGTGAATCACTTACCTCACAAAAATCTTCGTTACTCAAACTACTGCAATACGGCGAGCTCCAATACTGCCAGCTAAATAAAAGATTCAAACTACTGAAGGCACTAACTACTGATAGGCATAGTTAGCAAATCAAAGATTTTGATGGAGAACAAACAATGTACACTCCTGGAAATGGAAAAAAGAACACATTGACACCGGTGTGTCAGACCCACCATACTTGCTCCGGACACTGCGAGAGGGCTGTACAAGCAATGATCACACGCACGGCACAGCGGACACACCAGGAACCGCGGTGTTGGCCGTCGAATGGCGCTAGCTGCGCAGCATTTGTGCACCGCCGCCGTCAGTGTCAGCCAGTTTGCCGTGGCATACGGAGCTCCATCGCAGTCTTTAACACTGGTAGCATGCCGCGACAGCGTGGACGTGAACCGTATGTGCAGTTGACGGACTTTGAGCGAGGGCGTATAGTGGGCATGCGGGAGGCCGGGTGGACGTACCGCCGAATTGCTCAACACGTGGGGCGTGAGGTCTCCACAGTACATCGATGTTGTCGCCAGTGGTCGGCGGAAGGTGCACGTGCCCGTCGACCTGGGACCGGACCGCAGCGACGCACGGATGCACGCCAAGACCGTAGGATCCTACGCAGTGCCGTAGGGGACCGCACCGCCACTTCCCAGCAAATTAGGGACACTGTTGCTCCTGGAGTATCGGCGAGGACCATTCGCAACCGTCTCCATGAAGCTGGGCTACGGTCCCGCACACCGTTAGGCCGTCTTCCGCTCACGCCCCAACATCGTGCAGCCCACCTCCAGTGGTGTCGCGACAGGCGTGAATGGAGGGACGAATGGAGACGTGTCGTCTTCAGCGATGAGAGTCGCTTCTGCCTTGGTGCCAATGATGGTCGTATGCGTGTTTGGCGCCGTGCAGGTGAGCGCCACAATCAGGACTGCATACGACCGAGGCACACAGGGCCAACACCCGGCATCATGGTGTGGGGAGCGATCTCCTACACTGGCCGTACACCACTGGTGATCGTCGAGGGGACACTGAATAGTGCACGGTACATCCAAACCGTCATCGAACCCATCGTTCTACCATTCCTAGACCGGCAAGGGAACTTGCTGTTCCAACAGGACAATGCACGTCCGCATGTATCCCGTGCCACCCAACGTGCTCTAGAAGGTGTAAGTCAACTACCCTGGCCAGAAAGATCTCCGGATCTGTCCCCCATTGAGCATGTTTGGGACTGGATGAAGCGTCGTCTCACGCGGTCTGCACGTCCAGCACGAACGCTGGTCCAACTGAGGCGCCAGGTGGAAATGGCATGGCAAGCCGTTCCACAGGACTACATCCAGCATCTCTACGATCGTCTCCATGGGAGAATAGCAGCCTGCATTGCTGCGAAAGGTGGATATACACTGTACTAGTGCCGACATTGTGCATGCTCTGTTGCCTGTGTCTATGTGCCTGTGGTTCTGTCAGTGTGATCATGTGATGTATCTGACCCCAGGAATGTGTCAATAAAGTTTCCCCTTCCTGGGACAATGAATTCACGGTGTTCTTATTTCAATTTCCAGGAGTGTATTTACCTTAATAGTGTTCAAAAGTGTATATATATCGGTTCATGATATCCTTTTTCTGGCGGACACACGTCCAGATCGTCCGTTCATAGTAACCTCTCAAAACTCTGGCATCTCTCTCCCCACATCCACGGCTCACATCCAACTGTCCAACGCTACACTAGCGAATATTCCAAAAATGAGTGCAGCCAGCCACAGACTGCACACAGCGCAGTCAGCGATTTTCATACAGAGCACTACGTGGCGTTACCAACATAAAAACCTGTACAGCCTACTTACATAGTGACACATACGAACTTACTTACCAAGTGACATTTGTTTTTCTTGTTGGGTTTTATTCGCACATAAGCAGAGTGGACTAAATTAAAAATGTTCCTTGAACGAAACTAGATATTCCTTCTTAAAACAACTACAACCCAAACGACCATGAACACCGCTGATCAGCTCTACTTTCGACATATTAATGGGGCGCGTGTCATTTACCGATAAGCATTATTCTGAGTTTCCTAAATTTGTTTTAAAAACCTCACGTATGGTAACATACGTGCTGTTCGTTTCAGGAAACATGCAGGGGGTTTTGTGATTGTTTTTACTCTATTTTTAGCGTGGGAGCGCAGGGACAGAAGAGGGAAAGCAAAGGGTGCAACACGTGGCCCGTGTCGACTGTGGTGGTTTGCCTGTCTGCCTATTCACTAGTAACATCAAAATGGAACACAAAAAGTGATAAACAAACCACTTTTAGAATCCAGCTAAATTCTACTTCCTGATCTTAATCTAAAATTGAACAGCTTTACTAAGAACATGGTGAAAGACATCGGTAAGACTGGCAAACATTACCGTATCTGCATAACAAATTTTCATCTCTCTGTAAAGCCAAATTAAAGGAAGGCTTATCGTTGTCCTGTGTATATTCAAATTGATCAAGGATTAAAATCTCAATAACATTGTAGTAAGTGATGAGAAATTTAGCTGCTGTTTCTCTGTGAATCCTTGTGAGATAATTACTATTGGACACTCATAAAGCATCTTTAGGAACAGCAATATCCTGTGATCATTGATCGATACATTATTCAGACGATTTGTAGCTTTTATTTCCCATTTATAATAAATGACTTCCTTTATAATTAAAAAATGACCTGTTTCCTGTGTGCTGAATTATCATGGAAACTTGTTAACTCTGTATCAAGCTAGAAACATCAGCTGTGGACAATTACAGATTTAAAACATCTCCAATGAATTTTGTGGCAACTAAATAGATGGCTACAGTTAACTTTCTACGTAACTTCCACTGTTCTCTATTTACTTCAGCACAGGCTGAAAACAGCAACTGCTCTCAAAAAATGGATGAGCAGCAGCTAAGGATTGTAAGTGCAGTCTCGTAACTAGTGCAATAGTTCGCATATTCCGGGAATTAAGTATTGCAACGCAGTACAAACATCGTACAAAATGGGAAAAAGAAATTTGTAGATGAAATGTCATTTTCAATAATTAACGTAGCGTTGACTATCCCTCAGTCTCACGTAAGAGAATTGCTGCTTTCCCAATGTAAGTAAATGATATTTGTCAGAGAGAAGATAGCTCACGATGCAATGTCGCACAGTCAACGAAAGTCCCTAAAATTTTGATTGGCGCGTTACCAAGAAAGAAGTAACAGATGAGAAAGTTCACATATTAATCACGGCAACTGAAAATGGTATAAGATAAATGGCTACCTAGATCTTACAGCAAAAAATTAAAATCCCAGATATTACTGGCAGTCCACGTCGTACGAAAACTGCTATTCCACTGCCAGGTCACATCGAAATACGGCAACGAAAATAATAATAAAGGTTTAATCTTCCAACTTAACAGTTGATTCAATTTGGTTTGATCCCAATCTAAAATTTATTTGCTCTGAAACCTGTTGCTGTCTAACTTTATGTGACGATCCCATTAACCTGGCAATGCTCGGACATACTCGTAAGATATTTAATCTGATCCATCAAAGGCTTTGCGATGAAAAAAAAGTGACCTGCTACACGGTTACCTCCCCTGAAACGACGAATCAAATCCTCATCCGTCATCTTCCTGTCTAAATACCTAATATCCGTTTTATCGGCAGTCACAAAACGACGCACAACAGTTCAGCTTATCAGTCGGGAGAGAACTAAGCAAATTTGGCTATTGCTATTAAGACGTTAAGACTGCAGGACCTGTGCTGCTACGTAAACTAAGATCGACCAAGACATGATATCTGCATTGGCGAACTACGAGGACGAGTCAAATGAAAACTATAAATCCGTAACACTGTTGGTCCCTAGCTCAAGTTGCTTACTTGGCAATCATTGATACGCTATACCTATGCCGGTATCTGTACATTTAGTCAACATCTCGAACACTGTTAGATACATGCATACCAACTTACAGGTTACTGGCAGCATCTTCGCTTGTTTTGTTATGCCTTTACAGTTTCCATTTTTTCAGTCTCTTATTTTCATAAAAACGTAATAGCAAATAATGCACCTCAGCTGAAAAATTATGCGACTTATCTTTGTGACTAGTCGTTTAGGTATCGTCCCAGCACGAAGCACCAGTACATTTGCGTCAAATAAGAGCGAAAGCATCGTTACTGAGATAGAGCTGGAAATATTTTATTAATCAATCGGAGTTATTTACAAACGCCACAGAATTCTTCAGTCACAATGACAGAACCGAGAACTGAAGGCATCTCCTTCCGAAAACGAGCCACTTTCTTTGTTACGCAGCATCTCGTTCCACATTGATCAGTATTTTACAAATCACATCACAGTTTGGGTCATAAGCGAATTTTTTGTATATGTAGATACTTGTGGATATGTGGACGATGATCACTGACCACTAAAGTAGGATAAATGTGAGACGGTAGCGCTCGAAATTTCTATTTGTTAGGGTTTTGGACGTAGATAATTCTGTTTTAACGCTGGTATGGGATGATGTCACCTCTTGACTTCTTCAAAGAATAGTGGTTTCGTTCTCCTGAAATGGGTTCCGGGAAAAATAGTAAATGAACAACATTGGCCACATCAAAGTCAACATCTCTCATATTTAATCCCAGAAAGCTCGTATAGTAACGCCCCGAATTCTCAGTCATTTTGTGCTACATGTTGCAAAATTTGTTGTCACGGGCTTCCTGGGACGATAGCGAGATACATGTGCTGTACATGTCGGGCGAGTCATCGGCTTCACTCCGTATACCCATTAACAAAGACACCTTCACATATAATAGCGTTTCAGTTTTTTCTGGGTATATTGCCCAAGAATTACACTAAAAGTAATTCCTATCCTGCAGTTCTGGTCAACGTTATCTAAATGTTTCCCTTGGTTGTAAAGCAAGTGCCTGACCTGCAAAGCCCTTCCTCAGTATCGCCATTACTACCTCGCCTGGTATTTGGTTGAAAGGAACCGGTAATCTGTAATGGGCCGCGTCTCAAGTCGCTCTCAGCCACATCACTATCAGCCACAAAAGAACATCGACTTCCAAGTGAACCCTGTGTAGCTTGCACCCGTCGTTCTTCCTCTGTCAGTACCCAAGTAAAATAAATATATTGATATTAATCTCCATGAGATATAGTGCCGTCACAAAACAAAGAACAATAGACCTCTTATCAGTCGAAACGAAGAAATAATCCATGAACGTGCAAGTGGACGCTTTCGCTGCAGACCGCTGATGATTTTTATTTCAGTAAAACGAAGCGCTTTTGGTGGCAAAAACACGCGTTTTCTTGTAGTTGCAAAGACGGATTTAAATTACCCTCAATAATTGTGAAGCAACTACGTACAATATGGTCAATTAAATGAATTTAATCACATCAGCCATTGTGTAAAACAAACCGGAAGAAAGGAATATAAGGTTGTACGCCCGTTGACGAGATGATTAGAGATTACAAACTCGCTGTGGACGAAGATGGAGGAAATAATTCGCCTGGGCCCTTTTCTACAGGACCACCTGGGCAGTTCGCCTTTCGTGATCCAGGAACGCCACGGAAACCGTGGTCAGAAAGAGTGAACGGCCATTTGAAAGTAGCTCCTCTCAGCCGTTAGTGCAGTGCCTTAGGACTGCGCCACCTCACTCTCAGTGTAACACAACAAAAATGCAGTTTTCCTTCGAGGCATTTTAAAGATATGATACTGCCGCTTCGCAGTGTAAGTAGAAAAAATGTAAAGTGTGAAAATGCAGAAATATACTGACAGCAGCGACCAGAAGCTGCAGTGCTTTTTTCGTTAAGGAGTATAAAAGAAATCGTCAGCAACTACTTCCAAAATCAGTTCCGTCTCTAATGACCTCGTTGTCGACGGGACGTTAAACACTAACCACCACCACCACCACCACCACCAAAATCAGTTGTTAATTTATAAAATCTTTTTGGTGCATTTATATTACACTCACCCAAGAAACGGTTTATTCGCAGCACATACTTTTTTTCATCTAAACTGTTGCACTGATAGTCCCGTCTATTCCCCCAACTTCCGCCATACAATTTCAGCATCAAACAGAAGATGCCGTTTAACATTTTTAAAGCTGTTTAAAGGAAAATATTATTTCCGCCCCTCTCCACACAAACACACACACACACACACACACACACACACACACACACAATAAATTTAAGCTTCGTCAATCTTAGCAGCAAGACCATCGCTGAGAAGCAAACTGGAATCTGGCGTTAATTGAAACAACAGTGTCTTAAATTTATCATTGTCGCAGTTATGAAGGCTGTAGCCATTAAACCCACAGTGTCGTAAATAATCCAAGGAGAAGTATTTTAGTTGGACTGTTTAGTGGTATTTTCCACGGAAACGTTATTCAGATGCGTTTGATACGAGATCTAAATGCACTGCCTTCACGTCCAATTGCCGAGCAGGATACGCCTGCCAACGAGCAGTTATGCAATCTGCACAACCCCACTGCGTTGCAGACAGCATACGTGCAAGTACTGCATGTAATGCAAGTCAATCTGTTTCCTACGGATTAAACACTTTCTGTTGGTCTTTATTTTGTTGTAACACAGACTTTGAAATGAAATATCTCAAATCTCTTAATCCTTGAATGCAAGTAACAAAATCGCCCTTGAACGTATTATCTCTCATTAATTCTTCACCGCAGTTCCTACTTTCACGAAAGAGCGAAAGCCGAAATGAAAGATACTAAAATAAGTGATTGCGGGATAGAAAATAGCCGGAATCGTTCAGCAAAGGAAAGCAGCATGACCTGATGAGATAGCTGTACGATTCTAGATAGTTGCTTATCTCACATGAAGTCAAAGGTAACCAACGAGAAAGTACTTCAGTGTGGTTGTAAGACTCCCGATATCTTGACCTCCATTAAAGCCACAGAAACAGTCTTTTTATGCCCATCTTAGCGATAAATATAGCCTCATGCCACTTATCACTGAAGGAAACTTGGAAGCGAAAGTTTGACAAGGGCGGAGAAGAGGTTTTTAGTCGATGAATCTCAAACACTGGACACGTGAAGAAGACATACCATCATCATGACTGGAACAACTGAAGACGGAGAAAGATCTTTCATTAATGTCACCAACATTCGGTGACAAGACGGCACCTACAGCAGTAATGGTGGTGGTGGTGGTGGTGGTGGTGAAGAAGAAATGGAAGAACGAAATTTTCTTAGATACATTGATACTATCGTGCCGTTTACTTATGTTACATTTCTGTCAGAAAGTATGTTTACCGCACAGAAATACATAATATGATATTTTGTGTCAGTTATACAAACTTGGCAGCAATCTGACCGTAGCTGTATAAGATTTGAGGATCATGTGAATTGATAGAAGCTGTATAAGATTTGAGGATCATGTGAATTGATAGAAGTCCACGCGACCTCTCATTCCAGACTCTTCCTTGCTTTAGCGATGTTCTACAGAGATTTTTAAAAACAAAGATCAGATCTATTGCATAGTAAGTATCGAATCTAATAAAATTATACAGTATCATTGAGATGTCCTCTTTGTTAAGCTGCTTTAATTAATTTTCTTCGAGTCCGCGATCGCTTAGCTCTTTCGTATAACAGTTTCCAAATAAAAGAATACAGAATATTTCGTTAATTTTCTGTTATCTTTGATTTTAATACAATTATTTCAACACGTCCTATTTCAGTTACATACTACCACCAATTGCTGCACATGTTTCTAGAATGAAAGGCTGTGGCTAAGCCATGTCTCAGCAATATCCTTTCTCCCAGGAGTGCTAGTTCTGCAAGGTTCGCAGGAGAGCTTCGGTGAAGTTTGGAAGGTAGGAGACGAGGTACTGGCGGAATTGAAGCTGTGAGAACGGGGCCTGAGTCGTGCTTGGGTAGCTCAGTCGATAGAGCACTTGCCCGCGAAAGGCAAAGGCCTCGAGTTCGAGTCTCGGTCCGGCACACAGTTTTAATCTGCCAGGAAGTTTCTGTGCTGCACACGTCTTCGTTTCCCAGCGATATTAAATTTTGTCGATTTCTTTTTAAATAAATAACGTTTACTAAACTTTCCAGGCTACCACTCGCTCAAACCGATCGTGATTTAGGTAAGTTCGATTATCTGTAATCTTGTTTGATTTCACTGCAATAGAAAACTAAGGAAGTATTGTTTGGATTAAAGCGCAGGAAAAAATTAAGAACTATAGAAAGAGGAGAAATGGCGATTCTATTAGTGTTTAACGCAATAAAAATGCAATACAACGGAGGAGACATTCAGGTAAGAAAAGAACCCAACAGCGGCGTATTTTCACTTCTATCTAGCGGAAAGGTACTCCATCAAAAAGAACAAATGCAACTGAAGTGTTTTCTATACGCAGTGTGTAGAATATAATCGAAACGATTACACTGGCGATTTTGATCCACTAACGGGCGTTATCTATGAGGGGCAGTCCAATGAAAAAAAAAAAAAAAAAAAACCGAACACTCGCCACAATGGGACCGTGGAACGCGCTTTAAGAAGATTATTCCGCTGGGAAACGAGACGAGCAGTCCCTGTTTCGTAGAAAGCGGTTGGCCGCTGACGGATCCGTCCCGCACCCACTTGCGCATTTCCTCGTCCGACTGAAACTGATGTTCATGTCTGTCTTTCTTCAGGTCACCAAAGACGTGAAAATCACACAGTGAAAGATTCGGGCTGTGCAGAGGATGTTGCAGTGATTCCCAACGAAATCGCTGAAGCGCAGCGCTTCACCGATTGGTAGGGTGTTATCGGGCAACAGGATAATTTCGTCCAACAGCATTCCGGCAGCCCGAGGGCAAACGGCAAAGCGGGCAGTAGAAACATCTCACATCTCCTCCATCAAAGAAATCCAAAGCTGTTCACACAAATTCTGAGACGGTCATGGTGACCACCTCTTTCGACTGTAAGGACCCTCTCCTCGTAGAGTTCCTCGAGCGTGGAACCACAATCAATGCGCAGCGCTACGAAGACGCTTTGCAGAAACTGCCATGAGCCATAAAATTTAAACGCCACGAATGCTGTCGGATAGAATCATGACGCACAATAAAGCCCTTCCCCACAATGCCAATCGGACGAAGGCTACGTTTCAGCGATTTGGTTGGGAAACACTGCAACATCCGGCGTAGAGTCCGAATCTTTCACCGTGTGATTTTCAAATCTTCTGCAACCTGACAAATAACATGCGTTGGACGAGAAAGAGTACTAGCAAGAGTGGGTGCGGTGGTGGATCCCTCAGCGGCCAACTGCTTTCTAGGAAACCGGAATTGGACGACTCGTCTCCCAGTGGCATAAATGCCGTAACACGTGTGATCATTTTTGAGTGTTATCAGTCCATGGTCCCCTTGTGGCCGGTGTTCGGTTTTCATTTTGAAACAGGGAGATTCGAAAAGATACATCCGAATTCAGAAGATAATATCTTCAACATGAATGGAGAGAGAGAGAGAGAGAGAGAGAGAGAGAGAGAGAGAGAGAGAGAGAGAGAGAGCTGGTGTCGATCTTAACTTACGCATAGAAACAACAAGTTTACCTTGCCATAAGTTGCAAGTTGCCTGTTCATGTGGTTGTCGGTAGGGGTATCTCTTGTGCTAACTCACTCGTCCATTTCCTAATGTGCGTTGACTTGATGCGGCAACGCACGTACGGATGAAGTTAGCGTTCTCCATTTCAACAGGTGCAACTGAGTTACAGTTACTGTGGCGTGAGTTTCGTCGTGAATACGGAATAGAGTCTCCTACAAGACCTAGAGCGTAGTGGGCATGTGGATCTTACATTGCACCTGACATTATCTCACGGTACGTGATTTTTTTTATTTTTGGTAGGAGTTTATGCAAGATTTCGTCTATTTGCCTCCCGTTCCAACTGTGAGTGAACTGCAAATTCATCAAGTAACAACAATGAGTTCAATGAATCCAGACATCCTCGCAGAGCTATGGGACCAGTTTGAATATCGTGTAAATGTTCAACGCTCGTCCGGTAGAGGGCACACGGAACATTTGTGAAAGGAAAACTCTGATCTTTAATGTAAGTGTAAAGAATACACAAACATTGTATGTGTATGCGTGTAAAGGTTACATACGAGTAAAATCTGATGGATTTAAAAAAATAAATAAATTAATTAAAAAATAAAAATAAAAATTCGTAGTCTTAAGCACAAGTTAAAATTTGCCCCAAATTTCTAAAGTCATGCATGTAGGAGATACAATCTTGTAAAATCATAGAAATCTTTTTGATATATCCTGTTTAATAGTGATACGCAATAGTGGACCTAAGGAACCTATCTCCAGCACGAGGGTTGGAACTTTAATAGTGACAAATATTTAATTACAGTTCGTACAAAAATTTGTGTGTTAAACTTTCGAAATCGGCGACTGTGATCTTTGCAAATTTGAAACTGGTCTATGGGGAACATTCCTTATGAAGACACAAGGTTTTCGCTGCCAAAAGTCGCTTTTGGAAGGCCGAATGGTTCAAATGGCTCTGAGCACTATGGGGACTTAACTTCTAAGGTCATCAATCCCCTAGAACGTAGAACTACTTAAACCTAACTAACCTAAGGACATCACACACATCCATGCCCGAGGCAGGATTCTAACATGCGACCGCAGCGGTCGCGCGGTTCCAGACTGTAGCGCCAAGAACCACTCGGCCACTCCGGCCGAATGGAAGGCCAAGAACACGTTGAAAATGAACCTCGATGAAGAAGACCTTCAGCTTCAATAACCGACGAAAACGTCGAACATGCTCTTGTGGATCAGACTGACGTTAAACAATACGGATGGCGGTGACCCGTTTAACACTTTCACCGTACATCAAAATTTGACTAAAGTTTCGTACATGCGAAAGGTTTGTGCCAAAATGGCGCCGAAAAACTTCACAACTGAGTACAAGGATAGTCGAAGGAACGTGTGCGTTGATCTCCTTGAGAGGATTGCCAATGACCACGAATGATTCAGTGGTGTGATCACAGGTGATGAATCCTGGATTTTCAAGTACGATCCTGAGACAAAACGTTAAAATGGGAGTGACACCCTGAGACATCTCCTCGACCGAAACAAACTCGAATGAGTTAAGCAAAGACTAAAACAATGGTGATCTGCTTTCTGTTTGTTCCTCCAGCACAAACTTTCAACCAGTTGTTTTACAAAGATGTCTTTGAAAAGCTAAGAAAACGGTGAATCGAGTGAGACCGGACATTGCGCAAAAGTGGATGCTGCATTATGACAACGCCCCAAGTACACGGTCACTTCCACCTCGCAATTTTTGACCTCAAAAGCCATTGCTGGTGTTTCACAGCCTCCCCCCCTCCCGTTTTCCTTATCTGAGTCCTTGTGACTCTTTTCTTTTCTCGAAACTGAAACATGTCTTAAAAGGATGTCATTTTGGGACTGTGGACAACATTCAAAAGAATGTGACCGACATGTTAAAGGCCCTACCAGCTGAGGCCTTTCAGTGCGGCTACCAAGACTGGGAACAACGACTCCGTCTGTGTACAGCTGCCGAAGGAAACAGCTTTGAAGTGGACAAGACTGTTGCATGAACAAAATAAAAATATATAAGAAACTATCAGCCTCGATTGCGGTAATGAAACCAACCTTTGCCTAGGTTTCAGCCCAAATAATTGAGCCTCCTTCAGAAGATATCTACATCTGCATCTACATGATTACTCTGCAATTCACATTTAAGTGCTTGGCAGAGGGTTCATAGAACCACAATCATACTATCTCTCTACTATTCCACTCCCGAACAGCGCGCGGGAAAAACGAACACCTAAAACTTTCTGTTCGAGCTCTGATTTCTCTTATTTTATTTTGATGATCACTCCTACCTATTGGGCTCAAAAAAATATTTTCGCATTCGTAAGAGAAAGTTGGTGACTGAAATTTCGCAAATAGATCTCGCCGCGACGAAAAACGTCTTTGCTTTAATGACTTCCATCCCAACTCGCGTATTATATCTGCCACACTCTCTCCCCTATTACGTGATAATGCAAAACGAGCTGCCCTTTTTTTGCACCCTTTCGATGTCCTCCGTCAATCCCACCTGGTAAGGATCCCACACCGCGAAGCAATATTCTAACAGAGGACGAACGAGTGTAGTGTAAGCTGTCTCTT
The DNA here is from genome assembly GCF_021461385.2 of Schistocerca piceifrons. Taxonomy (NCBI): domain Eukaryota; kingdom Metazoa; phylum Arthropoda; class Insecta; order Orthoptera; family Acrididae; genus Schistocerca; species Schistocerca piceifrons. The sequence goes on along the minus strand of NC_060138.1, from coordinate 1,017,968,267 downwards.
TAGTGGACTTGTTGCATCTTCTAAGTGTCCTGCCAATGAAACGCAACCTTTGGCTCGCCTTCCCCACACTATTATCTATGTGGTCTTTCCAGCTGAAGTTGTTCGTAATTTTAACACCCAGGTACTTAGTTGAATTGACAGCCTTGAGAATTGTACTATTTATCGAGTAATCTAATTCCAACGGATTTCTTTTTGAACTCATGTGGATCACCTCATACTTTTCGTTATTTAGCGTCAACTGCCACCTGCCACACCATACAGCAATCTTTTATAAATCGCTTTGCAACTGATACTGGTCTTCGGATGACCTTACTAGACGGTAAATTACATCATCTGCGAACAACCTAAGAGAACTGCTCAGATTGTCAGCCAGGTCATTTATATAGATCAGGAACGGCAGAGGTCCCAGGACGCTTCCCTGGGGAACACCTGATATCACTTCAGTTTTACTCGACGATTTGCCGTCTATTACTACGAACTGCCACCTTCCTGACAGGAAATCGCGAATCCAGTCGCACAACTGAGACGATACCCCATAGGCCCGCAGCTTGATTAGAAGTCGCTTGTGAGGAACGGTGTCAAAAGCTTTCCGGAAATCTGAAAATACGGAATCAACTTGAGATCCCCTGTCGATAGCGGCCATTACTTCGTGCGAATAAAGATATACGTGAATCTATAATTTGTCTAAGAGGGCATGGTCTGGAAATAAAAGTAAAACAGCCTGACTACGCCTATTCAGGCTGTTTTAGTTTTATTTCTAGACCATGCCCTCTTAGACAAATTATAGATTCAGATATATCTTCTGAAGAAGGCTCAATTATTTGGGTCGAAACCTAGGTAAAGGTTGGTTTCATTACCGCAATCGAGGCTGATAGTTCCTTATATATTAGATTATCACGATTCCTGACTGGGCTGCAATGTTGGAAGTACAAAAACAAAATAAAAACTTTGGTAGACAAAAATTCAGTCTCGTTACTATTCTCACGCAGCTCTTATACCCTGCTGACAGTTGACTGTGGCAGTGAGCACGGCGGTCGCGGCCGGTGGCCGGGCTCCGCCTTGTGGCCAACAGAGTCGCCGCCGCCGGAAGCCCGACCGCTGTCAGCCATGTCCAGCCGCTTGTCGCGCCTGCTTTTATTGTGATTAATGCCGACCGGACCTTTTTGCATATTACGATTCTGACGGCGCTGAAGGTCTTCCCGCGCAAAGGCTTCTTTAATAGGCACTGCCGTTACGCAACGTAAAGGTTAATCTGTTTTTTCCAACGCTGAGCGGACTGAAACAGCAAACACGAATTATAGAGCGGAAACAGATCGAAACGTGTCTTTGCCCTGATCAAAATGGTAATTATTTCTTCTTAGCGAGGTTTCTACGCGCGGTGCAACGGCACGCAAACAAGCTTATCTATAAGTGTCTTGTGCGTAATCCGTCCCAATTCTGAAACAAATGTACTTGTGTATAAATAGAACACGCCGCCGTTTGTCGTACGCTGAAATGAAACTCACTACACCTGAGCATTCAGCTAAAAGCCACCTGTCTTATTACCGAGTCGCCTCCTTTCCTCTGCAACGCACTTTACGCAGTGATGTGCTTGTTCGTTGTAGTAGCCCTCGCTTTTGTTTGGAGATATTCAGTACGAAAAAATCCTAGACTGTTGTTAAACAATAGAACGGAAAACGCTAACAAGTTGTAACGTTTTAATCATATACGCCTTTGTGCTCTCAAAACTGGAAGACAGTTTTTTTGTTTGAGTAGTTGCCTTATAAGTACATCATTGGTTTTCATACCCTGTTTGAAGATACTGAAATAATGCGTTTTTCGCCTTCCATACGCGTTTACTTTTTTTGTGGAGTTTCCTCGTCTCTTCCCAGTGTGTACCGCAAAGAAAGGGCAAGAAAAAACAGACCTAGGGAAAAGAAATCTTGCAAAATCAGCACAGAGATAACACATCCACATCAAAAACAAGCGGAAACATATGAGGAAAGACCACCACTGCGAATGTTTTGCTCCAATAAGATGTAATGCGCATGGTAACACAACTCATTACTTTTGTAGCTGAATAAACGTTATCGAAATTAATATTCCGCAAGGCCTTCTCTGCGGTTACGGTGGATGGCACTTAGGGTACCGCTGTAGTTTCCCCGCTTTACCTAATGAACTCGCGGATGGTGCATGGGAAAAACGATGGTCAGTAAGAATCCACATGGGCTCCGATTTATTTGATTTTTACAAATGGCTCTGAGCACTATGGGATGTAACATCTCCCCTAGAACTTAGAACGACTTAAACCTAACTAACCGAAGGACATCACACACATCCATGCCCAAGGCAGGGTTCGAACCTGCGACCGTAGGGGTCGCGCGGTTCCAGACTGAAGCGCTTAGAACCGCTCGGCCACACCGGCCGGCATCTGATTTGTACGTTCATGGTCATGTCACGAGATGTGTGTGTGTGTCGGAGGAAGTAATATATTACTTGACTCCTAGAATGTCAACTCTCGAAATTTCAACAGTAAATCTCTCCGTAATGCACAACACCTGTCTTGTAGCGTCTGCCACTTGAATTTGATGCGATTCTCCATAGCTCTCTCGTGCTTACTAAATAAACTCATGACGAAACGCGTCATTCGTCTGTGCATATTCTCTAATCTCCTCCACTAATCCTATATGGTAAGGGTCCCACACTGGCGACAACACTCGGTCAAGAGTGCGCTTTCCTTCTATGGATTTACGTTTACTTAGGATGCTTCTAATGAATCTCAACTTGGTATCTCAAACACAAGGTTAATATTTTTAGCCATTGTTACAGTCAAATTTCTTACTTACACATGTATCTTGTTATGTTTCCACGATTTTCTCACTATAACCCTTTACGGGTGCGGTAAATTAAGACAAACGCGCATATTCTGATTATATACGTTAATATATTCCTAGATTTGATGACCACTGTCTTAGGTTTAGCAGGAACAAGAAAATATCCATATTTTATACTAGCCCTTAACAGCGGCTGTAGTTTTGCTATGATGAGTAAGTAAACTACTGTAAGTACGATAGCATCAGCTGCCGTCACATGTCTGTGTGTTCGGGTAAGCATAGCTCGTCACGTGCGATCCGCTTTACTCCCCTCCCAAGATGACCAAATCCACTATGGGTCGGCATCTACAGCCTCGCTGCGGAGCGTGGGCGGAAGCGCGTATTAGGTATGCATCGTGCTAAGCTATACATTATACAACGTGTACATTATGCAATAAATAGTGCGCAGGTATGGATTAAACACACCGAAGATAGTATAACCGTTATATTCATTACTGTTAATAGTACCACATAGCACATACCAACCAACAAATGCATTTTCAGCAATATGATAAAGATCAAAAGTCAAACAGTAAATAGCTATTTCAAAGAGTAAATATTTTACCCTAATTCACGTAGTATCACAATTTAACATAACAGTCGTGACAATCCCCCTGGGCCGGCCGCGGTGGTCTCGCGGTTCTAGGCGCTCAGTCCGGAACCGCGAAACTGCTACGGTCGCAGGTTCGAATCCCGCCTCGGGCATGGATGTGTGTGATGTCCTTAGGTTAGTTAGGTTTAAGTAGTTCTAAGTTCTAGGGGACTGAGGACCACAGATGTTAAGTCCCATAGTGCTCAGAGCCATTTGAGCCACTCCCCCTGGTTGCTGTTACCCATTTCGATAGCAGCGCGTCACGTGATTCTTATTAGTACGATATCGGATGAGTGCGAACACTATCACTTATATAGTTTTTACAATAGGAAGCGTACGCAGTGCCATAAAAATTGACAATAACTAAAAACTGATGTCACATTTGTCATTCCTTAGTTTCCAAAGGAAACTGTAGATTACAGGACACACTATCTATGATTCTCATGTAAATGTAACGTTCTGATAATTACTGAAGAATATCTGTTTTCTTTAATAATATAAAATTTCCAGTAAACCTCAGAAAAGAAAACCTGACCTTTTGGCAGAAAGGCCTCTACACAACAATGCGAAGTTTTGTTCGCTACACTTCCAGCCAATCAGTGACTGTAGCCCACATACGTCATAATTCAACGCCAAAAAACAAGACAGCTTTCGCAACACGGAAGAAACCAATTACACAATTGATGCAACACCAGAGCCACAGAAGACAGGGATCTTCAACGTATTTATTCTTGAAGCAAACGTAATTACATTTGCAAAAATATTCGTGTATCAGGAAGTCGAATGAAGTGTAAGAATAGGCGAAACTTTACAATCCATAAAAAATATTTTCATGTCAAGGAAAGTGCCGGTCATAATAAGAACAGACTACAAAAGAAACATATGATTCTTAGGCATGAAATATGTATTTATATTACCTTGCTTTCAACGGAATAAGCTACAATTATTCGTATATTCGGAAGTATTTCTTAATCTTACTTTCAGCGGAATAAGCTACAATTATTCATATATTCGAAAGTATTTCTTAGTGAATAAGTTATAGCTTACATCACTGAATAAGTGAAATTCGTCTATTTTTACATTTACTGCACGATAATTCATGTACCGTGGCAATTTAGTAATGCATGGAACGCAAAAAAATAAAAATTATTTCGTTCTTTAAGTAGAAAAATAAATAAAACATGCATTATCCTTGCAATACGTGCCACTGTCTGCATTCTCGTCACTTGGAGCGCTCATGTCGCTCCAGCTGCCAAACGGTAACAATTTTCACCCCAGAGAATGTGGCGTCTGTGTGTATTACACTGTGGTTATATTCTTCAAATCAATAAGTATCTTGTACTATACACTTCCTAGAGCAGCCTAAGTTTTTCCTCGGGATTAAAGCTATCTCCACAGCATATTTAATCGAAATAGGTTCACCGTGTTTGCCGTTACAGAGTTACTTTCGCATTTATAATTTAGTATGTATAAAACTTACAATTACGATTTTTTTTCATGACCTGATACTTACGAAACAAAGTCTTTACGGTGCCCCAAGGTATGCACAACTTACCTATGAAAACCTCATTAAGGGGCTTTGACACTGTTTGAAACCTTCCTTCCCACTCGCAGATGGCGTTTTCTCAGCAGGAGAATTGTCCTGCCATGGTGCAGTGGTTTGAGGAGAATGTTAGTGAAGTGATCTGATTCCTCCCAGATTCGCTTGACCTGAGTCCGAAGGCCATCGTCACTGACGTCACTGTTCGCCAGCTCTGTTCCCAGAAACCACCGGCACGTAATCTGCGGGAACTGCGTGACCTGCGCGTAAACATCTGATGCCACATACTTTCGGAAAAATACGAGGGACTCTTCGAATCCGTGCTGCTCAGAAACGCTGCTATATTTTCTTTTAATAGTGCACCAAAACACTGTTAATCAGATAGCTGGTAAGTGTATGTCGTCTCACCTAATCATGAGTTCATGAGGCCCTTCTACCCACATTTTGCTTTTCTTCCTTTCTAGACTGGAAGAATTAACGTAATGAAGGTCCGGGTGAAGATCAACTACACGTACTGGCGATCTGAGTAACTGGTTCAGTTAACTTTGCAAGACAACCAAAGAGACAGGAAATCGTCACATTAACCGCTGGCCTTCACAACAGTTCTGTCACTTCAGAAAGAGGCGCAGTAAGACAATAAATCTTTATACAACAAATATGTGTTGCGCTTTGAGTGTAGATTGGAATCCCTGAATTATTACAGAGGGATGTTATTGACAGTTCCCTCATAGATAAATAACATTGGACAGATCTTCTACACTGCTGAACTGTTGACTGCTGCAGATCGCTCTTGATGAGCACTACTGCTAACAGAAATGATTTACGTCAATTTAGATAACGTAAGAAAAGCAGAGGAAAGCAATTATTTATCCAGAGATTGATTTTCGCATAGCAGGGTGTGCAGTGATGTTTCATTTGTGATGATTTTCCTTGTCTTCTAACTTGTGAACTATTTCATCCAGTCTGTCGTGTTAGGAACTACAATTTGAGAAGGAGTCCTAACAACATTCCTAACGTTAGTTAGAACGTTTCAAAAAGTTTAACCACTTACGAAAATCGATTTACATTTTCGTAAGTGTTACCTGACAGGCATTTCAGCTAGGGACACGTCATTGCGCTTAACCAGGCTACCAAGCTTGAAGGAAGAAGGAAGATCAGGCTTAACATCTCGTCGACATCGAAGTCATCAGAGACGGAGCACAAGCTCGGCTTGTTGCAAGGAAGGGGCCGGCCGTTGTGGCCGAGCGGTTCTAGGTGCTTCAGTCCGGAACCGCGTTGCTGCTACGGTCGCAGGTTCGAATCCTGCCTCGGGCATGGATGTGTGTTATGTCCTTAGGTTAGTTAGGTTTAAGTAGTTCTAAGTATAGGGGACTGATGACCTCAGATGTTAAGTCCCTTAGTGCTTAGAGCCATTTGAACCATTTTGCAAGGAAGGGGGAGGAAATCGGCCGTGCCGGCATTTGCGTGGAGCGATTTAGAAAATGGTCGACCTCAAATTTGAACTGTCGCCCTCGCAAATGCGAGTCCAATGTCCTAACCACTGCATCACCTCACTCGGTGAGCTTGTAAAAAAAATTAGTTTAAGAAATTCACAGGGAGAATAATACGTCTACAAGATATGTTTAAATTGTGCAAGGAGGACGGAAACGAGACAAAATGATTTGATGCACTATACATCCAGAAACTACCTTGACACTAACTGCCATGTAAACTGCCAATTTTTTTTTTCCGGCGCAACACCTAATGATTTTTCGAATACACAGAAGAGGCATAATGTCTATTTATTTTAATACATGACATGTGTCGTGGTGATCAGGCGCATCCTGGATAAATTGCAGTTACATATATAGTTGTGCAATGCACGTTAAGTAAGCTTCCGAAGCGACAGACATGTTAACCTGAGCATCAGCTGTTACATAACGTCTGTTGTCAGTGACTGTTTTAAGACTGGCGAAACCTTGTGAATTACTCCCAATCTTCGTATTACGTAAACACGAGAACGGGAGCTATGCACTCTCAGGGCGAGTGACTCGTGTGAAATCGAGCGATCAGAAACGTGAGTTTCCTCGGCGTGCGCTCCGTAGCTACAGTACGTGAAGTACTGCTGCCTTTCTTACAATCACCGTTCTCCCGGTTTCCGATTTTTGCCTTTGGCTCAGAGCCAGCAGCAGAAGGAGAAAACGTGACCGATACTGAGCCGACGCACCCCAGAACAACAGAGTTGGACTACCACGCAATATTTATATGTTGTTACACTGAACAGGGATTTGATGTATCATTCCTTTTTCAACATGATCACTGCAGAGGTAAGACATATAAAATTATACCTCTTAGAACATGAGTAACATGATATTTGTGCATAGATTATGTTGACAGCACAGATGACGCTATAGATCTATGAGTACCCAGAATCACTATTCTTTTGGCGAATCGGTCATCTTCCTTCTCTCTTTTTCGGTATACAGGGTGTTACAAAAAGGTACGGCCAAACTTTCATGAAACATTCCTCACACACAAATAAAGAAAAGATGTTATGTGGACATGTGTCCGGAAACGCTTAATTTCCGTGTTAGAGCTCATTTTAGTTTCGTCAGTATGTACTGTACTTCCTCGATTCACCGCCATTTGGCCCAATTGAAGGAAGGTAATGTTGACTTCAGTGCTTGTGTTGACATGCGACTCATTGCTCTACAGTACTCTAGCATCAAGCACATCAGTACGTAGCATCAACAGGTTAGTGTTCATCACGAACGTGGTTTTGCAGTCAGTGCAATGTTTACAAATGCGGAGTTGGCAGTTGCCCATTTGATATATGGATTAGCACGGGGCAATAGCCGTGGCGCGGTACGTTTGTATCGAGACAGATTTCCAGAACGAAGGTGTCCCGACAGGAAGACGTTCGAAGCAATTGATCGGCGTCTTAGGGAGCACGGAACATTCCAGCCTATGACTCGCGACTGGGGAAGACCTAGAACGACGAGGACACCTGCAATGGGCGATGCAATTCTTCGTGCAGTTGACGATAACCCTAATGTCAGCGTCAGAGAAGTTGCTGCCGTACAAGGTAACGTTGACCACGTCACTGTACGGAGAGCGCTACGGGAGAACCAGTTGTTTCCGTACCATGTACAGCGCGTGCAGGCACTATCAGCAACTGATTGGCCTCCACGGGTACACTTATGCGAATGGTTCATCCAACAATGTGTCAATCCTCATTTCAGTGCAAATGTTCTCTTTACGGATGAGGCTTCTTTCCAATTCTGTGAACGTTTGGGCAGGCATTGTTGGTGATGTTCTTGATTGGGCCCCATGTTCTTCCACCTACGCTCAATGGAGCACGTTATCATGATTTCATACGGGATACTCTACCTGTGCTGCTAGAACAAGTACGTCACATGTGGTTCATGCAGGATGGAGCTCCTGCACATTTCAGTCGAAGTGTTCGTACGCTTCTCAACAACAGATTCGGTGACCGATGGATTGGTAGAGGCGGACCAATTCCATGGCCTCCAGCCTCTCCTGACCTCAACCCTCTTGACTTTCATTTATGGGGGCATTCGAAAGCTCTTGTCTACGCAACCCCGGTACCAAATGTAGAGACTCTTCGTGCTCGTATTGTGGACGGCTGTGATACAATACGCCATTCTCCAGGGCTGCATCAGCGCATCAGGGATTCCATGCGACGGAGGGTGGATGCATGTATCCTCGCTAACGGCAGACATTTTGAACATTTCCTGTAACAAAGTGTTTGAAGTCACGCTGGTAGTTCTGTTGCTGTGTGTTTCCATTCCATGATTAATGTGATTTGAAGAGAAGTAATAAAATGAGCTCTAACATGGAAAGTAAGCGATTGCGGACACATGTCCAAATAAGATATTTTCTTTCTTTGTGTGTGAGAAATGTTTTCTGAAAGTTTGGTCGTACCTTTCTGTAACACCCTGTATAATGGAACTCGATATGATACATTATCTGCAGAGAATATATTGAATGTGCAAACCGTAAAAATATATTTCAATTTATTATGGCATAATAGTAAAGCAAAAAATTCTCCGTGTTAAATTACAGGTGACGCACAATCTTGCTTATTCAAATTCAAATGGTTCAAATGGCTCTAAGCACTATGGGACTTAACATCTGAGGTCATCAGTCCCCTAGAACTACATAAACCTAACCAACCTAAGGACATCACACACATCCATGCTCGAGACAGGATTCGAACCTGCGACCGTAGCAGCCGCGCGCTTCCGGACTGAAGCGCCTAGAACCGCTACGCCACAGCGGCCGGCCTCTTGCTTATTGACGGAAGTCTGTCCCCAAAGAGTCAAAGAAACTTCTTGCCGTAACAATTGACAGTTCCACAAAGCAATCCGGCACTAAGAACATACCAGTAAACGTACCATTCTGAAGACCTGAGTTAAGAATCCATCCACCAGTTCCAATTATATTTCATTTATTACACACACACACACTAGTGCTTGACCAATTACAGCAAAGTAAATTATGAATAAAATTTTGATGATTAGGGGTTGTTAAAGAAGTGTCGACACGTGAGCACCTAGAGATTAAATTCACGAAACTGTAAAAGTGGAGCAAGGTGAATTAACTAGACCGTATAGGTGGAATGAGACGACGCACCGAATTCACAATCGGGAGGATCAAAGCCAATTCCCCGTCGATGCTTCCAGATATAGCTTTCCTGTGGTTCTCCTAAACAGCTTAAAGCGAATTCTGGGATGGTTACTTAGAAGAGAACACAGCAGATTTCTTTTCTGATCTTTAATCACTTCGAGGTTTTGCTCCGTCTCTATGGGCATCGTCATCAGTGGGATGTTATATACTGATCATCTTTCCTGCTTAGACTTCAAAATATAAAGCACCTCCGTGGCGGTAGTGTTCCGCGGGTCACACGCCTACTGACTAATCGCTGGTTCACGCAACATCTACAACTGAGTTACACGCGGCGTGTGGCGGAGAGTGCAGAGAGTACCAGAAGCACCTATTCGTGTTCCCACTCCCCTCGGACCGTACGTCGATCGTTTATTCTGTTCCATTCGCGGACGGCGAGCTGGAAGAATCATTTACGATACCTTTCTACACAAGGCCGAATTTGTAAAATTCTGTGTACTTGGGCATTACACGTTATAGAGGGTGTTACGGATGTAAATGCATATATTTCTGTTGATAAGTGACGACAATGTAGCGAACAATATAACATATTTACTTCATTTGGACTAGTTCAAATTCAAATGGCTATGAGCACTATGCGACTTAACTTCTGAGGTCATCAGTCGCCTAGAACTTAGAACTAATTAAACCTAACTAACCTACGGACATGACACACATCCATGCCCGAGGCAGGATTCGAACTTGCGACCGTAGCGGTCACCCGGTTCCAGACTGTAGCGCCTAGAACCGCACGGCCACTCCGGCCGGATTTGGACTAGTAATTAAGGCTACTACGAGTAGTATGTTTTTAAGAGATAAGTCAATTATTATCCGCAAAGTAGTAATAAAATTTTATTGTAATCAAATAGGAAACTTACAAGAACATCATTTTTCGACATAGTCTCCTTGCGTGTCAACGCACTCGGTCCATCGTTATACAAGCTTCCTGATTACCTCATGAAAGAAGGTTCTCGGTTGAGCTGCGAGCTAAGAATGCACCGCTTCTTTCACTGCTTCATCCGAGGCAAATCTACGGCCCCTTAATGCCTGTTTGAGTGGACCAAACAAGTGACAGAAGGGGCAAGATGGGGACTATATGGAGGATGATCCAGTACTTCAAATATGAGATTGAGGAGCATTTCAGCAGTGTGGGCAGCAGTATGGGTACGGGAATTGTCGTGAAGTAACACTTTTTGACAGCAATCCTCGACGTTTGCTTCGAATTGCAGACTTTAGCCTGGCAGTAAGCATCTCACTGTAACGTACATTGTATATTGTTGTGCTCCTTTGTCCATAATGTTCCAGTACTGGACCTCGTGCGTCCCAAAAAAACCGTAAGCATCAGTTTTCCTGTGGACGGTTGGATCCTGAACGTTTTCTTGCACGTCGAATTTGGATGTTACCATTCCATACTCTGCCGTTTACTCTCCGGCTCGTAATGATGGATCCATGTTTCGTCACCAGTAATGATCCTGTCTAAGAAGTTGTCCCCTTCGTTACCATAGCGATCCAAATGTTTTTTGCACATGTCCAAGCGCGTTTGTTTATGGAACTGTGTGGGTTGTTTTGGGACACATCTTGCACAAACTTTATGAAACCCAAGTCTGTTGTGGACGATTCCTAGGGAGAACCGTGACTAATTTGCAGACCATGTGCCACTTCGTCAATAGTTAATCGTCTGTCTAAGAGAATCATTTCACGTGAACGCTCAATGGTTTCTTCGTTTAGCCGGCCGGTGTGGCCGTGCGGTTCTAAGCGCTTCAGTTTGGAACCGCGTGACCGCTACGGTCGCAGGTTCGAATCCTGCCTCGGGCATGGATGTGTGTGATGTCCTTAGGTTAGTTAGGTTTAAGTAGTTCTAAGGTCTAGGGGACTGATGACCTCAGTAGTTAAGTCCCATAGTGCCCAGAGCCATTTGAACCATTTTTTTCTTCGTTTATGGTGGTAAGCGGTCGTCCGGCTCCTTCATCGTGCGTAACATTTGTGCCACCATTTCGGAATTTTTCAGTCCATTCGTAGACATTCCGCAGTCGCAAAACACTGTTTCCGTACTGTACCAAAAGTCTTCGATGACTTTCGGCCCCTGATACGCCTTCCGACCACAAAAACGGATCACTGAACGTTGCTCTTCTTTGGTGCAAATAGACAGAGGAGCAGCCATGATGAACAGCACGGTAGCGATAACCAGACTAATCTAGCAGCTTGAAAATTGTAATGATATAACAACAAATAAAGTGTGCATCATTAACGTAAAACGAAAGTACTACCAAAATAAACAAAAATATAACTAAATTCCGGATAATAACTGACTTACACTCGTAGTTTGGGTAATACCTCCAACTACCTCTGGCACAAGGAAACCATTAATGTTCCCTTTACCCTGGGCAGCAGTGTGGACGCATGGACGCAAAATGGAAAGTCTATACTGACAGGCGTAGTCCACTTCGTGCCGCAGTTACACCAGTTAGTAAATTATTTTTGCAGGAAGACTGTTAGACGCAGAGAAAAAACATTTTAAGTTAACAGTTATCAAATATCTGTACCTATACCCCTAATACACTGTATTGTTGGAGAATGTAACATGTTTCTTAACTTTCATGCGAACAATAATTTCCTGAATTTTGAGAGGAAGGCTTGATGTGATACACAGCGCCTTTGTTATTCTCTTTCTCTCCACTGTTCCTATCTGTGGTAAGGGTAAACCGATTACGTTAACTGAAGGTGGAAAGGGGTACGGGGAGGGGAGAGAGGAGAGGAGAGGAGAGGAGAGGAGAGGAGAGGAGAGGAGAGGAGAGGAGAGGAGAGGAGAGGAGAGGAGAGGAGAGGAGAGGAGAGGAGAGGAGAGGAGAGGAGAGGAGAGGAAAGGAATTCGTAATGTCAGTTGTATCGGAGCTTTAGGTGGAGTCCGCGACTATGAATGAAAAAGTGCCAGACTGGGATTCGAAACCGGGCTCTACTTACTAATCAGGTGCGTTAACCACTGCGCCACACGGGCACAGTGTTCATCGCAACAGCACGGACTATCTCGGTACTCCCCTCGTTGACCCACATTCCCACATAGCGCCACCTATTGGCAGTCATCTATTTTCGTGGCCCCCATCCTCCTATGTTGAGTACTTTTACACTTTGAGAGATATATCCGGAGCTGTGTGTGTGTGTGTGTGTGTGTGTGTGTGTGTGTGAGAGAGAGAGAGAGAGAGAGAGAGAGAGAGAGAGAGAGAGAGAGAGAGAGATTGATTCTTTTTCATCGTGTTTATAAGTTAAGAAAAAATATCTCAAATTTTCTAGAAAAGAAACCTGACTGGTAGCTGAAAAGTGTTGAGATGGCTGACTTGTGATGAAATTGAGCTACTTGGACACATATTCGAGAAATTAAATATCTTGAATTTTCAACTGCAAGGAGCAAATACACGTATGTGGGAAACGAGTGATAAAGTGATGGTTTGTTGAAAATTGGAGTTGTCGATCAGAAGAAAACCATAGAAGCGCTCGCAAATGTGGGTGACCGTTTTAAAACATACAAGGCCGAAGAAAAACATCTGAAGGCTGTTTCTTCAACCACTGTAAATCATTTAAACATGCCAGAAAAGAATTTCAAAAAGTATTTTCTTGCTGGCAGCTGCTTGGCAGCACGCTACGAATGGGTTAGGGATCCATATCAAAATTCTCCCGAAGGTCTCGCAACTATAGAAGAAGAAATCTTTCCTCCATTTCACGGCAAGTGGCGAAATCTAAAGAAAATTTAGTAAAAAATAGCTCTTTGTATTTTGGGCAGGGGTGGATAATTATGGTCGTGCACCTATAACAAGAGCATTTCGTACACTATTACCATTTTCAACGTCCTACCTTTGCGAAACCGGCAAAATATAGATCTCAGCTAAGTATAGAAAAATACCTGTGTCTTATTTCTAATAGTAAACCATCCTTCGAAAAACTTTGCTCTGCAAGCCATGCCAAAGGAGTCCGTAATAATTACTGAACTTGTTTTTGATTTATTGTGAATAGTTAATTATCAACTGCATCGTACAGTACTGATATAGTAACGATGTAGGAAAAGATAGTTTGCTACTTACCGCAAAGAAGACAAGTTAAGCTGCAGACAGGCACGATTAAAAGACACTCACGTGTAGCTTTCGGCCACAGCCTTCGTCAGTAAACACACACACACACACACACACACACACACACACACACACACACAAGCAATGCACGGTTGACTTGTCTTATTTACGGTAAGTAGCAAACTATCTTTTCCTACTTTGTTGATATTCCTACCTGGAGTACTGATATAGTCCTACTTAAAAGTGCATTATATCTTTGTAAATATGAATTTTAATTTTTTATTATGTCGGACCGTACTTTTGTTTCAGCCAATTAATTAATTTTTAAATTCGTATTTGCTTCTGTTCAATACGCTCGCATCCCCACCTCTGTCGGGGGAGAAGGTGGCGGACGTTCTACCGTGTCTTCCTTCGTTGTCGGCGTTGTCGTTGTTGCCGTGAGGCACCGTTATACCAAGTGGGAAGGCGCGTCGATCTTAGAGCATGAGATATGGTAACCTTAAGTCATTGACAACACACAACGGTCACGGTAGCACCTGATTCCAGAATAGCTCCAGTAGTTAGGATCTACGAACTACACTCTCTTGGCCAGGTCCCGAAAACTTAACTGGTAACGAGATCCCTTCGAAGCAATTTGTCACAACGATGATCTATAAAGGCTTCGTACAACGATAAGAAATGTTACAGTTTATGGAATAATAACAGATACGACCAAACTGTCTTGTTTCTCCTGTTTTATTTAACGTAACTTTGTTCACAGTTTTATTTCGCATTCACCACTCATTTACACTCTGATGTGGAGTATAAAAAAAACGGTCTCAATACCGCGTCCCTCGTGAGATGCTTATAGATTTAGCCGGGAATTGACCGGCCTGTAGGTGTACTCAATTTAATAACCACACTTCGCTATTCGCGATTTCGTGTAACTAAATATCCTTTTTTTACTCTGATCGTATACTGTAGTTATTTAAAACTTGCCCCTATATTTTTTTCACTACGCACAATTAGCACTTCTTTACTTGTTTATTTCTAAGAGTAAACGAAAAAAATGACGCCGGATCATCGGCTCCTTCGATATAAAGCAAAACACCTCAATATGCTCAATTTTATCTCTTCTTATAGGATCGGCTACCTTACTCATTATTTTACTACATATTATTTCCAATAACACTAAATAGGTAAATTTTAAATGTTCAAGTTCGTAAAGGCGCCAATATTGACTCAGACCATTACTTAACCCGTGTGAAACTAAAGCTAAAACCCCAAAATTTCAACAAAAGGACACCATTAATCCCCAAATTTGACACCAGTAAAATCCAACCATCATTATTAGCAGACGAATTTGACAAAACAAGTGCACAAAATTGGGAACAACTCAAACACAAGATTATCAAAACAGCTCAAGATCAAAATCCTTTACGAAAACACAAGAAACATGCTCGGTGGAATGAAAACTGTGATCATGCCATCAAAGCCAGACGAGAGACATTTAAAGCATGGAATAGCAACAAGACAGAAGACAACTAGAAAAGACACTTCAAAACTAATTAGACAAACAAAAAGACAATATGAGAATAGTCAACTCTTAGAAATTGAAGATTTTCAGAAATACAATACTAGAAATTTTTATAAAACTTTTAAAACCAAAATAAAGGGGTACCAATCCCAGAATCTTTGCTTCAAGAAGGAAAATGGACAGTTGGCTCTTAACAACCAAGAAAATTGCAAAGAACTTTCTAAATATTTTAAGAATCTTCTAAATTGCCCCGAGCCCACAGAAAGATTTCCACCAAAAATTCCCCAACAATGCAATCCAGTTTCACTTGCACCAAATGAAGAGGAAATCATTAAAGAAATTCATAGGTTGAAAAACAACAAAGCATCTGGTGAAGATGGAATTGTTGCAGAACTTTTAAAGGCAGCTGGTCCAAAAACCGTTAAAGAAATTACTTCAATCATGCAAAACATTTGGCAAACTGAAAAAATTCCTGATGAATGGAAAACCGCCTTGATTCACCCACTTCATAAGAAGGGAGACAAAACTGATGTTAATAATTACAGAGGAATTTCTCTTCTTCCAGTCACATACAAAATCCTCTCTCAATGTCTTCTGAACCGAGCACAACAACAACTTGAATGGAAAATCGGCGAATATCAAGCAGGTTTCAGGCCAAATAGATCTTGCCCAGAACAGATTTTAGTCCTCAAACTAATTCTCAGACATCAAAAAATTTACAATAAAAAACTAGTTTGTACCTTTGTAGATTTTAGAAAGGCTTATGACTCAGTGGATCGTGAATCTCTTTTCCAAATTGTGAAAGAACAAGGCCTGGATCCTAAAACCACGACAATTATCAGAGACACGCTAACTGGTACAAAATCAAAAGTAAAGTTCAGAGGAGAAATTTCAGAATCCTTTGAAATAAAAACAGGCGTGAGGCAAGGTGATGGACTCTCTCCGTTGCTATTTAACTGCGTTCTAGAAAAAGTAATACAAGAGTGGCGCGAACGAAAATTGGAGTTCAAAATTGACCAACCAGTGAAATTAGGACGAACAAATATTCGAATAGACTGTTTGGCCTTTGCAGACGACTTGGTTATTCTAACGCAGGACATCCAAATTGCTCAGAAACAAATAGAAATTCTTAAAGAAACAGCAGAAAGAGTAGGTCTCCAAATCTCATTTGAAAAAACACAGTATATGACTAGCAACAAACTGGCACCCAAACTTTTGGAAACTAAGTATGGAAAAATCAAAAGAGTTTCGCAATTCAAATATTTAGGTGAAACAATCTCAGAGACTGGTCTAGAAAAAATTGGAAATGAAATTCGTTGTCAAAAGATGGAGACAGCTTTTAGACTTACAAAAGACATCTACAACAAAAAATGTCTCTCGAGGTACTCTAAATTGAGACATTACAACACGGTCATAAAACCAGAGTGCCTTTATGGGGCTGAAACGCTAATTTTAAACAGAAAAAAGGACATTCAAGAAATCCAAAAAAGAGAAAGAAAAGTAATCAGAAAAATTCTAGGTCCAAAATTTACTGAAGAAGGAACATACAGGCTAAGAGCAAATAGTGAAATTCAATAATACACCAGCATATATTCGGATATGAAAAAACGCAGATTAAAATTTTATGGGCATATTAAAAGAATGGATGCTACCAGACTAACTAAACAAGTAGTGGAATTCTACGAAAATCGAAGTAAAGCTAAATTTGAGACAATAAAATGGATTGCTGCTATAAAAGAGGACATGAAAGAGGCAGATATAAAACAAGATGAAATTCAAGACAGAAAATTATTTGGGCAAAAAATTCATGACTGGGTAGTTGGTCAAGCTGAAAAACCAAAGAAAACTGGAACTACATGGTCTGATGAAAGGAAAAGAGCTCATTCCGAGAGAATGAAAACAATTTGGGCAGAGAGAAGGTCTAAAAGAAAATAACTGAATGCCCCGTGATTGTACTTCGCGTGGTCCAGTAGGGCCCAAACGTGAATAATAATAATAAATAGGTATCGCCGTTATATTTTAATTGTATTCAAAAGCATGTTATAATTATTATGACCGACCAAATCGTAACAAATCGCGTGGCGTGCGTTTTTAACGATAGCTTTACACTGGCCCAGCCTTTATTCGGGTAATATTATATATAAATATACAGACAGGACCGAAAGATCGATCTCTCTACCGTAACCAATAGAGGCAAATACGCTATTCAAGTTCCGTTACGTCTATCTTGACTCGTATTGTTACTATGTCCCACAGGTTGTCTAGTGGGGACTCATACCATAGTAATTTATGTAGGTCACCAGTTAATAATAAGATCGGTAAGTATGCGGCTCGGGGAGCCGAGCCACAATGTCGGTATTGGCTCTTGAGCAAAAAAGTTTGACGACCACTGCGTTAACCGCTCCGCTGGGGTCACGCCGCAAGGAAGAACTTGAGTGAGTGCTGGGTACAGCAGGTTGTATACTAGTCGCTGTGAACTAAAAACCAGCCTGGAGGGTCAGTGGGGGAGGGTCTGATACGCAGCTGAAGCCCGTGCACCGGACAGGGCCGCAGCGGCTGATGCACCGCGGGCGGCGCGGCCCGTTGAGCACGCGCCGGCCTCTCCAGCGCACTCGACTCGACGCGCTGCCCTGCACTGCTGACTCTGTGCGGCGTCAGCTGCCCGTCACGTGCTGACTGCGGACGGCACTCTACCACCCACGCAAACACAGCTGACTCCATCGTGTTACTGCCCTACATATCACCACAGGCACAACATTATAGTTATCGCAACGACAGTCTCGTATAACTGACATTGTGCTTAGTTACGGACAGTCTCGGTCTCAGGATCCCGTGGAATTTATAATTTCCTTCTGAACGCGGAAGTAACTACATTACTGGCCATTAAAATTGCTACACCACGAAGATGACGTGCTAAAGACGCGAAATTTAACCGACAGGAAGAAGATGCTGCGATATGCAAACGATTAGCTTTTCAGGGCATTCACACAAGGTTGGCGCCGGTGGCGACACCTACAACGTGCTGACATGAGGAAAGTTTCCAACCGATTTCTCATACACAAACAGCAGTTGACCGGCGTTGCCTGGTGAAACGTTGTTGTAATGCCTCGTGTAAGGAGGAGAAATGTATACCATCACGTTTCCGACGTTGATAAACGTCGGATTGTAGCCTATCGCGATTGTGGTTTATCGTATCGCGACATTGCTCCTCGCGTTCGTCGAGATCCAATGACTGTTAGCAGAACATGGAATCGGTGGGTTCAGGACGGTAATACGGAACGCCATGCTGGATCCCAACGGACTCGTATCACTAGCAGTCGATATGACAGGCATCTTATCCGCATGGCTGTAACGGATCGTGCAGCCACGTCTCGATCCCTAAGTCAAAAGATGTGGACGTTTGCAAGACAACAACCATCTGAAAGAACAGTTCGACGACCTTTGCAGCAGCATGGACTACAGCTGGGAGACCATGGCTGCGGTTACCCTTGACGCTGCATCACAGACAGGAGCGCCTGCGATGGTGTACTCAACGACGAACCTGGGTGCACGAAAGGCAAAACGTCATTTTTACAGATGAATCCAGGTTTTGTTTACAGCATCATGATGGTCGCCTCCGTGTTTGGCGATTTCACGGCGAGCGCACATTGGAAGCGTGTATTCGTCATCGCCATACTGGCGTATCACCCGGCGTGATGGTATGGGTCGCCATTGGTTACACGTCTCTGTCACCTCTTGTTCGCATTGACGGCACAGATGTCCTACGACCCGTGGATCTACCCTTCATTCGATTCCTGCGAAACCCTACATTTCGGCAGGATAATGCACGACCGCATGTTGCAGGTCCTGTAGGGCCTTTCTGGATATAGAAAATGTTCGACTGCTACCCTGGCCAGCAAATTCTCCATATCTCTCACCAATTGAAAACGTCTGGTCAATGGTGGCCGAGCAACTGGCTCGTCACAATACGCCAGTCACTACTCTTGATGAACTGTGGTATCGTGTTGAAGCTGCATGGGCAGCTGTACCTATACACGCCATCCAAGCTCTGTTTGACTCAATGCCCAGGCGTATCAAGGCCGTTACTATGGCCAGAGGTGGTTGTTCTGGGTACTGATTTCTCAGGATCTATGCAGCCAAATTGCGTGAAAATGTAATCACATGTCAGTTCTAGTACAAAATATTTGTCCAATGAATACCCGTTTATCATCTGTATTCTTCTTGGTGTAGCAATTTTAATGGCCAGTGGTGTACGTCAACTGGTCTACCTGTACCATTATCGGACGCTGATAGGTACATTGAAAAATGAGAACTCGAGAAATCAGCAGCTGCTAAGCGCTGTCTAACAAGGAAACACAGAATAATGTTTGAGAAATTAATATCTTGTCCCACCTTTCTACCTACTGCGATTCAGTTATCAAAGAAGGACTAAAATTAGAATGTGCGAGAACAGTTTCAATCCGGACAGTGGCTGTAATCTTGATAGTGCGTGGAAGCGAGCTCCCCACGCTGAGAGGACACAGAGAAATGCACTGAATTTTTTATGATCCTACGAGAGCCCTGACACTACCAGTACCATGGAGGTATAACGAATGGAGTTTTCATGGGGTCGCATATGATTTCTTATTGCTTAGTCTTTCATTCTATGCTCCCCTTGAATCTAAGCCAAAACGTTCGCAGATATACATGTGGTGCAAAATCTGAAAGATAACGCAGCTCAGTACCACTCATTTTTGTATCAGAATAATACAAAACACGAGAATACTTAAGTGGTAGTCAACTGAAAACGTGTGGGTGGAAAAAAGTAAGTAGCCTATTTATTGTTTCAAAAGTAATCCCCAAAACTGTAAACACAATTATCCCACTGTGAGACAACACTCTCAGTGCAACTGTGGTAAAAGATTTGCTGTTGTTTAAGGGACCAAGATTGTACCGAGGCGTGCGAAGCAAATGGACGGAATGAACGTCTTTCTTCAGGACTTCAAAAACATGTAAATCGCATGGGAAGAGAACAGGTTTATATGGAGGATGTGTAATGATTTCCCAGCGAAACTTCTGCAGCGTATTCGAAACAACAGGCACACCAACTGCGGAAAAACATGATATTTTTCTCTGGCTGCAAGGGTCTGTTGCTCATTGACTTTCTGAGATATAGAACTCCAATTAACGCACAGCAGTATGTGAACACTTTGCAGAAACTGTAGCGCGTCGTGAAGTCCAAACGCTCAGGAATGTTGACGAACGGCATCATTTTGTTGCAGAATCCCTGCCCACATTTTGTCAGGGTTGTTTCGACTACGCTGTAGAAGTATCGCACATGCTCCACAAACTACCTACATCTCTCCAAGCGGTTTCCATATTTTTTAGAGGCCTGAAGAAAACGTTCGTGGCCGTCGATTTGCTTCGGACGAAGACGTACACGTGTGGGTACGGTCATGATTCCGTATACAAACGCAAACATTTTCCCATGAAAGCATTGACGGTTTTGTCCCAGAGAAAGATAAATGCATTAAGTGGACTGGCGATAACTTTTGAAGTAATAAACAGTTTCATTACCTGTTTCATCATTCATCTCACTGCCGCTTATAAGAACGAAAAGAAAATCCCAATCCATGCTAACTGACATCTATTATAATGAAAAGGCAATTGGAAGAAACTCTCATATAATTTTGTATACGGAACAATACACGAAAAACTACAAGAAAAGAAGACAAAGATTCATTAATGCTTGAAAACAGTGATATTTTAGTGCACGAGAAAGATTACTTCCCTTGTACTAGATGACACAAGACTTTAGTAAGTGTCAAAAATTTGTGTAAATCCCGTCCAGCACAGGCTTCCCGCAAGTTCTTTGTACTCCAGGCAGGTACCGTATGCAAGACAATTCTGATCATCGGTCTGAAAAATGTCTACGATTACATGGAGAAATTAAAAGCAGAGATAGCTTGTATGTTTATATTTTTGATTAGTCCTAATATCAAATGACCGATTTACCGCACATGTAAGCTTGTATGTTTATATTTTTGATTAGTCCTAATATCAAGTGACCGATTTACCGCACATATAAAACGATTTATCGCCCTGTTACTAATGCATCAGTTTTTACCGATGCGTCAGGCAGATGCGTAATTTTCTGAAGAGTGTAATGGACTTCGCAACGATGATGTAGCCGATCTCATGTACACACAGCCAAATTCTGTGTTATTACGAACAGACATTATTTCGAATTATTCGTTTCCATTATAAAGAAACCTATTACTATCACAAGTTGAACAGAAAATTTGACACAAACAGCTTTGTAACTAATGGCGGTACGATGATATCTGTAAATTCATTAGCAAGTATCTCGTTCCTGTCGGTACGGGTTAAGGTGAATAATGACAGTTTCACGTGTAACTCGCAAGCCCGGAATAGAGGCGTCAAAAAAGTTCGTTTACAGCTGGTCAGAATTGATATAGAAAGTGTGCTAAGTGTTAGGAATTCATTTCTGAAAATATTTGTTTGGAGTGTAGCATGACGTGAACATAAAACGTGGACGATAAACAATACGGATAAGAAGAAAATGTGATCTTTTGAAATACGGAGCTACAGAAAAATGCTGTTGAGAATGAATTGTGCGAGGAACTAAACAGTACTGAATGAAACTGAGGAAGAAAGATGTTTCTGGTACAATATAACTAAAACAAAAAGACAGGTTAGAAGGACATATCCTGAGAGATCAATGATTATTAATATGGTAAGGTAGGAAAGAGTGTGTGTGGAAGGAGGGGTGAATCGTTGAGGGTAAAGTCATTATTGTATCAAGGTAAAAATAATGACATTACTGTGAGGATATTGCGTGGATGACCTTTTATAAATGTATTCCATGCAGTGAAGATCCTTGGTGTAGATTGTTCTGATAATGAAGGCATAACCATGAAAACACTTTAAATAAGTGCTTTTGCAATACAATAAGTGCTTTTGCAATACAGCAGCCACCTCACATCCAGTCATGAATAAATTCAGAGTTTTCTCTATTTTGGTAGTCTCGACGTTTTTGGAAACAAAACTACTTCAAAGCGTAATTAAATACATTCAAAGCAATTCAATGTCGTCAGTGCTATGGGGGAATCTCGCTGGAATGTCGCTGTAGCACACGAATCCCTGAATACTGACTACGTCTATATCGAGAAACTGCCCCTCTAGCAACGGCACAGTCCTTGCAGTGGACGCCTACCACATGAGTGTTTGGTGAGTTCCACATGGCGGGCTTTAGAATGATTTAGTTAGCTCATTCAAAAGCGGAAGCAGACCGATTTTGAATCAAGAAAAGAGTATTCGAATCACAATATTCCTTACAGCATCTACAGTTCTTTCGAGTTATCAAATTCTGGACCGCTGAAGATGCTCGTAGCATCCGTCACAAAAGCTACCGTAAGTACTTCGAAATAATGCTTAGTAGGTAAACATTGGTGATTATTTCATTGTAGGAACCAGTTTGCTACTTGCTATTTCGTTTGGCTTGTGCTCCCCGCTGTAACGTCAGCATGTCTTCCCTGAAATACTGAAGGACGTTTCCTGTAATTGATCAGCGGCATTTGGTAGGAGCACGAATGCGCTTCGACGCACATCGATCGCCTGACCTGCAGATATCTCGGGGACATCTTCAGAGAGCTATTGGAAGGAGACGCCCAGTCCCTGGCCTCCACGCTCCACTGACGTCATCCCACTCGACTTCTCCTATCGGATACGAGTGGGTTATTGTGCTCAGAGCAGTTGGCAGAAGAAGGTAGAAAGATCAGGGTTTAATGTCTCGTTGACACTGTATCACTCCCACCGGAATGATGATATCACAACAATCCCCTTCTCCTGTTCCACTCTATCTCGTCGTTTCTCAGACAAACAGTAAACCCGCGATTCTTTAAAGAATCAAACTCCCACTTATAAAACAGCTTCAAACGTTTTAATTTGCGTAAGATTTGACGTTAAGTGTCTAAGCGAGAAGAAGCTTAGAAAAGGTTTTAAATTATGCTTAACCTTTTTTGGAAGTAGCTAAGTGCTCTCGTTCTCAAGTACCGGATGAATGTAGTCCGCTTATTTGTGTGTCGTCAGTTACGCTGCTTCAAGAGAAACACACAGGTTATACCTGCTAATGGGTAGTTTATGACAGCATTTAAAAATTTTAAATCAGGTTAATAATCACGCAAAATTGAAAATCAAATTTTTGTTGCCCCTGGAAGCCTTTAGATAGGCAACCTGTGACTGGTGTCGGCTATTGGGTATCGGTTTAGTAATAGAGGTCAAAGTCTCTATTTTGCTTTAATACCGTCATGAAATGGTTTAAATGAGGATCAGCCGATGATGATACGTTATTATTTTTATTGTATTTTATGGTTTTATAGACAAGATTAGCGTGTATTCTTGGTTTTCATATGGCATATTCAAATGTTCATTGAAAATAAACCCGTCTTGTGTGTGTTTTGTCGTGTGGTAATATGTTATTAAAGAGCTGTCACAGATTTCTTGTTGCGTGCTCTTGAGTCCGTTGAAAGCCGCCTTGTTAAGTTGCATGTTCGTCTGCCGGTCTCCCCAGTGTATCTCCAAATTCACGTCGACGGAGTGTAGCTGAGATTTTCTATTGGAAGCGGAATGTCCAGAAAGTGTAATATTTACTTTAGAGTCTCTCTCAATTATTTATCAGAGATAAAACACTCGCTTATTTCTACCTGGAGTACAACTTTTACTCTTACTATCAAGTTATAATACGTAATATTCACCAGTCGTAAGATCCCTTCGTCTTAATAAGGGCAGAACAAAATATGAGTTATTAACATTACATTCAACAACGCAGATAATAAAGATCAGAGATAATGCAATGATAATGTTCGCGTTTCCCCTTTTCTTCTGCAAAGAGGAACGTCTTTGGTTCCTACACACATCACAGTATCGGACATAGTTATTTCTTTAATGAAATGTGATATTACAATATCCCCAACATGGGCTGTCATTTGCCACAGTCAATCGCGAGCTCAAACTCCAAGCTTTTTTTTCCTTGTTTGTTGCACGAACACCAACAATGGAATTACATAATGTCTGAAATCGGCTATACGTCACAACTTCTAGTACATTTTTTCACACTGAATATTCAGCTCAGCCATTTTCCTACTTGACAGATTAATCTAGTACAGAGCACTACATATGAAACAATAATTAAACGAGATAATCGGACACGACACACATAGCCGAGCGTCCATGTATAACCGACTACTACCTCCTGACTAGAGATGCAAACGATACATCGACGAAGTGAAAACATCGAGGTTTCGTCCATAAACATCAGAATTAGCATAGATGTTTTGAATGGCTATGCATAACCGAAGCATCTACGATAAAATCCAATGACATTGACAGGATCATTCATTCCGTTCGTGGATGCTCAGCCGTTCACACGTCGAGTCTCTTTAATTGCTGATGTGCTAGATTTATTGTTCTCCTCGTGATTTTCATTCTCTTGAAGTAGTAGGTAAAAGTAAAATACGAAGTTTACAATATTATCAATTACTTCAAATAGTGTCAACTGAACTATGCGCTGTAATCTCTGGGTATCATATAAGTGATCCACATTGTCGATTGCCAAGTTTGTACGTGTGCTTGTACGCCATAACATTTGATGACTTTACGCCATAGTACACTGCCAGTCCGTTGTGTACGTATCAGTTCAGTAAAATGAGATACCAGTAAATAAAAATTTTACCAATTAGTTGGGGAAAATTTGTGTGTTGGTAAAACTTTATATGTGTGTGTCGAATTTTAGTATCATGTTATTTCAAGTGATGGATATTTTTAGATTACAGAACATAGACGTACCCCGATTTAATTTTGATGGAAGAAAGGTGTTTCCCAAAAGGGCATGCTAAAAAGGGAAAATACATAATTTGTGGGCATGACATTACTATTCACTTTCGAGACAAATCTCAACAGCTCAGCGGAACACCCGGTGTTTTTGGGCTGACAGAACACCACATATCGTTGTACATCACTGAAAACTGAGATATTCCAGAATGAGATTTTCACTCTGCAGCGGAGTGTGCGCTGTTATGATTAAAACTGTGTGCCGGACCGTGACTCGAACTCGGGACCATTGCCTTTCACTGTACCAAACTTTTTCTATTGTATGTTGATCTCATTTCGTTCAACATTGTTCGTTGAATTTGTTCGGGGGCGTACGTCCGATGACACCCGTTTAGGGTCTTCGTTGATTCATTCACTCAGTTTTTTGTTACACAGGGTAGCTAACCCTCTGGTCGAACAAGCAGAGCTACCGTTCCGGCCAAAACTGAGCTATCCAAGCACAACTCACGACCTGTCCTCACAGCTTTACTTCCGCCAGTACCTCGTCTCCTACTTTCCAAACTTCACAGAAGCTCTCCTGCGAAACTAGCAGAACTAGCACTCCTGGAAGAAAGGATGTTGCGGAGATATGCCTTTGCCACAGCCTGGGGGATGTTTGCAGAATGAGATTTTCACTCAGGCTCTCAAAACTGTTAAGTGATTTCTTATCTAGCTTGCGGAAGACGTGAAAGGCTCGCCATCACAGAGAACCAAATCTGTAACAGTGAAGCTTGTTGGTTCTGCTCGGAACATCATCCGAAAATAATTCTTCACGTTTTGCATTTCAGTCAAGCCGCAGCACGTGTCGAAGCGGTGTCGACTTCGTTCGGGAGTCAAGATGTGTGGGACAAACATTGCACACACTTTCTCTTCTTCCAAACATACTAGAGAATGTCTTGAACACTTGATTTACAGATTTTTCTCCATTGCGATTTGTGACACAACTATGCTGGTGCACTACGACCGCACGTCCGCTGCTTAACACTATCTGCTCATAAGTGACCGGTCGAAAGAAGTTTTGGTATATACAGTTGTCAGTTCAACTGCGACCGTAGTTACTGCGCTACGTCGGTATACGCCAGGAAAAAGTCAGTGTCGGAATTTTCTGGACGGCCGGTGTATATCGCTGCCCTTGAAGCCAAACGAACGTAATTCATATCAAATTACCAACGCCATTAGTGTCGAATCGCTATACCTCGGAAACCGTGACGATTAGAGTATACATTTACTGGAGGATTTTCCTTCATAATAGCGAATACAATCTATCATGTCCTAAGACATCTATGTCCTAAGACATCTATGTCCTAAGACATCTATGTCTATAGCCCGCAAGCTACCTTAAGATTTTTGGCGGATAATGCTTCTGACCCCCTCTGCCCCCTTTGCGGTGTTCCATTCTCGAATTGCGCGTGGAAAGAATAGTTATTGAAACTTTCTGGCAGGGTAAGTCTGTGTGCAGGGCCGGGACTCGAACCTCGGACCCTTGCCTTCCTCGGGCAAGTGCTCTACCGATTGAGTTAGCCAACCATGACTCACGACCCGGTCTGACAGTTTCACCTGCACCAGTTCCTCATCTCCTACCTTCCAAACTTCACAGAAGTTTTCCTGCATACCTTGTGAGACTAGCGCTGCACGAGGAAAGGATAATACAGGACATGGCTTAGCCATTGGAGCCAGATACGAGTCCCAGTCCAGCACACAATTTTAATCTCTGACGGAGTTTCGAAACAGCACGCACTCCGCTGGAGAGTGAAAAATTCATTGTGGAAAGAATGACAGAACCGATAGAGGTACTCAAGGTACCCTCCACCACACACCGTCAGGTGGCTTGCGGAGTATGGATGTAATTGTAGACGTGGAAATCTCCGTATGAGCTGCAAATTTACCTGATTTGCTAGTTACGGTTATTTCGCGAAGAAATATTTTGTTGCCCGACTTTTCTTCGAACATACGCTATCGGAGTTGCCACAGGAAACCTCTTCGTGATGTACAACGCCTCTTTTGTACCGTCTGCCACTGAAGTTTGTGGAATATCTAAGCAAAAATCTCATGTACTAAACGAATGAGGGTGAAACGTGCAGCGCCTCATTGGACCTTCACATCTGTTAGCCGTGTAAACGGCCCACAACGATTAGCAATACTCAAAAACTGATCGAAAAGTGTTTTGTTAGATATTTATTTGGTGGACGTATTACATTTCCTTAACATTCTTCCAAGGAATCTCAAATTGGCATCTGCTTTTCCTGCAATTTGTTTAGTGTGGTCATCCCACTTTGAATCGCTCCAGATGGTTACGCACAAATACTATACAGTAGATACTGTTCCCAGTGATTTTAGTGATTTTTCGCAGATACTATAACTGAACGGTAGTGAATTTCTTCGCCTGTCTATGCGCAGTACGTTACATTTACGGTCAGGATCAACTGCTAGTCCGTGCACTAATCATCGATTCCCTACAGTTCGCTAGAGTCTCTGGTGTTGCTGCCTTATTACAGATAACTGCATCGTTGGTGTGCAGCCTCCTGTAGCTTATGACGTTACCCATGGATCGTTAACGTATACAGGGTGAAAAGTATTTAAACCAACAAACTCTGGGAGGTTGTAGGGGACATAAAAAACAAATATTTTTCCCACTGTCATTTTTTCCTATGAGGAGTATTTAAACCGGTAGAGGAATATTTCTCTGATGGCAAATTAATTAAACTAAGAAACACTTTTCCATTTTTTTATGACCAAGAGACAACACATTAACACAACCCATTTTCAATTAGAGCAGATTTTCAAAAATGCCTCCATTGACACGTAAACAAAGATTACACTGTCGGATCATGTTCTGTCTGACACGGGCAAAAACCCCAGGAGTATCTTGAATTGTTTCTGCTGCTGCTGCTGCTGCTGCTGCTGCTGCTACTATCCGGGCAACCAGATCCTCTTCTGGTGCAACAGGAGTTGCGTAAACAAGGTTGAGCATCTCTCCTCACACAAAAAAAGTGGACATATCTGGGGATCGAGCAGGCCTTGGTACAGGACCACCTCTGCCAATCCACGTTTCTGGGAACCGTCGGTCCAGGAATCGACGCACACGACGACTGAAATGTGCCGTCGTCCCATCATGTTGGAACCACATGCGTTGTCTTGTAGGGAGGGGACGTCTTCCAGGAATGATCGCAATGCTCTGGTGAGAAAATTGTAATAGTGCCTGCCATTTAATGGCCTAGGTATCAGATGCGGCCCAATTAAACAGCCCCCAACAACACCGACCCACGCACTAACGCAGAACCGCACTTGATGAGCGCTAGTAACTGTGGCATGTGGGTTATCCTCACTCCAAACATGCGAATTGTGCATGTTGAAGACTCCATCACGCCCGAACGTTGCTTCATCGATAAACAACACAGAGGATGGAAATGTAGGATGCATTTCACACTGTTCCAGGTACCACTGGGAAAACTGTGCTGTGGGTGGATAATCAACTGGTTCCAGGTTGTGGACACGCTGTAAGTGAAATGGACGTAACAATTTCTCTCGAAGGACTGTTCTTACATTCGTCTCATTCGTCCCCATGTTAGGTGAAATTGCACGAGTGCAGATTGAAGGATCCCGCTCCACATGCTGCAAGACAGCTTCCTCAAATTGCAGTGTTCTTACCGTGCGACGGCGTCCCTGTCCAGGTAATCTGCTAAATGACCCGGTCTCACGCAGACGTTGGTACACAGCAACAAAGATCGTATGATGCGGGATACGGCGATTAGGATATCGTTGTTGATAAACCCGCTGTGCAGCTCGTCCGTTGTGGTGCGCTACGTAGTACGCACCAACCATATCAGTATACTCACTCCAGGTGTATCGCTCCATTAGTAAACAGAGACAATGCACTACTACACTGGTGGACAGCAGTTGCCTACAACTAAAGAACGTAATACGCCCTCTAACAACTGAAGATCGCAATAGGGCCTCCACCGGTTTAAATAATCCTCATAGGAAAAAATGACATTAGGGAAAAACATCTGTTTTGATGTCCCCTACAACCTCCCAGAGTTTGTCGGTTTAAATACTTTTCACCCTGTATTTAAACAGTAACGGTCTTATCACATTTTCTACCTTGCTCCTGAGGCACGTTTTGCGGTGCTCTAAGAAGTGACGCCTGTTGCTAATGTGTCAACGATTTTGTGTTGTAGTTGGTGGTTGAAGAAATCTGCACGTGCTCCACGCATTCGAAGACATCGCCATGGAGAAAGGTGAAAAAGTTGTATTCTCCAGTAAGACGCAACTGGGAGCGTTTCTAGAGAAAAGAGAAACAAGATTTACCAGAGTGCTTCTAGCCACAACTTCGGTCATTTACTAAAAGGGTGAATCTGCGCGCTGGATTCAACAGGTCGAGGCTGCGAGACGGAGCCGGCAGTGCCTCCATTTAATCTCGGGGCCCGGCGTTTAGACAGGAAGGCCTCCGGTGGGATCGATGGTCGGCACGGAGGATGCTGCCGGCACAAAGCCCGGCCACAATGGCCCCGCGTCGCCGCTTCCGTGGCCGCCGCCGCCGCCCCCGCTCGTCCACCAAACGAAGGGCGCCGAGGGCCAACAGCCCGCAACACACTACTCCTACCGTTCTTATGGCGGTCGCAGCTCACCATTCAGCAGCAGCTGCGAAACGTGTTCGCTTCGACCTTTGCAAAGCACCGGTGACCTACATACCTTACTAAACTGCAGAATTCGCGGGCCTTAGACACAAATATTTGAACAGGTAAACTCTTTTAGCATTACAGCCATCACCTGCTCTTAAAAAAAAAAAGAATCAACGACCAAGAGAGGACGCGTAGTCTAGTAGTTTGCGATTACGTGTGCACTGCATTTAAAGGAAGACGGCTGTAAATCAGAAAAGGGTTACATGTCCAAATAATTTATATCCAGTACTGCGAATAATGCAGGCCTACGTGCCATTGTAGTATCTATTCGTCTCTAGAGCTAGTGCTGATTACTCATACAGATGCGAAGTGGTAATGTGACATGCATGCACGCACGCTGTATCCGCGTATTTAGGTCAGCTGGCGTAATGCGAGGCTTCAGGCTGTATAGATACCTAAAACATAGGACCACCTTTCTTACTTCTGACTTTCTTTGAACAGATTATACAACGATGTCTAATAACATCGACTGTGGTATCGATAGCTACGATGCCACGACTTAGGTTGGCACTACGACAGACACCGACGACAGCGCCTTCTAGCCGGTGCTGTGGAGCTCTACGAGCTCCGCTCAAGATTCAGCCCATTTCATGAACAGTAGACAGCTGGGACACTTCGCTTCAGATTCGCACCTACGTACTAAGTTATGTATGCCTCTGTGAATGTTCATGCACCAGTAAACCACTTTTACTCACTCGCAGTACCGACGTGGTTTACCTCACCTGCTCCTACTCCTTACTCGGTTCCTTCATTCGGCCAACCTTTCAGTTTGCAGGAGCAGATCCACGCACCGCCTTCCAGGCGGGATACAAAACCGACAGTTCACCATTTGAACTTAGGTTTTATATCATTAATACACACATCAAAAGAAGTTTTGCATCTCACTCGTTCCCAGAACTGTTGAATATAGACGTTGACTGTGGATATTGTATCACAGACACAGTCCCTCTGACTGTTCAGAGATGTAACTAAACCCGCCCAAAGATGTAAACAACCATGCATGAGCAGCACCTATTAGACGGCTGGGGTCCGACAGCCGTTCAGTTCCAGTCATTCCACCAGGGAGGAGGTACACGGCTCGTGTTGTCTGTAGTTCAACCATGTCTAGACGGTCAATACCGCGGCTCGATCGCGTCCGCATTGTTACTTTGTGCCAGGAAGGGTTCTGCACAAGGGAAGTGTCCAGGG
The DNA here is from genome assembly GCF_021461385.2 of Schistocerca piceifrons. Taxonomy (NCBI): domain Eukaryota; kingdom Metazoa; phylum Arthropoda; class Insecta; order Orthoptera; family Acrididae; genus Schistocerca; species Schistocerca piceifrons. The sequence continues at coordinate 1,017,937,301 of NC_060138.1, read as the reverse complement.
GTCTCGGAGTGAATCAAAGCGATGTTGTTCGGACAAGGAGGAGATACAGACAGACAGACAGGAACTATCGGTGACAAGCTTCGCTCAGAGCGCCCAAGGGCTAATACTGCAGTGGATGACCGCTGCCTACGGATTATGGCTCGGAGTAACAGTGACAGCAACGCCACCATGTAGAATAATGCTTTTTGCGCAGCCACAGGATGTCGTATTACGACTCAAACTGTGCATAATAGGCTGCATGATGCGCAACTTCACTCCCGACGTCCATGGCGAGGTCCATCTTTGCAACCACGACACCATGCAGCGCGGTACAGATGGTCCCAGCAACATGCCGAATGGACCGCTCAGGATTCGCATCACGTTCTCTTCACCGATAAGTGTCGCATATGCCTTCAACCAGACAATCGTCGGAGACGTGTTTGGAGGCAAACTGGTCAGACTGAATGCCTTAGACATACTGTCCAGCGAGTGCAGCAAGGTGGAGGTTCCCTACTGTTTTGGGGTGGCATTATGTGGAGCCGACGTATGCCGCTGGTGGTCATCGAAGGCGCCGTAACGGCTGTACGATACGTCAATGTCATCCTCCGACCGATAGTGCAACCATATCGGCAGCGTATTGGCGAGGCACTAGTCTTCGGTCTTCATGGACGACAATTCGCGTCCCCATCGTGCACATCTTCTGAATGACTTCCTTCAGGATAACGACATCGCTCGACTAGAGTGGCCAGCATATTCTCCAGACATGAACCCTATGTAACATGTCTGGGATAGATTGAAAAGAGCTGTTTATGGACGACGTGACCCACCAACCACTCTGTGGGATCTACGCCGAATCGCCGTTGAGGAATAGGACAATCTGGATCAACAATGCCTTGATGAACTTGTGGATAGTATGCGACGACGAATACAGGCATCCATCAATGCAAGAGGACGTGCTACTGGGTATTAGAGTTATCGGTGTGTACAGCAATCTGGACCACCACCTCTGGAGGTCCTGCTGTATGGTCGCACAACATGCATTGTGTGGCTTTCATGAGCAACATAAAGAGCGGAAATGATTTTGTGTTGATCCGTATTCCAGTTTTCTGTACAGGTTGCGGAGCTCTCGGAACCGAGGTCATGCAGAACTTTTTCTGAAATGTATAGTTTATTACATACAGAACATAACCTACAACTCAAAGTTTTCCCGTAGTAAGTAACAGTATATAGCATGTATATTTAAAGAACGTCTGTGAAGTGAATGAGAAGTGCCCTCGGAGGACGAACCTTGAGATAGTGAGCAACTAAGAAAGTCCGAGCACGTCCAAAGTGTTGTCCAATAGTGGAATGGGTCTCTACCATGAATGGAAGATACAATGTAAAAACAGCCAGTAATTACATCGGCAAAGTAGCATATTTACCCTGTTCTTAAAAATATGTAAATATGTGCTTAATTAATGTTCATTCAGTATTTTTGAGAATAAATTTTGGGTGAAAGCGTAAGCTTTATTTAAAACATGATTTGACATGTATGGGACTGACCTAGTTGTAGAGTAGCAGATACAACAACCCTGGCCACAGATAGGATCAATCAGAGGTGAGCGCGTTCCTAGATTCTGGAAGCCGGGTGATGTCTGCACAATATAAAGTATCGATAGTACTCTAGTCATCAGAGAGTGACAATGTGTCTGCCTTCGCCCTTATAATTTTGGTAATATATTGCAAAAAATGCGTTTTGGTGAGGAACTGTGAGATCTCGGATAGTATAGAGAAGGCATGCGCAATGATACCTGATTTGGATGGCGATTCTGAGAATTTATTTTGTTACAGCGTAACTTGTCTCTTACTAGTGTTGTAAACGCCGCGTGGCACCTTACCCAAATGTCGTTAGAGACATTAGATCGATACTAACAAATGAACTGTGTAGTATTTTTATGAACATAACGATCTATTGAACACTGTGGAAATTGAGACGCTTAGTAAACTGGCTCAATCATGATTTCTTAACGCAAGGCCGTCGGTTCGATTTGGATTCGGACTGTTAATGTGTGGTATGAATTTTCTGAAGAAGGAAATAATCGCTTAATATTAAATTGTATTCCATATTGTATTTCGTCATAAACATGTAGTTGTAGTTAAAATGCAGACTTTCTTGTTACTTTACTGTTCGAAAGTATTCATCAGTTGTTTTTCAAAGAACTTACATCAGCTAGTAGAGAATCTAATCCCGAGGTGTAGTAGGAGCATCCAACAAATTAATACTAAAAATGATGCAGTCTAGAAACCCAAGCAATGCAGTCTTCCACAGCTTTTCTTGGCTAAGGTACTTTGTCGCCCTAAGAACAGGCAGTGGAATATGTGGAGCTTAGTGGGGTAACAAATAGTCTTGAAGCAGGAAGAGGAGTGTGTTTAACGTCCCGTCGACAACGGGGTCATTAGAGGCGAGGGACAATCTCGGATGAGGGAAAGACGCAGGCGGGAATGGGCCATGCCCTTTCAACGGAACCATCTTCGCACTTGCCTTAAGAGGTTTAGGGAAATCACGGAAGACCCAACTCTGAATGACCGGACGCAGGATTGAATCGTCGTCCTCCCGAATGTGAGTCCATTGTCCTAACCACTGCGCCACCTCGCTCGGTAAAAATCTTGCAGGAATATTTTGCGAAGCAACTGGAAACCGTGTCGCCGCTTTGGTCTGATCCAAATTTGCCAACGTCTCTCTTGTTTCCTTCATATTACTCTGCGAAGAGGATTCCTTTTCCTTTATTTCAGACAATGTCACTGTATTAGCAACGCGTTTCTATCAACTATCAGCACCCACGCTGGATGGCAGTCTGTCACTCTAGGCTGACCACTGAAAGCTTTGGGGTCAAATTAAGGACAGATGTCACAATGAACGAGTACATGCGTTCCGTCACGAGCAATATATTGTGCTGCGGAACAAATGTTCTCAATACCATTCTATGTAGACACTAAATCTGGCTCTCTGTCATCGTAAACCGTACCAAAGCTTAAGGAAAATCTAGAGGAAAATTCACTTTCATCGCATAATGAAATAATAGTTGAAAAACAATGGTTTCAGCACCTGACAAAACTTACATTCAGTCACTTATCGAAATTTTAAGAGCACTGACGAGTGTCGGAGGAACTACGTGACGGTGTGTACTAGAAACGTACCCGATTTTTACTTCGACGGCAACCATAGAGCAACATATTCATGTAAAAGTCAATAGTATATTGTTCTACTCGCATTTTTTAAGAATCATTGCAGATTCATCATTCCTCATTCCACCTGAGTGAATATTTTATCAGCAATCACTTTTTCACTTGTAAATGAATTCAGATTGGTTTAACTTTGCAGCTAATAATAGACGTCAGTTTTACGTTCTGGGGAAAATGAAAAGTTTGAAAATCATTTCTTGTTGCACAGAACGGACAGCTGTAAACATAGCGGTTCATTTCTTCTGTCTTTGTTTTGCGAAGCGCCTGGCATCTGTTAAAATGCAGTGTAATCTGCTTCGCGCCACACATTCACCCGTCGGTGTGTTACATTGTCAGAACGCCGAGGCGCGTCGCTGCAGTCTGCGACAAAAGAAGCACGGCGGGCGGCGGAGGGGCGGGGGCAGCACGCGTTGCTCTTTTGTTTAGCGACTCCCGCGCTGCCGAGGCACCGATAAAGCGTGCCAGCCAAAAAGGACAAAGGCTGGCGGCGAAAAAACTGCAGCTCGCGCTCGTGAAAGGAGCAGAGTGATTTTTGTGTTCCCTATGGTGTACGTCCACATGCACAATGCGGTAATTAAAATATTCAACAAGGAGAATAGGACGAAACAGAGTTGGAATCTTTCGCCGAGTGCAGTGCAGTGCAGTCTGAATAACACCCTTCAAGTTGTCGGTTTCGTGCTTTGAGTGCGAGTGTCCCATACTACAAAGCACAAAATATTTTGACAGCCTTCAGCAGTTAGTCTGTAGTTTTTATTAACATTTTCCTGTAAGGAGTTTGAACATTTCAAGCACAAAAAATGCTTAATTAGCCGAAACCAGTTATTACAATAATAAATATGTGATCTAGACTCTGCTATGTTCATAAAGTCACACAGTACAAAAACAAACAACAACCATTTCGTCCTGAAATGACTATACATGCGAAATACGGGATGTTTCTAAGTTCTTGTGGCAAACGTCTACAGGTGATGGATCATGTCATGGGGAACTTTTGTTAGAAACAAAATGTTCGCTGAGGCTTCCCCTCAGAGGCAGCAGGATGTAAGCAGCCGGCAGCGTTTATATGGAATACGTGTTGCCTATCATCCAGTCTGCTGCTGCGCGTGGAAGGCGGTAGGACGAGCAAAATTGATTCGCTTCTAAAATACATGGTGAGTCACCTAACGTTACCGCTGGATATATTTCGTAAACCACATCAAATACCAAGAGCTCAGATGGAAACCTAGTTCTAAGCAATAAAGGGAAAGCAGAAAGGTGGAAGGAGTATATAGAGGGTCTATACTAGGGCGATGTACTTGAGGACAATATAATGGAAATGGAAGAGGATGAAGATGAAATGGGAGCTATCATACTGCGTGAAGAGTTTGATACAGCACTGAAAGACCTAAGTCGAAACAAGGCCCCGGGAGTAGACAACATTCCATTAGAACTACTGACAGCCTTAGGAGAGCCAGTCCTGACAAAACTCTACCATGTTGTTGTTGTTGTGGTCTTCAGTCCTGAGACTGGTTTGATGCAGCTCTCCATGCTACTCTATCCTGTGCAAGCTTTTTCATCTCCCAGTACCTACTGCAACCTACATCCTTCTGAATCTGCTTAGTGTATTCATCTCTTGGTCTCCCTCTACGATTTTTACCCTCCACACTGCCCTCCAATACTAAATTGGTGATCCCTTGATGCCTCAGAACATGTCCTACCAACCGATCCCTTCTTCTGGTCAAGTTGTGCCACAAACTTCTCTTCTCCCCAATCCTATTCAATACTTCCTCATTAGTTATGTGATCTACCCCTCTAATCTTCAGCATTCTTCTGTAGCACCACATTTCGAAAGCTTCTATTCTCTTCTTGTCCAAACTATTTATCGTCCATGTTTCACTTCCATACATGGCTACACTCCATACGAATACTTTCAGAAATGACTTCCTGACACTTAAATCTATACTCGATGTTAACAAATTTCTCTTCTTCAGAAACGCTTTCCTTGCCATTGCCAGCCTACATTTTATATCCTCTCTACTTCGACCATCATCAGTTATTTTGCTCCCCAAATAGCAAAACTCCTTTACTACTTTAAGTGCATTTCCTAATCTAATTCCCTCAGCATCACCCGACTTGATTAGACTACATTCCATTATCCTTGTTTTGCTTTTGTTGATGTTCATCTTATATCCTCCTTTGAAGACACTGTCCATTCCATTCAACTGCTCTTCCAAGTCCTTTGCTGTCTCTGACAGAATTACAATGTCATCGGCGAACCTCACAGTTTTTATTTCTTCTCCATGAATTTTAATACCTACTCCGAATTTTTCTTTTGTTTCCTTTACTGCTTGCTCAATATACAGATTGAACAACATCGGGGAGAGGCTACAACCCTGTCTTACTCCCTTCCCAACCACTGCTTCCCTTTCATGTCCCTCGACTCTTATAACTGCCATCTGGTTTCTGTACAAATTGTAAATAGCCTTTCGCTCCCTGTATTTTACCCCTGCCACCTTTAGAATTTGAAAGAGAGTATTCCAGTCAACATTGTCAAAAGCTTTCTCTAAGTCTACAAATGCTAGAAACGTAGGTTTGCCTGTCCTTAATCTTTCTTCTAAGATAAGTCGTAAGGTCAGTATTGCCTCACGTGTTCCAGTGTTTCTACGGAATCCAAACTGATCTTCCCCAAGGTTGGCTTCTACTAGTTTTTCCATTCGTCTGTAAAGAATTCGTGTTAGTATTTTGCAGCTGTGACTTATTAAGCTGATAGTTCGGTAGTTTTCACATCTGTCAACACATGCTTTCTTTGGGATTGGAATTATTATATTCTTCTTGAAGTCTGAGGGTATTTCGCCTGTTTCATACATCTTGCTCACCAGATGGTAGAGTTTTGTCAGGACTGGCTCTCCCACGGCCGTCAGTAGTTCCAATGGAATATTGTCTACTCCGGGGGCCTTGTTTCGACTCAGGTCTTTCAGTGCTCTGTCAAACTCTTCACGCAGTATCGTATCTCCCATTTCATCTTCATCTACATCCTCTTCCATTTCCATAATATTGTCCTCAAGTACATCGCCCTTGTATAGACCCTCTATATACTCCTTCCACCTTTCTGCTTTCCCTTCTTTGCTTAGAACTGGGTTTCCATCTGAGCTCTTGATATTCATACAAGTCGTTTTCTTGTCTCCAAAGGTCTCTTTAATTTTCCTGTAGGCGGTATCTATCTTACCCCTAGTGAGATAGGCCTCTACATCCTTACATTTGTCCTCTAGCCATCCCTGCTTAGCCATTTTGCACTTCCTGTCGATCTCATTTTTGAGACGTTTGTATTCCTTTTTGCCTGTTTCACTTACTGCATTTTTATATTTTCTCCTTTCATCAATTAAATTCAATATTTCTTCTGTTACCCAAGGATTTCTACTAGCCCTCGTCTTTTTACCTACTTGATCCTCTGCTGCCTTCACTACTTCATCCCTCAAAGCTACCCATTCTTCTTCTACTGTATTTATTTCCCCCATTCCTGTCAATTGCTCCCTTATGCTCTCCCTAAATCTCTGTACAACTGTACAACCTCTGGTTCTTTTAGTTTATCCAGGTCCCATCTCCTTAAATTCCCACCTTTTTGCAGTTTCTTCAGTTTTAATCTACAGGTCATAACCAATAGATTGTGGTCAGAGTCCACATCTGCCCCTGGAAATGTCTTACAATTTAAAACCTGGTTCCTAAATCTCTGTCTTACCATTATATAATCTATCTGATACCTTTTAGTATCTCCAGGGTTCTTCCATGTATACAACCTTCTTTCATGATTCTTAAACCAAGTGTTAGTTATGATTATGTTGTGCTCTGTGCAAAATTCGACCAGGCGGCTTCCTCTTTCATTTCTGTCCCCAAATCCATATTCACCTACTACGTTTCCTTCTCTCCCTTTTCCTACACTCGAATTCCAGTCACCCATGACTATTAAATTTTCGTCTCCCTTCACAATCTGAATAATTTCTTTTATTTCATCATACATTTCTTCAATTTCTTCGTCATCTGCAAAGCTAGTTGGCATATAAACTTGTACTACTGTAGTAGGCGTGGGCTTCGTATCTATCTTGGCCACAATAATGCGTTCACTATGCTGTTTGTAGTAGCTTACCCGCATTCCTATTTTCCTATTCATTATTAAACCTACTCCTGCATTACCCCTATTTGATTTTGTGTTTATAACCCTGTAGTCACCTGACCAGAAGTCTTGTTCCTCCTGCCACCGAACTTCACTAATTCCCACTATATCTAACTTCAACCTATCCATTTCCCTTTTTAAATTTTCTAACCTACCTGCCCGATTAAGGGATCTGACATTCCACGCTCCGATCCGTAGAACGCCAGTTTTCTGGTGAGCAAAATGTATGAGACAGGCGAAATAACCTCAGAATTCAAGAAGAATATAATAATTCCAATTCCAAAGAAGGCAGGCGTTGACAGATGTGAAAATTACCGAACAATTAGTTTAATAAGCCACAGCTGCAAAATACTAACACTAATTCTTTACAGACGAATGGAAAAACTGGTAGAAGCCGACCTTGGGGAAGATCAGTTTGGATTCCGCAGAAATGTTGGAACACGTGAGGCAATACTGACCTTACGACTTATTTTAGAAGCTAGATTAAGAAAAGGCAAACCTACGTTTCTAGCATTTGTAGACTTGGAGAAAGCTTTTGACAATGTTGACTGGAATACTCTCTTTCAAATTCTGAAGGTGGCAGGTGTAAAATACAGGGAGCGAAAGGCTATTTACAATTTGTACAGAAACCAGATGGCAGTTATAAGAGTCGAGGGACATGAAAGGGAAGCAGTGGTTGGGAAGGGAGTAAGACAGGGTTGTAGCCTCTCCCCGATGTTGTTCAATCTGTATATTGAGCAAGCAGTAAAAGAAACAAAAGAAAAATTCGGAGTAGGTATTAAAATCCATGGAGAAGAAATAAAAACTTTGAGGTTCGCCGATGACATTGTAATTCTGTCAGAGACAGCAAAGGACTTGGAAGAGCAGTTGAACGGAATGGACAGTGTTTTGAAAGGAGGATATAAGATGAACATCAACAAAAGCAAAACGAGGATCATGGAATGTACTCGAATTAAGTCGGGTGATGCTGAGGGAATTAGATTAGGAAATGAGACACTTAAAGTAGTAAAGGAGTTTTGCTATTTGGGGAGCAAAATAACTGATGATGGTCGAAGTAGAGAGGATATAAAATGTAGACTGGCAATGGCTAGGAAAGCGTTTCTGTATAGATTTAAATGTCAGGAAGTCGTTTCTGAAAGTATTTGTATGGGGTGTAGCCATGTACGGAAGTGAAACATGGACGATAAATAGTTTGGACAAGAAGAGAATAGAAGCTTTCGAAATGTGGTGCTACAGAAGAATGCTGAAGATTAGATGGATGGATCACATAACTAATGAGGAGGTATTGAATAGAATTGGGGAGAAGAAGAGTTTGTGGCACAACTTGACTAGAAGTAGGGATCGGTTGGTAGGACATGTTCTGAGGCATCAAGGGATCACCAATTTAGTATTGGAGGGCAGAGTGGAGGGTAAAAATCGTAGAGGGAGACCAAGAGATGAATACACTAAGCATATTCAGAAGGATGTAGGTTGCAGTACGTACTGGGAGATGAAGAAGCTTGCACAGGATACAGTAGCATGGAGAGCTGCATCAAACCAGTCTCCGGACTGAAGACCACAACAACATCAAATACTGACGAACCGATTCCAGTGACCGAACGTGAGGAGAGGGGCTAGTGTAATTGTTTACTACAAACCATACAAAAATGCACGGAAGTATGTTTTTTTAACACAAACCTACGTTTTTTAAATGGAATCCCGTTAGTTTTGTTAGCACATCTGAACATATAAACAAATACGTAATCAGTTCCGTTTGTTGCATTGTAAAATGTTAATTACATCCGGAGATATTGTAAACTAAAGTTGATGTTTGAGTACCACTCCTCCGCTGTTCGATCGTGTGTATCGGAGAGCACCGAATTACGTAGGGATCCAAAGGGAACGGTGATGGATCTTAGGTACAGAAGAGACTGGAACAGCACATTACGTCCACATGCTAACACCTTTTTATTGGTCCTTTTCACTGACGCACATGTACATTACCATGAGGGGTGAGGTACACGTACACACGTGGTTTCCGTTTTCAATTACGGAGTGGAATAGAGTGTGTCCCGGCATGTCATGCCAATAGATGTTCAATGTGGTGGCCATTTTTTGCTGCACACAATTGCAATCTCTGGCGTAATGAATGTCGTACACGCCGCAGTACATCTGGTGTAATGTCGCCGCAGGCTGCCGCAATACGTTGTTTCATATCCTCTGGGGTTGTAGGCACATCACGGTACACATTTTCCTTTAACGTACACCGCAGAAAGAAGTCCAGAGGTGTAAGATCAGGAGAACGGGCTGGCCAACTTATGCGTCCTCCACGTCCTATGAAACGCCCGTCGAACATCCTGTCAAGGGTCAGCCTAGTGTTAATTGCGGAATGTGCAGGTGCACCATCATGCTGATACCACATACGTCGACGCGTTTCCAGTGGGACATTTTCGAGCAATGTTGGCAGATCATTCTGTCGAAACGCGATGTATGTTGCAGTGCTCTCCGATACACACGATCGAACAGCGGAGGAGTGGTACTCAAGCGTCAACTTTAGGTTACAATATCTCCGGATGTAATTAACATTTTACAATGCAACAAACGGCACTGATTACGTATTTGTTTATATGTTCAGATGTGCTAACAAAACTAACGTGGTTCCATTTTTAAAAAAACGTAGGTTTGTGTTAAAAAACATACTTCCGTGCATTTTTGTATGGTTTGTATTAAACAATTACACTAGCCCCTCTCCTCACGTTCGGTCTGTGGAATCGGTTCGTCAGTATTTGATGTGGTTTACGAAATATATCCAGCGGTAACGTTAGGTGACTCACCCTGTATAGTTTCCCGATGAAATACTCTGATTCCTAAGGTTTTCTTCTTGAAAATCACTATCAGTTTACTGGGGTAGGTAGTATGCTGCACACCTGGTTGGTAGTTCGGTGAAACCTCGTCGTCCCAGCGCTGGCGAATGCTAAAGGACACCTAACATCGTCACTAGGAAGCGTCAGCGAACATTTTGTCTCTGGCAAAGGTTGTTCCCCATGCCTTGATTGGTCACCCCTACACGTTCGTCACAAATACTCTGAGGCACCCTGTACACTGCACATGATGTAACGCTGTTAGAGTTGTAAAACTACTGTAGCGTAGACTATCAGAAGCGAGCGTAGACTACGGTAGTTACTCTAGTAGCTTTGTTCAGTCAAGATCGTAACCGCATTACTTGTATGTTGGGCGTGTTGCATTTCTATCGGGCGTTACCTCATTTCAGTCGCTTTGTTTGCATGTGTGATCAGTCTTGTAATAGATTCACCTAGAAAACGAAAGTGGTGAACTGTCTAGGAACTCAGTGAGGATATATACAGGACCACATAACCTACAGAACATTTTTGTTCTGCGTAGCTATCCTCCTGCCTGTTACATAAACATTTTGATTTGTAACTTGGAACAGATGTATGTTGTAGCAAAAATAAAAAAAAGACAATACAAATTTATCATGTAGCGCTAGAAAACGCAATTTCCTCATAAGAAGTAAAATTATTAAAAAGCAAAACAGAAACATATCTAATAACTCAATATGGCGTTGAGTTTGTATGAAACATGTTGCTGTTCATAAAAACTTTCGCACATATCAGTAGTAACAGGAAAATCTTGCCTTTGATTGTGATGAATAACGCTCCACTGGGTACAAAATAACACCAATTATATATATTTTATGTTTGTGCACTTGAATTGCATTGGTTGTACAAAAATGCGAAAGTTACTCGATAAACTAATTTTTATTACTTATAAAATACAATTTATATGATAAAATCATCTCGGGTTGACAGCCGAGTCAATGCGTCGTTCTCTGGCAACGTTCCAGCAAGTTTCTTCCTTGTCATCTTCAGGCGAAGCGAATTTATATTTTGCGATGACATAAAATGCACTGCACGACGGACTAAAACTGTGCGATGTGCGGTTCTAATTATGTGGAGGGGAAAAAAAAATTGAGAAGTCGTCGGCTCCCAGTTTCTCTCGCATACATTCATTTACGTGTTTCTTCCCCTACCAATGCAACCAATCCTACCACTTACTACGTCATTTATGTACAGTACCGTAACTATCGAACCGTAGTTTTGGTGGAGCGGAACTCCAAACACCGTGAGAGAGAGAGAGAGAGAGAGAGAGAGAGAGAGAGAGAGAGATAAATGACTAATATACGTACAATATGTATATAATAATTAATATTTCTGTTACTGTCATTCGATAAAGACATTCCTTGTACCACTACTGCTTTCGGGCATCTTCAGGATGGCTGCATTATGTTTATATTACGTGTTTCGCTGGTGAGTTAAAGGAAGAGCATTTTGCGATTATATTTGTGAAAAATAGCAAAACAACGAAGAGGACATTGCTAAATTTTCGTTGAAAGCCACTGTGAATAAAACTGTTGAAGTATTTTCATCGGTATTTTCAATCGATGTCCACAGGATAACTACCTCGAATTCCACAATTGTGTTTTGGGGAAGTCCCCTTTGAGGTTATGGATTTTGTCCGTCATTTATAAGGGTCATAGGTAGCAGATGAAAACGTTTTTTGTGCACTATCATCAGATTCCAATCGTTTCTACGATTGCCGTTTCGTTCCTGGAATGACGCGCTGTACCCACAGCAATAAACCAATTATCAAATTCAGTTCGATTTTTTTAAAATGTGTGATTGTATTTACTCTTGTCAACGTTCGATAAGTACATACCGATCTTAGCCAAAGTTTCCTCAAAGTTAATTCTTCCTGGAAAATATTCAAGGCTCGTTCTTCTAATATTCTTATGGCGTCACTTATTTTACGCAATTAATCGTCAACGTCTAACACAATTATATGCACTTTGTCACTGTTTTCTTCTATTCTCCTTCAAATAAATCGCTTTCAGTCTTACATTTCTCAACTTAGAAATTTTTACAAGCTATTATTGGTATATGGTGTACCTTTATCTACCATTACAAGCAATTAATGATGTTACCTATCTTCTCCTGCAATACATTGGTCTTAAGTGCACTGTGTAACTGATCAATGTGTTTCTATTCATATAAATTTGTTATTTTCATTGCCTGGAAGTTGGAACTGGAGACCTCTCTTCACTAAATAGCATTTAATATTTTAGTAATGGAAAGTGCTGCGAGAAACGTTGAACCAGGAACTTACTGGGTGAAACCGTGATATCAAAAGTGTACAACGAAAAAAATTGTAATTCAAGACCAGATTTTGAAACAAGTTCAGCATTTCAATTACCTAGGGAGCTATATTAATTTTAACGAAGGCAAGGATGTAAATATTACGAGGGTGAGTCAATAAATAAGTCGCAAACGCCAGAATTTCGAATACCGTATTAAATTTCGCGCCTGTACGTATCTAGAAGGTGGCAGCACATGTCGCGTGGAAGGCAGCCGATACACAGTATTCCGCGGCCAATGACTAATGACATGCAGTCAGGTCAAGACGGCAGGTGTGACATGAACTTGCACACGACTGCAACAAAACTATTTTTGTGAGCCGATGGAATTTACGCAAATCACGACTGTAGCGAAATTCGCCAAGCATATGGTTTTAACTGTAGTTCATGGAAATTTTTGTGCAGCTGGATACAGCTACCCTACGACACATCGACCTTGTGGGTTGCAGCATATTAAGGAACCAAATAAACTTAATGTTGAAAAGCAAAATAAATTTCAGACTTGTACACGCGGCTCTGATGTCTCTATCCCAGTTGCGACTTATTTACTGACTCACCCTCGTAAATTAAAGAGAGATCATAGTATATACTGCAAGAACAACATTACAAAATACAGTAAGAAACACAAACATAAGTTCTGTAAGATGCTGGCTGTATAGATTCCATTGTACGGAAGTGAAACCTGGATTATGAGGAGAAAAAAAGCTAGCAATGTTCAGGGGGACTTGACTTACTTGACTTATTTCCTGTTCCATCTGGTTCTATTGGCAGCCAAACATTTCGCTTCACTCCATGTTTTACCAGCTTTCAGAGCTTATTCTTCCCCCCTTCTTTTCCATGTCTTTTTCGGGAGACCACGTCTACGTGTTCCTTGTGGGTTCCAATCCAGTGCTGCCTTTTCAACAGCACCTTGTTGTTTGCGTGTTGTGTGACCAATCCACCTCCATTTTCTTTCCTTTATTTGTTCACGGACTGGTCGCTAGGTTGTCATCTCCCACAATTCGTCATTTGATATAACATCTGGCCACCTCACATTTATAATTTGCCGAAAACACGGGTTTATGAAGACTTGCAGCTGGTTTACAATCATGTTTGTTACCTTCCATGTTTCGCAACTATACAAGAGGACTGACTTTACGTTGCTACTGAACAAGGGCAGCTTGGTTCGTCTCGAGATGTTCTTATTACGACAGACAGGGTACAGTTGTACAAAGGCTCCATTTGCCTTCCGTATCTGAGCCTTTAGATCCTCCTCGGCCCCTCCATCTTTACAGACGGTGCTTCCTAGATATACAAAGGAGTCTACTTGTTCCAATTCCTTTCCAGACACTGTTGCTTCGCTTGTTTTTCAGACTGAATTCTCATTTCCTTAGTTTTCTGGAGATTTATTTTAAGTCCTGCAATTTATGCTTCCTCTTTCAGTCTTTCCAACTTTTCTTCCATGTCACGCAATCTTTGCGAGAGCAGACAAGATATCTTCAGCAAAGTCAAGGTCTTCAAGCCTGCCTTGCATTCCCCACCGAATACCTATTTCTCCTACCATCAACAACACTTTTCATTAGGCTGTCCAGTACCAAAAAGAACAAGGCAGGTGACAGAATACATCCCTGCATGTTCAGGGGGTTGGAGTAAAATTTTTACGAGCAGTCAAAGAGTGCACGAAGTTGGACAGGATCCCTAGTGGAAATATTGGACAAGAACTGAATATTTTTGCAATAAATGACAAAATAGAACATAAACAAAAGTGGAAGGAACGCCTGGAACGGATGGAAGAAACAAGGATGCCAGAGATGGCCTTACAATACAAACCCAAAGGAAAGAGGAACATGGAAAGGCCAATTAAAAGATGAAACGGAGGCCAGAACAGATCGATAGACCTAATCCGTGAAAGTCAGGGAAAGATGAAGAAGGTAAAAAGCGAACGACGAGCGAACAGAGCAAACTTACCAGTTGTGATCCAGAACCAATGCATCCACCAGTGAACTGTCATGGCGAGCGGTCCGACATCAGCACGCCTTCAGCACCGCAACCAGTGGCAACGCATCTGCAACAGCCAGGACAGCAACAATAAGCAAACAAAGGGTAATTTGTCCCCGATGCTAATATAGATAAAAATAAAATGCATTTTAGTACGAAAGGTGACCTGTAAAACGACTCCACAATGCCTGTGCCGAACTATGATTTTCACCTGATGCAGCGTTTTCACTCAATAATTTTGTGCCGAAATCGGTTCATTTACTGCAAGGGGCGCACTACGGTAGCCTTACGATGACCGACGACATCTCTGGAAGGATGCTCACATGATGCCCCAATCTTTGTTCTGCTTGGACGATCGCAGGCATAGAACCTCGTTCTCCCATACGCATTGCCTAGTTTTCTGTCTCAATGCAGTCAGCCAAGAAAAAGAGTACTACAGTTCTTGGCAGCTAAAGCTATACCATTTGTCTCGTCTATGGCTCGAAGGTGCAACTTCGGTAGCAGAGAAGGTAATAGTGAGGAGTTTGAGGTGTCGTGGAGAAATCACATTGGTTCTACTCGATAAAAATCCATTGGAAGAATTTCAGAAATAATATTAAACTTAAAAATGTAATTCTCTACCATATGAACTGCTCTCCTGTTTGTCCTTTTAAACGAGCAACCGGCTAAATGTACACCAATTAAACTGTAATTCATACTGAAGTCACAACTAGGTGACTCATCCAAATCTGATACTGTTCAGGGTAACTCATTATGTGGGTCCTGCGAATGTACTTTACCGTAGTACATTCCTCGAGCGTGCAGGTTTGGTCTTCTTTCCACATCATACGTTGATCGCCTTGAATAGAGCTAATAAAATGGATTCTGCATCTTACCATACCGAGGGGTACTACCGAAAATACAACTGAACCATATTTTCGACTGGAATGCGATGTTAGTGACAATTCGAAGATAAGTCACTCACAGAATAAATTGTAGGTCTACCCGAGGGACAAAAGTTGCATTACTGCGCGTCATACTATACAGGGTGTCCAGGATAATCATATAACAATATAAAATGTAATAAACTGAGACGTAACTGAGATATTTACTGGTGGCTTGCTTCTACAAATATGGTAACACAAAGTGTTTTCTGTGTTTGCTTGTGGCAGCTGGTACCACGTGCGCATTCGGGTAATTGCTTTCGTAGAAGCGTCTCAGTGGCCATGTAGTCTCCACAACAGACGGTGTTCTGTTTACTTCCTCTGGCAGGGCTAACGTCGGTTAAACTGTTCCGAGCCGCGCGAGGTGGCCGTGCGGTCTATGACGTCTTGTCACGGTTTGCGCGGCTCCCCCGTCGGAGGTTCGAGTCCTCCCTCGTGTGTGTGTGTGTCTGTGTGTGTGTGTGTGTGTGTGTGTGTGTGTGTGTGTGTGTGTGTGGTCCTTAGTGTAAGTTAGTTTAAGTTAGATTAAGTTAGATTAAGTAGTGCGTAAGCCTAGGGACCAACGACCTCACAGTTTGGTCCCGTAGTCCTTACCACAAATTTCCAAATTTACACTGTTCCGACTAACTTAACAATCAAGAAATGAGACAAGAGTCTTCGGGAAACCGAAAGTTTGCTTTCGATGTTGGGCCATCACGCCAAGCACGCAGTTCAGAGGCTACTGCTGAATTAACCAATACGTCTTTCAGAGGAACCCTCAAAGTCAATCCGCCAAGCAAACAGGCAGTGACAGCTACGGTGTTAAACAGTGCACGATGTTGTCTACAAAAGATTGCGTCTACGGGCGCACAAACTGCAGCTTCAGCAAATCAAGCCAAACGACAGGCCGCGACGGAAGGCATCCGCTGAGACGATTCTGGAAAAAATGGGTGACAACGAGGTATTCCTCGATTTCGTCTGTTTCTCGGACGAGGCTACACTCCACACTTGCGGCATCTGGGGAACTGAATCCCCCCACATAGAGACAGAGTGCGAACGTGACCCTCCAAAAATGAATGTTTGTTTTGGATTGTTGAAAGACAGAACTATATGTCCATTCTTCTTCGCGTAGACATGTTGGACCTGTAGCTGTGCTACAATTTCCTCGTGACATGATCTTTCAACAAGATGGCGCACCATGTTATTTTGCGAACATCGTGAGCGATGTCTTGGTTTGGGTAAGGTAGACCATCGATTGCTTGGCCCCCTAGATGCCCAGACATTACGCTACTTGATTTTTTTTTCTGTAGGGGTTTATCAAGGATCGAGTGTACCAGAAGCAAGTTCGTGACTTACCAGATCTACGCTATCGTATTCGTGAAACTATCGCAAACGTTACGCCTGCAATGCTGCAAAACACTTTGAGAGAAGTGGAATACAGACTAGATGTCTATCGTGCCATTAACGGTGAGCATTTCGAGGTATAATAGGTGTGTAAAAAATCTGAGTTACATATACCTGTCAAAAAATCTCAATTACTTCTCAAGTTATTACATTTACATTATTATATGTTTAACCCGAATACCCTGTACATTAATGGCTTTGGGGATTATTTAACTGCAGTCTCATGCTTTCCGCTGACAATCCCTTTCTTAGGATGAAGGTGTCACGTCGGAACCATAATCAGGTCCAAATCCGAAAGTATGGTCCTCAACGAAGCACAACGCTTACAACTGAAAGCACGTTTATTGTGCACATGAGTGTATATCCAGGACAGAACTGACCTCCTGCACCTAATGTGCAGCTATTTGCACAAACACTGAATATTTCAGAATGCCGATATTTACACAAACATCAAATATTCCAGAATATACTAACATTACAAACATAAAATAGTACAAGAACCTTTGAGAAATGCAAATTGTAAATAACATTATTACCGGTGGTCGGGTTTGAACTGGTGACGCGCACTAATCACTACGGCACCACAGCTCGCAGCAATACATTAACCGAAAGCAATCTTGGAAATATTAGTAAAAGTATCAGTCTTGTACTAAGATGTCTTCATCTTCAATGCAGACAAATTTAAACTGAATGTTTCAAGAAACATAATAATGACCTAGTCTTTGATTATTTCTGGTGAATTATCTGCATACCTGACCAATTTCCACAAATACTGAAAGAATATGAAACTGTACACAGTGGTATAGATGCAGTCGTCGATATCAAGAACAGCGGGCGTTGACTCACCGCTACGATACCGGGAAATTGTGGTTTGTCTATGAAAACGGTTGCTAGTGAAACGCTGTTACCGTCTGCAATGGTACGCCGCTAAACGACTGAAATCCATACCAACTTGACTAGCACATGGTATCATGTATGTTCTGAGAGGAGTGGCACGGTTAGCTACAAGATTGGCTGACTCGTCTGAGAGTATCACAGGGATATCAAGTGGTGCACAATGAAAGACACCTCATATCTTGAGGGAACCTACTTTTATTATCGACGATCACCTTTTACGGTAACATTTACAAATGTTCTTGAACACTGTATATGTAGTTACTGAAAGGTGTGGTGAAGAGAAAATTTATCTAATAATAGATAACAGAGGAGCATATAAGAATTTTTTCCCCTGTACGCATTATTAGTAAATGGGAAGGGAAGAAACAGCTTAATTCTTGTCACAGAAAAAATACCTGTCCACTGTGCGTCCCACTGTAATTTGTCTTACATTGACATCCATTAAAAAAATTAAACCATAATTTGATGTTGAAACAACTGATATGAACTATCTTCAAACCAATAAAAACGTTATTTATAAACTGTGATAATGTAGTCAGATAAAACTTTGGACATTAATGGTCCCAGCAAATTAATAAACGACATGAAATACTATAGAAGGAACAGCTGTTTGTAAGTAATCCCAAGCAAAATAAAGACAGTTGAAATTTTAATATATAAATGAATACAAAAAAATTGTCTAATATTCCCAATTAGTTTGAATAATTACATTCATTGCTTTTTCCCAACACTGAAAGCAACACACACACACACACACACACACACACACACACACACACACACACTGAAATACCGAGATATGAAAAAGCAGTGCTTTGAACATATTTCTATACCCAGCCTACGCCTCAATAATGAAAGTTTATGTATACATATAACTTTAATCATCTCCGTAAACTAAATGGTGATGAGATCTTTGAAAGTCAGATTGAGGAGGTGGCTTTCTGCGACAAAGGTCTGGTCCAAGCTATGATGGTGAAAAACATCTGAAATAATTATTATCCTTCAGATGTTTGGGGAGTCAAACTGTTTTAGACAATAATAAGTATGGACATATCCAACTGGCTACGTCGCAAGAACAATCTCTGACACGACTACCTTTTCTAAGTTTTTTTCCCTTTTTCCCCTTTTCTCAAATGAAACATACTTCCAGTGCTTAGCAAAAATATTTTTAAGTGCAGGCCTGAAGTATCTGAGAACCACAACAGTTATGGAAGAGAAGACTACGTAATAAGAAAAGAAGCTACACATTGTATAAGCATATAAAATATGTGCTCTTGGGGTGAGTGTGTTCAAATAGCTGTCCTATTATGCAGTTTCAGAGTTTCTGTGGTTTCACGATATCGACGAAGGCGGATGAGGTCCGCTTTCCCTCCTCGTCATTATAAACCAGTAGAGCACATCTCAGAATACAGAAGAGGAGCTGCTCTTCCAGGGAATGCAGAAGTACAAGAGGAAGAAGTACTTTAATGTGGGAAGGTAACCATTCAAGAACGAGATGAAATTAACGAATATAGATGTAGGAAAAAGAAAAGGTTAGACTATAGCGGCCAGCAGATGATGAGGTCATTAGCGACGGAACACAAGCTTGGACTGGGGCGGATGCGGAAGGAAACGGTGGAGACCTTTCAAATGAACTCACCAGTTACTCACGTAGAGAATTCTGGGGAAATCACGTCAAATCTAATTCTGGACGGCAGAACGAGATTTTGAACCACTGCCTGCCGAATACGAGATCATTATCTTACCACTGCCTCACCTCGCTCAATAACATACAGGGTGTCCCAGGAGAAGGAATGATCAATATTTGAGGATGTGACAGGAAAGTGCATTGGAAGAAAAAAAGTCGTGTAAATATGGACTGTAAAACATACAGCAACACCTACAAGCGTTTGTTCATCTTAGCTACTGCGAAACACATCTCTTCTACTGAACAAGTGCTCATACATCTTAATGCATGCATTTTAGAGCCCACGTTTACAAGACTTTTGTTTTCCTTCCTTTTTTCTTTCCTTCTCCTGGGACACCCTGTAAATTTAATTATAAAGTAATTATATTAATGAAGTAATTCTTCGAGAATAGCGTTACCCATGTGCGGATGCGGGACTGTGTTCTGGGATGGTGTTATAAGTTTCCTTACTTTCTCCTGCCACCCCCAATGTAGTTTGTCAAGTGTTAAAAATGGGAGTGATAGCAGTGTGCGATTTTAATAACAATAAAATATACTGAAGTGTCTTAATTATTATTATTATTGGTGTTTTGTCCTTAAAGAGCGCACAGTTGGACTAAACTACATGGCCAGTTCCTTTTGCTGCCTTCCTTGCTGCCCAAACTTCCCTCTTTCGCTCACTGTGTTTCTGTTTCCGGTCCTCTGTCCATGCTTCTTGTCGGCTTGGTGTGTTCGGCTTCATCTAGATCGCCTTTTTGGGTACCCATATTTCTTTCATCTTCCGGCTGTGATCTTGCTTGCGTTCTTCGGTCCATTTTACGCCTGTTCGTTTGTCACAGTGTATCTCATGTAGTTTACTTTTCTTAATAATGTTTCTGAATTTTATTCTGTTGTTTATTGTGTCTGCTGTTATGTTGAGTTGGTAGGTCGTTTTTTACCTCTGCCACCCATTTGTTGTTTCTAGTGGTTACCGAGTCAAAGATCTGTTTGGTCAGTCTGTGTGATGGGATTCTGTATAGGTGGAAGTGTTTTAATATAATAATAATTTCGTCTTGATTAGTGTTTAGTACACTGCTTTAACATAACTTGCAAAAGCATTCGTCCCCGAATCTGACAAGTGATAGCAACTACTTCGAAAAGCCGTAATTTAAACAACAAAAAATCCAAGTGTGCACTCACCGTTATCAACACTTAAGGTAGCTCTACGACTGTGAACACAAATCTGCAGACTATGGCTATATGAGCGTGGGGAATACTGTTTGTCTCAGTTATTTATTTCTTCATCGAGGATGTTTGCCTCTCTGTATTGCTTTTCTGAACTTCTTGTGGTTTGTCGGTTCTGCCTTTGGGTGCTGTTGACGACGGGTATGGTCTACCTGGATGCCTTTGCCTAACTGGAAGGTTTCGATCAACGTTCCTATTCAAGTAATTTTCTAGAATCCCTTGCTATTCATGCGCTACTTTCAGGCTACGTTTTTCCTAATATTAGTCTGGAACTTAGGAATTAATGTGTAGAAACGTAAATACTTTGAGAGAAACGTTTTATGTTTTTTGCAGTGAATGGGAGGGGGAGGGGTCATCGCCCCATGTACGCCCCCTGGATCCGCGCATGGCGTCAGCACTACTAGGCCAAACTGGAGAAATACAACGAAAGCTAACGTGATTCGTCCGTACAGCACAGAGAGGCCTCCTACTGCCACGAGGAGTGCACGCTTTGTTGACAAGTGAGGTTAGTGGCCCCAGAGCTGCGTGGGCGTTGTTTCGAAAGAGGAGGAAACGCGGCCTGCCCGCCAGGCTAGCGCGGAGGAGCGGAGAGCACACGCGACACCGGCTCTGATATTAGTTACGAGCCGAAGAGTGGCGTGAGATGAGATGAGCGTAACTGCTGGGCCCTGCAGCAGCCGGGAGCGCCTGTTTGCCAGGCTGCATTCGAATACCGGCGGGGCCGCTCGCTGTGCCCACGCACAGCCACGGCCAGTAACCTCTCGAGCAGCGCTCTAGGCTCGCATCTGCTGGCAGACATGGCCTGTGCCCTACCTCCGTCCCCATCTGGCACTCAGAGCGCATGTCACGGTATCATCACCACTGTCATCAGCACTACGATGGCCTCACGACGTCACCCAACTGGAAGCGTAAAAGCTCTCACTTCGGTTTGTTTCCTCTTGCAATAGTATTTGCACTTGATGAAGATATTTTCTACGGCTAAATAGAAAGCTTCATGTTACAGAAGCACACATGAGTACATGTCGTCGTCAATCTACAGGGTGGCGCACGAAATGTGTTACCAATTGTTTCTTTCACAATTTACGACGCACATTAGATATCCCGCTGGGATCTCTACAGCAGTACCAGCAAAACTTGGAAAAACAAATGAGTTACGAAATGACGTGTAATTCACGATACTGCCGCTAGAAGACTAGTAAGCAGCATTGGCTGACAATGGAAGACTGACGACACAGCAACGATCGCCAATTGTGTTACTTTTTCATGAAGCGAAAAGCCTTGTTGTGACTCAGACGCGTTTTCGACAACACACGATGGGTCCCTTGCAAGAAGACCATCCACAGGTTGTACGATAAATTTGTACAGGAAGGAACAGTATTGGAAGCGAAGCGACCTCGGCCTAAGCCTGTTTGTTCGCCGGAGAATATTGAAGCGGTACGAGTTGCTGTACAGAGAAGTCCCGGGAAATCGTGTAGAAAGGCAGCAGTGCAACTGGGAATATCCAGATGCTCCGTTCAATGCATTCTTAAAAGTGATCTCCATATGTACCCATACAAGATGACCTGTGCACAGAAGCTCACTGAAGAACACAAGCAGCAGAGACTACTGTTTGCTCAGTGGGCGGAGGATAGGGAAGAAACTCTCAACAACGTTTGGTTTTCAGACGAGGCGCATTTTCATTTAGACGGTGTGGTTAACAAACAAACTGTACGCTTTTGTGCCACTGAAAACCCACAAGTGCTTCATGAACGACAACATTATGCTCCGAGGATAACATCGTGGGCAGCAATTTCCAGTCGCGGACTTATTGGACCCTTTTTCATTGAAGAAACTGTGAACAGCGAACGTTGTTTGAGCATGCTTCGCAATAGCTTCATTCCACAGCTTCTTACTACTGCCTTGCCCTTCAACACGCAGTGGTTCGTGCAAGATGGAGCAAGGCCACATACTGCAAGCACTGTGTTGGAGTTTTTACACGAGCATTTCGACATGCGGATCATTTCACTCATGTTTCCAGGTCGCTTCAATGACGGAAAAAATTGGCCCCCCAATAGTCAAGACCTCAATCCATGTGACTTTTTTCTTTGGGGGTACCTAAAGGAAAAAATTTTCCCGAAACGTCCACGTGATTTAATGGAACTGAGAAGACTTATTCTTCAAGCTTGCAGTGAAATTAGGGAATACGTGTGCCGTAGGGTAATCACTAACTTCAGTGTTCGCTTGAAGGAAGTTAGGAAACGAAATGGTGGACATATTGAGCATGTGCTGAGTTAAAACAAATCTCCATGGACGACTCTTCATTGTAGTGTATGTTCCTTTCAGATTGTATTGACAATAAAGTTTATATTCAAAAACAAAATGGTAACACATTTCGTGTGCCACCCTGTATCACACATACAAGCTCAGGTGCACTGACAACATGTGGAGCTGAGTCTTAGCTCCACATGTTGTCAGTGCACCTGAGCTTGAATGTGTGTGAGATTATTAGAACGATGGTAACACTGACAGTTCGGTACACATTTAACAGCATTCTACGATGTAATAAGTGTCGTACTCATCGGATCTTGTGGGACTCTCACAGTCAAAAGGCTGCATTTTGACGACGACATGTACTCATGTCAGATAGTCTTATATTCTGACAGAATGTAACTTTTGCAGTGTTACTTGAAAATGGCCCTAAGGCCGAAATTGCAATCGTAATAATAAATATTTTATACAGTCAACGGCGACTATGATGTCTTTTAAGAAATATAACATGACTGTGAATCCCAACCATGAGAAGTTAATTTATTGAATACATTCCTAACTATCTACCCGTACAGCTCTTACCCTCCTGTTCCCTCTTCTTACCAATATTTTTCACATATTCCTTTCCGTGCTAATTCTGCGAAGCAGCTCATTTCTTACATTATCAATCCACTCAATTTTCAACATTCTTCTATAGAACCACATCTCAAATGCTTCGACTCTCTTCTCTTTCGGTTTTCCCACGGTCCACGATTCACTTCCATACATTGCCATCCTCCATGAGAAATTCTCAGACATCTCATTTTAGGGAGATGTGTCCTCTTTGTCTGAGCTAGTCTACTTCGCCCGTCACGCTTAATTTTGCTTCACTTCGTCTACTTGGCTCTGAGCACTATGGGACTTAACATCTATGGTCATCAGTCCCCTAGAACTTAGAACTACTTAAACCTAACTAACCTAAGGACAGCACACAACACACAGCCATCACGTGGCAGAGAAAATCCCTGACCCCGCCGGGATTCGAACCTGGGAACTCGGGCGTGGGAAGCGAGAACGCTACCGCACGACCACGAGATGCGGGCTTACGTCTACTTCGTGCACCCTAATTTCTGTATGAATTTTGTCGCTAATCTCGTTCCTGCTAATCCTCACGACTTTCTTCTTTCTTCGCTTCCCTCTGAATACATTTTCTGTGCTCATTAGAAGCTTCATTCCATTCAAAAAATCCTCTAGTTCTTTCACTGAGGGTAGCAATATCATTAGTAAATCTTGTGACTGAGATCCCCCATTCACCCTCAGTTTTAATCCCACTGATGAAGGTTTCTTTTATTTACTTCGTAGCTTCTTGCATGTACAATTTGAGCAGTAGTGTGCGCTATCGACGTGGGAGGTGGGAAAGACTGCGTCCCTGTTGTACATACCTTTTAATCCGAGCAGTGACATACGTATCCTACCGAATGTTTCCGTTACGTTGCTGTCCGATAAAGGCAACATGTAGTGAAAACTAAACCATTTCCTAAACAGTAGCAGAGTTAATTATTTATGTACGCCCCAGACTTTCAGTAATTACGAGTAACAACGACATTTTTCTGCGGAAATATTTAACAGTCAAAATTTGATGCTTTGACGATTCGTAAACTTACTATGTTACGGTATTTCTAATTCTGTCAGTTCATTTAATTTGGATGATCATATTTTTTCTTTTATTATTATTATTATCATTATTTCTCTCTTGTCTCAGACGTTATGTCTGGTTAAAAATGGAAGGTACGTGGACCTTGATCAAGCGTGACTTCCTTTTAACTGTACGGTATATGTTACATTGCATTTAGGAACTTTCGGGTAATTGAACAAGTGTCAATAATTACAGATTTCTGTAGTTGTATATATAAGTTTGGATGTAGCTGTATTGCATTGATGTACTGGTGGATATTGTGTGGTATGACTCCTGTAGTTGATAGTATAATTGGTATAATGTCAACTTTATCGTGGTGCCACATGTCCTTGACTTCCTCAGCCAGTTGGATGTATTTTTCAATTTTTTCTCCTGTTTTCTTTTGTATATTTGTTGTATTGGCTATGGATATTTCGATTAGTTGTGTTAATTTCTTATTTTTATTGGTGAGTATGATATCAGGTTTGTTATGTGGTGTTGTTTCATCTGTTATAATGGTTCTGTTCCAGTATAATTTGTATTCATCGTTCTCCAGTACATTTTGTGGTGCATACTTGTATGTGGGAACATGTTGTTTTATAAGTTTATGTTGTAAAGCAAGCTGTTGATGTATTATTTTTGCTACATTGTCATGTCTTCTGGGGTATTCTGTATTTGCTAGTATTGTACATCCACTTGTGATGTGATCTACTCTTTCTATTTGTTGTTTGCAAAGTCTGCATTTATCTGTTGAGGTATTGGGATCTTTAATAATATGCTTGCAGTAATATCTGGTGTTTATTGTTTGATCCTGTATTGCAATCATGAATCCTTCCGTCTCACTGTATATATTGCCTTTTCTTAGCCATGTGTTGGATGCGTCTTGATCGATGTGTGGCTGTGTTAGATGATACGGGTGCTTGCCATGTAGTGTTTTCTTTTTCCAATTTACTTTCTTCGTATCTGTTGATGTTATGTGATCTAAAGGGTTGTAGAAGTGGTTATGAAATTGCAGTGGTGTAGCCGATGTATTTATATGAGTGATTGCTTTGTGTATTTTGCTAGTTTCTGCTCGTTCTATAAAGAATTTTCTTAAATTGTCTACCTGTCCATAATGTAGGTTTTTTATGTCGATAAATCCCCTTCCTCCTTCCTTTCTGCTTAATGTGAATCTTTCAGTTGCTGAATGTATGTGATGTATTCTATATTTGTGGCATTGTGATCGTGTAAGTGTATTGAGTGCTTCTAGGTCTGTGTTACTCCATTTCACTACTCCAAATGAATAGGTCAATATTGGTATAGCATAAGTATTTATAGCTTTTGTCTTGTTTCTTGCTGTCAATTCTGTTTTCAGTATTTTTGTTAGTCTTTGTTTATATTTTTCTTTTAGTTCTTCTTTAATATTTGTATTATCTATTCCTATTTTTTGTATGTATCCTAGATATTTATAGGCGTCTGTTTTTTCCATCGCTTCTATGCAGTCGCTGTGGTTATCCAATATGTAATCTTCTTGTTTAGTGTGTTTTCCCTTGACTATGCTATTTTTCTTACATTTGTCTGTTCCAAAAGCCATATTTATATCATTGCTGAATACTTCTGTTATCTTTAGTAATTGGTTGAGTTGTTGATTTGTTGCTGCCAGTAGTTTTAGATCATCCAAGTATAGCAGATGTGTGATTTTGTGTGGGTATGTTCCAGTAATATTGTATCCATAATTTGTATTATTTAGCATGTTGGATAGTGGGTTCAGAGCAAGGCAGAACCAGAAAGGACTTAATGAGTCTCCTTGGTATATTCCACGCTTAATCTGTATTGGCTGTGATGTGATATTATTTGAATTTGTTTGGATATTAAGTGTGGTTTTCCAATTTTTCATTACTATGTTTAGGAACTGTATCAATTTAGGATTTACTTTGTATATTTCCAATATTTGTAGTAACCATGAGTGGGGTACACTATCAAAAGCTTTTTGGTAATCAATTATGCATAGTGTAGCGACCTTTGTTTAGTTTTAGCTTGATATGTCACCTCTGCATCTATTATCAGTTGCTCTTTACATCCTCGTGCTCCTTTGCAACAGCCTTTTTGTTCTTCATTTATAATTTTGTTCTGTGTTGTATGTGTCATTAATTTCTGTGTAATGACTGAAGTTAATATTTTGTATATTGTTGGTAGGCATGTTATGGGGCGATATTTAGCTGGGTTTGCTGTGTCTGCTTGATCTTTAGGTTTCAGATAAGTTATTCCATGTGTAAGTGTATCAGGGAATGTGTATGGGTCTGCAATGTAACTGTTAAATAATTTAGTTAGATGTGAATGTGTTGAGGTGAATTTCTTTAGCCAGAAATTTGCTATTTTATCTTTTCCAGGGGCTTTCCAATTGTGAGTAGAATTAATTGCTTGGGTGACTTCATGTTGCAGAATTATCATTTCAGGCATTTGTGGTATCATCTTGTACGTATCTGTTTCTGCTTGTATCCACTGTGCATGCCTGTTATGTTGTACCGGGTTTGACCATATGTTGCTCCAGAAGTGTTCCATGTCTGTTATGTTTGGTGGAGTGTCTATTTTAATGTGTGAGTTATCTATTGTCTGGTAAAATTTCTTTTGGTTTGTGTTGAATGTTTGGTTTTGTTTCCTTCTATTTTCACTTTTTTTGTATCTCCAAAGTCGTTTGGCCAATGCTTGTAATTTCTGCTTCTTTTCATCTAATTGCTCTATCGCTTCTTGTTGTGAGATTTTACCTAACATTTTTCGTTTTTTTTCTGACATTTCATTTCTTATAAATTGTGTTAGCTGTCCGATGTCTTTTCTCAGTTTTTCTATTCTGATCTGTAGCCTGTGTTGCCATGCTGGTTTTGTGGGTTTCTTCTGTGTGTTGGTTGGTTCTGATCTCTGCCTAGTGTGTATATTTAGTGTAGTGAGTGCTCCTATATAAACCAGTAGTTGTAACTCTTCCATAGTTGTGTTTTCATTTATTTTGTTGTGTATGATTGTGTTGATAGTTTTTATTGTTGTTTCGACTTGTGGGTTATTTGGCGGTCTATGCAAGAATGGTCTAATGTCTGTATTTGTGTCTTTGTATTCTATATATGTCAGCTGAAATTTTTCTTCTATATCTAACATGTGTCACTTCGTGTTCTATTTATGCTTGTTCTGGTGGCTGTCTTAAGATTTCGTTTTCCTCTGACTGTTTAATTGATGCGTGTTGTTCTTTGTTTGTTTGCTCTGGGATGTTTGAGTCCATTACTGTATTTTCTTCTTCTTCTGATTGCACATTATTTTGTTCCAGAATTTGTTGTACTTGTTGTTTGATGTTTTCTAATTCTGAGTGGGGTATCCGGTCATTTTTCATTATTACACGGATCTGATCAGCTAGTCGTTCTGTTAAAAATTTTAATTCTGGGTATCTGGTGATAAATGTTGTGTATACTTGTGATCTGTATACAGTTGTGTTGGTTCCTAGGTTTGTTGCTTGATAATAACAGAACATGAGGTGTCGATTAACTTCATCTGACTATCTCATCCTCTGTCTTTGTTTTCCTTCTAGGGTGGTTGCAGGAAGCATATCCTGCAAAACACCTCTATTTGGATTTGAATCATTTTCCAGTTGGCTGGCAGTGTCGTTACCTTTGTGGGCGGGCATAGGGTTCAAGCGTCGTCCCCGACCATGACGGCGCTTGTCCGAGGCTTCTTTAGTTCTGTCCTGAACCAACTAATCACACTAAAAGGCGGGTTAGCTCTATTAGTGGTGGTTATTATTATTATTATTATTATTAGTAGTAGTAGTAGTAGTAGAGGTAGTAGTATTTGTGATGTGATTTTATGCGCTGTTAAATGATCAAAGCATAATTTGTTAACATCACTATACGGGCTCAAAATTTCTGCTATGTTTAGATTAGTACGCTAGTTTTGGAACGAGGCACCTCACTGAAAGCAACAAGAAGTTTCAGAAAGATTAGCACGTACCGTAAAATTGTAAATGAAGTATAAATGTAAACGCAGTCAACAAGTTTCTTCACATATGCCATATCCAGTAAAATCTGTAATTGATGATTAAATCCCATAGCAACAAAATTATGAGGATTTCTATGTTTCAAATTTTGTTCCAAAGTGACCCAAACTTCTCCTGTTGGAAGATTGAATTGTCTAGTGGGCAGGAGCAAGTGTGATACTTTGCCAGAAGGATCGTGCATCTCCTATGGGATTAAGACCGGATTGTCTGGAGAGCCAGACAAGGTGTGATACTGTGCCAGAAGGCTCGTAAAACCAGGAATGTGTGCGTGCAGCTATTAAAATAGATATTTTCATTTTAGAAGGAAGTGTCCACTGCCTGAAGATGTACGGGAAAGTGCAACTATTAGTCACTCAGAATGTTCACAGTAATCTAAACGATTGGGCCCAAGTCATAGTATGAAAAACACCCCCAAAACATCGCAGAAATGCCTCCGGCATCAGCTGCACTGTCCACACACTGCGGGTAAACGCTTTATAGAGCCGTCGCTATACTTGTCACCTTGTATCAATTGAAAAAAAGGCAAAATCGCCATTCCTCAGATCACACACCCTACACGCCTCCGATTAGCACTGCCCAGTTTCTATGTCTCTTGGCCCATTGAAGACGTGCATTTTATTGACCTCTGTGAGCAATGAGCTTTTGCTAGGTACCCAACTACAAATGTCCAATGCGTGCAATTTCCTTCGTAATGGTCGTTCGGGGACTGATTTAGATGGACCTATAATTGACAGCAACAAATGTTGACGAGTTTGATAGCGACTGTCATCGATCAGGAGTGACTCATCTACGTTCCCTGTCGGTTAGGGTCTTTTTACGATTACTGTTCTCATACCAAGTTACGTAACTGCCGGTGTTCATTCACGGTGTGGTCACGGTCACGTTCAAACATGATAGTGCTTTAGTTATTTTCTGCCCATCTCCAAATCGAGCAATCTTACAGTGGTGATTCCATACTACCGCCTGCACACAAACTGTGGTGTACTGAGGTACCACACAATAAGAGTTTACGACGGTTGGTCCCAGAAATACCGTGGACGTCTGCCCGCAGTAGGAACATCGCTGCCTGCAAATCATCATGCTGTTCGCGAGAATCACGCCCTCTGGAGCGGCAGCGCCACCAAGAAGAGAGACGCGCGCTCAAGTAAGCGTGCACGAACACAGTTGTCAGTCTGAGTCTTACTGGGGAGTTCCTGCAGAACGTTCGTCGTGTCTTCAAGCCGTCTGAATGAGACAGAAGCAGTGGCCTGCATACAGACAGCGGTTAGTCTTCAGTAGAAACAGAACAGCGAATAGAATTATCGCATGTGGACAAAGACCACTTGCCTAGAGATTTAACTGAGTACCGTTAGTACGGAACTGTCCTTCGAATATCACATCAAGACAGAAGATTAGTTTTCTTCCGACTTTAGTTCAGAGAACATTATTTAGCTTGTGCTTATGGAACTGTAGTCAAACGCAGCACAGATATGCGCGGAAAAACGGGCTAACCCTCAAATGAAAAGATATAGAGTTAAGTGCTGTCATCTGTTGCTGGGTACGGGAACTATCAAAACTGACATTGGTCTGACCCCTAAATATCACTTAGGGAGGAGGCCACTGTCAATTTTGATAATTCCCATACCCAGCAGCAGATGGAAACACTAATCTCTAAGTTTTTACACTTGGGGGTTAGCCCGTTTTGTCGTCACTGGCTGTCGCATGAAAGACGTGAAGAGCAGGAATTGTCAGGGCTGTATCCCGCTACGCAATGCAAAAATAAAATTGCAAATATCTACCCAAAACACCAGAGGAAATGTGCCTAGCGACTCTTAGGGGAGACACACGGTATATGCTAATGAGTAATTACAGTAGACAGGCCTCACTTACAGCCTATGGCCTTTCGCCATGATGATGGTGGTGGCGATGTATCGGAGCATGAAAGCAATGGTAATGTCTTTCCAATGTGCTGTAGCTCAGCCGCAGTCCACAACTCTGAGAGACGGGTAGGATCTCGATGGTGTCTCAGTTTTGCTACACACGGATGACGTCGGGCAATCTGAAGGACTCTGCAAGTGTCGCCATATCTGCGTAGTGTTCCTTAAACCATTCCAGTGGTGTATTTATTCTCTTGCTGCAGTTACAAGCCGCCTAAGGGGTGCAGTAGGTAAATGAACGGACGCAGCTGCTCAGACAGAAGGTTAGTACATAGTTTGCCCGTAGGAGACGATAGCGGACGCTTCAACGCCCCATTTTATTTCATGGAGACAGCCTCCGTACCTGTCTCTACGGTGCACTCTTAGCAAGCGGATGCATCGTCTCCTGTGCTTTTTGATGTACGTCCCCCTCCACTCGTATTCATCGCGTAATACTGCCATTGCCATTTAGAAAACAGAGTACTGCTAGGAGTACACCTAGCCCTGTCTCTTTAGTGATGATCACTTATTGTGCTTCACTATTCATCCGAGTATGATACTTCTTGAATTGCTCAAACGTTAATGTCTGTCTTAATGAATCCACAATGGTTTCACGCGGCACAATAGACACATGTTTTTTGAATAAAAATCCGTCGACTACTTCTACCTTGCTTTTTTAGATTTTTATTTGCGACACACATTTCGGAGCGAAAGTTCCATCATCAGGGTTGCCATGATTTATTCGACGTTCTCGTCATGAGCTGGTGAGGCAGACGCACCTGATGGATGCTCTATTAAAGGGGAAATAAGAAGAAAAAACAGGCTCGTGTAAAAACCTGCATATCTGCTTCATTGGTGCTCCTAGTGAAATTCCTCTATGTTGTTTGGTTTTCATAGCACATACTTCGTCAAGAGACTGAAGTATGAAAACAATGAAAATAAACATCCTATGTGACCAAAGATATTCTCTTAAAGAAGCCCTCCTCTATAGACAGGTATACTACATTCTTAGAGTTAGGAGACATTATGTAAATTCTAATGGAAAGAGGTACAGAGTATTTTTACAGATCTTTTGTTACGAATTGACTTGCGACGGAGTAGAAGAAGATATAAATAAGAGCTCACAATGCATTGGACACCTTGAGCCAAAATTTTTTGAAAATACATAGATCTCCAATGAAGTCACTGTCTGTCTATTCGTTGAATGTGTCATTGGGTGCGTATTTCTGTGCCTGAAAATTTCCAAGTGTTATACGGAGTCCAGTTTTCGACTTTTGCTTTACATGTGTAATATATTCCGGTCGATCCAATACTGCCAGTAGTGTGTTCAGCTTGAAGGAAATGGGCAACCACTGCCGATTTCCTTGGACGTTGAAGGCGAGGGGCTACACGATTTTCATTAGACATTTCTTAATTTCGTGCAACTTCAACCTATGTAGAAATTGTTGCAGTTAATGTATATATCAGATATATTTCAGCTGGATTGATATGATGGGTCTGATTTCTTTTGATGAGTGAAACATGAAAATCAGCAGAGCGTGTCTGTACCCTAAGTAAGTTTTTGGGTAATTTCCGACAAGTGGCTATTTCCTCAAATGGAACAGATTTTCTTTCTCTGTCACCATGTAACTCTCAACGGTTTTAGGAATCGTTCGTTTTTCCTTACTACAGCAGCGTCACATTCCATTACTGAAATCCCGTCCATTGTCCTCTGTAATGAAGACAGCAGTAACGCTGTGGTACTACCATTGACGTAGGGGTGACGCGAGTACGACACGGCTGTCACCGCTAACTGTGACACGCGGCTGTCGGACTCAGCCAGGCCGCATGCCTCGCTTAATTTCGCTGTCCGCTCGTGTGTGCCGTATCTGCACTATAAAGTATCGCTGCTCCTACTCCTGATTAACGCAAATGCCTGTGAACTCGTGCGGATAATTACTGCCACGTAGCGTAAAACATTGTAGCGCGATACGAGCGGAGGCTTTAATTACGAGAGAGCCCATCCATCACTATCTGACCCGCTAGGCGTAACACTGCGCGGAAACGAGCAGTTTGAGGTCAACACAAGTAATTAAATCTTCTGTAACTGCTCCACTCTATTCCACTTGCTCGATATCGTCATAGCACGGAGTTTAACAACACAGGTTGGAGAAGCCGGTAAACATTATGTGCCCCAGCTAAGAAAGGTAGCACCGAACTGCTCGGTGTAATGCTTTTCGTTTCTGAGATAACCAATTACATCTCGGTGTATCAAGTAATTAGTATCTCCAAGATTCAACTTCGAAGGCAGGATAATTTGAGTATGAGGAGCAACCAAATGAAAACAAGATAGATGGGAAAAAAATATGCTAGCTGTTTATTGTTGCAAAACCCACTGTGACACAACACGCTCAATGCAATTATGGAAAAATGTTTGCGGGTGCCTACGGAATCGTGGCTGCAGTGCGGCGAATACCTCTTCGTCCGAAGTAAATCGGCGGACACAAATGTCTCTCTTCAGTGCTCCAAAAATACGGAAATCACATTGAGAGAGATCAGGAATCTACGGAGACTGTGTAAGGGCTTCCCAGAGGAAGTTCTGCAGTGTATCCAGAATGAGATTTTCACTCTGCAGCGGAGTGTGCGCTGATATGAAAATTCCTGATAGATTAAAACTGTGTGCCGAACCGAGACTCGAACTCTGGATCTTTGCCTTTCGCGGGCAAGTGCTCTACCATCTGAGCTACCCAAGCACGACTCACGTCCCGTCCTCACAGCTTTACTTCTGACGAGGTACTGGCAGAAGTAAAGCTCTGAGGACAGGGAGTGAGTCGTGCCTGGGTAGCTCAGATGGTAGAGCACTGGCCCGCGAAAGGCAAAGATCCAGAGTTCGAGTCTCGGCCCGGCACACAGTTTTAATCTGCCAGGAAGTTTCTGCAGTGTAGTCTAAACTAGCTTGGCAACATGTGGCTGGGCCCTATTCTGCAACAGAATGATGCTGTCCGTCAAAATTCCTGGGCGTTTGAACTTGATGGCGCCCTTCAATCTTTGCAAAGTGTCCACATACTACTCTGTTTTAATCGTGGCGCCGCGTTCCAGGAAGTCAATGAGCGGCAGGCCTTTGCAGTGAAAGAAAAAGGGCATCATAACTTTCCCGCAGCTGGCGTGCACGACTCTGTATTTTTTCGGTGGGGGCGAATCCAAGTGCCTTCACTGTTGGTTCTGATTCCTGCTCTCCAGTATCGTTTCAGATGTTGCAGTGATGTCGACTTCTGCTCGTCTTCAGGCTTTGTGGAACCCAATGCGCACAGATTTTCTGGAACTTCATATGCTCAATCATGAAGGCGTGTGCGGTAGCACAGCGTCCGTCGTCGGCCAACAACGTCAACCGCAGATTTCAGAGAAGGGGTAACGACACGATGAGCCTGTCCTGGTCGACTGCTCCCTTTCAATGACAGCCGAAATCGTTTGTTCCACGCAAACAAGGGCGCGTATGGCATACTGACAGACGTTCTGGCATAAATTTTACTTCCCGCCGTACTTTCCGCAGTCAAAAACAGCACCGCGCCCGCTATTTCTCTTTTCTGGCCTTCACAGGAAGTTCGCACTGCTCCTTCCTTTTCCCAGCGGAGGGCACTTCAACACACACATCGTTACCAGCGTCCGCGTCATGCTCAGTATATACTCTATCTAGTTTTCATTTGACCACCCCCTTATACACTACTGGCCATTAAAATTGCTACACCACGAAGATGACGTGCTACAGACGCGAAATTTAACCGACAGGAAGATGATACTGTGATATGCAAATGATTAGCTTTTGAGAGCATTCACACAAGGTTGGCGCCGGTGGCGACACCTACAACGTGCTGACATGAGGAAAGTTTCCAACCGATTTCTCATACACAAGCAGCAGTTGACCGGCGTTGCCTGGTGAAACGTTGTTGTGATGCCACGTGTAAGGGGGAGAAATGCGTATCATCACGTTTCCGACTTTGATAAAGGTCGGATTGTAGCCCATCGCGATTGCTGTTTATTGTATAGTGACATTGCTGCTCGCGTTGGTCGAGATCCAATGACTGTTAGCAGAATATGGAATCTGTGGGTTCAGGAGGGTAATACGGAACGCCGTGCTGGATCCCAACGGCCTCGTATCACTAGCAGTCGAGATGACAGGCATCTTATCCGCATGGCTGTAACGGATCGTGCAGCCACCTCTCGATCCCTGAGTCAACAGATGGGGACGTTTGCAAGACAACAACCATCTGCACGAACAGTTCGACGACGTTTGCAGCAGCATGGACTATCAGCTCGAAGATCATGGCTGCGGTTACCCTTGACGTTGCATCACAGACAGAAGCGCCTGCGATAGTGTACTCAACGACGAACCTGGGTGCACGAAGGCAAAACGTCATTTCTCGGATGAATCCAGGTTCTGTTAACAGTATCATGATGGTTGCATCCGTGTTTGGCGACATCGCGGAGAACGCACATTGGAAGCGTGTATTCGTCATCGCCATACTGGCGTATCACCCGGCGTGATGGTATGGGGTGCCATTGGTTACACGTTTCGGTCACCTCTTGTTCGCATTGATGGTACTTTGAACAGTGGACGTTACATTTCAGATGAGTTACGACCCGTGGCTCTACCCTTCATTCGATCCCTACGAAACCCTACATTTCAGCAGTATAATGCACGACCGCATGTTGCAGGTCCTGTACGGGCCTTTCTGGATACAGAAAATGATCGACTGCTGCCCTGGCCAGCACA
Organism: Schistocerca piceifrons; assembly: GCF_021461385.2. NCBI lineage: Eukaryota > Metazoa > Arthropoda > Insecta > Orthoptera > Acrididae > Schistocerca > Schistocerca piceifrons. Next base: position 1,017,902,131 of record NC_060138.1, on the reverse strand, counting down.
TTCTCCAGATCTCTCACCAATTGAAAACGTCTGGTCAATGGTGGCCGAGCAACTGGCTCGTCACAATACGCCAATCACTACTCTTGATGAACTGCGGTATCGTGTTGAAGCTACATGGGCAGCTGTATCTGTACACGCCATCCAAGCCCTGTTTGACTCAATGTCCAGGCGTATCAAGGTCGTTATTACGGCCAGAGGTGGTTGTTCTGGGTACTGATTTCTCAGGATCTATGTACCCAAACTGCGTGAAAATGTACTCACATGTCAGTTCTAGTATAACATATTTGTCCAATGAATACCCGTTTATCATCTGCATTTCTTCTTGGTGTAGCAATTTTAATGGCCAGTAGTGTACATAAATTTTGTGGTCGTTATCGTATATCAGTGTACTGCATGAACAATGAAATCTCGCGGAAGTCTGTTATGGAACAAGACAATGCTTACAGTGTTTGCTTATTCTACTGACATTTAGTCCGTAGGACCTTGCAGTTTGGTTATTGACAACTGCCCATTGTAAGTTTTAGTCCTAGTCTTCAGAACAAACGGCATTCATTGATTCCTCTCTACAAGTGTTAACACAAGTTAATGCAAAGATAATATGATAGGGACATTAAAAAACTACAGAACATCAATCCACAAGGTTTTATAGCTGTAACTTAGTCACACTCAAATTTAAATAGTACAATTGCTTTTCGATATCAGTTCACTGATTGCTTTAGGGACATGCCTACTGAAGAATGAAATATTATTATATAGATACTGGACACGTAACGAAGTTAAAGCTGCTGCAAGACTTTTTCTCTCACAGCTTCATACTGCCTGAGAATAACAGCTGGTTTGGGTGTCAGAGGGAATAATTGTGACAGTCAGGAAATGACGTTACATTAATGTTCATTCTGTACAGATGAAACGAAAAACATCCATGTCGAAATCTCATTTAGCAAACAGTGACGGTAGTTCATTTAGAGAAATTACGATCTTTAGACACGACTTTGTATTGGCAGGTTGTACGTCCGCATTATGCCTTCCCCAAACTAGTTTTTACACGTTTCATTCAGTAATTCGTCATTTCAGGAGTAGGTAATCAGCTCGGTGGTGGATTTTAAGGTCTTCATTTTGATACTAAGACAAGTATCATAAATAACAAACACGGTTTGCGTCCCTCGCTCCACACGGAAACCGACTGGTAGTTTTTCTCATTTTGCCCCCAAAATGTCGCCGCTAGTTCCACGCCCCATGCTTGTCCCATCCATTTGCGGGCTGTTATCCACCTACAGTGACCTCATCGTCAACTGAACTACAAAACTGTCCTATTCGTCGTCCAAACTAATCAGGGACAGTAACTTGTGCTACTCATACTGATAGCTTATTGACATGGTAGATAGTTATTTGTGATCTGAATCTTTTTGCAGGTAAAGCAGTTTTTTCTAGAAAATAATGATAGTTGGAAGTCTACTTTCACAAATAAGAGATACACATTCTGCAGCCGATAAAATTTAAGTCACGTACAAAGACTAATAACTACGTCTGAATGTACCAAAAGTGAAGTCTTTTTCCAAACCAGAGGCCTACAATACTCTTTTTTCGTACGTGTGCAAAAGTGTTGCGCATGAGAGAGCGGCACCAGCAATCACGGACAGATTGGTGAAGAACAGCTGTGACAAATGTAGCACAGTCATGTTAACCTTCCTGTTACCAGACGTTTTCTTCTCTCACTGAGTACCACTGGGGTCATACAGATCAGAACTAATGTACACCGGATACATTGGCGTTATTTTAATGAACTAACATAAAAACGTACAAAAGAAATTGTTCAGTGTAACAGTGATGATTCTGTTTTACGTTCAAAAAAATAAAAAGAATTTTAGAGCGGGGTCGTGCCGACCGCAGTGGTACTCAGTGCAAAAAACAGAATATATTTAATGTCTTGTAAATATAAAACTGAACAAAACGTCTTTTTATTCAACTGACTCAGAGAGAGAAAGTTTTTTTTGAAAAAATACAGCTTTGAAAACAAGGGAAATATGATTCCCCAATGTGATTATAGGGTCATATTGACACAGTGGTACTAGGACCGTTAAAGGAACAGTCAACCGATCCCCTGAATGCACAGAACATCTCTAAAACATTTATCCTCTAACACAAGACCGAAGACAAATCTGAACTGAATTTTAACTAACACAAGCGACTCCAAAGTTTTTATTTTCGAAGGAATCATTCAGACTCTACGAGAGTAGAAGTTTTAGACACATGCACATCCGGCTTTTGGGTGCTTCTTAGAATTACGTTTATGATCAATGTTTGTTTTCATTTAATCAAAGTTCAGCGCCAAACTCGTCCCATACTTTTGCGAGCGTGTCTGGAGTTACTGCATTCACTCATTCACTGTTGTTACTATACAATAGCGCGTTGCAGTTTACAGAAAGTTGTTGGAAGGAGCGTCAAAACAAAAAAACACACACACACACACACACACACACACACACACACACACACACACACACACACACACACAGCAGTGTTGCATTACGAGAACCGTAAGACCCTTACGGCCTGGTTATCTGAAGACCAGTTGCTGTTTGCCTGCCTAACGGCTTCCATGGACAACAAATATTTCATTTTCATTATTTCTAATAATTATTGACCGGATTTAAAAATTCAAAACGCTGTCATTGTCACACATTTTAGAGACTGTATCCACATACATCACTGAATTTACTAACAAAATATCATTTTACGAATCATAGTTCAGGAGATATCAGGTCATAAATGTTGACATGCGTGAAAAACGAATTTTTATTAAAACGGAGCCTAAATTACCCAGACTACATTCATTCAGTGTTTGATAATGAGGACACTTATCGACCCACATATTTAACACGTTAAGTCCCTTGCTTCTTAAGAAATGCTCTTAGATGCAGGAGCCAGTGCGATGGTGCTCCATCTTCTTGAAAAATAAACATGTCGGCATTTTTTCGCAATACAAAAATGACCTAAGCTATACAGCGCATTCAGTACTCTCTCGCTCTCTTACGTCACGGGCTTAGTCAGCTACCTCGTAAGCATTATTAATTTGATTTTCTCCGTGAGATTAACGAAAGAAAAAAGAATTTTGTAAAAGTTACGCAAAAACTAATTACCTTTACAATTCGATCAAAACGTAAGCCTTACAAGCACAATAATTTTGTAGTAAGGATACCAGACAAGGAAAACGATTTAATTGTTAATTCTAAGCTGTTGGATGTCACAATATTCAAGGACTAATGTATTCAAAATCTCGCGCGGCGCGCATCCGCTGTGGCCCTGGTGGCATTTTATTTATTTATTTATTTTTGGTAGTTTGAGGTTATTTCGCAACGTGATAGATCCCAAGTGAAATACACAGCTATTTCTTAGTCTAGACTTCACCTGCTCCAGTGTTGTGCGTTTCTCTCTCTCTGTCTCTCTCTCTCTCTCTCTCTCTCTCTCTCTCTCTCTCTCTCTCTCTGTCTCTCCCTCTCCCTTCCTCTTTCCTCTATATATACACCCCGATATCATATAATTTGTGTGTTTATTACCTGATCTGCTGAAGAACTGAAATACAGGTAACCAGGTGAGAACTACCGCGTCAGTAAAGCGAATGAAGAAGTTGAGCGTATCACGAGACTGGGACTGCCGGCAGTGATTAGATTAGATTTACTTTCATTCCAACTGATCCGTAGTGAGGGGGTCCTCCAGGATGTAGAACATGTCAGAAACACAACATACATGACAAATATTTACAACTCAAACAAATAAGCTAATGTACCATTCCACAGGTCCCAAGTGGCATGGTCGTCATTTTTTAATGAACGATATATGAAAGAATCACTTTACAAATACTAATGCATTGAATTTAAAGTAAAAAAGTTTTTTATTTATTTATAAGGTAATAAACGTGTAATACAACTACTAAATACTTACTTACAATGAACAAATTGCTGCACTGAACTGGTGCAGAAGTTAGACTGCACTTACACACACACACACACACACACACACACACACACACTTATTTACAATGAACACATTACTGCACTGAAATTGTGCAGAAGTTATATATATATATATATATATATATATATATATATATATATATATATAAAAAAATCAGTTGGTTCTACTGAGAAATTCATCAATGGAGTAGAGGGAGTTGGCCACCAATAAATCCTTTAGGCTTCTCTTAAACTGAATTTCATTGGTTGTTAAGCTTTTTATGGCTGCTGGCAAGTTACTGAAAATGTGTGTTCCTGAATTATGCACACCAGACCACGAGCTGCGGATATGAGGTCATAAAAGCACTGGAGTTTCCACGTGCCACTGTCCTGAGGGTGTACTGCTGACGCCCCTAATGAACTACCGTGGGCAAGAACATGTCGATGGCGGATGCCGCCGCTGAAATTTTGGGGATCAGAACAGCTGGAAAGCGGGCCAGGCTGCAGCACATGACTCATCAATTCATTGCCGGACAACAGCAGCGGTGAGCAGCCATGCCACCCAGAACCAATGCATGCCTACGGAGTACAGAAGCCAACTCCGCCACACACCTGTGCTTAGCTACTACGTCACATGACACACATGTAGGATGTTCCAGGGGGAACAGGCAATGTTCAGGGACATGACAGGAACGCTCATTCGAAATAAAAAGCTTCTTATGGTCATATGCCCTATTGCGAATTGTTTCCAAGACGGAACACATTTAATATCACTTTTGTACGTTTTCGAGTAAACCGAAAACGGTGGGCTTTAGCGAAAACATGTCTCAGTACAAAATTAAACTACATCAGATTTCCTAAAAAAAGGTTCTATTCATTTTTCTCTAGCACTAATAAGAGGTGCATTCAAGTTCTAAGGCCTCCGATTTTTTTTCTCCGGACTGGAAAGAGATAGAAACATGCGCATTGTTTTAAAATGAGGCCGCGTTCATTGTCAATACGTCCCAGAGATGGCAGCACCGTACGGCAGATTGAATTTTACCGCCTGCGGCGAGAATGAGAACTGTTTTAAATACTTGAAATGGCGACGTTTTCCTTACTTGAACAGCGTGCAATCATTCGTTTTCTGAATTTGCGTGGTGTGAAACCAATTGAAATTCATCGACAGTTGAAGGAGACATGTGGTGAGGGAGTTATGGATGTGCCGAAAGTGCGTTCGTGGGTGCGACAGTTTAATGAAGGCAGAACATCGTGTGACAACAAACCGAAACAACCTCGGGCTCGCACAAGCCGGTCTGACGACATAATCGAGAAAGTGGAGAGAATTGTTTTGGGGGATCGCCGAATGACTGTTCAACAGATCGCCTCCAGAGTTGGCATTTCTGTGGGTTCTGTGCACACAATCCTGCATGACGACCTGAAAAAGCGAAAAGTGTCATCCAGGTGGGTGCCACGAATGCTGACGGACGACCACATGGCTGCCCGTGTGGCATGTTGCCAAGCAATGTTGACACGCAACGACAGCATGAATGGGACTTTCTTTTCGTCGGTTGTGACAATGGATGAGACGTGGATGCCATTTTTCAATCCAGAAACAAAGCGACCCTCAATGGAAGCACACAGATTCACCGCCACCAAAAAGATTTCGGGTAACCGCCAGTACTGAAAAAATGATGGTGTCCATGTTCTGGGACAGCGAGGGCGTAATCCTTACCCATTGCGTTCCAAAGGGCACTACGGTAACAGGTGCATCCTACGAAAATGTTTTGAAGAACAAATTCCTTCCTGCACTGCAACAAAAACGTCCGGGAAGGGCTGCACGTGTGCTGTTTCACCAAGAGAACGCACCCGCACATCGAGCTAACGTTACGCAACAGTTTCTTCGTGATAACAACTTTGAAGTGATTCCTCATGCTCCCTACTCACCTGACCTGGCTCCTAGTGACTTTTGGCTTTTTCCAACAATGAAAGACATTCTCCGTGGCCGCACATTCACCAGCCGTGCTGCTATTGCCTCAGCGATTTTCCAGTGGTCAAAATAGACTCCTAAAGAAGCCTTCGCCGCTGCCATGGAATCATGGCGTCAGCGTTGTGAAAAATTTGTACGTGTGCAGGGCGATTACGTCGAGAAGTAACGCCAGTTTCATCGATTTCGGGTGAGTAGTTAATTAGAAAAAAAATCGGAGGCCTTAGAACTTGAATGCACCTTGTATTTTGCACGAAGAGAGCGAGAGAATATTGAAATTGTAGAGCGAAGCGCAAGCGCTGTAGCGTATATTTTTCTTTTAGGCCAATTTGAAATAGTTTCCCGACTTGATAGACCATAAGTGTCTCACATAAAAATTATCGACTCGACTTTCTCTACACCGCTGTGTAAAGTTGTAAAAAATGATAACGTACTGAATACAACAGAAAATACACAACCATGTACATTAAATTGGTTCTATCTCGGAAACAATTCGGAATACGAGATCCTTTTTTGCTTCGAATCATCGTTCCTGTCATGTCATTGAACAGTGAACATTCCTAATGAGGCAACCTGCATTGGCACCTTTGGACGGACGAAATATGGATAAAGGCCAACTATATTGAGGTGTCTCAGGTACACAGCCAAGGAAGCGCTGTCGAATAACTTGGAAGCGTGGAAGCGGCTGACTGTATTTGGTTCGTTTCACAATCACGCAAATTCAGCACCTGTCATTACAAAATTTCGTTGGCCTGCTATCTAAGCACAGAAATATAGCAGTAAAATCCTCATAACATACCTCGTCAGAGATTTTCTTCAAGTGCGCCGTCAGAGAAACTTCAATGTCATATCTACAAACACGTTCGCTATCAAAAAGCACGGACAGCAGGAACTGTGAAAGCTTTGATGTTCGCAAAAACAAAGAGGGCATGACTTGCGTTCTATTCCACGCAGGACGACCGTTGAACCCGATTTATTTCTCGCTGCAAAAAGGTGTGATATAAATACAAATTGATATAACAAACTAGCAGCCACATATAATGTTTTCTACTGATATGTAATGACGAAACATAAGGCACATAAAGATCTACTTCAGCTGAAAAAGAATTTAAAGGCGCCAGAGGCAATTTGCCGCCTTTTACGTCATTTGCTGCAAACGTTTCATATTTATTGATGTGAAAAATTTGCCGTAGGTGGAAGTGGAAAGACACTGTTACTCGCAATCCCTCTTCATTGAAAATGCACCAGCAAGTCTCATAAATATATGTAGGATACTGTGCATAAATAAATCCATATACGCATTACTGTTTTCGACAACACCAGTAGCGATCGAATACTGGACACTATAAAATACCTAGTTTATGTGTCCGGAAAGTGGAACGACCACAATACTTTGTTTAGGAAAGATAGATGTCACACAAATTCGTTGGAAGACTCATAAGCTACATCTTTGGGCACTGAATAACATTTCGTTACAACACCCGGTTTACGTATTCTTGAATATTACCCGTCCCTCTGGTAATGAGGGACACAGGGAAGATCAAAAGGAGAGCAGCGCGTTTCACGACGAAATAATTTAGAAACCCTAATAGCGACACGGAATGCGCACTGAACTCCAGTTGCAGACATTACAAGAGAGGCATCGTGCATCACGGAAATATTGAGTTTTAAAATTTCAGAATTGAATCCTGGAAAAATCCGGTAACATTTGATCTCAACCATTCAAAAATGGTTCAAATGGCTCTGAGCACTATGGGCCGTAACTTCTAAGGTCATCAGTCCTCTAGAACTTAGAACCACTTAAACCTAACTAACCTAAGGACATCACACACATCCATGCCCGAGGCAGGATTCGAACCTGCGACCGTAGCGGTCGCGCGGTTCCAGACTGTAGCGCCTAGAACCGCTTGGCCACGCCGGCCGGCTCAACCATTCATCTCGCTAAAAGACCTTGACGGAAAAATCAAAGATATTTGAGCTCATACAGACACTTGACGAGAATCATTTGTGAATGGAACACAAGAGGGGAACATGATAGCTACACCCAAAGTATCTTCGGTAACACAGTGCAAGGTGGCTTGCAGAACATAGGTGTAGACGTACAAGGTGTCCAAGTAGCGTGGACAGTCCTAATATTGCAGAATAAAAAAATCTTCAAGGAATAGCCTTCGTGTAAATACCTCAAAGTTCAAGAACAAAAGATTGAAATAGTAAAAGAATTCAAATATCTCTGAATGCTGGGGAAACCAAAGCAATGAAATCCAGAAAAAATAAACTTGGATTGGCCTTCCAACTAACAAAAAATACATACAACAAAAAATCCGTTTCATGGGCGTCCAAAATTACACATTAAAAGACAGTGATTAAGCCAGAAGCACTGTATGCACCAGAAATACTAAACATGAATTTCAAAGGCCAAATGGAGAAACTTGAGCAAAAGGAAAGAAAAATTTTAAGGAAAATCATAGGACCAAAATTCCAAGACAATAAGATTATATACATCAAACATGAAACTCTCTACAAGAAAATTTAAAAACGTTCAGATACTATGCGAAAAAGGAGGATACATTTTTATCTTCTCCGAATGAATTCCAACAGATCAACTAAACAAATGTTTGACTTTTTCCGTAACCGCAAAACGAAACCCAACTGGTTTAAAGAAACCGAGAAAGACCTAGTAGAATTAAAGATTTCAGAAAATTCACTTATTGATCGAACAGCTAAATTAATTACTAAAGATGAAAACATAAGGTTCCAAGACAAATCTACACAAAAGTCCAAACCCTGCATCTCGGAAGAAGAGAGGGAAAGAAGATCACAAAGAATGAAGAAATACTGGGCCCTAGAAAAAGAACAACGCGCAAAGAAATGATTGATCCAGCGTACCCGAAAGAGGGTGAAACGAAATAAGGAAAAAAGTATTCGAAGGGGGCGAGTTATTTGATGTAAGGTAACACAATGAGTTCTTTATCTATTAAGATGCCAATACTTCTTCTTCTACTCCTTGAATGGAGCTATGTACTTTTTAAACAGCATTCTATAACTGATAAAATCATCGTTTCGAGTAAAACTTTTCACACAACAGCCGATAAAGGTATTCAATGTGAAGACAAGGGGCTTTCAAATAATTTTACGTAACAACGGAGTTGAAACTGCTCCGTATCGGCAGCCCTCATATTCGCATTTAGCAATCTACACGGTTATTTACGAGAAATAGTTCCCTTAAACATGTCACAAGTGTTACATAACTGTAACCCTCTTTTTCACGAGGTGTCTAACGCCATTAGAAAACCTCGTCGTCCTTATTCTTTTTAATAGTTACTTCAATGTCTTTGAACACGGAAAATGAACAGTGGAAAAAAAGAGCAAAATTTTCGTACCTTTTCGTGCTATTAGTTACAGGAAAATTTTGCTGGGAACCTTGAAACACTTGTGAAATATCAACGGTGTCAATACAACATAAAACTCCATGCATAGTAATATGATCGCACGTGGCTAAGAATAACAAAGTGACAGCTAATTGTATGTACAAGAGAGCCATAGCAACAACCAACCAGAGAACGACCTTGGTGCCGCCCTCTGCTTTGTTCGCCCTTGTCATATCGCTCTGCGGACAAACGACTGCTAATGTAAGGAACTGCTGACAAGAGGCTCGTATTCGCCATGTGCTTTGTTTCTTTCTGCAATTTTTTTGCGATACGCAAAAGAATGTCTGCAGTTAACAGCGTAAAAGGGCATCAGTTTCTTTACGATCCTTCAAGGTAAACTCAATATTCCAGGTTAACGGAAAAGAAGGAATTTAGGAATCTACCAGGAACACCCCCCCTCCCTCCCGATTCTTTAAGAAATCGTACTCCGATGTATATAACAGCTTCAGATATCTGATTATTGTTAAGAATAGCTTAATGTGTTAAGTATTTGACGTTAAGCGTGTAAGTTAGAAAAAGTTTATAAAAGGTTTCAAATTATGTTTAAATGTTGCTAGAAGTTGCCAAGTGTTCTCATTCTCAAACACCGTATAAATATAGTCTGGGTAATTTGCGCACCATCAGTTACGTTGTCTCAAGATATATGCACAGTTGCTAACAGTAATATTTGTACTACTGGGTTAAACCATTAACTTAAAAGTAGATTATGAAAACAATTTAAATTCGGTCAATAATCTACTGCGCCCCGCGATGTTACACGCGGTTAAACAGTTGTTTATAAAGAAATGTTAATGCGAAACTCACTATCCACACAGAAAGTTCTCTTTAAGGTATTGAGAAGCGGACTACTTGCGGCCCAGCAAACCATGTGACATCACTGCATGTAAGTACAGATTTCTGGCTCTCGATATACGTGAGCAGCCAACATAAGAGCTGTCCGTGCAAAAAATATGGTGTGGCCACATGAATACCAGCCACTTTTAACCTCGTCCTTGACTCTTATTTATAGTGTTCCCGATAATATCACAATCCAATACGCTTACGTAACATTATGTGCGCTGAGAGATATTTTCTTGTGCATACGTTACATTTTATTGAGGTTAGTGATGATTTTACCCTACAGGAATTTTTCTGTTGTCCTGGATTTATTTACTTACTTATTTCATTTTTCAAAATAGTTACAAGCTAATCTCTGCGCTAAACTTAGTGCATTTATTTGATAGTTAACTCTAATGGATGAGTTTTTATTCACCTTACCCATTCCGCGGGAACAGAGCTACGCCAATTTTCCGATTAGAGAAGTAGGCAACGTGACCATCCCAAAGGAACAGAGATTTTTTTCGGAATAAAAGGTACCCTGTGTGTTAATTCAGGGTATAAGCCACCTGCATTCTCCAGTTCATCCAAATTCGCCCAGCCACTTCAGGGTGAAGGAATAACAAACAAATTAACTCGACGAAGAAACAAAATAAGCAATTTCTAGTTTGGTGCAACGCAATTTTATACTACTTTTAGGAGCAACACCGTCATTCGCTTTCAAGCACGCGCCTGTTACCAGCGGATACGCTAGCGTAATGTAATCGAATTCAGCCTCACCAAAAGCCTACCACGTTCTGGATGTAAAGGCACGGTGTCTCTCCGTTGTACAGCGTTTAAATGACACCGTCGTTTTGGGTCTTCAAGCGTCTCAGAAGCCTGACGCTCGGTGGGTAAAATGCAAAGGGTTTATACTCAAGTTTTGATTAAATACTTTGTAGATTGTATAAGGATTATATTCATTACGTTGATCGTATTATGTAGGACATATTAAACAATATAAGCATTTTCACAAACGTAAGTTTAAAAGTCAAAGAGTAAATAGCTATTCCTATGAGTGATAACTGTTCCACTTCGCGCGTTATATTCTTCAAACCAGTAAGTATCTCGTACAACTCACTTTTAAAAAGTAGCCTGTGTGTTAATTCAGCGTATAAGCTGTATTTCCATTCCAAATTTCTTCCTAACCCGTCCAGCAGTTTCAGTGTGAAGAAGTAACAAACATACGCGTTTATATACACTGAAGCGTCAAAGAAACTGGTATAAGCATACATGTTCAAATGCAAAGATATGTAAACAGGCATAATACGGCATTGCGGCCGGCAACGCCTATATAAGACAACAAGTGTCTGGTGCAGTTGTTAGATCGGTTACTGCTGCTACGATGGTATCAAGATTTAAGTGAGTTTGAAGGTGGTGGTTGTGCAGTCGGCGCACGACATTGAACCGTTTATGACTGGAAACATATTGCGTAGTCAGACGATTCTCATTTCAAATTGTTTCGAGCGGATGGACGTGTACGGGGAGACAACCTCATGAATCCATGGACCCAGCGTCTCAGAAGGGGACTGTTCAAGCTGATGGAGGCTCTGTAATGGTGTGGGATGTGTGCACTTGGAGTGATATGGGACCCCTGATACGTCTGGATACGATTCTGACACGTACGTAAGCATCCTGTCTGATCACCTGCATCCATTCATGTCCATTTTGCATTCCGACGGACTTGGGCAATTCCAGCAGGACAATGCGACACCCCACACATCCAGAATTGCTACAGAATGGCTCCAGAACACCCTTCTGAGTTTAAACACTTCCGCTGGCCACCGAAGTCCCAAAACATGAACATTATTGAGTATATCTGGGATGCCTTGCAACGCGCTCTTCAGAAGATATCTCCACCCCTCATACTCTTACGGATTTTTGGACAGCCCTGAAGGATTCATGGCGTCAATTCCTTTCCGCACTGCTTCAGACGGTGTCGTGTGGTTTCCTACCGTGGGGTTTCCTACGACCAGTGGCACAGTAAACCTGTCAGAGGCCCGGGCCGGCAAAACAAATTGAGGCTGCCCTTGCTGCCCCCTCCCACCCTCCTCACCACACAGGATTTCTCCGAGAGTTTCAAACGCAAACGGAGGGAAGTCCCACATTGCTTATCATCTTCATTTTCTGTCGTGATAATTTACAAGGTATAACATTATTTTACGTAACACTGAAAGTGACTGCTCTGGTAATCTCGTTACTATTATTTAATAGCTATGTTGCCCCTTATATGACAGAAATCATTTCATGATTTCTGTTGTTCGAATCTATTATTTATGTTTCGCAACTAAGTCGGCATAGAGCGAGCGGGGTGTATAAAAATGAATTCCTATTTCCCAAATCAAGAGGAAAGTCACTGTCTACATAAAACTTCGTTCAGTGCATGATGGAGGGTACTTTACTTACGGATTTCAACAAAAGCCACAGTATTGCTCCGATATTAATGAAATTTTATACATTTGATCTTCAAAGCAAGGGAACCTCACCGTCTACGTGAAATTTCATACGGTGTATGGCGGAGGGTGCTTAACAACAGAATTACACACCATTTGACTGATCAGCTTGGGAGTTGGCTCATGTATGTATGTTTTCGTGGTGAAGGCATTTACACAAGCCAAAGTACGCTGGATGGCGGATGGTTGGCCTACCTTTAAATAAATTCAACATCGCCTCGTCAATCAGCATGAAAGTTGGCAGATATACGTATTTTTTCATAGACGGAGAAAGAGGAGATGGCATGACGGAGGCGGAGGAGGAGATATACAGAGAGAGAAGAACTTGATGGGGGCGGGGAGGGGGAGGAGGTGCATCCAGAGAAGTGAAAGAATCAGTTTAAAAGAGAGAGGGAGCAGCAGATAAACAGAGAAAGTGGGATGGTGATGAATGACTAATGGAAGACTGTAATAAATACATAAATTAGGGGTGTTATTGTGGATTTGATGTACTATTAGAAAAAGCGGAGGAGGAGGTGGACAGAGACGGGATGATGGATGGAGAAGGAGAGGAGGATGGAGAGGAGAAGGAAGTGTTGTGAGAGAGGGGAGGGCAGATGGAGGAGATGGAAAGAGAGACGGATGGGCGGAAGTAGGAGGTGGATAGAGAGACGAGATTGGACTAAATAGACAAGAGAGATGAGGGAAGAGGGGATGAACTGACATAAAACTGGGATGAATAAATATCCGGGCAACGCCGTGTTTACAGTTAGTAATTAGATAAAGATTTACGCGACAATGGGCGTGTTCATCTGAAAGAAATTACAGAATATTTCCCTGTGGTTAGATGCGGCGTATAGCGTCTCGATGACTAGAGTGTTGTTCTTGATGTCTACAGATGATAAATTCGTTGCTTAATATAGATGACTCCACCAAAGTTCATCTAGTTGGAATTTCATCTTTATAAAGTGAACTACATAATAATCAGCTGAAAAATGCTCCTGTTGGAGCACAATAAAGGCAAATATGATCGTGTTTGAAAGTCTCTGACAGAAAAGTGGGCAACCAGCTGTCTGATTCCTCGTTCCGCCTTCCGCACCAAAAATTCTGGAAGCTTCACAGGGCAAGTGACCATGTTATGTAAGAATTTACCAAGTAAAATTACAGTTTTGTTGAGATAAAAATTCAATAAATAGCAGATTGTGTATTAGAATTTTAGAAATACCGTTGAGGGCGTACTTTTGTGAATGAGATCCGACAAATACAAATAATTAGTTTCGTATGACATATATGACGAAACTCCAGAATCGGCAAGTTAACTTTGCGAAATTATTGATGCTGATCGACGACGACACTGTCTGAGAAACGGTGACAACACTTGCACTGAGAGTGAGCGACTGGTGTAGACAAGCAGTGGGGGAGGTTCAGTTCGCAAACACCTCGTTAGGGAACCGGTTGCTCTGGACAGCTTCGCTACTTGCTGCACCCTTGTAGGAAACCCCACGGCAGGAAACCCCACGTAGCCCTTCAGACATTAGTCGAGTCCTTGCCACATCGTGTTGTGGCGCTTCTGAGTGGTCGCGGGGGCTCTACACGATATTAGGCAGGTGTTCCAATTTCTTTGCTCTTCAGTGTATAAGCGCGAATGTTTGTGCGTGAGTGTGTTTGGAATGGCTGAACTGATTAGGAAGAAATTTGGAATGGAATTATAACTTATACCCTGAATTAACACATAGGCTACTTTTAAAAGTGTGTTGTACAAGATATTCATTCCAGAATGAGATTTTCACCCTGCAGCGGAGAGTGTGCTGATATGAAACTTCCTGACAGATTAAAACTGTGTGCCGGTCCGAGACTCGAACTCGCGACCTTTGCCTTTCGCGGGCAAGTGTTCTACCGTCTGAACTACCCAAGCACAACTCACGCCCCGTACTCACAGCTTTACTTCCGCCAGTACCTCGTCTCCTACCTTGAGATTAGATTAGTTTTTCGTTCCATAGATCCGTGCTGAGGATATCCTCGTGGATGTGGAACATGTCAATTTTTTTAATGCTGAAATAGCAATACTAATAGTATGAATATACACAATACATCATTTGTTTCTATTAAAAAATTCGTCACTGGAGTAGAAGAAGTTGGCCACTAGTAAGTCTTTCAGGCTCCTTTTAAACTGATCGTTATTTGTAACTAAATTTTTTATGTTTGCTGGCAAATTATTGAAGATGAGTATTCCTGAGTAGTGGACCCCTTTTTGAACTAAGTTAAGTGCTTGTAAGTCCTTGTGCAGATCATTTTTGTTCCTGGTATTGTATGTATGAACTGAGCTGTTTGTTGGAAAAAGAGATATTATTTAGGACAAATTTCATTAAGGAGTAAATATACTGAGAGGCAGTAGTTAGTATACCCAGTTCTTTGAAGAGGTTTCTACAGGACGTCCTTGAATTTACTCCGCAAATAATACGTATCACACGCTTTTGGACTCTGAAAACTTTTGTTTGACTTGGCTTTCAACAGTTTTCATCTGCCAGGAAGCTTCAAGATATTCACTGATTTGAAAAGTATACCGCGAACAGTGGTACAGTAATTACTCTTAGAAGAAGCCATTTACTTCTTGAATTTTCAGCTGTATATTTGTGAAAATGCTTATACTGTTTAACGTAAACTGAGAACCAAATTTTGTCGTCCCCTGCAAACCGTTATACAGGCAACATGGAACTGACACTTGACCGTGCCCTGGTTAGCACTTTAATATTCACAGCTGTTGCTGCCGCGCCCACATTGGTGTGCAGAATACTGCCAGTCGCCAATATCGCTCCTGTCCGTGTCTAAACTGTCCCTGTTATTCTTTATCCAGGTATAAGCGTGTCTAGGAAGTAAACGAATATTTGTTTTAGAGAAAATTATTACTAGTGGTATCAATCATACTGCAGAGAGCAGTGTCCAGTCACGTGGTGACGACACAGTGTCTCATTCCTCAAGGAGCAG
Source organism: Schistocerca piceifrons (assembly GCF_021461385.2). Taxonomy (NCBI): domain Eukaryota; kingdom Metazoa; phylum Arthropoda; class Insecta; order Orthoptera; family Acrididae; genus Schistocerca; species Schistocerca piceifrons. The sequence goes on along the minus strand of NC_060138.1, from coordinate 1,017,886,512 downwards.
GAACTGGACTTCTACTGCCGCAAAACTGTAGTAGGTTATGCAAGGGCTGGCTCACCTGCATCTGGAGACGACGGAGCCGCCTCCAGCGTTCCGGGTGGTCGCCAGCGGACTGGAGCAGAGACTGCCCGCAGGAAGGACGAACACCCAGAGCGAGAAGGGTGAGACAGGGCGTGCAGCAGAAATACCTAAGCTGCCCGGCCGCCTGGCTGCGCGCCGTCCAGGCGGAAAGGCAAAATAAACGGCGAGGCGGGCAGCGGACGAGGCCCACCTGCCGCGATTCACACGCTCCATCGCGCCAGCACAAGGAATGCCACAAAACCTGCAGCGGGTTACCGCAATGGACTGCTACGAACATACAACTCGGACATTCTTCTTGTCGACTCGGCCCGCGGTGTTCGTACAGCGTACCCTAACTGTCCAGTGATCAATTTGTGCCAGACCGCGACTCGGAGTATTTGCAGTTTATCCTGAGCAGTCACCCTAGCCTTTAGGCTATCTATGTATGCCACCAGGCCCGACTCAAATGTTCATAGTAACTCACATTTCCACCTACTATTTTCAAACACTTCTACTGGAGGTTGTTCCACGAAATAGGTGAGAATAGCACCATTTGTGGCACGGGTTTGATGAATGGTCATGCATTAGACTGCCTTAGGGATATGTACCGTTTAAATATTCGAAATGAAATGAGTGAATGAAATAAATAATACGAAATCAGTGGATTTAATTCAGTTTGTCTGCTGTGCATCTCTGCGCGAGGGTAAACTACGGCTCTCCACCAAACCCTATTACCGAGCGAAGTGGAGCAATGGTTAGCACACTGGACTCGTATTGGGGAGGATGACGGTTCAAACTGGCGTCCAGCCATCCTGATTTAGGTTTTCCGTGATTTTCCTAAATCGCTTCAGGCAAATGCCCGGATGGTTCCTTTGAAAGGGCACAAGCCGACTTCCTTCCGTATCCGATGGGACGGATGACCTCGCTGTTAGGTCCCCTCACCCAAATCAACCACGCAACCAAACCCTATTCTTCCACTTGTGCTATTGTCACACTCGCTCCCAGTGGGACAATCTCTGGTGGCATCCTTTGGGAACCTACCAACCTTCATTCTTTAAACATTAGTCCTCCGATCTATAAAACTGTTCCAAGCGCCTGATTGCTTTACAAATGAGTTACTGTGTTAAATATCTGACTATAATCGTGTAAGCGAGAAAATTTTTAGAAAAGGTTTGAAAGTTTGTTCTAAGTTTGTAGGAAGTCGCTAAGTGTTGCCACTGTCAAACAGGCCTACTGGATGAATACAGTCTGGGTAATTTGCGCTGTGTTTTAAGCAAAAGCTAGTTTTTCACACACCTCAAAGTTTATCACGTCACTCCACAATCACGTCACCAACAGTCGACTTGGGAAGCTTATGAGGGGTGAGGTATCGCGGATGGATTCGTTACTAAGAAGTCCAAGCTCTCCTGACCGAGCCGGCCGCGGTGGCCGAGCGGTTCTAGGCGCTTCAGTCCGAAACCGCGCGACTGCTACGGTCGCGGGTTCGAATCCTGCCTTGGGCATGGATGTGTGTGATGTCCTTAGGTTAGTTAAGTTTAAGTAGTCCTAAATTCTAGGGGCTGATGACCTCAGATGTTAAGTCCCATAGTGCTCAGAGCCATTTGAGCCATCTTCTGACCGACTCATTCTGCTTCTCTGGTGGCAACACAGTACTCCCGCCTCCTTTTACACTGGCGTCGGCCTCTCTTGACAGCTAGTGGTGAAATTCACATTACACAAGAGGGTCCGAATACTTTCGATCAGGTATCAGCAAGTCACCTGTGCATGTGCTTCTTGCAGCTACTGACGCTTTCCGGATAGCGTTCCAATAACAAGAAAATCTTTGTCGTTAATAATTGACTAAGGTAGAGGAAAAGAGAAAAAACATGGAGAGGAATTTTGTTCTGTACACTATCTGCCCTTCCTGAAAGCAAAGTTACCATACATATCGAACAGCCGCCCTTTATGAGGATGAGCGATGTAAATACAGATGCAGGCACCTGACTGTGGTCCCAAATCTAAAATGATAGGATGAAATACTTGTTATTTGTTGCGAAGTCTGCCAAGAGTCTTAAAATTTACAAGTCTGTAGCACCGCCGAAAGCAACGCACAGTTTTTGGCGACGTGTGCACATAATGAAATGAGCGAAGCACATGTTTTCCTAGGTTACCAACGCTAAAGAAGAGGCCGTCAGTATAGAGGCGAATCAGGACGAATTGATCCACTTTTACTGTCAAAACGCGATCTGTGGCGTTTGAGAGCAGGCAGAGCAGTGAGTAGCGTATTTGCCGTGAGTAGCCTTGGACGGCAGGTGTGGGCGGCAGCGCGCAGAGACGTGGGCGTAACCGGCGCCGCAGTGGCAGCGGCCGCCGCTTTTAGCATTTTATGAGTTTACATCGAGTTCTTCGCACTCGCGGTACAGCTAAACATAGCGCGCACTGGCTAGCCTCAGTGCAGGCAGTTCGGTGGTAGCAAGGCTTTTTTCTATCCCTTTCTGTACAATCTATACAACTCCTGATATACTCGTCTCTCTGGGAATACTACATTTATAATGGTATTGTACGGAAATTCACCAAGAATATGTATCGGAGACGTACACAAACATCCGACGTCGCTTATCCTATGACACAGGTACATTGACTTTATGATTAGGAGCTATGACATCCCAGTCGAGCTCTAGCTTGGGCATTATTTTATTGAATTTATCTTATTCACGGGTTTTGTTGTCAGCAGTCTCAGGTGGCTCTGAGGTCTGCGCTTCAAATTCCTTTCCGGCCACCCAGATCTAGGTTTTCTGTGGTTTCCTTAAATTTCTTACTGCAAATGTTGCGATGGTTTCTTTGGAAAGGACAGCCGATTTGATTCCGCGCTCTTTTCCGAAATGAGCTAGTGCTCCGTCTCTAATGCATTAGCCGTTAACGGGACGTTAAACTCTGGTATTTCTTTCCCTTTCCTGCTCGGTGTCTGACGTTCGACCGCCAACTTCGGTTCTGAAAGCTGGAGCCACTGGTTTACTTCTTACAGCAGTTTCTATGCTATCCTCATAAATGTGAACAAATTCATTTCGAGACCTCTCCTTGCTAGTAGGAGTCGAATGAGAGCCATTTCAGTCTTGACAAGCAATAATCAAGCGATAATCAAGAATCATTCCAATATTTGCTTGAAACGAATCGGTAAACTGCGAAGTCTGAAACAAAATGGATAGTGTAAAATGGAAACGTGTTTGCTTTCTGGTAATAGTCAAACACTCATTCAGTGGCTTACTTCGCCAGCTAGAGGTAAATTAAGCCAATTTAAACATTACTGTAGGATACGATCGAATTACTGTCATCGTTCGCCTTGACACGCAAGCGGTCGTGAAGGAGATACACTCGAGTCAACACTCAGTCTACCAATACATCCTCGTTTAGACATCGAACTCTTGCACTGCTAACTTTGAATAGCACGCCCCTGTCAGAGATATTTTCAATGTGGAGAACGAGGAAAAAATAACGATGCCTACAGAATGAACGTCTCTTATCCTGCAGGTTTATCTTGAGTAATTTAGTCGCAAGATGTGCTAAACGTAGTCCAATACGCCCTTAAAATCCTAATGTGGTATGCTAGATTACTACTGTTCCAATACGCTTTGTGCAATGCGTAGACTGGAAGTGTGGCCACCGGCCAACCTCCTACATTTACATTACTAATTGGGTGATTTGATGAGTTCTTAGACTCAAATCCAAGTGTGTCCTTTTTATAGGTCATCATCATACTGGCATGCACAATATCGGCTGTGAAGCCATTTTCATAGCAGTAGAAACAAAATAAAAGAATGTTTCCAGCTATCCAGCTGCAATCAGTGTAGTAAAATAATATTATTCAGACAGTTTATAGTGGCTGCCAGTCTTACTTCACTCAAAATCTTGCTTTTATATTTTTGTTCGTATGCTGTCCCACAGGTCGTAAATATGTGGAGACCATCCTTTTTTTCTGACACCACAAGCTACTAAGTAGTAAACCTTAATTTACTGTTAGTTTCAGGCAATTTGATCATCCACTAACCCTGACAAGAGTCAAATCCGTTTTTTTATCTAATTTTCGAGCAACCTGTTTCAACTATGTATCTTATGACCAAAATGTTATTGAGATGTCAGTGCAGGACTCACTGAAATGGCAGTGGCCTATTCTGGGTACCAGTCAGCTGTCGAAACGATGCACCATCTCATCAGCTAACAGAAAATTTCGCATTGCCCATCGCGTCATTACTGCTGTGGCGTCCATAATGAAAATAAAAGTCAAAGAGTAATTAAAGACATTAACTGCGAGTGAGTATTGATTTAAATCAATGGGGCAAGTTGAAAACTTGTGCCGGACCAGGATCTGAACCCGTGTCTCCTGCTTCCTAGGCAGATGAGCAGACCACTACGACACAGTGGTCACTACAACCGCACGGACTGCCCTGGCATGCCTCCCGTCGGATCCAAATTCTCAACCTATCCATACACTACTGACGTAGCCGGCCGCGGTGGTCTTGCGGTTCTAGGCGCTGCAGTCCGGAACCGCGGGACTGCTACGGTCGCAGGTTCGAATCCTGCCTCGGGCATGGATGTGTGTGATGTCCTTAGGTTAGTTAGGTTTAAGTAGTTCTAAGTTCTAGGGGACTGATGACCACAGATGTTAAGTCCCATAGTGCTCAGAGTCATTTGAACCATTTGAACTGCCGATTGCTGCAACATGAAACTAAATTAATCTTTTAACCCTACACATTTTAAATTACCTTTCGCGTTGACAGATACCTGAGATATTTCAGGCGCTTTGTGTTACTACTTGCTGTGTCACTTCCTTGTCCTTCGGATGCGTCGTTTATAAAACTTTTACCAAGGAAAGAAACGGCTACAAGTTGAATCAACACGTAAGACCTTTATTACCCTGCAAAACTATTATGTAGAACTATTACAAAGACCTCTGCAATATACTTGACAATGCACTGCGTTGCTTTTATATCACATCATCTGTACAGTCTGGAACGTGGTTCTAGTTTTTTTTTTTTTTGTATAAGATTGATCAAAAATGTTTTGTAATACAGGCATAACTGCAACAAAACGTGGCTACGATGTCTAGACTTCGCTGAATGGTGCTCCCGTTGTGTTGCGGTTGGATACAAATAAAGTCATTGTAACCGTCCCTTTACTAGACTGTACAACAAACCCGCATAATTTCGCTAAATCCCGATTAGATGCGGAGCGTTGCCGCTGGATACATTACACCAGCGGTGAGACGGCGGACGTTGATCGGCCGTAACTCAATTTTCAGCAGACCAGTCCTAAATGCGCTTAATCAGTGTAACTCAATTAGCATTTACGGTAGCCTGCCCATCCGAGAGCGCCCATTTCCGATTCATCTGCTTCATTTTACAGTGAGAGCCATCTAGCGAGGGACGCAGTTATTCCGCTGCTAGCGCGAGCCTCTCGTGACGTCACGCATTGTGCACCAGCACAAGCGCGTCACCAATCTGGATTTTCGCGGCTTAGCGCCGACGCAGTAATAGGCTGCGCGCCCCGCACTTCCCGGACTGGCAGTCCGTGCCGGCTCGACGCCTGTGTACGCCGGCTAATCTCTCGCTGACAAATGCCCTCAACAGGCAGTCGGTATAGCCTCTGTGCACCGACATATACCGGAGAATGCAAGAGATAAATTTGTACCAAAATAACTCGCTTCCTTTGTTTAGTTTGTGCAGTTAGACACAGAAAACCTAATACATTTTCGATAGCTTACATACTAAAATATTAACAGTTTAATTAAAATCGCTTGTAACGAGAAACTTGAGACTTACACTCACACTTGGAGGGGATGAAAACGCGTGCTGTAGCAATCATCGTAACTGGATTGTCCACCAGCGTGCAGTACTTTTGCGCTAACTTCTCAGTGCTTGCCCTTTAGTCTCAGTGTAACTTTCAGGAGTGTATCGCTGGTGTCATTTACCGTTTCAAAGACAAAATGCTCATCTTTCTTTGTTTCCACATTTTCTTGTTTGTATTTTCCTTGCCTTCTGTTGACTAATGGTGAACTACTCTGAACTTCATAGGATTGTGACATCGCCAATTAAGATAAGTTTTGTGAATTCCTATCTTAGATGCCACACTGTAGTTTTTCAACTCAGGACCAATCATGGTTTTCTGCTGCGGAAGCAGAGGCATGTGTTACGCCAGAATCTCAGACATTTCTACAACTATCACTGATGAGTATTTACTGATATCTGCCATCGAGTGGAGAACTGTAGGAGCCTCCTGAATAGGCCACAGTTGCACCACCAACAGGACGAGGTTTTTCAAGTAACAGAATTTGTGTTGCGCGCATATGTACATGCTTTTCTTTAGGTTAAGGATACCCATCACTTCCCCCGATGACCTGTCTTGTGATATGCGCAAAGTGGTGTCCATCAATCACGTTGATTATAGAAAGTGAAATTCGACTTCGCAGAAAGAAAAAAAAAATGTTAAAATGGTACTTGTAAACTGAAGGCACGTTTAGTATTACGTGTGGAACAAATAAATTTTTTCACAGTCTCAGTTACATGACATAAATGACTGATGACTATTTTCGAGCATTGTACGGTCATCTTTATCTCTGAATGTTCAAAACTGGCGATAAGTCAGAATCAGTGTTCAGCTAGCAGTTATTTTGATAATCTCCAACGGTTAATATTCAGATGTGGAGGAAATCCATGAATGATCCAAACTAGTTTTCAGTCATTTATGCAATGCAACTGAGATAGTGAAAAAAAATTTTTTCTTACAAATAGACATTTCCTGAATTCCCCAACAACGAAAGACCCAAGATTTTATCTCAGTTACAAAAAGACCAGTAAACACTCTCCCCCTCCCAAACCATTCAGATTCTTTAAAAAATCAAATCCTCATGTATAAAACACTTTCAACGTCTGATTACTTTATAAATGAGTTAATGTAATGCATATTTGACGGTAGAGTTGGCGAGAAAAAGTTCAGAAGAAGTTAGAAACTGCGTTTAAATTTGTGGGAAGCCGCTAAGTGCTCTCATTATCAAACACTGGATGAGAATATTCTGGGCAATACGCACTCTGTTTTAAGCAAAAGCTACTTTTTCACGCACCTGAAAGTTTATGACATCAAATCTCCCTGAACTGTGTGTCGTACAATAACATAATTTTGTAGGAACGTTCAGCGATATTTGTGGATACGGTCTGCAAAATGCTTTGCGAATAAAGTTTGTAAAAAATAAGTAATAAATTAATACGTCATGCCTTAAGGGGGGTAGGACGTCAAACGGGCCGACTTGGAGCAGGAGAGGCATCACAGGACATTTTAATTTCCAGTGTCTATACTTTTACAAATAAATTCATAAAACTTTGTCAGCATGACCAGGAAGGATTCAGGATTCACATTCATTGCAGTGGAAGTTCGAAAACATAACAAAATAATTTTTTTACGTGTGAAATTTCATCATTTTTTCACTTACTATTGGCTGCATTCTTCATAAGTAAGAGAGACTGTTCGATGAATTTTGCACAGCATACAAACCATACTTACAGGTGTCTGAAACTCTAGAATCTATTTAATTTATGAAAAAATGAATGCGCTCTTACGTTTTAAGCTTTATGTTTAGAAAAAAAATTGTTAATTATCTCAATTCTTACCATAGTTTTTAATAGATTTGGAAAATTCTAGAGTTTCATACACCTGTAAGTATGATTTGTATGCTGCTCAAAATTCATCAAAGAATCTCTCTTACTTGTGAAGAAAAATGTACCTATAGCAACAAATGTAGCCAATAGTAAGTGAAAAAATGATGAAATTTCACATGTAAAAAAAAATATTTTGTTATGTTTTTGAACTTCCATTGCTATGAGTGAGAATCCTGAATCCTTCCTGGTCATGCTGACAAAGTTTTATGAATTTATTTGTAAAAGTATAGGCACTGGAAATTAAAATCTCCTGTGGTGCCTCTCCTGCTCCAAGTCGGCTCGTTTGACGTCCTACCCCCCTTTAATGCGGCAGTTTTATTGCAAGGACAGCGAAAACGTAGCAAGCGATAAACTTTCTTCTCATCATTTTGTGAGGGGTATCAGGGAAAAAAAGCTTCGTGAAGGTTTAAAATTATGCGTATCATGTTTCCCGGAAGTCGCCAAATGTTCTCATTCTCAAACTGTGCATGGACATAGTATGGACAATTTGTGCGCCGTGACTTACGCACCTCAAGGCATATACAGAGTTTCTATCGATAATACTTTATTACAGCAATTATAAAATTATAACTCTTAATGAATGGGTTAAAATAGAATTTTAAATTTTTAAACTCGGTCAATATGTGGATGAAATATTGAAAAGCACATTTTTGTTGCTCTTAAAGGCCGTTAAACAGGTAATCTGCAACTGAACGTGTGGACCATGAACTGGGTTAGCCGTTTAATAATATAATATTATAAGACCGCGACATGAATATGATTCTAGGAGCATAAAGGTAGCTGAAATCAATAGCAAACAGCAGCAAAATTCTAAATGCCAAATGGAATATATATCGATAAGATTGCCATAAAGAACCCCCTATCTTGCAAAAGGCGGTAAGAACAGTCCTATTATAGTCGAGCTGACACCCAGCCTATTATGTTTAACGTATGCCCAAGCCGGCATTTTTCATATCAACAAACATGGCAGAGATGAAATAACGGTGAAGTGAAGTGAGATTAAAATCATACAACTGGCACGTGAAAGAAGCAGAGATCATTGGCTCTGTATTCTGATACTTTAGAGGAGTTATCACTGATTCTGAATAGGAAATAACTTGTGTGACGATAAACGCAAAAAAGAGAGAAAAGGACTGCAGTCAATTCTTTTATAGGCCACTTGCGTCATGTGCTGCTGATGCAAGAGGCTCAAAGCAGAACTTGGGGGATATCTCAGGTACATTTCATGTTACAAGTTGTAAATCGAGCAACACAATTAAAGGATCATTGTTTTGAAGCTCCGCAGTTAGTTCCCATCGTGACGTATAAGTTCGAAATTTCGCTCAAAGATGGCTGCAGCCTTCCTCTGCAGTGGTGCAAAAGCGTGGCGCCCTGCTACTTCACCGTCGGGGTCGGCGACGCTTCAAACGATTATGTGTCGACACATGCGGGGAAAAAAAAAGAGGTCCGATATCAGAAGTTCATGTGAGATGTAAGGTGCGTTAATGTCACATTAGAACCACAATTCTGCCCAAAGCCACAGTGGACGTGTTTCACAATGGGAAAAGTCGTCGCATCCCCTCTTACCCACATTTCCCGCTTATTTTGACGCCTCCGCGATACAGGTTAGAAACGTGACGACCAGCGTTGAAATCAGGCGGTTTTTTTGTTGGTGGCCGAGTAAAACGTTTCAGACACACCGCCGCTCCGAATCAACACGAAGAAGCCACAGAGGGCGGCTTAAAGGGCGTCAATAAAACCATCCTTTCCTTTGATGCATTGATTCCCTAACATTTTGCGGTCGAAAACGACAGTTCGCAGTGTGATAAGCTACAGGACGACGTTGTTGACAGTCTTTGACGCTGCTGACACCCCACGGACGTCTCACCCGTTCTCGAAGGACACCGTGGGCCAGCAGTCCCAACGAACGTGATCGGACCTTTTTTGGAGTGCAATGCGGCAGCAGTTTTTGCTCTGGTATTGAAGCAGGAAAGGGTGCTTATGTTTTTCCAGCTTTCCTGTTTTGCGCCCTCCTACGGAGTCACACTGACACATGCTGGAATAAAACGCAAAAAGGATCTCTTCAAGACCCCCCAGTTCGGCAATACTGTCACTGCTACTCGCTGACGTTTGTTGAGCACTTTAAAAATGCACACGTACAGAGCTACCCCGTGAGAGATTCCTGGCTGCCTGTTAGTAGGCGTGCCAGAACGGAGAGATGTCAAGTGGTTGGCTACGAGCAGGCACCTAAATTATTCTGACCAAAGAAACATATTTTTGGGACTCCATTATAAAGGAATCCGTGGAAATGTGTTTGGCGGAAAATCTAGTGAACCATGAGAGCGGCCACCAGTTGGACAGTGCGTGAGACCCTGTCATCTCCACGATTTGCTCTAATCGAAGACGACAGAGTAGGCCGACGGCTGGTCCAGGCGACAACCCTGAGGACAGCTGAGTTCTGCGGTTCCACCAGTGCGGGCGCTCCCGCCAGGTAGTGTGTTCCGTCTATCAACTTTATTTTGAGGCATGTGCGGAATACTCTCAGTGCGCTATATATTGCGGCACGGAGGACTTCCTCCTCGGTCATCGGTGGCTCACTTGAGGACGAATGGCAGGTGCCTAGAGTAGCTGACGACAGGTTGCAAGCCCGAAATTTGTTTGAACACTCACTTCGCCGAGTTTTTTTTAAATTTATTTTAATTTCACTTCCTGACACAGCTTGTAAGTACTCGCAAGTGTATTGTGATTGGACAAATGGCCCCATTTAGAACAAACATAAAAATCGCTTACTGAGGAACAAGGGAAAGTAATTATTCAACATTCCAGCACCGTATTGTCATCATGGTCTATAGGGGATATCCCAAATGACTGTACCGCGAACCCTGAAGCATATGAGAGTATATTGATTTAGTTTATTATGATGTCGAGTCAGCAGCATCAGAAAATGTATCATTATGCATGGTAGTGTCCAGTATAGGAGATAGAGCTCTACTGATTAGCGTAGGATAGCCTCATCTTGGAAGCCACAGAACCGTTCCATTTACGATAAAGAGTCGAGAGGAGAATGGGCACAGAGGATGTCACTCTTAGCCGAAGTTCCTGTACATTAATCTCTGTCGGTTGTTGAAGCGCAGATGCCTTTGCTAACAAGATACAGCTTCTAAAATGGGGACAAATCTTTCTTCAAATACTGTGGTTCTTACCCTATTCCACGAATTTGTAACCAAATTTATGTGGTCTCCGTCGCGTCGTGCTTCAGCTATGACAATCCACCCTCACATAAGCCGAGGGTTCCGGATTTTTCTATTTTATGTAATTTTACTTAGTCTCTACAACCCCTGCCTAGTCTCTGTTGTCGGCGGCTCGTTAAACGCACAGAACGCCCCTGCATACCAATCCATTTCTGCACAAATTTCAATCATAGAACGCCCCTACATAGCAATCCATTTCTGCACAAATTTCAATCATGAATATGTTTTTATGTAAACAATGTTTAACATAAAATAATACGTGCGATAAAATGAAGTGATATCGGTACAACTCAACCCCCTACTAAAGGGAACTAAATGGTTTCGTGGCTCTCTCGAAGAAACTTAAGAGGCTTACGAAACTCTTGTGGTTACGTAAACTTCGCAAGCGTATTAACTTATGATATTTCTGTCGCATCTGCAACCGGATCACACAATCATCTAGAGACAGTATTTCAGTGGTGCACTTGGCCGCCATCTTCAGATGATAATACTGTTTCCTAACTTCGCCAGCCCCTCGTCGTGCATTCGGAACTACGTAACTGTACCTAACACATTCAGTATCCGGCTGTTCCTTGTTTCGGCACTACTCCGTGAGGATTGCCGTTACCCTAATTTCAAAATTAAATTCTACGCACATTTCCGATTACCTCATGAAAATGGCACTTACTTGCTGCTGACCTGTAATTCCGTTCATACCAGACACCTATCAAAATAAGATACATGGATTGTTGTGACTGGGATCCCTGCCGATGGGTTGTTGCCATCGTTGTTACGATTTTAGGTACAGTATTCACAATCATTTCACAAACACTTTTGACTGGATCTCTACCACGATGGCGCACATCGAAGTTAATTTCTGCTTTCGGCACCCTATGTGCAATTGTGTCCACTGAGTTTCATAGCTCTGTGGCTCTTAATCTGTTATTCTAATCTTCTGAAAGGACTTGTTTCCTAACGTCTGCCATCAGTGGACGAATTGATAGTATGTGGTCGAAAGTCCGACCAGTCGACAGTCACATATCTATGAGCGCCGTCTGCAATATTGAACAAATATTGCCGCTGTGGATCATTGCCGATGAGGAGGTGAAGAACGGACTTTTATTTAATGTGATTCCATTGAAGTCTAGCTTCAGTCTGTTCATCCACTCATGTTGCCACGCATTTATTTTTCTGAATTTTAGCCTACCCCAGACCGTGATAACGGACCGGAACCTTTAATATCGTAGTGTCCTTGGTGAGCAGTTTTATTACGAGGAATAAGTTTCTTCTAATTTTTTTCGAATTTTCCATTTTAAATGTGTTTCATATGAGACATACGGTACTGCCTCTTTGGTAAGACAGTGGCTGAGCCTGGGCCGGCACACTACTGGATGTTTTTCGTAACACACAAGCTCACTCCACGTGAACATCGTCCCACTGAAGCACCCGCTGCCCAACAAAGGGCGAACTGGGGGGCGGTCACGTGGGGCGCGAGGGACTGGTTGTTGAGAATGCGTCGGTATCGAGAACGCTCTCTTGCCTGCCGGTTCGGTCCGCGACCGCACGTGTCCACTAGTTCCTCCCTTTGGTGACGCAGTGCCTCTCAACTTAATTACGGCAGTCTCCTGTCACAGAAGCCAATTTTAGTTTAGTGTACCCTTTAGGCATAGGCCTTTGGAGAAATAAAACGACCTCTGGTGACTGGAAACAGTCTCCAGAATGAGATTTTCACTCTGCAGCGGAGTGTGCGCTGATATGAAACTTCCTGGCAGATTAAAACTGTGTGCCGGACCGAGACTCGAACTCGGAACCTTTGCCTTTCGCGTGCAAGTGCTCTACCCCCTCACAGCTTTACTTCTGCCAGTACCTCGTCTCCTACCTTCCAAACTTTACAGAAGCTCTCCTGCGAATCTCATTCTGGAAACATCCCCCAGGCTGTGGCTAAGCCATGTCGTCGCAATATCCTTTCTTTCAGGAGTGCTAGTTCTGCAAGGTTCGCAGTAGAGCTTCTGTAAAGTTTGGAAGGTAGGAGACGAGGTACTGACAGAAGTAAAGCTGTGAGGATGGGGTGTGAGTCGTGCTTGGGTAGCTCAGTTGGTGGAAACAGTCTTTTCTTTCGAATGTTTTCTCCTAACGCCACCATACGTCACGCTTCCCGCTCCTTTTCCCATACTGACCAAGTTCCGCACGTACAGCAGACTATCTCGTTAGGAGCTTGTTGCCGTAACTCAAAGTTTCGTCGACAGTGCATACTTGTACGAATCACAAACTTGACTACAGCCGGTATTGCCCTGAAAGTTCCAACAAGTATTGAAAGCACATTTCACTGCGCTCGTCTCATTATGGTGGTAGTAAATCGAAATCGATGTGCCCATACGGTCACTTCAAAACTGACTACCGCATTACAACTGCTTCCTTATAACCAGTGACGAATAGGTAGCGCTTTGGCACTGCTGTAGCTCTGCATCTTGTGCCAATATGCACTTGGTAGGTTCAAGGTATTTTCAATTGTCAAGGCGTGTTTCGGAGCTTTATCGGCAACTCCCCTGGAGATGGACGATGCTTGTTCAGTGTTCGTTGTAATTATCTTTGCGACTTAATGAACAAAACAGCTGCATACAACTTGACTCGTGCTACCTCTTCTGTGGGCCACCCAGTAACCACATGTACTGGCGTTTCTTATTTTCTTTTGTTTCTTTTTATTTTTAATATGACGTTATACACTGATGTGACAAAAGTCATAGGATATCGATATGCACATATACAGATGGCGGTAGTATCCCACACTCAAGGTATAAAAGCGCAATGCATTGATGGTTAGGTTAGGTTAGTGTTGTTTAACGTCCCGTCGACAACGAGGTCATTAGAGACGGAGCGCTAGCTCGGGTTAGGGAAGGATGGGAAAGGAAATCGGCCGTGCCCTTTGAAAGGAACCATCCCGGCATTTGCCTGAAACGATTTAGGGAAATCACGGAAAACCTAAATCGGGATGGCTGGAGACGGGATTGAACCGCCGTCCTCCCGAATGCGAGTCCAGTGTGCTAACCACTGCGCCACCTCGCTCGGTGCAATGCATTGATGGAGCTGTCATTTGCACTCAGCTCATTCATGTATAAAGGTTTTCGACTTGATTATGGCCGCACAACGGGAATTAATAGACTCTAAACGCAGAATAGTAGTTGGAGCCAGACGCATGGAACACTCCATTTCGGAAATTGGTTGAGAATTCAGTATGCCGAGATCCAGTGTCAAGAATGTGCCGAGAATACCAAATTTCAGGCATTACCTCTCACCACGGAAAACGCAGTGGCCGACAGCCGACCGAAAGCAGAAGCGTTTGCATAGAGTTGTCAGTGCTAATAGACAAGCCACTTGGCGTGAAATAACCGTAAAAATCAATGTGGGTCGTACGACGAACGTATCCGTTATGACAGCGTGGCGAAACGTGGTGTTCATGGGCTACGGCAGCAGAGGACTAACGCGACCGCTTTTGCTAACACGACGACATTGTTTACAGCGCCTCTCCTGGACTCTAGACGACAAGAACACTGTGGCCTGGTGAGATGAGTCCCAATTTCAGTTGGTAAGCGCTGATAGTAGGGTTTGAGTGTGGTGCAGACCCCACAAAGCCATGGACCCAAGTTGTCAACAAGGCACTGTGCAAGCTGGTGGCGGCTCCATAATGGTGTGGGCTGCGCTTACATGGAGTGGAGTGTGTCCCCTGGTCAAACTGAACCAATCATTGACTGAGACTGGTTATGTTCGACTACTTGGAGACCATCCGCAGCCGTTCATGGTCTTCATCTTCACAAACAATGCTGTCATGTGACCGGGCCACAACTTTTTGCGACTGGTCTGGACCATCCGAGCGAATTTGGCCACCCAAATTGCCCTATATGAATCCCATCGAATATTTATGAGATATAATCGAGACGTCAGTTCGTGTCGAAGTCCTGCAACGGTAACGCTTTCGCATTTATGGACTGCTAAAGAGGCATCCTGGTTCAATATTTCTGCAGGGCACTCCCCACGTCGAGTTGCTGCACTATACCGGGAAAAAAGAGGTCCGACACGATATTAAGAGGTATCCCATGACATTTGTCACCTCTGTGCATGTTTGATGATGGTGTTTGGTTTGTGGGGCGCTCAACTGCGCGGTTATCAGCGCCCGTACAAATTACCAACCTTTGCTCAGCCCAATCTCGCCACTTTCAGGAATGATGATGAAATGATGAGGACAGCACAAACACCCAGTCATCTCGTGGCAGGTGAAAATCCCTGACCCCGTCGGGAATCGAACCAAGGACCCCGTGCTCGGGAAACGAGAACGCGACCGAGAGACCACGAGCTGCGGACTCAGTGCATGTTTCTTATCTCTCTTTGCGTAAGCGTTAATTAACATTATACACAAAGAATTCTTAGCTCGTGTTATTCCCTTCGGTCAAATTACGATCTCTAATGCAGTAATAAAGATTCTATAGAATTGTCTGTGATCTGTAGAGTGAGAACAAATACGAATATATTTTTGACTTACAACTGCAGGTAAGCAATTCCATCATCACTTAATTCCGAAAGTATCTGATTAGCATCAACGAATTTACCGACCTTCCCGAGTTTACGATATGCTTTCCTAATACTCATTGTGTGCAGAAAATGGCGTGGACAGTGCTGATAACGACAAGGAAAACGGCACATAATTTCGATCTCGTAGAAACGCTGCGTTACAGATGTGAAACGCGGATGGTGTTTTTGTAGAGCCCCATTTTCACGGACGATGTGTCCGGCGTCCCAATTGCGCAGACGCGTGTGGAACAGCAGCTCTCTCATAATTATGGACGTCGCCGCGGCACACATCTTGCCCAACCTTGCGTGTCCTTCGTTTACAGCTTTTTTCCCCGCCAAGACTCAGAATTAAGGACTTTAAAAATCTACTAAAGTAGAATCTATCTATGAAGGCGTGCTACTCCAAAGCGGCATTTAAGCAAGGGTTGTAATTACGTCTACTTCCTAACTTGCTGTTCAGAAAATGCAGGACATACATTCGGCCTCTTGTATTTAGCTTGACGTTATCCCAGATTACCTTTATCATTTCGAATGTATCTCGTTCCACAGCAGTTCATTGTGGTACTGTAAACTTTCAGCAGTTTATCTATAAATGAAATAATGTCATCTGACAAACATAATGGACGAATCCAGGAATAGCAAGAAAGAGTAAGATGTTTTACTTACTTCTGCAGATCGAAATTTTTCAGCCCAAAATTCGACTATATCCGATGCTTCCTTGTTTTCCTTCGCTAATTTATGGAGGGTACATTTATAGGGACAGTTAGGTCACTATCACACATTTTGTCATATAATGCCCTACTTTATCATGTTTCCCTTCACAGGTGTTCACCTGGTCTGATGCGTTTGCAAAAAAATGGTTCAAATGGCTCTGAGCACTATTGGACTTAACATCTGGGGTCATCAGTCCCCTAGAACTTAGAACTAATTAAACCTGACTAACCTAAGGACATCACACACATCAATGCCCGAGGCAGGATTCGAACCTGCGACCGTGGCGGTCGCGCGGTTACAGACTGAAGTGCCTAGAACCGCTCGGCCACCGCGAGCGGCGATGCGTTTGCAGACTCCTTCAAATCTCCCACCTCATGTTCTCACCGCTGGGCATCTCCTGTCGTGTGGGTATGGTTTGAAGTTTCGGTAAGTTTTTTGTTCAAGAATATCTTCTGAAATTTGTCTTATAAGTCCACACGAAGCTCCAAATAAGGAGTGGCCTTCATCCAAGATATGCTTAAGCTTGTCAGTGTGCTTGTGACCGGATCTTCGGGAGTTGGGGATATGTGAATCCGTTCGTTTTGTATAATTAATGGTGCGACGTGAGTTTCATGCAACGGGTTATTAGTCGGCATGTTTCATTTAAGCTTAAGTTGATCTTCTTGGCATATAGAGATCTGGATCAAATCAGGCAAGCATATTCCTGCGAGGATCAACAAAGTGCCTGGACTGTGGCTCTCAACACCTTCAGTCCTGTCCCTCATATGCTATTAGCTTTCACTTCATTATTGCCGGCCGAAGTGGCCGTGCGGTTAAAGGCGCTGCAGTCTGGAACCGCTAGACCGCTACGGTCGCAGGTTCGAATCCTGCCTCGGGCATGGATGTTTGTGATGTCCTTAGGTTAGTTAGGTTTAACTAGTTCTAAGTTCTAGGGGACTAATGACCTCAGCAGTTGAGTCCCATAGTGCTCAGAGCCATTTGAACCATTTTTTTTCATTATTTTTTGCTGCGGCTTTAGACGGGTCTTCTCGCAGTGATGTTCGTACGTCTGTAACCGATCCAGTACGACACCCAGGTCGTCGGTTTGTCAGTGTATCCGAGGGTTATATTATTCAAGTTTACATTCAGCTTCCGATTTGCATGAATAAAATGATTTAAAAATATATTATTAATGCAGTTGCTAGTAGCTTTAAAAAGACTTATTTTTCCGCATAACATCGGTATTCTCAAAATTTTATCCACTGATAAAATAGCCCAGTCGTAATTACATCTCCCATTCTATTTCGATCTTCGCTTCATTTGTTTGTTTTCCTTTTGTGATTCCCAGTAGACAACTCACCTGTTTGCTAAGAAGCCGTTAGTTTTGAATGACTATAGAATCAAAAGGTAATTTCTCATTGCCAAGCCGAAACTAGTAATACACATTGATTGTCAACCTTCGGTTTCGTCATATTAGACATCTGGTTTTGAATATTCAAATTTACCAGAACTACTACAGAGCATCTAGCCTGTTGCCGCCTCGAAGACACTGCTCTGTAAAAGTTAAGGACGAGATAGATAAAGTTACGCAACATATTAACTTCTCAGTGGAAATAAATGAAAGTGCGGGAGCACATTGTCATTGATTTACCAGCTGTACACAGAAAATTCGACGTCACATGGCCTCGCAACACGAGGCAGTTGAGGGAACGGGAGAAGAAAGTGTGTGTAGATCAGCGAGCGCGTTGCATTTGTTCAAATGGCTCTGAGCACTATGGGACTTAACATCTGAGGTCATCAGTCCCCTAGAACTTAGAACTAATTAAACCTAACTAACCTAAGGACATCACACACATCCATGCCCGAGGCAGGATTCGAACCTGCGACCGTAGCGGTCGCGCGGTTCCAGACTGAAGCGCCTCGAACCGCTCGGCCACAAAGCCGGCCGCGTAGCATTGTGGTGGTATTCCGCACTACGACATGGCCCGGAGACATGATCTTGATAACTTCATACGGGGAAGGATCATCGGGGAACCGTAAAAAGGATGGTGGCCGTGCGGTTCTGGACGCTGCAGTCTGGAACCGCGAGACCGCTACGGTCGCAGGTTCGAATCCTGCCTCGGGCATGGATGTGTGTGATGTCCTTAGGTTAGTTAGGTTTAAGTAGTTCTAAGTTCTAGGGGACTGATGACCTCAGCAGTTAAGTCCCATAGTGCTCAGAGCCATTTGAACCATTTTTAAAAAGGATGAAGCGCCCTGGAGCCTGGTACTGTTTCACAAGCATGGGGAGTGGTCCGAGCCTCAGTCACTGCTGCCCGAAGGTGAGGAGGTGGTCGACCACGGCCAACTACAGCAGCAGATGACCGCTACGTCGTGCAACAGGAAAGTCTCGCGTCAAACAGCGGGTGCAACTGCTACCACATTGAAGAGGACGCAAGGAACGCAATGGCTCGCTCCGTAGTGACACGGTGACTGCGTGGGGTGGGCTGCTTTTCCCGTCATTAGTACCTTGTGTTCCACTGACAACCGCACATCGGCGGCACCGCCTGCAATGGTGCCAAGGGCATAGGGACCACACCAACGTTGAGTGGGGTCGCAGGGTCTTCTGGGATGAGAGCAGATTCAGTGATTTTGGACGTACTCTGATATGGCGAGAGGTGGGAACAGGTAATACAGCCAGGAACATTGTGAACATGATCGTTTTGAAGATATTCCGGTGTGGAGAAGTATAATGTTGCACGGGCGTACTGATCGCCAAATTCTTGAATACGGTACTCACTGCTCAACGTTACTGTCACACTCTACTCATTGGATGGTTCAAATGGCTCTGAGCACTATGGGACTTAACAGCTGTGGTCATCAGTCCCCTAGAACTTAGAACTACTTAAACCTAACTAACCTAAGGGCATCACACACATCCATGCCCGAGGCAGGATTCGAACCTGCGACCGTAGCAGTCGCACGGTTCCGGACTGCGCGCCTAGAACCGCGAGATACTCATTGGACATGACTTCATTGTTATGGATGATAATTGGCGACACCATCGAACAGAGCAGGTGGAGCAGCTCTTGAAAGGAGAAGATATTCAGCGAGTAGACTGGTCTGTCTGTCCCCCATCTTAAATCCCATCGAGCACGTATGGGTTGCGGCAGGAAGACTTATTACAGCGCATCTACAGACACCAACTACGTTTTGTTTTAGTGCGCAAAAAGAACTAAGGTCATACGCGTCCATGTGAGAACCTGAGAACACTAAAACGAAAAAGGAATTAAAAGCGAGTACACGTTAGGCTCAATCGATGGAAGGAAAGAGGAGAAGAACAACGACTTTCTCTTTGAGAAAAGTCCACAAAATACGCCGTAAAGACAACGGAGGTCCCGAACTAAAGATTGAATGTCCTTCGCCATATTGCTACGACGGATAGAAAGTAAAACGCTGTCGACATCCCGCGCGTCTTTCGCTAAAACGGCCGGTAACTCAGACGACAAACATACATTAGAACGTAAATGATTACAAAAAGGGTAACCGACCGTCAATGGCTGGTGACAATGGGTACAAAGTAGTGGCGGATAACCACTTAACAAATGGAGATGGCTAAAACGACAGTGTCCAATACGCCATCTGGCTAAAGTGATCTCGCGGCGAGAGGGCCGAGAGAGGTTCGGCCAAGCAGCTGGGAGAGGTTTAATTCCGCGAAGTTTATTCCCATGTAGGGAAGACTAGTGGTGAAACCAAAGCGATACCACCTGCTGACAGACGGCAACACGGAGATTACCAGATAGAATGGAAAAACTAGTGGGCCGAGGTATGAGTCCGTAGCCTTGGCACCAGCGTCAGCAGCCTCGTTCCCTATCAGATCGACGTGACCAGCGACCCACATAATCATCACAGTAGGTCCCTCAGGGCTGAGTAAGTGAAATCTTTCTTGGACCCGTTGCACTAAGAGGTGGACCGTGTACATAACACGGAGGCTCTGAAGAGCACTGAGAGAATCCGAGCAGATGGCACTACTGAAAAGCCTGACGTACTGCGTGGCCTGATACAGGGAGAAGAGCTCTGCTGTAAATACTGAGCGGTGGTCCGGAAGCCGACACCGAAAGTGGTCGGTGCCAATGACGAAGGCACATCCGACACCACGGTCAGTCGGAGAGCCATCAGTGGACACAAAGGTACTATCGCTAAGTTGCGTGCGCAGGTCGAGAAACTTACAGCGATAGATTGAATCTGGTGTGGTTCCTTAGGAAGCGAATGAAGTCCAAGGTAAACACGGGCCGCCGAACGAAGCCTAGATGGTGAAGAGTTCACAGACATCGCGAAAGTGGCAGGTAGCGTGAAGTTAAGCTGTCAGAGCAATAGTCGAAAGCAAACTCCAGGAGGTAACAGAGAAGCGGGACACGCCCCATACTGGCGGTCAAAGGAGTCATCGAAGAAGGAAGCGGCGTAGGATGGGTGGCCGAGCATGGCAGACAAACGGCGTGAGTACGCGCTGAGGAGAACTTCACGTCGGTATGACGGCGACAGTTCGGCATCTTCTGCTTAGACTCTCAACCGGGCTAGTATAAAAGGCGCCAGTGGCCAAACGGATTCCATGATGGTGGATTTTCTTTAGACGGTGTAAGACGGACGGAAGTGCAGATGCATAAACGAAACACCCACTGTCTAGTTTCTAACGGACAAGGGTTCGGTACAAACGGAGGAGGGTGATTCGATCGCGCTCCCCGGGAAGTAGCGCTGCGGATACGGAGGACGCTGAAGGACTGGGTACAACGGGCGGCCAACTAAACGTGGGAGGACCAAGGAAGTTTCCTATCGAGCATGAGCCCCAGGAATTTCGTAGTTTCAGCGAACGGAAGAGCAACAGGCGCAAGACGTAAAGACGATGAAAGAAACCGAATGCACCGCCAGAAACTCATAGAAACGGTTTTGCCAGCGGACAGGCAAAAGCCAGTGCCGATGCTCCACGAGTACAGACGGCCGAGACATCGCTGAAGACGCCGCTCAAGGTGACAAGTCCGTAGAGAACCGCAATAGATCGCAAAATCGTCAACGAAAAGGGAGCCGGAGATCCCGGGCGAACTTTATTCCCTTGGCGCCGGCCCCTTGTCACCTTTCCGTCCATGACAAGCTTCGAACACATTGGCTTTAGCGCGCTTTAATTTTCCGGAAGTCCTCTATTTGCCGTATCGTTCCACAAACTCGAATTTTCATTTCAAGTAACTTCTCTGCAAGTTCTACATTGTTATAATAATTATCCATGCAGAGGTGATGCTATTTTCCATTAGAAGGTGTCAATAGTTCCACCACTGTTTTTGCTAAAGGCTGTCCAGCGCCGGAATATATCTTGAATGAGAAAATGTATCCCGTAATCGAATCACACAGCATCCGAATGAGTATCAAGCCTTGCTTTCTTTACAAATCCCGTAAGGATAGCAAGCCCAAACCATTTTCTAAGTTCGGGTCCCGTAACGTCGACACATTTGGCATTTTATAAATCCAGTTTCCTTCTATTGCAATTCTGACTGTAGTACTTGTTGGTTTCGTTGCTAATATATTCAAATAGATAGTTCCCAATATATAATTCTACGATATCCTCGACGCTCTGTGTATCTTTGGGAAATATGTTCGGACCCGGGGATCCTTCAGATTCATTATTGGTCCTCGGTAAATCAAAGTCTGACCACTGTGAACTGCCTTCTTCGTCTGAGTTCTTCATCGACGTATTTCACTATCTTCCTAGGACTCTGTTTCACTTTCATTTTTGTGATATCGAATGTCTTCTTCCCAGTCGGCCAAGTCATCCGGAACGTCAGACAAGACGTCCCCGCATTCATCGTAAATAATCCAATTGTCTGTTTCGTCCGCCATGATGAAAGGGCACAAGTACTTATAAAAACTAAAAACTTGTTGACGTGTGTAACTTATTGTTACCTAAACAAAACACCAACAGAATGCAAAAGATACTAAAGTGCTATCGCCGGCCACTGAGCGATACTATGCAGAAAACACCACTGTGATGTCGCCGGCCGTTGACCGCTATATCGCGGACGACACCACTGTGGTGTCACCGGACGGCATAGTGTTAACTGCTATGAGCAAAGAGGACGATGCTCAGGGCTGCCGTTCTTGGTGATCACACACCCTACTAAGGACCATTTCTCGACGTTTTTAATGTCCAGGTCAATGTCATTTCCTTTCGTCTCACTGAACTTTTTTTCTGTTACATTCTGTAGCATATTGTAGCACGTCTTTCTATGTATGGCCAAAGTTTCATCGAGCTATCTTACTTGGCAGTGACACAGCAAGCGAAAGTTACTTGCGTCCTTAATTTTTACACACCAGTGTACAAAAGCACGCAAATTTGTACGATTTTATATCTCATTAGGGTATGTACGAAACCAGGGGTCTCCAATCTTTTTAGTCCGCGGGCCACACTGACTCCTTCACGAAGTCTTAAGGGCCAAGATCTACCTAGTGGGATTAAAGCACCCTAGCACTCCATGATCACCATAATGTAAGGCTAAAGAAAAGATGAAATCGCATAAGTCTAAGGTTGTGGGAATAGCTAGCACTGAAACGAACTACGATTTTTATTTAATTACATAATTTTGATTGGTGGAGGTACCTGACCGAAATTCTGGCGTATTTTATTCTGGCGAATTTCACCGACAAAAAAGTATGTCACTGCACATTCTTCACGAAAGCGTCCTGCAAAGTCAACGAAATTTCAAAATCATTTTTAGCAACACTATTACTGCAAGACGTATTTTATAACGTAATCAAAAGAAAGTGAAACCTCGCTTAAGAAGCATCTCCATAATGATTGATTACTAAGACTAGTCGCCGAAGTGGCGTCCTTTTGAAAGACTTGCGCCAGACTCGTGAGTAGAATATAATGCAAAGAATTTTTTTTTTACTTTAAATGTTTTCGCCAAACTAGTCTGTTAACAGTTCTTTTCTATTTTTCACTATCGCACGGAGAATGGTCTGTCTGTTCATCGTGGATAGCCACAAGTTTAACCATGACCTTCCGCTTTGTAAAGATAGAGCTCCGACAATGTCGCGGTGTATTCGTCGCGATAGGCCTCGAAACTCAATTGTTGCCAGTATAGGTACCGCCTCAAATATTTGGCGGGCCGGATACCGGGGATGTCCGGCCAGCTAACGCGGGCCGGTTTGCCGGCAATCGCGGACCGGTTTCGGCCCGCGGGCCGTAGTTCGGAGACCCCCTTAGTTTTGTCTGGTATCTCTACCAGTACTTTTACGAGGAAGTGACAGTTTGCACTGTGAGTGCTGGACGTAATCTAAGCACGAGCCGTGGTCGCAAGGCCGTTGTCACTTGCGCTGTTCCCACAGCGGGGAAAGCGACTTCCTGTGTTCTTCCTCGCGAAAAGGGGACCTTCCTTCCGGCGGCAGCTGGCGCCGACTGCCACTTTCTAAGGTCTCGCGCCTGGTCGACTGGCCGCCCTTCTTCACAATCGATAACAGGGTCACCGGCTGAACGGCGCGGCGTGACTAATATCTGGAGCGAGCGCGGCGCCCGTCCAACCTGTGTCGAGCCTGCCCGTGGCCGTGGCGGTATCGATCACGGTCGCTGACAGCAGCTGTAACCACACTCTGAGTGTGTCTTTCACCAACAGTCAACACCGTCGCTTTCAGATAACAAGCTGGTGCTCCGTTGAAATATTGCGAAATTTCAGCGAGACCATGAATCAGCGCCCAGAGAGTCACACAACAAGAGTAAACAATATGAACTATGCGATTTTTTCAATAGAGGAGGAAATGTGAACCATCGGCTACTTTCGTGTACCAGTTGTAAGACACAACAAAAATTCTTTATCCGAGCATTTGTTAACGCAGAAGTTTCGGTTCCAACATCGGAGTTGCTAGCAACTCGAAAGAATGAACTAGTATTAAATGTGACGTTCAACCACTTAAATGTGTGTGTTTTAACTATGTCAATCGACAGTGCATAAAATCTGTAGATTTCGTATAACGCTACGTTTTTCTATTATTTACTGCAGAATTACTTTAGTAGTAGTTTCTAGTGCTGTCATATTTTCATTATTTACTCATACCCTCGTTTTATTTTAAGTAGCAATTAACAAAGTGCCTACCAGAATAGCCATTAAGAACGATACTATATGAATGTGACGGTTGACTACATGACGATGGCCAAATGCCAATAAGCGCAAAAAAAAAGGAAAAAAGGCAAACTGTAAATTTAGAAGCCATGCTATTTATTTTCAATGCGTAGTACTTGCGTTAAATTTAAGCAGCAGTCCATTTCTGAGGCCCAACAAGTATTCGTATTGACAGCATTTCGGTACTTGTGGAAATACGAAGGTAATCCAGGAACTAACAATAGTTTGGTTTTAACAAATTAATAAAAAAATTACCATGAAAAACCATGTCACACAATTGAAGTTGACTTTATTTCTCTACATAGCCACCTTCGTTATGCAAACATTTGTCTTATCTGTGCAGTAGCCAGTCTGTCAAGTTCTCGCTATTCTTCATTTAGTTATTTCCAAAATGTTTTCCGCCCGTGAACTCTTTGAGCTTAGTGAATAGGTGTCTTGTACGATTTCGTTCCTCATTTGATTCATCAAATCGTATGAATGAGTGACGGTCGTCCGGGTTAATCATCATCATGCAGATTTACTCGTCCATTGTTTAACATTTCACTCCACTTTCTCAAGTTTCTTTCCTTCGTTACTGTAGCCCCGTACACTTACATCTATTGCTTGCCGGTAAATTTCTGAAGATTATAGAACCAAGCAATCAGAACCAGAATACTTCGCATGACCGCACAGTCCGCGGGATTTGCTATCACTTTACTTTAAACAGTGAGAGAATGAATAACAGCAACAACAACAACAACGTGTGTCGACCGAAGCATAATGCTGAGGAAAGCTTGCGATCTTGGTCGAAAGCCTGACATCAGTCTCCACTGCGGGAATGCGCAATACGTCAGGCCTTTTCTGGATTAGCCTTGTACTCTGTGCTAAAACGAAATAAATGTATTAGAGGGCATAAAAAACGTCCCATTTAAGTTCTGTGCAACCAACGCCAACGCTCAGGGAAGACTGTAAATTCTAGATGGTCTAACGTTTATTCACAAAAAAGGCACCGCGAAGTAGAAAAAAAACCACTGTCATTAATGTTTCTTGCACGTTCGTGAGACTTAATAATGACGAGGATCGACAAGCTGGAGCTAACAGACGATGCGACGTGATCCCTCCCCGCTATCAGGAAAATACTGATCAAATGGAGTCTTTCTAACACGGGCAACCAGTCCACCTACTGAAAACCTGATTAATTCGCCACTCCGTGGCATTTTCCGCAGATAAACAAAAGATAAAGACAACATTGACATGGAGCTGCATTCTGTAGCTGGCAACACCTTTTTTTTGCTACTGTAGATAAACACTTACTGGACGAGGTAAAATGCACACGTTTTACAGATTCCACCTAATACGTGCTACAACGTATGTTCAGCATACTTTGCATTTGGAGCCACGCATTATTGTAAGGGCAATGTGAAACTATTAATGTGCGGAAATGTGGTTTAGTCATTTAATTTAGTTGTCTTTAATTACAGTGTCCGAAGAACACAAAGCCAAAATTGTTTATTTTTAAGAGAGAAAGGTTTCATTGGTACTGTAAAGAAGGAACAAAAAACAATAAACCAACGAATAAAAAAATTGACGATACGACGAAATAGTTCTAACTCGCAGGAATTGTCTAAGATTTAGGTTTTCTTCATCATACAATAAAAACGTTATGTGGAAAATCTTCAGTTGTAGGAATACGCGGATATTTTTCATTCAGAATACACTATTCTTGTTATCTGTCACTCCTTAACAATAGTTATCGTGCTAATCACGACGCTTTTTAAAGTTTTTTTCTCGTTATGCATTGCGTCAGGCTTAAGCTTTTATATTCTCAAGTCTGCACCAGCCACACTTGGTTGTTTCCGTTGAGAGACCGTGCTAGCGCCTATCTGATTGTCCTCATTCATAAAACCTTTCCCCTGAGGTTTCTTCGAGCAGGGGCAACCACGTAGTAAATGTTCGACCTTCAGCGTAAGACTTAAAGGGCATCGGCATTTCACAACTTTACTACTTAAACGAATCTCCCAGCAGCTCTTCACAGAGGTCAAGTGTGGGCTTGTTACTGTCGTGTGGCAGCGGAACTTGGTAGATATTCTAATGCGCCACTGCGGAACCGATTTACACTGGAAAAAATTAGTTACAATTCTGGTCACGATGTGCAAATCTGGCGCTGCACAGCATCTCGTCGACGTCTCTGGTGCTTGCATTTAACAAATTGTGTGTCAGCTAATAATAACAACATCAACATTATACCTTTCACTCATTTGTTTGACCTGTTCTGCCTATGTCCCGTTTCTATCCCATTACATATGGAAACTTTTCTAAACGTTTTTCTTGCATTCACAGCGCCATATTTGCACCTGGTGAAAAAAACCGGAACTATTTCTTTGCCAGCGTAAATCGGTTCCGCATTAACGCATTAGAGTATCTACAGAGTTGCGGTTCCATATGATAATTACAGCCGACGCTGGCCCTGTATGAGTAGTTGCATTTTAATTCCAACAAACGAGACTTCAAGGTTTCGAATTTCTAAGAACAATCCGCCTGTATGAATGCTGATGACGACGTTTTACGGACTTCGGTTTCCGATTGCTGGTTGTATCACCGCACCTCATTTTACTCCTGTCCTCATCGTCAGGTCCTCTACAGATATTTAAATTTCATTTTTGTTGTAACGTGATTGTGTAATTCTTCCAGTATTCCTTCTACCTTTTGAACTTATATTGGAGGTTTTTAATCTTTTATAATACGGCCAACGAATTCGGGCTCCATATAAAAAATCTGTTTAGCCCTAGGGTAACGTCTAGTACCTTTACTCACTGCAATACATCATATATGACGTTTTCAGAATCCCTGGGAATGTTTCATTGCGAGGATAATGTTTTCATCGATCCGCTGGACGTCACAGTGTGTGACAAGAGTTTTAACACAATGTGGACGGATCCCGAGATTACTCGTGTTTCGAGCGCCATACGTTATGGACGGATCTCGACACTACTCGTGCTTCCCACATATCGTCTGAAGATACCATCTGCTGTTATATTTTTTAACAACTTTGTCTGTGTAGGTGTTTTCACCAGTTGTCTATGCATTAGAATTGATTTTCCATTATTTTGGATTTTGATTGTATTTTGATATTTCAAATAGTTACTATTTTCGTCGTGACGTTTCTCCTGCTTTCAGAGGTGGCCCTATTCAGAAAACGGAAGGTAATCAACAAATCTGAAATGCTTTCGGCGGTTTTGACAATGATTATTGAGATGTTCCTAGCGGGAATGAAGGTCCAGATGACTGAATAGTTGTTTTCATGGTTCTGAAAAAGATTCCAGTGACAGTTGCATCATTAGACCTGTAAAGAAGCATAGGAGAGCGTTTTTTTTCTTTTTTTCATGTGATTCCGTCAATAAAGATGAAGGTGATTCTGTTCTTGTAATTGATACGTTTTTTCACAATGTTAACTCTTTCGAGGTGGCGCCCGAGTCTTACTCGGTCACTGGCTATGCACGAGCGAGACTAGGGCGCCGTCTCGGAAGTGTAAAGTTTTTCTCTCTGAAGCAGACGATTTACAACGTTCCAAAATCGCCTTAACTACTGCAAGTGCTTGACACTCGCGTCTGCGGTCCTAGATGGGCGAGTGGGGATACCAAGAGCAGCCGGGGCCGGTCGTGGTATGAATGAGCAGTGCCCCTACTCCATTGGGGGGGGAGGGGGGTCCGTGTCAGCTCTGAGAGCCCTCCAGGACACCGACTCAACGGCAGCGGGCCAGTGCGGCGCCTATGTGTGACTTAAAACAAACTGTCTCACTGTAGCGTAGCGGACGTTAGCAGACACCAATCACATACACAGAAGTAGCTACAAAACGGAGAAAATAACAACAGAAATCTGGCTTTCTGGAACCCAATGTCAGTGTTGACTTTCTACAGTTCTTTATTTATTGCTATTTAGTGTACACTCTCAGATAAGTTGAGCCGTGTATCGACTCGTGCTACACCTTGTGTTTAGATTGCATTGGTTTTCCTTTTCTTCCCCTGACATATTTGTTTGATATGTTGTCTGTCATTAAGTGGCTGCTTGGTTGTCTTTTCCCTCTGCTATCGACATCTGCGTTTTTGCTTCCGGGAAACTGCTACGGAGGAAGTGAGATCTTTGACCGGTTGCAACCTCTTGGTGTGATGGCATGGAAGTAGGGGAGGGCAGTGTGGCTCTCCAGCGCGAAGCAGGCTTGGTCGGTTGTACCGAGTTGCCACGTGATGTATATTGGTTGTGTGTAACGAGCGGGTCGAGTTGACAGAAGAGCTCCCCGCATGTTGGTTGTATACAGAATCGCCCCACGAGTAGTTGCCGTTCATTTCGCTTTAACAAGCTTCTTTAAATCCTCCGTTTCAACATTGGAGTTTAAAAGGAGACACCTAACATGAAGGAGCGGTCACTACCCGTCAACGTTGCAGAGAAGATGTGAACTCCGGTGACAGAGCGTGTTGTCGCGTGACCGTGGCGTGTTGGGTACACTGGCGACGCGTGCGCGGTCGTATGTGTGGATCCTTGCCATCGGAGGTCGTGTACTGCCTGTTCGAGCATAATTACAAGTTAAGTTCGTGGAAGGTTTAATCATTAAGTAATAATTTTGTGTAACCAGCGTCTCTTCTGCCTTGTGGCCTCCGGCGACCAGGTTTCCTGTCCCCGGCACCGATGTAATTGAAGACCGTGATCTTTCCTCCTCCTCTCGTTACTGTCCGATGGGAGGTGTAGTTTTCGCAGTCTAATTGTTTCGCTATTCTGTCGTGTGTAATGAGTAAATTCATGCTTCATGTTGGTTGATCATGTGGCCGCTCATTCAGGACTGTGTGGTGTAATGTTTCCTTGTACGAGGTTAGCTCTAATTCTGTCAGCAAGTTTTCGCTGGCTAAAAGTCGGTGCGCCGGCCGCGGTGGTCTAGCGGTTCTAGGCGCGCAGTCCGGAACCGCGCGGCTGCTACGGTCGCAGGTTCGAATCCTGCCTCGGGCATGGGTGTGTGTGATGTCCTTAGGTTAGTTAGGTTTAAGTAGTTCTAAGTTCTAGGGGACTGCTGACCACAGATGTTAAGTCCCATAGTGCTCAGAGCCATTTGAACCATTTTTTTAAAAGTCGGTGCAGTGACCAGCCTGAGAGTGGCAATTGTGTTTACGGGCGTATTTAAATTGGTCAGTATTCTGTCTAGCCTGAGCATCCCTGAGTACTGATTTGTGGCCGCTTTACACGTGTCTGCCATATCTCTTATGTTCTAATGATATTCCAGGACACTTTTGTTTAAAAACTTTTTTAAATTCCTCCAAGTTTGTAAATTCCTTTTATTGCCATTAATCGTGTGTTTGCTAAGACCTGTTTCATTTTTTTAATGGCGGTGTTGGTAGCTTCACTACCTCACCGTACTTTATTAACAAAGTTCTGTATTTACTTTAATAGCCTGTTTACTAATGTTCTTTAATTTTTTTAAATTGTTGTATTGCTATAAATTACTTTGATTGCCGTTAGCGGCGTGTTTAAAAGGCTGTTTATTGCCGTACTGCTAGTTTCTGTAATAAACGAATGAAACATTTGTGAAAATCTCAACTCGACAGTAAACCACTAGAAATTTGGCCCCGTTTCCCAACTTGTGGTGTGGCTTGTAGTAACCGTAACCACTGTGTGTGTCATAAGTGATCTCTCTTTTCAAGAAACGGAAACGTAATGACTAAAAATTATCTTGGGATCAGTCTTCTAAACATTGGCTAGAAACTA
The DNA here is from genome assembly GCF_021461385.2 of Schistocerca piceifrons. NCBI lineage: Eukaryota > Metazoa > Arthropoda > Insecta > Orthoptera > Acrididae > Schistocerca > Schistocerca piceifrons. The sequence continues at coordinate 1,017,856,434 of NC_060138.1, read as the reverse complement.
TACTCAATGATAATCAAAAATCCAATGAAGAATATCACAGAAGCTATTATTTTTGAAGAAAAATGTTGATTTAGACCAGGTCGTTCATGCACAGACAATGCTTTTGTAATTATAAACTTTATAGAAAAACACAGAATTTAATGTAGAAACCCATACGGCCTTTATCGACCTTGAGAAGTCTTTTGAGCCGCGAGGGATTAGCCGAGCGGTCTAGGGCGCTGCAGTCACGGGCTGTGCGGCTGCTCCCGGCGGAGGTTCGAGTCCTCCCTCGGGCATGCGTGTGTGTGTTTGTCCCTAGGATAATTTAGGTTAAGTAGTGTGTAAGCTTAGGGACTGATGACCTTAGCAGTTAAGTCCCATAAGATTTCACACACATTTGAACATTTGAGAAATCTTTTGACCTTGTAAGCCGTGTTAGCCTATGGAAGATAATGTGTGAATGTGGATATCCTTACTATTTAATGGAGACAGTGAAAAGCCTTGACAAAAATATGCGCAATGTAATAAATGCAGGTAGGAATCGATTAAAAGTAATTATTAACCAATGCGTTACACAAGGGTGTGGATTGTCAACTACCCTTTTTATTGTAAAGTGAACAAAGGATTTTCTCTGCCTCGTGATGACTGGGTGTTGTGTGATGTCCTTAGGTTAGTTAGGTTTAAGTAGTTCTGAGTTCTAGGGGACTGATGACCATAGATGTTAACACCAATAGTGCTCAGAGCCATTTGAACCATTTTTTGAACTAAGCAAGTAAGATAATGAATGAGGAACACCTGAATGTACTTTTGTCTGCAGATCATACCGTTATTATTGAAAAGGATGAAGATGAGCTCCAAAAATCAGAATACCAGCTGAACGAAATACGCAAGAAATACAACTTCAAAACTTCATGAGGAAGACAAAGGGCTACACAAGCCATTATTAGAAATTAAGATATTAGAACAGAATTAAATATTTTCAACATGAATCAAAAAACAGAAAACTATCGTGAAGACTGGCTGCAACGCCGTAAGAGAATGGCAGGTCACAGAATTCCCCAGAGGATCCTGAACTACAATCTGAATGCGAAGAGAGATACTAGAAGACCTGGGAACGGATGGGTAGGATGTTGTTTGTGAGTTCGGAACAGGGAACAGCCTAATCCTTGAAAGGACGAAGAAGAAGAAGAAGAAGAAGATGGTATGTAGCCTCTGGATTTTTTGGTTACTTGCTCTCGCCTTCAACTGTACAGAGTGCAACGGAAGTATGCAAACAGACTTTGAGAGGTTGTCTTGAGGAATAAGTTCAGTAAGAAATCTATGTCCGGAAGCCTCACCTACAACGCTACGGAACATTGAAAGTAAAATACCTGCCGTTGGGCTGCTCTTTCTACGGAAAACGTTAATTGCCAAGTTGACTCTTTGCTGTCTTTACGGCGTTGTTAAGGAAGGCCTGGACGCAAGTGTTCGATGCCATACATGTCGCGTCAGGTCTATTACAAGGAGTTCGCCCTACGATCCGTCAGCGTTACAACTCAGGTTCGTTACCGAGGTGGTACCTTACCGGGAAGATTTTTTCCTCTGTAGCTTCGATTCTTTGCAGCGTCGATGGGTCACGTTTCCGGACGTGGATTCATGTCAACAATTTGTTCAAGACACACTCTACAGTACCTCGAAGTTTTTCGATGTATTTGTGCCACACTCTGTAGCTTAATCGGCGTTCAAAGACATCCTTCCCTCACACGAAGCTACAGGGAAAGGCAGAATGATACTGTTTCAATCACACATTGGCATAAATAAAAGCTAGCCGGGAATTCCCCAACGAACAGTAACGTTAGCAATATGCAACGGCTGTTCATGCACTGATGGCGACTTAGCGATGCATAATGACGCACTGTTAGTTTCCTGAACTAGGTCTCATTTGATGAGACGAAAAACTGAGGACTACAATATCTGAATACCATTTCATTCCGATACAATCCGTAGGAAATTCGCATGTTGGTCTCAAAGCTTAAACTCACGGACTACAGAAAGTTTTTGGTATTGCTCTGACACAATGCTGTAATTCCCCCTTGCACAGCTAGCCAGCGTTACCAATTCGAAGGACTTTGGCGCCGGCTGTTTTTCCCTTGAGCAACGTTTTGGGCAGTATTGTTTGAAATACAGGATACACAATTAGAACGCAGGAAGTATCTTTATCTTCTTGTTACAAAAGAACGTAATACAGTACGCAGGACAACGAGATGTTACAGGTTCCATCATTGATGATGTTCGGATACGTCTGGTGTGTCGGAGCTCAGGGCTCAGGGTTGTAATCGCAAGTACAACATGAATATTGGCGACGAAGAGTAGCTGAGAGAAATTACGTTATAAAGACGAGAAAACAACGCAAAAACAACGTACAGATCAAATCAGGCTAGTGCTAACAAAGGCATTAACTTCAGCAAGGAAAGAAAAAAATCACAGCGATAACCCACAATAGTGGACTGTATGGAAATAAGAACTGAAATATATAGCACACTCGGTAATAACATACGACACTGACAGAACCATTCCAGAAAAGAACCGTGGTAACGCATATGTGTTATCAGGAATCTGCCAGCACAGCTCATATGCTAACCCCTACGTTATGCCTGCTCGCAGGGGGGCCAACAGTGGGTTGTAGAGAACGCTCGCAGCGGCACGGTGCTCCCCACAGACACACTGCACACTGCATTCCCACGTCGCAAGAGTGCAGCTTAATTCTGCACGTGCACGAGAATTCGACTCTGTTCCGCTTGCACAACTTGTTCCCCTGAGCCATTCACTAAAAATTAAAACAGGCAGCGCGGACCAGGAGTATTCGTACCGATGGGAAAAATAATGAATAGAAAGGATTAAAGGAGGAAAACAAACTGTCACGAGAGGTTTTGTCAAGAATACTGTGACTGCCGCTTAATCGTGAAACGTAAACTTATAAATGAAGTGCATGGTGAAGTAAGCTAGATTTTCGTCACCGATGAACGCTGTATTATCTCGAAACCACTGACGCCATCTCACCTTTCTAGGATGTTACATCAGTTACACTGGACTTCTGAGCCGTCCTACTTTGAAATCGCTCAAGTTTCACAGGAAAACGAAACAGAAAGAGAGGGGCCAGTTGGCGGGAAGACTGAAAAATAGGAAAGGGCTGTAGCCGAGTACTAACATTTGAAACATGTTTTAATTATCTATTCATATGCTGTGTAGGGAAGTACACGATGGAAAAGTAAACGCTAACTAAACGCTATTTTAAAAATCTCTTGTCGAACGAAAATGAATTTGCAGACAACCTTGTAGGTGGGGCAACCACAGCTATGAGTATTCATCTTGGGTATTAATAACCGCTTCAGCTGTATTTGGTCCTTTATTACTGTATCACAATCGGTTTCGTGGCGCTACAAGCCACATCTTCAGGTTAACAGATGATTAAAACATTAGAGTGGGAAATCTCGGAATCTTTTTTCTCATCATTCGTTGTCTGTCAAAACAGAACACCGCTAAAAGACGGTGTGTCATGGATTAAAAACTGTCACATTTCAATATAGTGGATGGGTCCAAAGCAAATCGTACCACAGTGCTCGCTTCTCCCTTGTACGCGGTTTGATATATATCGGAGAAGCGATCCCTATGGTCCGATTTGTTTTGGACCCATCCACTACATTGGAATCTGGCAGATTTTAATAAATGATATACCGTCTTTTAGCGGTGTTTTGTTCTGACGGACAACGAATGTTGGGAAACAAGATACCGAGCTTTTCCGCTTTAATGTTTTAATCATATTTTCATCTGCAGATGTGGCTTTTAGCGCCACGAAACCGGTAGTGATACAGTAATAAAGGACCAAATACAGCTGAAGCGGTTATTAATATCCAAGATGAAAATGAATTTGATGATGAGGACAGTGGCGCAATCGAGTGCGCGTTTCATTATAACTATTCTCTCTCTCTCTCTCTCTCTCTCTCTCTCTCTCTCTCTCTCTCTCTCTCTCTCTCTCTCTCCCTCGTCCAAATAAAACAAATGTTTCCTCATAAAGTTACGCTACAGAGTAATTTTGCATTTTATTGCGACCATATGCTACACAGCATTTTAGGTTCCAAAAGAATTAATGAAGTACTAGAATCAAATAAAAACTGAAACTACACATGTAACTGCAGTGGAGCATCGCACCAGTTGCCATAGCATTTAATCGCTGGTTGCTCTCAGTTAAGGCTTTTACGTTTCTATCATGGAATTTGTCAGCCTTTGTGACTGAGGAGTCACCGTGTGCGACTGTCACACACAGTAATAGGATCGAACGCTGATACTTACAAAGACTTTACCGTAGTGGGAGGCATGGAAGGGGCCACTCAGCCTAGTGACGATAGCGGAGTACGTACGTCAGGCAGCACGAGCGGCTCTGGCTTTTAAAGCCTATCTTAACGGCGGGATAAAACACTTGTCTGACCACAACACTAAGACATTCAAGGACGAAGTAGAGGCTGCGGTAGGGATCGAGCAGCAGGTCGTCGTCACAGATCTGAGTGTGAATTCTATTCTGTACGCACATGTCTCTCTTCTATCCGATATGGTATGTTTTATTCTGGTGGTCACCATACAGAATGCTGGCCGTTCCAATGGCGTCTACCGCGTACACATAATATAAAATCGCAGGCAAACTGATGGTAAAAAAAAAAATGCACCTAGAGGTAAACTGAGGATATTACTGAGAAATTAACAAAACGTAAATAAACATTTAATAAATATGAAACTTCCTGGTAGATTAAAATTGTGTGCCGGATCAGGACTTGAACCCGAGACCTCTGCCTTTCGCCTGGCGATTGAACTACCCTAGCACGACTCATGTCCCGTCCTCACAGCTGCTTTAATAAACACAGGGCTAGTCAGAATGATGGAAAAGACTTCAGACGTTTGTTGCTTCCAAACTACAAAAGATAGTAAAACAATACCAATGTCCCTAGAAAGAGGGAAGTTCAAATTTTTATGCATTCAGTGTGAGTTCCAAATGTTACACGACAAATATCAAAACGGTGGCTCATTTCCTGCTACACGGGAAGCAGCTGGTCTCTCTTTATCGAATTCACAGCTTCAGCAATGCGATGTCGCAGAATTTCAAGAGTGTCAGGCACAGGGGGGACAAAAACGCGGTATTTCACGTAAAGCCACAGAGAAATTCTCTAAGCACGCCCGACGTTACCTGAATGATGATGTCGTCCTACAACGTGACTTTGGTTTGGAAGAGGAGGAGCAGAAGATTAATTTCATCGCCCGTGGTGTCCCAGGTCTCCAGACCTCACACCTTGTGACTTACCTGTGGAGTCACGTAAAAGACTGCATTTTTGTCTTCCCCTATGCCTGACACACTTGAAATTCTGCGACGTAGCATTGCTGAAGCTGTGAATTCGATAAAGAGAGACCAGCTGCTTCCCGTGTACCAAGAAATGAGCCACCGTTTTGATATTTCTCGTGTAACACTTGGTACTCACATTGCATGCATGAAAATTTGGACTTTTTCTAGGGACATTGGGATTGTGTTTCTATCTCTTGTAGTTTGGAAGCAATAAATGTCTAAAATCTGTCCCTTCTTTCTGAATAGCCCTGTATGTCTTCATGGTGTAAAAGCAGAAATTTTCATGGAACTGAGCTGCTTGTGAAGCAGTCACACACGTTTTACATATAACGATACACACATCGCATGTGCTGGACATTAACGTGTCATTATACCCGTACGACAACTACATACAACTACAAAGATCGATATTTCACTATCTTCTAAGCACCCAATGCACTGTTGTTACAGCAAGATGCGCTTCTTCGTTAGACATTTCTTTTCTACCTTCAAAAAATCGGATGGTTGGTTTTGGGGATAAAGGGACCAAACTACAGGGTCATCAGTCCCTTTTTCCTGACGCTAGCAAGGCTCAAGGTACAAAAACACCCAGCACCACACCTAAAAAGAAAGCGAATGGAACGAATAAAAAGAAACTCTGAAAACATACACCACAAGGAAAAGTAGAAGAAGGTATTAAAACCATAGAGCATATGGTCCGAGCTTGACGACCACAATATTAAAAGAGGATGAGCCAGCCTTTCTGCAACACATTCAAATGACCGCCCCAAAAAGACAAGGCGAGATGAACACATGTAGGGAAAAGACAACCCCCAAGACAAACAAACGCAAGTTAAAAATGGATGGAGGTTGGCGACCTCAGAGAGAAGGTTAAATGCCCACCCTTAGATGGTACGATAACACCCCCCCCCCTCCCTCACGAATAAAACGTGAAACTAAATCTGCTGTTGTGACATTGTCGCCCGACACCGAAGGTAGGGTGCTGAGAAGGTTAAAAGTCCGCCGCAGAGCGGTTGAAAGTGGGCAGTCCAGCAAGTTGTGGACGACACTCATATGCGAGCCACAGTGACACCGAGCTGGGTCCTCGCGACGGAGGAGGTAGCCATGTGTTAGCCACGTATGACCAATGCGGAACCGATAGTGAACCACAGAGTCCCTGCGAGAGGCCCGCATGGAGGTCTTCCGCATATTTGTTGTCTCCTTAAGGGCACGCAGTTCGTTGTGCATACTGAGATTATGCCATTCCGTCTCCCAAAGCTGAAAAACCTTGCGGCGTAATAATGATCACAGGTCAGTTACAGGGATGCCGATCTCCAGAAGCAGTTTCCGTGTAGCCTGTTTGGCCAGACTTTCGGCAAGTTCATTTCCTTGGATTCCGACGTGGCCTGGGGTCCACATAAACACAACGGAACGACTGGACCGTTCCAGGGCATAAATGGACTCCTGGACCGTCGCTATCAAAGGATGGCGGGGGTGGCACTACTCGACAGCTTGTACGCTGCTCAAGAAGTCAGTACAGAGGAGAAACGACTCGCCAGGGCAGGAGCGGATGCGCTCAAGAGCACGAGAAATGGCCGCCAGCTCTGCAGTGAAAACAGAATACAGAAGAGATTGGATGCGACCCGTAATCTTAAGCCCTGACCTGGGCCTGTGATAAGGGGGATGAACCGCTGTCGATGGGAAACGGAGACGGTAATTCGGATGCTCAGGGGAACTATGAATGTGTGCAAGATAACCGGCGAGCAGTTGTGCACGCCTAACCTTCAATGGAGGAACTCCGGCCTCCACCATGACGCTGGCCACCGGACTCGTCCTAAAAGTTCCTGTTGCCGGTCGAACGCCACGGTGTTGCACTGGGTCGAGTAAACGCAACGATGAGGGCGCCGTCGAACCATACACCAAACTCCCATAGTCAAGACAGGATTGAACTAGAACTCTGTAGAGTTGCAGCAGCGTAGAGTGATCTGCACCCCAGACAGGTGTTGCTCAGGCAGCGGAGGGCATTGTGGTGCTGCCAGCACTTCCGCTTCAGCTGATGAAGATGAGGAAGCCAAGTCAATCGGGCGTCGAAAACCAGTCCTAAGAATCGATATGTCTCCAAGGTAAACTTCTGGTTCTGGATTAACGGTACGACGACGATAGAAGCGCATGACACACGACTTTGCGGCTGAAAACCGGAAGCTGTCGGCTAGAGTCCCTGACTGCGCTTTGTGGATGGCTCTCTGTAGGCGCCGCTCGGTAACACCAGCACTGGTGGAACAGTACGAAATGCAGATGTCGTATGCATACAGAGAAGGTGAGACCGACGGCCGGACAGCTGCTGCTAGATCGTTAACAGCCATTAAAAATAGACACATTCAATACAGAACCCTGCGGGACCTCACTCTCCTAGATATGGGGGGAACTACGGGAGGCACCAGCTTGGACACGGAAAGAACAGAGCGACAGGAAATTTTGGATAAAAATCGGAAGCTGGCCCAGCAGACCGCACTCATATAATGTGGCAAGGATATGATGACGCCAGGTCGTCTTGTAAGCTTTTCGTAAATCAAAAAAGACGGCAATAAGGTGTTGTCTGGAAAAGGCTGTTCGGATGGCAGACTCGAGGGATAATAGATTATGAATGGTACAGCGACCCTGGCGGAAACCGCCCTGGCATGGAGCCAGTAGGCCACGTGACTCCAGGATCCAACACAATCGCTGACTTACCATACGTTCTGACAGCTTACAAAGAACTTTGGTGAGGCTGATGGGCCTATAGCTATTCACATCAAGCGGGTTTTTACTGGGTTTGAGCACTGGAATGACGGTGCTCTCACGCCACTGCGATGGCAAGACGCCATCGCACCAGATCCGGTTGAATATCACGAGGAGATGTCGCTTGTAGTCGGACGAGAGATGTTTGATCATCTGACTGTGGATCCGATCTCGCCCAGGAGCTGTGTCGTAGCAATGTGCAAGGACTATGAGGAGCTCACACACTGTAAATGGAGCATTGTAGGGTTCACTGTGACGTTCAGTGAACGAGATTGCTTTCCTTTTCATCCGCCATTTGAGGGTGCGAAACGCTGGGGGGATATTTCTCTGATGCGGAGGCTCGAGCACAGTGGTCAACAAAGTGCTCGACAATTGATTTTACGTCATTGATGTTGATGCCAGGGACACCTGTTGGAGTCTGGTACCCACAAACACGTCTAATCTTCGTCCAGACTTGGGAAGGTGACGTATGGCACCCAATGGTCGAGACGTACCTCTCAACACGCATGTTTGTCTTTTATAAGGTGGCGAACGCGGGCACAGGGCCGTTTAAAAGCTATTAGGTACTCTACGGAAGGGTGCCGCTTATGTCGCTGTAGAGCTCGCCGGACGCTTTTCAATGGCTTCAGCGATTTCCGGCGACCACCAAGGTATTGAATTTCTCCAGTGGCACCCTAATGTACAAGGGATCGTGTTTTCCGCCGTAGAAACGATCGTTCTAGTGACCTGCTCAACTAGCACATCGATGGTACCATATGGGGGAGATTCAATGGTGACAGCAGAGGTGAAGGCTACCTGGTCTATCTTGTTTAAAGCCCATCTGGGTAGGCGTCCGTGGGTATGACACTGGGGGAGTGACAGGAAGATGGGGAACTGGTCACTACCACACAGGTCGTCATCTGCTCCCCAGTGGATAGATGGAAGATGTCCTGGGCGGCAAATTGATAAATCAATGGCCGAGTAACTACCATGAGCCTCACTGAAATGTGTGGCGGCCCCAGTATTTAAGAGGCGGAGGTCGTGTTGGGACAGTAAATTTTTGACATCTCTGCCACAGCCAGTAAGCATGGTGCTACTCCATAAGGGGTTAAAATATCCCATAAGTAGGAAATGTTTAGGGAGTTGATCAATCAGTGCGGCCAATATGTTGAGGGGTGCCGCACCATCTGGAGGGGGATATACGTTGCAGACAGTTATTTCCTGCGTCGTCTGTATCCTGACAGCCACAGCTTCAAGAGGAGTTTGAAGGGGCACAGGTTCACTACATACCGAGTTGAGGACATAAACGCAAACTCCATCTGACACTCTATTATATTCGCTATAGTTCTTGTAATATCCCCTATAGCCGCGAAGGGCAGGGGACCGCAATGTCGGGAACCAGGTTTCCTGGAGGGCAATGCAGAAAGCAGGTGTAAGGCTTAACAGTTGCCGTAGCCCAGCCAGGTGGTGGAAAAAAACGGCAGTAATTTCACTGGAGGATAACGTTATCGTGAGGCTGAGAAGGTATGAAGCATGCAAGGAGGTAGAGGTTACACCTCAAGGTCACCTGCTGTCACCGATTGAGTATTTGTATCCATTCCTATTGTGGATGAGGCCTTAGTGACATCCAGGTCCTAAGTGGACATTGATATCTCCACCTCATCTGCAGGTGCAGAACTGGTAGGGAGTGGTGGTGTTGGGGCCACCAGAGGGTCCTTTTTCTTAGACTTCTTTGTTTGCTTGCCCTCTCGCTTCTCTTTAGGGGCTTGCTGGGAGGACTTCTCTGAAGTAGCTTCAGGCATGGAGGAAGACTGTGAAGGTCTTCGTCCAGCAGCTTTTGGCTCCTTTAGCCACTGGAGAGTGTCCACTGTGGCATTAATGGAGAGGGTCCCAAGGGACCCATTCCGCCTGAGAGGAGCCAGAGGAGGCTGTTGCTTCTCCGGCTGGGGGGACAGTACCGATGTCCCCTGCATTTGGGCGGGTGGGGGGGGGGGGGGGGGGGGCTTGCTCCCGAAGTAGGTATGGGAGCAACGGAAGGAGATGTTTCCCTTATCATCAAGGGGGCAGATGTATTCTGGAAGGCCAGATGGCCCACTGTTTGCCGGCCGGTGTGGCCATGCAGTTCTAGGCGCTTCAGTCTGGAACCGCGTGACCGCTACGGTAGCAGGTTCGAATCCTGCCTCGAGCATGGACGTGTGATGTCCTTAGGTTAGTTAGGTTTAAGTAGTTCTAAGTTCTTGGGGACTGATGACCACAGATGTTAAGTCCTATAGTGCTCAGAGCCATTTGAACCAATTTGGCCCACTGTTTGTGGCACAGAGTGTGGTATGGTACTTGTGATGGCGATGGTAATGTAGCTGCAGCGTATGTGGACGTCAACCAAATGGGGTGTAATTGTTCAAATTTACGTTTAGCCTCTTGATAAGTCTACTGGTCCAGGGTCTTGTACTTCATGATTTTCCGCTCCTTTTGGAGTACTGTGCAGTCTGACGAGCGGGGAGAGTGCTGCTCTCCGCAGTTGATACAAGTGGGAGGAGACGCACAGGGAGTAGTTGGATGCAGCAGACGTCCGCTGTCTCGACATGTGGCGCTGGAAGTGCACCAGGAAGACATGTGCCCGAATTTCCAGCACTTAATGCGTATGTTTTAACGTCACAGTGGTAAGCAGTCACCTTGACCTTTTCAGGCAATGAATCACCCTCAAAGGGGAAGATGAAGACACCAGTAGCAACCCTGTTGTCTTTGGGTGCGCTGCAAACGCGTCGGATGCAATGAACACCCCGCCGTTCAAGATTGGCGCGGAACTCGTCGTCAGACTGCAAGAGGAGGTCGCGATGGAAAATAATCCCCTGGGCCTGTTGAGGCTTTTATGGGGAGTGACGGAAACAGGAATATCACCCAGCTGGTCACAAGCGAGTAACGCCCGGGATTGGGCTGGCGGATGCAGTCTGAATCAGGACTGCACCGCTTCTCATCTTGGACAGTGCTGTCACTTGGCCAAGCTTATCCTCAAGATGCTCAACAAAAAAATTAGATTTCATAGGTAGAAAGGAGTCCCCATCCATTCTACTACAGACTAAATACTCAGGCGAATATGGCTCTCTTCTTTCTGTAGCCCTACGTTCCTCCCATGGTGTAGCGAGGGAGGGAAACGATTAGGGTCATATTTGTCAACATTGTACTCGATCTTTCTCTTCTTAGAGACTGCTGGCGCCGTACGGTCACCAGCAAGAGATGACTTAGCCCGCTTCATTGCGGATCATCCACCCTTATGCCACCCACTTCGATCGGGGACTCTCCTCCCGCGCGCCACCCAGCCACAGCAAAGGCCACCTGGCCTAATGGCGTTTGCCAGGAGACCTGACGCCCCAGGAAGACAGGCATCTACTCCTTGGCATACGTTGGGAATTTACAGCTCGGTTATCAGCAGTGACATCCCTGTGTTGTCAGGGGCTACCGCCACATGGGTACATGACAGCCCCACAACAACGGACTGGCTACCTTGCTGGATATTTGGCACAGAGAAATCCATTATTGTCATGAGGGTGAAAGAGGACAGCAGACAACGGAAAAAGATGACACAGCCTGGAAAGTGTCCTCGCCCAAATAGTTGAATTGCAGGTGGAGATGCAAAGCCACGACAAGAGGTTCAGGAGATCAAATCTAAGGGCACTATGGATAACTCGTGCACCACGTAAGGCGTCCTTACCCATAAGGCCCGCACTTCTATGGAATTTGGAAAGTGGCAGGTCAAACCATAAAATGGGACCTGAACTTATAGGGCCGAAAAGTGTGATACTCCTTTTAGTCACCTCTTATGACAGGCAGAGATACCTCGGGTCTATTCTATCCCAGAGACCCACAGGGGGAGGAGTGAGTGACGAGTGGAAACTTGTAACAAGGTTGGGAATCGAACCCGGGTCTGCTGCTTACTGCGCAGGTGCGTTAACCATTAAGCCACTTTGGCACAGCGATTCCGTGTAGTTGTATGAAGCGCTGCGCCGAGGTGGCTTAGTCGCTAACGCACCTGTCTAGTAAGCAGGAGACCCGGGTTCGATTCCCAACCTTGGTACAAATTTCAACTCACCATCTTCAGTCAAGATACATTAAATGATACCTATATGAGACCGGTAAAGTCTCTTGAAACTGTGTCATTTCGTTTATTACTATTGACTTAATAGATAGCTGGGAAACAGAGTGCAAATACGAAGTTACAGCGCCGTTACCAGATGCTCAGTTCTAAACAAAAGCGTTAAACACTCTTTTAGAGCTTCAACGGTGCGGTGCTTCAACACGCATAGCAGGCGTCGGAGTTTTTGTTTGTGGAGCGGCCGAGATAGGGTTGGCGCGGGGGGGGGGGGGGGGGGGGGGTGTGGCGGTTGAGTTGGGGGGTAGAGAGAAGAGGAAATGGGATGGTTGTCAAGGCAGGAGTCCGCGACGCCAAGGGGTCCATCAGCGTCCCTTTGTTTGAATGCTGCTGCTTCCTCGCGACATTCCACTCTGATGGAAGGATTTGAGCCTTATCGCTGTCGTCTCGTTCCTTTCAGATGTTTACCTCACCGACCTCTATAGCAGGATAAAAGAGAGTTACGTCTCACGTTTTATGTTATCGGTATGTGGCGGAGGCGAGTCAAAGCACATCTGCGAAGCAGAGTTTCAACTGGATTTTCTGTACTGTCAGTGTTTAACGTTGCCGACTACTTCGCTCATTTGAATTTGCGCAGCTTTAAATTGTTACTCGTATACGTACACGCTGTTTGTCGAATATGCAAAATCACAAAAAAACCTAATGTAAAAAAAAGCGTGAGCAATGTTTTCTCCTATTTTTCTTGAACCATCCTGCACATGAAAATATTTTTAATGGGCATTTATAAAATTTGCGGAATGGAAGGTTAATTTGTTAAGCTGGAAAAAAGAGAGCACTCTAAAACAAAAAGATGACGAACCAAGGAGGACTTACGCAAATTGGTTACAAACTGATATTTATAAAGGTATCGACGGAAAATGCAAAACTTAACTTTGGCGGCTGATTGATGAATGTTCGACGCTGCAGCGCAATTTCACCGGGGCAGCATTCAAGAATAGAAAACAGGAGACATGCCGATATCAGGGCGAAAAGTCTTTGCGAATTTCATTCCGTGTTCTCAGCTGGACAATAACTATGCATTCTATTCGAAGATGGTGGCAGGAATGGGTGAACCATGGCCGAACACGGCGTCAAAACGGGAGCGGTCGACCTAGGGAGACGACAGAACTAGAAGACTGAACAATGGTCAGAGAGGCACTCAGGGCCCAGGATTCATCATTGTCATCGACTCAACGTGCAACTGGTGTTTCAGTGACCACAGAGACCATTACTAGGCGGCTCACTGAAAAATGGCTAAGCTCACGGCACCCCTTTTGTCGCCTACCATTGACCCCTGTACGCCAACAAGCGCGTTTGCAGTGATCTCGTGCACATTCGGCCTGGAATCTTATTGACTGGAGTAGAATTGTCTTCTGTGATGAGTCCCACTTCTAACTGTGCCCGATGACCAGCGTGTCGGGAGACACTTCGGGCAGCGGTAGGATACCAACGTGAGTGTAGCCCACCTTACGGCCCGACAAACAGCAGTGATGATCTGGGATGCCATATCATTTCTTAGCAGGACCCCATTGGTCGTCATCCGTGGCATCCTTAGAGTACAGCTGTACGTCGACGATATTTACACTCGGCTTTGATACCCTTCAACGCAAACCATAATCCTGGGCTTACATTTCGCCAAATGCTCACCTGCACACGGCGAGAGTTTCTACTGCTTGACTTCGTGCTTCCCAGATCCTACCTCGGCCAGCAAGGTCGCCGGATCTCTTCCCAACCGAGAACGTCTGAGCATTACGGGCAGGGCCTCCAACCAGCTCGGGATTTTGACGATCTAAGAGCCAGTTGGATAGAATTTGGCATATCCCTTAGGAAGGAGGACATCCAACAACTCTATCAATGCCAACAATGCCAAGCTAAATAACTGCTTGCATTTGGGCCAGAGGTGGACCAATGCGTTATTGACTTGCTCAATTAGTGAAGCTCTTTCTCTTGAATAAATCATCCAGTTTTTCTGAAATTGTGACCATTTGTTTGCCTGTAAATGTACATCACATCTACCGATTTCCGTCCCATTCTGGTAATTTCTTCGTGGTAGGTCTTTTTTCCTTAGAGTCTATATTTGTAGATTATAAGCTATTTCGAAAATCTGACTTAAATCTGTATCTGTATAACTCAAAATGGTTCAAATGGCTCTAAGCGCTATAGGACTTAACATCTGATGTCATCAGTCCCCTAGACTTAGAACTACTTAAACCTGACTAACCTAAGGACATCACGCACATCCATGCCCGTGGCAGGATTCGAACCTGCGACCGTAGCAGCCGCGTGGTTCCGGACTGAAGCGCCTAGACTCGCTCGGCCACAGCGGCCAGCTCGGTATAACTACGACGCCAATTGGTATTGTACTTTGATTACATGCTTGGTACTGGGCGCCGTTAATGAGAGCCTCTTTCTTCCGTTATTTACACCATGAACGACAACAGGCGTAGGTAGCCCTTATCGTGCCACGAATACTGTTCTAATGGTTGCTGCATAGCCCCTTCGTTGTTTTCATTGGAGCCTACTTCATTATCGCAAAATTTTTAAATTTTGTATATCCATACTTTAAACATTCCTTCGCTTCAAAGCCACGTGCAGTATCACAATTTCACGTACATTCGGCTCTTCCTGTTGTACTGGCACTCTCTACGGCAAGTAAGACTGTTGTACCTTTGTCTTCCAGTCCTCAGGGAAAAGAAAAAAGTACTCGCTTTAAAACTACTTGCAACAAAGCTAAGTCCATTTTGCAACGAAGCACTACAAACATCCCTCCATAAACAACGGCCTCCATAAACAACGGCCTCCAAGAACATTATCTTTTGGCACAGACCGTATCAAACCGTATGTTGTGAACTTGTAAAGCTCCATCCGGAATTAAAATAATTGCTAGCTTTTGAATGCTGACATCTTCAGTTTTCGGTCGTATTAATTTGGTACAGGACACGCTATCTTGACAGTACTGGCGTGTAGCTTTCCTCTCAAGATACATGTATGACGGTAATCAAATTATTTTTGTGTGTCTAAGAGACAGAAGCCCTATCAAATTCTCACTCTCATTACACAACACAACTAAGCCCTTTGAAATCAGAACATTTATTACACTTTTAGCTTATAGTACAACGTCTCTATGATGTCTAATGTTAGTTCACAGTGCTTCGGCATTGACACCATCACACAACTTCACCCAAGTTTGCCAGTGCTGCGGTGGATCACCCCGGACGCTTCCGCACTTCGATGCGCAATTTTAGCACCCCGCGCTGGCCTGCCACTAGCTCTGCAGACTCCTTCGGACCAACTACCGGCTACTACCGGTTACTGACTGCCGCACGCCAATACGGCAGGACCCCAGCCATGTACTTGGATGATGGGGTATCCCCGCGCCATCTGTGGGCACTGGTCCGCCAGAGGTGAGTAGCGGCGCTATTTGATGTGTAGGAACTTTATCGATATCTGTACCCTCACGCAATCTTATAAGTGTCCCTCTTCTTCCCTTTCTGATGACCCCTACAACAGCAAAGTGTTCAGAACGGAGTACTGATTTATAAATTTACTTGGGTCTTTCTTCTTATCACCCTGCCATGACACTGGCAGGTCTCCTCTCTTAAAAGATTGAAGGCAATATTTACACTCCTTCGCTGTCAGATCATACAGCGCCGCTGCCTCTAAGCGCATGAGGATTCTAGGTATGTAAAGCTGCCGGGAAATTTCTGTCATCAAATTATCAATTATCTTTTGCGAAGTATAAGTAGACACGACCACGCACACCAGACGAACGGCCAACATATTGGCCTTAATTGATAGGCAGCAATGGTATTCTCTAAATACAGCAGTCGGCGAGAGCTGGGAAAGACAGGGGAGATTATCATTAGCCATCGGAATCAGAATCTCAGTGATGAGATTTTTGACAAATTTCCGGTACCTCTTTCTACAGTGAATGATTTTTTAGTGGTCCGGAAACAGCAGGAAACTGTAAATCCTCATCTTGGGAGGAGGGGGCTAAAAAACATTCACAGCTTGTTGTCGACGTCGTAGACTTGTAGCGATGATGAACTTTTAGTTCTTGCGGAAACTGTGCCCATGTCTTATCTGTTGATATGTGCAAGAATCCTCAGTACGCTTTTTGTACCAGAGATGCTACCATTTTTATCTGTGTGGGAGGAGCATAACAAGTTAACCAAGGATTACAAAAAAAGTCTGCTGCCAATTGTGTTGGTGGAGACTCTGTGTAGGAAGTAGCGAAAGAGCAGCAAGCACAGCGCTTTCATGCGTAGCTGAGTGGTGTGCGCCGTATAACGATCCTGCCCTGGAGACAGTTAAGTGAGAGATGTGTCTCAGAGCTGGAGAGTAACAGATGGTGACGCGAGACTGGACGCGCACGTAGTTTATGCATCAGCCGATAGAGGACAATATGGGACAGCGGAGCTGTGATTTTAGTTTCGATTGTGCCCAGTAGAGTGCACTAAAGTAGTAGAATGTTTTTCATAAACTGTTCTAGTATTTTCATAGAGTGTTGTTATGTCTTTTTGTGTATGTAAAATGTTATATATGTGTTTTAGCAGTATGGATGATGCGTGAGTGTGGGTTAATGTTAATATGAAGATAATTGTTTAACGAGTTATGTAGTAGGATTTAGTGAGGGAACATTTCGAAGAAGTATGGATATGAACAAAGAGGGTTTTTGTAGAATAGATTTGTAAAGTAAGTTTATGGTAAAGGGAAAGTTAATTCAGGTATAAATAACAATAGTAAATAACTTTATGCATAAACAAAACTTCAGCATATTACATAATTACGTCGGTAAAAGGTGCAGTCGTTAGATTTACTATTTTGCGATTGGTTATTGATGAAAAGCGCGGACTGACGCGGGAGAGTGTTGTTTTGCTATTGGCTGTTGAGTAAACTGACCAATGGTAAAGCAATATTCTTCGCGCGCCTTTCTCTGCTGGTAGAGAAGACAGATTATTCTAGGGAGGAGTCGAAGCCTAGCCATGAAACAGTTCCGATGGAAATGATAAGCTGCCGGATCTAGCAGTGCTTCATGCATCAAAAGTGTGGTAAAGTGACGGCATAATTATTCCGATGGGCGTGTAGAAATTTCGGAATTTTTAAGTGAATTTTGTGAAGAGAAAAGACTCATATTCCGCGTGGCATATTGAGCAGGTCGGTGGCTAAAAACTGTGACTGCATCTGGTACCGACAGGTTCAATATTTGGCGAGCGTTCTCAATCAAAAACGATTAGTATTTTTGTAGCTATTACGTTTTCGGGAAATGCAACACTATAAACTTGCTAACGTGAGTGAAGGGGATTGTGAGTGACTGTGTTAAGACTAGCACGGGCTTGGCAGTGATACTTGTCCACCTAAGTTTCAGAATATATTAATTGAGGACTAAATTTCGAAACTTTCATTTCGTGTTTCTCCCGAAACTTAGATTAGTGACTTAAATTGCAGCCTGGTTCACGTCAAAGTACAGTAGGTTTCACTCGTCTTTCCTACTGATGATCTGCAGAGACAATGTTCACAGGTAGGTAGGTGCAGGTTCGTCATAAAGGGACGGAAAGAACCGCGCCGCCGCACAAGTGCAAGTATATTGGGAAATATCAGTTTGGGTTCCGAAGAAATGGATGAACACGCGAGCAAATATTGGCCTTTCATCTTATCTTAGAAGGAAAACTGAAGAAAGGAAAGCACGTTTAGAGCATTTGCAGGTTATCTGAAAGCTTTTAACATTGTTAACTGGAATACTCTGAC
The DNA here is from genome assembly GCF_021461385.2 of Schistocerca piceifrons. NCBI lineage: Eukaryota > Metazoa > Arthropoda > Insecta > Orthoptera > Acrididae > Schistocerca > Schistocerca piceifrons. The sequence goes on along the minus strand of NC_060138.1, from coordinate 1,017,838,477 downwards.
ATTATTAATGTATCTGGGATATAATAAAGGGAGCCAGTGGTCATTCAATCTATACACTGGGCAAGTTTTGAAGGGAACCTAGGAGAAATTCGGAAATGGAGATAGGATTAAAGTTGAGAGAGAAAAAAATTAAAACTCTGATGTTTATACCGATGATATTGTAATTCCGTCAGGGACTTGCTTGGAAGCTCAGTTAACCGACGTCTGACGATTATAAAAGCTTCAACTTGATATGAAGAGATTTACAGTTCTGAACTACTCAGACACACACTGACCTGTTAATATTCTGAAGAGAGTTAACTAAATGTTCAAGAAGTGTGGAAACAAATGGACAAAAATGTATCCATTCACGACGGCTAAAATTTATTGTGCTGTCCCCTCTTCCTAAATCATTTGCTCATTATCATTACCATCAGTAATTTTAGAGAAGTGTTCAGGGGCTCGTGGCGTCGTGCTATCGCAGCGTTTTGGCGAATATCCTACTAGTCACCTTCAGACGATGTGAGCAGGAAACCCGTCGAGACGTTGCGACAGCACGCTGCCACATTTTGGCTGAAAATTCGAGAAGATTTCATCAATGAAATTCGCTAAGAAAGGTTTCATTCCCATATAATTGTAACATTTTAAAACGACCTATTTTATTCCGCAACGTAGTGTGCGCTGATCCAGAACTATTAAAGGAACAGGTGAAAGGTGCGTGGGACCATATTTTCAGTGTACCACAGTAAAATAGAAGAGGACGTGTATGCTCCGGGAGACGTCAGACTTCCCAAAACTCTGCGACATACAAGCTCCCTTTTTAAACATGCAGACCATTGTTGAGTGCGTCCTTTCTCCCAAAGACGCTAACAGCCTTTGTTAGCAAGCACTCGCTGCCTCTAATCTCCGCAACGGCGTTGCTCAGTCCGTGGCGTTGCACTGGACCTTCATGTGTACTCCGACAGAGCAATGTTGAAGAACAGGTCCCGACTGTCACAGAAGCAGGCTTGGAGTGGCGAACTGACAGGGGGCCGTCATCTCTGTCCGGCTGGGCGATTCAAATGGTGATTACTGCACTGAACTGAAAAGTGCCAGGATATTCGTCTGTCTATTTATGTGGTTCCTATATCTTACAAAGCTTTGTACACTAGCAAAATAAGTGGCATAACGATTCCAGTTCATTGTTACAATTGTTATATGTAATAACTGGGTCGTTAATCTGGTTAACTGCTGAAATGACTGCAAGTGTGTACAAGTTACAGGACTAGGGATGCGACGTGTAGACAAACTCTAAAATGGTGGGCCCAGGGAACAGACTGCAAAGGCACGACGGCGAAAAGTCTGTTCCACCGGCAGTCGTACTAAATCAATGATCTCTCAAGGTTATTCAAGGACAATATCGCAAAGACACGAACTGCAACAAAAGCTATTCTCAGAGCCAAAGATGACGAAGAATCCTGGACAAATATCCATATTTTACAGATCAGTGCAGAAGGACTATCTAAAGACAAATGTGACTACTTGAGCAAACTGAGCATTGATCGTAACACCGATATCATAGCTCTTCAAGAATCCCATCCAAATGAAGATAATATAACAAAGCGTAAGGTTGTGAGATACAAAATGGCATGATTCTTATCATCACCAGTACACAGCTCCACCACATATATAAGAAATAGCCTCCTTGATATTCAGGGAGTGTGGTGCCAAGAGATCAGTGGCACACACGTCATCACTCTGGAGCTGAGTGGGTCAAGGTTATTTCAGTCTACAACCCACTGGACGTCCAGTGGCTCACTCGAGTCATATCATTTGTACAGCAGACGTGTATATATTTAGATGATTTCAACAACCACCACACAACCTAGGGTTAAAAGACAGTGATTAAAATGGAGAAAAACTATTAGAATGGGCAAACGGAGCAACCCTTCATCTTAGTTATGACGCCAACCAAATGAAAACCTACGCTCTGCCAGATGGCACACTTATACCACTCCTGGGCTGTCCTTTCCCTCCCCTAATGAAAACACACTTCCTTTGAGACATAAAAGGAAAGTCCTAAAAAGCTTCCCAAGAAACCAGCACAGCCCCACAACACTCTTGCATTCCTCGTCGGGATGACTCAATCGGAAACATGTACGTGGAGTGGCTCTGAGCACTATGGGACTCAACTTATGAGGTCATCAGTCCCCTAGAACTTAGAACTACTTAAACCTAACTAACCTAAGGACATCACACACATCCATGCCCGAGGCAGGATTCGAACCTGCGACCGTAGCAGTCCCGCGGTTCCGGACTGAAGCGCCTAGAACCGCACGGCCACCGGGGCCGGCTTGTACGTGGAATACCAACAAATTGAAAACCTTGATACTGGTAGAAGAATACTAGAAGTGCTAAACGAAGTGAAAAAGCAGAAATGTGTGGACTTAACTTCCAGCGTAAATTTCACTCATTCAACCACAAAAGCGTGGACGTTATTCAGGAAACTCGGCACTGCAATCAATATCTGCAACCAGGAACCGAAGATAATGCCATCAGAACTGGCATTAAATATAAAATCTGGGCTGAAAAAATCCCTGTAGGTTCAAATACCAAAGAAAAGATAATGAACGAACTGAATGAGACCGATAGCTTCCTTTAGCGTAAGAGATACTAATCACGCTATCAGAACACTGAAAATGAGGAAAGCAGCAGGACTGGATGGCATATTCCCCGAAGTTATGAAACATATGGGGTAACATTGAAAAACGTGGCTGAAGAGGTTCTACAATGATATACTCGCAACCGTAAAAGTACAGCTGTTCAAGATTTCACATACACTAGCAATCCGGAAAAACCAGTAGACGAGCCCTGAAGTTGCCACCCACTCGCATAGCTGAGTTTGTGCCTAATACCATTGGAACGACGCATCCTTAACAGAATTCAATGAATAATAAATAATGTAACTCCAACATACCAGGCTAGGTTCGGAAGCCAGTGAAGCTGCTCTGAACAGGTTCTAGCCTTGGCATTCTACACTGAGGCTGGATTCCGAAACACACTAAATAAATCGGTGGCACCCGTCGATCTGTCAGCAGTATATAAATACTGTGTCGCTATATGGACTATTGCTGAAGTTAAAAAAGCACATTCCAAATAATAAACTGTCGACTCTGGGAGACACGTTAACCAACTGACACTGCAACGTTAGCGCGGGACAAAATCAGAGTAAGTTCCTTACCATAAAAGATGGATCTTCCAAGGATCAGTCCTAGCATCCTTTCTCTTCAGTCTCTACACCAGTGACATGCCACACACTACTAGCAAGAGGTTTTACTATGGCGATGAGCTTGCTGTAGCCACACAAAACAGCATACTCAAGGAATGAGAAAATATATTGTCTAGAGACTTAGAAAATCTCATCAGATATTGCAAAGCACAAAGACTCCAATCAAATGCAGCCAATACAGAAATCTGAGCACCTAAACAACCGAATTGCAGATCAACAGCTCAATGTTAACTTCTGTCAACAGAGGAGTAGACACAATTTCCAGCACAAATACTTTCGTGTCACACTGGATCGATCTTCGGCGTATGAAAGACACCCGTAAAATATCATCTAAAAGCTAAAGACCTGAAATAACATCGTAAAGAAACTGTCTGGCACAGCCTTGGGTAGTAAAACGTCATCCACTCTAAGGAGTGCAGCTCTGACTAGTATACCCAGCTAAAATTGTGCCCTAATATGGCAACAAGATGCTCGTACACGGACATGCATTGAACAAATCAATGAGAATTGTTACGGATACACTAACATCCACACCGATCCCGTGGCTGCACAACAACAACAATATTCCACCACGTGAATTTAGACGCCAAGAAGCAGTTGCGTCGCCCCGACCATCCTCAAGACTTTCTAACTCCTACAGTCATAAATGACCCTCCCCCAGACCGCTTGCTATGAAGCACTCCACTGTGGCATAATGGAAGAAACAACAAAGAGTTTGACGTTAAAAAAGAGTGGCGCAAGAAATGGAATGCTGCAACAATAAAACATCGGTATCCATCTAGCAGCCTACCAGGATATGACGTTAAGAGAACAGAGCGGACAGAACTGATCAAGATAAGAACCGGCCACACCAAGTGCAATGCTATGATGCACAAGTGGGGTCTCCGAAACTCTCCTGCCGGCCGGCGAGGCCGTGCGGTTCTAGGCGCTACAGTCTGGAGCCGCGAGACGGCTACGGTCGCAGGTTCGAATCCTGCCTCGGGCATGGATGTGTGCGATGTCCTTAGGTTAGTTAGGTTTAAGTAGTTCTAAGTTCTAGTGGACTGATGACCTCAGAAGTTGAGTCCCATAGTGCTCAGAGCCATTTGAACCATTTGAAACTCTCTAGCCTGCGATTGAGGGGCCCGAGAATGTTCAGCATATTGTCCGCGATTGCCTTCTGAGAAAGTATGCAGGGCCTTCCAGCGAGTTTATTATTGCTGCTCCTTCTACTGTCAATTGTCTTCATCACTAGATGCTGACCTTTGATTAAATGTATATTTTAATTAGCAGCCCTAATTTTATGGTTTAAATGTTTTGCTTGTTACTATTTTTAAATTATTAACTTTCAGAACTAAAGAGGTCCGCGTTTGGGGGCTAAGACCACGTACGAGGACTGGGCTGGTGTAGAGGGCAGGAGCGTGTGCGCTTCACACTCTCCCTTCTCACTCTCGCCATCATCAATCACACGATACACTACTGACAAACTGAGCTAGGTGGCGCATTCATCAATGGATTTGCATTCGTGAGGATGGCGGTTCAAATCATTGACGAGTCGTTTAGATTTAGGGTTTTCCGTGGTTTTTTTCCTTTTGTCAAATGCTGGAATTGTTTCTTTAAAGAAAGATAAAGTCGATGTTCTTCACTATTCATCTCCCATCTGGGCTTGTACTACAACTCTAACGATCTCGTCGTCGATGGGACGTAAAAATCTAACTTTCCTTTCTCTTTTTTCTGCACAAATTCTCACTACAGTTAGGCAACGATATAGATACATAACTGATACATTACCTACTTCCGGAAGGAAGTCAATAGTATACCAACGTTACTAGACTGTTGACAAGAAAACAGTGTGGAATGTCCCGGTCTTTCGCCACACGTAGTATTAAGAATAGGAATTCAGGGCGTCAGATAGGCGATATTATGGTGTGGTTTAACTGCAGAGGAATTTGCCTATTACCGACTACAAAAAAAAAAAAAAAAAAATTCCACCAACGAAAAAAGTAAGGAATTTTGGATCGATACACATCACCTCTTTATATATTTCAGAACAGCCTGTGACAATAATGACTGAATGATCTATATACAGCAATGGATGAGTTAGAGACTCCTAATAAACTGAACGTCCTAGTGACATTAAGATACAGAAAATGTTATCAACTACTGTACGTAAGAGTAATATTGGAGAGTAAAAATCACTTCAGATGCTGGCATAAGCAGATGACACTGATGTAATTGCGAGACCGCCAAGACTAATTGAAGAATCCCTTACAAATCTTGAAATATCTGCCAAAAAGATGACCCTATAGATAAATGAAGAGAACACTAAGTAGATGCTTGTAACCAAGAAAGATTATCGTAATGAATTATTCATAGGCGCTTACAGAGTGTCTACGGAGACTGACAGTGAAAAAAGCACGGTGAGTCGTTGGGCGAGGCGTCTATCATCATCGCAACAAGGTAACAAGGTTGCGCAAACACGTCACTCGTGTAGTGTTGGAACGTGTGGACACACTCATTCACAGAACATGGTACAGTAAGTCTGATGTGGGTAGTTTCACTTATGTTGAGTCTGAAGTCAGCAGTGATATCCGAAACCGTGTTACGCGGCCTCAGAAAACATCTGAAATCTATGTTCCTGTTGAAGAAAACTTAAGTTACGATGTACAAAGTTTTAGTGCGGCCGATGCTAACAACTGCTGAAACCTGGATACTAACGAATTCGATGAAAAGTAGCTTGGCATATTTGAAAGAAATTCTCGGGATAGTGAAAGAAAATGGCGCCTGGTGGAGGAACTTCCACTATGAATTATAGATTTGTACAATGAACAAGACATTGTAAGTTGCATTAATATTAAAAGGCTGAAATGGTCAGGATGTGTACTGAGACCTAGTGAAAGAATGGTTAAGAAGATATTCAACGCTGTGCCTGAATGAGCCAGGACGGTTGGAACCAAAGCTAGTGTGGGAGAAAAGTGTCAGAGGGGACACAAGGAAAATTGGAATTTAGAATTGGAGGAACAGGCAAGAAGACCAAGGTTCACAAAGAGTTACCGTGCCTTTCATTATGACGGTGGTGCTGATCCAGTAAGTCATTAATTTTTACACTGTAGGATTCAGTGCTGTTTATCTGTTGAACTTAACATAATAACGCTATGGTGCTATTGGAATGTGATAGACTGCGAATAAGTGCAAGCCAGGCGAAGAATGGTATATTAAGACCTCGTCCAAACGACCCTTTCTCCTCACTGATGCTGACTGCCCGCGAATCGGACGGGCTGCTAGTTCAGTGTTACTCGTTCTATTCTCATGCAAACGTTCCATTCGTTACCGAAGATTAAAAGTTGACATTGCATCCAGTAACAGCATCTCCTCCTGTGTGGCTCGTTCGCCCTGCAGCTTCCGTTAGATGGAGTCCTGTGGCGGTACACAAAGGACCGGGCCACGAGACAAAGGCAGAGCGCCGAGTTGTGCAGGATTATCCCGTGAATGGGCGCGAAAATGGCGAGCTGCTGGCGTGCTCGCCGGCAATCACGGCGAGTATCGACCCAGGGCCCGTGGCCCGCCTGTAGCCACGGCCACGCGTCACCCACCCTGTGTGCGCTCTTCACGTCCACACGTGGGGGCCTCTAAAGGAAAACTCTTCAAACCGCCACTTACTCTAGACCCTTCTTTATTCGACATTTTGAAGAGATCGAGGGCATCCCAAATCAGGCACTTGTTAGAGATTGTGACACTCGTGCAGTGGAGCTATACAGTTTAAATTACGTAATTTTTGCGGAAAAGATACAGCGCATCTTGACACAGTCCGATAAGTATTTCGCTTTTATGGTAAGAGAGGTGTTCCAAAGAAAAGATACGAAACAACGCTATGGGTATAACTGAAGTCTTTAGGTCAGAAGCCTGAGCACAATTATCCCATTGTTTCACGAGCCCCAGGATTGCCAGAAATCCTGTGGCTGCGACAGGAGCCAGTCGTCATACTCCTTAAGTTCACCGTCCGAGTTGAAGCGCATACCTTTGAGGTTTTTTTTTAGTGGTCGAAACACATGACGGCGCATGGCGACATGTCTGCGCCGTAGGGCACACCCTCAACCTGCTCCCACTTCAACTTGACCTTTACACTTTGTGTAACCTTGTAGACCCGTGGACGCGCACGTCATCAGGGAGCTGAGCACTCTCTCCGTGAGTGGCCCACGACGTGTGCTCTCGATGGACTTGCGTAGCCTACCAAGTGTTTCACAGCACACCTCACTGTTGATGGTTTTTTTTTTTTGTGCTAGAGGAATTCGATGAGTATCGGACCTCCACCGTCGAAAAAGACTATCATGTCTGCTGATGGGACAGCTTTGAATATTTTTGGGGGAGGTGACGACGCATAATTCCCTTGCATGTATGTCTCACTACGTTATCCCAAAGCGGCATATGCAAATTTCAACCGGGTTGTTTGTTACGACGTTTCGTACCTTTGCATCTGAACGCCACTTATAATTTTAATTCTTCACTATGAGGAGTGTATAGTTGATGCCTAAGTTAATCTTCTGAGGCCATTTTTCAAATGACTCTTCAAAGATTCTGCTTCCTCTCTTGCATTCCTTTCAGCCAACAGCAGTCTATACAATTAATGTATGACTGATACAGACTTTCATTTTTCAGACAATGCTTGAGTATGAATAATTATGCGAACGCACATATGAGAGAGAGAGAGAGAGAGAGAGAGAGAGAGAGAGAGAGAGGTGGAGATGAAATACCAGACAGGACCTGATCGTTACCTATGAAGACCAAGCTCCGTTTGGAGAAGCAATTCCATCTCGTCGTTTTCAAAGAAAACCAAATAATTCTTAAATCTAGAAAACCAGACGAACATTTGATCTGCCGTTCTCTCGAGCAGGTTCTAGTGTCCTCACTGATGTGCTACTCCGCACTACAATCTGCAGAGAAACTTACATTAAGATGAAGAGAGAATACGTAGAGCAATGATATTGTGTCAGAAGGAGCCTTATCCATTAGAACTGCAATATATAAAATACATAACACCTATCAGAATACTTCTGACTGGATCAGTGTGCTCTCCTGGATGGTATTATAGTGAGGTACCAGTCACCTCACAAGGACTGCAACTTTAATAGCAAATGAGAGGGAAAGCATCTGTAGGACGCCTATTGTGCAAGTCAGAGCAACCTAACATGTTTAGCTATGTACTATCTACAAATGTACGATATCGTGAAAGACGAAAAGAAACAGTGTACTGATAATCGTGCACGCTGATAAATTATTCTTAGCCATAAAGTTATCTATGAATGTAGATAAATGTCGAAGATAAAAATTATAACATTGCAAGTTCTTTATACACTCTCTTCATCAAGGAATGTAATTTTGATATACAATGTTCAGAAAAATTAGCACAACTACCGTCCGTGTCTTATATTGCGAGCAAAAAGCTATCAGCTGAAGAACAGAGAATTCAAAAGTAAGTAATATGTCACTAAATGCAAGTAGCCACAATGCCTACGTTATGGCAGGACTTCGATTATGAAAGCACAAATAATTTTCGGTGGAAGTTCAGTTTGCTTATAGAGAAATGCTAACAGTCACCATTAACTACCCCCAGTACGGTCATCTTTCCTTCGTTTCGGTCAGAAAAAAACAGCACCAAGCTAAGTCTACTGAAAAGTCTAAATGTAATTGCCTGTGAAACTCTTTATTAAAGCGGACGCTTTCCTATAGTATTAGTGAAAGATAGCCTCATGTCGCATTCTAAATTAGTGTTAAAATACCGAATGAAAAAAAGCACTGAAGTATGTATCGTGTGCGCCTTGTGAAATAATAACTAGTATCCAGTTCATATTACCGCAGAATTTTTCAGAAGCGTTTGTAGTCGTGAATAACTCTCTTGCTACAACAACAAAGTCGCTTACCCGGTTAAAATGTAAGAGGTTCTGCCTAAGGGAACAATGTTTCAATTAAAAAAAACGGTGAAAATTCAAGTGGCAATATTCTGCAGTGAATATAGTAGTTATCTTGTGAGGGAGACCATGAGGATAAAATCAGAGAGATCAGAGCCCACACAGAGGCATACCGACAATCTTTCTTTCCACGAACAATAAGAGACTAAACAGAAGGGAGAACCAATAGAGGTACTCAAGGTACCCCCCCGCCACACAACGTCAGGTGTATGTATGTAGATGTAGACTAGAGACTTTCTGTATGTCACGTCTGGAAGTTTTGTTCAAGAATTTCAACCGCCTGAGATCAAAACGATGAAGTGTACGATCGTCGTTACCTTTCTTGTAGGAATATGAAATTGAACCGTTAAAATATGAAAGAAGAGAGAGTGTAGAAAGTAACTGTCGTCAAGGCATGGATCCTGCGTATCTTACCAAGCAATAGTTATCGTCAATGATTACCGTATTGTTTGAACTCGACAGCGTCATATTACCTTCAATCTCGTATCCTCGTGGGAACTGGCAACATTCTGAACGTGCGGTAAACACCCCCCCCCCCCCCCCCCTCCTATTCTAATCACGATTGATTCTAGGGAAGAACGATTGCTCCGTGTGAGCTCAAATCTATATTATTTTACTTACATGGTCTTTTCGCGATATATAAGTAGGAGAAAGCTACAGACTGTTTGACTCTTTTAGGAACGTTCGCGCTTCGGAATTTTAACAGTAAGCCACACCCTGATGCCCGAACGCCTCTCTGGCAGCGTTTGCCACCTGTGTTGGCTGGGCATCTCCGTGTCGCTTTCGCGCTTATTAAGGGAACCCGTAAAGAAAAGCGTTGCCCTTCTTTGAGTTTTTCCTCTAGCAATCCTGTCTGGTACAGATCCCAGGCTGAAGGGCGCTATTAAGTTACTGATCAAACGAAGCTTGTATGCTGCCTCATTTCTGTATGGCCAACATTTTCTGAGGATTCTTCCGATGAATCTGCCTACTCGGTTCGGAAAATCACAATTTACACTTCGTGACATGATATGTCGAGAAGGGTATAAACTGGTAACTGTGCTCGACTTGGAGAAACTAGCTGTTTGAGGAGGAATTAGCTGTAACATAGTCAACTGCAACATTTTGAATTCTTCTGGGTCTGCAGCGGTATCGATGTGTCGTAAGGAAATTATATGTATAGTAAGCCAAAATGCTGCTACATTCAAACTCTTTTTATTAAGATGTTATTTTCTGGTGTTATGCACCTATTTCGTTGCTTGTATTTCTGCATATCGTAAGTATACCGCAGACGAAATTGTTACTCTTTATACATGTAACGCCTCGGAAGTGGAACTTATTGCTAAGCAATATTCGCTAAGACCCATTTTACAATTATTTGTAAGTTTGATGGCTTCAGCTGACACCGAAGTCAACGGTTTTGACGTAGGTGTTAATCGAAGCAGTAGTTATTCAGAGATGAAGAGGGTTACACAGCATAGAATAGCATGGAGAGCTGCATCAAACCAGTCTTCGGACTGAAGACCACAACAACAAGAATTACAACAACAAAAATTTTGGAATTTTGTGGTAAGGACTATGGGGCCAAACTGCTGTGGTCATCGGTCCCTACGCTTACGCACTACTTAATCTAACTTAAACTAACTTAGCTAAGGACAACATGCACACCCATGCCCGAGGGAGGACTCGAACCTCCGACGGGGGGAGCCGCGCGACACGCGACAAGACGCCTTTCCCAAGCTCCGGTCGGCGGCGGCGGATTCAAATACATAAGAAAAATAAGAATTCCGATTTTCTTGCTGTAAAAAATACTGTATGTTAATGCAACAAAGTTACATCGGCTCCCAGAGTTAGTTTTTCGATACAGATTCTCCTTTTACTTTAAAAAATTGAAAAGTATCTCTTCCGGTTTTGCGTGTTTTTTTCGCTGTATATTATTTCTCTATCAATTGTGAGGAAAGTAAAAGGCACAAAAAATTGATGTTTGCGTATCTTACAGTTTCACATCACAGCTTGATAATGAGGTGTCTATTTTTCCGATATTCGTCAAAGTTATTCCGATACTTAATTTACGAGTAACCTACTGCATAAAATTTGAATTGTGTACAGTGAAAAATGTGGTCGCTGGCTACTTTACGTATGGTTCACGTTAGGTCATACATCGTTGCCGATGAAAAGAAGCTAACATATCGAAATTATTTTTAAAGTTGAGATCAGAATGATATCGATCTCCGTTTCCGAGATTTGGGCTCTTATATCTCCGGGAGCGTCGCGACTAGCCGCCAGTTCTGTCGACGCGCAACGAGAATCGTGTGGTCATCACACGATAGAGAATGCATTTGTTTTGTTTCGCTGACACATTTGGACCTAATGAAACCATTTTATGTCATATTTCTCCGGTATGAGTTACTAATATTTCTCCATATGCTCTTGACAATTTCATTTAAAATGCCACGAAATGTAGGTTTCTTAAAGCCAATTGATCAAGCAGAACCCATTTTCTTGGTTTTGCTGAGGCATCTGAACATGTTCCAAGCTTGCTTTCTCGTTTATTTCTCTGATACGAGTCCCGAATATTCCTCCATCTGTTTTTGGACATTGCACCTAAAATTCCAATGAAAGATAAGTTTATTAACAATAAACGCACGCTAGCGTCATTGCATTGTTTCAAGTTCTTGACAACAAGATAGGGTTACACCTTAAACATCTCTAGAATTTTGATTCTGAACGTCTACAGTATACACTGGCAGAAATGTGGAAGAAATAATGTCCGTGCTTGTTCACAAAATTTCCCCAAATTATACTTGTCAGTTTCTCCCATGCAGAAACTTTTGGAACAAGCTAAGGCAACTTTCATAGCCGACTGAATCTTTATTCCCATCCAAATGAACTTCCATATTCTTATATTCTCACAGCATACATCGTTATGGATGACATGAACATTTAATCTTGCCAAGCTGCACTCAAAAGATGACTCCAGGATTTACAAAAGACGAATTTCAATTGTGAACTGCGTCAGACCAGAAGGGCCTTGTAAAACAGTAGTGCACTTTTGGCACAAGTTTTTTGAGCAGCATCTTCCACCAATGAATTGAAGTGAATGTGACAAATTACTTATTGCAGCATACTGTTTGCGCAATCTGTTGAGAAACGCCTTCCTCAAAAACGAACATCTATTGATTACAGAAAGCTGTACAACAATCTGGTGGTGGTTTCTCACAACTAGAAGGTGTCATCAAGACACCAATCTACCGTTTACTTTCAGAGTGAAGGTATTGTAAAATGTAACTTTCTCGTTGTACTTTAGATTGTTCATTTTATAATGTACCTGCCGTTTTCAATTTTTATCGTCACAAAAAAGAGTAATGCGAAAATTGACCTTCAAGTTCATTTTCATCATTCTAATTCTACATCTGCATGGATTATACTGATTTTCATAACAGGCCTGAAAAATTTGCATTAATGGGAAAATATTATATATTTCACTCACCTGCCAGTTTCAACTGTGCACCAATTTCTTCCCAAATTCTGTCTCTGAACATAGTGTCTCTATATTTAGGGTTCTTCAAATCGTAAAGGCAAGGATGTTGCGAGACCAGCTCACAGAGCATCACATCCTGTGAGTGGCTCATTTCAGTTTTCCTTGACTGGCTCGACATCTTTCTGGCAGCCGTACGCCTTTGTGTCGTGCGACTTCCGTCGCAACACTGCTCACTGGTGCAGTGCTGCGGCAGCTGCCGCAACAGTCGCGCGTCGCATCCCAAACTCGAACTGCGCATGCGCCAGCAGGCAACTTCTGACGTCACGTAGCGACCCGTCGCAGTCGCTAGTGTGCGTCGCGTCTTGGGTGTCTTGGACAACGTACCTTTAGAACGCACGGCTACGGCTAACAACAACAATAGAAAATCCTTGAATACAGCAGCGTTTTGACTTACTATACAAATATGCTCTCACGATGCATGGCACTTGAAGTAACGTGTTTTTTAACGTTTACGTACAGATATAGCCTTATAACAACGGGTGCCGAAAGACTAATAAAGACACTAGGCTGACATTCTAGAGAAGCGAGAATCAAACCCTAACACGTTCTTCTACAACCAAACCCAGAATTTATCAATATATTCCAATGAATTCCAGGAACACAGCGAACAGGGACAGAAGTGTTACTAAACTCATCCTGATCCTAATGAACTATGGAGACCGGAGTAGAAGTGACAAAGACCGATCAATTACATTAGCCGACGGCGAAATGAAACACAGAGCCTGGTTTATTTGCGCTATGAATCCTTGATCTTTAAGTGTCTGTTTCTAAACTTGTTGCCAGTGGATGGCTCCCTTGTTTGGAGTTACACGACACAAAGTTAAGTAAATGATCCATAGACAGCGCAATGAAGATCCTGTGTTCGTAGAGGACTGTCCCTTACTTGAAACAGAAATTTACATCACGATTTAAGAGTAATTGTGACAATCTGACAATTTGTAACATTTTGTTACTACTATGTAACTAGTATTCACCTTTGAACGAAGGTGCGACGTCTTGTACAAAATTATTCAGGAACAGGAACGCGAGTGCAACAATGAATCGTGTATTTTGAAGATGAAACCTCCTATCGTGTGATACATGTCTCGACTGGCAACGACATACGGGCTACTGCCAGATCAAAAGTTATAGCTTGTAAAGCCTATAGATCAGTGTCAGTTTCAGTAGAAACGATGCACAAGCAGGACGTTTCCATCTGTTGGTGGTGGTAGTTGAAACGTCGTTATAAGAAAAATTGGCTCTGAGCACTATGGGACTCAACTGCTGAGGTCATTAGTCCCCTAGAACTTAGAACTAGTTAAACCTAACTAACCTAAGGACATCACAAACATCCATGCCCGAGGCAGGATTCGAACCTGCGACCGTAGCGGTCTTGCGGTTCCAGACTGCAGCGCCTTTAACCGCACGGCCACTTCGGCCGGCCGTCGTTATAAGAAAAGAAATTTATAAGTGATCTAGACGGCCTTAATCACAAAAAAAAAAAAAAATACCAGAATGATCGCAAATATATTCAGGAAATTTATTTTCTTTATTAATGAAATAATCCTTTTACGTGATAGAGGTGTTTACTATTTAGGATAGTTATATGGCATACGAAATAAACTGCTTAATAAGGAAACCTCAATTTTATGACAATATTTGCTGTTGAGTTCGTTCCACAGTTTTCATCAACTTTTGAAATGACATCAAGTACTATCATAAGATGCTCTTAATAATATTCTTTAATACGCAACCAGTATTCACCAAAGACTATTTTCCAGTACCTGTAGTAAAAACATAATGAATACAGGGGATGTGTGTGAAAGAGTATGTTTCAAATTTTAGTAAAAATACAAGCAATATTTACAACTGCATTCCGATGTAATTTGCTATGAACCCAAGCTCTGAGCACTGACTGCATTTTGCTACAGTTTGAAACATACTGTTTCACCCGCATCCACTGCACTCATGACGTTTGTCAAATAGTCCAAATGGCTCTGAGCACTGTGGGACTTAACATGTGTGATCATCAGTCTCCTATAACTTAGAACTACTTAAACCTAACTAACCTAAGGACATCACACACATCCATGCCTGAGGCAGGATTCGAACCAGCGACCGTAGCAGTCGGGAGGTCCTTTTTTGTTAAACTAATACAACTGATATTCCCTTCTTCTTCTTCGAGCATCGGAGAGACAAGATTGTATCATTTCTGCAACTTTAATTCTGTGATTAATAATAATGCTGTTTAAATTATTTCCTCTTTGTCTTTGTATCACGTTGCGAATTTGTGTGTTCCCGTGCTAACGAAGTTTGTTTTATATAATATTTGGGCTTTAAATTACTTGGAAGAAGTCAGTTCCATTACGAGGTGATCGCGCTATCGTTTTTCCCTTCTTCACTTTTGCAAGTCCAAACTGCGGCCTATGTTTTAGACGAAATCCGATCGCGATTATTATTATTATTATTATTATTATTATTATTATTATTATTCAGACTATTTGCCTGCATTCACAGTTAAGGTAACATGGCTTCTCGTCACGAAGTTCTCTGCTTTCCAGCAACTACTTGTCCCAGCTCTTGCATGTGAATGAAAGTTAACTCATACGAGTGAAAATCATTTTATGCCCTAAGAAAAGATTAATAAAGCTAATACATTATTGCCAATTTTATAATTACTTGTTTTCTTTTTTTATCAGTAATGTAAAGCACCCTTCATTCGATAACATATTACTTTCATGACCAAATTTAAAATAACAGAACACATCACGGGGAAGAAACGTCATACAGCACACTGGCTATCAAGGGCAGAAAATTGTTTGCCTCGCAGACACAAACTAACCATGAACAGTCAAACAAAAATGGTTCAGGTACTTTTTAAACACAGAGGTGTATCTCTCTGTGGGCGTGGCTGCTTGGAATATGACTTCGATAACACGTATGTGTAGGGTCGAGGCTTGCGCGCACTGCTGCGATACAGACTACGCTCCAAACAGCAGACTCACCACGGTTTTTTCGGGAAGCGGCGGTCACCAGGCGCCCACTTCCGCGTGTGTATTCGTGCAGTGGGTGCGACCGACTGGAACAACGGAGCGCGCGCGCCCACGACAGCCGCTATCTAATCAGCACCTCAGTCACAGGCCGATACACCGCTGTCTAATTAAACACCACACTATCTGCCGCGCCATCTTCTGCTCACACGGACACCAACGGGACATCCTTGTAACTTACACTGTGTCGCTGTTCAAAGGGCGAACAAGAAATTCGGCAGCTACACTTCGAAGCTATGCGCTATGCAACGCAAGTACAGAGTGTAACGATATGTTTGCCTCACTGCTATTTTTTTTCCTTTAACTAATTTGTGCCTGATTTTATTCTGGGAAGCTCAGTAATGTATGTAAATACCGAAAATGTAAATGTGATTCAAAAAGTACTTAAAGTGAAGTGAAGCGCAGCTGGACAGCAAGAAACTCCTTAGCGCGCAATACCCGCAACGATAGTACAGGGTGGCGCAGGGAAACGGGAAATTTCGAAATAACGTCATTTCCATGAATAAATTCATAAAACTAGTAATTTATTAACGAAAGTGAATGTATTCAGTATGCCACTATTCAGTATGTCTTTACAATCAAAATGTCCAAAAGTGTCTCTTTACTTTTTAAAGATGACATCGGAAAGATGTGCACCCATTCGGCGTTCACACTCTAAACAGCCTGTTATGAAAACTCTGGAATGCGCGGTGTAGCAAATCTTGGGGAATGGCAGTGATTTCGTTTCCAATGTTCTCCTTCAGTTCATGGATTGTTGCAGGACGTGTACGGTACACCTTGCCTTTGAGATATCCCCACAGGAAGAAGTCGCACTAAGATCAGGGGATCTCGCAGGCCATGCAATGTCACCGTTACGTGAAATAATGCGTCTTCCAAACAATTGACTAACTGCTGCCATCGATTGTCGAGCAGTGTGACGTGGCTCTGTCCTGCTGAAACCACATGTTTTCGACGTTAAGATTAAGCTCGTACAGTCTCGGTGTAAAGAATGTTTGAAGCATTTCAACATATCGAGCGGATGTTACTGTCACTGCACTACCATCCTCACGTTCAAAAAAATAACGGCCGATAACACCATGACATGATACAGCACACCATATTGTGACCTTGGCGCTATGTAGTGGTCGCTGGTGAAACTCACAAGGATTGTCCTGCGCCCAATAACGAAAATTCTGTTTGTTCACGAATCCGTTCAGGTGGAAATGGGCTTCGTCTGATATCCATAAGTTACCAAGGAAATTCGCGTCCTCGTTGATTTTAGCAATATCTGGCTACTAAAATCCATACGTGACGCTGGGTCTCGTTCATGTAAGTGTTGCACATTCTGTAACTTATAGGGATGGAAGTCTAATACGTGCAGTATTCTTTGTAAGCTTCGTCGCTTAATCTCTAGCGAAGATGCATGCTGTCGAACGGAGCGGCGAGGACTTTTCTCGATTGCAGCTCTAGCAGCTGCAATGTTCTCTGGGGTACGTACCGTTGGAATGCCACCTGGAGGTTTCTTTTTCAAGGCAGATCCTGTTTCTTCAAAATACGCACCCACGTTGTAATCGCATGCGCAGATGGGACACGTCCATGACGTCCAAGCTGGTAATGCGGCAGTCGCACCATCACCATTTTTGTAAAACGCTCTCACAGCTACTGCACGTTCCGCACCAGACCAATTCTCCATGATTACTAAATGGCAATGCGTTCACATCAATTGTGCAAAGTTTCGAACATCTGCCGGCGCTATAGTGATGCCAACTGTAACGTTCAAAATTTCCCGTTCCCCTGCGCCACCCTGTATTAGAGAATCTTTGAGTATGGACTCAACCGTCGCTCAGAACGTATTGTTACATTTGATAAAAAATATTTTAGTGATAAAACCGAGTGAAGTATGATAAGAGTTGCCAAACATTTATGTATACAAATTTTCTGGAAGTGAAGAATAGAAATATCTTGTTTTTGGAAAAGGAGGTGAACTTCACTGTCATCGCCGTCTATTAATTGACAGACTTGCAAGTGTACAAAGTTCACCAATTTTGATGTAGCACGACGTGTAGTTTGAAGGGAGTTTGTGTGTCAAGCAATCTCCTTTTCTCACGAAAATCAGATTGCTGTTTGATCTTTCTTACTTACAACAGTGGTCCCTTAGGTATGAAAATCTACGAATACATGGGCTCAAAGCTATCCGCAATACGGCCAAGTAACTGACATAGTCGTATTTTAAACTTTAAAGAACAATAATTTCCTCCAAATTGCAATACGTTAACAACTGGTGCAGAAGTTGATCATTCAAGAAGGCAGCAACCAAAATTCAGGTACCAGTTACGACTTCAAGTAAAAATCTCAATCAAAAATCAATCTCTCTCTCTCTCTCTCTCTCTCTCTCTCTCTCTCTCTCCAAACACATATATAAATATAATATTATTTAAAAAAAGTCATTTTACATGAGACTGAGAAAGATATGACGGTAAGAACAATCGACACGGCTTACATGAACATAAAACGAATCTTCGAAGAAGTGCAGATGGAAAAGGTCTATAGAAGGCAGAAGAAATGGCAAATAGATGACAGTAGTAAATCGAAGGACTGTACGATGGATAGGGACTGTCCCAAAGTGTAATAGGAGGGAGAAATAGGTGATCCAGCAATGCGCTCACAATTTCACGGGGAATTGAATTATCTGACCTGAAACACGTACCAGGAGCCGACGACATATCTTCAGAGACGTAGGAGATTCAGTTAGTGTACATAATATATGAAATGGGTGACTTACCAACTGATCTCTAGAAGAACACTGTGATCACATTACCACAGAAGACGCGTGCGGATAAATGGGGAAGTAATCCGATGAATTATAGACCCGTATCACAAAAGTCAATTTGCAGTAGGCATTTGGAACGTATACTGTGTTCAAACTTTATGAACTACCGCGAAGAGAATGATTTTTTGGCAAATAGCCAATACCAATAAGAAAATATCGTTCTTGTGAAACACAACTAGCGTTCTATTCGCACGAAGTAATGAGTGCTAACGACAGGTCAAACTGATTCCATATTTTTACATTTCCAGAAGGCTTTTGGCACTTCCTCACAAGCGACTTCTGATCAAACCGCGCGCCTATGGAATATCGTCTCCGGTGTGTGACCGGATTCGTGATTTCCTATCAGAAAGGTCACAGTTCGTAATATCTGACGGAAAATCGAGTAAAACTGAAGGAATATCTGCCGTTCCCCATGGAGTGTTATAGGACTACTACTGTTCTCGGTCTACATAAACAATAGAGAAGACAATCTGAGCAGCTGCCCTTAGATTGTTTGCAGACAAAGCTCTCATTTACTGTCAAGTAAAGTCATAAGAAGATCAAAACTAACTGAAAAACGATTTAGACAAGATTTCTGTACGGTGCGAAAATTGGTATCTGCCTTTAAATAACGAAAAGTGTGAACACATCCTCATGACAAAAAAAAAAAAAAAACAATTTCGGTTACACCATAAATCACACAAATCTAATGGTTGTCAGTTGAAGTAAATACCTAGGGATTACAGTTACAGACAACTTAAATTGGAGAACGAAATGGCTCCACGCACTATGGGACTTAACATCTGAGGTCATCAGTCCCCTAGAACTTAAAACTACTTAAACCTAACTAACCTAAGGACATCACACACATCCATGCCCGAGGCAGAATTCGAACCTGCGACCGTAGCAGCAACGCGGTTCCGGACTGAAGCGCCTAGAACCGCTCGACCACAACGGCCGGCTAAATTGGAGACCGATCACACGCAACAGTGATAGTCGCCCACTGGTTCAAATGGCTCTGAGCACTATGGGACTCAACTGCTGTGGTCATAAGTCCCCTAGAACTTAGAACTACTTAAACCTAACTAACCTAAGGACAGCACACAACACCCAGCCATCACGAGGCAGAGAAAATCCCTGACCCCGCCGGGAATCGAACCCGGGAACCCGGGCGTGGGAAGCGAGAACGCTACCGCACGACCACGAGATGCGGGAATAGTCGCCCACTACCAGGCGTTTCAGCTTTCATGGTGGGCGGTGAGTGGTAGTGCTTTAAGAAACATTTTCCTTAGGTTTTCACAAAATTTTAACATAAAACGCTTGGCAGTTAATAATGATATGCCTTAACTCTCAGTAACACACATCATAAATTTTACACAGTAGAGTTACTTTCCTACTTTAAAAGTAATCATTATTTTACAGCAATGGGCTGTTAGAAAATGTTTCTGTTAACAGAGATGCAAAAGTGGAAGGTAGGAAAAAAGGTTGTCTACCCCTAACATAGATAGTGTGGTAGGGAACGCGAACCAAAGACTGCGTTTAGTTGGTAGAACAATTTTGAGATGCAACAGGTCCACTAAAGAGACTACCAATATTACGCTTGTCACTTTTCTTTTGGATTATTGCTGCGCGGTGTGGAATTCGCATCAGATAGGATTGACGGGAGACATCTAAAAAGTTCAGAAAATGGCGGCTCTTTCTCTATTATCGCGAAATAGCGGAGGAACAGATACGATACGCAAATAGGGGGTGGGGGGCAACCATCAAAACAAAGGTGTTTTTCGTTGCGGCGGGGTCTTTTCATGAAATTTCGATCACAAACTTTTTTCTCCGAATGCAAAAGTATTTTGTTGGTACCCACCTACATAGGGAGAAATGATCTTAGTAATAAAATAAGAGAATTCAGAGATCGCACAAAAAGATTTGTGTGTTCGCTTTTCCCGCGCTGATCGAAGTGGAACGGTAGAGAAATAGCTTGAAGGTGATTCGATGTAACCTATGGCAGGCATTTAATTCTGAATTTCAGAATAGTCGTGGGGAAGTGGAAAAGGATGAGTATCGTGACAGGTGACGCTTGTAAACTGTTGACCAGAATAATACGCAGAAGAACAAAAGGAAAACTGAAGTACTGTAAATAAATCGGTTTGCAATCTGGAACGAAAAAGGTATCAGAGAAATAATTCTGCCGATGCACTTTGTAATGGAACGTAGAATTAAGAAAAGTTAGGAACCTTCCGAACATTTGTGGACTTAGAAAATGCCGTTGTCAACATAAATTTCGATAAGAGGGCAACAATAAGATTAGAAAGGAAGTACAATAGTCTCCAACTTCTTCAAACCCCGGGTGGAAGGTCATGAAAGAAGAGGTCATGTTAAAAAGGGTGCTGCAGCTAACCAACAGTGTTGCTCAATGTGTACGTCGAAGAAACAATGGAGAAAGTAAAAGGCAATTTATGAGAATAGTGCAAAGGAAACACAAAACAATGATACGCTTTACACACAAGATAATTTTCGTTGCGGGATGTATCGAAGGCTTAGATCTGCTGAAAGGGATGGAGAGCACACACAATATGGCTTAGGGAAAAGGCGAAGGTGATGAAAAGTACCAGAAGTGAAAATAACAGTTTTGCTTAACGTCAATATCGGGAACGACAGTATAGCAGTAGAATTGAATCAATTATGTTTAGGAATCAAGGTTATACAGGATAAGCAAAGCAACGAAGACGTCAGAAGTAGATTTGCACAGGAGGAGAAAGATTTCTTCGATAAAAAAAATTAGTAAATATATTAATGGGGACTCTTGGTTTTAGATGCTGACATGAAACTGAGGGGCTGTTCCTTGAAGTATTCGTCTGGGCCACATTATGATCAAAATGACGAACGTCAAAGACATATCATCACCAAGCGTCCATCATTAGGTCCTAACGTCGTGGACTTTCCTGAAGAAGTCATTTAGCAATAACAACACTGCGTAACTGAAGGCACAAGTATTTCTACAAATTTACACTTCAAATACGAAGGTAACAAATTTTTACATCCAGAATTAATTTTCTCTCTGTAACGGTCTGTGCGCTGATTTGAAACTTCCTGGCAGATTAAAACTGTGTGTGGGACCGAGACTCGAACTTGGGACCTTTGGCTTTCGCGGGCAAGTGCTCTACAGGCTGACCTCTCAAACTATGCTCACGACTCGCCCTCACAGCTTTATTTCCAGCAGTGCTACTAATCCCGCCGCGCGCGAGCGTGCGCGCGCTTGTGTGTGTGTGTGGGGGGGGGGGGGGGGGGGATTATGCTTCCTTGCAGCAAACAAATGTGTGAGCCCAGTTTTCAGTTAGTGTTACTCTATCCTGACCTGGAAGGGAGAAAACAGTAAGTTTGACACATTTGGCACTAAGGATGAGAGCGAATCCGGAAACTTCGGACCAATGATTTTAAAATGATCATACGTAACTCTCTGGTTTCGGTTTGGTTATATTGAGTTTGAATCGTGTGATCTGTGGCCATTTTGATATTGTAAACAGATCAGCATCGAAATTCGCGATGGCTCTCCTCAAGTTAAATGGCTTCTCAGTCATGTGCAACTGGAGGCAAACGTGCCATATTTGCCTTGGGATAGAACTGAGACATGTGACTGACTCACAAGAAAGAGATCATCACAATCGGACCGTAAGCAACGCCTGATACTACTTGTCTCTGTTCCCATTTACTAGTTCCAAAACTTACTCATTGTTTGTGGGACATCAGATACAAGCAAAGCCAATGTATTGTGTTTGGAGAAAAAAACTTTGTTTAGCTTGGTAAGTAAACTGCCGATTCCTACAACAAGGAACGTTTTGCTGAAATACAAAAAGCGCTTGATGGTCGGCTCTTGTCTGTCCATGATCAGCGTCAGGTTGTCTGCTACTTTTATTAATGCAGAAGTCTTTTTGAGAGATTCTGAGATGGAAGTTATTCGTCGTTAATTAATCGGTAGCTTAGACATTCACAATCTATTCTAAGACACTGTACAACATCACAAAGATATGAAAGGGCCGGTGGCCAGAACATGCAGTTGCAGACTTCTCGCTGATTTCACAGTTCCCCGTGGCAGTGAGATAGTCGGTCTATTACACGTTATTGGGGACGCTAGTGGGTGAACAATGAATTTGACCATGTGCACTGTTAACTCCATCGCCATCGCTATCAGTAGGTACGTGTGATGGAATTCTGAGAGATATTGTGCACAGATGACGCCTATGTATGGCGCAATGCCAATGGCATATGGATAAGGCGAGAGGCAGGTGGATAGTTGGCGTGACGCAAGTGAATCAGGTGCATGCGTCACGGCCGTCTCGTATGCGTAGGCGTCAACTGAGTCACGGCGATTCGTGATATGTGGACGTGTCTATCCCGGTATTAAGAGCTACTGGCTACGACCGGTCCAGCCGCACAGGAGTAAAGATGACGAGAGGGCTTCCTAACTTCGGGCTTAGTAACGGAAAGGAGAATTATGGAATAGTAGGATCTTCATGGAGTTTGAGGCCTTAGAGGAAGCAGTAAACAATGTAAATGGAACAACACAGAGTGAAGATGAACTATAGAAGCAGACTGCTATCTCATCTCGAATCTCTTCATAATTACGAATATGTTCTCTAGTTCATATTTACACAAATTATGGAGGAAGATTCGTAAGTTAATACAGCTGCATACACAAATAATATTGATGAAAATTGGTTCTGGTGTTACTCTTAGATGAAGAGATTAACATAGAAGGGGAAATCGTGGCGGACCACATCAAACCGTGAGAATATTATGGGAAAAAACCTGTGTAAACCATGTGAGGTTCAAATGGCTCTGAGCACTATGGAACTTAACATCTGAGGTCATCAGTCCCCTAAAACCTAGAACTACTTAAACCAAACTAACCTAAGGACATCACACCGACCGTGGCGGTCGCGCAATTCAGGACTGAAGCGCCTAGAACCGCTCGGCCACAGAAAACAAAAGTAGAGTATCAATAAATATGCTGACTAAAATTGCACGTGTTGCACTGTGAACGTTTTGAGCGAACGCTGCCACACACATATCAAGTATTACCACACTTATGGTGAAACGTGTTCTGACCAGATGAAACTACAATCGTCCGGTCACAATTGTCGGTACTTTGAGAGGTCTGGGAGATGGTTCATTTGTAACTACAACACATGAAACATGAGTACAATTTATTACATGAAAAGATTTACTTAACTTGAGACACTTCTTTGCCACAGTAGAACGTAGAATATTTACAGCTGTCATTGACTATGAAAGCAGCATTTGATGCATACAATCACAAACTGTTCTCTTGAAGTACAATGTTCAAATTTAATTGAAGCACATCTTCATCTGAAACTTCATGATCGTTGTTCTTTCATGATTTTGTTGACTGCTGAGGCTGAGGTCTCAAACAGGGGGGAGCTCTTGCGTACTTGACACTATATTTGACCTCAGGGTGATGGCGCTACCACGCTGAGGGCAGGTGTGGTCTTCAGCAACACGTCCCATACACAATTGCGGATTGCAGCGAGCCCTCGCTAATGTCTGTGATATTGATTCGCGTTGCCGATTTTGGTGTGGCACCGCGATGTCTAGCTGATACCACAAAAGTTTCATCCATATTCGAGCTTATTTTCAGTACAGAAAACGACGGTTACTACAAACGAAGAATGGTGTGAGTACGGATGGCTTTTGCTTGTGTCTAACGTTACTCGAACTTTTTTGGTGCAGATTACAACACAGCATGCCCTGAGGGCGTGCATGTACAGCTTATCACCATCGCCCAAACTTTGAGGAAGGTCCAACCATTGGCATGCAAAGGTAACTGGTTGTAGTGGTACAACAGCAGAATATATGGTCACGAGATGGACTCAGGATGACAATGTAGTAACAAGGGAAGGCACAGGTCCTTCCACAAGGACCACACAATGAGGAGGTCGTATGATTATTCGATTGGCTCTGACAAGTAGATTTATTACAGTAGCTGAAATCCAGAAAGAGATTACAGGCAGAGTGTCACCGCAAACGGTTGGGAACAGATTACTGGCAGGTAGGTTGGGATATCAAGTTTCCATGAGTTGTTAACAAAAGCCCCATATCACAGACAATAGGCATATGCCTGATATAGAGCTCGAGTCAGTTGGGACATCGAGTGGGATTCAGCGGTATTCAGCGCTGAATTTGGCTTTTGCTTGTGGTGATCAGATTGACGCCACTATGTCACTTGACAACCTCGTAAAACGTCAGAGGGAGAGGCGACTGTCGACACTGTACAACACTTGCAATCTGAGATGGGGGAGCTGCTGGATATGTTAACAGAACCGATTTAGTAACTACTGAAGGGAGACAATGTTCGCTAGTATCCGTCAAGAACGGGAACTCATTTGTCCGAGCCTTCACAACCAGTGTACCAAATGACATATTTCAGTAGGATACTGCAACACTCCACACTGCAGTTGATAGCGCGAACACCTTGAGGAATGTACGGAACCTTGATTGATCTGCCTGATCCCTGATGTGTCTCTCCTGGGTCATATCGGGATTTCGATGGGAAGACGTATTCTTTCATACCAGCCAGCAATTGTCAAGAACTGACATAGCACGTGTTTCAAACATGGAAAGAAATTCCTAAAGATGTCACGCGGAAGCAGTTTCTTTCCAGGTCACAACGAATACGATCATGTACTAGAGCCTGTGGGGTCACATTTCACATCTTAATGAAAGAATTAGTTCCGAAATTAAGGTGTAATCGTTTAATATTCGCTATGTGAGGAACAGAAACAGTCTGATAAATCGGCCTGGTGATTCATGGTGTAACACTTTCTCCTTGTCAGTGTAAGATGATGATGATATTTGGTTTGTGCAGCGCTCAACTGCGTCGTTAACAGTGCCCGTACAGATTCCCAATCTTGTCACAGTCCAATCACGCCAATTTTCCCGAATGATGATGAAATGATGAGGACAACACAAATACCCAGTCTCCGGACGGAGAATATCCCCGACCCGGCCGAGAACAGAACTTGGGACCTCGTGATCCGGAGGCAGCAACGGTCAATGTACGACTTCGTGCTACATACGGTGTGAAAGTTGCTAATTATAAAATGTTTAGTCCGCCTCGGTAGCTGCGGGATCAGCGCGACAGATAGCTGACCGAAGAGGCCTGCGTTCGATTCCCAGGCGGGTCGGAGATTTCCTTCGCTCGAGGACTGGGTGTCGCGTTGTCCTTATCTTCATATAGTCATAACTGACACGAAAAATCGCCTGCATGTCGTCATATGACAAGTCTAAGTCTACACAGGGTGTTACAAAAAGGTACGGCCAAACTTTCAGGAAACATTCCTCACACACAAATAAAGAAAAGATGTTATGTGGACATGTGTTCGGAAACGCTTGATTTCCATGTTAGAGCTCATTTTAGTTTCGTCAGTGTGTACTGTACTTCCTCGATTCACCGCCAGTTTGCCCAATTGAAGGAAGGTAATGTTGACTTAGGTGCTTGTGTTGACATGCGACTCATTGCTCTACAGTACTAGCATCAAGCGCATCAGTACGTAGCATCAACAGGTTAGTGTTCATCACGAACGTGGTTTTGCAGTCAGTGCAATGTTTACAAATGCGGAGTTGGCAGATGCCCATTTGATGTGTGGATTGGCACGGGGCAACAGCCGCGGCGCGGTACGTTTGTATCGAGACAGATTTCCAGAACGAAGGTGACACGACAGGAAGACGTTCGAAGCAATTGATCGGCGTCTCAGGGAACACGGAACATTCCAGCCTATGACTCGCGACTGGGGAAGACCTAGAATGACGAGGACACCGGCAACAGACGAGGCAATTCTTCGTGCAGTTGACGATAACCCTGTCAGCGTCAGAGAAGTTGCTGCTGTACAAGGTAACATTGACCACGTCACTGTATGGAGAGTGCTACGGGAGAACCAGTTGTTTCCGTACTATGTACAGCGTGTGCAGGCACTATCAGCAGCTGATTGGCCTCCATGGGTACACTTCTGCGAATGGTTCATCCAACAATGTGTCAATCCTCATTTCAGTGCAAATGTTCTCTTTACGGATGAGGCTTCATTCCAACGTGATCAAATTGTAAATTTTCACAATCAACATGTGTGGGCTGACGAGAATCCGCACGCAATTGTGCAATCACGTCATCAACACAGATTTTCTGTGAGCGTTTGGGCAGGCATTGTTGGTGATGCTTGATTGGGCCCCACGTTCTTCCACCTACGCTCAATGGAGCACGTTATGATTTCATACGGGATACTCTACCTGTGCTGCTAGAACATGTGCCTTTACAAGTACGACACAACATGTGGTTCATGCACGATGGAGCTTCTGTCAGTCCAAGTGGTCGTACGCTTCTCAACAACAGATTTGGTGACCGATGGATTGGTACAGGCGGACCAATTCCATGGCCTCCACGCTCTCCTGACCTCAACTCTCTTGATTGTCATTTATGGGGGCATTTGAAAGCTCTTGTCTACGCAACCCCGGTACCAAATGTAGAGACTCTTCGTGCTCATATTGTGGACGGCTGTGATACAATACGCCATTCTCCAGGGCTGCATCAGCACATCAGGGATTCCATGTGACGGAGGGTGGATGCATGTATCCTCGCTAACGGAGGACATTTTGAACATTTCCTGTAACAAAGCGTCTGAAGTGACGCTGGTACGTTCTGTTGCTGTGTGTTTCCATTCCATGATTACTGTGATTTGAAGAGAAGTGATAAAATGAGCTCTAACATGGAAAGTAAGCGTTTCCGGACACATGCCCACATAACATATTTTCTTTCTTTGTGTGTGAGGAATGTTTCCTGAAAGTTTGGCCGTACCTTTTTGTAACACCCTGTATAACTTCGTACCAGGGTATGGCTTGACCCTCATGAATGTTCTGAACTGTCGAAGCACACTATCGTACCAAGCTTTCCACTGTTGAGATGGCTGTATGGGCACATACCGAAAGTCAATAAATTTAAAAAATGATATGATTAGAAGAAAATGATATGATTGGAAGAAAATGATATGATTAGAAAAAACAATTTGATTAGAAAAAACAATTTGATTAGAAAATGGTTTGATTAAAAATGATATTATTAAAAAATGATATTATTAAAAAATGATATGATTAAAAACGATATGATTAAAAACGATATGATTAAAAAACGATTTGATTAAAAAACGATTTGATTAAAAAACTATATGATTAAAAAACGATACGATTAAAAAATGATACGATTAAAAAATGGTATGATTAAAAAAATGGTATGATTCGCAAATGAAGTTGTCTTTATTGCATGAAATAAGAATGATTCAATAATTTGGAGATTTTACCGAAAGCAGACCTCAGTTGACACTCAGGATAGTATCGAACAGAAGGGTGTTTTTACGTACAAAAATGTGTGAGATATCTTGTGGGACTTCACTCCTAAGGTCATCAGTCCCTAAGCTTACACACTACTTAACCTAAATTATCCTAAGGACAAACACACACATCCATGCCCGAGGGAGGACTCGAACTTCTGTCGGGAGCAGCCGCAGAGTCTATCACTGCAGCGCCCCTGACCGCTCGGCTAACCCCGCGCGGCTTCACGTACAGAGTGGGTTGTAATCATTAGTGTGAGATTTTTAACTTTTTAAATAATTTTTTCGAGGTCATTGAAAATACGAACAAAAACATAAACATAAATGTAAAATTAAAAATACCTCCAGCGGTCACACGCTCCTTTTTCTGTCGTGCTGCATCACATACACTATCACACACTGTGAAAACGGAAGAGAGCAAAGATGGCGTCTGGAATCTTATACACGCAATGAAGATACAATAAAATAATGTTGCCCACAATGGAAAAACAAAATACTATGTTGGATCAGGTCTCAAAGCATTGTAGAGATCTTTAGTAAAGCGCGCTCACCTCCTTTGGTTTCTAGCCGCCTCATTAAAAACTGGGTAACAAAACCGAGGCGCAATTGCTAGCAAATGAACTATTGTCTTTGTTGCCTATATAAATATTTTTAATCCGCGTTGGGCTAATGTGTTTCCAGAGGTAAAGTTGCTCTTCTGCCTTAGAGGGAAAGTAAGATCGCCGCGAGGAGCGCAATGCGGCTAACTGCTGGAGACAGAGAGGGGTAAGTGGATTAGCCGAGAGCTCCGCGCGCCGGCAGAGCCTCTTCCTCGCCTAAACGCTCCAGTTCGTTGGCGACACCTCACGCCACTCCGGCTTAGCGCTGCACTAGCTAATGGGTGGTGGGGGGAGAGGGGCGGGGGCAGTATCTCCTGCGCGACTCCCACTGCCGTCTCCTCTGCAGGCACGCGCGCTTGTCGCTCCACAGTGAGATTTACGTTCGGCATAGTCCGCCAAGAAGCGAGGACTGCTTGCAAGTTTCCTACATCAATCCGTGCCGGAGCTCACCTTATGTGGTGGTGCGGTTGGCCATTTTCTGTGGAAGGGCGATACGACTATAAATTCAATACTGCTATCCCAAAATTAGCGGCTTTCTTGCGCATGCTTTCTTATAGCTTCCTCCTCTACTTACCAAGCGAAGCGGTAGTGATACACACTAGCCTCGTATTCGACAGGACAGGAATTAAAATCACAGCTCGACCATCAAGGATTAGATTTTCTTTGGTTACCCTAAATCGCTAAAACGAACTCCTAGATGATTCCATTGAGAAAGAATATTTCCTTCCCCCATCCCAAAATGTGCTCAGTCTCGTCATCGATCAGACAAACTATAAGCATCCTTCCTCTTAGATTTTTTTTTTTTTTTTTTTTTTTTTACATCTCTCATCTTGCCACATTTCCGAAGGAAATGTTTCATCGGAATACTCTCATAAATTCT
Organism: Schistocerca piceifrons; assembly: GCF_021461385.2. Classification (NCBI taxonomy): domain Eukaryota; kingdom Metazoa; phylum Arthropoda; class Insecta; order Orthoptera; family Acrididae; genus Schistocerca; species Schistocerca piceifrons. The sequence continues at coordinate 1,017,809,080 of NC_060138.1, read as the reverse complement.
GAACTCCATCTGACTTCTGAGTCACCACTATCTTTGTGAAAGATAACAGGAAAGTGAAGATGGCAGTGTACTGCTAACGAGTATGCCGTATCCCAAGGAGCGTCTACTCATGGTTCGTGTTGCAAAGAAATTAATGTTTGCTCCGATCATCGGAATCGGTTAATGATTGCATTCATTGGTCGCGTCTCCACCAACACTGTATGCTGTGCCATACGAGATTAATCCCAAAAGTAAGGTCTCCTATTTTTTTTATAAGTACGGAACTCTGTTTGTGTGGCAATTGGTCACACTGTTATAAAGAGTGCTTCACGCGCTGTGTGTAAACATGCGCACGCCGCGCTGAGGCGCTCAGTCTTGGCTTGGCAGCCGTTGAGAATGGAGCTCCCGTTGGATGTTCCCGCTAAGTGCGAATTGAGCGCAGTTACTCAGTTTTTGAGCGCAAAGGCCACTGCGCCGATTGAAATCCATCGTCAATTAACGGAAGTGTACGGTGTGTCGGGCACTGATGTCAAATATGTTCGTTAACTGGCGTAGAGAGTTTGTAGCTGGTCGGACCGAAATTCACGACGAACAAAGGAGCGGGAGACCGTCTTCTGAGGAGACAGTGTTGAAGGTTGAGCAAAGCATGCGTTAAGATCGGCGGATCACCCTGGATGATCTCTGCACGTTAGTTCCTGAGGTTTTCCCGAAGCACCACTCACAGAATTTTAACGTAAACATTGAACTACCGGAAGATGTGCGCACGATTGGCGCCATGCATGCTGACTGAGGACCACATGCATCAGCGAGTTGATGCTTCCCGAACTTTTCTTCACCGCCTTGCAGCCGAACAGGACAAATTTCTGGACTCAATTGTCACGGATGACGAAACCTGGGCATACCACTTTACACCTGAGACCAAGCAACAGGGACTGATGACCTTCGCTGTTTAGTCCCCCTTAAACATCCCAATAACCACCACCACCAAGCAACAATCACACCAATGGCGGTATTCTTCTTCGCAGCATGGCGGCGAGCTGATATGACATGAGCATACAAAAACTGCCGGTGATCATGTCGAAAAATAGCTAAATGTTCAACCTGTTAACTGATGTAAACCATTGCAAAAATAAACAGGTCTATTTACTTATAAAAAAATAAGAGACCTTACTTTTGGTATTAAATGGTTCAAATGGCTCTGAGCACTATGGGACTTAACAGCTATGGTGATCAGTCCCCTAGAACTTAGAACTTCTTAAACCTAACTAACCTAAGGACAGCACACAACACCCAGTCATCACGAGGCAGAGAAAATCCCTGACCCCGCAGGGAATCGAACCCGGGAACCCGGGCGCGGATTTGGGATTACCCTCGTATATAGTGAAGAGGACGATTTAGTGATGTATAATACCGGTTTAATACTATAAAAAAAGAAAGAAAAAGTCGTTCGTGTAGGAAAACATACCGCACTATAGAAGAAATGGTGAGACTAGCTCTCTACGACGACTCACTATGGAAATCACTTGCTTCCCCTTTATCACAAGCATGTTAGTCTTCGGTTGTGATATTCTGGAATAAATTGTTCAACTTGTATCGAAGAAAATACATATTTCAGAAAAGCCATACCAATGAAGCAGAAAACTCATTTCAGAGCTATCTAGGCTTACACTGTATTTCAAACAAACGCACACAGGGGTTGGACAGATATACTGACACACCGCTAGAACTGCACACTTTAACATAAATGCAGATGCTAGACAAGCCTGCTGGGTGCGCTGTTGTATCTGACCAAGAGCAGCGCCTGTGCGATGCCCTCAATAATTTGCAAGTGTCAATCCTGGTCAGAACAGAGCTAAGTGAATTCGAACATGGGCAAATTGCTGTCACTCGTAGGAGGGCTGCCGGGTGCTTCCACAACCAAAGTAGCCGAAGTGTTTGTGTATCAAGAGGTCCCGTATCGAAGATTTGTACCGTATACACGAAAAGTGGAAAAACTTCCGCAAAGTCACAATGCGGGCGAAAGTGTGTGCTGTGTGAATGATACGAACGCTCGTAGAGCATTGTAACGAAAAATAAAGAGGACGACAGATGCAAAAGTCACTGCAGCACCGAATGCTGCAATAGCGAACCCTGCCAGCACCAAAACGACAAGCATGGAGCTCCTTAGCGGAAAACTGAAGGGCGAACTGGAATTCCAAAAACCACACGTCAGTGATGCAAATGCCCGTAATAGGAAAACGTGATGCCGAAATCACAAAATCTGGACTACAGTGCAATGGAAGAAATAAATTTGGTCGAATGAATCTTGTTTCACACTGTTTCCAAGTTCTGACCGAATTTACAAGAGAGAAACATGGCAGGGCAGAGAAACATGGTGATTTGGGAATATCGTGGTATTCCATGGCCTCCATTGTTAATGCTTGGTCCCTGATAGCCGGCCGTGGTGGCCGAGCGGTTCTAGGCGCTTCAGTCCGGAACCGCCTGACTGCTACGGTCGCAGGTTAGAATCCTGTGTGTGATGTCCTTAGGTTAGTTAGGTTTAAGTAGTTCTAAGTTCTAGGGGACTGACGACCTCAGATGTTAAGTCCCATAGTGCTCAGAGCCATTTGAGCCATTTTGGTCCCTGATAGCGATGTTGTGTTCCAAGACGACAGGGCCCCTGTTGACACAACTCAATCGTGCAGGACTGGATTTGTGAGCATGATCATGAATTGTCGCATCTCCCCTGGCCACCACACTCACCAGAATCATTGTTTTGAACCCTTAAGGTCTATTTTGGAGAGTGAGCTGAGTGAAGCTGCATGTTAACTATCCATCTCCACAATCGTCACCATAACTTGTCACTATTTTGGAGGAAAAATGGTACAGACTCCTTGGAGTGGATAGATACAGGTCCTGTATCATTTTCATAGACGGATTGAGACTGTTTTGAATGCAAACTGTTGTCCTAACCCGTATTAGGCATGGTAATCAGTTGTGTTTTTGAGTTTCTATATTTTTGTCTAACCTCTGTCTCTCTGCTTGGAGATCCAGGACGTCAGCCACATATATTTTGACAATCCTAGATGCAGAAGAGAATCGGATTGGCTAAGTATCGAGGTGGTCAACACCAGTCGTGTACCTCCCTCGAGTGTGTTAATCTTTACATCAGTTATAAAACACTGATAAATTGCTTGCCGAATTCGTGTCGAAAGTAATAATTGTATTGTAATCGTTCAATTTGTGTGTGTGTGTTAGAGAGAGAGAGAGAGAGAGAGAGAGAGAGAGAGAGAGAGAGAGAGAGAGACGGACGTCAGTTTATGGGTACGCTGTGTACAATTAGTCAATCTTCCTCATCTAAAACAGCGATGCAGGATCATTTCCCAAGGCAGCATGGTTTAGTTCCAACATCATGTTTCTTTGAAGACGAACATAAACCAACGGTATAAATATCGGCAAAGGCCAAAGAGAGAGATAAGTTTATTTCTATTTGTTTTCTGGGCTGCGTAACAGCCCTCAGTAATAATTTTGCCGCGTTGTAATTCCTCACGGACTTAAAATAATAATTTACAAAAGTATTACCTGTTTTAAGAGTTACTTATTTAACGGAACGCGCAACGTAACTTCTTTCTGAAAGTATATGGAGACGCAACGTCTGCAGAAAATTCAGTTCGCGGCAGTGAGTTAAGAGCTGCTAGATGCCTCCAGTCTGGCAGGTGGAGCAGCGGGCGATCCCTTGGAGGAGTTCTCCGAGCCGCCGTGGACGTAATCTCCAGGGAAAGCTGCTTAAGGGCCGGGCCATCGCTCACGCTGGCTGCGAGCCGAGGTAGCGCCGAGGCGCGCCGCACGCCCTTATGAAATCCCGCAGATGCGACCTCAGAGCATAGGGAGGCCCTTCACCGACTTCTTGTCTCTAGGTCTGAGTGGAGCACACGGCCCCGACACGAACTACACACATGCTTGATGGACCGCCTATCGTGCTGTAAAAGTGTGATCCAGTGACAAACAAAATTTTAGAAATGAAATATTAAGCTGCCAAATATTTAAAAAAAAATCATTTTTCTGGTGACAGTTAAAGAGCACCATCATTCTATCTATCGCCTTTTAACTTTAATAACTGTAGAAATGAGAACAGCGAGAAACTTAACATCGGGACTGATGGTCACGAAGTCAATGAAGTTAAGGAATTCTGCTACCTAGGCAGTAAAATAACCAATTGTAAGTAGGCTGTTTATGTTTTCTTATTGGCAACGTTACGTAGAGCTCTGTATGAAAATCACTGGCTGTGCTGTGTGCAGTCTGTGGCTAGTTTGCATTGTTGTTTGCCATTGTAGTGTTGGGCAGCGGCAGCTGGATGTGAACAGCGCATAGCGTTGCGCAGTTGGAGGTGAGCCGCCAGCAGTGGTGGATGTGGGGAGAGAGATGGCGGAGTTTTGAAATTTGTAATGCTGGATATCATGAACTGCTATGTATATTATGATTTTTCAACACTATTAAGGTAAATACATTGTTTGTTCTCTATCAAAATCTTTCATTTGCTAACTATGCCTATCAGTAGTTAGTACCTTCCGTAGTTTGAATCTTTTATTTACCTGGCAGTAGTGGCGCTCGCTGTATTGCAGTAGTTCGAGTAACCAAGATTTTTGTGAGGTAAGCGATTTGTGAAAGGTATAGGTTAATGTTAGTCAGGGCCATTCTTTTGTAGGGATTATTGAAAGTCAGATTGCGTTGCGCTAAAAAATATTGTGTGTCAGTTAAAGCCCAGTCAGGTATATAATTGTTCAAAGGGGACGTTTCATATGTCGACCCTTAGCCGAGGATACCTCACTGGAATCTTCTGATTTTTTCTTGTAGTTTGTGTAATTAGTGTAGCTATTGTTTATTGCTAGCGCGTAATTATAGAGAGAATTTCCTTTGTAGTTGCAGTCTTTCATTGTTGTTGTGGCATGCATGTAGATTTGCACCAAGTATTTCGCAGCTGCGCTTGCAATTAACGAGATATCATTTTCAGTGCTACGTTAATGTATTCTCTTATTTTTGCTCTTCAAATTGTGCTTTCTGTGTTATCGTGTGAAATATTGTGACAACAATGGCGTGTGAAAAACGTAACACTAGGCTCCAAAGTAAACTGAGAAATAATAGTGACGACGAGCGTAGCTTATCAGCGCGGCCGAGTAATGAATTAACTAATGTTCAAAGTAGTAATTGGGTAATTGTGCATAGGGAAATGGAGCGGGCGGCAAACAATGGCGTAGGCAATGAAACAATTAGTGAACAGGGAAGCATTATCGATCGATTGGTCGGCAATAGCTCGCCTCAGGAATCCGAAATGACAGGACACAATTTTGCAAATACTGTAGATTCGGGTTTTGCGTCCTCACCGTTTTCTCAAATAAGTCAAGACACATTTTCTGCTTGTCAAAATGTGAATGTTGCCGGTGCAAATGCACTGCCGAAAAGCGTAGAGGAACAGATTCCAGACACTAATGCATTGTTATTACAGCTAATGCAACAAATGGAACAAAATCAGAGACAAACACAGCAAAAGCTTCGAAAGTTAGACACAATGGAACAACACCAGAGACAAACACAGCAACAGTTAGACGCAATGGAACAAAATCTTCACACCACACTTGAACAAACACGTGAAGATTTAACTGCTGAGTTACATAAAATCGAATCGGAATGTCAAAAAGTCTGTAACACAAATTTGTGAGCATTTTCAACCTATTTTTTCGCGGCATGAAAATGCATTACAGAATCACGAAGCAGCCATAAAAGAACTGCAAATTATTGTTCATGAAAATCATGAGACCTTGAAAGCTAAAATTGACTCAGTTGCATCTACCGATTTGGTTATGCAACTTGCAAAAACTCAGGAAAACTTAAAGGACACAGTAGAAAGACACATGGAGGAAATTAGTTCATTATCAGAGAAAGTAGTTGAACTTTCGGATCAGCTAAATAATTTATCTACGAAGGTAGATGATAATCTGAATGACACAAACCCGGTAGTCTTTAATGACACAGAAGAGTGTGAACAAATTAGGAAATTCAAACAAAATCAGAATCAAATCAATACGCAACACCAAAGAGAAATCCGGGAAGTACAAGATCAGCTGACACAAGTAATGCAAAAATTACATATTTCAGAGGACACTCGCGCTCCAACACGGGAAGAGGGACTTAAAAATACGGAACAACCACAAAATAATAACACAGGACACTTCAGAAATTATGAAAGAAATTGGCAAGGCACACCGAATTTTGAGATGGAACCGCCAAAACGACGTAACAATGACCGACATGTGACTCGCCGACATGATGATTTTGACTATAAGCTGTTCATTACTACACGTAAATTCAAAACATTTAAGAATTCTGGCAACGACATTCATCCACAGGCATGGCTCCATCAATTCTCTCATTGTTTTCCTACCAACTGGTCATTAGAGCACAGATTAGAATTAATGTGTGGCTATTTAGAGAATGAACCAGCTGTAAGAATGCGATCGGTCATTCACGATTGCCACAGTGAAGGATAATTTTATCATGCCTTCCTCTCAGCATACTGGTCTCAAGCTACACAAGACCAAGTAAAACATAGCATCATGATGATGAAACACTTTGAACAATCTGAATTTTCCAGTCTTGTCAAATATTTTAAAGACATGTTGCATAAGAATCAATATCTTTCAAACCCACACAGCCCTTCAGAACTCATCCGCATTTGCTTAATGAAATTGCGTGAACATTTAAGAAATATTATTTTGGCAGGAAGTTGCAAAGACGACATTGAAGCTTTTCAGGGACTCTTACAAGAATTAGAAATTGACACAGACAGTCGCGGGATGCGAAAACAGGAAAACAATCACTACAGGTCACATCCATCACAATTCCGGGACGAAGGAAACAATAACTGGACGCGACAAGTCTATTCTTACAACGCAAATCGTGACCAAAACAGACACCACCCATATGACAACCACTGGCAGAGTAATAATAGTTACAGAGAAAGAGCGCATTTCCGTAGTAATGAATATGACAGACATTACCATAGAAACAGACAATATGGGAACAAAAACAATTATTATCAAGGGAGACAGAATAACTTCAGACGCAACAGTTCAGCGCGCAGTTACGATTCCGGGAGAAATTCTCCACCACATGACCGACAAACAAGAAACTATATAAACTACCGACAAAACGACAGACCTGAATTCCATCAGAACTGGCGGGATTCAAACAGAGCAGGGCACTCTCAACAAGGTGAATATGTAGAAGTTAGGTCTCCTAATCCCAATAACGACGCGCGCCAACAAAGAGACAGACAATGAGTCGCACCGCAGGCATCCACGTGCGCCGGCTGGCTCAGAGAAAAATAACATAGACGCTAACCTTGACAAAAATTCCAGTATTCTTTACCGACGTATACCGCATGATAATTGCATTCAAATCAAACTGTGAGTACTATGAAGAGTAAAGGATTGCACCACATTTCACATGTAAAACCGTTTATTGAAAGATAATCTGCTTTTTAACTTAGTCTTTGCCATAAAAATTTCACTTCACATTTCTAGTATGCTTTGTCAGACTTAAGAAACTGTTAACATGCAACAATGTTTGAAGTTAAATATCCAGTCAAGAACCAATAGAACTTATTTAAACAGAAATTACGAATGCATTGTTATTGTGAACAGACAACACAGTGTTATTGTGCGTGTACATTCTTGCTTGTTAGTTGCACGATTACGTAACGACTATAAGGCCCACATACTTAGAACATTTACCAGTACTGCTAATGACATTTTAATGCAACATTTTGGTTTACTTGAAAATACATTCTGGATTTAAAGTACTTTCTGTGAGATACCAGATGACACAGTGGTTAGTTGATGTGACAGCTACACGATTTTATCACGACGCTACTAATAAGTGACAATTTAAAATGTTGTTTTTGCGGTGTTTCTGTTTTACACCCCTGGAAATTGAAATAAGAACACCGTGAATTCATTGTCCCAGGAAGGGGAAACTTTATTGACACATTCCTGGGGTCAGATACATCACATGATCACACTGACAGAACCACAGGCACATAGACACAGGCAACAGAGCATGCACAATGTCGGCACTAGTACAGTGTATATCCAACTTTCGCAGCAATGCAGGCTGCTATTTTCCCATGGAGACGATCGTAGAGATGCTGGATGTAGTCCTGTGGAACGGCTTGCCATGCCATTTCCACCTGGCGCCTCAGTTGGACCAGCGTTCGTGCTGGACGTGCAGGCCGCGTGAGACGACGCTTCATCCAGTCCCAAACATGCTCAATGGGGGACAGATCCGGAGATCTTGCTGGCCAGGGTAGTTGACTTACACCTTCTAGAGCACGTTGGGTGGCACGGGATACATGCGGACGTGCATTGTCCTGTTGGAACAGCAAGTTCCCTTGCCGGTCTAGGAATGGTAGAACGACGGGTTCGATGACGGTTTGGATGTACCGTGCACTATTCAGTGTCCCCTCGACGATCACCAGTGGTGTACGGCCAGTGTAGGAGATCACTCCCCACACCATGATGCCGGGTGTTGGCCCTGTGTGCCTCGGTCGTATGCAGTCCTGATTGTGGCGCTCACCTGCACGGCGCCAAACACGCATACGACCATCATTGGCACCAAGGCAGAAGCGACTCTCATCGCTGAAGACGACACGTCTCCATTCGTCCCTCCATTCACGCCTGTCGCGACACCACTGGAGGCGGGCTGCACGATGTTGGGGCGTGAGCGGAAGACGGCCTAACGGTGTGCGGGACCGTAGCCCAGCTTCATGGAGACGGTTGCGAATGGTCCTCACCGATACTCCAGGAGCAACAGTGTCCCTAATTTGCTGGGAAGTGGCGGTGCGGTCCCCTACGGCACTGCGTAGGATCCTACGGTCTTGGCATGCATCCGTGCGTCGCTGCGGTCCGGTCCCAGGTCGACGGTCACGTGCACCTTCCGCCGACCACTGGCGACAACATCGATGTACTGTGGAGACCTCACGCCCCACGTGTTGAGCAATTCGGCGGTACGTCCACCCGGCCTCCCGCATGCTCACTATACGCCCTCGCTCAAAGTCCGTCAACTGCACATATGGTTCATGTCCACGCTGTCGCGGCATGCTACCAGTGTTAAAGACTGCGATGGAGCTCCGTATGCCACGGCAAACTGGCTGACACTGACGGCGGCGGTGCACAAATGCTGCGCAGCTAGCGCCATTCGACGGCCTACACCGCGGTTCCTGGTGTGTCCGCTGTGCCGTGCGTGTGATCATTGCTTGTACAGCCCTCTCGCAGTGTCCGGAGCAAGTATGGTGGGTCTGACACACCGGTGTCAATGTGTTCTTTTTTCCATTTCCAGGAGTGTATATCTGCACAGTTTTTCTGAAATATTCTGGAAAGTAAAACATGTTTTAGTAGTAACTTTTGTGGTATAGCTACAATGAGACAGCCTTTTTCGTAGCACAACAATACGTTACATTATAGTACTTTGTTCATCACGGCAATAAGCATAATAACTAAGATATCTATACGCAAAGCATCTCACTTTTGCTTATGATGAGGTGAGTACATTGACTTCAGCAGAACTTTGCTTACAGAGGACGATAACTACGAGACTTCCACAGAGATTATCTTACAACATGACGCACAGTTTAGCGCTACAGTACACGTATTTGAGTGATTAATTTCGCACTTAAAACATTTATTATTTTAAGATATTTGAAGTACAATGATACAAGGGTTTTCCGTGATACATTTCATTCCATTGCTGTAATCTGTAACAGCTGAGGGTATAATTACATTAATCCTCAGGGGGGTACACGCTTACTTTGTGTACCATGTGTGTGGCAAGCACAAGGAGCCCTAGCTAATACGGTATTTGCTTATACAACTTTACGCATCGGTATCATATTTCTAGCCGGCCGAAGTGGTCGTGCGGTTAAAGGCGCTGCAGTCTGGAACCGCGAGACCGCTACGGTCGCAGGTTCGAATGCTGCCTCGGGCATGGATGTGTGTGATGTCCTTAGGTTAGTTAGGTTTAACTAGTTCTAAGTTCTAGGGGACTAATGACCTCAGAAGTTGAGTCCCATAGTGCTCAGAGCCATTTATCATATTTCTCCAACACAGAATTACACAGCTACCTGATTATTTAACAGAGAAACAAACATTTTTTTACTACATCAGTGACACATGTTTACGCAGTTACACATTTGGATAATTTCATACTTATGAAATTGTATTTTGTCTGTACTTTGTGAAATGTTCATATTTTTTTGGAACCATTGTGATATTACAAGAGCTTTGAATGATGTATTTGGTATGGGATCATGATTTTAAAGTACATTTGAGGCAGATGACAATTTTGACGTGAGCAGAGAATTTTTTTTAGGTTTTGAAATTGTCGGAGGAAGCTACGACGATTTTGAGATTTGGCTGAGGTTTTATGATGTTATGATGACGATGTGTATTACGCTGTTGCCGTATGTTTATGATCAATAAGCTGATGCTGTTGAGGAATGTTTATTATGATATGTATTTATTATGATGAAATATTGAAGAAGTGTCTACGAATATGTATATGTGTAATAAAGCAAGGAATAATGAGTAGTGGTTAGGGACTCTGGTTTGTGAGAAAGGATGTTGGAAACTGAGAATCGTACTTTAAGAGCTATGAAATGTACATAAATGCGTGAATGTATTACAATGCCGACGAAAATTTTTTGGACACTGTTATATTCATAAGATTTTGTATCTACACATTTGCAACGCAAATTCTCGACCTGTAAAATTTTTTATATGAGACTGTCACTGTAGAGCAAACTGCTGTCGTAAATATTTCGGTAAGGAAGCTAAGTGACCAAGGTGGCGCCCAGGTGTGCCAGTCGCCTGGAGAAAAAGCCATTAGTGTGTGCCTTTTCAGAGGCACAGGTAGAAAAAAAAAAAGGGGGGGGCATTATCCTCGCTATTGACATTCCTTTGTAGAAAGCATCGCAAATACGACACGCTCAAACTTGAAAACATATGATTATACTGTGGAGCTCTTAATTTATGATATTTACTAAAATGCCTAATAAAACGATGAGAAACATTCACGGCTACTGTCTTGCTAGTTGAGAGAAATGCCATATGGCTTACTTTATGTATTTATTAACTCATTTTGTTTAATATCTAGTTTCTAGCTGCACTGCAGCATTGGTTAAAATAGAATTTTATAGATGTACTAATATAAATATTTTTTGTCTACAGATCCAGTAAATACTAATTTTGTAATACACTTCCCAAAAAAATGAGGGAGCACAAAGACATTTCCCTTCACAGGAACTGCATACATAATTTACTTTTCAATTACACGGTAATATTTTTTTTCCAATAAGTAGTTGTGGTGCACCAGTTTAATTACATAGACACTAAGATGTGACATAGGTATTAGACATGGCCATCTTTACTGTAATATTTTTTCTGCTTGAGCTATGTCATGTTTAGATATAAGTTATTGCATTTGCTGCTGCTGTTTGCCAGGCATAGTGCTACTAAATTTCACTTTACATTACTCTGTTAAGCCAGTTTTACTACTGATTTATTTTTCTTGTTGCTGCACATTGGCTCATATTAGTTGTAATTTTGCATTTTATCTGTTAATTTAGATTTATTGCTGCTTGCTTTGCACTCTGCATTTTTTTGTCATTGCTATTTGTGTTAATTGTTTTGTGCTGCTACATTGCCTCATCCCTAAGTTTAGCATCTGAGCTCAGTAGATTTAAGTTAGCTTAAGATGGGGTAGGCTATATGTGAGAACGAGTTGTGATGAAATGGAATAAATGCATTGAGATGCTATAAGAAAATGGTTTGGCCAAAAAAGAGTTTTGAAAGAGGATGTGAACAGAATATAGAAAGCATGCTTGTCTAGGATTTTTTTGGTGGAAACAAATGTTGAAATAAGAGGAAAGATCTACAGAACGAAGTTTTGGGTTGGACTGCAGTACCAAATGACACACTGAAAACGAACCCTGTCTTTCCTTTTGTATTATTTCGCTATGTTTTTGTGTACCCTTGTGTATTTGTGTTCTTCCGGTCTTTATGTGTTTAGCTAATAAGATTTGTGTTGTAGAATTTCTCTAATACTCAGCTACATTCACTCTGATGAGGAATACTGTTATCCTCAAATATAATTTGCATTTATAATATGTTATTTTCTTTGTAAAGATGTTTAGACATCATTAATTCTGTTCTGTTTCAATTATCATGTGTGAAATTAATGTCTCGAAAACTATTCTCATTATTTTATTTATTTACTTATTTCATAATTCCTGTAACACTGATGTATATGTTTATTTCCATTCTTTTGTAAAGTCTGTGTTACTACAAATGTTATCTGTACTGTTATGTTCTTTAATGATGTATTTTGTACCTTTGTAATCGTATTCTTATGTTGTAATTGTATAGACACCAGTTCTTCAAATTAAGTTACATTTCATTGCACACGTTTCTGTTGGTCATAGTATATGGACAATATGTGAGAAGTAGGGACTGATAGTGTTTGCATGTGTGTTAATAATTCAGCAAGGGACTGGATAACAGCATTGCTGGTTCTAAGGACAATTCCAAAAACTTTGTGAGTGCACAAGTGGTGGTTATGGACTTGCTATATTATCTGCAAGACTCTTCAATGGTGATTGTGCACCTGCACAGTCACAACAGATGGCTGCTGGCCATCTCTACAAGGACTACAGTGGGTCTGCATCTTTGATGACTCACTAATACCATTATTTCTACAAGGACTACAGTGGGTCTACATCTTTGCTGACTCACCAGTACCATTATTTCTACAAGGACTGCAGTGGGTCTGCACCTCTGGTGGCCCACCAATACCACAATCTCTACCAGGACTACAGTGGGTCTGCGCCTCTGGTGGCCCACCAATACCATAATCTCTACCAGGACTACAGCGGGTCTGCTCTGTGATGACCTACCTACCAATAGTCTTCAAAACTTCGAATGACTCTGTTGTGGCCCATTACCTGTCTGCATGTCAAAAGTCAGCACTGTCTTTTCGTTGGAAGGACAACACTACTTCTTCAAGACTGCATGGAAATCCACTACTTCCTTGTGCATTGTCTTTTACTGCTCAGACTTTGAGAAAAGAAACGGCAGTTTTACTGTGTGAATGATCAGGACTGTCTTTATGGACTGTGAGAAAATTTTAGCTTTTGACCAACATTGTATTAATAAGTGTGAGCATTCGATGTATTTCTTACTGTAATTATAAAAAATTTTTTCAAATCTGTATTGGCCAGTGCAAAACAATTTGTAAAATTTTTTGTGGAGAGCATGGGGGATATGTAAGTAGGCTGTTTATGTCTTCTTATTGGCAACGTTACGTAGCGCTCTGCATGAAAATCACTGGCTGTGCTGTGTGCAGTCTGTGGCTAGTTTGCATTGTTGTTTGCCATTGTAGTGTTGGGCAGCGGCAGCTGGATGTGAACAGTGCGTAGCGTTGCGCAGTTGGAGGTGAGCCGCCAGCAGTGGTGGATGTGGGGAGAGAGATGGCGGAGTTTTGAAATTTGTAATACTGGATATCATGAACTGCTATGTATATTATGATTTTTCAACGCTATTAAGGTAAATACATTGTTTGTTCTCTCTCAAAATCTTTCATTTGCTAACTATGCCTATCAGTAGTTAGTGCCTTCCGTAGTTTGAATCTTTTATTTAGCTGGCAGTAGTGGCGCTCGCTGTATTGCAGTAGTTCGAGTAACCAAGATTTTTGTGAGGTAAGCGATTTGTGAAAGGTATAGGTTATGTTAGTCAGGGCCATTCTTTTGTAGGGATTATTGAAAGTCAGATTGCGTTGCGCTAAAAAATATTGTGTGTCAGTTAAAGCCCAGTCACGTATATAATTGTTCAAAGGGGACGTTTCACACTGATAAGGTAAGGAATGAGGAGGTTCTACGCAGAATCGAAGAGGAAAGGAATATGTGGAAAACACTGATAAGGAGAAGGGACAGGATGATAGGACATCTGCTAAGACATGAAGGAATGACTTCCATGGTACTGGAGGGAGCTGTAGGGGGCAAAAACTGTAGAGGAAGACACAGATTGGAATACGTCAAGCAAATAATTGAGGACGTAGGTTGCAAGTGCTACTATGAGATGAAGAGGTTAGCACAGGAAAGGAATTCGTAGCGGGCCGCATCAAACCAGTCAGTAGACTGATGACAAAAAAAAAAATTGTCTTTTATATCAGTCAAAAACGTGAGCCTGGACAACGTACGCTGAGGTATGGCATAGCGATCTGCACATATACAGATGGCGGTAGTATCACGTACACAAGCGATAAAATGGCAGTGCATTGGCGGAGCTGGTGATGCATGTTAAATGGTTTCCGACGTGATTATGGCCGCACGATGAGAATTAACAGACTTTGAACGCGGAATGGTAGTTGGACGCATGGGACAGTCGATTACGGAAATTTTTAAGAAATTCAATATTACGGAATTCACATTGTCAAGCAGTACCGAGAGTACCAGATTTCCGGGATTACCTCTCGCCACGGAAAACTCAGTGGTCGACGACCTTTACTTAACGACCAAGAGAAACGGCGTATGCCTAGAGTTGTTAGTGCTATGATACAAGCAACATTGACTGACATAGCCGCTGAAATCTACGTGGGGCGTACGACGAACATATCCGTTAGGACAGTACTGCGAAATTTGGCGTTAATGGGCTATGGCAGCAGACAACCGACGGAGTGGCTTTGCTAACAGCACGTCCTCGCCTGCAGCGCCTCTCCTGGGCTCGTGACCATATCGGTTGGACCCTAGACGACTGGAAAACCGCGGCCTAGCCAGATGAGTCCCGCTTTCACTTTTTAAGAGCTGATGGTAGGGTTCGGGTGTGACGCAGACGCCACGAAGCCATGGACCCAAGTTACCAACAAAGCACTGTGCAAGCTGGTGGTGGCTCCATAACAGTCTGGGCTGTGTTTACATGGTGTGGGCTGGGTCCACTGGTCAAATTGAACCGGTCACTAACTGGAAATGGTTGTGTTTGGCTACTTGGAGACCATCTGAAGCCATCCATGGACTTCATGAGCCCAAGCAACGGTGGAATTTTTATGGGCGACAATGCGCCATGTCACCGGCCACAGTTGTTCCGGACTGGATGAAGAACATTCTGGACAGTTAGAGCGAAAGGTTTGGCCACCCAGATCGCCCGATATGAATCCCATAGAACATTTATGGGACATAACTGAGAGGTCAATTCGTTCACAAAATTACTGCACCGGCAACACTTCCACAATTATGGACGTCTGTAGAGGCAGCATGGTACAGTATTCCTTCAGGGGACTTCTAGCGACCTCAAAGAGTCCATGCCATGACGAGCTGCTGCTCTACGCCGGGAAAAAGGAGGTCCGACACGATATTAGAAGGTATCCAATGACTTTTTTCACATCGGTGTCAAGTATCCGAGTCCATGTCGGGAAATGCTGCCACAATGGAGATCCTTAAACGTACCATGAGGAATTCGGCATTTGTTGGAGGCCATTTCAAGTAGGATACATATGTATTAATCCACGCATTTAAATCAGAGCAGTAGACAGGTCGAAAGATCATAAACCAATACATATCAAAACTGACATACAGTTTTGAACCAAACGGCTCTTGGGTGTTGGCACACTGTCATCCTGAAAAAACATACAGTTCGAGACGCTAATGTTTCCATCCACAGCTTCAAAACACAATAACTCTCAAATAAAAATCTTTAGTGACTTTTTCTTTACACACGGGTTATGTCATGACATGACACGCTTAGCAGTTGAAGACTCACAAGAAATTTTATTCTCGCGGCAACCGGGATGTTCTCTGAAGCTTGCATTTATCCGGTTGCTTTTGTCATCTGTTACGAAAATTTTTTCATCATAAAAGAATCCGATTCGTCCCACGGATTCATTTTTTATTGAACTGCAGCGACTGGCTCGGTTTGACCAAGCAGTCTCACTTTCCATGCGTAGGATTTATATCGAAGGTTCTTTTCGGTAAATGTACGTATTGTTGGTTCCTTCACACCAATAATATTCACGAATGGTCGCAATGATTGCTCTGGATTTTTTTTAAATAAGCGCTTGAGCTCTCGCCGCGTCATCAGCGAACCCAGCGATGCGGTCCATCGAGTGACGTTTCCTCGTCGACACACAGTAATCCTCGTTCGACTTTTCTGAAACCGAATATTTCACCACATCGCCATAAATAGGGGGTTTAGGATATTTAAAGAAGCAAATTACATCCATGCTGAGCGTGCAGCACGAAGGCCTTTCATAATCGCCCCCCCCTCCCTCTTTTTTATCATACCCTGCACCTCCTTTCAACATATTGGACATTTTGAAATTACGACTGTTTATTAGAAACAACCAGCAGGGAAAAAAGCCTACGATCACCATCGGTGGGAAAAATAATGCGACGGCAAATTTAAATATGGTTCAAATGGCTCTGAGCACTATGGGACTTAACATCTGAGGTCATCAGTCCCCTAGAACTTAGAACTACTTAAACCTAACTAACCTAAGGACATCATACACATCCATGCCCCGAGGCAGGAACCTGCGACCGTAGCAGTCGCGCGGTTCCGGACTGAGCGCCTAGAACCGCATGGCCACCGCGGCCGGCGGCAAATTTAAATTTAACTTTGTCCGCATTCTGGTGGCACAACCTTTTCCTTTGCATAAATTGTCTGGAAGCGTCACGTCACCGGGCGTGATAGCGCCTGGCAGTGATTTGTACAGATGGTGGGCTGTGAGTGCCGAAACAGAGTCATATCACCTACAATAAGGCCACGCCGATCATTGGAATCACAGTATTTCATTCTAGATTGTGGTCCTTGTGTTCCTGTGATCTTCACCCAATGAGGCCTGCTAATGATATGCCAGTCATTGTAACGATAGCCGCTTACATAGTGAATGGAGTCGCCGAGTTTAGCTTCATGTCCGAAGGTTTGCAGACAATAAATTGTAAACATGGCTACATGCCAATAAAACTCATTATACTTCCTTCACTTCTTTCGTGAATGAAACGACTTTTCACAGTACTGCGCTTCTGTTGACCCCGTGGAACCAGTGAATGAGATGCTATTGTGCCTGCAGTATGAAACGTAGGTCACTTAGATAAGACTCTTGTTTACGAAAACACACATTTTATGACAGTCATAAAAGATTTCATTTACTTAAACAATCCAGTACGCATAGTGTACGCACAGCTCAGTCAATTTCCGGCGCTTCTGCATCCAGTTCGTTTCGTCGGATGCGCTGCGAACTACGTTCAATATAGCCGACTCAGGCAGCCTGCACATGCAATCGAAGGACCTAAGACGACGACGATGACGACGACGACGACGACGACCACAACAACAACAACAACAACAACGATGATAATAATAATAATCACATCACAGCCAATACAGATTAAGCGTGGAATATACCAAGGAGACTCATTAAGTCCTTTCTGGTTCTGCCTTGCTCTGAACCCACTATCCAACATGCTAAATAATACAAATTATGGATACAATATTACTGGAACATACCCACACAAAATCACACATCTGCTATACATGGATGATCTAAAACTACTGGCAGCAACAAATCAACAACTCAACCAATTACTAAAGATAACATAAGTATTCAGCAATAATATAAATGTGGCTTTTGGAACAGACAAATGTAAGAAAAATAGCATAGTCAAGGGAAAACACACTAAACAAGAAGATTACATATTCGATAACCACAGCGACTGCATAGAAGCGATGGAAAAAACAGATGCCTATAAATATCTAGGATACAGACAAAAAATAGGAATAGATAATACAAATATTAAAGGAGAACTAAAAGAAAAATATAGACAAAGACTAACAAAAATACTGAAAGCAGAAGTGACAGCAAGAAACACGACAAAAGCTATAAATACTTATGGTATACCAATATTGACCTACTCATTTGGAGTAGTGAAATGGAGTAACACAGACCTAGAAGCACTCAATACACTTACACGATCGCAATGCCACAAATATAGAATACATCACATACATTCAGCAACTGAAAGATTCACATTAAGCAGAAAGGAAGGAGGAAGGGGATTTATAGACATAAAAAACCTACATTATGGACAGGTAGACAATTTAAGAAAATTCTTTATAGAACGAGCAGAAACTAGCAAAATACAAAAAGCAATCACTCATATAAATACATCGGCTACACCACTGCAATTTCATAACCACTTCTACAACCCTTTAGATCACATAACATCAACAGATACGAAGAAGGTAAATTGGAAAAAGAAAACACTACATGGCAAGCACCTGTATCATCTAACACAGCCACACATCGATCAAGACGCATCCAACACATGGCTAACAAAAGGCAACATATACAGTGAGACAGAAGGATTCATGATTGCAATACAGGATCAAACAATAAACACCAGATATTACAGCAAGCATATTATTAAAGATCCCAATACCACAACAGATAAATGCAGACTTTGCAAACAACAAATAGAAACAGTAGATCACATCACAAGCGGATGTACAATACTAGCAAATACAGAATACCCCAGAAGACATGACAATGTGGCAAAAATAATACATCAACAGCTTGCCTTACAACATAAACTTATAAAACAACATGTTCCCACATACAAGTATGCACCACAAAATGTACTGGAGAACGAAGAATACAAATTATACTGGAACAGAACCATTATAACAGATAAAACAACACCACATAACAAACCTGACATCATACTCACCAATAAAAAGAAGAACTTATCACAACTAATCGAAATATCCATACCCAATACAACAAAAATACAAAAGAAAACAGGAGAAAAAATTGAAAAATACATCGAACTGGCTGAGGAAGTCAAAGACATGTGGCATCAGGATAAAGTTGACATTATACCAATTATACTATCAACTACAGGAGTCATACCACACAATATCCACCAGTACAGCAATGCAATACAGCTACATCCAAACTTATATATACAACTACAGAAATCTGTAATTATTGATACATGTTCAATTACCCGAAAGTTCCTAAATGCAATGTAACATGTACCATACAGTTGAAAGGAAGTCACGCTTGATCAAGGTCCGCGTCACCTTCCATTTTTAACCAGACATAACGTCTGAGACAAGAAAGAAATAATAATAACAATAATAATAATAATACTAACAGTGTGCTCAAAGATGGTGCTGTCTCCGCCGTTACACGGCAGTCAGTAACTCCGTGAAAGTTTCGACTGCCGCCCAGGACTGTTACGTGGTTATTATGGCAGATAACGTAACGGTTTCAGCAAATGCGTGAACTCTCAGAACAGTCGACCGTAAAGTTCTGCAAATCCTCATCAGGAGTCTTTGCATTATGTCAAAACACGAATTATTGGACTAATCTTTTTCTCGCAATCATAATTCCTGATAGGCATTTGAACAATATGCAATCTTTTTTTCAGAGAACTAACGTATGGATCTTCGGTTATTGCAAGCAGGACAATGCAAGAGCGTATAGTCAGTGCGCTTATGGTAGTATTACAAGGGGGGTTTTAATGTTAGAAACTGTCATCGTCATACTCACACCATGCTCCAGGACCCTACAACAGACAAACGTCAGCTGTACTGGACTGTAATACCAAGAATCCGTTTCTTTATCCTTTCCGCTATACTGGACTGTTATACCGAGAATCCGTTCCTTTATCCTTTCTGTGAACAATGTTTCCCAGTCGTGAGAGACTATTCGCTGTGCAACATATTCTCGCATACCGCGGCGTTTTTCATCGCGAAATCTACTCGGTAATCAGTCAGGGCTTAGTGGCTAGTTAACTTTGAGTAGTATTTACGATGCGTACTTCTGCACAAAACAGGCACTACAGTATCGTATTTGTCCGCAGACACCGGACAAGCGACTTTCAATTAAAGTATCTCCCCTGTACGGGAATATACATAATGGATCGACAAGTACAGGTTGTAGGCACTTGGTTGACTGCATATGAAAGCTTGAGTCTGGACGTGAAGCGTGCTAGGATAGCCTAATGTTAAGACGAGCGCTCGTTATGAGCGGGAAGTCCGGCTTCGAGGCCCGGTCGGGCACAAAATTCCACTGTCCCTTTCCGTCATACAGCTGATGGATGTCCAAATTCGCAATTGTGAACACATTCCGTGTTCTGAGTAGCACTGTTTGTCAATACCCAGGGTTTCTGTAACGATACTTCTCATTTGTGAGTGTGTGCGTCGGTTGAACGTTAGTACGGTAATTGTCTCATGCATAAATACATTTTAAAATGCGGAATTCAATATTTCTGCTTTCTATCTTACCTCTAGTTTCAACACGTGACTGGTCCAGAAGAGACTGAACGGAATGTATGGATCCGTTCACTGACCTAACATATGACCAGAACTTCCTAGGATTTTCCGATAGCTCTTTCGCCAAGATCCTCTGTGACAATTATTACAGGCTTTACGCACAGCCATCCCTACGGATGTGGGAATTGCTATTAAATTTTCTGTCAGTTTACCAACAGTTTCACTTGTAGCGAGAGTGTCTACCTTTTCTGAGTGGTACTGTACCGTGGCAATGTTGTTTCATCACTCATTAAGAGTCAGAAATGTCTGCCTGTGAGGAAGCTATGCGGAGTTCTACCCGAGAGAACTGTACCCACGCTGCCCATGCACTATCTGGTGTACTGTGTGTGTGTGTGTGTGTTTAAACAACAGCTTTCTTATATAACACTGTGCACACATCACAGAAAAAAATTTAAGTAAATACATTGTCAAATAGTCAAAAGGTAGTCCTTAACGACAAAAAAAAAAAAAAAATATGATGTGCTTCACAAATATTTTCGGGAAATTCTTTTTAGTTTCAAGTTGTTTTTGGTTGATAAAATGAAGTTACACTTTCAGAAAGTGTGACGGAGTGTAAACTGAATTTTAAAATTGTAAGTAATGAACTATGAATGAGTGTTGAGTGGATACCTACTATTGTACAGTCATGTAATGAATTACGGCCACTGTATGAACTAAGGTACGCAAAAATTTCTAGTATTTATACGATTGAAGTATTTTTACTCCAGTCCTTCCACAACTTAAAAAATTTGTTAGTTAAAGTTTGCTCGCCTTTTCAGGCAACATATCTAAGGAGAAAAAGCGAGTTCATTAAATGATGTGTCAAGTATGTGTACACGAGGGCAGCTCCAACTCTCATTGGCCATAGTCAGACAGAGAAGAGCGCCCAGCGCCCCCCCCCCCCCCCCTCCCCTCCCACGTTTTCTACTGCCTGTAAGTCACAAGTCAAAGAGTATGAAATTTTGGTAACATGGTTAGAAAAAGCATTTTGTTGACCACGTGTGACGAACGACATTATAAAGAAAACAGTATCATTAATATCCCACTTAGATGCTTTTTCTGAAAGTTTTGGTGGCTAAAGTGAAAACTGCCTTTTGTGCTGCACATCATAACACCACGCGCCATGTAAGGCAAACTTTTATTAGAGACACTAGTTCGCCGAGAAGTGAGGAACTGTGAAATATTTGCGCTAACAGAAATAGTTATTGATATTTTGAGAATATTTGTCTATTAGTTGTCGTCGTTGATTCTACATGGGCTCTGTCAGTGAGAGTGCTTAGTGTGAGTGAACTGAACAGTGAAGGAATAGACAAGCATTAACTTTTGTACTATGAACTGTTATTTAGAAATGTGTACTACTTGTACAAGCAGACACTTGGTGGCGCCATTTGTGAGTTTTCTATTTGAAAATAGATCACAATTATGTTTCAAAGCAATTAAGGTGGTATAGAGTGAACTAAGGCCTCATGTGTAGAATAAACTAACAGTGGATTAACAACTACTGAATGTAGTCTAGGGACACATCTCTGGCGGCTAAGTTTTAGCAGCATTACTCGACTGAGTTACATTGTTATCTTGAATCAGGCAGCATATTTGTTGAGCTTGCTGATTTAAATGATCAATGAACAAGAAGGCCACAGCGCCTCCGCAGTACCATTTAACCGTGGCGCGTGCTTGTTAGCACAGTGGTATAAGTACACAGTATACAAGCGTGGCGCCCTGTGGGGCCCGCAGCTCACCTCGTTAGTCCAGAGCGGGGTGTGGTCGCCGAGCAGTAGTCAGCCACGCCTACCTCCCACCGCCGCCGTCGCAGTGTCGCGATCTCCTCTCTGCAGGCACAGCAAGAGAAATCCCTATTGAGGCAATTTCGTCTTATTCTTACTGATAACAGTAAAATTATAAGCAAATAAGTAAAACTATAAGCAAATAACTATATACGCTGACGGAAAAAATCACAACACCCAAACATAATAGATGTAGAGCAACGAAATTTCGGGAACAAATTTGTCTATCCGGATCTCTCTGAAATCCTTCGGTCTATTCTTTCAGTTCTACTTGTTGAACATCACATACACCTTCAAACACCTTAACAGTACCCAAGAATTCATCAAGCAACAGCGTATTGTCGTATTGTCCTTTTTTCTTTTTCTTTTTATTTTCGTTAAAGTTTTTCCTAGAATCTTTCCACTATATCCAACACTGTAACTAGTCATATAGGAAACAACATTTTTTCTGCTGTCGTGTAAGTGTTTCTAAGCACTACACTGGATTTATTCATATTTTAAAGAGATCATTCGCTAAATCCACTCTCAATTTCTTCGAACGTGTTCCCTATAATTTTATTAATATTTGGAAATTTGTGGTAAGGTCTTATGGGACCAAACTGCAGAGGTCATCGGTCCCTAAGCCTACACACTACTTAATCTAACTTTAACTTACACTGCGGACACCACACACACACACACACACACACACACACACACACACACACACACACACACACCCATGCCCGAGGGAGGACTCTAACCTCCGACAGGGGGAGCCGCACGGACCATGACAAGACTCGTAAGACCGCGCGGCTACCACGCGCGGCAACGTTCACCAGTGATCCCTTCTCGTGCACCGTTCGTTATACTTTCGAAGCAAGTGAGTACGTAGAAAACTCAAACAGACAAATGAGTAACAGTAACAAACGTAAACACCACTCATGGATTAGGCCTCAGGCCCGTTCCGACTTGCGGAATGCTGGTTACAATTGAGCAAAATTTAATCTAATTAAAAAATTAAAAACACCCTAATATAAATTCAAGCTGCCATTCCAGTGATGCGGCTATAAATGCTGTCGTTCAATAGTAGGCTACTAACTATTATAACATTATGTTTGTTGGAAAAGGCAAAGTGTATAAATAGCTATAAAATTGAATAATTTGTGGTTTGATACTAGTGCTAGCTCGAAGAACTTACTAAAGAAGACCAGACCACACAAATGCGAGACTAACTATGTGTGCTTATCGAACAATTACGTTGAGAGAGAGAGAGAGAGAGAGAGAGAGAGAGACTATAATGAATAGTGTACACCGACGAGCGAAAACATTATGACCACTTCCTTAATAGCTTGTCTGTCCGACTTCACATCACTGATTTTCCGTACCAGGGACCCGATAGTTTGATGATAGGTATCAGAAGACATGTGGCGTTAGATGTCTGCGCACAAGACATGTAATTTGCGTAAATAACGAGCCGCTGATTTGCGTACGTGGTGATGGCGCCCGATAGCGTCCCAAATGGGTTCCACTGGATTTACATCAGGCGCATTTGGTCGTCGAGACATCAACGTGAGTTCACTATATTGGTCCTCGAACCACTGTAGCGCGGTTTTAGCTCCGAGCCACGGACAATTACTCTGCTGAAAGATGACATCGCCGTCGGGGAGGACGTCAGCACGAAGGGATGCAGATGGTTAGCAGATATCAGCGTGTCTTCGATTACTGCCACAGGTCGCAAGCGAGCGCATGAGAATGTCTCTCATAGGATAGTTCTGCTCCCACCAGCGTGCGTCCGTGGCGCGCTGTATGTTTCGAGCCACCGCCCACCTCCATGACAGAGTTTGTGGAGGCGACTATGAACCTAACGTAGCAAAAAAGTGATTCACCCGAAGAGTCGACATGTCTACACTGATCGACGATTTAATCCCGATGGTCCCGTGCCCCCTGCAATCATAACTGGCGATGTCATCGTGTCAACATGTGAACACGTAGGGGTAGTCTGCTGCGGAACTTGATGTTCAACAATACGATGAACGGTGTTCTCCGAAGCACTTGTTCGTGCATCAGCATCGTGCTTTTTCGGCAGAGATCCACAGATCATCATCTGTCCTACTTTACAGAGCAATCAAGCCTCCGAACCCTACGTTCCGTGAAGAGCCGTGGACGGGCAACGATTTAGCTTCTACTGGTGATTTCACTGTACTTCTACCTCTTTCCGTAGATGCTCACGACAGTAGCCCGTGAACATCCGACCAGCTTCGCCGTTTTGGAGATACTTGTTCACGGGCTCTGCGTAATAATAGTCTGCCCTTTGTCAAAGTCTTATGTCTCAACGGCTTTCGCCATTTGCACCACATATCTTCGCTAGGAACATCCCCCGTGTGTGTGAAATCTTATGGGACTTAACTGACATTCCCCGTCCGTGGCTGTTCCTCTTACATACTTTACTTGCAGCGTCACGTGCCCGCAACGCCACCAGGAGACATCCAGCGTCGCAGTGGGGAGTGGTCATAATGTTTTGGTTTATTTGTGTAGTTATACACCGTGCCCTTCTCTCATAAGTATTTCTATCGTAGTTGTTAGAAGTAACAGAAAGATATGTCAGAAAGTAATATTTAGTTAGAAGACACGGTGCTGAATGCATTCAGAAGAACGATACCTTGCGAAACAGGAAACGGTGGTAACACACGTATCGAACGATAAGGAAGGGCATTTCTCATGCGGGAACTTGGGAACGCCAGTACGTCGAACATTGCGTTAGAAAGTCCAGTTACTGGAAGTGAGGTGCTCGCGAGCGTTCTGAGAAATTACCGAGAATAGTTGAAAGAGCATCGTCCGCAGTGCTGACGGCAGCGAGCGCGAACAGACTATCGCGTGACGCCTGGTGAGCGAAGAACTATGGCGATATTTTTAAGGCGAAGCGCCCACTGCTTTAGATTGATTCAACGGCCAGAGGGCACAAACAACTAACGAAGAAGGCACGGTTCACCTCATACTGACTGCAGCGTGCGACCCGGAGCGAAAGTCACGATCGTAAAGCGCCTTGAATTTATTCCTTCATAATAAAAAGAAATAATTTTTTAACCAAAAAAGCGACAAACAAGGAAGTTCACCATAAGATCCCGATTGTATAGCACAATTGGTGGAAAACTTCTGGCGCACACTACATGGTTTTAAATATTTACATACATGCTAAGAAGCGATACGAAAAGACATCGGAATTAAAAATGAATGTAAATGTCGGCTGACAGGGCCTCCCGTCGGGTAGACCGTTCCCCGGGTGCAAGTCTTTCGATTTGACGCCACTTCGGCGACTTGCGCGTCGATGGCGATGAAAGGATGATGATTAGGACAACACAACACCCAGTCCCTGAGCGGAGAAAATCTTCGACCCAGCCACAAATCGAACCCGGGCCCTTAGGATTGACATTCTGTCGCGCTGGCCACTCATCTACCGGGGGAGGGCATCGGCAGTAAGAAAGCCAAATAGAAGACTCACATTTGTTGGAAGCGTTCTGAGGAAGTCAATGTACATCTAAATTGCAAAGAAGATGCTAATGCCACCAATTACACAGTATTATTGTAGTTTTTTGTGCGCTTGTGAAGTCAGCATGATGAAAGAAATCGACAGAATTCAGAGACGTGAGTGTAACATGTCCGTACTAGTCCACACGAAAGTATAACAGACATGCTCGGAAATGTATAAAAAAAAAGGCGACGTTCTTCTCGGGAAATTCAGGAGCGATAAATTTAGCGAACCGTTTCTGTCTTTATTCCAGTTATTGACCACAATATTTTTACAGCAAAAAATTAATTTCGGTCTACGATGACCATCCTGAGGGCATGCGTACAAACAATTTTTCAATCACATAGAGCAACATACGTAAATATGGTACAGTCATAAAGTAATGAAGCCAATAAAGCTTCGTGGTTTTATGTAAAATAAATATAAGTAGCACTTAGAATATATTCAAAGACGCATGTTGACTCTATACTCCATCTTAGCATACATATACATTAATGATACAAAACATTATAACCACTTGTTTAACAGCGTCTAGGACCACCACCGAAACGCAATAGAGAATAGAGCAGCGATTCTGCGTAGCATGGTTTCCATAAGTCTTTAAGTTTTCCGGAGGTATGTGGCACCGATGTCTACGGATGGGTCACGAAATTCCCGTAAACTGTGGCCGCGGAGCTGGAGCTCGAAAACGTTCCACATGTGTTCAGATCAGACGAATTTGGTAGCTGTGAATTCACAATCAAGCACCTCAAACCACTTAAGCACGATTCTGACCTTCCAACAAGCACAGTTAACCTACTGCAAAATGCCATCGCTTTCGTGGATGGCATCAACCGTCAAGGGTCGTAGGTGGTCCCCAATGACCTTTCTTAGTCCACAGTTGTCAATGGGCCTTCGGTCACTTCTACAGATCACGTCCTATGGAAGCCCAGATGAACGATGTCCGCATCACAATACTGGCCCCGCCAGCCTATGTGCGTGATGCGATGCGTGTTTCGACCATTCGTTCGCCTAAATGACGGCGTATGCGGACAAGACCGTCGATAAGGTGTAAAAATAAATGTTTTTCATCCGACCACGAAAGTCATTTCCATTGATCCACGGTCCAATTTCAGTGATCCCGTGGCTATTGCAGTGTTGGTTGACGATGTGTTTGGGTCAACATGAGAACACACAGGAGTCGTAAGCTGCCGGACCCCCAAGTTCAACAAAATGCGCTGGAAGGTGTGCTCTGGATAACATGTGCCTGCACCAATATTGTGCTCTGTCGTCAGATCTGTCACAGATTGCCGCATATCCTGGTTTCTGGGCAATCCTCCTGTGATGAGGAGTGCGCGTCCAAGACCTTTTCGCTTACTAGTAGTTTCCCCGTCCGTGAAGCACTTTCCATAGATTCTCACGACAATAGCAGCCGAGATACCCGTTACGAGTTGGCGGCCCTTAACACTTTTCGTTCTGTCAAAGTTGCTTATCTCAGTCCACTTGCATCCCGTATGCAAGAATGATTTCCCATTCGTCACTGTACGGTTTTCGCACACTGCCGGGGCAAAGAAAAAAGCAACACCCTCAAAGGTTGTGTTCTGGGCCACCAGGTTATAACATGTATACACGGAGGAGCTATTGCGTTAGTGATTCATTTGTCACTGTCATCGCCGATCGGAGGTTACTCAGGAGACCAGTCTGTGCATCCTCTGTTTTGACTCTGCAGGCAGTAACTATTACAGTGATCACAATTTGTTATGAGTGATGAGTGGATGCATCGAATGTGGGTAATAAAGCTATCAGTAATAATACGGTTCATACGGTATCTACTAAACTATTTTTTTGTATTTAGGATATGTATACTGTGGACATTCTTATGTATGTCGTCATACTTAAATGAATTTGAGATAATGCGTTTAAAGATATCACAGTTGCAGTTACAAGTTACTGTATTATGTGCATAAAATGTTTTTGGCTTCATTGTGGTATCTTCATTATCCCCCATTATGTGATCTACGTGAAAACCATCTTTTATAAACAGTGGAGAATATTTTGTCTTTGAATTACACTGTGAATCACGATGGCTTATTTTTCATTGATGTTACCATGATTTTGACAGATGATGGCGCAAAGAATTTTATTATAACGTCCTTTATAACCTCTGGTATTTTCAGTTTACTTCACGATTGTTTTAGTACCAATGACTGTAGACTGTGTGAAACACAGCGTTCCACATATCACATTTGTATAACATTTTTTTTCTTTTCGTTTTCAGCACTATTTAATAGGAAACGTATTATTTTATTCGTATTTCAATGGAATCTGTATAGATAGTATTGTTACGCTGTTATAATTTACATTGTATAGTTCGTAGTGGCGTACTTTGTGATTAAGGCAGGATGGAGTGAATTAATACACTGATTAATTAAGGTGCTACGGATAGTTTATACAACATTTTGCGCAAATCTGGTTATTCTCGGTGCTTAGTCGTGTGAATCTAGATATGTATATCTCATAAAATGCCCATTAATTTGGCCTTTGCAGAGAGTATGTAAAATAGTGACATTTCTCTCAGGAATTTCCTTGGAGTGTTTACTTTGTCTGAGATCCGTGCCGAAAACTGAAAGGTTATTTTTGCTTTATTTGTGTGTTCTCTGGATCGTTTTAAAAGCTGTCTTTGTCACTCCAACTTAGGCTTTATTACATTCGCTGCATTTGATTTTGTAAACACAGAATGATTCTATCGCTGTGTTTTTCTGTTTTGTGACTGATGTTGCCTCCTAATGTGTTGCTGGTATGCCTAATGTGTTGCTGGTATGGAACTGTATTTTGAGATTTGCTTTCTTTAGTGTATTATCTATTGTCTGATACATGCCCACAGTACGGAAGTTTTATAAATTTATCTTTCTTTCTTGTTGCAGTCTTTGTCAGGGTAATTTCGTCTTTAATGCTGTTCTGTTTTGTATTTAATTTCTTTTTATGTAGTTTGTTTACTAGCTCTGGGCTACAGCCATTACTGAATGCTACTGATGTATGTTTAGCTATGATTTAATATTTGCTATGGTATGAAATTTTAAAAATGTATTTTCTTCCATATTTGAAAGCTGCAAGACGCGTCGTGCTGAAAATCTTTATAAAATCGATAGCACAGTTTCTTCGTACAGCAATATCTCAAACACAGCATATTGGAGCAGTAAAATTCTAATTATTCCTCGATGACTCCTCAACACTTGTTACCTTTATATGGGCTCTTGTCAGCAACATATCAAGACACGTACCGCTGTTCCGCAACAAGCTCACAAGTCATCGCGTGACACTAAATCACAATCTTTGCTGGTGCTCGCGCTTTTCTGCGTTCCAGAACCTAGAAAACGCGCGATTAGCACGAAAACATCTTTGGTACGTTATCCCTGTAGTTCCTGTACCGGTAGTTCGAATACAAATCAGTGGACTCGCAAGCGCTAATTTGCGTATCTAAAGGCAGCTAATGTATCGTTCCGTACGTTGTTATGGAATGCTAACTGCGTTGATCAATGAGCCGACGGAATTTCGCTTGAACAAAGAACCAACTGATCGACGTGTATTTCCAAGGAAAGGCGGGAAGTATGTACGAGCTTTATGTCACGTCGATATTGAAATCAGTATGCACGGACCAGCGGCTTCGATGGACAAGGACTGGGGAGACATACTGTTTCAATTCAGTATACAACACCGTCTTGTTTTGAGTAGACACGCCTCTGTTATTTGTTTTTGGTGCCGCGAGTGAAACTATCGTCAGGAAATATTTTTTCTAATCACACAGAGAGAGCGGTATGACGGGTTCAGATAGCAGCATTCTAGTACGTACAAAGGTGAGTAACTTGAAATGAATAAATATTGTATGTGTAGACGCAGAAATTTTATTCATAAACATAATAAGCAAACTTTAAGAATTAACCTTAGCTGTTCTTCTGATCTGATGCATACTGTTCATAAGTCCAGCTGATGTATGCATTACTACTACTTCACTGCCTAAATCACGCGTCTTTCAGTCGCAAACCATTAGCCTCCCACATAACATACGTTGGCAAAAAGGTGAATTGAACACCAGATGACAGGTGAACTATGTTTGGATACGTTTGCTCTGCATGTAAATTGTTTATATGTTGCTACGGACCCTTTGTGACCTTCTGTCGCTTGTAACTAAACAATACCTCAAACTCACGGATAAGTGTGAAGCATATATATCAAGTCAGATATCAACTACTAATCGACTACATGGTCCTTCTTGCTAATATATCGAATGATGCTACCTTACTTCTATCGGCGATGTTTCTGAATATCTCTGAGTTACACTGAGTTTCACTCTAAACACACTTTGCAATATTTCAACTAGCCGTGGTTTACTAGTCCTGCATATCCTTGACTGATGTCGAAGTTACGAGTCGCGGCAGTTGCAATCCTCAGCTCTGCTCGGAAGAGACGGTGTCACGTCGACAGTGTGGATCGAAAATGCGTCTCCTCTAAATGAATAAAGAGACACAAACAAGGAGGAAGACCGGAGACAATGCTATGAGTAAAATGTGATTTGAGACTTTCTCGGCGTATTCCATTCGTGAAATCTTCTCGGGTGATCAGCCGAGTAAAGGCGTCGTCTTCTCGCAACGTTTCGAAGGGTTTCGTACCCATCATCTTCAAGATGGGTACGAAACCCTTCGAAACGTTGCGAGAAGACGACGCCTTTACTCGGCTGATCACCCGAGAAGATTTCACGACTGCTATGAGTGTTCTGCAGAGATCCACCTAAATCAGTCTCGGACAAATGTGGATGTTGTCTGGTGATATCTTTGTCGACTAGCAATTGCAGTACCTTGCGTGAATCAGGACTTACTCTGAACACCTCATTTGTACTGCCGCTAAACATTCATGTACACAGTGGTGAGACGCAACATGACGACCAGTACCCACCACGTGACTGAGTGCCGTCTGTTGACGTTGCGGGCACGTGGCACGATAATGAACGTACGCTAGCGGAAAAAAATGCAACGCGCTAAGGACAAGGTCATTAGACTGATAAGTAAAGTGACAGCCAATTCGTCAGGGTTGGAAATGTGGTACCAAATACAGACCAAATGAAACACCTGTCCCACAAAGGGTGCCCAAACAGTCACATCAGTACACTGTGTATATGCATGCATTTGCATATACAGTATATGCATGCATTTCCACCATCCGTCTTACTAGTCGTACGCCACTCTACAGCAATTAGACTGGGCATCTTGTTGGGAGTAAAAACACTACCACATTATTAGCGGGACCTGCAAGCTTTTCTCGATGATCCTTTCGGGGAAACGGACAGGACTAACAGATACAAGTGAATTCAGTGTATTTAATAACCGATAGACTTTTACCAAAAAGGACTCCACACTGCTGTGCCGCACAAAAACAGCTACACTGGCACATTTTTTGGGTAGAAACTGAAATGGCATGAGCCACAGTTACAGTGGACTGTTTGATAGACATATCCCCAGTAGCAGTTAGCCGTTATAAGAAGCGTCTGAAGCCTAGCTGTGGACATTATAAGCAACCGTAGTAACTGTACAATTTGCACCATTTCATTACTGATGTACTAAGAGAGCTTTTTTCCTTGTGCTAGCATTCTTTAGTACCCACTGTATGTAGTAGGATTACTGACGTAATATGCAACATCCCAAAGGAAATATACTGGCTGATATCTTTATTGAGAAGACACACGCACGCACACGCACACACTAAGCCTGATCATTTACAAGCCGTGTCATACAGACGTTCGCTGTACCCGTAATTAATAATTACAAATCGAAGTGCCGGCCGCGGTGGTCTCGCGGTTCTAGGCGCGCAGTCCGGAACCGCGCGACTGCTACGGTCGCAGGTTCGAATCCTGCCTCGGGCATGGATGTGTGTGATGTCCTTAGGTTAGTTAGGTTTAAGTAGTTCTAAGTTCTAGGGGACTGATGACCACAGCTGTTAAGTCCCATAGTGCTCAGAGCCATTTGAACCATTTTTGAACAAATCGAAGTTCACTTTTATATACGAATGCAATGAATTAAGTAAATAAAAACAGTTACTGTTCCATTTAGTTACCTGGAGCTGAGTTGCCTCTATAAAACAGTCTCCTTCGGAATGGGGAGAATCGTAGGACTGTCCCGTCCTCGATATCAGACAGCTCCTACTGTGAAGCTAACTACACGAGAGAGCAGAGAGTGAAATGTGAAGAGTCCCTCATCTGCACGTTTCTGTTTGAAAGCAAACGATTCGTTACGTGCGGCACTTTGGTCGCAGTAACAGGGCGTCCTGTCGGCGCACGTGTAAGATTAAAGGAAGCTTTGGTGAAACTTCAGTAGCCTAGATCAGTTCTGTTTCGATGTAACGTGCCATTTTGGGAACGTCACGGTAACTAGCTTCGCACTGACGCGTCGAGCTACAAAAGAGCAATACCTGCTGTAATACTTGTTATTTTTCTGCTCCATGGTAATGCGATCCGCCTGTAATTTGTGTTTTAAGACTTATTTGTTTTGTAATGTTTCAAGCAAAAAGAAAACATCCAATAGAAAACGACGCGCAGTAGAAGTATGAGCGAAAAAAAAGGTGGACCACGGAGACGACCGACGCGCCATCCGGTACGCGGCGAACAAAAGTAATGATCGTAGTAACAGTAGGATTACAAAGGAGTCCACGCATCCCAAGGACACAAACAAGAACTAGCTGCCTTAAGCCTGGAACCATAAACAATTTTTCGTATACGATTGTAATGAGAAGAATCATTCATTCCGTTCGCTAGTCCCTTTGAAGTCACAATAAAGAGAGAATTTGTTTTGTCACGGCTGTGACGATCTCACATTTTTTGCAAGAGACGAAGCCTACTGCTTTTGCTACTCAGGCAGCAAGGTTCTGTATGGTTATGCAATGAAAGTAAAACACGATTATTCTCGATTAGGTACAGATTGTTTCGAAATCTGGGAATATAATTAGTTTTGCAAAGACGCCAGTCGAAAATAGCGCACGCCTGAAAGAGTAGAATCTATTTTTTATTGTTTTCGAACTGAAGGTCAGTGTAGAGAATTCCAAGAAAAGGTATAGCAATATGGCTCATGCAGTTATTCTGCTGTAATTAGTGGTGGAATAAAAGTCTATGGAGACATGAAATTAAATTCAAAATTATTGCCATTTAACAGTGTCATGCCTGAGGTTTTAACTGCCTGAAAACTGATTTTTGAAAGTTTGTTGAACACGACATTGCACTGAAGTCGTAGCTCTAAGTTTGTCTATTATTTCTGGCAAAGACAAAATAATGACTGTGGATGTTAGTAGTTAACGTAGTACAAGAAAAGTCTACAATAATTTATTTTTTCTGGCAGCATATATAACTATTTTTTCCGGAAAAGCCGGCCGAAGTGGCCGTGCGGTTAAAGGCGCTGCAGTCTGGAACCGCAAGACCGCTACGGTCGCAGGTTCGAATCTTGCCTCGGGCATGGATGTTTGTGATGTCTTTAGGTTAGTTAGGTTTAACTAGTTCTAAGTTCTAGGGGACTAATGACCTCAGCAGTTGAGTCCCATAGTGCTCAGAGCCATTTGAACCATTTTTTTTCCGGAAAAGAGGCAACTTAAATATTCCAGAATGAGATTTTCACTCTGCAGCGGAGTGTGCGCTGATATGAAACTTCCTGGCAGATTAAAACTGTGTGCCCGACCGAGACTCGAACTCGGGACCTTTGCCTTTCGCGGGCAAGTGCTCTACCATCTGAGCTACCGAAGCACGACTCACGCCCGGTACTCACAGCTTTACTTCTGCCATTGCGATACTACTAAAGTATACTCAGGTGGCGAACATATTTAACACATTATTCTCGCTGCTTCCGTCGGGAAAAAATATTTTGTGCTCACAGCTTAGATGAAGAACGAGAAAAATAAAGTCTGGGGAACCAGAAAGAGAGCACGATGAAATCGTTGTTTTCAATGAAGTATTGTTTACTAGATATTAGTTTTGCATTTGAAAATTATAAGTTCTCTCTACATAATTTAAAAGACAATAACGTATTGAGTTAATAAAGCCAATTAAGAAAACTTTGTCAATAAGATGAAGTTTTTGTGCATACTGGCTAGCTGGTTACAACATAGATCAGAAGCGCGATTTTCCTCTGAATTATTGATAGCTTTTACAGCAACAAATATATCGCACACCGGCAAGAAAAGTGACGAGTCAAAAAACGGCAATTTTCAGTTTTTGGTACCGAAAAAGACGTGTCAAGTGCCCCAAC
This sequence comes from Schistocerca piceifrons, assembly GCF_021461385.2. Taxonomy (NCBI): domain Eukaryota; kingdom Metazoa; phylum Arthropoda; class Insecta; order Orthoptera; family Acrididae; genus Schistocerca; species Schistocerca piceifrons. The sequence goes on along the minus strand of NC_060138.1, from coordinate 1,017,775,155 downwards.
GTGCACGAAAAACGTCACCCCTTTATCTCTCAATTTGCACCCTTCAGGGTAGTTGTGTCAGTTTTGTTGAGGTTACTTCATGGTTCGCCACGGCAAGATCAGATTCACTTCAGCGTTGCTACTGGCAGGTGTGCATGGGTCATTCAACATGAGCGGCACATTCTGAGCTGTGAAACTTCTGACGTATAAGGTGAAACTGAATATAATTTTTAGTATCATTGATTATTACGATGTCTGTTTATGCTATGTCTATCTTGCAATGTCTTTCAGACACGTATGCGTCTCTAAAGGTATAGACAATATTTTGAGGGTTACAATTGTTGTAAATATTACGAAAATTCGTTCGTTGCAGCGTACATAAAAAAAAAAATGGAAATTTTTGCTGTAAAGAAAGTTCACATTGTATACGGTACCTTCCCTTGGCGAAAAGTGTTTCCACAACTTGTAAGCCCATTTATGATTATATGATTTCGTGAATTGTGTTCCTTAAATTGTACCTAATGTATGTTCATTATTAATTTTCATAAATCACAAATTTACGTGTTTTATTTTTCTAATACAAAAATTTCAACTTGTTTTTCATTTGTTATTTCAGCTTAGGTTCTAATTTTGCGTGATCGACGTTCGAATGTCATATTACATTAAAGTAAGTAAAAGTGGTTGAATTACTACACGAGCAGTCATTTAGAAAATCAAGAAGAGTAGCACAACTCAAAGAATTAATTAATAATTATCTGGCAACATCTCATATTGAACGAGTACAGAAATACACGTCCATATTACTGTTGTATAGTCCATAATGGATTTTACTGCCTAAAACTTCTAAATAGAAATTAAAATGGCGCACATGCTGCTACAGTGTAAGTTTTATAGAATTCTTTAGGTCGGTTTTTCACAAGTACTGCACTTTTGAGTTGTGTCACTGTTCTCGCCGGGGTGCGATATATTTGCTGCTCAGTGCCGTATTAATTAAGCCGCACTACTCATCAGAATTACGGAACGTAACTGACGTAATTATCATCGCCTCTTAATAGGGTTGCTAGCAGAAGCAGATCAGGTGTTGAATGCAACAGGAAGTGAAAGACAAGTAATTATATAAACTCATCAAAGCAAGAGTGCAATCGTTCAATTTCCCTTATGGCGTGGTCATTACTCTTCAATCTCCCAGTCTGATTTTGTCGAAAACGCAGGAAGAGATTAAGTACAATGAGGCTTTTACGGCAGGAACAGATAACCTTTCACATTCTGCCGGAGTATTCAGTGGCAGTTAAAACGCTGACTCGGATTACTCTGCGCCATGCTCTCAGCCGCGGAAGCCAATGTGGGTTTACAAAGTGTCGGACCCACGTCGCTGCTGAATTCAAACACGCCAGCTGCACGTTAAATATTTACGTTGTCGAGGGGCCTAAAAGCGGAAAACTTTAGAGAAGTGAAATTTGGCCGCGCCCTTAGAGGCCATAATATTTTTCCTTCCCGTCCAAACTCTCCTGGCGAAGTGCCAGCGCCATCGAGCGGCACAATGCACAGCGCGGAAAGATATTCACGCTACGCCGCCTCCAACGGCCCCTCCGGCTCTTTTTGTACGGGAGAATTTTATTTGCCAGGGTCTCTTACGGCTGGAAATTTGTCCTCGACAGCGCGATGAACGCTTCTGGTTTAGACTTTGATGCTCTCAGGCATGGAAGACTGGGGAGATGGATTAGGTTTACGTTGCGCTCCATTTAAGAATCGGAGGAGTCTGCAAAGGAATTTAAAATGTTCGCATATGAGCACGCCTATCATGAAACAAATACATCACTTTCAACGTAAGGGCTTATAACCAAGCAATGTATTTAACAGTTTATGCATACATAACATTTCTAAAAATGACGGATTGTAGCAACAAGACAGTTTACTGTTTTTCTACGTATCAAATTAACCTTTATAGATAACAACAGCATTATAAATCCCCCATATAAAGACAATATATTATTGAGAAACATTGGTAGTGCGAGTATAAAGACTGTGTGAAGTCAGTTGTTGTCATCGAGTTTTAAGCAAGAAAGACCATGAAGTAAGAGGGGCGTTTGAAAAGTCCGTGCAAAAATAAAAACTATTTACGTGTTTGGGGTAAACCTTTTTTATATTTCGACATAGTCTCCTTTTCGTCTTATACACTTCGTCCAACGCTGTTCTAATTTGTTGATCCCTTCCGAATAATAGGAATTGTCCAAGTCTGCAAAATTGCTATTAGTTGCTGCAATCACCACCTATTTGAATAAAATCTTTGTCCCACCAGCCATTTCTTCAATTTGGGGAACAAATAGTAGCCCGAGGGAACCAAGCCTGGAGAATAGGGGAGATGTGAAACGAATTGGAATCCTATTTCCATTAATTTTGCGACCATAACTGCTGAGGTGTGTGCTGGTGCATTGTCGTGATGGAAAAGGGCTTTTGCGCTCCAATCGCCAGCGTTTTTCTTGCAGCTCTGTTTTCAAACGGTCCAATAACGATCAATAATATGCATCTGTAATAGTTTTACCCTTTTCCAGATAGTCGATGAAGATTATCCCTTGCGATTCCCAAAAGACAGTCGCCATAACCTATCCGGCCGAAGGAATGGTCTTCACCTTTTTTGGTGCAGATTCTCCTTGGTAACCCATTGTTTAGATTGTTGTTTGGTCTCAGGAGTGACGAAACGACGCTTAAAGTCCTGCGGATTCTTCCTGAACAGCTGCAAACCATCCTTGCAACACTTCACACAATTCCGTTTTCGGTCAAGCGTAAGCAATCGCGGAACCCATCTTGCGGATAGCTTTCTCATGTCCAAATGTTTACGCAAAAAATTACGTACCAGTTCATTCGAGATGCCCACAGCACTAGCAATCTCACACACCTAAACTGTTCTGTCATCCATCACCATATGATGGATTTTATCAAAGATTTCTGGAGTCGTAACCTCCACAGGGCGTCCAGAACGTTCAACATCACTTGTACCCATATGGCCACTCCAAAAATTTTGAAACCACTTACCAACTGTTCTAATCGAAGGTGCAGAGTCACCGTAATGTTTATCAAGCTTCTCTTTCGTTTCCTGAGGCGTTTTGCCTTTCATAAAGTAATGTTTAATCACCACACGAAATTCTTTTTCGTCCATTTTTTGACAATCACTCGACTTCTTTGATTCACACGAATGCCAAACACAAAGAAATACACCAATATGGCTGAAACTTGATGTGCGTTCTTTCCAAAGATGCTACTAACTAAACATGACCTCGATACACGGCGGTGGTACCACCTCTCGGACTTTGCACGCACTTTTCAAACGCCCCTCGTATCGCTCATTAGCGCAAAGCAGATTTAACAGTAGTATATGAAGGAAACTGTAACGTACCCTTCGTACATATTCTAGTATTTCAAAAAAAGGAGCCATATGAATACTTCTAAGACATTTCACGGAGGCTGCATGGGGGCTTAATTAAATAAGATTGAAAATATTTTTAGTTTTTAGTAGCTGTAAGTCCGATTACGCTGTTTCGTAAACGGTTGGCCCTGACTAGTATTATTACGCTATCTGACTGCAAAGAACAACAACAAAGAATGAAATGAAAATTTTCGTTAACACAATTAATTAATTAAGTCCCCAGCAACTATGAAACCTACGAAACCAAAGCACAAGTATAACTGTTCTGTATGTGGAAGTATGACTCAACGCACATCTGGCACGGTTCTTCTTCAACAAGACAGGAATTTTTAAATACCAATTTTACTGACGTGATAAAAGAAAATTACAAATACTATAATTGCGTAAGGAAAGCAGAATTAAACTCTAATACAAGAACACACGCCAGATGCTTTGTTGACTGAACCTGTAATGACGCATTATTTAGGATACTGAAATAAAAAGAAACGGAGTTAGTTACCTCATTTATATTGATGAAAATCACTCTAATCCTTACATTATATCTCACACTGTCTCTCTACTATCACATCTCAACCAGAACTCTCCAATATCACATCTCAGCAAGCACTGCCTAATAGCACATCTCAACAAACTCTCTCAGCTACAACATCTCAGCACAGACTACCCCGGGTCCTCGACAGGCACTGACTACCACGAGCTCTCGACAAGCACTGTGGAGGCGGCTTAATAATACTCTTTGGCGCAATCTCTGGCGCAGTGGCTCAGTGTAGCCACCTTTCAAGGCATCTGTATTGTTGTTCATTATTGTCAGCGCTCTATCGCATTACAGAACCTTCAAGGGCAAGTCTTCATTAAGTTTAAATCTACAACTATTCAGCTGAAACTATTTATCAGAATCTCCGGTTTTCCTGATTCGGGAAAATAGCGCGTTTTTTCCTTTAAGAAACCGATTTAGGATATAGACCGATGTAAGTCTGAAATACGGCGTAATAAGCATAAAAATTGACGACTCCATTTGATGATTTTGCTACCAAAGATGTCCAGTGTTTAATGCTAGTGCGAAGATTAAATTCATTTTTCTTATGGTGAAGAGAGGTTTCATACAGTTGTTTTAGGTGAAAGAAGAGGTTCATAATTTTCTGAACAGGATGGCGGCGAGCTGGTATGACATGGGCATACAAAAACTGCCACATTGTCTACAAAAATGCATCGACAGAAATGGTGATTATGTCGAAAATTAGCTAAATGCTCAAGCTGTAAACTGATTTAAACCATTGTAGAAATAGACAGGTCTATGTACGTAGAAAAAAATAGGAGACCTTACTTTTGGGATTAACCTCGTACATTACTAGCGACAAGTGAAATTATCACAAAAAGCTTTATTGAGACTGTAATTAAGGCAGATACCGTCTGGATCACTTTCATGTTTCTTCGAATTACCGATTTGGAACTTTGATAAGGTCATCTTTAGATTCAATATTTGTTCACCACGAATCCCAGTTCGTCATCAAAGCGAAGGTTCAGTTAAAACTGAGTTAGGGTTGAAATGTTCCAGTTATTATTTATTTAATCTATGCACATTTTTTATTTTAAACTGATCTCAATTCTCATTCACTACCCGAAGGCACCTCATGGTCTTTCACGAATGCTTTAACAATATTTACTTTGGTTCAAATGGCTCTGAGCACTATGGGACTTAACTTCTGAGATCATCAGTCCCCTAGAACTTAGAACTACTTAAATCTAACTAACCTAAGGACATCGCACACATCGATGCCCGAGGCAGGATTCGAACCTGCGACCGTAGCAATCGCGCGTTTCCGGACTGAAGCGCCTAGAACCGCTCGGCCACCCCGGCCGGCAATATTTACTTTCCGTTGCTGTGATTCGCTCCAACAGTGTGGCAATCAGGCTCCCGAGTCCTAGGGTACTCCTCTCTATCAAATAAAACCTGGTATATCTTGAGACAGAGTGTTCATGGGGAAAGCATTCTTCACAACCTACCTGAGCTTCGCACGGAACTAGTTTTTGAACGTCATGATCGTTAGCGGCCTCGACCCACGATGACGGCCGCAGCTTTATTAGGTTGTAGTGCAGAGTAGATTTGGAAGAGCGCGTCAGCCGTAGCTGTGAGTACCGTGCGCCACCCCGTGCTGGAGCGCGACCGCAGTGACCCGCGGCTCGCGGCCCAATATACCGTGGCCGGCTGCGAGCCAGAGTCACGGGTGAGGGCGTGGGGAGGAGGGGGGGACGATCAATATTAACTGCCAGAGCCGGCCAGCGCTGCGTGCCCCGCGGACACCCGTCTACGTCCGCGCCTGCACCGCCTCTGACCTGGTGTGCATGCAAACAAAGCACTGTGCACACAAACAGAAATGACTCACTCAGTTACAAAGGGTGCGAGGGAAGTTCCGTACTTTGAGGCACCCGATGGACTGGTAGCTGTATTTGTCGGTGCATGTTTACATTTCGCCATGCTTACACTGTAGCCAACAACTCTATGCCCTCTTCGGTCACAATACACTGTTTGACAATTGCTAAGGAACAGAGACATTGTTGAACAGGAATAGCCGGCCGGCGCAGCCGAGCGGTTCTAGGCGCTACAGTCTGGAGCTGCGCGACCGCTACGGTCGCAGGTTCGAATCCTGCCTCGGGCATGGATGTGTGTGATGTCCTTAGGTTAGTTACGTTTAAGTAGTTCTAAGTTCTAGGGGACTGATGACCTCAGCAGTTAAGTCCCATAGTGCTCATACCCATTTGAACCATTTTTTGAACAGGAATAATCACAGGCAATGGTGGACGGCATCAAACACAGTAGATACGTAATAGAGGCAGAGTGGTATAATTATAACGAAAAATGTTACAGCTCTTACCAGATGGGATAGCAGGTCAAAAGACATAAATAACGTTTGTGTCAGACACATGTCAAACACCCAACATAAAGGTCGATATCAGACTCTTAGTAAGGAATATGTCCATATTGGGCACTAATGGACATTTTGCATATATTATTAATACTGGCTACCTAACTGTTGAGTAGTCCTTGGTGGATATTGTCCTACTCCTCTCTCAAGGCGGTTTTCAGTTCTTGCAAGGTTCGAGAAGGGGGGTGTTCGTTGAGAAACACTTTTGACAAGGGCGTCGCAGGCATTTTCTACGGCGGCCGTTGTGGCCGAGAGCTTATAGGCGGTTCAGTCCGGAACCGCGTTGCTGCTACGGTCGCAGGTTCGAATCCTGCCTCGGGCATGGATGTGTGTGATGCCCTTTGGTTAGTTAGGCTTATGTAGTTCTAAGTCTAGGGCACTGATGACCTCAGATGTTAAGTCCCACAGTGCTCAGAGACAATTGAACCATTTTGAGCATGTTCTACAGGATGTAAGTCCGTGGAGTACGCAAGACATTCCATACGTTCAGTATCTTCACTTTCCAGTGTGGCCGTCATGTCAGTGATCCTGTGGGGACGGACATTGTCGTCAACAAACAGAAACTCGGGACCTGCGCCTCCTCTAAACAGACTGGCGGTACAGAATAATCTCCCTGAAATACAGCTGTGCTTTACGATATCTCGCACGAAGATATGCAGCGGTATTCGGCGATTGTGGGCGATGCCTGCCTACACAATAACGCCTAGGCTGTAACGATGGCATTCATGAACATTCTGTGGTTAGTAATGTGTTCCTCTCTCCTTCCATGCTAGTACTGGCCACAGTCACTTGCCACAGTGAAGCGGGATTCGTCGTAGAACATCACTCTGGACCACTGTTGCTGACGCCAACCAACATGCCCCCTATACCAACGAACTCTTTCTCGACGATGGTGTGGTTGAATTGGGATGCTTTTAACGGGCTTCCGAGCATACAAACCAGCCTGGTTTAATTGCTGCGAAATGGTTCTGGGGGAGGGACATGTTCTGGTAGAGGTTGCAAGGTCTGCCCAGGGGTGAGTTGTCCGTGCCTTTTCGTGATTAGTGTTACGTGTCGATCCTCTTGCGGTGTAGTGGTCCGTTTACCACCACCAGCATGCTCTCGCATAGTATTTACACCTTCAGTGGCCCTTTTTTCGCGAGATGACACTTTTGGAAACGCCCGTTACTGTGACCGTAGTAGTTACACTTTGACCGGCTTCGAGCCCTTCAACTGCTCGTCTGCGATCGTAAGCACTCAGTCTCTTGCAGATCTGTTGCCGTACCACACGGAATGTCACACTATTGTCAAACACCGTGCTGCATGAACTATCGAATGCTTGCAGAGCGTTCGTGAGCAGCATTCGCTGCAATCAACACGTCCTGACCTCCACATTTCCCTTTACTGTTATTGGTCGGGTATTCCATAGCAATTGCCGGTTCTTCTGCACCAAATGGCAGTTGTTCCTTTGCATATGTCAGTTGTTCCTTAGCAGTTGCCAAACACTGTACTAACTCTGACTGGCAGAATACAGCTATCAGGGTGTCATATTCTACAGCTCAAGTGCAGGGCGAGCCTGACCGGGATAATCATTGAGTGGACATACGTAACGAGCGTTCAGTTTCAACATTCACTTTTTTCGTGATGCAAAACGTATTCTTTATATTTGGTTGTGTTGGTGGGCCTAGGTTAGGTTGAACGGCTGTCAGGCAGCCATGGCGGGGCTGAGAGGTGATCAAGTTAGGAAAGTATGTGTCCCATCGCGGATCTAGGTCCACGAAGGTGTTTCGAAGTTTTCACGACCTATGTACTAGCTGGGTGCCGATGCGAGAGTGACCTTTTTGTTAGGGGTAGCCCTCTTCAGCGGCGATCAGCAGTCAACACGTGATGGGTTCCCCACGTTCCCTGTTTACTATACAAACCGAGTGCTTAGAGATCAGATTTTCAGCTACACTAGTTCTTAGGATGCTGCTGGGGCGCTGACCTTACTTGGCACATAGGCCAGATAGAATTATAATGCGATGATACAAGAAAATAATTTCAGAAAAACTTTGGTACAATAAGAGACTGCATCGAGAGCTGCATCAAACCAGTCTTTGGACTGAAGATCACAACAACAACAAATAATATACTTGCTAAGCGGCCTGTACGCTATACGATGCTTCTATCTTCCAAGTTTACTCTCAGTTGCCTTCTAGAATACTGTAAGGCCGTAAAGATTAATCAGTAGTGCCGTCTCTGCCGTAGTGGTTCCACAGACGAGAGCGGACACAGTCAACAAACCAAAGTGGCCGATCCCTCATCTTCCCTTAACAACTAAAACTGGTAAGTGGTTCTCTGTTTCTTACATGACACAACAATATCTTTCTCATCCAGGGAACAGGAATATCGATTCATTGGCGCAGGTAAGACCTCCGCAATGAACCCTGTTAGAATTCCGGGAATGTAGTACACATAAAACCACTTTTCTGTCCACCACGAGTATATGGAGCATTAAATGATCTGTTTCAAAGCGTGTACTAAAATTTCGACAATGGCCAGCTTCTCACTGGCGATATTTTCCCGCTTATCGACTGACGATCACGCACCCCTACAGGTGTAGCTTAGCACGAAAGATCATATAATCTCCTTCAGAAACTCTTAAGGGATCTTAAAATTGGGAAGACATAAGCTTGAATTATTGCAACTGCTGATTCTAGATTTAGTCTTAGTATTTGTCCAATAATTATAGAGAAATAAAATTTATTGTTTTTGAAAGTCCTGTATTTCCTAATAACGTTAATAGTAAACATCAGCGATAACATTTACGGCTAATCAATGTAGTAGCAGTATACCACCAATGAATCCATATGGCTCTTTGTCCACGTTCCCAGCGAAACCACAACTATTCGATATGAAATTTCGACGTAGAGGGTGTAGAGATGTTTCTGTTCATGGTGTCAATCCAATCTAAGTAGGATGGTCACTGTTGGCTTAGATCTTGCAGGTTGCTCGAACCTTTACGACAGGCCACAATGAGTGACATCTTGCCATCTGTTGAGTACTTCTGCGAGGACACCACAGGCTCGAAAAACTTGAAGAACGACATAGTTTCCACCACACTGCTGATTTGAAATAGTACTTCATCAAGCACTGCTAGCTAATTTCGTGCCCTGCTCTTTCCGAAGTGCATACGTGGTACTCATTAAGTTGCATAAAGCAGAAGTTCCATGCCATGCACAGCATATTTGTCAAAGTACGCAGCTATTTGCACACGTAAAGGAACTTTAAACAGCTGTCTGTATGTCTAATTTGTACGAAGCGAGTGAGAAAAGTAATGAGACTGAGAACACTGAGAGCGAGCTGGTAACGCTGTGTTATCACTTGTGAAGATCGGTGTGTTCTTCCCTTCCAGATGCTCAGTCCGCGTTTCAGCTCCTTACAGCCATCACGTGATTTTTGACAGCGCTGTTAGTGAAGTGTTTTTGTTCTGTGTTACGAAAATGGAACAGCGGAATTTAGAGCATGGTTATGCAGTCAAATTGTGTGTTAAACTTAGGGAATCTACGAGTATAAACTTCGAAAAGTTGAAACAGGTCTATGAGGAACATTCCTTATCAAGAACACAAATTTTTTCGCCGGTACAAATCATTTTTGGCAGGCTAAAAACACGTTGGAGAAGAACCTCACTCAGGGAGACATTCAAATGGTTCAAATGGCTCTAAGCACTATGGACTTAACATCTGAGGTCATCAGTCCCCTAGACGTAGTACTACTTAAACCCAACTAACCTAAGGACATCACACACATCCAAGACCGAGGCAGGATTCGAACCTCCTACCGTAGCAGCAGCGCGGTTCCGGACTGAAGCGCCTAGAACCGCTTGGTCACAGAGGCCGGCCGGAGACATTCAATTTCTAAAAGCGACGAAAACTTCGAACATATGAGTGCTCTTGTGAGGTTAGACCCAATTTGTCTTTCCAGGACAAAGCCAACCAATCGTTTACAAAGAGTTCCCTGAAAGGCTCAGGAAAAGAGTGAATCGAATGAGACCGGTCATTGGAGACAAGTGGATGCTACATCATGACAACGCATCATGTCACTTCCATCAAGGAGATTTGTCCTAAAAGGCACTCGTGTTGTTCCACAGACCCCTTTTCACCTTGCCTAATTCATTGCGACATTTTTCTTTTCACGAAAATAAAAAAATGTCTTATAAGGACATCATTTGGGACTCCGGAAAATTTGGCCGAAACGTTGAAGGCCCTACCAGTTGAAGACTTTCAGCGCTGCTTCCAGGAGTGGGAACGACTCCGCCAGTGTATAACTGCCGAATAGAATTACTTTGAAGGGGGCAATATTGTTTGGAAAAATCAAAAACTTCGGTAGATAAAATCAGTCTCATTACTTTTCTCACACACCTGGTACATCATTTTTCCGAGTTCTTGTACACTGATAATCATACTGTGCATACCTGTGAATAGCATGGGACTTTTGTTTTTCGCAGCTTAAGAGGATGATCTCCAGCAAAACGCTAAACTACATAGCACTGATTCATAAAGTACTATTTTTAAATAACTGTCTGGTGAAAAGATGTCATTCTGCCTTTCTAATCATCTACGTTGCGAGATGAGGCAGTCGTTAAACAACTCGACCCATATTCACGCGGGACAGGCCTCAAATTCCACTGTCCTGATTAAAATTCTAGTAGTTTCCTAAATAATTCGAGGAGAAAGCTGCAATTGTTTGAAGTAAGATGCCACAGCCGACGCTTTCGCCCATTATTGACCGCCGTTGCTTTCTTTCCTAACCTTTCACCTCCAGTCCCTCTAGCCTCTAATGCGATCACCTGCGTTAAATTTATTCACTAGAGCGAAACAGCCTGTATGCTGATGAGAGATGTATTGTCTATTGAACCGAGGACCTAGAAACGACGGAGAGGCTTCGTCCCGCCTTATCCCTCAGTGGTTCATCCAATAACAGGCCACAGCGGTCCACCCGCCCCATTGCTGTCCCAAACAGAACCCAAGGTTATAGTGCGGTTCAGGACTCCCAGTGGACCACGCAAGTTTCCCGGTGGAACCGCTACACGCCACTTCACGTCACTACCTCTGCGGGCCCGAATGCTTTGTTACGTCTCATGCGCAGATTGCGGAACCGGAATGTCTGAGTTCTCTGCCGTGCTTCTCTCATCATCTAGGCTAAATGGCGGAAAGAACGACAAAAATGTAGCCAAGCCTTATGACAAGATATGAGAAAAACTCGGAGGACTAGAACAGCACAGTAAGGTTCCAACGAGTGGAACCGTATCGTGAGGTGGTTGCCCGTTCGAGAAAGTCCGTCGTCTGTGAGTGCTCAACCGTTGCCGGATCCACGGCGCCTGGTTTGAATCCGTCGCTTATCAGGCAATGCCGGAAGGTGTGCGGTTGCGTGAGCCGCACGCCCATTGTTTTGAAAGGCTGCAGACAGGAAGACGCACTCCGCTCCGAGGCGGCGGCGGTCCCTAGGGCTCTGATGCAGCGGGGAGCTGCTATTGACGCAAGAAACGGCACCGCGTATGGGAATACATCGCCAGTGAAAGTCAAAGCCTCAAAAGACCGAGAGCCCGCCGAACAATGGAACGGGGGGAAGCGGCGAGGCCAGGCGGGGCCGCAGCACCAAAGAGTCGGCCGTCGACGCCGCGGCAGCGGCTATACGCTATAGAGACCTGCCTGCTTTGTAAGCGGATGTCCCAAGTGTCGGGAGAATCCCGCTGTGTGTTAAGCACTTCCGGTCCCTCGCGCCATCTTGACGCATGCTACTGCCGCACAGACTTTACAACAAAAAATTGAGGAACGTTTTCCCAAAACTCGATATATGCAAAAAAAATTCTAAATTGAGTTGGCCTTTTACGTCAACCTATGAACCAAGTTTTTGCAAAAGCCGACTACTGCTGTGTGTATGAACACTCCAGATTGCAAGGTTTTACATGATATATGCATTCTTATAGTTACAGCAAACTATGCAAAGTAATTACTCTCTCGTATCTCGGCTCTCTTTGCTCAGCAAGCAGTTAACAAGAATGGTGCATACTGGTTGCTTCAGGTGATATTACTCATTGTAGTAACAGTATTTACTGGCAGGAATAGTGCTGCAACCAGACTGCATTGTTGGTTGGAACACCTGCAGCTTACTTTTAGACAAATATTCACTTGACGCTAGGCGGAAGCAGCATGGAAGACGAGTCTTGTGATTCTGAAAACGGCATACATGTCAAAGAATGTTCCGATGGGAGGAAATCCCGATTCAAGAAGATCTTACGTCGACCTGAAACGCAAAGAACAAATGTAAAAAGGAACCTACTACAAAATGCAATCATGGATTTGAGGTATTACCTTCAAAAGCTAAAGGAATGAGAGAGTGTAAAGCTGCTGAACTCTGCTACGAATGTATTTCGTACTTCCACCACGTGTCATTAAATAAAATGGATCAAGGCAAGTTTCTGTTAAATTCCTTCGCCTCAGCGCAGAGTAGTGGACACCCAGAACGCAAAAAAGGAAGAAAACTGTGACAGTGTAATATACCAATAGAAAAAGGAATGCTGAAGTAGTGCCTGTTTTGTCCTGCCACTTTCCAAGGATTATCTGGAATGTAGAAGGATAGGTTAACATATCTAGCAAGCAGGTTCCATGAACGTGGAAGGTTGCCAAAGGAAAGGACAGGAGGCGACAGAACGGCAAAGCATCATAAGGAGGTAACCACTACCATTAAGAATGATATAAAAAAATATATAAATCAGAGGGAGTCACCTAGTAAGGTGGAGTCTACGAGAGGTTATTTGTCTTTAGATCTCACACTCAATAAAATGTTCAAGAGATTCCGTGAAGAAAGAAAAAAAAATTAGGACTGAAACAATGCTCCTTATCAAAATACAAGCATATATTTCACAAACATTTCATTCCATCATTCAGTGCATCTCATACCGACACCTGGCGCACTTGTAAGCTCTGTTTCATGGAAATAAAGGCAGAAACATTACTGCAGAAGAAGAACGAATTACGAACTAGACGCAGATTAAATAAAATTCGTGCAAAGCAATTTTACGATGAAATGAAATAGGATAATCCTACAGTCATTAACATTTGCTTTGACACGCAGCAAAACCAGCCTACTCCAAAACTAGCGGTCGGTGAGATTTTCTGTGTTAGAGGAGTATGGTTACACAATCTGCACATCATGATCCCTAAGAAGGAGCAAACTTGGTTGGAGACAGAATCTTCAAGAGGATGCAGTCAACGTACTTCGGCTTTGCTGGACTTTCTTTCCGACTTGGATAAAAAAAAAACACCAAATGGTAGCACCAATGCTATATATCTATTCTCAGATTCTTGCAGCAGCAAAAATAATAACAGCTGTATGATGGCGATGCTTACAGCGTTCTTGGAAAAGAGCGCAAAATTCAGTACTGTTCGTCACTTCATCCCATAGCTATATGCCTCCAGACCGAGTGTTTGGTGGAATTGAGAAAGAATATCACGATATTTTAGAAGAGCATGGTACTCTTAAAGTTCTTAACACAGATTGGACTGTTTTCAAAAATCTACAAGCTAGTGCAGAGAATGTACTAAAATTCAAGCTGCCATTCAAAATGAATGGGCAGTGCGTCATCTCATACAAGAAAGCAAAGAAAATTGTTAATGTGTCAGTAAGTGATACGTACTCTGGAGATACAGTAGAAGTTGGCATCCTGAGACGAATGAAACCGTGTTATCCAACAGTACTAACATTCAACCTTTTATCAAAACAAAATTTGGTAAGCAAAGAAAAGAAGAAAGATGCGTCTGCCTTGCTAAAGTATTTTGAAATTCCAGATGATGCAAAGGAGTTTTAAAAAGATATCATAGACGAATGGTATATGAATGTAAGAGGGAAAACTTGACAATAACAATGTGATTGTAACATGCAATACTTTTTGTGTTATTCATTTCGTACTTCATGTAGCACTGATAATAATGATATAAGCTAAACAGTTATGTTAAAATAGTTATCATTACTATTTTTGTTTTACGCCATTGTATTTTTCTTATTGATTGTATTCTCAGTTAAGTCAAAACTATAAATTAAAAAATGCTATATATAAGAATATATGTGAAAATACGCATTTGCTAACAATGCAGGGCTGTAGTGTTTATTATATCATAAACACTGTAGTACATACAAAAGTTAATTGTGGGAAAAAATCCACGGAATTGAAGGCAACGTAAGTGATACGAGCAATAATTATAAGCATTTATCGATTTCTGAAAACAACTAGTAAAACTCACACCTCAATGTACTGTTATAAAAAACAATTTAATACATTTCATTATAATATAAGGCTTTATCAATGTCAGTAAGATTTATAAGTCAAGTAAAAATTCAAGTGCTCAAACATGTCTATGTAGGTGAAAACAGAACAGCTCATTTTATGAAAAACTTTATCTCTTGCATTTATCGAGTTTTGAAAAAACGCTCCTAAATTGTGTACAGTCTAAGGTACTGATGTATTTTGAGTTCTTGTGTATTAAATGTTTCGTTAATTTCAAAGACAAGAAAATAAACATAATAGGACAAATTTAGCGACAGCAGGCATTCCCTGCAGGAGAAACAGCTACTGCTAAAATTAAGTTTTCACGACAGCCACAAATCGCACTCAATATTTTTTTTATTGAGCGGTTTCGCTCAATTTTACAACAGCATCATTTGTGACTGACGAATTTAAGTTAAAAGTACAAGGGTTGTCAAATGAAAACGACACAGATAAAAAGTAAGAAAACTGGTTATCATTTCAAAATTAATCCTCAGAATTGTTAATTCATTTATCCCACTGTGAGACAAGACAGACAATGTCTCCATAGAAAAATGTCTGTGGTCGCCTATGAAACCATGATTGTGCCCAGGTATGAACCTCTTCGTCCAAAGCAAACCGACAGCCACGAATGTCTATCTTCAGGTCTCGAAAAAAGTGGAAGTCACACGAGGAGAGATCGGGACTGTACGGAGGCTGTATAAGGGCTTCCCCGTAAAACTTTGCAGCGTAGTCAAAACAATAGTCACGCCAGCTCCGGGATAGTCATGATGACCTTTTTCTTTGATTGTAACGGCCCGTTGCTCACCGAATTTTTGCAACAGGGCAACACAATTAACCTACAGCGGTATGTGGGCACTATGCAAAAAGTGAACCGCGGCAGTAAGTCCAAATGCCCAGGAATGTTGACGGACAGCATCATTCTGTTAAATGGTAACGCCCGTCGACACGTTGCCAAGGTTGTTTCGACTACGCTCCAAATGTTTCGCTGGGAATCCCTTACACAGTCTCCATACAGCCTTGACTCCTCCCCATGCGATTTCCATATTTTTGGAGCCCTGGACAAAGAAATTTGTGGCAGCCGATTTCCTTCGGACGATACGCCTGGATACCATTGCGGTTCCGTAGGCAACCGCAAGCTTTTTTCCATAAGGGCATTAACGATCTTGTCTCTAAATGGGATGAATGCATTAACAGTTAAAGCGATTACTTTTTAAATAATAAACAGGTTACTTATGTCGTTTTCATTTGATTTCTGACGACGTTATTGTTAAACTGAGCGAATCCAGTCAATAAAAAATATTAAGGGTGACTTGTAGCTGTCCTGCAAAACCGAACAAATTCAGTTTATATGATAGACAGTGCTATCTGGCAGTATACAGAGAACGACTTGTCACCGGGGTGTGGAGTATTTGAAAATACGAGGGTCGTTCCGGAAGTAATGCATCCTGTTTTTTTGGCGACACTGGATGTCCGCGCCAGATGTCATTGGTGTAGCGCTAACGTTTGAACCTTCCTCTTTCATTTACAGGTGGTTCCGCTGTTCTGGGATAGTTGGCGCCAGCAAAGGAGTGTTCCAAAATGGAGTCTGTCATGGACGCACGTATATAACAGCGATGTGTGATCCATCGCTGAGGAAACTGCACCGATTGAAATCCATCGACGCCTGCTAAATGTGCATGGAGACGTTACAATAGACGTGATCAGTGTGAGGCGATGAGTACGGCATTTTGAAGATGGTGTATTACAAACCACGGCCCTGTCGACCCTGCACAGTTGTCATCTCTCGCAGTCAAGAGCGTCTTAATCAATTCATCCATGGTGATCAACGGTAAATAAAAATAAAAAAAAAAGCTTCAAATGGCTCTGAGCACTTTGGGACTTAACTTCTGAGGTCATCAGTCCCCCAGAACTTAGAACTACTTAAACCTAACTAATCTAAGGACATCACACACATCTATGCCCGAGGCAGGATTCGAACCTGCGATCGTAGCGGTCGCGCGGTTCCACACTGAAGCGCCTAGAACCGCTCGGCCACAGACGGTTAACAACCAGAGAATTGTATTAAAAGCTGAATGTCGGGTGTAATGCCTTGAAAACAATGTTGGAACATCTTCGTTATCGCAAAGCCTGTGCAATATGGGTCCTGCGGATGCTTACAGAAGAAAAAAAAAAAGCTCACTGAAAGGAAATTTGTCGGGACCTGCTGGACCAATATCAAGCTGAAAGTGACAATTTTCTGAATAGCATTGTCACTGGAGATGAGACATGGTGTCACTACTACGAGCCGCAATCCAAAAGACAGTCAATGGAATGTCGACATGCGAGTTCTCTGTTACAGAAAAAATTCAACACACAGTCGTCTGCAGACAAAGTGATTTGAACAGTCTTCTGGGATAGCCAGGGTGTGGTTCTTTTGGATGTGCTGGAGCCTGAAGAAACTGAGTTCAGCACGATACAAGACGACAGTAACTAAGCTGGAAGCCCGAATTTCCAGTGAAAGGCCAGAGAAGAAGACCAACTTTCACCTGTTGCATGATAATGCCAGGCCCCACACCAGTTTTGCGACCACGCAACTCATAGCAAAATTCGGCTGAACTGTCTTACTACATCCACCGTACAGTCCTGATTTAGCGCCTAAAGACTTCCATCTCTCTGGGTCTCTGAAATGTGGACTACGTGGCGAATATTTTCAAGACTCTGATGTTGTTGTCAACCTTGGTTCCGATTTTTACAAGCGCGGCATGCAGGCACTGGTTCGTCGATGGCGAAAGTCCGTAACGAATGGTGGTGACTATGTGGAAAAACAGCCTGTAGCTGTGCTGTTGTGATTTATGTATCTCCTGTAGTTTGCATGAATAAAAATAGGCGGGATTACTTTCGGAACGACCCTCGTACAATAGACTGCGTGACCAGACTCCTCCGAATCAGGGAACGGCTAACCTGGTTCATGATTCATGGTGCACTTTCCCAGTTGCAGGTTGCCCACCAAACGGCTTCCTAGGGAAACAAAAATTTGATTTTTATATAATTATGAAGCTAATTTAAAATTTCACAATGGTCTCATAATCTGCTCATTAAGAGGTATAATGTGAAGTTAAACGCTTATCACGCTAAGAAACGTATTACAGTTAGAAACTGTGTGACCAGAGGCAGAGTGACTCATTGTTTGAATCACGGCAACTGTACTGAGAAAGAAACTACTTAGCGACTTCCAACAAATTTTCTTCGTAACTTCAAACCTCGCTTATACGCTTAACGTAAAATATTGAATACATTAACTTATTGGAATCAGACGTGTGAAGCTATTTTGTAAATGGGTGTTCGCCTTCTTAAAGAATCGGGGGTTTATTGGTTCTTACCAAACTGAGGAACAGCACTTCCTCCCGCCGACCCCTTCCATTAAAGTCTATAGACAGCAAAAATTACACAAAATTGGAGATGGAAATGGGATAAAAGAAAGGGACTACTGCATGCGAAGGCAGTCTACCTAGATTACAGGCACCTAGTTTAGTGTTACAAAATATTTTCAAATACTTCAGGTTTGGAGTGCTGACCTGTAACTAAACCGACGGAAGGAAGACTAGAATTTGACGTTCAATCGACAAAGAGTTCATTAGAGTCGGAGCACAATCTCAGAGTAGAGAAAGGGGGGGGGGAGAGGGGAGGAAATGGCCTTTGAAAGGGATCACACCGGCATTTGCCTTATGCGATTTAGGATAGTCACGAAGAACCAAGATTTCAATGTTCTGATGGGGACATGAACCGTTGCCCTTCCGAAAGCGACTCCAGGGTTCTGACCACTGCGCCACCTCGATGAACAAGAAGCACTGAAGATTATGATTTGACGTGTCTTCGACGACGAGGACGACGACGACCTCATTAGGGGCACAGCACAAAATGGGATCGAATCAAGGATGAGACGGAAAGTGGCTGTGTCCTTTTCGAAGGAAGCCCTTATGCCGTTTGCTGAAAGTAATCTTAGGGATCCAGGGGAAGCCCAAACCTGCGTGGCTGGACAGAAATTAGAACCGCAGTCCTCATGGATGCGAGACAAGTTCCTAAACCGCTGTGCCACATCGCTTGTTTATGGAACGAAGAACAAGGGACAGGTTGGTTTGGTTGTTGGAGGTGAACTGTGAGGTCTTAGGATAGTTGGCGGAGGCGGGGCGGGGGGGGGGGGGGGGGGGGGAGAGACTGGTTTAGATAATTTGGCAAGACATGGAGCTATAAGGAATGTTTCATGGAAATACAAAGACTGTAGTATGCAGCACTGATTAATGGAGAGGTTACACGCGAAAGATTGTCACAGCGGAGAAGATTGACGTCGGCTAGACAGTAGTGAACGACCGCGAGGAACCAAATAAAAAAAAAAAACTGTCGCTTAAAAACTGCAGAAGTAAGATAAGGAACGCCCCCTATCTTGGGCATCCCCATAAACTTATCAGGGCTTTTAATTGTATGGTATACCAAAAATGCTATGCTTACAGCTATTCAAAGATCGTTAGAATGTAACATCATTCTCTTCACATTAGGCTAACTAAGCCATCGAAGTATCAGTCATGAAACATGTAGTGGTAAAATCTATGACTGCGTGAATGCAACTGCTCGTTGAGAACAAACATTCCTGTTATCCCTGCTAAATTACTGTTTGTTGCTACTGGTGAGAACCGATTCACAGTTTTGCACTAGGTCGCTAAATTGTGTAGCGTGAGCAAGGTTCTGAAATTTATTCTTCATCATACATTATTTCTACGTTTCAAGGAATAAAAAAGAAATTAATCAAGTAAAAGTAACTTCCACGGTCGGAAATATCAAAACGTAATAAAATACTCCGCGCTATTATGCTGTGGTAGGATGAATTTCGTATTACAATAACAGTCCGGAATATTTCAACAGGTTATTGAAGTCCTCAGATCCTAGTGTGACAATTATTATCACAATAATTTTTTCCAGTCATAGATAACGGTAAAATCACAAAAACTGAAAAACTCCACATAAATAAAGTTTGAAATTGACGGAAATCATACTTTACTAATGGATTACTTCTGCATATTGGGAGTAGAAAAAGTAGCTTTAACAAATTGTGCAGCAGAACCACAGATCGAAATTTTACTGTTATCGCCAAAAGGTTGTCATTTTTCGCCATAGTACCCAAGTGCACCGAAGTTTGTCCGGTAAACCGACCGTAGTAAGTGTTTTAAACAGTGCGGTTTTGTTAGACTGCTCTGTCCAGTACAAGAAATCACAGAAAAATCATGTCTAATCTAACTACACTCGGATATGAATCTGAAATATACCCAGCTTCGATAGTACAGCTTAAGCAGCTATTTCAAACGAATGCATGACGTTTCACGTAACAGATGTTGCCTAGAGAAGCTAGGATTTTGTTTGCATATGCGTGCGGACGTGACCAATGCTGTTTTGTGGATGTAGCTCCAGAATGATGGATACATAAGTCCTACTTTTTTTTTTGCTTGACTGTATTTCCCTCTCCTATTCTGACCCAATTATCAAGCGTGTTTTTCCACACCCAGTACACCTGTATTATCTGTGATGTACCTGTACCTTGCGAGTAAGATGGGCAGTGGTTTCAGGTCTGGAGGCTCATCCGTGGGCATTAAGATCAAATCCCCGTTAGACGATTCCGATTTAAATTTTCGGCGGTTTTCCTAAATTTGATAAGCTGAATGCAGATATGCTAACTTTAAAAATGACAAGATTTATTTCCTTCCAAGTCATTGTCCAATTCGAGCTAATAGGCAGTCTATAAATACCTCCCTCCTTTATAAATAGATGTATTATTGTCTCTACAATGAACGTTCCGATGGCGGTGGTGTGTACGAATGAGTTTTTACAGTGTCAGAGCCTTGACTTGCTGCAGTATCTCAGTTTCAAATGGTTCAAATGGCTCTGAGCACTAAGGGACTTAACATCTGAGGTCATCAGTCCCCTAGAACTTAAAACTACTTAAACGTAACTAACCTAAGAACATCACACACATCCATGCCCGAGGCAGGATTCGAACCTGCGACCGTAGCGGTCGCGCGGTTCCAGACTGAAGCGCCTAGAACCGCGTGGCCACACTGGCCGTCTATCTCAGCTTCAGCTGTAGATCCACGTAATTATATAAAACCAAAAAATGGTTCAAATGGCTCTGAGCACTATAGGACTTACCACCGGTGGTCATCAGTCCCCTAGAACTTAGAACTACTTAAACCTAACTAATCTAAGGACATCACACACACCTATGCCCGAGGCAGGATTCGAACCTGCGACCGTAGCAGTCGCGCGGTTCCGGATTGGAGCGTCTAGAACCGCTCGGCCACCGCGGCCGGCATATAAAACCATAGTAACCTCTTTTTCTTTATTGACGAAACAAACATGAAGCATAGAAAGGTTAACATAGTTATATGGAAGAGAATGTGCGGCATAGAATCACGTCTAGGCTGAATTTTATTTTGTTTTAATTGACGACCTTTCAGGCAACTGCAGTTCCATATTTCAAGAGGACAAGTCCCGGATAAAAAAAAGTGAAGAATATGCAGGTCTAAATCTAAGGAATATAGTACTTTCTCTTGAGTGCTTGTCCGCCTAACACGTCGCCCATCCGACATGGTTGGTCGGAAACTTGACTTGTCACGGCACAAGCTTTGTGAGGTTGCAGGTGAACTACGAGGAGGTTGAATCCCCAGGAAGACAAGCCGTTTCAAATGGCTCATCCGATGTCACAAGACTGTATCTTCCACATAAATGATATTATACATGGGATAAATTTTAACTTACGCATACGGCTACGAAGATTTTATTTTCGAAAGATCCATCTCTTTTTACAAAGTTATATTTTTTACATGCAAGCAATACAACTTTCTTCTTCTTCTTCTTCTTCTTCTTCTTCTTCGTCTTCTTCTTCTTCGTCTTCCTCCTTTTTGTTGTGCCTTTGTCCCGCATCTGAGCGGGATTGGCGTGGTTATGAGCTGATTTGGCATGGTTCATTTAATGGGTGACCGGATTCCCTTCCTGTTGACCACGGCTGTAGTGCGTCAACATTGTTTATCATAAATTGGGACAGAACAACAACTCTGAATCAAGTGTCCACCAAACTCTCCAAAATACAAAATAGTTGACGTTTTTGTGGCCACTTGTCAGTCGATGATTTTTCTGACGTGGCTTGCATTGTCAAAGCTTCACCCTCCAGTAATGGTGACGTCATCATTCTCCAGAATGTTCTGGATAACTACTGTTGAATGTCAAATAAATACTCTGTCTGGAGTGTGTTAATCTTTGTATTATGTATCTCTGAAAAGTAAGTAAATAAAACTGTAAGAACGATATGTTACCTTGTTAGTTGTTATACGATACAGAAAATGGTGCTGAGACCCGGAATATCGAAACTGGTGGTAAAGGAACCAGATACTGGACGGAAATGGAAAGCAAAAAATGGCGTCCGCTTGTTTTACATCCTCGAAACGAGGTAAGAGCGGAGACAGCCTGTAGCACGGCAGTCTGTAATCACGTTCATCTACTTCTACGTGATTACTTTGCTATTCACAATAAAGTGCCTGGCAGAGAGGTAAATGAACCACCTTCAATTGCCTCTCTACCGTTCCACTCTCGAACGGCAAGCGGAAAAAGGAGCACTTAAATTTTTCTATGCGAGCCCTGATGTTTCTTATTTTATCGTGATAATCATTTCTCCCTATGTAGGTCTGTGCCAACAGAATGTTTCCGCAATCGGAGGATAAAACTGGTGATTGAAATTTCATGAGAAGATCCCGTCTCAACGAAAAACGCCTTTGTTTTAATGATTACCACTGAAATTCACGTATCATGTCTGTGACACTATCTCCCCTATTTCGCGATAATACAAAATGAGCTGCCCTTCTTTGTACTTTTTTGATGTCATCTGTCAGTCCCACCTGATGCAGATCCCACACCGCACAGCAATACTCCAGAACAGGGCAGTCAAGCGTGGTGTAAGCAGTCTCTTTAGTAGACCTGTTGCACCTTCTAAGTGTTCTACCAATGAATCGTAGTCTTTCGTTTGCTCTACCCACAATATTATCTATGTGATCGTTCCAATTTAGGTTATCTGTAATTGTAATCCCTAAGTACTTAGTTGAATTTACAGCCTTCAGATTTGTGTGACTTATCGCGTAATCGAAATTTAGCTGATTTCTTTTAGTACTCATGTGAATAACTTCACACTTTTCCCTATTCAGGGTCAATTGCCACGTATCGCACCCCACAGATATCTTATCTAAATCATTTTGCAAGTCGTTTTCGTCATCTGATGACTTTACAAGACGGTAAATGACAGCATCATATGCAAACAAGCTAAGACGGCTACTCAGATTGTCTCCTATGTCATTAATATAGATCAGGAATAATAAGAGGGCCTATAACAATTCCTTGGGGAACTCCGGATAGGAGTTCTGTTTTACTCGATGACTTTCCGTCTATTGCTACGAACTGTGACATTTCTGACAGGAAATCACTAATCCAGTCGCACAACTGAGGCGATACTCCGTAAGCACGCAGTTTGGTTAGAAGATGCTTGTGAGGAACGGTGTCGAAAGCCTTCTGTAAATCTAAAAATATGGAATCAATTTGACATCCCGTGTCGATAGCACTTATTACTTCATGAGTATAAAGAGCTGTTTGTGTTTCACAAGAACGATATTTTCTGAAACTGTGCTGACTACCGGTCAATAAATCGTTCGAATACAGTATGTGTTCCAAAGCCCTACTACAAATCGACGTTAGTGATATAGGCCTGTAACTCAGCGGATTACTCCTACTTCCCTTTTTCGGGTATTGGCGTAACTTGAGCAATTTTCCAGTCTTTAGGTACGGATCTTTCTGTGAGCGAGTGGTTGTATATAACTGCTAAATATGGAGCTATTTTATGACATACTGTGAGAGGAACCTGACTGGTATACAATCTGGACCGGAGGCCTTGCCTTTATTAAGTAATTTAAGCTGCTTCGTCACTCCGAGGGTATCTACTTCTATGTTTCTCATCTTGGCAGTTGTTCTTGATTGGAATTCAGGAATATTTACTTCGTCTTCTTTGGTGAAGGAGTTTCGGAAAATCGTGTTTAGTAACTCTGCTTTAGTGGCACTGTCATCAGTGACTTCACCGTTGTCTTCGCGCAGTGAAGGTATTGATTGCGTCTTGCCGCTCGTGTACTTTATGTATGACCAGAATCTCTTTGGGTTTTCTGCCAGATTTCGCGACAGAATTTCGTTGTGGAAATGATTAAAAGCATCTCGCATTGAAGTACGCGCTATATTTCGAACTTCTGTAAAACTTTACCAATTTTGGGTTTTTGCGTTCTTTTAAATGTGGCATGCTTTTTTCGTTGCTTCTGCATCAACGATCTGGCCCGTTTTGTGAACCATGGGAGATCAGTGCCATCACTTATTAATTTATGTGTTATATATCTCTCAATTGCTGTCCACACTATCTCTTTGAAAACATTACACAACTTTTCTACACTTACATGATCAGATCGGAAGGAGTGAAGACTTTCTCTTTAAAAGGCGTTAAGAGCATTTTTATCAGCTTTTTTTAAAGAGATATACTTTGCGTTTCCTTGTAATGGTTGTATGTGTTACGGTATTCAGCCTAGCAGCAACTACATTTGAGTAGTACGTTCTTCCTGGCAGAAGCATATTAATGGACGTGCATATTAACTCATATTCAATAACAAGGAAGGATACTGAGTACTGTTGAGTAGTGACATTATGAGAGCAAACAGCGCCGTCGAATGTTTGTTGTACTACAATCTGAGAGAGCGCAGTATTTGCAGTTTCTTGTATGCATTCTGTGATTGTCTGTGTATGACATCAGTTCAAACTACGATGACGGAGACAGATATAGAAAGACGTTTATGCAACTTGAAAAGGAAAAGAAAGACGGAAAGAACATCAGTAACAAGGTTCAGTACGGCAATTGATGCAGGAGATGCACGAGAAGATACAAATTATGAGTACTTTCGGACGCGACTGTAGACGTTACATGTTTTGAGAGTGCTTGACGATGCAATTCAGGATCTGCTTTCCGATACAGACTATGACGCCGATGCCAGTAGGTGCGAGGAATATGTAGACATCGCTAGGAAAGCAATTTTGAAGGCATCTAGAAGGGCTAAGGTTAGTTTGTCGTCGTCAAATCTGACACCAGCTTCAGCCGCGACAGGAACTCTGACGACTGTGATACGTAATGTAAAACGTCCCATCCAAACGTCTCCAATCAAAAGGGTAAAGCTTCCGCAGCTTGAATAACTAGCTGCCCTACAGGGTTCACGCCTTCTATTATATTTCCGCCAGCCTTCCGGATTTCACATCGCGAACATGATAATGTGGAAGCATTCCATGGTAGTATTTGGCACGAAATGAAGCGATCCAAATTGCTGGAATACGATTGTTGCTAATAGAATAACTAGAATCAATGACATTTTAACGCCATCGCAGTGGAGACACTGCCCTCCCACAGACAGTCCGGCAGATTTGCTATCACGTGGAGCTTCGGTAGAAAGATTACTATCTTCCGTGCTATGGTGGCATGGGCCTTCATGGCTAATTTAGAAAACCTGAAACTCCGCCTCAACAACAAGTCTGTTGTGACCCATTACCAGAAACACAAAAGATATGTAAGCAAGCCTTAACCATTAATGCATGCGAGTGCCCCATTGTCGCATCAAAATACAGTTCCTATTGGAAACGCACAAAATGGCATGGATTCTCCGTTTCATCCATAATGTTACACGTCCAGTAAAGTAAAAAGATAAATTCACTGAATCAGCAAAACGAAGTTGAAAACCGATAGTCCAGCAGGGAACCTTTCCAGCGGAATACCACGCGCTTAAAAGCAAGACACAGTTTCCGCCGAAATCAAAGATATAAAGTTACGACCCGTTCCATCAGGATGGACTCATGTGACTTGGAGGACGACTTCATTTTGCGGACTTGAATGTACTGGAATCTTACAACGTTCCAAACCATTTGTAGACTTACTTATTCGACAAACGCACCTATGCTTACACTACCTAGGAACTGTTATAGTAGTAGCTGAATTACGGGAACAACACTGGATTTTAAGGGGAAGACAAACAGTAAAAGGAGACGTACATACGTTTCTCCCTTGTAAGTTAGCCGGAAGTGCCCGAAGATTCGAGAGAGAACCTTCTCTACCATCTGACCGCATTAAATTCATAAGCCATTTGCAGTAACAGGCTGAAGTTTTGCAGGACCGCTTTTCGTCAAACTTGGCAACTTGTTACGAAAATGTTGTAGGTTACTATTTACATGTGCTACTACAAGAGCTCTCCATCTCGAACTCGCATCAGATATGAGCACAGATGTATTTTTGATGACCTTCAGAAGATTTACTGCAAGAAGAGGACTACCAAATACTCATCTTTTTGATTTGCAGCTCCTTGTATTGGCCGCGTTTGCAGTTAAAAATTTTTGGATGTGAGGTCCGCCAGTTACGCAAAACACCGTTTTTCTCAGTATCACGTATTTACTTACGTTTTCGTGTGGCAAGCACTCCCATTCTCCACATGATGCTGATATGTTGTGATGCATACGTAACTATAACAAGTATTTTCCTCAAATAACGTAGTAAAACACTTTTTCACTACACCAGAACACAGTGTGATTGTGGTTTCTTATGTTTAAGACCTGTTTTCCTTCTGCTATTGCCTTCTGTAAATGGAAGTTTTCCTCAATGGTCAGTTTACTGTATAGGCTGTGGCTGGGTTTTAGTATTCTTAAGTCTGTTTCTATTGTGGTTGGATGGTAATTGTTGGCTATAAGGTGGTCAGCAAATGTGCTATGGGAGCTGTTGCTACCAAATACTAATTATTCGCATTCAAGCAGCAAACGGAGAACTGGAAGACATCGTTCATTTCTTCGAAGGCGCAAGGATCAGCCAGTACTCCGCTCACCTATGTGTCTCTTAGATGTTTATTGTACCACGGGTGGCTTAGTGGCGAGGCTGGTGGAAACGCTTGACAGAAACTACAAAAAGTTGCCTCCGGATGATTCGGGGACTTAGCAATTTATTAGTAGAAATAGAAGTTGCCATCAGCTCAAAAACAATCGCACTCGGAGATCAGATGCACTGACACCAAGCCCTATCTTAACGGGAGAACGGTTAACTACAACACCCACAGGTACTGAACCTAGTATACAGAAGGCTCTGCGAAGAGAAGCGAAGCTACGAGAAAAATTGCAAGACGATTTTGTGAAAAGGTGAAAGAAAGAATATTGGTTGGAATTAAGACACTTTCATGAAACTCAGCGTCCTAACAAGACACCGGTTAAATGTAGAGTGGGAGACATTGTGCTCTTACATGGGGATAAGCAACCAAGACATACGTGGAAGAAATCCCGCATTATGGAAACAATAGATGGAATAGTGTGGGCTTTTATTCCTCGAACCCCAGATGGAATAAATATTACTCGGTCATTGCAACAGGTCATCCCACTGGAGATCGACCACGGTGGGGAGAATGTTAAGGGTTAAATAAATACTCTGTTTGCAGTGTATTAATCTCTGTATTAGATACTCTGACTAGTAACGTAAATAAAACTGTAAAAACAATATATGCTGTACTGCCAGTTATTATACGATACGTAAAAACAGAAAAGTGCATGCAAAGTTTGTCTTGCGCACCTTTATTCTCTAGCAAAAACGACAACGCGTGGACACGTGTCGCGACTCGGCTGAAATGTAAACGCGGACAATTCTTTGGAACAAATTATCACGAATGGCAAGACGTTGGTATTAGCAATACAAGCCTACGACAGAACAACAACGTACATAAATTCACATGAATGGTCAGCACTTTGACGACATAACCGACAGTCAAGGCAATGTGACGCGCGATTTGAACCATTCTAAACGACGACTTTTATCGCAGTTTCATTTGGTTATGTAAACATTCCCGAATGAGATTTTCACTCTGCCACGGAGTGTGCGTTGATATGAAATTTCCTGGTAGATTAAAACTGTGTGCCGGACCGAGACTCGAACTCGGGACCTTTGCCTTTCGCAGGAGAGCTTCTGTAAAGTTTGGAAGGTATGAGACGAGGTACTGGCAGAAGTAAAGCTGTGAGGTCGGAGCGTGAGTCGTGCTTGGGTAGCTCAGATGGAACGGGCCGGCACGGTAGCTCAGCGTGTTCGGTCAGAGAGCTGGCTGCCCTCTGTAATAAAAAAAACTGAGTGAAAAGATCAACAAGAAGCTTCGACAGATGTCATGCGACGTCCGCTACAACGAAATACAACGGACCATAACGAACAAAATGAAAAAAAAAAGTTGTTAGAGCCGCCACCGGTCAACAATAAATAAATAAATATGGTAGATCAAAGGTCCCGAGTTCGAGTCTCGGTCCGGTACAGTTTTAATCTGCCAGGAAGTTTCTTATGTAAATATTGTTGTACACAGGTCAGGGATGGGGTACGCTATGTGGAACGCTTGAAGCATTAAAACTACTATCTTAATTTTTCTGTTTTTTATTAATGCAGCTGGAAACTTTTAGGACTGGCAAGGGGGGGGGGGGGGGGGGGTATGTCCTTGAAGTTGTCTTCCT
This sequence comes from Schistocerca piceifrons, assembly GCF_021461385.2. Taxonomy (NCBI): domain Eukaryota; kingdom Metazoa; phylum Arthropoda; class Insecta; order Orthoptera; family Acrididae; genus Schistocerca; species Schistocerca piceifrons. The sequence continues at coordinate 1,017,746,939 of NC_060138.1, read as the reverse complement.
CATATACAGAGTAGTAATATGCACAGAATGAAACTGCTTGTCTGACGTACTCTTAACCAGAACCACTGGCTGCCTTTTGCGAGCAGTTGTGGTATCGAATGAGGTATCCAGGCTCATCTGTCGACCCGCCATTACAACTTTCAGGAGACAGATGCTGGTAGAAGTAAAGCTGTGAGGTCTGGTTTAAAACGTGCGTGAATAACGCAGTCAGTAGAGCACTTGCCCACTGAAGGCAAGCTAGAGTCCCGATCCAACATTAAGTCCCTGATCTACCACGAACTTTCAATTCAGTGCACACTTCACGCCATAAGCAGTCCTTAAAAATAGTTGTTGCAAATGATAAAGACAGCATATACCTTTAGCAACGAAGTAGACGAATCTATCTGTGCCATGACTTTCACACCTTCCAACTATTAGAAAGCCACTACTACCGCTGTGCAATGTAAGTGTTCATAAGACGTAAGTACTATCAGGAGTGCCCCAGCGAAGAGTGACAGGACCGCTCTTGTCTATTTGACGGATTGGGTAAGCAACAGTCTGCGACTGTTTGTTGATGATGCTGTAGCGTACGGAGTAGTGTCATCTATCTTTAAGTGACAAAAACAAATGACGTGGATAGACTTCGTATTTGATGCGATAAATGTGGCAAAAAGTACGTTAATGCGGCAGATGAGGAAAAAACAATCCTGTGATGTTGGAATATAGAATTAATGGCATGCTATTAGTGACAGTCACGTCGATTAAATATCTACGCGTTAAGTTGAAAAACAACATGAAATGGAACAAGCACGTAAGGTGGGTTGTAGGTAAGGCGAATGATCGATTTCGATTATTGCGAGAATTCTAGGAAAGTGTAGCTCGTCTACGAGTATAAAGGAGATCGTGTGCAGAACACTTTCATGACGCTTTCTAGAGTATGGTGGCTTGCGGTATATGCACGTAGACCTACATCCACCTAGATGTAGACGTAGTATGCAAAGAATAATTCCGTCTTGTCCCCTGGCGACTGGTTTCGCACCGTTGACACTAGAAGATCAGAAGAGTTCAGTGCAAGTATTGTGAGGGAAGAACAGTTGCAGACTGCAGCAGTTGGAGCATTTCTTCTCTTCCGTATGGCGACCCGGCTCTCAGTGGTGGGCACGGGGGGGGGGGGGGGGGCGGGAGAGAGAGTGTGTGGGTCAAGAGCAGCGACAGCAGCCGCCGGGAGATGCCCGTGGCCGTGGCAGCGGCAGCGGCCGTAGCCCCCTGTGCCGTATCGATTGCTGGCGGGCTGCCCAGAGAGCACGCTGCTCGCCACTCAGTGTCACCGACACCGACCCGTGCTCGCTGTGGACACATCACGAGTGGGCGTCCACTCTATACTCTTAATGGAGAAGCAGTGAAACACTGAGCGTCCAGCAGTGTGAAACTATACTTCCGTATACGTGCCTCAGGAACCGAACCATCCTAGAGGCTGGATTTTACTCTACTATCGAGACACTTCTCAGAGAAAACCTTCTCTCACACACGCATACGCTACGTTTACTTTTGATTGTTGATAACAGTTACGACTGGTACTTGACGAGCAGTAGACGCACAGTTCGCTACAACGCATAGGCACGACGTACATTGGTGGTAATGTAAAATGCCACACTATGCAGCACTAGTACGATATTTATCAAACTTTGAGAATATAAGTGTCGCACATCAGGTTACAAGTAGATTCTTCTATTCGTTGAAGCATGGAAGTAACGTCATCTTGAGCAATGTCTCGCGATGCTTCAAAACACAGGCTGTGTCAGTTCATGAATTTGGCTAGCTGGAGGCATCCCATGGCATCACAGCCATGCTCTACAGGTGACAAAGCATGGGGTTTGTCGCTTGAATTGCACTGAGAGTCTTGCAGTGTCCTGCTGGAAGATACTGGTGCCTTTTTCACCAACGGGATCACAATGGGATTTACCATACTTGCCATAGCTTGCTGCCTCCCTCAGGAATTACCGAATCAGTCCTGTTGTCATATCGCATACTTCGCCTCACCACGACCTCGGGTTGGACAGGTATGGTTGTACACAATCGCTGCCTCCTGCGACCTTCCACCTGGTCGTCTACAGACACCTTGGCGACCATCTAACCACCACAAACAGAATCTACATTCATCGCTGAACCCTACAGAATGTCACGACATATCGCAGCTGACTGTCTCTACACTGTGCAAGTTTCTGTTGCTTGTGGTATGGTGTTAGCGACAGACAACGATACCTCGAGGCCTCAATGCAGCCTCCTGAAATCTGTTCCCGACGGCTCAGAGAGACCCTGTCTGTAGCCTCTGTCCAGATATCAGTTCCTGTCATTCGTCTATTTGTCAGAGACAATCGAAACCCTACGATCTTATCGTTGTGTGATCCTTCTGAAACGACGGGTACCTACATTTCTTTTTGTACTGTTCATCTCGTGACCCCTAGCTCTCCACCGGAAATGGTTTGTGCAATCGGTCAGTATGCTGCTCTCATGTCCCTGTCGTCAATGATTCCCAGAGTCTGAAAGATGCCGGTAAACTGCATGCGTCCGTCCTCTGGGTGTGCTGCATTGCAATCTCCACATGGAACGTTACGCACACCCAATAGCTACCATGTATTCGCATCGTTCTTCGAGAGTAGAAATTACTTTCTTGTACTAAAAACAAGGTTACACATCGAAGAAATTTTAATCAATATATCTCTCAGACAAAGAAATAGTGGACTATCACTTTCGGCCAAGATGTTCACGGTGTAATATTTTGCACTTCAGTCATTTATCATTTCCTATCCGACGACTGTTTGGAAGAATAATTTTAAGTAGAGAGAGGTGTGATGTGTGCGTGTGCGTGTGCGTGTGGGTGTGTGTGCGCGCGTGCGCGAGCATACGAGGGTTGAATGAAAAGTAATGCCTCCACCTTCGTTAATTGGGTTTTGATTGGTTTATTTTAATAAATCAATCGCAGAAATGATCGTTAGAATGTGATCTTTTAATTACCAATATTCACTTTTCCACATAATCACCAGCCAACTGAGTACATTTCTGCCAACGATGAACCAGTTTTCTGAAGCCGTCATGGAAGAAATCGACGCATTGTTTCCGCAACGACAGTCACACAGTTCTCTCAACGTCTTCATGAAAGATATTTGAGCCTGTGACATATTACCTCATTTTGTTTTGAGTCATCAGTCTTCTGACTGGTTTGACGCGGCCCGCCACAAAATCTTCTCCTCTAACACGCTCTTCACGTCAGAGTACCACTTGCAACCTACGTCCTCAATTATTTGCTGGATGTACTCCAATCTCTGTCTTCTCCTACAGTTTTTGACCTCTGCAGCTGCCTCTAATACCAAGGAAGTTCTTCCCTGATGGCTGAAGAGGTGTATACTCATACTGTCCCTTCTTGTCAGTGTTTCTAATACATTGCTTCCCTCGCTAATTTCGCACAGTACTTCATCATTCCCTACCTAATTTTCAAAATTCTTTTCTAGCACCATATCTTAAATGCTTCGATTCTTTTCTGTTCCGGTTTTCCCACAGTCCATGTTTCTCTATCATAAAGTTCTGTGCTCAAATGGTTCAAGTGGCTCTGAGCACTATGGGACTAAACTTCTGAGGTCATCAGTCCCCTAGGACTTAGAACTACTTAAACCTAACTAAGGACATCACACACATCCATGCCCGAGGCAGGATTCGAACCTGCGACCGTAGCGGTCGCGCGGCTCCAGACTGTAGCGCCTAGAACCGCTCGGCCACTCCGGCCGGAGTTCTGTGCTCCAAACGTACATTTCCAAGAAAGTATTTAGGCCTATGTCTCGTATTAGTACACTTCTCCTGGTCAGTGCTAGTGTACTTTTTACGCACTCCTTGTCCTGTCCGTCATGGGTTATTTTGCTGCCTAGATAGCAGACTTCCTTAAATTCATCTACTTCGTGATCACCAACCCTGATGTTAAGTTTCTCGCTACGTCTTATTACTTTCGTCTTCATTCGATTTACTCCATATTCTGTACTCATTAGACTGTCCATTCCGTTCAAAACATTGTGTATTTCTTCTTCACTTTTACTCAAGGTAGCAATATCACCTGCCGATCTTATCATACCCTTTCAACCTAAATTTTAATCCTGCCCTTGAATTTTTCTTTTATTTCCGTCTTTGCTTCTTCGACGTATAGATTCAACACTATGGGCGAAAGACTATATCCCTTTCTTACATCCCTTTTAATCCAAGCACTTCGTTCTTTGTTTCCCACTCGTATTGTTTCCCCTTGGTTCTTGTACATATTACACATTACTCCTATTCTTCTCAGAATTTCGAACATCACGCACCATTTTACGTTGTCGAACGCTTTTTCTAGATCACTCGCTTCGTTCATTCCTTGTAATAGTATGTCAGGTAATAGGAGTTTTCGTTAAGTAGAGTAATTGATTACTTATGAACCAGCGTTTTGCAGTTTTATTGTCCACGAAATGTTTATACCGCTTTAGATAACGTGCATACTTAGATTTTACGCAGGCCTTTACTTGGGAATTTACGAAGGCATACTGTGTACAGGTTGAGTCACTAACTATTGCCACCAAGAATAACTACGAAAGTATGATCGTTTGAACTTGTGTTCATTTTTCTTCGGCATAATTGCCTCTCGGACACCATTACTTTTCCTAAAGCCGAACTGATCGTCATCTAACAGATCCTCGATTTTCTTTTCCTTTTTTCTGTATATTATTCTTGTCAGAAACGTTGATGCATGAGCTGTTAAGCTGATAGTGCGATAATTCTCGCTCTTGTCGGCTCTTGCCATCTTCAGAATTTTGTGGATGATGTTTTTGCAGAACTCTGATAGTATTTCGGCAGTCTCTCACATTCTACACACCGATGTGAATAATCGTTTTGTCGCCACCTCCTCATTGATTTTATGAATTCCGATGGTATGTTATCTTTCCCTTCAACCTCCTCATTGATTTTATGAATTCCGATGGTATGTTATTTTTCCCTTCACCTTTATTTGATGTTAGATCGTCTAAAGTTCTTTTAAATTCTTATCCTAATACTGGATCCCCTATCTCTTCCCTACTGACTACTGTTTCTTCTTCTATCACATCATCAGACAAGTCCTCCCTCCACACAGAGGCCTTAAATATATTTTTCCCACCTATCTGCTCTCTCCTGCATTTTTGACCGTAAAATTTCCAATGCAATTTTAATATTACAACTCTTGCATTTAATTTCACTGAAGGTTTTCTGACCTTTCTATATACTGAATCAGTCCTTCCGACGACCATTTCTTTTTCGTTTTTTTCACATCTTTCTTGCAGCCATTTAGCGTTGGCTTCCCTGCACTTCCTATGTTCATTACGACCACCTGCTTAACAGCTGGTTTGTCCGTCTTTGGAACGGAGTACAGCACTGATTCTGCATATCAGGGATCCGACAATTCGTTGGTAGGTTAGTGGAAGAATGTGGCACTAGGAATCTACGCACAGGTCATGTAATTTGCGTAAATAGCGGGCCGCTGATGTGCGTACGCGGTGATGGCGCCTGATAGCGACGTACTTGGTTCCAGACGATTTGTATCAGGAGAAGTTGGTTGCCGAGACATCAACGTGAGTTCACCAAAATGCTGCTGAAACCACTATAGCACTGTTCTAGCTGCGAGACACTGACGATTATATTGCTGAAAGATGACATCGCCGCCGGGGAGGACATCAGCATGAAGGGATGCAGGTGGTTAGCAGATGTCAGCGAGTCTTCGATTACTGCTACAGGTCCTACGCGAGCGCATGAGAATATCTCCCATAGTTTAATACTGCTCCCACCAGCCTGAATCCGTGGTGCGGTGCATGTTTCGAGCCGCCGTTCACCTCGATGACGGCGTTTGTGGAGACGACCGTCGACCTAGTGTAGCAAAAATGTTATTAACCCAAAGAGCTGACAAGTTTCCATTGATCGAGTGTCGAATCCCAATGGTCCCGTGCCCACTGCAATCTTAACTGGCGATATTGTTGTCAACATGTGAACACGTAATGGTGGTCTGCAGCGGAGCTCCATATTCAACAACATACGGTGAAAGGTGTGCTCCGAAACACTTAACACGTGCACTAGCATTGCGCTCTTTCGGCAGGTACGCCACAGATAACCATCCATCCTACTTTACAGAGCAGACAAACCTTCGAACCCAATTCTGTGAAGAGTCGTGGACGTCCAACCATTTAGTGCGTAGTGGTAGCTTCAATGTACTCCTACCTCTTTCCGTAATCGCTCACAACAGTAGCAGGTGAACATTCGACCAGCTTCGCCGTTTTCCAGATACTCATTCACCTCTGCGTAATGATAATCTCCCCTTAATCAAAATTGCTTATCGCAATGGATTTCCCCATAGGCAGTTAATATCTTGGCTAGAAGCTTTTATCATTCATCTTATTCTCGTATACGTTGGGGTTCAGCTCCTTCCATGAAGCTGGAGTTCCTTTCAGCAATTGTGTTGACAGGTCAGGTTAATGTGGAGCAGTGGTATGAATGTAGTAAGTTCTACTTTGCGTCGGGCCAGTTTCATCCACTTCGTCCCCGAGTAAAGAAGAGCGCGGAAGGCCGAAAGTTACTGTACCTGCGGCTTGGGCTGTTTCCAGAGGCAAAGTGTGTTTTCTACGGCGTTTACGATGGCATTTACGACACCGGTATAGGGGGAACAGAGAAAGCGAGCGACATTGGACGCGAATTTCTATACTCAACTTTTGCTTTGACCATGCAGGTATCATATTATTGAATCTCACTTAGCACCATAGCCAAAGTCCGACAGCCGAAGAATTTCTTGTCAACTAAAGGAAGAGGCAGTTTTGTGACATCTGACACTTGGTGCATTATGGGGTCACAGTTTAAATATCCCAATTGTTAGCGGACGTTACGATGTAAGTTGGATAATACAGCACTCTTCTAGTAACATTGTCTGCATCATTGAATGAACGTGGCCACTGGTAACAGTTTCGTAGATTTTATCATTAACTTACCATTTTAATTTGATTATACGACTTATTGCCCAAGGAATTCAGAAATTTCACCATTTTGTACAGTTGCAAGAAGAGGTGAATTGTGTGCGTCGTTTGGAATACGCCGCACGTGCACACATTCTGCACTATTTTGTGTCCCTTGTCCAGCTGCTGCCGATATTTTGAGTTCATATAGTTTTACACGATTTATAGCAGCAGCAGCTCACCATGAAAGTTTCCTACACATATCCCATCGCATTGCTCTTGTTAACAGTGTGTTCTTTAAAGGCGTATTAAGAGCAGTAACCAATTTAATGGCTGACCTCACCACATACTGCAAATGCCTCCCTGCAGTCTCCAACGAAACGACAATCGCCTCCTAGTAGCAGAGGGTGTATTCGCCATTGAATATTTTATAAACATCTCAGTTCGACTCAACCCTTGTGCATCATAATGTAGTAGAATATTGTTCAAATTTTTCACCCTTTAAGGGTTATCCGTGCCACTATCTTCACGTACCCCTATCATTCCACAGTATTCAATTTCCTCGCCTACATTGACCTATCCTTTCCGACCTATGTTATCGCTGATGAACTCAGGATATATAGTCACTTCCAAGACAAACACAACAAGTGACGTAAATTTATCACCTTCTTCCCTGACGATGAAAACTCTGATCCTCGCGATATAAATCTTGAAAGCAACTACGCACCTGCTGTAATAACATTGGCAAACCTTCTTGGATGCATATATGCAAATTCTTTCTTAGAAATTGAAGCGTTAACGACGAATTCCAACTCTCATTTCTGACAGACAGTCCACAGCAACAAACCCAACGCAAGTTAAACAAGGTACCCCAAAATGGTATGACTATCGGGAGAATACGCATAACCAAATTGGATGACTCGCTGATACGTTTCTGAAGAGATTTCCACTATTACTTTCACATTCTTAAACAACCCTTGACTAAAGCTTTAACTACACATATACCGAAACATTGCATCTACTTCTTACCATCATTCGCGGCTTCTTTAAATTCTCTGAGGATCCTCCAGACTCTACAGCTCGTTCCTCCACACCGATGTTTCGAACACATTAAGATTCCGTTAAGAATTACAGACACGTGCCAACGTAAATGAAAACAAAGCAGATAAATTTTAGCTACTACGTACTTAATTCGATACAATACCATTCATAAACTGAAATAAGGGTTCAACTAACTTCTTACAAACGACGGTCATGCTCCACATTACTCTCTCTTCCACAAGGCAGCCTATTTCTTCCAGACAAACTGCATACTGAACGTTTAATACTTATGTTGCACATCACGCACAGATTTAAACAGATAAACACATTGCATGTAATAAAAGCCTGTAGTGCAAAAAAATAAAACCTTCCCCAGTCAGGACTATCTTTTATCCTTGCTAGAAACATCTCTTAATCTACAACACGGAGATGTCGTCCCAAAATCATCCTCTCCCATGGAGCCACTTCAAAAATGGATACTCCTCAATCTTTCCTACTGTCTACGGACTGATAATATTCTCCATTCATATTAACAATCCATTCAATTCCATCTCAAAACTTTCACATCTTCAACACTGCAAAAATTCCAGTGTTAACTGAAAGATAAAACATCCAGATGTTCCGTAACCGAGACCACTGCCTCACTGTCTAAGGCCGTCCAACGCATATAACGGAAACAGAAAGATCTGCAGGACAAAAGGTCGACCGGAAACAAACTTGGAATTCGCACTTATTTACCATGGAAGAAAGCTTGAAATTGACTGAGGCTACTAAGATTACTGTCTGGGTGAAGTGTGGTACAAGAATATACAATCGTTGCAGTACACATGAACTAAAAAAAGTGTTCGTATTTTTTTGTCAAGTTAATCCTACAGCTGTAGAAACTTTGCATAAATTATCACGTCGTCAGAGACGACCAATACACATCGATACCCACCAGTTGATTATCAGACATCGGTAACTTGCCTTAAATATTCAAAAAAAATGGTTCAAATGGCTCTGAGCACTATGGGACGTAACATCTATGGTCATCAGTCCCCTAGAACTTAGAACTACTTAAACCTAACTAACCTAAGGACATCACACAACACCCAGTCATCACGAGGCAGAGAAAATCCCTGACCCCGCCGGGAATCGAACCTTAAATATTCAGAAACATAAACTTGTACACTTCGTCATATGAAAAAATAAGCCATAGTATTCAATGAGTGCAACACCAATGAGTCATAAGTGGAATCAGTGAACTCATAGAAAGAGTTTGTGTAGGTATGGAATATAATGATCACGTAGACTCAGTCGTATGTACGACGGTAGATTTCAGTCCACAGGTAGGGCACTGGGAAAACTACAAAGTCCATGCTTACAAAACACTAGTATCACCCAACCTAGAACATTGATGTGTGTGGGACCCATAACAAATACGACTAACAGGGCGTAAAGAATCGCAGCACGAGTGTGTGAACCCGCAGCAGAGCGTCAGGGAAATACTGGAAAAATTCGTATCTGGCAGGCCCTTCAAGACTAGCACCCAACATCCCGCAAAAGTCTTCTTGTGAAGAACTTTCAAGAACCATCATCAAAGGAGGAAAACAGTAACATAGCAAACAATCCCTTGCATATCATTCACGTAGGGACCTCGAAGATTAGAGTAACTACATCGCACACAGAGGCATTCTTCATGCAATCAGTAGCAAGCCGATCGGGGAGAAACCCTAAAACGTGGTACAAAGGGAAATAGCCCCCACAATGGTTGGCATGATATAGATATAGATGTAGGTGTCACTACAACATAAGGAATTTAATAAAACAGCCCAGTTAAAAACTTTACTGAAGGACCGTTTGATTCTGTGAACTCACATGCGAAATCAGTACACAGAACAACTACCGTTTTGCTGCCGTGTTCATGCCAATGCGGCAACTTGGCTGAAACGCAGCTGACAGTCACACGCGGCCTATCTTGTGCATGTCGCTCGTCGCTCTCAGCTGTGAATCAGCCGACTACTTACCACCTGCTCGATAACCGAGGGAAATTCATTCATAAGTCGGCTCCGTTACGTACAGGCCCGACAAATATTTGTCCAACAAGTAATACACATTCGAGTAACAAAGGAGAGCAAAGCGAGGGCAGTGCTGATATCGTGTGTGTGTGTGTGTGTGTGTGTGTGTGTGTGTGTGTGTGTGTGTGTGTGTGCGCGCGTGCATCGCAGTGATGGACACTCACCTGAAGATGGCTGGAAGATTGCCCGCCAAAATATCGTGGCAAGAAGTCAACATGATCCGGCTGCAATCCCGAAACCTCATCGAAGGTGTACATGTTGTTTATGTGGTATAATTCATTTATTGCTATGATGTATTATCATTATTGATTTTTAAAATGTAGTTTCCAATATTATATAATGATTATAGTTTATAAAAACTCGTACTTTTATGTCTACATCTATACTCTGCAACCCACTGTGAGGTGCACGGCCGGCCGAAGTGGCCGCGCGGTTCTGGCGCTGCAGTCTGGAACCGCGAGGCCGCTACGGTCGCAGGTTCGAATCCTGCCTCGGGCATGGATGTGTGTGATGTCCTTAGGTTAGTTAGGTTTAAGTAGTTCTAAGTTCTAGGGGACTAATGACCTCAGCAGTTGAGTCCCATAGTGCTCAGAGCCATTTGAACCATTTTTGAGGTGCACGACAGAGGACATGTCCCATTGTACCAGTTATTAGGATTTCTTCTTGTTCCATTCACGTATGGAGCGCTGGAAGAATGATTGTCTGAATGCCTCTGTGTGTGCAATGATTATTCTAATCTTATCCTCATGATCCCTCTGTGAACCATACGTAGGAGATTGTGGTATATTCTTAGAGTCAACAATTAAAGCTGTTTCTTGAAACTTTGTTAACAGATTTTCTCGGGATAGTTTACGCCTACCTTCAAGAGTGTTCCAGTTCAGTTCCTTCAGTATCTCCGTGCGTATTAAAAAAAACCTGTAACCATTCGTGCTGCCATTTTCTTTGTACGTTCAATATCCCCTGTTAGTGCTACTTGACACGGGTACCACGCACCTGAGAAATATTCTAGGATGGGTCCCATGAATGATTTGTAGGCAATCTCCTTTGTAGAGTGATTGCACTTCCCCAGTATTCTACCAGTAAACCGAAGTCTTTCATCTGTTTTACCCACGAATGAGCCTATGTGATCATTCCATTTTATATCCCTACAGAGTCTTACACCCAGGTATTTGTATGAGTTGGCCGATTCCAACACGATATTTTAGTCATAGGATACTTCGTCTTCTCATTTTGTGAAGCGCACAATTTTATATTTCTGAACATTTAAAGCAAGTTTCCAGTCTCTGCACCACTTTGAAATCATATGAAGATCTTACTGAATATTTATGCAGCTTCTTTCAGATAGTACATCATAGATAACTATCATTTGCAAAAAGCCTGATTTTACTATTAATGTTGTCTGCAAGGTCATTAATATACAATATAAACAGCAAGGATCCCAACGCATTTCCCTGCGGTACACCGGAAGTTAACTGACGATGACTCTCCACCCAAGATAACATGTTGTGTGCTCCCTACCAAAAAGTTTTCAATCCAGTCACCTATTTCACTTGATGCCCCATATGTTCGAACTTTTGACAATAAGCATAGATGTGGTACTGAACCAAACGCTTTTCGGAAAGCAAGAAATACTGCATCTACTGATTGTCTTGATCCAAAGTTTTCAGTATCTCGCGAAAAAAAAAGTGCGAGTTGGGTTTCACATAATCTATGTATTCGGAAACCATACTGCTAGGGAGTTGAGGTGGTCATTCTTTTCAAGATACGTCATGTATTAAGAGCATAATGTTTACATGTACGTCGAAACAATTTGTGCAGTGAATTACGTCGGAAAATAGTTACAAAACACAAAGTCCGCCATTACACCAAGGATGCGAGTGAAGCTACAAGGTGATAAAATCGCCGTGATTTCATACATAACCAACAACAAGGAAAACCAACAGCAAACATCACTGACATCGATTTCTGGCCATCCACTGTCCCCCCCCCCCCCCGCCCCCCGCCCCCCTGAATACCACACCTGCCACTACAGTAACGAACAATGGGCAAAACGTACTAGGTTAATTTAGTATAAGACAATTTATTTTTAAGTAACATATGTATGTATGTATGTATGTATGTATGTATGTATGTATACATGTATGTATAAACGCTTGATGATGAACAGAACATGTTAGAAAAGCGTTGTATTATGTTGCATTAAACATAAAAAAATAAGTAACTGGTAACAGAAATTACAAATAAATACGTCATTACGTTTGAGCTGAGTAAATTTTCTAACATTCTACAACAAATTGATGTTTAGGATATTGGACAGTAGTTTTGTGTGGTTTATTTCTACTACCCTTCTTATAAACGGGTGTGACCTGTGCTTATTTCCAAGAACTGGGCAGGGCTCTTTGTTAAAGAGACCTACTATAGATTACGATGGAGGTCTAATTCGGCCCCAAATTCAATACACGGTCTGACAGGGATTCCACGGGTCCAGGAGCTTCGTTCAGATTTATAGATTTCAGCTGTTTTTCAACACCACTGACACTAATACTTAGTAAGAGGACTGAAATGGGGCGATTCTCCTGGGTTTTCCTTTGTAAAGGATCATTTGAAAATGGAGTTAAGCGTTTCAGCTTTTGCTTCGCTAATCTCAATTTCACTTCCTGTCTCATTCATTCACTGGGGACTGGACACTAACTTTGGTGCCACTAACAGCATTTATATGGCAATATTCTGCTAAGCTAGTCACTGAAGGTATCACGCATTGCTCTCTTGACAGCCAAAATGCGTTTCATTCAGCGTCTCTGTATCTAAAGCCTACGCTTTGTTTTACACATATTACGCAGTAATCTCTGTTTCTTTAGAAGTTCCTTTACAGTATCTGTATACTGGGATTCTGGAACATATGAATTACCTCGTAGAAAACGGTCTATTGACACATAGTCAACATGTTAACTTTTTACCTAATCACTTTTTTCGTTTAAAACTGTCTAATTTGTTCTTTGAGCCACACTTTTTCACATACCTTTCTAGCTCGTTTTGCTGCTGTGGAGGCAGCTTTAATTTTCACGTTGATGTATTCTGGAAAAACTTCATTATTCTTGCACTGTTTGTTAAACTTTATACATTCTGTTGTCTTTAGTAGTTTTATCTTCGTTCGTTGGTAGTTCAGCAACATCCCGTGTGCCTGCCTAGGCAAGAAATTAATTAACTTTTTATACCTGGGATCCACAGTCATGTAGAACTTTATAAAAGACATATTTACGGCAAGGACTGTAACACTTTCTTTATTTCACGATTGCAATTTCGGCTTTAGACCATTATCAAATGAAGCTGAAAAATACAGAATGTACGTTGTATTAAAAATAGGTTACGTAAGATATTATAGTGGCACAATGAGGGCACACTCTATGCTTCCTAGTACAGTCGCTGGACGGCAATGGTGCTCCACACAGAGCAAAACAATATCTGTAATCCATTTACGCGCCAGTAGCCTGTAAACAGTAATCTCTCGCTGCAGTTTAGTGATATATGACTAGTCATGGGCCATCGAACATGAGTGTCTACAGACTATGTTGTTGTATGACATATAGATATGTGTGCTCGCACAATGTAACAGCGCCACCAATGTATTTAATAGTAATTACAACGACATATAAATGTGTCAGCTCATTTTAGGTTGACATGGCCTAATAGCCACAACATTTCAGTAACATGCTTACGCAATCGCATTTTTATCCTGTGTAGTCGGCAGAATATCAAGATACACACCGATTTTGTTAAATAATTTAAAAACATTCTGTATTTTTCATATTCACTTGATAATGGCCTAAGGCCGAAATTGCAATCGTGAAATGAAGTGTTACAGTCACTGGCGTAAATATGATATCTTTTATAACAGTTAACATGGGTTTAGAAAACATCGGTCCTGTGAAACACAACTAGCTCTTTATTTGCATGAAGTGTTGAGTGCTATTGACAAGGGATTTCAGTTCCATTCCGTATTTCTGGATTTCCGTAAGGCTTTTGACACTGTACTACACAAGCGGCTTGTAGTAAAATTGCGTGCTTATGGAATATCGTCTCAGTTATGTGACTGGATTTGTGACTTCCTGTCAGAGATCACAGTTCGTAGTAATTGACGGAAAGTCATCGAGTAGAACAGAAGTGATTTTTGGCGTTCCCCAAGGTAATGTTATACGCCCTTTGCTGCTCCTTATCTATGTAAACGATTTAGGAGACAATCTAAGCAGCCGTCTTAGGTTGTTTGCAGATGACTAATAAAGCCATCAGAGCATAAAAACAAATTGCAATACGATTTAGAAAAGATATCTGAATGTTGCGAAAATTGGCAGTTGACCCTAAATAACGAAAAATGTGAGGTCATCCACATGAGTGCTGAAAGGAATTCGTTAAACTTCGGTTACACGATGAATCAGTCTAATCTAAAAGCCGTAAATTCAACTAAATACCTAGGTATTACAATTACGAACAACTTAAATTGGAAGGAACACACAGAGAATGTTGTGGGGAAGGCTAACCAAAGACTGCGTTTTATTGGCAGGACACTTAGAAAAAGTAACATGTCTACTAAGGAGACTGTCTACACTACGCTTGTCCGTCCTCTTTTTAGAATACTGCTGCGCGGTGTGGGATCCTTACCAGATAGGACTGACGGAATACATCGAAAAAGTTCAAAGAAGGGCAGCACATTTCGTATTATCGCGAAATATGGGAGAGTGTGTCACTGAAATTATACAGAATTTGAGCTGGACATCATTAAAAGAAAGGCGACGGAATCTTCTCACGAAATTCCTATAACCAACTTTCTCCTCCGAATGCGAGAACATTTTGTTGACACCGACCTACATAGGGGGAAACGATCACCACGATAAAATAAGGGAAATCAGAGATCGTACGGAAAGATAAAGATCTTCGTTCTTTCCGCACGCCATACGAGATTGGAAGAATAGAAAATTGGTGGTTCGATGAACCCTCTGCCAGGCACTTAAATGTGATGTAGATGTAGGTTCCTTCCCATTATGGACTGTTCTACTCTGTACATACAGCGAGCGAAGTGGCGCAGTGGTTAGCACACTGGACTCATATTCGGGTGGACGACGGTTCAAACCCACGTCCGGAGAGCCATCCTGATTTAGGTTTTTCGTGATTTCCCTAAACCGCTTCAGGCAAGTACCGGATGGTTCCTTTGAAAGGCCACGGCCGATTTCCTTCCCCATCCTTCCCCATTCCGATGAAACGCTGTTTGGTCTCCTCTCCCCAAATCAACCAAAAAAGCAAGTGGGTACCTATCTATCCAGTGCGTAGTCAATTATTCTTTTAAATTTGAGCCATAGAGATCCTCTACATCCCTGTCCTGTGCGGAAAGTTTCAAGCTTCTTACTGAGATATGACACTACTGGTTTTTATCTAGTTTACTGAACATATAAATCTTTCTGCTTGGTTTGATTGTCCTTTGTACTTGGATAATCATTGTTGCCACAAGCGGGTTGATGGTCACTGGTACCAGTTTCGAAGTGGACATCCTCAAAGAAGTCAGGTCGGTCTGTTGCAATTACATCCAATGTGTTTCCACTGCCAGACAGGCATTTAGTACTGTTTCACATGATCTCTCATTACGCCCACCACTGACAAAACTGTAATTTTCCCAATTAATTGTTGGATGATTGTCTCCACCAATGATTACAGTATGAGTGGGGAACTTCCGTACTACTGCATACATTTTAATTTGTTGATTCATAGCGTGGAGAAACGTTTTATGTTCAAACCCGAAATTTTAAAATAAAAACGATGCCAAGTTGATGTGATGTAAATTTGTTTATGGTTACGTGAAAATACGAAACAGCTAGCCGAAAGAATACTGCTTTGTAAAGCCAAACGACTATAGCAGAAGGAAATTTTCGTCGTTTGGATTGCGTGCGTATCAGGCAGCAAGCGATACCTGGCCACAGCGTTAAGTCCCCGGCACGAATCCGCTCGGCGGATTAGTGTCGAGATACGGTGTGCCGGCCAGCCTGTGGGTGGTTTTTAAGGCGGTTTTCCATCTACCTCGGCAAAAGCGGGCTGGTTCCACTTATTCCACCTCAGGTAACTGCGTCGGCGATTGAGACGTTCCCGAGGGAGACTCCTCCTCATCGCTTACTGAGCCTTTCCGCTGGTTTGCTTAAAATAGGACCAGAATTTCTTTGGATTTTCCACCACATTCCTAGAGAGTGTTTCGTTGTGAAAACTATTAAATGCATCTCGCATTGAAATCCGCACCAAATTTCAAGCCTCAGTAAAACTTCGCAATCTTGGAGATTTTGCGTTCGCCTAAATTACACTCGCCTTTTTCGGTGCTCCTGCAGCAGCTTTCTGTTTTGTGTACTGTGGGGGATCAGTTCCGTCTCTTATTAATTCATTTGATATGAATCTCTCGAGTGCTGTTGATACTATTTCTTTGAACTTAAGCCACATAGTTTGGAAGGATTGGAGACTGTCTCTTAGAAAGACGTCAACCGAATTTTTAGTTGCTTTTGTAAATAGATACATTTCGCGTTTAATTTTGGTGAATGTCTTTGTTACGGAATTGAGCCTCACTACGACTGTGTGTTCACCAATCCCTGTATCCGTCGTGATGCTCAGTATTATTTGTGGCTAAGAGGTCAAGTGTGTTTTCGTCACCATTTAAAATTTGAATGGCCTCGTGAAGTAATTCTTCAAAATAATTTTTAAAAAAGCATTTAGAACAATTACGGAAGTTGTTTTCTATCTACAATAGGATCTTTTTGTCAACATACTGGAGGTAGATTGAAGTAACTGCCAACTATAATTGTATGAATAGGATACCTATTTGTGATGAGACTCAAGTTTTCTTTGAACTGTTCAGCAACTGTTTCATCTGAGACCGGGGGTCGGTAAAAGGAGCCAGTTATTAATTTATTCCGGTTGTCGAATATAACCTCTGCCCATACTAAGTCACAGGAACTATCTGCTTCAATGTTGCTTGTGAGCTGGAACACACATTACATTATTTTTCCTTTAGTTGTGCTTCTTGTTTCTGTTGTAGTGCAGATCATTACAATTACGGCTTTTCCCTCCAAAACCTAGGATGCTTTCTCTGTGACCCTGTAAATACCAGAGCTAAACAATGTAGAACAACAACGTACGTTACGAGCAGAGCATTCTGTTTTACTTCATTTCCTTATTTCTAACATTTTAATATTGTACGTCGACTTCAGATGACATGTCAATCATACATGTTATTATCTCTATTTAGTGAACGTATTTTCAGTCATGTTTTGAACATTGTCCCACTACACTTTATTAACTAATGTTTCGCCGCAAGGATATCGCATTTTAGAGAGTAAATTAGTATGGAGTATGTCGTTCTTCTTTTCAAACATTCACATACCCATATACCCATTTCTTCCTTCCTTGTTGTCCTTTGGGCATGCAGTTGTAGTAATTAAAGTAGGCACAAATGTAGTGTCAAAAAGAAATGATTAGCGCACATTCGCATTCTCTTGTTGCTCCCATGGCGATGGACTGTTTCTATCGCAATCAGTAAGTGTGAAAGAAAGCTACCGTACAGACAGTGGAATCTATATTTATACTTGGCAGAACTAATCACATACTGACATAATCGTCGGTATTGCTTTCGCTTTCCAAAGGTTATAAATATTTCGATATCAGGAAAGAAGCTCTGTATTTGGCCGAGATGTCGAAGAAGAAGGTCCCTTACGTACTGGTTGTATCGAGTAAGATGTGGAGACGGCGGTTTGAAAGCGGACGGAAGTAGTACGAGGAAGGGCGTCCCTTACCTGAGGGATCGCTACCGCTACCCGGCGAAGGGACAAGTGTGGCAAATGTCCGGCGTAGCAAATATCCGGCTTTCGGTGGACTCATGCGGCCTGTTGTGGGGTTGTGAACCACTGAGGGCTACGGCGGGACGAAGCCTCTCCGTCGTTTCTAGGTCGTCGGTTTAATACAATACAACCATTTTAATGATCGTTACGTGGTTTTTACCTCAGAAGTACATGTTTCACGGATAAGGAAATGGTAGGAGACATCTCGCGCAAACCTACTATGTGACTGCCTACATGCGACGAACCAGTATGTCTAAAAATTATGTGTAAAAATCACTTCCATCACTTTTCCGAATTAGTCAACGCTCATTCTCACATTATCCACTAATTCGCAGGAGCGATTATGGCAGAGTCATTCTTTGATTTATGTAATCAATGATAATCTTCTCGACTGTAAGTGAGTAAAGTTTCTGTGCCTAGCTTTTGCTAAAGGCAGTTGTAAACAACTTATCTAGCGACGGGAAAAAATAACAAAAAAGGCCCTAAAAGCTCAGCTTTGTACGTAAACCAATTTTCCACCTGTACCCCACAAGCCTCCGTCTGACGCGAGATCGACACGTAGTGTACCAGAATTATTTTTCTTCCTCATCCTTTTCAAATAAAGGATGATACACGAGGAGAAGTATTATCGGTATCACCCTGTATACGCCGGAATTCCTCTAGTTTTGTCCCAGTGGCAGTTATGAGATATAGAAAGTGAAGTAAGTCCGTTTTTTATTAGTTTTGGAACGTGCTCTCTCAGATTATTGAGAGTACGTAAACACGATGCGCAGCGCCTTTTTGCAGTGTCTCTCATACGAATTTTTGAGCCTCTTTGTAACGCTCTACTACCGAGTGATCAAAACCGTGACAAATCGTGCAGCTCTTCTTTGAACTTACTCTATCGCTACCGTTAATCCTGTTTTGTAAAGGCTTCCAAGCTAGTAAACAGCATTCAAGAACTGGTCGAGCAATGGTTTTGTCATCTACCTAGCTGGGTAAATTATAGTTTTCTAAGATTCCTTTGATAAATTTAATCCTCGAAAACGCCTCTCTAAGGTTACATTTAATATGTCTTTCCACCCGAAAACGCTTCGAACAGATGTTTTCAGATATTTGGCGGGGAGGGTACCAAACAGCGAGGTCATTAGTCGCATCGTATTAGGGAAAGATGGGGAAGGAAATCGGCCGTGCCCTTTCAAAGGAACCATCCCGCCAATCGCCTGAAGCGATATAGGGAAACCACGGAAAACCTAAATCAGGATGGCCGGACGCGGGGTTGAACCGTCATCCTCCCGAACGCGAGTCAAGTGTGTTAACCATTGCACCACCTCGCTCGGAAGCAAAATTATGCTAATAGTAAATTTGCTATTTGTAAGCAAACAAGGACAGAAGAGCTTCAGCCTCAAGATGAATACATCCAATAGCATGTAGGCGAATTAAAGCACGCGATGCTGAAGGCCACAAATCAGGAAGTGAGACCATAGTAGATGAGTTTTGCTCTTTGAGCAGCAACATAAGTGATGGCAGAAGTGTATAGGATAAAAATGCAGACTGGCTATAGCAAGAAAAGTATTTCTGACAAAGAGGAATTTGTTAACATTTAATATAAATTTAAGTGATAGGAAGTCTTTTCTGAAGGTATTTGCCTGGAGTATAGCCTTGTACGAAGGGAAATGTGAGCCATAGGCAATTCAGGCAAGAAGTGAATACAAGCTTTTGAAATGTGACGCTATAGAAGAATGCTGAATATTAGACGGGTGGATCGCGTAACTAATGAGGAGGTATTGAATAAAATTATAGGACATAGAAATTTATAGCACAACTTGACTAAAACAATGACTCGTAGATAATATACGTCTTGAAGGATGGATGAATCGTCATTTTGGTAGTGCACGGAATGTCTGATGAGTAAAACTGTAGAGGAAGACCATGTCAGGAATTCAGTAATCAAGTCCAAATGCATGTAGGTTTCTGTAGTTATTCATGAATGAAGAGGCTTGCACAGGGCCGGCCGTTGTGGCTGAGCGGTTCTAAGCGCTTCAATCTGGAGCCGCGTGACCGCTACGGTCGCAGGTTCGAATCCTGTCTCGGCCATGGATGTGTGTGATGTCCATAGGTTAGGTAGGTTTACGTAGTTCTAAGTGTAGGGGACTGATGACCTCAGATGTTAAGTCCCATAGTGCTCAGAGCCATTTTAAGCTTGCACAGGATAGACTAGCGAGGAGAGGCGCATCAGATCAGTCTTTGGGATGAAAACAACAACAACAACAACAACAATTCTACAGAGAACTGACGTCAATGAGATAGGACTGAATGGAATTACCTCTTTTTTTCGATCATGTGGAAAGCTGTGTTGTTCTAGGCACCTATCAACTAGATACTTCGAGCCACTGATTGATCCTCGCAGGATCCAAACTTCTTAGAGGTTTACGCGTTTAACTGTAGGTTAAGGTTGTTTTAGATATTGCTAAATGCTTTCCCTATTGTTCTAATGCCTTCCCCTGCCGCGAGTTGAATATTTGCTGTTCAGCAGAAGTCATAGACGTCCGCCAGGAGGGCAAAGGGGGCACTTCGGAACTTGCGAATTCCCCCCGCCCTATGGAATCTAGAGTACAAAGTTTTTATTTACACATTCTGTGGACAACCGTCAATTCTCTAGGATATAATAAGTCTTTTGTGTCAGCTGTAAAAATTAGTTCTTGTGGCATGATATGTCTAGAAACTGACCAACTCACTTACACCAATATGACAATTTGAGTGTTTTGTCCCACTCTGGAAACATTTCTGCGGACGCCCATGACAGAAATAGCTTTCTATGTATCTTAACTTTTAGGGCAACAGCTGTGACTAATAGTGCTATAACTAAGTTAACCCATTCCTATCTCTACATCCAGAGAATAGAAAAGTTCAGGTATGTTTATTGCCACCAGGTCTAATAAGTTTGAAAATACATTTAGTACAATTCCTCAAGAATCTCTGTCCTTACCCGCCATTCAAAATGCGGTAGTGTCTTCTTGTAGTGCTGACCAATTTTTCTCTCTTCCTGTCACTACAGAATGACCAGGCATTTATGGGTAATAACCTTGAATCGTTCCACTAGCTCTATATATCAATCTTCCAAATCCTCCAAGCTTCTTCTAATACTAGCATTGATTTATCTACTACTAGCTGACAAACCTGGCATTGACTGGGTATTCATTTTGCCAGTTTTATACCAGAAATGAAAACAAGAAAATGAATTGCGTTTGTAACGTAATGTCGTAAAAAATTTGAACGCATGTATTCTTGAAGACATCTTTTAAATTATGAAACAGACGTACAAAGAAATGTGCATAATGTAACAAATGTACAAGTACAGTATCCAGAAGAATTTCGATAGCTGAGTGCAGCGGCTCCGCGTGCGTACAACGCGATTGTGTAAACATCTCTAAGGCAACGTCTCTTCATAGCTCTATAAGCAGCTATTGTTTTCGCCTAAGGCCGTTCGCGTTTAGCAATTGAAAGCCGTCAAAAGCGCTGCGTTTCGCAACTGAAAGCTACCAAAAGCGCTGTCAGGAGTTAGGGAGATCCTTACGTTGATTCTTCTGTAGGAGTTTATTAGTACTAAAGAATGAATGTATTAAAACTTCATGCATGATGCGGCATTTTTTCACGCATCTTAATGTTCTTGACGTCATTGAGCCATGCTATAAGGTTGATGCCGATACCTCACTCCCGACCTGCGAGTATATCCGTGGTGCTGCGATGTGAGGATCTCTTTAGCTTGCTTAGATAGAGCAGGCTGGAAGCAGCGGGCAGAGAGATAGAAATTTCGGTTGGTTGCCGTCGAAAAAGATGGCTGGCGGTCTGTTTTGGCTACGAGGCGCTCGGTACGAACGGACGCTGTTGTGGATGTCGATGGGCGAGTAAGGAGCAACAGCGTGAACACGCCACGGAGGACGTTCCTGTACCGGGAACGCGCCGTGACCCGAGGACGTGCGGCCTGTAACAACTTATATTTTCCAGATCTCGCTGCTGGTGCTGGCTGATGCCAAGGACGAAGCTTAGCTGCTCCTGGACTTATTAGGACTGGGTGAGCAGCGTAATTATTCACGTGCGTTCGTGATTTCCCTCAGAGCCGGGCAGTGGAGTGTGTAGTACAGTTTTTGGAATATTATTCGGCAACCTGTTGTGGTGCATCACTTTCTGCCTCATTTAGTGTGCCTTGGTTGTGTTCGTGTCGATCTAGCACCGCTATGCTCAGCCTCCGTCTTGGATGTAATTTGTATTTATTCTTGCCTTCTATTGCCTAGCGTTTCTGTTGTGTTGTGTTCACCTGTTAAAGTGTAGTAGTGTGCGTGTGTGATGTTGGTTTTTTTTACAGTTTGTATTGGGCTTTATGTGTTATCATGTTTGGGCTAATGTACCCGCTGTAAGTTTATTTGAAGCATGCTTGGCTGTTTTGAGCCACCTTTTGCTATTTCATGCTTACATTTGTTAAAAGTAGCAACCTTTCTCTAGGCACCCCTGTTTTTTTATTACGTTAAAAAAGGGGGGGGGGTGGAGGTTGTAATAAGCGTTTCCTCACTTGCCTTAACAATTTAAGCGTGTTACAGAAGTCAATTATAATCTGGCCCTCACGCCAGCTTAGGCGTGTGCCTGTGCGGCCTGGGCGGACCTTGTGCGTGCCTGTTTGGGTTGACGTGGCGGCTGGGAGCCTTGCCGGTCTTGGAACACGATGTTGGTGATCACGCTTTACAAGCACCATTTCTGTCTATATGCTGCTCGTTATGTTTGGTATTTTTACCTTTTACCGTTTATAGTTTACTATTGTGTGTTCAAATGGTTCAAATGGCTCTGAGCACTATGGGACTCAACTTCTAAGGCCATCAGTCCCCTATAACTCAGAACTAGTTAAACCTAACTAACCTAAGGACATTACACACATCCATGCCGGAGGCAGGATTCTAACCTGCGACTGTAGCGGTCTCGCGGTTCCAGACTGCAGCGCCTAGAACCGCACGGCCACTTCGGCCGGGACTGGTGTGCGTGTGTGTGTGTGTGTGTGTGTGTGTGTGTGTGTGTGTGTGTGTGTGTGTGTACTTTTTCTTAATTAAAGAATCTTAAAACTTTTCATTAGGAAATTCGAATAAAACTTAAACGACTCTTGAAAGGACACCCAAACCTGTTACCAATCTTGGTTCTGTTTCACGTTTTTTTCTAATGAAATAGTGGTTCCCTTATTAAAATCACTTTAATTCATAATAATTATCTGGTGCTCAATTTACATTTGTAATATCAATAATTTTATGCCCCAATACATTTAAAAATGTTATAAAACAATTCTCATTTTCCTCTAATGGTTCCACCATTCCTAATCCGTTGAGTCGAGCACACGCGGAGGTTCCCTAGTACTGCACACTAGTCATATCTGTGTGCCGTGCAATGATATAGTTGGATAGGTGCATTCAGAGACAATATATGGACACTGTCTGCCAAATACTTTGCGAATAGAGTTAGTAGCACAAAAGTAATAAATTTAAATGTCACACAGCTCACTGCTTACGATGTTATATTTCCGAATCTACCATAAGTAGGTGGTTCCTACCCTCACAGCCACTGTTGCCTGACGGTAAACGATATGTGTACCAAGTTTGGTTTAAACCGGTCCACTCGTTTTGGGGGTATGGGACATACACAAATCCATTTTTATGACACAGTCTAAGACAAAAAAGAATGCCCACCACGAAAGAATTATTCAAATGGAACGCAAATCGGCAGACGTGATGTACATATACAAAGAAATATTTACAAATTAAAAAGATTGGTTCTTTGATTCAGGGGAAACAGCTTCACAAATTGAGCAATTCAATAATGCGTTGGTCCCCATCTGGCCCTTATGTAAGCAGTTATTCGGCTTAGCATTGATTTATAGATTTGTTGGATGTCCTCCTGAGCGGTATCGTGCCAAATTGTCAGCAACTGGTGTGTTAGAGCATCAAAATCCTGAGCTGGTTGGAACTCACGATGGCTTGCCAAGACGCGCAACAAGACGGGGCGTGGAATATCGTAGACGTACCGCTGTGTTATAAGGGTGCCGCAGATGACAACCAAAGGAGTCCTTCTGTGAAAAGAAATATCACCCAGACCATCACTCCCTTTTTTTCGGGCTGTATAGCGGGCGACAGTCAGGCTGGTATCAAACAGCTGTGCGGGCGTTTCCAGACACGTCTGCGCTGGTCATCGCGCGACTCGAAGCGGGATTCATCACCCAAGAAAATCCTACTCCAGTCAATGAGATTCCAGGCCGAATACGTGTCTGGAAACAGCTCGGACAGCTGTGGGATACCAACCTGACTGTCACCCGCTATACAGCCCGACAAATTGGAGTGATGTTCTGGGATGACATTTATTTTTATAGCAGAACCCTTTTGGTTGTCATACGCGTCACCCTTACTGCACAGCCGTACGCCAACAATATTCTACGCTCTGTTTTGTTGCCCTTAATGGCAAGCCATCCTGAGCTTAATTTCAGCAAGATAACGCCCGCCCGCACACGGCAAGAGTTTCTACTGCTTGCATTCGCGCTTGCCAAAACCTACCTTCGACAGCAAGGTCGCGAGACCTCTCGTCAGTGGAAATCTTTTGGAACATTATAGGCAGGGCCCTCCAACCAGATAGGGAGAATAACGCGCCACTTGGATACAATCCCCCTGGAGGGCATCCAACAGCTCTGTCAGTCGAATAACTGCTTGCGTAAAAGTCAGAGGTGGATTGGATTGATTTGGGGGAAGAGACCAAACAGCGAGATCATCAGTCTCATCGGATTAGGGAAGGACGGGGAAGGAAGTCGGCCGTGCCCTGTCAAAGGAACCATCCCGGCATTTGCCCGAAGCAATTTAGGGAAATCACGGAAAACCTAAATCAGGATGGCCGGACGCGGGACTGAATCGCCGTCCTCCCGAAAGCGAGTCCAGCGTGCTAACCACTGCGCCACCTTGCTCGGTCCAGACGTGTACCAACGCCTTATTGACTTGTTTAGATTGTGAAGCTCCTTCTCCCGAGTAAATAATGCAAATTTCCTCAAATTTTAATAATTTGTTTGCCTGTACATGTTCATCACATCTACCGATTTCCGTCCCATTCGGATAATCCCTTCGTGGTGTAATCATTTCTTGTCTTAAGAGCATATTTACGGGTTTCTATGGAGCTGTACAAACTTAAAAGACATGCTACCTGCACTGGGATATAAGAAAGCGACTTTATTAAAGAGTCTAAGACGACTTACAGCTTCGTTGCCTAAGTCGGTGACGTGATTCCTTTCTGTCCTTTCTTAGCGCGATCACGTACTCGACTTGGTTCTTCCTGTTTAAATAATTCTTAAGAGCTGCGCTCTACGTGCTTCTCTTCGGAAATCGAATTATCCGAGGTGAGACGGGAAAGCGCATTCTGAGCGCCAATTAGCTGATTGCCCGCTTGCGCAATTCCGGCGAAGCTCTGTACCTAATAACGAGTCCTCACAAAAGTGGAGTTCTCTAATTACTTCCGGAAGAAGGACTAAGAATAATTTCTGCTTACTGCTAAACTTTGTTCCAGCATTCCTCTCCATCTACGACAGACAACGAAGTCGCTTCCCAAGTTTGCGTCTGCCGCGTTCCCACTTTCATGATGTAGCCTCGAGTTAATCACAATTTCAAGCGAGACAGGAACTGCCTCCTGTCTGAGGGGAGGGGGAGGGAGGAAAACAAATTAAAATTTTATGCATCCGACCACAAACCTGCTAAGATCTTTACCATGTGGCAAGTAGTTTCGACAATTTATGTTATCATCTGGCAAATATAGACATAATCCATAATTATAGTACGCCATTTTCTGAAAGAAAACACATTTGTATTGCTATGATCGTATTATATAACTATATATTTACTTTAGAGTATGAAATGGCGTATACTCCTAGTTCAACATTTTAATGCGACCCGTACCTTATAAGCGCGATGTTAAATTTAAGGAACATTTTCTTTTATGCCACACGCAATGTAAAGACTCTTTTTTAGAGTTGGATGGAGAGGACAGTGATAAGTCAAAACATTATGACCACTGCGTTGTGGCGTTCCGGGCACGTGACGCGGTAACAGAAGTTTGTAAGCGGAGCAGAAACGGCCAGGGGGGATCACCCCAGCGCAGTAATGGTCTGCAAATGGGGAAATCCATTGAGATAAGCGACTTTGACAAAGGGCAGATTATTATTATTACGCAAAGCCTGTGAACGAGTATGTCGGGAAACTAGTCTAATGTTCACCCGCTACTGCCGTGAGTGTCTACGGAAAGATGTAGGCGGACAGCGAAACTACCACTAGGCGCTAAATAGTTGGACGTTCACCACTCTTCACAGAACGTGGGGTTCGGAGGCGTGTCTGCTCTGCGAAGTAGAACAGATGACGTTCTGGGCACCTCACCCGAAAGAGCACAATGCTGACGCACGTAGAAGTGTTTCGGAGCAAACCGTTCATCGTACATTGTTGAACATGGAGCTCTGCAGCGAATACCCTACGTGTTCACATGTTGACACAACGATATCGGCCGTTACGATTGCAGTGGCCTCGGGGCCATCGGGATTCGAGCGTCGATCAACGGAAACGTGTCAGCTCTTCAGGTGAATCACATTTTTTGCTACACTACGTCGATGGCCGTCTTCACAGACGCCGTCAACGAGGTGGACGGCGGCTCGAAACATGCACCGCACCACGGGTTCACGCTGGTGGGAGCAGTATTGAGCTATAGGAGATATCCTCCTGCGCTCACGTAGGACCTGAGGTAGTGATCGAAGACATGCTGACAGCTGCTAACCACCTGCATCCCTTCATGCTTGGCCGGCCGGAGTGGCCGTGCGGTTCTAGGCGTACAGTCTGGAGGCGAGCGACCGCTACGGTCGCAGGTTCGAATCCTGCCTCGGGCATGGATGTGTATGATGTCCTTAGGTTAGTTAGGTTTAATTAGTTCTAGGCGACTGATGACCTCAGAAGTTAAGTCGCATAGTACTCAGAGCCATTTTGAACCTTCATGCTTCATGTCTTCCCCGACGGCGATGTCATCTATCAGCAGTATAATTGTCCGTGTCTCGGAGCTAGAAGTATGCTACAGTGTTCCGAGGAGCTTTATACTGGACTCACGTGGATGTCTCGACTACCAAATTCGCCTGATGTAAATCCCACGTAACCTATCTGGGTCGCTATCGGGAGCCATCACCGCGTACGCAAATCAGCGGCCTGTTATTTGCGCGAATTCATGACCTTGGCGTAGACATCTAATACCACGTACCTCAGCAAACCAACCAACAAACTGCCGGATCCCTGACACGCAGCATCAGTGAAATATTTCGTTCCAAAGACGGAAAAACAAGTTGTTAAGTAGGTGGCCACAATTTTTTAACTTATCAGTGTAGGCTAGCGCTATTTATCGGAGGAACTTGAGTAGGCCCATTCTTCAGATTTTTTGTAGCTCAGAAAATTAAAACAACTTTTTCACCAATTTCTGTAGGTAATGAGCTTTTATTTTCACACACATACTGAACAGGCTATGATGTTATGTGGAAACTGATATGCTATACAAACAATGAAAATGTTTTGTCCTTATCTCGACCATTTCAGTTGAAAATGTTCCTTATGTGGTAAGAAGTAAATTTGTGGGGACACTGTGTCTGTATTTACAACAGTTTATAGGTGTGTGTGTGTGTGTGTGTGTGTGTGTGTGTGTGTGTGTGTGTGTGTCCGAGTACTAGGAGCCATTTCATAAGTCGGTAGACAATTCTTGATACACGCTTCTTTTAACAGCTTTCGTCTTTAGTCTAGCTCGCCCCTCCAGATCCTTCTGCTCCAACGATTCTCGTCTTCTCATTGCCGAAGAATGACACAGCATTGATCAAGTTCTTTCCAAAGCAAGTGACGATACTTCTTACGTTGTCTGCGGCATTAGCTTCATTTACTCAAAAGTGTAGAGCACATGAATAGTAAAAAAGCTTTCAACGTCACTTTAAAAAAGTAAAGTTACGCAGTTAATATTTTATTTGTTGACTGAGATATGTCAGCAGTCCTCGTACAATCAGAAATACGATTACCCTCGCCACAGTACCGTAGCACGCCGCTAAAGAAACCAGAAGTAAATGCCGCAACTCTATGACTGAGTGGAGTATCGTACGTTGACAAGCTTTCGACAGCAGTAGAAATGTTGCAGATTTGTCACGCCAGCCTACATAGCTAAGGAAGTTTTTTGCATTGTCCGGACACAGCTGCAACATGTGTTTTTTTCGTCTTCATCTCATATATAAAAGGCAATGTTCTGACTGACTGACTGACTGACTGACTGGCTGGCTGGCTGGCTGGCTGGCTGGCTGGCTGGCTATGGCCCAGCCCAAAACGCTATGGGGAGATACTTGAAATCTGAAGAGGGTGTGGGTGTTACGCTGTACTCGTCATTTAAGTAGGGATTTTTCGAAATTCCAACTCTAAGGCGGTGAAATAGGGGATTAAGGGTTCTGAAAAATGTCGTTATTAAGGCAGTTTTGAAGCTAGACCAAAGTAGTATTTGGTTTCTCGGGCAGAAATAAAGAAATACGTGTTTCAGCATTTTTGGAAATTTAACCCTGTGGGGGTGAAAGAATGGCTGCAGGTTTTTTTGAAAATATATCATTATTAAAGAACTACGAAAGCATTTTTAGTGGCACATCTATGAACAATAGTATCTCACTTCTCGGTTACAAATAAAAAAAATACGTGTTTCAGTATTTTTGGAAATTGAACCCCTAAGGTGGTGACATAGGGATGAGATGTTTTTATGAAAATATTTTATTATGAAAGACTTTTTAAAGCTAAATCTATGAAAATTTGAATATGGCTACTCACTTAGAAATAAAACAAACGCATGTCACTATTTCTGGAAATGCAAACTTTAAGGGGTGAAATTTGATCAGACTGATTCACAAACTCATCATCGCGCAGCCCAAACCTCTAAGGATAGAAACTAGAAGTTTAGAGAGCGTACGGATCTTATACCGTAGGCATAATTTTAGAAGGGATTATGCGAAATACCACTCCTAAGGGGGTGAAATAGAGGATGAAAGCCTTTTTGAAAGTATGTCGCTGTTAGGGGAATTTGGAAGCTAGAACTACGGAAACTGGTACTTTCTCAGTCAGAAAATAAAAAAAAAATACGTGTTTCAGCATTTATGAAAATTCCACCACTAAGGAGGTAAAATGATGGTTTTTTTTGGTAAATAATTAATAAAGAACTACTAAAGGATTTTTAAGGCTTGACGACTGGTATTTGACATCTCAGTTACAAATAAAAAAATACGTGTTTCAGTGTTTCTGGAAATTCAACCCCTGAAGGAGTTCAGTAGGGGATGAAAATTTTTCAGAAAATATTCCGTTACATTAAAAAAAATTTAAAGCTAAATTTATCAAAATTGGCATTACACTTCTTTGTTAGATATAAAAAATATTTGTTACTGGATGTATGAAAGTTGCTAAGGAAATAAATCCAGAACAACGCAAAAGGCATGATTTAAAAAAAAAAAAAACTTTGGATCCCAGCTAAGAATGGCTTTTTGGTCAGAAGTACAATCGAAAAAGACCATGCTTATATCGCCTTAATTAGCGTGAAAATATTAGAAGGTGTTGCAATGTGTGAGCAACATAAAAATTCGATTAAATAAAAATCTCTGCATGCTATAAAGCCTACGCGAGCGAAAGAGTGGGCGCTCTCATATACGTGAGTCAAAACGAGCTTCCATGTATTGTGTTGCTGTCTAACGAATATGAATGGTAATGTAGAGTGCAGTGAGCGTATTTGTAAACATGAACAACAACATAAGTGCTGTTCGTTCGAAGGAAGATGACAGTTGAACGTCCCGTCGACATCGAGGTCATCATCGACGGAGCACAAGCTCAGTTTCTTTCAAGGATGGGTAAGGAAATAGACAGTGTCCTTTGAAAGGAACCATCCCGGTATATGTCTGGAGCGATTCAGGAAAATCACGGAAAACCGAAATCTGGATGGTCCTTCCGAATGTGAGCCTAGTGTGCTAACCACTGACCCACCTCGCTCGGTGTCGTTCCATAAAGATGATAATTCCTGGTTGTCATTTCACGCAACCTTATCTTCTAAGCAACGTCCACGTCTTCTGATGAAAGCATGTAAGTCGTCTCAAGACTAGTGTGTCGATTCGAAATTGATAACATTGCCATCTTTTTGATAAACTTAAAAAAGTTGTGGCCACTTGTTGCTTTGTACTATGGACTTGATTTAAACGTAAGAAAAATCATGCGTTACACACACTGGGTTTTTATAGGGTGTGTGTATTGGAAAATTTATCTGCGTCGCGTATCCAGCATCTCTCTCTCTCTCTCTCTCTCTCTCTCTCTCTCTCTCTCTCTCTCTCCCCTTTTTCTCAGTCTCTGCTCGAAGTGGGCTGTTTGAGACCTGGCCCACTGTGCAGTCGTGGTACTCAGCGGGCTGGTGGTTGGACGGAAGGTTTTCCATTTGGGAATAAATGGGAGTGAAAAGCCACTGCAGCCATTCACCAAACGAAATTTATTCCAACAACCAAAGTAAACAGTGTATCAATTTGCTACTTCCAGATACCAGCCAGTACCACTATTGAGCCACCGTGTAACATACTTACCGATTCAGCAACACATCGCGAGGCACTTGCAATCCTCCTTTTGTTCACAAACGTCTTGATCGCATATCAACACCAAGGTCTACACTCCGCAAGCCGCCTTATGGTACACACCGGAGGCCATTTCGAACAACTCATGTGGAAGAGATCTTGGAAAGACAGAATAATAGACCCTACCACAATTACTACTTAGCAACCTTGTGTCCAGGATGGGAACACGTCGCAGAGCATGCACTGCTGTTAGTGGTGATCGCACACCCTATAAAGATCTATGTTCTGCCTTTTATAATGTCCAGGGGACCATCAAAATTCATGGTGACTTCGGTGTAATTATTGTCTTTGAATAAACGTCTCCTGTTATTCTCAATTCGTATTTGTTTCAGTTATTTTCTGTATTACACTGTAGCAGTTCTTTCTATGTATAGTCCAAGTTTATTCAAGCTATGTTACTCATCAACTTGGTAATGATATGCCTCAGTGAAACAAGTAGTAAGGTGAAGACGGAGAACCGACCAACAGGTGACTTTCAAATTGTGAAGCGTCTCAGGCAAGGAGACGGTTTATCTCTTATCCTCTTCAGTTTTGTCCTCGAGATTATCATACGTGAATACGAAGAACAGGTCAACGTCAGGATACAGGCAGAAAATAGACCCTTCTACAGCCTAACACAAATGCTTCGCTCCAGGTGTCTTTCGAGGCAGTTCCTGATTCGACTATATAATACCCTGATCCACGTATAGTACTATACGGCTGTCAGACATGGAGTATACGAAAGCAAGTCTTTCATAAACTTGTCGTATTTGAGAGAAAAGTGCTGTGGAAGATCTTTGGTCCGGTGTTGGACGCAAACACCGGTGAATGGAGAATCAGACACAACCATGAACTAGACGAACTGTACCGAGATTCCAAAATAGCAGGAATCGTAAGATGAATGGGCTTGACATGTGGCTCGGGTGGAAGATGACGGGAGGTTCCTGGATTTCATCAGCACAGGTAGAAAACATCTGAGAAGACCAAGCAACAGTCAGCGATAGATGTGGACGGATGGTGGGTGACAGCGATGGACAGAAGACAAAGGAGAAGGAACTTGTATCAGCGCGAGGTCCGTTGGACCTGATCGCGTAAAGGTAAGTATGTTACTTGGCAGTCACACACCATGCGAAAATTACTTTCGTCTTCAAGTTTCGCACACCAGTGTGTATTACTAAGCGACTAACCGGGGGCAAGGAAACCTTTTCAATTGCCGGTTGCCTATCTAATGGCTTCCAGGTGCAATAACTGTTTTTCCATATTCTTCATACAATTACTGGCCTAACTTAAATTTCTAATATGTTGTTATAATCTGCTAATTAAGAGGTGAAATCATATATTTTTACACAGTAAGACAATTATGAAAGTTAGAAACTGTGTGTATGTCTTGAGGAATCTTAACTCACGGCGCGCAAATCACCCAGACTATTAATCGACAACATGAGAATGAGAGCACTTAGTGACTTCCTACAAACTACACATTTTTTCAGGTCTCTTCTAAACTACTTCTCGCTGATATCCTCCACAATATAATGGAGGTACGAAAAAGGGTCGTCGCTTACATCTTCGCTGTTCATGTAGTTAAAACTTCCGCATCGGGCATGATGTTTTAATTAATCACTTCTTTGGGACCAACCTAATTTGCAACACATTTTGCATACAGTATCCAAACATACCACTGAATCTGCCTGCACAATCATATCATTACATAACCCATATTTCAGAAGATATGACCTTATAAAAATACAGATGCGTTTTTGTACACGGGAGTTCGATTCTTTAAAGAACGGGGTTGAGTTACTAGTATAACACTAACAGGGAGATTAGTCATTCATTATTTTTGTACAAATTAATAATCGCGTTAGTGACAGTAACTAACGGTTACTGCTGAGAGTTGTTGCTCTTCTAAACAGCATTCCATACCAGCAGACAAGTTGTATAGTTACCTAGGTTACTTTTATTTTAGGTACTTGGGCTATGCACGGCTCTATTTAAAAAAGAATAGCTCGAAATAGTCACAGGGGCGATCCGCGCACATCTGCTTTCAAACCCCAAAATATAATAACCTGTAGCTATGCTTCTGCAGTCAAATAGACTATGCATTGGCTGGAATTGCGAGTTTTATGAAATACACAGAAATGCAAAACAAAAGTTACATGAATAATTTAATAACGAGGGTTCGAGGCTAATGCCTGCAATTGATGTGTCGCCAGAGAATTATGTTGAATATCGTTTATTCAGGAAAGGACATCTCAGAAATGGGCAGTGGTCCTACGATATTCAGTTAAAATAC
The DNA here is from genome assembly GCF_021461385.2 of Schistocerca piceifrons. Lineage (NCBI taxonomy): Eukaryota > Metazoa > Arthropoda > Insecta > Orthoptera > Acrididae > Schistocerca > Schistocerca piceifrons. Next base: position 1,017,714,054 of record NC_060138.1, on the reverse strand, counting down.
AGACAAAAAATATCCTTATCAAATGCAGGAAAGTTACCTTGAGAGCGTTACGAGAATGGTAACAAAACCCCAAACTAAACTGCAATCAAAGATACGTGAAAAGCTAAGTCCATTTCGTAATCACAATACATGATATATGCACCTGTTCAAAACAGTTCAGAGTTCGGCATGATGATACACAAATTAACACACGCGATACAGAGAATAGCAGGTCATACTCTAGTCTATCCTCAGTTCTGTAATACACGCGGGAGAAAGTTAAGGGTCGTACTCTGGAGCACGTTCAAGACCTCCCTTCAGAAGTCTCACGGCTGCCATTCACCGTTCAGAAACCATCACCCACTCCATCAAAACCCACACTAAACCACAGGCATGTCTGCCTTAGTCCAGAACAAATATCCAAGTGTCCCCAGTCGCTCCTCTGAGCTATTCATTCGGAAACGTTCCAGTCGCCACTTGACACCTATTGTGTTCTGCAACTGTCTCCATTTCCATTGGTACTAAAAATACATCGTTCTTAATTTCGACAGACATGATTTGACTTATCTTGACTACTTTCTCGACTAAATAAAGAAATGTTACAAACATCTGGTCACACTCAGGCTATTCGCAATAAATATAAGTCAAAGTTTATCCAGAAATAAATAAGCACGTACTCTTGCACAAGCGCACCCATCATAAATGACAACAGATTGTAGTTAAATATTGTTTAAAGAATTATTTGTGCCTTCTTCTCAGAATCGTCTTTTTGGTTCTCTCTTCAGTTGTGGTGTCCACTAACACACGTGACTGACCACTTTTAAATCAGTATCGTTTTTAATAGCACTTGCAATCAATATTTAAATAAAGTAGCGGGTAAAATAGTAAACTCTTCATTAAATAAATGCACAAGTATGACAAAATGTGAGGTATTCACATGTATTCGTTTGCTGCGTAACTGTGGAGTTTACAATGTTCTGAAAAGCACTTGCATAATGAAACAGTTGTAAAAGATGTCATGAGTCACTCTACAAAATATACACATCAAGAAAAGTTTTGTTATCACCTCCGTTCCGAAAGTTCCGAAACCTGTACAGAAAATCAGAATAGAGATCAACATAAACATTTCCGTCCTTCTTACTGCTCATGAAAACCACACATTGGATGTTGTACCACCATACAGCGAGACCTTCAGAGGTGGTGGTCCAGATTCCTGTACCCAGCAGCACGTCCCCTTGCATTGAAGCATGCCTTTGTTCGTCGCGGCATACTATCCACAAGTTCATGAAGTCACTGTTGGTCCTAACTGTCCCTCTCCACTACGGCAATTCGGCGTAGATCCCGGAGAGTGGTTGGTGGTTTTCAATCTATCCCAGCCGTGTTCGATAAGGTTCATGTCCGAAGAACATGCTGACCACTCTAGTCGAGCGATATCGTTATCCTGAAGGAAGTCATTCACAAGATGTGCACGATGGGGGTGCGAATTGTCGTCCATGACGACGAATGCCTCCCCAATATGCTGCCGATATGGTTGCACGATCGGTCGGAGGACGGCATTCACATATCGTATAGCCGTTACGGCGCGTTCCATGACCACCAGTGGCGTATGTCGGCCCCACACAATGCCACCCCAAAACATTAGGGACCATCCACCTTGCTACACTCGCTGGACAGTGTTCAGCCTGATCTGGCTGCCTTCAAATAAGTCTCCGACGATTGTCTTGGTTTAAGGCATATGCGACACTCATCAGTGAAGAGAACGTGATGCCAATCCAGAGCGGTCCATTCAGCATGTTGTTGGGCCCATCTGTACTGCGCTGCATGGTGCCGTGGTTGCAAAGATGGACCTCCCCAAGAACGTCGGGAGTGAAGTTGCGCATCATGCAGCCTACTGCGCACCGTTTGAGTCGCAACATGACGTCCTGTTGCTGCACGAAAAGCATTATTCAACATGGTGGCGTTGCTGTCAGGGTTCCTCCGATCCATAATCTGTAGGTAGCGGTCATCCACTGCAGTAGTAGCCCTTGGGCGGCATCAACGAGGTGTGTCATCGACAGTACCTCTCTCACTGTATCTCCTCCATGTCCAAACAACATCGCTTTGGTTCACGCCGAGACACCTGGACACTTCCCTCGTTTAGAGCCCTTCCTGGCACAAAGCAACAATGCGGACGCGATCGCGCCGCGGTATTGACGTCTAGACATGGTTGAACTACAGATAGCACGAGCCATATACCTCCTTCCTGATGGAATGACTGGAACTGATCGGCTGTCGGACCCCCTCCTTCTAATAGGCGCTGCTCATGCATGGTTGTTTACATCTTTGGGCGGGTTTAGTGACAGTCATAGGGACTGTGTCTGTGGTACAGTATCCACAGTCAACGTCTGTCTTCAGGAGTTCTGGGAACCGATGAGATGCAAAACTTTTTTTGATGTGTGTAGATGCAGATGAGAGGAATTTCTGGGATGATAGCTATCGTGCAATGCTATCATCTGAGATACCGTATGTTGAAATCGCATGAAGCATTTAAAATTTGTTAATTCAGAGGCCGATTGTGAATACGTTTATTTGCTATAGAACATTAACTTCTGCAGTTCTAAAGACATTGAAATAGTGTCATGTCACTGAACGCGCCTCATTTTTATGAGATGGAAGATGTATTAAGATTCACTTTAATATTCAACCGTAAATTATTATAGATTCTGAAAGAGCTCTAAGAAGCCGTCCTTCAGCTTGTATGACACTGTCATTTTTGGTGATCTCATGCACAAAGGGCATGTGAGCTACAACAGTCCAAATTTCCAACTTTGGGATTTATCCGTTTCCGGCGACATGCTGCTTGTCTCTAAAAACTGACCAAAAATCATCGAGTAAAACAGAAGTGATTTCCGGGGTTCCCGAAGGTAGTGTTATAGGCCCTCCGCTGTTCCTTATCTACATAAAAGATTTAGGAGACCATCTGAGCAGCCATCTTAGGTCGTTTGCTGATAGTGCTGTCGTGTATCGTCTAGTAAATCATCAGAAGATTAAAATCAATTGCAAATCGATTTGGATAAGGTATCCATATGGAGCGAAAATTGGCAATTGACCCTAAATAATGAAAGTATGAGGTCATTCACATGAGTACAAAAAGGAATCCGATCAAGTTCGGCTACACGATAAATCACTCAAACCTACAGGCGGTAAATTCAGCTAAATAGCTACGAATTACAATTACGAACAACTTAAATAGGAAAGGACACGCAGAAAATGTTGCGGGGAAGGCTAACCAAAGACTGTTTTACTGGCTGAACAATTAGAAGGTGCAACCGATCTCCTGAAGTGACTGCCTACACTACACTTCCCCGTCTTCTTTTGGAGTACTGCTGCGCAATGTGGAATCCTTACCATATAGGATTAACAGAGTACACTGAGGAAGTTCAAAGAAGAGCAGCAATTTTTCTATTATCCAGAAATAGGGGAGAGTGCGTCAAGGACATGATACAGGATTTGGGGTGGGAATCATTAAAACAAAGGCGTTTGTCATTGCAGTGGGATCTTCTCACAAAATTTCAATCGACAGCTTTCTCCTCCGAATGCAAAAATATTTTGTTGACGCCGACCTACATAGACCGAAACGAACACCAACAATGTAGGAAAAGACAGATTGCTACTTATCGTAAAGAAGACACGTCATATTGCAGACAGGCACAATCGAAAGACACTTACATTAAGCTTTCGGCCACAGCCTTCATCAGTAAAAGAGAGACGCTCACCATTCACACCACCAAGCTAGCACAAACGACCACCAACTCCAGCATCTCGGCACGGAAAGACACAGGTGCTGTTGTTTTTTCCGCACCCTGTTAGAGAATGGACCAACAGAGAATTAGTGTAAAGGTGTTTCGATGAACCCTCTGCCAAGCAGTTAAGTGTGATTTGCAGAGCAACCATGTAGCTGTAGATGCACCTGATCTCGTCTGGGGCGGCCCTGTGACGTCCTCGTCTCGCCGCCTCGCATCCAGATCAGCAAGCAAATTCAGCTCTCTTCAGTATCAGCCCCAGGTGAACGAATAACTCGCTCACGCTCCCTGGAGCCGGTGCCGGTGCCCGGTTGCGGTGCACCCCTTCCACCTCTGCAGAGGCCGGTTTCTGCTTCCTGTGTCCTCCTTAATAGTCTGACAAGCGTTAATTTGAAAACAAAGTTAGCACAACTCCTTCACCTTGTCTGCTTTTGTGTCTCCAATTTTCACGTGAAGTTAATCGCGCCTCTGCTGCGGTCTCTGTACTTCCACTGGTTTATTTTCAGCCCGTAATCTGTACACACTACACAGTTCATTCCATTCAGTACGTCTTTTAATTTTTTCTCGCTTTCACATACGACAGCAACTGATCAGCGAATCTTACCATTTGTATCCTTTCACCGAGAATATTAATCGCGCTTATGAATCTTTCTTTCACTTCATTAATTGCTTCTTCAGTGCACAGCTTAAACAATAGGTCAGAATGGTTGGTCTTGTATTCTTACTGTTACCACTTTTATATGGTGGGTGTAAATAAGGACAGTTTACAACATAACACAGTGGTATAGGCTAAGCCGAGACGAACAAATTGATACAAGACACTTGGGGTCTATCAGGGCAGAAAGCAGCCCCGAATTAGTCTGCAAAAATCACTACAGTGCACGCGCAAGATTGTCCTTGATTATTAAACACACGTTGTGCTTGCGCGTATAAAATGTGAAATTGACGTTTGTGTAAATTTTACCTTAAAATATCATGCACCTGAAAATTAACAATTAAATCATTTTGTTTGTCTGGCCGCCTTACTACAAAAATGCTCAAATGTGTGTGAATTCCTAAGGGACCAACCTGCTGAGGTCATCAGTCCATAGACTTTCACACTACTTTAGCTTAAACTAACTTACGCTAAGAACAACACACACCCATGCCCGAGGAAGGACTCGAACCTCCGTCGGGAGCGGTCGCGCACTCCGTGACATAGCGCCTTAAACAGCGCGGCCACACCGCGCGGCTACTACAAACCTAGTGTGCTTCTAAGGGTTAAATTTGGATCGAATTGTAAAATTAGTTAATTTTGTCATGGATTTTGTGAGACATTTTTTCTTTTATTATCCTTACGAAAATACTCCAGAATTAGAAAACCGTCTCTGTTGAAAATGTTATACAAATAACGACGCGTTTCGTGCGATTAGCACATCTTCAGATTATCTGGAATAAGTAACAACAATCTTCTTACATACTGAATGCCGCCGATTGGCAGCGCTGATAGTGAACAGGGACTGAAATAAAGTAAATGCTAAACAGAGTAAGTTAAAAATTATGGAATTTACTTTATTTCAATCCCTATTTACTATCAGCGCCGCCACTTGGCGCTTTCGTTAAGTTTCGTTCTCACGTCAATCTACTGTGCCACCCACAAAGCTTCAGGATACGTTGCCTAGAGCAGTATTTGTTTACCACTGTCATATATGGCCGTGATCACTAACCTATTCTCGCACCGCATGTTGCCTTGATTTGCCGAGTTTCTTTTTTTGTTGCCAATCCTACGCTGATTTACTTTGTTATTAATGTTGTAGTTTTGCAGCTTTAACTTATAGGTTTTGACTTGCCATTTGAGGCTTCCCTGTGTCCATGTTTGACGATTGTAGTTTTTTCTTTAACGCCATCAATCAATGGCTTTTAAATATGATCTCTGCTGTTCAAGGCAAGTGAATCACTTTACTACTCACCTTATCCTATTGATCGGTGCTAGACAGGTTCGCGAACTATTACTTTACAAGATTGTTGTTACTTATTATGGATAATTTGAAGATGCGCGAAACGCGTCAATACAACATTTGCAATAGAGACTTTTCTATTTTGGGAACAATGAACCACTGACGCTCCCTGATGCCAAAATGGAGTGGAGTGGTGTGGTGTGTGTACCTTACGGGAATGTTTAAGTTAATCAATAACGTTAACGAAATAGCCAACTATGCTGGTGGAGTAAGAAAGCGAGAGAACATCGAAAACATCACGCGACGCGCTTGCGCTATACCTTAGTTGGCTTTTGCAGACCAATTTGTAGTTGTTTCCCGGCTTTATAGAGCGCAAGAATGTCCTATACTAAAATTTTCATCTCGTCCTCCTCTACACCACTGTGGTACATTGTACACAGTTATCATTTATACCCTGTATAGTAACCGATCTTTCCATATGTTGTACCGAGGGAAATATGTCACGACATGATGGTAACGTTGGTTTAGACTGGCGACATGCTATCGAATCGCACTGTATAGATTTTATTAGGAAAGCACATGGGCGGCCTTTTAACATGTGCTAATAGCTACAGCACATTGTAATCATAGACTAAAATTATGCCGCTACACTCCGAATCCGAGGTGGAAATCGTGCTAAAATTACGCCTTTTCTCTTCGAATGCGACCCGGAAATCGCACTGAAATTACGCCGTCTCTCTTGGAATGCGTGCTGGTATGCAAACAAAATGGACGAAAATATGTTTTGCAGCGCTCTCTCCGCGATAACTAGAAACCAGTGTCGAGTGCTGAAATGACTTGTCAGCCGCACAACGACTAACTCAGCAGCGACGCAGTGAACAGTTTTCTAATGGGCATGCTCTGTTATGACGTCATCCTTTCAGGCACAACCAGTTCTACGTTGATCACAACACCATGTCAATACTTTTCTTTGGAACTGCGTGTAGAGTACTGTGCAAGTGTAAGAGTATGAGGGATTTTTAAAGCACTGACCTTACGATTCCGCTGTCAGCGACTGGTCTGAAACATCCACTGGTAATTAGCGGACCGGGTGCCATTCTGATACTTTTTTCCGTATTTTATTTTATTCTTTGCAATGTTAAGCAAATAATCATAAAATTTAAGTACATGTGAACAGTTCAGTTTATATACGAGGCATGTTTTTAAAGTAAGTACCGTTTGGAAATTTAAAAAAGACGTGCTAAGATATCTCAATACATGAAAGCCTGTACCTTACTCTACGCACTGACGCCATTACAGTCTGATTATTCCTTGTTTACGTTGTGTACTGAGTGTTTAAGATAATCGTGAGTCCCTCCGACTGTGAAGTACGGGCTGTTATAAAATTTCTTACTGCTGAGGCCTAAAAGCGATCGATATTCATTGTGAGATCTGTGAAGTTTACGGAGAAAACACTATGAGTGATGGAATGGTAAGATAGTGGGTGAGAGCATTTAAAGATGGCCGCAGAAATGTGCATGATGAACAACGGTGTGGGCGTCCTTCGGTCGTTAATGAAAGTTTGGTGCAGGACGTGGACAATAAGGTGAGAGAAAACAGACGCTTTACGATTTCCTCCTTGCGGGATGACTTTTCTAATGTTTCTCGTAGTGTTTGTATGGCATTGTGACCGAGCACTTGAATTACCGAAAATTGTGCGCACGTTGGGTACCGAAAATGTTGACGGATGTGCACAAAACCAAACGTTTAGACAGTGCATTGACTTTCCTTGAGCGGTACCACAACGACGGTGATGATTTCTTAAAACAATTTGTTACGGGCGATGAAACGCGTGTGGCCTACGTCACACCAGAATCAAAGCAACAGTCCATGGAAGTTGAACAACGGCATCGTTTTGCTGCAAGACAATGCCCGTCCGCATGTGGCGGATCAAACCAACGATTTCATCACATCTTCTCGATGGGAAACTCTAGATCATCCTCCGTACAGCCCCGAACTTGCGCCCAATAACTACCACCTGTTCCTGCACTTGAAGAAACACCTGGGCGGTCAGCGTCTTCAAGAAGATGAAGTCAAAGCAGTAGTGATGCAGACTTCTATGAGGAGGGTATTCAAAAACTGGTACAACGTTATGACAAGTGCCTCAATATTGACGGAAATTACGTAGAAAAGCAGGTTAAGGTACAGGCTGTCATGTAAAAATAAAATTATTGAGATATCTTAGCACGTCTTTAATTTCAAAACGGTACTTACTTAAAAAAACACGCCTCGTACATAAAACTAATATATTAAATTTAGTTACTGTTACTATCAACACAAGTCAAAAGGCTGTAGGTCACCACCATTGTAGCATCTTCGTATAATTTGAAACGAACCGCCACTGGAATAGCAGTATCTGGAAAGCTGTCTGCTACGATTCTCTCCAGCCGGGAAAATATTCGATTCTGCGGAGAGTCGGCCAACTCAGCAGCACAATGCGCGCTCTGCGCTCGCTCTCGTATTTGCCGACCTTGTGCCAGGAGGCGGTGTTTTGAAAGGCAAATGTGAGCTGGCGCTCGCTGCGAAGGCGGGCGGCAGTGCACCTGCTCACGCGCCCCCTGTTGCGTCACAGCGGCGACGGGAGGCGATAGGTAGGTCGCCGCCGACCTTGCCGCGACACTGACTCAGCGCCTGTCGCTCTGCGAACCGCTGCGCTGCGTCTCTGGCAATGCGACCCCACGCTGTGCAGATTAGTTCTGAATACATTACTGAATGCATTCCGCGTCACGTCAGCCTTCACATCCGACAGCGTGCAAACACAGCCATGAATCATCATCCAACTGGTACTAATTACATGTGGTGCCCCCCAAGGTCACAGCTTAGGTCCCTTCCTTTTCTTACGCTTATTAATCACCTTTCGTAATTAACATTACCACCTACACTGTTTTGCTCGTAGATGATACGAACAGTGTTTCAAGGCGCAAAATGTGTGTTGGTTTCTGCATAAACTAAGTGGTTTCCAAGTTCTCTAATTCGAAAGATCCAATTGCTCTAGGAAACTGTGAAAGCAATCCACAAGAAGGAAATAGTAGAGCACAATGGTTCCGAACAACGAAGCGTACAAGGTGGTGCACTATCTCCAAATGTTCTCACTGCGCTCATGGATGTAACTATGGAAAAAATTAAAGTTAGAAATTTGTTTTGTTACTGTTTGTAGGTGATGTTGCCCTCTGGTGAGAGAGAGAGAGAGAGAGAGAGAGAGAGAGAGAGAGAGAGAGAGAGAGAGAGAGCAAGAAGTTCCGAAAAAATTAGATTGTGGAATTAACACATTTAATAAGTAAAAGTTAACTGTAGGAGGAAAACAGTACCAATGAAATTCAGCAGAACACCAAGCCAACGTAAACTCAAACTTCATGGCGAAAGAACTGAATGTGTAGAATGCTTCAGTTATCTTGGAAGTATCGTATCAAAAAAGGGGTGTGCTAAATTAGAAGTCCAAAACACAGTGTCAAAAAATTCCTTGTTCCCCTATATCACGAAATCTAATTTGAGATAAGGCAGTGTAAGTAGCCTGTTTGAAATGTTGGCAGCGCTGTAGACTGTGTTAATATCGCTGACAGCGCCCTGCGCCCTCAGCAAGAGATTCTGTGGTTGGAAAGACTAGCAGTTAATGGGTAGAGAAGTGTGTGGACATGTTTTTCTTAGGGCAGACTCGTATGTTGGTAGGACATGCATTGTAAAGTGAGACGCAAGGAAACGTAGGATGGTGGATGTTGCTGATAGTATCGGACCAGCAGTATTGTTGACAACTACATAATTTTTGGTACTGGTTGTCACATGAATAAGGCAAAATTCTCTAAATACATTGTTTGCTCTTCAAGAAAATCTCTCTATTGCCAACCATATGCCTCCTAGTAGTTAGAATCTTTTTATTTTCTGTGAGGCAACTGACTAAAAAAAAAATAATGGAGTTCGTGACTGAAATTAGTTTGGACAATTAAGCGAGTTGGAGGTAGTTTCATATTTCTTTAATTTAATATTTTTTGGATTTTTATTATTGTTAGGATTTCCTGCAATTCAGGGCTACTCTTTTGTGTTAATTACTGGAAGTCATGTTGTCACTGTATAGCAGTCAGATTTCGTTGGCCTTGTATATTGTGGGTAATAAATGAATAGGTTAAGCTTGAGTTGTCTTTGTCAGGGAAAATTCTGCAGGTCAGTGTTTAAATGACAAAAATAAGTAAAGACTCAGTAGTTTCAGCAGTTTCCGTAAAAGCCAAACAAACTATCAAATCGTAACTTCTGTCAATCATGACATGCGGCTTGGAGACGTGTTGATATCGAAAAGAGAAGTCAGCAAACTAAAGGCAGGAAAGATAAAATTTTTACGATCTGTTCCGCAGAAGACAAGACGAGACCAATTTACAAACGACTGCATTAGGGACGACATACAAGTGATCTTTACTATGAAGTAAAGATTATGCACCGAAGGTAATTCAGACATGAAAAACGCTCCGTAGGCGTGTTTTATTTAAGAAAGAGCTGACGGAGAACTGAGTTCGAAAAGGGTGTCAATATATAGAACCCCATTTCAGGGTTCCCATCTCCTATTACACACGAGTTAAAAGAGCCCGCATTCGCTGGTATTGAGAAGTGGAAACTTTGGGACGCACTACACTCAGTCATCACTGTGACACATGTAACAAATCAACTGATTCTCCTGAACAGTAAAGCTGCTTTCGCACAGGAGCATCTTGCTCAGATACGACTTCCCTTCCCAACGATGTATATAATGGTGAAGTGTAAGCTACATTTCACAACACGCACTAATCGCAGAAAGGTGTCAATGAGCGCCAATTACGACGCAAAAACTTAGAACTACTTTCGTTTGGTCAATGATTTACGAAACAACAGTCTCATGATGACCAATAATGAAACCTTATAACTGATGACATCTGAGCAAACCAGTGACAGGGGTCAGTGACAGAGTGGTCACGCTAGAGACACTAGGAATCAGATGTCACTAATCACACATCGAGTCCACGACGACCATTAATTAGTATGGTGACGTGAAGAGCTCATTTATTTATTTATTTATTTATTTTGTAGCAATAGAAGAACATTTTATAGAGTGGTGTGTGACCAGATACGTAATTAGGACACCTAACGTCATTAGTGTGAGCAGCGGCACACGACGATTTAATTGTTCAATTCCCGAAGTACTAACCCGCTAATACCTTTCTCTGTTAGGCTGGAAGACAGCGCAGCAGACTTATTTGGATATTACAAATACTTCATCACGGCGGAGCAGATGGCAGTATACGGACTCTAAAGAAATGCGTAACCTGGATGGAGCTCCTGGCTTGGACAACGGACGTCACGGGCGTACTCCTAGGCTTGGTTGGACACAAAGGTATCAGAGAGTCGTCAAACACACGCTCGCGCCCGCCGCGAGCGAGCACATCTCTACAGTGAACGGATTAGGTGAAGAAATCGAAAAATCTTAAGTTAAGGGAACAAAGCGCGGACTCGAAAACCTGCATCACAAATTCAGAGATGATTGAGAAATTCCCCCTTCTCGAGAGTGTGATCCTAATGGTGGAGTTTTTTGCATTTCAGAATATGAAGGCAGCAGAGAAAGAGAGACACCCCCCTGAAGCCGCCGGACGCCACCTAACACACCGTTGCCAGCTCGCCATTTCTTGCGGTGGCCTCCAGTTTCACCGAATGTGATAGACGTCGCCGGTCGCCGTGGCCAAGCGGTTCTAGGCGCTTCAGTCCGGAACCGCGCGACTGCTACAGTCGCAGGTTCGAATCCTGCCTCTGGCATGGATGTGTGTGTTGTCCTTAGGTTAGTTAGGTTTAAGTAGTTCTACGTCCAGGGGACTGATGACCTCAGATGTTAAGTCCCATAGTACTCAGAGCCATTTGAACCATTTTTTGACAGACGTCGCGCAGCGATCTAGTGACAACAACAATCCCCATTTACAAGTAGGATCGTCGAACGAACGCACACAGTTAAAGGCCTATATCGCTGAAGTCAGTCTGTTGTAGAATTTAGAACGAATTTTATGCTTATATACTGCCTTTGACCTTTCTGGAGACCGAAAAACTTCCTTGCAAGAATCCACGTGGATTTCACAGACAAATATGGCGACAGACCTCCCTCACTCTGTTCGTCCATCAGACCCAGAAGGCAGCAGACACTAGAGTACAGGTTCCTGGTGCATTTCTTGACCTGTGCAAGACATCCGATGCAGTTACGTACTGTCACCTAATGAACAAAATACCAGCGTACGGAACACCAGAGTTGCTTTGTGAATTGATTGAGAAGTTCCTAATAACGCGAACACAGCTTGTCTTTCTTAACGGAGAGAACAATTGGGATGTGAAATTAACTTCGAGCGCACCATAAGGTTGCTACATGTTGTTGTTGTTGTTGTCTTCAGTCCTGAGACTGGTTTGATGCACCTCTCCATGCTACTCTATCCTGTGCAAGCTTTTTCATCTCCCAGTACCTACTGCAACCTACATCCTTCTGAATCTGCTTAGTGTATTCATCTCTTGGTCTCCGTCTACGATTTTTACCCTCCGCGCTGCCCTCCAATACTAAATTGGTGATCCCTTGATGCCTCAGAACATGTCCTACCAACCGATCCCTTCTTCTAGTCAAGTTGTGCCACAAACTTCTCTTCTCACCAATCATATTCAATACTTCCTCATTAGTTATGTGATCTACCCATCTAATCTTTAGCATTCTTCTGTAGCACCACATTTCAAAAGCTTCTATTCTCTTCTAGTCCGAACTATTTATCGTCCACGTTTCACTTCCATACGTGGCTACACTCCATACAAATACTTTCAAAAATGACTTCCTGGCATTTAAATCTATACTCGATGTTAACAAATTTCTTTTCTTCAGAAACGCTTTCCTTGCCATTGCCAGTCTACATTTTATATCCTCTCTACTCCGACCATCATCAGTTATTTTGCTCCCCAAATAGCAAAATTCCTTTACTACTTTAAGTGTCTCATTTCCTAATCTAATCCCCTCAGCATCACTCGATTTAATTTGACTACATTCCGTTATCCTCGTTTTGCTTTTGTTGATGTTCATCTTATATCCTCCTTTCAAGACACTATCTATTCCGTTCAACAGCTCTTCCCTCTTCCCAGTCCTTTGCTGTTTCTGACAGAAATACGATGTCATCGGCGAACCTCAAAGTTTTTATTTCTTCTCCATGGATTTTAACACCTACTCCGAATTTTTCCTTTGGTTCCTTCACTGCTTGCTCAATATACAGATTGAATAACATCGGGGAGAGACTACAACCCTGTCTCACTCCCTTCCCAACCACTGCTTCCCTTTCATGTCCCTCGACTCTTATAACTGCCATCTGGTTTCTGTACAAATTGTAAATAGCCTTTCGCTCCATGTATTTTACCCCTGCCACCTTCAGAATTTGAAAGAGAGTATTCCAGTCAATATTATCAAAAGCTTTCTCTAAGTCTACAAATGCTAGAAACTTAGGTTTGCCCTTCCTTAATCTAGCTTGTAAGATAAGTCGTAGGGTCAGTATTGCCTCACGTGTTCCAACATTTCTACGGAATCCAAATTGATCTTCCCCGAGGTCGACTTCTACCAGTTTTTCCATTCGTCTGTAAAGAATTCGTGTTAGTATTTTGCAGCTGTGACTTATTAAACTGATAGTTCGGTAATTTTCACATCTGTCAACACCTGCTTTCTTTGGAATTGGAATTATTATATTCTTCTTGAAATCTGAGAGTATTTCGCGTGTCTCATACATCTTGCTCACCAGATGGTAGACTTTTGTCAGGACTGGCTCTCCCAAGGGCATCAGTAGTTCTAATGGAATGTTGTCTACTCCCGGGGCCTTGTTTCGACTCAGGTCTTTCAGTGCTCTGTCAAACTCTTCACGCAGTATCGTATCTCCCATTTCATCTTCATCTACATCCTCTTCCATTTCCATAATATTGTCCTCAAGTACATCGCCCTTGTATAGACCCTCTATATACTCCTTCCACCTTTCTGCTTTCCCTTCTTTGCTTAGAACTGGGTTTCCATCTGAGCTCTTGATATTCATATAAGTGCTTCTCTTTTCTCCAAAGGTCTCTTTAATTTTCCTGTAGGCAATATCTAGCTTACCCCTAGTGAGATAAGCCTCAACATCCTTACATTTGTCCTCTAGCCATCCCTGCTTAGCCATTTTGCACTTCCTGTCGATCTCATTTTTGAGACGTTTGTATTCCTTTTTGCCTGCTTCATTTACTGCATTTTTATATTTTCTCCTTTCATCAATTAAATTCAATATATCTTCTGTTACCCAAGGATTTCTACTAGCCCTCGTCTTTTTACCTACTTGATCCTCTGCTGCCTTCACTACTTCATCCCTCAGAGCTACCCATTCTTCTTCTACTGTATTTTTCCCCCGTTCCTATCAATTGTTCCCTTATGCTCTCCCTGAAACTCTGTACAACCTCTGGTTTAGTCAGTTTATCCAGGTCCCATCTCCTTAAATTCCCACCTTTTTGCAGTTTCTTCAGTTTTAATCTACATATCATAACCAATAGATTGTGGTCAGAGTCCACATCTGCCCCTGGAAATGTCTTACAATTTAAAACCTGGTTCCTAAATCTCTGTCTTACCATTATATAATCTATCTCATACCTTTTAGTATCTCCAGGATTCTCCCAGGTATACAACCTTCTTTTATGATTCTTGAACCAAGTGTTTGCTATGATTAAGTTATGCTCTGTGCAAAATTCTACAAGGCGGCTTCCTCTTTCATTTCTTCCCCCCAATCCATATTCACCTACTATGCTTCCTTCTCTCCCTTTTCCCACTGACGAATTCCAGTCACCCATGACTATTCAATTTTCGTCTCCCTTCACAATCTGAATAATTTCTTTTATTTCATCATACATTTCTTCAATTTCTTCGTCATCTGCAGAGCTAGTTGGCATATAAACTTGTACTACTGTAGTAGGCGTGGGCTTCATGTCTATCTTGGCCACAATAATGCGTTCACTATGCTGTTTCTAGTAGCTTACCTGCATTCCTATTTTCCTATTCATTATTAAACCTAATCCTGCATTACCCCTATTTGATTTTGTGTTTATAACCCTGTAGTCACCTGACCAGAAGTCTTGTTCCTCCTGCCACCGAACTTCACTAATTCCCACTATATCTAACTTTAACCTATCCATTTCCCTTTTTAAATTTTCTAACCTACCTGCCCGATTAAGGGATCTGACATTCCACGCTCCAATTCGTAGAATGCCAGTTTTCTTTCTCCTGATAACGACATCCTCTTGAGTAGTCCCCACCCGGAGATCCGAATGGGGGACTATTTTACCTCCGGAATATTTTACCCAAGAGGACGCCATCATCATTTAACCATACAGTAAAGCTGCATGCCCTCGGGAAAAATTACGGCTGTAGTTTCCCCTTGCTTTCAGCCGTTCGCAGTACCAGAACAGCAAGGCCATTTTGGTTAGTGTTACAAGGCCAGATCAGTCAATCATCCAGACTGTTGCACTTGCAACTACTGAAAAGGCTGCTGCCCCTCTTCAGGAACCACACGTTTGTCTGGCCTCTCAACAGATACCCCTCCATTCTGGTTGCACCTACGGTACGGCTATCTGTATCGCTGAGGCACGCAAGCCTCCCCACCAACGGCAAGGTGCATTGTTCATGGGGGCGGGGGGGGGGGGGGGAATGTTACAGGACCACATTTATTCACAATGTACGGGGTGTCCCAGAAACGTTGCGACAAACTTCTTGGGGAAGTGGGGCACATAATGACTGAAAACTGCATACCAATCCACTGCCGTAATGGTCAGGGGTAAGTGATACCAGAGGTCGAGGATCAGAAAGGAACAATGAAGTGATCCATTGAAACGTTTATTAGTCATAATGAGAACACCTGATGTAGATATCCTACATACAGCTCTAATGTTACAACAGATGCTAGAAGTTTGCACCACCAGACGCTACGTATTCCCGACATCGATGGAACATTGACTGGCGGACACCCTCGAATAAGCCGGCCAGTATGGCCGAGAGGTTCTAAGCGCTTCAGTCCGGAAACACGCGACTGCTACGGTCGGAGGTTCGAATCCTGCCTCTGGCATGGATGTGTGTGATGTCCTTAGGTTAGTTAGGTTTAAGTAGTTCTAAGTTCTAGGGGACTGATGACCTCAGAAGTTAAGTCCCATAGTTGGTTGGTTGTTGGGGAAGGAGACCAGACAGCGAGGTCATCGGTCTCATCGGATTAGGGAAGGACAGGGAAGGAATTCGGCCGTGCCCTTTGAAAGGAACCATCCCGGCTTTTGCCTGGAGCGATTCAGGGAAATCACGGAAAATCTAAATCAGGATGGCCGGACGCGGGATTGAACCGTCATCCTCCCGAATGCGAGTCCAGTGTCTAAGTCCCATAGTGCTCAGAGCCATTTGAACCATTTTGAAAGTCGCAAAGCCAGGAAGTCGTAAACAAATGTAAGAAGCCCTGCCAAGGGTCGAACCTTGGCGATTGATCCTGAGAATAAACAAGTGTAAAGTATTACTCACAAATAGAAGAAAGGCACACTGTTCCATGATCGCACGCTTGTCATCACAGAAAGCTGTCACATCCACTAAAGATCTTAAAACGTGCGTACTGAATGATCTAAAGACGAACGACGATAAAAAACTAACCGCAGAAAATCCAGATGCCAGAATGAGATTCACTGGAGGAATTCAGAGGAAATATAACCCTCAAACAAAGGAGGTAGCTTGCAAAGGCGTAGTCTGACCAATACTTGAATATTGCTCGTCAGGTTGGGGCCAAGTCCACGCAGGATTTATAAAGGAAATAGAGAAGATCGAAAAGAAAAGCAGCGCGTTTCGAAACAGATTATTACGTAAGCGCTAAAGCGTCATGGAGATGATTTAACCAACTCCAAAGGCAGAGGCTACCAGAGGAACGTTGTGCATAATTGTGTTGTCTAGTACTAAAATTCCGACAGTTTATGTTTTCTCGAAGAGTCTACCAATACGTTGCATTCTCATACAGCATATCTCGCGGGAAGGTCATGAAGGCAAAATTAGAAATTCGAATTAACACGAAGTCCTACCAAAAATCGTTTCTCCCGCGCAACATTGTAGACTGGAAAGGGAAAAGAGGTATCGCTTGAGAGAGCGGGAAAGGGGGGCGGGGTCAGCCTCAGTGGTGGCAAAGTGCCTTCTGCCACACACCACGTTACACAGCCTGGCTTGCGGACTATAGCTATAACGATATCTGACTGATGTTTATTTTTGAATTATCTGTCTTCACTGTATTTTCAAGTTCGTCCATCCTTCGTAACAGCCCTGAGTGGATCTGTTTTGTCAAATTTAATTAATTTTCCTGGTTCTTATATTTTTCTTTACTACTGTTTCCACATCGGATTCAGCAGCAAGTATTTTGATGTTAAAAATGGAAATATTGTTTCACAGTTGTAAACTTCATTAATGTTTTAATAAAATTTTCTCGAGCCTCCAGCCGCGTCAGGTGGTTAAAATCCCACGAGCTTTCGACCGAGCTCTCCTCAGTCATTGTCAGGTGGTAAGAATGACTGCTGTACCGCCGTGGCCGCGTCGTTATATAGCTGCACTGCTGGCTGTGACGTCATACTGCTCTCTTCCTCGCCATATATGGTAATGTTTTCATCCGCGTCGGTCGCGCCCGTTTCAACTTCGCGATGGCCGGATCCCAGGCTGTGCTGAGCTACAAACCGCCGTCCTTGTTGATGGTGTTTTCAGAGGTTTTTATTTCAATAGCCCGAGAAAATTTTATTAATTCATATCGCTGCGAAACCATGTATTCATTCATTAATGTTTATTTCATAATGAGCAAAACTGATATTTTTCGAATTCTGTACTTTGACTCGTGACCGTGCACAGTCATCTAATATAAATTTATGTCTTTCACACACAAATTTTTTAATATACCAACTTGATGTCAACTTGTACTTCCAGTAGATCCTTTGTACCAGTGTTTTTAAACGCTATACTAAGTTTGTCAAGCCAGTCAAAATACATTTGTTTACAGAGTGATGGTTCGTGGTACATGATATCTATTCAGAGGGGCGTATGCGAACA
Source organism: Schistocerca piceifrons (assembly GCF_021461385.2). Taxonomy (NCBI): domain Eukaryota; kingdom Metazoa; phylum Arthropoda; class Insecta; order Orthoptera; family Acrididae; genus Schistocerca; species Schistocerca piceifrons. Next base: position 1,017,696,235 of record NC_060138.1, on the reverse strand, counting down.
CTGAGAAATGCATGTCTATCGGCCTTAGAGCGTTGTAGACACAATAGAACGCTCTCTGTGGTCTCTAACTACTTTTCTGGCTAGACTCACATTACTAAACTCGGTATTATTTATTTTCGATTGTTTCTATTACTTTCGTAGAAAGTGATTCAAGATAGTTTAAGATTCAGATACGTCAATTTAATGAATTTCCTGTTATGTTATTCAGTGTAGTTATATTTTACAATGTAGTTAATGGATATACTAGTATCACCTCTTCTTGCCCTCCGTTTTCATCTGTTTTGTTCTAGGATACATGTACTTCGTACCAGACTGTTCCACACGGGCGAATTATTTCTAACGACAAGACTACGTCACTAGCTTATTTTTATGTATCTGAATTGGTTTTAAAGCCAAGAATTTCTTTATATTTTTGCTGAGATATGTCCTTGTCCAACTTGTGTTTTATTGTTTAATACAAGGAAGAGTAGTATACCACGGACATTTCCGAGAAAATAACTGTGAGATAAGAAATAAATGAGATAGCTCTAGACTTTATCCCACTAGGAAAATGAGCTCTTACCAAAAATGAGCATAGGTATATGGCGAGGTTGACTTGACACTCATCATTTGATACATTTTGTGTATTTCAACGAACTGTTGTATTATCACTAAAGGTGTGATTATATACCATCATTTAGTGGCCTAGAATCTGTGTGACGAAACACCAGTAGGTAAACTAGTTCACAGGGGAAATCATAGACGACAAGAAAGAAAATTAAAAGCTAGTCTCACGGAAGAACATAAATTTCTTAAATTCTAGTTGGTTTTCTGTAATTTACTCTCTCGATCCATCCATCATATCCGGGACACGTCATTGAGTTCCGGAACAAAGCATCTGGTTTGCAAAAACGACTTTCTCAGTGAGAGCAGGGTTACGTTTATTTGACTGCCTTTTGCGTGACTTTTTATTTACAATTAAAGTTATTAACTGCATCTATTAAGAAAAATATTTGGAGAGTAGAAGCAGTTGTCATGCAAAAAAGATTACAATATAAAATTAAAACGAATTTGTTGTGACCTTTATTGACAAGCGAGGCATTGTAACATTTTTATAGCCGTCCGCTATATTAGTCTCTATATAAGACAAGAAGTTTTGAATAAAAAGTCAATTACTGTTTCTAGTATTATATTTATGAAATTTAATATTATTCTGAATTTGTCACCGGTTCATTGTAAGTCGTTTCATATATGTATTATGTGGTTGCTTTCAACACGTCTAGTTTTTCAAATAGCTCCTAAATGAAGTGTGAGAATTTTGGTTATGATGTTGGGTGTCGGCAGCAAGTAAAATAATTTATGCTTTATCGGTATAAGGTGGGAGGTCGTTTAAACGGTAAATAACAAGAGAAGGAGTGGGCCGAATATCGAGTAGTGCAGAATACCAGTGGTGGTACGTCCACATTCGCAATAAGACTCAGCATGAAAACTGTTGGGCTGTCTGGGCTGTCGCTCTGTTTCCTATCAGTTGCTCTAAGTTTATAATGCGGAGACTATTGAAGGCATTAACACGCATGGTGCAGCCACAACGGCTGTCCATCCCAGTCCCTCTCGCAAAGAGAGAGAGACAAATAAAATTAATTTCATAATTCCAAACCATAGATTCGGGGCGTCTACAAAATTCCGAGCTTATTTATAATGATCTCAGACTGCATCCAGTGGAAGGTTGGGTAACCAACCCCAGCGGGAAACTGGGTCAGCGAGCCGACAGGATGTGGAGGACATTGGAAGGCAACGGGAACTCACTACTAGAATTACTTCCCTAGACGTTCATGGGATGGACCTCTTTGTACAATATTCCGGAGGTAAAGCTTCCCCTCAATCGGATCTCCGGGAGGGGAATACAACGAGGACTCCAGAAGAATGGAAAAAGTGAAATGGGAAGACCGAGTAAGGAATGAAGAAGTATTAAGAAGAGTTGGAGAAGAAAGAAACATGCTGAAGTCGTCATAAAGAGAAAACGGAACTGGATTGGACATTGTTTGAGGGGGGGGGGGGCTGTTTATTGAAGGAAGGAATAGAAGGAATGGTGGAGGGAAAAAGTGGAAGAGGAAAAGGAAGATATGAAATGGTGGACAATATCAAAGGAGACAAATTTTCAGAAATGAAAAGACTAGCTATGGTTCAGATGGCTCTGAGCACTATGGGACTGAACTTCTAAGGTCATCAGTCCCCTAGAACTTAGAACTACTTAAACCTAACTAACCTAACGACATCACATACATCTCTGACGGAGGCAGGATTCGAACCTGCGACGTAGCGGTCTTGCGGTTCCAGACTGTAGCGCCTAGAACCGCTCGGCCACACCGGCCGGCGATTAGCTATGGACAGACAAAAGTGGAAGAGGCTTAACCCATGACAAGACCTCCCGTAAGGCAGGATACCATACTACTACTACTACTACTACTACTACTACTACAGTCTGAACATATTGTTAATTCACAAAAAAATCATAAAACTTAATTGATCAGTTTATGCAATTAGATTAATTTTCCCTGGCCAACAAATACCGTCGGTGAATTGCTTACATGGCCATCGAATGGAGGATGTAAACTGCTAAAGAGACTGAATTGTTTAGATTTGAATTTAAGTTGAAGCCACGCGTTAGGGGAGGCACCCATTTCCTCCCTCGTTCGGGGAACTGGCGCCGAACAGGTGTCCCAAATTGAGGGTCAAAGAGACCGTGCCGCCCGCCGAAGTGAGGCTGCACCAACGGTTTGTTTCTTCCCTGTCATGTTGGCACCGGGGACCTATTGGTTAACTGCGGGCGCACGTTACGGTTCGGCGTCGACGTTCACAAATAGCAGACAGAGCCACTCTCCAGCTAATTCGGTTGCTGCTGTTAGACGAGTATACGTCACAGATAGTATGAGCGCGGCAGTTACTTCTTTTGGTTCGCAAGCGTTGCCTTCCACCACCTAGGAAGCAGCTTTGTGTCAAGACCCACCGGTTTGGTCAGAATGCACGCGACAGGAAACACGCAGCAACTACGGCGGTTGCTTCCGCGCGATCACGCCTTTTTCCACCGCAACAATCCGACATTGATTCTGCGCTGATCTCAATGTGATAAGTTCTGCAGTTTGGCTCTTGCCTCTGTGCACCTAATGTGGCTATCAACTCTCAGTTTCTTGATTCATTTCAGTCGAATATTCCTCACCTAGAGCGACTGGACGCATTCTCGCTTAGATTTCGCGTTGTGCTTGGGTCTTCTTGTTTCTCTGTCCTATAGCAAAGCGACATCTCGCCTAGCCATCCAGAATGGTCGATGTTTTCTATAAGGCAATGTTAGAAGCTACGACGCTACCTGCAATATAAGCGACGCGTTCAATAAGTAAGGTAAACTTTCTTTTTCTGGAAGCAGGTTGGTTTTATTCAGGATTCCAATACATCATACTATTTGCCACCCTTTTGGCAACAAAACCCTATCTTTCAACATTATCTCCGTTTGATGCGACGGCCTTGAGGCACCTTACGGGGAGGGCCTGCATGGCACCACTCTACTGGTCGACGTCGGAGCCAACGTCTTTTTGCACAAATAACCTCGCCATCACCCACGTACTGCTTCCCGCGGAGTTCATCCATCATTGGCCTAACAATGGAAGTTGGAAGGAGTGAGATCCGGGCTATAGGGTGGATCGGAAGGAACAGTCCGATGAAGCTTTGTGAGCTGCTCTCGTGTGCGCAGACTTGTGTGAGGCCTTGCGTTGTCACGGAGGATAAGTTTATTTGCATTCTTGTTGCGACAAACACGTTGAAGTCTTTTCCTGAGGGTAGCACAGTACATTGTTGAACGTTGCACTCAGAGAGAGGACATTAAACAGAACAACCCCTTCAAAGTTCCATGACATTACCAGCCGAGGGCCCAGCTCTCAATTTTTTCTTCGAAGGATGATAATGATGTTTGGTTTGTGGTACAGTCAACTGCGCGGGTATCAGCACCTGTACAAATTCCCAACCTTTCCACAGTCCAATCTCGCCACCTTCATGAGTGATGCAAACACCCAGTCATCTCCCGGCCGGGAACCGAACCCGAGAACCCGTGCTCGGGAAGCGAGAACGCGACCGCAAGACCACGAGCCGCGGACTTCTTCGAACGAGAGGTGGTGTTGCGCCACTCCATGGATTGCCATTTTGCTTCCGGTTCGAAGTCATCAACACATCTTTCATAGCCTGAGACGATGTTCGACAAAAAATTGTCAGGATTAGCCTCTTAACAAGCAAGCAATTCGGCACACATGGTCTTCCGTTGTTCTCTATGGAGTTCTGTTAGGCGGGAAGGAACCCGGAGTACACACACCTTTGGGTGCTCCAACCGGTGGACGTGTGTGTCAGCACTACCAACAGAGACATCCATTTGAGCAGCAAGGTGTTTGTGTGTGGTCCGTCGATGACCTCGACCGAGAGTGTCCGAACGTTCCCACATCTGCAGGAGTCACAGCTGTGGGCAGCAGATCGGCACGCAGGAGATCGAACAGGTTTGAGCCACTTGCGCGAATGACAGACGCCCCGCCCATCAACTCGCAGTGATTTTGTTTACTGCCAGGTCTCCGTAGATATTCCGCAAGCGCCTATGAATATCTGCGATGCTCTGGTTTTCCGACAAAAGAAACGCAGCGGCAGGTTTCTGCTTGGAACGCGTTTCCGTTACAGACGCCATTTTGAACGCTACGTATAGCGCCGCAGCCGCCACCTATCGGAACTTTATGAAAATATAGAGGCTGAAGCGGGAAAATCCACAGCCGCGCGGAGTGTCCGCGCGGTTTGAGGCGCGGACCCTCCCGCCGGAGGTTCGAGTCCTCCCTCAGACATAGGTATGTGTTTTTCTTAGGATGACTTAGTTTAAGTGGTGTGTAAGTCTAGGGACCGATGACCTCAGCAGTCCACAAATTTGCCGAGGAAAAAAAATGTGTTGCATTACTTAATGTACGCCTCTCGTATATTCAAATTTATTTGCGTTTACTGGCTATCATTATTCTGTAGCTTTCTCACTATTCCTTTTTCTTTGAACTGAACTGTCAACTAGACGCTGAAACTTATGCCAAAAGCAGCAGCCTGACGTCCGCATTGTACAGTGACAAAAGATTAGCGGATGAGTGCTGCAACCTGTCTTGGGAACTGGTGACAGGCAGTGGTTTCCCAGTTTTATTGACACCATTCTTCATCTCAGACCAGTTGCTAAAATTGTATATGAATCGACCGACTAATTACTGCCGGCCGGGGTGGCCGAGCGGTTCTAGGCGCTTCAGTCAGGAACCGCGCGACCCTACGGTCTCAGGTTCGAATCCTGCCTCGGGCATGGATGTGTGTGATGTCCTTAGGTTAGTTAGGTTTAAGTAGTTCTAAGTTCTAGGGGACTGATGACCCTAGAAGTTAAGTCCCATAGTGCTCAGAGCCATTTGAACCATTTGACTAATTACTCATCGTACCTTGAAGATCATAAACAACTAGTTTCTCCAAGAATTGAAAGAAGCCAACTACGTGAAATTTTTTAAGTCAAATTATTTTAATGTACGACCAGTGAAATGCTATATAGCATATTCAGTGTAGAGGCTCTTCTGGAATTTAAGTTGAGGCGAACTCCCACATTTACCGATATTATATAACTCGCCTTTTCCATAAGTTTTTTTTGAAATGTGTTAATAATGAAACAGGTAGATATAGTTGTTAATAAGCGTGGTAATACATTTCTTAGATGGAGGTCTCACAGTCCATACTTGTGGAAATATGCTTTGCGAAAGTGATTCGTTATACATGGGTTAGAAAAAGTTTAGGAAGCATGTAAGATTGTTGCAGGGGCGGCAGTGCTTAGAAAAAAGAAAAAAAAATCTATACGTTGGGCAGTTTCAGCGTTATTTAGCACTGAAGTTACCCACTCAGTTAGCACACATTCAAGAACTTGCATGCGCTAAAATGCGGTCATGCACAGACATCTGTGGGTCCGTTAGTTACCACTTGTTGAAATGCTCATTACCAGTTAAAATGTGCGTTTTCGAAAGTGATACATTTATGCTAGGTGAGCAAAAGCTACGTTTGTTCGGTTTGAGGAAACCAAACAAAGAATGCCTTTGGTGACACCGCCTCAGTCAGGCGGCTTGAATCTGCGCGCACAGCGACCTCATTGGCTAACATTCAATGGTAAGTAACTCGGAAACGGCGCACCGTATCGAATTTTTTCTTAACAATTATTTCTCAGCATAACTCTCTTGAAACACACTTAAAAACTTTACAGATTGTTTCTGACCGCCCTGTATATATGACAACAGGTATATCGGGAAAACGTGTTTTTAATTGTTTAATTGCGATATTAGTAATCTAAATGCATTTTTACTTTTAAAATTAAATTAATTTCGGATTTACCAATAAACTGGAGTAGCATGATTAATGCTTGAGGCATTGATGCTCACAAACACTGCAATGCTTTTCATTTTGAGCTGATCTGACTGCGTTCCTCTGTTACGTTTAAATGGAAATTCTTGTAGAGATTTACTCTTAATCCTTGTGTTGCGGTATGACTTCTAACGGAGGCATGATGGTACGTGAGCGACGTGGCTTACGTTAGCTCAATGGTTCCTGAAGTCGCCACGCTGCGAACCCAAGTCGGTGACGACAAAACGGGTTTCTGACACGGCTCAGCGCCCTTCAGTTGTGCGGCGGTCGTTGTCAGAGTGTTCAATGGGCGTAAGAGACTGTGGCCGCGTCCACCGCGCAGCCGAGAAATATGAGGCTCTGTTGGCAGGAACGGGAAGGAAGGCTGCCGCATTGTTTTCTAGGTGATTTGGCACACCACAGTCTCGCGAACAGAACTAACCTAGTATCAGAATTTAGAGAGGATGTTCTCATCTGATTATATTTTAAATCGATTAAAGCTATATTTAGAATTATTGTGACTGGAGCTAATCGCGATATTAATAAACAAAATGCACATATTGCTACTCTTATGGGAACATTATCAGATCAGCGCAAAGAATCAAACACTTTTCAGTGACTAGAAAGTCAGTTTCGCCTTCAAGAGGTACACTATATAATCAAAAGTATCTGGGGAGAGGGAGAAGGGAGTGAGAGGAGAGGGAAGCAGTTCCTCTCCACCACGAGGCAGTGACAACGATGCGGGGCTTATGGATAGACACAGAAAGTTATTCCAGCGTGTGGAAACTATTGCAGTTAATAGTGGCTCCTTGTGTATTACGAAATCTGCAGTATAGTTACCTACATGAAATTCACATACGAATGTTGAAAATCAAGTTAAGACACTGTCAGCATGTTGTAGGAATAATAGGTGGACCATCATCTTGATTTATAAAAAAAAATTTTACATTCATTATCTGAGTAATGTTTTTTAGCAGAATAACAGGTTTCGTCTATGAACACTATGTTTTACATACTCATTAATGACGGTAGAAACCTTAAATAAAATATTTTATGACCCACAGAATACTGAACGTTCTAATTAGTGAGTTAATTAATAAACGCTATATGTCAAACGTAACATAAAAAATTTATCCACAAAATTAAAATTCAAAGTTCATAATCTGACAGTAATTTTAACATCGTTCGTAATTGAAGTTATCAATGGTCTACAAATGGTTCAAATGGCTCTGAGCACTATGGGACTCAACTGCTGTGGTCATAAGTCCCCTAGAACTTAGAACTACTTAAACCTAACTAACCTAAGGACATCACACACATCCATGCCCGAGGCAGGATTCGAACCTGCGACCGTAGCGGTCGTGCAGTTCCAGACTGTAGCGCCTTTACGGCTCGGCCACTCCGGCCGGCAATGGTCTACAGCTTTAATGTTAATCAGATCCGAAGATAATCAGTTTCAGAGAGCCTTAGGTGCCTTACGGAAGACAGATGTACTTTCAAATGATAGGCGTTAACATACCGAAGTATGTTTCATACCGATCACTAAATATGTAAGGTGAGACAACCTTTTCAACTAAGAATACTTCTTAATTAACAAAGTTTGTGAGTTAACTAATTAGATAACTGCAACTACATTAACAAGTAGTATGTAATGACCAATGAAATTCAATAGAGCTAAGCTTATTTATGAACCTGAAACAACTGCACTTAACAAAGTTCAGGAAAAAATTTGTAAAATCTTCAAAAAACATAGCAGATGAGATGCTTCATCTCAGAGGGAATATTTTCTTCGAAATGCTGAAAGTAATAGGAATAAACACGGGCAGTGCAAGGGTATTTATGGCTTGTCCACAAACCAGACTGCAGTCGATGGGCATGAAAAGGAAGTTGAGATAGGAATGAGACAGGGTTGTAGCCTATCCCCGATGTTATTCAGTTGGTACATTGAACGAACTCTGAAGGAAACCAAGAAGAAATTTGGAAAGCGAAATAAAGGTCTGGGAGAAGAAATAAAAACTTTGACGTTTGCTGATGAGACTGTAATTGTCAGAAGTGGTAAAGGACTATGAAGGGCAGTTAAACGCAATGGACAGTGTCTTAAAAACAGTTTGTAAAATGAATATCAATGAAAGTGAAACAAAGGCAATGGAATGTAGTAGATTTAAATTAGGCTATTTTGAGGAAATTAGACTACGAAGTGTGACACTAAAAGTACTGGCTGAGTTTTGTTATTTGGATAGCGAAGAATGTTAACAATGGCCGACTTATAGAGAATATAAAATACAGACAGGACATAGTAAGAAAAGCAGTTTTGAAAAAGTGAAATTTGTTAACAACGAATTCAGCTGTTAGGAATTCTTTTCTGAAGGTATTTATATTGAGTGTAGTCTTGTACGGAAGTCAAACATTGAAGATAAAAAGTTGTAATAGGAAGAGAATGGAAGCTTTCGAAAGAAGAATGCTGAGCATCTCAGTAGATCGAATAACTAACGAGGAGTTGCTGAACAGAATTGTAGAGAAAAGAAACTTGTTACACATCTTGGCTAAAAAAAGGGACTGGTTCTGAGGCATCAAGGAATCTTCAGTTTTTAACGAATGCGTAGATTTGGGGGGGGGGGGGGTTGCGGCAGGCGAAAAAAGTGTAGAGGGAGACCAAGGTTTGAAGACAATCATCAGCTTGAAATGGATGTAGGTTACAGAAATTATACAGTGATGAAGAGGCTTGCACAGGACACATTAGCGTAGAGTGCTGCATCAGAACACTCTTTCGACTGAAAACGACCACTACCAAAACAGCAATAAATACTACAACTACACAATCACAACGTATGTGTTGCCCGGAAAGCAAGGTTATCATAGTTTAACATTTTGGTGCAGCTTCTAAATTTGTAAAGCACAGTCAATTATTGAAATTCATTCACAGAGCACGCGCCTGAGATACAGAGGAGGCGGTGGTGGTGGTGTGGCAGCCCGCATGCTTAAAGCTACAGCAGCAGGAAGCAGCCTCGTATCGTATTCAGAGTGCAGTGTTCCGCGAGAGTGGGCGCGTTTCCCTCCATAAACAGGCTCACTTCCCTACTTTTCTGGCACAGGATACCCTCTGGTTATTGACGAGCTGAATGTATATGTCAGCTAACTTGAGTGTACGTGCAGATGCTGCTGGATTCAGGGCATGTCGCATTCTGTAATCGATGAAGATATACACTGATGAGGCAAAACATTATGACCACCTGCTTAATAGCTTATTTGTCCAACTTTGAAACGAAATATATCTCAGATTCTGAGTATCAGGAATCCGAGGTTTGTTGGTAGGTTTGTGGAAGTATGTGGTATTAGATGTCTACACACAGCTCATGTAATTCGCGTAAATAACGGGCCGCTGATTTGCGTTCGCGGTGATGGCGCCCGATAGTGACCCAGATGGGTCGCATCGGATTTACATCAGGCGAATTTGGTAGCCGCAACATCAACTTGAGTTCACTATAATGCTCTTCACACCACCGTAGCGCGCCGGCCGCTGTTGTCGAGCGGTTCTAGGCGCTTCAATCCGGAACCACGCCGCTGCTACGGTCGCAGGTTCGAATCCTGCCTCGGACATGGGTGTGTGTGATGTACTTAGGTTGGTTAGGTTTAAGTAGTTCTAAGTCTAGGGTACTGATGACCTCAGACGTTAAGTCCCATAGTGCTTGGAGCCATTTTTTTGAAGCACCGTAGCACGGTTCTGGCTCCGAGACACGGACAATTATACTGCTGAAAGATGACATCGCCGTCGACGAAGATATCAAGCATGAAGGGATGCAGGGGGTTCGCAGCTGTCAGCATGTCTTCGAATACTACCATAGATCCCATGCAAGCGCAAGAGAATGTTTCCCATAGCATGATACTGATCCCACAAGCCTCTGTACCAGGCGCACTGCACGTTTCGAGCCACGTCCACCTCAGTGCGGCGTTTGTCGAGGCAACTATCGACCTAGTGTAGCAAGAACGTGATTCACTCGAAGAGCCGACATGTCTCCATCGATCGACGATCGAATCCCGATGGTCCCGTGCCCACTGCAATCGTAACTGGCGATGTCGTCGTGTCAACATGTGAACTCGTAGGGAGGTCTGCTGAAGAGCTCCATGTTCAACAACATGCGATGAACAGTGTGCTCCGAAACACTTCTGCGTGCATCAGCATCGTTCGTATTCTTTCGGTAGAGATGCCAGAGACTACCACCTATCCTACTTTACCAAGCAGATAAGCCTTCAAACCCCACGTCCTGTGAAAAGTCGTGGATGTCCAACCATTTAGCGATTAGTGGTAGTTTCACTGGCGTCTTACTTCTTTCCGTAGATGCTCACGACAGTAGCACGTGAACATTCGACCAGCTTCGCCGTTTTCGAGATATTCGTTTACAGGCTCTGCATGATAATAATCTGCCCTTTGTCAAAGTCGATTATCTCAATGGATTTCCTCATTTGCGGCCCATATCTTCGCTAGGGTGATCCCCCGTCCTTGTCTGCTCTGCTTTCATACTTTTGTTACTGCGTTACCCGCGCGCCCGCAACGCCACCACGGGACGTCCAACGTCGCGGTGCGCAGTGATCATTAACGTTTTGGCTTATCAGTGTATTTAGATTAGAATACATAACTGAGAAAGTTTTTTCCCAATTAATCTTTAAATATTTTACAGTTAATAGAGTCCGATCTACATTACGGTTAAAAAGTTGCCGAAAGTTCCAGATAAATTCACAAATAAATTGCCGGCTCACAACTAAATTTCTGTTCTAATTTGTTCATAAGACATAGCTGGAGTTCAAAACTGTCTTCAAGTCTATTTTTTTCTATTAATATTTGCAGAGTATTTGTACGAGCTCCTTAAAGTAACTGCCAAACGCTACATGTGTGCAGCGCATTGCAGAATGTTGCGTCGACAATGACTTAAATATGCTTTCTACGACATGTCTAAGATCTCCCTAAAACTGAAAAAATAGGTAGAATATATGTTATAGGGCATATATGTACCATCCTCTTTTTGCTGGTGCCGTTCTGCTGTTTGCGTGTAGAGCAGATGAGCTACAGCAACGAACAGAATAACGTAATGGAGCAAATTTGAGAATGGCCATAAAAGTCAATTAAAAAATAAAATAATGCACAATCAGAGCAACGAAAGGAAGTTGTACTAATGTACAGAGCAGTCATAGAACCATTTTATGGGATTTTGTCTTTCGGAAAGTTCATAAAAATTGCACAGTGGGCAATAAAACGAATAAACTGAGCAATAGAAATTGTATACCAAAAGCATTCCTGCCAGAGTTTTCGAAGTTAAGCTTCCGATGTACCTGAAAATGAATGTGCGGTACCATTGTTGACATGATAGTGAGAGGGTTTTAATGTAGAATCAATTCACAAATTGGGGTCTCGCCAGCGATTACTGGAGAGATTCATTATCACCTAAGTGTAATGTGGAAGTAACAAGTCACGAGAGGCGGACCCTCCATTACAAACGGGGTCGGTCAGGAGTGCTCAGTATTTCGAAATTGTACAGAAACCAGATGGCAGTTTGGCACGAGGCACAAAAGGCAAGCAGTGGTTGAGACTGGAGTGAGACAGGGTTGTAGCCTACCCACGATGTTATTCAATCTGTACCTTGAGCAAGCAGTAAAGGAAACCACAGAAAAACTTGGTAAGGAAAATAAGTTAAGGGAAAAGAAATAAAAACTTTGAGGATTGCCGATAACATTGTAATTCTGTTAGAGACAACAAAAGACTTAAGAGAATCAGGCGGTGCTGAGGGTATTCGCTTAGAAAACGATACACTGAAGTAGAAGAGCTTTGGTATTTCAACAGTAAAATAATTGATGATGACTGAAGTAGAGAGGATACAAAATGTAGAATGGTAATGGTAAGAAAACGTTTCTGAGCAATTTTGTTAACATTGTGTTGAGTGTTGGGGAGTCTTTTCTGAAAGTATTTGTGCGGAATGTAGAGTTGTATGGAAGCGAAACATGAACGATAAACTATTTTAACAAGAAGAAAATAGAAGGTTCTGGAACATGGTGCTACAGAAGAATGCTATGGATTAGGTGTGTAGCTCCTGTAACTAATGAAGACGTACTGAATAGAATTGTACAGAAAATAAATTTTTGTTACAACTTGACTAAAAGGAGGGATCGGTTGATAGGACACATTCTGATACATAAGAGATCACTAATTTACTATCGGAGGGAAGTATGGGGGAGGGGTAAAAAAAATTCAAATGGCTCTAAGCACTATGGGACTTGACATCTGAGGTCATCAGTCCCCTAGAACTTAGAACTACTTAAACCTAACTAACCTAAGGACATCACACACAGCCACGCCCGAGGCAGGATTCGAACCTGCGACCGTAGCAGCAAGGCGGTTCCGGCCACAACGGCCGGCGGGAGGGGCCAAGAGATAAATACAGTAAGCACGTTCAAAACGATGTACGTTGCAGAAGTTATCTGGCGATGAAGAGGCTTGCACAGGATAGAGTAGCACGTAGGGCTGCATGAAAGCAGTCTTTAGATTGAAGAACATAAGAACAACATATTGGTTATACACTATTGATGTGTTACTGTAATTCGTTTCAGGAGTGCTTTGAAACTTCCTCTATTTAGTTGTTCCATTCGCTGGGAAAGATTACTTGTGATAGCGGAAGATCGTTTTAACTAAACCCCAAAACGAAAATGGTTACCATCTTCGTTATGGGGTATGTTCAATTGATATGTATTGTATTCGTGTATTTAATACTGCCGACGAAGGTTCGTCCCACCTACAACTTACGGGATGACTATGAGGGTAAAATGAGACACATTCGTCCTCTTACAAAGATCTTGTTTGGAGTGTCGCCTATACGAATGTGAAACATGGACAACAGGAAAGTAGAGAAGAAGGGTAGATGTCTTTGAGATTTGGTGCTACAGAAGAATGAAGAAGATCAATTGCAGACAGTTACCCATGAAGAGATGCTGAGAGGATTGCAGGAAAAGAAATTCTGTTGAGGCACAGCCAGACTACAAGACAAACATTTTAAGACATAATAACATCATTTTAATGACAGCAGAAGGTGCTATTGAGGGAAGGAATCGCCGAGAACGACCATCTATCAGACATGCTGTGGATTATGAATGATGTGAGATGCGCTACACATGCGGAAACGATGGGCGAGGCTGACAGAAGACGGTAATGGCGTACTGCTGTAAACCAACCTCAGGGTTGACCACTAAAGAAGAAGATGAGATCGACAGTAGTTCTTCCTGTGTCGCATTCGCAAGCGGAGAAGGATACATGGCGGTGGTGGGAATAACAATGGTACAAAACCTGTCCTCCACCATACATTGTGACGTCGGTTGCGGAGAATGTAGATCCGACACGGTGTGCCGGCCCCAGTGCTACAGGAAGAGCGCGGCGCGCAGTACGGTGGCACCGGCGGACGCGTGCCGCTCCGCTGCGGTCTCAGGTGGCCTACCAGTCGTCGTACACAGTTGGCGGTGCGGTTTCCTGCGGGACGGTCTTGCGACACGCCGCCTGTCTGACAGGCAGGACGGCGCAACAAAACCTCCACGGCAGCGGCTAGCGGGCAAGGAAAACACGTCTCTGTTCAAATAATTTACGGGTTTGCTGCCGGGTGACGTCGTCGACCACCGCCGGATATTTCGGCAGGAGCACACCCTGCCATTCTAAAGGCGCAACTGCAAGGAGGGAGCACTGTGCAAGGGAATTTGATACCTCGGTTCACAGAGGAGATACAAGGAAGGTACCACACACAGAACAAGTAACCGCAAAGTCAACACACAACCAAAGATAACCAACATCAGAATATCGATAGTGAATATTAGTCAACAGGTTGAGGTAGCCCTAATTCTGTCGCTCTGTTTTTTGATGAGAGACAGAGTCGGATTCCAAGCAGCATTTAGACAAAATCCACCATCTCTGTTTATAAGGTTGCTTGATAGTTTGATTTCAACAGCTTCCTTAATGACACTATCTCAATAGCTGGACGTGCAAGCCAAAATCTCCGTGTTGTTGTATTCCATAGGATGACCGGTGTCAAGGCAATGTTCTGCAATAGCGGATTTGCTAGGCAGATGTAAGCGTGTGTGACGCTTATGTTCAATACACCGGTCTTCCACAGTCCTGATTGTCTGACCAATATACGACGTGCCTCAACTGCAAGGAATACGATAGACACCAACCTTACGCAAATCAAGATCATCTTTTACGGAGGCCAACAGGGCCTTAAGATTAGAAGGTGGTCGAAAAACACATTTCACATCATGTTTCCGCAAAAGACGGCCAATCCTGTTGGAAATGCTTCCTGCGTAAGGCAAAAAGGCAGTAGACTTACGTGCCACTCTGTTGCTATCGTCACTCACCCGTTGCACAGAAGGCTGATAGCGCAACGCACGTTTGATCTGCCTCTCATTATAGCCATTCTGACGAAAGGTGACTTCGAGAAGTGATAGCTCAGCTGCCAAACTTTCAGGGTCTGAGATAACGTGGAACCTGTGAACCAAGGTACGAGTACTCCTTCACGCTGAGCTGGTGACAACTATCAGCTCGCAGATGCAAGTCAGTGTGAGTAGGCTTCCTATAAACAGAATGTCCCAACGTACCATCAGTCTTCCTTCTGACCAACACATCAAGGAATGGAAGGCATCCATTCTTTTCCACCTCCATAGCGAACTGAATATTCGGGTGGATTGAATTCAGATGTTTCAAAAACCGGTCTAAATTCTCACTACCATGAGGCCATACAACAAAAGTATCGTATACATATCTGAAAAAACACCCAGGTTTGAAGGTCGTTGACTCCAATGCACGTTCCTCAAAGTCCTCCATAAACAAATTGGCCACAATAGGTGACAACGGGCTTCCCATTGCAACTCTATCAGTCTGTTCGTAGTACTGACCATTGAATAAAAAGTAAGTGGAAGTCACTTGCACATTGCTTCCTCCTTGCAGTTGCGCCTTGAGAATGGCAGGGTGTGCTCCTGCCGAAATATCCGGCGGTGGTCGACGAGGTCACCCGGCAGCAAACCCGTAAATTATTTGAACATTCAACTCGCAAGGAAAAGTTAAGGTTTCAAAATACGTCTATGGCTTGTCGTGCATGACGGAGTTGTGCCCACCGACTGGAAGATAGGATACCTCCTGGACCTGGAGACACGGCGCTACTCTCGTGTAATACTGCCCCTAGCCTCGATGATGGCCTCAGTTCGGCGAGGTGTGTCATGTCAGACTGAAACCACTCAATGATGATTACAGCCCGTGCAGCTATCAAATCTGAGGTGGAGGGGGTGGGGTGGGGATGTTGATTGCTATATTTCACTCGCTGCTCCAAATAGTCTCAAAAATCTAAGAGATTAAGACTGGGTGATATAGCGGGTCAGTAGAAGAGCGGTAGGGTGTCTCGATGTTCGTCAGACCGAGAATATAACAGTGGATCCCTGTGAACAACGCTGATATCTTGGAAGACAAGAGCGTCTACACCTGCTAAACTGTACAGCAAATGGGCATCTACCAACTCCGCATCTGAGTACCCTTCCATTGCACCGTACCAGAAACAAAGTCTATAATGAACGCTAAACAGCTGTTGCTATGTGCTTGTACAATATGTAATGGACATTACATAGTTGATGCTACGTGCTTTATGCTGTAGAGCAGTGAAATGAGTCGCATGTCAGCATTACCTTCGTTCATTTGGAACAACCAACTGTGGTGGTGAACCTTAAAATTTAAACACTACTGGCCATTAAAATCGCTAAGAAATGCAGATGATAAACGGGTATTCATTGAACAACTATGTAATACTAGAACTGACATGTGATTACATTTTCACGCAATTTGGGTGCATAGATCTTGAGAAATCAGTACCCAGAACAACCACCTCTGGCAGTAATAACGGCCTTGATACGCCTGGGAATTGAGTCAAGCAGAGCTTGGATGGCGTGTACAGGTCCAGCTGCCCATGCAACTTTAACACGATACCACAGTTCATCAAGAGTAGTGACTGGCGTATTGTGACGAGCCAGTTGCTCGGCCACCATTGACCAGACGTTTGCATTTGGTGAGAGATCTGGAGAATGTGCTTGCAAGGGCAGCAGTCGAACATTTTCTGTATCCAGAAAGGCCCGTGCAGGACCTGCAACATGCGATCGTGCATTACCCTGCTGAAATGTAGCGTTTCGCAGGGATCGAATGAAGGGTAGAGCCACGCGTCGTAACACATTTGAAATGTAACGTCCACTGTTCAAAGTGCCGTCAATCCGAACAAGAGGTGACCGAGACGTGTAACCAATGGCACCCCATACCATCACGCCATGTGAGGCGCCAGTATGCCGATGACGAATACACGCTTCCATTGTGTGTTACCGCGATAGTGCCAAACACTGCTGCGACCATCATGATGGTGTAAACTGAACCTGCATTCATCCGAAAAAGTGACGTTTTGCCATTCGTGCACCCAGGTGCGTCGTCGAGTACACCATCGCAGGTGCTCCTGTCTATGATGCAGCGTCAAGGGTAACCGCAGCCATGGTATCCGAACTGATAGTCCATGCTGCTGCTAACGTCGTCGAACTGTTCTGGCAAATGGTTGTTATCTTGCAAACGTCCCCATCTGTTGACTCAGGGATCGAGACGTGGCTGCACGATCCGTTACAGCCATGCGGATAAGATGCCTGTCATCCCGACTGCTAGTGATACGAGGCCGTTGGGGTCCAGCACGGCGTTCCGCATTACCCTCCTGAACCCACTGATTCCATATTCTGCTAACAGTCATTGGATCTCGACCAACGCAAGCAGCAATGTCGCGATACGATAAACCGCAATCGCGATAGGCTACAATCCGACCTTTATCAAAGTCGGAAACGTGATGGTACGCATTTCTCCTCCTTATACGAGGCATCACAACAACGTTTCACCAGGCAACGCCGGTCAACTGCTGTTTGTGTATGAGAAATCGGTTGGAAACTTTCCTGATGTCAGCACGTTGTAGGTGTCGCCACCTGCGCCAACGTTGTGTGAATGCTCTGAAAAGCTAATCATTTGCATATGACAGCATCTTCTTCCTGTCGGTTACATTTCTCGTCTGTAGCACGTCATCTTCGTGGCGTAGCTATTTCAATGGCCAGTAGTGTACTTACACTACATTCTGACCAAACGTAATCAGGGGGTGTTTTGAGCATTTCATGTCAGAATACGTATGTAATGCTGGTGCGATCTGTTTGTGTGTGTTTCCTATGATTGTGATTATGAAGAGGTCTAAAAAATAAGCTCTAACATGGAAATAAAGCTATTCACACTTGTGGACATGTAACAGATTTTTTCCTCTAAGAGCCAAGAATGTTACCCGGAAGTTTGTCCAAACATTTCTGTTACACTAAGCGGCTATTCCGGAACACAGTTCCAGCTGCATGTGACCTGTCTATAGGCTTCCAGGGACGACAATATTTCACACAGTTATTGACCGAATTTAAAAATTTACAATTCTGTCAATCTACTAATTATGTTAAAAAAGGTTCAAATGGCTCTAAGCAATATGGGACTTAACATCTGAGGTCATTACTCCCATAGACTTAGAACTACTTAAACATAACTAACCTAAAGATATCACACACATCCATGCCCAAGGCAGGATTCGAACCTGCGACCGTAGCAGCCACGTGGTTCCGGACTGAAGAGCCTAGAACCGCTCGACCACAGCGGCCGGCAAGTATGTTAAAAGTTTAACACAATAAGACAAGTACTGCAATTAGAAACTGCGTGTTTGGCTTGAGGCGCGTAGCCGACGGCGCGGAAACACCTGGACATTATTCATACAGTATCTGAGAACGAGAGCCCTTGCGACTTAGCAAGCTTTGGAGCGCGTAACCCATTTGTGAAGTAATCAGACGTTTGAAGCTGTTTTGTAGATGGGAATTCCATTCTTTAAAAAATCAAGAGTTCATTGGTAACAAATTAACAGATTAAAAGAATTCCCTCAGAGCTCGCTTGTGAGATGAACATGGCGTCTATTGTGGACAGTTTAAGTTGGGAACAGAAAACAGTACCTGCCTGGTAGTCTACTGTATTACTGAGGAGACTAGGACTTCAAACAGAGCTCAGCAGAGTCAGCAAGCCTCACGTTTCTTAGTGTCCTGGCGCAGTCAACACGAAACGTCCGCGTAGTCATTGGTCATCACAGGCGACCAATGTAGTAGTCCCCAATTGTGGCTGTAAGGCGTCCCACTCAAAAAGGTAGTGAGAGCCACAGAAAGTCTAAACATCAAATCAAAAACACTTTCAGTTGCCTATATTTCAAATTTTATCTTAGTTACGGGGCTAGTTTCGGCGTTTCACTATGCCATCCTCAGGTCCTCCTGACCGACGTGTAGGAAAAATCCGACCTTATGTGCAATTGAAATGTGGGCCAGCAGTCAGTGACTGGTATGCGTAGACTACTTTTTTTAACAACGCGATCCCTTCATTCATCAATTGCAAACGAAGAAATCGCATTGTTAAAAAAATTAGTCTTCGGATACCAGTTACTGAATGCTGTTCCCTATTTCGATTGCACATCAGGTCAGATTGTTCCTACACGACGGTCAGGGGATTTGAAGATGACGTATTGGAACGACGAAACTTGTCGCATAAGTAACATTAAATTTGAAATGAAGACGCCTGAAGGTGTGCCTGATTTGATATTCTATGTTGAACAGCCGAAGTCCCTCAACCACCCGTATAAAGATAGGCGACTGATGACCTCAGATGTTAAGTCCCATAGCTTACAGAGCTTTGAAAATCGAATATGATGTTTGCCATCCACGAGACGTGAATCATGTACGTGATCCACGCGATCGAAAGGTAAGCGCGGCCGCCGTCTCGATGACACGGCTAGATGGTACCGTCTACAAGCTAGGTAACACGCCATCATGCTCCACTGATGTTTCTCATTGTTAGTCTACATCTCCCTCCCACGTCTCAATCACATGGCGTCCTCTAACCGTTAACTTTTAACTGATGCTTCATCTAGTATGAATCCCGATATCAAATGCTAGTGCACTATTTCCTTCCGATTTCAGTGTTGAATATTCGTTTTCCTGTTTCTAAATATTCAATGCACAATAAATTTCATTGAATGAGTCAAATTTTGGCCACACGCGTTTTTGTGTTGCGATACGGTCCGTTCTCTTGAGCTACATCCCTTTCATAAGCATTGAGTAATGACCGCTTGGTTTACATCTCTATGAGTTGTGTGTCTGTTCCTTCGGATATGTAGGTATATATTAGCCATCAAGGTTAATATGATTATACAGTGCAGAGCACTCTTCGCCTCATATCGTGCAGGACTTCACATGTTATAACGAGCAAAAAAGAGGGAAAAGGGCTAAGAGACGCTACTTTGGTAGAGGGCGGCAAATGGTAATTTCGACTGAGGGGGAAGGAGTGCTTGGGTAGTCCGTGCAGTTGTGATTAACAACTGTGCCAGGGTGGCGTATATGGTTAACCCACCTGCACAGTAAGCAGAAGACCTGGGTTCGAATCCTGGCCTCGGCAAAAAATTTTCATTTGTCACCAATGAATTGTTTCATTACCCGAATGCGACAGAGATCGAAATTTCTCGTTTCAGATCATTTGTTTGTTTTACGCCTGCATGTAGAATCGAGTTAGGTGGTTCCAAGATCACACGGCACAACATCACTAACACGGATTCCCCTTGCTAGCGGAAGTGGTGGGAAGGCGAGGTGTACCACCAGAAGAAGCGTGAGTAACTGCCGGCAACGCCGCAGAACAAACACAGCCACGGCAAGCAACATGGGACGTGGACTTTGCCTGTGCTGTGCTGTGCTGTCCTACCTTGTGAGGAGGTTGCCCGAGCGCCCTTCCATGTTGGGCACGCGACGCCCGTCCCTATGCGGGGGCGTGCTTCGTTGCGTGGGCGACCGAGTCCTGCCCTAGACCTCATCGTTGCTGTCGTTGGCCAGAGTTTCCAGGTGACCGCTCACAGTTCTATTACATCAGTGTCCTCTAAAGACTGCATCGGGAGCTGTTTTGTTACTTGCCTTAAATGTCTGGTTTGCAAAACGTAATATCAGAATGCTTATGTCGACGTACTCACCGTATTCTAGGATAAGGCAGAGAAATAAAAAAAATTAGACGTTGTTTGTTGTGGTCCCAATGTCACAAGTGAAGGAAACAATAAGATATTTTTGTTTACGAAGAGAAGTAGCGAGAAGAGACAGTAGGGTGCGCACAATGTATCGTGGCAGTTGGTCACGAGAGCTACGGCCACGCGACGGAAGAGGGTCAAGCCGCAACTCCTTCTCGCACCCGACAACCGTGTTCTGTGCTTCTGCGAAAGCAGAACTCATATACGGCCAAAGGAATTGCCAATTCCTTCTGATGTTGTGAGAGTCGTGTTCGAGCCCCGACGTGAACCAGGATTAACGCCCGCTCGGCCTGCCCGCTATCTGCCGATCGCTCGGGTCATAGTAAGCCAAAAGGTCTGCCGTGTGCACAGCAACTCAGCAGTTTAGTCGTGTGCTCGAACCTTCGCGAAAAGTATGCGTCGTATAACGTGTATTTCAGCGCAACGTAAGAAGCTGTGAAATAATTAACGTTTGGGCACAATCAGCAATTTTAAGATGTCTGGGAGGTAAATATGATCGGTTCATCAGTGAACAAAAATGATTTATTGTTTGCCAGTGGATAACGTATCAGTACCAATTTGTAAATTAATACCAAGCTTAAATTACTTATGTTTTGAGCACACAATTTGTAATTTGCAACTGTGTGATATTTTTCGAAACAATGCGGTACACGTAACGCAACTCGACAGTTTTTACATTCTCACATCGTTTTATTCCGTTTCGGAAAGTTACGACTGTATTCTCACTGGTATATCTCCGGCCGATAATGGCCCTCGTCACGTTTTCCAGTAACTAAAAAAATGGTTCATATGGCTCCAAGCACTACGGGACTTAACATCTGAGGTCATCAGTCGCCTAGAACTTAGAACTATTAAACCTAACCAACCTAAGGACATAACACACATCCGAGGCAGGATTCGAAACTGCGTGGTTCCAGACTGTAGCGGTCGCGTGGTTCCAGACTGAAGCGACTAGAACCGCCATAGCGGCCGGCAATAGTAATGTTGTGCGAGTTGTTAGCTGTTAGCCGTTGTGGCTGACGGCAGCTACACACTGGTCATCCAACGAGGAAATATCACCAACCTGACCTCATATTTTAAGAAGAAAAAAACCACACTTGCAAGTTATTAGTCCCCAGCAATCGATCCCACCCAAAAATTTGGGCCATAAATCTGATAGTACGCAGTCCAGACCGTCTGACAGTATAGTTTTTAAGCTTTCGGGCGCGTCGCATGTTTCTCACTCGCTCCGCCCCACTGCAGCTGCCTACGGCCGGATGCGAAGTGTTAAGCAGTGGAGATTTGAGAATTATTGTTTTGACATTGTTAACATTCTTTGTTGATTATGTTAAAATATGAGGTTTCTAACGTGTACATCTACAACTACATCTACATTCATACTCCGCAAGCCACCCAACGGTGTGTGGCGGAGGGCACTTCACGTGCCACTGTCATTATCTCCCTTATCTGTTCCAGTCGCGTATGGTTCGCGGGAAGAACGACTGTCTGAAAGCCTCCGTGCGCCCTCGAATCTCTCAAATTTTACATTCGTGATCTCCTCGGGAGGTATAAGTAGGGGGAAGCAATATATTCGATACCTCAACCAGAAACGCACCCTCTCGAAACCTGGACAACAAGCTACACCGCGATGCAGAGCGCCTCTCTTGCAGAGTCTGCCACTTGAGTTTGCTTAACATCTCCGTAACGCTATCACAGTTACCAAATAACCCTGTGACGAAACGCGCCGCTCTTCTTTCGATCTTCTCTATCACCTCCGTCAACTCGATCTGGTACGGCTCCCACACTGATGTGCAATACTCAAGTATAGGTCGAACGAGTGTTTTGTAAGCCACCTCCTTTGTTGATGAACTACATTTTCTAAGGACTCTCCCAATGAATCTCAACCTGGTACCCGCCTTACCAACAATTAATTTTATATGATCATTCCACTTCAAATCGTTCCGCACGCATGCTCCCAGATATTTTACAGAAGTAACTGCTACCAGTGTTTGTTCCGCTATCATATAATCATACAATAAAGGATCCTTCTTTCTATGTATTCGCAATACATTACATTTGTCTATGTTAAGGGTCAGTTGCCACTCCCTGCACCAAGTGCCTATCCGCTGCAGATCTTCCTGCATTTCGCTACAATTTTCTAATGCTGCAACTTCTCTGTATACTACAGCATCATCCGCGGAAAAGCCGCAGGGAACTTCCGACACTATGTACTAGGTCATTTATATATATTGTGAAAAGCAATGGTCCCATAACA
Source organism: Schistocerca piceifrons (assembly GCF_021461385.2). NCBI lineage: Eukaryota > Metazoa > Arthropoda > Insecta > Orthoptera > Acrididae > Schistocerca > Schistocerca piceifrons. The sequence continues at coordinate 1,017,673,417 of NC_060138.1, read as the reverse complement.
CTCCCCTGTGGCACGTCAGAGGTTGTCTTAACGTCTGACTACAACCCTGTCTCACTAACTTTCCAACCACCGCTTCCCTCTCATGTCCCTCGACTGTTATAACTGCCATCTGGTTTCTGTACAAATTGTAAATAGCCTTTCGCTACCTGTATTTTACTCCTGCCACCTTCAGAATTTGAAAGAGAGTATTCCAGTCAACATTATCAAAAGCTTTCTCTAAGTCTACAAATGCTAGAAACGTAGGTTTGCCCTTCCTTAACCTAGCTTGTAAGTTAAGTCGTAGGGTCAGTATTGCCTCACGTGTTCCAACATTTCTACGGAATCCAAACTGATCTTCCCCGAGGTCGGCTTCTACCAGTTTTTCCATTCGTCTGTAAAGAATTCGCGTTAGTATTTTGCAGCCGTGACTTATTAATCTGATAGTTCTGTAATTTTCACATCTGTCAACGCCTGCTTTCTTCGGGATTGGAATTATTATATTCTTCTTGAAGTCTGAGGATATTTCGCCTGTCTCATACATTTTGCTCACCAGATGGTAGAGTTTTGTCAGGACTGGCTCTCCCAAGGCGATCAGTAATTCTAATGGAATGTTGTCTACTCCCGGGGCCTTGTTTCGACTCAGGTCTTTCAGTGCTCTGTCAAACTCTTCACGCAGTATCATATTTCCCATTTCATCTTCGTCTACATCCTCTTCCATTTCCATAATATTGTCCTCAAGTACGTCGCCTTTGTATAGAGTCTCTATATACTCTTTCCACCTTTCTGCTTTCCCTTCTTTGCTTAGAACTGTGTTTCCATCTGAGCTCTTGAGATATAGGTCTATAGTTTTGCGCATCTGCTCGATGATCCTTCTTGAAGACTGAGACCACCAGTGCTCTTTTCCAATCATTTGGAACCTTCCGTTCCTCTAGAGACTTGCGGTACACGGCTGTTAGAAGGGGGGCAAGTTCTTTCGCGTTCTCTGTGTAGAACCGAATTGGTATCCCGTCAGGTCCAGTGGACTTTCCTCTGTTGAGTGATTCCAGTTGCTTTTCTATTCCTTGGACACTTATTTCGATGTCAGACATTTTTTCGTTTGTGCGAGGATTTAGAGAAGGAACTGCAGTGCGGTCTTCCTCTGTGAAACAGATTTGGAAAAAGGTGTTTAGTATTTCAGCTTTACGCGTGTCATCCTCTGTTTCAATGCCATCATCATCCCGGAGTGTCTGGATGTGCTGTTTCGAGCCACTTACTGATTTAACGTAAGACCAGAACTTCCTAGGATTTTCTGTCAAGTCGGTACATAGAATTTTACTTTCGAATTCACTGAACGCTTCACGCATAGCCCTCCTTACGCATAGCCCTCCTTACCTGTTGCCAGATACCTCCCTGTTTAGAACAGTTTTATGTTGCGATTCATGTGTGCAATGTAAATGAATGACACAAGTTAGTGTTTCATTAGCGACGTAGCGTAGCGCTAGAAGTGTAAATAACTGAAACGAATTAGTGTATCATTAACAAAGTAGCGTAGCGCTGTTCAATTATTAACATCGCTGTTATGCGTTACTTTCTTTGAATTTTAAAGTTGGCACTGAGAAAGTCAAGTACATTTGCAGAAGATGCCCTACTCTTCAACGTCACTAGAACGATTGAACTGTTAATCGAATACCATTAACTTAATTTCGTAACAGTTCTTTAGTCTCTTAGGGTTATTCGTTTTGATTCTGAATATATATTTAGTATCAATACGAGAGTATTGTTAAAATACTACTGACATATCACATACCCATATCAGTAACTATTTTTCGTGCAGAAAAACGTGTCCTCGAACAAGAATTCAAAATACGTTGGGTAGATGTGACTATCTACCGTCTCCTATTCTCTCGCCTTGAGCATCCCGCGACTAAGACGACTCTGGGTGTCAAAAAATGGTTCAAATGGCTCTGAGCACTATGGGATTTAACATCTGAGGTCATCAGTCCCCTAGAACTTAGAACTACTTAAACCTAACTAAACTAAGGACATCACCCACATCCATGCCCGAAGCAGGATTCGAACCTGCGAGGCTCGGCTGTGATTGACAATCGCATCAAAGGACAGGTTGAAAGATATCATCCATCAACATGCACCGCTGGACAAAGGTTTCCTCCATATTTCTCCACCCATTGTTGTCTCCACCTATCCACTTCCATTTAGCAACTGCACGTTTTCTAAAATAAGATGTGTTAACAATATGTATATGCGTGAATATTTCTGCGTTACTGTTCGTTCATCAGTTTGTCACTTCCGCAATTATTAGTAAACAAGAGTGTTGCTCCTTTAGCGCAATGCGTAGTGCGCTAGTTTGCGATTGAAAATGGGGAGTGAGATCGAATATCAGAATCGGTCATTCTGTGAGTCGGGTAAGGGGGTGGGGAGGTGGGGGTTACCAACGTTTTTCTCAACTATTCATTGCGGCCGGTTCTCTGTTTCCGACGGCACCCCAGAAAACAGTCCTCAAACGTTTAAATTAATACAATAGCCCTTGTAACGTCATGTATATTGTACGCAGAAAATGGGCGCAAACAGCTTTAGTAATTATTAAGGTAATTTTCTGGCGCCTCAAAAGCATCTGGTCACAGAAACACACTATATGCAAGGCCACTTGCAATCGAGGTGGTGTACCTAGTCAGACACAACTAGCTGAATAACAGGAAGTATTTTTCCAAAAAAATTCCGACATCCCAGAGAAAGAAGTGTATTTTTGTTCTTTCCCAGCAATGCCTGCATACTATCTGTTCGCTACTGTTTCTCGGATGACATGATAGCGTGTAACAATTTGAAGAAAGAGAAAATACAAATAATAGGAAGTGGCAACGTCATTCCGACAATTACAACATCAGTTCCCCCACTGTCAAGCCTTGTGTTGCTTAGACGCCGAAATCATTCGTTTGCCAAGGATTTTATCGTGCAATAGGGTTCGTAGAACTGCCGTGAAGCAAAACTTCTGCCTGCTCTTTGCTTCTTTGTGACAGGTAACTGCTGTTTACCTCTTGCCTCACGCACCTTCGTGCGTCACACATTTCGCGTTTTAGATGTAATTAAATTAGTTTTAGAATTTTTTACATCGATAATTTTTCTGATTTGATTATATCACTCCTGATCAACGTCATCTAGTAAATTGTATTGTTTTCTTGTACGCTGTAACGAGTTTAGTTTAGCTAAATACGGGAGAGCTGCAGGTTGTGAAAGACAGAAAAATTATTACCTTATTTCGTTACAATCGTATTCTGTAGAGAAAATCTGTACAACAGTCAATAAGACGAATGAAATAAATTAGCAGAAAAGATAATTAAAATGTAAAATTTGACAGAGAAAACTACATTTTTAAAAGAAGTCTCTTCTTTCTTTGTTTGCAGAAAACGAGCGCCCTGCAAAGTGCAATTGGCCTGCAATGGTACGTGACAGTGCTCTTAATACAAGCACTTGAAATTTTATATGTATTTGCCATACCACCGCAATTGCAAAAGGAGAAACAAAACGTAACTAAAAACAATTTCTGCAAGTTCAGCGTGAGGAAGTTTCAACATCCCTCTTGTTTATGTTCATTCCGACGTCATCTGTAGGTACGGATGGAAGCGAAAGAAATGGACTCTGATGTCTGTGTAATTATGTTGCTAATAGGCGACTGTTACAAGCACTGCAGATCGATGCAAACACGTGCTAGTGGCTGAGTGTTGCCGGGCGCTGTGATCGAGCGGTTCTAGGCGCTTCAGTCCGGAACTGCGCTGCTGCTGCGGTCGCAGTTTCGAATCCTGCCTCGGGCATGGGTGTGTGTGATGTCCTTAGGTTAATTAGGTTTAAGTAGTTCTAAGTCTAGGGGTCTGATGACCTCAGATGTTAAGTCCCATAGTGCTTAGAGCCATTTGCACCATTTGGTTGAGTGTTAATGACACAATTGCCCGACAAAGCGTACCGTAGAACCGGCCGAAGCAGAAATTCCCTTCATCACGTGAATAGGTACAGCCACGTTGTCAGTGCATTGAAGAAGTTGGCGTTCAAACATCTACGAATCCCTAAAATTGTCATAGTATTACATATAATCTCCACAGTATTTATGAATAGCAGTACAGACTCATTGTAAACAAACTGCACTTGCCCGAATAAAGAACTGCTCTTACGAAACTCTTCCTGAACTAGTAGACAAAAAAATTTGAGCTAATTTGTACGTTTGTTATCAACATACTTACGAGAGAAAAGAAAAATTCGAACAGTAAAATTTGGGGTTTTCTAAGACGATTCAATAGGCTTAATTGACGACACTCCTCTTCTTTTGCGAAGGGGTTCATCGTGTTAATGTAGAGGTTCTGTCTGTCTGTCTGTCTGGTAGTAAAACATACTCAGTATTCCACTATGTTTACTTATCTTCTTCAAGTTGAACGATAAAATTCGCGTTTTATGAGGGAGCAGATGTAGTCCCAAAGAATCTGATAAAACAATTTTTCCGATAAAGTTTGTTTTCCAGAATAAACATGCCACAACTGACTTTACGTATTTGCAGACACGTTTCGAAGAACAACTTATTCAACTTCAGCGGCGATTAATTTTTTATTCACATCTATTGGAGCACGGTTTATTTGCATTTTCCAATTAGTTCTCCACAAATCATTTTCTGGAAAAACCAACGAGTGGGAGTGATGTAGTTTATGTTGTGATATTAACAGCAGAGAGAGGGAGGGTTGTGATCAGACCCGCTCGTAAATCTTCACGCGCAGCTGTCTTTCGGGTCGCAGATGTGATACAATCCTGGAACGAATCTTTGCGGCGCCTTAACGACCGTGGGTCGGGTGCAAAGGGAAAACCCAAGTATGGTGTCTTTTCGGTTTTCCACGCATGTTTTGGCAAATTCTGAGTTGGCGCTCAATCTTCGCGTCAGAAAATACAATACCCAACCAGCACACTGTTTACACAACTCGCAGACGGTTTGCGCGCAGGACTTATCTCCCTTAACATGCATTTCTTGCAACAGGGAAGGCATGTGACGTCATCGTTAAAATACATTTGCAAGACTATGAAAATAGTCGATCCCGTGCGACAGAATAAACCCTAGATATAGGAGAGAGGAATGGTACCAGTGTTTCCAGCCCTGACCGGCCGCATCTAATCCTTGGTGGCTCTACGAATGAGGCTATGCTGTGCATTGCAGCGACGGATCGCGTCCAATAACCGCACTCGCGGGGGACTCGCTAGGAATGCCGTCGCCTGGTGGCGGAGAATTGCCGGCCAAAATTAACCGCATAGCTGGCGGAATCCCGCGTGGCGGGCCTTCTTCGGGGCTGCAGACACTGGGCTGTGGTGTGGGGAGGGCGGAACGCTTGGAATTTGGCCGCTGCGGCCGGGGGTTGACAGCCGCCGTCGCCTCCCAAAACCACATACGCGCGCGAGTCCTCTCGGCGATTTCGTCCTAGCCCTGAGCCACAGCTATAACGCAATACTCAGCCAGCGTAATACCATGTCAGGTGACCACGTGCTTCACTATAGTTTGTAGTGGTTCTGGAGTTTGGGTTGACATTTACTAATTAGCATTTGATTTTATTTGCACCTGAGTGCGTAATTTGCATAATAAGTAAAGGGACTGGGAGCGCCAACCGCAAGAAAGCAACCAGATTGTCATGAACATTTATTTTGGCAAACTACAATGTAAAAACGACCACAGCTAAGAATGGTTTACAAATCAGCATTAAAGGGGTGGATCAGGGTAGAAATTTTTTTGACCCCTATTTTCTTGTTGACTTAGATGTTTCTAAGAGAGACTACTTTTAAGATCCATTCATATTTAGTGTGCCATAAATGTTGAAATGTGTTAAAATATATTACAAGTGCGATTTACTGCATGGGGATATGGCGCATCTGAGCGCTCAAATACAACCGATATAATACTACTATATAGTTACCGACGGAATAGGGGTCCTTTCAGTTTCAGACACAATCACAGACGGCATTCGTACCAACTAAAACACTATTCACAACAAGACTTAACTCTGTAATACGAGTCATTTACGATAAACAGTTCATAAGCACGTGCTTCTCTCGCGTCTTTTTAAATTGTCATTTTGCTTAATTTTATACGAAATAAAACCCGTGAGACTGAAAATTATAAACAAATGTATTTATGCCGATAAAAAAGGTTTGAAAAGTAATCCCAATTGTGAAAAAATGCTAAGATAGGGAAGCGGAAGCCGGTTAATCGATAAAATTTCGTTAAAATCAGAGTATTTCAAACATGGCGAAAAAAGGACAATTCTACGGTTCTGGCTTTGCTGGTTAAAGGTTTGTTCAGTTCCAATATCAAAAGATACACGTTGAAAATGTAAACGCTTGTTTTTTTTCCAAAACAACACTTTGCAACTTGGAAGGAGCTATACCTTATGAAATATACATGCAATTACGTTATACCTCTTTGTAATGTATGAGTCCGCATTTTTTTCCATTGCAGTATGTAGGATTTTTTTGCAGCATATTATAATTTCAATTTTTGGTGTACGTTTTTTTAACGACTTTTTTGTCGAAAAACCTAACCTATTTCAGAGTGCCGCCATTTAGTTAAAATCATTTTTTAATGTCCCTACGTACTACGTTAGACAATATCAACAGTTTCAGAGCAGTTTTTGAAATTTTGATCTAGGTTGAAAATTGTGGCGTTTAGAGCTCCCACCAACCAACCTCGCACTCCGTGAAAGCCTTACGTCGATGTCGTGTAGTGGCCGGCCGGTGTGGCCAAGCGGTTCTAGGCACTTCAGTCTGGGACCGCGCGATGTGTGTGATGTCCTTAGGTTGGTTAGGTTTAAGTAGTTCTAGGTTCTAGGGGGCTGATGACCTCAGATGTTAAGTCCCATAGTGCTCAGAGCCATTGAACCATTGTCGTCTAGTGTCCTCTGGGTGCAAGCTTTTTTTTACTTTAAAAAATGCGTAACACAATCTTACGGGTGTACAATTAAGGTCTAAAGTCAGTTTTGTAATCACCTTGTGAATGTTACAATTCTTCTTTCCGTGTTTGCTAATGAAATTGGAAGGGAATTTCGGCTTATGCAACACACTTTTTAGTTTTTTTTACCCAGTTTTTTTTCACTATCTTCAGTGGGTTTGTTTCGTCTGAAATGGTTCAAATGGCTCTGAGCACTATGAGACTTAACATCTATGGTCATCAGTCCCCTAGAACTTAGAACTACTTAAACCTAACTAACCTAAGGACATCACACACCCAGTCATCACGAGGCAGAGAAAATTCCTGACCCCACCGGGAATCGAACCCGGGAACCCGTGTTTCGTCTGAAAAATTGCTACATGTTACCTTTAAAGAAATTTCTGGTAAAAATATTTACATTTGTAAAATGAGTGATTATTGTCAAATACTTCAAATTGATTAGTGTACAGTACTGATTGAGAAACGTATAAATGTGTTGAAGCATTCTACGTTGATTATTTACGATATATCTGAAGGTTGCAGTTTTTGTAGTACATCTGGAAGTAAAGTGGATGTATCCATTTGTTTACATTCCTCACAGGAAGCTATTGGATGTTTAGGCTGGTAGCTTTAGTTCAACTACGCAAGCTACAGCTTCTCATCTACAAACAGCAAAACGTTACGGTACTTTATTTTTTATTGTGCATTTCAGACCTAAAATCGTTACGTATGTATTATTTTTCGTGTTACTTACTGTTTCTGATGCTGTTGTGTTTTTACTTTGTGTCGAAGTAACACGCGTACGTTTTTCTCTTTTACCTTATTTGCATTGGAATTGAGATTTATTAAACATACCACTATATGTAATCTATAAATGCTCATACTGCCCTCATAGCTTCACCTCTACAAAAACTCTCCCCTCTTTTCCTTTCTCCGCGGTATCCCCGTTCCGGCAAGGTGCACAGAATTTGAACCACTGTCCCTCCAAATGCGAGTCCAGAATTTTACAACTGTGCCAGCTCACTTGGTAACAGATAATACATAATCATCACCGATATTCTACTTCAGTCGCATCAGGATTCATTCAGTTATCCTATTAATATATTTTGAAGGATAATGCGCCATTGTGTGTGTGTGTGTGTGTGTGTGTGTGTGTGTTTTAATTGTTAAGGGACCAACCTGCTGAGGTCATCGGTCCCTAGACTTACAGACTAACTTACGCTAAGGACAACACACACACCCATGCCCGAGGGAAGACTCGAACCTCCGACGGGAGGAGGCAATCCGTGACAAGGCACATCAAACCGCGAGTCCACTCTGCGAGGCTTTTGTCTTTGGTATTCAATACTGTACTCATTCTAATTACACTACTGGGGGGCACCTAAAACGTACTGACATGAGGAAAGTTTCCGATTTCTCATACACAAATAGCAGCTGACCGGCGTTGCCTGGTGAAACGTTTTTGTGATGCCTCGTGTAAGGAGGAGAAATGCGTACCATCACGTTTCCGACTTTGATAAAGGTCGGATTGTAGCCTATCGCGGTTGCGATTTATCGTATCGCGACATTGCTGCTCGCGTTGGTCGAGATCCAATGACTGTTAGCAGAATATGGAATCGGTGGGTTCAGGAGGATGATGCGGAACGCCGTGCTGAATCCCAACGGCCTCGTATCACTAGCAGTCGAGATGACAGGCGTCTTATCCGCATGGCTGTAACGGAACGTGCAGCCACGTCTCGATCCCTGAGTCAACAGATGGGGACGTTTGCGGGACAACAACCGTCTGCACGAACAGTTCGACGACGTTTGCAGCAACATGGACTAAATGGTTCAAATGGCTCTGAGCACTATGGGACTCAACTTCTGAGGTCATTAGTTCCCTAGAACTTAGAACTACTTAAACCTAACTAACCTAAGGATATCACACACATCCATGCCTGAGGCAGGATTTGAACCTGCTACCGTAGCGGTCACGCGGTTCCAGACTGAAGCGCCTAGAACCGCACGGCCACACCAGCGGGCAACATGGACTATCAGCTCGGAGACCATCGCTGCGTTTACCCTTGATGCTGCATCAGACAGGAGCGCCTGCGATGGTGTACTCAACGACGAACCTGGGTGCACGAATGGCAAAATCTCATTTTTTTCGGATGAATCCAGGTTCTGTTTATAGCATCATGATGGTCGCATCTGTGTTCGGCGACATCGCGTAGAACGCACATTGGAAGCGTGTATTCGTCATCGCCATACTGGCGTATCACCCGGCGTGGTGGTATGGGGTGCCATTGGTTACACGTCTCGGTCACCTCTTGTTCGCACTGACGGCACTTTGAACAGTGGACGTTAGATTTCAGATGTGTTACGATCCGTGGCTCTACCCTTCATTCGATCCCTGCGAAACCATTTCAGCAGGATAACGCGCGACCGCATGTTGCAGGTCCTGCACGGGCCTTTCTGGATACAGAAAATTTTCGACTGCTGCCCTGGCCAGCACATTCTCCAGATCTCTCAACAACTGAAAACGTCTGGTCAAGGTTGGCCGAGCAACTGGCTCGTCACAATACGCCAGTCACTAGTCTTGATGAACTGTGGTATCGTGTTGAAGTTGCATGGGCAGCTGTACCTGTACACGCCATCCAAGCTCTGACCCAATGCCCGGGCGTATGAAGGCCGTTATTACGGCCAGAGGTGGTTGTTCTGGGTACTGATTTCTCAGGATCTATGCGCCCAAATTGCGTGAAAATGTAATCACGAGTCAGTTCTAGTATAATATATTTGTCTAGTGAATACTCGTTTATCATCTGCATTTCTTCTTGGTGTAGCAATTTTAATGGCCAGTAGCGTATTTCGCGTGTTCGGATTAAATAATTTTAACCTTGTCTAATGCCGTGATATGCAATCTCGCGAATACCAACGATAATGCGATTCATGTTGTCAAAATAAAAGGAAATGAACGTAAAAATGTCACCGCCTTAATTCTCTGTGCAACTGTTCATTAAAAATTACGATTTTATGATCGCCAGTGTGAAGTGACTTTCATAGTTTCATAGGCCAATAGTTTTCCAGGAAACAGCGGTATCTGAGGTGTTCGAACTACGATCACAGTATAGAGCAATTTCATCTGTTGTATGTCGGCTCTTGTTCATTTTTCCGTTTGGACAAGCAACAACCATCCATGAATTTTTTTATTCCATTCATGAACCTGTTTCGAACGAGGCATTTGCCTGTTGAACGTTGCTGGCTTGGCATTGTTCTCGGGCGATGGCGCGCTTAACGACACAGTTAATCCTGTCTTTGTTCTTTATGTGAGGGCGCCTTACTCCGAGAAATTCGGTAAGTGGACCGCAGCACAACAGAGCCGGTGAGAAACAGCTTTCGGTTACATCCCACCGCCGATGTGCACTCGGAAATGTACTACGCAAAGCTATAGCTTCTACAGAAATAGGTTCACAATGTGTTGCAAATGTTCCTCTAGTCGAGAGTACTGAACTGGTAGTGGTACTGGTGAAGAAATCATGTCGGAGTTGAAACTTTATTGTTGCCAAATGTAATTTCCGTGCCTCAATGCTGTATGACCTAACTGCCTACATCTCAAACGCCTTTATCAACAACACAAATGTGGTCTCTGAAACGGAGGAAGCAATTGCCCTAGGTTACTTCCACTGTTGTTAACATCTTTTAATATCGTTATGATGTCTGTACTGTTTTTAGATTAGCCATATGCCTTACCAACAGTTTCGTTTAACTCAGATACCTAAAATATTGCTTACTCTGAGGTAAAAGGAAGAAGACTGAATTTTCTGGTGCCCATAAACACGCTGTCCATTCAGAATTTCACACAATGCGAATTACCTTATGCGCAAACTTTTTTTTGTAATTGTATTTTCTGACTTAATCTTGTCTCCGATTTCCAAGTAATTATTTATTTCCAGAATTCTACTAACCTTCCTGAAAATGAAACAGGATGATTCTGATCAATTTCCCAGTCTCGAAAAATTGTAATAGTAGATTTCTGGATGCATTTCTAGTAGCAGTCTCAGGCTACATTTTGTGCTATGTACTGCTAATATGCTGAAAACCACAATATTATTACAACACTATTACTAACAATTTTTTCCGTAGAACCTTCCCATGTACTCTGTGCAGTAGTACCAGGAAACAAACTTTATGCTGTATAGACATGTTTACGTGAGAATTCTAATATGAATTGATCTCTCACTGGTCGTCTAGGACCTGAGCAGGAGCCAACTGAAAAGAAAATCAAGAAAGGCTGTGTGTCTTTAAATCTTCATGCGAAATTCCAAACTAAATTCTGAATCAAACGTCGTGATATTTAAAATTCGCTAAGTTACCACAAACCGTAGCTAACACAGTCGCGTGACGTCATACCTGTGGGCACGTATGTGCAACCATTCTGCAAAAATCAAAGAGGATTTATCTCTTAGAATGAACGGAGACTACTGGGGCCACATAATTTTGTACGTGGTTATCGCTGAGGCTGTTGAGTACATGCATGAGTGGCTGCAGAAATTTACCCAAGAGGGCGCAAAACTGTAAAACTGCCATTTTTGCTAAAACTGATTCGCTGAGTCTGAAAACGGTCGTGCCCCAAGCACTGATTTTCCCAGTAAATACACAAGGCTTACTATACCTCAAACTATTGATAATTATCCACATAGTGATTTTAAGGTAAAATACTTTGACACTAAAGCGACTCGCATAGGCCACATATAGAAAATAGCACTCCGTCATCAGGCCACAAGTGGCCCATCGGGGCCGTCCGACCGCCGTGTCATCCTCAGCTGAGGATGCGGATAGGAGGGGCGTGTGGTCAACACACCGCTCTCCCGGTCGTTATGATGGTTTTCTTTGACCGGAGCCGCTACTATTCGGTCGAGTAGCTTCTCAGTTGGCATCACGAGGCTGAGGGCACCCCGAAAAATGGCAACAGCACATGGCGGCCCGGATGGTAACCCATCCAAGTGCCGGCCACGCCCGACAGCGCTTAACTTCGGTGTCATATAGAAAATAGTCTATGAAATCTTTTAATATTATTAATGTGAGTGTGGATGCTATCCTTTTTTCTGTCAACAATCTTAAATTATATTATCACGTGACTACATGCAGGGTAACCAATGAGCTGTGACTTATAGACAGAAAACATTTACAAAAAAATTATTGTACTTATGATAGACTGGGCGTGAAATGAAATATCTGAAGTGCAAAAATTCAGAGCGACAGAGTAAATCCTACTGAACATCAAACCAAAATAACCAACAATAACTGCCACTTTATTGTTCCATGAAATGGACAAACTTAAACAAAACCTTCAAAACACAGTTACTCAACTTCGATGACATAACAATTTGTTTCCTTACGAAACTTCACATCTGATCACGCTAATTGGTTTATTGGTTACTTGGCAGCTTTATATTTTTAGTCTTGATTGGCATAGTTACAATTCAACAAAATACGTTTTGAAAGCAACAGTTTTTGAACTGACTGGTGGGCAATCTCTCAATCGGCAGTTTGTAACATTATTGTGAAGCCAGGTCAACTGGACTGCAGTATTCGTAGCTCTATGAATGCATTTGGCGCTGTGTTACGTAGCACAGAATTTGAGAGTGTCTCCATCCGTGGAGAGAACGTCTTTTCGATCTCGATAATCCACACTTTTTCGTCTCTTATAAAGTAGAAAATGGTATTATCTTTTTTCGGCTGACGTATTTTAGCTCCCAAGATTAACCAAGTTTTTCAGAAAGTAATACATACAGTAGTTCTGAGTGTGAAAGAATGTATGTTCAGCAGACCATTACGAGTATTTTTCCTCCACGGAAAACGGCATATTACTGATGTGATTGATTCCTTTATGCAGCAAAGGGAGGGGGAGTGTCCTTACGGGAACTGGCGGACTGATGACGGGTACTTATCCTGCTGCCATGTTCATGTTGGTCTAGGAATCGGCGTCGGAATCAGCGCGCCAGGGAATAAGCAGTTCGATAAGGGCTGTTTGAGGAAGTAACAGAGGAAACATTGAGGACACTGTTTCGGGACGAGTCTAAAGCTGTGCTTTCACCTTGGCTGTAGAACCGATCTGAAACCGCCATCGAAACTAGGAATCGTCATAGTTTCCCGAACAGAGTTGCAACGAAAAAACAAAATCAAGATACATTCCATTTTTTACATCCCTTTGTTCAACTGTGATTCTACGTTATTCACAAACAACGGCTATTTGTAAGCTGTGTACACCTGTTATTTATTAAATATTTAAATTAATTATTTATTAAATATGAATAAGTCGCGCATAATGGTTGCAAAAGCTCATGTCTACAAAATATTTATTACTGAACACTGTCACTAAGAATGCTGATGTAAAAACCACGAAATGCTTACAGACTGCTTGTGGCACCTTCTCATAATCGGTCAGGTTACTAAAGAGCTCCTGTTAATTTTACAGTTTCATATGATTCTCTCATATTCTGTATTTGAATTTTCAGTTACTTATACTCAAAGTTTCCTTTAATTTACGTCAATGGTCACAAACTTTTTGTTAACAGATTACCGGTTTCGGTCTATAATGACCATCATCAGCTCTGTTTTATAAAAACAAAGTCCTAAGCTTGTTTTGAACACTAGTGCTACTGACAACATGACTTGTGCATATGATGTTATTTATATATATTTGACAATGCTGGTGCTGATTCTACATTTAACGATGCCACTATGGCTGCAATACATTAGGACTTTGTTTTTATAAAACAGATCTGATGATGGTCATTATAGACCGAAACCGTTAATCTGTTAACAAAAATTTTGTGACCATAGACGTAAATTAAAGGAAACTTATTGTCACTGTTTTATTTGCAACAATGTCGCTGCTTGTGATACTTATACTCAGTTACATAGAGCCATAGATACTGCATATGTTATTGGTGGTACTTTCAAATATATTATATAAAAGTTTCTATGCCCTGTGTGGCATTTAGGAAACTGATTTGTAACTGTACGAAGTTTTCGTGTTCTCTCTTGCTACCGTCACATTTTTTTTTCCTACTCTACTGTTCGTAAATTGGCCATCTTCTTCTTCCATGTACACTCCTGGAAATGGAAAAAAGAACACATTGACACCGGTGTGTCAGACCCACCATACTTGCTCCGGACACTGCGAGAGGGCTGTACAAGCAATGATCACACGCACGGCACAGCGGACACACCAGGAAACGCGGTGTTGGCCGTCGAATGGCGCTAGCTGCGCAGCATTTGTGCACCGCCGCTGTCAGTGTCAGCCAGTTTGCCGTGGCATACGGAGCTCCATCGCAGTCTTTAACACTGGTAGCATGCCGCGACAGCGTGGACGTGAACCGTATGTGCAGTTGACGGACTTTGAGCGAGGGCGTATAGTGGGCATGCGGGAGGCCGGGTGGACGTACCGCCGAATTGCTCAACACGTGGGGCGTGAGGTCTCCACAGTACATCGATGTTGTCGCCAGTGGTCGGCGGAAGGTGCACGTGCCCGTCGACCTGGGACCGGACCGCAGTGACGCACGGATGCACGCCAAGACCGTAGGATCCTACGCAGTGCCGTAGGGGACCGCACCGCCACTTCCCAGCAAATTAGGGACACTGTTGCTCCTGGGGTATCGGCGAGGACCATTCGCAACCCTCTCCATGAAGCTGGGCTACGGTCCCGCACACCGTTAGGCCGTCTTCCGCTCACGCCCCAACATCGTGCAGCCCGCCTCCAGTGGTGTCGCGACAGGCGTGAATGGAGTGACGAATAGAGACGTGTCGTCTTCAGCGATGAGAGTCGCTTCTGCCTTGGTGCCAATGATGGTCGTATGCGTGTTTGGCGCCGTGCAGGTGAGCGCCACAATCAGGACTGCATACGACCGAGGCACACAGGGCCAACACCCGGCATCATGGTGTGGGGAGCGATCTCCTACACTGGCCGTACACCACTGGTTATCGTCGAGGGGACACTGAATAGTGCACGGTACATCCAAACCGTCATCGAACCCCTCGTTCTACCATTCCTAGACCGGCAAGGGAACTTGCTGTTCCAACAGGACAATGCACGTCCGCATGTATCCCGTGCCACCCAACGTGCTCTAGAAGGTGTAAGTCAACTACCCTGGCCAACAAGATATCCGGATCTGTCCCCCATTGAGCATGTTTGGGACTGGATGAAGCGTCGTCTCACGCGGTCTGCACGTCCAGCACGAACGCTGGTCCAACTGAGGCGCCAGGTGGAAATGGCATGCCAAGCCATTCCACAGGACTACATCCAGCATCTCTACGATCGTCTCCATGGGAGAATAGCAGCCTGCATTGCTGCGAAAGGTGGATATACACTGTACTAGTGCCGACATTGTGCATGCTCTGTTGCCTGTGTCTATGTGCCTGTGGTTCTGTCAGTGTGATCATGTGATGTATCTGACCCCAGGAATGTGTCAATAAAGTTTCCCCTTCCTGGGACAATGAATTCACGGTGTTCTTATTTCAATTTCCAGAAGTGTATATTCCACCAATAGTGGTACCTAGCGGAACTATGATTTCTTGTATCCCTTAAGGCATAGCACCGTTTCGTGTCTTGCTAGTTATGGTACGGGAATTTTCCTTCTTCTTAACCGATGCTACGTGTTACGGGTAGCTCATTCTGTGGACTGCAGTGTTCACACTGCGCTCAACGGGTCTATGCAGTACAACACTTGCACAGTGGATATGACCTCATATGGTTTAGTGAAAATTATGTATTGGTTTCTGGCGCTACGTCTCCAGAGTGGCGTAATGTTTTAACTGTGACCTCACTTTGCACATGTGGAGATTATCTGATACAATGTTACCACAGAGTGGATGCGACGATTTCTTAGTCTTGGTAAAAATTATGTGGTCTTCACTTTCCTTTGATACGATTGAGCAAGCGTCATAATAGTTATTCATGATGTAAATACTTTTTTTAGTAAAAATCATCTTGTCGTTGAAGCTCTTTTTTCCTGTGTTTTCTTTGACAATACACATATTTCTGGATAGGGTGCGTCTTTAGCGAAACAAAATTTTGTTTTTGAACCCAAACATGTTTCGCTGCAGTTGCAGCATCTTCAGTGTGCTTTTATTTTATGGCCGTTAAAGATAAAGAATGTTCTATACTGTTTGTCTACATGTAAATATTAGCTTTTAAGTCGTAATTACAGATATCTGAAAAACTTAAAATTATGAATTCATACCTTTTTACCACATGGTGTGGTTTTCCTGATGTATTACGTTTCTACAGTGACTGTTTTGTTTCACAGTTTGTCATCTGCAACCACTTACACCTTAAAGTAGACAAATTGTTTTGACTATGCCTGAAATTAATTAATTCTGTGTGTGTGTGTGGGGGGGGGGGGGGAGGTTACATTATGCTTCACTTACGTTTCCTTTTTCCTCATCTTCATCACTGTGAAACATTGTATATTGAGCTATCACTGTTTCACTGTTTACCAGCTGTAAAAACAAACTGTCCGCCATGTTGTTTTTAGAACGGGTAAATAGTAAACAGTGAAACAGTGACAGTGAAAGTTCAATACATAGTGTTTCACAGTGATGGAGATGAGGAAAAAGGAAACGTAAGTGAAACATAATGTAAACACACACACACACACACACACACACACACAGAATAATTAATTTCAGGCATAGTCAAAACAATTTTCAAATCGTAATTTTGACTTACACAATTTGTCTACTTTAAGGTGTAAGTGGTTGCAGATGACCAACTGTGAAACAAACCTGTCACTGTACAAACATATCAGGAAAACCACACCATGTGGTAGAAAGGTATGAATTCATAATGTTGCGTGTTTTTTTCAGATATGTGTAATTACGATTTAACAGGTAAATTTACATGTAGACAAACAGTAAAGAACATTCTTTATCTTTAACCGCCATAAAATGAAAGCCCACTGAAGATGCTGCAACTGCAGTGAAACATGTTTGGGTCGAAAAACAAAATTGTGTTTTGCTAAAGGCGGACCCTATCCAAAAACTTCTTTTAGTGATTTCATGTTGTTTCATCGAGCTGTACTATAGGACTGAGCTATGCAGCTTACACAAAATTTATGTCGAAATTTATGTCGAAGTATACAGAGAAAACACTTTTTCTTATCTTGTGGTAGGTATTTGCGTCGTGGAACTATTTTATATTGGCAGTTCGTATTATACCATTTCACCTTATAGGCAACTTTCTACTTGATTACATATCTGAAGATGGCTAACAGCCATAGCCGAAACTAGTAATGAATGAAAATAGTAAGTTGGAATGTTGAGTAGTAAAGAATTTTTTTCTGAATGCGATAACTGTAAATACATACTGATGGCTTAAGTTACAGTTTTTCCCGTCGGGCTTAGCAGTGTTAAACCAGTAATTCCGTATAGTCGCTGTCGGTCATTGCTATAAATGTGAGAGAACTTGTAATGAATAAAAAGCCTGTATTCAGATCCCACGAGAGGGCAAATGCCTCCGGGCGCCAACTGCTGTAGGAAATGTTACAACACGAATTTTTAATCGAAAGGCGAACGACGTGATTGGAGAAAAATTTTTTCCCACGAATCAACACGACACTAGTGGGAAACGATTTGGGAGTCAGAAACTATTAGTCGAGATGAGTGTGTGTTAGACAGTTCTTCGGGTGTGTAATTTGCTATTAAACATAGTAGCTTTCTTTTGAAAGTTCGAAAAGTTCTTAGTTAAAGGTTAAAGCGTCCATCGCCTTTGTTCCGAATTTATGTACTGCGGAAAAACATTAAGGCTCTGCAGGTGATTCAACTGAATCTGAAATGAGGACAAAAATAACAACCTGTCCCAATGTCATTAGGGCGCGCGGCACAGTAACGCAGCAGGTGACGCTGCAGAAACGAGCGCTCGAACACAAAGGAAAGGGAAACCAGAAACAGCGGGCAGCGGGGGTGCGGCTCCAGTGGGGACAGATAAGTAGGCGCCATTAGCGGCCGTAACGAGTCGGGTGGCGTCGTTTCGCTATCTGCAGGGCGCAGGGCATTAGCCGATGCGGCGCGCGCCCTGCTGGGCCGAACCAAACACGCAGCCAGCCAGCGGGGATCCTAGTCCGTCGCGTTCATCTCCACTAAGCAAAACTGCTGAAAACGTATATGTAGCTTCAGAAATTTAATATGTCTGGCACTTGCGGGACTAGCAATCCTGAATGTTTGCTGAGTTAGTTTTCACTAACAAGGGATCCTCCCCATCGCACCCTCTTCAGATTTAGTTATAAGTTGGCACAGTGGATAGGTCTTGAAAAACTGAACACAGGTCAATCGAGAAAACTGGAAGAGGTTGTGTGGAACTATGAAAAAATAAGGAAAATATACAAACTGAGTAGTCCATACACAAGATATGCAACATCATGGAGAGTATGAGTGTAGGACCGCAGTGGTCCCGTGGTTGGCGTGAGCAGCTGCGGAACGAAAATTCCTTGGTTCAAGTATTTCCTCGAGTGAAAAGTTTACTTTTTTTATTTTCAGACAATTATTATCTGTTCGTCTGTCCGGCTGATGCATACGTTTTGACAGAGCACAGGGAAAACTGTGCGACTGTGAAACTGTTGCATTCATTTGTTGCAGTTTATGTGACGAACTCTTATGTTTTCATCACTTTTTTGGGAGTGATTATCACATCCACAAGAAAACCTAAATCGGGCAAGGTAGAAGAATCTTTTTACCCATTCACCAAGCGTACAAGTTAGATAGGTCGACAACATATTACTGTCATGTGACGCACATGCCGTCACCAGTGTCGTATAGAATACATCGGACGTGTTTTCTGTGGAGGAATCGATTGACCTATGACCTTGCTGGAGAGGCACGACCTTTCGTCTACTAATCGCACGGTTTTGCTGTGCGGTCACAAAACACAGACAAACTTATTACAGTGAACACAGGCGTCAATGAACGAACGGACAGATCATAACTTTGCGAAAATAAAGATAGTAAAATTTTCGCTCGAGGGAAAACTTGAACCAAAGACCTCTCGTTCTGCAGCTGCTCACGCTAACCACGGGACCACGGCGCTCCTGACCTCGCACTATCCTTGATGTTGCCTATCTTGCACATGGACTATCAGTTCGTATATTTTGATTATTTTTTTCATAGTTCCACACAACTTCTTCCTGTTTTCTCGATTGATCTGTGTTCAGTTTCTAAGGCCTATCCACTGTACCAACTTATAACTAAATCTGAAGGAGGTGCGATGGAGAGGTTCCCTTCTTGTAAGCAGCGGACCGTCCGCTGATCTAAAACTTCCTGGAAGATTAAAACTGTCGCATTCAGGTAAGTGCACCAGGCAGTAACATGCACCCCCCCCCCTCTCCCACCAACGATAAATCACACTAATACCGTATAACACCGTCTCTAGTCTGAATTCAGAGACGAAGAGAGTCCATAACCTTTTTTCAAGTATTCCGTATTCAGTTGGAGTCACTCATTGGTAATTAAATCCAGTAGAGCTACCAAAGTGCGATATGTCGATTACTACACTACTGGTTATTAAAATTGCTACACCAAGAAGAAATGCAGATGATAAACGGGTATTCATTGGACAAATATATTATACTAGAACTGACATGTGATTACATTTTCACGCAATTTGGGTGCATAGATACTGAGAAATCAGTACCCTGAACAACCACCTCTGGCCGTTATAACGGCCTTGATACGCCTGGGCATTGAGTCAAACAGATCTTGGGTGACGTGTACAGGTACAGCTGCCCATGCAGCTTCAACACGATACCACAGTTCATCAAGAGTATGGCGTATTGCGACGAGCCAGTTGCTCGGCCACCATTGACCAGACGTTTTCAATTGGTGAGAGATCTAGAGAATGTGCTGGCCAGGGCAGCAGTTGAACATTTTCTGTATCCAGAAAGGCCCACACAGGACCTGCTGAAATGTAGGGTTTCGCAGGGATCGAATGAAGGGTAGAGCCACGGGTCGTAACACATCTGAAATGTACCGTCCACTGTTCAAAGTGCCGTCAATGCAAACAATAGGTGACCGACACGTGTAACCAATGGCACCCAATACCATCACGCCGGGTGATACGCCAATATGGCGATGACGAATACACGCTTCCAATGTGCGTTCACCGCGATGTCGTCAAACACGGATGCGACCATCATGATGCTGTAAACAGAACCTAGATTCATCCGAAAAAATGACGTTTTGCCATTCGTGCACCAAGGTTCGTCGTTGAGTACACCATCGCAGACGCTCCTGTCTGTGATGCAGCGTCAAGGGTAACCGCTGCCATGGTCTCCGAGCTGATAATCCATGCTGCTGCAAACGTCGTCGAACTGTTCGTACAGATGGTTGTTGTCTTGCAAACGTCCCCGTCTGTTGACTCAGGGATCGAGAGGTGGCTGCACGATCCGTTACAGCCATGCGGATAAGATGCCTGTCATCTCGCCTGTTAGCGATACGAGGCCGTTGGGATCCAGCACGGCGTTCCGTATTACCCTCCTGAACCCACCGATTCCATATTCTGCTAACAGTCATTGGATCTCGACCAACGCGAGCAGCAGTGTCGCGATACGATAAACCGCAATCGCGATAGGCTACAATCCGACCTTTATCAAAGTCGGAAACGTGATGGTACGCATTTCTCCTCCTTACACGAGGCATCACAACAACGTTTCACCAGGCAACGCCGGTCAACTGCTGTTTGTGTATGAGAAATCGGTTGGAAACTTTTCTAATGTCAGCACGTTGTAGGCGTCGCCAGCGGCGCCAACCTTGTGTGAATGCTCTGAAAAGCTAATCATTTGCATCTTCTTCCTGTCGGTTGAATTTCGCGTCTGTAGCACGTCATCTTCGTGGTGTAGCAATTTTAATGGCCAGTAGTGTACATTTTACTCGTCGTTCCATTATTTTTAGATACTATCTACGAGCAATGGTTTTCACGGTTTTGTGTTTATACAGTGTCTGTATGTTGCACTGCAACGTCCTTCAGACTTGTATGGAGACAGTGTTTGACGTTTCACAACTGTTGTAACGATTAGGAAATGGATTTTGACGTCAATCATGCATTTTATTAGAGACACCTGAAAATTTGTGCCGGACCGGAACTCGAACCTGGATTTCACGCTTCTTGCTAGCAGTCGCGTTAACGATTTCTCGGCCACCCGCGCACGCCTCCTGGGCCGACCCAAACTTCAATATGTCATGTTGTATCCGCAGTCTACGAATCCATTTCGTGATATTCACAACAGTTCTGAATAGCCAGTGTCTATTCCTTCTGACAGTCGTGCGTGTCTGAAGAACATTGTAATGTAACATCCACAAACAGTACAAACAGATCTTGTGAAAATCATTGGTATATATGCCTCGACGGGCAAAAATGACGATAAAAATTTGCGTCTCTCTGTGCGGGAGTCACAAAGTGCGCGCACAGGGGAGATGGACAGCTTGACATATGGAAGTATGGGTCGGCCCGGAAGGCGTTCACGGATGGCCCACGTCGTTAAGGCGACGTCAAAACTTTTTAGCAATTCCTTAATCCATTTCGTAGTACCGTCTGTGAGACTAAGATCGGTCTATTTAGAGGGTCAGTCGAGGTCGATACGGTACTTTAGTTTCGTTAAACCAGCAACCCATGCGTGCACGGCTGTGAATGTGGCTCTTGTCATCTCGGAAGACGAGTGAATTCACAGCACATTCTTCATGAGAATATAGGAGAGAAGGCAGACTTGGGAACCGAGAATGTTGAAATACGAGTATACGTACTGAACTGTGTGTAGGCCCAAGATATGGTGCGAAAAGATACGCACAAAACACCACAGAACCACCATTTACACACTACGGATTAAGCTTCTCATCGGGCCATCGGCGCATTTGATGCCCCGTGTAATTTGAAAAAGAGGCAAAATGGCGACTCGTAGGATCACATTACCCAGTCAGCTGCTCTCCAATTTCCGTGTTGTCTGGTCCACAGAAGACGTGAAATTCATGTAGCGCTGCACACATTGGCCTTTTGAGAGGTAGCCGACTCCAGATTTTCATTACATGCAACTTCTCCCGCAATGTTCCCCGGAAACTGGTTGAGATGGACCTGCATTCGCCTACTGCGCCAATACCTGTCGGGTTGGAAACACAGTCATTTACAAGGTGTGACATCCGGCTACCGTCCTTGTCGGCTAAGATCTTTGTACAAGCAGTGTTATTACGGTTTGTTACAAGGCTGCAAGTGCTACACCTTTTCTCATAAACACACTGGACAGTCGGTGCTAATACACCAATACATCGGAAGGCTACATTCACAGTGTGGTCACTAGCACGTCCAAACTCGTTGGCTGCTTTGTGTCATTCTGTCATATCTCCACGTCGACCCAATTTAGATTTCAATCAACCAACTTGCAAGCCGTGAAGCGCTACACGTCCGCCTGGTACACCTGCAGCTACGTGACTGCTCTGCAATTCACACTAAAGTGAATCTGTCACTGACGTGCTGAAACTAAAACGACCAGGTCGCTCTCTTGGTTGTGACGTTTGTGGTCAGAAGGTTGTTACGGTGGGTATTACATGACTTTCATCCTTGGCGGTATCTCACGAGTATCGCGACAGTGAGGGCATTCGGGTGAAAAATTCAAATAATCGCAAATCATGTTTGGGCGATTCCCCGTCATTAGCAGATCCCACTAGACACAACAAACATTTAAAAAAATTAGAGGAGACATAGTTACAATGCAGCACATTCTAGTTCTTCGTTAAAACGTCGACTCCCTGCAACAATACCAAACTTCCCGAACCCCAGAAATAGAGTTTTCCTGAAACGTGACAGTGGTGGCCACCACACTAAGTATAATGCTAAACAACCTTTTGGATGGCTTCTATATTCTCCATATACCCAACCGACGTAGATACTCAGTAATCACATAAGTCAAAACACTCCTCGCATCGAAGACCTAAATCCAGTAGCTACGTAACAGATCATAAAAAGTACAACTGGAGGCCAGGATACCAGTTCAGAGTCTTAACCAGTGGATCACTTGGTTAGGTTACTGCAACTAACACTTAATATAAATTAGCAGAAAGAACATTTCAATTAGTTACTGCTCCTCATACAATAATCTTGAACTAATCAAAAACCGACCAGCACCATGGTTATTACAGCGTCATGGTTTTAGCTTGAATGGAACGATACTTTACAAATCTGCGTATATATCGATATCTATAGTTCACAGTGCCGGATGGCGGATGGTACTTTGTGTGAAATTGCCTTTTAATCCCTTTCCCGGTCCCCCCCTCCCCCTCTCCCGCCACCATCATCGTCTTCCAGTTATGAATCTTGCGCGGGAAGAACGGTTGTTGGTAGGCCTATGTGTGAGCTCGAATTTTACCTTTGTAGTCTTTTGTAGAGAAGTACATGGGAGGCAGAAATAAGTCGATTGACTGTTCTAAAAATGTACGCTCTCGGAATTTTAACAGTAAGTCACATCGTGATGCACAACGACACACTTATATCGTGTGCCACTGTAGTTGGAACTATATCTCCAAGGAGCTTTCGCGCTTGCTAAACGAACCTGTGACAAACGCATTGCTCTTCTTTGGATCCTCTGTACTTCCTCTATCACTTTTATATGGTTAAGGTTCCAGTCTGACGAGCAATACCAAGGTATGGGTCGAACGTGAGTTTTGCAGTATATTTCCTTCGTCGGTGCGCTACACTGAGGATTCTCCGACTAAACTTCAGTCTGGCATCTGGATTCCCGACGATTAGTTTTGTCTGATCGTTCCACTTTAAAGCGTTCCGCATGCTTATTCCCAAATATTTATTGATATTACTGCTTTCAGTGATTGTTAGGCAGTCGTGTAATCATGGAATAACTGTTTCTGTGCAATACGTTCAGTTTGTTTATGTTGAGGTTCAGCTGCCAATAAAAGCACCAAGTCTCGATCCTCTGCAGATATTCCTGCATTTAGTAGCTACAATTTTCCAGTGATGTGACTTCTCTATACAGGGTGAGGCAGCTGAGGCCCAAACCTATCGAGAGGTGCGATTTTCGCTAAGTTATAGCGGACAATATGTCAAATTTCCTGACGTTCGCAAGTAATTTTTGTCCTTCAAAAAATGGCTCTGAGCACTATGGGACTTAACATCTGTGGTCATCAGTCCCCTAGAACTTAGAACTACTTAAACCTCACTAACCTAATGACATCACATACATCCATGCCCGAGGCAGGATTCGAACCTGCGACCGTAGTGGTCACGCGGTTCCAGATTGAAGCGCCTACAACCGCACGGCCACACCGGCCGGCCCCTTTTGCCCTTTGTAGTCGCAAAATCTTTTATAGTCACCAAATTAAGACATCGAATTTGTTTATTCTAATGGAACTATATTCATTTTTCTGAGGCAGGTGAAAGAAGCTTGTAACAGATGTTTGACAACGTAACAGTCAAATAGTATCACGATAAATAGCGCCGCAAACGACTGTCCCGCCGTCAGGAGAAGAGGCTGCTCAAACATTTGCCCCGTTGTAACAAACGTAATGAAACACGCAACTCATTTATGGTTCTTGTGTTTACCTGTGCGCCTGAAGCCCAACAGTCTTATGTTCTGTTGGTGCAGCTATCAGGTAACTTGCTCGTAAAGCTATTAAGACATTCACAGTACATACAACAGTCGAAAAAGTGAATATCGTGTTTGGCGATTGTTGCCAAACCACGGAGCAGCGGTGCGGTTATATGCTGAATAGTATTTGCAAACATTATAAAAAAAAAAAGTTCTAGATTCTAGGAGCGCGGACAATAAAATATGCTAAGGACGACGAAAAGCAACTGATGAAAGAAACGAAGCTGCAGAAACACACAATACAAGTGTCACTGACAGGCATCTCCGAAGCAGCCTACGAGAGGGATAAACCAAACGAATGTTCTGCGAATACTAAATTCCATCCCATTTGATAATCTTCACATTTCGCTGCATCTACAGCTTCATGGCAGTGACTTCCAGAATTGATTACAGTTTTCCGAATGCTATCCACAAAACGCACAAAGTGATGTGGCATGTCTATGAAGAACTTTGTTTAAAGAAAAAGCATCGTTTACAAACCACGTGAAAGTCAATCTTTGCAAAATGCACTAATCGTTAGTTGAAAATCCGCAATGACACAAAGAAGTGGATAGAAACAACATTCTTGGTCGATCAGCGTTTGGTACTTATTGATGGGAATTTAAATACGCTCACGTATCTAGAATTCCTAAGATCTGATGCTGCAATTATTGTTGGATATCCCACTGCACATAAGGCACTAAGTGTTATATCAACATGACGGATGTCCCTCCCATTCCCCTCTTAAGCGAACAATTGCAGATTATTGTAACGGTCATTTAGGAAACGCAAAACACT
Organism: Schistocerca piceifrons; assembly: GCF_021461385.2. NCBI lineage: Eukaryota > Metazoa > Arthropoda > Insecta > Orthoptera > Acrididae > Schistocerca > Schistocerca piceifrons. Next base: position 1,017,648,100 of record NC_060138.1, on the reverse strand, counting down.
CTGCACAGTCACCAAATTTAACACTTGCATACTTTTTATCTATGGGGAAAATTAAAAGAGGCGGTCTATTAGGAAACACCGACTATTCCCGTATGCATGAAATGCCTTATAACATGAGTGTGCGCTGCCAGTAACTCCAGATGAAATTCAACTTGCACTACCGTCTCCCCAGAATCACTTTATAGCGTGTATCAGTGCTCAAGGTCAACATTTTGTTATGACAGCCGCGACAATAAACACACCGACCTTACCTGAGTTACGTGTTTGCTTACAATTGGTATAATAAGGCAGACCTTTGTGGACGCTCTTCTTCTGTTGGTGGGACTGTGGTTCGCAGGCTGTTATCAAGATAATATTTGACCAAGCCCCATACACGTTATGTCGAAGTTCTCTTAGAAGCTTCTTTCAAAGACCTCAGAAGAAGTAAATAGTTGCATCACATAAACACAAACTCGGTGTCGTAATTCAGGTATGAACGATAAAAATTACTTACGAACGTCAGCACATTCGCCATATTGTCCGCTACAACTTTTGGCGAAAATCGTACCTCGTTATATTTAACAATTCTGGATGTATCTGATGTGGCCTGTCTTAGCTGCCTCACCCAGTATACAGCAGCATCATCCGCGAACAGCCTTACGGAGTTTCGGACGTTATCCGCTGGGCATGAATTAAGAGAAGAATGAGTGATCCAAAAGCTTCAGAGAATTTTTGAGCGAAGAAAACTGCAAATCTTACCTACAGTACATGTACACACCGCAAACATGCATACAGAGAGCCAGCTGACATCAAATATTTTACTGACAGAATTAAGTAATTATCCGATGCCGTCATGTGGTCTTTTGAGAACTTTTGTGCGCGCGCGCGCGCGCGCGCGCGCGCGCGCACGCACGCACGCACGCACGCACGCACACACACACACACACACACACACACACACACACACACACACACACTTGTGATTTTTGTCGGGGTATTCTCGCGCTTATTGCATGTTTGGTGATGAAAAGCTCAGTGTGAGGGACGAGAGAACAAAAAAAGATCTCAGCAGGTACCCCGGGTTAGACCAACTGGTGAGGGTCCGTGCAGTTATGTAAACCGGGCGCGCGGTGTGTCGCAGCTCGTAGCATGCGAATAATACACGGTTTGCGGCTTGCCTGGTTCAGAGCGTGCACGTAACTCGTGGCGCAGGCGGCGCGGGCATTCAGGACAGACTTTTCTTCGTTTTGCGCTGGCAGGCGGTAAATACCGGCGTGTAGCGGCATTGTCGGTTTCCCCGCTGGTAATTTGTTGAGCATTTACCAGGGGGCCGACAGGACCTGAACGTACAGATTTGTCTGTTCACTGTTGTTCCGCACAAATTCCTTTCATCTATACAGAAAAGTGAATATCTGAGAATATGTTTCTGAAGTGAACAGAGGTCAGAATTCTGTTAATTGAGCCAATCATCCGAAACCTGAAAATAAATTTGAGGTTGTGTCGCGAGGGACGAGAGAGAGAAAGATAAGAAGCTAAAACCCCAGTTTATCAAAAATATCTACGCCTTTCGTTTTTTGTTGTACTTTCAATGACTTTTCCACTATTTTTAAAGTAAGAGATCCACCTCATGACGAGCTAGAATCGGACACTAAGTTTACTTAAAAAGTGTGCACGCAGGTCCTACCTTCCGAATGACAAGAAAAGACGAAACGGGAAGCTTGAATCGAATTTTCTATATTTTATGAGGCCCTTAACAGTGTCGATGAGGAGTGACTAAGAAATCAAATGTTTACAATTACGCACAGTTGCCAAGACAGGAATGAGAGGTTACATAAGACTGAAAAGGTAGGATTAAAATGAAAAGATAGCTCAAACATTTCAAATCAGTACAACGGATGGCTTGAGGGAATAAGATAGATAGCCATAAATAGAATACTGGGACCATTGCCGGCAAAGGAGGTTTAAAAATGTATGAATGCTGCTAAGCGCCGTTACTAATAGCAAAACGACATTCTAGAAGCAATGTCGGCTATGTAACTTGTTAGTTGTACGGCCGATTGACGATTACATATATTATTTCTCACGTTAACATCCCTTTTTCTCAACAAATACTAATGTTACAGGGAGGAATGAACTATCATTAGCAAAGATTTTTAACCTCTGCCATTGTATACCGATTTTGCGTAGAAGTTGAGTTTACTTAACGAATATACTTTCGGAAACAACAAATATATTTATCAATGTCGCCTTTAATTGTGATTAACCTATTGCGACGGCCTGGAAGTATCATAAATTCATGATTATTATTTCACGTAATTCGGTTCATTTTTAAACACGTTTTCTTTTCATTCCCACAACTACTCTTATCCCAAGGACTACACTTATTCCAAATATTGTCATTATTTAAAACCACAAGAATTCAGAAGTTTCGCACGGGTCTCTTGGTTTTATTAAATTGTCGATTGGCTTAGTACGGGATACGTGTTGTGTGCTGTCGTATTAATTCAGCACTGGATTATCTGTTCCTGGCATTATAGAACAACTGATTTCGGAAATGCACGCCCGTTTGCCTATATGACACGTGTCCTCTCAAGCTGCTACAGCACCGATCAATATAAGTAACATTAAAAGTACTGTGATAAAAGAGATCTTGAAATTAAACAACTTATTTTTTTAAATTTTATACATATTTTGCAGCTTCAAACGTGACTGAATTCAGTACACTGGAGGTATGAATTAAAAAAAGTCATCAGTCACAACTTTTCGTGTTTTATTAAATACAAGATGCATTTCGGACTCTGTGGGTCCATCATTAGGTGTAATTTGTCCTAATACCTGTTTTACTTCTTCTCTTGAATGAGGTGAAATGCATATTCCTGTCACGAAAAGGTTTAATGTTAGGTTATGAATTTCGTAAGACGAGCGCGGAAAATATGTGCAAAATAGGGGAAAAGATGAACAGTGTAAACTTACCACATAATCCAAGAAAAGCGTTTTTAACATTTTAGCACCAGCAAACATTCTTTTCTCCGTCGTTTTCGTACATGTAACTTCATAGAAGAGGCACATTTGCAGTCTCTCATTCACATTAACGTAGCATCGATTCTCCTCGTGACAGTTCTTTTTTTCGCTTATTTGTTCAGTACATTATGTCCATGATGTTTCTATAAGTTCTTTGTTATGTTGCATTGTTCGAGACTCGAACTTCCGAAACAGGCTAACTGCTCTTGTTGATCGTCAAAGAAGTAAAAGGAGCGATGTCTTCGCTCAGAAACATACCACGGTCGCAAGTTATGGCTCAAACACGCAATTTCGTGAGTACTTTCATTTAATGTGTGCTTGAGTGCTGCATGAAATATTACCAAGATATGGTAGCGTAAAAACTGTGAAATACAGCACAAATCCTCACAGAGTACTCTCAGCTACCCCGACAATGCCTGCACAATCTTTCTTGCCAGAGAGCTAAAGCGAGCAACTCTCGGGAGATAGGTGTTGCCGTCTACACGAGAGGACTGATACAAGATTTTGCCCCGCTCTCAGCGCTGCCGACGGGTTGACTCTCGGCGCTGTTTACACGGCACATTACTTGCAAAACTTCTCTGACAGTGAAAACCTGTCAAGTGTATACAGTAATTACCAATGCCAACCCCGTAGAGAAACGGTAATGATGATTGGTTTGTGGATTGCTCAACGGGAAACGGTAAAAGGCGGAGGAGGAGGAGGAGGAGGAGGAGGAGGAGGAGGAGGAAGAAGAAGAAGAAGAAGAAGTGGAGGTGGAGGAGGCCGCGCCCGGCTTTTTTCCTCCACTCTATGATCCGATCTGTTAAATACCTACGCGCCTCTTCTGCAGGCGCCCAAAAACTTACACCAGTCCATAGCCGAGAGTTATCCCCCGCCACCTGTGTACAGCTGAGGCTGGTGAGGGTAAGATTCGATACATCGTTGCGCTATCGATATCTGTATACTTAAAAACTGTAAATTGTAATATTTGTCACGTCGTTGTTGTGTTCAGTCGGGAGAAAGGTTTGGTGCATCCTCTGCACGTCACTCTATCCTGTACAAGCCTCTTCATCTCTGCATAACTACTTCAGCCTACATCAGTTATAACGAAACAATCACAATCGCAAAATGTCATTAACTTGAAATGAGCGGTTTAGGCACATAGAGTAGGCCATCGTCAGATTGATTGTACTTTAAAGGTTATAGAAGTGCATGGCAATTAGGGAAGTCAGTCTTGCATAAATTTACAAAGATTAAGCTAAAACGCCATGATGTTTTACCCATTTGCTGGAGTTGGCGTTTAACGTTCGGAAACCTTTTGTACATCAGTATTTAAACTTTATTTCAAGTTAAGCAATTTTATTAACGACCTGCACTACTTATTTAAACAGCAGGACTTCTATAATGATATACATAAAACTGCACTGTTAGTTTTAGACTCAATTTGCACGTCATAAATATTTTTATTTTAAGCAAGTTCCCATTGACTGCAGCTGACGTAATGCACCAAATTGGCGCGCTATTTAAGGCGTAGCAGCACAGTCAGTAGCGGCAGTTATCATCTTGGCAATGCACAGCTGCTCAGCACGTCGCCAGCTCCAGCAGATGGGTAAAACATCACACCTTTTTGGTTTAATCTTTGGGTATTTATACGAGACTGACTACCCTAATTACCATGCGCACTTTTATAATCTTTACACTGCAAGCAATCTGAAGGTGGCCTACTGCTCGTGTCGAAACCGGTTACTTCAAATGAATGATATTTTGCGATCGTGACTGTTTCTTCATAAGCAATTATCACAAGTAAGATAGCTGACACTGCCGACCATGTTGATGACGACCTACATGTATTTCAACCTGTTTACTGAATTTAAGCCGTGGCCTACCTACACATTTTTTATACCCCACACTTACTTACTTCTGGTATCAAATAGACAATTCTTTGATGGCTCTGGATGTGTCACATCAACATATCTTCTTTTGGTCAAGTTTGAAAAAGATTTGTCTTATATCGACTCACTTCACAGAGAATAATTTACGTTAAAATTCAAATGGCTCTGAGCACTATGGAACTTAACATCTGAGGTCATCAGTCCCCTAGACTTAGAACTACTTAAACCTAACTAACTTGAGGACATCACACACATCCATGCCCGAGGCAGGATTCGAACCTGCGACCGTAGCAGCAGCGTGGTTCCGGACTGAAGCGCCTAGAACCGCTCGGCCACAACGGCCGGCAATAATTTACGTGACTTTGGTATATTTTAAGTAGCCTTTTTTCTTGTAGAACAAAACAAATGAACATATATGAGCGTCCTTCAGATTCGGCTTTCTTTCCTCGGATGTTTAACATTTAAGATGTCTATTGTAGTAGTCAAACTCAATGAAATAATTATCACAATATTCATGTATTGTGTGATAATGTGATTGAGACATACCTGACCTGCATCCTTGATTACTTACATGTACGGCTTTTATGCTTCTGCAGTTTATTATAGAAGTGAAGCAACAGTTCGGTGATGTGATGACGAGACGCCATCCGTTTAGAAGTACATGAATCACTGATTTTCTCATTTTACAACCTGTAGTCTTATTTGCGCTTGAAACGAAGTCCGAAATCCATTGCTGTGCATTGCGATGCATTTCGTCGTATTTTATTACAATATTACACGGTCGTACATCACCCGAATTAATGCTGTCAAACAGCGCACTCCTTTCCCACGTATAATTCCTCGAGCACAAAGGGCAACAAGAAAAAGTGCAGAACCGGCTGTGGAAGGAGTTGGCCCATTTAGCTTAGTCCACGTCTGTAAATGGCAGCGCTACTCTCACATCGCGTGTGATCAGCTCCGCAGTAGATTACCAAGTTAATAACTGTTGCAGAACACGAGTTTAGTCGAGATTGCGCCGACAGTACCGTCAAAAAAGCTCAAGTCGATAACGATGCAGTGCAGCGCACTCCGCCAGTGGCCACGCATATATCAGGTAAACAGCTCACAGCTATCAGGTTTCCCGTATGCGGACAGGGCAGGGCAATGCAAACAGCGCACTTCGACGCGTCCAGTGATTGGGACGCAGTGTGATGGTAATGAGCGTGAAACGCACACACATGCACATGCACACGCACACACACACACACACACACACACACACACACACACACACACACACACACACACACACACGTTTCCAATGCCACAGGTCAATAACGTCCACAACAGGGGTAGTTACCTGTTGAGCCTCAGTTAATGGCAATCAGAGAATACAATGGCTGGTGGGACGTGAATTCACATGTTTTAATCCTAGTTCACGTAATATCGTCTTGCGTGATCTGGGGCTTAATTGTTGTTCTGAGTTACTTCCATGCTTCGTTTCTTCTCCGAATCCATTACAGGGCGTTTGCTCGTTTTCATCATTGTTTGCAAGTATATCTTACACGTTAACAAAGTACCGGTTGGCACGAAGAATTTCTTCGCTCGTAGATTTACAGTCAGTTAATAATTTTATATGTTGCCAGAGACATGGGACCATTAGCGAAAATACACTCATTATCAATTTGAGCGGCGTTATCTTTCACATAACTGGAAGAGTACCTCTCGACCACGACAGTCGGGCAGACGTTGGGCTTTTTGTGAACCACCCTGTCAATAGCGTCTACCTCGACTCAGATATCAAGGTCAGCCCGCCAATGCATAACAAGGAGAGACACCAGATGCTACCACGTACTGTAACAACGTACGGACAGACCACTACGCAACAGATCACTTCCTGTTACTTCTAGACAACAGTTACAATAATATCAGCGCTAAACCGTGCAGTAGAAAGCCAATGCGCACAGGAGAGTCTCTGTTAGCAACACGTAATTTCTGAGATTAATATGCGGAAAGGAACAGCACCATTCGAGGCTGGTACTATAAATAAAACATGTTTTTAAAGGAATCTTTATTTTGCACGCGCGGCTCTACAGTGAACATTAATTCTTAACTGTGACCAACAGTTTCTGAGTTTGCACCATTTCCAAACGCTTTGAGGGATCAAACACAAACGAGATTAAATGCCATGTCGTCGTATCTGCCATCTTCTGCAATATGGGATACATAAAATTCAGATACGTTGAATGCGACGTTATTCAACCTTCCGTACAGATGTACCGACACTAACATTTTTAAACTATACAATCATTGTAAAAAGAATGCACTGAAATTGATGAAGGGTAAGTCGCCCGTGCTTGTACACTAATTCTCAGTCAATCCTGTAAAAATATGGATCAGGAACTTCTGGGAAGTCATAGAGATACTAAATTAAACTGAAGGCGACAGACAGAAAGCTGATGTATTAAATTCTGCATTCAAAAATGCAAACACGCGTGAGGATGCTACAACACTTTTTTTTTCTTTTTATCGTCGCACACACTCACAAGTGAGATGTGGAAGAACAGTAAAGACTACTGAAGCTGAACAAGACGCCACTGCCTGACGGAAATACTGTTAGATTTCTCTCGGAATCACACCTTTCCTCCTAGCTCATACCTGTTCAGAACTCTCACGCTGTGAGGTGTTCCGCGTGAAGGAGGGCGGAGGAGTGCGAATCATTCCTGTTAATTCAGAGGATAAAACAACAGATGCACAGAAATAAAGACCACGACTGCTAGCGCCCACTATCGCAGAATTTTGGAGCCTGTTTTAAGCTTTAACATTATGATGATCCGGAAGGAAAATATCTACTGAAGGAACTAGTACGGTTCAGGAGGAAACCATTGTGTTTTGAAACACTTGCCTTGTTCATACATAGGAAATAAAGGTGTAGGGATAGATGCTTTTCTAGATTCCCAGAACACTGTCCCACACTGTCGACGAATAACAGAGATAGGATACTAACTTTACAGGTAAGTGATTGGTTCAGAAAGAACAAAATTTAGTAATGGAATCCAATAAGTCATACAGTACGGCTAACGTTCAACATAAATGAAACTAAACTCAGATGTTTCACAAGAAAGCGTAATAGAATCAAAACTTCTTAGTACGTACAAAAGATGTCAGATTGCACCAGCAGTACATTCAGATGTTTCATTGGTGGTATCGGTGTTCCCTGCAGGAAAGAATACGATTTTAAGGAAACCAAGGAAGACTTGTGCAGCACTTTCAGTTGGTGTACTGAAAGTAATCTCTTCTTAAACGTGATAACTAAAACAAGAACGCTGTAGTGTGTGGTTACAAGATATAAACACTGAGCTGAATACGTTAGTTACATCATTTGAACGATTCTTCTACCTCATTGATGTGGAAGTAGTCAGTTTACAAGATATATACACATCATTAGTGTTAAAATTAATGAACACATTTTTCAGTTCTAATCATGCAACTACACTTACAAACTAGGATATTTTCACAGGCTACCAATTTTTAAACATAAATTCGTCCATGGAATAGAGGAAGTTATTCTGAAGAAATAATTTTAGCTAAGATTTAAAACTTGCTTTGGTACCTGCCAGACATTTTATTTTATTGAGCAAATGATCGAAAATTTTTGTTGCTGTATACTGAACTTCTTTCTGAGTCACTGACATTTTAGTAATGGGCAATAAAGGTAATTTTTTCCTCTAGTGTCGTAGATACGGATATCACTGATTTTCCCAAATTATGATGGATCATTTTTGAAGAGAAGTTTCTGGAATTTCCCGAATCGTTTATATGTCTGGGGTAATGTTAGAAAACGGCACAAAATGAGACGAACACGTGAAGTCAGTAGTAAAGATGGAAAATGGAAGACTAGGATTTCTTGGGAAAGTTCAGTGAAAATGCGATGTACTGTAAAGAAAACCGTTTAGCAGATTCTAGTGCCACCAGTTCTATGGTACAGGTCTAATGTTTACAGACCCTATTACGTAGCACGCAGTACGCATCGAATTCAGAAATGCACTGGTAGAATCGTAAAACATTAGTACACCCTGTAGGAAAAGACAACGGAGACGCTCAGGAATCGTAGCTGGTAGTCAGAATGATGACGCTGTTCTTGTAAAGCGCTGTTGAGTAAACACAGAGAAACGGTGTTTAAAAAGGGCTGTAGAACAGATTTGATGCCACCATTATACAGTATTTAACTAAATTCCGTTTACAGACGTTGAGGACTTAATGAGGACTGGGCAGTTATGACTAGCACAGAGATTAATGTCTGGAAACGTACGGCTTTCCCGCTACATGTAAAATAGCACGACACACGTTCAAACAGCCCGCATTTTCGGCGCCGCTGACTGAGGTATTAAGTAAACATTCACCGATCACCTGATATTCCATGCCCACTACAGGATTATTTACGTGCGATTCAGTTGAGTTTGTCATTTACACAAAGAGGATTTTACCGACTATACTGCTTGGAGGTCTTTGTTCATACTGTACTACAGTGCAGTAGTAATCATTCACTACAATGCAGAATGCAAGCTATACGTACATTTCCGTTTTAGTATGCTGCTGTTGATCATGGTGAACTACACGTTTGCGGGATACGCCGACATGATATTACTGAACGGCGAAGCTCGGTGTAGTGGGAGGGCTGCTCTTGACTGGTATGCGAGCGTTTTCCACACCGCCAGACACCTTGGCGCTCCCTCTTCGCTACGGTGCACCACCGGACCTCTGAGACGGGCACATTCGCCACCGGCAGGGCCGACTGTGGTGGTCCATAACGGCGCCGCACACCCGCTTTTGAAGAGGCTGTACTCCATGCCACGGAAGAGGATGCGACGAAGAGTATCAGAAACATAGCAGGTACACTGAATGTGGACCACCGAAATGTCCGGCGTGATCTGCTTGAGCAGCTGTTACAGAAAGTAAAAGCAATGCAGCCACAGAACTTTGCGAAGCGAGCCCCAATTCAGCACGTGGTTCTTACAACGTTGCGTTGACGAGCCCTGCTTCGGCGAAGACTTTTCACGGACGAAGACAAGTACAGCACAGAAGACGTTCCCAATTCCCACAACAGTGATTTGTGGGCTGAAGAAAACCTGCAAACTACGCACCCCCATGGGTTTCGGGAACGATAAGGTCTGAACATTTGGAAAGGGTCCCTAGACGGACGTGTGTGGGCCGTATCTTGTTCGGCGTACTTACGATTCCTTGACGGCGTATTGCATGGGCTCGTGGAAGACGTGCGACTGCATGAGAGTCTAAACATGTGGTTCGAGCATGATGGCGCAAAACCTCAATTCTCACGTGCGGCCTGGTATCAGCTGGACTAATGGTTTGGGCAGAATAGGTCATGATGGCCCAACTGCCTGACTTGCGTGTTCTCCCGACTTGAACCCGCTATACTACTACCTGTGGGGTCACACGAAACCCTTGATTTACAAGACCCCTGTAGCATCCGATGAAGACCTACTGGCGCGGGTTATGGCTGCGGCGGATGTTAGAGCATAAGGGATTGGTGTACCGGAATATGGCACAGAGGTACCGTATATCTGTTGACGTCTGTGATCATCACATCGAGCGCTACTTGTAAGTGGACCCAGACGACATGCAGCACGTATTAGAGAGCAGCAAGTGATGTATTTTGCGCGTATCGGTAAAACGGTACGTTACTGGACAAGAATTCCTATGTTAAACTTAACCGTATTGATCTCCTCTACAAGTCCTCAAAGTCCTTCAACAGAACTTACACCAAGTTGTAAAAAGATTCATCCAGTTTTAGAAGACTACATTTTCTAGATGAATGAAGGCGAATTTTAACTTACGGAAAGAACTACAAAATTTTTATTTTCAAAAGAACCAACAGAATATGTTATGCATGTACGCAGAACCTTGGGGTGCCTTTCTCAGTTGCATTTAGGATCAAAATTTTCATTCACTTTTGGCCAAAGTCTTCAATTTTCTCTCCATCTGACGCTCGACAATATCTAGACGATAGTCAAACTGGTTCAGTCTTCCGCGCTCATGTCTGAAGTTCCTGCGTCTACTGCGTTGCCTTTCGGCGTTACGGCTAACGTGGAGTTGTGGAAGCGCATATATGGAGTTTTTCACAAACACCCACCGAAAAGCACACATTGAGAGATGAGGTGACCTTGGAGGTCCATGCTGCAGTGCGAGATGTGTACTCTCCTTACGGCTGATCTACCGTTTAACCAGAGCAGGGCGTCCTGTGCTGCACTGCACTCGCGATAAAAACCAAGCCACACAATTCTAGCTGTAGATCGAAGTGAATCATACCTGTTGAAATGGAGGTCGCAAAACGCCTTTCATTGCTATGTTATCGCACTGCCGACTCGACACACAGTCGGTAATGAATAGGGCTGGACAAACGGTAATCGCGTCCGACCGCGCACGATACAGTAACGAGCGCTGTCCCGGCAATCAGGTGGCGTTTGACTCACGCGTCGCGAGAGAAAGCGGTCCCAGAATTTACGAACTAGTCACAAAAATAAGGTTTGCTTGAAATCTGCCAGTTTCGTGTAAGACAGGGAGAAGCAGCAATAAATCCTAGCTCCATACAAACACTGATTGTATTTGAACAAATTTGCACTAATAGTTGTCATACGGTATTTATGGCTATATAAAAGTTCACGGTGATTTCAAGAAAATTCTAAGAGTCATATTCAAAAATATTAACCTGTCTCTGAACCCAATAAACCATTTTATTTGCTTAATAGGCGACAACGATTTAGCAAGTGAGTGGGAGAAGAGCATGTCGATTGCAGTTCACACATACGAATAACGTGTAAAAAAGGTACCATCTTTGAATGAAGATGTTAAAAACCGTAGAAAAATGTGAACTGAATGCCAAATACACGAAGTAAATTGTATAAAACTGAGTGTACTTCCGATCGTGAGAATAAATGACAGCGGCAGCCAGAAGGGCTCGTCGTGGAGATAGTGCCGACATACGCCACTAGATCGAGGATTAGACTAAATTGCAATTTGGGAAATTTTTTTTTATTTACTATTAGCAGAAATGAGTTACATTCTGTAAGAGAGTGCATCCGAGTTACAAGGTTATTTCTATTATTAAAATGCAGGATCATGATGAAGAAATCGTTTCAAGTGCGTGCTAAATATTTATTTATGAGCCAGCTAGTTTGATGGCGTTAGTCACATTTTCAGGACACTTACATTTCACTTCATAACTTAGTTGAAGTGACAATCAGCAGACGAACCAGCATTCTTTGTCCAATTGCAATAAAAATGCTGAAGTGCCAAGAGGTCGGTATTACAACTGGGCAGAAAATGTTGGGTAGTCTACTGGATATAGCTTGAAAATAGGTGCGTATCCCTGAAGATGTGGCCCTAACGCCATAAATAAATATTTGTCATAGATCTGAAGTGGCGTCTTTCATCATGACACAATTTCACAGCTGTGGATGCCCAAATACAAAATTGTCTGCAAAATCCATAATGAATCAATACTGCTAAGAGACCGTACGGCGATCGAAAGGTCGGGCTAAGCACGAAATTTCTCGAACTGTGACGTCAACTGCTCGAGCCATTCGAGCCGTGCACAAGCATAGCACTACAGTCCGATTCGCGAACGATGGTGGTTAGCACAGGTTTAGGCACGGACGAGGGTTGCATGTTGCCGGTTCCAAGTGACAGTTCCGGTACACGCATACATGTGCTCTGTGCCTGAAGAAAGCGCGTGTCCTGCAAATTGTGTGTCTCGCTTGCTCATGTAGAATTTGTCGCTTATTACCACTTGGAGCGAAAACAACTCGCAAGAAATGGAATAAGGATTCACTAAATAACTCGCACCGATCACGGTTAATGTTCGCATTGGCTTCAACAATCACAGCAGGGCGCTCAGAACACTGCTGACCCCATATTTGTAAAAATGAAGTGCTAACAAAATGTCAGTTTGGTTTTCAGAAAGGCTTTTCAACAGAAAATGCAGAAAATGCTTTCACTGATCAAATATTAAATGCAATGAATAACCAAACATCACCCATTGGGATATTTTGTGATCTCTCCAAGGCTTTTGATTGTGTGAATCATGAAATTCTTCTAGATAAGCTTAAGTATTGTGGTATGAGTGGGACAGTGCACAAATGGTTTAATTCATACTTAAGTGGAAGAATGCAGAAGGTTGAAATTAACACTGAAATTAACAGTACAGATAGTCTACAAAAACCAGCAGAGTCCTCTAACTGGGAAGGTATCAAGAATGGTGTCCCACAGGGTTTAGTCTTGGGCCCCTTATTGTTAATATATATTAATGACTTGCCACTCTATATTCATGAAGATGCAAAGTTAGTTCTTTTTGATGATGATACAAGTGTAGTAATTACACCCAAGAAGCAAGAATCAGCTGAGGAAATTGCAAATAATGTCTTTCATAAAATTATTGAGTGGTTCTCTGCAAATGGACTCTCACTAAATTTTGAGAAAACACAGTTTATACAATTGTGTACAGTAAATGGCGTAACACCATTGATAAATATAGACTATGAACGGAAGTCTGTTGCTAAGCTAGAGCACTCAAAATTTCTGGGTGTGTGCACTGATGAGAAAATTGAATTGGAAGAAACACATCGATGATCTGCTGAAACGGTTAGGTTCAGCTACTTATGCTATTAGGGTTATTGCAAATTTTGGTGATAAACATATCAGTAAATTAGCCTACTATGCCTATTTTCATGCCATGGAGAAGAAATAAAAACTTTGAGGTTCGCCGATGACATTGTAATTCTGGCAGAGGCAGCAAAGAACTTGGAAGAGTAGTTGAACGGAATGGATGGTGTCTTGAAGGGAGGATATAAGATGAACATCAACAAAAGCAAAACGAGGATAATGGAATGTAGTCGAGTTAAGTCGGGTGATGCTGAGGGTATTAGATTAGGAAATGAGACACTTAAAGTAGTAAAGGAGTTTTGCTATTTGGGGAGCAAAATAACTGATGATGGACGAAGTAGAGAGGATATAAAATGTAGACTGGCAATGGCAAGGAAAGCGTTTCTGAAGAAGAGAAATTTGTTAACATCGAGTATAGATTTAAGTGTGAGGAAGTCATTTCTGAAAGTATTTGTATGGAGTGTAGCCATGTATGGAAGTGAAACATGGACGGTAAATAGCACAACTTAACTAGAAGAAGGGATCGGTTGGTAGGACATGTTCTGAGGCATCAAGGGATCACCAATTTAGTATTGGAGGGCAGCGTGGAGGGTAAAAATCGTAGGGGGAGACCAAGAGATGAATACACTAAGCAGATTCAGAAGGATGTAGGTTGCAGTAGGTACTGGGAGATGAAGAAGCTTGCACAGGATAGAGTAGCATGGAGAGCTGCATCAAACCAGTCTCAGGACTGAAGACCACAACAACACATGCCTATTTTCATTCACTGCTTTCATATGGCATCATATTTTGGGGCAATTCGTCATTAAGAGAGAAAGTAATCATTGCACAAAAGCGTGTAATCAGGGTAATAGCCGGAGCCCACTCAAGATCACCTTGCAGACATTTATTTAAGGAACTCGGGATATTCACAGTACCTTCGCAATACGTATATTCACTTATGAAATTTGTCATTAATAACCCATCCCAAATGAAAAAGAACAGCGAAGTGTACAGCTACAACACTTGAAGAAATGACGATATTCACTACTCAGTATTAAATCTCACTTTGGCACATAAAGGAGTGAATTATGCTGCCACAAAAATCTTTGGTCATTTGCCAAATAGTATTAAAAGTCTGAAAGATAGTCAACCAACATTTGAAAGCAAATTAAAAGAATTTCTGGATGACAACTCCTCCTACTCAATAGATGAATTCTCAGATATGAAGTAGTAACCTTAAAAAAATTAATTAATTAATAATTTTGTGTAAATAAAACTTACGTTAAAGTGACACGTTCCACATCATTACGACATGTCGTATTCATGATCTATGGAACAAGGGTTAATGCATGTATGTATGCACTGGCTGGCGGAGTACAAGCTTAAACTCGATTCCAGTTACAGTAAAGAAAAAACGAGAGAGGGAGGAATGGAAGGAGCTAGTTGCACCAGGGAGATGTGTAGCTGCAACCACTTGATCCGGGAACTTATAGCTGGAGCAAACAAACTTTCAGTTTCTATGCGACAGTTACAATTTATCCCAGGTTTATACTTTCATTCAGGTCGGGCGACTCTTTTTGAAACACCCTGTGTTACTGCAAGCACAAATCCAGCGCAGGTGAGACGGTAACGACACGTACCTGTGGCGACGCAGGAGCACTCATCCGCACTCGCAGTCAGCTGGGCCCAGTTCGAGGCGACTGTTTACGCGGCCGCAGGCAGCGCAGGTGGCCGCCCCCGCAATGCTATCAGGCGCGGCCCGCTTCCCAGCCACTGAGCTAACGCCTCACCTCAGTTCAGCTCACCTCCCACCGCTGTTACAACACGCGGGGCGCCCGACCCCCACTAGCCTTGACGCAGTTCGCATTCACACGGCTCACGTGCGACGCACGCTGCGAGCGAGAGTCGCAGCCAGCCGAGCATCCTTTTGTTCTCGTCTTACTGCTGCACGCGGCTGCGGGCTTCTTAAGAAGCCACGATATCCAGGGACGCATTCCGAAGGCAACACTCGTGCTGAAACCACAGCACTCCCTCTTCATAACGGAGCCTAGTACTCCCCATTACATTATTATAATCCATCTACATGTACCTGTACATACAAAGCGCGAATTATAAAATTTTCTCAGCGAACTGAGTAGACTGTTCAGATTGATGGAGCTTCTTCACCGCCTCAGCTCCATTCCTAATATTCGGTTCTCGTTGGATATGGAAAAATATTGTTGTCTGCCTTTCTTGGCTATCTTGGTTAGACGAAAGAATGATGGCTCTCTGGGGCATTCAGTTTATCGCAAGCCTAGTCATATTGATTTGAATTTGCAAGCGTCAAGCTGACATGACCCATCCCAAACTATGAGTGTCCTTACAACAATCGTACACACAGATGACACTGTCTCGGATCTAGGTAGTTTCTCCTAAAGAGCTCGTCCACCTCAACACAGTGTTCAGAAAAAAATGAATTTTCCACACAGCTGATAAATAGAGCACTGTCCGTAACAACAAGAATCAAGAAGTGGATAAAGAGGAGAAAAAAAATGTTCAACTGTGTGTGAAATCTTATGAGACTTAACTGCTAAGGTCACCAGTCCCTAAGCTTACACACTACTTAACCTAAATTATCCTAAGGACAAACACACACACCCATGCCCGAGGGTGGACTCGAACGTCCGCCGGGACCAGCCGCACAATCCATGACTGCAGTGCGTAAGACCGCTCGGCTAATCCCGCGCGGCAAAGAGGAGAACAGGCCGGAAAAATCTTTAGCGGTTCGTCCTTTTGTGGGGAACATTGTATTTAAAACAGGAAGAATCCTCCCTAAATTTCAGTGACTGTCATTTTCCGTCCGTCTAAGATTACAGACCTTTTGGGATCAGTGAGGGACGACTTTTTATTGTGGAAGGCCTGTATATACAAAATACCTTGTCAATTTAATTGTTGTGGTCTTGTGTCCGAAGACTGGTTTGGTGCAGCTCTCCATGCTACTCCATCCTTTGCGAGCTTGTTCCTTTCCGAATAACTACTGCAATCTACGTCCTTCTCAATCTGCTTACTGTTTTCCATTGTACATCCAATGCAGTATGAGAGAACTATGATTTTTTTGGGGGGAGGGGGGGGGGGGGCGTGGGGACTCCATTGTTAAAGAGTTGGATTGTTTGGGGGAGGAGATCAGACAGCGAGGTCATCGGTCTCATTGGATTAAGGAAGGACGCGAAAGGGCCGTGCCCTTTCAAAGGAACCATCTCGGCATTTGCCTGGAGCGATTTAGGGAAATCGCGGAAAACCTAAATCAGGATGGTCGGACGCGGGATTGAACCGTCGTCCTCCCGAATCCGTGGAATTACGCCTGGTGGAAAATCTGACGAACCGCGACAGCGGCTACCAGTTGGACAGTCCATGGAACTCCATCTCCTCGATTTGTTCTCATCAGAGACGAAAGAGTGCGCTAACGGCCACGGCGAACAGCAACACAGAGGAGAACAGCTGAGTTCCGCGGTTCCATCAGGGATTTCGCTGTCTTCGCGAAGTGTGGGCCGTCTGTCAACCTGATTTTGAAAACTGCGTGTTATACTTGCAGCGCGCTGTATACTGCTGAATTGAGCTCGTCTTCATCAGTCTACGATGGCTCACCAGAAAATGACTGCAGCTGCCTAGCTGAAATATCGTGTGATGTACTCGCATTAAACGACTTGCTGCAAGCCCTCACTTTCTTTGAATATATACACATACGGGGTATTCCAAAAAGAAGGCCCGGACTTTGAACAAGCGCTAACAGAAAATCTGTTCGATATAATGAAACGATTTAAATGCCAAGTTCTTCCATTTGTACCTTAATAAGTTTCGATGTTGGCTCCATCTGTTGTTCTGCAGCCATCAAAATGATATTCTGTTTCATGCCATGTGTTTTGCAGCATCTCTGGTGTAACAGTCGCGACGGCTGTCGAAATTCTCTCCTGCAGATGCCTCAAATTTCAAAGTTTCTTCTGCCTAGAAAATGTTCTTTACTTATCCCCACAAAACGACGTCTAAAGAGGTAAGATCAGGACTTCTGGCTGCCTAGGGATAAGGCGCATCGCTGCCTATCCAACCATTTGGGAATTTGTTGTTTAGTATGTTACGCACTTCGACATGGTGATGAGGCGGGGCGCTATCTTCTATGAAAATGATACACTGTTTGTTCTTGAATTTCTGCCATTTGGGGAAAAATAAACAGTTAAAGCATACACACCCAACTCGTCAGTATATCTGGGGCATTTTTGGTATGCGTAGAGCTTATGTGTAAGATAGACGGTACACTGAATTAAAATATGTTTTCCAGTATTACATAGGAAACACTTCCTAACGTCAATTATTTAGTCAAGAACCAGCTTTCGGCCTCTTACGCGGTCTTCAGGTGACAGCCAGATATCAGCAACACACATAAAACGATGTAAGAATTAAGCAGATTTTATTTGCACAAAGATAACAAAAATGACGTAGTGTGTTTACATATATAAACATTACTTTTTGTCACATACAAATAATTATATTAACTACAAAAGGAAGATATGGGTGAGCTACAATTACATTGGAAGGCCTAAGAAACAAAACTGACAAAAATCAGGAAACCCACAGACAAACAAACCAGACTGCAAACGAGAATCAAGAGACAGACAATAGGAAGGGTGATTTCCGATGAAGAAAGAAGGATGAGATCCGAGAGAATGAGGAAGTACTGGGCTGAGAAGAAACTGAAAAATTCTTTGCATAAAGTTTGCTAGAGTGGTCGAATGCAGGCCATAAGAAGTAAATAATAATAAAGGGGACAACAAAGTACTTTTATGTAGAGACACACAGAACAAATGTAGTAGTAGTAGTAGTAGTAGTAGTAGTAGTAGTAGTAGCAGCAGCAGCAGCTGACGAGGAAGAAGGGAACTGAGAGATTATTCAGTACTAAGGTGGCATTCTGTGTCATATGTTTGTTGATTTCCAGTAGTGTTCTCTTTCTGCTTTTCTCAATAGAATGCAAAAGTTCAGAGTCTGCATCATACGAATGGTTTTCTGTTAGAAGATCATCGGCAAACGTATCTTTTTTCGTTAATCTCCAGCCCTTCTTATGTTCAGTGTTCAGGCAACTTTAGTGCCATAGTTATGTCTGTCTGACCGATACATAATTTTCCACGCTCTGTAAACGACAGGAATTACATTTGCTACTACCTTAGAAGCTCGAAGCGAACAAAAGACTTTTACGGCTGAGAGTGAGGGAGGGAGGGGAAAGAGAGAGAGATAAGCTGTTTGTTGATGTGCTTGCAGACTTTGCCAACATGACCACTAATAAATATGTTTAGTAAATTTCTTATACCCGATACAGTAAACAAGTGACTGGTACGACCTTCAGTTTCACGTGCCCTGCACAGTAACCTTGTACATAAACAAAGACGTTTCACATTACCGAAGAGGAGCGCGTCCTGCATCTCGTCTTAATTAAAATGAGTATCCTGCATCCGCCGTGCAGCCTTGCAATTACGAGCGAAACACGCTGATGAGCAGTGTGCGTCCTTCTCTCGGCTCACGTGCCGTCTAGGAACGGTCTTCAACAGAGGCGCAGGTAGCTCGAGAAGAAAGTGCTTGGTCGGATCTGAACCAGGCGCTTCAAAACGATTGACGGGAATCTTCCCACGGTATTGCGCAAGGACGTACAATGAATTCCTTCAATTATAAAAGAGTTTCCATTCATTGCCAAACATTCCATATGTCACCCACATAACTTTTTATGATCTGTTTCAAGCATGGATAAAATATCTTTGTTTCTTATTGTAATGCAAGGAACAACAAACACATGGCACGTTTTCTGCACATTAGTACACAAGATGTACGTTATATTCTATCATGACTGTATGTCCTAATAATACACATATGTATTGGCTTCATTTCTCAGAGGATTAACAAGAAGTTTCTGAAGTCTGTAGTTGATTCAAATGACTCTAAGCACTATGGGACTTAACATCTGAGGTCATCAGTCCCCTAGAATTTAGAACTACTTAAACTTAACTAACCCAAAACATCACACAAATCCATGCCCGAGGCAGGATTCGAACCTGCGACCGTAGCAGCCGTGCGGTTCTGTATTTGACAGCATGTTTTGTCGAACTGTTGCTTGACTGACGGCAGTGTTTCACAAGACAGCGAAATTTGTGAACAACTACTTGGTAGCAAATAGAAATAATTACTTCATATTTTTCAGCCACCAAACACAGGCTTATGTCACATATAATTCGTCAGATATCCTTCCACATACAATGGCAACCAAAACAATTAAGCCATTATTAACAGTACAAAGAAGATCATTTTTATATGTTTTATGTTATTGTGTGTCGTATAGCGATTAGACATCAGACTGGCGTACAGACGATTTCAGTTTGCTTCCCCAGGAAGGCAAGATTTCTGAGACTAAACACTCTCCATGCATCCCCTTCTTACTGGGATAGCTTGATTTCATCACACAGTCAATCGGCACCTTGATTGCACTTTATTACAGCTTATAAGTAACGCCTGGTGTTTACTGATATGTAATCTATCTTTCCTTATGAGCTACGCACTATTCACAAGTACTTGCAACCGCCCTATCTTTACACTACCTTTTTCCCGAATATAGAACAGGCCCAACGCTTATTTTGGTATATCTAGTTTCGTTGCTGTAACAAAATACGAATGCTATTCGGAAAATGAGGTCCGATCCGCCGCGAAATGGAAACCACAGTGGAAATAAAAAAGGTTTTATTTCCAACACTTTGATACACTTCCAGCTATTTCTCCACATAGTCGGCGCTCCGACTTAAGACATCTGTTGTGTTGTACTAACTTTCCAACACCCTCGTCATAGAAGGCAGCAGCCTGTGCTTTCCACCGTTTCTCTACGCTGGTCTGCAGTTCTTTTTCTGAGACAAAATGTTGTCTTCATAGCCAACGGTTCATTTGAGCAGAGGGAACAAGTTCGGCCTGTATAGTGGGTAATCAAACACCTCCCATCGAAAACAATGCCACTGCAGTGTGCGGCTGAGAATAGTCGTGAAGAAGAAAATGCATGATAGATAAGTTATGTGGGGTTGCATGAAATCAGGCAAAATCTTGCAGCGGGCACCCACACTTGGTGGGAGACACTACTGTTCCAGGCATCTTTACGTGATCGCTGTGTGCTCAGAACTGAAAACAGCGGCGTGACGGGATCGACAGGCATAGTAGAGACACTACCCAACGCAACAGTGCAACTATCGTTTCCATTTCTCGACCTATCGGACGTTAATTTCCATATAGCCCTCGCACATAAAGACCTGTCCCTGTAATGAATTATATAATGGCCTAATATTCTTCATCTCTTATTTTTATACTAACAGCTCCGTCATTGTCTGCTATAATTCGGTCTATGGTCGACAATCTACATTCGGCATTTTCTCAGTGCTTTCCGCAATGAATAATGAAATAAACTTTCTTGTTTTCTTGTCGGTAATTATCTATTCGATGTAGAGTGTCTCTCCTAGAGAATTATTTGCTCTCAGTCTATTTTAGAACATGGTCGCCTTTCTGTAAATAAGTCGATTTGAAATAATTTATTTCGAAAGGAAATTTTAAGGAGTTATCTGTCATTAATTTTGAGGTAATGACACACACAAGAACTATTTTAATCCATCTTTGCTCAATCACAACAACTAACTAGGTAACTACGGAAATACTTTACAATGTGCCTAGACCGTGACCTAGCTCTAATGTAGGTGGTCTGAATCCAAAAACCCCACACACTCTAAATTGGCCATCACGTAACACTTTACGTCCTACGTGCTTTTTAGTCTTCATCTACAAATTCCAAATTAGGGACAGTGCAGTTTAAGCACATCCAGCACACGTAAGATTGTACTTATCATTAAATGTTCCACCTATATTCCAGCAGAAGCGGTAAATCCGGGTTCGAGTTCCAGTCCAGCACAAAAATTTTTGCCATTGCATTTCCACAGTGCCCTGTACGACTCGAAGTCGCTAGTTTCCTACTCGCGCTTTCCTTCCCATTACTCTAGTTCGTATACAAAGTTATTTAGTTAAGTTATGCCTCAAAATTCTTTCCAGTACCACATAATTAGTTACGCGATTTACTCATCTAATTTTCAGCATTCTTCTATAGCACATTAGAAAAGCTTCTATTCTCTCTTGGCAGAACTGTTTATCGTCCACGTTTCGCTTCCGTTCAAGGCTGCAGCTAATACCTTTAGAAAAGACTTCGTAATACTTCAACTTACACCCGACGTTAGCAAATTTGCCGGCTTGCTTCCTTTGAAATCCATTGTAAGGTAAGTCGCTGGGTCAGTGTTACACCTCGCGTTCCGCTATATTTCACCGGAACCCAAACAGATCATCCCCTAAGCCGTTTTTTTTTTCCTTCGAGCTTCTGCAAATAATTCTTGCCAGTATTTAGGAAGCACGACTTACTGAACTAAAGGTTCGGCAATATTCACACCTGTCAGCGACTGCCTTCTTCTAAACAGATATTATTACATTTTTCCTGAATTCTGAGTACATTTCACCTGTCCGTATGTCTCGGACCTGTTCCTCCATTACCCTTATTTGATTTTTTTAAACCTATATTCGCCCGACCAGAAGTCGTGTGTTTTCTACTACCGTACTCCACTGACTCCTTCGGTATCTAACTTCAGCCTGTCCAGTTACCTTTTTAAAGTATCTTACCTTCCTGCTCGACTAAGGAGATTAATATAGTCAATAATTACGCGCCAAGTTATTCTGTCTTGAATGATTTTATTAGCTGATAATGGTTGACGAGATGAGATTAAGTATTGCATAAAATCAATTTGCTGATTTACATACAATTTACATTTGAAAAAAAATATTTGATGGGGAATTTTCTAGGTTTTTACGGGATAAGGTTACATATATTTGAAAATTACACAATTTGTTTCAAAATTAACGTTATTTTGATGGAGGAAAGTCGCTTTGTTAGTTTTCGGATGATTTAGACGGGATGGAATGTGGTCCTCCCCCAGCCATGCGCCGCCTGCCCTTCCCTCCGCCGACAACTGCAGTGACTCACGGGACGGCCCGCCGCGACACGCCGAGGAGAAAGCGAGAGCGCGGAAAACAAAGGAGCGGCCGTCCGATCTTGACCTCAGGCAGACACCGCCGCTGCAACAACACGGCCGGCCCTCGGCTCTCGGCCCTCCCACACCCACGTCGCCTGCCCGTGATGAAGCTGTGGAGGCGCTCCGTGCCGGAAAACGGGCGCCGCGACCCACGCACGCACTCCCTCCACTCCTAATCATCGCGGCCAAACCGGTTCCCTCGCCGAGCCAAACCAAACCGACAGCACTCCGTCTCCCGCACGTCGCCCGTACTGTACCTGCCAAGTAACAGCGCCTTTCTGTTCTGCCGGCTACGTCTACCGACACAGCTTCATTAATGCACTGCGTATGTGGGTACCGCCTGGTAGAATTTTGCACAGAGCACAGCTTAATCATAGCTAACACTTGGTTCAAGAATCATGAAAGTTGGTTGTATACATGGAAGAATTCTGGAGACACTAGAAGGTATCAGATAGATTATATAATGGTAAGACAGAGATTTAGGAACTAGGTTTTAAATTGTAAGACATTTCCAGAGGCAGATGTGGACTGACCACAATCTATTGGTTATGACCTGTAGATTAAAACTGAAGAAACTGCAAAAAGGTGGGAATTTAAGGAGATGGGACCTGGATAAACTGAAAGAACCAGAGGTTGTACAGAGTTTCAGGGAGAGCATAAGGGAACAATTGTCAGGAATGGGGGAAAGAAATACAGTAGAAGAAGAATGGGCAGCTTTGAGGGATGAAGTAGTGAAGGCAGCAGACGATCAAGTAGGTAAAAAGACGAGGGCTAGTAGAAATCCTTGGGTAACAGAAGAAATATTGAATTTAATTGATGAAAGGAGAAAATATAAAAATGCAATAAATGAAGCAGGCAAAAAGGAATACAAACGTCTCAAAAATGAGATCGACAGGAAGTGCAAAATGGCTAAGCAGGGATGGCTAGAGGACAAATGTAAGGATGTAGAGGCGCGTATCACTAGGGGTAAGATAGATACTGCCAACAGGAAAATTAAAGAGACCTTTGGAGATAAGAGAACCACTTGTATGAACATCAAGAGCTCAGATGGAAACCTAGTTCTAAGCAAAGAAGGGAAAGCAGAAAGGTGGAAGGAGTATATAGAGGGTCTATACAAGGGCGATGTACTTGAGGACAATATTATGGAAATTGAAGAAGATGTAGATGAAGATGAAATGGGAGATACGATACTGCGTGAAGAGTTTGACAGAGCACTGAAAGACCTGAGTCGAAACAAGGCCCCCGGAGTAGACAACATTCCATTGGAACTACTGACTGCCTTGGAAGAGCCAGTCCTGACAAAACTACCATATGGTGAGCAAGATGTATGAGACAGGCGAAATACCCTCAGATTTCAAGAAGAATATAATAATTCCAATCCCTAAAAAAGCAGGTGTTGATAGATGTGAAAATTACCGAACAATCAGTTTAATAAGCCACAGCTGCAAAATACTAACACTAATTCTTTACAGACGAATGGAAAAACTGGTAGAAGCCGACCTTGGGGAAGATCAGTTTGGATTCCGTAGAAATGTTGGAACACGTGAGGCAATACTGACCTTACGACTTATCTTAGAAGAAAGATTAAGGAAAGGCAAACCTACGTTTCTAGCATTTGTAGACTTAGAGAAAGCTTTTGACAATGTTGACTGGAATACTCTCTTTCAAATTCTAAAGGTGGCAGGGGGAAAATACAGGGAGCGAAAGGGTATTTACAATTTGTACAGAAACCAGATGGCAGTTATAAGAGTCGAGGGACATGAAAGGGAAGCAGTGGTTGGAAAGGGAGTAAGACAGGGTTGTAGCCTCTCCCCGATGTTATTCAATCTGTATATTGAGCAAGCAGTAAACGAAACAAAAGAAAAAATCGGAGTAGGTATTAAAATCCATGGAGAAGAAATAAAAACTTTGCGGTTCGCCGATGACATTGTAATTCTGTCAGAGACAGCAAAGGACTTGGAAAAGCAGTTGAACGGAATGGACATTGTCTTGAAAGGAGGATATAAGATGATCATCAACAAAAGCAAAATGAGAGTAATGGAATGTAGTCGAATTAAGTCGGGTGATGCTGAGGGAATTAGATAAGGAAATGAGACACTTAAAGTAGTAAAGGAGTTTTGCTATTTGGGGAGGAAAATAACTGATGATGGTCGAAGTAGAGAGGATATAAAATGTAGACTGGGAATGGCAAGGAAAGCGTTTCTGAAGAAGAGAAATTTGTTAACATCGAGTATAGATTTAAGTGTCAGGAAGTCATTTCTGAAAGTATTTGAATGGAGAGTAGCCATGTATAGAAGTGAAACATGGACGATAAATAGTTTGAACAAGAAGAGAATAGAAGCTTTCGAAATGTGATGCTACAGAAGAATACTGAAGATTAGATGGGTAGATCACATAACTAATGAGGAAGTATTGAATAGGATTGGGGAGAAGAGAAGTTTGTGGCACAACTTGACTAGAAGAAGGGATCGGTTGGTAGGACATGTTCTGAGGCATCAAGGGATCACCAATTTAGTACTGGAGGGCAGCGTGGAGGGTAAAAATCGTAGAGGGAGACCAAGAGATGAATACACTAAGCAGATTCAGAAGGATGTAGGTTGCAGTAGGTACTGGGAGATGAAGAAGCTTGCACAGGATAGAGTAGCATGGAGAGCTGCATCAAACCAGTCTCAGGACTGAAGACCACAACAACCAGAACAACAACATGTGGGTACCACACTAAAGCTAATTGCAGCGCACATCTAATACTAGGCCACCGACATAATGCGACGTATTTCTTCATTTCATTCTTAAGCAGGAAACGCGAAACGCTGTGAAAGACCATCTCAATTCTGTCTTCCTCCTCTCTTTGATTCTGTTGCAGTTTCGTTCGGAGTTTCAAGCACACTTTTCCATACATTCTCGTCTTACCTGAAGTGCCGACAGGGGGTTCGAGCTGGCTGTTCTTTCGCATGCTCATTGCTAAAACGTGTTTTCAGCTCATACGTATGCTTAGCCTAGAGCCAATGGACTACATAGTACAGGCAGACGGACGACGAATGAGTATTCGACCGGTGCCTGTTGGAATGTAATTGCCAGTATCAAATAGTACTGGAGAACACGACACGCATAACTTGCGTACAGCACAACACATACAAATCTTTCATTTTCATAATTTCCGTTTTGATTCTTTCCGTTGTTTTTAGCTTTGCACAACTACTGCTAAATTTTGATTAGTTTTCAGAGATTATTATCATGATCATGATGATAATAATGTATTTTGCCCTAGGGCAGTGCTTCACATGTAGCTCACCATCTACATATCCATCAAATCACATTTAAGGGCCTGGCAGAGGGTTCATCGAACCACCATCACAATTCTCTATTATTCCAATCTCGTATAGCGCGCGGGAAGAATCAACACCTACATCTTTCCGTACGAGCACTGATTTCCCTTATTTTATCTTGGTGATCGTTCCTCCCTACCTAAGTCGGTGTCAACAAAATATTTTCGCATTCGCAGGAGAAAGTTGGTGATTGGAATTTCGTTAGAAGATTCCGTCGCAACGAAAAACGCCTTTCTTTTAATGATGTCCATCCCAAACCCTGTATCATTTCTGTGACACTCTCCCCCATATTTCGCGATAATACAAAATGTGCTGCCTTTCTTTGAACTTTCTCGATGTACTCCGTCAATCCTGTCTGTTAAGGATCCCACACCGCGCAGCAGTATTCTAAAAGACGACTGACTAGCGCAGTGTAGACAGTCTCCTTAGTAGGTCTGTTACATTTTCTAAGTGTCCTCCCAATAAAACGCAGTCTCTGGTTAGCCTTATCCACAACATTTTCTGAGTGTTCCTTCGAATTTAAATTGTTCGGGCCGCGTGGGATTAGCCGAGCGGTCAGGGCGCTACAATCATGGACTGTGCGGCTGGTCCCGGCGGAGGTTCGAATCCTCCCTCGGGCATGGGTGTGTGTGTTTGTCCTTAGGATAATTTAGTTAAGTAGTGTGTAAGCTTAGGGACTGATGACCTTAGCAGTCAAGTCCCATAAGATTTCACACACATTTGAACATTTTTAAATTGTTCGTAATTGTAATACCTAGGTATTTAGTTGAATTTACGGCTTTTAGATTAGACTGATTTACCGTGTAACCGAAGTTTAACGCTTTCCTTTTAGTACTTATGTGGATGACCTCACACTTTTCGTTATTTAATATCAACTGCCACTTTTCGCACCATTCCGATATTTCTTCTAAATCGATTTGCAGTTTGTTTTGATCTTCTGATGACTTTATTAGTCGATAAACGACTGCGTCATCTGCAAACAACCAAAGACGGCTGCTCAGATTGTCTCCCAAATCGTTTATATAGATAAGGAACAGCAAAGGGCCTTTAACACTACCTTGGAGAACGCCAGAAATCACTTATGTTTTACTCGATGACTTTCCGTCAATTACTACGAGCTGCGACCTCTCTGACAGGAAATCACAGATCCAGTCACATAACTGAGACGATATTCCACAAGCACGCAATTTCACTACGGGCCGCTTGTGTGGTACAGTGTCAGAAGCCTTCGGGAAATCCAGAAATACTGAATCGATCTGAAATCCCTTGTCAATAGCACGTCATGTGAATAAAGAGCTAGTTGTGCTTCACAGGAACGATGTTTTCTAAACCAGTGTTGACTGTGAGTCAATAGACCGTTTTCTTCGAGGTAATTATGTTCGAACACAATATGTGTTCTAAAATCCTGCTGCATATCGACGTTAACGATATGGGCCTGTAATTTAGTGGATTACTCCTACATGCAGTCCTGTCATTTGCTACCCTCTTCCTTTCATCATAGTTGTTTCCTGTCCTTACACTCTTTTCATCCAATGTCCAAGCCAACTGTGTTTCATTCTCCTGATTACATTTAAAATTTCTCTCTCCTCCCCCCACTCATCTCAACACCAAATTTCTCTCTTTCTCTACCCATTTTATCCTTTCCATGCTCCTACATCTACATCTACATCTACATTTATAATCCGCAAGCCATCCAACGGTGTGTGGCGGAGGGCACTTCACGTGCCACTGTCATTACCTCCCTTTCCTGTTCCAGTCGCGTATGGTTCGCGGGAAGAACGACTGTCTGAAAGCCTCCGTGCGCCCTCGAATCTCTCTAATTTTACATTCGTGATCTCCTCGGGAGGTATAAGTAGGGGGAAGCAATGTATTCGATACCTCATCCAGAAACGCACCCCCTCGAAACCTGGCGAGCAAGCTACACCGCGATGCAGAGCGCCTCTCTTGCAGAGTCTGCCACTTGAGTCTGTTAAACATCTCCGTAACGCTATCACGGTTACCAAATAACCCTGTGACGAAACGCGCCGCTCTTCTTTCGATCTTTTCTATGTCCTCCGTCAACCCGATCTGCTACGGATCCCACACTGATGAGCAATACTCAAGTGTAGGTCGAACGAGTGTTTTGTAAGCCACATCCTTTGTTGATGGACTACATTTTCTAAGGACTCTCCCAATGAATCTCAACCTGGTACCCGCCTTACCAACAATTAATTTCATATGATCATTCCACTTCAAATCGTTCCGCATGCATACTCCCAGATATTTTACAGAAGTAACTGCTACCAGTGTTTGTTCCGCTATCATATAATCATACAACAAAGGATCCTTCTTTCTCTGTATTTGCAATACCATACATTTGTCTACATTAAAGGTCAGTTGCCACTCCCTGCACACTACCTACTAGGTCATTTATACATATTGTGAAAAGCAATAGTCCCATAACACTTCCCTGTTGCACGCCAGAGGTTACTTTAATGTCTGTAGACGTCTCTCCATTGATAACAACATGCTGTGTTCTGTTTGCTAAAAACTCTTCAATCCAGCCACACAGCTGGTCTGATATTCCGTAGGCTCTTACTTTGTTTATCAGGCGACAGTGCGGAACTGTATCGAACGCCTTCCGGAAGTCAAGAAAAATAGCATCTACCTGGGAGCCTGTATCTAATAGTTTCTGGGTCTCATGAACAAATAAAGCGAGTTGGGTCTCACACGATCGCTGTTTCCGGAATCCATGTTGATTCCTACATAGTAGATTCTGGGTTTCCAAAAACGACATGATACTCGAGCAAAAAACATGTTCTAAAATTCTACAACAGATCGACGTCAGAGATATAGGTCCATAGTTTTGCGCATCTGCTCGACGACCCTTCTTGAATACTGGGACTACTTGTGCTCTTTTCCAATCATTTGGAACCTTCCGTTCCTCTAGAGACTTGCGGTACACGGCTGTTAGAAAGGGGCAAATTCTTTCGCGTACTCTGTGTAGAATCGAATTGGTATCCCGTCAGGTCCAGTGGACTTTCCTCTGTTGAGTGATTCCAGTTGCTTTTCTATTCCTTGGACACTTATTTCGATGTCAGACATTTTTTCGTTTGTGCGAGGATTTAGAGAAGGAACTGCAGTGCGGTCTTCCTCTGTGAAACAGCTTTGGAAAAAACTGTTTAGTATTTCAGCTTTACGCGTGTCATCCTCTGTTTCAATGCCATCATCATCCCGGAGTGTCTGGATATGCTGTTTCGAGCCACTTACTGATTTAACGTAAGACCAGAACTTCCGAGGATTTTCTGTCAGGTCGGTACATAGAATTTTACTTTCGAATTCACTGAACGCTTCACGCATAGCCCTCCTTACGCTGACTTTGACATCGTTTAGCTTCTGTTTGTCTGAGAGGTTTTGGCTGCGTTTAAACTTGGAGTGAAGCTCTCTTTGCTTTCGCAGTAGTTTCCTAACTTTGTTGTTGTACCACGGTGGGTTTTTCCCGTCCCTCACAGTTTTACTCGGCACGTACCGGTCTAAAACGCATTTTACGATTGCCTTGAACTTTTTCCATAAACACTCAACATTGTCAGTGTCGGAACAGAAATTTTCGTTTTGATCTGTTAGGTAGTCTGAAATCTGCCTTCTATTACTCTTGCTAAACAGATAAACCTTCCTCCCTTTTTTTATATTCCTATTAACTTCCATATTCAAGGATGCTGCAACGGCCTTATGACCACTGATTCCCTATTCTGCACATACAGAGTCGAAAAGTTCGGGTCTGTTTGTTATCAGTAGGTCCAAGATGTTATCTCCACGAGTCGGTTCTCTGTTTAATTGCTCGAGGTAATATTTGGATAGTGCACTCAGTATAATGTCACTCGATGCTCTGTCCCTATCACCCGTCCTAAACATCTGAGTGTCCCAGTCTATATCTGGTAAATTGAAATCTCCACCTAAGACTATAACATGTTGAGAAAATTTATGTGAAATGTATTCCAAATTTTCTCTCAGTTGTTCTGCCACTAATGCTGCTGAGTCGGGAGGTCGGTAAAAGGAGCCAATTATTAACCTAGTTCGGTTGTTGAGTGTAACCCCCACCCATAATAATTCACAGGAACTATCCACTTCTACTTCACTACAGGATAAACTACTACTAACAGCGACGAACACTCCACCACCGGTTGCATGCAGTCTATCCTTTCTAAACACCGTCTGTACCTTTGTAAAAATTTCGGCAGAATTTATCTCTGGCTTCAGCCAGCTTTCTGTACCTATAACGATTTCTGCTTCGGTGCTTTCTATCAGCGCTTGAAGTTCCGGTACTTTACCAACGCAGCTTCGACAGTTTACAATTACAATACCGATTGCTGCTTGGTCCCCGCATGTCCTGACTTTGCCCCCCACCCGTTGAGGCTGTTGCCCTTTCTGTGCTTGCCCAAGGCCATCTAACCTAAAAAACCGCCCAGCCCACGCCACACAACCCCTGCTACCCGTGTAGCCGCTTGTTGCGTGTAGTGGACTCCTCACCTATCCAGCGGAACCCGAAACCCCACCAACCTATGGCGCAAGTCGAGGAATCTGCAGGCCACACGGTCGTAGAACCGTCTCAGCCTCTGATTCAGACCCTCCACGCAGCTCTGTACCAAAGGTCCGCAGTCAGTCCTGTCGACGATGCTGCAGATGGTGAGATCTGCTTTCATCCCGCTAGCGAGACTGGCAGTCTTCACCAAATCAGATAGCCGCCGGAAGCCAGAGAGGATTTCCTCCGATCCATAGCGACACACATCATTGGTGCCGACATGAGCGACCACCTGCAGATGGGTGCACCCTGTACCCTTCATGGCATCCGGAAGGACCCTTTCCACATCTGGAATGATTCCCCCCGGTATGCACACGGAGTGCACATTGGTTTTCTTCCCCTCTCTTGCTGCCATATCCCTAAGGGGCCCCATTACGCGCCTGACGCTGGAGCTCCCAACTACCAGTAAGCCCACCCTCTGCGACCGCTCGGATCTTGCAGACTGAGGGGCAACCTCTGGAATAGGACAAGCAGCCATGTCAGGCCGAAGGTCAGTATCAGCCTGAGACAGAGCCTGAAACCGGTTCGTCAGACAAACTGGAGAGGCCTTCCGTTCAGCCCTCCGGAATGTCTTTCGCCCCCTGCCACACCTTGAGACGATCTCCCAGTCTACCACAGGTGAGGGATCAGCCTCAATGCGGGCAGTATCCCGGGCAACCACAGTCGTAGTCCGATCGGGGGATGCGTGGGACGAGCTGGCCGTCCCCGACAAACCCCCATCCGGACCCCCACAGTGAGGCCCATTGGCAACAGCCTCAAGCTGTGTGACCGAAGCCAACACTGCCTGAAGCTGGGCTCGAAGGGATGCCAACTCAGCCTGCATCCGAACACAGCAGTTGCGGTCCCTATCCATGCTAAAAGCTGTTGTGCAAAGAACGTCTGAACTAATGTACAGAGAGCGCAAACAAATCGACACAAAATTTAAACGGTTATTAAAATACAAGATTGCCTAGTAAATGCAGTAATGGTGCTACTTGCGCACTGCTGACACACTGCTCGGCGGCGGAAGGAGACTACGCGATTTTACACTATTCAGGTACTAAAACGCGATGCTACAACTCTCAAATACTATAACACGCCCGAAATTTATGAATTAAACAATGCAAGTACCAAAAACACGCTAAGAAATTAAGAATTACACTATGTAACAAATGAGTGAGCTAGGAGTATACGACTTGCTGCTGCAGCTGCTTATCCAACGGCGGCAGGGAGCCTCTGAATCCACATCTCAAATGCTTCCATTCATCTTTCTTCCTCTACCCTCAGTAGCCATATCTCAGTTCCGTATATTGGCACGGCAACCAATAACATTCATAGATGGACTACGCAATGTTTCAGTCTACCCGCCTTACTTTTTTGCCGAAAATTCCAGTCCTGTGACAGCAATTAACGTTCGGAAACTGTTCACTATATGATCGAACCCGCATTCTCACCAGGACAACCCCTGGTACACGCAGCTTTTATCCGATTTCTTTTTATGGCGCGCCTACGTGGTATTGATATCAGATATATTATAAGTGGCTTATACGAACATATATTTCTTTCCCTCTATTATTAATAGCGTTGTTCAGGGCAGTCTCCGCTCTTCTTCTTCTTTCTTTCTTTCTTCCTTCCTTCCTTCCTTCCTTCGCTGTGGTTGCCGCTGTCATTCACATGCTCTCACTGGGCAATGATGTTTCCCCATTCCCAATGCCGCTTCAGTCTACGCTCCTGTAATTGTTCAAGGTCAATTTACTCGTACGTCTTCTACAAGAGACTCGTGTAGGTGTAAGACAGGGCTGCAGCCTTTCGCATCTACTGTTCAATCTACACATCGAAGAAACAAAATGTAAACGCCTTAGGCCAGTTCCGATTGGCTGACAGCTGCCTACAAGGCAGTGCGAGGAGATACTTGTGATCGTAGGACATGTGACCAGCAAGTCGCCATCCCTCCGGTCGTTATTGCCAATAGCTGAAACCTGCCGCTTCTTTATTTA
Source organism: Schistocerca piceifrons (assembly GCF_021461385.2). Classification (NCBI taxonomy): domain Eukaryota; kingdom Metazoa; phylum Arthropoda; class Insecta; order Orthoptera; family Acrididae; genus Schistocerca; species Schistocerca piceifrons. The sequence goes on along the minus strand of NC_060138.1, from coordinate 1,017,615,613 downwards.
AGCAGCTAAGTAGATTCGTTGATGACATTGCTGTCTTGAGTGAAAATGAGGAAGAACTGCAGGACCTGTTGAATGGAATGAAATTCGTAATGAGCACACACTAGAAACAGAGTGAACCGAAGAAAACAAAGTAAGGAAGAGTAGCAGAAATGGGACTAGCGATAAACTTAACTTCAAAATTAAGAACCAAAATATAGACGTGAAGGAATTCAGGTACCTTCTGCTAACGGACGAAGCAAAAGAGACTTTAAAGCAGATTAGTACAGGCAAAGAGCATTCTTGGGCAAAAGAAATCCACTAGTATCGAACAAGTCTGAGGAATGAATTTCTGAGAATATTCGTTTGGTGCAGAAGATTGTATGGTAGTGAATCAAGGACTGTGGGAAAACTGAAAAAGAAGCGAATCGGTTTGAGATGTGTTGCTGTAGAAAGATCTAACAAGTAATTGAAGTAGGGTGTAAAAACTACCTTGTGGTGGAGATCTTGGCTCAGGAGATGAATTAGGGTCGGGTCGCATCAAGCAAGCAAAAAGACTGAGGGAGAAAAAGGAAAAAAAAAACGCTTCATCGATTTATCTGTGTCGCTGTCCATGACTCCCACCTCCTCTCCTCTCGCCATGCCACAGGGTAATAAACTACGAATAATTGATTCTCGGAGGCTCTCATGGTGTCAGACAAGCCTGAGTCAGAATTATATGCATCTTATGAATCAAATTATTTTTTTAAATTTAAGCTGATGGCCAGTTAGACGTATAATGCAATATACCTAAATGACGTTCGGGATCCCTTACAATTTGCTGATTCTATTCGCAAGCAAATGGTGTTTATAATAAACTGGTGCGAAAAACTTAATGACGAAACTAACTTTCGCATGATATGTCACTGCCTAGTAACACAGCTCAATGAAACATGGACCATATACAGACAGAGCTGATGCAGTATGATACACAAGGTAACTAAAAGAAATAGGCAATGAGACGAACAGAACTGACTCTCTTATTCAAAGACAGTGATTACACTGAAGTCACCGCGCTTCATGACGCTCCCCTGCACATTACAAACGACTGCACATGGTTCTTAATAGTGTGTGTGAGCACCATGGACGGTTATGCGTACACTGCAATGTGCTCCCTGGTTGGTCACAAGGTTGGTAAGGAGTTCTTGTCGTGGGGAGTTCCATTCCTCAACCAACTCGTTAACAGCTGTTGGATGGACGTTGGTGCAAGTGGAGCTCGGAAATACGTCTCCCCAACGCACCACACACGTGCCCGATGGGACTCAAGTCGGGGGGAACGGGATAGGCCAGTCCATTTGCCGAATATCCTATAATATAACACCTGGACCATCAAAACGATCAATCCTCGGTTGATCCTAAAATATCTCCTACCACTTACCGCTTTTTCCATATTTGGCAATGACTTGTATTATGAAAAAAGCCGAGGTGAATTATGTTTCGTAGTCCATCTCCCTCTGTAATTAATGGAATTGAGTCAGTCAGATCATCGGAAGTGCAGGAGCATTCTAGCTCTAACTTCTGGATTTTCTCTGACCATTACACGGAGTTAATGTTGTTTGAAACTAGTTTGACTTGAGATATCTTCTCTGTAATTTCCCTCTTATTACTGCACATCCTCAGTTCCATTACATTAATATATCTAAATATGTTTGAATTAATTTTTGTATTTAAAAAATACCGATAAAGTATCTCCTGTGGAATTAAAGTGACTTTTACCTCCTTACAACATAATTAACTATCTTTAGGTTTCAGTACAATACTTTAGGACTAGACACCTAAATTCAAACATTTGTAACACTGTATTACAATTTCAACAAGAAGAAAACAGTATTTCTGTAGAAACTGAAATCTAAAGAAAATAAATCTGTTCCTTGAAAAGAAGCTGTGTGTCGTGATAAAAAAAAAGAAAAAAGAAAAAGCTTTCTTTGAGGATGTCTTACTGAAACTTTTATTTATTTACTAACCACTTTTCGGATTCTGATTCCATCCTCAGATCACAACTGCACCGATCAGACTCTTGACTTGCATTCGGGACGAGTGCGTTTCAAATCCTCATCCAGTCTATCGCAAGTGCGTTTCCCGTAGCTTCCAAAAATCGATTGAGGCAAATACCAGGACGGTACCTTTGATTACAAGGACATAACCAGTGTCCTTCCCCTATGCGAACTTGGGCTGCAACTCTAATGACATCATCAATTGGACGCTAAATCCTAATCAACAAGCCTGTCACAACTTCAGCTAAAATAATCTGTCGGAAAGACGGAAGAATTAGGTAGTAAAAGGGTGCATGCGCATTTGTGTACAGTTTATTTATTCAAGAATAAATTTTTAGATCGTAAAACAAATTTGATACTAGTGCTTTCATTATTTAATGTTCTCATGTACTAGGCTCGTTCAGTAAGTGATGGACCAATAAAATTTTGCAGTCGTTAGTATTACACAGGAAGAAGTACTTTTAAGTGGTTCAAATTTGATGCGCGAAGTTTCGAACAGGTTCGACAGGTGTCAGAGCCGCGGTGAACCAGCAAAATGGCGTCTACGCAAGACGTTCGTCACAAGGAAAGTGCTGTAATTGATGGTTGGTTGGTTGTTTGAGGTTAAAGGGACCAAACAGCAAGGTCATCAGTCCCTTGTTTCAAATAGACTCCATTCTGCTAACGGGACATCTCAGTATAGTCAGAAAAATAAAACGGATAAAGGGGAAACGTAAAAGGGCAGTCACGATGTCATTAGTAAAAACAAATGAGGGAAGTTGGCAAGAGAACGAACCCAACACTATGCTGAAACAGCATAGGCAAGACCACCTGTGACTTAAAAGGTACAGCTGCTATAATGCAGAAAGTACGTATGGGAATAGAAAAACTAACCAAGCCTTAAAAAGAAGGGGTAAAAACAGAGTAAAAGGGAAAGAAAAGAGGATTCTGGTCAGGGAGGTGAATCGGGAATCTCTGAACACTGCCTACAGTGGGAGACACCCAAAACTCACCGCCCTGCCCCAACACCAGAGAGAGATTAAAAACTTTAAAACTGAGAATAAAAACCACTCTCCCGGAGGAAACCTAGAACCAGAGAGACCATCCGGGAATCGTCAGCCAACATCAAAGGTAAAGTGTGGGGGAGTCTGTACTTAGCACGCAGAGCCAAAAGAAGGGGGCATTCAACCAAAATGTGGGCCACTGACTGGAAGGCTCCACAACCACATAGCGGGGGTGGCTCATCACGCAAAAGGAAACCATGGGTCAGCCTGGTATGGCCAATGCGGAGACGACACAGTGTGGTCGAGTCCTTGCGGGAGAGGCTAAAGGAAGAACGCCATGGGCCTGTATTCACCTTAATGGCACGAAGTTTATTAGACAGTGGAGTAGCCTCCCAAGAATTGGCCCATGACTGTGCAAAGTGGAATTTGATGTGAAGCCGTAAATCCGCTGCAGGAGGGGTTACGGAAAACGGGGGGTAAGTAACTGCTCCCCCAGCCAAACGATCAGCGAGCTCATTACCCGGGATACCCACATGGCCCGGGACCCATAAGAAGTCAATGGAACAAGCAGCACGGTGAAGATCAGCGAGATGGTCATGGATGGCAGAGACCAAGGGATGGCGCGAAAAACACCGGTCAATAGCAAGAAGGCCACTCATCGAGTCCGTACATAACAAAACGCGGTTGTGTTGGGATTGTTTAATAAAGGTAAGGGCCCGGGAAATTGCCATCAATTCCGCAGTAAACACCCCACATGTAGGTGGCAGCAGATGATTTTCCGTTCCAACAGAGGACGTGAAGGCATACCCAACATGATCAGCAGATTTAGAGCCATCAGTGTAAAAAATAACAGCATCCCGAAACTCCCATAAAATTTGGCGGAAAAAGGTACGGAACACCACCGGGGGGATGGAATCTTTCGGTCCGCGGCGGAGATCCATCCGAAGTCGAGGCCGAGGAACTAACCAAGGAGGGGTGGAGGGGAGGGAGCGAGGAAGACAGGACAAAGAAGGAAGCCGAAAATCACGGGTAAGAGACGCAAGGCGCAGCCCAACCGGTAAACCCGCCCGAGGGCGGGAGTCAGGCGGGCGACGTCCATGGTCTGGGAATAGGATAGAATAGGAAGGATGAGCGGGAGAAGAACGGATAGTAAGGGCATAAGACACCAGAAGCTGGGACCGCCGAACAGAAAGGGGGGGGATCCCAGCTTCAACCAGGAGACTATCAACAGGGCTAGTAGGGAAGGCACCGGTGGCCAAACGGACACCACGATGGTGGACTGGATCCAGCACGTGCAGCGTGGAAGGAGCAGCTGAACCATAAACTTGACAACCATAGTCCAAACGTGACAGAACTAGAGCACGATAAAGACGGAGGAGGAGGGAACGGTCCGCACCCCAAGAGGAGTGGGCAAGGAAGCGAAGGACATTGAGTTTACGGAAACATCCTACCTTCAGGAGTCTGATATGGGGCAGCCAAGTGAGCTTGTTGTCGAAAAGAAGACCTAGGAAACGAAACTGTGGAACCACAGGCAATCTTTGTGCAGCGAGATAGAGCTCTGGATCAGGGTGGACCGTAGTACGGCGACAGAAGTGGACCACCCGCGATTTTAAAGGAGAGAATTGAAACCCGTGGGAGAGGGTCCATGCAGAGGCACGCCGTATAGCCACCTGGAGCTGCCGTTCTGCAGATGGCATCGAGGAGGAACTAACCCAAATGCAGAAATCATCCACATACAGGGCAGGGGCGACCAAGGGACCGACAGAGGCCACAAGTCCATCGATAGCAATGAGGAAAAGAAGGACACTCAAGACCGAACCCTGTGGGATGCCCGTCTCCTGGGTCCGTGGAGAACTAAAAGCAGTACCAACTCGAACTCTGAATGACCGATGGATCAGGAACTGGCGGATAAAAATCGGGAGTGGGCCCCGAAGACCCCACTGATGAAGGGTTAGTAAGATGTGATGGCGCCAGGCCGTGTCATAGGCCTTGCGAAGGTCAAAAAACACTGCAACCAAATGGCGGCGCTGGGAAAAAGCCTGCCGAACTGCGGATTCCAAGCGAAGCAAATGATCGATTGGAGATCGTCCCTCTCGAAAGCCACACTGGTAAGGGGACAATAGATCCCGAGATTCGAGGACCCAAGTGAGCCGACGGGCTACCAGCCGTTCAAGTAACTTACAACCAACATTGGTCAAACTAATTGGCCGATAGCTGTCAACAGATAGGGGGTTCTGACCAGGCTTAAGGACAGGAACCACAATGCTATCCCTCCACTGAGAAGGGAAGTCACCCTGGAGCCAGATACGGTTAAACACCCGAAGAAGATGGTGCCGTTGTGGAGCACTGAGATGTTGAAGCAGCTGGTTATGAATGGAATCTGGGCCAGGAGCCGTAGCATGAGAAGCAGATAGAGCAGAAAGAAATTCCCATTCAGTGAAAGGTTCGTTGTAAGATTCTGACTCACAAGTGGTGAAACATAAGGTGACAGCTTCAGCCTGCTGTTTTTGATGAAGGAAAGCAGCTGGATAGGAGGCCGACGCTGATGCCACTGCAAAATGGGTCGCAAGATGTTCTGCAAGAACTAATGGGTCCGTACAAATGCCATCTGGGAGGTGAAGGCCTGGGAGGGTGGACTGCCGATGGCAACCTTGGAGAGAGCGAAGTGTAGCCCATACCCGTGACAGAGGGACAGTGGAACCAAGGGAAGAAACGAATCGTTCCCAACATATCCGCTTGCTCTGTTTGATTAAATAACGGGCTTTAGCGCGAAGGCGCTTAAAGGTAGAAAGGCTGGCTACAGATGGGTGCCTCTTAAAGTGTTGCAAAGCTCGACGGCGATCACGGATGGCAATGGCAATGGCCGTACTCCACCACGGGACTTGCCGACGACGAAATTGTCCAGATGAGCGCGGGACAGCAAGGTTAGCAGCGCGAACAATCGCGTCAGACACGTCACGTAGGACGTCATCAATACAACCCGACAAAGAGGGAGAAAACTCGACCTGTGCAGTATATAGAGGCCAATCGGCGCGGTGGAAAGACCAACGAGGTAACCTCTCCATCGGGGAGCGGGAAGGGAGCGTGATAATCAACGGGAAATGGTCACTATCACAAAGGTCGTCGTGTGGCGACCAGTGTAATGAAGGGAGGAGAGAGGGAGAAGAAAGAGAAAGATCAATGGCAGAAAAGGTACCATGACCAGCACTGAAATGAGTAGGGGAGCCATCATTAAGAAGGCACAGGTCGTGGTCTGCAATAAATTGGTCGATAAGAAGACCTCGTCTAGATGGAAAGGCACTGCCCCACAAAGGATGATGAGCATTAAAATCCCCAAGGAGGAGGAAGGGAGGAGGAAGTTGCTGAAGAAGGGTGGTTAAGGCAGCAGGTGTAAGAGTCCTGTCAGGAGGGAGATAAAGATTGCATACTGTGACTGCAGAGTCTAAGTGGACCCTAACAGCAACTGCTTCCAATGTAGTTTGGAGAGGAATCCACGTGCTAGCAATGTCTGTACGGACCAACGTACAAACGCCACCAGAAGCCCGCAAGGGTCCGACCCGATTTCGACAGAAAACACGGAACCCACGGAGGGTCGGTGAGTGAGCATCAGTAAAATGAGATTCCTGGAGAACCACACAAGCTGCTGAGTAGGACGAAAGAAGGGATTTCAATTCCGGAAGGTGACGATAGTAGCCATTACAATTCCATTGGAGAACCACAGAACGATGGTTTAAATGAGGGCTGAACACGCTAAATCCAGTCATACCGCCGGGTCCCCACCCGTCACCGACAAGGAGGGGGCGACATCCATAAACGACAGGTCAGAATCCGGTTGTGAAGCCGGGGAAGGGACCTCCGGTGACACCAGAGGCTCTTTGTCCCGGGACTTATGTTTCTTCTTCTTTTCAGGCTGAGTTCGAGGAGGGCTGTGTGGCATAATGGAGCCAGCTGCAGCAAGATCAGGAACAGAAAGTGACCGGGCGACCTGGGGGCCGATAGACCGCGGCTCTCGCGGTCGCCGCGCTGCAGCAGACCTTTGACCTGGAAGGTGCCGGGAAGGGGCATCCCGGGAGAGGCGCCCTTGACCGGCAGACGCCGAAGGAGTGGGACACTTCTCCGGCTGGGGAGGGGGAGCAGCGCCCAGGGGAGAAGGTGTGGGAGCCGCAGGGGAGGGGGGAAGGAGAGGGGTCCGGGATGGGGGTAAGGAAGGGGGAGGAAGGGATGAAGATGTAACCAAGGCGTAACTAGATGTCATGGACACAGGGTGCAATCGTGCATATTTCTTACGGGCCTCTGTGTAGCTTAAACGATCAAGAGACTTATACTCCTGTATCTTTTTTTCTTTCTTATAGACTGGGCAATCTGCTGAACGTGGAGAATGACTACCATGACAATTTACACATACAGGAGGGGGAACACAGGGACTCCCCTCATGGAGTGGACGTCCACAGTCACCACAGAGAGGGTCCTGGGTACAGCGAGAAGACATGTGGCCAAAACGCAAGCACTTAAAACACCGCATAGGAGGTGGGATGTACGGCTTCACATCACAGCGATAGACCATAATCTTAACTTTCTCAGGAAGGGTATCCCCTTCAAAGGCCAGGATAAAGGCACCAGTATCAATACGATTATCTTTAGGACCCTTCTGAACACGCCGAACAAAGTGAACACCCCGCCGTCCGAGATTGTCCCGAAGTTCCTCATCAGTTTGAAGGATGAGGTCTCTGTGAAAAATCACACCTTGTACCATATTTAGAGACTGGTGAGGGGTAATGGACACGGGAATTGTGCCAAGATGGGTACAGGCACGAAGGGCCGCAGATTGGGCAGCCGAAGCAGTTTTTATCAGTAACGAACCCGACCGCATCTTGCTCAGGGAGTCCACTTCGCCGAACTTGTCTTCAATGTGTTCCACAAAGAATAAAGGTTTGACACTGGTGAAAGTATCTCCATCAGTCCTGGTGCAAACTAGATAACGGGGGAAAGGTTTTGCCCCTAGACGACGGGCCTGACCCTCCTCCCAGGGGGTAGCCACGGAAGGGAAGGCCGAAGGGGCAAGAGAAGCAGCACTTGAGGAATCAGTACCACGCAGAGAGACGGCCGCAGAAGAGCGGCCAGAGGTTTGGACCCGTATGCGTTTCATCTGCATAGCGTCCGCCCTGATACCACCCACTCCGATCAGGGGCTCTCCTCACGGGCGCCACCCAGCCACAGCAAGGGCCGTCTGGCACGGCGGCCATTGCCGGGAGTTCCGATGCTCCAGGATGACGAGCAACCACTCCAAGGCATGCATGAGGAGGTCACAGCTCAGGTATCAGAAGTGTGATCCCTGTGTGTTCAGGGGGCTCAACCAAAAGGGTACATAGCGACCCCACCACACGGGCTGGCTACCGTGCTGGCTATGCACCCTAGCATCAGACAACGACGTAGAAGAAAGGTGGAATATACTAGGAGGGCACACGTCGGAGACACTAGGTAAGGTGCTCTTCCCCAAATGGCTCACACTACGGAAGAGAAATTTTGGAATGGAGGTCAAACCCCAGAGGGGGACCAAGGAATGCCAAAAGGAGGAGATGATTACGCAACAAAGCCAGAGTGTAAAACCAACAGAACCAGGAGGATAGCGGGGGCCAACATAAGCAAGGACACCAATAGAGGGGGAGGAGAGGGCGAGGGGAAAGGGGTATGGAGGGGAACGGAGGGGAAGGGAAAGGAAATGCAGCCCGGGAGAGAAAGAAGGCTGCAATGGCTCGGGGCCCCGTGCTCGCCACGCACGTATCCACGAAAGAGTTGTGGACCCCCTGGGGGGTGCTGTAATTGAATTCTCGGTTACGACGAAAGTAACAGTAGTGAACATCTACAAACGTTTGTGTGCAGAGTACTGTAACGATGCAGTTAATAAAACTGTTGGGCGATCAATAAGGAGACATAATACGCCAGAAATTGCAGAAAATGAGCTCCATGCTCAACCACGTTTGAGGCGTCCTGTCACAGCCACTGCTCCAGACACGACAAACCGTGCTGTTACCATTATTCGCGCAGACCGGATCAATACAACTCGCCTTAAGGTTCTACACCTATCAGTGACGGTTGGAAGCGCTAGTGCAATGACAGACTATCATAATCAATAATAACATCCTCTCTTTCAGGAGTGCTAGTTCTGCAAGGTTCGCAGGAGAGCTTCTGTAAAGTTCGGAAGGTAGGAGACGAGGTACTGGCGGAAGTAAAGCTGTGAGGACGGGGCGTGAGTCGTGCTTGGGTAGCTCAGTTGGTAGAGCACTTGCCCGCGAAAGGCAAAGGTCCACAGTTCGAGTCTCGGTCCGGCACACAGTTTTAATCTGCCAGGAAGTTTCATAATCAAAGGTGTGCTCAAGATTGATTACACGAATGTTCACGAGACACTGAAATATTCAAAGAAAAGCCACTTCATCTTAACTATTGGAGCAGTTTGAGGCCAATGGAGAGGTGTTTCTGTCATGAATTGATACACTTGGCGGAACCTAGTTCATCACTTCGAGTCTAAAAGAAGTGACACCACAGAACTTGCAAGTACATGGCGAAATTAGGTTGGACACCACTGTGTCATCCGGCATATAGCCCAGACCTGGCACTCTCTGATTTCTATCCGTCTGGACGACTACGTGACAGTTTGAAGATGATGAGAGCGTAACTCATGCAGTGAAAATATGGCTACGAGCATAGAACAAGAGCTTTTACAAACAGGGAATACATGCTCTTTGTAACGCTGGCGTTTAGTTCTAGAACGTGACGTAGACTATGTATGTAGAAAAACAGTACATGTACATGAAATGTTGACTTACATCATCACCGAATTGTAACTCTCAAGAATAACTATGTTCTGAGAAAAAAATGTGGAGTATTATTTACTAAACGATCCTCCAATGAATAAATGTTGTTAAAGGTGACAACATAATGAAAAAAATTAGGTTATTAATCTGAAACTGATCTGAGATCCATAATGTGCCTAAAATTATTTAAAGAAACAACCGAAGTCATGAAACGAGCAACGTCGCACAGTCATTAAGAAATTACGCTGTTCTGGAGATGATGGTTCTAAAACTGTCCCCAGGCATCTAGATCTAGGTTTCTACCTCTTTCCCTAATTGCTTCGCATCTGTGATAGGAGAGCTGTCAACGAGACAAATGTCCACCACGCCCTTTTCTGACTTCCTGTATTGGGGGGTGAGGGACTAGACTGTCGAGAACGAGCCACCGAGCTCGTTAAGAAGTGATACTCTTCGTTCAATTTCCTTAGGAGACACTCAAGCACATATATAAGGGGTACTCAAAAGAAAACGAGACCGATGGAGAAAAGTAAGTAAACTGTTTATTATTTATCCCACTGTGGAACAATACGGTCAGTGCTTTCATGGAAAAATGGTTGCTGGTGCCTGCGGAACAATGATTGTGCCCTGGCGTGTTCCTCTTCGTCCGAATCAAATCGATGACCACGAATGTCTTTCTTTAAGATTCCAAAAAAATGGAAATCGCATGGGGGAGAGATCGACACTGTATTGAGGATGTGTAAGGGCTTTCCAGCGAAACTTCTACAGTCTGATCGAAACGACTTCGTCGGCATGCTGGTGAATATTATCCTGCAACATTCCCGGGCGTTTGGACTTTATGGTGCACCTAATTTTTTGTAGTGTCCCTGCACCGCTGTACATTACTTGTGGCGCTGTCCTTCAGAAAGTCAATGAGCACCTGGTTGATGAACGACATCATACTGTTGCAAGATAATGCGTACCCACATGTTGCCAAGGTTGTTTCGACTACGCTGCAGACATCTCGCTGCGAAAGCGTTACATATCCTCCATACGTCTTTGATCTCTCCCGAAGCTATTTCCATATTTTTGGAGTCGTCGGTTTGCTTCGGACGAAGTAGTGCAACCCAGGGTAGAACCACGGTTCCGTAGGCAATCACAAACATTTCCTCATGAAAGCATTGACGTCTTGTCTCACAGTAGGATAAATGTGCTAGAAGTTATGACAATAGCTTCTGAAATAATAATGTCTACTTACTTTTTGCCTACACGCCCCGTTATCGTTTGACTGTCGCCTATGCTAATAAGATAACCTTCCCATTTCTCCACTGCTGCTCAACAAGAAGAACTGCGTCCATTTTAACAAGCAAAATTAATTTCGAAGCTTTCTCAGTATGCAGTAATCCAGTCCACTGTTGTGTATACCGAACAAGACCAACCCTATGAAGTTAAAAATGTGTGTGAAATCTTATGGGACTTAACTGCTAAGGTCATCAGTCCCTAAGCTTACACACTACTTAAGCTAAATTATCCTAAGCACAAACACACACACACACACACACACACACACACACACACACACACCCATGCCCGAGGGAGGACTCTAACCTCCGCCGGGACAAGCCGCACAGTCCATGACTGCAGCGCCTTAGACCGCTCGGCTCAACCCATTTAAGTTTACGACACAGAGGAATTACAGACATTGGCTGCGAGTGGGCATTGATTAGATCAGTTGGGAAGGTTGAAAATTTATACTGGATGGGGATTAAAACCCAGGTCTCCTGCTTACCAGGCAGATGCGCTGGCCACTGCGCCATCTGGACACAGCGGTCATCGCTACTACACAGACTAACCTAGCTCGCCTCCCGTCACACCTAAATTCTCAACCTATTCACACGCTACGAGCGTAGTGTCCCTTGCCCATTACCCTCACTACTCGCGGCATTTCGCTGATTCCCGTAAGAGTTCGAGCCTGATGTGTATCCGCACTGAAGAGATCGTATATCATTAAAGTATCTCATTCTGATGGCGGTTGTTCTCACTTGACTATGGTCAAGCTTGTTTGTACAGACAACTAATAACTAAAACGACTATTGCTGCCACTGTTTAAAATGAAACTGCGCACATTGCGGCACCTGTGATTTTAAAACTACAACTGCAGCTAACATTTAGAAATTTCGTTTGCACCAGAAACGTCCAGTCTTCAAGATGCTCCAATCGTCTGCCAGAGTGCGAATACGCAAGATCTGGGGCCACAGCTGTTATAGTGTATATGAAGTGAAGAAATGTCTCTGAGAGTAACTGTTAACATATATTCGAGTCATTAATTAGATTATGCAGCACCTTACGAGCTGTTCAGTCGTAAGTATCAGCTTGTAGAGTGGGAAAGACTGATAAATGAGTGGATGAATGAAACTCATCTAGAACGCTATTCAGTGTCTCTTGCACTGTCCTGTCTGAGATTTCCATTTCGAGTCTGTTCAGAAGCGCATGTGTAGTCAGAAAATACTGCTGTTCGTAAATGTTGCTGGCTATGCTCTCCATTTGGTTCTGAACATTGTTATGATCTTATTAGTGCATTTACGACTCCTTCAAAGTGCCACTTACCTACGTTAATGAATACGTGACGTCTCTTCTCGGAATTCAGCAGATGGCTATTCAGCATTTCAATGAACTTTTGATTGATGCCTCATTGCAAATCAATCTTCGGAAGGGCCCTGAAAAATGAGACGACATTATTATATTTTTTCTAATACAGCAAATATATAAACAGGAATGGGTGAAATATTCATCACAAGTTACAGCTATGGGAGCATAAATCTAGACGCTCCTCTCTGGTAGTCTGGGATACAGTTCTCAACTTTAATACTGATTCACGCTTCATACAGAAGCTTGCAATTTCAGTATGATCAACGCAGCGAATACATCAACCGAAGTAAAATGTTTTAAATCCACGAAATAGTTAATAACATTCATGAGGTTTGTTTTGTTTAGAATAACCGCAACTTTAATATCTCTTAATTTCATTCGTGTAGCCCAATTATGCAGTATCCAAATAACTTTATGGACGAAATTATACAAATAAGTGATCTTTTTCCAAGGACTTTGGGACAAGTAAATAACGGTCGGTAATGAATATTTAGCTTTCTTTTGACGTAAAGAATTTATACCTTATAGCAGCAACAGGTTTAGCTTATGGTATCTGTTCAAAGTGACGAAACCATATTCAGTTCTCATGGCGTCAAAAAAGCCTACGCCAGAACTGTACGCATCTTATGAATCAAAATTAACTTTCATACTATTTTAATTTAAGCTGATGGCCAATTAGATGTATAATTCAGCGTATCTAAATGATAGTCCCTCACAATTTGCCGGTTTCGTTCGCATGCAGATCTTCCTCCCGAACAGGCCATGAAGGCCCAAAGGTACCGACCGGCCGCCGTGTCATCCTCAGACCACAGGTGCCACTGGATGCAGATATGGAGGGGCATGCGGTCAGCACACCGCTCTCCCGGCCGTATGCCAGTTTCCGAGACCGGAGCCGCTACTTCTTAACCAAGTAGCTCCTCAGTTTGCCTCACAAGGGCTGAGTGCATCCCGCTACCCAACAGCGCTCGGCAAATCGGATGGTCACCCATCCAAGTGCTAGCCCAGCCCGACAGCGCTCAACTTCGGTGATCTGACGGGAACCGGTGTTACCACTGCGGCAAGGCCGCTGACTTTCGCATGCAGATGGTGTTTATAATATACTGGCGTGTGAAACTTAAGATGAAAGTAATTTTTGCTTGATGTGCCTCTGCCAAGCAACACAGCTCGCTGAAATTTGGACCACGCACAGAAAACTGCTACAGTATAGTTAAGAAGGTAACTGAAGGAAATAGACACGACGACGTAGAGAAATTACACTTAACTCACCGTGATTCATGATGGTCCCTTGGACAGTACGAAAGGTGGTACACGTGTGATCACCACAAACGGCAGGGAATTCTCTACAACGTGCTAACATGCTGGCTACAAGACTGATGAGTTCTTGCAGTAGAGCATTTCATTTCTCCACCAGCGCGGTTGACAACTGCTGAAAAGTCATTGGTGCATGTGGAGGTGCTGCTATACGTCTCCCCAACGCATATCAAATGTGCTCGATGGGGTTTAAGACGGAGAACGGACAGGCCAGTCCACTCATCGAATATCTTCTCATTCCAAGAGCTGCTCCACCTGCTCTGTTACGTGTGATAGCGGATTGTTGTTCACGAAAATGAAGTCAGGGCCGGATGCACCTCTGAAAACACGCACATGGGCAACGAGTACAGTGCCGCGATAACTTTGCAAGTGAGTGTAATGCGTTCAAATATTTTGAGGTCAGCACACTCATGCAGCATTATGCCTCCCCACAGCATACAACCTGGACCACCAAAACGATCATGTTCGACAGCGTTTCTGGGGGCATTACGTGTTCCACCTCTCGCCATATAAGGGTACGTTGCAGAGCATGCACTGCCGTTCTTGGTGATCACAAACCATAATTAAGAACATATCTCGCCTTTTCTAATGTCCAGAGTACTACCATGAATTGCGCGTAATTTTTTAAAATAAAGTGTCATTTCTATTCGTCCATTTGTGTATTTCTTACTATTACCTTCTTGTCACAGTTCTTTGTACGTATTGTTCAAATTTAATCTAGGTGTGATTACTTGGCAGTGACAAATCATGCATAAGTTACTTTCGTCCTTAAGTATTGCACACCACTGTTATGAACTGGGGTGAAAGAGGTCTAGACAAACAAAGCTCACCAGAAAAATGCCAAAATAAAAAAAAACATGCAGTGTTATTATGATGTAAATCAAGCGATTCTATTTGATCACAGGATTACGGTACTCAAATTGTATTTTCTTTAGACGCAGTATTACGATAATTATCGATGAATCTTTATCGCTGTTTTCATCAACAACAATACTTCGTCATTTAAATGGAAGTGGTTATCGGAGTTGGGTTAATTTGACCGCTTTTATATATACAGCGTGGTCCATTGATAGTGACCGGGCCAAATATCTCATGAAATAAGCATCAAACGAAAAAACTACAACGAACGAAACTCGTCTTGTTGGAAGGGGGAAACCAGATGACGCTATGGTTGGCCCGCTAGATGGCGCCGCCATAGGTCAAACTGATATCAACCGCGTTTTTTTTTTTAAATAGGAACCCCAATTTTTTATTACATATTCGTGTGGTACGGAAAGAAATATGAATGTTTCAGTTGGACCACTTTTTCGCTTTGTGATAGATGGCGCTGTAATAGTCACAAACATATGGCTCACAATTTTAGACGAACAGTTGGTAACAGGTAGATTTTTTAAATTAAAATACAGAACGTAGGTACGTTTGAACATTTTATTTCGGTTGTTCCAGTCTGATACATGTACTTTTGTGAACTTACTGTGTGTGTGTGTGTGTGTGTGTGTGTGTGTGTGTGAGAGAGAGAGAGAGAGAGAGAGAGAGAGAGAGAGAGAGAGAATCAGGACTAGCAGTACTCTCACGTCCGGCCTAGTGGGATAGTTAATGGCAGATATGGTCCACGAAATTTATTACGTCCGATGTACAATACGTTAGCAAAGTGGGGTTAATTCGCAAAAGGAGAAACTCAATTCAAAAACTTGGACCACGGGGAGGGCAAATGATGAAGCAAATACAAGTAGGAATACCTGTATGGAAACGGACAGATAACTTCGAGCAATTTTACGTTGTGGGAAAGTGTGTGTTATGTTAATTCAGGTCTAACTTTTATCAAGTTAAAATTTAGGTTATTTTTTACAAAGCAGTTTTCGTCTGAAGAACTGCAATTGATTTTAGGCTGGCGAAGGGCGCAAATAATGCAAAAGAATTACGTCATACGCGGACGGAAATATCCTATGAGGGAGAAGGTACGACGTTAAAAATACATCAAATGGGCCACATATTTCTCAGTTTCTACACAAGGTTCATTCCATGGTTACCGACTTAAAAAATGAATAATTTACATTGAAGTATTATTATGTAAATAAAAAATAGATAGACCTAAATATGACACTACATACAGCGAAGGCTCTATGATGGAGCTGTGTTGATTTGCCATAAAACAAAGGAACAGCGTGCTCACAGACGTAACAAAACCTTCATTTTTCATAGAATGACTAATAAATTTGTTGATACTATAGTTTTATACAGAAACAGTTTGTGTTGTGTGTACCATCTGTTTTGAACATCTGATAAACTATGTGTGACCCGTTGAAACAACTATCTTGGTCACACATACGTGTCAGCGATGGTTAGTCGCTATTGTTGCATCTGTTTTCACTTTCTGGGTATTATTTATTATCCAGTTTTACTCTATTGTTGTTCTACACAGGCGCAGATATTAACGACACTGATGTTGCAGTTGGGCAAAGCGGGAATCACGGGATTATTTTAATCAATAAAGTAGTCTTAGAGGGAAGATGGTTCAGGTTTCTAAAACTTTCAGTACAGGGTTACGCCGTGGGAACCACCCAGGATGGTTTGAATGTGTCCCTATCGACTTGCAAGTCGCATATTTCTCATTCATCACTCATAGGTTAATTGAGTGAAAATGACGAACTCACATGAGCACAATGTGAAGACGTTGTCGATAAACAGCCCCCTATCTCACTCCCCCCCCCTTTCCCCTCCTCACCACGGTTCTTCCCATGCCGGTACTGTGTGTGTGTAAATGTCAGCCAGGCACCTCCACGCGCCGCTATAATACGGAGACTTTTTCAAAGCGCTCGCACTTTTTTACGGCTTTCGTGCGCAATGGTCGCGAGAAATGCTCGCAGCCTTTTGTTCGTCGCCGCCTGTTTCAACAGCTCGCTGCGCAAGAGGTGAATGTGTGCGGGGCTCAGGACACAGAATGACTAACGCTCTGAAGCTACTCATCGACCTTTTCAATTTTCTCGAGCCACGTAATTTCTGCACATTTTAAACTCCACTTTGGTTCTCATTATGACCAAATAGTACTGACGTAATTACGTATCACAAAATAACTGTAGCAGGATTTAAAGAACTATAGAAATACAACACACTGAAAACGGTAATAATACAGAAAAGAAAAAAAGGAAAGTATAGTGCGAGATTTCTTTAATATCATTTTGTAGTGGTATAATATCCGTTACGCTCAATGTTGAATCTTCCCAGCAGATAGATAAAATATTATTATTAATAATAATAATAAAATTTGTTGACTCACTTCTGTACATGGTATCTATATAATAACAGTTTAAATAACAAGTTGTTATTAAGTTAACTATGTTGTTAAAGTACTCAAGAGTATCTTTCAGGTGCTCAGTACAAGTGCCTTCTGCAGTTTCCAACAGAGTGCAGGATGTAGGTTTTAGGTCCCGTGAGTTCTCAACAAACAGTTTTCGGGTAACTCCTTCGTTCGATATTAGCCAGAGACGACATGCACAGACTTCTGTTTCAACATGGGTTCTACCTCATCTGTCAGAACCCTGCATTAGGCCACCTCATTACAGGTGGTTTGCACATTTTGGGCACTGAGTGACTTGGTCAGCTTTATTCACCACTTCCGTTAAGTCAATTACAGCGGATAGTTTCACTGATTATGGTGTTGCGATTCCAGCAAATTTTTAACTTTTCGTTTTCAGCAACAGTGATAGGATAGTTCCACTACTATGCAGAGATGTCTTTCACTAACTGATTCTGCTGTCAGGTACTTGTCGCGGCTTATTATGGCCACCTCATCACGCTTAGAAAACATTCCATAGGTTGCAATGTTTTATATCAAGATACAAACTGTGACACCGTCTTCTAATGATCCCCACACGTTGTGCACCTATCGCCTATTCCTTTCTCTTTCAAAGTATACTGCCATTATCTCCTCATTGCAATGACTAATTATTGTTATAATAATAATAACTTCTGGAGCAACATATGGTCAAACCCGCTACAACATAACAGGCATGCACGGTGGATACAAGCAGAAACAGATACATACAAGATGATACCACAAATGCCTGAAGTGATAATTTTGCAACATGAAGTCACCCAAGCAATTAATTCTACTCACAATTGGAAAGCCCCTGGAAAAGATAAAATAGCAAATTTCTGGCTAAAGAAATTCACCTCAACACATTCACATCTAAATTATTTAACAGTTACATTGCAGACCCATACACATTCCCTGATACACTTACACATGGAATAACTTATCTGAAACCTAAAGATCAAGCAGACACAGCAAATCCAGCTAAATATCGCCCCATAACATGCCTACCAACAATATACAAAATATTAACTTCAGTCATTACACAGAAATTAATAACACAGAACAAAAATTATAAATGAAGAACAAAAAGGCTGTTGCAAAGGAGCACGAGGATGTAAAGAGCAACTGATAATAGATGCAGAGGAGACATATCAAGCTAAAACTAAACAAAGGTCGCTACACTATGCATACATTGATTACCAAAAAGC
Source organism: Schistocerca piceifrons (assembly GCF_021461385.2). Lineage (NCBI taxonomy): Eukaryota > Metazoa > Arthropoda > Insecta > Orthoptera > Acrididae > Schistocerca > Schistocerca piceifrons. The sequence goes on along the minus strand of NC_060138.1, from coordinate 1,017,597,349 downwards.
TTTTGATAGTGTACACCACTCATGGTTACTACAAATATTGGAAATATACAAAGTAGATCCTAAATTGATACAGTTCCTAAACATAGTAATGAAAAATTGGAAAACCACACTTAATATCCAAACAAATTCAAATAATATCACATCACAGCCAATACAGATTAAGCGTGGAATATACCAAGGAGACTCATTAAGTCCTTTCTGGTTCTGCCTTGCTCTGAACCCACTATCCAACATGCTACATAATACAAATTATGGATACAATATTACTGGAACATACCCACACAAAATCACACATCTGCTATACATGGATGATCTAAAACTACTGGCAGCAACAAATCAACAACTCAACCAATTACTAAAGATAACAGAAGTATTCAGCAATGATATAAATATGGCTTTTGGAAAGGACAAATATAAGAAAAATCGCATAGTCAAGAGAAAACACACTAAACAAGAAGATTACATATTGGATAACCACAGCGACTGCATAGAAGCGATGGAAAAAACAGATGCCTATAAATATCTAGGATACAGACAAAAAATAGGAATAGATAATACAAATATTAAAGAAGAACTAAAAGAAAAATATAGACAAAGACTAACAAAAATATTGAAAACAGAATTGACAGCAAGAAACAAGACAAAAGCTATAAATACTTATGCTATACCAATATTGACCTACTCATTTGGAGTAGTGAAATGGAGTAACACAGACCTAGAAGCACTCAATACACTTACACGATCACAATGCCACAAATATAGAATACATCACATACATTCAGCAACAGAAAGATTCACATTAAGCAGAAAGGGAGGAGGAAGGGGATTTATCGACATAAAAAAACCTACATTATGGACAGGTAGACAATTTAGAAAATTCTTTCTAGAACGAGGAGAAACCAGCAAAATACACAAAGCAATCACTCATACAAATACATCGGCTACACCACTGCAATTTCATAACCACTTCTACAACCCTTTAGATCACATAACATCAACAGATACGAAGAAAGTAAATTGGAAAAAGAAAACACTACATGGCAAGCACCCGTATCATCTAACACAGCCACACATCGATCAAGACGCATCCAACACTTGGCTAAGAAAAGGCAACATATACAGTGAGACGGAAGGATTCATGATTGCAATACAGGATCAAACAATAAACACCAGATATTACAGCAAGCATATTATTAAAGATCCCAATACCACAACAGATAAATGCAGACTTTGCAAACAACAAATAGAAACAGTAGATCACATCACAAGCGGATGTACAATACTAGCAAATACAGAATACCTCAGAAGACATGACAATATAGCAAAAATAATACATCAACAGCTTGCCTTACAACATAAACTTATAAAACAACACGTTCCCACATACAAGTATGCACCACAAAACGTACTGGAGAATGATGAATACAAATTATACTGGAACAGAACCATTATAACAGATAAAACAACACCACATAACAAACCTGACATCATACTCACCAATAAAAAGAAGAAATTATCACAACTAATCGAAATATCCATACCCAATACAACAAATATACAAAAGAAAACAGGAGAAAAAATTGAAAAATACATCCAACTGGCTGAGGAAGTGAAGGGCATGTGGCATCAGGATAAAGTTGACATTATACAAATTATACTATCAACTACAGGAGTCATACCACACAATATCCACCAGTGCATCAATGCAATACAGCTACATCAAAACTTATATATACAACTACAGAAATCTGTAATGATTGACACTTGTTCAATTACCCGAAAGTTCCTAAACGCAATGTAACATATACCGTACAGTTAAAAGGAAGTCACGCTTGATCAAGGTCCGCGTCACCTTCCATTTTTAACCAGACATAACGTCTGAGACAAGAAAGAAATAATAATAATAATAATAAATTATTATTACAGTTTCACGAATTGTAGCTATTCTCCGTACAGCACTGTCACTGTAGTTTGGTTGTAATTACGGATACGGCATCATTACTGAAAACAGAGTGGTCCAAGAGACAAGCAATGTTTTAACTTGTTTGCCGTTTTGGCTTTATTCTGGTTTTCTTTAAACAAAAAATGTCAAAATAAGTTCAAAAATGGTTCAAATGGCTCTGAGCACTATGGGACTCAACATCTGAGGTCATCAGTCCCCTAGAACTTAGAACTACTTAAACCTAACCAACCCAAGGATATCACACACATCCATGCCCGAGGCAGGATTCGAACCTGCGACCGTAGCGGTCGCGCGGTTCCAGACTGCAGCGCCTAGAACCGCTCGGTCAAAATAAGTGACGTTTCAAAAGTAAAATTAAATCCAAAGACAAGTTCTAACAAATTGTCCTGACAATGTCCAGTGCCAAGCGTGATCTAAAAAGATTAGCATTTAAGAGATCCTTGGATTCCTTAGATGTGACTTGTAGACTGCATATTACTGATTTATTTCTGAGTATTTGTGCTTGGTGCTGCAAACAGAAGAAACAGTAATGCAGCAGAAAGAGCAGATCTCTGTCTTCTTTCGCAGTACGTGAGTCAAACCCTCTTTGCTGCGGAGCGCATACTGACAACGGTTAATAGCAATGCGATAGGATATTGCAGTGATATCCAAAGGAACAGTAAATCGTAATTCGGAATAACAAAGGCACTGTGGTATCATACTTATCAGCCGACACCGGACAAGCGACTATCGAGCCCGGATAGCCAAATGGTAAGGCGACTGCTCGCGATAACCAGTAAATCTGGCATGGAGTTCCGGTACGGCACAAATTTTCATAGTCATTCCATTGTACAGCTGATGGTAGTCCATATTCACAATTGCGAATACATTTCATGTAATTAATAGCAAAGTCTTCTGGACACAGAAGCAAACATATTCCGCCGAAGGCGAATGTGGCGGTTCCCAACATGCTCACCCCAGAGGCGCTGATTATGCAACCCGCGCAGCGTACTCTCATCTATGCGTCTTTGCAACCAGTTTAGTGGACCAGCCAAAATTGGAAAAATATAAAACACGTAAACCTAATTGATAACATTTCTGCTTCAAGCAGTCAGCTACATCAGATTGTGATAACTGGAATGTAAGTATCGTGCTCTCTTATGGCATGAAAAACTAACACCCTTGGGAAAAAAGGATGGTATTTGGGACAGATTTTTTACGTTTTATTTACTTGAACTGTCATTTATTTTGTTTAGTTCGAACAGCTCAGAAAAGCCGTCGACTATTAGTCATCAGCGACGAACTACTATATGAATGTTGGTACAGATACGAGCATGCCAGAGCACTGTCTTCGCAATAGCTGGCTCGTACACACGCATTAATGACCTCTTGAAAGAACTTCCACAGTCAACAAGACTTTTGCAAACAACTCATGCGGATCTTGCATGACTGATGGCACCCACGCTGTTTGCACTCTGTCTAGACAATTTGTTAGAGCCTGCGAATGTATCTGTCATTAGCCGTCGACTTCACCTGTAGTCTGCTCTCACGGTAAATCAGAGACGTAACTGCTGCTCAGCCCGTGGACAAACACTGAACTACTACTCAGCCCCTCTCTCATATATATAAAGACCCGCTTTCAATCGTAAATTCATGGAAAAAATGATGCCTGCTAAACGTTTCCACTATTCGTACTTGTAATTAACCTCTCAAGTAATTTTTGTCACGAAACAGCGTTTATAAATATTGCGTGGAGTGTTTCTTAAGTCACGGCATCCCAGCAAGGGGAACACACACTTGATGTAACAATTGATTCATCACAACTTATTATTTTATGTGGAGGTATACACTAGATTACTTCCTCGAAACTCTCTTCTGTTTTACGAAACATTTTTCTCGATTTTAGCAACAAATTACGCAAGTTGCAGCACCGTGAAAGGATCTTCACAAATGAATGTCATTTAGCTCACATAAGAACTGCAATGGTATAAATATGTGGTTAACTATACTCAGCAGCGAAATAAAACTGCATGAGAAAATCTGAATGTAGTGAAGCAGATACGTACTGTGGTGGTATTCTTGCATATCGAACCAAACACTTCTTTGTGTGTCCTAGAAGAAACGAGTCTCGATGATGTCTACCTCAGTCCGGAATTCAGATGCACTGGCTACTCGAAGAACGCTTGCGAGAAACGGATCATTGAATTATGATCGCGCCAGTATAGCAACGCTGTCTGCGGTGCAAGAAAGCCTTTCACACATATTCCAATTGTTGGATGTACGTTATGACGTTTAGCACTTCAGGAACTCAATGAACGATGGGTAGCAATGCCGGCTCTGACAGCCGCCTGATGTCGCGGTCGCTACTGAGGCTGGGTCGCGCAAGGCAAGGCAGCCAAGCTGGTGACGTAGGGCACATCCCACGGACTACGAGTCACTGTGTACACACCTGACACTATCGTTCAGAAAGTGGTAGTCGACTCGCGCATTGCCTACCTCCATATGAATCTAGTCGCTTCATGGTTGCTTAGTTTGACGGCAGTGGTGAGTTATGCTATCTCAATGGAAAAGAATTAACGAGAGAGCAAGAGCTTATTCGCAACAAACATGCAGGAAGAGTCGCAAAACGTCTAAAAAGTATGTAATTTACAGAGACTAGGCATACTGCTTCTGTAGGGAAACACACTGGCCGTCGTGTAAAAATTTATTTTAATTGTACATAACTCCATGGCAACTCGAAAGTAAAATAAATATGTAAATAATTTTTTTTTTTACTGTAACACTTTTTAAAATGGACCAATACGTATAAAATAATTTCTCTTAGTCCCACACAGATTCCTCACACAATACAGATAGCACCGAAAATTTGTGACTGTGAATGTTTAATAGCTACGAGAATACTTGTAAAATTTAAAACGAAAATCGTGGATCGCACGAAATAGAGAACTGATGCATGAATACTTCACCTGAGTCAGTAACAATTTTATTGAACTGCAAACGATATGAATTTTTCTGTGATTTTTCTTAACGACCGCTACTCTCCACACTACTTACTACACACACACACAAAAAAAATCTGCATCACTCCGGTTCCCAGAACTCCTGAAGGTAAACGTTTACTGTGGATATTGTATCCGAGACACAGTCCCTTTGACTGTTCAGAGATATCACTAGACCCACCCAAAGATGTAAACAACCATGCATGAGCAGCGCCTATTAGACGGAGGGGTCCGGCAGCTGATCAGTTCCTGTAATTCCTCCAGGAAGGAGGAACACGGCTCATGTTGTCTGTAGTTCAACCATGCCTAAACGGTCAATACCGCGGTTCGATCGCGTCCGCATTGTTACCTTGTGTCAGGAAGGGCTTTCAACGAGGGAAGTGTCCAGGCGTCTCGGCGGGAACCAAAGCGATGTTGTTCGGACATGGAGGAGATACAGAGAGACAGGAACTGTCGATGACGTACTTCGCTGAGGCCGCCCAACGGCTACTACTGCAGTGGATGACCGCTACCTACGGATTATGGCTCGGAGGAACCCTGACAGCTATACCAAGAAGTTGAATAATGCTTTTCGTGCAGCCATAGGACGACGTGTTACGACTCAAGCGCAACTTCACTCCCGACGTCCATGACGTGGTCCATCTTTGCAGCCACGACACCATGCAGCGCGGTACAGATGGGGCCAATAACATGCCGATCGGGCTGCTCAGGATTGGCATCATGTTCTCTTTAGCGATGAGTTTCGAATATGCTCCAATCAGATAATCGTCGGAGACGTGTTTGGAGGTAACCCGGTCAGGCTGAACGCCTTAGACACACTGTCCAGGGAGAGAAGCTAGCTAGAGATTTCCTGCTGCTTTAGGATGGCATTATGTGGGGCCCACGTACACCGCTGGTGGTCATCGAAGGCGCTGTAACAGCAGTACGATACGTGAATGCCAACCTCCAACAGAGAGTGCAACCATATCGGCAGCATATTGGCGAGGCATTCGTCTTCATGGACGACAATTCGCAACCCCATCGTGCACATCTTGTGAATGACTTCCTTCAGGATAACGACATCGCTTGACTAGAGCAACCTGCATGTTTTCGAGACATGAATCCTATCGAACATGCCTAGGATAGATGGAAAAGGGCTGTTTGTGGACGACGTGACCCACCAACCACTCTGCGGGATCTACGCCGAATCGCCGTTCAGGAGTGGGACAATCTGGACCAACAGTGTCTTGATGAACTTGTGGATAGTATGCCATGACGAATACAGGCATGCATCAATGCAAGAGGGCGTGCTACTGGGTATTAGAGGTACCGGTGTCTACAGCAATCTGGACCACCACCTCTGAAGGTCTCGCTGTATGGTGGTACAACGCGCAATGTGTTGTTTTCATAAGTAATAAAAAAGGCGGAAATGATGTTTATATTGTTTTCTATTCCAATTCTCTGTACAAGTTCCGGAACTCTCGGAACCGAAATGTTGCAAAACCTTTTTTGATGTGTGTATTATCTGTTGCATGTGTTCCAAGTTTATCGTTTTAAAATTTACAAGTATTTTCTTGACTAACAAAAATTCACATGCACAAATTACCAGGACTATCTGTGTAGGGTTAGGAATATATAAGGGGCCAGGAGAAATTATTTTGCAATATTTAGTCCGTTATACAAATGTGTTACATTAAAAAGCTTTTTAATCAAACAATCAATGCCTTCTCCAAGCGATAGCAATGGAGATACTATAGAAGACAGTGCTTCCAAAGCAGAGTTACTAAACAAAGTCACCCGAAATGCCTTCACAAAAGACGAGGAAGTAAATATTTCAGAATTCGAATCGAGAACAGCTGCCAACATGAGTAACGTAGAAGTAAATATCCTCAGAGTAGTGAAGCAACTCAAATCACTTAATAAAAGCAAGTCTTCTGGTCTAGACTGTATACCAATTAGGTTCCTTTCGGAGTATGCTGATGCATTAGCTCCATACTTAACAATCAAACAATCGTTCGCTCGACAAAAGATCGGTACCCAAAGAGTGGAAAGTTGCACAGGTCACACCAAATTCAAGAAAGGTAGTAGGAGTAATCCACTAAATTATAGGCCCATATCGTTAACGTCGATATGCAGCAGGATTTTGGAACATATATTATGTTCAAACATTATGAATTACCTCGAAGAAAACGGTCTGGCTCAAATGGCTCTGAGCATTATGGGACTTAACTTCTGAGGTCATCAGTCCCCTAGAACTTAGAACTACTTAAACCTAACTAACCTAAGGACATCACACACCCATGCCCGAGGCAGGATTCGAACCTGCGATCGTAGCGGTCGCGCGTTTCCAGACTGTAGACTGTAGCGCCCAGAACCGCTCGGCCACCCCGGCCGGCGGAAACGGTCTATTGACACACAGTTAACATTGGTTTAGAAAACATCGTTCCTGTGAAACACAACTGGCTCTTTATTCACATGAAGTGTTGAGTGCTATTGACAAGGGATTTCAGATCGATTCCGTATTTCTGGATTTCCGTAAGGCTTTTGACACTGTACCACACAAGCGGCTCGTAGTGAAATTGCATGCTTATGGAATACCGTCTCAGTTATGTGACTGGATTTGTGATTCCCTGCCAGAGAGATCACAGTTCGTAGAAATTGACGGAAAGTCATCGAGCAAAACAGAAGTGATTTCTGGTGTTCTCCAAGGTAGTGTTATAATCCCTTTGCTGTTCCTTATCTATATAAACGATTTGGGAGACAATCTGAACAGCCGTCTTAGGTTGGTTGCGAATGACGCTGTCGTTTATCGACTAATAAAGTCATCAGAAGATCAAAACAAATTGCAAAACGATTTAGAAAAGATATCTGAATGGTGCGAAGAGTGGCAGTTGACCCTAAATAATGGAGAGTGTCAGGTCATCCACATGACTGCTAAAAGGAATTCGTTAAACTTCGGTTACACGATAAATCAGTCTAATCTAAAAGCCGTAAATTCAACTAAATACAACTAAATACCAAGGTATTACACTTACGAACAACTTAAATTGGAAGGAACACATAGAAAATGTTGTGGGAAAGACTAACCAAAGACTGCGTTTTATTGGCAGGAAACTTAGAAAATGTAACAGACCTACTAAGGAGCCTGCCTACACTACGCTTGTCCGTCCTCTTTTAGAATACTACTGCGCGGTGTGGGATCCTTACTAGATAGGACTGACGGAGTACATGGAAAAAGTTCAAAGAAAGGCAGCACGTTTTGTATTATCGCGAAATATGGGAGAGAGTGTCACAGAAATGATACTGGAAATCGTTAAAAGAAAAGCGTTTTTCGTTGCGACGGAAACTTCTCACGAAATCCCAATCATCAACTTTCTCCTCCGAATACGAAAATATTTTGTTGACACCGACATACATAGGGAGAAACGATCAACACGATAAAATAAGGGAAATCAGAGCTCGTATTGAAAGATATAGGTGTTCGTTCTTTCCGCGCGCTATACAAGATTGCAATAACAGAGAATTGTGAAGGTGGTTCGATGAACCCTCTGCCAGACACTTAAATGTGATTTGCAGAGTATCCATGTAGATGTAGAAATGAATATTTTCTGCTCTTCAGTCTTGCGTGTGCGAAATTTTTCAATTCGCTTCAACATTTTTGTTGAGATTACAACAGAGACATGTGGTAAATTTCAGGTTTATTTCAGTTTCTCACTACCAGAGTTAAGCAATATACTGTTACCTACTAAGCATTTCTCGCGGAAGACCGTGAATATAAAAATTAGAGAGGAAGGGCATCAGGCGCAGCCTTACCAGCAATCATTCTTACTGCGACACACTCGCGACTGAAGCAGGAAAAGGGGAAAATAGCAGTGGTAAACAAAGTACCCTTCAACACACACCAGACAAAAAAGCGAGTTAATATTGCAGTGTCATCCATCTGCGAGCTAAATTGAAAGTTTCAAGTCTCTATCTAATCGGGTAGTTACTTTAAAATCAATTGCGATCTTTGTATCGAACAGAGGGACAGACAAGAAAGCGACAAATAAAAACATGTTAAAAAGAGGAAGGAAGATTAAGCTTGACGAACTTAAAAGCCTCAGTCGGTATAGAAACCGTTCCGGTATCTCTGTATTACGCGGAAACTCTTTCACCAATTGATGTTTCCACCCAATGCTACAATTCAAATATTCATGGTGCCTGTACCTCCTTACAGCTTTCCGAACTCCAGACACTCTCCTGTATACCTTGCGGGACTAGCATTTCTGGAAGAAAATTTAAGCACCAGCACAACGAAGTACCTTTTGAGATCATGGTGCCTCCTGAATAGCGCAATTCGTAACGAAGTTGCCTATGGAAGCCAAGGGCGCGGGTTCGTTTCTCAGGCGCGCGCGCGTGTACTGGTGGCTGCAGAATGAGAGGTTCACTCTCATAAATCTGCTAAAACACTGTCTGCATAACGGGGACCTGTCGACGTAGTTAGATGATCATATTTACCATCTATTCACACGAATATAAATCCACCCTAGCAGCATGTATCATGTTTAAGACGGTACGCTTGATACATTTTCTGATGGCTAAAATCAGACTCTACGTGCATCCGGAAAGAATATATGATTCCTCAGATTGTAAGCAGAGTCTGTTGCATGATTAACAGCGCATGACCATCGCCTTCAGTACGCACATAACGGTAATACGCACTAACCAGCACTTTATACGTGGTCACTGACGGTAACGCCGAGCGACGACTAGGAAGCGGAAATGATAGCGTTGTTGGCCAGAGGGTACTGCGAAGTGAACATAGCGGGTGGTTGGTCGGTCTCTCTCTCTCTTTTCCATTTCCTATTACCTTATTACCGAATAATCAACTTTTTCAATGATTTTCTGTGTTGCGACAGTTGTCGAAAGCCCTATCCTTTTCATTCAGAACCACGTTTAATATCAATAACTGAGGAGTCAAGAGCATCATCAACTTCAAAAAGTCGATCTCAATTCAGGCAGTATTGGTCAGTTTGTTAAATTATAGTGTCCCTGTGGTTTCGTGGAATATGGCCACAAGTTATACCCGCGGATTCGACATGGAGATGGTACAGCCAATGCGAAGGATGTCTGAAGTCAACAATGTGCACCAATTTTCGCTATTTGCTGGTACGTAGTCGATGGAACAGAACGGAGATCCCATACAAACTATTCTCGACGCCTGCCAGAGAAAGGCGTCATTGATGACCCAAGGGCTCGTGAACGTGGTATGTATGCTCGCCGTTCTTCATAACAACGGGTGGCTGCAAAAGGCACTGCAGAAAGTGCTCACAGCTGCTGGTTCCAGTGCTATAATGTGGGACACAAGCCTACACGGGTACCGATACTTATATCTCTGCCGTCACATGGCACAAATTATTTATGATTGACATCGGAGTAACGCCGAAATTACAATATACAGGGTGTTCCGAAACTATTGCTTCGAATCAATACAGGAGGTAAAGAGCATCAAAACAATACATTTAGTCATTGTACATGTATCCCTGACGGCAATTTCTGATGCTAGGAACGATTTACCCACAAGGCAGTTCTTGCATGCTAATTAAAAAAGTAGTAGCATTCACAGGAACTGCTCGAATGCACGACCATTGGCGTGTATGCACGCAGTACATCGTTGGACCATCGACTGTCATGTCCGTTCGAGGATTATGGCACGTCCGTGATGGTACCAGCAGCGATGGCAATACTAGAACAAGGTCGTCTTTTGTTTTCACAAATGTTTCGTACACCAGCTGCTTCATAAGCTCCCAGAGGAATGAATTCCGACACGTGACGTCAGGTGACCCGTGTGGCCACACCAAGGGTCACCTCGGCCGATCCATCGATTTCCAAAGATGGCTCTCTTATGATTCCTCACAGTAACACTGGAATGAGCTGGCGCCCCATTGTGCCGGATGTACATCCTTTGTCTAACATTTAGAGGCACATCCTCCAGCAGTTCTCGCAACAAATTTTCCACGAAGATGTGATATCGCCATCCGTTGAGGCGGAATGGAAGAAGGTATAGTCCAATTAATCTGCCGGAGAGAGTGCAGTTTATTTGCACGAAGTCGCGTACTCGTGAATTCACATGTGCCCAAACATGCGAACTGTGGATATTTGAATGTCACTACACATTCCCAATCAGCGACACCGACAACAGCTTACGTCAGCACCACCAACAAAATGCGATACTGCAGTTCCTGTGTTATTCTGAATACGATACGAAGTTCCTTTGGACGTGCATGCATGTTCAAAGGAACAAGCACTGCGGCAACTACAGACGTTATTAAATCCATTAAATGTATTCGCAAATGCGAATAAGGACAACCATCAGCTGTAGAACAGAATGATGACAATGAAAATTTGTGCTGTACCGGGACTCGAACCTGGATTTCCCGCTCATCACGAGCGGTCTTCTTACCATTTGGCTATCCAACCACGACTCACGGGCAGGCCTGAGCTTCCATATGTCGCCAAACGTGCTTCTACAACCTGCACTTTTTCATCCGTTATGCATATACGTACAGGTGAAAGTCTACAACCTGCACTTTTTCATCCGTTATGTATATACGTACAGGTGAAAGTCGCTTCCCCGGTGTCGGCGGATAAACACGATACTGCATTGCCTGAGTTATTCTGAATACGATGCAATAATGTTGACATTATTATCAACCGCCGCTTACACTATTTGTTCAACGCAAGCATCGGAGACGTCGACGAGATGCTGCATCCGTAAAACGGCGTAATCGACAGTTGCTCGCAGCAGTTCCGGTGGAATGTGAACGTGTTCCTGTGTACTGGCCTTCAAAATCAGGTAGAGACAACCGAATGTGGTCCTGGCAAACGCGTTCTTTTAGATATCCCCAGAACCAAAAATCACACCGGTTCAGGTCGGGTCATCTTGCAGGCCATGGATCTGGAAAACCTCTGGATACAATACGTTCGTGGATGGTAGCGGTTAAGCAGCTATTTCAGTGGGCAAACAACATGAGGTATTGCCCATGTTGTATGAGAACAATGGTTTCCACACAGTTGCGCTCTCCAAAGCAGGAATTGCATGCTGTACAGGGTCGTCTGGATAACGTTCAGACGCCACCGTACCTCTGACAGACCCTTTGGGAGCGTTCTCTTCAAAGAAGAACGGACCGAGAATAAAGTGTTTGTGCATCCACACCACAGTAACATACCGCAATGGCTCCTCGTGTACAACACGGCTTAACAGTATCCCAAATTCGGCAGTTCTGTGTGCTCGCTGCAGCCTGTAGTCTAAAATGTGACTCGTCATTCTATAGTACATTGCCCGGTCACACGTCACCAAATTCGATCCGTATCAGAAACCGAAGAGCAAATTCAGACTTTGCTGCGGCTCATGAAGTTTCGCTTCTGCACCTTCTGGATGTTCCGTGCGTGTATACCCGTTTAAAACAGACCGCAAAACTTTCCGTAACGTTGACTATGTGATGGACAATTCTCGTGATATTGCACGAACACTAGCACTACCCGAGGTACGAGCTGCATCGTCAGTTACAGCAACAGCAACCTCGTAAATAACTGCCACCGAGATAGGACGCCTTCCTCTTCCAGGTGCCACACTAAACTCACCCGTGTTTCCTAATTTCATCATCATCATCACCATCATCATCATCATTTAATGAAATCGGGCCTCTCCTCAGACCTTTCAGTCGGCGATACTCTCTCAATGCAGCACTGTAATTGTTACCGTTCACATATACACTGAAGTGGCGAAGAAAACTGATATAGGCATGCGTATTCAGAGATATGCAAATAGAATACGCCGCTTCGGTCGGCAACACCTGTATAAGACAAGTGTATGGCGCAATTGTTAGATCTGTTACTGCTGCTACGATGACAGGTTATCAGGATTTAAGTGAGTTTGAATGTAGTGCTATAGTCGGCGCACGAGCGATAGGACACAGCATCTCCGAAGTAGCAATGAAGTGGGAATTTTTCCGTACAACCATTTCACGAGAGCACCGTGAATGTCAGGAATCCGGTAAAACAGAAAATCGCCGTGACCGGAAAAAAAGATACGGGAAGAACGGAACTAATGGCGACTGAAGAGAATCGTTCAATGCGACAGAAGTGCAACCCTTCCGCAAACTGCTGCGCCATCAGCAAGTGTCAGCGTACGAACTATTCAACGAAACATCATCGATACGGGCTTTAGGAGCCGAAGGCCCACTCATGTAGCCTTGATGAGTGCACGACACAAAGCTTTACTCCTCGTCTGGCCCTGTCAACGCCGACATTGGACTGCTGGTGACTGGAAACATGTTGTCTGGTCGGACGAGTCTCGTTTCAAATTGCATCGAGCGGATGGATGTGTTCGCGTATGGAGACGACCTCATGAATCCATGGACCCTGCATGTCAGCAGGGGACGGATCAAACTGGTTGAGGCTCTGTAAAGGTGCATGGCGTGTGCATTTGGAGTGATATGGGACCAGTGATACGTGTAGATACAACTCTGACAGTTGATACGTACGTAAGCATCCTGTCTGATCAGCTGCATCCATTCACGTCCATTGTGCATTCCGACGGTGTTGGCAATTCCAGCAGGACAACGCGACACCCCACGCGTCCAAAATTGCTACAGAGTGGCTCCAGGAACGCTCTTCTGAGTTGAAACACTTCCGGTGGCTGCCCGATTCGTCAGACATCATCATTATTAAGCATCTCTGGGATGCCTTGCAAAGTGCTATTCACAAGAGATCTCCACCCCCTCGAACTCCAGCGAATTTATGGATAGTCCTGCAAGATTCATGGTGTCAGTTCCCTGTATCACTACTTCAGACATTCATGCAATTTTGTCATATGATGGCATGATGGAGACCATGGCTGTTGTTTGAAGACAAATGTTAATGGTGTTAGGACAGCAATCAGCCACAAATTTACTTTCAGTTCCTTTATTCAAAGGATAACGTTATCGGTTTCGAATCGTTGTGATTCATCCTCAGACGGCTTACACGCTTTCTTTATGATATGTGTTTTTACAGATTGTCGTGAAACGTCGGTTTCGAGTGTTTCGTTTTCATAACATTCGTCCAACATATGTAAATGCATTCCCACTGCATCCTCGTTGTTGCACACGTAAATAGTTCTCACTGAACCCTTTAGATTTGTCGCTGAGATCATTTCTACCACGCACCACATGTTTTGATACGTACAGAGAGTTTACAAATTAAGTTAATTTTATGTTTCTTGAAAGCATGTATATTTCTCATTACCTGGCGAGTTAACGCAATTTTGTCATATGATGACATGATGGAGACCGTGGCTGTTGTTTGAAGACAAATGTTGATGGTGTTAGGACAGTAACCAGCCACAAATTTACTTTCAGTTCCTTTATTCAAAGGATACCGTTACCGGTTTCGAATCGTTGTAAGCTCTTTGTATGTATCAAAACATGTGGTTCGGGGTAGAAATGATCTCAGCGACAAATCTAAAGTGTTCAGTGAGAGCTATTTACGTGTGCAACAACGAGGATGCAGTGGGAATGCATTTACATCTGTTGGACGAATGTTATGAAAACAAACACTCGAAACCGACGTTACACGACAATTAATCTGTAAAAGCACACCACATATCATAAAGAAAGCGTGCAAACCGTCTGAGGATGAATCACAACCATTCGAAACCGGTAACGGTATCCTTTGAATAAAGGAACTGAAAGTAAGTTTGTGGCTGGTTGCTGTCCTAACACCATCAACATTTGACTTGAGGCATTAGTCGAGTCCATGCCACTTCGTAGTGCGGTACTTCTGCGTGCTCGCGGGAGCCCTACACGATATTAGGCAGGTGTACCAGTTTCTTTGGCGCTTCAGCGGTGTGTGGTTTCTCTTCTCGATAGTCATACTGCTATTTACAGCGTGGATATCATACCGTCATATAAACGGCATACAGCGCTAGATTTGCATCTAGTGGCCAAAATTGGAACTAATTGTTTTGTAGTGTAAATCCATTCCGCATTATTTCATCTACCAAGTTTCGCAGAATACGATAATTACGGCCCACACTGTACCTCCGCGAGTAGCTGCACTTTAATTATAACCACCTGGTGCAACGAATTTCCTCGTGTCCGTTCTTCGGCCCTCTCGGTTCGCAGCAGCGGGAAGTGAGGTGTGCAACCGCTCCAGATTCCGCGACCCCGTGGTTCCGCCGTATGGCGAGTCGGCCTCCGGTCTCTGGGGCGGATGGGCGGCCGTCAGCCCCGGCGCGCCGCCCCACGGCACGGCACGTCACGTCACGCTACGGTCGGGAGCACCGACAAAGCGCCACCAGAGCTGCCGGCCCGCCGTTACTCCTTTGTCCGCGGCCGTCACAGTCTGTCTGCCGCGCGCAGCCACTGGTGCCGTACCGGTGCCCACCAGCCAAACAAAACGCCGAGCGCCAACCACTAGCTTCTAGGACGCCTCTCGCATTACCAACTGACCTTGTTTCTCAAACAGCTCTTCAGTATAGATGGTCTGCCGAAAAGGTCGCGCGCATTTTATTTGAAGCGCTTCTCTTCAAAGAACGTGCTACTGCGCGAGACGTGTTTGTGCTGACAACCTGGGTAGGTACTAGTGGCAGTTCAACCACATTGTCGAGAGATGTGCTAAATTCATGAACTTAGGAGAGACTTGGTGTTTGAAGCTTCATCAGCAATTCGCGACACTTTCACTTTTGAAGGGACTAAGCGTTGGGAGTGATACTAGGATCAATACTCTAAAAATTGTTCGCATTTGGCGGCCGGAGTGGCCGAGCGGTTCTAAGCGCTACAGTCTGGAAGCGCGACCGCTACGGTCGCAGGTTCGAATCCTGCCTCGGGCATGGGTGTGTGTGATGTCTTTAGGTTAGTTAGGTTTATTAAGTTCTCAGTTCTAGGGGACTGATGACCTCAGCAGTTAAGTCTTATAGGGCTCAGAGCCATTTGAACCATTTTGTTCGCATTTAGAGTAATCGGCTGGTGGTTACAATTTAACTTCAGTGAGTCGGTTAACTCCAACTGCTCTAACGAAGAACGACTCTGTGCATGTATGTCGGAGACTACAGTAATTTGAAATCATCCATAAACATTATTACGATATTGCAGTGCCTGTGTTTTTCCAAGGTACGATGCAGTATTTACTCGGACACGAATGCACGCATTTCATAACGGCTGTAGTCGCGCTCATCAGTTCCTTGGGACATGCACGCATGTCCGAAGAAATATTGTATCGCACTTCGGAACAACACAAGCAATGCAATATCGTGTTTATCAACCGACACCAAGCAAGTTCATAGTATTATGGGGACGTTCAAGGAGTGTTGCCAAAGCAGGCGTGATTAAATCCTATTACCAAAGCAGATAAACGTTATTTTTTACAAGGTGACAAAAGGCAAATGACCTCTCGTACTCAACAAGCACTCTAATTACTACCATATTTGGCAGAAATAGAGCGTCGTAAATTGTTCTTAAACGAAATTTCAGGCGTCCTGCTGCCACGATCACGTCTGACCAAAAGGCTAACAATTGCTCCGGGCGTCTGCAAGTCTCCTTACCACCGAGCGTTAACACGTAAATCGAGAGACACGTATGAATTTATTATGTGATGGAGAGCGATCGTTCTACGGGATTTAAAGAGCACGTTGTATCCGTATGTGTAAGATGTAATATTTTCCAGTTGGTGTTTTACGCCAGCCAAATCCTATAATATTGAAGTCGAGGAAGGAGGATAGACACAATAATCGACAAATCTGGAGTTTCGGCATGGTTGGAGACGCTATAGCTGCGAAATAATGTAATTAAAGATAACAATACATAATGGATGTACGAGTACAGGCTATGGACCCATGTTTGACGACATATGAAGGGCTTATTTCAATAGTGGTACAAGACCATTTTTGTTGATTCTGAGATACAGAGTCCTAAAGTGAAATGAGCGCTGAAAAATCTGCAGTTCAGATACCAGAAATATTCAAGTATACTTTAGGACTCTGTATCTCAGAATGAACAAAAATGGACTTGTACCACTATTGAAATAAGCCCTTCCTATGGAAGTTTGGGTCTGCCCGTAAGTCGTGGTCGGATAACCTAATGGTAAGGTGACCGCTCGCGATAAGCGAGAAATCCGGGTTCGAGTCCCGGTCTGGCGCAAATTTTCACTGTTGCCATTCGATTATACATGTCCATTTCGTAACAGCGAAGACATTTCATGCTAAACATTATTATTTAGAAATATTTGCAGCTATTTTCTACGAACAATATTTTCAGGAACATAATGCGACAGTACACAGCTAAAGCATAAAACTTAAATAGTTATCTTTACCTAGCGTTGCACTAGTGCGGTGATGTATTCGACATTAACAAGCAATGTTTTGAAACCCCATGCAGCAGCAACAGCGTCGCAATTGAGAATTTGCTGACAAGCAGGACGCAGTACGCTGTCCTACACTGCTGACCACAAAAATTTCCGCATCGTGGAGGCCTCATGCAAGAAACGTCGGACTGGCACGAAATGAGCTACATTCTTTGATAGTCAAATGATCAGCATTTCAGTAGAACCGCGCCGACAACCAACACCCTACACATTCTGTACGGTCTGGATTCCTCATTCAGAAATTGCATTTGGATATTTGTTTATTCCTAGAAGGTGGCGTTATGCCTCGTCTAAGAAGCAGAAACGTCTACCATCACGTGTCAGAATTAGAGAGCGGCAGCATCATGGCATGTCCAGACTGCAGTCTCTCGTTTCGCAATAATGCTGTTCGAATTAGTAGGGATCCAACGTCCGTAAACCGAATATGGAATCAACGGGTTTCGTGAGTTACACTCAACGTCACAAAGGATGTCAATGCCAACACGCGACTAGCTCCCGAGAGGACAGACATTGTTAACTGTGCAGGATTATACAGCTACCTAACGTACTTCGCGTCCCGGAATGTTCTATTTTTTTAGCAAAACAAGTATACCCATGGACAATGCGAAACACCATGGTCTATCAGCACGGCGATCATTGATGCAGCTTCCCGTGACGTGGCAGCAGAGAAAAGCGCACTGGCGCTGATACGCCCAACAGTACTGGACACAAGTTTGCCAACAAATCTTACTTTTTAGTACGAAATAACAGTCAAGGTTGCAAAGTCAGCAGAAGCTGTACTGAAGCGTGTCGCCTTTTTGAGGCAACTTCAGAATTTATTTAGGAACTGCGGGCAACGCATTAGTCGTAAGTAGCCAAAACTTTTGGTGTGCGCCTTCGGCGAATGCGTGCAACTGTGCTTAGATAGGGCCACCCTTCTAACCATGACACAGAAATTGTAGTTACCGTGAATACATGACCGCATGTGTGCACATGCAGTCACGTATTAACGGCTATTATATTTTCTATGTGAAGATTAGAATGGTGGCCCTATCTAAGCGTAGCTGCACGCCCTCGCCGAAGGTGCACACCAAAAATTTTCGGCTACTTACGACTAATGCGCTACCTGCAGTTCCTAAACAAGATGAAACCCGTCAATAAAGCTCCCGTTGACACTGTAACCTAGACTGATTTTTTTCCTACTCAAAATTTATCACGGTTGCTGCAACATGGCCATAGAGTAGTAGGATTAAAATCTTTTTTTTTTCTTTCTTTCTTTTACTAGTCCCGGTTTTGCACGCAGCACCACGATGAAAGTGTGTATCACCAGATCGCATTCGTTATCGTCAAACCAATTCAGCACCTACCGTAATAATGAGTGTTCCCATTAGATACACAATTTGCCACCGCCAGTTCGCATGGTTGGTAATTTGAACATAAAACGATGCATTTTTCAAGTGTTCAGGCCAACAGCTGTGCACTGTCTCTGATGTCCCCGCCAAGTTATCTACCAACAAAATAATGCAAGACTGAAGGTTGCCCCGTCATTCTCTTTCTCCCTATCTGGCACCCACTGCAAACACCTGTTCATGGCTTGCCAAGGGATCAGCACACACAACTCACCAGCCACTACGATGAATAAAGTCTACGACAGAGTTGAAGCACCACGGGATGATTCGCGTGTAACTGTCCTCCAAGCTCAGCTCTACTCTATGCCCTACTGCATTAGACCCGTTGGTTCCTGCCGGAGGTGGCAGCTCTGTATACTATATTTTCCAACTTGCATACCCCAAATCCGGATGCCTCCGTAGCCGAGTGGTCAGTGTAGGTAGCTGCCACGTGGGGAGCCCAGCTTCAATTCCCGGTACTGATAATGATTTGTCCTTGGTGGGAGGAGTTGTACGGGGTGTTCTCAGCCTCCCGAATCCTGCTGAGCAGCTACTAGAATGGGAAGTAGCGGCTCAACGGTCTGGAAAGTCGGCCAAACGGCCGGGAGACCGGTTGCTGACCAGACGCCACTCCATACCGCATGCACAAGACTCAAAGTCTGAGGATGGTACGATGGTTGGTCTACATCCCTCGGGCCTTCAAGACCAGGACTAGAAGCTCGTTTTATACCCCAGATCACCTATAAACTTAATTATCTATTCTTCCTACTACATTGTGTACGCACGACAAGTAAAATTATGTTATTTGTTATTCTTCCTGCTGTAGCAGCTTTAATGGACGGCACTGTAGAGGAAATGCATAATGGCCTCAGTTTTCTATACAAGTGTAAAATGACCTTTGCCGTTAAATACATGAAACCGTATCCGCAAATGCGAATATGGACAACCTTCAGTTGTACAATAGAATGACGACATTACATTTAAAATTTGAGCCGGACGTGACTCTAGCCCGAATTTCCCGCCTGTCTGAATGGTCGCCATAACAACTCATGGTATCCGAGCCCGCTTCACAGCTAGATCCATACTTCCATATGCCGTAGGCAATGTGTCTACAACCTTCACTCGTAGGTTCATTACGTGTATTTCCGTATAGGGGAGACATTTTAATTGAAAGTGGCGTGCCCGGTATTGGCGGATAAGTACGATGTTTCAGTGCATGCATCCTGAATGAACAGGCATAGCGGCGACTACAGCTGTTACGAAATACATTCATGCATTGCAGTATCTTATTTATCCGCCAATATTGCGCAAGCGACTTTCAATTAAAAAGTCTCCCCTGTACGGGAATATACATAATGAATGTACGAGTGCACGTTCAAGACACATGCTCAACGACATAAAATTGTGGAAGTCTGAGTCTGGCCGCGAAGCATGTTCCGGATAACTTAAGTGGTTAAGGCGAACGCTCGCGACAAGCATCCATGGCACAGCTGAAGGTTGTCCATATTCGCATCTGCGAATACACTTAATGTAATTCATAATAGCTGTAGTCACCGCAGTGCCTGTTCCTTCGGAGATGTATGCATTGCACTATCGTTGTTGTCTCATGCTTTTTGCACATGATACAATTACCTAGGCGGAATTCTATCTACTAAGAAGTGTAGCAATATCGAGATAGATTTCCACAAATTATAAATCCGGTGCGAAAACTGTCAGCTTGCACCTAACGTAGAGGGGCTAAGTTGTGTTCTCGGAACAACGAGGTATCCTTGATTGAGTCACAGCTGGAGTTGGCAATGACAGAAATATTTGATACTAACGATAGACGACGTGGAATGCTCAGTTGTACTTAAAGGAAATTGTAGATTACGATTCATTCGTATGCTACTAGGAAAGTAACGTTCGTCTACGTAAGAGATTGCACACAGAACGGCCCTTAACTGCATACTGCTCAAGTGTACGAAACCCGTATATGGTCAGAACGCGCATCGAGTGTACGCAAAGAAGATCGGTGTGAATGATCAGAGACTTGCTTGAGTAACGAAAGTATGTAACAAAATAATGAACAATCTTAAGTGATAGAGGCACCGAAAGACGTGTCGTGCATCTCTGAGGAAACCTCAAACCCGTTAAGCAGGGCAACCACTATTAATATTCTTCATTTCCCCACAGCATCTAACCGGTAGAGATCGTGCAGATAAAATTGGGCAAATAGCAGCTTGCCTAGGGGCGTACAAGCAGTCTTTCTTCCCACGGTCCATCTTTGAACAGGTGGGAGGGAGCCTTAATATGTGGCTCTACTACAAATTTAACGACGACTCACAGAGCGTACGTAAGATGCAGTTGTAATCTCTCCAGTTCTCTTTGATGCATGCAAGCTATTTACCTGCAGGTTGTTTCAGATGAGATGTTTTACTCTGTAACTTACAAAACAGCTAGCGAAAGGAATTAATATTTAGGTAGGTGTACGTAAGAACTGTTAGACTTTTGTGTAGTAACGAACACAGTTTATTTAGCTATTTTCCAAGAAGTTACAGCAACTAGTTCAATTTGTCACACAGAACATTATTTTTTCCCACCGTGTAGCTCATGTACTTCAACGGACTGTGTACAAATCAATTCTAGGCAAATTTCAATCAATTTCAGTTTGAGAGCTCGAAGAAGCTTGTCGCCCTGTGGCACTAGCTACTTCACCTCTCATCTCCAGACCGTTTAGAAGGCGCACTGAGTTGTGCGTTAATGAATACTGGCCGTCGTTCGAACTCCTCACTTTAATGAACATTCCGCCATCAGCTGATCAAATGAGCGCCCATTTTCCTGGATGCACGACGAGCTGGGAAGCTGTTGGTGTCACGCAGTGACACGCTGCTTCTAGCTCCGAAACTAAAATCGACAATCATTTGAATAGAAGTGATTTGTATACAGTTGGTTTAAATACATAGATTACACAACAGAAAAAATAATTTTCTATTTAAGAATTATAACTCGCTGTTGTAAGACTCTGGAAAATGACTAAATGAAATGTGTTCATAACTCCGCAGAAGGGGTAACACTTCTTACGTTTACTTATCAAAATGTTGATTCCTTTAACTTTTTTATAAGTTACATAGAAAAAAGCCTTATCACGCTGTAACAGATGTTAAAGTACGCGCCAATACTTTATACGACGTCACCTGCATCATTCAAGTCTCCACTACTAAACTGGGCCTGGCATTGGGTAGTGTATGAGTAGCCTTCGGAGCTGTCCCGTGGGACACCATGGGCAAAGCGACATGGAACCACATCATTAGCAATCAGTGGTCCGAATCGATGTGCTGGACAGGAAACAATTTCAGCTGCGTAATTGTGTTTGATTTAACTACCAGAAAGGCGTTTGCACAATGACTGCCCCAAGGCTGTGGTAAGTCAAACTTCCCGCCATATCCTTTCTCTGTTAGCCTCTCGGCACCGTCGTAGAATCCATGCACAACTACAAGGACAAGTGTTCGGATGGTAGTAGCGTACTGTCGCTGTAAGTCCCGTGATCCTACACAGTTTTAATTTATCTCGCACAGTTATTGCACCTTATATACCAGGCATCGAATAACGGAATTCATTCTCAGAATAACATTTATGTCAGTTATGACCAACACCTATACAGATGCACCACATTATAGCTTTAGAACTTCCACAAACTAGCGGATGCTATTGCGAACAACTATTTCCGTAGGAGCAGAGATTTGAAATTCTACAGAAGAAACTACGCCATTGTGGCTACCATTCGTCTCGTAAGAAGTTTCAAGAGTGTTCGAAGACACACAACAGATACCTAACGTGAAACTGGCCATCATTGCAGTTAATGATACACAGTTCTTGAGAGCTTAGTCTTCTGCCGCCGTTGTTACCGTCAGCTAACACTTTTCCGGGTGCTTGGGCGCATCGATATGTTGTGCTGGAGACCAATGCCTCCTGCACTGTTAAACCATCTTGATGAATGCCGTTTGCAACTGCGGTCCATTTAGCGACATAACGACGCAGTAACGTATCTGGTAAAATTTACTAAAGACTAGCCTATTGCTCGCTGCTTCGTTCGCGTAGACTGTATGGTCTGCACACTTTTTTTTTGGTAACGAAATATTTTCATAAAAGTTTGCATCCCCTATTACACCCCGTCAGGGGTTAAATTTCCAAAAATTCTGAAATAAGTATCTTTTTTATTTCTAACCGACAAAGCAA
The DNA here is from genome assembly GCF_021461385.2 of Schistocerca piceifrons. Taxonomy (NCBI): domain Eukaryota; kingdom Metazoa; phylum Arthropoda; class Insecta; order Orthoptera; family Acrididae; genus Schistocerca; species Schistocerca piceifrons. The sequence goes on along the minus strand of NC_060138.1, from coordinate 1,017,574,466 downwards.
GTCCAATTTTCGTAGTTCTAGTTTCAAAATTGCCCTGATAGTATTATATTTTCAAAACACCTTTCATCCTCTATTTTAAGTTTCGGAAAGCCCCTTCTTAAAGACGCCTACACCCTCTCTAAATTTCAAGTTTCTATCCTTAGCGGATTGGGCTTGGCGGTGATGAGTAAGTGAATGATTCAGGACATTTCCATTTATCTATAGAGAAGAAGTTAATATAAACTTGATGCGAAACTAGGACTCCCATCCACTGGTAGCAAATCGACTGTATTCGTTCAACGAGTGTAGCGTGAGGCATCGATGTTTTGATTACATCATACTGCATTTTGGTTATTGGACACACAAGATAGCATGGCAGTGGGAGAAGCGTAATATCATCTACGTAGGAATGAAGACTGGATCATACGGTTTCGTCGACGACGAGCTTCTGCAGACCGGGGCAACATCTGATAAGATTCGAAAGGGTAAAAATGTAGAAAAAAATCGGCCATGGCATTTTGAAGGGAACCATCCCGACATTCTCCTTAATGTAAGGCAACCATAAAAATCTCAGTCCGATGACCGAATGGGGATCTGAGCCTTGTTGCCCCGGAATACCAGACCAGTGCCATCCACGATAGAGACTGCACCGATGTGTGGGAAGCTCAACAGGAACTGCTACTTCAGGGAAGTTTTGATGGCTGAAGTAGTATCCTTCCTTCTCAGTACAGAAACAACCTATTCCGTCTCCGTCCATCTGTTTGGTACATACGTCGCCTGCTTGACAAGTGTCGCCTATTGACAGTTACCAACTAGTCCGTCATTCTCCAACAACCACCCCAGTCCCCGCCCCGGCACTTACGGGCATGTGTAGAGTCGGACCGAAAACTATATCAGGTGCACAGGTCCGCAGAAGATTAAACGCTTCCTCGATTCGATGACGTCAATTGTACGAAGATTTCAAATGGCTTTCTGTCGTCGTCAGTCCTCAGTCCCCTAACTGGTATGTTGCAGCTCTCCAAGCTGTGCGACTACCCTTCACCTGCTGCAACCTAACTGTGCGACTACCCTTCACCTGCTGCAACCTAACTTCCATTTCACCTTGCTTAATCCAATCAAGCCTTGGTGTCCCAATACAATTTGTACTCCATCCTCCCCCCACTCCTCCCACACCACCAAATAATTCCTTGATGTTTTAGGAGGCGTCCTATCATCCGACCCTTGCCTCTTCAGAAACGCTTTTACTGCTTTCTTTTTTAATTAAACCGCCATTTGATTTTGTATTACTGTATTGATCGTCTGTACCATCTAGATTTCGGCCTTTATGTCATTATCAAGCACAAGGCCGTAATCCAGATAGTACAGAAGATAAATGTAGTAATACGCAGTCAAATGGCGGTTTAGTATTTAAAAAATATTGCGCGACTGTGGCTCAACAGCAGCGAAAACATTTTGCTTGTATTGCTATTGCCGTACCCCTAATATGGCACTTCATCTCGCTTCCCAACAATATGAGAAATATAAAAACTCATAAACTGCTGCACTAAGCTACAGACTGTGAATTACCTGTAAGGTATTCCCTTAGTATGCCTTCTGCGGAGAGAGGCTAGCGTCGTTGCGACAGTGGAGACCCAACGCATCGTCACGGCAGCGATGTCGTCAATCAGCGCGTGACGCTGCTTTACAAACAGTCTCAGTGTTCCCGCAGCCCCCCTCCACATCCACCCACACTCCTTACACTTTATTCTTCCTTTCGTAGAGGAACGCGTTTTACAACTTGCTGCCTTTCTCTGTGTACCGCTAACAGGCAATGAAGGTCATTATTGACGTTAAAACTTACCCAATGCGAAACAGAAGACTCACCAAATCTCACGGAAATGAAGGACAGTAAGTCAGGCTTTAAGATCTCGATAGTTAAGACAAGTCACGGAAGCTCGCTCAAAGAACTGTGCCAACAGTCGCTTGCAATGATTTAAGGAAACGAGGATACTTTGAAGATGATTTTAAATCTGTTTCTCTTCTAAATGAGTCAAATCTCTTAACAATTTTTATGATCCACGCTACTTGGCAAACACTCAAAGTGCAGTCTTCCTTGTGATGTTGATATGCACCGGACCGTCAACATAGGTAGTGGCAAATTACAAAAAATTTACCAGAAAAAGCTTCACAAATATTACTCTCTCCAGGTAGTCCAGATTTTGGGAAACGTTTATCTTGGCATAATTCATCAGCCGTTATATCCCTTACGTGAGCTACAACACACTGCTTTCTCTTACACAACCTCTATTTATGTGGGTTCATCCGAACTGAGTACGCCCAGTTCCAGAGGTCACATGCCAGAAAAAATCCAGAATTACACAGAGTCAAAACAACACTCTCTATTACCATTAGTACTAGACATCTGCAGTCTTCAGGTTTTACTGCTATTATAAAGAAGGATGAAAATAAATTTGAAGAAAACCAGCTCAGCATATTCATTTTCCTGTGTTAAGTTCACGGCACTGCCTGTATACCAGAGTCCCCTTGTGAATGACGTGATCTCAAACAGCTCAAGTGACGTGTTGGTGATAAACGTTACTGTGTAGGCCACTGCTGGGCCAATACGAATTTTACTATCGCAAACGTGTAAATTCTGATTAATTATGTGTGTAACATTGCAGTAACGATCCAAGGACACTACTGTCACTGTGCGGCTAATCCCGGCGGAGGTTCGAGTCCTCCCTCAGGCATGGGTATGTGTGTTTGTCCTTAGGATAATTTAGTTTACGTAGTGTGTAAGTTTAGGTACTGATGACCTTAGCAATTAAGTCCCATAAGATTTCACACACATTTGAACATTTTTTGAACACTACTGTCCAACTTGCATTTATTCTGAAGTTTTTGAGTCTGCACCCAACTAAAAGGTTTGCTTGCTTCTCCGCATAATTTTCTTATACAAGGAAACACCAACCAGCCACTTTCAATATTGTTATTTATTCACATTAATAGCGCCGTCACCGGTTTCAAACCAACATGGACATTGTCAGACGACTGTTAAAGTAAAGACATATTTTTTGTTCTTGTCATTGGTTCTCACTTTTTATTCCCCTTGTGATGAAAAATTCTTGGGGTGGGGTACCCACCAACCAAAACATGATGTGAGAAATGGACTATGTAACTGTAATTGTACCTAATAACGATTGAAAACAATGTAAACAAATCATTAAAGTGGATCTGTTGTAGTTTTAATGATTTGTTTACATTGTTTTCAATCATTATTAGGTATGATTACAGTTAAATAGGCCGTTTCTCACATCGTGTTTTGGTTGTAGGGCACCACCACCCAAGAATTTTTCACCACAATGAGGAATAAAAACTGAAAACTAACGCGAAGAACAAAAAGTGCGCATCATAACGTGCACAGCCGTATGAACAACCTGTCGGTTCGAAACCGGCAATGGCGCTATTGCTGAGGATAAATAAAGTGGCTAGTTGCTGTTTTCTTCTCTGCAAGAATCAACCTGTATTTTGCACACAACCACGGCCTCAAAATATCAGTTTTGGACAAAATAGCACAATTTTCTTATGTTGCAGAAATGATGTATCGTCTATAAACAAAGTGTTGCTGCTCGTATCCGGTTAATTAGCTACGTGGTTTTTCGAGAATACATTGTCTGACAGCAAGCAAAGGAGATTTCTTGCATCACTAAAAACCTGTTTGCCGTGGTGTAACAACGCGAAACTGTTCATCGACTTTAAACTGTGTCCTTACGCTTTGAGATGCTTCAAATCAACTCAGAGAAAGTGGATGAGCAGTTTACTGCAGACGTTTTACTGCTCCGTCGGAAAATGTGAATGACGTCCATCACGAAACAAACGAGACTAATACTGCTAATTAGCATACTTAACAATCTGTTGAGTTACTGCTACCGCCTTAAAAGTAGAGCCCACGCAAGTCCACACATATTTAAATTCGTTCCCTCCACTGATCAAACTTTTTCTGCGTGTGTCTTTCCGCGAGGGCTCTGGGGAGTTGTGCCTTTTTTCATTTCCGGCGGATCGCAAAAACACGTCTACAGTAAACTATTCGTCCACTGCCGTAGAGATTATTCATTCAGATGATACCTCTGTAACAGCCTAAGCGAACAGCTCATGTTATCGAGATGACGAACCGTTCGTCACTAACGCGAAAAGTGTCGTTCTTTTACTGTCAGCTTCCGTAATTTCTGGTAAACTGTCGCAAGTCCTGTGTTGAATGTCGCGGAGAGGGACCATTGCGCTGTGCACCACTTGTGGGAAGCTGGTGAGTGGTCGAGGAATAGAATGGCCTACCTGTGTTTCCGAAGCCTTGCAAACTTAATTCCACGAAGTATAAATGCTATAATCAGGATGAAGGCTGAAGCTACTTGCTAATAAAGAGGTGCGTGAAATTCAGTTGCTCGTACTTCTGAATGTCAGAGCAGTTTCTTGGTGCAAAATACGGCGAGGAGATTGTTAACTAAACGCCGCTAAGTTGTTTGCCTTACGCTGGGATAGTACGCTCACTGTCCAGAAGTATCTCGACAACCCTAAATGATTAGGAATTGACCACTAGACGTCACAAGAAGCGGACCCGCCAGTATAAAAGGAGGCGCGGAGTACTGCGTTGTCAACAGAGAAGCAGTAAGAGCGGAGTGGGTTCGTCAGGAGAGCTCAGTCACTTGGAACGTGGACTGCTCATTGGATATCATCTGAGTAACAAAACTGCCAGAGACATTTCAAGCCTTCTAAAACATCTCAATTCGAATGTTGGTGGTGCGACTGTGAAGTGGAAACGCAAAGGAACAACCATAGCTAAACCGGGGCCAGGCAGACCTCCTGTATTGACGGACGGGGACAGCCGAGCATTACGGGGGACGGTCGTAAATATCGAATGTGGAAGGTATAACTCTTGAGTTTCAGAGTCTTAGCACAATGACTAGGCCTAGGTAGTTAAGAATACGGGGTACAATGATCGAGCAACTCCTCAGAAACCACCAATTTCTGTGATCAATGCTAAGCGAAGCTTGAGGTACTGTAAAGAGTGGCGCCAATGGATGAATTAATGACACGAAACGAGTCGTGCTGAGTGATTTACCATCCATGACAATTCGATGGAAAGGTTTGTATTTGGCGAATAGGTGGTAAACGTTATATGCCTTCACGTGTAGTGCCAACAGTGTGGTACCGAGGAAGTGGTGTTACGCTATGGAGGCGTTTTTCGTGCTCAGAGTGTGGTATCCTTACCACACTTAAGAAAACATTAACTGTGGAAGGATTTTACAGCACAGTGTCCTGCGTACAGTAGAGTAGCAATTCGGGAAGTATGACTGTTTCAGCATAAAAGTGCATCCTGTCATAAAGCAGCGTCAGCGAGGCAATTGTTTCTGGTAAATAGCATTCCTAAAATGAACTAGCTCGACCAGACTTCCAACTTAACCCAATGGAACTCTTTCGGAATGAATTAGAGCGACAGTTTCGCTACAGACTCCAACGTCCTCCTTTGATTTCGAATTTTGAGGAAGAAAGGACTGCCATTCCTCCACAGACATTCAGACACCTCACTGAAAGTGTCCCCAGTTCAAGCCGTCATACAGCCGAATGGTAGACACAGCCCCTTTTAAGGTCCACTAACAGATCTCCGTATACTTTCGATCAGATGTGTACGTAACACTGATACTCGCCTCACCGTATTTTGTTTCCTTCGAAAACTCTTTCCACCTTACTCTTCCTAATGTTCAAGCTACAAGTGTTTCTGGCTTGCACATAAATACAATTAGAGCACCGACAGCGTGTTTCTGCTCTCCCGGCAGGTAATTACGAAAGCAGCCTCCGACGCCCGCGGCAGTGACGTGTGCTGCGGGACTTTCCGTAGGCAGAGCAGGTGACGCGGTCGGTTTTCTGTGCCTTGCAAGAAGCGGGCCGGATTTCCTTCGCACGCGCCCTTTATTAGACTGCCAGATCTCACCTGCTGGCCACCGCGAAATGTGTCTCAGTTGCAGAAACTACAGCTTCCCCTGAGCCAGTACTATGCCAGATTTCACCTACTGGTCACCGGTAAATGTGTCTCAGTTTCAGCAGCTAGAGTTTTACGTAAACCAGCACTAAGACACTCTCAGAAGCGAAGCATACAACCAAAGAGTCGCCCATCTTGTATATCTTTCGAACTGCCTGTAGTATATACAGGGCGTTTCAAAAATGACCTGTATATTTGAAACGGCAATAAAAACTAAACGAGCAGCGATAGAAATACACCGTTTGTTGCAATATGCTTGGGACAACAGTACATTTTCAGGCGGACAAACTTTCGAAATTACAGTAGTTACAATTTTCAACAACAGATGGCGCTGCAAGTGATGTGAAAGATATAGAAGACAACGCAGTCTGTGGGTGCGCCATTCTGTACGTCGTCTTTCTGCTGTAAGCGTGTGCTGTTCACAACGTGCAAGTGTGCTGTAGACAACATGGTTTATTCCTTAGAACAGAGGATTTTTCTGGTGTTGGAATTCCACCGCCTAGAACACAGTGTTGTTGCAACAAGACGAAGTTTTCAACGGAGGTTTAATGTAACCAAAGGACCGAAAAGCGATACAATAAAGGATCTGTTTGAAAAATTTCAACGGACTGGGAACGTGATGGATGAATGTGCTGGAAAGGTAGGGCGACCGCGTACGGCAACCACAGAGGGCAACGCGCAGCTAGTGCAGCAGGTGATCCAACAGCGGCCTCGGGTTTCCGTTCGCCGTGTTGCAGCTGCGGTCCAAATGACGCCAACGTCCACGTATCGTCTCATGCGCCAGAGTTTACACCTCTATCCATACAAAATTCAAACGCGGCAACCCCTCAGCGCCGCTACCATTGCTGCACGAGAGACATTCGCTAACGATATAGTGCACAGAATTGATGACGGCGATATGCATGTGGGCAGCATTTGGTTTACTGACGAAGCTTATTTTTACCTGGACGGCTTCGTCAATAAACAGAACTGGCGCATATGGGGAACCGAAAAGCTCCATGTTGCAGTCCCATCGACCCTGCATCCTCAAAAAGTACTGGTCTGGGCCGCCATTTCTTCCAAAGGAATCATTGGCCCATTTTTCAGATCCGAAACGATTACTGCATCACGCTATCTGGACATTCTTCGTGAATTTGTGGCGGTACAAATTGCCTTAGACGACACTGCGAACACCTCGTGGTTTATGCAAGATGGTGCCCGGCCACATCGCACGGCCGACGTCTTTAATTTCCTGAATGAATATTTCGATGATCGTGTGATTGCTTTGGGCTATCCGAAACATACAGGAGGCGGCGTGGATTGGCCTCCCTATTCGCCAGACATGAACCCCTGTGACTTCTTTCTGTGGGGACACTTGAAAGACCAGGTGTACCGCCAGAATCCAGAAACAATTGAACAGCTGAAGCAGTACATCTCATCTGCATGTGAAGCCATTCCGCCAGACACGTTGTCAAAGGTTTCGGGTAATTTCATTCAGAGACTACGCCATATTATTGCTACGCATGGTGGATATCTGGAAAATATCGTACTATAGAGTTTCCCAGACCGCAGCGCTATCTGTTATTGAAAATTGTAACTACTGTAATTTCGAAAGTTTGTCTGCCTGAAAATGTACTGTTGTCCCAAGCATATTGCAACAAACGGTGTATTTCTATCGCTGCTCGTTTAGTTTTTTTTGCCGTTTCAAATATACCGGTCATTTTTGAAACACCCTGTACGTAGATGTAACGAATGCTGCGCTAGTACGATGCGATTCTCAACCGTTTAACAGAAATCGAAATTCAGAGTTTTACGATTCTTTTGAACACCGCCAACCGTCAAGCAGTGACGTTGCCTCAAGCGGGTGAGGTTCAAATGGCGCTGAGCACTATGCGACTTAACTTCTGAGGTCATCAGTCGCCTAGAACTCAGAACTAATTAAACCTAACTAACCTAAGGACATCACACACATCCATGCCCGAGGCAGGATTCGAACCTGCGACCGTAGCGGTCATGCGGTTCCAGACTGAAGCGCCTTTAACCGCACGGCCACACCGGCCGGCGGAAAGTAGTGATGGCGGTGATAGCATTATCATTATCATCATCATCATCATCATCATCATCATCATCATCATCATCATCGTGGTCTATATGTGCCGAGGTATAATTAGGATTCGTGGTGAGGTGAACATTTACTTATCGTTACATTCATGCGCGTATCGTAAATATAGTTTAGGTCATTCAAAGCAGGCAGGTTTGAATTCACTACGATACGTGCATGAAGGTATTTATAAACATGATGAAAGAGAAATACTGACGTCAGCCGCATTAGGGCAGTGATATAATTCAATGGCCGCAAATGAAAATTTGTGCCGCACCCGGTTTTCCTACGTTACGGAAGCGGTCGCTTTATGCGTTTTCGGCTATCCGAACACGCTTTCCGTCCAACCCAAAATCCCAGCTTGCCGTACATTACACCCATAACGCCCACGTGTCCAATATCCTCATTGCCTGCAGCATTTATCGTGATTCTCGAAGGAGGTCGGAAGTTACTGCAGACTTCTAGTTTACTTCCGTAGCCGCTTGCGCTATCACCGCTTTTCTATGAAAATGTTATGCGAAGTCGGCACGGTAGCTCAGCGTGTTTGGTCAGAGGGTGAGCTGCCCTCTGTAACAAAAAAAACTGAGTTAATCGATCAACAACGAACTTAAACAGATGTCTTACGACGTCCGCCCCGAGCAGATTCAACGAACAAAAGCGAACGAAATGAGATTAAAAAAAAAAAGCTGAATGGTCAGAGTGACGGACTGCTGTCCTAAGGGGCCCGGGTTCGATTCCCAGATGGGTCGGGGATTTTCTCCGCTCAGGGACTGGATGTTGTGTTGTCTTCATCATCATTTTATTCCCATACGGCGCGCAGATCGCCCAGTGTGGCGTCGAATGTAATAAGACCTGCACCAAGGCGGCCGGACCTGCCCAGTAAGGGGCCTCCCGGCCAATGACGCCAAACGCTCATTTCCATTTCTTACAACACATCCTAGAGTACCGTTCCAGTATGCGAAATACTAATCACATCCAGTGGCTAATCAGATAGCGAATGTATCTCCCTTTTCAAGCAGTAACATATTTGGTTCTCCTTTGTAACAAAATCCCGTAATGAAGCTAAGCGTCGATTACAATTCTCAATTAAGAAAATTATGGAAGAAAGACGTAACTCTAGTTATGGCATCATTCGTTTCATTGCACCACTGCGTTTTCTGGGGCTAAATTTATGTAAACGGCAGTACATTATCACCGATAGATAACATGCTATACCTGGTTTAAATTACACTATTGCAAAAAATATCGCGTTAGGTCACTCTTAGGGCGACTGAGAACCCATAATGGCAAGTGTTGCAGGATTTGAGCCATCATATTTTTATGATTTGTCACTGAAGGAAAAAATGTTGCGTATCAAGCGGATGTTAATACGCTCTTCCGCAAAATTATTTAAACAAGAGTGGAGAAAGTTACGACGAACTCAAAGTCCTATCTCAGTTTTACCGACAAATAACGTCAAACTTGTTTGTATCTAATGTCCAGCACATTTGTAATGATTTGTTGTGTTTTACAGTAGTTAGTAAAGGTTAGCAATAAATATTTAAATCCCGCAAGTTATAGTTCTTAGGAATAAGATGTGTGTTCACAGATCGGCATTATCATAAGTTGGCCGGCCGCGGTGGACGAGCGGTTCAAGGCGCTTCAGTCCGGAACCGCGCGACTGCTACGGTCGCAGGTTCGAATCCTGCCTCGGGTATGGATGTGTGTGATGTCCTTAGGTTAGTGAGGCTTAAGTAGATCTAGGTTATAGAGGACTGATGACCTCAGATGTTAAGTCTCATAGTGCTCAGAGCCATTATCGTAAGTTGTAAATTCAGTAAATATCTTTCCGTTGTTTCCCTTGCCCAAGCATATCGAATTACACATTAATATGACCCGTGAAGCTATATCTGAAACTAATCTCAGTCCCTTACATGGGCATTAACGAACGGTAACTGAAGACCTCAAATTTTTGGAAGAAAAGTAACGTGTGGTATGGAAAATTTTTAGAAGTCTCACTGTGAATTCTGAAGAGAGTAACTCTTGAACATAATTATTCATTTGTAAAACCACTGTACAGGTTTTGATTTACGACATTAAAGTCGCTATTTGCATAAAAAACTCAAGGACGTCGAATAAACTCATAACTTTAAAAAAAGGCGCTCAAAAGCACATCTTAAAAAAAAACAGTCTAACTGATATTCACAAAGTATTGCTACGACGGATAAAAAGTGTAACGCAATCGACAGCCCGCGAGTCGTTTGCTAAAACGGCCGATAACTCGGACGGTAAACATACACTGGAACGCATGCGGTTAAAAAAAAAGGGCACTGGGTCAGGAAATGGAGAACCACCAAAAGTTGATGACAATGAGCACAAAATGGTGGGGGATCACCACGTAACAAATACCGATGGCTGAAATGGCAGTTCCCAATACGCAACGAGAGGGACGGGAGGAGATCGGCCACGTCGTTGGGAGAGGTTTAGTTCCCCGTAACTTGTTCCCGTGAATAAAAGACCAGTGGTTATGCCCAAGTGACACCAGCTGCCGACAGACGGCAACACGGAGATCATCCGAACGAGTGGAAGAGCTAGCAGCAAGACTGCCAGAACTATATACTTATACGGATCTTTCGGACATGTCCGAAAGAACAGACACCATATCCATACAAGTAAATGGTTCTGGCAATACCGGCCATGACCTTCCTCTTCTGTGCGGATGTACACATATTACCCGAACTCTTACGGGACTTGGTAAGAATGTCTTCCACGAGTAATGAGTGTGTTGGGTAGTGTAACACTCCGGTTTAATCTACTGACTTATCCCGCTCGATCGGGATCTGATAGCAGCCCAAATAGATAATAATTAATGTGACCGTGTACCTAATGGGGCTGGCAATCGGATTGGACTGCTACGGAGTTGTTACATTCCATTTTGTCCTTCTCGAATGCTGTAATAATAAAATGTCTGGTGGCAAGAAGAACGACAACACAGCTTCATTAATCAACGACCTATATTCATTACAAAAACACCCAAGTAAGGAGACAGCCACTGCCTTCGTCGTACAGAGTTAATAACGGCTAATCTCAGCACAGGCTCTTTCGTTATTCATTATCGTCACACGCAATTTCAATCATTGTAATCCAACACTGCAATCCAACACTGCAATCCAAATGATGCCGGCGCGGTAGACGCGTAATTACAAATATCGGCACAAAAATATCACTGAATCACACTAGTAATTATACTTTTTCACTTTCCCGTATATTTCTAACACAAAGGGGTTAAACCACGGCGATGGCCACTCCCTCTGTCGGTACGGTCTTGCATTCCAGCAACAGACCTCCACCCGGCTCGGCCCGCAGCCTGCGTACCACACCACTATGTCTCAACACTCGCTCTCGCCACTCGACGCACACTATCGATTGTTTGTCCTGTCGACCTGTGCTGTCGCAAAACTTATAGTAAGGGCCTACGGACCCCTTACATCCCCGCCCTCGAAAACTTCTTTGAAGCCACAGGCGTAAAAGAATCGGCTAGGGAATTAGACATCACTACATATGAACAAAACACCCAGTGCAAGTAAGTAATGAAATTACAATCACCAAGAAAATCCTCGACTCCGGTAGTGGGCTGCCTCTACAATAATATTCTACAAAAAGTTATTACATCTCAAAAATATGGCATTGTCCAAATAACACACATCATCAATCCTACTTACTTAACATAGCATGGAAAATATTTTTTATAAACTTATCTTATCAAAATTTCCAAAAACTCTTCACTTTCGAAGGTTTGTACGAGTCATTAACTACCTATCTGTTATAACTTGCTATAGCAAAGACAAGAAAAGAAACTAGTTGAATGCCAGCTACCCCTTTGGTATGCCGTCCTTTCAGCGGGGTTCATGCCGTCCATACTACTATCACTCTAATTTATAACTCACTTGGCCAACACTTATAAAAATTAAGGAAGAAATTCACAACTTGTTCATTACAGATTCCATAAATTTAAATGCTACATAGTACCGCTAAGCATGTCTTACATAATTATTTGCAACACTACAACTAATGTGGTCACCCAATGAAAATTTTAAATTACTGATCATTTCATTTTGCCAAACATTACTTCCATATGTGAATTGTTATCAAGAAAGCTTAGATGAGAGGTACAATATCTCCTGTTATATTCACACTAATTCAAATCCACTATATGGATATTTGTCATTCATTACTCAGTGCCAGAATCCTGCTTCTAAAGCTTGACCTACGTATAACCATAATTGACTCTGATAGCTAATTGGATACATGAATTACCAATTATTCATTAGTTACACTTTGTTTTATCAGCATACTTTAGATAAACATGTATACCTACAAATAACTTGCAAACAGATGTTGCTCATGTGCTAAATGACATACTTCAATATTTCAAACATCTCATACTCCATATTCTTCATTACACATAACTTAACATCAACTTCGACTATAAATAAATATATATCTTCAACCTACATCAATTCTCCATATAATTCAATACTTCAAATATCTCATACTCAATACACATAATTACGACATAACTCCCTCAACTTAACAGCAACTTCAACTGCATATATATCTTCAACCTACATCAACTCTCCATATTCGCTGCAATAACCACATAAATTTACTCCAGGCTCCTTGGCCTCTCCGTTCATCATATTTCACATCATTTATTCGAACAACTATCTCCTCATGTATTTGTTTCTTTATATGTTCATCTACTTACTAGCTGATACACTACTTCGATTTTCTTACCACAGTTGACCTTTTCATGTCTCATAAAACAACTCTATAAGATTACACAAAATCTTGTTTGACCAATTAGCTTCCCACGACATTTTGTATACATCAGCTTTTTTTATCTGGTTCTCATTTTATTACTTCTGGCACTATTCACTTTGTAATGTACTCACACTAAACTGAGCTTTCAACTTATTGATTCTTTGACACCTCACGCACTACATCAACAGTAACTACTTATCCTTATTTTAAGCCAACTATAAATTTACTACATGGTTCCTGACTGAATTACTTGGATGACCACTACCAATCCTAACTACTACTCACTAACTTTCTTAACCTAAGGATAGAGAAAGATGGTAGAGGAGTGACACTTGAAATTAGAAATAAAGTCTCACCCAGCTGGGAGTGTACCAGTCGCCACTTGGTATACCAGCAAAAGAGTTGCTAGCTCCCTACACCTAACTTTCTTCAACTCGTACCTCTTCCTCATCTGGGTTATCCCTGTTAGTCGTGTGAGTAGTACCTTTTTATGTTTTCCACATGTTCCTTACCATGCACTCTCTTTGTCCGTGCATACTCCAACTCCACAGTGTTAGGATGACCAACTTTTATAATCCTGTACGGTCCCTTATAAACGTGGTTAAATTTATGTATTTCAGAGTTTATTTTCTTTGATTTTGCATGAACCTTAGTCCCTTCCTTCTTCTTGATTCCCCAAGTGTAGGCCTTGCCTTCCATTGCAATCCTCTGATTATCCTCTTCTCGTCGCATGGCTATAGCATTTCTCAGATTGACAGCTGATTGGTTTTGCCTATCTCCTATCCCCTTAACCGCATCGTTGCATTGTTTCCGCACCTGCGTCACCTCGGCGATTCCATGATAGCAATTTGTTTCCACTTCGGTGATCCTTTCTCCCAATTCGGCTTTAGTTTCTTCAATATCGTCTTCTACCTTTTTTGTTAGCTTCCCTTCTATCTTCTCCACGTCTCCCTGGACTTGGTCTATATTCTCCTGTAGCTTCCTCTCTCTCTCGTCGATGTTCACCTTCAGTTGTTCGGGTAACTCCTGCACTTCCTCCTTCAGATTGCATTCCATCTTTGTGTATGATGTTTTGATCTCTTGTGCTATAGTTTCTTGTAAATTTTTCTTTAATGATTCTCTGAATTCTCGTAAACTTTCCTGTATTGATTTGTGGACTATTTCTCTCCTTTCTTGAAAATATTTCTTTAGTAATGCGTTGTTTTCTTTTAGCCAGGCTGCCAACATTGACCGTATATCTGCACCCTCGGAAATTGGCTTATCTCTCGTTGTTTGTCCCGGTGTCTCGGGATAACTAGTTGCGTGTGCTAATGGGCTATCTAATGACACTCCATAACCACTGATTCCTGAATCATCTCTGTCTTCCTGTCCTATCCCTTTCCTTTCAACTACTGGCTCACAAACGTGCTTATCTTCAGTAGACATGTTTGTTTATTTTTAACACACAGGAAGTAATATAGAATAACCTCTAGTAACCCAAAACACTCCTAATTACCATGAAACTAATCAAACAGTACCTGAAGTATTTTTCAATTTATCCCTAAATTGATACAATATGCAGGAGCATCGAACATAACAACTCTCAAAACCTAATCACTTCAAATATCAATTTTCACATACACAGCTTATGTAAAATGTTTTAAATAAGATAAATCATACTATTCATAAAATCTATACATATAAAATCCCCCAAAAACAATAAGCATATCTGTATAATTATCATTTAGACAGCGCAGTATGCATAAATAAGTATGCTCAATTCAGAGTATTTTTCGCAAACTTTTCGGAAATTACTGCAATTGGGCACTTTTCCTAACACGCAATTCAGTTTACAAACGTTTATTTACCGCGAAAACTGCACATTGCAATTTAATGTTATGTCAACCAGTCGTCTCCACTCACCAACCGACGTTACCACTAGTCGCGATGTTTTGACGTTTGAAGTGGACGTGGCGCTGTACTGCCGCCAGAACCGCGTGAAGTCGCGCTGCTCGCTGTGGTTGGACGTCGTAGTTCTCCGTCGGCCGCTCCGTGGCGCTGCAGTCGGGCGTAGTTTGTAGTTCGGCTGCTAGATGTCGGGACGGCGCTCGGTGTAGTGCGTCTGTGCTTGAACTACTCTTTGCACAGGTGGTTGGGATGACGTGTGAAATCACCTCGCAGATCGAAACTCTTTGGCACAACTGCTACATGGGTCTGTGTGACGTCACTCAACAATTGCGTCGCCACACGAATTGTCGTCCGCATACCAGTTTATGGGTCAGCATGAAGCTGTCTGAATTTCACTATTCAAAAAACAATTTCAGTCACAATATTACTATTAAACACTTCTGTAAAGCTTTCGTGACGAATTCTTGGCTCATTTTGCTATTTTAATGTTCACACGTGTCTTTCTTTGGTGTTCACTTTTCACAGTTTTTCGTGCGGATTTACGCGTTAGCACATTATAACACAGTTTATTGACACTATTATTCTCATCTAAAATGGCAAGAAAAAGTTTAGTCACAATCGTAAGGTGCTATTACTTCGTATTGTTCAAAATGCACTGTTTCTTGTCGCGATTATAAAGCTTATGCTCTGTCCCGATTCAACACTGGAAAATATTTTCTTCGCGTCAAATAAGATAAAATTACCTATTGTTCTTTGCGATTCGTCCGAAAATTGCACTTGTCCTTTCACGGTAAGCCAAGGGTGTAACACTCCGGTTTAATCTACTGACTTATCCCGCTCGATCGGGATCTGATAGCAGCCCAAATAGATAATAATTAATGTGACCGTGTACCTAACGGGGCTGGCAATCGGATTGGGCTGCTACGGAGTTGTTACATTCCATTTTGTCCATCTCGAATGCTGTAATAATAAAATGTCTGGTGGCAAGAAGAACGACAACACAGCTTCATTAATCAACGACCTATATTCATTACAAAAACACCCAAGTAAGGAGACAGCCACTGCCTTCGTCGTACAGAGTTAATAACGGCTAATCTCAGCACAGGCCCTTTCGTTATTCATTATCGTCACACGCAATTTCAATCCAACACTATAATCCAAAACTGCAATCCAACACTGCAATCCAAATGATGCCGGCGCGGTAGAGGCGTAATTACAAATATCGGCACAAAAATATCACTGAATCACACTAGTAATTATACTTTTTCACTTTCCCGTATATTTCTAACACAAAGGGGTTAAACCACGGCGATGGCCACTCCCTCTGTCGGTACGGTCTTGTATTCCAGCAACAGACCTCCACCCGGCTCGGCCCGCAGCCTGCGTACCACACCACTATGTCTCAACACTCGCTCTCGCTCTCGCCACCCGACGCACACTATCGATTGTTTGTCCTGTCGACCTGTGCTGTCGCAAAACTTATAGTAAGGGCCTACGGACCCCTTACAGTAGGGACACTATAAATGTAGTGTGTGGACATATAAGGTGAGAATGTGGGTCTCGCGGGAGGCGTGCGCGTGATAGTCCTGGAGTCGCACTATCCTCTGTGCCCTCGGTGGCTCAGATGGATAGAGTGTCTACCATGTAATCGGGAGATCCAGGGTTTGAGTCCCGGTCGGGGCAAACATTTTCACCTGTCCCCGTTGATATATATCAACGCCCGTCAGCAGCTGAAGGTATTAATATATAATTCTAACGGCATTCGTATCCGCTGAGGAGAAAATCATGTCGATATGACAGTGGTAGTTCGGCAGCTTCTGTATAGACACCGTCAACCGGACTAGTGCACAAGGCGCCAGTGGCCAAAGGTATTCAACAATGGTGGATTGTGTTAAGAAGGCGTAAGACGGACGGACGCGCAGGTGAATAAACGAAACACCCATATTCTAGTTCGAACGGAAAAGGGATCGGTATAAATAGAGTCCTATTCAAATGTGTAACGAGTACACGCGACACTAGTATTTGTATTTGTACTGTTGTCAGGGTTAATAAAGATGCTTAAACACATCCTCATTTTAAAAAGCGACACGCAAATTGACTGCGGAAGTGCGCCTGTACGTGAAGAGCGACACTAGCGCCATCGAAATTTTCCTGGTTCTGTCAGCTATGTTAACCTCCAGTTTTATTTTGACTTGGTAAGAGGAGTGTGGATTGTGGCATTCATTCTGCAAACATTTGTAAAGCATGTGTTGCCACTTTGATTTTTGTTATTAAGATCAGGCACTGCCAGTGCAGGTATATTTATATTCTAATAACTAATTTCTATTACATTTGAACTTTGTGTTCTAATACCATATTTGTATTCACTGTTCACTGACAACTATGTACTGCTTTTTGTAGCCTCAGTATACCTGGCTTGAAAACGAACATGTAAGGTTCGAAATTGCACCTGTTGACAATCATTAATGAACGCTTTAAGGCAATCAATCAATGTACCTCATTCTTTTCGCAAATGATGTAGGTATGTGTAATGGAGTACTCTCTGAAAAATGCTGCACAAATCTTCATGCAGATTTCAAAATGGTGGAAATAGCGACAACTTACTTTAAATGTTCAAAAACGTAATAAGTGTGAACGTCATAAAACGGAAAAACTTAGTGTCGTTTGACTACAGTATCAATAAGTCATTGTTGTTCCTAAAATTACTTGGCTGTAACACTGTCCAGGAGTACAAAATGAAACGCTGAAATAGGCTCATTCGTAGGTAAGGGAAGTGGTAGAATTTGCTTTGTTTGGTAAAATACTACGTAAACGAAGGAAGATTAGAGTTCAACATCCCCTCGACATCGCGGTCTTTATGGACGGATTACGAAGAAAGGATAGGGGAAGGAAATCGACCGTGTTATTTTAAAGGAACCATCCTGGCATTTGTTTGGAGCGATTTAGGGAAATCACTGAAAGCCTAAATCTGTATTGCAAGACAGGGATTTGAACCGTCGTCCTCCCGAGTGCTAATACATTGTGCTAACCACTGCACCATCTCATACAGTAGAATACTTAGGAAATGCAGTCAGTCTACAAAGAATACTGCTTCCAAGTCGGCGACCTATTCTAGAATACTACTCAAGTGCATGGTACCTATAACAAACAGGACTAATAGGCGATATTGAATGTAAACAGAAAGAGGCAGCACGAAAGGACAAAGGTTTGTTTGGCCTGCGGGAGGGTGTCATGGGTACATGCTGAAGACACTGAACTGTCAGATTCTTGAAGGTAGATGTAAAGTATCCAGACAAAGCCTGCTTGAATATACTAGGGAATTCCTTTTAAATGATGACTACAGAAATATAGTACAAACTCCTACGTGTCGCTCCCGTAGGGACTGTGTGGACAGGATTATATTAACTACAGCACGCTCAGACAGAGTTGAACATCTACATCTATGCTCCGCAAGCCACCTTGCGGTTTGTAGAGGATGTTACTTTGCGTATCAGTGTTATTTCCTCCTTATCCTTTTCCAGTCGCGTATCGTTTGAGGGAAGAACGATTACCGGTAAGCCTGTGTGTGGGCTCGCATCTCTGTATAATTTTATCTTCGTGGTCTTTTAGCGAGATATACGTAGGAGGAAGCAACATATTGGTTGACTCTTCTAGCAAAGTACTCTCTTAGAACTTCAAGAGTAGACCATTTCGTGATGCAAAACTCCTCTCTCGCAGCGTCTCAAGTGGATTGGCCGAGCATCTCCGTGATGGTTTCGCGCTTGTTAAATCAACGCGTATCAAAACGTACTGCTCTTCTTTGGAACCACTACGTACTACGCAACTACTTAGATCTGAAGATGATCCAGAGAGATCGAAACATGTAATCTAATCAAAAATGTGCACCTGAGGTGGAAAAATAGACGAGAATTGTCTCACCTCCTAAACATTTTATCGAAGTAACTGCTTCCAGTGATTTTTCTGCTATGGCGTAATCATACACAAAGGCATCTTTCTGTCTATTTATTCGCGATACGGTACATTTGTTTATGTTGGGAGTAAATTGCCACTCTCTCCACCACGCGTAGTTTCTCTGCAGATCTTCCTACTCTTTCCTACAATTTTCTAGGTCGCTGCGAGTTGTCTATGTACAACAGCACAATCCCCGAAAAGTCCGCCCCCTGGTAGCTGAGTGGTCAGCGCGACGGAATGTCATACCTAACGGCCCGGGTTCGATTCCCGGCTGGGTCGGAGATTTTCTCGGCTCAGGGCCTAGGTGTTGTGTTGTCCTAATCATCATTTCATCCCCATCGACACGCAAGTCGCCGAAGTGGCGTCCACTCGAAAGACTCGCACCAGGTGAACGGTCTACCCGACCGGAGGCCCTAGCCACACGGCATTTCCATCCCCGAAAAGCCTTACGGAACTTCTGACGTTATCTGCTGGGTCACTTATAAATATCGTGAAAAGTAATGGTCCTTTAACACTCCCTTGGGCCACGCGCGAAGTTACTTTTGCGTCTGAAGACTTCTCTCTGGTCAGTGTGAAATGCTGTATTCTGTTTGCTAAGAACTCTTCAGTGCAATCACACATTTGGTCTGATATTTTGTACGCTCGCATTTTGTTCAGTAGACAGCAGTGCAGAAGTGTGTCGAATGCTTTCAAGTCAAGGAACCTGAGATCTACCTGGGAGCCTTTATCTACTGTTTTCTGGGTCTCGTGAACGAAGAGAGCGAGCTGGGTATCACACTAAGTTATCCTCCACACGTGAATGGAAGGGGGAAGAAGCCCTAATAACTGTTGTAGTGGGAAGCATTCTCTGCCATGTACTTCACAGTGGTTTGCAGAGTGTGGATACAGATGTACAGCGTGGTTATAATTAAACTTTGGCTACTTGAGAGAGCCACCATGAAAATCTAAGGACAACAGTAAGGACATGAAGAAGAGGAATAACGAATGTACCATCGAAAGAAACACATTTTAATTTCTGCATTAAAGGTTACGATGTTTATGTTCCAGGTCACAAACGTAGCTCAATATGACGAGTGTCTTGCATTCACGACACACTGGAACTAAACTAGAGATACTGTATCACAATTGTTCGCAGCAATTTTCAAACTGTGGGTCGTGCAAGGTTCTGCTGTCGAGACATAGCTCGTCCACGGTTTTAAGATCGCACATTGCGTTCAGCATTCTCAGCCATGGCCAGTTAATTCGAACTTTCGAGTCACGTTCTTCAAACCCGGAGCGGAAAGACTACCTCTCCAGAGGGCTTTAATGCGTTGATACTAGCGAATAACAGCAGCACTGTTGCTGTTGTTTTGGTAAAACCGCTTTATGAGTGAAGCCCTGCTAGACCCACGTTGACTGACTGTAACTCTGAAGCACAATGATGTTTGTGTTTCAACCCTACGTCGCAGTACTAGTACCGACGCCTAGCGGCAAATCATGACACTTCGGCTAGGGATGGGAAAAACCGACTGGTTAAAACCGATACCCGTATTTTAGTTCTGAGTAACCGGTATTTTTTCGTATTTATCTGGTCTCTTTTATAACAGGTGTTTTTTATTTTTTACTAATAACTGGGGAATAACCCGAAGTAACAATTAGACATAGCAGCAGAGCTAAAATTTCCATTTTTAAATACACTTGTTTTGAAAGAGCGAGTAATTTTTATTCGTAAAATATCCATTGCTCTGAAATACTGCATTGTATTAGTAAATGGGAAAAGCGATCAATGCTGTTTTAATAATAATGCCAATAGAAACGAACAACAAACATACGGCATAAGAACTGGTACAACATTGCTGAGATGACAATGCACCTGCTACCATGTGGCATGGCCTATTGTATAGTATGCGTGTACATGTAGTACGAGAAATTTGTCCCACCTGCTGTATATGTTTGTTTCACGCTATAGTCGTCGGGCATTAGTTCTATTACAGAATGGCATCATCGCTGGTCTGGAAGTATTTTACGAAATGCGGTATCAACGAAGTGCAATGTCCCATTTGCTTTCAAATATTAAGAAAGGGAGGAGCCACAACAAATTTGCGACATGGCGTAAGTAGAAAACTTGAAACTTCACAATTCATTCACACTTTACAATAAAAACAGAAAGTAGCTGATTTGCTGCCCGTGTCTATATAAACGCCTTTATTTGCTTGTAGCTTTTGAAAACGGACAAACGAAGTGCAATGTCCCATTTGCTTTCAAAGATTAAGAAAAGGGAGGAGCCACAACAAATTTGCGACATCATATAAGTAGAAAACTTGAAACTTGACAATTCATTCACACTTTACAATAAGAATAGAAAGCATCTGATTTTCTGCCTGTGTCTATATAATAAATCTTCATTTCCTTGTAGCTTTTGAAAACGGACAAATTAGCATCAAAAACAGAGTTCTTCATTCTCCGCTTTCACAACTGAGCGCTGGCTATTCGTAATGCTCAGTTAGTGGTATGATATAGATCACGAAATGATTTTTGAGCACAGTTCCTACAAAATTAGAATCAATAGGAAAATACTAGTGATTTTTTGTAGTACTCAGCCACTTGCCACATTTCGAAAAAAGCAGCGAATGGTGGAATGACAAAGTTTCCTTTTATTTGCACATCTAATTTAATATTTTGATTGTATGTACCTTGAAACAGAGAGAGTCAACACTTTTCACTCTTTGTTCGATTTATAAGTCTATTATAGGAAATAATAAGAATAATATCTCAGATAACAGACTAAGAAAGGCAAACCTACGTTTCTAGCATTTGTAGACTTAGAGAAACCTTTTGACAGTGTTGACTGGAATACTCTTTCAAATTCTGAAGGTGGCAGAGGTAAAATACAGGGAGCGAAAGGCTATTTGCAATTTGTACAGAAACCAGATGGCAGTTATAAGAGTCAAGGGGTATGAAAGGGAGGTAGTGGTTGGCAAGGGAGTGAGACAGGGTTGTAGCCTATCCCCGATGTTATTTAATCTGTATATTAAGCAAGCAGTAAAGGAAACAAAAGAAAAATTCGGAGTAGGAATTAAAATCCACGGAGAAGAAATAAAAACTTTGAGGTTCGCCGATGACATTGTAATTCTGTCAGAGAGAGCAAAGGACCTGGAAAAGCAGTTGAACGGAATGCACAGCGTCTTGAAAGGAGGATATAAGATGAACACCAACAAAATCAAAACGAGGATAATGGAATGAAGTCGAATTAAATCGGGTGATGCTGCGGGAATTAGATTAGGAAATGAGACGCTTAAAGTAGTATATGAGTTTTGCTATTTGGGGAGCAAAATAACTGATGATGGTCGAAGTAGAGAGGATATAAAATGTAGACTGGCAATGGCAAGGAAAGTGTTTCTGAAGAAGAGTAATTTGTTAACATCGAGTACAGGTTTAAGTGTCAGGAAGTCGTTTCTGAAAGTATTTGTATGGAGTGTAGCCATGTATGGAAGTGAAACGTGGGCGATAAACAGCTTAGACAAGAAGAGAATAGATGCTTTCGAAATGTGGTGCTACAGAAGAATGCTGAAGATTAGACGGGTAGATCACGTAATTAATGACGAGGTACTAAAAAGAATTGGAAAGAAGAGAAATTTGTGGCACAACTTGAGTAGAAGAAGGGATCGGTTGGTAGGGCATATTCCGAGGCATCAAGGGATCACTAATTTAGCATTGGAGGGCAGCGTGAAGGGTAAAAATCGTAGAGGGAGACCAAGAGATGAATACACTAAGGAGATTCAGAAGGATATAGGTTGCGGTAGTACTGGGAGATGTAGAAGCTTGCACAGGATAGAGTAGCATGGAGAGCTGCATCAAACCAGTCTCTTTACTGAAGACCACAACAACAACAACAACAACAACAGTAGAAAACTTGAAACTCGACAATTCATTCACACTTTACAATAAAAACAGAAAGTAGCTGATTTGCTGCCTGTGTCTATATAATATGCTTTTATTTGCTTGTAGCCTTTGAAAACGGACAGCTTTCACCCTTGAGCACTGACTATTCGTAGTGCTCAGTTAGTGATGTGATATAGATTAGGAAATGATTTTTGAGCACAGTTTCTAAAAATTTTGAATAAATAGGAAAATACTAGTGATTTTTTTTGTAGTACTCAGTCACTTGGCACATTTCGAGAAAAGTAGCGAATGATGGAATGACTAAGTTTCCTTTTATTTGCACATCTAATTTAATATTTTGATTGTATGTACCATGAAACAGACAGAGTCAACATTTTTCACTCTTTGTTCGATTTATAAGTTTATTACAGGAAATAATGAGAATAAAAAACCAAAAACGGTTATTTCAAAAACCGGTTGTTTGAGAGGTTTTAATACTCAGGGTAAACTGAGAAAAAATCGATGTAACGGAAAAACGGTTGTTTCAGCGATAACTGCCACCCCTAACTTAAGACTACCAACAACGTAAATCCTGCAGCGCACAATCTGAGAATTATTCCTATAAAGTTGGGTTCCCATAGGGTAACATCTGCACTAGTTCAAGTAGTGAAAGTTTAACTACGTGAAAATTTTTTACTCGTATAACCAACGTGTAGAAGTATTACCGCAACTGAAGATGGGTGAAAGCCCGAAACGTGATTTGGCATAAATTAAGCTATACACAATGAGGCTGGTCGCTGTATTTCTCCACATAACGCAGTGTGAAATCTAGAGATTACGACAGTCCAGTCTTTTTTATTCCAGTTTCGGAATTGCAGTTGGAACGGAGGACCGCTCACGACGTCCAGTGCGACGCTGGAGAGCGCTAGCAGAGTCCAGAGCAGGTGGCCGGTTACCTCTGTAATGACCGCGCGCAGCTCCGGTCAACGGCTGTCCAGGTGGTTCGGACCGGCACGGCGCGGCGTGGGCGCCGGAGCGTGTCAAGGCCGGCGGCATGCACGAGGGGCACATGCGAGGCGCCACCGCACGCGCTGCCTCCCCCACCGGCAGCGGCGGCGGCGGCGTGCGACGCGCTTTGTGCGCGGCGGATGCAGCGGGCGCGGCTTCCTGCTCACCGCGGCTGGCGGGCCGGTTCCGCGCGGCCGGATCGGCCGGGCTCTGCCGTGCTGTGAGGCTGCGCGCCGCACATCACACACAACTGGTCGCGCTGCCTTTTTTTGTCAGGAAACTAGCTTTTCTGCTGGCTCATCGACCCTGATGAGGGCGTCATCTCCATTCGTATACACAAGTCTACTACGGCTGGCCAGAAGTTTGTGGCGCCACATTTGTTTCGATAGAAACAAACTTTGCCTCCAGATTTGCTGTGTCTCAGAAACGAGAGTGCGCCTGAATATCCCCTCTGTACTAGAGTAACTTTGGACCAGGTTAATTTTAATGCAAAGACTTCAAAAAATCTGTACTTGCTGGTGGCCACCAAGATGGCACTGACCGTCAGAAAGGGTCCTTGGTCTCAAGAACGCCAGGAGCCCACGTATACTCGTACCTTCCTAGAATCTACTAGTCGTTTAGGACCAGCCAGCCACGTAATTGCAACGTAACAGATTTGGAGAGTCCACTCAGAATTCACTTGTGAGGCGATGTGGCCATTTCTAGGAACGGTCGTTTATGGTGGCAGTAGAAAACTGTGCCTGCGCTGGCTGTCTGCTGTATTGCTGGGATCGAGTTTTAAGAAGGACCCAGCAGAGCCGCTCAGGCCCATTTTTGTCAGTGTCCTGGAGGAATCAACAGGTAGTGTAGTAGTCCCTCACAGTTACGTTCAAATGTGTGTGAAATCTTATGGGACTTAACTGCTAAGGTCATCAGTCCCTAAGCTTACACACTACTTAGCCTAAATTATCCTAAGGCCAAACACACACACCCATGCCCGAGGGAGGACTCGAACCTCCGCCGGGACCAACCGCACAGTCCATGACTGCAGCGCCCTCACAGTGACTACGTAAAGACCGCAAAAGATATACGTATGTGGAAATAATTCAAAAGTCAAGACCGCTTAAATACTGTTTACTAGATGACCGGTTTCAACATACTAAAGGTGCCATCATCGGATCTGAATGTAGCTTAACATGTGTAAGTCATTCAGATCCAATGATGACACCTTTAATGTGTTGAAACAGGTCATCTAGTAAACAGTATTTAAGCGATCTTGGCTTTTGAATTATTTCTACAACAGGGTGATCGCCCCACAACACACTGTGTGTTCACTGCAAGATACACATATGTTTCACAAACACTCACTTGATTTAACAAGTACAATTACATCAAAGTATTCTCAAAAGAACGGAGTCCTACAAGCGCCCGCCCTCTACTTTCTGGCGGAGAATGAAAGTAAAAAAAAAAAAAAATTCAAGGACAATTGGTGAGGTGGGAGCCACCATCAGGTCAGTGGCGGGCCGCATATGGCTTGCGGGCCGCGGTCTGCGCATCCCTGCTGTAAGGCCTCCTCGATCACTTACATAACACAGCCAGTTGCTGCTACTGACAGGCAAGGTAACATCCCATCATGCTTCTCATTGTTAATATATCTCTCTGTCACTCATCTCAAACTTGTAATGTCTTCCTTGACGTCATTCTGTAACTTGATTTTTAATTGGTGCTTGATCACATCTGAAATCCAGTATCAAATACTAGTGCACTCTTTCATCCAGATTTCATTGCTTAATATTTCAATTAATGAGTCAAATTTAGCTACTTCCACTGTTTTGATCGAGACATGGCCCTTCCTTTTCAAACTGACTGACTGATTCACGCCTTCAGGAGGGTCCAGTCAGGCCTTGTCGCCCAGCGTGAAAGCGTATGTCTGGAAAGCAAGAGTTCGCATGATCCAATCTTGGCCGAACCACGGGGACTTTGCCTGTCTTCAAACTATTATTCTCTTCTCAAGGATGTGTGTTAGGAGTCGCCCGAAATGGCTAGAACTTCACATTAAACTCTTGGTACTTTTTCCAGATCCTCTTTGGATAACTGGGGGAGGTGAGGGAAGCACTAGTCGCCAAAGTGGCGTCCAGTTGAAAAACTTGCACCCGCAATTACTACTACTACTACTACTACTACTACTACTATTATTATTATTATTATTATTATTATTACAGTAGAGTCGAGCCAGGTGCTTGAAAGCCACATGGTACGGCGTCACCCTCTTAGGGTTCCACTTGTTACAAAAAGTAGCGGCAGATGCGGGAAGCCTCTGACGCACCATTCGAGCCGTGTACGTCGATTCTGTAGCGTGACTGGAATACGAGTTAAAGGTATGCGAGCCTGCAGCCCCACCGCTAATAACGGGTTCGTCACAGTTCATGTTGAGACGCCTGGGCTCACAAGCCCTCTTATTTCTACTGTGGTAGCTGTACGATCTGCCACTGCTGCCCTTACAATACGACGATCCTGGCGGACGTCTTTGCTGTGTGGACGTTCATAACGTCGTCCACGGGTGTGAGAATGTTCACGTGACCACTGATAACAGCACCGTTGCAGAACCGACGCAGCTCTTCCGAATTGTGTCGCAGTTCTCGGAAATCCCGCCACTCGGAAGGCCACAATTTCAACGAAACCCTTCAAACTCGCTCACTTGGCTGCAGGAACCACGAGTGCGGCTCCGTGACACGGTTGCCTGCTTGCTTCACACGTCTGCACCAGACAGCTTTCCGGCTGTGAGCAATCCCTGTTAAAGGATAGAGACACGCGGCGCTCTGACAGTTATGCCACTACGCTATCAGTTGGTGGACGACGCTCAAACTATTATCGATATATCTACTATCCCCTAGGTGGCATAGGCCGTCTTCCGATCAAAATCGACGTCGTCTTTCAAGGTGCACTAAATTTTTTTCAGCAGTGAACGTTCAGAAGAGACTTCTTGACATATAAATCTATTAAACGAAACAAGAAGTTTACTGTTACCAGTTACCGTTTTATTTATCTCCACGGCGCGTTTCAAAGGTTTAAACCTCCATCATCAGGTGGATTTTACATTAGTTAGTGGGATATTTGTGTGTATGTTGTGTTACGGTTTTTTTGGAGGAACTTGTGGCACTGTCTAGTAACACTACACTACACACACACACACACACACACACACACACACACACACACACACACACACACACAAATGTCATACTAACTAATGTAAATCCACCTCATATGGAGGTTTAAACCTTTAAAACGCGTCGTGGAGATAAATAAAACGATGACTGGTAACAGTAAACTTGTTTCATTTAATGTCAATAACAGTCACGGTAAAGCCTAACCTAAAATGGTCGCATTTAAAAATATAAATTTATATTCGGCGTTAAATTTATCTTCTTCAGAAACGATTTTTTTTTGCTGTTACCATTCTACCGTCCTTCTCACTGGCGTCACAATGTGCAAGCTGTGACTGAGGTCAAGTCCCACCTCAGTGCCACACAAGCACTCTCAATGTCCATGCAGTGTTCGACAAACCACTGTGACACAGTTCGGGCTCGATGGAGTGACGTCTTACTCTTCTTAAGATACAGATCGCTTCCAGGTTGTTGTAGGTGAACAAATGGATACACAATGTCGGGAAGTAAGTTCCGGTATTGTTTTCCAGGGAGAGACAATGGTGAACGTACAGAAGGTACCACAATATCCCAAATGAAAATCGTCCATACTAGAATAACTGCAGCAGTTGCCTGCAGCGCACTGGCAAACGTTTCGTGTCGTTTTCGGTGTAACAGCACTCTATCACTTACGTGTACCTCTCAGTCCTGACGGCACTTTTCCATGTACTCAGCTTTGAATGTTGGGGTCCCTGCGTCCAAGCTAATCGATTCCCCTAACGATGTTCGGTGAGCACAGGTACAGATGTGGGGTGATGTCTGCTGTACCGCCTAAGTAGTGTGACTGCTCAACGGTAGTGTTGTACAGTACTGAATTGACCAGTTACTTGCTTAGTGTCCCGTTCATCCGCTGTTACAATTCACGATTTTCTACAACAGTGACTGCTCACCGCAGCTGACTAAGCGCTGGCGCCACACTTTTTAAAATGTATCACAAGAAAATCTCAATACCTGCATCATCTCTGAGACGGAGTGTCTCGTGCGTCATGCAGCAGCTATGCTGATAACGCAAATCTTGACAGTCCTGCGTTCAACTGTTTTTTTTTTGGGCGCCTTTCCACTCACACGAGATCAGTCATTATTATACTCAAGAGTGTGTACATGACTGGAATTATACTTGTTCTAAACAAATTAATGTGCAAAACCAAAGGAGTAAGTATTGACCAAGTGCCGTCCGGGGTGACCGACCGGTTCTAGGCGCTTCAGTCTGGAACCGCGGGACCGCTACGGTCGCAGGTTCGAATCCTGCCTCGGGTATGAATGTGTGTGATGTCCTTAGCTTAGTTAGGTTTAAGTAGTTCTAAGTCCTAGGGGACTGATGACCTCAGATGTTAAGTCCCATAGTGCTCAGAGCCATTTGAACCATTTTTTTATTGACCAAGAGTGTGGAGACCCTTACCAAATAGGAGTAACAGAGAATGCTGAAGGTACACAAAATACGGGCTGCACCAGTGGTTACAAGTTTGTTTGATCCATAAGAGAGCATCAGTGAGATGCTGAAATACCTGACCTGGCAGACGCTTAAAGGCAGACGCAAACTACCTCGTCAAAGATTAAACAGTTCCAAGAAACAGTATAAAGTGATAAATTTAGGGATATATTACAACTCAATACGTATCGCCCCTGTAGCAAGCTCGGAGACAAGATTAGACTACTTACAGCGCGCACAGAAGCAGTTACGCAATCATTCTTCCCGCGCTCCATAAATGAATGGAACTGGAAGAAAATCTCTATGTGGTACAATTGCAAGTACCCTTTACCATGCACTTCAGTGATTTCCAAAGTACAGACTACATGTGGAGGCAGATTATCTGATAACAAAATATGTTTATGGTCAAAGTAAAAACGTGAATAAAACCGCAACTGAAGCGCTACATTCATTACAGCCTCCTCATCAACTGTGAAGCTGCGATGGAAGCTCGTGAGCGTCCAGGTCTACCATTAGGGCCGGTAGTTAACAACAGAGTGAGCCCGAGAAAGAGACGCTGCAACACGCTGTTTCCCACATGTAGACAATGCGGACTCACGCAGCTAATTACGGCTGCGCGAATCTTCGCCGATCTCTCTTCTGTTACGAATATGCAGACCAGTCCGAATTAGCTGCGACTCTCAGCAGTATTGTATATTTGTGGTTGCTAAGACAGTTTACGACACGAATAAATACAACTTTTTTGTTCAAAGGAACCTTACATTCTGACATAAAATGTTTCACCATTGTCTTCTGGGAAGTTGGCATATTAAACAGCGAGAAAGACATGTATTTTTTTTAGTCATTGCAGCAAGTGGGTAGGAAAGAAAATAAAACACTGAATTTTGAATCTGCCTTAAAACGACTTGCTAAACTTTTACAATATTTATTGGTAAACAGTGTCTGTATTTAAATTAATAATTGGAAATGCGGTGGAGTGGGAGAGGAGGGGGGGGGGTTACTAAGAGAATATGTCTTCAGCATATCACGACAATGAAAGTATCTTTTGTAGCGCACAGCTTGCTTACTACCATGCACATGCAAGTAAAACGGAAAATTAACGATGTTTTCTGTAACTGAAAGTTAAAAGACCATCCAGTCAACTTGTTTGTATTTAAATTACGGGAAATTCATCACTTATGGAAAAAAAATCAAATAAAAAATTTCGCACAACAAAATAATGCAGAAGTGTTAACAAAAAAATTAACAGCGTGCAACGCCTCAGTACATCAACACACTGTTGAGTGGGTGAAGTACGGGGAAAGGAGCTGCTTAGCAGGAGTTGAAGGAATATTTCTGAAGAAAACTTTTGGCTATGGTCTTCTACACTATAAAGCCAATGAAATCCTGGCCAAAAAGGTTAATATTACACTTTTAACACATTCCCTTCCACAAAACAGATAAAACGAATTACATCATCACTAAACCAATGGCACGTTTCAGACTGACATGACAAATTCTGAACTACCTATCCAGTCCAAAGAGATTCAGCACAACTGCAATAATAATAATAATAATAATAATCATTATTATTATTAAAAAAGACTGCTCCCTGCCAAGTACTATAGATTAAAACAGAGCTTGTCACAATAATGACATATGATTCATTTCGACTGATTCTCTGAATTTTGTCCATTAGCTTTGAAAGCAAAAATTAAAAACATGAAATACAATGTTAGTAAACTTATGTTCGTGTGTACTAATCTTATATTTTAAAATTTAATTTAATTTAAAGTTTTTAATTTAATTTCAATGTGTACATATTTACTTACTTAGTATTAAAATCCTGGCGATCACAGCTCATTACTGTACAACAGTAAAGAATATTTCACAGAATATATACGTACTGAAAACAAATTAGTTGTTCTGGGTTGAAGTAGGAATACACGTAAGTTATCTTTGCACATATATACACTAAGGCTGATATTTTGTCTTTATTTATTCGAAATAGACGATTATTTCTAATTCACTCTTATACTACTTTCTGAACTACACTACTGGCCATTAAAATTGCTACACCAAGAATAAATGCAGATGATAAACGGGTATTCATTGGACAAATATATTATACTAGAACTGACATGTGATTACATTTTCACGCAATTTGGGTGCATAGATACTGAGAAATCAGTACCCTGAACAACCACCTCTGGCCGTTATAACGGCCTTGATACGCCTGGGCATTGAGTCAAACAGATCTTGGGTGACGTGTACAGGTACAGCTGCCCATGCAGCTTCAACACGATACCACAGTTCATCAAGAGTATGGCGTATTGCGACGAGCCAGTTGCTCGGCCACCATTGACCAGACGTTTTCAATTGGTGAGAGATCTAGAGAATGTGCTGGCCAGGGCAGCAGTTGAACATTTTCTGTATCCAGAAAGGCCCACACAGGACCTGCTGAAATGTAGGGTTTCGCAGGGATCGAATGAAGGGTAGAGCCACGGGTCGTAACACATCTGAAATGTACCGTCCACTGTTCAAAGTGCCGTCAATGCAAACAATAGGTGACCGACACGTGTAACCAATGGCACCCAATACCATCACGCCAGGTGATACGCCAATATGGCGATGACGAATACACGCTTCCAATGTGCGTTCACCGCGATGTCGTCAAACACGGATGCGACCATCATGATGCTGTAAACAGAACCTAGATTCATCCGAAAAAATGACGTTTTGCCATTCGTGCACCAAGGTTCGTCGTTGAGTACACCATCGCAGACGCTCCTGTCTGTGATGCAGCGTCAAGGGTAACCGCTGCCATGGTCTCCGAGCTGATAATCCATGCTGCTGCAAACGTCGTCGAACTGTTCGTACAGATGGTTGTTGTCTTGCAAACGTCCCCGTCTGTTGACTCAGGGATCGAGAGGTGGCTGCACGATCCGTTACAGCCATGCGGATAAGATGCCTGTCATCTCGCCTGTTAGCGATACGAGGCCGTTGGGATCCAGCACGGCGTTCCGTATTACCCTCCTGAACCCACCGATTCCATATTCTGCTAACAGTCATTGGATCTCGACCAACGCGATCAGCAATGTCGCGATACGATAAACCGCAATCGCGATAGGCTACAATCCGACCTTTATCAAAGTCGGAAACGTGATGGTACGCATTTCTCCTCCTTGCACGAGGGATCACAACAACGTTTCACCAGGCAGCGCCGGTCAACTGCTGTTTGTGTATGAGAAATCGATTGGAAACTTTCCTCATGTCAGCACGTTGTAGGTGTCGCCACCGGCGCCAACCTTGTGTGAATGCTCTGGAAAGCTAATCATTTGCATATCACAGCATCTTCTTCCTGTCGGTTTAATTTCGCGTCTGTAGTACGTCATATTCGTGGTGTAGCAATTTTAATGGCCAGTAGTATACATCTAACAAGAAAAAAAATATTTGTTCGCTTCCCTTCTTTAAGCTGCGTTCATTGTTTCCATATTCTTTTAACGCGATTTTCTAATTTATCTTTTACATAAATTTTGCTCTTTTTCTACACATTCAAAGTATTGTACGATCCTGTTTTATGCCCGTGACACTGGCAAAAATTTTAATTGTACTTTTTCTAAGCACACTGTTTGCCTTAGTCAGGAGCAAAGTACATTTCGTCGGTAATGGCGTTATGTGCATAAAAGGTAAAACTATAATTTCAACGGTATGGACACCAAAACTACGAGACATAGTTGAGAACAAATTCTAAAGGTGTCGTGAAACTTGAATTCAGCTGTTGTTAGTCAATAGTAGTACATACACACAAGTAGTCAGTAGTAGTACACACACACAAGTAGTCAGTAGTAGTACATACACACAAAAATGGGTTTAACCGTGATCGTATTGGCTCTGGCAGACGGTTATTGTCAGAAGCAAATACCACCAACCGAAAAGTAATTAAACTGTGGTAATTTACTGGTAGGGAGTTTGCAACTTCCATGCTCACGATCGATCGAAGGTCGTTAAAATAATCACATTGTTCAATCTAAATCAACGTAGTTCTTCACTGTTGTGGTAATTAAAGTTAAGATTATTTTTCACGCATAAAAAGCACTCCTATTTTTCGTGCTATTAGTTACTAAAAGCCTAGTTGCGATACCGTGAAGGATATATTCTAACATACAAGATTTGCTCTGGTTTCAAGGGGCAATCATTAACAGTTTATATCTTTGAAACAAAATTAAATGCAATTACCTGTCTTGAGTGACAGTTTAATGGCTGGTTGGTTGGTTTGTGGGAAGGGACCAAAAAGCGAGGTCATCAGTCTCATCGGATTAGGGAAGGAGGGGGAATGAAGTTGGGCGTGCCCTATCATAGGAATCATCCCGACATTTGCCTGAAGTGGTTTAGGAAAATCACGGAAAACCTAAATCAGGATGGTCGGACACGGGTTTGAACCATCGTCCTCCCAAATGCGAGACCAGTGTGCTAACGACTGCGGTAGTGTAGCGTAATGATTTTTGAATCGATGACGATCATATGAATATAAAGAAAGTCTTTATTGAAGTAGGTCTGGAAGCACGGAAACATTAAAAGTTTGAACGATTTTTTAGCCCGGTTTAGAAGTAAGGCAGAAAAACTGCCAGTATTGTCGATAAAGCGTAAGTCGATAGTACGGTTCACGGTGTTGAACGAGAAAATAACTGTATCTGAACGACCACGAGTACAAACGCGTCCAGCTGCTGTTGCTGCAGCGTATAAAAACTTTACATGATCACCGCAAACGTCTGTTAATGTCCCGTGAATGTCTAGTAGGCTAATCAAGTGAGCGATGAATTGTGTGTTTCCGGTACTGCTCTTCGTACCGATACTGACCCAGTTGCAGTACTGAGAGTGTTTAAAGGCATGTTTCGAAAAGATGAATTTTCTAATTTGACGAGTCACAATTTAAGGTTGAAAATAAACTGCTACAACTGATGTTTTTGTATCCTGAAAACACTATTTTCCGGAGGACAACGAAATGAATATGTGGTGCAATCCATCATCGTGCTGTTTGATTAGTCTGTTCTTTTTTCCTAAGTACTGCACCTTGATATGTTTTAATCGTCTCCTTTTCCCTGCCACTCAACAGTTGCATGTAGATGACTGACTTTACGCATAACACTATGATCTCGACCTGTCCGTCATTGATTTTTTTGTGCGCACTTGGTAACATTTCTGCTGGGCGATAGACAGGTCGACGAACAGTTAATGAGATCATCTTCATCGTCTTCAAACATAAAATAACACAACGTCTGTCTATGGTGGTAGAGCGAGGGGAGGGGCAGGAGGAGGGAAGCACGAAGATTTGTGGAAAACAGTTGCCGTCATTCCAACCACCATTTCCGTCATTCCGACAATCAATCCGTGGTGGATAAACTGGATGTAAACTTGCCTTGCAGAAGTTGGCGCTTAGGTGATGACTACTGATTCACAGTCACTAGCAAAGCAGTCGACCATTCACTCACCTGAAAATAAAAGAATAATTCATTTCAGTGATTCCGACCGAACACAATACTTAGGTAACGCAGCGTAAATAGGGATTTGCCCCAAAGTTTGTTACATGTATGAGCTCGTACTGTTACCGAGAATGACCACCAGTAACACCACGCGAAATATATTGCTACTTTCTTCTTACCTTCTATTTGGCACATGTCAAGACAAGATCATCATCAACAAACACCCTGCAAGCGAGGTAACGGTCACACACTATCATCAAGCGCATCTACCATCAAGCGTAGCTATACTAAACACACAAAACAAGAACCATTCCTCAGAGATATCATTTGTTCGATACTACATGCAGACATCGAGGAACGATGCTGATTTATGAGACTTCAAAAAAAGAATGGATTACGACGGCCCACTTTTTTGGTTGACGGCGCACTCAGTAAAGCACAATACACGCCTGCCTATGCTGAAAGTCACAGGATAGGAAATCATTTGGGAATGGCACTTCTCATAAACACAAGTTACTGACAAATATAA
This sequence comes from Schistocerca piceifrons, assembly GCF_021461385.2. NCBI lineage: Eukaryota > Metazoa > Arthropoda > Insecta > Orthoptera > Acrididae > Schistocerca > Schistocerca piceifrons. The sequence continues at coordinate 1,017,540,279 of NC_060138.1, read as the reverse complement.
AAGAAGCAATAACAGACAGAAGAAAATCTTAGGACCGAGTGAGAACGAAATCCCGAAAATATGATATCAGGTTGTTTACAACTAACATTCGTACAAGTTTACACGTATTGTGCTGTTCATTTAGATGTAAAATCTCTACCTCCTGCAAGGAAGCAAGGAAGACGAGACATTATTAGGGATTCATGATGCAGGGTTTGTTTACTTGAGGTTCGTGCAAAGGATTATACCTGAGTTGTTGGAGAACGTACCCTTGACTGTTCAACAAAGGCTGTGGATACAACACAATGGTGCACCGCCTTAATTCAGTGTGGATATCGGCAACAATCTCCTTGATTTTTTTCCAAGGGGATATTTAAAGTAACGTGTGTGAGTCCCAAGTGGAAACGGAGATGGAATTAGTTGCCAGAATGGTAGCACCAGGCGTATTTGTCAGGGTGTCTCATAATCTTGTTCGCCGATGTCATGCTTGCATTGAGGTTGATGGCCGTGCCGGCCGAAGTGGCCGTGCGGTTAAAGGCGCTGCAGTCTGGAACCGCGAGACCGCTACGGTCGCAGGTTCGAATCCTGCCTCGGGCATGGATGTTTGTGATGTCCTTAGGTTAGTTAGGTTTAACTAGTTCTAAGTTCTAGGGGACTAATGACCTCAGCAGTCTGAGTCCCATAGTGCTCAGAGCCATTTTTTTTATGGCCGTCAGTTTCAGCACATTTAGTGAGATACAGTGCAAATAGTGCGTTCATTGTGTCGGTGATGGCATTTGCAGTTAACTTTAACTAACACACATAAAAAAGTACACAGTAATGTGATTTTATTCCTACTATCTCCTAAGTTGGCTTCTCCGACCCCAGGTTCCCTGCCTCAAATCGTTCAGTGGAGCATCCTCTATGCCTTGTTAAATTTTTACACGCTCTTACAGAAACACCCTGTACAATGTGCGTCTGAAAATATCAGTGACTGGTCTCAAAAAATAAAGGAAACCATACTAGCAAACAAAATACCTTTACTGACATTCAAAGAAATCACCATAGGCTACAACACACTTCAGACATCTGTAGTAGAGCTTTTGGTAACTGTTAGCAAGCGCTTCTCATGGAATCGCTCGAAGCACCGTGATCACGCATTATTGGATATCCGCATCATTGCAGGAGAATGACACCTGGAGCAACCAATGTGATCCTGCTTAAGAGACTGTCAATGGCACGGCGTTAATCGTCTCCCCACCTCCATCGGGTAGAAATTTATGATGGATCAAGCCCTTGCTGTTGAAAAACGCAATGAGCATCATCTTTATCTTTAACATTGTTAGCTGATTTTCTTTGGGAGCCGGGGAAGACGATTAATACCATACAGTTGACTTCGCTTCGTCTCCATATCGTACTTGTATCAATTGGACTCTTCTCCTGTAATGAGCGAATATCCAGCAACGCGTAATCTTGGTGGGTCGAGCAATTCTACAAGAAGCATCAGCTGACAAGTTTCCAACCGTTTCACAACCAATGCCAGAAGAGTGCTGTAGCTCATGGAGATTACTTTGACGGCCAGCAAAGGTGTTTTGTTAGTAACACTATTTTCCTTTATCTTCTGAGACCATTCACTCAACTTCTCAGACGAACCTTGCACTAAGAAACATGCTTGATAAAGTCAAAGTATTGGGTGCCTAAATGAACTTGAAGCTGCATTTCCCCGACTCTCCAAACATCTAGTTTCTATAAAATGCAGATGCTATGACAGATAAACAGGGAGAATGATTCCATCGATATACTCGTATTATAAAACGGAACGGAGGTGCCAGGACTCACGGGCCGTCAGCATGATAGCTGATTATTAATGGTTGCTGCAGAAGAAGTGTCCTCAGGCAGTGTACAAAAGAGTGCAATTACAAACGAAGTTCTGATAGGTTAAGAAGGGAGAGTAAGATACATGACTTTGTACTACTACTGAAGAAAACAATACATCATTATAACGTTAGGAGTGTCTTATTCAGCCATGTTTTTTGAATAAAGAGTTTTCGGAGCATAACAGCTCACGCACCAAGTTGTTGAAAAGAATAATATACTGAAGAATGGAAAAGAAAACTGAGGATGTGTTAGCTGACGATAAGTCTGCCGCCAGTGAGACAGCTCTCACGTTGCAGTTGATAATGGAAGCAAGTCTAAGGAAAAATCAAGACACGTAGATAGGATTTGTCGACCTCGAAAAAGCGTTCGAGGACGTAAAATGGTGTAAGGTGTTCGAAATTATGAGGAAAATGGTAGTAAACTGTAAGGAAAAATAGGTAATGTACAATATGTACAAAAAACAAAGGGGGGGTGGGGGCAATAAGAGTGGAATACCAATAAAAGAAAGTTTCAAGAGTGGAATTAAAATTTAAAGTGAAAGGATACCAATAGGATTCGCTGATGACATTCCTATCCTCAATGAAAGTGAAGAAGAATTCCAAGATCTGTTAAGTGGAATGAAAACTCTAATGAGTACAGAATATCGATTAAGAGTAAATCGAAGAAAGACGAAAGAATGAGAAGCAGCAGAATTGAAAACAGTGAGAAACTTATCAGAAAGGGGATCACGAAGTAGACGAAGTAAAGGAATTCTGCTTCCTAGGCAACAAAATAACCCATGATGGACGGAGCAAGGACAACAAAAAACAAACTAGCACTGGCAGAAAGGGCATTCCCGGCCAAGAGAAGTCTACCAGTGTCAAACACAGGCCTTAATTTGAGGAAGAAATTTCTCAGAATGTATATTTGGAGCACAAAATTGTAGGGTATGGAAACATGGACTGTGGAAAAATCAGAAAATCGAATCATCTGAGATGTGGTACTACAGAAGAATGCTGAAAATTAGGTGGAATGATAAGGTAAGAAAGGAGGAGATTCTCTGAGTTGACGAGGAAAGGAGTATATGGAAAACACTGACAAGAAGTACGGACAGGATGGTAGGACATCACGAAATAATTTCCTCGGTGCTGGAGGGAGCTATAGGGAGTAAAACCTGTAGATGAAGACAGAGTTTGGAATATATCCAGAAAATGAGTGAGGATGTAGGTTGCAATGCTACTCTGAGGTAAAGAGGTTGGCATAGGAGAGGAACTCGTGGAGGGCCGCATCATATCTCCCATACTACACCTAATTTAATTATATGTTTCTTCTCCTACCCTGTATAGTAATTATGTGAACAACATTTCGTTTTTTGTTATCGTTCCTGGTGTTGCAATTTAACTGTTGCTTGGTGTCCAGCTGTGCTTAACATCACAAGCTGACATCTTTCACGAGCTAGAGTAGGACATAAGAATATCTTCGCTATTCGCATTTACAAATTGAGGGTTAGCATGAAAAAGTGCCGAGGAAGTTCTTCAGGTAATCTTCATGTGTAACATTAGTGAATTTGTGCTGTGCGTTACTCTAACAAATATTTGCAGCAAGTCTTGTTAGTTTGTCCAGAAACTGAATCTACATTTATGCAGAACCCAACTGCGCAGCACTTTTAAAACGTAAGGAAATACACGCTAACAACAGCTGCCGCTGCGGGCAAGTGGCGTGGGAGCTCGCAGAGGACTCTGGGCGCAGCGTCCGCGGTTCAGGACGAGAGCCCGGCAGGCGCGGCCGGTCTCACTCTGATAAACAGTGCAGCCCCCCCCCCCCCCCTCTCTTTTCATTGAGTAGATGTTGTGATTTGCTTTTATGCAGTAACATTTCCGCCTCCTCAAAGCGATTCACAAGGATATCTTTTTCAGCATACTTCAATATTTGGAAATGGTCTTCAATGCTTTTACTCCATCTCTTCGGACCGAGCGAGGTGGCGCAGTGATTAGCACACTAGATTAGATTAGTTTTTCGTTCCATAGATCCGTGCTAAGGAGATCCTCGTGGATGTGGAACATGTCAATTTGTTATTCTTTTTTTAAAAAAAAAGCTGAAATAACGATACTAATAGTATGAATATATACAATACATAATTTGTTTCTATTAAAAAATTCATCAATGGAGTAGAAGGAATTGGCCACTAGTAAGTCCTTCAGGCTCCTTTTAAACTGATCTTTATTTGTAACTAAATTTTTTATGTTTGCTGGCAAATTATTGGAGATGAGTGTTCCTGAGTAGTGGACCCCTTTTTGAACTAAAGTAGGTGCTTTTAAGTCCTTGTGCAGATCATTTTTGCTCCTGGTATTGTATGTATGAACTGAGCTGTTTGTTGGAGAAAGAGTTATATTATTTAGGACAAATTTCATTAAGGAGTAAATATACTGAGAGGCAGTAGTTAGTATACCCAGTTCTTTGAAGATGTTTCTACAGGATGTCTGTGAATTTACTCCACAAATAATACGTATTACACGCTTTTGGACTCTGAAAACTATTGTTTGACACGAAGAGTTACCCCAAAATATTATACCATATGACATTATGGAATGAAAGCAGGCAAAGTATGCATGCTTTTTCATTTTTATGTCGCCTATGTCAGCTAACACTCGAATTGCAAACACAGATTTGTTAAGGCGTTTCTGCAGTTCTGTGGTGTGCTCCTCCCAACTAATTTACGAGTATTATCAAGTTGTAATCACAGGAATTTAAGACTGTCAACCTCTTCTATCTGCTCTTCTTCATACTAACACTGGACACACATTCGGGAGGACTACTGTTCAAACCCGCGTCTGGCCATCCGGATTTAGATTTTCCGTTATTTCCCTAAATCACTCGATGTAAATGTAAGGATGGTTCCTTTGAAAGGGCACTGCCGATTTTCTTCCCTATCCTTGACACAATCCGAGCTTATGCTCCGTCTCTGATGACCTCGATGTCGACGGGTCGCTAAACCTAGTCTCTCTTCCTTTCCATTCATCTTTGATGAAAGATGTGAACTTTTCAAATGCCGATTTTGATGTGTTTTTCGGATGTATGGCGTCTACGCGTTATTTGAATCGAATCCTGTAATTTCTTCCGGTTTGACCTACATAACGGGAGTGTCATCTTTGACAGCTAAGTTTATGAGCCGTGTGTCGATTTTGGAGGCAAACTGCAGTGTTATTTCCTAATAAAAATAAATTCCACAATACACTGTACCGTACGTAACAGGAAACAGTTTATACACCAACGGACACATTTATTTTCATCCTTTAACATGCCTGCTTGCGCGCGCGCGCGCACACACACACACACACACACACACACACACACACACACACACACACACACACACACACACACACACACACACAAATACGTACATAAATACACGCATAATTAAACGGACACAGTTTATATTCTGTATAAGATGTAACATGTCTATAAGAACTGACTTATACTTTTCTATTGCAAAATGGCATTTCTATACTGGTCTATTTTGCTGCATCATACCATACTGTTCATATGTGATAATAAGACATCATTACAAAATGTTTCGGGCAGAACTTTAGAGAACACTACAAACAATTAATAACAGCGCAGTCCTGACACTGTTTGATACCACAATCACTTCTCGCAATAGTGATTCTAGTTCGCTGATGAAATTCGCTAACAGTTTGCTGTGTCACACATCCACAGGTCTGCTGGGCATAAATGAACACGTCCTTAAAAACTGGCGAAGATCCCTGGTGATAAGCAGCTGAATAAAGTTTCATTATTAATACTTAGTCACGTAACGTATCCTGCGGTATCTCCAAAACAAATTGATTTCTAATGTAATCTTGAAGCCTGCAAACAAAAAGTTTATATTTCAACAAGTCTATACTGCTTGAAAACGTAGACGTCTCTTGATGTATTTGGTGGTTGGTGGGGGTTTATTTCTGTGCGAATATGCTTCCCATTTCAGGACTTCTGAATTTCAGGTTCTTGAAATATAGCTCCACCGTTTTGCCATGTCCAAGAGTCAAGTAACAATACGGTGTTGTGTTTGAAACTTGTAATTAAAATATTTTTTAACTACCGGATAATATGGTTCCGCATAAGTTAAGCAGAGGTTAAATGTTACTTCCGTGTTATCAGCTGTCTCATCCTTGGTCCTAACTGTACATGTTGCTCTTGAAAACAAATGCAGGCCTACATCTTTGGAAGAAGTCATCCTGCAGATGACATACGAAGGTCGACAGTATAATGATGTGCTACAGATGAAACAGATTTCAGTACAGCGTATGTGAGCTTTTCTGCTGCATTCGATAAAGTTCGTTCACTTCCCATTTCATATTCAAATCGTGATTGGACTGTATTGAAAATGCTGTTACCACTAAACGCTTCTCCTGTTATTAACGGGTTAACCATGGGTACAAATGCGGCAGCATACTCCATTATGTCTTTTCCGTCCTTTATTTCTTCCGCAAAAACAGGTCTTGAATGCGGTTTTTCTTTTATATCCGTCTACAAAAGTAGTACGTAAGGCATTTACAGTTCCGTTTCTTAGCAGAAATAATACGATTTTGTAAACTGCAATCATGAACAATCAGATCACGTTCCCTGTATTCTTCAAATTTTTCAGACATTTCCTTTTTTATTAAAGAATACTTACATGATTTTGGAGGGGTTCTGCAAAATCTTTCCGCTTTATTTGTATTTGTTATACAATTTGCCGTCATTGACATATAGTCTCTATTAAGCTTCTTTTTTAATTATTTTACGTTATGTATACATTTTCTTATACCTCTCTGTAACGGTTCCTGTCAATTCGTTTATATATATTCAGTTCCATCTTCTATCACTTTGCGATAAACTGTTGACTGTGCCACGTAGTTCCGTAAAACATCCACGACATAAATTGAACTGATGAGATGCATTCTGGGTGAAAAACAGAAGTTTATAATATTTATGTGAAAACTTTTGAACAGAAGAATAAATGTCCTTATAGTATGGTCGTAAAGTCATCGCGATTACACTTTAAACATACTTGAATATTTAACAGTAATAAGCTAGTATGATCTAGGACGTGTAAATACACACTAGCGTATTACCCTTAGTTCCATCTACACGGCAGCAGCAATGGGAACTGCCTGAATGAATGTACCGTAAAGGACCCATCTCTCAATACCATAAAGCACGCAGTACACGTGCTGTGGTGTAGTTGTGCGCAACAATGACATAGTTCGCAAATCATATTTCTTTATAATTCTAAAACCAAGCATTCCCTCAAGAAGGGACTACCACCCCTGCAGTCAGCGACACACAACCAATCACATACGTATGTTTCACCCAAATACTACTCGAAGTTGAAACGCCTTTTCAGCGTTTCTAGAGGGTTTTGGCCAATTACTTTCTACTATGAAACATAAGTAAACACTACTCACAATGATAGTAATAAAACTCAGACTTTTCTGTCTCCTAAAATATAACAGCCAGCTAATTCATTAAACACATTTTCATAAATTAACACACGAATTAAATTAATCTAGGCTTACCGAAAGCTGTCACAACGTAGATATAGTACCCACTATAATAACAACTATATACGTAAAACTTTGTGTGTTCTCAAGCCTATTATACAATAACTATAAAAATGCAAAATACTAGCAAACTGCAATAATATCTAACACTATATGTGTGTACCGGTTTCTCACACTTTTTGTATTTCACAAAACTTAGTAGAATTTCTGTTTCCATAATTTTTATGAAGAACGGACTTTGCTTACATTAGATATAATCAGTGCCCATTCAATGTACACTGCATTTGCTACAACACCTATGCTCTGTGAATTTTCTGTCGCATCATCTGTGGACCTATTGAAACTTCTCTGAGAGACAGTTTTTGGCACAGTTGTTTTTTTGTACAGCACCATCTTTCTATACAAACATCCGTGTGGTCGAACTATTTATACGTGTATGTGGAGGGAGAGAAGTGGGTCGCTCTACACTACCTGCTATCTATGTCTTTAGAGCTCAGGAAATTATTAAATCTCTGCTGGTATTCGGTGGAATATGTACTACTTCGAAAGCAGTACACAACAAAACTAATTCAGTTCATATCTTAGTAAGTTGTTTACGTTGTTATAATTCATTGTTAGGTCCATTTTCTATAGGCCTTTTTTCTTACATTGTTTTTTGCTGTAGGGAACTACCACTCTAAGGAACTTTCGCCACCAACAGCGAACATCACATGTACGGCATAGTATAATTTATATGTGAACTGTCCCCTGATGAAGAAGTTGACCGTTCGAAATTTGTAACAGTGTTATTTGGCTTTAATACATGGCATTATTAACAGTGGCTGGTTGTTGTTTTTATACTGTAATAATAACCCAAATTTAGACCCAGCCACGGCCTCTCCATCTCAGTTTTCGATAAAACGGCATTAAAGAGAATATTTGCGTCCATAAGAGAGAAGAATAATATGGATTGGAGAATACTACACACGGATGAAGTTTGTAATGTATAAAAAGAATCAGATATGGTAGCAACATTCAAAGCCAAATTATTACGGTGGTTAGGAAATATAATTAGGGTGTACCACCAAATAAGTATACCGAAAGAATTACAGATCATCCCACAAGAAAACATCATCTTGGACGTCCGCTTAAAAGATACCTCGATAGTATTTAAAGTGATATGGAACAATTAAAACGAACTGGGAAAAAGGAGGATTATTTATAAAAAAATAAGCCAAATGGATCAAAACTGTCATTCTACAGCTAAGAGATTTCATGATTTGCTGAAGTTTATGAAGATGGAAAATTGTTAAGGCTTTCGTGACCACTTGTTGACAAACTGCCTATTGGCTTCTGTCTCAGTTTCTTCGGCCGATCTTCATCTAACGATTTTACTGACGTTTCGCCAGCGCGAGTGGCTGGCATTGTCAAAGCTTCACCCTTCATTGACGTTTGTGAACTGGAGCCGACCTCGCGGCCGCAGACTATATGTACCTGGCGCGCCAACGTCCGTGGGCTTCTCTGCGGTCATTTCCGGTGCGGTTCTCCTCTTGCTACCTGCGACGGTCGTTCGCTGCAGTACGGGAAGCCAGGATCCGTTTACCTTAAGGCTTTCCTCTTTCCTGTTGATACTGTTCGCGTGTTTTTGATTTCTACCGTTTCTCTGAACAAGCTCGTGAGATAGTGCTTATAATATGCTGCTGTTGCTCCCACCGATGATGACGATGACGTTAAAATATGTATAATTATATATACATAGTGTAAATAAAAACTGTGTCGAAACTTCGCCGAAAGCAAGGTCACTTTTACGGATGAATCGCTCTTGCAGTTACAGGACGACGAATGCAAATTACCCTCAGAATACACCTAAAGAAAGATAAGATGAATGGTTTCGAAGCAGTTAGAGCTGCAGTGGTGTACTGAAACTTATTCTATGAAAACAGAGAACAAATTGATCGTTAGTACTGCAAAATTTCCTTAAGGCCCTTCGCAGTGCTCCCTTGCGGCTGACTGCAGTAATCTGACCTGCACTGTACACTCCAGAACGGCGAACAAGGCGTACGGTCTAGAGCTTAACGTAGTGTGGTCGGTAACCAAACACACAGGCAGGCGGAGTGCGCACGCCGCGGTCCGTGCAGATGACCGGAGCGATACCGGAGGGATGTGTCTGGCCGCGAAACGCGAGACGTGCGGCCGGGCCCGGGGTCGCGTTACGGCCGCGTGTTCCAGCTGAGCGGGGACACCCGACACGAGCCCTGGTCTAGCCTAGTTCTGGATAGCGGCCCTTCCGTCAACACCGGCACACAGCGCTCCAAAGTCTACCTTCTTAATCTAGCAGCTCTCTCCTTTCACCTTCTCAGGCTGTTGTAAGTGGTGCATTTTCGTTACTACACGCGTATTGCACGAAACTGTAAATACTGATCAGGTCATCCCTAATGCCGGTTTACCATCGTGGGGCCCGCAGCACCTATTCAGCAATAGGAGTACGCACTCGTTTTTTTAACGTGCTGTACATCCACATGATATGTGAAGGTAACGTCTAATAACATATTGTTGCATTTGGCACTACCACAGGATGCTATGCACTTCGCTCTCTGAGCAACGTGAAACACCGTACGCGAAACCACTAAAATCACTCCTCAAAGTTCGCTTTATTAGCTCAGTTCACACATCAAAGAGACACCACTGTTTTAGCCGATTACATTTTTTAATGTATTTTCGTCCCTTCCCATTACGAACGTTGTTAACCCGCTTAGGTGACTCCGCAGTCATGTGACTAGGGCCTCCCGTCGGGTAGACCGTTCGCCGGGTGCAAATCTATCGATTTGACATCACTTCAGCGACTTGCGCGCCGGTGGGGATGAAATGATGATTAGGAATCACTTGGTTCAAGAATCATAAAAGAAGGTTGTATACATGGAAGAAGCCTGGAGATACTGGAAGGTCTCAGATAGATTATATAATGGTAAGACAGAGATTCAGGAACCAGGTTTTAAATTGTAAGACATTTCCAGGGGCAGATGTGGACTCTGACCACAACCTATTAGATATGAAATGTAGATTAAAACTGAAGAAACTGCAAAAAGGTGGGAATTTGAGGAGATGGGACCTGGATAAACTGAAAGAACCAGAGGTTGTACAGGGTTTCAGGGAGAGCATAAGGGAACAATTGACAGGAATGGGAGAGAAAAACACACTAGAAGAAGAATGGGTAGCTTTGAGGGATGAAATAGCGAAGCAGCAGAGGATCAAATAGGTAAAAAGACGAGGGCTAGTAGAAATCCTTGGGTAACAAAAGAAATATTGAATTTAATTGATGAAAGGAGAAAATATAAAAATGCGGTAAATGAAGCAGGCAAAAGGAATACAAATGTCTCAAAAATGAGATTGACAGGAAATGCAAAAGGGCTAAGCAGGGATGGCTAGAGGACAAATGTAAGGATGTAGAGGCTTATCTCACTAGGGGTAAGACAGATACTGCCTACAGGAAAATTAAAGAAACCTTTGGAGGAAGGACACCAACTTGCATGAATATCAAGAGCTTTGATGGAAACCCAGTTCTAAGCAAAGAAGGGAAAGCAGGAAGGTGGAAGGAGTATATAGAGGGTCTATACAAGGGCGATGTACTTGAAGACAATATTATGGAAATGGAAGAGGATGTAGATGAAGATGAAATGGGAGATATGATACTGCGTGAAGAGTTTTACAGAGCACTGAAAGACCTGAGTCGAAACAAGGCCCCGGGAGTAGACAACATTCCATTGGAACTACTGACAGCCTTGGGAGAGCCAGGCCTAACAAAACTCTACTATCTAGCGAGCAAGATGTATGAGACAGGCGAAATACCCTCACACTTCAAGGAGAATATGATTACAATCCTAAAGATACTCTCTTTCAAATTCTGAAGATGGCTGGGGTAAAACACAGGGAGCGAAAGGCTATTTACAATTTGTACAGAAACTAGATGGCAGTTATATGAGTCGAGGGGCATGAAAGGGAACCAGTGGTTGGGAAGGGAGTGAAACAGGTTTGTAGCCTATCCCCAAAGTTATTCAATCTGTATACTGAGCGAACAGTAAAAGAAACAAAAGAAAAATTCGGAGTAGGAATTGAAATCCATGGTGAAAAAATAAAAACTTTGAGGTTCGCCGATGAGATTGTAATCCTGTCAGACAGCAAAGGACCTGGAAGAGCAGCTGAACGGAATGGACAGTGTCTTGAGAGGAGGATATAAGATGAACATTAACAAAAGCAAAACGAGGATAATGGAATGTAGTCGAATTAAATCGACTGATGCTGCGGGAATTAGATTAGGAAATGAGACGCTTAAAGTAGTAAATGTGTTTTGCTATATGGAGGGCAAAATAACTGATGATGGTCGAAGTGGAGAGGATATAAAATGTAGTCCGGCAATGGCAAGGAAAGCGTTTCTGAATAAGAGAAATTTGTTAACATCGAGTTTAGATTTAAATGTCAGGAAGTCGTTTCTGAAAGTATTTGTACAGAGTGCACCGATGTATGGAAGTGAAACGTGGACGATAAATAGTTTAGACAAGAAGAGAATAGAAGCTTTCGAAATGTGGTGCTACAGAAGAATGCTGAAGATTAGATGGGTAGATCACAGAACTAATGAGGAGGTATTGAATAGGATTGGGGAGAAGGGGAGTTTGTGGCACAACTTGACTAGAAGAAGGAATCGGTTGGTAGGGCATATTCTGAGGCATCAAGGGATCACCAGTTTAGTATTGGAGGGCAGCGTGGAGGGTAAAAATCGTAGAAGGAGACCAAGAGATGAATACACTACGCAGATTCAGAAGGTCGTAGGTTGCAGTAGGTACTGGGAGATGAAGGAGCTTGCACAGGATAGAGTAGCATGGAGCGCTGCATCAAACCAGTCTCTGGACTGAAGACCAAAACAACATCGAAGGAATTCTGAGGCGTGCTTCTAGATTTGTCACAGGTAGATTCGATCAACGGGCGAGTGTTAGTGAGATGCTTCGTGAGCTCAAATACGAATCCCTGGAGGAAGTAGCGCAACACTGTTGAGAAAATTTAGAGAACAGCCATTTTCAGAACGATCGTACTGCCGCCAATCTACAGTCGTGTAAGGACCACGAAGACAAGCTAAGGAAAACTAGAGCACGAACGGATGCATATAGATAGCCGTTTTTCTCTTGGTCTATTGGCAAGTGGCACAGGAAAGGAATGGGGCTAGGGGGTAGTGATACATGGGATCCTCCACCGTAGGTGGCTTGCAGAATACATTTGTAGATGTGGAAATTCTGCGAAATTTGCAAGATAAGAGAGAAGTACCGCCGGAATTAAAGCTGTGAGGGTGTAGCTTGAGGGTGTATCACTCTGAGCTTTTTCCCGGAAAAAGCGGCGGTTCCAGCTTCGAGCCCAGGTCCACCCACAGTTTTAATATGCCCGGAAATTTCAAATCAGCGCACACTCCGGCGCAGACTGAAATTTCGTTCGGCCGGCCGGTATGGCCCAGCGGTTCAAGGCGCCTTGAACCGCTACGGTCGCAGGTTCGAATCCTGCTTCGGGCATGGATGTGTGTGATGTCCTTAGGTTGGTTAGGTTTAAGTAGTTCCTAAGTTCTAGGGGACTGATGACCTTAGAAGTTCAGTCCCATTGTGCTCAGAGCCATTTTTTTTTTTTTAATTTCGTTCTGTTTAATATCATGGAGATAGTGTACCACACACTGAAAATGACACACATATGTATTAGGGGCATTTAAAATAATGACTGCACATCATTCAACTTTTCAACGGAAAATATCTAGTAAACACATTTATAGGATGAGAGCGAGTTGGGTTAGTTCAGTCGAAGTTCTGTTTTCTTACTAGGCCCGCCTGGACAAGCCAATAGCCAACATATGCAACGAACCTCGAATCCGAACCGCTTATTAACCTTGACAGTTCTGTTGGTGTGTAGCTACGTTCACGTGAGAATGAATGGCGTTAAGTTTCAGCTTCGCAGCTTTTGATTTCAAATCAGTACAACAAATCAGCCACGTATAGCGCCAGCAAAAACAGTGGAGACAAATTGTGGCGGCGAAAATTAACAGGGCTGTTCCCCACTTCTAAAGGATGCACAAATGTGTTACGGAAAACACGAAGACTGCTAGGGCTATCCACAGCGCTGCTATTACGCTTTAAGATCGATGCGTGGTAATAACGGTCTCATTGACGGTCTATGCGATTATGCACGAACATCTGGAAAAGTTCGCGAACCAGAAAAAAATTACTGCATTGTATTTAGTAGTAAAGTGGCATTTCAATCAAACTGCTGGAATTCAAAAGGCTGTACAACAAAGACAACTCTTAGAAGTGTTTTCCCGCAGGGAGCAATGCCTTGTAGCGTAGGACGTTAATCAATACGCCAGAAATAATTTTCCTTTGTGCCCTATTAAACTGTTGAAAGTTAGAATGCTCTCTTTTACTGAAAGTTTAATATAGCATGGTAAATGTCAGAAAAAGTATCGCCTGCTCGTACACCAGTTGTGTAACAAAGGCAGTAAAAGTTCACAGGTTCGGACTACATGTGATGTGAACTAAAGGTTATTTTATTTCTTTTCTTTTATCGATTCCCCTTAATTCAAATCAGAAGTACCTTTCCTTAGACGAACTAAATCTTCTTCGCTCGTATAACAAACTTTTGGATACTTGAAATCGTGGTGAGATAAAACTGCAACGTGAGCCGATTAACTTTAAAAAAGTGTGCGTCTAATAGCCCCTAGGCAAGATTACGACGATATTGCATACAGTACATTTAACATACCAGCACGGGAGTTCAAATACAATGGGTAAATTTAACCCTTTGAAGAGATACCTCGATTCGATACAGTCTAGTGATGTATGATGGTTGTAGAAAAGGAGAAAAACTGTTAGCCTGGAAACTCAACAAAGCAATCGGAATATAATCAAGTTACGGAGCAATGCATCTAGCAGGGGTTGTGGATATAAAAGGAACTAAGAAAAAGGATGTTTATGACGCCTGTGCGAATAAAAATACTCTGTTCTAAGTCAAACTAAACTAACACATACAACAATCACACAAGTTTCTGCATCACTCTCTTTAGAGGATAAAAAAAGAGGAGAATTTAAATACAACAAGAGTTTGAGGAGGTAGGTTATATTTTCGGAATGGTGAATGTAGACAGCTATCTTTAAATTTAGAAAAAACAGGACTAATTCCGGAAAACGTAGCAACTGACAGCGAAGCTGAGTGTATTCAGCTTGCTGACATGACGACTAAGCATCAGCTGCTGGCTGAACTGAAGTGGAAGAAGACTGACAGACTGCAGACAGGTAGACTGAAACAAATGTCCACCTAAGTGTTCACAGACTATGTAACTTAAGCACTGTGTCAGTACGCAAATGGTTTAGCCGTCGACGCCTGAGGGCAACATCGCGCGTTCTTCACAAAATATGACCGCGATTCAATCCCAACTAGGGTCTGTCCTTGCTGCAGTTAGCAGAACCGTGATGTCATCGAGTATCGTGCGCGGGTGTCTTCCTTAAGGTGATGTTTGTCGGAGACGAGTTGCCCTTTGTGTACCGTGGCCACAAGAGGGAGCCTCTGCAACATCAGCACTGTGCTGCATATCAATGCAGGACAGTTCACTTCACAGATGAGTTCCAGTTTATCTTACAACTAACTGATTACTCGGCATCGACTGGTCACTTATTTAGTCTAATCTTATATTAGTCAGAAAAAAGAATGAAATCGTCTCCTCTATAAAAGTAATTAGTTAACGTACATATTTTAAAATTATTCATAAAGTATGAAGAATAAAATAAAATAGTCACTAATTCAATGTAATCTTCCTTTAACAAGAAAGTTGATTATACACTCCTGGAAATGGAAAAAAGAACACATTGACACCGGTGTGTCAGACCCACCATACTTGCTCCGGACACTGCGAGAGGGCTGTACAAGCAATGATCACACGCACGGCACAGCGGACACACCAGGAACCGCGGTGTAGGCCGTCGAATGGCGCTAGCTGCGCAGCATTTGTGCACCGCCGCCGTCAGTGTCAGCCAGTTTGCCGTGGCATACGGAGCTCCATCGTAGTCTTTAACACTGGTAGCATGCCGCGACAGCGTGGACGTGAACCGTATGTACAGTTGACGGACTTTGAGCGAGGGCGTATAGTGGGCATGCGGGAGGCCGGGTGGACGTACCGCCGAATTGCTCAACACGTGGGGCATGGGGTCTCCACAGTACATCGATGTTGTCGCCAGTGGTCGGCGGAAGGTGCACGTGCCCGTCGACCTGGGACCGGACCGCAGCGACGCACGAATGCACGCCAAGACCGTAGGATCCTACGCAGTGCCGTAGGGGACCGCACCGCCACTTCCCAGCAAATTAGGGACACTGTTGCTCCTGGGGTATCGGCGAGGACCATTCGCAACCGTCTCCATGAAGCTGGGCTACGGTCCCGCACACCGTTAGGCCGTCTTCCGCTCACGCCCCAACATCGTGCAGCCCGCCTCCAGTGGTGTCGCGACAGGCGTGAATGGAAGGACGAATGGAGACGTGTCGTCTTCAGCGATGAGAGTCGCTTCTGCCTTGGTGCCAATGATGGTCGTATGCGTGTTTGGCGCCGTGCAGGTGAGCGCCACAATCAGGACTGCATACGACCGAGGCACACAGGGCCAACACCCGGCATCATGGTGTGGGGAGCGATCTCCTACACTGGCCGTACACCACTGGTGATCGTCGAGGGGACACTGAATAGTGCACGGTACATCCAAACCGTCATCGAACCCATCGTTCTACCATTCCTAGACCGGCAAGGGAACTTGCTGTTCCAACAGGACAATGCACGTCCGCATGTATCCCGTGCCACCCAACGTGCTCTAGAAGGTGTAAGTCAACTACCCTGGCCAGCAAGATCTCCGGATCTGTCCCCCACTGAGCATGTTTGGGACTGGATGAAGCGTCGTCTCACGCGGTCTGCACGTCCAGCACGAACGCTGGTCCAACTGAGGCGCCAGGTGGAAATGGCATGGCAAGCCGTTCCACAGGACTACATCCAGCATCTCTACGATCGTCTCCATGGGAGAATAGCAGCCTGCATTGCTGCGAAAGGTGGATATACACTGTACTAGTGCCGACATTGTGCATGCTCTGTTGCCTGTGTCTATGTGCCTGTGGTTCTGTCAGTGTGATCATGTGATGTATCTGACCCCAGGAATGTGTCAATAAAGTTTCCCCTTCCGGGGACAATGAATTCACGGTGTTCTTATTTCAATTTCCAGGAGTGTATGAAATACTTTGTTTTCCCTTCAAGTGCAAAAACTACGATACACGCACTCTTCAGCGAACGTAAGTTGTCCATGGGATAAAATGACGACCTCTGAACTACCCATAATACATAATAGACTTCCCCTGTAATTTATTGATCGAGAATGCACGCCTCGTTGGAAACTGCAATATCTTAGAAGGGAGATTCGTCGAAATGAGTGGTATCTGTGGGAAAAAGACTGTGTGAATCCTCCCGTTCCAGTTAAGATTGTCACTTTGCTCTCCCACCACTATGGGTCAATGGCAATGAAAATTGTCACCAACCAGCCTAATAACTCTGGATAATAGGGATTCGATACTAACATTTGATTATTCTTACTTCTTTGCACCTACATCCAACCCACAATGATGCAACTGGAGACTTACTCCAACAGTATATTTCCTTAGATAGAAAGTCACATGTATACTAACAGTGACTGAAGTGTCTCCATTCCTCCAAGTCACTATCTTCCTTCTCCCACAGCTGGGAGTACTAGAGATGTTATGACTCCACAATTTTGTTCAGATTGTTAATCATTTATACTGTTGAGCCAATATATAACCACCTGCTTAACAGCATGCTCACCGTTGGGACGTAATACAGCATGGATTTTGCGTGGTATTAACTCAGTAAATTCTAAGTGAGCTTCCGCAGGTATGTGGCATAAAAGTCAAATAATTCCTGTAAATTACTGGTCGGTGAGGATGTGATGCCCGATAGCGCCCCCAGATGAGTTCCATTGGGTTCAGATAAGGCGAATCTGATGACCAAGACATCATCATTAATTCATTATCATACCCCTCAAATCGCTGTAGCACGATTTTGGCCATGTGACAGGGACAGTTATCATGCAGGAAGATGTCATCGCCGTTGGGAAAGACACCAGAACCATGAAGGGATGCAGGTGGTTCGCAGTAATCTTCATATAGCTCTCATCGTGCCTTCAGTTACTTCCAAGGTTCCATGGAAGCTCAGGTCAATGTCCCCAATAACATAATACAAGCACCACCGGCCGCCATCGTTGGTGCAGTGCATGTTTCCAGCAGCCATTCACATGGATAACGGCGTATCCGGATACGGCCAATATACCTGGCGTAACGGGACATGTGATTAATTTTATCAAGCGACAAATTTTCATTGATCCATCGTCTAATCTCTGTGACCCCTTGCTCATTGCATTTTTAACTGACTATGTCGTTGGGTCAACATGCGAACATGTGGGATTGTTTACCCCTGTTCAACAATGCGCGCTGAACGGCCTGCTTTGCAACAGTTGTCTCTGCAGCAGCATAGTATTCTGTCGTCAGATCTGCCACAAACTGCCGCATATCCTGCTTTACAGATCGAGCATGCCGCATACCTTCACGTTTCGTGATATGGTGTGGGCGTCCAGCAGCTTGTAGCCCATACATGGTTTCACAGTCCATAACAGTTTCCGAGACGCCTATTCCCAAGCCCCGTGTCATAACAATCTGCCCTTTATCAAAGTCGCTTTTGTCAGCGCATTTCCCGATTTTCGGACCGTATCGTCGCAAGAATGTTTCCCTATGCTCTGTGTTCCGCTTGCTTACCGCGCTTGAAGGAGTACCAAGTTTGCCTGAAAGGCTCCAGGCGCAATAGCATCAGATGAACACCTAGAATGATTCTTATCTTTGTGTTGTAGTACCAACTAGCTTTCACAGTGCTCTAGAAGCACCCATAGCTGCGTACTTGTTTACCGTTTTCAGCTAAGCTTAAATACTGGTTGGCATGGCACACAATACGATTTAACTTTTATACGAAGAATGTAATGAACTGGTTTTCCATAGTAGAGCATCACCTGTGATACAGAGACGTGGCTGGTACGACATGCCGAAAAAATGGTTCAAATGGCTCCGAGCACTATGGGACTTAATATCTGAGGTCATCAGTCCCCGAGGACTTAGAAATGCTTAAACCTAACTAACCTAAAGACATCTCACACATCCATGCCCGAGGCAGGATTCGAACCTGCGACCGTAGGGATCGCGCGGTTCCAGACTATAGCGCCTAGAACCGCTCGGTCACGCCGGCCGGCTACGACATGTTGAGAGAAAAGCTGATATTACTGTTAGATTAGTGTTGATGCGCTTGTAAGGAGGGAGGGGTGCAAGAGATCATAAAGGAGAACTGCAATGATCCAAAACGCGAAACGAAAACAACAAAGGAGCATCAAATGGAGTAATTATACTAATCTGTGGACATCCTGTGGTTGGATGCAAATTGTGCAGTTGCAGGGAAAATATGACATTGTGTTTAGACAGTATACGTTTTCCCGTTATTTGGTCCAGATTACTCGGCACTAATTTCACAACTCACATCAGCTAAATTTTATGAACCACTGAGAAAAAAGTTAGGATTTTTTTGTTTTTCATATCAGATACTACAAAACCGCGACTGAAAACACAAAGACCGTGACACAACTAGCATCCTCCCTCTACACGTCAGTGTTTATTTAACATTACTGTACAGAGACTGAATTTTGAAGTAGTTCAATAGCTTTTAACCTTCGTTTTCTCTTACGGCCAGTCTCTATGTAGAGCCATAACCTCACAGATGAAATCGAATTTAAAATGATCCAGATATTAGCTGCAAATATTCTGCAGCCGAAAACAAACGCTTCATTCATATGCCCATAAATCTGGTCTCATCCAGCTTGCCATTCAATTACAGGGAGCCGCGCGGGATTAGCCGAGTGGTCTTAGCGCTGCAGTCATGGGCTGTGCGGCTGATCCCGGAACGGAACGGATACTGATACAGTGAAGTGAGCGCCACGTATGAATCACGCTCTCATCTAGGTACACAAAGAGACATCAGAGGAAAGAGTACTATGTGACTCACTCGCTCACAAGTATCTGCGGTGTGAAACAAGAGCACAGGTTCTAGACATGAACTCAACCGCAGAGAGATCTCTGAGGCTACAATCAGAAATCAATCTCACTGTTTATATTCACGATAGTTACAAAAGAACTGTTGGACTTTGTATACTTTTATTTGAGAAAGAATATAATGTAAATCGAGACTCATGTTTCTCCGGAGAAACCGTGAAATAATGGTAATTTGTCTTCCTTTCGCCAAACGGCACACATCCATGCAGAAGTCGATTTATTTCTGCACAGGTTGCAGCATGTCCCTAGCGATCGGCGTAAGCGATTATTCTGACCTATTTATTAACTTCAACAGTCCGCCTCTGTAACTGGTCAGCCTAGACGGTTATCATGTGGAGGACCCGGGTTCGATTCCTGGTATTGCCAAGGATTTTTCCTTGGTAGGAGGACTGGTATGGGATGCACTCAGTCTAGTGATACTATTTAAGGAGCTACTTCATTGAAATTCGGCAAAACGCCTGAGAGAGCGGTGTGTTGAACGATGTCCATCTACTACCGCATCCGCATGACGCCGCGAGACAGACAGGTCGGCATCACTTGTGCCTTACACGCTGGACGAGGAGCTCGATTATAAACTTCAACATGTCTCCAAAGCGTGCCATTCTCATCATACACCCCAATGAATGATATGCGAGTCCCTCACTCACGTAGCGCCACATTTAACTATACCAACGAGGTAGAAACTCGCATTTATGGGCAATGAAATTGTTTGGGTCGCCTTTTAAATTCTGAGACAGCCACCGTTGCGACATTTCAAGATTAGGTACAGCACCGACAATTTTCTTTTTGGCAGACAGTCATATATTCAATATTGGTCATTAAAACTGCAACACCAGGAAGGATAGGGAAAAAGTTCTTTTTTGCGCGTACACAGTACAGTAGGAAAAGCTTATGCTTAAATTTGTAGGTGATTTGGGGTACAGAAAATGCGAAATTTAGTACACGCAACCGCCATCTCTGCCATCAACAACGGCTCAATGCCGGAGTTCACCAGTCGTGATTCCTCGCGATTGGTCCAGTGACAGATTTCGACAATCGGTCTCTACATATAAAAGACAGTGTCCCAGCTCACTGACCCATCATCACCCAGCCCAAACCACCAAGAATAGATACTTGAGACTTGCAGAGGGTGCTGATCTTATGCTGTAGACCTCGTTAAGAAGTGATTTTTCGAAATGCCACCACCTAAGGGGGTGAAATAGGGAATGAAAGAGTTTTTGAAAACACGACACTATCAGGGGAATTTCGAAGCTAGACCTCTCTGTCAGAAATAAAATTTGTTTTTCAGTGCTTTTCGAAATTTAACTGCTATGGGTGTGGAATAGTGGGTGAAAGTTTTTGTTGAAAATAAATCATTATTGAATAACCACTAAAGTATTTTTAAAGCAACATCTACAAAAATTGCTATTTGACTTCTCAGTTGCAAATAAAAAAAAAGTGTTCACTGTTTTTGGAAATCCACCCCCAAGGGGGTGATATGTACTATGAAAATATTTCATTGTGGAAGCATTTCTATAGCTTAACCTACGAAAATTTGTATTTGGCTAGTCGGTAATAAATAAAAAGATGTTTCACTCTATTTGGAAATTTAACCCCTAAGGGGAAGAAATTGAGGATGAAAGTTTTTAAGAAAATATTTCGTTGTATTAAAAAAAGTTTTGAAGTCAAGTGTATTGGAAGGTGAAAGTTTCTAAGGAAATACACTACAAAACGCAAAAGACATGATTAGACTCTGAACTCCAGCTCAGTTGACTTTAGGCATGTGAGATGGTGTGATCGTGTGGCTTCGCGCGCGTGATGTGACAGTTTGTGTATGAGTGTAACTCTATAGATTTCCTCCTCACTGCAGACAACAATTTCAGAGATTTCACCCACATTCTTTTGTTTTAACGGCTGTCAGAGCGCTGAGAACCTCGTCGCGTTACGCCCATAAGTTCCAAACACACCCACACTCACACTCCAGCTACCAGAATCGCTTTTTGGTCAGAAGTACATTCGGAGAAATCCAGTCGTCTATGAACTCGACTAGCGTGGAAAGTTTAGATGATGTTTCAATTTATGAAGAACATAAAAGTTCGATTGACGAAAAAGAAAAATATCTGTGCAGACCACAAAGTATACATGAGCGAAGCAGCGGATGCTAAGCTAGTAGCCACGTGTTTTCAACGGCTATGATATCTGGAGAACAACAACAGTCGAATACAATCTCTATCGAGGAAGGTCACGACAGCTCGGATAACATGCGAGCTTGTGTTATCTCGTTGAAAGATAGCGTCACTGATATCTCTAAGATAGGGCATAGTCATCAACCTAAAGATTTCAGAAATGTGACATCTGCGGTCCAAATTATCAGCTACGTGAGCCAAAGGCGATCGTATTGTTCTCCCAGTGACATTCCATACCCATTGCTGCTCCTGCATGAGAATGATGAAAGCAATCTGGCAACGTCCGTTCTTCTCAGAGCCTTCTCACAGGAATACGTCCAACATGATGCTGTACGCCGAACTGAGATTCGTCTGGAACGGCATCACGGTGACACTGCTGTGTCCAGAGCAACACTACCAGCGCACCCCTCTCTGTTACGGCGTCGATGGAAGCCACCGTGCTGACAGTCCATGGAGCTCAAGATAGTGTTGAACTGTCCATGTGAATATTTGCTTTGCTGCAAGCAAAGCCAATTCCAACTCAAGTTACGTGACATTGCAGTGCAATCCCTCGCTACCGAGCGAACAATATGTCTGTCCTCTTGGGCGCTAGTCGTCTGGGACCTTACGAGATGCTGTATGGCGTTACAGCTCTCCTGAACACATCAATGCATTCGCTTGCCTGCCGTAAAATCCCGACAAGCGCGAAGCCCAAACTTGCGAAATGTTAAACCACACTCTCCACAGACCACGATAATGGCATTTTCGAATTGAGACACACGCTACTAGATGTTTCTACATCTTACTTGACACACAGCCTACATAACGATCAAACATACAATATTCACATATGACATGAGAAACCTGCTGTGTAATTTTACCTTAAACACAAAATGAACATGGTATCCACCAGATGGGGTTACTCCTACCTGCTTTGTGCGATTGCGCTAAAATGCTAATCATTTATCTTGTGCGGCGATTTGAGTTTTTTTTTTTTGCATACTGCTTTCACGGTGCTGCAATTTTCGTGACTAACAGTGTTTTTTCTGAGCTCTTATATAACACGTTTAGTTCGTCAATATCTCATTCCCGTTCCACAGGAACTTGGGGGCTTTCTGTGACCCGTCATCAGAAGGAAGAGCACGGTTTAACATCTGAATAAAGATGCCACTGGAGATGCAGCATAAACACTGATTAGGGAAGGATAGAGAAGGTCATGTACTTTTCGAAGGAATCACTCTCGGCTATTGCCTTCAGCCATATTGGGAAATCATGGGGATTTGAACCTCCATCCACCTGAATGATAGTGCAGCGTCCACTGCCCCTACTCGAATTTTGTAGTAGTACAACTTTCTATTCCGTCAAATATTGTCTCTTTACCAAATGAACAACTGTGGCGACTTTGTCGATTGCTTCCTGCATAGCACAGCAAAATTCGATTATGATGTCATTATCGGTAGGTTGCAAATGTTGCAGTAACTGCACTGAAGCGCCGAAGAAACTGGTATAGGCAAGCGTATTCAAATACAGAGATACGTTAACAGACAGAATACGTCGCTGCGGTCAGCAACGCCTATATAAGACAAAAAGTATCTGGTGGAGTTGTTAGATCGATTAATGATGCTATAATGGCATGTTATCCAAGTTTAAGCGAGTTTCAACGTGGTGTTATAGTCAGCGCACGAGCGATGCAACACAGCATGTCCGATGTAGCGATCAACTGGGGATTTTCCCATACGATCAGTTCACGAGTGTACCGTGAACATCAGGAATCAGGTAAAACATCAAATCTCCGACCTCGCTGCAGCCGGAAAATGATCCTGCAAGAACGGGACCAACGACGACTGAAGAGAATCGTTAAACGTGACAGAAGTGCAATCCCTCCGCAAATTGCTGCAGATTTCAACGCTGGGCCATCAACAAGTGTCAGCGTGCGAACCATTCATTGAAACGCCATCGATATGAGCTTTCAGAGCCGAAAGCCCATGCGCGTACTCTTGCTGGATGCACGACAAGAAGCTTTACTTCTCGCCTGGGCCCGTGACCACCGACACTGGACGGCTGATGACTAAAAACATGTTGCTTGGTCGGACGAATCTCGTTTCAAATGGTATCGAGTGGATGGACATGTACGGGTATGGAGACAACCTCATGAATCCACAGACCCTGCATGTCAGCAGGGGACTGTTCAAACTGGTGGAGGCTCTGTAATGGTGTGGGGCGTGTGCAGTTGGAGTGATATGGGACCCATGATACGTCTAGATACGACTCTGACAGGTGACACGTATGTAAGCATCGTGTCTGGTCACCTGCTTCCATTCATGTTCACTGCGCGTTCAGACGTACTTGGGCAATTCCAGCAGGGCAATGCGACACCCCACATCTCCAGAATTGCTACAGAGTGGCTCCAGGAACACTCTTCTGAGTTTGAACACTTTCGCTGGCCACTAAACTCCCCTGACATGGACATCATTGAACATATCTGGGATGTCTTGCAACGTGCTGTTCAGAAGAGATCTGCATCCCCTCGTACTCTTACAGATTTATGGACATCCCTGCAAGATTCATGGTGTAAGTTCCGTCCAGCACTACTTCAGACATTAGTCGAGTCCATGCCACGTCGAGTTGCGGCACTTCTGCGTGCTAGCGGGGGTTCTACACGATATTAGGCAGATGTACGAGTTTCTTTGGCTCTTCAGAGTACATGTAATATAGTTCCCACCGTTGTAAAATGTTTCAGAAATTTGCTGCGAAATTCCTATATCATGTCTATATTCCTTTATTTTATTTCTTACTTAACATGTTCCCTCCACCGCTGCACTTGATCGTCCGATTATGAGTGTTTACACAAGAACCGCCTGTTACAGGTGCTCAAACTCATGACAGACTGTTACGATGGCCTAATGATTTTCTTGTGTAATGAGTACAGAATGTGTGCAACATGAAAATTAACGATGAAGACTTCTTGTACCCTGTGATATAGTTTGTAACTTAAGGTCACATTGCCATCTGGTGCATCGTAAGTAAATCCGTTAGGGCCAATATCAAGATCTATGATGAGCTCTTTGGATATGTTCTGGGAAAAAGGAGTGCAGTAACTATCTTGAGAGTATAAGATCCTCATACTTGACTAATATTTCGTAGTTACTTTGTGTAAACTGTGTAGTTCTTTTCTCTCCTGTTCTGTTCCTCCTTTCTGCTCATCTAAATATTTGGAAGCAGCGTTCTCCGCTTGGCATGGCTTGATTTTTAGTATCGCGTCGACATCGTGATCATTAGAGGCGGAGCAATAGTTCGGTTGGAAACCCGCGGTGAAGGGTCACACGTCTTGAAGTTATCATTCTGATATTTGCCTGGACTGATTTACGGGAACCACACAAAAAATCTAAACTGAGATGGTGTCAGGGCTGCCTGAATCCGGCTCCTTCCACACACTGGTCCTAACTCAACCACAGCGTCTTCTTTTTCGATGGATGTGCATATGAAATTTGCTGGTTTAAGTATTGCTGCTTTATAATTCATTACTTTAACAATTACTGTAAACTTAAACTTCGTGTATGAACAAATTACTCCGTGACTGTAACAAATGATCTGAAGATGGACAATTTTATTTGAAAATATACAGAAGCGATCTGCAGACTGTGAAATTTGACAGTTTTGTCAGTAATAGGAATTGTGAAACGCCCTGTATTTGCTGACAATATTGATGTATGAATTCTTGCAGCACGTTTGAACAAAATTCGTATGAACACAGACAGCATATGAAATCTATTGAGTGAGTCTAAACTAAAGAACTTCTTCATGGTTCACTCCTCCTACTCAGTTGGGCAGTTCCTGGATAAAAATTAAGCAGATTCATGTGTTATATTGTTTATTATGCTTCCCTCAACCGATTTACGGGGTAGCTTCATTTGACGTCGCATTTCAACGTTACACCTAGATATTTAAGATTTCCCAAGGACATGCGCCTCTACTGTATGGAATAGCGTGGAAAGCTGCATCGAATCAGCAACTTCATTCTCAGGATGTTACATTAAAGTCTTCAACACCCATCTCGCAATCAGTTCCTGCAGCACTATGTTACTACGTACGCCGATCATCCAGATACATCGTCACCTGGCAAGGAACGACTGCTAGTCAGATGGTGCATGAACTATCAGTGAGCGTGCTGCCCATGTGTAGAATGGGGAAGGCGTACGCTCCATCTGAGTTTGACCGAGTGCAGCTTGTGATGGCCCGGAAGCTCGGGCCGAGCATTTCGAAAATTATGACTTGTTAGGTTTTCGAAGAGAGCTGTGGTGAGTGTCTCCAACACATGGTGAAACCACGCCCAGACATCGTGGGGTTGGGCGGCCACCCCTGGTAAAACAGGGCAGGTGGCGAACTGTGGCGATACGAACATCATACTTTAATGCTGGGGAGAATACAAGTGTGTGTGAACACACAGTGCAGGGAACACTGCTGACGATGGGCCTCCGCAGCCGACGACCCATGCATGTGCCAACGTTAACACCATGACATCGGCAACTACGACGGAAAAGAGCATGTGACCATCGGCACTGGACGTTAGATCAGTAGCAGAGCATTGCACGGTCTGATGAATCCCGATACCTTCATCATCATGCCGATGGGAGGGAGCAAACCCGTCGCCTTTCAGGGGTACAGCTCCTTGACACCTTTGCTGCGGGGCGGACACAAGCTGGCGACGGATGCATTATGCTCAAGAGATCATTCACGTGAACATCCACGTGCATCCCTTCATGACGACCATGATTCCCGACGTCAGTGGCGTTTAGCAAGAAGATAATGCGCCATGTCAAAAGGCCAGGATTGTGATGGAGTGGTTCGAGGATCAGAGTGGCGCATTCCAATTGATTTGCAAGCCTCCCAACTCACCAGATCTGAATCGGATCGAACACATCTGGGATGTGATTGAACGTGGCGTCAGAGGTCATCGTCGCCTCCCCCCCCCCCCGTCCCCCCCGCTCCCCCAGGATTTAAGGAAATTGGTGACGTGAGTATGCAGATGAGGTGCCAACTTCCTCCAGAGACGTACCAAGGTCTCATTGCTTCCATGCCACGAGGTGTCGCCGCTGCTATCCTTGATAAAGGAGAGATCAGTCTCTTCGAACAGTCATTTACTGCACATAACCTAACTTGGAAGAAACACTATTCAAGAAGTAGTGTAATACGAAGTGTCTTTTGATCCTCAGATACAACAAATCTATTTGTCTGGCAGGCCGATGGCGTAGCAGCGCCAACGAGTCACGCGACAGATATTTCGTGTCGATGTGTTTAGCAACGGAGTGCTCAAAGGCGCTTGACACGCAGTGCGCAAGTACGTTATCGCCTCTCAAGGTTTTTGTCTACAACTTTGCACGAGAAAAAAGGCGGACGACTGACCTGCTGACATGGTCAAATCTTCCTTCGTGGCTCCAATAATCGAGCAGCGAAACACACGATTAGCCGTAAGGCATCAGTCATTACGAATGAAGTTCCGGTAATGGCGTAGTGGTTGCAGATCTGAAGTGCGACGGATCTCCCAAGCTGAACAGGTGCCTCGACGGAAAGAGAAATTGCTCTCACTAGAGGGGGTGACGCGGTTGGAACCTTGCGGGCCTCTGAGAACCTCTCGCGAACGTGACGAAAGTGCAATCGCCGCGCCGCGGCCTTCATTGCCGAGACGCCGACAGAATAATACCGCGCCGACGCGGCAGACGCAGCACGGCGGCTACGCGCCAGAATCTTAAACACTGCAGCCGCGGTACCGCTCGTTAACGACTTCACTGTCACCCAAACGGTACCGCTGCCTGCAAGTACACTGGTGGCTATCAAAACTGCCAACTCCATGAAGGAGCCGTGTAACAACCATCAAACTGTCTGGCATTAAGCGTTCTACAAGCTCGGAAATGCAAATGATTAGCCTTTGGGGGCAACCACTCAAATTATTACGCGGGCCTTATAGTGATGTCTTTTCTGTGCATATTGTTATTAATTTGTCATTTATTAACTCAATGTGTACTTCACAGTCGTACCAAAGACATTTTAAGGTTACAGTGACTTGTTTATTCGTAAATAATTCAACCTTTTTTTGCAGTTTATGGTGACATGGCCAGCAAAATACCAGAAGAGCTACTTATCCGTCATTGAATGCTTTTTCAGTTTCGCAAAGATAGTAACGCTACAGTTGCTACCAAAACTTTTGCTCTATTTATCGAAGTGCGTTAGACGTTCGTAAACGCCAAAGCTGGTTTTTAAGTTCAAATCCGTTACTGATCTTTCCAGCCCTTGTTGATTAGGACGATCAACAATTTTAGACAATGGCATGTTACGGACGGAAGTAGAAGCAAGTCCATGTCAGGCAATCGAGGAACTATCACTCTTAACTAATCTCGGTCGATCATCCAAGAACAGCTGCAACAGACTGATAAAGTCAAACAAAGCTAATCGATCCACCACATGCAACTTACAGCTTGAGCGGCGCAATATAGAAGAGTTTTTGATTGCCTGATCACTAGAGATGAAGAAAGGGTACTCTACGATAATTCAAAGTGCTAAAGGCAGTGTTCCTCTCCGAATGAATCGCCACGAAATGCAGCTAATCCAGGTGTACACCCCAAAAAGGCGCCATGTGTTTTTGGTGGACTATTCGTGGGGTCGTTCATTTTGTAGTTCTGAAACCTGAACAGACAGTCATTTACTGTGAACAGTTAGATCGAGTAATTCTTTAATTCAAAAACGCTCGGCGATTGTCAACAGAAAAGGCGTTGTTCTGCAACACAACAATGGAAGACCGCGCTGCACAAGACAAACCATGGTAAAAATGAATGAATTTGGGGTGGGATGTATTGCCTCACCCAACATACTCGCCCAATAGTACGCCTTAGAAATTCCATTTATTGCGACAGCTACAAGAATTTTTAAGCGGCAAAAAATTTTGAAAACGTGGATGACGTCAAAAATTCCATCTACAGATATTTTGTTCAAAAACCAATTGATTTTTATCGATCCGGCATTTAAAATTTGCACATTAGATGGCAAAAGGTTGTTGATAATGAAAGTGATTGCATCACTGATTAAAAATAATATCTTATTAACAATTTATTGAATTTAATATAAGGAAACATTATTTTCCAGTCGCCCTAATAGTAAGAGCAATGCCATCTATATTATGTTTACAACGAAAGATTTCGCAACGGGTTTCTCCATTTGAAATCTCGTTTCAGTGTCGTTTGTTTGCGAGGAAATCGTGTTATGCCTCGTAAATTAAGGAGAAGCAGAACGTGACAGTGGCATAGTCATGACTCATCGAGACAGCCGTTTATTGTTCCGCGATGCTGGCGCAAGGGTTTGTCGGGGTCTCGCAACAGTAATCTGTGTACTACGAATACTACATATACGTTTCGGCATCGCGCCACGATTGCAGGCCAATGGGGGGCCGTATTACGCAATGGGGGACATTCACCTGAACTTCAATGGCATGTACTTTGTCTGTAAAAAACTAAGTATTCGCAGTCGACCATTAGCTTATTATCTCTATATGCTCTCTTTACGACTCTTTATCAGCTGTATAATTCTGATGCTGCAGGTAAGTGCAAGTGGTCTTCTCTCTTTCGTGCCATCCCTTGTCCCAAACCCCACGTTTCAGTGATCTGCTGGTGCTGGCACAAATGTTGTAGCACAACGTACAGTAACACTGCTGGACACAGCTCCACAGCAGATGACCCCCTAAGTGCGCCCTTGTTGACCCAACGAGTTTGCAAATTAAAATTGCTCTGAGCAATGGATCATCGAGATATGACTGTGTATCAGTGGAATTGAGTAGCCTGGTGGAATGACTCACGTCACTTCTTACTCTACCTCATTAGTCGTGTCCGGGATCGAAGTCATCCAGGGGAACGGCTGCTCTAAACATGTATCGGGCCATGGACACAGGCCGGTGGGGTGAGTACTATGCTATGGGGGACATTAACCCGGGCTTTCATTGGACCCAGGCACCGTAACGGCTGTGGACTAAGTGAACATTATTGCTGATCAACAGTACACCGTGACGCTTCAGTCCGGATCCGCGCTGCTGCTACGGTCGCAGGTTCGAATCCTGCCTCGGGCGTGGATGTGTGTGATGTCCTTAGGTTAGTTAGGTTTAAGTAGTTCTAAGTTCTAGGGGGCTGATGACCTCAGAAGTTAAGTCCCATAGTGCTCAGAGCCATTTTTTGTGAACCGAAACACTGAGTATGTAAATTTATAAACTGCATAAAACCACCTGAAGACGATCGTAAGCCCGAAATAGGCCCTGTAAAAAAGTTTCAATTGTGACTGCTAATGTATTTTTGCGGTGAACTGATCGTTTGAGTGTCAACACTCGCTATCTCTAAAATTTTAATAGTTGTCATATCGCTTGACTTCTTCTTCTTCTTCTTCTTCTTCCTCCTGGCCTTATCTCGTATCTTCAAAGGGTCGGCATGTTAATCTGTATTTGGCAATATTGGTGATAGTGTAGCCAGATGTCCTAACTATTGCCACCCCTAACCCCCCACCCCCTCTCCACATGGAGTGGAATTGTGTGTAATCTCAATCTGCTGTGTCTAGTGTAATCTCTTGTGCAAGTGTGAGAATGTGTTCGAAATGTTTGCGAATCGTGTAACTGAGAGGGGACGTAGTCACCTAGTCGGATGTGGGAAACTGCATAAAAACTATATCCAGGCTGGCTGGCCCGCACATAGGTCCTTGTTATTAACTTGACAGGCGGTTTCTGTCCTGGGCCGGTGCACCTCTTCAGATCCCAGAAGCGGCGTGCTTGTAAGCGCAGCTACCCGAGCGGGAGTCATTTCGCTTGATATGATACGAAGAAAAATGTGTAGCTCAAGAAATTAAATATTGTGGTAACTGCAATGTGCTTTATTTACTTACCGCTTAGTAGACTACACGGAGATTTAATTAATTCCATTAGGTCGTGGCATTTATTACCTTTGTAAGAGAGTCCACACCGTATACTTTTTCATCTGTATAGAGTCGGAGAGTAGTTTGGGTACTAGTATTTTTTCCCTCCTTTCCAATTAGTTTCATGAATGTGTGTGGAACGTGAGTGGTTGTCGATAAAGCTTCGTATAAACTGGAAGTTCTCTGATTTCCTCGTCGTAACCATTTCGCGAGACATACATGGGAGGAAGTAATGTAAGTGCGTTGTCCGACTCTTCTTGGAACGCACGCTCTCAGAATTTCAACTGCAAACCTCTCCGAGATGCACAACGTGATGCAACACATTTTGACTGAAAAGACACACCAACGTGTCAGCAGCATAACGACGCCGTTCCACGCTAACCCTGACCACCATCTCCTGCTGGAAACGTTATGAAGTTCCCACTACACACAGATGATTACCGATTTGCGTTTCTTTTCCGGATTGCTTCTAGCTCTGAAGGGAATCATTATGGATCGGGTCCGCTCGCTTTTTTCTGTAGCCAGTACCGCGGTTCGCCTACAGCTCTGCCTCGCGCAACCTCATGATGGGGAAAAAAAAGGAAAACAGTTACACCAATAAAGCGAGACAACCAATCCGAGACTGCAACGCAACACCACTGCAAAGTTAATTTTATGCATAACGGACGTTGCTGAGCTGTGAGCCTTTAAAGAGCAGGGTTAAAGAAAATTAACTGTCAGTCATAACTGGACGCTGTATATTTAAATGAAAATCGGTTTTGGCTTTATATTCATCTTCAGGTGGTTAATTCAATATTGTCTTTAGAAGTTCAATGTCTGAGTTCACTCTTTGTTTAAGCACGTTGAACGCAGTGACTTCACGTTTTATCCACAGTTTATAGGATTTTACGAGGAATAATTAGTATTTACTATATGATAATTGTGTTACAGATGACTACTTCGCAGTCAAATATGCAATAAGCATTTCGATTGTCGATATAAATGTAAGTACATTAGTATACTGAACTCGCGTCACTTTGTCACTTTCAGTGCTTTAATGTAACGTCTCCTTATCCAACATGATATAATTTGCCTTTTATGTTAAACAATGAACTCCAACATTGAGTGTGTAAATTTATAAACTGCATGAAACCACCTGAAGATGATCATAAGCCCGAAATATGTCTTCTAAGAAAGCTTCAATTGCGATTGCTAATGTATTTTTAACGTCCTTAAGCAAAGCATTTATTTTGTGACTCGTAGTTCATGATCAGCTTATAATTACTGTCGGTGGTGTGATCACCACCTAAGAACAACTTATAATTGAAAGATACTAACCAAAAACTACTCAGTCACTTTCGACCCGTACAATAGATATCTATTGTCCAAGAACACAAGCCGACCTCGATGAAAATCATAATAAACGACAAAGGAAAAGAAAATACGTTAAACAGGCCCCGTACACAGAAACAACCACTGCCTAGAAACTGGTGATACTATCGTGGAAAACTTTGAGCTGTAAGAGGTGCAGTGTTGGATTCTTGACGAAAGTCACGACGCGCACAGTTGTAACTGAATTGCACCTGTTAAAACCGAGAAAGCGAGAAGCTTTTTGTTGCTTTTTTCATCGCCTTCTCGAATTGCCGCACAATGAGCAGGGAAACTACTGCCGATAACAACACGAACCGGCAACTTACAACTGGCATTTCGATGCATACGTTTACTTCTTTCACGTAGAAGAAATAGTCTTGTGAGATCTGATGAGTCGTTTAGAAACACCTTGTATTATGAGACAGCTCGGGGCATCTACAATCACGTTTGAGCGAGAGTTAGCCACTAAAGGTACATTCAATGGGCCATAAAAATTGTATATTGCCGACAATGAAGCCCAACAATGTTGTCCGGCAACATGAATTGCAGCCACATTTGCTACAACATTATTGACCATTATAGCGGACAATGTTTGAGGTAATATATTTTCGAGCTAGAAGTGTTTACAAAGTGCTACACTACTGCCACAAATTGGACGAACGCGAACTAATGGAAGTGAGTGCGGCTACTGCTTTCACAACACGTAAGGAATCGAGTTAGAAAGAACAAGAGCACTCGGGCTTTGTGGCAGCGTTCTTTTTTAAGTAAGCGGAATGTTTCAGAAGACTTAATTAGTGGAGTGATGCTGGATACATATCTTTTATACAATATTACCAGAATGTCGAAACACGATTTCCAATATCTCCTACAGGCAATTAATTGGTCTGAAAATTGGTAAAATCTGTACAACCCACAACACAATTGGCGATCACCCTGCGATTTTTAACTACTGGTGATTCGCACAGACGTTTAATGTTCAAATACCTATTTAAATTTCACTATTAATCAATAAGCCTCATAGCACCAATGCTTTTGCAGAAGGACTAAAAGATTCCACTAAGGGAGGGTTTGAAATAAAAATACAATTTTTATTTTATTTTTGTTCACCAGCATACACCTCTGTTTACACCATCACTTACTGCTTCAGGTACAGCTCATGATAATGTGAAGCTCATAGCATCAAATACAATCACGTTGATGGAGAGCCACTTGCGCTACCACTCTCCGTATGCAATTTTTTTTTTTGTCTCGTATCCACATAGGTTCGAAGACTTCGGAATTCTTTGTATGCTTTATCAAACGTCATTCCGAGCTCATCGGCAACACCTCACCTGCTGTTTGTTTGTTTGTTTTTCTTCTTCAGATTCCGATCTTCCTTTCGACAACCCGTAGCACTGGTCGAACGTGAATTGCATTTATAGAACTCATACAGTTGTTGTCTCGTTTGTCCACTTTTCCATTGTTGTACACAACAAAAAACTACAAAACATGTGGCTATAAGTATGCGCGCAAATTTTCGACGAAAGCGAAACAGTATTGTATTAGCTCAGGCACTTGACTGCAGCGCTGTCGCTGAGAGAAGCAGGAAACAAAGGTCAGAGCGAGAGAGATGCATTTAAAGCCAAGTGCAGAAATACGTAGTGCCTCGCAATACGAAATGTTCCCCAGCCATTGTGAACAAATGGTTCAAATGGCTCTGAGCACTATGGGACTCAACTGCTGAGGTCATTAGTCCCCTAGAACTTACAACTAGTTAAACGTAACTAACCTAAGGACATCACAAACATCCATGCCCGAGGCAGGATTCGAACCTGCGACCGTAGCGGTCTTGCGGTTCCAGACTGCAGCGCCTTTAACCGCACGGCCACTTCGGCCGGCCATTGTGAACAACACCGGTGATACGTCAGCAACTACCTGAAACAGCGATACCGTCCAGCCATACTTCAAATTTGCCGTCTGTTGCGCCCACAGTGCAGCACTGACGGCGACGCTATAGCATCCAAATATTGCCGTAAAATATGGCCTATTTAAGTGCATCTTAAGTAATGTTAGCATCAGCCCGATGGTTGGTTTGAACACCACAGTGTTTTAGCAGACGTGCTCCTAAAGCAGGCAGAATGCCGTTTTCTTCCTCCGACCTGAGAACCAAGCAGGTAGCTACTTACAAAAGGATATACAGTTTAAAGTGAAATCAGAACTACAGCGCAACTTTTTTTTCCACATGCGTAAACCACTGGCCTATGTGGATGCCACAGTCAGTGCCAGGAAAATCTTGGGAAACTTGGATTTTTTTGTATACAATGATCTACAAAACCCCTGAGGGAGGGAGGAATGGATCAAGTTGACGAGCAGGGTTCCATGGGAGACAGAGTGCATCATCATACTGGAGTTCGGCCAAGCGTGAAATTAGCCTTTTTTTTAAAAAAAAAAGGCTAAAGGAAAAAGACAATGCGACACTTGCTTGTAGCGGTTTAAGGTCAGCATGAAAAACCTAAATGTGGATGGCTGTACGGAGATTTCGTCCCTTTCCTCCCGAAACGATTCCAGTGTGGCTATCTCACTCGGCATTTCCATCAAGATATGAGGTCTGCTAGACTGGTGGATATTGGGCCTGTAAGCGATTTCAAGGAGGTTAGCCACACCCTTTTTCCTGAAACTGGGCCAGATGTCCAGTTTTCACAAACTCACTAATTTTATTTTTTTTTTTTTTATTCTGGGATGACGAACAACATCGACCTAGAAATAAAAACAGTTCCATTACCCCAATTCACGAAGAGATTTTTGGGTAGTTTCTCTTGGTTCCAAGGAAAACGCCGAAACAGCTAATTCCCTACCATTTTTTCCCAATTGGGAACCTCTGCCCAACAAAAAGCTTCCGCAGTAGCTGGTTGAAAAGAACTGCCACTGTGTTTTAAATGGAGCTCTATCATCCCGCTCTACTCCTTGGAGTAGAGAATGAAAAGTAGAAAAATAAACACAGAATTTATTTATTTATTGTTCCGTGGGACCAAATTAAGGAGAAGTCTCCATGGTCATGGAACGAGTCAATACATGAAATTATAACACGATATTAAAAACAGATAAAATGAAATATAAAAAAAACATATTCAGGTGACAAGTCGTAAGTTTAAATTAAGAAAATCAACAATGTAACACTGGAATTTGCTTAATTTTTTAGCTCTTCCAGGAGCTCCTCGACAGAATAGAAGGAGTGAGCCATGAGGAAACTCTTCAGTTTAGACTTAAAAGAGTTTGGGCTACTGCTAAGATTTTTGAGTTCTTGTGGTAGCTTATTGAAAATGGATGCAGCAGAATACTGCACTCCTTTCTGCACAAGAGTCAAGGAAGTGCATTCTACATGCAGATTTGATTTCTGCCTAGTATTAACTGAGTGAAAGTTGCTAACTCTTGGGAATAGGCTAATATTGCTAACAACAAACGACATTAAAAAAAATATATACTGTGAGGGCAATGTCAGAATTCCCAGGTTTTTGAATAGGGGTCGACAAGACGTTCTCGAACTTAACACCACATATAGCTCGAACAGCCCGTTTTTGAGCCAAAAATACCCTTTTTGAATCAGAAGAATTACCCCAAAAAATAATACCATACGACATAAGCGTATGAAAATATGCGAAGTAGACTACTTTTCGTGTTGAAGTATCACTTATTTCAGATACTGTTCTAATGGTAAATAAAGCAGCATTTAGCTTCTGAACAAGATCCTGGACATGGGCTTTCCACAACAGCTTACTATCTATCCGAACGCCTAGGAACTTGAACTGTTCCGTCTCGCTTACAATATGCCTATTCTGTCTGATCAAAATATCGGTTCTTGTTGAATTGTGAGTTAGAAACTGTAAAAACTGAGTCTTACTGTGATTTAGCATCAAATTATTTTCCACAAGCCACAAACTTATTTCATGAACTACATTATTTGTTACTGTTTCAATATTACACACAAGATCCTTCACTATCAAGCTGGTGTCATCAGCAAACAGAAATATTTTTGAATCACCTGTAATACTAGAAGGCATATCATTTATATAAATAAGAAACAGCAGTGGCCCCAGCACCGACCCTTGGGGAACGCCCCAATTAACAGTGCCCCATTGGGACTGAACATCACCACCACTCTCAATATTGCGGAGAATTACCTTCTGCTTTCTGTTCTTAAAGTAAGAGGCGAGCCAATTGTAAGCTACTCCCCTTACTCCATAATGGTCCAACTTCTGCAGTAATATTTTGTGGTCAACACAGTCAAAAGCCTTCGTTAAATCAAAGAAAACACCTAGCGTTCGCAACCTTTTATTTAATCCGTCCAAAACCTCACAGAGAAAAGAGAATATAGCATTTTCAGTTGTTAAACCGTTTCTAAAACCAAACTGAACATTTGACAGCAAATTATGTGAATTTAATTGCTCCAGTAACCTTGTATATACAACCTTCTCGATAACTTTAGCAAACACCGATGGCATACAAATAGGTCTAAAATTGTCAACATTATCAATGTCTCCCTTTTTATAAAGTGGCTTCACTACCGAGTACTTTAATCGGTCAGGAAACCGACCACTCCTAAAGGAAAAGTTACAGATATGGCTAAGTACTGGGCTAACATACATAGAACAATACTTCAGTATTCTGCTAGATACCCCGTCATATCCGTGAGAGTTCTTGGTCTTTAGTGATTTAATTATTAACTCAATCTCCCTCTTGTCAGTATAATGGATGAGCATTTCAGGTAAAAGTCTCGGAACACTTTTTTCTAAGAGCGCTACATGATTCCCTGTTGGGACTAGGTTTCTATTTAGTTCACCTGCTATATTCAGAAAGTGATTATTAAATACTGTACATATATGCGACTTATCAGTAACACGGACATTCCTACTACGCACTGATTCTATATCCTCGACCTGTCTCTGCAGACCAGCAACTTCCTTTACGACTGACCATAAGGTTTTAATTTTATCCTGAGACTTAGCTATTCTATCTGCATACCACATACTTTTTGCCTTCCTAATAACATTTTTAAGCACCTTACAATACTGTTTGTAATGGGCTGCTGCATTTAGATTTTGACTGTTTCTAACGTTTTCATATAATTGCCACTTTGTTCTACAAGATATTCTTATCCCTCTAGTCAGCCACCCAGGCTGAATATTCGGTCGTCTACAAGGAAAGGTTGTCAGTATATATGAAGGGCTTATTTCAATAGTGGTACAAGTCCATGTTTGTTCATTGTGAGATACAGAGTCCGAAAGTTAAATGAGCGCTGAAAAATCTGCAGTTGAGATACCAGAAATATCCAAGCCTATGGTTTCTTGCTAGAGATGAACCTTTCTTTCTGTTTGTTTGGATAATTAATTACAGAGGCATTATAGGCAGAAAAGTGGAGGTAATGGACTTGTGCCACTATTGAAATAAGCCCTTCATATGATGAACACACTGGCCACGTATGAACAACGTTACATGACCAAAGAACATAGATAAATTAGACGATAAAAATATTATACATAAGGAGTGATTTTTCAGGAGAGGCAGTTTCATACATTAATATACCGGGCGTTTCAAAAACAATTACCTGATTTCGAAACTCCATGTTTACTAATAAAAACATACTACACACCTGAGGTGACTTGCAATATACTGACGAAATCTTACAGTTTTAGCTATGCTACTAGAAGTATTCTGTGTTTCCATCAGCAGTAGCACGAATATCATCTAGACGACAGCTAAATTCACCATAAACTTTACACAGCCTATCTGCTTTTACAGAAGTTATGGCGGTTGTTATTCTGGTCTTCACTTCTATGTCACGAGGTAAAGCGGAGATGTTTACACTTTCCTTCACGTATCCCTACAAGAAAAAATCTCATGGGGTCACTTGTGGCGATCCTGGAGGCCAAAAATGCAGGGCGTTGTTTCTCGGGTTCCCGTGTGCCTTATCAAGCGTTGAGGCAGAATGTCATTCAGAAACTAGTGTGCGTTGTTGCGATAGTGTGGTGGAGCTCCATCCTGTTGGAAAATGAAATCGTCAGGGTCCTCCTGAAGGTGAGGAAAAAGTCAATTTTTTAGCGTTTGAAGACAGCTAAGTCTAGCCACTGTTTTCCTCAAAAAAGAAGAAACCGTACACTTCTTCAGGAGTAATCTTACAAATGGGTCACTTTAGGTGAGTCATCCACGATCAACAATGTCATGATGATCCTGGAGTACCCATACGCGCATTTTTTGACGGTTTACTTTACGGCTAATATGAGATGTTGCTTCACCACTGAAAATTAGCTGTGGTAAAAATGTATCGCCTTCCACTTCCTGCAACAGAGCATTGCTGAAGCCACCAACCAGAAGAGCTTACACTAACTCTATCTGTATGGTTTATAACTCAAACGACGCCTTAACACACGCCAGACAGCCGTATGAGGCACAATCAGTGCTCTGCTTGCACGGCGAAGAGACCTTCGTGGACTCCGCTCAAACGTTTGCCGAATTTTTGTCACCATGTCATCAGAAGCGCGAGTTCGATCTGCACTATTCACTTTGCACAAGTATCCTGTCTGTTCAAATTGTCGGTACCAACGACGAATGTTTTTGGATGCAGGAGGATCAATGCCAAAACGCCGACGAAAAGCACGGCGAATTAAAATCATTGACTCACTCTTTGCATTTTAGTACCTTAGTCAACAAACAAACCAACCGACCAACCAAACAACCTCACTCTGCAAACGGCAGCACACAGAACGCATTCCGTTGAGCGGACGCCATCTTACTTCTGACTGGCTGCAAACTGAGAAGACGTAATAACTGACCTGTAACGGCGATTTTCTGAAACATTGTGAACTGTTGTGCTTTATCACAGAGACGTTATTTTTAGTCACTAGTATGTAAGCTGTTTGCTGTAAATAACTCGTCTGTTGTGGTGCAGAGTTATTGAGTTTGTTGCAAACTTTAGCTTAGTGAAATTCATGAAGTTGGAGTTTTCCAGTACATCAGTGTCATTTAAATGTTGTTAAGAGTTCTTTATCCACAGTTATAATCACAAGCCTTAAATCTTACTTGAAGCTTAATGTTCTTTGTTTTAAAGATTTTTTATTATCTAGAGCTAAACTTAAAGGTTTCATTATTTAAGGTCTTGTTGAAAGGAATCCTTAGAATTTCGCTATCTGGGTTATTTGTGGTCGATTCTGGCTGGCCTTAAGAATTTATGTTCTGCATCTTTTACAATGTACCCTACCTCTGTTTTACTTGTGTCTTACCTGTCCAAGAGGCCAAGCTGAGAATACCCGGAGGGTTGGAACCGCATCATTGGAAAATTAAATTAAAAGTGTTATTCCTGTTACGGAACGCTAAATTTGATAATGAGATGTTGCTCTCTTCGTTCACTGATTCATTTGTGCTGGGAGTATTAAATATTCTCAAGGATCAAAAAGAGATTGTTGAGTTTTGTTAAATATTTTCGTGGACTATACGCTTACCGCTCAACCCAAACCCTCACTTCACACCACAGTATAAATAAAGAATTTTTTTAAAAAAGGGCGAACGACCAGTATTTATGCGCCTTAGTAGCCAGCGAGCAGACGCCCGTTTTAAATACATGAACTTCATGCAAGCTACGGTATATTGATAATTTTCACTTATGGACCGTCTGACTGCAACTGAATAAAACACAATTTTAGTGCCATACGCGTTTCGCCTTTATTTTCTGCAAGGCATCATCAGTGGCAGGTTGCGTAGACAGTTTCTTGCATATTACGCTCCTGTTGCATTTTTGGTGTTGTTCTTCTTCCTATGAGCGTCAATTTGCTGTTTTTTCCGCATTCCACAGCACTATGCACTGAACACTTGTTTTAATGCCAATCACTTTGCACAAGTATCAAGGCATTAAAACAAGCGTTCAGTGCATAGTGCTGTGGAATGCGGAAAAAACAGCAAATTGGCGCTCATAGGAAGAAGAACAACACCAAAAATGCAACAGGAGCGTAATATGTAAGAAACTGTCTACGCAACCTGCCACTGATGATGCCTTGCAAAATAAAGGCGAAACGCGTATGGCACTAAAATTGTGTTTTATTCAGTTGCTGTCAGACGGTCCGTAAGTGAAAATTATCAATATACCGTAGTATTACGCGCAACTGAAGAGGACAGGACCACAAAAGTTGAAGATGTTCATGCAAGTTATTTAACATGCGGTCTCGTACGGAGCATGGTGGTGCCTATGCTCATTTTGGGGCCCCTCTTGATTGTGCGCTTCAGCAGAGTAAACAATGTTCCATTATGGTTTCTCCTGTTTACGTTATCCCCCTATTCAATTACCAAGCGCCATCACTGGAGATTACCGCGGAGAATGTAAGCCTGTTTCCAAGTAAACTGCAGAGCTATCCTACGCCCTGGCTACGCCTATTACTCAGAATTCACAACTCAATATATTGATGAAACCTCAGTCATTCAGTTTAAAGAAATTTACACACTTTTTGACCCACGGATGTTAGCTTCCTTACCTCTATATAAACAATTGGTTCTCATCCCATAACGAATTTTCATTTGTTAGAGGTGTCTGAGCCATTCACACATGTAGTCTTGGCATGAATTTCACTAATATGTCTGTTGAAGAAATTATTTCATCGATACACTTCATTTATCGCCTACTTCGATATTGGTCTTTCGATACACCAAGATCTTTCGCGTATATTAGAATTGTCACCCACATTCATCTGCAAAACATTTGGCTCTTCTCGTTTATTTTATTGAGGCTTTTGAAGGGGCGCTTTACACTAGTTTTTAAGTGGCTTCTACACTTTGGCAGAGACAGAAAATACTAATGTATACGCCTATCATCAAAATGTACCTATTGACAAAGCCCTCTGACCTATCAGGGTCAAGTACATGAATGTGATTCTTATGCTCCTACCACAGATGCCTAAACCTTTCGGACAGACAAACTGTGCACACAGAGGAGAAAAAACGGAGTCTGCGAAAAATAGCAGACAGGAAGGAAGGAAGATTAGAGATTAACGTTCAACATCGACTTTACCGACAGAGCTATCCAAGCTCGACTCGCAACCCACGGCTCGCCGTTACAGCTTCACTTCTGTCAGTGCCTCATCTCCCAGCTTCAGAACTTCACACAATATCTGCCGCATACCTTGCGCGACTAAAATTCCTGGATGGAAGGATGTAAGCTTGGAAGGTAGGAAATTAAGTACGGGCGAAGGCAAAGGTCCCCGATTCGAGTCCCGGTTTAGCACACGGTTTTAATCTGCCAGAAAGTTCCAAATCAGCGCAGACATCGGTCCAGACTGAAAATTCATTCCAGAATTCTAATTTAATTGTTGAAAAAGGGACCCAAAAACAAGAGATCTTTGTACGTACATTAAGATACAGCAATCCTCACTGCCGGGACTGTACAGATCATTTGACACATACTGGCTGACTATCTTTCAGTGTGCTTTTACAGATTTCTGCAAAAAGAAAAATCGCCACAACACAAATGTAAAATACGACACGCTCCGAGAATTGTATCAGAAGTTATGAATTCCGTAAAATGTTCTTACACCCTGTTTCGTCATTAATGCTAAATCAACAGCATTCACAAGTTAGGTTGCTACATCGGCGTGAAATACAGATCAAAGAGCAGAAGTAGCTGATACGAAGGAAGAAATGTTAGAATTTAACGCAGTATCGGCGCTAACTTCACTGTGGGCGATTCTCTGATCAGGTCTGATTTATTTCGCTTCTTATCCGTCACAATACTCCTCGTCTTTTATCGCGCCGCGGAACAGCTATTTCACGTAAACCGACCTTCAATATACTTCTACCACTGAAGCCTTTTTTTCCGCGATTAACAGAAGCTTCCTGTCTTACACTTTGTTGCCTGGCATATTTCCTTTTTACATCCTCGAAAAGACAATTGAAATTATGTTCGCTTTGGGTGAAGTATTTCTAAGACCATCTATTTTTCAGTTGCTTTGCAGGCACCTCTCCCTCACTACCATGTTTACGCCATTTCATTTCCTGTTGATTTAATTTTTACGTGGCGTGCTTTGATTGATTTGCTTTCTGTTCCTCCCCTTGCAGTCCCATATTTTCTTGTTTCACTAATAAGCTGGAGTATTCCTCGCGTTATTCACGACTCTTAAGTCTCTGATCCGTGGTGTACTTATAATGGCCACCCTTGCTTTACTAAATGGATATACGCATGGCAATACCCTTCACAAAGAGGAAGAACCTGGTAATACGGGTGCCTGGAGCACTAGCAGTCTCTGATTTATACAATGTAATTTAGTTCAATTTCTGTTTTGACGTTTTTCTGTAAAGAAGTGAATCATAAAATAAAATAATGTTTACCAACTTCTCCAGAGTTCATGTAAACCTCAGTGCATTACCTGTGTGTGAGAGCTAACTTTCTGGTGTAGTATAAACTAGAATAACGTAGCAGCAGAACTTAGATTCCACCCTGCGACTTCTTGGGTTACAGCTAAGTACTCGTAATTGTGATGTAGAAAAAAAAAGATTACAAATGGATAGGGACTGTGCCTGTTGTGTGTCGATGCAGGGGAAATTGGCCAACGCCCGTAAACAGCTGGAATCTGTGTTGGTAGCGGTCGACAGGCTTCAAAGCTGCTGCCCTGGGTATGTGGTGTTGGGGCACCTGAGTCAAATGCTTTGGCACCTCTGGAGACTACAGCGTTGTCAGGGATCCCCGATTCCGCTATGCCTTTAGA
Organism: Schistocerca piceifrons; assembly: GCF_021461385.2. Taxonomy (NCBI): domain Eukaryota; kingdom Metazoa; phylum Arthropoda; class Insecta; order Orthoptera; family Acrididae; genus Schistocerca; species Schistocerca piceifrons. The sequence continues at coordinate 1,017,497,580 of NC_060138.1, read as the reverse complement.
TTCACACGTTCCGGCCGACTAAAGCTCAGATGACGGTGATTGAGGAACAGTGGCGACGGTGCGAATTACAGGGCGGAAGGTGAAAGTGGGTGCCTGCCACACAGCTGTCCCCTCACGGCTCAAAATGATGCCTGAGGTATTGCTCACTGATAGAAATAGAAATGCCGTGTGGCTAGGGCCTCCTGTCGAGTAGACCGGTCGCCTGGTGCAAGTCTTTCAAGTTGGCGCCACTTCGGCGCCTTGTGTGTCGATGGGGATGAAATGATGATGATTAGGACAACACAACACCCAGTCCCTGAGCGGAGAAAATCTCCGACCCAGCCGGAAATCAAACACGGGCCGTTAGCTATGACATTCCGTCGCGCTGACCAATCAGCTACCAGGGGCGGACGCCCACTGATGAAAGTACATCTGAGCCAGTACAGGCTGCCTCGCCTGTTGGGATTGTGTCCGATCTTCCTGTGTCGTCCGGGCAAGTGCAGACGTGAGACTGCTTGTCATTGGGAATTCCAACGTTAGGCAGGAGATGGAGACCCTCGGGGAAATATCGGCCAGATCAGGAAAGATGTCCAGTGACTACTCTGCCTGCTTGCTGGGCGGAGGGATCTCGTTCGAAACGTGGAGAAGGCACCGCGGACAGCGATCGAGCACGCTGCGTTCACCCGGCTGCAAATCGTGGCTCATGTCAGCACGAATGACGCCTCTCGCCTGGGTTCAGAGGCCGTCATCGGTTCCTGCAGGCTGTTGGCTGGCTTACAGGGTAGAGGCAGAACTATCGTTTTGTAGCATCGTTCTCAGAAGCGGTAGCGGTGTTCTGGTTTCCGGTTTGTAGTCGAGTGGAAGGCTTATACCAGAGGTTTTTGATGCGGATTTCTCGATCTCCGCTATCGGGTGGAAAAGTTTAGGACCCTTTTAATAGGTCAGGCGTTCACTACACCTCGGCAGCTACTAGGGTAGTGGAGTACGTGAGGCGTGTACATGTGAGCTTTTTGCGAGAGAGAAATCCCTCCATAGACCCGATAAGACGTCCTGAGTCCATACACGATAGAATTTCTCATAGCAGATCGGAGAAAGAAAATATTAATACAGAATTAATTAACTGCAGGAGCATCTATGGAAAGGTCCTGAAACTAATCTTGTTTATAAACGGTAGCAATGCTAATACAGTACTAGGGACAGAAAGTTGGCTGAAACCAAATGTCAATAGCACCCAAGTTCTAAACTCTGACTGGAACGTATATTCTAAAGATAGGTTGAACGCTGGTAGTGGAGGCGTGTTTATAGCAACAGAAGTGACGATAATATCTAGTGATATTAGTACAGATTCAGAATGTGAAATAATTTGGTTGAAAAGTGTTAAATGTGGATCAAACATGGTCGTCGGATGGTTTTATGGTTGCCCTTTCTCAGCAACCGTACTGGCGAAGTATCTGGGGGGAGGGGGGGGGGGGGAATTGGGGAATATTTCGCGTAAATTTCTTGGTCATGTTATAACTTAGGTGGAGATTTCAACTTACCAGCTACAGATTACAATACTCAAGTGATTAGGACATGTCATAGAGACAGGAAATCATGTGAAATTGTTCTGAATGGTTTATCTGAAAATCACCTTGAGCAGTTAATGAAAGAACCGACCCGTGAAGGTAATATTATGAACCTGCTGGTGATAAACGGGCCCAAACTTTTCTACTCAGCAGAGAACAAGGAATCGGTGATCATAATGCCGTCTTTGTTTAGCTAGAGCGATAAGCAATAGGTTTCAGATTACCTGACAGGTCAACATGAAAACTTCACCTTCAGCACTGACATTGTTAATTATCAATGGATGAAGTTTAACAGAATTGCACAATACGTTTTACACTGGTACGGGTCGAGGAGAGTTGTGGGAAATGGAAAGAACCACAATGGTTCGACAACCCTGCTTGAAAGCTGCTACAAAGGCAAAGAGAGCTTCAGTGTAAATTTAAACGTAGCCAAACCCTCACAGACAAATAATAACTAAGCCAATATTACCGTAGTGACCGATATACATGAAGCATTCAATGAATTCGAAAGTAAAATCCTATCCACCGACTTGACAGAAAATCCTAAGAAGTTTTGCTCTCATCGTAGGCATCTGGACGGAAGAAGCGTTCCTAATAACCGAAAAAACAATGAAAAGCACAAGTCTTTCCCGTTTTCAAGAAGGGCTGTCGACCAGACGCACGAAACTATAGGCCTATATTTCTGACGTCCGTCTGTTGTAGAATTTTGGAATACGTTTTATGCTCGCAAATTACGACATTTCTGGAGACCGAAAATCTCCCCAGTAGGAATCAATATGGGTTCCGAAAACAATGACCGAGTGAAACCCACCTCGCTCTGTTCGTTCACGAGACCGTGGAAGCAGTAGATACAGTCGCCCAGGTAGATGGTGTGTTCCTCGACTTCCGGAAGGCATTTATACAGTTCCACACTGCCCCACAACGAACAAAATAAGAGCTTTTGGAGTATCAGACCAATTGTGTAATTGAAGATATTCTAGTAAACAGAACGTAACATGTCTTTCTCAACGTAGAGGAGTCTTTAGATGTGAAAAGTAATTTCAGACGAGGCCCAACGAAGTATTACAGGACCACTACTTTACACAGTATACATAAATGACGTAGTAGATGACGTGGGAAGTTCCACGAGGTTTTCCACGGATGATGCTTTTATACGCAGAGAAGTCGCAATGCTAGGAAAGTGAAGCAAAATACGAGATGATCTGCGGAGGATCGACACTTGGGGCATGGAGAGTCAATTGACCTTCAACATAAACAAATGTAAAGTGTTGCTAATATTTGCAGAGAAAGTCTTTAACTGTATGTTTTTTTTAAAATTCTTTATTCAACCAAGATATTCATACATAATAACCCATCACCTTATACATTAGTGGGTCTTAATTACTACAGTACAGTTATTTACATTGCAGCATTATTACAATTACAAGTTTTCTACCTTGCAACAGGATGTGAAAATGTTTGTTTGCCATGGGTAAGTCTACTTTATCTACTCTACTGTCCTAACAAGCTACTCCAGCAGCGTTACAGATGTGTCAGATGATCTACAAACCTACAACTTTTGGCCCTGCCCACCGACCTAACCCCAGTGGGCTGGCCTTAACCTTTAAATCGCTGCAGGTACTGTTAATGGGTGTCCGAAATCTACAGTCTACTTAAATAACTACCTACCTACTAGGAGTCATTATCGGTGTGCATAAGTCAAATCCGGGATTTTTCGCATCTTCCCCCTACTCCAAGACGTTGGAGAGTTCCGACCGTCACGGCGACGGGCTAGTCCACGCCCCGGTGGAATGGGATAGGTGCAAGTATGTCATACGAGTATTTTGATCACGATGTATAGATTGTCTCGACGGTATTCTTGCAGGACCTTTGCCGATACCTCGCTGGCAAGACTATCGATGATCTTCAATGTGGTTAGGTCTGTAATCAGATGATATGTGTCTTTATTGGGTAACTGGCGTCTTACATCGGTGGCTACGGCATCGAAAATGGGAAACTAGTACATCACGTGGTCCGGAGTGCCAATTTCAGCACCACAGTCACACGAGGGGTAGCCGTCTTTCCGAACCGGCAAAGATATGCAGGGTACGGCCCATGACATGTAAGGAAGTGCAGCAATCCCTTGCTCGGTTTTAAGTGCCAGAGTTGAAGTCATTCCTCAATATTTGGCAGCAGCTGGTATGTCCTCCTTCCTGCGTCTTCTCTTTCCAAGAATTCCTGCCACAGTTCTTCCCCTCTCCTTCTAATTGCAGGTTTGTCTCCCACAAAATGTGTTCGGTCTTTTCAAGTTCCCCTCTTTTAACCCAATACCAGGCTGCTTCTTCCCTGATTTGAATGTCCAAGGGGCATAATAATAATTACTAGTGCCTGCCTGCGCCCCCCCCCCCCCCCCCCCAGGAGATGGTCTGTAAGCACCGATCGAGCGTAAAAGCATATTGCGCTGACCCTCCTCACAGCCATGGCATGGCAGGCACGACCTTAAGTGTGTGATTACACGGTTGCAGAACACTCACTCGAAGCAGTTACTCCCATAAAATGTCTAGAAGTATGCGTACTAAGCGATGTGAAAAATTAATCGCGAGTAAGGCAGAAGCCAGACAGATTCAGAGGAAGAAGCCTCAGGAAATGCAGTCCATTTACAAAGGAAGTAGCTTACGAAATATTCGCTCGAGCGGTAATTGAATATTGCCCGTCAGTACGAGATCCGCAGCAGATGGGATTGCTAGATGCAACAGAGAAGTTCCACAAAAAAGCAAAACTTTTCGTTACGGGTTCGTTTAGAAAGGGCTAAAGAGTTACAACACCAGCGTCAGACGGTGCAAGAGAGGTGTTCTGCATCACGATGTAGTTTACTGTTAATATTCCGAGAGCGCACGTACTTAGAACAGTCATCCAATATACTACTCCCCCCTACGTGTATCTCCCATAAAATGGCTTGCGGAATGTACATGTAGAAGGTCAGTAGTAAATTTCAAGAGCGTGACACGTAACTTAAAATATCAACGAATATGAAATTTTGAATAATAATCACTTGACTGCTTTTGTACATAATTTATTGGTCTTTGTGAAGCTGTGGGACGTGTCACGGAACTTGATGACAATCGTCACAGAGTTAAACACACTGTCATTGATGATGACAAGAAACGTGTTACGAAAGTAAATGTACTATAAGACTGTGTTGTCCACGGTACCAACTGTATTACAAAGCTGTCTAAAAGAGTTTCTAGAATGGGCATTACATATTATCTTTAACACATACTCTTGGATAATAAACACTTCCTTTTTATGTATACAGGGTGTTACAAAAAGGTATGGCCAAACTTTCAGGAAACATTCTTCACACACAAATAAAGAAAAGATGTTATGTGGACATGTGTCCTGAAACGCTTAATTTCCATGTTAGGGCTCATTTTAGTTTCGTCAGTATGTACTGTACTTCCTCGATTCACCGCCAGTTGGCCCAATTGAAGGAAGGTAATGTTGAATCCGCACGCAATTGTGCAATCACGTCATCAACAAAGATTTTCTGTGAACGTTTGGGCAGGCATTGTTGGTGATGTCTTGATTGGGCCCCATGTTCTTCCACCTACGCTAAATGGAGCACGTTATCATGATTTCATACGGGATACTCTACTGTGCAGCTAGAACATGTGCCTTTACAAGTACGACACAACATGTGGTTCATGCACGATGGAGCTCCTGCACATTTCGGTCGAAGTGTTCGTACGCTTCTCAACAACAGCTCGGTGACCGATGGATTGGTAGAGGCGGACCAATTCCATGGCCTCCACGCTCTCCTGACCTCAACCCTCCTGACTTTCATTTAAGGGGGCATTTGAAAGCTCTTGTCTACGCAACCCCGGTACCAAATGTAGAGACTCTTCGTGCTCGTATTGTGGACGGCTGTGATACAATAAGCCATTCCCCAGGGCTGCATCAGCGCATCAGGGATTCCATGCAACGGAGGGTGGATGCATGTATCCTCGCTAACGGAGGACATTTTGAACATTTCCTGTGACAAAGTGTTTGAAGTCACGCTGGTACGTTCTGTTGCAGTGTGTTTCCATTCCATGATTAATGTGATTTGAAGAGAAGTAATAAAATGAGCTCCAACATGGAAAGTAAGCGTTTCTGGACACATGTCCACATAACATATTTTCTTTCTTTGTGTGTGAGGAATGTTTCCTGAAAGTTTGGCCGTACCTTTTTGTAACACCCTGTATAGACTGAAGCGGCGAGTGAATCTGTAGCGAAGCCAGGAATTGAACCTGGGTCTCCTGATTACTAGACAAGTGGGTTAACCACTAAGCCAGCTTAGCACAGCAGTTCACACAACTGCATGAATTACCCTAGCAAGCCTTCCTCCTCGATCCAGATTCTCACTGCCGCCCCAGTCTACTTTAAATTCCCCATTACACACGAATAGAACTGCAGAGGCTCTCCATGTTCTGGAAGAGCACATAAGCATCGAACGTAAATGGAGGATCCAACCTGAAACCCATGTTCAGGTACTTACACACTTGAAATGACACAATTTCAAATACTTTACTGATCTCATACAGACATGATTTTATTTGTATAGACTGAAGCAACGAGTGAAAATTTGTACCACTGCCGGGAGTAGAACTGTGGTCTTCTGCTTACTGAATTTGGATCAAGTAGGGGAGCGTGCCAGGGTAATTCATGCCGTTGCGTGAACCGCTTGCCAAGGTGGCTTAGTGACTAACGCACCTTCCAAGCAAGCAGGAGACCCGTCTTCGATTCGAGGCCTTGATACAAGTTTTCACTCGCCGCTTCAGTCTATATACGTAAAATCATATCTGTACGAGACCAGCAAAGTCTCTGAAATCTTGTCATTTAGTTTGTAAACACTTCCTTCCTTAATGAACTGAGTGACAACAGGAGAAGTATACTATTTAACCCGATTATGTGGCTTCTAGGCTACGAAACCGATCGTTAAATAAATTATTTACAAGATCAACCCAAGTGGTTACTATTCAAGACGTCTATTTATGGCTGCGATTGTCCCTCATACAAGATAGTGCGAAACATGAAAATGGAAGAACGCACGAAATTAGTACGAAGAAAAGCAAATGGAAGACATTAATTTCTTGGGAGCGGTGTTTATTTGAACTGATCCTCTTAGAACAGGTTACTTGAGATCATCAATACATACACGCCGCGTTTTTCTGTCTGTATGTGAAGGCTAGTTCAAGAAAAACTGTAAGGGTTTTGGTTTGGTTGCCACTAATAGATATACTGATTCACGAGGAAGCTTTGCGTACATAATTTGCACTTCCTGACAAAGAATATGAAGCACCCAGGAGACATGATAGGATGTCAATGTAACTTCCTACACGTACACAACATCGACGAATATGCAGATGATTAGAGTTGCATCTCGTCGTGACACGTAGAACGGCGACCAGATTGCAATAGTGTTGTTCGTGTTTAGTGTTTTTACCAGGGCTGGTGAGCAGATAAGGCGTGAGAACAGTTTTAGATATTGAGTGATCTCTGTAAGAACGCGGAAACGTCACGTACTCGTGAGAGAGAGGGTTATCAGCACCTGTCAGAGTTTGAAAATGGTCTCATTGTGGATTTCCATTTGGCCGGCTGGTCGAATCGTGCAATATCCAGATTTGTCGGACATTAGGAAGTGACAATAAACCGACGTTGGACTGCATGGCAACGCGAGGGCTGCCAGACTCGCCGTCGAGATTCCGGCCTACCACGTCTGATCATCACAAGGGAGGATCACGGTAACGTGCCCCCAAGCACATGGTAAGCCCTTCACATCTGCTCCTGTGATCCGAGGACAAGTAATGGACTCCATGTAAGATTCTTTGTCATCCTGCACCACTGATCGGGGACCAACCGCAGCTAGCCTCGGAGATTACCGTCCCATGCGTAGGCTGCCATTAACAAAACAACGCAAACAATTGTGTGCCGTAACCAGGAAGCATGGTCTGCTGATGAATGGCGTCGCAATGTGTTCAGCGATGAATCGCGGTTCTGCACTATCCAGGATAACCATCGTCAGAGAGTAAGGTGGCGACTTGAGGAGAAGTCCCATTCTTGCAGTGGTAGAAGCGGCACCGCTTGTTACCCCCAGTATTCTCTCTCACGCAACAGTATCGGAGTGCCTTTTTTCAACAGGATAATGCTCGTCCACATACGAGGGGCGTTTGAAAAGTCCGTGCAAAGTCCGAGAGATAGCACCACCAGCACGTATCGAGATCATGTTTAGTTAGTATCATCTTTGGAACGAACGCTCACCAAGTTTCAGCCATATTGGTCTTTTTCTTTGTGTTTGGCATTCGTGTGAATCAAGGAAGTCGAGTGGTTGTCAAAAAATGAACGAAAAAGCATTTCGTGTGGTGATTAAACATTACTTTATGAAAGGAAAAACGCCTCAGGAGACTAAAGAGAAGATTGATAAACATTACGGTGACTCTGCACCTTCGATTAGAACAGTTTGTAAGTGATTTCAAAATTTTCGGTGTGGCCATATGGGTACAAGTGATGCTGAACGTTCTGGACGCCCTGTGGAGGTGACGACTCCAGGAATCATTGATAAAATCCATGATATGGTGATGGATGACAGAAGAGTTAAGGTTCGTGAGAGTGCTAGTGCTGTGGGCATCTCGAATGAACGGGTGCATAATATTTTGCATAAACATTTGGAGATGAGAAAGCTATCCGCAAAATGGGTTCCGCGAATGCTCACGTTTGACCAAAAACGGAATCGTGTGAACTGTTGCAAGGATTGTTTGCAGTTCTTCAGGAAGAATCCGCAGACATTAAGCGTCGTTTCGTCACTGTGGATGAAACATGGATGCATTACTATACTCCTGAGACCAAACAACAATCTAAACGATGGGTTACCAAGGAGAATCTGCACCAAAAAAGGCGAAGACCATACCTTCGGCCGGAAAGGTTATGGCGACTGTCTTTTGGGATTCGCAAGGGATAATCCTCATCGACTATCTGGAAAATGGTAAAACTATTACAGGTGCATATTATTGATCGTTATTGGACCGTTTGAAAACCGAGCTGCAAGAAAAACGCCGGCGATTGGACCGCAAAAAAGTCATTTTCCATCACGACAATGCACCAGCACATACCTCAGCAGTTGTGGTCGCAAAATTAATGGAAATAGGATTCCAACTCGTTTCACATCCCCCCTATTCTCCAGATTTGGCTCCCTCGGACTACTATTTGTTTCCCAATTTGAAGAAATGGCTGGTGGGACAAAGATTTTATTCAAACGAGGAGGTGACTGCAGCAACTAATAGCTGTTTTGCAGACTTTGACAATTCCTGTTATTCGGAAGGGATCAACAAATAAGAACAGCGTTATACGAAGTGTATAAGTATAAAAGGAGATTGTGTCGAAAAATAAAAAAGGTTTACCCCAAACACGTAAGTAGTTTTTATTTTTGCACCGACTTTTCAAACGCCCCTCGTAGGGCACATGTCTCCAAGAGCTGCATATTTGATGTTGAGGTGCTCCGTTGGCCAGCACCATCCGCAGTTCTGTCCGCGATAGAATGTGTGTGGGTCCAGTTTAGATGTCAACTCCGTCCCAGTGCCGTTATCCGGGATATCAAGCATCAGTTACAACCGCTGTGGGCCAGCTTACCTCAGCAGAGGCTATGGCGGTTTGGTGAGCTGCTTTCCAACCCAATCAGTGCATACATCCGAGCCAGAGGGGGTGCAACGTCATACTGGTAAGTCAGCTCGTACTGCCACGTCCTTGGAAGATTCGACTCGATTTTTTAATCACTGAAATAACGTCATATACCACCTCAGTCCGACAAGTTTCATTTCGTTTCCTCCTTCCCTCCTGGGCGCTCCACTCCCTTGTGAGGAAATGTATTATTGGTTCGCTAAAGAAGTCGTCCAGGCGTAGTCACATAGTGCTACTCATGCGAAGCAGGATGGTGTCGCTAGTTAAGTTGTAATTTATAAGGGGGCGACGAAAAAGTTTCCGTTTGAGAGCGCTGCTGCAGCGTATATGCAACGTAGCATGACTCCGATACGAACATATGAGCACCGACATATAGGCGAGGGACAGTGAGGCATTCGTATCTATCCGATGCGCGTGTGGTAAATGCGGAAACGTGAACTACGGCGACGTTATTACCAAATGTATCCAAACAGGACCAACGTACTATTATTCTTTTCTTTGCTTCCGAAAGAAAAATACCGTCAGACACCCAATAGAGAACGAAGAATGTGTATGGGGGCAGCATATCCGTCGAAAACCGCCGTTGTCAAATGGTGGGCCAAGTGCCGTGATGGTCGCGATTCGACATAAAACGTCGGCCGATCTGGGAGCACAGCCTCACCCACAGGACACAGTGTTTTTATCAAACAGGCATCTTTAACCTAATGCGTCAGTGGGATGATTGCCTCGATGTCCACGACGATTTTGCCTGATGACATACCGATTATGAATTGTACGGCCTTTGGACAAAAAGTTTTGATAGCCTCCGGATTTTGTGTGTCTCCTCAAGGAGAGAACGAAACAGGAATTACAGATAACTCTACACAGGAGTAATTTTGGGCCAGATTAACTTTAACGCAACGGCTTTGAAAATGTAATTACCGGTGATCAGCAAGATGACATTGACCGCCAGAGAGGATCCTTGGTTTGAAAAAAAGAGACTAGGAGCTCAGGAGCACTTGCCTGGGACGATGTTGGCGGTTACGACCAACCAGGTAATAGCAACCTAACGGGTCTGCAGAGTTCCGCCAGAACTCGTTAAAGACGAGCATAGCTTTTGCAGGAACGGCCGTTTAAATGTACTTATTTCAACAGTCTGCTGTTTTCTTGCTGGAACTTAGTTTTTAAACAGGACCCAGCAGGATCAACAGCCTCATCTTTGTCGGCGTCCTAGAACAGTCAACATGTAGCGTCCTCTTAGACAGTTTTGATGACAGAGGACCTCTTGGTATGTGCCTTATTGACGAAAGTCCTACTGTAAGGTCTCATGCACTTGTAGTGAGAGCCAGTTGAAAATCACGTATTTTGTTTTCTATTCGCGAGACGTAAACAATTTACGTAATTCAAGTGATCCGAAAACAATCGCCAATTGCCGTCTGCATAATACGGCGAGATGCTAAGGGTTAGGTAAACGCTATCGTGCCCCTCGTTGCTCTCTCTCTCTCTCTCTCTCTCTCTCTCTCTCTCGTGTGTGTGTTTTCCTGTTTGGCTATAAATCTTACATGTTGGACAACTTCATTGCTACGATTGTGTTATGGCCCTTCGCGTTCACCTACAACCCCATGATAAGCTTTGATGCGTGGGCTCGAAAATGACACTGCCGTCTGAGTGCATCATATGTAACATTCCCGTAGATGTTTTTTTTTTTTTTTTTTTCGAGGTGTAGGCTATGTGACGGCTCTGGTTTCCACTCTTGCCTCTCTCTTCGTTACGTGCTTACTGGTGACGGACTTCCTCTACTTGGGCCTCGACAATACAACGGTCCTCTGCAGTCAATGAGTACATGGATCGTGTATTCTTACACTATTTTGGCGAAATTCAAGTGCATGACTTGTTTGCTGGTACAGCCGATAAATCCTGACATTTTCGAAGACGCACATGGCAAACAATAAAAAAAGTAAAAGATGTATTACCGATAAATACGCCGATAACCCAAAAAATTGTGACCACCTGCTTCAAAGTGAGCTGGTCCACCTTAGAACGCTATACTGAAATGATTCTGTGCGGCATAGATTCAGCAAACCTCGGTAGGTTTCCGTAGGTATGAGAGATCAGATGTCTATTCACAGTTCACGCAGTTCCCATAAATTACGGGCTGGTGGTTTGTGGGCGTGGAGTTGGCGCACGGTTGCGTCTCAGATGTATTCTGATCAGGCGAATTTAACTGCCAAGACATCAAGGTTAATTCACTATCGTACTCCTTCAAGCACCGTAGCATGATCCTGGCCTTGTGACAAGGACAGTTACCCCGCTGGAAAATGTCATCGCCGTTGTGAAAGACATCAGGCATCAAGGGATGTGTATCTGGACTCGGCCATCGAACTGTTTTAACAAGAAACGTGATCCATTGGATGAGGCGACGCGTTCCAATTGATTTAAGGTCCAATCTCTACGGCTCCGTGCTCACTGCAATCGTAACTGTCAACATGGTAACGTGTAGGGGTCGTCTGCTGCGAAGCCCCATGTTCAACAATGTGCGCTGAAGGGTGTGCTCCGAAAAAATTACGCCTGCACCAGCATTGCACGCTATTTTCAGATCTGCCTAGACTGATTTCCAGAGCCAGCATTCTGTGATGAGGCGCCGACGTTAAATAACTTTCCACCTACTCGTGGTTTCAGCGTTCAACAACTTTCCATATATACTCACGACAGTAGCACACAAACAGCCGACCAGCCTTGCCATTTCTGAGATTATCGTTCCGAGGAGCCAGGCCATAATCTTCAATTTGTCAAAGTCGCTTGGATCAGTGGATTTATCTATTTTCGGCCGGTATCGTCGATAGAATGATTCCTCATTCTCCCCTGCTCCGGTAATTAACATAATTTCCTTACCGTGTTAGGAAAAAATGGCTCTGAGCACTATGGAACTTAACTTCTGAGGTTATCAGTCCCCTAGAACTTAGAACTACTTAAACCTAACCAACCTAAGGACATCACACACATCCATGCCGCCGGCCGGAGTGGCCGTGCGGTTCTAGGCGCTACAGTCTGGAACCGCGTGACCGCTACGGTCGCAGATTCGAATCCTGCCTCGGGCATGGATGTGTATGATGTCCTTAGGTTAGTTAGGTTTTAGTAGTTCTAAGTTCTAGGGGACTGATGACCTCAGAAGCTAAGTCCTATAGTGCTCAGAGCCATTTGAACATCCATGCCTGAGGCAGGATTCGCTCCTGCGACCGGAGCGGTCGCGGGGTTCCAGACTGAAGCGCCTAGTACCGCTCGACCACACCGGCTGGCCCTTACCGTGTTACATCCGGCAACGCCACCAGGTGATAGTCTCGCAGTGGGCAGTGATAAGGTTTCGGCTCGTTAGTTTGTGTCATGCGAATGGCATGGCCTAACTATTCACGCAATACTTTTCTACTCTTAATGTTAGGTATTGTCCTGTGCAATTAGATTCGTTGCGAACGGCGCATTCTGACTTTCTCTTGATGATATCATTAGCAAGTTTCGAACGAGAAGCGAAGGTCTCAATGTGTGATAGCGCAACATATCACAGTAACAAAATAAACTCTGGCCTGTTAAGATGATAACGGTGAAAGTTTTCTTCTAGGAGAATCTTGAAGCGTATGGTGTTCCAATAACAAACCTCTAACAAGTTAACGCAACGCTAAACAATGCAGTATCGAGAGTATCAGTTGTTTAGAAACATCCGTTACAGATATGTAACTGCCAGCTGTTTCTTTCAGCGCTATAGTGGCTCACCACATCGATATGTCAGAATCTTTATTAACTATTTAACTGCAGCGGCCTTCAAAGTTCTTGAGTATCCCCCCTTAGCTCAGATCATGTTTCATCTGGTTTTGCCTTACTGCCACAAGCAACAACTCATGTAAAAGAATGACGACTCACTGCAGAACTTTTGCATACTTAAGACGATGAATATGTGCAGCTCCTGATACACATTTGGAGTGAAAATGATCTGACAAGTGGCGTTGAAGGACGGAGAGATATAATAAGTGTAGGGGAAACTATATATCTTCGCCCTCTGCTTTTTGGCATAGCCCACACTATCATTTGTCTATATGGGTTTGTTTTTTGTTGGTTTCTTTTAAGCTACTCATCGAGGCCGAAAAGGTTCTCTGTTCATTGAATGAAGGAAGTGGGTTGCCCTACTGCAAGCCCACTCAGACAATTGTGGAGAGACCTACAGAAAACGGCCGTGACGGTTTCCTCGCTTCTGTTTTGCGTAACGATTGTTCCGCGTTTGCGGTTTCATTGCAAAACTATGTTATTGCCTATACTCGAGAAGCTTTATTTCTTTAGTTTTGCTTGCAGGAGTGGAGTCGAAATTCAAATATGCTTGCGAGCTAAGAAAAATGTTGCGTCGGCTACAGCGTCAGCTCCTATCCTCTTCGCGGAATCCATAAAATACGCCACTGAACATCTGATACACCCAAGACAACGTCTCAGATCCTCAGCTTTTCATGCACGTACACATTACAATAGTGCAGTATCTACACTCCTGGAAATGGAAAAAAGAACACATTGACACCGGTGTGTCAGACCCACCATACTTGCTCCGGACACTGCGAGAGGGCTGTACAAGCAATGACCACACGCACGGCACAGCGGACACACCAGGAACCGCGGTGTTGGCCGTCGAATGGCGCTAGCTGCGCAGCATTTGTGCACCGCCGCCGTCAGTGTCAGCCAGTTTGCCGTGGCATACGGAGCTCCATCGCAGTCTTTAACACTGGTAGCATGCCGCGACAGCGTGGACGTGAACCATATGTGCAGTTGACGGACTTTGAGCGAGGGCGTATAGTGGGCATGCGGGAGGCCGGGTGGACGTACCGCCGAATTGCTCAACACGTGGGGCGTGAGGTCTCCACAGTACATCGATGTTGTCGCCAGTGGTCGGCGGAAGGTGCACGTGCCCGTCGACCTGGGACCGGACCGCAGCGACGCACGGATGCACGCCAAGACCGTAGGATCCTACGCAGTGCCGTAGGGGACCGCACCGCCACTTCCCAGCAAATTAGGGACACTGTTGCTCCTGGGGTATCGGCGAGGACCATTCGCAACCGTCTCCATGAAGCTGGGCTACGGTCCCGCACACCGTTAGGCCGTCTTCCGCTCACGCCCCAACATCGTGCAGCCCGCCTCCAGTGGTGTCGCGACAGGCGTGAATGGAGGGACGAATGGAGACGTGTCGTCTTCAGCGATGAGAGTCGCTTCTGCCTTGGTGCCAATGATGGTCGTTTGCGTGTTTGGCGCCGTGCAGGTGAGCGCCACAATCAGGACTGCATACGACCGAGGCACACAGGGCCAACACCCGGCATCATGGTGTAGGGAGCGATCTCCTACACTGGCCGTACACCACTGGTGATCGTCGAGGGGACACTGAATAGTGCACGGTACATCCAAACCGTCATCGAACCCATCGTTCTACCATTCCTAGACCGGCAAGGGAACTTGCTGTTCCAACAGGACAATGCACGTCTGCATGTATCCCGTGCCACCCAACGTGCTCTAGAAGGTGTAAGTCAACTACCCTGGCCAGCAAGATCTCCGGATCTGTCCCCCATTGAGCATGTTTGGGACTGGATGAAGCGTCGTCTCACGCGGTCTGCACGTCGAGCACGAACGCTGGTCCAACTGAGGCGCCAGGTGGAAATGGCATGGCAAGCCGTTCCACAGGACTACATCCAGCGAGCATGTTTGGGACTGGATGAAGCGTCGTCTCACGCGGTCTGCACGTCCAGCACGAACGCTGGTCCAACTGAGGCGCCAGGTGGAAATGGCATGGCAAGCCGTTCCACAGGACTACATCCAGCATCTCTACGATCGTCTCCATGGGAGAATAGCAGCCTGCATTGCTGCAAAAGGTGGATATACACTGTACTAGTGCCGACATTGTGCATGCTCTGTTGCCTGTGTCTATGTGCCTGTGGTTCTGTCAGTGTGATCATGTGATGTATCTGACCCCAGGAATGTGTCAATAAAGTTTCCCCTTCCTGGGACAATGAATTCACGGTGTTCTTATTTCAATTTCCAGGAGTGTATATCTGACAGTTTCTGTATAATTCGATGCAAGGTTCCTTCAGAAATGTACGCATGTGGGGTACGTCCGAACGAACATGCACTGCTGACGATCGATAGCCATATTAAATCATGAAATGTATTCGCAGACTGAGAATGCGGTCCGCAGCAGATATACAATTTACTGGAAACGTACGAAAATTTGCCCCTAACCGGGACTGGGACATGTGTAGATTTCGGTCGGTCCTGGAAGCGCGCTCGGATAACCGAAGATGTTAAGACGACCATTCGCAACAAGCGGAAAATCGGGGTTCGAGTCCCGGTCTGACGAGAAGTATCTGGACCCTTATTAGTTGACATTAGAATGGGCGTGACCCACCATTCGCCTTTATGACCACTTTGAGTCTGCTGCGGACACTTAATGAGGTGTCTGAATGTATGTGGAGCCCATTCTTCCTCAAAAGCCGAAACCAGAGAGGAACGATGGGGTCTGGAGCGAAGTCTACGTTCTGACTCATGCCAAAGGTGCTCCATCTGGTTAAGGTTGGGACTCTGGGCAGGCCTATCCATTTCAGAAATGTTACTGTCCACAAAGCATTGTCTCACACATGGTGCTTTATGACAGGGTACATTGTCACGCCGATACAATCATCTTGTCCGAATAGCTCCTCTACTGTCTGCAGTACACAATGCTGTAAAATGTGTTCTTATCCGTCCGAATTTGGCGTTTTCTTAAATGTAATAAGCGGACCACACATTAACTGCGACAAACACCTGCATATAGTAATACGGGGTGTTCAAAAAGTCTCTCCGCAGTGCCGTATGAATGTTAGCCGCGTCCGTATGAATGTTCGCCTGCCTGGGTTGCTTCCCTTCAAGTGGACTCTTCCGGTATTCCACTGTTCCGTTTATCTCAGCCAGCGTCAGTAGTATCGTGTGTGAGTGGTGTTGTTACGTGCTGACGTGAAGTTTTAAGTTTTGTTCCTTTGTTCGTTTGTTTCGTTTTTGTCACTGTTAAAATGCTAACCACTGAAGAACGTGTGTTTTTAGTCGAACAAGTGTTACAAAGCTGGCGGTAAATACACAGTTTCGGTTCGTCAAACATTTAATTCAGTTTTTACGGAGACAACACTCCCACATCGCGATACTGTGCGAGATTTGATTAACAAATTTCGAAGTACGGATTCGCACCGAGAAGTGGTCGTCCTAGCGTTTTGTCTGAGGATAAACTACAAGATATTTCTGATAAAATGTCCATGAGTCCGAACAAGTCAGTAAGAAAACTCGTCCAGGAAATCGAAGTTGGTGTCGGAACGGCCCACACAGCTGTAAGGAAAAAAGTAGAACTTTTCCCATACAAAGTAACAGTCGTGCAAGAATTGAAAAATACTGATCATGGCAAGAGACTTCATTATTGTCAATGGTTCAAACATTTCGTTCAACAAAATGGAAGGGATATTCTTAATGAAACGAATTTCACTGATGAGGCGTGGTTTCATTTATCCGGGTTCATGAACTCGCAAAATTCTCGTATGTGGAGTATTGCAAATCTATATTGTGTATTCATGAGTAACCACTTTATTCTGTGAAAATAGGAGTTTGGATTGCAATTTCTAGACGTCGGATTGTGGGTCCCATATTTTTCAACGAAACAATAAACGCACAACGATACTGGAGTGATATTCTGTACGAATTCATAGGAGAACTTGTGTTAAGTGAAATACTGAACGGTTATTTTCAACAAGATGGTGCAACCGCGCATACAGCTCGCGTTTCAATGTCACTACTTGGTGATTTTGGTGATCACATTATTTCACAGGGGCTTTGGCCTCCACGATGGGCTGACCTAACACCAACTGACTTTCTTCTGGGGTGTAGCGAAAACAACTGTCTATAAAAACCGTCCAAAATGCATCGATGAATTGAAAACTGCAATATCCACTTTTACTGCTTCTGTTACAGAAGAAATGTTACAGCTTGTGTTTGGAAACATGATTAGACGAATTGAATTGCGTTTTCAACAACAGGGGGGGGGGGGGGGGGGGGGGGAACACTTTCAACATTTATATGAAAATTTGTAAGTAAAATTGAATATTCAATAAATTAATAACTTGTATTTAACTGAGTTCCATTTCGGTATATTTCACTGCAGCATACGGCACGCGCGGGTAACAATCATGCGGCACTGCGCAGAGACTTTTTGAACACCCCGTACCACGTCTTGCGTGCTTCACTATTGGTACCACAAATGATGGTAGGTACTGTCGTCTAGGCATTCGCCTAAAAAAATGGTTCAAATGGCTCTGAGCACTATGGGACTTCACATCTGAGGTCATCAGTCCCCTAGAACTTAGAACTACCTAAGGACACCACACACATCCATGCCCGAAGCAGGATTCGAACCTGCGGCCGCAGCGGTACACGCGGTTCCAGACTGAAGCGCCTAGAACCGCTCGGCCACACCGGCCGGCGGCATTCGCCTAACCCAAACCCTTCAGTAGGATTGCGCTAGGGAATAGCTTGGTTCATCTCTCCAAATCATTCGCTTCCAGTCATCCACCGTCCAGTTGCGTCGCTCTTTACACCACAACTTGTGTCACTTAGTGCTGACTAAAGAAATGTACGGCTTATGAGGACTGTTCGACCTTTGTGCCTCAGTCTCTCTAACTCACTACGCACATCACTTTGCTAGCTGGACTGCTGGCGGCACTTTGGAACTCACTAATGACTCCTTCCGCCGATTTCATGAGATTATTTACATCCATCCTCCGCAATGCTCGGCGGTCCCCGTCCGTTACTACATGAGGTCTTCCCGATCTTGGTTTAGCTGCGGTTGTTCCTTCGCGTTTCCTCCTCACAACTAAATCAGCAGAACAGCCGACTTAGGCAACTTTAGAAGGGTTGAAATGTCCTGAAGGATTTGCTACTCAGGTGACATGCAATGGCTAGTTCATGTTCGATGTGACTGAACTCTCCTGAGCGATTCATTCTGGTGTTCTCCACTGGCAACACAATACTCCCCCCCCCCCCCCCTCCGCTTCCTTTTATACTGGCGGGTCCGCTTCTCTTGACATCTAGTGGTCAATTCTGCGTTACATAGTGGCGTTCGGATACCTTTAATCACATAGTGTATTCTGCAAACCAGTAATGTATATGAAAGACTGTACTGTTCACTGCAAAATACTTAAAGTGTTCTCCTCTCTCCATTCCCTCAATACAGTTTCAGAGACATACGGTGGAGCTACAAGTTGCAAATATGCACTGAAACTTATTTATTTAAATGAGTTTGTCTGTACTTAAATTGCAGAATGACTGAGAAGGTGAAACTTCTATGTTATTTGATTCTGAAACAGCTGAGTAAAACTGGACGTACTGAGCCTACTTTCTCTTACTATTTTCTTATGTCAACACTGCCCCACAATATTCTAGCGCAACGCAATCTGACTGCTCAAAGAAATTACAACCTGACTTCAAATAATTAATTCAAAAGAATGGCCCTGACTAAAAAATCTTAACAGTAACCTATACATTGCATTAAGCACTTACAAAAATCTTCATTACGCGAACTACTGCAACACAGCGAGCGCCGATACTGCCAGCTAAACAAAAGATTCTAACTACTAAAGCCACTAACTACTAATAGGCACGTGGTTAGCAAAGGAAAGATTTTGTTGCAAACCAAATAATGTATTTTTTGCCTTAATAACGTGACATCCAGTTCAGACACGAATATAGCCGGTCGCTGTAACCGAGCGGTTCTAGGTGCTTCAGTCAGGAACCGCGCTGCTGCTACGGTCGCAGTTTCAAATCCTGCCTCGGGAATGGATGTGGGTGATGTCCTTAGATTAAGTTCGGTTTAAGTATTTCTAAGTCTAGGGGACTGATGACATCAGATGTTAAGTCCCATAGTGCTCAGAGCTATTTGAACCACGAATATAAATCGTCACTGACATTTAGTACAAAGGTCATGAATAATATTCAATCTCCAAGTCGAACATGTACAGATCGTTAGCCTACGCTAACACTTCAGACCTCTACCCTCCATCAATGATAGCTTCTCACATCTAACATCCATCACTGCTGGCTGTTCACCTCCAACTGCCCAACAGTACTTCCTTCTCTGCTGGCGGCTAACTTCCAACTGCCGAACACTACTGGCGATTAACCTTCAACAACGAGTCGAACCAGCCACAAAGTCACATACAAAGAATGCGCAGTCAGAGATCCAATGCAAAGCACTACACAGCGCTGCCTACACAGAAGCAGCCCACTTACAGCGTACGTTTAAACGCAAACAAATCCGCAGCCTATTCCACAGTCACTACCTCTTAAATTAATTTATAAGCACGTAAATAATTCTTAAAGACAGTTTTCTCGTATATCAGACAAAACTCTTAAGCATATTTCACCTCTGTTCAAGTTGCTAGATTGTAATTCCTCGACAAATGTAGGCAATGAGCCTGAAGAGGAGGAGATTTAGTGTTTAACGTCCCGTCGACAGCGAAGTCATTAGAGACGGAGCTCGGATTATGGAAGGACAGGGAGGAAAATCGGCAGTGTCCTTTAAAAGGAACCATCCGGCATTTGCCTGAAGCGATTTAGGGAAATCACAGGAAACCTAAATCAGGATGGCCGGACGCGGGCTTGAACCGTCGTCCTCTCGAATGCCGCCTCGCTCGGTGGCAGTGAAACTGAGACTCTTCAAATGAGAATGCTGTACATTCTAAGAAACCGGATGTATAAAACACCATACAAACTTTTGT
Organism: Schistocerca piceifrons; assembly: GCF_021461385.2. Lineage (NCBI taxonomy): Eukaryota > Metazoa > Arthropoda > Insecta > Orthoptera > Acrididae > Schistocerca > Schistocerca piceifrons. The sequence continues at coordinate 1,017,477,557 of NC_060138.1, read as the reverse complement.
TGTTGACGTATCTATCCGACCACCGTAACGAAGTGACTGAAGTTTACCGATGGAGTTCTACATGAACTGAAAGAACCTTGATAAGATTGGAAAACAGCAGCCAACCAGTTTTCCAATCTTGTCAAGTTTCTATGTGCACCATTGCTGAGGCGCAGCCATGTTTAAAATTTTGGATTGAAAGAATGGAATTTTGCTCATAAGCTTATGATCGTGTTAAGCATTACTTCCGTTTAGAATTAAAAGTTTCCTAAACAATGCACATCTGGGTAACAGAATGGATACTTACTCCGTTGATGTCCAAGTCATTAAAAACAGAGGGCAAGTTGGGCTCGGATAACAGTAGGGAGGCCTTCTAATTCGCATCCGAGTTTCCTTGAAAATGAAGTCAGAGTGCTAATCATGGTGTCATCTCAGGACCTTCCAAGTTATAAAGAAACAGTACAGAAAAATCTCAGTAATTCATCTTTTTAATCGCTTTTTTCTCCGTGACAAGACAGGAGTATCCTATTAGCTGCCTCAGAAGCTTTTCAGACCACGAATAATCTGAAATTGGCGCATCGCTGCCTACGTTAATTTAACAGGATTATTACCGTCATCCACAATAACACCCTTCAGAGCAGCTTTTTTCACACGATACCACTGGACGGCTTCCCATGTACACATACATCGCCGGAAAATGTTCATGTAGTTCATAAACTGGGTTCGGTTTTTTAAAGGTGCAAATCCCATGGCAGATATAAACTCTGAGTGTATGCATAAAAACAACAACAAAAAGCTCGTTATAATAAAACAAATAATACGTTGTAGAGCAAAACTGGAACCAACACAAAAAGTTTTTGTCGGCATTTACAGATAACTGTCTATGGTACGTAAAAGCTTACTGGGGTGCTCTCTGATCGACAAGAGCAGTAAATTTCATCGAGTTTGGTGGACTTTGTTCCCATGTATTCTGAACAAACCTCACGGTGTACAGGAACCATGAAATAAACCTGTATGCTCGATTTACTGATTACGTTTTGAACTGAGGTCTGTTGTTACAGGATCCTGATGTTGAATTTTAAGATGTATTGGTGATTTCATAAGTAGGAACAGAAAATTGTAAGATAATTTAAAAGAAATTACAAGATATACTTATAAAGTGGAAGAGAGAGAGAGAGAGAGAGAGAGAGAGAGAGAGAGAGAGAGAGAATACGGCATCGATGAATTTCGGTTAGAGGCGCCATGTCACTGGCTGCGCGGCATTCCCGCCGGATGTTCGAGTCCTCCATCAGACGTGTGTGTGTGTGTGTGTGTGTGTGTGTGTGTGTGTGTGTGTGTGTGTGTGTGTGTGTTTTGTTTTGTTCTTAGCATAAGTTAGTTTAAATTAGTTCAAGTAGTGTGTAAGTCTAGGGACCGATCCTTAAGAACACACACACACACACAATTTCGGAGGTACAGGGTGTCAAGATGACCCAGGTCTTAATTCTCGTTCGGATGCCTTCAATTAAGTTTCCCGTGGTTTCCTGAGTAATTTTTGGCGAATTGTGCCATGTTTCCTTAAAGCAAGGCCACGGCTAATTGCTTTGCCTACTATTGTCCAATCCGGTTTCATGCACTGTCTCTAAAACGACTTCAACATCAACGCAACATTAAGCTGCAATCTTCCTTTCATCATTTCCGTCATCCATGTATGGACTGTTCGGGCAACACTGCAATTCTAAGCGAAGGTAATTATTGGTACTACCTCAGATACTATAGGCGTCCAGAAATGGAAATCCTGTTACAGTTTACAAAGGTGAATGGTTACGTAACACTAGTGCAACCTATCACTGAATATTGTCCAAGTGTGACATACACATATCACCACGTGTTTTGCCCATTGGCGTGTTTCTGACACGTTGCTGCCTCCACCTAATCCGCTTCGCAGTCTGGTATGACCCATTATTCGCTTTACCCAGCATTTTTATTCTCTTCCACTCTATCTCGTTCTGTCCTTCCGCTGTACCTTCGATAGCTGTTTTTTAGAATTCCTTGTCCTCGCTGTACATGTTCCATACAGTCAGCTTTCGCTTTCTTGACAAGAACGGTACTTCACCGTTCTTCACTTCATACACCTACTTCATTTGCTCCATGCTCTTCCAAAACCACATCTCAAATGCTTCAATTTTGGTCTCTCTCTCTCTCTCTCTCTCTCTCTCTCTCTCTCTCTCTCTCTCTATATATATATATATATATATATATATATATATATCCCCTCTTCTTTTTCTGGAGAACTTGCTTTGCCAGTCTGATTTTTCATCGTATTTCTTTTTCACTTGTGCAGTTATCAGTTAATATGTCCCTCTCTCCCCCCTCCACCCTACACATTTTTAGTACGAAACTTGTTCAGTTTGACTCTTAACATAGAATGTTAGAAGCAAACTAAGAAGGGCATCACGAATGGTCATAGTTTCCTATGGCTTTGAGTGAGTGTCACGGATATCCTGAAAATTCTGAACGGCAGATGCCTGAAGATGGACGTCAACTATCCCGCGAAACCCTACTTGTAAAGTTTCTAGAGCTAGCTTTAAATGGTGAATCTTGGAATGCATTACAACCTGGTATCGCTTGCCTAGGGACCGAGTGGACAAGTCAAAACTACAGCGCGCACAGGTGCATTTAACCAATCATTCTTTCCTCCCTCCATAAGAGAATGGAACAGGTGTACAGCAGCAACCAGCCAAAAATTGGTTTTAAGTTACTTTATCCAAAAAAAGTTCCATTACCGGTTTTCAATTAATAAAATTCATCGTCTGGCGGCTTCCATGATTTCGTCAAAACGCGTGGTTTCCTGCTCAGCTATCCTAAAATGTACTATAATTTAGTTACAAACGTATATCAAACATGGTTGAGCTACAGACTTGTGTTCGAATGAAAGTTACGTGAAATGTCCGCCTGGAGTTTTTCTTCTACGAATCGTATTCATGATATTTGTATTTTCGCACACTCACACGTTGGTCTTCGTTAATAAACACATGCGTTGGGCTACAAAACAAATATTACTAATGCGCACCACGTGTCTGACATACAACATATGAAAAGAAATGCAGTTTGTTTACAAGGTACACGAGTGTCAAAGATACTGCGGTACAATATCTTTCAAAGTTATTGCCTTTGGGGAAAGGAAGCACGTATTTCTACTATATTAAATTGAAAATGTATTTTATATTAAATTTAGATCAATGAACGCACAGAAAGAAATGGGATTTAGTGAATTACAGCACTGCAAAATTAATCAACAAAATGGTACAAAAATGAAAGTGGGCAAGAAGGTATGTGAAAACCATACGCGCTATTTGAAAAGTGTTGACGATTACTTTACAAATTTTTGTGCTATGAAAATTATTAATTATTGGAGAAACACATAATATTTATATACTTGATCTGCAGATGGGTGGAGAAAATTATTGATATTTGAGTGTTTTCAGGGAACCTTCCAGTAAATAATTCCTACATTCCAATATAAATAAAATTTCTCCATCTATCTGCAGATTAAGAAACAAATCTTGTAATGTTACATGTATCTACAATAGCCAATAATTTTCATGGCACTAAATACTAATAAATTTTATTGTACTGTCATCAACACTGTCCAAATAGCACATGAGGCTTTTAACATTAATATAATCGATACCTGAGCTGAGCGGAGAATCCGAATCACCATCGGATACTAAACAGCGTACGGCAAGTGAAAGGGAGGGAGAGAGAGATAGCAAGAGGGATTTACGTGTGAATGACCAGTTCCTTCCCTCGAGAATTTCCCTACTTCGTACCTTCTCAGTGTTACCACAGATGACGTATCACGGATCTCATTTCTACTAAGTAGGCAATAAACGCGAGGTGCCTAGTTGCTCCCATCGCCCTGAGTGGAATGTATGAAAGTTCCGAATAATGTTCACAACCCTGCAGTATTCTATAGTTGCCCCTTGCGCAAGAAACAGCACGCAGGTCGTGGGTCCGTATCTTGAGGCTGTAATAAACTATTAGCGAGGAACTGGTATTGTGTAAATAATTAAATTTTGAACTGGTTTCTTTAAATGGCACGCCACTCGTTTTTTATTAGCAGAATACGAGAAACTGCACAATTATATTCCACTTTATGAATCACAAATAAGTTCCATTGTTCACACTTTAATAGAAAGTAAATAAAATAATGAACTGCATGTTAGCGTAACTGCTATCAAACTGTTCACAATTACATGTCCACATAATCAGAGATTGCTAATTAAGTTCTTAACCGACACCGATCAAGGCAGACAACATGTCTGTCCACCGAGACTGCCGAACCAGCTCTACTCTTACAGCCGAACCACTTCACCCACCATCCAAGTTAGGCACGAACCGAAGTGCTGGTGCTGGTAATTAACATTTTTGAAATAATGGAATGATAGCCTGCTACTGTGAGATGATTTTATATGAAAGGCATGTAAAATCACAGTTTAGTTTTTCTAATATTAGTAACAAAAGTTTGTCATTTTGGCGCGCTACTTCCGAACGCAGCAGCCAATCGCGCAGAAGGACTACAATTTAGGCGGTGTTTCTCACTGTACCCGTACCGAATAAACCATCTGTCCTACAGTCACTCAGCGACGACAGTTTACGAGGAAACTTCCTGACAGATTAAAACTGTGTGCTGGACCGAGACTCGAACTCGGGACCTTGGCCTTTCGCGGGCAAGTGATCTACCAACTGAGCTACCCAAACACGACTCACGACCCGTCCTCACAGCTTCAATTCTGCCAGTACCTAGTCCCCTACCTTCCAAAAATTCACAGAAGCTCTTCTGCGAACCTTGCTAATTAAGTCGTTAACCGATACCGACCAAGGCAGACAACATGTCTGTCCACCGAGACTGTCTAACCAGCTCTGCTCTTACAGCCGAACCACTCTTCGCAGAAGAAAGGACCTTACACATCATCATGATCAGTAGAGTTTCGGACAGCTGCCCATCCTGTCCGACATGTTCATGTGCGTGGAGAACAATAGCAGTTCTGTCTCACTACTTAGGGTGCACCCTGGACGTTAGTGTTGCCTCTGTCGAACACTCGCAGTCCCAGAGAAGTATTAGGTACCGTTGCTCAGAAGTTCCGCACGTTCGAAAATTTTGTGTATCACTTCACGATCTGCCAAGAAGCGACCAGGCACAGCCGGCCATTCGACATTCAATCCCTGCTGCTTACCACGGGGTTCTTTTTCCCACACGCCAGCGACGTTAACTACTGGAGGCTGGCAAAGTTCAGTCACTAGTAGTGAGGCGCCAACTGAAGAACACGCACCAAGCCGTGCCAGACGACAACTGTTAAAGATGCGAGAAACACTGTTGGTTATTCAAATAACTTACGGGAATGCAACCAGGTCACATCGTCGACAACCGCCGATATTTCGACAGGTGGCCACCCTGTCATTTTCAAGACAAAGCAAGTAAGCGATGTGCAAGTGAATTTAAAACCTCGATTATCACAGCAAACGGGCACACAAGCACGCACACGCGCGCGCGGACACACACACACACACACACACACACACACACACACACACACACACACAAAACACTAGCGCCACCACAGAACCTAAACTGCTTCCTTAGTAACACTACCCCAACAGCTGGAAGTGCATGACAGAATATACGTGTTGTCGCGTGCCATAGGATGGCCAGTGCCATGGCAGTGTTCTGCAGTAGCATATTTACTCGGCTGTTGTAGCATGCGTGGCGATTGCGCTCAGTACAGCTGCCCTGCACAGTTCTGATAGTGTGACCAATATATGACATGCCACAACTGCAAAGAATACGGTAGACAGGCGCCTTACTCAGACTAAAATCATCCTTAACGGGATATAAAAGAACCCTAATCTTAGATGGACAGCGGATAACATAGTATCTCCGCAAAATACGACATATATTGTTGGAGGTGCTCCCTGGTGCCAACTCATTTTATCATCGCTCACGCGATGCACAGTTAGTAGATAGCTCAACGCACCTCTGCTCTTTCACTATATCCATTCTGACTGAAGGTGACCTCAAGATGAGTTAACTCATCTTGTAAACTCTCAGAGTCTGAAATGACGTCGACCCTGTGGACTAAGTAACGAAGTACCCTTTCACGCTGAGCCAGATGGTGACAACTATCAGCCTATCAGTGTGAGTAGGCTCCCTATAAACAGCATACCAACGTACAATAAACCTGCCTCCTGACCAAATCATGGAAGTTTTCCATCTCCATCGTGAAACGAATATTCGGTTGGATTGGATCATGTGTAGTGAAAAGTCCTTTAAACTCCCACTGACATGAGACCAGACAACAAAACTATCGTCTACATATCTGAAAAGAAAAGAAGAAAAACAAAAAAGAACACGCAAGTTTCAAAGCCGCCGACTCTAAGGCACATTCCATAAGGAAATTTGCAATAATTGGCGACAACGCGATTCCCATCACAACTCCATCTGTTTGCTCATAGCGCTGGCGATGGTTGTTGAATAAAAAGTGGAAGTCAATTCGTGTCAAATGGCTTTTTCAGTTCAACATCAAACCTAATCTCAATTAACCGTCACGTATCAGACAGAGGAACACAGGTGACGAGAAAGACTGCATCAAAAGTTGCTTACATGGAGGTTTTCGCTTAAATTCTGCGTGGAAGCCTGCTCTCCACCTTATCAAAAAACAGAAGGACAGAGTCAATGTTACTTCGCCAGGTGTTTAGTAATTTTCACTACCAGTACCTTCTGGTTGAGTGATGGTGATAGTTTTACAATGTATGCGCACGCGCGCACACACGCGCGTGTGTGTGTGTGTGTGTGTGTGTGTGTGTGTGTGTGTGCGCGCGCGCGCGCGCATTCTCGTAACATATTTGATAATTATATATGCCGGGAGAAATTCAGGTCCGAAACAGTGATGCTACGCAGACCAGCAAATACCATACTGGAGAAGCTCTGGCCATTGTAGTGTGTGGAGCTGCAGCCTACCTCTGACGCCTGTCGGAGGACAATGAATTGTGCAGAGCAAGTCCAGAAGATTGTGCAATCCATTACGTCACTGTTCCTGCAAAATCGAAGGGTTGTGTCCTTAGCAGGAGAATGCCAGAGTGCGCATTTTTCGCGTTACCCAACGCACTGCCCTGGCTAGTACGAAGATGTGGCACATGCTTCAGTTCTCATTTCTGCACGGTCAGCGGCATTCCTTGGAGTCCAGCTGCAACCATCTGTGGGCGTAGCGTAGAATGACATCTGACGGTTCTATGAATGTTTGTAGGCTTCTGCGGCAGGTCTCAGATACATAAAATTCTTAAGCAGCATCATATCGTAAAAAGTTGAAGCAACGTTTCGACAACTGTTGCACCGACCCAAATGTTGGTTCAACTTTCTGCAGTATCTACGACAAACAAGAATGTTATCCAACGTTATGGCCGTCTCGTTGAACGAGTGCAAGACTGCACTACAAGCGAACGTTGCTACACACGAGATGCAGTAGTTATTGTCCAAGAGAATCTGTCCATGGATGTATGATTCAGTGATTATCCGTAAAACTAGTATAACATGAGAGCAAATCGTCATTTGCTTGAGATCGTTGCTGAAGAGATTTCATTTTTCATTGCCCAGTAGAATATTAGTATTTAGCCTGTATGTACCCAAGTTGATCCGTCGACAATGATATAATTTACATATTTATTTTTGGTCATCCAAGAACCATGTCAGAATGACACAGGGATTGTTATAGTAACACAATCAACAGGTCAAAATACAGATATACACAGAATACGACAAGTATGCTCTATGACAGTAGGGCAGGAAATTTCCACGAAAACCTAAAAGTCCTATGGAACACCACCCGATAGTTAGCAATCGACGCAGTGAGACCGAAGTCTTTTCCTGGCGGATATCTTGAAGGAAAAATTCTCGGCTGTCATCAAGCCGGGTGTGTCAACATGGTACGATGCTTCGACACATCAGGTGCGATACCCGAAAAGTTTTCCTTCAATCGACATAGAGACTGGCAATGCTGTCTAACTAAACAAATTCAATATAATGCACGCGAAAACCAAAATCTCATACACTGAGTGTGTTAAGAGAATCTCATTTAAATACATTAGTTCGAGTACTTAAAGAGAACCAACACTGGGCGACCATACGTCTGTTGTGCTGAAGACGAGGTTCAAGACTGTTTCCAATCAGAAACGTTCAGTCGGAATTAGTCATAGAGAGTGAACCACTGCTGAATACTGTCCGCTGGAGGCCACAAGAAATGAGAATCACAGATGTAGTTGAAAAACTCGTAAGAATAGCTGCAAGATTTATGATATTTTTCTCGGCACAAGAACATAAAAATGTGCTCAATCTGTAGATGAAGCTTGCAAGGAGGGGGTTCTCACACACACTGATGGGCAAATTTTTAAACTCTAAACAGTTGCTATGCAGAATAGCTATGAACAGAACAGCACTGTGATAAACTAATGAAAATTATGAAATATACTGCAGCTAACAGACTTGGAGTTTCCTCCGCAATATCCGCGAATTTGTCAGTCTAGAACTATAATAAAACCAATGGTAGATAAGACTTTGCACTCGCATTTGACTGAAGCTGGATTCAAATTCTCGTCTGGCCACCAGAATTTAGGTTTTCCACCATTTCCCCAAACGTATTAAGACAAATGCTGGGAGGATTTCTTCCAGACATGGTCGTTTTGTTTCCCAGTTTTTGTATAATCCGAGCTTGTGCTCCGCTTCTGAAGAAACCTGGTAAACGACGGATGTTAATCCCTAATTTTACGTTTTGGTTTGAGAGATTTCAGGTAGCTGAAAAAAAAAGAGCAACGATTAACGAAGAGGAACCGACTCTCTGGCCAGTGTCTCAAAAGCAGACAAGGCCGTAAGCGGATAATCAGTCCGAGACGCGGATTTCCATTCTCTAGAGAACAAACACATCGATCTTCGTTGTTACAACAACAATATGAATTTTTTCTCGCCATGTGAATATCTGGCAAGCGTACTGAGTAAACTATTCAAGAAATAATTCTGTCGCACATAACAGGGGCAAAGACCTGTGGAGATCCTCAACACTGGCTGTGAAACGAAATGACGATTAAAATCATTCACGCCACCTGCATTTTTCGCCTTCCATTAGTCGCACAGCTGTTGCCACAAATCACAAAGAAAAATTAAGTGATTATACGGGTAACTGCGTACGCCTAATGCAGGGTAAGGGACATTGTCTAAAGACCAACTGCAATAACAAGCACTGACTGTGATAAAATCAGTCAATCAAATGGATTAGTCATCTTCCACGTAAAATTCTGCAGTGAAAATGTTTCTCATATTATGATCGTTGCCAAAAGCTTTCGGACTATTAGTATATGACGATAGTCTATTACACGATTTTCCCGCTAGAGAGAAGTCTTGTTAGATATTTTCCTCCCAAGACGCTCCTAGGAGAAATCTGTCTGGTATGTCTGCATGTGTTACTGGAAGAGTCGGAGAAAAACAGAACTGATTATCTGAACGTGAAAGAACAGACGTCACGCGTTCACATATATAATTCGCCTTGATGGACAATGAATCCACAATCTTCATTGCAGATGCACACTTCGTTGGACTTTTTGCGGTAATCTAAAAATCAGCGAGTATGGAGGGCATGGACGGTGACAGCAGACAAGTGGCCCTAGGTGGGAACATGGTCGGGTGGGAAGCGTGCAGAGATAGTTGCGCATTTGCGATAAGCACTGTGCCCGGATGGCGCAATGGTTAACGCAACTGCATAGTAAGTAGGAGATCCCGTGTTCGAGTCCCGGCCCGGCACATATTTTCACTCGTCCCGCTGATTCCCAAATATAATATTACAGAACTGTACTAGCTGCAACATGATGGAATCACTGCATACTTTAATGTTCGTTTGAAGATCAATCGAGACTATATTTGAGACAGTTCTTGTTTTGACAATCGTGAGCCACTGCCCAGTTCTTCATGATTCCTCGAGCTGAATATCTGTGAACATCTTTTAGTGACGTTGAAGGTGGCGTGATAAATAGCTAAACTCCTGGCTGTTATAATGGAGTTAGTCGTTAATAAGCGCTTGTGGTAAAGGATAAGAATTTCAGCAACTTTCAAAGTAGCATGCAGAGCACAATGGTGTTGTAAGCATCAATCCGAAAAGTGGTTTGATGCAGCTCTCTACTCCACGGAGTAGTGGTCCATGTTCTCGGGAAATATAACGGCTGTACTTTCCCTTGATTTTTGCCATGTCGAGGCAACGATGGTTAATATTAACAAGCAATATCAGTCAACATTCTAGACTGCTGCTTCAGAAACTGCAGGAAAGGCTCATCTCCCTCTTGAGGAGCCATACGTTAGTTCCAACATGGTTGCGATGCGAAGAAACAGTGCAAAACTATTATCGTATTATAACTTATCTTGTACAAATTATGTGTGAACAAAAGAACATTATACAAAAGAGACTAACCGAATAAGGCAGTGCAGTCGTTAAGATGCTGGCCTCATACGCAGGAGGATGGAATTTTTTTTCTCTGTCCGTCCAGCCTTCCTTACGTTTTCCTAAAACGTTTCAGGGAGGCACTGGGATGCTTCCTTCATCAAGGCCACGGCCCATCTCCTGTCATATCCTGAAAGCATACTTATGCACTCGTATGCGATATGAATGTATTTATTTTCATTGTATTTTGATGACAAATCCTATATCGCTGTTAGATGATCCCCGGATGAATAAATGAAATGGTTACACCTATTGTTCAGCTTTCTGCTTCGATCAGGACCACAAATCACCCTATCGAGACGCGGTTCACCTCAGCGACGGGGAGGGAGGGTTCAGTACATCATATCGCGGATCATCATTTACCAGACTTAGTCAGATTTTTGTCAAAAAGTTTTCTTTACCATCTTTGCATATGTACTGCGGGCAAGAACTTTTAGCAGCACATTAAATTTAGAAAACGAGTGCTGTCGCTACTGGAAGCCCAGTTAGACAAACTAAAATGACGTTCCAAGTACTCAGAACTCAATCAGCACAATGTATGTCAATGATACACTGGTCTTTGCAGAGAAAAACATACAAATAATGTATGTAATGAAGTTAAAAAATTTGTTAAGAGTATGGAATTCTGACGAACACAGTTTCGACTGATCCAGCGTTGGTGCAGTCAACACAGGTCAACGGACAGAAAGAAGGAAGTATTAGATCAGTTTTCAAAATTTTTTATTCGATTCTCAAGATAAAGCAGCACTAGATAATCATAAAAAGCGTTTGCTATAGTTAAATCATTCGTAATTTCAGTTTTGTGCGTTTTTTCCCCTACATACAGGCTGACGCGTACCACAAACGCAGTAACCAGATCCGTTTTCTAATCTTCCCGCATGGAGTGTGACGCATCTGTATAGAGTTCCGTCATTATCGACGTGCACCAACACGCCGTTAACGATTACTAAAATATTCAGTCTAGATATCGACGGGGGCACGTTTATTTTCAGACATGGTTACGTCGTACAGCTAAAGATGGAACGCAGAGGAACAACAAGAATGTTCCACAATAACACAGATGCTGCTAAAGATGATTAAGATTTGCAATGCTAACAAAATCCCTTAAGTTATTTGGCTGGTCAGCAGAAGCCATAAACTCGGATGTCGGTTGTTTCCGCTGTTTTTCCTCCATCCGTCATATACACACTGAGTATTGCAAAGGAAGAAATATGTGTGTGTGTGTGTGTGTGTGTGTGTGTGTGTGTGAGTGAGTGAGAGAGAGAGAGAGTGAGAGAGAGAGAGAGAGAGAGAGAGAGAGAGATATTAACAGTCAGATGAATCTTTGGTGATTCAATTTGTTGGGAACGTGTCATACATTAGTTTGATGTTCCAACAAAGTTTTGAAACTCGAAATGAGCATCTGAAGGCGAATGGCCGTTTCAAAGTCTTGGCCCACCGACGAGTGGGTGACCACAGCTTACTTCAGAGTAATCTTTTAAATGTGTTGTGTCCACTATCAAATACCGTTCACGAATCAAAGTTACGCTAAACAATGTATGTCAAAGCGCTGCTTTCTTTAATCACGACAGCCTTCTTTCGCGATCGTCAAGTCAAAAGTTCGGCTTCTTTCCACAAGTAAAAACACGATTGAAATTATATTGAATTAACGTACTGCGGATGAAAACCTCTTGCAGTCTTATGATAACGAATGTGCGCAGTCCTTAAAAGACACCTAGGAAATAGTAATCGGATACAAGAATTTGAAGGACGCAGAGATGCTCTGAATGCACGGGGAAATAAATTGAACAAAAATGATCCTAGGATAAACATCACTCACTTCAATAAATCAGATGGAAGGTGGCTAGGGGGAAGGTTAAGAGTTTTCCACCCGCTCGGAGCTTGTACTTTAGAAAAAGTCGATTAGTTTTGTTCGGGTAGCCTATTGTCGTTTGGCCAGTTCCGTGTTTAAAGATCGTATGCACATCGAAGAAAATTATTTCGAACGTACACCTAAACAAAAATTGTTTACACTTTTATGAATACTGCAACCTTCCATAGTTCTGTGAATGAACGCTTATCTCGGTCAAGTACGATTAGTAGGAAGAAATGAAGTATGCACTTATCTAAAAAATCATATTCGTATACACCTTCAGACATTAATGGAAACCGCGGTGGTGACTGGAAGTGCATCCAGGCAAGGAAGTAAAGAAAAATAGCAGCTAAACATTTGATGAGTTAAGTCTGGCATTAGTGAACTCTGCTAGAGAAGGGGCAAAAAATGATGAAATAACAAGAATGAATCGACAGAACAGTAAATAAAAGTGGCTGAACGCTAATTTGAACATCACTCCATAGAAGCCAATAAAATGTGCCTCATTTCCCAGAAGTGTTTAATGATCTCAAAGGGGAAATAATGCAAAATTAGGAAGACATAAAAACAGAAGTCACCAGTGTTCCTGTCCAAGCAATTTGACGGAAACTCCAGGGACTAGACAAGCATTCTAACAAAGACCATCCCGAAAGTAAATACTGAAAGGCGAGGAAAATTAAAATCAAAAGAACGAACACAACTTTCTTGTTCTTACTTCCAAATTGCCAAGAAAGTAGAGGTTGACGCAACTGTATCATTTAAAACTTTATTTTAAGGTTAAAAAGAAAAGTATACGGAAGCTGTTCAAGCAGTCTCCAATCAGATTTAGCCACTTTGTGTCGTACGTAACAAGTTTATTTAGCCAAACCGTGCTTAGTAAAAGAAATATTATTTATGAAATTTTTCCTCGATCCTTTGAACAATGAAAATGTGTACATAACGACTTAGATTACTAGCAAGATGCAGAAAGTAGCGCGGCATTCCACACAAAAGTGCACATTATATATTATTTTCAGCAACAGACAATAATATGTCTAACGAAAGTCCTCCTTTCTGTCTCAATCTGCTCTTGGAGCAAAATATGTTCCCTAAGTGTGCAACAAATTTGCTTTGAATACGTAGTTTAGTCTACAAGGCACTTTTTCTAATAAATAAAAAGGAACCATAGCAAGCAAATATAATTTTACGACCGCAATTTAAACTACGCGGTTCTTCATTGCTGTTTTTACATACAAAACTGGTTCTGCAACTCTAAAGCTGCATAGCACGCTAAAATTATGAAAGCCATTTTTAACGCAATAGTAATTTACATATATTTTAAGACAAAGCGATTAGCCACTCACAAAAATGAATGAACACAACTGACAACATTTCAAAAGCCGCCGCGCTCCTGCAGCAAACAACAGCACCTGTTCGGCGTTTACCAGCTTTAGTGTTTTATTTGCTTCAAAACAAGTTGCTACAATATTTTAGTGAGATAAACAAAGTAAATATACAGCGACTCACCGTCAAAAAGAATGCTCCTCATGTAAACAAACGCGATGATACGAGAGCACCACAGCCCGATGGTTTAAACCTGTAGCACTTGACAACAAACACTACACCAATGACAGGTAAACGCGAAATGTATCCGAACTTGCCGCCAGGTCGCAGCAGCTGCAATTGCAGCTTTTCCGGCATTCGTCAGTGAACTCGCCATCTAGCGGCAATGCGGCAGACTAGGTAGGATTATTTGTCATATTGGCGGGACAGCTCGCTGAAGGCTTCGCGGATAGAGGAAAAGGTGGCGGTGTTCTAATACCATTGGAAAGTCTATAAACATTTTGCCATCGGATGATCCTTTGCATTAATCTTTTCGTACATCTGTTCTACGCCGTATATCTGTAGGCCGTAAAACTATTAAAATATTATGTTATAAAGCCTGTTTCCATAACAAAATGTAGATTTTTGCCATAATGACAAGATCCCTTTTTATCATAGGTAACGTAAACAGGACAGAAACGAAAAGATACAAGATTGTTGAGCTTTGTTGATACGAAACGCAGACACTGTTACAAGTAATCAAAAGTTGAACCGAACAGGGGTGTCAAAAACTAACATAATACTATATTATAAAAGTGAAAAGAGTTGCCAGTATTTTTTTTCCGGGGGGGGGAAGGAAAATTGTATCATGTAAATGATGAAAAGGATGAAAATAAATGAAATGAAATAGAGACTATTGTAGTGGCCGACAAAATCCTATGAACATTCGTCGATGTACATGAAGTGCAAAAGGGTACAGGGGTGTCTACCATCAAAAGGTAAACGAAACACACATGTTCAACGTAAAGCGCACCTCGAGGCCGTGTTCTTGTGATTAGATGGATAATTTGCGCGCTGCACATGAAGAACATAACTTCAGTTGGACTCTGCGTCAATGGAAAGAGACATCGGAAAAACGGTGATGGAGCAGATTTTTCGGTACCGGTACGTTTTGCCAAACGTTATTGTAAGGCTTCAGCAAGTGGCATGGCAACAACAAATGTGCACTTCAGAGTTTCGACCAGTACAAAATCAGTAAGCAGTAAAAACATGATCCTACAACCGATATTTCACGTAAATTACAAGACGAAATCAAATTATTATTACTAATTGATGATCCCTGGAGATAGCTGGAGTGAAGACATTACAACCCGTGCAATTGAACAGAATACTGTTTCTACAAAAGAGTGTTTCTGTGATGCACTTACCATAAAAAAATATCTCACTTGTCATGTCTGATATATATCGCTAATCACAACACAAGAAACAACAAAACGCCTTTAGAAACAGAAAACGAAATTAAAAGTAACAGAGCGCAGTCCATATACCAGTGGCTTAATGCGGTACAACAGATTGCCAGAATCAATACGAATATATACGGTACTGGAGATTCATTTGAAATGAGATTAAAAAAATATTTTTTTAGAAATAAATAAATGTCTATAGCCTATTCACTGAAAGAATTATAACCTCTACATATTACATATTAACCTTTTTAGTTGAGTACCTAACTAAGTAGTTTTAGGGAAGGCATTTAGTACTATTTCATAGGATGTCTTACCATGCCCACCACTAACAAAACTGCAATTGTCCCGATTAATTGTTGGATGATTACAGTATGATTGGGGAACTTATGTACAAGTGAACTGAGGTTTTCTCTACAGTTTTTAGTTACATCAGGAGATGAGTCTGCTGGGTGATAGAAGGATCCAGTTATCATTTTACGCCCACCACTGATACTGAGTCTAACTCAGACAGTCTCACATGCAGCTTCAGTTCTACCTCACTGCTATCACTTTTAGGTTTCAGCCAGATTTCTGTACGTAGTATTATGTGAGCTTCACTACTTTTCATAAGCACTTCAAATTCTGGCACTTTGTTGTGAATGCTTCTGCAGTTTACCATTAGGATTTTAATACACGCACCTGTGAGAGGCATTTCTTTTGATCTTACGCTGGGTTTCGTGCAGCTCCGATTATTTGGATTGGATGGAGACTCACCTAACCCAATTTGCAGTACAGCCAGTATGGTTTCCTTGTTGGGAGGACAGTAATGGTGTACAATCAACCCTGCAATGCCAGTTGAGGAGTAAGAAGTAGCTTGTCCAAGATCAAGAAAGCCAACAATATATGAGAGAGCGGTGTGTTGGTTCCACATGCATCCATACTGCATCCATTGATGCAGTGGCAGAGGATGACATAGAGGTCAGTCAGTCTTGATTGGCCCATCGGGGCCAGAATGTGGAACTTTGATTAGTTCATAGGACTGTACCAATTTTGGCACTTGAATCTATAAACATAAAGTGAATTATACCCTACAGCAAAACAACCAAACTACAAATACACGAAAAACACTTAAATTACTTCTGCTTAACTATATAATGGGAATCCTAGAGGGGACTGATGACCTCAGATGTTAAGTCCCATAGTGCTCAGAGCCATTTGAATCATATCTAGAGCAACAAATAAAATAGACCACTTAACATGAGTCATTTTTGTTAAAAAATTGTTTCATGCATGCAGAAACAGTACATAAAAAGTACAAGCATTTAAATGTGGAAAGGAAATTATGCTCCCCTTAAATTAGCCAAAAGAATGGAAAACATCTCGAGTTTTTCACTGTCATTAAGCAGTATTCCCTTCCACATGAACCATGGACCTTGCCGTAGGTGGGGAGGCTTGCGTGCCTCAGCGATACAGATGGCCTTACCGTAGGTGCAACCACAACGGAGGGGTATCTGTTGAGAGGCCAGACAAATGTGTGGTTCCTGAAGAGGGGCAGGAGCCTTTTCAGTAGTTGCAGGGGCAACAGTCTGGATGATTGACTGACCTGGCCTTGCAACAATAACCAAAATGGCCTTGCTGTGCTGGTACTGCGAATGGCTGAAAGCAAGGGGAAACTACGGCCGTAATTTTTCCTGAGGGCATGCAGCTTTACTGTATGGATAAATGATGATGGCGTCCTCTTGGGTAAAATATTCCGGAGGTAAAATAGTCCCCCATTCGGATCTCCGGGCGGGGACTACTCAGGAGGACGTCGTTATCAAGAGAAAGAAAACTGGCATTCTACGGATCGGAGCATGGAATGTCAGATCCCTTAACCGGGTAGGTAGATTAGAAAATTTAAAAAGGGAAATGGATAGGTTAAAGTTAGATATAGTGGGAATTAGTGAAATTCGGTGGCAGGAGGAACAAGACTTTTGGTCAGGTGAATACAGGGTTATAAACACAAAATCAAATAGGGGTAATGCAGGAGTAGGTTTAATAATGAATAAAAAAATAGGAGTGCGGGTAAGCTACTACAAACAGCATAGTGAACGCATTATTGTGGCCAAGATAGACATGAAGCCCACGCCTACTACAGTAGTACAAGTTTATATGCCAACTAGCTCAGCAGATGATGAAGAAATTGAAGAAATGTATGATGAGATAAAAGAAATTATTCAGGTAGTGAAGGGAGACGAAAATTTAATAGTCATGGGTGACTGGAATTCGAGAGTAGGTAAAGGGAGAGAAGGAAACATAGTAGGTGAATGTGGATTGGGGCTAAGAAAGAGGAAGCCGCCTGGTAGAGTTTTGCACAGAGCATAACTTAATCATAGCTAACACTTGGTTCAAGAATCATGAAAGAAGGTTGTATACATGGAAGAATCCTGGAGATACTAGAAGGTATCAGATAGATTATATAATGGTAAGACAGAGATTTAGGAACCAGGTTTTAAATTGTAAGACATTTCCAGGGGCAGATGTGGACTCTGACCACAATCTATGGGTTATGAACTGTAGATTAAAACTGAAGAAACTGCAAAAAGGTGGGAATTTAAGGAGATGGAACCTGGATAAATTGAAAGAACCAGAGGTTGTACAGAGTTTCAGGGAGAGTATAAGGGAACAATTGACAGGAATTGGGGAAAGAAGTACAGTAGAAGAAGAATGGGTAGCTCTGAGGGGTGAAGTAGTGAAGGCAGCAGAGGAACAAGTTGGTAAAAAGACGAGGGCTAGTAAAACTCCTTGGGTAACAGAAGAAATATTGAACTTGATTGATGAAAGGAGAAAAAATAAAAATGCAGTAAATGAAGCAGGCAAAAAGGAATACAGACGTCTCAAAAATGAGATCGACAGGAAGTGCAAAATGGCTAAGGAGGGATGGCTAGAGGACAAATGTAAGGATGTTGAGGCTTATCTCACTAGGGATAAGATAGATATTGCCTACAGGAAAATTAAAGAGACCTTTGGAGAAAAGAGAACCACTTGTACTGAATATCAAGAGCTCAGATGGAAACCCAGTTCTAAGCAAAGAAGGGAAAGCAGAAAGGTGGAAGGAGTATATAGAGGGTCTATACAAGGGCGATGTACTTGAGGACAATATTATGGAAATTGAAGAGGATGTAGATGAAGATGAAATGGGAGATACAATACTGCGTGAAGAGTTTGACAGAGCACGGAAAGACCTGAGTCGAAACAAGGCCCCGGGAGTAGACAACATTCCATTAGAACTACTGATGCCCTTGGGAGAGCCAGTCCTGACAAAAGTCTACCATCTGGTGAGCAAGATGTATGAGACATGCGAAATACTCTCAGATTTCAAGAAGAATATAATAATTCCAATTCCAAAGAAAGCAGGTGTTGACAGATGTGAAAATTACCGAACTATCAGTTTAATAAGTCACAGCTGAAAAATACTAACACGAATTCTTTACAGATGAATGGAAAAACTGGTAGAAGCCGACCTCGGGGAAGATCAGTTTGGATTCCGTAGAAATATTGGAACACGTGAGGCAATACTGACCTTACGACCTATCTTAGAAGAAAGATTAAGGACAGGCAAACCTACGTTTCTAGCATTTGTAGACTTAGAGAAAGCTTTTGACAATGTTGACTGGAATATTCTCTTTCAAATTCTAAAGGTGGCAGGGGTAAAACACAGGGAGCACAAGGCTATTTACAATTTGTACAGAAACCAGATGGCAGTTATAAGAGTCGAGGGGCATGAAAGGGAAGCAGTGGTTGGGAAGGGAGTGAGACAGGGTTGTAGCCTCTCCTCGATGTTATTCAATCTGTATATTGAGCAAGCAGTAAAGGAGACAAAAGAAAAATTCGGAGTGGGTATTAAAATCCATGGAGAAGAAATAAAAACTTTGAGGTTCACCGATGACATTGTAATTCTATCAGAGTCAGCAAAGGACATGGAAGAGCAGTTGAACGGAATGGACAGTGTCTTGAAAGGAGGATATAAGATGAACGTCAACAAAAGCAAAACGAGGATAATGGAATGTAGTCGAATTAAGTCAGGTGATGCTGAGGGAATTAGATTAGGAAATGAGACGCTTAAAGTAGTAAAGGAGTTTTGCTATTTGGGGAGCAAAATAACTGATGATGGTCGAAGTAGAGAGGATATAAAATGTAGACTGGCAATGGCAAGGAAAGCGTTTCTGAAGAAGAGAAATTTGTTTACATCGAGTATAGATTTGAGTGTCAGGAAGTAGTTTCTGAAAGTATTTGTATGGAGTGTAGCCATGTATGGATGTGAAACGTGGACGATAAATAGTTTGGACAAGAAGAGAATAGAAGCTTTCGAAATGTGGTGCTACAGAAGAATGCTGAAGATTAGATGGGTAGATCATATAACTAATGATGAAGTATTGAATAGAATTGGGGAGAAGAGGAGTATGTGGCTCAACTTGACAAAAAGAAGGGACCGGTTAGTAGGACATGTTCTGAGGCATCAAGGGATCACAAATTTAGCATTGGAGGGCAGCATGGAGGGTAAAAATCGTAGAGGGAGACCAAGAGATGAATACACTAAGCAGATTCAGAAGGATGTGGGTTGCAGTAAGTACTGGGAGATGAAGAAGCTTGCACAGGATAGGGTAACATGGAGAGCTGCATCAAACCAGTCTCAGGACTGAAGACCACAACAACAACAAGTAGTATTCATCGCGATACTGTTTAGGCTCAGTATTAATAATATATGTTACATTTGTTTGAAATGCGAGGTGAGCCTTGGGAGAGCTTTGCTATAGTACTTTGTGTAATGTGTTTGTATCAAAGCCAATAGTGACTTTATGGTTCCAACTGCTCTCCAGTGGTATTTCAACTAATGCCCCTAACTAATTACATTCATTTGCAGGGAGCATTTGTGCAGAATTGCACATAGAAGTGGAATGGCATTTAGTCAAAAAAGTGTCTTGTACCAGTGTGGAGTCACACAATCTGTCAGTTGTCAAGTATAGGGGTATCCACAACCAGTTCCACATATCACCTCAGAAATTAGACTTGAAAGATTACTGCACTGAAGGGAACATATCCTCCACACAGGGTTGCCTTTAGCCACCAGCCAGCAATAACACAATCCCAGACAGAATTTTCACTCTGCAGCAGATTGTGTACTGATATGAAACTTCCTGGCAGATTGAAACTGTGTGCAAGTCTTTTGTGTCACGTTCTCTAGCAACTGAGCAATCTGAGCATGATTCACAGCAAGTCCTTACCGCTTTACTTATGCCAATGACTCATCTCCTACCTTCCAGACTTAACACTACTTCTCCTGTGGAACTCATAGGACTAGCACTCCTGCTCCATTGGTAGAGCACTTGCCTATGAGTAATACATTTGTCTGTCAGTGCACTTGGAGGACCAAGTGGAGGTGGGTCCTATGAAGCATCTATCTGCACAGTGAGTGTTGACCAAGAATTCGAGCTGGCAAGAACCATCCACTGACAAGCGGAGAAGACTCCACGACATTAGACAAGTTGTTTTACCATCAACACTTACACACTAAATCAGTTGAGTTTCTGATCTACTGCTGTACAATTCCCAGACTTACTGGAAGACGTTGAGAGATTAGATTAGGTTAGATTCAGATTTTGTTCCATAGACCCAAAAAATAAGATGATTCTTGTGGGTGCGAAGCATGTCAGAAATTATAACATAAAAACATTAAAAAATGAATAAAATACTTACTACCCTCATCATTTGTCAGGAGATTGTCAAACTAAGTGAATATAATACAGTAAACTGGCTAATATTTACAGAATTAATGCACTGTCAGAATGAATCATTGTTATGCACTATTAATAAATTTATCATACACAAAATATCTAATCTTGACTGTTCTGACAAAATGCTGTCAAAACTGAAATCTAACAGACATTTTTACTTAAGCTGGCCTAACAGTCTGTTAAGATATTCATCTATAGAGTAGAATGAGTTGCCTATCAAAAAGTGTTTCAAACTCTGTTTAAATCTTGCTGTATATGGCTGCAAGACTGAATATGCAGTTCATGCAAGATAGCATTCCGTTTCATTTTTAATGAGACACCACATTAACACTAATCTGCAGCATTACCACCATGCTCTCCATTTCTAGACTTGTTCATCTGATTTTTATGGGGACACTTAAGAAGATTAGTCAATGAGTATAAATAGCAGGTATCAATTGCAGTGATAGATAAGCATTAGCTGTAGTTCATTATAGTACAGAGGCATTCCGTTGTGTTTGAGTGCATCTTCAGTGGGGAGAGTGGAAGCCTGTCTTCAGGCTGGAGAGAAGAAGCTCAAAGAGTTTTTATGAAAGTTTACTTAGATTTGAGTGTACTTTGGTTCCTTGCTGCCCAAAATAGGAGCCATTTTTGGCTATATTGTGTGTCATCAGCATACTCTGCATTCTTATCATCAAGAAAAAAGTATCAGTGAAGGTAAGTGAAGTTACTGCAAAGCAAGTAATAGCACTCATGTCGTTATCAACAGTACCTGGCAGCAATGGGTAACAATATTTGTTACTAAGTCATTAGTAGACAAAATTTTGGGCCTTCTGCATCCACTAATGGTTGTACCACATGCGTTCCAACCATCGTTAAGAGTGAGTTACAGTGTGCTGCTGTAATTCTCATATTGTCTTTAAAACTCTATCAGTGTCACAGTGATTTCTGTTTTACCTAGGTGTAGAACTCTGATCTTGTAGCATAGAACTTCAGCACACCTGCAGATTGCTGATGTCTGCAACATCCAATGTACCATAGTTAGGTAAAAAGTTTCCATTGTTCTGTTTGTGACCAAGACTTATTTACTTGAATTATTTTATTTTTCACATAATCTACAAATTTTACAATCTTTCTTGTGATTTTGTTCTTGCATATAGTACCCAAAAAATATAGTGCTCCAAAAAAACTTCATATCTTCTGTATCCTCACTCTTTGTGTTCAGAAGAAAATTGATAAGCATTTGTAACATTATTCCTCAAACAGATTGTCTGCAACCTTGTCTGTTGCCAAAATAGACCACATGCAGTATTCGGAAGTGAAGATAATTTCCTTGAAAACTTAATATTTAATGTCCCATTGAGAGAAATATCATTCTTCATTTGCAGTGCATGTCTTCATGACACTGAGTGGCAGCATAAATGCTGCTAGGGAATGCATCACTTCAGATTCCAAGTATGTAATTTATTAACGAAATTGAGAAGTAGGTACCCTTGCACATTTCACTCGTTTTTGTCATCAGTAGTGGTATGTCTGAGCAAACAATGTCAACTTTGTTCAAGAGGTGTCTGGATAATTTACAACACCTGATTTTTTGAATTATACATAGGCTACTAATGGGGCTTGGTAAATAATGCCTAGCTTATCAACATCTGCTGCACCTCACAGTTTTTGCACAAGAGACTGTATGAATAAAGGACAAATGAAATAAAGCACAATCAATTTTCTAATCTGCCATTCAATCTCTGGATCTCACTAAAGTTTTCAAAAGATACAGCAGACCTATTGACAGTGCTGAAACAGTTCATTTTGTTGTTCTCCAGAAATCTGGAGCATATTGTTCTCCAGAAAGAGCATATGATGTAATAGTCTTATATGGTCGAGTAGTCAAAAAATATTATGTTTTGCATTCTAGTGACACTTTGGGGGCACTCTGAAATGACATTCAAGCATGCTAAAGGATACAAACTTTTCTAAGTGATGTTAGTTTGCTGATTTGAATATTCTCCTAAAAAGGACTTTAAAAATATATAAATATTGGACAAACAGTAAGTAGGAGATAATCTGTCTCTCAGTGTAAGTTTCAGTGGCACATTAGTATCTGTAGAAAGTAATCTGCATCCATAAGACCAGAGGGTGTTTTGAAGCTGTAAGAGCAGAAACTCATTCTCCATCTTGTTACAGAAGACATGTGAGATTTGGTTTTTCCAGTTATAGAATCTTTGAGAGAAGAGAAGGTACAGAACCATTTGTGTAGAGTGCCCCAAACTCAGTGCAAATATTAAATTTTTGCTACAGTAGCTGTTCATACAGTCTTGAGGGTAAAAATACAGTTTTTATTGATATATTGTAGCTGTCTCTAACATTCCACACAACAATAACAAATTGGAACTTGCTGCAACAAGTGCACACTTATATTCCTGACATTGTCAGTCTAGGGGTGATCTCAATGTGTGATAACTGAAGAAAAGTTATGTGAAGTTTGAAAGGTAGGAGATAAGGTACTGGAGAAAGTAGGGCTGTGAGGACAAGTTGTGGTATCACGTAACATTCCGCCAGTGCCAACGGTATTTGCTTTGACATACATTACCCGTGTTAAAATGTACCGTTTACCAATTGCGGAAAAGGTTGATATCCTGTTGATGTATGGCTATTGTGATCAAAATTCCCAATGGGCATGTGCTATGTATGCTGCTCGGTATCCTGGACGACATCATCCAAGTGCCCGGACCGTTTGCTGGATAGTTACGTTATTTAAGGAAACAGGAAGTGCTCAGCCACATGTGAAACGTCAACCACGACCTGCAACAAATGATGATGTCCAAGTAGGTGTTTTAGCTGCTGTCGCGGCTAATCCACACATCAGTAGCAGACAAATTGTGTGGGAATCGGAAATCACAAAAATGTCGGTGTTGAGAATGCTACATCAACATCAGTTGCACCCGTACCATATTTCTAGGCACCAGGAATTGCATGGCGACGACTTTGAATGTCATGTATAGTTCTGCCACTGGGCACAAGAGAAATTATGGGATGATGACAGATTTTTTTGCATGCATTCTATTTAGTGACAAAGCGTCATTCACCAACAGTGTAATGTAAACCAGCATAATATGCGCTCTTGGGCAACGGAAAATCCATGATGGCTGCGACAAGTGGAACATCAGCGACCTTGACGGGTTAATGTATGATGTGCCATTATGGGAAGAAGGATAATTGGCCCCCATTTTATCTATGGCAATCTAAATGGTGCAATGTATGCTGATTTCCTACGTAATGTTCTACCAATGTTACTACAAGATGTTTCACTGCATGACAGAATGGCGATGTACGTCCAACATGATGGATGTCCGGCACGTAGCTCATGTGCAGTTGAAGTGGTATTGAATAGCATATTTCATGACAGGTGGAGTGATCATCGAAGCACCATACCATGGCCCGCACGTTGACCAGATCTGACTTCACTGGATGATCCACCGACAACGCCTGACGAAATGCGTCGGCGCAGTGCATTGTCAATGCATGTGCAAACATTACAGAAGGTGAACTACTCACTGTTGAGAGGAATGTCGTTACACGCATTGCCAAATGCATTGAGGTTGACGGACATCATTTTGAGTATTTATTGTGTTAATGTGGTATTTACAGGTAATCACGCTGTAACAGCATGCGTTCTCAGACATGATAAGTTCACAAAGGTAAATGTATCACATTGGAACAACCGAAATAAAATGTTCAAACTTACCTATGTTCTGTATTTTAATTTAAAAAGCTTACCTGTTACCAACTGTTCGTCTAAAACTGTGAGCCATATGTTTGTCACTATTACAGCGCCATCTATCACAAAGTGAAAAAAGTGGTCCAACTAAAACATTCATATTTCTTAACATACTACATGAATATGTAATAAAAAATGGGGGTTCCTATTTAAAAAAACACAGTTGATATCAGTTTGACCTTTGGCAGCGCCATCTAGCGGGCCAACCATAGCGCCATCTGGTTTCCTCCATCAAGCTAGACAAGTTTTGTTCTTTGTAGTTTTTTCATTTGATGCTTATTTTGTGAGATATTTGGCCCAGTCATGAATAATGGACCATCCTGTATAGTAGCATTGAAGCCAGGTTGATGGTATCTGTATATAGCTGTTTTCTGTGCACACCACCTTACGACTTGTGGCAGGAGTTACATTGGGTACAACTATCATTTTTCCCTTATTCCTATTCCACTCATGAATTGTGCACAAGATGAACGATTATGATTATTGGTAAGGCTGCATATGAGCTCAAATTTCTCCAGTTTTACTGCAATGGTTTTTCACGAGATGTATGTGGAAAGAAATAATACGCTGCTTGAGTCCTCATGGAATGACATAGCTGCATAGCCCACCAACTGACACCACTGAAGTCCTCTGCCTTGACTTACACCTCTGTCTGGAATTCACCATGCTGAACATTCTAGGTGAAATGGAAAATCAAATCACTGTCATATTTTAAAACTTGTTAGGGCTCTCCAGTTATCATGAACTTAATTCTTCCAGTGGCTTACAAGAATGGAAATTCTCCTCTGCTATGAATTAGTCGAGCTGTCCTTCAAGTTTTGTCTGCCCATGCTGCCAGACAAAACTTGAAGGACAACTCGACTATCTCATAGCAGAGGAGAAGTTCCACACTTGTAAGTCACCAGAAGAAAACATGTGAATACAGTGATTAGAGGTGGAAAATGCGTCTTCACAGAAAAAGCAGCCGGCCGGAGTGGCCGAGTGGTTCTAGGCGCTACAGTCTGGCACCGTGCGACCGCTATGGTTGCAGGTTCGAATCCTGCCTCGGGAATGGATGTGTGTGATGTCCTTAGGTTAGTTAGGTTTAAGTAGTTCTAAGGTCTAGGGGACTGATGACCTCAGAAGTTAAGTCCCATAGTGCTCAGAGCCATTTGTACCATTTGAACAGAAAAAGCAGCAGCATCAAGGAGTCTCATCCATCTGTTGCATTAGCTGAAGGGAAAAACAGGTGGCTCATTGTGGCGAAGGTACAATAGGCGAAATCGTGGCAAGCCATGATACTTGTAAGCTCCCACTTTCTTGGTGTTCATTCCTTGTGTCCTGCACATTTAAGAATTAATATGTTTCAGGTCTGGAAGGAACCTTGTTGTCAGATTAGAGGATGGGCACAAGCTACAGTTGTGTAGAGATACCAGTCATAGCAGTCAACATGTTGAGTAATAAATTTCTGTATTTATTTTCATGAAGCACTCAGTTACACAAACATTCACATTCTTTAGAAACAAAAAGACACCATGTGCTATGACAGCTGCTCATGCTGTTTTTCCAGAAACTTCCTGCATTCCATTTTAATTTAACTTGACAGGTACACAGGCATGCACATGCCTCATTGATGTGGAAAGGAGCTAGAGAGACTCTGCTTTCTACAGTTTATACAATACTAGATGCAGCCACCACAGCACTGTGTATTGTTATATCACAAATGTCACTCGCTCTACACCAGATCCACTAACAAGCAGGATACCAAGCAAGTACAGAAACTCCTCATCAGAGAGATTAGCTCTCATATGGATTTTTTAAGGATTAGACAAATCAGAATGCCTATAAATGCAATCATAATGGAAACTGTGTCCCAAAAAGACACTAAAAGCTTCCAGGTAAAAAAATATGAAAGGTGTTATGAGCCTAAAAAGAGAAAATTCTTGATCACAATTTATCAGTTACCGGACTCTGCAGCAGAGGACTGAAATGGAGGAAAATTATAAATTAAAACTGACTGTGGTCATCAGTAAACATGAATTTAAAAGCTAGATCAAGGCTAGATTCAAAATGGGATCTAGGTGTAAGCAAATCATGCTACTGAGATAAGCCTGTCGTTTGACCACTCACTAAGGTCACCCAGTGAAATTCCATGACAGAATAATGTGTGAAGCTTAGAGACAAAAGTTACCAAAAAAGGGGCCGTAAAAAAATGAGAGTAAAATGAGGTACATACCATGTGCGATGCGTAGGTGTCAGTATAACAGAAAGAGAATGTGAAATGTGCCAGCAGCTGCCTAAGTGGAGTACAATTAGTAAATTATGTGTGGATTTCAATGCAAGAGAAATGCCAGAATATAATGTAGCTTCTCCTAGTAATTTTGTGCCTGGTACACAACTGAGAAGAACAGAAAAAACAAATACCACTGCATCTGAGACCATAGATGACTGTGCACCATTACGTAACAGTGAGCCACTGCCACGCAGTGACAGCTGATGCTTCTCCAGCAGGACAGAGTGATTGATAAAAATGCACTGCAGTCTGTGTTTGAGATGGAAGTGGTATACACACATCCCTAATAGAAATGGACACAACCTATAGTAGCGATGACACATTGAGCCCACAGTTGCTGAATGCATTAAGCACTGACTGCTTGCAGGCCGGTTTCCAACTGCAGTTCCTTTCACATATGAAGGAGCTGGAAGGTAAACTGCTTGAACAGGAGACAGCTAAGGAAATGGGTGTGGGTATCCACAAAGCTATTCAAATGGCTTTCTTCCAAGATGAGAACAATCATCAACAGTGATTTGTACAACTGTATGTGGCACTTCTGAAAGTGAGAAAGTGGTGAAATCAGTCTGATACATTTCAGTAAGAGTAATATAACCAAAAAATCTGATATTGGGTAAATATAATTGGCTCTAGCAACCGAAAGAGCCAATATGGAAAAGTTGATAGTACACTTTCAATTAGTAGAGTCTTCAGTAGCAAGGATAATCTTGGAGACGAGACCTTATAACTTAAAAACTGCAACCAGTAATCCTACAAAGATTTATACAAAGAATTTAAACTTAACAGCGTAGTGAACAAAATTACCTTACAACAATACAAAGGCTATTAACAAGACTGACTTACAACAGAACAAATGGGTCAAATGGTCCTTCAGTCTGATAAACTGCCAATAAATTCCCAAGAACTTAGTGAATTGCTTAGTCATATACACATGTGGTGATTTGAAGAATTGAATCTCAACAAGGTATATAGGTATTTAGTGAGAGCCATGGAACAGTGTACTTTTACACCTCACAGGCAGCTCTGAAATGCTACACATTTACAATGAACATCTAGTGAGAAATTACTATAAATAAATGCTGTAAAGAGCATACTAGTCTCTGCAGAGCTGAGAAGAATGTTCCAGGAGCTGAGAGTGGAAAAATTGTGTCTTCAAGAACCCTAAGTCCATTACAATCAACTGTAGTCTTTTCTGCCTAGTGTTGGAGTCATAAAAAGTTGTTGTAATGCTAAGGTGCCAGTTGCTGTAACCAACCCAAAATGGGCTATCCTAAGTACTGAATACATGGCCACACTGGCAATAGGTGACTCCTTTACCAAACTTACAGTTTCTTCATACCTCAGGATGTGTCCCATCAATCAATCCCTTCTTTTAGTTGATTTGCACCAATTGACTTCAGTACCCCCCTCATTAGTTAACCTAGTCACCTATTCTTCAGCATACTTTTGTAGCACCACACCTCAAAATCTTCTATTCTCTTCTTGTGTCAACTGCTTACCCTCCGCATTTCACTTCCATAAAAAGCTACACACCAGTCAATTACCTTCATAAAAGATGTAATAACACTTACATTTATATTACTAGAAATATTTCAGCTTTTGGACAAAGTCAGCCCTTAGAAATAGAACTCTCACACATTCACACAACAACAACAACTCGCATTCACATGGCTGATGTCTCTGGGCATTGAGGCCTTATTGTTTTATGAATGTATGACAGTTATACTTTTGTCAAAATGCTTAAATATTTCTAGTATTCTTTTTTGTTGTGCCTTTCTGTGACTCAATGCCGCCTCTATGTGGTGGGTACCAATCTATCCTTTCCCTATTGTTCTGGTAGAATGTAAATATTTTAGAAGTAAAGGAGACCACTCACCAAAAAGCACAAGAGTTGAATCGTGGGCAGCCACACACATAAATGAAAGAAAACTTTCTAGCTTTTTGAGTAATCCTTTCTCAAGTTAGAGTGCAAATACACACAAAAAACACACACACACAAAAACAAGCACACATACGCATGCCTGTGCCCTTACATGGTGATAGCTGGATGCACGCTATTGCTACATTTTGGCAGGTGGACTAGGTTGGGGGTTGGGGTTGTGTTCAGTAGGGTGTGTGTAAGGGGAGAGAGTTGGGGGACAGAGAGGGGTTGGGAATGGGTGGCTATTGACTCGCAGGGTGGCTGCTGGTTTATCAGCTCAGGATGTGAGAGGGATGGTTGTCAGGTGCACAGGTTGGGCATGTAATGCATGATGTGCCGAAGCCAAAGGGGAGTGGCACACACTGAAGGTGACATGGGGATGTGAATTGGGAGGAGGTGATAGGTTAAAGGAGGGGGAAACTGTTGGCTTGAGGTTGTGGTTACTGGATAATGAGTCCAGGACTGTTAAGAGAGGAGAGGATATTTTGCAAGGATAATTCTCATCTGTGCATTTCAGAAAAGCTGGTGGTGGAGGAAAGTATCCAGGCAACCCAGGCTGTGAAGCAGCTGTTTAAATTGAGCATGTTATTCTCAGCTGTATGTTGTGCTACTGTGTGGTCAACTTTATTCTTGGCAACAGTTTGGCAGTGGCCATTATCCAGGTGGACAGCTGGTTGGTAGTCATCCCGGCATAAAAAACTGTGCACTGTTCACAGCAGAATTGGTATATGACATGGCTGCATTCACAGGTGGCCAGCCTCTGATGGGGTAGGATAAGTGTGTGACAGGAATAGAATAGGAAGTACTCAGTGGATGGATTTGGCAGGTCTTGTTTGTATTCTAGCTCAAAAAAGGATTACTCCAAAAGCTAGAGAATTTTCCTTCCGTTTGTGTGTTCTTATTGGTGGCAACACTTCTGCTTTATGGTAAGTTGTCTCCTTTACTCCTAAAGTGTTTACTTTTAATTTTATTGTTATTCTATCCTGAATATTCCATAGTTTCAGTTTATATCAGGTGTTAACGAATTTCTCCTTTTCAAAAAATGCTGTTTGTGATGCAACCAGTGTGCATTTTATGTCCTCTCTTGTAAATAACCTCTCACACTCTGTGTTTTATCCCTGTTACCTTCAGAATTTCAAAGAATGCATTCCAGTCCATATTGTCAAATGCCTTCTCTAAATCTACAAAAGTGATAAATGAGTTTGCCTTTCTTCAGTCTATCTCCTAAGACAGGTCATAGAGGCAGTATTGCCTCATGCAGTTTTACATTTTTTCCAAATTCCCCAACAGATTTTCTCCATGGTTGGCTTCTGTAAGTTTTTCTATTCTTCTGTAAATCATTCATGTCAGTATTTTGCAAGCATGAGCTATTGAACTGATGCTTCAGTTAGGCTTACACCTCTCAGCACCTGCTTTCTTTGGAACTGGAATTATTACATTATTCTTGAAGTCTGAAGGTATTTCTCCTGCCTCATATATCATGCAAATCATGTGGAATATCTCTGTCATGGCTGGATCTCCCAAGGACCTCAATAATTCTAGACAATGTTGTCTGCACCAGGTGCCTTGTTTTCACTGAGATATTTCAGTGTTCTGCCAAATTCTTGTCATAGTATCATTTTTTATCAACTCTTCGTCAGATCTCTGGCCTACCTAACAGATTACAGGATTTAACACTTGCCACTCTGACTCATAGAAATCCAGTTACGTTTATCCACATAATGAAACCTTCCTAAGTAGTCCTAGCCCAGAGAACCAAACGGGTAACTACTTTACCTCTGGAATATTTTACCAAAGAGAATGTCATCATCATTTAGCCAGCAGAGACGTATGCACTCGTGAAAAATATCAGCTGTAGTTTCCCCTTGCTTTCAGCTATTTGCTGTAGCAGTGTAACAGGTCCACGCTGGCTAATGTTACAAGGCCAGATCAGTCAATCATCCAGACTGTTGCCCCTATAACTATTGAAAAGGCCACTGCTTCTCGTCAGGAACCAGGTGTTTGTCTGGCCTCTCCACAATGCCCCTCTGTTGTGGTTGTAACTATGGTATGGCTACCTGTATTGTTGAGGAACACAAGCCATCCAACACAGCACAGTCTATGGTTCATAATTGTAATGTAAAATGTAACTAAACACCATAATTTATGTGATTTTATTACTGCAGCTGTGATTGTTCATTGTGTTATTAATGGAATCTACAGTTTGACACAGTGTGTAGATGGCAACCATAAAGGTCGTGCAAAAAATAAATAAACCTTTCAAGAAGTTTACACCCTCAGAATTTTAACAGCAAGCCTCTCCTTGATGCCTAACAATTCTTTTGAGCTTTTGTCACTGGAATTTAATGAGCTTATGAAATGGACCCATATTGAAACAAGCCACTCTCCTTTGGTTCACCTTCATTAATCCTACCTGATGAGAGCCCTTCAGTAATGAACAATACTCAAGAACTGATCAAACTAGCATTCTGTGAGCTACCCTTTTGTTGGTGATCTACATCTTATTAAGATTCTGCCAGTGAATCTATTTTTGTACATGCCTTAGTTCCACTTAGTCATTTTAGACACAGACTCATAGATATTTTGTAGTTTTTATCATTTCTAGTGATTAAACATCTGTCATATAATTTAAAAATAATAGGTCTTTCTGCCCTTTATATACAATATGTTGCATTTGTATCTGCTGAGGCTCAACTACACCAAGTGTCAATCTTCTACAGCTCTCCATGCCAATACCTCAACTTTCCAGCAATGCAACTCCCATATATTCAACAGTATAATTCATTACAGTGTCACAGAGCTACCAACATTATCCAACAGAAATGGTCTGATACCTTTACCATGGGTACATCAGAAGTTACTTTCACATCTGATGATTTCGCACTGTTAAAAATGACATATCATCAGCTTAGAATGAAAACCTCATACATGAAAAGTAAAACAAAAATATTTTTATTGCATTATCGGGGAGAAGACCTTGCACTTCAGCCACTAGTAAGCCAACAGGAGATTGCCTGCACTCAAGTGTGGGAATAGAGAAACCACATGCACTGCTGGGCAACCATAATAAGAGAGAAAACCACGCATAGCTTTTCTGAGAGATGAGATTTTCATCATGAGCTCACAGTATGGGTTCTAACTGCTTGGGGATCCTGGATCCACTCACAAAGCTGGTCCAATATTTCATGCACTCCATTTTGTTCACTAAGCAACAGTGCAGAACTATGTCAAATATCTACCTGAAATCGATGAACATGGCACCAATCTGGCTGCTCCTATATTGGTCTTAATAAGGTGGATGGATGGGCTGAGTTTCATGTGGTCATTGTTGACGGAATTTGTGTTGATTGCTACATAGGAGATTTTTGGTCTCGGCTGAGGTCATAATACGCAAACATAAAACATGTTTCATAATTACGCAGCAGAATGACATCAGCTCTCTAGGCCTATAGTTATGCACATCAGTCTGCGACCCTACTGAAAACAGAAATGACCAGCACCTTTTCGAATTGTTCAGAATGCTTCATTGCTCCAGCATCCTACAAAAACTGCTGCTATGAGAAAAGGAAGTTCCTTTATGAAATCAATACAGAATTATACAGATAACACATTAGGTCCAGTTACCACCCTCTGCTGATTGAGCTTGGTTCATTCTTTCTTCTGGTGAGACTCGAATTCTAAAAGAAAAGTTTCACAGCCCAAAAGAGAATCGCATGAAACATGGAAAGGGCAGCTCTTAGAAGTTTGTGCAAGCCTTTATTCAAAAAACTACAAGTCCTTCCATTGCCTTGGTTATATGTTTTGCAAGTAATACTTGACGATAGATGATAATAGCCAACCTGTAGTTAGAAACCAGGGTATTCACTCACATAACACAAGAAGAAACTAGGATATACATATCCAGTATTCAAATACAACACTGAAACAAAGTGGACCACTTCAAGAAGTAAGCAAGCTGTAAAACAAAATACCTTGTGAGACCAAAACAGTCAAAAATATCTCAGCATTTAAAGCAGCTGTTCATAGTACCTACGTACTGCAGAACTGGGATCTGTCCACAACTATTTCCTCAGTAAATGTTCTTACAGTATAAATAAATATTTGTTAGAATAAATAACTACAATATCATACAACATATTTTCATCATGACGTCATATACATTTGAATCATTTTTGTATTAGTCCCAGTGCCATTTTTACGATGTCCTTGTATCCATTTCAGTACATCATCTTCTAGTTTTGGTCATTTTGCAATCAGTCCTCCAGTTGCAAATTTAGTCTTCCTCATTTTGTTCACTTTTTCTTCACTAGCCTGCCAATCTTGAATGTGTGTGTGTGTGTGTTTTTTTTTTTTTTTTTTTTTTTTTTTTTTTTTTTTTTTTTTTTTTTTTTTTTTTTTTTTTGGAGCGCCAAAGTGCCACTCAGCTGCTCTGTTTCCATGTCCTTTTGTATATGGTATTACTTTAAATTTATAGTCTACCTCATACAAATATCTTTTATTTTCTTCCATTATGAAACTGGCTACTAACAAAAATATTGTACCCTTACCGATAACACAAATCACTTTCAATTCAAGTTCATTGGCATTGTAGACAGCAATCATGCATCACAGGCTAGACAGAGTGCTGGGTTTGTGATGGGTGGGCAGGAGGGAGACTTGTGAATTCCTGCAACTCATGTTCATCGCCTTGGTGCACTGTTGCTGCCAACTGAATCTAAAGTTGCCAGATAGAGATAGGTTTCCTGCAGCATTGAATATGTGGCCATTTTTAACACTAGTGGAAATTTTAAATCAAACCTAGGACTTTTTATATTAATTTTGAATATAATAATTAAACTGGATAGATAAAAAATCCACTCACCGAGCAGTGGCAGAACACACATGTAAAAGACGGTTTTAATTGGCAAGCTTTTGGAGCCACTGGGTCCTTCTTCTGGAAGAAGGGTTGAAGGGGAAAGAAGAAGGGTGAAGGAAAAGGACTAAGAGGTTTAGAAAAAGGGGTCACGCAAAAAGTGTTTCCGTTTTAAGGTAAATGAATTTCATGTCAGTATGCATTTTAAGTAAGAAGATGTGAGAACTCTGTGATTCCAAAGATCGCCAATGGTGATTGACCAAGGCCATAAGTGTGATCTTTGACAGTCAGTCAGCTTACTTGCTTTGGTTGCCTTTTGCCTGCAAGCTTCTTGCAGAAGAAAAAGGGTGTTATATCTGACTCATATTGCGTTATTATACATCTGTTATTATGCATCTACCACACTGGAAACGTAGTGTAGCTCTACATTGCTGACCTCCGATGACCGTGTTTGAGATTATTTCAAACATTTATCATTATTGTGCAACTAGAATGCTGCTGACAATTCATGCTTTTGAACAATGTTTCTCATGCTTCAGTATCAGGTGCTACGGATAACACACCTGAAGTGATTAAAAGTGACCCTGCCACTCTTCTTTTCGGTGCTCTGATTGTGAACAGTGGTGCCAAACAATTTAGCGCATCCAAAATTTACTCTGTGATCCATTTCACTCACAAACTAGGCTATGTCCAAACAACCAGTTGGATTCATGTCCACTCACTTTAGGTGAGGGATCATCCACACCACAGGTGAATATACGAGGGTAAGTCAACTATTAATCCGCAATTTAGTTATATTTTTATTTATTTTGGTAGTACTGCCATTTTACGTTGATAACGCATGCTTTGTTTATTTGTTGTTATGTCTTTGCAGTTTTCAAGCTGCTAGGTTAGTTTCGTTATTGCTGCTGTGCTGTTAATCAAGACTGCTCCACTGTCTATTTGAACCAAAGAAGTTTTTTGTGGTCAGAAGATGTATCAGGGGCGGAAATTCAGTACAGGAACAGTGTTTGGCACAACAGATTGTCTATAAATGGATTGAAAAATTCTGAAATGGTCACACAAGTGTTACACACGATGAGGAGCTGGACGACTGTTTACCGCCGCAAATGAAGAAACCATTGATCATTCACATGAAATGATTCTCTTAGACAGTCGATTAACTATTGACGAAGTGGCACAGTGTGAGCAAATTAGTCACAGTTCTGCCTACAAAATCATCCACAACAGAATTGGGTTTCATAAAGTTTGTGCAACTCACACAGTTGCATAAACAAATGCGCTTGAACATCTGCAAAAACATTTGGATCACTATGGTAACGAATGGGACAACTTCTTAGAAAGGATCATTACTGGTGACGAAACATGGATCAGTCATTATGAGCTGGAGAGTAAATGGCAGCGTATGGAATGGAAACATCCAAATTTGCCGTGCAAGAAAAAGTTCAAGAACCAACCGTCTGCAGGAAAACTGATGCTTACAGTTTTTTGAGATGCACAATGTCCAGTACTAGAACATTATGGGGATAGGGGCACAACAATAAACAGTGTATGTTACAGTGAGGTGCTTACTGCCAGGCTAAAGACTGCAATTCGAAGCAAACACCAAGGATTGCTGACAAAAGGTGTTGTGTTGTTACACGACAATGCCTATCCACATACTGCTGCCCACACTGCTGAAACTCTCCAGAAACTCAAATTTGAAGTACTGGATCATCCTCCACATAGTCCCGATCATGTCCCTTCTGACCATCACTTGTCGATTTGCCTCGGACGAAGCAATGAGAGAAGCGGTGCATTCCTGGCTCGCAGATCAACCGAGAATCTTCTTTGATAATATTCTTCTCGGGTATGCAGCCGGATCACAACGTCTTCATGACACAATATTTCCACGGTCCATCTGGCTGCCATCTTCAGGTGAGAGTGCTGGTGCACGAACTCGCCGGAACTGACTTCCTAGCACAAGCTGCGGCCCCTATATAGGCCAGCAGAAGACCCACAACGCGTGCGCGAGAAGGTGCCGTGACTGCCCTCTAGCGCAGTAAACATACCGCGCCGCCAGCGGTGGAAATAGGCGAAATCGAGATATCCCTGTCAAAAATTAAAAAATTTTTTATTCCGACGATTGAAACACAGACCGTTGTTTTTTGATGTCAGATAACACCGGGTCCCAAGTCTTACTTAAAAGATAGCCCTTGTCTCTATTAAGAAGATTGTCAGATAAACGAATCTCTATGGATTCTTTTAAAACACAGTCCCAATAGCGAGATGCAGAGGCAACCCTTTGTGTCTTGTCATAGAGCATTCTGTGTCCTTCGGTGAGACAGTGCTCCGCCACTGCAGACTTCTCAGGTTGAAGCAGCCGTGTGTGTCGCTGATGCTCAACACATCGGTCCTGAATGGTCCGGATTGTCTGCCCAATATAAGCCTTCCCACAGTGGCAAGGAATCTTGTACACACCGGGCTTCCTCAAACCCAAGTCATCCTTTACAGAGCCAAGGAGCGCTCTAATCTTGGCTGGCGGACGAAAAATACTTTTGATATGGTATCTTTTCAGAATTCTTCCTATCTTCGAGGAAATGCTCCCAGAAAAAGGCAGAAAGGCCACCGATTTGCAGGTATCTTCTGGTGGTTCAGGCGAAGGTCCATACTGGAAAGCACGACGGATCTGTTTATCTGTATAGCCATTCTGCTTGAACACAACCTTAAGATGGTCCAATTCTTGTGTCAAGCTTTCTCCATCTGAAATGGCATAAGCTCTTCTCGCCAACGTCCGCAGGACCCCCGTACGCTGGAACGATGGATGACAGCTAGAAGCATGCAGTAACGGTCCGTGTGCGTGGGCTTTCGATAAACACTGTGTCCCATCATCCTTTCTGTACACCAGAACATCCAGAAACGGAAGCTTCCCATCACTTTCCACCTCCATGGTAAACTTGATGCTAGGATGCAGGGAATTAAAATGATCTAGGAGGCGGTCAAGAGCTTCTCTCCCATGGGGCCACACCATAAACATATCGTCGACGTACCTCCAAAAACAAGTTGGTTTTAAGGACGCCGTCTTCAGCGCCATGTCCTCAAAATCTTCCATAAAAAGATTGGCGACTATTGGGGACAATGGGCTCCCCATAGCCACTCCGTCAGTCTGTTCAAAATATTTGTCATTAAATAAAAAGTACGTCGACGTCAGCACGTAGCGACAAAGCCTGGTTGTTTCCTCATCCAGTTTCTCACCAATTAGTTGCAAGGATTCTTCCAGAGGAACCCGGGTAAAAAGCGACACGACATCAAAGCTCACAAGTAAATCCGAGGGACTAAGAGACAAGAACTTCAATCTCTGAATAAACACCATAGAAATGGAAATGTGATGTTTGCATTTACCGACGTGAGGGCCAAGAACAGATGCTAAATACTTGGCTAGATTGTAGGTAGGAGCACCCAAATAACTCACGATCGGACGAAGCGGGACCCCTGTCTTAGGAATCTTGGGTAGACCGTATAATCTCGGTGGCTCGGCAGCACCAGGACGAAGTTTTTTAAGAACGTCATCAGGTAAAGAACTCTTCTTCAGCAGTGAAAGCGTCTTCCGTTTTATCCGTTCAGTTGGGTCGTCCTGCAATGTTCTGTATGCTGAGTCTTCAAGTAAGAGATCCATCTTTCCCAGATAGTCATCACGTGACAGAAGAACCGCTGCGTTGCCTTTGTCTGCTGGTAGAACTATCAGATCTTCGTCTTCTCTAATGGACCGGACGGCTGCCCTTTCGAGAGAGGAGATGTTACTCCGTGGAGGCGGCGCCCGCCGCAACGTATGTGAGACCTCTTGCCTAATCTCTTCAGCTTGGTCCTCCGAAAAGCTGGACACTGCTTGTTCGACTGCGCAGATGATTTCGGTGATAGGCACATTCCTCGGTGTAGGGGCAAAATTCAGGCCTTTCTCCAACACTGACAGCGTGGCGTCGTCCAGTTCTTTACTCGTGAGGTTAATCACTGTCCGTCGACGGGTGTCGTCATCAGATGTCGTGGGTTGAGAAGAAAGCCGTTGAAACTTCGAAGACTGTTTCATGACGGCGCTCCTATGCGTCCAATCTGATAGTGCCCAAGAAGAACTATCCACCTATTCCCAGGATGCGTCCGACAGCAGCGACGATAACTCCAAGTGCAAGAAAATTAAATCATTGGATATGAGATCCAGTTGTCTTCGAGTGAAGCGAATGCGCTCCTTGACTAAGGCGAAACTGGCACGCTTCTTGATGTTGTTGGCCGTTTTCGTATCAATAAAATGCACAAATCTAGCAAACTTAGGTATTACTCTTCCATCGCGGCATCTAAGCAAAAAGGCGAGGGCACTCAGCAACTTGCCTTTCTTCTTACGAAGTTTATCAAACTTCTTGGGCACTATCAGATTGGACGCATAGGAGCGCCGTCATGAAACAGTCTTTGAAGTTTCAACGGCTTTCTTCTCAACCCACGACATCTGATGACGACACCCGTCGACGGACAGTGATTAACCTCACGAGTAAAGAACTGGACGACGCCACGATGTCAGTGTTGGAGAAAGGCCTGAATTTTGCCCCTACACCGAGGAATGTGCCTATCACCAAAATCATCTGCGCAGTCGAACAAGCAGTGTCCAGCTTTTCGGAGGACCAAGCTGAAGAGATTAGGCAAGAGGTCTCACATACATTGCGGCGGGCGCCGCCTCCACGGAGTAACATCTCCTCTCTCGAAAGGGCAGCCGTCCGGTCCATTAGAGAAGACGAAGATCTGATAGTTCTACCAGCAGACAAAGGCAACGCAACGGTTCTTCTGTCACGTGATGACTATCTGGGAAAGATGGATCTCTTACTTGAAGACTCAGCATACAGAACATTGCGGGACGACCCACCTGAACGGATAAAACGGAAGACGCTTTCACTGCTGAAGAAGAGTTCTTTACCTGATGACGTTCTTAAAAAACTTCGTCCTGGTGCTGCCGAGCCACCGAGATTATACGGTCTACCCAAGATTCCTAAGACAGGCGTCCCGCTTCGTCCGATCGTGAGTTATTTGGGTGCTCCTACCTACAATCTAGCCAAGTATTTAGCATCTGTTCTTGGCCCTCACGTCGGTAAATGCGAACATCACATTTCCAATTCTATGGTGTTTATTCAGAGATTGAAGTCCTTGTCTGTTAGTCCCTCGGATTTACTTGTGAGCTTTGATGTCGTGTAGCTTTTTACCCGGGTTCCTCTGGAAGAATCCTTGCAACTAATTGGTGAGAAACTGGATGAGGAAACAACCAGGCTTTGTCGCCACGTGCTGACGTCGACGTACTTTTTATTTAATGACAAATATTTTGAACAGACTGACGGAGTGGCTATGGGGAGCCCATTATCCCCAATAGTCGCCAATCTTTTTATGGAAGATTTTGAGGACATGGCGCTGAAGACGGCGTCCTTAAAACCAACTTGTTTTTGGAGGTACGTCGACGATACGTTTATGGTGTGGCCCCATGGGAGAGAAGCTCTTGACCGCCTCCTAGATCATTTTAATTCCCTGCATCCTAGCATCAAGTTTACCATGGAGGTGGAAAGTGATGGGAAGCTTCCGTTTCTGGATGTTCTGGTGTACAGAAAGGATGATGGGACACAGTGTTTATCGAAAGCCCACGCACACGGACCGTTACTGCATGCTTCTAGCTGTCATCCATCGTTCCAGCGTACGGGGGTCCTGCGGACGTTGGCGAGAAGAGCTTATGCCATTTCAGATGGAGAAAGCTTGACACAAGAACTGGACCATCTTAAGGTTGTGTTCAAGCAGAATGGCTATACAGATAAACAGATCCGTCGTGCTTTCCAGTATGGACCTTCGCCTGAACCACCAGAAGATACCTGCAAATCGGTGGCCTTTCTGCCTTTTTCTGGGTGCATTTCCTCGAAGATAGGAAGAATTCTGAAAAGATACCATATCAAAAGTATTTTTCATCCGCCAGCCAAGATTAGAGCGCTCCTTGGCTCTGTAAAGGATGACTTGGGTTTGAGGAAGCCCGTTGTGTACAAGATTCCTTGCCACTGTGGGAAGGCTTATATTGGGCAGACAATCCGGACCATTCAGGACCGATGTGTTGAGCATCAGCGACACACACGGCTGCTTCAACCTGAGAAGTCTGCAGTGGCGGAGCACTGTCTCACCGAAGGACACAGAATGCTCTATGACAAGACACAAAGGGTTGCCTCTGCATCTCGCTATTGGGACTGTGTTTTAAAAGAATCCATAGAGATTCGTTTATCTGACAATCTTCTTAATAGAGACAAGGGCTATCTTTTAAGTAAGACTTGGGACCCGGTGTTATCTGACATCAAAAAACAACGGTCTGTGTTTCAATCGTCGGAGTAAAAAATTTTTTAATTTTTGACAGCGATATCTCGATTTCGCCTATTTCCACCGCTGGCGGCGCGGTATGTTTACTGCGCTAGAGGGCAGTCACGGCACCTTCTCGCGCACGCATTGTGGGTCTTCTGCTGGTCTATATAGGGGCCGCAGCTTGCGCTAGGAAGTCAGTTCCGGCGAGTTCGTGCACCAGCACTCTCACCTGAAGATGGCGGCCAGATGGACCGTGGAAATATTGTGTCATGAAGACGTTGTGATCCGGCTGCATACCCGAGAAGAATATTATCAATTATTACGCCGGGAAAGCCTTCGCAGCCACATAGAGAATCTTCTTTAATGAGGGCATCAGGAAGCTTGTACAACAATGGACCAAGTGTGTTGAAATCCAAGGAGACTATGTTGAAAAATGATGTTCTTGGAAGTTTCCTATTTGATTACAATAAATTATAATAATTGACTTACCCTCACAGCTGCTCTGGGCCTCATAAAGTGGCTGCATTGTCTTCTGTCCCACCTAATGCACATCTGGTCATGCTGTGCATGGACTCTAATTGCTCTCCTGCTCTCCCCCTACAGTTGTCACCCTGGCACCCTTTCAGACAGGAACAATTCTAAGCTACCACTTTTACAGCCAGGTCAGCCAAACCTTTGGTTTACCATTGTGGACAGCAGTTTTACAAGTAACATCATCTGTGACAGCACAAAATTCATCTCTGCAGTTAGTCACTTCAGGGACCATGCAGATATGATAAGCAATATCATCCTTGCCATCCCTGCAGACAAAATATGAGACTGTGAAAGTTGCATTACTTTGCTGCATCATCCACTCCCCAGAAGAACAATTACAACGTGTCATATATGACAGAGATTTTAAGAACAAGAATCCATCAAAGCTATGGTACTGGCTACATGTACAAATTGATTTGACTTCATGCCTGATGACAGTTTATGGACGTTATGGGTTGTCAAGCTTCTCCTGCAAGTTCAGATGCCCATGGTTTCTCATAAGCATGTGGCACTGGACTCATGACTAAAACTTGTGGATAGAATATTCTCCGCCATTCAACATTGACACTGCATAAATAATTCAGATAATAATGGCAGCCAGCATGATATGCAACTGCAGCAGGAGCACAACCACTCTCTTGCTCACCATGGTCTTAGCCGATCTTACCTTACACTGCAGCCATTCCCATGCAGATCGCTCCCAACTGTGCCACACCTACACCTGCCCAGAACATCATCAACTGCATTGCAGCTGCACAGAACTGCTTCTGCTGATGCCATGACCAATTTGGTGAATCTGCTCACAACTGCCATTCTCCATGTAACTTCCCATACTTGACATGGTTTACAAGAGGTGCACTAAACTGTGCAGGGTATTTAAGTTCCCAAGGCACCCAGAATGATGACACTGGCCCTTTCAGCATTGCTCTTGTTTCAAAAATAGACTCATCGTACCTGATCACATCAGTGGATGGCACTTTCTCATTGACTCTGGTTTGGAAGTCAGTACTTCGCTGCATTCATCATCTTCTCCAATGCATACCTGCTCACCCAGTCAGCTTTGTGCAGCAAACAACTCAACAATCTGAGTCTAAAGATCCTATACATGTACAGTGAACTTAGGATTTGACAATGCCTTCACCTGGACAGGTTGCTGATGTCAGTGAACTTCCTCTGCCACTTCTGCTTGGTCCCAGACCTGAAAAATGGTGTCTCAACTCACACTGCTAGCAGCCACTCTGCCAGAAGTGTCCCTCACCAAGATCCCACAGTGACTCGGCACAACAATGTGGCTCACTTTATGCAGCAGTTCCTGACACTCTCGGAAATGCCCAATGGCCATTGGCTCTTTCAAGACTGCCTCCGCACTACTGACTACATCCAAAAAGTAATACAGCTCTACTTGGGCATGTGCATGTTGAACTCCGCCTGCAATATGACAACAATGCTATCTGCCACAGAATTTGTGACACTGAGACAGAACTCCAGCAGAGCAGCACAATGGTACCTTGATGGGCTACTCCATCAGCATCCTCTTGATCCTGTAGCCACACTGACCTCTTCATATTGCATGGATCCAACAGTCCTTCCAGTACTTGTAGACACACTCGCAGCACTTTCTCCGCTTATCGACACAAAGGTCATTACTAGACTTTTTGCTAACCCACGTCCTACAGTGTCTTTGATTGCTTCTCAGCAGTGTGCCATTAAGAATTAAATGGTCCATAAGACTGCACTATGCCTGATCCCCCAGCGTGCTACAGACTGTGCCAACTACTGCTGCATTTACTTCAAACTACTAAAACAGCAGTAGACAGTCGTTTACTCACTGGCACTGTTCAACCCTTGACAGTGCCTGGGCTTTACCCATCAAACTGGTCCCCAAAAAAAGACAGTTTTTGTCAGGTTGTGTGGCAGAGTTCTCAAACCTCATACTGTCCTGGAAAACTACCCAGTTCTGAACATTCAGGACTTCACTCATTATCTGGAGAATTCCTCAGTGTGCAGTGTTGTTGACTGCAAGAAAGCATACCTGCAAATCCCATTGAACCCAGACAATGTTCACAAAACAACTATTGTCACACTTTTGGCCTGTTCAAGTTTACATTTATGCTGTTCAGACTTAAGGAAGTAGCACAAACATGGAATGCTATATTGATGGTGAATATTCACATTTCCATTCTCTTATGCCTACCTTGACAATATCCTTATTTTATCACCAGATGGTCACTCCCACGACACACATCTAAAACTAGTTTTTGACAGTAGTGCCACCAGTAATAAAGAGAAATGTCAACTCTTGACTCAAAGAAGTCATCTTTCCTGGTCATGTAGTAAACAATTCTGGCATCCACCTTTCACCACAGTTTACAGAAATCATTCAACAACTCCTGTGACCACAGGATTATCAAGAATTATGTCAGTTCTTAGTCATAGTAAACTCTTATTGAAGACACTTTTCACAGGAAGCTTCCCTTCAGGCACCACTCACTCAAGCCCTCGTCAGCAAGAATACCTTCAGCAAATTC
Organism: Schistocerca piceifrons; assembly: GCF_021461385.2. NCBI lineage: Eukaryota > Metazoa > Arthropoda > Insecta > Orthoptera > Acrididae > Schistocerca > Schistocerca piceifrons. The sequence goes on along the minus strand of NC_060138.1, from coordinate 1,017,434,482 downwards.
TAGTGGGCAATAGAGATGCAATCTGCCTTTGGACACATTAAAGACTGCTTCATCCAAATCAGTTGATAATAACAACAGATGCGAGTGACTCTGCTGTCAGAATTGCCCTGCATCTAGAGATATGGGGTGTTCAAAGGCCACTTTTTTTCAAATAAGCTCTGTTACAACACAGAACAGTAAGTGGCAGAAATTAGAAAATTTTTATTAAAACTCACTCCCATTGCCAAAGGCAAAATCAAGTCATTCCAGAAACTGAGGCAGAAGCAGAAAGCAAGCCAGTATGTCGCAAGCGGGTCAGCTTGTCAACACATTATGGCACTATCTGCCATGTGAGAATACACATTCAGTATAAAGGAGACTGTGACAGACAACCAAAGGAAATGAGACAAGCATATTCTTTAGCTCATAAGACATGTTGCAAGAAACTCTACCTCTTTCACAAGACTACATGTTGAGGAACTGACACAGCAGTTGGCAGCTCGTCAAGTGAATACAGCAGAATAAAGAAGACACGTGTAGTCATTATGAACTAAGCCTCACATTATAGCCTCGTGCCAGCTCCTTTTAAATACTCCAACTCTCGTCATGAGTTGATTGTTGTGGTCAATGTTGTTTACAGTAATAGTACTCAGTTCCATGATACCATACTGAGTCTATGTCCTAGATGCTCCAGCAATGAACTAGCTGACGATGTATTCAAGATGATAGCCTTCACCTCATGAACTTCATGCTGCTCAGCATCTACTGATGGAACAACTGACTGTCTTCCAACAACATCACGTCACAGGGTGATGAACTTCAATGTGGAAGTCAGCAACAGGACCTCTTGGGGTCCATGCTACTGTTGAACATTCACGCACCTCAGGGTGCTGAAACCTAGCAGGGGTAGGGAGGAAATCCATCAGCCACATGTCTGCCGACACCAGATACATCACAGATTGGTCATCAAGGTACAGTGTTGAATTTGGATACTCCAGCAGCCAGCCCAAGGCCACTTTGTGCTGGGCAATGGCTGCACCTGTTTGCCAGCAACCTGCTACAGCACCAGGATCACTAAGCCTTGCCTGAGCATGCAACCATGAAGTTGACTGGACAAAATTCAGATAGAATCCAACATGCAGCTGAATGACCTACAGCCAGCACTGGTGTGGAAGAATGATGACTTTTTAACCATGAGAATAAATGACTGAACTGAGCAATTAATGATATTTTACTAATGTCACTGATGCTTCACAGGTTGCGATTAACCCTCCTGACTTCATGCAGAGGTGTCTCACCCAACCTTCTGTAGCTCTTGCCTTGACAGTGAAAGTGGTCAGCATATGATCGGCAACTACTGGCACTTTATGAAGCAGTATGCTACTTCTGGCAAGATGTGGAAGCACACCCTCTGATCATTTACATGGATCATCGTTCACTCGCTGACTATCCATAACTCACCCAAGGACACTTGCCCATGCTTTTGACAACATTGCTCAGTTCATGACAGACATCCATCAACTGAAAGATACAAAACACATTATCACATATTATTTCTCGCACATTAGCACCATGTCATCTTATTTCGATGATGAACAGTTGACAGTAACACAACAACAAGACCAGTGGATACAGGACTTGCTGGACAATGCCTCTACAAACCTACGTATCAAACTTTGACCTATCCTGGGCATGAATCATATGATCAGCTGTCATGTTTTGCAAAATCAATCATGTCATGTTTCACCAATTAAATAGCTTGGCACCCCAGCCTATGTCCAATTACACACTCATGACAGACAGTTTCTATGACCAAACATAAAGAAGGATTGCAAATCTGGACTAATGCATGAGTTCCATGCCAAAAGATTAACATTTCATGTCACTTTGAAGTCCAAAAAAACATTTTCACTTGCATACTTGACCTTGTGGGACCCCTTCCCATCTCTGATGGCTATCACTACGTTCTGTCGGTGATCAATCACATCATGCAATTGACTGAAGCAGTGCTGCTTAAGGATTAACAGTCGAGTCCACCACTGAAATCTTTATTGACATGTGGATCTTGCACTTCGGGTGTCCCAAGTTGATCACAAGTGACCATGGTTGGCAATCTGAATGCACCTTCTTCCTTGAACTGCACAACATGGTCAGAATTCTGCATATCACTTGCAGGGTAATGGTCTCATTGAATGATGGCACTGTACAGTAAAAGCAGCTCTCAAGTGCCATGAAGGACTAAAGCCTGAGGCATTGCTGTGGGTACTTCTTGGAATCCATAAGGCTCACAATCATGACCTGAGAGACTTGTTAATTGAGATCCTATAGGATGGGCCACTTTGAAGTCCCAAAAACGACATTTTCACTTGTGTACTTGACCTTGCGGGACCCCTTCCCATCTCTGATGGCTATCACTATGTTCTGTCAGTGATCAATCACATCATGCAATGGACTGAAGAAGTGCTGCTTAAGGATTAACAGTCGAGTCCACCACTGAAATCTTTATTGACATGTGGATCTTGCACTTCGGCTCTCCCACGTAGATCACAAGTGACCATGGTTGGTAATTTGAATGCACCTTGTTCCTTGAACTGCACAACATGGTCAGAATTCTGCATATCACCTGCAGGGTAATGGTCTCATTGAATGATGGCACTGCACAGTAAAAGCAGCTGTCAGGTGCCATGAAGGACTACAGCCTGAGGCATTGCTGTGGGTACTTCTTGGAATCCATAAGGCCCACAGTCATGACCTGAGAGACTCGTTAATTGAGATCGTATAGGGTGAAGGCACACCCTGCAGGTGCTCTTTGTGCTCCAATAATCTCCAATTACAACTCCAGACCTGCCTGAACTAGTCTCACATGTTAAGCAACATATCGCTCACCATCAAGTAACCTTCCCCTCTCTCATACAAGATGCCTAAAGCCTTTATTCACAAGGCCCTCAAAGACTGTGTTTGTCAAGAAGTTGAGTGGCAACACAGTACCACCAGCATTGCACCTCCACACTCCCCCCCCCCCCCCCTTCCCGGAATTTGTCAAGTGATTTAAGCCAGTGTCGACACTGCAAGAGGTTCTTCCAGATGTTGATTCCTTCCAAGCTTACACACTTTCTTCCTTGGATGTCTCAGCTATTGCTGCTGGTGCACCTCTGACCTTCAACTTTTGAACTGATGTCCACAACTTCCAGCCTGGAGCCTGGTAGATACTGAAATCTTCATTGAAGGGTAGCATCCGGATCATCAGACCACAGTTGGCTCTGTCGCCCGCTGCTTTCGCAAAACAGTCAAATTCTCACACAATGTTGACACTGCTGCCCTCACCTCTTGCTTCATGGTCAATGGTATCCTCATGATGCTTGCACCCACCACACCGTGTTTTGCCACCAGCGTCATCCAACCCCAGCTATGACTATGTCGTGCTCCTGACCAGATGCCATTTTGCACTCTCGCTTCAGCCCCCCCCCCCCCCCTCCCTTGTGCTTGCCCACCTCCATGATTTATCACCTGTATGCCATGTGGTGTACATTGCCGCTCAACATTGACTCCACAGCTGGCAACATGCTATCTATCACACCCAGACACTGCATGGACTAACAGTCCCCCTCCACAGTGCCTTGACACCTTCCCACCCCAGTTGCCTTCCCTCTCAGTGGTTTCCACTAGAGGGAAATAGGGTGTGTTCTCTGTGGGAACTCTGAAGATCATCACTGATGGGGCAACCAAGACCATACGAGCCGTCTTTGACAGTCAGTCAGCTTAATGGCTTTGGTGTATTTGGTTGCCTTTTACTGCATACTTCTTCTCGGAATAAAAAGTGTCTTATATCTAACTTGCGTCATTTTATTATATGTCTACCTCACTGTCACCTAGTGCAGCTCTACATATGCATACGGTTTTATAACATAAATCCAGTATAGTATACTCCTCTTTTGCACAAGTTTGTACTTACCGTGTTACATGCAGGTTAAGTTGCTGCTTGTCATATGTTTGTAAATCATAGTTATGCTTAAAAACGTGCTGATTTTTAAAGATGCTCCCTTTTGTTAAAAATCAGTATTTACTATTTACACAAGCAAGGAAAAGGCAGTATTTTCAGACTTTTGAAAGGGGGTCCACAGGAATTCCTTTGTTAGATTCCTCTATCACCCCGATGATCTTTTTCTTTTTTTAAAATGGTTTTTAAGATGCAGAATTCCACCAAAAAATTATTCCTTAGATCAGAAGTGATGGCATACTAATATGGTAAACTTTTTTTACAGTATAAATTGGATAGATAAAAATCTACTCACCAAGTGGCGGCAGGAGAACAGATGTGAGACCTTTTTTTATATGTGTGTTCTCCTGCTGCCGCTTGGTGAGCACTTTTTTATTTAGATTGTTTAAGAGAATCACCCACTTCAAGTCCTCCTGTACCTCACATTTGAGATATTGAAAACAGGGTCTGCAGGATGCAAATTTTGTGTGGTGCAGAAGTTAACTGTGACAGTTTTTTCAGAGTTTGTGATGAAGTTGTTGGTTCTGAACCACTGTGCTAAACTATACATAAGCAATGTTGCAATTTCTTGCAGATTTTTGTGTCTGTGTGATTTACTTAGAATATTAGTGTCATCTCCAAAGAGTTTTGTTGTTCCATCATTAATTTTATCAGTCAGTTACATACATCAGAAATAGCATCAGTCCCAAAACTGACCCTTGTGGGACTCTATACTTGAAATTATTACTGTAAAAACTAGAATTTTTTGGTTCACTGTCTTTGTATTTTGTTTCTGTAATCTGTTTGAATACACTTTTCAGTCTGCCTTGAAATCCATAGTTGCCGGCCGAAGTGGCCGTCTGGTAAATGGCGCTGCAGGCTGGAACCGCAAGACCGCTACGGTCGCAGGTTCGAATCCTGCCTCGGGCATGGATGTTTGTGATGTCCTTAGGTTAGTTAGGTTTAACTAGTTCTAAGTTCTAGGGGACTAATGACCTCAGCAGTTGAGTCCCATAGTGCTCAGAGCCATTTGAACCATTTGAAATCCATAGTTACTTAACTTATGCAAGAGAATGTCATGATGATTAATATCAAAGACATTATTAAGATCAAGAAATGTCCCAGATACATGTTGTATCATCATCCCTTGCAGTAATTTATTTAAAAAGGCAAAAACTGCTGAATTGGTTGGCTTTACAGCTCTGAACCCACGTTGTGAGTCATTTACTTAGCGTTTCTTTATTTAAGAAGGCTGTTAATCTTATAAGGAACATTTTTCCATAATTTTGCTGAAGCCTGGAAAAACTGGCCTATAATAAGCAATTTCACATTTTCAGCTTTCTTATGCAGAGGGGTTACTTTTGCAGTTTTAAAACTGGAAATACACCTCTCTCCTACTAGTGGTTCTACAATAGGTATTGCATTAGCTTTGATGATAGCATCTGGTATCTCATCAGCACCCACTGGACCAGCACCCACTGAATGAGATGGTGCACTATCACCTCATTTAATCTGCTCCATGTATTAATAAGAAGTATTGGTGTGCCAGCCAGTCCGGATGAGGTTTTTAGGTAATTTCCCACATCCCACTAGGTGAAAACTGGCCTGGTACACAAGTACAGCTTCAGATAAATGATTTGAAAACATTTTGAAAAACTTTATCTCACTTTTATATGAATAACACTACATGCAGACAGTTGGGGTACACGTATTGCATTTGGGGGGAGGTTAACGTGATGGTGACAGGAAGTGCAACTGACTATCTCTGAAACTAACCATATCAAACTGTTAATAACCATGGTGACCCTGCGACAATGCGGAATGAAGGCACAAGAAAAAGAAACCCATTACAATTTTAGACAGTCCCTCAGGTGTTGCTGGATACATGAATAATGTATTTGCATGAATTTTTTTATATGACTGTACTCTCTTCTTGTCTGGCTACTTGTCATGATGTGCATTTCCTACTGCATAGCTATATTTGAGAAATAATCTTTAAAGCTCTAGCTACTCATCTGGAGTCAGTTAGTTTATTGTTATTCTTAATCAATCTTATCTTGCTGCGGTTAACTGAACTAGCACCTATTTCCCCTCTTATAATGTGCTACACTGCTTTAGTTCCATTCTTGGAATAACGCAATAGTTTGTCACTTTTAAGTTTCTTTGTTTCTGATGTAACTTGGGTTAGTATCCATTTGTATCATTTGAAGTAAGTAATAAAATCGAGACTAGTATGTTACTTAGAATACTAATACAATATCCTCCTATTTTGGCATGATATCTTTATCCCTTTTGTGATTTGCTTGTTTGTTTTTCGAACAGAGTTCAATGTAGTTGTTTTGAAGGGAAAATCTATTTCAAAAATTTTTTAAATCTTTACATATAAAAAGCAATGTACTGATGGATTGACTCACTCACTGACTCATCTTCGCCCTGCCCAAACTGCTAAGGATAGAAACTTTAAGTTTGGAGAAGATGTTGATCTTATACTGTAGGCATTGTTTAAGAAAGGATTTTAAAAAATTCCAGCCCTATTGTGGTTAAATAGGACACGAAAGGGTTTTGAAAATATGTTGCTATTAAGGCAATTTTAAAGTTAAACCTAAGAAACTGGTATTTGGATTCTCTGTCAGAAATAAAGAAATACATGTTTCAGCATTTTTTGTAAATTTAACATCTGTAGGGGTGATATAGTGGGTGAAAGTCTTTTTGAGAATAAATCACTATTAAAGAACTACTAAAGTATTTTTAAAATTGCAGCTATGAAAACTGGTTACAAAAGAAAAAAAACACATGTTTCAGTGTTTTTGGAAATCCAGTCTCTATGGGGGTGAAACAGGGAATGAAATGTTTTATGAAATATTTCATTGTGGAAGCATTTTTAACGCTAAACCTATGGAAAATTGAATTTGACATCTCGGTCAAAAATGTTGTACTATTTTTTTTTTCTTTTTTTTGCAAATTCAACCGTTGTCGGGAGGGGGGGGGGGGGGGGGGGGAGAGATAGAGGATGGAAATTTTAACAGAAATATTTCATTATGCAAGCATTTTTGCAGCTAAATCTGTGAAATTTTGTATTTGGCGTCCCTGTTAAAACAAAAACTCATTTCACTATTTTTGGAATTTAACCCCTTAGGGGGATGGAATGTTTTATGAAAAAATTTCACTGTGAAAGCGTTTTTGAAGCTAAATATGAAAACTGATATTTGGCTTTTCAGTTAGAAATAAAATAAATTCATGTTCTGGTGTTTTTGGAAATTCAACCCATAAGGGAGTGAAATAGAGGATCATACGTTTTATGAAATTAGTTCATTATGAAAGCATTTTCAAAGCTAAGTCTATGTAAATCTGTATTTCGCTTCTTGGTTAGAAATAAAAGAAATTTTTTTCACTGTTTTTGGAAATTCATCCCCTAAGGGGGTGAAATAGTGGCTTTACATTTTTAAGAAATATTTCATTATCTTAAAGAACCTAAGAACATATTTCATTATATTAAAGAAACTTGAAAGCTAAATCTATGAAAACTGGTATTTCGCTTCTCAGGTAGATGTAAAGAAGTAAGTGTTAGTGGATGAAAGTTCTAGAGAAATATCACCCCAAGAACACAAACGGCATGGTTAACAGAAACCTTGGACTCTAGCTACCAGAATCAGTTTTTGATCAGAAGTATATTCATAAACGACTGTGCTTATACGGCCTTAACTATTGTGAAAAGTTTAGAAAGTGTTGCAATTTGTGAAGAACACAAAAATTAAAAAACAATAAAAATAAAAAAGGAAAATAGAAACCTTTGTAGACCATGCATTCTGTTTGAACAAAGTAGCAGGCACTAAGCTAGTGTGCTGATAAACTAGCCATTATTTTATCATTCTAATTTTCATTCTTCAGGAGAAAACTAAAATATTCAAATTTTTTAATTTTGAATTTTTTTACTGTCCATCTTACTTCATGGAGTTTTGAGTGTACTCCTACATTCATTATACAATTTGAGCCTAGTGACCACTAAAATCTGTGTTTACCACTTGTGTGTTATAGGCATATTTGCACCTATGTATCAAAAACTGGTCAACGATAGATACAGAAGTTGCTGTTTTCTTTGTTGCTTCAGTTACAACTGAGCTTATGTTGGGTGACTGTAGTAAATTTATATCCTCTTTGAACTGATTAGATTTTGAGAAATCAGTATTAACATCACCAAAGACAATTATATTTCTCTTGGGGGAGTTACTTTCTTCCAAAAGTTCCTTCACATGATTACAAAACACTTTTTTGTCTTAATGTGGTGAAGTGTACATACAAATAATAATTGTATTTCACCTAGAAATTCAACTACAAAGTATTCATCTCTTTCACTGTACAGGTTATGATATTTAATTACACTGTTGAATTCCATATTTTCTTTGATATAACCTGATATTTTCCTTCAGTACATCTTGTTTAAGCTTAATGGAGCAATTTAAAATTATGTGTCATTTATTTCTTGATCACTTACCTCACACTTTGCACTAGTGTCTATAGTGGGAAAAAAAAATCACATTTCTGCCAATGGTGGGATTTAAGGTGTTTGACTTTTGGCTTATTGGTTCACTGGATGTGGGATTCTGCCTTTCTTCTGTTGACATGTTTCCAATTTCCACTATATTACAGTCTTTTTTCACCCATCTATCCATTAATTAAGTTGGTTTGAAATCCAGCTCGGTAGGCGTATTGCAGCTTCTTTCTTTTTTTTTGTTGTTGTTTTGTCATTTGAGTCACCAATAATAATTAATGTATTATTCACTGAGAAGTTATTAGTTAATTTGTCCATGTTTTTAACAGGTTCCTTGATTGATGCATCAGTTTTTATAATACTTTGCACAGTGAAATGATTACCCAATTTGTCTTCCAGTATCTTCCCCCCGGTTTCTTCCTTGACTATCACTTATGAAAAGTACTTCATTTCATTGATTATTTACTGTCAGTGCACTAGACTTTTCTTTTCCAATTCTCAGTGAATAATTTAGTTCTGGATCATCACATAAATTAGTTTGCACTTCAAATTGTTATTGTGACTTGTTATCTAGTATCTATAATAGCACTTGTTTTAGGCTTAACAGGCCACATGTTTTACATGCATCACACCTTGGTCTTTTCATTACAGCTTGTTCATAGTAATCTGCTTTTATTTACAAATCCCCGTTTTTAGCTTCATAACACTGTTTTCTTCCTGCAGCAGGTTGTTAACTTTATTGTTGTGTTTCACTTCAGACCCATTATCAGAACAAAGGAAATGTTTCTGGTAGATTTTTCAGCGTCTTTGTCAGTCATACACATTTTGCTGCTTTAAGTTTATTAATATCTATTTTCAGTGCACTGGTATTAAATTGCGGACTTGACACATGTTTCTTTCAGTTCTGAAACCTCATTCTTACAATTTGCACATGCTTGATTTTGACTTGTAAAAAATTCTTTTATGTTGGCCATCATCTTAAGAAGAGAAAAGAATCAGTGAATAACCTGGTAGTGCTGCTTACCCCGTTTATAATTTATTTATGTATACTGAGAATAGTAGAGGTTCTATCATACTTTCTTGGGGCACACCCAACATTCCATTTGTTTGTGTTGAACATACGCCCTTCAGTATCAGTTGACACTGTGGTAGTGTATCCAGTGTCGTTTGGTAAGCTAGCAAAATAGAATCTACTTGTTCATCTGCATTAACTGTTTGCAAGGTATCACTTATGAATAATGTGAGCTGTTTTTCACACTAGTTGGTTTTCCTCCATGATCATTCTTTGGGGTGGTTCCTTTCATCCACAAACGTTATAGTGTTTTGAGTTTAGAACGTTCTCAATGACCATGGACATCAGTGATATTGGTTGTTAATTCAGTGCATCCACTTTTTCCCTTCTTGTACAGGGGAATGACTTGTGGTCCTTTTCCAGTATGCAAACCTGTTTGCTATGCAAGAGATCAACAATATATATGATTTAGGAAATGCACTAATGTTGCCTTCTGTTCCATATAAAATCTAATTGGAATTTTGTCAAGGCTTGGTGCCATGTTCATTTTGAGTAGTGTTAATGAGTGAAAAAATGGTTAACAGTTACAGTCACATCATTACTGAATACTGCCTACAAATATGTGTATCTGAAACGAAATCAAAATTGCAACCAGTTGGAGAAAACATACTATAGGGTGTACAATGTTGATTCAGGAAGAGAAGGTTATGTACAGGTATAAGATTTATGACTACACTGTTAATGGAAGAAACATAGAAAATATATCTTCTGTTCTTATCTATCCGTATTAGGAGAATGTTTATGGTAGGGTTAGTTTCTATATAATGCTTATGAGAAATACTGGAAGAATACAGATCTATATATTTAGTAAATGCCGTAACACAGTCAAAATCATAACAACTCTACTTAAAAACTAATCATGGTCTTAAACAAGGATGTGGACTTTCTCATAGAAAAAGGACAAATCTGGACAACAGTAAACAATGTCTGTTCACTGATGAATGTATACTATTATGTGTGATGCAGAAGACAAAAAGGTAACAAAATGTTAAAAAGCTTCCATGTGATAAGTTCAGTAAATAAAAGCAAAGTTATGTCAACAATATGTAAACACAAGTTTGTTCACAAATTTGGATTGTTAAATATCCTAAAGCACAAACATTTGGAAGATGGAAAGAAACATACAAAAATATATCATGATAAAGGGGCACACAAATAAATCCATTGAGTAACTGTTGATGGGGCATTAACATCCCCACCCCCTTTCCCTGTTGGGTGACATACTGGATGAAGACAACATGACACTATTTATAATCCTTACTGATGTCTGGTTCTTGAAACTTATAAAAGTAATTTTTCACACAAAACACGATTTTACACTTTCAATGTTTCTCACTCAAGCACATTCTTGTACTATCAATCAAACATATTTCAGAATTTAAAAGTTCTTTTTTGAGCACTCTAAACTGAAATCTTGCATCATTATGCTGCTGCAAGTATTCATACTAAGGATGTAAGGTGTTTCTAGCAATAACTAACTGCAATATTTCTAAAGAAATACTTTTAATGATTAATTTAATGAAATGTAATATGTCAAAATAGGTAAAATTACAGAATACAATATGAGATTTTTCATTTAATACATAAAAAGACCACTATATTCAGTCATTTGTACTCTTTCCTTGGTCAAACACAGAAGTCTTCAGTCCCAACAAAGTGTTCATAATTGTCCAGTAAAGGGATTTCTCTCATCTTCAACTACCAGGAATCTAAACTGAAAGGCAAAAATATTAGTTATGACATAGTTCTGGCATCCTTTAAATTAACAGCAGTAATATTCCATTAGTAACACTTATTTTTATAACAACTGAGTGGTATTTTAATTGATACAGGATGGCCAAGTTACTGAATTTTTTTGTGGTTAAACAAATTTATTACATAACAGTAAGAGGAGTGTGGAAATGATCTTAAGTTATTATGTCATGTCAGGACTGCTGCGCAGATAATTGGGTGGATTATTTTAATGTTTTTTAGAGTGGCTGAGTCATATTTTTTAGACGCTCACCTGGCCAGCCATTTGTATCAGTTTTACAATTTTGACTGTGTGATGAAATATAACCACCTTTGCCAGCTTGTAATGTATTACAAACAATGGAAAATCCAGGATGGAATGTAATATTATTGTGAAAAGGAAACTTGCTACTCACTATATTGTCGAGAGGCTGAATCACAGGAAGGCACAACATGAAGACTGTCACAAATATAGCTTTCAGCCAGTAAGGCCTTTGTCCAAATTAGACAACAAAGGCCTTACTGGCCGAAAGCTATATTTGTGACAGTCTTTTGGTTGTGCCTATCAGCAACTCAGCATCTCCACTATATGGTGAGTAGCAATTTTCCTTCTCACAATATCATTACATTCCATTCCTGGATTTTTCATTGTTCGATTTTTGCTTGACGGCTTTTCTTCAATCCTCAACCAGTGCTGTTTTCCTTTCTTACTATTTTCTCTATACTCAATGCCCGTTCTTCTTTCTCTTCTTTCCTTTGTTTCTCTTGGCAGTGTGGCCTCAGTTGCCTGAGACTGTAGTCATGTGTATGTGCGTGACAGTGTAGGCCTTACTGGCCGAAAGACATATTTGTGACAGTCTTTTTGTTGTGCCTATCTGCGACTCAGCATCTCTGCTATATGGTGTGCAGCAACTTTCCTTTTCACAGTATTGTAATGTATTACTCGTATCTTTTCATATTTGTATTTGCAGAAGATGTTTCATTCCACTACGATGAGTTGTTTTAATGTGTTCTGTGTATTTTATATTTATTTTGTGGTAGTTTCAGTTTTTGTAACATGTTACATTTCATTAATAGTTGACCATTAATACAAGATATGCATTTTTCCAGTAGCCTTTAATTAAATTTCTAGGTTCAGTAAGAAACATATGGGGAAAAATTACACATGTAATGTTAGTACTAAATTGTAAATTACTTATACAAAATCTAGAGTTGTAAATTTACAAATTTTATGTATTTCATTGATTATTTATGGATATTCACAGGCAGTTGCATTTTTGAATATTAAGGTTAAAGCACACAAAAACAGTATAAGAAGTTGCAACACTTCATAAATTAACAGTCTTAATTATAATTACATTTTAAAAAAGTAAGACATTTATTAACTGTTGAAAGATTATAAACATGATTGTGGCTGTGACAGCATGTCCCTGTATTGGCTTAGTATCTTTGGGGGTTTTTGTCTCCACTGTAGTTTGGATTTTTGTTACAAACTGAGTGGTATGATGGGCTGTGGTGAAACATTTTCTAAGTCATTGTAAAAGTTTGAGGGGAACTGAAACAGAATTATACTTACATCTTTAATCATGCACCAAGTTCCCAGGGTCCAAATCATCCCTAGTCTGATTTGTGTAAAATATGTACTCTGTGGTGTCTATATATAACTGTGCCACTCTGCATGTAAGTTAAACCACTACATTAGCAGTTCCATCAATATAGCTAAAAAGTGCTTGGATTTGAAATGTAAACTCTAAAACTTGTGTTTAGGACAATAGTCAGCACGTTATAGCATCCATTTCTCTTTTAATATATCTTGTTAAACTGTGGTTTCTACCTAAGCATTTTAACATTAATGTGTAGAACTGTTAACCGTCATTTACTTACTCTCAATATTGACTGGTTCTTTCCCCATTTTTATTAGTGGACAGCCAGCCGCATGTACTAGGGAATAACATTTGGCATTTATCTGAGCTAATTCTCATTTTATTTATCATTTTGTATCATGATTTCATTACAGGCTTTATTTGAGTGTGTAAAAAGACCATGAATATGACTGTAGACATGCACGTGCCCATGCATGAATTTTATTATCAAGTTTAATGTATTGATAAGCAATCACTTTCTGCATTGTCATTGCCAAACTTTTTTATAAGTCTCCAACATGTGTGCAGTGGTCCCAAGAAGAGTGCTTACGAGGAAAGCTTTTTTTTTTTTTTTTTTTTTTTTTTTTTTTGCTGACACACAATCCTATAACTTGTCAAAGTATACATAAAAAATAAAGAAGCTTGAAGAACAGCAACAATTTCTAATTTTATTATATACAAATATACATTAAAGTCCCCTACTACAGTTTCAGCATATATGTTTGGACTAATATCAGGAACTACGGTAAGATTTTGATACAGTTTCCACTAATGGTCAGACTGATTCACGAGGAAGGTTTGTGTATATAGTACCTACAGACAAACATTACTTCTGACTTGTTGCCATTGGGGTCAGTGTCCTGAAAGTACCTACAGATGAACATTACTTTCGACTTGTCTCCAAGGGGAGCAGTGTCCTGAAAGTAACTACAGATAGACGTGGTTGCCTCACTGTGGTCCATGGTACTTAAGTAAACATATGTTTTATACCAGGAGCAAAACTTGTTTTTCATGGCTCTAACACTCCTGTTGATCCAATCAGCATTCAGAAGGGAATGGTAACATTTTTTAAGAATTTTATAGTTAATGTGTTGTGCTGCCCTTAATGGAAGAATGGTGCCTTATAGTAATGGATGATTTTTTAGCCATCAATCCATGCTAGTTGACGTACAATATTACCCAGGCTTAGAGCAACCACTGCAGACTGGTTACATTCTCCCTTCCCATATCTAGGGATGCTCCTTTATCCAACCACCATGTAAAAAGATAAATGAAAATATAAGAACTGGAATATAATCGACTGAGCTGATATATGTCAAAGTAAAAAGGAATGTCGCAAACAGGAACACATCCTTTAAGTTTGCTGGTGTTCCACACTTTACCGATGAAGCTCTGGAACATTTTATGGAAAAAGATTTGAGTGTTATGTTAAAGACTGTTCAGAAGAAGTGAGAAAGAGATTACTTCAAACAGAGCATTAGGAACACAGCAGTGAATATTAATACAGTGAAAGAACTGACTGTGAACTTGATATGCACTCAGAAGATGAGCAAACTTAAGTGAGAATGGAACCTCAAATAACAGACTACTCATTTTAAGCAACAATTAGCTACAGTAATCCATTTGTTTTTTCCTGTAGGGTATACCGTGTATAGTTTCTGAGCACTATGAGATTTTACTGTAGTGATAATTTAGGTACATTTCTCATCAAATTGTTTATAGAAGTCACACTTTAGAGTCTGTACAATTATACTTGTTTCACATTCACATGTTTTGCAGTGTGTCAGTATAAAGAGCAATGAATGAAGAGATATGGAGTTTGTAAAAGCTGGAAATGTTGGGAGATAAGGAATACTTCCTCTTTTTTTATGGCAACCCATTGTAAGAAGTTTTCTGACTAATAGTGTGCAAGTAGTCACTCAGCACCTACCCTATCTGTTTCAACAATTTGCAATGAAACCTCCAGAAACACTTCTTTGCTGTCTCTTACACCTTTGGAACCTCAGTATGTAATCATGCGCCGCAGGCATCTGCTCTGGTGGTTACTCAACCACATACTCATCAGTTGTAGTATCACCTGTAAAGCTGCATTGCTTGCCCATCAGTTAATAGCAGGAACACAACTTTGTCAGCTGTGTTTCTGTGCTGATGTAGCATTAAGATATTTATTGGAAAGTGAACAAGTCAGAAGAAATCAGGAACTTCAAAGAAAAAGAAAAAAATGGCGTGATGCATGAAAATATTTAGATGGCTACGAAATATGTCAGTGCACAGTGCATTTATTGTTTATCAAGACACTGAGAAGGCAAAGGAAGCTACACACATAAATTTCAGGCTTCATATATTAACTGGTTGCTAGAAACACATGGGAAGAGACTGCAGTGCAGGACTTTTGTTTTGAAGTTTGTTACCAAATATACCACACTGAGCTTTAGTTTTCATTGATCATGTATGTTTCAAATGTAACAGAGGTCTATTGTTAACTGTTCCTGAAATTTTATTGATTTTCAACAAATGAATTCTTGCACTATAGCAATTTAAACAAAATGTTGCATTCTTGTACCAACTGGCCATATAAACTACCACCAACATGCTAGGCATGTTGGCAGCTATTTGCTTGAAGGGTTATTGTACTAATTCAAACTGACACTCTTAATGTTGTGTAGTCACCAAACTTGTAAGCTCCTTTCTGTTTCATGGGACATAAATAGGAAATTGGATTTCACAAATAGCACTTCTGAAATGTTGTTTTCTTTACACAGCAAGTGACATTCTGTCACAGAAGAGGAACAAAACCTTTCTGTATACTGTAGGAAGAAACCACTTAAATTCTCAGCTTCATACTTGGCAAGAGAGTCTGCTTTTAAGTAAATACGGATGCCACTGCCAGACATCAATTTTCAAACATATTTATAACTAGGGGCAACCATACTACTTCTAACAGTTTGATGGTTGGTAACTTATAATAAGCAATACATTCCATTGATAGGTCAATTTACCATGGAAGGTCAATTTACCATGGAAGCCCTGAACAAAAATTTAACCAGGGACATAACTTACTTAATCATAAACAGTACTGACACTGAGCACCTTTTCAGTCTGGACGCACTGAAGTCTTTTGGATTTTCCACCAATGATACAGTAACTCTGATCACTGAGAATAGTCCTTATCCACAACTGGACATGCTCTGCACCAAATTTCCTGATTTTTTTTTTCTTGTGGTCTACAAAAAGCGAATCATTTTGAAGCTCACATTTCGCTGAAAACCTATGATACTGCCTTACTTTTTTTGACCCTGGCCATTTCATCTGGCACTCTAGAACCAGGTCAATGATGAATCAAACAGGTTGCAGGGACTGGATGTGATAGAATGTATATCACTGAGTCAATGTGATACCCCCCTTGATGTTGCCAAGAAACCATCTGACAAACTCAAGACTTTGTGGGGACTTTAAGTCACCTTGAATGCTCAAGCTGATGTGGACATGTTCCACATTCCAGAGCCTGAGGAACTACATGCAGAGCTAGAGGGTGGACACTTCTTCTTAAAATTGACCTTGCCATAGTGTACTTACAGTTCCTGTTAGACAAATGTTCACGAAAGATATTGTTGATTAATACACTACATGGCTTACACAAATAGAAATGGTTGACCTTTGGGGTCTCCAGTGCCCTCGCGATTTTCTACAGACTCCTGAAAGAGCTGCTTTACAACATGCTGGGTTTCATTAACTGTTTGTAAGGCATTTTTCTTGTGGGAATTTCCACCAAGTGACTTTTAGCCACCATGAACTCTCTCATTTTCATTTTTTAGAAGGCAGGATTAAAATGGAATTTCAGCAAGTTTGGACCACATACTTTCTCATGAAGGTATATCACCAGTCCAGAAACACACCAAAGCAAGTACAACCAAGCCTTGGCTGATGAATCTCAGCAGCTCAAGGCATTTCTGGGAAATATTACATATTGTGGAAAATTAATTCCAGCAGCATCTCAGATAACTCATCCATTACATTACTTGTGTAAGAAAGGAGTGATTTTCATGTGTTTGGCAGCATGTGAAATGGCATTCTGTGAGCTCAAACAGTGTCTACACTCAGCACTTTGTTTAGCAATATTCCAACCCAGGAAGCAGACAGCGGTTGTGATGCATGCATTGGAGCATGGGGTGGGGGATGTCCTGGCTCACTGAGAGGTTTATGGTTCAGAACACCCCATCACATATGCTTCAAAAACCCTCCCCTTTGCGCAAATGAAATACCCTCAAATAGAGAAGGAAAAACTGGCAATGACACCCACTTTGAAGAAATTTCATGTCTTTCTTTATGGCACCAAGGTCCACCTGGCAATGGACCATAAGGCTTTGATCACGGTGTTCAACACAACAGCTCATGTCCCAAATCATAGCGCTCCTATATCAGTTTTTCTCCTTGGCTAGCAACCAGCAAACCTTGGAAACGAATGCATCTCAATTTTGCAGTTTTGTTCCTGAATACTACATGACTCACTATCATTGACACTTTTTCCAGATTCCCAAGTATTGTTGACTGCCATACAACCAAAGTGGAATACGCAGTGAAATACACAGTCAGGGTGCTGTTAAAAAATTTTGCCACTGACGGCCTGCCACAGACATTAGTGAGAGACAATGGTCCACAATTTCGAGCAGAGGTCTTTGAGGATTTGTATGCTAAAAGTGGAATGAAGCACGTCTCTTCACCTCCTTTTCATCCCCAATCGAATGGAAAGGCAGAGAGGTTCACCCAAATAGCAGATAAAGAAATACATACAAGATGCTTCCAGGCAAGTTTCACTGACATTTTTTAAAAGTTCATATTGGGCAACACCATTTGGTGATAAGTGCCCATCAGAGTTCTTATATGGGTGTCAACCCCATTCTGTCCTGCATTTACTGCTGCCCACTCCCAGCACACTGGTTCCTGCTACCTCCCGAAAGTCCTGGCCTGGCATACGTTTGTGGGCCTGTGGCTTAGGCCAACAAGATCATTGGTTCCAAGCTAACATTCATCAGCAATGGGGCTAACAGGCTTTTATTCTCGATACTGTAGACTGGACCATCACCGACCACTGGAACCAGCTCTGGTTACGTGACTGCCTCTCCATCTTTTTCTCTCCATCCCTTACACCGCAGTCCATTTTCCCACCCTTCAGCAGAAGAAGAGATCATGCTGGAGCCCACTCGCCCCATCCTCCTTCACCAAACTCCTCTAATTCTAATTTTAGTTATTTCAGGCCACCACAGCCCCAGGATGTGAGTCTGGTCTCAAAACTGGCTTCCATGCCCCAGGGCAGACCAACACTTCAGACTGAGTTACCACAATGGGGGACATCCGCAGTTGTTGTACCAGTAGAGCAGCTGACACACTGGAGCCCAAATGTCATCACAATGTCACCTCCAGTGTCTACCACCTAACCAGTGTTCCCACCACTGCCCACCCAGCACAGCCACCATTGGCCAGGTCACTTTCAGCCTTACAACTGAGTGCACACAGACCAGAAGCACCTGGAGCCTAAACCGTTGGGTGGGGGAGGGGGGGGGGGCAGTGGGTTGCAGAAGGGATGGATGTCTTACACTTCACTCTCCACATGGCATGGGGCTGGCCACAGTGCACAGTGCAGCCCCCCCTCCCCCCCCCCCCACCTCTATCTGGTAGGGAAAGGGTGTTGTAAAACCACAGCTATATTGCTAGCTTTCACCAACTACCTTGCTCCAGATCCATAAGCTGTGCTGGCAGTGCCTGCAAATGGGCATGCTGGCTCATCACAGATGTTACTTGATGCACTGATCTATGGCTTGCTAGCCATGGATGTGCAGATCAACATCAGAAACTCCATCATCAGCCTCCAGCATGAGCCTACAACACTGGCTGCATGTCCCAACTCAAAACTAGCACAACCACTACCAGTGATGTCTATGCTTGCCTGTATCATGGCTGACATGAGCCTACTGCGTCGTGCTGTCAACTGTTATTGATTGTGCAGCCCTCAAGATTTGGACGTTGTTATGCTATTGGCCTTGTATTGTCTCCAGTCAGTTTCACGCTATTCTGCATTATGCCTTAGTGTGTTGTAGCCTACCAAACACATAAAAAAACTAGTATTTGTTCATGTTGTGTTGCAACAAAATCCACAGCAGGACATGAATATCTCTACACAACCTTAAAATCATTAGATAATAAGGAAATTATTGCTGCTATTTGTTGAAAGCCTTTATGATACTAATCACACCATACTCCTAAGAAAGCTACCAGGTAAAGCTATGATTGGTATTGATAACCAATGGTTAGAATTACATCTGTTAAACAGATTACAGAAAATAACATAATGCTAGTTAGATATAGTGTACCATACAGCAAAATCCTGGGTCTCATACTGTTTTTGTTATATACTGATGACATAAACACAAAGCTTACTGCGGGGTATACTACACTATTTGCTGATGACACAAGTATTTTGATAACAGTCACTGACAAAGTTGATCATGACCAAGAGATTAAACAGTTTATGTCATCAATGAGTGAATGATTCATTGAGAACAATCTCACTGTAAATGTACAAATCCATTATCAGTTGCACCATCTCAACTCAAAAACAAGTAATTCCAAGGCTGTTCCTAAGAACCAAGAGCTGTCTAACATAAGATCTGCCAGTTTCTGTGTATAAGCCTTGAAGAAAATCTTAAATGGAATACCGATATCAACTATATATAAATTTAGCTGTCAATTAATTATATTCTAAAAGTACTCAGCAAATCATTCCCAATTCAGTTCTATTACAAATAAAATATTCTTACTTTCACTTCATGTTATAGTATGGAATCCGCTTGAGGGGAAACTAACCATGCAGCACAGATATCTTAAAAAAGGCAGGTTGTACAACGTTCAGTCTGGGAAAAATGAGTCATGTAGACAGCATTTCAGGAAACTTAGCATTTTGACTCTAACATCTGTATACAGGGTGTTTCAAAAATGACCGGTATATTTGAAACGGCAATAAAAACTAAACGAGCAGCGATAGAAATACACCATTTGTTGCAATATGCTAGGGACAACAGTACATTTTCAGGCAGACAAACTTTCGAAATTACAGTAGTTACAATTTTTAACAACAGATGGCGCTGCGGTCTGGGAAACTCTATAGTACGATATTTTACACATATCCACCATGCGTAGCAATAATATGGCGTAGTCTCTGAATGAAATTACCTGAAACCTTTGACAACATGTCTGGCGGAATGGCTTCACATGCAGATGAGATGTACTGCTTCAGCTGTTCAATTGTTTCTGGATTCTGGCAGTACACCTGGTCTTTCAAGTGTCCCCACAGAAAGAAGTCACAGGGGTTCATGTCTGGTGAATAGGGAGGCCAATCCACGCCGCCTCCTGTATGTTTCAGATAGCCCAAAGCAATCACACGATCATCGAAATATTCATTCAGGAAATTAAAGACGTTGGCCGTGCGATGTGGCCGGGCACCATCTTCATAAACCACGAGGTGTTCGCAGTGTCATCTAAGGCAGTTTGTACCGCCACAAATTCACAAAGAATGTCGAGATAGCGTGATGCAGTAATCGTTTCGGATCTGAAAAATGGGCCAATGATTCCTTTGGAAGAAATGGTGGCCCAGACCAGTACTTTTTGAGGATGCAGGGACGATGGGACTGCAACATGGGGCTTTTCGGTTCCCCATATGTGCCAGTTCTGTTTATTGACGAAGCCGTCCAGGTAAAAATAAGCTTCGTCAGTAAACCAAATGCTGCCCATATGCATATTGCCGTCATCAATCCTGTGCACTATATCGTTAGCAAATGTCTCTCGTGCGGCAATGGTAGCAGTGCTGAGGGGTTGCCGCATTTGAATTTTGTATGGATAGAGGTGTAAACTCTGACGCATGAGACGATACGTGGATGTTGGCGTCATTTGGACCGCAGCTGCAACACGGCGAACGGAAACCCGAGGCCGCTGTTGGATCACCTGCTGCACTAGCTGCGCGTTGCCCTCTGTGGTTGCCGTACGTGGTCGCCCTACCTTTCCAGCACGTTCATCCGTCACGTTCCCAGTCCGTTGAAATTTTTCAAACAGATCCTTTATTGTATCGCTTTTCGGTCCTTTGGTTACATTAAACCTCCATTGAAAACTTCGTCTTGTTGCAACAACACTGTGTTCTAGGCGGTGAAATTCCAACACCAGAAAAATCCTCTGCTCTAAGGAATAAACCATGTTGTCTACAGCACACTTGCACGTTGTGAACAGCACACGCTTACAGCAGAAAGACGACGTACAGAATGGCGCACCCACAGACTGTGTTGTCTTCTATATCTTTCACATCACTTGCAGCGCCATCTGTTGTTGAAAATTGTAACTACTGTAATTTCGAAAGTTTGTCCGCCTGAAAATGTACTGTTGTCCCAAGCATATTGCAACAAATGGTGTATTTCTATCGCTGCTCGTTTAGTTTTTATTGCCGTTTCAAATATACCTGTCATTTTTGAAACACCCTGTATATTTACAATACTAATCGTTTCTTAAGATGTAACTATTAAACAAAAACAGCTCACTCATTTAATTGGAACCATCCATAATTATGAGACCACACAGCAAGCCATGAGACTGAGCACAACTTATTACCAGAAAAGTGTGTTGCATGTTGGGACCACTTCAGTTACATGCCTATTCATTGAATGAAGTCTCAGCCAACTGCTTCTCCTTTTCCCACTCACCCTGTGCATATAGTCACACGTGTCTGCACGTGTTTTCCTTGTAATAAGCTGACAAATCCCACATCATTGTAAAATGATCATCCTTTGATGAATAAATTACTACAGCTAAGTAGCACACTTTTTTCCATGAGAGCCATTATCATGATAACTATTATTTGTTGTCAAAATCTCGGCAAAATTTTATTTACCTGGGTCTTAGCACACTGGCTATCATATTTATGTAGCAGTATGTATTTATTGGCTTACAGAATTAAAAGTAATTTCAAAGTTGAACTTCTAAAATTGATACCATTTGCTTACATAAACATTAAAAGTGTGATTAAGTTCTTTCAGGATATGGAATTCTTCAGCATTTCTCACTCTTTCAGTTTCTAAACATTGTTTTTCTGTGAATTTACGAATGAAAATTGCTGCTTTATGTTTCACTTCCAACTTTCCTTCATTGTGTTTGTGTGTATGTGTGTGTTTGTGTAAAGGAACTGCTAGTTATGTTGACTTGTAATGTGACAAGTAGTTTGTAACTAAAGTGAACATTCTCAATCTACACAAAAAGAAATCTGAAAAGAATTAAATACATATGCATTACCTGTAACTAGTGGAACCTTAATATAAAGCAGTCCAGTTTTTTCACCATCTTTGGTCTACTAAACAGACATCTAAAATCTGTCATCTGAAAATGAGAAGAACCATTATTTTTGATTTCTCGAACATTATGGTCAGAGGAAGAGCACATCAGACTTTATATCAGATGGAAGTACTTTATGAAGCCAAATCAAATCTTATGCATTAGTGTCTTTTTATAAAATTAGCTTCAGGCAAATGTAAAACCACACGACACACAGTAACAAAATAATTGTCAACAGAAGCTGAAAGATAGTTAATGAAGCTGAAATATAGTTAATGAAGCTGAAAGATAATTAATGATCTTCACAACTTTCGGAGCAGAATTTTATTGGTGGAACAATAGCTGACAAAAGTATTTATTTGGAAATAGATGTTTCACAGTTATATTTTATTTATGATTTTTTTTGTTCCTTGCTTTTAGTTTTGGGGTTGCACCCGTACTCTCAAGCAGTCATTCCTGTCATAAGCCAAGCTGTTAGGAGGGGGGGGGGGGACAGGAAATTTAGTTTGGCAGTGACTATTGGTCATGAGGATTCCAGCTTTACAGTTTGGATGACGACAGGTGATTGCTGGAGAATGGGCTCCTGACCCTGAAAATACTAGCAAAGAACAAAAGATAAATACAATAAAAATGAACTGCAGCTGTGGAACATCTATTTCAAAAATAAATTGAAATTTGTTCTATGTTAAAATACGACTTGGCACATTAAAACTGAAGATAATTACACAGCCTGCTTTCTTGTTTCTCTTATTTTAGGAAGAACCAAAAACATGCATGAAGAAATCAATATCAAGTAAAAATATTACTACTTTTTTAATATAATTTCTTTCTTTAGATTTGCTTCTGTTACTATTTCATTTTCAGAATAGCATATGAGAAGAAACAATAATGTAATGGAAAAACTATTTACAAATAATAGTAATTAAGGTTACAAGGAATTAAAAAGCAAGAAGTTTTCCAGGAAGCAAGTCTGCCTATAACTGAGAATGCCACAAATTAATTGCATGTCTAACATCTGTCATGGCAGTTGTGCCTATTCTATTTTTGCTCATTCATTTGAAGGAAAAAAATGTAGCTACAGTGGAGATACCCAAATTTTTTTTGCTTTCTTCTCATGTAAAACACACATTTTGATGCAACATAACACTAAAATAGTTTTCAGAGTTGCTTTACTTACAGT
This sequence comes from Schistocerca piceifrons, assembly GCF_021461385.2. Taxonomy (NCBI): domain Eukaryota; kingdom Metazoa; phylum Arthropoda; class Insecta; order Orthoptera; family Acrididae; genus Schistocerca; species Schistocerca piceifrons. The sequence continues at coordinate 1,017,411,046 of NC_060138.1, read as the reverse complement.
TTCTATTAAATAATATATAATAGCTCTCCTATAGTTTGGTATGTTTGACATTTTCTGTCCAGTAGTTCTGGATAGTCATGGCTTCTAGACTATTCAAGAAAGAATCATTATCTAAACTATACATTTCCTCTGAGTCATCCTGAAAATAAAAAGAATGATGCCAATCAGTTATACATCGATATCTACTGATAATACTGTCATCTATCCAAACACAGATGTTCAAGTGAAAAACTGAATATCATTTTAATGTCTATGAAAATATTGTAAGTAACATTATCTACTTGTCCCAACTGGTTTAGCCATGAGCATGTTCAGTGTGTGAGTACTTGCTATGTCTTAGTATAAAAGGCATTTGCTTTATCAGTTCAGATACTGAACAACATAGCCAAGTAACAAAATGCTGGGCTACAGTGGTGGTTATGGCCCAATATGTGCTCCATTCATATTACATTATATTTGCTGTTTTACATACTTCACTTCTGCCAGTGCCATTTTTTTTACATGATGTCATGCCTAACAAGTTCATCAGAATTTTAAAATTCAGCAAATACTTTCGCACTATTCCCCTCAGTTCCTGAAGTATAATTTTTCATGAAAACAGTAGTCCCTTGATCTTTAAAACATATTCTTAATGCATACAAAATATTTTTACTCGAATGTATTTTACATGGATATTAAAAATTTGAACCATAAATTATATGCAACTTTGTTCCATTTCTGTGTCTTACACCAAATAAGCATACTGCCTTAGGAGAACTCAGTGACTGACTTACAAACAGATTTCTTTTATTGTTTAACGGTGTACTTCCAGGTGTTCTGCCAAGCAGCTTCCACTTTATGAACAATATTTCAACGACTGACCCAGCCATCTTCTTCAGGTGCTGCAAGTTTTGCTGTTATGTGTACTTGCTGATTACATTTCACCTGTACTGGGCACTATTGTTGGTCTCACATTGGTATTTATATCCAAGTTCAACTTACAATGTCCACTACACCCAGTCATACACTGTAGGCTTTCACGACTGATGTTGTCTTCACTTAAAACTTCTGGGCTGGTAGGCCATGGTCAATGTATAAAACTCTCCCCTGACGTTTCGTCTCCAACTGCAGGAAACATTCTCTGAGGTAAAGAGATGAACAGTTTGCTGCTTTACCTCATAGTATGCCTCCCGCAGTTGGAGATGAAACGTCAGGGGAGAGTTTTATACATAAACCATGGCCTATCAACCCGGAAGTTGTAAGTGAAGCCTGCTATGCTGTTTGATGCTTTTTTGTTTTTCAGAGCTCACATTGGAAATGGTAATGAGCGTTTGGCGTCATTGGCCGGGAGGCCCCTTATAGGACAGGTCCGGTCGCCTTGGTGCAGGTCTTATTACATTTGATGCCACATTGGGCGATCTGCGCACCGGATAGGGATGAAATGATGATGAAGACAACACAACACCCAGTCCCTGAATGGAGAAATCCCCGACCCAGCCGGGAATCGAACCCGGGCCTGTAGGACGGCAATCCATCACGCTGACCACTCAGCTATTGAGGCGGACATAGCTCACGTTGAAATTCCATGTAACACAAATTCTATCAGTGTTTTCCACCTCAGTGGATGTGATTTTTGGCAATATCTCAAAAAAATGAGTGCGAGACCCCAAGCCTTACTTAACTGAAATCTCCAACCCAGTTTATTAGGGTTTCTGACATCTTTATTCCCACAGACTCATTATTTATCCTGTGCCAGACACTTGGTATTTGCACCATGATACTAGTCTCATCGTATTTCATTCCATGATTATGTTTGAGGCAGTGCTTGGTGACAGCTGATTTGCTTGGTTGTTTTACTTGGGTGTTATCACTGAATGTTCTTTTCATATCTCCTTGATTATCCTGATAGTCTGCCCCACATAAGATTGTCAGATTTGTAGGGAATGCAATAAACATCTGGCTTTCAGACACCCAGATCATCTTTAGTGTTGCAAAGAATACTTTTTATCTTAGCTGAAGGGCTTGCAAATGTGGCATGTCATATATTGGACAAACTATCAGAACAGTTGACGACAGATACAAGGAGGGTCAGAGACACACCCGACTAAAACAAACAATTATCCAGCTATCACCAAGCACTGCCTCAAATATAGTCATGAAATGAAATACAATGAGACAGGTATCATGGTGCAAAAACCAAGTTTGTGGGACTGCATACTTAAAGAGTCTATTGAAATAAAGATAGAAAACCAAATAAACAGGGATAGAGGTTTCAATTTGATCAAGGATTGGGTTCCAGCATTCAATTTATTGAAACCTTACCCGCAATCACATCCACCAAATCTGGAAAATGCTGAGAGAATTTCTGTTTCACAGAATATCAGTGTGAACAAATGAGTATCAAAGGGCATAGTGGGCATCTGGAGTTGAATTCAGCTATAAACAGTGGCAGGAGACAAACAATAGTTCACAGTCAGGCAGTGAGTACATATAATAGCAAAATTCACAGCATCTGAAGAAGACAGCGAGGTGGGTCATTGAAACAACAACTCAGCAAAACACCTGGATGCACACCTTTAATGAAATGTGCTGAGAAAACCTGAGGGATAAAAATCCTTTTACTGTGGTTTTCAGTTTGGGTTAGATGAATGGTAAACTTGTTTCAACTTCAAGAATGAGATTTTCACTCTGCAGCAGAGTGTGCGCTGGAAGATTAAAACTGTGTGCCGGACCGAGACTCGAACTCGGGACCTTTGCCTTTCGTGGGCAAGTGCTCTACCATCTGAGCTACCCAAGCACGACTCATGCCCCATCCTCACAGCTTTACTTCTGCTAGTAGTTTGTTTTGACTTATTTGTAAGTTGTCATCATAAAAGAAATTAGTTGTGTGTCTGTTTACTCTGGTGTGAAACAGTCACACACTGTCGATTCCAAGTATAGTTTCCACTGAATCATTACACATTCTAAACTTCATTTCCTAGGGTGCATTTCTTGTTCATACTCAAGCATTCAAAAGAAATGTGTGTAGAAATCATTTAAAATTTCTGGAAGTTATTTGATTCATAAGTTTTTCTGCTCAAGTAATGAAAGGATGACAAAATTTCTTAAGGAAAATAACTGAAAAAGTGCACAGAAATGGCTACAAAAGTATGAGAGAATTACAAAATAGCATTACCAATAGCAGTGATTGTCCTTATTTCCTCAATAACTATAAATACTGGCACAGTGTTCTCATTTTCATAACTGGATTATAAGTTGATCAGAAATTAAAAGAAAAACTTGGGTGATAGTCAATGAATAGCATCTGACAAAGCACACAACTACAAAACAAATAACAAGGATTGCACCCAAGTATTTGAAAGTGGCATTAATGCTGACATTGTCAGTCACACACTGAATTTTGCAACTCATATTTTCATGCCCTAATTAACTCATACCCTTACAGAGCTTTCTTCGATGTATACACTGGAATCAGGGTTGCTGCTTTTGTCACTCAGCGTCTGTGGTTTGTTTTGGTTCCTCCGCTTATAAAGAATGAAGCACATGGCACCTGAAATCAATCAAGGTAATTCATATCAATATGATGCTTTAGAGTTGCGTTCTGATAACAGAAGTGAGTGAATAATTGGATAAAATTCAGGAACTGATTTTTCCCAGCCATTGGGGAAGGGTAGAGGATAGTGTCTGTGGATGAGATAAGTGGTAGAGAATATCAGGTGATCTAGAAGACTCAGCTCAGTTGCCTCTTAGCCTTAGAACATGTAGATGATGTTGAAAATGAATGTGTGTTAATGCTTGCACTGTGAGCCAAGATGCTGTAAACCAGTGAGCCATAAAATTTTCTAATAAACTGAACATATCTGCTATAGAAACTTTTAAAATTATCTGTGTAGGTTGCAAGGATGAAGTCTTGATCAGAACACACATTGTTTTGTGTAGGATGAAAAATTTAAAGATGAATAGGAACACTGAAGGCAGAAAATGCCCAGGATCTCTGACATTTAATCAAAATTACAAAAATGTGGCTAGAATGTGGGAATGTCTGAACTGTGATCACCAATTAAAGAGTCCATTTAATAGCGTAGAAGTTAGATTAACTGAAATCAACTGTTCATTCAACAGTTACCACTAATTTGCAAATGCAAAAGTGGTGCACAAAGGTGACACCAATAACCCCGATAATTTTTGTCAGGTGATCATAAAAAGCACCATATGACATCTCAGCAGCATCAGTCCTTGTTGTGAATATTTGCAGATAGTAAAAAAGCATGTACTAAAAAAATCAAGAGTAAATTTCATGCTCATTGCATCCTTCACTGAAAAACGTGTGATTCATAAGGAGTTTGTGCCTGCTGGACATTCAGTGCACAGAAAAATTTATACTGAAGTGTTCAAACATTTAAAGATTAGGGCCCACTTTTTCATGGGCTTTTGAAGGGCATATGAAAACTGGAAAAAGCGATAACATCATATTGGATGTATGAAGGTTATATTTTGATGAATATTAACTTACTTAATTCATATAGTCAATCAGTTTATTTTTATTTCTGAAGCAATGTCATTTATTGGACCAGCCTAATAGTAACAAGAAAGTTAAAACAGCAAAAGAGATTCATGTAAAAAGTGAAAACAGTACAATAAACACATATTTTACAGTTATTTCATTGTGGAATGAGTTAATGCTTAGTTTACAGAAGGCTGATTAGAAAATTTATGAACAAAAGAATTAAGGAATCAATAAAATATGAAAAAGAATTATGAGAGAGTGTAAAAATAAATAACATGTCGCAGAGAAAAGTTTTTAACTACTATGAGGAACTAACATACAGAACTGGAGTATGCAAACTGACACCACAGATACGTCTACTGACCTTTCCTGAGCTAAAAATATTCCTGGAAATGAACATGAGCAGTGAATCAACTTCCACTGATTCATAAAGACTATAACTCAAAACTCTGTAAATAAAAATGGAATTATGTGAATTAAAGTAAAAGATGAAAACTGTTTTATCTTGACTTAAACAACTGTCTTTGGCTTGGCTGGCAGGGGCATATACTCTGCAGTGATTCATCATTTCTGCCAGGTTTCACCAGTGAGGTGCCGTACCTTCACTTTGTATTAAGAGACAGAGCAATAATTTCTCTCACTGGTGCTTTGGTTCTCCATGTATGAAAGGCCCACTGTTCATTGTAGGAATCAGTTCAGGTGAGATTTTCCAAAAAACTTTCTCACCTGAAGACAGTGGCCAGTTAAAATGCTGAAAATATTGTGTCAATATTACTGTGTGATCCAGCTGCAACCCAACAAGAATATAATTAATTTATATGCTGGTAATTTATACATGGTCACAAGTGTCTGTGTGGCAAGGAAATGGTTTAACCTGTACATTAAGTTTGATAAACTTTATAAACACCAAAATGGCCATTATTATGAGAATCATGCTAATTTTGCCCCAGTAAGGGAGCTATAACATTTGTGTTATGGAAAAGGTATCTAGGACTTCACAAGCTTGTGCAATACTGTGCAAAATGTGATACTGTGCAAAGCCTACTGTCTGCCTAGAGGTACAATATGATATATGAATGATGTGGATGTTACAAGGCACCTTGATGATGTGGACTAGCATCACCCAAGTCAGAAGCTTACTACTAGTTGAGCAAGTTCTATGTAATAACACAAAATTTTCATGGCTGGGACTGGCTGAAATGACTGACACAGAAGAGCTCCTATGTCAACAGGAACTCGAAGGTCAGGGCTGCAGCAGGGCCCACACTGAGCAGTTTTATCAGTGGAGGCACTTGCCAGTTAGGCTAATCATTACATTGTAAAAGCAGTCTAGGAGCAGAGTCCACAGTGTACAGTTGCATGTGTAGTGGCTCTCATCAGCTGTTAAGATTTATCATTAAAATGTCATTTATGATTGCATAGGTGCAGGCCAATCTATAGTGTTGTACCATATGGGTGCTGGAAGTAATTAAACTGCCATCTGCCCATAATTGCAGACTTATTGATAACAACTATCTTGTGCAATGCATTAAGTGCACAGTGAACTGTGATGTTAAACTGTGTGCTGTTTACTGCAGGGCAAGTAGTTAAGGATATCCTCTAAATACCACCACTACAGAGCTACATCTACCACTTCTGTACAAGACCATGACTGAGCACCTCCACTGCAGTGAAGGGACATCTCTGAAGACACAAGGTTAGTGGATTTAAGAAAAACTGCAAGATGTGATGGATTTGCACATTTTAAATGACAACCTGGAATATACATTTACACTACTACACTCAAAAGCCGAGGTACATCTTTCCAGCACAAGGAATGTGTTGTAGAGCACATTCGTTTTGTTCATACACAACTCGATGTTATTCTTAAAGATTTGTTTTACTTGTACTTGGAGATTTTGTCTCCGCTGTCAGCAGCAGCTTGTGAATGTGTGGGTTGTTCTATCTAATAGAGTGACAGGAGCATCGCTACTAGGTAATCTTCAAATTTTCGTCACCTTTGTTCTCGACCCTCAACATCAGGTGACTACACCCATCAACAGCTCCTGGTAACCTCATGAGTAAAGATACTGATGATGACATGCTTTGAATTTTGGGGAAGAAATCAGACATGAGTTTACTCATACAATGAGGCAGGCTCCTCCTAGTTAGCTAATATCACCTCTGTCATAAGGACAGCAATCTGATCCAGATTTATTAACTGTACCAGAGGAAGAAGGTAATGCAACAGTTCTCCTTTCATTAGATGTGTATTAATTAATAATTAATAACAGAGCTAGTTATGCTTAAAATGTACTTTGTCACTGCTCTTTTGTTCAAACTAGTCTGATAGAACTTTACGGTTTCGGTACTTGTGTTGGAACCTCATAACTATGATAAGCCTCATACTTTTAAGCTGCATGGAAACATTATTCATCCAAGTATTATCACAGGTAGTACCTCATTATCAACAAAGGAATAATATCTCATCTACTCTCATTAACAGCAGATAAAGAGTTTACTTGATTTTAATATCCAGAGAAGGTGTTCATAATCTCTTTCATGGTATTTTTTGCAGTGCTAGTAAGGACGGCACTATGGCAATTGCTTCAGAAGCTTCAGTCCTTTGCAGGAGGAAAATTAAAATTACTTATTTCATAAGTTGGGAAACTATTCTATTTCCATGCCAATTTAAAAATGTTTGAGGGAGTTTATTTGGTTACCCCTGTGATATGACGCCAAATGAATTCTGCCATGACTGGGAGCTGTATCGCAGATGGATAAGTGTGTAGCACGTAAGTGGCTTCACCTGCCATAGACTGCCGTTGTGTGTGTGAGTTGCATTTGCTGCTGCTTGCAATGTGGCTTCAGCTGCAAGAGAGTGCAGTCGTGTGTGTGTGTGTGTGTGTGTGTGTGTGTGTGAGGTGTGTTTGCATGTGTGTGTGTGTGTGTGTGTGTGTGTGTGTGACTGTTGTCTACTTTCGACAAAAGCCTCATTGACCGAAAGATTATTTGTGACAATCGTTTTGTTATGCCTATCTGCGACTCACCATCTCCGCTATATGGTGAGTAGCAACTTTCATAATCACCTGGATTTCCCATTGCTTGATTGAACACACAATTGTAAATTTAATGACTGACATATTAAAAAGTATCACCCTAGAGATTGAGTTTTGCACAGAATAAGGTAAAGTACATAGTAAACAATAGAAATACACGCAAAATGTGGCAGACAGTAAAATAACTACTAAAATACAATGACATTCCTCTAATTATCTTAACTCATTCTATAGTCATTTCTTTTCCTGTTCTGGCATTTTCTCTTGACTCCCACTAACCTCATATTTCCTGGGCCACTTGGTTTCTTCAGTCTGCTACTCTCTAAAGTTTATGTTTTTCACTGGCTTGGTTCACCAGTACTCTTGTACATGTGCTCAATATTTTTTTCCATTTTCTGATTTTCCTGCTACCTGTCACTTCCTTTCTTACCCTTCTTTCTTATTTTTCATTTTTCAACACCTTAGTTCACCATTTTAATTTATATTGATACTATCAATGTTTATACATGAAAATGCTTCTGCTTCCAATTTTCTCATTTATTTATTCTAGCCTTAGTGGTTAGCCTCTTGAAAATGTATTTATTACAACTGTTGGCGCTGTCACATGCATTCACATTACATTTCACTTATGTCTGCTTGTTAACTTCTTTATAATTTTCTCTTTGTATACAGTGCCCCCACAGATACGCAAACAGGCAAACGAGAGTGTGTATATACTAGGCCTAAGAAAATCTCTCGACCTGTCTTAAATACCAACGTTTTTCGTGTTCCACTAATGAATAAATACGATGTTCTAAGTGCAGACAGTTCAGAATCAAGGACAAAAAATCTCAGTGTAACAGATAACTGCTCGGAAAGATCTGTTGAACAAAAAAGTGCCAGCAGAAACACGTTACCATCAAATACTATTAAAGATGGTGGCTACAGTAAAAGTTAAGCAAGTGTCCTTCCAGAAAAACTTAAATTTTGCCGTAAAAAAGAAATCGTGTGAAAATTGTAAAGACGAAATCAAGAAACTGAATGAACGCATAACGAGCTTACAGTTCATAATTGGCAGTTTGAAAACGGACATTTCGAAAATACAACAAGAAAATAGTGAACTGAACACGCTAAAACTTGTGCGAGATAGTTGGATAGTGTAGCATACAAAGCTATAGATATTAAGAAATATTGTGTGGAACAACAATTTGAGGCATGTGCCACAGAAATAACAACTAAATTATACCCAATAATGTTTTCTCTAACTAATGAGGAAGTATTGAATAGAATTGGGGAGAAGAGAAGTTTGTGGCACAACTTGACCAGAAGAAGGGATCGGTTGGTAGGACATGTTCTGAGGCATCAAGGGATCACCAATTTAGTATTGGAGGGCAGCGTGGAGGGTAAAAATCGTAGAGGGAGACCAAGAGATGAATACACTAAGCAGATTCAGAAGGATGTAGGTTGCAGTAGGTACTGGGAGATGAAAAAGCTTGCACAGGATAGAGTAGCATGGAGAGCTGCATCAAACCAGTCTCAGGACTGAAGACCACAACAACAACAACAATAGTGTTGGCTGTCTATAGGGCTCCTTCAGGTGACATAAAAACTTTTCTGCATTCAATGGAACTCCTACTGTCATGGTTACTTTCAAAAGCGAAGGATATTGTAGTATTAGGTGATTTCAATATAAACTTTTTGACAGAAAATAAGAATAAAATAGACTTTGAGATTGTGATGACCTTACACAATCTGACATCAGTAATAAACTTCCCAACAAGAATTACATCTGAGTGCCAAACTATGATAGACAACATTTTTTTAGATGTAAATAGACATCAGAATTATATTGTCAGGCAGGTTATAAGTGGGCTTTCAGATCATGATGGACAAATTCTCACTATTTATGACGTTAATCTGTTCAAAAAAGAATTTCCTCGATGGAAATTCATAAGAGTAATTAATGAAGAGGCGAAAGGAACTTTCAACCACAGGTTGCAGCAAATGGATTGGTCTTTAGTATATAGCCATGATGATGTTGATACTAAATTTAACTGTTTTATAAATGAATTCTGTGCTCTTTTTGAAGAAATATTTCCCAAGAAATGGGTCAGAAACAGGGCTTCCAATTCTGTAAGCAAGCCTTGGATTACAAAAGGTATAAAACAGTCATGTAAAACCAAAAGGGAAACTTATGCTGCAATAAGATTCTGTAAAAATGTAGAAAAATGGGAACACTATAGAATATACTGTAAAATTTTGAAGAAACTAATACAGAAATCAAAAGCCCTTTATTATGAGAAGAAAATAGATAATTCTAATAATAAAATAAAAGCAATTTGGAGCATTGTAAAAAAAGAAACAGGAAGAGATACAACAAGTAAAGAAGATATAAATAATACCAGATATGAAGGTATCCTAGTAGATAACCCCAAAACGGTGGCTGAGATTTTTAATAAACACTTCCTATCAGTAACTCAACAGACTGGTTGCAAGCCCAATGTTGATGAAGCTGTAAATCTTTGTCAAGCCGTATATTCAAACACAATTTCAGAAATGCACCTTAATCCTGTCACTGTAGAAGAAATTCAAAAAATCATCATGTCTCTAAAAAGTACGAATTCTGCAGGGGTTGATAATATATCTAGTAATTTATTGAAATACTCTTGTGTGTGGATAAGGGACATTCTCTGTCATATTTTCAATGCTTCCCTTCAGAAAGCTGTTGTTCCCAGTAGACTTAAGTATGCCATTGTGAAGCCCCTGTACAAAAATGGTGATAAAGATGAACTAACTAACTATTGAACTATCTCTTTGCTGACAGCTTTCTCCAAAATTCTAGAAAAGCTAATACATGTAAGAATTACTGATCATCTCATGAAGAACGAAGTTCTCAGTACGAGCCAGTTTGGCTTTCAAAAGGGCCTTTCAACAGAAAATGCAGTCTACGCACTTGCAAATGAAGTCCTAGAAACTCTTAATGAAAAAATGCTAGCACTTGGTGTCTTCTGTGATTTATCCAAAGCGTTTGACTGTGTTGATCGCCAGATTCTCTTGCAAAAAGCAAAATTAGTAGGAATAAGTGGTGTTGCGGGCAATTGGCTACAGTCGTACCTCCAAGACAGAAAACAAAAAGTTGTGTTGAATAGCTCAGGTGGAGTATGTGACACTTCCTCAGATTCTGAATGGAGTTCCATTACATGTGGAGTGCCCCAGGGCTCAATTCTTGGGCCACTATTACTCCTGATTTTTATAAACGATCTACCATCATGTACAAGCCTGCCGTGTAAATTTACATTATTTGCTGATGATACCACAATTTTTATGAGCAGTAGAACAGACAACAATCTTGAGGAACTCACTAATCACATACTCTCAGATGTGGTTAATTGGTTCAAGGTGAATGGTCTCTCATTAAATTCCAGCAAGACCAGCTTTATTCAATTCTGTACAAAAACAGAAAAAGAGAGAGAGATCAGTGTGACATGTGGTAATCAACCAATAGTTAGAACGGAAACAACAAAATTTCTTGGAGTGCACATTGACAAGAAAATGAATTGGTCTTCACATATTATTGATCTCTGTAAGAGGCTTAGCTCTGCTACCTATGCTTTACGGGTTGTCACTACATGTGTTGAACCTAACACTGCAAAAGTGGCATATTATGGCTATTTTCATTGTCTCATTGAGTACGGAATTATTTTTTGGGGCAACCAGCCATTAGCAAGGAAAGTGTTCATTACACAGAAGCGAGCTTTAAGAATTATATGTGGATTGCGCCCAAGAGACTCTTGTAGAAATAGTTTTCGTAATCTTAAAATATACACAACTGCATGCCAATATATTTTTTCTCTCATGTGTTTTGTTTGTAAAAATATAGATATATTTCAACCAAACAGTAATTCTCATGAGCATAACACACGGAGGAAGAATGACATACACAGTGAACTCAGAAATTTGAGCCTGGCACAAAAGGGTGTCCACTACACTGGAGCAAAACTCTTCAATGCTCTTCCTCCCGAAATAAAGACAAAGATTCACAACAATAGTGAGTTTAAGAAAGCTCTAAAAATATTTTTGCTAGAAAAAGCTTTTTACCGTCTAGATGAATTTTTAACTAAATAAATTGTAATATTTTAATATTATATAATACAAGTTGACATAATGCCACTATGAATTTTATTTAACCTGAGCTCTGTAACTGTGTGTGCTCCGTATCTGTTTTCTGTAGTGTTTTAATGATTCTAAGAAAATATGTATTTTCTTTTTCTATATTGCTGCCCAAAGAATTTACTGTATAAATTTTTATATAATTATGTATTCAAATTTCTGTATATGCTATAAGATTATCAGATTGTATTTGTAAAAACCTGACTCGTTCCACGTCCTTGTGTATCCAACACAGTTGGACCTATGGAACACGAAATAAATCAAATCAAAACGAAAAAATCGTGTGAGAGCAACTTGTAATAAAACTGAATACGAGACAAAAAAGGAAACAGAGAAGAAGAAGGAAGAAATATACATATTATTGAAGAGTCATGGCAAGGGACTGGCTACAAACATGTCTGATATGCAGTCCGAATATAAAGTGACTGGAATTTCGAAACCTGGTGCTCCTCTACGGGAAGTGCTGAAAAACTGTGAAAGTTCTGTGAAAAGCGACGTCAACTGTGTCATAATCAGAGGGGGAAACGATGTCTATAAAAATGAAAGCAGCCTTGCTATAAGAACACTGAAAGAATCGCTAGGAAAAATTTCACAGGTGAAGGTATTTGTTGTAAACATTCCCTACAGACATGACTTAACGTAAGACTCGTGTGTAAACAGAGAAATCATCGCAACAAATCGGAAATTCAGGAAGATTTGTAGCGGTTTTGTGCACACAACTTTCACTGAAGCAACGAATTCAGTAAGAGAGCATTTTACTAGACATGGACTGCACAGAAACAACCTAGGCAAGAAAGTGCTCGCCAAAGAAATTCTCCAGGTGATAAAGACAGCAGGAGTGGATGCCTATGTAAAAATAGCACTACCTGCAACAGGTTTTCTGCCAATGACAACAGAAAAGAAAAGTGCACCAACAGCATATGAGGAAGAAACATCTGCAGATACACCCTACGATGAAAAAATTACAACTGTGCAAACATGTAAAGCGTCACAGTCACCAGTGGCATTATCAGTAGCAGCAGTGGAAAAGGAAGTAACAGTAGCATCAACTGCAGAAGTTTCACCAGCAACAGTAACTATAGTGCCTCTAAAAGGAGAAATGAGATTTGCAGCAGGAGAAGCAGCATCAAGTGTTACGAGTAGACGGAAAACAGCACCTCCTGTCCGTCTAAATGATTTTTTTAGTGGAAGGCAGCAACATGAAGAAGCCCACGAGATAAGTAGTGTAACAAATTTCATAACACCTCACCAAAACGTTCAATCTAAAATAAACAACAATTATGATCTTAAAATTTGCTATCTGAATGTTCAAGGACTAATAAATAAAGAATTTATTGTAAACAGTTTTGGACTAGATAACAAATTTGATATTTTCTGTCTGAGTGAACATTGGGTTACTTAGAGTGTACTTCCAGTTGTCAAACTTGATAACTATAATGTAGCAAATAGTTACTGTAGAAAACTGCATATAAGAGGTGGTGTGGCAATATATATTAATCAGTCATTCAGAAGCTCCATTGTTAAGTTGGACCTAGATTATTTATGTGAGGAACAGAACTTTGAAGCCACTGGTATAGTTATGGACAATCTTAAGTTAGTAATAGTATCCCTTTACAGGTCACCTAAGGGTATCATCAATGTATTTCTAGAAAAATTGGACATGCTGTTAGATGTACTAAGAGGGGCGAGATGGTTGCATTATGACGTAGTAATTGGTGGAGATCTGAATGCAGATTTTGATATAATAACACATAAATGTACTGTGACTGAGTTGAAAAACCTTCTAAGACAGTGCAATTTGCACTCAATCAATAACAGGCCCACAAGAGATAAAGCATGTCTTGACAATATTTTTGTCAACTTTAAAACTACAGAAGAATCATGTGCTGTTACAGCGTTTCCATTTTCAGATCATGACTCTGTATCTTTAAAATATACAAGTAGGTTCTGTATTGATAATAGTAATATTCCTAAGCCTGTCCCAAAAGTTATAATCACCAGACCTGTCACAGATGACAAAATTGTTCAGCTCTGTAAGTCCCTTGCTGAGAGAGACTGGTTCAACCAATGTCATGGTGACACAAGTTATAGTCCTAGTGCTGATTTGTCAGGAAAACTATTATTTGAGAGATTTTTTAAAACATTTCTGACACAATTTAATGACAACATCCCCATAAAGAAATGCAAATTAACTGACAAAGGCTTTACAAACAGGGCTACAAACAGACAAAATTCATAGTTCACTAAACAATTATCAAATATGAAAAACCAAGTTATGGTGTTGCACAATATATGTAGCAATCAGAAAACAGAATATGCCACATTAGCCTATATAAAATGCAGGAATGAGTATAAAAAAGCCATCGTAGAAGCCAAAAAAGCACATAATTTCAATACCATTGATAATTCCACAAATAAGTGCAAAGCTGCATGGAAATTAATAAATGGTGTTGCTAAAGATGTAAGAAGCAAAAAAATAATATAAGTCCCCAAAAATTCAATGATTTCTTTATTAAATCTGTTGAAAATGTAGGAAATACTATAATCAAACCCGATATCAGTTCATCAGAGTTACTTTCTAAAAATGTTTGCAGAACACCAACAGACACAGGTACGTTTATGTTCTCCGAGGTCTCACCTAGTCATGTCCTAAGCATTGTAAAATGGAAGAAATCTTCAGACAGTGTAGATATATACGACATATCCTGTAATTCACTAAAGAAAGTAATAGACTATATTGTGTACCCCTTAACATTCTGTATAAATAAATGCATATCTGAAGGATATTTTCCTGAAGAACTCAAAGTGGCTAGGGTAATTCCAATATATAAAAAGGGAGATATGGACTTACCTTCCAGTTACAGACCAATCTCCATAGTCCCAGCTTTTTCTAAAATACTGGAATGTGTAATTTACCGACAGCTATCTGTCTATTTTGAAAAATTAGGAATAATTAGTGAATCTCAGTATGGTTTTAGGAAAAAGTTGTCTACTGTGGATGCTACAGACTTTTTAGTCAAATACTTACATCAGGTGTTTGAGGATAAGGGCTATGCTCAACTCACATTTTGTCATCTAAGCAAAGCTTTTGACTGTGTAAAGCATAAGCCACTCCTAGAAAAACTGGAATTCTATGGCATTAGACATAACAGCCTTAAGTTAATAAAATCATATCTTCAGAATCGTAAGCAAGTTGTTTGTGTAGGGAGAGAAATGTCGAGTATAGAGCAAGTCAAGGTAGGTATTCTGCAGGGATCTGTGCTGGGCCCCTTTTTGTTCCTGATAATGATAAATGATCTGCCGTCATTTATCAAGTCCACCACTGTGTTGTATGCAGATGATACAACATTTCTTCATGCTAGTGAGGATTTCAATAGCCTTAAAACTTGTGCAGCAAAGACAATTGACCAAGCATCCTATTGGTTTAAGGCAAATGGATTCCTGCTGAATGAAAACAAAACACAGCAGATGGTCTGTAGTCTTAGAGACAAGCTTCTGTCAGATGATCCAAGTTATGTCAAATTTTTGGGGGTATACATTGATGATAAATTATCTTGGGGTCAACATGTACACTATATTAGTGGTAAATTGTCAAGAGTTATTTACCTGTTAAGGCGACTTATGGATTGTGTTCCTGAAAAATATGTTAGAACATCCTATTTTTCATTCTTTCAAAGTATAATAACATATGGAATTATTTTGTGGGGGAACTCTAGCTGTGTACATGACATATTAATACTGCAGAAAAAAGCTATTCGGATAATTACTGGTTCTGCATGTAAGGCACACTGTAAACCATTGTTCTGTGAACAGAAAATCATGACTGTTATAAACTTGTACATATACTATATTCTAATTTATACGAAGAAGAAATTACCAGAAACAAAAACCAGAGAAAATGTACACAGCCACAATACAAGAAGGAATAGGTGCCTCTATATTCCTTACCACAGATTGTCAAAGTCACTCAACAGCTACGAAATCATGGGGTACAAATTATTTAATAATCTTCCTCAATCTGTTCAAGAATTACCTGAACAATTATTCAAACAAACAATTCATGACTGGCTAGTCCTCCACCCATTCTATGACATAAGAGAATTTATCAACTGTAATATAATACTACAATGTTAACAAGAAACCTGTTGTTTCTTTCAAATTATTAATTGTATTTTAGTATGTATATGACGTTGTCTATTGCTGTAATGGCCGAATGACAATAAAATTATTATTATTATTATTATTTATTATTATAGTGGCTGTATCAGAAAACTCTCTTCAGTTTCTCTGAATCCATTCTTCCAAGCCCATTTATTTGACCATTAAGAATCAATGCATCACATTTATTGCTATTTCCTTTGTCATTCAATTATCGAACAAAGTAAAATGGATTATTCAAACTTTAATAATAATTTTGAAAGCTCAGGTATCAAATTTTGGTTATTAGTATGTTTACTTCCTATACTACTGCATTACAGCTTCTGGTTTTGTCCCTGCAGTATAGTACATACATGTACTAAGATGCAATTTTTTTTACATGGTATTTCATCATGAATACGAAAACAGATGGTCATCAAAACTTACCTACTATGCCAAGGAAGACAACTAATCCCACAGTAATTCCTGTTATTGATGCAGCATCCAGACCTTCAGGAGGGATGGTTGTAGCTGATAATCTTCCAGCTGACTTCACACTGGGGATCGAGTATGATATGTTTATTGATCTGCTTGCAGTGGCACTGGTTTCACTGCTGTTCCCTGAAGGTGGTTGATGTTTCTGAGAAGAATCAATAGTTGATGGTGATCTGTAACCCATACTGCTATCTGTAATATCAACTAACTTCTTTTTTTGAAATGGCAATGTCAGTCTTGATTGCGAAAACATGCTGAAGTCTTTCACGCTTTTACGATTTCTGTCACTGGAAGTATTGTTCAACTGAATATTACTTGCAGTTCTGCTGGAATCATCACTGCCAGGCACAAAGTTAAACCTACCATCATTTCCACAAGTGCTATTTACTGATGATCTGTTCACACAGTCCGTTGTCTGTACAGTTTCTGAATCACCAAGGGTAATGACAGACCTCTTGTTCTTCTTCAAACTATGAGAATTTTTGTTTCGGAAACCATACTGAAATTCACTGTCCACTTTGTTAAACCTTTCACTTTTTGTGTTTGAATTTATGTTGTACAAAAATACACTTTTGTCTCCAACTTTCTTTAATACTGGGGCATTTGCACTTGTTTCAAACACATTCTTCCATATGGATGCAGTATTTACAACTTGTAAACTTGGATGTTCCTTATTTGGGTTCAATAGTTTGTCTGGGTCAGCAGAAAGTGGAGTAGTGAATTGTTCGTGGAAGACACTTGCTTTCCTACTGAAATCACTGCCACTGTGCCCATTATTAGACTGTACAGAATTAAGCTCTAATAGATCTAGTTCACCACTTGAAATAGCTCTTTTATGGACAAATGTAACTCCTGGCCGATTTACAATAGCAACAGAATACTCTTTCTTCACAGCCTTTGGATCTTGGTAACTGAATATGGCTTGTACATGCTTTTTCAAGAATGTCTGACTAGATGGTAGTAAGACTTTGTACACATCTTCCTCTTCTGTCTCCTTGGTTCCAGATGTTACATTCAGCAATGGTAAAAAGAGCAGCAACAGCATAACTGCAAACAGTAAAAATATTAGTAACTACAGAAGAAAAAAATTAATTTCAATAAAGCACAAGAGCAGAAATAAATTCTGCCACTCTAGCACAACCCTATTGAAAATCTTTAATGTTACACACAAAATCAAGTTAACATAACACTACACAAAGTTACAAATTCTTTTCATTGCAAATGCCTCAAATGGTTCTTTAGCATGGAAGGAAATCGGACAACAAACATGAATATTTTTAAATTAGGGCTACCAGAGAGTACCAAATATAAATTAATGAAGAATACATAATGTTTTTATGTCTTCATATATGCAAATGGTGTATCTGAATGCACAACCCAATCTATGCTATGTTCCTACTTTATAAGCTTAGGAGTAATGTCAGCCAAAACTTACTGCTGCATTCATATTTTGCTTATATCCACCCCCATCTTTCATATGGTATTCTGCTCTGGGGAAATTCTCCCAATTCAATATCAATTTTCAGATGGCAAAAAAAAGCTCTTCGATGTATAGTGGGTTTATCTTCTAGTGATACATGCAGGGAACATTTCAAAAAACTTAACATCATGACAGTTCCTTGTTTGTACATCTATTATTGCTTACTACACGTAAAAGAAAACATAGCTCAATATCCCCTTAGGTCATCTGTCCACACCCACAATACAAGACGAAACCACACAATTGATCTGCCATACTCCAGACTGTCTAAGATACATTATAGTTATAAATATGTAGGCCTCGAAGTGTTTAATATGCTCCCTAAAATTGTACAAACAGTACCTAAAAGTAAATTTAAGACAACATTGGGTCAATGGCTCAAAGGTAAACCATTTTACTCAGTTGATGAATGTAAAGATTGTAAGATGGCAGATTTGCTGTTTTAACATAGAGAAAGGAACCTCTGCCTGTAGTAGGACCTAAATTTGTATCAATAGCTTAGGATAATGACATAGTGTCATCAACATGAATACTCCCTGCTTAATATGAATCTGTATAATGTTTTCCTTTTTATTGTAAAATTAATAATATATAAAATTCCAAATGTGTGCTATTGTACTACACTAAATTTCATATGATTTATATATACATTGTTATGAGAATATAACCATCTTTATACTGTAATTGAACTTACTGACGAAGCCCATTGTATAAGAAAATACTGAACGGCTAATAAAGATTCTTATTCTTATTAAGGTTGTTATGTTTTGTAGCTCTAAGTTCTTCCTCCTTTTCACATGCACACTGTTGTTTAGTGAGACTCATGTGACTAAAACAACTTTGAGTGTCAGGTAATTTTCTGTTTTGTGACAAATGTTTAAATACGGTACTTTTTTAAACAAAGAAAGTATCTAACATACATAAGAAGACGAAGAAAACATTACATCCAACAAACATTACATCCAACAAGACAATGACTAGAACATTGGTAACCCACATGCACAACTAAGATTCATTCATCAAGTTCTGCACATTCTATTATGAAGTAGAACTTTCAGGGATGTTAAAGTAAACAGAATGTATGATAGCAAAGTGATGTATTAGAGGAATTAGACATTTGGTGCCACAGAACTGACATGTTGTTTTTTTAACAATGAGGTATTCAGTGACTAATATTTGAATGGATGGATATGGCGAAACAGTTTCAAATGTCACCAGTGTACTTATAGGTGAATAACTGTCACTGTATATAAGGAAGGAACCAGACAAATTCTAAATAGTCGGCAACTGCTGGTTTTGATGTGAACCGTAAGTTTTATGTCTATTCTTCAAGCACCGATTTACCTGCAGTATTGTTAAAGCAACTAGGAATATCAGAGTATTTGGACCAAATGAAGTAAATGAACAAACCATGCAATTTTAAAGAGTGGAATTGACTTTGCTTTGATCAGTGATATATATGCTGCTCTGTTATAAGTACTGTACTTAAGCATAAAATTTTCCACGAAGTTATCATACTCAGTTTGTACAATACCACCAAGTAAATATGAGAGTGTGTTACAAACTTAGCTAAAATACAGCAAATTCTATTCAACTGAAGATTTCCTAGAAAAAAATCTTTATAATATATGTGTTTCACAAGTATTAAAGAGAATCTTAAAATTCTTAACAAAGCTAGTTATTTTCTGTGTATGTAGTTGATTATTGTATAAAACTTGACTATAATGTAAACTTTGGTAAAGTCAATTGTTTGGCCAGTTCTGATAGGTGAATAATGATTTATTCTGTTCTATTCTGGTCATAACTTTGTCAGTGTTCTGGTGGCTTTTATTTACTAGTTATTCTTAAATACTAATGAAACACTGAACGATCATGAATGTTGCACTCTACTACATGAACCATACTTATGAGTTAAGTATCCTAGACTGTCACAACAAATCAAGTTTTAGTGTTTCACAACTTAATGAAACAATGAATGATCATGTTTGCTGCACTCTACTAGATAGAAAGTGTTTATAAGTTAAGCATCTCAAACTGGCTAGAAGAAATCAAGTTTCAGTGTTTCACAACCTCACTAAGATCCATGTGCCTCATGTATAATTCACATCAGTAGACATATTCTTCTATATAATACG
Source organism: Schistocerca piceifrons (assembly GCF_021461385.2). Classification (NCBI taxonomy): domain Eukaryota; kingdom Metazoa; phylum Arthropoda; class Insecta; order Orthoptera; family Acrididae; genus Schistocerca; species Schistocerca piceifrons. The sequence goes on along the minus strand of NC_060138.1, from coordinate 1,017,391,126 downwards.
CCTTTAGACCTCTGATTAATTGATTACAACACTTTAAGGTACATGAGAATGCTGGCTTTCTCAGCAAATCTTGATGATAAAATTTTCTCGAGTTGACAGTCAAGTCAATACATAATTCTCCAGCAACGTTTCAGCAAATTTCTTACTTGCCATCTTCAGGCAATATGTTGGGTTCATGAATCAGCTGGGTCTTTATAGCTACTGGGTCACGGGCTTCTGTGCATCCTTGGCGTTGGTCAGACTAATTAGGTGTGAGTGGAATCGGTGCAGCGGCGTGTGGTAGGTGGGAGCCGTGGGTGGTGGGTCCCACTGTCTTGTCTCGGTGCGGCCTGTTTCTTCCGTCAGTTGCCCCTGTCCTGCCTCCATGGATTTGCTCTCATTTTATTCTTGCTAATTTGTGTCCCAAGCAATGCTAAGTTCAAAGCCACTATCCCTACTGACCTGGTTATCTCTAATCTCTTTAATAATTGAGTCCCAGAAACCATTCGCTCTACACAGCACCTAGGTTTGTTCCATTTGAAACATGTATTCTTCACGGAGGCTGTTCTCCGCTACCACAGATTTTTCCTTTTGTCTGAGGCAAACACTTCTCATATGCTCGGAGATGCATTGTGTGATGTAAAGCTGCATCTGTCCAGTATACTATGTTCCATCTTCAGAGGAAATGCTGTAGACACCCAGTGTTCTGAGACTCAAGTTATCCTTCATTGAGACCAGCATGTTCCTGATTTCTGATGGAAGATGGTTTTGATCTTGATCGTCTGGCAATCTTTGCCGTGGGCAACCCCACGTATGGAAGCAATGCCAGGCCCTTGTTGTCCTCGTCTTACTGTAGGTCATCTTTCTTATTGCTAATTTTGAGGGCATGTCTAATCTGCATTCCAGTGTAGCCATTTTTCTGAAAGGCTCTCAGTAGGTAGATTGTCCTTGTTGCATGTCATGCACTCTGTGGACAAGGGCAGTGAGCATGGATTTCCATTGTGCTGAGTGGTGGAAGCTGTGGGTGTTGAGGTACAGGTTCTTGTGTGTTTTCTTTCAGTAGACCAAGTGTCTCAGCGTGCCATCTGTTTTCTTCTTTATTAGGATATTGAGGAAGATTAGGCACTCATTTTCTTCTAATTTCATTGTGAACTTGATGTTCTCATGTATGCTGTTCAGATGGTTGAGAAATCCTTTTAGGGTGTCCTCTCACTGTGTGGCTTTTTGCTTTCTTACAGATAAATCTCTGCAGTCTTGGTACACTTGAAATCCCCATGCCACAGTACCTTAGCAAGCCGTTAGAGGAACCAAAACAAAACAGCATAGCCCATTTATAAAGTTGAGTATTATGCTTGCTGTAGCCAGACACAGAGATTGAGACATGTACTCACTGCCGTAATTAGTGCACATACTTGCAGCAAGTAGGAAGTACACAGCAATGGGCCAGAGATAAACCCTCTTCTATGATGCCATGTCACATGCTGCGATACCGTCATCTCTGGAGCAGGATAAAGTTCCATGCACAGAGACAACTCATTCTGGCATTCTTCCCTACATGCTCATCAAATATGCACTGGTTATTGCTCTATCAACAAATTGCACTGTGAACCTGGATTATATTTGTTATTTGTCTCTGGCTGAGATTCACACAGCATTACAACAGACTTGAGCCTAACATAAGGAGCCGGCCGCGGTGGTCTCGCGGTTCTAGGCGCGCAGTCCGGAACCGCGCGACTGCTACGGTCACAGGTTCGAATCCTGCCTCGGGCATGGATGTGTGTGATGTCCTTAGGTTAGTTAGGTTTAAGTAGTTCTAAGTTCTAGGGGACTGATGACCACAGCTGTTAAGTGCCATAGTGCTCAGAGCCATTTTTGAACATAAGGACTTGCAAAATTTCAGTGTTGATCCTTTATGTAAGTGCAACCAGCAAGAAGCTTCTGCTGCGCACCGAATTCTTTAATCCCGACAGAATTTGTAACTAAAGTTTTTATTGAAATAAAGGGAATAGATAGACTGTTCCAACAGTATGGTGGCATTTGAAATGTACAATGCTGCAGCAATCCATACTGGGTTGGTGGGAGTGTACGGCAACAATGCAACATCATATATGACACTCGTTAGGTGGCACAGATGGTCTTAGGTTCCATTGTGCTCAAACAAGTCTGAATGACAAAGAACATTGTGTTTGACCATCTCTCTGTGACGAACCAGGAATTGTAAGGGGATGCCCCAGTGCTCGAAGACTGGTACCTCACAAATGAAGTGATAAAACGCCTCATTTCCTGGCTGCCTATTTGTGCTAGACCTGTTTACTATTGTAGTCACCTTGGCCTGTTTCCACTTGCAAGGGACAGGTATTTTAGTTCAGTCTAAAGACAATGAGCCCATCTTCCCGTAATCCTCCAAAATTGGTGGCAGTAGGCATCAACTAGGCTGACTGTAAGGATGAATAATTTCCCCATGATAGTCCAAGAAGCAGTACCTTACAGAAGCTCTATCAGCAAACACATGAAAATGCCTACATTCTGCCTCTGCTTCAAATTGGCTGGAGGCCTGAATGTTAAATAATTTTGTGAAGTCGTCTGGAGTTCACAAAATTGAGGAGCCGGCTGGCTCCCTTTGTCTAGTGAAGCAGTGTTGTGGCCCCTGGGGTGGATGTAGTGTATTTCAGAAGTTGGGAGCAGATGAGTCAAGGTCATCAATCAAGTTATTTCTTGCTATTTTGGGAAATTTACAGATTCTGTGAATGTGTCCTTGTGCACAGGTGTGTTTAGTGAATGAGACAGACTTGGCAAGGTTTTCATTCACACCAATAAGTTCTATGTCTGAACGTGCTTTCTTTTCAAGCTGATGGCGTAGCCAAAGCTGGTAGCCCAATAAAATAAAAATTTGGAAATTTAGACAGTTGAAATGTGTTTAATTTGACATTCCGTACTGCTAGACGTTTCTTCACTTTACACAAGGCATGGAATCACCTTCTCGAAATAACCAACATTCAAATGCCATTTCTGAATGAGGAACCGTTACATACAAAATGTACGTAGCGTTACTCATCTCACTTACTGAACTGACATCATTTGGTTCCAGTAATTTGGACATAGAGGAATTATGGGCAAGGTGTAAAGAGACTGTAAATCGTGCTCTAGAGAACGATGTGCCAAGTACAGTGGATTACGGACGGAAAACACCCATCGCGGTTCAATAACGAAATTTAGAAAATGCTGAGGAAGCAATGACCGTTGCATTCCCGGTTCAAACAAGAACGCGGTAATGACAACAGGCAAAATTGAACAGTATTCCTGCATCTGAAAAAATATCGATGCTACCGTCATATCTTAGCAATAGATCTTGCCAAGAAGCCGAGAAAATTCTGGTCCTTTGTAAAACCGCGAAGTGCGACTGAGGCTTCTCGCAATTGCTTTGGCAATAGAGGATAGCGAAAATAAAGCCGAAGTTTTAAATTTCGCATTTAAGAAATCGTTAACGCAGGAGAATCGCACAAGCATACCGTCGTTTGACAATTGAACGTGCTCCCCTATGGACGACAGAATAATAAGCATCCCTGGCGCAGAGAAAGAACTGAAAGCAAATAAGTCGCCAGGTCCGGATGAAATCCCAATTCGGTTTTACAGAGTCCTTTACGGCATTAGCTTGCATTTATCACAATCTCTCGCCAGCGCAAAATCCCCAGTTACTGGAAAAATCACAGGCGACTCCTGTATACGAGGGTTGGAACTTTAATAGTGGCAACTATTTATTTACAGCTCGTACAAAATAGATACGTTTTCCAAAATTTTACTGACCTTCAGAGTAATCACTAGCATTGTGCACAACCCGTTGCCAGCGATGTGGAAGTCGTAGGATACTCTTAGCAGTCCTGTTGTGTTGATAGTTCGAGCGGTGCGGTCTATTGCCCGGCGAATTTGTAGCAGTTCTGAAGCGAATGCCATGAAGTGTTCCCTTCAGTTTAGAAATCGAGTTGAACTTACGAGGGTCAGGGAAGTGCAGTAGGTGGTATAGCACTTAGCAGCCCCATCAGTCAAACAAATCAGCAACAGCTTGCTCTGTACGTGCTTGAGCATTGTCCTGCAAAACGATGGTCAGGTCCGGCAGAAAGTGTCATCACTTCTGTCTCTATGCTGTTCATTTTTGGAACACAACCTACGACCAGCTTAGAGGAAGACGTGCTGACACTTTCTGTAGGACCTGACCATAATTTTGCAGGACAATGCTTAAGCACGTCCAGTGCAAGCTGATACTGATTTGTTTGACTGATGGGGCTGCTAAGTGCTATACCACCTACTGCACTCCCCTGACTTAAGCACTCGTGAATTCAACTCGATTTCTAAACTGGAGGAAACACTTCAAGGCATTCGCTTCAGAACTGCTACAAATTCGTCGGCCAATAGACCGCGCCCCTCGAACTGTCAACACGACTGGACTGCTAAGAGTATCCTACGACTTCCACATCGGTGGCAACGGGTTATACACAATGCTGGTGACTACTTTGAAGGTCAGTAAAACTTTGAAACACGTATGTATTTTGTACGAGCTGTAAATAAATAGTTGCCACTTTTAAAGTTCCAACCCTCGTATAGGGAAGGTACAAGACGGGCCCGCAAAATCACAGACCAATATCCGTCACATCGATCTGCTGCAGAATCCTTGGAATATATTCTTAGTTGCAATACAATAAGTTTTTTGAGACCGAGAAGGTTACGTGCGCGAATCATCATGGTTTTAGAAAACATGTCTAGTGCGAAACTCAGCTTGACCTTTCCTCACATGAGATCCTGCGAACCAAGACGGAGGGCAAACAGGTAGAGCCCCTATCTCTAGACTTCTGGAAAGCTTCTGACACGGCACCCCACTGCAGATTGTTAGTGAAGGTACGAGTATAAGGAATAGGTTCCCAGATACGTGAGTGGATCGAAGAGTTCTTGAGTAATAGAACCAAGTATGTTGTCCTCGACGGCGAGTGTTCACTAGAGATAAGGGTATCTTTTCGACGATCACTATAGGGAATACTTAGAGAACCAGCATTTGAAGCTGACAGCACTGCCACCAACGTACATATCGCGTAAGGATCACGAAGGTAAGTTAGGGGAAATTAGGGCTCATAAGGAGGCGTACAGACAGTCGTTTTTCCCTAGCTCTATTTGCGAGTCAGACAGGAAAGGAAATGACTAGTAGTGGTACAGAGTACCCTCCGCCACGCACAGTACGGTTGCTTCTGGACTATGTATGCATGTAGATGTTTCTGTACCTACTTCATGCTGGTGCGCTTTGCCGGTAAAGTTAATCATTTGCATATCCAAGTATATTCTACACCTCATGTTAATGTGATATTTGTTGCGTGCAAGTTGGCTACACGGTGTTGGATTTTAAACTGCCAACATTGTAAAGTAATTCCAAATGCAAACAGGCCTTTTGTGTGCCTAGCCTTCATCGCTTAGGCGAGTACCACCGAACAAACTTTAAGGTTTCGAGTCCCATTGTATTCACGGTATGGACTTTATAATCTGTATGTTCATCGTCTTCCGGCAGTAGCCAGGGACGATTATTATCGTAAAACAGGTATCTAAAGCCTAATGTTTCCAAATTCGAGTCCAGTACCTTAACAGTTGAGTCACCCGCTCGGTTTCGAGGAGTAGGTAACAATGTAGTGCGAAGAGTAATTGACAGCACAGCAGATGAAGTACACTACTGGCCATTAAAATTGCTACACCACGAAGATGACGTGCTACAGACGCGAAATTTAACCGACAGGAAGAAAATGCTGTGATATGCAAATGATTAGCTTTTCAGAGCATTCACAGAAGGTTGGCGTCAGTGGCGACACCTACAACGTGCTGACATGAGGAAAGTTTCCAACCGATTTCTCATACACAAACAGCAGTTGACCGGCGTTGCCTGGTGAAACATTGTTGTGATGCCTCGTGTAAAGAGGAGAAATGTGTACCATCACGTTTCCGACTTTGATAAAGGTCGGATTGTAGCCTATCGCAATTGCAGTTTATCGTATCATCTACATCTACATGACTACTCTGCAATTCACATTTAAGTGCTTGGCAGAGGGTTCATCGAACCACAATCATACTATCTCTCTACCATTCCACTCCCAAACAGCGCGCGGGAAAAACGAACACCTAAACCTTTCTGTTCGAGCTCTGATTTCTCTTATTTTATTTTGATGATCATTCCTACCTATGTAGATTGGGCTCAACAAAATATTTTCGCATTCGGAAGAGAAAGTTGGTGACTGAAATTTCGTAAATAGATCTCGCCGCGACGAAAAACGCCTTGCTTTAATGACTTCCATCCCAACTCGCGTATCATATCTGCCACACTCTCTCCCCTATTACGTGATAATACAAAACGAGCTGCCCTTTTTTTGCACCCTTTCGATGTCCTCCGTCAATCCCACCTGGTAAGGATCCCACACCGCGCAGCAATATTCTAACAGAGGACGAACGAGTGTAGTGTAAGCTGTCTCTTTAGTGGACTTTTTGCATCTTCTAAGTGTCCTGCCAATGAAACGCAACCTTTGGCTCGCCTTCCCCACAATATTATCTATGTGGTCTTTCCAACTGAAGTTGTTCGTGATTTTAACACCCAAGTACTTAGTTGAATTGACAGCCTTGAGAATTGTACTATTTATCGAGTAATCGAATTCCAACGGATTTCTTTTGGAACTCATGTGGATCACCTCACACTTTTCGTTATTTAGCGTCAACTGACACCTGCCACACCATATAACAATCTTTTCTAAATCGCTTTGCAACTGATACTGGTCTTCGGATGACCTTACTAGACGGTAAATTACAGCATCATCTGCGAACAACCAAAGAGAACTGCTCAGATTGTCACCCAGGTCATTTATATAGATCAGGAACAGCAGAGGTCCCAGGACGCTTCCCTGGGGAACACCTGATATCACTTCAGTTTTACTCGATGATTTGCCTTCTATTACTACGAACTGCGACCTTCCTGACAGGAAATCACGAATCCAGTCGCACGACTGAGACGATACCCCATAGGCCCGCAGCTTGATTAGAAGTCGCTTGTGAGGAACGGTGTCAAAAGCTTTCCGGAAATCCAGAAATACGGAATCAACCTGAGATCCCCTGTCGATAGCGGCCATTACTTCGTGCGAATAAAGAGCTAGCTGCGTTGTACAAGAACGATGTTTTCTGAAACCATGCTGATTACTTAGCAATAGATCGCTCCCTTCGAGGTGATTTATAATGTTTGAATACAGTATATGCTCCAAAACCCTACTGCAAACCGACGTCAATGATATAGGTCTGTAGTTCGATGGATTACTCCTACTACCCTACTTAAAAATTGATGCGACCTGCGCAATTTTCCAATCTGTAGGTACAGATCTATCGGTGAGCGAGCGGTTGTATATGATTGCTAAGTAGGGAGCTATTGTATCAGCGTAATCTGAAAGGAACCTAATCGGTATACAATCTGGACCTGAAGACTTGCACGTATCAAGTGATTTGAGTTGCTTCGCAACCCCTAAGGTATCTACTTCTAATAACTCATGCTAGCAGCTGTTCGTGTTTCAAATTCTGGAATATTCCATTCGTCTTCCCTGGTGAAGGAATTTCGGAAAACTGCGTTCTATAACTCCGCTTTAGCGGCACAGTCGTCGGTAACAGTACCATCGGCACTGCGCAGCGAAGGTGTTGACTGCGTCTTTCCGCTTGTGTACTTTACATACGACCAGAATTTATTCGGATTTTCTACCAAATTTCGAGACAATGTTTCATTGTGGAACCCATTAAAGGCATCTCGCATTGAAGTCCGTGCCAAATTTCGCGCGTCTGTAAATTTTAGCCAATCTTCGGGATTTCGCGTTCTACTGAACTTCGCATGCTTTTTCCGTTGCCTTTGCAACAGCGTTCGGACCTGTTTTGTGTACCATGGGGGATCAGTTCCATCTCTTACCAATTTATGAGGTATGAATCTCTCAATTGCTGTTGTTACTATATCTTTGAATTTGAGCCACATCTCGTCTACATTTGCATAGTCAGTTCGGAAGGAATGAAGATTGTCTCTTAGGAAGGCTTCTAGTGACACTTTTTCCGCTTTTTTAAATAAAATTATTTTGTGTTTGTTTCTGGTGGATTTGGAAGAAACGGTATTGAGCCTAGCTACAACGATCTTGTGATCACTAATCCCTGTATCAGTCATGATGCTGTCTATTAGCTCTGAATTGTTTGTGGTTAAGAGGTCAAGTGTGTTTTCGCAACCATTTACAATTCGCGTGGGTTCGTGGACTAACTGCTCGAAATAATTTTCTGAGAAAGCATTTAGGACAATCTCGGAAGATGTTTTCTGCCTACCACCGGTTTTGAACAAGTATTTTTGCCAACATATCGAGGGAAGGTTGAAGTCCCCACCAACTATAACCGTATGAGTGGGGTATTTATTTGTTACCAATTCGCACTGAGTATCAACTTCGAAAGGAGGATATAAGATGAACATCAACAAAAGCAAAACAAGGATAATGGAATGTAGTCTAATTAAGTCGGGGGATGCTGAGGGAATTAGATTAGGAAATGAGGCACTTAAAGTAGTAAAGGAGTTTTGCTATTTGGGGAGCAAAATAACTGATGATGGTCGAAGTAGAGAGGATATAAAATGTAGGCTGGCAATGGCAAGGAAAGCGTTTCTGAAGAAGAGAAATTTGTTAACATCGAGTATAGATTTAAGTGTCAGGAAGTCATTTCTGAAAGTATTCGTATGGAGTGTAGCCATGTATGGAAGTGAAACATGGACGATAACTAGTTTGGACAAGAAGAGAATAGAAGCTTTCGAAATGTGGTGCTACAGAAGAATGCTGAAGATTAGATGGGTAGATCACATAACTAATGAGGAAGTATTGAATAGGATTGGGGAGAAGAGAAGTTTGTGGCACAACCTGACCAGAAGAAGGGATCGGTTGGTAGGACATGTTCTGAGGCATCAAGGGATCACCAATTTAGTATTGGAGGGCAGCGTGGAGGGTAAAAATCGTAGAGGGAGACCAAGAGATGAATACACTAAGCAGCTTCAGAAGGATGTAGGCTGCAGTAGTTACTGGGAGATGAAAAAGCTTGCACAGGATAGAGTAGCATGGAGAGCTGCATCAAACCAGTCTCAGGACTGAAGACCACAACAACAACAACAACAACATCTACTTCGACTTCACTACAAGATAAACCACTACTGAGAGACACAAACACTCCACCACCAATTCTGCCTAATCTATCTTTCTTGAACACCGTCTGAGACTTTGTAAAAACTTCTGCAGAACTTATTTCAGGCTTTAGCCAGCTTTCTGTACCTATAACGATTTCAGCTTCTGTGCTTTCTATTAGCGCTTGTAGCTCAGGGACTTTCCCAGCACAACTACAACAATTTACAACTACAATTCCGACTGTTCCTTGATCCAAGCACGTGCTGTATTTGCCATGCACCCTTTGAGATTGCAGCCCACCCCGCACTTTCCCGAGGCCTTCTAACCTAAAAAACCGCCCAGTCCACGCCACACAGCCTCCGCTACCCGTGTAGCCGCCAGATGAGTGTAGTGAACTCCTGACCTATTCAGCGGAACCCGAAACCGCACCACCCTATGGCGCAAGTCACGGAATCTGCAGCCAACACGGTCGCAAAACCGTCTGAGCCTCTGATTCAGACCCTCCACCCTGCACCAAAGGTCCGCAGTCGGTTCTGTCAACGATGCTGCAGATGGTGAGCTCTGCCTTCATCTCGTAAGCAAGACTGGCAGCCTTCACCAAATCAGATAGCCGCTGGAATCCAGAGAGAATTTCCTCATATCCAAAGCGACACACGTCATTAGTGCCGACATGTGCCACCACCTGCAGCTGGCTGCACCCTGTGCTCTTCATGGCATCCGGAAGGACCCTTTCCACATCAGGAATGACTCCACCCGGAATGCACACGGAGTGCACACTGGATTTCTTCCCCTCCTAGCCGCCATATCCCTAAGGGGGCCCATTACGCGCCTAACATTGGAGCTCCCAACTACCAGTAAGCCCACCCTCTTTGCGATTGCCCGGACCTTGAAGGCTGAGAATGATCCTCTGAAACAGGGCAGGCAGCTGCATCTGGCTCAGCCAGAGACATTGCCTTAAACCTGTTTTGTCAGACGCACCGGGGAGGCTTTTTGATCAGCCTCCGGGGACGTCTTTCGCTGCCTGCCATGCCTTGGAATGCCCTCCCAATCAACCACAGGGGAGAGCTCAGCCCCACTGCGGGCAGCAACCGGGGCAACCACAGCGGCAGACCGATCTGGGGACAGACGGGACGAGGTTGACATCCCCGTGATACCCAAGTCCGGTTCCCCACAGTGGTGCCCATTGGCAACAGCCTCAAGCTGCGCGACCGAGGTCAGCGCCGCTTGCAGCTGTGAGCGAAGGGATGCCAACTCTTGTCCTCATCCGAACGCAGCAAATCACAGTCCCTGTCCCTGCTCGCGTTGGTCGAGATCCAATGACTGTTGCAGAATATGGAATCGGTGGGTTCAGGAGGGTGATACGGAACCCCGTGCTGAATCCCAACGGCCTCGTATCACTAGCAGTCGAGATGACAGGCATCTTATCCGCATGGCTGTAACAGATCGTGCAGCCACGTCTCGATCTCTGAGTCAACAGATGGAGACGTTTGCAAGACAACAACCATCTGCACGAACAGTTCGACAACGTTTGCAGCAGCATGGACTATCAGCTCGGAGACCATGGCTGCGCTTACCCTTGACGCTGCATCACAGACAGGAGCGCCTGCGATGGTGTACTCAACGACGAACCTGGGTGCACGAATGGCAAAACGTCATTTTTTCGGATGAATCCAGGTTCTGTTTACAGCAACATGATGGTCGCATCCGTGTTTGGCCACATCGAGGTGAACGCACATTGGAAGCGTGTATTCGTCATATCCATACTGGCGTATCACCCGGCGTGATGGTATGGGGTGCCATTGGTTAAACGTCTCGTTCACCTCTTGTTCGCATTGACGGCACTTTGCACAGTGGACGTTACTTTTCAGATGTGTTACGACCCGTGGCTCTACCCTTCATTCGATCCCTGCTAAACCCTACATTTCAGCAGGGTTATGCACCACCGCATGTTCCAGGTCCTGTACGGGCCTTTCTGGATACAGAAAATGTTCGACTGCTGCTCTGGTCAGCACATTCTCCAGATCTCTCACCAATTGAAAACGTCTGGTCAATGGTGGCCGAGCAACTGGCTCGTCACAAGACGCCAGTCACTACTGTTGATGAACCGTGGTATCGTGTTGAAGCTGCATGGGCAGCTGTACCTGTAAACGCCATCCAAGCTCTGTTTGACTCAATGCGCAGGCGTATGAAGGCCGTTATTACGGCCAGAGGTGGTTGTTCTGGGTACTGATTTCTCAGCATCTATGCACCAAAACTGCGTGATAATGTAATCACATGTCAGTTCTAGTATAATATATTTGTCCAATGAATACCCGTTTATCATCTGCATTTCTCCTTGGTGTACGAATTTTAATGTCCAGTAGTGTAATTAACAGTGTTGTGTGTATATTAGGTGAGAACATGCCTTTAGAGTAGGAGCCAGTTTGGCTAGTGGAGTAGATAACAGGGTGTCGCTCGTAGCACGTAAAGCGCGACCGCGGCACGGTATGCGGGCGGAGAGCCAGTATCGATTGCGCAGCCTCCCCCGGGGCGGACAAGGCGCGAAGCGACTACGCGCGCTTCGCGGTGCTTACACTGTACAGCGTCTGCCGCATGTCCGTCTTGGTCCGCTAGCAAACGAGGCACACCGGTAACTACTGGTTAGTTCAAAAATGGTTCTGAGCACTATGCGACTTAACTTCTGAGGTCATCAGTCGCCTAGAACTTAGAACTAATTAAACCTAACTAACCTAAGGACATCACACACATCCATGCCCGAGGCAGGATTCGAACCTGCGACCGTAGCGGTCACGCGGTTCCAGACTGAAGCGTCTAAACCGCACGGCCACATCGGCCGGCCTACTGGTTAGTGTTTTGCGCATTAAACAACTGACAAATCCGTCACTTTCGTCGTAATAATTCAGGTTCTTTCAAAAAGATTCACCCAACTTCACACGACGAGTCTGACTATCGTCAGAATTACTGTCGTGCGCCTGGTGGTGGGGCAGATATAAATGAAAACTTCGATCCCCAACGTAATTGTAAAAAGTACCTCAAGATTGCACGTGAACGCATGTAAAAGATATATTCTGGGGTTATCAGATGGTTTCTTTGAAAATAAAAACGTCGGAATCCAATGCGTGAGCCAAAATTTACCCCAAGTTTATATCTTCACTAATGTCGGAGGTAGTTTCGTGAAATCGAATTACTCTGTTAGGAACAGACTCTATGAACCCCCTTACTTAGAATATACAGTCAGTTTAATTTTTCCTTGTCTGTTTCCCACTTCCTTTAGTATTTCTCACTCGCATGCACGTGACGTGATAGGTGACGAAGCGGAAGGTATGCCGACGTATCAGTCTGCTTAAACACTACAATATTCCTTGCCGGGTCGCTATAACATCCCAAAAGGGCTTATTAGCTTATTTCAACAATTATTGTTGCTCGCTTTTCGCGCGAGGTCAGGGTAGTATTTTATTATCAGTGAGAGTCATAGACGCTTCTGGTTCATAATTTTTACATGGCCGCAGTTCAACTGTCCACTACTTCTCGTAAAGGAATATTATTAAGAAAAAAGAGCTCTTGTTTATATTATGTCGACAGGAGAAAGAGAGACGTTTTGTTCTCGGTTTCATGACATTGCATCTACTAGAGTTACTGGACGTTCAATAAATTTGTAATTTACTCTTCTCATTATGTAGTTATACTCAATTACTGATAAACATATTGTATGGAAATGTCGCATATGGTGGGATGGCAAAACGTTTAGCAGATTGATTGTTGTGCGCATTGAACCTGCAATTATCGTGTGATTGGTTTTTCACAGCCTAATTAAAAATAAATAATGCCGCTAACAGTCAGTCCGATAAATAGTATACCGCACTGCACATCGCTGGAATACGTTGCCAACCACAATAAGAAGGCAGGAAAAATAACTAAAAAATTAAAAATAAATATCGCACAAAGTTCTTAATGTCAGGAAAACTAATTCGTGACAACAATTCGCAGTATACATGAAATCTCAGTAAATAATGTAAGTAGCTCTCTAAGAGAATTCGCAGGAGAAGGTGTTATTTGTTTAGAAATAGTTTCTGAGAACCCTGTAGTTTTGGGAAGACTTATTAATGGCTGGTGCAATGGCCTATACCACCACCACCTAAAGAGGTGGTGGTGCCTATACCCAACCTCTACGTAAAAAAATGCAACGTCACACAAGTCCAACTTCTACGTAAAAAAATGTAACGTCACACAAGTAACTAGATGAAAGCCTCTAGGGTTGTTAAAAACGTCAATAAAAACCAATCACACTGGCCGCGTATCTCGCACTGATCATACAATGTGAAACAAATAAATAAATAAAAATGAAGCGACAAAGCGGTATTATAATAGGAGAGCGAAATTGAAAGTCTTCATTTTTCGAGAGAAATTCGAGGCAATATCATCTACGAAAGAGTCATAATGGCCGCAAGGAAATTTATAAGCATGCTGCAGCATTCGTTTCAGGTTTGTTTAGTTTGCACGAGTGCCAAAGTGCATTCCATTAGCTAAATGAGAAACACGAAATGTTGGCCTCCGACAAATTGTCTAGGTAGACAAAATAAACAACATCTTCTCCCTAAACATAAATCATACGTTAACTATGTTCATAATATTAGAGAAAATTCACCAAACGTCAAGATTTCGTAGGCAAGTGATTTAGCCGAAATCTGACTGCCAGTGGAACTGGAAGCGTGCCACGTTATCTACTGTCGAGCGCCCCTGTCATACATCATAGGCCGCTTTTGAGTGCACTAGCCCGTGGGCGAATGCCAAATTGTCTAGGTAGACAAAATAAACAACATCTTCTCCCTAAACATAAATCATACGTTAACTATGTTCATAATATTAGAGAAAATTCACCAAACGTCAAGATTTCGTAGGCAAGTGATTTAGCCGAAATCTGACTGCCGATGGAACTGGAAGCGTGCCACGTTATCTACTGTCGAGCGCCCCTGTCATACATCATAGGCCGCTTTTGAGTGCACTAGCCCGTGGGCGAATGCCAAAAGTAGTAAAGAGAAGCAGTAAGCAGTGCATTATTGGTCTCCATTCGACAAACAAACATGAATCTCTGTGGTGCGAAGTTGGCTCTGGTGCGCAACAGCATACTACGGTTGTAAAACGCGAGAAATGTGTTAGATCGATAACTATTTAAATCCTTTGCTCTACAATAACTACGACAAACTGTGATGAGGGCTCATGACTCCACAACAGAAAGACATGGAAGTATGACCTGCTTGAAGCACCTGTTACTCTAGAAACTCAGGATGAATTTTAACTTACGCATCGAAACTAAACTGTTCACCTCGGCGTCAGTTCTATATTGCAGGTTCATGTGGTTTCGCATTTGCAAGTGAGTCTGTTTTTTATTGCTGGTGAGTAGTATTCAAGTCAGAGTCATTTATGTATCCAGTGTACCTCTAAATTATTTCACAATAATGACTGGATGGTTCCTTCAATTACATTACGAACGATTTGTCCCTAATTTTTTTCAGTTTCGTCATTCCTACATCTTTAAGGTGTTATACGACGACAAGAGGTTAAACAACAAATCTCGTACCAAGCAAGAGTGTGCAGAAGTTAAGCTACTGGGCTCACATCCAGGAGGAGTGGGCTTCAATCTCCGTACAGTCTTCCTGATTGTGTTTTTCTGTTATTTCCGTAAAATGGTTTTAAATGATATCGGATAGTCTCTTTAAAACGGTCTCGGTTGAGTCAGCCCCACGAACTTCTTCAGCTGATCTAATGCTACGTCTTTAATGATCTACATGTAGACGTGATTGTAAACTCCGACCTTCTTTCCTTCTGAACTTTTTTTTCCCTTCCACGCAGCGCATACATATTTTCTTTTTGTCATTTAATCAGACGTCACCTGTTCTATTTTCCAATACTATTACTCTCTCTGTAATAACGGTACTACTCAATTTTTCCATGTTTTGACACAGTATAAATCAACTTTGCGTTCTGACTTACGGCAGGTCTGGTCATGGGGGAAGATTCACCCCACAAACTTCTTCACCTAATCTAATGCTACGTTTCTAATGACCTAGATTTGGTCGTGATTTTAAATCCCGACCTTCTTTCTTTCTGAATACTTTTTTCCCTTCCACGTAACTCATTTAAATTTTCCTCTTTTTTATTTAATCGTCTTCACCAGCTCTGGTTTCCTGTACTAATCTCTCTCTGTTATAATGGTATTGCTTAATTTTTCCATGTTTTGACACAGTTAAATGATCATAATTTGTTTAAACGAGCAACAAGCGACGATGGGAAAAGAATGAAGGTACACACAATCAACACACAGCGCACACTGCAATGCATTTTTCAACATGGTAAGTCTTTACATTGGAGAATGAATAGTCCTATTGACATAAAGAAAAATAGAAAAAAAAGGGAGACACGTTTTAAGAAAAATCTTGGGGCAAGTGGGAACAAAGAAAGATGAGTTTAGATACTGAGAGTCTAAGATTTCTAGAAGAATTAAGAAAGTGAATAAATGTTTGAAAGAGCAAGAAAACACTGGCTTACGTTCCTTGAACGTAGAGTGAGGATGGACAACAGTAGACTAACCAAAGAATTCAACCAATAAAAAAATTTCGTCTGTGTTCCAAAAGTAGGAAACGTAATCAGAAATTACGATACAAAACTATATTTAGAAATCTGGTACAGATTTTTAAGGTTTTCAGAGAGGAGGGACAGAAACGACTGTTGGCGGGAGTAAGGCGGAAAAAGTTAGATGATGAAGAACTCTTAGAAAGCGAGAAACAAGCTGAAAAACGGGAAACAGTGAATGCATTTCATTATTTTACGTCGTCTCTATAAACCCAAAGCAGAAAGAAGGAAAAGCAACATACATCCTGTTTTAAGCTCCTTTCCTTTAATTACTACACAAATAGTAAACTTTTTTTTACAAATTATACAAGATGTAGCACTGAATTAATAATTAAGTAAAAAGTAACCTTTATTTCTTGTTGTAGAAGCACAAGCACTTACGTTCCTACAAATTGCAAATATGACGGTTTTTAATTTAAAAAATACATCCCCACAATTTGAAAATGTACGAAAATTGTCTGTCTTACTGTACTGCTAGGGTCACATACCCACGAACACAGGCCTGCTAGTAACGCCAGAAACTTTACTCATTTTCGGGGTTTCCATACGATGCTCTTACGTCTGATGCTGGTTTTCTTATTGGCGCTAAACTTTTTAGCGGCATCGCTACACAACGTCTACGATAATAATTGAACTGTTGGGATATGAAACGTTGTTTATTTTTTTTAGTCTCATTGCATTCGCAGTTGCCGAGGACGTTCTGTACAATGGAATGGGCGAAGAAACGTCAGCTGAGACACGCTACATTCAGAAATGGACCTCTGTTGACGTAGTTTTCGTACTATGTTTGAGTAATGAAATCTTGAATGTACGAGTAAAAGACTACTACTGTTACCAGATACATGTTTAGGAGAGTGTGTCCCGTCTATGAAGATAATCGGCAAAATTAGTGTCATGAGTTTAGAAGAGAAAGGCAATTTCTAAGATAATACCCTTTCTGGACCTCAACAGCAAT
Source organism: Schistocerca piceifrons (assembly GCF_021461385.2). Taxonomy (NCBI): domain Eukaryota; kingdom Metazoa; phylum Arthropoda; class Insecta; order Orthoptera; family Acrididae; genus Schistocerca; species Schistocerca piceifrons. Next base: position 1,017,374,368 of record NC_060138.1, on the reverse strand, counting down.
TGACGCAAGAACAAGAAAATATAGCGCTGTGAAACGTGGCATTTGCATTAAGGAGCTTTCAGTTCCCATGGGTTTCGCTCTGAAATTTAAAGTTACTGTGCTCTTGACTGACTAGGGGTCGGCCATGGATTTTCTACTGAAGAAAGGGTCCGCCAGCTGGAAAGGTTGGGAAGGCCTGCCCCCCTTTCCTAGTAAGATACATGACTATACCCTAACAAATCAGAAGCAATATGACACATCACTATTTGCTGTATTCCTAGTAACGCAGACCCATTAGGGTTTAGACGAAACGCAACTTGAAAGGCTTCTAACAATTTCCTTTTATGCACTTTTAATGAAAATTGTTATTTCGTAAAAGATTAATGCACATTATAATCAGAACTCAAATTCCAGTACCGAATTAGCCCACTGTTTCATTTACTTTCCCTACTATTCGAACTATGGGACTGGTGGAGATGCAATTTTTGTTAATTTTTGTTCTAGGAAAAAGAATTTCATATAAGAAGAATAAATAATAGACTTGAGAAAGGTTATGCTAATGTCCCTTTCGCAGATGGTAAGTGAAATTATCCTCATGGATGTGAAATAACTCAAACATCTTAAACATATTTTCATTTGAAAGGTATTAAAAAATTGTCACAAAACGTGTAAATGTATGATACACTGATGTGCATACGATATACGTATGATAGTTTTTAGGCTACTGTAGTGCCGCATTATCAGAGAAAAATCAATCAACGCTAAGGTGACAAAAGTCGTGGGATACCTCCTAATATCGTGCTGGACCTCCTTTTGCCTGAATTAGTGTAGCAACTCGACGTGAGATGGAATGAAAAGTCGTTGGAAGTCCCTTGTAGAAATATTTACCCCTGCTATTTCTACAACCGTCTTTAATTGCGAAAGTGTTGCCACTGCAGTATTTTGTGCACGAATAGACTTTTCGATTATGTCCCATAAATGTCCGATTGAATTCATGTCGGACGATCTGAGAGGCCAAATTATTTACTCGAATTGTCCAGAATTTTCTTCAAACCAATTGCGAACGATTCTGGCCCGGTGACATAAGGTCCATAAAAATGCCAACGTTGTTTGGGGAACAAAAGTTACCTCAAAAACAGAAGTCAACAAGTCATTTGTGGGTCAGCGAAGTCATCATGGAGAAACGTGCGCTCTGGAGTTCCCCAAGGCTCCGTTCTTGGTCCATTACTCTTCTCACTGTACATTAATAATATTTCTTCAGTGATTCACTCCTGCAACTACCATCTAACTGTACATAAGTGCAAGCGCCAAGAACATTGCTGACGCAGTAGCGAGTATGAACGCGGATCTCTGCTCTGTTTCTCGATGGGCACAGAACCTAGGTCTGAGACTAAACCCCAAGCAATCCCAGGTCATTCTAATATCTCATCCAAAGTTAATCAGTCGGTACTTTCGCGAAACAGTCCCTCAAATACTCCTCAATGGTACCCAACTACCATACCAAAAAACAGTAAAAGACCTTGGAATAATCTTGGATGAACACCTAAACTGGGAAGAACAAACAGTCACAGCTTGCCGGAAATAGCTCTCCTCCCTACATAAAATCCAAAAATTTAGAAAAATATTTCCAACCCATGTTAAACAAGAATTAGCCCAAACACTAGTCTTGCCCAATCTTTACTACAGTGATGTAGTTCAACACGGCACAAGTAGTGAAAATTCGAGATGCCTCGAGCTAGTGATGAATGCTTGCGTTAGATACGTGTGCAATATACGGCTGTATGATCATATCAGTCCTTCATACTCCCAGCTAGGTTGGATACGCCCACATAGGGTAAGCGATCTCCACACGATGTGCTTACTTCATCGATTTCTTAATCACTGGTGCCCCCAATACTTATCTTCTCACATTAAACATCTATCATCATTCCACAACCGCAATACCAGATCGGGTACGTCTAGCATCTTGGCTGTACCTTTACATAACACAAAATCTTTCTCCGTGTCATTCTTCATCTCAGCCATACGACTATGGAACGCGTTCCCCTGTGATCCGTGTCTTATCGAGAACCACTCAACATTCAAGAGGGAACTCAAAACCGACATATTAGGGACGGTATAGCCACCATTGTTGTGCCCCTCTCATCTCTTTCTTTCTCCTCTCCATCATAGCTTCGAATTTTACCATTCTATTTCTCTTCCTCTAACCTAGCTACCTCTTCTATATCTCTTTCACCCCATTCTATCGTCTTATGTCTCTGCTCGATGTGAATAACTCTCAAGCTGCAAGAACATAACGAGAAAATTCCCAACTAGCAATAGGACTGACATTCATAATAGAAAAATATGTTTACTTTCATATACATAGTCATTACTGTGCTACAGAAGAACGCTGAAGGTTAGATGGGTAGATCACATAACCTGCTACAGAAGAATGCTGAAGGTTAGATGGGTAGATCACATAACTAATGAGGAGGTACTGAATAGGATTGGGGAGAAGAGAAGTTTGTGGCACAACTTGACTAGAAGAAGGGATCGGTTGGTGGGACATGTTCTGAGGCATCAAGGGATCACCCATTTAGTATTGGAGGGCGGCGTGGAGGGTAAAAATCGTAGAGGGAGACCAAGAGATGAATACACTAAACAGATTCAGAAGGATGTAGGTTGCAGTAGGTACTGGGAGATGAAGAAGCTTGCACAGGATAGAGTAGCATGGAGAGCTGCATCAAGCCACTCTCAGGACTGAAGACCACAACAACAACAACTATTATTATTATTATTCTTGATTGTTATAATTATTTTTTGATTGTTATAATTATCCTTGTACTACTGTTATAATCTTTATTTTTTTCTTTAACGTTAATACTGTATAACACGTGGTACGTCCATAATGTTCTGTACAAACTGAAATTCGTTCAATCTGAGTATGCCTGGTTAGGTGTAAGAGAGGGCCTGAGGGCCCTAATCTTGCCACGTAAAATAAATGCATAAATAAATAAATGTAGATCATATATGACTGAAATTGGCCTCGACGTAGCCGAACGTAACGATATCCTGTAAATGATCGGTTCAGTTGGACCAGAGGACCCTGTCCATTCCATATAAACCAGCTTGCACAGTGCCTTGTTGACAACTTGGGTCCATGGCGTCGTGAGGTCTGCGCCACATTATAACCTACCATCAGCTCTTTACCAACTGAAATTGGAACTTATTTGACCAGGTCACGGTTTCCCAGTCGTCTAGGGTCCAGCCCATAAGGTTGCGAGCCCATGAGATGAGCTGCATTCGATATCGTGCTGTTACCAAAGGCACTCGCGTCGGTCGTCTGCTGCCATAGCCCATTAACGCCAAATTTCGCCGCACTGTCCTTACAGATATGTTCGTCGTACGTCCCGTATTAATTTCTGCAGTTATTTCGCGCAATGTTGCTTGTCTGTTAGCACTGACAACTTTAGGCAAACACCGCTGCTATAAGTCGTTAAGTGAAGGCTACGGGACCCTGAATTGCCCGTGGTGAGAGGTAATGACTGAAATTTGGTATTTTCTGCACACTCTTGACACTGTGGAACGCGGAACATTGAATTCCTTAGTGATTTCCAAAAGGGAATGTCCATGAGTCTAGCTCGAATTACTGTCCCGCGTACTAAGTTTGTTCATTACCGTCGTGCGGTCACAATTACGTCAGAAAACTTTCCACATGAATCATCTTAGTACAAATGACAGCTCCGCCAATGCTCTACCCTTTTATACCTTATGTACGTGATACTGACACCACTGTCTATGTGCATAACACTATCCCACGACTTTTGTCACCTTAGTATAAAACATTTATTTACGTTGATTACATTACTGCTCTGGAGACCTGCAGGGGTCAGATTTTACCTAACATAGAAGTTATTTGTCACTACTAATAATATAAACGTCAATTGATCCAACTAACAAATTCATCGTTGGAGTAGAAGAAATTGCTCACTGATTCTCTCAAGCCATTCGCAGGTGGGGTTCGAAGGGAACGAGGTCTAAGAAAAGTTATCGCCTTTTGTACGACGAAAATGTACCAGGGCTTTACAATGACGAGAAGCGTCGACCTTTTGCGAAAAGAAAAGACACGAGTGTTGATTTACCCACATTATGCATGTGATCTGATACCCTATAAATTCTTCAAGTTTCCAATGCCGTAAAAAATGACACATAGGCCTAAACGAAAGCAGCACTTTCCTTCGTCAAGTGACGTCAGTATATTAACTAAAATTCCTCTAGAAGTATTAACTAACAGTTTTTGCAGATAGTTTGAAACTATGTGGACTACTGACGATGAAACAACAAGAGAGCTAAGAAGCTATTACTTTGCGCCCACTGATACGGCTGCCCACACGGAGACGTATTTCTTTCGCCTTTTAACAAAGCGGGCTTTTACCGGAGTGCTAGAGCTTTACTGCTTGAGGGAAGTGAATAGAGTTTCTGCACGACAGTTACCATCCTGCCAGGATATACGTCTAGTCGACACCTTCGTCTGATGGTTATGAGTAAGTGCCCCGTCAAAATATTGCAAAATTTTAGCGACGCCATCTGTCGAAACTCCCGATAACCTTGGCAAGCTGCTAAGGTGTAGTGAAACTGTCATGAGCCCGAATGTTGATTTGAACATTGCAGTGCCTTACTAGACATTGTCCTGTTGGAAGTGATATGCCCTTGCCTTTCTGTGGTCTTAGAAATGATGACCAGTGACAGCTGACGCAACAGTTTCAAGTGGACTCCGAAACAGTGCAATTTGACAGTTCTCGCATACACAAACCATAGCAAGAGGTAAAAGAACAGATGAATAACAGAAAGAAATCTTATCATCGAATGAAGATTGAATACAGAGCCTATGGATTTGTATTATTATTTTTTAGTTTGATGCAGGCCTCCACGACTTCCTCTCCTGCGCCGACATCTTCATGTTCAAGTTTGCACTAACATCCCATATCTTCAATTATTTGTTGGACAGATTCCAATCTCAGTCTTCCCCTACAGTTTTCCCCCTCTACGACTACCTCTAGTACCATGGAAGTTATTCCCCGATGTCTTAACACGTATCCTAACATCCTGTCCCTGTTTATAATCGGTTTTTACATTTATACCTTTCCCCGCCGATTCTGCGAAGAACCTTCTAATTTCATATCTAAGACAACATAGTTTTCAGCACACAAAGATGGCTCTACCCGGCGGTGGACTGCATCCAAGCACCGGCTCCAGGAGAGCGCATAAGTCAGAACATACAAATATGGGTAATAGATCCGTTCTATATGAGTGGCTGGCTTCTGAAAACGTGTGGTTCACATATTTAAATGGGTCCTCCTTTAGCAATTCAGATCTGTAAATATCCTGCAGTCGTGGGTACGGCTCTATTTTGCTGTGGAGAGCGTAGCAAACGTCGTTTGGTACGGGGCAGCCGACTTAGCACACGAAGAACTTACTTGAGTTGTTATCACTTTAGATTTTATTAAGTCTTGTACAAAGAAAGCCGAGATAAAACAATTTTTTCCCGTTTTTCCCTATAATAGACGCAAATGGCCAGAGGCTAACTACATTTACATTTGATTTTTCATCGTCGTATAACACTGCTTCACAAGATACGCGAGGTCAAGGCTATAATAACGGCTAGAAAATTGGAGGTAAAGAGAGAAACGAATGCTAGACCTTAACCCACGTGCATTTCACATCCCTATCCCTAAAACATCAGAGTCTCAATTTACAAATAAAGAACGCCACTAGAAGTTCAGTAGAAATAACAGACTTTTTCTGTAGTTCAAGAAACGTCGATAATTTCTTTCGCCATCCATCGGCAAGTTCGTAACTACTTATTAGTGTAATGCCTACTTTGAGTCTATACCCGTCGTCCACTGCTCGGTGTGAGGGCTGAGTACAGGTGTTAAAATCACCTCGTTTCAACTTAGGAAAGATGTATGATGTTTCACATAAAATTTGCTGTGATGAAAATAGGGGCACTGAAACAAATAACATGGTCAGTTCATCAACGGTGAAGTTAAAGTCGTTCAAATTAATCAGCTCCATAATTCTTTGGTACGGTGTTCTGTTGAAAATTAATACTATGAGCAAAGATTTAAAAAAAAATCCACCGTTGTTCTATCAGTCGCTGTCTAAATGACATCTCAAGCGAAAGAAAAATTAGTTGAAATTCGAATTGAATCTGCGTTCAGAAAGAAAAAAAAGAAAAGAATGAAATGTGCGTATAGCACTATTGGCCGGTAGACCGCATCTTGAATGTTCGCGCGTGCACTCCTCGCACAGACTACCGAGCACCGAAAATCCAAAACCCGGCCGGGAATCGAACCCATGGCCCTGTGATCGATGGTCAGCAACACTAACCACAAGACCACGAGCTCCTGGGTGCGGTCAAAGAAATGATCAGTGGCGCAAAAGAATTGAATAAAGAGGTTAATTCCCCCACCGACCCATCCTCCGCTCAGGAAAAAAAGAGAAAGAAAAACGAGATTACAAACGAGCCGAAGAATGACCAACAAACATATCTGAAATTAAATTGTTACCATTACTTTCTGGTTACCGTTATAACATAACTCCACAAATTATTTCGATTTTTTAAATGAAGCTGTAGAGATTTTCCTGTCTACCAAACTTGAAGAAAGTCCCGCGAAAAATTTTCAAATAGAGTGAGCAGCGGCGTAAACTGTGATACTGATCTCAACCTATAGCGCCTGTGGATAAAAGTGAAACCCTCAGGAGAGGAGGAGAAGCGGAAACGAAACTGCAGAAGTTAAGAAGGTACGAGATACTATTTCAGTGACTATAAAATCGAGTCAGATTTACGAAGATCTACGCAACATGAGCCCATGTATAATGCTGCACCTCTTCTGGCCTGGGCGCAAGCACTGATGTTGGCAAGGGTTTCATAAAGATGTTGTACCCCCTCCTGAGGTAAAATGGCCCACAAATGTGCGTGGTGTTAACATTAGCCTACACACCGGACGATAACACCCAAAGGTGTTCTACAGGATTCAGGCCAGAACTCTGTGCAGGCCAGTCCATTACAGGGATATTATTGTCGTGTAACCATCCCACCACAGGCCGTGCAATATGAACAGACGCTCGATCGTGTTGAAAGATGCAATCGCCATCCCCGAATTGCTCTTCAACAGTGGGAAGCAAGAAGGTGCTTAGAACATAAATGTAGGCCTGTGCTGTGATAGTGATTCCCTAGTCTGGTTGCTGCTAGTCTACGACCAAAGATGCGGGATTATACAGAATGTTGCAACGGGTCCATTACTCGTTCTCCACTGGCAAGCGCATATACACTAAGTGATCAAAAGTATCCGGATACCTGGCTGAAAATGACTTAAAAATTCGTGGCGCCCTCCATCGGTAACGCTGGAATTCAACATGGTGTTGGCCCACCCTTAGCCTTGATGATAGCTTCCACTCTCGCAGGCATACGTTCAGTCAGGTGCTTGAAGGTTTCTTGGAGAATGGCAGCCCATTCTTCACGGAGTGCTGCACTAAGGAGAGGTATCGATGTCCGTCGTTGAGGCTTGGCACGAAGGCGGCGTTCCAAAACATCCCAAAGGTGTTCTATAAGATTCAGGTCAGGACTCTGTACAGGTCAGTCCATTACAGGGATGTTATTGTCGTGTAACCATCCCGCCACAAGCCGTGCAATGTGAACAGATGCTCGATCGAGTTGAAAGATGCAATCGCGATCGACGAATTGCTCTTCAACAGTGGGAAGCAAGAAAGTGCTTAAAACATCAATGTAGGCCTGTGCTGTGATAGTGCCACGAACAACAACAAAGGGTGCAAGCCCCTCCACGAAAAACACGACCACACCATAACACCACAGCCTCCGAATTTTACTGTAGGCACTACACACTCTGGCCGATGACGTTCACCGGGCATTCGCCATACCCACACCCTGCCATCGGATCGCCACCTTGTGTACCGTGATTCGTCACTCCACACAACGTGTTTCCACTGTGCAATCGTCAAATGTTTACGCTCATTACACCAAGCGGGGCATCGTTTGGCATTTACCGGCGTGATGCGTGGCTTATGATCACCCGCTCGACCATGAAATCCAAGTTTTCTCACCTCCCGCCTAAATTTCATAGTACTTGCAGTGGATCATGATGCAGTTTGGAATTCCAGTGTGATGGTCTGGATAGATGTCTGCCTATTACACATTACGATCCTCTTCAACAGTCGGCGGTCTCTGTCAGTCAAAAGACGAGGACGGCCTGTACGCTTTTGTGCTGTACGTGTCCCTTCACGTTTCCACTTCACTATCACACCGGAAACAGTGGACCTAGGGATGTTTAGGAGTGTGGAAATTTCGGGTACAGACGTATGACACAAGTGATACCCAATCACCAGACCACGCTCGAAGTCTGTGAGTTCCGCGGAGCGCACCATACTGCTCTCTCACGGTGTCTAATGACTACTGAGGTCGCTGATATGAGTACCTGGCAGTAGGTGGCAACACAATGCACCTAATATGACAAACGTATGTTTTTGGGGTGTCCGGATACTTTTTATCACACAATGTATGAGGGGATTACAATATGCTCGGTGCACAATGCGGTGAATATCCCTAGAGGTGGTCAGTCGTGGGGCCACTGTCATCACCGAATTCCCCATAAATCTTGATATTGCAAGATTCGGCTAGAAGGTCAAATGGAGATGAGCCATGAGGCCCCTTTCAAACTGTGTTAGGCGCTGATAACACTGTTTCTCTGACATATCTCCCATCTCCGTGTCCTTCACAACGACGCTTCTCACGCTCCTTATATACCCTAGCAGGCCTGATAACAACACTAAGCACGAAAAACACTAACGTTCTCTGGTGGCCGTTCTACCAGTCACAGACAATTGCAGTTTTCATCATTTAAATATCCCGCAATACCAGGAAGAGCAGCTGAGCGGATTGGACACTGTCTTGAAAGAGGATATAAGATGAACATCAACAAAAGCAAAACGAGGATAATGGAATGTAGTCGAATTAAATCAGGTGATGCTGAGAGTATTAGATTAAGAAATCAGACACTTAGCACTTACGGTGCTAGTCTTGCACACAGCTGCCATTAACTATGGTCAGGCTAAAATATGTGGCTCTGGGAAGAAATAACTCGAGTGTACAAATATGTAGTTCGAATTTCCGAGCATTTTTGGGTTTATTGGGCTTTCTATTTTAAATTTACATATTTTCTCAATGCTTATGTTAAATCTGAGTCCACAGGTAAAAGTTCAAATTAATAGTAATTATCGCATAAAAATAATTAAAAAGGTGTCCTCGTATTCAAATACATACCCTAGTAAGTAAACAGGTGATCTATATGTTTAAATTTCTGTTGCAGTCCTTTTAATCCTAAAGAAAGACAAAAAACTCAAGAACAAAGCAAAGATTCAACAAGAAAATTAGAGAAATTAGATCTCATAAGGAGCTTTAGCAGCGATCAATTCTTCACGAGCCTCATTCGTTAATGGAATAAGAATTAGGGTGTAAGACAGTGGTACATCTACATGCTACTCTGCAATTCACAGTTAAGTTCTTGCTTGGCAGAGTGTTCATCGAAAGTACAGTGTGATACAAACATTACACTCACTAGAATGATACACTGCATTGATATCCTGATTTACCTGCAGAGAATTCCTACATAACAATACAATCTGTGAAAATAGCACGAGAAACGTGTAAGCTGAATCGTCATCAAATACTCCGTTCCTAACATCTTCAGATTCGTCAGAGGCTTCATAAATAATTTGCTCCAGTCGTTTCTTCTCTTCATTGCAAGTTTTGAACACAGAATCAACACAAAAGCATGCAACACGCACGAAAGAGAGAAAACCTGAACGTAAGCAACCGCCTACGAGAGACGATAACAAAGGTTTCAAAAACGACGAATTTTTCCAGTCATACCACTCTTACCATACAGTAAAAACTACGAAAACAGCAGACATGAGACACGTTTGCGGGAGCCGTAAATGTAAGTTTGACACCGCTGAAAATCACCATAACTTACGTGACGTAGTGTGACATCCGTCGCATATTCCTGTCTCCCGCCAGCGCAGTAATATTACGTCAGCCGCACAGTAAGTGTTAAAAGTAGTAAATGAATTATGTTATTTGGGGAGCAAAATAACTCATGATGGTCGGAGTAGAAAGGATATAAAATGTAGACTGGCTGCGGCAAGGAAAGCGTTTCTGGCGAAGAGAAATTTGTTAACATCGAGTATAGATTTAAGTGTCAGGAAGTCGTTCAGTTTAGACAAGAAGAGAATAGGAGCTTTCGAAACGTGGTGCTACAGAAGAATGCTGAAGATTAGATGGGTACGTAGATCACGTAACTAGTGAGGAGGTACTGAACAGAATTAGGGAGAAGAGGAATTTGTGGCACAACTCGACAAGACGAAGGGATCGGTTGGTAGGACACATTCTGAGGCATCAAGAATTCAGCAATTTAGTACTGAGGGAAGCGTGGAGGGTAAAAATCGTAGAGGGAGACCAAGAAATGAATACGCTAAGCAGATTCAGAAGAGTGTATGTTGCAGTAGTTATTCGGAGATGAAGAGGCTTGCTTGCACAGGATAGAGTAGCATGGAGAGCTGCATCAAACCATATGTGAAGGTAGGCTTTCCCGGTGTATAATGCTGATGAAATATTTTTGGGATTCGCCAGAAGATGATGAGAATGACATCCATCGGAACGTCGCGGATTTTCGACGCAGCTACCCGGATGGAAGCCCGTGAAGATTTAATCTGCATCAAACCAGTCTCTGAACTGAAGACCACCTCCAAAACAACAACAACAACAACCCGCCAATGGTGTGTCCGTGGGAAGTGACACTGACATCCAACCGTGTATTCTAGGTGCTTAAGTTTTTTGTCAGGCAATGTATTTAACAAAACAAATTTTTTACGTAGCTTGCTTGTTGATTACACGACCCAGTTAGATACGCTGAATTATTTAATTTCTACATGTTAATTTCAGCAATTCTGAATTTATCGATAGCAGTTAGAATTTACGTCCGCCTCCGTAGCTGCGTGGTCTGTGTAGGTTGCTGCAATGTGGAGGGCCCGGGTTCAGTTCGTAGTATCGCCAAGGAAGGTATGGTATGGGATGCACTCAGCCTCGTGATGCCAACTGAGGAGCTGCTTGAATGAGAAGTCTTGGAAAGTCAGCAGATCACATGCCCACCTATACCGCATCCGCGTGACGCTGCAAGGCAAAGGATAACACGGCGGCTGGTCGATATCCCTTCGACCAACAAGGCCTGGACGATAAGCACGTTAGAATTTAGCTAACATCAGCAGTCACAGAAGCTCACAGTGAAATATGTTTTTATAAATAACAGTACAATGTTACCACAAAGTAGACTAATCAATTTATCTTTGATTAGTGCTCAACAAGATATTCATATTAAAATTAGTGACGTCGTTATAAATTTTCTGGATAACAAAGCACGCAAAGCAGATGTGCTGTAAATATTTTTGTTATTTTTAAAACTGAATGACTAATTTTATATTTAGTATTGTATGAGTATATAGTGTATGAAGTTTCTACGGAATGTGTTTTTGTGTTACTCCTAAAACAAAATCAATACGCCCGTAGCTGGTCAATATAATTTCAATATCAGCTGGGTGGCAGAAGGGGGAGAGGGAAGGGCAATACTGCTGTTCTTCCATCGACAGATAGACTAGGCGTGTTCCTGTCAGCATCTTCACGCAACAACACGTCTCAGATGCTTCGATTACCTTAGTTCTCCTGCAATCCACATAAAGTAATTACGAGGATCGTTCAATAAATAATGCAATAATTTTCTCGGCCAATTTAGATTGAAAAAAATGCAGAATTACGTATGGGATATCGTAGAATATTCCCACTTCAGCCCCTATAGCTTTATGAAGTTATGATATGTGGCGGCGCTATACGAGCCTTCAAAATGGCGTCCGTAACGAAGGTGCGTTCCAAGCAGAGAGCTGTCCCCGAGTTTCTTTTGGCAGAAAACCATAGCATTGCAGATATTCATAGGCGCTTGTCAAATGTCTACGGAGACCTGGCAGCGAATAAAAGGACGGTGAGCCGCTGGGCAAGGCGTATGTCATAATCACTACAAGGGCGCGCAAACCTGTCCGATCTCTCGCGTGCCTGCCGACCGCACAGATCTATGACTCCAACAATGTTGGAACGTGCAGCCACTTTCATTCGAGGTGATCGACGGATCACAATCAAACACCTCAATGCACAACAGGACTTCTCTGTTGCTAATGCTGACACGATCGTCCACCAGTTGGGGTACTCAAAGGTGTGTGCCCGCTGAGTTTCTCGCCGCCTAACAAAAGACCATAAAGAGCAATGAAGGTCAATCTGTGCGGAAATGTTTGCGCGATACGAGGGAAGTTATTGCAGCAGCAAGACCTTGGCTCCGACGTCGACTAGTGGAGTGGTACCACGCGGGCATACTGGTCCTTCCAGTAAGGTGCGGTAAAGCCGTCGCACTGAACAGAGATTTTGTTCAAAAATACGGTTTTGTAGCCGAAAGAGTGGGGAATAATTTGACGTATTGCGATCCTGAATAAAACCAACCTTATTTCAGAAAAAAATGTGTTGCACTACTTATATAAATGTAAATTAATGCAGATGAATAGGGAAAAGAATCCCGTAATGTTTGAATACTCCATTAGTAGTGTAGCGCTTGACGCAGTCACGTCGATTAAATATTTGGGCGTAACATTGCAGAGCGATATGAAGTGGGACAAGCATGTATGGCAGTTGTGGGGAAGGCGGATAGTCGTCTTCGGTTCATTGGTAGAATTTTGGGAAGATGTGGTTCATCTGTAAAGGAGACCGCTTATAAAACACTAATACGACTTATTCTTGAGTACTGCTCGAGCGTTTGGGATCCCTATCAGGTCGGATTGAGGGAGGGCATAGAAGCAATTCAGAGGCGGGCTGCTAGATTCGTTACTGGTAGGTTTGATCATCACGCGAGTGTTACGGAAATGCTTCAGGAACTCGGGTGGGAGTCTCTGGAGGAAAGGAGGCGTTCTTTTCGTGAATCGCTACTGAGGAAATTTAGAGAACCAGTATTTGAGGCTGAGTGGAGTACAATTTTACTGCCGCCAACTTATATTTCGCGGAAAGATCACAGAGATAAGAGAGATTAGGACTCGTACAGAGGCATATACGCAGTCACTTTTCCCTCGTTCGGTTTGGGAGTGGAACGTGGAGAGAAGATGCAAGTTGTGGTACGAGGTACCCTCCGCCACGCACAGTATGGTGGATTGCGGAGTATGTAGATGTAGATGTTATTGAACGCCCCTCGTACATAGATGTAAAGCGTAAACTAGAACCGTTTGCAGCTGCTTTTGGCACTCGTCGAGATTAAAAAAGAGACGACAGCGTCGGCTAACGAATACACACGCGCGCAGGCAGCGGCACGAACTTGTCTGGAGACGGCTGAAGCAAGCGCTCTCTGCTAAATACAGAGGGGAATGTTTTGCCCCGGGACTGCGAGGACTGCCGCCACACCCCGGCTGCCGCCCTTCGCCTGAGCCGGCAAATTACTGCCGACCGGACCAAAGTGCCGGCGTCCCCTGCGGCTATTCACAGGATATTGCGACGCACAAGCAGAGGCGCGCCTCGCACGGGAAATGAAGCAATCGCGGCCGCTGCAGCTCCACAGCTCTGGCTCAAATATCTGCCGCCACGGCTCCTCCTCTGCGCTTGTCACATACAGGCAATATGTCGTGAATACCGTTCGCGTGCTATGCGCTCTGAAAGTATACCATCTGATCAAAAGTATTCGCTCGCTCTGTCCGGGGCATGCCGTTCCCGCCAGCACACCACCGTTTCACAGCGCAACATCTGGCAGGAACTTATAAAATCCGCTCATCTTCTGTAAAGGAAAACACACTGGTCATCATCAGCGATGACCAGTGCACTGGAGATGGTCGCCAGCAAATCTGGGGCACTCATAAACGAAGTCAAGAAGGGTCATGATACCGCACAACTACAGCCACTGTGGGTGGGAGACCAGTCCTACAAAAGAGTTAGCGAACTGGGAGCGGTCTTCACGGCTTATGCGAGGTAGAGATCAACGCCAGGATTCAGGCAGGAGAGCGATCGTTCTACTGCCGGACACAACTCTCTAGTTTCGGTTCAAGATTCGATTGTATAAAACCCAGATCCAACCTGTGGTGCCACGTACGTGTGGTACGTAGTGTATCCGAAAGCAGGGCTTTCAGGAACTTATCGTACGAGGGTGAGTCAAATGAAAACCTTGAATTTGTAATAACAAATCGAAATTTCACGCAGTTATCCTGTAAGTTGGTAAGCGTGCTGCAAACAGCGTGCAGAATGGCCTGTAGGTGGCAGCATAGGTCAGATGCACACATACCATCGCAGTATCAGTACAAAGATGGCCGCCCTACTTGCGACTTGCACCAGGGAAGGACAGCGTTCTATTAATCGGTTTTTGCGTAGTGAACGTGTGAAACCTATTGAAATTCATCGACGAATGAAGGTTCAGTACGGTGATGCATGTTTGTCACAGCAGCAAGTCTACGAATGGAGTAGGAAGTTCGCAAACGATATGACTTCAATGGAAGATGCTCCTCGTCCAGTTCAGATGCGAGTTGTCACTCCACAGAACATTCAGCAGTTGAAGCCATAGTGAAGGAAAACCGCCGAGTGACACTGAATGACACTGTAGCATGTTTACAGATTAGTCATGGGTCAGCACACCACATTGTGCATGATAAGCTCCAGTTTCACAAAGTGTCTGCAAGATGGGTGCCATGGCAACTGACTCCTGAAATGAGAGAACGACGTTTTGATGCTTAGCAGCAAGTCTACGAATGGAGTAGGAAGTTCGCAAATGGTGTGACTTCAGTGGAAGATGCTCCTCGTCCAGTTCAGACACGAGTTGTCACTCCACAGAACATTGCAGCAGTTGAAGCCATAGTGAAGGAAAACCGCCGAGTGACACTGAATGACATTGTAGCATGTTTACAGATTAGTCATGGGTCGGCACACCACATTGTGCATGATAAGCTCCAGTTTCACAAAGTGTCTGCAAGATGGGTGCCACGGCAGCTGACTCCTGAAATGAGAGAACGACGTTTTGATGCTTGTGAAGAACTTATTCGGCGCTTTGAACGAGAAGGTGATGCCTTCCTTGCAAGAATCGTTACTGGGGACGAAACCTGGATTCACGTCCACCAACCGGAAATGAAGAGAGAATTTTCGAACAGAACCATCAGCAGGGAAGGTTATGCTGACTCTCTTTTGGGACGAAAAAGGCGTCATTTTGGAGCACAACATGCCTAGAGGGACCACTGTCACCAGTGCATCATACACAGATCTCCTAAAAAAATCATCTGCGACCTGCAATCAAATCAAAGCGACGTGGATTGCAGTCAGCAGGTGTCCTTTTGCAACATGACAATGCAAGGCTCCACACTGCCCGTACAACAGTTGCAACAATCACAGACCTGCATTTTTAGTGTCTTCCTCATCCACCATACTCATCAGACCTTGCTCCAAGTGATTTCCATACGTTTGGACCACTCAAAGACGCAATGGGAGGAAAGAAGTTCCGTTCTGATGAAGAGGTACGCCACGCGGTGCATGAGTGGTTGCGCCGACTACCAAAAGAATTTTTTTATAAAGGGATTTATGCACTTTGTAAGCGCTGGAGGATTTGCATTACGCGTGGGGGAGATTATGATGAAAAGTGATACAGCTTTGTACCACTTCTGCACAATAAAAAATATTTAAGGTTTTCATTTGACTCACCCTTGTATTTGAGAGGAAAGTGGAAGCAAGAGACATGTGGTCATTTGAAAGACAACAGATGGCCATGGCAGCTCCTGGATTTCACCCGCATAGCTGGGAGACCCCCAGAAATGTCAAGGAAGGTATGGAGGGATGTCCACTATGAAGTCCTGCAATACTCACCAATAGGTGTGGATGGAAGGCAAATGGCAACGGTGGATAGAAGGCGATGGAGAAAGAAACTTGTAGCAGAGTGCTGTCTGTTGGGCGTGATCGCGTAAAAGTAAAGTAAGGAATCTACTTGGGCACTCTTACACTATCTCAGCAAACGTATCCTGACACCCCAATGTAATGCGTAATTGATCACGAGTGGAGGACCCCCTTCCCCCCAAAGAATTGTACTGTCATTATAGACGCAGTTAAAGTAAAATGAGTCGGTCATGAGAAATCATTTACTTCGAACGTGGACTGGTCATTTCTACATCTACGTGATTACTCTGCTATTCACAATAAAGTGCCTGGTACAGGGTTCAATGAACCACCTTCAAGCTGTCTCTCTACTGTTCCACTCTCGAACGGCACGCGGGAAACGCGAGCACTGATTTCTCTTATTTCATCGTGATGATCATTTCTCCATATGTAGGTGGGTGCCAACAGAATGTTTTCGCAATCGGAGGAGAAAACTTGTGATTGAAATTTCATGAGAAGATCCCGTAGCAACGAAAAACGCCTTTGTTTTAATGATTGCCACTCCAATTCACGTATCATGTCTGTGACACTATCTCCCCTATATCGCGATAATACAAAGCGAGGTGCCCTTCTTTGTACTTTTTCGATGTCTTCCGTCAGTCCCATCTGACGCGGATCCCACACCGCACAGTAATACTACAGAATAGGGCAGAAAAGCGTGGTGTAAGCAGTCTCTTTCGTAGACCTGTTGCACTTTCTAAGTGTTCTGCCAATGAATCGCAGTCTTTGGTTTGCTCTACCCATAATATTATCTACGTGATCGTTGCAATTTAGGCTATTTGTAATTGTAATCCCTAAGCATTTAGCTGAATTTACAGCCTTCAGATTTGTCTGACTTATCGCGTAATCGAAATTTAGCTGATTTCTTTTAGTACTCAAGTGAATGACTTCACACTTTTCTTTATTCAGGATCAATTGCCACTTTTCGCACCATACAGATATCTTATCTAATTCATTTTGCAAGTCGTTTTGATCATCTGATGACTTTGCAAGACGGTAAATGACAGCATCATCTGCAAACAATCTAAGACGGCTACTCAGATTGTCTCCTATGTCGTTAATATAGATCAGGAACAATAGAGGGCATATAACACTTCCTTGGGGAACGCCGGATATTACTTCTGTTTTACTCGATGACTTTCCGTCTATTACTAGGAACTGTAACCTTTCTGACAGGCAGGCAGTTTGGTAAGAAGACGCTTGTGAGGAACGGTGTCGAAAGCCTTCTGGAAATCTGGACGTCACCTGAGTAACAAATCCAGCTGCCCAAGCCGAATGTTAGTGATGTCACTGTGAAGTGGAAGGAGAAGGAACTACGACATAGCTGTGCGGGGTAGCCGCGCGGTCTTTAGCGTAAGATAGATTAAGTAGTGTGAAAGCCTAGGGACCGATGACCTCAGCAGTTTAGTCCCACAGAACTTACCACAAATTTCCAATCTCCGAACTACCACAGATAAACCAAGACCAGGCAGACCCCATGTACTGATGGAGAGGGAGTGTTGGGAAACACGGAGAATGGTCGTAAAAAATAGCATGAAATCAGCGGAAAGAATCCATCGTGCGTGCCAAAGTCCTACCAGCACTCCAGCTAGCACAATGACTGTGCATAGCGCGTGAAAAACAAAGGAGTATGGTGGTCGAGGAGCTCCTCATAAGCGACACATTTCTACGCTAAGCGATGGTTGAGGTGATGCAAAGAGCAACACCACTAGTCAGTGGATGGCTAGAAACGAGTGATTTGGAGCGATGAATCAGGCTACACCTCGTATGGAAATTTGATGGAAGGGTTTGGGTTAGGCGAATTCCTGGAGAACGTTACCTTCTATCAGGTATAGTGCCAACAGTGAACTGCAGAGTTGATAGTGCTATGATATGGGGGTGTTTTCCGTGGTTAGGGCGTGGTCCTATTATTATGTTTAAGAACACGTTAAATGCTGAAGGGCATGAACACACTTTACAGCACTGTGTACCGTATATACTAGAATAACAGTTCGGAGACGATAATTAATTGCAACAGCATGACACTACAACATGTCATAAATAAGCATCTGCGAGGCAATAGTTTATGGACAGTTAACATTCATATCACTTCTACAAGTATATTTGATATGTCATGGTGTTACAGATCAAGGGAAAAAGGAAAATACATATCTATCGCATTTCTGTACTTGGAGCAAGTAGTTGGCCATGTGGAATCTACAAGGGGCCTTCACGAAATAAATCAAATAGTGTTTTGGCAGGATAAATGGATTACGAGATATTCCGCAACTGTTTCCATTTTTGAAAAAGTGTATTACAAAAGTCACAGTCGCAAGCAGTCAAATGGCTCTAAGCACTATGGGACTTAACATCTGAGGTCATCAGTCCGCTAGACTTAGAACTACTTAAACCTAACTCACGTAAGGACATCACACACATCCATGCCCGAGGCAGGATTCGAACCTGTGACCGTAGCAGCAGCGCGGTTTCGGACTGAAGCGCCTAGAACCGCTAGGCCACAGTGGCCGGCGCAAATAGTCACACTTGACAATTAGCTCCCGCCGTAAGTAACGATCATTTTAAGATTTAAAATAAAATAAAACATTAACAAATAACTATTTCTGAAATGACATAAATGAAATTACTCAAAATTTTAAACATTTTATAACTGAACCTGAACATGCAGATAACGTAGACTCACAATATTTAAAAATTAATACTCTCAAAAATTGTACCTGACTAATCACGAGATGTGAAAAGTTAATATTCTTCAAAATAACATAGAGAAATCTGTAAAATAATATGTCATCTACGGAAATAGTTATTAATTAATATCTTTTTTTCGATCTGAAAATGATAGTTACTTATGATCGAAACAAGTCATCAAGTGTGACCATTTGGAACTGACTGTTAGAAGAAATATTTTGAACAACAAGTAATTTTTATTGGATGCTGCACTACACTTCAAAGTGAGGAAGATACACGACACCTTGTATAAACACAGTCGCCGAGTCTCTGTAAACAACGATCGGGACATTGTACCAATCGTCGACCAGCAGATGTGCAAAACTATAGGCCTATATCTCTGACATCGATCTGTTGTAGAATTTTAGAACATGTTTTTTGCTCGCGTATCATGTCATTTCTGGAAACCCAGAATCTACTCCGTAGGAATCAACATGGATTCTGGAAACAGCGATCGTATGACACCCAACTCGCTTTATTTGTTCATGAGACCCAGAAAATATTAGATACAGGCTCCCAGGTAGATGCCATTTTCCTTGACTTCCGGAAGGCGTTCGATACAGTTCCGCACTGTTGCCCGATAAACAAAGTAACAGCCTACGGAATATCAGACCAGCTGTGTGGCTGGGTTGAACAGTTTTTAGCAAACAGAACACAGCATGTTGTTCTCAATGGAGAGACGTCTACAGACGTTAAAGTAACCTCTGGCGTGCCACAGGGGAGTGGTATGGGAGCATTGCTTTTCATAATATATATAAATGACCTAGTAGATAGTGTCGGAAGTTCCATGCGGCTTTCCGCGGATGATGCTATAGTATACAGAGAAGTTGCAGCATTAGAAAATTGCAGCGAAACGCGGGAAGATCTGCAGCGGATAGGCACTTGGTGCAGGGAGTGGCAATTGACCCTTAACATAGACAAATGTAATGTATTGCGAATACATAGAAAGAAGGATCCTTTATTGTATGATTATATGATAGCGGAACAAACACTGGTAGCAGTTACGTCTGTAAAATATCTGGGAGTATGCGTACGGAACGATTTGAAGTGGAATGATCATATAAAATTAATTGTTGGTAAGGCGGGTGCCAGGTTGAGATTCACTGGGAGAGTCCTTAGAAAATGTAGTCCATCAACAAAGGAGGTGCCTTACAAAACACTCGTTCGACCTATACTTGGGTATCGCTCATCAGTGTGGGGTCCATACCAGGTCGGGTTGACAAAGGAGATAGAGAAGATCCAAAGAAGAGCGGTGCGTTTCGTCACAGGGTTATTTGGTAAGCGTGACAGCGTTACGGAGATGTTTAGCAAACTCAAGTGGCAGACTCTGCAAGAGAGGCGCTCTGCATCGCGGTGTAGCTTGCTGTCCAGGTTTCGAGAGGGCGCGTTTCTGGATGAGGTATCGAATATATTGCTTCCTCCTACTTATACCTCCCGAGGAGATCACGAATGTAAAATTAGAGAGATTCGAGCGCGCACGGATGCTTTCCGGCAGTCGTTCTTCCCGCGAACCATACGCGACTGGAACAGGAAAGGGAGGTAATGACAGTGGCACGTAAAGTGCCCTCCGCCACACACCGTTGGGTGGCTTGCGGAGTATAAATGTAGATGTAGATGTAAATTCCTTACGATACAAATCCGCTCTTGGTCACGGAACCATTCGAAAAAACCGATGTATAAACGTCCTCATGGTTGGAAAATCTATTTCCCTCAGACGTTATTTCATCTGCAATATCTGGAGTGTTAGGCGGATCAGTATCACCCACGCCTGTGTAGCCTTGGTCAAATTGGTGGCACCATTTCACAACGCCATAATTTCACTGAGAATCTGCGTGCAATTTAATTTCACGACGGATGGATGCGACATTACGTTCCGTCCATGTACTGCCACACTGAGAGCCTGTGTGCAATTTAACTTTTCACCCATAAGAATTGTGTTCCCCGCGTAGTGCGACTTTGGTGAACATCTACAGCTGCCACGCCATTTCAGATGCCCACTGTGACGCACCTGCTATCTGTACCGCAGCAGATCTGCGACTGCGAGAAACCCGAAACATCTACTCTCTTCTGACAACGCGCCACACTTGCACAATAGCCTTAGGCTGGGGCGAAGACCATAAACATGAAGCTCTTCCACATTTAGGGCAACGGGAATTAGATATCGCTCCACAAGGACCTTCTTTTGTTGGCTTCATTATGTGGGTGGCACAATCATGACGTGTTGGCATACAAAAGATCTGATAATACTCTAAGATAAAGAGTGTACAGAAATCCTACAAACTCAAATAGATATTTAGATGCTAGTTCGCACTACCACCCAGCCCAGAAGCATCCAGTGTCCGACATCGAGTTTTCGCGTTGCTTCCGCATCAGTGGCAATAACAGCTTGGAAACGCAGCTGCATTTCTTAAAGAAGACACTGAAAGCCAACAGGTAAGATGTTTGTCCATAGACATTGCTTTCAAACTAAATAGTATTATATGAGTGCGTGGTCTCTCATTTTTCGGACATGTCCGAAAGAACAGACACCACGCGGAATCCGCCGCTACCATACTTTGTACGTAAACTGAAGGTGAAGGGGCGAGAAAGGTTCAAATGGCTCTAAGCACTGTGGAACTTAACATCTGAGGTCATCAGTCCCCTAAACTTAGAACTACTTAAACCCAACTAACCTAAGGACATCACACACATCCATGCCCGAGGCAGGATTCGAACCTGCGACCGTAGCAGCAGCGCGGTTCCGGACTGAAGCGCCTAGAACCACTGTGCCACAGCGGCTGGCGGCGAGAAAGGAAAGAAAAGGTAAGGGACTACTGAAGTCAGCTGAATTAGGACATTACGCGGAATCAGCAGCTACGAGTGAAAATGTGTGCCACACCAGGATTCTAACACAGGATCTCCTGCTTACTAGGCACGTGACTTAACCACTCCACCATCCGGAAACAGTATCCATCGCAGCTGCGTAGACTATCTCGGCACACCTCATGGCCGACCAGCACTGCCACCGAATGCCACCTATCTGCAGCCCCTGTCCATTTCCTTCATGCTCACTAGTCTGATATTCCCGCAGGACGTCAGACGTACTGGTGCATCCACTCTGAAGAAGGTGGAGATATTGCTCATACAGGCGAAACAGTTATATGAATGCGTGGTGTCAGTTCTTTCGGACATGTCCGAAAGAACAGACACCACATGGAACCCGCAGCTGTGATACATTATGGATAGAGTGAAGGTGGAGAGGGGAGAAAGGAAAGGGAAGGGATTGCTGAAGTCAGCTGCATTAGGACATTACGTGGTATCAGTGGTGACGGACGAAACTGTGGGCCAGATCGGGATTCGAACCTGTGATCTCTAGGTCACTTGGCAGGTGCGTTAACCACTGCATCATCCGGGACACTGTTCATCTAAACTGCGTGGACTCTCTCAGCACGCCTCATGGCCGACCAGCACTCCCACCGAGCGCCCGCTATCTGCAGTCCCTGCCCATTTCCAATAAGAAGTTCCCGAGTTACTGACAGCATAAGCAACATTTTTCGGGAGAATGCCATAGCGAAGCAAAAGCAAAGCTCTATGTTCTGGTGCTGATGGATCGATCGACCACCGTTCAACGTTCGCCAGTGGCATCACCGGATGCGATATGAAAGGGCGTATCGTCACCACACTACTCTCCCAGTCGTTGTCAGCTTTCTTTATCCAGGAGCCGCTACTTCTCGCTCAAGTAGCTGCTCAGTTGGCATCACGAGGCAGACATTGCCCCTGGTCCAGTCAGGCCACCCACGAAAAATTCGTGGCAGGACTAGGAATCGAATTCATGTCCTCCGCATAGCAGGCAGAAACGCTGAGCACCGAGTTACAGAGGCTGACGGAAATGAAGGTCTCTTTCCGAAGTAAAACGGACGCGCCAGATCATCTTCACATTGCAGGGATCTACGAGAAGAATTCAGTGAGTAATACAATACATTTTTTTCCTCGGCCAGTTACTCTTGAAAAAATACGCAGTTTGTCGTGGGACATCTTAGAATATTCCAACTTCAGCCCTTATAGTCTCACTAACTTCTGACAGGTGACGGCGCTATACCTTCAAAATGGCTCCTGAAACGGAGATGCGTTCCAAGCAGAGAGCTGTCATTGAGTTTCTTTTGGAGGAAAACCAGAGCATCGTACACGTTTAGAGGAGCTTGCAGAATGTCTACGGAGACCTGGCAGTGAACAAAAGCACGGTGAGCCATTGGACGAGGCGTCTGTCATCATCGCAGTAAGGTCGCGCGAACCTGACCGATCTCCCGCGTGCCGGCTGGCCGCACACGGATGTGACGCCAGCAATGTCGGAACGTGCGGACACTCTCATTCGTCGCCAAAAAATTGCAGACGAACTTCTCCTTCTCATGACAGCGCAGGGTCTCGCACAAGTTTGTGCTTCCGAGAGGAGCTCACAAAGGTTCAATAGACTGTTCGTCCTCATCCAGTCTACAGCCCAGATATCGCACGTTCCACCTTCCATCTATTTGGAGCAATGAAGGACGCACTCCGAGGGACGCAGTACGTGGATGATGCAGCAAGACGTTGGTTCCGACGTCGAACAGTAGAGTGGTACCATGTGGGTGTACTGGCCCTCCCAGTAAGGTGGCGTAAGGCCGTCGCATTGAACGGAGATTATGTTGAAAAAAAAAAAAAAGAAAAGAAAAAGGGAGGGTCTTATAGCCAAAAGAGTGGGGAATGATATGGTATATTGGACTCCTGAATAAAACCAACCTGCTTTCAGAAAAAAATGTGGTGCATTAGTTATTGAACGCCCCTCGTATGAAGTGACGTGTGGCTGTAGGAAAGCCTATATAACTGAAACTGGGACAGCGAGACAAGGATTGAAGAGCGCAAAGGTCTCACGTTTTTTTTAAAACAGAGTGTGAAATCGCCGGTAAATGGGCACCTGGAGAAATGGGGCGAAGATGTAAATTTCAATAATGTACGGGTGTTTGCTGGCCATAGAATGCAATATTTATTGAAGGAATGTCCGAGAAGCGATTGAGATTTCTAAGAATGAACTTAATTTCCACAGAGAAGACGGCATTTACTCCCTTTTGTAAGTGTTCAGCTAACTGGGGACACCAGAAGATCGCAGCAGAAATTTGAAGAGTAGTTAGACGTGGGCTAGTTTTTACCTATAAAATCTATCTTTCACTTGCACGATGAAGCTACGAGCTATTTTCTCGATATTCTCTCACTATCTGGAACAGTACCTTAACATGCAGTTTACAAGAGACGGTTGAAGAGTTGAAATAAAAAAGGCTGTAGGTGCCATAATAAGAAATTTTGAAGTTTTGTGTGAACTGGGGTCTACATGCAAAGCTCAACAACGTATAAAAGGTTCAGACTCCACGAAGGAAAATGCAGTACCCAAATGCAATCAACAGATGGCACGTGGTTTAATAGCCATTGCTGTTAACATAGGAAATGCTCTATGTTCCGCATGATTACTCCTTAGTGTTAGATAAATGGCGAAGGCAGCAGATGTTTATAACAGCGAATTAATGGAGTACGTAAAGTGTCAGCAATGAGGAAAAAATTGGAAAATGGAGGGAATGAATACACAAGTTCGAGTAATAAATATACAGGGTGTTACAAAAAGGTACGGCCAAACTTTCAGGAAACATTCCTCACACACAAAGAAAGAAAATATGTTATGCGGACATGTGTCCGGAAACGCTTACTTTCCATGTTAGAGCTCATTTTATTACTTCTCTTCAAATCACATTAATCATGGAATGGAAACACACAGCAACAGAACGTACCAGCGTGACTTCAAACACTTTGTTACAGGAAATGTTCAAAATGTCCTCCGTTAGCGAGGATACATGCATCCACCCTCCGTCGCATGGAATCCCTGATGCGCTGATGCAGCCCTGGAGAATGGCGTATTGTATCACAGCCGTCTACAATACGAGCACGAAGTCTCTACATTTGGCACCGAGGTTGCGAAGACAAGAGCTTTCAAATTCCCCCATAAATGAAAGTCAAGAGGGTTGAGGTCAGGAGAGCATAGGGGCCATGGAATTGGTCCGCCTCTACCAATCCATCGGTCACTGAATCTGTTGTTGAGAAGCGTACGAACACTTCGACTGAAATGTGCAGCAGCTCCATCATGCATGAACCACATGTTGTGTCGTACTTGTAAAGGCACATATTCTAGCAGCACAGGTAGAGTATCCCGTATGAAATCATGATAACGTGCCCCATTGAGCGTAGGTGGAAGAACATGGGGCCCAATCAAGACATCACCAACAATGCCTGCCCAAACGTTCACAGAAAATCTGTGTTGATGACGTGATTGCACAATTGCGTGCGGATTCTCGTCAGCCCACACATGTTGATTGTGAAAATTTACAATTTGATCACGTTGGAATGAAGCCTCATCCGTAAAGAGGACATCTGCACTGAAATGAGGATTGACACATTGTTGGATGAACCATTCGGAGAAGTGTACCCGTGGAGGCCAATCAGCTGCTGATAGTGCCTGCACACGCTGTACATGGTACGGAAACAACTGGATCTCCCGTAGCACTCTCCATACAGTGACGTGGTCAACGTTACCTTGTACAGCAGCAACTTCTCTGACGCTGGCATTAGGGTTATCGTCAACTGCACGAAGAATTGCCTCGTCCATTGCAGGTGTCCTCGTCGTTCTAGGTCTTCCCCAGTCGCGAGTCATAGGCTGGAATGTTCCGTGCTCCCTAAGACGCCGATCAATTGCTTCGAACGTCTTCCTGTCGGGACACCTTCGTTCTGGAAATCTGTCTCGATACAAACGTACCGCGCCACGGCTATTGCCCCGTGCTAATCCATATATCAAATGGGCATCTGCCAACTCCGCATTTGTAAATATTGCACTGACTGCAAAACCACGTTCGTGATGAACACTAACCTGTTGATGCTACGTACTGATGTGCTTGATGCTAGTACTGTAGAGCAATGAGTCACATGTCAACACAAGCACCGAAGTCAACATTACCTTCCTTCAATTGGGCCAACTGGCGGTGAATCGAGGAAGTTCAATACATACTGACGAAACTAAAATGAGCTCTAACATGGAAATTAAGCGTTTCCGAACACATGTCCACATAACATCTTTTCTATATTTGTATGTGAGGAATGTTTCCTGAAAGTTTGGCCGTACCTTTTTGTAACACCCTGTATTCCTGCACTGAGCTCAGTAGGCAAGTCTCATTTTTGATCGCTATCCTAAATCACAGACAGACTGTTTATTCTTGGTTTACCGGGTGTATTATTTCCGCTGTGGGGGGCATGTTATTGCAATCAAGGCGAATAAAACCATTTATCGTCAGTAACGTAAATGCATCGGACTTCTTAGATCCGAAGAAAGCAGCAGACTGTAATGCAAACAGCAAATCTACATATATCCAAAGTACAGTTACTATGGCTAAACAAACAAGCTTCACGTAGTTAGAACCAGAAGCTTAAATGAAACTGGGGTCTGGGAAGGTATTCCTATTTTATTTTGAGAACAGGTGTACAAGTACAGGACGTCAACAAAATGCAACTACCTGCCCAGGGATTACAAGCCACATCTGTGAAGAACAGATGAAAGATTTGATTGAAATGATGCAGTACCTGATAAATAATGACAACATATAGTTTTACAACAGAAGAATGAACTTTTACTATCTTTTTGCTGACCACTGAACTATCGCACTTAGTAAGTTTTTCATACTATTACAATTCAATCTTTGTAATTTCCTTTGGAAACTAACTCAATACTATGCTTAACTTTAAAATAAAACACGTTAATGAGTACAATTACGGCCATTACCTACCTAGTACACTTAAAAACTCATTTTCCTCAAATTCATGATTTTGGCTCTTAGAGCCTTTTTTACTTCTTCAAGTCTTCGAATTTAATTAATTTTCCCAGTTGTAAGGTGCTGCTGCAAAAAATCCAAGTACCCTGCATCTGATACGCTACTTTAACTTTTTGATCACTTAACTTTTCGCAGTGTCTCCTTTGCCTAATTATAAAGTTGTTTTATTTAACTCGCGTAAGTTGCACATTTTAATTTGTCGAAGAAAAGAAACTGTTGTCCTTCCTCATTTAAATTCAAGACCGTTACCACATTTACATTGCTGTCAGTATCTGGAAAAAGAATGTCAAACGTGAAACAGTCAGTCTGCTGTCTGGAATAGTCTTAGCGGATTCCTAAATACCAAATTTCCTGTCCGTCAAAATTCGGAGTACATTAACTGCTACAACCATCAAACAGTTCTCGAAATTCACAAAAAAGAAAGATTTATCGACAGTAGTCACATTAAATACCACGCAGTAAAGTGTCAGCCACGAATAAACAAATAATACTTTACTGGTGTTCAAAAACGAAACTAGAAGATAAAGGACGGACAAATCTATGAAATCTCAAAAAGAGTTAAATCTAACACACGTAAAGAAACACGGAGCACAAAAATGTTGATGTGCACACAAAATGTTAGCCCCCGTAGGGAAAGGAGCCATCAGTTGATTAATAACCAATTCGTGGTGACTTAACAGTATTAAGGATATAATCAGAGCTTCATTTCAGTATTCCTTCGATTTGTTCTTGATAAGAAATTTAGATGAATATTCACTATGAAATTCACAGGTATTTTAACTGTCCAGTTGCAGAACCAGTAACATACGCTCCTTGTAACATTTCATGAATGTCCTGCACGTCTCCACCACCTGCAGAATAAAATCCACAAACCTGGCAACATCGTATGCGGGTGGTTAGCTTGTGTTAAGTATCTGAGATAACAGTGCTCCATTAGCGCTACGTCATTTAAAAGAAAGTGACCATCGCAAAGAGTAAAAAGGGTTCCGCGATATCTTGCTTGAAGAATTCCCTTACAGTACGTTCTTCCATGACTCGGCAGTAATCGTCTACAGCAATTTTTTGCGAACTGACATGGCAGCGGAGCTGCAGCAGAAATGAAACAACGGGAAGTTTTTCGAGGGCTCTCCTGCTACAACTTTATGCAATGGGATGAAAATGCGACGACGTTCCTAAGTAAAAGTCCTTTGCAAATTCTCTTCCTTTGTCTGGACACGACACGCGAACTCGAAAGAATGTTTCTCGTACTAGGCAGCGCACTAATGTCATAATATTGCTTGATTCTAAGACTTCCTAATGACCGACAGGCGTTACAAAGACCGACTGTGAACATGCACTCACTCTGACAAGGAGAGGAGTGGGGTCGACTTTTTGAAACTATCAACACGATAATATAAATTATGGTCCCAGGCACCGCACTCTGCAGCCACTCACTCTGATTGGCCCTCGTTTGTTAGTAATCGACGAAAAAAATTTCGTTATTCTGAGTGATCTTGTAGGGCCTTAAATTTGAAAATAATACAACGAGTGATGTTATAGTTTAGTGGCTAGTATAAGAGAATGACATGCAGAAGGTCGTGGTTTCAAAACTTCAGTTTCTTTGTATTTTTAAATAGTTATCGAAATGACTTAAGTCATTATTTTTATTCAGTCAATTGGTTTGAATTTAATTTTTTGAAATTTCTAATCCTCTGTCTTGTCATTTTCATCATAGCAAAATTTTTTCGTTTGCTGTTATTTTTTGTTCTCATCATTCTGTTTTCCTTTGGAATCTTTTGCGTACGTGATTTTAACAATTTTTTGTATTAATTCTGATTTAATTTCCTCCCTTTGATTACCTTATATTTATATTTTCGTTCACGTTATAGCATTCATTATTTCTATTCCTCATCTTGCGCATTTATTAATAATCTCGTCTTCCTTTTGAATCTTCATCGGCGTTATTTTGTCCATAGCGGAACAAGAATTTGTGTTTTAAATGTTTGCATGACGATTACCATCCAAAAAATTGTGCATCTCACACGTAACAAAAATGCATTTTGGGCATCATTGCAGAGCCAATATAGATTGTTTCGTCTTTTGTTTTTTAACCAATGGATCGGCATTTTCTAACGTTCAAACATTGTGATGGATAAATAAAACCAATTCAAATCGCATCACAAAGATTCCAAATAGAAAAAGAAAGATAGGAAGAAAAAAAAGCAAATGTAAAAGTTAATGCGATGATTAAAATGACGTGACAAAGGATTAGAAATTTGAAAAAATTACATTAAAACGAATTAACTGAATAAAAATAGTAATCAAAGTTGTTTCGATGTCTACTTAAAAATAAAAAATATATAAGTAGTTGACTAGAGTTGCACCCTCAGCCTTTTGTGTTAGTCTTGTATGCTAACCATTTCGCTGCAATAACAATATACGTATAGCTGTCAATGTTAAGGGTAATCACGCAAAATTAGGACGTCTTTCGTCGATTACACGCAAACAAGGGTTACCAGGGTGAATAGCTGCAGAGTGAGATACCTGGGACCCTAACCTACACCGAGCGAGGTGGCGCAATGGACTCGCATTCGGGAGGACGACGGTTCAATCCCGCGTGCGGCCACCCTGATTTAAGTTTTCCACGTTTTCCCTAAATCGGTGCAGGCAAATGCCGGGATGGTTCCTTTGAAAGGGCAGGGCCGACTTCCTTCCCCGTCCTTCCCTAATCCAATGGGACCGATAACCTCCCAGTTTGGTCTCTTCCCCCAAACAACCCAACCCAACTTAACCTACACTGCCATATAGATGATTTCAAAGAGTCAATCCCATGCCTGAGGACATCTCCTTGTGACAAGAATAACTGTAACCGAAATAGTTGTGCTACACCATAGTAGAATCGCGCGCTCTGGAGCACTGAAAATTTGCAATGTCTGAGAAACGTCACCAAGCACGTAGACGATAGACTGTGTTTGGATAAATTTAAACTAGGCTTCTACTATATACTACACATGTAACAACATTATCTGCTATTTTTTAAGAAACTGTCTTTGCTTCTCCTGTAAAATTTAATGAAATGGATTCACGAGGGTTTTCATTGCCTATTATCGACACGAAGTCGGGCTCTCTAAGTTGTGAGTAATCGCTTGAACCCAATGGTTGGCGCGTCCTGTTGGCATTCCTGGAGGCGCTAATGGAGAAGTAAATACAGGCTGCAGGCTGCCAAGCGCTGAATCAGTCGTTCGTGGAACTGTGGAAGCGCTATGAAGACAAGTAGTCAGGCGAGAAGTTCGCAAATAGTCACTTCTAAGAAAAAAGATGTGGAATCGGGAGAAATGAATAGTTTTAGCTTCAGAGAATTCTGCATTCATGATCGTCTGTGTCTAACGGGTTGTCGATTCAGTAACAGTTTTCCAGTACGGAATACACATGTCCCCTCCCCTCCCTCCCCCCCCTCCACACCCAAAATACAGGGTGTTTAAAAAATGACCGGTATATTTGAAACGGCAATAAAAACTAAACGAGCAGCTATAGAAGTACACCGTTTGTTGCAATATGCTTGGGACAACAGTACATTTTCAGGCAGACAAACTTTCGAAATTACAGTAGCTACAATTTTCAACAACAGATGGCGCTGCGGTCTGGGAAACTCTATAGTACGATATTTTCCACATATCCACCATGCGTAGCAATAATATGGCGTAGTCTCTGAATGAAATTACCCGAAACCTTTGACAACGTGTCTGGCGGAATGGCTTCACATGCAGATGAGATGTACTGCTTCAGCTGTTCAATTGTTTCTGGATTCTGGCGGTACACCTGGTCTTTCAAGTGTCCCCACAGAAAGAAGTCACAGGGGTTCATGTCTGGCGAATAGGGAGGCCAATCCACGCCGCCTCCTGTATGTTTCGGATAGCCCAAAGCAATCACACGATCATCGAAATATTCATTCAGGAAATTAAAGACGTCGGCCGTGCGATGTGGCCGGGCACCATCTTCATAAACCACGAGGTGTTCGCAGTGTCGTCTAAGGCAGTTTGTACCGCCACAAATTCACGAAGAATGTCCAGATAGCGTGATGCAGTAATCGTTTCGGATCTGAAAAATGGGCCAATGATTCCTTTGGAAGAAATGGCGGCCCAGACCAGTACTTTTTGAGGATGCAGGGACGATGGGACTGCAACATGGGGCTTTTCGGTTCCCCATATGCGCCAGTTCTGTTTATTGACGAAGCCGTCCAGGTAAAAATAAGCTTCGTCAGTAAACCAAATGCTGCCCACATGCATATCGCCGTCATCAATCCTGTGCACTATATCGTTAGCGAATGTCTCTCGTGCAGCAATGGTAGCGGCGCTGAGGGGTTGCCGCGTTTGAATTTTGTATGGATAGAGGTGTAAACTCTGGCGCATGAGACAATACGTGGACGTTGGCGTCATTTGGACCGCAGCTGCAACACGGCAAACGGAAACCCGGGGCCGCTGTTGGATCACCTGCTGCACTAGCTGCGCGTTGCCCTCTGTGGTTGCCGTACGCGGTCGCCCTACCTTTCCAGCACGTTCATCCGTCACATTCCCAGTCCGTTGAAATTTTTCAAACAGATCCTTTATTGTATCGCTTTTCGGTCCTTTGGTTACATTAAACCTCCGTTGAAAACTTCGTCTTGTTGCAACAACACTGTGTTCTAGGCGGTGGAATTCCAACACCAGAAAAATCCTCTGTTCTAAGGAATATACCATGTTGTCTACAGCACACTTGCACGTTGTGAACAGCACACGCTTACAGCAGAAAGACGACGTACAGAATGGCGCACCCACAGACTGCGTTGTCTTCTATATCTTTCACATCACTTGCAGCGCCATCTGTTGTTGAAAATTGTAACTACTGTAATTTCGAAAGTTTGTCCGCCTGAAAATGTACTGTTGTCCCAAGCATATTGCAACAAACGGTGTATTTCTATCGCTGCTCGTTTAGTTTTTATTGCCGTTTCAAATATACCGGTCATTTTTGAAACACCCTGTAAGATTATACTGTTAATATTATCATAGCTCATTGAAAAATTTAGCCAGACTTCATTTTCCTGTCTTGTGATACTTCACACTGAAATTAATCAACAACATTAGTCGGCATGCTATTGACGTAGAGACGTTTCAAATAACAGCTTCAGACTTGCCGCCTTCAGTAGGGAGAGAGCAGTAATGCCATTCTTTTATACAGCAGTATATTTCTGTTTAACAGTACTTCCCCACCATTTTTCGTGTTGGATCCACAACGAATCTTCCACTCTGCATTGCCGCGTGCGCTGTGTACTGCACCTTCGTGGCACATGAAAACAGTCTTCGACACTGGACTCGAACCTGGAACTTTGGTACTAGCAGAGAATGCTCTTTCTGACTAAACCAGGGGCTCCTAATCTTTTCTACGTAGTGCCCTGTTTTGCAACGCCACAGTATCTCATACCTCTCCCCCCCCCCCCAAATGCTTATTTATTTTATTGATTGATTAGCTATACCCGGCGAACTTAGTTACACCTCTGAAAATCTTTATATGTTATAGCTGACCCGGAAACGTTTGATTTTCCATATAAATTATCTCTAGTCTATAAGAATAACGTTTACGTGTAACACAATGTATACGTGTAACACAATAGCTGTTGTTGGCGGAGCTCGAGACACAAACAATAATAATGGCCGAATACTGCGTAGGAAATGAGAAAAGGCTTAGGATGAAGTCCGGCAGTATCGTCCACTATTAGTTCTAGCGTTTCTAGGGTAGATCGCGCCGATTTAACAACTGCAACCGATACACGGCTCGTCCATGAGCATACAAACGTAGCGGTTAATTTCGTGTCGAAACGTGTTCTCCAGCATTATGAATAAGGCCAAGCGCACACGCATCGATTTTTATCGTACGTAAAAATATTGTACGATGATTAAATTCTTTTAGAGGAACAAAGGAGAGCATAGGAACTTCTTTGTTCCACTAAAAGAATTATTTGATCTTACGATATATTTCCGTACGATAAAAATCGATGGGTGTGCGCTAGGCCTGAATGTCAGTTTGGCGAATGATGCATGCTACCTAGTGAAACTTCTCCGTCTAGTAACGTCGATTCAAAGAGGGATATTCGAGTCGTTGCATTTGGTACGTTTTCAATTACCTATCTATCGAATAGTGAAAGACTATCACCGGTAGACACCTGGCGGGGATAACTGATCAAGTGATAACTGATCAGTTATCGACTGGGGTTGAAAATTATTGAATTACTAAAATCGCTATTAAAAATAGGAGTTTGTGGTAAAAGGGTGAAAATTTAGGGTTGTATGTATTTTTAATGCCACATCATAAAAAAATAAAAAGTTCTGTCCAAAAAATAAGAAATTTTTTTTTGGGGTGGGCCACCCTTATCACTCAGGGCTATGAAAAACAGATTACGATCAATTCTCAGACGTACAGAATATACATGTAAAATTTCATCAGAATCGATCGAGTCGTTTCGGAGGAATATGGCAACTAACACTGTGACATGAGAATTTTATATATACGCATTTTTGACTCTTTCGAAAAACTTTATTTGAGAGTAATCTGCGATACTCACTTTAGTAATACTAAACTATAGCGTCCCAAAGGACTCGGTAGCAAATTTGTGCTTTTCTCTGAGATGTCGGTGCCCCACTTATAAATCTCTCAACACCTCCTCCCCCCCCCCCCCCCCCCGCCCCCTCTCTCCGCCTTTAGAGGTTCGGAAGCACTGGACTGAACTATCCAGACGCGACACGCGGCTCATCTTCACAGCTGCGGTCTGTCAGCAGCTTTGGTACTTTTCAGACGTCGCAGATCTCCTGCATACCCTGCTGGACTAACTCCAGATCTACATCTACATCCATACTCCGCAAGCCACCTGATGGTGTGTGGCGGAGGGTACTTTGAGTACCTCTATCGGTTCTCCCTTCTATTCCAGTCTCGTATTGTTCGTGGAAAGAAAGATTGTCGGTATGCCTCAGTATGGGCTCTAATCTCTCTGATTTTATCCTCATGGTCTCTTCGCGAGATATACTGCTTGACTCCTCGGTGAAGGTATGTTTTCGAAACTTCAACAAAAGCCCGTACCGAGCTACTGAGCGTCTCTCCTGCAGAGTCTTCCACTGGAGTTTATCTATCATCTCCGTAACACTTTCGCGATTACTAAATGAGCCTGTAACGAAGCGCGCTGCTCTCCGTTGGATCTTCTCTATCTCTTCTATCAAGCCCATCTGGTACGGATCCCACACTGGTGAGCAATATTCAAGCAGTGGGCGAACAAGTGTACTGTAACCTACTTCCTTTGTTTTTGGATTGCATTTCCTTAGTCTTCTTCCAATGAATCTCAGTCTGGCATCTGCTTTACCGACGATCAACTTTATATGAACATTCCATTTTGAATCACTCCTAATGCCTACTCCCAGATAATTTACGGAATTAACTGCTTCCAGTTGCTGACCTGCTATATTGTAGCTAAATGATAAGGGATCTTTCTTTCTTTCTATGTATTCGCAGCACATTACACTTGTCTACATTGAGATTCAATTGCCATTCCCTGCACCATGCGTCAATTCGTTGCAGATCCTCCAGCATTTCAGTACAATTTTCCATTGTTACAACCTCTCGATACACCACAGCATCATCCGCAAAAAGCCTCAGTGAACTTCCGATGTTAGCCACATGGTCATTTATGTATATTGTCAATACCAACTGTTCTACGACACTCCCCTGCGGTACACCTGAAATCACTCTTACTTCGGAAGACTTCTCTCCATTGAGAATGACATGCTGCGTTCTGTTATCTAGGAACTCTTCAAACCAATCGCACAATTGGTCTGATAGTCCATATGCTCTTACTTCTGAAAGAATGGATATCACACAGAAATGCAGCCTAGAGGTTGTTTCCTGAACGAATGCTTCGCTCTGCAGTGTGGCAGACTGAAACACGAACAGCTGCTAGCATGAGTTTCTTAGAAGTAGATACCTTAGGGGTTGCGAAGCAACTCAAATCGGTTGATACGGGCAAGTCTTCAGGTCCAGATTGTATACCGATTAGTTCCCTTCCAGATTACGCAATCATATACAACCGGTCGCTCACCGATAGATCTTTTAAGAAGGGTAGTAGGAGTAATCCATCGAACTACAGACCTATATCATTGACGTCGGTTTGCAGTAGGGTTTTGGAGCATATACTGTATTCAAACATTATGAATCACCTCGAGGGGACGTAATCAGCATGGTTTCAGAAAACATCGTTCTTGTGCAACGTAGTTACCTCTTTATTCGTACGAAGTAATGGCCACTATCGACGGGGGATCTCAAGTTGATTCCGTATTTCTAGATTTCCGGAAAGCTTTTGACGCCGTTCCTCACAAGCGACTTCTAATCAAGCTGCGGGCCTATGGGATATCGTCTCGGTTGTGCAACTGGAATCGTGATTTCCTGTCAGGAAGGTCGTAGTTCGTAGTAATAGACGGCAAATCGTCGAGTAAAAAACTGAAGTGACATCAGGTGTTCCCCAGGGAAGCGTCCTGGGACCTCTGCTGTTCCTGATCTGTATAAATGACCTGGGTGACAATCTGAGCAGTTCTATTAGGTTGTTCGCAGATGATGCTGTAATTTACCGTCTAGTAAGGTCATCCGAAGACCAGTATCAGTTGCAAAGCGATTTAGAAAGATTGCTGTATGATGTGGCAGGTGACAGTTGACGCTAAATAACGAAAAGTGTGAGGTGATCCACATGAGTTCCAAAAGAAATCCGTTGGAATTCGATTACTCGATAAATAGTACAATTCTCAAGGCTGTCAATTCGACTAGGTACCTGGGTGTTAAAATTACGAACAACTTCAGTTGGAACGACCACATAGATAATATTGTGGGGAAGGCGAGCCAAAGGTTGCGTTTCATTGGCAGGACACTTCGAAGATGCAAAAAGTCCACTAAAGAGACAGCTTACACTACACTCGTTCGTCCTCTGTTAGAATATTGCTGCGCGGTGTGGGATCCTTACCAGGTGGGATTGACGGAGGACATCGAAAGGGTGCAAAAAAGGGCAGCTCGTTTTATATTATCACGTAATAGGGGAGAGAGTGTGGCAGAAATGATACGCGAGTTGGGATGGAAGTCATTAAAGCAAAGACGTTTTCCGTCGCAGCGAGATCTATTTACGAAATTTCAGTCACCAACTTTCTCTTCCGAATGCGAAAATATTTTGTTGAGCCCAACCTACATAGGTAGGAATGATCATCAAAATAAAATAAGAGAAATCAGAGCTCGAACAGAAAGGTTTAGGTGTTCGTTTTTCCCGCGCGCTGTTCGGGAGTGGAATGGTAGAGAGATAGTATGATTGTGGTTCTATGAACCCTCTGCCAAACACTTAAATGTGAATTGCAGAGTAATCATGTAGATGTAGACAGCGGGCGCTGCTTGAAACGTCCTAGAAGGAGGAAAAAAAATACAGTTTGCTGGAATGGGACTCGAACCCGGAACGCCCGCATCCATGTCCAGCTACCCAGATCTGTCCCCTCAGTGTCCATGTCCAGCGCGACCCACGGTTTTAGCCGGTGCCGGCTCGTGACTCACGTGTGTCCGCGGCGCGGCGACGTGTGGCGTTGCAGCAGGCCGCGGTCATGCTTGGCGCATCGCCGAGACACGGCGCCGCCTACGGCCGCTCACTCTGCCCGGGGCATGGTGCCGCTCCTGCAGGCACACCAACCACATACAAACTTTGTTCGCTCACATCTCGTCACCTGTAAACAAACACACACTGCTCGTCATCAAGAATTTACCCTGTCTGACAAAAAGTGAAGCACCCCGAACACACAGTCAAATGTGATTCTTGAGTTTCTCCCGGTGTATTTGATAATCAAAATATCCACGGGTGTACTGCCGGTCTATAGTGTCCAACGGGAACACCAGAGGCACACTCGACTGATGTATCCGAGCAAGTCGGCGGTCGCTGAACATTGTTTGTCGGAAAATCACGCTATGGAGTATGAACGCACGAGGATTCTGGTACAGACGTCGAGATACTGGGACAGCGTTGTTAGAGGGGCCATCGAAATTCGCACCAATGACGACCTCATAAACCGTGACTGTGGCTATAATCTTAGCAAGGCTTGGGAACCAGCGATTGGGTTAATCAAGAGTAAATCGAGCAAACGTATAGTTGTGACGACCACGGCGGACAGAGCCATCACACCGACGTCATCTCAGACGCCGTCGCAATCTGTTCCACCGCACGACCGTGGCGCGGGGCGCGGACGGCGGAAGGAATGCGCCGCGGACGGAGGGTATTTAAATCGGCCGCCGCCGCGACCGAACCCATAGCGTACGGATCTCCGTACCGGCACGTTCACGGGAGCTCAGTCCGTCAGTTCACCTGATGATGGCGACATGTATGATCGCCGAAATATTGTGCCCGTTGGACACTGTAGACCGGCAGTACAACCGTGGATATTTTGACACAGTCAAATGTTAATGTAATTACAATGAAATGAATACTCCCAGCTGCATACAGGCGTTGATATAAGTCAACGGGGGCAGTTTAAAATATGTGCCCCGACCGGGACTCGAACCCGGGATCTCCTGCTTAAATGGTAGACGCTCTATCCATCATTTTTTGTTTTTTTTTTTTTTTAGTGTTCTCATTTTGTTCGATTTTGTGAGTTGCATTTGTTCGGTGCGGATGTCCCATTACACCCGTTCAAGTTCAGTGTTGAGCCGCTGACTCAGTTTTTTATTACGAGGGCAGCCAACTCTCTGACCGAACACGCTGAGCTACCGTGCCGGCGTCCAGCTGAGCCACCGAGGACACAGAGGCTAGTGCGACTGCAGGAACTTATCTCTGGCACGCCTCCCGTGAGACACACATTCGCAACTTATTGTCTCGCACTATATTCATAGTGCCCCTGCCCATTATACTCATTCCTTGCGGCTTTACTGCCGATTCCCGTAAGAGTTCGGGGACTGTTTGTGCATCCGCACAGAAGAAGATGGTCAAATGGGCGGGCCGCGCGGGATTAGCCGAGCGGTCCAAGGCGCTGCAGTCACGGACTGTGCGGCTGGTCCCGGCGGAGGTTCGAGTCCTCCCTCGGGCATGGGTTCAAATAGCTCTGATCACTATGCGACTTAACTGCTGAGGTCATCAGTCGCGTAGAACTTAGTACTAATTAAACCCAGCTAACCTAAGGACATCACACACATCCATGCCCGAGGCAGGATTCGAACCTGCGACCGGAGCGGTCGCTCGGTTCCAGACTGTAGCGCCTAGAACCGCATGGCCACTCCGGCCGGCTCGGGCATGGGTGTGTGTGTTTGTCCTTAGGTTAATTTAGGTGAAGTAGTGTGTTAGCTTAGGGACTGATGACCTTAGCAGTTGAGTCCCATAAGATTTCACACACATTTGAACATTTGAACAAATGGGCGGTGAGCCTTAACTATATATAAATATGAAGATGGTATCTGTTCTCTCGGATATATCAATGTTAATGTTACTTCGTATACGTACACACCATCGGCGGGTATGCAAATGATTGGAGTTTCAGTTCTGTGTGACAGGTAGAACGGCCACCAGAGGACATATGCGTTATTCGTACTGGGTGCTGTTATCAGGCCTGCTACGGTAAATAAGGAGCATGAGAACCGTCAGATTTTGAGTGATCACTGAGAAGGAGACAGGAATTACCGCAAAGAAAACGGTCTATTGACACAGATTTTAGAAAACATCGTTCTTATGCCACACAACTAGCTCTTTACTCACACGAAGTATTGAGTGCTGTTGACAAGGGATTTCAGATTGATTCCGTATTTCTAGATTTCCAGAAGGCTTTTGGCACTGTACCACATAAGCGGCTTGTAGTGATATTGCGTGCTTATGGAATATCGACTCAGTTATGTGACTGCATTCGTGATTTCCTGTCAGAGAGGTCACAGTTCGCAGTAATCGACGGAAAGTCATCGAGTAAAACAGAAGTGATTTCTGGCGTTCCCCTAGGTAGTGTTATAGGCCCTGTGCTGTTCCTCATCTATATAAACGATTTAGGAGACAATCTGAGCAGCCGTCTTACGTTGTTTGCGGATGATGCTGTCGTTTATCGACTAGTAAAGCCATTAGAAGAACAAAACAAACTGAAAAACAATTTAGAAAGATATCTGTGTGGTGCAAAAATTGGCAACTGATGCTAAATAATGAAAAGTGTGAGGTCATCCATATGAATGCTAAAAGGAATCGTTAAACTTCGATTACACGACAAATCAGTCAAATCTAAAGGCCGTAAATTCAAATAAATACCTAGGAATTACAATTACGAACATCTTAACTTGGAAGGAACACACAGAAAATGTTTTGCGGAAGGCTAACCAAAGACTGCGTTTGGGGAAGGCTAACCGCCGGCCGGAGTGGCCGAGCGGTTCTAGGTGCTACAGTCTGGAACCACGCGACCACTACGGTCGCAGGTTCGAATCCTGCCTCGGGCTTGGATGTGTGTGATGTCCTCAGGTTAGTTAGGTTTAAGTAGTTCTAAGTTCTAGGGGACTGATGACCAAAGAAGTTAAGTCCCATGGCGCTCAAAGCCATTTTTTGAAGGCTAACCAAATACTGGGTTTTATTGGCAGAACACTTAGAAAAGTAACATGTCTACTAAGGAGACTGCCTACACTACGCTTGTCCGTCCTCTATTAGAATGCTGCTACGCGGTCTGTGATCCTTAACAGACAGGATTGACTGAGTACATCGAGAAAGTTCAAAGGAGGGCAGCACGTTTTGTATTATCGCGAAATAGGGGAGAGAGTGTCACTGAAATGATACAGGATTTGGGGTGGACACCAGTAAAACAAAGGAGTTTTTCGTAGCGGCAGAATCTTCTCACGAAATTTCCATCTCCAACTTTCTCCTCCGAATGCGAAAATATTTTGTTGACGCCGACTTAGTTGGGGAAATTAGAGCTTGCACCGGAAGATATAGGTGTTCGTCTTTTCCGCGCGCTGTTCGAAATTGAACTAAGAGAATTATTGTGAAGGTGGTTAACGAACCCTCTGCCAGTCACTTAAATGTGATTTGCAGAGTATTCATGTAGATGTAGACGTAGATGTACAGATGCTGCGTATCCGTGTGAGACAGTGTTATCAGCGCTTGACAGAGTTCGAATGGGGCCTCATGGGAGGTCTCCATTTGGCCGCTTGGAAGAAAGGTGGGGCATTCGGCTGTGGCAGCGGCCTGACATTGGACTGCATGGGTACTTGGGGGCAGGCGTACTCGGCGTCTGACCAACACAAGGGAGGATCGCCGTATTGCGCACCAAGCATATGTCTTCGCATATGCATCACTATCGGACAACAAGTAATGGACTTCCTGTAACATTCTGACTGCCCCGTGACATTGATCTGAGACTACAAGCAGCAGTCGACTACGAAATTACCGAACCAAACGTAGGTTGCCGTTAACATCACAACCCAAACGGGGTCTGGAGTGTTTCCGCCAACCGATGGAGTGTTTCCGCGAACCGAAAGCATGGATTACTGATAAATGGCATTGCACTCTGTTCAGCCATAAATTGCGTTTCTGTTCCACCCTGTATTATCATCGTCAGTGATTATGGCGGCGACCTGGTGCGACATCGCATTCTCCCAGCGTTTTGGAGAGGCACAGAGGTGTATGTCCTGTGGGTATCCTATGTAGAATTTTTACTGCATTTTCTAGTTCTGCTGCTTAGTGTTTTTAGTTTCGAAGGTGCATGTAAAATGTAGACTGACTGTTCTCAAAGCCGGCCGAAGTGGCCGTGCGGTTAAAGGCGCTGCAGTCTGGAACCGCAAGACCGCTATGGTCGCAGGTTCGAATCCTGCTTCGGGCATGGATGTTTGTGATGTCCTTAGGTTAGTTAGGTTTAACTAGTTCTAAGTTCTAGGGGACTAATGACCTCAGCAGTTGAGTCCCATAGTGCTCAGAGCCATTTTTTTTGTTCTCAATGCCCGGTTGTGTTCCTTGAACTTTATTCTGAAATCAGTGTATGATTATTTTTGTATCCACTACAAATATCTACGAGAACAGACCACAAAGTCTGGTTTTGAATGAATGAGAAGTTATTATATTCAAATATTAGTCTCACGAAGCTCGTATTGATACAATTCCTTACACACGTGTCACTGCAGCGAGGGTTAACAAATACGGTGAGTGTCCGAAAAGTATGTTGAAAATATTTTCCCCGTCTGTATCATGATAGTTGAGTAAAATTAAACTATAAAGATATGCTTGAAGTTCGGCAGTTTATAGTGATGTACTAATATTTGCTCTACTATCATGGTAAATGATTACAGTCCAAGAGTAATGGTAGCTGGCAGCAGTGTTCCTAAAAGATAATCCCTGGTAGCGTTCGATAGCTGAAGGTGTTCTTCAGCTGTTCGTTAGTCGTTGTGAGAAAGCGGGAGTAGAAGAAGGAGTAAGCCGTTCTACAACGA
Source organism: Schistocerca piceifrons (assembly GCF_021461385.2). Taxonomy (NCBI): domain Eukaryota; kingdom Metazoa; phylum Arthropoda; class Insecta; order Orthoptera; family Acrididae; genus Schistocerca; species Schistocerca piceifrons. The sequence continues at coordinate 1,017,333,301 of NC_060138.1, read as the reverse complement.
ACTGTTGCAATATGGAGCGCGGAGCAGCAAACGGATCGCTTGGTGACAACAAAGTTATTGTGAGTTGGATGGCCCAACGCATCTGACACAGCAGAGTACAAATGTGCGCTTGACAGCAGAAATCTAGCGCGTGACGCTGAGTCAAGGCAGGAGTTAATTACATTGTGAGGAGGACACAACCGTTCTCCCACCTCGGATGTCATCATTAAATTTACAAAACGAGTAGTTTTGCCCATAACCGTTTTCAAGATTTACTCGGATACAAACCAACGTCACACACTCTGCAGGGATAACATTGTTCATCTCGATGCTTAATTTTTCTGCTTGGAGCTTGTCGCTGGATAGCGTGTGACGGTGATTTCTATCCAGGTAGGCCTAATGATTGAAATGACTAACGACGAAGTAAAATAAACAGTGACCGGCCTATGTGGCCGAGCGGTTCTAGGCGCTTCAGTCTGGAACTGCGCGACCGCTACGGTCGCAGGTTCGAATCCTGCCTCGGGCATGGATGTGTGTGATGTCCTTAGGTTAGTTAGGTTTAAGTAGTTCTAAGTTCTAGGGGACTGATGACCTCAGATGTTAAATCCCATAGTGCTCCGAGCCATTTGAACCATTTGAAAATAAACAGTGCAAACGATATTGTGCAGCCGAGCTGGCATAATGACTGCTTCTTACAACACGGGTGGTTCCGAAACCAGCAATTAACAAAAAGTAATTACATTATTTTTGTCTCCTTGAAAATAATGGCTCTGTTGTCTCCTAGGGCTTTGTAATTTCCATCGTCTGTTAAGCACCTTCGTCATTAGAAGTGCTCAGGCGACGACGCCACTAAGAAAAGAAGGATCGGAAATTTCTTACAAATACTACTAATGAATGATGTGATGCGTCTTTGTGATAGATCACAAGAGAGAAAACAAATACCAGAACATCGATTAACAAGAAACATTTTTAGACCTTGTTGTTCACCTTCACTGTATACTATCTGATCAAAAGTATCCGGACATCACTATGCATTGCGGAATTGACCACTAGCCATGAGAGACGGGCCTGACGCCCCCCGAGCCCCCAGTACAAAAAGAGGCCAGTACTGTGTTATCAGTAGAGAAGCAGGAACAACAGAATGAGCGATCAGGTGAGCTCAGTAACTTCGAACGTGGGCTAGTCATTGGATGCCACCTAAAACACCCATCAGGGACATTTAAACACTTCAAAAACTGCCCAAGCCAACTGTTGGTGATGTCACTGTGAAATGAAAACTCGAAGGGACAAGCACAGCTCAAAGTGCTGCCAGTAGGCCAGCTAGCATATTGACAATAATTGTGAGTTAAAAAGAAGGGGTTCAATAGTCGACTAGCTCCTCATACGCCACACGTATCCATAATCAATACTAAGCGACGCTTGATACGGTGTAAAGGGAGTGATGAATCACGCTACATCCTGTGGCACATTGATGGAAGGGTCTGGGTTTGGTGAACCTGAAAAACGTTACTTCCCATCATGTGTAGAGCCAACAGCGAAGTACAGAGGAGGCAGTGTCGCGGTCTGGCGGTGTTTCCCGTGGTTTGTATGTGTTCCCTTTACAGCGCTTAAGAAATTGCTAAATGCGCATGGATACGAACACACTTCACAGCATTGTGTACTGCGAACAGCAGATTAACAGTTCGGGGACTTAAGACTGATTGTATCAGCATGAGAATGCGCCGTCTCGTAATCCAGCACCTTTGAGGCAATAGTTTGTGGACAATAACATTCCTGGAATGGACTGGCCAGCTCAGAGTCCCGACCTCAACCCAATGTGACACCTTTGGAAGAAATCAGAACGTCGACTTCGCTCCAGACCTCAGGGTCCGACATCACTATCATCTCCAGTTTCGGCACTTGATCAAGAATGGGCTGCCACAAACATTCACACACCTCACGGAAAGTGCCCCAGCAGAGTTCCAGTCTTCATAAAGACTTAACCCTGGATGTCCACGAACAGGTGTCCGGATTGTTTTAATCAGATAGTGTACTTACAGAGCGGCATGGTGGAAGCACCAAAAGCTGTGTTCAAATGGCTCAAATGGCTCTGAGCACTATGGGACTTAACATCTGAGGTCATCAGTCCCCCAGAACTTAGAACTACTTAAACCTGACTAACCTACGGCCATCACACACATCCATGCCCGAGGCAGGATTCGAACCTGCGACCGTAGCGGTCGCGCGGTTCCAGATTGAAGCGCCTAGAACCGCTCGGCCACACCGGCCGGCAAAAGCTGTGTCAATGAACACTTATTCATAGAGAGCTCGTTTCGATCAAGCGAAGTGAGAACGCTTTTTGGCTTCACATATTTAACTGCTTTTAGCTTCAGTATCTGCCACGTACAAGTGTCTGTTATCTTACGCATTTTTCATCAATCCCCACGTGTATGACATGACTTCGGCCAGGCAGCACGCTTAGCTCTGCAATGGACTGTCGATTTTTGCATGAAAAGACAACAGACACACGGGTGTGTGGCAGATGCTGCAACTGACAGCAGATATGTATTTGACGACAAAGAACGAACATTACACTTGATGTAGTATCAATCTGTGACCTGAAGATGGACACTTTACCAAAAGTAGTTGTCTGTGAGTAAAATTTCGTTACAATATCTTTTGGTGGTCCGTGTTGCTGTTCTTCAGTCACAAGAAAGCCAGGGTCACAAGTACACGAAAACAAAAACAAAAAAAAAAAAAATCGAACATAATCAAATCTTATGTGAAGTTTTAGAGGTGATCCTATCATCTGCAAGCCAAGAGCCTGTGAACTATTCCCAAAGGTACTTGAAAGAAGGAAAGAAATTATGAAATAAATCAGAAATTTTGTAAAATTAACTGTGCTCCAAGAACATAACACCACGAATGGCTGGAAAGACTTTCGTCTCCATCAGGCGGCCCAGTCCCACAAGGAGCAGCATGATAAATTAAGAAAAAAAGTCTCCCAGAAAGCAACTTAATAAAGTACAATATCCATTTAGTTATTTGAAGCAAGATGTCCATTAATCTGTAGAGCACTGGGAATCAGTTTTCAGTGGCAGCTCTGTTATTTTGTTCCTCTGGTCCAAAAATGTTTCAAATGGCTCTGAGCACTATGGGACTTAACTTCTGAGGTCATCTGTCCCCTAGAACTTAGAACTACTTAAACTTAACTAACCTAAGGACATCACACACATCCATGCCCTAGGCAGGATTCGAACCTGCAACCGTAGCGGTCGCTCGTTTCCAGACTGTAGCGCCTAGAACCGCTCGGCCATCCCGGCCGGCTGTTCCTCTGGACATACAGCATTGCATACAAGAATCTCCTTACTTACAAACATCAGCATGTGGTGTTCCCGTTGCACGCAGCAAAATTATGTTTTAGAGCGCTGTTAACAGGATTTGGTCAACGACTAATTTCAACCTAAGAGCCTTTGTGCTTTAACGAGCACAGAGAGCCTTAAGAGTACATTTTAGTTACAGGTGCAAGCACACTGGTTTTATTAATATAGCAGCTTAAGAGAGTACTACACACGGATGAACTGTTTAGCGAGACTGTTGATAGGCAGGCAGCGACTTCCTTTCCATCTCTGAGTTTCTATTGGGATCGCAGTTGAAGAAAATTTACGTGGAATTTACCAAAACGCTTTTCCACAGTATCGTCTTAAGTCTGACTACTTTCTTGTTGGCCCTCTCCTAGACGGGAAGATACACTGCGACGCTAATCGAAGGCCTAGCTTTTCTAACTTCTGAGGTCATCTGGCTTCTTTGTGTGTTTTTTAAATAACTATCAAGGATTCTAATGAGAATCTGGCGAGGTTTGACAAAGGACTGACGATTTCTTGACTGGTGGAACGTAGCACATTATCATGGACTCGTCCGTCGCAGTAATAGCCCCACGACCGTTCTTGTTAATATTACGTACTTCGCATATAGTATTAGTTGCATTAGGTGCACATTAACTTCAACAACCATGTAGCATGTTTGACTGCAGGTTAGAAAATTATGCAGTGAACACACTGAAAAGCATTAACAATGGCATCAGAGAACCAGTTGGTAAGTTTTCGTAGACAACGACAGAGCACACATGAACATATAATCGAGGTAGTGTGCTGGTGATAACCTCAATAGTTCTCAGAATGAAGCTACTGAAGCGCCTGAAACGCAAAGTTTACAATAATAATGTGTGTTACCAGTTTTGACTTACGGCTGTTAGAGACGGCCTTTTAATGCGAAAAAATATTATTATTATTTTAATGTTCAGGTACTTGACTTACCGTCATTCGCCTTCTTCCTTCCAGATACAGCCTGTTACTTTAGAATTACATCAGCTACTTTTTTAGTTTTTTAAATGTTCTTAATTCACTAAGGCACCAATCTTGTGCCACGTGACATAGTCTGGAGGTGACAGGATGGAGATCCTAAGCAAGTGAGCGGTTGTGTAACGGGTAATCATAATGCTTACGATAAGTTGCAGCCTCAGTGTAACCAGATTAAACTGTATCAGTATCCTATTACAAAGCATGGCATTGAGCCCTTAAGTATATACAGTCGGCTAAGTCAGAGCGTGGTCGGCGTTACACACAGATTGTGAAAGATACCGCCTTAGTTCTTTCGCAACCCAAGACTTTGTACATCTTGCAGTATCCATAAAGCATTAGTTTACTTTGTTTTCTCGACTGAGATACACAAGAAGAGACATGAGTGCAGATTAAGCGTCGTGTTCATCAAAGATGTTTGATGCCAACTGCCAAACGTTAGTGCACTGACAGAACTGAAGACTGGATACTGCTGGAGGACAATAATTCGAAGCACCCAGCAGGCTTTGCAGCGCGTGGAAAAAAGAGAAAGATGTGCAGGTACTGATTGGCTCTCACAGTTACCCGGCGCTGATCCTACTGAAAATGTATGGTCTTACCTCAAAAAGAAGTTTGCAAGGAAAAAAAGATCTTTACTTTGAAACAGCTGTCACCGCAAATTCGATACATCTGGAGGTCTCTTCCTTGTGAATACGCGGAGAACTCGGCTTCAAGAATGCCTCTTAGATACCAAGCAATTATCGACGCTGAGGGTGCATTTTTCTTTTATTCGTATATGCAGTAGGTCAACCAGACAACGAGCTTACTTAACAGACTGTATACGTTAAGTTCAGCAAGTAGCGAAACATAAAATTACAGCCCTTTGATTGCAGGATCGAGAAGTTACATCTGGAGTCAGACGAATCGTTTAAATTCCTAGTAGCAACAATTTATGGTGCAATGTAGTGGAAGGACCGTATGTGCTTAACTGTAGGTATATCAGACTTCAAGCTGTGATTTATTGGGCGGATACCAGACATCTGCAGCTTGCACGAGAGTTTTTCAGCTTATACTGAAATACTGCTCAAATGACGGGGGTCTATCGATCGTATACAAAGCAGAACAGCGCGAAAGGTCACAGGCTGGTTAAACACGGTGGAAAAGTGTAAAAAAAAGCGCAGAAAAATCAGAACTGGCAGATACTCGAAAAATACAGTGAACATTTCGCGGAAAGCTACTCAGAAAATTCTACGAACGCCTTTTTAAGGCAGGATCTACAGATATTTTTCAACCTCCTACAAATAATTTCAAAAGAAGCCCACTTTGATAACAGTTTGCCAATAAGCATATAATAAATCACTTTTTCCGCACGCTCGATTCGAGTAAAGAACGAAGGAAAATTGTTGCATAATGCTATTACATAAAGAATCCTTTGCCACGTACTTTACAAGCATAGATATAAATGTAAAATGGACGGCTCGTTTCCTGGTCATGTCACCAACATCGTTCACAAAGATGTAAAATGACTGTTGTGTTTCATCAAAGCACAGTGCCTCTCTATTCATAATACGACAAGTCCACTCATAACCGAACTATAGTGGGTCAAAAACGTTGTTCAAGAGAAACTCACAGTGTGAAACTGCGACGAAAATCTGCATTAATGTAAAGTTAGACAACTGTTCACGACCAAAGCACATGTTATGCGAGACAAAGATTTCAATTCTTGTCGATTCATACACTTGCCGACAGATGTGAGAAGGACCCCTTAAGGCTTATTGGACTACAGGTTGACAAATAACGAACATTTAGTTTGCGACTATGCGCAAAGTCCAGTGATTTGTCTCCACTTACTCGTAAACAGAAAGCAACGCCGCTCAGCTGCGGGTCGTCACTGACCCCAGCTCGGACGCTCAGCTATATCCGTACTGAAAGAGCTGGCTGGATTCTACGAGCCGCCTTTGCCTAGCAGCGGACAGCAAGACGGATGCGGTGAGAGCGAGGAAATGCTATTCTCTCTGCAGCCTTGAATGACGAAATGTTACACAATGTCTCCAGGGTTACGTTGAAGGTCAGGCATGTGAAGTCTGTTACCGAAGTTATTTTTAATTTTCTTGGTCTTATCGGTTTATGGAGGCTACCAGTGTTAAATTAAATACCTGTAAACCGCTTTTCCTCCGAAAAGACGGATAATGAAATGAAAAACTGAAATATTCGTATAAAACGTTTGCATGGGAAACCTCACTTTGTATAAAAGCAAAGCTATCCTAACGATAGTTAGTTGCATGCACCATAAATCATTTGAACGATTCTTTCATCGAAATTATACGGAACGAGACAGGTTACAGGATATGTACACACGACTAGTGTTTACATAAATGGACACATTTTTTAGTCCTACTCATGCAACACACTTAAAAATCATTCTTATAAAATTGACAACTAGTTTTTAAGTAGAAATACATCATTGTAATAAAGCAGTTGTCAGGGAGAAACATTTTTAGTTACATTTAAAACTTGATTTGCCACCTCTTACAAGGGGACCCTCCATACTGTAAACCACCGATTTTCATGCGCTTCAAATATGTTATAGAGGCACTTATCCTGAGTACCTGGCTATCCGGTGTTTTAGCGACGGGCCTTGGTTTTTGAGAAAATTGATTTTGAAGTTCATTGCGCGCTTTGTATACCCGTAACATACATATATTCCGCGCAAGTCAGCGTAGCGCAGCGGTAAAGTTTCACGGCTACCGCACTGGAGGCCCTATGTTCGAATCCTGCTCCCATGATTTTTTATGAATGCAAGAACCGTCCGGAAAATTTGGTCCTAACGTTCAAAAACGAGTAGACGAATTAACTGTGAAATACAGAAATGTAGGCGAGTCCTGCACGAAATCCGGGAAGTTCACGAAAATGGTGTACGAAGAATTTTTGCGTTCTGTAATTCTTCCGCACGTCGGACAGAAAAATATTGTTGTACATTATCGATTCGTGGGGAGGGCAAACCGATTCAACTATATAAGACCATCTATTCACTAATGAAAGGAAAGCGAGCGCCTGCACCCTAAAAGTGGTCCCACCAAAGTGTGCACTCGTTATTGCCAGTCCTGCGATGTTTATTTTTACCGACAGGTGAAAATCTTCAAGAAAATTATTCAGAATACTCCCGACTTGACAATAGAGAGATCCCTTCTAGGGAATATTCGACAATACTGCATTCGCTAATCCAAAATCAATTCAGCGCAACTAATTTTGAAAGCATGATTAGATACGCATGGTTTGCACCGAAATTAGTGGATGAAAGACAAATATTTTTGAATGCAAAAGAACTGTGTTTCCCGGTATCGCTCACGAAGAAATCGTGCGTCTGCAAGACGGTTGCTTTCATAAAATGCGCGTGGTGTTGCGAAAATTTGTGCTTCGGTTCTTTCTATGATAAGTATCACCCACAATATTGTTCTGGCATATCAAACAATGTGGACGATGAAAACTAAGAATTTGTAATATTGTATGACAGAAAAAATTAATAACTGAATATATGTTTATAATTTCGCACACCTTACACTGTTTGTTGATATTCTTTGAAATAAAATTGGAAAATATGGTAGATTAAAAAAAAAAAAACGAAAGTACACGAGCAGGATTCGAACACGGTACCTCCAGCGCGCTAGCCGTGAACTTTTACAGCTGCGCTACGCTAAAATAATATGTCGTGTGACTAGGGCCTCCCGTCGGGTAGACCGTTCGCCAGGTGCAAGTCTTTCGATTTGACGCCAGCCTTGCTCGGAATGTATGTAATGTTACGGGTATACAAAGCGCGCAATGAACTTCAAAATCGATTTTCTCAAAAACCGAGGCCCGTCGCTAAAAAACCGGATAGCCAGGTACTCAGGGTAAGTGTCTCTACAACATTATTGAAGCGCATCAAAATCCATGATTTACAGTACGTAGGAAAACCGTTTCGCATCTTCTGGTGATAACATTTTAAAAAATCGTGGCGCGGAAAAGTGATTGCTTACAGTCATGTCCTACCGTTCATCATCCAGATAAAACCAATAGCACGCTAAAAGCGATTGTCTATGATTAAACCGACTGCGCTCGCGCGGCACCATGCCGCAGACAGCATAGAGGTGTGCAAGGCCGCAGTGTAAACTGTACTGACGTGCCGATATTACATGCTGCGCAATCCCAATCAGTTAAACCGCCGACAACCGCTTTAAACATGCTATCGGTTTTATCTAGATGATGAACGATGAGACTTGGCTCTATGCAACCACTTTGTCGCGCAATAATTTTTTTAAAAATCTGTCACCTGAAGATGCATTTCTACTGATGCCAGCCGGGTAGTGACTTCTTAATACAAGGATTTTAACAGCCAGTGCGGAAGATTTTATTCACCATGTAGAATTTTGGCTGTGATATCCCGACCTCTAAAATTATATGTCTCAGACATTTTATGTTACTGCGCAAATGATGAAAAAATTTTGTTGCTGCAAATGGAACTTCTTTCTGGGCCACTGACTGTTTTAATAAGAGGTATAAATCCGTCAGAAGCTGTACCCATACTGGTAAGATAGCCCTCCCCCCCCCCCCTCCCCCAAAATATGTCCTGAACGACTAAATACATCGAAATGTGAGTCTCGCTAAGTTATAGCGGTCAAGGTGGCGAATTTTCAAGTAAATTTTAACATTTATAGCTGCAAAATTACGACATTTTTCAATGGAACTATACACTTTTTCTGTAGCACTGGAAAGAGCCTTCGAATTGGACCTCAATGACATAACATGTATGCAACTGGATCAAATAGGAACACGATATCAACGCTGCGAACCACTGCTCTACTGTAGCAAATGTGAGCAAACATGTAACTCCAGTATGGTTCGCGTCTTTATTATTATTACTGTCACGCACAGGTGCACAAAATGTTGACCTTGAGCACTGATACTACTGTAAAGCCATTCCGTACAGGGAATCTGATCTGGGCTTATCGTAGCAGAGACGCTTAGTATACGACATTTCATGTATTCTAGAGTCGTAGGGGTTTCTTTGCAGACAACTTATTTTAAGTTTATCCACGCAAATTCCAGAGGTATTAAATCTTGTGTTCTCCAACGACCGATTTAACGATATTCAAATTTCTTGTTAAAAAGGTCTGTAATTGTCTGCGCAGAATGGGTGGAACATCCGTTATGTTGGTAAAACATGGATTGCCTTATGTCCAGTGGGATGTCGTCTAATAACTGCAGCAGCATATCTGTTATAAACTGTAGATACTTCTTGCTATTTAGGACCTCATCAATGAAACAGGAACAAATTTTTTGAGTGCTGAAAAGCCCGCACCACACATTCGTGTCTTTCAACCAACGTGGTTTTTCAACTGACCGGTAGTGCATATATGAAGATGAATTTACGAAAGGTTTGTGAATGATCATTTATTCGTAAACAAACTCTTGCACAGAAACGTGGCGTCACTTTGCAGTTTTCACAGACTTAGTTCGGAGGACTGTAACCGATTTTGTGAACCGTATCCATAAAGCTGTTAGTGGAGAAAAATGTGAAAAGAATGAAATCCGATGTTGAGAACACTCTCTTGGTTGTTTGAGGTGCCGATTGTGTGTTACTGCTGCCAAAATGGTAATCGCATTTCTGTGCAGTGACATTCTTTTCCGTTGGCTCATTATATCCTACACACTTCCAGTCTATGGATAATGTCTGCAAAGACAGATCATGAGGGCTTCGCGCTGTCAGGATACCATTCAGCATTATCAGCATTAGAACCGCACCGCTACTTTCTCTCTCTCTCTATTTCACCCCCCCCCCCCCCCCCCCCGCTTTCTCTTTCCCAATTTTTGTTGTCGACGAAGCGCTACGCACTTTGTGCACTGGATTTCAGGGTTGAAAAGCGTTGTCTGTATGTATTTATTGTGGCTTTTGGATTCCCTGGGTTTGTAGTGGTCATTCTGGCCTCCACCCCTCTGTTTAATCTGTAGTATCGTTAGGGCTGTACCACTCCGCTGGCTCCGCGACATCTACACCTTTGAGGTGAGGTGCCGAGACGTTTGCCTAAGCTGATACACCTTTTCTATTAGCGCCCTCCGGTACGGTCCTGTACTAAAATAAAGCTATATCCACTTTTCCGAATGTTCTATATATTTTGAAGTCTGAATAGCTCCGCGAGCAAGTTGTATGATCGCTACAACGGTTTCAAGCCAGCCTTACCGGTGTTACGTGCTTGCTTACATTTGGTACAGTAAGCTTTTCTCCTCACGGTGGGACCGTCCTTCGTGGCGTTGATACCTTGCAACTACTTGATCCTTTGAATTTTAAGAAAGTGCTCGATAATCGATTTATAGCTCCTATCAAAGTAATATTCTTCACAGAGATAAAGGTATCGACCTCGTTATTTCAAACTGCTCGTTCTGAAGACCTGAAAAACGCAAATCCAACAGAGCCTCACTCACTCGTAGTTTCGAATATACAGGGTATAACTAAATTCCCTTTACTGGCTTTGAGGACTTACTGTAGAGACCATGACGGTTAAGTTTAGCATAGGAACCTATGTTTGGAAACGCACCGTTTTCCCTCTACACGCAAAATACCACAACACACATTGCTCTCTGACTCGTGTTGCTCAACGTCCGGGGTCATATATAAGTAGGGCTCGATGTGAGATTCGGTACTACCGTACAACGTTCCGGTACACAGGCTCACAAATACCTCGTGCCCCAGCATCCGCCGTAGCCGTAACCCGCGCCAATAGGTCTTCCTCGGAGGCCACAAGTGTCTCGTTGGTCAAAGATTTAATGTGATCCCACACATAGAAGTCTAGCGAGTTCAAATCGGAACGTGCAGGCTTCAATCGGGCCACCACGGTCTATCCCATCCTTGCCGAAATCGTTCGTCCAGATGATCTCGGACCGCAAGCGAAAAATGAGGTGGTGAGCCATCGTGCTGGAACCGCATGTTTTGGCGCACGTACACTGGCACATCTTCCAAGAGTTCATGCAGTACGCCGTTAAGGTATCGCGAGTACGCGGCGCTAGTGAGATGAGGTGTATTGAAATACTGCTCAAAAGAGAGGGGTAACGACTGCAGTCTTGCATGCTATTTTACGTGATTCTTCTACAGATGAAACGCGCGACATTCGTCTCCTCATATGAAGGTGACGTTGTGGTGTCAGGAAAGTCATACGGAATTACAAAAAAGTACCTGAATATCGATGAGTAAAGAGACTTATCAGGTACGGACTACGAAAACTAAGATATGTCTAGTAATAGTAAATAATGTACATTTTTTCCTATCTTGTCTTAATGTGGTGTGGATCAATTGATATCAAGATCGAGAAGCAAAACTTCTTTCGTTAAATAAAATACAAACATGGAGTCTGTGGAAGCTACTTCCTTTTCTGTTCTGACAGATTCTGACTTTTTTGTTAATTGTTGCCCACGACGAAGGCGAAAGTGGAACCAGTAAGCTTTATTACACTAGAAAATTTATTTTGGTTAATAAACCAATCCTCGTATAATGTCACAGGGCACTTATTTCTTATATTATTTTAACTCGATATGTCAAAATTATTATTGGTAGATTGGGATTCGAACTCGGATCTTCCTTTTCGTGAGAAGGAACAATAAAGTTCCATCATTTCGTTGTTTGTCCATGTATTAAAACTCCTCAATGTCTCCATGAAAGGCGTGTGTCTCGGTTCGAATCCGGACACGGTACTAAAGTTTCGGTCATGTCATTTCAAGCTATAGCTCGCATACATCTAACTATTAGTGAAAAATAATTTTGATTTCGACATCTTCACGGGTTGTCAAAAAAGCTGGTTTTGCCTCTCAGTCGGACATAATTTTTCATCACATTGTTTCAGGTATTGTGACTCCCAGACAGTGATAAAAAAGAAATTTGTAGTTAACTTTTCATCGGGTGCAACCAACAACGACGATATGTGCAGGGCTCGATTTACAGTCAGTACAAAACTTTTAGTCAAGTTATTTTTAGGTCAAACATGCGCGTCTCTTGCTACTGATGAAGGAAACCTATATTTAACGTCTATTCGAGCTAGAAAACAACGGTGGTGGGTGCTGGCTTTGAATCCCAGTAAAATAAATAAATAACAATACAAAAGTCTCCTCGTTATTTTGAGTTGAAACATATCACTGTTTGTGAAAAATTCGATACTTTAACATCTGACTATGCTTAGTTGACAAGGTGCTCATTTTCAATCCCCGTCCAATACAACTACTTGCTTCACGTCGTTTCAAGTTTAAACATGGGCACCCTTTGTTACTTCCAAATGAAACCATGTTTAACATCTTTCGTGGTTCGTTAACACGAACACTAGTTGCTGGATAGGAATCCAAAGTGAACAGAAAAGTTATTGACATGTAGTTATAAGATGAGACTAGCTAACTGATAGTGGCCAGAGATTAGGTACTTCACGTCTCTTCACGCCTAGTCACCAATGGCGATAGGTCCTGTGTTCGAGGCTCGGTCAGACACGAAAGCTGTGCTTGCCTAGCATTGACCATAGGCGTTAGGTTTGAATCTAAAACGAGAAAAAAACACTTCGGCTTGTCATTTACAATTCCAACATGTGTACAACTACCTGCCTATGAACCCCTTAAGCATTTAACGCTACTTTGTGCTGGATTACAAGGGTGACAAGTTACTGTCGAACTGTACATCATGCCATCCAAGAGCTATCACAGTACAGTAAAACTGACTGGTGATGTGCTGTTGACGCTGCGGTTTCCATAGAGTGCTTGAAACTGTTAATCTTTTTTTTAACTGTTTAGTTCATTGACTAGTTTATGCAAAGCCATTTGCCAGTCAAACAATGAGTAACAAGTAGTCGGAAAACCTTTCAGAGAGAAAGAATACGTCGAGTTATCACCAAATTTTGGAAGTCCAGATATTCTTGCAAAATCTCTTATAGACAAAAATTTAGTTTTAGCTAAAGATCTCAACATTATTTCTGTCACAGAGTTACGAATGTTAGTGGTGTCAAATGCTAATGCGAGTGGTAACATTTTTGATATGTCGTTTGTTGCAATAAATATAAGTCTACAACCAGAATCTCTAATAACATGTTTGCTGTTGCCTGCAATGCATCGTGATGCCAATTGAGGAGCTACTCGACCGAATAGTAGCCGCTCTGGTCAAAGAAAACCATCATAACGACTAGGAGAGCGGTGTGCTGACCACACACCTCTCCTATCCGCATTCTAATCTGAGGATGACACGGCGGTCGGATGGTCCCGATGGGCCACTGAAGACGGAGTGCCTGCCTGCCTGTTATCTATAACAACGTGATATTGATTTGACACATAGAACAGTTTTGGTAGCGATTTTATATTGTCGAACGACTGTACCGGAAAGACATTAGAGGACCCGCAAGAGAGTTACGTTATGTGAGTTGCATGCAATTCAGGCAGAATTTAATTCCAGTCGTTCGGATACTTTTTAATTTGGTAAATACCGATGGATTTCAATAAATAAACTACACATTATTGTGACAGGCCAAAATAACTTTTGCCTTAAGCTGCACTACACTTAAAAATGTTTCAAATGGCTCTGAGCACTATGGGACTCAACTGCTGAGGTCATTAGTCCCCTAGAACTTAGAACTAGTTAAACCTAACTAACCTAAGGACAACACAAACATCCATGCCCGAGGCAGGATTCGAACCTGCGACCGTAGCGGTATCGCGATTCCAGACTGCAGCGCCTTTAACCGCACGGCCACTTCGGCCGGCTACACTTAAAAGTAACACAGATACTTGACCCTATTTTTGAACATATTCACCTATCATTAAACAACGGTCGGAGCGTGCTGCCAATCATTTAATTCCTCGACAACAGAGATCTGCTCTCCGGTCACGGAGCTAGTCGAGAACCTCTGTGTGAACGTCCTCGTCATTGGAAAACCACTTTCCCCCGGATGTTCTTTCATCTTGCCGAAGAAACGAAAATGAAATGGTGCAAGATATAGACTCGGCGATCAGCATCACTCACGGCTATTCAGCCTTGGTCAGAATGTTCGCTCCGCTTCACTACTGGATGCAACATTGAATTTGGTCCATACACGGCCAGAATTTCACAGTGAATCTGTGTGCAGTTTAGGAGTTTTGCCCACCTTACCGCCTCGCGTACTTTGTATTCTGAGTACGTTTCCAGTTGCAGTGCCATTTTAATAGCACACTGCGATGCGCCTGTTATCCGTACCACATCAGAGGGGTGTCTGCAGGAAACCCGTAATACGCTGATCAGCCAGAACATTATGACTACCTACCCAACAGCCTTTCGACACGTCGTGGCATGGGAGCAATGAGCCCTTAGTAGCTCGCTGGAGGGAGTTGGCACCACATCTGCATACACAAGTCACCTAATACCCGTAAATTCCGGGCTGGGGAGCAATGAGCTCTGACTCTTTGTTCAGTCTCATCCCAGATGTGTTCGACTGGTTTCAGGTCTGGGAATTGGGGGGGGGGGGGGGAGACAGTACATCAATTGGAACTCGCTACTGTGTTCCTCGAACCACTCCATCACGCTACTGGAATTGCGACATGGCGCATTACATTACTGAAAAATGCCACCGCCGTTGGGAAACATGACTGTCATGAAGGAATGTACGTGGTCTGTAACCAGTGTACGATACTCCTTGGCCGTCATGGTGCCTTGCACAAACTCCAGTGGACCTATGGATACCCACGTGAATGTTCCCCAGAGCATAATGGAACCGCCGCCAGCTTGTTTCCGTCCCACAGTATAGGTGTCAAGGAGCTGTTCCCCTGGAAGACGACGGATTTGTGCCCTTCCTTCGGCATGATGATCAAAGTATCGGGATTCATCAGACCATGCATTGCTCTGCCACTGCGCCAACGTCCACTGCTGACGGTCACGTGCCCATTTCAGTCGTAGTTGCATATGGTGGGGTGTCAACATTGGGACTTGCATGGGTCGTCGGCTGGGGAGGCCCATCGTTCGGAGTGTTCGATGTACTGCGTATTCAGGCACATTTGTACTCTTCCTAAAATTAAAATCTGATGTTAGCTCCAGCACTGTTCGTCGCCTGTTCTGTTCTACCAGTCCGCCTACCCTACGAAGTCCGACATCTGTAATGACGGTTAGCCGCCCAACCCCACGACACCTGTACGTGGTTTCACCTTGGTGTCGCCGCGTGTTGAAGATACTCACCACAGCACTCTACGCACCACAACACTCCTCGAACATCCGACAAATCATGCAGTTTCGGAAATGCTCCTGCCAATCCTCCGTGATGCCACAATCTGCCCTGGGTCAAACTCAGGCAGATCGCGCGGTTCCCCATTCCATACGTGGACAGCACGCTCACTGAAAATACTTGCACCGTTCGTGTGTCTGATTAGCAGTCATTCCTCGCCAGGTGGCGCTGCTATCGCCTAGGCCAGGGGTTCCTAACAAAATTTTCTCGAGGACCCCCACATCCAACATCATTGGTACCTTGTCATATCACAGTGCCGAGTACCTAAAAAAGCCGAATTAAGAATCTTTTTACACGTTTTCTATTTTTGGTACTTAGAAAAAACATTGACATGTTCATTATTGAAAAAATATTGAGCTTTCAATTTAGCCATCATTGTTATTGTTAAATTTTTGATTATTGCTCAAAATCTTTGTCTTCAAATCTGGGTGTTTAGTATAACAAACTCCTTAAAAAAATAAAAATTGAGTATGAACTGAAAATTACAGGAAAAAATTAAAACTGAGTGTATTGGTCTTTCAAGTGTACTACACTTGAGATTGCATTGAGTAGACATGTACGAAAACACTAATATCATACAAGATATTATTTATTTGAAAAAAATATAGTTACAGCAGAGTACTCCATCAGTATACAGTTAATCATAGCGTGTAGGCTTCAGTATACAGTTAGTTTTAATTTTCAGTTCGTAATGAGATGAGTGCAATCTGACCTTTGAGTCAATTATTTCTGAAATATTAGATTCCAAACTTGAAATTTTCACTCTGAAATCCGACCACTTGTCGAGCCGATTCCTATATTTGTTTTTCATGAAACACACGGAAGAAAATACTTGCTCACACCGATATGTGGTTGCAAATGGATCTTTCTCATTGCTTTATCTCCAAGTTTCTTGTAGTCCTTGCGTGCTGATGCCCAGAAGTCTAATTTTATCACCGATGAAAATGTTTATCATCGTCCCACAGCTGGACAGATCCACAAGTTGATCTTGCTCTTCTTCAGTGACTCCTTGGATTTTGTCTATTTCTTCACAGCTAAAGGGATTTCGAATCCATCTGTCGTCAGGGTCAGGTTCTGGGAAATACTCTCTAAAAGTGGTGGCTAGGCTGCGTAGATGTTCGGCTACATTGATCTTGATCTGGTCAGGCAAAGTCTCCTTCGATGAGTCCAAGAATTGTTTTAAAGTAGAAAAGTTAGTGACTCGTTTTCTATCCTTGACGCCCCGATATGACACTTTTTGACCATAGCACTAATCTTATCCTCAACTTTGAACACGTCTACATTTTTTCCTTGTAAACTCAAGTTTAACACATTCAAGTGTTCAAACACATCAGCTAAGTACGCAACTGAGCAAAGCCAAGTTGGTGAGAGAATCCGCGTACTTTGTGTCAAGAAGGAAGACACGAACCTCATCTCTAAGTTCAAAAAATCTTGACAAAGCCATCTTACTTCAATGTGAACAAGAAGTTGCTCATGCTTACTGCCGATCTCTTTACACTCTAGGAAGAAGTTAGACGCAGAAGTTAGCGTTCGCTAAAGCTCTGCTCATGCAGGAAGCGGCCAAAACAAAAAAATCTGTAATCATACGAAATATATTTAATATATTTTTTATTCTAATAGCATCTTGCGGACCCCTCTGGCATAGCTCGCGGACCCCTGGGAGTCCGCGGACCACCTGTTAGGAACCACTGGCCTAGGCAGGTTGATATAGATAGTAGGTCGGTGGTCTTAATGTTCAGGCTGATCAGTGTATGTACACTCTTCTCACAATGCGCCACTGTTGTTGCACAATGATCTTAGTTTGGGACGGCATGTGTATAAGGGACAGTCAAATGAAAACGAGGCAGATAGGAAAAGTAAGTAAATTGTTTATTATTCAAAAGTAATCCATAACTGTTAATACATCAATCTCACTGTAAAACGAGACGGTCAATGGAGACACGTTGCGGTTGCCTGCAGAACCATGATTGTACTCAAGCGTGCACCTCTTGCTCCGAAACAAATCAACGGACAAGAATGTCTTTTTTTCAGGGCTCCAAAAATACGTAAATCGCTTGGGAAGAGATCGGGACTGCATGGAGGATGTGTAAGGGATATGGACTTCTCAGCGAAACTTCCGCAGCGTAGTCGTAACATCCTTGGCAACGTGTGGGTGGTAGAAGTCTCGCATTCATTATGGCGCTCGGTAATGACGACGCACATGAGCTACTGAAAATACAGGGTGAGCACAAAGTCTCGCCCTGATTATAAAAATTTATTACAGAATAACCGTTTGACATAATAATTTACGTTTGATGCTGTTACATAGGTTAGTGTTACTAGTTTTTCTTTACGTCCACTTATGTTAGTAAACCTCAACATGTGGTCCCTTGGTAACTCGGAGAATGTCGCGGCGGTATTCCACTTCCCGCCAGGTGTTTCGTAACGTGTGTTCTGTCGCAGTACCCACAGCAGCTTGTATCCTTGCCTACAGTTCGTCGACGTCAGCAACTGGTGTGCCGAAGACTCTGTCCTTGATATAGCCCAGAAAAAAAGTCAAGGGGCGTAATCTCTGGACAGCGGGGTGGCCAGGGTGCTGGACCGATCCGAACATTACCCTCCTCTCCAGACATTACGCTCCTTGACTTTCTTTCCTGAGTCATCGTCACACCAGTTGCTGACGTCGACGAACTGAAGGCTAGGACACAAGCTGCCGTGGGTACTGTGACAGAACACATGTTACGAAACACCTGGCGGGAACTGGAATACCGCCTCGACATTCTCCGAACTACCAATGGAGCACACGTTAAGGTTTACTAATGTAACTGGTCTAAAAAAAAACTAGTAACACTAACCTATGTAACGGCATCAAATTTAAGGTATTATGTCAAACGGTTATTCTGTAATAAATTGTTATAATCAGGGCAAGACTTTGTGCTCACCCTGTACTATACAGTCGAGACTCGTAGAGTCACATAGCTATTATGTCAGTTTTAACTGCAACTAAGTTTACTGATAAAATTGTGCCACTGTTACCGCTGCCTAACATAGAAAAATCGTATTCTACATGCATTTGGTTAAAGGAGATCTAACTGTTTCATTCCCTCAGAAAGGAAATTTGTTTCCAACGTAACACTTATTCACTGCACACACTTCTTAAACAGACTAACATTTCTTCCTTTCACATTATTTTTTGATGGGAGGGGACAGAAAAATTCTATGTGGGCGACTATTTCGAAGCTCGGGTCAAGCAGTTTTGCCATCACAGGAGACGACGTGGGATGAAGCTCATAGACCTATACACTGAGGTGACGAAAGTCATGGGATAGCGATATGCAAATATACAGATGACGGCAGTATCGCGTACACAAGATATGAAAGGGCAGTGCATTGGCGCAGCTGTCATTTGCACTTTGCTGATTATGGCTGCACGACGGTAGTTAACAGATTCTTGCACGCGGAATAGTAGTTGGAACTACACACTTGGGACATTCCATTTCGGAAATCGTTGGGGAATTCAATATTCCGAGATCCACAGAGTCAAGAGCGTGGCGAGAATAACGAAATTCAGTTATTAGCTATCACCACGTACTATGCAGTGGCCGGCGGTCTTCACTTAACGACAGAGAGCAGCGGCGTTTGCGCAGAGTTGTAAGTGCTAACAAACAAGCAACTCTGCGCGAAATAACTGTAGAAACCAATTTGGGGCGTACGAAGAACGTATCCGTTAGGACAGTGCGGCGAAATCTGGCGTTAATGGGCTATGGCAGCAGAAGACCGATGCGAGTGCCTTTGTTAGCACGACATCGCCTGCAGCGCCTCTCGTGGGTTCGGAAAACTGTGGTCTGACCAGATGAGTCTCATTTCAGTTGGTAAGAGCTGATGGTAAGGTTCTAGCGTGATGAGACCCCACGGACCATGTTGTCAACAAGCCACTAAGCAAGCTGATGATGGCTCCATAATGGTGTGGGCTGTGTTTACATGGTTCAATTGAACCGATGATTGACTGGAAATAGTTATTTTCGGCTACTTGGAGACCGTTTGCAGCCATTAATAGACTTTATGTTCCCAAACAACGATGGAATTTTTATGTATGACAATGGACTATGTCACCGGGCCACAATTGTTCGCGACTGGTCTGAATAACATTCTGGACAATTCGAGCGCATAATCTCTCCACTTAGATCGCCCGATATGGGACATAATCGAGAGATCACTTCGTGCACAAAATCCTGCACCGGCTACAGTTTGGCTATTATGGACGGCTATAGCGGCCACATGGGTTGTTATTTCTGCACAAGGATTCCAATGATTTGTTGAGTCCATGTCACATCCAGTTGCTGCACTATGCCATACCTCAGTGTATAGTGCAGGCACATTGCCCGTGTCGCTACTGCTCGCTAGGCAAAAGGTTCAAAAATTATTTGTCACAGGATACAGTCTCCTCTATTTCATCTTCTCCCACATAGTCAGTCATGGTGACATATTATGAGTCCCAAAGATAACCGCATACCACCACCGACAAACCTGTTTTTCCCCAATCCACAGGTTTGATCGCAGTTTTGTTTACGGAGTTGTAATGGTAGATTCGACGGACATGGCATCGATCATGCGATCACCTTGCACATAAACAGTGATCCATACAATATACCACGCATCCGTTCATCACAGCATTACGAATCTTGACGAGCCGGTCTTCTGTTAAGACACTACGAATTTTATCGGACATTTTTCAAAGAAGACTCAATCGAGTAGACGAACATGCCTCATCTGCACTACTCGTACGAGCCCGTTTAAACTTATCTGCAAGTAAACTATCTGGTACAAAGACCCTACACACTTCCGCCACTCAGTCTCTATTTGGGACATATAACTTTTTTAAAAATAAAAATGACTGAACACTACATGAAATTGATTTTTATTCGTTTATGCATAATGAGACATAAAGTTTCACCAAAGCCATCATAAGTATCACGGTTACTCACACTGTACAATAAAGTCGCATAGGATTTCTTCGAAATTTACCAGACTTATCAAACCATCCTCGTACAAAATATTAATCTGTTGTATGTGATGGTCCGTGGCAGACTTAACAGTTGTCAACGTCATACTGTGTAAATATTTCCTATAGAAGGATGCCAAAATTGGGCTGAATTTGACTACGCCGATCAGAGGAATCCACTGCACGGTTTGTTCTTAGACGCACTTTTACAAACACGTATGACGACCCAGCTTAGCAGATTGCTATTTCAAAACTTCGAGTAATCAATGCCTATGTTCCTGCATCCATGTTAATCTCTGTGGCTAGAGATACTCTTGTGGCACAAAGGCACCTGTGCTCTGTAAGGCGTAAACGTTCTGAATCGTGTGTCCGCTCGTTAATTGTCGTCGGGTAGCAGTGAGCTGCAGAACGACCTTTTGCGTTGTGGCTCGTTCACCCACTGATGCAGCCCGAACTAGGCGATGACCTCTGACATCCGCACGTTATTGATCACGACACTTGAGCCTTGTGGCAGCGGGTTAGCTCAAACTGAGTAAAATTACATCCGTATCATTGTGGCGCTTGCGCGGCTTCATAGTGCCCTGTATGTTCTGCGGACACTGCATCTCACAAGTGACTTGTAAGAAATTGCATCCTTGTGGAATATCGTCTCAGTTATGGGACTGGATTTGTGATTTCCTGTCAGAGAGTTCACAGTTCGTAGTAACTCACGGAAATCATCGAGTAAACCAGAAGTTGTTTTTGTCATTCCCCAAGGTAGTGATATAGGCTCTCTGCTGTTCATTATCTATATAAATGATTCAAGAGAGAATTTGAGCAACCGTCTTATGTTGTTTAGAGATGTTGCTGTCGTTTATCGTTTAGTGAAGTCATCAGAAGATCAAAACAAATTGCAAATAGTTTTAGAAAGATGTTCGTATGGTGCGAAAATTGGAAATTGACACTAAATAATGAAAATTGTGAGGTCATCCACATGAGTGCTAAAAGGAATCCGTTAAGCTTCGGTTACACGATAAATCAGTCAAATCTAAAGTCCGTAAATTCAACTAAATACCTAGGAATCACAATTACGAACAACTTAAATTAGAAGGAAGACACAGAAAATGTTGTGGGGAAGGGTAACTATTGACTGCGTTTTATTGACAGGACACTTAGAAAATGTAACCGATCTACTAAAGAGACCGCCTACACTGTGCTTGTCTGTCTTCTTTTAGAATATTGCTGTGCGGTCTAGGATACTTACCACATAGGATTGACGGACAACATCGAGAAAGTTCAAAGAAGGGCAGTACGTTTTATATTATCGCGAAACAGAGGAGAGTTCCACTGAAATAATGAAGGATTTGGGGTAGGTATTATAAAACAAAGGCGTTCTTCGTTGCGGCGGAATCTTCTCACCAAATTTCAGTCACCAACTTTTTCCTCCGAATGCGAAAATATTTTGTTGACACCGACCTACATAGGGAGAAGCGATCACCATAATTATAATGCGAAAAATCAGAGCTCGCACCGAAAGATGTAGGTGTTCGTTTTTTCCGCACGTTGTACGAGGTTAGAGTAATAGAGAATTATTGTGAAGGTGATTCGATGAACCCTCTGCCAGGCACTTAAATGTAATTTGCAGAGTACCCATATAGATGTAGATGTAGACTGTCATCATGTATGGCCGGATCACTGATAGATTAGAAGTCAAGCATAGTCAGCACGAGGGTGGGAGATCAATGTCGCCAGTAGGGTAAGAGTAGTGGAGAAGATCCCAGAAGAGAAGAAACATTCAGCAGCAAGGTCAGGCATTAAGCACGATACAGCCCCAGGATAGTTATCTCGCCTTAACTGCCCGAATATGCCCAACCAGTACAGCACCAGCGCGACACAGAGACATCGAAGTCGCCACTGCTTCACACTTCCTCCGTCAAGCAGCGTAACGTCGGTTTCGAGAGGTTGTTTTATGTAGTCAGCGATCCGCCAGAAGTGTTCCCCACACACAAAAGCCCCGCGTGGCTACAGAATGTGGTGCCTTCGCTGTCAGGGTGGACCTGGTAACAGTTAGGTACTGTCCTATCGATGATTCATTGGTCGTTTAACAAGGAGAGTGCTTCACACCGTCTGTTTGTCTGGCGTACCTTGGGACACGTTAGAACCCTTCTAGTACTGTGGAAACGAGTGACTTGGCATTGCTATTATTCTCGTTTGATGTGTTTTCTTAAGGAGTGTGATGCCACTTCATGCCTTTCTCAAGGTGCGTTTACACCTATGCGCCTTGCGGCTAGTTGCCATGCGACTGTGCTTGCCCCACATGCGAATAGAGGCACGCATGTAGGTTGCATGCCTATTCCCCAACACGTGCGTGCGAGTGATTTCATTCACACCTGTGTTCACACTGGGCGCCTCTTACTTCCAGCCGGCCACTGAAGCCGAGCGGTTCTAGGCGCTTCAGTCCGGAACCGCGCTGCTGCTACGGTAGCATGTTCGAATCCTGCCTCGGGCATGGATGTGTGTGCTGTCCTTTGGTTAGTTAGGTGTAAGTAGTTCTAAGTCTAGGGGACTGATGACCTCAGATGTTAAGTCCCATAGTACTTAGAGCCATTCGAACCTCTCCTTCCTTCTGGGGCAAGCTGGAGCTGCATGGCGACTAACCGCAAGGCGCACAGGTGTAAACGCACCATTGGGGCTACTGAGACAGCTGCAGTTTAGCGATGACACTATGCAAAATTAACCTCGGTTGCCGTCAAAAACGGGGCCAGAATTTAAAGACTGGCATCTGTAGACTTTTGAGAGAGCGGAGCGATCTCTTCAAACATCACCTTCCGACTGTTAGACAAACATCTCTGAAAAGATGGACATACAGATATAGAGAACATGTCAAGGGGTCCCTGAACCTAGATCTAATTAAACACGGAAGTAACGCTCTAGGACAACTGACTATCTTTAACGCCGCTCTTAAAGACCAGTCTCCGAGAGTGTGCTTGGTGGGCACCAGTGTTACAGCAAGCCAGGCTAGATTCTCTGACCCATATTTTGAAGAGCCGTTATGTATCATTTATTGTTTATGTGAGGGCAGGGACAGTAATAAGGTTCTCACGCAATGCTGCGAATCTCTTGAATCACAGTCAATGGTATGAACCTTGCACTCCGCCTTTAAGAGGCAGTCTGTTACGAGGGGCGAAGACAACACTTTCTTTAGCACATCAGTTTTTCATTGAGACCAAGTCCATGTCACAGTAAATTTCCAGATGTACAGCACCCTGTATCTTCGTATCTTTATTACTGTGGGCTCCACAGTTTCTATGGTAGCAGCATCTACGAGGTAGTATATCGTTAGCAGAGCCCGTTTGTTGATGGTGCGATTGGAGCGGTCAGCTGCCTGTCGAATCTCTGGAACAGTTCTGAAGCGAATGCCACGAAGCCAAGACTAAAACGCCACCAACGAATGATGTCGTTATGGATCCCACGAAAGTCGAAAGTGCGTCAGAGCCCCATTATGGTGAAAGTTATGATGACTCTCGTGTTCGAATGTGATTGTGTTATCCTAAAGCTTCTGAGATGTCGCAGATCGCCATCTGTCCTGCTTTACAGAGCAGGAAAGCCTCTAAATCCCATATTCCGTGAGGAGTCGTGGACGTTCAACCACTTATCGCCCAGTGGTAGTTTCACTTGTTTCACTGTCGTACTATCACTTACACGCCGTTTTCGAGATACTCGTTCACAAGCTCTGGGTAATGATAATATAACCTTCGTCAAAGTCTCTTGTGACAGTAGACTTCCCCATTTGCAGCCCGCGTCGTCGCAAGAATGAGTCCCCATCCGTCTTTGGCCCACTTATATACTTTCCTTAAGGTGTCACGCTCCCGCAACGTCAACAGGCGATATCCAACCTCGCGGTGGGTATTGGTCATACTGTTTCACCTATCAGTGTATTAATGAAGGATTCAACGTGCGGAGAAATGACAAAAGTTACCGACGAACGCGTGCTGTAGCGTATAGCAGACAAGCGCCTTGCAAAAGCGGAGTATTCAGCCCATTCAGATGCTTCTCCCAGCGCTTTGTTTCTCATGGCACAGGCAGAGTGAACACACAGAAAGGGATGTACCGTGTGACAGTCTTCTTTTGTGCGCATCCAGGCTGAATAGCTATTCAGCTCACGTTGCAAGCGCTTCAGAAACAGTTACGCGACCGCCAATGAAACAGCCTGCAAGTAATGAAGATGTCACTCGTGTCGAGCGGCAGATACCGGCGTCCAGCTAGATTTCGAGTGCCTTGACTTCCGTAAGGCACTCGATACAATTCCGAACTGCCGCCTAATGAATAAAATACTAGCGTACGGAATATCACACCAACTGCGTGATTCGAATGGAGAGTTTCTAGCATACAGAACACATCATGTCATTCATTCTCAATGGAGAGAAGTCTTCAGGCGTAAAAGTCACTTTCGGCGTGTTATAGATCCATTAATTTTCACAATACACACTGATGGGCCAAAGAAACTGGTATAGGCATGCGTACTCAAATACAGAGTTATGTAAACTGGCAGAATACGGCGCTACGGTCAGCAGCGCCCGTATAAGATAACAATTGTCAGGCGCAGTTGTTGGATCGGATACTGCTGCTACAAAGGCAGGTGATCAAAATTTAAGTGAGTTTCAACGTGGTGTTATAGTCAGTGCACGAGCGATGCAACACAGCATCTCCGATGTAGCGATCAAGTGGGGATTTTCCCGTACGATCATTTTCCAGTGTACCGTGAATATCAGGAATCAGGTAAAACATCAAATCTCCGACATCGTTGTGGCTGTAAAAAGATCCTGCAAGAACGGGACCAACGACGACTAAGAGAATCGTTCAATGTGATAGAAGTGCATCGCTTCCGCAAATTGCTGCAGATTGCAGTGCTGGGAAAGTGTCTGAGTGCGAACCATTCAAAGAAACATCGTCGATATGGGCTTTCGAAGCGGAAAGTCCACTCATGTACGTTGATGACTGCACGACATGAAGTTTTACGCATCGCCTGGTGCTCGTCGATACCAATAATGGACTGTTGATAATTGGAAACATGCTGCCTGGTCGGACGAGTTTCGTTTCAAATTGTATCGACTGGATGGACGTGTACGGGTATGGAGACAACCTCATGCAAGCATGGACCCTGCATGTCAGCATGGGGCTGTTTAAGCTGGTGGAGGCTCTGTAATGGTGTGGGACATGTGCAGTTGGAGTGATATGGGACCCCTGTTACATCTAGACACGACTCCGACAGGTGACACGTATGTAAGCATACTGTCTGATCACCTGCATCCACTCATCTCCATTGTGCATTCCGACGGACTGAGGCAATTTCAGCAGGACAATGCGACACCCCACACTTTCAGAATTGCTACAGAGTGGCTCCAGGAACACTCGTCTGAGTTTAAACACTTCCGCTGGCCACCAAACTCCCCAGACATAAACATTATTGAGTATATCTTGGATGCCTTGCAACGTGCTGTTCAGAAGAGATCTCCACCCCCTCGTACTCCTACGGATTTATGGACATCCCTGCAGGATTCATGGTGTCAATTCCCTCCAGCACTACTTCAGACATTAGTCGAGTCCACGCCAAGTCGTGTTGCAGCACTTCTGCGTTCACGATATAAGGCAAGTGTACCAGTTTCTTTGGCTCTTCAGTGTATATGAGAGTTTCAATATGTCTTAAATGGTGCAGTTTTGCGGTCTTGGTGCATTATACACGAAGGGGAAAGGGGTGTGATTTTTCCTCAAGAAAGAAGGCTAGGAAGACGGTAAGATTAGAGTTCCACGCCATTTTAACGTTGCTACAAACAGAACATGAGTTCAGTTGCAAAAAAAAAAAAAAAAAAAAAAAAAAAAAAAAAAAAAAAAAAAAAAAAAAAAAAAAAAAAAGGTTCAATGGCTCCGAGCACTATGGGACTTAACTTCTGAGGTCATCAGTCCCCTAGAACTTAGAACTACTTAAACCTAACTAACCTAAGGACACCACACACATCCATGCCCGAGGCAGGATTCGAACCTGTGACCGTAGCGGTCGCGCAATTCCAGACTGTAGCGCCCAGAACCGCTCGGCCACTCCGGCCGGCAGTTCAGTTACAGGAACGTAGGAAGGGAAATTAATGGTGAGCTTTCTGGTGTTCAGCCCAGATGTTGGCTTTGTCCAGGCAGAGTTTAGACATAACAGGACGACTGCCATGACCCTGTATAACGCTGGTTTTGGATGGAGTGGTGTTGGGCCTGGGAGTTGTGCTGGTGTACGCTTATTTTATAAAAGCATTTATTACTAACGTATGTATTTTCACACAAACACAATGCCATCAATAGAATATTGGGCAATTAATAACAAATGAACATTATGCGGTACAGAGCTAATAAAACGTCCTAAGTAATATATATATATATATATATATATATATATATATATATATATATACTTCTGGAAATGGAAAAAAGAACACATTGACACCGGTGTGTCAGACCCACCATACTTGCTCCGGACACTGCGAGAGGGCTGTACAAGCAATGATCACACGCACGACACAGCGGACACACCAGGAACTGCGGTGTTGGCCGTCGAATGGCGCTAGCTGCGCAGCATTTGTGCACCGCCGCCGTCAGTGTCAGCCAGTTTGCCGTGGCATACGGAGCTCCATCGCAGTCTTTAACACTGGTAGCATGCCGCGACAGCGTGGACGTGAACCGTATGTGCAGTTGACGGACTTTGAGCGAGGGCGTATAGTGGGCATGCGGGAGGCCGGGTGGACGTACCGCCGAATTGCTCAACACGTGGGGCGTGAGGTCTCCACAGTACATCGATGTTGTCGCCAGTGGTAGGCGGAAGGTGCACGTGCCCGTCGACCTGGGACCGGACCGCAGCGACGCACGGATGCACGCCAAGACCGTAGGATCCTACGCAGTGCCGTAGGGGACCGCACCGCCACTTCCCAGCAAATTAGGGACACTGTTGCTCCTGGGGTATCGGCGAGGACCATTCGCAACCCTCTCCATGAAGCTGGGCTACGGTCCCGCACACCGTTAGGCCGTCTTCCGCTAATGCCCCAACATCGTGCAGCCCGCCTCCAGTGGTGTCGCGACAGGCGTCAATGGAGGGACGAATGGAGACGTGTCGTCTTCAGCGATGAGAGTCGCTTCTGCCTTGGTGCCAATGATGGTCGTATGCGTGTTTGGCGCCGTGCAGGTGAGCGCCACAATCAGGACTGCATACGACCGAGGCACACAGGGCCAACACCCGGCATCATGGTGTGGGGAGCGATCTCCTACACTGGCCGTACACCACTGGTGATCGTCGAGGGGACACTGAATAGTGCACGGTACATCCAAACCGTCATCGAACCCATCGTTCTACCATTCCTAGACCGGCAAGGGAACTTGCTGTTCCAACAGGACAATGCACGTCCGCATGTATCCCGTGCCACCCAACGTGCTCTAGAAGGTGTAAGTCAACTACCCTGGCCAGCAAGATCTCCGGATCTGTCCCCCATTGAGCATGTTTGGGACTGGATGAAGCGTCGTCTCACGCGGTCTGCACGTCCAGCACGAACGCTGGTCCAACTGAGGCGCCAGGTGGAAATGGCATGGCAAGCCGTTCCACAGGACTACATCCAGCATCTCTACGATCGTCTCCATGGGAGAATAGCAGCCTGCATTGCTGCGAAAGGTGGATATACACTGTACTAGTGCCGACATTGTGCATGCTGTGTTGCCTGTGTCTATGTGCCTGTGGTTCTGTCAGTGTGATCATGTGATGTATCTGACCCCAGGAATGTGTCAATAAAGTTTCCCCTTCCTGGGACAATGAATTCACGGTGTTCTTATTTCAATTTCCAGGAGTGTATATACATATATATATATCTGTGTGTGTGTGTGTGTGATTCAATTACTGTGAAACATCAACAGGTATCAACCAAGAACATCAAAATAGAAAGCACAATATTCACACACCACACCTGTAGTACATTACAATCGGGTATTCATAATTATAAACCATTATTTTTATAAGGCGACATAAGATGTATTCATAACTATCCCTGTGGCAGGATATTGTTCCAATGCCATGCAAAATTTGTTGACATACTAACCTAGTAGTAGTTGTTGTTGTCTTGTAACTGTACAGACATCAAAACACACAGCACAGTGATAAACACCACTGATATAAATTAGATTACATCTACATGGACTGAACAAATTGAGTTTTCGTGAGGAGTGATGTTCATGTGGGTAATACAAACATGGCCTCCAACACAGAGGGATGCCGAACTTGACGTACGGTGTTAAGTCCTCTTCCCCAGGTGATGTGAGTGAAGGGACGTCTACAGCCCTCTTCCATGTCTTCTTTTTGTTCTCTTGTTAAAATACGCCACACATTTTTAATTTTTTACTTCCAACCTCAACTGTGTAGCACAGTTCTGCTGCGGAGTACTACGGCTTGCATAAAGTAATAAAATGGCACTGGCAGTCATAATGCAGCGTGAATATACAATAAAAAAGATGCACTTCTACTGTCACGCAATTCGACCAGTAATTTACTGCTGCTACCTACAATAGGCCTAACGGGACTACGTAGTCTACGGGCAACAACAGCAATATAAAATTTTAAAAAACTTAGTTATGCACAATAGTTGAACACGGCTTCACGATGATTTCAAGCAAAATACAGAACTCTCCCCATCGCATGATGGTAGAACACTCCTTTTGTAAGGAGGAAAGATACAGTAGATAAGCACACTTTTGTGCCCTTCAAGGCACTCCATGCCATATTGGTAGTAGTAATGAATACTTCACATCCATACACATACACCAGCCACTGTCTGTCTTCGCTGTACATAGCACGCACCATACAATATTCTCAATCTGACAACTTGTTAGCTGCCCATCAAATACTACAGGTCACCATAGCACTCTCCTAGTGCTCCGTATTCCACAGCAATTTCGCCACGCCCTGTGTTGACCATTGACTATACAGGCTGCTCATCTCCTTGGCACACCCCGTTCCCGCTCGATTTACGTGTCGCTTTCTGGCCAACAGACATCTCAATGGTCTGCTCCAATTGTGGCCCACGATAACTTCGGCCCGCCACGCCGCACCCAAAACAAGTTCTGACAGTGCCCCAGAGCAACACTGGTGATGCCCCACGACTCGTCCGCTGCTAGCCAGTGCGGCTTCCGGGGCGGCTGAAGTTGTATTCGCTACATTTTCCTTTCCCGTTTATCGATACATATGCAGGCCCAACCTGTTGATACGGACAGCTTCGGCCGCTGCTTTGTTCCTTGGCCCCAATCGTCGTTACTACTAGGCACAGCTGACTAACTACCACTGCGTCACACCGCCCCAGCAACTCGGAGTTCGGCTGCTGCGGCTCTGACGCCGTCAACTGCGCCCTCTGGCCAAACTACGAGCGCCAGAACAGTGCTGCTGCAGCCTGCTGGGTGAGAAGAAAGCCAACCGTGCCGCGAAATTCAGTTTCACGGCACAACTCGGAGAAGACGACTGGGTCAGTCGTCGAAATACTGTGCATAAAATGGTATCAACAACTAGGCAGGATTTCTGAAAGCTCACCACTAACGAATTTCGCCGAGAAAACCAGAGAGATCACATCACTTCACACTAAGAGAGGGAAATTGCTCATGATGCATTCATCACTGAAGTGATTTAGCATAGAGACCTTGCATCATTAAAGCTGAATCGCCGCGCAGAGAGGCCGCGCGGTTAGTGGCGCTATGTTACTAATCGTGCGACCCCTCCCGCCGGAGGTTCGAGTCCTCTCTCGGGCATTGGCGTGAGCGTTTTCCTTAGCGTTAAGTTAGTTTAAGTAGTGTGTAAGTCTAGGGACCGATGACGTCAGCAGTTTGGTCCCTTAGGAATTCACACACATTTAAATATTAGAAAGCTAAATCGGGATTTAAGTTCTGTTCCACAAGAATAAGACACAAGTGTCGTATCATTGAGCAACACCCGCTCGGGACATTTTTAGCACCCTCTGCGAAGGAGGGTAGTTAGCATATTGTAAGTGGTCTTTAATGCTATGTACGATACTTTTTTAAGGTGCTTTCGACAATTCTGTTCATGCTGATAAAACTCGTCAAAAAAAGCGTGAATTTTTTCGGACCATACTGTTCTGTCAGTGGCACATGGAAACGCTTCTAAGCAGATGACACACAATTGTGAAATAAAGTTAGTAAGAGTGCCTCATATTCTACGTTATGTTACAAACGAGCCTCTGCAAACCCAACTAGACGCGCTCTGCGTAACCGCTTTTCGAGGCAACTAAACTGTTCAGCCACGATTCACGACTCCCCCTGACAGCCTCATTCTGGCAGTACCTCTCTCCTGTTCTGCAAACTTACACAAACGCTCTGCTACGTACATTGCTCAACAGCACTTTTGGAAGAAATTCTCCGCTAATGACTTAGTCGCCGATGGGACTTTACCCTAATATGCCTTCCTTCCATCCCTGAAGAAAGGATTCCACGGTGATATGCCATAACTATAGCCCACACAGCCTATAAGATTATTCCTAGAATAAATGTATCACTATGTAGCGAAGAACTGTTCACTAGTCAGAATCTTCTACGCATTTCAAAATTGTCTCCCGGACCAGAAGTAGAACCTGGAACTATGCCTTATACCTTTTGTGGGCAATGCTCTTAGCGATTAACGTAAGTTATCCAGACACAATTCACCACCCGCCTCAATTCTGCCTGCTCTGGACACAACGCCCTGTCTGTGGCTAAATGTTTTTGCGACATCTTTTCTTCTACAAATGTTGCTCAAGCAAGTATTCTAAGGACAGCTTGTGTCAAGTTTGTAAAATAGAAGAGAGGTAATGGTAGAACTGCAGTACTGCGGTGAGGTCGTCTTGCCTCGATAGCTCAACCGTTAGGTTCAAACCCAGTCTTGCACGCAGTTCTACTAATCTTCAAGAAAGTTTCAAAACAGCGCACGCTTGGTTGCAGAGTGAAACATGCTGTACGGACCACTCGTCAGATATCCATTGCACAAGAGGCGCACAGGTTAGTGGGAAGCAGAAAGTCACGTATGATGGGACTGTATCTCCGTGGTCATGTTGTTTTACAGAAACAACTCATAATTAGAAGAACGCGGGTCATCAGAGTGGCATAAACAAAGCGGTCATTATTATGTGGCCCAGCAGAATAAGATTTTACTGAGTGAACTGAGTGATGCGTCACTCTACATGACGTGACAAATCAAACGGGCTCGCTGAAGGTTAGAACCGTTTTTTGTCCGCCATAACCCGAACAATTTCTTGGATCAAATCGAACTAAAGATAGCAAATGGCCGTTTTGGAGACTGTCTGGAACTCCATCGAACAACTCTGAAATTGTCTGCTGCTTGTCAGTTGAATTCGCCAGAAGCACCAACTGTTGCAGGAAAAATAGACTCTACACTGTAGCAGAACTTAAATGTCAAGATTTGTTGTAACAGAAGCGAAAGGAAATAATACACATTATTAGTCAATTAATAGCAGCAGGTGTCTGGAAACTTTTAGTCGCATGATTTTATTTTATTAATAGAAACGCTACGCCTGCATGATTCTCCTTTGTCCGCCCCCTCTCCACAATATCGATGCCGCCTTGACGCAGGATACGACCAACGACATTGCTGAGTCGAGAGATTTATCACCAGGGTGATGTGGATGCCTTTTGCCTGTTCACTGTTACCATTTTAATTCAGTTATATTTCAAGCCGCTTGCTAGTCACAGCACAGACTGCGTCTTCCTGCATTTCGCAACTACAATTTCGAAACATCACTTCTCTACAGGCTGGCCCGAAGTCCACCGGTTAAATGTTTGACTTCGTTCAAGGATATTTCCTGAGTATTTTGTCGCCGGGAACCATGTCTCCGGTGACTCGTTACAGAGTAATTGCATTTCGTCTGCCCCCCCCCCCCCTCCAGTTTTTTTGGTACCAATTTTTCGTTGTACCATCGAAAATATCTGTACAAAATTGTAAATGTGGACGGTATGCGCTGTATATCATTTCTGAAAACAAACTTGTTCCATTCATACATGGTACCTTCTTTCGAGGAAAGTAATGCCCACTCTGTTCACCCTCTAGCTTTCATTCAGTACGAACTGGCTGTTCTCTATTAGGGATGGGTCAACAGTAATACATTTCCGTACGGATAGATTCACTGCTGAAATTTTGACCGATATGCATCTCGTGTATGCGTTCACTGAAGACAATGGAAGAGCGAATCAACGATCAAGGAACCCTTATACTCAAAAGTACACCTTAACAGCCTCCGAAATTTGATCGGTGGGGTTCGCGATCAACTTGTATTTATGAAACAACGTCATTTAACAAGATTAGTGAGTCCGCAGTATCATTAATCACCACAGAGTGAACAACGGGAAACCATAAATTTCTTTTTATATTTTCACTTTTAGAGATGGTTGAATATTTAAAGCGACGCATCTGATAATTACTACACGACTAGTCCCGTTCAAGGCACCCAGATTCAGCTGAGGGTTGCTTATGTAATGTCTTTCAGGGGCAACCAACACCTGGGTTTTTAGTAGGTCCATCTCAAGTAATAACTGACAGAATTTCAAAATTTAAAAACCTGTCATAATTTACTCACTGAGAGTTATAATCTTATGTTAAAGGTTTAACACCGTTAGAACAAGTACTACACTTAGAAAATGTGTATATGACTAGAGGCACCGTAACTCACCTCGTAGAAACACCCAGATCGTCCAGCACTTGAGAATGAGAGCACTTATCGAAAAGCAACAAACTTTGCACATAATTTCAAACTTTTCCGAAACGTTTTCTCGCTGACACTCGCAACAAAACTATGAAAGTAAAAGAAGTTTTTCGGTTACTACATTTTCGCTGTTCGTTCAGTCAAATTGCCACACAAGCTTGAGTTTTAATTTATTACTTCTTTACTATTACCTCTATTCGAAACACATTTTGCAGACAGTGTCTTCACGTACCAATAAATGTACCTGAAAAATTAAATCACCGAACGACACAAAGTTCAGGAGACATAATGACATAAACATTGACTGATGTGAAAAACTAGCTTTTGCTTTAAACGGAGTGCAAATTACCCAGACTATATTCATCCAGTGTTTCATAGTGAGAGCACTTGGCGACTTACAACAGACTTTAAACATAATTTCAAACATTTGTTTTGTAAATAAAAGACGTATTTTCTTGTTGCACTGTATTTTGTTTCTCCCAGATGCGTTTCGCCTTTTTCACTGTGAGGAATCATCAGTGGGATGTAGAATGATACGCTTTTGTTTTGTTATGTGTTATTTGTAGATTAAAAAACAGTTCACGTCTCATTATTTATGTAAATAAGAGATAACTTACAGTTCTTCACGTTTTTGATTCCCATCTGTGTTTCCTCTCATCTGGTCACATGCTGGAGGTCGCACTACAGCTTTATTCACGAAGCATAAGCATGTTTTATGTTCAGAGCTTTTTTCTTCCCACTTTTCAGCTTGTTTGCTCTTATTATTGCGATGCACTATCATTCTACTGTCATTAATTGTAGATATTTGATCGAAAACTCTGATTTCAAGACGTTACTACTGTGAGTTCACTATGAATCTCACTCTGTTTGGTTTGTATACGTATATGTTGCCAATCTAATGAAATATATGCTGAAAACTAACGTCTATTCATTTCTGTTACGTTTATCTCTCTCTCTCTCTCTCTCTTTCTCTCTGAGTGTGTGTGTGACAGAGAGAGAGAGAGAGAGAGAGAGAGAGAGAGAGAGAGAGAGAGAGGTGGGGGGAGTATTTATGCATGTTTTATTTCTTGTGGAGTGAAGGCTTTGGTGTTTATTCAGGGCCGGCCGCGGTGGTCTCGCGGTTCTAGGCGCGCAGTCCGGAACCGCGCGACTGCTACGGTCTCAGGTTCGAATCCTGCCTCGGGCATGGATGTGTGTGATGTCCCTGGGTTAGTTAGGTTTAAGTAGTTCTAAGTTCTAGGGGACTGATGACCACAGCTGTTAAGTCCCATAGTGCTCAGAGCCATTGTTTATTCAGTGCGAGTTTTCTTTTCTGCTTTGGTTTTCTGTAGGTGGTAATGTCCTTGCAGGGCTATGACTTTTTTTATGGTTGATTCTAATTATTTTCATGACTTCTTCTGTAACAGCTGTTTTGGGCTATCTGTATTATTATGTCAAGTTCTTTTTGGTAATTTTCTTTGTTGAATGGCAAATTGTGCTTCGAACATTTTCTAAGCTTTTTGTCGCTTACACGCTTAACGTGAAATATTAATATTTTATTATTAACTAAATATTAATCAGACTTACGAAGCTACTTTATACATGGGAATTCGATTCTTTAAAGGTTCGGACGTCGAGGTTTGATATTTGTGGTAAAGCTTTATGGGGCCAAACTGCTGAGGTCATCGGTCCCTAAGCTTACACATTACTTAATCTAACTTAAACTAACGTCGCGCGCACCGTGACAAGACGTCTCAGACCACGCGGCTACCCCGGGTGGCCGTCGAGGTTCAACTGGTAGTCAAGAAATCACCTATTTTGTAGCAGATGTATGTGATGTTCTGTGAGTGAGTACGTTCTTCATCAAGACAGTGTGGAACTGTGTCCAAAGAGTTCTCAAAATTAGGGAAAATCTACTTCCAAGAGACCTACTTGATCTCCTGTCTTTTGGAAAACAACAACAAAAAAGTATATTTGGTTTCGATCAGGGTTGGTTCTGAAATCCTTCCGTTGTCGATCCTGAAGAAAAGCCATCACACCCAAGCACGAATTCGAGTAGGCCTACACAATGAATGGCTACAGATTCGTATACGGCTGACCTATCTTGCGACACTTTTCTGAAACGGATGTGACTTGCGCTCCGTTCCAGTGGAGTGGAAAACAACGCCCTTCCTTCGACCTAGTTAACAAGAAGTGGGACTAGGTTTGGTGTGCAATCAGTACTGCGTGTAGATGAAGTACCGTTTTCGGTGTTAAACTGTCGACCTCTACATAAACACTCCGGAAGCCAATTTATAGAGCTCGGCGTAGGGTACATCGTACCAATACTACCGATTTTATTTCCTATTCCATCTGGGTACTGAACGAGGAAAATACGACTGTTTAAATGCTCTGTACTGACGAGGATGATTATGGGATTTAAAGTGGCGAAATATCTATTGGCATCAGTCTATTACCTCTTTCAGGGTGTATGGTAAAAAGGAGGCACCACCATTCCTCCTTCCTTCGGTGCATGGTGATACAAAAAACATACCACTTAATTTTCAAGTCTTCACACATCCAGCATGAAGGTTTGTTTGCTGAACCGCCCATTGTAAGTAATGTGGCAGGTCGCACTACGACCGAAAGGGGTCAGAAATAGCATGTTGCCAAACAGTTCATCTGTAACTATAGTTATTTCCCACGGTGTGCACAATTCTGCTTTATGCCCATTGCAACCGGGGTGCGTAATTGTTTCCAATTTATGTGATATTTTGTGGTTTGTGTCTTTATTACACGTGAGATAATGACTTCTATGGATTGAGAATAATTATTGAATTACGGCTCTAAGATATATTCTACAGAAAAGGAGTATTTCGAGAATAATTCTGACTTCAAAATATGTACCACCATACGTGAATGTTTCTCCACCGCGTTACATACTGCGGGGAATATCGAGTAGAGTTACCACATTTCGTGCACTGTCTGTGCAGTCAAATTGCTTGAGAGCGCTAATAAACTTAGTTTCCGTTTGTAATGGATCGCTGTAGGGAAATACTGAAAGATGATGAATATAATGGCAATACTCCGTGCTGTAATATTTCCAGGTGTTGATCAAAGGAAATCAAGGTAGGAAATTGACAGTAAGAGCTGCAAATGTCAGCCTCTTATCTTCTCGGACTTTATTATTGCAAGTATTGTGAATACCCATGTGCTCCATAAGGAACTGACGCTTGAACATGACTAAGTGTCGAGGGAAGTGTCCAGTAGTCTTGTGAGTAGTGCCCAGGTTGCTTCAAGGAAGAAAGACAGACGCCTGCGCAATTCATTGCAGAACAGCATAAAGAAACCTTGTGTGCCTAAAAGTGTGAGAACAGAAACTTCAATACACCAACTCAAAAGACTAAAGGATGAAGATTGTAAATTGCAGCCAGGTATCCACGTAGTGGTATGTGGGAAACCACTGCCAGGCTGGCCGGCTCACCAGCCCTCGTTGTAAATCTGCGAAGCAGATTCGATCCGGGTCGGGCTCGTCTCCCAGTACCTCGACAGTGGCGCTTTAATGTGCTCGGTTATTCGAGCGGGCATGCTCTCTACGTGCCCTAATCTCTGTTGTTCTCATGATGCTTACGCGAGATATACAATGGGGTCATATAATGGTCGCAAAGTCATCTTCCACCACAGGTTCTCTAACTCGACCCAACCGATTTAATGGGACTAGTATGTGAAAAACCGTTAAAAATAGAGTTTTTTACATTTTTGTCTTAAAAATTATCCGAATTTTTCTGAACAAGAATGAGTTCACTTCGAGGAAACTGTACAGAAGAAAGCCCCAAAGCCCGCCGGAGTGGCCGTGCGGTTCTAGGTGCTACAATCTGGAGCCGAACGACCACTACGGTCGCTGGTTCGAATCCTGCCTCGGGCATGGATGTGTGTGATGTCCTTAGGTTAGTTAGGTTTAAGTAGTTCTAAGATCTAGGGGACTGATGACCTCAGAAGTTAAGTTCCATAGTGCTCAGAGCTATTTGAACCAAAGCCCCAAAATCATAGGAATTTAAAAGCATCTGCACACATGACAACACAGCCGTGACACACAAACAGCTCTTAAAAACTGAATTTTGTTCTCACTTGTCTGTTATTTATGACTTTTTGTCTGTAATGTCTTAGTGACACAATATTATCGTTGTTGTTGCGGTTTCAGTCCAAAGACTGGTTTGATGCAGCTCTCCATGCTACTCTATCCTGTGCAAACCTCTTCATCTCCGAGTAACTACTGCAATCAACATCCTTCTGAAAATGCTTAGCGTACTAATGTCTTGGTCTCCCTCTACGATTTTTACCCTCCACGCTTCCCTGAAATACTAAATTGGTGATCCCTTGATGCCTTGGAACGTGTCCTATTAACCGGTCCCTTCTTCTAGTCAAGTTGTTACACAAACCCTCTTCTCCCCAATTCTATTCAGAACCCAGTCATTAGTTCCGTGATCTACCCATCTAATCTTCAGCATTCTTCTGCAACACCACATTTCAAAAGCTTCTATTCTCTTCTTGTCTACACTGTTTATGGTCCATGTTTCACTTCCATACATGGCTACACTCCACACAAATTCTTTCAGAAAAGACTTCCTGACACTTAAAACTATACTCGATGTTAACAAATTTCCTTTCTTCAGAAACGCTTTCCTTTCCATCGCCAGTCTACATTTTATATCCTCTCTACTTCGACCCTCATCAGTTACTTTGTTGGCCAAATAGCAAAACTCATGTACTGCTTTAAGTGTCTGATTTCCTAATCTAGTTCCCTCAGCATCGCCTGATTTAATTCGACTACCTTCCATGTTTTGCTTTTGCTGATGTTCATCTTGTATCCTACTTTCAAGACACTGTCTATTCCGTCCGACTGCTCTTCCAAGTCCTTTGCTGTCTCTGACAGAATTACAATGTCATCGGAAAACCTCAAAGTTTTTTATTTTTTCTCCCTGAATTTTAATTCCTACTCCAAATTTTTCTTTTGTTTCCTTTACTACTTGCTCAATATGCAGACTGAATAACATCGGGGTTAGGCTACAACCCTCTTTCAGTCCCTTCCCAACCACTGCTTCTCTTTCGTGCCCTTCGACTCATAACTGATATATGGTTTCTGAACAAATTATAAATAGCTCTTTGCTCCCTGTATTTTGTGCCTGCCACCTTCAGAATTTGAAAGATAGTATTCCAGTCAACGCTGTCAAACGCTTTCTCAAAGTCTACAGATGACATAAATTTAGGTTTGTCTTTCCTTAACCTCTCTTCTAAGATAAGTCGTAGGTTCAGCACTGCTTCGTGTGTTCCTACATTTTGACTTATTAAACTGATAGTTTGGTAATTCTCACACCTGTCAGCACTTTCTTTGGAATTGTAATTATTATATTCTTCTTGAAGACTGACGGTATTTCGACTGTCTCATACATCTTGCTCATCAGATAGAAGAAATTTGTCATGGTTAGCTCTCCCAAGGCTATCAGTAGTTCTAACTGAATTTTGTCTACTCCCGGGACCTTGTTTCGACTTATGTCTTACAGTGCTCTGTCAAATTCTTCACGCAGTATCATATCTCCCATCTCATCTTCATCTACATCCTCTTCTATTTGCATAAAATTGCCCTCAAGTACATCGCCCTTGTATAGACTCTCTATATACCTCTTCCACTTTTCCGCTTTCCCTTCTTTGATTAGGACTTGTTTTACGTCTGAGCTCTTGATACTCATACAGGTTCATTTACCTTTTCTCCAAAGGTCTCTTTAATTTCCCCTTAGGCGGCATCTATCTTACCCATATATGCTTCTAGATCCTTACATTTTTTTTCTCTATCCATTCCTGCTTAGCCATTTCGCACTTCCTGTCGATCTCATTTTTGAGAAGTTTGTATTCCATTTAGCCTGCTTCGTTTACTGCACTTATATTTTCTCCTTTTACCCATTAATTTCAATATCTCTTGTATTACCCAAGGATTTCTATTAGCCTTCGTCTTCTAGTTCAAAAATGGTTCAAATGGCTCTGAGCACTATGGGACTTAACATCTGAGGTCAGCAGTCCCCTAGAACTTAGAACTACTTAAACCTAACTAACCTAAGAACATCACACACAACCACGCCCGAGGCAGGATTCGAACCTGCGACCGTAGCGGTCGCGCGGCTCCAGACTAAAGCGCCTAGAACCGCTCGGCCACTCCGGCCGGCTCGTCTTCTAGTTGATCCTCTGCTGTTTTCACTATTTCATCTCTCAGAGATACCCATTCTTCTCCTACTGTATTCCTTTCCTCTGTTCTTGTCAATTGTTCCCTAACGCTCCCTATGAAACTCTCTATGACGTCTGGTTCTTTCAGTTCATCCAGGTCCCTTCTCCTTAAATTCCTACCTTTTTGCAGTTTTAATCTAAAGTGTGATCAGAGTTCGCATCTGGCCATGGAAATATCTTACAATTTAAAACGTCGTTCCTAAATCTTTGTCTTCCTATTATATAATCTATCTGAAACCTTCCAGTATCTCCAGGTCTCTTCCACGTATACAGCCTTCTTTCATGATACTTAAACCAAGTGTTAGTTATGATTAAGTTATGGTCTGTGCAAAATTCTACCAGACGGCTTTCTCTTTCGTTCCTTTCCTTCTTTCCATATTCGTCTACCACTTTTCCTTGTCTTCCTTTTCCCACTATCGAATTGTAGTCACCCATCACTATTAAATTTTCGTCTCCCTTAACTACCCGAACAACTTCTTTTATCCCATCATATATTTCTTCAATCTCTTCATCATCTGCGGAGCTAGTTGGCGTATAAACTTGTACTGCTATGGTAGGCGTGGGCTTCGTGTCTACCTTGGCTATAATAATGCGTTCACTATGCTGTTCGTAGTAGCTTATCCGCGTCCCTATTTTCTTTATTCATTACTAATCCTAATCCTGCATTAGCCCTATTTGATTCTGTATTTGTAATCCTACTTTCACCAGACCACAAGTCCTGCTCCTCCTGCCACCGAACTTCACTAATTCCCACTATATCTAGCTTTAATCTATCCATTTCCCTTTTTAAGTTTTCCAGCCTACCTGCACGATTAAGCGATCTTACATTCCACACTCCGATCCGTAGAACGCCAGTTTTTTTTTTTTTTTTTTTTTTTTTTTTTTTTTTTTCCTCCTGATAACGTCCTCCTCCTGATTAATCCCAGCTCGGAGATCCGAATGGGGGACTATTTTATCTCCAGAATATTTTACCTAGGAGGACGCCATCATCATTTAACCGTACAGTAAAGCCACATTCCCTTGGCAAAAAATTATGACTGTAGTTTCCTCTTGTTTTCAGCCGTTAGAAGTACCGGATCAGCAATGCTGTTTTGGTTGATGTTACAAGGTCAGATCAGTCAATCATCCCGACTGTTGCCCCCGCAGCTACTGAAAAGGCTGCTGCATCTCTCCAGGAACCACACGTTTGTCTGGCCTCTCAACAGATACCCCTCATTTGTGGTTGCACCTAAGGTAGGGCCATCTGTATCGCTGAGGCACGTAAGCCTCCCCACCAACGACAAGGTCCATGGTTCATGGGGGGAGGGCAGTATTATTAGAGAAGTAATTAAATGGTAGGACTCAACACAAAAAAGTGAGTTTTAACAACTGTATAAAGAAACACACACCAAAAACTATTCTAGGAAAACCAAATATTTTGAAAATAGGTGTGCTGGATGATCAGTGATGTGTCAGTGTCAAGGTTTAAGGTTATGGAATTGGTGGGATGCCTGGTGGACTAAATACGCAAGGAGTTTTAATTGCCACAGACCACAGGAGACTCTTCGAAGCAGAGGAACCAGTGTTGGAAGCCACCAAAGAAGCAGAAATAAGAAGTCTGAAATAGAAAAGGGAGGGAAAAAACACCATAAACAATATGAATGTGGAGCTGCGACGCATTAGTGTTACACAGGGTAGGTATAGAAACACTTTTTAACTTTATCTTGGATTTCCCGGAAGCTCGTTTTTTTGATGTTCTGGTACACGCTGGTTAAAAACTAGTAAAGACAGAGGCCTGAAATTTTGTATACGGTCTTAAAACATTCTTTTAAAGTTGACTATTCTTATAAGTTAAATTTTAAAATCGAAGACCTTTTAAACAAAAATTTTGTGTTAATAACTGAAATTTTTTATAGTCTATATTAAAAAAATTCTGAATCTTAGTTTATGGTAGCAACGTCTCTTTAAACGTCCATTTAAAAGAGAATAGTGTAAGAAACTAAACAGAAAAAAATTCAAGCCTTTACTGTTTTTATTTCGAGATATACTTACCTACTCTGTGCATTTATAATTGACATGCTTTATTTCACTTGCAACAAAAAATACAACTCAGAAAAAAGTGTGAGACAAAAGAACTGTGGTTCATACATCAAAATGTTCCCAATAGACCTGTTAAAAGATGGTAAGTATTACATGGGCTTGCAAGTCTTATTCTTTGAGTTACACTATTTAGGAAATTGACATATTTTTCAAAATTTCCCCTTCTGTCTACTTACCAGTCCCCTTAACGAGAACTATGCCGTACTTCTTCCAACGATGCACAATTAAGTCACACGAGAATTCTTGTTAACAATCTCGTATGGGCTACACTCACCTGATACGATCCTACCTCCATACCTCAGAATTAATTCCAAGTGTTTTGTCATGTCCACTTGGAAACGTCTCCAAATGATGGAACAGTACGTCAGAATTGTTCGGGCTATTGCGTTTTATGCGATTTACTTTACAGATGAACTTTTTTTTTTTAAACACTATGGGACTTAACATCTATGGTCATCAGTCCCCTAGAACTTAGAACTACTTAAACCTTACTAACCTAAGGACATCACACAATACCCAGTCATCACGAGGCAGAGAAACAGATGAACTGTATTTTCCCAGAATACTTCCAACAAATCTAAATCTGCCATTCGCCTTCCCCTATACTTATTTACGTGACCGTTCATTTCATATCTCTTCTTACTATTAGTGTAATTATTTACACTATGTGTCGCGCTCAAAATGTCCCCCACTGACCTTGTAATCAGACGCTACCGCGTTCTTTCTGTTTGTTATAGGCGTTAACTTACATTTACCCGCGTTTAAAGAGACCTGTCATTCATGATAGAAAGTGGAATTTTTTTCCAAATATTCCCGCAACTCCTTACGAACATGCAACGGCTACACTCTCTTCTACGAAACAGCATCTTCTTCAGAGAGCAATCTTAGAGTGCTGCCTGAATGATAAATCGTTTATGCATACTGAAAAATTGAGACTACTTCACAGCTCTTCATGCACAAAATAGAAACAAACAAAAAATTCAGATTATTTGGAAAATCATATTCTTATCCGTCGCTTTAGCGCGCTTTTTAGTATCGTAAACAATTACTGCTGCGACTTCTATCATTGCAAACCATGTGACTCACGAACAGACGAGATACATATTCTTTTGGTCAATAAAATAATTTCGCAAATAAAACTTATTTTTCACGTTCGATTTGCTATCATCTGTTTCGTCATCCAACAACAGAACGTACATTTAGATCCATTAACTAATTTTAGTTTTGGCTAATACTTCAATGGGTTCCATAGTAAATTTTACATTATAGTAATTTGTTCTCCTTAAGTTACTTGTATATATACACTGCCCTGCAAAACTTAAGAACGAGCTAGCTAGAGTACACAACATACTAATTACAAGATGTAAATGAATGACAATGCAGGAGCGTGTTGCCAGAGGGTACAATGTCGCACCCGTAGCGCTAGGTCAGCATGACTAGTGACAAATGGGCCTGGCACTGTAACACGAAGCAGTTGAAAGAACGGGAAAAGACAGTGTGTGTCAGTCAGCGACCAGTTACAGTGCACTGTGGTGTTCTTCATTACACCATGGCCTGGAGACCACATTTGGAAGACTTCACATCGGGCAGAATCATCGGGGAACTGGAAGAAGGACGAAGGGTGACTAGTATAGACCAAGAGTTTGGTACTGCCCACAGAACTGTTTCACGTGCTTGGCGAGCGTTCCAACAAGGGTACTGCTTTCTGAAGGAGAGGAGGTGGTGGACCACGGACAACTAAAGCAGCAGATGACCGCTGCATTGTGCAAAAGCTAAGGAAGGAACCACGTTAAATAGTTGGTGAAACTGCAACACTTAACAGGACTGCAAGGCACCCAGTCAGACGCTCCACAGTGGCATTGAGACTGCGTAGGGATGGTCTCATTGCTGGGTGATTACTACGTTGTGTTCCGACGACACTCTCACATCGGGGGCACAGGTCTGCGTTGGTGCCCAGAGAAAAGGGACTGGACCAACGGGGAGTGAGATCAGGTGCTCTTTTCGGATGAGAGCAGATTCAGTCTGAGTACCCTCATATCGCGAGAGGTGGGAACCCGTAATGCATCCAGGAACATTGTCGAACATGGTCGTTTTGATGGTGAAGGTGTTACTGTGTAGTGAGGCGTAATGTTGCATGGACACACTTACCTCCAAATCTACGCTCACCACTCGACATTATTGCGAAAATGTACTCTTCCCCCATGTGAGTCTTTTCAGAGGGTTTTCAGCCCCGGCTTTATTTTTATGGATGATAACGCTTGACCGCATTGAAAAGCACGGGGGGAGGAGCTCTTGGAAAGA
Source organism: Schistocerca piceifrons (assembly GCF_021461385.2). Classification (NCBI taxonomy): domain Eukaryota; kingdom Metazoa; phylum Arthropoda; class Insecta; order Orthoptera; family Acrididae; genus Schistocerca; species Schistocerca piceifrons. The sequence goes on along the minus strand of NC_060138.1, from coordinate 1,017,289,416 downwards.
GAGGATATTCGGCGAATGGACTGGCTTCCCATTTAAATCCTACCGAGAACGTGTGGGATATGGTGGAGAGACGTACTGCAGTTTGTCCATGTGCACCAATTACCATGCAGCATTTGGCAACCGCGCTGGTGGAGAAATAGAACTCCATACCACAAGAATTCCTTACCAACCTTGTCAAGCATGGGAGAACGTTTCAGAACATTTCCTACCGTCTATGGTGATCATAGCTCCTATTACGAACTGTGTTTTGCTTCCAGGGAACCACCACAAACCGCGGTGCCTTCAGCGCAGCTATGGTCTTTGAATAAAACTGTCATTTCTGTTTGTCTCATTGGGTATTTCTTTCACTTACCTTCTGTACTATACTGTAGCAGATTTTTCTTTGTATCGTCCAAAGTTTCATCAAACTACGTTATTTGGCAGCGCCATGGCTTGCGGAAGTTAACTTTCGTCGTTAAGTTTCGCACGCCAGTTTATATACTGGAATATTTTTTTATTTGTCTTTAACTTGTCGGTGTATGCGTTACTGCTATCAGATCCGCGGTGTATTTTCGGATCGTCATTAACAGGTTTCCAAGGCTGTTACTGAAAGATGGATAATCCTCACTATTTTGCTTGCTGCACACATCACGATTCACAGTGGTTTGTGTCAAGTTTTTTCAACGGAGCTTTTAGTTGATGCTACGGCACCTTTTGCTACTGATTTATTTCTACGCTTGCATCCGGAAAATTGGATCGTGCAGTCATGTTTGCCGTGCTCTCCTTCAGTTTCATGTTTAACATAACCTGCTGTCACTGTGTTTAGAAAGATTATACACACATTCTTTTATTATCCCTGTCCTCCCCCCCCCCCCCCCCCTGTATGTACGAGTAAACAGAAACTGTATATCACGATGATATGGTAAGAAACGTTCTGGCGTATTACATTTGTAATAAGAGACAATTTTTCCCTTTCTTGTTAAGGTTTAATAGATTGCCTGCACCAAGATCGTTACATATATGCTCCTAATGATTTAGAGAGGGTTTAAGTAATAATACATGAAGGGGATAGGGTACTGGGCCACATCTATATTGACGCGACAACCTAAGCTTCGCTTGGAGTAATAGCATGAACAATGGAAATGAGGTTGGGTCCAAACTAATTTTTGAGCCACTCCGGAACTGAATGTGGCGTTTCAGTCAATGCTTTAAACCGTTCTGAAAACAAAACAGCAAATTATCTTTCTGCCTGATAATGAGAAATATTGAAGGAAATATCAAATTGTGGCCTTCAGGGAAGATTATGTCCACTGGTGCTATCACTGCCGGCGCTACGAGGCTCGTACCTGGAAGGAAGGTGGTACAGCTCTAGCCGGGAATAGCTTGTTACGTCACGCGTCCTAAGGCCGCTCGGAGCCGCTTTCCTAGTACTGTATTTCTGGACGAGTGCCGGTATCGAATGCAGACGTGGATACACGAATGGTGATGGATAGAAAGAAAAAAAGAGAGGAATAGAAAGAAAACTCATCAGAGTGATTAAAATTGACGACACTCTTGACAATGAATCCAACGTTATTTTCGCTTGATGAGAATCCATCCGGAGCGATAACATCTTGCAGTGTTTCCGTAGACGATGTCCCGCGCATCTGAGACTGAATAATGTCTGGCCTTACAGACTTTCGAAAGGAACGAAACAAATTTTTGTTGCTCACCTAAATTGTAAAGCTGCGGTGTGATAAAATACAGCTTAACTGAATGTTAATAATGTAACGAAATGTACTGAAACTCAGTAAGGAGCCTTTCGATCTTCAATATCGAACATAAGCAGAAAAACCTCTATGACTTTAGCTTGTCCTTTGCAAAAACCAGGTATTTCACCTGAAATAAGATAAAAACAATTTAGATCAAAATGCTGTGACAGAAACTGGTTTGTCTCTTTTTCGCTTCAGTGCCATCACCAATCCGAACTGAACGTTGCATCCACAAGTGGCATCACGGAGTTTGGCAAAGTCCTGTCTTGGTCTCCTCTGTATGATGCGAGGCAGTGCTGAATTATGTGACTGAGACTACACAAAACTCTTTCTGATTCAGTAGTTCTAACTAAATATTTCACTTTGGTGAAATATGGACACTTTGGTTTAGTTCTCAACTTGTTTCCCACATGTCAATCCACACAACTGTTCTATTTAATTTACCATCTTTATACAACTAACACTGTTGCTCTTCTAAATGCGCTACCTACAGAACATTATGCTCAAACTTTCCTTTTCGAACTGCATCACAGCTAAAGCAAAACAAGCATCAAACAAGAAAGCAGCCTGAATACGCACTTTTGCCAAATGCTTCTGTTCGGCAACTGAAGTTAAGCGGATCTCAGGTATAGCATTAGTGCCATAAAATATTAATGCCTTATCAAAAACACATAAGTGTTCTTTCTGTGTCCACTGGGTTTAGATTTTTCAGAGTTTGTTTACATTCCAGCAAATGATAAAGGTTGCCTCCAAGCGATATGAACTTATCGTTAAAATCTCAAAAATATTAAGTTTATCATGTACTTTCCTAACGTTGTTGTTGTTGTGGTCTTCAGTCCTGAGACTGGTTTGATGCAGCTCTCCATGCTACTCTATCCTGTGCAAGCTTCTTCATCTCCCAGTACCTACTGCAACCTACATCCTTCTGAATCTGCTTAGTGTATTCATCTCTTGGTCTCCCCCTACGATTTTTACCCTCCACGCTGCCCTCCAATACTAAATTGGTGATCCCTTGATGCCTCAGAACATGTCCTACCAACCGATCCCTTCTTCTGGTCAGGTTGTGCCACAAACTTCTCTTCTCCCCAATCCTATTCAATACTTCCTCATTAGTTATGTGATCTACCCATCTAATCTTCAGCATTCTTCTGTAGCACCACATTTCGAAAGCTTCTATTCTCTTCTTGTCCAAACTATTTATCGTCCATGTTTCACTTCCATACATGGCTACACTCCATACGAATACTTTCAGAAATGACTTCCTGACACTTAAATCAATACTGGATGTTAACAAATTTCTCTTCTTCAGAAACGCTTTCCTTGCCATTGCCAGCCTACATTTTATATCCTCTCTACTTCGACCACCATCAGTTATTTTGCTCCCCAAATAGCAAAACTCCTTTACTACTTTAAGTGCCTCATTTCCTAATCTAATTCCCTCAGCATCACCCGACTTAATTAGACTACATTCCATTATCCTTGTTTTGCTTTTGTTGATGTTCATCTTATATCCTCCTTTCAAGACACTGTCCATTCCATTCAACTGCTCTTCCAAGTCCTTTGCTGTCTCTGACAGAATTACAATGTCATCGGCGAACCTCAAAGTTTTTATTTCTTCTCCATGAATTTTAATACCTACTCCGAATTTTTCTTTTGTTTCCTTTACTGCTTGCTCAATATACAGATTGAACAACATCGGGGAGAGGCTACAACCCTGTCTTACTCCCTTCCCAACCACTGCTTCCCTTTCATGTCCCTCGACTCTTATAACTGCCATCTGGTTTCTGTACAAATTGTAAATAGCCTTTCGCTCCCTGTATTTTACCCCTGCCACCTTTAGAATTTGAAAGAGAGTATTCCAGTCAACACTGTCAAAAGCTTTCTCTAAGTCCACAAATGCTAGAAACGTAGGTTTGCCTTTCCTTAATCTTTCTTCTAAGGTAAGTCGTAAGGTCAGTATTGCCTCACGTGTTCCAGTGTTTCTACGGAATCCAAACTGATCTTCCCCGAGGTTGGCTTCTACTAGTTTTTCCATTCGTCTGTAAAGAATTCGTGTTAGTATTTTGCAGCTGTGACTTATTAAACTGATAGTTCGGTAATTTTCACATCTGTCAACACCTGCTTTCTTTGGGATTGGAATTATTATATTCTTCTTGAAGTCTGAGGGTATTTCGCCTGTTTCATACATCTTGCTCACCAGATGGTAGAGTTTTGTCAGCACTGGCTCTCCCACGGCCGTCAGTAGTTCCAATGGAATATTGTCTACTCCGGGGGCCTTGTTTCGACTCAGGTCTTTCAGTGCTCTGTCAAACTCTTCACGCAGTATTGTATCTCCCATTTCATCTTCATCTACATCCTCTTCCATTTCCATAATATTGTCCTCAAGTACATCGCCCTTGTATAGACCCTCTATATACTCCTTCCACCTTTCTGCTTTCCCTTCTTTGCTTAGAACTGGGTTTCCATCTGAGCTCTTGATATTCATACAAGTGGTTCTCTTATCTCCAAAGGTCTCTTTAATTTTCCTGTAGGCGGTATCTATCTTACCCCTAGTGAGATAGGCCTCTACATCCTTACATTTGTCCTCTAGCCATCCCTGCTTAGCCATTTTGCACTTCCTGTCGATCTCATTTTTGAGACGTTTGTATTCCTTTTTGCCTGTTTCACTTACTGCATTTTTATATTTTCTCCTTTCATCAATTAAATTCAATATTTCTTCTGTTACCCAAGGATTTCTACTAGCCCTCGTCTTTTTACCTACTTGATCCTCTGCTGCCTTCACTACTTCATCCCTCAAAGCTACCCATTCTTCTTCTACTGTATCTATTTCCCCCATTCCTGTCAATTGCTCCCTTATGCTCTCCCTGAATCTCTGTACAACCTCTGGTTCTTTTAGTTTATCCACGTCCCATCTCCTTAAATTCCCACCTTTTTGCAGTTTCTTCAGTTTTAATCTACAGGTCATAACCAATAGATTGTGGTCAGAGTCCACATCTGCCCCTGGAAATGTCTTACAATTTAAAACCTGGTTCCTAAATCTCTGTCTTACCATTATATAATCTATCTGATACCTTTTAGTATCTCCAGGGTTCTTCCATGTATACAACCTTCTTTCATGATTCTTAAACCAAGTGTTAGTTATGATTATGTTGTGCTCTGTGCAAAATTCGACCAGGCGGCTTCCTCTTTCATTTCTGTCCGCCAATCCATATTCACCTACTATGTTTCCGTCTCTCCCTTTTCCTACACTCGAATTCCAGTCACCCATGACTATTAAATTTTCGTCTCCCTTCACAATCTGAATAATTTCTTTTATTTCATCAAACATTTCTTCAATTTCTTCGTCATCTGCAGAGCTAGTTGGCATATAAACTTGTAGTACTGTAGTAGGCGTGGGCTTCGTATCTATCTTGGCCGCAATAATGCGTTCACTATGCTGTTTGTAGTAGCTTACCCGCATTCCTATTTTCCTATTCATTATTAAACCTACTCCTGCATTACCCCTATTTGATTTTGTATTTGTAACCCTGTATTCGCCTGACCAAAAGTCTTGTTCCTCCTGCCACCGAACTTCACTAATTCCCACTATATCTAACTTCAACCTATCCATTTCCCTTTTTAAATTTTCTAACCTACCTGCCCGATTAAGGGATCTGACATTCCACGCTCCGATCCGTAGAACGCCAGTTTTCTTTCTCCTGATAACGACATCCTCTTGAGTAGTCCCCGCCCGGAGATCCGAATGGGGGACTATTTTACCTCCGGAATATTTTACCCAAGAGGACGCGATCATCATGTAATCATACAGTAAAGCTGCATGCCCTCGGGAAAAATTACGGCTGTAGTTTCCCCTTGCTTTCAGCCGTTCGCAGTACCAGCACAGCAAGGCCGTTTTGGTTATTGTTACAAGGCCAGATCAGTCAATCATCCAGACTGTTGCCCTTGCAACTACTGAAAAGGCTGCTGCCCCTCTTCAGGAACCACACGTTTGTCTGGCCTCTCAACAGATACCCCTCCGTTGTGGTTGCACCTACGGAACGGCTATCTGTATCGCTGAGGCACACAAGCCTCCCCACCAACGGCAAGGTCCATGGTTCATGGGGCAGAAATAAAGGCAACGAATGACCAACGCAGAACTAAGACATTTTGTTCGAATAGAACAATAATCAATTAAAGAACACGACGACTTTTGTTTAGTATACCACAATATACATCTTGCTAGTATAGCCTTGGTGCTTTGCAGAGCACTAATTATGTCTATTTTTTTGTACCCAGAAAGTGAGGCTTTCGTGGTTTGCAAATAGAATTTTGCGTTTACAGTTAAAAAAAGGACAGGAGCTCAGGCTCAAGGATCACTGCGATCATAGTAAGCTTTCTTTCAAGTATATTCAGGCTTTGTCAACCAAGTACGGTCTGCGAGAAGATGGGCCTCTGCTGTAACACGGCAGCTTCGTTACTGTGGGACTCGAAGGTCTACAAACAAGCTTTAACACAGTCTGACATCATCACAGTCGGCTTTCATTCGCACAAGTACGAGTACAGAAAGACTTGTACTTATTCTAAAGCTTCGGCAGTGCTACATCGAAAGTGGTTACGCAAGGTTAAAGCATAGGGCGTGTAAGCAAATAGGCTGATTTCGACCCTGCAACATTTGCCTAATTTAGAAAGTATGGGACTTTCGATCCGTCATCTACCGATAGTCGAAATGTCACAGTAATCTGTATGAAATTAAACAGTCTTTAAAGGCTGTGATTAGACGATGTGTTATTGGGGATAGTGAAATAACAATGCAGCGAAACCTACAAACAGAGAGAACTGGAACAGATTACAACAATTTTTTAATTATTGTTTTCTTCTACTGCTCATATAACCACAAATCTTCTACCATTAGAACTACTGCAGATTACACTTCTGTGCTTTTAATTAATAATCTTTTCATACAACTATGCACACAAAAATGTTTCATAGATCCCTTTCTGCTTCAGCTAATATTTCCTGACACAATATCAGTAATGAATATCTAATTTTACTGACTACTAACTATTTTTTAAATAGTGTGCCTGCAGGTTCTGGCAACATTACTGCTGATACGATATAAAGCACTTATTATTATTATTATTTTATTGCTTTAAGCATTTCTTTTCCAGTTCATTTAACGGAAAACTTAACATTACTGCTTATATCAAGATGAAGGACACATTATTTATCTTGTTCAAGTGTTCCGAGTTTAGAATTCTGCTACTGTTATCAATATCTAGTTTGAAATAGAAACTTATAACTTTTCAGTTCTTGGTTGCGTCCTGTGGCACTAGAGTGGTAATGTTTCTGCACTCAGAAGATCTTGACCCAGACAAAACGTCGAAGTCCTGTAAATAACGAGACGTTAAGTACGCTGTATTTGCCGTAATTCAAGAACCTGCCACAGCAAATAACAGCATGGTTTTCGGAACGTAGAAAAAAAGATATTGTGTCACATTTAGCAGGTTAAAATGGATACAGAACATACAAACGTAGTAACGTAGTTGATAATCAAACAGAGAGAGAGAGAGAGAGGGATGGGGGAGGGACAGGCATATAATGTGAGCTAAAAAGTAAGACATCTCTGTAGTGTTCGGAATGTCAGGTGTGGCCACTTTAACGGTCACATGGCCATCTGTTAAACCTGCACCTGAAATATTACTTTTGCTCATAACATGTGAAATAGTTGATGAAATGTAATGATCACTCTCAGGCCAATACTCAATGAAAGTCTGGTACTCAAATATTTCTGTACTGTGAGACGTAGTATTCGTTCTAATGACAGATGATGCAGTTAATATACTTAATACAGGTAATAATAACAGAGCAATAATTATTTAATTATTACAAGTAGAAATCCAGCCAGTCACATGGCAACGAGCAATGAGTAATGTTCTGTATCATAAATATTAGCGGATCCCAATACTGTTAGAGGAAAGGAACGCAAGTAATAAGCGACACGTAAGCATTTTCTTTAGTAAACTTAACACAATAATCATCAGTTATTACCGCTCAGCAGTGACAAAGTGGGCACTTAAATATAATTCTGGCAAAGAATTTTGTCATTTCCATCTTCTTCTACTACTTCCAATTATTTTGTTATATAAACTTTGCACTGAAAAGTGCACGTGCGGGCAATAATTGAAGTGAGACACTTAACTGATGGTCGCTTCCTTCATTCACACGCTACTGACTACGACAGTTAACTCTAGCGTCAGTGGTTTAACCTAGTTCAAGGTGACCCTTGGCATGGTGCCCTCCGACGAAGTACTCTGCGCCCACTCGACCTTGGAGATGAAGTGGCCAATTTGTTTGGTCTCATGATCTTGACATTATCAAATGCGCAGAGAACTTTTGTCTGGGCTGCATTGCAACCATCTCTAACATCCATTTTCGCATCCGTGTACGTGGTACCTACAGTCCTATGCGCAGCTCGTAAAGCGCTTCACTAATATTTGACTTTAAAGCCTCCCTTCTTTTATACTCTTGCTGGTTCCACATGGTTTCACTTATATTCGCACACACTCAGAGACTGAGCAGAGTTCATTCGTGAACATTCTTGAAAACTGGGCAGGCGTCCACTTACCAGTTTGTACCGAAGTTAGCAAAAGAAAACTAATTCGCAATATATTGTCTAATGTTCGCGTCGGATCGAAGGAACCTATGCGAAAAGTGTGAAAGAAGCACAGAGAAAAGAGATACAGGAAAAAAAAAAAAAACGCTGATGGAACCTGGAGGCTGCCTGATGAGCAACTGTCGAACATCCTGAAATCGACAATACCGAGGCAGCTGGTTCAATGATTCACGCAGAAGAGTCGACTCGGTAGCAGCAGGATTTATATTCCCATCTGAGCATCCGAATTCAAGATTCCTTTGTAATCCTTAAATTACTTTACATGTTTCTTTCAAAAGACTATGTTCTCTTCTCAAGGCCATGTTTTCCCTTCGGAAGCTGATAGCATTTTCTTTCTGTCTGAAATAATTTTCTCAACACTGTTATACATTTTTAAAAAAACATATTTGGATGAGGATAATGAGTATGAACTTCGCTGCAAAGGAAGTATGCGCCTGCGTCCATAGACTATTTCTTGTAGTTATGAAGAAGTGTTGTATCTTACTATTCGCTAACTAAGCCAATATAGACCAACCGGGAGAAGTGTTTGCTTAATTACGAGGACGGCACTATACCAAGATGTCCTTTGGAGCAGAAAAATCAAGCTAATCATTTACTGAAGGCACATGAAGAAATGGAACGCTACGTACAATCTCCACAATCCTTACTGATACTTTTTTCTCCAAAAATGAGCATATAAAACGAAAGTCAAAGTCATCTTCAGCATCTCAAAAAGTTCAAAAACGTACCGTTGCCGTTTCGTGTACGTAAAATGAGTAGTGGTGATATACTGACACAAACACAACTACCAGCCAAACACACATAGCAGATCCATGAGGAAGCGTATGAAGAGCCCAGCTCCTTACGCAAGTGAAGTAGCTCTTTTTTATTTATTTTTTATCTGAACCAGTTAGCCGCAGCGGGATAGGAAAGGAATCTAAAGATGTGCAACTTCCTGTGTTAATGTATACACGGGCTGAGATGAATTTATAATGCACATTATTCGAATGTGTTTGTGCTTCAGTTTCCGGCACGTGTGCACGTATCATGAGAAGAGAGGGGGCGTGACCTCACAGTTCACGGGCGGCTTTTTTTTTTCTGTTGTACTACACACAGCGGACATCATTAGAAGCCTTCATCACGACGCACTTCAACTAATTACGTTATTCAGCATACATGTCATGTACTCTCACAGAACCGCAAATTGCAGGTTTTTCAGTGACGTTATTATTACGAGATTAAATTAGTTAACTAGAAGATTCTCGCGTTTTACCTCAGACGTACAGTTGCTATTGTGTCAAGATCTCTTTCCTTCATCATGTACGTTTCAGCCATGCAATAATGCAAAACTACATACACTGATAAGCTATACACGTATCAGATTGTCAGTGATCTTTTCTGGACACAATGATAGTACATAAGTACATACACTACTATTACAAAATCTCTCTTCACATCATTGCTAATATGTACAATTAGACAAGTCGTAACCCGGAAACATGTCGAAGGCGTTAGTTTAATGTTCCATGGTTCATTCTGCACGATAAATCGTACTGCTGTGGAACGAGTCATTTTACATTCGCTTCGCAAATTAGTTTGTAAATATGGTTAAATGCTGAACATGTATAAGCCTTTCTTTTAAATATGCAGCACCTTTTACACGTTACGATAATATAAACTCTTCTACGGAATAGGAGGAGCTGTGAAGGAGAAACTTTTTCAACTTTTTTTTTTTCAAATTTTACTTTGCTGTATGTCAGACATTTCATATCCCCGGGTATGTGATCAAAGATTTTAGCTGCAGCTTTGTGCTCCCTCTTTTGCTCTAAAGATACCGTAGTTTAGAGTAACGAATGTCATTTTTCCTCCTGGTAATACGTAATCATGTACATCATAGTTCCTTTTGAGCTGAAGGGTATTTTTCACAACAAACTTTATGGGAGAATAAATACACCGTGAAGCAGTAGTCAGAACACCTTAAAGAGATGTCTACAAGATGAACGCGGGTGAGAACGACATATTATTCTTACAGCACGTTTTTGAGCTATGAAGACTTTCTTTCTTAAAGATGGAGTGCCCCAATACGCTATTCCACACGAAATTATTGATTGAAAATACGCAAGATATGTCAACTTCCGTCCAAGATCTGTAATGACTCTAAGCGCAAATGTTGCTGAACTAATTTGTTTTGGGAGTTCCAAAATGTGTATTAACAGTTTAAATTCTCATCAACATAGACACCTAAAAATTCTGATGTTTCCACCATCATTATTATTATTTCCTCGCCATGTGGTGGTCCTGAACGTGCAGAACGGAATATGCCGTGTCTTTTTAAATGGTTCAAACGGCTCTGAGCACTATGGGACTCAACTTCTGAGGTCATCAGTCCCCTAGAACTTAGAACTAGTTAAACCTAACTAACTTAAGGACATCACACACATCCAAGCCCGAGGCAGGATTCGAACCTGCGACCGTAGCGGTCTCGCGGTTCCAGACTGTAGCGCCTAGAAGCGCTCGGCCACTTCGGCCGGCGTGTCTTTTTAAAATAGAGAGCGACACCATCCGCAGAAAACCAGTCAATAATACCTTTTACAATATTGTTTACCATTTCTTCCGTTTCAGTATGTATTCTTGGATTGATTACAATACTAGTGTCCTTTGAGAAAAGAACTAATTCTGCATGTTGATATTAGACGGAAGATCGTTTACATATATGAGGAACACTAGTGCACCCAAGGTTGAGCCTTGGGGACCTCATACATGATTTCTCCCTAGTCAGAATAACGTTTTCGAACTATATAGCTTGAATTACTAAGAGCAACGTTTTGCATTCTTTTTGTTAGATATGATGCCCAATGACTGGTTATACCATCAATCCTACAAAACATCAATTCATCTAGGGGATTACTGTAATTCACACAGTAAAATGTCTTGTATAGGCACAAGAAAACGCCAACCGGCGCAATTTTATTATTTAATAATGCTTGTAAAATCTGGTGAGTAAAATGTAAATGGTATTCTCAGTAGCGCATTTTTTCTGGAATCAAAACTATGATTTGCTGAGGATATTGTTGTTGCTCGGGTGAGATATGTTCTAGAATACATCACCTTCTCAAAAATTTTGTAAACTGATATCATCAGTGAAATTGGTAATTATTATCATCTGTATCATCTTTCTGAAATAGTTTGATAACGGCATATTTCAGTCTATCTGGAAAAATGCTTTGAGTTAGTAATGCATTACACATTTCATATAAGACCGGGCTTATTGTACGGAAAAAGATCTTTATTATTCGATTGAAAATACCATCAAAACCAGAGAATATATAATTTTCTTCATTTAAGAAGCAGAAGTTGGTGATACATTACTGTGACTGAATTTTATGAGAGTTATATTTTCCACATACTGCTGCGATTTTTATCTTAAACTGTTTTTCTCTGTACTTTCTGCTATGTTTACGAAATGATTATTAAATACATCTGTTACCTGTGATTCAGCATTTATAGCCCTTCCATTCAATCAAAAATTGGTGTTATCCTCTTCTGTGGCTTGTCCTCTCTCTCGTTTCGCTACAGTCTACGTAGCCTTAAGTCTGTTGTCGGAATTAGTGATTTCAGACATTATGTGCATGTTCCTTAATGTTTTAATAATCTTTCTTAGTAATTTTGTAGCAACTGTTGCATGATCTCTATTTGTTCTTACCAAAAGACACAATTCCCTTTTCCTTTCACAACATACATTAACTCTCTAATGATCAATGGTTTCTTACGTGGCCATTTAGTGCCATTTCTTCTTACCTTATGTGGAAAACTATTTTTAAATAATAATATCAGTTTATCATGGAATAGATTAAACTTTATGCTACTATTCGTTTCATTATAATTTTCATCCCAGGTCATCTCTTGTAAAATGTTCTTAAAAACATTTGTCCTGGACCCATTAATTACTCTAACTGATTTTCACTGAGGAGTATCCATACAGTAAGGCACTATGTTATTTATCCCAACCGTGTATCACTATCAGAGAGAGCATTTGTTATTTGCTAAACAGTTATTTTCTTTCTTTGAGCTTCACCAAAGTAAATATTATCAATTAGACTCCTACGTGTTCATCCAGCCGTGTTGCGAAGTTATCACTGAGATAAAATTGCAGGAGCCAATTAACGTTTCCATGTTATTTTTTCTACCAGAATCCTTTAGAAAATCTACATTGAAGTCACCACAGACTATTGACTGCTTGCTGCTGTCTGACACACAGCATAGTAAGGAATCCAAATTCCTCACAGACATTTCAAAATATCCCATTTGGGATCTGTAAACAATCAGAATTAAAAGTGAACTATTTTTCAATATTAATTCACAACCACAAACTTCTACGATCACTACAAAATCTGCCTGTCTCAACGTGTTTGAACTTGTGTTATGCCTTAATACATTGACGGAAAAAAATCGTCGACACCAAAAAATAATTAATAAAGAGTGTTAACGTTTCGGGAATACATTTGTATAGGTAACTTATTTAAGTGACTAACATAGCAAGATAACAGGTTAATGTAAGTGCGAGATAAAACACTGCAAATGCGAAATGCTGGTACATTCATAACAGGTGTAGTTGCCAGAATGTTGAATGCAAGCATGCAAACGTCCGTGTATGTGTTCTGCAGGTGCCGCATGCAAGTTTGTGGGATGGAGTTCCATGCCTTTTGTATTTGGTCGGTCAATACATGGACGGTTAATACTGGTTATGGTTGACGTTGGATTTGTCGCCCGATGGTGTCCCATACGTGCTCGACTGGAATGAATCTGGTGATCGAGTAGACCAAGGCAAATATGTCGACACACTGTAGGGCATGTTGGGTGGGCGAGCATTATCCTGTTGGAAAACACCACCTGGATTGCTGTTCAAGAATGGTAGCATAACAGGTCCAGTCACCTGACTGACGTACAAACTTGCAGTCAGAGTGCATGGAATAACCACGAAAGTGCTCCTAACGTCATACGAAATTGCACCCCAGACCATAACTCTAGGCCTAGGCCAGCGTGTCCAGCACGCAAATAGGTTGGTTGCAGGCCCTCAACTTACCTCCTCCTAATCAACACAAGGCCATCACCGACACCTAGGCAGAACCAGCTTTCATCAGAAAACACAACAGACGTCCACCCTGCCCTCCAATGAGCTCTTGCTTGGCACCACTGAAATCGCGAATGGTGGTGGTCAGTGGAATGCACGCTACACGGCGTCTGGCTCGGAGCTGTCCTTAGAGTAACAGATATTTAACAGTTCCTTGTGTCACTGTGATGCTAACTGCTGCTCAAATTACTGCTGCAGCTGTAGTACGAAGGGCCAGAGCCATACGCCGAACACGATGGTCTTCCCCCGCAGCAGTATCACGTGGCGTCCGGGGCCTTGACATCTTGCGACCGTACATTCTGCCCTCCAGGAAAGTTCTCGTGCTCAAATTATTCTTGGGACCGAGAACTGGCTGAAACTCGAAGTAGAAAACTCTGAGATATTTAGCGAGTCGTGGAATGTACAGGGTGGTCCATTGATAGTGACCGGGACAAATATCTCACGAAATAAGCATCAAACGAAAAAACTACAAAGAACGAAACTCGTCTAGCTTGAAGGGGGGAACCAGATGGCGCTATGGTTTGCCCGATAGATGGCGCTGCCATAGGTCAATCGGACATCAACTGAGTTTTTTTTTTTTAAATAGGAACCCCCATTTTTTTTATTACATATTCGTGTAGTACGTAAAGAAATATGAATGTTTTCGTTGGACTACTTTTTTCGCTTTGTGATAGATGGCGCTATAATAGTCACAAACATATGGCTCAGAATTTTAGACGAACAGTTGGTAACAGGTATTTTAAATACAGAACGTAGGTACGTTTGAACATTTTATTTCAGTTGTTCCAATGTGATACATCCACCTTTGTGAACTTATCATTTCTGAGAACGCATGCTGTTACAGCGTGTTTACCTGTAAATACCACATTAATGCAATAAATGCTCAAAATGATGTCCGTCAACCTCAGTGCACTTGGCAATACGTGTAACGACATTCCTCTCAACAGCGATTAGTTCGCCTACTGACTTTTTACCTTTTATGCTTTGTGCAGTTTTAGTGACATCATGATCTGTAGTTGGTAAAAATATCTTTGTACTTAATGCATAAATACTTGCAAGTGTTACATCTGATTTTGGAAATTTTTGTGGTAATTTTTCTGCGGTACTTAAAAAAATGACTATTCGCACAGCTTCCTAGTGGGTGTGAATAATTTATTACTTTATACTCCGCCTTTATTAGTATGTTATTATGCTTTTCTTTGTCTCTACCTATTTCCTGTCAGACTTCTTTGCTTTGCACTGTATATTATTTTGACATTATATAGATTTCCTGCAGCAGTCGGCACCCTGCCACAGATATTTTTTTGTCTATGATAGAAATTTAAGTACTGTGGCCTATATTGGCTCCTTCTCGTGGAGCTGAAGTACTTACGAATTTGGCAGGACTTCCTAATACCTCTTATTACCTATTTTTTGTGAGAAATTGCTACTACTGTGGATACTTTTGGAAATGTCTTTTTAGAGTTCTATTTAAATAATGTTGAAATCTTAGAGAATTTCGCATTGACATTGGCTTTTCCACATACTTCACCCTAACTTTGGTTCCCATGGAAAAATCTTGTTTTTTGATTGCTGATCAATATCTGTCTTACGCCTGCAATTTAGATGTTCTTTCCACACCTGATTTGACAGAAATGGTCTAAGAGTCCTACATCATTTACAGTTACACCAAATTATTCTCTGTCAATACTTGAGCCAAATTATCGACTATCCATGCAGTCACTGTAGGTACACTTCTTGTACTACTGACTAACGGGACGCGCCAAGACTCTGACGGATATTTATGAGGATGCCACTATTTTCATTTGTAAGATCTGTATTTGTGTTTTCGTCTCCACACAAAATTATGTTAACTTTTGTACATGAGATTTTGTCTAGAACTTCTGCTAATTTGTTGACGAAAGGGTCCACATTATCACTGGGCGATCGATTCATAACAAAATGTTTAATATCTTGTTGATGTCGAGGACTCTAAATTCTACAGCTGATATTTCCAAGTGTTTGTCTTTACTCACTGTACTAACCTCATGTCTTTATTTGAACTGTGTTCCTTTTCTGGTACAAATGCACAATCCTCCACCATCTGAAGTAGTCCCCAGTAAAAGTCTCCCTTTCATACACCTATAATACTAGATGTTCGATTTCTATGTCTCTACACCTTTGCTCATTGACGCAAAGTGCTGTTCAGTTGCCGGCCGAAGTGGCCGTGCGGTTAAAGGTGCTGCAGTCTGGAACCGCAAGACCGCTACGGTCGCAGGTTCGAATCCTGCCTCGGGCATGGATGTTTGTGATGTCCTTAGGTTAGTTAGGTTTAACTAGTTCTAAGTTCTAGGGGACTGATGACCTCAGCAGTTGAGTCCCATAGTGCTCAGAGCCATTTGAACCAGTTTTTGCTGTTCAGTTCGACGATTCGAGCTCAACTTCACATTCCTATATTTTAATAGCTATTGATTGTATGTTTTGACGATGAAGAACTGTTCAGTCTGTGAATTGTAATAAGTGTGCCATTTGGTGTGTCAGAATCTATCTTGTGATTATTACGGAATTTTAAACTGATGAAAAAACTCTTTAAGGCAGCGGAATCTGCTGCCGGAGCTTTTTTTTTTTTTTTTTTTTTTTTTTTTTTTTTTTTTTTTTTTTTTTTTTTAAAAAAAGTCTACTTCTCCTAACCATGACAACAGGTATTTGAACACGCGTCGGTGATGCACCCCCTATACTCACAAATCAGTTGCAGCACATTCCCTTCCCTGTCCTGTTTAGGTGTAGGCCGTGCCTAATGAAACCGCTCTATAGACAGTCCGGGCTTGCAGCACATGTGAGTCTCCATTCGTCTCTGCTCGACTTTCCTTGCCACGTTACGAGCTCGCAACGCCACAAGGCGGCATTCAGTGTCGCAGGGGGAAGAGTTCACAAGGTTTGTTTCACCAGTGCAGATGATGTACAGGGTGGCTCACGAACTGTCTGAAAAGCTTGTAAGGGTGCTGCGAAATAATTATTAAAAAATTCGATACGTTGCGCCATATCCGAGTTAATTAGCGTTAAACAGGTCACTGTGCGCACAAATTCAAGCAGCCTGCCACAGACGACGCCAGAGGCGGTGGTGCAGAAAGTATTCTTTATTTGGTTTCGTAAAACAGACCAAGAGAGCGATATCGAAGTTGGACACAGGGTGGTAGTAAGGATCCCTCGTTTGGTTCGAGATAAGCAAACAAGGAACACTTGGACAACACCATCTGTAGTAGGCTGCTTCAATTTGTGAGCACCGCGACGTGACTGGTGAACTTCAATGATAACTAAATCGTAAATAGCGCAACGTATCGAATTTTTTTCTTAACAATTATTTCTCATCACAGCATACCCTACAACACAATTGTAAGCTTTTCGGACTGTTTCTGAGCACCCTGTATAGATGACCCTCCAGTATAGCATGACTGTACTCTTTAAACTCTTCTATTAACTCTCAGTTGTGTAAAACTGAACACAGACTAAGCAAGCCTTGACCGCACTTCTCTGTCCACAGACAAATAGTACCGTAACGTATTGTTGAGATTAAGTTGTGCGACAGGGGAAGATCTTGTCCTTGTGAGAACTGGGGCAGGTGTCAGGCTTGTACACTGCAGCTAAATTTACTTTGGGCTGGCTGTTGGAACCGTCCATTTCTCCAGCTGAAAAATACCTTTAGGAGGAAGTGGCAGAAAATAGACTGGATGATGATGATGATGTTTGGTTTGTGGAGCGCTCAACTGCGCGGTTATCAGCGTCCGTACAAATGCCCAACCTTTGCTCAGTCCAATCCCGCCACTTTCATGATGAGGACAACACAAACAACCAGTCATCTCGAGGCAGGTGAAAATCCCTGACCCCGCCGGGAATAGAACCACGAGCTGCGGACAGAATAGACTGGAGGCAGTATTTCTGAAATATTCTGATATTCTGTAAATGTTTGCATCCATCACGATTGCAAAACAGCGCTGAAACCACCATTGCGACAAGAAAATAGCATAGCTTCCCATGAATAGCCTGGCAACCAAAGAAATCCAAGTGATGTAGCGCTCCCTAAAGCAACAGTGTGACCCGTTTCTGTTTATTGGCATCCAGAGTCCTGCAATAGTTAGTAACAGTTCGGGCAGAAAAAGTTATCACTTCTAAATCTATGTTTTACTAGAATCCAAGAACAGCAAAGGTATATTTGTATCTCATCATCGTATATAATGCGGAACTGACCACCAAGAGAGGCAGACAGGCCAGTGTAAAAGGGAATAGGGAGTACTGTTTTGCCGGCCGCTGTGGACGAGTGGTTCTAGGAGCTTCAGTCTGGAACTCCGCTGCTGCTACGGTCCCAGGTTCGAATCCTGCCTCGGGCATGGATGTGTGTGATGTCCTTAGGTTAGTTAGGTTTAAGTAGTTCTAAGTTCTAGCGGACTGATGACCTCAGATGTTAAGTCCCACAGTGCTCAGAACAATTTGAACCATTTAGTACTGTTTTGTCAGTGGAGGAGGAGTGACATCTGAATGGGTCAGTCAGGACAGGCCAGTGACTCTGAACGTGGACTAGTGAATGGATGTTAACTGAGTAAAAAATCCAGCAGGCACATTTCAGCCTTCCTAAAACTTTCCAAGTCGACTGTAGTTGATGCGAGTGTGCAGTGAAAACGCGAACGAACAACCACACTTAATCAAGACCAAGCAGGTTACATGTACTGACGAACAGAGACCGTCGAGCACTGCGGAAGGTGGTTGAGAAAAGTCACACGAAATCAGCGGATGGAATCAGTCATGAGTTCCGAAGTGCTGTCAGCAGTCCAGGTAGCAGAATAACTGTGCGTAGGAAGTTAAAATGAATGGGGTATAATGGTCGAGCAGCTTAGCTTAAGCTACACATTACTGTAGTCAACGCGACGTGGTGCTTGATGTGGTGTAAAGAGCGACTCGACTGTTGGACAGTGTATGACTGGAAACGAGTGATTTGGATTAATGAATCACGTGCACCATGTGGCAACCAGATGGAAGGGTTTGGGTTTGTCAAACGCCTGGAGGACGTTACCTGCCATCAATGTGTAAAGCCAACAGTGCAGCACAGAGGATATGGCATTACGGTATGGGGGTGTTTTTCGTAATTGCGGTGTGGTCCCCTTATAGCGCTAAGGAAAACGCTATATGGGAGAGGATATTAACACATTTTACAGCAGTGTGTACTGCGTACAGTAGAAGAACAGTTTGGAGACTATGATCATATCAGCATGACAACACACATGTTATAAAGCTGGCTCGTGAGGCAATGGTTTGTGGAAAACAACGTTCCTGAAAAGACTGGTCTTCCAAGAGTACCGACCTGAACCCAATGAAACATCTTTGGGACGAGCTAGAAAGTCGACTTGGCTACAGAACCCAGCGTCCTATATCACTACCTTCTCTGGTTTCAGCTCTTGAGGAAGAATGAGCTACCGTTCCCCTAGGGACATTCAGAAACCCCAGTAAAGGCGTCCCCAGCAGAGTTCAAACCATTATAAAAACGATAATCTCCACAGTAGCCGTCCGGAAACTTTTGATCAGATAATGTATAAATACGTGAGAATACTATAATGAATAAAGTCTGTACTCAAGATGCTAGTCGGAGGCAAGCGTCCCTCTTCTTTGGCTGTGGGTGGAGTGGGGGGCAGGTTGGAGTCTCTTACGGATGCCCCTGCTTGATGATGACATTGC
The DNA here is from genome assembly GCF_021461385.2 of Schistocerca piceifrons. NCBI lineage: Eukaryota > Metazoa > Arthropoda > Insecta > Orthoptera > Acrididae > Schistocerca > Schistocerca piceifrons. The sequence goes on along the minus strand of NC_060138.1, from coordinate 1,017,270,221 downwards.
TCTACCGAAACGACCTCAAGTTTAATTAACAGGCGGAAATTAGTGCACTGATTTCATGGAACGTAAATTCATCCAACACAGATAGAGGTGCAGGAACAGGGGACGGACGGCGACTGTGTACGTGCGCTGCGGTCGGCGAGTCGCGTCACGTCACACGGCCGAGGTCACGGGTCGCAGGTCGCGCCCACACCTAGCCGCTGGCGTCGCACTGCGACACACTCGTCCCGCCACTTAACGGGGTCACCACTCTCGCGGAGACCCTGCTGAACGTCTCTTTCCGGGGGCCTACCGGTACACAACGTGCTAATTCTTTACACACGAGCAGAATTTACTGTGTTGTTAGCGACGCAAATCGGATCACTACGAACGATTTTAATACGTGTTCAAGAGTCACAAGAAAAGCACTATGTGGGGGGCTTCCATTCTTTTTTTTTCTTAGGAAGGTGTCACGTGTTTCTGCGTTATGTGGATGACAGACGAGCGCTACTACAGCGCAATGTTGTGTTTTAGTATGCGAAAAATCCTTAAAAAGCGAAAGGTTATATACAGCTTGTGCGGACATCACACTGTAATAATAAGAATCAAAGGACATGAAAAGTATATAGCCGTTGAGAAATGAGTGAGACAGAGTTGCAGCCATTCCTCAAAATTATTTAATCAGTACAATGAACAAGCAGTAAAGGAAAGGAGAAATTTCGAATGGGAATTAAAAATGAGAGAAAACATTGTAACTCCATCAGAGATGGTAAAGGAGTTTGAAGATCAGTTGATCGGAGTACACTGCCTGACAAAAAGACGAAGCACCCAAAGGGGAGGAGGAAACGAAATATAGCATCAGGTTGAGTGGGTTTCTGATGTTAATTCAGTCATTGCAAAATTGAGTCAAATTTAGAAAGAACTTTGCAGTATGAGCCCACTAATCAGTGTGACTTTGCACCCCTCAGGCCTGGATGTATCCACTCATTCCATTGGGAAGGATGTCAGTAAGGTGTTGTATCCTCACCTGAAGCGACATGGCCACAAACGTTCCTTCAGGTCCTTAATATCCTAGATAACGGCACTGGGACGGAGATTATGTCCAAGCGGGTCCCATACATTTCCTGTCAAACACAGATCTGGAGATTCTGCTGGTCACGTGAGTACCTCAACATCATGCAGGCAGTTAACAGACACATGTACCATTGTCCTGTTGAAAAATGTCAGTACTACACTCTAGCATGAGGATGCAGGATGTCCATGATGGGCCGTTGTGTCGTCAGAGTTCCCTCCATCGCTACCAACCGTGACGTCACGTCCTAGCCGATGGCTGCCCACACTATGACGTCCTGAGTGACACCGCTGCGCCTCTTGAAAAACTTGGAAGAATAGGACACCCCCCGCCCAAAATCGCCGCCATACTTGCTGACTATGGTCATTACCGAACACAGCGCGATGCCATTCATCACCACTCCATGCTTCTAGCTCATAGCACTCGATCCACTCCAAACGCAGCCGTTTGTGTTGTGGTGTTCAAGGCAGGCTCACGTGATAGTAAATCCCTAGTCTGGTTGCTGATAGTGTCCGACTAATGGCGCGCGATGACAGAGAAAGTTGCTGGGAGTCCAATATGTGTTCTCAGATGGCAGGTGCAGATGTGATGGGAGTGTGTGCTTGGTTGCGTTATACAGTTATGTTGGTCAGACATGGTCGACTGGAACCTCGCCGACGAGTATGCCTGCCCTCAAGTTCCAATTCAGACCAAAATCGAGCCACTGCCAATTCTGAGTGCCCCTTTAATCTGGATGCTGTGCTATTCTGTCAGCCACCAAATGGAGTTCCACAATAAAGCCACTTTCGAACTCAGGCGCTCATTATGTGGCATATACGTACCCTATAGTAATCACTCCACCTCCGACGCTGTTTAGGCCCTTTGTATACCGTACGAGGCCTCGTTACAACACTGAACACGAACAACACCAATACACTCTGGTGGCCGTTCTACTTGTCACAGAGAACTGCAATCCTAATAATTTACGTAATCTCCGATGGTGTATAAATGTACGGAGTTACACTGACGTGCGACCATGATTGCTGGGCGCTCTTTTTTTTTGTCAGGTAGTGTAGTGTAAAGAGGCTATAAGATGACAATCAATAAAAGTGTAACAATAATAACTGAACATAGTCGAACAAAATCAAGCGATGATACCGGAATCATATTAGGGAGGGTGAGATACTGTAAGTAGTAAGTGAGCTTTGTTATTTGGGCAGAAAAATAATTGACGATCGCCGAAATGGACAGCACATAAAATGAAGACTGGTGATAAAAAGAAAAGAACTTCTGAAAAGAGATATTTGTTAAGGTAGAATATAAATTTAAATGTCAGGAATTCCATTCTGGAGGTAGCTGCCTGAACTGTACTGTTTCACGGAAATGAAACGTGGTCTAGAAGCAGTTCAGACAATAAGCGAAAAGAAGCATTTGGAATATGGTGTCACAGAAGAATGCTGAACACTACGCGAGGAGACTAATCAACGAGTACTGAACAGAACTGGGGAGAATTAAAATTTATGGCGCAACTTGACTAAAAGACGGTACTGGTTGCAGAACACATACTGAGGCACCAAGGAACTGTCAGTTTGTTAATGGAAGGTAGTGTGGGGCATGAAAATGGTAGGAGGAGGCCAATGCTTGACTACAGTTACTAGTTCAAGTGGATGCAGATTGCAACAGTTATGCAGAGGCGAAGAAACTTATACAGGATAAATAGGGTGAAGAATAGCACCACGCCGTTCTTTGGACGGTAGATCACAAAACACAAAATTATGCAAGTGGTGGGCGCCCCGTTTACCTAAGTGGAAAGCAACAAGAGGCTGTGACATGTATCTTTCCCGTAGAAAAACAGGGAGACAAAAAAATGGTCCGAAACAAAATTTGGACACACTGTCGTTAATCAGGTGCTTGCATGGACTGTACTGGGGACGGGTAGAAGTCAGGAAGCGTACGGAATGGAACTCTGGCTGGTTGAATTAGGTTACAAGCTGGAAAACAGGACAGCCGAAAAGACGATATGAGAAGTGACCAAGAGATCATGAAAGGACTCTCGAACATGTGATCGGTACGATTTTACAAGAGAGAAACTCAGAACAAGGAGGTCTACACGTGGTGTGGCTACGGTCTCAACCCGAAGTGTGAAATATAACATACCGGTACTGGAGCCTATGGACGAGGTAGCGATGTTTCTGAGATCGAGCCAAGTCTTCATAAAACTTGCCTGATTAACAAGTCTCGATAATTACGATAATTTAGAAAATCTGAAGAAGAAAGAGGATAACAGACAACTGTAATAATGACAACTGGTGGATATAATGGTATAGGAAGTATGGTTAAAATAATTAAATAAATGCAGGTACAACTGGCGAATTTCTGCAAAAGGAACTCCTTAATAACTGGAAATATAGTGTACTGTCCTTCTATACCTTGTGTAGCCGATACTACCGTTATTTTTATGTGTGCACATCGCTGTACCATGACTTTTGTGACCTCAGTGTAAAGGCAAGAATCGTCATGGCAAACTTAACGCATTGTAATGCTCCAGCATTTTAAGAAAACTGAAGATGAGAGTTCACAAAACGATTATAAAACTTGTTATATATGGGTCCAAAACGCAGACAGTAACACAACAGGCCAGAAAAGTCTTGGATGCATGTGAACGCAAATTACTGAACAACAAAATGTGAAAATCGTGCTTGGAGAATTAGAACAAATGCAAAACTGTACGAACTCTATAAAAATCCACTAATCACCGCAGACGTAAGGGTATGAAGGTTTCAGTGGTTGGACATGTGCAGAGAACGGAAGAAAGAGTGCCAAAGAAGGTTCAAAATGGCTCTGAGCACTATGGGACTCAACATCTGAGGTCATGAGTCCCTTAGAACTTAGAACTACTTAAACCTAACTAACCTAAGGACATCACACACATCCATGCCCGAGGCAGGATTCAAACCTGCGACCGTAGCGGTCACGCGGTTTCAAACTGAAGTGTGTAGTACAAGATGTACGTTGATTTGAAGTATATTATGCGAATCAGGGAAAAATATTTACTTATGGGAGCTTTTATATTTTATGAAGTAACAGCTTTTTCATGAGATGAGAAAACATTTTATTTTCCAAGCACAGATCAAAAACTAACAAGAATAAACAACTCGTAACCAAGCCGACTACGGCAAAGATAAATATCTATCAGCTGCAGCTTTCACCCGCTGTTTTTGGCGCAGTGGATAAATGACGTCGCCACATACTCTTTGAAAAAGCTATTTACTCTTTGACTCTTCAAAAATGGCCCTGAGCACTATGGGACTTAACTTCTAAGGTCATCAGTCCCCTAGAACTTAGAACTACTTAAACCTAACTAACCTAAGGACATCACACACATCCATGCCCGAGGCAGGATTCGAACCTGCGACCATAGCGGTCGCGCGGCTCCAGACTGTAGCGCCTAGGACCGCTCGGCCACCCAGGCCGGCTTGACTCTTCAACTTTGTCGTGTTCGTGAACATGCATTTATTGATATGTTCTACGTGATACGATTCAACACAACAAATACAATGCTTATACAATCTTCAATGTGTTTAATCCACGCATCCGTCTAATATTATTAAATGCGTAAGTAACTGTCTGTTAAATTTTCACAACTAAACTGTTGAACCAATTTCGGTATAATATGGTTTGGAGATAGCTAGAAACTTGAGGAAGAACATTAGCTACTTCAGGAGCAGATAATAGTTCAAATGGCTCTGAGCACTATGGGACTTAACATCTGAGGTCATCAGTCCCCTAGAACTTAGAACTAATTACACCTAACTAACCTAAGGACATTACACACATCCATGCCCGAGGCAGGGTTCGAACCTGCGACCGTAGCAGTCGCGCGGTTTCGGACTGAAGCGCCTAGAACCGCTTGGCCACCACGGCCGGTGAGCAAATAATACTAATTGTTATTATTATTATTATTATTATTATAAATCCATCCTTAAGATGGTGAAGTAAGGATTGGAATTTTTTTTTAAATCAGTGAACATAAACCGTGTTAAAAATTATTATGTTCGTCGCATACTGTACACCTTGTATAATGCATAGCTGCTACAGCAGCACAATACATATACGCGCACTCCCGTTCACGCCCCTCTGAACACACCGCTCAGCAGCGATGCTCCCCATTCTGCGTCGCTGTGCGTTGTAGTGTTTGGGGAGAGGGAGGGTCACATATTACAAGCTATGATTACCCGTACAGGCAGACAGGTGCGTGCGCAGCCGACATAACGCATGTAGAAATAGCTTACTTGCTCACCATCACTCATCATAAAAAACTACTGATACAGGAGCGCAGTCACAGGTAACAGACAATCTATTTATATATACAAAGTAACCTGCAATGGTTCTCGTGTGTATGTTCGGGCTAATTTTAGGAACCACTGAGGAGATTTGGATACAGTGTTCACTAATAGATAAAATGTCTCACAAGGAATGTGTGTGTATGTAATTTATAAATATTTTTCGCAAATTAGCTTAACCACAATGAATCTAAGTCACCTGCCACTGTGAAAACGGTGCCATTGCTATCATGCAGTGACTAGAGAACTTCTTGGAATCATCCGTATACAAGGTGATTCAGATGCACCTACCAATGAGTTTTGTGCAACCCATAACATGTTCAAATACCATGCAGAAATTTTCATCTCCTCTCGCTCACTACATGCAAACTATTAGTCCTACAGAAAAAACGAAGACGATCTTTTTGTAAGAAATTTAATATAGTTAAATTTTGTACTGTGATACGTTTTTGCTAGAGACCGTAGTTTTCGAATCACTTTGCACGTAGCGAGCGAGAGAATATGAAATTGTAGTCGTTGCGGGTTGCATAAAACCCATTGGTGGGGGCAGCTGAATCACCAACACTGGTGTCCAAAATTAAAGCAACAAACCACTGTTTCCCCGTCCTGTGTCTAATTAATGATATAATCGTACAAACTGTCAACAGATGTCTTTACGATCGTGTTCTGCACGGAAGATAGCATTCTGGTCAACGAAAAACCACGCCGAAGATGATGGTTCAAATGGCTGTAAGCACTATAGGAATTCACATCTGAGGACTTCAGTCCCCTATACTTAGAACTACTTAAACCTAACTAACCCAAGGACATCACACACATCCATGCCCGAGGCAGGATTCGAATCTGTGACCGTAGCAGCAGCGCGGCTCCGGACTGAAGCGCCTAGAACCGCTCGGTCACAGCGGCCGGCACCATGAAACGGAGAACTGTTTGCTGGGTAGTGTTACATCCAAAATCGCAGTGTACACGGTCACAGGCGGTGCAGTATGGCACAGCGAAGACGCCTGCCAGACTCTCCGCGATGGAGTGATATAGATAGAATGGTAGCAGGATAGTCGCAAACTGATGTGGTCCGATGGCTTAATGTGAAACGTTCTATTGTTTTTCGGATGTGGCGACAGTTCATAGAGACCAGACTGCATCCCGAAGACACAACAGCGCTGACCACATGTGACATCAGAAAGAGAGGACCGTTGTTTAACTGAAAGGCGACTACGGTGCGGTCTTAATACTTACTACACGACAACTGGCATCTGACCTCGCAGTACTCACTAGACGTGTTGTATAGAGGCAAAAGTTATACCTCTGAAGCGTCTTCACAGAAGGGAACGTCTACATTGGAGTCATCAACATACCACCTGGGCAATCGAACAGTAGGGCAATGTTCTTTACACGGATGAGTCCCGATTTCGTTTGGGGAGTGATTCTCGACGGATTTCCATCTAGATGGAATGTGGAACACAGTTTAGGGACCCAAAAATTGCGGAAAGAGACATATCGAGTAGTGTCCCTAATGGTGTGAGCAGGGATTATGTTGACCACTCGAACACCACTTCATGAACTTGTACAGTTGAACAGGCAAGGTTTAACTGCTGTCAGGTATTGTGACGACATCTTCGGACCTCATGTGGGGTTGTTGCGAAGTGCTGCAGGCTCAGACTTCGTATTGATGGACAATAATGCTCGACCTCACAGAGCAGGGTGGTTGATATTTTCTTAGAAACGAAAGAATTTGTACGCATGGCGTGGCCTGCTCTCTCTCCCGTTTTTAATCCCATAGAGCAATTCTGGGATGCAGTAGGGACAGGGATTTCATCACGTTAGCATCCACCAACCACTCTCCAAGGCTTTCGAGCAGCTCTGCAGCAAGAATGGGTGTTATTACCTCAACATGAGATTGATGACGTGATTTACAGCATTTCCCATCGTTGTCAGGCCTGTACGGCTGCCAGAGGTGGTCACACCCTATTCTGAACACATTAACCCGTTGTCAGTATGTGTGTCTAAATCCGTTAAGTTGGAAAAAAACCAAGAACATAAATTTTTACTGTTATGCAAGTTGCAGTTGTTTACGTTCTGTATTCTTTACATTGTTTCTACTTTACTATCACCTTTTTATGCTATTTTGTGGAAAAATAAACGCAACTTTTCAAAATTTCTGTTTGTTGCTTTAATTTTGGATACCAGTGTAATATATTATATGGGTGAGGTCGCCCGACTACAGTACCAAGCCAGCCCCAGCTACCGCTAACGGGAGGTCGGCGCTAAGTTACGACGATTTCTTAAACGACCTGCGATGGAAACGTATCAGAAACTAAGCTGATCAGAACACTTTCTTGGTGTAGAGTTAATGTTTAAGGGGTGTTAAGGGAAATGCAGGAAAATGTCACACAGAAAATGCATCTCATGCCAGACTGGCACTGGTGTCTGATGTGAAGGGAAATGTGCGACTAAAATGTTACGCAGAAAACGAAGCTGGCGCCAGACTGGCGCTGGAGTTTGGTTGCCGGCAAAGGACCGAGCGGTGCGGCAAATCGCAGCTCCCACCATTGCCAAAAGATACCACTACAAACGCCAGTTAAATGCGGAAGAGATAACATCCGTCCCTCTTGGGAACTCACCTGTTGTGTGCTGCTTAAAACGTGTAATTAATATGAAAGAGATGGTGTTCAACTACCTAATGTTGTTCTCTGAATTTTAATCATAACTCTACACAGTGAGCTACAAATAAATCTACCGCTTTGCCATACAATTTATCCGTATGTAGATGCTTATTGCTAGCTGTTCGAAGCCGGAGCAGTGACTGGTATATTTATAAAAATCTATATCTGTATGTATGTACATACAACGTCTTCTCCTAAACCACCGAATCAGTTTCAACTAAACGTGGTGCACATATCACAGGATGAATCACTGTGAGGTTAAGAACTACCTATCTCCCATAGGGGTAGGTTGAGGATGAAAATGGAGGGACATAGAAGCACACCTCAGGAACGTCTGTAGCAGTATCGACTAAATTTTGTTTGTATTATGTGCATAAAAATTCTGTGTGTGTGTGTGTGTGGGGGGGGGGGGATACATCCCCAACCAACTTTGAGACGGTGTGTGGGGGGACGGATGGGAAGTCGTGACACGCAAAAATATTTGATGACGACCGCTATAAATTTCGAATAAATAGTTTTCGCGGTCGCTAGGCTCCTTGGTGACGGTCCCGATGATGTTTCACTCCTAGCAGGGGCGATGTAAAGACTGTAACACACCTGCATGTCTCTGCAATGCCTCAACCAGTTTCTGCCAAACTTGAGATATGTATCACTTGCTATCTGGAAAAATTACCGTGACAATAAGACACCTGTACTACCCCCATGACCGAGCGCTGGTTGAAAAGGGGTGGCGTAAAACGATAAGTTATGAACTGCTGGAGTAATTTAAACAAAATCTGGCATAAACATGACTCATTATTTCCACACATCTACCGTGGGAACAACAGAAGTTTACTACACATGTAGGTGGGGGTTGGGATTGAAAGTGGGGACATGGAAAAATGTTGGAAAAAAAACCTACTCGCATTTCTTTCCTGTATCTGATTGACTTGGAATATTTTACAGAATGAAGGACAATCTGTCCCTCATTTAAATTCTTCGGTGCGTCAGTTAGGTCGTGAGAATGAACACTGCAGAGAGCCAATAATTTTGTCAAAGAATTTTGAGGCCAAAGACCATGCCACACGGCTGAATACCACAGACACGTTTAACGTCCTCTGTGGGATCACATTGTGTGCGGAAAATCAAACAGTTGCCAGTGACAGGCGTTTTTCTCGAAACGCCAGTTAGTTACTGTTTTCAATACTCCTGAAACGAAACGGAAGACTGTCGGTTAGATTCAGCGGAAAGGAATGAAAAACTATCGCGAAGAAGTGAAACTGATTATCAACGACACCATCGATTTCAGGCTATGCGTTCCTGCCACAATGTGGCCTAGTGTATCTGAAAATCAACGTGAAAGTCACTTATAAGGAATGGGGGAACGAGCCAGCACATCAGCGATAGGTAAAATTTAAAAAAAAAGAAGGAATGTGAATGACTATGAAGAAATAAGATGAAACAGATTATTACAGTTTTAAAACTATCTTTTCCATTTACACACACACACACACACACACACACACACACACACACACACACAAGCGCGCGCACACTTGTACACAGACGAAGCCACGGCCAAAAACCTAGTAAAGAAGTAAAACTGACTACTTTCAGTTGTGCGTGCGCTGAACACCAAGCGTCGTTTGAACATGATGGCTGTTTATTTTGTGGTTGGTTGCCGCTAAAACGTTGGTAGCCATTCCACTCAACTGACGCCTATCTCGTGCCAGCTAACAATGAATCCATAAACAGCTAAATGGATGTACGATGCAAATGCCACTGAAAGCCACAGAGAATTTATTCTCCGCCTGCCTGTGGGAGAACTAAGACGCACAGAGAGTTCTGAAATTTACCAGTTTGGTTGTCTAGTGCCATAACATAGAACTCGTATTTGGAAGGTATCAAGATTAAATTCTAGTCTGGCCACCTTGATTTTTATTTCCATATCTTCTTAAATCGGTGATGGCGGACGTTAGCGGGGCACTGACACCGAACATTAAACGCTACCAATAAATTTTAAGGATTTAGATGCTGAGTTTTATTTACTCGGAACGTCTAGGTCGAATACTTAGTTCTTGTAATGTATTTTCTACGTATTATAAACACCATCGCGAATGTCGTCGATGTCGTTGTCGTCGTCATCGGCGCCGCCGTTGTTTTAACAGTAGTGGCAACTCGTCATTGTATCGGATGTGGTGATGGACCCTCCGCTGCCGACTGAGAAGGCACTAAAGTGTTCGGTGCTGGTTTGCAAACTCTGAGATACAAAAGAAAGTGAACCCTACAAGTCTAGTTTAAGATACCAATAATTTCAAATACAACATCTAATTAATTACTTTCCAGATAAAAGCCTAGACACTATAGATATCCGCAGATATACCTGTAAATATCCGCAATTGTAAGTTCTTCGAGGCTAAAAGTTAAGGAGCCAGATTAATATTAGAATTTTCTTCTATTGCATTACATGCGCATACGTAATTTTTCATGATAAATCAGTGAATCTACTATCAATATTTCTCTTAAATATATTTACAAGTACACAGTGCAAAGCTTATTACACTGAGAAGTGAACATGTTAAAATGTTTTTACATTACTGTAAATGAACGTACATTTTATAAACGAACTATTTGAATAACATTTAACAGTATTGAACCTATACGACAACTTGTAACATGGCTGTGCGGCTAGTCCCGGCGGAGGTTCGAGTCCTCCCTCGGGCATGGGTGTGTGTGTTTGTCCTTAGGATAATTTAGGTTAAGTAGTGTGTAAGCTAAGGGGCTGATGACCTTAGCAGTTAAGTCCCATACGATTTCACACACATTTGAACATTTTGTAACATGGCTTCATCTGACTTCTCTATGTTGCGGAAATAACTCAAAAAATTTCATAAAATCCGCTTTAGTAATAACGACAGATAGTTTTATCAAGAAAGCTGCACTAAAATATGGTCGTGGTTGGCTTCTACTTTCTTAGTTACATTAAAATATGATTATGATTGGTCTCTACTTTGGGTACAGACAGTAAATTACCAAATCCGACTTCGGCTGACAAAATTTCAGGCTAGGTGTAAGCGTACCGTCCGTGCTCCGGCATAATGAACGGGCTAAAGTGTTTACAAAATTTTAAGAGATGCACATGTGAGGTGCTTGTAAGGACTGTGGAGGATTTTAAAAGTTAACGGAGTTATGGATGGAACAGGATGTGTGGAGAAAAATACCTTTGGAGTTTTAAATAAAATAGATATGTCATTTTGAACGGAAATCCTGGGGACACAGAACGGTATTCCAGATGATCATGCTATATTGTTTTTGAGACAGAAAATTGGGTACTTCATGTACACCGAATATTAACAGAAAATTTATTGCGTCTTGTTGAATGAATAAAGAGTTTTACAATGTGTTCAGTGTGAGGATTTGCAAGTGCATGTTACATGTTTTGCATAGCTAGATAATCCTCATATATTATCATTGCAAAAAGAGTCTGCAATACATACGAATATTACTTGAATTAACCTGTTCATAATTTTAAAAGAAAATATGTACGTCATTCTGTCGAGCACTTGCAGTTCTTGCCTATTCGTAAGATACTATTGCGTACACCGAATATTAACAGAAAATTTATTGCGTCTTGTTGAATGAATAAAGAGTTTTACAATGTGTTCAGTGTGAGGATTTGCAAGTGCATGTTACATGTTTTGCATAGCTAGATAATCCTCATATATTATCATTGCAAAAAGAGTCTGCAATACATACGAATATTACTTGAATTAACCTGTTCATAATTTTAAAAGAAAATATGTACGTCATTCTGTCGAGCACTTGCAGTTCTTGCCTATTCGTAAGATACTATTGCGTTGGCGCGTAAATTCTTAGCGTTTTTCCATAAGGTTAATAAACACAACAAATACACATAACAGTAACTTTACTCGTCAATAACACTCGTATATTCTCCACTACTATTTACAACAGTTTCACGACGCTGCGGTAACTTTTCGATTTCGCGACTGCCGAAATCACTTGGATATGAGGCGAAGAACACGTCGAGCCATTTTTGTCCGGAAAGGGAGTTCCTTAAAGGTTGTTCGACAGAGCGCGGAGAAGTTGAAAAATCTGAGGGCGCAAGATCAGGTGAATAAGGTGGGTGCGGAATGACTTCCCCTTCCAAACACCTGTGCAGTGTTCTTTGTCAGTCTCTCAGAATGCGGGCGGGCATTATTGTGGAGTAGCGTCACTTCACGCAGTCTTCCTGGTCGTTGTTCTTGGACTGAGTCAGCAAGACGTCTCAGTTGTTAACACTAAATGTCACCAGTGATAGTTACACCTCGGAGAAGCACTTCGCTGTACGTCACACCATCGCAGTTCCACCAGATATGCAACATTGTCTTTTGTGAACGCACGCAAGTCCTCGCTGCTTTGTTTGCGCTCAACCATTCCTTTCTTTTCCTCATGGTAGCATAAAGACACGATTGCTCGCCACCAGCAACGATATAGGATAGGAATGGTAGCTGTTGTTCACGAGCCAAATGATGACGAGCAAGCAGAGTTGCACATACGGCCAGCCGCTGATTTTTGAGATTGTGGCTTAGAGCCTCGGTACACATACACCCGATTTTTGAAACTTCCCCACTGCACGCAAAAGTCGCATGATGGTGGGATGATAACAGTTCACCACATTTGCCAGTTCTAGAGTATACTAACGTGGATCGTTGTGGATTAATGTGTTCAAACGATCTTCTTCAAACCCCTAAGTTCTTCCTGAACGTGGAGAGTCACTAACGTCAAACCGATGCTCCTTAAAGCGAGGAAACCTTTTCTTGTCGTGCTCTGTCCAATAGCATTATCCCCATACACGATGCAAACGTTTCTGGCTGCCTCTGCTGCTATCACCCCTCTATTGAACTCAAACAGTAGAACATGTCGGAAATGTTCCGATTTCTCGACTTGGATCTGCATTTTCTAGCGTCCAGAGCTCCACTGACTATATACAAATGACAAAATGTAACTCAAGTGGAAACAATGAACTACGGATAAAAAAATGTAAATCAATAAATATACGGGTAGCAACGGGAATACCAACGAGCAAAACAAAAACGCGACGAACATATGCACCAATCTAATACATATGCTCAACACGTGGATATAATTGCTGACAGAAAGCGAGAGTACATGTGAGAAAGAAGGATAGCGCCTCTTTCGCTGGAGAGATTGCACTAATGAGAAAATAGAAGAAATTTCTTACGTAATGAAAAGTACGAATCGTGCGAACAGAAATTTAACCTTGTAGTGCTACTCAACTCTTAACAAATATACGAAGATACAAAAGCGCAGGAGAGACCTTTATTCATAAAAAAATGTTTTCATGGTTCTCCTTTAAGCTGAAGGAAGGCATATTACTTAACAACGGCTACCTCAAGATGGAGTACAAGGCAAACTTTCCCGTTTCGCAAGGGAAAAAACAACATGGCTCCATGAAAAGCAGTTCCCAGTTTCTGTGACGTTACATACGTATTTACTGAAGGTGACATTCGGAAGGAGACTGAAAGTGTAGTTTCTTAAAACATAAAGAAAACAATCTGCATATGCTAGACTTCAAAAGTCGTACAGGTTTTGCGGCGGTCTTCTGTGAGTGATCTGTTAATAAGTTTCAGACTTCTCCCAGTGAACTCTTTGAAATAACAGCGTAATTGCATAATAGTTATTTTTCTTCTAGACATGCTGTGAGTGATCTGCTACTAAGTTTCAAACTTCGCCCAAGCGAACTCTTTGAAGTGACAGCACAAATTGCATGAACGTTTGTTTTTCTTCTAGACAGAATGGACAGCTTTTTCTTTTGTTCGGATGCCTCAGTGTCTTTCAGGAACGTTGATGTATAAATAAGAGGACAGCGTGTTGTCGCCGGCCGGTCACATTAGCGAGGAGCTGTTTGACGTCGATGACATCTGTGGACGAGCCTGTGGTTGAGGGCGTGGTGTTGGCACGAGTTTCAGGAAGAGTCTGCCGCCAGCACGCCCGCGCGGCACGTCTGCTGAGAGAGAGAGGGAGAGAGAGAAGTCAGTGCCGCGCTGGGAAGGTAAGGTCGAGCGACTCTTCAAAAAACAAAGGCTAGCAGCGGCGAGATCTGTAAGTTTTTGCACCATGAGTGATCTTGCTATTGGAGCGTTATAGACAGGCGGCTAGATATAGATATGCCTAGTCAATAGTTGGACCTCAATACTGTTACACACTTTCAATAGCTCTCGCTGTAAATATGGAAATGTTGCAGTGGACTCTCTTTTTCCGTGCTAAGTGTATGTACACTACTAGCCATTAAAATTGCTACACCAAGAAACGGGTATTCATTGGACAAATATATTATACCAGAACTGATATGTTATTACATTTTCACGCAATTTGGCAGCATAGATCCTGAGAAATCAGTATCCAGAACAACCACCTCTGGCCTGGGCATTGAGTCAAACAGAGCGTGTACAGGTACAGCTGCCCATACAGCTTCAACACGATACCACAGTTCATCAAGAGTAGTGACTGGCGTATTGTGACGAGCCACTTGCTCGGCCACCATTGATCAGACGTTTTCAGTTGGTGAGAGATCTGGAGAATGTGCTGGCCAGGGCAGTAGTCGAACATTTTCTGTATCCAGAAAGGCCCGTACAGGACCTGCAACATGCGGTCGTGCATTATCCTGCTGAAATTTAGGGTTTCGCAGGGATCGAATGAAGGGTAGATCCACGGGTCGTAACACATCTGAAATGTACCGTCCACTGTTCAAAGTGCCGTCAATGCGAACAAGAGGTGACCGAGACGTGTAACCAATTGCACCCCATACCATCACGCCGGGTGATACCCCAGCATGGCGATGAGGAATACACGCTTCCAATGTGCGTTCACCGCGATGTCGCCAAACACGGGTGCGACCATCATGATGCTGTATACAGAGCCTGAATTCATCCGGAAGAATGACGTTTTGCCATTCGTGCACCCAGGTTCGTCGTTGAGTACACCATCGCAGGCGCTCCTGTCTGTGATGCAGCGTCAAGGGTAACCGCAGTCATGGTCTCCGAGCTGATAGTCCATGCTGCTGCAAACGTCGTCGAACTGTTCGTGCAGATTGTTGTTGTCTTGCAAACGTCCCCATCTGTTGACTCATGGATCGAGACGTGGCTGCACGATCCGTTACAGCCATGCGGATAAGATGCCTGTCATCTCGACTGCTAGCAATACGAGGCCGTTAGGATCCAGCACGGCGTTCCGTAGTACCCTCCTGAACCCACCGATTCCATATTCTGCTAACAGTCATTGGATCTCGACCAACGCGAGCAGCAATGTCGCGATACGATAAATCGCAATCGCGATAGGCCACAATCCGACCTTTATCAAAGTCGGAAACGTGATGGTACGCATTTCTCCTCCTTACACGAGGCATCACAACAACGTTTCACCAGGCAACGCCGGTCAACTGCTGTTTGTGTATTGGAAATCGGTTGGAAACTTTCCTGCGCCAAGCTTGTGTGAATGCTCTGAGAAGCTAATCATTTGCATACCACAGCATCTTCTTCCTGTCGGTTGAATTTCGCATTTGTTTAGTTACTGGTGTTTGGCGTGGACCATTTTAGCCAGGGAAGAGAGTAATTACACACTTGGTATTTGATATCGTATATGCAGTACCGGCATATTAAATTACATTGATACCAATTAATAAGCTTCATGGCACACCTAATCCATTAATAGACTCAACACAGTCTATAAATAGCATCTTCTAACGCTGTATCCTTTGTGTATAACTTATAATTGGATGTCCGCTTCTTGTAGAAGCATATACTGACATAGCCCGCTGTGAACAGGTTCGTCACAGATGTAGGTTGGAGAATTCCTACTCTAACGCCCTGAGAAATTTGCACGGTTGTCTGTCTTAATGCGAACACTCTTATATCACGTTGATGATACCTGCAACCTCAGCTGGATGGACTTTACAGTACTGGGGCGGACGAAAGTTCATCCTAGAAAGATGTCAGGTCTAACAGCCGTGACCTTGCTGGATGCGCGTTATAAAACCAGCTTTTCAGCGGAATTCTCGGCTGTATTGCGGTAAATGTCTTCCTTTACACTGTCGTAAGATCTGTCATAAGTGTGACCACTCTTCAGGAACTTAATTCTTTACACCAGCAATGAAATCTATATGTTGAGGGCAAGTGCAGTAAAGTTGGTCATCAATCACACTTGGTTTCGTCGGCTGGTTCGCCAACTCGTTACATGCAATACAGGTGTGTCCCTTAACTCATAAAAACTGGACACATTTGTTTTATTTCTCACACTGGTACAGTAACTTAATCATATTGAGGAAGTGGCGGTTAGTGTTGTAGTCCCAGTGCTACTTTTCTTGGTTTTCCAGTGCACTCCTTGAATCTGTGACAAAATGTATGTCATCGAACTGATTTGCAAGAACTTCGACACTAAAGATAGTGGCTTCTGTCGGAAGTTTAAACAAAGCCCAAGGTAGTGGATCCCCGATGAAGTACGCAAAACCAGTGCCCTGTAGTGTTTTTGAACTGCCTGTGAATATTATGACCGATGACGGCCACACAGATGGGAGATGTCAGTAGAAGAAGTGAATGGTGGATCGGACCCTTCAGGCTGATAAAAGATTCTGGGCGGGTAGTTTAGTACTTCATATTTCAAGTTCAATTCGGGAGACGGAGAGTCTTTTAGGACGACGAGTATCACATGTCTTTGCTGTCTGGAACATTCCATTAGTAGACGTGCCTCCCTCCTTCGAATCCCTTGTCCTCACTGAAGCAGTTACAATTATGAAGGAGACGATAAACTATTTGCATTGCTGTATACTAAGTATGAATATCTACACTAAGAAAGTCCTTCATAATTAAAGGAATATCTTCCTTGCCTCCACCAAAAAGCACATTCACAGCTGCAGAATTCATTTCCACTGTGCGGCTGGTCCCGGCGGAGGTTCGAGTCCTCCTTCGGGCACGGGTGTGTGTGTTTGTCCTTAGGATAATTTAGGTTAAGTGGTGTGTAAGCTTAGGAACTGATGATAATAGCAGTTACGTCCCACAAGATTTCACACACATTTGAGCATTTTTTCATCATCCAACTCTGCCGTGTAAAGGCATTTTGTATATGCGTTCGGAATTTAACATAGGATATTGGCGATTATGAACTGTAAGACACCCTACCTCATTCACTTCTCAGCTAAACAACCGTCAGGAAAATTTCTTACAAGGGCAAGGTTATCGGCTATTTTCGTGAGGAGCAGACCACATTATCGTGTCAGTGACTCGGCCAAGGAGGCGGGTTAGGACTACTCGTATGCGCAGAAGGCTAATTTGCGTCACTATTGAAAATACCCTCTAAGAGGGAAAAAACGGAGCACCACAAAGGAATTATCCAAATTTGGACGGAAATCGGGGGATGTGATGCACATGTACAGACAAACAAATGATTATGATTTCAGAAAAATAGGATGATTTATTCAAGAGAAATAGCTTCATAAATTGGGAAAATCACTAAAGCGTTGGCCCACCTCTGTCCCTTATGCAAGGTGTTATTCAGCTTGGTGTTGATTGCTAGAGTTGTTGGATGTTCTCCTGCGGTATACCGTGCCAAATTCTTTCCAATTGGCGCGTTAGGTCGTCAAAATCCCGAGCTGGTTGGAGGGCCTGCCCATAGTGTACCAATGTTCTCAGTTGGGGAGAGATTCGGCGACCATGCTGTCCGAGGTAGGGTTTGGCAAGCACGAAGACAAGCAGTAGAAACTCTACCCGTGTGCAGGCGGGCATTATTTTGCTGAAATGTAAAGCCAGGATGGCTTGCTATGAAGGGCAACAAAATTGGGCGTAGAATATCATCGACGAACTACAAGGGTGCTGCGGATGACAACCAAAGGAGTCCTGCTATGAAAAGAAATGACACTGCAGACCACCACTCATAGTTGTCGGGCCGTATGGCGGGTGACAGTCAGGTTGGTAACCCACAGCTGTCGCGGCTTCTCCAGGCACGTCTTCGGTGGTTATCGGGGCTCAGGTCGAAGCGAGACTCATCGCTGAAGAGGGCTGTACTCCAGTCAATGAGATTACAGGCCGAAGACGTGTCTGGAGATGCCTCAGACAACGGTGGGATACCAACCTGACTGTCACCCGTCATACGGCCCGACACTCAGGACTGATGGTCTTGGGCGTCATTTCTTTCCATAGCAGAACCTCTTTGTTTGTCATTCGCAGCACTCTTACCGCACTGCGGTACGTTGACGATATTCTACGCCCCTTTCTGTTCCGCTCCATGGCAAGCCATCCAGAGCTTACATTTCAACAAAATAATGTCCACTTACACACGGGGAGAGTTTATACTGCTTGTCTTCGTGTTTGCCAAACCATACCTTGGATAGTAAGGTCGCCAGTCTCTACCCAATTGAGATAGTTTGGAGCATTGTGGGCATGGCCCTCCAACCATCTCAGGATTTTGGAGATCTAACGTGCCAATTGGACAGAATTTGTCACGGTGTCCCTCAAAACCACATCCAACAACACTATCAATAAATGCCAAGCGTAATAACTGCTTTTATAAGAGCCATAGGTGCGCCAACACGTCAATGACTTCCTCAATTTCTGAAGATCTTCCCCTTGAATAAATCATTCATTTCCAGAACCGTAACCTTTATTTGTTTGATCGTGTACGTCACTTCTGCCTATTTCCGTCCCATTCGGATAATACTTTCGAGGTCCGTTTTTTATGAGCACTCGTCAATGAAGAACACAAATACGAATAGTTTAAGCGAGAGGCCTGCCACGTGTTGTATCGGTTCAGACTTTTTCATTTAAATAGAAATGATACGCAGTGGAAATTCCGCATACTGCTGTGATGACTGAACGTATTACACTGTATCTCTCTAAACTTCTGGCTTTTGTACTAAACGTCTAGATATATTTGGAAGCAGAAAGGCTTGTTTGGACACTGCAGAGCTTTACTAGACAAGATCTTATCGGAAAAGGTATATTCTTCCATTATTCCGTCGTCTGAATTGATTTAGCCAGTCAGCTATGGGGGGACCACAGAATAACGTGGATTGGAAATCATGTTGCAGCTCAGCATTTTTCACATTAGCAAACATTGCCAGTGGTGAAAGAAATGAAAGTGACGTAAAACCTAGGACTGATGATCAAGGATAGAATCCGAGACCGATGGATCTGTGGTCGGAAACACGTATGTTGATACTGAAAGCTCTCATCAGAGTGTATGGAAGGACAACTTAAAAAATGGTCTCGATTTAATTCCAGAACAGTGGAGTGTATAGGTATTGAAAGCAAAAATAACCAACTAAGAGTACCGTATTCGAAAGTCTATCACTATGTTTCGTCGCGTGGACTTTTAATAAAAAGCATTCTGTTGCTGCTTGCAACTTCAGCGTTATAACCAGTGCAGTACGTGTGAAATATTTGTATCTCGTCAGAGAGCGGTAGTGGCGAGGCGATCAGACTGTCGCACAGAAGGATACAGGTATCTCTCAGGTTAGAACCCCACGAACGACGTGCTGACTTTTTTTCTCCTATTACTGGCCGATGGTGTATAACGTTACAAATGGTTCAAATGGCTCTGAGCACTATGGGACTTAACATCTGTGGTCATCAGTCCTCTAGAACTTAGAACTACTTAAACCTAAGGACATCACACACATCCATGCCCGAGGCAGGATTCGAACCTGCGCCCGGAGCGGTCGCGCGATTCCAGACTGAAGCGCCTAGAACCGCTCGACCACAATGGCCGGCTTTAACGTTACAAGATATGACAACTCATCGATGTGTTTCAGAACAAACACATTCTACTTGGGTGTCAAAAATGTTCTGAATGAGTAATTTTACGTACGAACAAGCGTATTTCGCCGAGATTGTAAAAGAAAATAAATTGTGTAAATATTTTCCCTTCTCTGTTACTTCAACAAACGTGTGAAGTGTCCAAGTGCCCGACTTACCGATATTCCCAAACGGCTAACCCGGGGCACATTCTCAGTAGCAAGCTGCCTATCTAACAGCTTCCGGGGGCAACAAAAATTTGATTTCAATATATCTCTCAGTTATTGACATTAACTAAAATTCTGTCATAATCTGCTCATTAAGAGCTGTAATCTTACATTGCACACACAGCAAGTATTAAAATTAGAAACTCACAATGCACACATTACTATATTCAGTATTTGACAATGAGAGCTTTTAACGACTTACCAACAAACTTTATAAATAATTTCAAACGTTTTCAAAATTTTTTCTCCCTGACACGCCACAACAAAATCATGAAAGGACAAAAGCTTCTCTCTTTCTACATTTTTTCTATTCATACAATAAAACCACAGCACCAGGCATGCCGTTTTAATTTATTACCTCTTTACTATTATTTCTATTCGTAATACAGTTTTCAGACACTGTCCACATATATCAGTGAATGTACCGGAAAAATTATACCAATGTATGATACACAGTTCGGGAGATATGATATTTTATAGATGGAAGTTCGATTCTTTAAGGAATAGGGTGTCTACGGCTACGTGATTACTCTGGAGATTTACTGGTAACGTAGACTAAATGAAGAACACCATCACACCAAAACAGTCACTCGAAAAATATTTCAAACTTAACAGTCGGTTCTACTGTTTTACTCCGTTTCTAGTCTTGACCGAAACGGACTGCGTGGGATGATTTAATTCTCAAGGCACCGGACTTGACTTCGGTACTAGCGCAGATCAAATCCTTGTCCGGATATTCTGAGTTAAGGTTTCCGTTGTTTGGCTCGATTGCAATGATGGCGGAGTACACACTGCAAGCAATCATAATCTTCTTCATCGTACGACTTATTTAGATGAACCAACTTTCATCTTCGCAAAAGCGTTATACATTAATTATGCAAAGCAGATGTCATTTCACATGCAGAGAAGGCGCCTGTTTCTGTAGATACACGGAATGTCTTTTCTTTATCAAGTCAGTTCGTGAGTGAGATGAGCATAAAAACCGAAAAATTTTAAAGTTTCTCAGTTTATGTAATGCCGTTACTCGGGAGTCTGAAGAATATTCTAGACTGGGGAAACAGACAGACGTTAGGAACATCGGTGTATAACTAACATCTGTTCCCACATCTAACATTACCACCACATGGAACTGTTCGGTGTGTGAGACATTAAAAATAAGTTGCTTCTGAGAGGACCAGTACGCTGTCGATTCTTTAAAGAATCGAACTCCCATGGATAAAACAACCTCAAGCTTTTCATTACATTACAAATGAGTTAATGTGTTAAATATTTGACGTTAAGCATGTAAACGAGAAAAAGATTAGCAAAGGTTTGAAATTTTGTTTAAAAGTTGTAGGAAGTCGCAATGTTTAGGCTGTCGTATCTCCAGAAATATAAGTACAGTTACTTAATTTTACGGATACATTCAATGTAATATGCCGATACCATCTCCAAATTATATTGCCAATGGAGCTAGGAGTAAAGAAGTAATAAATTAATAGTTTCTACTGCATGAACAGGGAAAATATGGCACGCGAAATCATTATCTCGTGGGGGATGTCGACGAGAAAAAGTGTCTGGAAAGGCTTGTAATTATGTGTAAAGGTTGTTGCAAGTCACTATGTGTAATCAGGATATTTGCGCACGATGAGTTACGCTACCTCAAGACATAAACATAGTTTCTAAGAGTAAAACTTTTCTTATTGTGCTGTTTAAGACAAATCTTAATGAGCTGATTTTGCAGCATTTCAAATTTTTAAATTCGGTCAATAATTATATGAAATATACAAAATAGAACTTTTGTTGTCCGTGAAAACCGCTGGATAAGCAACCTGCAACTGCGATTGTGAATCACGAATAATTACGAACCGGGATAGCCATTTTCTGGTACAGGTAAGCAATGCCAAAGTACAAGCAAGTTAAAACATGGCGAGAAAGCCTTTACTTCTCTTCTGCGTGTCTGATTTTATCATTTGCTTACTGGTTATGTTGTATGGCATTACTAATTTAAGACTTTATGCAGTGATCTTCCTCCGTCAGAGAACGTTTATAAGCAGACACAAGGGTTTTGGTTCCGTTCTGTTGTCTTCTCTTTCGACGTCAGCTTGATCACCGACATGTTGGATGAAAACTTTAATTACGCGATTTTACAGAGAACTATAGATTCTTGGTATTCTATGAAACATTTTTGAGCCAAGGAGGGAGGCACAGTATCTGACACTGGTTTCGACAGGAATGAGGCGCAAATCCACGTAAGAGCTTACAGATGTGATTCTTTCTTCGTTTCGAGAGATCACTGTCGGCAAATGCTTCCTTTGACAAGGCAGCGTCCCAATTAAGTCACTCTTCCTTGTTGGGTCTGCAGTGTTGACTATCTCGTCGACGGAATTTATGAATCTAATGTATCCTGCATCCAGATCAAAATGTTCAGACGTCGTATGGGAATGTACTGAGTTAGAAAAGGCAAAGGCCCTTTTATAAATTCCCGACGGAAAATAATATGGATACGAGCAGCATAACTTGTGTTAAGACACACACTTACAGTACTGTCTAACAAACATTAAAACTACTTACTGCAGTTATCGATGTACGCAGTTCAACGATTCAACTGAAAAATGTAAATTGAAGTTGTAGATAATTTGGATTCTGTCGAAATTTTGATGCTATGAAACTGAAACGTTTCTCCTCACTGAAAAAGCAAGAGTACAGAAAAACAAGAGTATGGAATATTTTCGTAGTGAGGAAATCACTAATCGATACAGTACTTACTAGTTTTTGTTTTAGGAGGAAATCGAGCATGAGGTCCTTTAATAGTCGCGCTTTTTAACTCCCTAAACAAGGCGAAAAAATAACAAATATATTTCGACGAGAAATGGACGACTTTTTGAAAAAAAAATAGGAAAAAAGTTTACCGTAAAGAAAAAAGAAATTGAAACAGAGCGGAAAAAAATGTCTGATGGTTGATCCACTCTTGGCTCAGGGCGACGAATGTCACAGATAACACAATTAATTAAATTTTATGTATTGAAATAATAATAAAAAATACTTTGGCTAGCGAAAGCTTCCTTCCCCGGAAGGAAAATGTATTTCGCAACGAAAGCGTACCAAGAGAAATAACCCCAAAATGTAAATAAAAATGACACGATATAAATGCACGAAATGTAGTTCCTCGGTTTCCTAAACAGATTTCCAAGTACCATGACACTGAACATTTACGAACTATTTTGAAGTAAAAGTTGTAAAACACAAATGGAAGCTGATGTAAGAAAGGAGAGGAGACAGTAATGAACTCTTTTTCCACATTGTGAAGATAGTATCTTTTAGACGAAAGGCCATCGTGTTCAGTTATAATCTTGTACTCTAACTAACCTAATAAAAAGTAAAGCGTGCACATTACTTTGCACATTACTGCGAGTATTAGCGCCTTGAGCTTTCCACAAACTGTGTTGTAATGGGTGTTCCCCCCTCAAGTGCCTCATTTACGTTACTGTGCTGATGTCACTGGCAGGATGTTCCCAAGTATTAACTTTTTTTCCCCTCTCTATTTGCAGCGTCGCTAGGGAAATACCAGCCACTTGTTTCTCATTGTTATCGAAGATTTCCGTGCACTTTGTGAGAGAACCTTACGTTAACAGCATACCGTTCCAGTCTCCTCCATAGAGCTATTTAAAAATTTTAATTCATGCGCAGCCGACGAAAGCCTACGAAATGGTACTTACGGTTTTGGTTTTTGCTCTTGCTGAGGATTAGAGAGTAGGAGTTACTGTTCCAGTACGGATAAACAGAGGCCCATATCGAATAAATTATGGAAATTCATCAATCAAAAAGGAAAATAACGATAAATAAAAGAAAATGCTGAAAAACGTAGGGCCGGCCGGGGTGGCCAAGCGGTTCTAGACGCTACAGTCTGGAAGCGTGCGACCGCTACGGTCGCAGGTTCGAATCCTGCCTCGGGCATGGATGTGTGTGATGTCCTTAGGTTAGTTAGGTTTAAGTAGTTCTAAGTTCTAGGGGACTGATGACCTCAGAATTTAAGTCCCATAGTGCTCAGAGCCATTTGAACCATTTTTGAAAAAAGTAGACACAAAAATATTGATCAAAATATACAGAAATACCTTCAGCTAAATAATTAGTGGCTTACTGAATGAGTCTTCCTTCTATGTTTCTACTTAGATGAAACTTTAATACCAGGCACTTGTTTCTCTCAAAGGCAACCCTAATGGTTATCAATCTGGATCCACTCCTTCAATCCGTTGTATACAGGTATTCATTTCTTCGTTCAACAGTGCAGCCTATAACTTAATGTTATACAACATACCGCATTTTCTTTCTAAACTTCTATTTTTACAGTTACATTAAATTAAATAATAATGACATTGCGATTAAAAATACAGAGAACTATTTTCGTTGGGCTATTGCTATTAATAATATGATAATACGACCATCACCATTGTTACTATTACTACTCCATCTGCCTAAGTGTACCTCCAACATTATTAAATCCAATAATATTATGATGGCTAATAACATCTATCCTTACCACGCTAAGCTCATGGCTACTAGTTATTTGAGAATTTTGTGCATCAGATGCTCGTCATGGTCACTCAGTGGCCTGTAGATGTGTACTACAAATGTTGTGGAAGAATCTGATTCTTCGTCTGTTTCTGGGTGGACAGAAGTATCCGTCTGCATCTTTTCTCCATGGCTCCTCGGTTGCAGCAGGTGTAAAAAATGTGTGTGAAATCTTATGGGACTTAACTGCTAACGTCATCAGTCCCTAAGCTTACACGCTACTTAACCTAAATTATCCTAAGGACAAACACACACACCCATGCCCGAGGGAGGACTCGAGCCTCCGTCGGGACCAGCCTCACTGTCCATGACTGCAGCGCCGAGACCGCTCGGCTAATCCCGCGCGGCGCAGCAGGTTTAACCCTTGGCTGAAGGCACACAGTCACATTCGTTGAGGAGCGTCGTCCAGAAAAGAATCGAGTCACTACTCTCTCAGATTTCCTAGGTGGGCAAAGCAACGGTATTGTTGTTCCAATAGCAGAGGGGGGAGGATTGATTCAGATGATGATACGCCTCCGGAGCCTTTCAAAGCATTGCGTCGTCATTGTTGTCTACGATCTGCCAGACTGACTCGCGGTACAGAATCTCCTTAACTTCTGGTGTTCCGTGCTATATTAATTATCGCCCAGCACTACTCACGTATGCACACAGACAGCGTTACCATCTGGTGAAGTACAGAGTGCTTTCTGCGCAGACACATTCGTTTCGCCTACATAATCGGATGCCACTCACAACGCAAACTATCAAGTCCTCTAGTTGAGCAGGAGTGATTGACTTCTGGTTTTGTGCAATAAGGAGCTATGTCACTAGCGGGTAGTTGGCTTCAGCAACTGTAGCATATTAACTTCCTTCCCAGTCACGCTGCCTCACAAATAAGCATGGCCCTTTGTCTCAAATCACTCTTTGTAGGGGGGACTTTATATAAGGCCGGACTAGGTCTTACGCAAGTCCCCTTGGACGATATATTCGGCAGTTCGTTGCCGTGGATTCCTATTTGTTATTTTACCCAGCAGGAAGGTACCTCATCTCCTCGATGTTGTAGAAAAGCGAGCGTGTCCTGGATGAGCTGGAACAATACACGTACTCGATGACCTGAAATGCACACTGAATGTGGGGGCGTATGAGAGATTTAGTAGCTCGAATACCAGAGACGGTGACTTCGGTTGGTAATCGGATGTTCAATACGTGGCCGGGCCAAATTACTGAGCAGCCAAGATCGTTCAACCTTTTAGACACATAGGTGTAAATTGATATTTTCAACTGCTTGTTTTATCATATTCTGTTTTATGTCAAGACAGTTTTGGGTATACAATTTGTTATTTGAAAATCTACCAATCATCTGGTATCAGTTATTCGGGTTATTACATATCATATATTCTGTGTAAGTCCTCAGCTTGTCCAGGAATTGTATAAAGTGGAAAAAAGGGAGATAACAAATAATGCAGGAACAGTTGTGGCTTCGAAGAAGGGCTTTCTCAGATTAGCAGAAGCTTCAAGATTTTTAATTATGTGCTCACTCTCATTTCTTTTCAAGATGCTATGAAAGGGAAGCAGCGGTTGCGAAAGGAGTGAGACAGGGTTGTAGCCTCTCCCCGATGTTATTCAATCTGTATATTGAGCAAGCAGTAAAGGAAACAAAAGAAAAATTCGGAGTAGGTATTAAAATTCATGGAGAAGAAGTAAAAACTTTGAGGTTCGCCGATGACATTGTAATTCTGTCAGAGACAGCAAAGGACTTGGAAGAGCAGTTGAACGGAATGGACAGTGTCTTGAAAGGAGGATATAAGATGAACATCAACAAAAGCAAAACGAGGATAATGGAATGTAGTCAAATTAAGTCGGGTGATGCTGAGGGGATTAGATTAGGAAATGAAACACTTAAAGTAGTAAAGGAGTTTTGCTATTTAGGGAGTAAAATAACTGATGATGGTCGAAGTAGAGAGGATATAAAATGTAGACTGGCAATGGCAAGGAAAGCGTTTCTCAAGAAGAGAAATTTGTTAACATCGAATATAGATTTAGGTGTCAGGAAGTCGTTTCTGAAAGTATTTGTATGGAGTGTAGCCATGTATGGAAGTGAGACATGGACGACAACTAGTTTGGACAAGAAGAGAATAGAAGCTTTCGAAACGTGGTGCTACAGAAGGATGCTGAAGATGAGGTGGGTAGATCACGTAACTAATGAGGAGGTATTGAATAGGATTGGGGAGAAGAGAAGTTTGTGGCACAACTTGACTAGAAGAAGGGATCGGTTGGTAGGACATGTTCTGAGGCATCGAGGGATCACAAATTTAGCATTGGAGGGTAGCGTGGAGGGTAAAAATCGTAGAGGGAGACCAAGAGATGAATACACTAAGCAGATTCAGAAGGATGTAGGTTGCAGTAGGTACTGGGAGATGAAGAAGCTTGCACAGGATAGAGTAGCATGGAGAGCTGCATCAAACCAGTCTCAGGACTGAAGACCACAACAACAACAACAACAACAATAACAATGACCCCCCGTGAACCATGGACCTTGCCGCTGGTGGGGAGGCTTGCGTGCCTCAGCGATACAGATAGCCGTACCGTAGGTGCAACCACAACGGATGTGTATCTGTTGAGAGGCCGGACAAACTTCCAAAAGAAGGGCAGCAGCCTTTTCAGTAGTTTCAGAGGCAACAGTCTCGATGATTGACTGATCTGGCCTTGTAACACTAACCAACTTTACTGTATGGAAAGCTGCATCAAACCAGTCTCTGGACTGAAGACCACAACAACAATAACAATGAAAAGTACTTCAGGTCACATGATGGAAAAGTTATTGCAGAACCTGCAATGTCGACGAGAGGAGTGGGCAAATTGTATTAGTTCTGAGGATATTATGTTCTAAGAGATGTTCCTAAAAAGAGAAAGAATATCATAGTTCTGGCTGCTCAGTTATAGTTGAGAAGCTCTATACTCTCTATATATAAACTAAAAAATGGAGTGGAGGAACAGTACATTCACAGTTTTGTTGCAGTTTTTGTAACTCGTCTTGTTGACACTGTAAGAAACAGAAATTAGAGACAGAGAGATGCGTGACCATCGTCTGACGCTGATGTAAAGTTAAATAGATGAATGCTTTTTTAATTTAAAAAAACGTAAAAGAAAATCTTCAAGTGAATCCTTGGTTTGCCGAAGAGGAAATAGAAAAGCTAGATGGAAAATCACTGTTTCCCACAAAGGCACGGTGAGACGCACGCCTAAATTTTCGGATAATTGTAAGCAATTCAGCAATATCTATTTTGTCTAAAACAAACAGAAGCTGGAGACTACGCAGCTAGCGGAAAATTGTATTTGAACAATGTTCCGTAAAACACAAAAACTGTAGGTCTGAGCGGTCAGACAAATTTAACTACTGTACTCAAGTTAAGAAGTTTATTGCTGTCTCACTCCACTAGGTTAATTTGTACTGTCTGAATAAGATATAGTGTTTGCTAACTACAGTAGGGTGTGATCACGCAGTTGTAGATTTTGCTCCTTAATTACAGGAAACGTCATTTAGGCCGTCCTAACGAGTCCAGGAGAGAATGTGTTTATAATTCTGTACTCACAGATTCTTGTTGCGCAAGCCAGTCTGGGCACTTAACAAATTTTCCAGCTGATCCAGAAAGATGTCACGTCAGTTTCAAGCTACTGAGCACCACCAAAGTCTCCTAGACATGTCTCAAGGTAATATAGTTTCACAATTTAGCGCTACAGATAGGTTCCCTTCTAGTTTTATGTGTAGGTTGAATTTGAAGCAGTACGAAATTATAATAGAGATGGTAAAAAGATAAGGTGCTGGACGTTTCGAGACGATGAAATTCAAACGCCATATTAAGAAGGCAAGCACATAAAAACAGTACAAAGAGAAAATATGAGATGTAACTTCAAGGTCGCCGATTTTATCCGAACTTAATTGTCCCCAGTATTTCCTTTGAAGGATATATGATGTCATGAATATCAAAATGGAGAAAAAATCTGTGTCACTGTTATACACGGCTGTGTGTGAACCATCTTGGCATTTGCCGCAATTAATTTAGGAAAATAACGGAAAACCTAAATTAAGGTGGCCTGAATACGAGGTCAGTTTCTTAATAAAAACGCAATTTCGTTTGGCTTATACCTACTGTACAATGCTCCTTTGTCTGAACATTCTTGCAAAAAAGTTATTTAACAGTGCATGCTGCACAGTGCTACACTGTTCATTCGTTCAATACCAATCACTATACAGGGTGATTTTTTTCCAGCGTATAAAATTCTAGGGATGGACCGATGTGAGGATACGGAACAAAACAGATCTAATAAACTTATGTCCGGAAATGCATGGTTTCCATGCTAGAGACCATTTATTCAATCATACTTTGTTCCAGAGACTGCAATCTAATACGCGCTGTACTACGCATCCACAGTTAGTGTGCACGGTTTCCTCCTAGAGGGTGGTACTGTTCCTCAAACGTCATGCACTACCGCCCTCTCCTGCGATAGTAATTGGTAATATTGTGCAAGATTCACTTCTCTTGTTGACTCACCTTGTAGTGGATGCGATACGGCTTTGTACACAATGGTTCCGTATTCGAATCGAGAACTTGCCGACGTGGTGTTGACGTACGGAAAGGCAAATGGCAACGGGCGGCGGGCACATAGGTTGTATTGGACCTAGCCCCGCCGACAACTCAAAAGCATTCAATGTTTGCAACAGTGTTTCGCCGTTTGTCTGAGACAGTGTCGTTTCAGGAAGCAAAAAATCATGAAGGACATACCCGAAATGTTCAGCCACCAGACTTGGCGGAAAATATGATTAACAATGTGGAAATCGACCGTCGTGTCATTACCAGGCAGTTGGGCCGCCAGCACAGGGTAAGCCAGACGACTGTGTGGAACATTCTCCATTTACAGCGTGTGCAGGGCTTACTAGCGACAAACTATCCACATGGGGAGCAGTTTTATCACTGGTTTCTTCACCAGGCAACCACGATTCCGGGATTTGTGTCATTCATCCTGTTCGCAGATGAGTCCATCTTTACGAGGAGTGGTATCTTCAACTTTCATAACAGTCATCTGTGGGACAGTATGCAGAACCCCCATGGTATGGTGACAGCGAATCATCAGCATCGGTGCAGCCGGAATGTGTGGGCCGACGTCATTCGCAACCGTATTTTGGGACCAGTCTTCCTTCTACGTCACCTAAAATGCGTTTCTTGCGGGTGACTTTGCCTCCCCGCCTGGAAGAAGCGCCATTGATGATTCGAACGGTTATGTGGCTGCTACATGGCGGTGCCCCAGCCCACTTCGCCGTTAACGTCCAGACGTATCTCAATCGTGTCTTCCCTGGTCGATAGATCGGACGAGGGAGTCCAGTTGAATGGCCTGCTCGTTCACAGGATCTCAACCAATGCGTTTTCTGGTTATGGGGCCATCTGGAAAGTATCGTGTATGCAGAGCCCATTCCAGGTGTGGAGACACTTGAGCAGCGTATTCATGCTCCCTTCGACACTGTTCGGATGCAGCCTGGTCGGTGTGAACGTATGAAACAGAATGTACTACGGCGCATACACGCAGGCGTTGAGGCACGTGGAAACCATTGTCAACACATACTGTAGCTGCAGCTGTGGCTACACGGTACAGCGCGTATTACACCGCAGTCTCTGTAACAATGTATGATTGAATAAATGGTCTCTAGCATGGAAACCATGCATTTCCGGAGGTAAGTTCATTAGACGTTTTTTTTGTTCCGCATCCTTTCGTCGCTCAGTTCCTAGAGTTTGTACTAAACACATAACACACATATAAAGCTTATAACGGCTAACATGACTATGAACGTTGTCAGAAAAATTACGGATAAGATCTACAGGATCAGAAGAAAAGATACACCCTAAAATCAAATTACGGATTGGGTAGAATACTTAACACGAGTCAATTTTTTGTCGGAGTCTGGGACTTCGATTCTATATCCCACTAACCATAAATCTTTCAGTGTAACCTGATGTCAGCACAGTTCAGCAGTTGAAGAGAAAAGCAGAGAAAGTTACTCCCTCTGAACCATGAAAGTCGGTACCAACGTTAAACCATTGAAAGTTTTACAGGTCACAAACAATGCGTGAAAGAACAACAACCTGAGTATTAAATTTTTCTTTATAATTGAAGCAACATTTGAACAGATACCTTGTGACGCTAGTAAAAAACACAATACATAAGTACACCTTTTATTCATGTACGTGTCAATGTCGCCCCACCTCCTCCCCCGGTTGATCATGTCACATGCGTCCGCGAAACAGGAGGGCTGGAAAAACTTAAACACCCTTCTTTGCTGCTTCGGACCTCAAATTTCGTTGAATGGCTTTCAATGGTCCGTAGGGGTTCCATCCTGTATACCACAGCAAAAATTGCGGTCGCGCTACACTCCAAGAGGGTCAGATCACTTCAGTCGGGCTGCAGACCCACGATATCCTTATAGAAGTGGTGAATCATCTGGGGGGTAAGGGGGGGGTGTCGACAGTGTCTAAGATTATCAAGGACGTCTTTCTGTTGCACATCACACTGTGAAGTGTCCTTTTCGACCGCGTATAAATGATCGCCCCTAGGAAGGGGTGGTTTCATTGACGCTCCTTATGCCATGTCCCGAGGCCTTTTCGTGTCGATTTAGAGTGCCGGTGTGTCTGAAATGTTTTCCTCAAGTACCCATAAGAAAATGGCGTGGATTCAGCGCCATGAGTCGCTGTTCTGACCTCCATGGCGGTGGCGTCAGAATAAAGGTTGAGATTTGGTTGGAAGGGGGGAGGGGAGGGGAGGAGGAGAGGTGTGGCGGCCTTCCCATTGTGTGATGCGTCCACGGTGGCGATGGGCATAACGGTGCCAATGTGATCTCATTTACTCACCTTACACGTCACATGAACTTGTGAGCTCTGGCCTTTTTTCGCATGTGTCCACACTTTGCAGTATGAAGCGTAACCGAGCCGGAGAGTGAAGTCGCAAGGCGCCATATTTCTGCATCGTTGCAAAGGAAGATAGTAGGCAATTTTAGCCAAATTTCACGCTTCTGCATCGCAATTAAGGTGGGGGGGGAGATGAAGGATTTCAAGAAAATGATCCTTTAATTCTTTTTTGCAGTGCATGTTGGGTGAACCAGGAGGAGATGTACACTACTGGCCATTAAATTTGCTACACCATGAAGATGACGTGCTACAGACGCGAAATTTAACCGACAGGAAGAGGATGCTGTGATATACAAATGAGTAGCTTCTCAGAGCATTCACACAAGGTTGGCGTCGGTGGCGACACCTACAACGTGCTGACATGAGGAAAGTTTCCAACCGATTTCTCATACACAAACAGCAGCTGACCGGCGTAGCTTGGTAAAACGTTGTTGTGATGCCTCATGTAAGGAGGAGAAATGCGTACCATCACGTTTCCGACTTTGATAAAGGTCAGATTGTATCCTATCGCGATTGCGGTTTATCGTATCGCGACATTGCTGCTCGCGTTGTTCGAGATCCAATGACTGTTAGCAGAATATGGAATCGGTGGGTTCAGGAGGGTACTACGGAACGCCGTGCTGGATCCCAACGGCCTCGTATCGCTAGCAGGCGAGATGACAGGCATCTTATCCGCATGGCTGTAACGGATCGTGCAGCCACGTCTCGATCCCTGAGTCAACAGATGGGGACGTTTGCAAGACAACAACCATCTGCACGAACAGTTCGACGACGTTTGCAGCAGCATGGACTATCAGCTCGGAGCCATGGCTGCGGTTACCCTTGAAGCTGCATCACAGACAGGAGCGCCTGCGATGGTGTACTCAACGACGAACCTGGGTGCACGAATGGCAAAACGTCATTTTTTCGGACGAATCCAGCTTCTGTTTACGGCATCATGATGGTCGCATCCGTATTTGGCGACATCGCGGTGAACGCACATTGGAAGCGTGTATTCGTCATCGCCATACTGGCGTATCACCCGGCGTGATGGTATGGGGTGCCATTGGTTACACGTCTCGGTCACCTCTTGTTCGCATCGACGGCACTTTGAAGAGTGGACGTTTCATTTCAGATGTGTTACGACCCGTGGCTCTACCCTTCATTCGATCCCTGGGAAACCCTAAATTTCAGCAGGATAATGCACGACCGCATGTTGCAGGTCCTGTACGGGCCTTTCTGGATACAGAAAATGTTCGACTGCTGCCCTGGCCAGCACATTCTCCAGATCTCTCACCAATTGAAAACGTCCGGTCAAAGGTGGCCGAGCAACTGGCTCGTCACAATACGCCAGTCACTACTCTTGATGAACTGTGGTATCGTGTTGAAGCTGCATGGGCAGCTGTACCTGTACACGCCATCCAAGCTCTGTTTGACTCAATGCCCAGGCGTATCAAGACCGTTATCACGGCCAGAGGTGGTTGTTCTGGGTACTGATTTCTCAGGAGCTATGCACCCAAATTGCGTGAAAATGTAATCACATGTCAGTTCTGTTATATTTGTCCAATGAATACCCGTTTATCATCTGCATTTCTTCTTGGTGTAGCAATTTTAATGGCCAGTAGTGTACATGATTTGTGGGGTGATAGTATTGGTGATTCAAATGAATATTTTCTTCGCCGTATCCGACAAGTAGCTGTTTCAAAAACACGGGCGTCGGGCGCATGTCCTTTTCTGTCAACACTCACAAGCGAATATAACCGCAGCAACATTAGGCTAAGTATCGTTTTCTTTACTGCGCATTTCAGTGCGCACTTCACAATGGAGAAACTAGTTCGTATTTTACATGCTTGTGCTCGTGTAAAGGACGGTATTAATAAGCTCAGATCAGCAACACAATAGCTGTCTACACGAGCTGCAAAAAGCACTGCGTTTGAAGATGGACATTTTGAACATTTTTGTGAGTAAATTTTGCATAATTAAACAAGACATTTGATCACAGTGTTTCATTTATTATAACCTGCATTTGTCCTGTTTACCATTATTTTCCTTAGTTCCGGAAACTGTTAAGAACAGGACATGTGTTCATTTGACGTTTTTCTCCAGTGTCACTGATACTATCACCCCTCAATGCATTTACCTTTCCTCCTGACTCACCCTGCACAAGGAGAGTGAAGTGTAGTTTCAGCGACGGCATGTAAGCTAACATAAAGCATGCTAAAAACCTGTTCCTGACGTTCGTAAAACAGACCTCTTCGACTCAGAGTACGTGCCATAATGACCATGAAAATGATTTTGTGTTTAGGGCGCAATACTTCTGGGTACTTAGCATTCGTGTTGGTTTTATTTTTTCCAACGCTCGGCAAGTCTATTAACTGCTATTGCGGAGTTGTACTTAACCTGTAGATAGGCTGATCAGATTACAGCAATGCAAAGAATTTGCTTCGCTTAAATTTGGGTAGTACAGGTACCTTAGGTGAGTGTGTACATTTCTGCATTAACATTTAAGAAGCAAGTGACTCCGGTAAAATCGTAATCCTCCCAACCGTATATTATATGAAAACAGTCATATGATATGGCTGACATCGAGAAGCAGTTCAAACGTCTAATGTAAAAGAATTTCTCCTTTACCGTAAATGTCACATTACCTTAGCAATGTACGAACCGCGCCTTAACTGGATCTATTTACTGAAAGCGACTGATAAGTGCATCAGGAACGTAGTGTTGTGTTTATGTTGTTAACAAAAATGGTTCAAATGGCTCTAAGCACTATGGGACTTAACATCTGACGTCATCAGTCCCCTAGACTTAGAACTACGTAAATCTAACTAACCTCAGTCCCCTAGACTTAGAACTACGTAAAACTAACTAATCTAAGGATATCACACACATCCACGCCCGAGGCAGGATTCGAACCTGCAACCGGAGCAGCCGCGTGGTTCCGGACCGAAGCGCCTAGAACCACTCGACCAGAGCGGCCGGCTATGTTGTTAACAACAGAGGCGGAGACAGAGTGTGAAAGCCGGTACCATCAGAAACCCTACTGCTCTCGAATAGCTACAAGCTGGCCGCCGTGTTTGGCCCTGTCGAATGGACGGATCGCAAACAGTGTCATACGCCACCACTTCTTAAGACACTGTGTAAATGATTGTGATTTATACAATGAGATTCGTTCACGCTGTGACGTTCAGAACTGCAAACCATCACACCTTCTCTCCATACCGTCAAAATTGTGTTGTTGTTGTTGTTGCGCAGACAAGTCTGATGAGGCCTTCGGTGCTAGTCTATCCTGTGCAAGACTGCGTAACTACCGCAACCTACATCCATCATTTGAACCTGCTTTCTGTTTTCAAACACAGGTATTTTTATAAATTTTATGCCCCCACTTCCCCGCACACAACTGTTACTTCTATTACCTCATAAGACTATTCCTTTATGCATCAGGATATGTTCTACGAAACTATCTCTGCTTTTTGTCAAGCTATGCACAGTTTTTCCCAACTCGACTCACTTTCTCCTCATTTGTTAATCGAGCTACTCATCTAATCTTCAGTATTCTTCTATAGTATCACGTTACAAAAGCCTATATTCACTTCTTGTCTGAACCGCTTATCGTCCAACTTTCACTTCCATACAAGGCTAATTTCATCTGTGTCGCTGAACAACTCGTGCGTGTTACCATGTAGGGCAGGTAGCTCGTACGTTAGGCATACAGCTACGGTCTCGACAGCCGTCTTTTACCTTCCTATGTGTGGTATCTGTTTATCTGAATTGGATATACAAGCGAAGTTGTGTACGTCATTCAGGAAACCTGCACGTGTCATGTATTCTAGTAACTATTTGGTCAAATACTAAGCAAGCAGCTAATTAAAAATTTTTCTACACCAAATGGGAAACAGAATAGCAAACGAGGACTGTAAACAACACAAACTCCGACATTTTCGGCTCAGCTGATTTTTGAGTAAGCAAAATGTTTTAATAATCACTGTATTCTAATTTGACCAGTTACTGTATTCTGAGTTAATTATCTCATTTAAAAGTAAATTATTTAGAAGATAAGTAGTTATAAATAACATAGTTTGTGTCTAATAAAGTTGTATTTGCCCCAAAGACCTGTTTGTTTGGGAAAGTTTGTTTATGAACTGCTGCAGAAAAACTAATGCTTAAAAGTTATTTTACTCAATGAAAACTTACTCTCACATTTAATTAGATTTCTAGCTTAAATAAAACATTTGCGATGGAAACTCTGAAAATAGCCCTTATCGGGAAGATTATATAATTGTGGAGTCTTTCGCAGCAGCAGTCATTGACAAAATATTGTTTGTATCTTAGCCACTTCAAAATAAAATTGCTAATCATAAAGGTGATAAAACTATAAAAATGTTTTATCAACCAGGTAAGACTATCTGAATTACTTGTTTTGTGTCTTCTACGTGTTGCCATACAATAATATTCCTTAATTTTTAAGGTGCCACTGCAGCACGTGCACTTCACCCACTACTGTTATCAAATGGTTCAAATGGCTCTAAGCACTATGGAACTTAACAAATGGTTCAAATGGCTCTGAGCACTATGGGACTTAACATCTGAGGTCATCAGTCCCCTGGACTTAGAACTACTTAAACATAACCAACCTAAGGACAACCGGTTAAAGGCGCTGCAGTCTGGAACCGCAAGACCGCTACGGTCGCAGGTTCGAATCCTGCCTCGGGCATGGATGTTTGTGATGTCCTTAGGTTAGTTAGGTTTAACTAGTTCTAAGTTCTAGGGGACTAATGACCTCAGCAGTTGAGTCCCATAGTGCTCAGAGCCATTTGAACCATTTGAACCTAAGGACAACACACACACATCCATGCCCGAGGCAGCATTCGAACCTGCGACCGTAGCAGCAGCGCGGTTCCGAACTGAAGCACCTAGAACCGCTCTGCCACAGCTGCTGGCAAAGATCCAGAGTTCGAGTCTCGGTCCGGCACACAGTTTTAATCTGCCAGGAAGTTTCATATCAGCGCACACTCCGCTGCAGAGTGAAAATCTCATTCCCGTTCACATTAGGGACAGCGCAGGATTAGGTAACTGTTTCGTATCCAATGACGCAGTATTGTAGAGTCATAAGTAGCAACTTAACAGACATTTACCTGACGACACATTCTCGACGAACAGATGTCGCATTATTAGTTGTACTGGGCTCGTTCTGGATGTGTTCAC
Source organism: Schistocerca piceifrons (assembly GCF_021461385.2). Taxonomy (NCBI): domain Eukaryota; kingdom Metazoa; phylum Arthropoda; class Insecta; order Orthoptera; family Acrididae; genus Schistocerca; species Schistocerca piceifrons. The sequence continues at coordinate 1,017,233,508 of NC_060138.1, read as the reverse complement.
TCCATCAGCCGTATCTCACCAGCATCTCACATCAAAAGCAACTTGCCTGTGCAGCAAGCATGCCGACGAACCAAGTGACTACTAGCAAATAATCTGCTGGTTTTACAAGTGCGCTTGTGTGTGTGTTTGGGGAGGGGGGGGGGACATGGTTTATTTCAATCGTATAACGCTGAAGATTCGTTTGCCATGTGGTCTAATAAATGTGGAAGGCAGTGGTAAACGTTGTATAGCGTGAGAAAAATATACGAAGCAACAAATTGACTCCTTAGTACCTGTGGAGAGACTTTGATTTTTATGATCTCCACCGGAACAAGTTGATTTTCCAAATAACGTCATCTTTCAACATGGCAATACAGCTAGCAATCGCTTACGTTCTGCAGAGGAACAGTTCAGAAGGCACAGCACTGACTGCCATTGACTTCAATGGCTCCCAGTCTCGTCATATAATATACCCATTCAGCAGGAATGAGGCTTCCTGAACGGCATACACTACGTCATTTGAAGCATCTCCAATCTTCATATTGCCGAAGGATGCCGCGCTGCGTACATCATGTCTATGGGGATGAAAAAGTAGTTCCAGTGGAGGATACGGGACGAAACTGACGTTGAACGTACCACCCCAGTGCTTACCTAAATGAAGACATTTAAAAAAAAACAACAACGGAATATCATAAATTGGGATGAGTGGAAGCGCACTTTAAAACTCTGCCAAAACAGCATTTAAACTGTTCGGAACAGTGCCAATCTTGGGTAAGAAATGAGAATCACGTCTGATTCATGTAGCTTTCAAGAAGACATTTAGTACCTTCAGCTGTGTGAGGTGTTATTGTGATTTCATAATAAAGGTATTTCCACTAGAGACCGAACATTTCTATAGAAACAGAATTTCTGCAACAAATCTTTGTTGCTTAATCAGTTAATTACGACCACTTAGACAATACGCCCGCTTCCGTAGCTGAGAGATCAGCAAGATGGCTGCCACGAGGAACGCCGGGTTCGACTCCCGGATACTAACAAGTATTTTTCCTTGATGGGAGGACTCAATACGGGATGCATTCAGCCTCGTGATGCCAACTGAGGAGCAACTTGACCGAGCAGCAGCGGCTCCAGGGTCTGGAAGTCGGTGTGCTGATCTCTTGCCCCTCCATACCGCACTCTCATGACGCTGCAAGGTAGAGGGTGACACGGTGGCCGGTCGGCACCCCATGGGCCTTCTTTCACCTTCTGTTCCGCTGTAGCTTCGTCATAATGATATGTCGATATTCGTTATGCAGAATGGCCGAACACGATGTATGAAATGCAGCCTCATCATCAATTTTGAGATGGGAAATGCTTCGATTTCTCGAAAAATTGTGTGTGAAATTTATGGGACTTAAACTGCTAAGGTCATCAGTCCCTAAGCTTACACACAACTTAACCTAAATTATCCTAAGGACAGACACACACACCAATGCCTGAGGGAGGACTCGAACCTCCACCGGGATCAGCCGCACAGTCCGTGACTGCAGCGCCCTGACCGCTCGGCTAATCCCGCGCGGCGCTTCGATTTCTATTAAGTGATATGCAAAGAATCAGAATTCGATAATTTACGCATCGGAGTTCATATGGCAGATCGAAACGGACGTAATGATTAGGCGACATTTTAAATGTAATGACACTCGACCACACAAAAGGGCAAATCCGCGTTTCGAATGCACACCACATAGCACATTCAGACTAGACGCTAACGAAACATCGAGCAAACAGAAACGTAGGAGGAAGGAGAGGTCGATTTTAGAGCCGTTGACATTACAGAGGTTTTGCTACCTCTGTGTCATTAAAAGTCGAGTGGACGGGTAAATCGCAAGTCATAAACGTCGACGGCAAGAAAAACAGCTGCGAAACGAGTTCTGCTGAAGATAGTAGGGCGCAGACGGGAAACTAGAGGAAAACAGCGGAAGCAATAAAGATAAGAGCAGGCTGGCCTCCGGATCCTGCACCTAGGTGCCCCAGGGGCAGTCGTTGCAAACTGTGTGACGCAGCGCAGCGCCGAGGTGTCTGAAAGCAGGCAGTGTTCCTACGGCCACGGTCGCTTATAGACGTCCCGCCGTAACAGGTGATAACTAGCACGCCCTTGTAGACAGCGCGACGACACTTCTGCCTTACGTTTCCGCCGCCACATCACACTGACAATGCGAAAGCCACTAGAGAACACTCAATTCAACAGCTTGCCAAAAGTTCCCGAAATTTTCTATTACGAATACACTGATAATACCGCTAGGTGCCTGCCCATAGATCCTTCTTGATTCACTGTAGCGAGTGGCTGCGAGCTGAATGGTATGGTTGGTTGTTGGTCGTAGCTCACCTGAAAGAGAAGTGCGTCTGTAGAAATAGGTTTTTTAATTTTATAAACTAGGTTGACCGCTGCAGAAAAGCGCCAGTTGTTCAAGCAAGTTCATAGAGACAACACTTTAGGTCAGACACAAACTTAGGACTCGTATAAGAGTTGTAAAAAGGGGCGAACATCGACTCGGCAGCAAACTGGCGTCGCATCAGAGAAAATTTAGAAAGTGAGGTATCTGATTCTGTAAGATTGTAGAGAGATCATCCAAGACCTCTGCAAACATTAATTACATGTGAAAGTACTTTGTCATCAGAAGAATTGAAGATGAGATAGATTGCAGTGAAGTTTGTGCCATTACTGCTTCGACTTGATCAGAAACGTCAGAGACGACCCAGCGAAAGCTGGGATTATGGCTGTGACTCTGAAACTAAGCAGCAATCGTGACGACGGATGAGTTCTTCACCTCGGAAAAAGAAGACACAAGTCAAAAGCAACATTGATTTCGTCTCTCCTGATCGGAGCTCAATAAAGAAAAATGGCTCTGAGCACTATGGGACTTAACTGCTGAGGTCATCAGTCCCGTAGAACTTAGAACTACTTAAACCTAACTAATCTAAGGACATCACACACATCCATGCCCGAGGCAGGATTGGAACCTGCGACCGTAGCGGTCTCGCGGTTCCAGACTGTAGCGCCTAGAACCGCACGGCCATACCGGCCGGCCGCTCAATAAAGAGTTCCATAGCGATGTTCTAAGACGTTTGAGGAGAACGTGACAAGAAAACGAACACGGCATCATAAGGCCTACATTGTTCAGGAATTTGCGACTAAAAACAAGATGCTTCGTTTGACCTCTTCCTATTTCCCAAGATGAAAACTTTGGCTGAACTGACATGATACGCAACATGGATGGGATGTATCTCTGAAGTATTTCTGAGCTCCGATCATTCATCAGTTTATACAGGTATCGGGATTACTGCTCCGAAAACATTACAACCTAGTGTCGACAGACAAGTACTCTCTTTTCGACTAGGTAACAGGTGAATGCGCATATAGAAGGGATGACCATTAACCTTAACTTGAGGAGCCACAATTTATGAAACTGATTCGATGACAGCCACATTGTTTAAACGCGAATAGTTATCATTAATGAAGAGCCATCTTACCTAATTAATGAAGAATTTTTCAAACACCACTAACCAACATGTCACTGTAGAGCAAGAAATAAAATATTATCTTTCCGATGTGCTCGTACGAGTACTAATTTTTGCTGTCTGCTGTTTGAAAGCTGGGTGATAATTTGTGCGCAATTCCCACAATTCACTTCAATGTCTTCTGTTAGTTTAGATAGACATTTAGATTTAATGATCTTGTACTTGAGTAAAATGTTTCACAGCATTAGTGATCCCGAGAACTGAGATCACCTTCTTCGCACACTTCTGTAGTTAGTGGGTCTCCAATTAGAAGGCTGTAATCATGGTCTTGGTAGATAAGTAAAGCTATCCGGCTATAAACAGTTCTTTATATGCATAATTCACTTTTGTGGCGTGGGCTGGGTATTTTTCTACACAAGGCAGGTAAAAGTGTCTACTACGACGGGCTGTTCGGAGAGTCTTTAGGTGATGTGGACGTTATGATAGTATTGCACTGGAGTAGTCTACTATGGTAGGCGGGTGAACCACATTGGGAAATCATTTTTATGGCTCTGTACCTCAGTCAGTAAAAACGGAAATCGTTATAAGGTCACTGTTGTCCGTCTGCCTGTCTATCCGACTGTTAAGACCCCTTTTTAACACGAATAGATACAGGTATCAAGCTGAAATTCATGTCAAATACAAAGTTCTACGGTCCCTTGGCGGTGTAAAATTTTAAGCTTCTAAGTCAATGCAATCAGAAGATACGGACATATGTATCGGGCCCGATGGTCTAACGAAGGCGGCGCAGTAGCTCAGCGTGTTAGGTCAGAGGGCTAGTATATATATCGATGGAAGTATTCAACGATGAACTTGAAAGTGGATCATGCGACGTCCACCCAGACCAAATGACGAGAACACTAGCGGAGAAAATGGAGGAAAAAAAACGGCATAGTGCGTACCTGGCAACCGAAAGAACGCGGGATCAAATCTCGGTTGACTACGGATTTTGCAGCCTTGGTTTTATTCAAAGTCTTCTCCTCTCAACGATGTGATGATTTGCCAGAAACAACACGTGGTTCGAATTCCACTTTAAACTTTAGGTCTCCTTTCCCCGTTAGATAGCTGGAGTAAGTTAGTAACACGAAAGTTGCCCAAGTGGCGTCCCATAAAAAGCCAATAAAGAGCTGCACCAGGCCATTGGGCCAAACGAAATTATTATTAAAATTTCCTAAAGCCTAATTAAGTTTATAAGGAATTCTCACACCGCCAGTCCAACTCGCACTTGTCTGGCGTTTTATTTTATGCCACTGTCATCTACACAATCTTTTCTTATATGGGAAAAAAACACTGACAAATCACCTCCAAAACAGCATTTCGCTTTATGACCGCCAAACTCCCGCTATAGGTGTATCAAGATAAAATTACAAGTAGGACCGGGACTCGAACAAGTATCCCTAGCTATCACTGGCAAAGAGCCAGAAAATGCAGTATACATGCACGCCCAATTGGACCGGCGCAGCACAGCCTCTTTGAAGCTTGGAAGGTACGGTAAAGACAAGTAGAGAAAGGGGACATTTCGAGGAGCGTACACAGGCAGTGCAAATGAAAACACCGCCTGCGGGAAGCAAGGATCCGGATTAGATTCCCAGTTCGGCATACCATTTTATTACAACGACGTTTCTCGCGACGGCATCCTTGTACTTGTATAAGGCGTTCTCGCTTTTCTTACTGCTGTGTAAAAGTCTAAGAAGATAAAGGAGATGCTGTGTCTAGTTAAGGACAGTCTCAAGGCGCCTATAATTTAAAAGATTACGTCTGAGTGCGGAAGGAACTACACCGATCAGTCCAACTGTACCATTTACGACCGCTGTTGCGGAACATCAACGGGGCATCAAAATCTCTCGTTGCTAAGAAGATACAGAGACCGACCGACAGCGGAGTCTCATGGAGACGAGCCCCATGAAGGTTCAAGGCCTGGGATATGATAAGTCTCTTTCCTTTTGTCGAAGAATTAGGGGTTTGAATGAGGGAACTGAGCTTATGAAGATACTGTGGTACAAGTGCTAAATTTTTCCACGCAGTCTGAGGAGTAAAAGCGCAGAACATCCGCCGCTATGTGGAAAAATCGATTTTAAAAAGAGTTCGAACCTTTTTCATCTCTAGTAGCCGACCTGATGCCAAGATTTACGATCCATATGTGATGACACGAAGCAAGAGCGTTTTAAAAAATCGAGTTTTCATCCTGAGGGAGCATACATAGTTGTTAGAGCAATCCAGAAACTATGTTGTAGACGTACTCTTTTCCACAATGTTAGACGGGAGTGGAGGATGATGCCTAGGTATTTTATTCTTGTCTTCCACGATATGTCACTTCCAAACGCCATCAGTCTGACATTGTGGAGTATGCGCTTGAAAGCGAAGAGAATAGCTCGCGTTTTAGCTATGTTGTACAATAATGTACCCACTGATGAAATTAGTTCAGGAACTCCTGCAGTTTCCGTGCAGCGTACATTAGGTGGAGGTTGTCCTGTAAATCACAATGCCATCGGCGAAGATAAACAAATGACACCGTAGCAGATGCGGAATGTCGTTCGTGTAGATGAAATACAGAGTTGGCCCAGAACGGAGCCTTGAGGGACTCAGGCAGCTTTTGTACGTAGCTGGCTATCACAGCACTGAATAGTGACAAAAAAAGTACCTGTTGCAGGGGAAGAGAAAGATTATTTTGATGATGTGCATTATCATGACGGAGAAGTTTGTAGGTAAGGCCCCAGAATCAAACCTTCTCGAAAGTTTTTTTCCATACAAACAAATACGGCACTAGTATTGGGCCTGATTTGGCGTGCGGCACAAACATGCTCGACCAGAAAAAGGTTCAAATGGCTCTGAGCACTATGGGACTTAACATCTGAGGTTATCAGTCCTCTAGAACTTAGAACTACTTAAACCTAAAAACCTAAGGACATCACACACATCCATGCTCGAAGTAAGATTCGAACTTGCGACCGTAGCGGTCGCGCGGTTCCAGACTGAAGCGTCTAGAACCGCTCGCCCACCACGGCCGGCATGCTCGAACAGTCGCAGAGTTTTGTGAGTGGTGGTTTGGTAGTTGCGGAGGCCGAATTGCTGAGGGAAAATGATATTCCAGGCTGTAATAAATTCTTGGGAGGACGTGCAGAATGATTCGTTCGAGGATTTTATCTGGACAGTACTGAAGGGAAAAGTCCTTCCCAGCTTAGGCAAGGTGATAACCTTTGCCAACTTCCAGGGCTGTGGGTAGCAGAACATATCGAGGCAGGAGTTATAGATGCTGGTGAGGCACGCAACACCAGTAGGTGGTGGGTGTTTGGGGGGGGGGGGGGGGGGAGGTGATTTCGTCTGGCTCATGAGCCTTATTCTTATGAAGTCGTCTGACGTACCTGCACACTGTGTCGTAATAATGTGAGGACAGTCTACCATAATGGGTGCACACAATCTGCGGGCTAATCCTTCTGATCAAAATTTATTCATGGTTTTTGCTTTACTAGTCGCCGGGGTAGAGGTATTAAATTGAAGTTTTAAAGTGTCAGTCATGGCGTCTGCTTTTCGCTCAGTCGTAAACAAGCCCATTTCGTCCATGAAGTGGTTTGATGGTAGAAGAATGATGTTTTCTCGATCTGATGATCCTCCAAAACAGGTTCAGCTTACGCTCAGCTGAAGGTATGCCTTTCAACGCTAGAATCTATGTTGCCGCAGCTGCTCTTTGATTTGCCGTCTGTAACTGTCCTGGTGGCCGTCTTACGCATTGCAGTAGTTCTGGCAGCGTCTGTGGCAAAGCCGTTTTCCTGAAGGAAGATCCTGGATGTCGTGAGGAAGTAAACATCTGCTTGTGTGATCTTGCTCGCTTGTTGCCCTCTGTAATGTTGTCCGTCAAGGAAGTAATGGTTTTGTTGATGGCTCTGAGGACTATGGGACTTAACATCTGTGGTCATCAGTCCCCTAGAACTTAGAACTACTTAAACCTAACTAACCTAAGGACATCACACACATCCATGCCCGAGGCAGGATTCGAACCTGCGACCGTAGCAGTCGCGCGGTTCCGGACTGAGAGCCTAGAACCGCTAGACCACCGCGGCTGGCGGTTTTGTTGATGGGTGCCTTAGAAGTTGAGATAGGTAATGATGAAATGTCAGTGGTAACGAAGGTGTTGAAACATTCCTAGTTGGTGTGGGTAGTCCTAACGGTGTGCCCGTGGCCCTGTCGGCGGGCATTGCCTCGCAACGTAAGGAGGACAGAATTGTGATCCGAGTCCAATTCATTAATTACTGACAATTCGTACTGCCATATGATGTCCAGTACATCAGGGCGGAAGGGACGATTGCAACGGAAATGAGTGGACGTGGCCGGAACACCAACCGTGACAGGTCTAGAGGATCTGTCTATTTCTGTTTTTAGCCTATCAGCGTCAGGAGGCGTGTTTAGAACTTAGGTCTTAGCAGATGAGTATGACGTAAGCAGGGTGGAAGCCACAGCGATCGAATTGCAAATCCAAGCAAATTAATGACACTTACAGATGCCTAAAATCCGCCTGCACATCTGGAGAAGTTCGCTGAATTATTTGCGTACCTTTGAGAGTGGTGATGTAACCAGCGCGTCACTGATATGGTCTCTGGGAACATGACGTAATGATGACTTACGTCGACCAATCAAAAGTTGCCAATGGGCTGTAAAAGGCTTTACAACAGCAGCCGCGACAGTCAGTTGTTGCAGACGAATACAATAGAGGTGATCGCCGAAAGAAGTTTTTAGACAGATGTGAAGTGGCAAGAAAACCGAGAATGTTTTAAACATACAATTTCATTACCATAAACGTTCATCGCACCGCTTTGTCCGCTAAATAGGAGGTAGATGTAATTTCGCATCTGCCTGGAAGCCACATAGCACTAAGCAACCGAGGCTTACTTTGTTCACTTAACGACCTCTGCTTGCTGCGGCGGCACAAAGAGACACGTCACCTACAGTGCGTGCGCGGACACAGCAGTTTCCCGGCCTGGCGCTGCCGCGGTATTACGTTACACAGAGTGTATCCGTACTGCGAGGCAGTAGCGACTGGACGCTTGAGGTAGCGAGTACCCGAGTTCTGCGGAGACACAACAGATAGAACAACGAAGAACAACAGAGATCAAACCGCATTCCATGTGTGCACTAAAAACTAGAACATAAAGCAATCTGCCGGTTATTAGGGCGCTGGTTACACGGTGTGCGGATTATCCTTGCTTACATCGGCGATTTTCGAAAAAAAAGTAAAAATCAAAGCCTGCAGTATTTCGTTATAGCCAGTTTTTTTCCGAGTCTTTAAAGAATCGAACTCCTATGCATAAAATACTTTCAGACGTCTGAGTACTTCACAAATGAGCTAACGTGTTGAACATTTGTCGTTAAATATATACTCGAGAAAGTTAATTAGTAAAGGCTTGAAATTATGTTTAAAGTTTGTTGGAAGTCGCTAAGTGCTTTCACACTATGAGTATTGTGGTATCAACGTTCGCTACCACACTTGTTAGGGGTTGCAGTTATCGACCGCGATCCGTATTAATATCGTTGGACCCGCGAGTCTCGACCAGCGCCGCTCCGCGGCTTGTATCAAGTTTCTAACGAGCTCTCGTCCACTCTTGCTCGGGACGTCAAGTTGTAAAGTAGCATAGCCTTCAGCTGACAGGAAGCAACTTCTGACAAGGCGCTTAGTAACGTATGGCCTAAGTGAGGCTCAATAGCTATCTGTTTACAATTACACGTATGCAGCCAAGAAGAATCCTGTACAACCAGATAAATACAACATATATTACTTTTTACCAACGACTTCTAATTATTTTAGTCGTTGCAGATCGAGACCATGCAGCCAGCACCTTCTCGACGTTACTGACAAACCTGCTGTGATTTATATGTTTCTCTTTACCATTGGCCACCAGTCAATATTGGCGACGTCTCGTTCGTCGTCATCATAACAAGTATAGTATGGGTAATTTGCACTCCATTCTAAGCAAAAGCTAGTTTTTCGCGCATGTCAATGTTTACGACGTCGTGTCTCCTGAACTATGTGGCTAAGAATCATATAATTTAAGTACTGGCAGTGGTATATATGGATAGGGTCTGCAACTGAGTTGCAAATAGAGATAGTAGCAAAGAATTATTAAATTAAAACGTCATTCCTAACGCCGAAGTTTTACTGCTAAGACAGCAAAACGTAGTAAGCGATAAACTTTTTCTCTTTCGTCATTTTTCTGGGAGTATCGACAAGAAAAAGAATCGTAAGGGTTTCAAATTATGTTTAACGTTCGTTAGAAGTCACTACGTGCTTTCACTCTCAAATATTGTATGAATATACTCGGGCCAATTTGCGCATAGTGAGCTACTTTGCCACAAGACAACTCCACACTTTCTAACTCTAATACTTGTGTTACTATATAAAACATTTAAAATAAGGTTATGCCTCTTAATGAGTAGATTATGAAACGATTTTAAATTAGATTAATAATTATGTGAAATGTTGAATATCAAACTGTTGTTGCTCCTGGAGGCTGTTAGGTAGGCAACCTGCAACTGGAACCATGGGCCATGGACCAGGTTAGTCCGTTAGTAATATAGATTATAACGAAAATTTTCGTTTAGAACACAATGTTACAGATGTGACTCGTGTTTCAGCTCCAGAAGAGGATGCAGGCCCCAATCCCGCAGACGGGCATCCCTGAAATGTTAGGTTAGTGCACAAGTTCGTAGCGTTTTTCCATGCGTTTAAAAAGCACAAAAAATACACATAAGAGAGACTTTTAGTCATCAATAATTTATTCTCCTTCACTATTTACAAGTCTGCCAACGACGGTGTACCTTTTCGATTTCGCGACTGCAGAAATCACTTGGATTTGAGGTGAAGAACTCGTGGAGCCATGTTCGGAGCATATTTTCATCCAAAAAGGAAGTTCCTTGGGAGCGAGAAAGGTGAAAATCTGAGGGCGCAAGATCAGGTAAATAAGATGGGTCTGGAATGACGCACCAATCCAACGCCTGTACAGTGTTTTTCTGTCAGTCTAGCAGAATGTGGGCGGACGTTATTATGAAGCAGCATCACTTTACGCAGTCTTCCTGGTCGTTGTTCTTGGTTTGCGTTTGCAAGATGTCCCAGTTGTTGACAATAAATGTCCGCAGTGATGGTTAACCTCGGAGGAGCAATTCATTGTACACCATGCCGTCGTTGTTTCACCTGATGCATAACATTACCTTTTGTGGATGCGCGCAGGTCTTTGTATGGGCTCATTCATTCCTTTCTGTTCCTTATGTGTTAGCATAAAAACAGCATCTCTCGTCGCCAGTAACGATACAGGATTGGAATGACCGGTATTGTTCACGAGCCAACTAATGACGAACAAGCAGGGTTGCCTGTACGGCCAGCCGCTGATTTTTGTGATTTTAGCTTAGCGCATGCGGTACTCATACACCCGATTGCAAGCAAAAGTCGCATGATGGTCGGATGATACCAGTTCATCATATCTGTCAGTTCTCGACTACAAGGACGTGCATCATTGTGGATTAATGCGTTTAAACGATCTTCCTCAAACCCCGTAGGTCACTAATATCAAAACGATCCTCTTAAAACGAGAAAACCATTTTCTTGTCTTGCTCCGTCCGATGGCATTACCCCCATATACGGACAGAATGTTTCTGGCTGCCTCCGCTGCTATCACCCGACTGTCGGACTCAAACAGAAGAATATGTCAGGAATGTTCAGATTGGCACTGCATTTTCTAGCCTCCACAGCTCCACTGACTATCTCCAAATCACGAAAAACTCAAATAGCAACAGTGCACTAGAAATAAAAAAATGACAATCGATGAATAAACCCATAGCAACCGGAATACCAACAGAACAAAAACGCTACAAACTTAAGCGGCAACCTTATATTTTTTCGTTGTTTCCCATTTCATTTTGAGGCAGATTCCTTTTGTAGCATACTCGTAGCAGATTACTTGTCTAGTTAGTTTACCCCTTTCCCTAGGAGCTAAAAGGTCTACTCCTTTCCATAGGAGCTAAGAATTAATAATATCCAACTGACTTAAGGCACACAGTAAAAGAAAAGGATTTACGTTTTCTTTCAGGACGGTTCCCTTCAGAATTCGTATTTTATGTTGTTACGAAATGAAAATATACTGTTAAATATAGCCAGGGCGAAACCATTTCCGATCGTTGTTTTCTAGATCCCAAAAATTCCGCACCTTCTAAAATGGGTCATGGAAAATGAGTGTTAGCCCTTGCGACATTTCTTGTTGTTGAACTCACGGGCAGTTTATATGTGCTAAGAAGACCACAGGAGGTAAACGCAAGCGAGTTGTTTTAACGATCAAAATGGGATAAGGAGTTGTAGAAATGTTGTAAAAGGGCGAATCTGCAGAGAAACTTCTTCATAATTGTGGCATATGCACACAAACAGTGAGAGATTTTGTAAGCGTACCGTTGAGTGATGCTTTATTAATCAGAACTTCCGCTCAACGATCTAATGATATACTGTTTTTTACTGGTAACGTTTAGGAAGCGGGCGATGAAAGGATAACTGATAGTATTACTTAATACTGAAATTATTTCTCACTTCAAAACCAATTTAGCTACTCTTAGTTTTAGCAGCATCCCGTATGCCACAATACGGCGTTAATCACTTCACGCTGAAACCTTAATCCCGTGCGAACGCGGTGGGGGTAATTAGCCCGAACATATTATCGAGTACAGCCCCCCAACAACGACAGACTCCAGTCATATCTGCTACCACAGGACTACGCTAAGCGCGCGCACGAAGCAATAATCACTATGTAAGAAAGCACCGTCAGCGGACAAAGATTACTCTAAAATACTGCCCACGGCTAAATCTGCGGTTCCTGCCGCAATATAACAGTTGCTCTGGACTGATGCTAATCACTAAGTTTTGAAAAAACTGTCACAAACTTGCGACGTTACCTAACGGTTACTGCTTGTGTAGTTGTTCTTCCTAATAGCATCCAAACGAGCAAACCAGTTGCGTCTTTACTTGCGGTTACTCGTACTTAAGTACTTGGGCTGTGCACGGCGCTGTTTAAAAAGAATGGCTGGACGTAGTCATGAGGTCGATCCGTGCACGTCTACTTTCATGCCCCGCAGCTAAATCGCTGCAAATAATAACCCGTAACTTGTGATCTTGCAGTCAAATAGTCTAAGCATTGGCTAGAATTGGAAGTAATGTATTACCCAGAAATATAAAATAAAAGATAAATGATTAATTTAATACAGGGTGTACACGCGCACAAGAAAAACACGTGCTCGGATTTCTCGGTTAAAAATACGCTTTCTTCTCGATGAAAATGCACTGTTTACTGAGTGAAAATAGACTATACGCTGTGTGAAAGCACTTTTTTCCGTGATAAGTGACAATGACGAAGATGCAAAACATATCAACCCTTTGAAAGGTAAACGCTTTATACACCGGCGTAGAAACACCAGGCACTCGTAGCAAAAATTAACACATTTTGGAAAGATATTTAATGCGTAGCGACACCTACACTGCATATTTTCGCATTATAAAAGTAAAAATACGAAATCACCAAATAAAGCACCGTAGTAGCGCTCGGAGAGGCCTGAACTGAACTTCGAATTCGGGAAAATATGGAGCGATAATATGTATTCTTGCTTTGAGAAATACGACTACTAGATGATACAGTATTTTTCATCAAGTAATATTGGTCATAATATTTTTTTTTTCTTTTCTTTTTTTTTTTTTTTTTGACAAGCGCGATCGTAAAATTCACATTTGTGGGTCACCTAACTGAATACATGTTCCGTCGAGGACTTTGACTTTTCCACAGAAAAGCCGATTACGTGTGAAATTGCTCAAAAACTCATCCTGCACTTTTTTAGAAGGATAATTACACTTACTGCCATAGTTACTGCAAAATTTGTTATCTGTGCAACAACTACAATAAATATGAAAAGCTAACGCTGAAGATTGGTTTTTTAGCATGTGTTACCCTTTACAATATATCTAACACGAAAGTGCTAGCAAAATTTTAAATTATGACATAAATGGCTGGTCCTCTGGGCTTGAATTTTTTTAAGTGCCTTGTACTCAAAGCTTTATGTTCTAAACGAGTGTCAAACGTTGCGTGATTTAATAAATTCATCACACATTCTCACACGTAACATAAATCGCCTTGCGTAAGTGGAAATTCACTTTGAAAGTAATGCTTCTGAACCCACCATTCGCAATATTTTGCCGTGACCTATTAGAAATGTAAACAGTTGTTACGTCACACTCACCGAAAGCAGTTCGTTGTTACAAAGTATGGCATAGTCTTCGTCCTAAATCCTTTGCCACATTTTGCTATCGGAAGACGCTTGTATGTGCACTGTGTTCCGTTGTTGTAAACAGATAATTTTCTTTGCAACTAACATTTTAATTTGGTGTTACAGGGTGATTCAAAAAGAATACCACAACTTTAAAAATGTGTATTTAATGAAAGAAACATAATATAACCTTCTGTTATACATCATTACAAAGAGTATTTAAAAAGGTTTTTTTTTTACTCAAAAACAAGTTCAGAGATGTTCAATATGGCCCCCACCAGACACACGAGCAATATCAACCCGATACTCCAACTCGTTCCACACTCTCTGTAGCATATCAGGCGTAACAGTTTGGATAGCTGCTGTTATTTCTCGTTTCAAATCATCAATGGTGGCTGGGAGAGGTGGCCGAAACACCATATCCTTAACATACCGCCATAAGAAAAAATCGCAGGGGGTAAGATCAGGGCTTCTTGGAGGCCAGTGATGAAGTGCTCTGTCACGGGCTGCCTGGCGGCCGATCCATCTCCTCGGGTAGTTAACGTTCAGGTAGTTACGGACAGATAAGTGCCAATGTGGTGGCGCTCCATCCTGCTGAAATATGAATTGTTGTGCTTCTTGTTCGAGCTGAGGGAACAGCCAATTCTCTAACATCTCCAGATACTGTAGTCCAGTTACAGTAGCACCTTCGAAGAAAAAGGGACCAGAACTTTTCCCTTTGCACAAACACCCATTCTCTGTAAACTGTTTATACCAACGTTTAATACACCACCTATCAGGAGGTTTAACAGCATACTTCGTTCGAAATGCACGCTGAATAACTGTCGTCGATTCACTTCTGCCGTACTCAATAACACAAAAGCTTTCTGTTGAACGGTCGCCATCTTAGCATCAACTGACGCTGACGCCTAGTCAACAGCGCCTCAAGCGAACAAATGTACAACTAAATGAAACTTTATAGCTCCCTTAATTCGCCGACAGATAGTGCTTAGCTCTGCCTTTTGTCGTTGCAGAGTTTTAAATTCCTAAAGTTGTGGTATTCTTTTTGAATCACCCTGTATTATCTCTTTTATGTTTTATTGCTGCAGTATTATTCTGCAGTAGCGGGCTAAAGTCGAATTTTTTGTTAGAGTTTCAGTTCTTAACAGTCAAAATTACAGACGTTTAACTGACAACTAAAATAATGAAAAATTCCCTAATTTTTATCCGATTTCCCGCTTGACCCAGGGCGTATACACCCTGTGATAAATAACAAGGGTCCTATTCTAACATCTGCAATTGAGGTAGTGCACAGAGAATTATGTTGAATAATATTTATTCACGAAAATACATCTCAAACAAATGGGAAGTGGTCCTACGACATTCAATTAAAATACAAAGAAAAATATCGTTATCAAATGTAATAAAATTACGTTGAGGGCGTTGTGAGAATGGTAGCAAGATCTCCAAACTAAACAGTCATCAGACTCGCGAAAACTATATCCATTTCGTGATCACAATATACCAGAGATTCACCACCTCAAAATAGTTCAGAGTCCAACATGATGATTCGCAAATTAGTACACATGATACGAAGAACAGTAACTCATACTCTGTCTATCCTCAGTTCCGTAAATCAAGCAGAATAAATTAAGAGTCCTGCACTGTAGAACCTTCAGATCTCTCGAAATATAACGTCCCCAGAGAAATTAAAGTATAGTAGCAGCGATTCACCGCCCAGAATAAAAATACCGAATCACGCATGTTACTGCAGGCAGGTCTGCCTTCTTCAAGAACTCAACATCAGGTCTCCAGAATCGCTCCCTTGTGCTCTTCACTCGAAAAGTCCCAGTCTCCACCTGATTGGGTAGTGTTCAGCTACTGTCTACTTTTCCATTGACTGAAATCCGCCCCGATAGCTGAGTGGTATCCGGCACGGTAGCTCAGCGTGTTTGGTCAGAGGGTTTAGCTACCCTCAGTAATAAAAAAACTGAGTGAACGGATCAATGAACAACATGAACGAGTGTCATCGGACATCCGCCACGAACAAATTCAACGAACAATATAAAACAAAATAAGATCAACGAAAAAAAAAGTGGTCAGCGTGACGGATTGCCGTCCTACGGGCCCGGGTTCGATTTCAGGCTGGGTCTGGGATTTTCTCCGCTCAGGGACTGGGTGTTGTGTTGTCTTCATCATCATTTCATACCCATAGGCGCGCAGGTCGCCCTATGTGGCGTCGAATGTAATAACAGCTGCACCAAGGCGGCCGGACCTGCCCCGTAAGGGGCCTCCCGTCCAATGATGCCAAACGCTCATTTCCATTTTTTTTTTCATTGACTGAAAGCCATCCCAACGAAAATACATCGTTCTTAAACTCTACAGACATGATTTGATTCAAATAGACCGCTCTCCAGACTAAACTAATACATTAAAATAATATTTAAATAAAGAAATGTCGCCGGCCGGTGTGGCCGAGCGGTTCTAGACGCTTCAGTCTGGAACCGCGCGATCGCTACGGTCGCAGGTTCGAATCCTGCCTCGGGCATGGATGTGTGTGATGTCCTTAGGTTAGTCTTCTCCAGAGAAGAGTCTTTTGATTCTCTTTTCAACTCTGGTGTCTGCTAACACAAGACACTGACCACTCTTAAATCAGTCAGCTTTTTAATAGCATTTGCAATCACATTTAAATAAAGCTACAAGCAACATAGTAAACTGTTCATTAAATAACCACGCAAGGATGACAAGGTGAGGTACTGATGCTGTGTTCATTTGCTATGTAAATGTGGAGAATACAATGTTCTGACAAACCTTTGCAAATTGAAAAAGATATAAAAGACGGCATAAATCAATAAATAAAATTGATACAGCTGTAGGACAATGCTATCATCTGAGACACTATTTGCTGAAACTGCATGAAGCAAATAAAAGTAGTTGTTCAAAAAGATTTCAGGCTTGCAGCCGGTCGTCGTAAACTTCGTTGCACGATATTTCGGCTGGACAACTGCCAGCCACCTTCAGGTGAGCTGAACAAGGACTAACGAAGACGTTCGCTTCGTCTTATACAGTGCGCTGATGGTACTGTCGCGCATGCGTTGCAGTCGCGGAGACAGAAAGACCGCACCGCCCAGCGACAGAGCCCTCGCTGGTGGACCTGCAAGACTCAGCTACCGTCGGTATTGTCGCTGGTCGCAGCTATCGAAGTCTTCTGGCGTCTTAGACTCGAGCAAATTTCGGAGATGACGGGATTACACGCGTTATTCAATTGGTAACCACTGTCACGGTTCATTAGGTTTCCCACGATGCGTATTTCAACGGATTCTTTGATGGAAAAAAAAAAAAAAAATGGCTCTGAGCACTATGGGACTCAACTGCTGAGGTCATAAGTCCCCTAGAACTTAGAACTACTTAAACCTAACTAACCTAAGGACAACACACACATCCATGCCCGAGGCAGGATTCGAACCTGCGACCGTAGCGGTCGCGCGGTTCCAGACTGTAGCGCCAGAACCGCTCGGCCACCAGCGGCCGGCTCTTTGATGGACTCCCAAAAAGTTGTTGCTGTGGCCAAAATCGAAGTTTTGTCGTACTCCATTGAATATCCGTTGGAAATACAATGTTCCGCAACTGCAGACTTAATGGGTTGCAGTAGGCGAGTGCAACGCTGATGTTCCATACAACGCTCTTCCACTGTACGCGTTGTCTCTCCAATATAGGTCATGCCACATTGACACAGTATTTTGTAAATCCCCGCCTTCCGCAGTGTTAAATCATCTTTCACCAATCGCAGAAAATCCGAAGTCATAGAAGGTGAACGAAAAACCACTTTCACATGTAAATTATTAAGAATCCTCGCTATTTTGAAGGAGATACTTCCAACGAATGGAAGAAAACCAAGGGACCTGGCTGGCGCGTTCTCCTCTTTATCCACTTCCTGGCTCTAGTTGAGAAGGTCCTGTTAATTTGCCGGGTCGAGTATCCATTGATACTTTCATAGTGTGGCTCCACGGAGAAGATAAGTTAATGGAGTTTTTTCATCATCTTAACTCCATCCTTGAGAATATTCGATTTACTATGGAGCTAGAGAAAGATGGTTGCGTTCCATTCCTGGATGTTTTGGTTAAACGGAAGAGTGAGTGACTGCTCGATGGGACACTATGTTTATCGTAAGCCCATTGACACTGATTTGTACCTACATTCTCCAAGTTGCCATCACCCATCCCAAACCATGAGTTTACTTAAAACCCTTATGCACAGGGCACATATGGCGTCGGATGCAGAGAATTTGTCTAAGGAACTTGCACATTTACGGACGCTGTTCGGAAACAATGGATACTGATCATTGGAGTACCGGTGGCGGAGAGCCCACGAAGCCATCCAGCCAAGTTGTAAACAAGGCACTGTAAAAACTGGTGGTGGCGCCACAATGGCGTGGGATGTGTTTACATGGAATGGACTGGGTCCTCTGGTCCAACTGAACCGAAATGGTTATGTTCGGCTTCCTGGAGGCCACTTGCAGCAATTCACGGACTTGCTGTTCCCAAATAACTATATCATGTCATCGGGCCACAATTGTTCGCTATTGGTTTGAAGAACATAAGCGATAGTTCGAGCGAACGATTCGGCCACCCACACCGTCTGACATGAATCCCACCGAACATTCATGTGACATAAACGAGAGGTCAATTTGTGCACAACATCCTGTACCGCAAACACTTTCGAGATTATGGACGGCTATAGAGGCAGCATGTCTCAATATTTTTGCAAGAGACTTCCAACGACTTATTGAGTACATGCAACATCGAGGCGGTGCACAATACCTAGCAAAAAGAGGTCTGACACAATATTAGGGGGTATCCTATAAAAGTTATAGGATACCTCCCAATATCGTGTCGGACCTCTATTTGCCGGGTATTGTGCACCGACTCGACGTGGCAAGGACTCAATAAGTCGTTGGAAGTCCTCTGTCACCTCAGTGTGTACTCCTGCTCAAACCGACGTGAATTCCCGTAGATAAGTTAGCTGTATTGCTTTTTCACTAACCAAGACAGACCACGAAGTCAGATACATTAACCAGTTTTGTTCTGTTACATGAGATGGAGCTATATAAAAACACTGTCGATTAACATATAACGTAGAGGCAGCGCTCATATCTCATTGATCGAAAGCATGACGTTTTATTTGGACGTTCGAGAACTGATGTTTTATCCACGCAATAATTTTCCAGATTATGAAGTCAAAGCGTCGTATTTATACTACCTGTCGTTGCGATGCCAACGGTGACCAGCAGTGCGAAAGGCTTTCATTCATCGGTCGATAACAGTTCATTGGACGGTCGCGAAGGAGAGAATTAATTGGCCATAATTCAACTAATTAGCTGCATTCATACTGCTAACTGTCATTATGAGACTGAGGGCGATCCAAGTGACGCAATAGTTACGACACTGGAGTCTTAGTCGAGAGAAGTGGTGCTCAAATCTCCGTACAATCGCAAACGTTTAACTTTTCCGAGGGTTTCTGACGAATGCCGGACTGCTTCAGTCAGTATGGCAGATATCGCCTGGTTCGCTTGCAAAACTGTGCGCTTCGTTTGTAGTGATCTCGGCATCCAGAGCAGACAAAATTTAACCTAATATTCTTAGAACTTGGGTGAGCGATCAGAATAACAAAAGAAAAAAGAAAATAAAAAATAAAAAAATCGAACATACGCTAAGCGAGAGAGTTTCATCTGTAGTAACAGACGCAACATCTAGCTATATAAATTAAAATCAACTGCCGCATGTATGAAAGATCGTCACTTGAGAAAGGCTCGACCGATTTGGTTCATTTTTTTCTGGTTGTGTTCGTAATTGTCAGGACAAGGTTTGTACCAAAGAAAATTTTTAGAAAATCCACTGCAAAAGTCGGAAATCTGGATGGCATTTTTGTATGAAGATCTCGATGAAAGAAATGTGATGGTCGGTTTGATAGTTCTGCTGTCATATGCCTTCATAAAAAAAAAAAAAAAAATGACGTTCACTTTGACAGAACTGCTGTCGCATGTTTTCAAAACAAAAACAACAAATTCGCAATGAACTTAATATTTTGCGAAAAAGAATATAACTGAAAGGTATATTTCAGTGTGTTATCAGTGGTGATCGTCCCTTTTGTGTGTTGTGATTACTGAATCGATGTCGGTTGGTGGTAATTTGGTGTGTTGCAAACATTCAGTTGATTTCCAGAATGAAATTTTCACTCTGCAGCGGAGTGTGCGCTGATATGAAACTTCCTGGCAGATTAAAACTGTGTGCCAGACCGAGACTCGAACTCGGGACCTTTTCCTTTCGAGGAGAAGGGCTCTACCACCTTCTTTTGATTTTTTTATCTCATTTTGTGCGTTGGTGTTCGTTGTATTTGTTCGTGTCGGACGTTCCATGATTCTTGTTCGAGTTCATCGTTCATTCATGAACTCTAGGGTTGTTTTTTTTTTTTCAGACAGCCGCTACTCCTCTGACCGAACACGCTGAGCTACACAAGCACGGCTCACGCCCCGTCCTCACAGCTTACTTCCGCCAGTACCTCGTCTCCTATCTCGCAAACTTCACAGACGCTCTCCTGCGAAACTTGCAGAACTAGCACTCCTGGAAGAAAGGATATTGCGGAGACATGGCATTGCCACAGCCTGGGGGATGTTTCCAGAATGAAATTTTCGCTCTGCAGCGGAGTGTGCGCTGATATTAAACTTCGTGGCAGATTAAAATTGTGAGCCGGACCGAGACAAGTGCTCTACCATCTGAGCTACCCAAGCACGACTCACACCCCCTCCCCACAGCTTTACTTCCGACAGTATCTCGTCTCATATCAGCGCACACTCCGCTGCAGAGTGAAGATTTCAGCCGCGCGGGATAGCCGCGCGGTCTTAGGGCGCCTTGTCACGGTCCGTGCGGCTCCCCCCGTCGGAGGTTCGAGTCCTCCCTCGGGCATGGGTGCGTGTGTTGTCCATAGCGTAAGTTAGTTGAAGTTAAGTAGTGTAGGCTTAGGGCACGATGACCTCTGCAGTTTGGTCCCATAAGACCTTAACACAAATTTCCAAAAATTTCATTCTGGAAACATTCTCCAGGATGTTGCAAAGCCATCTCTCCGCAATATCCTTCCTTCCAAGAGTGCTAGCTGCAAGTTTCGCAGACCTTCTGTGAAGTTTAGAAGGTAGGAGACGAGGTACTGGCGGAAGTAAAGCTGTGAGGAGGGGGCGTGAGTCGTGCTTGGATAGCTCAGATGGTGTGTCCCAGATGGAGCAGTGGTTAATGCGATTGTCTGGTAAGTAGGCGATCCCGGGTTCGAATCCCAGTTCACCACACATTTGCCGGCACTGTAGCTCAGCGTGTTTGGCCAGAGGGTTAGCTGCCCTCCGTAATAAAAGAACTGAGTTAATGGATCAACGACGAGCTTGAACAAGCGTCATTAGGCGTCCGCCCCGAATAAATACAATGACCAATAATGAACAAAGCGCGATAAAAAAAGAGATGGTAGAGCATTTGCCCGCGAAAGGCAAAGGTTCCGAGTTCGAGTCTCGGTCCGGCGCACAGTTTTTAATCTTCCAGGAAGTCTCATTCAGTTGATTTCATTTCGTGTTTTACTTATTTATTTGAAAAAAAAAAAAATGCCACTGGTTAGACGTCGAAATATCGGTCGGGGCATGTGCATCGCAAGCCATCTACATGATGAGACTGACGAAATGCGTAGACCGCGTTTGGAATAAGGATTATACAATAAACACTTTCTGTTAAACGGGCAGCGAGAACGAACATGTTTAGCTGTGTTGTGAAAATTTGCGGTGTTGTTCTCCTTTTCGCAGTCATTTTTAACTGAAAACCGAAAATCTGTGTTTATGACTTACTTTATAATTCTGTCTCTTCGTAGATTAAAACCATGCGAAATACTGTCATTAAAGCTACTATCCTCACAGATCCAGCAGCTAGAAAGTTCTGTCTCATACCACGTGTACTAATAATTCCAGTAGATTTACCCACTGATTTCAATTTCTATTCTCAATCAAGGGTCCGTCTGCAATAACAATAAATAAGATCAGAGCGAGGGGGAGGAGCAGATGGACAGTGAAGGGTGGGGAGAGAAGAATAGACAGAGGAAGAGAAGGGAGATTATTAGGGCGTATATCCAATTCTCATACATATTTAACAATTGTGAAGCATTTCCGGGGTAGCTAGTCTTATACAATTAAGAGCCAAAGAAACTGATACACCTGCCTAATATCATGAGGACCCCCGCGAGCACGAAGAAGTGCCGCAACACGACGTGGCAGTACTGAAAGAAATTGACACCATGAATCCTGCAGGGCTGTCCATAAATCCGTAAGAATACAAGGGGGTGGAGATATCTTCTCAACAGCATGTTGCAAGGCATCCCAGATATGCTCAATAATGTTCATGTCTGGGGAGTCTGGTGGCCAGCGGAAGTGTTTAAACTCAGAAGTGTGTTCCTGGAGCCACTCTGTAGCAATTCTGGAAGTGTGGAGTGTCGCACTGTCCTGCTGGAACTGTCCAAGTCCGTCGAAATGAACAATGGACATGAATGGATGCAGGTGATCAAACAGGATGCTTACGTACGTGTCACCTGTCAGAGTAATATCTAGACGTATCAGGGGTCGCATAACACCCCAACTGCACACGCCCCACACCATAACAGGGCTTCCACCAGCTTGAACAGTCCCCTGCTGACATGCAGGGTCCATGGATTCACGAGGTTGTCTCCATACCCGTACACGTCCATCCGCTCGATACAATTTGAAACGAGACTCGTCCGACCAGGGACAATGTTTCCAATCATCAACAGTCCAATGTCGGTGTTGACGGGCCGAGGCGAGGCGTAAAGCTTTGTGTCGGGCAGTCATGAAGGATACACGAATGGGTCTTCGGATCAGAAAGCCCACATCGATGATAGTAGCAGCAGTAACCGATCTAACAACTGCGCCAGACACTTGTCTTATTAAATAGGCGTTCCCGACCGCAGCGCCGTATTTTGCCTGTTTACATACCTCTCTATTTGAACATGCATGCGCTTCAGTGTGTAATCATTAGTAAAATGCTATCCCGGAACTCGGTACCAGTTACAGCGTAGGGGCATAAAAATTCGATTTTCAATATTTCGCGTAATTATTGACCGAATATAAAAGTTTAAAATGCTGTCATAATCTACTCATTAAGAGGTATAATCTCTTGTTAAAAGTGTAACACAATAAAACAAGTTACACAGTCAGAAACTGTGTTTGTCTTGCAGCAGCGTAAGCAAATACACGGACTTCATTCGTCCAATATTTGAGAAAGAGAACACATACAGGGTGTTTCAAAAATGACCGGTATATTTGAAACGGCAATAAAAACTAAACGAGCAGCGATAGAAATACACCGTTTGTTGCAATATCTTGGGACAATAGTACATTTTCAGGCGCACAAACTTTCGAAATTACAGTAGTTACAATTTTCAACAACAGATGGCGCTGCAAGTGATGTGAAAGATATAGAAGACAATGCAGTCTGTGGGTGCGCTATTCTGTACGTCGTCTTTCTGCTGTAAGCGTGTGCTGTTCACAACGTGCAAGTGTGCTGTAGACAACATGGTTTATTCCTTAGAACAGAGGATTTTTCTGGTGTTGGAATTCCACCGCCTAGAACACAGTGTTGTTGCAACAAGACGAAGTTTTCAACGGAGGTTTAATGTAACCAAAGGACCGAAAAGCGATACAATAAAGGATCTGTTTGAAAAATTTCAACGGACTGGGAACGTGACGGATGAACGTGCTGGAAAAGTAGGGCGACCGCGTACGGCAACCACAGAGGGCAACGTGCAGCTAATGCAGCAGGTGATCCAACAGCGGCCTCGGGTTTCCGTTCGCCGTGTTGCAGCTGCGGTCCAAATGACGCCAACGTCCACGTATCGTCTCATGCGCCAGAGTTTACACCTCTATCCATACAAAATTCAAACGCGGCAACCCCTCAGCGCCGCTACCATTGCTGCACGAGAGACATTCGCTAACGATATAGTGCACAGGATTGATGACGGCGATATGCATGTGGGTAGCATTTGGTTTACTGACGAAGCTTATTTTTACCTGGACGGCTTCGTCAGTAAACAGAACTGGCGCATATGGGGAACCGAAAAGCCCCATGTTGCAGTCCCATCGTCCCTGCATCCTCAAAAAGTACTGGTCTGGGCCGCCATTTCTTCCAAAGGAATCATGCCTCATTTTTCAGATCCGAAACGATTACTGCATCACGCTATCTCGACATTCTTCGTGAATTTGTGGCGGTACAAACTGCCTTAGACGACACTGCGAACACCTCGTGGTTTATGCAAGATGGTGCCCGGCCACATCGCACGGCCGACGTCTTTAATTTCCTGAATGAATATTTCGATGATCGTGTGATTGCTTTGGGCTATCCGAAACATACAGGAGGCGGCGTGGATTGGCCTCCCCATTCGCCAGACATGAACCCCTGTGACTTCTTTCTGTGGGGGCACTTGAAAGACCAGGTGTACCGCCAGAATCCAGAAACAATTGAACAGCTGAAGCAGTACATCTCATCTGCATGTGAAGCCATTCCGCCAGACACGTTGTCAAAGGTTTCGGGTAATTTCTTTCAGACACTACGCCATATTATTGCTACGCATGGTGGATATGTGGAAAATATCGTACTATAGAGCTTCCCAGACCGCAGCGCCATCTATTGTTGAAAATTGTAACTACTGTAATTTCGAAAGTTTGTCTGCCTGAAAATGTGCTGTTGTCCCAAGCATATTGCAACAAACGGTGTATTTCTAACGCTGCTCATTTAGTTTTTATTGCCGTTTCAAATATACCGGTCATTTTTGAAACACCCTGTAAATACTTCCAGCAAAGTTTACACATAATTTCAAACCTTCGTGTAACTTCTTCTCGCTGGCACCCCCACAAAACAACGAAAGAAAAAAAATTATCGCTTAGTCATTGTCGCTTCTCGTGTAGTCAAACTTCAGAATTAGGCACGGCGTTTTAATTTATCACTTCTTGACTACTTCTATTCGCAGCACAGTTTGCAGACAGTATCCTTATACACCACTGAAAGTACCTGCAAAATTATATCACTGTACGACACGTAGTTCAGTGATATGACATCGGCAACACTGAGCTGCCTAGAAGACTTTAGCTTAAAATGGAGAGCAAATTATCCTGCTTTTCATAATGAGAGCACTTTAAACATAGTTTCAAACCTTTCCTAAACTTTTTCTCAAAAATGTTTCTGAGCACTACGGGACTCAACATCTTAGGTCATAAGTCCCCTAGAACTTAGAACTACTTAAACCTAACTAACCTAAGGACATCACACACACCCATGCCCGAGGCAGGATTCGAACCTGTGACCGTAGCAGTCCCGCGGTTCCGGACTGCAGCGCCAGAACCGCTAGACCACCGCGGCCGGCAAAACTTTTTCTCGCTTATATGCTTAAATGTAAATATTTAATACAGTAACTCATTTGTAATCAGACGTTTGAAGTTGTTTTATACGTGGCATTTCGACTCTTTAAAGAATCGGGGTTTACTGGTTAGAATCCTATTTGTAGTGAGTGTTCCTCCAAGTTGTATTTTATGTTGTGTAAAAGGTTGCTACAAGGACTTTATAAATTAGTCTGAAACAATGTGAGATGCTAATAAATATCATAAATTAACTATCTATGGTAACTCTTAACTAGCTCAGTATGAGACGAGTAAACGACGCTTGTAGCAGCATCAGTGAAGTCCCGTTGGGTCTTAGTAATTTTTGTTTACTTCGGAACAATATCGTTACTATGAACTTCAACTTTTGACCTCAGTTCAGCAAATGAATTTTCGCTTAAATCATTGTCGTTAGAAGCAGAACCCTAGTTCTTGCGTTATGAGAATGAGAAGCATACATTTACATCCTCTAGCGTCTAAAACAAGCTCAGGATGGATCTATCCCCACACTGTCAGCCTGCCTTCCTCCATTCTTTTGACTGACGCCTATTAGATAACAAGACAAGTTTTAACTTTTAAGATGTTCATTGGGACAAAGGCAAGAGTTGAATGATATGACAGAAAACGCCACCCTTTTCTTATTAAGATATTATTTCCAGACAGATCGTCCAACGATAGAGAGACTAATAACCAAACAGCTAACTGCCTTTAAAATCATAATCTGATCGATCGTGAATTTCATCCTAGCAGTTATTTGAACTGAAAAAAAAAAGATATTTTCCACTTTGAAAAACTTACGGAGCAGTCATGTTTTGATAGCAGCATACATAATACATCAAAGAATGTCCTGGCAGTAAAACAATTGCTTTTTACTCAACAGTAAGATAAGAGGTCGATTGTGCGGGCAATGAAGGGATGAAGTCAGATATCTCGACGCAACACTGGCTTCTGAACTATAAATTCGTTCACCTGAGATCGTAAGTTCAATGATACTTTAATTTTGTACCAGTCCCGTCAAATATAGAAAAACAATATTGTCCTTGTAATGGTGATGGACGTGAATCGCAGAATTTCATGCAGAAGATCTGAAATCGGCGCTACAGTGACAGCAGCAAGTGAAATAATCCTGATTCTGACTTCACGTGGTTTGAGATGTATGCTCAGTTGGTCCCGTCAGCAAAGTCACAGACACTTTCCTTCCCCGCCCTTTTTTAAATGCTCTCGTACTGTGTCCCTATTGCAACAGATTGAGGGGAGGTATTGCTGAATACTGATGTTGAACTGACACAGAGATACTGAAGTGCAGAATTAACAATACAAATGAACATGTCAAATGCAACCCATTATCTCGTTTATCAGAAAACTGACACTCCTCTTCCCCTGAAATCTTCAAAATCCCTACATGAGGGATGTCCAATCTGCTGGTCGATTCCGTTTATGTTGAATAAAGTTAAATATTTTCGGTCTGAAACCCCCGCCCCTTGATGTTATTCTCTCGTTGGTCCATCCTGTTTTGTTTCTTCTTTCCTCGGCAGTTATTTTTAGTGTTAAGTATATCATGAGATGTCCAAAACTCCTCGTCTTTTTCCAATGTGGGCCAAGTAAACTAAAAGTTTGGGCACCCCTGCTCTACATACAGGACAACGGCAGATACTCCGTTCCGTCAATACGCCCTTTTCAGATCTGACACCTACTTGT
Source organism: Schistocerca piceifrons (assembly GCF_021461385.2). Classification (NCBI taxonomy): domain Eukaryota; kingdom Metazoa; phylum Arthropoda; class Insecta; order Orthoptera; family Acrididae; genus Schistocerca; species Schistocerca piceifrons. Next base: position 1,017,206,567 of record NC_060138.1, on the reverse strand, counting down.
TCGTCGTGAACTTACCTTAACATAATTCATTTACGCCTGTTTTTGCTACTCTTATTAAGCTTTTGGACAAAATACAGTTGAAGAACGCCATACGTATTTCTTTTTAAAAAATCAGTTTCTCTCTTGCTACACAGGTTAAAAAATGGATAGTAATTCCTAATGTTCTAATTTTTATTAAAATATTTCACAGTCCAGGTACGTGAAATGTGAAGTTTGTTCTATTAATTTTTCACTGATGATGGTATTATTCCTAGGTGGGTCGATCTCTTTGCAAGTTGTTTTTCTCTCTAATGTGGAAATACACAGCGTGACATAGTTCATTCGATGATTAATTCATAAGGTACATTTTCGTTTTATAAATAGCAATCTCATCAGCAACGAATAAGATTTTGTCTAAAAGTATGTTCAGTCAAGATTCAAACAACCACATCTAGAAAGGAGGGTAAAAGTAGCATCTCGTATAAAAATGGAGGGTATTACAAGTGGAGCACTATCCTAACTGGAGAAGAACGGGAGACGAATTCTCCATGGTTTTTCTAAAGGGACCATCCCAGTACCTGCCTGAAATGTTTGAGAGAAAAAACAGAAAAAATAACTTCGAATGCAAGAGCGGAGATTCAGATTCTTGTCGTCCTGAACAGCAGTCAACCCCCTATTCAGAATGTACCTACTACCTCAGTTCACAGCCGCAAATGCACTTATCTGCAGTGGGAGTTCGAACCCCAATATATATAGCAATGTTTACCTCCAACCTCGGTAACAGACTCGTAGGAACAGCGACGCACCTACCACGCAAGGTCCCGGAGAACCCGTGTTCAGCTGAGATGTGAGAATACTATAACTTTTCTTCTTTTTTGTTCTTTCTTTTGCTTGTACCGTTTTCCCCGCGGATACGCAGGGTCGGCATGGTTAATCGGATATGACAATGTTAGTTGAAAGGGTGGCCGAATGTCCTTCCTACCGCCACCCCCCCCCCCCCCCCCCCCCGGGTAAGTAGGAATTAGTGTACCTCCAACTGTCTGCGACTAGTGTAATCCATGGAATAGTGCGAAAGTGTTCAGATGTCTGCGAGCCGTGTAACTGAGGGGGGAGATGGGGGCAAGCCCTATGAACCGTAAATACAGTATCAAGGCTGGGAGACAGTCCTATAACTTGGGCTGAGTTTAGAAACAAGCCTACTTACTCTTTCTGGGATCAATAGGCCCTTAAGAGAATATACAGTGAGTAACATGGGGACCAAGCATTACTTCAGTATACCTTCAGACTCTTATTAAGATGGTAGAAGTCAGTAGCATGACTATAGACGAATGCTGGAGTACTTTCTTTAACAAAGCACAGAGCGAGATAAAGACTGAAGTTCTTGTCCGGTAACCGTAATTTAGGTTTTCCACGATTCTCTAAATAATTTAACGCAAATGCCGAAATGATTCATTAAACAGGGCGTAGCAGCTTCTTTCTCCTTATCCTTGCTCACTTTAGCTAGCGCTACGTCTCTAGTGATCGCGACGAGATTTTGAGCTCTTAACTTTCAATCTTTTAATGAAGCAGCAGCCACATCCAAAGCTTGGGCTCATCTGAGTGTTGCGCTTCTACTGAAGAGACATAAAACACGAAAAAAAAATACCCAAAGGAAATAAGTGAATATGTTTTTATACAATATTTGGTGCCCGCTCCCATCTTACTTCGGTCAAAATCTACATTGCTGCATTGTGTACGAGGTTGCTTTACGTCTTCGTTTGCCGTATACCGCAATTGCACGTTTATGTTGCATAGCGACGACTTCACATTTTCTCAGAGTTATTATAACTGTCTCACAGAACACGTTGCCCTGATGCGCCATAACTTTACAACTTCCGAAAAGAGAATGGACCGATGTAGCTGTAGCTGTCGACCATTTCGGCTGTTACGTAATTTACTGTTTGGCAATACAGAAGCAAGTCTTGAAACGATTGCGCGATTGGGAACGCTTTAATCACCTGCACGTTACACACGTGTGACGAAACCACTCGGATAGCCGGAGTAGCATGGGGCAACACGGCAGACGAACAAGCAATGGCTACTGGTTTCTTGAGAAAAGATCATCCTTAACAATACTTTCACATCTTTGCTTCTTTAGAAAATCATCGCGCGTGCCAAATATTATGGAATGTGCAATCTTACATGATTTGTGTGTCTAGTAACAGTTTACTCTTTATTTCTGTTGAAACCTGGCTCGATAATTATCCACCCAGCTTCCCCCCAATGCTGTTTCCAGCAGCCACTAAAAAACCTGCAAAACTGCGTCTTCGCTTCCCCAATCTTGTGCTTCACTTTTTAAATTTCTCGCTCTGGAAACACTGCAGCAATCAGCCATAATTACATCCCATGCACGATAAATAAAGCGTGTTTGTCTAAAACCAGTGAACCATAGGTGTTTATTTCTAAGTGTCTCTAGAAATATCGTGTGGACAAATCTGTCTCCTCCGCAGCAACACAATATAACGTAATTAGGAATACCAAAACTAACACATTCTGTTTTCGTCAGTGTAATCCTCCTCGTTACTACCAGCTATTTTTTGCCTATAGAAACCAAGTGAGTTAAAATGAAACAGTTAATGCTAAATAACGTATAACCGCTGAAGATGTCTCATTTTTTTCAGTGGCGTTACAAGTCATTTGCCGCGTTCGTATTCTGTTTATAGCATCGGTTCACGCGGGAGGCATTAATTGTTCGTTCAACTCGTGCTAACTAGCGAGAGACAACACAATGAACGGATGCTTCCGTACTCGTCAATGACAAAGTATACATCGATGAAAAAGGTACAAGGGATTGCACCGTAACTATACGCAGCAACTTCATACATAACAAATTTCTATCAGAAACAATGTAAGCGGCCTCTGAATATCGACAAACGTCCCTCTCATGCCAGAGGAACCAAACAAATAATTCTAACAGTCAAGGGTATTTGATTTCGACGTAATATAAGAGGACATAATGTGCGGTTTCTTATCTCAAAAACTCAAGCACCTACATTGTAGAGCCGCGCGGGATTAGCCGAGCGGTCTCAGGCGTGGCAGTCATGGACTGTGCGGCTGGTCCCGGCGGAGGTTCGAGTCCTCCCTCGGTCATGGGTGTGTGTGTTTGTCCTTAGGATAATTTAGGTTAAGTAGTTTGTAAGCTTAGGGACTGATGACCGTAGCAGTTAAGTCCCACAAGATTTCACACCCATTTGAACATGTTTTACATTGTAGACGTTAACTACATATTTAAATATAGCAAGCTCGAAACATTTATATTTGGGCAGTTGCACAAAATTACATTTTTATTTACTGTTACTAGTCAGAAGCCAGTCTACAATAATGCAACATTGGTAATTTCATAAAAGAACAATTAATCGTATTTAAGCCCGTCCTTCTCACTGTAACATTTGAACTACCGTTGTTTCCTTCTTGTTACAACATAGAACTTCGTTATAGTCGTTTAACATAAATTTCACCTCACCTCTGCAAAATACATGGAGTGACAGGGTACGAAAGACAATGAGATATCCGTCTTAAAGAACCTTCGCTTTATATATCGACTGTTTTTCACACATTTATATTTGTGGTATATAAATTTAAAAGTCGAAAGTTGATCCTTTCACATAAGTCAACAATTTCTTTTTTGCTGTATCACCACACTACACAGATAAATTTTATTTAATTTATGACGAGAAATGTGCTTTTACCTCTAGATCCGATAGTACGCTCAGTGTGAACTGTATTTTAGGCTTCACTGTCATGATTTCCAAAAGGCAGCGCAACAATGCAGCTCTTACAATCATCTGTTTTCATATACCAAGTCTGGCGTCGTTTTTCTGGCCAGTTGAGTTTACCTTTATACGAGTGGAGCTATAATATAAAATATATTGCCACATACTAATATAAAGTTTTGCCCATCCCATAGCTGGGGGAACCGATGACAAGTGCGCAAATGTGAATTACTATTTACTCGAAATTCAAATGTCTTTCGTGAAATCTAACAAAATTTCAGCAAACAGTATCTCAACACCAAGTACGTCACGGCTGTTTAAAGAGACAAATTGTTACTCGCAGTCGTATATCAAAAACACGCCAAAAAACCGCTCATGGAAACAGTGACGAAAATGCAATCGGGCCGGCATTTTTTTTTCGCCAATGCGCTATTCATAAAGAAACGCAACAGGCGACATTTCATAACTTACCGATTCTACAGTGATTCTGCAACGCATCTAAGTTATCCTCTCACACAGAGGACGCACATCTCTTCGAGCGCTGTTCGCCAATGCGCGAATAGTTCGTAAGGTGCACTGCCATTGATGTTCTCAAACACGGTTTAGCTAACTGTGGTGAGATGGCTCTGTCAACCCGCTTGCCGTGCCTTTTGCCTACCCTTCCTGGCAGAGCAGCTGCCCTCTGGCGGTCCGCCGCAAAACTAAACAAAAATCAATCTCCGTCGTAAGCTGGGTGCGACGGGATTTTCGCCACTACCAAGAAAAAGTCCTTGTAATGGGTCTCAAATCTTGCCCCGGTGGTAGAACCTAAAATAAGCTGACAACTAAGTAATGGCAACAGTTTCAGTACAGCTGTTCGAACAGAAGCAACTGAAAATCGCGTCTGAATATACTTCCGAGGAAACAACAATGAAAATTTAATTACAGTTGTTCCTTGATAGGTAGATGATGTAAACCTGATACGATAAAATTAGTTATATTCCTGGATTTTTTATATAAAGTTTCCAAGACTACACGAAATGGTGAATGTGAGTTGCAATCACCTGAACTTGTTTGCTAGTATTAAAACCAACCAACAGTACAGTAATTTTGGCTTCTGTGTCTTAAAAGTAACAAAATATAAGTGCACAACGTAAAACTGTCAAAGCCTAATGTCGGTGTGTTAGTTCACGGGTAGCTAACTTAAATGATGCTCTTGCACACGTTCACTCTCTTGGATTAGGAACCAAAATATAAAATCGCTTATGATTAGCATATAGTTCCTTAAGGTCACCAATTTCTTCCAAGGACTCAGTCTCCGCGATGTAGGAAAGTCGGCCCGTTATTCCTCCTGTAAGCTTTTCTTGACAAAAGGCCTATGATGATCGACACCAAACATTTTCCTTTTCTTCGTGGAATCCTCGTCATTGTTTGGCCCGTTTCACTGTTTCCCTTCATCGCATTGCACCCGTATTACACGTTGCAATAATAATGAAATGAAATGATCGTATGGCATTGTTGGCCGGGAGGCCCCATGCGGGGAAGTTCGGCCGCCGTATTGCAAGTCCTTTTTAGTTGACGCCACTTCGGCGACTTGCGAGTCAATGAAGATGAAATGATGATGAACACACAACACCCAGTCATCACGAGGCAGAGAAAATCCCTGACCCCGTGCGCAGGAAGCGAGAACGCTACCGCAAGACCACGGGCTGCGGACGCAATAATAATAATTCCATGCGATGAAAAATCATGATTATGACCATGAATATTCTCGTACGATAAAATGGATTTTCAGTATCAAAGAGTGCTATGAGATGAGAAATTTTGATCTAAACGGGTACGCCATTAGTCAACTGTAGTTAAAATCAGACTATAGCAACCTTGTTCTTGTTACAGTACTGATTAACAGTTTAATTGCCCCTTTCACGGTGAATTAATCTCAGCGTTACCGATATCGATACTGGAAGTACTGTATATAAGAAGTGTATTGTTATTTCTGGATGGTAAAAACAGCATGAAAACTTCTTTTTCAAAACGTAATAAGGCCGGCATTTAAAGAAGGCTAAACCGACTTTGTAAATGACATTTGATTTGCAATAGAATTACATCCCCTGAAGAGAGTAATGCTGCTAGTGATACCAGCATGAGAAACTAGCACGAAAGCGAAATAGCCGAGAAGTAAACCAGTAGACACTGAAATATGGCATTGTACGGGGTTGACAGGCTCCCCAGCCTTATGGCAGTGATGGATCATTTGGCTTAATACCCAAAATTGCCACTACATTTGAACCACTGCCTGGACCAACAGTGCACCAGAATCTGTTCTTACTGCAAGTGCACCAATTATACCAGCATGCCCCTATCACCAATGACATGATGTCAGTACTGCTCTGTATATGTTAGTTTGTTTGCTTTTAAAGTCCTGCGTCTTATATTTACATTTATGACATGAACAACACATTGTAAATAATGACTAATGCAGTATGGTGGCTTAAACCATTTTAATCCTTCATCCGTGATGAGGGTTCAAGACAAAAACCAGTGGATGTCTGGGTTTAAAATAAAAACAGCTGATGGTTCAAATATCCATGTTACACAATGACATAATGGTTGCTGCATAATGTACCAAAGAGTACAGTTTTCTTGAATAGCACATAAAACTACTATCAGTATGACCTGTCCACTTCAGTAACTTATTAACAGACAGGTGCAGCTGATGAGCCATGGTTACAGTGATGAAAGAGCAGCAGAAAAGTGAAGAAAAAATGGAAGATTATGGTTTAACATGCCATCAACAAAGAGATGGATGCGAGTGTGAATTGGGAAAGAAAATCGTTTGTGCTCTTTCAAAGGAACCAACCTGGTTTTAACTTAAGTGATTTAAGAAAATCAAAGAAAACCTACATTTATAATCATAAAACTTCATTTTCCTGTATGTAAGTCCAATGTCTTATCATTGAACCACATCACTTGACAGACAATAGAAAAATCATCCATGGATGTCTAGCCATTGAAGTCACAATTTAATAGCTCTCTATTGCAGCCACTCTTAAAACAAATCCTTTGTTGAAATCATCTTTTCATCCAAAGGTATCAGACCTGGATGTTAATAACACGGAATCAGTATCTGAAGAAAAGTGAGGGGAGAAAGGGTAAAATGAAAAAAGAATATAGCTCTATATCCACACTCAAACGTTCTGAAAGTACATGGTAGAGATTACTTCCCATTGCATCACCTACTAGAGCTACTTCTCATTTCATTCGCATATCGATGTGGGATGAATGATTGCTTATATGTCTCAACGTGCACTGTAATTAGTCAGATCTTGTCTATCTGATCCATCTGGAAACAATATGTAGGGCATTGCAATATATTCCTAGATTCCTTACTTAAAGTTTTCACAATATTATTTATGTCTATTTTTGAGCTTTTGCCAGTTAAGGTTTTCCATGGGTCAAATAAACTAGTAATCAAACATGGTGCCCTTCTTTGTATACTTTCAGTTCCCCTGTTAGTCTTAGTTGGCACAGGTTCCACACACTTAAGCAGTATTCTGGGATTCTCTGCATGAGTATTTTGTAAAAAATTTCCTTTGTAGAATGATTTCATTTCTCCAGTAGCCTACCAATGAACTACAGTCTACCAGCTACTTAACATGTGACTAAGCCTATGTGACTGTTTCATTTCATACCCCTGCAAATGTTACATCCAGGTATTTGTGTAAGTTAATTGATACCAGCTGCGACTAACTAATTAATTCCGAGTTGTTGTTTCCATTTTCTGCACAATATTTTGACAAATGACACAGCTGTCTTCTTTATGTACTGCCTGCACTACAACCAAACTGGGATCTGTTCTTGACTCACAGTACTATTTATAGCTGAGTTCGATTCCTGACGTCCATTGTGCTCTTTCATGCTCTTTCGTATTATGTAGAAAATGGAAACAACAACTTGGCTGACACTAGGATTAGGAATAAAGTTGATGCTCTAACACATCTTAAAGATATTCCATTGGATTCAGGTCAGATGTCTGGGCAGACCATTCCATTTCAGGAATGTCACTGTCCACAAAGCATTGCCTTGCAGATTCTGCTTTACAGCAGGGTGCATTGCCATGCTCATACACACATTTGTCACCTGTTTCTCTACTGTACATAGTACACAATGCTTATGGAAGGAAGGAAGTAAGACTAGGGTTTAACATATGTTGACATTGGGGTCACTAGAGATGCCGCAAAAGCTCAGAAAGTTTCAAGGACGGGGAAGGAAACTGGCCATGCCCTTCCAAAGGAACCGTTCCGGCATTAGCCTGGAGCGATTTAGGGAAATCGTGAAAAACTTAATCTAGATGGCCAGATGCATATCAGTGCTGTAAAATGTGTTCATATCATTCTGCATTTAGTGTTTTCTTATGTGCTGTAAGGGGAGTAGTCCCTAACCATGAAAAGCACCCCCATACCATATAAGAAATTGCTCTTTAAACTACCTCAAGTGTAGCTTAGTAATCACTGTGAAAATGAGTGGCTCATGGAAAGCTTCGATCATTGTACTCCATTCTTTTTAACTTCCTGCGGTTGTGCCACTTAGGAACTCATGAGCCATGTCTTTTCCCAATTTCATGCAATGTTATACAATCACCCTCCACAGTGCTGGACACTCCCTGTTCATGAGTATATGAGGTTTGCCTGGTTGTAGGTATTTCAATAGGCTATCGAAGCTGAAAGGTACTACACTGAAAGGACTAAGAAGCTTCTAGATTTTATGAACTCAGGCGAAGGGTAGGTTATTTTTGAACCATGGCCATCCCTTGTCATTATAAAGATTGACACTAAAATAACATTTAGTAACTACAATGTTCTCCTGTCATTTGGCGTATCAAATAATTTGTGTACTTTACGTAACTTACCCCCTTTTGATGAGTCATATATTTCAGTGATTGGTTAACCAAAGATTTCTGGTTTCTTGAGTGTGACTACGATTTCAGACTCTGTGAGGGACTTTTTTCTAGTGCTGTCTAAAAAATCTCTATAAATGTCTCACTGTGATAACCTTTGACATACTCTTACCTCTCAAATGATTTTATCAATCTGAGGGATTATTTGAGTACATGCATAGTATAAACCCTTATTTGGAGTAGAGTCTTATAATCATCATCATCATCATCATTATCAGCCATTTGACAACCCATGATGCTTAATGCCCTCTCCTTATGCTTTTCAGTAAAAAAAAAAAACATTAATTTTTGCTCCTGCCTAAATTTCAAAGTCATCAGCCTACCAACAATTAGGTTGTTGTCAAGGACTAATGTTTTTCAGATAGTAGTATCAGTTCAGTCAATGTATAACATGACGAGCAATGATTCTATTTAACTTCCCTGCAGCACATGATATATTACTTCAGTGTCAGTGTATGATTCTTCACCTAGCAAAACATGGTGCTTTTCAGTGTAGTTACAATCCTCATTAGATACCCCATAGGAATGTACTTAATTTAGAAATGGCCGAAACGGTACTGAATCACAAGTCCAGAAGCCCAGAATGAATCTAGTTTCATCTACTCAGAGCATTGAGGAAACTGCATAAAGAGACAGATTTTCACATGACTAAAACATTTGGAACATGTTCTGATTCTTACAGAGAAAGTAATTGTGTTCGAGCCAGATCATAATTTTTGAACTCAGATTATGTTCTAGGATTCTGCTACAAACAGATGCAAGTGTTTCCTTCATCCATTAACCACTCATTAACTTTGCTGTATGTAGCTGCCTACATACATTTAATTTTTGAATAGTCATAATTAAATTTTCCACTGCAGTTGGAAAGTTAATGACCTGGTTGTACTACTCCAAGTCTTCAGTAACCCTGGATTTTTTGAGGTCTCATTTACTGAAATAGTTCAATAATGAACATGATACCACTGATTTACACTTAAGATTGCTTTGCATTAATAGTGTCAAAACACATTCCTTTTTTATTTTATTTATTTATTTATATAGTGTTACACAGATCCAGATAGAAAGCGAGTAGCAAGGATATGGAATGTGTCAAATTGTATATAGTTTAGACAAACTTACATAAATACAATAAACGATACAGTGTAAATAAAATATCAAGTTAAGAACGTAGATGCAAGTAACAGAAAGTTGTCTTATACTGAAGAATTTTTTGGTGATGATCACCTCATTCTATCAAACATCTTTTCATGTTGTCGAAAAAAGTAATTTCTAATCCTTGTTTGATCAGTCAACTTTCTTCTGCAGCAATAGTATCAATAAACTATGTTAGCTACTACACTGAATAACCTCTAGACAGTGGCAATTTCCTAAGTACACATTTCCGTATTGAATATGGCACCCGTGTTTCTACAAACAATAGTTCTTTACAAATCACCATATATAATATTAATTATAAATAGTTCTCAGATTGAGTCACTGAAGCTTTATGGTTCAAATGGCTCTGAGCACTATGGGACTTAACATCTGAGGTCATCAGTCCCCCTGAACTTAGAACTACTTAAACCTAACTAACCTAAGGACATCACACACATCCACGCCCGAGGTAGGATTCGAACCTGCGACTGTAGCGGTCGCGTGGTTCCAGACTGAAGCGCCTAGAACCGCTCGGCCACTCCGACTGGCCCGAAGCTTTATGAATGCATTTCATGCATAGATATTACTATGTTGATTACTAAAGACGTCCTGTTTGAAGAACTATGAGAAAAACATTTACACTGATGTTGAATGGCATACAGATGTTAACATTTCAATTATTAGGTGCCAACTGCCAAATTTATTGTCTGGTGGTTTTATATAATGACAAGTGGGTGAATATATAGAGAAGTCAGTAAAAACATTTGGTTCGTAAAAATGACAATGTCAAAATTAGTAGGAATGATATTACAGAGAACCAGGTAATAATTTGGTTTATCAGTGCGATAGGTGACTGGAAAATTAATAAAGTTATATGGACTATTTTGTTAAACATGTATACCTCTGCAGGGATTTATCAAGTTTCATGTAAATTCCACAAGTGCATAGTTTTCCTAATTTGCTTAATCTCTTAATTAACACACTACTTCAATAATAAAATTATTTATGAATCAGAAAAACATGAGCAACAAAATTATGACATCAGTTCTTGGAAGCAAACAAGATTAAAGGCTCAAATATCTAAAGCACTTTCTGGATGGTAGAACATTTAATAACTAATATCTTTTTAGTTACTAGTAATAACTTTTCAGAAAAAGAAAAATGTTTACTGGGAAGAGGGAAATTGGAGCCTTCAAAAGAGCTAAGTCACTATGTATATAAACTGTTATTAGCTCACAACAGTTTTATAATCACATGAAAAGTGAACTTTGTAAATTACAGCTACTTTTTAAAGGAAAATGTATGAAAAATTAACTTTACCCTTGGAATCAGCATAACTCAAGTATGGTATGCTACTGAGTAACGATGTTCAATGATTTATCACCTTGTGGTAGCGATAGTTCGTATCGACCACGAAACTTAATACCTGTGAACTCTAAGGGCTCTGTCGAGCCTCCATCTTAACTTTACTTTAGTCAGTTCTTTTTTATACTTCATTCTGTATGGGCGTAGTGTCAAGTGTAAATATATACGAGCTACAACATATATGGGAATTATTTTCTATATCCTGATTACCGAGCCCATTCCCATAACCTAGATAAGAATTTTGATTACAGGAAAAGAAAAAAAAAATACTAAGGAGTAGACTTGTAGCAAATGAAGTTATTCCACACACACAAATTACATAGATCACATAGTTTGCACTTATCAGTACTTAAAAGCATCAATTATATTTATGTCTTACGAAGCCAGACATTTTAAAAACACATCCAAACAAGTGTACCACATTATGGGACTTTCTCTCAAACCATATCATGCCTTAAATAACTTACAAACTATCTGTTTCATTCCATTTAGAAGTGCAATTTGTACATAGATTTGGTCTACAGTTAAGCCCTTTTGACAACAGTATGACAACAAAAGTTTCAAGGTTTTCATCACATTTTGGAGACCCAGGGAATATATCTACATGTGCAATATGCAATGATTTGAGTGCAATAATGTGGTCCCATGGCACACCTATGGGTGTCCATAAGGCAGAAGTGGCTGTGAATAAATAAATATTATAAGGATTTATACTCCACAAAATAGCTTCTCTGTGGCATTGACCGATGGCAGGTAGAGTGGCACGTGTAGGTGGGAGTTGCTGACTCGTCTGACTCAGTAGGTGTCTATGTTGCTTGTTGTGATCAGGGAGCAGCAATGAACAGGATGCCAGCCAGAAGGTCTGCAGGCATTGCCCATCCAACCGGGACACTAACAGCTTGGTGAACCTTTCCACCAAGGCACTCTCATTGATGTTGTTGTTTATGCCCTGATCTGTGGTAAACAACCCCGCATGGGATGACAGTAACCATGCAGACATATGCCCTAGCCTCCCAACAAGAGACGCCCACAACACCAGTAGCTGCTCACAGGTGCAGCCAGAAGGCATCTCTCCCAGAATGTGTGACGCCGGAACTCACCCTCGATTACTAAACCTCCTCCCCCCCCCCCCCCCCCCCCCAGTGGATTGTGGATCAAAGCTGCTCAGTCCTTATGTTAGTAGCATCAAGGGTGGCAGTAACAGCAATCCATGGCAGCGGAGTGCATCAGGCTGGCTGGGTAGTATATTCTAGCTGAAATCATCAAACAAACGATAAGTGGCACATCATGGAATATCTTCAACGCATATTCAATGTTAACTTACAAAACTATATTGTGAACTCATGCCTATGTTGTTACCAAGTCATGCCAATGAACAAATTTGGTGCCTTTTCTAGGCTTTTTAGTGCTCTATGTTGTATTGCGCCATCCCGACTGTTGCATTCAGATCTTCAGCTTAGCACCTTCTGCTGGACTGTCTGGATGTTGTCCAGGCACTCTTGCATGTGTGTCACGCAATTTTACTTCAGCTTATGATGCTGGCATAATTATGTTATAGTATGGTCATTAGGTTGCAGTTGCATTCTGCACCCTCTGCTCAAGTGTTGTGTGGCAATGCCCCAGTTGTGTGTGTGGCTATTACAGCACTGGCTTTCCTTCCTGGTTTACACTGTATTCCTGAATATCTTAGCTCAGCTTTGTGCTTGCTGGGGAAAAACTTGGAAAAATTGTAGGTTCATCCAGAATTCCATACTGTGGTATAACATTCCCCTTCACTTCAAAAAATTCAGCCAAAATATTTCTCAGGCTACTTCTGAAACAATCTCATTACACATACAGGGTGTGGCAACCAAACTTGCATTTATTGTTTGTGCGTGGGAGTGTTGGCAGTAGTGGGGGGTGAGCAACCAAGGTCACCACTGCGTTCCCCAACACAAAGCATTTCAGAAGCCATGGAGCAGTGGACTAAGCAACAACGCTCATTTGCAGTGAAAGCATTCTACCAAAGCCGCTCAGCGTAATTTCCAAATTAATCATAATAGGCTGGTGCCTTCAGTTAACTCAATAAAAACCTGGGTCAAACACTTTGAAAATGTTGGTGAAACAACAAGGAAAAGAGGGGGCAGAGCGAAGTCAGTGTGTACTCCCAAGAATGTGGAATGTGTAAGAATTGTTGTAGAAAGAAGCCCCCAGATCAGTGCATTGACAGAGTGTTGCACTTGGAACTTCTGACAGGACTGTCAAAAGGATTTTGAGGTTAGACTTACATGACCACCCACACAAAATCCAAGTGGTTAACACTTTGAATAATAATGGCTTTGTGTTCCGACAGCATTTCTGTGAAAATCTTTTGCAAATGATTGAAGAAAATGAGGAGCTTGTTCACAACCTCTGGATGAGAGATGAGGCAAATTTTCACCTCAATGAATATGTGAACAAACAGAACTTTAGATATGTGATTGATCACACGCCTCACCAAATCCATGAAAAACTCCTGCACTCAACCTAGGTAACAGTTTGGTGTGCGATGTCCTCATCGGGAATAATAGGCCCTCATTTTTATTTGAGAATGAAAGAGGGCAATCTGTTACAATGAATGCTGAGCACTATTCAACAGAGTTAAGGACATTCTTCATACCTCAGCTTCATCAATGTGTAGTGAATGATGAAACATTATTTCAACAAGATGGAGCAACAAGTCACACAGCCCATGTGAGCATTAATGTTCTCAATGAAGTTTTTCCTAACCGGGCGATTTCCAAGAATGGAGCGACTGCTTGTCTCCCCCCCCCCCCCCCCCTCCATTCACCCGACCTTAGAGCTTGTGATTTTTTTCTTGTGGGGTTACAGTAAGAGCAAAGTGTACATAGAAAGTCCTCAAAATGGTAGTGATCTCAAAGCAAGAATCTGGCTGGAAATCGAGAGAATGCCTCAGGGTATGCTCCGTCATGTGATAGACAGTTTCGTAAATCGCCTACAAGAATGCCGTGATTGATTAGGATGCCATCTTGCTGATGTTAGTTTCAAACAATGAAAAAAATGTGTTGATGTTTCTTAAATGCTTTTAAATGTAGAATAATATTGTATGAATAAAATTTTGATACTTGCATCTGTGTTTATTTTACACTCATTTAAAAAATGCAATTTGACTGCTGCACCACATATTTTCCATTTACAATTATATAGTGTACAGGCTTTATTATTTAAATGCTCATGAGAGCTGAATCACTAGGTTCTTGTTTTGCTTGTTAATCCTATGACACTACTCATCATGTTCGGTTCATTGAACTCCTCTAGCTTAATTCTACACTATCTCTGTTTACTTCTTATATGCTAATACAAATTCACAGTTTCATTACATTACACACTCTGATCCTTATTTATAATAGTAAGCCATTCCGCAGGTATCTGATGTATAGCAAAAGTAGAGTTCATGAACGTCTAATAGAACCATGACAACGCTGGTAGTTGTAATACTTATAGTCATGATGTTATAAGATTGTTTATCTCAGTATTGCTGGATATGCTGGAACGTATGTTCCACAGAAATTTTTCCTCTCTGGGATGCTGTAAGTTCATCCATTGGTTGTAACAGCCTGGGGTTCAAGGCGTTATTTAGGAAAGTGAGGTTTTGCACTGGAAACCCTTCTGATGGTTTTTCCAGTCAGCACAACACAGGGTGTGATAACTTGATTGTAATCTACCGGTAATTGTATCCAGAAGGTGAAACTGTGCCACTGCTTACCTATGAACAACTGCACTTCACATGCCTGTGATTTAGTCGGTACCACTCTGGCTGAAAAAATTGTAATGCTTGTTATGAATTGTATTTAGTACTCCACCCCTGATGAAGTGTAGCAACACCAGGATTGTGACAATCCTCCCGGATGTCCATGTTGGTATGCCACCCATGAGAAAGGAATATTTATCAGCCCCACCCACTTCCAAAAATGTGTCCAAACAAGGGGGGAAAAACTATAAACACAGTTCCTACCCTGCTCATCAACAAAAAATGGAAAGAAAAACTTCCAAAACCCATAATACAAATCACAAAATAAAGGCAACAATTGTAAACAATGACCACAGAAACAGCATAAAAACTTAATTACAAACTACTTATCCCATAATCTGTGTGTGTACAGCACTCTTTGTGTATCGTGATCATCATTAGGTAATTGTTTCCTGACTGTTGTTTCCTAACTTTCTTAGACGTTTTCTGTGGCACTGGTGCAGCTGATGGGACTTGTAGCAATGCATCCAAAACTCCTTTGATTGGCTTGACCCTACTCACATGAACAATAGACATTTTCATTAGTAATTGTAATTTAACATTTACTCATGAAGTCATTTCAATAACTTGGTAAGAACCATGGCACTTTGATGAAAACCTCTTAGATCTACCTTTAGACACACACAGATTTCTTACTAGTACCCACTTACCAGTTCTATACTGTGGTAGTTTTTCTACACTTTGCCCCATCTGTTCCTGACACTCTAATGCTTTCACATTGGCTCATTTCACTTTTTGCCCAATTTTACATTAATGTTTCACAAATTCCTTCACTGACTCACTATTAGCTCTAATTTTAGACTTTATCACATTGAAAGGAGATGGCATCTTTCTGCTGCTGTACTCCACCTCATATTGTGAAAGGCTAGTACGTACTTTGGAGTTGCAAGGTAAGACTACGAACTCAAGGTACGAATCACAGTCATTGTGTTGGCTGTTTACATAGTGGCTTAATATTTTAGAAATAGTTCTATGTAACCTCTCTGTTCACCTATTTGCTGCAGATGAAAGTTTGTACCTTTATCTGTAATTAAGGTATTTGGTATGCCAAGCTTGAGAAGCCAATCATCCGCCTTCACTTTTGCTACTGTGTTAGTTTGTGATCACTGTTATGAACTGTGGAAAATGGTCTATTAACATCAGTACATCTATTCCCTACTGGTGTTCTATTAAAATGGTCCTAAAATGTCCA
This sequence comes from Schistocerca piceifrons, assembly GCF_021461385.2. Taxonomy (NCBI): domain Eukaryota; kingdom Metazoa; phylum Arthropoda; class Insecta; order Orthoptera; family Acrididae; genus Schistocerca; species Schistocerca piceifrons. The sequence goes on along the minus strand of NC_060138.1, from coordinate 1,017,190,419 downwards.
GCCCAATTATTCTGAAACGCTTACATCCCTCTGGTAAACTTTTTAACTTATGCTGATGTTTTTGTTCCTGTTTTTTATTTCTACACTACCATCCTTTATGTCTGACTGACCCACACTTGTAGCACTCTGGCTGCCAACACTGCTTCTGTAATTGGCTCTTATGTCCACATCTGTAACATTTTATTTCAGAGGTGAAGACCTGACAGTTGCTATGTCCTTTATAGTGATATCAGTTTCCTCTAAACGTGTTGTGATTCTAATACCTGCAGCCAGATCAGGAAGATTCTCCATTCTGATTACATGTGACATATCAGTGGGAACATACAATAAAAGGACATCAAGAGCCCTATTATCAGCCTCGCACACGATGACCCTGTCAGCCTCAGAACTCTGCATCAGCTCATCTATTTGTGTATTAACCTTCCAGATTCTATCTGAGAAGGGATCCACCTATTCATTATTCTTCTAAGCGAAGCTACTAAGTTTTTCCCTGAAGCATCTTATGCTACTCTGTTTTCAGCAGCACTGGTGCAGGCCATTAGCTTACTGCTCGAATGTTTGTGCCTTATAATCGTTTCATGAGTCATACCATATTTTTTAGCCATGCCTGTTAACTGTAAATTAGCCACACATAGACGTGCTTCATCTGCCCAATTACTCAACATGGCAGTAGGTACAACACTGTTAATAAACACAGTTACGTCCTCCACTGTATCCCTGGAAAAAGGTGTTATCAAATTGGCTGCTAATGGATCTACTAAAGGAGGGAGTACACTCAACATTGGTTTTGCTTCCCCTGATCCTGACTGTACATTCTTTTAAATGGCTTGCAATACTTCCACTTCCCTATGTAACTCCTCAATGTATTATTTCTGCCAAGAATTAATGGGCAGTAACATGGAGAGCTGCATCAAACCAGTCTCAGGACTGAAGATCACAACAACAACAACCTGGTTATCCATTCCAATAAACTTGGCAACATCCTAACCCATAGCAGCTGCACGTGTGTGTGGCATTTTGTGTAGTCTACAATTCCCATTACAACAAAAGAAAAGAAAATGGAAAAACTGCACTTACAATAAATAACAAAAAATAAACTAGATTAGTGTTATGGTGTATCATGGCCACTGGGACTCGCAACAGCCCTACACCGAATGACCAAATTGTTTACATAGGACACATGTTGCAGCCACTGCCTTAGTTCATGGCAACTGGTGCCCTGACATATTACATAATTTACACTTCATTGGGGCTAAATGTGTTCTCTCTCTCTCTCTCTCTCTCTCTCTCTCTCTCTCTCTCTCTCTCACACACACACACACACATACACACACATCTGCACACAACAGACACAAGCAGACATATGCAAAGGCAAAGAGTTTGGGCAGAGATGTCAATCAAGGTGGAAGTACAGAGGCAAAGATGTTATTGAATGACAGGTGAGGTATGAGCAGCGGCAACTTGAAATTAGTGGAGGTTGAGGCCTGGTGGGTAACGGGAAGAGAGGATATATTGAAGGGCAAGTTCCCATCTCCGGAGTTCTGACAGGTTGGTGTCAGTGGGAAGTATCCAGATAACCCGGACAATGTAACACTGTGCCAAGATGTGCTGGCCGAGCACCAAGGCATGTTTAGCCACAGGGTGATCCTCATTACCAACAAACACTGTCTGCCTGTGTTCGTTCATGTGAATGGACAGTTTGTTGCTGGTCATTCCCACATAAAAAGCTTCACAGTGTAGGCAGGTCAGTTGGTAAATCATGTGGGTGCTTTCACACGTGGCTCTGCCTGTGATTGCGTACACCTTCCGGGTTACAGGACTGGAGTAGGTGGTGGTGGGAGGGTGCATGGGACAGGTTTTACACCGGGGGCGGTTACAAGGATAGGAGCCAGAGGGTAGGGAAGGTGGTTTTGGGATTTCATAGGGATGAACTAAGAGGTTACGAAGGTTATGTGGACGGCAGAAAGACACTCTTGGTGGAGTGGGGAGGATTTCATGAAGGATGGATCTCATTTCAGGGCAGGATTTGAGGAAGTCGTATCCCTGCTGGAAAACCACATTCAGAGTCTGATCCAGTCCCGGAACGTATCCTGTCACAAGTGGGGCAAGGGCACTTTTGGGGTTCTTCTGTGGGAGGTTCTGGGTTTGAGGGGATGAGGAAGTGGCTATGGTAATTTACTTCTGTACCAGGTCGGGAGGGTAGTTGCGGGATGCGAAAGCTGTTTTCAAGTTGTTGGTGTAATCGTTCAGGGATTCCAGACTGGAGCAGATTTGTTTGCCATGAAGACCTAGGCTGTAGGGAAGGGACCGTTTGATGTGGAATGGGTGGCAGCTGTCATAATGGAGGTACTGTTGCTTGTTGGTGAGTTTGATGTGGACGGACGTGTGAAGCTGGCCATTGGACAGATGGAGGTCAACGTCAAGGAAAGTGGCATGGGATTTGGAGTAGGACCAGGTGAGTCTGATGGAACCAAAGGAGTTGAGGTTGGAGAGGAAATTCTGGAGTTCTTCTTCACTGTGAGTCCAGATCATGAAGATGTCATCAATAAATCTGTACCAAACTTTGGGTTGGCAGGCCTGGGTAACCAAGAAGGCTTCCTCTAAGTGACCCATAAATAGGTTGGCGTACGAGGGGGCCATCTTGGTACCCATGGCTGTTCCCTTTAATTGTTGGTATCTCTGGCCTTCGAATGTGAAGAAGTTGTGGGTCAGGATGAAGCTGGCTAAGGTAATGAGGAAAGAGGTTTTACGTAGGGTGGCAGGTGATCGGCGTGAAAGGAAGTGCTCCATCGCAGCGAGGCCCTGGATGTGCAGAATATTTGTGTATAAGGAAGTGGCATCAAGGGTTACAAGTATGGTTTCCGGGGGTAACAGATTGGGTAAGGATTCCAGGCGTTCGAGAAAGTGGTTGGTGTCTTTGATGAAGGATGGGAGACTGCATGTAATGGGTTGAAGGTGTTGATCGATGTAGGCAGAGATATGTTCTGTGGGGGCTTGGTAACCAGCTACAATGGGACGGCCGGGATGATTGGGTTTGTGAATTTTAGGAAGAAGGTAGAAGGTAGGGGTGCAGGGTGTCGGTGGGGTCAGGAGGTTGATGGAGTCAGGTGAAAGGTTTTGTAGGGGGCCTAAGGTTCTGAGGATTTCTTGAAGCTCCGCCTGGACATCAGGAATGGGATTACCTTGGTAAACTTTGTATGTAGTGTTGTCTGAAAGCTGACACAGTCCCTCAGCCACATACTCCCGGCGATCAAGTACCACGGTCGTGGAACCCTTGTCCGCCGGAAGAATGACGATGGATCGGTCAGCCTTCAGATCACGGATAGCCTGGGCTTCAGCACCCCGTACCCCTACCTTCTACCTTCTTCCTAAAATTCACAAACCCAATCATCCCGGCCACCCCATTGTAGCTGGTTACCAAGCCCCCACAGAACGTATCTCTGCCTACGTAGATCAACACCTTCAACCCATTACATGCAGTCTCCCATTCTTCATCAAAGACACCAACCACTTTCTCGAACGCCTGGAATCCTTACCCAATCTGTTACCCCCAGAAACCATCCTTGTAACCATTGATGCCACTTCCTTATACACAAATATTCTGCACATCCAGGGCCTCGCTGCGATGGAGCACTTTCTTTCATGCCGATCACCTGCCACCCTACCTAAAACCTCTTTCCTCATTACCTTAGCCAGCTTCATCCTGACCCACAACTTCTTCACTTTCGAAGGCCAGAGATACCAACAATTAAAGGGAACAGCCATGGGTACCAGGATGGCCCCCTCGTACGCCAACCTATTTATGGGTTGCTTAGAGGAAGCCTTCTTGGTTACCCAGGCCTGCCAATCCAAAGTTTGGTACAGATTTATTGATGACATCTTCATGATCTGGACTCACAGTGAAGGAGAACTCCAGAATTTCCTCTCCAACTTCAACTCCTTTGGTTCCATCAGATTCACCTGGTCTTACTCCCCACATCAAACGGTCCCTTCCCTACGGCCTAGGTCTTCGCGGCAAACGAATCTGCTCCAGTCCGGAATCCCTGAACCATTACACCAACAACCTGAAAACAGCTTTCGCATCCCGCAACTACCCTCCCGACCTGGTACATAAGCAAATTACCAGAGCCACTTCCTCATTCCCTCAAACCCAGAACCTCCCACAGAAGAACCCCAAAAGTGCCCTTGCCCCACTTGTGACAGGATACTTTCCGGGACTGGATCAGACTCTGAATGTGGCTTTCCAGCAGGGATACGACTTCCTCAAATCCTGCCCTGAAGTGAGATCCATCCTTTATGAAATCCTCCCCACTCCACCAAGAGTGTCTTTCCGCTGTCCACCTAACCTTCATAACCTCTTAGTTCATCCCTATGAAATCCCAAAACCACCTTCCCTACCCTCTGGCTCCTACCCTTGTAACCGCCCCTGGTGTAAAACCTGTCCCATGCACCCTCCCACCACCACCTACTCCAGTCCTGTAACCTGGAAGGTGTACACAGTCAAAGGCAGAGCCACGTGTGAAAGCACCCACGTGATTTACCAACTGACCTGCCTACACTGTGAAGCTTTCTATGTGGGAATGACCAGCAACAAACTGTCCATTCGCATGAATGGACACAGGCAGACAGTGTTTGTTGGTAATGAGGATCACCCTGTGGCTAAACATCCCTTGGTGCACAGCCAGCACATCTTGGCACAGTGTTACACCGTCTGGGTTATCTGGATACTTCCCACTGACACCAACCTGTCAGAACTCCGGAGATGGGAACTTGCCCTTCAATATATCCTCTCTTCCCGTTACCCACCAGGCTTCAACCTCCGCTAATTCCAAGTTGCTGCCGCACATACCTCACCTGTCATTCAATAACATCTTTGCCTCTGTACTTCCGCCTAGACTGACATCTCTGCCCAAACTCTTTGCCTTTACATATGTCTGCTTGTGTCTATTGCGTGTGTGTGTGTTCACCCAGAATTCCATTCCGTGCAACAATAGCAACTGGTGAATAAATACCATCCACAATTTCCTTTTGTTGAAATTTGGGGGGACGACGGTTCAAACCTGTCTCCGGCCATCCTGATTTAGGTTTTCCATTATTTCCCTAAATTGTTTCAGGTAAATGCTCGGATGGTTCCTTTGAAAGGGCACTGCTGATTTCCTTCCCCATCCTTCCCTAATCCAAGCTTGTGTTCCATCTCTAATGACCTTATTGTTGACGGGATGTTAAACACTAATCTCCTCCTCCTCCTATTGTTGAAAGCCCCTTATAACCAAACTTGCTTTACAAGTGTTATCTGACTTTCTTGTAAAATCCCAATGTATTTCCGGAACATTTACATTCATTGGTTTAATTACTAGTTCCCAAGTTCTAGTTTTATTTAAGTATTCAATTTCCTTACCCACTGCTTGTTTTCAAACATTTCAGTCAGGACTATTCTCCGTCCCTTCAAAATTTTCTGGACTGTCAGCACTACATAAGTTTAAATAAATGTAGATACTCATGACATATCATCAGATCTATCAAGCACTCTATGTGGTTGAGTCAATCTTCTCAACTCACATTCTTGCCCTTTTTGTGATTGCTTGGACAACCCTTTGATACCCTTTTCTTCCATTTGCTCATTTACAGACTCATTGTCTATGATTCTGCACTAGCTTTCAAAATTTAAAGTAATTATGTGGAAGAGTCAGCTGCCACAGTAAAAGGCAGAAGACATACAGACAACAGGACATGGTCCTGTCCTACCAATAGGACGACATGGTCCTATCCTCCTGACATCCTTTTCTTTCTGATGTCTTCTTCCTCAGTATCAACATGTCTGGCAACAACTTTGTTGTTAGTCAATAAACTGTACCCACCTTCATTTTAGCTTATTAAAAGTCCGAAGTCTGGTTTACAATCCCACTTTGATTTCCTCAATTGTTCTGGTACATATCAAAAACCCTACTTCTATTCAAATTTAAAATTTTATAATTAGGTTTCTTCCCAAACAATGAGTTTTCATTTTGATAGTATTGACAAAACTTCTGTTTTTGAGACATGTGGCTGCACAAACTGCATCAGGCCCACATATCCTATCTACTCTTGCTTCAGCTAATAAGCACTGTGGCATATCCATAATTGACCTGTATTTTCAGCTGTACCATTTAGTTCATGTACATGGGGAGGAAATGTATTTAAAATGATTCCTTTTTCTCTTATAAACTGATAAACATCTGAATTTAAATATGCTTTCCTGTTGTCATATCTCAATTCCTTAATAGTTTTACAAGTTAATTTTTTAATTTTATTAACATATTCCACAAAACAAACACAAACTTCATTTTTAGATTTGAAAATGTGAACACTAGCTGCTTTACTATAATCATCAATAACAGTGAGAAAGCATCTTCCCCCTTGTGAACTGAGAGTTAGTGAGGCCCATTTCTGTCAGTATGAATAATATCTAAAGTTTTGTTTGCTTTTCTTCTTTTGTTTTCAAAAGGTAAATTGTGCATTTTGTTTTCAATAGAAACTTTATACTTAATAAATCCTGATCTAAATTTGTTGGCAACTCATCTGTTATCTTATGTTTACACAACATATTAAAACTGTTAATATTTACATGTTCAAGTGTATGATACCATTTCTCCTTTACTGATATACTATCCTTTTTATTCACACCATCTACATGAAACTTTTTTTTGTATATTCTACTTGTCATTTTGTACAGCCTATCTTCTGTCAAAGCAATCACAAGTAAGTTATTGTCTTTGTTGTCTACAGTTACAATTTTAAGTTTTTCTGTTACTTTAGCATAGCTAATCAAATTTCTGTCCATGCCATTGACATAAAATACATTTTTATTAATTTTGACTGGAATCATGTCACCATGAAGTGTAAAATAATGAAATATGTTTCCTACTTTTGTAGCTTGCAAAACTATAACATCTGCAATTTTTACATTAACATGCTCTTTTAAGCTTACACACTCAGAAAAATAATTTTTATTATGAACATCATCATCTGTGCAACCACTATCCAATAACCAGTAGTCTGTATGTTGATACCTGACTCAACATTATTACATGCTGTCACGGACTGTACCTCCATTACAAAGCTGTTCATACCATTCCCGTTCTGCAGATATCCTCGACTCTGCGATGATGACCATTTCTTGAACCACACTGCTTATTTTGACCACATGATCAGTTTTTGTTACCCCCATTACACAGCTCACTTTACCCATGCAAGCCATATTCTTACTACATGCAGTGAACAATGGCAAATAGACTGAAAAGGAAAAAATGGTGCAGTTTACCTTTTATAGGTAAAATTTCTAATAGGTTTCTCTTTGTCCTATACACATTATCCAGATGTTGCTTCAGTTCAAAAGATAAATAATGGCCATCATGAAAAGTGAGATTTATAAGATCATCTGCAATGAGTGTCAGTCCTGCTATATTAGACAGAGTGGGAGGTTGTTCTCTACTAGGCTCAAAGAACACAACAGAAGCTGGAGATTAAAGGAGCCAGACTCATCCTTTGCTGAATATTGCTTTAACCAAAAGCACAAATAAGTAATAGGTCTACAAGCCCTACACACAGAGACAAAGAGTACAAAGCTCACATAATTATAAAATTAGAAATTTACACACAGTTGTATCTACCATCACATTTGATACTGAATGAGCAGACTCAGTTCAGTTATTCACCCCTTTTCGACTATGTTACAACCTCTACACAGGGGAAGAACTTGGATGCCTTTATTCATAAATAGATAATGACACAAATGACTGTTCACATAGATCTACTGCAGTGTATGTTATTCATAGTTATCGTAAATGCTGCCCTAATGAATGTTGTAGTGTACAAATCGTAACTGTGTCAAAACTGTCAACAAAGAGAACCTTATTACTATCATACGTGTGGTCTCTTTTCTTTTGGACATGTGCTAAGGGACAGACACCACAATGTCACAATACTGCAGCCACATATTTACATGATGAAAGAGAAATACCGATGGCAGCTAATTCAGTGGAGACAAGTGAAAATTTGTACCGGACCAAGACTCAAAGCTGGATTTCCCGCCTGAACTGCTTAAGCTATCCAAGCACACTTCATGTCCAACCAAAGGTCGGAATTTGTCGCATGCTACTTAAATAGCACTCCCTAGCTCATTTTCTTCATTGCTCTCAGTTTCTTGCATTATTCCCGTGAGAGGTCGGACTGAGGGTACATTTAACTTAAGATACCATGAAAAGCCATGCAAGCTTAGATATATCTGTTGTTGTGTGGTGTCTGTTCTTTCAGGCATGTTTGATGCCATCTTTGAGATCAGTTGCGTACCAGGAAATGGGCTTATAGCTCAAAGCCTAGGCCATCAAGTAATAATAAAGTTTGTGAAACAAGAGTAAATAACTGTTTTGTTTAGTTAATACAATATAAAATGTTTCACCAAGAACCCACAGTTGAATCAATCAGTTTAATAAATATTTTGTAAATTATAGAGATGAAGGTGATGTGTTTATAGTTTCTTCATGTTCTGTGGATCCCATCAAGGAGGAGCACTTTCAGGGGTGTTCAACTAGTCACAATACACACTAACAAAAGGGAAGCAACTCATGCACACTTAATGTGTACTGCTACTGGGCATATTATTAACAATAAACTATCTTGATACTGCTTGTGATTTTGTTGATTAATGAAACCTATCTAATCCACTTGATAATCGCTTAAAGCTGAAACTGCAACAGTGAGATTTACAATAAATATATGCAGTCAGTGGCAAAAATATTATAAAAACTCTGTATTTGTTGCCACCTCAGTTAGCTATTTGTCTTCTAATGGTAACTTAATATTCATATGATTACATTTGTATTTTTCCAAGAAAATAGTTACCTACTTTCGTAGCCTACAGAAACACCATCATCTGGCACCTTATCTTTCTTCAGACATCAAATGGCTTTATACATTTCATCCAGCATTACTCCTGGGATGTCTTAATTTTCATTAGTGCCATCTATACTTGTGATCCATATCTTGAACTATACAAATATTTTAACAACTCTTGCAATTCTTCTACAACTTTCTCACTGTTGTTACCTACTGTGATATCTTAACTGATGATATGTTGTGTCAACCAAATGTAGCTAAATTATGTTTCCTATATATGATTTTTTTGTCATTTGTTTCTTATAAAAAATTTCATAGTGTCACCTCACATTTTCTTAAACAGCTTTATGAATGATTTTGAATAATACTGCATACTTTATCTAGTCCATCTCATTCATTTACTTGAAATTCTTGCCTTCTCTTTAGCAGCTAGCTCATTCCATTTGAGATAATCTTTTTTTTGGGTTTCTTTGTACCTGAAAACATCTGTTTGCCTATGGATTTTTATTAAAGACTTGTCTCTTTTGCCTGTGTCTGTATACCTCTCACTTCCTAAAATAAGTAACTTGTGGCTTCATCTTATATGGTATACTTCTATATTCTTAAATATTTCTTGACTTAAGAGTTGGTTTATTTGTCGCTTTGTGTATAATTTTGCTTTGGATTATGATCATTCGAAATTCTAAAGTGGTTCAAAACCATCACATTCTGCATAATTTTCTTATCACTTGATTATAATCAGTTGCACCAAAATGAGAATTCACTTGAGAAAACTATAACATTATCAAATAGCAGAATGACTGACCATGCTTACTTTGGGAGACAAAATTCCAGTACTGTCTGTAGACACATTTACAAGTGGAAAACTTATTCCTAGCTTACAGAAATGTTACTTCCTTCCTCAGAGAGGAAAGAGCAATATATCATCGTTGATCAGTCTTTTCTAAGCCCATTTTCTGTGTGTTTTCTTTAGTAAAAGTATGTAAAGCATAAAAATTTTGTTCATCATGGAAGATTGTCCTAGAAACTAGTTACTTTGTAAATCTCAGCCAAGTAACTTGCAAATGAAATTTCACTTTCTACAGAAACTATAGGAAGCATAGCCCTTCCCAGATTTGCCTGCAAAAAAGTTTCATATGCAGTCTTGATCTGATAGTGGTCCTGATCCTGCTGCAGAGGATGCCTCTCAGCCTCTAAGATCCAGACATTCACAAAAGGTGGAATTATTGATGGTTAGGAGTCCCAGTGTTATGCATGTGATGGAGACCCTCAGAGATATGACTGCCAAGGAGGGAGGGAGGGGGGGGGGCAAGAAAGCCAATGTACATACTATGTGGATATCGGGGGGAACAATACCAGGTGTGGAACAGGTCCATCCAGTATGATATAAGACACACATGATACAGCCAACTGCAGATGGTTGTTCATGTCGGTACCAATGATCAGCATAATTGCAGATCGGAAGATGGTTTCCAATGGCAATCTGAGGTGGTAGAGACAGTAAGGCAGAGCTCACCATCTTCAGCATCATTGACAGGACCAATATGGCAGACCTTTGGCACAGAGCCAAGTGGGGGATCTAAATCAGAGGCTCAGGCAATTCTGTAACCAGGTGGGCTGCAGATTTCTTGACTTGTATCATAATGTACAGTGATGTTGGGATCTACTTAATAGATCAAGAGTTCACTACACATGGAAACGATTACACTAGAAGTGGAGGCCGAGAAGGGGTAAATAGGGCACTTTTCCAGGTTAGAGGGGCGTGTAAAAGTTCAAACATTTGCACAATCTCAAAGGGAGAAGGTCGAACGCATGACAAAAGTAGACCAAGGAAAAACTGGTATAACATGTAAATTATCATAGCTGTGTTGGCAAAGAGCCAGAGGTTCAAGCTCCTGTTGAAGCACAGAAATTGTTATCAGTACTGAAAGATGCCTAAAGCTGATGAGAAGTGTGGCCAAAGGTTTTACCAGTGGTCTATTGGTCTACAGAAAGGATAAACTAAATTCAATTTGTGGCTGTTTGAAGTACTTTGTCTTGTAATGAAATTTAAGTAGCCAGTTGCTGCAAACTATTATGTGTAGAAGTAGTATACTTGCCAACTGAAAATAAATTAATAATTGATTGCTTTTACTAATCCCTGACTCAAATGTTATGATTACTGAAATGTTCAGGGAAAACTTAAGTCTCATCTCAAATAGATACCTGACTTGTACAATATAGTTGGTAGAGACTTCTACATCTACTCTCAATATCTTGGTGAAAATAAATGTTTAAAATTGTGAGCAGTTATTTCAGAGCCACATGAAGGATAAATGATCGTGATAACATACTAGACCTATAAGCATCAAACAATTCAGAGCAATGAGACAGTGTCACGAAAGATGTAGGAATTAGCAGTCACTGAGTAATGGTAGCAAAACTGAGTACAGTAACATACAAGGCTACCAAAAATAAACACAGAACACATCTACAGTATTTAAAAAATCAGATAAAAATTTGCTTGATGCCTTCCTACAGACAGTCTGCATTCTTTCCCTACTAAGAATGCAATCACTGACCAAATGTGGCTCAAATTCAAAGAAATAGTATTGGCAGCAATTGAGAGTTTCATACTAAGTAAATTAATAGGAGAGAGAACAGGTCCCCCATGGTACACATACATGTCAGGAAACTATTGCAAAAGCAATGAGAAAAGCATGCCAGATTTAAAAGAATGCAGAATCATCAAGATTGGTGACAGTTTAAAAATGTTTGAAATTTAGTGCAGACTCCACTGTGATATGTTCTTAATAACTTCTACAATGAAACACTGTCTGAGCAGTAAATCCAAAGAGATTATAGGCACATGTATAGTACATCAGTGGCAAGACACAATCAATCAATACCTTCACTACATGCTAGCAATGGCACTGTTACTAATCGCAGTGCTGCTAAAGCAGAGTTACTAAACGCAGATGATGCAATAAATATTTTAGAATTCAAACCAAGAACAGCTGCCAACAAGAATAATTTGGTGGTAGATACCCTTGGTTTAGTGAAGCAATGTAACTCACTTAAAAAAGAAAAGTATTCCATTCCATATTGTATACTAATTAGATTCCTTTCATAATATGCTGATGAAATTGCTTCATCTTTAGCAATCAAATATAGTGGCTCTCTCAACAAAATATCTGTACCTAAAGTTGATCCTTTGTAGTAGGGTTTCAGATATTCCAACATTATGAAATACCTTAATGAGAACCACTTATTGATCCATAATAAGCATGGATCCTCAAAAATCATACTTGTGAAACACAACTGAATCTTTATTTGCATGAACTAATGAGTGCTATTGACAGGGGACCTCAAGTCAATTCCTTATTTCTACATATCCAGAGGGCTTTTGACAATATTGCTCACGAGCAGTTTCTAATCAAATTGCGTGCCTTTGGAGTATTATCTCAGTTGTGCAACTGGATTCATGATTTTATACTAGAAAGGTGACAGTTTGTAGTAACTGACAGGAATTCACCTAATGAAACCGAAGCTCAATGTGGGGTTCCCCAAGTATACATTATATAAATGATTTCGGGGACAGTCTGAGCAGCCCTCTTAGATTGTTATCATCAGATCAAAATCAAAGTGAAAATAAAAATCTGAAAATTGGTAAGCCTCAACAATAAAAACTGTCACTTCTTCCATATGAGTACTAAAAAAAATACCATTAACTTTGTTTACATGATAAATCACACAAATTTAAACGTTTTGATGCACAGTTATAAACAACTTAAACTGAAATCATCAAAAAGAAAAAGTTGTGGGGAAGATGAATCAAAGAATGTTTTATCGGCAGAACGCTTAGAAGGTGCAACAAATCCTCTAAAGATTTCCAGGTTCGAATGTCAACAATTATGGGAAGAATGGTTTGCTACTCAAGGTAAAGATGACACACTGAATCACAGACAGGCACAGCGAGAAGACTGTTACACATTAAGCTTTTGCACAAAGCCATTATCAGAAAAGGAGAACATGCACACATTCACAGAACCAGCATACCTATGGCTGCCCTGAGATGGCGATCATGTGTGTTGCCTGTCTGCAATTCAGCGTTTAATCTTTACAGGGAATAGCAATCTATACTTCCCATAACTGTTGAAATCCTCTAAAGAGACTTCCTGTACTACACTTGTTCATCGTCTTCTGGAGTGCTACTGTGTGGTACAGATACATATAAGATAGGATTGATAAAGGAAGTCAAAACAGTTCAATGAAGGACAGTTTGTTTTGTATTATCACTAAAAAGGGAAGAATGTGTCACAGATTTGATAAGTGAGCTCGGAAAGCAGTCATGAAAATAGGCATCTTTAATTGCAACAACATTTTTTCACAAAATTTTAATCACCAACCTTCTTTCCCAAATGCTAAAATATTTTGTCGACTCTTACCTACACAGCAAGAAATGATCACTGTGAAAAAATAAGAGAAATCAAAGCTTTCACAGAAAGATTTAGGTGTTCACTTTCCTCGTGTGCTATTAGAGAGTGGAACGCCAGAGAAATAGTCTGAAAATTGTTCTCTGCCAAACACTTATGTGTAAATTGCAGAGTAATCATGTAGATGTAGATTTGAACAGAAGATTTCAGTTGGCCTTTCTGTGATTTTAAATGAGTAATTCCATTAAATACAGACAGGAGGATAAGATGTTCATCATCGAAAGTAGCGTTGTGAACCCAGTTCCTACATGGAGAAAGGGCATTTATATACTTCTGTATTTGTGGAGCTAAAAACTGAAAATGTCTCTCTCAATGACATCACAAGGGTGGCAGAAAGCTAAATCCAATCTAACTGTGATAGTAACACCTGTGTTATGTTTGTCATCATCCATGTGAGTACTCTCACTTCATTGACATAACAAAGGAAACATCTTCCCAATATTCAATTACTGTTTGATGGCACGCCCATTATTTCTCTGACTGCAACATTAGAAGATGTTTCATTAAGTGAACATTAAATGTTGTCTACTTGTGTTCATTTGAAGTAGACACAATTCTTATTCAATATTTTGAAATCAAACAAATTCAACAGCTGTAGACGTTTTCATTGAAAGATAGGCCTCCGAGATGTTCTTTTGTACTGTCTGCAAGGAATTGTATTAATATTCTTTTAATTTTGGACTGAGTTGGGTATGCTGAAACACTATGGGGAAGTAATGCCATCATATGCGACAGTGGAACTCCAAACTGTAAGCATGATTAAAATTGTTTCAAATGCGAGTTTCAAGCTATGGGTGCCAGTTTGTATAGATATAGATTGAGAAAAAACAATAAATGCAAGAGTCAAAAAAGAAAAAAAATTAAAAAATTTTGCAAACTTGCTATATGATGCAAAAAAATTACATTTAATAATGACACATTGAGCAGAAAACAAATAATAGGAACCCAAAAGAAAAAAGGCAGCGCTGAAGTTCTACTTGGAGATATCCTCCAGCAAAGGGACTACTGCTGTTGAATTCATTTGATTTTAGAACACTGGTTATGAATTGTCTGGTTTAAGTGAAACTGACTAGGCAACCTTCAGTATTCGCTTAATGAAAATGTCTCCTAATATTAAAATCAGTAAAATAATGGGTGTAGCATCCAACATTGACTGACTATTGGAAACTATCCTTTGCTATGTCCATGAAGAAAGAGTACTTACCTGGCAGTAGCTGTATATATTTGGCACAGCACAAAAAAAGAGAGATGCAAATGAATGCAATACTGGACAAATACTCTCAGTAACGATAATGGGCACAAAATTGCTAAGACAAACACAGAAATGACTACACTGAAAGAGTATGGATAAAATACTAAATGGTTCTGCTACTTTATTATTTACAGATTCTGAATGTCACAATTTTTTTTTAAGTTTACCGTGTTATGTATTTTCTCTTGTTTGTGAATTGCTGCTGCACTTTTACTCTGCAGAAGCGGTCTAAAGTAACATTCTCTGTTAGAGTATCAGTTCTTACGTGTCAAAATTGTCGTTGGTTTGGTCTTCAGCCCATAGACTGGTTTGATGCAGCTCTCCATGCTACTCTATCCTGTGCAAGCTTCTTCATCTCCCAGTACCTACTGCAACCTACACCCTTCTGAATCTGCTTAGTGTATTCATCTCTTGGTCTCCCTCTACAATTTTTACCCTCCACGCTGCCCTCCAATATTAAATCGGTGATCCCTTGATGCCTCAAAACGTGTCCTACCAACTGATCCCTTCTTCTAGTCAAGGTGTGCCACAAATTTCTCTTCTCCCTAATTCTGTTCAATACTTCCTCATTAGTTATGTGATCTACTCATTTAATCTTCAGCATTCTTCTGTAGCACCACATTTCGAAAGCTTCTGTTCTCTTCTTGTCCAAACTATTTATCGTCCATGTTTCACTTCCATACGTAGCTACAGTCCATACAAATACTTTCAGAAACGACTTTCTGACACTTAAATCTATACTCAATGTTAACAAATTTCTCTTCTTCAGAAACACTTTCCTTGCCTTTGCCAGTCTACATTTTATATCCTCTCTACTTCGACCATCATCAGTTATTTTGGTCCCCAAATAGCAAAACTCATTTACTACTTTAAGCGTATCATTTCCTAATCTAATACCCTCAGCATCACCCGATTTAAGTCGATTACATTCCATTATTCTCATTTTGCTTTTGTTGATGTTCATCTTATATCCTCCTTTCAAGACACTACCCATTCCGTTCAGCTGCTCTTCCAAGTCCTTTGCTGTCTCTGACAGAATTACAATGTCATCGGCGAACCTCAAAGTTTTTATTTCTTTTCCATGTATTTTTATACCTATTCCAAATTTTTCTTTTGTTTCCTTTACTGCTTGCTCAATATACAGATTGAATAACATCGGGGATAGGCTACAACCCTGTCTCACTCCCTTTCCAACCACTGCTTCCCTTTCATGTCCCTCGACTCTTATAACTGCCCTCTGGTTTCTGTACAAATTGTAGATAGCCTTTCACTCCCTGTATTTTACCCCTGTCACCTTCAGAATTTGAAAGAGAGTATTCCAGTCAACATTGTCAAAAGCTTTCTCTAAGTCTACAAATGCTAGAAACATAGGTTTGCCTTTCCTTAATCTATTTTCTAAGGTAAGTTGTAGGGTCAGTATTGCCTCACGTGTTCCAACATTTCTATCGAATCCAAACTGATCTTCCCCGAGGTCAGCTTCTACCAGTTTTCCATTCGTCTGTAAAGAATTCACGATAGTATTTTGCAGCTGTGGCTTTTTAAACTCAATGTTTGGTAATTTTCGCATCTGTCAACATCTGCTTTCTTTGGGATTGAAATTATTATATTATACTTGAAGTCTGAGGGTATTTCACCTGTCTCATACATCTTGCTCACCAGATAGTAGAGTTTTGTCAGGACTGACTCTCCCAAGGCTATCAGTAGTTCTAATGGAATGTTGTCTACTCCTGGGGCCTTGTTTTGGCTTAGGTCTTTCAGTGCTCAGTCAAACTCTTCAAGCAGTATTGTATCTCCCATTTCATCTCCATCTACATCATCTCCCATTTCCATAATATTGTCCTTAAGTACATCACCCTTGTACAGACCCTCTACATACTCCTTCCACCTTTCTGCTTTCTCTCCTTTGCTTAGAACTGGGTTTCCATCTGAGCTCTTGATATTCATGCAAGAGGTTCTCTTTTCTCCAAATGTCACTTTAATTTTACTGTAGGCGGTATCTATCTTACCCCTAGTGAGATATGCCTCTACATCCTTAATTTTGTCCTCTAGCCATCCCTGCATAGACATTTTGCACTTCCTGTCAATCTCATTTTTGAGACGTTTGTATTCCTTTTTGTCTGCTTCATTTTTATATTTTCTCCTTTCATCAATTAAATTCCATATATCTTCTGTTACCCAAGGATTTCTACTAGCTCTTGTCTTTTTACCTATTTGATCCTCTGCTGCCTTCACTATTTCATCCCTCAAAGCTACCCATTCTTCTTCTACTGTATTTCTTTCCCCCCATTCTTGTCAATCGTTTCTTAATGTTCTCCCTGAAGGTCTCTACAACCTCTGGTTCTGTCAGTTTATCCAGATCCCATCTCCTTAAATTCCCACCTTTTTGCTGTTTCTTCAGTTCTAATCTACAGTTCATAACCAATAGATTGTGGTCAGATTCCACATCTCCCCCTGGAAACGTCTTACAATCAAAAACCTGGTTCCTAAATCTGTCTTACCATTATATAATCTATCTGAAACTTTTGAGTATCTCCAGGCCTCTTCCAGGTATACAACCTTCTTTTATGATTCTTGAACCAAGTGTTGGCTATGTGAAAATTCTACCAGGCGGCTTCCTCTTTCATTTCTTACCCCCATTCCATATTCACCTGCTATGTTTCCGTCTCTTCCTTTTCCTACTATCGAATTCCAGTCACCCATGACTATTAAAGTTTTGTCTCCCTTCACTATCTGAATAATTTCTTTTATCTCATCATACATTTCATCAATCTCTTCATCATCTGCGAAGCTAGTTGGCATATAAACTTGTACTACTCTGGTAGGCGTGGGCTTCGTGTCTATCTTGGCCACAATAATGCATTCACTATGCTGTTTGTAGTAGCTTACCTGCACTCCTATTTTTTTATTCATTATTAAACCTACTCCTGCACTACCCCTATTTGATTTTGTATTTATAACCCTGTATTCACCAGACCAAAGTCTTGTTCCTCCTGCCACTGAACTTCACTAATTCCCACTATATCTAACTTTAACCTATCCATTTCCCTTTTTAAATTTTATAACCTATCTGCCCGATTAAGGGATCTGACATTCCACGCTCCGATCTGCAGAATGCCAGTTTTCTTTCTCCTGATAACAATGTCCCCCTTAGCAGTCCCCACCTGGAGATCTGAATGGGGGTCTATTTTACCTACGGAATATTTTACCCAAGAGGGCACCATCATCATTTAACCATACAGTAAAGCTGCATGCCCTCAGGAAAAATTATGGCTGTAGTTTCCCCTTACTTTCAGCCGTTCGCAGCACCATCACGGAAAGGCTGTTTTGATTAGTGTTACAAGGCCAGATCAGTAAATCATCCAGACTGTTGCCCCTGCAATTATTAAAAAGGCTGCTGCCCTTCTTCAGGAACCACAGGTTTGTCTGGCCTCTCAACAGATACCTCTCTGTTGTGGTTGCACCTATGGTACGGCTATCTGTATAGCTGAGGCACGCAAGCCGCCTCACCAATGGCAAAGATCACGGTTCGTGGGTTACAAAAATTTAACTCAAAACTAAAACAATGAAAAATTCCTGGAATTCTAAATAATTCCCAGGTTTCTAACAGTTTTCTCCCAGATGAAAGAATTCCTGAGTCTTCCTGGATTTCCCAGCTGTTCCAGTGTGTAAACACCATGTTTGTATATCTGAATGGCCAAACACACACTGTGTTTCATGGACAATATAATGCACTTACAGTAATGGCTAATATATAAGTATACTTTACCACAGGAAAATTGAATCACGAAAACTAATAAATTGAGAGACAGAACTGCTGGCCATTACTTACCTTCATTGCTGGGCAGTTCTTATCTTCATTAGGCAAAATGTCTAGTATGGCCAACAGATATAAAACATTAAAAGTCACACACGAGCTAGCTTAGAGAGCTAATATTTCCTTCCTCAGGGAGACAAGAGGTATGAGTTGGGGAAGGTTAAAAAGAAAAGCGGATCACTGAAGATTTAAAGATGAGAGGGACCCACCTGTAGTGAGGACAAGGCTATACAAAAATATTTGTATGCTATCTGTTTCAAAGGGCTATGTACAAGAGGTTTTACATTAATGTTGGATCTTGAATACTGAGTTCTTTAGTTTGCTGTTGTATTGCTTTGGCATCAGACCCTTGATCTTGACAGCACTGATGGGGAACTTTACAACCCATGGTACAGGTATCACAGTAATGAAGATCCTAACCGCATGCCTCAGTGACATTTGCCCTGTCAAACTCCTGTTCTTACTGTTCCAATAACTAAATCAGTAACACACAAAAGAATAATGAGAAATGGCTCTTGAAATTACAACAATTTGTACTAGATACTGTATTTCTTAAACTTCTAAGTTCATAGAAAATTTCCTTACAGTGTCTAACATTCATTCACAGTACATTAGCATTTTCACACCATGTGGGCTTCAGTCCAGAGGGTATAAAGGAAATATTCAATACACATAAACTGAATTGATATCTGTACCCCAACATGCAACCTAAACTATTTTCCAAAATGTAAAAAGGAGAATTTTAGAAAATAATGAAAAATTTCCCTGAAACACCAAAAAATTTAGTCAAAAATCCCAAAAGAGCTCCTAACTTTCAGATACAATGTAAAATAACAATTATATTCTCTTAAGTCAACCATCATACTGAAACATCTGGCAGTGAAATAGAAAAAACATTCACATTTTCACTCATTCATCACAACACATATATATTTTATAACGTGTCTTATATGGCACTTGAATTAAAAGAAAGAAAGAAAGAAAAACATAGTACCACAGGATGGACTTGATCATCCAAAACAGCCGCATATTCGTTGGCAGTAATGCACCCTTGCACAGTAAACATGGGGCCCATGGAGTACAAAGATATGATTAGATTTACTTTCATTCCAATTGATCCGTAGTGAGGAGATCCTCCTGGATGTGGAACATGTCAGAAAAACAACAATACATGACAAATATTTACAACTAAAACAAATAAGCTAATGTACCATTCCACAGGTCCCAAGTGGAATGATCGTCATTTTTAATGAACACTAAGAGTCATTTTACAAATACTAATGCACTGAATTTAAAATAAAAAACGTTTTTTATTTATTTATAAGGTAATAAACATGTAATACAACTACTGTAATAGTTATTTACAATGAACACATTACTGCACTGAAATGGTGCAGAAGTTAGATTATACTTACACACACACACACACACACACACACACACACACACACACACACACACACACACACACACACAAATTTTCAGTGAACACATTACTGCACTGAAATTGTGCAGAAGTTATGTTGTACTTATATACAAATCAGTTGGTTTTACTAAGAAATTCATCAATGGAGTAGAAGGAGTTGGCCACCAATAAATCCTTTAGGCTTCTCTTAAACTGAATTTCATTGGTTGTTAAGCTTTTTATGGCTGCTGGCAAGTTATTGAAAATGTGTGTTCCTGAATAATGCACACCTTTTTGTACAAGACTAAGTGACTTTAAATTCTTGTGAAGATTATTCTTATTTCTAGTATTGATTCCACGAATTGAGCTGTTGGTTTGAAAAAGTGATATATTTTTAATGACAAATTTCATTAAGGAATAAATATACTGGGAAGCTGTAGTTAGTATCCCTAGTTCCCTAAACAGGCTTCTGCAGGATGTTCTTGAGTTCACACCACATATAATTCTTACTGCACGTTTTTGTGCCCGGAAAACTTTAGCTTGGCTTGATGAATTACCCCAAAAAATAATCCCATATGACATTATGGAATGAAAGTAAGCATAGTATGCCAGCTTTTTCATTTTTATATCCCCTACGTCTGACAAAATTCGCATTGCAAACAGAGATTTGTTAAGACGCTTCAGCAGTTCTGTGGTGTGCTCCTCCCAATTGAATTTATTATCAAGCTGTAATCCCAAGAATTTAACACTGTCCACTTCTTCTATCTTCTTGTCATCATATGTTAGACATATACTCTTGGGACACCCCTTACAAGTTCTGAACTGCATGTAGTGTGTTTTTTCAAAGTTTAGTGACAAAGAATTGGCTAGGAACCAGTGATTAATGTCCACAAATATTTTATTGGCTGATCTTTCTAAGACTACACTTGATTTGCTATTTATTGCAATGTTTGTATCATCGGCAAACAAAACAAACTTGGCATCTGGTAATGTTACTGATGAAAGGTCATTGATATACACAAGAAAAAGTAAGGGCCCCAAAATGGAACCTTGTGGGACCCCACATGTAATTAGTTCCCAGTTGGATGATGCCTGATAGACATGTATCAAGCTCTTTCCTAATAACACCCTTTGTTTCCTGCCAGAGATATAAGATTTGAACCATTTTGCAGCATTTCCTGTTACACTATAATATTCTAGTTTACTTAAAAGGATATTGTGATTTACACAGTCAAATGCCTTCGATAGATCACAAAATATACCAGTTGCCTGCAATTTTTTGTCTAATGAATTAAGCACATTTTCACTGTAAGTGAAGATAGCCTTCTCAATATCAGAACCTTTTAGAAATCCAAACTGTGACTTTGACAGTATGTTATTTGAGATAAGATGGTTATAAAGACGACGGTACATTACTTTTTCGAAAATTTTTGAGAATGCTGGTAACAGTGAAATTGGACAGAAATTTGATGCTATTTCTTTATCTCCCTTCTTATATAGTGGCTTAACTTCAGCATATTTCAGCCATTCAGGAAATATTCCACTGATAAACGACTGGTTACACAGATAGCTTAATATGTTACTTAGCTCAGAATCACATTCTTTAATTAACTTTGTTGATATTTCATCATACCCACTAGATGTTTTTGATTTTAAAGATTTTATGATGGACATTATTTCTGTTGGGGTAGTGAGGGTCAAATTCATATTATGGAAATTACTTGAAATGTCTGGTCTAAGGTAATCCATAGCAGCATCTACCGAACCTGACAACCCCATCTTTTCAGTAACAGTTATAAAATGTTTGTTAAAAAGTTCTGCAACACTATACACATCTGTCACCAATGTATCATTTACTCTTAATGCTATTTGTTCCTCTTCATGTCTGGTCCTACCGGTCTCCTCCTTCACTATATCCCATATTGTCTTTATTTTGTTATCTGATATGACTATCTTTTCCTTGTAATATATTTGCTTTGACATCCATATTACAGTCTTTAATATTTTGCAGTATTTCTTATAATGTGCTATAGCATCAACATTGGAAATGTTTCGGATTGACAGATACAGTTTTCTTTTTGTTTTACAAGATACCCTTATTCCTCGAGTAATCCATGGCTTCTTTGTAGATTTTCCTCTAACCTTGGTAAGTTTTGGGGGAAAGCAGTGTTCAAATAAGGTAAGCACTTTATTAGCAAAAATGTTATATTTTTCATTCATGCCATGAGCACTGTAAACATCAGTCCAGTGAATGTCTCTGAGGAGTGTCCTAAAATAATCAATTTTTGGCTTACTGATTACCCTCTTGAGCTCAGATTTAACAGATTTTATATCCTGTTCAGTATTAACATTTAACAGAAGGAACTGCATGTCATGGTCTGAGAGGCCATTGGCTATTGGTTTTGTAATATAATTTTGTTCATTGGACTTTTCTATAAAGATATTATCAATGGCTGTTTGTGAGCAAGTGGCTATCCTAGTGGGGAACTTTACTGTGGGAATTAAGTTGAATGATAGTGTTACTAACTCAAATAAGTTCTTATTCGGAGAGTCTTTAAGGAAATCTACATTGAAATCACCAGCAACCACTATTTCTTTGTTTTTGGTTATTAAATGGGCCAGTACAGCTTCAAGGTGGTTTACAAACAGATTAAAGTTACCTGCAGGTGCTCGATATACACTTAATATTATGAAAGATTTTTTGTGAAAATCTAATTCTGTTGCACATGCTTCCATATGCTGTTCTAGGCAAAATTTATGAATGTCTATGTTCTTAAATTTATGACAGTTCCTGATGAATGTGGCAACTCCTCCTTTCTCCATTTCTGATCTACAAAAGTGAGATGCTAACCTAAACCCTGTAACACTTAAAAGTTCTATACCAGTGGTCACATGATGTTCAGAGAGGCAGATTATGTCAGCTGGGTTTGAAGACTCTAATTCATCTATGCATATAGTTAATTCATTAATTTTATTTCTCAGTCCTCGAATATTTTGATGCAATAAAGATAGCTGACATTTCACATTGTCTGAGTTAAAATTGGGTGGAGTTAAAATATCACTGAATCCTCACCATGTTTCACTCTTTGGATGTAAATGCTGCCGTAAGTTGGAAACTATGAGAAACGAGACTCATCCGACCAAATGACAATCTTCCATTGCTCCATGGCTTCGGCACCATGTTTTCCTGTTATGGGCTTTTGCATCACTGATGAGTGGTTTTGGAATTCCAGCTTGTTCTACAGTTTCCTGCTTACGGAGTTCCCTTCATGTTGTTTTGTTGCTGACAGGGTTCAATTACGTTCAGTTCTGCAGTCACTTCTGCAGACGTCACCCTGTTATTGTCTGTCACAACCCTCTTCAATGACCATCCATCAAAACACTCAACACTTATCTTCATCCATGTTGGGACTCAGCTAAGATGTTTTTCTGTTTTCGAGGTATTCAGAATGGCCTAAATCTTGCTGAAACTGCCACACAACCTGCTGAAATCATCTGAAGCTTCCCCCTCCACCATCTACCACCCCCCCCCCCCCAAATACTGAAGGGAAGAAAGTTTATCACTAGCTATATTTTTGCTGTTCATGCAGTAAAAATTTAGCATCAGACATGACATCTTAATTTATTATTACTTCATACTAATTCTATTTGCAACACTTTTGTAGACAGTTTCCATCTAACCCACAGAGTGTACCTGAAAAATTATATCATTTTATGACATGCAGTTAAAGAGAGATGATATCATATGCATAGACCAATAATCCAAAACTAATAAAACATGCATAATTAGAGTTTTGAGTCATCAGCTACAAAGGTGTGGGTAGATCCCTGTGAATGAAAATGCATAATAAAATTAATGGATGGTTGAATAAAATTATACTGCTTTATTAACAAAAATGCGAGGCACTAAGTGAAACATGTTAACTTCAGCCTGCACAATCAATCTTTTGTAGGTCATTGTCCCCACAGAGGTGGTCAGCTGATATACTGTGGTCCACCACACAGATGCAGGGTGCCAAGTGGTGCACGGATGGACCTTTCCACACTGTCCTTAGGTTGTGGTATCCTTAGTCCCGTAGGTACTCAGTCAGGTAGGACAGGGTCAGCAGGCTCTGTCCACAGCGGGAGCAGGGAGTGTGGTCTGTATCATCCAAAATTGGTGGTGGTGACGCGTTGTCCACTAGACAGTGGGAGAAGAACTGTGTTGAAACCCACTGAGTAGTGTGTTGGCTGTTGATACGAGATCCTCTTGTGGAATAGAGAGTCCTTCATGTACTCCAGGTTCTTAAAGCACCCATGTCAATTTCAATCTTTGGATGGAAACAGCGGAAGGCTTGCCATTCACTAACATTTTGAATTTTTGTTCACCACGCTGTGGAAGGGTATGTGGTCTGACATAAGACAGTTATAAGGCTGCCTGGATAATGTCACGAAGCATGACGTGACCACAATCCTTCAACTTAAACTCCCTAAGTCTGAGGATAGGGTGTGAGTATAAACACAATGATGACTGCAGATCCTCTTTGTAAGCTGTTCGCATGCCAATCAACACCCATGGCAGTGCTTCCATCCACTGTGTGGAGTGGCACAGGAGATTAGTCTTAAGAGTGCAGTATTAACATTCGGAAAGGCCATTTCTTTCGGGGTGGTATGTCATAACTTGAAACCACTGGAGGCCACGCAATTTGCATAGCTCAGCAAACAGGTGCAACTTAAATTGTTGACCTTGGTTCATGCTCACCAATGTAGAGCAGCTGAAATGTATGGTCCACATCTGTAGGAAAGCTAGAGCAGTTGTTTCAACTGTCATATTCACTAGCAGAACAGCTTCAACCCAGCGGGTTATTCTATCTGTGGCTCATAGTATGTAATGGAAACTGTTTGATTCTGGCAGTGGTTCCACTATGTCTAGATGTATATGCTGTATGCCTTTACATACAGCATATTTGCCTTGCTGTGGGAAAGCATGGTGGCCGAGCTTGCTGCGCTGCGAGCTAATGCATGTCCATGTCCACTTCCTGCAGCCAGCTTTCATGCTGATCAATAAAATCTGCTTCGTGAGCAGCTTGGTGGTTGGTCAGATGGCAGGGCGTGACAAGTTACACAAGTTATCAAAAATTATTCTGTGGAAGTTTGAGGGACCGGAGGATGCATCTTATGTTCTGAAATACTGCACCCTGGGTGTACATTCGTGCCACGAACTGGTATTCACTCCACAGTCAACTCAGTGGTGCTGACCTTTAATAGTGCAGTTATTTGTTGGTCATTCTTTTGTGCCTACACCCTGCACCAAAGTATATTGTAGCATTCAGCATGTTAATGCAAGACAGAATATTGGCAACTACTTTGTCAGTACCACTAACACGGTAAATATTCGTAATAAATTGTCCATGTACAGCAGATGTGGGAACAGTGCAGAGGTAACAGATGAAGGCAGTCAGTGAACACTGTTTGTATGCATCCCTCAGTGTCCTCACAGAAATGTTTAATGGGTTCATATAGCACCAATAACTCCGACTGTATGCTACCCACATTTGTTGAGCCACTGTAGGTTCCTGAGAAAAGAATCAAGTGGCTATATGAGAATGCAGGCTTTCTCGGTGAATCCCGATGATAAAATCTTCTTTGGTTGACAGCTGAGTAAATGCGTAGTTCTCCAGCAATGTCTTAGCAAGTTTCTTACTTGCCATCTTCAGGCAATGTGTCGGGTTCACATCTCGTCCATCTCTTTATAGCTGCTGGACCACGGGCTTCTCTGCATCCTCGGTGCTGATTGGGCCAATCAGGTGTGAGCAAAATAGCAAAATCTATGCAGCGGAGCAAGGGGTGTGTGTGTGTGTGGGGGGGGGGGGGGGGGGGGGGGCACTGGCAATGGGTGGGTCCTGGCGTATCGTGTTGGTGCTGCCTGTTTATTCCATCTGCTACCACCGAATTGCCTCCATCAGTACGCTCTTGTCTTATTCTTGATAATGTAGTGATCCACGCAGTGTCCAGTTGGAAGCCACTATCCCAATTGACCATGTTATCACTGACCCTTATCTCCACTGCCTCTTTAATAATAGAGTCCTGGAAACCTTTTGCTCTACACAGTCTCTTGGTTTCTTCAAACTGAAATGTGTGTTCTTCACAGAGACTGTGCTCCACTACCGCGGATTTTTCTTTTTGTCCAAGGCGAACGCTTTTCACGTGTTCAGAGATGCATTGTGTTATGCAATGCTGCATCTGTCCAATATATTGTTTCCCACAT
Organism: Schistocerca piceifrons; assembly: GCF_021461385.2. NCBI lineage: Eukaryota > Metazoa > Arthropoda > Insecta > Orthoptera > Acrididae > Schistocerca > Schistocerca piceifrons. Next base: position 1,017,164,352 of record NC_060138.1, on the reverse strand, counting down.
TTGCAGGAAATGCTATAGACACCCGGTGTTCTTAGACCCAAGTTGTCCTTCATTGGGCCCAGCAGATTTCTGATTTTTGCTGGAGGATGGAAGATGGTTTTTCATGTTGTTCTTCTCCAGTATCCTGGCAATCTTGGCTGTGTGCACCCTGTTTATGGAAGGAACGCCAGACCTTTGTTGTTCTCTTTTTCCTACTTCTTCGCCTTGCTCATCTTGAGAGCGAGGAGGAGGAGGAGGAGGAGGAGGAGGAGGAGGAGAAGGAAGAGGAGGAGGACCTTCAGGAAGAAAACAACAAAGGTCTGGCATTCCTTCCATAGGCAGGGCCGCCCACGGCCAAGATTGCCAGGATACTGGAGAAGAACAGCTCCCCCCCTCCCATGTGCCGCCGCACAGATTCCGCTCATGCCTAATTGGCCCAACTGGCGCCGAGAATGCAGAGAAGCCCGTGGTCCAGTGGCTACAAAGATTCAGCGAGACGTGAACTCGACACTTTGCCTGAAGATGGCATTTAAGAAACTTGCTAAAACGTTGCTGGAGAACAACGCACTGACTCTGCTATCAACCCGAGAAGATTTTTTATAACCAAGTGACTGTTGTTAGCCATCATGCTTTGTTGTAAGATTGCATCAATTGTGTTTTCGCTAGCATCCACTGTTATGGACAAGTATGCTGAATGCAATGGTGATGTGGAGGCAGTCTTTGATTGCACCAAATGCATGTTACATCTCTGATATCCATTGCAGGAGCTGTTTAACATGAACATTCTTCCCACATAAGGTACTATTCAGTGGTGCCTGAATATTTGTTGCATGAGGAACATGATGCCAATAAAATTTCATCATTTCTAGTTCATGAAACATTGTCAGTTGTAGCATCTGTTTGATGAGGTCTATGTTTTCTTTAGTGGGGTGAATGCTGTCCTATGTATTTGAGTGGACTAAAAATCTAACCTCCTGTCATTGTAGCTGACATTTGTCATTGTTTAAAACTATTCCAATTGGTGCAGGTGTTCTTCAAGCAGTTCAAATGAATATGAGACACTCAGGATATCATTCAAATACAGGAAGTGGAAAGGGGGTTTACCAAGGGTCCTATCAATGAAATACTCCCAAGTATGGGAAGCCTTTTTTCACCCAGATGGATGTACAAGAATTAATATAGTTCAAAAGGAGTAATAATGCCAGTTCTGGATATATCCTTCAGAGCCATCAGGATCTGCAGATATTCCTTTGCACAGTCAATAACACTGAATACTGAAACATCAGTCTGTCAGGTACCAATGATTTAAGAAATGATAAAGAACTGCTTTAGTGGTACATAATTCAGCTCTTTGTGCTGTATGTTTAATGAGTCCATATGCCAAGAATGCCACCCCATTTCACTAAATGGCCTAGAAATGTAACCTCCTGCCATTATAGCTGGCAACAATATCGAGCTTTGTATTTTTGGCATGGACATATAACAGTGACAGAAAGTGTTGATTCACTAATGTCACTGTTATGTATTCGCTCTGAAGGTGTCCACTGTTGGGAGAAGAAGGAAGACAGAAAAGATCCCTTTTCTTCATGATAGTCATTGATGATTCCAACTGGTCAATGTATTTGTGAATATTTCGAACCGTGTCCCTACATATCTGTTTCACATCCTCTCTGCCCCATGTGCACAAGATCCAACTCCAACAATGTCTCAGTTTCTCTTCCAGGTGAATAAATTCTTCTTCTTCCTGGGAAGAGCCACTAAAATCACTCATTCATACACTGTAGTTTGTCCATGTCTTCCTAAAGTGCTTCAAGTTGGGGGTTTAAAGATGGAGGTAATTTTGGTCCGGATGTTGTGCTAATCCTCAGCTGCATCACCTTATGCTTGACCTTTTCCAACTCACTACTACTGTCCAGCAATGTTTTTGTGTAAAACCAGGTTTTCATCTGCTAAATTTGAATGTTCCAACTTTACATCTGTGTACACCTGCTCCATCACAGTGCACTGTCTTTAAAAAGTGGTATATGTCCCATACCTCTTTGGTTGATGAAATATAGGATTCTGTTGAGTTCAGAGGCATATGTACAGGTGGTCTGTCAACAATGCCAGGCACTGAATCTCTGCTGTTGCTTTGGCACAGTTTGTCACTTGCCAAATCAGGGCACTTGTGGAAGCGTTGTAAAAAGTTTGTGCCCAGTGGCTCATTGACATCAGCCATCATGAATATCTAGGTAAATGGAATGTGCAGACCAAGTGACTGTGTAATTTGTAGTTTCATACAGTCTAATTGGGGTGTAGTTTGCTGCCCAGAGCTGTAGAAGAGAATCCTAGGTATGTGATTAAACTGTGGTGGTGTTTACTTCAGAGTCTGTCAACAAGAAAATGCTGATTTGTATTTTTGGCAAGAACAGATAATCTGGCACTGTCCTTGGAAAACTGGGTCAAACCAATTTGGGTCACATGCTTGAAATGTAGGAGCTCTTGAATCTTTCTGCTGCCCTTTGCGTCTTCTGGAGGTCGCAACTGTCATTTGGCTATGAGCAAGGTGCAGAATATTTGTAAGCATTTGCTCCAAAATGAGAATAGAACCAACAACAGTGTGCCCTCTGTTGGGTGTAGTTGGAACCAAAAGTCATCTCGGCTGAGAGCTAGACTGCCAAGCGCAGCTGATCCTATGAGATGGCTGTTGTTTACATTTGGTAGCCATGTCAAATTCCTCTGTATGTGTCTCACTTTGGCTGAAATTCACTGTGATGGGGTGCATAAGGGCTGTAACTGTTGCAAGTCACTGTAGGCCCCTTCATGTTAATGGTGCTGATGTGGGAGTGTAAAAGTTCAATCTGTGAAGTGCAGTTTGCTGTCTTGTGTGCCAGTCTCACTTGAAGTCAAGAAAACTGGTATTTGAGTAGATAATTTGCTTCACCATGTAGACCATACTGCATCATCAGGCATAAGAGTAGTGTCTACCAATAATCCTAGGTGCCTCCACAACTGGGAAGGCGTTTCAGTGCCTGGCTTCTCAGAATTCTACAGCAATTTGCACAGCCATTGCAGTAAGGCCGCCTTTGTCATTTCAAATTCTAGTTTGGCAGACCGGCTCTCAGCTGACATGACTATGGTCCCAATTACAGCTGACAGAGAGCACACTCTTGCTGGTTCCATTCTCATTTCGGAGCAAATGCTCGCAAAAATTCTACACTTTGCTCATACCCAAATGCCAGTTGTGACCTCCAGAAAGTGTCACCGCAGGAATCAAAGCACCTACATCTAACACATGTGATCAGAAGTGACTGGATCACATCACTGATGAGATATTTGTGGTCACCAATATTCCATAACAAAGCAGAAAACTTTTGGCGGTCTCTGTGACAGCAAACAAAGTCTATGGATTTCAGGTTGAAATAAAGCGAAATAAAGGCAATTCAGGTAATGAACACGGTGGTGTAGAAACATCACAAAAATAGTGTTCTGTGATCTGAGGGTGTTGGTATACACAACCACATTGATCTACATGGCACGGTAAAAAAAAAAAAAAAAAAAAAAAAAAAAAAAAAAAAAAAAAAAAAAAAAACATTATTATTTTCCTGTAACCTGGTAATCTGAGTTCTGCATGGGAAGGAAGTGGATTCATCTGCTTAGTGCCTGGGATGGCAGTACAATAAAATCATATGGGGAGGGGTGGGGGGGCTGCCTTGGTGGTGAAAACTCACATAAACAAATCTGGAGCAGGCACATGAACACAGATTTGCCTTAGGGTAGCACATTTGGCTTCATCTGGGAAGCCAGTATAGCAGTATTGAAGTCAGCAAGATCAAAGTGTTGTTCCAAGAGATCGTACACCCATGCAGGAGAAGAAACAATTATTTTCAAATGCCTTGCAAACTGTCTGCTCCATATAGTTCATCACATATTGCAATCCCTTAAAAACATCACTTTGTTGAGTTATTGGTCCTAATAATTGTCTGACAGAATAATCTACTGTTTGGCTGGACAGCTCTTGTATTGATAAATCAATGTGTTGTCATGGGTGACCAATGTGGGTAGATCCATTCCAATGAATCTGCACAATAACATCTGCTGATTGTTGAATGAAATTTTACCACTTTATTAATATGAATCTGAAAAACCAAGAGAAACATGTTAACTTCGGCCAGATGCAAAGAACAGACTAGCTAGAAAAAGAGCCTGACAATAAACATAAAAATACACACACTGTTCCTTTCTCTATGCAGGTCACATCATCAAGTGGTGGTGGTGGTGGTGGTGGTGGTGGTGGTTGGGGGGGGGGGGGGGAGGGGGGCGGGTGGGAGGGGGGGGTGTCCTGCTGTGGCCACCAGTTGGCACACAGCAGCAGGTGTAACAATCTGCTGTGACTAAAAGTGACCTCTAGGTGCTCTGTGGGTTAATTTCCCTTTTAAGATTTTCTAGTTTCCCTACCACGTCCAGACTTTTGAGACTTCACACTATCTCCCATGAATGTTGCCCTTTCATTGGTTTTTCAGTCTTTTCTCATGGCCAGGTCCCAGTGATTTGAATGGGTAATTAATCCAAAATATTTTGTCAATGAATACCCCATGACAACACTCTTTCAGTTAAAGATCACATTTGTTATGCATATACATAATTTATCTTTAATGCAGTGGTTTCCATTGGCTTCTTCATACTCAAGCTGTCACCTACTGATTCTTCCATTTTTAGGGGCAGATTCCGTAACAAGTGCAAGAGGATGCTCTGAACCTGTAACTGCTCCTCGTCCCTCCTTGACAAGGCTGTTGCCAGATTGAGGGCGACATCTTGTACTGGAAGTCTTCTGCCCCAATTACTGATGATTTTTAATGAAAATCTAAGCAGTGGCCGAGTTCAAAGCTTAGACCCAGTGTGGGACCCATCACTATTTTTTTGAAGTAAATTTGTGTAATTTTAGTTTGATTAATTGATCTCTGTTTGAAAATTTACTATCCATGTAAAAGATATTAAACCACTGGTGCAAATCTGTTGCATAGCATTTGTGTTATATGGTGAGTGTCTCTCTCTCTCTCTCTCTCTCTCTCTCTCTCTCTCTCTCTCTCTCTCTCTGGCTGTGTGTGTGTGTGTGTGTGTGTGTGTGTGTGTGTGTGTGTGTGTGACCATCGTCATGCCTAGATGTGTTTGAAAGCAGTAAAAAATCTGCCTGCTCCTGTAATTGCACACATTAAGACATTTAATATGCCATTGGGCTATCAATTTTGAGGATCAAGTCTTACACTCATTGAAGAACTATGGAATATAACGTATAAAACTAATGTAAAATATAGTCTGTTACTTATTTGTAGTGAACCATAAATCATCCATTACTGTTAATAATCAGTAATTGTTTTCTGATTAGGTATTAGAAATAACAGCCATTTTTGATGTCGTGCAAAAAATTACCGATGTCCTATGCTGCTGGGGTAGAGGTATTCAAAAGTTATTTTGCATTACTGTCCTCGCATGCCAGCAGGATTACTTTAAGGATCAGATCTGCAGCACGGTCCAATTCTAACTGAATTCAATTGAAATAACACACACTTTATTTGTTACTTAACTACTGCTCTGCTTAACTGATGGAGCGGTGCAAGAACCGTTTGGTCATAAGTCAAGGATACTACCCCTCGACCATGGTGCATGTGTAGTCAGAGTATACTTAGTATCGCTTGAGTGATGATTAAGTACTGTGTATGGGCTCTTTGATTTCTGGCTACATAAATGACATTTTCATCAGCAATATACTAAGAAAACCTGAGATCAGAAACAAGCAAAATAATCAGCTTCCGATGTTACAGAGGAAACAAGACAAACAATTTAATGAATGTGAAGTTTCTTTTGACTCAGAAAACCATACAAGCACATGAAGGCTTCCTTGAACTAAAACTTACTTTATCTGTTGCTTTCTATGATCATATTTACACTGGAACTATCATGAACAGATGGCTGAAAAATAGGAGACGATTTGTGTAACACAACTGAAATAAGTAACGAATCTATAAGGCCACAAGATTCAAAACAGTCACCGTCAATTTGTATAAAAATAAGCAAGTGAATTAACTTCATAGTGCTAATATACACGTAGTCCTTGAGAGGAGAACTGTGCCCAGTGATTAAGAAACAGAGGAGAGCAGAACTGATCCACAGAACTTCCAGATGTATCTTATACTGGTAACAAATGATCTTGGAGGCCAAGAGCAATGACCATGGAAAACACTGCTTTCACTCTTCACTTATTATCCTAATGACTATAGATAGAGGTATTTTTGAAAAGTCTTAGTTTAGTGCCACATGAACATCAACTACAGAAAATATTTTTATCTGCACATAGCATATATGTCGTAGGTAAAGCAGGTGGCAGACTTTGGTTCATTTGTAAAATACTAGCGAAACACATTCAGTCTACAAAGGAGATTGCTTACAACAACTGTGCGATATATCTTAGAATATTGCTCAAGTGTGTGCAATACCAAATAGGACTAACAAGGGATACTGAATGTCTAGAAAAGAGCAGCAAATGAGTGTGTGTCATGTGATGCTACATGGCAGTCACTTCCATGTTGATGCAAGCTGTCTAGTGAAAGCCTACTTACAAGATTTCAAGAATGAGCTTTAAGTGTGGACTCAATGAACATATTACAAGCCTCTACATACCAGTCCCGTAGAGATCACAAAGACACAATTAGACAACTTACAGCTCACACAGAGATATTTAACTTATCATTCACTCCATGTTCCATACTTGAATGGAACGGGAAGAAGTCCCAACTGGTAGAGCGGGAAGTACCTTCTGCCACACACTTCACAGTGGCTTGCACATTATAGGTGTACAAATGTGTTAAATGCATCCTGGTTTCATGATCGTGATGGACACTCTAGGGAAGAAGATGTACATGACTTCGTACAGGAAGTCCTGTCAAGTTTAATCAAAGACAATTATCTTTCTTGTACATGTTTTGACTTTGGGAGAACTCCGATAGTGTTTATCACAAAACAATTCTCAGAAAAACAGAAAATTCATCACTATCGAACAGCTAGGCAACTCCTTTTGTAACATAAAGCAGAGGGTCATGTAGACAAAGTGCACCACAAAAGTAATGCCACATGCATAATGGGATAATGGAAAATACTATTTGATACAAGACGTGCATTTGTCACTACTGCACATACATGACCACTCCCAAGAATTCAAACTGCTCAAAAATTGTAATGCTCATTAAAGACACAGGCTATCAATGAAGGGCCGTCACTCAATCTTAGCATCCACACAGAGTGTAAATGGGGTCTGAAAAAGAACGCAAGCTTGAAAGCTAGCTACAATGCCCAGCTTCTTGTTTATGTGCCTCACTGCTGTTGCTGCTGAGCTGTCTTTACTCTCTACATTGTAGATCTCGTACCAAATGTCTTTCATCACTAGATTAATACTGCAAGATCAAATACTTAGTTTCTTGTAGATATAACCCCAGCACTCACAAGAAATAATGTGTTATCTCTGATTATACTTTCAAGACTGCACAGAAGTCCCTTTAAAATGTAATTTCGGAAATACGGAAGCGTCCGATCCCGCCCATCTGCTTTGGCCCATGACGTCACAAATATGGCGGAAACAAAAACAAACACACACACTTTCCACAAGAAGCCTAATGACACTAACGGGACAAGCGCGGGAAATGGGGTGTTTTGGGTGGGGGCAAACTAAATATAAACAAATTTAGACGCCTTGCGTAGCTACAACGTGTAAGTGAAGACAGCCATGCATGAATACCCACCCACCTCCCCAGGGGTCATAACCCCTGCAACCTATAGAAGATAAAGATGCTTCAGTAGCTGATTAGTGTTTTTTGTCTTTTTAAAAAAAAAAATCTCACGGGATAGAACGAACAGATCAGAAAGATAAATATAATAAACTAAAACAGAAATTGGAGAAAACAGATAATTAAAATAAGTAATTAGTGTTTTTAAATTAAAAAAAAAAAACCTCACGAGATAGAACGAACAGATCAGAAAAGTAAATAAAATAAGATAAAACAGAACTGGAGACAGCCACACTCAAACCAAACTCCGCGCCGTCATGACGTCACACACGACAACACCCTTACGTCACGGGTCAAAGCCGACGCGTGGGATCGGACGCTTCTGTTGACCCGTAATTTCAAAGGCATTTTCAATTCTTTACAAAAGTATGAAGTAAGCTAACATGCTCAAAAATCCCAACATGAAGCTGATTACCAAATTTCTGTAACAATTAATGCATACATTGCAAAACTTTTACTTGTATAGGTCCAGCGGTATAGCAGTACACATATGGTTAACTGGGTTGAAAAATGGAATACATTATTAGAGGCTACATTGCAAAATATGACTGGCACACAACTTTAACTACCAATTTTTGCGCAGTGGAACCAAAATAAAAACAACAGTTCAGTCACAAATTAGACTTATATTGGAATAACACAACCTCATGGTCACTCGACCATGAGAGAATAAAGTTATTTTGAAAGCACCATTGGCGTATTTTTATTTAACAGTAACAAATATAATACATAATCTCTTCTAACACTTTGAACCTGGTACTACATTTGTTCCTTAATGCACTGTGGTGAGCAACTTATAAATTAGTTGCTATGGCAATTGTACCTCTCTCAAGATGTCACATACGTCATAAAACTGTTGAGCAAAACAGGTGAATAGAAGAGGGGAAAGCCAGATTTTACTTGTTACATTGGTGGAACCTCAAAATTTCCCTCAAATATTAGATTGTGAAAATTAATGAGAACCATGTTCATCAAATTAAATAAAGCATTTGTCTAGTTTAATTCTGATCTCAAAATTGATACAGAAATATGACCTACTCAGCAGTATTATTTGAGATAGGCCTACTACAAAAGTTGCCAACTCCACAAGGAACAAAACATATCTGCAGTTATCTAGTTGAACCAGTGGAAGCGTGAACCATATCTGGCTGGTGGCCGTGGGTAATCTTCTGGTAAATATGGAGTAGCATCTGGATAGATTGCAGGTTTTTCTTCCTCTGGTTTTGGTCGTTTTGTATCTATTACTTTTGCTTCACAGAAGTAACCAAATGGAGGGCGTTCCAGGTTCAGATTATCCAGCATACATTTATCAAATGCTCCCTGTGTCTTGCGACAGCTGTGAAGAAAATTATGTATGTATGAGCTCACATGCGTAACATCTTACTACAGATCAAATGCTAATGAAACTACTGCTGCAAAACCATTCATACAATGAAAACGTATCGAAACTAACTACTGTATACACTGATTTTTAGCTCCTGTAATTGAGATTTTTTCCCTCTCTCTCTCTCTCTCTCTCTCTCTCTCTCTCTCTCTCTCTCTCTCTCTCTCTCTCACACACACACACACACACACACATATACACAAAAATTGTAAGAAACATCTAGTTCTGAATTAGAAAACAATGCATTTGGGGGGGGGGGGGGGTTTCGAGAGGTAGAACAGGCTATCTTATATCTTTATGCAAGTGCAATGCTATTGCAACAGGAAAGGAAATAACTGAAGCACTTCTGGCAATGATGAATATGTTACTATCATGCTATGCGGCAAGTGATTCCTTCAGCATATATGGGATAGTAATATCATCCTTCCAGATAATGCACCTCATGCACAGCACCAAAGTACTTTCAACATTACAACTAAGATACTTTATCAATATTTGCAGAAATTTTCCTTTTCAAAAAGTGCACTGTGGTTTCAAGGCAGTTTAATTTAGCAACTATTACTTCCTTAACACTCAGGTATTATTTACACAGAAGTACTGGCATCAGATATACATAACAATGTGAGATTACTACTAATTCAATTATGTTTTACTGATATGAGGGACTATGTGTTGTTATTGTTGATTTATTTATTTTTGCACACTAAAGAGGCACAACACAATATGGCAACACTTCTAAAAGCAACACAGACTGCTCAAATTGAAAAATTGTCCATGTTATACTTCAAGGATGTCAGCATCACTTCAGTACAAATTACCAAGTAATTTTTATTTACAGATGCCATCTCGAAGCTAAGATATGTATCCTTAATTGAACTGTTTCTTATATTTGAAAAAAACTAAAAACTATTTAACAGTGGCAAAATTCTGTTGCAAATGAGAAACTGCAAGCAGCTCTATGATCTAAGTGCCATGCTAAATTATACGGCCCAACAGTTATGGTGAACAGATTTACAAACAAGTGCAGTGTATTTATCTCCAATTTGAATGCACTTGTTATTGGAATCTTGCACTCACATCATACAATGGATAAAGATGATTTTAGTATTTTATAAAGCTACTTGCAGTTTCCACAAAATAAAGAACACAACACGAAAGAACTGTAAAAGTCATTAGGTACACAAAAGGTGGTGCACTTACTACTTGTACTCCAAAAGGCTGCTAGACTTATCAATACAGTTTGTGTATTGCTCAAACTCCTGCTGACACGACTTTTTCACTTTCCTAAAAAATTCAAGCGAGCAGTTCGTTACAGCTTTTCCTTCTTCCAGGCATTTCCGGGGATCTTTCCATTCAGTCCGACATAGCATAAATTCCTGCATCGAAGGTCGCGAGTTAAAGAAATGGCAAAGTATTATAACAGAGAATGGGGTCACATTTTGGTTGGAGCGTAAAGTTAGGATCTGACATAGAGATCTTCGTTAAACAACAAATGGCACGAAAGATAGCATTAAAACTATTTCACTATTGAGTTCACACCACACATGACATGATAAAAACTAAGTCACCAAACATAGCAAGGGACCTGACTACAACGTTCATAGGAAATGTTAAAAAGTGTCGTGAAACGACTCCTCCACCAAGTTTTGGCATGGACGTAGGCCAAGTTCAGTATTCCGAGAATCTAGACATGGCCAATAAATAACAATGGCTATTTGTATTATTTATTATTATTATTTATGGTCGCTCAAAACTGGTTACCTATTCTTTCAATGGCAACTTACATTATTTGCCTGTTCACAATATTTTCCTAAATGGAAGGCACCAGCTCGTAAAGCTGGTGATCCTAAGTTAACTTCTTGTACAGTTAGTTCCTCCTCAGTGGGTAGTTGTACATCTGCTGTTAAAACCATTTCACTTCCGTTAACTTGATATTAAACAGAAAAAAAGCAAATATTTCTTTCCAATTTATGCTTTTCGTCTGTATCCCAGATATATCAAAACAATAACCTCCATGCACATTTGCATGGCAGGCAACCTTACAGCTCGGTTTCGGTTAAGCCAACATTGAAAACTTAAATGCGTAATCAGCTGACGGAAGCGTAGATGTAAATAGTTTTCAGAAACTCTGTAATCGACTGTGTTTAGAAAGCATATCCTACTCACTAGTCAACGGGTAGCAAAGCGTAACGAGCTATAAAAGTATAGTAGTAGATGAATTTTACCATTTGGGCAGCAAAATAACTGATGAGAGGATATAAAAATGCATACTTCTATTTATTATTTACTTATTTATTTCTTACTCCGTCGATCCGTCTGTGATAAGCGCACAAGGAAATAGAGTGCGTCAATTCATTTTTTTACGTTTTATGTGGCAATCTGTGATCTTTTTAAACAAATCATTACCGTGTTGAGGTAGTAAGATAACAAAAGGACGGTAGTGATACATTATTTCGACATATAAAGTTAAAAAAAATGAGTATCTACATAATTGTTCAATCTTACGTTATATTAAATTGCACATATGCTTTTATTCTAATTTTTTTCATTTTGACTAAGAAACTCATCTTCTTTCTAGAAGAAATTGCCTCACAGGCTCCCTAAACGTGGACTTCTTATCAAACTTACATTTAATATATGAATGGAGAGTATTACAAACTCTTGTGCCATTCCACTGCACACCATTCTGCACCACTGTCAAATTTTTACATTCATTGTATAATTCATGCTTTTGTCATTTCTTTTATACAACTCAGCATTTTTACTGATGAAACATGTAAGTGAACATATACGTTGAGAAGCAATAGTAAGAATTTTTAGTTTCTGGAAAAAGCTTCTGCAACTAGATCTACAGTCTTCGCCACACATTATCCTTACAAAGTGCTTCTGGGCCAAGAATATTTCCTTTGGTAGTGAAAGGTTTCCATAAAATTCATATATCATTATCGAACAGGGATATCTACGGTATGCTGCTGTCATAGTACTGAAGTTACCACTCTTGGAGATAATACATATGGCAAAACTCGATGAGCCAAGTTTCTTGTGAAGACCTTTAGTATATTACTACACTACCAGATCTGCATCGTTTACCTATCATGACTGGACAGACCGCATCAGGATTGCATATATATGACTTATTTACCATGTTTCATATAATATAATGAAGAATGTTCACAAATGAGACAGTATTATTTTGTTCATTCTCTTTGGTCACTACTGAAGAATTTTTCAGTGAAGTATAATGGGTGTTCTTTCAGGTCATGTGAAATTTTCCTTTTGAATGGTTCTGGCGGCAGGGACTCCACTTGTCAGGGCAATGAGCCGAACATTTTGAAAGCAACCACTGGAAAACTATCTTGAGTTCCAGACAGTCGACAGCTTGGTATGTCAATGTTCCTCTTGTAGTGAGGGTCATGATTATGTATGTCGTGCCTCATGCTGAAAATTCCTTGGCTGTATTTTAAACTGATTACACATAGATGCATATAATGGCTGAAGATCGTCATTTTTCTTAACAGTATGAATACAGGCTTGCAATGTTCCAGTCTTTTGCTTGATGTAATGATTGTGACTGCTTTCTTTTGAACCATTAATACATCCTTGCATCCTGCAGAGTGTCCCCATAACAGTAGACCATAATTTATGTGGCTATGTAATAGTGCATAATACACTGTTATAAGGTCTACTTCAGTTAATACATCTTCTAGTCTTCCCAGGAGATATATTACACAGGAGAGCTTGGAGCACAGATACACTGTGTGCTCATTTTTTGATTGTTTTGGGTCAGTCATGAATCTCAGCAGTATGACAGCCTCCATCTTAACGTGGTATCCAACATTGCTAAGATACATATCAGATGTTGTATTTTTTCTTCATTCATTTTTCACTTGATTTTCGATTAACCATTTTTTGATGTTTTCATACAATATACCTGTTGCTTGTGGAGCTTGTGCAGCAGGTTTCCTTTAGTAAAAAGAGTGGTGTCATCAGCAAACTGTAATATTTGTATGTTCCAACCCAGATCATTGACGTAAGTAAGGAAGACGAGAAGCCCTATGATGGACCCATGGGGTACACCATTCTCGAGTGTTTGTTCTTGGGAGATTGCACCATGAACTGATACTACTGGCTTTCGGTTTTCAAGATAGGATTGAAGAGCAGCCAGCACAACACCTTCAGTACCACAGCACTTTAATTTATTAAAAGCAGTATTTTGTGTGAGAAGCACTCAGATGCCTTCCTGAGGTCACAGAGTGTCAGTGCCACACTTTCCCTGTCTTCAAACACTTGCCTTATCTTGCTTCTTAAGTCCATTGCTGCTGTAACTGTCGACTTTCCGTTGCAAAAACCATGCTGTGTCCTGAAAGAGTTTATTGCCTTAGAAGCGATTTTGTAGCTGGTGTTTTGTTACAGACTCCATAACTTTAGCCAGAATGGGGATTATGAAAATTGGTCTGAAACTGGACCCTTCACATAGGTACTCTTTTTTTTTTTTTTTTTTTTTTTTTGAGTGGTACTGTTCATGACACTTTCAGGAATTCTGGGAAGACACCAAACAATAAATATTGGTTGATTATTATGGCTAGTGGTTGAGCAAGCTCTGGAATAATTTTCTTGAGAATTGTGTGGGACATGCCATAGATATTGTCACTCTCTTAATGTTTGTATGTGTTCACTATTTTTAAAGTGTCTTTAGGGTGAAATTCCTTCCACTTTTTAATAGTGCAACAGCTTACGTTTTTTATATGAGTTAATTTCATTTACACTATTTCTTACTATCTTTATGAAGTACTGATTGAAGGTATTAAGACTACAGTAACTTAAGGTAGAAGTAGTCTTCTTTCTGTGCTCATTTACCAAATTTCAAGCTGCTTTTCGTGGATTATGAGACTCTTTAATGATCTCATCATTGTACTCCTTCTTTGCATCCTCCACTCCCTTTCTGTAAATCCCCTTGGCTTGCAAATAGTTGCAATGAAGCAGATCTTCAGTTGGAAGACCTAAAGCTATGGTCTATGAACATTAATACAATGCCCATTAATCTATCTAGCTCAGGTGTACACGACCTCTTCACTGTAATAGATTTTTCCCTTCTTCTGATTTCCCCAAGGAAACTTCTTGAGGGTTACTGGGAACATGTCATCAAATTTTATTTTCAGGATTTGGGTGAATAGACATTCAGATGAGTCACTGGCCCCCATTTCTGCAATTTTCTGTTGTCAATTGACATAAGACAGCACTGCCTTAACGTCATTTAATCTCTCTTCTTTGATAAACCTGTTACTGAATGTGTAGCTTGAGTGCCTTGTGCTAGGTTGCAGTTTGCTCTTACTCTTCATGCTGAGTTCCATTACTAATGCACTGTGATCTGCAATCAACTAATCCCAAATACTGAGGGTGGTGATAACTGCATCTAGACAGTATCATCCATCATTGGGAACTTGTTTGCTGCAGACAGCTCATAACTTCATGAAGACTTTCTCTTTAGTACTTCCATCACCTACATGCATGTTGAAGTAACCACAAAATCCAATTTCAGACTTAAGGTGTGTAACATAAGATAAACAGTTGTCCACCTGTGCAACAAAGTTTTCGAAGTTACCATCTGGTGAATGCTACACAAAGACAACAATGAGACCAATATTTGCTAACACTATTGAAGCCAGTTGGAGTCCTGGTCTATACAAAAGTTTTTTAAATCAGTTTCCTTTACACTAAGATTCTTGTCTGCATATGCAAATACGCCACCGTGAATTGTAGTAGCTCGATACCATGAGCTTACCACATCTAAATATTCAATAGATTTGCAATAGTCACCTTCTCCTTGAGCCACTTATACATAAAAATCTGGCTCACTTTTTCTATAAAGAATGATAGAATGTTCACCTCAGTTCTTAAACAATGCACAGTGTCACTTGCTATAACATAGTCATCACTAATGTTCTTTCTATATGATAGTCTGTGGTCCTGGTTTTCAGACTCTCTTTTATTGGGGCATTGGTTGATCTGCGGAATAAAAAACACCTTCTTACAGTATTTTTAGGCCGCATAGCAGTGTTCACTATCTTGTCCTTTGGATGGAAGTCAACGCCAATTTTGAAGCTGTTGTTGACATCCTTAGTTTCTAGTTTCTATGTTCTGGAAGGATTTCCCCAGAAATCTTATTACATTTCCAGTTATGCCTTTTTTGACTTTTCCTAAATGGGACCATGCCCTTTTATCTCTGTATAGCATTCCTTGCTCATCAGCAGTGCCTATTATCAGATTGTTTCCGTAGCTGTCACTTGAATTTCTATATCAGGTGACCCGCTAGGTTAGCCCAGAGTGCTAATGCGCTGCTTCCTGGACTCGGGTAGGTGCGCCGTCCCTGGATCGAATCTGCCCAGCGGATTAACGATGAAGGGCCAGTGTGCCGGTCTGCCTGGATGTGGTTTTTAGGCGCTTTTTCACATGCCCCTAGGTGAATACCAGGCTGGTCCCCACGTCCTGCCTCAGTTCCATGAGGCGCAGACATTTGAAACACATTCGCACTCTTTCCCACTGTACACTAGATGCAGACAGCTGGGATATACTACTTCCGTCTCGGAGGGTATGGGGTGGCGACAGGAAGGGCATCTGGCCACCCTCCGTAACTAATATTACCAAAATCCATAGTAACTACCCAGACCCAGCAGTAGCTGGAGTGGGATCCAGATACAACAATAACTATGTCAGGTGCTTGGGATATTGGCACTTCTTTCTCAATAGGTTTTTGAAGTGCAGTTTTATACAGCAGTGTTGGCTGTACAGATCCATTCTGAGTCACTTCATGCCTGTTGTTGATTTGTTGTTTTGCTGTAGCAGATGACACTTGCTTATCTGTACAACGAGCAATTCTTTTCCTGTGATGTTTCCATGCCAGTCTGTATTTTTAGGTGGGTGACAGTTTCTCTTTTGAAAAACACAGAGAGTTGTGAAGGCTATTTTGATCATTACTGACACCAGTTTCTGAAATGTATAAAGAAATATTATTCAAGAATCAATTCTCTGTGCTTCATGAACCATAGGCTCTTTATTGTTATTTATTTGTCTCTTTATTTGTCTCAGTTTGTTATGTAGACCTATTTTAGAGGCAATGTTCTTTTCATGTCCATTTTTTCATTTGTTAATAGAGACATTATCCACACACGAATACTGCATTACCTCATGGCTTGCAGACTCTTTATTACTATTTACTTCTTCCAACTTGCCTATCGTCATTGTAATTAGTTATGTCATGTTCTGTAGATCATTTTCAAGATTATTTTATCGATATGATGTTGTTTTCATGCCCACACTCAGTTTGTTTCTTAAGGAATGCTGAGGGCTGTGACATACTTCGATTCGAATTTGGAATATTTGTGCCAGAGCTACGTGTTTCAGATTAAATAATCGGCTCTTGATTTGCATTTAAGCGTTTAGTGGATCCATTTTGAGCTGTAAATGTAACGTTTTTTCGCCCTTTTCCACTTCTTTTGTGAGATGTTTTTGTCAGATGTGACACTAGTTTTTCTAATCTATAATTTACATTGGTCACTCTATTGAGTTGTATTCTCATTTTAGAATTGTCTTCTATTGGTCGATTTACTGTTTTGTTAAAGCTTCAACTGACTCTATTGATCTCAACTGATTTTTCGTATTATTTACATCACAAATGCTGCTTCTGTCTCCAGTAGTTCAGCTCCACAAGGTTAACGAGGTTGATTTCGTGAGTTGTCTTGTATGTCAAAACTTTTGTGCTCATTAATGAATTTAATATAGTCAGTTATCTCCATTTTTTCTCTGTTAATATGGCTGGTTCCAATTACAGACTGTTTTTATTTTGCTGCAGACATGACTTCCGAAAGCCCAGTGTGTAGCCTATCTTTACAAGCACCACAACAAAACATACTAAGTGAACTTCCCTGTTGGTAAGGTCAACGCAATCACTGTGAAAGAAGTTGCCACACCATAGTCCACAAATCATGCTTCACATAATCTGCCACCTCCATTGGCGCCATCTTGTTGTAATGAGGCCAGTTTAATTTGCAGTCAATCTAACACACAGAAACTTCATTGTTTCAACTTTTTCCATTGTCTGTGTGGCACATTTAACAGTTATCTCTCCCTCAGTTTTGGCAGTTGCAGTCAACCAAGTATATCTAGCTTTATTAAAATTTAATGAGAGATCTTTTACACTAAACGATTTACTAAATAAATGAGAATATTGTTAATAGATCCTTGCCGAATTTTACATGTGCATCCATCAATCATAATGTTGATGTCATGTGCAAAAATAGTAAAATTGCAGTGTAGCTTCATACACTGTGCTAGGTAATTTATAAATATCAGGAACAGTAAATGACCAAGAATGGGTCCTTGTGGCACTCTATATTCGATGATTCCCAGTCTGATGAAGACAGACCACAACAAAAATCGTTATTCTGTATGGTACTACTGTCTACCTCCTATCTTTGAGGCATAACTGTAACCGCTTATTTGATTCACCACATATTCCTAAAAGGTTAGCTTTCTGTAACGATATTTAACTAGTATTTTTGTGGTCGAAATTCGACCAATCATGTGAATAAAGTAAAAAAACATAAAATTTTCAATATAAGTAATTTTAGTTTGTTTGTATGCAAATTCTTACGTCTTACTGGAACACTATGTAGATTTTCAGGTCTTACTCAAATAAGTAAGAAATAGTGTGGGGGAGCAAAAGAGAGTGAAAGACACAATGAGGGAATTAATTGCTTTATTCTTCAATTTAACAATGAAAAGCCTCAAATAAACAATATTTTTTAGTAAATATTCTTTCATCATATATTAAGTATCCTTGCTAACTGTATTGTTCTCAAGCACCATTATCATGCCATCTGGACAATGGATGTCCATTAAATAATTGTCATGTGGTTTCTCAGAAATTCTTAGGACTTTTTTTGTGCATTTGCCATCTTCTACACACAGAATTTTGATTAACTGCACCACATGGTTCACACATGATATGTTTCACAACATGTTTATACAGTTCATGATATCCTCAAATATCTGGAATTTCTTCACATACACCTCTATCAGTTGCACAAATGTCTACTATTTAATCGATTTCACATAAAGTGTTTAAAATATGAGCACACGGCAATCCTCTTTTTTGGAATTCTGTTGTGTAAATGATTGCTTGAACTTCAACAAAAATGTGCCTTGTTACTACTACATCAATTCATTCCTTTAATTTAGTCTTGAATAACTGCACACTACTTTCTGAATGGAAATTAGCAGATTAAAGTGGATCAGTGTTGTTAACAATTTCTGGGCAATTAGGAATGCAAGTCATTGCAGCAAATAATGAAGAATTCCTGAAATGTTGAACGATAGATATTGCATCCTAATAATTTTTATACATATTTCTTGGAAAATCCTTAAATGAAGAAGGCAAAATAATTCTTACAATATTTATAGTAGAATATCATTTGGGTTTCGTTGTATGAGTAAGGATCGAGTTTCTAGCCTAACAAATAAAGAATGACAGAAATTTCATAATGCCAATTTATTTTCCAATATAATACCCATATACACTAATACACTTGCGGTCATGCTCAGATACCTTCTGCAAACCATTCAAATAAAATCTTCGTTGATCCACTATGGATCGTGGGACGATGGCTGGCATGAACTTCTTGATGCAATAATTTACCAACAGCCATATGTATTGTAGAAATTTATTTTATTTTATGAACTTCTATGTGCTACCAGTTTCGGCATTACATTGATGCCATCTTCAGGCCCCACTCGTCATAGTCGTAAAATCACTATACATGGAAGAAGCCATATAACTAGATCCGTGAATCAAATCGTCCTGCAACAGCTCTCGGTAGCCAGGCGACACAGACTGTGTCGCCTGGCCACTAAACAATGGAAAAGAATATAAAACATATTAAAAAACAGAGCACCTCTACGACTGGGGCAGAAGCTGTTTGACAGCTGCGTATCTTTCGTTAACACAGACCACACACACAACACTGTACACTGAACACAATAACATTGCCAGCAAGTGTAGCAGACGCTATATCAGCCCCTACAGTGGAAGCAGAGCATCGTCAGGAGACTGATCTGGGAAGTGTACATGACTTGTGCACTCTTGTCAGTTGACGATGGCCAGTCATTGCTCCTGTAGTAGGGATTGTGGCGATGGTACTGAAAGCTGCTTTAGTCTCAGTGCTGTGCATGGTGGCTCTTCTTTGAACACGAGTGCAGATTTGACATGGTTAATGGCAATGATCATGGATTTACCATTTACCAAAATGTCTTAAGTCTGGATGCTTCATCATAGGACATGGTACAGGCCAGTGTATGGTGGTGGCTGTCCATTCAAAGCAAGACATGCATGCAGCTTTCCAAGTCACAGGGCATATAAGTGGTTGACACACTGTGTCTGGAGGCTTTGGTGGTCATATGCATGCGATATCATGGTAGTAGGTTGATGGTGATGAGCAGACATTTGATGTCGAACTGATACGTAAATTACTTAAACTGTAATGACTGATTGATTTATGACCTTAATC
This sequence comes from Schistocerca piceifrons, assembly GCF_021461385.2. Lineage (NCBI taxonomy): Eukaryota > Metazoa > Arthropoda > Insecta > Orthoptera > Acrididae > Schistocerca > Schistocerca piceifrons. The sequence continues at coordinate 1,017,144,610 of NC_060138.1, read as the reverse complement.
TATTGTACTGCTAAGTTATTTTCATGTAATCGTTCCCCCTCCCCTTAATCTATTGTTCTTTTAATTGACTTATGACCCCCTGGGGATAACCCAGTCTCCTGAGAAGCCCCCCACCCCTCACCTTCACCCTCCACCTCTCCCACCCCTCTGGGAAATCCCTTCGCCAATACAAGCACATATCTGATATCAAATTAATTGACTAATTAATTATATTGATCAATTAGTTACTCCCTTCTGTCTTTGGAAAATCCCCCAGTCCCCCTCCCCCAACTGGAAACTGGTGGAAAACTCATTTAGCAGGGGTTGGCTCTCTCTTTTATTTGGCGGGAAAAGCTTTTCATTCTCTGCTGTTTTGGAAGATGCAGATCTTGTAAAATACATTGAAAAGAAGTAACTAACTAAATCACTTTTCGTCGATCGCCCAAGGAATACTGTGACGAATCCTCAAACAAAACAACAGGTGGTGGCAACCTGAGAAATTCCTGTCGAAATACATACTCTATCTATCTCCCCCTCTCCCTCTCTTCAGTGGTTACTTCCCATCTGTTCATGCATGAGCCAACCTGTCCAAATCTGTCGACCAAGATATCTCCCAACACTGCAGTCTGATTGGTTCCTACCAAATTAGTGGACAGAGCTATAGACTACATAAAGCCTGCCCCCTCCACCCCCGACCTCATTCTGCTATTATTCACAGTTTGGTCAGTGTTGTGGCGTAGCAAGACAGCCACGCTATGGAAGTAGCCGAAAGGCACGCGTTTAGCAGGCAAGAGAGAGGTCTGTAACAGGATACGTAATGAATGCTATAAAGAAAAGTACGTAGCTTCTGTAATACTTAACTTTAATCCATCCTTGGTACATCGCTATTGACGATATAAGTGAGACTCCATAGATACATGCAATGTTACTAATGGCGCCTTGCTAGGTCGTAGCCATTGACTTAGCTGAAGGCTATTCTAACTATTGGCTCGGCTAATGAGCAATGCTTCGTCAGTGTAGTCGCTAGCAAAGTCGTCCGTACAACTGGGCGAGTGCTAGTCCGTATCTCAAGACCTGCCTTGTGGTGGTGCTCGGTCTGCAATCACACAGTGGCGACACGCGGGTCCGACATGTACTAATGGACCGCGGCCGATTTAAAACTACCACCTAGCAAGTGTGGTGTCTGGCGGTGACATCACAGTCAGCACGATTTCATTCCTCCCTCATGCATTACTAGTCTGTTTGCTTCGTTGAGGCCTTCTCTGTACCAATATGAAGCTGCGGCAACATAAAGCAATAGAAGTGGCAGCAAACGCCTGAAGCAATGGGAATTACCTGGTAAGTTAATATTTAAATCGACAACTGTAACTTTTTCTTCTACTAAGAACTTCGTAGTAGCGATATTAAATACTTTTTGTCTTATTGTTTCAGCATATATCCACCAAATTGTGGATATGTTGGAGGTGGAGAGGTTTCAGCAGCAAGTAGTATATATATTCTTATTCATATATGCACTTTGTTGCTGTAATTTCGTGGTCAGTCAGTGAGTCTTTGCTGTTGTAAATGATTTCGAAAATCAAAATCGATAACTGTAACTTTCCACTAACAATTTTGTAGTATTAAATACGAGGGTCACTCCAAAAGAAATGCACACTTTTTTTTTTAAATCCATATTTTATTCTACTTGTTTGAAAGTTTTACAGTGTGTAGATACATCCTTTAGGAACAATATTTTCATTTCTCCACATAATTTCCATCCCTCTCAACTGCCTTACACATCTTGTAACCAGCGCCTGTATACCAGCACGGTACAATTCTTTACCAACCTGTTGGAGCCACTGTTTGACAGTGTGCACAAGCGTCTCATCATCTTCAAACCTTGTTCCACGAAGAGAGTCTTTCAGTTTCCCAAAGAGATGATAGTTACATGGAGCCAGGTTAGCACTGTTAGGAGGGTGTTTCAGTGTTGTCCATCCAAGTTTTGTCATCGCTTCCATGGTTTTTTGACTGACATGAAGCCGTGCATTGTCATGCAACAGCAAAACATCATGCTTTTGCCGATGTGGTCGAACATGACTCAGTCGAGCTTGAAATTTCTTCAGCGTCATCACATATGCATCAGAATTTATGGTGGTTCCACTTGGCATGATGTCCACAAGCAAGAGTCCTTCGGAATCGAAAAACACTGTAACCATAACTTTTCCAGCAGGAGGTGTGGTTTAGAATTTTTTTCTTGGGTGAATTTGCATGATGCCACTCCATTGATTGCCTCTTCGTCTCTGGTGAAAAATGATGGAGCCATGTTTCATCATGTGTCACAATTCTTCAAGAAATTAATCTCCGCCATTCTCGTACTGTTCCAAAAGTTTGCTACATACCGTTTTTCTTCTTCCTTTATGAGTCACTGCCAACATCCTGGGAACCCAACTGGCACAAACCTTTTTTAACGCCAACACTTTCAGTATTCTGCAAACACTTCCTTCGCCTATCCCAATGTAGCATGACAATTCGTTCACTGTGATGTGTCAGTCAGCAATTCGTTAACTCTCTGCACAATGTCTGGAGTGTGTGCAGTACGAGGCCAATCCTCAATATTGCCGTGCCCGCTTTCATCACGTAACCTGCTTGCCCTCCGACTAACTGTACTGCGATCGACAGCAGCATCTCCAGGCCCCTTTTTCAACCTCTTGTGGATGTTTCCCACTGTCTCTTTTTCACAGCACAGGAATTCTATGACATCACGTTGCTTCTGACGAACATCAAGTGTAGCAGCCATCTTGAAGACATGCTGTGATGGCGTCACTCACTGGAACAGGTTGAACTAAGTTTGAAAACGAGTGGGAAGGATGTATCTACATACTGTAAGACTTTCACACATGCAGAATGAAAACTGTATTTTTACAAAAATAGTGTGCATTTCTTTTGGAGTGACCCTCGTACATGTCATGTTATTGTTTCAACATATACCCAACCTGTAATTGGTGAGCTGGCTCCTGAAAGCCAGCAACAGCAGCGCCTTCAGCACTGTAAGTAGTATATAAATTTCTATTCTTCATAGCACTGTGTATTCATAATATACTGCTGTTTCACAACAATTTCATTGTATATGTAATATGGTGCATATTCTTTGTTGTTGTTGTAAACGATTTTCTGGGGGAAGAAAAGGAAGAGTGTAGGGTATGCATTGAGGATAAGGAGGAGCTATCGCAGATCTCTTGTAAGTGCATATTATAAAAAAATAATTTTTTCTCATAGTTTTCTGCATGTGTAAATGTTTATTATTAAAAATATTAGTATGTGGTTTTAGTGAGATGGACAGATGGTTCTTCCCTGATCCAGGCAAGGACAAAATGCCACAGGGGGCGGGGGCGGGTGGGGGGAAGGGGATGGAGAGAGAACTTCATTGGCATGAGGAAGTATTCGATGGCTTGAGGAAGATGCCGAGGAGCGAGAGCGAAATGGGAGATTTATGTACATGTACTCATTCTACTTGCCAAATACCAAAAATCAGTGTTCCTTCTTTCCTTGCAGCAGCTGGTCATGTCTGGAATGTTGTGCTTAATTTTCGGGGTGGTGAAGCCCACTTTGCTAAAGTGGGGTCTGGTGAGACATACCTCGCCAGCTAGGGCGCCACTTGCTGCCACGCGAGAAGTCGCCGCCATTGCTGCCCCCACCGCCGCCGCAGCAAATCTTTGTTGTTTTTCTTATTTAACTGCCCTGTAATTATATAATGTAAGGTGTAGCCATTCTAACTCATTCGGTAAGATGATTGCATTATACTGGCTACATATATCACTATTACAAGCGTCCATTTTCCTATAAAAGCTCATTACACACCAAGGTCTGATGTAGTTGGTATCATGGCGTTGTCATCAGCTTTTGGGGTGGAACCAATTGCTCTGGACACAGCTACAAATCGTCATCTGCGGCATGCCAACTTATAAGGTATGTGATTTCTGCCTCCACCATGTGCCCCACATCAGAATCAGCCTCCATACCCTTGATTTTTCACCCTAATCCTTTGCATTCACCATTGCGCACCCATTGAAACTTGTCAATCGGCAGTGACTGTTACATGGCATGCCCGTGTAAGTTATTTACATCCAGGTAAATGCTGTAACTCGATTCAAGGGACGCATTGAACCTGTCACCCTCCATAGGATATTTGCCTTGGCATGGCTATGGACAGATCAGCAATGTCTCCTACAGATCTGTCGCTCAAAGAAAAGAAGCATGTCAGTATCAGTCAATAATTCGATGTTGCGCTTCCTTCTCTTAAGCATAGCATCGCAAAGCAACCCAGGTGCCATTTAATAAAAGGCGGGATCCATAGAATATGTGGCTAAGCATTCTTTTTTGTTTTTTGAGTCATCAGTCTTCTCGCTGGTTTGATGTGGCCCTTCACGAATCCTTGTCCTGTGCCAACCTATTCATCTCAGAGTGGCACTTGCAACCTACGTCCTCAATTATTTGCTGTCTTCCTCTACAGTTTTTGCCCTCTACAGTTCCCTCTAGTACCATGGAAGTTATTCCCTGTGGTCTTAACAGATGTTCTATCATCCTGCCCCTTCTCCTTGTCAGTGTTTTCCGCATATTCCTTTCCTCTCATTTTGCACAGAACCTCCTCATTCCTTATCTTATCAATCCATATAATTTTCAACATTCTTATTTAGCACCACATCTCAAATGCTTCGATTATCTTCTGTTCTGATTTTCCCACAGTCCATGTTTCACTACCATACAACGCTGTGCTCCAGATGTACATTTTGAGAAATTTCTTCCTCAAATTAAGGCCAATGTTTGATACTAGTAGACTTCTTTTGCTCAGGAATGCCCTTTTTCCCACAGCGAGCCTGCTTCTGATGTCCTCCTTGTTCCGTCCGTTATTGGTTATTTTGCTGCCTAGGTTGTAGATTTCCTTAACTTCATCTACTTCGTGATCACCAATCCTGCTGTTAAGTTTCTCACTGTTCTCATTTCTGCTACTTCTCGTTACTTTCGTCTTTCTTCGATTTACTCTCAGTCCATATTCTCTACTCATTAGACTGTTCATTCCACTCAGCAGATTCTGTAATTCTTCTTCACTTTCACTAGGGATAGCAATGTCATTAGCGAATCGTATCACTGATCTCCTTACACCTTGAATTTTTGATTCCATTCCTGAACCTTTCTTTTATTTCCATCATTGTTTCTTCAATGTACAGATTGAAAAATAGGGGCGAGAGACTACATCCCTGTCTTACACCCTTTTTAATCCGAGCACTTCGTTCTTGGTCGTCCACTCTTATTATTCCGTCTTGGCTCTTGTACATGTTGTATATTACGCGTCTCTTCTTTTAGCTTACCCCTACTTTTCTCATGCATAGACTCCGGAATTTCTTGGAAACGTCCGCAAGCAAGCGCACGTCTGTATCTATGTAAAACCATGCGTACTCTCCTAAAGTGGAGATGAATTTTCGCCAGACATTCACAGCATGTTCACGCTCTGGATCCGTTATACCATTGCCAGTAATACTGCTGGAGAAAGTAACTACACTCCTGGAAATTGAAATAAGAACACCGTGAATTCATTGTCCCAGGAAGGGGAAACTTTATTGACACATTCCTGGGGTCAGATACATCACATGATCACACTGACAGAACCACAGGCACATAGACACAGGCAACAGAGCATGCACAATGTCGGCACTAGTACAGTGTATATCCACCTTTCGCAGCAATGCAGGCTGCTATTCTCCCATGGAGACGATCGTAGAGATGCTGGATGTAGTCCTGTGGAACGGCTTGCCATGCCGTTTGCACCTGGCGCCTCAGTTGGACCAGCGTTCGTGCTGGACGTGCAGACCGCGTGAGACGACGCTTCATCCAGTCTCAAACATGCTCAATGGGGGACAGATCCGGAGATCTTGCTGGCCAGAATAGTTGACTTACACCTTCTAGAGCACGTTGGGTGTACCGTGCACTATTCAGTGTCCCCTCGACGATCACCAGTGGTGTACGGCCAGTGTAGGAGATCGCTCCCCACACCATGATGCCGGGTGTTGGCCCTGTGTGCCTCGGTCGTATGCAGTCCTGATTGTGGCGCTCACCTGCACGGCGCCAAACACGCATACGACCATCATTGGCACCAAGGCAGAAGCGACTCTCATCGCTGAAGACGACACGTCTCCATTCGTCCCTCCATTCACGCCTGTCGCGACACCACTGGAGGCGGGCTGCACGATGTTGGGGCGTGAGCGGAAGACGGCCTAACGGTGTGCGGGACCGTAGCCCAGCTTCATGGAGACGGTTGCGAATGGTCCTCGCCGATACCCCAGGAGCAACAGTGTCCCTAATTTGCTGGGAAGTGGCGGTGCGGTCCCCTACGGTACTGCGTAGGATCCTACGGTCTTGGCGTGCATCCGTGCGTCGCTGCGGTCCGGTCCCAGGTCGACGGGCACGTGCACGTTCCGCCGACCACTGGCGACAACATCGATGTACTGTGGAGACCTCACGCCCCACGTGTTGAGCAATTCGGCGGTACGTCCACCCGGCCTCCCGCATGCCCACTATACGCCCTCGCTCAAAGTCCGTCAACTGCACATACGGTTCACGTCCACGCTGTCGCGGCATGCTACCAGTGTTAAAGACTGCGATGGAGCTCCGTATGCCACGGCAAACTGGCTGACACTGACGGCGGCGGTGCACAAATGCTGCGCAGCTAGCGCCATTCGACGGCCAACACCGCGGTTCCTGGTGTGTCCGCTGCGCCGTGCGTGTGATCATTGCTTGTACAGCCCTCTCGCAGTGTCCGGAGCAAGTATGGTGGGTCTGACACACCGGTGTCAATGTGTTCTTTTTTCCATTTCCAGGAGTGTATGTCGGTAGCCTGATTCTGTTGAATACAGTTATGTCGGCTCGCCTGGTTTCGTTGAATTTTGCACTACTATTGAGAAACTCGTATGGGAAAACCATCTTACTAGTTACAAGTTGAAACTCTTCCTCGTCAGGAAAAGCATCTCGAGTGATGTGCATATCCTACCAAGGTAAAGTTTCAACGAGTTTCTGGAGTGGTCCCTGCATAAAACGTAGCGAGTCAAAGGAGCGGAGCGGAATTCTTGGCGTCATCCGTTTGAAGAATGAAATGTATTCTCGACGCTGTCAGGCAGGGCAATGACGTGATTTTTCTCCCAACAAAATCAGCTAAGTGCTCAACAAGAAAATGTGCGTCATACCCGCTTAAATTATGGAGGAAAATGGGTACGTGCCTTCGTAAATGGTACTTCAAATAGCACGTATTGTGAGCTGCGCCATGGAACTTTCTCGTAAGATGACAGTGGTCCCTACGAGGAGTTTCCACTTTTCTATCTAACGGCAGTCCACAAATATGACAATCAACCGTGTTTTTGTACAAATCTTCATTCTCCTTCGATTTGCTCATGGAAATTTGTGACTGTAAACCTCATCAACCTCCCATGAAAGCTTTTCAAGTTCAGTGAAAAGGCAAACCGCAGGATTATCCCCGAAATAAGATTTGTAGTGTTTAAGAGTTGAGTCATAGGCCGGTACAATTTGGAATGCTGTCGCATATGATACGTGTTAGTATGCGAAGCCATAGGGGCACCCTCACTGCGGGTCAAGTCGGCGTACGCCACACACGGACATTTTCTTGATGGTGAGCATTTTTAAACTTTAAGAATGTGTTTTCCTCAGTAGACGTAATTACCGGGTCCTTGTAATCTCATTCTACTAGATGCTTTGCTAATAACCTCTCTGAGGAAAAGGCATTGAGGCACCTGAAGCAAATATGCTTTTAATGTTCATGTTTGCTCAACTGAGAGAATAGGAGTCGGGACATGTTTTTGAAACAAGCATAATAATAAAAATTGTCGTTCTCATTTTTCTCATCGGAGAATAAGAGCATGATCACTTGCATCTTACGCTAGCTTGCAGATTTTGAGAAATGCAAGTGTCTGATTACCTTGTTCTGTCCATGTGACCTACATTTCTCCGGGCCATAGACATGAAACTATATTCAGGTGCTCTGAGCCTCAAATTTAGGTATATCCTGAAGTTTAAAGAGGAACTCGATACTGTCAAAGTTATAACACTCACGAACGTCGATACCTATGCCGTATCAAGACGTGCCCTGCGGATTTTTCTCGTGACTTCTGTTACATGCCAGGATTGACCATGCAAACCAGGACTGATCGGTTTTAATTATTAACATTAATGCGTGCCTGATTGGTGGCTATGCCCATAGGAAGCTTGATACAGCTGAACCCTCCATTTACTGGCTCATAGACATGTGTGTGGATGTCCAGACGTAGTACTCGTTTGAGTGCTTTAGCTAACTCCCTAACTTCCATCTAGGAAAATTAGGTCAGTATAGCTCTCAAGGTGGATTCACGAAACCACTTGGTGACTGATGTGTTCTGCGTTGATGTGCTCATCCTAAATTTACTAGTAGATGGTTCAACATGTACTCAGATAGCAATCATGGTGCTACTACGAAGCAGACTTTGGAACAAAGAAAACTAATAATATTTCTCGGTTTCAAAGACTCATGGTCTAAAAAATATGTTTACCAATATATCAATTGCATACATAGTATATGAGAACTTCCTAGCCATTGCTGATTAGGAAATTGTATTCCGACGTTAATATTCAGTACATTGCCCAAGGAGAAGTTAAGCTTTTCCCAGCATGTTGTATGCTCTAATTACTGGCCATAAAGCCGGCGGGTAAATTCGTCAAAAACTCCAATATTTCGAGCAGTAAACCCATGTCATTTTCAAGGCATGAATTGGTAAATGCCTTAAATTCAAAGAGAGAGTTACCGGTCGAGATATCGGTGGTTTTCGACGTAATCGGTTGGCATTCGCTCGAGTTATTCACAGAAGATGGCTAGTTTTTTTTGTTCAATGGATCATAGATGCGATTCGTATTGTAATGTCGAAAGAGTTAGTGAAGAATCATACAAAAAAGTAGGAAAACATATCGACAGTTTTCACGATAGTCTTGTGCACTAGTTTTTACTACCAGTAATTCGTTTTACCCACAGCGATTTACACTGAACTACAGTCAGCCACACCCATATACATGTATTATACACATTTAAGAAAGCAGTTATCAAGTGAATGTAATGATTTCGATTTGAGTTTGAAGTTAATTTTGTTGTGTATTACATTTTTATACATAATATACCGCACTCAAAATCGCAATAAGTGTCAATTATTGCAATCATTATCGGTGATCTTATCGTTAGACAATTGTCATTTTGAAAAAATCTTACATCATATCTTCACAAAGATGCGTCAGCTGTTCTCGCCTGCCGACGTCACGCAGAAAACTGCTGTGAGCATTAGACACAGCTACAAGAAGTGAAGTAAGATTTCTCTCCTTTAGACGATTGATCGGATTCTGTTTTAAAATGTATTGTTCCCCGTCATAGATTTGAATGTGTAATACGATGTAACAAAGGCAAGTGAACCTGATTGTTGTCTGCAGCAACACAGCTCGGCAACAAGGACTTTGCCCGCTCTCTGCCGCCACGCATGCATAGACCTCATCCATTCCACACTTCCCCATCGCTTCGCCTCTCTGCCTGTCGTAAGTGACACAGGCTTTATATGGACTTACGGGAAGCTTCCGGCATTGATAATGTAGTGGCTGACGATCTTCCACGTGTCAGCAGTGTAGTGAGCCCTATTAAGTTTTTTGTAGTGGAACATGCACAACAGGACGATGCTATATCAGTAGGAGAGCAAAGAGTGCACGAGGCCATTTTGCTAGTGTTGGTTGCCTACGTCATGGGCAAGCATACATACAGGGGCAAACCTATTGTTCTCTTTTGATTGACAGATCCTTAACCTCTTGTTCTGCTAAGTGTATTATGATCCGCTGGGGATAATCTGTCCTTCTGAGAAACTTCCTCCCACCATTCCCCCTCCTGCTCCTCCTCCCAACCCCTCTAGAAACCTCCAAGTGTCCCCCTCCCCCTCGTCATCAATAAATGTACACTTTCAGGACTGAGTTATTCGAATAGCCCCCTCCCACTCTATCAATTTGATCGACAAATTAATTAAATTGATCAATTAATCAACTCTTCCTCTCTGGGAAATACACCAGCCCACCCTTCCCCTCCACCACTTCCTCACTCGCCACCCACCTGAAAACTGGCAGCTCTGTGCTCGAGAGGAAGGATCTCGCAATGAGAAATTCAATTACATAGCAGAAGGTATATTGTTTGTTTATAAAAAAAATCAATTTTCAGGGGTTGCATCTCTCTTGCTCAACATTCACTGCTGTTTAGGAAGATACAGGACTTGTAAAATACATCGAAAAGAATTAATTAAATCGATCGCCTTTTTAAGTATCGATTGTGTAAGGTATACCATCACCAGAACTCAGTGCATATAATTACACTTATAAAAATCTTTCGATCTCAAAGCATGTGGCGTCTGCCAGTCCACACAGAGTGCCAAATTGCGCCACAACAGTAACCACTGAACTGTGCTAATCCAACTACCAAAAGCTACAGGTGGCGGCGTCCCTTTGATATTTGATACCTGAGACATTCCTGTCGAAACAAATGCTCTCTCTCAAATGGTACGTCCTGTCGCGTTTCCTTGCTTCTTATTGGTGGATACTAGAATTGGAATATTTGATGGTATTCGATCCTGCAACCACCTGGTTTCCAAACCCTACCAGAAGGCACTATCGGATACAACAAATTGATCCATCTGGAATTCGACATTGCGATTGGGGTGTTAAACCACTATAGTATTCGTAAAAGTGCTCCTCCACTTATTTACAGCCAACGTCTGCACCCCTATACCCCAACTTCCCATGACATAACAACTGCATCCACCAAGGAATGCAATGAAGTGTGGTATAGCAGCCACCGTTTGCGATCTTCAGCGTGTGTGGCCATCGCCAGGGCACCGCCACGAAGGTCAAAATCGCTCAATGTCCTAATGACAGATCACTTTACTAAATACCACCGACCATGTACCAAATATTGGCCTCCTTTGATCCCTATGCCCAAACAAAATCCAGACATCTTCCTGTCTCTGGCTCTCTCAAGAGGTCACATCCTGTTTGTCTGTTTGAACCAGTGTCTCCAAACACGCAGCAGAGGTTTTCATCTCTCCCCAGAACACAGTGTACCTGTTGGCTAATGCTGGAAAGAAAGGGGAAGCTGACGCAATTTCGACAGAAAAAAAGGGTGAAATAATCCATTTGCACTACCCTATCAAATTAATCGTATAACAATTGACAGCAGTGAAATAGATCGTTTAATACACTCACCTCCACCGTACAATGATCCTTGTTCGTAATAAAACATATTTTCAACGTATGAGTATCACATGCAAACGTTATGCAAATCAAGTAATGAAATTTCTGCCGCAAGTAGATCGTAGTGCTAAATAAATGTGAGGTCTTGTAAGACGTTTGAGAACCCGAACACCCTCTTCCAACAAAACGTTTCTGCTACACATATCAAGTGAAAAACATTCTATCAGCCATGCAAAGTCGCGATCACGAAAGTACACTATCTGCTGACTGCCGGGAGCCACTGTCGCACCATCCGCAACGGCCGCCCGCACGGACATCGCATTGTCTCACAAACGGTGGTGAGGAGAGAGCCACACATGTATCAGCCAGGCTGGCAGCTGCACGCCCATCCCCTGGCAACCACGCGCCAACCTTTCCGAACACTCAGAGGTCGAAGAGAGACTCTTACCAAGCAAGCAGTCAACCGAACGATTTACGTGGGGGAACAATTGTCCAGCATAAACACCTATCATATTGAATCTTCTCAGCTGAATGGGTTGAAAATAAATAAATCGCCAAGTTCTGATGGGGTTCCAATTCAGTTTTACAGAGAGTACTCTACTGCATTGGCTTCTTACTTAGCTGGTTTTACAGAGAGTACTCTACTGCATTGGCTTCTTACTTAGCTTGCATTTATCGCTAATCTCTTGCCCAACGTAAAGTCCCGAGCGACTGGGCAAAAGCGCAGGTAACCCCTGTATATACGAAGGGTAGAAGGACGGATTCTCAAAATTACAGACCAATATCCTTAACATCGGTTTGTTGCAGGATTCTCGAACATATTCTCAGTTCGAAAATAATGAATTTCCTTGAGACAGAGAAGTTGAAGTCCATGCATCAGCACTGCTTTAGAAAGCATCGCTCCTGCGAAACGCAACTCGCCCTTTTTTCGCATGATATCTTGCGAACCATGGATGAAGGGTATCAGACGGATGCCATATTCCTTGACTTCCGGAAAGCGTTTGACTCGGTGCCCCACTGCAGGCTCCTAACTAAGGTACGAGCATATGGGATTGGTTCTCAAGTATGTGAGTGGCTCGAAGACTTCTTAAGTAATAGAACCCAGTACGTTGTCCTCGATGGTGAGTGTTCATCGGAGGTGAGGGTATCATCTGGAGTGCCCCAGGGAAGTATGGTAGGTCCACTGTTGTTTTCTATCTACATAAATGATCTTTTGGATAGGGTGGATAGCGATGTACGGCTGTTTGCTGATGATGCTGTGGTGTACGGGAAGGTGTCGTCGTTGAGTGACTGTAGGAGGATACAAGATGACTTGGACAGGGTTTGTGATTGGTGTCAAGAATGGCAGCTAACTCTAAATATAGATAAATGTAAATTAATGCAGATGAATAGGAAAAAGAATCCCGTAATGTTTGAATACTCCATTAGTAGTGTAGCGCTTGACAGAGTCACGTCGATTAAATATTTGGGCGTAACATTGCAGAGCGATATGAAGTGGGACAAGCATGTAATGGCAGTTGTGGGGAAGGCGGATAGTCGTCTTCGGTTCATTGGTAGAATTTTGGGAAGATGTGGTTCATCTGTAAAGAAGACCGCTTATAAAACACTAATACGACCTATTCTTGAGTACTGCTCGAGCGTTTGGGATCCCTATCAGGTCGGATTGAGGGAGGACATAGAAGCAATTCAGAGGCGGGCTGTTAGATTTGTTACTGGTAGGTTTGATCATCACGCGAGTGTTAAGGAAATTCTTCAGGAACTCGGGTGGGAGTCTCTAGAGGAAAGGAGGCGTTCTTTTCGTGAATTGCTACTGAGGAAATTTAGAGAACCAGCATTTGAGGCTGAGTGCAGTACAGTTTTATTGCCGCCAACTTACATTTCACAGAAAGACTACAAAGATAAGATAAGAGAGATTAGGGCTCGTACAGAGGCATATAGGCAGTCATTTTTCCCTCGTTCTGTTTGGGAGTGGAACAGGGAGAGAAGATGTTAGTTGTGGTACGAGGTACTCTCCGCCACGCACCGTATGGTGGATTGCGGAGTATGTATGTAGATGTAGATGTAGACAACACACACGTCCGCTTCCATTGCCACTCATCTACCACACTATTCACTTCATCAGCCTCTGCTGCCACAGACAAGATCAGACAGGTCAGTGCATTCTTGGTACATAACCACCTGTCGCAGGCTGAGATTATCAACAACTTCCAGTCGCCGGAGTCTATGGCCATTCCTGCTTCTGGCCGCTGCTCACTCACCAGCGGCTGGGATGCATACCTGACATCGACTGTTCAATTCAAAAAGTCTGAGACAGGGATGTTGTCTTGTCAGTACACCTAGAGTTTCTCACAGGAAACGTAGATTCCTTCTGTTTGCACGAGTCATTTTCGTGCATAGAAGAAATAGGGGCATACACGCATTTTCACATCGCTAAACTGTCGTTAGTTGTTGTGGAAATCTTGTACAACACTATACCATAGGCTATATTTTCTCTAAGTATTTTCTCATCAGGTAGAAAAATATCTTTTCTTATCTGTCATGTCCTGCATTACAGGACTAGAATATTAAACTCATTTTTGGCACATGATGGGGTGCTAAGACCTACCACTTTCACAGGACGGCTCCTCACTTTGAGGCTCTCTCTTAAGGTACCAACACAGAGAAGTTGTAAATATCAAGCTTATACTACGTATCACTTTATAAATTCGGTAATACATCTGATTTTATTACAATGGTCATCTTTCCCTGTGAAGGTGGGAGACAGAAATTTCATGAAAATATTTCACCAAAACGAGAAAACGCCTGATTGCTGCTCCTACTCCTGAGTCGTATCTCAGAGTCACTTTGTATGGCGAGTAATATTTTTTTTTTCCGCAGTTGGAGTACACTCACCAGGTAGGTGACATTGCAATCCCTGGATGGAAGATGATGTTGTTTTCGAGGAGCCGACATTTTAAGCTGATCGTAGAAGTATTCTACACCTGGCAACATACATCGCATTAGGACCGCGCTATCATAAACATGATCACAACGACTATGTTACTGTTACCCCACATAAAATTGGTCTGGTTCTATGGGTAAATACAATGATAAAAACTATACAAGCTTTATAAATCGACGTATGGTACTGCTTCCGAATGAAACGATCTTCCACAAAAATATCGCGACATTGAATATAGACAGTGATCACGGGGTGAGTATTGACATACCAAAAGGGCTGAGGCACGTCACCAGCAGGATAAGCTCCTAATAAAATCACCCTTACCAACGAATTTAGAAAGTGGTTCGGCTATGTAACATGGTACTAAGCCAATATTTGGACCTCCCTCTTGCTACTACTAGATATTTTCAACTCTAACAAACAGTATTTGTAACACATTCTATTTCGATACCTTGTAGACAGGGTATCGGAGGTCCTGTGATGTATGCACAGGGTTATAGGCGAGGGAGGGTGATGGTTGATTGAGAATGATACATAGAGTAGATGGTGTGCTATGTGAGGAATCACTTAAAGAATGCAATGCTAGACTGAGGTCATAAGAAATATACAAAATCCTATGACCAATACACTGGCTTTTCAGATCTGTAGTGTTACGCTTTCTGGTAGAAATGCTGTCTGTGATTTGGAATAAAGTGTCTCCACTGAACCAAATACTTGCACTGGGTCCTATGAGACGTCTTATAATAATTACTGCCACTGGTAAATCATATTTGCAGCACTTTCATATCTCGAAACGAGTAACACCGGCCGGTGTGGCCGAGCGGTTCTAGGCACTTCAGACTGGAACTGTGCGACCGCTACAGTCGCAGGTTCGGATCCTGCCTTGGGCATGGATGGGTTGATGTCCTTAGGTTAGTTAGGTTTAAGTCCCATAGTGCTCAGAGCCATTTGAACCATTTCTGAAACGAGTAACACTTTTTTAACTTATCTGCTACGTACCCCATTCAGCAAAACTCCAGCGTGGTTTTAGACAGTCCGTCTGCATCCTGTAACTGTTCCTTAGTCTCTGTCCCACACTCCCTGCAGCTTGGTCCATCATGTGATTGTTCCAGTTTAAGTTGGAACTGAGCAGGAGTCGAAGAGCGCTATATCTAAGAAGGCTGAGTTACTGTGACAGGACAATCTTTTGACCACTCGGCACAAATGAGAACATGCTGTCATAACCCCACCAACCATGTACAATGTGTAAGGCCACCGGTAAACGAAGCTTTCTTCTGCAACACAAGGTAGTAGAAAAGACAGTGCAAGCAGTTACGGTGGTGTTTCTTATCGGAAAAATCAGGGAGACTTCACGTCATACAGGAACTGGGAGAACGACGAGGATTTTGCTCCTGCGATGCAGTGTGTCGCCAAACTACATACTGATACTGCAGTCTGAAGGAGATCTACATCACTCAAGGTGCATCCATGTCGGTCACCTGCCCCTTTTCTCTGTCCTCGCTATTTTGTGCCATCCAATAGAGAAAAATTATGAACTATAAGAACTCCACTAACGTCAACCAGTCGAGAAGCCAATAAGATATTACCACATCCCTCTCTTCCGATATATCTGAAACAAATACCATAAGTGTGCTGAACATCGAACATATATGGTGATCCTATTAAATATACACATATTGGTCTGTTGGAGCAGGTGGCCAGGGATCAAAGTTGCTTGCACAGACCAGTGTAAAGTTTCGTCACCGATGACTATGTCCACACAGTATCAATCGTTAGAGAGGGTCCCTGTGTTCTTTCCTAAGAAGTTTGATACATTGTTTTTTCTGCTGTAACACACGTGAGCAGTGTCTGACTACAGCTTTATACATGGCCATACATTTTGGTTTTCCACCACAGCTTCGAGGACTGTATAAGATGCTGAAATGACATTGACGTTTCGATCTTTGGCTCTCACAGAAAGTTGGACATCACATCTTGTAAACTATGCTGCTCTCACAACACTTAGGAGGTTGAAATAAAAGACAGAGGCGGTGTTTCTTATTGACAAAAACATGGAAGACATTGCAACATATGAAAACTGGAAGAGGTTGCGGCGTTGTGGAGCGTTTCCAAACAGCTGTTCAAAGGTGATGCCTCTACATTTAATCTCATCTTCCACTCTGATTGGTTAAGACATGTGTAGGTGCTCTGTTTCAAAGAGACCAAATGCATTGATTCTTTACACTGCAGTCATGTACGTGATCACTCTTTCGGTGCTGGCCATTCCCCAGGAGATGTTGCTTTCACAAAGACTCTCTCCACCTCAAACAAGTGGTGTCAGTCAACCATTATACGGGAATCAACAGCATATCACAGGACGGATGGAATGGATAAGACACAGTCGATACGAGACAATGTACTGTAATAAGCGCCACAGTTGATAGTGCGATCAATTTTAGTAGTTTTATCAGTTTTTTCGTAATTCCAACACGAACCAATGACATGGCAGCATGCTTCCCAATTTCTGTATAATTGCTAAACCACCGCTCTACTACTTTGCGTGCACCATATACTAGTTTGCAAATGTCGATAGATGACTGTGCAGTATGTCCATTCGTGGTTAATTCTCGAACACATACACCAAATTATACCTGACAGCATCCTATAGCGACGAAGTTAGGTTATCTACATTTTTCTAGTACTTCAATAATAGTGTAGAATTTACAATTACGATTGTCCGTCTTTTCATATTTTTAGATGGGAGTCACAGAGTATTCTCACATTCTTAGGATAAAGTCGGAGACTGAAAGATATCCCCAAATTCTGTTTGACCAGCCCTCCCTACAGCACTGTTATCATGGATATCATCAGTGACCCTTGTGTATGCCTGTTGAACCACGCCGCTATTATGCATGGTGTCAGTAACATATTTGTTGTGATCATGTTTATAATAGCGTGGTTCTTACGCGATGTATGTTGCCGGGGATAGAATACTTCTTTGGTCAGCTTAAAATGTTTGTTCTCAATAGCGTTCCTCGAAAACAATATCGTCTTCCATCCAGGATACCCATTTCAACTACCTGGTGAGTGTACTCCAACTGCTGATAGGAGAAAGATTGCTCGCCATACAAAGTGACTCTCAGATACGACTCAGGAGTAGGAGCAGAAATCAGGCTTTTTCTCGTTTTGGTGAAATATTTTCATGAAATTTCAATCTCCCACCTTCACACTGAGGGACCACCATTGTAATAAAATCAGATGTATTGCCGAATTCATAAAGTGATACATAATACAAACCTGATATTTACAACTTCTCTGTGTTGCTACCTTAAGAAACAGTCTGAAAGCGAGGAGGCGTCCTGTGAAAGTGGTTGGTCTTAGCACTCCATTATGAGCCAAAAATAAGTTTAATATTCTAATACTGTAATGCAAGACATGACAGATAAGAAAAGATATTTTTCTATCTGATGAGAAAATACTTAGAGGAAATATAGCCTATGGCATAGTGTTGTACAAGATTTCCACTACAAGTAACGACAGTTTAGCGATGTGAAAATTTGTGTGTTCCCCTATTTCTTCTATCATCGAAAATAACTCGTGCTAACAGGAGGAATCGAACTTTCCTGTGAGAAATTATAGGTGTATTGACAAAACAACATCCTTATCTCAGATTTTTTAAAACTGAGTGGGGCTGGCGAAGTGAACAGCGTGCTGTATGAGCAGCAATGTAAGTGGATGTGTGTGTTGTATGAGAAGATTCAATATGATGGGTGTTTGTGCTGGACGATTATTCCCCCCATGTAAATTGACTACTTGGTGACTGTCTCTCTCTCTGACCTCTGAGTGTTCGGTATGGTTGGCTTGTGGTGGCCAGGGCATGGGCGTGCAGCTGCTGGCATGGTGGATACATGTATGGGTCTCTCCTCAACAGCGCTTGTGACACGATGAGATTTCCCTGCCAGTGGCAGGTGCAGATGGCACGACAGCGGCTCCCAGTAGTCAGCAGATGGTGGGCTCTTTGCGGTTGAGACTTTGTGTGACTAGTAGAACTTTTTTTTTCCACCTGATATGTGCAGTAAAAACGCCGTTGTGAAGGAAGGTGTTTGGGTTCTCAAATGTCTATGTGTACAAGACCTAAGCTTTATTTAGCACTGCGATCTGTTTGGGGCAGAAATTTCATTACTTGATTTGCGTAGCATTTGCATGGGATACTCAAACGTTGGAAATATGTTTTACTACAAAGAAGGTGGAGGTGAGTGTTTTAAGAGATCTATCTGACTTCTGTAAATTGTTAAACAACTAGTTTGATAGGGTAGTGCAAATGGATTATTTCACTCTGTTTTTGATATCACAATTTTATGAGCTCTCCTTTGTCTCCAGCATTAACCAATAGGTACATAGAGTTCTGAGGAGAGATGGAAACCTCCATACACCATCTGCACGTTTGGAGAAGTTGGTTCACATGGACAAACACGATGTGGCCCCCTGAGAGACACAGAGACAGGAAGAAGTCTGGAATTTGTTTGGGCATAAAGATTAAAGGAGGCCGATATCCAGTCCGTGGTCAGTGTGTAGTAAAGTGATCCGCAAAGTGATCTGTAATTCGGACATTGGGCAATTTTGACCCTCATGATGGCCTGGCGATAGACACACATGCGGGAGATACAAGCAGTGGCTACTATACCACAACTCATTCCATTCCTTGGTGATTACAGTTATTACGTCATGGGAAGTGGGGGTGGGGCTGCAGACATGAGCTGACAAAAGTGGGGGAGCTCTTTTAGGTATACTATAGTGCTTTAAAAACCCAATCGCAATTTCGAATTCCTGATTGGTCAATTTATTGTTTCTGATAGTAGCATTACCAGCACACACTGCAGATTAAGGACATAGCATGCAAGTGAGCTGGAATTTGAAAATTTCAGCTACCCTCAACGTAATGGACTTCCTACAAAATGACGTAAATGTGTCAGTATCCACTGATAGGAGGCAAGAGAAAAATAAAATCCAGTATGGTTTGGAAACTGGGTGGTTGCAGGATCGAATACCATCAAATATTCCAATGCTAGCATCCACCATAAGAAGCAAAGAAATGCGACAGGATGTGGGCACTAGAGAGAGAGAGACAGCATCTCTTTTGACACGAATTTCTCTGGTACAAATATCAAAGGGATGCCGTAACCTGAAGTTTTTGTTCATGGGATTAATGCAGTCCAGTGGCTGCAGCAGTGGCACAAGCCAGCACTGTGTGCGGGCCGGCAGATGGCGCATGCTTCGAGATCGAAAGATATTTATCAGTGTAATTATGTGCAATGAGTTATGTTGATGATATTCCTGGTACAATCGGGATTAAAAAAGCGATCGATTTAATTACTTGTTTTCGATGTATTTTACAAGACCTTCATCTTCCCAAACATCAGAGAATGATGAACAAAAGAGATCCAAACCCTGCAAATTGAATTTATTATAAATAAGTACCCTCTACTATGTAACTGAATTTCCTGTTGTGAGATCCTTCCCCTCCAGCACACAGCCGCCAATTTCCTGGTGAGGGGGGATTGGGGAAGTGGGGGAGAGGAGGGCTGGTGGATTTAACAGAGGGGGAGGATTAATTAATTGATCAATTTAATTAATTGGTCAATCAAATTGAGAGAATGGGAGGGTGCTATTCAAATAAATCAGGCCTGAAAGTGTGCTTATATTGACGAGAAGGAGGGGGACGGTTAACCGTTTCCAGAGGGGTTGGGAGGAGGAGGGGGAGGGGGAATGGTGTGGGGAGGTTTCTCAGAAGGACAGATTATCCCCAGGGGATCATAATCCACATAGCAGAGCAATAGGTTTGCCCATGTATGTATACTTGCACTTGATGTAGGCAACCTGTACTAGCAAGAGGCCTTGTGCTCTCTTTGACCTACTGCTGACGTGACATCGTCAACGAATGTTTAGAGCTCTTGGTCGTCCTGTTGTGCGTGTGCCAGTACCGAAAACTCGGTAGGGTTCACTATGCTGCTGACATGTGAGAGACAATCAGCCACTACATTACTGATGCCGGAAGTGTGACGAAAGTCCATCCTATCGTCCATGTCCCGTACGACAGGCTTCCATGCAGAGAGGTGGAGTGATGGATGAGTGTGGATTGGAAGCGGTCTGTGCAAGTGTGGTGGCAGAGAGTGGGCAAAGTCCTTGTTGTCAAACTGTGTCGCTGCAAACAACGATCAGGTTCATAAGTCTTTGGTACATCGTATTACACATTCAAATCTATGAGGGAGAATAATACATTTTAAAACAGATTCGAATCAATCGTCTAAATGAGAGAAATCTCACTTCACGTGTTGACGTTGTGTCCAGTGCTCACAGAAGTTGTCTGCCTGACGTTGTCAGGCGAGATTTTCGGAGATATGAAGTACAATTTTTCTCAAAATGACGATTATCTAACGACAAGATCACCGACAATGATTTCAATAATTGCCACTTTTTAGTGCGATTTGGACTATATGTATATGTAGTACACAACAAAATTAACCTCAAACTGAAAACGAGATCATTATACACTCCTGGAAATAGAAATAAGAACACCGTGAATTCATTGTCCCAGGAAGGAGAAACTTTATTGACACATTCCTGGGGGCAGATACATCACATGATCACACTAACAGAACCACAGGCACATAGACACAGGCAACAGAGCATGCACAATGTCGGCATTAGTACAGTGTATATCCACCTTTCGCAGCAATGCAGGCTGCTATTCTCCCATGGAGACGACCGTAGAGATGCTGGATGTAGTCCTGTGGAACGGCTTGCCATGCCATTTCCACCTGGCGCCTCAGTTGGACCAGCGTTCGTGCTGGACGTGCAGACCGCGTGAGACGACGCTTCATCCAGTCCCAAACATGCTCAATGGGGGACAGATCCGGAGATCTTGCTGGCCAGGGTAGTTGACTTACACCTTCTAGAGCACGTTGGGTGGCACGGGATACATGCGGACGTGCATTGTCCTGTTGGAACAGCAAGTTCCCTTGCCGGTCTAGGAATGGCAGAACGATGGGTTCGATGACGGTTTGGATGTACCGTGCACTATTCAGTGTCCCCTCGACGGTCACCAGTGGTGTACGGCCAGTGTAGGAGATCGCTCCCCACACCATGATGCCGGGTGTTGGCTCTGTGTGCCTCGGTCGTATGCAGTCCTGATTGTGGCGCTCACCTGCACGGCGCCAAACACGCATACGACCATCATTGGCACCAAGGCAGAAGCGACTCTCATCGCTGAAGACGACACGTCTCCATTCGTCCCTCCATTCACGCCTGTCGCGACACCACTGGAGGCGGGCTGCACGGTGTTGGGGCGTGAGCGGAAGACGGCCTAACGGTGTGCGGGACCGTAGCCCAGCTTCATGGAGACGGTTGCGAGTGGTCCTCGCCGATACCCCAGGAGCAACAGTGTCCCTAATTTGCTGGGAAGTGGCGGTGCGGTCCCCTACGGCACTGCGTAGGATCCTACGGTCTTGGCGTGCATCCGTGCGTCGCTGCGGTCCGGTCCCAGGTCGACGGGCACGTGCACCTTCCGCCGACCACTGGCGACAACATCGATGTACTGTGGAGACCTCACGCCCCACGTGTTGAGCAATTCGGCGGTACGTCCACCCGGCCTCCCGCATGCCCACTATACGCCCTCGCTCAAAGTCCGTCAACTGCACATACGGTTCACGTCAGCGCTGTCGCGGCATGCTACCAGTGTTAAAGACTGCGATGGAGCTCCGTATGCCACGGCAAACTGGCTGACACTGACGGCGGCGGTGCACAAATGCTGCGCAGCTAGCGCCATTCGACGGCCAACACCGCGGTTCCTGGTGTGTCCGCTGTGCAGTGCGTGTGATCATTGCTTGTACAGCCCTCTCGCAGTGTCCGGAGCAAGTATGGTGGGTCTGACACACCGGTGTCAATGTGTTCTTTTTTCCATTTCCAGGAGTGTATTTCCTTGACAACTGCTTTTTAAATTTGTTTAATTCATGTATATTGATGTGTTTGACTGAAGTTTAATGTAAATCGCTGAGCGTAAAACGAATTACTGATAGCAAAAACTAGTGCAAAAGACTATCGTTAAAATTGTCGGTATGTTTTCCTACGTTTTCGTATGATTTTATACTAACTCTTTCGACATTGCAGTGAGAGGTCGCATCTATGATCCCTTGAACAAAAAAAGCAATTAACCATATTCTGTGAATAATTCGAGTGAATGCTAACTGATTACGACGAAAACCACCGATATCTCGACGTATAACCTTAACTTTCATTTTAAGGCATTTTCCGATTCGTGCCTTGAAAATGACATGAGTTTATTGGTCTAAATATTGGAGTTTTGGCGAATTTATCCGACCGCATTCTCGCCAGTAATTAGAACATATACCATGATGGGAAAAGCTTAGCTCCTCCTTGGGCAATGTATTGAACATTATAGTCTGAATACAATTTCCTAATCAGTAATGGCTAGGAAGTTCAATATGCTATGTATGCAGTTGATATATGGACAAACATACTTTTTAGACTACGAGTCTTTAAAACCAAGAAGTGTTATTATTTTACTTTGTTACAATGTCTGCACTGTTGTACCATTACCACTGCTATCTGAGTCCATGTCGAATCATCCAATTGTAAATTTATGCTGATAGATTCAAGGCTTATATACACCTTCACCTCTCTATCGAAGCCTTCTTTCTGAAACTTTTCAACGTGCCGCACACAGTGTACCCACGTTGAAGTGCTATGTTGTGTATTGCTTCATGCACAAGCGTTTGTGTCTGTACCATGAACGTCCCATCCCCCGCCCTCCTCTCTTCCCCTCACATAGCTTTTAAGCTGTGCCCAAATTACTTCCATTAGATTACACTGACAGTGATATGTTGGTAAAAGCAAAACTGTGTGACCATATTCGCGTGTAGGAAAGTCAAATTTCTGCTTTCTGTCGCGTGGCTTGTATAAATTAACGAGCAGTACAAGTTCGGCGTGAGTGTGCTTTATTCTGTCCGAAATATTTTTATTTTTCAGTCAGAGCATAATATCCGCTTTCCTGGTGCTTGTACTTGATGTTTTCTCTGTAACAGATGAATAATAACTGTCATGGTAATTACAATGACCGACTTCGAAGCAAGGTACGACAAGAACTGTTCAAGTAGCCACATCTTGAATGTAATAGCGTTCGTTTCCGTATGGCAGCCACTGTTTTTTTTATTATATCTTAATACATGTTTACTCAAAGTTCAAATGTGTGTGAAATCTTATAGGACTTAACTGCTAAGTTCATCAGTCTCTAAGCTTACACACTACTTAACCTAAATTATCCTAAGGACAAACACTCACACCCATGCCCTAGGGAGGAC
Source organism: Schistocerca piceifrons (assembly GCF_021461385.2). Lineage (NCBI taxonomy): Eukaryota > Metazoa > Arthropoda > Insecta > Orthoptera > Acrididae > Schistocerca > Schistocerca piceifrons. Next base: position 1,017,121,054 of record NC_060138.1, on the reverse strand, counting down.
TCGAACCTCCGCCAGGATCAGCCGCACAGTCCATGACTGCAGCGCCTCAGACCACTCGGCTAATCCCGCGCGGCTACATGTTTACTCTGAGGCACAAAACTAAAAGATGAGTCAGCATGTAGAATAATTATCCCCCTAACCTTTTCTATGGGTATTTTCAAACCGTATGTGCCATTACTCATTTTCCAGCAGGTATTCATTGAATGATTCTGACTCACTTATATCTCGTCAAGGTGATACACTGTGGAACTATGTCCTCTTGTATAGTGCATCCTTATAAGGGATGTGGCTAGTGCTGCACGTATGCCACTTGTTTCAATTCAAAACTCTATTCTTAACATGTCTGAATGAAATGTCTTAAAATTCGTTGCACTGATGAAGCGTCACCTTGGAAGCCAATTTGTGACGTGCACAATTGTAACAAGTCTTTGAGATACCAGGTATTCGCTACTTACATCCATTTCAGACAAGCAACTCTTTAAAATATGTTGTCAAAACCATTCATTTGTCTTACAGGTTTCTTGCGATTTCGATGCTCTCCAGGCAGGACGAAAAAAAATTTTCCTGAGGTTTTTTCAGCTCTGATTCTTTCATTCACTATTATCTGAACAGTTCCCTTGCCGAGACGTGCTTCTACAGTTCTTTCTAGAGTCTTCAAAATGTCAAAAATGAGAATCTCGCTTTCAGATTCACATTCGAAAAAGTTATAAACGCGGTACATAAACCTCCTTGCCAGCTTGTGAGGCATCTACTTCTACATCTACATGATTACTCCGCAAAATCACAATTAAGTGTGCAGTGGAGGGTTCATCGAACCACCTTGAAGCTGCTTCTCTACCGTTCCATTCTCGAATAGCGCGCGGGAAACGCGAACACCTAACTCTTTCCGTGTGAGCTCTGATTTCTCTATTTTATTGTTATAGAGGGACATCTCTGCAAGAAGTCAGGATAGCAGTTGGGGAGCTGTGAAGCGTCTCTGAGGCTAGTAAAACTTCGTCAAAGTTGAATTACATATTAATCATGTTTACAGTGGTCTTGTTCCACACCGGCCTCGTAGCCGATGCCTCGTTCAGCTGCGTGTTGTATTCCCGCTGACGGCTGTCGAGTCAGCTCCTCGACTGCGGGCTCAGGCGAAGAGTGACCGCGCGCCGCGTCGCGCTGCCGGCGCGGCTACGGTCCAGTACGAATGGTCTCGTACTAGCTGCTGGAGTGTGCTCCATCCCACTCCGAATTGTATGTTGACCCTTGATGATCCACCCACGATGTGGTGTCGGAAATCGTGTGGTCGGTCGATCTCCTTCCAACCGGCCAGGTAGGTTTCAGCACCCGGATCCACCTAAATGTAGAACAGGAACGTGAACCTCACAAGGCCCTGCTGCTGGTTTCCGCTCTAAAGTTAGGTGCTGTCAGCAGTCTGCGATGTGGTGTTGTCAGAAGACTGTCAACTCCTCCATCAGCAACGGTAGGCGGCGAACAGTATGAAGTTCAACAGACAAAGACTGTCACCTCAGGTACATACTTGGCTGGTTCGTAGTCTGTTCTGAAGTATCTACGACATAGATTCGCTACAGTATCGTAATCATTGAATCGAGAGCTAATACTGTGAACGCCATAGATCCCAATGATCAACTGCTTGAGAGCTGGAGAGCTCGAGAATTTAAAGGGAGCTAAAGCGAGGCTACGACGCAATGCTCGGTTCGTAATGGACGCATGTGTCCTTCTTATCCTGCTATATTCGCTTAACAGGCTACTAACTGCTGTGTAGATTCTCTGATACTAGCTCTTATGAAGTAGCTACTGTTCCCTTCGACACCTCTTACGTGCTAAAGGACATGCGTGTCCCGTTCCCGTTGGTTTTCTGTCCCATGCTACAAGCTGAGCTCGTCCTCTCTCTCTCTCGGAGCGGTGTTGTAACGTGCTGTGGCCTGATCCACTTGCGACATACCAATTTATTTCCTGGCGCTGCCTCTGGCGTGATCGCACTTTGCCTGTAGCAAGGTAAATGAATTTAAATAATATTTTGTAATTTTCAACCTCTTATTATTCTGTGCCATAACATTATGATGATCACTCCTCTCCATGTAGGTGGGCGCTAACAAAATATTTTCACACGCTGAGGAGAAAGTTTTTGATTGCAACTTCATGAGAAGATCCTGTCACAACGAAAAACGCCTGTGGTTTGATGATTGGCACCCCGATTCGCGTGTCAGTTCCGTGAAACTCTCTCCCCTGTTTTCTGATAATACAAAACGAGCTACCCTCATTTGAACTTTCTCCATGTCCTGCGTCAGTTCTACCTTACGTGGTTCCCACACTGGGAAGCAGTGCTCCAGAAGAGGACGGACAAGCGTAGTGTAAGTCTCTTTAGTAGAACTGTTGTATTTTCTAAATGTTCCGCCAATATATGGCAGTCTTTGGTTTGCTTTCCTCACAAAATTATGTGATCGTTCCAGTTTAAGTTATTCGTAATTGCAGTCCATAAGTATTTAGTTGAATTTACAACCTTTAGATTTGTGTGTTTTGCCTTGTAACCGAAATTTAGCTGATTCCTTTTAGTACTCTTGTGGATGACTCCACACATATTGTGATTTAGAATCAGTTGCCACTTTTCGCGCCATGCAGATATCCTGCCTAAATCTTTTTGCAATTTGTTTTTGTCATCTTTGTAAAACGGTGAATCACAGCATCATCTGCAGACAATGGAAGTGGGCTGCTCAGGTTGTCTTCTAAATCGTCTGTAAAGGTAAAGAACAGCAGAGGGCCTATAACACTTCCTTGGGCAACTTCTGTTTTATTCGACGATTTTCCATCGAATACTACATACTCTGACCTCAAAAAATGGTTCAAATGGCTCTGAGCACTATGGGACTTAACTTCTGAGGTCATCAGTCCCCTATGCTTAGAACTACTTAAACCTAGCTAACATAAGGGCATCACACACATCCATGCCCGAGGCAGGATTCGAAACTGCGACTGACTGTAGCAGCCTCGTGGTTCCGGACTGAAGCGCCTAGAACCGCTCAGCTACGGCGGCCGGCTATTTACTTGGAAATCGCACTAAAACGTTTACATATACACACTCACAGCTATAGTGCTACAAGAAAGTAACATCGACATCTGAATAAATAAGTCGGTATCTCTGTAAATGAAACCGCATTGTCGCGAAGTACGGCAGCAGTACAGCATGCGGGAGAGAGGTTCTCGCAGACAAGTTCGTAGCTCTCGGCTAACCGCTCGGAGAGAGAATGAATCTTATTGGCTGCTAGCCGTGAATGGAGCGAGATGCATGGAACGGCTGAAAACAAGGCCTCCTTCCTACATGGCGCAAACAATAAATTGACTTACAAACTCCAGATGGCTGAACTGGTGGGGAGAGCAGCTGATGTTATGTCTTATCAAAGGGTAAACTAGTGGTTTGTGATCCGTGTATATCATGAATGTCCTCGCTTCTATTTGAGGACGGAAGTATTTAACTGCCTCGTACAAGGCCAGGAGTTCGTGGACGTATGAACTCCACTTAATGCTGAGACAGCGCCTATTTGCGGGAGAAATCTGCGAGCGGTTGCCAAGAATCTTCTGACCATTGTTGTAATACCGCGCCGACAGCCGTTTGACTCGCGTCTGCCACTAATGCCAAACTTGCGTCCAGCTTAGAGTGGGCGAGCAGTGCAGCATTTGATATGCTGTTTTTCGCGGTCTCGAAAACGAACATTGCTTCAGTTCACTATACTGCAATGCTGCCTCGAGCCTTGGGGCCATAAAGTGCTGCATTCAGTGGCTCTTGCTGTTCTTCTGTGCGGGGTAAATGTCGGTGGTAGTAGTTTAGCATGCGTAAAGCAGACGTAGCTCCTTCACTGTAGTCGGTCGTTGTTTCTGCAAGATTGCTTTTACTTCTCAGTTAGTGGTAGACAGCCCATAGATGAAATACGCTGGCCTAGGAACGTTATCTCAGGCTGTCCAAACACACACTTGGATACATTCATAACGCGCCGAATTTGCTCTAGACGCTTAAATACTTCTTGTAGATAGTGTTTATGTTGCTCACTGGTGATAGAAAACACGAGTATGTCGATCAGGTATGCGAAGCAAAATGGCAGTCCTCATAGAACAGGGCCAACAAACGTTTGCCAGTTCGAACAGCGTTCCGTAACCTAAATGTCACAAATTTGCTCTCAAAGAGTTAGAATAGAGTGATTATCGCTGTCTTGGAGCTGTCCTCCTCTGCCCATTGCCTTGGTGCATTCCAAACCATCGAATATTGTTGCGCCGTGCAGTGCATAATTGTAGTCACACGTGAAAGGCGAGGGATATCGATGAGCCACAGTTGCGTTGAGTCACCGCATGGGCACCAGGTTTCTTTCTTTGGAACAAGGTGCAGGGCAGACGACCATGGGCTACTTGATGGCCGGATTATGCTTTTCTTAAACATCGCATTGAATTGCGCTTTAGCGATGAGCAACCGATCAGGTGCCAGTCTCCTGGGTTTGCAAGACACTGGTGAACCATCTGTGGTTTCTACACTTCTGGAAATTGAAATAAGAACACCGTGAATTCATTGTCCCAGGAAGGGGAAACTTTATTGACACATTCCTGGGGTCAGATACATCACATGATCACACTGACAGAACCGCAGGCACATAGACACAGGCAACAGAGCATGCACAATGTCGGCACTAGTACAGTGTATATCCACCTTTCGCAGCAATGCAGGCTGCTATTCTCCCATGGAGACGATCGTAGAGATGCTGGATGTAGTCCTGTGGAACGGCTTGCCATGCCATTTCCACCTGGCGCCTCAGTTGGACCAGCGTTCGTGCAGGACGTGCAGACCGCGTGAGACGACGCTTCATCCAGTCCCAAACATGCTCAGTGGGGGACAGATCCGGAGATCTTGCTGGCCGGGGTAGTTGACTTAGACCTTCTAGAGCACGTTGGGTGGCACGGGATACATGCGGACGTGCATTGTCCTGTTGGAACAGCAAGTTCCCTTGCCGGTCTAGGAATGGTAGAACGATGGGTTCGATGACGGTATGGATGTACCGTGCACTATTCAGTGTCCCCTCGACGATCACCAGTGGTGTACGGCCAGTGTAGGAGATCGCTCCCCACACCATGATGCCGGGTGTTGGCCCTGTGTGCCTCGGTCGTATGCAGTCCTGATTGTGGCGCTCACCTGCACGGCGCCAAACACGCATACGACCATCATTGGCACCAAGGCAGAAGCGACTCTCATCGCTGAAGACGACACGTCTCCTTTCGTCCCTCCATTCACGCCTGTCGCGACACCACTGGAGGCGGGCTGCACGATGTTGGGGCGTGAGCGGAAGACGGCCTAACGGTGTGCGGGACCGTAGCCCAGCTTCATGGAGACGGTTGCGAATGGTCCTCGCCGTTACGCCAGGAGCAACAGTGTCCCTAATTTGCTGGGAAGTGGCGGTGCGGTCCCCTACGGCACTGCGTAGGATCCTACGGTCTTGGCGTGCATCCGTGCGTCGCTGCGGTCCGGTCCCAGGTCGACGGGCACGTGCACCTTCCGCCGACCACTGGCGACAACATCGATGTACTGTGGAGACCTCACGCCCCACGTGTTGAGCAATTCGGCGGTACGTCCACCCGGCCTCCCGCATGCCCACTATACGCCCTCGCTCAAAGTCCGTCAACTGCACATACGGTTCACGTCAGCGCTGTCGCGGCATGCTACCAGTGTTAAAGACTGCGATGGAGCTCCGTATGCCACGGCAAACTGGCTGACACTGACGGCGGCGGTGCACAAATGCTGCGCAGCTAGCGCCATTCGACGGCCAACACCGCGGTTCCTCGTGTGTCCGCTGTGCCGTGCGTGTGATCATTGCTTGTACAGCCCTCTCGTAGTGTCCGGAGCAAGTATGGTGGGTCTGACACACCGGTGTCAATGTGTTCTTTTTTCCATTTCCAGGAGTGTATAAGGTCTATGTTGTTGTGTATCACATACGTAGTCTAGACTCTCATTATGAAACACTGGAATATTACAGAACTGGTACTTTGCGCTCCATATTAGAAGAAGCACGTTTTTAAGTATTCTCATTATTTACGACGTCATATCTCCTGAACTATTTGCTGGGGTCCAAGGGGTCACCGCACCCGGGCGCCGGCTCCAGGGGTGCGACAAATGCTGAACGATCCATCACTCAGGTAATTATTAATTTGTGCTCTCAGGCTTCAAAACACCTGTGACTCACATGTTTACTTGGACTCTCCTTTATGTAAACTGACTGCTGGAAATACTCATATTCTGTACTGGAGACAGCCTTCGGTTCTGTACGTAGAGGGTAAGAAACGGCCGTTTGGGGCGAGTTAGCCGAAGCCGGCGCCGGGCTGCGGACAACAATCAGACAAACCTGCATTGTTTCCGGTTCCGGTCCACGTGACACGTGAGCATCGACGTCCTTAGTGGCATTCATAAATATTGTGCAACTACAGCAGGCCCTGCAGAAACCACAGTTGGATATTCACCGTACAAAAGAGGAGGCATATATTCTGAAACAACGTGCAAAAATCTGCTTTCTCGATCATGTTTGCAAACACACACGGTAATCTCGTTTTTGTACGGAAGCTATATTTACTATATTACTTAAATTTATATTTCACGTGTCCTTGTACAACATTCGTAATATGTACAGTACATTCACGATTACGTTAATGAAGCCCCGACGGAGACAACAATCATAATAGCGCTCTGGTACCTTAATTCTTGACGATAATCCTCTAATCCAGGAAAAGTTTGGAGAACGATTGAAATAATTATGCTTGGAGTTTGTTGAAAATCGTCAAGTGCTTTCATTATGAAACACTGGATGATTATAGAATGGGTAATTTGCGCTTAGTTTTAAGCAGAAATATGTGTTTGACGATTCTCATTATTTACGACATCATATCTCCTGAATTATTTGCTGTTCAGTGATATAATTTTGCAGGTGCTTTCAGTGATATGTGTAGGTTCTATATCAAAAATATTTTACGAATAGCATTAGTGACAAGGAAGTAATAACTGTAAACGTCACGGCAGATGCGGATGTGTGACCACATGAACAGCCAAAATATAGTAACCGACAAACTTTTTTTCCTTCCATCAATTAGTGAGGGGTGTCAGCAAGAAAAAGTTTGGTTCAAATGGCTCTGAGCACTATGGGACTTAACATCTGTGGTCATCAGTCCCCTAGAACTTAGAACTACTTAAACCTAACTAACCTAAGGACATCACACACATCCATGCCCGAGGCAGGATTCGAACCTGCGACCGTAGCAGTCGCGCGGTTCCGGACTGAGCGCCTAGAACCGCTAGACCACCGCGGCCGGCAAGAAAAAGATTGTTGAAGGTTTGAAATTATATGTGAACTCCGTTGGAAGTAGCTAAGTGTTATCTTTTCGAGTGATGGATGAACAAAGTTGGAATATCTGAGCGCCATCAGCTTCACACAAATAAACAGTTTCTAATTGTAATACTTGTCTTGTCGTGTTGCACTTAACATAAGACTTAAGCTCTTAATGTGTGGATTATGACAGCATGTTAAATTCTTAAATTCTGTCGATAATTACGCGAAATATTGCGTTTGGAATCCACGAGATAAGCCAAGCCGGCCGTTGTGACCGAGTGGTTCTAGGCGCTTCAGTCCGGAACCGCGCTACTGCTGCAGTCGCAGGTTCGAATCCTGCCTCGGGCATGGATGTGTGTGATGTCCTTAGGTTAGTTAGGTTTAAGTAGTTCTAAGTCTAGGGGACTGATGATCTCAGATGTTAAGTCCCATAGTGCTTAGAGCCATTTCAACCATTTTTGAGATAAGCCAAGCGCGACAACAGATGTTCATGATAGACACGTTCGTGACAGACACCGAAAAATGGATTTTGTATTGTAAATAATACAGAATATATTGAGTGGAGCATGAACACATATAATTTTATTTTTTAAGATGGCTGAAAGTGATCGGAAGAAGAAACTTTCTGATGCACAGAGCAGAAAAAGAAAACTGGAGAAAGAAAGGTATTAAAAAAGATTGGTAGTTCCATAGAAATATTTCTTCATCCTTATAATTTAATTGATTACATTCTGCGTAATGTCTACATTTCGTGACTTCCGACTGTAGAGTTATTTTGAAGTGGCGATGAGTTACGCATTTCTGCACCTTTTATTTATTTAATAATTTACGTACGCACCAATTTTGTGTCAGTGAAAAACTGTGTAGTATGTAACCACGTCTATTTCATTACTGTAACAAGCCCCTCATCTGCTTCCAGAGACCTGGTTACAGAGGAAAATCGTCCCCGGTAATTGTTGAATTGATTCCTTGTGAAAGGGGCAATGTGTCTTCGGGAGAGGTGATCACTGCAGATGTCATGGCTGATCTTGCGTCATGGGGTCAAGTGACAGTTGATAGCTTCAGGATGTGTTTAATAGATCATGGACCAGTACAGATAACTATATTTGCCTATCTGAACAATAGTAAAAGTAGATCTTTTCAGATCTATACTATACAAAGAAGTTATCGAATAACGGAACCGTTAAAAGAGACTGGCTATTCAAAATCATGTGATTCCGTTTATTGTTTTCACGTTAAACTTTTTAATGACGATGTCACAGCTTTCAGTGACAAATGTTACAAAGATTGTCAGCACTTTTCTAGAAGTACAGAACGTCACGAAAAAATTGCAGGGCATCTGTTGAGCGTCAAAAAATGCCTGCATTTAAAAAGTGATATTTCTAAATGAAGGACTGTAGACCCCATGACACAATCTGAAACTGAACGCGAGAAAAATGGACGGCCTTAACAGAAAGAATAATTCATCTAATTTACGTTTTAGCACGACAATGTTTAGCGCTAAGAGGGAAGTAAGAAAAACTTTTCCAGCCTGATAACGGAAATTTTTTGAAACTAATTAAATATATTTCTAACGTCGATGACGAGTTATAGTTAGATGATCACGTCTCTCGCCTCCAAAAAGCAGAGTCCCGCATTATACATTATCTCGATCGTTAAATCCAAAATAAAATTATTTATTTATTGAGGGAAAGATTTAAAAACATTATTATTTTTGCCAGAATGAATTTTCACTCTGCAGCGTAGTATACTCTGATATGAAACTTCCTGGCAGATTTAAACTGTGTTCCAGACCGAGACTCGAACTTATGACCTTTGGCTTTTGCAGGCAAGTGCTCTACCAACCGAGCAATCCCAGCAGCACCGGTCATAAGCCGTGCTTGGGTAGATCAGTTGGTAGAACTTTTAAATCTGTCCGCTCAAGATTAGTATTGTCAGCAAAGCTTTACAGAAATCAACCGTTGTTCTTTCATAAGCGGGCAAAATAATATCTTAAGCTAAAACCGAATTACTTGCGGTTGCTACTGAATCCATGTTCATTACCAATGCAAAAGAAGTAAGTGAAGAGGTTGATGCCGAGACAAAATTTCCCCTCATCGACCCGTCCCCGTCGAAGGGCAAAAACATTTTATCTATGAGCGTAAAGATGAGCCAAAGTAGACCCAGAAACGTATTTCAAAATACAATTTTACTATTACTTGCTGGACACCCCTATAACAAAGTTCGACGAACGTTTCGAACTTTTAAATGAAAACCATGCAGCTTTCTCCTTTCTACAGAACTTATGTAACTAGAAAAAAATAGATTCAGAAGAAACAAGCATGCGCTCTTCAAGTTTAAAAAAACAAACTGAGCGTCAGCTTAAATTCTGATATTGATGAAAACGATCTGTTGAATGAAATAGAACTTTTAGCATTATTCGTAGATGATTGCACAATCCCGTAGGACATATTAAATTATTTATTTTCAGACAGTTTAAATCCAGCATTTAATAATTTATTTACCACATTTAGAATTTATCTAACATTACCAATCACAGCAGCTCACAGTGAAAGATCTTTTTATAAATTAAAAATAGTAAAAAAGACCTCAGGTCGACGTTGTCGCAAAATAGACTTACCTATTTCTCTTTGAATAGTACTGCACACGATATCAATATGGAAAGCAGTGACACTTTTATGGATCTTGCGGATACAAAAGCTCGGAAAGTGAATATTCTGTAGATATTTTCATGTTGTTTCCTTTTTAAATTAAATAGCAATTCTATTTTTGTTTTGTATGTGCTATAATAATTGAAGATTCAGTAATATGTGTCTTTCCTAAATCCTAAAATATGGTAATAAATTTTGAATAGGATTGACTAGTGCGAGCCCTGCTAGACGCTGTTTGTGCTAAGTCAGGAACTCAGGAAGATGCAAAACAGAAAAACGGTTGTCGGTACAGTCACTCTGAGAGATTAGATAGAATATGAAAACATGAAACAAACAAAATCATACAAAAATTCATGATATTGAAGGTCCATAGTAGTCGCTCAACGTTTTTCTTCTGTCCAGGTCACGATGGGGTCACCACTTGTCGGAATTGGCACGATTTGAGGTAACCGACCTTTGCTTGCCGCAAACAAACTGAGTGTGGAGGTTTCACGGAACGAAATTCTTTATTTCGGTAACAGTGTTTGCCGAAAAGATTGGACAAGCGGTCATTCTCTAAGTTGGACATGAATCCGAACGTTGAACTCGCAGGTGAAAAGTTCTGAACGTGCATATAACACAGGAAGTGATGCGACTTATTGGAATTGTAGATTACGTTATAAATGAACCATAGGAAATGTAAACAAGCTCTTTGTCGAAATTAGATAATTTATACACACACACAAGAAGATGTGGCCACAGTGTCTTGCTGCTGATGCCAGATTGCGAGTAGCAGCGCATTTGGGAGAGGCAACCAGTTGGTAGGGGTAAGGAGGAGGGTACAGGGTGCCCCGTGCTGTTTCAGAATTGTTATCAACACAGTGTAGGACATCGTTCCTGTTGCTAACGCCATCCTCTTTCGAGACATGAAAGTGTGCGTGGAGGAGGATCTGGTGATGTCAGAGCCTGAATTCTATATTCTACTGGGTAAAATATTCCGGAGGTAAAATAGTCCCCCATTCGGATCTCCGGGCGGGGAATACTCAAGAGGATGTCAGATTGCGAGTAGCAGCGCATTTGGGAGAGGCAACCAGTTGGTAGGGGTAAGGAGGAGGGTACAGGGTGCCCCGTGCTGTTTCAGAATTGTTATCAACACAGTGTAGGACATCGTTCCTGTTGCTAACGCCATCCTCTTTCGAGACATGAAAGTGTGCGTGGAGGAGGATCTGGTGATGTCAGAGCCTGAATTCTATATTCTACTGGGTAAAATATTCCGGAGGTAAAATAGTCCCCCATTCGGATCTCCGGGCGGGGAATACTCAAGAGGATGTCAGATTGCGAGTAGCAGCGCATTTGGGAGAGGCAACCAGTTGGTAGGGCTAAGGAGGAGGGTACAGGGTGCCCCGTGCTGTTTCAGAATTGTTATCAACACAGTGTAGGACATCGTTCCTGTTGCTAACGCCATCCTCTTTCGAGACATGAAAGTATGCGTGGAGGAGGATCTGGTGATGTCAGAGCCTGAATTCTATATTCTACTGGGTAAAATATTCCGGAGGTAAAATAGTCCTCCATTCGGATCTCCGGCCGGGGACTACTCAAGAGGATGTCGTTATCAGGAGAAAGAAAGCTGGCATTCTACGGCTCGGAGCGTGGAATGTCAGATCCCTTAATCGGGCAGGTAGGTTAGAAAATTTAAAAAGGGAAATGGATAGGTTGAAGTTAGATATAGTGGGAATTAGTGAAGTTCGGTGGCAGGAGGAACAAGACTTCTGGTCAGGTGACTACAGGGTTATAAACACAAAATCAAATAGGGGTAATGCACGAGTAGGTTTAATAATGAATAGGAAAATAGGAATGCGGGTAAGCTACTACAAACAGCATAGTGAACGCATTATTGTGGCCAAGATAGATACGAAGCCCACACCTACTACAGTAGTACAAGTTTATATGCCAACTAGCTCTGCAGATGACGAAGAAATTGAAGAAATGTATGATGAAATAAAAGAAATTATTCAGATTGTGAAGGGAGACGAAAATTTAATAGTCATGGGTGACTGGAATTCGAGTGTAGGAAAACGGAGAGAAGGAAACATAGTAGGTGAATATGGATTGGGGCTAAGAAATGAAAGAGGAAGCCGCCTGGTAGAATTTTGCACAGAGCACAACATAATCATAACTAAAACTTGGTTTAAGAATCATGAAAGAAGGTTGTATACATGGAAGAACCCTGGAGATACTAAAAGGTTTCAGATAGATTATATAATGGTAAGACAGAGATTTAGGAACCAGGTTTTAAATTGTAAGACATTTCCAGGGGCAGATGTGGACTCTGACCACAATCTATTGGTTATGACCTGTAGGTTAAAACTAAAGAAACTGCAAAAAGGTGGGAATTTAAGGAGATGGGACCTGGATAAACTGAAAGAACCAGAGGTTGTACAGAGTTTCAGGGAGAGCATAAGGGAACAATTGACAGGAATGGGGGAAAGAAATACAGTAGAAGAAGAATGGGTAGCTTTGAGGGATGAAGTAGCGAAGGCAGCAGAGGATCAAGTAGGTAAAAAGACGAGAGCTAATAGAAATCCTTGGGTAACAGAAGAAATATTGAATTTGATTGATGAAAGGAGAAAATATAAAAATGCAGTAAATGAAGCAGGCAAAAAGGAATACAAACGTCTCAAAAATGAGATCGACAGGAAGTGCAAAATGGCTAAGCATGGATGGCTAGAGGACAAATGTAAGGATGTTTACGCCTATCTCACTAGGGGTAAGATAGATACTGCCTACAGGAAAATTAAAGAGACCTTTGGAGATAAGAGAACGACTTGTATGAATATCAAGAGCTCAGATGGAAACCCAGTTCTAAGCAAAGAAGGGAAAGCAGAAAGGTGGAAGGAGTATATAGAGAGTCTATACAAGGGTGATGTACTTGATGACAATATTAGAAATGGAAGAGGATGTAGATGAAGATGAAATGGGAGATATGATACTGCGTGAAGAGTTTGACAGAGAACTGAAAGACCTGAATCGAAACAAGGCCCCCGGAGTAGACAACATTCCATTGGAAGTACTGACGGCCTTGGGGGAGCCAGTCCTGACAAAACTCTACCATCTGGTGAGCAAGATGTATGAAACAGGCGAAATAGCCTCAGACTTCAGAAGAATATAATAATTCCAATCCCAAAGAAATCAGGTGTTGACAGATGTGAAAATTACCGAACTATCAGTTTAATAAGTCGCAGCTGCAAAATACTAACATGAATTCTTTACAGACGAATGGAAAAACTAGTAGAAGCCAACCTCGGGGAAGATCAGTTTGGATTCCGTAGAAACACTGGAACACGTGAGGCAATACTGACCTTACGACTTATCTTAGAAGAAAGATTAAGGAAAGGCAAACCTACGTTTCTAGCATTTGTAGACTTAGAGAAAGCTTTTGACAATGTTAACTGGAATACTCTCTTTCAAATTCTAAAGGTGGCAGGGGTAAAATACAGGGAGCGAAAGGCTATTTACAATTTGTACAGAAACCAGATGGCAGTTATAAGAGTCGAGGGACATGAAAGGGAAGCAGTGGTTGGGAAGGGAGTAAGACAGGGTTGTAGCCTCTCCCCGATGTTGTTCAATCTGTATATTGAGCAAGCAGTAAAGGAAACAAAAGAAAAATTCGGTGTAGGTATTAAAATTCATGGAGAAGAAGTAAAAACTTTGAGGTTCGCCGATGACATTGTAATTCTGTCAGAGACAGCAAAGGACTTGGAAGAGCAGTTGAATGGAATGGACAGTGTCTTGAAAGGAGGATATAAGATGAACATCAACAAAAACAAAACGAGGATAATGGAATGTAGTCTAATTAAGTCGGGTGATGCTGAGGGAATTAGATTAGGAAATGAGGCACTTAAAGGAGTTTTGCTATTTGGGGAGCAAAATAACTGATGATGGTCGAAGTAGAGAGGATATAAAATGTAGGCTGGCAATGGCAAGGAAAGCGTTTCTGAAGAAGAGAAATTTGTTAACATCCAGTATTGATTTAAGTGTCAGGAAGTCATTTCTGAAAGTATTCGTGTGGAGTGTAGCCATGTATGGAAGTGAAACATGGACGATAAATAGTTTGGACAAGAAGAGAATAGAGGCTTTCGAAATGTGGTGCTACAGAAGAATGCTGAAGATAAGGTGGGTAGATCACGTAACTAATGAGGAGGTATTGAATAGGATTGGGGAGAAGAGAAGTTTGTGGCACAACTTGACTAGAAGAAGGGATCGGTTGGTAGGGCATGTTTTGAGGCATCAAGGGATCACAAATTTAGCATTGGAGGGCAGCGTGGAGGGTAAAAATCGTAGAGGGAGACCAAGAGATCAATACACTAAGCAGATTCAGAAGGATGTAGGTTGCAGTAGGTACTGGGAGATGAAGAAGCTTGCACAGGATAGAGTAGCATGGAGAGCTGCATTAAACCAGTCTCAGGACTGAAGACCACAACAACAACAACAACACTGTATTCCCAAGGAGACGGGCATGTGACAAGTTTCCACTTTCGCCCTCCACTCAGAGACACGTGAACCCACCACTGTCAACCATTTGCTCTCGAGTGAAGACAGGCGAGTCAGGTGTTGTATATCGGAAGACGTAGCAACAAAAGGATTATCAGAGCATTGTAATGGCACCAAAGACGTCGCAAGTCTTGTCACCACGGCGTTGAGCAGTTGCCTGAATTCTGTCGACCACGGCCAATTCAACTTCCAGCTGTTTATTGTATCTGACCAATTCCCTTTGAGTTACCACGCGATAAGCACACTATCCGTATCTTGTTGTCCAAGAAACTGAATGAAATGTAAAAAAAAAATACAAATAAAGCAACCAGGACTATTAGAGAAAGACCTCAGCAAGAGAGAAAATTATCTGACTGTGGAGCTGTTGAAGTTGAGATGTACATAAAATATAAGGAAAAGAATAAACAAACACTAAAATCTGCTCTGTAAGGTAACCACTATATCCTAAGGTCGTAAGCTCCACTAGATCTTAAAAAGGAAACCAATTGCACTACCAAAAATAGACTGCCAACAGTTGCTTTTCAGCAGAAACGCGGCTCATGCAAAACCTAATGCACGAAACAAATGCACAGATTCATATGGATGTAGATTGGAGTAGTTATGGAGAGATGAAGAGGCATACACAGAATATACTAGCTGGTCTTCAGACTGAAGACCACAACGACAATGGACTGAAGTTATTGGTGTACTAGCTGGGAGGGTCATGTCAAACCAGTCTTCAGACTGAAGACCACAACGACAATGGACTGAAGTTATTGGTGTACAATATGAATCTCAACTGTATCTACGATAATGATAGAAGCTGAAAAAAATGTATTAAAATCTGCAGTACAGACACGAGTTGAACCCAGATCTCCTGCTTACGAGGCAGATGTTTTAGTCGTTATACCACTGAAGAAGTTTAGGCTACAGAGCTGCACAGGCTGTTCTAGTCTAACGCTCTCTCCCTGACACAACTTCAGTTCATGGCAGTGAGGGCGCTGGACTAGAGTAGCCCATGCAGCTGTGTTACTTGTCGTGTTACGGTGGTGTAATGGCTAACGCGTCTGTCTTGTAAATAGGAGACGTAGGTTCAAGTCGTGGCTATGCTGCGAATTTTAATTCATTTCTCCAGCTTCTATCATTGACATAGATTATTATAATTATTATAAGCTGTAAGCTGTTTCAGTAAATAAAAAGACTCTCAGTACTCATCTCCGACCTTTATTTCCTCATTAATCAGTTTATGATCCTCTATACTTGTAGAACATTGACGCTAAATATTTGGGACATCCTGTGCTCATAAGAGGTGAACCCCAAACCTCTTTTGGGCCCTCTTCAGTAGCCAAATTCGTTGGTATGGAAGTAACATGCCTGGCTCTCTGAAGATGGAATTGAACATAAATCAAAAAATACAGGGTGTCCCAGCAAGAATGATCAGTATTCAGGGATATGTCTGGAACAATCATTAGAAGCAAAAAAGTCTAGTAAACAGGGGCTCTAAAATGTATACCTTAAAAGCTATGAGCACTTCTTCATCTTCGATATTGTGAAACAAATCTCTTCTACAGAAAGCTCTTTGCTTTTCATATTTTGAGATGTGGTAGTACGGATCAAAACAAAGAAATAAAAGTCCATTGAACTTGGGGTCTAAAGAGCTCATCTTATAACGGCGCCGTGTGAACCGCTACATGGCTTGTCACAAGAGTCACATGCTCAAAACACACCTGGGTGCCCTTCCGACACTCAGGAAAATTTAATCCGGAATTATGTTATATTATCACTCTTAGTATAGTCTGCAAATGCGAATGCGGGTCGTCTGCTGACGTATGCGAGGTCTGTCTGCTGTGGGTTCCGTGAATGTGGAGATGCAGTTTAGCCAACCATTGTATCACTGGACCAGAGAGACATAAGTTCCCCGCGCGTTGGCAGGCCCCGTTAGGTTGGCAAATAGCAGCTCTGCAGATTCTTTGAGCCCTTCGGCCACCGTGTGTGGACTCCGGACGAGGGGAGACGGTTAGGCATTCCCTGCTGAGACTCTGGTGAGTATAGACGTTTGCGTGATGGCTGCTGTAGTCATCTTAGTTAGGACAGATAGTCAGGTTGCATAAAATTGATATTTTTTTTGGTATCACTGATGACGAGCCATCATTCCATATAACCGTACCATTTAAGTAAAGTGAGTTATCAAGGTGTTATTTTCATGATCGTATTAAATAAAATGTTGTTGTTATATAAAATTCTTCGTCTCACAGCAACGTCTTATTTCCGTTTCCATTCCAGTTAAGTTATTCAAACTTTCAGCTTAAAGGTAACCAATAATCAGAAATTTTTTAGTGATATTTGCTCATGCAAACGCTCGTAAGCGTGTTTCACAAAAGATAGAGGTGCCATTTTCAAGTTGAGGATGCCAGCCAAGGCTTTGCGGCAAGCAAGTATCACGCAATCTTCGCCACAGTGAAACACTTCTCTTCTACTGAGCAAGTGCTTACAGCTCTTAAGGTATGCATTTTGGAGTCCATCTTTACTAGACCTTTTTTGCTTCGAAAGATCGTTCCTGTCATAGCCTTGAATACTGACTTTTCCTCCTGCGACACTCTGTATAGAATTCTGTGAGTCGTCCGACAGTGACTAGATTCACTACGCTGTGCAGTTGTCAGCCTACTACTGGCTCACAGCTTCAATTTTAGCGTGTACCGTGCCGTTGCAAGTCAGCTGCTGGCGAGCCGAACCGCACAGTAGCTGATGACTGCAGTTATGAACCAAGAGAGGCATCTACGGGGGGCACGTAACTTCGCGCGGGAACAGGCCTCGAAATCAAACATCTGCGAATGTAGAATTGTACTTTCCAGTTCCGACATGGAACACAATTTTAATTCGTTAGAAGGTTTTAATTCTTGAAGTGTAAGAGTGGCTGGTTCTACGGTTCGAATGTAATAAGTTTTCTTGAGGCAGAAAGCAATCCTTCCAGAAATCAGCCGCTTACGGAGTGTGTACGAAGATGTGGGTGTAGATGATCGTTTGTTTTTATTTAAGCAGTAGCCCTGGTCTGGCTCCCACTCTTCGCATCGAGAATAGCACAAACGCAGACAATACAGTCTGTCCACACTTGTTGCAGTAATCTATTCTGAACATATGAGTATTCATAGAGTTTACGAGGACATCTTAGTTCAGTTCATGCAAACATTGAGTACTGTGGCGTCAGTCTGGATCAGTTTGTATCCCCGAAAATGCAGATAAAATATCTTTTGCATGATCCAAAATTTTTCGGCATTTCATATCCGTTGATAAGGTGTACTATAATTATAGTTCTGAATATGTGCGCCTTTTTACAGAAACTATAGTTAATATGTAACGGATGTAACAGTGTATTTATTTCTGACTGTATATAATTAATTACAATTATAATGTAGATATAGTAAATTGCTGGATAACAGCCAAGGGAGCTTCATTTCAATGTTTCAATAGCAACGACGAAATGGCAGCAGCTGTGCCGTTGTTCATCTTTGCGTATGGAGAGTCTACGTCGCGGTACGAGCAGAGCGGAAGCAGAGCAGCTTGAATGATGAAAGAGCGCCGAAGTGTTTGTTGGGCGCTCACGCTGACGCGGTGTGCAGCTCTGGTCTCGCCAGTGTATGCGCAACTTAATTCGTTAAACCGGCGAGATTTGAGAGCACGGTAGGAGTGGACAGACGGGGGAAGCTGTAGTTCTAACTATTGCCTGTCTCATAATTATCAGTGGCTCTGGAGACGACTCGGGGTTCTCAACCACCAGCAGCAGCAACAGCGGCAGCTCGGCATTCTCGTCGTCCACCTTTTTCGCCGTCCGCACAGCTACGACATCGTGAGACGGTTAGGTGAAAAAATATAACATTGTAGAGGCATTATCCAGTGAAATTTCTTTCACAAAGTATGACTAACTTGAATAATAATCTGCGATAATTAAAACTTGTAGGGCACCTGTGTTGTCATTGTCCTCAGACATTGTTACTAAGCAGGGTCCCTTTCCTTTCCAAGCAGTCACCGAGTGCAGTAAAAATACGAAAATTAAGTAACTATTTACTGCCAATTTTGTGTGGGTCGGCCGCCGTGGCCGAGCGGTTCTAGGCGCTTCAGCCCGGAACCGCTGTGCTGCTACGGTCGCAGGTTCGAATCCTGCCTGGGGCATGGATGTGTGTGATGTCCTTAGGTTAGTTAGGTTTAAGTAGTTCTAAGTCTAGGGGACTGATAACCTCACATGTTAAGTCCCATAGCGTTTAGAGCCATTTGAAGTTCCGTGTGTTTGCTAATGACCAGTTTCAGGCTAAATTTTCTGCCTCAGCAACTGTTCAGTCTTGTATTGACTAACAGAGGCTTAACTAATTTGCAATTTTGAGTATTAACTTCATTCACTTAAAGTAACGTCAAGTTTCAGTAGCAAAACTAATAACTAACGACACAGCACAAATTAAGAATGCGCAATTTCATTTATTCTGTATTTAGCTTAACGAGTGACTTCTGCAGACTTGATATGCATTTTATTGTTATTATATTAAAATCGGTTGCTAATTTGCTTTCAGTAAATTCAGTTCAATCTTTCAATGATCAAAAGTAAATTG
Organism: Schistocerca piceifrons; assembly: GCF_021461385.2. Classification (NCBI taxonomy): domain Eukaryota; kingdom Metazoa; phylum Arthropoda; class Insecta; order Orthoptera; family Acrididae; genus Schistocerca; species Schistocerca piceifrons. The sequence continues at coordinate 1,017,101,944 of NC_060138.1, read as the reverse complement.
CTTGCCTTTTTCTAAATTTTGCAGTACGTTACACGAAGGTTACTGAAAGTCATTTTTTGCGTAACAAAGTTTTAGTTGCATTTATTTAACCAGTAACTTCATTTACCTTTACTTTCAAAATTCAGTATTTCAGAATAAGTAACTGCAAACTCAGTGCTTTCTGATTCATTTATTTTCTCGTGAACTGTTGTCTTGTGGAAAAGCATGACAATCTCCTGTTGCGACGCCAGTGATTATTTGCTTAAATTGCTTTGCCATTACCTTTCTTAAGATTCTGGAGATTCATTGGCCTAGCGGGCTGGCAACCGTTTAATTATCCCCTGTTTAGCTAATCAGTGTTTTTTGTATTATCAGTATGTTTTCGTATTAAGTATTACGTGGTACCCTTTTCCCTCTTGTGTGGTTCGTGAGCGACTGCGCTATATGTCACCCATTTCAAAATTATCGTCAGTGTTTAGATTACGTTTAGAATAGATTCTTCCTTCAGAAGGGTCTGTCATTCACCTTCCTCCTACTAATCGGCATTGTTTTTCTTCGTTAACAGTAGCCTTACTCACTAAAATTTCTATAGGCATACGTGATCACGGTCAATTATATCACGAAACAGTAGGCCGATTAGGAAGGGAGAGGTTACAAGTACAGGGCTATTACAAATGATTGAAGAGATTTCATAAATTCACTGTAGCTCCATTCATTGACATATGGTCACGACACACTACAGATACGTAGAAAAACTCATAAAGTTTTGTTCGGCTGAAGCCGCACTTCAGGTTTCTGCCGCCAGAACGCTCGAGAGCGCAGTGAGACAAAATGGCAACAGGCGCCGAGAAAGCGTATGTCGTGCTTGAAATGCACTCACATCAGTCAGCCATAACAGTGCAACGACAATTCAGGACGAAGTTCAACAAAGATCCACCAACTGCTAACTCCATTCGGCGATGGTATGCGCAGTTTAAAGCTTCTGGATGCCTCTGTAAGGGGAAATCAACAGGTCGGCCTGCAGTGAGCGAAGAAACGGTTGAACGCGTGCGGGCAAGTTTCACGCGTAGCCCGCGAAAGTCGACGAATAAAGCAAGCAGGGAGCTAAACGTACCACAGCCGACGGTTTAGAAAATCTTACGGAAAAGGCTAAAGCAGAAGCCTTACCGTTTACAATTGCTACAAGCCCTGACACCCGATGACAAAGTCAAACGCTTTGAATTTTCGGCGCGGTTGCAACAGCTCATGGAAGAGGATGCGTTCAGTGCGAAACTTGTTTTCAGTGATGAAGCAACATTTTTTCTTAATGGTGAAGTGAATAGACACAATGTGCGAATCTGGGCGGTAGAGAATCCTCACGCATTCGTGCAGCACATTCGCAATTCACCCAAAGTTAATGTGTTTTGTGCAATCTCACGGTTTAAAGTTTACGGCCCCTTTTTCTTCTGTGAAAAAAACGTTACAGGACACGAGTATCTGGACATGCTCGAAAATTGACTCATGCCACAACTGGAGACCGACAGCACCGACTTCATCTTTCAACAGGATGGTGCTCCACCGCACTTCCATCATGATGTTCGGCATTTCTTAAACAGGAGATTGGAAAACCGATGGATCGGTCGTGGTGGAGATCATGATCAGCAATTCATGTCATGTCCTCCACGCTCTTCCGACTTAACCCCATGCGATTTCTTTCTGTGGGGTTATGAGAAAGATTCAGTGTTTAAACCTACTCTACCAAGAAACGTGCCAGAACTGCGAGCTCGCATCAACGATGCTTTCGAACTCATTGATGGGGACATGCTGCGCCGAGTGTGGGAGGATCTTGATTATCGGCTTTATGTCTGCCGAATCACTAAAGGGGCACATATCGAACATTTGTGAGTGCCTAAAAAAACTTTTTGAGTTTTTGTACGTGTGTGCAAAGCATTGTGAAAATATCTCAAATAATAAAGTTATTGTAGAGCTGTGAAATCGCTTCAATCATTTGTAATAACCCTGCACACACAGAAGTTGGCTTCCGTCAATGCTGGAGCCAGTGTATATTGTTAAGTGGATAACGAAAACTGACAAGGCTAATGCAGGCTGCTGAAGGCATACAAGGCTGTGCAAGACGTTGCAAGGCTTATCTATCCTAAGCAGGGCGTAGCTACAGCTCATAATGCATAAATTATCCATGTCCCTGGCGAGTTCATCATTGCTTGTTTTGCTCTAACTTTTTTCCGGTGCCTCGTCAGACGATTAGGAAACACCGATCTTGGTCACATAGCTGATATTTCCAATGTAATTTCTGAAGACCGTTGAATCCGTATAATGATGGAGATGGCCTCCAAAATACACATGAATGAAGATAATATCTTGCAACTCCTGCAAAAATAAAGCATTTTCTTAGAGAAACAAGATACAAAGTTCAGGAGAACCCTAAGTATTCTGAAAAACTGTGCACCACTCTCTAGTTTTTAACGACTTGAAGGGGACTTCAAATTTTTCTTGCAGAATTTCAGTATTTCTGAGCAGTATACGTACCATTTTGTCCGCCTCCGTAGGTAAGTGGTCAGTGCTGCCATATGGAGGATCCGTGTTCGATTCTCGGTACTGCCAGGGATTTTTCTATGCTGGATGGAATGGTATGAAGTATATTCAGCTTCGTGAGGCCAACTGAGGAGCTACGCGACCAATTGGTAGTGGCTCCAATGTCTCGAAGCCCGACAATGACCGGGAGAGCAGTGTGCTGATCATATGCCCCTCCATATTGCATATGATGACGGCATTGACAAAGGATGACACGGCGGTCTGTCGGCCCCGTTTGACCCGTTTAGGTCCAGAACGCAGAATATGGTCCATTTCGCAATGACTGACTATACTCCACCCATCAACCCTGTGTGAAGATGGTATCTGTTCTTTCGGACATGTCCGAGAGAACAGATACCGTCGGTGACCATGCAACGCTCTAGAATGAAATTATAGTTACATCAAGACCCTATGCTGCGGACAGGTGTTGATATACATCAACGGGGACAGTTGAAAATGTGTGCCCCGATCAGGACTCGAACCCAGGATCTCCTGCTTGCAAGGCAGACTCTGTCTCCATCTTTTTTTTTATTTTTCATTTTGTTCAGTATTGTTCGTTGCATTTTGGTCTGGGCGGACGTCACAAGACATCCGTTCAAGTTGATCGCTGATACCTTTACTCAGTTTTTTTTTTATTACAGAGGGCGAACACGCTGAGCTACCGTGCCTACTATGTCCATCTGAGCCACCGAGGCACAGAGGATAGTGCGACTGCAGGGACTTATCCCTTGCACGCTCCCCGTGAGACCCATATTCCAAACTTAATGTCCACACACTACATTCGTAGTGTAATGGTCAGGGGCACTACGAATGTAGTGTGTGGACATTAAGTTGGGAAAGTGGGTCTCACGGGGAGCATGCACGGGATAAGTCCCTGCAGTCGCACTATCCTCTGTGTCTTCGGTGGCTCAGATGGACAGAGCGTCTGCCATGTAAGCAGAAGATCCCAGGTTCGTCGCAGTCAGGGCACACATTTTCCACTGTCCCCGTTGATGTATATCAACGCCTGTCGACAGCGTAGGGTCTTAATTTAATTATCATTTCATCAACCCTGTTGTTAAATAAGTCTACTAGAAGTTCCAAGTTCTTGTACTCGTCCTGATTCTAAATACTGTAACCTCTGTGTTAATTGTTTCTGTTAAACACTCATGTGTTATTTAAAACGCACGTTTCGCGCTGTTTATGTACAGATAGTTGTCTCGATTTAACTACCGTAAATGTTTCTGTTCGATAAATATCTACTAGTATCAACCTGTCCAAAATGTACGGCAATGTCTGGAGCACCACGGACTATCAGCACGGCCACCATCGTAACAGCTCTTCTTGACACGGTAGCAGCGAGAGGAGCGCCGTCAGTGGTGCTTCTAATAGCAAAAGTGGACACAAGAATGGCACCAAGTCATCTTTCGAACGAGTCCCTGTATTGCGTGCAGAACCACTATGGGTGTATCTATCTGTGGAAGATTGGAGCAAAACAACATTGCCAGGTGTACCATTCTTCATCATCATACGTCCCCGGCTTCTGGCATGATGGTATACGGTACCACCGGAAACATAACACGATCACCTTTGGTTTGCATAGCCGATAGTTTGCAGAGCAGTCGTTACATTGCTGACATGTTACAGTCAGTGGCTGTACCCTATGTTCGTGTCGTGATCTTTAACAAGGTAACACAAGATCGCATGTTTTCCTGGCCTATCTCGGTACAGAGGATTTTCAGTTGTTGCCCAGGCCAGGAGAATTTCCAGATCTCTCAGCCACTGGAAACATCTGATCGTGGTATAATAAAGTAAGGTTATGAGGTTTCTGCAACATCTGAAGCTTACAGTACCATTCTGAATTTATCGAAAGTTGCGATCCCATGTCGTATTTCGGTCGTACAGTATGAAATTCATGGCCTTCATACAAGGTGATTCAACTGTCGCTGCTGCCTGGTTTAATGCAGCTCACAATGCCTCCAAATATGACACGCAAGATTTCATATTCTGTCGCTCGCTATACGCAAACTGTTAGTCCTATAGAGATAATGATTAAGACCTTTTTGTAGAAAATTTAATGTAGTTAAATTTTGCACTGGAATACGTCTCCGCTGGAGGCGACGGTTTTCGTGTTATTGAAAAAAACGCATGTGAATGTCACTTTTGACCTTTTTCTTTAATAATTTGAAAACTATGGTCTCTAGGGAAAACACATCCCAGTACAAAATTAAAATACACTGAATTTCCTACAAAAAGGTCCTGCTTTTTTTTTGCTGTAGGACTAATAGTTCGCGAGTAGCAAGCGAGAGAATATGAAAATTATGCTTGTGGCATTTGAAGGCATTGCGGGTTGTATAAAACCCAATGGTAGGGGTAGCTGAATCACCCTGTGTAAGTAGTCTAGACTCTGAAGTATTTACGAAATTATGCTATTTTTCAAATCTGTCGATAACATTATCATATATTTTTGCTAATTATTATGTGAATGAATTGTAGTACAAAAACTTCGTCATCTTATACATTTCACTTTACAGAGAGAGTTTCTGTTCATGAAAAGTGTAGTTTGTTTTTATTTGTTTTATATAATTTATAGCTAAAGCCACGTGGACTTGAATATTTTGTAAATTTGATGTATGCAATGGCAGACGAAAACTTACCATCCATCAAAGTAAGATCACTATTAATTTCAAAAACACATTCAATTTCTGAAAAAAATTATTATGATATAAAATTTCAATACAAACTTCCTGCCTTGGTATACCTTAAATTTTACGTTTTTGTTTTAGGTCTACATCAGTTCTTAATACTACTGTTGCTTCAGATTTTTGGACATATAAAAAAAGATAAAAGTTTACTTAAACTCTTACTGTTTGTAAATCCGGATGCTTCTAAAATATTTATGTTGACCAAATAGCTTCTAGAACATTCTGGAAAAACATGATTTGTTTTATAGAGCTGAACGCACCCCAAATCAGGCAGACTGTTGTCAGTAGTGGTGTTAGCACTTGGACGGCGTACTAGTATGTGTTTTTTTCTTTAACGGAAATTAAGCGCAAATATTAAAACTATGTGTTGTGTTTTTGTAAACCAAGCTTCTTGTAAACGAACATGTGAAGAGAAATCGTTGAAATAAAGCTGTTAAGGATAAAATTCTACTAAAGTGCTCTAGTCTTATATGACTAAAAATCCTATTGAAATTTATTATGGTGTAGACTGTTATTTGTAATCGTCTCTTAGAAGGTGATGCTAAACGTAGATAAGTACTGATGTAATACCTACCCTTCGAGCATTAAAGAGTAAATGGAATATTAACGATATTCGCTAGAAGCGCGTGCATGAGGTATTCGTAGTTTATCCAAAACTGGGCTGCTGAGAGATTTGCACGCCACTACAGTTGATGTTCTGTGGCGTAGAGGTAAAGCGGTATGAAATGATGCATCTGTCTCTGGCGTCCACTTCACTTTGAAGTGATGTTGAGACGGCTTGGAGCCATTGCTGCTGACAAAGGTGGCAGGTCGGTAAACTAAATTTCGGTCCTGTATACCCCCGAATCATCTATAAATTTAATCATGTATTTTAATGTTAGAGTATATTAGATTTTTGATGTCGCTCAGCAATCTTGAACTGACCCCCTAGACGAGAGACACATCTGATCATTACGATTGTCTTTGATGTAGATGTAGATGAAATGCACTCCAAGACCTGGTAACCGACTGAAAATGTGCAGCTCGAACAGTCTCTGCTTAATCTTGAGCTGGGTCGTTGCTATGTCTCTGCCAATTTCAGCAAACTGAAAAGTCCCGTAGAACTGTTAAAAGCCCTGAAGGTTCGAAAGCCACTCCAAAATCGACCATTTCTGAATCGCTGGAACGATTCGTTTTATTCCCACTTGAACAAACCTTGTCAGATCCACTTCTTCGAGGAGCACCTCCTCTGACTCTCTGGTGTAACACAAAACTGTCACCTAATGATATTACCAGCTTTGGTGAAATCACCATAAACTTGACTCTGAAAGTCGCAACTGTTCATCAATTATTACAGAGCAAACTTATCGCCTGAACGTCATTGACGCTGAAATGAAGAACTTCGTCTACGAAACTCGGAACTGGTCTCCTTTTCAATAGTCCACCGCCCACTATAACCCAGAAAAATGAAAATCCTTCTGGTAATCACATCACTAGACTGTCAATTTACGAAACAAATTGTAGCCGCACCACCGTTTAGGATAGGGGAAGTTAATTTTGTGCAGTATTCTGAGCACAAGTTACAGTCAGGTGCGGGCCGGATTGCAGGGAGTTATGCATACCAACAGTTGCGAAGTAGAATAGAGGGTACAGGGCTGTCAAATTGCTGAAAGAGTATACGTAGCGGTTTTGCATGTCGCAAATCACAGGCAGAACAGCCCACTGGCCAACGTAGTGTGTTATGAGTATGTGACCCCAAGCAGCGTGTATGGCAAAACAGAGTTGCACAGCCGTGTATAAATAGGTGCGGGTTTCTAACGAGATTCATTCAAGTGTGATAGCTCTCCTGGATGGTGGGGCCCGTCACACCACCAGCTACACGCTGCAGCAGATGGGGGGCCAGCATTCCAGTTTGAGGCAGGTCGCTCGTTCGACTCTCTGAGGCCAACACGGGGTCCGGAGCCAGCCAGCAGCGGGCCACTCCATGGCTCGTTACTGTGGGTGCGGTGCTGATTTGGCAGGGTCACAGACCGCCGAGTCAACTGCAGGCCTCCTGATGATACTGCAACTCCGCTGCCGTACAAGGCCGACTCACAGCCTTGTGTGCACGGGTTGCTGAGGCAGCCATTCCACACCAAGCTGTTTCGCAGACAGTGAAGCGGTGTCCTCAGCATTGTGGGACCCAGTGATGCAATTTGAGATGAAGGAGGCCACTGTAGTTGGAAACGCCGGCCGGAGTGGGCGTGCGGTTCTAGGCGCTACAGTCTGGAGCCGAACGACTGCTACGGTCACAGGTTCTAATCTTGCCTCAGGCATGGATTTGTGTGATGTCCTTAGGATAGTTAGGTTTAATTAGTTCTAAGTTCTAGGCGACTGATGACCTCAGAAGTTAAGTCACATAGTGCTCAGAGCCATTTGAACCATTTTTTGTAGTTGGAAACAATAAATCACTTGGAAAGCTTAGACGAGGCGGTGCATTCTACCTCTTCCCATTACATTTGGTGTTGCTGTTACATTCGGTGGCAGAAGTTGCCACTACAAAATTTTAGTAACAATTCGAGAAACTAAACATACAGTGATATCTTTATTATGACTTTCTTTCGAATTCGACAAACTGTGTAAATTTCAATCCAGTTTTTTGCGATGGAAAGTGCATTCGTCAGGTGCTTACTTCACAACCCCTGCTCCAGACACAAACACAAGAAAAGCCTTTCATATTATTATTGAATTAAAATATTTAAATGCTTGTTTGTGCCAGGGTAAGTGTTGGGAAACCAATAGCTCTTGTCTTTTTTTTTTCAAATCTTTTATGTAGACAGCAATAACCTGTTCTGGTAGTCATGTTAGTTACGTTACAGGTAATACTGCAGTCTATGTTTAAGGATTCAAGTACAAGATACCTACGTGATCATATACAGGGTTATTACAAATGATTGAAGCGATTTCACAGCTCTACAATAACTTTATTATTTGAGATATTTTCACAATGCTTTGCACACACATACAAAAACTCAAAAAGATTTTTTTAGGCATTCACAAATGTTCGATATGTGCCCCTTTAGTGATTCGGCAGACATCAAGCCGATAATCAAGATCCTCCCACACTCGGCGCAGCATGTCCCCATCAATGAGTTCGAAAGCATCGTTGATGCGAGCTCGCTGTTCTGGCACGTTTCTTGGTAGAGGAGGCTTAAACACTGAATCTTTCACATAACCCCACAGAAAGAAATCGCATGGGGTTAAGTCGGCAGAGCGTGGAGGCCATGACATGAATTGCTGATCATGATCTCCACCACGACCTAGCCATCGGTTTTCCAATCTCCTGTTTAAGAAACGCCGAACATCATGATGGAAGTGCGGTGGAGCACCATCCTGTTGAAAGATGAAGTCGGCGCTGTCGGTCTCCAGTTGTGGCATGAGCCAATTTTCGAGCATGTCCAGATACACGTGTCCTGTAACGTTTTTTTCGCAGAAGAAAAAGGGGCCGTGAACTTTAAACCATGAGATTGCACAAAACACGTTAACTTTTGGTGAATTGCGAATTTGCTGCACGAATGCGTGAGGATACTCTACCGCCCAGATTCACACATTGTGTCTGGTCACTTCACCATTAAGAAAAAATGTTGCTTCATCACTGAAAACAAGTTTCGCACTGAACGCATCCTCTTCCATGAGCTGTTGCAACCGCGCCGAAAATTCAAAGCGTTTGACTTTGTCATCAGGTGTCAGGGCTTGTAGCAATTGTAAACGGTAAGGCTTCTGCTTTAGCCTTTTCCGTAAGATTTTCCAAACCGTCGGCTGTGGTACGTTTAGCTCCTTGCTCGCTTTATTCGTCGACTTCTGCGGGCTACACGTGAAACTTGCCCGCACGCGTTCAACCGTTTCTTCGCTCACTGCAGGCCGACCCGTTGATTTCCCCTTACAGAAGCATACAGAAGCTTTAAACTGCGCATACCATCGCCGAAAGGAGTTAGCAGTTGGTGGATATTTCTTGAACTTCGTCCTGAAATGTCGTTGCACTGTTATGACTGACTGATGTGAGTGCATTTCAAGCACGACATACGCTTTCTCGGCTCCTGTCGCCGCTCTGGCGGCAGAAACCTGAAGTGCGGCTTCAGCCGAACAAAACTTTATGAGTTTTTCTACATATCTGTAGTGTGTCGTGACCATATGTCAATGAATGGAGCTACAGAGAATTTATGAAATCGCTTCAATCATTTGTAATAGACCTGTATTTAAGTACAATATCTGATCAAAAGTATACAGGAACTTGATAGGAGACTTTAATATGGGTTGGGTCCACCCTTCGCCTTTATGACAGCTCGAATCCTGCTGCGTACTCTTTCAGTGAGGTGTCTGAATGTCCATTGAGGAATGGCACCCGATTCTTCCTCAAGAGCCTAAACCAGACAAGGTAGTGATATTGAACGCTGGCGTCTGGAATGAAATCTCAAAGGCTCACGTCGGGATTCTGGGTAGGTCAGACCATTTCAGGAATGTTATTGCCCACAGACCACTGACTCACAGATGATGCTTTATGGCAGTGTGTGTTGTCATGCTGATACAAACAGTCATCGTCTCTGAACTGTTCCTCTTCTTTAGGCAGTACACAATGCTGTAAAATGTGTTCATTGCCTTTTACATTTAGCGTTTTCTTAAGCGCAATAAGGGCACTGCTCCCTACCACTAAAAACACCCCGTATTGTAACACGATCTCCTCCGTACTTTACTGTTGGCACTGCACTTGATCGTAGGTAACATTCTACAGGCATTCCCCAAACCCAACACTCTTGTCGGATTTTCACAGAATATAGCGTGATTCATCACTCCAAATCACTCTTCCTGTCATCCACTGCCTGCTGGCGTCGCTGTATACACTGACTGGCGCAGCGTTACCATTGACTTCAGAATGTATAGCTTAAGAGGAGCTGCTCGAACACTGTACCCTTTTCCTTCTGACTCCCTTCGCACAGTCATTGTACTAGCTGGACTACATGTAGCACTTTGGAATGATTCGTTCCGCTGATTTCATGCGGTTCTGCACAAGAGCCCTCTGCAATGCTCGACAGTCCCTGTCCAACCGTATTTGAGGTCTGCATGGTCTTGGTTCAGCTTTGGTTGTTCCTTCACATTTCCACACCGCAGTGACGTTTGTGGCTTGGGCAGCTTTCAAGTGGTTGATATGTCTCCGATGCATTCTTACTCAGGAGACAACCAATGACTAGTCCACATTCGATGTGACTGAACTCTGCTGACCGACCTATTCTGCTGTTTCTGCTTCTTTGATGACAACATAATACTCCCCGTCTCCTTTCATACTTGCGGGTCCGCCTCTCGTAACATCTGTACACAATTCCGCATTACATACGGGTGTTCGGATCCTTTGATCAGATAATGTACTTTTATGGTAAAGTATGAAAGCTAGTACTTCTGTTATGCAGACTGGGCGCAGAAAAAAAACCATCATGTCTACTACGCAGGGAGTTACTTCAGTACGTGTAGGAAGTGATAACTGTGAAACTTTCCCTTTGCATATAAACAATGACAGTGCTGGATTTTTGATTTTCAAACAGCTGAGCAAAACTGAACGTACTCAGACACTTCTCTCTTTACTTATTCTGGTCATCACTAAACTGACATAAATAAAAGTTTCTAACTAATGAAGGCACTAACTACTGATAGGCATACTTAGCAAATCAAAGATTTTGATAGAGAACAAACAATGTAGACTACTGGCCATTAAAATTGCTACACCAAGAAGAAATGCAGATGATAAACGGGTATTCATTGGGCAAATATATTATACTAGAACTGAGATGTGATTACATTTTCACACAATTTGGGTGCATAGATCCTCAGAAATCAGTACCCAGAACAACCACCTCTGGCCGTAATAACGGCCTTGATACGCCTGGGCATTGAGTCAAACAGAGCTTGGATGGCGTGTACAGGTACAGCTGCCCATGCAGCTTCAACACGATACCACAGTTCATCAAGAGTAGTGACTGGCGTATTGTGACGAGCCAGTTGCTCGGCCACCATAGACCAGACGTTTTCAATTGGTGAGAGATCTGGAGAATGTGCTGGCCAGGGCAGCAGTAGAACATTTTCTGTATCCAGAAAGGCCCGTACAGGACCTGCAACAAGCAGTCGTGCATTATTTTGCTGAAATGTAGGGTTTCGGAGGGATCGAATGAAGGGTAGAGCCACGGGTCGTAACACATGTGAAATGTAACGTCCACTGTTCAAAGTGCCGTCATTGCGAACAAGAGGTGATCGAGACGTGTAACCAATGACATCCCATACCATCACGCCGGGTAATACGCCAGTATGGCGACGACGAATACACGTTTCCAATGTGCGTTCACCGCTATGTCGCCAAACACGGATGCGACCATCATGATGCCGTAAACAGAACCTGGATTCATCCGAAAAAAATGGCGTTTTGCCATTCGTGCACCCAGGTTCGTCGTTGAGTACACCATCGCAGGCGCTCCTGTCTGTGATGCAGCGTCAAGGATAACCGCAGCCGTGGTCTCCGAGCTGATTGTCCATGCTGCTGCAAACGTCGTCAAACTGTTCGTGCAGATGGTTGTTGTCTTGCAAACGTCCCCATCTGTTGACTCAGGTATCGAGACGTGGCTGCACGATCCGTTACAGCCATGCGGATAAGATGTCTGTCATCTCGACTGGTAGTGATACGAGGCCGTTGGGATCCAGCACGGCGTTCCACATTACCCTCCCGAACCCACCGATTCCATATTCTGCTAACAGTCATTGGATCTCGACCAACGCGAGCAGCAATGTCACGATACGATAAACCGCAGTCGCGATAGGCTACAATCCGACCTTTATCAAAGTCGGAAACGAGATGGTACGCATTTCACCTCTTTACACGAGGCATCACAACAACGTTTCACCAGGCAACGCCGGTCAACTACTGTTTGTGTATGAGAAATTAGTTGCAAACTTTCCTCATGTCGGTATGTTGTAGGTGTCGGCACGGGCGCCAACCTCTTGTGAATGCTCTGAAAAGCTAATCATTTGCGTATCACAGCATCTTATGCCTGTCGGTTAAATTTCGCGTCTGTAGCACGTCATCTTCGTGGTCTAGTAATTTTAAAGGTCAGTAGTGTATTTACCTTTATAGTTTTCAAAAGTCAGATATATCAGTTCATGACATCCAGTCTTACAAATTTCCTTTATCTGACGGACACACGTCCAGATCGTCCGCTCTTAGTAACCTCTCAAAACTCTGAAATCTCCCTCTCCACATCCACCACTGCTGGCGGCTCACCTCCAACTGCCCAACGCTACGCGCTGTTCACATCCAACTGCCCAACACTACAGAGTGAATATTCCAACAATGAGTCCAACCAGCCACAAATTGCACACAGTGTAGTTAGCGATTTCAATACAGAACGCTACATGGCGTCACCAACATAAAAACCTAAACCGCGTACTTTCAACTGATTACCAGGAAGGAATTCATAAGATCTCATTGTGCCTTTCATACAGATGACAACTCCAGATAGCCGAATTATAATGAAGTCTCAGGAGTTACCATTCCACATACTCAAGAAAGCAATGTGCATAGCGACCTTTGGATTATCAGTAGGAGGGGGGAAAGGGGGTGCCTTTTGGTATGACGGTATACTCTGTGCAATGATGTCCCACAACGTGGGAAAAATTGATGCTTGGTGCGTTTGAGAGACGTTAGAGATCATGAAGTCTGCAATAACAGAAAGGCTCTAGTAAAATTATCACAGTGTAAAATAACTGGCCAATTTGGCGCCAAAAGTAGCTCACTATAAGTTTGTAACGGGAGATATTGACGCTACATTGGACGCCAAATGTAATGGAATAATACGATACTGCTATAACCATCTCCGATATGGGCACCTCCGATATCGTCACGGTCACAAAGATTCGACAGCTGCGGTCTGCGACTGCCTCCGGTAGCACTTCTTTATGATGTAACTAGAAGTTCCGAGGCAAGAAGTACCACCGCAAGTACCTTATAAAAGAACGCTGTCCCACGCCTCCAAGCTTCTCAACGGACCTTCCTTATCCACCTTTACAGCTTCGCCTCCTGGTGTTTATTCTGATACCTCAAAATCAGTCCTGCCGAAGACCAGGCTGTAACATAGAAGAAACCGTCGTTTCTGTCTCCCTGATTTCTACCTCACCACCCATAACCATATGTCGACCAAAAAGTAGCTTGGTGATTAACTTGGTGTATCTACTAATCATTCAAAAAAGCCCAAAACAGATTACAATTACTGAAACTACTAAAAGGCCGTTCGATAGGATTACATCCTTCCAGTATCTTTTACACCTACAAATGCATTAGCCAACCCGCCCTTATGTTCACCAACGTAGCTTAGATCTCCGTAGCCCCAAAATTTTGCTACTTCTTACAAGTCTTAGAACGACATGCAGTTCTCTTTACCTTCTGTACCTATCTATGCTCTCCTTCAGCTATCCTTTTCCAGTTGATAAACTTCCCTCTTCCGAAAGCTTCCAATATCACAAATAGCCTGTAAGCTTGAGGTCAAAAAAGCCTACTGCTTCATAATCCACTTCAGTCCTGGTTTGTTGCGACAACTGTATCAACTTTTCCCTCACCCTTCTCTCCACCACCACACCATAAACAAACCGAAGGAAACTTCAGCAGGCTCCCTCCTTATGGCTAATGAATCCCACCTGACATCTACCCGTCATACCAGCTACAGGCCTGTTCCCAATACCTTAGATGGTGGCTCCAGTACCCCTCCCCCAACCTCGCTGTTTTCTGTTGCAGCCCCTACTGACGCAATATGTGTTTTAAAGTAACTCACCGAAAGAAGTCATATTATTGTATTTTAATTATTTTAACAATGAAAAACTAGCCGGATGCTGTTTGTATGTAGCCAGAAAGACTGCATCTTACGCTGTGGAACTGTTTTCGGATTGGACATTAGTTCTGGGTGGGCTTGTTCATTGACTCTGGTTGGATTTTTTCATAGATTCTGTCAACGACGACAGTTAAAAGTGTCAGTATACTTGTACCAGTACCTTAGATCCTCTGATGATGTCACTTCTACTCGGGAAAAGTGAGGCCTTCCAGGGAATGAGTTTGTAGACAAAATTAACACACATCATTTATAATCATCAAGTTAACCAATCATGGAGACCTTGATACATGTTGACTGAAAGTTGTAATGTAACAATAACCCGAATCTGAACTTCAGAGCAGCAACAGAAATATAACAAAAGTGAGACTGAGAAGTGCCAGCTGTAAGATAATCGGAAAGCACATGTCTCACAACACATTTTTATCAGCACTCTATGCTTCTTGACCCATCATTGGAATAATTTCACTACTCAGATATAACTTAAAATCTAAGGGACAGCACACAACAAAGGACATTAAAAGAAAGTCAGAACTGAAAAGAACAGCCTGCCGAGAAGACCTCCTCCTCCTCCTCCTCCTCCTCTTCCTTCTTCTTCTTCTTCCTCATTCTTCTCCCGCAATGTAGCTGTGTCTGCCTTTTGGTTCTCTGTCTCCTTTTGGTGCGATCTAGTGCGTTGTGAGGGGGGAGAACCATTACCTTCAGATCTGTATGTTCGGTATCTTGCCAACGTCGTCTTCACCTCCAGTAGGTCGTTTACGATCGACTATCACGGGAAACCAGCTTTTCGCTGTTGCCTTTTTATCTGCTCAATGTGCGTGTCTGTATCACCGTCGACAGCCTGATGATTGAAATTTCGTGAGAAGATTCTGCCGCAACGAAAAACGCCTTTGTTTTAATGATGCCCATCCCAAATCCTGTATCATCTCAGTGACACTCTCTTCCATATTTCGCGATAATACAAAACGTGCCGCTCTTCTTTGATCTTTCTCGATGTACTTCGTTAATCCTGTCTGGTAAGGATCCCAGACCGCGCAGCAGTACTCCAAAAGAGGAAGGATAAGACTAGTGCAGGCAGTTTCTTTAGATCTGTTACATTTTCTAAGTGTTCTGCCAATAAAACGCAGCCTTTGGTTTGCCTTCCCCACAATATTTTCTATGTGTTGTTTCCAATTTATATTGTTCGTAATTATAATTGTAATTGTTTATCCTGAAATCACCTATTAATTTAATTACGAATTCTTCCTATTATAATGTATATGCAAAATAAGTAAATTTCATTATTTGGTGTTGTAATGTTCGGCAGTGAATTATAAAAAAATTCTTCAATCCTTCTCAAAAAATCCGACAGCTCCTGAGGCATATGTAGGACGACGTATGCCTACCTAGTAGACATACGAGGGTGAGTCAAATGAAAACCTTAAATTTGTAATAACAAATCGAAATTTCGCGCTGTAAGTTGGTAAGCGTGCTACAAACAGCATGCAGAATGGCCTGTAGGTGGCAGAAGAGTACAGATGTACACCTACCGTCGCAATATCGGTATAAAAATAGCCGCCCACTTGCGACTTGCACCAGGGAAGAACAACGTTCTGTTATTCGGTTTTTGCGTAGTGAAGGTGTGAAACCTATTGAAATTCATCGACGAATGAAGGTTCAGTACGGTAATGCATGTTTGTCACAGCAGCAAGTCTATGAATGGAGTAGGAAGTTCGCAAATGGTGTGACTTCAGTGAAAGATGCTCCTCGTGCAGGTCAGACACAACGAGTTGTGACTCCACAGAACATTGCAGCAGTTGAAGCCATGGTGAAGGAAAACCGCCGAGTGACACTGAATGACATTGTGGCATGTTTACAGATTGATTAGTCATGGGTCAGCACACCACAATGTGCATGATTTGCTCCAGTTTCACAAAGTGTCTGCAAGATGAGTGCCACGGCAGCTGACTCCTGAAATAAGAGAACGACATGTTGATGCTTGTGAAGAATTTCTTCGGCGCTTTGAACGAGATGGTGTGGCTTTCTTGCGAGAATCGTTACTGGGGACGAAACTTGGGTTCACTTCCACCAATTGGAAACGAAGAGAGCGAGCAAGGAATGGCACCATTCCTCACCACCAAAACCAAGGAAGTTTCTAACAGAACCATCAGCAGGGAAGATTATGCTGACTCTCTTTTGCGACGAAAAAGGTGTCATTTTGGAGCATTACATGCCTAGAGGGACCACTGTCACCAGTGCATCATACACGGATCTACTAAAAATCATCTGCGGCCTGCAATCAAATCAATGCGGCGTGGATTGCTGCCAGCAGGTGTCCTATTGCAACATGACAATGCAAGGCACCACACTGTTCGTGCAACAGTTGCAACAATCACAGACCTGCATTTTGAGTGTCTTCCTCATCCACCATACTCATCAGACTTTGCCTCAAGTGATTTCCATATGTTTGGACCACTCAAAGACGCAATGGGAGGAAAGAAGTTACGTTCTGATGAAGAGGTACGCCACACAGTGCATGAGTGGTTGCGCAGCCTACCAAAATAATTTTTTTCTAAAGGTTTTTATTCACTTTGTAAGCGCTGGAGGACTTGCATTGAGCGTGGGGGAGATTATGTTGAAAAGTGATACAGCTTTGTACCACTTCTGCACAATAAATAATATTTAAAAACATATTTAAGGTTTTAATTTGACTCACCGTCAAAAATGGCTCAAATGGCTCTGAGCACTATGTGACTTAACTTCTGAGGTCATCAGTCGCCTAGAACTTAGATCTACTTAAACCTAACTAACCTAAGGACATCACACAAATCCATGCCCGAGGCAGGATTCGAACCTGCGACCGTAGCGGTCGCTCGGTTCCAGACTGTAGCGCCTAGAACCGCTCGGCCACTCCGGCCGGTGACTCACCCTCGTAATATTCCATGCGAGTCTGGGCGTTACCAGTATTACATAGAATGAACAGTGCACAATCTAGCAGTACCGGAAGAAGCACATGAGGTCTTTTCTCCTTCGTTCTTCTGAAGAATCATCCATGACAGAAGATGTTCTTGGCCATAGATGTCAAAATTCACTGCGCAACACAATTAAAGGATCACTTTTTCAAAACGCCGATGTTGTCTCCCATTTCGTGGGATAAATTTCAAATGTAGCTCAAAGGTTTCCACAACTTTCCCCTGCAAAGGTGCAAGAGCGTGGCGCCCTACTGTGTAACCCTCGGGATCTGCGATGCTTCAAACAGTGAGGTGCCGACACACGTGAAAGAAAGGCCAGAGCTCAGAAGTTTACGTGCGGTGTAATGTGGATTAATGAGGACACACTGGCGCCAAATTTCACCACAATTGTGCCCAATGTCACCGTGGACTTGTCACGTCCCCCTTACCCACAGGTCACCCCTTCTTTTAAAGCCTCTGTGATGGAGGTCAGAAGAGCGACGCTCATGACTGAAATCACGCGATTTTCTTATGGGTATCCTAAGGAAAAAAAAATCATTTCAGACGCACCGCCGCTCCGAATCGACACGGAAAAGCTCAGGAGGTAGCGTAAAGGGCGTCAATGAAATCACCCCTTCCCTTGGGGATTTTATTCACACGCATTTTGCGATCAAAAACGGCAGTTCGCAGTGTGATGAGCAACAAGAATACGTTGTCGACAACCTTTGACACATCTGAAACCCCGCTGAACGATTAAATCCTTCTCTACGAACATCGCCAGCTAGCAACCCCACTGATGTTCCTGTACAGAGACAAACTGTGACAAGATTCCTAGGCACTGCAATTTTCGCTCTAGTGTACAGGTGAAACCACTAGAGACCGTTCAAAACAAATGAGACAATATATGAACACGATCAAAAGCAGCAAAGGACGCTTATGCTGTTTCAGTCCTCCTGTTTCAGGTGCTCTTGTGAGGTAATCACAGAGGGTTGCGGCATTGACATGTGCGTGGATAAAACGGTAAAGGGACGCTTTAAGACCCACCAGGTTGTCTACATCCTCGGTGCCTCTTGCCTGCCTTTGTTGAGAATTTTAAAAATGTTCCTGTACAGAGACAAACTGTGACAAGATTCCTAGGCACCTCCAAGCAGGATATGCTGCTGCTTGCGCCTGATAGTAGGCAAGCAGAGTCAGAGGAGTCTCAAGAGGTTGCCTGCCTGCAGGTGCCTAGGTCTCTTGTCTCAGTATGTCTCTGTTCAAGTGTATTGTTAAGATGCTCAACAAAGGCTGACAGGTGGCACCGAGGGGGGTGCCGAATTGGGGAGGAGGGTCTTAGAGAAATACTTTGCTGTTTTATACACACGTGTCAATGTCGCATCCTTTCATGATCACGTCACAGGAGGGTACGAAATAGGAGAGGTGAAGGTGCATAGGTGCTGTCTGTTACTTCGGATCATGTTCATATTGCGTCGAATGGTTTTTAACAGTCCCTAGTGCTGCCATTCTGTACACCAGAGCAAAAATTGCAGTGGCACTGCAATCTAAAGGGGCTCGATCACATTCAGTGGTATTGCTGGACCCCGATGTGCTTACTGAAGGGTTGAACCGTCCAGAGGGTTTCAATAATGTGTCAGACGTAGTCGAGAAAGTCGTCCTGTTGCTCATCACACAGCGAGCTGTCGTTTTCGACTGCGAATTGTGTGGGAATCAACGTCCCAAGGAAACGGGTGGGTTCATTGACACTCTTTACACCACCCCCTGAGGCTTCTTCGTGTCGATTCCAAGCCTCGATGTGTCTGAAACGCTTTACTCAGCCACCCACAAGAAAATTACGGCTCTGACATCCATCACAGTGGCATAAAAAGGAGAGCTGAAATGGAGGTGACCTGAGCTGTGGCCTTTTTTTTTTTCGACTGTGTCGGGATTTTGCTGTCTGAAACGTCGCTGAGTGCGAGGGTGACGTCGCAGGGCGCCACGCTTTTGCACTGTTACAAAGGAAGGTTCAGGCACATTTCAGCCAATTTCGAATTTCTACGTCGCAATGGATAGCGTTTCAAAAAAGTGATCTTTTAATTGTACCGTACATTGTATACTGCGAAATGCCACTATAGCCGTACAGATCAACAGTTCCTGGGACAGAACCGTAAAATAGGCCGAAGGAAAGTTGTCATTAAAAGAAAGAGTGGTTCGAACACCGCTGTGTATTGTCCTCTTGGTGCTAGTAGGCTCTTGCCTTCCTTTGACCATTAAATTGATTTACTCAATCTGTTACTGGGGACATTAGTTTAGCGTGGACTTATGAGGAGCATGCAACTTTCTATTTTTCACATACACAAATCCTGAGGGGAAAGGAGTGACAGGCGATAGAAAAATATCCTAGGTTCAACTGAGGATCGAAACTGGACATTCAAATTTGTTAAATGACACCTCCTCTTTAAGTCTCTAAGCAATTAAAGTAGTACATCCCTTCAATAAAGACGATGGTCTGCAGCTGTCTATGCACTGGCACCAGCCATCACTAGGTGAACTGGTGCGTTGGATATGGCTTGAGAAAAAAAAGGAAGAATGCCTTGTAGACACACTAAATAAAATAATAGTCATCCCCTTAACATAACACAAGCACACCTTCCGAGCGCTGTATAAATGGTGTAGACCTAGTCGCAGGCGGTGAAGTGGGCTTCCACTGATAGTGTAAGTCACAGTAATGAACAGATGTGTATGTATAAGTCGGTCAAATGGGAACAGCACAGTAAGGCAGGTCAAAGAATAGACATGACAGATTGGAGGGAAGGAACTATTGTGTTTGGTTGTGCTTATGACCACATCATGAATGAAGTGTAAGATTTGTTGATGTATAGACCTGGACTGTCCAACGTGTCTATAAGGAGTGGTGTATCAATTGAAGCCGTGTAACATGGCATATGAACTGTGTTCGTGAAGAGATCTTAACTGACAGGGACCGCAGACGAATGTCACACCTTGGCTCCAAACCGTAGGAATTCTTTCCGTCAATTAATGCAAGTCCATCTCTACCAGGTTGCGTGAAGGGAACTGCATGGTTGGACATTTGGACCGGGCACTTCATAGAAGGTCTTTGCTCACAGTGACACATCTTAAATGACCAAAAAGCACAAACTGGACAGTAGTTGAATGGTGGCCTGTAGTGTAGTCCAACAGCTGTCGATTTTCCTTCTTTTCCAAACAATGCTCTAGCTAAATACATCAGTGACCACTTGAGGCCTTTAACCTGCAGTGTAAGGAGGCTGTAGTTCAAGCTAGACATGGTACCGTGGTGGATTGGGGGTGTTTTTGTACTTTGACTTGGGTCCATGCATTCAGGTTTGCATAAACCCGAGCCAGGATGTTTATTTCAACATTCTCGGTGACCCAGCATTGCCCTTTATTCTACATCTTCATGGTGGGTGTTCTTTGGACACTGCTGCCTTCCAAGATGATGACAACAGTGTTCTCAGGGACTGATGAACATCTAGGCACCCCATTTTCCCTCGATTGGACCAATAAATTACCTGATACAAGTCCCCCCTCAGAAAATCTCTGGGACTATTTGGAACAGCAGGTGAAATATAGCAATCAACGTTCCCACAACTTGGTAGCTCTGTGGTATCTAAGCATCAATGAGTGCCTTCTGCTACATATAGGATATGTGAAGAGACTTGTGGACTCTCCTCCCCGTTGCCATGAGGCCATTATCAGGGCTGGAGGCGCGTTTACAGGGTACTGGCGTGATGTCTGTCGGGTGTGTCTGATTTTTTGGCCGGTATGTTCACGACAGGGAAATGCAAGGGCTATTTTTTCAGCCTCTGATCAGTTGTGAAAGTGAAAGTATAAACATGTTTTATTTTCATAATTTAGCTACACCTTCCAGTTACTTCTCTGGGTGGTCATCGCTCCTACTTAGACATTTATTGTAGCGTAGTACCAACTTCCCAATACCCTCGCCATAGCAGGGAGCCGCCTATGATTTCCGCCGATTCCCTATGCTGGTCCACAGCTCGTTGGCTGTGCCAAAATTCTGTCCTCGTAGCCAGCGGTTCATGTGAGCGAAGAGATGTAAATCAGAAAGCGCCAAATCCGGGCTGTATGGTGGTTGATTAAACACGTCGCACGGAAAAAGCTGCAGGAACATCTTTTTTGTGCCTGCAGTATGCGGCCAAGAATCGTCACGAAGAAGAAAACGCGTGACAGTTGTGTTATGTAGACTGCATGAAATCAAGCGAAACCCCTCAGCAGGACTTCACACTTGGCGGGAGACACTATTTTCTAGACATGTTTACAAGCTCACTGTGCGCTCAGAACTAAAAAATGCGACGTGACGCTATAGATGGGCGTACTAGAAACACTTCGCAACATATATGCGCAAAGCATCACCTAACTTTAAGTATGGTTTTAATTTCACGACCGATGGGAATTTGGAAAAAAAGTTAGCCCTCGTAAATGGTAGTGACGCCAAATCATGTATTGAGGATGTATAGAAGGAGGAGGAAGAGATTAGTATTTTACGTCCCGTCAACAACGAGGTCATTAGAGACGGAGAACAAGCTCGAATAAGGGAAGAATGAGGAGGGAATTCGCAGTGCCCTTTCAAAGGAACCATCCCGGAATTTTCCTGGAGCGATTTAGGGAAACCACGGAATACCTAATCAGGATGTCTGGACGCGGGACGCGGTTTTGAACCGGGCTATATGCAAAAGTTGAGAACGACACCTGGCCGGAAGCTAGCGCAGTTTGCACTATTTCCAGTAGCTGGAAGCCAGAGAAAATTTTGTTATTCCTTCTTTTGTGACTCATTTTCGTCTTCCATAGCAGTAAGCACTTAACAGCTGGGAAAGGAATCACCGCATACTTGACTGCAACATGCTAGCGTGATAACAGCCGCTTACTCCGAGGCCATAGTCCGTTTCGAGAAACTTCGTGGGCCACCTCGTTACCTTCTATGGCTATAGTTATTGTCCAGCCATCAGCCTATTGCAGCGCACAGTCCGCTGCCTGGGATTCCTGCCGTTCGCTTACCTTGAAGAGGAAGCGGAGTGCACTAAAGAGCTGGGAGCGCCAGGTGGCGGTGTTGGTTCGATACCCGTGGTTGCCCCGCGACCGGCGCTGGCGATGCCTACACCCCCACCCTCCTCCACCCCTCCTGCAGCCCCCCACCTCCCCCGCGTGGTCGGCGCTTCGTACACCTGACGGCTGCTCGCCCGCTGCGCTGCACAAAGCCAGGTTACCACTCACTCTCTTTTTTATTGACGTAGCTGCTTCGTTTTAATGTTGCTATTGCATGCGTCGGTTGCGTGTAGCGCTGCGTGCCATTAAGTGGGCACCGGAGTCGCAGCGTCGAAAGCTCTCTGGGGGAAAACGCTTGAATTCGCTGTTGTCGCGTCCGACACATACCTTTGTCCTCGATTTGCTCACCGTTTCCGCAACTGCACTGCCAACAGTAGTTTAACTACTTGGTCTGGCGAATATCTTAATTATATTTGCATTTGTAATGATTGTATTGTCCATGATGTTAGCAACCTATCAAGGGTTGCAGTCGTCAGTCCTCTTACGTTGCCGATAGTATCTATTTTCTTTCCTTTTCTCTCTCTTCCTCTTGCGCACACACAGACACAAACACATACACGCACACACACACACACACACACACACACACACACACACACACAGAGAGAGAGAGAGAGAGAGAGAGAGAGAGAGAGAGAGAGAGAGAGGCGAGAGACTGAAAATAAGAGAGTCTGAGTTACAAATTAAAAACCATTTCCAAGATTTTACATCCATCATATTTTAATGAAAATAATATGAAACTTCAATTGCTCTTTGTAATATATTGTCTCATAAAATTAATGCAAGCAACATGTCTAGAATCTAGCATTCTGTGAATCCCTTCGAGAGAAAGAAACTTTAGTTTAAAATCAGTCCAGGACTACAAATTTTGAGGTGTGGCTTTGTCCTCTGTCAGTGTTCTCAAACGTCTATTTGCATGGCGTGCGAAACCTGATCCTTCCATGAAAACTTTTGTTTTTTTTTCTGTTTCAGGACATAACTAGTCTAATGTGGACACTACTCACGTTTAGAGACAACAATTTTGCTTTTTGACCCACTAGCTCTTATATTGCCAAATACCCTACTTTAACGATCTCTCTTACCCATTCACGTATGAAAGTCGTTATTCCTACTGGCTTTTGTTCGATAAGCGTCAGTTTAGACTGAAACTACGGTCGTATGTACATATATTGTGACAGTTACCTTCATGTATCATATGTTTCTTTCAAAACGTAAACTATTACAATTCAATTAAAGTGATGGTAAGTCTCTTCTTGCTTCAATGATCAACGGTCGACTTAATTTACGAGCTTACAGTTCAGCTGCTTTTAAAATATAATCTCACTTGGTTATGTGACTACGAGTTATCGATTTTATATTTCGTATTACAGTGTTCGGAACACTGCACCTTTAATGCTAAACGGTTATTTACTAGCAGCACACATTGTAGTTCATAAAAAAGAAAGAAAGTTTTTCGTTATTTTATAGAATGAACCTTTTTCTTTGCATTTAGAACAGCTGATCAGTTTAAGTTTTAACATTGTCCATGTGCACCATTGGTTAGCAGCGATACAAATTTGATTGTCAATAAAAGATTCACGTAAGAATGAAAGGTGGTTATAAATTGTTGCAGAGCCACTGTCTGGGAATTTACGGTTGTGTATTATCACGTCGGGTGAACAATAATGAAGTGTCAATGTAACAGTCGCTTCAGTTTTTACTCGCTTATCACTTGAGACCTTCTCGACCCATGTGATTCTAACAAAGAGGCTTATAATAAACTGTGCCGGCCGCGGTGGTCTAGCGGTTCTAGGCGCTCAGTCCGGAACTGCGTGACTGCTACGGTCGCAGGTTCGAATCCTGTCTCGGGCATGGATGTGTGTGATGCCCTTATGTTAGTTAGGTTTAAGTAGTTCTAAGTTCTAGGGGACTGATGACCACAGATGTTAAGTCCCATAGTGCTCAGAGCCATTTTATAATAAACTGTAAGAAAGAACAGAAAATCCTTATGTAACCTGGTGAATGACAAGTGTATTTAAGGAGAAATAGCTGAATTCCTTATTCACTGCTGTAAGACGGATTGACACTCTTTGCAGAGTTAGGTAGTCAAAAGAATTTAGGGCAGTCCACTTTATTTATTGAATTGGTGAATCTTCTTATTCGGGACTGTGCGTTCCGTTTCTAGTAAGTTAAAACCTCTGACGTCGGGTTTACGAAAGACGATACTTTGCTTATCTGCAGCTATGCTCCGAACAGATAGCATTTTTCCTTTGTAATACTGAGACGAGTTTTGTCCTTATTTTGATTTATCTCAGTTTTAAAAAATCATAGTTGTTTTTTTAGGTTTCTTTTATGACCCGACTTCCACTCACTGTGTTTTGAACTATGCTGTACCTTTGTGAAATCATGTGATGTAGATTACTATTGCATTAATGATCTCAGCTTAAGAATATTTGTTGATGTCAAAGCGCATTCATTTTACTCTGGAAATGATGCATCTGTGTTTATTTTATATATGAAAGTGACACATTGATCTACCATGACCACTATTAAACCAAGCAATTTTATTTGATCGACTTTTGATTTGGCGTTGCGCAAAATGGGAATTTCTTGTTTCGCCTTTAAAGGCGAACATTTTCTTATCGCACATTTGTAATTTGCAAGAAAATATAATATAGATTCACTCATATGCATCCATAATACGTGAGTGTAACCTATACTATTTAGACATCACCTCTGTAACTTCAGATATTTTTATATGTCTGAAGAAAGTTAACTTACACTTAATCAGCTGAACTCGAAGATTCCAAGCGGTATCTGTTCTAAAAACTGCCAAATTTCTTTTCTCAGAATTATGAAATGTTATTAGAATGGAAATGGATATTGTGGCATTGGTCATTTTAGTTTGCATCAACACAGATTCAAGCTTAAAGTATGAAATTATCTGTGAATCATCAACTGATTCGATTCTAAATACATCTACAGATGTGATGAAACGTATGATGTTTTTCACAGATTTAGGATTCTATTTCATTTTTGAACCTATTTTTCCTCTAGTACTGCCTTTTTTTCTTTTTCAATACCAAGTGATGTTTGAGAAGTTGCATTAGTGACAACTGAGGTTAACGAATGTTTTCTTTCCCTTTTCGAAATCAGACACATGATACTCCAATACTTGTTCCTACTCCCTCCCAACTCCTTTTTTAGGTTTCTGATTGTTTCTCTAATTCACTTTAGATGAACCAAATGGATCTTGGAAGTGTATCAATGAATCATTTCTTAAATATGTTAAAATATAAGCGAAATGATGGTTTTTCACTAATAGCTCCTTCGAAATTGATTCCGAACTATTTCATACAGCTGTGGATCATCAACAGACTGTTTTTTCAAGTATGCAAGTAAGTATTATTATTTTAATTTGCTGGAAATTTTATTGGTAGCTTGTTTAATATGGTATTTTCTTTTAGTGCAGTTCATCTTCACAATGCTGATGTGCTATTAGTTGTAAGTATGACAGCATTATCTATCTGTGGCTGCTTTGAGCTAGAGGTGAATCATTTGTTGTGAAACAAACTCAATAGAACAGTGTCTCTGTTGCACACCATCTGAATCACGTCAGTCGGTTGATACCTGCAACAACAAAAATAAAGATTTAATTTATGTGTAAATCGAGTATTCAAGGTGACAAGAAATGATGATATTTTAAATTAAAACATGTGATCCTGATGTGGAGGTGATAACTTCTGTAGCACTGATAATATGTTGCCGAGACGCTGATAACGATCTTGGTGCTAACAATGGGTTAACCGGAGATGATCTTCTGGAAGCTTTGGAAGCAGATCAGGGGGAAAAGGCTGTTTGGAAAGGAATCTTGAGTATAAAGCGGTAGTAGGGATAAGTTGTGACATTGGTAGGGAATGTGTAATGTTTGGTGAAGTGGGCTTATTGTTATGAAGAGGGCTGGGTACAACTAAATGGAAATGCTCTGCAAGGTTGAGTATGGGTGTAATGGGTTTGACACAGTGTGATTCTCTCATTTTGGTGGCATATGGCGGTTGCAGGCTGTCTAGCTAGCTGGATGAATGTGGGGGCGCCCAGAGAATCTACAGAAACGATTTAGCTCCATTGCAATTGCAAATCAACTCTCTGTTTCTAAATGTGAGAACAATTTCAGTTCATGACAGACGATTTGTGATAACTCTTTACATCATACAAATAGTGAACTATGAAGAATATAGGAGAACGTTTTATGTAGAGCTCTACAAAAACATTTGAAGTAACAGGCACAGGATGGAGAAGTCTCATCTCTAAATGTCTTATTTACACTGAAGAGGCAGAGGGTCTTGAGTAAGTTTGGAAAGAAGGGGGAGGGAGGAAATGAATGTTGGTAAGCATTGAACAGCGACAGGAACTGATTTACTAGGAGATTAGGTATTATGTGAAGAGAGTGGCGTCTCCTATTTTTTAGTACAAAAGGGACATAGGGGGAGGGTCAAGATGAGATGGAGTATGCCTTTCAACCGCCTTCATTGCCAAACATTGCATAGTATTTAACATTTTCACTACACTAACATAGCCTATCAAAACGAAGTTAATGTCAATCGTTTCAGTAGTGGTACAATAAATTCTGATGCTGTGTTTTCTCTCTCCTGAGGTGGTGGAGACCAATACAGCTGTATCTGGTGAATTAACAAGTAAATTGTAGATAAATAACTGTAATATGTCTAGCTACACCTCATTAGCTGTTAGAATCACAGATAATTTCAACACTCAAGTGACAGTATTTCACTGTATACTAATTTGTATATGATAACGATAAAGAAAAAAAGACTCCATAGAAGAGTGTTGTAGTATGAGTGATAATAGCTCCTCAAGTGTGGCAATGCACATGTTTTTTGTTATTAATACTACCTTTCTGGACCTGTAAAAGGTGTATTCACAATGAAGTATTATACAAGCTCTTCCACCTGTTATCAAACAACTTAAAGAATTTTAATGTAACCAACAAAGCACTTTTGCTTTCATGTGACACATTATCAGCAATTTACAAAGAAGCTTGACCATATTATCTTCAGTAACACAAAAGACACCCAAAAATTTACACGTTGCTGACGATATTTAGTGTTTCCCCATTCATCATTGTTATTGCCTGCATTTAGTTATCTAATATATGGACTTAATCAATACTTTGTTTTCCACATGATATCTTTCATTATCAGGGTTCTATCTCAATGAGATGTTACAAATCCTTAAGGAATATAAGAACCGCATTACTTTCCTTGGTTTGACAAATAATGTGGAGTATGCTGTGTGCCTGCATTGCAATAACATTAATTGTGGGTTACTTTTATCGTATGCATTCATATACAGCTGCTACATTCACACTCACTCCTTATTTTCTGAGAACAATCATGTGTGCTTTGTGTATAACCTTTTACATTTTAATACACTTCTAATGAAAATTATGTTCTGAATAGAACTGGTTATTCCTTTCCCTTTGGTAAGTATTATTTATTAATATTTAGTGTTTACTGCAGGTATGCCTTAATTTTTATTTCAGGAATATCCCTTGAGGATGAATTTCATATACTCCAGGTAATAAGTATGAGAAATTTTTGGTAAACACAGATTCAGTATGACTTCTAGGAGATAATTGGGAATTCGTATTTACAAAAAAAATAAAAACTGTTAACTATTGAAAACTACTGTGTATTACCATGTGAATTCTTTTCATATGAGGATATATTTCTATATGAACAAACACAAAGTGCCTGCAGTAAGTAGAAATAGATATTTCATACTTTTCATTCATGATATAAATTACAATTCTTTATTCAATCCTAGGTAAAGATACAGAGGAGCATTTTGCAATATAATATATCATTATGTTGTTCAGATACTTTAATCTAGCTTGAAAATATATAACTAAAAATTGTGTATCCTAGAAGTGTACCACACACCAGAAATTATTGCTATTTTCTGTAAACAGCAATGTTTGTTATTTTCTGTAAACTGAATCAGACCACACTGGAAGCACACAAGATTTTAGGTTACTGTATGACAATTGCAATAGTAATACCAGATATTGTACTTTCATAGATAACAGGATGATGATATCTTCGATTTTTCAGGTTCTATTAGAAATGTGAACCAGATATTATACAGTATATAGTTAGTAGAATAACTTTTATAATAATTCATAGTTTCCCCCAATTTCAGTGCTGACAATATCAGTTCTCCACTTTAAATTTGATTGACATTTAATAACAAAAGATTGCAACAATATTTTTATACAATATTTTTCAAACTGTCATAGTTTTCTTGACAGATATGAAAGAAAAGAAATTGTTGCTAAGATATAGAGAGAATTTACCTAATTTTTACTTGTCCACATCACCTTATCACAATACACTGTATCACACATAATACAAACGTTAAAAGAAGTATCTCAGAAAAAATTGAAAGCCACAAAAAAAGAGATTTAAAAATTTAAAAATGTTTTATTTATCTATTGTGTGATTTCAAATAAGTCATTAGTTACATATGACCTTAATTTCTCATAAATAATTGTTCTTATCATAACTGAGCAGGTAAGTAAATCCTACAGTAAGTCTGAAGGGAGATTTATCTTGGATAAGGAATTAATTTCTACCTATAGCAAGTTGTCCAGATATCACTTTGGAATATAGCTACAATATTTCCACTAGAGAGACTGAAAAACATTAATCAAAACATGAAAATTCTGTAGGTTCTATATCAGTTCCACAATCCTACACTACATATGGGTCTCTTTGAGTGGTTACCACATTTGGGAAAAGTGATAACATATAGTTACATTCTGTTTGGTACCTGTACAGTGTTTACAAATGATTGTTTAGCAACCTTGCTCAGAGCTCATTAAATCTCATAACCATATTCTCTGGAAGTCAGAAGATTAATAACATTTTAATTGTTGTTATACAATGGATTCAAATGCAACAGGAGATGTGAATATGTAGGTACACTAATACAGATCAGTGAATATTTCTACTTATTGATTTCTTAAAATTTCTTACATGATGTATACCTTTTAATGTTATGTTAGTTTATTTCTGTTGATGGTAGAGCCTCTTTTGTGTTGAATTCAATTAAGTGTTTAGGCTATATAAACTTTGTCTCACACTGTTTACCTGCATAGCACATTATTAATACATGTTCAGGGATTTCCCAGTCACAACAAATTAAGGATTATCTGCCTTTAGATCTGTTAAGAAATTGCATGTTCAATGATATGTAAGTTACAACAGCATAAAGTCCTTACTAGGCACCAATTTATGCAAAAATGTTGTGTTTCCCTTAACTACTCTAAATATCTGTTAACAAACAACTATCTATATTTATTTCTTCAAATTCATCGTCAAAAAATACAAATGACTACTGAAAAATACTAAAATTTATATTACACTGTGAAAGATTATCTGAATATTGAACCTAATTAATTTTGATGTTATGCTTTCAAATGTGCAACCAAATCAAATATTTATAACAGCAAATACATGTAATTTACGACAATTTTTACATCTAGCATATTTAAAAATTATCAACTATAATAATATTTTTAGGCTATCATTTTCATCAATTTTCTTCCTACAGCACTCAACATGATCACAGTTAATAAAATGAGACCAGCTGTTGTGACTAAGATTTAAATTTCTTTGTCATTATTCAAACATATTGGACATGATGATGAGAAATTGATACCTCAAATGAAAATGATATAAATGAAAATATCTGAGAAAATTCCCCAAAAGTGCTTGATGGCGAATGTCTGATTTAAAATAGTAGATATTGTGTGTATTTGGTCAATCCAAGCAATAAAATATCATTAATGTCTAAATACAAGGCTGTATAGATACAAAAGTTTTGTTTGATAAGAAAGTTGAGACTCAATACGTCTTCCGGAAAATGTAATTACACCAGATCAACATATGTTATGTTTCCACTTATATAGTAAAAGTAAAAAAGTATAGAAGTAAAAAATACAGTGATAGCTGTTGAGAAGAGAATAAAATACACTACATGCATAGCAAGCGATAAGGTGTAAGATCACTTTTTTAAAAATTAATCTAAATGAGATAGATACAGAAAGTATGGGGCAGTGACATGATACGACTAACACAAAAAATCAGATGGGTCAGTAATTGTAGTTTTGTAAATGTCACATATACATACTCTTGTAACAGATGTTACAATAAAACTTGTACTATTGAAAAGTATGCAAGCGTTTGTGTGTAGCGTTTTATGTGAGTAATACTATTCTGTGAATAATGTAGAAAAATTTCAGAATAAACTGGAGAGGAATAGCCAAAGATAGGTGATACTACCAATCAAACCGTTAGAAATGCAAACTGAAAGGTAGAGTGCGCTTGAAGACAAGGGAAGTAAGTAAATGAAAATTCATATTTCGAGCTGATGATTGTTTTATGTGTAGGATAATTTAAAAGTCATTCATTGAGGGAGTTGTGTCATCAAACTGAGGATAAGTTAGAGTATCAAAAAGAGGACCACTGTCTTTTCTCGAACAGCTGCTTTAAAAGTTTAAAGGTAGTTAAATGTATCTGAATTGTGGGCTCATCAGTGCTTGTGTTATGTCTACAGGCAGTCGACGTAAAATTTCCTAATTGTTTGCTTGGCCAGCTTCCGCAGCAGCTGTTAAAATCAGTTACTCTTGCTTTTCCGACTTGAGCTTAATATGTAGAGCGAGAAACACGCATAACTTCAGATCAGTTTACAAAAGTGAAGTGTAAATAACGCAGAGCAAGAAGCACTGCAGAATGACAAAAACTGCCAAGTGCATATGAGAATCGAAGTCTTTCAGTCAACCGTTGATAGCAAGGAGGGAAGAAGCAGTGGTTTGTAGAATATGTAAAGAAACATCAGTAACCATGGAAGATGCTTTATATTTAAAAGCGAGACGCGTCTGGTGTAAATCTCTTTAATTAAACTGCAGTAAGCTCAAGACGGAAAACTAATAACAACTGATGAAATCTGCTAGGTTACGTAGCGAAGCAAGAACATCACTTGGGTTTATACACAGTATGTGTCAAATAATTAGACATGAAACGTATTAACGAAGAACAAATGCAGTAACCTACGTACATATTTTATTCAGAATAATTTTGTGGAAGCGAAGCAGGCCCTAACATCACTGAAGCGTTTCATTGTATAAAAACATGGTGAAATGAAAGAGAAAACGAGGGGCGCATAGCCTTATCTCATCCATCACTGGGCGAGCTTCCCGCAGAATAAAAATTTCGTAGATATTTCTCTTATCAGAAGCGGCCGCAGACATCGATTAATCCGTCTACGGGCTTGCTGCACGAACGCTGCTTCTGTTCGTTCCCAAACCTATCGCTGGTGAGATCTACAACTGAGTTTGTACTCTGCAACTCACTTTTATGTTGCACGAAGAATATGTCATCGTTTCACTTCTACTCTTTTCTCAATGTAGCATTGTGGCTGACTCAAAGACATATAAGGACGTCATGAGAATCTCTGCACGCAAAGAATGAAGGTTATCGTGGAATACTGACTCTGAACGGGAATATTGTCAGCTGGAGCCAACTTCCTCTGTTGGTATTCAGTTTTCCGTTGGAGTTTTATCGGTGTCTTGACAGTAGCGAATCATCTATAGGAATTGTGGGGAAATAGTTCTGTTTGGAGGAATCTGGGTGCAAATGCGTAAGAGACGGTTCAGAAAATCGCAAAACATCTGCAGTTGGCACACCAGTGACACACTGGTAGCAAAGCATATATTTGTAGCGAGACCTTCGTTTCACATTTCCATGGCCAGACTTTATCTTTTTGTAGGAAGTCGGTAATTGAGGTCTACAGTAAATGGAAACGCCGTGTGGCTAGGGCCCTCCGTCGGGTATACAGTTAGCCTGGTACAAGTCTTTCGAGTTGACGCCACTTCGGTGACTTGCGTGTCAATAGGGATGAAATGATGAAGATAAGGACAACACAACACTCAGTCCCTGAGCGGAGAAAATCTCCGACCCACCCGGGAATCGAACCCGGGCCGTTAGGTATGACATTCCGTCGCGCTGACTACTCAGCTACCAGGGGCGGACAGGTCTACAGTGACTGATATCTTCCTCACGAGGGGTGTTAATAGCCAAAACATCTAAAACTCCCTACCATTTCAGAATGAATCTCCCACTCTGTAGCGGTGTGTGTGTTGCTTCGGAACTTTCTGACAGTTTAACACTGTGCTCCGGAGTGGGATTCGAATCTGTAGGGCAGAGCTATTGGCAGAAGTGAAGCTGTGAGGGAAGATCTTATGTCGTCTCTGTATCGCTCAGTCGTAAACCGGTGTAGGGCGTGCCTCCTTAGCTTTGGCGTGCCTCTGTTTGCAATTGTTTAACATTTAGTTTCTGTTAAAACGATGGATGGCGTGCTATCCCTCTCTGTTATTGCAGTTATTAATGATCGTCAAATGATCTGATGCGACCACCGAGTCAAGAATAAATGGTTGACAACAAACGTGAAGGCAATGTTGGGTAATTTTTTGCCGTGACGTCACATTGTGTTCCGCATATTTGTTCCTAAGTGTATTTCTAACTAGCGTTTCTATCTTCAAGTGCTAAAATATTCGGTGGTATACTGTGAGAAAAACGACCTGCACTATCCCGATCAAAGGACTGGTTCCTCCGTGACAACGCTCCCTGTCAGCATTTAACAGCAGGGCGATTTTTGGCTAAAAACAAAATGACATCGATTTCGTACATCTCTGTTGTCACTAGGTATGCGTCCCTCTCCCTTTTTCTTAATCCCTAGACTGAAAAGTGGACATAAACGGGAAACGTTTCGAGGACGTGTAAGAGGTGATACGAAAATAGTCGAATGAGGGAATGGGCGTTTACGGAAACAAGCGCTCCTACTTAAATGGGGCTTCTGCGGGATTGTCTACAGTGTCTAAACGAGGCACGTTCCTACAGAACACTTCATCATACAAGTCCCGCCCCCTCTTCTCATCCCCAAGGAAAGGAAAGGATTCTAATTAATTTTGGATATCTCTCTTACATGAAATTTATTTTCATTTCTCATAATGAGTTTTTCCTGCAATCTCTTGATAAGAATGGTCGTAAAATTCCCGCTATTTATGATTTTTATGTAACCGATGGTGTATCAAAGAAGGAAGGATGGAAGATTAGGGTTTGTCATTCCACTGTCAACGAGGTAATCAGTCTGTTATTTAGCAAAGATGAAGCGAAAAAATAGATCGTATCCTTTTTGAAACAACAATTCTGACATTTGTGTTAAGCTATTTAGGGAAACTATGGGAAAGCTAAATCTTGATGGCTGGATGCAAAATGTAATCCCCTTGTCTCAACCAGTTTGCAGTTTCGCTTAGCAGTTTGTGCATCAATTTTTTGATGTTAGAAATCTAGTTCGAGTGCTTCCCTAGAATCTCCACCACACTACATAATACCAACAGCAAATGTTGACCGTCTCCCAGTACTGATTTAGCGGGTTCCATAGAAAATATTAAAGTATTTTGACAATTGTATGTTCACTTACAAGTTGCTTTTCAAGGCCGTTATTAGGTACTTTGCCACCCTAGGCGAGAACTGAAAAATGACGCCCTCTTATTTTAACCTCCAGCGGTTTCCTCGATATCCGTTCCCTTTCCACCACAACCAACATCCAATGGCACAACAATGCAAATCTCCTATCACACATTTAATCATCAAAATTAAGGTGACTAGACGTCCTCATTTTCTGGGGACAGCCTCCTCATTTTCTGGGAACAGTCCTCAGTTTCCATGATATGTCCTCAATTCTTTTAAAACTCATTGACGACAACAAATATCATAAATTTCTTATTATTTGTCCTCAATTTTTTGAAATTTCGGAAAATAACTGAAAAAGGTAGAATGTGCTTAGTATTTTAAAGTAGAACTCAACTGAATATACCAGTACAACCAAAATTGGCATCAAATATTTGTTCAATTTAATTGCAAGGAAATGGGCTAATAAAGGTATGAAACTATTTTCTTGTGGGAATGAATTGTCCCTTGAGTTTAGAAATTATGCTGTAGTAATGGGAGACATGTGAAAGCACCAGACTAGGTCATTTGCATAATCATGTTGTTATTTTGTTTCTGTTTTAATTGAAGTTCTTTTAGAATGAGGAATAAATCTCATCTTTTTCAGCATCCATTTACCTGCGATTAAGTAAATAAATACCGCCTTATTTGCATTTTTTGTTAAGAGTTCTACTATTTTTATTAGCTGCCCCGGTGGTGCACCAGTGTAAGGGATTGGTTTCTGACCATCTGTCCAAGGTGGGTTCGGGTTGGATTCCTGGTGAGACAAGGATGTTGTGTTTGTCTAAAGGCACTGGCTTTTCCCTTTCCCCTTTCTTTTAAGAAAACGACAGCTAATTTGTCTGAGAGAAGCCAATGTATTTCTTTTCTCGTACTACGTGTCTTAATCACTCAGAGATATACAGTCAGACAGCAACTCATTTTTATGTTTGGGTATGACGAACTGAATTTACCTTTTACTTACTTATATATGTTGAACGAGAAGTACAAAAACTATCCTGTGAATATGTGATCGATTATCCACAGGAAAAGATAGTGGAACTGAAAACATGAACAGACCCACCGAATACAACCGATGCTTGACAAATGATCTGCAGAGACAAAAACTAAGAGTGTGACTGCGGGAGCTATGGTATGAAGTCGCAGCGTGATCGCGAGGCAGCGCACGTGCCCAGCTCCAGAGCTCAGCAGAGATGAATTATGGTCATGTTTGTTTCTGTTGAGTATCCAGTAGCGGCTGCTTTAGCTTTGAGGTAGGTAGAGGAAGCGTATTTACTTCGTCAAAGTAAGTAAACACTTATTAAGTAATTGCTCCGTATGCATCTGAAAACAATTCAGTGCTTTGATTTTTCCTCTTCTTCATTCTTTTCATTTGCTCAATTTTATCGCAGACTGATTTTTTCCACCCTTCGCCACCCCTAAAATTTTGCTGCCTAGGCGGCCGCATACTCTTGCCTAAAGATAGAAACGACCCTGTTGCTTTGCAACCCATATCATGCATTTCCTTGAAGACAGATGCAGCATTTGCTCCGAAACTGTTTATACTCTCTTAAATCTGGCGTCAAAGGGAGATAACGACGTCCACATGACCGTATGAATGTACGTCGAACCACCACATTAACTTTAGTCAAGATTAGAAAGTAACGTCATGACATTCTCAAACAACAACATACGCTCACCCCGCTAGACACCCTATGCAATCCAGTGCTTATGTTGAATCTTGCAACTTGCACCTTTGGCCGTGTCTGGTGGCCTTGTCGTCTACGGGGCGTGAAACCCTAACTTCCCGTCGTCAGCCTGAGTTGCTGGCATGACATCACGCCTGCAATCAATTACTGCCCAGTCAGAGAGCGAACAGTTTTATATGGCACTGTGAACAATGGCTTTTTGCGAGGCACCCAACTCCAGACGCCTACCGCATGCAGTTCCTTTCGGATTGTTCGCTCGGAAATTGGATAAGATAGACCTGCATTCATTGACAGCAGCAATGCTTGTCGGGTTTGAAACTGGTTCTCATTGACAACGAGTCGCACTCGTCTTTGGTCCTTGTTAACAAGTATTCACTTAGGAAAACTGTTACTACGCCATCATAGGTGGCTACAAGCTGTACATAGTTCCTTAGAAACATGTTGGGCGGTCAACATTGATACACCACAAATTGGGCAACTTCATTTACGGTGTGGTCATACAGGGTAACTCCTTTCTGTCATTCCGTCGTGTCTTCACGTCGATCCACGTTAGGGCGCTGACTGACACACATACACACACACACAAACACAAACACACACACACACACACACACACACACACACACACACACACACACACCTATTCAGAATCATGACTTATGTCAGGGGAGGTCCGCAGCTCGTGGTCGTGCGGTAGCGTTCTCGCTTCCCGCGCCCGGGTTCCCGGGTTAGATTCCCGGCGGGGTCAGGGATTTTCCCTGCCTCGTGATGACTGGGTGTTGTGTGATGTCCTTAGGTTAGTTAGGTTTAAGTAGTTCTAAGTTCTAGGGGACTGATGACCATAGATGTTAAGTCCCATAGTGCCCAGAGCCATTTGAACCGTTTTCTTGTCAGGGGAGGAGGACCACGTGACCGCCTCGTACCAGTTCTGTATCATCTTTAGCGGTGCAAAGCGATCAGAGTAATCTTTTAAGAGAGTGATTAATATCTGGTCCCGTGAGCTTATTTACGAGGGGCGTACAGTAAGTAATGGAACACATTTTTTTCTCGGCCATTTTCGGTTGAAAAAATGCGGAATTTGTTGTGGAATATCATGGGATATTGCCACTTCAGCCCCTATAGATTCAAAAAATTCTGATAGGTGGTGGCGCTATACGTAGCCTTCGAAATGGCATCTCTACCGGACGTGCGTTCCAAGCAGAGAGCTGACACTGCATTTCTTTTGGCGGGAAACCAGAGCATCGCCGAAATTCATAGGCGCTTGCAGAATGGTTCCGGAGTCCTGGCAGCAAAGAAAAGCATAGTGAGTCGTTGGGCAAAGTGTTCGTCATAGTCCGAATAAGATCGTGCAAACCTGTCCGATCCTCCGCGCCGGCCGGCCGCACATAGCTGTCACTGCTGCAATGTGGACAATCTCATTCGAGATAACAGTCAAACATCTCGCTGCTCAGCTGGACATTTCTGTTGGTAGTGCAGACACACTCCTCCAGCAGGTGGGTTGTATTGTATTGTATGTGAACCGGGGACCTAGAAACGACGGAGAGGCTCCGTCCCCGCCGCAGCCGCAGTGGTCCACAAACCCACGACGACTACCGCAGTCCACTTCACCCCTCCGCCGCCCCACACCGAACCCAGGGTTACTGTGAGGTTTGGCTCCCGGTGGACCAACCCCCTCCCCCCCCCCCCTCCCAAAGGGAACGTCTCACACCAGACTGGTGTCACCCCTATGTTTACGTGGTAGAGTAATGGTGGTGTACGCGTGCGTGGAGAACTTGTTTGCGCAGCAATTGCCGAGACAGTGTAGCTGAGGCGGAATGAGTGGAACCAGCCCGCATTCTCCGAGGCAGATGGAAAACCGCCTAAAAACCATCCACAGACTGGCTGGAGCACCGGACCTCGACATAAGTCCCCCGGCGGATTCGTGACAGGGACCAGGCGCTCCTTCCCACTCCGGAAGAGCACGTGGGTTACTCAAAGATGTGTGGCCGTTGGTTTCATCGCCACCTAACTGAAGAACATAAAGAGCAACGACTGATCGGGCCATACGAGGCTGATCGTCGTGACAGTTTTTTTCGAACATTGTCACAGGCGATGGAACATGGGTTTATCTCTTCAAACCGGGAACAAAACGGCAACATATTGAGTGGCACCACATCACCTCTCCTCCGAAGGAATAGTTAAAAGCCACAAAGTTGTGGTGACGGTAATCTGGGACTCCGAAGGGGTTATTCTGTTTTATGTTCGCCCTCGTGGTGCAACGACCAACTCTGAAGTGAATTATGCTACCCTCAGGAAATTGAAGAAATGATTTCAGCACATACGTCGTCACAAAAATGAAAACGAACTTCTCCTTCTCCATGACAAAGCCAGACCACACACAAGTCTGCGCACTCGAGAGCAGCTCTACAAAATTTCATTGGACTGTTCTTCTGCATCCGTCCTACATCCAGGATCTCGCACCCTCCGACTTCCATCTGTTTGGTCCAATGAAGGATACACTCCACGGGAAGCGATACGTGGATGATGGGGAGGTTACTGATGCAGCAAGACGGCTCCGACGTCGACCAGTAAGAGTCGAACCATCCGGGTATACAGGCCCTCCCAATAACGTGACGTAAGGCCATCGCATTCAACGGAGATTATGTTGGAAAACAGGGTTTTGTGCCCCAAAGAGTGGGGAATAATACGGTGTATAGGAATCCTGAATAAAACCAATTCGCTTTCAGAAAAAATGTGTTGCACTGCTTAATGGAGGCCCCTATTACATTAAGTTACCTGAACTCTGCTATGGAGATATATTTTTCTCGACGTCAGTATACCTGTCACTAGCATCTTCTTCAACCACCTGATTATATAATTAGTTTCCACAGTGTATCTTTTACGAGTACGCTTGTCACATACTGTTACGGAATAAGCCTTAGTAGCTACGCAGTTTTGGTGGATTACAACGTCAAAGTGCAGTTGTAGAATTTGTTCTTAAAATGAATAGCCAGTTCAAAACTGGAAGTTCACCAGTCTTTAATTGCGTCCTTAAGATCTTGCCGATGATGACCAGATGTCTTACAGAAGTTAACGTTTACGAACAGGTAATTAACAGAGACTTACTTTCTTTCTTTTGCTTGTGCCTTTGTCCCGCAATGATGCAGGGTTGGCATGGTTAATCGGATTTGGCAAGGTTAATTTAAGGGATGGCCAGATGCCCTTCCTGCCGCCACCCCAACCCCCCGGGACGGAATTAGTGTACCCCAACTGTCTGTGTCTAGTGTAATCCATGGAATAGTGCGAATGTGGTCAGATGTCTGCGAGCCGTGTAATGGAGGCGGAGCGTGGGGACCAGCCCAGTATTCACCTAGTGGGATGTGGAAAATCGCCTAAAACCACATCCAGGCTGGCCGGCACACCGGTCTCCGTCGTTAAGCCGCCAGGCGGATTCGATCCGGGGCCGGCGCGCCTACCCGGGTCCAGGAAGCAGTGCATTAGCGCTCTAGGCTAACCTGGCGTGTAGGTAATTTACAGAGACTATGCGGAGCTTAATAGTTTTTACCTCGTCAGAAAGTAAAACATAACATAATATAGATGAAATGATCAAAGGTCGCATATTTGGCTCCTTTTCACCGTTTATTGCACATTTTAACTAAAGACTAGTGACGATGCATATTTTCGCCCTAAGCTTACAATAATTTAAATATTTAGATGGGTGGTCTCTAGCTCGATATAGTGTTGATGTCTCACAGATTGACCGCATATTTGGCTCCTTTTCACCGTTTATTGCACATTTTAACTAAAGACTAGTGACGATGCATATTTTCGCCCTAAGCTTACAATATTTTAAATATTTAGATGGGTGGTCTCTAGCTCGATATAGTGTTGATGTCTCACAGATTGACCGCATATTTGGCTCCTTTTCACCGTTTATTGCACATTTTAACTAAAGACTAGTGACGATGCATATTTTCGCCCTAAGCTTACAATATTTTAAATATTTAAATGGGTGGTCTCTAGCTCGATATAGTGTTGATGTCTCACAGATTGACCGCGACGTAGAACTGCGTGCAATCGGTAACCGAGAGGCCACTGTCTAGCGAAATCATTACAGAAGAGGAGCAGCAACAGGCAGACAGAGTCATTGCTCCTGCGCCCCCCCCCCCCCCCCCCTCATTAATCCCCTCCGCTGACATACAGTACGCGTCGGTAACAATTAAATTAAACTACACAAGCTTTTAGTTGCACGTCCGTTGTTTAAGTTTAGCTTTCCATTTGAACGGGTGTGCGACGTGTAGTGTGTAGTGTGTTGTGCACCATGTCGTCCGAAAAAAGAAACGTCGTTTCGTGGATAGCTGACCATCCTGGAACATTTACATATGATGGAACTGTTTCATATTGTCGAGTTTGCGAGAAAAAGGTTTCATGCGAAAAATGTTTCAACTAGACCAGTATGTCACGACAAGTCTTCATATCGCAGGAATGCACAAGAAAGGACCACGACGAAAACTTCTGACAACAGTAAGTTGCAGTAGCAGGGATTTTTTTCAAAGGTAACCAAAACAGTCGGTTTAACATGGACCTATGTAAAGCACTCATTGCAAGCATTTTCCTAGTCACAAACTTACAAATCCTATCCTCAAAGGCTTCCTGTGCAAATATTGTTTACATCGCAGTATGCCAGATGAATCAACATTGCGTAAAAATTACATACAATTTACTTAAATGTTCTGGAAGAAATGTCCAATGAACTCAAGGACAGCATTATCCGGATTTCACTTGACGAAAATACAGAAACTTGTGGCCGTTACATTACAAATTTAATTGTTGGTGCTTTAAAATAACAGGCTTTTTCTTCCTATTTAGCGGCCTGCAAAAAACTTGGAAAAGTAAATCATTCTACGATCGCCAGATTTGTGAAGAAGGGCATAAAAAAGTATTTCCAGAATGTTGTGCAGATGAAATGATGTTTGTGTTTATTTCAGATGCTGCTCCCTATATGGTCAAAGCAGGAAAAGCCCTCCGAGTATTTTATCCTACTGTGATTCATATGATGTGCTTTGCCCATGGAGTACATCGCCTTGCTGAAGAAGTATGTTCCACGTTTGTGAATGTAAATAAACTGATTTCATAAACAAAGAAAGTATATCTAAATGCTCGTGCTCGCATCAAGACCTACAAAGAAAAACTACCAAATGTGCCTTTACCTCCCGAACCAGTGGTAACTCGTTGGGGTACGTGGGTCGAAGCTGTGTTGTTTTACAATGAACGTTTCGAAGCCATTAGTGGTAGTAAACGACTTGGATAGTGCAGAGGCTTTGGCAGTTTGCGTGTGCAAGGAAGCTTTTAATGATTCCGGTATTAAAAAACACATTGCTATGATTAGCACTCATTTTTCCTATGTACCTGCAGGTATTAAAAAGCTTGAAACTCAAGGTTTGGTGTTGAATGAATTTATTCAGTTAATGATTAAAATTATTCTAGGGAACTCCTCATTGCCGGAGGTATTCGCAAGAAAACTTAAAGAAAAGTTTGAAAACATTTTAAACAATAACCCCAGCTTTGAATCCTTGTGCAAAATTGATAGTTTTATTAATGGGATGGATGAACTTTTACCAGAAACAATAAGTGCCAACGTAGCACCCAAATTCAAATACTGCCCAGTTACCTCAGTTGATGTAGAACGCTCCTTTTCTGCTTGTAAAAATGTTTTGCGTGATCGAAAACACACTCTTACTACCGAACATTTGGAACAGTACTTGGTCGTTCAAGTTTACAATAACAGAAAAACGTAAAATAAATTGTAAATGATGCTTTGGTCCAATAGTATTAATTAAAAGTTAGCGCTGTTCAAAACAGTTCATGATTGTATGTTGTTTTTTAAATAAAATACCTCGAAGTTAGTCCTGTACATATCGACTGGTTCGCTGCGGCTCACTCGCATCGCATCCGCTTGTTACCGACAACAACAGCAAAAAAGGAACAATTATTGAAACACGTTATGCGTCCCCATTTTGCAGTTTTTAGAAAATAATCCCAGAATGGCCTCCTTCCTAACCTCTACCACAAAGTATTTAGAAAATGATATCAGCGTTTTAAATATGTTGTGTCTAGACAAGACAGCCTAGACACAATGAGAGGAAGCCGAAAGGCACGCGCTTAAACTCACGCAGGCTGGCGTGAGGTCTGAAACAGGATACGTAATGAATGCTATAAAGAAAAGTACGTAGCTTCTGGAATACTTAACTTTAATCCACATTTGTAGAACATCGCTCTTGGTGATACATTAATAGAATCTCAATATCAATTGAATACGGCGCCTTGCTAGGTCGTAGCAAATGTAGCTGAAGGCTCTGCTAACTATCGTCTCGGCAAATGAGAGCGTATCTGTCAGTGAACCGTTCCTTGCAAAGTCGTCTGTACAACTGAGGCGAGTGCCAGGACGTCTCTCGAGACCTGTCGTGTGGTGGCGCTCGGTCTGCAATTACTGACAGTGGCGACACGCGGGTCCGGCGTATACTAATGGACCGTGGCCGATTTAAAGGCTACCACCTAGCAAGTGTGGTGTCTGGCGGTGACACCACAAAATATACCGATAGTTCGTATGGCCGGCGCTCTTCCTCGTAACTGATATGCACAAGTCCGACTTTGAGATATAATGCACGTAGTAACTACCATGTTGTCCACCCCCGGTAGCTGAGTGGTCAGCGTGACAGGCTGTCAATCCTAAGGGTCCGGATTCGATTCCCGGCTGGGTCGGAGATTTTCTCCGCTCAGGGACTGGGTGTTGTGTTGTCCTAATCATCATCATTTCACCCCCATCGACGCGCAGGTCGCCGAAGTGGCGTCAAATCGAAAGACCTGCACCAGGCGAACAGTCTACCTGACGGGAGGCCCTAGCCACACGATATTTCATTTCAACTACCATGTTTTTTTTATTGTTTGATCTTGCATATTTCGACACGTTTCATGCATTTTTAAGCATTTTTTAAGGTTTTTATGATGCATATAATCCGGTCTTTAGTTATTATAATCGCTAACATTCCCAAGATAAACCAAAAGCACGCATCTTAACGGATACATCAGTTGTCTATAAAGTATACCCACTCAGTCTAGATAAAACAAAATTTTAGCACTAAAGTGCCCCAAGGCTAAATTGAACGAAGAAATGTTAGCACTGTATGCAGCCGGTAACAAGCCTGAGCGAAAACTAAAGTAAGACTGAATGAAATGACGGGAGGGTTGTCCTTTTAAAGACTCGCTCCGGGATGTTGTTCAACTTCTTTAATTTATAATACCGGTAGTTTATAAATTCTTTAGGTAACAGTTTTTGCCTCTCACTGGCTGACAAGATTATTGTATTTTGTTTATATATTATTTGGAATGAACAGTAGTTCATAAAGGTAAGCAGTACTAATTTATGACTCCGCAATGGGAATCCCGAGTTTATGACAGCAGGGTTTATCTTGTATGTTAAAAATTAATTATTGAGAATTTAGCAAATCTTCAGTAACGATCCTTGCTCGACGGCAATAACTTTTGACTGCCATTATTTCTGACGAAAACAATTAACTGAAACTAATTACTTCATTGCAACCAGAACAGAAAACTGAATCATGGGAATAATAAAATTGGGGGGTGGGGGTGGGAATTTGCTTCTACAGTCTTGATGATTTACGTAACGTGTTACTAATGTTGGAACTTTAACATCGGAATTTTGAAAATAGAATCAGCTTAACTTTTATATAGGCCTTAATATAT
Source organism: Schistocerca piceifrons (assembly GCF_021461385.2). NCBI lineage: Eukaryota > Metazoa > Arthropoda > Insecta > Orthoptera > Acrididae > Schistocerca > Schistocerca piceifrons. The sequence goes on along the minus strand of NC_060138.1, from coordinate 1,017,058,827 downwards.
GAAATACAAGTACATACGAACTAATATGGTAGGGTCGACTTGCTTTGTCACTCGCTATTTAAGCCAATTGATGTACCCTTTCATTGATTTGGACAGCTAGATGGACATCTGAGAATGATGGTAATATAATTCATAAATCATATTCTAGTGATGGAAACATGAACATCACAAATAAGAAGAGCTGAGAGGAATGTTGCAGACTTACATTAGGATGTGATCATGTTCAGCGTTTCAATGACTGTAAAAGAAATATTGTTGTGTACATTATAAATGGTTTTATGGCAGCCCGCGACTATAAAACAATGAGTTTGTTTATAAATAACTTTTCTGCTGCCAGTCACGATTTTCTCTCATTTATATTTTACACGACGCGTTTAGGAAGATGATTCCAATTTTCAAGAGTGTTTTCTCTTTGTACTATGTCATGTTTTCATAATGTTTTCGATGTGTGAGGCTCTGCTTTGTCTAGTTGACTTTACTGCAATATATAAAAACGAGCTATTTTTAATTAGTTATCGACTTTTTTTATATGTAGTTAGTAGCGAAATTTGGAAGAACATTTACTTACGGTTTTCTTATGGTCTATTTGTGCAGAGTCTCACACACGTTAAACATCACACACAACTTTCAGTGCACAGTACACGTAGTGTATAGCTTACATAAACAAAAAGATAAAAAGACGTTTTTAGATGTAGTTGATAGAGATAATATTACAGGTCCTCCACAGATTATGAAATGCTTTTGTACAGAGTGTATTTATCTTGACAATATGGATCATAATTTCCTTATATCTGTTTCTGTGTGTTATTATTTTTCTTTAGGTATATTCATATTGTCAAAGCACCTGAAAAAATTCACTGATTCACTTTCAAGCTTTTCGTTTTACATTTTGTCTTCATATTTTCTGTAATGTGAATATATCTCCAGTTCTTCTAACAAATCCATTTATTCCCTTTACTTAGTCGGTGGAGTGCTTTGACATTTTGCTCTATTTTTCCAAATGAGTGTCCTGTATTATGCATGTGTCTGGCTATTGCTGATGATGTGTGTCTGTTGTGTGTGTAGGCTAAAGCTTGTGTAGCTGGTGTTGACATTTTGGCATGTTTGCTCTAGGAAAAACATGTACTGTTCCTGGCACGTTACTTGGAAAAGTAGAGCAAAATGTCAAAGTACTCCACCGACTAAATAAAGGGCATAAAATGGATTTGTTAGAAGAGCTGGAGATAAATTCACGTTAAAGAAAATATGAAGAAAAAACGTTAAACGAAAAAATTGAAAATGAATCAGTGAACTTCTTCAGATAATTTGACAATATGCTTGGATAAAAATAATAACACACAGAAAAAGTACCATTATTAAAGAAATATAAACGAATTATTATCCATATTGGTAAGATAAATACTCCCTGTACAGAAGCATAGCGTACCCTCTGGAAGACCTGTAACATTATCTCTGTCAACTACATTTAAAAACGTCTTTGTAACTGTTTGTGTAAATTATACTCGTTGTGTACTGTGCACTGAAATATGTGTGTGATGCGTAACATGTGTGAGACTCTGCACAAATGAAGCATAAGAAGACAGAAAGTACAAGTTCTTCCAAATTTCGCTACTAACTACATATAAAAATCGGTAGCTAACTAAGAACTGCTCGTTTCTTTATATATTCCTATAAAGTCAACAAAACAAAGAAGAACCTCACACACCGAAAATATTACGTAAAAATGACATAGTACAAAGAGAACATACACTTGAAAGTGGGAATCATTTTCCGCGTCGTGTAAAATACGAATAAAAGAAAATCGTGACTAGTAGCAGAAAAGAAATATAACTCTGAAACCCTTGAATAATGTGTAATTACAGCATAAAACCAAAGATAAATGCAAAACGGTAGATTTACCTACAGAGTTCCCACATTTTGTTCAGTTTTAAGACTAGGAGCGTGCCATCGGCTCGTTACAGGTGCAATTAAAGTTAACGAAAACCTTCGGCCGCTGATGAAGGAGAAACATTTTCCGCGGTGCAGGTAATAGGTTTTAGTTGCAAATGAGCCCGCAAACGAAGGTAGCGTGCCGTGCTGTGGCATGGCGTGCCAATGGCGGCTGCGAACGGCGCGCCGGAGAGGTCCAACTTGCGTTCCGCGGAAATTCACCGGACCGCGGGGCGAACTTGGCTGCGAACGACGGCTGTTGTCGCGCAGGAAGTTTGCTGACGACGACAGTGATCTTATTTTCTGCTTTCTGTCGACTCAGAGGAAGGTAGAAACGAATCGTGGGAAGCAGCACGTAGACTTCCTGCACGTAGCAGTCAGATATTCTCGGTGAAACTTTACAGAATTTCCGCGAACAGCAGGTTGCGCCTGCACGAGAAATGGAAGACGAAATGTTAATGGTCCACGTATCTGCGTGTTGCCCCTTATTGTTATCAAATCTTCGTCACCTCGTATGGGCGGAAGGTGGACTCCCAGCACTACAACATACTGTTCTTCAGCCAAAAGATTAGAAGTTCCAAGATGCTACTCCAGGCGGGTGTAAAATGAATGTGCGCAACGGAAAATAATAAACGGCGAATGAAGATTTGGCCCTGTTGACTACCCCCTGAAACAGATCTTAGGATCTCTTAGATCTATAAATTACAATCTAAACAAAAATGAATAATGAATAATATGAATAACGCGGAATGACTAACATCATCTACATACTAAACGCTAGAAGACACTACTTTCAAAGATGATCTACGGTGGTATGGAACCTCAGTGGAAATAAACTCACGTGATCGCAGCTGTTCAGCTTTTATACTTTTATAACCCTAATAAGCCGAAGCAATTTGCGATATCACCGTATGTACAGCGTCTGGTGCGTCGAAGTGATGGTTCTCGTACTCGTCTGCGACGATGGAAGAACTCCAGCCACAAATAAACTCTTTCAAATACTAGGACGGCAGAAGGCGGTCCTCTGACTCATATACTCTAATAATATCTTCTCCTCTCTGTGTTCTATAGACTAGAAACGCGAACTCCCAGTCACAAGGACGGAGTTCAGATAACGCCTCAATGTAAGTATAGACAGAAAAAGTGCTCTCAATTACTGACCGCTGCGTACTCAACGACGACTTCCAACCCGGAGGTGAAGTCTAGTATCACATAGGTTCGCAACAGTACAGTGCCTAAGTGTTACTCTCCTGAGAGCAAAGACAGCAAGTTTGCCTGTACCAACAAAGCTGATATCGAGCTACCGTCACACACGGGCGCTCACAACGGAAGACCACGTCTCTCCACCGCTGGCCTCCCAGCAAGGCTCAGCTCCCCACCATTGTAATTCCGAAAACGAATCATATTCCCGAAACCACGGAATATTCTCCCTCTCTACAGATTCTTCCGAACGCCTACCAACCATATTTTAGTCTTTCGTCGTCCAATGCGGAAAATTTGCGAGGAAAAACCTATACTCATACAGTGGTACGCTTCTGAGTAAAAATCCTTGGAAATAACCCAGCCTGCTTGCTTTCCGAGGTGCCGCTTCTTCTTCCTCGCACCTGCATCCAAAATTTGCAGAGTTCGGAAGTATTATCCGGTTATCCTTCCGGCCCCACTACAATAGTGGCCGATAGCAGCGGGTCGCCCCTGTATTGTGTCTTCGCGCTCAGGTGTCACGACGTCCGTCTAGCTACTTTCTGTGTTTAAGCAGAACCGACACACCTGAGTGGGCCTTCCATCCAGGGCTTGAGTTCCGCCTGCCGTTTCATCTCCACTGGCGTTCCAACCTCTATTAGTATAGGCAATCATTCATTACGCCGTTCTGATAATAAAGACACTCCGTCACCTTTCATGCACTGAGCGTTAACAATTATTTACAGGGCGTAATTGACAATGTCAGTCTCCTTTATGTATTCATATGTACGATGTACAACCTATCAAATGATACCTAATTGTGTTTGTAGATCACGCAAAGTATGTGGATGGGTACTTGTAACGTGCAAAATTATAGCCACCTTACAAAGTGTCAATTAAGACGAAACGAATATCACTAAAACGTGAAATATTTTACAGATTTTTAAAAAGTTAGAAAAAGATGAATTCTGTTGGAGACAATGTAATATTAAACTGTTGATTTTCTTTATTGTTTAGATTAAAACCGAAAAATTAAGATAAAAATAAAAAACAAATTTTTAAAACACATTGCAGAAACGGTGAAGGAGCACTACATTTGCAGTAAAAGCTGGAGGACGTGCACTGGGAAAAAAGGGTTTAGGGAGAGGAAAACTGTGCTGTGGGATTGGACGGTGCGGGTATAAATATAGAGGTTCCCGTTGGATAGTGTCTATGGAAGGGAATTGGGTGTCGGCGCGGATAGTAGAAAGACAGAATGTGAGGAGTCTGGTGTGTGGACAAGGTAGGAGAGAGCATGGAGAAATATGAGGAAGGAAAAGGGGATACTTAACCCTCATGGGTAGTAGGATAGGTGGGAAACAGCCGGCACTGTTGCACTCAAAATTATGAACTAACATGTGAATGACACCTTCGTTACCTTTTTTTTAAGAATGTCGCCTGGAGCGGCTATTGTGTCTTTATATTTGTTATGACGTCTCGGCTACTGACATTCTTAGACCCATAAAACAAAGTTCAGTGTCAGTTATAATAAAACTCTGGTTTGTGGATTTGATGATGGTAGTAACAAAGTTGTTGTAGAAAATTAAAATACATGAAGCAAGCAAGACAGCATTATTCACTAAATTTCGTAACGATAATGGACTCATTCAAGGAGTTTATTGCCTTTATTAATAACATTTGTCATCCTGGCATTCAATGATGATAGACTGCATTACTCTCACCACTTTCTAGCCTACAGAATGCTGATACCCAGCTCACGGTGCAAATGGGAAAGACCGGCATTCTCGATGTGGAAATGTACGGCCACAGAGCATGCAGCAAATACACCAGCAACCAACAGATAACTACTTGTCGTCTTCCTACAATCCAGGACCAAAAATTCAGCGTTAAAAACGTTAAAGGTGAGGACACACAGGATCAGTGACGTAGAAACGTCAAGATGGAAAAGCAGAAACTACGATTAATTTTCATAGCCATGGCTACGATAAAATAATTGTACGAACTACTACGCTAAAATAAAATTAGATCACAATAATGGAGAAAATGGTGCAAGAACACATCGTCCTCCTACCGCACATTTTGGGCATCCGTGAACTTGTGGGAAGTGTTCTCTGTTGAAGGGGTTCAAGCAGATCCCCGCAAGCAGTAACAAACAAGAGATGTGCTCAGCTCAAAGAAAGATGCTGTCTGTATGCTGCATACGTCTGAACCCTTACTTCAGTAGCGAGTGCGAATTAATATACATTGGTGATACAGGAAGGTCTGTTTCCATGTGCATAACGGAACGCTAGAGGAACATACAAAATAATCGCGAGTTGGTGATAAGGTCTGTTTCCATGTATATAACGGAACGCTAGAGGAACATACAAAATAATCACGAGGATTGACAGTCAGGAATCCATCACAGATAAGAAGAAGCTACATGGGTAGCGGGTGTAGTTGGGAGTGGAATGGCTTTTCTCGCTGTTAGTGGTTCTCGGGAAAGAACAAAAAAAGTTTCAGTCTCAAAGGATGCACCTCAAACACAGGACAAGGTTAAACCTAAAAACCACACCCTCTTTTGGTAGTATATTGTCATAGCTGTGCTGGGAAAGAACGATAGTTCCAGGACTAATAGAAAGCACTGAAGCTCAAATTATTATAGGTACTGAAAGCTGGCTATAGCCGGAGATACGTTCAGCGGAAATTTTTACAAAGGGCCTAAAGGTGTTCAGGAAGGTTAGATTAAATGCAGCTGTTGGTGGCGTATTTGTTGCTATTAAGCATAGTTTATCTTGTACAGAAATTGAAATAAATAGTTCTTTTGAGTTAGTATCGATAGAAGTTACACCTGACAACAGGAATAAGTTAATAATCGTTCCTTTTACCGACTACCTGACCCAGAGGATGTGTGTTGTTGTGGTCTTTAGTTCTGAATACTGGCTTGATGGAGCTCTCCATGCTGCTCTATTCTGTGCAAGCCTCTTCATCTCTGAATTGCTATTGCAACTTACAACTTTCTAAATCTGCTTACTATATTCATCTCTTGGTCTCCCTCTACAATTTTTACCGCCCGCACTTTTCTCCTCTGCTAAACTAGTGATCCCTTGATGTCTTAGAATGCGTCGTATGACTCAGAGGGTACAGTTGTGCTGAAAGGTTCAAAGAAAACTTTAGTGTCATCTCAACTAAGTACCCTGTTCATAAAGTTATGGTCGGTAGTGACTTGAATCTATCTCCGTTATGATGGTGCAAATACATTTTCAAAGCCGGTGGCAGGCATAAAACATCGTCCGAAATTGTACTAAACGTTTTCTCCAAAAATTATTTTGAGCAATTACCTCGGGACCCCAATCGAAGTTTAAATACTTGCTTAGCAGCAATAATCCGGAGCGAATAGGGAATATCATAGTGGATACAGCGATAAGTGACCACAAAGTGGTTGTAGCGAGACTGAATACTGTAACACGGAAACTCACCAAATCAAATGCGGAAAATATATCTGTTTAAAAAAGCAGATATACAGTCTTCGTTCCTTCAGAAGTATGTAAGTGCAGACCAAATATGACTTGGATTCAAAGAAACGTTATCAACAGCAGTTGAGAGATTTATACCTAATAAATTAATAAGAGGTCGAAGTGATCCCCCATGGTACACAAAACAGGTCAGAGCACTGTTGCATCGGCCAGACACAACTAATACCTTAACTTTGCGATAGGATTGGTAATGTTGCTAATGATAGTGCCACTAAAGTGGAGCTAATGAGAACATTTTTTCGAAATCCCTTCACTAAATAAGAAGAGGTAAATATTCCAGAATGCGAATAAATCACAGCTGCCAACATGAGTAACTTAGAAGTAGGTAACCTCGGTGTAGCGAAGCAGTTTAAATGAGTTAATAAAGGTAAGTCTTTGGGTCCAGATTGTATACCAATTAGGCCCCTTTCAGAATATGCTGATATAATAACCCCATACTTAGCAATAATACAGGGTGATTCAAAAAGAATCCCACAACTTTAAAAATGTGTATTTAATGAAAGAAACATAATATAACCTTCTGTTATACATCATTACAAAGAGTATTTGAAAAGGTTTTTTTCACTCAAAAACAAGTTCAGAGATGTTCAATATGGCCCCCTCCAGACACTCGAGCAATATCAACCCGATACTCCAACTCGTTCCACACTCTCTGTAGCATATCAGGCGTAACAGTTTGGATAGCTGCTGTTATTTCTCGTTTCAAATCATCAATGGTGGCTGGGAGAGGTGGCCAAAACACCATATCCTTAACATACCCCCATAAGAAAAAATCGCAGGGGGTAAGATCAGGGCTTCTTGGAGGCCAGTGATGAAGTGCTCTGTCACGGGCTGCCTGGCGGCCGATCCATCGCCTCGGGTAGTTGACGTTCAGGTTTCATAACTAACCTTTTTCGTAGGACTCTCCATACAGTTGATTGTGGAATTTGCAGCTCTCTGCTAGCTCTGCGAGTCGATTTTCCTGGGCTGCGAACAAATGCTTGCTGGATGCGTGCTACATTTTCATCACTCGTTCTCGGCCGTCCAGAACTTTTCCCTTTGCACAAACACCCATTCTCTGTAAACTGTTTATACCAACGTTTAAGACACCACCTGTCAGGAGGTTTAACACCATACTTCGTTCGAAATGCACGCTGAACAACTGTCGTCGATTCACTTCTGCCTTACTCAATAACACAAAAAGCTTTCTGTTGAGCGGTCGCCATCTTAGCATCAACTGACGCTGACGCCTAGTCAACAGCGCCTCAAGCGAACAAATGTACAACTAAATGAAACTTTATAGCTCCCTTAATTCGCCGACAGATAGTGCTTAGCTCTGCCTTTTGTCGTTGCAGAGTTTTAAATTCCTAAAGTTGTGGTATTCTTTTTGAATCATCCTGTATATAACCGTTCGCCCGAGAAAAAAAAAATCCGTACACAAAGACTGGAAAGTTGCACAGGTGTGTTTGTAAATTCTGTAATGTGAATGAGGGGCCCAAATCATAGGTCGAAAACGCCCCAAAAGCATTGCAGAACCATCTCTGGCCTGAACTATAGCCACCACACGATGAGTATTAAAGGCTTCATTGGACGGTCAGGACCAGCGCCTCAGATCATTCGAAGAGAAGAAAAATCGCAACTTGTCAGACCACAACATGCGTTTCTAGTCTACTAATGTTCAGTTACTGTGATGTTTGGCCTCTGGAAGAAGTGCAGATTTTTCTGCTATTGTGTGCAAAGTCCTTCTGCGAAGTATCCGACTCCGATGACCAATCCATGCAGATCCTTTCGCAGAGTTCGCTCGGAAACTGGTTGAGGAGGATGCAAATCGGGTTTGCTATAAATACGCGCTGTAACTGTCTTGAACGTTATTTACCTTTGAGATTGACAGCAACAATTCCCGTAGGATTTTAAACAGACTGTCACTGAGAAGTCGTGTCACTCTGCTCCAGTCCCTGTCAGTTAGGATCTTGATGCGACTGCTGTACATTGGTTCATCACTCCGTCTATACGCGTTGGACAATCTACGTTGCCCATTGACTGAAAAAAATCCCAGCATCAAAAGGAGTGGTGCGAGGTAAACGAAAGTCGGTAGGCGTGTTTCTGTATCTGAAAAATGGTGTGTATTCAAATTTCACGCCGCTTACATAAGAGTGGCGCTAGTAGCGCCACTATAAGGATGCAAATTAGGTTTGCTACAAATACGCGCTGTAACTGTCTTGAACATTAGTTACCTTTGAGATTGAAAGTAAGGAGTTGATGTTAATCAAGAATGCCTGAGAGATCACGAAGACGCGGCTATTGACACCTCACTGAGTTTGAACGAGGTCATGTAATAGGGCTACGAGAAGCTGGCTGTTTCTTCCAAGATATTGCTGATCGAATGACTTGGCAGAAATATAGTAACTGTACATGACTGCTGGCAGCGGTGATTACAGAAAGGTATAGTTGCAGAAGATCGTACGAATACGTGTCATTACTGAGAGGAAATAACGTCGTGTTCGGCGTCTGGCTCTGGTGCATCGTACTGCATCTACAGCAGCAATTCGAGTAGCAGTTGGAAATACAGTGACACAAGGAACTGTTACAAATCGGTTACTTCAAGGACAGCTCCGATTCAGACGCTTTGTCCACAAACCATCACCGTTTGCGACTTCAGTGGCATCAAGCGAGAACTCACTAGCGGCCGGAGTGGAGGTCTGTTGTGTTTTCTGAACAAAGCTGGTTCTGCCGCAGTGCCAGTGATGGCCGTGTGTTGGTTAGAAGGAGGCTAGGTGAGTGCTTGCCACCAGCCAGTCTATGACCTGGACACACTGGACCTACACCTGGAGTTATGGACTGGAGGGCGATTTAGTTTGAGAGCGGGAGCACTCTCGTGGTTACCCCACGTACCCTGAGTGCAAGTTCGTATGTTAGTCTGGTGATTCGACCTGTGGCGCTGCAATACATGAACAGCATTCCAGGGGGTATTTTCCAACAGGATAACGCTCGTTCATATACGGCTGGTGTAATCCAACATGCTCTGCATAGTGTCGACATGTTGCCATAGCCTGTTCGATCAGCAGGTTTGACTCCAATCGAGCATCTATTGGACGTCATTGGACGGTGACTCCACCGTCATCCAGAACCAGCGTTACCCATCCTTTTATTGACTGACCGAGTGCTACAGGCATGGAACTCAATCCCCAAACTGACATCTGGCACCTACAGACGCAATGCATGCACGTTTTCATGTTTGCATTTCACATTATGGAAGTTACACCGGCTATTAACGTACCAGCATTTCACATCTGCAATGGCTTTTTCCGCGCTTACATTAACCTTGTGAACTTGCAGCGTTAACTTACATATGTTCCCCAGACAAATGTATTCCCGAAATTTTGGTACTCCACATTAATTGTTTCTTGGTGTTGGGATTTTTTTCCGTTTCACTCAAGGTAGATCTCTAATTCCATTCTGACATGTTTCCACGTTGACCCATCTTACTACACTAATTGCATGCAATCGATTGACACATGCGTGCCATTTATCATGACTTACGCCAAGTGTGGTACGTCACGTGACTTGTTGGTGCCAGTTCTGCACTGAAGTGACCAGGGTGCTGTTTTAAGCGGCTGAGTTAATGTTGAGTCCAGTGAGTCTACCAGGATAGCAATATATCTGACAGGTTTTCGTTCGCAGGAAGCAGTGTATATTTTTATCTTTCCTGTCAGTTCTGAAACGTTCTCGACGAACTTTTACGACATATTGTTTACCATATGGGCCTACACCAGTGTTTCTTCTGTTTCGTGAGAGAGGTCGTACTGCACAATGTCGTAATTTTTGGGAATGTAAATACAGGCATATGTAGGATTTACTACAAATGTGTTCGCGTTTAGAACTCTCGTTGCAGCTATAAAAATGTAATAAAACAGAAATAAAAAAGGAGAAAAGCGCTATCATCTTTTATTTTGCGAGGGGACCACTTGGGCCACTGGTTGCTGAAATGTGGTGACAGCAAGCGGTTTTTCAGGAACGTGTCAGGACGAGGGAAGAAATGCCCTGGGGGGTGAGGCGGAGGAGTGAGGTGGGGAGAGGGGTTTAGTCGGTGCAGTCTCCCCCTAGGCCAAACTAGACACGTGCAGGACACGCTGCTGTTTCGTGCGGACGGGGCGGGCACTGCACCCCCCCCCCCCCCCCCCTGGCCGTGGCGGCGGCTGCGCCACCTGCTTTCCTGCTGCTGCATAATAAATAAGCCCCGGTCGCAGATCGATGCCGGCGGGGTGCCGCCTGAGGCGCTACTCGCCGTCCGTTTGTTGCAGGCAGCGCATGAAAGGAGCGCTGGTTGCCGCGATAACTCAAAGCAGCTTTGTTCCCTTCCTCCTCCACCCCCTTCACGAAATCTGTCTAGTGTTCAAGCACTCTCGTCGATTACGAAGTCACTGCAGGATGTTATTCGTCATGGCTGTGGACAAAAGCACAAAAGACCAGACGAAGCCTTTGTGCCCCAAGAAAAAAAAATCATTATCTATCGATGTTAATTCCATGTGCGAACTCCTTGACATCAGTTTTATTATACACTACTGGACATTAAAATTCCTACACCAAGAAGAAATGCAGATAATAAACGGGCATTCGTTGGACAAATATATTATACTAGAACTGACATATGATTACATTTGCACGCAATTTGGGTGCATAGATCCTGAGAAATCAGTACCCAGAACAACCACCTCTGGCCGTAATAACGGCTTTGATACGCCTGGACATTGAGTCAAAAGGAGCTTGGATGGCGTGAACAGGTACAGCTGCCCATGCAGCTTCAACACGCTACCACAGTTCATCAAGAGTCGTGACTGGCGTGTTGTGACGAGCCAGTTGCTCGGCCACCATAGACCAGACGTTTCCAATTGGTGAGAGATCTAGAGAATGTGCTGGCCAGCGCAGCAGTCCAACATTTTCTGTATCCAGAAAGGCCCGTACAGAACCTGCAACTTGCGGTCTTGCATTATCCTGCTGAACTGTAGGGTTTCGCAGGGATCGAATGAAGGGTAGAGCCATGGGTCGTAACACATGTGAAATGTAACGTCCACTGTTCAAAGTGCCGTCAATGCGAACAAGAGGTGACCGATACATGTAACCAATGGCACCCCATACAATCACGCCGGATGAAACGCCAGTATGGCGATGACGAATACACGCTTCCAATGTGCGTTCACCGCGATGTCGCCAAACACGGATGCGACCATCATGATGCTGTAAACAGAACTTGGATCCATCCGAAAACATGATGTTTAGCCATTAGTGCACCCGGGTTCGTCGTTGAGTACACCATCGCAGGCGCTCCTGTCTGTGATGCAGCGTCAAGGGTAAACGCAGCCATGGTCTCCGAGCTGATAGTCCATGCTGCTGGAAACGTCGTCGAACTGTTCGTGCAGATGGTTGTTGTGTTGCAAACGTCCCCATCTGTTGACTCAGGGATCGAGACGTGGTTGCACGATCCGTTACAGCCATGCGGATAAGGTGCCTTTCATCTCGACTGGTAGTGATACGAGGCCGTTGGGATCCAGCACGGAGTTCCGTATTACCCTCCTGAACCCACCGATTCCATATTATGCTAACAGTCATTGGATCTCGAGCAACGCGAGCAGCAATGTCGCGATACGATAAACCGCAATCGCGATAGGCTACAATCCGACCTTTATCAAAGTCGGAAATGTGATGGTATGCATTTCTCCTCCTTACACGAGGCATTACAACAACGTTTCACCAGGCAACGCCGGTCAACTGCTGTTTGTGTATGAGAAATCGGTTGGAAACTTTCCTCATGTCAGCATGCTGTAGGTGTCGCCACCGGCGCCAACCTTGTGTGAATGCTCTGAAAAGCTAATCATTTGCATATCACAGCATCTTCTTGCTGTCGGTTAAATTTCGCATCTGTAGCACGTCATCTTCGTGGTGTAGCAATTTTAATGGCCAGTAGTGTATGTAGATCTGCTACCGAATAGTGACATAAAAATTTGTGCCAGATCGGAGCTTGACCCGGATTTCGTGTTTATCGTGAGTGGTCGACTTAAGCACTTCGGATATCCGTGCATGCTCCCCGTACCGATGCAAACTTTCATGCCACTCTGCCTACATCCTTACATTGCAGTGTGCTAAATTCATCATCCTGGGAGCACGCACGGATAGGCGAAATTTTGAGCGTGGAGCTCGGGTTCGAGTACTGTTTTCTAATGATACAAGCATCATTATTAATGCAGTAAGAGAAACTCCAATTCAAAATGATATACATAAGGTCTTTGGAAAATTCATTAATTGGTTTTCTGCAAATGGACTTGCTCTAATTTTTTTAAAAAACACAGTACATCCAATTTTCTGCTTCAAAAAGTACAGTTCCTTCAATCAATATACAACATATCAACAGAAGTCAGAAGACAGGGTAGAGCATACTAAGTTTTTGGGTGTACATATAGATGAGAATCTTAATTGTAAAATTAATATTTTGGATCTTCTAAAGCGACTGGGTTCAGAAACTTTTGCAATCAGAATAATTGCCAATTTTGAGGATATAGAAATTAGTAAGCTAACATACTTTGCATCCTTTCACTCTCTGATGACATACGGAATATTATTTTGGGGTAACTCAACATTTAGACAAAAAGTATTCACTGCTCAAAAGAAAGTGATTAGAATAATGTGTGGGGTTCATAGTCGCACACCTTGTAGGCATCTTTTTAAGAGATTTGGAATTATTACAACAGCCTCACAGTACATTTACTCACTAATGAAATTTGTTCTCAACAACATGGACCAGTTTAAAAATAACAGTGACATTCATGATTATAATACCAGGAAAAAGAAAGACTTACACTATCCTTTAGTCAACCCGTTTTGGCACAGAAAGGGGTAAAATATGCTGCTATAAAAATTTTCGACAAATTACCATATGAAATAAAATGTCTGACAGACAGCAGTTATAGCTTCTAAAATAAATTGAAATCATATCTCCTTGACAACTCTTTCTATACCATAGATGAATTCTTGAATAGGAATAAATAACTCTATAAATATAGTATATGCATTTTGTGCCATTTAAGGGAATGGGGTAAATAAAAGAAATATATATATATATATATATATATATATATATATATATATATATATATATATATATATATATATATATAAAACCTTATTTCATATGTGCATTGCTTGTGCACTTGACACGTTCCACATCATAACGGCTACCGTACCGTGCGACTGATAAATTGATAAATGGAACACGCAACCAACTAACTAACTAACTAGCTGATGATTGTCACATTCGCAACTGTGAATACATATCATGCATTTCATAACGGCTGTTGTCGCCGCAGTGCTGTTCCTTAGGACAAGAGTGCATGTCCGAAGGAGCATTGCATTGTACTTCTAAACAACACAGGCACTGCAATATCGTATCCATGTAACTGTTACAAGCCTAGCCAGGCACACGACGATGACGACATTGGTCTCGATTCCTCATTGTCTCATTCTCCCTCTTGCGAGAATACAAGTAATGTTGCGAGCATTACACAGAGGTGACGAAAGCCGTGGGACAACGATGTGCACATGACAGATGGCGGTAGTATCGTGTACACAAAGTATAAAAGGGCATTGCGTAGGCGGAGCTGTCAGATGTATTCAGGTGACTCAGCTGAAAAGGTTTCCGACGTTATTATCGCCGCAAGAAGGGAATTAACAAACTTTGAATGCGGAGTGGTAGTTGGAGTTAGACACATGGGACTCTCGAGTTCGGAAATCGTCAGATAATTTAATATTCCGAGATTCACAGTTCAAGAGTGTGCCGAGAATACCAAATTTCAGTCATTATCTCTGTAGTGGGCGACGGTGTTCACTTAACGACCGAGAGCAGCGGCGTTTGTGTAGAGCTGTCAGTGCTAACAGACAAGCAACACTGCGTTATATAGCCGCAGGAATCAATGCGGGACGTACGACGAACGTATACGTTAGGACAGTGCTACGATATTTGGTGTTAATGGTCTACGGCAGCCCGAAGAGCGACGCGACTGCTATTGCTAACAGCACGACATCGCCCCTCCTGGGCTTGTGACCATATCGGTTGGACGCTAGACGAGTGGGAAGCCGTGGCCTGGTCAGATGAGTCCCTATTCAGTCGTTAATACCTGTTGATAGGGTTCGCGTATGGTGCAGACCCCCCGAAACCATAGACCCATCAGCAGCTCGTGGTCTCGCGGTCGCGTTCTCGCTTCCCGAACACGAGGTCCCGAGTTCGATTCCCGGCGGGGTCAGGGATTTTCACCTGCCTCGAGATGACTGGGTGTTTCTGTTGTCCTCATCATTTCATCATCATCCATGAAAGCGGAGAGATTGGACTGAGTCAAGGTTGGGAATTTGTGCGGGCCCTGATAACCGCGCAGTTGAGTGCCCCACAATCCGAAACATCATCATCATCACCATAGACCCAAGCTGTCAACAAGTCACTGTGTAATTTTGTGGTGGCTTTGTAATGGCGTGGGCTGCGTTTATATCGAATGGACTCGGTCCAACTGAATTGATCACTGACGGGAAATGGTTATGTTCCGGTATCTGGAGACCATTTGCAGCTATTCATGGATTCATGTTCCCAAAGAGCGATGCAATTTTTGTGGGTGACAATGCGCCATGTTACTGGGCCACAGTTGTTCGCGATTGGTTTGAAAAACATTCTGGACAGTTCGAGTGAATGATTTGGCCACCGAGATCATCTGACGTGAGTCCCATCGGACTTTTATGGGACAAAATCGGAAGGTCGGTTCGTGCACAAAGTCATGTACCTGCAACACTTCCACAATTATGGACTGCTACAAAGGCAGCATGACACAGTGCTTCTGCAAGGGACTTCCAACGACTTGTTGAGTCCATGCCACGTCGAGTTGCTGCACCGCCATTTATACGTAGTGTGATCGCAGTTTCTTCTTCTTCCCTCTCCACACAGACAGCGTGGCGTGGCGTGGGCGAAATGCTCAGCGAGGCTTAGCGCTATGGCACTCGTGCCAGCGCACGGGCAGGGAGCCGAATACTTGGCCACCCCAGACGTAGATAAAGCATACCCTCCGTACGGTCGCATCGAATGATTTCACGCCTGCAGATAGGCAGCCCAATGAACAAATTTCCAAAGTGGGCTGCTGTCATGCCTTCCGCTGCAATTCGTTTGACAAATATCAGTGAATTGCATCCATATATTGATGTTGGTCAATCACAAAAAACGCCCATATTGAGCTCTTAGTAATGTGAGTTAACAACTTGTAGAAAAGCTCTATCCCGTGATATGCATCTATTTTCTGTATGTCTTGTAGTTTTCTGGCAATCATCAACTGAGACTACGAAGGTATTTATCATTAACTTCAAGTTGATCATTGGAGTGCTGTTGCTGTGGCCTTCGGGCCTATAACTAGACTCTCCATACTGGTCTATCCTGTTCAAGCCTTCTCACCTCTGCTGCAACATACATCCATTCGAACCTGCTTACTGTATTCAAGCTTTGGTCTCCCACTTCAATTCCTCCATCCCCTCCCCCCATAATTCCTTTCATTACAAAATCGATGAGTCCTTGATGTTTCAGGATGTGTCCTATCAGCCAACCCCTATGTTTAGTCAAGCTATGCCACATAGTTCTTTTTCCCCAATTCGATTACCTCTTCATTAATATCTGTTCTATGTATCTTATCTTCAATAATCTGCCGTAACACCATATTTCAAAATCTTCTATTATTTTCTTGTCTGAACTGTTTATCGTCCACGTTGCACTTCCGTACAAGGCTACATTCCGCACAAATACACTTAGAAAGGACTTCTTAAATATTAAATTTATATTGGATGTTAACAAAATTATCTTTTATGGAAATGCTTTTCTTGCTACTGTCAACCTGCATTTTCTGTCTTCGGTCATCGCCAGTTATTTTACTGCTAAAACAGCAGCAGTCATCGGACGTTTTTATTGCCTCGTTTTCTAATCTAATTCTTCCAGCGTCCCCTAATTTAATTGGTTTTTGGTTTGTGTTGGGGGAAGAGACCAAACTGCGAGGTCATCGGTCTCATCGGATTAGGGAAGGAAGTCGGCCGTGCCCTTTTCAAAGGAACCATCCCGGCATTTGCCTCAAGAGATTTAGGGAAATCACGGAAAACCTAAATCAGGATGGCCGGACGCGGGTTGAACCGTCGTCCTTCCGAATGCGAGTCCAGTGTGCTAACCACTGCGCCACCTCGCTCGGTACCTAATTTAATTCAACAATATAACTAGTTTCTTCACCAAAGAAGACGAAGTAATATTCCCTTCACCTCATAAGACGAAGTAAATATTCCAAAATTCGAATCAACAACAGCTACCAACGTGAGTAACTTGGAAGTAGATATCCTCGGAGTAGTGGAGCAACTTAAATAAAATCAAGGCTTCAGCTCCAAGCTGTATACCAATTAGATTCCCTTCAGATATGCTGATGCAGTAGTTCCACACTTAGCAATCATATACATCCGCTCGCTTGACGAAAGATCCGCGCCTAAGGCTGGAAAGTTGGACAGATCACACCAATATTCAAGAAAGACAGTAGGCGTAATCCACTAAATTACAGGTCCATATCATTAACGTCGATATGCAGCAGGATTTTGGAATATATTTTGTTGGAACAATATGAATTACCTCGAAGATAACGGTATATTGACACGTATTCAACACAGATTCAGAAAACATCGTTGTTGTGATGTTGAGTACTAACGACAAGGGATTTCAAATTGACTCCGTATTTATAGATTCAGGAGGGCTCTTGACACCGAAGTTCACAAGCAGCTTGTAATCAAATTACCTGCTTATGGAATATCGTCTCAGTCAAGGGACTGGATTTGTGATTTCCTGTCAGAGAGATCACAGTTCGTAGTAGCTGAGGGAAACTCATCGAGGAAAGCATAACTGATTTCTGGCGTTCCCAAAGTAGTATTGTCCGCAGCTCGTGGTCTAGCGGTCGCGTTCTCGCTTCCCGAGCACAGGGTCCCGGGTTCGATTTCCGGCGGGGTCATGGATTTTCATCTGCCTCGAGATGACTGGGTGTTAGTGTTGTCCTCATCATTTCATCATCATTCAGGAAAGTGGGGAAATTGGACTGAGCAAAGGTTGGGCATTTGTACGGGCGCTGATAACAGCGCAGTTGAGCGCCCCACAAACCAATCATCATCATCAAATTAGTATTATAGGCCCTCTGCTGTTCCTTACCAATGTCAACGATTTAGGAGACAGTCTGACTAACCGTCTTAGGATGTCTGCAGATGATACTGTCATTTACTATCTTTTGAAGTCATCAGATGATCAAACAAATTGTAAAGCCGTTTAGATAAGGTATCTATATGGTGCGAAAATTGGCAACTGAGCTTAAATAATGAAAAGAATGAGGTCATCCATATGAGTCCTGAAATCATTCCGTTAACCTTCGGTTACAAAATAAATCAGTCAAATCTAAAGGCCGCAAATTCAACTGAAGACACAGGAATTGCAATTACGAACAATTTAAATTGGAAAGAACACATAGAAGACGTTATGAGGTAGATGAACCGAAGACTGCGTTTTATTGGCAGAACGCTTAGAAGATGCAACAGATCTGCTAAAGAGACTGCCTGCACTACGCTTGTCCTTCCTCTTTTGTAGTACTGCTGCGCGGTGAAGGATCCTTCACAGATATGATTAACGGAGTACATCGAGGAAGTTCAAAGAAGGGTAGCACGTTTTGTATTATCAAAAAATAGGGGAGAGTGCCACGAACATGATACAGGA
Source organism: Schistocerca piceifrons (assembly GCF_021461385.2). Lineage (NCBI taxonomy): Eukaryota > Metazoa > Arthropoda > Insecta > Orthoptera > Acrididae > Schistocerca > Schistocerca piceifrons. Next base: position 1,017,040,425 of record NC_060138.1, on the reverse strand, counting down.
TTTGGGGTGGACATCATTAAAACAAAGGTGTTTCTCGTTGTGGGGGAATCTTCTCACGACATTTCAATCACGAACTGTGTCCTACGAATGCGAAAATGTTTTGTTGACGCCGTCCTACAAAGGGAGAAACGAGCATCATAATAAAATAGGTGAAATCAGAGCTTGCACGGAAAGATATAGATGTTCGTTTTTTCCGCACTCAGTTGAAGACTGGAATGATAGGGAATTAGTATTAAGGTGGTCGGATGAAACCTCCGCCAGGTACTAAAGTGTGATTGCTAGAGTAGCCAAGTAGATGTAGATGAATGCAATATGGAATGAAAACAGGTGGTTGACCTAAAGGTGGTAAGGAACTTGGATGATCTTTCACTGCATCCCAAGAAAACGAATACTATGGTCTCGCCACGAGATGTCCTCTGTCAGAGGGGAAAAGTAAATGGAATATTCCCTATGAGCATATGCAATATGAGTAGCGAAGTCCTACCGGCAACCATCAGCCACCTCTTTGTTAGTGTTGCATGTGGGTAATTTCGTTAGTTTAGGTTGTTTGCCTACAAGATGCTGCTGCTTCTTCTGGCACTCGTATACTGCATAGACCTCCCAACAAAGGACACAACGCACAAAGGTCACTTACTTATCCCCGAATCCAATGCATCCGGCCACATCCTTTAACTTACTTCGACGGCATATATCGATTGAGGTCGGCGAGAAACAAGATAGAAGTGAGGCTGTCTGTACTACAATGTAAACCTGTCTCCCTCCCTTAACCCCCAGAAGATCGTGGTTTACGGAACTGACATACCGCAGGTGACATCTGATTTCAACGTGGGGGACACGTTTCCATCACGGAAACTTCTTCAGTCATCTCCACAGCGTACGCAGCAGAGACTCCGCAACTTGCTCGAGCACTCAACAAGACGATTTAAATCACGTATTCTTTTACTGTAAGTGGTATGTCGATGAGCAAGTAACGTTGTTGAAGAGGCTAAGCAAACTGAAAGTTCAACTTCCCCCTAATATTACCACTAGTCCCCAGTCAGAAAATATAACAATTTACAATACAAAAAATGGTTCAAATGGCTCGGTGCACTATGGGACTTAACATCTATGGTCATCAGTCCCCTAGAACTTAGAACTACTTAAACCTAACTAACCTAAGGACAGCACACAACACCCAGTCATCACGAGGCAGAGAAAATCCCTGACCCCTCCGGGACTCGAACCCGGGAACCCCTGAAATTTACAATATAATCAGAGGTATTTCAAATCAAATGGCTGGGAGCACTATGGGACTTAACATCTATGGTCATCAGTCCCCTAGAACTTAGAACTACTTAAACCTAACTAACCTAAGGACAGCACACAACACCCAGCCATCACGAGGCAGAGAAAATCCCTGACCCCGCCGGGAATCGAACCCGGGAACCCGGGCGTGGGAAGCGAGAACGCTACCGCACGACCACGAGATGCTGGCCCAGAGGTATTTGTAAACATGTAATTATCAGCTACTGTGTAATCTGTATGTACAACAAGGATTTTTTGTAATCAACGAGTATTTTGCTGATGTAATATGGTGTTGGCTGTATGGTAAGAGGGTCATCCAGAAACTGGTTCTTCATTGGCGACGGATACTGCAATGTTTGAGATTTTTATTCTGTGTAACCACAAGCAGAACAAAAACACTTGACATATCGTGGGATCAATTTTTGTATTCCTGTGTGCCCGAAGTCTACCGCCTGTGAATGGAACCACCGTGTGACAGTTGTCTTCAGCTGTAAGTCATTGGGAAAATGCTGACTCGAGTACAGGAATTTCTTGCGGTGCGTAAATGATGGGAGGAAGATCAGTGAGCAGAATGCCCTTACTGATCCAGAACACTGTCCAAATCACTTTCCTCACTGACACAGTCTGTCTGAATTTCGTCACGACTGGGAATGCACGATGATCCCAATGCATCGACTATTGTTTAGTGTCCGGTGTAATGTGAACAACCCACGTCTTATCGCTCGTGACATCATCATGCAACCGCTGCTGTAATGTCAATACTGCTCCTAAGCGATTCAATTCGTGTTCAGGTTTCAATTTCTTCTTCTCCCCCTGGCACCCACTTTCTTGAAAAGCAGGTGCTTAGTGACAGTTTCAAGAAATAAGACTCACGGTACCTGCGGAAACCGCCTGCTGAGATCGATAATCGTGGAGCGACAGGTCTCCACAGTGCGTCGCCGCGGCAGCTCCACTAGGTTGCCACGGGCGAGGGTCGGTCGACAACGGCCCCCTTCAGTATGGACACTCTGACGACCTCCAGAAAATTTCCTCCACCAGCCACGCACTGTTTGTTTGCTCATGACCTTCGGCCCCTATAAGTGAATCAGCCGACTATGAATTTCGATTGTCTCTGTGTTCTGTGGCTTAAGAAACTTTATCAGATACTGAACCTCGCAATCGGCTGGAGAAAGTAAAAGAGCCGCCATTTTCTGCCACTGCAGCAGTGCCAACTGACAACGTTCATTTCATTTTTTTTGAAAAAAAAAAGGGAAACGTAATTTCTGGATGTCACTCGTTGTTGTTGCCGGCCGGGGTGGCCGAGCGGTTCTAGGCGCTACAGTCTGAAACCGCGCGACTGCTAGAGTCGCAGGTTCGAGTCCTGCCTCGGGCATGGATGTGTGTGATGTCCTTAGGTTAGTTAGGTTTAAGTAGTTCTAAGTTCTAGGGGACTGATGACCTTAGAAGTTAAGTCCTATAGTGCTCAGAGCCATTTGAACCATTTGATCACTCGTTGTTGTGGTACTTGTCTTCAGTCCAAAGTTTGTTGATGCACTTCTCCATGCTATTGTATCCTGGGCAAGCCTCTTAATCTCCGACACGGGTTCCCCGGTAGATGCCATGTTTCTTGACTTCCGCAAGGCGTTCTATGCAGTTCCCCACAGTCGTTTAATGAACAAAGTAAGAGCATGTGGACTATCAGACCAATTGTGTGATTGGATTGAAGAGTTCCTAGATAACAGAACGCAGCATGTCATTCTCAATGGAGAGAAGTCTTCCGAAGTAAGAGTGATTTCAGATGTGCCGTAGGGGAGTGTCGTAGGACCGTTGCTATTCAAAATATACATAAATAACCTTGTGGATGACATCGGAAGTGCACTGAGGCTTTTTGCGGATGATGCTGTGGTATATCGAGAGGTTGTAACAATGGAAAATTGTACTGAAATGCAGGAGGATCTGCAACGAATTGACGCATGGTGCAGGGAATGGCAATTGAATCTCAATGTAGACAAGTGTAATGTGCTGCGAATACATAGAAAAAAAATCATTTCATCATTTAGCTACAGTATAGCAGGTCAGCAACTGGAAGCAGTTAATTACATATATTATCTGCGAGTAGGCATTAGGAGTGATTTAAAATGGAATGATCATATAAAGTTGATCGTCGGTAAAGCAGATGCCAGAATGAGATTCGTTGGAAGAATCCTAAGGAAATGCAATCCGAAAACAAAGGAAATAGGTTACAGTACACTTGTTCGCCCACTGCTTGATTATTGCTCACTGGTGTGGGATCCGTACCAGATAGGGTTGATAGAAGAGATAGAGAAGATCCAACGGAGAGCAGCGCGCTTCGTTACAGGATCATTTAGCAATCGTGAAAGCGTAAAGGAGATGATAGATAAAATCCAGTGGAAGACTCTGCGAGAGAGACGCTCAGTAGCTCGGTACGGGTTTTTGTTGAAGTTTCGAGAACATACCTTCACCGAGGAATCAAGCAGTATATTGCTCCCTCCTACGTATATCTCGCAAAGAGACCATGAGGATAAAACCAGAGAGATTAGAGCCTACACAGAGGCATACCGACAATCTTTCTTTCCACGAACAATACGAGACTGGAATAGGAGGGAGAACCGATAGAGGTACTCAAAGTACCCTCTGCCACACACCGTCAGGCGGCTTGTGGAGTATGGATGTAGATGTAGATGTAAAATACTTACTACAACCTACATCCCCTTCTGAATCTCCTTACTGTACTCATGTCTTGGTCTTCCTCTATAATTCCCCCCCCCCCCACCTCCCCCCCCCCCCACCCTCCACACACACACTTGTCTGCAATATTAAATTTTTGATCGCTTGATGTCTCAGAATGTGTCCTATCAACTGTTCCCTTCTTCTAGTCAGGTTGTGACTCAAATTTCTTTTCTCCCCAATTCTATTCAGTATCTCCTCATTAGTTACGTGATCTACGAGTACAATGTAATATTCAGCATTTTTCTATATCACCACTTTTAAAAGCTTCTATTCTCTTCTTGTCTATTTTGCATGTTCCACTTCCACACATGGCTACACTCCATACAAATACTTTCAGGAAATAATTCCTGACACTTAAATAAATATTCGATACTAAAATTTTAATCTTCAGAAACTCTGTTCTTGACATTGACAGTCTACATTTAATACCCCCTCTGCTTCTGCCATCATCAGTTATTTTTCTATCCAAATAACAAATCTCATTAACTACTTTAAGTGTCTCGTCTCCTAATCTAACTCCCTCAGCATCGCCTGATTTAATTCGTGTGCATTACATTTAATTCGACTACGTTACACTCATAAATAGAACAAATGCCAACAAAGTTGAATAAAAATGTTGACCATTTACTAAAGGATTTATGTAACACCAAAAGGTATTTAACTTTATAGTAGCCGGCTAAGTGGTCGTGCGGTTAAAGGCGCTGCAGGCTGGAACCGCAAGACCGCTACGGTCGCAGGTTCGAATCCTGCCTCGGGCATGGATGTTTGTGATGTCCTTAGGTTAGTTAGGTTTAACTAGTTCTAAGTTCTAGGGGACTAATGACCTCAGCAGTTGAGTCCCATAGTGCTCAGAGCCATTTGAATCATTTTTGAACTTTATAGTATAAATAAATTTTGTTTTTGCATTTATACAATATTTGTTTATAAATAATGTTTGTCTGTACGATGGAAGTAGTTGTCCAGAAGAAACTTCTTCAGCCTTCTTTTAAATTCAGCTATGATACCTGCACATATTTTCTGCCATTATGTAAGTGATCAAACGGTTTCGTAATAGCATTACTCATTCATAGATAAAGTCAGTTTTAATGACACGTAACGATGGTCACCTAACGCGGCCTCGTTTCATGACAATTTTCCACCCCATTGACGAAAGAAGAAACAAGCATTATGACTTGCGAGGAGTACAATGACTTTCTTTACGGCGGCGATAATTGATCCCTTAAAAAACGAATATGCGAAATCCAAGGTATGCGTTACATACTTGTTTTTAGATAGGTGGTGTCGATGTTTGTAGCATTTCAAACAGCTTTCGATTTGGTATGACACGCAAACCAAATATAAAAAGCTCCATGCACATGGTATCTGTTGGCACGATTGTGACTGAGCTTCTTAACACGGGTAAGTCAGCATGTTGTTGTGTTTAAGGGCCTTGTACAGAAACAGAAGAAATCTCATGTATTCTGTAGGTAAGAGTTAGAGGACCTTTACTGCTCTCGCTCGATGTTGATTTTTTCTACTATATTGCTTCTCCCTACGATCAATTATCACAGCTACGTGCAGATAGGCGTAGAGACTATGATACCCTCTGTCTGCTCTACCTTCTGTTCAATTGTTACACTACTTCGTGTTCGTCTTTAATTCTAACACTCCTGCCTGAACAGCTTAGCAAAAATATTCGATTTCAACAGGGCAAAAATCCTCTTCATACCATTACATAACACAGTCATTTTCTCAAAAACCTTTCCTGCATCCGGAATCCAACTTTGGAACAATCTTCCTGAAAACATCAGAAATATTCAGCTTCAAAAGACAGGTAATGGTCCACTTTCCGTCACGATTGCCAACGCTCCCACATACACTAATGTTCACGACTAGACATAAAATGATCATATTCACAGGACATGTAAATTAGTAATGTTCTGCAGAAATGAGTAGCATTTCAGTTACCTCGGTACAGCATGCGTCCTGTTGCCTAGCATGCACAATGCCCGCCATTGAAACTGATAACAAGTTCCATGTGTGACGGTATCGAAGCGTATAGGGGGGCGGATGGCATGGTGTGGCATAGCCATCCATGCTGCATTCACCTGGTTCCATCTGCGGTGGTTGGCGTTGGGTCACAGCGTTACACCTGTCATTTCACCATATTCCACACAAATCAAAATGGATCTAAGCACTATGGGACTGAACATCTGAGGTCATCAGTCCCCTAGAACTTAGAACTACTCAAACCTAACTAACCTAAGGACATCACACACATCCATGCCCGAGGCAGGATTCGAACCTGCGACCGTAGTGGTTGCGCGGTTCCAGACTGAAGCGCCTAGAACCGCTCGGCCACACCGGCCGGCTATTCCACACATTTTCGACTGGCGACAAGTCGGGTGATCTGGTGGACAGGGCAAAAGGCTGAAATCCCGTGACACCAAGATGGCACGTGTTTGTGAACCAACATGTGGTCGTGCATTGTCTTGCTGAAAAATGGCATTTGGGGTGTTGTGCAGAAAGGGTATGGCTACTGGTGCAGAATGTCATTCACGTAGGTCACACTGGTCACAGTCCCTGGACATGCTCTAACTGTGAGTTGTGGTTGTACCCAGCAGCACCCCACACCGTAAGGCCTTGAGTTGGCGCTGTATGTCTTCTGCGAATGCAGTCACTGTGATGCCGCTCCCCCAGTCTGCAGCGAACCAAAATGCCGACATCATTTTCAAACAAACACAACCTGGATTCGTCCGAAAACACTGATGCCATTCCTGCCCCCAGTGACGTCGTTCCGTACACTGTTGCCGTCTAGCGTGTTTCTGCACATTCGTCAAAGGTAGGCGGAGAAGTGGACGACGCGCACGTAACCTATGCCGTACTAAACGGTTACGGACAGTCGTATCTGATTGTGTACGATGTGTTACACTGTTCGGCTGTAACGCTAGAGTCGAGGAGGACGCAGGTATGTCTTGCAGCGCTATTCGGATGAGGTGTCGATCTTCTCGGGGATGGTGTGAGTGGTGCGATCTAACCCATCTCGTCGTGTTCTACGGCCTACCGCGAACCATCCGCACGCACCCGTTGCGCTGCCAAAACAATTCTTCCCACACGATTAGCAATTTCCCGGGTAGATGCATCACATCCTCTTGTGTCAATAATGAGCTCTCTTTCAAACTCACTGATCTGAAGATACGGCTCGTGCATACGTCTGACAGGCATCCTGCACGTCTGCTCAAGTCACACTGATCCATGACCTTCGATTTATAGCGACAACGAGAGCCGCTGACACATTTTACCGGTAGATGGTGTTGCGCCGCGCTATCGATGTTAACCTCGGACCCACGGGCCGACATCGTTCAAACGCTAATCATTTCTGCGGAACATACTAATGTATGTACCGGGTGATAAAAAAGTCAGTATAAATTTGAAAACTTAATAAACCACGGAATAATGTAGATAGAGAGCTAAAAATTGATACACATGCTTGGAATGACATGGGGTTTTATTAGAACAAAAAAAATAAAAAAAAACAAACTTCACAAAATGTCCGACAGATGGCGCTGGACAGCAAAACGTCAGTGACTGCGCATGACAATCGTGTTACAGAATCGCATCATCCCCAGCCTGGCTGATAAAGACCTGCTGGAACGTACGATGTTTATGCAGGATAGCGCTCCATTCCATATTGCTAGAGGCGTGAAAGATCTCTTGCGCGCGTCGTTTCGTGATGATCGTGTGCTCAGCCGCCACTTTCTTCATGCTTGGCCTCCCAGGTCCCCAGACCTCAGTCCGTGCGATTATTGGCTTTGGGGTTACCTGAAGTCGCAAGTGTATCGCGATCGACCGACATCTCAAGGAATACTGAAAGACAACATCCGACGCCAATGCCTCACCATAACTCCGGACGTGCTTTACAGTGCTGTTCACAACATTATTCCTCGACTACAGCTACTGTTGAGGAATGATGGGGGAGGTATTGAGCATTTCCTGTAAAGAACATCATCTTTGCTTTGTTTTACTTTGTAATGCTAATTATTGCTATTCTGATCAGATGAACAGCCATCTGTCGGACATTTTTTGAACGTTTGTATTTTTTTGGTTCTAATAAAACCCCATGTAACTCCAAGCATGTGTGTCAATTTGTACCTCTCTATCTACATTATTCCGTGATTTACTCAGTTTTCAAATTTATACTGACTTTTTGATCACCCGGTATACATGTCCTGTGAATATGAACGTCATATCTCTAGTCATTCAAGATGTTCTGTTTCTTCTGGACATGAGTGTGGTTGTCTGTAACTCACTCTAATCGATCAGTCCCCTTTCCAGTAACCCTTCTTCCCTCCTACTTCTCTACAGCGTTCTCTATTTAAACAGTCTCTTCCTTCTTAACAGTTACTGTCACTGTCAGAGTCATTTCAAAATTCTTCTCTGTACCTACCTTTCGCGTTCCTGATGACATTAAACAGGGCTTCAAAAATGATAAACAAATTAATATTTTTGTTAATGTCAACGTCTGCTGTTATTATTATTATCCAGCATCCATCCCCCTCACATCCGAATAAAAAAACAGCCGTGCTAATAAAAGGGCAGTCATGTCACAGTGAACCTCAACTGCTCTTACATCAGAACTGCAATCCTCAGAAGAGACAGATTGAAATCTAGGAACCTATTATGGAAGCTTGGTGACAAACTCATCAAATCAAACTTGCACGCTCATCAGATCTGGTGCGAAGAACGGACCTCTTCAAATCCCGACGACCCGGGTTTAATCGGCAATCCATGCAGAACTTCACTTGTTTTTAATTTATCAAGAAAGGAATGAGCATCTTTAAGTAGAATTAGGATAAAAAATGGTTCAAATGGCTCTGAGCACTATGGGACTTAAGGGGAGTAGGACGTCAAACGGGCCGACTTGGAGCTGGAGAGGCATCACACGACATTTTAATTTCCACTGTCTATAATTTTACAAATAAGTTCATAAAACTTTGTCAACACGACCAGGAAGGATTCAGGGGTCAAACTCATAGCAATGTGAGTTCAAAAGTACAACAAAATAATTTTTTTTACGTGTGAAATTTCATCATTTTTCCGCTTACTATTGGCTGCATTTGTTGCTATAGGTACACTTTTCTTCACAAGTAAGAGAGATTCTTCGATGAATTTTGCACAGTATACAAACCATACTTACAGGTGTATGAAACTCTAGAATTTACTTAATTAATGAAAAAATGAATGAGCTGTTACATTTTAAACTTCATGTTTAGAAAAAACTCAAATTTTATGGTTAATTATCTCAATTTTTAGCACAGTTTTTAATATATTTGGAAAATTGTAGAGTTTCATACACCTGTAGGTATGGTTTGTATGCTATGCAAAATTCATCGAAGAATCTCCCTTACTTATGAAATAAAGTGTACCTACCGCAACGAATGCAGCCAATAGTAAGTGAAAAAATGATCACATTTCACATGTAAAAAAATATATATTTTGTTATATTTTTGAACGTCCACTGCTATGAGCGTGAATCCTGAACCCTTCCTGGTCATGCTGACAAAGTTTTATGAATTTATTTGTAAAATTATAGACGGTGGAAATTAAAATGTCCTGTGGTGCCTCTCCTGTTCCACTGTTCCAAGTCGGCCAGTTTGACGTCCTACACCCCCCCCCCCCCCCTAACTTCTGAGGTCATCAGTCCCCTAGAACACACATATCCACGCCCGAGGCAGGATTCGAACCTGCGACCGTAGCAGACCCACGGTTCCAGTTTGTAGCACCTAGAACCGCTCGGCCACCTCGGCCGGCAGAATTAGGACAAATAATAGAAGATGCAGAACCTGACTTCACACATGTGAAAAAGCAGAAAATCCCTTCTACGACTGTGACAATGTGACAGACCATCCAGCACGGAGCAAAATTTGAAGGAAGTATCCAAGATATATGCAGTGCCACCGATGATCTTGCGAAATAGCTGAAAACACTGCATTTTTCATTTTAACTTACCAAGATGCTACCTACAGTGTGATTTGTAAATACTGTATATAAGATTCTGTAAGATAATCATATTTCCAATGTACCCTCATCGTGTCTTACGAAATATATAAGTAGTCGCACTACTCTGAATTGCTACGGCCATGCTTCGCGTGCTCAAGCACCTCCATTAAATGCCCAGCGGCGCAGCAACAATTCAGTGGTTAGTGATTTACCACCTGTGCGCCACAAGCCCTGAGCCCTAAGCAGGTCTGCAGCTTGATTTAGTGATTCGTACCTAAATATAAACTGCAGCTGAGATCTGATTGCGGCGCTTCTGCCGCTGGATTAGCACGCACGCAGGTCTCCGTGGAAATTGGCCGAATCCAATTTGGGTCACGCAGCCACACTAACAGCAAGGACGAATTAAGCGGCCTTTCCGCTACCACTGCCATGCCTGCGACATCCGCGCGAGCAGAAGTCCCTGGCGATATTTCAGTCCGGATAAAGTATGGCCGCGGCTGTCAAGCTTCCGGATAGCGGCCGGGATTTCTTGATTTGCAAGTGGAACGCCTGTAATTCGGTCCAAATTCAATTTGAAATAAATCATGTCGGAACAGCGCGCGGATGTGGTCTGATCAGACTATATTAAGATGAATAATGGTACGCACGCCACAAAACAGCTTTTTGGTTGTGGTTTCCCTGTCCGGTTTTGTTTTAATTTTACCTGTATCGCCCATCTTCGGCTGTATTGCCATATAGCTTTCATACTGATGTCGGAGATAGGTTGTCGTCCATCACTGTTATGTGACAGTGGAAATGGCTTGGATAAATATTGCCACCTCGGGAGAAGTCTTCGAGGTTGTAGTAGACTATAAACTCCTAAGTTTTACATGTTTGTCGTTCCACGTATTTCTTTTATTCTATAAGATGTGATATGGCGGGTTTTGGGAGGGTGTCGGGAAGAGATAGGGAAAATTTTCTATAACCTTTTAACATACTCCGTATGATTATAACTAAATAAAGCGCGCAGAAAGGGAGAGGAAACGAAATGAATCTGCGCAGGTTGAGAAGACATGTGATGTTATTTCAATGATTACAATATCGAGTCGAATTTACAAGGAACTGAGCACTATGAGGCCACTTATCAATAGGTCGTTGCACTCATTCTGGCCTGCATGAATGTCCTGATTAGATTGTGAAAGGTGACATAAAGCATTTGTATCCTCTCTTGAAGCAAGCTTGCCCACAACTGTTGCAACTGCTCGTTGATATCTACATCTACATCTACACTCCGCAAGCCACCTGACGGTGTGTGGCGGAGGTTACCTTGAGCACCTCTGTAGGTTCTCCCTTCTGTTCCAGTCTCGTATTGTTCGTGGAAAGAAAGATTGTCGGTATGCCTCTGTGTGGGCTCTAATCTCTCTGATTTTATCCTCATGGTCTCTTCGCGAGATATACGTAGGAGGGAGCAATATACTGCTTGACTCCTCGGTGAAGGTATGTTCTCGAAACTTCAACAAAAGCCCGTACCGAGCTACTGAGCGTCTCTCTCGCAGAGTCTTCCACTGTATTTTATCTATCATCTCCTTTACGCTTTCACGATTGCTAAATGATCCTGTAACGAAGCGCGCTGCTCTCCGTTGGATCTTCTCTATCTCTTCTATCAACCCTATCTAGTACGGATCCCACACCAGTGAGCAATATTCAAGCAGTGGGCGAACAAGTGTACTGTAACCTACTTCCTCTGTTTTCGGACTGCATTTCCTTAGGATTCTTCCAATGAATCTCAGTCTGGCATCTGCTTTGCCGACGATTAATTTTATATGGTCATTCCATTTTAGATCACTCCTAATGCCTCTCCCAGATAATTTATGGAATTAACTGTTTCCAGTTGTTGACCTGCTATATTGTAGCTAAATAAATGATAAAGGGCGTTTCTATGTATTCGCAGCACATTAAACTTGTCTACATTGAGCTTCAATTGCCATTCCCTGCACCATGCGTCAATAAGTTGCAGATCCTCCAGTATTTCAGTACAATTTTCCATTGTTACAACTTCTCGATATACTACAGCATCATCCGCAAAAAGTCGCAGTGAACTTCCGATGTTATCCACAAGGTCATTTATATATATTGTGAATAGCAACGGTCCTACGACAATCCCCTGCTGCACACCTGAAATCACTCTCACTTCGTAAGATTTCTCTCCATTGAGAATGACATGCTGCGTTCTGTTATCTAGGAACTCTTCAATCCAATCACACAATTGGTCTGATAGTCCATATGCTCTTACTTTGTTCATTAAACGACTGTGGGGAATTGTATCGAACGCCTTGCGGAAGTCAAGAAACACGGCATCTACCTGGGAACCCGTGTCTATGGTTCTCTGAGTCTCGTGGACGAATAGCGAGTGCTAGGTTCGACACGATCGTCTTTTCCGAAACCCTTGCTGATTCCTACAGAGCAGACTTCCAGTCTCCTGAAAAGTCATTATACTCGAACATAATAAGTATTCCAAAATTCTGCAACTGATCGACGTTAGAGATATAGGTCTATAGCTCTGCACATCTGTTTAACGTCCCTCCTTTAAAACGGGGATGACCTGTGCCCTTTTCCAATCTTTTGTAACGCTCCGCTCTTCTACAGATCTACGGTACACCGCTGCAAGAGGGGGGGGGGGGCACTGGGGCGGAATTTACGCCCGAGCTGGTCATACACATGTAACATAACGCAGACGATTTATAAAGACATGTAAAATGCGTGCACGGGCATTGTCCTATTGAAAAGTGGCATCACGATACTGGCGCATGAGAGGTAACACATGAAAACACAGGTGTCCGTGGCGAACCGTGATTCGATTTGTCACACAACACAATGCGACGCCACTCCTCATCAGTTCAGGCTACCCGGTCACGATACGACTCCAAACACGGCCGTTTGTGTAGTGGTGTTAAGGGCAGCCTACCCATAGGAAGGTAATAGCCTAGACCGGATGTTGTTAGTCTCCAACCAATAGTGATGGATGACGCAAAATGTTGCAGGGAGTCCATTAAGTGTTCTCGGACGGCAGCCGCAGATGTGGAGGGATTACGACGTGCTTGGTGCACAGTGCGACCTATCGTCCCCTTTTGTGGTCAGACGTGGTCGACCGAAACCTGACGATGAGTATGCCGTCTCTTACGTTCCCATGCAGTCCAACATCGAAATAATTTCGCATCCGAATGCCCCACAAATCTGGATATTGTGTGATTCGATCAGCTGACCAAATGGAGACCCACAATTAGGTCCATTTAGAACTTTGTCAGGTACTGGTAATGTTGTCTCACAAGTACGCGGTATCTCCGTATCCTTTGCAGGGATATCTCAACATCTGATGCTATCCATGCCATTTACGGGTCCTACCAGGTTTGGTAACAACATTAAACTTGAAAAACACTAATGTGCCCTGGTGGCCATTCCACAAGTCACAGAGAATTTCAAACCTATCATGTACATACTCGCCGATGAGGTGTGCGTGTACGAATGTACAGTGACATCCGGCCATATCTTCTGGGTGCTTCGCTTCTTTTATCAGGCAGTGTATTTGGTAGACTGTCAATTTATGTTGTTAACAGATTTGTTTTTAGAGCAATAATTCTTTTGCCGGTCGGTGTGGCCGTGCGGTTAAAGGCGCTTCAGTCTGGAATCGTGTGACCGCTACGGTCGCAGGTTCGAATCCTGCCTAGGGCATGGATGTATGTGATGTCCTTAGGTTAGTTAGGTTTAATTAGTTCTATGTTCTAGGCGACTGATGACCTCAGAAGTTAAGTCGCATAGTGCGTAGAACCATTTGAACCATTCAATAATTCTTTTAGTAGTCAATAATAAAGAAGCATTACCAGTTGAAATACATGTAAGATTCTACATAGAACATGCGAAAGAATTTTGACTGCTTCTAAAATCAGTGTACCGTGGGTCTGTGGATCAGTGGACGACTGTGGCGTTCCAAATGATGAGGAAGATACATGGGTTAGTTGGTTGATTTGGGGAAGGGGGGGGGGGGGGTCATCAGTCCCATCGGGTTAGGAAAGGATGGGGAAAGAAGTCGGTCGTGCCTTTTCAAAGGAATCATCCCAGCATTTGCCCGAAGAGATTTAGGGAAATCAAGAAAAACCTAAATCAAGGTGGCCGGACGCGGGTTTGAACTGTCGTCCTCCCGAGTCCAGTGTGCTAATCACTGCGCCACCTCGCTCGATAAATGCTCAGGTCTTTCCTGTTTCCAGAAGGGTCATGGAATAGAAGCAAACAACTACATCACTGATACTAATCTAATTTAGAGGTTTAGAAGACGTTCATGTTCTTGTGTTACTGTCTTTCTGGTGAGCGAAAAATCTCCTCTGTAGGAATCAACACGAATTTCGCAAACAACTATCGTCCGAAACCCAGATCGTTCTGTTCGTCCACAAGGCTCAGAAAGCAATAGATACTGTCGATGCAGGCTGATTGCGTGCTGTCTCATTTCTGGAATTTCCACACGGTTACCTAATAAAGAAAATAGGCCTAACAAACAGAACACATCATGCCATTCATAAAGGAAGGAAATCTTCAGACGTAAAAGCAGCGTCGTTTGTATCCCAAGGGAGTGCTATAGGACCATTTACTGTTCACAATTAATACAAATCACATAGTGGATAGCGTCAGAAATTATATGACACTATTCACGGAGAAAAACAGCAGAGTGAAGGAGGAATTACATTGTGACCCAGGAGGCTTCATTCATCGTGCTGAAGAGGCTGTTGTGGCAGCCACAGAACGAAAAGTATTTAAATAACTGAATTTTGTGGCGTAAACTCGAACGATCACGAAGTTCACAGTGCGAAGCATTGCCACAACAACGAATCATGGCCGCCTAGTTCTAAGTGAAGTGGGAAGGCTAGAAAAAGAGACTTCGAAGTTTCTGTCACAATATAGACTGCGATTTCCTAGACTAACACCACATGGCTGAGAAATATCTCACTGAAACGGCTCAGGTGTGCATTGCACGTCAGTGCTGTGTATAAGGTGCACATGAGTGTTTTATAGCTTAGGTCGCTCTGCAATCCATGTAAACGATAACTGTAGAAGAGCCCAAAGTATCAGTGTGAGGTCTAAATAAATATCCACCACAGATGAGGCTATTAAAATTGTAATGATCGACTGCTGAAGCACTCGAAACTTAATTCCGAATTTGAAGAACGCCTTGAAAGTAGTATCATACAATAGTAGATACAGAAAGTTGTCTAAAACTTGGAATTGATAGAAGTGAGATTTTTGGGGGTGAGTATGAGTGTATATAAAGATAGGCTAATGGGAATGGAAAGTTGTGTATCCGTAAGAGTAGTCTCAAAACCACCGAAACACTCAGTATTGAAGGTTGGCATAAACCTACAACCGGCTCCTACTAACGACCATTATACGCCACCTCAGAGTTGGTCAAAAACATTACAGACAACGTTATCTCACTAATACAAATCTTTAATTACGTTGTCGTTATTTTACGATACTGTAACCATCCAACAGTCGTGTTGGGAGAATTATGCAGTAGTTTTGGACGTGGTGACAGGACAAGACGTCTTACGAAACAATAGTTAAAGCTTTACCTGAAAATTACACAGAACAGAGTCCATTCATTATTGAAATATATTAGATATAATGGCAACAAATAGACCTGAACTCTTAGAAGATATTCACATACAAACTACCGTCAGTGACTATGAGGGAGTTGTAGCAGTAATGTTAACCAAAGTTAAAAGGGCACCTAAAACACATAGATTTAGACATTCAGAAAACTAGACGAAGAGTGCTTTATACTAACGTGGAATTTGAAGCATGTACGAGGTGTTATCCAACATTTTTGGAACTGGTGCTGCCATCTGTTGAAAACCTTACCTTTGGACCATTGGTCACCATCACCCTCGAAATAGTTACAATCCGCACGTACACACCAGTCCCAGAGCCTCTGCCACTGGTTAAAACTTTTCTGGAAGTCCTGTTCTTTAATTGTGTTTATCACCGCCAGCGATGCTTCTTGAATCCTCTCTCGAGTGTCGAACCGACTGCATTGAAACTTGAGTTTCAGTTAAGGGAATAGCCCGAAATCGCAAGGTGCCAAATCTGGCGAGTACGGTGGGCGGGGTATAACCGCCATGTTGTTTTTTGCCAAAAAGGTCCAGGTGAGCAAGGACGTGTGACAGGGCGCGTTGTCGTGATGCAGCAGCCAGTTCCCTTGATGCCAAAGTTCGGGCCGTCATCGCCGCACTTTTTCACGGAGCCGTCACAAAACGTCCTAGTAGTACGCGGAATTCACTGTTTGGGTAGGTGAGACGAATTCTTTGTGCACAATTCCCTTAGTATCAAAGAAAACAATGATCATGCTCTTCACTTTTCTCTTCACCTGTATCGCTTTTATGGGTCTTGGAGAGCCCAGGCTCTTCCACTGCAACGATTGAAGCTTTGTCTATGGGTCATAAACGTAAATCTAGCTCTCGTCGCCGTGATAACCCGTGACAAGAAGGTTGGATCATCAGATGCGGTCTGACGAAGGTCCTTGCACACTTCAACACGCTGTGCCTTCTGATCGGCAGTCAAGATCCTTGGCACAAATTTTGCGCCGACACGATGCATGCATCAGTCAACATTCATTGACATGTCCCATAACCAATACCCACTTCACCCACAAGGTCTTGAATGGTTCGACGTCGATCCACACGAACCAATTGTTGAAGTTTGGCAACAATGTCTGGCGTTGTGCAGCTAACGGGCCATCCAGTGTGATCATCATCTTCGACGTCTGTAAGGCCTGCCCTGAACCGAGCATGCTACTCAAACACATGCGTACGGCTCATGCTCTGTCCCCAAAACACTTGTTGAATCATTGCAAGGGTCTCCATAGCACTTTTACGGCGATTCCCACAGAATTTGATACACACGCTCTGTTCTGTTCGCGGATCCATCGTAGAATCGCCACACACCAAACACAGGATACTATGGAAATCCCTGTGGACGCCTAGACGCTGTGGCAAGGCGTCAAAGAAGAAGATGGACCTAAAAGGGCACATCTTAGCAGAGGCAGCAAGCTTGATACTTGTTCCTAAGAACCACAACGTCAGTGAATTTACACGGGTTAGAGTGCTACAGCAACAGTCCCTACTCACGAAAGGCCTCCGGGGAAAGTGAGATAAAACACGTTGTTGCCAGCCGTAATAGGAATGGCAGTGACTTTTAGTTTTCAGCTGAACGCTGTTGCTACCAAACTTGGAGTCTGTCAATGTAGAGGGCAGAAACATTCCTACCTATCGAGTAGGTGAAAGGCAGAAATCTGAATATGGTTGGCCAGAGGCACCCTGGAGGTGCAGAGCCAATCGCTAGATTGGCCGAAGCCTGCAAACAGCTGGTGTATTAGTGAGCCGACTATAGGAAGGCAGAAATAGTGCACCGCCACAATCCTATAAAACCCATATTTTTGTCTTCAGGAAGAGTTCTCAGGCAGGTCAATGGGGTGCCGACTCCCTGTCGCTGATCGCCATCCGCGGAAAAGCTCCGAAAGGTCTGTTTTTCCCACGTGCAGTGCTGCTCTCAAAGTTCGTGCTTCACAGAGCTACCAGTGATTGCTATTTCTGTTAGCTCTCACCCCAGGGACTCAAACACTGACTGCTGTTGTGCGACCAATTGTATCCTTTGCTTGTCTAATGTTTAGAATTAGCTTTCAGTGTATCAGTTTGTCTGATTGCAAATGTACAGTATTAACCAGAGCCCTGAGTCCTTGCGTCTCCTGCTGCGAGCATTCTGTCGAGTCTCATAATCCGTAAGTGCCCTGTGACAGTGGCGCTGATCCAGACAATCAACCTGCCTTCACTGGAAGTTTGTCTTTCTGCATTTGCTCCTATCCGCTCAGAAACTGCAGACTGATCTGTAGCCCCCAGTCTTCCCTCTAACCTGTGTTAGGATACGAGACACTTCCTACTAGTCAGTATCTACTACGTATTCTGGATTTTTTGAAACTGTCTGTGCACATGGAGGGCACAATGCGATTTTGGTTAATAACTTTTCTTTATTTTTTTTCCAACGTGGGAACGCGACACATTCCCCAGCCCCTCGATGGTAAGCTCTTGGCTGTCTCTGTGTTAATCTCTAATTCCTCTGAAATGCGGTTCGCAAAATTACTCTTACGAATGGGTGTTGCAGATAAGATGGCTCTTATTGCTGTAGTTGTTCACGTGTTAGTGTTATATTGCACTGAAGAGATGAGTGTTTAGCTGCATAGTGGCCGATCTGCCCGCTGTTTGAATTCAAACAAGATGACTGCGACACCTGTTATCTTTGTTTTTCAGTTCCTTACAGTTCACACTGGCGACAGCTATTTCACCCAATCTGAGACACTCGTGGTAGATTTATGTTTTTATTTTTTATTATTTTTGACATATTTACTCGTGGTAGACTCTGATACAGTGGTCATGCATTGCTTGGGAGATGGAGCATTCCATGTAGTAGACAGAGGATCCAACCACGAGAAAATGCTATGTAATATTCTGTATTGACTTTCCTATATGCAACTATTGCTCATACAGACAGTATAAGGTCAGACGACATCGCAGCCATATGCAATGCTGAATTACAGACGTGACCCAGATAAAAAAAGCGCTGTGTCTCCATAACTACATCTACCGCTAATACAGCAGCAAATCAGTGGTTATCGAAAGCAGTCTCCAAGCCATCATTCAATGGACGCTTTCAAACAATGCTGAGTAAGACGTTGACGATAAAATTCTAGTATGAGACCTCAATACCTACCCAGTACAAATTTTAAAGTCTCTGCCAAAAAAGTATTTCTATTTGCCGGAATGAGAGCCTCCCTGAAATTAAATTAATTTCAGCAATCTGTCCGTTGTCGTCAGGGTCCTACAGAGTTAATGGGTGCACCAAGCGCTTAGTCAGCTCTAAGCCCGGATTAAAATGTGAAGGGGTGTTATTGTTACAAAATGGTCGGAAAAGCCACGGCTAACACCAATCAGTTTCGCGCTGTTATATTTTCGAGGAAAGCCTCCTCCGCTTTTCCGGCTTCCTTCAACGGCCGGAATATGCACGGCTAAAATATTGGCGGTCGGAAACACCACGTTTACGTCACAAAGCGCATAGTCCACAACACCGTGAACTAGAGACGGTTTCAATTCAGCAATGATCCACCAGTGAGGGTGGATCATTGCTGAATTGAACCCGTGTCTCGTTCACGGTGTTGTGGACTATGCGCTTTGTGACGTAAACGTGGTGTTTCCGACCGCCAATATTTTAGCCGTGCATATTCCGGCCGTTGAAGGAAGCCGGAAAAGCGGAGGAGGCTTTCCTCGAAAATATAACAGCGCGAAACTGATTGGTGTTAGCCGTGGCTTTTCCGACCATTTTGTAACAATAACATCCCTTCACATTTTAATCCAGGCTTAGAGCTGACTAAGCACTTGGTGCATAGGCACGTTCAAATGCTCTTTCGTGCTTGTTTGTTTTTAGTCTAGTTAAAAAACGAAACATGAAATTGCTGCAAGTAAAACGACATGAAATTTGTACCCTTGCTTGAAATAAATATTTGGCTGCTTTTTTTCGAATATGTCTCGATTTACGAGGGCGTGTTTACTTAGTAACCTACGAGTACAGCTTAATCGACAGTACTCTTCTCTGTCGCCACGTCAAAGAAAGCCGCAAAATTGGCGGAGGTTCTGGTTGGAAATGCCACGGTGCTGAACTGGTCCGTCGTAAGAGCAACGCTACCTGCAGCACCTAGAAACGGCCTGAAACGCCACAGAAAGTCTACATAGCTCTTGTTCCGAGGGTTGACGTTGTTAAAATGCAAACTATGTTTTAACTGATAATTATCTTCTGACGCCACCTGTTTGTTCACGCTTGATATTTTGACACGAAAGTGCTATGTCGCATGTCCACCGAAAGACGTGACATGACGGCCTCGCAACTTGAGCTCCAAGTTTCTCTTCATTGTTCTGGGTGGCAGCTTCTGTGAGTTAAGTAAATGTCTAGCGAAAAGTTACAGGCAACTATTTTCTGATATCCCAATGTTGACTTTGTACCAGAAGACACCTGGCACCACAAAATGCGATAGAAAACAAACAGTTCTGTGTGAGTTACTGCTCATGCAGTTTATCTACCGCAGAAACTCTGTCCAACCTGCTATTGTCGTCTGACATCCATTTAAAATGTCATATGTCGTGCAGCAGAGTTGGAGAATACTTCATATTTTACGCGGTTTGTGGTATGCGCCGTAATAGAATTACATATTGGTTGCTCTTTTGCTTAAGGTAACGACTTTTGCGCAAAACTGGCGACGGTACAGGATGAGTTATTTTGACCTGGTGGCATAAACAACATTGCTTGTTCAGTGTCGTCAGACTATTTCATGTGAAACGACTTGAGCGTGATCAGGACGACGCATCCGTCCGCTCACAAATATATTGCATGAAAATCTCATTAAAATCGCCTGTCTAGCCCGGTATTGATTAAACTGAATACTATAACCCAGCATGTAGTAAAGACGTGTGACATCCATTTTGAGAAATCGATATTGAACTGCGACAGTCACAGGGAAATCGCGCTCTGGAGGGTAAGTATATCGCAGTCTCAATCGTTTTAAATAATAGACGTGGCAGACACCAATAATGATGGTAGGATGAGAACAAATAATATACACGTAATTAGTCTGTGTCATACCATTAGGTGTTTACTAAAGAAAAGAAATCATGTCTGTGGCGAATTGCACTTCGGATTTCACATCAGTTCGGAAAAATGACCTCTGATGACTACTGTCCGAAAGCTTTACTCTCCCTATATAGTTACGTGTTCAGATATAAGCACTACAGTACAGCCGAAATCAAACTGAAAGAAGCTGAACGATCTGAAGAAACCAACGACAATAGCCGAAGCTTAAAGTATGGGTAATAAGAATCACCCACTGCTAGAAGGGTTCGATGAAAACGGAATCAATAAATATTTCTGCACAACCTAGAATTATATACAGTGACACAAGAATACAAAATTTTATGTACATTTATTTCAAGGATACTTTATTCTTAGTGCGGGCGTCGAGATCCCCTTCAAAATGTCTTCATTGCAGTACTGTAATGCAAGAAGCCTTATTTTACATTTTAATTTCTAGTTCCACGTGGAATTGTATGTAGCAGATGGATAAGTAGATTTACTGTTATGGAAATATGTGCAGAGTATACAGAATACAGTTAGACAATATAGTGATTGTCATTGAAAATTTTGGTAGCGACGTTATCTTGATTTAACTTGTGGTCAAGTACCTTGTATGGCTCAGACGAAAGAATTCGTTGTAGAGAAAAACTGGAAAATGATGGAAAGAAGGAAAATGTGAACTGGAACCATGAGACTTGGTGATGGAAGAAACGCATTATGGATCATTTTTTGGTCAAATGTTTAAGTGGAGTGAAAACGAGACTCCCCAGAAATCACATATGGATTTTTGTCCGAATTTTCGTACATAAGCGAAAAGAAAAGTGAGGAATCGACAAATGGCGTATCAAACAGACCGGTGTGAGATGAAGTTTCACAAAGAAAGATTTTCTGACTTGAAAGTAATACGACTAATCAAGGAAAGTTAGTTAATGATTTGAGGGACAATTACTATGCAACAAATTTTCGTAGCCAAACCATGAGTAGAAAGTGGACAAATGGGATATAAAACTGACCAGTGTGATATATATATATATATATATATATTACTTTTAGACAAACTGTGTTTTTCCCTGGTATGATGGAGAAGCTGTTTATTTTGTGTTATTTTCTCAGATGTTTGCTAAAAGTAACCACCATGTCAAATCCGTCAATTATTTTCATTTATCGCATTCAATGGGTAATGTAAACAGATTGTTAAGCACTTCGAATATCATATAGTTACATGTATCCTTGCTTAATCGGAAGGTTTGTTTCAACACCGCAGAGCTCTACTAGGCATAGTGGTACAGGAGGCGATGTCCGACTTTTAATTGAGCAAGCCAATCAGTTATAGTGGGATCTACAGTTAACGGAGACTCCGAAGTACGGTACAGATCGACATTTTTTAAACACTAGGCAGTGTCATAAGGTTCAGTAAACATCATAGTTAACGACAGAAATGGAACAATGTGTCTGGCATACGTAGGAAATAAGACGGCTGCATCTCAATTCCAGTCAGCTTACCCAGTGAGCGGCATTCCCACCTCCCCCCCCCCCCCCCCCGCCGCCCCCATCCCCTCAAACCAGCTTATACCACAGTTGAAGAAATCACAATCTATGTTATCACAAAATCATCGAAGTCACGCTAATCAAATAAATACACAGCGCAAGTAGGGGAACAAAACATTTCTACCAAACTTTTGTAATACAGAATTACAATTAGCCATTTTATTTGTATATGTGAAGATCCTTTTATATATATATATATATATGTATGGCTCACCGGCCATTGGACCATCTTCTTCGGTGGCTCAGCCGGATAGAGCATCTGCCATATGAGCAGGAGATTCCGGGTTCGAGTCCCGGTCGCTGTACACATTTTCAACTGTCCGCGTTGACTTATATCAACGCCTGTATGCATCTGGGGGTGTTCATTTCATTGTAATTCCATTTTATTTGAACTGAGCAACTGTAAGGTATTACACCACGTGACGTGAAGGAAAGATAATAACCAGGGTAAAACACGTTGTATTATAGTGAGAAATATTATGACTATAAAGTTATCTTCTCTCAAAGTGTGCAGGGAGTCACGTATATGCTTCTTCTACAAGAGTTTCCCAACTATCTTCTACTATGGAACATGGGCTATACTCTTGGACAGTGAGTTGTTTCCCTAGTATGGGTGGTAAACGACCCCGGTACAAGAACCAACACCGAATCACAATCACTGATCACGTGCAACGCATTATGCTCATGTGGTTATTGGATACGGAACACTGTGAATCGTAGGTGGCACTGTTTTTCTCATTACAACGTTGTATGGAATTAATCACTGTGGCACTAGTTAAACAAAGTAGTCCAGTAGGTTTTCAGAAGAGAACTAGAGATTCACATTTAAAGGAAGGAGAGGAGAATGACACAGTCATTACAAAAAATAAGTGTAAATCAGTATAAGTGAAACTTCCTGGCAGATTAAAACTGTGTGCCGGACCAAGACTCGAACTCGGGACCTTTGCCTTCGCGAGCAAGTGCTCTACCATCTGGCTGCCCAAGCACGACTCAAGCTCCTTCCTCACAGCCTTACTTTTGTCAGTATCTCGTCTCCTACCTTCCAAACTCTACAGAAGCTCTCCTATCCATTCTTTCAGGAGTTCTAGTTCTGCCAGGTTCGCAGGAGAGCTTCTGTAAAGTTTGGAAGGTAGGAGACGAGATACTGGCAGAAGTAAGGCTGTGAGGACGGGGCGTGAGCCGTCCTTGGGTAGCTCAGATGGTAGAGCACTTGCCCGCGAAAGGCAAAGGTCCCGAGTTCGAGTCTCGGTCCGGCACACAGTTTTAATCTGCCAGGTAGTTTCATACCAGCGCACTCTCCGCTGCAGAGTGAAAATCTCATTCTGGAGTATAAGTGAAGATTGCGGTGTCGACATGTGTTGATGCGCAGACGGTGTAGCGAAATGAGTCGGTGGTATTGCCAACAGTTAAAAGCTCTGTAGGTCCCAGGGCCGTCCTACGCAACATATTGCTGTACAAAGGCCGGAGGACACCAGAAAAAGAATAGATACTCGCCGTAGCACAACATGTGTTCTTTCTGGAGCTATGGCGGAACTTCAGTGTTAGAGGACCTACGATGCCGATGGCAAGACATATCTCCTAGCACGTAAAATGAGGGTAAACTATCGCCGATCAGTGGAGAGTTTTAAGGGAATGTGGAAATTACGAGATCTGGATTATTTAGGCTAGCAGAGGTATTCCAAATTCGAGAAAGACAACGCTAGTGCCGAAGACTGGAAGCACGACGGTATGTGTTTCGAAGCACAATGTAGAAACACAAGGGTTGGACAAAAACATGGAGACATCAAAGACACAACAAATTACCATACCGAATGTGGTGCAGCAAACCCGTTGCATTCGAAATAGCTTCCAATCGTTCCAGAATGGATAAATACAGGTTCTATATGATTTCTGCAAAATAATTGCTCGTTCAGGTAGTGATCAAGCACCCTTCTCTCCAAAGTATACCATAAAGGCTCAACACTATTGACATCTGTCTTTTTATTATGTTACATATTCATTTTGTCAACCACCGTGCCCATTTTTATAATACGTTTTAAAATTTTTACCCTCACACCGCTGAACAGCGGTGGCTTTTATCGCTGAAATCCCATGCCTCGTTCATATGGAGCGAGGAGAATGAAATGACGATAAAGGAAAAAAAAGTGCACCAAACCAGTAATGAGTACAAAGCAAGGCCCCATCAGAAAAATCAGGAAATTTTTAAGAGCTATCTGAAGATAGATTTTCAACAAATGTGAAATGGGTAATGGTCTGATTTAAATAAATATCTTTAGTTCATACTTGTGGCTGGTTACTTTTTAAATTGTAAAGCTTGTAATTGTACAACAGCCACGATTCTCAAACTGTAAACTTTCGACAAGATAGCGTTGATCTATTTAGTCCTCTCTACAACTCCCAGAAGTCGTAGGAATAGTCAAACATTCCGCATATTGTTAACGGTAACGGTCCTATAGCATTCCTTTCGATATTCCCTAGATTACATCTATCTGGGTTCGACAGTGACCTACTCAAACAACACTTCTTATGAAATCAGAGAGAGACTAATTGCAGCCAATAGAGCCTATTTTGCTCTAACAAGACTCGTGTCATCAAGGCTCCTGACGTGCACCACCAAGTTACTCATCTACGGAACGCTTATTAGACCAATGCTCACATATGCTTCCGAAACTTGAACCCTAACAGCAAAACACATCGAAATTCTGGATGCATTCGAAAGAAAGATTCTTCGAAGAATCATCAGCTCAATGTGTGAAAGAGGAACATGGAAAGATACAATCGTGAGCTGTACATCATTTGTAAAGACTCACCTATCAGAAGAAAAGTGAAACAATTCAGATTGAGATGCGCTAGGCATGTGGCACGAATGAGTGATTCTGAAGTACCCAAAAAGGTATTACAAGGAAATACAGGAGGACAGAGAGGGCGTGATTGGCCGAGGGGCAGATGGGAGGTTGGAGTAATTGAGGGTCTCTGGTTCAAAATGGTTCAAATGGCTCTGAGTACTATAGGACTTAACATCTGAGGTCATCAGTCCCCTAGAACTTAGAACTACTTAAACTTAACTAACCTAAGGACATCACAGACATCCATGCCCGAGGCAGGATTCGAACATGCGACCGTAACGGTCGCTCGGTTCCCTACTGAAGCGCCTAGAACCACTCGGCCGCGACGGCCGGCTAGGGTCTCTGCGAAATGCTTTATAGTAACTGGAGTGCGTTAACAACGGACGGACATACACGACGGAAAATTCTTGAAGAGGCTAAGGCTCACAAAGAGCCGTAGAGCCACAAAAGAAGAACAAGGAGAAGCAGTAACAACACGTTGAGTTCTATCTGCTGGGAAGTTCTACATCAGTCACAAATCTTGTCCAATACTTCTTAAGTTCGCATTTTGTTCACTGCAGAACTGCATATAATGTCTCCGAGAAGTCCAGAATAACGGTACCAATCTGGGCGCCTTTGTCTACGGCGCTCTGGATTTCATGAACGAACTCAGCGCGCTGTTCTTCGCAATATCTCTGTTTACAGTCCCATAAAGATTTGAATAGAACAGATTATCATTCTCTGAAAACGTCATAAGAAGTTTCATACTTCTACAAATATGGACGTTAGCTTCATGGACAAAACTTTATGTGCGTTGTCGGGCGATCATTCTCGAAAAGGGGGATACATTTGCTTTTCTCCATTTGTTTGGTACTCTTCGTTGATTCAGCAAAATAAAAGACCGTGACCTAAGTAGCTATTTAAACTGGTATCTAGATTAGTGATTAGTGCTACTACTAGTAGTAATTATGCAATTGATTAGTGAGTAGTGCTACAACTACTATTAGCAATAATGGAATTAACTCAGAGAGTTGTTTCACTGAAAACAGTTACTAAATAAAATTATGGGATAATCTCAGTTACAGCAAGTAATAAGAAGTTATTGTCTGCTTTAGTTTCTAGGAAGCTGACGTATACGAGGTGTGCTCAAAAAGTAATAGCAATTTTTGTTTTTCTTAAGGAATCTTTATTTATTCATCTACATCAACTTTGCCCCGATCCTTCAGCGATTGTGTTTTTATCCCATCATTGGTAGCAGAACGACGTCCATTCATGGTTCCCTTCAGCCTCGGAAGCAGGAAGAAGTCGCAGGTGGCCATGTACGACGAATGTGGTGGATGAGACAACACAACGGTTTTATTTTTGATCAAAAGATCACGAACAAACATTGAGTTGTGAGCGGGAGAATAATCGTGATGCGGTTTCCACGAGAGGTTCTGCCACAATTCTGGTCGATTCCTTCGGACTGCATCATGCTAACGGCACATATCTTCCAGGTAGTATTCCCGATTGACCAGACGACCATAGGGCATGACCTCATGATGCACTATCTCATCGACAAAAACAGTGAGAATAACCTACACATGTGATCGAACTTGTCGAAATTTTTCGGTCTTGGCTTTTCAGACGGTTTTCATAAGGACGATCGGGCCTTGGTTTCGACGTCATACCCTTATACCCATGTTTCGTCAGCTGTTATAACCTTCTTCAGAAATTCTGGACGTTGGTGCGATCGAGCGAGGTGGTGCAGTGGTTAGTGCACTGGACTCGCATTTGGGAGGACGACGGTTCAAATCCGTGTCCGGTCATCGTGATTTAGGTTTTCTGTAATTTCCCTAAATCGCTCCAGGCAAATGCCGGGATGGTTCCCTTGAAAGGGCACGGCTGACTTCCTTCCCTAGTCTCATCGGACTGATGGCCTCGCTGTTTCGTACCCTCCCCCAAAAATCAACCTACCAACCACTGTTGCCAAATTTCCTTTCTCCATCGCCCCTTTTCTACGGAAAATGCGCATGGGACAAAATTTTGTTAAAGATATTTTGTATTTTTAGTATTCGGGGAATCACAATGAAACATTGAAGCGTGTGAATTTTTGTTCACCCTGTATAATTCATAACTGAGTGGAAGCTAGGTGTTTATTATTTTTTATTTATTGCTTTCGTGGTAATAAAAAAGTCCGACCATCCAGATCTAGATTTTCCGTGATTTCCCTAAATCGCTCCAGGAAAATACCGGGATGGCTCCTTTGAAAGGGCACGGCCGATTCCCTTCCCCACTTTTGACACAATCCTAGCTTGTGCTAAGTCTCTAACGACGTCAATATCGACGGAACGTTAAACCCAGTCTTCCTTCCTATCCTTCGATAGTTGTCGACTTCTTTCAGCAATTCCTGAGCTATGTCTACTCGAAGTCGTGTTTGGTCAAAATTCAACAATTTCAGAACAAACTTTGTTGCTACACTTTTCATGCCTAAAACATCAGAAAAAATTGCTTGGCACGGGCCAAAGGCTTTGCCAACATCATTAACAACCTCTCTGATGGTGATTCGGCGATTTTCCAGAAGCAGTTTCTCTATTTCTTTAACACTGTCGTCGGTAACTGATGTGTTAGGGCGTCCGGGGCAGTTGTCTTCGACGTCTTCTCGACCCTCTTTGAAACATTTGTACCACTCGTAAACTCTTGTCTTACTTGTAGTGGATTAGCCAAAAGCGACAGTCATTATTTAGAATACGGTGCTGCACTTTATTCCATTTTTCAAGCGAAACTGAATGCAACTTCTATGATCCATCTTTTTCGAAAGTAAAAATTCGCGAGCACTCGAAAACACGTATAACCTTTTAGAATGTCAACAGTAAGCTAAATATTCCAAACAGTTGGAAGTTCTAACATACCGGGTGATGAAAAAGTCAGCATAAATTTGAAAACTGAATAAATCATGGAATAATGTAGATAGAGAGGTACAAATTGACCCACATGCTTGGAATGGCAAGGGGTTTTATTAGAACCAAAAAAACACAAACGTTCAAAAAATGTCCGACAGATGGCGCTTCATCTGATCAGAATAGCAATAATTAGCATAACAAAGTAAGACAAAGCAAAGGTGATGTTCTTTACAGGAAATGCTCAATACGTCCACCATCGTTCCTCAACAATAGCTGCAGTCGAGGAATAATGTTGTGAACAACACTGTAAAGCATGTCCGGAGTTTTGGTGAGGCATTGGCGTCGGATGTTGTCTTTCGGTATCCCTATAGATGTCGGTCGAACACGATACACTTGCGACTTCAGGTAACCCCAAAGCCAATAATCACACGGACTGAGGTCTGAGGACATGGGAGGCCAAGCACGACGAAAGTGGCGGCTGAGCACACGATCATCACCAAACTACGCGCGCAAGAGATCTTTCACGCGTGTAGAAATATGGGGTGTTTTTTTTTTTTGTTCTAATAAAACTAGTAGAATAAAACTGGTAGAAGCCGACCTCGGCGATGATCGGTTAGGATTCCGCAGAAATGTTGGAACACGTGAGGCAATACTGACCCTACGGCTTATATTAGAAAACAGATTAAGGAAAGGCAAACCTACATTTCTAGCATTTGTAGACTTAGAGAAAGCTTTTCACAATGTTGACTGGAATACTCTCTTTCAAATTCTAAAGGTGTCAGGGGTAAAGTATAGGGAGCGAAAGGCAATTTACAATTTGTACAGAAACCAGATGGCAGTTATAAGAGTCGAGGGGCATGAAAGGGAAGCAGCGGTTGGGAAGGGAGTGAGACAGGGTTGTAGCCTGTCCCCGATGTTATTCAATGTGTATATTGAGCAAGCAGTAAAAGAAACAAAAGAAAAATTCGGAGTAGGTATTAAAGTCCATGGAGAAGAAACAAAAACTTTGAGGTTCGCCGATGACATTGTAATTCTGTCAGAGACAGCAAAGGATTTGGAAGAGCAGTTGAACGGAATGGACAGTGTCTTGAAAGGAGGATATAAGATGAACATCAACAAAAGCAAAACGAGGATAATGGAGTGTGAAAGGTCTCTGTTGGATTCCTTTCATGTTTAATTTCTTAAATCTGTTGCCATTTATGGAATAAATTCCTCTTCTAAATGTACTGTGGCGTTTCTGACTATCTGGGAGGAGACTGAGTAGTGGAACGTGTTACTTTTACACATAAACATGAACGATCTGTCACACTACTACACTTTAAAACACAGTTTATATGTAATTCATGTCTCACAGTCTCATACGGAACCTACATCCGCTTTCTTTTATATACTGTATATGAAAAGATACTGTCATCCCCCTTCCCTTTTGTGTGAGAGTATGAATGAGCATATGTATTTCTAGTTGCATGCTTGAGGGTAGCAGACAAGCCTGTCTGCTAGAGAACAGTAGGACCAACGTCGGAACAGGTAGCTACGCTTCCTAAAAGCAAAGAGGTTTCTATCCTTAGTATGGTCCTGTCCGTCCGTTGTCATGTTGGTATAGGAAGCTGCCCCTCTGGCCACTTCCGTTGGTCTTTGTGAGCCACCCTCAGGAAACACGCTCGGCTGTAGGGCAGTTGCAGTGTGGCCGTGGCGAGCGTCTGAAGTGGTAAGATCTCCGGCTAAGCGCGTGTCTGTTAAGCCCGTAGGACAATGGATTTGTTAAGTTCAGCCTAACTGAAAATTTAATCATCTTTATCTCGGGTTTAGCTCTAAAATATCTAAGGTTATCTTAAATTGCAGCGTAGTGTAATTCTCGTGTGAAGTTCAGATTATTTTGGGGTAGTTGGTTTGTCATTACTTTGCGAGTAAAGTGGAACCACGTGTTGATCAGTAACTCTAACTAAGTTCATCAATCTTAAATGTGAATGCTTGTGTGATTATAACGTCTCGTCTGGACAATATTTTACAATATAGCAACTTTTCTTTATGCTTTTCTTTATGTTTAACCCACGTGGAGTGTACTTTGCGAGACCAGTACCACGTGCTTATATAACTGTTTGACCCATCAGGTTAATAGTAAGACGTTAGTAACCAGTTCAAGGTTTTGCTTTTGTCAATTGCTTTTCGATCTAATGTATTTTAATTATCAAAATTATTGTGGAGTTGTACGCTTTGTGTAAACCAAGTTGACCACGTGGAGCATGTGGTGTAATCATCAAAGTAGCCCTCAGCTATTCTTTTTGCGAAGACTTCACAAAGAGTTAATATGAATTTAGTATACCAGTGTGTGGTAATTACATGACGGACAGGATTGTGGTATGAACGTAATTTCTTTGGGTATAAAAACTGAATCTGTTGGTTGTGGTTAATTTCTTCTTGCTTATGTTTCAATGTTCTTCGTGAGTTATTTTATGAATCCAATGTCGTATGCAGTCTCCCAATCTTGGCTCCATATTTTATGTGTTCCGTAAGATTTCAATCTCACATTTTTCAATCGTAAATAAGGCACCAGCTCAGTTATAACTCACGTATAATATGCTGAAATTTCAATGAACAATCTTAAAATAAATTTCCAAATATAAACTGATTTCTTTCTTTTTATTTAAATTCTCTTTATATATATATATATATATATATATATATATATATATATATATATATATATATATATATATATATTACCGGTTTTGTATGACTATTAAAAGATTATCATTAATGTTAGTCTGCTTGGTAAACCTAGACTAAATATCTGATGAAACAGTTGCCCAGTAATCCACGGTTAACGTCCCCAGACAGATCACGGCTTTTAACCCACTTTCATTGTCAATTAGCACCGATATCAGCATAGCAAAATTAGTGTAGCAATATTACACATGGCGACCCTGTTCTGTGATTCCGCTAGACTCTGGAATCTCTGAATCGTTAGATTGCGAGCGTGTTATAATCTTAATTTTTTTCCTACAGCGCTCAAACAACTTCTGTGTTGTTTCCGAGCAGACTTTCAAAAGATTCACGGCGTTGTTGATCAGCGTTGTGTTGTTTGTCTTGTTTTGTTTTCTATATTTGTGTGTTTTATATGTGTGTGTGTTTTTTGTTCTCGCTTGTACATTGCACTGTTTCGATCAAAGATAAAAATTTGTTTTGCGTGTGAAAAAGTGCGTACTAGGTTGGGTATCTTTCGTGTGACTGTCGTAATTTTTGGGGGACACATTTATTTTGATTAGTGTGTCGCGTACCGGGTATAAATTGCACTAATGCAGACACGTAACCAAGCTAAAAGTAAGCGGTCCGACAACTTAAGCAACATGGACCAAGGAGATAATAATTTGATTTCGAATGTTAATGCGTCGGGCAGTTCCGAAAATACAATGGGAAATACTTCAGACGAAATGCAAAACCGGACGAACGGGCTCACAGCAGAGCCAGAAATAAATTTGCCTCCTACTAACCAAATTGATTTGGCAGAACTCATGAAAACCTTATTGCAACAAAATAAAGAATCATTTGAAAAATCGTTCCGAGAACAAAAAGAGTCATCCGAAAAATCGATCCGCGAGCTAGGCGAACAAATGACGCAGAAATCTGAAAAATCTATCCGCGAGCTAGGCGAACAAATGACGCAGAAATCTGAAAAATCTATCCGCGAGCTAGGCGAACAAATAGACGAAAAACTAATCCAGCAGACAAATAAAGTCGACAAGTCGATGCAGAGAGTGTCCGATGATATCTCACAAAGAATAAACAATCTGGCAAGTGAAATAAAAAGTGATATTATGAAAGAATTAGGCCGGACATTTGAACAAATCGATGATCGTCTGCAAGCCTTAGAACAGAGCAAGCGGAGGGGCGATGCCGAATCTAAAGAAAGCGAAGAACGGCTACTTAGGAATTTCCAAGAGCTGAGGGAAGAATGCCAAAGGGAGCACCAGCAGGTACTCTCGAGGGTCCAAGAGGCAGAAACACATTGTCCCACGTCCGTTAGCAACACAATAGCGGACAACAGTTTAGCGATCCACGCGTTGGAACAGCAAGTAGAACAATTGAAGCAGACTGGGGCGGAGGACAAGAGACAAATAGATGATAAGATTGCGGCATTAGCGGACATTGTAGGCACGATGAAGCTGACGGAAAGCGAGAACAATACTACACCGGTAGCGGCCGCAGAGACCGAAGAAGTGCGTTCGCTTCTGAGATTTCAGAAGGGACAATTCGAAGTGAACAGGCAACACAAGGCTGTAACAGGCGAATTACAAGAACGCGTGGCGCATCTGGAAAACCGCATGGCGCGTGATTCCGAACTCGCCAATAGCACTAAAAATAGCCGTACGAACAGTGCAGAGAGGGACTCCGGCCACGAGGGAGATTTTGACGACAGGGAAGAATGTAATTTAAGGGGTAGACATGAGAGACATAGAAACATTCAAGGGCCTCGCCAGGAGGATATGCGGGGATTTGATTTCAAACATTTCCTTACAGTAAGAAAGTTTGAGATATTCCGAAATTCGCAAAAAGGAATACATCCACGTGCATGGCTCGAGCAATTTGAGTTTTGTCTTCCCCCCGACTGGGCAAGTTCACATAAGATAGAATATATGTGTGGCTATTTGGAAGGCGAACCGGCGATTCGCATGAGGTCGGCAGCGCGTCACTGCAACTCCACTCGGGAGTTTCGACAAGCCTTTCTGTCCGCCTATTGGTCGGAAGCGGCACAAGATAGGGTCAAACATGGCATAATTATGCTGCC
The DNA here is from genome assembly GCF_021461385.2 of Schistocerca piceifrons. Lineage (NCBI taxonomy): Eukaryota > Metazoa > Arthropoda > Insecta > Orthoptera > Acrididae > Schistocerca > Schistocerca piceifrons. Next base: position 1,017,007,696 of record NC_060138.1, on the reverse strand, counting down.
AAATTTGAACCAGTCTGGTTTCGGCAGCCCTGCACGCCTATTCGACCACATGCTGCAGGCAAATCAATTCCTATACGACCCATACGGGCCTGCGGAACTAATTAGGATATGCATCACCAAATTGCCGATGCACTTGCGGCACGTCATTCTTGCGGGACGATGCAAAGAGGACGTGGAAACGTTTAAGACGCTTCTCCAAGAGTTGGAATAAAATACAGGAGAATGCCCGCCTAATCAGGCACAAAGTTATTACGGGGCACAGCAGCGCGACCGCAGTCGTGGCCGTATTACTAATCAACGGCGTGACTGGTCGTCGCGACGCGAACGGAACAATAATCGGGACCGGCCGTATAGAAACTGGGGTAACAGTCGCGAACACAGGTGGAACAACGGAAATGATCGAGGACGTGGACAAGATCGTGAACGCTACAGGTACGGCAACCAGAATCGATACTACGATGAATACGGTGGGAATAGGACTGTAGGGGGAGCACCTCATGATGTCGAAATTCGGCCGGCCAATCCTAGACATAATCCAGCAAATGGAAATGAACAAAACCGGCAATGACAAATGATCAGCGCAGAAGGCGCCCAATCAGAACAAATGAGCGACATGGCAAATGAGTAGAAAGGACAGTGAGAAGTAGAGAGGACGGTGAAGAGAAAGAATTGATTAGTATAAATTTGTGACGTATGCATTTTGAATAATATGTTGGTAAAAATAATGATAAAGATGTTTCTATGTGATTGATTGAAGTGATGTTTTAATTTTTTTTTCTTTCCTTGTGCAATTAGGATTTAGTTTGATTCAAACGTGAAGATAAAAGGTTTCTTTGTGAACGAGTGAAATGCTGTTTTTTTTGTGTGTGTAAATTGAAAAGAGCCGCTCCTGAGAGAAGCAAGATCTGTGTTGAATTAATGCAAAACTCAGGGGAATATCCGATCTGTGGGTATTATGGGTCTGGCAAACCCAGGTCCCCAGCTGTTAGTAGCCTTGTTTCCGATTTTCTGCTTTCAGTGCTACTATCTATCTATTACTATTCTATATCTGTCAGTATAAATGAGGATCTCTTACTATAGTATGCGTGCTCTATGAATATTTTAAGATAGGAGAACTCTGAGAAAGGAATGAGTAAGTTTGGAATCTTGAAAACAGGATGCGATAGTACGATTGTTTAACCATTGGCTTCCCAATATGCGATGATATGTTAATATTGATGATATATGTCTTTTTTGTTCTTTATAGCTGAGTACGTAAAGTGCTGTCTGTGGATTTCGTAAGTATATTGATTCCCTTCAAGGTGAAAGAAGAATTGTGGTTTGTGTAATTTACGTGGCCCTAAAATATTATTGTGGTAGTCAAATACGAGCAGTTTTTCAGCAAATGGAGAATGGAACAGAAATATGGATCCTTTCTGTACTCTTGATTGATGTTGAGCCAAAGCCTAAAAAAAAAAAAAAAAAAAAAAAATATTCTGCGTTAATACTTGTCCTAGAAAAGCGACGTTTATGTGTTTTGCTGATGCTGTGAGCATTACAGCTTACTGTTTTCGCTGGTGCGGGATGCACTGCAGCCTATATGATTTGGGTAGAGGATGATTAAATAATTTTGATTATGGGAACGAAGGAAAGCTTGGTTTAAGGTAATAAGGATGAAGCAAAACATTTGTCATTTAAACTACAGGAGGATTCGGATCTTTTGTGTCTGTTGTGAGTTCAACATGTTAAGATGAAACTGTTTTACAGAATAGAGGTGACCACAATTTTGCCATTCATGAGAAATGAATCCAGAATAACCACCACAGGCGAAATGACTGATTTGGAAGCGAGAGGTAACTTAAAGAAGGAACGAAATCGCAGCAAAATGGGTAAGAAAATGTAGTATAACCTGTATAGTGCAGACATTTTTACCGTTCTCAGAGCCATCTGTGTGATTAATTCTTGTGATAACGTAATTTTAGATGAAATTTTCTTACTGTTTTATGTGTGAATATATGAGTATGATAAATGTATAATTGCGAGTCTCTTTTCAGGTGTGCGAACTGGTATAAATGTTTTGGTGTGTAAATAACCATTGTTCTTTTCACTGTGTATGTTTAAGGAAAGTTTCTCCATATTTATCATGTGACAAGACGTATGCCGCGAGCGTCAAGAAGAGGACGAATTAGAACAATGTTGTAGTGGTATATACACGGTGTTGAAATAGCATTGAAGTAGCTTATTGGCTTAACTAGTAGTGGATAGAAGTAGAATATTGAGTAATGCATGTTTATGGGTAGTTAGTTTGTAGAATAGACAACAGGTGTGCATGTATGTGTGTGTAAATAACATGTGAACCCTATGCTGTCCTGACCTATACTTGCACAAGGCATAATCCTATTCATTTTAGTGAATTAATAAGTAGCATTGGATTTATTAAAACGTAAGTGAACCACATTAGTGATGTGGATTTAAATATTATATTGTCAGTTCATTTAATTTTTTTATTTTTTTTAAATTGTAAAGTCATTTCACTTTTATTTTTTTACATTGTCAAGTCATTTAAATTTTATTTTATATTGTCGATTCATCTAATTATTTTTATAAAAAAAATAAAAAAAGTTAAGTCTCACTTTGTTCTTAAAAATTGTGAAAGACAATACTAAGTGGTATTATGTATGACATTGTGTAATCACATAAGGATGATGAAAAATTTCTGTGAGTGCAGTTGAGAATGTGAAAGCGAACCGGCAAAACTCTTAAGAGACAGCGGGAGCAGCCGGACTAGTTGTAAACTGGCGGGTTTCCCAGCGGGGAACTCTGTCAACCGGGCCACTTCGGGAGCGCGGCCGACAACAAAAGAAGGGTACGCGGCAAACACTTTCCCTTGTACCTGGAGCAAATGGGCGGCCGCCCCGGGCGACCCTTCCTCGAGGCGATGACCTGAGATGGGCGAGCGGTCCACCGCGCGGAAATCCATCTGCTGGCAAAGCACCACACGCACGCGACCGTGACGAGACGGCCGCGGAGAAACAACACAAGGGGCGTGGAGCCTTTTGACAGGTACTGTCCAGAGAAACTTGCAGACGTCAACGACACCTATCGACATTTCCTGACGGATGCCTACTGTCAAGCGACAGTAAATCATGGTTCGATGTTCTCTGGTCGCTAAGGGTGGCACAAAAGAAGAGCCATTAAGTGTCATCCTTGCCCAGGAATATCAAACCGGCGAGTCAATTGAGGATAACTCAAGAATGTAACAACACAAAGGGCGTGGAGCCTTTTCACACATACTGTCCAGAGAAACTGGCAGACTTCAACGACGCCTATCAACATCTCCTGACGGATGCCCACTGTCAAGCGACAGTAAATCATGGTTCGATGTTCTCTGGTCGCTAAGGGTGGCACAAAAGAAGAGCCATTAAGTGTCATCCTTGCCCAGGAATATCAACCTGGCGTGTCAATCGAGGATACCGCACGAATTTGACAACACAAACATGGAACCAAATCGAGATGTACGTGACACAGACCACCAAGAGAAACTTCATGAGAGGGCAGAGACGGCGGGATTGCACGCAACAGATGGACAAAAATCCCTACTGACAGCTGCGGCGACGAACCCCCTCCCCCACCCCTTATACTGTGCCTCGGAACAGTGGAACTAGTGAGTGTATCAGTGAACAGTGATTATACGGTTCTTAGTTCAATGCATATACGTGTGTTTCTGTCACAGAAACTTTGACTCGTGTGTTTTGCAGGGATTCAATTTATTGGTGTTTATTAGACTGACTCTCGTATTTTGCAGGTGTCCTATTTATTGTTCTTTTTAGACTTTGACTCTTGTATTTTGCAAGGTGTTTTATTTATTGGTGTTTTTTTTTAGATGTTGACTAGTGTACTGTTTTATTGATCAATGTTTGTTCTTGTGTGATGTATTAGATTTGTGTTATTTTGTTTCGTAAATTCATTCATGTGGCACTGCTTCGTTTATCAGTCAGATTGCTATTCATTCTCATTGGACTGTGATCGATTAGCCTTTGCATGGGGCATATTTATAGTGAGCAACCCCTTAAGGGTAACAATCACATAATTAATTGTATTTTCAGTATAATGACACAGTGCTCATTGTTTGCTAACTAACTGAAATATAGTAGAGTGATTAAATTAATGCCACATAGTTATGTTAATTCTACAAATTATTAGTTTTATACGATATAGAATTTTTTTTCCGATAACCACTTTGTAAAACATGTTTTTTTTTCTTATCAATTTTTGCTTTTGCGGATTGTGCATTGTAATGTTCTGCTTTATAATACTGATGTTATTTCATGTTCTTTTTTAATTGCTGTGGCACCTTTGCTATTTTCATGAATTTTGCTTGTTAATAAACAGTCATAAATTTGCCTGTGATCAGTTGGCTCTTGCAATGAGCAAATACTGGTGAACTCCATACGGGTAACAACCAGAAATTGTTTTCATATTAATGACACAGGAACCATTGTTTTTACTTGCTGACCGAATTAGGTCTACACTATCTTTTAAATAGGTGTCACAGATTGTGTTCTTTTTTTTCTGTTTGAAATTAGTAGATTTTAAAGATTTGTTGAAATTATTGTGTTTTAGCAAGTAGCTGGTGACCTTTTGCCTTTTCTTTTACACTTTTGGTTTAAGTAGGGTGTGAGAAGCCTGCTTGGGAATGTCCTAGCATGGCCAGAAAATTCCCTGCACAGTCTTTTCCCGGAGCGTTGGGGTTATGAAAGGTCTCTGTTGGATTCCTTTCATGTTTAATTTCTTAAATCTGTTGCCATTTATGGAATAAATTCCTCTTCTAAATGTACTGTGGCGTTTCTGACTATCTGGGAGGAGACTGAGTAGTGGAACGTGTTACTTTTACACATAAACAAGAACGATCTGTCACACTACTACACTTTAAAACACAGTTTATATGTAATTCATGTCTCACAGTCTCATACGGAACCTACATCCGCTTTCTTTTATATACTGTATATGAAAAGATACTGTCATCCCCCTTCCCTTTTGTGTGAGAGTATGAATGAGCATATGTATTTCTAGTTGCATGCTTGAGGGTAGCAGACAAGCCTGTCTGCTAGAGAACAGTAGGACCAACGTCGGAACAGGTAGCTACGCTTCCTAAAAGCAAAGAGGTTTCTATCCTTAGTATGGTCCTGTCCGTCCGTTGTCATGTTGGTATAGGAAGCTGCCCCTCTGGCCACTTCCGTTGGTCTTTGTGAGCCACCCTCAGGAAACACGCTCGGCTGTAGGGCAGTTGCAGTGTGGCCGTGGCGAGCGTCTGAAGTGGTAAGATCTCCGGCTAAGCGCGTGTCTGTTAAGCCCATAGGACAATGGATTTGTTAAGTTCAGCCTAACTGAAAATTTAATCATCTTTATCTCGGGTTTAGCTCTAAAATATCTAAGGTTATCTTAAATTGCAGCGTAGTGTAATTCTCGTGTGAAGTTCAGATTATTTTGGGGTAGTTGGTTTGTCATTACTTTGCGAGTAAAGTGGAACCACGTGTTGATCAGTAACTCTAACTAAGTTCATCAATCTTAAATGTGAATGCTTGTGTGATTATAACGTCTCGTCTGGACAATATTTTACAATATAGCAACTTTTCTTTATGCTTTTCTTTATGTTTAACCCACGTGGAGTGTACTTTGCGAGACCAGTACCACGTGCTTATATAACTGTTTGACCCATCAGGTTAATAGTAAGACGTTAGTAACCAGTTCAAGGTTTTGCTTTTGTCAATTGCTTTTCGATCTAATGTATTTTAATTATCAAAATTATTGTGGAGTTGTACGCTTTGTGTAAACCAAGTTGACCACGTGGAGCATGTGGTGTAATCATCAAAGTAGCCCTCAGCTATTCTTTTTGCGAAGACTTCACAAAGAGTTAATATGAATTTAGTATACCAGTGTGTGGTAATTACATGACGGACAGGATTGTGGTATGAACGTAATTTCTTTGGGTATAAAAACTGAATCTGTTGGTTGTGGTTAATTTCTTCTTGCTTATGTTTCAATGTTCTTCGTGAGTTATTTTATGAATCCAATGTCGTATGCAGTCTCCCAATCTTGGCTCCATATTTTATGTGTTCCGTAAGATTTCAATCTCACATTTTTCAATCGTAAATAAGGCACCAGCTCAGTTATAACTCACGTATAATATGCTGAAATTTCAATGAACAATCTTAAAATAAATTTCCAAATATAAACTGATTTCTTTCTTTTTATTTAAATTCTCTTTATATATATATATATATATATATATATATATATATATATATTACCGGTTTTGTATGACTATTAAAAGATTATCATTAATGTTAGTCTGCTTGGTAAACCTAGACTAAATATCTGATGAAACAGTTGCCCAGTAATCCACGGTTAACGTCCCCAGACAGATCACGGCTTTTAACCCACTTTCATTGTCAATTAGCACCGATATCAGCATAGCAAAATTAGTGTAGCAATATTACAAGTGTAGTGGAATTAAGTCGGGTGATGCTGAGGGAATTAGATCAGGAAAAGAGACACTTAAAGTAGTAAAGGAGTTTTGCTACTTGGGGAGCAACATAACTGATGATGGTCGAAGAAGAGAGGATATAAAATGTAGACTGCCAATGGCAAGGAAAGCGTTTCTGAAGAATAGAAATTTGTTAACATCGAGTATAGATTTAAGTGTCAGGAAGTCGTTTCTGAATGTATTTGTATGGAGTGTAGCCATGTATGGAATTGAAACATGGACGATAAATAGTTTGGACAAGAAGAGAACAGAAGCTTTTGAAATGTGGTGTTACAGAGGAATGCTGATGTTTAGATGGGTAGATCACATAACTAATGAGGAGGTATTGAATAGAATTGGGGGGAAGAGGAGTTTGTGGCACAACTTGACAAGAAGGATGGACCGGTTGGTAGGACATGTTCAGAGGCGTCAAGGGATCACAAATTTAGCATTGGAGGGCGGCGTGGAGGGTAAAAATCGTAGAGGGAGACCAAGAGATGAATACACTAAACAGATTCAGGATGTTGGTTGCAGTAAGCACTGGGAGATGAAGAAGCTTGCACAGGATAGAGTAGCATGGAGAGCTGCATCAAACCAGTCTCAGGACTGAAGACAACAACAACAATAAAACCCCATGTCATTCCAAGCTTGTGTGTCAATTTTTACCTCTCTATCTACATTATTCCGTGGTTTATTAAGTTTTCAAATTTATACCGGCTTTTTGATCACCCGGTACATCAGGAAAATGTGTACCAACAAACTGAAACTCTGTTGCATACAGCCCGCGAAATTGAAAAATTCCCGTTACATTTTGATCACACCTCGTATGTGTATCACTAACAAAAAAATAAATAAAAGATGGCAATTGATAACAGAATTGACCTCAGAATGGAACTATGAGGTACGTCCTAAATTAAAATGAACGCAATGGAATTAAATAAATGACAGAATGTATCTTATCCAAAGCGAGTTTTCCAGTGACTGACCTGCGAGGGGTGTGCGCAGCACGCATCGCAGGATGGCCAGTGGGGGCGGGCGAGGCGGCGGCACGATGCTGCTCAAGAGCGTGTCGCTGTTTCTGGCTCGCGGGCGCCGGGCGTCGCAGTCGGCGGCGGCGGCGGCGGCGGCGTCGGCTGCGGCGGCGGCGGCGGGGCTGTCGGGTGGGGGCGGCGCCGCGGCAGGGGGAGGGGCGGCCCGCGGGGGCGGCAAGCGGCGGCGCAAGGGCGGCGCGAGGCAGTCGCGGCCGGCAGCGCCAGCCGGGGGCCGCAGGGCCGCCATGGGGGACGACGCCGCCGCCGCCGCCGCCGCCTCCTCGGCCAAGGGCGCGCACCTGCTCGTCGAACACTTGCGCCGCCGCACGCACTTCTCCAGGTGCGTGCCAGCCCTTCCTCTGCTTACCACCATTTCTACTGCTTTTTGCACACTCATTACTGAAGCGCTGTGTCGAAATACAGCAAACACTTCGTTACGTAGTTATAAGCAATTTAGTTGGTAGTTAGCTACATGTTCCATTGATGATTTGAACGTACAGTACGAGCGAGACCCCTCGCCTTTTCGTTATGCTGATCCGTACAGCTTTAAAGTCTGTTACACAGCATAACAGGCAAGGCGAGCAAGTGCTACCAACGTACTATTCACAGGCGTGAAATTGAAAAATTATCCGAAATTTGTCAGACTATTTTCAATCATGTGTAAGACTATATTAATGCTGATTAGTGTGCTAACCACAACACCTTAATACAGGGTGTTACAAAAAGGTACGGCCAAACTTTCAGGAAACATTCCTCACACACAAATAAAGAAAAGATGGTATGTGGACATGTCTCCGGAAACGCTTAATTTCCATGTTAGAGCTCATTTTAGTTTCGTCAGTATGTACTTTACTTCCTCGATTCACCGCCAGTTGGCCCAATTGAAGGAAGGTAATGTTGACTTTGGTGCTTGTGTTGACATGCGACTCATTGGGCAGGCATTGTTGGTGATGTCTTGATTGGGCCCAATGTTCTTCCACCTACGCTCAGTGGAGCACGTTACCATGATTTCATACGGGATACTCTACCTGTGCTGCTAGAACATGTGCCTTTACAAGTACGACACAACATGTGGTTCATACACGATGGAGCTCCTGCACATTTCAGTCGAAGTGTTCGTACGCTTCTCAACAACAGATTTGGTGACCGATGGATTGGTAGAGGCGGACCAGTTCCATGGCCTCCACGCTCTCCTGACCTCAACCCTCTTGACTTTCATTTATGGGGGCATTTGAAAGCTCTTGTGTTCGCAACCCCGGTACCAAATGTAGAGACTCTTCGTGCTCGTATTGTGGACGGCTGTCATACAATACGCCTTTCTCCAGGGCTGCGTCAGCGCATTAGGGATTCCATGCGACGGAGGGTGGATGCATGTATCCTCGCTAATGGAGGACATTTTGAACATTTCCTGTAACAAAGTGTTTGAAGTCACGCTGGTACGTTCTGTTGCTGTGTGTTTCCATTCCATGAATAATGTGATTTGAAGAGAAGTAATAAAATGAGCTCTTACATGGAAAGTAAGCGTTTCCGGACACATGCCCACATAACATAATTTCTTTCTTTGCGTGTGAGGAATGTTTCCTGAAAGTTTGGCCGTACCTTTTTGTAACACCCTGTATAAGATATAAATGAAAGGAGAAACGCTGATTAGTATGAACTGTACTAATAAAAATGAATTTCAGCTAATCGAGATAACATAACTATTTTAGTAAGACAAAGTACCGCAGATCGTTACGAATTAGCAAAATATTATGCGCATTCGGCCGCGACATGGTCTGTGTCAACGTTCAGACCAGTCATACTGGATTACCGTTGCTGACCTACCATGAAAGTGTGCAAATTTAGCAATGCGTGAAGATTCATAACGAAATTCAGTTAAAAATCATTCAGTGCCACACTTAAGTCAGTTCAATTATTGACATAAGCGGAAAAAGTTACAAAAGTTTCATATCGACATCCACAGGGCGCCGGTACAGAATAAAGGTAGCAATAAAACGTATTGTTGGCGCGAGAATTTCTTAAAATTCCTTCACTGATAGTCTGTCAGACTCCATCGAGATTAGAAACGAAAACAAACTAAACCTCCTTTGCAGTAGCAAACACCTTTCACTACGCTAGCAGACAACCCAGGCAAACAGCCCTCTATTATTATCCCAGACATGTATAAGCCAGCAATTTCCCAATGAAAATGGCAAAATGATATGCAGTTTCTGTTGTATAGAGATTTCTGGACTCAAAACATGAATTGTCTACCTTTATGTCACCGCTTATGTGACAATCAATCGGGATTTTTATCGAAATGACAAAAAACTGTTATTAGCGAGTAAAGTTAGTAGGATTATTCTGCACCCCCCCTCCCCCTCAGGAAATAAACGGCGACGTAGCTGTCAAACGTATTCTACAGTGTTTCGAATTCTTTACATCCAAGTCATAGTCACAGATATGTGAATACAACACATTGGCCTATACCTGAGGTATTTTGTTTCCCACAAAGTGGTGGTAGACGATGCTGTGGCGTCTTGGAGGAGCGAGTTTCTCCAGTGCTAGTTATCTCAGCACGGCCGGCCGGAGTGGGTGTGCGGTTCTAGGCGCTACAGTCTGGAGCCGATCGACCGCTACGGTCGCAGGTTCGAATCCTGCCTCGGGCATGGATGTGTGTGATGTTCTTAGGTTAGTTAGGTTTAATTAGTTCTAAGTTCTAGGCGACTGATGACCTCAGAAGTTAAGTCGCATAGTGCTCAGAGCCATTTATCACAGCACATCAGCTGAGCGAACTTGCATAGTATGTTGGTAGCACTTCGTCGCCTTGCCTGTTATACTATGTAGCAGAGTTTAAAGTTGTGCGGATCAGCATAACGAAAAGGCGAGGGGTCTCACTCGTTTTGTCCACGACTGTAACTTTTATTGAAACGATGTGGAATGAGTCAGTTTACAGGACATATGTACGCTGAGGTGACAAAAATCATGGGATTGGACCTCCTTTTTCATGGCGGAGTTCGGCAGCTTGAGGTGGCGTGGACTCAACAAGTCGTTGGAAGTCTCCTGCAGAAATATTGAGCCATGCTGCCTAAATAGCCGTCCGTAATTGCGAAAGGTTGTTGATGAAGGATTTTGTGCACGAACAGACCTCTCGATTGTGTCCCACAAAGGTTCCAAGGGATTCATTTGGGTGGTCAAATCACTCGCTCGAATTGTCCAGAATAATCTTCAAACCAGTCGCAAAAATTGTGCCACTGTGACATGGCGCATTGTCATCCACAAAAATTCCATCGTTGTTTGGGGAAGTGAAGCCAATCAACGGCTGCAGATTGTGTCCACGTAGCCGAACATAACCTTTTCCACTCAGTCATCGATTGAGTTGGACCAGAGGACCCGGTACATTCCATGTAAAAACAGCCCACAACATCACGGAGCCACTACCAGCTTGCACAGTACATTGTTGAAAACCTGCGTACATGGATGCGTGAGTCTCCGCCACGCTCGAACCCAATCATCAGCTTTTACCGTCTGAATTCGGGACTCACCTGACCAGGCCACGGTTTTCCAGTCATGTACAAGGGGCGATGTCATGCTTCAAGAACGAGATTTTCACTCTGCAAAGGAGTGTGCGCTGATATGAAACTGACTGGCAGATTGAAACTGTATGCCGGACCGAGACTCGAACTCGGGACCTTTTCCTTTCGCAGGCAATTAGTAGAGCGCTTGCCCGCGAAAGGCAAAGGTTCCGAGTTGGAGTCTCGGTCCGCTACACAGTTTTAATCTGCCAGGAAGTTTGATGTCATGCGGTTGGCAAAAGCACTCGCGTAGGCCGCCTGTTGCCAAAGCCCATTATCGCCGAACTTCGCTACACTGTCCTGACGAATACGTTCGTAGTATGTCCCACATAGATTTCTGCGGTTATTTCAAACTGTGTTGTTTGTCTGTTAGCACTGACAACTCTACGCAAACGCCGCTGCTCTCCGTCGTTGTCCTTGGTGAGAGGTAGTGCCTCATGTTTGATATTCTCGGCACACTCTTGACACTGTGGATCTCGGAATGTTGAATTCCCTCACGATTTCTGAATTGGAATGTACCATGTGTCTAGCTCCAACAACCATTCCGCGTTCATAGTCTGTTCATTCCCGTCGTGAGTGCACAATCACGTCGGAAACCTTTTCACATGAACACAAATGACACTCCGACTTTGCACTGCCCTTTCATATCTTGTGTACGCGACACTACCACTATCTGTAAATGTGCATATCGCTAACCCATGACTTTGTCGCCTTAATGTACACGATTAGTGATCGCCGGTCTTTGTGACCGAGCGATTCTAGGCGCTTCAGCCTGGAACCGCGCTGCTGCTACTGTCGCACGTTCGAATCGCGCCTCGGGCATGGACGTGTGTGATGTCCTTAGGTTACTTAGGTTTAAGTAGCTCTAAGTCTAGGGGACTGATGAACTCATACGTTAAGTCCCATAGTGCTTAGAGCCATTTGAACCATTTTTTCTGAGGTCAATGGTTCCTTGGCGTTGTAAAACATTGAAGCTTCTAGGTCAATGCAATTAAAAGACACGACCCTTTATATTACATATTTTGATAGTAACATACTTTCTCATCAAAACGTGTAGGGTACTTCCAGTTGGACTAGAATCATGAAATTTGCCAAAAAGAAAGGTTGCACAACATAACCGAAGGAAGAAATCTGAAAACTGTAAAATTGTAATCAGATCACAAGAAAAAATTTTTTGCAGCTTGTTAACAGACTGTCTGTGAGTCTGTCCACCCGTCTGTTAAGCCCCATTTTGTCAGGAACAGGCAGACGTATCAATCTGAAATTTATGGCTTATACTAAGATTTATGGGCCCTTGGCGGTGTAATACATGTAAGCTTCTAGGTCAATGCAACCAAAAGAAAAGTTTTTCGGTCACAAATTTTGACACTCGCAAACTCACTCATCAAAAACTTTACGGTATTTTCCGTTGGCCTAGAATTATGAAATTTGACATGAAGGGAGGTTTCACAATACAACTACAGGGAACAAATTCGAAAAATGTAAATTTGTAACTATGTCACACGAAATTTTTTTTTCTTTTATTGTCAGACTGTCCGTCCGTCCGTCTATTAGGCCCATTTTGTCAAGAACAGGTAGACGTATCAGGCTGAAATTTATGGCACGTGCTAAGACCTACAGGCCCTTGGCCGTGTAGTAATTAGCGTCAACTCAATACAATCAAAAGATAAGGCCATTTAGGTCACATATATTGATGCTCGCAAATTTACTAATCAAAACCTATAGGGTACTTCCCGTTGACCTAGAATTTCATCGTATAAGTAAAGGAAAAATCGGGAAGTTGTTAATTTGTAATTATGTCACAAAAATAGTTCTCTTGTTATTTATTATCTCATGACAAACTTTAAATTAAAAAGACCAGTAGGCCTGCGCATTCAGGCTGATTAGATCACAATGGTAAAAGTCAAACAGCAGGCAAGGAATGACTGTATTGCCCACATGACACGTTTTGGAATTTATCCATCAGATATCCAGGAGCGATTGCTGCACGTAGATACGGAGTTTCAAGTTGTGCGAATGTTTGTTTCACAACTTGAAGCGCCGTATCTACGTGCAGCAATCGCGCCCGGATATCTGGCGATGGATAAATTCCGAAACGCGTTATGCGAGCAATAGTGTTGTTCTTTGCCTGGTGTTTGACTTTTACCATCGCGACTCACTCAGCCTGAATGGAGAGCTACTGATTATTGTAATACTGGTTCCCTGCCTCCTGCATAACTGTATGTAACATTTATATATATATATATATATATATATATATATATATATATATATATATATATATATATATATATAAAAACAAAGATGAGGTGACTTACCGAACAAAAGCGCTGGCAGGTCGATAGACACACAAACAAACACAAACATACACACAAAATTCTAGCTTTCGCAACCAATGGTTGCCTCGTCAGGAAAGAGGGAAGGAGAAGGAAAGACAAAAGGATATGGGTTTTAAGGGAGAGGGTAAGGAGTCATTCCAATCCCGGGAGCGGAAAGACTTACCTTAGGGGGAAAAAGGACAGGTACACTCGCACACACACACATATCCATCCACACATACACAGACACAAGCAGACATTTGTAAAGGCAAAGAGTTTGGGCAAACTCTTTGCCTTTACAAATGTCTGCCTGTGTCTGTGTATGTGTGGATGGATATGCGCGCGTGTGCGAGCGTATACCTGTCCCTTTCCCCCCCAAGGCAAGTCCTTTTTCCCCCTAAGGTAAGTCTTTCCGCTCCCGGGATTGGAATGACTCCTTACCCTCTCCCTTAAAACCCATATCCTTTTGTCTTTCCTTCTCCTTCCCTCTTTCCTGACGAGGCAACCATTGGTTGCGAAAGCTAGAATTTTGTGTGTATGTTTGTGTTTGTTTGTGTGTCTATCGACCTGCCAGCGCTTTTGTTCGGTAAGTCACCTCATCTTTGTTTTTATATATAATTTTTCCCACGTGGAATGTTTCCTTCCATTATATATATATATATATATATTTTTAGTCATCAGTCTACTGACTGGTTTGATGCGGCCCGCCACGAATTCCTTTCCTGTGCTAACCTCTTCATCTCAGAGTAGCACTTGCAACCTACGTCCTCAATTATTTGCTAGACGTATTCCAATCTCTGTCTTCCTCTACAGTTTTTGCCCTCTACAGGTCCCTCTAGTACCATGGAAGGCATTCCCTCATGTCTTAGCAGATGTCCTATCATCCTGTCCCTTCTCTTTATCAGTGTTTTCCACATATTCCTTTCCTCTCCGATTCTGCGTAGAACCTCCTCATTCCTTACCTTATCAGTCCACCTAATTTTCAACATTCGTCTATAGCACCACATCTCAAATGCTTCGATTCTCTTCTGTTCCGGTTTTCCCACAGTCCATGTTTCACTACCATACAATGCTGTACTCCAGACGTACATCCTCAGAAATTTCTTCCTCAAATTAAGGCCGGTATTTGATATTAGTAGACTTCTCTTGGCCAGAAATGCCTTTTTTGCCATAGCGAGTCTGCCTTTGATGTCCTCCTTGCTCCGTCCGTCATTGGTTACTTTACTGCCTAGGTAGCAGAGTTCCTTAACTTCATTGACTTCGTGACCATCAATCCTGATGTTAAGATTCTCGCTGTTCTCATTTCTACTACTTCTCATTACCTTCGTCTTTCTCCGATTTACTCTCAAACCATACTGTGTACTAATTAGACTGTTCATTCCGTTCAGCAGATCATTTAATTCTTCTTCACTTTCACTCAGGATAGCAATGTCATCAGCGAATCGTATCATTGATATCTTTTCACCTTGTATTTTAATTCCACTCCTGAACCTTTCTTTTATTTCCATCATTGCTTCCTCGATGTACAGATTGAAGAGTAGGGGCGAAAGGCTACAGCCTTGTCTTACACCCTTCTTAATACGAGCACTTCGTTCTTGATCGTCCACTCTTATTATTCCCTCTTGGTTGTTGTACATTTATATTAATGAAATTAAAATCCCCCTCCCTCTCTGTGACCAATATCTTGCCACTTGTCGATAACAGACAAAATTGGTCGAAACTCTAGAGTCCCCGAGTGGTTGAGCTGTATATATACGAGTAATTAGTCTGTACCGAACCCGCAGTGCACGATTTCTACTCGCAACTGGACAATTTTTTTCTTTTTATTTAAGTGGCTACCAGTTTTTAAACATAAATTCGTCAATGAAATAGAAAGAGTTGACCAGGAGAAATGATTTTAAGTTAGACTTAAAACTTGCTTTGCTACCTGTAAGACTTTTATGGTGTTTGGTAAATGATCAGACATTTCTGTTACTGCATATTGAACTCCTTTTTGAGCCACTGACAGATTCAGCAGTGGGTAAAAAGATGAATTATTTATGACGCTTTTCATTAGCGAATATATGTATTATGACTGCGCTATTGAAATGCCCAGTTATTTGAAGAGGTACCTACGAGTCCATGACATCCGTGAGTGAACACCACCTATTATATTTACTGCTCGCTTTTGTGCAAGCAATGAAGTTAAGAGTAAAATGTTTAGTACCTACATATACGTACATGCTCCGCAAGCTACGATACGTTGCACGGCACAGGATACCTTGAACTACTGCTGATTATTCGTTTCCTTGTTCTAGTCGCAGGTGGAATTCTGATTTCTCTTGTCTTGTCTTCGCGATCCTTACGCAAGATACATGTTGTTGACAGTAGAATCGCTTGCAGTCAGTCACATATGCTGGCTTTCTAAACTTTCTCAGTAGAGTTTCGCGAAAACAATATCTTCTATCCAGGAATTCCAACTTGAATTCACATAGAATTCCTTAACAGACGAGTGTTGATCGAACCTAGCGGTAACAGATCTAGCAGCACGTCTCTGAATTGCTTCGTTGCCTTCCTATAATATGCCTTGATGGGAAATCCAGACACTCGAACAGCATTCAGATATGGGTCGCAAAAGATGAGCTACATTTTCATGGAATTCTCCGAACTTACAGAAGTCGATCTTATGTGGTCGTCCCATTTCATATCGCTAGTTGACCGACGTGACTGTGTGAAGCAGCACGCCACTAATACTGTGTTAGAACACCACAGGATTGTTTCTCCTACTCATCTGTATTAATTTATATTCTCTCGCGTTTTGAGCAAGTTACTATTCATCACACCAAATAGAGATTCTCTCTGAGTCATTCTGTATCCTCCAGAGCCACTTAAACACGTCACTACCCCGTACACTAAAGCATCACCAGCAAACAGCCACACATTGCTGATCATACTAATTAATGTATGACAGTGTATGCGCTGCATAACGTCGTTTTGTGATAGACTTCCTCCTGAACTTTTGCTTCTTGTCACAATCCGTTCCTCAATCGTCAGTAGTCTCCAATTCACTGTTTACAGTCTTGACGTTCTCCTGCGTCTAGTAAGTCGACAAAGTATTTTGGACTTTTTTAAACTTTATGTGTGGTAAGAGCCTTATCAACCTCACGCGTGGTCCATGAGCTTCTTCCTCTTCCTTCTGTCGAGTGTATTGGTTGTCCATTCGGCGTTCTTCATCCAAGCTTTGCCGTACTGGATACTATCTCCCCACCTAATACTGAGTCCTCCTCTTTACTCGTTCCAACTATTGTTCTACAGAACTTTGTTGTAAGTAGTTTATTCTCTGACATTCTTGCTATGTTATGGTGTTTGTAAAGTACAGCTTCCTCTGTTGTCCATTTTTTCGTATTCGCTATAGTATGTTATTTTCATCGATTGTATGTTCAAAAATTTTCCTTAATATTTTCCTTTCTAATATCCACAGGTTCTCTTCATCCATCTTTCTATACGCTAATGATTCCTGTTTGTACAATATTACTCGTAAGATAGTAGACTGGCGTAGACGAATATTGAAGTTAGTGCTAAGTGATCTTTTTCTAAAGTTACTGATAAAACTGAACGTGTTCCGTTTTCCTGATGTGGTCAGGTAGTGACATGCCACCTGTAATGATCTTCATGGTAGTAACCGATGGATAACTTGCTGCAAAAATTCAAAAGCATAAGCTCCCATGATGATGGCATATCTCTGTGGAAACTGGTCATCAAATAAAATGTTTTTTTAGCGATCTTGGCTTGTGAAGTTTTCTTTAGTTACTGGATATGTTCTGTTAACTGCTACTAGACGGGCATCTGTTTCTACATCCGTTATGTTGGCTTAACTAAGAAGACTCCGTAAGTAGTGTAGCCCGTAGGTCGTATATACAGGGTGACTCAGCTGCCCCTACCTTTGGGTTTTATGCAACCTGTGACACCTTCAAAAAACTCACATGACATTTCCATATTCTCTCTCTTGCTACATACAAACTGTTCGTCCTACAGACAAAAATGAATAGGACTTATTTGTTGGAAATTTAATGCAGTTACATTTTTTACAGGGGCACTTCTTCGTTGAAGGTCACAGTTTCTTTATTCAAGAAAAACGCATTTGAAGGTCACTTTTGTACGTTTTTCTTGACTAATTTGAACACTGTGTCCCCCAGACAAAACATATCCCAGTAAAAAGTTTAACTACTTCAATTTCCTACAAAAATATCCTGCTCATTTTTTCTCTACGACTAATAGTTTGCATGTAGCGAGTAAGAGAATATGAAAATAGTGTGTGTGGTATTTGAAGGCGTTGTGGGCTGCATAAAACCAATAGGTAGGGGCAACTGAATAACCTTGTGTATATTTCTTAATTTATTTGTCCTAATGATTTTGATTACATTTGGTTAGCTTATACATGCTGTCAAAGTTGAAAGTAAGAAGATCATGACTTGCGAAAGATTAACAGCTACAAAAATATTCACTTCACTCACAAAATACTGTATTTAACCATACAACTCGCTGAAGCCGAAACGAATGCATGAAAATCGAATGAATTTACCTAACGTCGTTATCAAGTGTCTTCACAGACAAAGTTTGGGTGCTGAGTCCAACACAACTCAACATTCAATGGATTTCACATACAAAAGGATAATTTTTTTGTAATAATAGACAGGAGAACAAGAAAACTTTCAAGTTTACAGGATTCTGTCATATTACATGCATCATGACGTAGTCTAAATCTCTGTCCACTAGGAATACATGTTTACGCGTCGTCAGCAGGAACGCAACTCCTCTACCGAAGTCTGCCTTTCTCCCATATTCAAAATGGAGACCCGACTTTGTGAGGGCGGAAAGTGGCGGCGCTCGCAATTCTGGCCAATGAGGCCGCGCAAAATTGCCGAGTGAACTACATGCAGTTCTCGCAAACAGCCCGAATGCAGCAGGATGGCTCGTGATTCGCCAAGAATCCTACATCATCAAATATGCAAGAGAGGCAAGGTTTCAGACGTTGGTACTGCTACTTGGGAGAATAAGTAAAGGGGCTTCTTTTACCCATACAAGGCATTCAGACGAAACAGTCATGCTTTAAAACGAAACATTCTAGACAGGAAATGGGCCCCATAAGAGATACTTTACAGAGATGGTAGTTTATAAAAAAATACCTTGCTCCCCTCCTCTTTCAAGTATCAGTGTGTCTTTGGGTTTAGAAAATTAAGGAACAACAGGACCTGACATTGCCGTTTCAAAAATGATAAAGATACCATTGCAAGGTAAAATATTATAAAAATATGAATGAAGTACAAAAAAGGCACGTCTTCTAACGTAGTCATGTGAAGTCAGATGAACCTTTTCTGAGGCCCTTTTATATACGGTGTCTACTTCTTGTAGTCTTCAATCTGCAAGCACATATGTGTTGTGCACCTAGGAATATTCCATTGTTTGTGTAGGTTCTAATGGTTCTTCTTGTACATTATAGTATGAAAAAGCTACTACTGACGATAGACAAAAAAGTTAAATTTTTATGCTGTAATTAAGCGAAGCGCAATTTTTAAGCTACCTAAGAAAAGGAACGAGTACCACAAGGTGACTGTATACTATGTACTCATATTTTCTATACAGAATAAAAAAACTGAAAGCTGCAAAGAAGGAGAAGGTGAATCCCAAAGAAATTTCAAGCTTTGATGTTTGATTTGGGAGAGGGGATGAAACAGCGAGGATGGGAAACGAAGTCGGCCGTGCCCTTTCAAAGGAACCATCCCGGCATTTACCTGAACTGATTTAAGGAAATCAAGCAAAACCTAAATCAGGATGGTCGGACGCGGATTTGAACCATCGCACTCCCGAATACGAGTCCCGTGTGATAACCACTGCGCCACATCGCTCGGTATTTCAACCTTCTTCCTCTGCCAGACAATGAAATTAGACCCGATACTTACGAATCCTACCAACTATAATCCACACCACCTACCGTGTCTCATTAGGGCTCCCAGTTTTCCCCTTCCGTGCCCGTATTTCCCTACTCCTTTTCTTCTTCTCTCATCTTCTGTCACGGCCCTGTTTATATTCATACTATAGCCCTATCCACACCCAAAATTACACCTACCTCCGTGTCTTCGCAATATCAGCTCCTTCTCCATCGAAACTACCCACCTAACCTCTATACTTATACCCACACCTTCCACCCAACTAAAAAACCTTTTCCCCCTCCAAAAACAGACATTTTTCGCAGTGCAGGTCTTTCAACTGTAAGTAGAAGTACAGCGCTTCTTGTTTAAGACCACGATTTTCGCGTGTTTTTAATATATTCTCACTGTTTTATATTACTTTTTTCCCGTATATACATTCCAAAAATCGAAGATAACGTTGTTTTATATACAAAACTTCTTCAAATTCGTGCTTGACAAATTTTAAAACCATTTGTAAAAATTCCACCTTGTTTTTTGTATGCATAAACTGAAGATCACGTTGACTCTCCCGCTGACAAAAAGATAGATAAAGTGAAGATGGGGTACCATAAACAGATCAACTGTACGAAAAGAATTTAGTAATGTAATTATTAATGGGACGTGTATGAGTTGAATTACATTTCACTTAAATGAATGGAAATATGATTTCGAGCCCCAGTCAGGCATAAATTTTCAGGCTTTCATTACACAACACTTTAATTGATTTCATCCGAATGGATCCATATCATTTCAGTGCATTTCATTCAATTCCTGACTGATGATAAATGTTACCCATTGTTTATATTTGTTTTAAAATGGAAAGAGAAAGGAAAGCATAAAACAGAAGGCGTTTATAGAACAATGTACACGTTAAAATATGTTATCATGTCGTGTGTCAATGACGTGAATCATTAATATAGGTTCGCCTGAATGAGGACCCAAGCCGCACCGAAATTACAATGTCACACTACTACAGCTAACTGTCCTGTGTTCTGTAGTGCGTTAAACAAACGCTACGTCAGTGTCAAGGGTCCTATATAGATGGCGACATCCTGAAAGCAACGTTTGTTTCGCGGAAAAACATTGATGAATTCCAGCAGCTCATTTGTGTTGTATGACAGATGGCTGATGTCGCAGCTCATCGTGTGTGAATGCACGAGAGACGTCGTTTGTATCAAGAACTGTCCTTTAGCAAGGAAGAATAGGCAAAGGCAGAGTAAGAACTTCTCTTTGTCATTTTGGAAAGAGGCTTGAAAACAATTTTTTTGTTATTCTTTCAGATGTAGAAAGAAAGACGTTTACATTGTGTAAGCCGTTCAGACAGAAGATCGTTATGCACCAGATGAAAATTTATCTCGTCATTTTCCCAAAAAAGAATGCGACTGAACTTGGTCCTCACATTTACATTTCCCTCATCGTAATATTTTTAATGTTTTTGGTTTTCTAATAAAAAAAAGCTTTTCAGAAGGATGTAGTTTTCAGGAAATTACGAATGCTTTGACTCGTTTCATAGTTCACCAATCCTATGAAGCGTGCCTTCAGATATCAGAAGAATTATTTGTCAAGCTGGTAATCTTGTAAGAAAGTCAGATGTGCTGCCTCCATCGATCTTGAGTGAATGTCGTATGAACTAAGTTAAGAATATGTTCTGGCGAGTTAAGAAACATCGTCTCCAAACGTAGCAGAGAGCGACTGCTGCGGAACATCCCGTGTGATAGCAGTGAAATGTAGGAACCTATACCAGGGGCATACCAGTTTTAAAATCATACTCTGAATGTAGCTAGGATTACTGTCTTGGCAATCTATCACATCGCTTCTTGTGGAAAGCCTTGTGACATGCGAGGGCATTGCGCCATTTCGTTTCCTTTTGATTTCATATTCGGATTACTTTTAGGCTTTTGTAAGATATTTGCAAAAAGTGGTGGCAATTTTTGAGGTGTCTACAACATTGTAGACCACGACCGAGAAGTTTATCGGCCATTTCTAGTTACACACTATGCCACTGACGCAGTGAGATCTAATGCGATGCTACAGTCCTCATCATTACATCATCAATGACCATATGACATACACAGCCGGATAAGGGTGTCTCATGGACGTCTCCAAGCATTACGATCTTCAGATTTCACATTGCATTTAATATGTAGTCTCTCGTTGTTTCTGCCTTTTACTTCTTTGGAACCTTCACAAAACTTCCTTGGTCCCTCTACCATCCATTCGACTGCATTTAATTCAATTCCTTGTACCAACTACTTTCCTTTAATTCTCATTAAAATCATTAATTTTTCGTCTTTAACTGGAGCGTGTTGCTTAACTTATTTTCTTATTTTGCTGTCTGTCCTAGTCATTCCCAAAATGCTCATCTCATTTGCTCGCCTTGCAATGCAGGTGCTTGCCTCGCCGCACTATGTCAAAACTTTCCCTCTTTAGCTACATCGGAAGCTTCGTTTTTAGAATACCATTCAGTTTACCACAAGTACAGAGCACCGTTTTTATTTTCTGTTTCTTTACCATTCAATCGAGTTGTTGTCTTCAGTTGCCGTAAACGTAAAAAGTCTACATCTACATCTACATCTACATCTACATGGATACTCTGCAAATCACATTTAAGTGCCTGGCAGAGAGTTCATCGAACCACCTTCACAATTCTCTATTATTCCAATCTCGTATAGCACGCGGAAAGAATGAACACCTATATCTTTCCGTACGAGATCTGATTTTCCTTAATTTATCTTGGTGATCGTTCCTCCCTCTGTAAGTCGGTGTCAACAAAATATTTTCGCATTCGGAGGAGAAAGATGGTGATTGGAGTTTCGTGAGAAGATTCCGTCGCAACGAAAAACGCCTTTCTTTTAATGATGTCCATTCCAAATCCAGATCCAGTCACATAACTGAGACGATATTCCATAAGCACGCAATTTCACTGCGAGCCGCTTGTGTGGTACAGAGTTAAAAGCCTTCCGGAAGTCCAGAAATCCGGAATCGATCTGAAATACCTTGTCAATAGCACTCAGCACTTCATGTGTGAATAAAGAGCTAGTTGTGTTTCACAGGATCCATGTTGTCCAAACCCATGTTGACTGTGTGACCCAACAAATTCTACGACTCCCTCGTTGATATGTGCTGTTTTACTATGCAGTAAAAATAAAAGTAAAGTCCTATGGCGTTGTAGACTGAGAGCCCCCGAAGGTCAGGTTCAGTTGCCCTTCGCGCACAGTGGCACCTTTCCTTGGCGACGTGTGAGAGCTATGTCCTTTAAGTGTATTCGATAAGTGTAGACTGTGATGGGCTTATGTAGCGTGGAGCCATGTTGGAGGATAATGAGAGGAAAGAGTGAAACCTGGTGCCAGCACAGAGCCTACTTTTCTCGAAAAGCACCAAGGAGGCCACCGAACGTAGCGTCCCCATCCGACGGACGGATCACTCTCAGTACCATCACCTGCCCTCACTTCGTGAGACACTGCGGTGAGGTTAATAATTCAATTCAAGACATTGCAGTGAAGTATGGTGATTAGGAACTTTACGCCACCACCCGTCAACAACACGTTGGCTGCTCAGGCAGTTTCCAAACCAAGTACTGGCCACGTCCGACGGTGCTTAACTTTGTTGATCTGACGAGAAACCGTGCGTTCAAAGAGGCAAGGCCGTTGGCACTCTTTTCGAGTACATAATTTTACTAGAGGACCTTCTGGGAGGTGCATCGAGTTATGAGCTCCCACTTCGCGTGGTTATGTGTGGGTAGGCACCTATCACACCCTAAAATTGTGGGTGCCAACGTGGCCACGTTTTTTAAATATTGCCTGTTAAAGTTTGGGCAACTCTTTATATACAGAAAAGTTTCACTGTTGCGGAAAGTGACCGAGTAGCCGAGTGGCCCCAGAGCAAATGCAACGAACGAAAACGAACAAAAATGAGATAAAAAAAGTGGCAAGCGAGCGAGACTCCCGTGCAGGCGACCCTAGTTCGAGACCCGTCTATGCTACTTTTGTTTTCGCGACGCTAGATCCATCGCAAAAAGAAGTATTCCATAACGTCAATGCAGTGGCGTTTCCTGCGGACTTGAGAAAATACAGATGCGATTGCGACGAAGATGAATGTGCATTCGTACAATGTTCGTGGTGTCGAAAGTACAAATGTTTTGATTGTTTTTGTAACAAGTATGATCCGTCGGAATGTATTCGTCAAAATATAGAAAATGTCGATTAACTTTCCATTAACTGAAACATTTTTAATCCCTCATTCGCTGGTTTTTTTTAATATTCCCTACCTCAACGGAACAAAATTAAAAATACAACGAAAACAAATTGAACAATAATACAATATTTCAAGAAATTACATTACGGTTAATTTCCCGTTAAAATAAAAAAACGCAAAAGATTGAAACAAAATGTGAAATTCAATTTGTAATTTTGATTTATAGAGGCTTATAATTCTTTTTAATGAATTCCTTGCGGAATGTTCATGATTAAATATAAATTAAAACAGGCATTTGAAAAAAAAGGGAACAATGGAAGCATAGAAGGGTCTCGAACCAGGGTCGCCTGATCGGGAGTCTCGCTCGCTTTCCACTTTTTTAAAAAAATCTCATTTTTGTTCGTTTTCGTTCGTTGTATCTACTCGGGGGCCACTCGCCTACGCGCTCACTTGCCACAATAGCGAAAATTTTCCGTATATAAAGAGCTGCCCAAACTTTAACAGGCAAAATTTCAAAAACGTGACCGCAATGGGACCTACAATTTTAGGGTGTGATAGGTACCTACCCACACTATAAGCAGGCGAAGTGGGAGCTCATAACTCGAAGCACCTCCCAGAAGGTCCCCTCGTTAGACCTATTCATATCTTTTAGTCCTATTGACAAACTTAATTAAGTTCGTTTGTTAGTAGTTGAAGTTTATCTACACTAGAGGCAAAAAGCCAAGCGACGGTGATTCACAACTGTTCCATCAATCCTTATTCCTTTGTTTCTCAGTTCCGGGCATGCAAACTTCCTCTAAGACTGCTGAAATTGTCTTCGTTGATCTCCTTCAATACTGAATTTCTTGTCACTCCCATTGAAGCCTCGTCGAAGCTACAGCATTCGTATACATCTTTGAATTTAACGTACTAACGTCACTGTCTTCTTTCTCAAAATCTCAAGAGCTATTATGGAAACGGAGGCAAAATCTTTATCAAAATATGTGATTTTAAACGTTATTGGGTACCGGTACTGCGTCATTCTTGTATAATCATCTTATCCCATGTTTGGAGACAGTTTCTGGGCTAAGGCCCCCTTAAGAATGCCGGAACGTCGTAGCAGAAGATTCGACAAGACTTTCAAGAACTTTTAACGTCATTGACTAACGCTGCAAAGGGCTTATATCTATAAGAACCGTCAGCATCTATTTCTCACAGACAAAGTACTAATACAAAACTATTCATTCGTTACATAATTTCATTAATGATTTGCTAAAGGTGTGTTGTGCTGTGTGCACTTCTAAAGCCAGCTTGTTTCTTTGTTAGATTAAAATAGGATATTTTTTCTTTGGGGAGGATGATGATATTAGTGAATATCATGTACGTTACTGTGAGGGGTGTAACAGGCCTATCGGCAACTGTATGTTGTTTTTCTCCCTTCTTGTTTCAGGGAATTGTCTTCTTTCACAGACGTTCTGATTCTATGACATTAGGTTGTCTGTAGCATTAACCATTTTTTCAATGAAACACAAACATCCCCAGAGACCCCTCCATTTTTTATATTTTAAGTGGCTTTACGCACCTCATTTTGCATTACTTCCAAAATGTCATCATTTTCATTATCAAGGAACTACGTTTGTCTTATATATAACGAACCATACCAGCGTTTAATGAAGTCTTGGAACGCTTGGACGATTTTTCCTTCAATGTTATTGTATTGCCGGCCGTTGAGATTGTGAAAAGTGTACTCACCATAAACTTTTCTGCTGTTTTCTTCACACACCTGTTGTTTTACATTTGTTTCTTTTACTATATTTTATTAGATGTTCTCACAGTCTCTCCAATATATGTCCGATTGTTTAACTCAGCATATTCTACAATATTCCTATTATCGCTTGCTTGAAGCCACCTTATCTGTAATAGTTGCCTCGTTCCATTTGAGATTCTCTCTCCTCGTACTTATTCGCAAACGCAATACTCATGGCGAGGGTCGGACTTCAATAGCGGCGACTATTTGGTGCCAAATTTCACAAAATAGATACATGTTTCAAAGTTTTCCTGTACTTCACAGTACTCATCACCATAGTGTATAATCTGTTGCCAGCTATGTGAAAGTTGCAGGATACCCTTAGCAGCGCCAGTTATGTTAATCGTTCGAGTGGACCATGCTGTTGCCCGATGAATCTCTGCAACAGTTCTGAAGCGAATGCCGTGAAGTGCTTCCTTCTATTTAGGGATCAAGTTGAGGTTACAAGGGCTTATGTCCGGGGAGTATGATGGGTGGTGCAGCACTTCCCAGCCCTATAGATCGAACAGATAAGCCCAACTTGCACCATATACGCCCGAACATTGTCCTGCAAAATGATAGACAGGTCCTGAAGAAAACGTCGCCGCTTCTTTCTCTAAGCTGTTAATTTTTTGAACACAGCCTACGACCAGCATAGAGAAAGAAGCGGCGACACTTTCTGTACGATACACCCATCATTTTCAAGGATAATGCTCGGGTGCATATGGCACAAGTTGTGATTCATGTTTGGCTGCCGGCCGGGTTGGCCGAGTGGTTCTAGGCGCCACAAGAGATGCAGCAGGCATACAGCTGGGGTCGACGGAGCTAATCAGGATGCAGCTCCACGTGATGAAGTCGCGTCGTCGCGGCCCGAAAAGGGGAGTGGTCTGGTGTGCCTCCTGGAGGACTGAGCAGATTCCCTGTCTGTTCAAATGGTTCAAATGGCTCTTGAGCACTATGCGACTTAACTTCTGAGGTCATCAGTCACCTAGAACTTAGAACTAATTAAACCTAACTAACCTAAGGACATCACACACATCCATGGCCGAGGCAGGATTCGAACCTGCGACCGTAGCGGTCACCCAGTTCCAGACTGTAGCGCCTAGAACCGCCGGCCACTCCGGCCGGCGATTCCCTGTCAGTCGCGACGCTGTTGCTGTGAAAGTGTTTACGGGAGGTAAACTTTGGCTATGGACCTGGACACGAGTGATTACGCTATGTTTCACCTTGTTTTCAGAATAAATCTTCTAAGTTGTATTTAATTCCGACTTTCCATTTGGTAGTTTGTATCCGGAACACAACCTAACCATTTGTCTATTTTGTATAAGTTTTAAATAAATAGATGTAACTATTACATTTCCAACCCTCGTAGGTAGGAAATAAATACTACACATATGAAACGCCCCCTTAGAAAAATTATGAATTACTGTGCTGGTAAACTTCTATGTAATTTGATTTACAAACAGCTGAGCAAAACTCAACGTACTAAAACAGTTTTCTCTTTACTTATTCTGATCATCACTAAACTGAGACACAATACTTTTTTAGCGCAAAGCAATTTGACTTTCAATAATCCCTACAAAAGAATGGCCCTGACTAACAATGACCTATACCTTTCATGAATCTCTTACCTCACAAAAATCTTCGTTACTCGAACTACTGCAATACAGCGAGCGCCAATACTGCCAGCTGAATAAAAGATTCTAACTACTGAAGGCACTAACTACTGAACCTTAATAGTGTTCAAAAATCATAATACACTCCTGGAAATTGAAATAAGAACACCGTGAATTCATTGTCCCAGGAAGGGGAAACTTTATTGACACATTCCTGGGGTCAGATACATCACATGATCACACTGACAGAACCACAGGCACATAGACACAGGCAACAGAGCATGCACAATGTCGGCACTAGTACAGTGTATATCCACCTTTCGCAGCAATGCAGGCTGCTATTCTCCCATGGAGACGATCGTAGAGATGCTAGATGTAGTCCTGTGGAACGGCTTGCCATGCCATTTCCACCTGGCGCCTCAGTTGGACCAGCGTTCGTGCTGGACGTGCAGACCGCGTGAGACGACGCTTCATCCAGTCCCAAACATGCTCAATGGGGGACAGATCCGGAGATCTTGCTGGCCAGGGTAGTTGACTTACACCTTCTAGAGCACGTTGGGTGGCACGGGATACATGCGGACGTGCATTGTCCTGTTGGAACAGCAAGTTCCCTTGCCGGTCTAGGAATGGTAGAACGATGGGTTCGATGACGGTTTGGATGTACCGTGCACTATTCAGTGTCCCCTCGACGATCACCAGTGGTGTACGGCCAGTGCAGGAGATCGCTCCCCACACCATGATGCCGGGTGTTGGCCCTGTGTGCCTCGGTCGTATGCAGTCCTGATTGTGGCGCTCACCTGCACGGCGCCAAACACGCATACGACCATCATTGGCACCAAGGCAGAAGCGACTCTCATCGCTGAAGACGACACGTCTCCATTCGTCCCTCCATTCACGCCTGTCGCGACACCACTGGAGGCGGGCTGCACGATGTTGGGGCGTGAGCGGAAGACGGCCTAACGGTGTGCGGGACCGTAGCCCAGCTTCATGGAGACGGTTGCGAATGGTCCTCGCCGATACCCCAGGAGCAACAGTGTCCCTAATTTGCTGGGAAGTGGCGGTGCGGTCCCCTACGGCACTACGTAGGATCCTACGGTCTTGGCGTGCATCCGTGCGTCGCTGCGGTCCGGTCCCAGGTCGACGGGCACGTGCACCTTCCGCCGACCACTGGCGACAACATCGATGTACTGTGGAGACCTTACGCCCCACGTGTTGAGCAATTCGGCGGTACGTCCACCCGGCCTCCCGCATGCCCACTATACGCCCTCGCTCAAAGTCCGTCAACTGCACATACGGTTCACGTCCACGCTGTCGCGGCATGCTACCAGTGTTAAAGACTGCGATGGAGCTCCGTATGCCACGGCAAACTGGCAGACACTGACGGCGGCGGTGCACAAATGCTGCGCAGCTAGCGCCATTCGACGGCCAACACCGCGGTTCCTGGTGTGTCCGCTGTGCCGTGCGTGTGATCATTGCTTGTACAGCCCTCTCGCAGTGTCCGGAGCAAGTATGGTGGGTCTGACACACCGGTGTCAATGTGTTCTTTTTACCATTTCCAGGAGTGTAGATATCTAAGCGTGTGCAAGAAGAATTTAAACTAAGAACAAAAGAAGAAGTTTCTGAAATTGGGTTCCAGCAGCAGTACGAAACTGTGATGCTGTATCGCTGCATAAGTGTGATGTGTTCTTCCACTTATCTAATGTTGATTTCTTGGTAAAGTGCCCACTTTCCATTCTAAATTTTACGTTATTTTATTTTTATATTATATCTCCGTTTTGCCACCTCATCATTGTTTTACTGTGCGATGGGTGGGAGAATAATGTCCGTGATTTGTCTCCGAGCTGTGGAAAATTAGTTTTGCCAGTTTTCGTTTTTAAGTGTTTCAATGGCGTGAGTCGAAAACAAATTATTCGTATTTCTAGCGGAGCTTACAACACGTCCCTCATGTCGGTCGTTGTCGTTAACGAGGGACACAAATTCAGTAATGGTGTTGGACACCATCCAGTCTCGGCAGCTAGAGTAGTAGGTAAACCATGAACTGGTGCAGCACTGTGCTGTTGTAATAAATAAATATAACTAATGTTTTTGATAACTCCTTTGTTTTGTGGAGTCGTTTGTTTACTAGGAATTCTCACACTCGCGTCTTGAGCGTAAGGAAAGATGCTGATTAAATTACCAAAAAAGGAAACGAAAGAAGGAAGACAAAGATTTAACTTCCCGTCGATGTCGAGGTCATTACAGACGGGGCACAAGGACACATCTTATCAGGAGGGACGAAGCGAGGAGGTGTAGGGGTAAGACACTGCGCGGCGGTTCACCCGCAGACAGGTCAGCCAGATTTAATTTTCTCGTCATTGCCCTAAATCGCTAAGGTGAATCCTTGAAAGTTCCCCTGAAAGCCACAACCGATTACATTCCGAGCTCGTGTTCAATCTCTCTTTACCTTGTCGTCGACGAGACTTAAATCCTAACCTTGCTTCCTTTCGATAAGGACGGAGATAACATTAGACTGTGTCCTTTTTATAAGGAATTCGCCTAAACCGACAGAGGGAACGCTTAGAAAACCATACTGTGGGTGTTCTAACGGGGGTTTAACAGAAGTACACGTCGTGGCACACATTTCACTGTGACTCGCAGGCGGCAGCTTTGTACGCTGGAACTAGTGAGGGGTCAAGGCTGAGGTCCCTTCCCCCGAGGCTGATTTGCCGTTCCGCATTCGTTCCTTGCGAGGGACAGGTGCTCCTCACCCCTCGTGGTCCTGGGCGAATAAATCAACAGAGAGATCGATTGTGGAGGCGGAGGCGGCGGCGGCGGCGGCGGCGGCAACCGTAAATACCAAACATGCGTCATGCGGCGCCGTGCCGCGCCGCTGATTCAGCCCCGTCGAACAATTGTCGCCGACCGAGGTAAGTCCTCCCTGTTCCACACAAGGAGCAAGCGCCGGAAAGAGAATGCGGGTGACGCGTTTATTGAGAGTAGATCTGACAGCTGATTAAATGATGCTAGTTGTTTCTTCTTAAAACCTGCGACATCTTAGCTAACGATGTGGCTGCTTTTTTCCCGATTAAGTTACTTCTGCGACATTTTGCACAAATAGATCCGTACACGAGCACAGATCCCTCTGAACAGGTCATTCATTACCCAGAGCAGTAAAGACCGTTTAAAGACTCTTTCTAAAACCAGATACCACACACTCACAGACTTTGTCCCAACGAGCTGTCAGTCTCACATCAGTTTTCAGCAAAATCCTTGAAAGTATCATTAACCAACGAACCCTCAGTACCTTGCAGCACATGCCCGACACCCAATGTAACTTTTTCCAAACTATTTGATCGACAACCAACTTTATCTTAGACACCGTAACTCCCATCAAACGAAAGTCCCCCTTATTTATTTCCGTTGGTAACTAACAAACCTTTGGTCGAGTTTGCCATGGCATTGCCGCAGTGGATACCCCGGTTCCCGTCAGATCACCGCAGTTAAGCGCTGTCGGGTGTGGCCGCCACTTGGATGGGCGACCATCCGGGCCGCCATGCGCTGTTGCCTTTTTTTCTGGGTCCACTCAGCCTCGTGATTCCAATTGAGGAGCTATTCGACCGAATAATAGCGGCTCCGGTCACAGAAAACTATCGTAACACCTGGGAGAGCGGTGTGCTGACTACATGCCCCTCTCATCCGCATCCTCAGCTGAGGATGACACGGCGGTCGGATGGTCCCGATGGGCCACTTGTGGCCTGAAGACGGAGTGCTTGCTTTTGATCGGGTATGAGATTCTGATCTGCTATTTAAGCTGTAGATCCATGCTCTCTCAATTAACTACGTCCGACTTATGGTATCCTGTCTTCACTATTCTTTTAAATACGTTACAAATAACGACGCTGTCCCTACACGTTTCACCTTACTGCAGATGTGCCTCAAGGCTCTGTCCTGTCGCCCTTCCTTTGTACCCCATGCGCCGCTGACACACGCCTATCACCATCTTCCACCTTCGTCCTCAACATGCTGATGGCACCGCTTACGTAACTACTCAACACACACACACCATTCTCCCATGCCTCCCTACAATACCATTTGAATCTCCTTTTAGAGTCGTATAATACACAGAAATTTCACATAAATCCAAAGTAAGGCCAAGCGACCATTTTTTGTCATATCACTCGGCATTTCGCCATCCAGATTTTCACTCATCCATTGACAACCAGTCGATTCTTCTGAATAACACAGTACAGTTTTTTGGACAAACCCTCGACAGAAAACTTACAACAACTCTTACCACCAAACACAAGCTCGAAACTGGCTAAAATTACTAACAGGGAGCACCTGGGGTGTGCATCACCTGTAAATGTCTGATTCGCCCCATCCCATGTCAGTACTGCCTGGATCCCTGCCTCATCTAAATTTTACAAACCGACTAAAATCCTGTAAAGACATGCACACCTGCTGGCCGTCTGCATCCACTTATCTTTTCCAACACGTATTCTACAACAATTCATCGATTTCCGGCACCAACTTCTCTTCTTGGAGCACCTTCAAAGCCAATACATTAACCAAAATACCCAGTCCAAGCACGCAATATCCTAATCACTAATCACAAATCCAGCTACCCTCCTGTGCCCTTATTTCCACATATCACCCTGTATGCACCTTCATGCCTTACCCATCCTTTCGCTCCAGAAGTTCAAATAACTCCCACTACCGAGCGATGAAATCTGTCCCGAGATACTGTGTATCATTCCCTCCAGCAGTTACAACGCACCACCTCAAACCGTCCTTCCGTTTTCCTTCCTCCCCTTTAATGAATTTTAGTCCTTATCTGCGGTTCCGCAAGACCTCACAGTCATGCTCATCATTCCATCCTCATCACGAGCACATCCATTTCTATGCACCACCAGCGTCATCATTATACCATAGCATTATTATGACTATCACCAGTAATTATATTTTAACAGGAATAAAATAGCATATAAATTTTTTTTTAAATCGTTAAATTGACCTCAAAAGTGTATTAAAAATTTTGTGGAACTTTACTAATTGTGGTCATATTGCGGAACCCTTTACAATGACCTAAATGTCGAAATTCCAATCGTGTGGCGAATAATGAAACATTACGGTCAACGGCCGGTAAGATAACTTCATTCAAAAAACTACGACTTTCCGTCGGTGCCTGACAACTCCAGAAGAATAAACTGAGAGCAGAGTCGACACACAGTACAGTAAATACGATATTTTTCTAAGTGGCTGACTGCTGCAACACCAGTCTTACAGATATCCAACACTTACTGGAAGTCGGAAGCTGGCGAGTACGCCACAAAAGACACACCAGAATCACGGAGCCCCAAAAATAGTGTTATATCAAGAGAACTGCTCAAGCAAGGTAACCACTTTGTGATCGAACAGTAAATTGGAGAAGGTGTAGCAACTTTATAAATTACGTGGTAGAACAGAAACAAATAGCCACGGAGAATTAATTCACGTGACCTTTATAATATTACGTTCAACTTGTTTGCCTCCTCGTTTTGACATCACATGAAACGGTAGCCTTAGTGAAAGCAGTACACAGCTAGCGGCTAAGAGGATGCTCTCCTACGAAGAATCACATACAAGAACAATTACGTGTCCGAGGTCAAAGACGTCAAAGAGATAGTATCGATAGCAATTGAGAGATGTACACCACATAAATTAATAAGTGATGGTACTGATCCCCCATGGCACACAAAACAGGTCAGATCGTTGTTGCAGAAGTAACGATAAAAGCATACCAAATTTAAAATAACACAAAATCCCCAAGATTGACAAAGTTTTACAGAAGTTCGAAATATGGCGCGTACTTCAATGTGAGATCCTTTCAATAATTTCCACAACGAAATTATGTTGCGAAATCTGGCAGAAAACCCAAAGAGATTCTGGCCATACATAAAGCACACCAGTGGCAAGACGCAATCAATACCTTCACTGCGCGATAACACCGGTGAAGTCACTGTTGACAGTACCACTAAAGCAGAGTTATTAAATACGGTTTTCCGAAACGACTTCACAAAAGAAGGAGAAGTAAATATTCCTTAATTCCAATAAAGAACAACTGTCAAGATGAGAAACATACAAGTAGATATCCTCGGTGTAACGAAGCAGCTTAAATCACTTAATAAAGGCAAGGCCTCCAGTCCAGATTGTATACCATTCAGGTTCCTCTCAGAGTATGCTGATAAAATAGCTTCATATTTAGCAATTATATACAACCACTCGCTCACAGAAAGATCCGTACCTAAAGACTGGAAAATTGCTCAAGTCACTCCAATACACAAAAAAGGAAGTAGGAGTAATACGCTGATTACAGGCCTATACCACTAATGTCGATTTGCAGTAGGGTTTTGGAACATATACTGTATTCGAACATTATGAAGTACCTCGAAGAAAACGATTTATTGACACATAGTCAGCACTGTTTCAGAAAATATCATTCTTGTGAAGCATAACTAGCTCTTCATACTCATGAAGTAATAAGTGCTATCGACAGGGGATGTCAAATTGATTCCATATTTTTAGATTTCCAGAAGGTTTTTGACACCGTTCCTCACAAGCGTCGTCTAACCAATCTGTGTGCCTACCGAGTATCGCCTCAGTTGTACGACTGGATTCGTGATTTCCTGTCAGAAAGGTCACAGTTCGCAGTAATAGACGGAAAGTCATCGAGTAAAACAGAAGTAATATCCGGCGTTCCCCAAGGAAGTGTTGTAGGCCCTCTATTGTTCCTGATCGATACTAACGACACAGGAGACAATCTGAGTAGCCGTCTTAGATTGTTAGCAGATGATGCTGTCATTTACCGTCTTGTAAAGTCATCAGATGATCAAAACGACTTGCAAAATGATTTAGATAAGATATCTGTATGGTGCGAAAAGTGGCAATTGACCCTGAATAAGGAAAAGTGTGAAGCTATTCACATGAGTACTAAAAGAAATCAGCTAAATTTCGATTACGCGATAAGTCACACAAATTTGAAGGCTGTAAATTCAACTAAATACCTAGGGATTACAATTACAAATAACCTAAACTGGAACGATCACATAGATAATATTGTAGGTTGAGCAAACCAAAGACTGCGATACGTTGGCAGAACACTTAGAAAGTGCAACAGGTCTACTAAAGAGACTGCTTACACCACGCTTGTCCGCCCTATTCTGGAGTATTGCTGTTCGGTGTGGGATCCGCATCAGGTGGGACTGACGGATGACATCTAAAAAGTACAAAGAAGGGCAGCTCGTTTTGTATTATCGTGAAATAGGGGAGATGTTGTCACGAAATATGGGAGATAGTGTCAGAGACATGATACGTGATACGTGAATTGGAGTGGCAATCATTAAAACAAAGCCGTTTTTCGTTGCGACGGGATCTTCTCACGAAATTTCAATCACCAGTTTTCTCCTCCGATTGCGAAAACATTCTGTTGGCACAGACCTACATAGGGAGAAATGACCATCACGATAATTTAAGAGAAATCAGGGCTCGCACAGAAAAATTTAAGTGCTCGTTTTTCCCGCGTGGCGTTCGAGAGTGAAACAGTAGAGAGACAGCTTGAAGGTGGTTCATTGAATCCTCTGCCAGGCACTTGATTGTGAATAGCAGAGTAATCACGTAGCTGTAGATGTAGATGTAGACGTACAAGGAATAGAGCATGGTTTCGCCACAGTTTCCGCGTTTACCCAGAATACGACACATTTCAACGATCATCTTTCAAGCACTGTGCAATGTTACTTACCAGACGGGTTTGCACTTTCCGTGGTGCACGTCATTCAGACAGTTTTGGGTAATTCATATTTAAATGAGACAGTTCTGTTCAGACGGCAGGTTCTACAGCGACTGCTCTCACGCTACGGCATTACCAACCGCGGTTGGACTGCATTATGAATAAATTCTGGTCGCTTCAAACGTGTTTATATAGCGTGAAATGAGCAGCAATTTTCTGGTTTTAGTAGTGAATGGTCGCTGACTGCGCCAGAAACACGAATAGATTCCGCGTTGCCACATTCAGCGACGAAGAAGACATGTATGCTTTCGGAGTCTCTGAGAGTACAGAAGTTTCATTTCTGCCCTTAATTTAATTTATTAGGAGGAAAATACTACCCGAAATACATTTTGCTATTCCCATAAAGTTGGTACTTCGGGAATTACAGGTGGATATCAATAGTTTAGGACATCTTGTTGAATAATAACTGGGCCATTTTAAGGTTCAATTACAAATCTACGGCATCTAACTGTAATATCTTTGGGAAACCAAAGTAACTAACCGTCAGAACTCCACAAACAAGTAATATGATGAGACTCTGAAAAAAAAAACAACTTTTCTTAAAACAGATCTCGTTAAGCGTGATACATGTAAAGTGATTCTTCGGGTTCTCCCAGCGTATTTGTTGATCGAACAGACCACGGGTGTCCTTTGCGATTCGTATGTCCACCGGGTCCGTTAGACACTGTCAACCGGTGGTACAAGCTAGACTGCTCGATCGTGAATCAATTAATTCATTAGTAACAAAAAATTATATTCACAAATGGGAAAATTGCGTCAACTTCCTTGGGGATATATGCATTTTCTATCAGTAAAAACCTTACTTCTTTGCTGTCGAAGTGAAAGACAATTTCTGATACGCATCGAACATTCAAAGTCAGTAATCCGCGTACTCTAATTAAAGGTGTAATTGAATTTAGAGAACTTTCGTTGCTTCTGTGAATCATGCCGTCCAGATAGCTTAGTGATTATTTATTACATTATTCGCTGAAAACCCTCGCATTGCCCTTACATTCATTTTTCCAGTTTTCTTTTAGAAACGAAAACAAAAAAATGGACTGTTTTTGTAGTGTAATACAAATGTACTTGTGAAAACACCTTTGATATTATGAAAAAATCGTGCAAAGAAATATGTATAACGTACAAATGAATAAGTACATCTGGTTTACTTGTCTACAATGCGCTTTTGTACACGTATCTATGACAAGGCCTCTCCACTGCTCTATAGACGGATATTGTTTTCGCGTGACTGACCGTTGTGGCCGAGCGGTTCTAGACGCTTCAGTCTGGAACCGGGCGACCGCTACGGTCGCAGGTTCGAATCCTGACTCGGGCATGGATGTGTGTGATGTCCTTAGGTTAGTTAGGTTTAAGTAGTTCTACGTTCTAGGGCGCTGATGACCTCAGAAGTTAAGTCCCATAGTGAACGTGGCTACAAAAATGCATCACTCATGTAATCTCTTATTCAACGGGAAAAGCAGATGAAAGCAGTGAAAAATCTAAGATCTTAAAATATAACGAGAAATAAATGAAACGAAACGCATACGAATCGAAAATGGCTCTCACATACATCAAACCTGCGCACCATTCAAGCTACACCGTTTTTCAACTAGAAAAATTTTGTATTTTTGGGGATCCACAGCTTAATAAACATCGCATTACAGCCTACTACGGACCATGTTTGCGTTTATTTTTCAACTATGTTGCTTCATTACGTTGTAATGGTCAGGTGCATCTCAAATAAGACGAAAGTATTAAAATGACACCTTGCGATATACTTCA
The DNA here is from genome assembly GCF_021461385.2 of Schistocerca piceifrons. Taxonomy (NCBI): domain Eukaryota; kingdom Metazoa; phylum Arthropoda; class Insecta; order Orthoptera; family Acrididae; genus Schistocerca; species Schistocerca piceifrons. The sequence goes on along the minus strand of NC_060138.1, from coordinate 1,016,971,200 downwards.
TTCTCATTAGTGCTCTGAGATTTGTGAGGTCAAAGTGAAGTTCACAATTGTCGGAAATGATCTATTAAAGAACTCGTCAGATGATTTATTAATAGAACAGAAGTATTCCGTAAGTCTAAATTTTGTTGAAATCGGTTACGGTAGTTGCCTTTTGGATTTATTTTTATTTTTACTGTTCAGCTTCCTTCTTCAACTTAAGAGCTTGCATGTACACCTGTTTACAGCAAAGTGGCCACGTTGTTCACAAAAAATGCATACTGCTCACTACACCTTCTATGCAACGCCATGTTGAAGTATCGCAGACGGCCGGCCGGAGTGGCCGAGCGGTTCTAGGCGCTACAGTCTGGAACCGCGAGACCGCTACGGTCGCTGGTTCGAATCCTGCCTCGGGCATGGATGTGTGTGATGTCCTCAGGTTAGTTAGGTTTAAGCAGTTCTAAGTTCTAGGGGACTGATGACCTCAGACGTTAAGTCCCATAGTGCTCAGAGCCATTTGAACCATTTCTTATGGCAGACGTCTCAGAAGTGCGTTTTCGGGACAGTAACGCTGATTTGGTCTCTGATGGCTTCATTAGCAACGTTTCGTGAACTTCGTACTTCCAACGCGAAGTCTAATATTTTATCAACTGATAATATTGCGACATTTCTGACAGAGGGCTATGGACCCCTCACACCTCGTTCTGATTCTCAAGATAAGCCTCACCACACTGCTAAAACTTCGAAAACCTCAGCGGGTTATATGAAGCGTCAGCCCTCACCCACCGGCAATTTTCCGTACGCAGCGTTTAAACACGCGTACACTTGACGTTTTGTGTAATCAAGGCTTGTTTTATTAGCTTTCTCGGCGTCGTTGCACGTCATAAAGTCGGTGTCACGTGGTGAGCGCTTAGCCGGGGCGACAGCCACGAGGCTACCGCTGGCGCGTCATTGGCCGGTCGGTTGCCCGGCAACGCGAAGCACAACTCAGCGCGCCTTTCGATTAGCTGCCGGCCGCGCGCCGAGTGACGCCTTAGCTGGCCGATATCGAACGGACGGACTTTTCCACATGATATAAGTGTGACAAACCATTCCAAATGACCTTAACGTCCTGGTCTTGTTTCGACAGATAAATCTTTAAATTTGGGCTTATGTGGTTCGGAAAGTTGAGATGTCACATCTACAACGTTTTCATTTTGAGGAAGCTATTTCTGCTTCCGTAGAATACAACAAGGTTGGAAGGTTTTACAGCGTCGTAGTAGTGTGCATCCGTAGACTTCACCGCACCACATCAAAGTCTGAAACTGAGGTCACTTTGAGGCATGGGCAACTTATTGCGGATGAGTAAACTGTTCATACTGATTTGGGTGGCGACTTTTGTGGAAACTGTAGGGTGACATATTTAGTAGTATAAAACAGTAAATATGTAACTTTCGGGAGATTATGCGGTAAAATATAACAAAAATGCAACATAATGCTCTGTTTTTGGGGAAAATAAAAATACATTTCAAGGCACCAAATGCTTTTAAATAGTCTTGCCTGTGTTGATTTGATACGGGTGGGACTTTCCTTTTTGGGAGATATAAAGTCCCTAAGAGGTAAAATCGAGTTGTCTGTTCTCCTTCGTCTGTTAGGGCCGTTTCGATTCTGAAAATGGCAATGGAGCTCATGAGTCCATTATTAGGCACCAATGGCGCAATGAGGGAGAAACAAGAACCACAGTGGCTCGTTAGTTATGAGGCAACCTGTTCGCACTGTAAAGTGAAAGCTGCGTTAGCTCTCGGTTCCAGTCTCACTGAAGACGAGCTTTTTACCTCTTCTGTGACAGAACTACTTGTAGCCAGATCGAAAAATAATAAAGAAAAACTTAAGAAATCTTCTCCGTCTTAAATCCTCTTGCTATTTTCGTTATCGCATAACGTAAGGTTGAAAAACTTATATAGGACACGCATGATAATACCCGTTTCTTGTGTTTCTACTGGAATAAATTTTAGTTTTATTGAGAATACAGAAGTGTGGCATAATAATCTGTTAATTGGAATTCTTTAGGCTACTCCAACAGTCACGGTTCGATGCTAGTTGTGTACGTCACAGGGCAGGACGTAGACACAGGCCATTTCAAGGTTCAAAAAAATCGAACTAATTTGAGACGATTTATGCAGGCATGTGTTGCAGAGACGTTATCGTTCATTAAAACAGACATTCGTTTAAGGTGACCACACTAAGTTGTCATTCATTTGTGCTAATGCAGAACATGTTTTCATAGCGTTTTTCCATTAGGTTATTGAGCACAACAGTAAACATAAGATAAAAATTAATAATAAAAAATATGTTCTGTCACATTTTAAATAATATCTGATAACGCTCAGAAAATTTACGGATTCTTTGTTTCTAGAAATGTACTGTTTTGGAGGTAATAATATCGTTAAGCCAGGTTCAAAGGACATTTTCGTCCAGTAAACTTGTTCATAGCTCCTGTTGTGAAATCAGCCGATTGCAGGCGAGCGTTATTGTGCAGTAGCAATGGTGGCTTGTCGGCCGTTTTCCTTACACTGTGACCTGAAGACATTTCAGTTACTGGCAATTGCGATGCAGTTCGTACTATACAACACGCTACCCGTGCCACTTAATGCTGTTATGAAGTTAGAATGAAGGCATTATAACCGGTCAACACCATCATTACATATAATCCTCGATGAGCACACAGAGGCCATTCTAGCACAAATAAGCCCTCTGAATTTTGTTGCTTTCAATTAGAGCAAGCACTAATCCTGCATCCGACTTATAAATCTTTCCCACTGAATGATAATGTCGAACGTAGGTTAAATGGTAGCAATTCACATCATTTGTCAACTGATGGGACTTTCTGAATGTGGAAAATGATTCATATCAGTACGATCCTTCTTGAGTCGAGAAAAACATTTTCTAACATGATTTCTTCGACAGCACTAGCACCACACACGGCACAAATATTTCGAGCGGTCCCCGCTGCCTTCACCCATTATTAAACCTAAAGCGTGAATCTTCTTCTACTTCAGACGCTATTTTGTAAAGCTGAAACAACGTTTGTAAGGTCAAGTATGCAAAATTCAATACGTAACTGCAAGGCAAATGCTAGAACTTCAAGTAAAAAATGAAATTTGATAAATACACTCATTTTAACACATTAAACACCAATGCATCAACTTACATACCAATCGAATTTTGTTTTAGGTGCATTGTAGCGACAGTGGTAATTTATACACGTCAGTATTCTTCATGCCGTATTCTGCACGAGCAAAGACTGCACCTCTGTGTTACTGCACGTTATTCACTCGATTTATCGAAATTATTCCATGTGGAAAATCAAACTACGGTAGTAAACGATTTTATGCTTGCCAATGCGAGAACAGAAACATGCTCAAGGCCGCTGGCCGGTGGCCAATAGCGGCTGCTTGGTGAGGAAACTTTTGAGCATAAACTGTTCTGATCCTGATGCAGTTGCAAACTCTTTCGCAGGAGTGTTTTCGAAACGTATCACTGTTACTGGTGGGTTAAAAAGTGAAACAAATGAACTTCGAGATTATATCAAACATACGCTGAAGCGCCAAAGAAAGTGGTATAGGCATGCGTATTCAAATACGGAGATATGTAAACACAGAATACGGGGCTGCAGTCGGCAAAATCTATATAAGACTGGCGCAGTTATTGATCGGTTAATGCTGCTACAATGGCAGGTTATCAAGACTTAAGTGAGTTTGAACGTGATGTTATAGTTGGCGCACGAACGATGGGACAGAGTATCTCCGAGGTACCGATGAAGTGGGGATTTTCCCGTACGACCATTTCACGAGTGTACCGTGAATATCAGGAATCCAACATCCAAATCTCCGACATCGCTGCGGCCGGAAAAATTTCCTGCTTGAACGGACCAACGACGACTGAAGAGAATCGTTCAACGTGACAGAAGTGCAAACCTTCCGGAAATTGCTGCAGTTTGAATGCTCGGCCATCAACAAGTGTCAGCGTGCGAACCATTCAACGAAACATCATCGATATGGGCCTACGGAGCCGCAGGCCCACTTGTGCACCATTGTTGACTGCACGACACAGAACTTTACGCCTCGCCGGGGCCATCAACACCGACATTGGACTGTTGGTGAATGGAAACTGTTGCCCGGTCGGACGAGTCTCCTCTCACATTGTATCGAGTGGGTGGACGTGTACGCATATGGAGTCAACCTCATGAATCCATGGACCCTGCATGTCAGCAAGGGACAATTGAAGCTGGTGGAGGTTCTGTAATGGTGTGGGGCGTTTCCAGTTAGAGTGATATGGGGCTCCTGGTACGTCTGTATAAGACTCTGACAGGTGTCGCGTACGAAAGCATCTTGTCTGGTCACCTGCATCCATTCATCTCCGTTGTGCATTCGAACGGACTTGGGCAATTCCAGCAGGACAATGCGACCCCCAACAAGCCCAGAAATGCCACAGAGGGGCTCCAGAAACACTATTCTGAGTTTAAACACTTCCGCTGGCCACCAAACTCCCCAGACATGAACGTTATTGAGGATATCTGGGATGCTTTGCAACCTGCTGTTCAGAAGAGATCCCCACCTGCTCGTACTCTTACGGGTTTATGGACGGCCCTGCAGGATTCATGACGTCAATTCCCTCCAGCACTACTTCAGACGTAGTGGTGCGGTACTTCTGCGTGCTCGCAGGGGCTCTACACGATATTAGGCAGGTGTACCAGTTTCTTTGGCTCTTCAGTGTAGTTTTAGCAAACAAACGAAATGAAGATGCCACTTTACAACGGTTCAAGTGGAAGACAAGGTTTCACACGCTTCAATGCTGCCAGATCGTTCAGACAATGGGACTTAAAGCTCTGAGAGACGACCAGTTTTATTGGTGACTTAGGTATTTGTGATAGACAGGTTTTGTGTACATTTTCAACAACATTGTGGATATGCTTTAATCCTCTCTCACTGCCTTGAGAACTACTGTCTCCATTCCAAGTCCCGTGATTCATATCTGCATTATAGTTTCTATATACAGGGTGTCCCAGGAGGAACGGTCAATAATAGGAATAGGAGAGGAACGATCATTCGAGCAAAAATCTTCGTACGAATATGTGCCCTATTCCGAATGGTTTCCAAGACAGAACACATTTGACTTAGATCGTTATTTATTTTCTGCGTTGTTCACTACATTGTCAGGTGTACACATGTGCACATGTGCTACTACTTAAACTACTTAAACCTAACTAACCTAAGGACATCACACACATCCATGCCCGAGGCAGGATTCGAACCTGCGACCGTAGCGGTCGTGCCGTTCCAGACTGTAGCGCCTTTAACCGCTCGGCCACTCCGGCCGGCTGCACATGTACAACATTTAGTAAACATTATAACATGCGTTTCACAAAGTATCAATTGAAAAGTACCCATTTTTAATAAATTCGCCTCTAAGCATTATCGCGCACGTCATATTAGAACTATTGTACAGTTTGCAATAAATGATAGAATATCCCATCGCCAACTTTAGTGCATTTGTGCACTCTTTGGAGAACATGTTGTGTTGCTGATCTGAACGCCTCCGCACGTTCCCAAATGGAGGGGAGCAGCGTCCACGATGCGACCAAGCAGTTCATCTCGCATATTCACATTTCGTTTGTACACTTCATACTTCATCCAACCCCACAAAAAAATATCTGATGCGTAAGGTCTGGCGATCTTGATAACCAGTTAATTGTACTGCCATTACGAATGCAGCGATTAGGGTAAGTCTACTTGAGATGTTCCGTCACATGTCTGCTGAAACGTGGAGAGGCTTCATCATGCTGGAAATACAACGCAGTCTACGTGGCCAAAGGAACCTCATCAGGGTTTCCAACAAACAGATTAAACATAAAAAGAACCGCAAGTAATTCTGTCCCGTAATTTGCTCTTCTAAAATGACTGGAACAGTCAGCATGTAAATATGAACCTTAACTGTATTGTATCTCGGAAACCATTCGGAATGGGGCATGTGTCCATACAAGTTTTTTGCTTCAAATGAGCTTTTCTACCATATGGTGAGCAAGATATATAAGACAGGCGAAATACCCTCAAACTTCAAGAATAATGCAATAATTACAATCCCAAAGAAAGCAGGCGTTGACAGGTGTGAAAATTACCGAACTACCAGTTTAATAAGTCACGGCTGAAAAATATTAACACGAATCCTTTACAGACGAATGGAAAAACTGGTAGAAGCCTACCTCAGGGAAGATCAGTTTGGATTCCGTAGAAATGGTGGACCACGCGAGGCAATACTGACCCTTCGACTTACCTTAGAAGATAGATTAAGGAAAGGTAAACCGACGTTTGTAGCATTTGTAGACTTAGAGAAAGCTTTTGACAATGTTACCTGGAATACTCTCTTTGAAATTCTGAAGGTGGCAGGGGTCAGATACAGGGAGCGAAAGGCTATTAACAATTTGTACAGAAACCAGATGGCAGTTATAAGAGTCGAGGGGCACGAAAGGGAAGCAGTGGTTGGGAAGGGAGTAAGACAGGGTTATAGCCTATCCCCGATGTTATTCAATCTGTATATTGAGCAAGCAGTAAAGGAAACAAAAGAAAAATTCGGAGTAGGAATTAAAATCCATGGAGAAGAAATAAAAACTTTGAGGTTCGCCGATGACATTGTAATTCTGTCAGAGACAGCAAAGGACCTGGAAGAGCAGCTGAACGGAATGTACAGTGTCTTGAAAGGAGGATATAAGATGAACATCAACAAAAGCAAAACGAGGATAATGGAATGCAGTCGAATTAAATCGGGTGATGCTGCGGGAATTAGATTAGGAAATGAGACGTTTAAAGTAGTAAATGCGTTTTGCTATTTGGGGAGCAAAATAACTGATGATTGTCGAAGTAGAGAGGATATAAAATGTAGCTGGCAATAGCAAGGAAAACGTTTCTGAAGAAGAGAAATTTGTTAACATAGAGTATAGATTCCAGTGTCAGGAAGTCGTTTCTGAAATTATTTGCATGGGGTGGAGACATGTATGGAAGCGAAACATGGACGATAAATAGTTTGGACAAGAAGAGAATAGAAGCTTTCGAAATGTGGTGCTACAGAAGAATGCTGAAGATTAGATGGGTAGATCATATAACTAATGAGGAGGTATTGAATAGAATTGGGGAGAGGAGGAGTTTGTGGCACAACTTGACTAGAAGAAGGAATCGGTTGGTAGGACATGTTCTGAGACATCAGGGGAGAACGAATTTAGCATTGGAGGGCAGCGTGGAGGGTAAAAATCGTAGAGGGAGACCAAGAGATGAATACATTAAGCAGATTCAGAAGGATGTAGGTTGCAGCAGGTACTGGGAACCAACCTTGCATGAACTATCGCAGCTAGTAAGCCGCTACTGCTCTTACTACCCATCCCATTGTCGCAGAGGTTTTTATCCCACGGCACAAGGCTTGGCACTTTTTTCCCTCTGCTCTTCAAATTTCTACCCTCGTTCGCGTTTTGTCCACTATCTATCACCTGATGGACCTTGTTAATGCGTAGTCTTACCCAGACGCACGGATGAAATCACAGCCGAGCATCCTGTGATCCACCTATTAGGTAACTAATATGTTGACGGAGGTGACAGTAGAACTTTTGGTCTGGTCACCACGTTGGTGCGGGCGTGGAGGGGCCCCATCTCTATTTAAAGCAACAACGAGCCTTTCTGTCATATTCTTTAATATTGACTGTTCCTCCTGGGACAGCCTGTACAAACTATAGCTCCGTGTATTAACGCTACCGGCTTATGGATCTGATTCTTTCTTGTGTATGTAGATATATTATAACGGTTATAGCTGTTGATTTATGAAACCAGCTTTATTTTAGTGAGACTACTGTATATACATTTTTCTTTAACAATGGAATGAGCCTTCCAAGAGAACTCCAGCAACCTGACGATCGTGAAACTATGTCACCGATAACAAGATAACAGCGCCGGAAACTATTGCCCCTTTTAACAAGAAAAAACCAATGAGCGTTAGGTGTCATTGGCCGGGAGGCCCATTATGGGGCTGGTCGGGCCGCCTTGGTGCAGGTCTTATTACATTCGACGCTACATTGGGCGACCTGCGTGCCGGATGAGGATGAAATGAAGACAACACAACACTCAGTCCCTGAGCGGAGAAAATCGTCGACCCAGCCGGGAATTGAACCCGGCCCCTTAGAACGGCAACCCGTCACTCTGACCATTTCTTTTCTTCCATTTTGTTCGATATAGTTCGTTGTGTTTGGTTTGGGCGGACGTCATAAGACATCCGTTCAAGTTGATCGTCGATTCCTTGACTCAGTTTTTTATTGCAGAGAGCACGCAGCCCGCTGACCGAACACACTGAGCTGCCGTGCCAGCTGCCATTCAGCTATCGGGGCGGACTTACAGAAGAAGAGGTCGCACAAACGTCTTTCCTTTTGTAATTTCGTATTAGTTTCAGGCCTAGTTTCAACTTCTGTGACAATGAAAAGCTGATTGGTGTGTGTTAAGTGAGAAGCCCGCAGACGGGTGCTGTGTGTGTGTGTGCGGCAGGCAGGAGATCGAGGCGCTGTGCCGGGTGTACCGCAGCCTGGTGGCCAGCACGAGTGCTGCGGGTGGCTCCCCCGCCGCCGCGCAGGCGTCGGCCGTCGCGGTCGCAGCGCCGCCCCTTGCCGGCGTCGCCGCGGTCGAGGTGCGGCTCGCTGCTGCTCTCTGCCGACACGCCCGCTCTCCGCTCTACAGTATCAGTGTAGCACGGGACTCCAACCTACCTGTCTCATTCTGTAGGATTTACTATTCGATAAACTTTCTCAATTGTTTGGGGAAACACGTCAACCAGCCATTTTGATATTACTTCATTTGTGTCCATTCGCGTTTCTATCTTGCACCCAACTTCAGTTGACGTAATACATATTCTACATGAAGATGACATCTATTCCTTCGGACACGTCCGAAAGAACAGATACCATCAGTGACCATGCAGCTCTCTTAGAATGAAATGATAATTAAATCAAGACCCTAAGCTGTCGACAGGCTTTGATATACATCGGCGGGGACAGTTCAAAATTTTAGTCCCGACCGAGACTCGCACCCGGGATCTCCTGCTTACACAGCAGACGCTCTATCCATCTGAGCCACCGAGGGCACAGAGGATAGTGCGATTGCAGGGTTTTAGTCCTTGAACACTCCCCGTGAGACCATCATTCCACGATAATGTCCACGCACTGCATTCCACATCTACATCTACATACATACTCCGCAAGCCACCTGACGGTGTGTGGCGGAGGGTACTTTGAGTACCGCTATCGGTTCTCCCTTCTATTCCAGTCTCGTATTGTTCGTGGAAAGAAGGATTGTCGGTATGCCTCTGTGTGGGCTCCAATCTCTCTGATTTTATCCTCATGGTCTCTCCGCGAGAGGCCGGCTGTTGTGGCCGAGCGGTTCTAGGCGCTTCAGTCTGGAACCGCGCGACCGCTACGGTCGCAGGTTCGAACCCTGCCTCGGGCATGGATGTGTGTGATGTCTTTAGGTTAGTTAGGTTTAAGTAGTTCTAAGTCTAGGGGACAGATGACCTCAGATGTTAAGTCCCATAGTGCTCAGAGCCATTTGAACCATCTTCGCGAGATATACGTAGAACGGAGCAATATACTGCTTGACTCCTCGGTGAAGGTATGTTCTCGAAACTTCAACAAAAGCCCGTACCGAGTTACTGAGCGTCTCTCCTGCAGAGTCTTCCACTGGAGTTTATTTATCATCTCCGAAACGCTTTCGCAATTACTAAATGATCATGTAACGAACCGCGTTGCTCTCTGTTGGATCTTCTCTGTCTCTTCTATCAATCCTATCTGGTACGGATCCCGCACTGGTGAGCAATATTCAAGCAGTGGGCAAACAAGTGTACTGTAACCTACTGCCTTTGTTTTCAGATTGCATTTCCTTAGGATTCTTCCAATGAATCTCAGTCTGGCATCTGCTTTACCGACGATCAACTTTGTATGAACATTCCTTTTTAAATCACTCCTAATGCCTACTCCCAGATAATTTATGGAATTAACTGCTTCTAGTTGGTGACCTGCTATATTGTAGCTAAATGATTAAGGATCTTTGTTTCTACGTATTCGCAGCGCGTTACACTTGTCTACATTGAGATTCAATTGCCATTTCCTGCACCATGCGTCAATTCGTTGCAGGTCCTCCTGCATCTCAGTACAATATTCCATTGTTACGACTTCTCGATACGCCACAGCATCATCCGCAAAAAGCCTCAGTGAACTTCCGAAGTCATCCACAAGATCATTTATGTATATTGTTTATAGCAACGGTCCTACGACACTCCCGTGCGGCACATCTCAAATCACTCTTACTTCGGAAGACTTCTCTCCATTGAGAGTGACATGCATTCGCAGTGCCCCTGCCCATTACACTCATTACTCGCGGCAGACAAACTTGCCGGGTCCCGTAAGAGTTCGGACAATGCGCGTGCGTCCAGCACAGAAGAAGAAGGTCAATGGCAGGTTACCCTTGACTATATGAAGATGGTATCTGTTCTTTCGGTCATGTGTCCGGATGACCGGCCATTGACCTTCTTCTTCTGTGCTGGATGAACAGGCATTGCCCGAACTCTTACGGGACTCGGTAAGTTTGTCTGCTACGAGTATTGAGTGTAATGGGCAGGGGCACTACGAATGAAGTGTGTGGACATTAAAATGGGAATGTGGGTCTTACGGGAAGCGTGCAAGGGATAAATTCCTGCTGTCGCACTATCCTATGTGCTCTCGGTGGCTCAGATGGATAGAGCGTTTGCCATGTAAGCAGCAGATCTCGGGTTCGAATCCCGGTCGGGACACACATTTTCAACTGTCCCAGTTGATGTACAGCAACGCCTGTCGAAAGCTTAGGGTCTTGAGTTAATTATCATTTAAAACATATTCAGTCTTCAGTTGTACACAGTTAAAACGTCGACAGCAATTTGGATGCTGCAGCTAGCCTGTGTAAATTTTCAATGTTCGTTGGGTACTGTAGCTCGCGAGTTGTATATTACTGTTGACGTGTACTTATTTTCTACTCTGCTTGTCGCTGTTCCAATTTTCGTTTTTATATTCGTAGCACAAACACTTTTTAACTTATTTGGACAGAGTCTGCAGCTGTTAAATATTTTAAATGGTTTTGTGATGCCTTCAGCTGACATTTTCTTTATTTGATGTACGATTGTACAATTTCAGCCTTAGGCAATATTCAGATATTTAAAACAGCAGTATTCGAAGCGGCACTAGCGTGTGTTACCGACCTATTTTTGTTTTTTAATCTGATTTTGTTAGCTGTATTTGTTCGGAGCGTACGTCACGTGATACTCGTTCAGATCATCGTTGATCCATTCACTCAGATTTTTCTATTACAGAGGGCCGCTAACCCTCTGAGCGAACACACTGAGCTACCGTGGCCTCGGCCACGGAGACAGGTAGCCTTATATATTGGATGCATTAGTATTACTTATGAACTGAACGCAAAAACAAATCATATCCCAAGGTATACTAGGAGGATTATAACTTACTTTATGGAAGATTCGTTAGTGGTGTATTATAACATGTATGTCTTTGCTACTATGACTGGATATACTTGTAATCTCCGTAAAATAAATTAAAAGTAGTTTTAAGTTGATTTAGGAATACGTTGCTTTTGAGCTGTCGTTGCTACGTTCTTATATATAAGTTCGATGTTTATAACGTATGTACACTAGAAATATTGTAATAGTTTAACCAAAAATTCGTTAATTAAGCTATACAGGGTTTAGGGTTTGTTCTGAAGTATAATTAATTATCGTTCATCGTTGGTGTAAATATGACTGCATACATATCGAATAAAATATGTTTAAAATATTTGTTCCATTACTGTGAGAGCACGTTAATTTTGAACAGTTGTTACAAGGATCTCATATATAAAGTAGATCACAGTAGTCTAATGAAACAATAATTAACAGCATGAAAACTGAATAAAACCTTTTATCACCTAATTTATAGTCGTGTGATGTTTCACATTATCGTCATGTTTATTGACAAGTATAGCGATAACTATGCGTTCTATGGTTCTATAATGCTTTGTCGTACTTGTGGTAAAAAGTTGTCGGTAGCTTATGTAACATTTGTAATGATTTATTAATGTTACAGAAAAACTGAGTCGGACGTGTGATGGACGATGTGGGAATTTACATCCATCTAAAAGACCCATCTGACAGAATTTTAAGTGAGCAAAGACACCTGAAAAACGGAAAATTCGTAGGCAGCTTTTTACCAGTTGTACGACGAAGCATTACAGAACCATAAGACTCATCGTTATACTTATTAATAATATGAAGGTAATGTGAAACACCGTGCAGTCACAAAGCAGGCTATGAAATGCTTTACACGATTTTCATGTTGTTAATTATTGTTCCATTACACTACTGCGATCGACCTTATATGTAGGATCCTTTCAACAACTATTCAAAAGTAATGTACTCCCACAATAATGGAACAAATACTTCCAACTTATTTGATGGGAAATACATGCAGTCCTATTTACACCAGTTGTGAAAAGTAATCAAATATACTTAACGATGGAGAAATGTGTAACTTAATCAACGTATTTCTTTAAAATAATTATAATCGTCCTCGTGTGCGAACGTCAAAAACATCGGCCTAATATAAAAGAACTTTGCAACAATAGCTCAGAAGTAAAGTATTCCTAAAATAACGAAATACTATTTCTAATTTGGTTTATGGTGGTTACGCATATATGCAGGCATCGGAGCAAAGACGTACATGGCGTAATATTTCATTAACGATTCTTCTATAAAGTAAATTATGATCCTCATAGTACATCTTTGGATATGACTTGCTCTTACGTTAAATTCATAACTGATACTAATGCATCCAATGTATGATGCTGCTGTTTTAGATACTTGAAAATGGCGTTAGTTAGAAGTTGTACAATCGTATGTCAAATGAACAAAATATCAGCTAAAGGCATCACAAAATCATTTAAAAACTTTTTAACTTCTATTTTGCGCAAAAACAGCGAGTATCTGCCAAGTTTCCCACATACATTTTTGTTTATTTCGGAAAATTATATCTATGGTCAAAATTTCATTTACAGGTTCTGAAAGTAGTATTTCTAGTTTAAATTTCTGTATGACTAAAACACTGAAATTGCTTAGCATGAAGTTGCTCAGTACTATTACGGTTAAAGTGCAGTAGTAATTGGTGAAATGAACTTTTTTATTATTACAAAAGTAATAAATAAAAAATAATAAACACTTAGCTTCCCCTCAGCTATGAATTATACAGGGTGAATAAAAATTCACACACTTTAATGTTTCATTACGATTCTTCGGATACTAAAAGTGCAAAATATCTTTAACAAAATTTTGTCCCATGCACATTTTCAGTAGAAAAGGGGCGACAAAGAACGGAAATTTGGCAACAGTGGTTGGCTGGCTGATTTTGGGAGACGGGACCAAACAGCGATTTGCCTGAACCGATTTAGGGAAATCACGGAAAACCTAAATCATGATGGCCGGACGCGGATTTGAACTGTCGTCCTCCCGAATGCGAGTCCAGTGTGATAACGACTACGCCACCGCACATTACGACAATTGTCTTGAAACACTTTCGTGGCTTTGCTGCGCAGTTAGTACAGTGGGTAGAGTTTCGCATTAGAATACTCTAGTCAGAGAGTTCGATTCCGGCCTAGGTATACTGTTCTATTTTATAGCTTGTGGCTGCATGGTATAGAAATGAATGTACAATCGTTTTTATTAGTCAACATTTAAAGGCATATTTTATCTTTAAGGATTTACGTTGTTCTTCCCTTCATGCCTTCCAGTCCATAAACAGCATTTTCCTCAGCTTCCCTCAAAGAAAGAAAGAAAAAAAGGTAACTTCATCCCTCACCTTCTTGGTCTATCTCTGCTTCTTTTACCCTAGGTAGTTACCCTGCAACCAAGCAAATCACGTAGCCACATTATCTAACTTAAGTGCTTCACACTACTTCGTCAACTACATTCGAATCCAGTTTCCAGTAAACCCCTTGCCGTTGCTGCAATCAGTTAGTACCAATTACTAAGCTTACCACTTACATGTCCTTCATATTTTTCTATGACATTACGTCACCGGTAGGTGACCTATCCCTTCAAAGGTAAATACCAAACTGTGTTGAGTTATCGTACTCCGCTGATGAATGTGGATGAACTGATAGCTTTTGACCGCGGATGAAACTGTGCTGCGGAGATTTCAGAGAAGGGTGATGCAGTGATGCGCTAAATGTATGGAGATGCAGTGAGATCACATTGAGCGTCTGCTCTGAGAAATGTATATTTTTCATGACAGACATACTGTCACTGACAGTGTATTCAAAATATTACAACCGGCCACCCTTACTGAATATAGTATGTATATTTAACATCTCTACGTTTATAAGTTTTGTAGTTATTTATGTTCTATGACAGTTAATTTATTTTTAAGCGAGTGTTACTCTTCGGAATGTTTGTCGTCTCTGACCAATAACTGTTGTGGTCAACGTTATAAAACTGTAATTGTGTGATTTATATCGTTTAGGGAATAGTGCACGCTACACCATTACTGGGAGGTAAAAATTAGAAAATTTAAAAAGTCAGAACTAGAAGTACTATCGAACTCTCTAACTAAGGTATTTCGAATACGTAACTCCAGCAGTGCAGTAGCTAGGCAGCACAGCTATGCAGTATTGAGACAAGATATCAGTCGTAAACGTGATCACAGTGCTGCCAAATTGCCTTTCTGTGACTTACATCGTCCACCTGAAATACGCACGGCTCGGAATTTTGTTACAGACGTCGTTGTACTTTTAGTGTGTGAAGAATCAGGCTGTGGTGTCCGAATGCGCGAATTTCCATTTACCCTCTATAATTTCAGTCAGCTATGGACTACATCATTTCAATGTTTTTTTCTTTTTTTCACTGAGGGTTAGCAATAACCCAGAATTCGGAGAGCTTCTATCCTTTTTTTTTTCTTTTCTTCGCAACTAATACCAAAGCAATGAACTTATTGAAGGAAGGCGGCGTTTTCCACTTTTTCTGTAGTAATTTTATTAGTTCACAAGTAGTTCCAGCCTTCTAAGCTATTTTCCAATGATTTTGTGGTTCTGTACAAAAAAGAATATATTACATTACCTCCACGAATAGAAATGTAATGATGTCAATGCAAACTTCTTTTAAATACTTTCACACACAATAGAAGCTTATGCCTTTGGTATCGAAGTGACAGCGTCTACAAATTTGTGTTATATATTCGTGATGGTTCACAAATGCTGTCTTGGCTTAACAGCTTGACGGTGTGACATTACAAAGGTATTATGTATTGATCAAAGAGTAAACCTAAGCATGGAATAGATTGAACAATAATTTCAAATATTATGACTGTACATTTACTTGTATATCTGAAGAAAGTTAAGAACTAGTAAGAAACAAAATAGTACAGAAAATAAAATAATATAAAAGATAAAAATAACTATTAAACATATGGTGAGGTAAGATTAATTATAAATTTCATTTTATCATATAGATGATTTCTGATTTGTCATTAGCAGAACATGACTGAAGTTATCCAAAAATTCTTTGTTCTGAAGATTTGTTCGCTCATTAAGAATTGTATCTGGTTGACTTTTTAAATGACTGAAAATTTCTATTTCTTCTGAAATATTAATTTGTGTCGCTTTCTTGGCATAATTCCAAAAGTGTGTTGGATGCATGTTTGTTGGATAAAAGATGTAGCGCAAAGGCACTTGTTTTGTTATCACTAGGTCTTTTTGTGCTTTTTAAAAAACATCTGAAAGTTTCTAACACTTTTCCCTGTGCGTACTTCACCACAATTGTCACATTCAATTTTGTATACCCTTGATGTATTAAATGGGTGTGTTGTACTGGTGGTGTATCTTACGATAATACTAATATTATTTTCAGCATGTAACCAAATTTTGATATTTATATTTTAAAAGTTTTGGCCTTTTATTAGAAGTGTTTCCATAATAAGGCAGAACTACGAATTTAGTTTCCTGTTTGGCTTTCTCTCTTTCCTGAGAAATTTCGTTTGTATCTGATTTTTTCTTGACTTCCAGTTTTTCCTGTACATTTCTTTGATGACATGTAGTTTGAAACTACTTGCTTTGGCTTCTTTTCTAGTATTTCTAACTTTTTGTTCATTTCATTTTCAGCAAATTGAAAATTTATTAAACTCCATAGCAATGAGTGAAAATATGCCTTGTGTCGGTTCCTGGAGGACATGATCCATTATTGATTATTGTGTCTGTAGTGGTTGGTACACTGAATTTTCTTTCTTTATTGTGGTATCTAAGAAGTTAATGCAGTTATTTATTTCAACTTCACAGGTGAATTTGATTTTATGAAACATATTATTAAGTTGTGACTGCAAGTTGGTTATGTTTTCTTCAGAACCAGTTAAGAGAGTTAAAAGAGTTATCAATGTAATTTATGTAATAAACATCTTTGTCTGTTCTCTATCTAAAATGATTAAAAAATGTTACTTTGATATGATTAATAAATAGTTAGGCAACGTTCCTGCTTACCGTTACCCATGATTAAGCCATCTTCTTGAAAGCAAAAATAGTTATATGAAAGAGCGAGTTGTAACAGCTGGGTGAACTCTCTGCTGATGACAAAACAAAGATTATCTACACAATAAAATGAAAGTTACAACTAGTCTTACTCATCATACATTTTAATATTTATTTTTAGCTTATCTTTTATTTAATTTCCATATTATTTTCTTTCTTACTGTTTTTCAACTTTCCTCAAATACACACATAAATATACAGTCATAGAATTTGAAATTATTGTTCCATCTGTTCCATGTTTAGTTTTACTTTTTGATCAGTATAATGCCTTTGTAATGTCAAGCTGTCAAGCTATCAGACCAACAAGGCAGCATTTGTGAACCAATACGAATAGAAAACGCAAAACTGAAGTATGTAAGGCATGGTTTTCTATCGTCGGAAATGTATTTCAAAAAAAGTTTACATTCACATTACATTTCTGTTGTTGGAGGTAATACAATGTATTCTATTGTCTATAGAAGCAAAAAATCATATGAAAATGGGCCAGAAGGCTGGAATTACTTGTGAACCAATAAAATTACAATAGCAAAATTGGAAAATGCCACATTATTCGATCCTTTCTTTGGTTAACATCTTGCTTGTCTTCTTCTTAGGTTTTGGCTGGAAACTCTGTTGTCTGATGATTTTCTTCTTTGGTAGGTTTACCGTGTCATTTGCTGAGATCCATAGCTCGTGATAGTCTTTTTCGACTTTTGTGAAGTAGACTTAGTTAATATTTTTTAGTCAGATGGAAGACTAAGACTTAACAGGTGACCACGGAAACAAATCCCCCTTTTTCTAACGGCATCTGCAATTTTCTCCACATGTGTTGTGCCTTCACTTATACTCTTAATGTTCTTTGGCTGGACCTACATATACCTCAGAATCTGCCTTTCTTTGGCTTATAGTTGATCTGCCAGTTATTTATTGTTTATTTTGAAGCAATCTGCTGCACACAGAGACTATACAGTAGTATTTCAGTATGGCATTGGCGGACATTCGTCGTTTGTTATAAACATCTTTGGTTAGGCGATACGTGATTTCTAACTTGTAGATGCGTGACTCAAAGACTCCTTTGTCACAGATGGGAAGTTATCAGCATCCTAAGACACCTGAGATAGTTACTGATAGTTCGACAAGTTCTTTTGCACCTTTCTAAAATCACTCAAGAGCACAATTGAGCTGATTTCTTCAATTAAACGGCTGCCGAATGCCTTATCTTCCTTTATCACAAATGAACTAATGTCAAACATTTATACTGATCACGCAGCGCAGAAAGACTGACTCTCATGATACGTTTCACAGTTGAAGACCACGTATCTCTGGGATTTGTAACCACTGTAAGTATAATGAAGAAAGACACCGTCTGAGTTGCTGATACGTTCTTGTTCGGATAACTGATTTCGACGCGTAATATAGGTCATCTTCAGACCCATGTATCTGTTACTGATGAATGCAGCTTGTCATCAGGGCGCAGACGCAGAGAATTTGACTATATTGAAGAAAAACATAGCTAGTGACCGGAGGGTGTGTTTCTTCACTATCGTGGTACGTTTTTTTGGCTACGAGTAGTTGTCAGTTGGCTGGTGTGAGAGAAAGCGATAGAGAGACGGACGCGCCGTTGCAGGGACTGGACCGCGTGGTGTTCCGCGAGCTGCTGCACAACACGTTCGACCTGGTGACGGAGGAGGTGCTGATGGACCGCGTCTTCTGCGCCTTCGACCGCTGCAACGACGGCGTGGTGCGGCTCGAGGAGTGGGTGCAGGGGCTGTCCGTCTTCCTGCGGGGCACGCGCGAGCAGCGGACCGCCTTCTGCTTCCTCGTCTACGACCTCAACAGCGACGGCTACATCACCCGCGACGAGATGTTCCACCTGCTCAGGTCAGTCCCTAACACTGGAGGCGAGGCTTACCAATGACTTAAGCAACGTAAGAGTTCGAGGTGGTCCCTTCATGTCACCCCCAGAATCATGTGAGTAGACCAGCTCGACATAAGAATTTCAACGACAGAGTTATAAAAACCGCCAGCGTAGTGTTATAAAAAGCTCTAGACAGCTGCTCTCAGTCCTTCTCGATCGACGCCGCCACGGCAGCATACACTATCTGAAATATCCGGACACTCCTACGTAATGCGGAATTTACCACTGTGTGTCACGAGAAGTAGACATGTCACTATGCAAGGAGGCGCGAAGTACTCTGTTCTACACCTACATTTGTACTCCGCAAGCCACCAAACGGTGTGTGGCGGAGGGCACTTTACGTGCCACTGTCATTGCCTCCCTTTCCTGTTCCAGTCGCGTATGGTTCGCGGGAAGAACGACTACCGGAAAGCGTCCGTGCGCACTCGAATCTCTCTAATTTTACATTTGTGATCTCCTCGGGAGGTATAAGTAGGGGGAAGCAATATATTCGATACCTCATCCAGAAACGCACCCTCTTGAAACCTGGACAGTAAGCTACACCGCCATGCAGAGCGCCTCTCTTGCAGAATCTGCCACTTGAGTTTGGTAAACATCTCCGTAACGCTATCACGCTTACCAAATAACCCTGTGACGAAACGCGCCGCTCTTCTTTGGATCTTCTCTATCTCCTCTGTCAACCCGACCTGGTACGGATCCCGCGCTGATGAGCAATACTCAAGTATAGGCCGAACGAGTGTTTTGTAAGCCACCTCCTTTGTTGATGGACTACATTTTCTAAGGACTCTCCCAATGAATCTGAACCTGGCACCCGCCTTACCAACAATTAATTTTATATGATCATTCCACTTCAAATCGTTCCGTACGCATACTCCCAGATATTTTACAGAAGTAACTGCTACCAGTGTTTGTTCCGCTATCATATAATCATACAATAAAGGATCCTTCTTTCTATGTATTCGCAATACATTACATTTATGTTAAGGGTCAGTTATCACTCCCTGCACCAAGTGCCTATCCGCTGTAGATCTTCCTGCATTTTGCTGCAATTTTCTAATGCTGCAACTTCTCTGTATACTACAGCATCATCCGCGAAAAGCCGCATGGAACTTCCGACACTATCCACTAGGTCATTTATATATATTGTGAAAAGCAATGGTCCCATAACAGTCCCCTGTGGCACGCCAGAGGTTACTTTAACGTCTGTAGACGTCTCTCCATTGAGAAACAATAATAGGTCTGTCAGGAGAGCTCAGCGACTTCGGACGTGGACTATTTATCTGATGTCATCTGAGTAACAAATCCATGAGGGACATTTCAACTACTCCCAAGCTGCCCAGCTCGACTGCTGGTGATGTGATTGTGAAGTCGAGAAACTAAAGAACCGCCAAAGTCAAACCAAGAACAGGCAGACCTTATGTACCGATGGATACATGAGTGGCGTATTGAGCCAAAACAGAACCGTGTGCGGCTGAACGAGTTATATGGAGAGATGAATCGCGCTATACCCTGTGGCATACCGATGAAAGGGTTTGACTTTGTGGATTGCCAAGAAATTTTTACCTGCCAACTGTGAAGTTCGGAGGAAGTGTTGTTACGGTACGGGAGTGTTTTTCATGGTGAGGATGTGATCGCCTTATTGCACTTAAGAAAACGCGTAATGTGGAAGCGCATGAATGCATTTCACAGCATTCTGTACTGCATACAGTAGAGAAACAATTCGGAGACGATGACTCTATTAATGTGACAGTAACGGAGGTCATAAAGTAGTATCCGCGAGGCAATGGTTTGTGTACCATAACATTCTTGAAATGCACTTGCATGCTCAGAGTCGCAGCGTGAATGCAATGGAACGTCTTTGGGACGTTTTGGAACATCGATTTCGCTCCAGACCCAAGTGTCCAATATTGTTCATTCTCTGATTTCGGCTGTTGAGGAAGAATGGGCTGCCATTCCTCCACAAACATTCAGACTCTCATTGAAAGTGTCCTCAGCAGAGATGAAGTCGTCATAAAGACGAAGAGTGAACACTCATCCCATATTAATATCCGCTAGTAAGTGTCCTGATACTTTTGATCAGATAAACTATCAGCATGTTTTCCATAAGATGAATGCTCTCGTTATTGCGTTCCTTGGAAAATAATATTGCCTGTCGGTTCTGGTTAACTCTTGTTTGCCGGCCGCTGTGGCCCAGAGGTTCTAGGCGCTTCAGTCCGGAACCACGCTGCTGCTACGGTCGCAGATTTGAATCCTACCTCGGGCATGGATGTGTGTGATGTCCTTAGGTTAGTTAGGTTTAATTAGTTCTACGTCTAGGGGACTGATGACCTCAGATGTTAAGTCCCATAGCGCTTAGTGCTATTTGAACCGTTTGAAACTTTTGTTTCATTACTTTTTGGAGTGACTTGCAGTAGAAGACCAATGTGTCTTTCTATGTTTTCTGTATATGTGTGTGTGTTTGCTCGAATGTGTAGTTACGTTTAATTACAAGGCATCCTTTGCTCACAGCTAGGCGCTGACTTCAGTCACGGTTCTGGTAGGCCTATTACAACTATATTCTCACTGCTAAAGATACCAGTAAATTCGTATTATTCGTTTCTCTCTCGTAAATACTTTTTCTTGTTATGCTGAATAACGGTGGCAGAAAGGAGAAAGGATAGCCCCTGCCATCAAAGTTACTGGTCAAAAAGGCAAGTAGGCAAAGAACACCGAGTTTCTACTCTGATTTTGGCAAGTTCGGTAACGTAGTTTTTTGCTCCCTAAGGGGCTGACTGTGATGCGTCACCAAACCATCGGGATGCTTAATTTCGGTGACCGCCCTCGAACTCCGCCGTCAGGGTGGCTGATATCGGTGTTTGTTTCCATATAACCATCACAACTCCAATGGAATCAGAAAACTATTACCTCCATGTCGTTGTTCCTGGATCTACATCTACATCTACATCCATACTCCGCAAGCCACCTGACGGTGTGTGGCGGAGGGTACCTTGAGTACCTCTATCAGTTCTCCCTTCTATTCCAGTCTCGTATTGTTCGTGAAAGAAGGATTGTCGGTATGCCTCTGTGTGGGCTCTAATCTCTCTGATTTTATCCTCATAGTCTCTTCGTGAGATATACGTAGAAGGGAGCAATATACTGATAGACTTCTCGGTGAAGGTATGTTCTCGAAACTTCAACAAAAGCCCGTACCGAGCTACTGAACGTCTCTCCTGCAGAGCCTTCCACTGGAGTTTATCTATCATCTCGGTAACGCTTTCGCGATTACTAAATGATCCTGTAACGAAGCGCGCTGCTCTCCGTTGGATCTTCTCTATCTCTTCTATCAACCCTATCTGGTACGGATCCCACACTGCTGAACAGTATTCAAGTAGTGGGCAAACAAGTGTACTGTGAGCTACTTCCTTTGTTTTCGGATTGTATTTCCTTAGGATTCTTCCAATGAATCTCAGTCTGGCATCTGCTTTACCGATGATCACCTTTATATGATCATTCCATTTTAAATCACTCCTAATGCCTACTCCCAGATAATTTATGGAATTAACTGCTTCCAGTTGCTGACCTGCTATATTGTAGCTAAATGATGAAGGATTTTTTGTTTCTATATATTCGCAGCACATTACACTTGTCTACATTGAGATTCAATTGCCATTCCCTGCACCATGCGTCAATTCGTTGCAGATCCTCCTGCATTTCAGTACAATTTTCCATTGTTACAACCTCTCGATATACCACAGCATCATCCGCAAAAAGCCTCAGTGAACTTCCGATGTTATCCACAAGGTCATTTATGTATATTGTGAATAGCAACGGTCCTACGACACTCCGCAGCGGCACACCTGAAATCGCTCTTACTTCGGAAGACTTCTCTCCATTGAGAAAGACATGCTGCGTTCTGTTATCTAGGAACTCTTCAATCCAATCACACAGTAAATCACGCTAAATATGGTTTATAGCAAGACACTGAAACGACTCACCTTATTTTACCGTACAGTCAAATTCGCAACACTAAAGTAAATTTCGAACATAAATAGCAACCTTTAGAACACATAGATTCACATTTACATCGTAAATGAAATGTAGAATTAGTCGGTTCTTAATTGCAAAAACAGGAACAGCTGATATTTGTTGATTACGGCGCCATCTGCCATGAATGAGAAGCTGTGGTTTGAGGAATCCGTACGTAATTTTCTGTGCAGAATCTAAATCCATACAGATTACAGAAATGGATGTATGTTTGCATCTACATCTACGTGATTACTCTGATATTCACAATAAAGTGCCTGGCAGAGGGTTCAATGAACTACCTTCAAGATGTCTCTCTACCGTTCCACTCTCCAACGGCGCGCGGGAAAAACGAGCACTTAAATTTTTCTGTGCGAGTCCTGATTTCTCTCATTTTATTGTGGTGATAATTTCTCCCTGTGTAGGTGGGTGCCAACAGAGTGTTTTCGCAATCAGAGGAGAAAGCTGGCGATTGGAATTTGTTGAGAAGATCCCTTCGCAACGAAAAACGCCTTTGTTTTAATGATTGCCACTCCAATTCACGTATCATGTCAGTGGCACTATCTTCCCTATTTCGCGATAATACGAAATAAGCCGCCCTTCTTTGAACTTTTCCAGTAACATCCGTCAGTCCCACCTGATACGGATCCCACACCTCACAGCAATACTCCAGAATAGGTCGGACAAGCGTGGTATAAGCAGTCTGTTTAATAGACCTGTTGCACCTTCTAAGTGCTCTGCCAATGAATCGCAGTCTTTGGTTGGTTCTACCCACGGCATTATCTATGTGTTCGTTCCAATTTAGGGTATTTGTAATTGTAATCCCTAAGTGACTTGTTGCGTAATCGAAATTTAGCGGATTTCTTTTAGTACTTATGTGAATAACTTCACTCTTTTCTTTCTTCAGGGTCAATTGCCACTTTTCGCACCATACAGGTATCTTATCTAAATCATTATGCAATTCGTTTTGGTCATCTGATGAGTTTACAAGATGTTAAATGACAGCATCATGTATGTATGTATGTTTGTATGTTCTACATTGTCTCCAAAACCACTGGACCGATTTCAACCAAACTTATACTCGTACGTATATTTCTTACTGTCAGAAAAAAAATCGCTGTGGAGGTAAGAACCGTCTATTTACCATAGTTCAGGAGACATGACCTCAAACAATGAGATGCGTGGAAAGTGCCGAATCAGGCATGACGTTTAAATGTATCACTTCAGTGATAGTAATTACGCTGCAAGATCGGCGACGAGTGAAAAAGTGTGTGGGACCGACGTTCGAACCGGGATACCCTGCTTACTAGACAGTTGCGTTAATCGCTGCGCCACCCGGCCACAGTGTTTTCACAACTGCTCGGGCTACCTCGGCATGCCTCCAGGCCGACCCACACTCCCACCTAGCGAAACCTGTCCGCAGTCCAGAGTCCATGTCGTCCATGCTCGCTGCTCTGAGATTCCAACAAGAGGTCGAACGTAATTGGCGCATCCGCGCTGCAGGTGGTAGATTCGTTGCCCATCGAGGCGCATCAATCATGTGAACGCGTGGTGTCTGTTCTTTCTGACATTTCCGTCATGTACGGCACATAGTTCAAGAGATATGACGTCGTAAACACCGAGTTGCGTGAACTATTTATGTCCGACACAAATGTATCATTGTATGGCACATAGTTCGAGATATGACGTCATAAACACCGAGATGCGTGAAAAATTGCCTCTTCGTGCATGAAGTTTTAATATATTTTTTTCTTTACTACAAAGACACTCCTACGGTCGAGTCAACTTAGGGGAATCCCTGGCAGCGCTTTTGATAGCTTTCAACTGCGAAGCGCAAACGGCTGTGGGCGAAAACAAGAGTCGTTTATAGAGCTATGACGAGGTGTTGCCGCAGAGACGCTCACAAAATCTTAAATCACGTTGCAGATACGCGTAGCAGCTGCGCCCAGCTGGGATACTATGTCTGTGATACTGTACTTATAGATCTGTACATTATGCGTATTTCTTTGTACGATTTTTTCATAATTTAAAACGTGTATGCACGAATACATCAAAATGAATTTTTTTGATGCTACACTACAAACACAGCTCATTTTTTTCGTTTCTAGTAGACTATTGGCAAAATGAATACCCGGGCAGTGCCGGGTTTGTCAGCTTCTATGCAATAAAAATGGGGGATCTGCATTTGAAACCACAGAATTTACTGCGCCCACGCAGGAGTGGTGGTTAACAGGCGGCTAGTTATAGCACAGAGAGATATCTCCTTTGCTAATATAAACTTCTCACCAAGGACTTTTTTTTCGTACGGTGCGTTAAGTTGTCTCAAGTTAAAACAATCCGCACAATCTTTCTTGTTGCGCGTGAATTAATTTCAGACCCGCAGCAACATCTTGCAGAAGACTAACCTGCTACGATTCCCTCCTACCCTCTACCCACCGTATTGGTAATTTCCGAGCGGCTCTGTTCCTTTCTGCTCTCTTTTTCGCATATTCTATACCTTCGCTTTAAGTTCCCCAGCACACAAGCTGACGCTTGGCTTATGAAACTGTGCTACACCTATTAACATAAAGAATGATACTTTCATTGATATCGGCGTTATCTTCGTGACAGGCTGAGAAATTTTCTCTTCCCCATGTTAACGCTGCCTGCTTTAACATCCCTTCTCTTCCTTAGAAGCCAGAGCTACGATCGTAGATAAGAACTAGCTGCTATTGCCGACAACGCGCTGCACGTGCACATAAGCATTGGTAGGGCAGGGCTGTAGGAAGTTCGCTTTTGAGAAGCCCATTCCGCTGAGGTTCCGCGTGGAGAGTTCGTTCGGCGTTACTGCCGTCCATAAATTCCGACGCCGGGAAGCAATTGGGCGCACGGAGGAGCGGAGCGTCGACCCGCCCGAGTCGCATCCGCGGCCCGCCCACTACTTTGCGGAGATAGAGGGCTCTGCTCTGCCAGGCCGACGCCGTCGCCGCCATACCTCCAGGCGCCATCGCTGCACGGCTTTGCTGCCTGCCGCCGCCGCGTCGCGCAGAACCCTGTCTTAGACGCGCGTCGCGTGTCAACATATCGTCTGCCCGCTAAAGATACATCACCGTATGCCGATTACAGAAGTTTGCTCATGTCCCGTTAGTACAGTTTGTAACGTAAACACAAAAAAACTACTTGGCAGAGATCATAACTCAGAACGTGAGCAAGGTAGTGAAGACCATCCAAAACTCTATATACTCTGGTGGAAATGAAAAGTGTTACTGCATGAACATCTTGACTGGAAGCTTGGAAGGCTACACTGGTCTTGCGGTATGATCTGAAAGTCTACAGACGATTATGAGTTTACGCCCTGACAGCAATCACTTTCACTAGTCAGCCTTCCACTTGTCTACGTGGCCCATGCATCTACTGATTTGAGTTTGCCCTTTGACAGTGATGGTTGTTGTTAGCCTGCATCAGAGGTCTAAATGAATTTCAGTGCTGAAATAATTTAATGAAATGGCGGCCCTTTCATAATTGTAGTCAATTATTGACGGGTGATTAATGTGTCAACACAAGATTGATCTTTTATAAAAAGTTATGGCAAAGATTTAGTGATCATAAAATAGCACACACGAAACAAGTTAAAGCATGATGACAAATAAATCATGAAATTAATAGGACTAGGAAGTCCGCCTTATGCAAGACACCTTTTTAGTTTCGTTCTACCCAAACATGTTTCAGCACTTTTTTTGCTGTCTTCACTGGGTTATTTTATGTTCTTACTTACATGAAGCTATTGGGTATTTATGTTGGTAGTTAGTCGGACACACATTCTACAACTTGTCATGGCTTTGATGCTGTAGTGTTTTCTCATATGTTTTGAAAGGAATACGCTGATTTCTGTGTCTTTTGGTCGTTTGACAACGCACTTTCTAGGAATTTTCAAACATGGGCAGAGTTTTCGCCGCCATTAAATCATGAACTGTTGGCAACATAAAGAACGCACCAAATAGTTAACACTCCACTGGGTGGCAACTGGTTGGTAAAGACTAAGGTTTGTTTGATTTGACTGTTTACTCTCACTCAAAACGTTGATAATGCAGTCTGAAATTATCTAACGCTGAATAGACTTTGATGGATTTCTTCTACACAGAAATTATACTACGTTGGTGCAGCTGAGAACAAGTGGTGAGATTGTGATTCTGTTTGCCCTAACAAACCGGAGCAGCAGTACTATACCCCCTTCTCGATGTGTACCTCCGTCTCAGTTGTCGGTCGTGGTGGAAGCGTCTGCAGAATTCCGATGTGCGGCGCCTGTAATTCGTTATTGGGGGCACAAAATACGCAGAGTCGCGGCTGGCGATCTGTTAGACGGATCGCAATTACTCTCTAATGGAGCCCTGAAATCTCGGCAGATTTCAGCGTGTGACACTCCCGTTTGCCAGTCATACCATGGGCAAATTTGACTCAATTATACGGGAATGCGCACAAGGACATCAAACGCCAAGGCGGCAGACCTGGCATAAGTAGGATTTCCCTCGGCCCTGCGAGTTGTCCGAGATAACTGAGGTCCGAACTGTTGATACAGCTAAGTCCTCATCACGGGCTCCCCAGTAAAGACCAATGCCAGTGTGAAGTTACGCTCATGACGAGTGTCCCTAGTGCAACCCACTCATAACTAGAGTCGAGACTAGAATTTTCTCCAAATCGGAGTCTGAATGAGGAGACCCATTTTCTCCACTCCTTACTTTCCATCAAACCTCGGTAAACTCCACAAAAGTACTCAAGCAGCCGCCCCAATAAGGGTTTCTTGTGAATCACAAGATTCCACGAGCCCCGTTCTCACCTCTAACTCATCTGTTTACTCATCGGCCAATCCTAATCAAAGTTAACAATATTCTTCTCTTTTCTGAAGAAGCAGCCAATCCCTGACTCATAAATTCCCACGCGGCTCTAAGCACTATGGGACTTAACATCTGAGGTCATCAGTCCCATAGACTTAGAACTACTTAAACCTAACTAACCTAAGGACAGCACACACATCCATGCCCGAGGCAGCATTAGAACCTGCGACCGTAGCAACACCGCGGTTTCGGACTGAAACGCATAGAAGCGCTCGGCCACAGCGGCCGGCACTTGTTTTTTTCCACAGCCACTTTAGGCAGTGTGTTTCGAGTTTCCATTTAGGCCTAATGTGAACAACACATTTATCACAGAGGTCATTCATTATTTGAATGGACGGAACATTAATGTATGTCCAACCAGGAGCCTCAGTGAAACTGAGAGGAGCGCTTCTGTGTCCGAACATAGATAATTTCAGAGCCGCTGTAAATGTTGTATTCCATTCTAAAACTATTTCAGAGGCCTGAGTGCCTTAGTCTTTCCAAAAATCTCGGCAGGCAGGGGGACACTACCTGACGGCTCCTTCGATAGCGCCTGGTTCGTGGTGAACATGGAAACTCACGAATTTTTGTGGCCGCCATCCCTGTTCACAAAGGGCATTTACGACACTGTCGAAACGCCTTGGCCAAGTAACCTAAATTTTTCTCGTGTCCCTGTCCCTGCCGCAGCAAGAGGCGCCTACCAGGTTGATCACGGTAGGCAGTTTCTTCGTCTCTTTGGGCGAAAGCATTGTCTGCACATCAGTGCGAGAAATTCTTGGGACCAGCGTTCTGTAGCCGGCCGCTGTGGCCGAGCGGTTCTAAGCGCTTCAGTCTAGAACTGCGCGACCGCTACGGTCGCAGGTTCGAATCTTGCCTCGGGCATGGATGTGTGTGATGTCCTTAGGTTAGTTACGTTTAAGTAGTTCAAAGTTCTAGGAGACTGATGACGTCAGATGTTAAGTCCCATAGTGCTCAGAGCCATTTGAACCAGCGTTCTGTCCCCAGTAAGAGCTTCGAGATGTTCCTTTCCCTAATAGCTTCACATGGCTTCCAAGAACCAAACATCGACTGAAAGATTTACTGTTAATTAACCAAATTGCCTGCTTGTTCTCAGTTGCAAAAAATACTGTTCGAAGGAGAGCCACGATAAAGATCCCACAGGAATTAACAATGTACATGCTCCCATCAGTGCCTGGCCATGTTGATAACATCCTGACATCTCACAAATGTTTTGGATGTAAAAACAATGTTGAAGAGTAGGCTTGAATATGAAAGACAGTGAGAGTGTGACTCATCCTCTCTCAAGCTGCCCAACTGATACTCCATTATTTCTACGCTTGTGGGATACACTATCTGACCAGAAGAATCCGGAAACCTATAAGTGGATATTAATATATGATGTATCCATCCATGGATGTTTCAACTATGCTGGTGGCGCTTTCAGACGCCGGAATATTTGTGGAGTAATGGCAGGCCATTCTTCCTCAAGAGCCAAAACCGGAGAAGGTAATGATGTTGAACGCTGAGGTCTGGAGAGCCGTTGACGTTGTAACGCGTCTCAGAAGTGTTCCACTGGTTTCAGACTGGGACCCTGGGAAGGTCAGTCCACTTAGAAATGTTGTTGTCCACAAATTTTTACCTTACAGAAGCTGCTTTGTGACAGGGTACATCGTCATGCTGATACAGTCATCTTCTTAGAATTATTTCTGTATTCTATGCAGAACTCAATGCTATGAAATTTGTTCATATCCTTCTGAATTTAGTATTTTCTTAAGCACAATAAGAGGACCACACCCTAAACAACAAAAACACTCCCATACCGTAACACCATATCCTCCATCTTTAATGATGAAAGGTAACGTTCTCCACGCATTGGCCAAATTCAAACCCCTCCATCGGATTGCCAAATAACTCGTTTCCAGTTATTTACTGTGCAGTGGAGTCGCTCTTAACGTCGCTTAGCTCTGACTGCAGAAACGTGTGCCTCCTGAGGAGTTGCTCCATCATTGTATCCCATTGCTTTAAGTTTCTGGCGTGCAGCCGCGATAATACAGCTTCTTCAACTGATGTTTCGGCCGTGTGTCGTCCGGTCATCTTCAGAGTCGCAAGGCTGACGACAAGGAAACCAAGGTAACAAGCGTGGCCTTATATGCTCCACCGCGACAGATTTCGACGTGAATACGCCTTGAAGACCAGCACCAGGTACGGGACAACTGTCAGTGAAACACAAGTGAAGCATTTTCAGTGTAATACATTTTGCGTTATAACTTCAAAATTAATTATGCAACCAAAAGTGCGTTATGTTACTCACATGCTGTACAGCTAAAATATCGTCACTTATTTATCGTTCTGTGAGAATAGGAAATCATGCGGTGCAAGCCTGCAGCAACCAGCACAGCTGAGTACTGCATTGTTGGCGGTACGTCGTCGCTTTTGCTGTGCAAAGTGGAAGGTCACAGGACAGCGAGCCTGTTACATGTAAATGCTTTACTTGTTGAAAAAAGTATATAAATTCTAGTGCCTATTTAGTGTCTCTCTAGCACACAAAGGAAGAAAGGCTACTCTCGAATATCGAGAAGACTTGCTTTCCGACATTCCACAATCGTTGTTTATGGCTCAAATAAGTTTTTTTGAAAGCACTTTCATTTACTGTAACGAAAAGTAGCCATTATTTCCTAAATGATGGTGTTCAAAGGCAAACAGTGTGAAATACAACGGATCTGCATAAACAGTTCGCCAGTGCAATGCAGTTTAGTTGCTTCAGCTTCAAAATAAGGTTTGATGGTTTTTTCCGTATTTTCTTAATATCAATATCTATTCACTGTGAGGTCAACACTGAGAAAGGAAGAGGCGTGAGGATAAACGTAAAAGAAGTTGGAGACAAAGCGGAAAAAATTTATTTAGAGAAGCATGACAAGAAGAATAGCAATACAAATGGTAAAAACGTCAGACCCAAAGGAGAGGGAGTAGTGAGGGGAGGAAGGTATACATCACAATGTCTGGATCCAAAAGACTATGTCATCAGAAGGCAATGCATATTTTACTCATTCTTTATTTATTGATTGCAAAGTGTGTTTCTCAGCGATACTGCTATCGGTATTTAAAGAACTGTTAGGCCATCATATGCTGATATTTATCTTTATTTCTTTACTAAAAAGTTTTCCGTTTCTGTAGGAGTTTTCTAGCTGACATACGTACATTTTAAGTGTTGTGTAGGCACAGGGTACAAATCCAGTTCGCAGCACTGCCAATGCCGATCTTTGTTATTCTGAAAGACTGAAGGCAGGTGACGAATTCCAGCGCTTCCTTTGGCATCTGTTTCACGATGCGGTGGACAATTTCCAGTAAGACTGTATGTTTTATGAATTATTTGTATTTTCAACCTATTCTCAGACTTCTTAATTTATTCAAAACTTACATAGTCTTGTTCAATTTGTGCTCTTGGAATCATATTACATCTTAAGATTGTGCCGCCCACAAAAACTTTCCCCATACATTCACCAGACTTAACACTTCTATACTTTTATCTATGGCGAAAATTTAAAGAAGTCTATTGGGATACGCCGAAGACGGTCGGAGGGTTCAAACGCCGTGTAACGCGGGCCTCTGCTGTCATTAACTCCAGATGAAATTCAACGTGTAGTATTGTTTCTCCAGATTCACTTTACAGCATGTAGTAACGCTCAGTGTCACTTGACATGACAGCCGTGATAATAAGCTCATGAACCGTGCATGTCTTACATGTTTACTTACGTTTGGAATAAAAGGGCAGATGTTTGTGGAACCTCTTCTCCCGACGGCGGCACAGTAGTTTGCGCGCTACTATCTTGATACTATTTGATCAGGTCTTCTACGTGTTAAGTGATTGAAAAAAAGTCGGTTTTGTAAGAACGTTCGACAGTCAGTACGTCGGTTGGTGTTCTGCTACGCAGTTCCATCATTCGTAAAGCTTTCTGTTGACTGGCTCCAATGATTCAACACATTTATCATGAGAACATCAATGGAACCTACCCCTATAATCAATAATTTTAAGCCTCCATTTTCATATTTCATGTATAGGATTTTATGTGAGATTTTCATTATTTAGCATGTTTGCACAAAAGCCAGACAGTCATTTCTATCATCAGTGTAGGGAATCTGCGGGCCATGTATCACATGTTTCGGAGAATTACGTCATTTATGGATTCTTGTCTTAGCAACATATTCAGATTTCCGTAGTTCTCCAATTCATAGTGGAGAGGCTGGAACAAATTTCTAGATGAGAGATAAAAATAAATAATCGTGGCACTTTAGAGGTACCCGAAAGACTCAGGAGAATGCCAGCACTTGTCAGAAAAGTTGGTAGCTTCGTGAAGAATCAGCATCCACCAGCACTGGGATTCAAGAACAGTTTACCTTCCACAGCGTTGGTATTTCATCCCTCTCACCCCACATGGGTGGGCAGTGGTCTGTCAACGGTTACAATTCGCCGCTCTGCAGCCAAAAATTTAAAACATAGTAAAAAAATTGTCATAGAGTTAGGAAAATTAATGTTTCCATAAAATAAAATACAGGTGGCCAGCTGTGCAAAGATGATTTGTTGTCTGATTAAGTTATATACACAGATGAATGGAATGATGAGTTTATGTAGAATGTCAGGGGTAGAGGTATCAAGGAATTTGTAGCGTTTTGCGTTGTGCATAAGAATAAGTTTTTGTTGGTAGATGTTTGATGGAAGGATCTGGGAGAGTGAAGAGTGATGCAGTGCTGAACCAAGCCTCAAGACGTGTGTGGAGGGCAGAGGCGATGAAGGGAGCCCCGACAAGGGGAGAAGGGATGGACTGTTCTAGATCTAGTAAGACGGGTATATTTTCGGGCGGATTTCATGGTCGGGTAAGGGGAACCGATTAAAGTTTCTTTGGGAGAGGGTGTAGAGAGAGTATAGGTGTAGGGCTGGGGGAATGTGGTGGTACAGGTGCGGCAAAGTACCAGGATGAGAGAGCAGAAGGATGGTTGGCGCCGAGTTTGTGGGTAACGAATGATATTCGGAGGTTTTCAAGCTGGAAGTGTACGGTGGAGAATTTTGTAAATTGGTAGAGGATGCGGGAAGGGGAGGGTAAGCGGAGTGCGTGGCGCTCTAAGATCTGTAGAAAGGAGGAGGAGCGGAAATCCATGCGGCATTGGCATAGCAGAACACGGGCTGTGTAAGGGATTTGTAGGTGTGTTATTTAATTGTATAGGATGGTCGTAGATGGTAGGGTAAAAGCTGTGGGAGAGGAAGTCTCGGGTGGTACGTCCTATAATTGTTTCTTGGTATTTGGTAGTGTTGATTTTGAGGAGCCGCTGGTTGCTCCAGGAGGAAAACTGATTGAGAGGGATTTCTGGAGGGCAGGGTAGAGGACAGTGAATAATTTTATAGCGCCAGATGGCTCTCTCCGTTCGGTAGTGGTAATTAACTTAGAGAGATCCGCTTCAGTTGTACTGACATTCATTTATACCATAACCAATTTCGTGATTTTAAAATCCTATCTTCAGTTGTATGAAATTATAGTATTTGGTAATACATAACAAACATGTTATGTTTTAGCAGCGTGTTATGTATGACCAAATAATAGAATTTCATTCACCTGAAGATGGGATTTTAAAATCTCGAAACCAGTCGTGGCTTAAATAAGTGTTAGTCCAACTGAACAGGCTCTCTATAAATTAATTATCAGGTCTCAAAGTTGAGGATGTCCTAAATTCCAAATCCTATGCCATTTGGTAGTGTTATGTCTTGATAAAGGTAACAGATATGTTATTGAGAAGCTAACTCGCACTGATCGCCTGACACTCTCGTAAAGCTGACACAAGGGGAGGGAGCGCAGTGGAATTATGTACGAAAGGAGTGGGGGTTCATAACCTCAACCGGCTGTACAGCTTTAAGTCCCAAACCACCAGAGACAAGTGCCTCTGAAAAGAATATGGCCCATTTCCTTCCGCATCTTTTATCTCACACCGAACCCGCCTCCGCGGATGATGTTTTTCATGGTCTCGCTGAGAGAGAACAGCACAAGAATCTTGGACAAGTTTCAGAAGGTCCAATTTGTTAGTACTTAATGCGTTGTCTAAACTACAACATATAGTTGCCATTAATTCTCCACCAAAAACTGTACTTAAAGCTACTGTAACAACGGTGACATGGCAAATATGTAAAGGGAATATCTTCAAGACCTCCGAAAATATTGCGACATTTGATTTATTCATTTTATTGGTTGCTGACCTCCGTGGGCACGGTTTATACTATTTTAGGAAATACAGCAACTGGCCACTTTTTATGTATGTTTATTTATGCGCTTTGAGCTTTCACCTATTTTTATTGGCGTAACACATATTCAGTCTAGACATATGCATCGTTAAACCGTCAACAGCAATTGCAAAACCGTGAAGGCGGCGTGCAATAAACGTCAGACTGACGTGACATGTACTACATGCTTCGGTATGCAAATTTTTGCATCTCATCGCAACAGCACAAGGTAGGTATAAATAATGACAGCTACGTTTTACATGCAAGGCCAGATTACACAACCTGTTTCTCACTGAGAAATCGCATTTAAATGTTATTTCTTTATGAGGAGATCGTGCTATGCCCCGTGTAAAAAGTGGAAACGTCTACCACCATATTTCAGAATTCGACATCGGCAGTATCGTGGCCTATCGAGACTATGCTTTATCGTTCCATTATATTGTTATCAAACCTCTTCTTCCAAAAAATAAAACTCTCCAGAGAATAAATTATAATATTTTTTCCAAGAAACTAAGCTCTTCTTGTAGAAAAAATAAAGTTTTCTCTCGTTAAATTAAGATCCTTCTTCGCTACAAAATTTTGAACTATGCTTCAGAAAGATAACCTCCTTTAGATAAAAAAGCCAATCTCTATCTAAAAAAATCTTTTTGTCGAAGAAACTTATGCCTTTCTCGGAGAAAATCAAACTACATGAAAGGTAATCGTAGTAGCGATATGGACCACCATCAGCTGTATAATGAAATGACGACAATGAAAGTTTTTGCGGGACCAGAACTCGAATCTAGATTTCCCATTAATCGCGATCGGCCGCCGTACCATTTGGCTACCTGGGCATGACTCGCGGCCAGACTCAAACTTGCATACGTCGTCAACCACGTGTCTACAACCTGTACTCGCACATCCTTCGTGTTTATTTCCGTACAGGTGAGACATTTTACTTAAAAGTCGAGCGTCTGGTGTCAGCGGATAAATAAGATATTGCAGTACCTGTGTTATTACGATTTACGATTCCAATGCCGAAGGAACACTGCATCGTAAATCGGTATAACTCAGGCACTGCAATATCGTAAAAATCAAACTATTCTTTGAAAAAAAAAAAAGAAATATTTCGAGTGTTATGCACCCAATGTGTGCTGGATTATAAGAGACAGTTATTTTATTTTTCGTCCAATTCCACCATAAGCGAATAAATAATGTCTGGATGCTGTGAATCCAATTGTTCAAACACCGGAGTGTCAGCGCTTTATTTTAAAAAATAATTTCTTTGATGCTGATTGTGTTTGTGACCAGTTTATACAATTTGATTCGCACAAACGTGGCGACCAGTAGGTTTTGGATGCTCCGCCAAGCTTGCACTCAATTTTTATTCGGGTATTTCATATTCCGAGTATGTACCGGCGTGCCATTTTGACTACACAGTAGGTCACTTTAAGAGCTTCTCCCCCGAGTAACTTGTCTCCACGTAATATCCACACGAGTAACCGAAACCCACGATATCCATTATGTCTACCAGGGGACAGGAGGTCTTCGTTTTCACATCTGCATCTACATCTACATTTATACTCCACCAGCCACCCAACGGTGTGTGGCGGAGGGCACTTTACGTGCCACTGTCATTACCTCCATTTTCTGTTCCAGTCGCGTATGGTTCGCGGGAAGAACGACTGTCTGAAAGCCTCCGTGCGCGCTCGAATCTCTCTAATTTTACATTCGTGATCTCCTCGGGAGGTATAAGTAGGGGGAAGCAATATATTCGATACCTCATCCTGAAACGCACCCTCTTGAAACCTGACGAGCAAGCTACACCGCGATGCAGAGCACCTCTCTTGCAGAGTCGGCCACTTGAGTTTGCTAAACATCTCCGTAACGCTATCACGCTTACCAAATAACCCTTTGACGAAACGCACCGCTCTTCTTTGGATCTTCTCTATCTCCTCCGTCAACCCGATCTGGTACGGATCCCACACTGATGAGCAATACTCAAGTATAGGTTGAGCGAGTGTTTTGTAAGCCACCTCCTTTGTTGATAGACTACATTTTCTAAGGACTCTCCCAAAGAATCTCAACCTGGTACCCGCCTTACCAACAATTAATTTTATATGATCATTCCACTTCAAACGGCCTTGCTGTGCTGGTACTGCGAACGGCTGAAAGCAAGGGGAAACTACAGCCGTAATTTTTCCCGAGGGCATGCAGCTTTACTGTAACGCATTATTGTGGCCAAGATAGATACGAAGTCCACACCTACTACAGTAGTACAAGTTTATATGCCAACTAGCTCTGCAGATGACGAAGAAATTGAAGAAATGTATGATGAAATAAAAGAAATTATTCGGATTGTGAAGGGTGACGAAAATTTAATAGTCATGGGTGACTGGAATTCGAGTGTAGGAAAAGGGAGAGATGGAAACATAGTAGGTGAATATGGTTTGGGGCTAAGAAATGAAAGAGGAAGCCGCCTGATAGAATTTTGCACAGAGCACAACATAATCATAGCTAACACTTGGTTTAAGAATCATGAAAGAAAGTTGTATACATGGAAGAACCCTGGAGATACTAAAAGGTATCAGATAGATTATATAATGGTAAGACAGAGATTTAGGAACCAGATTTTAAATTGTGAGACATTTCCGGGGGCAGATGTGGACTCTGACCACAATCTAATGGTTATGACCTGTAGATTAAAACTGAAGAAACTGCAAAAAGGTGGGAATTTAAGGAGATGGGACCTGGATAAACTGAAAGAACCAAAGGTTGTACAGAGTTTCAGGGACAGCATAAGGGAACAATTGACAGGAATGGGGGAAAGAAATATAGTAGAAGAAGAATGGGCAGCTTTGAGGGATGAAGTAGCGAAGGCAGCAGAGGATCAAGTAGGTAAAAAGACGAGGGCTAGTAGAAATCCTTGGGTAACAGAAGAAATATTGAATTTAATTGATGAAAGGAGAAAATATAAAAATGCAGTAAATGAAACAGGCAAAAAGGAATACAAACGTCTCAAAAATGAGATCGACAGGAAGTGCAAAATGGCTAAGCAGGGATGGCTAGAGAACAAATGAAGGATGTAGAGGCCTATCTCACTAGGGGTAAGATAGATACTGCCTACAGGAAAATTAGAGAGACCTTTGGAGATAAGAGAACGACTTGTATGAATATCAAGAGCTCAGATGGAAACCCAGTTCTAAGCAAAGAAGGGAAAGCAGAAAGGTGGAAGGAGTATATAGAGGGTCTATACAAGGGCGATGTACTTGAGGACAATATTATGAAATGGAAGAGGTTGTAGATGAAGATGAAATGGGAGATATGATACTGCGTGAAGAGTTTGACAGAGCACTGAAAGACCTGAGTCGAAACAAGGCCCCCGGAGTAGACAACATTCCATTGGAACTACTGACGGCCTTGGGAGAGCCAGTCCTGACAAAACTCTACCATCTGGTGAGCAAGATGTATGAAACAGGCGAAATACCCTCAGACTTCAAGAAGAATATAATAATTCCAATCCCAAAGAAAGCAGGTGTTGACAGATGTGAAAATTACCGAACTATCAGTTTAATAAGTCACAGCTGCAAAATACTAACACGAATTCTTTACAGACGAATGGAAAAACTAGTAGAAGCCAACCTCGGGGAAGATCAGTTTGGATTCCGTAGAAACACTGGAACACGTGAGGCAATACTGGCCTTACGACTTATCTTAGAAGAAAGATTAAGGAAAGGTAAACCTACGTTTCTAGCATTTGTAGACTTGGAGAAAGCTTTTGACAATGTTGACTGGAATACTCTCTCTCAAATTCTAAAGGTGGCAGGGGTAAAATACAGGGAGCGAAAGGCTATTTACAATTTGTACAGAAACCAGATGGCAGTTATAAGAGTCGACGGACATGAAAGGGAAGCAGTGGTTGGGAAGGGAGTAAGACAGGGTTGTAGCCTCTCCCCGATGTTGTTCAATCTGTATATTGAGCAAGCAGTAAAGGAAACAAAAGAAAAATTCGGAGTAGGTATTAAAATTCACGGAGAAGAAATAAAAACTTTGAGGTTCGCCGATGACATTGTAATTCTGTCAGAGACAGCAAAGGACTTGGAAGAGCAGTTGAATGGAATGGACAGTGTCTTGAAAGGAGGATATAAGATGAACATCAACAAAAGCAAAACAAGGATAATGGAATGTAGTCTAATTAAGTCGGGTGATGCTGAGGTGATTAGATTAGGAAATGAGACACTTAAAGTAGTAAAGGAGTTTTGCTATTTGGGGAGCAAAATAACTGATGATGGTCGAAGTAGAGAGGATATAAAATGTAAACTGGCAATGGCAAGGAAATCGTTTCTGAAGAAGAGAAATTTGTTAACATCGAGTATAGATTTAAGTGTCAGGAAGTCATTTCTGAAAGTATTTATATGGAGTGTAGCCATGTATGGAAGTGAAACATGGACGATAAATAGTTTGGACAAGAAGAGAATAGAAGCTTTCGAAATGTGGTGCTACAGAAGAATGCTGAAGATTAGATGGGTAGATCACATAACTAATGAGGAGGTATTGAATAGGATTGGGGAGAAGAGAAGTTTGTGGCACAACTTGACCAGAAGAAGGGATCGATTGGTAGGACATGTTCTGAGGCATCAAGGGATCACCAATTTAGTATTGGAGGGCAGCGTGGAGGGTAAAAATCGTAGAGGGAGACCAAGAGATGAATACACTAAGCAGATTCAGAAGGATGTAGGTTGCAGTAGGTACTGGGAGATGAAGAAGCTTGCACAGGATAGAGTAGCATGGAGAGCTGCATCAAACCAGTCTCGGGACTGAAGACCACAACAACAACAACATTCCACTTCAAATCTTTCCGCACGCATACTTCCAAATATTTTACAGATGGCATCTGCCCGGTTGGTTCAAATGGTTCAGATGGCTCTAAGCACTAAGGGACTTAACATCTGAGGTCATCAGTCCCCTGGACTTAGAACTACTTAAACCTAACTAACCTAAGGACATCACACACATTCATGCCCGAGGTAGGATTCGAACCTGCGGCCGTAGCAGCACAGCGGTTCCAGACTGAAGCGAATAGAACCGCTCGACCACAGTGGTCGGCTCCCGATTAGTAATAGGATGTGTAATTTTGTGTTTTAATTAGGTTGCAGATCTCTAATTGTACATTAACTTGTCATTCTTGCTCTGTTGTGCTTTTTATGTCACTGTTCTACTGGAAGTTGGTTGCATTGTGGGTTTTTCTTTTACTCAAGTACGTCTGCCTGTGTGCTACATTTCTTTTATTGTTATATAATGTCGTTTGCAACTTTGTTCGTTAGCTATTGTTGTACTTATCGTATAATGTATAGTGTTTGTCCTTTTTCGTCTTGTCTTTTACGTTAAGAGCGTATGCACGTTTGTGGCAACATTGATGTACAGTGCTGTTTGTAGCTCTGCTCCAGTGTCATTGTTATCACTGCCGCTGGTTGTCTCGTGTTTCTCTAGTTGCGCTTTTATTTTACTTTAAGAGCCATTTCTATACCAACTTCAAATTTTGTTCTGTTCGGCTTTTTTTGCAATTTTGTTTCTTTGGCACTTTATAACCGTTGTTTGCTGTGTGGACCCTTTAACCCAAATTTAAGAAAAAAATACTAAGCTAAACTAAACTCGGTTTGAACAAGTCTCGGAAGACCGTAACGGTACTGACCGACCGCCGTGTCATACTCAGACTTCAGGCGTCACTAGATGCGGATATGAAGGGGCCTGTAATCAGCACACCGCTCTCCCGGCCGTTATCAGTTTTCGTGACCGGAGTCGCTACTTCTCAGTCAAATAGCTCCTCAGTTTGCCTCACAAGGATTGAGTGCAACCCGCTTACCAACAGCGCTCGGCAGACCGGACGGCCATCCATCCAAATGCTAGCCAAGGCCGACAGCGCTTAACTACGGTGATCTGACGGGAACGTGTCCTGCCAATGCTGTAAGACCATTAGCTTTAATAATGAATGGCTGGGACTAGAAGTTGTCAAACGATTTTATTTCTATATCTCAATGTTCTGAGTACACAGTACATAGCATACCATCTTTTAGTTCTTATCCCTATACAGAGGGAAGGACTGTAATTAGGGGCTCCAAACTTTGTGGCTGCAGAGCAGTGCACAGTAATTTTGTAATGCTGTTCTCCGTGGCTGATAACGTCTTGTAAGTGCTACGCCGCAAGATTGCTTTAG
This sequence comes from Schistocerca piceifrons, assembly GCF_021461385.2. NCBI lineage: Eukaryota > Metazoa > Arthropoda > Insecta > Orthoptera > Acrididae > Schistocerca > Schistocerca piceifrons. The sequence continues at coordinate 1,016,931,368 of NC_060138.1, read as the reverse complement.
AATGCGCAGCAACATTACGCAGGCCTGGACGCCGTCTGTAAACAGGATCGCGCTATTATTTTAAGAAATACAGCAACCAGTCACTATTTTATGTATTTTTATTGATGTCAATATGCGTTTCGGGCTTTCATCCATATTCACTAGGCGTAATACATACTCAGTCTTCAGTAGTACACCGTTAAAACATCGACAGCAGTTTGGATGCTACAGCTGGCCTGTGAAAATGATTAGTTTTGTTTAGCTACTAGACTTTGCGAATTGTGTGTTTAAGATATATTCCTGGTTGAATGTACTTACATTCTGGTCTGCTTATTGTTATTCCGATTTTCACCTTTATAGTCGTGGCACAAACACTTTTCAGATAGTGTTGACTGAAATCTTTGTTAACATCGAAGTATTATTTCTATCGTCAAAGTTATATTTTGCTTACAAAATCTGAAAGTACTGTTTCTAGTGTAAGCACAGTCTAACATGTCAAGTCACGACACCCTTGCTCATTTTTGTTATTCACTGTGATTGCAGCGCTCCAAGCGACAGAAAGCTACACTTCTGCTTACGGTATCGGATAAGTGGAAGTAGCATCGTGTATATTGATTAGTAAAAAGCTTTTGCAATAGGGAACGTATGTAGTGCCACAAAAATCGGCAGTAAAGTAAAAAATTACACCATATTTGTCTGTCTTTAGTTTCCTATTGACCACGGGAGGTAGAAAACGGCACATCACAGGGCAGTTGTTTACGATTTTCTTGTAACCTACAGATTTTACAGAAGATTCCTGTTTTCTTTTAAGGTAAAAAAAAGACTAGTAAGAGTAGAGGACCTGAACTTTTGCAGAAAGACGTTGTTTGTTTTCTCAACAAGGTGAAGTTTTTGTCATTACATTTCCAGTCAAACAAGTGAATGTGCAACGTAGGAAACTTGTATGGAATGCAATAACTCCTTTATTTAACGGACCAAGTAATCCTCCACAACTGTACTGAGGAGAAATCAAACAGGTATGATAATAAATCGACAAAAACAAGAAAACTGTTTCACAACACAGAAGAAACCAATTCCACAACTGTTACTGCACCTGAGCCACAAACGGCAACAATCTTCAACACTTTCGCTTTGAAGTAAAAGTAATTACATTTATACAAATATTCCTATTGAACTGTAGGAATGTTCGAATCATTAGACTGAAGATAAAATTATTATGGGGCAAGGAATGTGCAAACCATAATAAGAACAAGATTCTCATGCATGAAATCTGTGACTATATTCATGAACTCAACGGAGTAAGCTGCAACTACATAGGTATTCGAAAGTATTTCTTCAGGAATAAGATGTAGCTTATGTTACTGAATCAGTGAGATTCGGCTGTTTTTACATTTATATTACGATCATACACGTCTCTTGATAGAAGCACAGATATAATAACTATTTCATTAATTACGTAGAAAAAATAACGAAAAACAAACATTAACCTTAAGGATGGCTTTCTCGCCGCTAGGGGCGCTAATGTCGCTCCTGTCGTCAGACGGCAACAATTTTCACAGCAATGAGTGTTGTGATTGTATATGTCAGACTGTGGTATAAGCTTCTCTATGACTAAAAACCGCAAATTGGTTGGCATGAATGTCCTGAGTGCTGGTTCGGCTACTTAATAAGTGTGATAGTCGCTTGTTAATTAAATTATGTTGATTATTATAAAATAATAGAGTACATTTTATATAAAAGAACTAACATGCTAAGCAATTTTAGTTTTTAGACGTGCAGAAAGTTAAACTATAAATAGTACTTGCTGAATCTGTACACAAAATCAACGCAAACAATTATGTCAGTCGGCAACACAGGTCACTCCTAGCTGTTTTTTGTGCAAAACACAAGAGGCACAAATAGATGGGTGAAAATCGGAACAACAACAACAAGCAAAGTAGAAATTAAATAAATCCTACCAGAAATATAAAGCAAATATGCAACTCGCGAAGTATAGTAGGTAAAGAAAAATTGTTAATTTGCAGAGGCCAGCTGCAGCATCCAAATTGCTGTTGACGTTTTAACTATGCTTAAGTCTAGATTGAATATGTATTACGCCAATAACAATAGGTGAAAGCACGAAGTGCATAAATAAACATACATAAAAAGTGGCCGGTTGCAGTATTTCTTAAAATAGTATAAACCGTGCCCACGGAGGTCAGCAACCAATGAAATGAATAAATAAAGTGTCGCAATATTTTCGGAGGACATCTTAAACATATTCCTTTTACATATTTGCCATGTCGCCGTTGTAACAGTAGCTTTTAAGTACAGTTTTTGGTGGAGAATTAATGGCATCTATACGTTGCAGTTTAGAAAACGCGTTAAGTTTAACAAATTGGACCATCTGAATCTTGTCCAAGGCTCTTGTACTGTACTCTCTCAGCGCCAGCAAGAAAAACATCTTACGCGGAGGCGGGTTCGATGTGAGAAAAAAAGATGTGGAAGGAAACCGGCACTTGCCTCTGGTGGTTTGGCACTTAAAGCTGTACAGCCGGTTGAGGATATGAACCCTTGCTCCTTTCGAACGCGAGTCCACTGCGCTCCCTCCCCTGATATCAGCTTTGTGAGAGTATCGGGCGATCAGTGCGAGATCGCTTTTGTCTCATTGTGGCTGGGAGCGGCGGGGGCAGGCAGGCAGCCGAGGGCCACTCGACGGCGTCAGGTTGTCGATGCCGCAGTGGACAGCCACGCGACCCCATGGACAGGTATTTATGTGGGAGCTGCCACTCCCCCGCGGCAGGAGGGCACCTGCAACCTGCTGGCGGCTGCTTCCTCCATATAGCAGAGTGTAAAGTCCGAGACCCATACGAGCTGGCTAATAAATTGCAAAACCACGAAGGCAGCATGCAGCATATGGTAAACTGGCGTCATGTGTGCTCATGCCGGTAAAAGGCACAAGCAAAACAAATAGCCGTTTGGGGTACCAAGCAGAAAAGAGTACTAAAGGCCGCTGGAGTGTAAATTTTGTATAGAATACAGGGTGTATCAAAATTAGTAGTGAAAAGAGATACAGATGAAAGTAGACAACAGAAGCGAAAACGTTCCACGCTACATTGGTCCACAAATGAGCCGTTTGCGAGATAAACGCAAATGTGTGGTCAAGTCGCACCACTGACATCAGTATGAAGAATTGCGCTAGTTAATATAAATATATTTGAAACATAAACTACTGGATTATATCTGCATGTAATCTGGTTCGTCTTTCACCTGAAGAAGTCGTTTTAGCACCCATTCGTTCTGTTGCAAGTTCCCCACAAAGGTCATTATATTACAAAAAGAAATTCTACTGTCATTTTTCACATTAGTTTGGTAAGCTTATGAATCCTCCTGACTTTACCTATATCTGCAGTTGGTAGTGGAAGGAGATCTTCAGAGCTCAATTTCATAAAAAAGCGCCTTAGGGCCACACGTTCTCCAGAACAGTGATGTGACAGTCCAGCATGATTTTTCTGTATTTCTGTCCCACTTCTCCGATGGAAAGCAAAATAATTAGTTAATATTGGAATTAGAAAATTCCATTATTACAGTACAAAATAACAGAAATTTTGTATTTCTATTCTGTCCACTCACTTTAGCGGCTAGCACATTTTTATTAAATGTAGAACAATACTAAAAGCTTTTAAAATGCGAATTGTTTCCTTCTTTACTATTTAGCACTGGAATAAGATTTACAAATATATTTCTGTGCCGGCCGGTGTGCCCGAGCGGTTCTAAGCGCGTCAGTCTGGAACCGCGCGACCGCTACAGTCGCAGGTTCGAATCCTGTTTGGGCATGGATGTATGTGATGTCCTTAGGTTAGTTAGGTTTAAGTACTTCTAAGTTTTAGGGGACTGATGACCTCAGATGTTAAGTCCCATAGTGCTCAGAGCCATTTAAACCATGGTTTTATTTCTGTTACAAAGGAATATCAATGTAGGACACTCACGTTCAGAGAAACAGAACGCCGTGAATGACTAGAGATAGGACGTTCATATTCACAGGAGATGTACAGTCATGCTCAAAAGTATCCGAACGACCTGAATTGCATTTCGCCTGATTCGCATGCAACCCGCATGACGCAGCTGTCTAGCAGGTCCTCTGATCACTCCTTTGTACAGTCGTTTGACTATTGAAAATGGTTCTAACAAGTCACCACTAGAAAACACTGCTCTGTATTGCAGTAACTCAAGACGTAAAGTAATACCACGATACCACAATTAACAGGGAACCCCTTATCACAGATAAGACTGTCCTTAAGGCTTGAAAGCTCACATTTATTACGATAAATGACATACCTGAAATGTTACCACTCTCATTATTATGTCAGATAGATAATGCAAGTAGTACTTTTGTCGTATTCATGATTTCCTCTTCAAAGTAACATACCGCACTTATTATGTAACTCAAAATGACTTTAAAAATTTTAAGTTATTGACTATCAGCTAGTTGAGAATATGTATGAACTTCAAATGACACGACGAACCGTCTCGTTCTGCATATGGATTCAAACCCAGTTCATGCAAACTAAGAAAATATTTCGTGACGGACGGAAGCTAACAGTCATTCCTGATTAGGCATACAGCGAGCGATATACCTCGATTTTAGGCAGTAACAGTTAGCAATATCAGCTTTAAATTACATAACGCAAACAGTTTTAATGGACGCGATTTCCTACCCAGCTTCTACTGTCCCTGTGAACGAACTACGAGAGATGTTAAATATTGCTTCTTCACAAGTAACTTACTTGAAATGCCGTGAGGTAAAGCTTTGTGTTGGACAGGGATTCGAACCCAGAACCTAATCGGATTGATATCGAAGCACAATCAACTGTGACATATTGGATTTTCTCGGCAGTAGCTAGATGTTCTAACTGAAATGACGAGATGAAACATTAAGTTTTTCCTTCCCAGGACAGCAAAAAAATGTTCAAATGTGTGTGAAATCTTATGGGACTTAACTACTAAGGTCATCAGTCCCTAAGCTTACATACTACTTATCCTAAATTATCCTAAGGACAAACACACACACCCATGCCCGAGGGAGGACTCGAACCTATGCCGGGACCAGCTGCACAGTCCCTGACTGCAGCGCCCTAGACCACTCGGCTAATCCCATGTGGCCCAGGACTCCAACCCGGCACCTATCCCTGTTATATTCTAGAGAAAACGAACGTTAAATATGGGTTTGTTGCACCAGCAGCGACATGTGAGCATGTTTGAACTAAAAATAATATGACAGAGAGTTCAATGCTGACTGGGAATCAAAACCCCACACATATCGTTGTTGACTACTCTCAAAGAGACGTCAGCTGCCGAATTTTTCTCCACCAGCAGCTCGGAATAACATCTTGAACCTACAGTGATCTCGGAAATAGTTCTGTGTCTCACTGGGAGTCAAAAACGTCAGATATCGTTAGTGTTGACAACGACTGAAAATACATTAAAAATCGAAATTATTATCCACCTGCAGATAGGTGTTCTCATGCTAGAGGTTGATAAAGCATAATGAAATCTTTAGTGCCGGGCCAGGATTCGAACCCATTCGCGCGCAATATGTGGAGATGTTGAGGAATCTGCAGTTTTGAAGAAGCAACAAATTGTAGCTGAGCTGTATTGTCACGAAGGGATAAAATTCCGCGTTAAGGGCGGTCGAGTTGCATTCCCAGTTCAGAACCAATTTTATCGACATGCAGAAGCTCAGATAAAACATGGAATAAGTGTCCTGTGACCCTACATAGCGTTTGTTTCGTCACTAGAAATTATTAACGAGTATAAGAAAGGTTACTGGTGATAGAGTTTCTACATGTCGTCACTCCAGACTTTATTGTGGTTAAACCTAACGTCTACTTGGTAGAGAAGGAATACCATTCTTCATGCGAATTTCAGACCACAATGCCACTATATCTTCTTCACTTGGTGTAGCCAGAAGAGAATGGAATCCGTCTCTCCCTATCTAAAATCATTGACGGAAGTTGGAATCGAACCCAGACCATAGGTATATGAACCTATCATCAGTTCAACAGACCACCAAATCCTATTCTCTAGGGCTCATTTTTCTATAGTAGCGCCATTGCGCCACACTGGATGAGAATTCTGACACACAAGCTCCCTGTAGTAATTTGCAGCATGTTCAGTAAATACATTTACTTGGTTGAGCGAATCACCATGAACTAGCTGCCTCAGCTACCCAGTGCATACATTCAACACTATTATTTTGTAATCACCGAAATAAAATCACGTAACTGCCACCTACACAGATCTGCCAACAGAGTATGATGCAGAAATTTAAACAGGAAGTGTTCCTTTCCACTTGAGCTACTCTATTGCGCTATCTGTTTGTTGAAAACGTCGTGCAGTGCAAAAGAAAAGCTGTAACTGTTTGTTTCTCAGAAGTCTAGACCCGGCCATATGCATTATCCCACAGTACTGTGTAATGCAGAAGTTCTGGAAGAGTTGTTGCTGAGTTCTGGAGCTGTTGTAGCTATGTGTCAGTTAGTAGCGTAATGGTAAGTATTGTGCACCCTAGATAAGATGTCGTGATTTCGACTACATTTGCTGCTACATTTTTTAAAATGCAATTCTGCTGTTGGCTGAAGTTATAAATCTAATGGAACTTTGAACATAATTCCCTTCACTTCTAACCCAAAATAGTCGCATGTGGAAAAAGGGCTAACTTCTGCGACATTGTGTTCTTTTCAGATTTAATACACAGCCGGGCAGCAGATGCATCTCGAAACTTTTGTATTATGTATGGGGAGAGCGCATAGTGCCAAAATACGCCAGAAAAGTATTTTCTACATTAGCTGTCGTGTGGTAGTGGCATTTTATTCTTTTTCAAACCTTGTTTGACAGCTTTAACTCAGAACAAGTTTTCTACATGCATGCAGTCAATAAACTGCATGTGCATTGTCAGACTGTTATAGATAACATCAGAGAATTCGCATATATCGTTGATGCTTAATTTCTCTCTCGTGTTTACTGTTGTTTTAACAACACTAAAGGAAACCTTACAAAAATTGTGCACTGTATTATAAGAAATGAAATAAAACTACCCATGATAACCTTGCGGCGAAAGTCTGTTTTAATAAAACTGAGTATCTGTATACAAGCGTGCCTCTATCGACACGAATTAGTAAAATACTACTCACTTAGATTTTGATTGGGTCTGTGTTTAACTGGTATGCTGTGTCATACACAAGAGGTATACAAATGTGGCATTTCATAAATAAAGTTATGTATTCCTAGAAACCCAAAATTTGTATGTCAGCAGCGGAAAGAGGCGTTACCTGTTGTGCAGCATTGATAGTTTACCACCATTGCACTATGGGCCGAAAGTATTTTCTTGCGATTTCCTTATCGTTGTTTGATCTGACTGCTTGTAGCTTTTTCACAGAAGGGATAAAAACGTTACACTCAGTGAGACTGGAACTGCTAACCATTACAGACGCTTTTCCACAGGTCACCTCAGTACCAGAGAGTTGGCGAAGATGTATATGCCTTAGCTTCCTCTTACGAGACCAATAGTGGCTAGAACTCGTAAACCGCTATTTGAAGGCCGATATTTGTTGCGATTTCCACGTGCAACGACTTTTCTGGGCTGAAAACGGTAAATTTACAATCTTTGGTTACACCTCAAGCGATAATAACTCAGATTATTCAATTGAAATCACAGGTAAAATCAAGTGAATTTTGAGGCTTATTTCCTTGCACACCAGGAAGTAACTCGTCGATCACAGAGTTGCCAAACATACCTTGCCTTGTTGCCAAATCTCAGTTACAGTACCAGCAGGAAGAAGACGAACCGATGTGATCCTACAGCGGGCTTGGGCTGGGAAGGGACCATAGCTGGTGTCTCCAAGAAACGGATGCTACGACCTGGAATATGTAATGCGTCTAATTCGCATTTCTTAACTAGGTTTAGAGACTAGAGCGTAGTTACTAATAATACTGAGAACGTTTTCGTGCCTCGCCGATAGTCGAGCACAACAAACAAATAAAAATAAAAAACGAATATGTGTGTGCGCGTGTGTATGTGATAGAGAGAGAGATAAAAATCAAAAAGAATGAGAGAGAGAGAGGGAGAGTGAGTAAAAAATTGTTGTAAAGAAATTGAATCATGGTATGTAAAGAAATCTTTCATTAAGATGACACGTTCCACATCATTACGAAATGTCGCATTTGTGATCTATGGAACAAGAATTAATCTAATGTATTATAATCTAACCTAATCATATCATATTGATGACTAGTCATGTAGAGTCATGAATTACCGATACTTTTGCCAATACCAGTAACCAAATGTAAACTTGAAAATAAAAGACGACAATTTTTGCAAAATAAGCCGGGGCTCCTATCAAGACCCTTTCTTCCCTGTTACCTAACCACGAAAGATGTCTGATATACCTCCATTCTGAAGTAACAATGTGTGAATGCATTTAAAGATGAAGTGCATGATGTGAAGTTCTGTGACGGAGATACGAATCCAACACGTAATGGGTTGTTAACTAAGTAAAATCAAATGTTACATATTGGTTTTTCATACCACCTGCTAGGTGTTTGAATCTAAAATAAAGATACAAACGTTTGTGCCTAAGCGACAATCGAGCTGCACACCTGCCCTGCATCTACGAATATAGCTTAAGTATCAGTTGCTTACTCACCAACAGTAAGATGTGTGCCTATTTGATCAGAAATAACGACACGTACTGCGATTGTTTGCAACACATGAACTGATATTAAAAATGCACGTTAATTTTCACTAGTAGGCCGGTGTGCATCTGGTAGGGCTTGAAATGGAATTATGAATATTTTTCAACTGGATCAGGATTCGGACCCACATACTTATCTTTGAAGGAGACCTAGAGAAGATAGCAGTCTTGGGAAAAGGAACGAAATGATTGAACTATACTGTTCCGAGAGATTCAGATCCTTGAAAGAGGAGATACGAATTCGAATCACAGTCCAGCAAAAAAATTTTCAACGTCCCTAATTCAATCAAGTACAATTAAAATAAGAGCCCTGTTCCTTTCAATGGCTATCTGTTCATCAACTAAAATAACATTTTATAATGTAAGTAAGTTTACTGCCGATTGTATTCCTGTTTACCATGACTTCCGCTATGTCATTTCCCAACGTAAACCGGCTCTGCCCAGTTGGTAATGAAGGAACGTGATGTTTAATGCGGATTCTGGATTATAACGTTTTTCTCTTGAGGTTACCAGAGGTAAAGTAAATCTGTTTGTGCCTCTTAAGAGTAAATGCCTGAACCCACGCATTGCATCTATGATAGTTCGTGGCCACATTTCCCAGATGGAAAAAGTTATTAGGAGCAAAAGACCTGCACCAACATCCAAGGCAGCGTTGTCGGAAGCAGTTTAAGCTGCGTGGGAGGAGATGTCACAGAGTGACAGATTCATCAGAAAGCTTGTTGCTTCTGTTCCCCGGTGATTAAATGCAGTTGTAGAAGAGAATGGGAAGTGGACACGGTACTGAGTCTACTGTGTTAACAGGAAGAAGACTTTGTTTAAAGCAGATATTGGTTAATTTCAGCTTATCTTGTCTTCAGAGATTAAGATGCTGTGAGAAAAAGGAAAACTTCACCTCTTTTAAATTTGATAGTAAAATTTTAATGTAAAATAAAACGCAAATATTAGCATAACAAGACGAAGATGTTTATTTCTGTCGACTTAACACCATGACGACAGACAAACTGGCGACTCAGTGTATTTTGATTATAATTCTTTAGCCTCCCTGCGACTTCGTTCTAATACCTCGTGGGAGCAGGAATAATATTTTGCTTTTTGAATACTAAGGAATGACACACAAAGATAGTAGATGGGAGGATACAAAGCAACGGTGAGACTCATGGGTGCGGATCTAGTACATCATTAGAAGACTAAAGTAGAGGGGAACATTACGAAAGCGATGAATACGCAGTTTAGTATACATTATTTGTATAGATCTGAAGACGAAAAAGCGCAGATCTGCACAATGCCCGCATCTGCACTTTAGTTTCTGTCTTAATGGGGATAATTTTTAGTCCCTTCTCTTTTGAATTTTCAAATGAATAATTAGTTAACTGTGCTTCTTATAGCTTCCATTCGCACCAACATTTTTCTACATTCTTGTGCAATTCATGAAATTCTACTTGTATGATCACATGACCGCAAACAGATTTCGATTTCGAGGTGGAAAGTGTTTGTTATCTTACTTTTGTGACATGTGGGCGTAGGTGACTTCCAAAGACTTTTTATTGTACTGAAGTAATCTTTTGTCACAAAGTAATAAGGTAAGTGTTTTATTCATATGTATTTTGTAGGAAACTGTAATCATGATGGAAGATTATACACCTGAATGTTTGACACAACGCTGCATATTAACCAAATCCCGCGCCTCCTCTCCGTATCCTCCTATGACACGAGCACGGGATTCTCCCCACATACCGCTACAGAGCTGTTCCTCGCACAGCTGAGAATTGGCAACATCGTCACAAACATTAAGCAACACTGTGACATTGCAATCACTTCCGCGTATGGTACTGAATTGACTCGCTAAATTCACTTGATATTCCTTTTCCATTTGAATGCCTCATGCTATATAACCCTCATGTAAACTAAGACACTGAGACAGAAAATTCAATTTTTTGGCTAAAGAAATGCTATTCTTCGCGTAAGTGACAACTTTTATTATCTTTCACGATTCGTTATGAGGCTGAGCGCCCAATACCATGATGAGAGTGGCGTGCAGCCAGCAGTTTGTCCGTTGCCCGGTGGTACCGCCCGTGTATCGTGTCACAACGGTCAGTCAGACGTCAGTTCGGACTGTAGTAGGGGCCAGCGTGTGCGAGCTTTTTTTCTGTGATATATTTTATGGAGCTGCGAATTTCCAGAAAAAAATCAGAAACGAAATCGGAAGAAAACCTTTACACATCAAATCCTCTTGGTAGCTCGACTCAGTAAGTTGTGTTAGTGCTCATAGATCTCAGCTTTCTGACTGCCAAGCTGCTTCACAGTACCAGTGTCTCTGAAGAAATTCGAATCGACCATCAACGATACGAATTTCAATATTGTTCTTCACTTACGACTCACGTGCCAGGGTGATAAGTATGAAGGAAATGAACCTTTTGATTACTGTAGGGCTTCTACGCTACATTTCCACAGTAGCAATTAAGAACTCCCTGCAGACATTTGCTAACAACAGCTAGCAACTTACTTTTTCTCCGAGTAGCTTCAAATATGGGCAATTTTGTCGCCTTAAATCCAATTGAATATTTTAAATATCACTTGTGAACAGTGTTCACTTCTCCATTAATTCATGTATGGACCTCAAAACAAGCAGTTTGCCTGAGTAGCTATAGAGCAGTTTCTGAAAGGTATTGACACAATCTTTCGCATCCATTTGCCATAGGGAATCAAAGAAAGAAACGAAACACATTACATTGCATTTAATCTCTGTGCCTTGACTGTTGTTGTTGTTGTTGTTGTGGTCTTCAGTCCTGAGACTGGTTTGATGCAGCTCTCCATGCTACTCTATCCTGTGCAAGCTTCTTCATCTCCCAGTACCTACTGCAACCTACATCCTTCTGAATCTGCTTAGTGTATTCATCTCTTGGTCTCCCTCTACGATTTTTACCCTCCACGCTGCCCTCCAATGCAAAATTTGTGATCCCTTGATGCCTCAAAACATGTCCTACCAACCGATCCCTTCTTCTAGTCAAGTTGTGCCACAAACTTCTCTTCTCCCCAATCCTATTCAATACCTCCTCATTAGTTACGTGATCTACCCACCTTATCTTCAGCATTCTTCTGTAGCACCACATTTCGAAAGCTTCTATTCTCTTCTTGTCCAAACTGGTTATCGTCCATGTTTCACTTCCATACATGGCTACACTCCATACAAATACTTTCAGAAATGACTTCCTGACACTTAAATCTATACTCGATGTTAACAAATTTCTCTTCTTCAGAAACGATATCCTTGCCATTGCCAGTCTACATTTTATATCCTCTCTACTTCGACCATCATCAGTTATTTTACTCCCTAAATAGCAAAACTCCTTTACTACTTTAAGTGTCTCATTTCCTAATCTAATCCCCTCAGCATCACCCGATTTAATTTGACTACATTCCATTATCCTTGTTTTGCTTTTGTTGATGTTCATCTTATATCCTCCTTTCAAGACACTGTCCATTCCGTTCAACTGCTCTTCCAAATCCTTTGCTGTCTCTGACAGAATTACAATGTCATCGGCGAACCTCAAAGTTTTTATTTCTTCTCCATGGATTTTAATACCTACTCCGAATTCTTCTTTTGTTTCCTTTACTGCTTGCTCAATATACAGATTGAATAACATCGGGGAGAGGCTACAACCCTGTCTCACTCCTTTCCCAACCACTGCTTCCCTTTCATGCCCCTCGACTCTTATAACTGCCATCTGGTTTCTGTACAAATTGTAAATAGCCTTTCGCTCCCTGTATTTTACCCCTGCCACCTTTAGAATTTGAAAGAGAGTATTCCAGTTAACGTTGTCAAAAGCTTTCTCTAAGTCTACAAATGCTAGAAACGTAGGTTTGCCTTTTCTTAATCTTTCTTCTAAGATAAGTCGTAAGGTTAGTATTGCCTCATGTGTTCCAATATTTCTACGGAATCCAAACTGATCTTCCCCGAGGTCCGCTTCTACCAGTTTTTCCATTCGTCTGTAAAGAATTCGCGTTAGTATTTTGCAGCTGTGACTTATTAAACTGATAGTTCGGTAATTTTCACATCTGTCAACACCTGCTTTCTTTGGGATTGGAATTATTATATTCTTCTTGAAGTCTGTGGGTATTTCGCCTGTCTCATACATCTTGCTCACCAGATGGTAGAGTTTTGTCATGACTGGCTCTCCCAAGACCGTCAGTAGTTGTAATGGAATGTTGTCTACTCCCGGGGCCTTGTTTCGACTCAGGTCTTTCAGTGCTCTGTGAAACTCTTCACGCAGTATCTTATCTCCCATTTCATCTTCATCTACATCCCCTTCCATTTCCATAATATTGTCCTCAAGTACATCGCCCTTGTATAAACCCTCTATATACTCCTTCCACCTTTCCGCCTTCCCTTCTTTGCTTAGAACTGGGTTGCCATCTGAGCTCTTGATATTCATACAAGTGGTTCTCTTCTCTCCAAAGGTCTCTTTAATTTTCCTGTAGGCAGTATCTATCTTGCCCCTAGTGAGACAAGCCTCTACATCCTTACATTTGTCCTCTAGCCATCCCTGCTTAGCCATTTTGCACTTCCTGTCGATCTCATTTTTGAGACGTTTGTATTCCTTGTTGCCTGCTTCATTTACTGCGTTTTTATATTTTCTCCTTTCATCAATTAAATTCAATATTTCTTCTGTTACCCAAGGATTTCTATTAGCCCTCGTCTTTTTACCTACTTGATCCTCTGCTGCCTTCACTACTTCATCCCTCAGAGCTACCCATTTTTCTTCTACTGTATTGCCTTGACTAACACATATGAATCCTTGACAAAAATAAATTATTTGAAGAATCTCCTGTGAAAGGAAAAAGAACAGAATGTGACGCTTTAATTATAGCGCACTGGATCAGAAACAAGGAAATTAATTCTGTGCCACATTGATCGTTGTATTCTAGAGTAAGAAAATAATCATCAAATTAAAACGATTTTGTGCCTCCATTGCTATCAAATGTGAAACACAAATCATAGGCAGATTTTATGGGTCATCACTCAACAGCATTAAAGCATTTTACATGGTCGAGAGTTTGGAGTGGAGCAGACATTGTCGGCAGAAGGCGAGACAGTGCAGTGCCTCAGCCCCCGCTGGTAGGCAACAAACGGGTCCCAGAGAATTCAGACGCAAATGGTGTTCAGAGGCAGATGGTCGGCCAAGAAATCTCTCGCTAAAACGTTGTTGAACCAAACTGTTATTATCTGTGAGACAGAAAGCGAAATATACTGTAGATTCGCTTGAATTACATTGATAGCTTCAGCACTGAGAGGAAAGGGGCTAGAAAAATTTTGTCGACGTGTGCTTTCGGTTGCCCGACCCCATATTAGTTAGTCTCGCGCTTTATCTCAAGACTAGGGTCCTAGTCAAGAGTAATGTACTAAGACTGCAGTGAAGACTTCCTCTGGGAAGTACCGCAGTCTACAATGTTGCCAGATCGAGCATATTGCCGGACATAGGATTCTGAGAGGGGCACGACTGTATTGTCCATCTTACGTGAATGACTCAGCTGTTAATTTTTTGGTCTAAGACTGTATCTACAACACATATTGCACGCTGAAGACCCAGAAGAACTAAAAAAAAACAAAAGTAGTGTATGAGAACAACGTTAACTATAGCGTTCTAAGTATTCATAGTGTTGTATACGGGTGTGTAAACGCCTTCCAATGCCCACTCAAGGAAGACAAGGATACACAGTCTAGGTTCAATATTATAAATACGCCTCAGTTTGTGGATGAACTCAGACTTAGGTTGATAATCATTTTGAATATTTAACAGTACTGTACCCATTGGTGTTAAACTCGTTTTCAGCCAACGATTCCCACAGCTACAGGAGCACTACTTGTGATACCTCTTATACAAAATACTTACGCAGTGCTGTCAGACGAAAAGATCAATCTGACACAAACTGTGGGAAGTTTGTTTCACAACCTTCGTACCTGGACAATGAGCTGTTTCCTGTTTGAAATATCTGTGAACATTGCTGCTTCAGACGATTTAGGAGGAAACTAAATTCCTTCATCTACGACAATATTTAAAGAAATTGTCTTAACGGCACTAATTCATGGTTTGTGAGTCGTTTACCGGTCGCACTCTGCCGCATTTCATTGTTGAAAGGCAAAAAACTTACCCACAAATTTCACACAAGGAAAAGGGGGACGAAATGTCTCCCACTGGAAGGTCATGTTGTTTAAATGATTACAAAATCAGGTAAAACGAACAGTCTGGTTGTTAGTATAAGCACATTACTGTTGTCAGTATGATGTTGCACTGCCCAGGGCCTATAACGATAAAGGGCCAGTTTAGGTCAGGCATATTGTGTAGAGAAGAGGAAGAGAGAGCACCATTAAATTCTACAATCCGTATGCATTACATACCCACATAAATTACTGTCACAGTGTACTTATGGAGCCAAATCACTGAATTGCGTATTTTACGGTGAGAAAGAGCACTGGCAAACAGTCTTCGCTACAATAGGTTACTTAAACTGGTGTCACTCTGAGCTAGAATTTATGGTCAGCGACTAAATATGTCAAAGAGTCCGATGTGAGTTTTGAAACTGTGAAATACTTTCCTACGCTATAGAAGCGAATTTTAAATTTGAACTAATACTGCGAAAATTTTGTACGTGAATAGCTTATAATTAAGATCTTTCTGTTAAATGCAAAGGAAAACAATCGATTTTCTAAAACATTGTTTGTCATACACAACTTGAAACAGATCATGTCGACCAAATTATATGGAAGAACTGACAGCGACGTATATCGGAAGGCAGAAAGATCTCTTGCCTTTTGGTTTGGCAGTACTCGATAGCCATTTCTAGGCGCAAGTAAATGAAGAAAGGCAGCGCGTTTTTGTTATCAAGTAACGTATTCATCAATTACTTTAGTTTTAATGTAATCTACGAGGATTGCTGATGTTTGATATTAACACGAAAAGGATTCCGTGGACAGGGAAAGAACTTGTTCTTGGGAAACTACTTCTATAACGACCAAAAGGCATTAATGGATCTTCAAGCACATGTGTTCCAGCACCGGTATCAAGAAAATTATAGTAATAATAACGGTAATAATCGAATTATCCAGTAACTTCACACTTAACAGTGGATTTTCTCAAACTAAGAAATTTGCTGAATTTGTGAAAATTTCAAAATGGCTTCACATCGAGCCTATGATGCCTAGAAGATTCTTTACATCATGCTGACATGAGAACAGCATAATCTCCACTGTCAGAAGCTTGCTTCTACTTAACCATTAAACAGACTCGCATTTTTTCCACCGTGACTAATTTTGTAAGCTAAGCACATCATACGTTACGGCACACTCCTGGGGCTGGGAAATGTGGCCTTGATGGTATGGTGGAACGAACTATCACAGATGCAATGCGTGGGTTCAGGCATTTACTCTTAAGAGGCACAAACAGATTTACTTTACCTCTGGTAACCTCAAGAGAAAGACGTTATAATCCAGAATGCGCATTAAACATCACGTTCCTTCATTACCAACTGGGCAGAGCCGGTTTACGTTGGGAAATGACATAGCGGAAGTCATGGTAAACAGAAATACAATCGGCAGTAAACTTACTTACATTATAAAATGTTATTTTATTTGATGAACAGATAGCCATTGAAAGGAACAGGGCTCTTATTTTAATTGTACTTGACTGAACTAGATACCGTGAAAAATTTTTTGCTGGACTGTGGTTCGAATTCGTATCTCCTCTTTCAAGGATCTGAATCTCTCGGAACAGTATAGTTCAATCATTTCGTTCCTTTTCCCAAGACTGCTATCTTCTCTAGGTCTCCTCCAAAGATAAGTATGTGGGTCCGAATCCTGATCCAGTTGAAAAATATTCATAATTCCATTTCAAGCCCTATCAGATGCACACCGGCCTACTAGTGAAAATTAACGTGCATTTTTAATATCAGTTCATGTGTTGCAAACAATCGCAATACGTGTCGTTATTTCTGGTCAAACACTCACACATCTTACTGTTGGTGAGTAAGAAACTGATACTTCAGCTGTATTCGTAGATGCACGGTAGGTGTGCAGTTCGATTGTCGCTTAGGCACAAAAGTTCGTTTCCTTATTTTAGATTCAAACACCTAGCAGGTGGTATGAAAAACCAATACGTAACATTTGATTTTACTTAGTTAACAATCCCATTACGTGTTGGATTCGTATCTCCGTCACAGAACTTCACATCATGCACTTCATCTTTGAATGCATTCACACTTTGTTACTTCAGAATGATTCAATTTCTTTACAACAATTTTTTACTCACTCTCCCTCTCTCTCTCTCATTCTTTTTGATTTTTATCTCTCTCTCTATCACACACACACACACGCGCACACACATATTCTTTTTTTATTTTTATTTGTTTGTTGTGCTCGACTATCGGCGAGGCTCGAAAACGTTCTCAGTATTATTAGTAACTACGCTCTAGTCTCTAAACCTAGCTAAGAAATGCGAATTAGACGCTTTACGTATTCCAGGCCGTAGCATCCGCTACTTGGAGACACCAGCTATGGTTCCTTCCCAGCCCAAGTCCGCTGTAGGATCACATCAGTTCGTCTTCTTCCTGCTGGTACTGTAACTGAGATTTGGCAACAAGGCAAGGTATGTTTGGCAACTCTGTGATCGACGAGTTACTTCCTGGTGCGCAAGGAAATAAGCCTCAAAGTTCGCTTGATTTTACCTGTGATTTCCATTGAATAATCTGAGTTATTATCGCTTGAGGTGTAACAAAAGATTGTAAATTTACCGTTTTCAGCCCAGAAAAGTCGTTGCACGTGGAAATCGCAACAAATATCGGCCTTTGAATAGCGGTTTACGAGTTCTAGCCACTATTGGTCTCGTAAGAGGAAGCTAAGGCACATACATTTTCGCCAACTCTCTGGTAATGTGGTGACGTGTGGAAAAGCGTCTGTAATGGTTAGCAGTTCCAGTCTCACTGCGTGTAACGTTTTTATCCCTTCTGTGAAAAAGCTACAAGCAGTCAGATCAAACAACGATAAGGAAATCGCAAGAAAATACTTTCGGCCCATAGCGCAATAGTGGAAAACTATCAATGCTGCACAACAGGTAACGCCTCTTTCCGCTGCTGACAAGCAAATTTTGGGTTTCTAGGAATACATAACTTTATTTATGAAATGCCACATTTGTATACCTCTTGTGTATGACACAGCATACCAGTTAAACACAGACCCAATCAAAATCTAAGTGAGTAGTATTTTACTAATTCGTGTCGATAGAGGCACGCTTGTATACAGATACTCAGTTTTATTAAAACAGACTTTCGCCGCAAGGTTATCATGGATAGTTTAATTTCATTTCTTATAATACAATGCACAATTTTCGTAAGGTTTCCTTTAGTGTTGTTAAAACAACAGTAAACACGAGAGAGAAATTAATCATCAACGATATATGCGAATTCTCTGATGTTATCTATAACAGTCTGACAATGCACATGCAGTTTATTGACTGCATGCATGTAGAAAACTTGTTCTGAGTTAAAGCTGTCAAACAAGGTTTGAAGAAGAATAAAATGCCACTACCACACGACAGCTAATGTAGAAAATACTTTTCTGGCGTATTCTGGCACTATGCGCTCTCCCCATAGATAATACAAAAGTTTCGAGATGCATCTGCTGCCCGGCTGTGTATTAAATCTGAAAAGATCACAATGTTGCAGAAGTTAGCCCTTTTTCCACATGCGACTATTTTGGGTTAGAAGTGAAGGGAATTATGTTCAAAGTTCCATTAGATTTATAACTTCAGCCAACAGCAGAATTGCATTTTAAAAAATGTAGCAGCAAATGTAGTCGAAATCACGACATCTTATCTAGGGTGCACAATACTTACCATTACGCTACTTTTTTTTTAACTTATAAGAAAGTATCAGAACCTAATAAAAACGCGAATGTCAGGAAAAAAAATTGGTTGTGTCAGGACGCGAACCAACGCCCCAACAAAAGAACTCATTATAGACAGTGACGCTATTCATTACGCTTTTTTTCTTTTTTTTAGACGCTACCCCTTTTTTCCGACTTTTTTTTGGGGGGGGGTGGGGCGGGGGGGGGGGGGAGGGGGGAGCAGGAAGGCAGGGTAAACAAACAATCTTTATTCGTACAATTGTACTATCTTAGGGATAAGAAAAGGATCGAGACAGCAAAAACAATTTGGAAACCAGAAAATCAACGTAAAGGCCGCCCTTTTTTTTTGTGTAATATGAATAAAGTAAATGACGATCCTAGTCACGGGCGGGAGTGAAAATGAAGTTATCATCTGCATCACAATCCCTGCAGCACACGGTGTCGCATCATAAATCTGGCAGACAGCCATATAATCTTGACCATTTCTGCCTTTGTGGGCGGCATGTATTTCTTCTGCGTCGACCAGGTAGGGGCCAGTTTTCTTCTCAGTGTGCTGTATGCCAATATAACTGAACGGCGCAGTATTGTCTCTAGTCGTTCTGCTGCAGGAGTCTTCTCAGTTCTGAGACACCCCAGCTGTCGGGCGGATTGTGAAAAACACTTCCTAAAAAATTGGAAAAGTAAGTCCTGTATTTCGTATGACTCCGTATGAGCTCGTGGTGTTCTTGTGAATACATCCAATAATCCATCACGGACTTAATATCGTACGAATACAAATATTTCGTCGCATGTCCAGCGATCCAATTGTCCGCATACGTCTTTTGTTTTGGAAAAAAGGTCTTGTCCGGTAGAAAAAGTACATCCGATGTGATTTCTGTGTAGTTAGTGCGCCGAAGGAAGGCCAATATTCGACGCGTCAGCATCCAGACGTCCCTCGCTGCTCCACGCACTAAATCATGTTCTTCCGTTGCTAACAGGCCACAGTTTGTGCAAAGAGGAGAATCGACCATATGAATTGTATGTAATCGACTCCTGGTCACAAGTTTACGGTTTATAAGAATGTACCACATCGATCTCGCTGCTGTTGACAGTAATGGAGTATGCACTGCACACCAAATGTGGTTCCACGTTCTCGACGGGCATTTGAATTCCATTACGTTGCGGGCATGGTGACCATCAAGCACCTATAGATCTCCCGAGTCGTGGGTATTCTCGTCGAAGGTACTTTCAGACGAACATAACTGTAATCAACAAGAAATGAGGCAATGTGTGCAAGAGAAGGCGAAATATTGCCCACCGCAATAGGGGGTTCGTACGAAGGCGGAGCAAGCAAGTACTTCTATCAGAGCTGACGTTATGCTGTGCTTTCGTTGTTGCCAATTTCGTATCATCGCTCGCATGTAAAGCGCCAGAGCTTTGTTTCGCACGTTTGTGAGGTTGAGGCCACCGTTCCGGAATTGTAGCGTTAACGTGTCATATGTGATCTTAAATAACATCCCAGTACTAACATAGTAACCAAAGGCAGCCATGAGGCGGTCTGCAATACCCTTCGGTATTGGTAGGATCTGCGCTAAATGGGGCAGTCGTGACGCTATGTGAACGTTAGTGTATGTCACACGCTGGATCATGTCAAAGGCTCTCAGTGAGTTGTTTCGTATCGCCAGACGAACATTTTACAGAAGTCGCCGAGAACTCGCCGCCGCTGACCGCCGTAGTGAACGGGTAAATGTGATCCCCAGACATCTCAGCGATTCCACCGTCTGAAACGGTCCCGGTATGTCTTCCAGACCCCGTCCAATGTGCATAATTTTGGATTTCGTCATGTTAATGACAATGCCTGCTGCCGTCCCGTAAGAGTCTAGATGTTCAACAGCCTGACGCACTTCATGACCTGATCTGACAAGAAGGATCAGGTCGTCCGCATATGCGCGACAGATGAAAGAGTTCTCATTAAGCGCTATCCCAGTAAGTGAGCGCCTCATAACACACATCAGCGGCTCAAGCGCTATCGCAAACAGCATCATGGAGAGTGGGCACCCTTGTCGGACGGAGCTGTTAATAGGAACCGAGCCCGCTTCCCGACCGTTTACAATCACCTTTGGTGTAGCCCCTCGTATTAGCCTCATAATGATGGAGATGAAAACAGGTGGAATCTCCATTCGGCTCATGACTGACGCCAAGAAGTCAAGGTTTATCCTGTCGAACGCACGATCGTAGTCCACAGATATCATCGCTGCTCGCATTTTACACGTTTCCGCAAGGGCGATAACGTCACGGTATTCACTTAACGCCGAGGAGATGTTGCTTCGCACCCATAGGCAAGCCTGATCAGGGGATATTGTCCTGGATATCGCAAGCTTGAGACGAGACGCTAGTAGCCGTGCAAAAATTTTATAATCGGTGTTTAGCATAGTGAGAGGCCGATATTGATTAACACTGCGACTCCCCGCCATCTTCGGGATGGGAAGAAGAAAGCCCGTCACAAAATCCGACGGTAGGCGCATGTTCGGACTCATCGCCTCATTGTACATCGACACCAACTGTGACATCATCATGTCCACGAATTCTCGATAAAACTCTAGCGTGATCCCATCTGGCCCCGGTGATTTATGAGCCGCTCCTTTTGTGAGTGCCACCTTTACATCGTCTTCTGTGAGTGGCTCCATAAGCACTGCCTTATCCGTCTCTGTCAGTGTCGTTTGCAGATGTTGCAGTATTTCTTCCCCTACCTGACGGTCCGTCGGTGTACCGGCATAGAGATGGCGGAAATGCTCTAATAATTCATTTGCAATGTCCTGTTGTGTTGTCAGTTGATGGCCATCCAAACCGTGGAGCACTGTTACCAATGCCCGGCGGTAACGTTTATGTTCCCGCGACACATGGTGCATCGAGGTACGTTCCCCAGTGATGGTGTCAAGACATCTTGCCCGTATTGGGATGCCAGCCAGTCGTCTTCGCGTGATCGATAGGATTTGTGCCTTGACACGATGAACTTCCGCATGATGTTCTGCAGACGGCACCTGGAAGGACAGCTCACGAAGCGTGGTGTAATAATAATCAAGAGTGTCTCTCAGCCATCTCGTCTTATCCCGACCATACTGTATTAGAGCTCTTCTTATTGCCGGCTTAGTGCACTCTAGCCACCATTGAAGCACGGAGGTATACGTTGGTAGACGGCGTTGACATGTGGCCCATACCTCCTCGACTCTCTGACGACATTCGGGGACGAATTGAGCTTCCATGTCCCGCGGCTTCTCCACACACTTTGCCTAGGGAGTGAAATGGTACAAATGTAAGCCAGATGATCAGTAAATGCCGCAGGCCATCGTTCTGCGTCGACCGCCTTATCCTGTAGGCCAACTGAAACATATATTCGATCGAGTCTGCTCGCCGAGTGACTGGTAAAAAAAGTATATTCCTCACGGTTCCTATGAATCATGTCCCAGGTGTCGCTTAACTCCAGATTCCGGCATAGCACATGCAATTCACGACAGGTATTGTAATGTGGTGTCTGGTCTTTTTGGGCTAAAAAACAATTGAAGTCACCACCTATAATGAAATGATCGAATCTGCCGGTAAATAAGGGCACAATCTCTTCCGAATAATATCTCGCACGCGCCCGTCTGTTGTCTGTGCCGGAAGGGGCATAAACATTGAGAATGCGAATTCCATTAACAGTTATCGCCAGTCCTCGTGCCGAAGGTAGATAAGCCAGGTCTCGGACCGGAATCCCGTCCCGGACCAATATCGCCGTTCCACTGTCGTTGTTCGAGTGCGGCGAGGTGTAGGAGATGTATCCATGTACTTCCTGGAACTCAGGAATGTAAATTTCCTGCACCATCAGTATATCCACATCCGACGCGTATATGATGTCCCTAAACAACTCCTGTTTCACGGGTGATCTAATGGTATTTACATTCACTGTCCCTATTCTGTATGCCTGGGGTCGAGTAGCTGTCATCTCCACATGATGTTAAAATGACAAAGTTTCACGGTGTCGATAGTCCCTTTGCACATCCGCCGAAGGTCGCCCGAGGAACGTGTCCCTGCGGCATTAGGTTTCTTGAGATGCGGACGGATGCAAGGCCCCACCAATAGAATGGTCCGAATCGGTGATTTCGTCGTCCTGCTCATACCAGCTGGTACTATTGGTGTGCTCCAAATTTTCCTGTGCGGCATTGATGTGTGACCTCTGTTGTTCTTTCGCAGCTGTAGACTCCACCGCCGAAGGGGTAGCAGGCCCCTGAGCGGATGCGTCGTCTGAACGATATGACATCATTTCACTGTCCGAATTCATATGATCTGCGACATCCGAAGCTTGTGGTTCCAAGTCAGACAGGTCCATAATGTTAGACTCATCTGGGCTCCCAAGAAGAGAAGGGAGCGTCCCCCCGGAGTTTAGTCGGCGCTTCTTGCGGCGCTTTGGCGAGCGTTGTTTGCGGGCCCTAACCTCGGCCTCTGGTGTTGGCGAATCTTGCGTCTCCTGCGTTCCCGCCGCCGCCACAATGCCCTGGGGCCGTTCCACTTCAGCTTCCATGCCTATTGTGATGCTCTCATCCTCTTTCTGCGCCACCTGTAGTGTCTGAGATTGGAGGTTGGTCGGAGCCATTCCTTCTTCAGTGGCGTCCGAAGGCGCCTCAATCAACTGCGGCGTCGGTTCGATGGTGCGCTCCGACCTCGGCGTCACCTCCCCGCGAAGTGCCGTCACGTACGTCATCGCCAGTGACGTTGGTGTAGTCGGATTCAAGAAGTCTCCGCTGGGGAGTTGCAAGAGTCTCCTCTGCATACACGCTGATCGAAGATGTCTTTCACCACCACACCCGGAGCATGTCCGGGGCTGTCCATCATAGATGACAATAGCTCTACAGCCGCCGATGTTTATGTACGATGGCACATGTTTCGTAAGGGCAATTCGCACCTGTCGGACACCATTGAGCACTGGATACGTGCTAAAACTTGCCCAACGTCGTCCGTATGACTAATAACTCTGCCATATGGCTGGAGTGATTCAGTGACCAATGATTCGGGTACCTCGAAAGGCAGCTCGAAGATTCGAATCGTACGCACGCCCAGGCCCGAATGAGCGACTAAAACTTCGCCAATATGACCATCGGAGTGTCGGAACTGGAATCCTCGTTTGGCGGCTTCAATGATCCTATCACATGCTGCGTCGTCAATCATCTTTACGTAAAGAGTGCTGCTCACGATTGATAAATGAATTCCAATAATCTCCGTGTAATTAAGATGCACTTCGTCCCTCAAGAAACGTTCGATTTCGAAAGCCTTCGGTCTTGCATACTCGTTACAGAACGTGAACTGTATCGTGGTTTTTCGGAAATTGTGTGCCATTGCGTTCGATTCAAACAGTAACACACGCGAGTGACGACGGTGTAAACACCGCTTCTTCCGCGAACGTTCGCAGCCGAGACATAAACAAGTCCGAGCTGCTCCGCGGCGAAAGGCGGACTGTACTAACTGACACGTAGCTACAACAGCTCCAGAAACTCAGCAACAACTCCTCCAGAACTTCTGCATTTCACAGTACTGTGAGATAATGCATATGGCCGGGTCTAGACTTCTGAGAAACAAACAGTTACAGCTTTTCTTTTGCACTGCACGACGTTTTCAACAAACAGATAGCGCAATAGAGTAGCTCAAGTGGAAAGGAACACTTCCTGTTTAAATTTCTGCATCATACTCTGTTGGCAGATCTGTGTAGGTGGCAGTTACGTGATTTTATTTCGGTGATTACAAAATAATAGTGTCGAATGTATGCACTGGGTAGCTGAGGCAGCTAGTTCATGGTGATTCGCTCAACCAAGTAAATGTATTTACTGAACATGCTGCAAATTACTACAGGGAGCCTGTGTGTCAGAATTCTCATCCAGTGTGGCGCAACGGCGCTACTATAGAAAAATGAGCCCTAGAGGATAGGATTTGGTGGTCTGTTGAACTGATGATAGGTTCATATACCTATGGTCTGGGTTCGATTCCAACTTCCGTCAATGATTTTAGATAGGGAGAGACGGATTCCATTCTGTTCTGGCTACACCAAGTGGAGAAGATATAGTGGCATTGTGGTCTGAAATTCGCATGAAGAATGGTATTCCTTCTCTACCAAGTAGACGTTAGGTTTAACCACAATAAAGTCTGGAGTGACGACATGTAGAAACTCTATCACCAGTAACCTTTCTTATACTCGTTAATAATTTCTAGTGACGAAACAAACGCTATGTAGGGTCACAGGACACTTATTCCATGTTTTATCTGATCTTCTGCATGTCGATAAAATTGGTTCTCAACTGGGAATGCAACTCGACCGCCCTTAACGTGGAATTTGATCCCTTCGTGACAACACAGCTCAGCTACAATTTGTTGTCTCTTCAAAACTGCAGATTCCTCAACATCTCCACATATTGCGCGCGAATGGGTTCGAATCCTGGCCCGGCACTAAAGATTTCATTATGCTTTATCAACCTCTAGCATGAGAACACCTATCTGCAGGTGGATAATAATTTCGATTTTTAATGTATTTTCAGTCGTTGTCAACGCTAACGATATCTGACGTTTTTGACTCCCAGTGAGACACAGAACTATTTCCGAGATCACTGTAGGTTCAAGATGTTATTCCGAGCTGCTGGTGGAGAAAAATTCGGCAGCTGACGTCTCTTTGTGTGTAGTCAACAACGATATGTGTGGGGTTCGATTCCCAGTCAGCACTGAACTCTCTGTCATATTATTTTTAGTTCAAACATGCTCACATGTCGCTGCTGGTGCAACAAACCCATATTTAACGTTCGTTTTCTCTAGAATATAACAGCGATAGGTGCCAGGTTGGAGTCCTGGGAAGGAAAAACTTAATGTTTCGTCTCGTCATTTCAGTTAGAACATCTAGCTACTGCCGAGAAAATCCGATATGTCACAGTTGATTATGCTTCGATATCATTCCGATTAGGTTCTGGGTTCGAATCCCTGTCCAACACAAAGCTTTATTTCACGGCATTTCAAGTAAGTTACTTGTGAAGAACCATTATTTAACATCTCTCGTAGTTCGTTAACAGGGACAGTAGAAGCTGGGTAGGAAATCGCGTCCGTTAAAAATGTTTGCGTTATGTAATTTAAAGCTGATATTGCTAACTGTAACTGCCTAAAATCGAGGTATATCACTCTCTGTATGTCTAATCAGGAATGACTGTTAGCTTCCGTCCGTCACGAAATATTTGCTTAGTTTGCATGACCTGGGTTTGAATCCATATGCAGAACGAGACGGTTCGTCGTGTCATTTGAAGTTCATACATATTCTCAACTAACTGATAGTGAATAACTTAAAATTTTTAATGTCGTTGTGAGTTACATAATAAGCACGGTATGTTACTTTGAAGAGGAAATCATGAATACGACAAAAGTACTACGTGCATTACCTATCTGACATAATAATGAGAGTGGTAACATTTCAGGTATGTCATTTATTGTAATAAATGTTAGCTTTCAAGCCTTAAGGACAGTCTTATCTGTGATAAGGGGTTCCCTGTTAATTGTAGTATCGTGGTATTACTTTACATCTTGAGTTACTGCAATACAGAGCAGTGTTTTCTAGTGGTGACTTGTTAGAACAATTTTCAATAGTCAAACGACTGTACCAAGGAGTGATCAGAGGACCTGCTAGACAGCTGCGTCATGCGGGTTGCATGCGAATCAGGCGAAATGCAATTCAGGTCGTTCGAATACTTTTGAGCATGAATGTAGATCTCCTGTGAATATGAACGTCCTATCTCTAGTCATTCACGGCGTTCTGTTTCTCTGAACATGAGAAATAAAACCACGGTTCAAATGGCTCAGAGCACTATGGGACTTAACATCTGAGTTCATCAGTCCCCTAGAACTTAGAAGTACTTAAACCTAACTAACCTAAGGACATCACACACATCCATGCCCAAACAGGATTCGAAACTGCGACTGTAGTGGTCGCGCCGTTCCAGACTGACGCGCTTAGAACCGCTCGGCCACACCGGTCGGCACAGAAATAAATTTATAAATTTTATTCCAGTGCTAAATAGTAAAGAAGGAAACAATTCGCATTTTAAAAGCTTTTAGTATTGTTCTACATTTAATAAAAATGTGCTAGCCGCTAAAGTGAATGGAGAGAATAGAAGTACAGAATTTGTGTTGATTTGAACTGTAATAATGGAATTTTCTAATTCCAATATTTACAAATTATTTCGCTTTCCATTGGAGAAGTGGGACAGAAATACAGAAAAATCATGCTGGACTGTCACATCACCGTTCTGGAGAAGGTGTGGCCCTAAGGTGCTTTTTTATGAAATTGAGCTCTGAAGATCTCCTTCCACCTCCAACTGCAGATATAGGTAAACTCAGGAGGATTCATAAGCTTACCAAACTAATGTGAAAAATGACAGTAGAATTTCTTTTTGTAATATAATGACCTTTGTGGGGAACTTGCAACAGAACGAATGGGTGCTAAAACGAAATCTACTTCTTCAGGTGAAAGACGAGTCCGATTACATGGTGATTTAATCCAGTAGTTTATGTTTCAAATATATTTATGTTAACTAGCGCAATTCTTCATACTGAAGTCAGTGGTGCGACTTGACCACACATTTGCGTTTATCTCGCAAACGGCTCATTTGCGGACCAATGTAGCGTGGAACGTTTTCGCTTCTGTTGTCGTCTACTTTCATCTGTATCTCTTTTCACTACTAATTTTGATACACCCTTTATTCTACACAAAATTTACACTCCAGCTGCCTTTAGTACTCCTCTCAGCTTGGTGCCCCAAGCGGCTACTTGTTTTGCTTGTGCCTTTTACCGGCATGAGCACACATGATGCCAGTTTACCATATGCTGCATGCAGCCTTCACGGTTTTGCAGTTTAACAGCCAGCTCGTACGGGTCCCGGACTTGACGCCCTGCTATATGGAGGGAGCAGCCGCCAGCAGGTTGCAGGCGCCCTCCTGCCGCGCCGGGGCGTGTCGTGAGGAGTGGCCGCTCCCACATAAATACCTGTCCAGGGGTCGCGCGGCTATCGACTGCGGCATCGACAAACTGACGCCGTCGAGTGGCCATCGGCTGCTTGCCTGCCCCCGCCGCTCCAGCCACAACGCGACAAAGGCGAACTCGCACTGATCGCCTGACACTCTCACAAAGCGGTCACAAGGAGGGGGGGGGGGGGGGGGGAGCGCAGTGGACTCGCGTACGAAAGGAGTGGGGGTTCATATCCTCAACCCGCTGTACAGCTTTAAGTCCCAAACCACCTGAGGCAAGTGCCTCTGAAAAGAATATGGCCGATTTCCTTCCGCATCTTTTTTCTCACACCGAACCCGCCTCCGCGGATGGTGTTTTCCGTGGTGGGGCTCAGAGAGAACAGAACAAGAGCCCTGGCCAAGAGTCAGATGGTTCAATCTGTTAATACTTAAACGCGTTGTCTAAACTGCAACTTACAGTTGCTGTTAATCTTCCACCAAAAACTTTACTGAAAGCAACTGTAACAACGGCGACATGGCAAATATGTAATGGGAATATCTTCAAGATGTTCGATTCCCAGTCAGCACTGAACTCTCTGTCATGTTATTTTTAGTTCAAACATGCTCACATGTCGCTGCTGGTGCAACAAACCCATATTTAACGTTCGTTTTCTCTAGAATGTAACAGCGATAGGTGCTGGGTAGAGTCCTGGGAAGGAAAAACTTAATGTTTCGTCTCGTCATTTCAGTTAGAACATCTAGCTACTGCCGAGAAAATCCGATATGTCACAGTTGATTGTGCTCTATATGAATCCGCTTAGGTTCTGGCTTCGAATCCCTGTCCAACACAAAGCTTTATTTCACGGCATTTCAAGTAAGTTACTTGTGAAGAAGCAATATTTAACATCTCTCGTAGTTTGTTAACAGGGACAGTAGAAGCTGGGTAGGAAATCGCGTCCGTTAAAAATGTTTGCGTTATGTAATTTAAAGCTGATATTGCTAACTGTTACTGCCTAAAATCGAGGTATATCACTCTCTGTATGTCTAATCAGGAATGACTGTTAGCTTCCGTCCATCACGAAATATTTGCTTAGTTTGCATGACCTGGGTTTGAATCCATATGCAGAACGAAACGGTTCGTCGTGTCATTTGAAGTTCATACATATTCTCAACTAGCTGATAGTGAATAACTTAAAATTTTTAATGTTGTTGTGAGTTACATAATAAGCATGGTATGTTACTTTGAAGAGGAAATCATGAATACGACAAAAGTACTACGTGCATTACCTATCTGACGTAATAATGAGAGTGGTAACATTTCAGGTATGTCATTTATTATAATAAATGTTAGCTTTCAAGCCTTAAGGACAGTCTTATCTGTGATAAGGGGTTCCCTGTTAATTGTAGTATCGTGGTATTACTTTACATCTTGAGTTACTGCAATACAGAGCAGTGTTTTCTAGTGGTGACTTGTTAGAACCATTTTCAATAGTCAAACGACTGTACCAAGGAGTGATCAGAGGACCTGCTAGACAGCTGCGTCATGCGGGTTGCATGCGAATCAGGCGAAATGCAATTCAGGTCGTTCGGATACTTTTGAGCACAACTGTACATTAGTATGTTCTGCAGAAATGATTAGCACATGAACCATGTCGGCCAACGAGTTCAAGGTCAACACTGAAACAGTGGCGCAACACCCACTGCCGGTAAAATGTGCCTGCGGGTCTCGTTGTCTCTGTAAACTTAAAGTAAATGATCAGTGTGACTCTAGCAGATGTGCAGGATGCCTCTCAGTCGTATTCGCGGACTGTACCGTCAAATAATTCAGTTTGAAACAGGGCGCATTATTGGCTTGAGTGAATATGATGCATCCATCCGAGTAATGGTTCAAATGTTCTAAGCACTATGGGACTTAACATCTGAGGTCATCAGTCCCCTAGACTTAGAACTACTTAACCCTATCTAACCTAAGGACATCACACACATCCATGCCCGAGGCAAGATTCGAACCTGCGACCATAGCAGCGGCGCAGTTCCGGACTGAAGCGCCTAGGACCGCTCGGTCACAGCGGCCGTCATCCGTAATTGCTGCTCGTGTAGGACGGAGTATTTCGGTAGTGCCATGGGTGTGTGCAGCATGGTTCTCGGAAGGCCCTAGAACGACGAGATGGGGCAGGTCGGACCACCCAGACCACCCTCTGAGAAGATCCACATCTCATCGTAATGGTACTGCAGGATAGATCTTCGTCCTCCTTTGCTCTGGTGCTGCAGTTGAAAAGCGTAACACATCGTACACTATCAGGGGTATCTGTCGACGTTTTTGCGTCTTGAGTTATGTGCATGTCGTCCACATCTCCGCCTGCCTCTGACGAATGTGCAGAAACTTGCTACACGGCAATGGTGTATGGAACAACGCCACTACGGACAGGAATGGCATCAGCTAGAGTTTTCGGACGAATCCAAATTCCATTTGTTTGAAAATGACGGCCGCAGTTTGGTTCGCCTCAGACACGGGGAGTGGCATCACAGTGATTGTATTTGCGCAAGACATACAGTGACAACACAATGCCTTATCGTGTGTCTGCTATTGGGTACAACCACAAATCACAGCTGGTGCGTGTCCAGGGCACTGTCACCAGTGTGACCAATACGAATGACATCCTGTGAGCCGTAGCCATACTCTTTCTGCATAACACCCCAGACGCCGTTTTCAAGCACGACAATGGTCGACCACATGTTGCTGCACGAACACGTGCCATCTTGGTTCACAGGATGTCAGCCTTTTGCCCTGGACCGCCAAGTCACCCGACTTGTCATCAGTCGAAATTTAAGTGATAGGATGATATGACGCATGCAATGCTGTGATCCATTGCCAATAACCACAGATGAACTTTGGAACCAGGTGATGGATGGCTCTGTCACAGGACGCCATTCGTGCCTTATACGCATCGATGCCATCACACATGGAATAAGTTATCAGGCCACATGGCGGACCTAGTGGTTGGTTCAAATGGCTCTGAGCACTATGGGACTTAACATCTGGGGTCATCAGTCCGCTAGAACTTAGAACTACTTAAACCTAACTAACCTAAGGACATCACACACATCCATGTCCGAGGCAGAATTCGAACCTGCGACCGTAGCGGTCGCGCGGTTGCAGACTGAAGCGCCTAGAACCGCTCGGTCACAGGGGCCGGCGCGGACCTTGTGTCTTTTAGGCAACAGCACACATGCTGAACCGAGGTGACTGAAATGCTAATCGTTTCAGCAGAGCATACTTGATGTCATGGTGTAGGGAGCCATCGGTTATGATTTCAGGCCACGGCTGGTAGTGTTGAGGGAACTCTGATGGCGGAGGAGCATGTCAAGGACATCGTGAGTCCTCATGTGTTATTTGTCGTGCGACAGTATGGTGGTGCAATTTTTCAATAGGATAATGCTCGCCCACATACGGCACATTTGTCTGTCTTCTGTCTGCTGACCAGTAGGATCCCCAGATACGTAAGCAATAGAAATTGTGTGGGACGAGCTCGGACGTCAGCTACGTCCCAGTGCCAATACACCAGATATTAATAACCGGCTACAACAGTTGCAGGCCTGTATGCCCCAGGGGACGATACAACGACTTTATGACATCCTCCTTCTCAACCGAATCAGTGCATGCCCGCAGACCAGAGGGTGTGCAACGGTATACTGATAAGTGGGTTCATACTATCAACTTCTTTGTAGTTTTACTAGATTTTGTAATCACTGATATAACATCACACACCTTCACAACACTTGAAGTGTTTCACTTTATTTGTCAATCGTTGTACATGATTGGATATGAAAATGATTAGCACTGCAAACAGAACCACACAAAGTAGATAGGAGTTACACCACTTACAATCTGTGTAAAAGAAAAGATTCCGCAATGTGTTTTTCATTCATAAATCGTATTTGAATGTTGTTTGCTTGCAATAATATCGTGTTATGTTTCGTATAAGAAAGATGAATGTTTACCAATACGTGTCGGAATTCGACAGTGGCAGGATCGTGGTCTGTCGCGACTGCGTTATATCTTTCTGCGATATTGCTGCTCACATTGGTAGGGTCACCACGGCTGCCATGGCAGTAAGGTATTGATGGGTTCAGGAGGATCGCTATTCAGTATCTGAACAGAGTCACGCGACTAGCACATGAAAGGAGACATATTGTTTGCTCGACCATGCAGGTTTGTACAGCCTCATCACGTACATTGCGTCGGGCAAAGGGCTTGTTTGTAGGGAGATAGGTATCCACAAGGACGTTGCGCCGATGTCTGGAGAACTACGGACTGTCAGCATGGCGACAGTTATAGCAGCTTCCCTTGATGGTGCATCAGGGAGAGACGCGCGTCGAGAGAGAGCGCTCACCGCCAGCACTGGAGACAGGAGTTGCATCACGTGGTCCCGGTTCTGCGTACACCACTGCGATTGATGTAGCCATATAGAGAGTCTCCGAAGAGAATGAATGCTGCCAGATTGCATATGCCATCGCGTAAGGAGGCTGGGTCACTGCAGACGCAGCACTAACTCAGTTGGACAAGGTCGAGGAAGAACTCCAGCCATAAATAAACTCTTTCAAATATTAGGACGGCAGAAGGCGGTCCTCTGACTAATATACTCTAAAGGTGTCTTGTACTCTCTGTGTTCTACAGACGAGAAACGCGAACTCCAGGCAACAAGGACGGAGTTCAGATTACGTCTCAACGGAAGTATAGGCAGAGGAAGTGCTCTCAATTACTGAACGCTGCGTACTCAACGACGACTTCCAACCCAGAGGTGAAGTCCAGAATCGTATAGGCTCGCAATATAAACAGTCCTGAGAGCAAAGACAGCATGTCCGTCTGCACCAACAAAGCTGATATCGAGCTACCGTCACACACGGGCGCTCACAACGGAAGACTCGTCTCTCCACCGCTGGCCTCCCAGTAAGGCTCGGCTCCCCACCATCGTAATTCCGAAAGCTAATCAAATTCCCGAAACCACGGAATATTCCCCCTCTCTACAGATTCTTCCGAACGCTGACCACCCATATTTTAGTCTTCTATCGTCCAGTGCGAGTAAAAACCTGTACTCGTACAATGGTATGCTTCTGAGTAAAAATCCTTGGAAATAACACAGCCTGCGTGGTTTAAGAGGTGCCGCTTCTTCGTTCCTCTCACCTGCGTTCAAGATTTTCAGCGTTCGGAAGTATTATCCGGCGATCCTTCCGGCCTCTACTACAATAGCAGCCAGCTGTCACCCTATTGTGCACCAGAGCTCAGGTGCCACGATGTTCGTCAAGCTACTTCCTGTGTTTAAGCAAGGCCAACACCTATGCGGGCCTTCCACCCAGAGCTTGAGTTCTGCCTACCATTTCATCTCCACTGGCGTTCCAACCTCTAGTAGTATAGCCAATCATTCATTACGCCGTTTTTATAGTAAAGACACTCCGTCATCTTTCATGCAATAAGCGTTAATGTAGATCACGGCAAAGTATGTGGATGAGTTATTGTAAGGTGCGAAATTATAGCCACCTTACACAGAGAGCGACTGGCCTATTTCAAATTTAGGGAAGTTACATGAAATCCTGAACCAGCATAGTCAGGCAGAGAAATGAACTTTCTTTCTCCTGGATACGAGTCCAGTGTTTCAGCCACATTCAAAGAGTCCGTAAATTCATTCTTGTTCTCTCCTATGGTCCGATTCGTCACGAAACGTAAGCTGAGAATTGGTTGTTAGTATTATCGCATTTCCCATATCGAACCTTACATTACATTTTCATTCAATATTCTTATATACACTTCCCAGTCACCTGTCAAAAGCCTGAATAAATGCGGGTAGCTACAAGACGTGCAGGATAACAGTCAGTGAGGTTCTAGAAGGTATAATCACGGGTATGGAGCCATGACGACTCCAGTGCAGTGACCAGCCGCGGTAGGTTTCTTCGTTGAGGATCAGTGGTGCGAATATCCCGTCCGAGGCGGTCCCACAGAATCTCGACTGGTTTTATAGACGGGGAGTTTTGTAGCCAGGAGCTACTGTTAACTCAGCCAGGTACCCTCCGAGCCACGCACGTACACTGCTAGCTGTGTGACACATTGCATTGTCCTGCTGGTAGATGCCACCGTGTAGGGTGAAGGGGCGGGGGAGAGGTTGGGGGAGGGTGGGAACTACGCTTAGCGGTAGACATGATACCCAAGGATAGATGCATACTTGTGTTAATCCACTGTGCCTTCTAGAACGATGAGATCATCTAGGGGAATGCCCTCCGACCTGTACCCTTCTGAAGATTGTTGCACAGTGTTTGCTTTCAGACGTTTCAGGCAGTAACGCCAACAGCCATCTGTCCGATGGAGAATGAAACGTGATTCGTCGTAAAAGACCATCTCAGTGGGAGTCCCAGTTGCGGTATTAGCGTGCAAATTCCAGTTTTAGTAGCTGATGAACAGCAGCCAGCATGGGTGCATGAACCAAGCGCATGCTGCGGTGGTCAATACGTAGCAAAGTTCGCCGAACAGTCGTTAACAGCTCGTTGGTTCATCTGGGCAGTACATTGCTCAACAGTTGCACGTCTATTAGCCGCCGTTCACCTGTGTAATTTATTGCCAGTGATGCACCACAGTTACCTCGGCACCGTTTTGAATTGCGCCATTTCGCCATGCAAGGTATACTCTAACCAGGCGGCACGCCAACAGTTACAGACTTACCCATTTCGGGAATGCTTTCAACCTAGGCCCAAAAGCCAATGATGATACCCTTTTCGACATCAGATAGGTCACCCTGTATCCGCATTACGACAACGTCTGCACTGTTTTCCGCTTCGCCCGGACACGCTTTATGTATACCCTCCACTGCCAGTGCTGCCACTGTCACCTGTGAGTGGTTTTTGCACGTTGACGTCGATCATAGGCATGTTCACATTAATGTGATCGGACTGTGTATTATTCTAATGAACGATTAAGAATCATGAGATAGAGTCGGCTAAGTTATAAATTCAAGAATAGTACACTCTCACGGATGTCACTACTTTGTTGTAAGAAATCTATTTGGGCATCCCGAAATTTTGATTACAACAAATAACGCTGTCCCATGATACTGTCTGTGGTCGAATTTGGCGTTTTTCATTCGGCAGGCTGCTTATATTTTTCAGAATGTAGTCTCACTGGTATCGAAGTAACTCTACCTGAAATACATAATTCACAGATTATGTAATCTTCCGCCTGAATGCCGCGCAGGGCAGGCCATATATCCTGTAGATTTTTGATGACTAGTACTTCTCATTTAGTACATACGATTTTTTTTTTGTGGTAGCAGCCTGACAGTTTGGAAACAATTTTTGTGGACTTAACAGACAACTTTAAAACGTTCCTCGTGTACCACAGCTGGTTTTTTATTTGCGTTTTTGCTGTACCAAGCGTGGAACGTTCGATTACCGAACGCGTCATTTTCAAGGGCAATTGGAACTTTCACCTGAGATGCAAATCAGGTTCCATTGCAGGTTTCCAGTGTGCCAACTACAGACGGCAAGATTACAGCCGAAAAAACAGGTGGAAATTTTTTCCGGTGAGCGCAGTAATGACGTAGAAATATCGTATATGCATCATCAAGATAATTATTTCGTTCGGCATTCTCATCAGCGTGTAATTTAAAATTCTACAATGAAAATTCACCCAACTATAAAACAATTTCAGGAATTTTATTATTATGGTATATTTTAGTTAGTTTGTGACAAGAAATATTATATTAATAGTATCGCTAGTTTGATCTAAATCGAAAGTCATTCCTAACAACACTCTTCGGCGTAGAGAGAAATGTCGTACTAAAACGTCTTGTTCCCGCATTCGACAGCCTCCTGGGGTAGCATGATATAGCGAGATATATATTTTTTGACGATCCATCTTATGTTGCGTGTACTACTGGGACAAGCAGGATGTTTGTGCCCCTACCAATAAATTCACATGGTTACATCCTTTTAATGCAACAGTGAGTGTGGAAATCTCAACAGTTATCTAGCGATGCACACATTACTTTTAAAAGACTGTTTGTAACGAGAAACCGCTAGACAGCAAGATACGCTGCAGAATCAAATCGAGAGTAAGCGGAGTTTGCAGACAGCATATCTTTATTCATTTAATGTACATACATTTATTTGGCTTCTTGCAGGCATACTTTTGAACCTTCACTGTGTAACACCTTCTTCTAATAGGGTAATTGCATATTTATACATGCAGTATTGTGTTCTGTACACTCACGACACTTAACCCACATTACCTTGAGAGCTGACGTTCCGTCTGCCTTTACGTTGAAAGCATTCAGAGCTAAATACAATTTAACTCGAACTAGTCACTGAAAATCGTATTGACCATTCTATATCCGGCTGCAGACTACCTAGGGACCTGACGTGAGCACGGCTTGACCAGACAGAGCACTGTCAACGGAGGAAAACCGTTTGGCGACCCGGTTGAGGCCCCTACTGATCTGACCGATGCCCTGTCGACGCACTGTTGTGGTCAGTCGCACAGTGAAGACGCCCTGCTTCCTGGTTAACCTCATACTAGCCTTACTCCCGACTTTCGATTACGCCAACAGAATCTACCCACATCTTCGCTGCTACCTGCAAATGTCCCCTCTTTGTAATAAATACGCCATTAGCAGGTATCATGTATTTTTTTTAACCAATGGTCACGACCTGCTCATCCTAATTTTTTCTAGAGTGTTTTCTTCTCTACCCTTTAAGCGGAATGCTCTTAAAATTTGATAGTAAGTTTTCATACTTTCATTATAGCACCACAATAGCACCACAACGGCCATATTAAAGACATGCAATATCGGCATGTCGCTTGTTTGATTGTAGCTCTGTAATAAGTCTCCCCCCCTTGCTGCCTTTCTGTATTAAAATGGCCACCTGCCTCACAGCTTCCTGTCCCGATCATGACTTCAGCCATCAGCTTCCAATTTACTTTCAGGGGCAATTACTATTGCTCCTAGCTCTTGCACTGTCATTAAGATCAAGCACCAGTAAAAACCAGGGAGCGAAAGACTATTTGCAATTCGTAAAGAAATCAGACGACAGTTAAAGGAATCGAGAGGCATGAAAGGGAAAAAGCGGTTGAGAGGGGAGTGAGACACAGTTGTAGTTTATTTCTGATGTTATTGAATCTGTGCACTGAGCAGTCAAAGAAAAATTTGGAATAGGCATGAGAAGGAGAAGAAATAAAAACTTTGAGCTTTGTAGATGATATTGTAATTTTGTCAGAGACAGCAAAGGACTTGGAATAGAAGCTGAACGGAATGGACAGTGTCTTGGAAGGAGGATATAACATGAACACCAACAAAAGCAAAACAAGGATAATTGGATGTAGTCGAATTAAAATCGGGGGTCGCTGAGGGAATTAGATTAGGAAACGAGACACAAAGTAGTAGATGAATTTTGCTATTTGGGCAGCAAAATAACTAGCGATGACCGAAGTAAAGAGGAAATAAAACATAGACTGGCAATGGCCTGAAAAGCATTTCTGAAGAAGAGAAATTTGTTAACATCGAATGTACCCTGATAGCCAAAGAAACTGGAACACCTGCCTACTATAGTGCAGGGCCCCCGCGGGCACGCAGAAGTGCCGCAACACAACGTGGCATGGACTCGACTAATGTCTGAAGTAGTGCTGGAGGGAATACACACCGTGAATCCTGCAAGGCTGTCCATAAATCCGTAAGGGCACGATGAGTTGGAGATCTCTTCTAAACAGCACGTTGAAAGCCATCCCAGATATGCTCAATAATTTTCATGTCTGGGGAGTTTGGTGGACAGCGGAAGTGTTTCATCTCAGCAAACTGTTCCTGAAGCCACTGTAGCAATTCTGGACGTGTGGGGCGTCGCATTGTCTTGCTGGAATTGTTCAAGTCCTTCGGAAAGCACAATGGACATGAACGGATGCAGGTGATCAGACAGGATGCTTACGTACGTGTCACCTGTCAGGGTCGCATCTTGAAGTATCAGGGGTCGTATATCACTTCAGTTGGACGCCCTACACCATTACAGAGCCTCCACCAGTTTGATTAGTCCCCTGCTGGTATGCAGGGTCACGGATTTATGAGGTTGTCTCCAAACCCGGACACATTCATCCTCTCGATACAATTTGAAAAGAGATGAGTCCGACCAGACAACATACTTCCAGTTATCAACAGACCAATGATCGTGTTGACGGGTCCAGGCGAGGCGTAAAGCTTTGTGTCGTGCAGTCATCAAGGGTACATGAGTGGGTCTTCGGCTCCGAAAGCCCATATCGCTGATGTTTCGTTGAATACTTCGCAGGCTGACACTTGTTGATGGCATAGCATTGAAATCTGCAGCAATTTGAGAAAGGGTTGCAGTTCTGTCACGTTGAACGATCTCTTCAGTCGTAGTTGGTCCCGTTCTTACAGGATTTTTTTTCCATCCACAGTGATGTCGGAGAAGTCATATTTTACCGGATTCCTGATATTCACGGTACACACGTGGAATGGTCGTACGGGCAAATCCCCACTTAATCGTTACCCCGGAGATGCTGTGTCCCCTCGCTCGTGCGCCGACTATAACAGCACGTTCAAACTCACTTAAATCTTGATAACCTGCCATTGTAGCAGCAGTAACCGATCTAACAACGGCGCCAGACACTTGTTGCCTTGTATGGGCGTTGCTGACCGCAGCTCCGTATTCCGCCTGTTTACATAACTCTCTATTTGAATGCGCATACCTATACCAGTTTCTTTGGCGTTTCGGTGTAGATTTAAGAATCAGGAAGTCTTTTCTGAAAGTATTTGTATGGGGGTGCAGCCAAGTTTGAAAATGGGACATGGACGATAAACAGCTTAGAGAAGAAGAGAATAGAAGCTTTTGAAATGTGGTACTATAGAAAAAGGCTGAAGATCAGATAGGTAAATCACGTAGCTAATGAGGAAGTAATGAACAAAATTGGGGATGAAAAGAAATCCGTGGCATAAACTGACTAGAAGAAGAAATCGGTTGATAGGACACTTTCTGAGACATAAACGGATCACCAGTTTAGTACTGGAGGGAACTGTGGTGGATAAAAATCGTAGAGAAAGACCAACAGGTGAATAAAGTAAGCAGATTCATAAGGATATAGGTTTGTAGTAGCCATTCAACAATAAAGAGGCTTTTACAGGATAGAGCAGGATAGAGAGCTGCATCAAACCAGTCTTTGGACGTAAGACCAACAACAACAACAGCATCAACAACAGGTTCAAGTAACCAATAGAAAAAGAGCAGTTGGCAAGATGCAGGATTCACATGGAAGAGTTGTAAACTGAGACAAGTAAACGTACACCGCCAGACTGTTGGTCTTTGTGATTCGGAGGCTGACTATACCTATGGGAAAACGGTTGTAGACTTATGCATGGTGGTCCAAAAAGTAACAGCCGCTGTTCGTATTCGGTGCTATTAAAA
Source organism: Schistocerca piceifrons (assembly GCF_021461385.2). Taxonomy (NCBI): domain Eukaryota; kingdom Metazoa; phylum Arthropoda; class Insecta; order Orthoptera; family Acrididae; genus Schistocerca; species Schistocerca piceifrons. The sequence continues at coordinate 1,016,892,333 of NC_060138.1, read as the reverse complement.
TCTCTGCGCTCCAAAGAAAGCAGTCGGCAGACCAAAGTGGCACTACTTTTTATGGCCAATGTAACTATGTTTGCAACAATTGGTGAAGTGCACCTCTGCAACGTTAAGTTGCCAGACACTGGCGTGTTGTAACGGCCGACCTCATTTTACAAGCGTGTACCGGCGTGTCAGGGCATTCGGGTTCATACAAACACTAGGTTTTAACGGAAGGTTCCAATTTGGCAACAGTTAGTAGTTTTTAAATACAACTACGTATCAACTCACAATCATAAGAGAAAATATCTCTGTACCTATGTATCACTGTCCGCTTCCGTAGGAGTGTGAAGGATCGTGGTTAATCTACACAGTTACTCTGCAATTCACACTTAAGTGCCTGGCAGAGGGTTCATCGAACCATTTTCATACTACTTCTCTACCATTCCACTCTCGAATGGCGCGTGGGAAAAAGGAACACCTAAGTCTTTTCGTTCGAGCTCTGATTTCTCTTATTTTATTATGATGATCATTTCTCCCTACATAGGTGGGTGTCAACAAAATATTTTCGCATTCGGAAGAGAAAGTTGGTGATTGAAATTTCGTAAATAGATCTCGCCGCAAAGAAAACGTCGTATTGCCAGTATTGCTAGGGATTTTTCCATGGTGTGAGGACTGAACAGGGGCCCACGCAACCTAGTGGTGCCCACTGAGCAGCTACTTGTCTGATAAGTAGCGGCTCCAAGGTCAGCAAAGCCGTGTTGCACAGAGAACTTGGCAGTATGAGGCCAGTCAGTGTGACGTTCCACCCCCTCTGGTACAGATTCGGTTGGGAAGGGTGTAGTAAAGCCGTTGTACCCTCTTCTGAGTGGAGTTGTCCCAAAATTGTTGTGATATTCACATCCCAGATACTGGCACTAGGACGGAGTTGACTTCCCACGGGCCGGGTTCGATTCCCGGCTGGTTCGGAGTATTTCTCCACTCAGGGACTGGATGTTGTGTTGTCCTAATCATCATCATTTCATCCCCATCGACGCGCAATTCACCGAAGTGGCGTCAAATCGAAAGACTTGCACCCGGCGAACGGTCTACCCGACGGGAGGCCCTAGTAACACGACATTTGCATTTACAACTATCTGGGATAGAGCTGTGGATATTGCTGGCTACGGGAGTATCACAACTTCACTTAGGCAGTTCATAGCGGCAGGGGCCGTGTGTGGACGAACATTTTCTTATTGATAAATGGCAGCGCAATAATATAGTAATTCATGAGGACGCAGAACGTCATGACGTACCGCTGAGCCGCCAGAATTCCTTCAAACACTACCAGCCTTAACCTGAAGTCATACCCAATGGCTTTCCACACCATGACTCGAGGAGTACTACCGCTGTGACCGCTACGGTCGCAGGTTCGAATCCTGCCTCGGGCATGGATGTGTGTGATGTCCTTAGGTTAATTAGGTTTAAAGTTCTAGGGGACTGATGACCACAGATTTTAAGTCCCATAGTGTTCAGAGCCATTTTTGAACTATCGCTGTGCATTTCCGAAACATTTGAAGAATAGCATCTTCCTGCAAGTCGCCGTCGTACTCACTGACGGTTGCTAGCCAAGTCATCAGCAGCACATGCTTATCAGTTACGTGACAACTCCGAACACAGCCATTTATGCTGTGGCGTTAACGGCAGCCTACGCGTGAGACGGAAACTTCCTAGTCTGGCTGCACTACTCTCCGACCAATGGAGCGGGATAGCGCAGAATACTGCAGGAATTGTATTGCTTATTCCCTCCTGAAGGCAGGCTCGGATGTGATGGAGTGCGAGGTGCTGGTCCACACTGTTGCCATCCTCCATTCCGGTGGTCAGTCGTGATCAACAGCAACCTCGACGACGAACACGTTTGCCCTTACGTTCTCCTGCAGCCCCGCATCAAGTCACAGTCACGTCCGAATGCTTCCCAAATTTGCATATTGCACGATCTGATCAGCCGGCCAAATGGAGATCCACATTTAGGCTCCTTTCACATTCTGTCGGGCGTTGATAACGCTTTCTCACACAAGTAGGCGGAATCTGTGTGTCGTTTCCATTGATAACCCAATATCTGACGCAGTTCAAGCCCCCTAGATACCGTATGAGGTCTGGTAGCAACATTAAAAACGAAAAACGCTAATGCACTCTAGTGGCCATTGGACCTGTGAGATAATGCAGATCTAATCATTTACATACCTGACGATGGTGTGTATGCGCATGAAGTTACAATGAAATCCGGCCACGTCTTACATGTGCCTCACGTTTCTTTACAGTTGCTGTATGTATCATCTCTCGGCCGCTCCCGCGTTGCACATAAAACTGAAATATAAATTGGTACTTTTATTAATTTTACTTATTAATTACCAAATCCTCCAATTAGAGCATAGTGTTTTGTATTCCTTAAATTAAAAAATCATGAAGTTTTACAGTAATCACTTGAGAATGTGATGTAAAATTCTAGGCGTGCGCCGCTACAATTAGACCATGGATAGCTAACCTTTTTTGCCCACCACCCACTTTCGTTTCTCCATTGTTATTAAAATTCTCCATGCGTCCACAAGTAACACAATAATGGTGATTTATAAAGTAGGGACGTAACTTTATATTATGAAATTAATGAAGCAGACTTGCAGCATGTTAAGGGAGGACGTTCATGAAACTGACCGAAAATATCAATTTTCAGGTTATTTTTTATTTATTGTAGAACTCGTGGACAATAAGTTCTCAAAGTTTCAATAATGAACTCATTTATGAAGTACCTGAAAAATAATTAAATCTGTGATGTGACCTTCCTGTCACGCCCACTTTTTGAAGCAACACTTCAATATCTACAGACTCAGAGGGATAGCAACTCCTACATCCCCAGGAGAGGCTTCCAGATTGTATAGGTTGCTGGCGGATCCTGAACTTATGAAAACGTGTGTTCGTGGGGAAACCCTGAATTCAAATGACTCTCTAAATTCACTCATATGGAAACGATGCTCTAAACTACATTTTCATCTGCTACAGTTGTCAGAATTGCAACTTGTGATACAGTCCTAGTATTTAATGATGGAAAGATAGGGAGGATAAGGGTGTTAGAGAGAATGGACTCTAAGATAGAAAATTTCACTCAAGACATCTTGCAGCTGCAAAGTCAGTTGAAGACCTGGTAAAAGAAAGAAGGTAGAAAACGAGAAACCAGAAGAGGAACCTTGTGTGGGAAGAGGACCCTGAGTACAAATCTGGAGAATTCTGAAGAGATGACATAAGAAAAAACATTAGGTTCAACTTTAATTTGCATTTCTTGAAAATGATATTTTTTAAAAATTATATACCTTTTTCTCAGTATCTATGAAGGCCAAAATTATGAAATTTTGTCACTTATATGTATAAACTCACTAAATGTTGTCTCAAGGGAAAATTTTATAAATTCTGAGTCTAAGCTGAGATAGGGGCCAAGAGCTTGGAATTCTGGATTAATTTTATATTTACGGAATTATAGTTAACAAAATTATTGAAATTCTTCTATTGGATGTATTTAAAAAATCTCATGAGAGAAGCTTACTATATGCAAAGAGATTAAACAGTGAAAATTTTATAGAATTCTCTTGACTAGTTTCTGACCAAAAGGTACCTATAATATTTCTTAAAAATAATTTTTTTTAAATTCAATAAAAATGTTAGATACATGTAATCCAAAGACCGTAACAGTAAATGTGTTAACTTCATGTAAAGTATAGTACAGAATTTCATTGGGTAGCTTCAGAATTGTGGATATGATGCATCTATTAAATAGTGTGTGTTTTTCATGAACGTCCCTCCTCAAAGCATACAATAATAAATACTTACCAAATACTTTATGTCAAAATTTTATGGAAAGTTAATATACACTACTGGTCATTAAAATTGTTACACCACGAAGATGACGTGCTACAGACATGAAATTTAACCGACAGGAAGAAGATGCTGTGATATGCCGGTGGCGACACGCACAACGTACTGACACGAGGAAAGTTTCCAACCGATTTCTCATACACAAACAGCAGCTGACCGGCGTTTTCTGGTGAAACGTTGTTGTGATGCCTCATGTAAGGAGGAGAAATGCGTACCATCACGTTTCCGACTGTGATAAAGGTCGGATTGAAGCCTATCGCTATTGCGGTTTATCGTATCGTGACATTGCTGCTCGCGTTGGTCGAGATCCATTGACTGTTAGCAGAATATGGAATCGGCGGGTTCAGGAGGGTAATACGGAAAGCCGTGCTGGATCCCAACGGCCTCGTATCACTAGCAGTCGAGTTGACAGGCATCTTATCCGCATGGCTGTAACGGAACGTGCAGCCACGTCTCGATCCCTGAGTCAACACATGGGGACGTTTGCAAGACAACAAGCATCTGCACGAACAGTTCGACGACGTTTGCAGCAGCATGGACTATCAGCTCTGAGACCATGGCTGCGGTTACCCTTGACACTGCATCACAGACAGGAGCGCCTGCGATCATAATGGTATGGGATGCCATTGGTTACACGTTTCGGTCACCTCTTGTTCGCATTGACGGCACATTGAACAGCGGACGTTACATTTCAGATGTGTTACGACCCGTGGCTCTACCCTTCATTCGATCCCTGCGAAACCCTACATTTCAGCTCGATAATGCACGACCGCATGTTGCAGGTACTGTACGGGCCTTTTTGGATACAGAAAATGTTCGACTGCTGCTCTGGCCAGCACATTCTCCAGATTTCTCACCAATTGAAAACTTCTGGTCAATGGTGGCCGAACAACTGGCTCGTCACAATACGCCAGTCACTACTCTGGATGAAATGTGGTATCGTGTTGGAGCTGCATGGGCAGGTGTACCTGTACACGCCATCCAAGCTCTGTTTGACTCAATGCCCAGGCGTATCAAGGCCGTTATTACGGCCAGAGGTGGTTGTTCTGAGTACTGATTTCCCTGGATCTATGCACCCAATTTGTGTGAAAATGTAAACACATGTCAGTTCTAGTATAATATATTTGTCCAATGAATACCCGTTTATCATCTAAATTTGTTCTTGGTTTAGCAATTTGAATGGCCAGTAGTGTATATATCTTTAATCTGTAACTGCCTACCTCTCACCATGAGAGCTGGAGCGTTCACTATTGGGCGGCAATAACCAGATTGACTACCACTGAACTAGATACGTGTGTGTGGGCGCAGGAACTGCCTGGTGAAGCACCCGAACGACGAAGATCCGGACGAGGGCGTGAAGGACCTGGTGGAGTTGGCGCTGCGCAAGCTGGACGCGGACCGCGACGGCAAGGTGTCCTTCCAGGACTTCCAGAAGGCGGTCCAGACGGAGCCGCTGCTGCTGGAGGCATTCGGCCAGTGTCTGCCAGCCGAGAGCGCCTGCCACACCTTCTTGGCCACCCTACGGGAGCCCCAGCCTTGACTCGGAGTACCATCAAGTTACACACTTCAATGGGTCCCAGTCACCCTCCCATTCTGAAAATGTACATATTTAATACCACACATTCTAAATTAATACAAGTAATGTTTTTATACTCTTACTAGTGTGCTCATCTATTGTTATCTTCATCTCGAATCACTGAAGCCCATTTCGAAAGCACGAATTCTGGACAGGCTTTCATGTATTTTTTTTTGACTTATCGTATGTCTGAGCACGTAACATCTAGAAAGGACAATGTCACTACCTACCAATAGTAACATAAGTATTATCCTCATGAGCAGCTGAAGGTCCTCAGAAACGATAAATTTAGAGACTGTGAGAGCATTCGATCTACATGGAAACATACAAAAAGTTACTGTACGTGGATTATATTTAAACAACGGGAACGCTATACTGGACTATAGACCTCAATTACATAGTGTCAAAAACAAGGGTGTTGGGGGAGGGGGGGGTTGGAGGGGGAAAGGTTAGGAGGAAGCAAAGCACATACCAGTCTCGAGTCTCGCTTTTGCAACTAATTTCATGTCGCGTTCTGCTGCTTCTCTTAGCACTGATGACGAGACATTAATATCGGTCACAAGGCGACATGTCTGTGTCTGTTTCTGCAGTCGACGATGTTATCGTCAGATGATAGTGCTCTCACCTTTATGTGGATTGGCAACACTGTCCATTACCGAGCTACAACGCCTGGCAGAAAAAGGGCTCTAGCAGTATGCTCTAATTGATTGTTGTCCAGTATCTACTGTTTTTAGAACATTGCACGAAGTATACAGGGTGTCGCAGAAATGTTCGACAGATTTCGAGGGATTGTGGAGGGTGCTCTGACTAAAAATTGAGCAAGGGAACCCGTGTCTGGAAACGTCAACCAACGACGCTACACAGCATCGACGTTATAGGAGCCGGCGCCTGCTGACTAGGCTACCCCTTTGGCAGCAAACTTACGATGCTGACGGACCGTAGGCTAAACGTCTTGGAATGTTGTTTGTTATTCAGTAGCCGGCCTCTGGTGGCCGAGCGGTTCTAGGCGCTTCAGTCTAGAACTGCGCGACCGCTACGGTCACAGGTTCGAATCCTGCCTCGGGTGACCTGAGATGTTAAGTCCCATAGTGCTCAGAACCATTTTGTTATTCAGTGATCACGACCGATTGCCACGATCGCCAATGGAAAAGAAGGAGTTGGCTGCTGCATAGAAAGGCCATGTCTGATATGAGTGCGATGTTCTGTTGCCTCGATGGACGACGGTTTCGGACACGGGTTCCCATCCGCAGTTTATTTTCCTCCTGGTACCCTTTAAAATCTACAGTGTTTTTCGGCATAGAGGAAAAAAAAAATAAACTGCAGATGGAAACTCGTGTCCAAAACCAAGACAACAGAGCATCGCATTTATAGGAAGGAGACAGCGCCTGTAAACGCAACATCTCCCCAACTGATGATAGGGGCAATCAGTGGCGATCACAAAATAACAAAAACATTGCGAGACGTTCCGCCAACGGTCTGTCAGCGTACAAAGTCACATTTTTCCGGACATTGGTTCCTATCTTCCATTTCTTCCTCAAAACACCCTCTGGAGACATTTGAAGTTTGTCGTAACGTTTCTGGCACATCTTGCACATTCTCAGATTATCGTTACATCTGTCTTATGCTTCAGGCTGATTTAACATTAGCGAGAAATTGTTTCCAATAGTTACTGAACGTTTTATATTCAGAAGCTGTGCTAGTTAGTGCAATATATCAAGTTTAGGCTTAATAGAAAAGTACTGTTGTGAAACTCAATTTTTCTTATGCTACCATAGTTATTACAAGGTAGCCAAAATGAAACTGACCCACAAAGTCTGTAAGTACGACTTGCACAGATAACCGGCATTATACTTTTGTTACACTATGTAATTATGTCTATTATCTGTGCAAGTAATAACTTTAAACATATCCTGAACCAGCTTCATTTGACTGCCCTGTATATTTCCATTCTTTATTTCGCAGTCTCGGTTAGAACATTAAATCGTCTCACTTTTTAACAATACTTTACTTCTTTTCGCCGTTCTATCTTACTGAAGATGTGTCGCTATTTCCTGTCTGAGCAACGAGCAACAAATTCTCCGGTTATGCTAGAACACAATTCTCTATCTTTTCGCCACAGGACTCAGCTTTACGTGATTGGCGTTCATTGCATTGTGTAATTACACACTTCTCGCTAGCGGAAGCTTTTACGGTGGCAGTCGACTGAGGTACAGTCGAGTCCTGGTAGCGGAAAGCCTGTTTTTGGCCAGCAAGGACAGAAAGATGTTGACGCAATTTCTTCATAACCAGATTTTGTACCATTGCCCAGTACTAAATTCCAAAACTGTGTGCAGTGCCTCGTGAAATGTGACATTGTTCACCGAGTGATCAGACGTCTGGATGGGGACGCTAAGCTCTGTGTCCCTCTTGGTGCTATTCGAGCGAAGTAGGCTTCATTCTTGCATAGCGTTTCACCCTCTCCCTTCTCTTGTGTAATAGTAAAAATCACAGAGATGGCACATGCGCTCACTGCAGTTCCATACACTAAGCGTTCATATGTAATACACAACACTCACGCTTCGACAACGACATGCGTCAAATTGTGCGAATGAAGGGAGCTATCCCTACGCAGGCAGCTGAACGAATTTGGGATATCCCAGTCGTCAGTATTGCACATACTTTTTGTCGGATTACCTTTATTCGGATGTTTTTGGAGTTGAGCAAAGACTCACCGACATTCCTACTATCTTATGTAGAATTAGACTAATTTGAGTAGTAATCGTAGCTTTCTTTCTTTCTGTTTTACGCAGCGCTCTTTACTGATATAAAAATAATCGATTTGAGAAAATAGCTTACCTTTTTTACTTATTTATAAAATTATGGCCCATCTCTGTCTTTTTTTGACGGAGTACCATGCTCACATACAGTCAGTACAGTTTCTTTGCAAAACCCTAATAATCTTTACACAAATTTTAGTCGCACAGTCAGAAGGATATGTAAATGACTCATTACTTTTATTGGAAGTGCTAACGTCTCATAATTGCACAGTACAACTTATAATGTTTTTCTGTCTTGAGTCGTAAGCTAAAATAAACTGTGCACCAACAATATCATCTGATTCAATAAACTGTGGTCCCATACTTTGTCTAATTACAATGGAAAATAATTTTGATTTCGCATTATCGAAACTCTATTATGAAATAATCATTGATTATTGCATGAGATTTATCTGTAAGTTGGTAACCGAACGCACTATTCCAAGAGTAAATATAAAACCCATGAATCTCATGCTACATTTCAGATGGACTGCCACTAAAATGGTCTCTCCTGGCACTCTTTCTCAATGCTTATACTCATCGTCATCAGCAGCTGATATGAACAATGTGTTGCACGTATTTCAGAATACAGGAAAGTGAAACAGCTTAGAAAAAAGTACATATGACAAATGGTACTTTGCTTCGTACAGATGTAAACAGTATCTTATTTTTTGAGATTTTGCTTAAGTCTAAAGGGTTTTAACTCAATGCCAATGTTTATTGAATCACTCTGTACGGTCCACGGACGACAAATTACAAAGCATTGTAAATAGCCTAAAAGATCATTAAATGTCAGTCATCGTCTCCTTTTGTATACACAGTGATCTTACTGAATGTATGTAGCGATTATTCATAACCACGATACAAACAGAATATAGTGTCTGTTGAGTACTTTTTACCAAACTGCATTGGAACCCTTATCTATTTCAACTGTTCTATGATTAATATTTTTGTATTTGTAACAATACACACAGGTACAAAGGATGTCCCCATAACATATAATCAAATGTAGTTATGTTGAGAAAGTGTGCCCTAGCCTTCTGCAAATATGCTTTGTAAATAGCGGACGTTTTGTTTTAATATCCAATCGTATAGCAAACATACAATGGGACTTCGTGTTACTTGTAAGAGTTGTACAATGATCTTCAGAATACAGATTAACTGCATAGAGATTATATAAAACTTCAAATGTATATCTAGCTATATGTCTTGTTAAATAAACGTGCAGTAGTTAGAGGAAAATATGTAGATATTTGCCAGTATAACAGCAATAACTAGTATAGCACATATAGATACATACTGGCGCACTGCAATAAAGTATGCAATAGGGAAATGTATTTTTGTTACATGTAGTACAAAGTATGTATACATCACAGAAGTAGTCCGGCACAGCCTGGAGCCAAATGATCACTTACGTAGGATTAGAAACACGGTTTCCCTTTGTCATGTGTTCTTTGTAGTTTTACAGGTGGGGCAGAACGCGATAAATCATCAGAGCTAGGTTCAAATGTTCCATGTGAGCTACATGAAGCAGAAAAACCACTATATTACTTACACATATGTTTCACTCATGAGTCATTTTCGTAGACTCTAATCTGTAAGTTACTGAATGTGTTAATGATACTTAATAAATCATCAAATAATGGCAAAGGGAAGCTGTACGTTGTAGATTTAGATGCAGGAAAAGCACCATTTATTTTGCTCACTTTTTCTGAATAGTACAAAACGATTCCGCCCACAGAGTGCAGTGATCTGTACAAGCTGTGTTATCTGATTCCGTCCATGAATTGTACATAGAAATAAGAGTATTTAGTAGAGTATATAAATAACTACTTTTAAGAGATGTATTTTTTAATATGTATATTTGCTCAAACTAGTTATATACTTTATATGGTGAGAGAGCAAACATTACTAATGTCTTATACTGCAGATATTAAAATAATCTTACAGCTTCTTTATAACAATGGCGCCGATATAGAATAGATTTGCATCACTTGGAAATTTATACAGAGCACAAACAATAATGACTAATATTTGTGCCTTACTTAACGTAGCTGTAGCTTTCAGCCTGTGTGACTATGCATCCACACGATGCAAGGCTTGGCTTGTATGACTTAATTAAATATAGGCATGGTCTTTTGTATATACCGTTTATTTGTATATATGTAGAACTTGGGTCCTTGATAATATTTTCTGTTGTGTGTGTGTGTGTGTGTGTGTAAATATCATAATTAGCACCATTATCTTCTATTTTTCTGTAAATAAAGCGTTTTTAGCTCACAATGACTGTATTAGTGAATTCTGAACAGGCCTCTTGTCATCAATAGTCACAGTAATCTCACTATCCGTACCATTGTCACGAGTTGTTCCATTCCACATTTGCACTTCGATGACGAATAAAGGAAGGCAATATGGCAGCAGAGCAATTGGAGCAGCGGTGGGAATACCTTCTGAGTGGGCATCTCTTATCGAGAGTACTGTGTGTGCCTTCATACTGGCAAATGCGAGAGGCTCATTCACTGTGATTTAAGAAAGAGGAAGTCTGGATAAGCTATACCATGTTGACTCCGACTCCTTTCCATGGACTCGAGGTGTCATACGTGCTATGGCGGTGTTACAATGTATCATAATGGTAAGTGCCCTATGAACAAAACACAGTCAATTATCATCTCAGTTTTCAATGCGGCACATTATTTTTTTCAATGATGGATGACTTGGCGGAGATCTTGGTAGGCTTTCAAAGCTAGTATTTGCTTCCTTCGTAACTTTTGTTTTTTGGAACTTAGGCTGTCGACCAAGGATTATTTATGTGGGTAATATGTCGTCTCATAATGGTGGAGACAAGTGACCATAAACACTTAGACACCAGTTTGAAACCGCTCTTTGATTCTTTATAGTTTGTGACGATGTTGACAGCATTGTGGCACGAAACTTTAAACTGCTATCAGAGCCTTTATAACTTTTGATTGTGTCTCCAGCCGTAGGAGATGAAACGTCAGGGACAGAAATAAACAAGAAAGCTATTCGTAGTTGCGAATAAGGATCACTTTAGGCTGTTTCTTAGATTGACAACAGCGAAAATTTTTGCCAGACGGGGACTCGGACCTGTATTTCCCGCATTACGCGAACGGTCACCTTAACCGCTTGGGATATCCGTGCACGAATTACGGTCAGCCCCAAACTTCATGCATATATGCATACATGTCTGAAGAAACACTGCATCGCACTTCATAATAACACTGTCGCTCCTATTTCGCCCGGAAATAAGCCTTGGACCACGGCCTAAGGATCATAAAACAAAATTCAGGAGAAAACATGTAATTTTTTTTGTTTTTTGTTTTTTTGTTGAGTCACTAACATTCTAACTGATATGATGTGGATCGCCACCAATTCCTCTCCTGTGACAACCTTTTCACCCCACAGTAGCAACTGCTACCTACATACTCAATTATTTGCTGGATGCATTCAAATCTCTGGGTCACATTTCAGTGGTGTCGGTGGAGTCTATCAGCAGGACGGGTTTCACTAGACATTGCCTGCACCTAAACAGGTATGGGAAGGGGAGGTTGGCAAAGCATAGGTGGGGGTGGTGGGATCACTCATGGGAAAATTCCTGTACTAGTGGGTGTTAGAGCTGCACCTTTTTTAGATTGAAGTCAGGGATAGGTATTCCTGCTTAAGGGAAGTCTCTCTAACAAAGGAACCACTTTCGATAAAGCTTAGGTATCCCAGTAATAAGGGAATTAGTATATTTCATCAAAATATACAAGGTATTAGAGATAAAGTTGGTGAAGTGCTTATGGATGTTGACTCTGAAATGATTGGTATATCTGAACACTTCTTAAATAAGGAGATAATTCAGAGACTTCTTTTACCAGGATACAGGTTGGCTGGCAGATTTTCTAGGAGCTCTTAGCGGTGTGAGGGAGTAGCCGTGTACGTGAAAAACGGCATCCCATTTGAGTCAATTGATGTTTCAAAGAATTGCAATGAAAAGGTGTTTGAATGTTATGCAGGTGTGGCTAAATTTAGTAGAGCTGAACTTCTATCTGTTGTTATTTATAGATCCCCAGACTCCGATTTCACATCATATTTGCCAAAGCTAGAGGAGGTTCTTGGTTCACTTTATAGGAAATACAAAAAGTTAGTTATATGTGGTGACTTCAATACTAATTGTATAAGTGTCTGTGCAAGGAAAAGGATGCTGGTTGACCTCCTTAATTAATATAATCTTATGCAAACCGTTTTATTTCCAACAATAGTGCAAGGGAATAGTAGAACAACCATAGACAACATTTTTGTTCATTCCTCATTACTAGAAGGGCATTATGTTTGCAAAAAGGTGAATGAGCTTTCAGATCATGATGCACAAATTGTAACTCTAAAAGATTTTTATGCTGCAACACATGTTAAATATAGTTATCAGCTTTTTAGGAAAGCTGGTCCAGTTGCTGTAGAGACCATTGTAAACCTTACCAAGGAACAAGAGTGGCAAGATGTTTATAGTGCTGATACAGTAGACGATAAATATAATGCTATCCTCAAGACTTTTCTGTTGCTCTTTGAAAGTTGCTTTCCGGTAGAACGTTCAAAACAGGGTACCAGCACAAACAGGCAGCCTGGTTGGCTGACTAGAGGGATAGGAATATCCTGTAGAACAAAGTGGAAATTATATCAAAACGTTAGAAACAGTCAAAATCTAAATGCAGGAGCCCATTACAAACAGTATTGTAAGCTGCTTAAAAAAGTTGTTACGAAGGCAAAAAGTATGTGGTATGCAGATAGAATAGCTAAGCCTCAGGATAAAATTAAAACAATATGGTCAGTCGTAAAGGAAGTGGCTGGTCTGCAGAGACAGGTCGAGGATATAGAAGCAATGTTACTGATAAGTCGCATATATTTACAGTATTTAATAATCACTTTCTGAATATAGCAGGTGAACTAAATAGAAACCTAGTCCCAACAGGGAATCATATAGCGCTCTTAGAAAAAGGTGTTCCGAGACTGTTACCTGAAATGCTCCTCCATGATACTGACAAGAGGGAGATTGAGTCAATAATTAAATCATTAAAGACCAAGAAATCTCATGGATATGACGGGGTATCTAGCAGAATACTGAAGTATTGTTCTACGTATGTTAGCCCAGTACTTAGCCATATCTGTAACTTTTCCTTTAGGAGTGGTCGGTTTCCTGACTGATTAAAGTGCTCTGTAGTGAAGCCACTTTATAAAATGGGAGACAGGGTTAATGTTGACAATTTTAGACCTATTTTTATGTCATCGGTGTTTGCTAAAGTTATCGAGAAGGTTGTATATACAAGGTTACTGGAGCATTTAAATTAACATAATTTGTTGTCAGATGTACAGTTTGGTTTTAGAAATTGTTTAACAACTGGAAATGCTATATTCTCTTTTCTCTGTGAGGTTTTGAACGGATTAAATAAAAGGTTGCGAACGCTAGGTGTTTTCTTTGATTTAACAAAGGCTTTAACTGTGTTGGCCACAAAATATTACTGCAGAAGTTGGACGATTATGGAGTAAGGGGAGTAGCTCCCAATTGGTTCGCCTCTTACTTTAAGAACAGAAAGCACAAGGTAATTCTCCGCAATATTGAGAGTGGTAGTGATGTTCAGTCCCAATAGGGCACTGTTAAGTAGGGCGTTCCCCAAGGGTCGGTGCTGGGGCCACTGCTGTTGAAAGGTGGCTACACTGAGCCACAGCGCCAGAGATTGCGCCAAAGAGTATTATTCCGCCGCCTCCACTGGCAGTGCTTGTCGAGAACTCGTAGTAGTCAGTGCTTGCCGAGATGTCGTAGTGAAGAGTTCTTGTCGAGAAGTCGTGGTGGAGAGCTCTTGTCGAGATGTGGCAGTAGTCAGTGCTTGTCGAGATGTGGTAGTAGTGAGTCGGTGTTGAGATGTTGTAGTAGGGAGTGCTTGTTCCATGTTTTATGCAGTTGTTTGATGGGCTAGACAGCAGATGTTGTTCGAATGGAGATATTGTAATGATCAGAGTGCTTTTCGTCAATATATAAGAAGGTAAAAAAAATTCCCTTTTCATTTTATTATTTCAATGTCTTAAATATGCGTCATTACAGGTTCAGTCAACAAAGCATCTGGCACGTATTAGAGTGTAATTCTGGTTTTCTTGCGCAATTATAGTATTTCTATCTTTTAATTACTTCAGTATAAATGATATTTAAAAGTTCTTGTCTTATTGAAGAAGAACCGTGCCAGATGTGTACGTTGAATCACACTTCCACACATATAACAGTTACACTTGAGCTTTGGTTTCGTACGTTTTATAGTTGCTGGGGACTTAATGAATTAATTGTGTTAACGAAAATTTTCTTTCATTCTTTGTTGTTATTCTATGCAGTCAGATTGCGTACTAAAACTAGTCATGGCCAACCGTTTACGAGACCTCGTAATCGGACATACAACTACTAAGAATTAAAAAAGTATTTGCATTCATATTAATATTTAATTAAGCCCCCATGCACTGTTTCTTATAAGCGAGACGGAACAGTTCAAGTTCCTAGGCGTTCGGATGGATAGCAAGCTGTTGTGGAAAGCCCATGTTCAGGATCTTGTTCAGAAACGAAATGCTGCTTTATTTGCCAATAGAATAGTATCTGAAATAAGTGACAGTTCAACACGAAAAGTAATCTACTTCGCATATTTTCATACGCTTATGCCGTATGGTATTATTTTTTGGGTAACTCTTCTGATTAAAAAAGGAAATTTTTGGCTCAAAAACGGGCTGTTCGAGCTATATGTGGTGTAAGTTCGAGAATCTCTTGTCGACCCCTATTCAATAGTCTGGGAATTCTGACATTGCCCTCACAGTATATATTTTCTTTACTGTCGTTCCTTGTTAGCAATATTAGCTTATTCCCAAGAGTTAGCAGATTTCACTCAGTTAATACTAGGCAGAAATCAAATCTGCACGTGGAATGCACTTCCCTGACTCTTGTGCAGAAAGGATTGCAGTATTCTGCTGCATCCATTTTCAATAAGCTACCACAAGAACAAAAAAATCTTAGCAGTAGCCCAAACACTTTTAAGTCCAAACTGAAGAGTTTGCTCTTGGCTCACTCCTCCCATTCTGTCGAGGAGCTCCTGGAAGAGCTGAAAAATTAAGCAAATTCCAGTGTTACATTGTTGATATTCTTTATTTAAACTTACTACTTGTCACCTGAATATGTTTCTTATATTTCATTTTATCTGTTTCTACCATCGTGTTATAATTTCATGTATTGACTCGTTCCATGATCATGAATACTTCTCCGTAATTTGGTCCCACGGAACAATAAATAAATAAATAAAAATAAATACTCTACCGTTCATACCCTTACAGCTCCCTCCAATACCACGGAAATTATTCCCTGATTTCTTAACAGTTATCCTAAAATCCTCTCCCCCCTTCTTTTCACTGTTTTCCATATATTCATTTCAAAAACGACTCTAAGCACTATGGGACTTAACATCTGAGGGTCATCAGTCCCCTAGAGTTAGAACTACTTAAACCTAACTAACCTAAGGACGTCACACACATCCATGCCCGAGGCAGGATTCGAACCTGCGACCGTAGTAGCAGCTCGGCTCCGGACTGAAAGGCATAGAACCGCTCGGCCACAGCGGCCGGCTATATTCATTTCCTCTCAAATTCTGCAGAGAACCTCCTCATTCCTTATCTTATGAGTCCATCTAATTTTCAGCATTCGTCTGTTAATACCACATCTCAAATGCTGCGATTCTCTTCTTTTCCGTTTTTCGAACAGTCCCCATTTCACTACCATACCATTTTGTGCTCCAATTGTACTTACCTAGAAATGTATTCTTCAAAATTATGGCCTATGTTGATACTAGTAGACTTCTCCTGGCCACATGCAGTATGGCAAAATTGATACACCACAGGAGCAGCATGTGTGACTGTGTCCTGGGTGGAGAGAGATGGGGCGTTGTTGTGGAGCAAAAACACTCCCTTGGGCATTTTCCCCTGACTCTTCGACTTCACTGCCTCCCGTACACTCATAATGAGATTTCGGTAGTGTGCACTTTCGATGGTTTGCTCCTGACCAGCATAATGTGTTAACACAGCACAATAACAGTCCTAAACAAAAAAGCTTAGTGTCACTCGGTCCGACGCCGATTTGGACTTCACCTTTTCCGGTGATGGTGAATCGACATGTTCCCACTGAGAGTTTTCTCCCTTGTCTCGGGGCTATAGCGGCGCATATAGCACTCTTCCGTGGTAATTAGGTGATTAAAGAAGTCATCTGGATTGGCCAGAGACAGCTGGAATGATTCCCGATAAGCCGGCCGGGGTGGCCGAGCGGTTCTAGGCGCTTCAGTCTGGAACCGCGCGACCGCAACTGTCGCAGGTTCAAATCGTGCCTCGGGTATGGATGTGTGTGATGTCTTTACGTTAGTTAGGTAAAGTTCTGAGTTCTTGGGGACTGATGACCTCAGATGTCAAGTCCCATAATGCTCACAGCCATTTGAACCATTTGATTCCCGATATTTCACCGGGAGATGGTCTGCCATTTAGTTCTTCGTCATTCACACTTGTTTGACCACAGTTTTGACCACGCCGAAAGCTTCTGCGCCACCCAGCCTCTATGCCTTATTATGGAACATTTTTGCCGTACTCTGCATTTTTGTCACAGCGCTGTTCATCTTCAAAATTCATCCTTCACCCGTACAAGTTACACTGTTACTGTCAGTCTGCAGGGAAGAGACTGATGTTGGAGTCAATAAATTAATTAATTTTGTAAAATCTATTAAAATCTGTTCCGCTCCCATTCTGAAGAACGACGTGCTAGTTAGTATCATTAGAAGCCAGATAGTTTGTCGACGAAAGAAAGCTATAAAATATACTATGTTTTGTGGCGGTGTTCGTAGCGACAAACACTGGGCTGTAGAAATGGCTTACGAAGTCACCGCCACACTTTTAATAGCGGCCGACCGGTCCGCTGGAACAGTAAACGGAAAGATGAAACCCCAAACACTCTGATTAAATAAGTCGGTACTTATCTTTATTCATGAAGATACAGAAACACAGTAGTGAACTCGGTGTCTACAGAAATCTGTCTAGTTCGAGTCGGAGCGGCTAGGTCAGCGTCGGCTGACGACAAACAACAACTCTGCTGCGAGGAACACACAACTGACTAGCAAGTACACAATTCGGTGGCGAGTATACAACTGAGCGGCGAATACAGAACTGTCCTAGCGCTCGCGACTCCAGCGCTTAAGAAGCCAGAAGCCAGCGGTGGCGCGCGCAGACTTGCGGTGATTTGCTGTCTCGCTGGCGCTGCTTATGCGGACGGCGTCCGGACTTTGATGCTGCCAACCTTTTGGCAGCGGGCTCGGGTGGCATTACTGGCTAGGATATAACACTCCTCCCCCCCAAATCGCCGCACCGTCGTGGAATAGTGACGTGGCGAGCGTCGACGGCGGGGGAGGGGTCTGGCCGCAGGCGTAGCAGAAGAGACCGGGGCGGAGACTGTTGTCGGTGGCAGTCCCCGGTCCGCACCCCAGCATTGGCTGCGCGGGGCCTCGGGAAACACCGACTGAAAACCGAGGTCAGGGTGCACGCCTGTGACCACGGGCGCAGCTTCTGGTACTGGACGCGACGGGGCGTCGGGACCCACGAAGAGAGGCAGCGTCTCCTGACGCTGCGTCGACGGCTGCTGAGCGGGCGCCGGACAAGGCGCTGCGGTGTCAGACTCCTTGGGGGTGCCCAAGGAAAGCGGCTGCAGGACAGGCTGCACAGCCACCGCTTGGGAAGGCGGCCCGGCTGAGGGGTCGACGTCCATCAGCTCCGAAGGCGGTGGCGACCGAAGAGGGACCGCAGGCGCCGGAGCGACCACCTGGGGCGCTCCCGAATGAAGCTGCGCGGGAGGCATCAACGGGACGGGCTGTCGGCGTGGTAGCGGCGACGGCTGCTGCTGCTGCCCTGGGGGCGGCAGCGAAGTCGGAAGGCGCGGCTGGAACCCGCCGCGGACCAAATCTGTGGACAAAGAACGAGCGGCAGAATCCGGGCGGCCAGCGCGGCGCAACTGGTTCTGATGCCTCCTGTGCACCCCAGTAGCACCTTGAACAGTATAAAAACCGCGACCCTGGACACTTATCACGGTACCACGTTCCCAACGACAGCGACCGTGATAAACTCTGAAAAAAAAAAACGGCGTCGTTGCGCTGAAAACGCGTGCGATGCTCAGAAGCGGCGGGTCGATCCGGGGGGTGCAACAACCGTAGTAGGGTGCGATGACGACGGCCGTGGAGAAGCTCCGCAGGCGAAGGGCCGTCGCGTGGCGTGGTCCGGTACGACGACAGGAACGTGATGAGGGCCTGCTGACGAGAGTGCGTAGCACGAAGGCGGTCCATATGATCCTTGAATGTGCGTACAAAACGTTCCGCTGCACCATTCGATTGAGGGTGAAACGGCGGAGTAAGAACATGGCGAATGCCATTGGCAGAACAAAAACGTTCAAATTCAGCAGAGGTAAATTGTGGACCATTGTCAGACACTAAAACTTCTGGAAGACCCTCAATACAAAAAATTGAAGTCAACGCCTGTATAGTTTGTGCAGACGTTGTAGACTGCATGGGCACAACAAACGGAAAATTACTAAATGCATCTATCACAATGAGCCAACGAGAATTCCAATATGGACCAGCGAAATCAATATGTACTCGCTGCCAGGGACCGGCAGGGCGTGCCCACTCAAAATAGCGTTGAGGCGGAGCAGTTTGGTGTTCGGCACACGTCGAACAATCTGTAGACATCTGCGTAATCTGCTTATCAATGCCGATCCATGTACAATGACGGCGGGCAAGCTGCTTGGTGCGGACCACTCCCCAATGACCTTGATGCAACAAGTCGAGGACCTTGGATTGGAGCACTTGCGGAACCACGACACGAAGCTGGTCATTCTCGGTGCGTAACAGCAAAACGCCGTGCGAAACAGACAATAGATGACGTTGCGGATAATAGCGACGAACCACAGGATCCGATATGTCCTTTGCCTTGGACGGCCAACCACGTTGAACAAAACGTAATAGTAAACTCAGATGAGGATCCGTAGCTGTCTCACGTGCCACCTGACGATAATCAATCGGAAAATCCCGGAGGGATTGATGCTCATCGGCGTCAATCTGATGGCAAGAGGCGTCAGAGGAATCGAAGACATCATCCGCAGCAATCGGCAATCTAGAAAGCGCGTCAGCGTTTGCATGCTGAGCTGTAGGGCGATACAGTATCTCATACTGGTATTGTGATAACAAAAGAGCCCAACGTTGTAGTCTCCGAGCTGTCCGCTGAGGAACTGGTTTAGACGGATGAAACAGTGACGTCAGGGGCTTGTGATCTGTCACTAAATAGAATGGTCTACCATAGAGGTAGTGATGGAATTTTGTGACACCGAACACAATAGCCAACGCTTCCTTGTCCAATTGGCTATAATTACACTGAGCTTTGTTTAGCAATTTAGATGCGAACGCAGTAGGACGTTCGGTGTTACCGACTCGGTGAGACAACACAGCACCGAGGCCGAAAGAAGAGGCATCACAAGCTAACACCAGAGGCTTGTTAGGGTCGTAATGGACCAGACAACGATCATTCAATAAAGACTCTTTAAGCTGCTGAAAGGCTGATTGGCAATCAGCTGACCACACAAACGGAACATTCTTACGGCGGAGACGATGCAACGGTGCAGCAATCTGTGATGCATTAGGTGTAAACCTAATATAATACGTCAGTTTGCCAAGAACTGCTTGCAATTCATGCTGATTGCGAGGGGCGGGCAAATCACGAATAGCTGCTAAATGTGACTGGGAGGGATGAATGCCGTGAGCATTAATAACATGTCCCAGATACTCCAGCTCCGTAAGGAAAAATGAACATTTATCGATGTTGCAACGTAGGCCTGCCTGAGACAACACTTTAAACAAACACTCCAAATTACGGAAATGTTCAGCAGGCGTCCGACCGGACACAACAATATCGTCTAAATAGTTGCAACACGATGGCACATTAGCCAGAAGTTGTGACAAAAAACGCTGAAAAACAGCTGGAGCTGACGCACAACCAAAAGGCAAACGCAGAAAACGGAATAACCCCAACGACGTGTTTATGACAAAATACTGCTGTGATTGCTCGTCGAGAGGCAATTGCAAATATGCTTCACGGAGATCAATTTTGGAAAAGAAACGAGCTTCCCCTAACTTATCCATCAGCTCGTCCGGTCTAGGCAAAGGAAAAGAATCAATGACAGTCTGAGGATTAACTGTCGACTTAAAATCAGCATACAAACGTAACTTGCCAGACGGTTTCTTTATAATAACTAAGGGAGAAGCCCACTGGCTCGCTGAAACGGGTTGAATAACACCGTTGTTTTGCCAACGACGAAGTTCATCTTCTACAGGTGCCCGGAGGGCGTGAGGCACTGGACGAGCACGACAAAATCGAGGCTGAGCATTGTCTTTTAACGTAATATGAGCGGCAAAGTTCGCAGCACAACCTAGTTCGTCTTTAAATATGTCACTGTATCGTTTACACAAATCGGTTATGCTGTCTTGAGGAACAACAACAGAATTAATTTGCAACACATTGTCTTGGATAGACAGGCCAAACAAGTCAAAACCGTCTAATCCGAAAATGTTTACACTGTCTGTAGCGCGGAGCACTGTGAATGAAACTGTTTTGGTATTGCCACGGAATGTGGCTGGCACGCTACATACACCTAACACAGGAATTTGTTCGCCACTATAAGTAGCCAAAGAATGTTTTGCCGCCGAAAGTTTAGGGCGGCCGATAGCCGCATACGTAGCACTGTTTATGAGAGTCACAGACGCACCAGTGTCTAATTGAAAATTGAAGGTCTTATCCTGGATGCGTAGCTTCACAAATAGTTTATTACACTGTCTCTGGATCGGTGCAGTGGAGGCGGAAGACACAAAATCAGTGCGTTTAGCACGTGTTCGCTGCTTACGACAACTCGTGGGTTCTACATCTACTCTACATCTACATTGATACTCCGCAAGCCACCCAACGGTGTGTGGCGGAGGGCACTTTACGTGCCACTGTCATTACCTCCCTTTCCTGTTCCAGTCGCGTATGGTTCGCGGGAAGAACGACTGTCTGAAAGCCTCCGTGCGCGCTCTAATCTCTCTAATTTTACATTCGTGATCTCCTCGGGAAGTATAAGTAGGGGGAAGCAATATATTCGATACCTCATCCAGAAACGCACCCTCTCGAAACCTGGCGAGCAAGCTACACCGCGATGCAGAGCGCCTCTCTTGCAGAGTCTGCCACTTGAGTTTATTAAACATCTCCGTAACGCTATCACGGTTACCAAATAACCCAGTGACGAAACGCGCCGCTCTTCTTTGGATCTTCTCTATCTCCTCCGTCAACCCGACCTGGTACGGATCCCACACTGATGAGCAATACTCAAGTATAGGTCGAACGAGTGTTTTGTAAGCCACCTCCTTTGTTGATGGACTACATTTTCTAAGCACTCTCCCAATCAATCTCAACCTGGTACCCGCCTTACCAATAATTAGTTTTATATGATCATTCCACTTCAAATCGTTCCGTACGCATACTCCCAGATATTTTACAGAAGTAACTGCTACCAGTGTTTGTTCCGCTATCATATAATCATACAATAAAGGATCCTTCTTTCTATGTATTCGCAATACATTACATTTGTCTATGTTAAGGGTCAGTTGCCACTCCCTGCACCAAGTGCCTATCCGCTGCAGATCTTCCTGTATTTCGCTACAATTTTCTAATGCAGCAACTTCTCTGTATACTACAGCATCATCCGCGAAAAGCCGCATGGAACTTCCGACACTATCTACTAAGTCATTTATATATATTGGGCGGGTGGAACAACAACTCCCGCTACACTTGCAGTCTGTACATTACTTTGTACAGCGTTTGAATTACGCTTGGGTCGCACAGCAGAGGGCTGGGTGGGTGGCTTATTGCGAACAAGTTTATTACCCACACGAACCGTGGAAGAGTCTTTAAACGCGACCTTCTGGGCGGGCTGGCTTTGAAGAACATGAATATCCATGGGCTGGGCAGCACTAGAATTGTTCTTGCGTTTACGCAAACAAACAGTCTGGATGTGTCCTTTCCTTTGACAAAAGTGACAAACCGCGTTTCTTAACGGGCAACGTTCACGAGGATGAGCAAGAACACACTTAGGGCAAGACTTGACTCTATCATTTTGCACACGCGGCTGACGAATGTGTTTAACATGACGCGGCCGGCCAGTGTTTACAGTCTGACTCTGCCGGTGGGGCCGCGGGCGTGACATAACTTGCTTAGCACAGGCAATTTGAGAAATACATGGCTGATCTAACTCACACTCAGCATAGTCAAAAGTATCTTGGGCTTCAATGATGTTCATCACAGTCTCTAAGGACGGGTCAGGCAACTTTAAGATAGCAGCACGAATACGAGAATCTGCAATGTTTTGCGTAATAGCGTCTCGTAACATGACATCACTGTAGGAAGCTCCACACACACAATTAAATCGGCACTGACGGGTGAGGCCCCGTAAATCTGTTAACCACTGTTTATTAGATTGATGTGGCAGTTTCTTTAATCTGAAGAACTTGAATCTGGCTGCTGCCACATGAACTCGCGACTCGAAATACTCAGCAAGCTTGTTAACAACAACGTCATAGTCTAAAGCTTCTGGCTGGGATTCCGGGAACAACTTACAAAGTAGTCGATAGATTTCCACGCCTGCAGTGGAAATTAAATAAAGCTGCCGCTCAGTACCTGTGATTTTGTAGACCGTCATGTGCGCCTGTAACTGCGCGAAATATTCTCGCCATTCTTCTCTGGATTCCTCAAAAGCCCGGAACTGTGGTGCTGCCTGTGCTTGTTCCTTTTGTGTTGGTGGATTAGCCGCTTGTTTGGCGATTGCTTCCACCAGACTTTGTATTTGCTGACTCTGTAACAAGATCAACTGTTGTAATTCGGCAGACATAGTGAACACAAATTAAACCAGCCCCCAAAATTCTATCGCTACAATTAGGAAAACCAGAAACAAGTTGAACCAGCCCTGCACACGAGTTCGGAAGTCCTCGTCGCCAGTTTTGTGGCGGTGTTCGTAGCGACAAACACTTGGCTGTAGAAATGGCTTACGAAGTCACCGCCACACTTTTAATAGCGGTCGACCGGTCCGCTGGAACAGTAAACAGAAAGATGAAACCCCAAACACTCTGATTAAATAAGTCGGTACTTATCTTTATTCATGAAGATACAGAAACACAGTAGTGAACTCGGTGTCTACAGAAATCTGTCTAGTTCGAGTCGGAGCGGCTAGGTCAGCGTCGGCTGACGACAAACAACAACTCTGCTGCGATGAACACACAACTGACTAGCAAGTACACAATTCGGTGGCGAGTATACAACTGAGCGGCGAATACAGAACTATCCTAGCGCTCGCGACTCCAGCGCTTAAGAAGCCAGAAGCCAGCGGTGGCGCGCGCAGACTTGCGGTGATTTGCTGTCTCGCTGGCGCTGCTTATGCGGACGGCGTCCGGACTTTGATGCTGCCAACCTTTTGGCAGCGGGCTCGGGTGGCATTACTGGCTAGGATATAACACTATGTCCTGGCATTCTTTTGTCCAGACCATTTGGCGTAGTTAGCTGAAAGTTTCTCCCCGTGCACCTTAATTCTGAAATATATTTACTTAAGTTTGTGCTGGTGTCCGGTATCTACTTCAAAAGCAAAAGCTTGAAACTTAAACGGAAAACCGTATTCTTCAAATTACCTATCTACTTAATTTCACCATAAGTGTAATTACCATTGGCCTTAGTTGCGAAAACACACATTTTTTTCGTGCCCTTTTTCCCTTGTTTGGGACCTTATTACCTCTTTCCTCCAACAATGTACGTAGGAGCCCTCTTTCCCATTTTAATTGTACTGTAGCTTTTCAGTAATCTTGCTGATAGGATTTTATTATTTGTAAGAGAGGAATTACATTGAGTTTAATTCCATTTATACACGATTTCAAATCAATGTAAAACATTTAACTTTCAGTTACTTCTCCTCAGCTTAGGAATAGCATGCGTACTGCCTTCAGTAAACGCAAGACTGAAAGCAAACCTGCAACAACGAAAAAAAAATTGTTTATACGACGAATCCTGTTTCTCTGAGCTTACCGCTATAAATACCCCGCAACAATGCAAATGACAATTGTATTTTATTCTATACCCCCCATGAACAATGGACCTTGCCGTTGACGGGGAGGCTTGCGTGCCTCAGTGATACAGATGGCCGTACCATAGGTGCAACCACAACGGAGGAGTATCTGTTGAGAGGCCAGACAAACATGTGGTTCCTGAAGAGGGGCAGCAGCCTTTTCAGTAGTTGCAGGGGCAACAGTCTGGATGATTGACTGATCTGGCCTTGTAACACTAACCAAAACAGCCTTGCTGTGATGGTACTGCGAACGGCTGTAAGCAAGGGGAAACTACAGCCGTAATTTTTCCCGAGGGCATGCAGCATTACTGTATGGTTAAATGTTGATGGCGTCCTCTTGGGTAAAATACTTCGGAGGTAAAATAGTCCCCCATTCGGATCTCCGGGCGGGTCTACTCAAGAGGACGTCGTTATCAGGAGAAAGAAAACTGGTGTTTTATGGATCGAGCAGGTAGGTTAGAAAATTTAAAAAGGGAAATGGATAGGTTAAACTTAGATATAGTGAGAATTAGTGAAGTTCGGTGGCAGGAGGAACAAGACTTTTGTTCACGTGAATACAGGGTTATAAATACAAAATCAAATAGGGGTAATGCAGGAGTAGGTTTAATAATAAATAAAAAGAGAGGTGTGCGAGTAAGCTACTACAAACAGCATAGTGAACGCATTATTGTGGCTAAGATATACACGAAGCCCATGCCTACTACAGTAGTACAAGTTTATATGCCAATTAGCTCTGCACAGGATGAAGAAATTGATGAAATGTATGATGAGATAAAAGAAATTATTCAGGTAGCGAAGGGAGATGAAAATTTAATAGTCATGGGTGACTGGAATTCGAGAGTAGGAAAAGGGAGAGAAGGAAACATAGTAGGTGAATATGGATTGGGGTTAAGAAATGAAAGAGGAAGCCGCCTGGTAGAATTTTGCACAGAGCATAACTTAATCATAGCTAACACTTGGTTCAAGAATCATGAAAGAAGGTTGTATACATGGAAGAATCCTTGAGATACTAGTAGGTATCAGATAGATTATATAATGGTGAGACAGAGATTTAGGAACCAGGTTTTAAATTGTAAGACATTTCCAGGGGCACATGTGGACTCTGACCACAATCTATTGGTTATGAACTGTAGATTAAAACTGAAGAAACTGCAAAAAGGTGGGAATTTAAGGAGATGGGATCTGGATAAACTGAAAGAACCAGAGGTTGTACAGTGTTTCAGGGAGAGCATAAGGGAGCAATTGACAGGAATGGGGGAAAGAAATACAGTACAGGAAGAATGGGCAGCTTTGAGGGATGAAGTAGCGAAGGCAGCAGAGGATCAAGTAGGTAAAAAGACGAGGGCTAGTAGAAATCCTTGGGTAACAGAAGAAATATTGAATTTAATTGATGAAAGGAGAAAATATAAAAATGCAGTAAATGAAACAGGCAAAAAGGAATACAAACGTCTCAAAAATGAGATCGACAGGAAGTGCAAAATGGCTAAGCAGGGATGGCTAGAGAACAAATGAAGGATGTAGAGGCCTATCTCACTAGGGGTAAGATAGATACTGCCTACAGGAAAATTAGAGAGACCTTTGGAGATAAGAGAACGACTTGTATGAATATCAAGAGCTCAGATGGAAACCCAGTTCTAAGCAAAGAAGGGAAAGCAGAAAGGTGGAAGGAGTATATAGAGGGTCTATACAAGGGCGATGTACTTGAGGACAACATTATAGAAATGGAAGAGGATGTAGATGAAGATGAAATGGGAGATACGATACTGCGTGATGAGTTTGACACAGATCTGAAAGACCTAAGTCGAAACAATGCCCTGGGAGTAGACAACATTCCATTAGAACTACTGACGGCCTTGGGAGAGCCAGCCCTGACAAAACTCTACCATCAGGTGTGCAAGATGTATGAGACAGGCGAAATACCCTCAGACTTCAAGACGAATATAATAATTCCAATTCCAAAGAAAGCAGGTGTTGACAGATGTGAAACTATCAGTGTAATAAGTCACAGCTGCAAAATACTAACACGAATTCTTTACAGACGAATGGAAACACTGGTAGAGTCCGACCTCGGGTAAGATCAGTTTGGATTCCGTAGAAACACTGGAACACGTGAGGCAATACTGGCCTTACGACTTATCTTAGAAGAAAGATTAAGGAAAGGCAAACCTACGTTTCTAGCATTTGTAGACTTAGAGAAAACTTTTGACAATGTTGGCTGGAATACTCTCTTTCACATTCTAAAAGTGTCAGGGGTAAAATACAGGGAGCGAAAGGCTATTTACAATTTGTACAGAAACCAGGTGGCAATTATAAGAGTCGAGGGACATGAAATGGAAGCAGTGGTTGGGAAGGGAGAGAGACAGGGTTGTAGCCTCTCCCCAATGTTATTCAACCTGTATATTGAGCAAGTAGTAAAGCAAACAAAAGAAAAATTTGGTGTAGGTATTAAAACCCGTGGAGAAGAAATAAAAACTTTGAGGTTTGCCGATAACATTGTAATTCTGTCAGAGACAGCAAAGGACTTGTAAGAGTAGTTGAACGGAATGGACAGTGTCTTGAAAGGAGGATATAAGATGAACATCAACAAAAGCAAAACGAGGATAATGGAATGTAGTCTAATTAAGTCGGGTGATGCTGAGGGAATTAGATTAGGAAATGATACACTTAAAGTAGTAAAGGAGTTTTGCTATTTGTGTAGCAAAATAACTGATGATGGTCGAAGTAGAGAGGATATAAAATGTAGACTGGCAATGGCAAGGAAAGCGTTTCTGGAGAAGAGAAATTTGTTAACATCGAGTATAGATTTAAGTGCCAGGAAGTCGTTTCTTAAAGTATTTGTATGGAGTGTAGCCACGCATGGAAGTGAAACATGGACGATAAATAGCTTGGACAAGAAGAGAATAGAAGCTTTCGAAATGTGGCGCTACAGAAGAATGCTGAAGATTAGATGGGTAGATCACATAACTAATGAGGAGGTAATGAATAGAATTGGGGAGAGGAGGAGTTTGTGGCACAACTTGACAAGAAGAAGGAACCGGTTGGTAGGACATGTTCTGAGGCATCAGGGGATCACAAATTTAGCAGTGGAGGGCAGTGTGGAGGGTAAAAATCGTAGAGGGAGACCAAGAGATGAATACACTAAGCAGGTTCAGAAGGATGTAGTTTGCAGTAAGTACTGGGAGATGAAGAAACTTGCACATGATAGAGTAGCATGGAGAGCTGCGTCAAACCAGTCTCAGGACTGAAGACCACAACAACAACAACAACAACAACACTTTTAATTTCAGCAGAATGAGTTGCCTGCTGTTCGTGAGTGTATGTAACCTGGCAGTTACTAACCGAGTGTATTACTACATTTTTTATCATGCCGGTGGCGTCCAGTGCCCGATTTTTTGTTCTGACTCAGGAGTTCAAACAAGACTTCATAGAAAGTGGTGGAACTGTTATGTAATGTACTGTTTGCGATTCAGGAATTTTATTAGATGAAAAACACTAATGGGTTCTCATCAAACAACATGTTTCCAACTCTAAACAGCAAAAGAAGAAGATTCTCCAAACAAATCACGGAAACCTCTATTAAGAAATGCATTTGAATGGTGTTCTATAAAAAGCCAATACTTGAAGGAAAATTGAATAGTGATTTGTGCGCAGTTCTTACACAAGCAGGATTTCCCCTCAATAACATGAACTCTCCGTCCCTAAAGGGATTTCTTCAAAAATACTCAAAGATATCAATACTCGACGAGAGTACTTAAAAAAACCACACGAAGTCTGTTCATCAGGAAACCCATGCACAGAATCAAGGTGAATGTGTCTGCGATGTGGGAATCATTCTGGATGAAACCATAGACTATGAAACGATATGTTTTGAACATTTTAGTTTTCCTCTTAGCAGGGAAGAAAGTTAAGCCCATGTCGTTAAAAATGTTTGAGTTGCAGAAAGCCAATGCCAGTGCAGCAGTGCGATAAATCCTGCACTCCTGTCAAAAACTGTGGTCGAGTGGTACCGAGTTCAAGAGTTCTTCCAGTGGTTACGGACCACATGCTTTTTTACATGGTTTCAGCTGTTAACCAATTGCCGGCCAGGGTGGCCGAGCGATTCTAGGCGCTACAGTCTGGAACTGTGCGACTTCTACGGTCGCAGGTTCGAATCCTGCCTCGGGCATGGATGTGTGTGTCGTCCTTAGGTTAGTTAGGTTTAAGTAGTTCTAAGTTCTAGGGGACTGATGACCTCAGAAGTTAAGTCCCATAGTGCTCAGAGCCATTTTGTTAACCAATTGAAGCATTGTTTCCCAAGCTCGGGAAACAATGCTTCGGACATACTCGGGTCACAAGGTTTGTGAATCCACAAGGAAAGAATACGACATCGCAAATCAATTCAGCTCTTCCCAGAAGAAGATTCTACAGAAAGCTGTGAGTCCTGTTGTTGCCTCCAGGAAAATAACTATCCTGCCCCTTCCAAATTTTCTGGTCATCGATCGCTAATACTGAGTATGTTATTATGTTGTGTGAGGATTTTTACAAGATTAAAAGAGTTTGTGCTTTCTTTGTATCCAGCTGAGGCATGTGCAATTTCCAAGGCACAACAATTTGTGTTACAGGAGAAAATAGGTACTGTAGTGGGTGGAGATGCAAAACCTATTGGAATTATGTAGAAGGCACCGTATTAAGACTCGTCCGACCTTTTCAAGTGATTTATTGTTTCAAATTACAGTGCCCACATTCCCCTTGGTCTGCATCACAGGGCCCCGCAATGCTGAGGAAGCACCCCAGTGGGCTGTGCAATGCAATGCTGTGTTGAGCTGGCCTTGGTCGGCTGCAGAGTTCCGAGGTGTCAGGCTGCAGCGGCTTCCAATTCAGCTGCCCCCTCCTCGTTGCTCCAAACAGCCGCCGAGCGGCCCACTGACAACTGCTAGATGGTCCGAACCATGTTCCCATGCCGGCGCGGCTTAGGAAGTGGCGACAACAAATACCCATGATCCGGTGTACGAATCTGCGGCCGTAGCCTCGGGATGCCTCTGGTGTGTGTTGGAAGCTACGGCGACTGCCCACAGTAGTGAGCCATGGAGTGGCCCACCACTGGATGGCTGGCTACAGACCCCGCGTTGGCCTCAGGGACTGGAACTCTGGCGCCCCATATGCTGCTGTGTGTAACCGGTTGTGTGACATGCCCCACCGTTCAGGAGAGCTGCCACACTTGAGTCAATCTCATTAGAAAATGGCACCTATTTAAACTCGGCTGTGTGCTTCTGTTTTGCTAATGCGCTGCTTCGCGTCATGTATGCATAAGACATAGGTTGGTCAGTGACCCCATTCTGCCTGTGACTTGCGCCATGAAAATTTCTGTGTGTGCCCTCTCTGGTAGTTCTACGCCCCTGTGGCCACTATTTGCTTTCGCAACTGCTAGTATGCGTAAGTCACTGCAATCCAGCCCGCACCTGGCTGTAATTTCTACTCAGAATATCGCACAAAACTAACTTTCCCTATCCTAAACGGTTGTGCCGCTACAGTACTTTGAAGACAGACAGAAAACAATCGCATCGGCCAGGAGGAGTTGTGTGACACAAACAAATTTCAGTGGGCATGCTTCTACGTATAAAGTCTGTTCACATTGTACACCAGTCGCATAAGTACACTGTACATGACTGAAGGCAGCGGTTGACACGAGAATGTACGGCCGCAAGAAGAATGGTCTCCGGACTGCCAAGTGGTGTTAACGAGAGGGAGGACCTATGTAGTCGGCCTATGGCTATGGCGCATGGGACCGCATCTGCAATAGCAATTTGAGCGTCAGTTGGCACCACAGTGACGCAACGAACTGTTACAAATCGGTTACTTCAAGGACAGCTCCGAGTCAGACGCCCTGTAGCGTGCAATTCACTGATCCCAAACCACCACCATCCGCGACTTCAGTGGCGTCAAACGAGAGCTCATTGGAAGGCAGGATGGAGGTCTGTTGCGTTTTCTGATGAAAGCTGATTCTGCCTCGTTGCCAGTGATGGCCGTGTGTTTGTTAGAAGGGGGCCAGTTGAGGACCTGCAACCAACCTGTCTACGTGTTAGACGCACTGGACCTACACCTGGAGCTATGGTCTGGGATGCGAATTCGTATGACAGCAGGAGCACTCTCCTGGTTATGCCACACACACTGACTGCAAAACTGTTTGTCAGTCTGGCGACTCGACTTGTTGTGCTGCCTTTCACGAAGAGCATTCCAGCGGATGATTTCCAACAGGATAACGCTCACCCACACACTACCATTGTAGCCCAAAATTCTCTACAGTGTGTCGACATGTTGCCTTGGCCTGCTCAATCAACAGATCTGTCTAATCGAGCACATATGAGACGTGATCGGACGACAACTCCAGGGTCATCCTCAACCCGCGTGAACCGTCCCTGTATTGACGAATCAAGTGCAACAGGCATGGAACTCCATCCCACAAACTGACATCCCGCACCTGCACGACACAATGCTTACACGTTTGCATGCTTGCATTCAGCATTCTGGTGAATACACCGGTTATTAATGTACCAGCATTTCACATTTGCAGAAGGTTATCTTGCGCGTCTTGCAGCGGTAATCACTTAGATATGTTACCCAGCCAAATGCATTCCCGGTATTTCAATACTCTACATTAATTATTTTTTGATGTTGCGATGGTTTTTTTTCCGTCAGTGTATTTCGTGTCTATAGTGACAATATCTGACTGCATCTGTGAAATGATTAGAAAAACAAGTCTTGCTAAGGAAAAATAACGGATATTTTTACTTCCATGATGGAGCTGTGAGAGGCACCCACATGCCTTGCTCATACTGTGGCATCAAGCAGTCAGGCCTGCAAGATGAGTGGTCTGCCAAGCGAGTGGATTCATTCTTATTTATCGAGTAACATGAACTCTCGTACTCACAATTAAGTCACTAATCAACCTCCTGTATGAATAATACGCAATGGAAACACGCTCTGACTATCAGTAATTTACAGAACTCTGACTGTTCACTACGCACTGGCAATGCCACATTTTCTTTTTGTCTTTTATTTAACGGCTTTTGTCAACACGTGGCCACCGCACTGAATATGAGTGGCGCACACATTACAAATTCGGAACATCATGACAACATACAATTCGAAGGAAAAGTCCACCAATCTTTTTCTTTTCACTATCTTATTTATTCCGATAAATTCTATAACCTAAACACACAAATTCTATAACCTACAACAATAACACATGAGAAATTCCGCCCAGTGGGTATGGCTTAACATTGGTGATTCTCTACCTTATGGTCTCGTAATTATTTAACGCTACAGTGCACTTTCTGGATAGGATGGTGGATCTTTTATTATACCTCACACTTCGACTCTCACAATCATCATCACGAAACTTTCCTCCAGACCGAGCGGTACCGAAGGAACAAGCATAGCCCACTAATCTTTTGAAACTACCTCTCTACTCTCCCATGCAAACCACACATACCCAAATTACATGACATACACCACACTACAATATGAAATACTACACAGGGAATAGTCACAACATTATCACTTTCAGCTTTCCAACTTCAATTAATATTTATCCCAGTTTCACACGACACTGCCCCACTTCGTAATTCTACTTTCCTACTATGATCTCTGGAGATATATGCACGTCTTCCTGTGCAATGCAAGCCAAGTGGCGTTGCTGGATAGACGGCCGACTCACCTTGCTTCTCTCTCAGAGTTTGAATCTAGCGTCACACGGAATCATATCACGCAAAGTAATATTAAGAACGTATTAATCACATACGCGAGTCCTCAACTGATACCATGGATGAGTACTTCTCTTTATCTTTTGTCTCGTACACAGTTTGAGACTCACACAGTACTCACCACGTCCTGCACACGCCACTTCTTAAATATTTCAACTTATGGTACACACGCTATTTCTTAAATATTTCAACTTATTGTACACACGCTAGTAATTCAGCTTAACTTAAGCACACAGAAGTATTTCAACTTATTGCTACACGTGGTTTCATTGTGACCGTTGGTCACTTCCGAAGATTACTACGATCCCATTAATATTACCTGCCTGACATTTAATTCTCCCCACAAAAGTTCCTGAAATAGAGAAATAATTATTTCAAACTACTCTTAAATATTCCACATGCATACCATGTCTCCACTCTTTTGTCTTTACGGAGCACAACTAAGACAGGTCTTAACAGCACAAGATCCAGCAGCAGAGTGCTGAAACATGGCCGTTCTTCAGGTCATCTCGCACCTATGTCGAGGTGGGGGAAGACCATGCTACGGTATTGGTCAGCCACATTTCAGGCGCTCAAAGCTCGGGTAAGTTTCATCTCTTTGGTTCCACCAAAGGTGGCCAAAGGATCGTCTCAAAGATGATCATATATTCACATTCACTATCTGCGGTTAGCAGACGACCATACATTCATTCATTTCATAGATCTCACCAAACTGGATGTAGGGATTTATTTTGTGGGAGTGCACATGTGATCATTTAAAGAAATAAATTGTCATTCTTTCCCACACTGGTATTCGGCTTCACTGTATTAAATGAAATTGAGTTATTATTAGAAAAAATACGTTGTACTGACAAGAATAATGAAGTATGTTGTACCTATTTTCAATGTTGGCCGGTACTGTACCCTTTCAGCTGTTAGATGAATTTGCCAAATACAAACTTGAGTCTAGTCTTCAGAAGAATCCGGAACTGTGAAATTTTGGCACAGCCGTACAACTGTCATTCGGGGTGATACGAAATTTCCCCCACTGATTCCTGTGGAGGTTGAAAGAAATTTTAGCGTCTGTAAAGGAATTCAGTCTTCTAACAGAAACGGACGTATTTTGATAACTGTAGAGATTCTTAATGTCCTGCTGACAGTAGCTTCATCTTTTTTTCCTTTTCCTCATGACTGATGATTTGATGTACTTGCTTGTAAACTCATAAACTTGAATAGTTGAGAAAATCAACACTTTTGTGTCCCTCTTTTCCCGCTTTTTAGCATCTTGCCTTTCTTTTTTCATCTGAAATTTGCAGCAAAAATACTAAGCCTGATCATTACATAGCGCATTCCGTTGCAATCGCGCGCCCAGACGATAAAGCGAATATGAAAGGTTCAAGAGCATCCTTCGTCTCGCATTAACTGCTTGAGAGAGAAAGGAGGTTTTGGCAAATGATAACATTTAAAGAAGAGAGAATTTTGCCATATGGTTAACATACGAATCTTCGTTCTCTACCGCGATGTAGACGTAACTACATATTTTGTAAAAGGAATAATGCAAACTAAAATGTCATCGGCAGTGAGTTGAATGTTTGTAAACTCTGCTGTATATTGACGAAAGAAGCAAATTTAAGATGGCAACAAGAGAAGTATGGGGTTTATTCAAAACTCGTCATTGATAACGTTTCTTTCAAGAAAAGTAAAAGAAGTAAGAAATCTGGGAAACATAAATTCTCACTTCTATCGTTATTTCGGTGGAATCCTATAGCTTAGCTCATTTTTAATAACGAATGGGTCTCAATATTCTGAGAAAGTTGAAAACAATGCAGAGCGCATAGCGTGCCAACCATTAGTTCCTATCATCATTCAGAGTGATTTCGTTAACAATCTCATCTCAATTTTCTTTTGAAATGATAATGATATAACATGTTTTCATCTTGATGGGCCGTTGGAAGCGGCTGATGAAATTAATCAGTTGTATTTTCCACATTAGAACTATGCTCCTTTTTGGAACCAGAGTAGTAGTTCTCGTTTACATAACACAACAAATTCCTAGCCTTAAGGCTGTAATCGCTAACGGTTTGCAAAATTCTGTCAATTACCTTTCAAGGTGAAAACAGATAATCAGTATCGCTGACGAAAGAAAAGATATTTGTGATGGAAAATTACAGTCCTTCGCTCTGTATAGGGATAAGAACTTAAAGATGGTACACTGTGTGCTGTGAATATTTTTCATATTCTCGAATATTGAGACATATAAATAAAGTCATTTGACGACTTTTAGTCCAAGCCATTCGTTACTAAAAATATACTGGGGAATAGAATTCCGCAGAAATTACAACAGAAGTAGCGATTTATCTTCCCCAGTCTTCTTACTCTTGTTTTTCTTCAGCGATGTGTCATCAGTGATGAGATCTGAGTAACACCCACACTTCTCTTGATGCCATCTTAAAATTTGCTTCTTCCGCAAAAACATAGCAGAGTTTACAAAGATTCATCTCACTAATATTCTAATGTAGTTGAAATTGTGGTGTATTCCTGAACAGTGTATTATTAACCTACAGTTGAGGGCAACGTAGGTGAATAGTTTATGAAGAAGCCCATGCTCAGTATAAAAATAAAAGCATAATATCTTCACTTTTGTTATGGCAAAAGTCACAGCAATTCTCGTTTCACCAGCCTGCCGACAACACTAAAAAATAACATTTATCAATTGAAACAAATATGTTGTTACTTGTGTACTGCGGTGGATAAGGAAGTTTCCATACTCACCATGTGGCAAAATATGGCTACGTCAAACTGTTTCTGAGAGATGAGGGATGTTACGAACATTTCATACTGGGCTTGTCATTTCAACGCGAGAGCCGCGTAAATTAGATACGTATCATTCCACAGTAGAATTTATCTAGTTATCATGCGCTATATAATTACCATACGCTAGCTGTGGTTAGGCACACAGCCGGACGATTTGCATATGGGTAGGCGGAAGTAGTTTATTACGAGCTCTGTTAAGTCAAAGTGATAACAGCAATGTCATTACGAGCGGAGTGGCTAAGAAAAACAGACGGGATGTAATACCTCTCGATTATTGCGAAATGTTCTCCATGTTATTTTCCTTATGTTACAATTACACGCCGGCGTGCATTTACTCAAAGTTCCCCTAAGGCAAACCATTCGGCAACAATTTAACTTTTTGTACCAGAACAGCTATTGGAAATGACTACCACCAGCCTCGAAGCTCGAAGAACGTTGGCGTAAGAGAGACGGTCGCACATTTTCATGTGTTTCTAGTTCATTCATCATCTGGATTTATAAACCTAATTACACATACGTGACTCCTATGGAAATTCAATTTTCTTTCTTTTTCAGAGAATAATTGAGACCCTCCAAGATGCTACTGCAGGCGGGTGTTAAATGACTGTGCGCAACGGAAAATAATAAACGCTAAAATGAAGATTTGGCCCTGTCTGACTACCCTCTGAAGCAGATCTTAGGATCTCTTAATGCTCTTTAACATATAAATTCCAACCTAAACAGAGATGAATAATTAAGCGAAATAATTATATTCAATAATAAACTTTTTGCTGCTTATACATGTATTGTATATTAAAAACAATCTTTATTACGAATGTTTATATTTCCTAACTAAAATTACTGATTCATTGAACAGCTCTGCCCTTTTATTATGAGTGCGCGATCTAATATAAATAACGCGAAATGACTGACATCATCTATGTACCAAAGACAAGAAGACACTAATTTTAAAGATGATCTACAATGGAGTACAACGTCAGTGGAAATAAATCCTACGTGATCACAACTGTTTAGCCTTATAGCCCCTAATAAGCCAAAGCAATTAGCAATAACACCGTATGTACTGCGTCTGGTGCGTCGGAGTGATGGTTCTCGTACACGTCTGCGACGATGGGAGATCTCCAGCCACAAAATAAACTCTTTCAAAGAGTAGGACGGCTGATAGCCGTCCTCTGACTACTATACTCTAGTAATGTCTTCTCCTCTCTGTGTTCTACAGACGAGGAACGCGAACTCTCAGCCGCAAGGACGGAGTTCAGATAACGTCTCAACGTAAGTATAGGCAGAAGAAGTGCTCTCAATCACTGAACGCTGCATACTAAACGACGACTTCTAGCCTGGAGACAACAGTACATTGCCTAGCCGTTCTAACCATAAAATCTCCTGAGAGCAAAGACAGCAAGTCCAGCCGTACCAACAACAAGCTGAAACTGAGCGACTGTCAAACACGGAAGCTCAAAACGGAATACCTCGTCTCTCCAGCGCTGGCTTCCCGGCAAGGTTTGGATCCCCACCCTCGTAATTCCTAAAACGAATCATATTCCTGAAACCGTGGAATATTCTCCCTCTCTACAGATTCTTCCAAACGCCGACCAACCATATTTTAGTCTTTTATCGTCCAGTGCGGAAAGTTTGCGAGGAAAATCCTATACTCGTAAAATGTTATGCTTGTGAGTAAAAATGCTTGGACATAACCCAGCTTGCGTGGTTTCTGAGGTGCCGCTTCTTCGTTCCTCTCACCTGCGCCCAAGATTTTCAGCGTTTCCGAAGTATAATCCCTCCGGTTCGGCTACAGTACCAGCCGGTCACGACTCTATTGTGCTCCAGCGCTTAGGTGCTACGACGTCTGTCTTGCTATTTCCTGTGTTTAAGCAGGACCAACACACCTGTGTGGGCCTTCCACCCAGGGCTTCAGTTCCGCCAGCCATTTCATTTCCATTGGCGTTCCAAATCTACTAGTATAGGCAATCATTCACTACGCCGTTTTTATAATAAAGAAACTCCGTCACCTATCATGCAATAAGCGTTAACAATTATTTACAAGGTGTATGTGACAATGTCAAGCTCGTTTACATATTCATAAATACGATGTACAACCTATCACATGGTACGTAATTGTATTTGTAGATCACTGCAAAGTATGTGGATGAGTGCTTGTAAGGTGCGAAATTATAGCCACCTTACAACCCTTTAGGTTGTTGTTGTTGTTGCGGTCTTCAGTCCTGAGAGTGGTTTGATGCAACTCTCCATGCTACCCTATCCTGTGCAAGCTTCATCTTCCAGTACTTATTGCAACTTATATCCTTCTGAATCTGCTTAATGTATTCATCTCTTGGTCTTCCTCTACGATTTCTACTCTCCACGCTGCCCTCCAATGCTAAATTTGTGATCCCTTGATGCCTCAGATCATGTCCTACCAACCGGTTTCTTCTTCTTGTCAAGTTGCGCCAAAAATTCATCTTCTCCCCAATTCTATTCAATACCTCCTGATTAGTTATGTGATCTACCCATCTAATCTTCAGCATTCTTCTGTAGCACCACATTCCGGAAGCTTCTGTTCGTTTCTTGTCCAAACTGTTTATCGTCCACGTTTCACTTTCATACGTGGCTACACTCCATACAAATACTTTCAGAAACGACTTCCTGACATTTAAATAAATACTAGATCTTAACAAATTTTTTCTTCTCCAGAAACGCTTTCCTTGCCATTGCCAGTCTACATTTTATATCCTCTCTACTTCGACCATCATCAGTTATTTTGCTCCCCAAATAGCAAAACTCCTTTACTACTTTAAGTGTCTCATTTCCTAATCTAGTTCCCTCAGCATCACCCGACTTAATTCGACTACACTCCGTTATCCTAGTTTCGCTTTTGTTGATGTTCATCTTATATCCTCCTTTCAAGACACTGTCCATTCCGTTCAACTGCTCTTCCAAGTCCTTTGCTGTCTCTGACAGAATTACAATGTCATCGGCGAACCTCAAAGTTTTTATTTCTTCTCAATGGATTTTAATACCTACTCCGAATTTTTCTTTTGTTACCTTCACTGCTTGCTCAATATACAGATTGAATAACATTTGGGAGAGGCTACAACCCTGTCTCACTCCCTTCCCAACCACTGCTTCCCTTTCATGCCCCTCGACTCTTATAACTGCCAATTGGTTTCTGTACAAATTGTAAATAGCCTTTCGCTCCCTGTGTTTTACCCCAGCTTTCTCTAAGTCTGCAAATGCTAGAATGATAAGTCGTAATGTCAGTATTGCCTGACGTGTTCCAATATTTCTACGGAATCCAAACTGATCTTCCCCGAGGTCGGACTGTACCAGGTTTTGCATTCGTCTGTAAAGAATTCGTGTTAGTATTTTGCCACTGTGACTTATTAAACTGATAGTTCGGTAATTTTCACATCTGTCAACCCCTGCTTTCTTTGGGATTGGAATTATTATATTCTTCTTTAAGTCTGAGGGTATTTCGCCTGTCCCATACCTCTTGCACACCTGATGGTAGAGTTTTGTCAGGACTGGCTCTCCCAAGGTCATTACTAGTTCTAATGGATGTTGTCTACTCCCGGGGCCTTGTTTCGATTCAGGTCTTTCAGTGCTCTGTCAAACTCTTCACGCAGTATCGTATCTCCCATTTCATCTTCATCTACATTCTCTTCCATTTCCATAATATTACCCTCAAGTACATCGCCCTTGTATAGACCCTCTATATATTCCTTCCACCTTCCTGCTTTCCCTTCTTTGCTTAGAACTGGGTTTTCATCTGAGCTCTTGATATTCATGCAAGTGGTTCTCTTTTCTCCAAAGGTTTCTTTATTTTCCTGTAGGCAGTATCTATCTTACACCTAGTGAGATAAGCCTCTACATCCTTACATTTGTCCTCTAGCCATCCCTGCTTGGCCATTTTGCACTTCCTGTCGATCTCATTTTTAAGACGTTTGTATTCCTTTTTGCCTGCTTCATTTACTGCATTTTTATATTTTCTCCTTTCATCAATTAAATTCAATATTTCTTCTGTTACCCAAGGATTTCTACTAGCCCCCGTCCTTTTACCTACTTGATCCTCTGCTTCTTTCACTACTTCATCCCTCAGAGCTACCCATTCTTCTTCTACTGCATTTCTTTCCCCCATTCCTGTCTTTTGTTCCCTTATGCTCTCTCTGAAACTCTGTACAACCTCTGGTTTAGTCAGTTTATCCAGGTCTCATCTCTTTAATTCCCACCTTTCTGCAGTTTATTCAGTTTTAATCAACAATTCATAACCAATAGATTGTGGCCACAGTCCACATGTGCCCCTGGAAATGTCTTACAATTTAAAACCTGGTTCCTAGCTCTCTGTCTTACCGTATCTCAAGGATTCTTCCATGTATACAACCTTCTTTTCTGATCCTTGAACCAAGTGTTAGCTATGATTAAATTATTCTCTGTGCAAAATTCTACCAGGCGGCTTCCTCTTTCATTTCTTACCCCCAATCCATACTCACCTACTATGTTTCCTTCTCTCCCTTTTCCTACTCTCGAATTCCAGTCACCCATGACTATTAAATTTTCGTCTCCCTTCACTACCTGAATAATTTCTTTTATTTCATCATACATTTCATCAATTTCTTTATCATCTGCAGAGCTAGTTGGCATATAAACTTGTACTACTGTAGCAGGCGTGGGCTTCGTGTCTATCTTGGCCACAATAATGCGTTCAATATCCTGTTTCTAGTAGCTTACCCGCACTCCTATTTTTTTATTCATTATCAAACCCACTCCATCATACGCCTATTTGATTTTGTATTTATAACCCTGTATTCACCTGACCAAAAGTCTTGTTCCTCCTGCCACCGAACGTCACTAATTCCCACTATATCTAAGTTTAACCTATCCATTTCCCTTTTTAAATTTTCTAACCTACTTGCCCGATTAAGGGATCTGACATTCCACCCTACGATCCGTAGAACGCCAGTTTTCTTTCTCCTGATAACGACGTCCTCTTGAGTAGTCCCCGCCCGGAGATCCGAATGGGGGACTATTTTACCTCCGGAATATTTTACCCAAGAGGACGCCATCATCATTTAACCATACAGTAAAGCTGCATGCCCTCGGGAAAAATTACGGCTGTAGTTTCCCCTTGCTTACAGCCGTTCGCAGTACCAGCACAGCAAGGCTGCTTTGGTTAGTGTTACAAGGCCAGATCAGTCAATCATCCAGACTGTTGCCCTTGCAACTACTGAAAAGGCTGCTGCCCCTCTTCAGGAGCCACGCGTTTGTCTGGCCTCTCAACGGATACCCCTCCGTTGTGGTTGCACCTACGGTACGGTCATCTGCATCACTGAGGCACGCAAGCCTCTCCACCAACGGTAAGGTCCATGGTTCATGGGGAGGGGGTTCCTTAAAGGATATAGCCTTCTCTTGAATTCAGCGTGGCACTACGGTGCGAGCATTAAAAGTGGGTGTACAAAAATGTTGAAGCACCAAAAAACAACACATTACACACCTAATACTGTTTAGGAAACCTGTTGGCATTCAAAACAGCTTCCAATCGTCTCGAAACGGATAAATGCACGTCCTGTAAGGTTTTCAAGGGATCTTTTATCATCATTGCTGCAAAACAATGGCATGTAAGGTAACGATGATGGAGGTAGACAGCAATCATGCACCCTTCTTTCCAAAATAGACCAGAAAGGTTCAATGATATTAAGATCTGATGGCTGTGGTAGCAAGCGGAGATAAGGAAATTCATCCTTGTGATCACAGCACCAGCTGTGTGAACAGGTGGCTTGTTGTCTTGGAACACAGCATCGCTATTGTGGAACAAGCGCTGTACAGCTGGGTGGAACTGATCAGCCAAAGTGGTCACGTGATCCTTGGCAGTAATGCGGTCTTGCAGAGCGGCCATGGGGCCCATGAAGTACCACGCTACGGCTGCGTGGAGATTCACCGAACTTCTGTCATGTTTCAGTCTTGGGGGACCGGTCTCTGTGGCCGAGCGGTTCTAGGCGCTTCAGTCCACAACCGCGCTGCTGCTAAGGACGCAGGTACGAATCCTGCCTCGGACATGGACGTATGTGATGCCCTTAGGTTAGTTAGGTTTAAGTAGTTCTACGTCTAGGAGACTCATGACCTCAGATGTTAAGTCCCATAGTGCTTGGAGCCACTTGAATTTGAACTCTTGGGGGGGTAAAGTCGGCCAAAAGTTGGTAACACTGTGAAACAAGACTCATCAGACAAAATTACTTTCTTACATTCCTCCATAGTCCTGGTTTTATGACTTCTGCACCACGTTTTCCTCCATTGAATCACTGATGAGTGGTTTCGGAATTACAACTCGTCCTATAATTCCCTGCTTATGGAGCTCCCTTCGTGTTGTTTTGGTGCTGACAGGGTTCGCAAGTGCGACATTCAATTCTACAGTGACTTTTACAACAGTCGTCCCGTTACCTTTCGTCACAATCCTCTTTGTGGCACGATCACTCAACACTCTCCTTTGTCCGCCGCTTTGTGCCTTCGCGGGTGATGTTTTTCCTCTTTCGCTGTATGCGGTATAAATCTTCAAGACGGTGCCTCTTGAAACACCAAACACTTCGGCTACCTTGATAATGGAAGCATATGGCCACCAAAAATTTTCCCAAGTTCGACTTCACTTTACTCCGACATCACGCACTCAACACTGTTCTGTCCAAGGTTGACACTTGCAACGCATTGAGGAGATTGCACAGGTACCGTTCCTGTCAAAAAACAGTGCAACTTGCATGCTTGGCTAGCGACTGCATTCATCAAGCACGCATTTCTAGCCGCGTTTCCATATTTTTGTGCAATCTCTGTACATTGCCATAATAGTCACTAAAAACTGCTTTCGTCAAGCGAAGTAAGTGTGATGTATTTCCGAAGAACGCTGAATACGCATACAAAGAGTGGTCACAGAAATAAGTAATTCATTTATTGTCTGTTTCGAGTTAATTGTCAGCAGTCCTAACACACGCTGAAATACCAGCGCCACAGTACCATAACGCTAGAAAAGCTAAAATATGATGCAACCCACTGATGAAACGGAGTATCCTGCTGCACTTTGAAGCTCCCAGATTTTTAATTAAAGATGATTGTTAAGCTCGTGGGAAAGTGCAGCTAGCTGTCGGTCTTGAGTCACGCTATCAGCCAACAGACAAGGGATACTTCTTTTCTCATTTCCCACACTGTTGCTCTGATGCGGTGATAACAAGCCTCCACAGAGACTAGAAATTGCATCAGTAATTTTAAACGGCCTAGAACACGAAAGGCAACTACATTAAGTATTTCTGAGGATGACTTCTTTTTATTTCAGCTTAGAAGCCGATCCTGTAATGTTCAGTTCTTTGCAAGAAATTTTAACAATTCGCATTGTCTTGATTACCTCGTTGCGTCAGTAATAATATGCAAGTCGATTCTTGTGTTCTGTATTTTGTTTCTGATAACCGCATCTGAGAGAATGTTTCATACCGACAACAGATTAAATGCGCACAACAACAAAAGTTTGCATCATCCGGATAGTTATGTTATTGTGATGGTTCCTGTGTTAGCCGACCACAATATTATTGTATAATAAAGTGGAACACCTATAGCTGTCCTTATGATGTTATTTATTGTATGGCTACCACTTCCCGTTCTTCAGGACACCATGTTCAGGTCTTAACTGAAGCTGAGGGAGTTAACTGCAGTCGTATACACGATTCCATCAGTGGCCATCATCTATGAACTGGTTTTCGCAGACTACCAGTCACAACGATGTTCTGTCTCCAACCATCAACTACCAACTCAGTTACCTGGAAATTCTTCATACTTCCAGCACTTTTTCGTAGTATAAAGCGAATGCACTCACGTTCCTCAGTGAATCCCACTGGTTTATTTGGCTCCTTCTCGCTATCGGAACCTTCTGTCAGGATGGATCTCTTGTTTTTACATTTTTTAAAGCTAAATCCCATCTCCTCCCAAATTTTCTGAACAGTTTCCCTTCCCCCTGAAAATTTATCTTCGTTTTTGAAAATATAGGTAGCTTTCTCAACGTCGGAATTTCCTTCTTTTGCTCATAATGCCCCAAAATGTCTCTTCGAATAAGTGTTTTATCGGAATTATCCAGAGAAGCTACTTATCTAGAACATCTTTGTTTTCCAGGAGATTTATATTTTTTCCCAGTTTCTTCAACTATCTTGAAGTCTTTCAAGATGTACCTTACTGATTTCTGTTTCCCTGCCGTTTTTCAACCTCAAGATTGTTTTCTGTTGAGGTATCATTCTGAGAATAATTTTTGGAGCAGTGAGAGAGGAAGATGGCTGGAGAGTAAGAACAAATATAGAACTACAAACACTTTTTGGAAAGATGAATATTGTTGTTAAAATTATGCAGTGAAGAATAAGATGGGCAGGACATGTACAGAGAATGTCAGAAACTCGGAGTATCAAGAATGTTTTTATGGGAAAACTTGATGGAGAAGGAGAAGAGGTTGACCCAGGAAAAGGTGGCTGGTCGATATGGAAGAAAATGTAAAGGCGATGGGAATACGAAATTGGAGAAAAAAGGCGATGGACAGAGAAGAATGGAGTTCTTCAAGGACTGTAGAGCCAACCAAGAAGAAGAACAAGAACAAGAGGTATCATTACGTCATTCTGCTTTTTCTTCTTCCTGAAAAAGTTGTGGAAGAAACTTCCGGACATATGAGACCTGTGTGGCAGACCGAGACTCGAACTCGGGACCTTTGCCTTACGCAGGCAAGTGCTCTACCGACTGAGATAACCAGGCACGACTTATGAACCGTCCCAAACCTTTACTTCCACCAGTACCTCATCTCCTTCCTTCTAAACTTCACAGAAGCTCTCCTGGGAAACATCCAAGACTAACACTCCTGGAACAAAGGATATTGCGGAGACATGGCTTAGCCACAGCCTGGGGGATGTTTCCAGGATGAAGTTTTCACTTTACAGTGGAGTATGCGCTCTTGCCCGCGAAAAGCAAAGGTCCCAATTTCTATTCTCGGTCCGGTATACAGTTTTAATCTGCCATGAAGTTTCATAGCAGCACAAACTCCGCTGCAGAGTGAAAATAATTAGGCAGCCGAAAAGATCATTGTCAGTCGTGGTCTCTTTCTGCGTACACAGTGATCTTGCTTAATGTTTGTAGCGCTTATTCATAACCACCCGGCAAATAGGATATGGTTTCTGTTGAGTATTTTTTGCCAAACTCCAGTGGAAGTATTATCTAT
This sequence comes from Schistocerca piceifrons, assembly GCF_021461385.2. Lineage (NCBI taxonomy): Eukaryota > Metazoa > Arthropoda > Insecta > Orthoptera > Acrididae > Schistocerca > Schistocerca piceifrons. The sequence continues at coordinate 1,016,848,094 of NC_060138.1, read as the reverse complement.
TGCAATTTTTGTATCTGTAACTATACGCACAGACACAAACTGTATCCGCCGTCCGCTGTGGTCCAACGGTTCTAGGCGCTTCAGTCCGGAACCGCGCTGCTGCTACGGTCGCAGGTTCGACTCCTGCCTCGGGCGTGGATGTGTGTGATGTTCTTAGGTTAGTTAGGTTTAAGTAGTTCTAAGTCTACCTCAGATGTTAAGTCCCATAGTGCTTAGAGCGATTTGAACCATTTGAACAAATTGTAACCCCGCCACACATAACCAAGTGTGGTTATGTCGAGAAAGCGCGCCCTCACCTTCTACTAATATGCTTTGTAAATAGCGGCAGTTTTGTGTATAATATCAAATCATACAGCAGACGTACAATAAAACTTTGTCTTACTTGTAAGAAGTGTACAAAGATCTTCAGAATACAGATTATCTACATAGAGAGTGAAAATTTCAGTCTGCAAAATTGTACTACTTTGAAAACAAGCTCTTTTTCGCCAAAATGTGTCCAATTTTGTGACATCTTCGTCCTTCCCTGTTTTCCGTTCTCAGACGTATTCACAATTATGGCTAACATCGCACTGCCTTACTGCCAATATTTCACGCGGACGCGCTGATCCATGTGATGTTGTATGCACAGCTAACCCGAAGCATTGACAGTGCCATGTGTTTTCCTTAGTCAACGCTGTAAACCTTGACTGTAGCGTCATTGCGTGTTTACAATGACGACCACGGGACGTCAAGTACAATAACAACTTGGTTGTGTGGTAACGATCGGGACGTCATGCCAGTCGTTGCTCGTAAACATACGGATAGTTACTTCGAGCGCTAACTACGGGCAGAACGTCGCTCTCGAATTGATTGCAGCATTTCAGCTGAAAGTGAAGCGCCAGTAGTGACGCGATAGGGATGACTGTGGAATGGTAGAAGGGCAATCACGACCAATGACCTCGGTCCGCATCATCACGTTACGCCCATAAGACTTTTCATCCAGGGAAGTTGCTCGACATGTGCACGGGCGTCAAAGTGATGTGGTGCGGACATGGAATCGGTTCCAGTTGACAGGTAGTGTTGAGGACATCACTGCACAGACCATCCACATTAGACAGGTCCGCAGGTTGATCGATATCTACGAATTTTGAGTGAAAGGATCCGTGGACTGAGTGCTCCAGAATTGAATTCGGGCCGGCCGCGGTGGTCTCGCGGTTCTAGGCGCGCAGTCTGGAACCGCGCGACTGCTACGGTCGCAGGTTCGATTCCTGCCTCGGGCATGGATGTGTGTGATGTCCTTAGGTTAGTTAGGTTTAATTAGTTCTAAGTTCTAGGGGACTGATGACCTCAGATGTTAAGTCCCATAGTGCTCAGAGCCATTTGAACCATTTGAATTGAATTCGGCGTTCGGAGCGGCTGCAAGATGTCATGTATCGCACCAAATTGTTAGGAGACGAATGCATGATGGACCACACCGTACACCACAGCACCACTGATACCGTTACAGATGCTCAGATGTGTGAAATGTGTGTTCAAATGTTTGTGAAATCTTACGGGACTTAACTGCTAAGGTCATCAGTCCCTAAGCTTACACACTACTTAACCTAAATTATCCTAGGACTCGAACCTCCGCCGAGACCAGCAGCACAGTCCACGACTGCAGCGCCCTAGACCGCTCGGCTAATTCCGCGTGGCTGTGTGTGAAATCTTATGCGACTTAACTGCTAAGGTCATCAGTCCCTAAGCGTACACACTACTCAAATTATCCTAAGAACAAACACACACACCCATGCCCGAGGGAAGATTCGAACCTCCGCCAGATACCGTTGCATATGGGCAAGAAATAACGCAGAATGGGCACCTCAGGATTAGCTTCAGATGTAGATACGGACGAGGCTCGGATCTGTTTTTATCCTTGAAACATGCGCGTTTGAAGTAACGTAACTGACAGTTACCTGCAACACATCTGCTAGAATGGAAATGGCGTGCTAAAGTGTATTTTATCTCGCCGCTTATGCGCTTTGCCCTGTACTGAACTTTTCTGAATGCGAGAATGTAAACTGCAAATAACTTTAAACCAAACCAAAACTGCGTGAATTTACTCAACACAGAAACTGAATCTGATGCAGCGTTATTGATTTGAAATTGGCCCTGGTAATAAAACAAAACTTGATCAATTTGAAAATAATGGTCCCTGTGCTTAATTAATGAAATTCCTGAAATAAGTTCTTACCTTTATCTGCGCATTGGTAACGCTCTTCACACGGCTCTCCGTTAATACTTTAAATTGTATAGTTAGCATATAGCTATTGTGCAAGGCTGTTGCTTAGCATACATTTTAATTAAACCGAATACGACTGAGACGTTACCCATAACACCTTGAACCAGCGATCGCTATTGAGCAGCGACGCTACTACACAATCGATACTACATTTGACCATCTCTTGCTCAGTATATAATTTTCTTGGAAAATATTACCCTGTGTATATACTTTTCATCCTGATAATGGCATTCAACGTGTTTCGAAACAACTCGATAATGTAATATCGAACTGCTCCTACACTATGTCCCACATGTGCAACAAGTTGGTGATGGAGCGATGTTCTGGGGCGGCGTTATATGATGTCACCGTACACCTTTCTTGGTTTTTGAGGGAAATCTCACCGCCCTATGGTACAGGGACGAGATTCGACAACCAACAGTGGGACTGCATAGCCAACATTTTGGTGGCAGTTTGTAGCATTTATACATACGATTTTTGAGGTGAAACTAGGAGTAACGTGTACTGCCATTCTTAAGACTTGTATATGGCTGTATTGCAATGCTGAACAATGCTAGAGTTACGGAAGCGCTATCTGATAAAATGAGTAGCCCAAACTTAAGCTATATAGTTGCAGATTTAGTTAACTTTGCCAAAGTGATTAGAAAACGTAACTGTACAGTAAGTAAGCAGTTCTGTGAAATTCTGTTCTGCGGTAAAATGAAGTGTTGCAATGCGTTACGTCACAGTACACTACTTTCAGTTCCAACACACAACGATAACAGAATAAAAATGGTACTTGAAACTGCTAATTAAATTTTGAAAGAATAAATCATCAAAACGTTTCTATAAAAATTCCCTGTAAATTTTCGTAATCAGAACTGATTAACAAATTTCTGAACACTGAATAATACACACACGAATGTAACACTGAATTGTGAGGATAACTGTCTAACGAGGATTATAATACTAACTGAACCGTAATTCTAATTAACCTGTTAATAATTGCTAAAAGTACAGGTTAATATTGAATCATCTCACTGTATCCTGATTGTAATGTAACTGGTCGTAAGAATTTTTTATGGCTTACCTGTGGCATCGGAAACTTGGTTCTGCTCGAAGTGATGAACATAAAAAACGTAGTGTAGCAGCAACCAGGCTAAATAAAAGAAAAACCTTGCGTAAATGCAATGCAAGAACGTAAAACTATTCTAAGGAGATCAAGTCTTAGTTTTACCTACTGTGTTTTGCAGAGTGCAATACGGCGACACACACAGTTAAAATGTATGAAATTCTTTCGTGAACATACGGCAGTGGAATCTGAGCTTGATAAATATTTAAATGGAAAACCTGTACTGCAAAAATTGGAACTCATTGTCTGATTATTACAATCATCTTTACAAAATATATCTTTATAACAAATTTTACTCTGCTACATAATTAATTTCTGAAAATGGTAAAGAAATGGTATAATCTATAACCTGTGAGTGCAGGACATCTGAGCTGAATACTTGACTTACTCACGTCTGAGCAATAAAACTAATTAATCCAAACCAATAAAGAGAAATTCCACTAAAAACTTCCTTTATTGAAACACATCATAACTACATGCACAGTGACATAGACAGCCAAAGATCACAGTGCTTGTACTCAGAATCTCTGTGGCGTAACGTGTCGACTACCGAAAACCTCTGTCTGAAAAATATCCAGTTGCTCACTTCTTCCATCAGGCCAGTCTGCAGTTTATCCATTTTAGTGGTGGCAACTGCATATAGTTAACCTTGTGAATATCCATTTCTCTTAGAATAGACGTGCGTATGTTTTGGTAGTGATAGTAATCTCCCTAGCATGTCCACTAAGCTAACATGAAACATAATAGACATGTCGAGTGTGACACATCGAATGATAACAGAGCTTACATCACTTTTCTTGAATATCAAAAATTAAGTTAGAAACTTTACAGGAACTTTACAGGAACTTTACATGCCCTCCCCTTTGCTGATTAGAGTTTGTCGAGATGTCATTTTCAAGTAGAAAGGAATGGGCAACAAATTGTAACACAGAAAAAAACATGAAAAAGGGACAAAGTTAAAATTTACATTGAAATCCTGAACAAAAGTATGAGCAGAATGACTCTGATAAGGAAGGAAAGTTATTATATTTCCAGTACATAATACAGCAGAAATGGAATCAGACTTTTGACTCTATGAGTTATGCGTTCTTAGGATATGACGTAACCAAATATATTTAAGTAGAAAAAAACATAGAATAATGTGAGATCGATTTAACAAAGGAAATGAAGGACACTCTTCTGCTCAAAGAGGAAAGTGAAAGTGGATCACACAGTTGCCATAACACACATCACTCCACAACACAACAAGATTCTTCAAGGCTGACTGTCAGGAATGAAACCAGTACAAAGTGTTGAAACAGTACACATGTAGGGACTAGAGGGTAGACCCAGGACGGCAGTTATGTGACATGTCCCCCAATGACAACCTGTCTAGCATCTTCTTTAAACCAACACTGTCTGGTACGTTACTTGTAACATTGTGTATCAAACACTATTTCCATTAAGTGTAGACTCAGCAACACAAGTGAAATGTGTTCCTTACCGACATGATCTGATGCATCTGCCAATTGCTCACTTCTGCCACCAGGCCAGTACTGCAGTTTATCCATGTTAATGGAGGCAACTGCACAGAGTTAACCTTGTGAATATCCACTTCTCTTAGAATAGATATGCGTATGTTTTGGAAGTGATAGTAATCTCCCTGGCATTTCCACTAAGCTAACATGAAACATAATAGAATATGTTTTGCAATATAAGGTTTCACCAGCTATATAAGCCCAAAACAAACGTTTGAAACATGAGGAGTGACATGTATGATAATATATACCTAAGTTGACATAAGTAAATTTTTCATAGAAAGTAATTGTAATCGTTCATAAATGGTAATGTAAAACTGCACATGCATGGTAGCCATAACAGCAGAAATAAACTAAAATGGTATTTCTAGAAATTGTAGAAGTAAAACATTTCAAATGTTCCTAAACAAATTGGAAAAGAAAATAGCCATAGCAGCAAACATCAAAATACTACCTATTAATAATTAATGGTACGAAAGAACGAAGAAGAAATATTATTTGTGACCACACTCTAAGACTTTTTTACTAGTTCATTAGTTACACAAACACATATTAGGACAGGAAATAAATCAACTACAACACATGTAAGGACAAGAAACAATTAACTGCAGATAATTAATGACAGGCAACAATCGTGGTTGGGATGATTCATGAAAAGATTATTGAAAGTATCCAAAAAACTGGCTGCAAGAAAATTCGTTAGTAACTCATTAGTTATCAGTCAGTCAAAAACGATCTCTTATTATCATCGCTTCTTATACCTTTAGTTTCATCCCCATTTTACCACTAGAAAATAACATTTTCAGTTGCTTCCCTAGTTTCTTCTGTCAAGATTTCATATCTTATTTCTGCCAATAACATCTTTAATTCGTTAGCCTGATTCCTCAATCAATATTCCACAATATCACTTTATTCATTTATTTCTATACCATTTGTCTTCTTTCTCAAAACTGTGGCGACATCGCGCAGTTACATAGTGTTGTGTCGCTCGTGCCGTGAGCTTGTGTTTACAAACACCGTACTGCCAAACATTTCGCGCCGGGCACCAGGGCTTGTATGTTTTATACAAGTAGGTAAAAAAAAGAAGGGAGTTGTCATTAAGTCAATAAGCTTAGAGCGCAGGTAAAAGTAATATAGATTCGGTAATCTGAAATATACGGCACTTAAATCTACTGCGATATGCTACATTGCTACTCTCTAGACTTTATGAAACTTAGGATCAGGGTCATGAGCAAATCTTTAGTTGCGCACGTTTTAAGGAGCTTTTGCACTTGCGCAACTGCCTTGACGTAAATGCCATATGGGTCAAATGCACACAGATTTGATAGGTCATAGGACACTGTGACAGAGGTTTACACCATTGGCTTGGTATAAATACCACTACATGGTGGCACTATCCTCAGGTATGCCAATTCACTTACTAAATAGAAGAATAAGATCAGACATCAATATATGTTGTAGGTATACTGATAGAAAAAACTATTTTGTGGGTTTCTGAATGAGTTACAGTATATTAAGTTTTGGGTTTTATCATATAGTAACCGTTCTGTATTCCTAAACGGAGAGTCTACCAGTTTAATGTTTCTTTTTTACCTCTAGTCTTGTGGCCATGTTGGTAGACATTATTACTTGAATTTATTTCCACAAACGGCAGTTTTGGTTGCAGCTGCTCTTTTACCGTGCAGGTGACAGTACGAAGGCGATAGAATGAATCGGCTTTCGTGTGCAGTGTCAACATGAACTCAGTTGAATCTGTTTTAAGTGCTAACTAAAAAGTAAATTACCAGGACAAATTAGCCGCAGAGGAACTAGGGATTTCCAAACTATATCTGTTGATTGAGAAAGTGGCGAAATCAGATAAGTATCACTACAGCAAACATTTAACGAAGAACTTCACAATAAGAACAAATGGTTGTCTGGGTGCAACGTAAGGAATGCCCTGTATTATTTCCAATGCCTGATTTTCAGTCCAGAAATTAATTCGTGGACTAGTACAGGTGTTCGGGATTTTTTACGTTTGTACGAAAAAATGAAATGCATGAAAATTCCCACTTACATAAAAATGCGAACATTGAACTGTCTGTGCTTGACATAATGAACATCTGTATTTAGCTTGACAGCGTTTTCAGTGTCTGTGAGAAAATATAACGACCAAGTGGGTTGAACTTCTCTCCGGGTTAGCAGACTGCCTAAAATTTTGCGGGGCGTTTGAGTGAGCTTCACATGGTCACGATTAATGGGAAGATTCGCAAAACCCTGGAATGTTTCGTGTGCTTGTAAATTTAGTAAGTGCTATTGATGGCTCAATGAAGGAACACTTAGAAACTGCAGCTGTGTTTAAAGGTACTCTCAAAACAGTTCAGAAAGAAGTCCTGGACTGTATGATAAGTGTATGCAGAGAAATAAAAACGCAATAAGCTTGAAGTGTGCGCTATTTGTTTGCAGAGAAATAATAATACAAGAAGCTTTAAGTGCGTGTTATTTCTGTAAAGGCAGACGAAACAACAGATGTGGCTCGCATGTAACAATTGGTAATTGTGTATAGATACGAATTTCGTTTCTCTGTTGAAGAGAGATTTTTGGGGCTTCTTTAATCCTGAGAAACAGGATGCTGAGACGTTATTTAGGGTGCCAAATTCTGTAGGAGGATGCAAAGAAGGAGAAGACGGTCACACAGTACCATGACGGTGCTGCTGTTATGAGCGGAGGCATTAAAGGTGTTCAGGCAAGAACTGGGCAGCTATATCCTAGGGATTGTTATATCCACTGCTATGCTCATCAGTTTAATCTAGTCCTGCGAAAAGAGGCAAACTAATCTGCTAGAATACTTTTTTATAGGCTGTCTTGCTTTCACACAGGGAAAGTGTGCTAGAGACAGTTGCGCAAACTAGCCTACCACGAATAGCAGCTACAAGATGGGTGTGTAGCATTCGGACAGTCAACGCATTGAAAGGGAACAAGGAAAGTACAGATATGATCGAATGTTTATAGGAAATTACCCTCTCCGATCGTGCATAAGACAAAACCAGACGTGAAAGTTAGCACCTCCTTTAGGATTTAAAAGACCCTTTCTATTTTGGGCTACGATTTTTTCACAGGGTCATGCCACATGCAAACTTACTCTTCTGGAAACAACAATAGAATCTTGAAGCAACAACTGCTAGGCCATGTTTATTGGAGTTTGAAGGTGTAGTTAGAGAAACAAGAAATACTGCAATTGAACAAATTTCGTCATCCTGTGAAGAAGAAATTCAGAAGGAAAAAACAGAAAACGTAGTAGCAGGTGCGAAGGAAATTGTTGACGCCATAATAAGTCATAAGAACGAAAGTTTTTCATTCACGAAGCAGCTCGTATTTTCAAAATTATTAGATGTGAGATCATTTTCTCAATTTCGACAAATTTTCCGAGAGAAAACTTGCCGTTGCTGTTGAAACTTACCGGTGGTTATTGAAGGCATAACTGAGTATACAGTAGAGAAGATTTCCAATGCACAGGTGGCGCTGTTGCAATGTTGCATCTTCTACTACACAACAACATGGATCTAGACGCATTTCCACAGGTAAGTGAACTAATGAGAATAATTATAACAACTCCTCTAACAACAGTTGAACGTGAACATTGTTACTCAACAATGATAAGGATAAAAATCTTTCTTCGAAACACACTGACAGAGAATAGGCTTTTGCCATTAGCGTGATCGAGACATTCGTGCAACTGAACAGACGCATGGGTTTTCTTTATAAATGGATAGTGTCAGTAACTACGTAGTATAGCTTTCCCCATTTAACGTGTGTCCACAGTGCAGTGTAACGTATATTAATATTAACTTTTTTGTGGACTATATGGAAGGACAGGACATTTCATAAGCAGACATTACGCTGTTTTCCATCGTCAGAAAATGAGACTTGGTGAGTGCCTCTGACGAAACGGAGAGCAGCGAAAGCTTTTACATTATTTATCTCTTGCTCTAAACTGCACTTAATTATGCACAAAACAACAAAACTGTCCTTTTTCAGACAAGTTATGCAGACTAGTTATGCAAAATATTGATAAAGTTAAATTAATACTAATACTTTTGTTGTTATTATTGGCAATGGCTGCAGTTCTATAGATTTGTTCGTAATTGTAACTGTTATACAGCATATGGTATTTCACACTTTCAAGTTTATCTGACTCTAAAGATTTGTGAACGCCCAAAATGTGTACTCGTGAGCCGTCATTGTTCGTATGTGGGACCGTGCACGCAATATTTTGTGTCATGATCTGTGGCTGAGCTGTTTACTTCTATGCTTTCGCGCTTTTTATTGCCTTCCAAACCGCAAACACTCCGACATACGAATTACACTTATCAGCTGTGTCGCACCCGCATATCACACGAATACGTGACCGCGCTGATTAATGGTGCATAAATTCCTCCCCCCACTAATTATTCCTTGTTCACATATCCTCTCTCGTTAAAAGAGATTCTGGGTGAAACAGATGGAGACAGCGGTCATGTGTGTAAGTGTCTTGTGTGTATGTTTGTGTGAATGTGTGTGTGTGCTTTGCTTTCTTTCTGAAAAAGACTACGGCCGAAAACTCACCTTAACACGTGTTTCGTCGTGCCTACCTGCTGTTCAACTTGTGAGTAGCAATCTGTCCCATTCACGGTATAGTTATTCCCTCATGAAGTTTGCTGTTAATAATCCACTGCATCTCAACAGGAACAATGATGTTCGTAGTACCAATATCCCTAAAAAAAATGACATCCATTACGTCACAATAAGGATGTCTGTAGGACAAACATGGGTTCACATTGCTGCAATCAAAAGTTTTGATCACTTACCAATTGATATAGAATGCCTGACAGACAGCAAAGTAAAATTTGAGACAAAACTTAAAACGTTTCTCTTTATCAGCTCTTTCAGTATAAAAACCATCTAGTCGCGAAATTATTTAATGTCAGTGACGCATTTGACTGTTTCAGGGCATCATCAGATTGTGTAAAAGTAGCTGGATATGAAGTCAATCCGTCTTACAGCCATATAAAATGGAAAATGGACGTAACATTAACTGGACAACAACTCCTAATCTGGAGAAGACTATCTGTTATTGTATCGTGACAGGTAGGAGTTACTGTCTGCCTTTAATTAAAAAACAAAATATATAATAAATGATCAGCAAAGGAGGCATATTTACAAAAAATATTGACATTAATATAAAATGATTTGTTCCACATCATTGCAATTTATCGTTCAAATGATACATGGAACTAACTAACTATTGGTATATCACAAAGCGTGGTATAGACTTATGATATATAATCTGAAATCCTCAAAATGAAATTAAAAAGTAAAATAAAGCAGATGATCAAAGTAGATGTACATTCCAGTAGCTGACAGAGTTACTGGTAAGAAAGATTCTGGGAAAGGAAGCAAAGCTGTCATTAATAAAAATAATGGCTTGCATACATGTTAAAGGAAGTACCTGTTTCAAGGACTCTAAGCGTTTGAAGCCATTCCGTTAATCATATTTATAGTATTGCACAATAATGGAACATGTTTAAAAATATATGGCTTTTTTACCCTCTAAATTGCTTTTATTGGTCTCATAAAACGAGAACTCTATTCCACATGGAGGTATACCTCTATGCAGTTCTGTTTCTTTGACATTTCAATAACCGTTCACTTTGTTGACATGCACAAGACACGATAGCACGCCTTGCATTTTCATCATGGCACACATTTACTCGCTAGCGAAGAACACGTATGTAAGTTTTTTTCAGACATTAAAGTTAAAAATGTTGCGCATACGAGTTGAAAGCTAAAAATGTAACGAACAAGAAGCATTACAGGTACCGGTAAGCAAACAAGCATTTGTTTCGGAATTCCTGCTTCATTAGGTATTGATAAAAATACGGTAAAACTTGAAGAGTTACGAAAGCATGGTGTTCACATCACTTCCTTCTCTTTTTGGTTATTCGGAATATATCGACAAAAAACAAGCTACATTAACGATGCCAAATGAGTGGTATTACTAGAGCAAATACACATTAAAGAACAGAAAAATTCCGAAATTGCCTTCCTGACACTATGTTATTCACGTAAGTACTGTAATTTTTAGTTTTTAAAACAAGTGTTGCGTGCACACGACAGAAATAATGAACAAGAAGTAGTCGTAAACAATGATCTGCTAATGTCTTGGGCTATTTAAAATGACAGCAGGCCCCGCCCATTTTGGCTTGAAAACAACGTAGAGCTTAAGTCTATACTGTCATCTCCCTTCTGGTCTTTCGGTGCAGATTACGTCAGCAGACCCGCAAACACCTACCTTAAGATCGGGTCGTCGCACCCACGTTCCAGCCCGCTATTTGGAATAAAGCTCCTCTTCCACTATGGGTTGATGTAAAGACATCGTGTCGCACTTGCCGGATTCCTGTGTGTACATATACCACACTGTCAAACATTTCGCGCCAGGCACCAAATGCGCTGTGTTTTATGTATATATGTGTTTTGGCTTTGTTATTCTTTGATTGTCCTTTTTATATTTTGTACCTTCCGTACACGAAATTACACTGACGCAAAAAATCGCAACACCAAGAAGGAGTTGTGCGACATAAACCAAAGTTGAAAAACTTGCTTCTACATCTGAAAGATGAAGTCTATTCATATTGCGCGACAGTCGTATAAGAGAGGTGCTGGTAGTGCCACTATGAGGCTGCAAATCAGGTTTGCTTTAAATACACGCTGTGATGGTGAGACCTTCCCGTCTCCTCTATATCTCTTTTGTTACGCAACCTTCCCTTCTACAATAACCTGTGAAACCTTCCCTTAGGATTTCTATCTCTTGCTAAATAATAACAAATGAAATCTTCCCTTTGAAATTAATTCTCTTTGTCAGTATTCGCATACAAATTTAAATGTTGCTTATTAAAAGCGATTTTCTGATCATTTCGACGAAACACAGAATGTGTCGTCGTGGCCCTCAGTCGTTACCTGCAATAACCCAAAACTGTTCCTTACCTTTTTTACTGTTACTGGATCGCCATCTGACTGCTACATCGAACTGTGACATGAATATACTTACTCTGTTTTACTATACTCTATTAACTGCTGGTGAGCTGCCATAATAAGTGGCTGTATTTATTACCAAAGCTGACGTTATTCTTTAATAGCAAAGCTGACGTTATTCTTTAATTAATTTCACTGAAGTTACGTAATTCATAGTTAAAGTTTTTCTTGACAACAACAAAATTTTGCAAAGTTTTACGTTGGTGGTTTTTGGGATAGATTATAATCAGTAATGCAATATTGCTGGAAAAAATTAATTATATTCTGAATGAAATGATTTTACAAACGTTCAAATGGGACTTACCTTTTACAGTAATCTTACAACTAGCATTGCGCAAACGTACCTTCAGTAGTCTTGAGTTGCTCAAAAAAATAAGTAAATAATATTAGTTCCTCTTATGATAATAGTTAGCTGATGTCTCTGTACATCCGTTTATAATCTCTTGTAAATCATAGCTGGTGGCTGGCAGGCACACCGCTCCTCTCAACCTCTCGCTTCAGACCTGCTATCGACTCGCTTCACATCTCGCTTTCTACTGACTTCCTACGAACGCTAAAGTGCCGTCTCTCCCGCCAACAATGCTTTCTGGTGCAGACAATCCCTGCTGCCATTTCAAAATGTATCAATGCGCGGTCTTTCCCGCTCTTTTCTTAAAATGTATCCATACGCGGTCTCTCCCGCCCTTTTTAAAATTATATCAATGTGCGGTCTCTCCTACCAACAATACTTTGGTACAGACATTCCCTACTACCACAATTATTTCCAACATGACAAATATTAGTTATTCCTACTTAATCCTATTAATAAAATATATAAAGATCTTTCATAAATTGTGGTTTGACAATAGACAATAGAAATATACACGTCTTACAATGGTAGTAAGCGTTAGCCACCTTTCAGATTGGACGTGGTGAGTTGATGTCACTCAAGCAAGCCTTTACGGCGTGAAACACGTTACTATCAACGCCTCACTGAGTTTGGATGAAGTCGTGTAATAGGGCTACGAGAAGCTAGATGTTCCTTCTGCGATATTGCAGGAAGACTTGGAAGGAAGGCAACCACTGCACACGATTACTGGCAGCGACTGTCAAGAGAATGTACGGTCGCAAAAACGACAGGCTTCGGTCGACCACGCGGCACTATCGAGAGGGAAGACCATCGTATTCGACGTATGGCTCTGGCGCATCGTACTCCATCTACAGCAGCAATATGAACAACAGCCGGCATCACGTTGACGAAACGAACTGTTACAAATCGGTTACTTCAAGCATAACTCCGAGCCAGACACCCTGTAACATACCTTCCATTGACTCCAAACCACCGCCACGTGTGACTTCAATGATGTCAAGCGAGAGCTCATTGGATATCAGGGTGCTGGTTGCGATGCCACTACCCGAATTTTCTGTATTATTATTAGACCATGCGGCATCGGACTTCCGGAAAGCGGCTCTCGCGTGTAATAGGTTTGAATAGACACCCTATGGTGATCCAACCACTACACGGAATTTTTGGAATAAATAATGATAATGGCGCGTAACCAACTTATTTTTACGTCTTCATTTGATTGTTAGTAGCACTGATAATCTCTTGGAAGTGACTGAACGGGGAGCACTTAATTCTGTATGTTTGATAATGCCTAGCAGGAGGACATAATTCATTTAAAACATTACCACCGCCATAAATCGTTCCACAATACATAAACACACATGATAAACACTTGAACTTGTTTTAGGGTAATGTAAATTACACAAATTGTAATTACTGAATTTAATTTTACTGAGCTTGCATTATGCTGAAGGCACAATGTGTACTGTGGTGGCAGCAATTTCCTTGAACGCTTAATTAAAGAACAATATAGATCTGCTTGTCAGTATAGTTACCGAAAACACTAATTGAGATTTACGTTGCTCGGACGGAACCGAGTAATTTTTGACTATGGCAATGTACTGAAGAGCCACCACATCGAGCTGGGTAGTAATTAAGGTGGCACAGTACCTGGCATCTTCCATCCGTTGCATGAAGCGACGTCTGCTGGCAATTTCGGCGTTAATTCCGACTATTTTCTCTTGCAATATAGCTACACCGATACTCAGGCACCATAACTTTTCACTGACGTTGCAGCACATAGAAATCACTGGAAATGGGGTAATAATGAGCTATTTCCTTTATATAATTGATTCCACTCGGGGAATGCAATTTAAACCACAAAATTATTATTGCCTCCAAACTTTACATACTGTAGAGAACTTGGTTTAACTATTACACAAACTGATTCACAAAATATAAATGTACTGGTAATGGCGTCGGTATAACCACCACTGTTCATAATAATACTCCTGTAAGATAACTTCTAGTTCGTTGCTACCGAAGTGAGCTCACCAATGAACCTTATCAGTTATCGAGATCACAATACACCGTTGGATGCGGCTAGTGGTCCCTTCAGACCTCGCAGTTGGCACAAGCAACTTGTCGCAATTAACGCAGCATTGCACCATGCAGTGCCGTGTACCCCAGAGCGGAAAACCGTACTATTTTGCCGCTCACAGTCAATCTCCGTCGAAATACCGTGTCTTACAACCCTTAGTGTCCATTTAGCTTGTAGCCATACGATAAACGAAGTCCATATCTATTTTCAGCTCACTTCTAAATGGTCTGTTAGCAACGTTACCGTAGCACACTGGCAGTTAGTTTTACTCCACTTAACACTTCTGCCTCAGAGCTACACCACCTTATTTCTACCGCCAATATTACGCGCCAACCTGTACACTGTTCTCATTCTCAGGGATTCCCACCCCCCATCACCTAAACATTATTTTACATTACGCCTAGTTCTCTATTTACAATTAAATGTATCATAACATTACAACATTCAATTACAGTCATTTTAATATATTAAAGTAATATTACATTTATATTTTTACTACACGTAACAATATTATTTAATTTAATTCTTTGTTATTTCGCTGTCAGAGTGCAGCACAATCCAGACATTGTCTCCCTCATAGCGTTCTTTAATTTAGCTGCCACCAGGCGGATGCACTTCCGCTTTGCCTTCGATTGTGGCCCACAGATGGCATAAGCGTCCACTTTTTCTACCATTGCGCCTTGACTATGCCTGGCCTTCACTAAATGGCATGTAGTCACATTACATGGTCTATTACGTTTTCCGATGAAAGCTAATTCTGACTCGGTGCCAGTGATGGTCGTGTGTTGGTTAGGAGGAGGCCAGTTGAAGCCCTGCAACCAACCTGTATAGGTGCTAGACAAGCTGCAGGACAGCAGGAGCGCTCTTGTGGTTATCCTACGATCCTGACTGCAGATTGCTACATTAATCTAGTGTTTCAACCTGTTGTGCTGCCATTCATCAACAGTATTCCAGGAGATGTTTTCTAACAGTATAACGCTCGCCCACATACGACAGTTGTAACACTGCATGCTCTACCGCGTGTCGACATGTTGCCTTGCTCGATCATCAGATTTGTCTCCAATAGAGCATATATGGGAAATCAACAGAAGACAATTCCGGTGTCATCAACAAACAGAGTTAACCGTCTCTGTATTCAGTGACCAAGTGCTATCAGCATGGAACTTCATCCCACAAACTGACATCCAGCACGTTTACAGCACAATGCAAACATGTCTGTGTGGCCGGCCGGAGTGGCCCAGCAGTTCTAGGCGCTGCAGTCTGGAACCACGCGACTGCTACGGTCGCAGGTTCGAATCCTGCCTCGGGCATGGATGTGTGTGCTGTCCTTAGGTTAGTTAGGTTTAAGTAGTTCTAAGTTCTAGGGGACTGATGACCTCAGAAGTTAAGTCCCATAGTGCTCAGAGCCATTTGAATCATTAATTTATTTTTTTTTTGTCTGCGTGCTTGATTTCACCATTCTGACGGTTACACCGATATTATTGTACTAACATTTCATATTTACAATATTTTATCTCGCGCTTACATTAGCCTGTTACTTTTCAATGTTAATCACTGAAATGGAAAAATGGAAATGGCGTCATTGGCCGGGAGGCCCCTTATGGGGCAGGTCCGGCCGCCTTGGTGCAGGTCTTTCTATATTTGGCGACCTGCCACGTTGGGCGACACTGGGTGACCTGCGCCCGAATGGGGATGAAATGATGATGAAGACAACACAACACCCAGTCCCTGAGCGGAGAAAATCTCCGATCCAGCCGGCAATCGAACCCAGGCCCATAGGACGGCAATTCGTCACGCTGACCACTTAGCTATCGGGGCGGACAATCACTGAAATATGTTACCTAGACAAATGTTTTCTCGAAATGTTATTTCTCTACATTAATTAATTTTTGGTGTTGCCATTTTTTCCCGTCAAAGTAGACTGTGTATAATTACGAGACAATTCTGATGTTTTTGTTCCCTGCATGTTATGTGATGTTGAACTGCAAGCTCGGATGGAATGAACAAGCTGTATTTTTCGCTCTCTCTTTCGCTGCAATCAATGAAGCTAGCATTAATTGTTCGATGGAGTTTTTGTGTTGTCTGGTTCCTTCGTATCAAGTACACGCAGGTTCTAACAGTCGAAAGATAGCTTGCACAGCTAATACTGACAAAAGCCATCGACATCACAAATAGCTAGAAAATTTAAATACATACCATCAACCTCTCTAGATTTTCTCTCACTTCTTCATAACCACTAACATCATAACTCATCAAAAACATAAATACATTGTCCATAAAATATTACATTTACGAGGAAACCCAGTAAAAAAAGTTTACTCCCATATACAGAGCTTCATGCTGGCACATACTACAGCTTACGTAAATCCATTGTATTTCTAAATTAGATTCACATTAAAAATTTTTGTACAAAAAGCTGGAAGTTATCACAAGCAAATATCTTTGAATAAAATTTAAAAGAGGTAAAAAAGTGTATTAGTTATGTTATAAGAACAAAAAGGCGGATTTCTCTTGCATCTTCCTTTCAGTTTCCCTCATTCATGCACATTTCCCAAAACTTCGCATTAGTTACTTTCACTTTAACAGTAGC
This sequence comes from Schistocerca piceifrons, assembly GCF_021461385.2. Lineage (NCBI taxonomy): Eukaryota > Metazoa > Arthropoda > Insecta > Orthoptera > Acrididae > Schistocerca > Schistocerca piceifrons. The sequence continues at coordinate 1,016,831,140 of NC_060138.1, read as the reverse complement.
TGAGTATTGACCAACTCATTACATTAATTTTTCATTGTAACTTTCCTTGTGGATAATAGTCTTTACAATAATTTTTCATTGTAACTTTCCTTGTGGATAATAGTTCCTTAGACATATAAAAATATTTCTATACACTGCAAGTACGATCTATAGAATACTATATTATCTGTCCTGCAACGCAGTTGATGTGGTTGGAAATACAAGCGTAAAAAATTACAGAAATGCACGCTGCATAAGCAAAAATACTGAAAATTAAATGCAAGAATTTAGCTATGTACAAATATACAAAATGAAAAATGTTCATCAACTGTTCTGAAAATCATGTTAAGTTTTAATCAATAAATGATGTCATATGTCTGACTTGGTGAAGTTCTCTAAATATGTGTTTATGTGAAATTTCTAGTAGGCAAATACATCTGTTTATGGGCAAATTTACAAAATGCTGTATTATTTGGATTCACCAGTTATCATCCTATTGAAATTTATTATTGCTGTGTATCTTTTCCATGTTTCACTTTAACTAAGCCTTCCTCCATTTTTTACGATTCACACCATTACAGTAATCATTTCTTTCCACATTATTTGGTGAACCCCAAGACATAGTGTAATTTTGCTTTCATTATTTTACTTTACTAAATTCCGTCCATTTCTCTTGACTGCGTAATGGCAGGGTCCCTAAAAACTTCTGCCTATAGCCTAATATTATTTACTTTTCCTGACATCTTATTTTCTTTTCTGTATTTTCCATATCTCATAATGCTTGTATCATCATTTCTCATCTTACTTTGTGCATTTCATCATAAACTATTATTCTGACCTATTCCTTCATCATTACTAACTACCTAATACCATTGCCCATCGAAATTCATAACTTCTTCCAACAATCACTTCTCACTATCGAATACACACATCAGCAAAGCAGTCTCACTTCTAAGCTACTCTCCTCCACATGGCTATTATGCATAATCAATTCCTTGTTATGGTCAATCATTATTTCTTCACAGCAACAAAATATCGAAAATTTTTTGTTATTGGGTAAGTAAAAGATTAGAAAGGAGTTCAGAAAACTAAACATAGAAACTGTACTCCAGTGACTTGGATCCTATGCACACAACTGCACGTATTGACGAAAGAGTATTGAACCCTAAGGGGATTCTTCTTTTATTTATTTTTTCTCTTTTTTTGCTAAACTTTAGCAACACTTTAAACATTCCAACGATCAGGAAAATCTTGCGCAATTGAAATTGTCATTCTTCAGTTATTGGGGAGTGTGCTTGCGAGAGAAAATTTGTTCCAATGAATGTCCATCTAAGTTCTGTAAGTTCTGTTTTCATTTACTACATTTTCTTTCGATTTCTGTCAGCTGATCAAATACCCTTATTTCTTTTTCGTATCTGGTATTGGTTGACTTTCAACTAACCGGCTGCGAATTATTTCAAAATTTTGCGTTTTCCTGCGTCCAAAAAGTGAACCGGTTAAGCGTGTCTGAATGCTTATCTGTACTAGTCGACAAATTTGTCAGTTTTTCCCATTATGTTCTACATCATTCTCAGAAAAGGATCATTTTCTGTATCTGACTATTATTTCAATGCTTCATCTTGTTCACATGTTCCGCGAATCTTAACGTCGGGTTGCACGTTATGTTAATTTACTTGAGTGATCACAGCACTCTGCACTACACTATATGTTAGCCCTAACAATTGCTCTCTGAGCTGAAACTGATGCGTTTCGACATTTTAAATCGACTCTCTACCTTGTTATATGTTTCCGAATGTATTTCGTTCTGATGACGCTATTCTGCCCTAAATGTCATCATTAACTCCTTTTCTAATTTGAGCTGGCAAATTTTGTAATTGTGATTTTGTCTTTTCCTATTTCTCTATTGTGACTCATTACGCTCATCCAGTGCCCTACTCGTCTCTACCAGTGACCTACTAATCTATATTGTTAACTGTCTCTTACAACTTTTTTTATAGATAGCAACAAGTTTACGATGATAGCTTAATAAAATCAGCCTTAGTGCCAACGGAAGGGAGCACGGGTGCAGTTCTTGTAGTAATGATGCTGATTCGTAACAAAATGAAAACAAAAATGAAATGGAATCAAAAATATTCAATCACACATTGTTTACAAAAGAGAACTTTTCCCATATAATGAGAGTCATTGAAATTCCTGAATATGTTAAATAGAAATATGTGAAAGGTAACCTACAATGACTTCAGGCTGTACAATTACTTTTCAGCAAAACCGCTAAAGTGTTATGCAAATAACCAACAAACTCTCACAAAATCGCACAAATCATGAAATAAAAATGACAGTACACAAAGAAAAAATATACAAAATTTCTTACTCTAAAATTAGACAGCAAAGCAGTGTGCATGCAAACAAGTGGTTGTTACAACTTCACAATCGAGACAGTACCTCCATCTGACTACACAATTACCAAAACGCTCCTAACTCCTCGTATCCTGTCAGGGTCGCCAAGTATAAGTTTTCTACATTTGATTTTGTGAACTGAAAGTAGAAGTAAATGGAACTGCTTTTCTTTATACTTGTACTCACATATGCCTCTGTTGTAATGCTAAATAGTGCAGGTGGTGTAATTCAATTAATGCTGTCTAATAAAATGAGACACGCAAATGTGATGTCACTATACATGACTCGCAATTCCTACACACAAAGTTAGCAGAACGAAAATGCTACATAAAATTACTAATCATATTGTGGAAGAATAAACCATCAAAACGTTTCCATGAAAATGCCCTGTAAATTTTCATACTCAAAACTGATTAACAAATTTCTAAACATTCAGTAATACACATGCAAATGTAACACTGCACTGTGAGAAAAACTGTGTCATGAAATTTAATCCTAACTGACTGGAATATAACTGGCTCTAACAATTTCATGGCTTACCGTGACAACGGAAAAGTGACACTGCTCAAGATGATGAGGATAAAATATGCAGTGCAGCAGCAAGCAGCTAAATAAATGAAAAGCCTTGTGCAAGTGCAATGCAAGGACTTAGAACTATTCTAAGAAGATCATGTCTCAGTTTAAGCAACTATGTTCTGCAAAGTGCAATATGGCGACACACAGAATCAAAATATATGAAATTCTTTTGTGAGGATACAGAGGAGAAATTTAAAATTGATACATAATTAAATGAAAGCATGTCTTTGAAATCTTGTACTGCAAAAACTGAAACTCATTGTCTGACTATTACAATCATATTTATAAAATTTATCCTTTATAACAAATTTTACTTGTCAGGTAATTAATTTCTGAAAAGGGGAAAAAAATCTATAGCCTCTGATCGCAAGCCATGTGAAAAGAATACTTTACTTACTCGCGTATGAACAATAAAAGTGGCTAACCCAAACCAGTAAAGAAAAATTCCACTAAAACATTCCTGTTATCAAACACATGATAAATGCAAGCTCAATAGCATAGGTGACACTACAGACAGCCAAAGATCATAATGCATGTACTCAGATCTCCTGTGGTGTAACATATCGGCTATCGAAAAATATCCAGTTTACATATGAGAAAGAAGACAAATCGGATGAAATTACTTAGATAACTTTTCTTGAATACCAAAAATAAGATAGAAATCTTACAAATTTCATCTTGATCGATGGTAAGTCGCCTGTTCGTCGCCCTGTTCTAGTGAACATGTTCCTTCAGCATGTTACTAATGCTAGAATGGAGTGACTTGCCTGTTTCCTGGGACATGAATCCATACTAAATGTGTGGGATCGATTGCACGGAACTCTATTTGGACTACAACAACGATAACTTACTCTTCAGTAATTATGCAGAACCGTTCTTGAAGAGTGGGACAATTTAGGTGAAGGTTGGTTGGCTTGATGACATGAACGGTGGTATGCCACGACGTATTCAAGCCTACGTCCGAGTAAGGGAACGTTTCACAACGTACTGACGTTGCTCAGGACTGCTGTGAAAAACCCCCAATGAGCAATAGACGTTGTTGTCCTTACATAAACTTTTTTATGGACCTGGATACATTACGAATGAAAACATTCACATACCCGTATTTGAATATCGTATGGACGATATAGTAATAAGCATCTCTGATGTAGAGAAGCAACAGAAAGATTTGAAAGTAAGTAAGTCACCAGGTCCGGTTGGAGTTTCAGTTCAGTTTTACGAAGAGTACTCTATGGCATTAGCCCCTTACCCAGCTTGCGTTTATCGTGAATCTCTGGCCCAGATCAAAGATCTAAGGGACTGAAAAAAAGCGCAGTTGCCTCCTGTATATAATAAGGGTAAAAGAAAGGTCCGCAAAATTAGACCAACATCCCTAACTTCGGTTTGCTGCACAATCCTTGAACATATGCTCAGTTCGAATATAATTAATTTTCTTGAGACCAAGAAGCTTATGCCCACGACTCAGCACGGTTTTAGAAAGCTTCGTTTGTACGAAACTCAGTTTGCCCTTTTCTCACATGATGTACTGCCAACTATGGATGAAAGGCAAAAGGCAGATTCCATATTTCTAGATTTCCGGGAAGCATTTGACACGGTGCCCCATTGCAGGCCGTTAACGAAGGGACGAGCATATCGAACAGGTTCACAGATTTGTGAGTAGTGTGAAGACTTCTTATGTTATAGAACCTAGTATTTTATACTCAACGGTGAGTGTTCATCAGAGACAAGGGTGCGGTCAGGAGTGCTCCAGAAAAGTGTAATTGGACCGCTGTTGTTCTTGTTTGCTGATGATGCTGTATTGTATGGTAATCTGTCGAAGTTGAATGACAGTACGAAGACACAAGACGACATAGATGAAGACCAAAATTACGTCTAATGCACTGTTTAACCATACACCGACTGATTTGCGTATCACCTTCAAATTTTTATGTTTTCAACTGTGCCCATGAGACACTGCCCGTAAGTTTGGCTCACAGGATGCTAATTAGGATTTCTACGTTGCTGTTTCACCTCACATCCCCGGCCTGATTTCGAGGACGACAAATTCGCCCCCCTCCAACTTTTGAACCAGCAGTGTTCGGATCGAACATCACAGCTCTATCAATCGTTATCGGCCTCCTCAGCCAAGGCAGGAACGTAGAGGACAACAGACTGTTGTACCTCAATCATACATTTTACAGTCCTTTACGAGGTTCATCCACACATTCAAGGGTGAGAATCTGAAAGTAGTACGGCAAATCCCACTCGGCCTTGTTTCACCTTGTGAATTTTCTCACCGAGCGACCTAGAATGCTGTATTTGTCGAACGACTTGTTTCCTCACAGTGCTGTTCTGCAAGAGCTTCGAGTTCTGAGTTGCTGTAATGAAGCAGATGAATCACGTGGGATAAATCCTTCAGAAATTCTGCTCTTCTATAAATTTGAATAATTAGTTTTAGTGATGAAAATGGTAATCTCTACAATACTCAACAAGAACTTCAAGTTTCTTAACAACCACTGACTACGGAACTATGGGGAGGTTTAATTGCTTGTTAGAAATTTGAAATGATGATTATGTTCGTCAGTCAGACAGAGATGTGGCTGTCTCGTTATCTGAACATGAGAGAAGCCAGAGAGTAAGAAAAAAAATCCAAAGAAAAAACAAGGATGCAACCTTTTCTGATAATCTTTTAACAGTACGTCACTCATATGATGTAAAATCTGGAGTTTTACATTCTGTTAAGAAGAACAGAAAGATGACACTACTGGAAATACTGCAAATCAAGAAACATACACTACTGGCCATTCAAACAGCTACACCAAGAAGAAAAGCAGATGATAAACGGGTATTCATTGGACAAATATATTATACTAGAACTGACATGTGATTACATTATCGCGCAATTTAGGTGCATAGATTCTGAGAAATCAGTACCCAGAACAACCACCTCTGGCCGTAATAACGGCCTTGATACGCCTTAGCATCATTGACCAATCGTTTTCAATTGGTGAGAGATCTGGAGAACGTGCAGGCCAGGAGAGCAGTCGAACATTTTCTGTATCCAGAAAGGCCCGTACAGGACCTGCAACATGGGGTTGTGCATTATCCTGCTGAAATGTAGGGTTTCGCAGGGATCGAATGAAGGATGGAGCCACGGGTCGTGACACATCTGAAATGTAACGTCCACTGTTCAAAGTGCCGTCAATGCGAACAAGAGGTGACCGAGACGTGTAACCAATGGCACCCCATACCATCACGCCGAGCGATATGCCAGTATGACGATGACGAATACACGCTTCCAATGTGCGTTCACTGCGATGTCGCCAAACACGGATGCGACCATCATGATGCTGTAAACAGAACCTGGATTCATCCGAAAAAATGACGTTTTTCCATTCGTGCACCCAGGTTCGTCGTTGAGTACACCATCGCAGGCGCTTCTGTCTGTGATGCAGCGTCAAGGGTAACAGCAGCCATGGTCTCCGAGCTGATAGTCCACGACGCTGCAAACGTCGTCGAACTGTTGGTGCAGATGGTTATTGTCTTGCAAACCTCCCCATCTGTTGACTCAGGGATCGAGACGTGGCTACACGATGCGTTACAGCCGTGCGGATAAGATGGCTGTCATCTCGCCTGCTAGTGATAACGTGGCCGTTGGGATCCAGCACGGCGTTCCGTATTACACTCCTGAACCCACCGATTCCATATTCTGCTAACATTCATTGGATCTCGACCAACGCGAGCAGTAATGTCGCGATACGATAAACCGCAATCGCGATAGGTTACAATCCGACCTTTATTAAAGTCGTAAACGTGATGGTACGCATTTCTCCTCCTTACACGAGGCATCACAACAACGTTTCACCAGGCAACGCCGGTCAACTGTTGTTTGTGTATGAGAAATCGGTTGGAAACTTCCCTCATGTCAGCACTTTCTAGGTGTCGCCACCGGCACCAACCTTGTGTGAATACCCTGAAAAGCTTATCATTTCCATATCACAGCATCTTCTTCCTATCGGTTAAATCTCGCGTCTGTAGCACGTCATCTTCGTGGTGTAGCAATTTTAATGGCCAGTAGTGTATAAGACAGAATTCGAGCTTAGTATTAAATGACGAAAACGCAGTTTCCTTTTCCCCCATCTGTTACATAAAGTTTTTGTTGCAAATACGAGATCGAAAATGTAAATTCAATTTTAGCTTTGTCAAAATACAGGGTGTTTCAAAATGAATATACGAGTGGAAACATGAACACACGTAATGTGCGCATCTGCCGGTTAAGAAATCCCCACGAGATGGTACACTTGGAAAGAGACTACTAACTGAATTTTTCTGTGCCATATCCCGGTGGAAAATCTATGAGGCTTTCTTTTTCGGTGAAGCAGCTCTAACTGGTGTTTCTTATCTTAATGCGCTAGAATTATGGCTCTTTTCCTCAACTGGCAGAAGCTGAAACACAGAACTTTGTTTGGCAGCAAGATGGTGCGCTTCCTCTCTGTCGTAACTCAGTGCGCGATTGGTTAAACGACGTTGTACCTTACCGCTGAATTGCAAGGGGTGCAATGAAAGTGCCTGTTTTGCGTGACCTCCACATTCACACACTAGTTGACTCCATGCGACTTTTTCATTTGGGGATTCATAAAGGATTTTGTGTATGTGTGTCTCCGCTACCAGTTGAGCCACCCGACTTTAGAAACAGCATCGTTGCAACAATTATACCGGACCCACTGATCAAGGTTTGGAAGAACTCCCATACCGACTCGATGTGAGATGAATGGTGGTCTCATTGAACACTTGTAAGAAAAACTGTTTCAGCTGCTCTTTCATTTGATGTATTACACTCCTGGAAATGGAAAAAAGAACACATTGACACCGGTGTGTCAGACCCACCATACTTGCTCCGGACACTGCGAGAGGGCTGTACAAGCAATGATCACACGCACGGCACAGCGGACACACCAGGAACCGCGGTGTTGGCCGTCGAATGGCGCTAGCTGCGCAGCATTTGTGCACCGCCGCCGTCAGTGTCAGCCAGTTTGCCGTGGCATACGGAGCTCCATCGCAGTCTTTAACACTGGTAGCATGCCGCGACAGCGTGGACGTGAACCGTATGTGCAGTTGACGGACTTTGAGCGAGGGCGTATAGTGGGCATGCGGGAGGCCGGGTGGACGTACCGCCGAATTGCTCAACACGTGGGGCGTGAGGTCCCCACAGTACATCGATGTTGTCGCCAGTGGTCGGCGGAAGGTGCACGTGCCCGTCGACCTGGGACCGGACCGCAGCGACGCACGGATGCACGCCAAGACCGTAGGATCCTACGCAGTGCCGTAGGGGACCGCACCGCCACTTCCCAGCAAATTAGGGACACTGTTGCTCCTGGGGTATCGGCGAGGACCATTCGCAACCGTCTCCATGAAGCTGGGCTACGGTCCCGCACACCGTTAGGCCGTCTTCCGCTCACGCCCCAACATCGTGCAGCCCGCCTCCAGTGGTGTCGCGACAGGCGTGAATGGAGGGACGAATGGAGACGTGTCGTCTTCAGCGATGAGAGTCGCTTCTGCCTTGGTGCCAATGATGGTCGTATGCGTGTTTGGCGCCGTGCAGGTGAGCGCCACAATCAGGACTGCATACGACCGAGGCACACAGGGCCAACACCCGGCATCATGGTGTGGGGAGCGATCTCCTACACTGGCCGTACACCACTGGTGATCGTCGAGGGGACACTGAATAGTGCACGGTACATCCAAACCGTCATCGAACCCATCGTTCTACCATTCCTAGACCAGCAAGGGAACTTGCTGTTCCAACAGGACAATGCACGTCCGCATGTATCCCGTGCCACCCAACGTGCTCTAGAAGATGTAAGTCAACTACCCTGGCCAGCAAGATCTCCGGATCTGTCCCCCATTGAGCATGTTTGGGACTGGATGAAGCGTCGTCTCACGCGGTCTGCACGTCCAGCACGAACGCTGGTCCAACTGAGGCGCCAGGTGGAAATGGCATGGCTAGCCGTTCCACAGGACTACATCCAGCATCTCTACGATCGTCTCCATGGGAGAATAGCAGCCTGCATTGCTGCGAAAGGTGGATATACACTGTACTAGTGCCGACATTGTGCATGCTCTGTTGCCTGTGTCTATGTGCCTGTGGTTCTGTCAGTGTGATCATGTGATGTATCTGACCCCAGGAATGTGTCAATAAAGTTTCCCCTTCCTGGGACAATGAATTCACGGTGTTCTTATTTCAATTTCCAGGAGTGTATATATAACTGTAAGTTGAATGTAATAAGTGCTAATTTTGAAACATCCTGTATTTCCGTGTGACATACAAGAAGTAATACTTTCCTATGTAAACACTCTACTTGTCGTCATTATTGCATTTTCTGTAGTTTCTCTGTAGATGCTATCCATGTGAGTCGTCACCTGACAATGCCTTAAGAAGCCGAAATCCGGTTCATGACCAAATAAATATAATTTTGAAGCTTCTAGGCGAATGAAACCGGTGTAGCGGGCCGATACTCGAACCTTGGACCTTTGTGTTTAATGGGCAAGTGCTCTACCAGTTGAGCTATCCACCCACGACTCACGTCCCGTCCTTACCGTTTCACTTCCCCTATCTCTTACCTCTAGAATTTAACGGTTCTCCTGCATACCTTGTGGGACTTGCACTCCTGGAAGGAAGAAAAACACTGGCCCACGAAACGCAGAAGTCCCAAATTCGAGTCCCGGTTCGGCACGCAGCTTTAATCTGCCAGGAAATTACAAATCAGCAGACACTCCGTTGCAGACTAAATATTCATTCTAATCTACCATTTTGCAGAACATTAGGAAATGTTTCCCACTTAACATTAAATTCCTCTTATTCAGATATTCTTATCTTGTTACTGCCAGTTTGCAAAATTTTATATCAACTGTAATTCGCCCATCATTAGTTGTTTTACTGCCAAAATAACAAACTCATCTACTACTTTTGGTATTTATTTCCTAATTTAATGCCTTCAGCATCGCATGATTTACTTTACTAGATTCCATTAACCTTGTTTTATTACCGTTGATGTTAATTTTATAACCTTTTCTCAAGACACTATCTATTTCGTTCACTTGCTTTTCCAAGTCCTTTTGCTGTTTCTGGCAGACTTACTGTGTCTTCGCAAATCTAAAAGTTTTTATTTCTTCTCCTTCAATTTTAATTTATTCTCAAAATTTCTCCTTCATTTTCTTTACTGCTCCCTCAAAGTACGGATTGAATAACATCTGGGATAGGCTGAAACCCTGTCTGGCTCCCTTCTCAACTTCAGCTTCCCTTTCATGTCATTCGACTCTTATAATGGCAGTGTGGTTTCTGTACTGGCTGTATGTAACATTTCAGTCCCTGTACTTTATCCCACTTACCTTCGAATTTCAAAGTGTTCTCCAGCATACAAATGCTATAAAGAAGGTTTGCCTCTCTTTAATCTACTGATAGTTTATTTTTTGATTCGGCAGTTTTATTTCTTGCCACTATAATATACTTCTAGCAGGTAGCGTCAATTATATTTGCAATACTTTAGGCATATCTTCCTGTACTCAGCTTTGACACACTGAACAATCGTCAAGGGATACCTCCTAAGTCGTGTCAAACCTCATCTTTTCCACCACGGTGCAGCAACTCGACGTAGCGTGGACTCAACAGGTCGTTGGAACCCCTTCAGAAATATTTATCCGTGCTGAATCTACAGCCGTCCATAATTGCGAAATTATTGCCGATGGGGGTTTTGTGCAGGAACTGATCTCTCGATTATGTCCCACAAACGTTCGATGGGATTCACGTCGAGTGATCTGTGTGGCTAAATCATTCGCTCGAATTGTCCAGAATGTTTCTCAAACCAGTAACAAGGCCAGCGGCCCAGTAGCAAGGTGCATTGTCATCCATAAAAAGTCCATTTTTGCTTGCTGCAAATGGTCTTCAAGTAGCGGAACACAACCATTTCCAGGCAATGATCCGTTCAGTTAGATCAGAGGACACAGTTCAGCCCATGTAAACACAGCCCACACCTTTATGGAGCCACCACCAGCCTGCACTGCACCTTGTTGACAACTTGGACCCATGGTTTCGTGGCGTCTGCGCCACCCTCGAACCCTACCATCAGCTCTTACCAATTGAAATCTGGACTCATCTGACAAGGCCACTGCTTTCAGTCGTATAGGGTCTAACCGACATGGTCACAGACCAGGAGAAGCAGGAAATGTCGTGCCGTTAGCAAAGGCTCTCGTGTCGGTAGTCTGCTGCTATAGTCCGTTATAGCCAAATTACGCTGCACTCTCCTGACGCATACGTTCGGCGTACTCCCACATTGATTTCTGCCGTTATTTCACGAAATGTTGCTCCTCTACTGATAACTCTACGCAAACGTTGCTGCTCTCGGTCGTTAATTGAAGGCCACGAGCCACTGTATTGTCCGTGTTGAGAGGTAATACCTAAAATTTGGTATTCTCAGCACACATTTGAGACTGTGACTATCGGTATATTGAATTTCCTAACCATTTCCGAAATAGAACGTCCCATGCTTCTAGCTCCAACTACCATGCAGCGTTGAAAGTCTGTTAAGTGCCGTCGTGAGGCGATAATGACATCAGAAACCTTATCACATGAACCGCCTGAGCACAAATGACAGTTCTGCCAATGCACTGCCGTTTTATAACTTGTGAACGCGATATTACCGTCATCTGTATATGTACATATCGCTATTCCATGACTTTTGTTACCTCAGTGTAAGCTCTTCGACCACCGTTTTTCCTTGGTCAGTGAAGCGGTTTCCCATCTTTGGCGAGTTAGTTTTTCTTTAGCCTAATGGAAAGCTCCCGCAATTTAGAAGCGTGTACGGCATCTTGTTTGAAATAGCATTCGCCTCTCTAGTTCCTGGTTCCGTGTTTGGAGGAGTTCGGTGTTACGAGTTGGGAGGAAGATGGATTTTCTCTGGGGATTACCTGTCTTGGTCTGGAGATTCTATTTCGATTAAAAAACTGTGTGAAATCATTTCAGTTTTGTGAAGTTTAGGCGAAGTAGTTAGGTTATTTACGGGACTGCTGGTCAAATCTCTGCATCATTTGGCACGATTAATCCGTGTTTGGGCAAGCGACAGTATTCATCCGCCTGGTGAAACAGAAACTCGTAGGTTGCTCAAAGTTGGTTAAATGGAAACTGAGTATAGTGATGAACATTATCCTTTTAATCCGTCAGGCAATAAATTCTAAGTTGTCATTTTTTTATAAATTTTGAAAGACTTTTTGCTAAGTCGTGGACTCGTAGCGTAGTATATCGATTATTCATGTGAAACTGAATTTTATACCGGCTGTTCTGGGGACCCATGTGGGCTTGTAAATAAATGCTTTTCGTTAGGCAACAATATACCTATTAACCAACTTCTTTCTGGATTATTTCGATCCAAACCAAGTCATTATTTGTTGCTTATGGACGACAGTACCACGATGCATGGCCTCTGTCTTGATATCCATCGTGAATTCGACTTATAGTCCACGCATATTCTAATGTATCGGAAAACCACATACTGAGTTGCAGTCACAACAACAGGGGAGAGACCCCGATTACGGTGTGATTCCAAAATTTTATGTAGTAGGATTACCTTTTTGTAACTGCTTTTCCTTCTCCTTTTATGCGGCCATTTTGAGTTCGCTTGCCAGAAGAGTAACACGTGCTAGTTTACTGGGAAATTTGCGACAGCAGCTGGGAAATACACTTCTGGCCATTAAAATTGCTAAACCAAGAAGAAATGCAGATGATAAATGGGTATTCATCGGGCAAATATATTATACTAGAACCGACATGTGATTACATTTTCACGCAATTTGGGTGCATAGATCCTGAGAAATCAGTACCCAGAACCTCTGGGCGTAATAACGGCCTTGATACGCCTGGGCATTGAGTCAAACAGAGCTTGGATGGAGTGTACAGGTACAGCTGCCCATGCAGCTTCAACACGATACCACAGTTCATCAAGAGTAGTGACTGGCGTATTGTGACGAGCCAGTTGGTCGCCCACCATTGACCAGACGTTTTCAATTGGTGAAAGATCTGGAGAACGTGCAGGAAAGGAGAACAGTCGAACATTTTCTGTATCCAGAAAGGCCCGTACAGGACCTGCAACATGCGGTCGTGCATTAACCTGCTGAAATGTAGGGTTTCGCAGGATCGAATGAAGGGTAGAGCCACGGGTCGTAACACATCTGAAATGTAACGCCCACTGTTCAAAGTGCCGTCAATGCGAAGAAGAGGTGACCGAGACGTGTAACCAATGGCACCCCATACCATCACGCCGGGTGATATGCCAGTACGACGATGACGAATACTCGCTTCCAATGTGCGTTCACTGCGATGTCGCCAAACACGGGTGCGAACATCATGATGCTGTAAACAGAAGCTGGATTCATCCGAAAAAATGACGTTTTGCCATTAGTGCACCCAGATTCGTCGTTGGGTACACCATCGCAGGTGCTCCTGTCTGAGATGCAGCTTCAAGGGTAACCGCAGCCATGGTCTCCGAGCTGATAGTCCATGCTGCTGCAAACGTCGTCGAACTGTTGGTGCAGATGGTTGTTGTCTTGCAAACCTCCCCATCTGTTGACTCAGGGATCGAGACGTGGGTGCACGATCCGTTACAGCCATGCGGATAAGATGCCTGTCATCTTGACTGCTAGTGACACGAGGCCGTTGGGATCGAGCACGGCGTTCCGTATTACCCTCCTGAACCCATCGATTCCATATTCTGCTAACAGTCATTGGATCTAAACCAACGCGAGCAGCAATGCGGCGATACGATAAACGGCAATCGCGATTGGCTACAATCCGACCTTTTTCAAAGTGGGGAACGTGATGGTACGCATTTCTCCTCCTTACTCGAGGCATCACAACAACGTTTCACCAGGCAACGCAGGTCAACTGCTGTTTGTGTATGAGAAATCGTTTGGAAACTTTCCTCATGTCAGCACGTTGTGGGTGTCGCCTCCGGCGCCAACCTTGTGTGAATGCTCTAAAAAGCTAATAATTTGCATATCACAGCATCTTCTTCCTGTCGGTTAAATTTTGTGTCTGTAGCACGTCGTCTTCGTGATGTAGCAATTTTAATGGCCAGTAGTGTAAATTTCAGTCCTGGAAAAGTTTTTAATATGAACGAAACGGGAATAACTGTTGTTCAAATGGCTCTGAGCACTATGGGACTTAACTTCTGAGGTCATCAGTCCCATACAACTTAGAACTACTTAAACCTAACTAACATAAGGACATCACACACATCCATGCCCGATGCAGGATTAAAACCTGCGACCGTAGCGGTCGCGCGGTTCCTGACTGTAGCGCCTAGAACCGCTCGGCCATTTCGGCCGGCATAACTGTTGATGATCAGAGTCCACGGCTGAAAGTAATGTCAAATGGAAGAAACAGTTTGGAAGTCTGTCTTTTTTATGAACGAAGCGAGCGCTATTATGACAGTTGATTTCCTGCGTGAGTGCGGCTGGTAGTTCCGTTCACCTTTAAAAGCCTTCCCCTGAAATAACATGAAGGCTGAGTTGCTGGATGGTTTTTCTCCAGGAAATATAGATAGCTGTTACTATACTGGATGGATTCAGGTCTATATCTTCACGGAGTTGTTCTTCCACCTTTTTGGAGTACCCAAACCCGACTCCAGGAAATCCAGTTGTTCTGACCTTGTATGGGCATTTCTCCCACACAAGGAACACAGATGTCATCCACCTAGCACGACAATATGAGTTACTCTTGTGTGTCTCCCGCCGCATACGAACCTCAAATTGCAGCCTTTGGACGTGTCCTTCAGAAGTCCGTTCAAGACTTATTACAACCCACCTGTAGAGATCTGGATGCCCGAACATCCTATCAGGTTCGTGAACTGACTGGAAAGGCTTATTCTGAATCTGCGACTCTTGATGTTGCTATGAAAGGGTTTCAGTCATGTGGCAGAATTCCCTTCAACAGGCATATCTTTGCTGATCATGAATTCATATCGCTAGAAAAAGACAATGACGTTCCTGGAGATGCTGGTGCACTAAAAGGAACTACTAGCAACGTATTCTCACCATTCCGAATTCTTCCACCTCCAACAGAAGGTCAATTTAACATGCCTAACTAACACAGTAGGACGACTTTCCGCAACAGCAGCTACCTTAAAAACCTCCCGCTTCAAAAGGGCCTTTGAAGAAAAATGGCAAAGAAATAGCGAGCAAAGAAGACCTAGCAAATCGAGCAGAGCACTGGTAGCCCTAGGCCTATCGTAGGAATCGTTATCCAAGGCGGTTGCAACTTCTGTCCCTAAACCATCCGTATCAACCAACCAACAGAACAGACGAAAATAACATGAAAGAAGCCGTAGTTCGTCTTCTCCTTCAATTGAGGCCGACTGTGTTCCCCTGGTCTCAACTGCCGACGAGGACAGTGCGGATGAAGAACGTATTAACTGCAGTCATCTCCATCGCTTCGACGAAAGTGCGGAACAGTTGCAAGGTTGTACCACATGTCTTAGATGGACGGATAAACTCTGTTACAGTTCGAAAGAAAAAGGATGGAAGTGGTCTGTTTGTGATGTGTGTCAATAATTTGCATTTCGTAATTAGAGCATTTTGTAACTTGACCAAATTATTTTCATTCAGTGAAAAAACAATCAAAGCTCAGCTTCCAAACGTATACATTTTTGGCTACATGAAGCGCGTTGTGCTGTATACTTCTAACTTTTAAATTAATGATTGTCATCATTCGAAATAAATATCCTAAAAAAATTCAGATATCTCAGTGTATCCGACATTTTTAAAAAGAAATATTTCAAATTAATAAATGTTTTGTCTGCATTCCACTTCTATAACGTCTCGTGTATGTATTAATAGCGTTTTTTGACATATACCAATAGACTAAAATATTATTTAAAGTCGTTTTATGAAAAGCATCAGATATTCTGGATCTCTCGCCTAGTAACAAGTAGATTCTTTTTGCGTGCTATCACATTACAGATGCAGACAAGGTAGGTCGATGAATGCTGATTCGATAGTTGTTGCTTTCTAAATGTGCTGCGAGGTGATATCACGTACAACTATGTTATTCGGTAGTAATGATATCTGTGAATGATATGTCGGCTCTGATGTTTTACTTACGCCTTTGCACTTATTAGTCAATGACTATATAACTGAGGAAGCATTCTCGTTATCACAACCGGGCGCTGTAAGCAGAAAGCTGTAGCTTGTTCAGTTCTTAATTACTTTTTGGATGAAGCATTACGCTCTGCTTATTATTCAAAAGATAGCTGTGCAAGCCCATATTTCAGTTGCGTTGGATTATGAAAGTTCGTGTGCATGTGTTCATTTCTCCCGCTTCATTTGCTGTATTTTATATTCTCTCCTTTCGTCAGTTAAATTAATTATATCACATATTATCAAAGAATTTTTACTAGTCCTTGTCTTTTTATCTACTTTATCATCTGCTGCCTTCAGTATTTCATCTCTCAGAGCTGCCCATTCGTCTTCCACTTAATCCCTACAGCCCGTTTCATTCACGCGTTGCCTAATGCTCCCTCTCAATAATCACAGATCCCTTCAACTTATCCAGGTCCCAGCTCCTTAATTTCCTAACTTTTTTGTTATTTCTTAGGTTTAAAACTGCAGTTCACAATCAGTAAATTATGGTCAAAGCTTATATTTTTCCTAGCAAATGTTTCGTAGTTTAAAATCTGGTTCCGAAGACAAATAATCTAAGTCAAACCTTTCGGTGTCTCCAGGTCTCTTCCACGTACACATTCTCCTTTCACAATTCTTAAATCAAGTATTAGCGATGATTAAATTATGCTCCGTACAAAATTCTGTCAATCGGTTTTCTCATTCATTTCTTTCCACCAATCCACATTCTTTTACTACTTTTCCTTCACTTCTTTTTCCTACTATAAAATTCCAGACCCTAGCACAATTACATTTTCCTCTCCCTTACCTACAGGAATAGTTTCTTCTATGTCATCGTACTTTCTTTCAATCTGTTCCTCTCCAGATCTAGTTGGCATATAAATTTGAACTACTGTGATCGGTGTTGATTTCATGTCTGTCTGGAGTTTGATAAAGCGTTGACTATGCTGTTTACAGTATCCTACCTGCATTCCTAGTTTTTATTCATTGTTTGATTTATTCCTATATAACCCGACCTTATTTTGTGTTTACAGCCCTGTACTTATCTGGCCAGAAGACCTGTTCTTCATGTCATCTCACTTCGCTAATTCCAACTGTATATAACTTCAGTCTCTCCATTTTCATTTCTAAATTCTCTAACCACCCTGCGTGATTAAAGGATGCAAAATTTCATAGAATGCCAGTTTTGGTTTCCCTGACGATGATATCCTCCCAAGTAGTCGCCGCCCAGAGATACAAATGGGGTCTATTAAACCCAAGAGAACGCCATCATAATTTAACCATACAGATGAGCTTCATGCTCAATGGAATAAAAAGAAGAAGGCTATAGTTTCCCATTGCTTTCAGACGTTCGCAGTACCAACACAGCAAGCCCATGTTGACTAACCGTACAATGCCAGAACAATAAATCACCCAGTTTATTGCCCTAGCAACTACTGAAGGGGCTCCTGCCCCTCTTCATTAGCCACATGTTACTCTGGCCTCTCAACAGATATCCATCTGTTATAGTTTCATCTGTGGAATGGTTATCTGTATCGCTGAGATACTGAAGTCACCCCACTTCGGCAAGTTCTGTGATTTACTGCGGGTTATCAGATCACATATCCTGTAAATTAACTCGTTCCACTCTCATTCAGACAAAAACGACCATTCAAATGATTAATGGAACATGTAACTAACTAAGCTCAAGAACTGCCTGGGCCATATTTAGAGCGACTATTCAGAAACATATGACTGTGGAAAGTGATTTGCGATGTGCTGTAGAAGAAAGAGCCTTTGAATTCCTAAAGCTATCAAGGAAGCATTACAAAAATTAAAACACGTAGTAATCCAGAAACTTCGTTAAAAGATTGCTTGCAACAAGATACTCATAACAATACCGTGTAAGACCTGGTCTTTTCATTTCCAGAATAATCCTGGGCCTTCTGGTATCACGTGACTTATTACTAGGCCAGTCAGTGTTGCATTAAGATGTGCATTCCGAGCACGGCATGATGGAGCCCCTTTCATTTACTGTGTGTGAAACCATGTCACTGAGTTTGTTTTCGAATTAATTTGCTTAAATATTGCCAGTTCAAGCAGTTTTGTTCTGTAATCAACTTCGAATCCAAACTAGTAAAGAAAATAATAAATATATTGAGTGATTCGAGCAGAATTTCATTCGTTAAATTAACAAGAGTTACGGTTTTCCTGAGAGGTGATTTCTTGAAATGTAAAATTAAATTCTATTACATACCATTATTGTAAAGGACGAACAAGGGTATCAGCGATTGTTGCTAGATGTACGAGAGGCAATTAGTAAGTAATGTAATAGACATCTTTCTGAAATCAGGTCAGTTTTATTCAGGATTCTCTCTTATTCCTCATTCTTCTGCCTACAAAGCCCTATTTATTAACACAATCTCCGTTCAATGCGACAGCTTGCGCCATCATACTGGGAAGGCCTGTATGCCAGCATGGTACCACTCTACTGGTCAAAGTCTTGCTGCATCAATAACCTCTTCATCATCCACATGCATCCTCCATTGGGCCAAACAGATGGAAGTTGGATAGTGCGAGATCCGGACTGTAAGGTGGATGAGGAAGAACAGTTGAATGAAGTTTTGGGAGCCCCTCTAGAGTCTGCAGACTTGTGTGGGGCCTTGTGTTGTAATGGAGATGGAGAAGTTTGTTGAATTTTTGTGGCGACGAACGCTCTGAAGTAGTTTCTTCAGTTTCCTGGTGGTAGCACAATACACTTCAGTGTTGATCATTGCACTGTGGGGGAGGACATAAAGTGGAATAATGCCTTCAGAGTCCCACAACACCATCGCTGTGTCTTTACTGTCTGAGGGTGCGGCATTGAACCTTATCCCCAGAGGAGAGATGATGTGGCGCCACTCCATTGATTGCCGTTTTGTTTCCGTTTGGAAGTGATGAACCCATGTTTCATCGCCTGTGATGATATTCGACAAAAAATTCTCAGGATCAGCTGCGTCATGAGCAAGCAATTCCGCACAGATGGTTCTTCGTCGCTCTTTATAGTCTTCTGGTAGGCAGCGGGGAACCCAGTGAGCACACATGTTTGAGAACCCCAACTGGTGGACGAGTGTGTCAGCAATATCAACGGAGACGTTCAGTTGTGCTTGACTGTGATCTGTCGATCACCTCGAATGAGAGTGTCTGCACGTTCCAACATTGCAGGAGTTCCAGATGTGTGCGGCCGGCTGGGATGTGGGAGACTGGATAGGTTTGCGCGACCCTGTAGCGATGATGACAGACTCGCGCCCAAATCATCGCTGCCAGTTTCTGTAGACATTCTGCAGATCCCTATGAATATCTGCGATGCTCTGGTTTTTCCGATAAAAGAGACTCAATGATAGCTCTCTGCTCAGAACGCCCCTCCTTTACAGGCGCCATTTTGCAGACCACGTATAGCGCCGCCACCTATCGGAACTTCACGTCACTATAGGAATTGAAGTGGGAATATTTCACATCATACCATAACAAATTTCGCATTTTTTCAACCCAAGTCGACAGAGAAAAGATGTATTGCATTATTTATTGACGGCACCTAGTAGACAACTCGACGATGTTCGTTTCGTTACGGGAATGGATATGTATTTTTATCATGACCGAATTGGTCCTTATCCTTGGAAACGTGTGAAGAAATCGCTTACTTACTGAACTTCAGACCTGCCTGTCCTCACCCCCATCTCCGGATGATCCAAGCCAAGGTACGTTCCCACCTACTCAAACTCCTTTCTGGCCGCACATGGGGCCTGGACCCCTCCACCATCCTCCACACTTATAAATCCCTCATCTGCTGCATCCTCTGCTATGCCCATCCCGCCTGGATCTCCACCCCTCCCACCTACTATAAGCACCTCCAAATCCTTGAACATCACGTGCTCCATCTCGCCATTTGCATCTGTCTCCCATCCCCCACGCTGATCCTATACCACTTGATTCCCTTCCCACACCATCTCCTTTTCCTCCAACAGATACGGATCCTTTACACCTCAGCAAGCTTGATCCCCCACACCTGCTTGTCTCTCCCATCCTCACCCATCTCAGCCTGCTGCCGCTCCTGTATTCTTGCATCCCACCTGCTCTCCATTTTCACACCCTCCATATCCTTTCCCAGGGTGGCTTCCGCCAACTCCTCCTCCCTGATGATGTCCCATCCATCTACCCCTCCTACCAGCTCTGACTGTCCCCTCCCATTCCCCCCTTTTCCCCCAGGGTTCCCTCTCTCCCTCCTCACCTTCCTTTTTCCCCCTCCTCTCTCCCACGTCTCACGCTTCCACCCCTCTCCCTGGGCTTCCAACCCCTCCCCTCTCTCCTCCCCCCACTCTCCCTTCTTTCTCCCCCTGGCTCTACCCCCTCCTTTCCGCCCTTCTACCTCTCCCTTTGACCTGAAGGCAACCCCCCCGCCCCCACCCCTATTCGTCAGTGTGAGCGCTTCGCGGATGGTCGTCGCCAGTGTTTCCGTGCGTCATTGTCTCTCTGTTTGTCTACAGTGTCTTCATCAGTGTTCTACTATGTTCGTGTCTCCACCTGGGTGTCTTTGTCTGTTTTAACTGGTGCTACCCTTCATTACAGTGTCTTCTGTCGAACGACTTCTGATTTCTTGCGCAGTGTTCATCATGTGTTTACCACGTTTTTTATATTTTCTATGTGTTCTGTGTATATATGTTGTGTCTTTTGGTCGAAGAGCGGCGTATGTAGGCCGCTGCCGGCCCGCCTCAGCTGAGGCACTAAATAACAATAAAGGGAAAAAAAGACCTGCCTGCTATACAGAGAACTGTTATACAAATCCAAATATGTTTCAGCACCTTTGTGCTATCGTCAGTAGACATGACAGAGTGTTCCCGGTACGTAAGAACACATAGTGGTTGGTATTTAAATCCAGTGCAGATTTTAGAATCATGTGAAGGGACGTGCACTAGAAACCACCATAAGCACTTTCTGGCATAGTTTACGTTCTTCGTTGTTGTTAGACATGAGGCTGTGTTTTGTACAGCCTTTGTAACTATTATGACTTCTACATATTTAGGTGCTGTATAATATATTAAAGCTATTTTGAGGATATTGTTAATTGTTGAATCACAGAATTTTATGAGAGTAAAATTCTGAATATTTTCAAAGTAGTTACATAACGTGTGGGCAGTTGAGTTGTACTTCTCCAGTCATGCACCATCTTGTATCTTGAAACGGAAGAAGGTCTCTTCACCATGGAACATGTGATGCATGGAAATGAACTGACTTTCTTTAATGTCTTAGCAATTTTTCCTGGAAAATGGAAATTTGTGTTAGTTTCCATTAGCTTATATTTTAAAATGTTTTCAACTTGTAACTGGTTTTTGATAATAGTTCTTCTTAATTTGACTTCACTTACCGATTACTGAGGCGTAGTAGAGTAATAGTGTAAAACGGAGGCTATCAAATACGGTATTGATAAGAATTTCTCGATTGCCACGTGCTTAAATGTGAATGTTGCCTTCTAAATGACGCTGTTGTAACTTGTAACAGTTTTTCACATTTGGAAAAACCTTACTTTTCCGGAGTAATTTCATGAAAAGACTGCAGCAGAAACGAAGCGAATGCTAGTATTTCAAATGGAGTAAGAAAAGGTATTAAACTGCTATTGCAGGGCTGGTTAGAGACGAAAGTGTGATAATTATTGCAGGGTAAAACGGTATCCCCCTGCACTTTATTCTGTTCTGTAAAATGTAGATATGTTTTAAGTAATAATCATTCTTACGAAATTAGGTGTAAAAACAGTTTTTGTCTGTTTTTGTCATTATATGAACTTTTCCACACTGTTACGTTATGAAGGACCCTTTTTACATTACTGTATGTCGATAGATTGCCATCTGCAAGTAAACCAGTGATATTATTGTGAGTGAGGTTGGCGAGTTGACAAATTACTTTAGCTATAACTGTAATTTTGTTGTGCGAAAATATTTCACAACTATATTTTGTGATAAGTTACAGTTAGTTTTGAAATAGGCGTTTTCATTCGTTTTTTGAAACGCTTATACAAACACATGTTTTTGCAGAACTTCGCTCGTAGGTAAAACTTTCATTTTACAAAAAGCAGCTTTTCTATTGCAGCTGTGTGTCCAGTCCTTGGCGATGTTCACCTGTTCTCACGTCAGTTGTTGTTGTGGTCTTCAGTTCTGAGACTGGTTTGATGCAGCTCTCCATGCTACTCTATCCTGTGCAAGCTTCTTCATCTCCCAGTACCTAGCCGGCCGGAGTGGCCGTGCGGTTCTAGGCGCTGCAGTCTGGAACCGTGAGACCGCTACGGTCGCAGGTTCGAATCCTGCCTCGGGCATGGATGTGTGTGATGTCCTTAGGTTAGTTAGGTTTAAGTAGTTCTAAGTTCTAGGGGACTGATGACCTCAGAAGTTGAGTCCCATAGTGCTCAGAGCCATTTGAACCCAGTACCTACTGCAGCCTTCTGAATCTGCTTAGTGTAATTTCTCCTGAGTAGTCCCCGCCCAGAGATCCGAATGGGGGACTACTTTACCTCCGGAATATTTTACCCAAGAGGACGCCGTCATCATTTATCCATACAGTAAAGCTGCATGCCCTCGGGAAAAATTACGGCCGTAGTTTCCCCTTGCTTTCAGCCGTTCGCAGTACCAGCTCAGCAAGGCCGTTTTGGTCTCACGTCAGTATTGCGCCAAATTTTAACACTGTGTGTGTGTGTGTATGTGTGTGTGTTGGCTAGGGTTGTGTAGTCGTTTATAATCTGTTTTCCTTCTACTAATGCATTCTGAATGTGGAAGTTTTATTCTGTTGTAGGTATTCAATACTTTTTGTATTTTTAAATCTGTTCTTTTTTAGTTGGTTGATGGTTGTGGGCTATTAACTGGTCAGCAAATGTGCTATGGGAGTTGTTACTTGTCAGAGCTCTGAGATGTTCTGAACAATTCGTTTGCCCTATAAACAGCGACTGACGGCAGTTACGTGTAAGGCCGCATATGCATGATCTGTTGACATTATGTGTGGGTTTATTCTGCGTTTTGAATTTTCTCTGTGCTGCAATGTTTGTTTTGTATTGTATTCGGTGTCCCTGGTTCTTTGAAATATTACCTGTTCTGCGAGCAACGAGGGGCATTAAATAAGTAATGGAACTCTTTTTTTCTCGGCCAATTTCGGTTGAAAAAAATGCGAATTTTGTTGTGGGACACCGAGGAAATATTCCTGCTTCAGCTCTTATACGTAGCCTTCAAAATGCCGTCTGTAGTGAATGTGCATTCCAAGCAAAGACCTGTGATTGAAGTTCTTTTGGCAGAAAACCAGAGCATTGCAAATATTCACAGTCGCTTTCGGAATGTCGACGGAGACCTGGAAGGAAATAGAAGGTCAGTGAATCGTTGGCGAGGCGTCTGTCATAATCGCAACAAGGTCGCACAAACTTGTCCCATCTTCCGTGTGCCGGCTGGGTCCACTCAGCTGTGACTCCTGAAATTTTGGAACGTGTGGAGGTGATAGACGGATCACAATCAAACATTTCGCTACTCAGTTGGGCTTCTCTTTTGGTACTGCCCACACACCCACCAGTTGGGACCTAACGGAAGACTATAATGAGTGACGAAGGACCATCTGTGTGGAATTGCTTGCTCCTTATAAGGCTGATCCTGACAATTTTTGCCGAACATCGTCAAAGGCGATGAAACATATGTTTATTACTTTGAACTAAGACACGGCGATCCATAAAGTGGCACCACACACCCCTATTCCGAAGAAAAAATCGTACGCTCAGCCAGTAATGTCATGACAGCAGTCTTCTGGGGCCCTGAAGGGTTATTCTGTTTGATGTCCTCACTCGTGGTGCAACGATCAACTCTAAAAGTCTACTGTACCTCCCTCAGGAAACTGAAGAAACGACTTCATATGATCATCGTCGCAAAAATTCAAACGAACGTCTCGCACTCCATGACAATGCAAGGCTTCACGCAAGTCTGCGCACCTTAGAGGAGCTCACAAAACCTCATTGGGCTGTTCTTCCTCATCCATTCTACAACACGAATCTCGCACCTTCTGATTTCCAACTGGGTGGTTCAAAGAAGGAGGCACTCTGCAGGAAGCAGTTTGCTTGGGACGTTATTGGTGCAGCAACACGTTGGCTCCGATGTTGACCAGTAGATTGGTACCATATGGGCACATAAGCTCTCCCAGTAAGTTG
The DNA here is from genome assembly GCF_021461385.2 of Schistocerca piceifrons. NCBI lineage: Eukaryota > Metazoa > Arthropoda > Insecta > Orthoptera > Acrididae > Schistocerca > Schistocerca piceifrons. The sequence continues at coordinate 1,016,806,860 of NC_060138.1, read as the reverse complement.
GCGTAAAGCAGTTGCGTTTTACGGAGATTATGCTGAAAAATAGGGTTTTGTCCTCAAAAGAGTGGGGCATAAGATGGTATATTGGAGTCCTGAATAAAACCAAACTCCCTTTCAGAAATAAATGTGTTGCATTACTTATTGAACGCTCTTTTTTATTATTGTAGGTGATTATGTGCCATTTTGTTTTGTGTGTGGGTTTTTGCTTAGCTCCGTTTTGGATGTGTTTACTGTCTGTGTACTGGATTGTTCTTTGTTACTGCGCAATGTCTTCCATGTCAATGTACATTTGTTTTATTTAGTGTGTCTGTCATATAGGTACCCTAAACATTATTCGCTGCTGTTTTTCTTGTTTTTAGCTCCTGTGTATAGTTCTGTTTGTTTATGGGCGTTCTGATTAATCTGTGGAGCTTGGATTGGAAGTTTACTTGTTTCTGTGTCAATAGGCCGCTTAATGGACTGTGAATGGTGGTGCTTATGTTTTCGGGTATCCTGCATACTGTCAAATCATATCTGTTGTTTATTATTTGTACAGTGAGGTGCAGAAAAAGTAGTTTGTTGTCTGTTCCTGTTTTTATGTGAAGTGAATTTTTGAGTGCAAATTGTTTATATGATTGTGTAGCTGTTTTATATGTGTTTGAGGTTTGTCAGTCAGGCATATTATGTCATCGACGTAATGGTACTTGTACATAACAGTATTTTTTTATGTTTTATTATGTGTATCAAGATCTTGCTCTCTAGGCTGTGCATGAATACGTTGGCTAAGAGGCCACTGATAGGCGATACCATGGACAGCCCTTCGTGTTGGGAATAAATTTCTTTGTTGCACACTAAGTAATTTTGTGCTGTTGTAGTGCTGACAATAGTTGCTACTTTATCAGTGTGTCTAGGTCGTTTCCTTGTTTTACTCCTTGTGTGACGATGGTGATTGTTTCGTCTATTGGAATGAAATACAGTATAAGACAAAAAGGAAGAAAAAACAAAAACAAAGACGCACCGATGGGACGGAAATCGGTAGTTATGGTGTACATGTACAGATAAACAAATCATCACAGTTTTAGAAAAACTGGATGATTTATTCAGGTGAAAGAGCTTCACAAATTGAGCAAGTAAATAACGAGTTCGTCCACCTCTGGCTCTTGTACAAGCAGTTATTCGGCTTGGCGTTTATTCATGGAGCTGTTAGATGTCCTCCTGTTGTATATCGTGTCAAATTCTGTCCAAAGGGCGTGTTAGATCGCCAAAATGCCGAGCTGGCTGGATGGTCCTGCCCATAATGCACCAAACGTTCTCAATTGGAGCAAGATCTGGCTACGTTGCTGCCTAAGACATGGTATGGCAAGCATAAGGACAAGCAGTAGAAACCCTTGGCGTGTGCGGGCGATCATTATCTTGCTGAAATGTAAGCCCATCGCTGCGCTGTAATGATGCCACGATGACAACCAAATGCACCATACTACGAAAAGAAATGGGAACCCAGACCATCGTTACCGGCTTTCGTGGTGTATGGCGGGTGATACACTATACGGTTTTGATATTAGATGTACTGTGCTGCCACCTACTGCCAGGCACTCAATATCAGCGACGTCAGTAGTCATTAGACATAGTGAGAGAATAAAATGGGGCGCTCCGCGGATCTCATGGACTTTGAACGTACGCAGGTGATTGGGTGTCACTTGCGTCATTCGTCTGTAAGCGAGATTTCCACACTCCTATGCATACCTAGGTCCACTGTTTCCGATGTGATAGTGAAGTGGAAACGTGAAGGAACACGTACAGCACAAAAGCGTACAGACCGACCTCGTTTGTTGATTGACAGAGACCGCAGACATCTAACCATACCATTACACAGGAATTCCAAACAACATCGTGATCCACTGCAAGGATATGACAGTTAGGCGGGAGGTGAGAAAACTTAGATTTCATGGTCGAGCTGCTGCTCATAAGCCACACATCACTCCAGTAAATGCCAATCGACGCCTCGCTTGGTGTAAGGAGCGTAAACATTGGATGATTGAACAGTTGCAAAACGTTGTGTGGAGTGACGAATCACGGTACACAACGTAGCAATCCCATGACCGGGTGTGGGTATTGCGAATGACTGGTGAACATCATCTGCCAGTGTGTGTAGTGTCAGCAGTAAAATTCTGAGGCGGCGGTGTTATGATGTGGTCGTGTTTTTCATCGAGGGGGCTAACGCCCCCTGTTGTTTTGCATGGCAGTATCACAGCACATGCCTACATTGATGTTTTAAGCACCTTCATGCTTTCCACTGCTGAAGAGCAATTCGGGGATGGCGATTGTATCTTTCAATACTATCGAGCACCTGTTCATAACGCACGGCCTGTGGCGGAGTGGTTACACGACAATAACAATCCTGTAATGGACTGGCCTGCACAGAGTCCTGACCTGAATCCTACAAAACACCTTTGGGATGTTTTGGAACGCCGACTTCGTGCCAGGCCTCACCGACCGATATCGATACCTCTCCTCAGTGCAGCACTCCGTGAGGAATGGGCTGCCATTCCTCAAGAGATCTTCCAGATCATGATTGAACGTATGCCGGCGAGAGTGGAAGCAGTCATCAAGGCTAAGTGTGGGCCAACACCATATTGAATTCCAGCATTACCGATGGAGGGCGCCACGAACTTGTAACTCATTTTCAGCCAGGTGTCCGGATACTATTGATCACATAGTGTAGGTTGGTATCCCACTGCTGTCCAGGGCCACTTCAGACACCTCTCCACTCGTCATCGGGGCTCACTTGGGAGCGGGAATCATCACTGAAGACAATTTTACTTCAGACAATGAGATTCCAGGCCAAAGCTATGTCTGGAGATGGTCCGTGATGTGGTGGGACACCAACGTGATTGTCGCCCGCCATACGGCCCGACGACCGTAAACGATAATCTGTGGTACAATTACTTTCCATACCAGGCCCCATTTGGTTGTCATCCCGGCATCCTTAGAGTTCAGCGGTTCGTGAACGATATAGATGACCATCAGTTGTTTATTTGTATCTTCAGTACTACCGGTTTTGATCTGAAGACCATAATCAAGTCGAAACAAAGCGTAACCAGCTTGTCACTACAACGTTTGAAGCGAAGAACTTCGATGTAGGCAGAAAAACGTACCTTCTCTTAGATGTAAGTAGAAAAACATAGCTTCCGTTACAATTTATTGTTGGCGAAGCTACGTTTTCCTACCTATATCGACGTTGTTCTCTTTAAATGCTGTAATGACAAGCTGGTTACGCCTTGTTTCGGCTTGATGATGATATACAGATCGAAACCGGTAGCACTGAGCTTAAAAATAAACAGCCGATGGCCATCTACAATGAAGTTTCACAATTACGCTTTTTTCTGAAACTACTTACGGCAGCTGCAGTTGCCTGGACCGTGGAACTGGGTGTGTGGAAAGCAGACCGGACTTCGTGCAGCTGCCGCTGCGACCTCGGGCACACCTTAGCCTTGAACCGAGGTGTAATTTTCATACCGGAGTCCCCCAGGCACGCAGCTCAAGGCAAAGGCTCAAGGGAAATTGGTACGGCCGTCTGCTGACCGTTTTTTGACGTAGAAATATACCGCTGACTACAATAAGGTGGCACTTAGTGGACGGAGAAGCCTCAGCGAAGCACTTTTTTATTTTAGAAATGTTAATTCGGCGACGATTATTTGCTCGCGTAACGCATCTTTGTATTCACTCAGGTGGCAGAAGTCGCTGGACAGCGATATTCGCGTATACAAATGGCGATAGTATCACGTACACAAGTACAAAAGGGCAGTACTGTCATTGTGCTCAAGTGATTAATGTGAAAATGCTTCCGGAGTGATTATCACCGCACGAGGATGGGCGGGCTGGGGAGGGGGGGCGGGGGGGGGGGGGGTGGGAGGGTGTTTGAATATGGAATGGTAGTTGGAGCTAGACGCATGGAACATTCCATTTCGTAAATCGTCTGGAAATTTAATATTCCGAGATCCACAGTGTCAAGAGTTTGCCGAGAATACCACATTTCAGGTATTACCTCTCACAACGGAGAACATAATGCTCGATGACATTCAGTTCACAACAGTGGCGTTTTCTTAGAGTTGTCAGTGCTAATAGTAGCCGGCCGGAGTGACCGAGCGGTTCTAGGCGCTACAGTCTGCAATAAAGAATGGGTACACTGGGATTGTAATCTGCAGACTGGGAAATACAATGTATGTCATCCTGACTGTAGACGAGGATACTCATTGTAAAGACGTGGACCAGATCCGGTAACGAACGATGCCCTTCTTTATTACAGAAGTTACAACCATTATCTGTTTGAGCTGAAGGGGAAAAGGGAGTTCTAGATAGATGGTTTTCCACAGAACCGGCGAAGAAAGGAACACATCGAAAACATTGACAAGAAGGAAGGACAGAATGATAGGATATCTGTTGAGGCATCAGGGAATAACTTTCATGGTACTAGAGGGAGCTGTAGAGGATAAAACTGCGAAGGAAGATGGAGACTGAAAAACATCTGACAAATATCAGTAAACACTTCCGGGCTAAGTTGCCGTGGTCGATCTGTAGAACTTCTTCTCCCTGACGTTTCGTTCTCAACTACGGAGAACATCTTCCGAGGTGAGTCGACGACTCACCTCGGGAGACGTTCTCCGTAGTTGAGAACGAAAAGTCAGGGAGAAGAAGTTCTACAGATCGACCACGTCAACTTAGCCCGGAAGTGTTTACTGATAAAGACGCCGGCCGTGAAAGCCTACATGGAATGATCTGACAAATAATTGTGGAAGTAGGTTGCGGTAGGTGATACGGAATATCAAGCGGTTCTAGGCGCTACAGTCTGGAACCGTACGACCGCTACGGACGCAGGTTCGAATCCTGCCTCGGGCATGGGTGCGTGTGATGTCCTTAGGTTAGTTAGGTTTAAGCAGTTCTAAGTTCTAGGGGACTGATGACCTCAGAAGTTAAGTCCCATAGTGCTCAGAGCCATTTGAACCATTTTTTTTTGCTAATAGTAAGCAGCACTGAGTGAAATAACTGCAGAAATCAATGTGGGGCTTAAACGAACGTATTTGTTAGGACGGTGCGGCGAAATTTGACGTTAATTCACTATAGCAGCAGACGATCGACACGAATGCCTTTGGTAACAGCACAACATCGCCAGCAGCGCCTCTCCTGGGCTCCTGACCATATCAGCTACACCCTAGACGAGGAGAAAATGCGGCCTGGTCAGATGAGTCCCGATTTCAGCTGGTAAATGCTGATGGTAAGGTTCGAGAGTGGCGCAGACCCCACGAAGCCATGGACCCAAGTTGTCAACAAGGCACTGTGCAAGCTGGTGGTGGTTCCATAACGGTGTAGGCTGTGTTGACGTGGAATGGACTGGGTCCTCCGGTCCATCTGAACAGATCATTGACTGGAAATGGTTACGTTCGGCTATTTGGAGACCATCTGCAGCCATTCATGGACTTGATGCTCCCAAACTACGGTGGATATTTACGGATAACTATGTGCCATGTCACCAGGCACAGTTGTTCGCGACTGGTCTGAAGAACATTCTGAATAATTCGAACGGATCATTTGGCCATCTAGATCGCCCGAGATGAACCCATCGAACATTTATGGGACGTAATGGAGAGGTCAGTTCGTGAACAAAATCCTACATCGGTGCCAATTTCGGTTATGGAGGGCTATGGAGACAGCATGGCTCAATATTTATGGAGGGGACTTCCATTGACCTTTTGATTCTATAACACGTTGAGTTGCTGCACTACGCCGGGAAAAAGGAGGTACGACACGATACTACGAGGTATCCCATGACTTTTGTCACCTCAGTGTACCTTAAACGTATGCAGAAAACTGCCAGCCACTACTTTCGAAACTCATCCACATTCCTACAAGTCCTACACAATGATATTTTCCGTGAGTGACGGAACTGCTTCTCTTTGCTTCAGGTAAGTTCTTGGAACGTTTTAAAACTGATTACATTACTCTGAGACATAAGAAAAAAGAGGATTACACCGTTTTCTCAAGACTCACAAGAATATGATGGTCTTGTTTACCTGTCTAGGCAATGCGAGCACTGTAATCAGTCTGCCGTGTCACTTAGGGGAATTGTATTTATTCCCCACAAACTAAATTACATAATTCAGGCATATGTGTATGAAGGTACTCTTGGTAGTTGCCTTTATCACATTCACTGGTTGAATCACGATTAATGTCCGACTTAAAGCTATCTTCATATATCTTCATACAGAAGGAAACCACGGAAAATAACAATGTGGCCTGCCTGCCTTAAGTTTCATACTACACAAGTTTCTTTGTACATTTCCTTCGACTGCCCTTTGGTAGCAAAATTTTTGTTTGTTATCATTCTTGTGATTGGTCTGATGCGGTCCGCCAAGAATTCCTCTCCTGTACCAATCTTTTCATCTCACAGCAACTGTTGCAACATACTTCCACAATTATTTATCGGATGTATTTCAGTCTTCATCTTCCTTTGCAGTTTATATCCACTACAGCTCCCTCTGGTACCATGAAAGTTATTCCCTGATGCCCCAACAGATATCCTGTCATCCTGTCCTTACTTCTTGCCAGTGTTTTCGACATGTTCCTTTCTTTGCCGGTTCTGTCGAAAACCATCTCGTTCCGTGATATACCAAACAACCTAATTTTAAACATTTTTGTGTAGCATCACTCCTCAAACTCTTCGATTCTCTTCGAATTCGCTTTTCTCACATCTCATGATTCACTGTCATTCAATGCTGTGCTCCAAAAGTACATTTTTTAGAAATTTATTCCTCACATTAAGGCCTAGGTTTAAATACGAACAGACTTGTTTTGACCAGGAACGCCCTCTTTGACTGCGCTAGCCTGCTTTTTATTTCCCACTTGCTTCGTCCATCAAGAGCTATTTTGCTTTCAAGGTAGCAGAATTCCATAACTCGGTCCGTGATCATCAATTCTTGCTCTTCTCATTTCTGCTACTTCTCATTGCTTTCGTCTTTCTTCGGTTTGCTCACAATCCATATTACGTACTAATTAGACTACTCACTTTATCCAATTGATTCTGTAATTCTCTTTCACCTTCGCCAAGGATAACAACGTCATCAGCGGATCTTTTCCCTGATATTTTTCACCCTGAATTTTTAATCCCACTGTTGAACATTTATTTTATTTCCGTCATTGCTTCTGTGCTTGGATTGAACATTAGGGACGAAAGACTGCATGTCTGTCTTATACCCTTTTTAATCCGAGCACTTCGTTCTTTGTCTTCCAATCTTATTGTTCCCTCCTACTCCTTGCACATATCGTATATTACCCTTCGTTTCCTTTAGCTTACACCTATTTTTCTCAGACTTGCCAACAACTTGCACCATTTTATATCATCGAATGCTTTTCCCATGTCGACAAATCATATGAACGTGTCTTATTTTTCTTCAGACTTGCTTGCATTATCAAGCACGGCAGCACTGACAATCTGGTGCGTGCCTTACCTTTCCTAAAACCAAACTAATCGTCGTCTCATAGATCCTCAATTTTCATTTTCCATTCTTCTGTATATTATTCCTGTCAGCAGCTTCAGTGCATGAGCCGTTAAGCTGATTGTGCGATATATCTTTTGGTATCTTCAGAATTGTGTCAATGATATTTCCCCGTAAATCTGATGGCATGTCGCCTGTCTCTTAGAGTCTCAAGAATAACGTGAGTAATCGGTTAGCTGCCACTTCCCCCAGTGATTTTAGATATTTCGAAGGCATGTTATCTATCATTTATGCCTTTTTTATCTCACATCTTCCAGCGCTTTTTAAATTCTGACTATAATACTAGATACCTATTTCTTCCGTTTCAACTACAATTTTTTCTTCTGCTACGTCATCAGAAAGTTCCTACCCCTCGTATAGGCTTTCAATGTAATCTTACCACCCACTCGCTCTCTTCTTTGTCTTTAACAGCAGAATTCCCGTCGCACTCCTAATGTTTCCACCCTTGCTTTTCATTTCACCAAAGGTTGTTTTGATTTTTCTGTACGCCGAATCAGTCCTCCCGAATATAGTTTCTTTCCCGATTACTTCACACATTTCATTCGGCCATTTCGCCTTGGGTTCCCTGCACTTCCTATTTATTTCACTTCTGAGTGATCTATATTTCTGTATTCCTGTCTTCTCCTGAACATTTTTGTACCTCCTTCTTTCGTCGACCAACTAAAGTATTTCCCCTGTTACGCGAGGTTTCTTCGCAGTTATCTTCCTTGTGTCTATGTCTGCCCAAGTTCTATAATTGCTCTTTTAGGGATGTCCACTGCTGTGCAATTGAACGGCCTAATCCGGTATTCGATATCACAGTATCCACATTTTTAGTGAACTTCAAACACGTGTCATCATTCCTCAGTACTTCATTATCCCGCTTCCTTCCACACTGGTTCTTCCGGACGTTTCTGTTAAACTGCAGTTTACTTTTTATCATCACTAAATTGTGGTCTGAGTCTATATCTGCTCCTGAGTATACCTTAAAATCCAATACCTGAAACCGGACCAAACTGCTGTTGTCATCGGCCCCTATACTTACACAGTACTTAAACTAACTTATGTTAAGAACATCACACACATCCATGCCCGAGTGAGGGCTCGAACCTCCGACGGGAGGGGCCGCGCAATCCAAGACATGGCGCCTCTAACCGCGCGGCCACTCCGCGCGGCACTTCCTCTCCACTCAGCTGGATCTTGTGACTAAGCTGTACTGGTTACGGCCGCAGAACTCCAAGACTTTCGCTGGGATACACACTCGGCGAACTAACGTAGCACTCGAAATTCTCTGCCCATGAACTGCACAGATACCTAAGCCGTTGGACCGTGTCTTATACAGGGTGTTTCAAAAATACTTTTATGGTTCCTTACACCGAAACAAGAAACAACTTCATGTAAACATATGTAAGGCTAGCCTTCGTTTTCGAGTTACTGATGAAATCTGACGTTCAAAGGCTTTCTTTCATTCATCCTAGAGGGCGTTGTGTTGCCATGGAGACTTGTTTACATTCGTCTTTGACTGTCTTCAGCGTGTCCCTTGTGTACATGTACTACATGTAGTGAGTTAACAGAAAATTCTCCGATCAAACATGGTAGGATATTCATTTCGTGAGCAGGCTAGCGTGAGTTTTCTGTATGGCCGCGTGAACGGTAATAGACACGAGGCAGCACAGCGGTAGCAGACGGTGTTTCCAGGCGGAAGACAGCTGAGTCATAGATCCTTTGGTGCTGTGTATCGTCGCATTGCCGTGACAGGATGCACAGCACCACAGACTATAGACAGTGGAAGACCTTGCGCTGCTCGTATGCCTGACCAGAAAGAGCACGTTCTACGGCCTGTAGAAGGAGAGACGTGTGGCCCTCCAAGTTTAGCGTGGAGGACACTTAATGTGCAACTCATTTATCCGTGTCATCTTCAATGTGTGCAGAGACTTATGCCTGCCGATCAACTACAGAACTTTCCTGATGGTTTGCTGTACAAATTGCCAATCTGTTGTTTATCGGCCGGTCGGGGTGGCCGAGCGGTGCTAGGCGCTACAGTCTGGAACCGCGCGACCGCTACGGTCGCAGGTTCGAATCCTGCCTCGGGCATGGATGTTTGTGATGTCGTTAGGTTAGTTAGGTTTAAGCAGTTCTAAGTTCTAGGGGACTGATGACCTGAGAAGTGAAGTCCCATAGTGCTCAGAGCCATTTGGAACATTTTTTGTTGTTAATCTCTTCATTTTTGTTTACAGACGAAGCAACCTTCGGAATTGATGATGTAACAAATTTCCACAGGCAACATGTGCGGAGCGATCGCTATCCTCATGCTACAGTACAGGTTAGACATCAGCATCAGTTTACGAATGTATAGGCTGGAATTGTAGGTGACTGTATGGTAGCGCTATGCGTTCTGTCAGCATGCCTTACAGGTGATGTCTACAAGGACTTTATTTAGAATCCCATCCAAGACCTACTGGAAGATGTGTCCCTACAAATACGAAGCATGTGGTTTATGCATGATGGAGCTCCAGTACATTTGAGTCTCAGTGTTCAAGATGCACTGGCTAGTGCGTACTGTGAAAGATAGGTAGGTGGGAGCACCAGTTTCATGGCGTGCACGTTCCCCCGACTTCAGTTCCATGGATTATTGTTTCTTGGGCACCTTAAACAATTGGTTCATGTAGCAGACCCCCATATACAGAAAGTCTTCATCGATGTATTGTAGAGGCCTTTGAAACCATTCGAATCCGTCAAGGAGTATTAGAAAGGGTCCAACAGTTCATGATTCGAAGAGTGCATGCGTGTTTAGAAACAATGGGAGGAAGTTTCGAGTATTTATTACGAGTCTGTTTTGATGAGCTCCAATCACCTAAATTGTAAACATTCATTAATAATTTGCAAACAAGAATTTTACCACATACATCGATAAGAATCGTTTCTCTTGTTTTAGTGTAAGGAAGCTGTTCACAAAATTTGTGAAAGTATTTTTGAAACATCCTGTAAACGAGTTATTGCGTAAAGTGCTACTATGGCTCCGTGCTATTGGCTACTATTGCAGAGAGATCCAAGTCTCTTCAGTACTGGCTAATAGTATGGAGGGATACCACATCTCCGCACTGTTGAATGCACATGACTAGTGACGTGCAATTTAGTCCCTCGCCGTTGGCGATCACTGTGGAGGGCCGCCGAAATGCTGTCGTACTAACTTCGCTTGGTGTATCTGCAGTCCTTGTTACCACTTGTTGCTGCATGGTAGACCATGCAACAGTGATTAGGACGCAGGTCACAGCACCCCTACCCACGAAGAGACAGAGGTGAAGAAGCATCTTCTTTTTCTTCTGCAGCTGCTTGAAATGGGCAGACGGGATCTACCTCCATGCTTACTTCTCTGCTGTCCCTGAGGAGCTCCAGCTGCATGGTTTCTGATTGTGGCGGCGCATCAGCACTGGGAGATGGCTGCGGTTCTGGGACTCCCTATTCCCTTTCAGCTCAAACTGAGATTGGTTGTAACTTCTGTAATGAAGAAGGTCATCATTTAGTTATCGGATCTGGTCCACGTGTTTACAATGAGTATCCCCATCTACAGTCAGGATGACATACATTGCATTTCCCAGTCTGCAGATTACAATCCCAGTGTACCCATTCTCTCTTGCCGGAACCTACCTTTGAAAAGGATATTTTCGCATCAGTGTCATTCGTTTCCTAGGATCATACGTGACTGAGCGGTTTGAGTCCGTTAAGCCCCTTTTCAGTTTTTCGAACGCACATTGACACTCCATCATCCAGTTCTGGAGCAATTTGTGAAATAGTTCGGCTATCGTGGCAGCTGCCAGAAAGAATTTCTGATAGAGTCAGTTTGGTCCAAGACTGACTACAACTGCTTGACATTGGTGGGCACTGGGAGTCTGGCAATGGCTTCCAAAAGTTTGCAGTAGAACGGATTCCCTCTTTTAAAGAAGATGTTTCTTAATGAAAAAGGAAAACTTATTCTGCTTAACACAGAGTAATGCATAGAGTAATGTTTGAAACAACTTGTCCCAGTTGTGAGCGCGTTCCTCCAAGACCTTCCTGGAGTCTGATACGTCGTCCCTGGAGTCTGATAAGTCCTCAAGATAGTTTGTGGTTCCCAGAACATTACTAGATAGTTGTTCCAGGTAATTTTGAAACAACGCTGGGGCCGATTCGATGGCGAAAGTTATCCTTTTATATCTACAGAGACAAGAAAGTGTATTTACCACCGTCACCTGCTGATTTTCCTCGTCGAGAAGCAGTTGCATGTAAGCGTCATCAAGTCACTGCGGGAGTAATACAGTCTTCGATCTAATATCCTTGTCATCTGTTTCGCCCTAGAAACTGAATAGCTATCGCCAATGGACTATGCATTTACCTTCAATCTAAAGTCCTCACAGAGCCATTCCACTTAGCTTTTCCACGACGACCAAGGTCGTGGCCCAGAGACGCTTTGAAAGAGGTTCACTGATGCCATCTGATGGTAGCCTACCCAGTTTCTGCTTGGCTTTGCCATGCAATGCATAAGACACGGGACGGATATTAAGAAACTTTGTAATCGTATTAAGGTTCAAGGTGATATGTACTTCGTAACGCTTGACGCTGCCGTTTGTGTCACAAAAAGTTATTTATACTGTGCACAAAGTTGTGTTTATTCCACTTTCTCGCTCTTTACGTGGATATAATTGACAGTCTTGGACTGTGAAGTCTTGTTGATGAAAAAGATCAAGTCCCATCATGTTGGCAGTCGAGGGAGCCTGCGTCACCAGCAGCATTACTTGCACTTCTTTGCGCGTATACTGAGCAGTTAATGTACAGCGGCCTTTGACATCTAGTGGTTGATCATTATAGCTTGTCAAAGTACCCTATGATGAGCCAGTAAAATCACGAACATCTCTATTAATAATAATTTTAGAGGAACCTGTATCCACTTGGAACTGCACGTTCCTTCCATTAAGTCCGACTTTAGTACCACTTCATACGAATTTGTAAATAGTGTTTTCGAAGTCATTCTCAGCATTTTCAGTGTCGTCTGAGCATAAAGTGTAGATGGTGGTCCGATTTTGTTTTTGCAGACCGACTTCCACTTTGTGCCTCTTTTCCCGACAAAGTAAACATTTCACGGTATTGTAACAACAAGGTTGTCTTTAGACGATAATAAAACACTGAGCACAAGATTTCCCCGTAGTCTGCCGATGAGGAGTTACCATCAGGGCGAATTTTGACATTTTTTAGGTGGTTTCGCTGTTCTGCCTATAAAAGTCCCTCGAGATTTTCAGGGGGTTTGAAATTCGGTTTTGAAAACATCATCTCCTTCGTAACTGACAGATTATGAAGCAAACGCTTCATCTGTTGAAAAGCCTGAATGGCGCATTAACATTGTTTTAGTATGGCTTTGTTTAATTCAAATGAGGAATTTCCCTAAATTGGCGTCGGGAGTTTGGACTATGAGCAAGTCGTTGACTGCCGTATCTGCATAAGAAACATCAAATTAGTGATTTTTACCGGTAAATTTAGAGTCCCTAAAGTACGGCGACCTATTTCTTGAAAATCTTTCCGGTGTCCTTGATAACTCTGTACAACCTACAACGTGCTGTCGCTACGAGAATTTTGCTTTCAAAATATTCAGACAGTTTGTCCTTTACCTCTATAAGACCTAATGTTCAATAATTCCTGATATCGTGGTGTCCAAAAACATTTAGTCCACACTGTTCTATCTGCACAGAGTCACAAGACTGTAGGATATTGCACTTATCCGTGTATCGGAAATGGCAAAGTACGGGGGTAATCCGAAAAGTAAGGTCTCCTATTTTTTTATAAATACAGAATTCTGTTTGTGTGGCAGTTGGTCACACTGTTACGAAGAGTGCTTCACGCGCTGTGTGTAAATATACGCACGTCGCGCTGAGGCGCTCAGTCTTTTCTGGGCAGCCGTTTAGAATGGAGCTCCCGTTGGATGTTACGACAAAGTGCGAATTGAGCCCAGTTATTCGGTTTTTTAACGCAAAGGGCACTGCGCCGATTGAAATATACCGGCAATTGACGGAAGTGTATGATGAGTCGTGCATAGATGTCAAAAATGTTCGTGAGTGGTGTAGAGAGTCTGCAGCTGGTCGGACCGAAATTCACGACGAACAAAGGAGCGGGAGACCGCCAATTTCTGAGGAGACAGTGTTGAAGGTTGAGCAAAGCATGCGTAAAGATCGGCGGATCACCCTGGATGATCTCTGCACGTTGGTTCCTGAGGTTTCCCGAAGCACCGCTCACAGAATTTTAACGGAAACATTGAACTACCGGAAGGTGTGTGCCAGATGGGTGCAATACATGCTGACTGAGGACCACATGCGGCAACGAGTTGATGCTTCCCGCGCATTTCTTCACCGCCTTGCAGCCGAGCAGGACAACTTTCTGGACTCAATTGTCACGGTGACGAAACCTGGGCATACCACTTTACACCTGAGCCCAAGCAACAATCACACCAGTGGCGGCATCCTTCTTCGCAGCATGGCGGCGAGCTGGTATGACATGGGCATACAAAAACTGCCACAGAGTCTACAAAAATGCATCGACAGAAATGATGATTATGTCGTAAAATAACTAAATGTTCAAGCTGTAAACTGATGCAAACCATTGTAGAAATAAATCGTCTATGTACTTAAAAAAATAGGAGACCTTACTTTTGGGATTACCCTCGTACAAGGGGTGATCAAAAATTTTCCGTTTTAGCGCGGTACTACAGCATATATGCAATGTATAACAACTACGACGCAGGTATATAAGCACCGACATGTAGGCAAGGGATTAGTGTGGCATTCATTTCTTTCCTACGTGCCTACGGTAAATGCAGAAACGTGAACTATGACGACATTGTTACCAAATACTTCCAAACAGGGCCAACGTGCTGTTATTCTTTTCTTCACTGTTCAAGTACAAACGTAGTAGACCGAAGAATGTGTATGAGGTAGCATGTCTGTCGAAAACCACAGATGTGGAACGGTGCGCCGAGGGGTGCTGCTGCTTCGTGATAACGCACGTCCCCGTATCACAAATGTCGTAACGCAGAAGACTTGTCAACTCAAGCGGGAAACACTCGAGCAACCGCCCCGTAGTCATGATTTCTACCGAAACGATTATAACGCCTTCGGTCCATGAGAAAGGCCTTGAGGGCCGACGTTTCCTGTCGGACGGAGATGTGCAGCAGGATACGGTGTTTTACTAAACGGCTGTTTTGAACCTGGTGCTTCAGTGGCTTCATGGCTTCATGGCCATTTTACCTGGTTGGCATACGGATTCTGGATTATGCGACCTTCGAACTTATACTATTATGCAAGTCTGTACGACGTCGTCGGTCCGAAATCCCTTGTCGCCACTCTGAAGTATTTGCTTCTCTGAAAGAGGCTGCTGATGTAAGTGTATCACTGCTGGGGCGCTACCCCCAATCTCACATCAGGCATGCCTTCTAAAAAAGACAAGAAAAAAACTACCGAAATGATTAAGGGGTGTGTTCCAAAGACATACTTGAGCCATGCACGGCTCGCGTTTATCCCATTTATTGTTTGTAATCTTCTATTACGCCAACGGCCTTGCCGCAATGGTAACACCGGTTCCCGTCAGATCACCGAAGTTAAGCGCTGTCGGGCTGGGCTAGCACTTGGATGGGTGACCATCCGGTCTGCCGAGCGCTGTTGGCAAGCGGGATGCACTCAGCCCTTGTGAGGCAAACTGAGGAGCTACTTGACTGAGAAGTAGCGGCTCCTGTCTCCGAAACTGACATACGGCCGGGAGAGCGGTATGCTGACCACGTGCTCCTCCATATCCGCATACAGTGACGCTTGTGGGCTGAGGATGACACGGTGGCCAGTCGGTACCCTTGGGCCTTCATGGCCTATTCGGGAGGAGTAAAGTAAAAATAAAAATCTTCTATTACGGTACTGCCGCCTCGTTTTCTTATTCCATTTACTGGCGTCCTTACTTGCCCGTGAGCGGCAGCAGCAGTGCGTATCGATAAGTGCACTGTCGTAACGTCTCTGGAGCGACCGATAGTATTTCCGGGTCGTCGTGTGTCTGGCAGTGAGTTCGGGACGGAGGAGCAGTGCAGTTGGGACGCAGCAGCAGTTAAGTCGGGGGACGGAGCGCCGGTGAGGCGCCGACAGCCAGTGCCCGCCGACCGCTGGCGGCACACATGAACTATCCGACGGAGGGAGATTGGAGAGAGACGACCATTGGTTGGTCGTTCGGTTGGTCGTCTCATCAGCCGACGTATATTTGGTCCTTTCACCGTTTCCGGGCCTGGGCAGTTGGTCGGTTGGCGTGGAGCACCGAGGAAATCCGCGCAGCGGCCTCTATGCGGTGTCGAAGTGTGCGGTGCTGTTCGCATTGCTACGAGGTTCGTGGTTCACCGATCCTGGACATGAAAGTTGAGTTTTGACTTAATCTACCAGCAAGTGACGACTGTTCACATTGTGTCGTTTGGAGTTCGTTGTCAGCTGTTGGGATATTCCCGCGAGCAACAACGTGTGTTTTCAAGTTGGCAAATTTTAGCCACCCTCCGGCGGAGTTTAACTGTACTTGGTTATTTGAATTGAACTGCACCAGCAGAATCTTCTGCATTGTGGCCCTTAACGTTCCGGTTACCTGCCCTGGCTGTTGACGTAAATTCAGGCAGTGTATTTTCCTCTTGTCAGCTGTTGGGATATTCCCGCGAGCAACAACGTGTGTTTTCAAGTTGACAAATGTTAGCCACCCTCCGGTGGAGTTTAACTGTACTTGGTTACTTAAATTGAAGTGCACCAGTGGAATCTTCTGCCTTGTCGCCGTTAACGTTCCGGTTACCTGCCCTGGCCGTTGACGTAAATTCAGGCAGTGTATTTTCCTCATCGTGTTGTCGCTGTCAAGTACGGTCTGTAGTTTGACAAATCAATGTATAATTGGTTGTGGGCGCCAATACCTTCTACGTTGTTCCATTGAACTCCCTGTTGTGTGCTGGTCGGGTGGAGCGGAGGTTATCTTGTCGGTGGGTCCGTTGACTGTCTGTCGGTTGGGTTGTCGTCTGATCAACAATGGTTGGGCCGATGCATGTCTCACCTAAGCGAGCGTTAGTGTTTGAATTCCAGGCCGACCCTCGGAACTTCTGAGCGCCCTTGGATGTACTGCCTTTTCTTGTTTGTTCTTGTTGTTTGTACTTGTATGGCTTCTAGCCGATTTTTAGATTAAGGTTGCTTTGCCCTTAAGGTGTCAGATGGTTTTGGCCTCATCAGCCTAATTTAAGAACTGTTTTACGTCAAGCCTTTGGCATTTTCTTTAAAATTAATGTTATTGAGTCTTAAGTGTTGGGCCTTCAGACGATTTTGAATTTAAGTTGTTTGCCCTTAAAAGTGTCAGATTCGTTGGGCCTTCAGCCTAATTAAGGAACTGTTTTAAGATAAGGCTTTGCCTTTAAATTTCTGATTTTGGTTGTGCTTTAAGTTATTGGCTTTCAGCCGTTTTTAAATTAATGTGGTCTTGCCCTTAAGGCATAAGATTGTACGGCGCATTCAGCCACTAATTAAGTTCCAAAACTAAAGCTGTGTGTTTTTTTTTAAATTTCTTAGCTCTTGTAATGTTTGATCAAATAAAAGGTACTATGTTCGAGTGTAACTGACAGCCGCTTATTTTGGCCCCTTTCCACAACTTAAACTACCTGTCCTGTCCTGCGGGTTTAACAGGGCGTCTCAATATTTTATTTCGAGAACACAAATACTAAACATCGAGTCCAGTGTATAATGCAAGTCCATAACAGTACTGTCACAGACTATGTCCTGTTTCACAATGTAGTCTCTATCTTGGTGTCAAAACTGTCGAAGAGTGTCATTTGTACTTCGTTTCGATGGTTGATGGGGCCGCAGCTGTAGTAGTTACGACTGCGGATTCGCTCGAAGACTCGCACTGAAATACACACTAGGTGAAGTCTGGGCTAACACTTGGATTCCAGAATTACACTACTAGCTAACCCGAGGGGCGCAGTATATGTAATAGCTTTGAGTGGTGTTATGATTCCGTGCTATTGGCTGCTGGGGCGGAGTGTTACGATACCCCCGCACTACTGACTGCTGGAGCGGAGAGATACATCTCCGCACTTTTGGCTGCATGTGGCAAGTGACGTGCAACATAATCCCCTCGCCATTGGCACCTGTGTGGAGAGCTGCAAGAATATCATCGTACTAGCATCGCCTGGTGTTTATGCAGACCCGGTTACCAAACGTGACATAAGGGTGGACCCTACAGCAGGGGTTGCGTCGTAGGTCTCAACACGAACAATCGTCGTCACCGAAATGTACGCAGTACAAATTGCTACAAAGTATGTTCATATCCTTATGCATCCAATGTTTAATTAAAAGCAATAAGGGAATCACTGCCTGACGGCAAGCAACACCCACATACCAGCACTTCCTCTGTACTTCACTGTTGACGCTATACGTGATGGCAGGTAACATTCTCCAGGAATTCATCAAACCCAAATTCTTTTATCAGATTGCCAAAGGGTATAGCGTGATTAATCACTCCAAATAACTTCTTTCCAGGCATCCACTGTCCAGTAGCATCGCTCATTACAGCATGATGTAGCTCTAACTACATCAATGTGTGGCTTACAAGGAGCTGCTCAACTACTGTACCATATTCTTTTTAACTCCCTACACTCATTCATCGTGCTAGCTGAACTGCTGGTAGCATTCTGTGACTGACGAGTGATTCCTTCCGCTGATTTCATGCTGTTTTTACTACGATCCTCCGCAATGTTGCCGCGCGGTTTAGGGCGCCATGTCGCGGATTGCGCTGCCCCTTCCGCCGAAGGTTCGAGCCCTCCTTCGGACATGGGTGTCCGTGTTGTTTTTAGCATAAGTTAGTTTAAGTAGTGTGTAAGTCTAGGGACCGATGACTACCAGTTTGGTCCTTTAGGAATTCACACACACAGTCCGCAATGCTCACGGCTCTTGTCCGTCATTACGTTAGGTATGCCTGGTTTCCGCTTCACATTCACGACAATCGAATTGGGCAGCATTAGAAGGGTCGAAATGGCCTTAACGGGTCTGTTACTAGGTGACATCAGCCGGCCGGTGTGGCCGCGGTTCTAGGCGCTTCAGTCTGGAACCGCGTGACCGCTACGGTCGCAGGTTCGAATCCTGCCTCGGGCATGGATGTGTGTGATGTCCTTAGGTTAGTTAGGTTTAAGTAGTTCTAAGTTCCCATAGTGCTCAGAGCTATTTGAAGTTTTTAGGTGACATCCAATGATTAGACGACGTTCGAAGACACTGATATCGCCCTACCTAACCATTCTTTTGTTTCTGCTTCTCTACTCACAACACAACACTGCCTGCCTCCTTGTGTACAGGCGGCTCCGTCTCTCGTGATGTGTATTGATCAGCTTCGCATTGTATAGCGGGATTCAGACACTTTTGATCAGATAGTATGTACTGGAGGAGTTATTAAGAATTTACTTTGATTTTATGGAGCTATAGAACTGAAGCAGTATGGTGGTAGTGTATCCAGTTGGATTTAACAAAAGCTGATGTCCAACTGTTATCGTATGAAAGAGTCACCATATTCAGTACGAGTGATCTGGTATGCAGTACTACATGTGAGCCTATGTGGTGGTGTCTGCTAGAATTGCTGATATCCTGATGCCAGCCATGACGAAACTATTCTATCTATGTGACAGGTCAAATATCCTCAGACTTCAAGACAAAAGTAATAATTCCAATTCCATAGAATTGCCGAACTACCAGTTTAATAAGTCATGGTTGCAAAATACTAACTCGAATTGTTTACGTAAGAATGGCAAACTGGTAGAAGTCGACCTTTAGGAAGGTCAGTTTGAATTTCGGAGAAACAGAGGAACACGCAAGGCAGTACTGACCCTACGACGTCTCTTAGAAGAACGTATAAGGAACCTATATTTATAGCATTTGTGGACTTAGAGAAAGCTTTTGACGATGCTGACAGGAATACTCTCTTTGAAGTTCTGAAGGTAGCAAGGGTAAAATACAGGGAGCGAAGGCTAATTACAGCTTGTACAGAAACCAGACGGCAGTTATAACAGTCGGTGGGCATGAAAGGGAAGCAGTGGTTGAGATGGGAGTGATACAGGTCTTTAGCCTTTCCCCGATATTATTCAACTTGTACGTTAAACAAGCAGTAAAGAAAAATTTGGAGTAGGAATTGAAGTTCATGGAGAAAAAATAAAAACTATGAGGTATGCCAATGATATTGTAATCCTATGGGGGACTAGGAAAAGCAGTTGAACGAAATGGACAGCGTCATTACAGGAGGACATAAGACGAACTTAAAAAATCAAAAACAAAACAAGGATAATGGAATGTAGATCAGTTAAATCAGGTGAAGGTGGGGGAATTTGATTAGGATACGAGACGCTAAAAGCAGATCAGATTTATTTTTTGGGCAGCAAAATAACTGTTAATGGCCGAAGCAGAGAGGATGTAAAACGTAGACTGGCACTGGCAAGAAAAACGTTTCTGAAGAAGAGAAATTTCTTAACATCGAATATAGATTTAAGTGTTAGGAAGTCTTTTCTGAAGGCATTTGTCTGGAGTGTAGCCATGTATGGAAGTGAGACATGTACGATAAACAGTTTAGACCACAAGAAAATACATGATTTTGAAACGCGGTGCTACAGAAGAATGCTGAAGAGTAGATGGATAAATCGCGTAACTAATGAGGATGTACTGGATGGAGCTGGAGTGGCAACAAATTTATGGCACAACTTGAGTAAAAGAAGGGATCGGCTGATGGTACACTTTCTGAGGCATCAAGGCATCACATATTTAGTATTGGACAGAGGTGTGGGTGGTAAAAATCGTAGAAGGAGCCGCAGAAGTGAACGCAGTAAGGAGATTCAGAAAGATGCAAGTTGCAGTAGTTACTCGGAGATTGAAGAGGTTTGCATAAGATAGAGTAACATGAAGAGGGAGCACTATGGGACTTAACATCTGTGGTCATCAGTCCCCTAGAACTTAGAACTACTTAAACCTAACTAACCTAAGGACATCACACACATCTATGCCCGAAGCAGGATTCGAACCTGCGACGTAGCGGTCACGCGGTTCCAGACTGAAGCGTCTAGAACCGCACGGCCACACCGGCCGGCAGCCAACAACAACAACACATCAAAGTGTGCCTTTACTGTAACGTTTTAAATTGTCCAAGATTTTTCTGGTTTCCTCCCAATCATTTCATCTATAACCACATCACACAGGAAGCATTTCTTAACATTTCAACACTGCAGTGTCAAATCACTGTGCTATTGAAAAGAAGCATTGAGGTACATCTCTTGAAAAATAAACAGGAACTCCATGGTGATATAAATGGATTGATCAAAGTCGTCAGTATGTAACACGACCACAAGTAAAAGATTGTGATGTTACTGGTTTTCAAATATTTGCTTTAAAATGATCTCTGATCATAAAATGCAATGAAGTCTTTCACTGAAGAAGAAGCACCTCTCAACCTTGTACTCTCCTGTCTGGATCACTGTCCAACAATGCACGCAATAAACACTAGAGGTGTACGTGTAAATCCATCTTAACTGATCGTTTTGAGGTTTCGCAGTATTCTGCATATAATCGTCTCTGTGGATTTGGTTGGACTGTGTGTGACAGGGAGAAAAGCTTTGTTGGCGTTGTCCGTGGCCGCTCACTGACCAGTGCGTCGATAATGATACCGTTTAATCCAATTTCTTCATTTTTAAATTAAACCACAAAGAGCGCACGTGACAAGGAAGAAAACATGAATTGGCTTCCACGTTCACGATGAACAGCTCCCACTACCTTCAAATAAATAAAATAGTTCTGAAGAAAAATATTTTCTCTTCTGTGGTCAACAAAGTGAAAGTAAACTGACTACAGCTTTTGCTGCAATCAAATACATCTATATGTATAGCCACTTCATGATCATTGTGAATCGCATTGACAATTTTGTAGTCAATCACATTAACGTATAAAACTAATTTACTACTGTTATGGAAACGCACCTGATTTTTTAATACTATGAGTGAGAAGTGACTTTCGCTCTATGCTGTGCTTTTATTGTCGTACACGTCGTACTGTATTCTACACAGAGGTGAACAACATTTTATCAACTCTGGAATATGCAGCAGACGCGTTTTCTTTATTTCACGTTTCTTTCCTGGTCACGATAACTTTATTCCGAATGAAGCATGGAAAGTATTGAAAATTTAATACTTTCAGAAGAAAAGCTGATATTTCGCCTTCGCAGTGTTGCAGATAACCTTCTCTGAGGTCCAAAGTCTCTGTATCTCTGCGAATCTGTAAATGCGCTATGGAAATTACCGTGATCGTGACATCGCGTGCTACTGGCGAGGCCTTCAGCACGACTTTGTGTTATTAGAGGCCGACGGCTGTGGGAAGGGCGAACTGTTGCGTGCAGTATCCGCCGGCGCTCTGCTGCTATTACCCTCACTTCCACACCGTCTGCCCTACAGCACGGCATCTAGGTCGCTCACTGTGTCCACCGTCATCATAACGTTAGGTTATTACTCACACGAGTATGAGTTCAGCTGTAACAGACAAGAAGACTCTAGTAGGGGAGAGTTATGAATGGGACATATTCTTCGGATCATCTGGATGTCAACTCATAGAGATTAGCCGAAGAGAGGTGCAGGTCCGTAGCAAGAGCATCCTGAATGAGTGCGACAGTAGTTGTGCCAAGCATCTGTGAGGTAATAAAGGGAATGTAGAGGATCCCAAGGTCATGGAGAAAGTACTGGGAGCAATACCGCATTACTTTACCGGGTAATTTCCTATTGGAGGTGGATTACCGTGTCATTTCACTTATTATGGAAATATCATGAAGCGCATTTTTACATTGTGCCCGAACACGATCCGATGAACACTAACGGATATGGATGGACATATGCGTACTTCTGTCCCACTATGGAAACAAGAGCTCTGTATAAGCTTTCCCTGAAACGAGTAGCCAGTCTGTCAGTGTACTGAACAATGCAAAGATTCTGGGACGATTCTCAAATAAAATGAAATGATCTTATGGCGTTACTGGTTAAGAGACCCTCCTAAGTGGTTGTTAGGCCGCCTGGTGAGAATATTTCCATTTGATATCATTTCGGCGTCTTGCGCGTCTCTGTGATGAAGATAAGATGAAATGATTAAGATAACACAGTGCCCAGACGAAGAAAATGCCTGACCAGGGGTGGGAATCAAACCCGATACCACATGATCTAGAGGCAGCGACGTTAAGCATTAGATCACGAGCTAAGGAATACTGTTCAGTTGATGACAGGACAGAACTTTGCAAGAAATCAATTATTTATTTAAAAAGATCTCAGCAGTCAGAGATATAACTTCCATTAACTCATACGACGTCTGTATCTGTACTAATAGTAAAATTTTAAAACCGACGTGCCTGTGCACTGAAAATATTGGCCAAAAACTGATTTCTGGGATGTAAGGTTTTCTTTTTCCTTTATTGTTATTTCACCCCCCTCGACTCATTTGGAAGGTGGGTGGGCTGTCAATGGTGTAGTTCTACGCTGTTCACCCAAGAGTATCTGATTGATAAAACAAAGACGAGACAATAAAGAATATGAGGACTATTTTCGTTTTAAATTAAAAGGACTAATAACGGACAGCGGAAAGAGCGAAAAATATATGCAACGTGCAAAACTCAATGTGGTGATTTTCTTTTACGAAAAAGCGCTGGAGCACTACACTATCACTTAACAACTGAAAGACCTGCATTGGGTTCTGGATGGGACGAGAGAATATGTTCCATGGAGGTTGAGAGGTGCGGGTAAATAGATAGGGATCTGTTAGGTGGGGAAAACTATGGAGGTGACAGGTAGAAGCTGAAGCGGAATGTGGGAATGCAGATGGTGGGAAAAGCAGAGGGTGAGGATGGGTATAATGTGTCCGGAAAGTAGTGGTACAAGAGGAAAGGGATAGGTGTGGATGGAGACGAAAAAGGAAAGAGGATCTGTGATGTGAAGTGGTTTAGGTGGGGACGGATTAAAGTTGGTAGGAGAGATAAGTATCGGGGCAGATCTCACTGTCTGGGAGTTGACTAAAATTGCGTTGAGATAGGTTATGGAGTGTGTGTATAGGTGTAGGGATGAAGGGAGGTGTTTGTGGAGGAGCGGCAGCATACCAGGGTTGGTGTGAAGTAAGGAGTGTAACAGAATACAATAACAATATTTTTTAAAAACTGTTTCTTTGTCTGTCATTTTGTCTGTTTGAACATCCTAAACTCCAAAACAACTAGACCAATTTTTTTTGTGTTTTTACAGGCAACCTGAGCGTAGCTTGAGCCAAAATATAGGCTTCACTTCACGGAAATCGAATCATGGAAAAAAATATAAGTTCTAGTAATCTGCCCAGCTCAGTTGTTTGCGTATGAACCCCAGTGTCATGATCGTCATGGTGTAGTACACCAAAGAACCGATAGATGACACTGTCAGTTTCGTAGCACGCCAGAAAACCAATACACGGCGCTGTTATTTACTTACTTCAGAAGTATTT
This sequence comes from Schistocerca piceifrons, assembly GCF_021461385.2. Taxonomy (NCBI): domain Eukaryota; kingdom Metazoa; phylum Arthropoda; class Insecta; order Orthoptera; family Acrididae; genus Schistocerca; species Schistocerca piceifrons. The sequence goes on along the minus strand of NC_060138.1, from coordinate 1,016,782,817 downwards.
TGGAAAGTTTACGTCAGTGACAGAATTAAGCAATCTTATCTGTACGAATAAAAGCTAACATTGAAATTACTTGGCTAGGATACACGGATTTACTAATTTCGGTTTGTGCATTACAAACTTAACGAAATTGTTTTGCTTCTTCTGATAGAGTTTATTTATACACTTGTCCAATAACACTAACGTTACCAACTGTCAAAAGCCTGAATAATCATCTTCTACAGCGCGGACCACTGCGAGACATCATCAGGAAGAGAGTGAGTGGGGTTCTGGAAGGTATGGACAGGCACGTGGAGCCGTGCCGACTTCAGCGTCGTGAGCAGATGCGCTGGGTGTCTCGGTTGAGGACCTGTGGTGCGAACAGCCCGATCGAGGTGGTCCGACAGATTCTCGACTGCGTTTAAATACGGGGACTTCGGCGGTCAGGGGAGTACGGTAAACTCATCGTGCTGCTCTTCGAACACCACACGTTGGATTGTCCTGGTGGTAGATGTCATCGTCCTGAGGAAAAACAAACGGCATGTAGAGGTGGACATGGTCCCCAAGGATAGAAGCATACTTATTTTTATCCATTGTGCCTTCCAGAATGACGAGATCTCCAAGGAAATGCCACAAAAACATTCCCCAGACAAGAGCCTCTCTCCTCCAGCCTGGATCCTTCCAACGATAGAATGGTCATCTGTCTGATGGAGCGTAACACGTGATTAATCTTCACAGCGATCCTGGTATGCTGCTGCCCCTCCACAAACACCTCCCTTCATCCCTACACCTACACACACACTCCATAACCTATCTCTATGCCTTCTAGTATTACAGGTAATTCAAAAATATTTCTTGGTAGTGAAGGATCTTGTGTGTAATATTGGAACAGTATTAAATAATGAAGTTCATGAAATAAGTTCGTGGCTTGTGGAAAATATTTTGATGCTAAATCACAATAATACTCAGTTTTTACAGTTTCTAACTCACAATTCAACAAGAACCGATATTTTGATCAGACAGAATGGGCATATTATAAGCGAGAGGGAACAGTTCAAGTTCCTAGGCGTTCGGATAGATGGTAAGCTGTTGTGGAAAGCCCATGTTCAGGATCTTGTTCAGAAACTAAATGCTGCTTTATTTACGATTAGAACAGTATCTTAAATAAGTGACAGTTCAACACGAAAAGTAGTCTATTTCGCATATTTTCATACTCTTATGTCGTATGGTATTATTTTTTGGGGTAATTCTTCTGATTCAAAAAGGGTATTTTTGGCTCAAAAACGGGCTGTTCGAGCTATATGTGGTGTAAGTTCGAGAACCTCTTGTCGACCCCTGTTCAATAGTCTGGGAATTCTGACATTGCCCTCACAGTATATATTTTCTTTAATGTCGTTTGTTGCTAGCAATATTAGCTTATTCCCAAGATTTAGCAGCTTTCACTCAGTTAATATTAGGCAGAAATCAAATCTGCATGTGGAATGCACTTCCTTGACTCTTGTGCAGAAAGGAGTGCAGTATTCTGCTGCATCCATTTTCAATAAGCTACCACAAAAACTCAAAAATCTTAGCAGTAGCCCAAACACGTTTAAGTCTAAACTGAAGAGTTTCCTCATGGCTCACTCCTTCTATTCTGTCGAGGAGCTCATGGAAGCGCTGAAAAATTAGGCAAATTCCAGTGTTACATTGTTGATTTTTTTTATTTAAACTTATGACTTGTCACCTGAATATGTTTCTTATATTTCATTTTATCTGTTTCTACTATCGTGTTATAATTTCATGTATTGACTCGTTCCATGACCGTGGAGACTTCTCCTTAATTTGGTCCCACGGAACAATAAATAAATAAATAAAATAAAATAAATGAAAGGCTACTTGTCGCCAATCAGCGGATGTCCATTTGCGGTATTGGCGTCCAAATTCCAGCAACAATCGTAGCGGACGAACAGAAGTCAGAATGGCTACAAGAACCAGGCACCTACCGTGGAGGCCCATGCGCACCATCGTTCACTGAACATTTGTTAAGGAGATACCACTGGCAGCCCTTAGTTCATTTGGGCTGTTAGTTGCTCAACAGCTGCACGTCAGTTCTCCTGTACACATCTCCGCAACTATCGTTCGCCCCTGTCATCTATGACACGTGGTGCACCACAGTTACCTTGCAGCCGGTTTTGTATAGCGCCATTTTTCCGTGCACCATATAATTTCACCACGGTGTCACTCGATAAGTCTACAAAACTTAGCAGTTTCGTAATGCTTCCATCCTTGACCTGAAAGCCAATGGTAACTGATAAATCGCTCCATTTCCTCATTGCGACGACGGTTGTACTGTTTCCCGCATCACCCTGAAATTCTTTTTAAACCACCCATTGCTAGTGCTACCACCTGTCGTCTGTAAGTGGTTACTGCACACTGATGTCGATCATAGGCAGCGGTCATACTAATATGACTGGACTGTGTGTTTAACTTCTTGGCTAGAAAAACGAATTTAATGAGTTTGCTTTTCATTTGGGTCCGACTTCTACATTTTGGATTAGTTTTGCGTAAAACTAAAAAAGCCTGGATAAAATACTCGAGTGTTTCTCAACACACTAGAACGGCTAAACGTCTGAGGACTATTCAGTCTCAAGAATCCAATGAAAACCCTTTGGAAACTCCCTCCAAAAGTGGGGCACAACATAACTGTGATCGAGAACATCATGCATTATCTTGTTCCTCATTAAGTATTATAAATACATCGTCTGGACATAGAAGATTAGTGACATCTGTGTAAACCTGGGGTGGGTCACTAACCAATAATAAGAATGCGTAATGCACTTGTCCATGAAATCAGAGTTTTTACCCCTCCATATTACGAAGGTCATCATTCCAAACAGGCACCTATACGTCGGTTTGTCGTGCTACTCCAATCAGCAGGTCAGACATTATAAGGCAATCGTCAAATGGGGAGTTCCACTACCTACATGCATCGCGAACCTTGCCTGACAACCAAAAACCTATGTCCAAATGGCAAGAAATTTTCAAGAGACACATATTCATCTCTAAATTCCAAGATATGAAAACGCAAAACCACAGGAATCACGTTACTTGGCTGACTCCGGAGATGCACATCAGTAACTGGTGCCAGAAGACTAAATTGTCTTCACTCATTTTTATAATTGGTTATTTGTGCACAGTGTTAATCTCTAACCTTACAAGACATTTAGTTCGAATGATAATGTCCTTAAAACTTAGGAAGACTTATATCACTTAGTAAAGGAAAAATAGTAACAAGAATAAAAAATAAAATGGTCTGTTATCTGAAGAGATAATATGTAACGTAATTAAGAAAGAGTTAATTATATCGAAAGTTCAGGTAAACATAAAAAATGAATATGTAATTTGTAGACGTTGAATAAAAATGTAGTTGGCTAAATAGAAGGGCAGCTAGAGGCCAAATAAATACAATTAAACTGAAGATAAAATTTGAGAAGTATCAATTGTATGTGAGACCTGAGTTTCTCCCAGCGTATACAACGTTCATATGACTTCTGGCAATGCAGCCAGGTGACCGACTACCGCCGATACTCGACAGGAGAAACTGTGTGACATTTACACCTGTATCATGTGGACTACTGCCACGGACGTCTGTGCATTATTAATAATGAGTATGAAATAACAAAAAGGAGGTAGTGAAAGACGGTCTTAACCATAGCTTACTCGTCTTGAATAGCGCCTAAGGACTTACTAGGCTTAATGTCCTTATCTGATGGCAGATCACCCTCAACACTGTTGTACGTGATCAGTTCAAGAAATTCTGCAGAGAGGTGTCAAATTTAATCCAGGAAGTTGACACGAAATGAAGTAACAGTGTTAAAAATTTCTTTCCAAACAGGATTACAGAATGATTTTTTAGAAACTTTATAGATGATTTAACATTACAGTGAAAATGTAATCACTAAACCACTGATGACAATGTGAATGATGGTATGGTGTAGTGGTGATGCTCGAAAATGATCAGGATCATGACGGAGGTGGCATGATGAGTATGATTATGGTGCCTTGTGGAACCGCATATAGCGACTAAGGTTCAGAAAGGTGGATGTAGTGGGAGGGAGAAAGATGCAAGTGTGGTGTGAAATGCAGCGTTGTCATTATTATTGTAAACAGTGGAACATATCTCGGGACGGATTTCATCATTGGCAACGGAGAGTTGGTTTAAATTCCGACGAGAAAGGGTGGATAAGGCACGAAGGTGCATGGAAAGTGGAATATATAGTAGATGTAGTGGCACAGCGTAGAAAACTTCCCCGTCCGTAATTTATTAGCGTGCAGTGTGCACTCTGCACCTGCGTTGGTCATTTTATCACACCATCTGAACGTATGTACGGAATACAGACAACGCGCTAGTAAACTGCAGGACGGGGAAAACTCTTCCTCAGTGTTCAATGGCTCATCTTATGACAGCCACCCAGTCGAATTATCGCAGCAGTGCTTAATGACGATCGGCAACAAACCTCAAACTTCTCTGAATATTCCTGAAGTATGCACAACTAGTACCTAATAAAAGATTATTCATATATACATACAGTATACATGTATTAAGCGCCGGCCGCTGTGGCCGAGCGGTTCTGGGGGCTTCAGTTTGGAACCGCGCTGCTGCTGCGGTCGCAGGTTCGAATCCTGCCTCGGGCATGGATGTGTGTGATCTCCTTAGGTTAGATAGGTTTAAGTAGTTCTAAGTTCTAGGGGACTGATGACCTCAGATGTTAAGTCCCATAGTGCGTAGAGCCATTTGAACCATGCATTAAGCACAAACTATCATATACTTACAGGTAAATATATTTATTAAATCTATTCAGCTGTGTATACCGAAATGCAAGGGTTACTCATTCTGATGTATTCTACTACTGTACATCGTGATGATGAGTATGACACGTTGTGTATTCCACAACTGTAGTGATCACTCATTCTGACGTATTCTACTACAGCACAAGGTGACAAGTTGGGTATTACACATGTTCTGCTCAAGTTGAACATTTCAGAATGTGTAAGCACTGGAGTTGTGAATTACATAGAGGAATATACACTCCTGGAAATGGAAAAAAGAACACATTGACACCCGTGTGTCAGACCCACCATACTTGCTCCGGACACTGCGAGAGGGCTGTACAAGCAATGATCACACGCTCGGCACAGCGGACACACCAGGAACCGCGGTGTTGGCCGTCGAATGGCGCTAGCTGCGCAGCATTTGTGCACCGCCGCCGTCAGTGTCAGCCAGTTTGCCGTGGCATACGGAGCTCCATCGCAGTCTTTAACACTGGTAGCATGCCGCGACAGCGTGGACATGAACCGTATGTGCAGTTGACGGACTTTGAGCGAGGGCGTATAGTGGGCATGCGGGAGGCCGGGTGGACGTACCGCCGAATTGCTCAACACGTGGGGCGTGAGGTCTCCACAGTACATCGATGTTGTCGCCAGTGGTCGGCGGAAGGTGCACGTGCCCGTCGACCTAGGACCGGACCGCAGCGATGCACGGATGCACGCCAAGACCGTAGAATCCTACGCAGTGCCGTAGGGGACTGCACCGCCACTTCCCAGCAAATTAGGGACACTGTTGCTCCTGTGGTATCGGCGAGGACCATTCGCAACCGTCTCCATGAAGCTGGGCTACGGTACCGCACACCGTTAGGCCGTCTTCCGCTCACGCCCCAACATCGTGCAGCCCGCCTCCAGTGGCGTCGCGACAGGCGTGAATGGAGGGACGAATGGAGACGTGTCGTCTTCAGCGATGAGAGTCGCTTCTGCCTTGGTGCCAATGATGGTCGTATGCGTGTTTGGCGCCGTGCAGGTGAGCGCCACAATCAGGACTGCATACGACCGAGGCACACAGGGCCAACACCCGGCATCATGGTGTGGGGAGCGATCTCCTACACTGGCCGTACACCACTGGTGATCGTCGAGGGGACACTGAATAGTGCACGGTACATCCAAACCGTCATCGAACCCATCGTTCTACCATTCCTAGACCGGCAAGGGAACTTGCTGTTCCAACAGGACAATGCACGTCCGCATGTATCCCGTGCCACCCAACGTGCTCTAGAAGGTGTAAGTCAACTACCCTGGCCAGCAAGATCTCCGGATCTGTCCCCCATTGAGCATGTTTGGGACTGGATGAAGCGTCGTCTCACGCGGTCTGCACGTCCAGCACGAACGCTGGTCCAACTGAGGCGCCAGGTGGAAATGGCATGGCAAGCCGTTCCACAGGACTACATCCAGCATCTCTACGATCGTCTCCATATGAGATTAGCAGCCTGCATTGCTGCGAAAGGTGGATATACACTGTACTAGTGCCGACATTGTGCATGCTCTGTTGCCTGTGTCTATGTGCCTGTGGTTCTGTCAGTGTGATCATGTGATGTATCTGACCCCAGGAATGTGTCAATAAAGTTTCCCCTTCCTGGGACAATGAATTCACGGTGTTCTTATTTCAATTTCCAGGAGTGTATTTTGTAAGTATACTTTCATACAACTATGCAATCCTCAAAACGTACGTATAAATACTCTTTTATAAGGCACTAGCTATTATCCTAATACACACTTCGCGTATAGTTTGTTCTCTTTCGATACAGATGACCCGTGGACGGTTTGAATTTGCCTGATATGGGTAGGCAAAAGTAAAAGAACTAGTACAGCTGGGAGCATTGCATAACATATTTCTTTATGTTCTCCTTGTTAATGGCGTTAACGGAACACATTGAATGGGTAAATGGTTTCTCAATGAAGTCATTATGTGAAGTTAGATAGCTACGAGTTGTATTGTAACATATGTAGGTCATGATTTTATACTTTGTGCGTTGGACTGTAGCATTCATACACTCGTCTTATAGAGAGAAGCCATTTGGGTTGGTAGACCGAAGAATATGCCAGCCACCTTGCTCATGGAGAAATGGTATAACAGCAGAGCTTTTCTTCAGCAGTTATTTATTCAGTTAACAATAACAGTATATCTGCCATTGCTACTCAACTAACCAACAGTGGTTCCCATAATTCACTCTTTGTTGACAACCACGGTTGACTCGGATTGCCGAAGGCGTGCCCTCACTAAAGTAGCAACGGTGACGATGTAGCACTTAAGAAAGGGAGTGCACCGGTGTAGGATGCTCCAATCGTTTTAATCTAGTCAAAGCACAGTGACCTCTTGTCACTCCTGAGCATGCCAGAACAAAATGTCACACTCCACTATTCCACCGGCTATACCTACAACACAGTTTTCAAGCAGCGTGATAGATATACCTAATTACTGTTTTAATTTTTCTTTCTTCACTATTCTTTGACACGTGCATAAACGTGTATTTCCCATCTGCTGGCTATTGCGCACAACGACTCTATTTTGATTTCTTCTTGAAACACAAATCCAAAACTTCCTTCTAAAGTTAATTTATCTTTTATTGTTCTCAATTATATGATTTCATCTGAAATTTCTTGGGTGGTATGGTGTTACAGTGACCTTTTTTACACCTGTGTTACACTTCACTGTTTTATGAACGCCGTAAATCTGAAAGCATACCGAACCAGCAGTATAATGCTGTTTCCCATCGGTATACTAATTTTTTTCTCATTTCGTATTATTGATTGTGTTTTGATGTTTAAAATTATTCGTAAGGTTCACTCTTTTTCATGTCTTCATTTCATCCTTTTTATTTAGGTGCAATGTTCCACTGTATACATCATACTATTAACAAGTATTTGCACTTCGGATGGTGTCCCTCACCTCCTACACAAGAAAGTGACAAGTGACTGACGACTTCAAACTTAGAACATTTGCGATAGAAAACGATACACTGCAGATCTTGTTAGGGCGTGGCTTGGTCTCCAATGGGAAGAAGACCAGCCGAATGATAAAGGAATCGTTGGGGTTGACTTAACATGCCAACTACTTGCAACAGTATGTCCGCGCCTCCAACAACTGATAAAATAAGCCGGCCGGAGTGGCCGAGAGGTTCTAGGCGCTTCAGTCTGGAACTGCGCGACCGCTACGATCGCAGATTCGAAGCCTGCCTCGGGCATGGATGTGTGTGATGTCCATAGGTTAGTGAGGTTTAAGTAGTTCTAAGTTCTAGGGGACTGATGACCTCAGAAGTTAAGTCCCATAGTGCTCACAGCCATTTGAACTATTTTTTGATAAAATAATTCTATAATTTTACATTACAAGTATCTTAACATATATTGTGAGCACAATACATGGTATCTAAATCTGTTCTCCGCAGCAGCTGATAAAACAATGGTATGATTTTACATTAAAATCTCATAGCATCTCTTGTAAACACAGAATACCTAAACCTGTTCTCCGCAAGTCACCTTATGTTGTGTGGCAGAGGGTAACTTGAGTACCACTGTCACTTCCCCATTTTCCTGTTCATGTCACGCTTGGTGATAGGAAGAAAGATTGTTGATAAGACTACGAGGCAGCTCGAATCTCCCTAATTTTACATTCATGGTCTCTTCAAGGATATATACGAGTGTAATCCTAAAAGTAAGGTCTCCTATTTTTTATAAGTACAGAACTGTGTTTGTGAGGCAGTTGGTCACACTGTTATGAAGAGTGCTTCACGCGATGTGTGTAAACATGCGCACGCCGCGCTGAGGCACTCAGTCTTGGCTTGGCAGCCGTTGAGAAAGGAGCTCCCGTTGGATCTTACAGCCGAGTGCGAATTACTCGCAGTTATTCGGTTTTTGAACGCAAAGCGCACTGCGCAGAATGAAATCCATCGCCAATTGACGGAAGTGTATGGTGAATCGTGCATGGATGTCAAAAATATTCGTCAGTGGTGTAGAGAGTCTGCAGCTGGTCGGACCGAAATTCACGACGAACAAAGGAGCGGGAGACCGTCAATTTCTGAGGTGACAGTGTTGAAGGTCGAACAAAGCATGCGTGAAGATCGGCGGGTCACCTAGGATGATTTCTGCACGTTGGTTCCTAAGGTTTCCCGAAGCACCGCTCACAGAATTTTGAGGGAAACATTGAACTACCGGAAGGTGTGCGCAAGATGGCTGCCACGCATGCTGACTGAGGACCACATGCGGCAACGAGTTGATGCTTCCCGCGCATTTCTTCACCGCCTTGCAGCCGAACAGGACAACTTTCTGGACTCAATTGTCACGGTGACGAAACCTGGGCATACCACTTTATACCTGAGACGAAAGAACAATCACGCCAGTTCATAACTTTCTGAACAGCATGACGGCGAGCTGGTATGACATGGGCATACAAAAACTGCCACAGCGTCTACAAAAATGCATCGACATAAATGGTGATTATGTCGAAAAATAGCTAAATGTTCATGCTGTAAACTGATGCAAACCGTTGTAGAAATAAACAGGTCTAGGTACTTATAAAAAATAGGAGACCTTACTTTTGGGACCACCCTCGGACATAGATGGAAGCAATATATTGGCTGACTCTTCCAGGAGCTTACGCTCTCGAAATTCTAACAAAAATAAATAAATAAAAATAAAAGCACAACGTGATGTGTAACACCTCTCTTGTAGTGTCTGCTATCGCAGGTGTTGTTGTTGTGGTCTTCAGTCCTGAGACTGGTTTGATGCTGCTCTCCATGCTACTCTATCCTGTGCAAGCTTCTTCATCTCCCAGTACCTACTGCAACCTACATCCTTCTGAATCTGCTAAGTGTATTCATCTCTTGGTCTCCCTCTACGATTTTTACCCTCCACGCTGCCCTCCAATACTAAATTGGTGATCCCTTGATGCCTCAGAACATGTCCTACCAACCGATCCCTTCTTCTGGTCAAGTTGTGCCACAAACTTCTCTTCTCCCCAATCCTATTCAATACTTCCTCATTAGTTATGTGATCTACCCATCTAATCTTCAGCATTCTTCTGAAGCACCACATTTCGAAAGCTTCTATTCTCTTCTTGTCCAAACTATTTATCGTCCATGTTTCACTTCCATACATGGCTACGCTCCATACGAATACTTTCAGAAATAACTTCCTGACACTTAAATCAATACTGGATGTTAACAAATTTCTCTTCTTCAGAAACGCTTTCCTTGCCATTGCCAGCCTACATTTTATATCCTCTCTACTTCGACCATCATCAGTCATTTTGCCCCCCAAATAGCAAAACTCCTTTACTACTTTAAGTGCCTCATTTCCTAATCTAATTCCCTCAGCATCACCCGACTTAATTAGACTACATTCCATTATCCTTGTTTTGCTTTTGTTGATGTTCATCTTATATCCTCCTTTCAAGACACTGTCCATTCCATTCAACTGCTCTTCCAAGTCCTTTGCTGTCTCTGACAGAATTACAATGTCATCGGCGAACCTCAAAGTTTTTATTTCTTCTCCATGAATTTTAATACCTACCCCGAATTTTTCTTTTGTTTCCTTTACTGCTTGCTCAATATACAGATTGAACAACATCGGGGAGAGGCTACAACCCTGTCTTACTCCCTTCCCAACCACTGCTTCCCTTTCATGTCCCTCGACTCTTATAACTGCCATCTGGTTTCTGTACAAATTGTAAATAGCCTTTCGCTCCCTGTATTTTACCCCTGCCACCTTTAGAATTTGAAAGAGAGTATTCCAGTCAACATCGTCAAAAGCTTTCTCTAAGTCTACAAATGCTAGAAACGTAGGTTTTCCTTTCCTTAATCTTTCTTCTAAGATAAGTCGTAAGGTCAGTATTGCCTCACGTGTTCCAGTGTTTCTACGGAATCCAAACTGATCTTCCCCGAGGTTGGCTTCTACTAGTTTTTCCATTCGACTGTAAAGAATTCGTGTTAGTATTTTGCAGCTGTGACTTATTAAGCTGATAGTTCGGTAATTTTCACATCTGTCAACACCTGCTTTCTTTGGGATTGGAATTATTATATTCTTCTTGAAGTCTGAGGGTATTTCGCCTGTTTCATACATCTTGCTCACCAGATGGTAGAGTTTTGTCAGGACTGGATCTCCCACGGCCGTCAGTAGTTCCAATGGAATATTGTCTACTCCGGGGGCCTTGTTTCGACTCAGGTCTTTCAGTGCCCTGTCAAACTCTTCACGCAGTATCGTATCTCCCATTTCATCTTCATCTACATCCTCTTCCATTTCCATAATATTGTCCTCAAGTACATCGCCCTTGTATAAACCCTCTATATACTCCTTCCACCTTTCTGCTTTCCCTTCTTTGCTTAGAACTGGGTTTCCATCTGAGCTCTTGATATTCATACAAGTCGTTCTCTTATCTCCAAAGGTCTCTTTAATTTTCCTGTAGGCGGTATCTATCTTACCCCTAGTGAGATAGGCCTCTACATCCTTACATTTGTCCTCTAGCCATCCCTGCTTAGCCATTTTGCACTTCCTGTCGATCTCATTTTTGAGACGTTCGTATTCCTTTTTGCCTGTTTCACTTACTGCATTTTTATATTTTCTCCTTTCATCAATTAAATTCAATATTTCTTCTGTTACCCAAGGATTTCTACTAGCCCTCGTCTTTTTACCTACTTGATCCTCTGCTGCCTTCACTACTTCATCCCTCAAAGCTACCCATTCTTCTTCTACTGTATTTATTTCCCCCATTCCTGTCAATTGCTCCCTTATGCTCTCCCTGAATCTCTGTAGAACCTCTGGTTCTTTTAGTTTATCCAGGTCCCATCTCCTTAAATTCCCACCTTTTTGCAGTTTCTTCAGTTTTGATCTACAGGTCATAACCAATAGATTGTGGTCAGAGTCCACATCTGCCCCTGGAAATGTCTTACAATTTAAAACCTGGTTCCTAAATCTCTGTCTTACCATTATATAATCTATCTGATACCTTTTAGTATCTCCAGGGTTCTTCCATGTATACAACCTTCTTTCATGATTCTTAAACCAAGTGTTAGTTATGATTATGTTGTGCTCTGTGCAAAATTCTACCAGGCGGCTTCCTCTTTCATTTCTGTCCCCCAATCCATATTCACCTACTATGTTTCCTTCTCTCCCTTTTCCTACACTCGAATTCCAGTCACCCATGACTATTAAATTTTCGTCTCCCTTCACAATCTGAATAATTTCTTTTATTTCATCATACATTTCTTCAATTTCTTCGTCATCTGCAGAGCTAGTTGGCATATAAACTTGTACTACTGTAGTAGGTGTGGGCTTCGTGTCTATCTTGGCCACAATAATGCGTTCACTATGCTGTTTGTAGTAGCTTACCCGCATTCCTATTTTCCTATTCATTATTAAACCTACTCCTGCATTACCCCTATTTGATTTTGTGTTTATAACCCTGTAGTCACCTGACCAGAAGTCTTGTTCCTCCTGCCACCGAACTTCACTAATTCCCACTATATCTAACTTCAACTATCCATTTCCCTTTTTAAATTTTCTAACCTACCTGCCCGATTAAGGGATCTGACATTCCACGCTCCGATCCGTAGAATTCGAATTAGCTGGCCATGCAGGTGGTATCAAATGTGAGCCATGGCGTAAGCCGAAAACATTGCATACCTTATTGCTTTTTCACTCTTTCGAGAAAGATAGCTGGTAGATGTGTTTGGGGAATGTTGGTCTGACGAGTAAGATCTACAAGGTCTAAATCTCTGGTATGGTTCATTGGGAAGGATGTGGTCGATTTAATTACTTATGTTTTTCCTTCGCAACGTGTGCGCCTTTTCTAGAGACCTCGTACTCATCAGGATGTTAGTGCCTAGTAATGTCTTTCTTTCCTCTTTGACTCGATTGACGTGGAGTGTGAATTTGTTTTACTTGCATCATTCATACAGTAAATTTCTTGCTACGCGTTCTTACTGAGAATTAAACCAGTCTGCTGTCCACTACAGTACTTTGGAATTAGCAACGATAATTTTTAAACACCCTGTATTAGACTTATTTGCAATTTTGATGGTTAATTGAAGAGTAACACAATCTACAATAAAGACAATACAGTTTATTACAATGTACAGCCAACATTACTTCTTGGTTATGTCGTGAAAACGTGTATTCGCTCGTCGGTCAAACTTCCTTGTGCAACAGAACACCGTCAGATTTAAACCGCTAATAACTACGAAACTAATAACGGGTAGACAGTGACAGAGCCCACAACGGATAGATCATCTTTGTACGTGTTTGCCACATGGTAATTTTTTCGCCTCTGACGTCATCGTAGCGTAGGCGCATGCGCGTGATTGTTACGAATTAGTGTTGTATAAAGTACGTTGCCGAGTGTAAACGCTTTTAGGTAGGACGTTGAACGAGCTTGCGGAGCATTACTAGGACTCAAAGACACTGAAAATTTTTGCCGGAATGTAATTGAATATCAATATTAAACTGAAAACTACAAAATAATGAAAGATGTCGTTCTACATGATTTGTAAATGCACTTGGAATTACATAACGCAAGGTAAAATTGTGCTGTGTCATGTGCGTGGGGTAAGTTCACCTTTACTCTTGTTCGGTATCCGAGTGCATATGGGTCTGGAAACAAGGTACGTGTTTGCAAAAATGTGTGTATTACGTATTGTGTATTTTTGTTGTAACATTGTTCTAGAGACACTGTTCGCTGGAGGCCAAATGGAGGTAAACACACGAAGTAGCAGCGAGGCAGCCACTGTTCGTTGCAGAAACCAGAGATGTAACGGGACTGCGGAGTAGTTGGCCACTGCTCGAGCTCGCCGAAGTGCGGCGAAGATGATGAAATCATTGTCAAAAGTCGAGTTGGCGTTACGTTTTCGTTCGCAGTGATCGTTCCAAATGACGTTTACTTGAGAAGGATAGGTAGTTCATGTTTGAGCTTCGAAGGAGTCAATTCGTCAAAAGAACTGCTTCAGTTGAGGTCAGATTTATGGTCTGGTCGTCCAGACTTCGTACTAGGCAGACAAGATTCGTTAAGTCGAATGTTGTAAAGAGCCTATCGTTAATTGGCGTGGCTGTGAGATTTTTTCTCCCAATTCCGATTTATGGGCAAATTTGCTCGCGTCGGTTCCATGGTAGAACTCGCTATTTAGTACTGGAAAGGGAGATCTGTACCGGTTAATAGTATTTTGTAGGAGGAAGTAATGATTAATCATTTAAGTGGAACGGAGAATGAACTTTAGTAGCCAAGTCTCTGTTTTGGTGGTAATCACTGGTGTAACTTTAGTGCCGGAAAATATCCGAATTTTGTCCATCTCGTCCTACTTGTTGCCTGAAAGAACTACCAGAGATAATTGAGTTATTTCCCTTATTTTGTGGAGAATTCTGAAGATGTGGGGCTAATGGGTAAAATTTTTGCAGCAGCTGTTGGTAGGCCATCATCATTGAACGGATAGCAAAACCGACAAGGGAAGATAGGTGGAATGTTTATCAAAATATTACTGTCCCCCTGCATAGGTGACATGATGTTAGCTGTTAGTATTCCTCACGCACTATGGCTGCGTATAAAGGAGCCCCAGGAGGAATGGTCATTCAGAAATACGAAAGGAACGATCATTCTAAGCAAATAAGTGCAGTAAATATCGGTTCTAAAATGCATGCTTTCAGTAGAAGAGAGGTGTTTCACAGTAGCGGAGAGGAAGAGTCATATCCCTGCATATAACCTATACAGGGTGTTACAAAAAGGTACGGCCAAACTTTCAGGAAACATTCCTCACACACAAATGAAGAAAAGATGTTATGTGGACATGTGTCCGGAAACGCTTAATTTCCATGTTAGAGCTCATTTTAGTTTCGTCAGTATGTACTGCCCTTCCTCGATTCACCGCCATGATTTCATACGGGATACTCTATCTGTGCTGCTAGAACATGTGCCTTTACAAGTAATACACAACATGTGGTTCATACACGATGGAGCTCCTGCACATTTCAGTCGAAGTGTTCGTACGCTTCTGAACAACAGATTCGGTGACCGATGGATTGGTAGAGGCGGACCAATTCCATGGCCTCCACGCTCTCCTGACCTCAACCCTCTCGACTTTAATTTATGGGCGCATTTGAAAGCTCTCGTCTACGCAACCCCGGTACCAAATGTAGAGACTCTTCGTGCTCGTATTTTGGACGGCTGTGATACAATACGCCATTCTCCAGGGCTGCATCAGCGCATCAGGGATTCCATGCGACGGAGGGTGGATGCATGTATCTTCGCTAGCGGAGGACATTTTGAACATTACCTGTAACAAAGTGTTTGAAGTCACGCTGGTACGTTCTGTTGCTGTGTGTTTCCATTCCATGATTAATGTGATTTGAAGAGAAGTAATGAAATGAGCTCTAACATGGAAAGTAAGCGTTTCCGGACACATGTCCACATAACATATTTTCTTTCTTTGTGTGTGAGGAACGTTTCCTGAAAGTTTGGCCGTACCTTTTTGTAACACCCTGTATAACCTACTAGAACACCCTGTGTTCTTCCTTGATGGAGGGAAGCCACGAAGCTAGAACCTTGTGGATATCGTCCCTATAGAAATTACTTTTGTTCCTAGAAATTTAAATCGCTTATCGGACAGACTTTTATTCAGTCTAAAAATTACTTCTGTCTTATTAATGGTGAGGGCAACGGCCTTGCCGCAGTTGATACACTGGTTCTCGTCAGATCACAGAAGTTAAGCGCTGTCGGGCGTGGCCGGCACTTGGATGGGTGACCATCCGGGCCGCCATGCGCTGTTGCGATTTTTCGGGGTGCACTCAGTCTCGTGATGCCAATTGAGGAGCTACTCGACTGAATAGTAACGGCTCCGGTCAAAGAAAACCATCATAACGACCGGGAGAGCGGTGTGCTGACCACACGCCCCTCATCTGAGGATGACACGGCGGTCGGATGGTCCCGATAGGCCACTTGTGGCCTGAAGACGGAGTGCTTTTTTTATCATCAGTGAGGCATTTAATCTGAAATTTCGAACATAACAGAGTGTAACTCAAAGCTAAACTATATCAGAACTTTTAATGCATCGAATTGTGCAGTTATATAATGGTGACATGCCCATTTTTCTCACGATTCCACTACTTTTAAGTCCACCAGACTTTTATTACTTTTTTTATCATTTTTCTGCAGACATACCACACATATGTAGGTTTCGTTTTTCATCTCCTATTACGAAATAAAATTCTATGCCCGTCATATTACGAGTTAACAATGGCATTTTCAGATCCGCTTGATAACGACCTGGATGTGTTAGCCCGAAAGCAGTCGTGAGCCCGAACAATGTACATAACAACTAGTGGAGCTAGCTTTCGTCGGGAGGATGGTTGTTTGTGAGAACGATTACCCAATTCATCAGGTTACCTTCCATTCAGAAGGCTGTTGCACTCAGCGACTGTTATATTGATTTGTGAATAATAGATTTCAGCTATCAGTCGTCCTTTTTAAATTTTATTGGCAGATCTAGATATCAGCTAGAAACTAGCCAGTCTCAATGCATTATCACTTTTGATCAATGTATTGTTTTGGATCACTGTACTGTTGAAACAGTAGTATTCAACGAACTTTGATGAAGCCCGACCAACAGGCATTACAAGCATTGATCAAAAATGATAATGCATTGAGAATGGCTAGTTTCTAGCTGAATTCTAGATCTGCCAATAAAATTTAAGAAGGACGACTGATATCTGAAATCTATTATTTACAAGATTACCCAATTTCGTGCTTCGCCAGCACTACGCGACCTGATTAAATGTATCCGGACACTGTTAGTGGACATTAATATAGTTTATGTCCATCGTTCGCCTTCATGACAGCTTGAAATCTGCTAAGGACACTTTCATTGAGGTATGTCCACGGAAGAAGGTCAGGCCCATAGTTCCTCAAGAGTCGAAACCGGAGAAGGTAGTGATGTCGGACGCTGCGGTCTGGAGCGAATTCGACATTCAGCTCATCCGAATCATGTTCCACTGCTTTCGGGTCGGGACTGTGGGTAGGCCAGCCCATTTTACGAATGGTGTTGTGCACAAACCATTGCCTCACAGATGTTGCTTCATGACAGGGTGGATTGTCAAGCTGGTACAAACACTCAACGACTTCTGTTTCTCTACTGTAGGAAGTATGCAACGCCGTAAAATGTGTTCATATCCTTCCACATTCAGCGTTTTCTTAAGCTCAGTAATGTGGCCATAACCAAGAAAACCAGCCCTATACCGTGACACCAGCTCTCTCATACTTCACTCTTGGCAGTACACATGATGGCAGGTTTCTCAAGGTATTCGCCAAACCCAAATCCTTCCATCGGACTGCCACATGGTATATAAGGCGATTCATCACTCCAAATCATTCGTTTCCATTCATCCACCGGCCATTGTCATCGCTCTTTATAACACCTGAAGCATCGCTTAGCACTGAATACAGAAGTTTGTGGCTTCTGAGGAGCTTCTTGCTCATTTTACTCCATTCTACTTAACTCCGTGCCCACAGTCATCGTATAAGCTGGATTGCTGGTGGCACTTTGGAACTCACGAACGATTCCTTCCGCTGATTTCAGGTGGCTTTTGTTCTACAGCCCTCCGTAATGGTCGACGGTTTCTGTCGGTCAGTGTATGAATTCTGGCTGGTCTAAAGCACGAACAATCGACTTGGGCAACTTTAGAACCAATGACTTTGCCTCGCTGAATACACGGGTTCTCGTCCGATCAACGAAGCTAAGCAAGTGGGGCGTGACCACTTCTGGGATGGGTAACGATCTGGGTACGCCACGTCCTGTTGGTTGTTTTCCCTTTGTCAATAGGCAAAGGGGAGAGCTGTGGTGGCCTTAAGTTCCTTTTCACCATTCCTGATCACCAAACTCCTCGATTAAATCCTAAACCCCTCCTCGGTGTCTGGCATGTGACATTGATGATGGTGATCCGTCTGTCCGTTGAGGACGGTGGCCTCTTTGGTGCTATTTGAGACGAAAAGGCTATGTGCTGTCATCAGGTTTCATTCTCTCCCCTCTGTCACCATCATACAACACTAACATGGCACCACACTGCACATACTTACCAGAGTCACCTACGCTTATCAGATGCACTTATGTACAAAACTCTCACACTTCGCGAAGTACAGAGGAACCTGGCCTTCGGGGTCTCCCATTCAACAATGGTATAGGACTTTACTTTTTAGCCTTATTTCATACATACCTCGCACCCGACCATTTCTTGGTGGAATGTAAGAATACAACTCCTCTCAGCGTAAGGACAGAATTAAACGTCGAAAAACAATCTCGTTCTAATACGACATACAGTTTTAAGTGGACTCCGAACTGTGGTGAAACTCGACATTTTTCACATCAACAAACTTTGCCAGCGGAGATATGTGACAGATAAAAACTTTAACGGTGAACTCCCTGAAAAGGAGTTCAGTTTCAAAACAGATAAGTCTGCATCCGTTCCTTCGACTGCTGAAAACATTTTTGTATTTTTGTTTCCCTAATGTGGCATAGGATCTCAGCGAATTTTGCCTTTTAGTGCAGCTCAAGAACAAGCCTGTAGTAAGCTTTCCATACATTACCACTGATTGTATAGATTCTAATAAAACTTGACGCAGGGTATGTGTATAGTTCAGCATCAAAAAAACTGTAGCGTACGAATATGTCACGGTTATACATCCCTAGTAAATAGTACAGTCTCACCTGTCTCTCGTCAAACCTCGTGTAGCCTTGACACAAGCACACTGGACAAAAAATTAGTCACCGCCAATAGTCATCGCGCTAATATCCTGAAACACCGCCATCATCCTTCACGATTTTTTCAGTTCGGCGAGGTATAAAACCCACAAGTTCCTTCTGGTGCGCTATATCTGAAACCATTTATTAAATGGTTAGATCCCGAAGAGCAGCCAGTTTGCGGGGGGTTCGACTGCTACATTTATCCATTGCTCCAGAGACTCCGAAACAGTTTCTGTGAGATTAAGATCGGGTGATTTAACGGGTCAGTCAAGTTTCAATAGACTGCTTGAGTTTCGTCATACCAGGAACATATACATGTTGCCATGTGAAGATGTCTGTTGTCCTCTTGGAAAACGGGAGTGACCTCGGCATAGTATAAGGGCCTGGTCAGTGGAAATCATGGTTGCAGGTTGGAGAGGCATGGAGAACGGTGGTGAAGGCAAACTGGCGCTCTGTGCGCTAATGAAACAGAATTAGTAAGACATACATTTGCTTGATTTAAGTGTTACAATTGAATCACCTCCATGACTGCGGAGAGTGCATTGGATGCAGTAAACAGCCTTAGAACATGCGGACTCGTCCATCTCTACGGATTCGCAAGTTCGTTATCTCTGACATGGCCACTCTCGTAACACCTCGATGGTGTGCAGGATAGTGAGCAGCAGGTGCCTTTTACAGTGGCATCGACCACCAGATCGTCGATTACTTGTTACTAGGGCGCTGTCGTGGACATCAAAAGGGGTGTGCCTGAATAAACTCCAGAGGGTCTGTGTGGAATGTAGATGGCAGTCCAGGGTTATGGTGTGGCCTCTCCAGCTCTTAGTAAGCTGGAGATAGAGCTTTCCAACATTTCACATCAGCAGACGAATGTTGATAGCTCAATTTAACCAGGTACTGCAGACCAAGCAGACGGCTGTCTCAAAAGCTGAAGGTATGCGGTAAATAGTAGGTAGCACGACACAGGGTCTGCACGGTAGCTGGCTGACTATAACTGAATCATGTATGTGCTTCGAAGTCTGATTATTTATTGTGCTCTGTCGGTAATGAGGTTATGCCTTGCTGAGGATGACTGTGTGTGTCCTCATTTTCTGGGCACACACATTCTTTGCCACATCGCTGTGCCACAACATTGGCTTTCAAGTGTTTAAGATTGGTGCTTTTCCACAGCTAACAGAACGACCTTATGATCCCTCCTCAATGAAGTCATGTTGCTGAATTAATACAGACTTCTCGCTGGAGGGAGGTGAAGCAATATCTGTGGGCGTGTGTAATACGATTTTCAGTATCAGCTCACTGCCTATTTGTCACCGTTATTACTAAGCGGCATTCATTTGCTCGTGATATCTGTCTGCAGAGCAACAATACTTCTCGTGAAGAGGTAGAAGAAAGAACAACATTGGAAATGTGGAAGTATGTATCTTGGCTCATGGACACGGTAACGTAAATGAGTGGTTCAAAGTCGTAGTACGAAAGACCCCACCAGAACGCTACATGATCCCCTCCAGCTTGAATTCCATCCTCCACACACTATGGGTTGAACGCCTCATTGTGCATCAGTTCGCCCGACACCTTGTGTCATTTGAAAAAAAGGGAAAATTGTGACTGACTGGATCACACTACACACCTGTGGTCAGCTACTGGCCAGTTTCTGTGTGGTTTGGCCTATTGACTCTGTGTAGCCGTAAGTGGCACTGTGAGCAGTGGCCTTTTGCGAAGGACACATCTCAAAATGTCCAAAAATGTTCAGACGTGTGTGAAATCTTATGGGACTTAACTGCTAAGGTCATCAGTCCCTAAGCTTACATACTACTTAACCTACATTATCCTAAGGACAAACACACACACCCATGCCCGAGGGAGGACTCGAACCTCCGCCAGGACCAGCCGCACAGTCCATGACTACAGCGCCTTAAACCGCTCGGCTGATCCCACGCGCCATCTCAAAATGTCCATTGCGTGCAGTGCTCTACACTGGTTCTGCTCTGAAACTGGTAGTGATGGACCAGTATTCACCGACAACGGCAAAAACAGTCGGGTACTCCATCTAAAAGGCGCGGTGAGGATTGTGACAGGAACTCTTTAAAACCCACATCAATACCACAGCTGACAGTTCTCATCTATATTGCCCCTCGAAATCACTGACGACCACTAGCAGTAACACTCGAATGGAGGAAACTCAAAACATCGAGAGACTTACAAATTCATGATAGCACTTCCCCACGATAGCCAAAGGTCCTGAGTTCGAGTCTCGGTCCGGCACAGTGTTATAATCTTCCAGGAAGTTTCATACCAGCGCACACTCTGCTGCAGAGTGAAAATCTTATTTTGGAACATCTTCCGTGTTTGTATAATACCTAAAACGACGACGATAATCTACAACAAACAATTTTATGGTTATCAACAAGATCTGTATAGTTTCTTTATTTTAAGAGACAGCAGGTGGCAGTTCCAGTGAGTTACAACAGGCACATAGTTTGAAAATGTTGTATAGGCGATGCAAGTTTCTCAGAATATTGTCAGAACGATGTACAAACATTTCGCAAAATTCATCAATTAAAATTACAGGATAAAGGTGGCCTATATGGGTAGAAACAAGGAACTTGTCAAGAGGCGGTTCGTCTCAACCATCGACAAAATATTATCATACATTTAAGCATAACAAATGCAAATATTTACAGTGTTTGTTATCTTGTATCAACTTACTTGTGTGTAATTTTAACATATAATTTTGTAAGCCATACGCTATATAAATGAAACTGTAAGGCCTTAGACATATTCTCATTGATATGGTGTGGCATTTGTCTCTGACACATGTCAGTTGGACCTCTTTACGATCACTGTTCTTAAATTCTGTGACGTGGCTCTGAGTGATACACCATTCCCTGTAGACATATTGAAAATTCCGCTACAGATCGGGCAACTTCATTCACGGTGTCGTCACGGCCACGTCCAGTCACAATAGCCCGTTTCTGCGATTGCGTAACGTCTCCACGTCGACCTATCTCACTGCGCTGATTCTTTGCGACCGATTGTAGTACCACCTCCACAACGTCTACAGTGCTCCAATGTGACCAGTGCGCTCCTTAACGGGGATGGTATTTTTTTCCTATGAGCTCAGTATCTTATGAGTCACTACAATAAAGTAGATATCTACAGATACAAGCTATGTCAAGGTAAATGTGAAGTCTGCACACGCTGCCACATACGTTTTTTAGAAATTGGCGATGACAGTTATCGAGTGGTGTTCGAGAGACGGACAGTGCAGTGGAGTGTTGACGCAACCTTGTTGTGATCGACAAGCTATGGCACATCTAATTGTGGGGATTGCTTTGGTGAGAAGAAATGGCTAAGTGTTTTGCTGCATCTTGGTAATGAAAGTAGTGTGATGATTGTAATGATGATAATATGTGCGAGATCAAGCGAGTATGAGAGAAGAAAAAAACATGTACCACGTTACAGCAACGTATATATACACGAATTGGTCCTTTTTAATAGGGCTTAAGTCAAGAAAACTAACTTACTGGGAAATTTAAAAAGAAGCTATTTTAGAAGCGAAATACCAGGCAATAAGAAAGTCTGATAATATGAATTGGTAGTATAGATGGCCCTTGATTGTTATATAAATTAATTGTTACATGAATACAAATATGTACGATGTTATAAAATGTTGATAATTGGCCATATTAATGAATTAAACGTTATAAAAATGAATCTGAGCGAAAGAAAATGAACATAGTACTTTTAAACTTGCAAAATAAACATGTACAAATATTGGGAAAGGTACATAAAATTCAAGTCTTTTCACTTGTGATGAACTGTGCTCAAACGTTCGTCATAGAATTGCATATGTTCACTTGGAATGTACTGCTGCATCGTTTCTAAGTTTTGAATTTTTTTCACTTTAACACTCGTCATACTGGGTAGGCGGAGTCTGTTAGTGGAGGAATGTGTGACTCACTAGCCCGTTGATACACGTCCAAACTTTGATGAACCCAATGCTGGCACTCAAATACACAAAGTGAAAGAAACTGTTGATTACAAAGTTATATCGATCAACTCATGGCTTGTTCCTTGTTCCTTCAGAAACTGTAATCTTTGTACAATATTTTGTCCACCAGCCATGAATTGAGAATATCAGACGTGTCAGCTTCTACAATGAAGAGTCAAAGAAACTGGTACACCTATCTAATATCGTGTAGGGCCCGTGCGAGGACGCAGAGGTGCTGCAACACGACATGGCATAGACTCGACTAATGGCTGAAGTAGTGCTGGAGCGAACTGACTTAATGAATCCCGTAATTCTGTACACATAAATCCATTAGAGTACGAGGGGGCGGAGATCTTTTCTGAACAGCACCTTGTAAGGCATCCCAGACATACTCAATAATGTTATGTCTGACGAGTTTGGTGGTCAGCGGAAGTGTTTAAACTCAGAAGAGTGTTCCTGTAGCCACTCTGTAGCAATTCTGGACATGTGGGTAGTCACATTATCCTGCTGGAATTGCCCAAATCCGTCGGAATGCACAATGGACGTGAATGAGTGCAACTGATCAGACAGGATGCTCTCGTACGTGTTACCTGTCAGCGTCGTATCTAGACGTATCAGGGGTTCCATCTTACTCCAACTGCACACGCCCCACACCATTACAGAGCCTTCACCAGCTTGAACAGTCCCCTGCTGACATGCAGGATCCATGGATTCATGAGGTTGTCTCCATGTCCGTACACGTCCATCCACTCGATACAATTTGAAACGAGACTCCTCCGACCAGGCAACATGTTCCGATCATCAACAGTCAAATGTCGGTGTTGACGGGCCCAGGCAAGGCGTAAAGCTCTGTGTCGTGCAGTCACCAAGGGTACACGAATGGAATGGGGCTTCGGCTTCGAAAGCCCATATCGATGATGTTTCGTTGAATGGTTCGCACGCTGACACTTGTTGATGGCCCAGCACTGAAATCCGCAGCAGTTTGCGGAAGAGTTGCACTTCCGTCACGTTGAACTACTATCTTCAGTAATCGTTGGTTCTGTTCTTGCAGTATCTTTTTCCAGCTGCAGCGATGTCGGAGATTTGGTGTTTTACCGGATTCATGATATTCGCGGTACACTTGTGAAATGATCGTAAGGGAAAGTCCCCACTTCATCGCTAACTCTGAGATGCTGCATCCCATCGTTCGTGCTCCGACTATAACACCATATTCAAGCTAACTTAAATTTGTCTTACATAGGCGTTGCCGACCGCAGCACCGTATTCTGCCGTTTTACATATCTCTGTATTTCGATACAAATGCTTATACCAGTGTCATTCGCACTTCTGTGTGTAACTACTCAATAATTTTCGAGGTTTTGCACTACTTTGTGGAATGTGCTGTGTTATTTGATGGACAGTGTATATCCTGTCATTCTATCGAAGCTTCTTTGAAATGATACCGAAGTCTTTACCGCACAGTAAAAAGCTGTGTCTTCGCACTGGGAAATACTGCTGAATAAGTTTGAAATATCCATAATCTGTCAGTGAAAATAGGGATTTATTTATTTGCGTAGAGTCAACAAAGATGATGACTTTTGGAAACATTGTGTTGTTTTACATCTTTTTGAGAATTTCTTTTAAAATACAAACAAAACAAATAGTTGACATAAGCTAACAAAACTGCAATACAAGCACACAAAAGAGAATGTAAAGCCGCAAAAGTGATTAAGATATGTCCAATTTATAATGTAAACTGTACGATCATATGTTTTCAATTGAAAATTGAGAAAGTGAATATAAAATTTTTTGACAGCAATAACTTGAGTTGCTTTTTGAAAATAGTTCCATCATGTCCACGTAAGACTTTTGGCAATTTCTTAAACCAGATTTTATCACTGGTGTGTGGGCTGTGGTTCTTTATTTTTAGATTAGTTCTTTGCCTAAACTAGTTGTTTTTATTTTTAGCATTGTGGTCATGCACGTCATTGAATTTTCTAGAATCTTTTTGATGATGAACAAAAAATAAAATTACATTATATAAATACAAGGAATATACTGTAAGGTACTTATGTTACGCAAAAACCTTTGTTCAAGAAACATTATGACATCATCTGTGCAAACAGTAATCTATTGAGGTGTGTATCGGCAGCACAGTTCCATAATTCAATACCATAATTTAGTAAAGGATATTTTGTTCCATACTAAACAGTTTTGATAGTAGGGTTTGTAACTATTCTTACTAAGTGAGTCAGTAGATATAATCAACTACTAATCTTACCACACACAAAGTAAATATAATTTTACCATTGCAAGTTTTCATCTAAGTACAGTACTTTGAATTTGCAGCCATTAGTATCCATTACTTCAATTCCACAAATATTATTTATAAAGGTATGGTTAAAATTATCAGTCTTAAATGATAATAACTGCAGTTTGTTAACATTTACATATAGATATTGTTAATGAAAATACTTAATTATATTCATTATGGTCCTACAGAGGCTGTAATGCAAGAAGAAGAAGGAGATTACTCCATCTGTTGCAAAAGATATAAGTTCACAGATATTTTTGCCAAAAACAAGAGATCTATCATCTGCATAACTCACTATTTTGGAATTTTGTGGCTGGGTGACATCATTCACACAGACTAAGAAGAGAAAGGGACCAAGAATTGATCCTCGGGGCACTCCTTGTTTCACTAGAAGCCAGGGAGATTACAATTCAGTCACTAATTTGATAGTTTAGATTTTTGCACTGATTCTAGTTTGACAAGTAGTTAGTTAATGGCAGTATTGCTAAATCTTTTAAGCTGTATGCCTGAAGTTCCTTTATTAATAGGTAATGTTAAGCTGAATCAGATGCTTAAGTAAGGCCAAGAAATATGCCTGTTGCCAAATTGGCTTCATCTGGTGCACTATATAAGATGTGTAAAAATTAAAGGATTGCTGTGGTTTTTCTTGAAACCATGTTGTGCTTCAGCGAGTAGATTATCTTCTGTGAAATAGTCACTGAGTTGTGGAAGCAAAATATATTCAAAGATTTTGCTACATATTGGCCTAAATGAAATCGGCCTACAGTTTTCAACATGTTTTTTAGATCCTTTCTTATGTACTGGTTTAACTAAGCACATTTTTAATAAGAATGGGAAGGTGTCTCCTCTAGTACAGTAGATAATGAGATAGGTAATAAGTTTTAACTAATTGTCTGTGATGCTTTTTAACTAGGGCAATAGATATCTCACCCCAGCCAGATGAGTGCTTGGTCTTAAATGTGTGAACTATTCGAACTTAATTCATGTTCACTTACAGTTCTGAACACAAAGATTATACCTTAAGGGTGAACAAATGTTTATCTGGTTGTTTTGGTCAACAGTTGAGCTGGAATACCACATTGAGTGATGAAATATTTACTAAAAATGTCACAGATTTTTCTTGCATCTTCTATTGATTTCCACTCATGCGATATGCTCAATTTTCTGTATTCACATTTGATGGTGCTTTCTGGTCTTCATTAATTAGCTTCCAAGTAGCTTTATGTACATTGTCAGATTTAATGATTGAATCACCAGGAACCTTTTTCCTGAAATTCGAAAGCTCTGTCTTAAACATTTTCGTGGCTTTGCAATACTTTTCTTTGGGAATGATAACCTCTTGAGATTTATAAAGTAAGAAGAGGTAATGAACATTCTGCTTTAGTTTTATCGAACTATTGCGTAGTGTCAGCTTTGGATCCTTTCTATGTGTTAGAGTCCGTTCAACATCTTTAACTGGGTAACAATGATTATAATGTCTCAAAACTTTTTCGTAGAATTCATTCCATTTATTGTTTGAACCTTTTACCTTATAAACACTGTTCCATTTCTCCTGGGCTGGTTATTTCTGAGTCAGTTTGTATTATGATCATTCAGAATTCGTTTCTGTTCAGCAACATTTGTTGCTTCTGCTGTGTTTATACCCAAGTACTCAACGGAATGACAATAGTGGTCCGAGTAGTAAAATTCTTTATTACTGCGCTTAACGCTATTTGTAACACTTTTACTAATTATGACATAAAAAAACTCTTCTACTGGAAGTGTAGTCTGTGATTCTTGTTTACAATGTTGCATGAACTCAATATATCTGTCAGCCTAAAGTCAGTCATGTTGTTGAAGTTTGCATTAGTATTCAGACGCAAAAAGCATAGTAACGTTACTGGGGTCACTTAGACTAACTACTGAGCTGAGACTATTAAAAAATGTGATAATCTGCATTTGGTGGGTGATAAGTACCTATTACTTTGTGCTTCGTGTTATTACTACCCTCTCCCTTTAGTTCAAGATTTCTAGATTTCTTTCACTGCTGTGTTTATCCAGGAATGACATTTTCACAGTAATTAGTGTCTCATGACCAAAAATCGCCACCCCACCGCCTTTGTGTTGATGCCTGCAATAGCTGTTAGCTAGAATATAACCCCTCTAATTTCCAAAATTTTAATTCCTTCGCTTTAAGACCATGTTCAGTAAGCACAATGACATGGGGGCGTGTTCAGTCACAAACACTTGTAACTCGTCTAATATATTTCTGAGGCACTGATATTTATGCCCATCAGTTTCAGTGCTTGTTTCCTATCTGATACATTACTGAATTGTTGAGACCAACTTGCAGAGAGCGTTTGGTTTTCGTTCTGTCCCACGCAGATATCATAGAACAGTCGAGGCTTTGTGATACTTTCGGAGATAAGACTTCAGACAGTCAACTAAAAAGGAACAGACTTCATTGTCGCCCTTTCCTCTGATTACTTCTTCATAAATAAACAAAGTTTTGGACCGCTTTTTACGTCCTGAATGTTTACACTCACCTGACCATTGGCAACTGTTTTGTTTTAAAAGAGCGTGTGTCAGTGACTTACGCCCATCTAAAACAAAATATGCGGCTGGTCTCGACGGAGGTTCGAGTCCTCCCTCGGGCATGGGTGAGTGTGTTTGTCCTTAGCATACTTTAGGTTAAGTAGTGTGTAAGCTTAGGGATTGATGACCTTAGCAGTTAAGTCCCATAAGATTTCACGCACAAAATATGATTTTCAGTTCCAAGTTACAAGGCAACCGAACTTGGGCAACCAAACGTGTTAAAGACGACGTTTTAAACACAAATGACAGATCTACCCTCATAACGTATCAACTACTACAAAACGCGACGTAGCCAAAGTAGTGACTTACGCCCTTTTAAAGAACACCGATTTATATTCAGGGTGATTTTTTCCACCTTGAACAAGGGATTGATCAATGGGAGGATACTGAAGAAAAAAGGTGTAATGAACTTAGGTCCGGAAATGCATGGTTTCTCTGCTAGAGACTATTTATTCAATCATAACTGTGTTGCAGAGACTACGGTCTAAATACGCGCTGTACCATGCAGCCACAGACGCAGTACACGTGGTTTCTTCCTAAAGGATGGTACTGTTCCCCTTACTTCATGCCGGAGCGCCCTCGCTTTCCACAGTAATTGGTAATGTTGTATCCGATTCACTTCTTTTACTGACATACCTTGTAGTGGATATAATACAGCATTGTATACAACGGCTCCGTATTCGAATCGATAGCTTGCCGAAGTGATGTTTACTTACAGAAAGCCAAAAGGCAACGGGCGCGGGGCAGCAAGATTGTATCAGGAGAACTATCCCCGTCGACAACAACCACAGCATTCAATGTTTGCATCAGTGTTTCGCCGTTTGTCTGAGACAAGGTCGTTGCAGGAAGCAGGAAATCATGAGGGACGTACCCCGAAATGTTCGGACACTAGACTTAGAGGAAAATGTGATTAACGCTGTGGAAGGCGACCGCCCTGTCAAAACCAGACAATTGGCCTGCCAGTGCAGGGTAATCCAGATGACCGTGTGGAACTCTCCCTTTGCAATTGTTACTACCCTTATCACTTACAGCGTGTGCAGGGCTTACTAGCGACAAACTTTCCACATCGAGAGCGGTTTTGTCGCTATTTCTTCATCAGGCAACCACGTTCCGCGATTTGTGTCATCCATCCTATTCACAGACGAGGCCGTTTTTACGCGGAATAGTATTTTCAGCTATCATGCCAGTCACCTCTGGGATAGTATGTAGAACCCTCATGGTATGATGACAGCGAATCATCAGCATCATTGTAGCCGGAATGTGTGGGCAGGAATAATTGACGACCGTATTTTCAGGCCAGTCTTCCTTCCACGTCATCTAAAAGGCCGGAATTATCGGCGTTTCTTGCGGGTAACCTTGACTCCGCTGCTGGTAAAAGTGCCATTGATGATTCGATGGGTTATGTGGCTGCGACATGATGGTAGTCCAGCCCACTTCACCTTAACGTTTGGACGCATCTCAGTCGTGTGTTTCATTAGCGAGGCTTGCACATTCACCGGATCTCAATCCGTGCGATTTCTGGTTATGGGGTGATCTCAAAAGCATCGTGTATGAAGGGCCCATTCCAGATGTGGAGACAATGCAGCAGCGTATTCCTGCTGCCTTTGACACTGTTGTGATGCAGCCTGGCCAATGTGAACGTGGGAGACAGAATATGTTACTGCATGCGCCCTCATGCATTGAGGCACATGGAAATCATTTTCAGCGCATACTGTAACTGTGGCTGCATGTTACAGCGCATATTATACCGCAGTCCCTGCAATAATGTTTGATTGAATAAATGGCCTCTAGCATGGAAAACATGCATTTCCAAACATAAGTGCATTTGACCTTCCTTGTTCCGTATCCTCTGATCGATCAATCCCTGGAGTCAGTGAGTCGTGGCGCCTTATATCGCTCCTGTCTAGAGCCTGTGTATCGGGAGAAAGACTCATACGTGCACTGTGACATATAGACTGAAGCGGGTTCAGTCGAATACGCAGTTCTAATTTTCAACTGCCAGAAGGCAGTAGCGCAAAGGACTAAACAGAAAGAACTATAACTTAGTTAAAAATTCTGACCACCAGAGTCTAGTAGGCACAGAGGCTTTCAAGAAACTGGTCAAGAGAATGTTTTTGTGAATTTTTCTGTTTATTTTTTGAAGGCTTTTTTGTTTATTTATGTTTCTACAGTTTTGTATATGCTTTTAATAGCGTGAATGATGCGTGAATGTGGTCTAAAATAAATATGTAGATCATTGTTCTACTGATGAACGCAGTACGAACTAGTGTGAGAAAGTTTAAAGGCAGTGTGAATGCAGAAGACGGGGAATTTCGTATCATAATATGTTAAGTAAGTTATGGTAAAAGGAAAGCTGTTTCGAGTTCAAATGAAAATAGTTAATAGCGTAGAGTATAAACAAAATATTAGAATGTTAAATATTTATTCGGAAAAAAGTACAGTTCGAAAGTGTTATTTGTTGATTAGTTAGTCATGAAAACCACGGACTATCGCAGGAAAATAATGTTTTTGTATTGGCCTTAAAGAAAACTGACCAGTCATAACGGAGTATTCTTCGCGCGTCTTTTCTCTTTGACATATAGAATGCTAACAGCAGTCTAAGGGAGTCGGAGCCCAACCTTTCAATGGTATGGTCATATGTAGTATGATCTCCGAAGGAAGTTATTATTTACCGGTTTTAGTTGTGCTACATGTTTCAAAAGTGTTTTAAAGCGAAGGCATATTTATTCCGGCGCGTTTTTCAGGAAATACGGATTTTTTAAGTAATCTGGTGTATGAGAAAAGACAGTAATTCCGCGTGGCATATTGAGCAGATCGGTGACTAAAAACTTGAGTGCATTAGACACCGATAAACTTAATAGTATCGCGTGCATTTTCTTTTAAGAACAACCCGTGCATAGAAGCTGTTCAGGTTTCGGGAAATACGTTATTATAAACTTGCTAACGTGAATGAAAGAGTTTGTGCATGACTGTGTTAAGATTAGCGAGGGCTTGACAGTAAATATGTAAATCACATTCAAAATTAAGACCTTTTCCCGATTCTTAGAATAGTTGCATTGTATGCAGTCTAGTGCGAGTTGCAGTACGGTATGTTTCTGCTCGGCTGTGCTACCGGCGATTTGCTGCAACGCGTTCACGGGTAGGTGCAAGTAATGGACAAACGTAACCGCGCCGCTGCATCTGTACACGGTGGACAAATCACTCTGTATAATGATCTCTGTTATGGAATGATGTAAATGCTGATTGTGACAGAAAAAATATTGTAACAGTATAATAACTTTGTTTTGCGACCATCGTTCACTTACACTGGCCACGAATGATGAAAAACTGTTTTTAATTATGTCATGTATGGATGTTGTCATTTCAAGAAAGATTTTAATGATGTGTGAAGCCATAATGCCACCAACGCTAATCAAGGGAGTTTTATGATCTGAAGATGGCTAGATTGTCAGCCGTAACTAGTAATCAATCAAAATAAAGAAAATTTTCATGTGCGAACTTCACTTCAAGTTTTTCAATCCATAACATTAAAAAAATACAACAGATCGCCTGTCTCCTGGTTGACAATGTCAACAAACTTGAGGTGAGTTAGTTTGAGGTAGCGGATTTATCAGTGAGTAATACCGATACAGTATATTATGATCTCAAATAATATTTCATGTATGAGAAAACAGTGTTTGCTTGAAAAACTTATTTTGACTGTGTGTCCTAGTCGTCCCATCGTTGTCAACGTTCAACATAATTTTGTTACTACGACTGGAGCGTGGCATTAAATATGAATGCGAGACATTCCAGTTCACCTTGGATAGCTCCCCCAGAGTCCATCGACCCACACGACTGTTCTTTTTTCTCTGGTGCATGACAGTTAGCATTTAACAGGTAACAGGTGGTGCAACCTCTAGTTATGCAGGCTGACTGAGAAGGATGAAATATACAAGTTAATGCCAGCCTTGGAAGGAAGCAGCTTAAAAAAAAACCACTGAAATTCAAGAGCGAGTCCACTGTGGCGTAGTTTTTGCGCCAATATTTCGACGCACATTTTTCTAAATCGTTTCTCAAAGACCGAAAATAAAATAAGTAATTTCTTCTTCGAACAGAATGTGTATGTTAAAATTATCCAAAAAGAGAGGTTAAGGAGCTAAGTAATAAACTTGCGTGTTCTTTTTCTACGACAGTTCGGCAAAACAAGCACAAGTGTAATTAACGGAGGAAGGGAAGATTAGAGCTTAACGTGTCGTCGACGTCGAGGTAATTAAAAATGGAGCACAGACTCATGCTTTGGAGAGATGAGGAAGAAAATCACGTGCCTCTACAGACGGAAGTATTTTGAAGAACTATACAACTGATGAGCACAGTGGATGAGCTTATTACTAGAGAAACTTCTCTTTTCAGTTTGTTTATCGCGGCACATTTTTTAAGTAATCGTAATTCAGATACTTTTGCCTATCTTGATATCATGTTCCTCGTTACACAATAACCCGCCGTACAGTAACACTATCCGTTTCACAGTTGTATGTACTCCTAATTGACAAGTATATAGAGGTTCGAAGCAATTGAGTTGAAACGTCCGCAAGATGCAAATCTTTTTCAGTTAATCAAGTTTTATTCGGCGATACTAAGGAAGAAACGTGAGTGGCATAGCCTTAAGCAGCGATATTAATATTTTGCAACAATGTTTAAGAATTTCTCCCTCTGCTTGTGCCTGGAAAAAACGAAGTGGCTAACGGACTTAAAACGTCTCTCTCTGACATTCTGATGTAGTAGACGGACACATCTGCATGTTCTACTGCGCGGCGATATATTAATATCGTGGAAAGCAGTAACCATCCTTCAAATAAACAAGGTGTTTGTAATGTTGATGCATTAAGTTGTTCTGAAAGCGGTGCTGATATTCAAGACAATAAAAGCGGGTTAAAAGCCGTGAGCTATCTGGGGAAGTTAACCTTGCATTACTGAGCAACTGTTTCACCAGGTATCCAGTCTAGCTTACCAAATTGCCAACCAGACTAACATTAATTATAATCTTTTAATAGTCATCTTACGACAACCGGTGATATATATATATATATATATATATATATATATATATATATATACACACAAAGAGAATTTAAATAAAAAGAAATAAATCAGTTTATATTTGGACATTTATCTTAACATTGATCATTGTTCCGTTAAAATTTCAGCATATTAAACTTGATTCATAACTGAACTGGTGCCTTATTTCGGATTGTGAAAATTTGAGTTTGTAATCTTACGGAACATATCAAATACGAAGCCAAGATTGGGAACTGCATACAACACTGCATTCCTAAAATAACATATGAAGAACGTTGAAACACATGCAAGAGGAAATTAACCACGACCAACCGATTCAATTTTCACCCAAAGAAGTTATGTTCGTAGCGCAATCCTGTCCGTAATGAAATTACCACAGACTGGTATACTAAATTCATACTAACTCTCTGTGAAATCTTCCCAAAAAGAATAGCTGAGGGCTACTTTGATGATTACACCACATGCTACACATGGTCAACTTGGTTTACACAAAGAGTGTAACTCCACAATAATTTTGATAATTAAAATAAATTACATCGAAACGCAATTTACAAAAGAAAAACCTCAAACTGGTTACTATCGTCTGATGGGTCAAACAATTGTATAAGCACATGGTACTGGTCTCACAAAGTACACTCCACGTGGGTTGAACATAAAGGAAAGTTGCTATATTGAAAAATATTCGCAAGACGAGACATTATAATCTCAGGCACATTCACATTTAAGATTGATGATCTTAGTTAGAGTTACGGATTCTCAACA
Organism: Schistocerca piceifrons; assembly: GCF_021461385.2. Classification (NCBI taxonomy): domain Eukaryota; kingdom Metazoa; phylum Arthropoda; class Insecta; order Orthoptera; family Acrididae; genus Schistocerca; species Schistocerca piceifrons. The sequence continues at coordinate 1,016,749,588 of NC_060138.1, read as the reverse complement.
CGTGGTACAAAGTAGTGACTAAGCAACTTCTGGAATATATTCTGAACTTCACACTCGAATTACACTGTGTTGCAATTTAAGATAACATGGGATATTTTAGATCTAAACCTGAAATAAAGGTGATTAAATTTTCAGTTAGGCTGAACTTAAGAAATCCATTGTCCTACAGACTTAGCAGAGACGTGCTTAGCCGGAGATCTTACAACTTCAGACGCTCGCAGACTGCCATGGGCCCCTACCGAGGGTGCTTCACAGATACAAACGGAATTGACCAGTGAGGCAGCTTCCTATACCAACATGACAAGTGACGGACAGGACCATACTAGGAATAGAAATCTCTTTGCTTTTAGAAAGCATAGCTACCTGTTCCGACGTTGGTCCTACTGTTCTCTAGCAGACAGGCTTGTCTGCTACGATGAAGCATGCAACTAAAAATACATTTGCTCATTCATCCTTTCACACAGAAGGGAAGGGGGATGGCAGTATCTTATCATATACAGTATATAAAAGAAAGCGGATGTAGGTTCTGTATGAGACTGTGTGACATGAATTACATATAAAATGTGTTTTAAAGTGTAGTTGTGTGACAGATAGTTCTTGTTTATCTGTAAAAGTAACCCGTTCCACTGCTCAGTCTCCTCCCTGATAGTCAGAAACACCACAATAAATTTAGAAGTGGAATTTAGGTCGTAAATGACAACAGATTTAAGAAATTAACATGAAAGGAATCCAACAGAGACCTTTCAGTATAAAAGTTTTTATTAATTAGTGAGAAATACGAGGGATTACGACCGGAATTGATTTTTTTTCAGCAGCAGCAGAGAGCAGGGCCTGAGCGGATGTTTCCTACCAAGGAGAAAGCGACGATGAAACGAGGCAAATGTTAATAAATTTCCGCCGAATTCAGACGAGGATCTTGAGAGAACTCTTTCATCTACCCACATACTCTGCAAGCCACGGTATGGTGCGTGGGGGAGGGTATCCTGCATCACTGCTCCTCATTTCCTTTCCTGTTCCACTCGCAGAGCGACGGAGAAACGACAGTCTATATGCCTCCGTAGGTGCCCTAATTTCTCGTATGTTATCTTCGTGGTCCTTAAGCGAAATGTATGCCGGCGGCAGTAGAATCATTCTGCAGTCAGCTACAAATGCCGATTCTCTAAAGTTTCTCAATAGCGTTCCTCGAAAGGAACGTCGCTTCCCTCCAGGCATTCCCATTTGAGTTCCTGAAGCACATCCATAACACTTGCGTGATGTTCGAACCTACCGGTAACAAGTCTAGCAGCCCGCCTCTGAAATGCTTCTATATCTTCCTTTAATCCGACCTGCTGCAGATAAAACAATCGATTACTACCCAAGAATAGACCGCACTAGCTTGCTATATACGATCTCCTTTACAGATGAACCACGTTTTCATGAAATTCTTCCAATAAACCGAAGCAGACTATCCGCTTACCCTATCACAATCCTCCCATGCTCATTCCCTTTGCTACAGCTTCATAACGTTATGCACAGATATTTAAACGCCATTACTGTGTCAAGCAGGGCACTACTAATGCTGTATCCGAACATAACGGCTTTGTTTTTCCTACTCATCCGCAGTAACTTATATTTTTCCACAGTTATAGTTAGCTGCCATTCATGACACAAACTAGAAATTTTATCTAATGGATCCTGTATCCTCCTACATTCACTCAACTTCGACACTACAACATCAGCAAACAAACGGAGACTGCTGTCCACTATAGTCGCCAGGTCATTTATGTATATGGCAAATAGCACCGGTCCTATCACACTTCCCCGGGGCACTCCTGACGACATCCTTGTTTTTGACGAATACTCACTGTCGAGGACTACATGAAGGATTCTGTTACTTAAGAAGTCTTCGAGCCACTCACATATCTGAGAACCTCTTCCATATGCTCATACCATTGTTAATAGTCTGCAGTGGACCACTATGTCAAACGCTTTTCGAAAATCTAGAAATATGAAATCTTCCTGCTGCCTTTCATCCATAGTTCGCAATACACACTGAGGTAACAAAAGTCATGGGATACTTCCTAATATCGTGTCGGACACCATTTTGCTCTCCGCAGTGTAGCAACTAGACGTGGCAAGATCTCAATTGCCGGTGAAGACTTTGTTCACGAAATTACCTCTCGAATATGAGCCATAAATGTGCGAGGGGATTAACGTCGGGCTATTTGGATGGCCAAAGTTTTCGCTCGAACTCTTCGTTCTTCAAACTAATCGTGAACAGTTGTGGCATGGTGCAAATTCCATCACTGTTTGCTAATATGAAGTTGATGAATGGCTGCAACGGTCTCCATCGAGTCGAACATAGCCATTTAAAGTCAATGATTTGTTCAGTTGGACCAGAGGGCCGGATCAATTCCATGTAAACACAGCCCACACCATTATTGAGCCACTATCAGCTTGCACAGTGTCTTGCTGACAACTTGGACCCATGGCTTTGTGGAGTCTGCGGCACAGTCAAACCCTACCATCTTACCACCTGAAATCGGCACCCATCTAACCAGGCCACAGTTTTCCAGTCGTCTAAGGTCCAACCAATTAGGTCATGAGCCCAGGACAGGCGCTGCAGGCGATGCCGTGCTGCTAGCAAGGGCCCTCACGTCGGTCGTCTGCAGCCGCAGCCGATTGACACCGAATTTTGCCTCACTGTCTTAATGGACACGATCGTGGAACTTCCCACATTGATTTTTGCAGTTATTTCACGCAGTGTTACTTGAATGTTAGCTCTGACAACTCTACACAAAAGCTGCTTCTCTCGGTCGTTAAGTGAAGGCCGTCGGCCACTGCGTTGTCCGTGGTGACAGGTAATGCCAGAAATGTGGTAACCTCCGCACTCTCTTGACGCTGTGGATCTCGCAGTATTGAACTATCAAACGATTTCCGAAGTGGAATGTCCCATGCGTCTAGTTACAACTACCATTCCTGGTTGAAAGCCTGTTAATTTTCATCGTGTGGCCATAACCACGCTAGAAAGCTTTCCACATCAATCACCTGAGTACGAATAACAAGTCGACCAATGCGAAGCCCTTTTATATCTCGGGTACGCGATACTTTCGCCATCTGTGTATGTGCATATTGCTATCCCATGACTTTCGCCACCTCACTGTTGTTGTTGTGGACTTCAGTCCTGAGAATGGTTTGATGCAGCTCTCCGTGCTACTCTATCCTGTGCAAGCTTCTTCACCTCCCAGTACGTACTGCAGTCTACATCCTTCTGAATCTGCTTAGTGTATTCATTTCTTGGTCTCCCTCTACGATTTTTACCCTCCACGCTGCCCTCCAATACTAAAGTGGTGATCCGTTGATGCCTCAGAACATGTCCTACTAACCGGTCCCTTCTTCTAGTCAAGTTATGCCACAAATTCCTCTTCTTCCAAATTCTATTCAGTACTTCCTCATTAGTTACGTCATCTATCCATCTAATCTTCAGCATTCTTCTGTAGCTCCACATTTCGAAAGTTTTTATTCTCTTCTTGTCGAAACTATTTACTGTCCACGTTTCACATCCATACATAGTTACACTCCATACAAATATATTTAGAAAAGACTTCCTGACACTTAAATCTATACTCGATGCTAACAAATTTCTCTTCTTCAGAAACGCTTTTCTTGCCATTGCCAGTCTACATTTTATATCCTCTCTACTTGGACCGTCATCAGTTATTTTGCTCCCCAAATTGCAAAAGTCATCTACTACAATAAGTGTCTCATTTCCTAATCTAATTCCCACAGCATCACACGATTTTATTCGACTACATTCCATTATCCTCGTTTTGCTTTTGTTGATGTACACCTTATATCCTATTTTCAAGATACTGTCCATTCCGTTCAACAGCTCTTCTAGGTCCTTTGCTGTCTCTGACAGAATTACAGTGTCATCAGAAAACCTCAAAATTTTTATTTGTTCTCCATGGATTTTAATTCCTAATCCAAATTTTTCTTTTGTTTTCTTTATTGCTTGCTCAATATACATATTGAATAACATCGGGGATAGGCTACAACCCTGTCTCACTCCCTTCCCAACCACTGCTTCCCTTTCATGCCCCTCGACTCTTATAACTGCCATCTGGTTTCTGTACGAAGTGTAAATAGCCTTTCGCTTCCTGCATTTGATCCCTGCACCTTCAGAATTTGCAAGAGAGTATTCCACTCAACATTGTCAAAAGCTTTCTCTAAGTCTACAAATGCTAGAAATTTAGGTTTGCCTTTCCTTAATTTGTCTTCTAAAAAAAGTCGTAAGGTCAGTATTGCCTCACGTGTTCCAACATTAATGCGGAATCTAAACTGATCTTCCCCAAGGTCAGTTTCTACCAGTTTTTCCATTCGTCTGTAAAGAATTCGTGTCAGTATTTCGCAGCCATGACTTATTAAACTAATAGTTAGGTAATTTTCACACCTGTCAACACCCGCTATCTTTGGGATTGGGATTATTGTATTCTTCTTGAAGTCTTAGGGTATTTCGCCTGTCTCATACATCTTGCTCACAAGATGGTATAGTTTTGTCAGGGCTGGCTCTCCCAAGGCTAGCAGTAGTTCTAATGGAATGTTGTCTGGTCCCGGGGCGTTGTTTCGAGCTAGGTCTTTCAGTGCTCTGTCAAATTCTTCAGGCAGCATCCTGTCTCCCATTTCATCTTCATCTACATCCTCTTCCATGTCCATAATATTGCTCTCAAGTACATCGTCCTCGTGTAGACCCTCTACATACTCCTTCCACCTTTCTTCTTTCCCGTCTTTGCTTGGAACTGTGTTTCCTCTGAGCTCTTGATATTCATACAAGTTCTTCTCTTTTCTCCAAAGGTCTCTTTAGTTTTCCTGTAAGTGGTATCTATTTTACCCCTAGTGATATATGCCTCTACATCCTTAGATTTGCCCTCTAGCCATTCCTGCTTAGCCATTTTGCACTTCCTGTCGATCTCATTTTTGAGACGTTTGTATTCCCTTTTGCCTGCTTCATTTACTGCATTTTTACATTTTCTCCTTTCATCAATTAAGTTCAATACCTCTCCTGTTACCTAAGGATTTCTACCAACCCTCATCTTTTTACCTACTTGATGCTCTGCTGCCTTTACTATTTCATCTCTCAAAGCTACCCATTCTTCTTCTACTGTTTTTTCTTTCCCCGATTCTTGTCAATCGTTCCCTAATAACCTCTCTGAAAATCTCTACAACCTCTGGTTCTTTCATTTTATCCAGATCCCATCTCCAGAAATTCCCACCTCACTGTATGGTGTGAGCAAAGAGCAAGCTGACCTTCGCACTAGTGATGCTTTCTAAATCCGTGCAGATTCGTGGACAGAAGAATTTCTGTCTCAAGGAAATTTATTGTATTCTAAGAGTATTTTCAAGAATTCTGCAGCAAACCAATGTTAGGTCGGGTCTTTTATCCTTCTTTCTATTTTTTACACACGAACCTGTGTTCGTCTCTGTCTACTAGACTACATGTGGTACACATGGATGAAGCTTATAGATGAATTTCATGAAATTTTTAATTTTCTGGAATTTTCGTATTCTCTGCGAAGTACCAATGTGCGCTCTCATAAGATGGCAGATCTTGGCTTTGTATGTTTTACCTTATGTCAGACTAACGTTTGTGTTCAGCTTTCCGTTCTACCAAGCTCCTTGTTCCACTTCTATAAGGTCCTTATACATTTCGTTGACTTTCATAATACGTTTGCCAGTTATTCTCAAATAGATGTAGCTGTGCTCTGATGGAAGCATTTCAAATGATACAGTTCATGTGGAATACGTCCCAGATGTATCTGTGGCATTATTTTCGTTGAAGTGATTACGTTTACTGTGCTAAGTACGGTTGTTTGGAGCTGACCTTCACTGTTTGTACGTGGTACGAACGTAAAGAGCATATGCATTACCGAAAACATCTGTTAAATTCAATCCGTCTAATCGCGATGGAAGTATGAGAGTATCATATCTTACTTTGAAAATGTGATGGCTCATAGCACTATGGGACTTAACATCTGAGGTCATCAGTCCCCGAGAACTTAGAACTACTTAAACCTAACCGACCAATGGACATCACACACATCCACGCCCGAGGCAGGATTCGAACTTGCGACCGTAGCCGTCGCGCGGTTCCAGACTGAAGCGCCTAGAACCGCTGAAAATGTGACTAGGACTGGCGAAATGTCCAAGTGCTGGTAGGATAATTTTTGTTATGTTGCAAGGCGTAGGTAGAATTTGAGCAACGTAGTTCACCTTAAATAATATGTAGAAGTTTTCCATCAGGACTACTTGCATTTCATGTAATTGTCGTATATTATACGACTGAATGCAGCCTCTTATCTGGTGCAGGACGCATTTCGTGATTGGAAGTTATGGTGTGGTGTAATTTTGTTTTGGGCTGCATTTCTAGACTCTTCACATTTTAGATTTCTTGAAGTTGATCGTGGTGGTGTCACTCTGTACTATATCCAATCTTCATATGTCCAGACTTCTTACATATCGGCTCAGCTGCGTATCGTTGTACTCGTATTATCCGTATTGTGGTCTTAACTTCACTAGCACTCATTCCTAAGGAACCCACATCATCAGCATTCGCTCGACATACAGTTATTTGTCCATTTGTTTGTAAACCTTTCAACTGATTCATTAATGTGTCGAGGAACGGCTCAATTGTGTATAGTGACTATAGCCCATCTTATCTTGCAAACTGCGCCTCCGGCCAAGACATCTCAATAGTCTGCTCAGGTCTGAAAAATAGATCTGTCGTAACCAACACTAGTATGATGAAGTTCTATGACGACATTCATCATTTTTTCATTCTTCGTGTTTGGATGCGTGGTAAGCTTTATAGATACTTTTAAGTAAGGTGATTGGTCGCTAAATTTCAACTGAAATAGTGTCTGTGCTTTTCGGAATAGACACGATTACCCTACTCTGAATCCTCCGGGAATTGTTACACTCTGACTCATTAATTCGCTCAAAATCGTTATTAGTTTGTTCATCATTTCATGTCAGAATTTTGGTAGGCCTATACTTTTACAGGAAGTCCGTCAAATCTGGGAGATTTCTTTTTCCGCCTATAGAAGACGATAGTTTTCAGATAATTTTCATCGATGTCTTCTGCGAGGTGTTTCGCATCCTCTGGAGTCTTTTTCTTAGATTGATGTCATTTCATCCAATTCATTCTCGTCATTTTCTTCTTTAGTCACTAATTAAGGGTGGTGTTCGTGATTCGCGTTTCTGATATCTTTCTGATTCTTTAGTACCGTTTAGTAAAGTTACTTTACATCCTTCAATATTTTTCTAGTTGTCCTTTACGTGAAAAAGACAGTTCTTCATCATGTGATGGCTTCATAATATTTTGATACCTTCTAGTTGTTCCTTTCTTAGGAGTCGAATTTTGGCTTGGATTTTTTTAAATGTTAGTGTAACAGTCTATAACAATAGTATGAACTTTATGAAGTTCTGTGCGACATTTGGAGTAAAACCCCTTTGTTCGCTTGTACCACCAGTATTTATCGCGAACGTAGTTCATCAAGTACCTCCGGATTTTTTATTTTTCACATTTCAGTCAGCAGGTTAACACTGAGCCATGAGGGTTACATGTAGGTTTGTAGTCCTCCCATACCTTAATAAAAATTTCTCGACACTCTGGATCGTGAGAATGCGTAACGTTTTACTTCCATAAACCTCTGACTTTGTAGGTTTCCTGTCACTTCATGTTTATGGGGCTAATGTACGTAGCGTGGTCAGAAAAGCACGACTGCCAGATTTCGATTGTAAAAAGTGTTGTTTAAGATTATTGAACTCACAGATTCTATACAGCCTATTTGCCGAATGGTTGCGACGTGGGTTAACTCCCAAAGATCAATTAAAAGTAATACTTTAATTATCTGTTCAAGTCCTATGGAATTTTTGAAATTTGTGGTCGATCTCTGGAGTTAATTACACAATTAAAATCTGCAGCAAGGATTATATCGTAGCACCGGTTTCTAAAAAGAGGAAAAATCTCATGTCTAATAATTTCGGCCCGACGGCGCCAGTTTGTTGTGCCCGATGGTGCGTGTATGTTGATCAATCTTCTGAACCTTCTGTTGTTGAAGGTAGTGAATGAACGTTTCCCTGTTATTTTCAAGTATTTCTACAGCTTTCACAATAATTTTGTGCCATTATCTGGGTTTCTAATAAAGTTATATCTGAGAAATACTTCTAGATTTATGTTAGTGACCTCTTGAAGCAGCGGTATGTCAATGTCCGCGGCGTATAAAAGATCTTGATCTTTTTTTTTAAATTTTAATGCACCGTGGAGGTTATTTGTGGTTCACGTGGCGACTCTGTATTTTTCTGAGGGATTCAACTATTAATAGAATTCATCATCTGCGAAGCAGCATCTTTGTAAATATTCCGTATATCCACTGTCATATCTTCAGATTCAACGACATTGTTTTTTGGAAGTAGTCCTGAGCTTTTGTGGTGTGTTGTGGTTTCTGTCACTCTTGCATCGGAATTTTCTTCTTCCCCTGCTGCCCACTCGGTTATATGTGGGTTCTCATTTAAATCCTTAGAATCATTTGCCAGTCTCGGTTATTTCCTTTCGTCTTTATTATCTTCCTTTGATACATCATCGGCTGCTTCTGTGGCGGTCGGCGTGGAGGTCGACCCTCTCTCTCGAATTTGTGTTTTGTCTGACTGCACCGTGTTTAATTTTTTAGTGATGAGCTTGACCTTCTCTCCCGGGGCCTGTGCTGCCTTCTCGGCTCCTTGGTGTGCAAGTCTTCGCTTCTTGTTTTCCTCTGCGGTGTTGAAATTGGGTAGCTGCCTTCATTGTCTGCACCTACACGAGTGGGTTGTTTGGAATTTTGTTCCTCATCGATAGTTCCTTGTTTGTTGTCAATTATGTACACCTGATCTCTTGATGGAGTGGAGAATTTATTCTGTTTCTTCGGGCATAGATGTGTTCTGCCGGTTCCTCAGTGAGTTCCATAGGAGTCTCTATTTCATTCGGACTGATGATTTGCGTGTGTTCAACACTGTTCATTCCTGAAGGCAAGCTGGGGCCAGTGTAACCATGGGCCACCACTGCAAATGAACTAAATAACGTTGTCATCTCGGGCGCTTGTGTTACGCACCTCTGAATGCATCCTGCACGGACGTCACCAGTAGAGCTACAGTTGTTTTAGTCTGACCGTCATACTATCGCGCGATATCCACATACATTAATATATAATGGCATACGCTTTTGAAGGTCGAGTTTTATTTACCTAATTCCGTTCAATATGGGATACTTCCGAGTACTTGACGAATTTTCCGTACGGCGATACTGCTGCATTTTTTCGATCTATGAGGTCTTCAAATGGCAATTCGAAGATCCGATTAGTTCGGACCCCAAGACCAGCGTTAGTGATGGAGACTTCACCAATTTTATCATCACTGTGGTTGAACTTAAATGAACCTCAAGTAGATTCGAAAATTTTCTCCAATAGACCTGGAGTTTTAAGTATAAGGAAACACCACTGTGTTGACAACTTAAATGTAAATTCCTATAACATGATCCATTGGAACTTTCACAGAGCCTTAAAATTCAGATTGTTTGGGTTTTTCAAATCATATATCGAAGGTAACCCTCAGTGTGTCTTTTCCGTTAATCTCAGCCATTCCTTCATATTAAAAAACACAGTAAAGTCACAAACACAACTAAGTTACGCTGTAGGCTCATCACTCATTGTGAAGATTTCCCATACTCCTACATATATCTATGTAATATTACCTGTAAGTATTATCTTTGATAAGCAAGTTTCGGTAATCTGACGCTTGGTCTAGTAACTGTGAAAATTATGGAAGTTCTTTGGGAAGGCGGGATAAGGTATTTTCCACCACAGTACTTGCCCCATTAACATGGATTATTTCAAAGTCACACTCTCGTTTCATTAAAGGCTAGCACAGTACGTGGGCATCTAAGAGTTAACAGCTTAAAAGAAAACTCGGGGGCTGATGATCACAAAAGATTTTGACATAATTGTATTTAACACAGTGACAGGCAATAGCTAATGTTTCTAATTCAGTGACTGAATATGCTCCCTCACATCTATAGAGAATACAGCTAGTGAATCCTATGACACAAATGTTAGGTTTGCCTTCATGTTCAGTGATTTGACATAAACAAGCTCCCAAGCCACAGCGGGAATAGTCTGCTGCAGAACAAAAGTTCTTGAACATATTAGATGGTGCAATAGCTGAGAATTCACAAAGTGCTATCTGACAATTTATTGGCCGAAACCACTGTGTACCTTTCCTCAGTAAATTCAGTTGTGTCTCGCTATACAATAGATGATTAGGCAAAAAACATATAAAAAACGAGGCTAAGCCAAGGAATGTTTTGAGTTGTTTTTCCGTTTTAGGTGAAGAAAATTTTTTTATTGCACTTAGTTTGTCACCACCTGGTACTGTTCCTGTAGGAGAAAGTACATGTTCAAGAAATTTAATCTTATCCTTACCAGGCTCTGATTTCTAGAGATATGCAATAACTGCTGACTCTAAAAATTTCTGTAATACCTTTCCAAATAAAGTACGGCGTTCTTCCCTGATACACATTGTGATGAGTAAATCATTGAGATACAAGGTTACTTTGTCTAAAAGTTCAGACATCAGTGCAAAGTAATGAAGACACCTTGCTGACATTCAAACCAAAGGGCAGAACGCAAAATTGGTAACTTCTACCTGGAAATGTAAAAGCAGTCTATTTGAGAGATTCCTGGTTAAAAAGACCTACCAATATGAGACTCTCAGATCAATGCATCTTATGAGTTTTACCTGATGAAACTTTTGTATGCATTCATTAAGGTTGCCTGGATTAGCACAGACAGAACAATAATTTCAGTAATAGCTAAAACATTAAATACAACGCAAACATTACCACCAGGTTTAACTATGTATAATAATGAACTACAGAAAATGGCCCAGAGATCACCAGTGTGTGTGTGTGTGTGTGTGTGTGTGTGTGTGTGTGTATAGTGAGTAAAGTGTTATGAAACAATGTGTGTATACTGTGTGAAGTGACTGATAGTGAGATATGAGTGAACAGTGTGGCATTACATAATTTAATAAGTTATTTGTAATAAAAAATATTGTATACCAAGAGTAAATCTAATGTTGGCCTCTAACTAGAAGTCTGTAAATATATGTGTATATGAATTAGCTTATTTTAAATTGGTCTAAACTTGTAAATACTTTGACATGTCCTATATCCTTGTAAAAAGAGATCTGCAGATGAATAAAGCTACTACTACTACTGCTACTGCAATACGGTGATAATGATGGCGTAATAACCTTCCAAGGTAAGTATTTTTTTGGTGTCTGTCTCTTGCCTAAACCATCGGATGGGGTAAGACATAAAACAATAGGGTTTGTGAGGAATTACCTCCACATGGTACGCAAAGCCTCGAATGATGCCTAGTTTTTCTGAAAATACATCTATATATTTTAATAAAGAAATAACGAGTTCGACCTATAGATGGGAATTCAGATACTTGGATTCTGGTACTTTGTCACAAACATGATTTTTACAAGGGTTCATGTCCATACAGTAAGATTGCTGATATGCTGTACTTTTGTTTTAAAAAATTTGACCTTAACACTTTGACAGTATCTGCCAAGTGAAATGGTTCCCAAGATATAAATTAGTAAGATTTTATGTTGACGTGTATCACAAAGTCTTAAAGAAAGGGAAGCTACTTCAAAGGTTGTAAAAAATGGGAAAGAACAATTGTTGCCATTTACAGTTAAAGTTATTCTAAATGCTGAAAATATCAATTTTGAATAAAATAAGAGTTATTGAATTCAGTGCCTGAAAAGCGAAAATTACAACAAATACACTTTCAGCTGCGCCGTGCCACTACCAAATGGGAAGAAGGAAACAAACTAATGTTGTTTTTTACTTTTAAAAAGAAATTATAACTTCCTAGAACAAAGGCTAGTATAAGAGTATTAGTAAGTACTGGAGCCAGGCAGTTTCAGGGACAGTGTCATTCAATTTGCCTACCTCAGGGGCAAGATGGCGGCCACAGATGTGGCAATTTCACACTGATATCATGACAGGAAATTCAAATTTCGGCAGCAAGGTAGAGCAAATGTGTTACCTCCACTAACCTAACTCCCCCATCCCTCCTCCATCTCCTACGACATCACCCACCCCCACCACCACCCCTCCCCTGGAAATGGTAGGGAACATCCAGTATCTGTCAAGCTGCTGGAGAGGAAGGTTAGATTAGTGTACTTTATTTATTGTTATCTCTGGAACTTCGGTGCTGTTCCAGGGCTGAAAATATAGTCACAGAACAAAGCATTTTATCTGACACTAGTGGAACATTTTGTGTACCACCAGCAACAGATCCTGGAACAAACCAGAAAAACCGCTTCTACCTCTGCAAGGGCTAGGGGATAGAAGAGATGGAGGAGAGGGTCAAGGAGGAGGGAGGTTGGGGTGGTTTGGCGTTCTTGGTCTGCTAACATACACTGAGGAGAACATTTAGTTATGGTGGCGAGGGAACTTTTTTTGGTAGCTGTGTGATACTATTTCATTGCTTTTTCGTTAATTTCTGATATATGTTGATTTCATTACAGTTGGTTGTTCACTAGTGAGGGAGAGTGGGTGGTGATATTTCATGTTAATTCCGCTGTTTTTTTGTCCAAGAGCAGTGAAGCATTTACCATGATCTGCTTGTCTGTGCCAGAGTGTGTTTATTTGAAGAATCAAGGTTGTTTGGTTTCGAGTGGTGTTTAGTTGTTGGATTACATGACATTTTCCCAAGAACAGTGAAGTATTTACCACGATCTCTCTCTCTCTCTCTCTGTGTGTGTGTGTGTGTGTGACTGTGTCTGTGTCTGTTTGTGTGTTTGTAGCATCAAGGCTGTTTAGTTTCAAGTGGTGTTTAGTTACTGGAGTATATGATTTTTTTTTTTTTTTTACTGATGATTCTTTCAATTACAGTTCTTCTAGTTGGTCTTTCAGGGTTTCTTTTCTCAGTGGCAAGCACACAACCCAGGGCAAATCTCTGGTGATTCTGGTGCTGAAACTGCGGCTGCTTACTTTTATGTGTATTATTGTAGTAGATCTGTTAGGGTTTCGTTTCTCAGCGGCACTTAGAAAAGCCAAGGAGAATCTCTGGTGCTTCTGTCGCTGAAACTATGACTGCTAACTTTTATCTGGCTGAGCTTTCTTACAAGTGAGAGTGGAAGAAGGATCGTTTCCAGTCAATTGCAATCCCTTCCTTTCATGCCAAGTGCTCTGAACGATGTTTGAGTATGTTGATCGTGTGAAATTATGAATATATTCAACCCCAGCAGGTATTCACATATAGATTGGCAGGAGGCAACTCTTCCTGTACTTCTGTGATGGTTTGCTGTCCCATCCTTTCATACTAAGTGCCTTGAACGAATGTATGACTGTAAGGCATGTGATGGAGTACTGCAAATGAATGAATTGAGTGCGAACATTTTGGAGGTTAATCCGAGGCGAGCACACAAAGAGCATTTCCAACTAATCTATAGCACTGGAATTATGTAATTAGGACAAGTAGTAACCCTTGCAGCAACAGATGAGTTTTCTTGCTCAGTTGGGTGTCTGCAGAAGAGTTTCGAAAGGTATTTCTAAGTCACAGACGCGATCGGCAAAAAATGAGGTGGTGGTGGTAATGTGTGGGGTGGTTGTGAGAACGGTTTGAACTCACTCTGGTCGCTGTATTTTGAAGTAAGTCAGTCAGTCTTCGAACTTCAAGTGAACACATACACTCAAAAACGAAATAAAGTAGCGGCAGGACCTTGCAGAAAGTGGGGGCTGAAGAGTGGCGGAGTGTGGGATGGTTTAGATCACCCTCTGTTGCGCAGTCTAGAGCAATTAGCCTTCAAGCTTCGAGGTGAGCATATGCACACATGTGACTGGAATAAGTGGGGGGCTGGGGGTTGCAGAAAGTGGAGAGTGATAGAAAGTGGGGATGGCGAACAGTGGAGTATGAAGGACAGTCCAGCAGTCAGTTTCCCAACAAAAATAGTAATAAATAAAGTACACTAATCTAACCTTCCTCTCTGGCAGCTGGACAGTGACTAACCATTTCCAGTCATTTCTAAGGGAGGGGTGGTGGTGGGGTAGGTGACATCTTAGGAGTGGGGGGAGGGGTGGGGGCAGTTATGTTAGTTGATATAGGCCAATAGCACTACTTTCCCGCCAAAATTTGAATTTTCTGCTATGATGTCAGTGCAACGTTACCACATCTATGGCCACCATCCTGCCTCCGAGATAGGCAAACTGCACGCCACTGTTCCAGAAATCGCTTAGTCCCACTACTTTAGCATTATATAAGAGATTTACAGAGATGAATCTCTATAAAGTCTTTGTCTTTTCATAAGTATAGTTTTTTACTGTCTATAAGAGATTTACAGAAATTAATTTTTATAAAGTCTTTGTCCTTTCGTAAGTATAGTTTTTGCTGTCAATTTAGCGTAACTGTCATAAGTCCACAAGCATCTTAATTGGAGTGATACGAGGAGCTATTACACAGAAGTCAATAAGCAGAAATATTACATTGCAGTTTCATGACAAGGTACGTTAAAACCCCACCAATGTAAACAATGCCGGCCGCAGCGAGCTGCAAACAACAGGTCCACTGGCACACCGTCACCGTCGCAGACAGACCAACGTTCGGCGACGGAGATCGACTTCCAGATAAACTAAAACAGTAGTCACAGCTGAGTGGAAGAGCCGCACTATGAGAATAGTCTTTGTTCTCGTACAAAGATCTATTAGCTTGGTTCCATTTAGGAAAAGGTCAGTACTGGCAGTACATGTTTCTGCTCAATGTTATACTGTAATCGTTCTTGTCCTGTGGTTGTTTAACCACGAAATAAAGAGTGTACTGCCAGTGATACAAAACTGGAGGTAAAAGTCCCAACTCTACACTCACCAAAGATTTACATAATTATATGACAGGTTACATGAACAAAATATACACAATCAGTCACCCACGTTTTTACGAACCACTTTCTAGATTCATGAATCTAACCTAAAAGTGTGGCCCGCGTATGCCAGTGGCGCTTCTGTAAAAAGGATTTAGACATCTGGCACAATCGTTCAGTTAAATGACAGTCTCCAAGTAATTTACTAATGTCATTAATCTTACACCTGTACAGATTACGTAAGTACATTGCATCATCTAAGTAAGTAGAGGGAGAATCTTGCTACTCCACAACTCTGCAGAATGAATGACTAATATTTGCTTAAGGACTATTCAATTCTCCGTAGCGCCATGGCTCTGACGGAACTGCAGTAGCCGGCCGTTTAAACAGAGTCTGCGTAATGTATATAGCAGCGGTCTGCAGCAGGCACATTTTCGCGGAACGAGAAACCGCGCGGATCGAAGCGTAAAACCGCAGAAAGTGAGTAACATGAGGTCAGGTAGGCGCGTGCGCTTTCTCTCGTCCTTCCACCAGCCATCAACCGACCTGCCTCCGCTAACGGCCTGCACCACTTCGCAGGCATCACTTCATCACCATTTTCTCAGTTTCTGAGCAATGGGTGTCACTCTTCAGACGAGTGTGCATGTAACCCTTCACATGACACCTGACAAAAAAAAGGTCTACATCTACATGGTCTAATCAAATTAATGCAGACTCATGTACTGACGGACGAGGAACGTCGACCATTGCGGAGGGTGGATGTAAAAAACAACATTAATTCAGCAGAAGGAATCAACCGTGAGCTCTTAAGTGTTGAAAGTTGGACATCTATGATTCTGTTGTGTGCATACACAAACTCTGAGTCTGAGATATTGTCATTGCGGGTAGTAGCGAGTGAGCAGTTGTCGAGGGGAGTCGGAAGAGGTCGGATGCAGGGTGCGGTGGAGAGACCCCGGCGACATGAGAGGTCGCAGCCTGCCGTGATAGTGCTAGCTGCGCCGGAGGAGACTTTGGTATTAACTGAGGATATATGTAAACTGCGTTTTCGCGGCACGTAGTTGTTGCTTGCTTTCGCACTGGAGGGATTTTATCGGATTTACGTATGCGTGCATTCAGAGTAATGTTCGTACCTTTTTTGGGCCCTGAAACGCGTTTATTGAGTATAGACATTGCGGAAATATTAAAAGTCTATATAAAGTTTGTACACATTTGAATCATCAATTTTCTGAATGTAGTAATTTTTTTAAAAAAATAGTCAATTTTCTGATTTTTTAAAAAATTTCTGAGTATTGTAAATTAAATTAATTAACTTTTAATTTGCTTTATTCAGAAAATTGCTGATTTAAATGCTGACGAGCTTTACACACAGATCTCCTATTTTTAAAATATGCGCACCAGTTGGTGATTAGGCATGACCAGTTCAGTCGGTCTGTAGGGGCCATACGGTACAGGAGGCTGCACGATGAAGATCTGAGTTGTGTGCCATATAAAACATGATGTTATGACGTGGCAGATCTGCGAACAGTGCAGAGAATAGAAAAGTAGAGAATGCGGAATTTGATTTGGACTGCAGCCTCTTCAGTGTGTTAATGCATCATGATTATGTTTGAATTACGTTACGTGTGACTTAGTAGGTGTACGTTTGTTACATTTCTTGAAAACAGTTTACGTGTTTCGCTGTTGCATGTTATTACTACACTTTGTGATAAAAAGTATCCGGAAAGCCCCAAAAACATACGTTTTTCATATTAGGTGCATTATGCTGCCACCTACTGCCAGGTACTCCATATCAGCGACCTCACTAGTCATTAGACATCGTGAGAGAGCGGAATGGGGCGCTCCACGGGACTCACGGAATTCGAACGTGATGAGGTGATTGGATGTCACTTGTGTCATACGTCTGTACGTGAGATTTCCACACTCCTAAACATCCCTTGGTCCACTTTTTCCGATGCGATAGTGAAGTGGAAACGTGAAGGGACACGTGCAGCACAAAAGCGTACAGACCGTCCTCGTCTGTTGACTGACAGAGGCCGGCCGCTGTAGCCGAGCGGTTCTAGGCGGTGCAGGCCGGAACCGCGCTGCTGCTACGGTCGCAGGTTCGAATCCTGCATCGGGCATGGATGTGTGTGATGTCCTTAGGTTAGTTAGGTTTAAGTAGTTTTAACTCGTAGGGGAATGATGACCTCAGCTGGTAAATCCCTTAGTGTTTAGAGCCATTTGAACCATTTTTTGACTGACAGAGACCGCCGAAGTTGAAGAGGGTCGTAATGTGTAATAGGCAGACATCTATCCACACCATCACACAGGAATTCCAAACTTATCAGGATCCGCTACAAGTACTATGGCAGTTAGGCGGGAGGTGAGAAAACTGGATTTCATGGCCGAGCGGCTGCTCATAAGCCTCACATCACGCCGGTAAATGCCAAACGACGTCTCGCTCGGTGTAAGGAGCGTAAACATTGGACGATTCAACGGTGGAAAAACGTTGTATGGAGTGAAGAACGACGGTACACAATGTGGCGATCCGATAGCAGGTTGTGGGCATAACGAACTCCCGGTGAACATCTGCCAGCGAGTGTAGTGCCAACAGTAAAATTCAGAGGTTATTGTGTTATGGTGTGGTCGTGTTTTCAATGGAGGGGGCTTGCACCCCTTGTTATGCGTGGCACTATCACAGCACAGGCTTAAATTAATGTTTTAGGCACCTTCTTGCTTCCCACTGTTAAAGAGCAATTCCGGGATGGCGATTGCATCTTTCAACACGATCGAGCACCTGTTCATAATGCACGGCCTGTGGCGGAGTGGTTACATGACAATAACATACCTGTAATGGACTGGCCTGGACAGAGCCCTGACCTAAATCCTATAGAATACCTATGGGATGTTTTGGAACGCCGGCTTCGTGCCAGGCCTCACCGACCGACGTCGATACCTCTCGTCAGTGCAGCACTCCGTGAAGAATGGGCTGCCGTTCCTCAAGAAATCTTCCAGCACATGATTGAATGTATGCCTGGGAGAGTGGAAGCTGTCATCAAGGCTAAGGGTAGGCCAACGCCATACTGAATTCCAGCATTGCCGATAGAGGGCGCGACGAACTTGGTCATCTTCAGCCAGATGTCCGGATACTTTTGATCACATACTGTACCTTTCAAAGTAGCGTTACTGACAGTAATAGAAATAAGTATCATACACTTAAGCGAATCATCGCGTTCTTGCAAAATAAAAATAATTCGCTCAGTGGGAGTTATGTAAACCGTCGGTCTCTGCTTATCTTTTTGATGGCGCAGGGGCTAAAATTCATTCACGTGAACTTTGCAGTAAAGAGGTCTGCAATCTACTTTGTAAATGACTGAATACTAATTGTTTACTGTTGCTGATTTACTTTTTCATTTTCTTGAATGCAGACATATTCTTTGTCACATTTTTCATCCCACTCTCATTCTTTCATTTACAGAGCTCTTCAAATAAGATTCGTATCTTCAACACTCACAACAGACAATGAACCTACGCCATAAATTCAGAGAACAGATACAGGTACGTAACATGACTTAAACAAGTGGAGCCACAACCACAAAAACCACTTATCACAGACTGACTCCAATTGCAAAAGACCATAATACACAAAATACAGTTGTCAAAGAAGTTACGTTGATCTATAGTGTGACATTAATATTGTGCATTAGAAAAGTAGGGATTCATGAATTACCGTAAAACATAATTTGTATTAATATTAATGTAAAAATATCTGGATGACTAGTGTTTTCGAGTGCACATATTACTTAATAAAAAGTATACTGAATATTTTCATAACTACCCAATAGAATAAAGAAATAGAAATAATGGATCAATACAATGTAAAAACCAGCTGGACAGCAAAAGCAGAGAATTACGGAAATATCGACCAAAGGTGGTATCGGATGATTCATTAAAAATGAGACCAGGATCAATTTGGAAAAGAGAAAATCAGCCTTATGTTGTTACAGTGTCTCATTTATATATATATAAAAGCCATTGGCATCCCTGTTGACTTTGAATTTACTTTCAGTAGCTCTGTAAGCCTTAGCCAGCTCTCTAGAGACTTTCTACAGCCTAGCGTCATGGAGAATGGATCTGTGACCTCAGTGCTACTTCTGGGACGAGAAAATCATAAGAAGACACCAGGTGGTCAGGCGGTTTCAGCAATGTGTGGCAGTTACATGCAATCACTGATAACACCAACGAGGGAATACGAACACTTTTCGCACTGGACACTGATTTTGCATTCAGCTGCAAATTTCTATGCTTTCAGTCTATTAATCGCCGTATGGTCATAAAAGCTGAAGTCAGATTTTCTCTTTTAATATTTTTTTTCTCCAAACGTCTCCATGCCCTCTCCTGATGAATTTTCGCTCACTGTACATCCGGCCATTTTTCTGTAGCCACATGCGTTGAAGCCATCTTGACGTCACGGGAGGAGTGCTACGTATGCCATCTGTCAGCGAATCGTGTAGACCAGTGGTGTCCAACCCGCGGCTCGCATGCGGCCCAAAGCAAGTATCACCGCGACCCAAGAACTGACCATCTATCACACGATTGGGAAAATAAATAATTCTGTAAAGCTTATGTAAAGCTATGATAAACTGAATACTCTCAGTTTTAAACTCCTGCTACATGATGCTATTCTCTCGTTGATCCCACTTGTTCTTAACATTGTCGCCTGCGGTATGCCGGAACCCTCGGAGTTTCGTCGGTATAACCGGCCGATCCATCAGACCCGCTGTTCTGTTATCTTACGGCTACTGCAGTTGCAACTACGAAACTAGAAATTTAGAGAAACATAATGAAATTTAGGCAACTACGAAACTAGAAATTTAGAGAAACATAATGAAATTTATTTATGGAAATAGAAGGAAATTCTGCGTTATTCTACATCAACATCCATACTCCGCGAGCCACCTGACGGCGTGTGGCGGAGGGTACCTTGAGTACCTCTATCGGTTCTCCCCTCTATTCCAGTCTCGTATTGTTCGTGGAAAGAAGGATTGTCGGTATGCCTCTGTGTGGGCTCTAATCTCTCTGATTTTATCCTCATGGTCTCTTCGCGAAATATACGTAGGAGGGAGCAATATACTGCTTGACTCTTCGGTGAAGGTATGTTCTCGAAACTTCAACAAAAGCCCGTACCGAGCTACTGAGCGTCTCTTCTGCAGAGTCTTCCACTGAAGTTTATCTATCTTCTCCGTAACGCTTTCGCGATTACTAAATGATCCTGTAACGAAGCGCGCTGATCTCCGTTGGATCTTCTCTATCTCTTCTATCAACCCTATCTGGTACGGATCCCACACTGCTGAGCAGTATTCAAGCGGTGGGAGAACAAGTGTACTGTAACCTACTTCCTTTGTTTTCGGATTGCATTTCCTTAGGATTCTTCCAATGAATCTCAGTCTGGCATCTGCTTTACCGACGATCAACTTTATATGATCATTCCATTTTAAATCACTCCTGCCTACTCCCAGATAATTTATGGAATTAACTGCTACAAGTTGCTGACCTGCTATATTGTAGCTAAATGATTATGGATCTTTCTTTCTGCGTATCCGCACCACATTACACTTGTCTACATTGAGATTCAATTGCCATTCCCTGCACCGTGCGTCAATTCGCTGCAGATCCTCCTGCATTTCAGTACAATTTTCGATTGTTACAACCCCTCGATATACTACAGCATCATCTGCAAAAATCCTCAGTGAACTTCCGATGTTATCCACAAGGTCATTTATGTATATTGTGAATAGCAATGGTCCTACGACACTCCCCTGCGGCACACCTGAAATCACTCTTAATTCGGAAGACTTCTCTCCATTGAGAATGACATGCTGCGTTATGTTAACTAGGAACTCTTCAATTCAATCACACAATTGGTCTGATAGTCCATATGATCTTACTTTGTTCATTAAACGACTGTGGGGAACTGTATCGAATGCCTTGCGAAGGTCAAGAAACACGGCATCTACCTGGGAACCCCTGTCTATGGCCCTCTGAGTCTCGTGGACGAATAGCGCGAGCTGGGTTTCACACGATCGTCTTTTTCGAAACCCATGCTGATTCCTACAGAGTAGATTACTAGTCTCCAGAAAAGTCATTATACTCGAACATAATACGTGTTCCAAAATTCTACAACTGATCGACGTTAGAGATATTGGTCTATAGTTACGCACGTGTTCGACGTCCCTTCTTGAAAACGGGGATGACCTGTGCCCTTTTCCAATCTTTTGGAACCCTACGCTCTTCTAGAGACCCACGGTACACTGCTGCAAGAAGGGGGGCAAGTTCCTTCGCGTACTCTGTGTAAAATCGAACTGGTATCCCATCGGGTCCAGCGGCCTTTCCTCTTTTGAGCGATCTTAAATGTTTTTCTATCGCTCTGTCGTCTGTTTCGATATCTACTATTTTGTCATCTGTGCGACAATCTAGAGAAGGAACTATAGTGCAGCCTTCCTCTGTGGGAATGAATCATCGTCAAAGCCAGAAATTCCTCAAACTTTGGATTCTGAGTAAGGCCATATTGTATACTTCACAGAATTAAAATGGCTCAGTCAAGAACACATCTTAAAAAGATTTTATAGCGTGATTAATGAGATCAAATCGTTCATGACATCAAAAGGAAGATCTGTGTCCGAACTTACCGATACCAACTGGGTGGCAGATTTAGTATATTTGGTAGATTGAACTACTCATTTAGGTGACTTAAACTGGCACCTTCAAGGCAGGCACCTACGTATCAGTACAATTTTTCAAACAATAAATGCGTTCCAAATGAAACCGAAATTAGGGTAAGCATAATTAGATGCAAATAATTGTTTTAATTTCAACACGTTGACCAAACATAATTCTACAGACATGATGAAATACAGAGCCATACTTTTTGATTTGATACAAGAATCTGAAAATCGGTTTCAGGATTTTTGAAAAATAATCAGATTTTTTGTATTATGCGACACCTTAATTACAGACAGTATGGATATGTTGTCAGATGATTTGCAGATGGAATGTATGGAGTTGCCGTCTGCCTGCCGACTAAAAGACAAATTTGAGCATGTACCTTTGTTGGACTTTTACAAACCATACCTGCCCAAAGACAAATATCGCTTGCTGCACAGTCATGCGTTATGTTCGTCATCTTTGTTTCGAAGCACGTACGTTTGTGGACGTAGCAAAGCACAGAAAGTGTAAGAATAGAACCACCTGGAGAACACCCTGAGAATTGCAACCACTTCGATCGAATCTCATATTGTTACATTAGTTTCCCGAAATCAAGTGTCACATTAACTTTATGATTTGTAATTACTTACATACCATATTATGAACGAAATCTCATGTATAAAATGTCAAATCCATTCCATTTTGCTTTTTAAGAATAAAGAAAGATAGATTAATAAATTCCAAATTACTTATGTATGTTAACTGTACACCTCCGGCCGTCTTTTTTTTTCCAGAGCGATTACCGGTAAGCTAAAAGACTGAATTTCTCTAATGTAGACTCTGGACTGTATCTGGGTATGGCCTTTCCAAGGTGGAAATAGGTAAGCTACGGGAAATTCGACTAACTAAACGGAAATAAGAAACCTCTTCAGCACCATTCGCATTGGCATGTGCGACAGTCTAAACAGATACCTAGATTCGATTCCGATCTGCCCACGTCTCTCTCAAAATAGCGGTCTTCTCTGTTTCAAAATAAAGAAGGAAGTATAGATATTTTGAAAATGTTGGCAATTTTCCGTTTCACCCTGAAAGAAGCTGGCAAGTTGGAGATTTTTTAAAAAATGTATTTTATCGTAAGTCAGAAATTACGTTGGGTGAATGGCAAAGCTTTGAAATAGAAAATAATGCATTTCAAATAGGAAGCTCTTGAAGAACTCAAATGGGGACAGTTAGAATATCTCATTCAAAAATAAAGCGACATAGAGTCGGTCTACTATCGATATAAACACTTTCGTCGGCATTTCGCTAGGCGGCAGCGGAGTCGAGCTCTGAGGCCACAAAGCACCGTCCGGCGTCGTCCCCTCCAACGAATGTAAGTGTTTCTGCGTCTTGTGGGACAGCGGGGGAGCTGTTCGCATGTGGTGTTGATTCCGGGTGGTCGGCACAGTGTTACCTAGGATTGAAGCTCAGTGACATCGTTTATCGTGTAAGTTCAAAGTGTCACCTGAAACTAAAGTGCAGTTTGAAGTTACATCTTGAGTCTAAACCGGCATTAGTGTGAAAGTGTTACACTTGGTGTGCCAGCTAGTTCTCCGTCGAGATTCCGAGTTGTTTGTGCACTACTGAATGTGCTGTCTGGATTATCTAAGGGCCAACACGCGCAACAACTGCAGCATGTACCATTTGCTTATTTGTCTGTATTCCGCCGTACTGCTTGTGGTTTCCGTAGTATTAAGAGAAGGTAGAATACGGACCAATAAACTGCCAGCTTTGCAGTTTAGTAAACAAAAACTTGTCAGCTTCTGCTGATAACGTACGCCACTTATTAACTTCGTCTAATACTTTGATGGGTTATGGGAGTGTTTGTGTTCAAGCTGTGTACTGCGGGTATTGTCAGCCTGATCACCAAGCTTTTAAGTATTTAATTATGGCTGAGTGCCGTTAGGCATTTTGATTAGCCATTTTGGTGGTTATTGGCGTAGCGTTTTTAAAATTACATATGATCAGCTACCTTTATTCTTGCTAAACGCTTTCATATATTTTAAATTATTTCAAAAAGGAAATATACTTTTATAGCTTTACTCTTGGTTAAGATTAGCAATTCGCTATTTTTAAAAAAGTCATATTTCGGTGAAACTTTTTTCTATTTTCTTATTTCTAGTATTGGTAAAACCTGGTTTATTTAAGCCTTAATCAAGGGTTAAATTTTTGCCTAATGAAGTCCCTGCGATCTAACGTCTGTTCCAATAACTTTACTTGGTTTTCAGACTCGTACATTACCCGAAATGTTTCACTGTCTTTTACCGTGAGCTTTTGTGTAAAGTGTTCCTTCATTTGTGAGAGTAAAAGATTTTAATTGCTCATTCTGTTTAAACACATGTATTATAATTGAGTTTTATGTGTGTTATAGATCACTGAAGAGTGTGGTCTCCTTTGTGTAATAAATGATGTCTGTTTAACAAGAGTGTAACACGATTATCGATTTTACCTGTAGTGGTCTTATCTTCCTTATTTCTCTGTTTTTACTTAATGTGACTTCTATATAACTATCCTCTTTGATGTAACATCGATGTAAGTGGTTTTTCTTTATTTATGGTAATTTATGTAATTGTAAGCAATCTATGAATATAGTTTCAAAAGTAATGTGGTTTAAATGAATGTAAAAGCTAAAAATTTAATTGTAATATTGTTTCATGCATAGTGAAAGTAGACTTCTAATCATGTAGTACTTGGAGGGAAGCTCCTCCGCAACGGAAGTGGTTAGCCAGGAATAGAAAAGCTGGATCTGGCGATCGAACAGCAAGGCTTCTGTGTGACATGAGATAGTCGGTGGCTATTAGGCAAAAGGTGCGCATCTTGTGAATTGAAGGAGCCAAGAAGAACTACCAGGTTATACAGAGTCCGCCAGAAAAATGTATACACACTCTGTCAGGCTCTATTGAGATGTCGATATCGTCGTTCGATTTGACTTAACAGCGTGTTGTAGTATGGTCTTTGGCTCAACGGATGTTAGTACTTTCATCTCGGTATTGAGAAAACAAGATGGCTGGAGCACGCTTGACATTCGAGCAACGTGAATGTATTGTGAAGTGGTTTTTCAAGTTTGTTAATGCCGTTGAAGTGGAATGTGAGTGGAGGCGGGAGTTCGAAACAGAACCACCAACCCACCGAACAATTAAACTCATCATTGACAAGTTTGAATTGCGTAGAACGATTTGTGATATTCACAAAGGAAGATCAGGAAGACAGCGTACAGCTACAAGTCCTGCTTCGTCGGCTCTCGTGTTGTAAATGTTTGTTATTCTCGACAGAAGTCTGCTACGCAATGTGCAAGTGAAGTGGGGGGGAGGGGGGAGTTAGAAGTACAAGTGTACAAAGAATTTTGAAAGCTGCAAAGTGGAAAGTTTACATTCCACGATTAATGCACGCGATTAATGATGACCATCATGATCGCCGAATGCAGTTTTGCGAATGGTATCATCAAATGGAAAGTGATGACGAACAATTTGTGACGAAGGTAGTGTGGAGTGACGGGGCACATCATCATCATCATTTAAGACTGATTATGCCTTTCAGCGTTCAGTTGGAGCATAGCCCCCCTTATAAAACTCCTCCATGATCCCCTATTCACTGCTAACATTGGTGCCTCTTCTGATGTTAAGCCTATTACTTCGAAATCATTCTTCACCGAATCCAGGTACCTTCTCCTTGGTCTGCCCCGACTCCTCCTACCCTCTACTGCTGAAACCGTGAGTCTCTTGGGTAGCCTTGCTTCTCCAATGCGTGTAACATGACCCCACCATCTAAGCCTGTTCGCCCTGACTGCTACATCTATAGAGTTCATTCCCAGTTTTTCTTTGATTTCCGTATTGTGGACACCCTCCTGCCATTGTTCCCATCTACTAGTACCTGCAATCATCCTAACTACTTTCATATCCGTAACCTCAACCTTGTTGATAAGGTAACCTGAATCCACCCAGCTTTCGCTCCCATACAACAAAGTTGGTCGAAAGATTGAACGGTGCACAGATAACTTAGTCTTGGTACTGACTTCCTTCTTGCAGAAGAGAGTAGATCGTAACTGGGCGCTCACTGCATTAGGTTTGCTACACCTCGCTTCCAGTTCATTCACTATGTTGCCATCCTGTGAGAATATGCATCCTAAGTACTTGAAACCGTCCACCTGTTCTAACTTTGCTCCTCCTATTTGACACTCAACCGGTTTATATTTCTTTCCCACTGACATTATTTTCGTTTTGGAGATGCTAATCTTCATACCATAGTCCTTACATTTCTGATCTAGCTCTGAAATATTACTTTGCAAACTTTCAATCGAATTTGCCATCACAACTAAGTCATCCGCATATGCAAGACTGCTTATTTTGTGTTCACATATCTTAATCTCACCCAGCCAGTCTATTGTTTTCAACATATGATCCATAAATAATATGACAACAGTGGAGACAGGTTGCAGCCTTGTCTTACCCCTGAAACTACTCTGAACCATGAACTCAATTTACCGTCAACTCTAACTGCTGCCTGACTATCCATGTAAAGACCTTTAATTGCTTGCAAAAGTTTGACTCCTATTCCATAATCTCGTAGAACAGACAATAACTTCCTCCTAGGAACCCGGTCATATGCCTTTTCTAGATCTATAAAGCATAGATGCAATTCCCTGTTCCACTCATAACACTTCTCCATTATTTGCCGTAAGCTAAAGATCTGGTCCTGACAACCTCTAAGAGGCCTAAACCCACACTGATTTTCATCCAATTGGTCCTGAACTAATACTCGCACTTTCCTTTCAACAATACCTGCGAAGATTTTACCCACAACGCTGATTAAAGAGATACCTCTGTAGTTGTTACAATCTTTTCTGTTTCCATGTTTAAAGACTGGTGTGATTACTGCTTTTGTCCAGTCTGATGGTACCTGTCCCGACTCCCAGGCCATCTCAATTATCCTGTGTAGCCATTTAAGACCTGACATTCCACTGTATTTGATGAGTTTCGACTTAATTTCACCCACCCCAGCTGCTTTATTGCACTGCAATCTATTGACCATTTTCTCCACTTCCTCAAATGTGATCCTATTTCCATCATCATTCCTATCCCATTCTACCTCGAAATCTGAAACATTACTGATTGCATTTTCACCTACATTGAGCAACTCTTCAAAATATTCCCTCTGTCTGCCCAAGGCATCCACAGGATTCACCAGCAGTTTTCCTGACCTGTGCAAAATACTTGTCATTTCCTTCTTACCTCCCTTTTGAAGACTGCTAATTACACTCCAGAATGGTTTTCCAGCAGCTTGACCCATAGTCTCCAACCTGTTTCCAAAGTCTTCCCAAGATTTCTTCTTGGACGCTGCAATTATCTGTTTGGCTTTGTTTCTTTCTTCAACATAACTTTCTCTGTCTACCTGAGTTCTAGTATGTAGCCTCAGGTAGACAGAGGCACAATTTAAACTTAATGGAACTGTGAATTGGCATAACAGTGTGTATTGGGCACTGTAAAATCAGCATGTTTATGTGGATAAAGCGGTCAGTCTAGGAGGGGTTCACGTCTGGTGTGGACTATGATCGATGGGCTTAGTAGCACCCTGTTTCTTTGATGCTACTGTCACTGGAGAAGTGTACCTGGAAACGTTAAGCACATCAATTTTGCCAGGTATACGTGCGCTTTATGGAGTTGATGAAGAGGTCTTCTACCAATAGGACGGAGCGCCAGCACACTTCAACCTATACATGCGAGCTTTCTTGGATGAAATTTACCGGGGCATTGGATTGGAAGAAGATGGCCCACTGAGTTCCCTCCTCGGTCGCCAGATCTGACACCTGGGGACTTTTACTTGTGTGGAACTGTGAAAGATAACGTCTATCGACGTAATCCACGCACACTGGAGGAACTTCGCCAGGAGGTTATAGCGACATGTGCAGCGGTCTCCACTTTAACGTTGACTGACGTAGTTGCGGCGACCGATCGTCATTCTGTTAGGTGTATAGCCGCCAACGTTGAACATTTTGAACATTTAAAGTAACCATGTGGTGAACTGAAGGTTGTACAACATTTGTGATCAATTATTAAAAGTAAAATAAACACAGAAGTAATACTTTTCGTTCCTTAAAGTGTGTATACATTTTTCGGCTGATTCTGTATAATATAGCCTCGGATATGGAAGTAATGCGGCTTATTATTCATGGTATACTTTGGTTAGCTCTGTACTGTGAAAATTCGACGCTAAGGAGAGAATTTTAAGACCCTGTCAAACAGTAAGAGCCATGGATACTTTTGTCACCCAATCTTGAATAACACAAGAGATCCCATTGGCACTTGAGCACTGTATGACTGCATGGACCAGTTATATGGTTTCGTTTTCAATAGTAATTTTGTGTTCTGTAAACTTTGTGTTGAGCCATCGTATCTGATCCTTAGCCATTTACCTAGACATGGCCCTATCCCAAGTGCTACGACGAATCCGAGTATCCTGTTTTACTGAACTGAAAAGTAATTATTTTCCTTAACAAAAGTTAAGAGATTTTGTGGAATTGTAAAGTACGTAATTATTTAGTGAGCATAAGGTTTGAAATACTCCACGTAGTTGTCATGAATGGACAGTTAAAGCACTATGTTCAAAGGTTCTTTTATCTGAAATAATAGTGTTTTGAATTTCATGTATGATGTAGTTAGCAGTGTTTCCCATTTTGTGCTGCGACTAAATTGTTCAGCCACGATCTGAATCTACCGATAAATTAGTTTCTGGATCTCCGTGTTGGTTGTTGAGGCACGTTTAAAAGTCATATTACTATAACAGCAATCAAAAACGAGCAACTGACTACAATTGTTCAAACTATACTAAATCCAGCTGCCACATATTCCATTTGAGGTAAGTAATATAAGGTAGCGAATGTTCATTGAAAATGCAAATAATAATCAGGGGAAAAGATACTATTAATTCATAACTATTTCAATAGTAATAATTTCCTACAATTAAATTGACGGAAGAACCTTTTGTCTATGTCAATAGTGCTCCTCCGTTAGTAATCATTTACCTATCCTTATACTCGTCTTCCTAGTGTAATGTATAGATAGTATGTATTGTTGAGAGCCAGTTGTTGCCTGAACACGTTAATACTTCGCCACACTGGAACTTTACTTGCTAAATTGTGCTACTGTCCTGTATCTTATCAGCAAAAGAGAAGTTTAGTATCAAGTAAAGTCAACCCACAAAGTTACCTTTCTTTATGAATCATACTAGTACTGAGTACAACTTTGCCTAATTGGGCTGGAGACCGTTTCTTTTTAAGGAATTACAGTTTTCTTGATTACTAATAGGACCTTGGTTCGATTCTCACTTGTTTTGCTACTGTTTCTTCTCAATAACAGTCTTTCTAGAATCGAAAAATAGTCCAATACGTTTCCATTCCACACAGTCACGGTTACAAAAATCCTTTCACAGGTGTAACATATTCGGCATAGAACTAACATAATAGCAGCCGGTAGTGTTGTAAGGGAATATGTTTGAAATGCCAGACGAGGCGGTTACTCCGCAAATGCTGTTGGAAAATGATGTACTCACAAGAAATTGTTATCTGATTTAATATTGAAATTGTTGATCACATTATGAAAAACTGTACATGTTTGTTTCTGAATATGTGCGCTTGGTAACTTCTATTACCGAAATGAGTTTACTTTATTGAGTTATGTTAAAAGAGCTCAGATATTTTAATTTTTTGAAAAAAGTATCCGGAACAGTGAAAAATGATTTTTTGGACAATGAAATGGAAGCAAGAGCTTACGCCCTAGTTGACAGTACTACTTCACCGAAAAATTCGCTCCTGCAAGTTTGTTTGAGCGCTCACCAAGAGCTGACAGTTGCTAATGAAACAGTGAACGTACTGCCACGGCTGCACTTGGGCTAGGTGTTCCATCAGAGACCGCAGTTGGCGGACAAACTGGCTCTGCTTTCCTCCATTCGCTTCTCTCTCTGTCTTCCTCCGATACCATCCCCTTCCGTAGTTTTCTCGTCCAGTGTAGGTCACTATGTCAATGTTACCCACAACATGAACGTCAAAACTGGTCAGTATTCCTCCTCCAGCCTGGCAACAATTCTGTGCTGCCGCCACTTTGGTAATGGAAGGCGTAGGATTTGCTCTGAAAATGTCAGATTGAACAAGAACCGTTTATTATGTGCAAACAATAGCGTCTATCACAAAAAGTATTAAAAATATACGTTACTTTCAGGCGTAAATACTTATCTTCAGGTGTGCGATTCGATACTAGGCTACGACGACGTTCGTCTACACATTGGTGAAGGTGACGTACGTACATTTCGTGCCAAGGGAATATGCACTGATAAGCCAAAACATGATGACCATCTGCTTAATAGCTTGTTTGTCTGTCTTTGGAACGAAGTACATCACTGATTCTGCGTATCAGGGATCCGACAGTTTTTTGGTAGTTTTGTGGAGCTACGTGGCGATAGGTATCTATGCACAGGTCGTGTATTTCGCGTAAACAAAAGGCCGCTGATTTGCATACGCGATGATGGCGCCCGATAGCGACCAAGATGGATTCCATAGGATTTACCAGGTGATCGAAAAGTCAGTATAAATTTGAAAACTTAATAAACCACGGGATAATGTAGATAGAGAGGTAAAAATTGACACACATGCTTGGAATCACATGGGGTTTTATTAGAACAAAAAAAACAGAGTTCACAAAATGTCCGACAGATGGCGCTGGACGGCAAAACGACAGTGACTGCGCATGACAATCGTGTATAAAAGGAGCTGCAATGAGAGAGAGAATCAGATGTGCCAGCAGTCGCAGCATGTTGACGTTACCTGAAAAGGCGCTTTTAGTGAAGCTATATTATCAGAATGGGGAATGTGCTACGTCAGCATTACGATCCTATCGCCATACGAAGGGGATTCGAACGGGTAAAGGTCCGTTAACAAATGCAGCTGTGGTGAGAATGACTTCGAAGTTCGAAGCAACGGGTTGTTTAGACGATAGACCCCGTAGTAGCTGACCGAGCACAAGCCGTAATGCTGCTGAGACAGTTCAGGAAGAAATGGAGACTGTAGCGGGTTCGTCTATGCACGGGGAAGTCAGCGCTCGTGCAGTCGCACGTCGCACCGACATTCCATACAATACTGTTTCGTTGGCACTTAGGCGTACCATCCGATGCTATCCGTACAAAATCCATCGGCATCATGAACTGTTACTTGGCACTTTAGTGAAGCGGAGGGCATTTGCGGTGTGGGCGTTTCCAAAGATGGCGGAAGATGAAGATTGGTTGAGTATCGTGTTGTGGACCGACGAAGCTCATTTCACTCTCCGAGGGTCTGTCAACGCCCACAACTGCAGAATTTGGGCTATCGAAAATCCTAGAACTGTCGTGGAAACTCCACTGCACGACGAGAAAGTCACGGTATGGGTTGGATTTACCACATCTACCGTTATCAGGCCTTTTTTCTTCGAGGAAATGCGTGATTCTGGTTTTGTAACTGCTACCGTGACGGGTGACAGGTACACCGATATGTTACAGAATCGCATCATCCCCAGCCCGGCTGATAAACACCTGCTGGAACGTACGATATTCATGCAGGATGGCGCTCCACCCCATATTGCTAGACACGTGAAAGATCTCTTGCGCGCGTAGTTTGGTGATGATCGTGTGCTCAGCCGCCACTTTCGTCATGCTTGGCCTCCCAGGTCCACAGACCTCAGTCCGTGCGATTATTGGCTTTGGAGTTACCTAAAGTCGGAAGTGTATCGTGATCGACCGACATCTCTAGGGATGCTGAAAGACAACATCCGACGCCAATGCCTCACCATAACTCCGGACATGATTTACAGTGCTGTTCACAACATTATTCCTCGACTACAGCTATTGTTGAGGAATGATGGTGGACATATTGAGCATTTCCTGTAGAGAACATCATCTTTGCTTTGCCTTACTTTGTTATGCTAATTATTGCTATTCTGATTAGATGAAGCGCCATCTGTCGGACATTTTTTGAACTTTTGTATTTTTTTGGTTCTAATAAAGCCCCATGTCATTCCAAGCATATGTGTCAATTTGTACCTCTCTATCTGTATTATTCCGTGATTTATTCAGTTTTCAAATTTATACTGACTTTTTGATCACCCGGTACATCCGGCGAATTTGGTCGCCGACACAACAATGTGAGTTCGCTACACGCTCCTCATATCAATATAGCACAGTTTTGGCTCCATGAGAAGGACATTGTACTGCTAGTAGGTGACATCGCCATCGGGGAAGACATCAAGCATGAAGGGATGCAGGTGGTTCGCAGTTCACAGCATGTCTTCGATTGCTATCAGAGGTCCCTTGCAAGCGCAAGGGAATATCTCCCATAGTATAATAGTATAACAATGCTCCCGCCAGCCTGCGTTTGTGGCGCGCTGCGCATTTCGAACAGCCGTTCACCTCGATGGCGGCGTTGTTTGTGGAGACGACCATCGATCTAGTGTAGCCAAAATGCGATTCATCCTAAGAGCCCGTGTTTCCATTGATCAACTGTCGAATCCCGATGGTCTCGTGCCCATTGCAATCGTAACTGATGATATCGTTGGATCAACACGTGAATACATAGGGGTGGTCGCTGCAGAGCTCTGTGTTCAACAATGTGCGATCGGTGTACTTCAAAACACTTGTGCGTCCACCAGTATTGTGTTATCTCGGCAGAGATGCTACAGATAACCATCTATCCTACTTTAAACGGCAGACAAGCCTCCGAACCCCACGTTATGTGAAGAGCCGTGGACGTCCAACCGTTTAGCGCCTATTGGTAGCCCCACTGTCCTCCTTCCTCTTTCCGAAGAAGCTCATGACAGCATCAGGTGACATTCGACCCAGATCGCCATTTTCGAGATACTCGTTCACAAGCTCTGCATAATAATAATCTGCCCTTTGTCAAAGTCGTTTATCTCAATGGATTTCCCCATTTGCAGCCCATATCATCACTAGGATGATCCCCCATCCGTATCCGCTCGACTTACATACTTTTGTTACCGCGTCACGTGCCCCTAACTGGGCGACATCCAAAGTCACGATGGGCAATGGTGTTAATGTTTTGGCTTATCAGTGGACGTGTGCACTGCGTCCATGTAAGAAGACCTTCTCGCAGTGGGCGTTGGAGGCGCAAGGTAGCCAGCCTCGCCTTGCAGACTGCCGACTGGAGGTGAAGAGCGATGAGAGGGGAGTAGAACCGACTCCAGCTCATAGTGTTTTGTACAGCGGAAACAAAAGTTATAGAAGCTTAGCAGAGCCTCAGTTGTTAAACTCACTGAGACCTGGCAGAACGGGGCAATATCTAGAATAACGAAGATGAGCATGGTGGGATCATTGGTGTTCTTTAAGGCTGCGATACGAGTATCTTGAAAGCTAGTGCAAAAAGCTAAACTGATGCTTTGTGTTGGCGGAACGTATTATAGGTACCATGGACATAACGAACAAATGCTTCCATTATAAAAGAACTAGCATCATAAGAAGTTTGTCTTCACCTGTCAACGAAATATGCTTCTTCTATTTCTTTGGGCACATTTTGAGAAGGGAACAATTCAAATAAGACCATCTTCCAAAGCAAAATCGAAGGCAGAAGACCACAAGGAAGAGAAGCAAATAGATGGTTGTATCCAACGAAGAAGATTACCGGGTTGTCTGTTCACATTACACACCGTCCAGTCACATTAATGTGACCAGCTGTCTAAAGCGCGAATAACTACCTTTTACATTGCGGACCACTGCGAGAGTCAGTGAGGTTCTGGAAGATACTGACAGCGATGTGGGGCCATGCCGACGCCAGTACTGGAGCTAGCTGCGCTAGATTTCTTGTTAGGCCATCCGTGGTGCAAACAGCCCGATCGAGGTGGCCCCACAGATTCTCGACTGTTTAAACACGATTCGTTTGGTGGCCAGAGGTGAACAGTAAACTCATTCTGGTGCTCTTCAAACCACCCATGTACACTGTGGGATGTTTGACATGTTGCAATTCCTTGCTGGTGGATGATATCGTGCCAACGATAAACAGACTGCATTTAGGGAGGAACATGGTCCCCAAGGATGGAGGAATACAGTGTGCCTTCCAGAATGACGAAATCACCCAGGGAACCCCACTAAACATTCACCAGACCATATCGCTCCTTCCCCCAGCCTGGAATCTTCCAACGATTGTTGTAGGGTGTCCAGACCTTCGATGGAACATAAAACATGAACTTCGATTTGCGGTACTGACGTGCAAATTCCAGCTTTCGTCGCCGATGAACAGCTCTGAACATGGGTGCATCAAGCAGGCATCTGCTGTGGAGGCCCATACACAGCAATGTTCGCTGGATGGTCTTTGAGAAGACACTGTTGGTTGCTCCTTGGTTGATCTTGGCGCTTAGTTGATTAACAGTTAAATGTCTATTCGCCTGTACACATCTCCACAGCCATCATTCACCATGGTGGTTAAGGTATACTGTGCATAACAATCTACGGTCCATGATACATCACAGTTGTCTTGGCTCCAGATTCAAATAGCGCCATTTCGCCATGCTTGGTCTACTTCAACCACTATGGAAAACGAACAGTTTACAAACGTAGCTGTTTCCGAACTGCTTCCACCCTTATGGTTATTGCAAGTTGACGCCGAACCTAGGCAGTAGTAGTGGGGCATCAAGGACGTCACCCCGCATTCCACTGTTGTCAGATGTATCCAAGATGGATGCGATGACGTCATCCAAGATGGCGGCTGTGACATCATTCAAGATGGCGTATTTTGGCGGGAAGTTTGAATTTTGGCGGTAAGAAGGTCAATTGGGCTACCTCCACTAACCTAACCCCTCCCCTCCTCCAGAGACATGTCAGGAAGTTCAAATTACAACAGGATAATGCATCACACCACAGTTATCTATACTGACCTAAGAAATTGCAGGAAGATAGCTCACTTGGGCTACCTCCAATAACCTAAGTCATCCAACCACCACTTCTTCCTATGAACCGGCGCCAAGTTTGAAGTTTGGTGGTAAACAAAGGTCCATTCGCATATCTCTCCTAAGCTAAGAAAATGGCGTGAAAGAAAGGATACATGGAATACCTCCTCTGACCTAAGTCACCTGCCCGCACCTCTTTCTAGGAACTGGCGTCAAGTTTGAATTTTGGCAGTAAAGAAAGGTCACTTGGGGTCTCACTACCAACCTAAGAAACTTGTGGGAAACAAAGCTCACCTCCACTAGCCTAAGTCACCCAGCCCACACCTCTTCCTAGAGACTGGTGGGAAAAGGACTCAGCCTGCACTGGGCTGGTGGAGAAAGGAAGGAGTGTACTTTATTTATTTTGGAGCAATTTATTTAGGGATGGAGTATATTTATCACAGCGAAACAGAACACATGATCTGACATGCCCCACAGCATACAGACCTGCAAAGTACTCCTACATAACTCTTGTATAATGCTCTACACATGCGCTTGATAATTGTAAACTGTCAAAAATAATGCACTGCACAGCCTACAGACATGCAAACCACTTGTAAATAATGCAATACATTTACGTCCAGAGAGCCAAACTACATGTAAATTGTCAAAATAATAATGCATCTAAAAGATTCTGCAAACATGTTTGCTAACCATCAACTGTCAAAATCATGAACCAGTCTTTATTTAAACAATTAGAGGCAGCATCACCATCCAGTGTGTTTGCCACTAGGTCCACACTCCAACTGACCTAGTACACAGTACTGCCACCAGAGCATGCTGTCACCCCTCCTGTGATGTAATCCAAGATGGCGGTCTGGGGTGGGAAAAAAATACTGGGAAAACGACTCTGCCTGTCCTGGACATGAGTCTTTATTTTGCAGGCAGTCTCTCCACCACGAGATCTAGAGTCCAGCTGACCTAGTACACAGTACTGCCACCAGATGGTGCTGTCATCCCTCCTGTGATGTAATCCAAGATGGTGATCTGTAGGGGGTAAATGCCACGAAAATGACTCAGCCTAAGTTGGGCTGCTGGGGAGAGTAAGGAAGGAAGGAAGGAGTGCACTCTATTTATTTTGGAACACTTTATTTAGGGACAGAGTATATTTATCACACTGACACAAAACATTACCCCTGATGTGCTTGGGGTCACAATACACAGTCTGCAGACATGCAAACAACTCCTAACTCATGGAAATAATTTCAGTACAAACCTGCAAACTGTTCCTAAATAATGCAGTACACAGATGTGCAGACACGAAATCAACTCGTAAACTGTCCAAATAATGCATAGCCCAGCTTACAGGCCCACTTGCAAAATAATGCAATCAACGAACGCCACCCCCATCCACTGGACCACACAGGAGGTTAGTGGCAACCCCTGCAAGGTGAAGCGGCCATCAGTTGTCAAACCATGCACAGCTGCCCTCAAGCATGAGGCGGTGACATACTTGACACATGACAAATTCCTATTGAAATACGTGTTCATCTAGACACTGGTGCAGACGCTCCCAAGGCTCGCACAGCCATGAACCACTGCTGGATGCAGGTGAACGTTGCTTCTATTTTCGAGTAAACAGTCTCTGTTATACCGACATCTCAAAACTCCAAAGCACCCTCACGCCAGTGTCACATGTGATACACCTCTGGGCAGCACTTTGTCTTCACCGCCGATGACAGAATAGCACAGGTTGCTTTCCCCCTGATGGAACATATGAGCTGCACCCAGTCGAGTGTACCTGCCCCAGCATCACTGACACCTCGGCGTGAAACGTCTGTGTGGTGACCCACCATCTAAAAGGTCCTCAATGTTATTCTTACGTCACATGTTTTCGTAAAAAATAACAGCCAAGTCGACCTCTCGGGAATTGTATAGTGTCCCAGAAACAGTTAATGCTCACTCTCTTGATGTCTCAGCTTGTATGCACAGATTTTCTTGCCCTAAGAAAACCTGTTTACGAAAATAATGCTGAATGCAGTCTTGCTCACGGACCTAATGTGGTATCCAGTCCATCACGTGCTACCCTCCCTGCTTTCAACACACATAAACGTTCCTTCCGCTATGTAGAGGCTCCTATATCCCAGCACAAACGATGTAAATGAATCGAGCATTATGACTTGCTCTTATCGAATTTACCTGCCAAATTACTGATGCCGCCGGTATGGAAGCACCATCAGCCTTTTTTTCTTCTGCAGACGAGACTTTCAGCAGCAATAAACTATTTTACACTGATCAACATATTGCAAGGACAACTAAACCTCGCAAATTGCCATACATATTGTCAAATACGGGGGAATCTTACTCAATTACACTGCTCTCTCACTGAGGACAGGAGATTCAATATTAGCCTGCGAAACTGATCTCCAACCCAGATATATATCACTTCGTACCGTGTCGATGTAGTAAAAATACAATTCATATCCTCTGCCATACAAAATCACTCCTTTTACATCAGGGCACCCTCAGCGGACCGAAGTCGCTCTCAGAACCATTCTACAAATTCGGGATCGTTTCTCCTCGGCACAAATGCGTTACTGTTTCTGCTCTGAACCTGCTTCCTTGCTTGTTCGCTTTTCTACGCACATCTCCAGACTCGAGGATTACAAGAACACATGTATTTTCACATGGTTCACCATAATATTACACTATTTTCGCGGTACTTCTCAATATCAAGCACAGGGCAGAATCCTACAGTTGGGTACCACATAATGATTGACTGATATCGCTTGTTTGAGTTGAAGAAAGAGTTTTGCTGGATGGACAGCATCTTCTTGGTTGGATAACACCGAAAAATGATCGCGTACATGAGTGCAATATGAGGAATCAGTCGAAAGGGAACGCAGAGCCATCAGCTATTCAGTCAGTGTGAGAGACGAGTCTAAATGTAGAGCTCATGAATCACCTTCGGACTGTAGTTTGGAAACCTACGCCAACGCCGTCAAACTCTTCCGGATTCTTTGTGTTTTAACTATCTTTTATTTAATATCAGTTGGTGAGTGCATGTTATGCGATCTGCCGTAAGAACATGATTTACACCATGCGACATCTAGTTTCGTTCGAAGTACCGTGGATTAGAACTTCTTAATGTCAGTTTAGAACCTGGCTCAGGCCTCGAAGTCGTGGCAGAAAAACGAGATGTTTGGCGTTGTACCAAAGCGTGTTAGAAAACAGTGTTTCAAACAACTAAACAGGACCAGAGGGATCGTCTTTAGCGATTTAGTATAGTCTGTGGGATACTATCATTCGCCTAGAGTATAGGTAATCAAACTTTAAAGTGGCCTCTGCAGTGCCTGTATATTTAATAGGATCATGTCACACAGACAGCAGTAGCAGTAGTAGTTTGAGGTGTAAATTCGCTGAGGGATGGGGTATACCATTAGGTATGCTTGGAGGGCTACACACTTCGCTATTCTGGGGAGCATTGAGAAATCTCTTTCTCCGCACTGGACCGCACCGCTGCTATGCTTCATTGCGCCAGCATCTGTGCCTAGGTGACTTTTATATCGGATGAAGTTAGTGGGGCTTTTATAGTTCGTAATTATTCTGTTGGGGGGGGGGGGGGCAGGTAGAGAATAACGGTGATAGTATGTTGGGCCGATTGATTTGAATGGACGCGAATCTGCTTCGGGCTGTAGTATCTGTATCTAGTTTGGATACGTACCACATTGCGCACATTTCCGCCGAATGGTCAAAACACCGTCCTTTTGCACTAACTCAGTTCGTTCTTTTTCTACACGGGTTGCAAAAGGTGGTCGATGTGTGTTTCTCCGACTTCTGCTCAGTTCCGACTTAAACTGGAATGTCCACACGCCCAAAGCTGTAGAACTAGGATCAGTTGCAAGATGCGTAGGGACTGACTAAAACCAGGTTGTAATTTTACTGTAGCAGCCCTGGTCGAGGAAATGACTCTTTGCGAAATATGAGAGTGCCAGAAATATGATCGAATAGACGTTGTGATCGTTAAAGTAATTGTCAATAGGATCCAACGCAGGTATGTCGTTATAGCTAGGCTCAATACCGTTTCGTCCAAATCCACCAGAAACAAACGCAAAATAATTTTATTTAAAAAAGGGGATAAAGTGTCACTAGAAGCCTTCCTAAGAGACAAACTCCATTCCTTCCGAACTGACTATGCAAATCTAGACGAGATGTGGCTCAAATTCAATGATATAGTAGCAACAGCAATTGAGAGATTCATACCTCATAAATTGGTAAGAGATCGAACTGATCCCACATGGCACACAAAACAGGTCCGAACGCTGTTGCAGAGGCAACGGAAAAAGCATGCGAAGTTCAGAAGAAAACGAAATCCCGAAGACTGGCTAAAATTTATAGACGCGCGAAATTTGGCACGGATGCCTTTAATAGGTTCCACAACGAAACATTGTCTCGAAATTTGGTAGAAAATCCGAAGAAATTCTGCTCGTATGTAAAGTACACAAGCGGCAAAACGCAGTCAATACCTTCGCTGCGCAGTGCCGACGGTACTGTTACCGACGACTGCGCCGCTAAAGCGGAGTTATTGAACGCAGTTTTCCGAAATTCCTTCACCAGGGAAGACGAATGGAATATTCCAGAATTTGAAACACGAACAGCTGCTAGCATGAGTTTCTTAGAAGTTGATACCTTAGGCGTTGCGAAGCAACTCAAATCGCTTGATACGGGCAAGTCTTCAGGTTCAGATTGTATACCGATTAGGTTCCTTTCAGATTACGCTGATACAATAGCTCCCTACTTAGCAATCATATACAACCGCTCGCTCACCGACAGATCTGTAACTGCAGGTTGGAAAATTGCGCAGGTGGCACCAGTGTTTAAGAAGGGTAGTAGGAGTAATCCATCGAACTACAGACCTATATCATTGACGTCGGTTTGCAGTATGGTTTTGGAGCATATACTGTATTCAAACATTATGAATCACCTCGAAGGGAACGATCTATTGATACGTAATCAGCATGGTTTCAGAAAACATCGTTCTTGTGCAACGCAGCTAGCTCTTTATTCGCACGAAGTAATGGCCGCTGTCGACAGGGGATCTCAAGTTGATTCCGTATTTCTAGATTTCCGGAAAGCTTTTGACAACGTTCCTCACAAGCTACTTCCAATCAAGCTGCGGGCCTATGGGATATCGTCTCGGTTGTCCGACTGGATTCGTGATTTCCTGTCAGGAAGGTCGCAGTTCGTAGTAATAGACCGCAAATCATCGAGTAAAACTGAAGTGATATCAGATGTTGCCCAGGGAAGCGTCCTGGGACCTCTGGTGTTCCTGATCTATGTAAATGACCTGGGTGACAATCTGAGCAGTTCTCTTAGGTTGTTCGCAGATGATGCTGTAATTTACCGTCTAGTAAGGTCATCCGAAGACCAGTATCAGTTGCAAAGCGATTTAGAAAATGTGAGGTGATCCACATGAGTTCCAAAAGACATCTGTTGGAATTCGATTACTCGATAAATAGTAAAATTCTCATGGCTGTCAATTCAACTAAGTACCTGGGTGTAAAAATTACGAACAACTTCAGTTGGAAAGACCACATAGATAATATTGTGGGGAAGGCGAGCCAAAGGTTGCGTTTCATTGGCAGGACACTTAGAAGATGCAACAAGTCCACTAAAGAGACAGCTTACACTACACTCGTTCGTCCTCTGTTAGAATATTGCTGCGCCGTGCGGGATCCTTACCAGGTGGGATTGACGGAGGACATCGAAAGGGTGCAAAAAAGGGCAGCTCGTTTTGTATTATCACGTAATAGGGGAGAGAGTGTGGCAGATATGATACGCGAGTTGGGATGGAAGTCATTAAAGCAAAGACGTTTTTCGTCGCGGCAAGATCTATTTACGAAATTTCAGTCACCAACTTTCTCTTCCGAATGTGAAAATATTTTGTTGAGCCCAACCTACATAGGTAGGAATGATCATCAAAATAAAATAAGAGAAATCAGAGCTCGAACAGAAAGGTTTAGGTGTTCGTTTTTCCCGCGCGCTGTTCGGGAGTGGAATGGTAGAGAGATAGTATGATTGTGGTTCGATGAACCCTCTGTCAAGCACTTAAATGTGAATTGCAGAGTAATCATGTAGATGTAGATGTAGATGTAGATGTAGAATGCAAAGAGCTGACTGAAAATCATGGACATCATATCTAGCGGATGGCGTAACACTAGAGATCTGAGAAGCTAGTGTACATTTTCCTACCACCTCAATCAGCACGTCATATACTACTATGGTTTATGTTCCTGCTCAATCAGTCATCGCCAATAACTCGCTGGATATATGGTGGAACCTCTGATATGGTATCGAGACAGAATGTGCCACAAGTACTTTAGAATTATCTAGCTGGGACAGTGTGAGGGAGTCGCAAATGCGGCTTACAGACTACGTTTCTTAGCCGAATCACTTTCAAAATGCGGTAATTTTATCACGAGGTTGCACTGTGGGCTACGTGTTGATCTGGTAATACACATTCCTACGATCACCGTCACTGTATTTCTCCAGAAAAAAAAAACACGCCATTCAGAGGTAATGTTGTACCTCGATTCGTAAAGCAGGTATAGCTTTTAACGTGGATACTTGTGTGCACCTGTAGAACCAAGATCGCTTCTGACAGTAACATGCAGCAGTTGTTGGGATCGTTTTTTTTTAACATCTGGTCGATTACGTCTCACTTGCTAAGAGACAGTGATAACACTCGCAAGAAAAACCTAAGAGACATGTCCATCCATCGTTGATTTCCGGTCAGTATTATTTCGTATCGTAGGCAATCAGCTATTGACGAAGTATTATGCACTTAGTAGTAAGGGATGCACCATATGTTGGCATTTGAGCATCAGGTTTATAAAGTATGTGTTTGTGGAAAGGAAATGACTATGTCCAGTCGTAAGGAGGGTATGGATTTGACTTGGAGTACTGTGGTAGCAAAGGGAAAAGTATGTCAAGTCATAAGGAAGGTAGCGTTATTTCTATTTCCAGAGTCACTGCCGACAGCAGGGTGTATTTCCGATACTTTGCTTATTGTCGATTGCCGTTCACTTGAGACCACCATCGTAACATTTAATTGTAAGTATAATGATAAAATATATATGTGGCTGGTTTTGTAGAATGATTCCGTGTATGTATGGCCTGTGGTAGGGATGATTCACGTTTCCCGTTAACGGCAGCAGCCGTCGGAATGCAGAGGCCTGAGGGAGTGTAGGAATGCATCTGAGTTAACTTAGCCGTCGTCCAGACGACCGAATAGCTGTAAAAGAGTACGTGCCTGAAAGGGGGGATATAATTGTTACATCCCACTTCTGACACCAATTGTAAAAGAGTACGTGGTTTTGGGGATGGGGAGAGAAACTTCTGACACCAACGTTAATGTATAAAATGGCACGGAAGGGAGAAGAAGGTTGTTAAATATGCCTTGTGGTGGCAGTGTGCAGGAGGTCGAATGGTCATAATGGCAAACGGTTGGCACACTCCATATTGATGTTCACTAATAATGGTCGGATACTTTTTATCAAATAGTGTAGATTCTACCATTTCAACAAATCTTTTGCAGCTGACCACGATAAATAAATGGATTATGTGGGCAATAGCATTCACAGAGTTTCACGGAAAAATAGGAATACTGCCAAGTTGGGGCGCCCACAGTACTAAAGGCGGTGTAAAAGACGGCATTGTCTGCTTCCAACAAATGCAACCACTACAGCAAGTGCCAAAGGTCGGCGGAAGCGCTTTGTGTCTGTCGAACAAAGGCAGGCGGAAGCACGAACAAAATACCAGTGGCCTGCAAATGAGGCCTCTGGCCTCTGGCCGTAGAAAAAAATCCCTTGTTGCAACATCATCTGACGCCATAGTCTCCTGTGCTGATCCCCTTATCGATGCGAAAGTTACACCCTAAGACCGAAGACCTTTTTCAACGGTTCTCTATGTTAATAATTTAAAATGTTCATTCTGTTAGTTACTGCA
This sequence comes from Schistocerca piceifrons, assembly GCF_021461385.2. Taxonomy (NCBI): domain Eukaryota; kingdom Metazoa; phylum Arthropoda; class Insecta; order Orthoptera; family Acrididae; genus Schistocerca; species Schistocerca piceifrons. The sequence goes on along the minus strand of NC_060138.1, from coordinate 1,016,707,025 downwards.
AAAACTGCCGGTTTATATTCTTCCTTAGAAACGTAAAAGTGATCAACATATTCTGCGCAGTTAGCTTCCATGCGTCACTTAACGGCGCTTTACGATATCGTTGAAGGTATGAACGTTCCGTTCTGATTACATGCCTGTCGCTTCGTAGCTGTCAGGTGCTCATTACGTTGATTTTATGGCCGTTCTTAAGGATCTGTTACGCATTCCTTATTTTCCTTTTTTACCAACAACTTGCATAATCTTCCTTCTCATGTTAAGCAACACTTTCTCCCTTCTTCTTCTTGTTTTCCCTGGTGTTTAACCCGTATCATCACGGGGTCGGCGTATCAGTTATTGGATTTGGCAATGATAGTGATAAAGCGTGACAGAATACCTTTACTGCCGCAATTTCTTTTTTCTAGTAACTGTCTGTCGTAATATTCTCTTTCACGGGGTTCTACTTATTCGCATTTTATATGAAAAAGAAAGCAGTTGCTTCATACGTTCGTAGAATTACACACAACTGCTTCCAACAGCTCCAGGCTTTCACAGTAACGATTATATAGGGTAATTTTGCTCATACGTTAGCCAGTGACATATAACATTTGTATGACAGGAGAAAAATTACGGCAATGTACTGGCGATAATCATCTGTCTAAGTTTGTCTTTATTTAATGCCGCTGTAGCTACGCACATCCCTAACGCCAGTTTGCAATCTTCCTTCTCTAACGTAAGACTACCATCGTCATACACGTTTCTGGGTAACTGTCACGTGACATGGTACGCTACACACAGTGGAATAAATTTTTGTGGCCGGTTCTTCTCCGTGTTGATTTGACTGGCTTCTTTCCCAAAACCCATTAGTAAGATTCTACAATTGCTTACTGGCTATACAAGTTACTTCGCACCACTATGACAGAATTTCTGTACCATTCGCATACTGAGTGAGGGAAGAAGTACAGCCTCCACAAACTCCCTAATCTCTTTTATTCTCATGATCCCAAAGCGAGATATGCAGTATCTGATAAAGTGTATCCGCACACCCTCACGTAACGCAGAATTGACAAGTATAGGTCACGAGAGGAGGACCCGCCAGTGGAAAAGGGGGCTGGGAGGGCTGTGTTGTCAGCAGAGAAGTAATAAAGCAGAATGAATCGGTCTCAGTGACTTCGACCTTGGAATATTCGTTGAATGACAACTGAGTAAGACATGCATCAGGGATATACGAGGCTTGTTTTTTAAGTAAGAACCGTTTTGAAATTAAAAAATTTTATTTTTACATGAAAGCCTGTACCTTAATCTACTTTTCTATATAGTTTCCGTCAATATTGAGCCACTTGTCATAACGTTGTACCAGTTTTTGAATACCCTCCTCATAGAAGTCTGCCGCCTGACTTGTTAATCACTGCATCACCACTGTTTTGACTTCATCATCGTCTTGAAGACGCTGATCGCCCAGGTGTTTCTTCAAGTGTAGGAACAGATGGTAGTCACTGGGCGCAAGATCGGGGCTGTACGGAGGATGATGTAGAGTTTCCCATCGAAAAGATGTGATGAGATCTTTGGTCTGATTCGCCATATGCAGACGGACATTGTCTTGCAGCAAAACGATGACCTTGCTCAACTTCCATGGACTGTTGCTTCGATTCTGGTGTGACGTAGGCCACCCATGTTTCATCGCCCGTATCATCTTGGCTTAAGAAATCATCACCGTCGTTGTGGTACCGCTCAATGTACGTCAATGCACTGTCTAAACGTTTGGTTTTGTGCACTGCCGTCAACATTTTCGGTACCCAACGTGCGCACAATTCTCGGTAATTCAAGTGCTCGGTCACAATGCCATACATAACACTACGAGAAACATTAGGGAAGTCATCCCGCAAGGAGGAAATCGTAAAACAACTGTTTTCTCTCACTTTCTTGTCCACTTCCTGCACCAAACTTTCATTAACGATCGAAGGACGCCCACTCCGTTGTTCATCATGCACATTTCTGCGGCCATCTTTAAATGCTCTCACCCACTTTCTTTCCATTCCATCACTCATAATGTTTTCTCCATAAACTGCACAGATCTCACGATGAATATCGATCGCTTTTAGGCCTTTAGCACAAAGAAACATTATAACAGCCCGTACTTCACTGTCGGCGGGACTCACGATTATCAGAGGTATCTTAAACACTCAGTACACAACGAGGAAGAATCAGACTGTAATGGCGTCAGTGCGTAGATTAAGGTACAGGCTTTCATGTAAAAATAAAATTATTGAGATATCTTAGCACGTCTTTTTTTTAATTTCAAAACGGTGTTGTTGTTGTGGTCTTCAGTCCTGAGACTGGTTTGATGCAGCTCTCCATGCTACTCTATCCTGTGCAAGCTTCTTCATCTCCCAGTACTTACTGCAACCTAAATCCTTCTGAATCTGCTTAGTGTATTCATCTGTTGGTCTCCCTCTACGATTTTTATCCTCCACACTGCCCTCCAAGGCTAAATTTGTGATCCCTTGATGCCTCAGAACATGTCCTACCAACCGATACCTTCTTCTTGTCAAGTTGTGTCACAAACTCCTCTTCTCCCCAATTCTATTCAATACTTCCTCATTAGTTATGTGATCTACCCATCTAACCCTCAGAATTCTTCTGTAGCACCACATTTCGAAAGCTTCTATTCTCTTCTTGTCCAAACTATTTATCGTCCGTGTTTCACTTCCATACATGGCTACAATCCATACAAATACTTTCAGAAACGACTTCCGGACACTTAAATCTATACTCGATGTTAACAAATTTCTCTTCTTCAGAAACGCTTTCCCTGCCATTGCCAGCCTACTTCGACCATCATCAGTTATTTTGCTCCCCAAATAGGAAAACTCCTTTACTACTTAAATTGTCTCATTTCCTAATCTAATTCCCTCAGCATCACCCGACTTAATTCGACTACATTCCATTATCCTCGTTTTGCTTTTGTTGATGTTCATCTTATATCCTCGTTTCAAGACACTGTCCATTCCGTTCAACTGCTCTTCCAAGTCCTTTGGTGTCTCTGACAGAATTACAATGTCGTCGGCGAATCTCGAAGTTTTAATTTCTTCTCCATGGATTTTAATACCTACTCCGAATTTTTTTGTTTCCTTTACTGGTTGCTCAATATACAGATTGAATAACATCGGGGACAGGCTACAACCCTGTCTCACTTCCTTTCCAACCACTGCTTCCCTTTCATGCCCCTCGACTCTTATAACTGCCATCTGGTTTCTGTACAAATTGTAAACAGACTTTCGCTCCCTGTATTTTACCCCTGCCACCTTTAGAATTTGAAAGAGAGTATTCCAGTCAACATTGTCAGAAGCTTTCTCTAAGTCTACAAATGCTAGAAACGTAGGTTTGTCTTAGCTTAATCTATTTTCTATTTACTTAAAAACACGCCTCGTATCAATCTTTCAAAAGCTGCCCAGGTCGAAATGGAAATACGAAGGAAGAACTACAGCTTACCCACGACCTGGTGGACCTCGCGTACTAACGGACAGAGACAGTCGTGCATTGCGTAGGGTAATTGTAAAAATCGCACGAAATCAGCAGAAGAAATCACTCGTGAGTTTCAAAGTGCTACCGGTTGAGCAGCTAGCACAATGACAGGGAATTAAATGACAGGGAAATAAAATGAGCGGCGTACAACGGTCGAGCAGCTTCTTATGAGGCTCCAATTTCAGTCAACGTTAACCGATGCCACTGCATAGTAGATGACTGGAAACGCGTGGTTTGGAGCGATAAAAAACGCTATACTCTGTGTCAATCCGAGAGAAGTGTAGGGTCTTGGGAATGTCTGGAGAACGTTACCTACCATCATGTGCAGCTCCAACATTGAAGTACAGGGGAGGTGTTTTTTTGTGGTTAGTGTGTTGTCCGCTTATTGTGCTTAAGAAAACGCTAAGTGTGGGAGGATATGAATACATTTTACAGCGTTGTGTACTGGGTGCAGTAGAGGAACATTTCGGAGATAATAACTGTATCAGAATGACAAAGCATTCTCTCAAAACAACGTCTGCGAGGCAATGATTTGTTGACAGTAACATTCCTGAAACTGACTGGCCTGCTCAGAGTTCCGACCTGAACCCTATGGAACACATTTACGATAAGTAGGAACGTCGACTTTGCCCCAGACCGCAGCGTCCGACATCACTGTCTTGTGTGGTTTGGGCTCTTGGGCAGAATTAAGATATGTGATGAACACACCCCACATTAATAGGTCTATCCGTTAACAGGTGTTTGGGTACTTTCATAAGACGCCGTACGGTGGAGGCAACAGAACTGTCGCACAATCTTCTTCGGATGCCAGTCTTTCGCAGTACGGTTTGGCGTGAACCTAATGGAACACATTTGCGATAAGTAGGAACGTCGACTTTGCTCCAGACCGCAGCGTCCGACATCACTACCTTCTGTGGTTTGGGCTCTTGAGGAAGAATGGGGTACCATTCCTCCACAGACATTCAGACACATCATGACAGTTCAGCAGAGTTGAGGCCATTATTAAGACGTATGTTGAACACACCTCACACTAATAGGTCTATCCATTAACAAGTGTTTGGGTACTTTGATAAGACCCCGTACGGTGGAAGCAACAGAATTGACGCACAATCTTCTTCGGATATCAGTCTTTCGCAGTAGGGTTTCGCGTGAACAACCTCGCTCCTATTCCGAAGATTATTTATTTACTCTCCGTCGGCCGTTGGTGGCCGAGCGGTTCTAGGTGCTTCAGTCTGGAACCGCGCGACCGCTACGATCGCAGGTTCGAATCCTGCCTCGGGCATGGATGTGTGTGATGTCCTTAGGTTAGTTAGGTTTAAGTAGTTCTAAGTTCTAAGGGACTGATGACCTGAGATGTTAAGTCCCTTACTGCTCAGAGCCATTTGAACCATTTACCCTCCCTCCCTGAGCACTGCTGCTACATTTTCATATGGGCTCTGAGAACCTGACAGGCCATCAGCAACGCGTCTCGGAATTCGTCTGACGCACGCTGACATGCGTCGCCTGCGTGGTGACTCAACACGCTGGAGCGATGATCTGGAATTGGACGCACTAGCGTCTTGTATGTGGCTTCCTTTACGAATGCACTGATCTTTTCAAGAACGCCAACAACAAATCTACATCTTCCATTGGCCCTTCTAATACTTACTTTGCGTGTTCCTCTCATTCGATGTCATTTCATAGTGTAGTCTACGTTTAGAGAGAGCACCCATTCAGTGCACAAGTAGAAATTTTGTCTCTCTCCACTTCCTGACCATCAACCAATAACGAAACTTTCTTATAGACAACGGCACAGTCAGCGAAGAATTTCGTAGTGTGCTGACTCTACCTGATGAATTTTTTACGCGTATTGAGAACTGTAGATGTCCTGAAACACTGCCTGATAAGTGCTAAGGAACAAAGACGTTGTTGGGCACGAATAATCACGCGCAGTCATGTACGACATGAAACATAGTACATACGGAATAGAGGTGGAGTCGCATATTTATAACGAAAAATGGTTCATATTTCACCATATGGGAAAGCAAGATAACAGACATAAATAACATTCGTGTTTGATACAGGCCAGACTCCCTGCATATAGCCCGATACTGGACTCCCAGTAAGGAACGTACCCTCCTCGGACACTAATGCACATTTTGCATCTCATATTCGTGATGCTACCAAACTGTCGAGGAGACCTTGTGGGATATTGTTCCACTCCTCTCTCAAGGTGATTTTCAGTTCTTGCACGGTTCGAGGAGGAGGTGCCCGCCAAGAGCTTCTATGCATGCTCTACAGTATTTAGGTCCGGGGAATACGAAGGCATTTCAATACGTTCAGTATCTTAATTTTCCAGTGTGTCCGACACTTCATCGGCCCTACGTGGGTGGGGACTGTCGACAATAAACAGGAAGTCGGGTCCTACCGCACCCCTTAACAAATGGACATGATCCAGAACAGTCTTCCTGTCATACTGCTGTCCTGCATCGGCACGCCGCGCAAAGATATGCAACGGTGTTCGGCCATTGTGCATAATGGCTGCCCGCATTATAGCCCCTAGACCATACCGATGATGCTCGCGAACATTCTGTAGTCTGTAATAGGTTCCCCTCTCTCACCTCTCTATCCACTCTAGCTGCTGGACTGAATCACTTGCCACAGTGTAGCGGGATTCGTCGGAGAACATCACTCTGGACCGCTGTTACTGACCCCAACCTACATGCTCCCTACACCAACGAACTCCTTTTCGTCGATGGCGTAGTTGGAGTGGGGTACATTTAACAGGCTTCTGAGCACGCAAATCAGCCTGATTCAATCACCGCGAAATGGTTCGGGCAGAGACAAATCTACCAGTATCAGTAGCTTGGTCTGCAGCAAGCTTCCTAGAAGTGAGATGTCTGTTGCTTTTCGCTCGTAGTTTATATTCTTTCGTGCCGGAAGTTCCCTTCACTTTGAAAAGTGCATCAACAACTGCATGGATGAAACTTAAAAAATTTCACAACTACTGGCATACTTATTTCAAATAGGACTAATGCGATGAATTACAGATTCATAACGCTGACGATTCGCAGTAGCATTTTTGGAACTATTATACTGAGTTCGAAAGTTATGAATTACCTCAAACATAACGGTCTATTCTACAGCTACATCTACATACGCACTCCGCAAGCCACCACACGGTATGGGGCGGAGGGTATCCTGTACTACTAGTAATCATTTCTTTTCCTGTTCCACAAGAAAACAGAGCGAGGGGAAAACGACTATGTTTATGCCTCCGTATGATCCCTAGTTTCTCGTATCTTATTTTCGTGGTCAAATGGTTCAAATGGCTCTGAGCACTATGTGACTTAACTTCTGAGGTCATCAGTCACCTAGAACTTAGAACTAATTAAACCTAACTAACATCACACACGTCCATACCCGAGGCAGGATTCGAACCTGCGACCGTAGCGGCCACGCTGTTTCAGACTGTTGCGCCTAGAACCGCACGGCCACTCCGGCCGGCTCTTCGTGGTCCTTATGCGAAATGTAAGTTGGCGGTACTAGTATCGTTCTGCAGTCAACATCAAATGTTGATTCTCTAAATTTTCTCAGTAGCCTTCCTCGAAACGTACGTCGCCTCCCCTCTACAGATTCGCATTTGAGTTCCCGAAGCATCTCCGTAACATCTGCCTATTGTTCGAACCTACCAGTAACAAACCTAGCAGCCCACCTCTCAATTGTTTCGGTGTCTTCCTTTAATCCGACCTGGTACGGATCCCAAACACTCGAGCAGTATTCAAGAATAGGCCGCACTAGCGTCCTGTATGTGGTCTCTCGTTACAGATAAGCACACTTTTCCAAAATTCTCCCAATACACCAATGTCGATCACTCGACTATCCAACCACAATTCGCTTAAGCTCGTTCGATTTCATATCGCTTCGCAACGTTACGCCCAAAACGTAGTGAGTGTGTCAAGCAGGACACACTAATAACGCTGTATCCGAACATTTCAGGTTTGTTTTTCCTTATCACCTGCATTAACTTTTCTACATTTAGAGCAAGCTGCCACTCATCACACCAAGTATAAATTTTGTCTAAAGCATATTGTATCCTCTTACAGTCACTCAACTTTGACATTTTCCCGTAGACCACAGTATCGTCAGCAAATAACCGCAGTTTGCTGACCATCTCGTCCGCGAGACGATGTAAGTGCGTAGAAAATAATAGCGGTCCTATCATACTCCCTTGGGACACTCCTGATGACATCCTTGTCTCTTACGAACACTCGCCGTCGAGGTCAACATACTGGGTCAACTCGGATTCGGAAAATGTTGTCCTTGTGAAAAACAACTCATTCTTTATTCGCACGAAGTGATGAGTGCTATCGACAGGGTATCTCAAATTGATTTCATATTTCTAGATTTCTGGAAAGCTTTTAAAAACCGTTCCGCATAAACGACTTATAACCACATTGAGTGCCTTCAGGATTTAGTCTCAGAAAGATCACAGTTAGTGGTGATGCGCGGAAAATCATCGAGTAAACCGGAAGTGATATCTGGCATTCCCCGCAAGTGTTATATGCATCTACTATTGCTAAGCTGTATAAACGACTTAGAAGACAATCTATACAGCTCTTAAGATTGCTTGCAGATTATGCTGTCATTGACCATCTACTAAAGTTATCAGAAGATCAAAATCAATTGCAAATTGACTTGGATACTATATCTGTTTGATGCGAAAACTGGAAATTGCCTCTGAATACGGAAAAGTGTGAGGTCATCCACTTGAGTACGAAAAGAAAGTAGTTAAATTTCGGCTACACGGTAAGTCACAGAAATTCTGTCTGTCAATTCAAGTAAATACATAGAAATTACAGTTACAAATAACTTAAAAATGAAACGACCACATTGATAATGTTGTGAGAACGCAAACCAGAAACTACGCTTTTATTGGCAGAACACTTGAACAGCTCTACTAAAGAGACTGCCTACACTACGCTTGTCCGTTCTGTACTAGAGTACTGCTGTACGGTATTGGATCCTTACCAGATAGGGGTGACGAATGAGATGCAAAAAGCCCAAATAGGAACAGCTAATTTTTTAGTATCCCAAAATAGGGGAGAGAAGGTAACAAATATGATAAGCGAGGTGGGAAGACGATCGTTAAAACAAAGGCAATTTTCGTTGACGCGAGATCTTTTCGCGAAATTGCAGTCACCAACTTTCTTCTTTGAATGCGAAAATATTTTATTGTCGCCATCCTACGCAGGATGAAATGATCGTCGTAATAAAATAAGAGAAATCAGAGCTCGTACAGAAAGACTTAATTGTTCATTTTTCCAGGGAAATGTTAGAGAATGGAACGGTAGAGAAATAGTCTGGAAGTGTTTCGAAGAATCCTCTTCCCGGCACTTAAATGTGAATTACAGAGTAGTTATGGACTTGTAAATGTAGATGCAGATGTTGAAAGGTTTTACTGCTCTGATTCTTTTCGCGTCGCGGGGTAGCCGTGTGGTTTAGGGCGTCTTGTCACGGTTCGCGCGGCTCCCTCCGTCGGAGGTTCGAGTCCTCCCTCGGGTATGGGTCTGCGTGTTGTCCTTAGCGTAAGTTAGTTTAAGTTAGATTACGTAGCGCGTAAGCCTAGGGACCGATGACCTCAGCAGTTTGGTCCCATAGACCTTACCACAAATTTCAGTTTTCTGATTCTTTACTTGAATGCACAGCAAGAACGAATATATCGTCTGGTAAGCTGAACTCCGTCCCTAAAATCACACTGTACGTCAGTCAATAATAGGCAACTGTTTTTGAAAATATGGTGAGCCCACCATATAATCTCAAACACAATTTTTCTTGTGACAAGACAGTATCAACGGCTGTGTTATCCACCAGGTGCATCTGAAAATAAAGGGACAAGAATTATAAACAAAGTATCTTTACTGTCGTTCGAAGTAATCGCCATTGGCTACAACACACTTCTGACGTCAGTTGTACAGCTGTGGAATCGCTCGGAGTACAGCAATCCACGTTGTGGGATACCCGCAGCGTCCGTGAATGTTCGTGAACAATAGTGCTTACACGGTCTGTGCTTATCTTCAACTTTTCTGTGCTCACTCTCAAAGACAGCCGCCGTTCTTCTGCAAGCACCTGTCGCACTCGTTCTATGTTGTCTGGGACTGTGGGTGTTGTCGCAAACGCGGGTCTTCCTCTACACAGTCCTTTCCGTCTCTAAAACGTTTAAACCACCCAAACACACACATTTAACTTATTGCTTCAACAGGGTACACTTGCGCGATCATTTCACGAGCCTCCATCGCCATTGTTAATTCGTTGCTCCATTTTGCAATGATGTGAGTGCTACGGATGCTTGCGAAAGATGGACCGCTGCCTTTGACAATCAGAGCGGACGAGTTGAAGATAAGCAAAGTCGGTGCGCGTACTAATATTCACGAACATTCGCAGATGTAGCGGATATCCAACAACGCGAGGGCGCGGTGTTTCGAGCGATTCCACAAAAAGCGTTTGCTGGCAGTTCCAGCAGCTCTACAATCGATGTCAGATGTATGTTGTAGCCAACAGTGGTCACTTTGAAGGCCAGCAAATGAGCTTTGATTGTAATTCTTGTCCTTTTATTTTCTGAGTCCATTCACCGAACTTTTCATACGCATCTTGTACACATAGTGTAAATTAAAGTACCCCGCCGCGTTTATCTGTCTATTTGTGAAGACTAATCTAAGAAATTGCTGCAGGGATTTTCATACAGTTTTCGCTAATAGATGGCCTGATCTTTAGTGTATATCACTACATATTATAACCAAGTCCCCCGGTCGTAGATACTTACTGCAACCAGTGCAAAGCCAAAGTTCTTTGCTAATATTTTATGTAAGCTGTAATCGAAAAGCAAAACAATATACAAGATTTGGATATGAGTGCAGATATTTCTACTGGTGACTGAGGCAGGTGTACTGAACAACATTACATTCTTCTTTTGCAGACGAATAATTGTAGCTATTAGGAGTAGTATGTTTTTAGGTTGGTTAGTACCTCAAAGTACATGTGGCAAGAGCAAGCCATTAATGCTTATTTTCTCGAGGGTAGCAGGTCAGGCGTTAAAGTGTGGACGCGTGGACGCAAAACAGCAAAACATTTAGTATGGTTATTGCCATGCATAAAACGTCAGGTCGTAAAGTTTGTGACGTTTATGTGGGAAGACTTTGCGACTCAGAGAAAAAGCAACCAATGCACTGATGTGTGTACATCTTAAGATACCACATATAAAAGTATCTTCACTTATACCCGTTACACCCCGTGTTTGTAGAGGTAAGCAGATCTTATTTACCAAGTAGTATTATTCACACTTCTTATTAAGACCATCTGCAGTGTTTGCAAAAGATAATTAAAATTAACAGGACAGAAATGCTGACAGAATTCAACATGATATATCATTTTCAAAATGATGACCTTTGCTTCTTATTTTGGACATAATGCCAGTGACTGATACTTTAACAAAACTAAATCGTTTAACAAGATAATTGGTGATCTAATGATTGACAAACGCAGATTCAGTTCTGATACCAAAAGAACCCGTATAATTTTGTCGTATGAACAAACTGTGTATATTACATACATTCTTTAATCGAGAACCAGTGGGCAATGGACTTGCAAAGTGCCGAACGGAGTTAAAAATGAGGCTGAAGACTTGGCTCGTCACGCAATTCGAGATAACGATATTACGCAAAACTGCGGTGTTGTAAAGCGTCAGCTCACAATTCACACATACCCTCTCAGTAACCTGCAGGGATTGCCTTGTCGCTGACTGACCAAGTACCAAAGAGCTGCAGAATTCATATAAGGACAGATATGTGGCTCAAACCAATACTAAGTGAATGGTCATAATGTAAAGCCTTGTCACTGTATACTGATCAGCCAGAACATTATGAACACCTGCCAAATAGCGGGTATGTCCACCTTTTGCACGGATAACAGCGGCGACACGTCGTGGCATGAAAGCAGTGAGGCTTTGGTAGGTCGCTGGAGGGAGCTGGCACTAAATTCCTGGGAGGGAGGCCATGAGCTCTGATGCAACATTCAATCACATCTAAGATGACTTCGATCGTGTTCAGGTCTGGCGAGTTGGGTGGCCAGCACATAAATTGGAGCTCGCCATTGTGTTCCTCGAACCACTCCATCACACTCCTGGCATTGTGACATGGCGCATTATCTAACTGAAAAATGCCACTGCCATAGGAAAACACGATCATCATGAAGGGATGTATGTGGTCTGCAACCAGTGTATGGTGAAACTAGTGCTGTATCATTTGAGAGATACAGGGGCGAGCTAGTGTGCCGCGACTCACCCCAGTTCACTCCTACTTGCGCCGCGTCATCATAACGCGCCTGCGCGTAGCATACAAGTATTGAACCGTAATCTAAGGATGAAACTGAAAACTAAACTTGCGTTTCCAAACTTTGTGTGTGTGTGTGTGTGTGTGTGTGTGTGTGTGTGTGTGTGAAATCTTATGGGACTTAACTGCTAAGGTCATCAGTCCCTAAGCTTACACACTACTTAACCTAAATTATCCTAAAGACACACACACACACACACACACACACACACACACACACACACACCCATGCCAGAGGGGGGACTCGAACCTCCGCCGGGACCATCCGCACAGTCCATGACTGCAGCGCCTTAAACCTCTCGGCTACTCCAGCGCTCAAACTTTGTCAACATATGATTAGTATATTAATGTTTGAATTGTTAAACTCAGAGTGATCAGACAAATATGTTTCCCTACATACACCGTTAAAAAAAAGGGAAAGTGGCGCTAAATAATAAAGCTAGAAAATCAAAAATTGGCCATAATGTGCAAATGTATGTCGAAATCAACTGTTACAAGTTCCAATTTTATTGAATCAATAATTTGATCAAAATCAGTGTTTTTAAGAAAAACTGTAGGCGCTAAATATTAGACTTAGAAAGATGAAAATTCGTATGAAGCTTCAGTTCGATATAAAAACATTAAGTATGTGACCCTATTAAGCTTAAGTATGTGACCCCATTAAGCTACCTCTAATGTTAAAAAGTAGTTTCCTGAAAACTAACTTCGGAACAAAAAGTCCTTATTTTTTAGATGGAGTATCACGTACATTAATGATAGAATGTTTTGATTACAGTACCTGATGGAAACCCATCAAATAATAGAGCTGCAACACAATATAATTTATTTGCGGAGATCGATGTAAATTATTTAAGTCAATGAAATTCTCGGAAGGAAAGGCAACATTTAATTTAAACCTGTAAACCTGAAAAAACATGCATTTACATGTAATTTCAGCTTAAAATAGGCTTTAAAACAAATCGTTGGAAAGTGTATATTCGGCTACAAGATATCAGCGAGTCCTTTCATAAGAACGGCGTTATCGGCACGTTTCTGCGTTTATTTTTCCTTGTATTATGCTGCGCACTGTGATGTATTCCAATTGACCCTGACCTCACACGTGTCGGTTAAATGTCGTTTGCTATCCGTTGTAACCTGTTTATCCCGTCCCAGTAGACAGAGAGACTAGTAACAGCAGTGGGTAACACCGAATGGTACTTTATAGATCGAGGAAATTGACACGTCCACATATTCATTTGTCGTTTGCACTTGAATGCCCCTGTTCCTTGATTATCGCTTTTGTCGCCAAAACAGGTGTTGGCTATTGGTTGGTGCTTAAGGCTCAATTCTAGAGTTAGAAGACTCGAATGTGACTGCACAGACGACAGGTATCGTAGGAAGCAGCACCATATTCCGTAAGATTTATTTACATTTATATACAGGGTCAGTGACTAACCATTGCCACCTAGAATGAAAGTATGATAGTAGCTGAAAAGTTTGTGGGGAAAATGTTGCATGGGACAATGGGGGCCATAATACGACGTTGGTTTTTTGTTGGTAGATGGGGTCGCGTCGGAGATGTGAAGATCAACTTTGTTTTTCTAAATGGAATGCTATAGTTTGGTACTTATTTTCTGATAGCGGCTATCGAGACGAATAAAATGATGAGCAACCGTATGGTCTTTGAAGGTCAACGGAGGTCAAAAAGGTGGAATGTACGTCCATTTACAGAAGGTGTTCGAAGTGATGACCATAGGCATCAATGAAATCATGGATTGAGTGGTATTCCTTATCACATCGGCACTTATCGAAGCATATGCTCTGACAATTCTCTCTCGCATATCCTCAGGAGAAACTGGAACGTCTTTCTGGCGAACGAGCCGGCCACACCACATGGAAAGCAGAGACATCAGCTATTCTGTCACTGTGACAGATGAGTTTAAACGTAGAGCTCGTCGATCACCTTCTGACTGTAGCCTGGAAATTCTCCACAATGCTACAAAACTCTTCCAGTTTCCTTATGTTGTAAATGACTTCTATTTAAAATCATCCAGTGTGTGTGTGGTGCGTAGCAGCAGTAACAACATGATTTTACACTGTATGATGTAAAGTTTTCTGCAAGAGGCCATGGATCAGAAGATGTTAATGGCAGTTTAGAACCTGGCACAGACCTCGAAGTCGTGGTGGACACACAAAATGTATTTCAGTGTACAAAGCGTGTTACAGCAGAAAAAAACAATGTTTCAAACAACGAGACAGGGTTACAGGGAGCATCTCTTACGACTTACAGTATAGTCCGTGGGATACGATCATCCTCCTACATTACAAGTGATGAAACATTAAACTGGTCTGTGCAGTTGATCAGTACCTGTATATTTAACAGGATGGTCACATGTGCCCGATGTTGTCATGTATGCGGTATTTGTTTTCAATATATAGGAGGAGAGAGATGGGGTAAAAATCTTATCGAGTTCTCTCTCGCATGAAGTTAGTGGAGCTTTTATAGTTCGTAATTTTTCTCTGTTGGATGGTACAGAATAACGAAGATAGCTTGTTGGGAAAATAGATGTGAATGGGCGTGAATCTGTAGTACTTCTATGTAGTTTGGAACGCACCACAGTGCAGTACCAAAAATTCTCATCCTTCTCCCGGTTCCTGTTTCCATCGAATAGTCAAAACACAGTCCTGTCACAGGAGCGCAGCTTATCCCGTTTCTACATGCGTTTGCAGAAGGTGGTAGCTATAGTTTCCTCCGACTCCTATTCAGTTTCGCCTTAAATTGGAATGATCACATTCGTAAAGCTGCAGAAATGGCAGCAGTTGCAAGGTGCAAAGGGAGTACCTAAAACGAGACTGGAATTTTGCTGTGGCAGATAGGTTCGAGAAAGGTGACTCGTTTCGAGATATGAGAGTGCCAGAAATATGATTCATTAGTGACTGTAATCATTAAAGGACTTCTCTGTAGGATCCTCTGCAGGTATGTGCTTAAAAAGAAAGACTTGATTCCAAATCCCAGACAGCATTTATCCAGAAAGCGTAGCACTAGAGATCTGAAACGCTAGAGTTCATTTCTTACGACCTCAATCAGCACATCATCTACTACTGTTTGTGAACCTTCTCAGTCTACCATCGCGTATAACCCAGTCGATATATCACCGAACCTCTGACAAGGCTTCGAGGCAGAATGCGTTACAAATACTGGAGAAATATCTAGCGGCAGCGGAGTGAGGGATTTGCAAATACCGGTTTCATACCACGCTCCTTAGCTGAATCATTTTAAAAATTCGGTATTTTTGTTATGAGGTTGCACCGTAGGCGTCATGTAACCGTGCTGTCGGTCTGATACTTTACACTCCAGTGACCAACGTCTATATTCAGTGTCATGGTATCTGTCTGAAAAAAAAAAAATCATTCAGAGGTAATGCCATACCTCGTTTTATAAAATGGGATAGCTTTAAACATGGATACTTGTGTGCACCTGTATAACCAAGACCGTTTGTGATGGTAATATGGTTGTGTTTTGTAACATCTAGCTGTTTGTAAGACGATTACACACCTTGTTCTAGGACACGGTGGTACCACTCGCAAGTAAACTTATGAGACATGTCCACCCATCGTTGATTTTCGGTCAGTATTAGTTCGTATCACCGGCAATCATTTATTGACGAAGTATTATACTTCGCTCATTGTTGAATGTCGTTCAACTGAAACCACAATCCTAACATTTAATTGTATATGTGTGTGTGTGTGAACGATTATCATTTTGTCTATGCGTCCTTGGCATGGCAGCGGCCTGTGGCCGACTAGCGAATTAATACTAATACTTAGTATGTGGTGGACAGCTTTCGTGATCATGTGGAAATTTGATAAGATTCAATATGGGCGTGTGTATGCACTCGGCCATCGTTCCCTCCCATGTAAGCTGTTCGGTTGACTGCTTCTTCACATTTCGCGTCTTGATTTAGTTGAGAGAACATCGACTGTGGTGTGTGCATCTAACAGGCAGAAGACACGTTTTTTGGTTCTCTAAACATAAGAAACACCTTATTTGACTTTGTAAATTATAGGGTTGATTTGGAAACTGTTACATCACCGACAACAGTATTCGCGAGTGGAAATATCAGATTCCTCTATTTTCATTTTTCGAGTTTCCCCGTAAAAGTCTTTGCAGACGGAAGAAGTTTCTCTCTGCTGATAATTTGTGGTCAGTGGTTGTACCCTTCGCTGGACGTCAGAAAATAATGAGATACGAGCGCAGTCGAATGTGAAAAACTATACCAATTTTGCTCAAATAACTAAATGAAAATGGAGTTTGTCTATTTTCATGGAAAGAGGAGATTTATCAGCGTCGTGAATGTTTTTTAATACTTGCTTTATTATAGGTGTCTAGTTGATGTCAAATAATTGAGCACAGAATAGATGGCGAGTCCCATACGAGAGCGCGGACCCTGCTGAAGTGTCCTATGTGATGTTAAACAAGAGTGTTTTCCACTGCACAACGAGAGGCGTTGGGGACCTGTCTAGTCTGTGACAGCGGCGTCTCCTAGCCATTAGGGGCGGTTGCGCCAGTATACTTCAGATGACCAAGATGCATTTGGGGAAAGCCGCCTTTTTACGTCCTACTTAACTATGCCTGCTTTTGTGTTGGCGAAGCGTGAGCTTATCGATGCAGGCGACAGCCAGCATGGGCCGCGAGGCTTTCTTCTGAATAGCTCCATCCCGTAGGTTAAGATTGTACATGGAGGATAACGCAAGTCCAACTGCAGTCTTTTAGGACGACGATTTTTCCCAATGCATGTGATGAATTATGACCCGTTCAATACGAGTGCTGATTTTTCGCTAAATTTCGAAGCGTAATTATAACTGTAACGCATTTTTTCCATCAGCTGTGATAGCGTGTATTGGCTTCGGTTAGCTGGGCTGTAGGGTGATTTTTAGTAGGAGTGCGTAGTGAACTCTGACGTCAAACAGGTATAGATGCTATATGCTTGCAGGTAATACACTTTTTTTAAACTCCTCTGTGTCCAACACCAGTATCTAGTCAGTTGAATGTATTTCCCACCAAAAAGAATGAAGATTGAACCTTAAACCCCAGCCTTTTCCCCCTAGCTTGTAGGTGTAGAGTAGAGTTTGAGTGTTTCTGTCGCTGGTTTCGAGTGATATTGCGAGATTTTTTTCCCAGCAGGATAACACGAGTTGTATGGTATCGTCAGTTTTTGCGGCGTATAGCCGTCCTTGTGAAGCACTATGCATATAGTTGTGTAATTAGGACCGACATTTGTGATTAATTACGTAATTTGGATGGATATTTGCGTCACTTTCCCGAGAAAAATAAATAAATTACACTAACCTATCCTTCATCTCCCGCATCTGGAAAGTTTCCATGTGTTAGGGGGCTGCACTTAGGCTTTCCATCCAGTAGAATCAGGGTTCAAGTCGCTGATAAGTTCCTTTTTTTTTTTTTTTTTACTTGCAGTGGGTGTTTGTGCAATGAATTATTTTCGGGTGTTTAATGAGTAGTTTGCACGTATGTATACTGTGTACTGGATTTTTTCGGTAATTTACGAGTTGTTTGCGTCTCTGTGCATCAGCGTAATGCATTAATTACGAGTAGTTTCCAGGTCTGTTAACTGTATATTGTGACTCCAAGCACGTCAGGGTGAGTGCTTTGCATCAGCATAATAAATAAACTGTGTAAAATCCGTAGCTAAATAAATTGTTCAAAAAATTATAAATCAAGTACACTCCTTCCTCCTTCCAGCAGCCCTGAATAGGCTGATTCCATTTCCCGCCAGTTTACCCCCTCCAGACAGCCGGCAGGGTGAGTGTTTTGTATCAGCGTAATAAATAAACTAGGTGAAATCCGTCCCTAAATGAACTGTTCAAGAAATAAATAAAGTACAGTCATTCCTCCTCTCCAGCAGCCCAGAACAGGCTGATTCCATTTCCCCGCCAGTTTTCCCCTCCAGACCGCCTTGGGGAGGAGGAAGCTGGGGCAGAAGTGCAGATGAGAAAACACGTGACGTCATCGTGATGCTGTGCTTATATGGACTGAACTGCGCCATCACGTGACCTATCACGGCGCCCTCTAGTTGTGAATTCGTCAACTACCTCAGTTCTTTGGTCTGTTGGATCGGAAGCAGTTGTCTCTTGTGTTGTGGGAGCTTTTACGTTGGTTTTAGAAATGACAGACAATTCCAACAGAGACAGATGTTTCCACGCGTTGTGTTATGCATCTTTAATGCAAAGCATTTATTTGCAGGTCCATATTGTTCCTCTTCATATGTTCAAGCATTAATGCTCGCTTCAATTACTCAGGTGAATGAGTGCATGTAATACAGCTATTAAAACACTCCCTGGCCGGCATCATGCTCGTTCCACACCGACAACTGAAATCTCAGTCTCTTGTGTTGGTAACACAACAGTAATGCTGTAAGTAGATAATAAATTTAAACAAATTTAAAGAAATTTATACAAATTTAAACAAATTTATACAAATTTAAAAAATTTATAGAAATTTAAACAAATTATATTCGAACTGAAGGGCATCATGAGCAACCTCTAGTGGGGACAAAACCATACCAACTCCCCTCAGCTGCAAGAGTAAGCTCTTGGAGCAAAATTCCCTCCAAAATTCGAAATTACCGCCCATTTTCCAACATGATGACACGCCAGGAGCCCATGGCGACCGCACTTGATGGCGGTACTGCCTCTAATTGTTTAAATAAAGACTGAAAATAAAGACTTACGCTCAGCACAGACCAAGTCCTTTTCCCACCAGTTCCTAGGAAGAGGTGGCAGTCAGGTGACCTAGGTTAGTGTAGGTAGCCCAAGTGCCCTTTCTTTCCCGCCATTTTATTAGGATAGTAGAGGTAGCCCAGTTGACCTATCTTCCCTCCAAAAATTCAAACTTCCCACCAGGGGGAACGTGGCACTTTCCCGCCATCTTACGTAATGATACTCACATCATCTGCTGAGGTCAATGAATGACGTCAATCGCGTCATCAGCTGAAGTCACCGCCACCATCTTAGATGACGTCAATCGCGTCATCATCTGACGTCACGTGACGTCACATACTCGTGTCATCAGCTGCCGTCACGGCCGCCATCTTGGATTTAGGGTGACACTCCCCTCGCCCACGTACTCACTGTCATTCAGCAGGTTGTCAATTGACTGTAATTATAGTTCAACGACTAAAACAGAGAAAGACTTTTATTTTGATATCACATGGATGATGGGGACTGATAATAAGCAGTGGTTCTGTTAGGGAATAGGCTATTCGAATTTATATCGCTCTGTGCGGTGTTTGAGAAAGCGTCTATGGGATGCTGCTTGTTTTTCTTTTTGTTTGCTGTTTTTTGAAGAATTAACACGATTTATTTTGAAGTAGGAAAGCCGAGTGAGTGCAGTAGCAACAACAGATTTTCGATGCAGTGAGAGCCACACTTTCAGTTCTGTACATCGTCGTCAACAGGACCGAGTGTAATGGACGCAATAATAGCATGAGTGTTAAATTTCATCCGTCATAAACGATGTATTCAGAAAGCCTCAAAAGCGCAAGTAATGATTTAAATACTGAAATACGGCATCTGTTACGATTTTACACGTATAGCACTATATGTTTCAGAAAGTATTTAATGATGGCAGACATCACATATAATACAGATGTAAGACACTAAAGCCCTTGAAAATGAGAATAAATACTGAAACGGTTAGTACTATGAGTGAAAAATCGTATCTGGTACAGTATTTTTTGATTATTTAAATCAATATAAGCTCCACGAAACTGTTGATCTACATACAAAACAAGTAAGTTAGTATTTTCAAACTAATTGTTTTTAATTAATTTGATAGATATTCGGGTGATTTTTACAAATTATTCGGCTCACTAAAAAATAGTTTTAGAATACTGAGCTCTCAGAATCTTAATACGACGCCCGGCGCTATGCTGCAAAAATGGGAAACGAAAAAAATGCGAGAAGGATGTTGGACACAGCATGTGGAGCTTGCAACCAAGCTTTCAGACGACAGGAATGGACGCTGGCATAATACTTTAGAGTGGTAAAAAAATGTCTTCACAAGTTCTGATTCCCTTTCGAGGAGTGTTTAAATTGTAGGTAAGTAAGGGGTGAAGCTCCCTATTGAGAGATTTACCCACGATTTTCTGGGATTGCTTTCGCAGCGAACAAATTTGTATTCGGTTCAGTGAAGTGGAATGTCTGCGAAATGCTGTGATTCTGAAAGAAACTGAATGTTAGCGTCACCCGTAAAATTTTCGCCCTTAAGCGTTTCATAGACGATGTAGTCGTCTGAGAGGAAATTCTTGTTGCTAAATATTTCAGTAGCTGGTACTCAGCTAGAAGCTGATATCTGCCGATGCAAAGACTCGCAGCTGGCTCTTGGCGTAGGCCGTAGAGGAATGCAAAGTGCTGCACTTCAGGAAACGTAATAGGGTGATTTCCTCTGACTGTATGTTTATCAAGTCACTACTAGAATCAGTCGCGTCACAAAAATAGTTGGGAGTAACAACGTGCAGTGATATGCACTGGAACGACCACACAGGATCATTTGTGGGTAAAGCAGATGACACGCTGCAGAAACTGCAGTTCATCTACACAACGGACTGCCTACCGAAAATTTTTTGGGTTCACACTTGAATGATGTTAAAGTTTACAGGATCCGTATCAGATCGGTCGAATTAATCACACGTTTGTTTGGCGGGAGAGTGTAACAGATATGTCAAAAATATTATCAGACAGACACTAGAAGACAGACGCAATAATACTTGAACTACCAGAAAGGTTATTGTCCTCTTCTGTATTTCAAAGTTTAGGCGTTTGTACCTTTTCACTGCCACCTCGTTCTGGCTTTTCTCATGTCACTTCTTCATCTTGGCTGGCAAAGCATGGCCTGACGTGGGATTTCCTCTACACTCATTCTTCGTAGTTGATCTTCCCATAATGTTTTATTTTCTTCAATCTTTTCATCAATATCGTAAATACGTAGTTGATTTCTCCTCATTTCGTGTGTGGCTTTCCCTGGCAACACCACGGAATTTCCAGAGAAACTTCATTTCTACTGCTTATAATTTAATTTTGTCATGGTTTTAAGGATCCATGACTCACTTCCATGTAGTAATACAGATTTTAATTTTGCTTCCTTCTGAATTTTGTTTCAGATAGTTTTTTTCTGTCAACATGTATGTGCTTGACACTTTTTAATCTAATTTTATCTTTTCCCCAGTTGACGTTGTTTATGCCTGCCTTTTGTAGCTCATCCTGACTTTAATCCAAAATCTGAAAAGTAAGTGGGAATATTCTTCAGCACCTTAGGTATATTCCTGTGGGGTTCTTGCAGATAAAATTAGGCAAATAGCTCATCGCACAAAGCTATACGAGCAGTTATTCTTCCCGAGCTCCCTCTGAGAATGTGACAGTAAGAAACCTTAGTAGGAGGGACGTTCAATAAGTAATGCAACAATTTTTTTTGCTGAAATCTGGATGGTTTTATTGAAGATTCCAAATCACCAAATTATTCTCCACCCTTTTGGCTACAAAACCGTATATTTCAACATAACCTCCGTTTAGTGCGACGGCCTTATGCCATCTTACTGGAAGGGTCTGTACGCCCACTTAGTACCACTCTACTAATCGACGTCGAAGCCAACGTGTTGCTGCACTAATAACCTCTGCAGCATCCACATAACCTCTGCATCATCCACATACTGCTTTCCGCGAAGTGCACCCTTCATTGTGCCAAATTGATGTAAGTTTTCTGTAAGACGGCGAAGAAACAATTGGGCACATACCATTGAGTACCCCAACTGGTGAATGAGTGTGTCAGCACTACCAACAAAGACATCCAGTTGAGCAGCGAGGTGTTCCATCACCTCGAATGATAGCGACCACAGGTTATCCAACAGTTGCAAGAAACAGCTCTGTGTGGCCCTGTGCTACGCGGGAGATGGGACAGGTTTACGCGACGTTGTTGCAATGATAGAGATGTCTCGCCCAACTGCTCACAGCGTTTTTTTTATTTTTTTTTTTATTCCAGATCTCGTTAGGTATTCTTCAAGCGCCTATGAATATCTGCAGTATTCTGGTTTTCCGCCAAAAACAGCTCTCTGCTTGGAACGCATTTCCATTACCGACGCCATTTTGGAGGCTACTTATAGCGCGCCACCTCTCAGAACTTCATGAAACCATAGGGGCTGAAGCCGGAATATTCCACTATGTTTTACAACATAGTTCAGTGTTACAGCTACGAGTGGATTCCACCCTGCCGCCCGCTGGTGGCCGAGCGGTTCCAGGCGCTTCAGTCTGGAACCGCGCGACCGCTACGGTCGCAGGTTCGAATCCTGCCTCGGGCATGGATGTGTGTGAAGTCCTTAGGTTAGTTAGGTTTAAGTAGTTCTAAGTTCTAGGGGACTGATGACCTGAGATGTTAAGTCCCATAGAGCTCAGAGCCATTTTTTGGACTCCAGCCTCTTCTCGCAGAGGGCGCCCTGGCATCCCGCTGGCCGTGCCACTGGCCACTGAGGTAGCGCGGGCGACACCGCCCTTGCTGCGGCTAGCTGGCCGTGACGTCACGGGGTGCTGAGCCCGCGCCTCCGCCGCCGGAGCAGCCGAGACTGCGAGTCGTGCTGGCGTCAGCATACCGGCGTGATCGGCGCCTGACCCCCCGCTGCACCGCCAGCAGCCACGAAGTAAGACGACTGTGTACCTCTGATCAATAAATGTGTATTCTGATAATATCTCATTAGCGCCTTCAACCGTACGACATATCCTCACCACCGCAAACCACACAACGCTGTCCTGTCCGTCCACGATACTCAGAGGGCCATAGACACGGGTTCCCAGGTAGATGCCGCGTTTCTTGACTTCCGCAAGGCGTTCGATACAGTTCCCCACAGTCGTTTAATGAACAAAGTAAGAGCATATGGACTATCAGACCAATTGTGTGATTGGATTGAAGAGTTCCTAGATAACAGAACGCAGCACGTCATTCTCAATGGAGAGAAGTCTTCCGAAGTAAGAGTGATTTCAGGTGTGCCGCAGGGGAGTGTCGTAGGACCGTTGCAATTCACAATATACATAAATGACCTTGTGGATGACATCGGAAGTTCACTGAGGCTTTTTGCGGACGATGCTGTGGTATATCGAGAGGTTGTAACAATGGAAAATTGTACTGAAATGCAGGAGGATCTGCAGCGAATTGACGCATGGTGCAGGGAATGGCAATTGAATCTCAATGTAGACAAGTGTAATGTGCTGCGGATACATAGAAAGAAAGATCCCTTATCATTTAGCTACAATATAGCAGGTCAGCAACTGGAAGCAGTTAATTCAATAAATTATCTGGGAGTACGTTATAGGAGTGATGTAAAATGGAATGATCATATAACGTTGATCGTCGGTAAAGCAGATGCCAGACTGAGATTCACTGGAACAATCCTAAGGAAATGCAATTCGAAAACAAAGGAAGTAGGTTACAGTACGCTTGTTCGCCCACTGCTTGAATACTGCTCAGCAGTGTGGGATCCATACCAGATAGGGTTGATAGAAGAGATAGAGAAGATCCAACGGAGACCAGCGTGCTTCGTTACAGGATCATTTAGTAATCGTGAAAGCGTTACGGAGATGATAGATAAACTCCAGTGGAAGACTCTGCGGGAGAGACGCTCAGTAGCTAGGTACGGGCTTTTGTTGAAGTTTCGAGAACATACCTTCACTGAGGAGTCAAGCAGTATATTGCTCCCTCCTACGTATATCTCGCGAAGAGACCATGAGGATAAAATCAGAGAGATTAGAGCCCACACAGAGGCATACCGACAATCTTTCTCCACGAACAATACGAGACTGGAATAGAAGGGAGAACCGATAGAGGCACTCAAAGTACCTTGTGCGACTCACCGTCGGGTGGCTTGCGGAGTATGGATCTAGATGTAGATGTAGAACTGCACAGGCCACGGTGTCAGCCATGAATGTTATCATATACAAAGCACTTCACAGTATTTCTCAGAGATTAGCCTTAGTTGCGAAATAAATGAGAAGCCTAAGAAGTGGTCACTGGATGCAGTTCTTCTTACGAACTTGTAAGGTGGCTATAAATTCGCACTTTAGAAGCACCCATTCACATACTTTGCCGTGATCTACAAACACAATTAGGTATCATTTGATAGGCTGTACATCTTATATGTGAATACATAAAGGAGACTGACATTGTCACTTACGCCTTTTAAATATCTGTTAACGCTTATTGCATGAAAGATGACGGAGTGTCTTTATTATCAGAGCGGCGTAATGAATGATAGCCTGTACCAGTAGAGGTTGGAACTTGTAAGGTGCCTCTTACGTGAGGAAGATATTTTTACCAGTTTTAATATATTATTGTCTCTTATTGATGTATTTACGATAGTTAGGAAGTGCTGTAGTCCATAGCCGGCCATGAGTCGGAGAGCAATTCCCACGCTGGCTGGCTAGGTGACGAAGCGACCGTATGTCGCGCGTAGTGGGGTGGGGCTCGGCGCTGGACCGTAGCAACAAGCGTTAGCCTGGGAAATATACACGACGAGAAGTACCGCCATCTTGGCGCCTAAGTCACTGATTTTGTTTATTTATATTTAATAATTGAAGTCATTTATGACAACATAAATACTAGGAGGAGCCCCTGGATGTTTAAAACGATTTATCATAATTTGGCCGCGTTAAAATTCACACCCGTTCATTAACAAATGCATATCTTAGTAAGTACGAACTTGATCGGAAATCCACGAACTGTGACGAAACTAGTAAGGGATACGGACTGCGCGCCAAAGTCGGCAGTCGGCGTTAAGAGCTCTTCCTGTCTTGTTCGATGGTAGCCATGCTCTCGGTTACGAGTAGCTTGTGACATGAGTGTTTCATTATTGATATAATAGGAATAAAAGTGATATTACGGCATTCTGAATGTCAATTTCGAGTAAATAGATACCCCAAAGTTGATCGACAGCAATTTCAGATAATTAGCTTCCACTGACAGATACATCCAATGCGCGAATGAGAATCTGCACGGGACGACATTTACGAGAGCTGCACCGCGCACAGGTAGAAGGAAATCCGATGACAGACCCACCAAGGCGGATCAAGGAAGGTCCGACTTACACTCGCAAATTCTGGGTGGAAATGCTGACCAGTTATACTGTACGTCACATACACCACCCTCTACGGACTCGCGGCAAAGCTGAGTGATAACAGTATCAGTTTAGAAGCGAGGGGATCTTGCAATCTCCAGTGGAGATGAAACGGCAGGCGGAACTCAAGGCGTGGATGGAAGGCCCACACAGGTGTGTCGGTCCTGCTTAAACACAGGAAGTAGCTAGACGGACGTCGTGACACTTGAACGCGAAGACACGATACAGGGGCGACCGGCCTCTATCGGCGGCTATTGTAGTAGGGCAGGAAGAATAACGGGATAATACTTCCGAACGCTGCAAATTTTGGACGCAGGTGCGAGGAACGAAGAAGCGGCACCTCGGAAACCACGCAGGCTGAGTTATTTCCAAGGATTTTTACTCAGAAGCGTACCATTGTACGAGTATAGGTTTTTCCTCGCAAACTTTCCGTGCTGGACGACAAAAGACTAAAATATGGTCGGCCGGCGTTCGGAAGAATCTGTAGAGAGGGAGAATATTCCGTGGTTTCGAGAATATGATTCGTTTTCGGAATTACGATGGTGGGAGGCCAGCAGTGGAGAGACGAAGTCTTCCGTTGTGAGCGCCCGTGTGTGACGGTCGCAGAGTATCAGCTTCGTTGGTAAAGGTGGACTTGCTGTCTTCGCTCTCAGGAGAGTTTATAGTTAGGCAATGAACTGTTGCGAACCTATACGTTTCTGGATTTCACCTCCGGGTTGGAAGTCGTCGTTGAGTACGCAGTCTTCAGTAATTGAGAGCACCTATGCAGCCAATACTTACATTGAGACGTTATCTTAACTCCGTCCTTGTGGCTATAAGTTCGGGTTTCTCCTCTGTAGAACACAGAGAGGAGACAGCAGTATTAGAGTATATTACTCAGAGGATCGCCTTCTGCCGTCCTAGTGTTTGAAAGAGTTTATTTGTGACTGGAGTTCTTCCATCGTCGCATACGAGTACGGGAACCATCACTTCCACCCTCCGGACTCATTATATACGGTAATATGGCAAATTGTTTCGGCTTATTAGGGCTACAAAAGCTAAACGGCTGTGATCACGTTAGTTTATTTCCACTGAGGTTCCACACCACCAAAGATCATCTTTGAAAGTAGTGTCTTCTAGTGTTTGGTACGCAGATGAAGTCAGTCATTTCGCATTATTGATATTAGATAGCGCAGTCATAATAGGGGGCAGAGTTGGGCAATTGTTTAGTGATTTTACTTAGGAAATGTAAACTTTGTAATATAAAGGTTTTCTTTATCTACAGTAAATATATAATTAGGGACAACATTTATCATTTACTAGTATTAGTTGCCTTAAACTTTCATTTATGTTTAGGTTGTAATTTATATGTTAAAGTCCATTAAGATATTCTAAGATCTGTTGCAGGGGTAGTGAGACAGGGCCAAATCTTCATTTTAGCGTTTATTATTTTCCGTTACGCACATTCATATTACACCCACCTGGAGTAGCATCTTGGAAACTTTATGCGAGACATGATTACATTATCAGAGATTTCCATCTCAATCAATCGGAAATATTGAAGTTCAGTCACCATTTGGTTGAAACAAAAATTCCTATAAAGAAAGAAAATAATTACCTGAAAAAGAAACTCCACAACCGCTAGACGGAGAACACGATACTTCGACCCCGTACCTCGACGCCTTTTTAGATGTTCTCTGAGAAATCTCAGGGGACAATTGATGAAGACGTCGAGTTACGGAGTCGAAATATCGTTTGGGAAGAGGCAGGCCACCCGCAGAACACCGATCTCAACGAGGTCGGGAAAGTTTCAGAGATTACATACAACACCATGACACAGGATAGTGGTTTCAGCGTCTTTCAACCATTACATAGATGCTCACGACAGTAGCACACAAACAGCCGACTAACTTCACTGTTTCTGAGATGTTCGTTTCCCACGTGTCCGGCCATAACTTTCTGACCTTTGCCAAAGTCGCTAGAATGATTCCCCACACACGTCAAGTGGCATGACTTCTTCTCATCCTGGTCTGTGGCGGAATTAAGAATCTTTGGAACTAAATGCAGGGTAGGTTAATGTCCTATGGGTCTGGTTGTCCGTACTGATGTTCTGCAGTATTGTCCTCTTGTTCTTATGCACAGGCTGCTTATCAGTTGGTCAGTAGGCTCTGCCACTGGCACTGAATAACGGCTCTAGAGCGTCTAGGATATGCTCGTGCGGATTGGTACACCGCACAGTTCTCCTGTAGAAGAGAAATGCAGTCTGACGGAACTTCTCAAGAAGATGAAGTACTTCACTGGTGCGCCGAAGATCGTCGGTCGGGAAGCGTCGCAGCAGATGCACAGCCAGGCGGAGGCTACGTTTCTGATGCCCCTACATACGACTCCGTGTGTGTCCGTTTCATGTCCCTGGACAACCGCCGAACATTCAAAGACTGTGTGAACGAGTGTCTTGGAAATGACAACGTCGAGCTGAGGTGGAAGCGTGGTCTAAGGATTCAGGAACAGATACAGAACCTCTAGTCCTGAGGCCGTTTGGAAGTGGTACTCGATAAGTGGCTTCCAGGTGAGCCGGCTCAGGTGTGCTGCCCCAAGGTACAATCATTCCCCTAGCGTTAACCAATGGTAGTGCTGCAGGCATTGGTCGACGACTGTTGACAATGCTTGCGACCTTTCTCCATTAGCCTATATTGGCCATTTGGTGACACATTGTTCCGAGTCCTGGACAGTTTGTTCCAATTGGTGATGAAGATGGACGACGCTCATACTGCGACTGTAGAGCGCCTTATGGACGGCGTAGAGGGCCAGCTGAGCTCGGACAGGGCTCATAATGTTTTGGTTCGTCAACGTATCTCAACATATCACGAAACTCTCACTTGCTTACTGATTCCTTTTTCATTTTTCAGTAGGCCAGTTTCAATGGGATCTCTTTCGAAATATTGAATGCAATGTCTCCTGTTGCACGTGCAGACTTTTGCAATTAATTAAAACTTACTGCTGCTATAGGTACAGTATTATTTATTAACCATTACGAATACTTAAGCAGGTTTTACGTGGAATCCTTGATTTTTTTGTTAGGGCACTTCCATTGAGATTTATTGTCATATTTTTGTGCTTAATGTATCGAAATTAGCATTCAATTTAATTAACTATTTAAACCAAGGAAATTATATATTTGCAGATTGGTTTGCAATTAACATTTGCTTAAATTAGTTTTCAACTGTCGGCATCAGCATTTCGGCTCATTACTCAAATCGTATTTAGATAGCGAAAAGTTCAGTACTGTCTTTCGATAGCGGTAATCAAGCGCTGTAACTGGACACTGTTTCGATCGCGTAAGACGTTTGGAAATTATTAATTTTTTCAACAAGGTATGACTGCACCTTTCATCATTCTTATTTGACATAACAGTCAACGTACAGCGTGGGCCTTTATACAGGCATGTTTTAGTCGTGTTTCTTTTCCATGTGATACTACTGTCTATCTCATGACTTTATTTCTTCTGGTTTTATTCTTGCGGTAGTCCTGAATCACTTTCAGATGGCTACTTGCATGGTGAAAGCTGGGAGCAGTAATCGTTCGATTTACAGCTATAGTTTCTTGGACACTTGCATTCCGTAAATATCAGGGGTTCTATGCGTTGGGTGACTGCTAAATTTGACAGCTCTGACACGCTACCTCGTCGGGAGGTCTGTACACCAGTCTCCCGACTTGTGAGGTATGATAAACCTGGATTCACGTCGGTCATGCCTCTCACCTTACACGACTACAGGAGCAATTTTCACGAGATGGCTGTCTTTTAGTGCGACCAACAGCTACCGTTTCAACCATTACTGCTATACAGACGATACGTATTTGCTTTTATGTCTATTGAACGGTCATTTTAATTTCGTTTAGCGGTTGTCCTTCGGCAAGCCTCGACCTCTTACTCTTTTCACTTTCATAATAATTTCCAAAATTTTCTTGGCAACTGTGTTTGTAAGTCCATTCTTTCCTGTCGCACACTGAACATTGTTGCACAACGTCTTTCCCATTATGTTTTGATGGTTTGTATAATAGAACTCTATTAATGCCATAGGATAAATTCATCAGGGCTTCCATGGGTGTTCCCAGGGAACAAGTTATGAAGAAGTCGAGTCACGTCGTCGAAATACCGTATTGGGAAGACGCAGACCATCGGCGGAACACTCGATCTCAGTAAGGTGTTGCGCGTCCGCGGCTCGTCACAGAACGTGGAGGTCGGAGGCTTACTCGGTCTATGAAGCAGGATAGGTGGCGCGTCTGTGGCAGGTCTGACGACATAGCACAATGATGGTGCAGGCCAAAGTATTTCGCAGCATACAGTTCGGCGTACATCGTTCAAAGTCGGGCCCCGCAGCGGACGACCCCTGTGTATTCCCATCTTGACTCAGAGATATTGTAAGTTACGACTGCAGTGGGACGGGATCATCTACATCTGCATCTACATCCATACTCCGCAAGCCACCCAACGGTGTGAGGTGGAGGGCACTTTACGTGCCACTGTCATTACCTCCCTTTCCTGTTCCAGTCGCGTATGGTTGGCGGGAAGAACGGCTGCCGGAAAGCCTCCGTGCGCGCTCGAATTTCTCTAATTTTACATTCGTGATCTCCTCGGAAGGTATAAGTAGGGGGAAGCAATATATTCGATACATCATCCAGAAACGCACCCTCTCGAAACCTGGACAGCAAGCTACACCGCGATGCAGAGCGACTCTCTTGCAGAGTCTGCCACTTGAGTTTGCTAAACATCTCCGTAACGCTATCACGCTTACCAAATAACCCTGTGACGAAACGCGCCGCTCTTCTTTGGATCTTCTCTATCACATCGAGGTTGGATCATGAATCAGTGGGAATACATCGCGAGATAAGATGAACCACGTTTCTTCTTGCACCGGGTTGATGGTCGTGAACGGATACATCATACAGGCGAACGGCTGCTGGAAACATGCAACGTGCCATGGACGTAGCTCTTTGGGGGCAGTGTCACGCCATGGCGGAAATTCACCTAGGCTGTCATAAGACCTGTGGTAGTAATCGAAGGCACCAAGACAGCTGCTAACTACATGAACCAAACGGCGATCCACCTGCGTCCTTCATGCTTGATGTCTTCACGTCGCAGGTGCCATCTTCCGGCAATGAATTCATGCTGGTATTTTGGCTACAAAAGGTGCACAATCTGATCACCTCTAGCTTCGTACCAGAAACTACCAGACCATAATTTACAGGAGTTGTACGTCGACAACTGGTGCCACATACTTACAAAAATATACCGAAGAATTGTTGAGTACATCCATGCAGAATCGTTACGGTATTGTGTTCAAAAGGTGGACTAACACGCTATTAAGCACGTTTCTTCCCTCATCAGTGTATATGCACATATGAGGTCCAGTCGAATGAAAGTGAGTCAGATTGTAAAAAAATAAGTAAACTGTTTATTATTTCAAAATTAATCGCCATAACCATTAATATACTTATGACACTGTGTTTAAGACGGTCACAGCCTTCACGGAAAAATGTTTGCGATTCCCTACGAAACCATTACTGTAAACAGGCGCACACCTCTTCGTCCGAAACAAATCGACAGTCACGAATGTCTTTCATCAGGGCACCAGAAATATGGAAATCCCATTGGGAGAAATCGGTACTGTACGGAGGATGTGTAAGAGATTATCAGCGGAACTTCTGCAACGTAATAGAAACAATTTTGGCAGTATGCGGGCGAGCAGTATCCTGCAACAGAATTATGTCGTCCGTCAGCATTCCTGTGCATTTGGACTTGATGGCGCACTGCAGTTTTTGCTGTGTCCACGAACCACTGTGCGTTAATTGCGGCGCAAGGTCAGTGAGCAGTCGGCCCTCGTAGTCAAAGAAAAAGTTCATCATGACCGGAGCTGGCGTGCGTATTGTTTCCTGTTTGCTGCAGAAGTTTCGCTGGGAAGCCGTTACACGTCCTCCCTACAATTCCGATTTCTCCCCCCGGGATTTCCATTTTGTGGGGTCCTGAAGAAAGACATTCGTGAGTGTCGGTTTCATTCGTACAAAGAGGTGTACTTCTGGGTACAATCATGGTTCCCTATAGGTAACCGCAAACATTTTTCCACGAAGGCATTGACCGTCCTGTCTCACAGAAGGATAAATATATTAACAGGTATGGCGATTACTTTTGAAGTTATAAACAGTTTACTTATTTTTTTACATAAGTCTAGTTTTGATTTGACTTATAATTAGAGTTGTAGTAACTATAATAAATTAATTTTGGTATTTTTCTCGAAGGCAGATTTACGGATAATGAGCGATATCTTTGTCTCGTTCGGGTCAGAAAGCTATTTCGACGAAATGGAATCTGTAATAGCGGGACTTGGGATATGTGCGGCGTATCAGCCACTATCATCGCTTTATAAATTTTCGCGTGACAGATCTGGGGGCTCAGAAATAACTATGTGTGATCCCAGAGTTAGCGTCGTTGCAAGGCATAGGAAATGACTACATTGTGTCGCAAACTCGTAATATCTTACGCAGTCCGTTGAACGGATCACTGTTGTTTCATGATTATTATTTTCCATTATTTTCGATGAACCGCTGCTATAGCTCGTGTGCTGAAACCGTTGATAATACTGAAAATCAGTATAGCTTCGTTGTACCACGGATTTGTAAAAATAAACTGTTATTTTAATAAACAACAACCACATTGCTGAAAGGCTCCATTATTCAGTGCAGCCCTATCTGAATGCAATTTAATTACTTTCGTGGAAACGGCAGAACACGACGTCGAAAAATGAGAGTGCCATTTGTGACGTAAAAAGACATTCTTCCGCACTCGGGCATAGGTAATTTCTCGTTGCCCTCAAAAGCTCAGACCAGCACACTTACTCGACAGATCAAATAAACTGACTTGCTGGCCGTGACGAGTTATTCTCAGACTAGAACCTGCTGTTACATCACTAAGTTGACCTAATTAGTATGTTGTGGTTACTACGCTAGCACTTTTCACAAAGCTGAAGAAAAACCAGATATACGTAATTATTATACCTTATCTGCACAAGCCGAATTTCATTGCTCTTTATCCAAAGTACCTTTAGTGGCATTGTAGTGGGGAATTTAGGTTCTATCAATTACTTCCTCATTGCATGCAATAAACTAAACACAGACATCGTTATTGTGGTGCGCATGAGCATCATTCAGTTACATTACTGTTCCTCTTAAATTCCCGTCTCTAGTGGGGAATTTAGGTTCTATCAATTACTTCCTCATTGCATGCAATAAACTAAACACAGACATCGTTATTGTGGTGCGCATGAGCATCATTCAGTTACATTACTGTTCCTCTTAAATTCCCGTCTCTCTCCGTGTTCACGTGGGCAAGTAGAGGTCTACGCTTAATTTTCTCTTACACTCAATCATTCTCAAGACACCCAATTTTTTCCTGCACTCTAATCATTCCCAAGACTTCTGAAATTCACAACATTTGTTTACACCTGTTTCTCAAACACGAATTTTCGATTATTTTCTGTTTTGGTGAACTTTGCTACTATTTTGTACTTGTTTGTTGTCCATGTTTGTGGTTGAAGAAAAGGAAGAACGTTTTCCGTGTGTTATTCGTGTTTTGCTTCGTGCTGAAAATCTGCCGTTGTTGGTTTAGAAAGAAACAATGGTCAGCAAACTTTCAGCTAACACCACAATACGAATACTAAGCAGAACAAGCTCTCTTTTTTGCTCAGATACTAACAAGAAGCATTATAGTGGAGAGTGTCGCACTTTTAGTTTAATCAGAAATGTCATACGTCTGATAAATCTTAAGTCAATCTAAGCATGTTAGTATGATTGTTCTGATATGTCATCAAGTTGTTTCTTCTGAGAGATTCACGTTTGTTTTTGTACAGGCATGGTGGTTATAAAATGTCGATTAGTTACCACAAACCAACTGCTAATTTTCTATATTTATATACGCCTGCCGAATTTACTGACCTGTTCAATACGTTATCATACTGTACTATTATTATAGGCAAGTGTACAGGTTGCAGATGTTTGGAAAGATATTGTACCTGCCACTTTCTCTGAAGTTATCGAATGGTCGTTTCTTGCTGACTGAAGTACTCGACGAATGAAGATATAGAGTAACTACACTACTGGCCATTAAAATTCCGTATTACTCTTATGAACCCACCGATTTCATATTCCGCTAACAGTAATTGGATCTAGACCAACGCGAGCAGCAATGTCGCGATACGATAAACCGCAACCGCGATAGGCTACAATCCGACCTTTAACAAAGTCGGAAACGTGATGGTACGCATTTCTCCTCCTTACACGAGGCATCCCAAAAACGTTTCACCAGGCAAAGCCGGTCAACTGCTGTTTGTGTATGCGAAATCGGTTGGAAACTTTCCTCATGTCAGCACGTTGTAGGTGTCGCCACCGGCGCCAACCTTGTGTGAATGCTCTGAAAAGTAAATAATTTGCATATCACAGCATCTTCTTCCTGCCGGCCGGAGTGGCCGTGCGGTTCTAGGCGCTACAGTCTGGAACCACGTGACCGCTACGGTCGCAGGTTCGAATCCTGCCTCGGGCATGGATGTGTGTGATGTCCTTAGGTTAGTTAGGTTTAAGTAGTTCTAAGTTCTAGGGGACTGATGACCACAGCAGTTAAGTCCCATAGTGCTCAGAGCCATTTGAACCATCTTCTTCCTGTCGGTTAAATTTCGTGTCTGCAGCACGTCATCTTCGTGGTGTAGCAATTTTAATGGCCAGTAGTGTACTTGCATCAATATTCGAAATCTATGAACAACAATGTTTGTTTACTTTATATGGCAAATACGAAGTTCCATTCTGTATACCACTCACGTAAATTTATTAAAATAGCAGAGTAGGTTGACTAATTGCATACGTATCTGTCTGTTTTATATGAAAAATGTAAATACAGAACATTGAAGCTGGATGTTGTATACGGACATAGCAGTGTGGAGGTGTCGCATTTTTCGGTTGACCTGGTTATTACTCTATTGTCCCATTTTGCTACATTACAAACCACGTTGTCAATTCCTTTCCACAGCAATCTTCAAATGTCATTCCACTGATAAAGGTCGCTACGAAAGGTTAAACTTCAATCTGTCCTTCTGCTCTTGAGGTCAGGTGCTGGACTTGTAGACAGACGGTCAGCGGCCGTGATGCGCCGGCACCGGCGTCGGGTCCACGTTCAACAGCAGCAGCAGCAGCGGCGGCGGCGGCGGCGGCGGCAGCAGCACTCCCTATAAGACGCCTCAGGCCGGTTGCTCCTTGGCGCGTGCTGGCCAAGGTCGCCGGGATCCCCCGTAACTGCGGCGAGCCGAAGTTCACGGACCCTGCTGGCCCTGCTACTGCGCGGCCCGCTACGAATTCCTCTCCTCTATCAACAGCTTCATCTCACAGCAGTCCTCACACTCCATATCCTCAATTACGCTTGAAGCCTGGCAGTCAAGGGAAGGCAGGATTCGCTTACGATTGTGGATGGGGCCGCAATCAGTTACTATTGGTTGCCTTTTACTGTTACACGCAATTTATGTTAAACCAATAATTCCAGACTCAACAATAAATAAAAAAATACCACACGTTATTACTGAAGGAACAACTGTGTAAATAATAGTGTTTTCAGTGAGTTACAATTTAGCAAATCACCATTAAATACAGATACAACACATAATGTTTTAAAAACAAGCCACTGTGATCTGGGCAGAAGGCCTTACACGCCAGAAATGGAAATAAATTAAGAAATGTTTAAAACTAGCTGCAACTGACAAATTACAGGTATTGAAATAATAAAGGCAAGTCGCCACAAACAGCAGAATGCATAAGATGCCAGGACTGGCAGTAAATAAGGTTTTAAGGCTTACTACTAAAAAACAAATACCAAATTAGAATTTTAAGGCAAATGACCACAATCACGGCTGAAGGTCTTACACGCCGAGAATGGAAATAAACTAAGAATTGTTTAAGAACTCACTGAAATTTACAACTTACAGGTATTGAAATGTGAAGGTAAGTCGCCACAGACACAGCAGAAGGCATCAGACGGCAGGAATGGCAGTAAATTAGGTTTTGAGGCTTACTACTAAAATACAAATACCAAATTAAAATTTTAAGGTGAATGACCACAATTGCGGCTGAAGGACTTACACGCTAGGAACGGCAATAATATTTAAAAAAAATTGAAACCTGCTGTAAACAGCAAGTACAATAGCAGAAGTTAATTAAAAAAAAAAAAACAAGCAACTGATTCAGACGGTGCTCCAGGAATCGACCTCTGAGAAGGTCCAGCAACAAACACTTTCGCGAACGATGAGATACGGAGCCAAGAGTTGCATTCACTTCACAAGATGGTAACTCATACTAGTGGCGGTCTAACGAATGACTAATGATAATCATGCAGACGCTACCTGACGTGCAATAAACCAAATGCAACGATGGAACAATACGTCAAAGCCGGAACCGGCAGTCTGCACTACGTCCAGAATACTGTGTTTAGAGCCCCCGCAACGAGAAAGGAATCACTACCACCACAGTAGAGGAATCACCAACCGGCCTAAAATCAAGAAAGCTGCCAAAACTACACGTCTGTCTTACCGGACAGCAGCGGCAAGGCGATGAAATGTACTAACCCCAAGGGCAGGTAAGTTGGGCGGCCACCAGGCAAGAAAAATTACCACTGGTTGAACTTAACAAATTGTAACAAGTTGAACGCAGTAAATAGTAATAAGAAGTCGAGGAAAGCTAATCAGATCCGACTTCCCCAAGCACTCCACTCGCTGCTCTTCGCCTTGACGACACGATGAGCAGCAACACAAACCCAAGTCGCTGGAGAATCGCGGGGTATCACAATGGTGGAGGTTTCTCTACTTGGATTGAAATGCACTCATCTTAAAGCTTGCTGGATCCAGTTTATGACGAAGTCGTGCACCCTCGTGACCACAGCCCTTCCATCCGGCAGTCCATGCGTGCCGCCAGCAGTCCTGTCGTGTTCCCGCACTGCGCGG
Organism: Schistocerca piceifrons; assembly: GCF_021461385.2. Classification (NCBI taxonomy): domain Eukaryota; kingdom Metazoa; phylum Arthropoda; class Insecta; order Orthoptera; family Acrididae; genus Schistocerca; species Schistocerca piceifrons. Next base: position 1,016,671,001 of record NC_060138.1, on the reverse strand, counting down.
ACCTGGCTCCTCCTGAGTTCCCAACCGAACTCGCCCACTCACACCACCCGGAAAAACGACGACGTCGCCCCAAATATAGCGCAACAGTTACTACATATCGACAACCGCCGCTGCTGCCATTAGCGGACAAGCAACGGTTGCGAAACCGAGTGGCGCGAGTCAACACGAGAAGAAGACAAACAACTGCAACCATGCCAACCAAACGATACCGTCTTGCCTCCAAGAGAGGGTGGAAACTTACAAACAGCAGCAACGCGAGCCACAGCACGGCTCAACGCTGGTGCGTGAAACGTAAGGACGAAAGTCCCTTTCGAATGTGGTGTCACTGCCAAGTAACACAGCTAGATGAAACTTGGACCCTACTTACAAAGAGCTGCTACAGTATAATACAGAGATTAACTTAAAGAAATACGCAGTGAGATGAACAGATATGAGACTTCTGTTCAAAGACAATAATTACACTTAAGCCATGACGATGAATGAGGTGTGTGAGAAAAGCAGTAACAAAGACTTTTTATCTACAAAAGATTTTATTGTTCTCAGACAGCAATATTGTCCTCTATAAAGTAGTTCCATTCGGCAGCATAAACCGGCGGAGTCTTTGTTTCCAGTCTTGGTAGCAGTGCTGAAGGCTTCAGCTGGTAGGGTCTTTATATGTCGGTCACATTCCTTTCAATGTTCTCCAGAGTCTAAAAACGACGTTCTTTTAAGACATGCTTTCAATTTCCAGAAAAGAAAAAAGGCACACGGTCTCAGATGTGGAGAGGGGAGCCCTGGAACAACAGGAATGCCTTTTGAGGTCAAAAATTCAGTGATGGAAGTAGGCGTGTGACATGGGACGTCGTCATAATGTGGCATCCACTTGCCTGCAATATCCGGTCACAATCGATTCACCATTTTCTTAGCCTTTAAAGGACATCTTGGTAAAACACTTGGTTGACAGTTTGTCCCAGAGGAACAAATTCCTTGTACTCGGTACCCCTATAGTCAAGAAAGCAAATCAGCGTTGTTTTAATCTTTGATTTGTTTAATTTGATAAAGTAGTCAAATCTAAAGGATTTAAATTCAATTAAATACCTAGGAATTATAGTTGCGAACAACAGATCTACTAAAGAGACTGCCTACGATACACTTATCTGTCGTCTTTTGCAGTACTGCTGCTCAATGTGGGATCCTCACCAGGTAGTATTAACGGAGTGCCTCGGGAAAGTTGAAAGAAGGGAGCACGTTTTGTGTTATCGAGAAATGGGGAGAGTGTGTCGCGAATATGATGCAGGCTTTGGGGTGGACATCATTAATACAAAGGCGTTTCTCGTCACGAATGGATCTTTTCACGAAATTTCAACCACCAAATTTCTCCTCCAAATGCGAAAATATTTTGATGTCGACGTACATAGGAAGAAACGATCATCATAATAAAATAAGGAAAATGAGAGTGCGCAAGGTGAGATATAGGTGTTCGTTTCCTCCGGGCACTGTTCGAGATTGGAATAACAGAACTATTATGAACGAGGTTAGATGACCTCTCTGCCAGCTACTTACGATTGATTTTCAGAGTATTCATGTAGATGTAAATGTAGAGCGGAGCTTTTTTCGGCCGAGGAGATGTCTCTGTGTGCCAGTCCTCACTTTGCCGATTTGTCTCAGGATCGTATTCTGTTGTGGGTTGGTTGGAGAGCCAACAACGGGTTACTAGAGGAAGCCGAAAGGCACGCGTTTTAGCTCGCGCATGCTGGCGTGAGGTCTAGAACAGGACAAGGAAACTAGAATTTTAGAAAAACAGACGTAGCTGGTGGAATACTTAACTTTAATCCATAAATGGTGAACGTCGCTCTTGACGGTACATTATTCATAATATCAATAGTAACTGGTACTGGCGCCTTGCTAGGTCGTAGCAAATGACGTAGCTGAAGGCTATGCTAACTATCGTCTCGGCAAATGAGAGCGTATTTTGTCAGTGAACCATCGCTAGCAAAGTCGGTTGTACGACTGGGGCCAGTGCTAGGAAGTCTCTCTAGACCTGCCGTGTGGCGGCGCTCGGTCTGCAATCACTGATAGTGGCGACACGTGGGTCCGACGTATACTACCGGACCGCGGCCGATTTAAAAGGCTACCACCTAGCATGTGTGGTGTCTGGCGGTGACACCACATTCCTCCCCCGCAAATCGGCGTACGGTTGTGTTATAAGGCTTCCGCCCGCCGTGTTGAGGAGTTCATGTTGACGTACGCGACGAGGTGGGGAGCCTAACAACAGGCGAGGCTGTGCCACCCGCACCCTGCAATTCGGACCGCGGGGAGCTAGGAAACGCCTGAAAACCTGCTCCAGGGTGCACGCGAACATGCGGTGTACACGCCCGCAGAGAGACAGGAGGCGCCGAAGGGTCGACCTCCGTCGGGCCGGGGCACCCGATGGGCGAAGATGACATATGATCCGGAGCGGGCAAGAGTTCCATGTCGGAGGACAACTGGTCACGGGAAGCGATCGGCAGCGCGTGACCCAGGGAGGCGCCCGGCGGTTGCAGCGACGCGTCCACTGCGGGCGTCGCCGGCGGGAGAACAGGCGGCGGCGGTGGCGGCGGCGCGTCGCCATGGGGCAAAATGGAAGGCAGCGTCGGTAACACCTGGGGCTGAGGCGAGCCAGTAGATGAGTCCCCATGGCGCTGACCGGACGGCACCGTCGCTGAAAGCAGACGGCGAGCGGCAGACCCCATGCGACGACAGAGGCGCAGCTGGTTGAGATGCCGGCGCACCTCACCAGAGGCCCCCAAATCAGATACATAGCGCGTCGGAGGCAGCGAACCGATAGTGGCGATAGTAGACGACGTCGCCTGGGGCAAAAGCAGGTGTCTGCCTCTGCACAGGAACCTGATGCGGCGGATGTAGCAAAGACATCAAGGTTCGATGATGACGACCGTGGAGCAACTCAGCCGGCGAGAGACCATCTCGGGGCTGAGAGCGATACGAGGACAAAAAGAGTAATAACGCGTCCTCCAGAGAATGCGACTCTTTCAACTTCAACATCTGTGACTTTAAAGTCACCGTTTAACTTTGGCGAAAACGGCGCGGACGTCAGATGTTGAATACCATTGGCCTTGCAGAATGGCAAATTCTGCGGACATGAATTGTGGGCCATTGTCGGAAACAATAGTCTGGGGAAGACCTTCAATGCAAAAGATAGCAGATAACGCTTGGATGGTGGCAGATGTCGTGGAAGACATCCGGACAACAAAAGGAAAATTACTGAATGAATCTACCACAACCAACCATCGAGCATTCCAGAATGGTCCGGCAAAATCGATGTGTAAGCGTTGCCAAGGGCACAGTTTGTCAAAAAGATCTTCCGGGTGGGGTAAAGGAAAAGTTGCAATCACTAGTTGTGGATTCACTGTTGCCTTGAAGTCCACACAATGTCTCAATTTTCCCGAAGGTTATGGCAAAATTACTAAGGGTGATGCCCAGAAAGAAACCTGCACACGTTCAATTACGCCTTGTGATTCCAAATTGTGTAATGTTTTTGCGACCTCATCATGCAATGCGTGGGGAACATTGCGCGCTCTGAAAAATTTCGGTTGTGCGTTTACTTTCACTTTCAAATGTGCTTTATAGTTCTTAGCGCAACCAAGGCCTGGTGCAAAAATGTCTGCAAATTCTTCACACAGACGAGAGACACTGCCTGAAGGGATAGTCTGGTTCACTGAAAGGACGTGATCTACTATAGACAAGTTGAACAACTGAATTAAATTGAAACCAAACAAGTTCACTGCAGAAGAAGAACGAAGGACATAAAATGACACAAGTTTTGTTTGTCCTTTGTATGTTGCAAGAAGGCTGCACTGTCCTAATACAGGGATATCTTGCCCTGAATAACCAGTTAACTTAACATTTGCGGCGCGCAACAGAGGTGTGCCCAGCTGTTTGTACGTGTCTTGAATTGATCAGTGAAACTGCAGCTCTGGTATCGAGATGGAATGGTATCACTTTGCCATTAATGTCCAAGTCTACAAATAGTTTATTGTCCTGCTGACGACAAGAGCGACTGTCTCATGCAACGTGAACTGACACTGGTACAAAATCACTTGCGACTTGACGGGATTTCCGGCGATGTCGACGCACACTATTTGTGGGACGAACACAGTCACTGTTAGAGAGAGTGTCACTGAGCGGAGTGGAATGAACTACATGAATTTCCATGGGGGAAGTTTCACGAGCCTGAGTATCCTTGGTTCGAATCCGGCGTGAAGCAAAGGGCCTGGAATGGTTTTGAGTTTCCAATCTGAGCTTTTTCTGGCAAACACTCTGAACATGTCCTTTTTTATTACAGAGAAAGCAAATAGCCTGGTGTGACGGGCAGTTCTCACGTGAATGTCTAGTAGCACACCGCGGGCATGATTTTAGCACTGCTTTTGCTTGCCTGCGCGGCACACGTGGCTGAGAGCCTGGCGGCAGCGGCGCAGCTGGGCGCGAGGGCTGTTTACTGCTCCGTGCAGCTCGCCCGGTGGGCCGGTTAACCTGATATATGGCTGGTGAAGTTTCAAATGATTCCTGAACAAAGTCAAGTGTGTCCTGCCGATCCAATATGTCCATCACTTGTTGAAGGGAGGGATTGACTAGTTTCAAAATCTGTTCCCTTATACTAACATCAGAAACGTTCTGTGCAATTGCATCACGTACCATAGTATCTGAATAAGGGAGTCCACATTGACACTCAAAAGCACAATCCCTAGTAAGGCCTTGCAAGGTTGCAACCCACTCCCAATTAGTCTGACCTGCCGTACGTTTTGCACGAAAGAAGGTATACCGTTTGGCAACTACATTGACTGATTCTTTGAAATATGCATCTAATGCAGACAAAATTTCGTCGTAGGACAGAGTTGCTACGTCGCGTCGGGGAAATAATTTGACTATCACACGGTACGTGGTCACCCCTACTGAGGACAACAAAAAAGGCTGCTGCTTGTTACCTTGAATTCTGTAGGTGGCGAGATGGAATCCAAATTAGCGTGACCACACCGTCCAGCTTTCCAGTGCAGCATCAAAAGGACGAAAAGTTGGTGCAACTGTGTGTTGTGGCTGCGTGAGCGGTGGAGCGGCAGCTGCCGCATCGTTTTGCATTGCACGTTGACCCTGGACGAGCTGTCCAAGGGCATCCAGTAATGCCTGCAGCTGCTGATTCTGTAAGCGATAAAATTTGGGCAGTACATCTGGAGATGGTGGCGAAGCCATTACACAAGTAAATCAGGGCAGTATACTTAAGAACGCGGTATTGTCTCGTCGCCAATGTTGTGGGTTGGCTGGAGAGACAACATCGGGTTACTAGAGGAGGCCGATAGGCGTGCGTTTTAGCTCGCGCAGGCTCGCGTGAGGTCTGGAACAGGACAAGGAAATTAGAATTTAGAAAAAACGGACGTAGCTCGTGGAATACTTAACTTTAATCCATAAATGGTGAACGTCGCTCTTGACGGTACATTATTCATAATATCAATAGTAACTGGTACTGGCGCCTTGCTAGGTCGTAGCAAATGACGTAGCTGAAGGCTATGCTAACTATCGTCTCGGCAAATGAGAGCGTATTTTGTCAGTGAACCATCGCTAGCAAAGTCGGTTGTACAACTGGGGCGAGTGCTAGGAAGTCTCTCTAGACCTGCCGTGTGGCGGCGCTCGGTCTGCAATCACTGATAGTGGCGACACGTGGGTCCGACGTATAATACTGGACCGCGGCCGATTTAAAAGGCTACCACCTAGCAAGTGTGGTCACACGACTAAACGATTGGCAATCCTCTCAAGAAGATCAGTGCACACGCTTCTTCGACTGTCCTTCTGCTCCGTTATGAGGTTTTGCGACACTATTTTGGCATAAACATTTAGCATGTGCCAATCGTCGGTCACAATTTGATGTACACTAAAAGTGTTTAAGTTTAATAGGTCACTCATCAGAGTTATTGTTTAAAGTCGGTCTGATTGGACAGGATCACGGACACACTCGAAGATGTCATCGATTTTTTATGTTGAATGTCTCCCTGAGCGAGATTCATCTGCAAAATGATTTGTGCAGCAGAATACGTGTGCTCTAGATAAATAATACTCCTCATAGGCCTGTTTCAACTTTTGAAGGCTCCCACTTGCGGATTCCCAAGTTTGACACAAAACTTTATTGCATACCGTTGCTCTAAACTCCGCTGTTTCATTTTCGTAACACGCAACAAAAGCCCAACTTATCACGTGATGGCTGTACGGACCTGAACTACAAACTGAGCATCTGAAAGGGACGAACACACCTGTCTACACAAGTAGAACAACACAGCGTTGTCAGATCGCTCACTGTGTTGTCAGTCTCTCTACTTTTCTCACGAACCTCGGATGATACTTTCCTGAACATTACGAAAGGTGCGATGTGGTTCTTAAAGTAGGGTATGTGATCACCACTGACGTCACTGCATGCTCTGCAACGTGCTCCCATGTTGGCCATATCATTGGTAAGGAGTTCTTGTGGTCAGGCGCTTCATTCCTCCACCAGCATGGCTGATAACTGCTGGTTGGCCATTGATGCATGAGAACGTGCTGCGGCTTATCTCATACGAGCTCGTTGGGATTTAAGTCGGGGGACTGGCAGGTCAATCCATTCACCGAATATCCTTTCGTTCCAAAGGCGCTGCTCGCGCTGTTGTGCACACTGTCATCCACAAAAATGAAGCCAGGTCTGAAGGAGTACGATGGTACACTGACGTAGACAGGTGAGTGTAACACGTTCAAAGATTTAAAGATCAGCACGCCCATCTAATATTATGCCCCTCCCCCATACCATGGCAACGGCCTTGCCGCAGTGGATACACCGGCTCCCGTCAGATCACCGAAGATAAGCGCTGTTGCGTGTGGCTGGAAGTTGGATGGGTGACCGTCTGGGCCGCCATGCGCTGGTGCCATTTTTCTGGGTGCACTCAGCCTCGTGATGCCAATTGAGGAGCTACTCAACCGAAGACTAGCGGCTCTGGTCACAGAAAACCATCATAACGACTGGGAGAGCGGTGTGCTGACCACACGCCCCTCCTATCCGCATTCTAACCTGAGGATGACACGGCGGTCGGATGGTCCCGATGGGCCACTTGTGTCTTGATGACGGAGTGCCCCACACCATAATACCTCAACTCCGTCCGAACAGGCCAGGAAGGACAAACGCTACCGACTGGCCGCCGTGTCATCCTCAGCCCACAGGCGTCACTGGATGCGGATATGGAGGGGCATGTGGTCAGCACACCGCTCTCCTGACCGTATCGGTTTACACGAGACCGTAGCCGCTTCTTCTCAATCAAGTAGCTCCTCAGTTTGCCTCACAAGGGCTGAGTGCAACCTGCTTGCCAACAGCGCTCGGCAGACAGGATGGTCACCCATCCAAGTGCTAGCCAAGCCCGAACAGCGCTTAACTTCGGTGATCCGTCGGGAACCGGTGTTACCACTGCTGCAAGGCCGTTGCCCATACCATCACATCTGGAACACCAATACGATCGCCGGCCGGGGTGACCGAGCGGTTCTAGGCGCTACAGTCTGGAACCGCGCGACCGCAGGTTCGAATCCTGCCACGGGCATGGATGTGTGTGATGTCCTTAGGATGGTTAGGTTTAAGTAGTTCTAAGTTCTAGGGGACTGATGATCTCAGAAGTTAAGTCCCATAGTGCTCAGAGCCATTTGAACCATTTTGAACCAAAACGATCAAGTTAAACAACGTTTCTGGGTGCGTTACTTTGTACGTATTGCCGCCGCTCGCCATATGAAGGCACGCAATGCACACAAGAACATGAGGTCTTATGGAACAGCGTGCTAACACCGAGTGGCTAAGATAACACAAAAGCTGTGCACATGTAGACTCAGCAGAACTCGTCATGTGTGACCAAAATAATCAGTGGTATTTTATTTATCAGATTTCGTAGGATCATGCGAGCCGCCTACTTGTTCAGGGAACGAGTCAGTGTATAGTTTATAGAATACTGATTAGAAAATTTATAAACAAAGGAACCGAAGTATCAATGAAACACAGAAGAAGTTTTGAGTGATTATACGAATATAAATAGCACGTTGCAGAGGAAAGTTATCGACTGCTAGCAGGAACTCTGGCACAGAATAGGAGTGTGCCAAAAGGAAACCTTTCAACTTGCATTTGAATAAACTTGCATTTGAATAATTGGGGTTTATTAACCAGTTTTTTCAGTGCTGATGGAAGCCTACTGAAAATGAAACACACTGAACAGCGCACACAATTCTGTACACCGATTATCCAAGCGTATATCTTTTTCCGTAAAGTGTTCGCTGAATGAATGTTGCAATTTCTTCCGAATAATTCAGTATTGTCAACAACAAATCCCGTGATGTAATTTATGTACATGGATGGCAGAAGTTAGAATTCTGATACGGTGAAACAGTGGCTCACATGAAGTAGAGGTTATTCAGTTAATAAACGTAGACAAACGAATTGAAAGCGTGAAAGCAAGTGCCAGTGTCGTTCATCAACTTCACTGCGAGCAAGATCGGCATGTGAGTAGGTTAGAACAGTGCAGAGTAATGGATTTGGATTTCTGGGTCATGGTAGAGCAGGTAGTGAACGAGAAATGTGACCACAGTACGGGATGATAGCTTTGTTGTCTGCAAAAGACGTTCAGCTTCGTCCACAGAGCTGACACGTTGCTGCAACACTGCAAAAGGTGTCGACGTATTCATATCTTATTCAATGAGCCTCATTTATTGTATTCATCCCACTACGCCTACTTCCATCGCCCATCATCTGCAAAGCGAATTCAAGTTATCTGAGCATCAGTTCAGTGCTGGATAGAGTGGAGATCAAGGCAAGACACGAAAAGGAAAATGTACCCGGTCCATAGGAGCCGCATGTTTAAGAGACGGCAACTGTCTGTTTCGAGGGTCTGTGGAGAACGGAATACCGGCTGGGTACTCAGAAGAAGCGCTGCACCTGTATAGATGGGATAAGTTTATGTGTACCTAAGAGACAGGTACATGTTTAACCTATGGTAATTGTGTGTGTCGAGAGTCTATAAGTAGGGAACATGTGTCAGCTATCTAGTTGAGAGACTGAACGTTTATCCAGTAGTAAAGGTCCCTGTCTAGAGTTCGAATGTGGATACGTGAATCCTTCTGCTATCTTGTTCTGTGTCAAAATGGATCTTTACGGACGAATCTCGCTTTAAGCTTTCAATAATGAAGGCTGTGTAAGTCTCCTTTGCTGCCGCAGTGACCGCAGTCTGGCAGCCTGCATTTCTAACTACACAATATCTGTGACTGAGTGGCTGATGAAATTTCGTGTGAACAAATAAAGCAATTTTTCACTAGTATTTAGTGCAATGTTTAAAGCTTTTTTTTCTGTACGCACATTAGCGTCCTGTTTAGCTGAGTAGTTGATAAACTCCTTTTTGACTTGTATTTGTCGAAATACCGTTGTCATTTTGTGTCCCTTATACAGGTCTCCATATCTAACGTTTCGCTCTTCAGAGATCAATTAAATAACACTACATTTTATTTGCCCTGTGACTTGATAACCGTATACGTTACATACTATATATAACTATAGTGTTTAAGCCTTTACTTTCATTAGGTGATCCAAGTTCCATTTTGGTTTTAAATAATTATGAGAGGGAAGTGTTTGAATTGCCGTATGAAAGTTAGTTCTATGTTGAAGTGCACGTCTTGTGACAGATGGCTTCGTAGAGCGAATGAAATGGTGTGGGAAGAGCTGATTTGAGAGTCTACCATGGTATTGCAGTGTCTGTGCACGAGATAGAAAAATAGGTGAACAGGATGCAATTAGGGCCTTTAAGACAGAGATTGGTAGCGCTAGAAAAGAAATGGGAAGGTTAGGAGGAGGGAGGGGGGAAGAGCTACGAGAAATGGGAGGTGGTAGTAAGGCACAGGACATAGGAAGAGAACAGTATCAGACAGCTTTGTCATTAGAACAAAATAGATTTTTCCTGCTTCCTCAGTTAGATAAATAAGAGTTTCCCGTAGATGAAGCCAGAGAACAGTAATCTTTTAATAGCAAAGTTGCATAAATAAGAGTTTGAGTTTCCCGTATATGTAGAAGTAACTGATGTACAATAGGATACCAAAGGCTACAGAAAAAGTGGGAGAAAGGAGGAAAGTCCTGCTGTTAAGGAGTTGTAATGAAAGAGGTGTAGGCCAGTTGTTACAGGAAAAACTAGGAAGTAAGTGCAAGATCAACATTTTTTCAAGCCAAATGCAAGTCTCAGACGAGTGACAACAGAAAACGATTCTATGTACAAAGATTCTGGAAAGGAGCATCATGTAAGAGTGGGTGAACCGGGAAACAGCACTGACAGGGCCCATGGCTACATTATCGAGAGTCACCTGGTGAAGACAGTATCAGCAACAACTTTGGGTTTTTTCCTGTCGAGGCATTATGATCGGTCCCAGTTGAGCAGCTCTGTGAGTCGGGTCAACGTGGAGTTGCTGCTTTTACCAGGTGCTTTTTTTCAGGTACTGGGTCGAACATAGGTTTCGTTCCTGTTGATGCTACTGAAACTGAGATCTTATATCGCAAGGCCTACATGTTGTTGTTGTTGTGGTCTTCAGTCCAGAGACTGGTTTGATGCAGCTCTCCATGCTACTCTATCCTGTGCAAGCTTCTTCATCTCCCAGTACCTACTGCAACCTACATCCTTCTGAATCTGTTTAGTGTGTTCATCTCTTGGTCTCCCTCTACGATTTTTACCCTCCACGCTGCCCTCTAATACCAAATTGGTGATCCCTTGATGCCTCAGAACATGTCCTACCAACCGATTCCTTCTTCTATTCAAGATGTGCCACAAATTTCTCTTCTCCCTAATTCTATTCAGTACCTCCTCTAATCTTCAGCATTCTTCTGTAGCACCACATTTCGAAAGCTTATACTCTCTTCTTGTCTAAACTATTTATCGTTCACGTTTCACTTCCATACATGGCTACACTCCATACAAATACTTTCAGAAACGACTTCCTGACACTTAGATCTATACTCGATGTTAACAAATTTCTCTTCTTCAGATATGCTTTCCTTGTCATTGCTAGTCTACATTTTATATCCTCTCTACTTCGACCATCATCAGTTATTTTGCTCCCCAAATAGCAAAACTTCTTTACTACTTTAAGCGTCTCATTTCCTAATCTAATTCCCTCAGCACCACCCGATATAATTCGACTACATTCCACTATCCTCGTTTTGTTTTTGTTGATGTTCACATTATATCCTCCTTTCAAGACACTGTCCATTCCGTTCAACTGCTCTTCCAGGTCCTTTGCTGTCTCTGACAGAATGAAACGTCCCCTTTCAACAATTATTCATGGCTGTGCTTAAACTGACACACAATATTTTGTTAGCGCAACGCAATCTGACTTTCAAAATTCCCTACAAAAGAATGGCCCTGACTAACATTAAACTATACCTTTCACAAATCACTTACCTCACAAAAATCTTCGCTGCCCAAGCTACTGCAATACAGCGAGCGCCACTACTGCCAGCTAAATAAAAGATTCAAACTATGGAAGGCACTAACTACTGATAGGGATAGTTAGCAAATGAAAGATATTAATAGAGAACAAACAATGTATTTACCTTGATATTATCATATATAAATATAGCAGTTCATGACAAATTTCAAAACTCCGCCATCTCTCTCCCCACATCCACCACTGCTGGCGGCTCACCTCCAACTGCGCAACGCTACGCGCTGTTCACAGCCAGCTGCCTAACACTACAATGGCGAGTATTACAACAATGCAAAGCAGACACAGACTGCCCACAGCACAGCCAGTGATTTTCATACAGATGTGGCGTTACCAATAAAAAAACCTAAACAGCCTACTTACATAGAGAAAACATAAACAGCCTACTTACATAGAGAAAACATAAACAGCCTACTTACATAGCCCCCATGCTCCCCACAAAAAATTTTACAAAATATTTTTGGGCAGTGGCCAATAATGATTTGAAAAATTTTTCATAATTACAATAACAAACATATCAAATGCACACACTTATTGATACAATGTTGGTCAAAAGCTAAAATTTTCTCACAGTCCATAAAGACAGTCCTGATCATTCATCACGGTAAAATAGTAGTGTTTTTCTCAAAGTCTGAGCAGTAGAAGAAAATGCACACGGTAGTAGTGGATTTCCATCCAGTCTTGACTCTTGACATGCTGACAGGTAATGGGCCACAACAGAGCAAACCCACAGCAGAGTCATTCGACGGTTTGAAGAAGATTGGTAGGTAAGTCATCACAGAGCAGACCCACTGTAGTCCTGGTAGAGAGTATGGTATTGGTGGGCCACCAGAGGTGCAGACCCACTGCAGTCCTTGTAGAGATAATGGTATTGGTGGGCCATCAAAGATGCAGACCCACTGTAGTCCTTGTAGAGATAGCCAGCAGCCATCTGTTGTGACTGTGCAGGTGCACAATCACCATTGAAGAGTCTTGCGGATAATATAGCAAGTCCATAACCACCACTTGTGCACTCACAAAGTTTTTGGAATTGTCCTTAGAACCAGCAATGCTGTTATCCAGTCCCTTGCAGAATTATTAACACACGTGCAAACACGAACAGTCCCTACTTCTCACATATTGTCCACATACTATGACCAACAGAAACGTGTGCAGTGAAATGTAACTAACAAGTTAATAATGTCATGAACTGGTGACAATTACAATTTTATAACATAAGAATACAATTACAAAGGTACAAAATACATCATTAAAAACATAATAATACAGATAACATTTGTAGTACAGGCTTTACAAAAGAATAGAAATAAACATATACATCAGTGTTACAAAAATAGTGACATAAGTACATACATAAAATAATGAGAATAGTTTTCGAAACATTAATTTCACACATGAACACTGAAACAGAACAGAATTGTAAACAACTTTACAAAGAAAATAACATATTATTAATGCAACTTATATTCGAGGATAACAGTATTCCTCCTCATAGTGAATATAGCTTAGTATTAGAAGAGAAAAAAATTCTATGAAACAGTACACAGAGACAGGAAGAAAACAAATACTCAAGGGTACACAAACACATAGTGGGATAACACCAATAGGAAAGGACAGGGTTCGTTTTCAGTGTAACATTTGGTACTGCAGTCCATCCCAAAACTTCTTATATCTTTCCTCTTATTTCATCCTTTGTTTCCACCAAAAAAAATTCTAACTAAGCATGCTTTCTGTGTTTATATGTTCACACATTTCTTACCTCATTTTTATTTTCCATTATCTTACCTCATCATTTATTTCCAAGAAAATCCTATCTAAACCTGTTTTCTCAATGCATTTCTTCCAATTCATCGCAACTCATTCTCTTAGAGGCTACCCCCTCTTAAGCTAACTTAAATCTACTGAGCTCAGATGCTAAACTAAGGAACGAGGCAATGCAGCATCACATAACAAATCAACACAAACAGCAACGAGAAAAAAAAATGGAAATTTGCAAAGCAAGCTACAGTAAATCTAAATTAACAAGTAATGCAACATTACAACTAATATGAGCCAATGCACAGTAAACAAAAAATTAAATCTGGCTTAGCAGAGTAACACAAATTAAAATTCAGTAACACGATGCCTGGCAAACAGCAGTAACTTATACCTAAACATGACATAGCGCAAGCAGAAAAAATATTACACTAAACATAACAATGCAGATAAGGGAAATGTATAATCACATCTTAATGTCTAAGTAATTAAAGTGGTGCACCACAAGAAGTTATTGTACCAAAAAGTTACCAATTACTTGAAAAGAAAATTATGAATGCAGTTACTAGTTTCTTCTTATTGTTCTTTCCTTTCCAAGTGCTCCTTTTTTAAAGAATGTGGATCATAAAATAATTATTTAATAGATCTGTTGACAGAAAGTTTCACATTAGCAAATGCATTTCATTTTATAAAAGCAATGCTGCAACACAGCTGGAAACCAGATATCAAATGAAATAAGCAATTACGCAAACCAAAGCATAAAAATTTCATTCAATAGTCATGTGGCATTTCGTAAGTCAGTAGCTCTCAACTCTCATAGAAAGACACTTGTCATTATCAGGTTTGCAGATGTACGAATATTTCCCATCAATTCATAAGCATTTCAGCAATTAGCACAAAGTGCGAGTAATCATATGTTTTCAAGTAACGAGGGTGTCGCATTAGCGATGAAAGGCACACCCTAATGGCTTGTTCTCCAGGTGTTCTCCTGTGCTCTGAAAGGCACGCGCTAATGGCTTTTTCTCCAGGCGTCTGACACAGCTGGGTGCCCACGACGCATTATGTGTAGGTGGTCCGTTAACTTTCTTACGGAAATATTTACGACAGCAGTTTCCGCTACAGAGACAGTCGCATATAAAAATATTTCACAGGTCAAGAATTTGCGTTACAAATCTGTAGAAACAAAATCCCATGAATATAAGAGTGTCCAAAAAATGTTCAGTGGCATTGTGATACATTCACACATGATTCACACATGTCATAACTCTTAAAGTACGATTCTTGGTTTCCAACATCCTTTTTCACAAGTCAAGAGTCCCTACCCACTATTCATTACTCCTTACCTTATTACACATATACGTATCCATCGACACTCGTCAATATTTTGTCATTATAAATATGAAGCATAATCAAATAACTCATATACTAGCCTCAGCCTATTAATCGTAAACATACCTCAGCAGCATAATACACATCGTCGTCGTAAAAATAACATCATAACACCTCAGTCAAATCTCAAAATCGTCGTAGCTTCCTCCAATAATTAAAAAAAATTCTCTGCTCATGTCAAAAGTGTCATCTGCCTCAAACGTACTTTAAAAATCATAATCCCTTTACCAAATACATCATTCAAAGCTCTCATAGTATCACAATGGTTCCGAAAAAATATGAACAGTTTACAATGCACAGACAAAATACAGTTTCATAAGTGTGAAGTTATCCAGCTGTGTAATTACGTAAACATCTGTCACTGACGTAGTAAAAAAAATGTTTATCTCGCAGTTAAATGATCAGATAGCTGTGTAATTTGATCATTATTGGCCACTGCCCAAAAATATTTTGTAAAATTTTTTGTGGGGAGCATGGGGGCTATGTAAGTAGGCTGTTTATGTTTTCTCTATGTAAGTAGGCTGTTTATGTTTTCTCTATGTAAGTAGGCTGTTTAGGTTTTTTTATTGGTAACGCCACATCTGTATGAAAATCACTGGCTGTGCTGTGGGCAGTCTGTGTCTGCTTTGCATTGTTGTAATACTCGCCATTGTAGTGTTAGGCAGCTGGCTGTGAACAGCGCGTAGCGTTGCGCAGTTGGAGGTGAGCCGCCAGCAGTGGTGGATGTGGGGAGAGAGATGGCGGAGTTTTGAAATTTGTCATGAACTGCTATATTTATATATGATAATATCAAGGTAAATACATTGTTTGTTCTCTATTAATATCTTTCATTTGCTAACTATCCCTATCAGTAGTTAGTGCCTTCCATAGTTTGAATCTTTTATTTAGCTGGCAGTAGTGGCGCTCGCTGTATTGCAGTAGCTTGGGCAGCGAAGATTTTTGTGAGGTAAGTGATTTGTGAAAGGTATAGTTTAATGTTAGTCAGGGCCATTCTTTTGTAGGGAATTTTGAAAGTCAGATTGCGTTGCGCTAACAAAATATTGTGTGTCAGTTTAAGCACAGCCATGAATAATTGTTGAAAGGGGACATTTCAAGAATTACAATGTCATCGGCGAACTTCAAAGTTTTTATTACTTCTCCATGGATTTTAATTCCTACTCCGAATTTTTCTTTTGTTTCCTTTACTGCTTGCTAAATATACAGATTGAATAACATCGGGGATAGTCTTTCATCTCAACAGAAATAGAAAATGAAATTGGCTGATTTGATGGCCGAATATTTAAGGGGTGCGAGAGGGGGAGTGGGGGGTACTGACAGTCACTGATGTGGAGGCAACAGCTTTTTTCGTTACATTCTGATTCCAGGCAATTGGTACTAAAATACGTAAATATAACTGAAAGTTTGGAGCCTAAGAAATGTGAAGATAAAGAGGAGTTTAAAATAAACATATGACCTCAAAATTAGAGGGATCACAAGAAAATCAATGAACTGCTGATTTCTTCAGATTAACTGCAGCCTACAAATCACGTAGATATAACGTAACATGTTCATCATTTGACAACAGATATAGTTTTGCTGAATAGGGATAGACAGAACTTAGCATCCAATTACTGTATGGCAGGAGTGGAGAATAGGGTGTTATCCACTTACATTAGGCAGGAATAAGAACATTGAAGGAACAGAAACATTGAAGGAATAAAAACATTTTCGTGGAAAGTCGATAATAACAGTCACAAAATTCAGGACTCCATCTGGTAATTTTGAGTAATTTATGAAACAAATTGACTTCTTATTAGAATGAGGTTATATGAAGTGGAGGTTTTAATGTTTTAAGTTTTAAAATTTTTTTAGCATAGCTGTTGTAGAGTTTTACTTGAGACGCTTGCCATTCCATTTAGCTACCCTCATACACTTGCAACGAAAGTTATGAGAATCAGCAGCACTACTATTGACAACATTTTTACAGATACATCGAATCAGTGAAATCATAGTGTAATCCCCATACTTAGTGGCCGTCTCAAAGCACTATGACCATCTGTTCTTGTTCAGTATTAGATTGCACGACATGAATAAAAGTAACTGGAAAACTTTAAGGATAAGAAATGGAAAAAGAACGCAGCAATTTAAGAAGCTGAGAACTACAGACTGGAAAATTGTACACAACACGCATGACATAACTAAAACCTATAATGAGTTCTGTAGCAGTCATAATCGACTACGCAAAGTGTTTTCCTAAGAAACTAACCGGTGGAAATCGATTAAATGTACCTAAACTATGGATTAAAAACGGGACCAGAATATCATGCAAGACTATGAGAAAACTCTGCTTGGCATTAAGGGACATAGATGATGAAAGAATTAATTCACATTACAAACTGTACTGTAAAATATACCTGAAACCGGGAACTTTATGCGTTGTTAACGTGACTCTTCTGGTAAAACAGGATCATGAATATATTAAAGGAAAAATTGCGAATTACAGCCGAGGAAAGTCGACCGCGATGATGCGTGAGTGCCGACTGACATGCTGCAGAACAACAAAGAAAGGCGTTCGGTATAGTATGAGGAATATTTGTATGACATTCGGTAGAAAATTAATCCATGCACCTGCCTGATTTGATTCCCAACTCATTGTGGGACTGGGCGTTTATCAGTATTTGGTACCTATTTTTCTCCGTCCGTTTTGGACATTCCATCAACGTGCCGACCAGCGTTACTAAGTACTGAAAACGCAATATCAAGGCTTCAAAGTAGTTCCTTAAACGTAAATTCCTAAACGTCAACACAGCTGGTTATTTGTGACACCACCTCGATCGTCGCGCCTTCGGTGTAGGAAGCTCCGTCAAGAGGCTGACACCAGACACCTGTGAAGAACCATCAGTTCGTGAAAGAATGATTTTCTGCTTCTCTATCTGCTGTGAGAGTTGCAAACGGCGGTTACAAAAAGTGTCAGCTGGAACCCTTAATTCATGTGATTGGATGATATAAAGGATGGCGACAGATCCATAAACATAACGAGGAATTTAATTTTATCCATTGAAATCAATGTTTCTTCCGCGGCTGTATTACTTTCGTAAAATAAACAACAACCGCCTTCAGTCACAATCGTAATTTTATTTCAATTCACGATAAATTTCTAGGACTTGGGGTTCATCTGCAAGTGGTTTGACTGTCTGCTTTGATTTTTTTTAAAGATTTAGGTTAATTCTGGTCGTGGTAAGATCACAATTGTATATTACAAACAGGCGCATTGTGAATAGAAGTTTACAAAACTAGTACAAATCGAAAAATAACTTACTGCTCCTGGTGGTGGATACACAACAGGAAACAGTAAGTTATTTTTCGATTGTTGATACACCACTGGAAACAGGAAGCTAATTTTCGATTTCTATTAGCTCTGTGAACTTATACTCACAATGTGCCTGTTTGTAATATACAGTTGTAATTTTACCAGGAACAGAATTAACCAAAATCTAGCAAAAAAATCAATGTTGACTATAAAAGTACCTGAAAGTGACGCCCCAGTCCTCGAAATGCGTCGTGCATTGAAATAAAATCACCATCGTGACGGAAGGCGGTTGTTCTTTATTTTACAACGACGAACGATGTTCCATTCAGTATTCATCGATTTGACCCTACATTCGTTGATGAAGAAGTTTTCGTGACAGATAGTGATTGCAAATATTCCCCTGTAATCATATGAATTGCCAGCAGCAATGAAAACCCCTTTCAACACACTCATCTGGATAGAAGACTGGTTAGCCATGACAGCTATAGTTTTGTGAGCGAATGAAACACGTGGGAAGAATAAATGTCAGTTCCAACTTATTAAGATAAGCCAGGAGGCAACGGTCAGTAACTCTTAAGGGAAAGGGCATATACAGGCTATTTTAGTGACAACTTAATTAACCTGCTAGCATTGCGAAGGTACTGTCGAGAGCGCAGAAAATTCAAGACACTTATCTGGCAGCAGCAAATTGGCAGTTCCTTCGTTCTCAGCAGAAGAAGTCTTGGGAACGAACGACTAAGCAATAGCAGATCAAGTGCCAGATACACGTGAGGGGGAGGTCAGGGACATTTGGAAACGTCTTCACAAATGTTGGGAACACGAGTACAGAAACAAAGGAAACGGCCTACTCCCAATTTAAGAGCAATTATGTTTGGCGGAATAAAATAAGTAGCCCCTCCCATCGGAGGTGAGACGGGTTTTCAGGGCGTTGACAGTAACTTGCGGGAAGTTAAGTCTTTTTTAACGTTAGCAGTTGTCGAAATGTTGAGGTGAAAATTAATTTTTTCACAGACATTACTCGCTACAGCAATGTGGATCGTATTTACCAACTTGAAAGACTTTCTTCCAACAACGTTTAGCCTTAACGTTTAGCATTAAGATCACTGATGTACGTGACGATTCTGGAAAGAAATACGTCACTGGATATTTTGAGAGAGTAGAATGGGATCTATCGAGAGGTGTGGGCTTAAATATGTCCAGTATAGTGAAATGTTATCTGTTTTTTTTTCATAAAATATTCTCTGCATTTTGTGTAACTGTTGGGGAATTTGGAAATATTGTGTTAGCACCCCGAAATTGCGGATGATGTTACTATTCCACCTATCATTACACGCGTATTGTCAGGTGATGTTATTAGTACATATACACCAACAAAATAATAAATCGATTAAATAATATGTGGAGTTCCACACTATTTTTTCCAAAAGCACGTAGTAGAACAAGTTCCTATTTTACACTTTTACGAAAAATACCCTACTTACCTAAAGGCTGACGCTGCAACCCTGAGTTTTAAATTTTATTACCTTACTTTCATTGTGGATTAATACATGTTAATAGTGCGCTGTTTCAATACAAACAACGATACTGTAATGGCATAAAATTTGTTTCTGAAATTGTACGCTGAGTCATAATTGCGTTCAGGAAGAGCGAGTGTGTCTGAGCTGCTGTAACTGAGCCACGCATTTTAAGTGATTTAACTTAGCTTCAGTATGTGCTACGCTTAAGCTCGGAGCTGTTCTAAAATTTGTTATTCCAATTCAAGAGTTTCGTCTAACCATCAGCAAGCATGTGTGAAATATTGGTCTGGTTTCACACATCTCTTTAGTAGAATGTTGGGTCTGCTACCCCTTTGCACCGTCCGTCCTTAACCATATTACGATGGCATTAACTCCGACTGGAGTTCACAAAGTGGTATCTTATGAGTCACAACTGTGATTAGAATGCAATAACAATTTCACCTTTCTTTAAGATTAGGACTCATGTAATGCTAAATGGGATTCTTGAAGCATTCTCAAAACAGACGAAACTTGTGAGTTTTGTTGAATTACCTGAAACTTGCTTCTACGTAGTTAAAGCACATGGATTCCAAATATATATTTTACTGAAAGTTTCTTTAAATCGCTTCCTCCTAACTGCCTGATGTTTACAATCTCTTGGCGTTCTATGGTATGAGCAGGTAGAAAACTGTGGAATTTTCTGTCTGCTAGATTCGCACAGGAAACACAACCAATGTGTACAAATCAAGACACCAGAGAAACGTGATGAGTCTCCCTATATTTTGTGACATTAAAATACTCGTGGTCAAGCTTGTACAGTTTCGATTTTTGTTCTTTATGCAAATAAATATGTTGTAATTAGGTTTTATGTACTAGAAAGTACAATAGATGGCAATTAACTCTCAAATATAATACCATAATTTTTTGTGATTGCAACTTGTAGGAATGCTAGACTGTCATAGAAACACATGTAAAAATAAAACGTCGCCTAACCATTGCTGAAATTTGTTTTTCTGTAGAAAAACGTGCTGCAGTTGTAATTTACAGTACATAGACAAAGAGGGTACTGTGCTCTCACTGAAATTATTCATAAATTCGTTATCATTAGAATTTATTTCTTCTTTTGAAGTCAGAATTTTCGACAGTGTGGCGGTTTCCGGACAATTTTGATCTTGAAAATATATCTGTCTGGCCAATATCTGTCAGGTGGAAAAATTTGCAATTACTTTTCAACGCAGAGAAATGTACAATTGTACACTTCAAAAAACAAATTAGTGAGTCACAAATGGAATCAGACATGGCACACAAATTTTTGGGATTAGCAGTGCATGAAAATTTGAATTCGAGCTATCTCACAGACTAATTTCTATGTATACCAAACGGTTTGCTTCGAAGCACTGAAGGAATACTGGGAAACTGCCGTTCATCTACGAAGAATAATGTTAAGAAATCTTTGGTATGGACTGTACTGGACTACTGCTCAAGATCCATTGTAGAATGGACTAATAACTGTCGGCAACGATCATACACAAAGAAGGAAATCGCTAGTGGCCATACACTTATATGAAGGGTGGGAGAAACAAAAGAAATGAAGCAAAATTTGTTCTGGCAGTTACTTGAAAATAAATAAGACAGCAATATTAGCGTTTAACGTTCCGTCGACGACGAGGTAATTACAGAAAGAATACAGATTCGTGTCGGACGAGGATGGGGAAGGAGAGCGCCAGTGGCCTTTCCAAAGGAACCGTCCCGGACTTTGGCTTAATCGATTAGGGAAACGTCTTGGGAGCAGTCTCTTTTCGAACGGTACTCAGTGCCTTAACAGCTGCACCCAACCTTTCTGTTGATTTGGAGAAAGTCACAACAAAGTTACGACATATATTGCTGTAGGTATAAGCAGCTCAAACAAAGAATGATGACTTTCAAAAAATCTATGCCTCGATTGTATAAATATCTTTTGCGTTGCTATGGACGCTTTCTTCTCTCTTCTGTCGACTGTGTAGGACAATAGTTCGTGTAACTGCGTTTAACTTGTTTATGTGTACAATAAATCTTACAGTTCCAATCAGATACCTCCAGCAAATTGCTCGCAAACACATTATGGGCCAAGGCTGTATAACTCGGCGCAATATTAAAAAAAATACTAGTTCGTTGACTAGAGGAAATTGGCGGCAGCGCGCGAAGATTTGGAACTACGTAATGGCTAATGGAATGGTTTCTGGAAAGACCACTTCACTGCCTCCTATTGAGAAATTGATGGGGAGAGAAAAGTAATTGGCAGTTTGCTATGAACGTATCTAGAAAACGAACAATTGTCGGACTGCGTCAGTGGCGAAATAATAGATATAACTAAAGTTCGCACAGCGAGAGTCAAAATTATACTCTCCGTCCCTCCGTCGACATTTGCAAGATACGTCTACTGCTAAAGAAGCGTGGGACAAACTAAGGCAAGTCTACGGACTCAGGCGTCGCCTCTGCCGACGAATAGGTTTACCAAAGACACTGCTGACAAAACAGACTAGAAAATTGTTCCCCAGACGAAGAATAATTGACAAAGTAATTTTCACGTCACAGAAATTAAATAGCTTAAGCTTTGAAGTTGAAGAAGAAGCTGAGTCAAAGGAACCAAACCGACTGTTCCTCCCATTGACAGAGAAGATGCAAAATGAAATAACGATTGGACTAAAAGAAATTGGACCCAAACCTGAGACTATCACATGAAGTTCGTGGAATACTAAATGCAATGAGGAACCGAGCCCAGGTAATACAAAAAATGATAATTTGCAACTGCAACAACTTGAGTCAATACGAAAATCGTCCAAAATTCCGGAGCCAAAGAAGCTACGTAACTTCGTAACTTATCAGTCTAAACACTCAGCCGACGATCCCTTGTCAGTGGAAGACGCAGTGATGTCAGGCAATACTGAAAACTGACTGAAAGCAACGCAAGAGGAGTTAAAATCTCGCAAAGTGAACCGCACATTAGAGTCTGCTGTTTTACCTTCAGATAAGAAACCAATAAATGTGAAATGGGTACTTAGAACAGAGAAAGGTTTGAAAGTCCAAATTGTATGCTATAAAGCACAGCTAGTAATAAAAGGCCTGATTACGATGAAACATGTGCAACAGTTATAAGATATGAAACATTAAAATACCTATTTCCTGTCGTTGCTAAACATGATCTTGACATTGATCATCTAGATGCGGTCACAGCTTTCTTACAAAGCGACTTACATGATCAGATTTATGTGAAGCTCCAGAAGTAGATCATGTTACAAACACAGTGAAAGGTACCAGTATTAAAAGACTAAAAGATTCAGTATGTGGATTAAAGCAAGGTGGTCGCTGCTGGAACCTGAAATTAGACGGCACACTGTTGAAGATAACTTTCAAGAGATCAGAAGCTGAGCCTTGTGTCTATTACAAAAAACGAGGTTCAGACAATTTAATAGTTCTTGAGGGTATTTTCGTTGCGACTACAGAAAATGCGTGAATAAAACATAAACGATGTGCTAGCAGACGGCATTTTCCGATGTAGGCGAGAAATCAAGCGGAAATCACCACCAATGATGATACTTCGCCTCAATAAAACGAAACGCGTCTGGTGAAAAACACACGCATTTCCGTAGTTGCAACGACAGAACGAAAATACCCTCAAGCATTGTAAAGCAACAACGGACAATATGTCGACACAAGTGAAGGATTTTAATAGTTATTGTTTATGTGGATGATACGCTAATTTTCAGTGACTGTTCACAAGAGACAGAAGTTTTCAAAAGTAGTTTGGTTCCTTCGAAAGGGCACGGCCGATTTCCTTTCCCATCTTTGAAACGTTCCGAGCTTGGGCTCCGTCTCTAATGACCTCCATGTCGATGGGACGTTAAACCCTAAATCAGGGGCGGGCAGGAATCCTGCACGTGTGAGGTGCACTTGCACGCGTGCAGTTAACAGGTGTTCTGCGTGCACACAGGGGCAAGCTGGCCACCCGCTTATCTCCCCTCCCCACCATACCTTCTGTCCGCTCCTTCCTGTGCAATGCATTTTGTTTCCTAGCTTGCTTTATTGAATGAAAGAATAAGATTAGTAGGAGTGCTTGAAAGATATCGTGGTTTGAAAGAGTACCGATTACGATACGTTTTATTTAATTATCACAGGTGGAGTGGAACAGAATTTCTACATACAGACAAACGCAAACAGTTACTTAAATTTTCATCTCTGACGTTTGCTCTTAACCGACACTTACTAATTCAGCAAATGGTTTTCCAGCTCTCGCTATATTAAGCGCAATCTTATAATTGTACGTACCGCTGGGCTATTATTGTTGTTGTCCTGAAAAACTGAAAACAGTGCTCCATAAAATGTTAAATCAGTTAGATGAGTGACATGGGGAAAGAAAGTCGCAGATCTCTCGTGACAACAGCAACTACGACAGATTCATCTAGTATCGTCAGATCGCTCTTCTTAAGCTCAGTCAATTTCCCCATCCGCTCAGAATCCGACAATAAATTGTACTCGTCCTTCTGAAAATTGTTATAATGGCCTTCAATACCAAACTTCCGCTGACCAGCGAGAATACTGCCACATATTAAACATTTCGAATTTCCACATTTTTGCACAAAGAAAAAATGATTCTCCCATTACTTTTTAAAAGATAGCAAAACTCCACTTCTCCATTTCCTTGTTTCACTCTGCATTTTCCGGTTCTTGAAATACTTCACTACGTAGTGGTCGCTACGCATCAACGTCCGCAACTTAGCCCGGCACCACACTGCCGCAACCTGCCGGCTGTCGCCACTGCCCCAGTCGACGATTGCATGCGAGCAGCACACGTGCAGCGCTGTGCGCTCATGAGCCGCGTGCAACGTTTGCCCGCCCCTGCCCTAAATTTTCTTCCTTCCTACTGAGGCAGTGGCATGTCTACAACACCAGCAGCATGGCAGCATGGCACGGCTCATTGCAGGTGACTCTCTGAAGCCAATCGCCGAAGCAACGCTAACGGTTTTTGTGATCGACCAAGAGGTGACGTATAGACAGACAGTGGTAGGCAGAAGAGGTGTCGTACGGCCGTCTCCGAATAATGAGGTCACTCTCACCACAACAAACCACGTTGCAGTATGCAAACTGAGTCTCCACACGTAGCGAAACCCTGACTCTATTATTCCTCCGACGTCTCTTATGCTCAGCAGAAATGTGTGCGTTTTTATCATCCACATCCTGTTCATTATACTTCATTATGCATATACAAACAATTTTTATGAGGATTCCTGTCTAGTTTGCATTACCAACCTAAATAATAGCCAATGTGTTGCAATCCCTAACCATCTTGTCGCTCTGGAATCGATTCACGGGTACAATATTGCTGCCGAAACCTGCAAATGGAATCGAATCAATATCCTTTGATCCAGAGTAGCTCTGTGAACCCAGTTTCGATTAATGAGAGCGACGACTCTTTCGCAGGAATCGTCGAGTAACATTAGCCTGCAGGTCGTGTTTCATTCAATTATATCATCTAGTCAGACAGGTATAGTCAGTCAAAATCGTCAGTGCGCCATAGGCAATTAACAAATCTCGGACGGTGACGGACTGCGGGTGGGAGTATGGGGGTTACTAGCAAAAATCCTACGGGAAAGATTCCTCAAATATGGGAGGAAGTTAAAGGTGTACGTTTTATTTAAGTACAATACGATGGAATGACTTAACGTTATGAAAGTAATACTGTTCAATTACATTGATAATAGAAATTATAAAGTAAGCCAGAGCATTATGTACCACTACCAGTCACAAACTTTGTCAACTAAACCCTTTACATATTTCTTAAGACAGCCACGGTCGAAAAATAGTCAAAATGGCTTCAAAAAGCCACAGCAGTATTTTTAATTGTTTGGAAAATGCTCTTCGTGGTGAGAGAGGGAGTTGCCAAACAAAGTTCTTTAATTCAGTCTTAAACTTCGCCATATTGCCTACAAAATATATTATGTTCTGTGAGAAGTTGTTGAATACTGTTCAGTACCTTCTGAATTGTTTATTTTTTCATTTACTTATTTTATTTATTTTGGCATCTGAGTAAGAGTCATACAGGTATCATCGTACATGTAAGGGTTAACACATTTAAGAGGAACGTACACATCGGATTTAATTCATTCCACATTATCATCAACATAAAAATACAGTAGAATCATACTAGAAACTGACCTGCTTTTCCAACAAAGAGGCTTATAAAAGGCGATATATTCTCAAGTCTTTCAGGTAGAGTAGTACAATGACATGTGTCGGAAAACGGCAACGGATGCGGTAGGAGATCTTTTATAGCGTTGTATCTGTTCCTGCAGACAAAAAACTGTGAATGGCATACTCTTCTTCGCCACAGTCGCACAATAGGGATGCCACCAGACCAGTACGGAGTAGAAACTACTTGTAACAGCAGTGCTTGAATGAGAGTCTTCTAGAGCATCGATTTTTCTCGTGCCAGAAGTTCCGAATCGCCACCAGGTTCACTTTGGCATAATCTTAGCCTTTATGCTTGGAGAGTCTCTTGTCGTTCTGTGTCTCCCTCCTCTCTGATTATTGATTTAATAAAGTTTAAATACCTGTAGTTGGTAATTCCATGCGTCGCTTCAGGCCGTCATAGGCGGATGCTTTGTCTACTCTTTCCATCGCCAAGTATACTACAGTGTGCTTGCACTCAACTGATTTCTGTTCGTGATCTATAAAATCAGATTCATGATGTCATATGCTAACAGGATGCTTTGATCGTCCAGTGTGCAGATGTCTTTAATAGTTCCAGCGCTGTTTTGGAATCAGAAATGATAACTTCATCATAGCCCAAGTGCTTCTCTGTGTATTGAAGTGCTCGAAAAGTATCTAAAAACACACCTGGCATAATTGTGATTTATTTAGGTAGCTTGAAGTCCATTCCAATAAGACAGCGCCTGTCCCAGTAAGCATAAGCACATCCATCTTCATTTTCCGAAGCGTCGGTATACATGAAGCTTGCGCTACTGTATTCGGAGAGATACTCCGTGAAAACACAGTTGTTTGAATGACCACATCCAAAGTCCAGGTCTAATCCAACCTATGGTTCCAATACACTGGTACGGTAATCTGCTTCAAAGCAGAGTAATCCTTGAGCAGACAAGCTTTCTTCTGAGAAATAGACTAGTATCCATACATGTGGCAACAAGAGGAGAAAGACCATTACTGAGTCAGTAACTGGATGTATAACACAACTCCGTTCAGGTATAGATGTGCCTTGGAATACCTGGTCCTCTGCGAGTAGCGAACGTTTGAATACAAATTTATCACTCAGGTATTAGCGACATACGTATAAAGAAGACTCATCTGCTTCAACTAAAAGAACGTTGGTCGGCCTAGGCTGCCTTGTTCCCAACAATACTCTAATGCAGGGCTTCCCACCGTGTGGTCCGCGGACCTCTTACGGGTCCGCCGTCTCTTTCTAGGGGGTCCGCGGCCACCTTTCACTAAATCGTGTAAAATAATGAGTAAAATTATTGAATGAAAATGTGAAAATCAAGTTCATCACCTTTTTTTCGTGTGAAAAACAAGTGTACTTTTATTTCAGGTCGTATTCCCAAGCAGCCTTTGCGGTTCCTGTGAGAACGCATACACAGTTTAGTGCCGGAGAATGCGGCTTCTCTGATCGACTGTTTCGCAACAATACGGGGGAACGTTGTGCGTCGGCTCACGGCGCTAGATGCGCTGAAACCTTTTACGTAAGCGCGGACCAATGCGTCGACCAATCACAGCGCTCACTGGCACGTATGCGGCCCAGGCATCATTAAATGTTAAACTTGCTTTGTCAGTGCACCACGTATTTCATAAGTCGATTTTTGACCAGTTTATTACTTATAACATGGATCGGTGGCTGAAGTCAGGATCATTGAAGAAGGGTGCAGTTTCTCCATCGCCTTCACAACAAGGGAAGTTTCCAGTTGAAGTCAACGAAGAGGGAGGACGACCAAAGGAACAACAATCACAAGAAGCTCCACAGCCGGATTTATTATGTGAAAACGCTGCAAGTACTCCATTGGTTGCAATATCCTGTGGAAGTGGAATGACCAAGAAGCGTAAGTACAACGAAAGAAATGGACCTTGTGGAGACAAAGGAGGGTAAAGCTCAGTGTGTAATTTGTGCGCAAGTCCTTCCAAACAGTTTAATGGTTCCAGTTAAATTGCGCCGTCATTTTGAAGTTGTTCCTGTTATTGATGTTGTTGTTGTTGTCTTCAGTCCTGAGACTGGTTTGATGCAGCTCTCCATGCTACTCTATCCTGTGCAAGCTTCTTCATCTCCCTGTAACTACTGCAACCTACATCCTTCTGAATCTGTTTAGTGTATTCATCTCTTGGTTTCCCTCTACGATTTTTACCCTCCACGCTGCCCTCAAACACTAAATTCGTTATCCCTTGATGCCTCAGAACATGTCCTACCAACCGATCCCTTCTAGTCAAGTTGTGCCACAAACTTCTCTTCTCCCCAATCCTATTCAATACCTCCTCATTAGTTATGTGATCTACCCATCTAATCTTCAGCATTCTTCTGTAGCACCACATTTCAAAAGCTTCTATTCTCTTCTTGTCCAAACTATTTATCGTCCATGTTTCACTGCCATACATGGCTACACTCCATACAAATACTTTCAGAAACGACTTCCTGACACTTAAATCTATACTCGATGTTAACAAATTTCTCTTCCTCAGAAATGCTTTCCTTGCCATTGCCAGTCTACATTTTATATCCTCTCTACTTTCACCATCATCAGTTATTTTGCTCCCCAAATAGCAAAACTCCTTTACTACTTTAAGAATCTCATTTCCTAATCTAATTCCCTCAGCATCACCCGATTTAATTTGACTACATTCCATTATCCTCGTTTTGCTTTTGTTGATGTTTATCTTACATCCTCCTTTCAAGACACTATGCATTCCGTTCAACTGCTCTTCCAAGTCCTTTGCTGTCTCTGACAGAATTACAATGTCATCGGCGAACCTCAAAGTTTTTATTTCTTCTCTATGGATTTTAATACCTACTCCAAATTTTTCTTTTGTTTCCTTCACTGCTTGCTGTTTTGAAGGTACTCATCCGAATTTCCAGGCTAAAGACATCGATTTTTTTCAAAAGGAAGACTGCTGAACTAGCTGCCTCTCAGCATTGCATGAAAACTCATGTAAAAATAATCAATGAAAATTCATTAAAAGCTTCTTTCTTTGTTAGTTATCAAGTGGCAAAAACAGGCAAAGCTCATACCATTGCAGAAAATCTCATAAAACCGTGTGTTAATGATATTGTTTCTTGTATGCTAGAAGAAAAGGCAGTAAAGCTTGTATCTTCGGTGTCATTATCAAACAGTACTGTCAAGAGACGCATTGTTGACATGTCATGATGTCAAAGACACTGTTGTTTCTCGCATCCAACACAATTCATTTTCTCTGCAGATAGATGAATCCACCGATGTTGCAGGATTAGCGATTTTATTGGCTTTTGTTCGTTATGAATATTCTGGATGTTTTGAGGAGGACCTCTTATTGTGCAGATCACTACCTGCCAACACATCAGGTGCTGAAATATTCCATATATTGGATGATTTTTTAAGGACTAACCAAGTTCCATGTTCTAATTTCATAGATAAATGCACAGATAGCGCAAAAACTATGACGGGTCCTACAGTCTGAGGAATAAGGAAAATAAAAGAAAACGCCAAGAACTGCAGCAGTAGTCATTGTGCTCTCCACAGATAAGCTTTAGCTACGAAAAAAATGCCTGTTTCGTTCAAGAAAGTTTTAGACGAATCCATTCAAATCATTAATTACATAAAATAAAGATCGTTGAAGTAAAGACTTTTCACAATACTGTGTGAAGATATTAGAAGCCTTCACCATTCCCTGCTTCTCCACACAGAAGTGAGGTGGCTCTCACGTGGGAATGCATTCTCTCGGCTGTACGAATTAAGATTGGAAGTCTTAGCTTTCCTTTTGGAGCATAACACGAAATTAGCAAACCTTATTAATGACGAAAATTGGCAGTGTATGCTTGCCTATTTGTCAGATATTACCTCCAAAATTAACGAAATGAATATTTCACTCCAAGGGCAAAGTGAAATAAAGGTCACTGCTATCGACAAAGTTCGAGCATTCAAGAGGAAAATCAATTTTTGGGCGGAGAGTGTCGAGGAGGGGGAGGTTGAGTGTTTTCCTCTTCTCAAGGAGTTTTTGGAAAACAAAACATTTTCGCTTGGGAAGAATTTGTTTCATCAAATCCTGGAACATCTCCGAAGCTTGATGTCATTGTTGGAGCATTATTTCCCAACAGCTGAAGATGAGAAACTGCAGAAATACGAATGGGTGGTCAACCCATTCACTGTATCCAAAAAGCCGAACATTCTATCATCAAATGAATATGAGTTGTTGATAGAAATTGCCATAGACCCTACCTTGAAATCACTTTTTGACATTGGCGGTTGCTCACACTTCTGGATCCTTTTGGATAACAAGAAATACTAACCCCTTGTTGAAAAGGCAAAACGTGTACTTCTTCCGTTTGCCACAACATACATGTATGAATCTGGATTCTCGATATATGCTGCCCACAAAACTAAATACCGAAGCTGTCTAGATGCGGAACCAGACATCCGTCTCCAGTTGTCAAGAATGGAACCCAACTTTTCAAAATTGTGTCAGCAGAAGCACCCTCAACCATCACATTAGGATTCCATTATTATTCCTACAAACTCATCTATAGTAAAGAAGAAAGCATATTTCTTGGTAGATGCTGAGTGAACGTACCTGAACTATAACTCCGTAGGAATTTTGTTTCTGTCTTCTATCATTTACAAAATAATTATTAATTGAATTCTGTTGGCATTTATATTTTTGTTACGAAAATTAAAATGATCTCTAAAGCTAATTTCTTTTCTTTATTATATATTCCGTCCTCTCACTTAAAAATATGGCCTGCTTATACTTTTCACGTGCCACCCTGTAAAACATAAACCTCCTCTGCCAGAATTGTTTGTTTTTTGTTTTTTTTTTGAGAAAAAAAAGCCTTAAGTTCAGTGAAATGCTTTGTCTTCTTATATAGAAGTAAGAGAGCCCGTTTGTTTTCCTAATTTGTTTACAGTCGAGGCTGACTGCCACGATATAGTGTCCAAGTAGTAGCTGAAGTTGTCAGCTGTGACTAAACTGTTGCCATGCCGCCTGCCAATTACCAGCTACCAACTGCCGTTCAGTAGATTCAGAAAGACGTAAAAATAACTACACTTTCCGTCCTGTTTACATGGGCACGAAAATCGATTGTGGAACTGGAAAACGGCTTTATAAAAGCAGATTTTTAAGTGTTTACCTGATCAACGAAAAGCGGAACTGGGACATCTGCTTACGAAATCCGGTTTTGGAAACGCATGTAAACTGGGTGAATGTATTCCTCCCACACATTCCACAACAGATGTCACAATAGTTCTTTAAAGGCAATTCCTTGGCCTCTTTTCTTTCGTAATATGTTTGTATCCCGAATCATGGGTCTGCCTCTTTTCACAGCCGCGCGGAATGGCCGCGCAGTCTAGGGCGCCATGTCATTGAACATTTTTCTTCGGATTTCTCGAAAAACCACACACACACACACACACACACACACACACACACACACACACAAACACACACACACACGGAAGTGAACAGACCACAAGCGACGCTTGTCAACAGCGAACAGTTTGGACGTGACTTTGATTGCTCTTGGAGGAAGGCAGCTCCAACTTGTGAAGTGTCAATTATCAAATAATTTTAATCAGGCTATAGTCTGTTGAACAAAGGGAGTAAATCCATTAGTAAGTTTTTGGATACAATGGGAATTCAAATTCGATCGTTAATTTCAAGTTGTTTTCATTCATCTCTAAGCCGAAGACTATTGATACTTCGGGGGGGGGGGGGGGGGGGGGTGTCATTGGGAACATGGTACTTGCATTAAGAAGCTTTCAGTTCCCATGGGTTTCGCTCGCTCTGAAATTTAAAGTTACTGCGCTCTGGACTGACTAGGGGTCCGCCATGGGTTTTCGACTGAAGAAGGGGTCCGCCAGCTGAAAAGGATGGGAAGCCCTGCTCTGATGACTTGGTAGTGACATTCGTGTAATCGTCTTAGACATATGTCCAGAGATGACCCAAAACAAAGACAGGCATAGCCCATGTATGACTGTGCCAAAACACGAACGATGCACTCCAGCACAATGTCTGGATCCGCTCCTCTGCTCAAATCCACGATAAAGCGCAATATATTGGTGGACGTTTCGCAGCTGGCGCCGGCCATCCACCAATGTTTGTGGTCGATGTGGAATCCAAGATATTTGACTACTGTCATAACTGATACATCACCCCCCCCCCCCTGCGTAGCAGAAACAGTGTGCCTGGCGAAGAGCAGAACCGAAGGCTTGGTAGGTGATACATCTAAACCAACCTTCGCCATATACGTGTGTAGTCGAAATGTAGCTTGATATATGTTGTGCAGGCCACGAGGAAGGGTGTAACTGGCGGAATAAATACAGAGCTCATCAGCGTACTGTAAAACTGCTACATGTTGTTGCAAACTACGTGCAGTTACAACGCAAATATATTGAAAAACAGGGGAGAGGTAAATGATCCTTAGAGTAGTGTTACGCTTGTCATCCTCGGCCCCGCATAGGTATATTCACGTCACATTACCAGTGATCGATGTGGATGTAAGTGGATAAATTTGCTCACGAGCCTACCGGGAATATTCTTCTCCGCATTTTGGCAGCCAGAACTCGATAAGGGGACATTGTCATACAAGTTGTTTACGCCAGTAAAGACAGCAGTGGCATATTCGTTGCGGCTGAGACATACTTGGATATCGGCTACTAATTTTGTTAGTCTTTTGGTCGTACCATATTTATGAAGACCACATATTTTTTGTGAAGTAGCACTACAGCGTTATTTATCTGTCTGTCTGGGAAAATATCACTATGGAGATTGTCATCGATCGAGAAAACTACACGATTGTTTTGTAGGATTAATAATAGAGAAACGTCCCAGTACATACAAAATAAGGCAACTGAAGACATTTAGAGCTGAAGAACTTAAGCTGAAGTTGTTATTGCTGATACCACGTTTTTGAAAACATATTTCAACACCACGGTCTGATAATAAAAGAAGGCTATAATTTGTGTCTTTCGCAGACTGTAAGTCGTTAAACTATGCCAGGCGTCAACACAAATTATTCTGAAAGTGTTGCTGGCTTTCTCGGCATCACATTAGCCGCTGTTATTACGACTTGCACTCGCAAATGTGACTCGTCATAGGGTTCTCCAGGCTACCTGTTACTTGCCAGCTGGCAAGTTTTTGTCACAACAGCAGTTAAGACGCTAAGGCAATGAAGTAGATTCTTCTCGTAAATGTTGTCAGTCCTCGCCTTAACGAACACTGTTTGTGAGTGCCTGTCTTCGTGATTGCACTCGTCAATAGCCATCGATGTTTCCACAGGTACTTCTTGCACTTAATATATTGACTCACAGATGAGTCTTCTCACCGAGCCAGGTGGCGCAGTGGTTAGCGCACTGGACTCGCATTCGGAACGACGGCGGTTCAATCCCGCGTCTGGCCATCCTGACTGAGGTTTTCCGTGATTTCCCTAAATCGCTCCAGGCAAATGCCGGGATTTTTCCTTTGAAAGGGCACGGCCGGCTTCCTTCCCCGTCCTTCCCTAATCCGATGAGACCGATGACCTCGCGGCTTGGTCTCTTCCCCCAAACAAATCCAATCCAATGAGTCTTCTCTGGCTATTTGAATGTCGTATTTTGTATGTGACAAAGTCTCGGTGTTAATCAAAGAAATGCTACGTATACTGGTAACACCTCATTCTGGCGTCAGACCTTGTGGCCTAGCGGCAAAGCCGTGTCCTCAGATCGAACAATCTCGGGTTCGAATCCCAATCGGAGCCCTAGCCTTCGCTTCTCAATGATTTGAAGAGTCATCAGGAACGACATTTGGTTCGAATTCCACGTTAAACTGTTGCTCCCTTTCCGCAGTTGGATATCTGTGGTGGGTTATGGATACGCAAGACGCCGATGTGGCGTCTAATTGAAAGACTTGCACCAGGGCATTGAGACACACGAAATTATTATCATCATTTCGCTACACAAGAGGCACCGTCAATGTAATTGAATTTTCTTCGGTTTTGAGAAGAGCTACGATAGTACTTTG
Source organism: Schistocerca piceifrons (assembly GCF_021461385.2). Classification (NCBI taxonomy): domain Eukaryota; kingdom Metazoa; phylum Arthropoda; class Insecta; order Orthoptera; family Acrididae; genus Schistocerca; species Schistocerca piceifrons. Next base: position 1,016,637,353 of record NC_060138.1, on the reverse strand, counting down.
AGTCATAATATTCCCAGACCGCCCGATGCCAGGGGCTTCTGTGTCAGCTGTATCATTTCCTACTAATCTTTCCTCTTAAATTTTTTAAGGGTGACGAGTCTCTGGGGACCGTTCAGATTGCACTGTACACGGGGAAGGTAGGTAGCATTTTAATGGCCTTTTTAGTAGCTACAATAGAATAATTCCACAGTGAAATAGGCTTTTTTCATTTGCTGCTTTCTCTCCAGCCTCACAGCAACTTCAAGTCAGTTGCAACTGACATATAAAATGCTGAAGAAATGGGAGGAAATACCGGCTTTAAATTACATATATCTGAATAAAACAATTTTGAGTGTTAGGTCACATCATTATGGAACATTCGGATGTTAAAATGTGTGTGAAATCTTATGAGACTTAACTGCTAAGGTCATCAGTCCCTAAGCTTACGCATTACTTAAACTAAATTATCCTAAGGACAAACACACACACCCGTGCCCGAGGGAGGACTCGAACCTCCGCCGGGATCAGCCGCACATATGGAACATTAAAACAACTAAAATGCCGACATTTCGATCTCTTCAATCGCCATGAAGAGGACTGCTGCAAAGCCGGTCAAAACGTCGGCATTTTATTTGTTTTATTTTATTAAACTGATACTGACAGCGAAAGCCTATCACCATACTTTTTTTTTCTTAGTTTGCCAGAGTTGAGGATGAGGGATACCATTTCAAATCTGAACGAACTGGAGACGTTTTTGGGCCTAAGGTTTTAAACTAAGCTTACCTGCCATACGTGATATAATAGAAGATAAAGTATCGCAACGCACTTAATACTTTGAAATACATTTTCCACAAGATTTCAGGACCAGACAAAACGTTTCTGTTGTAGTTTTATCGAACTTTATACGATCATGGCTCGTGTATGTATTTCTAGTGAATAGGCCTATCAGACCACCGTGTCTAAAAATGAGACATGCTGTCTGTCTGGGGCAAGAGAGGCAAGAGAGCCAGAGCTCTCCATCAGGCGGCAACTCCTCGTACCGCGCTGGCATACAGAACGCAGTCATATCCAGATTGAGATGGATACCATACCTCTGCTCGCACGCTATTAGAGAGACTCTTTAGCAAGCTACCTTTTAACAACCATCAGCCACTGCCGTAATCATTTATAATTCCTAGAGAAAACTTTACTTTGTACATGTATACAGCAAATGCTGATGTTTGGTTGAAGTAAAGATGCTGAAGCTAATGTTTATAATTATAACATTACCGGCTACAAATTAATTAGCAATACACCGATAATATTACCCATGTGAAAGGATTTTAATTTTGGCCGTGACTGTCTGTAATGGAAAGATATCGGATTGTTTTTTTTTTCTATCGAAAGATTTCTATTAAAGGAAGCAGTAGCAAAGCAAACGGGTATCGAACCGAGGTTCTATTAGTAATAAAGTGCTTGTAAGTAAAAGGAAACGGTTGCCCCAGCATAATTAGGCAAGTTTGTGCCAAATACTAGCAGTGTTCATAAAGTAAGTTAACTATCAGTATTTAATTCGCTTGATACTGGAATATTATTTTTGCGTATAATACACAAGTACACTTTAGCAAGAAATATATCAGTGGTTTGGCATGAGTAAGACAGAAGGAGCAGAAATACTCGCGCTCAGCAACGCTTACTATCTGTGTAATAAACCTGAAAGCTAATGATTATTGCAGGTAAATGATTATTAATGGTGGAACAGTACAAACTTGGAAATGAGGTTCTTTTATCAGCATAATTAATGGGATATACTGCCATTGGTATGGTTTTCAGATATTTGTATTCTTTATTCTCATTGCTATTTGTATTCTCGTGGAGAATTTACTTCTTTATATTGTATAACTCAAATGGAACCTGTGGCCCCTAGATCTGTTACAGCCTGAATAATTGTAGCCAGCTACTTACTATAGCACACAAATGTTATAGAATTGAAAGCTACACTTCATTAAAGCTCCAGTTTTAAGATGAAATTTATATCTGTCTCAACAACTGGTATGATGACGCAGATCTAGGATGAATATTTTAGTCCCAATACGAGAAACACTATCAACTATCTACATATGAAATTATAAAAACTGTTACTTTCAAACCCGCACAATAATTCTTCCTTAAGTTGACCTTTCTAGTTTACTAAACTTTAACTATTCTGAACGATTACACTTTTAGGCAGGTACCTTTGACACTGTACTGACAATTCAGTAAGAATGATACTTAATTAAAGCATATAGATATTTTCATGGCAGTCATAATTTAGTGAAATTTTAACTATCACTCTGTGAAAAAACATGTGGGGTACTTCACAAACAAAATTTACTGAATGATAAAGAAATCCACTACTTCACAAAAGTTATTAAATGGTATTATAGGAAACAATTACTTTTCGGTTCAGTAAAACTGGACACTCGGAAACATCGCAGCACTTGGAATAGGACCCTAAATGGCTAAGGTGTTCAACACAAAAATTACGGAACACGTACAAATTTTTGAATAGTAAAACACGCCACTGGTCCATGCAGTTACACAGTACTCTCCTGATCCCTTGAGGTGAAGGTGGTGACTGTGGCGATTTCCTGTGGCTGCTCAAATACGGGCGGAAAAAGTACGCATTGCTCTTACCGTTTAACAACCTCTGAAAATTCTCTTCTTAGCGTCTGATTTTCATACTACAGAGCTAATCAATGTATCCACGAATAATGACCATTACTTCTACATCCCAGGCTATATAAAATAATCTTACTGTTCTTCTTGCCTCATTCAGCACACAAGATGCAAACACTTCATGCTAGCCACCGACTAACTCTTGCCACATGGAAGCCTTGAAGTTCTACCACCCACTCCAACTTTTCCATTCCGGCCAAATCAGTTTCTTAGTAGAGGAACTTTTCTCCATGTTTTACATGGTTATAAACCTTTGGAAGAACCAGTTTTACAAGTAAAGTTTTAACATTTCCATTCTTTTACATAACATTACTCTTAATTTTACATCGATAGATAATTACTATGTCATAAATAACGGATGAAACATTTACACAGATGGTATAGCACTCCGTCTTCAGGCCACGAGTGGCATACCGGGACCATCCTACCGCCGTGTCATCCTCCGAGGAGGATGCGGATAGGAGGGGCGTGGGGTCAGCACACCGCTCTCCCGGTCGTTATGATGGTATTCTTGACCGAAGCCGCTACTATTCGGTCGAGTAGCTTCTCAATTGGCATCACGAGGCTGAGTGCACCCTGAAAAATGGCAACAGTGCATGGCGGCTGGATGGTCACCCATCGAAGCGCAGGCCACGCCCAACAGCGCTTAACTTCGGTGATCTCACGGGAACCGGTGTATCCACTGCGGCAAGGCCGTTGCCACACAGATGTTATAGCAAAGATCTTTATGATACTGAAGCCATATTAAGAAAAGCAGACAAAAAATTAGGTAAGATAAATGTAAATAATATCGATAATAGTGTCTCAGGTTCCCGCTGGAAAAAAAAAAAAATTATTCAGAATATACAGGACTGACTACTCCTTCTGCGACAGAAGGAGAAGTTGGTGACTATCAGGGAAAACGGGAATTTGGGGAAATAAGTAAGCTGAAATAAAAACCAAGGAAGACTGCTACGTGCCACTATGTGCCTTTCCAGGCTGTTACCTAGATAATGGATTGAAAAGGCGAGCACCTCTAGGCTAGAAGTAGAGGGAAAGTAAGTGGCAGTCAGTGAGACCAGCAGCCGAACAGCGGCCTACCTAACACCATCTGCTCTGACAGGACGAGATCACGCTGACGCGTCTCAGAATAGGCCACTGTTAAATTATATATAAAGCTTCATATTTCGGCGAAGGTGCTGCCTGTGAGGTATGAACTATATGTCATATGTATTTTGACGAGAGGGACGAAACGAACTAGTGTGGGAACCTGTTCTCTGTTTCAGCTGAGGACGTGACGAACTGTCCTTCAGCGAGTCAAAACCCTCACGCTTGTGATTTCGGTGCTTTGTACAGGCACTGGCTCCTTTTCTAATCCACTGACGAACCAGTCACTTTTGCCTAATGTTCGATTTTAGATTTCAATTAAGGAATTTAATAATTTTGTGGTTTGATTTATAACTGACAGATCGTTCGATTCCAGTGTGTGAATGCTTACGACGGAAGTGTAAGAAAATTTGGTATTTGTAATGAAGATAGGATTTTAGCTTGTTTATTCTTATTAAGACCATTCTCTACTTCACGGCCCTCTCAACTTGGTAATATTTACATACATTCGTGCACTGTAATGTGAAGCAGCTTTATACATTGCGCGACACGATTAAAGGATCACTTTTTCGAAACTCCTAAATGTCACCCATTGGGTCGTAGAAGTTTGAAATTTGCCTTGAAGGTGTGTACAGCCCTTCTATGTAACGGTACAAAAGAGTGGCGCCCTGCGACTTCACCCTCAGGCTCGGCGACGTATCAAACACAAAGGTGTCGACAAACGCGAGAAAAGGACCGAACTCAGAAGCTCACGTGACGTGAAAGGTGGATTAATGATGTCACATTGGCACTTAATAGTACCATAACTCTTCTCAACGCCACCGGGGACATGTCACACGATAGAAAGGCCGACACACCCTTTCCTACCCACATTTCACGCCTTCTTTTAACGCTTCTGCGGTGGATGTTCAGAACCGCGAAGCCCAGCGTTGAAATCACGTCGCTTTCTTATGGGTGGCTGAGGAAGTCATTTGAGACACACAAAGGTTCAAAATCGACACGAAAAGGATTCAGCGCGTATCAGAGCACATCTTTCATTGGGCTTTTGGATCCCACACATTTTAGGATCGAAAATCACAGTTCACAGTGCGGTGAGCAATAGGACAACGTTCGTGACGACCTTTGGCACTGCTGAGAACTCCGGAAGTTTCAACCCTTTTCAATGGCGCCTGTAGGCAAGCAACCCCTTGACACCCGTCAATTCCAGAAGCATAACAGATGCTAGAGGAGCAGCGTAGCGTGCCTGCACGAACCTAGGAGTATTTCGCAGTTTGTCACTGTACAGGTACATTTCTAAATTCTCAGTAATGATTCCACCGAACTCGAGGATTTTACATCGATCCTTTGGCGTTTTATTCACGTATTTGTTAATATCGCACTACCTCGCCTACCTCCATGATCATGCCACTGGAGAGCGCGAAAGAGAGCTGAAAAAGCTTGACCACACTTTGAAGTTTCGTATCGATTTGCAATTTAATAATTGAATAATGATAAAAAAAAGCAGCGGCTACATTCGAATCTACCGTCGTTTATTCATTTTAATACATGATACCAATGACTACACCACAAGGTGTCAACTTTAGGCCCCTGGATATGGAAACATACACAACATGATAGAGGAGTATAAGAGCACAGACAACATAAATCGCGGTTTATGATTAAAAAGAGAAAAATCTCGTCATAAAATTAAATAATAAAAATATAGTATTGTTATCCATACAGAATAAAACTAGCATCTAACTCATGTTGCATATTTTTATTATAATGGACGTAATGCACTTGAGGGAACACTCACGTACGAAGAATTACACCAGTAAAGCGATCGCGGTTGCATATATCCCTAACAGCCGCCGTCAATATGTACCCACAAGGTAAAAGTAGCAAACATAATACCTGTAGACAAACTATTTCCAAGGAATATCTCATGTGGCAAATCCGCTGTTTACATATAACAACAGGTTATAAAGAGTAACCTAGTAAAAGTAAATCAGTGAAATTAGTAGCCACGTATATGCAACTACACGTACCAGACCATGAACTTAGAACGCCCGTGTGGAAACCCAGCAGAATAAAACCAAAAACATGCACGTATTAACACACAAGAACAAGTAAAGAACTCCGAAGGCTCCATAATAATGCGAACCCAGGTAGTAACTTACGCAAACGTGATCAACGTCTAGCGCATCCATATATGTCCCAGACAAGGCGCGTAATTTGTATCTTGTACCTCTGCACACCTGAACTGCACTGTGGTAGCGGCTCACTAGTGTAATCAAATATTGCGCACAAAAGGTGCTTTGTGCAGAAAAAATCAACACTGAACCCACTCACAGTCAGTAATTAACCGGACACAACCACACATTCACAACAAAATAAAAGTAGCAGTTGAAGGTATTCATTATACTGCATTACACAATTGCAACAAGGTCACGACCGAACACCGCAGAAACAAGCATAAAGTAATGAAAGGGCAAACAAGCGACATGCTCACACCCGGAAATGTTTGTTACCTATCTAGAGTAACCGGTACACACAACCATTCCAATACCACATACTGGGAAATCTACAATAACCATGCCACACCTGACCTCAACAGCCACTTGGAACTAAACATGAACGCAATACATATATTGGCCACCAAAATGAACTTATTTAGGTAGACACCACAGAAAATCTAAAAACAAAAACATCAAAAAACTTTAAAACTAAGTATATAAGTATATCTTCATGTCGGAAACAGCAATTCGTTGGAAAGAAGTATACGTACTAAAAACACAGAATGACGAAATATTTGAATACCTGCACAGTAACGAATGTAACACATACAACAGCTGAAGCAACCACACAACCCGTACATGCGGAAGATACAGTGACACAACCTGGTACGCGGAACAACTCACAACATGATACTGCGTGGCAAACTGCACCAACCCAGAAGCTCTCGAAAATGAGAGGCCAGCAGCATGGACTACGAGTAGTACAAAGCAACAGAGCTGGAGACCAAACGTGCCGCACACACAACATCTAAGACTCAGGAAACACCCAGCTGCCACAAGCAAAAACATAGTAGTCACCACTAGTGGGATATCTGCAAAACACAGTAGAAGTAACAGCCATAGACGTACGGCTAAACAGTGCAAAGCAGAACTATTTTAATCCTACTCCTCAAGATAACCACTTTCATATAAGCCACTGTTAAAAGTTAATAAAACACAAAATTCTACGCGACCATTATAAAAGTACACGAGCGATATATGCGCCCAACTCCCATGTAAGACAATGGGAGACCACTGTTCATACTACCAAAAAGTACAGGGTGTCCGAAAAGTCTTTCCCTGATTACATAAATTGATAACTCAGGCTAGAAGTAAGATACCAATATGAAACTGGTGTCTAATTGTTTTAAAACTATCAAAGTTTTTTCACACATCAGTAAACTTCCACATGAGCACCCTTGGTAGCACGTAGCACATCTAGGCGATATTCAATTTCCGTCCACACATTAGCCAACTTCACTGGAGGGATCGATTCAACGACTGTGGTTATCCGTTGCCGCAGGGTTTCAAGATCTGGTACACGTGTTCGGTAGACCTCGTCCTTGACATAACCCCATAAAAAGAAGTCTAATGGGGTTATGTCAGGAGAGCGTGGAGGCCAAACCGTTGGCTCATCACGATCAATCCATCGCCCAGGAAAGGTCATATCGAGATAGGCATGGACGCCCAAACCCCAATGAGGCGGTGCACCGTCTTGCTGAAACAAGACATCGGGGTGATACTGAAGCAGCTGAGGAACAGTTGCAACATGTTCAGATACACGGAAGATGTGATGGAAGCCTCAGCGAAGAAGAATGGCCCGATAATTCGATCGTGCAATAGCGCGCACCTTTGGATTGCCTCTGGTGCACTCCATGACCTCGCTAGGGGGTTGTGAACCCAAATGCGCACATTATGGCGATTCACTACTCCACTGACAAAAAAGGTCTCTTCGTCAGAAAAGGCAATTCGTCTGAGATAACCATCATCGTCCTCGATACGTGATAGCATTTCGACCGCAAAGTCATTTCGACGTGTACTGTCATTGGGCAACAAGTCCTGAACTATTTGAACTTTGTATGCACGAAACAATAAACGTTTGTGTAAAATGTCATGGAGAGAGCTTACTGGCATCTGTAATTCACGTGAGGCCCTGCGCACCGATTTCTTCGGACTTCGCAGAAAAGATTGCCTTACAGCTTCCACCCCGTCTGCTGAGGTTCTTGGTCGACCAGACCTCGGAAGGTCAGCAACCGATCCTGTGTTCTTGAACCTCTCATACCGGGCTTTAATGCTGTTGACATCAGGTGGATTCCTTCCAAATGTTGTCTGGAAGTGTCTCTGCACTGTGATTGGTGATCGTGTCTCATGGTACCACAGGACACACTGTGCCTTCTCCTGATTGGTTAACATGGCTTCTTGGGCACTGCACCTCATCCACTACTTACGTACTGCGAACCTAAAACAGAAAAAATCTTTGATAGTTGTAAACAATTCGACACAAGTTTCATATTTGTATCTTACTTCTAGCCTGAGTTATCAATTTATGTAATCAGGGAAAGACTTGTCCCACACCCTGTATATGTACCACAGCCGACGATCAACAATAAGCAATGGCAAACCCATCACGTCGGTAGCAAACGGGAAGCAAAAACAGATAATGGCATCTCCAAAGACCTAGATCAGCCTGACACTAAAGTAATTGTATGGGCACTGAGATCGTCCTATATAAATCGCAGATAAGCGGTGGGCGTGAAACACACGTGGATAAAATATATGACTCGCTGTAAAGTGGTCCAGGTACATTATAGACCCGCAATTCCTGTCTGCAGTCTGAACACGGAACTATGAAAGAAACAGCAGAAATATTAATCACCATTAACAGACAATTAGGACATACGTTCTCACCGAACGTAACCTGCCATCCACAACAATTTTCAGGTACACTGAACAGAATCGTAAGCAGCAGGCCGAAATTAACTGGATTCCGTTTCTTTCCTGGTGACAGCCTCACAGTCCAGTCACAACCATGAAAATATTACAAAGAAACCTACAGACAGGGATTACTTACATGGTAACAAGCCCAGCATGGTAGAGGACAACTGGAACTCCACGGAACATGGAGGCAAGTCAGAGATATTCAAGTGCAATCCACTGCAGAAGAAATCATGCTTCTCAACACCCTGTATCGGTAGGTCAATAGAACCTCTAATTATGCCGGTTATACTGCCAAGTATAGAGCTAAGTACAAGCAGTTCAAACAAATTACACCGAAATCGCACCTAGAAGGCACAAAACTACAACCCACCAGCAGAATTAAATGCCAGAGTCGAATTCGCATGATGAAATATACGGTGGCATACCTATCCAATGAGTCGAAACCTTACTGTTCCTAATTATAGTAGACCACGAAAAACCTCAAAAACGAACTGTTCTTCGATGCAGTTTGTTCATCAATGAAGGTCGAGTCACGCTTAACTGCGTCAATATATTTTTCTAAATCCCCCATGATATCCATAGTACCTCTTTTATCTACGAGGTGTAGTACTTCAAAATTGTCCTCTGTACTGACCAAGCCATATCTGGCCTTCTTTAAGCGTTTTTTAAACGTGGAGTGTTCACGGAACCGCTCTCTGAAATCCTTCCTGTCTGACCAACATATATAGCATCAAAATCACTGCATTTTGCCTTATATATTCCCGACCTCAACGTTATGTCGAAACGTTCAGTAGTGAGGCACAGCACATTGGAAAGTGTGCACCTACTCGTGAAACCAACGTTCACCTTTATTTTACGGAAGGACTGCCTGATCTTATCAGAGATGGGACCTCTATACTCCACGCTCGAGTATACCTTAAGATTACGGGAGATTAAGGGTAATCTCCCGTACCAAATTTGAATCCTTCATAACAACCTCGTTATAAATTCTCTATAATCTCAGGACAGAACTCATTGTTTGAAGTTATATCCTTCAAAATATTTTCTTCTTGAATTTTTGCTGTATCAAGAGATAGCTTGAGTAATGTGTTCACGAGGCTATGAAAAACAGTCGTTTTGTATCTACCGAAGTCCACAGAGCTTGCCAGGATAACGGCATCAGAAGTCGTAGGCTTCCTAAATATGGCAACTACTGTCACCATTCTTATTAATCAATCTAATGTCCAAGAAATTAATTGTATCCCCTAGTTGTTGCTGGCCGGTGTGGCCGAGCGGTTCTAGGCGCTTCAGTCTGGAACCGCATGACCGCTACGGTCGCAGGTTCGAATCCTGCCTCGGGTATGGATGTGTGTGATGTCCTTAGGTTAGTTAGGTTCAAGTAGTTCTAAGTTCTAGGAGACTGATGCCCTCAGATGTTAAGTCCCATAGTGCTCAGAGTCATTTGAACCATTTTGAACCCTAGTTGTTGTTCACATGTGAACGTGGTATTCCGGTGTAAGTCGTTGAAACTACGTAGGATTCTTTCAGTTCGATTACCTACACAGTTATGCAGCAAAATGGTGTCATTCACATATCGGTAGTAGTTAAACATATCATTCAACTCTGTATGCTGAGTAAACGGTAACAGTTTCAAATGGCTAAGGAAAACGTTTACCAAAGTACCCGACAGACAGCATCCCATGACAAGCCCATCCTGTTGTTGGTAAATCTCGCTGTTAAAACAGAAATAATTGTACGACAGAAACAAATGAACAAATGTAGTAACCGTATGAATTCATCTATTTCCACCAAGGAGAGCTTTTTGAACTTTAAAAGATCATTTTTCACAATGCTCATGATTTCTGCCACTGTTCCATTGGTAGTATATACGTTAGTTGTATGTAACGAAATCCATTCGTAGCCTACTGGGATAGTTACATCTTTCACCCTATCTACTAGGCCACCGATGTTTTTAAGCGAAAGTTAACTTCGAAAACAAAATTCTTATTCAGTATCTCATTAAGTTCCCTACATAATTTATATGCAGAGCTGCCGATATAATTCACTGCAGGTATCATAGGAATATCGGCCTTGTGGATCTTAGGTTAAGACCTAAGCCTGGGTGCACGTAGAGTCATCGTTTCTATTCTCCTAGCCAACTTCTCATCGAACAGAAACGATGCACCTTTGACAGCCTGTTTGATATATACACTGAGGTACTTTGTAGTATCATTGTTAAACTTAGTAATACCATTACCTTCAAAGAAATCAATCACTTTACAAATTTAATCTCTCACACACATTACTACATGTGTATTCCCTTTGCTTGCTTTAACTACTAAGCACCTTCGTTTTTTACTTATTTGTTGATCCTACATACAATCCTCTCATCGCTTACACAACCATTCTGAAGTAAGGTAGTAGCATCCGCCGTACTATTTCCAACAATAATTTTCTACGTCTTGCTAACCTTATTAAAATTCAAAACTCTTTTAACTTCATCATTTAAGGGTTTGATATCAGTATTACGTAGCCTCGTGTTAATAGCATACTTATTATCTTTCATTGACATTTCTAACTCATCTTTGCTAAAAACCACAGCCGTATTGTTAAAACTCTATCAAAGAATTAAAAATCAGCCTTATGGGTACTCCCTCCCCCCCGCCCCCCTCCCTCCAGCTATTTTGTTGTCTTTTAAGCACTAGAACTTTCTCCTCAAGAGTCTTTACTATATTATGTCTTTTATATTCTACTACCCTTCAACATATTGCGAAATGTCTGAATCATTAACACTTAACAATCTACTCAATTTCAAGTGTACTAAGTACAGACTAATGAATAAATTGTGCTGCTTCCAATAAAGTTTCCTATGCGCCATTCTCATCCACAAAGCTTCACTTTTCGATTTAACCAAGTCACAATTTCTAATTTTAATATGTGCAAACTTAGGTACAACTTTCTCATTCAGATATCTGCTAAAGAAGTCTGTCGCTGTTGTCGTAGCCATTAATTTGGTCTTGTTGCTGATGAAAGAACGGGCACTTCCCCAAACCTGGTGAAGTAAGGTAATTCTGGTAATTTATGAGGGAAAGGTGGACTACAGTTGGACACGTAGTGCTTGAATAATGATAACAAAACAGGCGGCTGTATTTAAATCTACCGTCGTTTATTCTTTTTAATATATGTTACCAGTTTCAACACCAGATGGCGTCATCTTCAGGCCCCTGCATATGGAAACATACACAAAATGATAGAAGACTATGAGAGCACAGACAACATAAATAGTAGTTTTGATTAAAAAGAAATAAATCACATCATAAAAGTACGTAACAAAAATATGTTGATTACACTTTTATTATATTTTGTGGCCAGTGTACGTATTATGTTTATGTTTGTTTCCAAGTGGCTACGGAGGTCGTTGTGGTATGATTTCTGGAACGAGGAGGGGGGGGGGGGTTACTTGCAAATTTTCCAGTATGTAGTATTGGAAATTATGTGGACCGGTTTGTCTCGGTACTTAATGAACACTACCGGTTTCTAAGGGGTGTGAGCATGTCGTTTGTTTGCCCTTTCATTAGTTTGTGCTTGTTTCTGGAGGTTTCGGTTGTGACCTTGTTGCGATTGATGTAATGCAATCGAATGAATGACTTCAACTGCCACTTTTATTTTGTTATGAATGTGTGTTTCTGTCAGCTTCATTAGTAACTGAGAGTTGCCTCAGTGTCGTTTTTCTGTGCATGAAGCACCTTTGGACGCACAGTTTGATTACACCGGTGTATCGCTGCCACAGGGCAGTTCACGTGTGCAGAGGTACAAGATATGAATTATGAGTTTTATCTGGCATGTATATGGATGCGTTCGAGTTTGGTCACGTTTGTGTAAGTTACTACCTGGGTTCCCATTATTATGGGACCTTCGGAGTATTTGTCTTGTAGTTGTGTGTTGATACGTGCATATCCTTGGTTTTATTCTATTGGATTTCCTTATGGGCGTTCTAAGTTCATGGTCCGATATGTGTAGTTGCATATATGTGGCTACTGGTCTTACTGATTGACTTTTACTAGGTTACTCTTTATAGCCTATTGTTACATGTAAATAGCGGATTTGACACATGTGATGTTCCTCGGCAATAGTTTGTTGACAGATATCCTGTTTGCTGTTTTTAACCCAGTGGGTACATATTGACGGCGGTTGTTAGGGATATATGTGACTGCGATCGCTTTGCTGGTGTAATTCTTTGTACACGTGGGTTCCCCTCAAGTTCATTACCTCCATAATAATAAAAAATTCAATGTAAGTTAGATGCTAATTTTATTTTGTATGGATAACAATACTATATTTTTATTATGTAATTTTATGATGTGATTCTTCTCTTTTTAGTCATAAATTATGATTTATGTAGTTTGTGCTCTCAGACTCTTCTATCATTTTGTGTATGTTTCTATATGCACAGGCCTAAGGTGGCACCATGTGGTGGTGAAGCTGGTAACATGTATTAAAATAAATAAACGACGGTAGATTCAAATACAGCCGCTGGTTTTATTATCATTGTTAAAGTACTACATGTCCGGCTGCAGTCATACTTTCCTTAAAGGATTACCAGAGGCCTCGAAATTTCGTCGGATGATTCTGAACGCTCCCTAGAGGTTCCAGCTTCTACTCAAGAGCAGTAGTTGCGGTAGCGCTGCACCTCAAACGGGTGCGATCACATTCAGTGGAGATGCAGCCTCACGATGTCTTTAGAGAATGGTTGAAATGTCTGAGAGGGTCGGAAGTTCTAAGGCTTGTTGAGAACGTCATTTTGTTGCTCATCGCATTGCGAACTGTCGTTTTCGACGGTGACATGTGGGCCTGCGTTAATAGTTACCCCATTATCTGAAAGAAACTGTATGTTGAAGGCTCCGTTTTTCCAGTCCGTCGTATGCAAGTATTACTTAATTATTGCCGAAATGATTCGCAGTTGTAATTAATGATATCTGAGAACTGTTCACTAGTACTTGAGCAGAACAGTGCGTAACAGATGAAGTCAGGGCGCTGGGGGATACCAAGGTGGCACCAATTCTGGACATCGTTCTTCTTTAATTGTACTGAAGTTGTTATACTCGCCGGCCGGTGTGGCCGTGCGGTTCTAAGCGCTTCAGTCTGGAACCGCGTGACCCCTACGGTCGCAGGTTCGAATCCTTCCTCGGGTATGGATGTGTGTGATGTCCTTAGGTTAGTTAGGTTTAAGTAGTTCTAAGTTCTAGGGGACTGATGACCTCAGCAGTTAAGTCCCATAGTGCTCAGAGCCATTTGAACCATTTTGTTATCCTCTGTTATTATCTTCTTCGAAATAATTTCCTTCAGTTTCAAATCACGACGAACTTTTATTACATGAGCGAGTACAGGTAGACGGTTTGAGTAATGAAGAAGTTCACACTGAAACTACAACTTTTAAACAAATTCATGTTTTACAAACTTATAATCATCATAGGGCACTTGAGGACTAGGGATAGCATCTTTGACTATTAAACAAAATGTCTCCGGTTCCAGATTCGAAACTCGGCACTGCTTAAATTTTGAATAACAATCATCTGTAAAGGCGGCCGAAGACTCCCGGTAGAACAAATCATCCTCGTTGTACCAACGACATTGTCAAAGAGGACGGAGGAGCAGACAGCGGTTCTGAGCACTCTCTTTCCCCTTAGGTCGGAAACTGACCCTATAGGTGGAAGAATCAGTAATGATCAACGATTTGAGGATGCAGAAGGCAGTGGAAACCACTGAATTAAAGACACATTAAAGACATAGCACATGTGGTCTCTATTTGAAAAAGGGTCAAGATGGTCTCTCCAGTGGCAAAAGTTTCCGGACTAGTTCCCAGTTCGGATCTCCGGGAGGGGACTGTCAAGGGGACGCGGCCGTGAGAAAAAGATTGAATAACCAACGAAAGGATAACGTTCAACGAGTCGGGGCATGGATTGTCAGAAGTTTGAACGTGGCAGGGGAGCTAGAAATCTGAAAAGAAAAATGCTAAGGTTCATTCTAGATACTCTGGGGTTCAGTGAAGTGAAATGGAAAGATGATAAGAATTTCTGGTCAGCAGAATAGAGGACAATATCAACAACAACAACAAATAGTATAACGGGCGTACGATTCGTTGAGAATAACAAGGTAGAGTTACTGTGAACAGTTCAGGAACTGCGTTGTTCTCATCAGAATCGACTGCAAACTAACACGACAATAGTACTTCGTGTATCCACGCCAACGACGCAGGTAGAAGATGAAGAGAGAGAGAGAGAGAGAGAGAGAGAGAGAGAGAGAGAGAGAGAGTATATGAGGATGTTGAATAAGAAATGCAATATATACAGTGAGATGAAAATTTAATATTCAAGGAGGACTGGAATGAGGTTATAGGAGAAGCAGTAGAAGAAGGGGCTACAGAAGAATACGGGCTTGGTAGTAGGAATGAGAGAGAAGAATAATTGTTATCTGTAATAAATTTCAGCTAGTAACAGCTAATACTCGCAAGAGGAGAATGTATACTTGGAAAAGGCAGAGAGATACGGGAAGATTCCATTTACGACATATCATGATCAAGCAGAGATTCCAAAATCAGACCCAGGAGCGGATATAAACTCCAGTTAAGTAATGCTGATGAATAGGCTAAAGTTTAAGAGACAAGTCAGGAAGAATTCATGCACAAAGAAGTGAGATACGGTAGTACAAAGGACTGAAGAGAGACGCTTGAAGTTCTCTGAGGCTACAGATAATGCGACAATGAATAGCTTAGTAGGCATTTCAGTTGAAGAGGAATGGAAAGCTCGAAAAATGGCAAACATAGAAATTGGAAAGGAAAATATAGATACAAGGAAGATAACTGAAGTAACCATAGGAACAGAAGAAATATTTCAGTTGTTCGATGAAAGAAGGAAGTAAGTACGAAAATGTTCAGCGAATTTCAGAAGTACAGAACTACAAGCTACTTAGTAATGAGATAAATAAGAAGTGCAGGAAGGTTAAGGCAAAATGTCTGCGTGAAAACTGTGAAGAATCGTAAAAGAGATGATTTTTAAAAGGACTGACTGAGCAAATACAAAATTCAAAAGAACCTTCGGTGAAATTAAAAGCAAGGGCGGTAACATTAAGACTGCAACGAGAATTCCACTGTTAAATGCAAAGGAGAGAGCGGATAGGTGGAAAAAATATATTGAAGGCATCTGTGAGGGAGAAGACTTGTCTGACGACGTGATAGAAGAAGAAACAGAAGGTGACAGGGAAGAGATATGGGATTCAGTGTTGAAATCAGAATTTAAAAGAACTTTGGACGACGTAAGATCAAATAAGGCAGAAGGGATAGATAAAATTCCATCAGCATTTCTAAAATCATTAGGGGAAGTGGCAAGGAAACGACTGTTCACATTGGTGCGTAGAATGAATGAATGAAACTGTCGATACTCCATCAGACTTTCGGATAAACATCATCCATACAATTCCGAAGATAGCAACAGCCGAAAAGTGCGAGAATTAGCGCACAATCAGCTTAACAGATCACGCATCCAAGTTCCTGGCGTGAATAATAGACAGAAGTATGGAAAAGAAAATTGAAGGTCTGTTACATGACGATCAGTTTGGCTTTGGGAAAGGTAAAGGCACCAGAGAGGCAGTTCTGACGTTGCGCTTCATAATGGAAGCAAGACCAAACAAATATCAAAACACATTCATAAGATCTGTCCACTTGGAAGAGCATCCGACAATGTCAAATGGTGGAAGATGTTCGAAATACTGATAAAAATGGAGATAAGGTGTAAGTAAATATGGGTGATAGACACTACGTAGAAGAACCAAGAAGGAAAAATAAGACTGGAAGACCAAGAACGAAATGCTCGTAATAAAAATGGTGTAGAACAGAGATGTAGTTTTCTATAAACAGAAGAAACAGCGAGGGAAATGAAAGAAACGTTCAAGAGTGGCATTAAAGTTCAGTGTAAAAGGATATAAGTGATAAGATTCCTTGATACATTGCTATGCTGAATGAAGCTGAAGCAGAATTACAGGATCTGTTGAATGTAATGCACAGTGTAATCAGTACCAAATTCGAGAGTAAATCGAAGAAAGGCGAAATTAATGTGAAGTAGCAGAAATGAGAACACTGAGAAACTTAACACCAGAATTAGGGATCAAGAAGTAGACGAAGTTACGGAATTCTGCCACATAGGCAGCAAAATAAGCTATCAAGAATGGGGGAAGGAGGCCACAAAAACCAGACTAGCACTGGTAAAAAGACTTTCGTAGCCAACAGAAGTCCATTAGTATCAAAGATAGGCCTTAATTTGAGAAAGAAATTTCTGAGAATGTACGTTTGGAGCACAGCATTGTATGGTAGTGAATAAGGACTGTGGAAAAACCTGAACAGAACAGAATCAAAGCATTTGAGATGCGGTGCTGCAGCGAAATATTGAAAATTATATGGATTGATAAGATAAGAAATGAGGTGGTTCTTCACAGAATCGGTGAAGAAAAAAAATATGGAAAGCACTGACAAAAGGAAGGGATAGGATAATAGGACATCTGTTAAGACATCTGAGAATAACTTCCTTGGTACCAAAGGGAGCTGTAGAGGGCTGAAACTATAGAGGAAGACAGAGCTTGAAATAAGGTCAGCAAATAATTGAGGAAGAAGATTGCAAGTGTTAAGAGGTTGACGCAGGAGAGGGCTTCGTGGTGGGCCGCAAGAAACCAATCAGAAGACTGATGTCACATAAAATAAAGTCGCTGGTGTCTTAGGCGTCCATACTCTGAGGCCGGCCTCGAGACTCCGTACAGATTTGGTAGCTCCATGCGGTACAGGCTGTAACAGAGGTATATCTGCTGACGATATCTATCCACCGCACACCGCCATCCTCATATTGGTCCGGACGGCGTCTGAATTGTCAGAACCGCCTAAGTTGGATGGTTACAAGACGAAAAATCCAATTTAGGCGGGTCTGGTAATTCGAACGCCATCCGAACTTTGGGAGACCGTGTTTTTTAACGAACCAGTATTACATTAGCTATATGTATACACCTGAGGATGCGATTATATCATCACGAAACCAGTTGTGTGTGATTCTGTAAAAACAAAAAAAAAAAAGGAATTGCTAATAGCTAATGCGGCTGCCAAAAAATTTTTTAGAAGATTTTAATAGTTTAAAAAAAATATTGTATCATGTACGTAAGCTGTGAATGCTCAAAACGAAAAATGATATTTTACGAAACAAACATTTGAAAAGGTACAGGATATCATCTACAAGTAAATTACTGCACATTGTCCCATACCCTGTTGTTAAAATTATAATGAGGTTACAGAAAATTTCGTAACTCAAATGCTTACTTATGTGAAAGCTCCGAATTTCAGGCGATTTCTACCACGGGACAGTTGTGCTTGTAATTTCATGTCTGCGTGTCCAGTATTGAAGTAACTTACGCATACTTCAGCTGTCCTGCCACTAGTATGTCAGTTGCATCTTGTGTAATGTTAGCAGGAAGCCATTTGACAAGCATCGCTTACCTCTAACGAGCTTATTTAGGAGCGGCAAGAAACGAAACAATTAGGGATTCTAGCAGCCTGTAATTCTGCAGCTGTTACCTTGGTTACAAGATACGGAAGCGGTCGCTTATTATCTCTGATACAAATGGAACTCCAAGAATAATTGCAATTTTCTAATTCATGAGATTTTCTTATTTTACCCCTGAAAATTACAGACATTACAATTTATCAGTTTAAGCAAGTGCAATTCATCTTGCCTCATAGTTCGTGTTTTTTGAGGACTTTGGTTGTGAGAATAAGATGAAATTTGTCTGTAATGGTTAATGGAAAACCTACTCCGTTATTTCGATAGACGAGCTCTCACATGGATCTAAGTTTGGAAGAAGCCATGGGAAATAACGTATTTCGTAGCAAACTGAGTAGTAACAAAAATATTTGGTATAGAACTAATGTCCCACAATATAGTGCATTTCTCTGACAACGATAAACATCGAGCGGCCGTTTAACATAACATAGCTCATTAGGTCACTATCAGTGTTTTATTTTATGTCAGATTATGATTTAGGACATTCTTACAACGAAGGGCCGATATGATATTTCTGTTCCATTCTCGATTCGGTCGCTAACTTTTCTCTGTCCTTCACTCAATAGCGGCACAAGGCACTCCACGAATGACTTGAGGACCAACTGTGATTGGAGGACAGGCCTTTTTCTAATTGAGAACTCCGATATTAGAACAAAGCCACTCTGTGAAATAGGGCAGGTTTGTAGGAAAAACTGATTTTCATTCTACATCTCGTTTGAGAAGTGTGGGTTTCTTCGTCTGTGCAAGGTGCAGCCAAGTTGCAAGTCATTGGTCATGGTGGCGACAATGAAGCTTGTCGTCTGGGCTCGTAATTTAATGTCAGCTGGGCGAAATGGTGAGGACCATCGGCCTCGTTTGTACAGCAGTGTCGTACCAAAAACTAATCGTGGTTCTCTCAATTCGAGCCTGGTAAACTGCTCAAATCGGAGGCACTGTCGATTCTCTGGCTATATGAGATGTAGATTCTTTTGACGTTCTTCACTCGGTACTTCAGAGTATTAGGGCAAGGGGGACACCACCTCAAAGTACCGTTATCAAATATGGCGGCTATGACATCATCCAAGATGGCAGCGAAGACATCGTCCAAGATGACGGCGATGACGTCATTGACGATAATGGTCGTGGCATCATCTATGACGTCGTCCAAGATTGCTGCTTTTAGTGGGAAGTTTGAATTTCGGCAGGAAGATAGGTCAATTGGGTTACCTCCACTAACCTAACCCCCCCTCCACCATAAAATGGCGGGAAGTTCAAATTCCATCAGGACAATACAACACACCTAAGAAAATGGTGGGAAAATAGGACACTTGGGCTACCTCTACCAATCTAAGAAAATGGCGGGAAAGAAAGGGCACCTGGACTACCTCCACTAACCTAAGTCACCCGACCGCCACCTCCTCCTAGGAAATGGTGTGGGGGACGACTCAACCTGTGCTAGACATAAGTCTTTATTATTTTTCAGGCACCAGTCTTCATTTAAACAATTAAAGGCAGTACCACCATCCAGGGTGTTCACCACGAGGTCCAGACTCCAACTGACCTAGTACACAGTACTGCTGCCAGAGGGTGCTCTCATCTGTGATGTAATCCAAGATGGCCACTATGACATCAGCTGATGACACGAGTACCTTTATCCAAGATGGTGGGAAACTGTGTCTTTACCATGAGGTCTGGACCTACTACACAGTAACACCACGAGAGAGCTCTGATGTCTGTTCTGTGATGTAATCCAACATGGTGGGGGAAATTGGCGGCAGATGGTGTCTCCAGCACAAAATCTAGAGTTCAACTGACCTAGTACAGAGTACTGCCACCAGACAATGCCATTATCCCTCCTGTGATGTAATCCAAGATGGTGGTCTGGAGGATGAAAATGGTGTGAAAATGACTCAGCCTATGGTGGGCTGCTGGAGAGAGTAAGGAAGGAGTGTACTTTATTTATTTTGCAACAGTCGCCATGGGGTCTGGAGTCCAACTGGTCTAGCACACAGTACTGCCACCAGAGGGCGATGTCATCAATTAGGTGATGTAACCCAAGATAGTGGGGGAAAATGGCGGGAGAAGGACTCTGCCTGTGCTGGACATAAGTCTTTATTTTGCAGGTAGTGTCTCCACTACAAGATCTAGAGTCCAACTGATCTAGTACACAGTACTGCCACCAGAGGGTGCCATCGTCCCTCCTGTTACATAATCCAAGATGGTGGTCTGGAGGGGGAAAATGGCGCGAAAATAACTCAGCCTGTGCTGGGCTGCTGGAGAGAATAAGGAAGGAGTGTACTATATTTATTTTAGAACAATTTATTTAGGGATCGATTTGAGATAGTACATTTTTCACACTGATACAAAACTCTCGCCCTGATGTGCTTGGGCTCACACAACACAGCCCACAGACCTGTGAACTACTCCTAAATAATGCTCTGCAGACACATGAACAACTCCTAATTTACTGAAATAATTTCAGTACAGACATGCAAACTCCTCCTAAACAATGCAAAACACTGATGTGCAGACACGAAATCAACTTGTAAACTGTCCAAATAACGCATAGCACAGCCTACAAATCTGCTAGCAAAATAATGCAACAGTCACGCAATCAATGTGCACAAGCTCGCCCGCCATCCCCTGTCCACTAGACCACACAGGAGGCTACTGGCAGCCCCTGCGAAGTGACGCAGCTGTCAGCTGTCAAACCATGCCCAGGTACCCTCAAGCATGAGGTGACACCATCCCGTTCACACTTGGTACCTGAGAAATTCCTCTCGAAAACACATGATCACCTAGCCAACACTGCTGACTCGGCCGGACGGGACCGAAGACCTATTTGTAGAGCACGTCGACGCCAGATACAAGCCAGCATGAGCCATCGCTCTCACGCCGCTGATGCCTGCAG
The DNA here is from genome assembly GCF_021461385.2 of Schistocerca piceifrons. Classification (NCBI taxonomy): domain Eukaryota; kingdom Metazoa; phylum Arthropoda; class Insecta; order Orthoptera; family Acrididae; genus Schistocerca; species Schistocerca piceifrons. The sequence continues at coordinate 1,016,616,156 of NC_060138.1, read as the reverse complement.
TTAGCAGATGAAAGTTGTTTCTGTTTTTGGGTATACAGTTTGAGTTCTTCGAATATTATACTAACGTCACAGAACTCCAACGCGTTCTCATTCTGTTTTCATATGCGAATCACCTCCAGGCAGCACGTGACTTTTAACATTGTTGATGTGATACCAGGCGATACAGACATCACCAAATAGCACAGTGCACATTGTTCCTAGCAAGACATGTGAGACATGTCTAACCATGCCTAACCGCCCAGGATGACTGACCCAACACCGCGAAGTGCGCGCACGTAGCTACAAACCATTGCAAGTGTATCTAGCAACATTCTCAATGTAATACTCAAACCACATCGCTATCTAAAATAAGAACTAAGTCCAACTCTCGGAAATTGTTTAGTGCCCCAGAAATCCATAATGTTCACTTTCTTGATGACTCAGCTTGTCTGCATGGAAATTCTTGTCCAACAGAACCTGTTTACGAAAATAGCGCATAATGACGAGAAATGTATTCATCCTCGCAGTCCTAACATGGCACCCCATCAATCAGGTATTACCTTTCCTGCTCCCAACATATGCAAATGTTCTCATCATTATGTAGAGACTCCTACATCCCAGCACAAAGGATGTCTTGTGAATGAATTGAGCCTTATGATTGGCTCTTATCGAACTTACCCTCCGAATTACTGATGCAGCTGGTGTGGAAGCACAATCCGCCTTACCTTTCTTTCTGCAGATGGGACTTCCAGAGGCATAAAACTATTTTCCACAGTCGCCATAATGCATCTACAATTAAACCCTGCAAAGTGCCACTACATATCGTCAAATATGGAAAGACTCTTACTCAATTACGATGCTCTCCCACTGTGGACAGTAGCTTGAATATTAGAGTGTGAAACCTATCTCCAACTCAGCAATATATCACCGCCTACCGTATCAGTGCAGTAAACACATAATTCGTATCCTGTGCCATACAAAATCACCCCTTTTACATCACTCATACAGATACCGCGAAGACAGACCGCGCCGTATATAAACCTCGCATCACTAGGTTTTTCCCTGCGAGGTTGGCGGTCATGCACGCCTGACAGGTGACCAGAACGCCCTCAGCGGACCGAAATCACTCTCAGAACAGTTCTTCAAATTCGGGCTCGCTTCCATCGGCACAAACGCGTTACTGTTTCTGGTCCGGACCTGATGGCTTGCTTGCTTTTCTATACCCATCTGTGGACTCTCGGATTACAAGAACAGATGTATTTTCGCATGGTTTGCGATAATATTATACCTTTTTTGCGGTACTTCTCGATATCAAACACACAGCAGCATCCTACCAATCACTCACACAACATAATTCCCAAGATATAGACTGGAAATTATTACTCTACAAACCCCAAACTTTAGCGAGGTGGAGTGTGCTCTAGACCACTGAGTAACTAGAAACTTATCTTGTGTGCGAGGACCTCTATGTGAAAAATCTCAACAAAAGAAAAATAGACGAAACTGATACCGATGTTGGTGATGTAATAGATTCCAAATCATCCCTATAATTTACAAAGTCAAATAACATGTTTGTCATGTCTAGAGAACCAGCAAGCCTGTCTTTCACTTGGTAGATGCACACACCACAATCCATGTTCCGTCAACTAAATAAAAGCGCGAAATGTGGAAAAGCTTCGAACCGAACAATTTATATAGGTGGGAATAATGACCCAGCGCAAACACACGTCCATATTGAATCTTCTCAACTATCTATGCTATCACGAAAGCTATCCAACACATATTAAGCATTAGTTCACTATTCTGCCATTTCGAGAGGTCTAAGTTAACTCAGCTACATTCCTGCGATCGAACAGATATCTCCATTCAGATAGATCCTACCACTAACGGGAAACGTGAATCAGGCCCACCACAGACCACGCATAGGCAGAACTACCCTAGAAAACCAGTCACATATATGTTTTATCACCGTGCTTACAATCGCGGTCCCAATTGAACGAAATTCGACAATGATCAAAGTATCTGAAATACACTCTGCTGACAGCTGTGTCTCTGAAAATAGAAATATCTGTACCATTCTTATGACTTGACATACTCCTCCCTCTGCCATCAGAGTATTCCACAGTCATCTCCTTTGCACATGTCGGAACACAAACACATAATTTAAAAGCCTGATGCTCAAGGTGAACCTATCATGCATCCCCAACTACTACTAAGTATAATACTTGACCAATAAATGATTGCACATGATGCAAAATAATACTGAGAGAAAATCAGCGATGGATGGACATCTCTCATAAGTTTTTTCTTCAAGTGTGGCTTAGAAGGAGAGGCGTAATCGGCCAAACGCAACAACTACTGCATGTTACTGTCCCAAGCAGTCTTCCTTCTACAGGTGCACACAAGTATCCATGTTGAAAGCTATACTGGCTTTATAAATCGAGGTAAGACATTACCTACGAATCACGTCGTTTTTCCGGACAAATATCGAGACGGTGATTATAGGAGCGTATATTATCAGACAAGCTGTCAGGTTACACGTAACCCATGGTGCAGCCTCGTCACTAAATCGCTCAAATTTGAAAGTGTTTCATCTAAAGAAGGTGGTATGAAACCGCTATCTGCAACTCCCTCACGCTCCTAGATATTTCTCCTGTATCAGCAACGTATTCTGTCTCGATACCGTGTCAGAGGTTCTGTGCTATATCCACTGAGTTATAGGCGATGACCGGTTCTTCCCAGTTTCTCCACGATAAACTATGTTATCGAACGGTAAAACGAAAAAACTGCTTCCTTAAAACATTGGCTCTGTGTGATATGAGTACAGAATAGCTTTGGGAAGATGTATAACGCCCACTGTTCACATACGATCACAGTTCAGAAATTATACTATGCCTGCATCAGCCCTATATAAAAAGATCGTTAGTAACGGCGAATACATGGCGATTGTAGGGCCTCACAAGCATTTATCGCTAACTTAGTCATGAAGCTGAAGTCTCGATTTTACATCCAAGACGCGACAGGGGGATGAAGTACATTGTATAAATCAAAGTTCATTTAGAAGAATGTGTCACGTTTCATCAGACATGAGATGGAAGTCCTCTGATGACGGACAGGTTTACCGTTAACGATCGCAATTAGACATTGTTTTAAACCATATACAGAACATATGGCTATATACGAGTCGAACGCAGGCTGTGTCACATGGCTGATGCATCCTGACAGAACAGTGGAAAAATTGAGCTGCAGCAACTTTTCCTTCTCTAGAATGCATCAGTCAATCATTAAATGGTATCTCCTTACAGTTCCATCTCAATCTATCACCCTGTCCACTCCCTGTCATCCTTTAACACAGATGCAAGTAAGTTTAGAAGTGGATGGTTCTCTGTCTTCCTGAAAAGCATCAAATACAGTAGTCAACACATGTGTATCACTGGTACCTCAATAGACATACTGTATAATGCTACCTCGATGGAAAAAATTGACAGCTTCCCTGATTCCCTTCACTTCCGTGTCGGCGTTTTCTAAGATTTCTCTTGCTGGCACATACTTGTTCCCTTGTTCAAATTGTTCTGCACGAAGCAGAAGATACGCAAGTACATCCTCAATTTCCTCACATTTTGGTGTATATTCAGTCAATTTATATCTGTTCCCCATCATTTTGCGCAATTCTATAGATTTTATGTCAGTTCTATCCATGTGATCATGACATAACCTGTCGTTCTGTGTTCTAAAATTGCTTGTAAATGTAGCACAGCTGCCAACACCTAGCCCAAATGCACTGACTGCAGGTGTAGTATAGCACTGTACTCGATTGTATCCAGTCACCTCCACATTTGGAGAGCGTTTCTTTTTTTTCTGTATGTCTGTGTATATACATGTGTTGCAGAAGGGTAAGTTCAAAAAGAGCCAATCGTAATGCTCGATTCATTCACAAAACATCCTTTGTGCTGGGATATGGAACTCTTTACATAGCGGTGGGAACATTTGCGTATGTTGAGAGCACGAAGGGTAATACGTGATGGACTGGGTGCCATATTAGGACTGCGAGGATGAATTCATTCATCGTTACTATGCGCTATTTTCGTAAACAGGTTCTGTTAGAACAAGAATTTCTATGCAGAAGGGCTGAGACAGCCAGAAAGCGGACGTTATTTCTGGGGCACTATGCAATATCCAAGAATTCGACTTGGTTCTTATTTTAGATAGCAATGTGGTTTGAGTATAACATTGAGAATGTTGCTAGATGCACTTGCGACGATTTGTAGGTACAAGGGCGCACTTCATGGCGTTGTGACAGTCACGCTGGGCGGTTAGGCACGGTTAATGCATCTCAGATGTTGTGCTACAAACAATGCACCCTGTGCAGGTATCACATCGCATATGGGATCTGCGTGAGTGTGTGTTGGAGTTCTGTGCCATCAGTATAATATTCTAAGACTCAAAGTGTATACCCGAAAACAGAAGCAACTTTCACCTGCTCGCTGCAGGAATCACCGGCGTACGAATGATGGCTCACACTGGCCTGCGTCCAGTGTCGATGCACCCTGCAAATAGGTCTTTGCTCCTGTCCGGTCACGTCAGCAGCGGTGCCTAGGTGATCACGTATTTTCGAGAGGAATTTCTCGTATGCGAAGTATGAACGGGATGTTGTCACCTCATGCTTGAGGGCACCTGTGTGTGGTTTGACAGCTGACGGCCACGTTACTTCGCAGGCACTGCCGGTAGCCTCCTGTGTGGTCTAGTGGACAGCAGGTGGTGGGCAGTGCTTGTGCACGTTGATTGACTGTTGAATTATTTTGCTAGCAGATCTTTAGGCTGTGCTATGCGTTTACGAGTTGATTTCATGTCTGCACATCAATGTACTGCATTATTTAGGAGGAGTTTGCATGTCTGTACTGAAATTATTTCAGTAAATTAGGAGTTCTTTGCACGTCTGCTGAGTGTTATTTAGGAGTTGTTTACACGTCTGTGGGCTATGTGGTGTGAGCCCAAGCACGTCAAGGTGAGAGTTTTGTATCAGTGTGAAAAATCTCAAATCGATCCCTAATCTAATTGTTCCAAAATAAATTTAGTACACTCCTTCCTTACTCTCTCCAGCAGCCCAGCGCTGACCACCATCTTGGATTAGGTCACAGGAGGGACGACGGCACTCTCTGGTGACAGTACTCTGTACAAGGTCAGTTGGACTCTAGCTCTTGTGGTGGAGACACTGTCTGCCGCCATTTTTCCACACCATCTTAGGTTACATCACAAAACAGACGTCAGTACCCTCTGGTGGTGTTAATGTGTGCTAGGTCCAGACCACGTGGTGAAAACACTGTTTCCCACCATCTTGGATAATGGTACTCGTGTCATCAGTTGACGTCATAGTGGCCATCTTGGATTCATCATGGATGAGAGCACCCTCTGGTGGCAGTACTGTGTACTGGGTCAGTCGGAGTCTGGACCTTGTGGTGAACATCCTGGATGCTGATACTGCCTCTGGTTGTTTAAATAAAGACTGGTGCATGCAAAACAATAAAGACTTATGTCTAGCATAGGTTGAGTCCTCCCCCACACCATTTCCTATGAGGAGGTGGCAGTTGGGCGACTTAGGTTAGTGGAGGTAGTCCAGGTGCCCATTCTTTTCCACCATTTTCTTGGGTTAGTAGAGGTAGCCCAAGTGACCTACTTTCCCGCCATTTTCTTAGGTGTGTTGCATTGTTCTGATGGAATTTGAACTTCCCGCCATTTTATGGGGGACGGGGGGGTTAGGTTAGCGGAGGTGGCCCAATTGACCTATCTTCCAACCAAAATTCAAACTGCACACCAAAAGCCGCCAATTTGGATGATGTCATAAGATGACGTCTCGGCCGCCATCTTGGATGACTTCACCGCCGCCACCTTGGATAACGTCATCATAGGTATCTTGGATAACCGTACTTTGGGGCTGTGTCCCTTTTACCCCATTACTCTTCAGTACTGCCACCTGAACAGTTCTGGAGCGCATACAAACACGAAGCAGCTATTCATTTAGAAGAACATTGTTGAAATGCATGTGCGGTCTACTTGTATTATTTTCAACTGTAGGAACTCCCCTGTGGGCACATACATCCCTGTGTGATAGTGCCCAGAGTAATGGGTAGTTAGCCTACATTAACGTTGAAGGTAAATACACGATTCAGTCAAATTAATGTCACCACAGCCTTTGTTCGACGTCAGAGAGCAATACCCACTCAAGGTGGCAGCACTAGCAGCGGAATGTATATATACGGCGTGTCATGGGGAGGCGGGAAATCAGTGCAGTTGTTGTCGTATTGGGGGAATGGAACAACTTATCTGACGTCCAAAAGAGCGTGATCATTGGCTTTTGGACCACGGGTGGAAGCATTTCCGAATCGGCGAAGTTTGCAAACAGTTCGCGAGCTGCTACTATTTAAGTGCACTTTGCATCACAAAATAGCGCTGCAGAAAACCGGCTCCATGGTAACTGTGGTCATAGACGACAGAGAGGAACGTTAGTTGCGGAGGACACACGTGCAACTGTCGAGGGAGTGACCGCCCAGGTGAACCAAGGGGTACCAGCTATGGCTCCTAAACTACACTTCAGCGAACTTTGCTGCTTATGGGCCTCCGCACCAAGCGCCTGATTCATGTAACCATGCCGACTGCTGTTAATCGGCAACGAAGGCTAGAATTTGCACGCCATTACCACAAGTGGGCGTCCGCTGAATGGCGACAGGCAGCCTTTTCGGATGAAGGACGTTTATGCTTCATCGGACAGATGGCCGTTAGCATGTATATCGTGATATATCTGAAATCAAACACCCTGCAAACAGGAGGGAGCATTATATTCTGGGAGACGTTGCCGACCGTGGTGGCCGAGCGGTTCTAGGCGCTACAGTGTGGAACCGCGTGACCGCTACGGTCGCAGGTTCGAATCCTGCCTCGGGCATGGATGTGTGTGATGTCCTTAGGTTAGTTAGGTTTAAGTAGTTCTAAGTTAAGTCCCATAGTGCTCAGAGCAATTTGAACCATTTTTTGGGAGACGTCTTAGTGGCATTACCTGGCTGATCTCCTCATAACAGAGCTTATAGTGAATCAAACTATGCATCTATCCTTGAGGACCATGTACACCCCTACATGCTCTTTGTTTTTCCTCCGGACAATAGCACCTGCTATCTGGACAACGTAAAGTGTCACACAGCTCACATTGTTCGCCCATGCTTTGAAGAGCACTAGGATGAGTTACCATAGTCCCGTGGCCACCAAACTTCCTGGATTCTAACCCAATCGAGAATCTGTGGGACCACCCAAACCGACTGTTCGCGCCATGAATCCTCAACCGACGAACCTAGGCCAGCTGGTCATGGCACGGGAGACGGCGTGGCTCCACAATCCTGTTGGTACCTTCCAGAGCTTCGCTGACTCTCTTGCTACACGTCTCGGAGCAGTCCGCACCGCATAATGTTATTCAGAGCTTTGACAAATGGTCACACCAATGTGAATGGGTAGTGTATATTCATTTGATGATTAAATAAGCAAATACAATTGTTCGAAATAGGTATGATGAATGGTTCTGAAGGAATATCTGTTAGATTATTTGAAATTGCATGGAAGTACTTGTATCTCTTCTGGCAGTAGAATATCACAGAACTACAGAGCAACAGAGTCCATTATAACTTAAATCTCGTTCCGCTTTTTCAAATTGATCGAAGGACAGACGCACATAGACTTGTACCAATTTGCGGCAAACTCGGTGTAAATTTATACTGTACACATGCGTTGCTTGCTTGTTATGTCTGTTTCACGAAATGAACATTTCACTGGAAATCAACGCGAATCCCGCAAGCACCAATCACGAGAGACCGAGTTCGGTATTTTCGTTCACGAGGCCCAATAAGCTGGAGATAATAGAGGCCAATGACTTCCGAATAGAATTCGATGCAGTTCCTCGGGGCCTGCCAGTGAACAAAATACGCGCAAACGGAAAATTAGATAATGCTTGCAGCAGATATCGTCAACTTAATAAAACGTCAGATAATGCACATATAAGCGAAAAGGTCTGGTACTCTTTGATTATGTCATTGTCGAGCAAGCCATAGTATCAACAACAACCATCAGATATCTAGTAGAGTCGATACAGGTCGAATTAAGTCGAAAAGATCACATAAATGTGGTCGTGGGGCAGAGAGGTGCCAGAGTGGAATTTTCTGTAAGTATCTTACGGAAGTATAATTCAGCTGGGACGAAGATCGCTTTCAGCTCTCGACTGGTTAGGATAAAAAAAAGTGATGAACATGGCAGTGCGTCATGTGTTAGTCGAATAATAGCTCATCAAGCTCCAGTGGGAGATGTAACACAAAAGAACTTAAAATTCAGAGAGCGAGTTTTCCACGACGAATGAAAAAACATTCGTCCCATATACATGCAAAATAATGTACACTGTTGTACAATTACAGAACATCATACGTGCACGAAGGCTCATCGACAGTTACTCTTCCTAAGCGCCATCTGCAAATGGAATAAGAGAGTAGGGTGATACTGGTGCATTACTTACCATCCGCCATACCCAGTATGACGTTATGTGTAGTTTAAACATCGACGTGGTATCTTCTTATGATTGCAACTGCTTGCTCTCAGGCCATTCTGTGCAAAAACCAGTACCGCGATACCGTTGGTTTCGTTGTTTTAAATGTTGACGAAAACTTCCCCCATCCCGCAGGAGAATGTGTTTTGCGTGTGAGACAGTGAAACGCCCAACCAAAAACTACTGAAGCATTGGCACGTTTCAGTTATAACGAAAACTTCTCCCCATCACATGAAAGCAAATGTCACTACTGAAGAGAGAAAGAGGTGATTGCGAGACAGAGATGACAAAATGCCAGACTTCAAACGACCTTTTAAATGCGAGAGTGACACTTGCGAGAGGGTGGGGAACAGCAGATAACAGATAAAAGCCAACTACTATCTCATATGCTTGGATTTGGGGTGTCTAGGAAGAGGTGGTGGTAGTAGTAGTGGTAAGTTCCTGTGGGACCAAATTAGTCAAGGAAGAATTTCTGTCGACAGAGTCTTTGAATACACAAACTTCATGCAAAAATAAATAGTGGAACATTGGGTTTTCCTCGCTGAGTCCCATTGCCACAGAGAGAAAATCCCGTCCCATTTGTGTTTATAACAATGATGCGTTTCCTCTGAAATTAGAAGAAACCATGTCCTGGGTTCAACAACCTATCGTTGTCACATGTTGATAGAACAATCAGTTACCATCTAAGTTGTGCATTGTGTACTGCTGAAAATAATTTGGAATATGGACCGCAATATTTCGAGTTTTACTGAAACCTATAGCACTACATCCCAATAAAGTGTAATCAGTGGTTCTTGCAAGTGCCAGTTGCATAAATTTTTAAGATGTCTTCCAAAAACAAATTGCACGTCACCTGGCGCTTTTGTACAAGGAAGGTTCTGATGGGAACTTTATACAGGAAGCGTACGGATTATAGGCACAAGAATCACACCTTCTATAACTACAAGCTATACCGAGGAGACATCCAAATGAGGTACAGGAAGTCGGAAATGAATTTAGAGATTATTTGGTATCATCTGAAGGTTTGTTTCCTTGGCAGGTTGAAATGATTTGTACAGATAAGCAACCTATTCCTAATCCTTGTTCTGTATTTATAAAATATTAATATGATTATAGGTTCATAACATTAATTAATTTTGTATTATCTTGCTTTACATACTTCTACATCAGTGCTACGACTTCCTCTTAATTGATTGGCACGTACGAGAAACATGACAGGATTATATCCGAACATCAACGCTTAAGTCCCATACATTTTATTTCTATTAGTTTCAAAGTAGCCTCAGTCGTCCAGAAATTCGAAGATACAAGTATAGGACACAATCCCGCTAGACGCCGACAAAAACACTGACTACTAGATGCACAGCTGAGCCAAATCTTCATGAACAGTCCATATTTGCAATGTTGCGCAACATCGTTTCAGAGATTCCTGCTCCGATGGAATTCAAATCTCGTATCTCTTTAGATCCGCAATAGATTTCGGGGACTTGGGAGCACGTTGCGGGTCTGAATCGCAGCAGTGCCGATTCAGACTCGATTCCGCAGCACAACAAAGGCGCGTAATATTGAGTCCTGGTGAGGACTAGGCTTATACGAGGATGAGGGGATGATTGATCAGCTTCAAATTTAACGCAAGTTGCTTCTCCCTCCTCCATTCTTTCCTCTAATGACGACCTTGGATTCAACAGAAGTGTCCCCGGCTGCCTGTTCCTCGCCATGGCCTTTGTTTTTCCTTGCTCTGTCACCAGCGCTTGGTGGTTGGTAGTTGGCAGAGAAGCATGTTTCTCAAGTGTTCCTGAAAAGAATGCAAGAGAATATTATTTCCACATCTTGTATGCAGCGATTTCATTGTTTTATACTCCTCATGAATGTATTTCCTATGTGTTGAGTTATTGTATTAGGGGGACTATTACACGCTGTATAACGTATTAGTAGTCTTGGGAAAACTCTTAATCGAAGAATATAAACTATTGTTAATGCAGTAATTCCAAAAGAACAATCAGGCTTCAGAAAGGGACGGCCATGTAATGATAACACATTAATAATTACACAGTTATTGAAAAACATCAGGAATTTGACGTGGAAACATTTATTGATTATGAGACAGCGTTTGATAAGGTAAAAAGACCCCGTTTTGTGGAAAATATTGGCAATAAAAGATTTTCCTTAACAACTTGTTAATACCATAAAGAGTCTGTATCTACATACAAAAATAGCAATAATTTCGGGTTCGAAAATGTCAGATGAAATTTTAATAAATCAAAGTGTTCGACAAGGGCGCAGTCTATCGCCCACTTCATTTCATTCATATAATGACGACCTAGTTCTGAAGTGGGTATATGAAATACAGTTAGGAATTAAAATATGAACTTCTGGATCATTAAATACTCTGTTATATGCTGATGACCAGATAATTATACGAGAAACAGAAGATAATTTACAAGGAGCAGTATGTAGAGTGAATCAAAACGTGATATAACATAACAATATCTGCAAATAAGACTGAGTTAATGGCATTCAGAGGAAAGAATCCAGTCAGATCGAAAATAATAGTAAGTAAGAACATAGGGCTATCATCCCACTTCAGTTGTCTACGATGTGATATTAGTTTTAACTATGACAAAGACGCTGAGAAGAAGATTGATAAAGATCAAGCTATTTGCTGAACAACTGGAAGAACTTTGGGAAGAAAAACAGAACAGGGTATGTACTTACTCTTGTATATGGTTCCGAAGGACGGACACAGGCCGGGGTGGCCGAGCGGCTCAAGGCGCTACAGTCTGGAACCGCGCGAAACGCTACGGTCGCAGGTTCGAATCCTGCCTCGGGCATGGATGTGTGTTATGTCCTTAGTTAGGCTTGAGTAGTTCTAAGTTCTAGGGGACTGATGACCTCAGCAGTTAAGTCCCATAGTGCTCAGAGCCATTTTAACCATTTTTTGAAGAACGGACAGTAACAAAAAAAGAAAAAAAAGAAAAAGAAAAACCACGTACGCAGGCAGCAGAGGAGAAGTAAGGGGATGTAATAAAACAAGGAATCAAATGAAAAGATCAGATTTAAAAATCTTCCAAGTTAATGACAAGTCAGGAGACAATAGAACGAAATGAAAAGATCACGTAGATAGGCTGACAAAAAATAGATTACCACAAAAAAAAGAAAAATTATCGGCCTACTGGAAAGAGAACTAGGTAGACCTCGTAAGAGATGGATGGACGAGTGATAGACACCGGAACAGGAGACTAAAACACCTAATGCTTCGAAAGAGATGACGATATTGAAATGGCTCTAAGCACTATGAAACTTAACATCTGAGGTCATCAGTCCCCTAGACTTAGGACTAAGTAAACCTAACTAACCTAAGGACATCACACACATCCATGCCCGAAGCAGGATTCGAACCTGCGACTGTAGCAGCCTCGTGGTTCCGGACTGAAGCGCCTAGAACCTCTCGGCCACCACGGCCGAAGATGATGATATAATAAAGATCATTTGAAACTGATACAAATCTCCCTTTACTGAAGCAAAAGCAAGCCATCATTCTCCCCTCAGTTCATCTGCCGACAACTGCTCGCTAGAAACCGTTTCCGTTGTGCGACATTTGTTTATGGATGTGTGACCCGAGATTTGATCGCTCACCCTAATCATCAAAGCAGCAAGCAAAGAAGCTGACGTGGTGGGGAAAGCAGAAGTAATGAACCAACTATCCGATTAATTTTTATATCCGTTTGACCAAGCAGTTCGATTTCACTTCGCTATTCTAACCGTATTAGATAACCGACAGAAGTACTTTTAGTTAACTTCCCTATCAGGATGTGTATTAAAGATAGAACAATAAGCCGTCAGTACTGAACAGATACTTCCGTTCTGAGCTGTGGGTATGAACACACATTTTTTGTGTTGATGAGACACCATCTCATGGGAACAAGACTGACCACTAAGCCACTTTATTAAGTCTCATATAGCGGAATATCCGGGAACCTAGTGACAATGGATTCCCTTAATGGTGCCTGTAAGACTAGATATACTCTACTGATTACCGAAGTAATTGTATAGTGAACCTCACTGTGCTCACCTGGAATCAAGCCAGAGGTCAAAGACATAACAAAGGGCATCGATGAAAATCTTTTAGTGAAACTGTCTCGTTCTTATGTTTTTTTGTGTGCTGTCTACTAATATGATAGCAAAAAATCCTTATCGCCTACTATTTTTTCCAATTAACGATCAATATTAACAAATGCGTTTTTAGTAATTATAATTATCTGCATTCCGTGTACTGTTTCAGTTAATATTAATCTGAAGTTGAAATTTCTGTGGCAGGGTCTGCATTCGTTGTTATATATCATAACTTCGATGACAACACCTCTGAGTTTCCTGAATCTCGATCTGAAAATTATTTCAAGCAGTTAGTTTAAGCGCCCACGCGAGTATTAAATGGTGTGATAACACACTTGAACTCTTAGCAATAAATAATCCTGAGCTACTAACGAGCATCAAAATGGATGCGGGGATTAGTGAACATAGGGTTGTCGTAGTGAGACTGAATATTGTAGTCCCCAAATCCTCCAAAAATAAATGAAAATAAATGTATTCAAAAAAATAAGGTGCTTCACTTGACGCCTTCTTGAGAGACAATCACTACTCCTTCCAAATTAACAATGTAAGTTTGACTCAGGTGTGACTGTGTTCAAAGTAATAGTATTGAGAGCAGTTGAGAGATTTGTACCAAATAAATTAACAAACGACGGAGGTGATCCGCCTTGGTTCACAAAACGGGTCAGAACACTGCTGCAGAAACAACGAAGAAAATGCCAAAATTAGACGAACGCAAAATTTGCAAGATTAGCGATCTTTTGCAGAGACACGAAATTTGGCACGGACTTCAGTGCGTGATGCTTATACAACGACACTTTGTCTCGAAAGCTAGCAGAAAATCCAAAGAGATTCTTCTCGTATCTAAAGCATGCTAGCGGCAAGAAACTCAATGCCTTCTCTGCGCGATAGTAATGGAAATATTATCGATGGCAGTGCTGCTTAAGCCTTATGAAATTCCTTCACCAAAGAAGATGAAATTGATATTCCAGAATTCGAATAAATAACAGCTGACACCATGAGTAATTTTGAAGTAGTTATCCTCGGAATAGTGAAGCAACTTCAATCAACAAAAGTAAGTCTTCGGTCTACACTATATATCAATTAAGTTCCTTTCAGAGTATGCTGATGCAAAAGCTCCATACTTAACAATCATATACAACAGCTCGCTCGACGAAAGATCCGTACCCAAAGACTGGAAAGTTGCAAAGCTCACACCAATATTCAAGAAAGGTAGTAGGAGTAATCCACTAAATTACAGGCCCATATCATTAACGTCGATCTGCACCAGGATTTTGGGACATATATTGTGTTCGAACCTCGAAGAGAATGTCTACTGACAAACAGTCAACACGGATTTAGAAAAGATGGTTCCTGTGAAACACAACTAGCTCTTTACTCGTACGAAGTGTTGAGTGCTATTGACAAGGCATCTCAGATTGATTCCGTATTTCTAGATTTCCAGAAGGATATCGACACTGTACCACACAAGCGGCTCTTAGTGAAATTGTATGCTTACGGAATATTGTCTCAGTTATGTGACTGGATTCGTGATCTCCTGTCGAAGAGGTCACAGTTCGTAGTAACTGGTGGATCGATTAAAACAAATGCAATTTCTGGCTTTTCCCAAGATTGTGTTATAAGCCGTCTGCTGTTCCTTATCTATACAAACGATTTAGAAGAAAGTCTTAGCAGTCGTCTTAGGTTGTTTGCAGATGATGCTGTCGTGTATCGTCTAGTAAAGTCATCAGAAGATCGGAACAAATCGCAAAACTATTTAGAAAAGATATTAGTATGGTGTGAAAATTGACAGTTGGCCCTAAGTAACGAAAAGTGTGAGGTCATCCACATGAATGCTAAAAGGAATCTGTTGAAATTCGGTTACACGATAAAGCAGGAAACTCTAAAGGCCGCAAATTCAACTAAGTACCAATAAATTAAAATTACGAACAATTTAAATTGGAATTGACACATAGAAAATGTTGTGAGGACGGCAGACCAAAGACTGCGTTTTATTGGCAGAAAATGTAACAGATCTACTGAGGAGACAGCCTACACTACGCTTGTCCATCTTCTTTTGGAGTACTTACACTATGCTTGTCCGTCTTCTTTTGGAGTACTGTTGCACTGTCTGGGATCCTTACCAGATAGGACTAACAGAGTACATCGAGAAATCCAAAGAAGAGCAGCACGATTTGTTTCATTAAGAAATAGGGGAGAGTATCACTGACGTAACACAGGATTTGCAGTGGACATCATTAAAACAAGGCGTTTTTCGTTGCTGCGGAATCTTTTCACATAATTTCAATTACCAAGTTTCTCCTCTGAATGAGAAAATATTTTGTTGATGCCGACCTGCATAGGGAGAAACAAAAATCATCATAAAATAAGCGAAATTAGAGCTCGCACGGAAAGATACAGGTGTCGCATTTCCGTGCGCTGTTAGAGATTTGAATAATAGAGAATTATTGTGAAGATGGTTCGATGAACCCTCTGCTAGGCACTTAAGTGTTATTTGCAGAGTATCCATGTAGATGTAGATGTAGAAAGTTTTATTACCATATCTGAACATTGCGGTACACCTTATGAAACCTTTGTGTAAGCGTTAGGCAAAGATGGAGAATGTTTTAAGAACCTTTTTGAGAAGTATCTTCATCTCTCAGAACCGTAATTGAACGATGACACATTTCTTCGAACTGACATTCGAAAAATGATGTTCGATATCAGTTATGAACATAAAATGATTGTGAATGAGAATGAGCCATGGATACTATTCACATATATACTATACATATTTCTACTGCACGCCATATGCTTTCAAAATACTTAAAGTTATGTCTTCTGAACAGATTTATCAGTCACTTTTGAACAGCGTTCTTGACTTTTACCGTGAAAGTTAATGTCAGTGAGAAACAATGTCAGCCTTTCCATCAAGACGTCAAACTTACGGAAAGTTGACATCTCGGCCGATGGAATATCAATACTGTGGAGAATTACTGTTGGTCACTTCACGGAGTCGTACAAGACGCAGCTCATCGCAGAGGAAGATGTATTATACGCTGTAAATACAAAAATAAAGAAAATGTAAATTAATAAGAATGTAATTCTCATGTAGTAAAGTACTGTTTTGATTTTTATACTTCTCCAAAACGCTATTTATATTGGAAAATTATTTTCATTCCTACTACGTAAGTTCTGTAATTTAAAAGTTTATAACAAAATGACATTGCAATTGTACGTAATAGAAATAAACTGAGATCAGGTATGGATTCAAATCCCAAAAACCATGAGATTAAGCTGTTAGCTAACAAAAAGTAATTAAATAATAGTTTGGCACTGGTCTGTCTTGTTAGATCTGTGGAGGGGGCAGCCTTGCAACGCACTTGTAGCAACGATGTATATATTCTGGCGATACGTACGTCGAACCATGTGTATATGGCCCACAAGATGTGTGGTAAACGTTGGTTATAATGCAGATTTCTACGAGGAGGAACAGGAATCATCAGCAGGTCATGATAAAGCTGATTTCCTACAACGGTGAAACAACATTCACAGCGAAAACAAATCCAAGACGGCATCGTGATGGCCTTTACGGAAGCTGTACCTTTCCATGCTTTTTAGCTCATCGCAGAGTGCCTACAGAGCAAAAGATGCAAGTCACCTTTGGTTTTGTTTTGCAGCATTGAAAACACGGACTTTCCGTGTCGGACTTCCCATGTACGAAGCAGTGACAACGCATTACGCACTGCCTCACTAAGCGCGCAGCGGGAAACAAACAATGCAGCGAGCAGTAGCGAGAATTCTTCCTCTCCCTTTCTATTCAAGTTTTAACTTACGTAACATGTTTGTTGATGCATGATACTAATTATCTCGTCTAACGCAGAACATATGAATTGCGAAGCCACGGATAACGCGGGTACTCGGTGAGAATGCTAATGTAAACGACCGAAGAAAAGCATTCAAATGCTTAGCAAGCCGATTAACGCACTTTACATAATTAGTCGTTACCCTACTTTTTAATTCCAATTCGTCTTTTTCTTCATCTGCTGTTAGCACTGAAAAAAGAGGACGAATATATGTTGGGATACCTAAGAAGAGGCTGACAGAGAATTTCTGAAGACGCAACAGGTTGAATGCCTAATCCATCAAGTGTACAGGAAGAAGCAACACTTATGACCACTTTAAGGACAATTCAAGACAGGCTATATGTTTACGATAGCAAAAAGTTTACAAATTACTTCAAAAAATCATATCTATTGTTTCAAAGTCTGTGCATTAATATTATGTAGGAACAAATATTCTATGTTTTACAACGAAATCAAAAAATATTGAATACGAAACGGCGTATTCCCCCACTTTTAGCCACATTAGATGTTATCAATCGTTTCCCCACTTTTGACCACTGCATATAATAATAAAACTGTGCTTTTAATAATTTTAGAACCAGTTTTCTATAAACATACTTGTTCCGTATACAAACACATAAGAAAACAAACATGTATAAAGAGATAAAAGTTACAGCAATCGAATGGAATAGAAAAACTATACTGTAATGATTGGCCTAGATTCGAGCTACGATTAATTGCTTTAGAAGCCAGAAAACAGAGATTTCATCCACATTAAAAACTCTGTTACGATCATTTAACATATCCCTATCATTCAGAGTTTTAGATACTCCCTGCAACCAATTTCTTATTTTCTTCCCTTTAATAGAAGCTCTAGCCCCATTAACCTTCACCATCTTTTTTTGTGACAAAGCTTCACGTCTCTTAAGAAAGCCACGATACCACTTTTTTCCAGATTGGTTAGTTCCAATGCAGCCTTAGAACTTCACATATCTGGATTTTCAATCATCTTTCACACGCATGCAAAGAGATTTTTCTTAGTGACTGGAAACCCCATGTTGGAACAGTCCGGAACCATGACTGTCAACAATTTTTTCCTTTCTTTTTCTCCTAAGACAGAATGTGGGCCACAGTGCCCAGTAGATTCTTGTGGAGATAGGCCAGAAATTTTATTTCTTGATGTTCTTGGAGCACTTACTTGCAGTAGCAATCTTCATCCCCTCAAGAATAGCCTCCAGCGCATTTTTAAGTTTGGTGTCAGAATACTGACATCTCCTATTCTTTGCCTGATTCAAAAAATCCGAGTTAAAAAACGTTAGATTTTCATAATTCGTATTGCATATTTTACTATGTTATGAGGATAGATAAACTAATATGGCGTGCTGAGGTAAGACTATGAATTAGGTCTGTCTTCATAAAAAAGTAGAAATATTGTAAATAAGCCTGCTTAAATAAAATTAGCCTAGTCGGAATGCAGACCAAATCTGTATTATAAATATTTTCTAGAAATTTTTAAAAGTGGCCAAAACAGAACACATGTGTGTCTCTACCTATGGCCACAAGCATGACCGTAACAGGAAACAAAGGCTAAATATGGATTTGTTAATGGCTGTAAAAGTTTAATGGTATGTTTTTGGGTTTTACCGTATTTAAACTGTCTAAAATGAAACTATAATACTTAGTCTTACCTCCCAACACATTACGCTTCTTTTGATGTTTATTTTATGGTTGTAGAATACGAAAAACCTATTATGTGTTACTTAAAGGAAGTTTCTACGAAACACAACTTCGTGAACACAGACATTATCACAAAATTGTGACTCCAAACAACAAAGAAATGCTAATCTACGTGCAGAATAACACCTCAAGTTATTTGTAATAAGCTATTATTAGATTAGCAGGTATTCTAAAGAAACTAAAAATTCACTAATTACATCAAAGCGGGGTCGTAGCCAAAACTGGAGCTCTGACCCTAACTGCCATTTAGTAAATCAGAGAGGAGAGAAAGTGGACGGTGAGATTAAAATAACTGGTATTAGCGACTTGTGGAGCGAAAGAAGTAAGCTCCAAATCAACGCGAACTGTTTTACAGGACATGATGTTTCAAAAAGACTCATCCGAATTCACAAGACTATATCTACCACGTGAAGGAAGAGAGATGTTTGGGATGGATTTTAACTTATGCATCGAAACGAAAAGTAAAAGTAAAAGCTGTATGTTGTCAATTCACGTGTTTGCCATTATGTTTGCCGTGGTACAACTCACTGATTCGTTCATTACCAAACGTATGCCGAGTCACGAGCCCACAAGACTTCGTGCAACCGTGACGTCATTTTTAAGACCAAATGAGCTACTATCGACTTTCGATAGCGTTCGATATGGGGTGCTTAGGAGTCGCCATATCATAACTTGCGTATTGCGAAAGTATGCTGTTTCAAGGCAACGACGCGATGAAGATTTATAAAAACACGTCGTTCTTGGTACGACCTGTTATAATTAAACGACACATAACGACATGTTGGCGGTTTAAGCCTTTGTGAGATCTAAGTTACAGAACAAATGCCAAAATTTCGCATGTTTTTTTGTGATATAGTGGTTATAAGCCTGGAGTGATGACTGGTTCGCATCTTGCTTTTTTTTGTTAACTTCGTGTTTCTAAAAGGTTCTGGGACTTTCTTGTTAATGTAATAGCAGTATGTTCCGTAATATTCGATGTCGTGTACATATAACAGTGGCCTCTCTCTCACTCTCACTCTCCCCCCCCCCCCCCCCCCCCCTCCCAGGAGTGAGTTATCATTGTAAGTAAATAACAAATTACCCATGAAACACGCAAATCGAGTAAATATTCAAACTACATTGAACATCTGGCAAAACTAACTACCACTCAGAATAAAAAACATAGATAAACTTAAACATGTGCAAAAAATTAAGAAGCTAACTTAGTCTCAGCCATCTCTAAAGTATTAAAGAAAATTTACGAGCTAGTTCTTCTAGACACTTCCTTTCCAAACAAGATCGTTTTCAATTAAAGTACACCTTCAGTCATCAATATGACTACCTCGTCATTTTATTAGAACGAATTTTACCAATACCGATGTATTTGCGAGAGCTCCTGAATGTGCTGGTGTTTAGAAACAGAATTTACTCATAGGGCATAAAATGACTGACCTGCTGCTTTAATTTGCCTGTTAGAATGGCTGCCCACCATTTCTAATTACATATCAACTCCTGAAACTAATTTTCAGAGGTTCTGAGACACTTTAATGAACACTGTCAAATACATACGTTATTCTATTCAATTCTGACTGACTTCACTTTGTTGTTTAATTGTATATCAGCAAGTAGTCTCGTTTTCGGATTTCACGAATGTGTATTAGGAAAAATAGTCAGCACAACTTTTTCAGTAAGTTTCGGAATTAATTCTAGTAAACACTTTAATCTCTCCATTATCCTCTGTCCAGTTCACATGAATCCAAAACTTCAGACATTTATAAACAACGTAACTTCCAGGTTAACGTACCCTGCAGTAAAGAGAAAACGTAACCTCCAATTCTCTTTAACTGAGGTTAATGTTATTGTTCTGAACATCATGTACTCCTCACCTGTCGTGAACCGAACTATCACGAAAGTCGATAGACAACCGCTTTCTTCTTCAATGCAGTTCATTTCCTTTGTATAGCCTCTCGATACACTCTTTCCACCTTTTAGCTTTCCCTTCTTTGCTTAGTATTTTGGTTTTTAATCTGAGCTGCCAATATCATACGACTGTTTCTTTTGTCCAAAGACATCATGTAGGCGGTATTTGCCTTTCCTCTAGTTACGTATGCTCCAACAGGTCCGCATTTGTCCTCTAGCCATTCCCGCTTAGTCACTTTGCATTTTCCGTCAGTCTCATTTTTTAGACGTCTGTGTTCCCTCTCGCCTGTCGCATTTTTATATTTTCTCCTTTTATGATTAAATTCAAAATCTCCTGTGATGATTTCTTCAAGGCCTTGTCTTTTTACCTTTTTGGTGGTTTCTGGCCTTCATTATTTTTTTCTCTCAAAGCTACCTTTGCGTCTTCTATTGTATTCCTTTCCCCTGTTTCAGTCAATCGTTACCTAATGCTTGCTTTGAAACTTTGTCTCTTTCAATTTATCCAGTCTCATTGCCTTAATTTCCTATCATTATGCAATTTCTTCCGTTTTAATCTACAGCTCCTAAGCAACAAATTATTGTCAGAATCAGCATCTGCCACTAAAAATGTCTTACAGCTTAAAATCTGGCTCCGAAATTCCTGGCTTACAATTATATAATCAAATTGAAACCTCCCAGTGTCTCCGGTACTTCTCCACGTATGCCTTTTTCTTTCATGACTCTTAAACCAAGTGTTGGCGATGATTAAATTATTTTCAGTGGAAAATTCCAACAGTCGGCTTTCTCATTCATTCCAGTCCATATTCTCCTGTTTTTCCTTCTATTTCATTTCCTTCTATCGATTCCAGTCTCCCACCACAATTAATTTTCGTATCCTTTAACTATTTGAATAATTCCTTTTATCTCATCATGCATTCTTTCAATCTCTTCGTTATCTGCGGCCCTAGTTGGCATATGAAGTTGAACTAATGTAATGGGTGTTGTCTTCGTGACTGTCTTGGCTATGGTAATACGTTCACTGTCCTGTTCACAGTGGCTTACCCGCATTCCTATTTTCATATCCTTTGTTAGACCTAATACTGCGTTATCCTAATTTGACTCTGTGCAGGTAAATCTGTAACGACCTGGCCGTAGCATCACCAGTCACAGAGACCAATGGAAGAGGTTAAAGAGTGAGGCAATGAACCGACTTCTTTTCATGTGGCCAACTTAGTAAGTAAGTAATTAGATATCAGGTTGGACAAAAATAAGTGGTGATGAGAGGCATTAATTTTTAACTTCACTTACATGTTATGTTTAGATAGAACATTAAAGACTGAAACGCAATGCGCGGGCGACCTCAGATGTTTGTCTAGCAGGCTTAAAAAACGCCCTTCCCGTTCACGAAGCATCCATTAAAGATTTTTCTTGTTCCGCATCCTGAAGTATTTGGATATTTAGATTTCAAAATTTCTAGCACTGACTGTTCACACACATCGGTCGACAAAAAGTAACATGCAACAGATAGCTGGTGCAATTCATTTGTGATAACCGATGCTCTTTCGTAGTCATTTGTTTTTCACAATGCTAATGTTGTAACCATTTAGATTCGGGAATTCACGAAATTTTTTATCAACTATCTATGGAAAAGGTGGAAAAAGCAGATTGTCTTCAGTACTAATGGGTGTTGCATCTTGGTAGGAGGTGGTGTCTTTTACTCTAGTTTATTTCAAAAATGTTCAAATGTGTGTGTATTCCTAAGGGACCAAACTAGTGAGGTCATCGGTCCCTAGAGATACACACTACTCAAATTAACTTACGCTAATAACAACATGCACTCCCATGCCCGAGGGAGGACTCGAACCTCCGGCGGGAGGGGCCACGCAGTCCATGACATGGCGCCTCAAACCGCACGTCCACTCCGCGCGGCTCTAGTTTATTTAAACGATTGTTGATGTCTTACACTTTTCATGGAGGAAGTAAGGCAAAAATAGGGGATATTTCAAATTGATTCATCCAATTTCACGTGAATAAAGCAAACTTGAGTGAAATTGGAACTTGCACAAAGGAGTACAAAGTTTTTGTTAGCAAGAGAACCATCCAATTTTACGTTGACGTATATTTTACTTTCCTATGCAGACCACCCTGTGGTATTTTTTTTTTTAATTAGGTTTAGGATAAAAGTTTTCGTTTGCCTTTCACAAATTTGCCGTGTGCTATCCATCAGACTCACGAGAGTCATCCTGCAGGCTGTCAGACATGTCCCATACTTTTACGAGCAAGTCTGGCTACTGCATTCACTGCTGTCACCCTGCGGTGTTGCGCTTCATACAGAGTTGTTGGAGAGGGAGGCATACATAAGCCCCCATCTCTCAAATAAATATATTAATAACATTAAATAAAAGAGCTGTGAGATTGGAGGTGAATGGCGCAATGCGAGATCAGTACGAGCTACAGGAAGGGCGGTATCCTCTGCACCGTTGTCACTGAATTGCGCCTGCTAAAAGAGAACGAGAAACGCCTTTGTTGCTGCGTGGTAACCTACAGTTCACAGGACTTCGTGCACACATGACTTCATTTTTGACTTGAAAGCAACATTATAGAAAGGGAGGAGGAAACAGATGAAGATGAGAGAGATAGACTGAGAGAAGAATTTGACAGAATACTGAAAGACCTAAGTCGAAACAAGGCCTGTAGGAGACAACGTTCCCTCGGAACTATTGATGTCCTTGGGACAACCAGTCATGACAAAACTATTCCACCTTCTGTGGAAGATGTATGAGATTGGTGAAACACCCTCAGACTTCAATGAGAATGCACTTTCAAAGAAATCAGGTGTGAACAATACCGAACATCAGTTTATTAAGTCATAGCTGTAAAGTAATGACACAAATTATTTGCAGAAGAATAGAAAAACTGGTAGAAGCTGACTTCCGCGAATGTCATTTGGACAGCGAAGGTATGTAAGTGCACGCGTGGCAGCATTGGCCCTACAACTTCTCTTAGAAGTTTCTGCAATAGGCTCTTCGAAAAATTCTGAAAGTAGCAGGGGTAAAATACAGGGAGCGACAGATTATTTACAACTAGTATAGAAACCACACGGCAGTTACAAGAGTCGAGCGCATGGAAAGGGTGTGTGTGGGGGGGGGGGGGGGGGCGGAGATGAACATCAATAAAAGCAAACACGAGAAATGAAATTATATCAGGCGACGACGACGACGATGATGATGATGGAATTAAAACAGGAAATGAGACACTAAAAGTAGTTGATAATTTTTGCTATTTGGGCAGTAAAATAACGATGGAGGCCGTAGTAGAGAGAGTACAAAAAGCAGCCTGGCATTGACAAGAAAAGTGTTACTGAAAAAGAGACATTTGGTAACATCTAATATAAATTTAAGTGTTAGGAAGTCTTTTCGGAGTGTATTTTTCTGGAGTAGAGCCTTTTATGGGAATGAAACGTGGACACAAGCGGCTCAGAAAGAAGAAAATAGAGATTCTTGAAATGTGTTGCAATAGAATAATGCTGAAGAGTATGTGGATGGGTAGATCGTGTAATCAGTGAGGAGATACGGAACCGAGTTGGGGCAGAAAGAAATTTATGGTACACCTTGACAAAAAAAGGCATCGGTTTATAGGACACATTCTGTGATAACAAGGAATCATCAGTTTAGTAATGGAGGGAAATGTTGGGGTTAAAAATTGTGAAGGGAGACCAAGAGATCAATACAGTAAGCAGATTCAAATGACTGTAATTTGCAGTAGCTATTGGGAAATTAAGAGGTTTGCACAGAGTAGGGAGCATGGAAAGCAGCATCAAACCAGTCTTTGGACTGAAGAATACAACAATTTTTCTCTATATACAGGGTTATTCTAAATGGTGGACCCATTTTCGAAACTTCGTATTTATCCAAGTACAAATCCAAAATGAACAAGCTTTATACCAATGAAAATAGGAAGTTTCAAAGTTTTTTTCATAATTTTTGATATCAATTTAATAAATTTAATAATTTGTAATTAATTAGTTTTTAATAATTATTTAATAATTAGAAATGTGATATATGTTATAAAGGGTCAATGTGGCCACAGTTGGCTGCACGGCAGACATAGACTGGGTAGCCAAACTCGTCCCACACACGCAAAAGCATATCCGCTGTTACTGAGTGCACGGCAGCAGTGATCCGGTACCGCAGATCGTTTAGAATGGTTGGTAGAGGCGGGATGTAAACAGCTTCCTTCAGATAATCCCATAAGAAATAGTCACTTGGGTGTGAGATCAAGAGATCTCGGTGGCCACAAGTGCAGAGCCAGGTCCTCAAGTCCCCTACAACCGATCCAGCAATGAGTAAGGGAGCCATTCAAAAAGCCTCGTACATCACAGTGCCAATGGGATGGAGCTACATCCTATTGGAAAATGAAGTCCTGGGAATCTTCCATAACTTGAGGGAACAGCCATTGTTCCATTATGTCCAGGTACATGATTCCCATTACAGTTCTTTCTGCAAAGAAAAATTGTCCACAAAACTTTGTACGGGACACAGCACACAACATGATGATCTACGGCGAGTCTCTTTTGTGTTGCAATGATGAATGTGGATTTTGCAAACCCCATACACGAACGATGTGTCTGTTGACTTTTCCACTAAGGTGGTACATCACTTCATCGCTAAAAATTACGCGCTTTAGAAATGCATCATCCTCCAGCGTTGCTAGCACATAACCACAAAATGCGGGACGCTTCTCTTCGTCATTGGGGTTGAGAGCCTACACAAGTTGTAATCGGTAGGGCTTGTACAGCAAACACCGTCTCAGAACTTTCCATACAGTTGGTTGGGGTATTCCAAGTTCTCCACTGGCTTTATTGGGAGACTTCCTGGGCGGCGTACAAAACTTTCTTGAATCTGTCGGACATCATCCTTTGACACACGCCGTCGGCCTGTGCTTTAACCTTTGCACACACTCCCAGTCTGTTTAAATTGCTTAAACCAATGGCTAATGCTTTTTCGAGTTAGCGGTTGAATAGCGAATTTGTTATGAAATGCCCACTGCACTGTAATTTGCAACTCACTTTTCGTGAACTGAGGAACGCAGAAAACCTTGTGCTCCACAGTCGCCATGTCACTCACAACTGAAAGTGAAACGGATTTACGGCCCTCTTGCCGCACGAAATGTACCGGCCGCTTTTGAAACCATCACCGCCCGCCCGTCAAAAACTTTGAAACTTCCTCTTTTCATTGGTGTGAAGCTTGTTCATTTCGGATTACTACTTGAATACATACGAATTTTTGAAAATGGGTCCATCAGTTAGAATAACCATGTATATTTGTTTGGTGTCCATCTTTAAGGCCCATACAACACCGGTTCTCACAGTTGTCTCGTACATGCAAAGTTTTGTTGTTGTTATTCGTAATTTGTTGCTCAACAGCTCGCCCACTGAGGATATTCACTTTTCTGCGGATTTTATACACTTCATTATCTTCTCCGTTTTGATGTTCGCACTGACAGCACTTCATAGACATGAGAAGGACTTCTTGAATTCCATATCTTCTCTTTTCAGGGATCCCTCCGTTTCCTCTTCATTTTTCTTGTAACAGTCGTACACTCTGTTTTATCTTGAAGGATCCTCTCATCGACTTTTGTGCCTCCTCTAGCAGTACTTGAGTTGTCGCTATTAGTTCATCTTCCTTCTCCGATATAACGACAATATCATGGGCAAACGCTAACAGTTTCATGTGACCACCTACGTTTTACTCTTCTTCCAAACGATGATACTTGTTTTAGGGCCTTCCCAGGATCGAATTAGACAGGCGGGTGGAGATTCAGCCTCCCTGTTTGACACCTGTCTCCAGTGCAAAACATTCAGTCTCCCTGCCTTCAACGCTCACTTCACATTTCATTTTCTCAGTGCACATTCTAGTTAGCCTGATCAGTTTCGAAAGTATCCGTTTTTCTTCCATTATTCTTCATATGCTTTCCCTGTGGATACTTTATTGAACTCAATAGGTAAACGGTATAACGCCTCATAAAATTTACATACCTTATCAATGACTTGATGAGAATCAGTATTTGGTCCGTCGTAGACATACCTCTCCGAAATCAGGTGAGGTACTCTTCAAGGTGTCCCTCTACATACAGTGGGAGCTTTAGTAAGAGAATGTGAGGAAAGGCACTATACGTGCTACATTATAATGATAAACCATGTGATTCACACACTTGTTTCTTTACCTTTCTTGTATAACTGACATTTTATTGTTTATTGCCATTCCTTGGGCATCTTTTCACTTCTCCAGAACTGCAGAAAAATTCTTTTTCTGTCTGACTCTTCACTCTGTTTCAGCAGTTCTGTTGCTTTGACTCGGTATTTGGGATCTATTGTTCTTCATTTGTTTTAGAACTTTATCTATTTCACTCAGTGTAGGTTCCTTCACTTGTGGTACGGTTCTGTTGAAAATTTTTGGTTTGTACCGGGTTTTGGTGCAGGAGCGAGGTCTCGCGAAAGTGCTTTGGACCAGTAGTTAAAACGTCCTCATTCCCCGTTTCCATCCAACACACTGCTTAAATTTTGAATACAAAACGTCGGCAATGGCGGCCGACGACTTCCAGTATAAGAAGTCACCCTCGTTCAGCCAATGGCATTGTCAAAGAAGGAGCGGACAGAGTTTCAGAACACTCATTTGCCCTTGGGTAGAGAAGCTGCCCCTAAAAGATGGAAGAATCAGCAATGATCAACGGCATGAGGATGCAGAAAGCAATGGAAACTACTGCATTAAAGTCACATAATGTGTATCCATAGGATATGCGGCCTGTAACTGAAAAATAGTCATGATGATCTCTCCATTGGCGAAAGATCCCAGACTAGCCCCCCATTCGAATCTCAGAGAGGGGGACTTTCAACGAGGAGGTGACCATGAAAAAAAGACTGTATAACCAACGAAAGCATGACGTTGTACGAATCGGTGCATGGAATGTAAGAAGTTTGGTCGTGGTAAGGAAGCTGGAAAATATGAAAAGGGAAATGCTAATGCTTTAGTGGGGGTCTGTGAAGTAAAATGGAAAGAAGACAAGAATTTTTGTACCGTTGAGTATAGTGTAATATCATCATCAGCAGCAGAAAGTGGTATAACGTGTGTAGGATTCGTGATGAATGGGAAGGTAGGGTAGAGAGTGAGTTACTGTAAACAGTTCAGTGAAAGGGTTGATCTCACCATGACAGACAGCAAACCAACACCGACTACAATAGTTCAGTTATACATGCCAGCGTCATATGAAGAAAATGAAGAGACAGAAAAAGTATATGGGTAATTCAGAACATAAAGGGAGACGAAAATGTAATAGTCATGGGGGACTGGAATGTATTGTAAGAGAAGTAAAAGAAAAGATTACTAGATAAAATGGGCTTGGTAGTAGAAATGAGAGAGGAGAAAGAATAAATGAGTTCGCAATAAATTTCAGCTGGTAACAGCGAATCACAAGAGGAGGAGGTATACTTAGAAAAGTCCGAGAGATACGGGAATATTCCAGTTAAATTACATCATGATCAGGGAGAGATTCCGAAATCTGATACTGGATTTTAATTTTTGGTCAGGGACAGACATAGACTCAGATCATAGTTCAGTAATGATGAAGATTAGGCTGAGGTTATGTTTAAAGGACTAGTCAGGAAGAACCGATTCGGAAAAAAATGGGATATTGAAGTACTAAGGAATGAAGAGATATGCTTGAAGTTCTCAGACGCTATAGACACAGCAATAATGAATAGCTCAGTAGGCAGTTCAGTTGAAGAGGAATGGACATTTCTAAATTGGGCAATCAGAGAAGTTAGAGAGAAAAAAATAGGTACAGTGAAGGTAACTGCGAAGAAGCAATAGAAGAAACACTTCAGTTAATCAACGAAGGAAGGCAGTACAAAAATGTTCAGAGAAATTTAGGAATACAGAAAGCTAAGTCGAGATGGTTGCATGAAAATCTGAAAAGAAATCAGTATCGGCATTTAGCACAGTCAAAACAACCTTCAGTGAAATTAAAAGCAAGGGTGGTGACATTAAGCGTGCAATGGGAATTCCGTTGTTAAATGTAGTGGGGAGAGAAGATACGTGGAAAGAGTACATTGAAGCCTCCGTGAGGGGGAGAACTTGTCCGATGACGTGGTGGAAAAAGAAACAGGAGTCGATAGGAAAAAGATAGGGATCCAGTATTAGAATTTAAAAGAGCTTTTGACGACTTAAGATCAAATAAGGCAGAAGGAATAGATAGCATTCGATCGGAATTTCTATAATTACTGTCGGAAGCAGCAACAAAACGACTATTCACGTTGATGTATAGAATGTATGAGACTTGCGATAAACCACCAGACTTTCGGAAAAACATCAACACAGTTCCGAAGGCAGCAAGAGCGGACAAGTGCGAACATTATAGCACAGTCAGCTTAACAGGTCCAAGCAGCCGAGTTTCCGACAAGGATAATATACAGAAGAATAAGAAAACTGAGGATCGGTCAGATGACGATCAATATGGCTTTACAAAGACAGAGGTGCCAGAGCGACAGTTCTGACGTTGCGGCTGGTAATGGAAAAAGACTGAAGAAAAGTCAAGACATGTTCGTGGGAATTGTAGACCTGGGAAAAGCGTTAGGCAGTGTGACGTGATGCAAGATGTTCGAAATTCTGAGAAATATAGGGGCAAGGTACAGGATAAGACGGGCAATATACAGCATGTACAAAAACCAAGAGGGAACAATAAGACTGGGAGACGAAGAACAAAGTGCTTGTATCAAAGAATAACAGAAACAAAAGAAACGTGCAAGAGTGGGGTTAAAATTCAAGGTAAAAGAATATCAATGATAAGATTCGCTTTTAACGTTCCTGTCTTCAGTGAAATTGAAGAAGAATTACAGGATCTGTCGAATGAAATGAACAGTCTAATGTGTACAGAATGTGGATTGAGAGTAAATAGAAGAAAGATGAAAGTAGTGAGAAGTAGCAGAAACAAGAACAGCGAGAAACTTAACATCAGCATTAGGTATCACGAAGCAGACGAAGTGAAGGTGTTCAGCCACCTAGAAAACAAAATATCCCATGATTGCAGAACAAGGAGTACGTGACACACAGGCTAGCACTGACAAAAAGGGCATTCCTGGCCTAGAGATGTCCACTAGTATCAAACATAGGACGTAATTTAGGGAAAAAGTTTCTGAGGATGTACATTTGGAGCACAGTTTTGTATGGTAGGGAAACTATGGGAAAACAAGTACAGAAGTGAATCGAAGCATTTCAGACGTGATCTGCAGATGAATTTAGAAAATTAAGTACACTGATAAGATAAGGAATGAGGAGGTTCTCCGTATTCCCGGTGAGAAAAGGAATATATGGAAAACACTGACAAGAATAAGGGACAGGATGGTAGGACATATGTTAAGACATTAGCGAATAGCCTTCATGGTACTAGAGGGAGAGGAAGACAAAGATTGAAATATATCCAGCAAACGATTGGGGACGTATGTTGCAAGTGCTTCACCGAGACGCGTGGCTGCGGCCTCCCGTCGTGTATCGTTCGCCTGACGCAAGTCTTTTTAGTTGACGCCACTTCAGCGGCTTGTGTTCGATGAGGATGAAGTGATGATGAAGACAACACAACACTCAGTCTCAGAGTGGAAAAAATCTCCGACCCGGTCGTGAACCGAATGAGGGCTTCCTACATGGCATTCTATCGCGCTGACCTCTCAGCTTTGGAGGCGGATAGTCTGAGATAAAAAGACTGAAAACGGAAGACTCGAGATAAGGCAAGGAATTGGTGGTATACCATAGGAATTTCTGAAATCACAGGTGTAACTGACTGCCAAACGACTCTTCAAGTTGGTGTGTAGAGACATGCGACATACCACCAGACTATCATAAAAATATCATGCACACAATTTCGAACATAGCAAGAGCAGGTCATTGGGAGAAATTATTGCACAATCAACTTAATAGCTCATACACCCAATATGTCGACAAGAATAATATACAGAAGAATGGGAAAACACTGAAGGTCTGTCAGGGAACGATCTGTTAGATTTTAATAAAGATAAAGGCACCAGAGAGAGACTTGATAATGGAAGACTGAAAAAGATCAAGATCCTTTCATAGGATTTATCGACCTTCATAAAGCGGTCGATAATGTAAAATGGTGCAATATGTTCAAAAATCTGTGAAAAATAACAGT
The DNA here is from genome assembly GCF_021461385.2 of Schistocerca piceifrons. Lineage (NCBI taxonomy): Eukaryota > Metazoa > Arthropoda > Insecta > Orthoptera > Acrididae > Schistocerca > Schistocerca piceifrons. The sequence goes on along the minus strand of NC_060138.1, from coordinate 1,016,585,856 downwards.
GGGCTATAGGGAAAGGTAGGTTATATATTTTGTACAAGAAGGGACGATATGATTAGAAGATCAAGAACCAAGTATTCGGATTAAAAATAGTGTAGGACAAGGATGAAGTCTCTCGTCATTACTGTTCAGTTTATAACAGAAGAAGCAATGATGGAAATAAAAGAAAGGTTCAAGGGTGGGATTAAAATTCAGGGTGAAAAGATATCAATGATAACATCATTGATGACATGCTATCCTCAATTTGGTTAAGAAGAATTATAGAAACAAATGCAATGAACAGTCTGATGTATACGGAATATACGTTGAGAGTAAACCGAAGAAAGTTGCAGAAATGAAAGTAGAAATAAACTTAAGATCGATAGTGGAGAACACGAAGTGGATGAAGTAATTTTGCCACCCAGGAAGCAAAACAATACACGACGGACGAACAAGGAGAACATAAAAAGCAGACTAGCACAGCAAAGAGGGAATTCCTGGCCAAAAGAAGTCTATTAGTAGCAAACAGAGGCTTTTATTTGAGGAATAAATATGTAACAACATTCTGATACGTGGTACTTACTGGAATTAAGGAAAACGTGGAGGGGAGGACCCACTAATATAGCCTTATTTTCACACAACCTGTTTACTTAACAATATAAAACCACAAATCTTTGTTGTTTTTTTTTTACAAAATGAAAAAAAATTTGCAATTTTTTTGACCTTAAACCTCAAGATGAATAAACTTTTGCAAAAGAAATCGAAACAGCAAACAATATAACAATGATTACAAGACTGCCAGACCTGCAGCCCGCCCGTTATCGGATGCAACAGCGATGTTTACTACCACGCTGGACACAGTCTCTCTTATTAAATGCCATTCTGCAACACATGAAAACTATATAAGCACGACTAATGACAAAAGTGATCCAGTTACTCAAAACAGATGACATAACCTTTAATTTGGAAGCTGTATGCCGAAAGTTTCGGGGTTAAGATGCGCACTTGTGCTTAAAGGTTAAACAGATTAGGAAACAATATGTCAATGATACGGATTACTTCAAAGCAACCAACCTCTTAATTTCAATCGGCAAACCAGGGTGCGCCTGGGTCCGAACCCGTCCCTTCTGACAATCTTATTTTGACTAAAGCCCTGGTGACAGTTGGCTGATAATATTTACAAAGTTAAACTGATTCTCAGTTATTAAGACCGCTCTAAAGGAACATCTTAAAACATTACACTTATTACAAGAGAACTCACTCGGCGGAACCACAAGATCCAGCTAAAATACACCAATAATGACCCGGTCTTTCAAACACAGCAACGCACAGCTGCGTACAACAGGTTGTTCAGATTATAACTAATGACTGAGAAATGCAATTACAATCAAAGAATTGAACCAGTTAACATTTAAATCTAACCACAAGGCCCCTGTTTTGCTTAACGGCAACCTGTGCCTTAGTACGATTGTTCCAGCTGTATTTGCGACCAGAATCTAATTCATTACAACATTAATGATGGGGTGTCAACCAAAAAGGAAATGGAATATAATAGCAGGACAAATTTTCAAACGACAGCTAGTGTCTTAGTACATACTACGGCCTATATTTACGACCAAAAGCCGACCGAGTAAAACTTTGAGGGTCGGGTACAATCCAGAAAATAATGAGGGCAGGTAGACAATGATACAAATCACCACGAGGATTACAGAATATTACTCCACTTCATCAGCAAGCAGTTCGTCGGATCCACGGTCCGTCGCAGCGGTTACTGAGTGGTGCCGACGAAAAAAAAATGGTTCAAATAGCTCTAAGCACTATGGGACTTAACTACTGAGGTCATCAGTCCCCTAGAGCTTAGAACTACTTAAACCTAACTAACCTAAGGACATCACACACAAAAATGCCCGAGGCAGGATTCGAACCTGCGACCGTTGCGGTCGCGCAGTTCCAGACTGTAGCGCCCAGAACCGCTCGGCCACTCCGGCCGGTGGTGCCGATGAAAGCCAGGTAGAAGAGGGCAGCCAAGCCATGAGCGGTCGTCCGACACGAATGTTGCTAACCAACCGACGGGACGTCGGCCTGCTGCTTCTAATCGACGCAGACTCCGGTGAAGTACTCCGGTATCTTCACTCTGCGCAGGCCCTCCTTACGTATCTCGTGGCTTCGGCCGCTCGAATCTCGGGACCACCTCTTGTTGTGACGCTACCGTCAATCCCCAAACTTCGTGCCTCCTCCCCTCAGGCGTTTTTTTTCTTTATTGAGTTTCGATTCCCCCCAGAGGGGGGGGGGGGGCTGGCAGCAGCACAATACCCCGCTTTACAGCCTACAGAAAAGTTAAAAAAACAGGTTGAGGAGATATGTGAACAATAAAAGCAGGCGATAAAACGGTGAATGCGAAGAAAATATAAAAACAAACGGTAATTGATGCTGATTAAAACACACAGTAAATAGCCAGTCACAATAAAAAAACACGGCGACAGTATGGTTTCTTTTCACACGAGATAAAAAACACAACTAGCGACAGTAAGGTGGCTGTTCGCAACACTGACAGGGGATGCACAACACTGAACACTCACATAAAACAGCACTATAGAGGTGACACGGCGGCAGATGGGGGGGGGGGGGGAACTGGACTGATGAGGGGAAAAGGGGGGGGAGAGGAAAAGAAAAGAGGGGGGAGCCGATGGATGGAGGGGACATAGAAAAAGGGGGGCTGGGGAGACGTGAGAAGCAGTGAGAAAGGCAGTGGAGGGGAGAGCAAAAGGACTCGGGGGAGAGAAGGGAGTCAGAGAGGGGCTATGCGGGGAAAAAACAGGATGGGAGGGGGGGAGAGAGAGCGTGGGAAAAGGACAGAGGAAGGGAGGGGGGAGGTGGGGATCAGAGTTGATAGGAGGGATAAATGAAGGGAGAGCGGGCATCATCCAGGAGGGGGAGTTGATGGAAGCCACCTTAGGAAATGAGACGAAGGGTGTAGAAGTGTAGGGTAGGGGGGACACAATGGTGAAGGTGCGGCAGAGGGTGGGAGTTGGAGAAGAGAGGAGCAACCATGGGATGAGGGGCACCAAGTGGGTGGGAGGTGTAGAGGACACGGATATGTTCAAGGAAAAGGAGCAGATGGGGGAAAGGAATCAGGTCATAGAGGATCTGCGTGGTGGCGGGAGGTGTTTACAGAAGGTGAGAGAGTGCATCGCGCTCGAGGATCTGGAGGTACTTATAGAATTTGCGGTGGACGGATGTCCAGGCAGAAATGGCATAACAGAGGATGGGACAGATTAAGGATTTGCCCCTCAGGCCAGTGTACCTCGTATATATATCGGCAAGCAAAGACCTACTAAGGACACAACCCACAGATACCAACCCTTCCTCATAGATATTGGCAATGGGGCCACAAGAGGGATAATTGATACTACCCTTAAGCCAGTGACGCCAGGCAGAACAGTCTACTAACTCAATGTCGTCACAGCTCACATTCGTTTGAAGCACAGCATTGTGTGATAGTGTATAACGAGCTGCAAGAAAATCGGAATAAAAAAGAATCTAGGAGTTTGAAATATGATGCTACAGAAGAATGATGAAAATTTGGTAGATTGATATGGAAAGGAATGAGAAGGTTCTCCGCAGCATCGGCGAAGAAAAGAATATGTGGAAAATTCTCACAAGAAGAAGGGACAGGATGACAGTTAATACATCGGGGAATAACGTCTATTACTGCACTGAAGACAGAGATTGGAATACATCGTAGAAGTAATTGAGTATGTCAGGTACAACAGGAGCTACTCTGAGATGAAGAAGCTGGCACAGGTGAAGAATTCGTGCTTTACCACATCAAACCAGTCAGAAGAAAATCGAAAAGAAATATTGTCAAAAAAATAACGATACTCGGCCTCGAGATTTTTGTACATCTGCATAATTCTCTTACATTGTTCTTGTTTCTTCCTTATTCATCTTTCTCTAGTTGCTTGTTGGATGAATTACCTCTTTTCCCTTCCTAATACTTTCTTTATTTCTCTTGCTACCTCTGCACATTCTTTTCTTCTGTTGTTACCTAACATCTTCTGTTGATACTCCTTTCCCTTTTTTATCACCTCTTTGCATTCATCATTGAACCGTATTGTATCACTCCTGAGATATATAGCATTTAAATTATTAGTACATATTTGTAATCAACTACTCTATTTCTAAACTGTTCATTTCAGCGGCTACTTATTAGAGTGCATTGTCCATACTCATTTACTTAACATTGTCGGAATCGGTCAAATTAAATATACACTCCTGGAAATTGAAATAAGAACACCGTGATTTCATTGTCCCAGGAAGGGGAAACTTTATTGACACATTCCTGGGGTCAGATACATCACATGATCACACTGACAGAACCACAGGCACATAGACACAGGCAACAGAGCATGCACAATGTCGGCACTAGTACAGTGTATATCCACCTTTCGCAGCAATGCAGGCTGCTATTCTCCCATGGAGACGATCGTAGAGATGCTGGATGTAGTCCTGTGGAACGGCTTGCCATGCCATTTCCACCTGGCGCCTCAGTTGGACCAGCGTTCGTGCTGGACGTGCAGACCGCGTGAGACGACGCTTCATCCAGTCCCAAACATGCTCAATGAGGGACAGATCCGGAGATCTTGCTGGCCAGGGTAGTTGACTTACACCTTCTAGAGCACGTTGGGTGGCACGGGATACATGCGGACGTGCATTGTCCTGTTGGAACAGCAAGTTCCCTTGCCGGTCTAGGAATGGTAGAACGATGGGCTCGATGACGGTTTGGATGTACCGTGCACTATTCAGTGTCCCCTCGACGATCACCAGTGGTGTACGGCCAGTGTAGGAGATCGCTCCCCACACAATGATGCCGGGTGTTGGCCCTGTGTGCCTCGGTCGTATGCAGTCCTGATTGTGGCGCTCACCTGCACGGCGCCAAACACGCATACGACCATCATTGGCACCAAGGCAGAAGCGACTCTCATCGCTGAAGACGACACGTCTCCATTCGTCCCTCCATGCACGCCTGTCGCGACACCACTGGAGGCGGGCTGCACGATGTTGGGGCGTGAGCGGAAGACGGCCTAACGGTGTGCGGGACCGTAGCCCAGCTTCATGGAGACGGTTGCGAATGGTCCTCGCCGATACCCCAGGAGCAACAGTGTCCCTAATTTGCTGGGAAGTGGCGGTGCGGTCCCCTACGGCACTGCGTAGGATCCTACGGTCTTGGCGTGCATCCGTGCGTCGCTGCGGTCCGGTCCCAGGTCGACGGGCACGTGCACCTTCCGCCGACCACTGGCGACAACATCGATGTACTGTGGAGACCTCACGCCCCACGTGTTGAGCAATTCGGCGGTACGTCCACCCGGCCTCCCGCATGCCCACTATTCGCCCTCGCTCAAAGTCCGTCAACTGCACATACGGTTCACGTCCACGCTGTCGCGGCATGCTACCAGTGTTAAAGACTGCGATGGAGCTCCGTATGCCACGGCAAACTGGCCGACACTGACGGCGGCGGTGCACAAATGCTGCGCAGCTAGCGCCATTCGACGGCCAACACCGCGGTTCCTGGTGTGTCCGCTGTGCCGTGCGTGTGATCATTGCTTGTACAGCCCTCTCGCAGTGTCCGGAGCAAGTATGGTGGGTCTGACACACCGGTGTCAATGTGTTCTTTTTTCCATTTCCGGGAGTGTATTTGTCATTTGTAGGGGCGCTTCCAGTAACTACAGACATTCATTCTCTGTTCGGATAGAGAGTCAAAATTTTAATGCAAATATTTATATAGTTGGCCTATTTATTTTGTTTAACTAGTTCTAGAAGGTAATCAACATACAGGTGACTGTATCACTTCGGCTGTTTGTTATTTGTGGTGTTTTCTTTTTCACTTACGGCTGCATTTAAGGCCTGCTATTAGGCATATACAGGATATTCATTGCGCGATGCAGGCTCTGTCTCCGGCTTTCCGATGGGATCAGTTCTCCAGAAGGCAGACCCCGACCTCCGGATTGCGCTCCGGAACCTTACTCGGACGGTAGGCAAGGTGGCGCATAGGTTAAACTAGACGAGTTAGAAGCTGTCTTGGAAAAAAAATTGGTTACTTACTACCATTAAAAAAATACAGGTATACTGTAACAGAGTAATGAGGAAGAAATGAGGACCAGTTTTAGATAATGGACAATGGAGGACAAGGAAAAACGAGGAAATCTACCTTCTGATGCGACAGCCAACTATCCTACAGAAGATAAAGAGCAAAAGAATCCAGTGGATGCGCCATGTAGCCCGTATGCTAGATGGAAGACAGGCGAAGATGGCACTAGCGGGGAAACCAAACACCAAACGCCCCATTGAACGACCAAGGCAGCGCTGGATGGACGACCTGGCGAAGCACGTAGCAGCCCTGGGAATTAAAGACACCTGGAGGAACGGGGCACAAAACAGGAAGGAATGGAGGCAGTTTGTGGAAGGAGCGCGTGGTCTGCAGGGCCTGTGATCGCTGAATATTTATATCTATATATACCGTAACAGGCGTATTGGGACTGTTCGCTCTTGCATCATCCTTCATCAAATGAATGCAGGCGTTTCTTTAATTGTTAGCGTGTAAGTTATCGAGGTGCTCGTCGAAGAGAGATCAAGTTGTGTTGCTGTTAAACAATCTGTGATCCTGTTGTGGAACAGTCTTTACCTCTGCGCAGTCTGATACATTCTTAGTTGAAGTGTGGGAGGTGATGGACGTATTCAGTAGTGATGCGTTAACTTGTGACTGCATCTTTACATGAAGAAAGATTTATTGCAAAGAACAGCAAGGATGAATATGAGGTATATTTTGGAAGTCAGAGAGAATAGTAAGTCTGAATAATTTTTTTTTAAAGAAAATAAGTTAGAGGTAAGATTGCAGCTCTGCGCACCCAGTTTGTTGCAATGATTATTATTAGCTAGTTAACTTACAACGGAAACACCGACCACGGCAGTCGATGCTAACGTTGAACTTCTGCGAGTAATTTGTGAAGGAAGATTTGTCCGTGAAATAACGTAAAGGGAACAGAACAATCAATCTGGGATTCGTTTCCGAAACACTCCGGCGGGGTAAAACCAATAATACACACGTCGGTCAGGAACAGATGTTCTCCCAACAGAAAGCAAGTTGTAACATTGCGTATTAATATCGGTCGCCAGCCTAATTAGGCATTCTTGCGTCAAGCAATATCATAAAGCAGAAGGCAGTACTAAGGCTAACCTAATCATCCTCGACACACACACAAACAGACACTAAACTCTTTCTTTTCTTTATATCTGTTCACACTACAACACAGTAATCTAACGTTGCAGTTGAGTGTACTACTAAACTGGAAGTCAGATAAACAAATGGCCAATAAGATAGCAAACAGTAACATATGCCTCTCAACAACACGTACCTTAAATGAACTAGATGTAACAGTTTATAGAACCAGTCACCTACACACGTGAAACTAGTAGCAATACCAAACAGGGAAGAGCATGAAATGATTAAATGATTCTAATTTAAATCAGGAGGTTGGTCAATGTCCGTACTCTATAACATCATTGTTTAGTGCAGGGTCTGTACGACTGTGCATTAACCAATCTGCATTAGAATAGCTAAGACAGCAAATATTTTTTTCTTAAATTCGGTATGAAGCAGTTAAACAGAATGAACATCTAACTACACTCGCTTTGAAAGAGCCTTTGCTTTGCTTCATTAACTAACTAGCCTAATACATGAGGGCCTTTAAACTTTCTTGGTTTGAAGAACCATGCTCATTAACAAAACTACACAACTATGTATGGGAAATGGTGAGTTAATTAAGTAAAGCACAACAAACTACAACTCTTTAAAAAACAAATGTGCTTTGATAAGCAGTCTTTTAACCTACTCAGAATATAGTTGCCTGTGAAAATGCCAGCACAATATTAAATTCAAGTTCAAAAATCTTCTCATGGAATGATCGCTGATAAAACTTTGTACTTCTGATCAAAGTGCATAAATGCAACAGTTAATATTTTCTTTCACTTCAGATCAACTTTACTATTTTCAGGCAGCTTTTCAAGTAAGGCAAATTATTTAGGAAAATGACTGCAGAATGATTTAAAAATGCACTCGAGGTGGAGTATTTCTCAAACTATAAAACTGAACTTTAAACACTATAACATCACACATTAGAAAGCAATCACAACTGTTTTTACAGCCGCCGAATAAGTCTTTCCATAATAAATTACGACATTCAGAATTTTCATTAGAGTAGGATATCTGCCCATATTTGTGATAAACACGGGTGTAAGACAGTGTTTTTAGCAACACCACGATTATTATTAAAATTAACCAAATTTCACAAATAGCTGGTCCATTTACAGAGTGCCAAATATAAACAATTTAATGAAAGGCTGGTGGTACTGCTGGAGTAATTTGCAGTGGCTGTTAACATGGCGGTGATGCAGTCTTGGCATTACTGTTGACCTCGCCCTGTTACAGATCTTCTTGGCGTCGGAATTATATTTTTACAGGGCCAAAAACCATGCCATAATAACTGTGTCTCCAAATACAGCAACCGAGGCCCGTGAATACTGCTCTTAAGCTCTTCTGGCCTCAAAAATCCAAGAATATGACCCACAATGATCCGCTACTGCTAGCGAGATGTTAACCACAGCACTGCTCAGCCCAGACTCCTTACGCGTCACAAAAGACGAGTTGCCACTTGCGCGTCAACCACACCTTTTCCACTCTGCCAGGCTACTTCCGTAACTGCGGGGCTTCCTCGCATTTTTACATTCAACCCTACGTTCCCTAACTATAGACTAAACCATTTACAGTACATTATATGACAATCATTTTAGTAATTATTTAAATCCACAAGCACAGTTTAAACAACATCGTTAAAAATTCACATAACTGAAACATGTACACACAGCCAATGAATTTCCATGACAGATATATATAAGCAACACTACAAACTGACATAGAAATATCGGTACAGATACAAAGTAAGTCGAAAATAGGTGTTACAAACTTGCTGAGAGCTGAGAGAAAGACCACCGCACTTTCCTGAGTCATGCATTAAGTTATCAACTCATTAAGCTATTTCGTTTTTATAGAAATTCCCTGTAAACATTGTACCCTTTTTAAATCATTGTTCACTTTGTTAAGCATTGTATTGTTCAGACCAATGTATGTGTGAAGATTACGCGAAATTTTATTCTGTCTTTTTGAATAGATACCTCGTATTACGAGGGTGAGTCAAATGAAAACCTTAAATATTTTTTTAAAATATTGTTTATTGTGCAGAAGTGGTACAAAGCTGTATCACTTTTCAACATAATCTCCCCCACGCTCAATGCAAGTCCTCCAGCGCTTACAAAGTGCATAAATTCCTTTAGAAAAAATTCTTTTTGTAGTCCGCGCAACCACTCATGCACCGCATGGCGTACCTCTTCATCAGAACGGAACTTCTTTCTTCCCATTGCGTCTTCGAGTGGTCCAAACATATGGAAATCACTTGGGGAAAGGTCTGGATTGCTCCCTCTCTTCGTTTCCGGTTGGTGGAAGTGAACCCAGGTTTCGTCCCCAGTAACGATTCTTGCAAGGAAGCCATCACCTTCTCGTTCAAAGCGCCGAAGAATTTCTTCACAAGCATCAACACGTCGTTCTCTCACTTCAGGAATCAGCTGCCGTGGCACCCATCTTGCAGACCCTTTGCGAAACTGGAGCATATCATGCACAATGTGGTGTGCTGACCCATGACTAATCTGTAAACATGTTGCAATTTCATTCAGTGTCACTCTGCGGTTTTCCTTCACTATGGCTTCAACTGCTGCAATGTTCTGTGAGGAACATCTTCCACTGAATTCACACCATTTGCGAACTTCCTACTCCATTCGTAGACTTGTTGCTGTGACTTACATGCATCACCGTATTGAACCTTCATTCGTCGATGAATTTCAATAGGTTTCACTACGCAAAAACCGAATAACAGAACACTTTTCTTCCCTGGTGCAAGTCGCAAGTGGAGTGGCCATCTTTATACTGATACTGCAAGGGTATGTGTACATCTGCACTATGCTGCCACCTACAGGCCATTCTGCACGCTGTTTGTAGCACGCTTACCAACTTACAGGATAACGGGGAGAAATTTCGATTTGTTTTCACAAATTTAAGGTTTTCATTAAACTTACCCTCGTAAAATCTCTCTCTCGGAGTATCATTTTTTGGGAATAGTTATTCTCCACATCCCACTGTTTAAAGAAGGTTTATTCTTACGCATTACACATTGCACTATAAGTTGTGCAACAGTTTGAATATTGTTTGGAAATTTTAATTTAAAAATAGGAATCTAGTTTAGCCGCTGCCTTCTAGCTGTTTGCTGTTGTGCTTTCGAGAAATCTGCACCTATGTTGTCAAGATGCGAGGTAAGTGGAAATTTTGATGAGGGCGTATTCAAGCCGGTTACAGTTCAATTAAAATTAGGTTTTGTTTAGTCAAAGATTAGCATACTAGTTTAAGTTGAAAAACAGTTTATGGGTACGTAGTTTTGGTAATACGTAGATTTTTTATAGTGTAAAGAATATAGCAACCAGTCGCAAAACCATAATTTATTTATCTTGTTGCAAATCTATTTCGACTGATATCAGTCATCATCGGTGCATTTTTCTAACCGATAAATGCCATACGTAGAAGTACTGTCCCTGGTAGATTTCTATCATGAAATCAGTCGAAATCGATTTGCAACAAGATAAATAAATTATGTTTCCGTGACTGGTTACTACATTCTTTATAATTTTGTATTCCACGGTCGCTGCACAGAAAGGGAACCTTATGGAGCCCAACATTCAAAAGAGACATATATAGTGGGGTGCTTACAAGTCCTCTGTAAATACGTTGGCCATATATTGTTCACGTACCTATCAGAAATTATGGTTTGGTGGTAAAAGATCGAACCAGTAATTCGCTTGCATTGATTGAATACCACAGCTGTGCTTTCATAGTACTAGGTAGCTTTTGCTGCAAAAGACGAGGATTTTCAGCGATTGTTCCGCATATTAAAGTATCTATATAAATTTAGCTAAGCTTCAAGACAAAAAAAATTCAGGATCAGTCTCCTCCATATGCACAACTGCAATAGTCAGTTGCAGTACTGACGTTGAGCAATATTATTTAACATAAGTTCGTAAGCTTCCACGGAAGGTGTCATTTTGAATAAAATAATTTTAGGTATTGGGTCGCGTTGAAGAGACCGCAGCAAGTCGGTCGAAACGTCGGCAGTTTACGTGTTTTAGTAGTTTATAGTAACACGGCCCAATAACTAAAATTATTTTATTCAAAATAGTATCCAAAGTCGCTAATCGATGTACTTCCGTTGCTTTGTAAAGTTTCAGTTTGTTTTTGGGTCAGCCATTGACACACCAGTCGGACACGCTGAATGTGGCAGTGATTTTCTCGGACGTCTTTCCAAGGCTGCTCTTTAGTTATCTACTTTATTCTTGGTTCAAACACTCAGCTTCCTTTACCTATATTAGCCTATCACAGAGGTAAACTCTTGAAATTTATTTTATAACCTACATATCGTCTACTCATTGGGATTGCGAACAGGCGAGAATAGCTAACATTCTACATACTACGCAGTTCGTGCAGAGCCAGCACGGTAAATACCCATTGATCCTCCGCGTATACTATACTGAAGTGAAACAACATGCAAGACCAAAGGAAATAAAACGAGGTTACATCCCTCTACTGTTCTCCTCACACACAAAACCTTGGTCCGACCCATCCTCTCCAGCGCAAATGTTGGATGAACATTCGCTACACCTAAGTTCTTTGAGTCCCTCCAAATTCTTGAACTTCAATCACTGCATCTTGCTTTCGGTATCCGTTTATTATCTCCAATAATCATATTGTTTACCATCCGATTTCCAATCACACTAAGCTGCCGTGCCTGTACCGATGCATTCCACTAACTCTACAACTGAGCAGCCTCCACATCCTCTCTGAACGAAACTTCAACCAAATCAGCCTCCCGGCCCGCCCGGTTGGCCGTGAGGTCTAACGCATGGCTTTCCGGGCGGAAAGGAGCGCAAGGTCCCCGGCACGAATACGCCCGGCGGATTTGTGTCGAGGCCCGGTAAACTGGCCAGTCTGTGGATGGTTTTTAAGCGGTTTTCCATCTACCTCGGCGAATGCGGGCTGGTTCCCCTTATTCCGCCTCAGCTACACTATGTCGGCGACTGCTGCGCAAACAAGTTCTCCACGTACGCGTACACCACCATTACTCTACCACGCAAACATAGGGGTTACACTCGTCTCGTGTGAGACGTTCCCTGGGGGGTCCACCGGGGGCCGAACCGCACAATAACCCTGGGTTCGGTGTGGGGCGGCGGAGGGATGAAGTGGACTGCGGTAGTCGCCGTGGGGCTGTGGACCACTGCAGCTGCGGCCTCTCCATCGTTTCTAGGTCCCTGGTCAACATACAATACAATACAATACAATACAAATCAGCCTCCCAGACAAATTCGTCCCGAAGTTAACAATTCTACCGCCTATGATCCACCCCACCTATCCCACTTCATTTGTTCATCTTTTTCCTCCCCTTCCCAAGTGTCCCTACCCGTTTTTCCCCTTCATATTATTGCCCTACCGATACCTCCATCTCCATCGAAATTACCCATCAGTCCTCCATTCTTATACCCGCATCCTCCTACTCAATCAAACGCCAAACCTTTTCTTCTGCGACAATAGATGATCCTTTCCAGTGGAGATCCTTTCAACTTTTAGGCACAACACAGTGCTTCATTTTTAAGATCACATTGTTTCACTCTCGTGTCTTAAATGTTTTCAGTGGGCTGTTTTTGTTTTCATTTTGCCTTTTCATATTCCTGTTTTAAATTAAAAATGAAGAAAATCACGATTATCTTATGTAGAACCTTCCATCAATTCATCTTTACAAATCAACAAAAAACTCACTTGTAAATATCTCACGTTTTAATACATTGTTTTCTTGTTTGTGTCCGTTACATTTCCTTTGGCTGAAGGTCGGTTTGATTATACAGCTAATAGACCATCCGCCGTCCATACGGGACTAGGGGCACGAAAAATAACGATAAACAATAAAATAAAACATACCCGATCGCATAGTAGACGAGGCACAACATACAATGCAAATCTATGCTCCACCTGCCACACTGTCTGAGAAGGGCTTCGGTGACAGGAGCCCGCCTGCCTGCCTACTGGTTCCAGCGTAACGCCGCAAACAGATCTTGCGTCTTATGTGAAACATCTCGTTTCTAAAACTCATCTCCTATCTTCAGTCTACATCTACATCTACATCCATACTCCGCAAGCCACCTGACGGTTTGTGGCGGAGGGTACCTTGAGTACCTCTATCGGTTCTCCCTTCTATTCCAGTCTCGTATTGTTCGTGGAAAGAAGGATTGTCGGTATGAATCTGTGTGGGCTCTAATCTCTCTGATTTTATCCTCATGGCCTCTTCGCGAGATATACATAGGAGGGAGCAATATACTGTTCGACTTCACAAAAGCCCGTACCGAGCTACTGAGCGTCTCTCCTGCAGAGTCTTCCACTGCAGTTTATCTGTCATCTCCGTAACGCTTTGGCGATTACTAAATGATCCTGTAACGAAGCGCGCTGCTCTCCGTTGGATCTTCTCTATCTCTTCTATCAACCCTATCTGGTACGGATCCCACACTGCTGAGCAGTATTCAAGCAATGGGCGAACAAGCGTACTGTAACCTACTTCCTTTGTTTTCGGATTGCATTTACTTAGGATTCTTCCAATGAATCTCAGTCTGGCATATGCTTTATCGACGATCAACTTTATATGATCATTCCATTTTAAATCACTCCTAATGCATACTCCAAGATAATTTATGGAATTAACTGCTTCCAGTTGCTGACCTGCTATATTGTAGCTAAATGATAAGGGATCTTTCTTGCTATGTATTCGCAGCACATTACACTTGTGTACATTGATATTCAATTGCCATTCCCTGTACCACGTGTCAATTCGCTGCAGATCCTTCTGCATTTCAGTACAATTTTCCATTGTTACAACCTCTCGATATACCACAGCATCATGCGCAAAAAGCCTCAGAGAACTTCCGATGTTATCCACAAGGTCATTTATGTATATTGTGAATAGCAACGGTCCTACGACACTCCACTGCGGCACACCTGAAATCACTCTTACTTCGGAAGACTTCTCTCCATTGAGAATGACGTGCTGTGTTCTGTTATCTAGGAACTCTTCAATTCAATCACACAATTGGTCTGATAGTCCATATGCTCTTACTTTGTTCATTAAACGACTGTGGGGAACTGTATTGGAAGGCCTTGCGGAAGTCAAGAAACACGGTATCTACCTGTGAACCCGTGTCTGTGGCCCTCTGAGTCTCGTGGACGAATAGCGCGAGCTGGGTTTCACACGATCGCCTTTTTCGAAACCCATGCTGATTCCTACAGAGTAGATTTCTAGTCTCCAGAAAAGTCATTATACTCGAACATAACACGTGTTCCAAAATTCTACAACTGATCGACGTTAGAGATATAAGTCTATAGTTCTGCACATGTGTTCGACGTCCCTTCTTGAAAACGGGGATGACCTGTGCCCTTTTCCAATCCTTTGGAACGCTACGCTCTTTTTGAGACCTACGGTACACCGCTGCAAGAAGGGAGGGAAGTTCCTTTCGCGTACTCTGTGTAAAATCGAACTGGTATCCCATCAGGTCCAGCGGCCTTTCCTCTTTTGAACGATTTTAATTGTTTCTCTATCCCTCTGACGTCTATTTCGATATCTACCATTTTGTCATCTGTGCGACAATCTAGAGAAGGAACTACAGTGCAGTCTTCCTCTGTGAAACAGCTTTGGAAAAAGACATTTAGTATTTCGGCCTTTAGTCTGTCATCCTCTGTTTCAGTCCCCCACACTTTGCTTGCAATTCTTACTTATTCCTTTGCATTTGGAACAACTAAATTACTTAAAATTACGAAACTGTATATCAAGTGTCCTCCCCCTGTAAACGAAATCATGGTATTCGATTCAACCATACCGTTTGGTCATCTTTCACATTATGGCACCTTAAGAACAGCAGAACATGGCAGTATGGGTACTCACGTAGGAGAGGAGAAAGCAGCTAATAGTAACAGGTAGATCACTTGACTCCAAGTGGAATGTTCAAATGTGTGTTAAATCCTAAGGGACCAAACTACTGAGGTCATCGGTCCCTAGACTTACACACTACTTAAACTTACTTATGCTAAGGACAACTCACACACGTATGCCTGAGGGAGGACTCGAACCTCCAGCGGGAGAGGCCGCGCAATCCGTGACATGTCACCTCAAACCGCGCGGCCACTCCGCGCGGCTCCAAGTGGAGGCCGCGGCAGCAAGCTCACCTCGAGACGTGGAGCCGGTTGACCCGGTGTGCTGGATAGAAAGCTTGTACTCGGTCACCCGAGCCTAGCGTCAGGGTCATATGTTATGTAACCAATACCTGACTGTCTTTCTCCTTTCCATTCTGTACCAGTAAAGCAACTCTACCACCAGGACAGCGTTGTATACTTGGCGGATTTGTGAACGCCATTTAACTTGATGTACGACTCCTGCTCTGCTGAGTGGCACGCAAAACTTGGTTTATTTCCTTCTGCTTCGCTGCACAGATTTCGCAGTCTGTTAACTATTAGGCCTCAGTGCTTGAAATTAAGAAACGATCAATTTTATCATAAAATCAAATCAGGTGATATTGTCAGGTGATAATTTTCCTATCGTATGTGGTGGTGTTCACTACTCCGATTAAAGCGGTTCACAGCTAAATATAAGCTCCCTGAGGTGTGTCATTATAGATTAAAAACAAATAGACAATGGAGAAAAGAGCAGCAATCGAGAGCGAAATCCGTTGTTTTGTTACAGCAGATCTAGATTTCAACTGTTTACTTAGTCATCTTCAGTGCCAAAAATTACAAGACAAGATTTTTTAGATTTTTTTTTCCTTTATTGCATTTCGGTCCCCCCCCCCCCCCCCCGAAGGGGGCGGGCTGGCAGCAGCTTAGTACGCCTCTCTGCAGCCTACAGAATTTTTAAAACAGAAGAAGACAAGAAACAATAAAAACAGGCGATAAAACGGAGACGTAAAATGTAAAACGGAGGAAAATTGTGGGAAGTTAAAACATAAAACTAATGGTGGGCGATGATAATAACATACACAGGAAGCAGACAGGGAAAAGTAGACAGACAATTACAAAAACACGGCGACAGTCTGGATTCTGTTTGCAAGAGGTAAAAAAATTACACCCTGCGACAGCATGATGTCCGTTCGCAACACTTCGGAAAAGACGCACAACACTTAACAATCACTGGGAACACTGCACTAAAAGGTCGGCACAAAGATGACACACCACAGGCAAGGGCAGATGGGAGGGGGGACCCGGACTGATGAGGGGGAAAGGAGAGGAAAAACGAAAGGCAGGGGGAGGGGAGGCGTACAAGACAAGATTTTTTCTTTTTCTTTATTGTTAATTTCACACCTGATACAGGTAGGCCAGCAGCGGCATACTACGCCGCTCTTTGGCCACAGATAAAACTAATGAGACAAAAGAAGACAATCGCAGAACAGACATGGTGGATAGACAAACGTAGACATATAAAATTAAAACACACAGAGCCATTCACGGGCGCAGAGTGCAAAAAAATTAAAATGTTCAGACATGTGGACATGCACAGAGATGACAGATGACACGCGCGAGCGCTGGAGCACAAATGATGAAACACTGGAACACTTGAACACGACAGCACGCACAAACATTATGCGATTGATCTCTGGCGTGCGAAAGTTCACTATACGTGTACGAGTCGGGGGACCTACCAAAAGGGGGAAAAAGGGGGGGGAGGAGGGAGAGGGGAGGGTGTAGATGTCACTGGCAGAGGAGATGGGAGGAGAAGGATTACAAGACAAGAGATTTTTTTTTTTCCTTTATTGAGTTTCGAGTCCCCCTAAAGGAAGCGGGCTGGCAGCAGCTTATTACGCCGCTCTTCAGCCTACAGAATTTGTTTTAAAAAGATGAAGATAAGGAAACATAATAACAGTTGGTGATAAAATCGGTGACTTACAGGTAAAATGGCAGAAAATGCTGGAGCTTAAAACATAAAACACAGGGTTGATGATGCTAATAAAACACACAGGAAGCAGAAAAATAATAGACAGACAATTAAAAAACACGGCGACAGTCTGGGTTCTGTTCGCAAGAGATATAAAATGCACACCCAGCAACAGCATGATTTCCGTTCACAATACTGTGGAAAGACGCACAACACTGAACACTCACTTAAACACTGCACTAAAAAGTTGGCACAAATATGACATACCACACCCGAGAGCAGGTGGGGGAAACTGGTTAGATGACAGGAAAAAAGGGGGGGAGGAGAGGAAAAGGAGGGGAGTACAAAAGGACTTGGGGGGGGGGGAGAAAGGAGATAGGGATAGGGTAGGCAGGGAGAAAACACAGGATGGAAGGGGGGAGGAAGATGGAGCCCAGGGAAAGGATGGAGGAAAGGAGGGGGGTGAGGATCAGAGTTGATAGGAGGGATAAATGGAGGGAGGGGGAGTTGATGGAAGCCACCTTGGGAAAGGAGATGTAGGGTGTAGAGATGGAGGGTAGGGGGGATACAACAGTGAAGACGTGGCAGGGGGCGGGGATGGGAGAGGAGAGGAGCAACCAGGGGATGAGGGGGTTCAAGGTGGCGGGAGGTGTAGAGGATGCGGATATGTTCGAGGAAGAGGAGCAGATGGGGGAAAGGAATGAGATCATAGAGGATCCGCGTGGGGGACGGGAGGCGTATACAGAAGGCGAGGCGGAGTGCATGACACTCAAGGATCTGGAGGGACTTATAGAATTTGGGGAGGGGGGGCAGATATCCAGGCAGGACTGGCATAACAGAGGATGGGACGGATTAAGTATTTGTAGGTGTGGAGGATGGTAGAGGGGTGCAACCCCCATGTCCGGCCAGAGAGGAGTTTGAGGAGTCGGAGGCAGTTGTGGACTTTGGATTGGATGGAGCGGAGATGAGGGATCCAGGTGAGGTGACGGTCAATGGTGAGGCCAAGGTAGGTGAGGGTGGAGGTGAGGTGGAAGACAAGAGAATCAGGAACAGATATAAGATAGTTAACAACGTATTGTAAGTGCAATCATAAGCACCATACAGTTATAATCCATATAACAACAGGTAACATTAGCGCAAAATGTCACGTGATAAATAATATTGATTGATGTAGACCATAGACGAGTCTAATATGCATTGAAGCTGTTGCTTACATGGTTGAACAGGAAGAAAATGTGAGATCAGAGACGTGTGGTGCCCTCTGTTGAGGTACCAGTGAACAGCTGCGGCCTGGTTCTCATTCAAAATGGTAGAAAATTCGATTTTCTTTTTATTGCATATTTTGGAAGGAATACCTGTCTGGAATGTTGGGACGAAAAAGTTTTTTAATCCGTGTGTTACAAAAGTTTCTACAGCCCATTGTTCGAAGCAGTGTCACAGCCGCTATGGGACGATCTCAGCCGGAGACGCCCGGCTCAAATAGAATACCTGTCGTGGCGTGACGCTCGTTCACAAAATGATTTGTACAGCAGTACGCATGCAAACACATTCGCCGAAAACGCTGATGAACAGCGGGTGCATGCTGCCGAACGCGGCATATCCAGCTCAGCCAGATCGGCTTTTCTCGCCAATAAGGAGGAGGGAATCGCTCTCCAGAAACAATTTGAGTTAGAGGAAGAGTTGATATACAGCCCTGGAATTGCAGACTAAATTAAGCAACAAACTCACTTTTTTTGGTCAAATTTTGTTCAAAATTGGCCAGAACGTAATTTTTCGTCTGGAATGTTGGATTAGTCATTTTGAAATCTGTCTTTAGATTTATGTTCAGTGACATCAAAAATATATAATAACAAATAGTTTTTATGCAAATTGAACTAATAATAGGTATAAAAGTGTTAACTAAACATGAAACAGGTTTTTTTTCGAGAAACGATTTTTCAAAACTGGGTACAGCATAAAACAAAAACCTATTAACTTCTACCTTTGACCCCCGAAAAGTAAACACTTTCCTTGGGGCCTTCTACCTCTAACATATGAAATTTGTTGATGTTAAGTATTTTTTGTATAGCCATAAGTTGTGAAAGAAACCCCCAAAAATCGAGGTCAAAGTTCGAATTAGTACCGTATCGTTAAATTTAAGATTATTTCATTGTGGTAGGGTATAAGCTCCCATAAATTTAATGTAGTATCAACTGATATTATCCATTTTTATTTCAATTAACTCCCTAGGGGCTACACTGCACGTGGCCTGCATACTTCAAACTCTCGGACCCTTGATCAAACCATAATTATGGGCGCCATTTTATTTTTTTGTACTGAAAATCTAAAATAAAGTTCAAAATATGATCAATCATAATCCTCAAACAACATCTTTGTATGTCGTTCCATTGTCCCAAGAAATGTCCAAACTTTGCCTATTTCTTGCTCATTTGAATGCGAACCTGGCCTTAAACAATAGTGAAGCTATATAATTTTTCAAACAAATTTAAAATTGTACTGAACAATAAAACACCAAGTAGTGGTTAAACCATATGAAAGAAATCACGTATGTCGAGTCGTAAGTACAGCCCGCTCAATAGCCGTAAGTACAGGATGGTATGTAATATTTTGTTTTGGATTACAGACTAGTGGAAGAAGATCCATTTACAATTCCTTACAACTGCGAGAAGTTCAACATTAAAGTAATATACGAGGGTAATCCCAAAAGTAAGGTCTCCTACTTTTTATAAGTACATAGACCTGTTTATTTCTACAATGGTTTACATCAGTTTACAGCTTGAACATTTAGCTATTTTTCGACATAATCGCCATTTCTGTCGATGTATTTTTGTAGACGCTGTGGCTGTTATTGTATGCCCATGTCATACCAGCTCGCTGCCATCCTATTCAGAAAGTTATGAACCTCTTTTTTCACCTCGTTGTCAAAGCTGAATCGCTGGGACCACAATTAACGCTGACAGGTACTGTGAGACTCTGAAGAAACTCAAGCGGGCATTTCAGATTCGGAGAAGAGGAATGTTGAGCAAGGGTGTACACATTCTCCGTGACAACTCTCGCCCACACATCGCTCGGCAAACCGTTGCTCTCCTGCAACAGTTTCAGTGGAACATAGTCATCCATCCACCCGATAGTCCAGGTTTGGCGACCAGTGAATATCACCTGTTGCCTAGGTTAAAAGAACATTTGGCCAGAAAGCGATTCAGCTCCGACGACGAGGTGAAAGAAGAGGTTCATAACTTTCTGAACAGCATGGCGGCGAGCTGGTGTGTCATGGGCATACAAAAACTGCCACAGCGTCTACAAAAATGCATCGACAGAAGTGGTGATTATGTCGAAAAATAGCTAAATGTTCAAGCTGTCAGCTGATGTAAACCATTGTAGAAGTAAGCAGGTCTATGTACTTATAAAAAAATAGAAAACCTTACTTTTGGAATTACCCTCGTACCAAAATAATTAAAATATAGAGAAATGAACGTAGTACAGTAAAACATGGTGATTCTCTCTAACCTTAAACTTCAGTCATACAAATTGTAAGGATAAACCTGTGGAATAAAGCAACATTGCAGTTACCTCCAGTATAAAGCTAGCCAGTGGCGCATAAAAACTTGTACATATTTCTGTTCCCATAACTCTGATATATCCCTACATTTTATTTATTTGTTCATTTTTATGTGCCACTTCATACCTTTCGACACTGAATTGCTGTTTCATTCCGCATGTTTCTACAGTAAACCCAGAGATGTCGCTAACGTATTTTTACAATCCGTATAACCTTAGTTCATGCCCAGAGAGGGTGCACCATTTTTATTGTACGATTTTCATTCCTTTATATTACTTAATTGCTAACTTTTTATGGGCTACTGGCTAGCTTCATAACTATCGTCACTGTTATGATCCTGAATTCAACATGTTTATACTGTAAGCCCAAAGATGAAACTAAATTATTTTACTATATCTATGACTGTAGTTTATGCCCAGAAACATTCGAGGGTTGGATTCCCTCACTTCCTCATCGAGGACTCGCACTGCCTGGGCTGCTCTCAGGGTGTATCTTCGACGTGGAAGAGCCCCAATCGTGCTTGTCGCGCTGTTGCCCGTCTGCACGCCGTCACTGCTGCCCGCCGCCGCCGCCGCCGTCGTCGTCTGTTCGCCGCCGCCCGGTGCTCGCCGCCGCCGCCGCCGCCGCCGCCGTCGCCGTCGCCGCTTGGTCGCCGTCTGTCGGTGCTCGCCGCTTCCTCTTCTGTCGCCACCACCTGGTCGCCGCTTCTTCAGCCGCCGCCGCCGCCGCCGCTGTCGCCGTCTCTTGGTGCTCGCCGCTTCTTCTGCCGCCGTCTCTCGGTGCTCGCCGCTGCCGCCGTCTCTCGGTGTTCGCTGCCGCCTGCGATCATGGACGCCCCAACTACCACCATCATCTACACCTCTCCTTCACCTGCCCCCACTGTAACGTCATGGAGTGCTTCCTCTGGGATTCACCCGTCTCATGCACCTCCCCTACTCACAGTCTCCTCCCCATCTATCTCCTCTCCATCGATGTATCCCCACCTGTACGTCACTCCTGCTCCTACCCCTGCTACTGCCCCTGCTGCTTCTCCCGCTCCTGCCTCTGTCCCTGCTCCCAACCCCCCTCCCCCTCCTGTCGCCCGCCGAGACGACTTTCCCCCTCTCCCCCCTGCGACTACCGCTGCTTCCCCTGCCAGAGTCTCCGCCCGCCGCGCCACAGTCGCCACCACGGAGCGCCATACCCTATCATCCGGTGCTTCTGCCTCACAGGAGGGCCCTGCCTCCCACCACCTCCCTATCCATCCAGTCCCTCATCCCTCCTCCCAGGCCACACCTGCCAAAAAATCTTCCAAACGGCCCAGTGGCGACCTCTCCTCTACTCCTTCCTCCAAAAAGCCACTGCCCGCCCCACCTCCCACTGACCCCGCTATGGATACCACCCCACCTCCCTCCTCTCCAGCCCCCTCCCTGTATACCTTTGTCCTCGCCAACCCTGATCCGAAATTCCTAGATGCCCGCACCCTCACCCTTGAAATCCGGAAGTACATCCCCAGTGCACCCATCACCCAACTTATCCCTCGCAGAGACTCTGTCCTCATCAAGTCTCCCTCTCCGTCCTTCCATACTGATCTCCTCCGGCGCCTTCCCCGCATCACCTTTGGGCCCCACGCATCCCTCACCCCATTCCTTACATCCTCCTCTCCTCGTCAACCCCAACCGCCTCGTCGTCCGCCGACCCTCACTGCCGTCATCACAAAACTCAACCCTGTGATCACGGAGGCTGAGGTGTTGGCGGAACTGAATGCCCACCCCTCCCTGGAAGTCCGCTCTGCCCGCCGTATTTACAACTCCTCTGGCCCTACTTTCCTCATGCGTATCTTTACAGAGTCCGCCTCCTCCATCGACCACCTCCTCACGCAGGGAGCCCTGATTTTCAACCGCCGCCACCCTGTTGACCCGTCCCGTTCCCCTCCTCAATCCTACCGCTGCCAGCGTTGTCTTCTGTACAATGACCACCTCACCCAAAACTGCAAGAACCCACCCACCTGCCCCCATTGTAAAGCCTCCCACTTCCTCAAACAGTGTCCCAACCTCGCCTCCCCCCCATCCTGCAACACCTGCAATGAAACTCACCCCACCTATTCCTCCAAATGCAAAGCCAAGCCCCCTCCCACCAACCCTGAACTCACTGTCCCCGTTCGCCCCATTGACCCACCTATCCACCCTAACAATTCTCTCCGCCCTCCCCCTACAGCAGAAGACATCATCCGGTTCCTCACCGTCGTCCTGCAGAACATCCACCCCTTCCAGCGCACCCACACACTCCAGCAGATTTCCCTCGCTGCCCGCTCTGTTTTCCACTTAAACACCTACGCCACATACTCCCACAACCAGGCCCACTTTACCTTCACCCGCCTAGACACCCTCGTTTAAGCCCCTCTCTCCCCTTCCCACACCCTTCCCGCACCCAACGCCATGGCTCGTCAACAGTATCGTCTCCTCTACCTCAACATTCGCTCCCTCCCTGCAAACAAATGCCTCTTCATGCATACCCTCTCCCAGCACCAGGTTGACTCCTTCATCCTTAATGAAACCTTCCTCCAACCCCACCATGTGGTCCGCGTCTCCCCTTATCTCCTTCACCGCACTGACAATCCCCTTCCCCTAGCTCGAGGCGGGGTCGCTATTGGCCACCTCCGGCATCTCCCTGTCCGGCCACAACCCCTCCTCAATGACCCTACCGAACACCTTCTCCTCAGCCTCTTTTTTCCCTCCCTCACCGTCACCTGTGCCACTATCTATATTCGCCCCGCAGCTCCTCTCCCCATTGACTTCATTTCCCATGTTGACCGTACCTTCTCCACCTATGTGATCGCCGCTGATCTCAACATCCACAGCCGTGACCCTGCCACCCTTCGGCGGTGGCATCAGTTCCTTGCCACCCTCCATGGTGACCTTGTTCCTCTCCCACAGCACACCCGTCCTGAAAGTAACTCCACCCCTGATGTTATCCTCGCTTCCCCCAACCTCCTTGGTCGCATTGCCGTTGATGTCCTCGATCACGTCGGTAGTGACCATCTCCCTGTCCTTCTCACCATCTCCTCTACCCGTCCTGCCCCTGCAGCCACCCGCCCACCTGCCCCTCCAAAATCTGTCCATGACTACCACCGTGCCAATTGGGATGCCTACCGGGACTCCATTGCCTTACAGGTCGAAAGCCACCCCCTCACTTTCCACCACCCTGATGACATCACCCATGCCTCTTCCTTCCTTCAGAAGACCATCACTGACGCTGTGGAGGCTCATGTCCCTACCAAACTCATCCACCCTCACCGCCCTACGCTTCCTCCACAGGCCGTCCTTCTTCTGCGTGAATCCCGCAGGCTCTACCGCTCCTTCCTCCGCACTCGTGACCGGGATACTCTCACCCGCCACCGGCAATTACAGCGACATATCCGGAACCTCCTTACAGCAAAGAAACGCCGGGACTGGCGTCAGACATGCACACGCCTCAACTCCACCCTCCCTGTCAACTCCTCCAAGTACTGGTCAGCCTTCCCCCGCCTTACTGGTAGCCATCCCACCCCGCATTACCCCATCCTCCATGACGATCGACCCTTTCCCGACAACCTCAGTAAGGCTAACCATTTTGCTTCCCACCTGTCCGAGGTCTTCTCCATTCCTGACGATCCCCATTCTGATTACTCCCTCTTCCCCACTGTCCTTGACCGCACTGACACCTCTGTCCCCCCGCTAGCCCCTAGCTTCCAGTACTTGGATCGGCTACCCCCGTCCGACATCAACACTCCCATCACCATGCAAGACATCACACTCGTCCTCCGCTCCAAACGCAACACCGCCCCTGGTCATGATGGTGTCACCTACCGTCACCTCAAGGAATCCCCTCCATCCTTCCTGTCTGTCCTTGCTACCCTGTACAATGTCCTCCTCTCCACTGGATTTTACCCTGACCTGTGGAAGACTTCCCGTGTCCTGCTGTTCCCTAAGCCTAACAAACCCCCCTCTGCTACCTCTTCCTATCGTCCCATCTGCCTCACCTCCGTGTTCAGTAAGGTCTTTGAGGCCATCCTCTCTCGCCGTATCCACCGCCACCTTAACCTCCACCGCCTCCTTCCTCTTACCCAATGTGGCTTCTGCCCTTCCTTCTCTGCTGACGACCAGCTCCTTAACCTTACCCATCTTCTTTCCCTCCAACTTAACTCCCGTCGCTCTGCTATCTTTGTTTCCCTTGATCTCCAGAACGCCTATGACCGTGTCTGGCATCCCGGACTCCTTTTCAAACTCCAGACCTATGCTCTCCCCATCAACTTCGTCCGTCTCGTTGCTTCCTTCCTCTCCCATCGTCCCTCCTATGTGACTATCCACAATTCCAACTCCCGTACTTTCTACCCCTCTGCCGGCGTGCCCCAAGGTTCTGTCCTTTCCCCTCTCCTCTATCTCCTGTACACTGCTGATATGCCCAAACCTCCCCCTCCTGTTCATCTTCTCCAGTTCGCTGATGACACCGCCTTCCTAGCCCTTTATCCTACCCTCCAACGGTCCCAACGTACCCTCCAAACCCACCTTGACCAATTCACCGCTTGGTGCAACCAGTGGTTCCTCCGTGTTAATCCCTCCAAGACCCAGGCGATCATCATAGGCCGCACCACCCGCTCCTTCCGCCTCCATGATTTCTACCTCACCATTTACGGCCGTCCTATCCACCTCACTCCTACCCTCAAATACCTTGGCCTCACACTCGACCGCCACCTCACCTGGACTCCCCATCTCCTTACCATCCAAAACAAAGCTCACAACCGCCTCCGCCTCCTGAAACTCCTGTCCGGCCGGACGTGGGGTCTGCATCCTTCCACCATCCTTCACACCTACAAATCCATGATCCGCCCCATCCTTTGTTATGCCAGCATCGCTTGGATTTCCGCCCCTCCCCGGTTCTATAAAGCCCTCCAAATCCTCGAACGCCATGCACTCCGCCTCGCCTTCCGCATCCGCCTTCCGTCCCCCACGCGCATCCTCTATGACCTCATCCCCTTCCCCCACCTTCTCCTTTTCCTTGAACATATCCGCACACTATATATTGTCCGCCGCCTTGATCCCCCTCACCCCCTGGTGTCTCCCTTCCTCTCCACTCCCAACCAGTTGCCGCGCCTTTACCGTTGTGTCCCTCCCTCTCTCCATCTCCACACCCTCCATCTCCTTTCCCAACACAACTTCCACCGTCTACCACTCCCGGATGATGAGCTTCGCCCTGACATCTACCCTTCCTACCAACTCTAACCCCCTCTTCCTGCCTCCTCCTCAGGGCTCCCTCTCCTCCCCCTCCCTCCTTCTCAGCGGATTTCCCCTCCTACTCCCCATCCATCTCTTGTGCCTTCTTTCGGTGTCTCTGCGCTCCCTCCTGCCCTGTCTTCCCTTTTCCTCTCCCGCCCCATGTGTCTCCTGCCTCTTCGTGAACCCACAGTTGCCCCTCCTCTCTTCCTCCCGCCGCTTCCCCAGCTGCCCCATGCTCTCCCCTCCTTTTCCATCCTCTCTGCCCTTTCCCTCGGCAGGTCCCGACTGGTAGTTTTACTCTTCGTCGTGTGTGCTCCACGTGGGTTTTAAGTGTGTTGTCTTCGGAGTGTTTTTAATACTGTGGCCAACTTTTAACCTGTGCATGTGCATCCAGTGTCTTCTCTGTGTTTTAAGAATCGCCAACTGTGTTTTTTAACTTTCTGGTGACTTTTTTAACTGTCCCCAATGACCTTCTACATGTCAGTGATTTTTACCTCCATTTTCTCCCCTTACTCTGTTTTATGTTCCCCTTTTTTTACCTCCTTATGTATGTATTATTTTATTCTTGTTTTAGTTGTCATGTCACTCGGCTGAAGAGCGGCGGATTGTGCTGCTGGCAGCCCTCCCCTGCCCATATGGGGCAGGGGCATGAAATCACAATAAAGGAAAAAAAAAAAAAAAAATGCCCAGAAAGACCCTCTCCCAAGGTGGCTTCCGCCAGCTCCCCCTCCCTGATGATATCCTCCTCCCCTCCATCTACCCCTCCTATCAACTTTGACCCTGCCCCACCCCCCACTTCTGGTGTCCTTTCCTTTAGGCACCCTCCCTCCCTCCCTTCTCTTCCCTTCCCTTCTCTTCCTTTTCCCCCATCCCCTCCCTCCACCCCTCTTCCCCTGGGCTTCCCATCCCCCTTCCTCCCTCCCCCCTATCTCCCCTGCCTGTGGCATCTCTGCTCTCCCCTCTCGCTCTCCCACTCCCCTTCCTCCTCCTCCTCTCTTGGCAGGTCCCCAGACTCGCACACGCATAGTGAACATTCGCGCGCCGGAGATCATCGCCATCAGTGTCTCATGTGTGTGCTTCGTTTTGTGTTTCGCGTTCTTTCGCAGTTACAACTCCACTGTTCAGATGTGCCGTCGCCGTCCTCCGTGTTCTGTGCGCCGTGTCAACAAGTGTTAGTGTTTTTATCGTCCAGCGTGAACGGCTTCATGTTTATTGTTTTTTGTCTCCACTTTTTTTGCCCGCCGTTTTCATTGTATTGTCTATGTCGCCTCTTTGTCATATGATTGTACCACTTAAGGCTGAAGAGCAGCGTACTATGCTGCTGACAGCCCGCCTGTATGAGGTGCTAAAATTACAATAAAGAAAAAAAAATGCGCAGAAAGGGCACACCATTATTTGTATACTATTATCATTGCTTGATATTTTAATTATTTTGATGTATTAATGTAACGTTGTACTTTTCTTGGTTGTATGGAATTCTAAATGTATCTTCTTCCATTAGTTTGTAATGCAAAAAATATGTTACATGTGATCCAGTACTTGCTGTTATTGAGTGTGCTTTACTTATGGCTCCACAAGTTTCATTTGTTTTCTGTGATCTTATTGTTCAGTAAATTTTTAAAATTTTTTTGGAAAATTATATAGCTTCACTATTATTTAACTGTTGACCTGTACCTCAACAGAGGGCACTTCACATCTCCAACGTCACATTTTCTTCCTGTTCAACCATGTAAGCAACCGTTTCCGTTCATCTTAGACTCATGTATGCTTCACATCAACCAATATCGTTTACTCTGTGACACTTTGGAATGTCACCTGTTATATGGAATGCAACTGTGTAGTGTTTATGTTTTGGCTTACGATTCGTTGTTATCTATCTTATATCTGTTCCTGGTTCTCCTGTCTTGTAGCACTGAAGATGACTAGATGACTGTAAAGTTGAAACCAAGATCTGGGGTAATGAAATGAAAGGATTCGCGATTGATTGCTGCTCTTCTCTCCGTTGTCCATGTTGAATGATCGTTGCGCACAACGGATCATATGGAGTCCTATCTTACTGAAAACAAATGCTAACATTTTTGTGAACAAACGGTCCTTTCCCTTATGGGTTCACAGCCGCTGTAAATTTGTTAAAGGAAGTCACTTTACTACGTAGCCTATTTTTTATTTGATATAAATACTTTATTTCATTACTTAGCAATCAGCCAGTTTCACCCCATTGGGCATTATCAAAACTGTGATGTTTGCAGATGTTATGATTCACACAGCAGTGTCGGCAAAAAACAACATATGATTGTCTCCTTAATAAGGGTTTTTCACAACCGTAGCAGGTACGGGCACTATCACAGGTGTGACGTCAATATGTAAAATGGAAAAAATGGGACCCATATGCAGGTTTCTTCTCTATGGCCGAATAATAGTCGCTCATTTCTTTTTTACATAAGGACGTTACACCTGTGATACTTGTACCGGTAAATGCTGTGGTTGCGCGAAACCCTTACTAAGGAGGCTTTTCTCCACACTGCTCTGTGCATCATAAAATGCTGTAATCATCACAATTTTATTGACATTAGCTTGATAATGCCCAAGGTGGTGAAGCTAGATAACTGACAAGTAATGAAATAATTTGATTATTTGAAAATAAAAGAACGACATAGGTACGCCAATTACATCCTTTAAAAAGTTTTTATAGAAGTAACTACACTATGTTCGTGGTACATTCTGTTCTGAGTTGCTTTTACCACTACCTCACTTGTCACTAATCTGAACTCATTGAAATGTTGAAGTTTTTTCTCCATTGACATTAGATGTTTAAGCTTATTAAACTGCCGAAGACTAAATATGTCATGCATTCGATGTGCACCGCCGGAAAAAAATTAGTACACCTGGAATGACGACGTCGATTTTGATCCGTTGACAGACTATGCCAGCTGGATGATAGTAAATATACCGAGTACGGTTTCAACGTCGTCCGTCAACAGACAGCGTAAAGCTCACAGCCAGAATACTCATGTGGCGAAAACGTGTGAAGCAAGTAGGAAACCATGCCACGGAGACTCTCTCATGTTTCCTACATCTATATCTACATCTACGTGATTACTCTGCTATTCACAATTGAGTGCCTGACAGAGGGTTCAATGAACCACCTTCAAGCTGTCTCTCTACCGTTCCACTCTCGAACGACGGGCGGGGAAAACAAGCACTTAAATTTTTCGGTGCGAGCCATGATTTCTCTCATTTTATCGTGATGATCATTTCTCCCTACGTAGATGGTTGCCAACAGAATGTTTTCTTAATCGGAGGAGAAAACTGATGATTGAAATTTCATGAGATGATCCCGTCGCAACGAAAAACGCTTTTGTTTTTGTGATTGCCACTCCAATTCACGTATCATGTCTGTGGCATTATCTCCCCTACTTCCAGATAATACAAAACGAGCCGCCCTTCTTTGAACTTTTTCAGTATCATCCGTCAGTCCCACCTGATGTGGATCCCACACCGCGCAGCAATACTCCAGAATATGGCGGACAAGTGTAGTGTAAGCAGTCTCTTTAGTAGATCTGTTGCATCTTTTAAGTGTTCTGCCAATGAATCGCTGTCTTTGGTTTGCTCTACCCACAACATCTATGTGATCGTTCCAACTTAGGTTATTTGTAATTGTAATTCCTAAGTATTTAGTTGAATTTACAGCCTTCAGATTTGTGTGACATATCGCGTAATCGAAATTCAGCGGATTTCTTTTAGTACTCATGTGAATAACTTCACACTTTTCTTTATTCAGGGTCAAATGCCACTTTTACAAGACGGTAAATGATAGCATCATCTACAAGTGATCTAAGAGGACTACTCAGATTGTCTCCTATGTCATTAATATAGATCAGGAACAATAGAGGGCCTATAACACTTCCTTGTGGAACGCCGGATATTACTTCTGTTTTACTCGATGACTTTCCGTCTATTACTATGAACTGTGACCTTTCTGACAGGAAATCACGAATCCAGTCACACAACTGAGGCGATATTCCATAGGCGCACAGTTTGGTTAGAAGACGCTTGTGAGCAACGGTGTCGAAAGCCTTCTGAAAATCTAAAAATATAGGCAGTTTGACATCCCCTGTCGACAGCACTCATTACTTCATGAGTACAAAGAGTTAGTTGTGTTCCGCAAGAACGATATTTTCTGAACCGTGCTGACTACGTGTCAATAAATCGTTTTTTTTTTTCGAGGTACTTCAAATAAAGTATATGTTCCAAAACCCTATTGCAAGTCGACGTTAGTTATATGGGTCTGTAATTCAGCGGATTACTCCTATTTCCCTTTTTGGGTATTGGTGTGAATTGAGCAACTTTTCAGTGTTTAGGTAAGGAACTTTCTGTGAGCGATCGGTTGTATATAATTGCTAAATATGGAGCTATTGCGTCTGCATACTCTGAAAGGAAACTGAATGGTATACCATCTGGACCGTAAGCCTTGCCTTTATTAAGTGATTTAAGATGTTTTGCTACACCGAGGACATCTACTTCAATGTTTCTCATCTTCGCAGTTGTTCTAGAATGGAATTCGGGAATATTTAGTTCGTCTTCTTTGGTGAAGGAGTTTCGGAAAACCGTATTTAATAACTCTGCTTTTCTGGCACAGTCATAAGTGACTTCACCGTTGTTATCGCGCAGTGAAGGTATTGATTGCGTCTTACCACTGGTGTGCTTTATATATGATCAGAATATCTTTGAGTTTTCTACCAGATTCTGAGACAGGGTTTCGTTGCGGAAATTATTAAAAGCATCTCGCATTGAAGTACGCACTATATTCGAACTTCTGCAAAACTTTGCCAATCTTCGGGATATTGCGTTCTTTTAAATTTGGCGTGCCTTTTTCGTTGCTTCTGCCACAGCGATCTGACCCGTTTTGTGTACCATGGGGGATCAGTACCATCACTTATTAATTTATGTGGTATATATCTCTCAACTGCCGTCGATACTATCTCTTTGAAATAATTCCACATCTCTTCTACGCTTATGTGATCAGATCGGAAGGAGTGGAGAATGCCTCTTAAAAAAGCGTTAAGAGCATTTTTATCAGATTTTTGAAATAGATGTATTTTGCATTTCTTTTTGATGGTTCCTACAAAAATGGCTCTGAGCACTACGGGACTTAACTTCTGAGGTCATCAGTCCCATAGAACTTCTTAAACCTAACTAACCTAAGGACATCACACACATCCATGCCCGACGCAGGATTCGAACCTGCGACCGTAGCGGTCTCGCAGTTTCAGACTGTGGCGCCAAGAACCGCTCGGCTACTCCGGCCGGAGGATGGTTCCTACAGTCAACTGCGCGCGTCTGAAAGGGGTCAAATTGTGGCCTTCCGAGTGGCGGGATGGACGATTCGGAAAATTGCCACACGAGTTGGATGTGCTGGTATCAGTCGTCACGAAAACATTCTCACACGTGTAGACAATGTGCTAGACGTCCACGCATCGCAGACGCCCGTCAGCATCGTCGCTTCGTATTGAAAGGGCAGCAGCGGCAGGTCGTACAGCTACCATATCACGGATAAGAGGGCTTGTGAGCACAGAATGTCAACGAGAATTATCGTCATTAGCAGAGGGACTACGGGTACACAAAGTTATAGCCCATCTCGACTTACGCCAAAGCATCGATGAGCACGACTCGACTTTTGCCGTCAGAGGATCCCCTGGAATGGTTTTGAGTAATGAAAGCGGAATCAACCTGTATGCAAGTGAAGGTCGTTTGCCATACAACGTAGACCTGGTGAAGGCTTTGTCTTATGGTCTGGGACGCGATAAGCTACAACTCACTCACTGGAGGGGACGTTAACCAGCGAATGTTATTATGGCCATTCTTTTGCCGTCCTTACAACACCCCACACATGCTCTCTCACATATCGTCCGTGAAACTCAACGTGCTCTGGCAAGACGTGCGGCAACTTCCATGGCCAGCAATATCTACGGCCTTGTTTACAGTCGAGCATGTGTGGGATGCGATGGGACGAGGAGTGATTCGTGCGGCAAGTCAACCAACAACTCTTACAGCGCTACGTAAACCGGTCGAGCTGGTGTGGCAGGACAGTATCCGCCCTCTATACGATCGACTGGACGCCAGCGTGTACACCTACATTGCCGCCTTTGGAGGCTATATCACGTACAAATATGGGTATTTCTTCACGAGTCGATACCTGGTTCTTCGGAACCGCTAGTACTATTGATCTGTTAGTGTAATCATTTCACGTATTTCATATACTGTTGCAAAATACGTATTGAGTGAATTGGAAAGTTCTAAAATGATGTATTAATTTTTTTTCCGGCAGCATATTTCTCCCACAACCGGCAGTACGGAGGACATTCTAAACGTTTTATGCAACAGAAAGAAGTATAGAGAATGCTGACGTATGGTATTCGTTATTTATAATACGTTGGTTTCCTTACCTCTGTGATAATATCGAAATTCCGGATTTCTATTTTTATTTCTACTTGATAACACTAGTTAACTTAGCCTCCACTAATCGCACGCAGAGTACAAATATAACTGCGCTCAGAAACAGGCAATCAGTAGTGGGTTATTATCCCTTATCAAATAGAAGCATCTTATTAGACTGGATAATAACCTCCTTTTAGCCACACTAGAAGGTTTTAGATTTTCATGTCGTTCTAATAGTACACACCACGATCTGCTGCAAGAAACTAAGCTTGTGAATGTTTTTCTTCGGGTCATTAAAACTTCCAGTCAGGGCAATAATATTTAACCTTTAGCGTGTATGTTGAAATTCGAGTGCTCTCAAATCCAGACAAATAACATTAACCTCTCTCATTTTTACGAATTTTTCGTGCATTCACGTCTAACAGGCGAGAGTTTGCGCGTAGGTTATACATGGAAAGCTACTTTTATTTTTTTAACGGTTAAAGATCAGTTTTTTTGTTGTACTTTTTAACGCCCAACTCAAAATCACACTGCATCAATGAAAGGGAAACATGTCGACAAATATTAAGGACTATAGCGACCATCACGTAAAGAGAAATGCAAATAAGACACCTGAGGATGAATATGAAGTAATGTCATCGAAACCCATAGTTACATTCATTTACAGTGTGTTAAAAAAGCTTTCCATATTCTGAGAAGCGATAGAACCAAAACAAGAGGAAAAAATTTCCAATAAACATATATATTACTAAACAGTCACCCAACCTATTTTCTGGTTGCCTACCAAACAACTTCCAGGGCAACAAAAATTTGATTTTCAGTATTTCATATCGTTATTGACCGACTTTAAAAATTTAAAATGCTGTCACAAACTACTTTGGGAAGTATAATCTTATGTTAAATGTTTAACACAATAAATCAAATACTAAATTTAGAAAGGATGAATATGTTTTGAGGCACCGTAACTCACAGCGTGCAAATTACGCAAACTAAACTGACGGGACAGTTGTCATGGGAACTTTCTAACATGTTGTCGGACCTCCTTTCGTCCGTCGTAGTGCAGTAACTCGACTTGGCATGGACTCAACAAGTCGTTGGGAGTCACCTGTAGAAATATTAAGCCATGCTGTCTCTATAGCTTCCAGAACTGCGGAAGTGTTGCCAGGGAAGGATTTTGTGCATGAACTTACGTCTCGATTGTTGTTGTTGTTGTTGTTGTTGTTGTTGTTGTTGTGGTCTGCAGTCCTGAGACTGGTTTGATGCAGCTCTCCATGCTACTCTATCCTGTGCAAGCTTCTTCATCTCCCAGTAAGTACTGCAACCTACATCCTTCTGAATTTGCTTAGTGTATTCGTCTCTTGGTCTCCCTCTACGATTTTTACCCTCCACGCTGCCCTCCAATGCTAAATTTGTGATCCCTTGATGCCTCAGAACATGTCCTACCAACCGATCCCTCCTTCTAGTCAAGTTGTGCAACAAACTCCTCTTCTCCTCAATTCTATTCAGTACCTCCTCATTACTTATGTGATCTACCCATCTAATCTTCAGCATTCTTCTGTAGCACCACATTTCGAAAGATTCTATTCTCTTCTTGTCTAAACTATTTATCGTCCATGTTTCACTTCCATACATGGCTACACTCCATACAAATACTTTCAGAAACGACTTCCTGACACTTAAATCTATAATAGATGTTAACAAATTTCTCTTCTTCAAAAACGCTTTCCTTCCCATTGCCAGTCTACATTTTATATCCTCTCTACTTCGACCATCATCAGTTATTTTGCTCCCCAAATAGCAAAACTCCTTTACTACTTTAAGTGTGTCATTTCCTAATCTAATTCCTTCAACACCACCGGACATAACTCAACTACATTCCATTATCCTCGTTTTGCTTTTGTTGATGTTCATCTTATATCCTCCTTTCAAGACACTATCCATTCCGTTCAACTGCTCTTCCAAGTCCTTTGCTGTCTCTGACAGAATTACAATGTCATCGACGAACCTCAAAGTTTTTATTTCTTCTCTATGGATTTTAATACCTACTCCGAATTTTTCTTTTCTTTCCTTCACTGCTTGCTCAATATACAGATTGAATAACATCGGGGACAGGCTACAACCCTGTCTCACCCACTTCCCAACCACTGCTTCCCTTTCATGCCCCTCAACTCTTATAACTGCCATTTGGTTTCTATTCAAATTGTAAATAGCCTTTCGCTCCCTGTGTTTTACCCCTGCCACCTTCAGAATTTCAAAGAGAGTATTCCATTCAACATTGTCAAAATCTTTCTCTAAGTCTACAAATGATAGAAACGTAGGTTTGCCTTTCCTTAATCTAGCTTCTAAGATAAGTCGTAGGGTCAGTGTTGCCTCACGTGTTCCAATATTTCTACGGAATCCAAACTGATCTTCCCCTAAGTCGGCTTCTACTAGTTTTTCCATTCGTCTGTAAAAAGTATTTTGCAGCAGTGACTTATTAAACCGATAGTTCGGTAATTTTCACATCTGTCAACACCTGCTTTCTTTGGGATTGTAATTATTATATTCTTCTTGAAGTCTGAGGGTATTTCGCCTGTCTCATACTTCTTGCTCACCAGATGGTAGAGTTTTGTCAGGACTAGCTCTTCCAAGGATGTCAGTAGTTCTAATGGAATGTTGTCTACTCCCGGGGCCTTGTTTTGACTTAGGTCTTTCAGTGCTCTGTCAAACTCTTCACGCAGTATCATATCTCCCATTTCATCTTCATCTACATCCTCTTCCCTTTCCATAATATTGTCCTCAAGAACATCGGCCTTGTATAGACTCTCTATATACTCCTTCCACCTTTA
Organism: Schistocerca piceifrons; assembly: GCF_021461385.2. Lineage (NCBI taxonomy): Eukaryota > Metazoa > Arthropoda > Insecta > Orthoptera > Acrididae > Schistocerca > Schistocerca piceifrons. The sequence goes on along the minus strand of NC_060138.1, from coordinate 1,016,550,710 downwards.
TGCTTTCCCTTCTTTGCTTAGTACTGGGTTTCCATCTGAGCTCTTAATATTCATACAAGTGGCTCTCTTTTCTCCAAAGGTCTCTTTAATTTTCCTGTCGGCAGTATCTATTTTACCCCTAGTGAGATAATCCTCTACATCCTTACATTTGTCCTCTAGCCATCCCTGCTTAGCCATTTTGCACTTCCTGTCGATCTCATTTTTTAGACGTTTGTACTCCTTTTTGCCTGCTTCATTTACTGCATTTTTATATTTTCTACTTTCATCAATTAAATTCAATATATCTTCTGTTACCCAAGGATTTCTACTAGCCCTCGTCTTTTTACCTACTTGATCCTCTGCTGCCTTCACTACTTCATCCCTCAAAGCTACCCATTCTTCTTCTACAGTATTTCTTTCCCCCATTCCTCCCATTTGTTCCCTTACGCTCTCCCTGAAACTCTGTACAACCTCTGATTCTTTCAGTTTATCCATGTCCCATCTCCTTAAATCCCCCACGTCTCGATTATGCCCCATAAATGTTCTGTGAGATTCATGTCAGGTGATGTTGGTGGCCAAATCATTCGCTCGAATTGTCCAGAATGTTCTTCAAACCGATCAAGAACAATTGTGGCACGGTGACATGTTTGGGAACATGACGTCCATGAATGAATGCAGATAGTCTCCAAGTAGACAAACATAACCATTCCGAGTCAATGATTCTTTCAAATGGTTCTAAGCACTATGGGACTTAACATCTGAGGTCATCAGTCCACTAGGCTTAGAACTACTTAAACCTAACTAACCTAAGGACATCACCCACATGCCCGAGGTAGGATTCGAACCTGCGACCGTAGCAGCAGCGCGGTTCCGGACTGAAGCGCCTAGAACTGCTCGGCCACAGCGGCCGGCTAATGATTGTTTCAGTTGGACGAGAAGATCCAGTGATTTTCTTGTAAACACAGCCCACACCATTATGGAGCCACGACCAACTTACACAGTGCCTTTTTGACAACTTGGCCCCTTGGTTTCACGGGGGCTGTGATACTCTAAAACACTGCCATCGACTCTTACGAAATGAAATCAGGACTCATCTAACCAGGCCACAGTTTTCCAGTCATCTAGGGTCCAGGAGAGGCGCAGCAGGTGATGCCACGCTGTTAACAAGGGAACTCGCATCGGTTGTCTCCAGTCATAGCCTGTTAATTCTGTTAGATGACTCATTTATTGTCACCTGTAATGAGTGAAATGAGACGTCAGGTCGACAGTAGATTTTTAATTAACTTCTTTATTCCGGTCCTCAGTCACAGCTTGGTCAGACGTCCGGTTGCCTCTTGTGCAAAACAATAGATGACTGACATAGCTGACATCGCGAATAGTGGGGCATCACTGAAATGCCGCTGACAGCGACGTCTCTGCCTGCGACCATGATGACTGCTTGGCAGCACAGCTGACAGAACCACAAGGGCGGCCGTAATCTCCATTCAGTCAGCGGGCGGCTGTCTACTCGGGGCAGGCTGCCCTGTCCTATGGCAGAACATTGGACTCCTTACTGCATTCCCTGATGTTGCTCTGGGCGTCACAGACTCGTGGTGTAGGCTGTGAAACAGAGATGAGAATTTTTTAACACACGAATGACTGAGAAGTTGTTTGCTCCAGACTAGCCGGCCGCTGTGGTCGAGCGGTTCTAGGCGATTCAGTCTGGAGCCGCGCGACCGCTGCGGTCACAGGTTCGAATCCTGCCTCGGGCATGGATGTATGTGATGTCCTTAGTTTAGCTAGGTGTAAGTAGTTCTAAGTTCTAGGGGACTGATGACCTCAGAAGTTAAGTCCCATAGTGCTCAGGACCATTTGAACCATTTTTTTGCTCCAGACTATGTTTATTTAGGACTTAAGGCATGTACTCTAAACACTTCCATGGTGGCAAGTGAGGAAAGGCTTTTGTTCTTCCTCTATCAGACAGCAGTACTGGCTGTTGCTGTAACATGCCCAGCTGGCTCTGCTTCACAATGCTTGTCAGCTGTATTTTGGTTTGCAACGCGTAACACTCTAGCCTAACACTGCGGCTAGCTCTGTTGCATCTCACTTCCACTCTGGTGTACTTTTTAACCGAATATAGTCAATATCCTACATTGCCCTCCTTTTACCAAGACGCGGTCTCTTGGGTCGACCAGACCAGGTTATCTTTTACACTAGAGTTCCTGGCTACTGTCTGTTCTGGCCCTGTTTCGCTTCTTGGGAATTAATCTAACAACTGGTTTCCTTAACTCTATCCCTTAATCTTACATATTTCTACGGGGTCCCTTGCCCTGCTCCACAACTCAAACACCATGGAACTTATTTCATTATTAGACTTCTTAGACAACAACTTCTAACTCTCTATTCAAAACTTACTAGGTCAAATGACTCAATTATTCTTAATAGTATACCTTTGTGATTGCATCTTCCTTCTGTTGCTTTTATTCTCTGGGATGTATCCATTTCATTGGAATCTGTATGACGGCTGGTCCAAACTCAGTCTTGTGCTTCGTCTTCTACGCACCAAAACAAGGATTGTGCTCAGCAGCCGCTGTGGCGGTTGGTACAACAGTAGTCATTGTTGTCTCTTTCTGATACTAGTTTTCATGATACTATTTACATGCTGCAATAAGGATTGCAAAGGACCCGTCCCTCCTGCTCGTTCAGAAGCGTGTTTATAGTCAGTATTAATTCTGGCACTAGCGTTTGATTTAAGCTGGTTAGATTTGCGCAGATAGCACTTCTATGGGCTGTTCTGGCCAATACGAACGAGGCTACCAAATATGCAGGTGAGTTATCCCTGAAATAGCGGCGGGCAGGTGGAAAGTATGCCTCATTATCTCGTATACTGTTCCATTTAACAACAAACCACTCCCGTCTAATTCTTGTTGACATAAGCTACCCTTGCTCGAAACAACTAGCCACTACCAACATCCTGTCAAAAGTAGAGCAGAAGCAATGCGCCTCGGCCTGCTGGAAGTACGATTCTGGCTCAATTGTCTTTATTGCATTCTCTTCACTCCTTTTGTCCCATTAGTAATTTCGCTGCACAGAAATCCTGCCCTTCTCTTACTACCATATTTGGACAGACTGTGATTTCCCCTCAGCAGCATTTTTGTAACTTTGCTTCCTTCATTTCTACGTATGTTCCCTTTGTAAGTAGGCTGTTTAGCTATTCTTATTGGTAACGCCACGTAGCGCTCTGTATGAAAATCACTGGCTGTGCTGCGTGCAGTCTGTGGCTAGTTTGCATTGTTGTCTGCCATTGTAGTGTTGGGCAGCTGGATGTGAACAGCGCGTAGCGTTGCGCAGTTGGAGGTGAGCCGCCAGCAGTGGTGGATGTGGGGACAGAGATGGCGGAATTTTGAGAGCGGACGATCTGGACGTGTGTCCATCAGAAAGAGTAAATCTGTAATATTGGATATCATGGACTGATATATATATTATCACTTTTGAACACTATTAAGGTAAATACATTGTTTGTTCTCTATCAAAATCTTTCATTTGCTAACTATGTCTATCAGTAGTTAGTGCCTTCAGTAGTTTGAATCTTTTATTTAGCTGGCAGTAGTGGCGCTCGCTGTATTGCAGTAGTTCGAGTAACGAAGATTTTTGTGAAGTAAGTGATTTGTGAAACGTATAAGTTAAAGTTAGTCAGGGCCATTCTTTTGTAGGGATTTTTGAAAGTCAGATTGCGTTGCGCTAAAAATATTGTGTGTCAGCTTAGTGTTGATCAGAATAAGTAAAGAGCGAAATGTCTGAGTATGTTCAAATAACGTAAGGGGTTAACCAGCATAGTAATTCATAAATTTTTCTAAGGGGACGTTTCATTCCTTGTCTTTTGCAGTTAATAATAGTCGCTCCGTTTTTACTCTCAAAAATTTCTTCAATATCCCCCACTTGACAGCGTACACATGAACTATGCATCACTCGTAATGTGGTTGTTTCCTGCTGCAGGTATATAGAAACGGAAACTTTTTCTCCATCAGTTATCATCGATACTGTGGCTACCTTGAAATAAAAAGGTAAGTTTTTGTGCTTGGGTTCTAAAACCAAACCCACCTTCGGCGGTAGTTCCTTCAGCACTTTTCTTAGACCCTCTAAATACTGCTCTGGTGACACGATTACCCCTAGCTGACTTACAGCCTGCTGCAAAGCCTTCTCTAGTTCTGTTACTTTCCCTTGTGCTTCCTCTAATCTATATTCTACGGACCACAAGCATTTTGTCATTAATAGGTTCATATCTAAGACTTCTACTTCGGTTTGTAGTTCCCCCATATTCTGACAAGTGCCTCTTCTGCAGCTCTGGAATACTGCATTACTTCTCCAGTCAGCTATCGTAATAGTCGGGTGTTATTCAGTGCGTCTTTCTCTACACTTCCAACCTGCGTAATGTGTCAATTAGTCAAGGCTTTGTTTCTTTTTGTCCATTGCTTAACCTCTTCCGTGGTGTCCTTCACTCTTCAAAATATTGTGTTTGTGAGACAGAAACTGTACCCGTGGTCTAGAGGTAGCGTCTTTCATTAAGAATCAAAAAATTTTCGGTCCTGGGTTCGAATACTGCCGCTGCTTAAATTTTGATTAATTATCAGCATTGGCGGCCGAAGACTTCCGACATAAGAAGTCACTCTCATATTTCCAACGGCATTGTCAAAGAGGGTGGAGGAGCAGCCAGAGGTTCAGGGCACTCTCTTGTCCTAGGGGTGGGAAACTGCCCCTAAAGGCGGAAGAATCAGGAATGATCAACGGCATGAGGATGCAGAAGACAATGGAAACCACTGCATTAAAGACACGCAACGTGTATCCACAGGACATGTGGCCTGTAATTGAAGAAGTGTCATTATGATCTCTCCATTGGCCAAAGTTTCCAGAATAGTCCCCCATTCGGATCTCTGGGACGGAACTGCCAAGGCGGAGGTTACCATGAGAAAATGGATTGAATAATGAACGGAAGAATAACGTTCTACAAATCGGGGCGTGGAATGTCAGAAGCTTGAACGTGGTACGGAAACTAGAAAATGGGGAAAGGAAATTCAGAGGCTCAATCTAGATATGGTAGGGGTAATTGGAGAGAAATGGAAAGAAGACAAGGATTTCTGGTCAGATGAGTATAGGGTAATATCAACAGCAGCAGAAAATGGTATAACAGGATTAGGATTCGTTACGAATAGGAAGGTAGGGCAGAGAGTATGTTACTGTGAACAGTTCACTGATGGGGTTGTTCTTATCAGAATCAACAGCAAACCAACACCGACAACGATAGTTCAAGTATACATGCTGACGTCACAAGCTGAAACTGAAGAGATAGAGAAAGTGTATGAGGACATTGAAACGGTGATACAGTATGTAAAGGGGTATGAAAATCTAATAGTCATCGGGGACTGGAATGTGGCTGTAGGGAAAGAAGCAGAAGAAATGTTTAGTGGATAATATAGCCTTGGTAGTAGGAATGAGAGAGGAGAAAGACAAATTGAAAGACAAATTCAGTTGGTAATAGCGAATACTCTGTTCACGAATCACAAGAGGAGGAGGTATACTTGGAAAAGGCCGGGTGATATGCCAAGATTTCAGTTAGATTACATCATGGCTAGACAGAGATTCCGAAATCAGATATTGGATTGTAAGGAGGGCCCAGAAGCAGATATAGACTCAGATCACAATATAGTAGTGATGAAGAGTAGGCTGAAGTTTAAAACATTAGTCAGGAAGAATCAATACCAAAGAAGTGGGACACGGAAGTACTGAGGAATGATGAGATACGGTTGAAGTTCTCTAACGCTATAGAGGCAGCACTAACGAACAGCTCAGTAGGCAGTACAGTTGAAGAGGAATGGACATTTCTAAAAAGGGCTATCACAGAAGTTGAGAACGAAATCATAGGTACAAAGAAGGCAATCGCGAGGAAACCGTGGTTAATAGAGGAAATGCTTCAACTGAATTGATGAAAGGAGGAACTACAAAAATATTTCGTGTAACTCAGGAATACAGAAATACATGTCGCTGAGGAAATAAATGAATAGTAAGTGCAGGGAACCTAAGATGAAATAGCTGCAAGAAATATGTGAATACATCAAAAAAGAAAGTGTGTCGGAAGGACAGACTCAGCATATAGGAAATTCAAAACAACCTACAGTGACATTAAAAGCAAGGGTGATAACATTAAGAGTGCAACGGGAATTGCACTGTGAAATGCAGGGGAGAGAGCGGATTGGTGGAAAGAACACAATGAAAGCCTCTATGAAGGGGAAGATTTGTCTGATGTAATAGAAGCTGACACAGGAGTCGATTTAGAAGAGACAGGGGATCCAGGTTATAAACACAAAATCAAATAGGGGTAATGCAGGAGTAGATTTAATAATGAATAGGAAAATAGGAATGCGGGTAAGCTACTACAAACAGCATAGTGTACGCATTATTGTGGCCAAGATAGATACGAAGCCCACAACTACTACAGTAGTACAAGTTTATATGCCAACTAGCTCTGCAGATGACGAAGAAATTGAAGAAATGTATGATGAGATAAAAGAAATTATTCAGGTAGTGAAGGGAGACGAAAATTTAATAGTCATGGCTGACTGGAATTCGAGTGTAGGAAAAGGGAGAGAAGGAAACATAGTAGGTGAATATGGATTGGGGGACAGAAATGAAAGAGGAAGCCGCCTGGTAGAATTTTGCACAGAGCACAACATAATCATAACTAACACTTGGTTTAAGAATCATGAAAGAAGGTTGTATACATGGAAGAACCCCGGAGATACTAAAAGGTATCAGATAGATTATATAATGGTAAGACAGAGATTTAGGAACCAGGTTTTAAATTGTAAGACATTTCCAGCGGCAGATGTGGACTCTGACAACAATCTATTGGTTATGACCTGTAGATTAAAACTGAAGAAACTGCAAAAAAAGTGGGAATTTAAGGAGATGGGACCTGGATAAACTAAAAGAACCAGAGGTTGTACAGAGATTCAGGGAGAACATAAGGGAGCAATTGACAGGAATGGGGGAAATATATACAGTAGAAGAAGAATGGGTAGCTTTGAGGGATGAAGTAGTGAAGGCAGCAGAGGATCAAGTAGGTAAAAAGACGAGGGCTAGTAAAAATCCTTGGGTAACAGAAGAAATATTGAATTTAATTGATGAAAGGAGAAAATATAAAAATGCAGTAAGTGAAACAGGCAAAAAGGAATACAAACGTCTCAAAAATGAGATCGACAGGAAGTGCAAAATGGCTAAGCAGGGATGGCTAGAGGACAAATGTAAGGATGTAGAGGCCTATCTCACTAGGGGTAAGATAGATACCGCCTACAGGAAAATTAAAGAGACCTTTGGAGATAAGAGAACGACTTGTATGAATATCAAGAGCTCAGATGGAAACCCAGTTCTAAGCAAAGAAGGGAAAGCAGAAAGGTGGAAGGAGTATATAGAGGGTCTATACAAGGGCGATGTACTTGAGGACAATATTATGGAAATGGAAGAGGATGTAGATGAAGATGAAATGGGAGATATGATACTGCGTGAAGAGTTTGACAGAGCACTGAAAGACCTAAGTCGAAACAAGGCCCCCGGAGTAGTCAATATTCCATTGGAACTACTGACGGCCGTGGGAGAGCCAGTCCTGACAAAACTCTACCATCTGGTGAGCAAGATGTATGAAACAGGCGAAATACCCTCAGACTTCAAGAAGAATATAATAATTCCAATCCCAAAGAAAGCAGGTGTTGACAGATGTGAAAATTACCGAACTATCAGCTTAATAAGTCACAGCTGCAAAATACTAACACGAATTCTTTACAGACGAATGGAAAAACTAGTAGAAGCCAACCTCGGGGAAGATCAGTTTGGATTCCGTAGAAACACTGGAACACGTGAGGCAATACTGACCTTACGACTTATCTTAGAAGAAAGATTAAGGAAAGGCAAACCTACGTTTCTAGCATTTGTAGACTTCGAGAAAGCTTTTGACAATGTTAACTGGAATACTCTCTTTCAAATTCTAAAGGTGGCAGGGGTAAAATACAGGGAGCGAAAGGCTATTTACAATTTGTACAGAAACCAGATGGCAGTTATAAGAGTTGAGGGGCATGAAAGGGAAGCAGTGGTTGGGAAGGGAGTAAGACAGGGTTGTAGCCTCTCCCCGATGTTGTTCAGTCTGTATATTGAGCAAGCAGTAAAGGAAACAAAAGAAAAATTCGGAGTGGGTATTAAAATTCATGGAGAAGAAATAAAAACTTTGAGGTTCGCTGATGACATTGTAATTCTGTCAGAAACAGCAAAGGACTTGGAAGAGCAGTTGAATGGAATGGACAGTGTCTTGAAAGGAGGATATAAGATGAACATCAGCAAAAGCAAAACAAGGATAATGGAATGTAGTCTAATTAAGTCGGGTGATGCTGAGGGAATTAGATTAGGAAATGAGGCACTTAAAGTAGTAAAGGAGTTTTGCTATTTAGGGAGCAAAATAACTGATGATGGTCGAAGTAGAGAGGATATAAAATGTAGGCTGGCAATGGCAAGGAAAGCGTTTCTGAAGAAGAGAAATTTGTTAACATCCTGTATTGATTTAAGTGTCAGGAAGTCATTTCTGAAAGTATTTGTATGGAGTGTAGCCATGTATGGAAGTGAAACATGGACGATAAATAGTTTGGACAAGAAGAGAATAGAAGCTTTCGAAAAGTGGTGCTACAGAAGAATGCTGAAGATTAGATGGGTAGATCACATAACTAACGAGGAAGTATTGAATAGGATTGGGGAGAAGAGAAGTTTGTGGCACAACTTGACCAGAAGAAGGGATCGGTTGGTAGGACATGTTCTGAGGCATCAAGGGATCACCAATTTAGTATTGGAGGGCAGCGTGGAGGGTAAAAATCGTAGAGGGAGACCAAGAGACGAATACACTAAGCAGATTCAGAAGGATGTAGGTTGCAGTAGGTACTGGGAGATGAAAAAGCTTGCACAGGATAGAGTGGCATGGAGAGCTGCATCAAACCAGTCTCAGGACTGAAGACAACAACAACAATAACAGGGGATCCAGTATTAGAATCAGAATTTAAAAGAGCTTTGGAGGACTTAAGATCAAATAAGGCAGAATGGATAGACAACATTCCATCAGAACTTCTAAAATCATTTGGGAAAGTGGCAACAAAACGAGTATTCACGTTGGCGTGTAGAATGTATGAGTCTGGCGACATAACATCTGACGTTCGGAAAAGCATTATCCACACAATCCTGAAGACGGCAAGAGCTGACAATTGCGAGAATTATGGCACAATGAGCTTAACAGCTCATGCATCCAAATTGCTTACAGAGGAATGGTTAAAAAATGGCTCTGAGTACTATGGGACTGAACATCTGAGGTCATCAGTCCCCTAGAACTTAGAACTACTTAAACTTAACCAACCTAAGGACATCACACACATCCATGCCCGAGGCAGGATTCGAACCTGCGACCGTAGCGGTAACGCGGTTCCAGACTGAAGCGCCTAGAACCGCTCGGCCACACCGGCCGGCACAGAAGAATGGAAAAGAAAATTGAGGATGCGCTAGATGACGATCAGTTTGGCTTTAGGAAAGGTAAAGGCACGAGAGAGGCAATTCTGACATTGCGGTTAATAATGGAAGCAACCTAAAAAAATTCAAAACATGTATTTGTTGACTTGGAAAAACCTTTGGACAATGTAAACTGGTGCAAGATGTTCGAAATTCTGAAAAAAGTAGGGGTAAGCTATAGGGAGAGATGGGTCATATATAACATGTACTACAACAGAGAGGGAATAATATCATTGGACGACCAAGAACGAAGTGCTCGTATTAAAAAGTTTGTAAGACAAGGATGTAGCTTTTCGCCCCTTCTGTTCACTCTGTACATCGAGGACGCAATGATGGAAATAAAAGAATGGTTTAGGAGTGGAATTAAAATTCATGTTCGAATGATATCAATGATACGAATCGCTGAGACATTGCTATCATCAGTGAAAGTGAAGAATAATTACATGATCTGCTGAACGGAATGAACAGTCTAATGAGTACAGGTTACGTATAGAGAGTAAATGGAAGGAAGATGAAGGAATTCTGCTACCTAGGCAGTAAAATAACGAATGGTGGACGAAGCAAGGAGGATATCAAAAGTAGACTAGCAATGGCAAAAAGGGCATTCCTGGCCAAGAGAAGTCTACTAATATTAACCATCGGTCTTAATTTGAGGAAGAAATTTCTGAGAATGTACGTCTGGAGTACAGCCTTGTATGGTAGTGAAACATGGACTGTGGGAAAACCGGAACAGAAGAGAATCGAAGCATTTGAGATGTGGTGCAACAGACGAATGTTGAAAATTAGGTGGACTGATGAGGTAAGGAATGAGGAGGTTCTGCACAGAATCGGAGAGGAAAGGAACATGTGGAAAACATTCATAAGGAAAAGCGACAGGATGATAGGACATCTATTAAGACATGAGAGAATGACTGCCATGGTACTAGAGGGAGCTAGCTGTAGAGGGCATAAACTGTAGAGGAAGACAGACATTAGAATACATCCAGCAAATAATTGAGGATGTAGGTTGCAAGTGCTACTATGAGATGAAGTTAGCACAGGAGAGAAACTCATGGTGGGCTGCATCAAACCAGTCAGAAGCATCCAGCGTCAATAAAATCCATTTTCCTTCAAATAAGTAGTAGGAGAAAGTGAGCAACACGCCACATTGCTACGTTGCCAAATTCATTCAAGATGGCGGATCCAAGATGGCAGTGATAGATATGGTGTCGCAATGACGTCATGGCGGAAAGTTAAAATTTTGGTGGGAAAATCTGTTGTTGGGCTACCTCCACTCACCTAACCTCCTCCCATACACTCTCCCCCCCTCCCTTCCCCCAGAAAATGGTGGTAAATTCAAATTTTGGTGGAAAAAAGGCCACTTGCACTACCTCCACTAACCTAAGAAAATGGCAGGAAAATAGGTCCCTTGGGATAGCTCCACTAAACTAAGTCATCTGACTGCCACCTCCTCCTTGGCATCGGCAGGAAGTGGACTCAGCCTGTGTCATGTTGTGGGAGAGGAAGGAGTGTACTTTATTTATTTTCAGTGTTTGTTTAAACAAATTGATATGTCATAGATAGTAGCTCAATGCAGTATGTTCACCATGAGGTACAGAGTCCAACTGACCTAGTACACAGTACTACAACCAGAGGGCGCTATCATACCATGTCAATCTGGGGGAAAATGGCGGGAAAAAGACTCACCCTATGCTGGGCTGCTGGACAGAGGAAGAAGTGTAATTTGTTTATTTTGGAATTATTTATTTAGTGATGGATTTCACTTAGTTTATTTATTGCAATGAAACATAACACTTGCTCTGATGTGCTTTGGGTCATAATTCACAGCCTACAGACCTATGAACTACTCGTGAATTATCGAAATAATGCAGTACACCGATGTACAGACACGCAAACAACCTGTAAATTACTGAAATAACGCATAGCACAGCCAAAACCTGTTCACAAAATAATGGAACAGACACGTCCACTACGTCTGAAATTGTCAAAATAATGCATATATAACAATCTGCCAACATGCTCACAACACTTAAACAGCCGAAAATAATGTAGTGCATCAACACTCATTGCCCGTAAAATCGCTTTCTAACTATTGTTAAGAAATTTGACCGTGACGTATTAGTGAAGTGTTCCCTACATGCGCCGAGGTCACCGACTCCAGACGCGAGCCACCACTGGATAGACGAATGCAGGGGAGACAGCCATTGCCCTCAGGCCGCTGCCGCCTACATCCAGCAGGTGAAAGTCGCGTCTATTTTCGGGTATACAGTTAGAATTCTTCGAGTGTTGTACTGACGTCACACGTCTATGTAAATAACAGCCAAGTCCCCTCTGAATGCACTATTGAAATGTACTGCAATGTTTTCCAAAATAACACCAATGCATCCTTCCTGATGGTCCTAACGGCAGAGCCTGTCCATCACATATCAGCCCCTCACGGAAATCGTAAAGTGTCACACAAATATGTAAACGTAGGCTCCTCTGACCATTGTCACAGTCAATAAAATTCTTCTGGGTTTGAGGCCAAATTGTCAATTATAAAATTCCGACGTTTCGGAGACTATTGCAAGATGCCTTCCTTAGGGTGTATCATAACTGACAATGTAGCCTCAAAGCCAGAAGAATTTTATTGACTGTCGCAGAAATAGTTAATGGTCACTTTTGAGGTTGTTGTAGAGTTTTCGTGATGTCTCAGCTTGTCTCCATGGAAATTCTTGCCCTAACAGGTGCTGTTTACGGAAATAGCTCAGAATAACACCGAATGCGTTATTCCTGATGGTGCTAACGAGACAGCACGTCCGTCACTGAATTTACCTGTCCTGTTTCCCTGGTTCCCTTCACTTTCATGTCGACATTTTATAGGATTCTTCTTGCTATCGCATACTTGTTCCCACGTACGAATTGTACTGCGCCATCCAGAAGGCACGCAAGTACTTCCTCAATTTCCTCACATTCTTGTGTATATGCCCTCAATTTATACATATTTTCCGTCATTTTTCGCAATTCTATCAATATATGTAACTTCTACCCATGCAATCATGACATCTCGCGTTCTGTTTTCTAAAATTGCCTGTAAATGTAGTACAGCTGCCAACACCTAGCGCAAATGCACTATTTTTCTGATCGGGAGGCATAGTATAGCACAGGGAAACAATTACTTTTTTCCGTGGAGGCAGCACTTTACCGTGTGTCTATTGAGGTAAAAGTGATACACGCTAGTTGACTACTGTAGTTAACGCTTTTCAGGGAAATCGAGAACCATCTGCCTCTAAATTTACAAGCATCTGCGTTAAAGTATAACAGAGAGTGGATGGAGTGATCGATTGAGATGGAGCTGTAACGAGGTACGATTTAATGGCAGACTGATGCATTCTAAGGAGTAAGATGTTGCTGCAGGTCATTTGTTCACTTTTTCCGTTCTGTCAGAATGCATCCGTCGCTGACATAGCCTGTGTTCGACTTGTATATAACCACGTGTTCTGTATGTGACTTAGAGCACTGTCTACTTGCGAATGTTAACAGAAAACCTCTCGGTCACCAGAGGACTTCCATCTCTTGTGCGATGAATCGTCACCATTCCTCTAAACGAACGAAGATTTATGGGATGTAGTCCATTCCGCCGTCGCTTCTTAAGTATAAAATCGAGACTTCAGTTTCATACCTAAGATGATTCTAGGTCAGCGATAGGTGTTTGTGAGACACTGCAATCACCTTGTATACATCTGCTTGACAGATGTGCTGTTTACAGAGTTAGAGGTGGCATGACGTTTAATTTCACATGTCGGACGCCTCTCCTATGCGTTTATCTGTTTCCTTGTTAGAGGTATTCTCCGTTTCTAACGATCATCTTATAAAGGACTGATGTGGGCATAGTATAATTTCTGAACCGTGATCTAACTTTATATCAGGGCTACTAGAATGCCCTGTGACTCCTACACATGTAGAGACAGATCGTAAATTACACACTATGCTCGAGGTGTTAGAAATATGTATATCACTGTTTGGTATACTTTAATGCTGTATATGTTTGAGAATTAACAATGAATGGACGTATTGCACTGTCATCTATCTGCATTCGCAATGGTACTCTCAAAGTAGAGGAGGGGTGGTTTAGCAATGATACTGAAATTAGGAAGCATGCTGTCGCACCATTGGTCGGTGTTGAAATTACTGTAAAATTGCTAAAATTGTTCACACTATCAACTGTGATGCTTATTATTACAGCACATCAAGAGTCTCTTTTCTCTCCTATCTGTCCACTGGTACGCTGGTGATTACCACATAATGATTGACTGATATCGCTTGTTTGAGATGGAGAAAGGGTCTGTAGACGCAACACCTTCTGGGGGGCGGCAAGCACCGAAACCGTGATCACGTACATGACTGCAATATGGGGAATCAATTGAAATGGAACTCAGTCATCAACTATACCATCACTGTGAGAGATGAGTTTAAATGTAGAGGTCATCAGTCACCTTTGGAGTGCAGTTTGGGAACGCTCCTCAACACCGCAAAACTCTGCCAGTTTCCTTATGTTGTTACTGTCTTTTATTTAAAATCATCGACTGTGTGTTATGGTAGCAGCAGCATAATTTACACTGTTCAGCGTCTAGTTTTCTGTGAGAGACAATGGATCAGAACGTGTTAACGTCAGTTTAGAACGTGACACAGAAGTCATGTCGGAAAAAAAAACAAACTGTATAGCAGTGTTCAAAGCGTGCTATCTTTCAAACAATGGCACAGGGCCACAGGGAGCATCTCTTGCGACTGATAGTATAGTCTGTCTGATACGGTCATCCTCCTACAGCACAGGCAATGAAACTTTAAACTGGTCTGTGCAATGGATCAATAACTTTATATTTAATTGGATCGCCACATGTTCCCAGTACTGGCACGAAGACTGTATTTGTTTTCGATATATAGGAAGAGGTAGATGCGATAATAATCTTATCTAGTTCTCTATTGGGTGAAGTTAGTGGAACTTTTACAGTTTGTAATTTTTTTCTGCTGGATGGTACAGAATAACGATGATAGAATGTTGAGGTGATGGACATGAATGAGCTCTGAGGGACACGAATCTGCTTTGGACTGCAGTACCTGTATTTAGTTTGGAGTCGCACCACAATTCAGTAGCAAAAAATCCTCATCATTCTCCCAGTTCCCATACTGTCTTTTATACTGCATCGTGTTGCAGGAGAGGTGATAGACTTGAATGAGCTCTGAGGGACACGAATCTGCTTCGGACTGCAGTACCTGTATTTAGTTTGGAGTCGTACCACAATTCAGTAGCAAAAGTTCCTCATCATTCTCCCAGATCCCGTACTGTCTTTTATACTGCATCGTGTTGCAGGAGCGAGCTTCGTTTGGTGGTGACCTTACACATCGTACACTGTTGGCAGATCTATGACAACATGTTCCCATTTCCAACGAATGGTCAAAACAAGGTGTTGTCGCACTAATCAGGTCACTCTGTTTCTACACGGGGTGCAGAAGGTGGTAGATATAGTTGTCTGTGATTTCCGCTCAGTTCCAACTTGAATTGGAACGATCACATGTGCAAAGCTGCAGGAATGGAAGCAGTTGCAAGAGGCATAGGGACTGCCTAGAAAGCCATATTGTAATTTCACTGGAACAGACAGGTTTGGAAAAAGTGACTCCTTTCAAGATATGAGAGTGCCAGAAATATGATTCACTGTAATCATTAAAGGACTTCTCCATAGGATCCAACACGGTTATGTGGTTGAATGGAAAGACTTGATTCCAAACTCGTAGACAACATTTCTACTAGAGAGCGTAACACTAGAGATCTGAAAAGCCTGCGTTCATTTCCTGCGACCTCAATCAGCACACCATCTACTGTTTGTGATATTTCTCAATCAACCTTCACCTACATCCCAGTGGATATATCACAGATCCTCTGACATGGCATCAAGACAGAAAGCATTACAATAGAGAAATATCTAGCAGCAGCATGAGGGAGTTGCAAATACTGGTTTCATTCCAAGTTCCTTAGCCGAATCACCTTCTGAACTCGGTGATTTTATCACAAGGTTGCATCGTTGGCGGCGTGTAACCGCACTGTTGGTCTCATAATATACACTCCTACAATCACCGTCTATATTAAGTGTCGTGGTATTTGTCTGAAAAAACCACTTCATGGGAGTTTGAAAGACGATTACGCCTCTCTTTCTAAGACAGAGTTCTACCAGTCTCAGGAAATACGCATCCACCCATCATTGATTTTCGGTCAGTATTATTTCGTATCGTCGGCAATCAGTTATTGGCGAAGTATTATATTTAGTAGTAGAGGAGGCGTGATGGGTTCGCCTGGAGCATCAGGGTTATAAAGTATGTGTGTGTGTTCCAACATGTGCAAAGGAAATGACTATGTCCAGTTGTAAGGAAGGTATGGATTTGACGTGGAATACTGTGATAGCAATGGGAATAGTATGTCAAGGCATAAGAATGGTACAAATATTTCTATTTCAAGGGTCACAGGCGTCAGCAGGGTGTATTACCGATACTTCACTTATTGTCGATTGTCATCCAATTGAGACCGCAATCATAATATTTAATTGTAAGTATAGTGATCAAATATGTATGTGGCCTGTTTACTATGGCGTTTCTGTCTAGGGGTGAGTGACGCGTGGCGGCGATGGCCCGTGGCGGGAATAATTCACGTTTCCCGATAACGGCGGGAGCCGTCTGAATGGAAAATTCTGTTGGGATGCAGGAATGTAGCTGACGTAACTGTGTCGTCCTCTAGACGTCTGAATAGCAAACTAATACTTAGTATGTGTTGGACAGCTTTTGTGATCGCTTTTAAATTTGAGAAGATTCAATATGGATGTGTGTTTGCGCTGAACCATTATTTCCTCCCATGTAAATTGCCCGGTTGACTGCTTCTGCATATTTCGCGACTTTATTTAGTCGAGAGAACATCGATTGTGGCGTGTGCATCTAGCTGGTGAAAGGCGAGTGGAAGACATGTTTGCTGGTTCTCTAGACATGAGAAACACTTCTTTTTTTCGCGTAAAGGTTCTCATGCTGATGGGATAAGTTTCAGTTACTCAGTGGTTTACAGCAAGCTCCACCTCGCTAAAGTTTTGGATGTCTAGAGAAATAATTTCCAGTCTATATCTTCGGAATTATCCTGTGCAAACGATAGTGCAATGCAAGTGATATTGCTATGTGCTTGACATCGAGAAGTATCGCGTAATTGGCATAATATTCTGGCAAACCATGTGAAAATACATGTATGCTTGTAATCCCAGAGTCTGGAGATGAGTATAGAAAGCAAGCAAGCAAACAGGTTGGTGCTGGAAACAGTGATTCCCTTGTGCCGAGGGGAACCGACCCAGCCATTGTACAACAGTCTTCGCAGTATATGTACAAGTGCCTGGTGGTCGCTATTGTGTGTCCTATCGTAAGGGAGGTACAGATTCAGCACAATGATAGCCGTAAGGGGAATGAAAGATCTTTTTACGTTGAAAATTATGTGTACTATAGACATTGAGATTCATTCGAGAACCACAACCATCAAAAGAGGAGACATGTCCAGTACATTGCCCGGTGTCAGACTTCAGCATCAATCCTAATATTTAATTGTAGTTACACTAATAAATATGTGCTTGGTCCCCAATATTTTTGTCAGCCTGGAGATGACTGTAGAAAGTACAGCAGCAAGCAAGCAAGTTGGGGCCGGAAACGGCATCTCAGCCCATGTCTCTGTTCTGAGCTGGGGCTTGCCCATCCCTTGTACATCGGTTCATTGAGTCCAAGAAAGCTTTCGACTTATGATGATTTGGTTCGCGGCTCCCCCTGGATGGGTAAATAGTGAACTTAAATGCAGTTTGCGTTGAGTTGCCTTTGGGACCACGTGTGTCATGTGTACAATCTGCAGAAATTTGAGGATATTCAATATGATGAGAGTTTGCACTGGGAGCATTGAAAGTGTTCAAACTCCTACCTCTCAGATCCTCCTTAGGTGGGGAGTCACCCACAGGCAGCTGGCGTCTCTCTGGCTGCACGCTCTTCTGCAGCTGTGGTCATGGGCCACGTTTATAGCCGCAGTTTCCTCCGTCGGCGCTGTGTAGCGGCTCGGTGAGTACGTGAGATGTTTTTGATGATCTGTAGACGATTTATGTACGGTTTAACTGTATGTGTAATATGGCGATCTGTACAAAATAGTTTTGACACTGAAAGTCTCGTCTGCAGAAAACAATGGTGGACGATGCTCCCACACTGGTAGCAGCAGCGGCTTGACAGATAAATTCAGTGACGGATGTGCTGTCTCGTTAGCACCATCAGGAAGAATGCATTCGATGTTATTCTGAGCTAATTTCGTAAACAGCTCCTGTTAGGTCAAAAATATCCATGCAGACAAGCTGAGACATCACGAAAGCTCCTACAACAACAAATGCGACTTAACTATTTCTGTGACACTTACGACTTCTCTGAGGGGCTGATATGTGATGGATGGGCTTTGCCGTTAGGAGTATTGGTGTTATTCTGGGAAGCATTACAAAAGATTTCTAAAGCTGGTCCATAGGGAGACTAGGCTGTTGTTTACATAGACATGAGAGATCAGTATAACACTGACAACCTTTTGGCTGCACCTGCGTGGATGAGCCACTATGCAGACATCTCTTGCTTGGCAATTAAGCCTGTGCTGGACCAGCAGGTACACGTGGTGGCTGGGTAAACACGTACATGGCTAGAGGTGTCTTGCCTGTCCCGTTAGGAACGCTAAGGAGAAGGCACACTGTGCTATTCTGGAAAATATTGCAACAGATTTCTATAGCGAGTTCAGAGGGAGATTTGGCTAGTACCCACACAGACATGTGATGTCAGTATAACATTGAGAACCTTTTAGCTGCGTATGCAAGGGTGAGCCACTATGCAAACATCTCTCTCGGCGCTCGACCCACAGCTATGCCTCAGCCACAGTCGTTAGGTGAAAACGTGCGTGTCCAGATGGACACTTGGCTCTTATTTACATAGACATGTGACATCAGTACAATACTCAAAGAACTCTAACTGTATAATTGAAATTAGACACGACTTTAACCTGCTGGCTGTAGGTGGCAGCAGCCTGAGAGCAATGGCTCTCGCCCCTGCATTCGTCTCTCCGGTGATGGCTCACATCCAGAGTCAGCCCCGTTGGTGCGTGCGCGAGTTGGAACCTCTGTAGGGAACACTTCACTGATACATCACGGTCAAATTTCTTAACAATAGTTGGAAAGCGATTTTACATGCAATGAGTGTTTGTGCACTACATTATTTTCGGCTGTTTAAGCGTTGTGTGCATGTTGGCAGAGTGTTATATATGCATTATTTTGACAATTTTACACATTATGAACGTGTCTGTTGCATTATTTTGTGAACAGGTCTGTAGGCTGTGCTGTGCGTTATTTCAGTAATTTACGAGTTGTTTACGTGTCTGTACATCTGTGTACTGCATTATTTCGGTAATTTACGAGTTGTTTGCATGTCTGTACAGCAGTGTATTGCATTATTTCGGTAATTTACGCTTAGTTCACAGGTGTGTAGGCTGTTTATTGTGACCCCAAGGACATCAGAGAGAGTGTTTTGTATCATTGTAATAAATAAACTGTGTGAAATCCATCACTAAATAAACTGTTCCAAAATAAATAAATTACGCTCCTTTTTCTATCCAGCAGTCCATCACAGGGTGAGTCCTTTTCCCACCATTTTCCTCCATACCACCATGGGATGATAGTACTCTGTACCTCATGGTAAACACACTGGATGGAGTTACTGCCTACGATAAACCAAATTGTTTAAATAAGCACTGAAAATAAATAAAGTACACTCCTTCTTCTCCCCAGCATCTGGACACAGGCTGTCTTTTTCCCATCAGTTTCAAGGAAGTGGTGGCGATCGGATGACTTAGGTTAGTGCAGGTAGCGCAAATGACTTATTTTCCTATCACAATTTTCCCACCATTTTCTTAGGTTAGTGGAGGTAGCTCAAGTGACCTTTTTTCTGCCTAAATCTGAACTTTCCACCATTTTCTGGGGGAGGGGAGGGAAGGGGAGATTTCCCACCAAAATTTGAACTTCCCACCATGACGTCATTGCCTCCATCTTTGATCCGCCATCTTGAGTAAATCTGGCAACAGTGCAACATGGGGTGATGCTCTCTTTGTCCTACTCCTCACGTATGTGGTGTAGCTTCCAGTATCTTGGTCATCTCACTCCTTAATTTCTCATACGCTGTCACATACCCAGAACTTCCTTTGAGTATCCCATGTCTTGGCATTCCCTGACGGAATTTGTCGAATGCTTTTTCCAATCTTCTCACCTCATTATGCATCTCCCATGAGTTGCATACCACCTGTATCACCCAGCGATGACTGGTGATCACTACGTCTTCCTGCTTAGCAAACAGCACTCCTTTCCAGGAGATGGATCCGTAATGCTTCCACCCAGACTAAGATCAGTAGTACCACTATGAACCACATCACCTCGCCTTCTCTGCACTTCACCTACAGTCTTTCCTCTCCCTCGAATTCATTGCTGCTCCGCAGCTACTTATATTAAGTACACTAAATCTATACCTACCATAAAAAAGTATTAAATAACTGTCTCCTAGACCTTAATCCATATAGGTGCCTCATTACCGTTACATTCACAACCTCTTGTTTATCTTCCGACACCTTTCTCCTAACTCCCCTTTCCAGCCCATATTTCCTGTCCCTGGAATAGTTTTCGTACTTCCTTAAGAAGGTTTTTGTCGTTCTCGTCGGCAATTGAATCTTGACATTTATTGGCGACGTAGTCTCTATCACTTGGTTTGGCCCCTGTTAATTTGCTGAAAGCTTCTTTGTTCTGCCCTTCGGCGTATACGAAGTTGATAGCATCACCTACTGACCAACCTTGTACTGTGGCATTCTTGACATATGCCCCATTGCTTCTTCTAGTTTCTCCATTTCTCGACTATTTGTCCTCTGTACTCTGTTCCAAATTTCCCTAATCACTCTGGAAAATTCCTTAACAGATTCTCCGGTCTCTCCTTTCTTCGTTTTCAATATGTCGAACGGTGATAGCGTTTTTCGACCAAAGACGACTTCTTATGGTGATAATCCTGTATTCGTATGCTGTTTTGAGTTGTAGGCAAAGACGACGTATTTCAAATAGACATCCCAGTTGGTGTGATGTGAGTCAACGTAGTACCCAAGCATCTTCCCGACACTCCTAAGCAGTTCTCAGTTCTTCTACCGGATTATGGATGGAGAGCACTCGTCCTTATGTTCTTCACATTAAAAAAATGGTTCAAATGGCCCTGAGGACTATGGGACTTAACATCTGTGGTCATCAGTCTCCTAGAACTTAGAACTAACTAACCTAAGGACATCACACACATCCATGCCCGAGGCAGGATTCGAACCTGCGACCGTAGGGGTCACGCGGTTCCAGACTGAAGCGCGTAGAACCGCACGGCCACACCAGCTGGCTTCACGTTAAATAACTTACACAATTTCTTGAATAGATCTGACACGAAGTTCGTTGATGGCCCGTTACAATTGTTCCAGGCACTCCAAACTTCAGTATAGAATTATTCACAAATGTTTGTGCCATTGTTGCTTCCTGCTGGTTTGACATCGCGACCATTTCTAGTACCTTCAAAAATGATCTATGATTGTGTGTACGTATTTACTCCCTGCAGGTGTTTTATTGAATGGACCCAACACATCAATCTCCAGATATTAGAATGGTCCTAATGCTTCAGGTAACCTCTGCAATTGTAATCTTTTTCGACACAAATCCCCTCTCTGCACGCACCGTATGCAATTCCTCACATATTGGTTTACGTTAATCTGCCTGTTCCTCCATCAATACCTTTCTGCTACTCTTCTGTTGGTAGAACTGCTACCTCCATGACACGCTAATAAGTGGTCATGAGCTTCTTGTAGTACTCTATTCCTTAACTTCGCTGGTACCACTACCCGCAGTCCCAAATCGGTTTCTCTGCATAGCAGCCTATCCTGCAAACAAAATTGTGCCTGCTTAAAATACTGCTTATATTCGTCATCAGTTCTCTTTGCATTTTGCCATTCTTTATGCTCCTTACCCGCAATATGTAATGCTGCTACTTTTCTTCTTCAGTCTTCCTCATTTTCGTGTTCTTCCCAGGTTTATGCGTGACTTCTAAATCAAAATCACTTCGACTTACTGTCGATCACGTCAGCCTACTAGAAGGATCGTTCCACTCCAACAACCGTTTTACCTTACAGAAAACATTTGAAATATGAGATTCCATAAATAAGGTTTAACATCTCTTTGTACATTGTGGAATAATTTCTTTCTGCAGAATTTAGTTGTTTTGATGCGTAAGCTATGAGATATTTTACGCCTTCCGCCTCTTGTGATAACACACAACAAAGTCTGATGCATCACATGACAAAGCAAATTCTCTATTGAAATCCGTAAATACCAATATCGGACTCGATAGTAAAGCTTTTTTTTACCTTCTCAAAAGCATGCTCACGTTATTCCGACCACACAATCCATTTTTAAGAATTGTGTTAACAGTGTGGCAATATCTGCATATCTTCATTTTACTAAGGTTTGAAGCTACTATTTTCGTTCCTCCGTGTTTGCGATCTAAAAACTAGGTTATTTTGGAAATCAGCCTTATGCAAACACAATTGGTTTATTTTTATATTTACCCAGACACGTTTCGACACCAATGTGTCATCTTCTGTGGGTCAAATTTTTATTTCTTAAAATTACAATGCTAACTGAATTGTATTATTATACATCGATTTTAGTGCTCGTTTTCGTCGTTTTTTTGACAGCAGGTCATCTGCAAAATTTTTCGTCCTGTTTCGTGTCCCTGGTTGGTGTCTGAATCAACTGCTATTTAGTGCACTGTTTTCACTCAGTTTTGCACAAATTTCCACTCACTACTTCACCTCACATGCACTTACACAAAATGTGGCGAAATGTGATCTGAGCAGCCACTTCTGACAACACACTCAGTGAGAAATGTTATGTCCTTTTAAGAACCAGCGGTAAAAAGTCACAACTCCTAAGAACGATTGCAACTCCTTTATAGACTCTAGTACAGGAAATTCACGTACAGCTCTCACTAACCTTGGATTGGTCTTGACTGCTTCTTTACTTATGATATGCCCTAGGTATGCTACCTCCCCCCACAAAACTACACTTTTGTCCTTACGAATACTTCCTTTAGTCGCTGCATATGCTGTTCCATATCACTCCCATAGACGATTATGTCATCGAGATACACTAAGCATTGCCGTGGTTTTAAACCTCGTGCTGCAACAATCCCTGGAACGTTGAATGTGGATTTTTTAATCCGTCTGGCATTCTTCTGAATTGCTGTTTTTTGTCTAGCCTGTGGTGCAACCTCTACCTGGTGATAACCACACTTCAAATCCATTGATGAAAAAAATTGCATTCCCCTAAATGGTCCAACGTTTCTATGGTATTTGGCAAAGGGTAGGAATCTGTTATGGTTTACGCATTTAGATGTCTGTAATTATAACAAAACCCATATTTTCGTGTTCCATCCTTTGATCATTTTTGCACGATGACTATTCCTGCCCCTCCATGCACTATTACTTTCTTCAATTATTCCATCTTTCAGCAGTTGATCGATAAATTTCTCCAAATCCCTTGAGGATTTTTAGTGTCCAATCTGAGAGATGGTGTGTCTGAAATGTTTCTCCAGCCACCCATAAGAAATTCGAGTGATTTCAACGCTGAGTGTCGCTGTTCCGACCTCCATAGCAGATACGTTAAAAGAAGGGGTTAAATGAGACCAATAGGGGCGGTGATGACCTTCTCATTGTGAGACACTTCTACCTTGGCGTCGGGCAGAATTGCGATGAAATTTGGTGTCAGTTTTTTTTTGGTCATGATTCTACTGACTGGTTTGATGCGGCCCGCCACAAATTCCTTTCCTGTGCTAACCTCTTCATCTCAGAGTAGCACTTGCAACCTACGTCCTCAATTATTTGCTTGACGTATTCCAATCTCTGTCTTCCTCTACAGTTCTTGCCCTCTACAGCTCCCTCTAGTACCATGGAAGTCATTCCCTCATGTCTTAGCAGATGTCCTATCATCCTGTCCCTTCTACTTATCAGTGTTTTCCACATATTCCTTTCCTCTCCGATTCTGCGTAGAAACTCCTCATTCCTTACCTTATCAGTCCACCTAATTTTCAACATTCGTCTGTAGCAACACATCTCAAATGCTTCGATACTCTTCTGTTCCGGTTTTCCCACAGTCCATGTTTCACTACAATGCTGTACTCCAGACGTATATCCTCAGAAATTTCTTCCTCAAATTAAGGCCGGTATTTGATATTAGTAGACTTCTATTGGCCAGAAATGCCTTTTTTGCCATAGCGAGTCTGCTTTTGATGTCCTCCTTGCTCCGTCCGTTATTGGTTATTTTACTGCCTAGGTAGCAGAATTCCTTAACTTCATTGACTTCGTGACCATCGATCCTGATGTTAAGTTTCTCGCTGTTCTCATTTCTACTACTTCTCATTACCTTCGTCTTTCTCCGATTTACTCTCAAACCATACTGTGTACTCATTAGACTGTTCAATCCGTTCAGCAGATCATTTAATTCTTCTTCACTTTCACTCAGGATAGCAATGTCATCAGCGAATCGTATCATTGATATCCTTTCATCTTGTACTTTAATTCCACTCCTGAACCTTTCTTTTATTTCCATCATTGCTTCCTCGATGTACAGATTGAAGAGTAGGGGCGAAAGGCTACGGCCTTGTCTTACACCCTTCTTAATACGAGCACTTCGTTCTTGATCGTCCACTCTTATTATTCCCTCTTGGTTGTTGTACATATTGTATATGATCCGTCTCTCCCTATAGCTTACCCCTACTTTTTTCAGAATCTCGAACAGCTTGCACCATTTTATATTGTCGAACGCTTTTTCCAGGTCGACAAATCCTATGAAAGTGTCTTGATTTTTCTTTAGCCTTGCTTCCATTATTAGCCGTAACGTCAGAATTGCCTCTCTCGCCCCTTTACTTTTCCTAAAGCCAAACTGATCGTCACCTAGCGCATTCTCAATGTTCTTTTCCATTTTTCTGTATATTATTCTTGTAAGCAGCTTCGATGCATGAGCTGTTAAGCTGATTGTGCGATAATTCTCGCACTTGTCAGCTCTTGCCGTTTTCGGAATTGTGTGGATGATGCTTTTCCGAAAGTCAGATGATATATCGCCAGACTCATAGATTCCACACACCAACGTGAATAGTCGTTTTGTTGCCACTTCCCCCAATGATTTTAGAAATTCTGATGGAATGTTATCTATCCCTTCTGCCTTATTTGACCGTAAGTCCTCCAAAGCTCTTTTAAATTCCGATTCTAATATTGGATCCCCTATCTCTTTTAAATCGACTCCTGTTTCTTCTTCTATCACATCAGACAAATCTTCACCCTCATAGAGGCTTTTAATGTATTCTTTCCACCTATCTGCTCTCTCCTCTGCATTTAACAGTGGAATTCCCGTTGCACTCTTAATGTTTCCACCGTTGCTTTTAATGTCACCAAAGGTTGTTTTGACTTTCCTGTATGCTGAGTCTGTCCTTCCGACAATCATATCTTTTTCGATGTCTTCACATTTTTCCTGCAGCTATTTCGTCTTAGCTTCCCTGCACTTCCTATTTATTTCATTCCTCAGCGACTTGTATTTCTGTATTCCTGATTTTCCCGGAACATATTTGTACTTCCTCCTTTAATCAATCAACTGAAGTATTTCTTCTGTTACCCATGGTTTCTTCGCAGCTACCTGCTTTCTACCTATGTTTTCCTTCCCAACTTTTGTGATGGCCCTTTTTAGAGATGTCCATTCCTCTTCAACTGTACTGCCTACTGCGCTATTCCTTATTGCTGTATCTATAGCGTTAGAGAACTTCAAACGTATCTCGTCATTCTCGTCATTCCTTAGTACTTCCGTATCCCACTTCTTTGCGTATTGATTCTTCCTGACTAATGTCTTGAACTTCAGCCTACTCTTCATCACTACTATATTGTGATCTGAGTCTATATTGCTCCTGGATACGCCTTACAATCCGGTATCTGATTTCGGAATCTCTGTCTGACCATGATGTAATCTAATTGAAATCTTCCCGTATCTCCCGGCCTTTTCCAAGTATACCTCCTCTTGTGATTCTTGAACCGGGTGTTCACTATTACTAGCTGAAGCTTGTTACAGAATTCAATTAGTCTTTCTCCTGTTTCATTCCTTGTCCCAAGCCCATATTCTCCTGTAACCTTTTCTTCTACTCCTTCCCCTACAACAGCATTCCAGTCTCCCATGACTATTAGATTTTCGTCCCCCTTTACATACTGCATTACCCTTTCAATATCCTCATACACTTTCTCTGTCTGTTCATCTTCAGCTTGCGACGTCGGCATGTATACCTGAACTATCGCTGTCGGTGTTCGTCTGCTGTCGATTCTGATTAGAACAACCCGGTCACTGAACTGTTCACAGTAACACACCCTCTGCCCTACCTTCCTATTCATAACGAATCCTACACCTGTTATACCATTTTCTGCTGCTGTTGATATTACCCGATACTCATCTAACCAGAAATCCTTGTCTTCCTTCCACTTCACTTCACTGACCCCTACTATATCTAGATTGAGCCTTTGCATTTCCCTTTTCAGATTTTCTAGTTTCCCTACCACGTTCAAGCTTCTGACATTCCACGCCCCGACTCGTAGAACGTTATCCTTTCGTTGATTAATCAATCTTTTTCTCATGGTAACCTCCCCCTTGGCAGTCCCCTCCCGGAGATCCGAATGGGGGACTATTCCGGAATCTTTTGCCACTGGAGAGATCATCATGACACTTCTTCAAATACAGGCCACATGTCCTGTGGATACACGTTGCGTGTCTTTAATGCAGTGGTTTCCATTGCCTTCTGCATTCTCATGTCGTTGATCATTGCTGATTCTTCCGCCTTTAGGGGCAATTTCTCACCCCTAGGACAAGAGAGTGCCCTGAACCTCTATCCGCCCCTCCGCCCTCTTTGACAAGGCCGTTGGCAGAATGAGGCTGACTTCTTATGCCGGAAGTCTTCGGCCGCCAATGCTGATTATTTTATCAAAATTTAGGCAGTGGCGGGGATCGAACCCGGGACCGAAGACGTTTTGATTATGAATCAAAGACGTTACCCCCTTTTTTTTTAATCTCATTTTTGTTCGTTTTTGTTCGTTGAATCTGATTGGAGCAGATATCCTAAGACATCCTTTTAAGATTGTTGTTGATCTATTAACTCAGTTTTTTATTACAGAGGGCAGCTAACCCTCTGACCGAACACGCTGAGCTACCGTGCCGGCCCCCTAGACCACGGGTATTACAGTGTGACATCATTAAATCACTATACATTTCATATGAGCTCCTGAGCTCTGGCCTCGCTGTTTGAAGCGTCGCCAAGCCCAAGCATGCTGTCGCAGGGCACCACACTTTTGCATCATTACAGAGGAAGGTTGTAGCCACCTTATAGCCAAATTGCAAACTTCTGCGTCGCAATGGGTGACAATTACATGAATAAAATGTTCTCGGGTTTCCAGCCGCGTCAATTGCTTAAAACTACACGAGCTTTCGGCCAAGCCAGTGGGCTGTTGGTGCGCCCTTATATACGCTAGCTTCCGGCTGTGACGTCACTGGTGACCATGACATTGCCATATATAAGCATGTTTTGAGTCGGCGTTCGATGTGCCCTCTTCAACCGCGCGATCGCTGGATCCCATGCAGCGCTGAGCTGCAAGTCACCGTCTCTATTCAGGGTGTGTGTGGTAACTTTTATTTCAATAGCTTCCTTTATTAAACTGTCCCAGAAGCCGTTAGTGCGAGCCACGACAGAGGTATCGTCAAATTTTATGTGGTGATTGTTTTCTAACGCATGCTCAGTTAACGCAGATTTCTCTGGATACCATAGGCGATAATACCTCTCATGTTCTTTCCTGCGTTGTTCCACAGTGTGCACTGTTTGTCCGATGTACTTGTGGCCACACTCAGAAGGTATATCGTAGACTCCAGGTGTTCTGAGACCTACTGCATCTTTAACTGGTCTCAGTAATTGGCGGATTTTCGTTGGAGGCCTGAAGATGGATTTGATCTTGTGCCTTTTCAACAGGCGGTTTATCTTGCCCGACACAGAGCCACAGAATGGTAGCAAAGCAAGTCTTTTTCCCTGCTCTTCGTCGGTGGTCTTATTCTGATACTTCCCAGAAATCACTTATTTCACTTGATGCTTGATGGGTGCTGTAGCCGTTATTCCTGAGAATCTTGCGTAGGTGGCTCAGTTCGTCGGGCAGGTCGTCGTCGTCTGATATTACTCTTGCACGATGCACCAATGTTTGTAATACTGTGCGCTTCTGTGCTGGATGATGATGGCTGGTGGCGTGCAGATACAGGTCTGCGTGGGTGGGATTTCTGTAGACGCTGTGGCAAAGGCACACATTTCGTTTACGGTTGACAAGGACGCCGAGGAAGTGCAATGCATTATCTTTTTCCACCTCCATGGTGAACTGGATATTACTGTTGATGCCATTGAGGTGTTCCAAAAACTCGTCTAATTTCTCGCGTCCGTGTGGCCAAATGAAGAACGTGTCGTCAACGTATCGAAAGAAGCACTTCGGCTTCAATGGCAATATCCTCAAAATTCTCTATGAAGAGGTTTGCAACAGCTGGAGCCAATGGGCTACCCATTGCTACGCCGTCTGTCTGATCGTTATACTGGCCGTTGTACACGAAATAGGAGGACGTAAGAGTGTGTACATCGGACAAACAGTGCGCATTGTGGAACAATGCAGGAAAGAACATGAGAGGTATTATCGCCTTCGCTATCCAGAGAAATCTGCGTTAGCTGAGCATGCGTTAGAAAACGGTCACCACATAAAAAATGACGATACCACTGTCGTGGCTCGCACTAACGGCTTCTGGGACAGTTTAATAAAGGAAGCTATTGAAATAAAAATTACCACAAACACCCTAAATAGAGGCGGTGGCTTGCAGCTCAGCGCTACGTGGGATCCAGCGATCGCGCGGTTGAAGAGGGCACATCGAACGCCGACTGAAAACGATTTCACGGGCACGAGTGACGTCACAGCCGTCAGCTAGCGTATATAAGGGCGCACCAACAGCCCACTGGCAGTCATAACACTTGACAATGGCCAAGGAGTGCTTGGCCGAAAGCTCGTGTAGTTTTAAGCAATTGACGCGGTTGGAAACCCGAGAACATTTTATTCAATGTTATCGCCGCGAGACTCTGCATTCATACACGACAATTACGTGGCTTCCAAAAACTGCCACTTTAATTGTGTTCCGCTGTGCACGTTGTAAATACTGTGTCCTCCAGAACCTACGGGACACACCCGACATAGAAGAGCACCGAGCTGCCTACGACTCAGGCGCAACATGTTTATGGTCCAAAGAGGATATATGCTTCAACAACTACACAGCCCGAAATCAGTACTCTTGGAAAAACTACGTGGTTTTCGATCCGACGAGGGCATATACGACTTGGGAGATTGTAGATGTACTGACAATGGTCACAGCGTCATCCGCCAACTGATAGTGTAATAGCAATATGTACCACAGCGATATCTGTCTACCCTTCAGTAAGGAATGCTCTCAGCACGAAGGCTCAGTGTAGTACAAACACGTGAAGCAAGCAGGCAACCATGCCACAGAGACGCACTCGTGCTTCCTACAGCCAACTGAGTGAGGTTGGAAGCGGCCAAATAGCGGCCCTCCGAGTGGCAGGATGGTCGTTCCGGAGAACTGCCACACCATTGGACTTACTGCGTCAGTTGTGCAATGACGCTGGTATCAGTGGTCACGTGAACATTCTCACACCTGTAGACGAGGTTCTGGACGTCCACGCAACACAGACGCCCTCGAAGTTCGTCGTGCTATAAGGACAGCAGTGGCAGATCGTACAGCTCCCTTATCAGAGATAAGACAGCTTGTAAGCCCAGACCTTTCAACACGAACTGTTGCGCGAACCGGTTATTAGCAACGGAACTAAGGGCGTGCACATCTCTAGCCCGTCTTCCACTCACGCCTCAACATCGATGTGTACGGCTCGACTGGCGCAGTCACAGGATCTCTTGCAAGATGGAATGGTGCGCCGTGGTCTTCAGCGATGGAAGCAGATTCTGCCTGCACGCAAGTGACGGTCGTTAGCTAGAACAATATGAACCTGGTGAGCGCTGTTTCGTAGAGTGCATTCGTCCAAGACACACTGGATTAACCTCAGGTCTGGGGTGCGATAAGCTAGAACTCTCGTTTACAGTTGGTGTTTCTGGATGAGATGCTAACCAGCGTTCGGTACGTGCAGAATGTTGTTGGACTCATTCTTGCAACAGGAAGGTGTGTTATTCCAATAGGATAATGCTCGCCCACACACAACTCACGAAACTGTACGTACTTTGCAAGTTGCGCACCAACCTCCCTGTCCAGCACGATCTCCAGAATTGCAGCCAGTCGAGTACGTGTGGGATGTGATGGGACGAGAAGTGGGTCCGGAACAGCGCGACCGCTATGGTCGTAGGTTTGAATCCTGCCACGGGCATGGATGTGTATGATGTCCTTAGGTTAGTTAGGTTTCAGTAGTTCACAGTTCTAGGGGACTGATGACCTCAGATGTTAAGTCCCATAGTGCTCACAGCCATTTGAACCATATGAAGGAGAAGTGACTCGTGCGAACCGTCAACCAACAACTCTTACAGAACTACATGAACAGGTCGAGCAGGCGAAGCATAACGCATCCCAGGACAGTATTCGCCATCTGTACGATCGACTGGATGCTAGAGACAGCGCCTGGTTTACCGCCCGTGGACGCTACACCACGTACATGGGTGTTTCTGCATGGGTCGATACCTGGTAGCTCAGAACCTCCTGTGCTGTTGATCTGTAAATGTAATCTTTTCACTTACTCCATATTTACTGTTGCAACAATAAATCTTGAGCGAATTGGAGACCTCTGTACGGGTGTACTAGTGTTTTTTTCCTGCAATGTATATTGCGCTTCCGCCTAGCGTTGCACGAACAGTATGCAAGCGAACATCCGTCCGTGAAATGTGTATATAAGCAGGCGTACAGTTCTACTCGGAGTCAGTCAGTCAGTCAGCCAGTTAGTTAGGTATTTAGTAACTCAGGACAGTGTTAACGCGAGTGTCTTGGGAAGCATCTGCAGTCGATGCTAAGAAGAGCCAAGCCCGACATTAAACATGTGGTGTTGGTTATTGTCCACTGGATCAACGACTATACCAGCGTTCAAACACAGTAGTGCAAGTCAATGCTGATTTATAATGGAATGCACACTCTTCATATTCCACTTAAGTATTGCCTGTTTTACCATCAATTTTTGCCATAGCTGTTGCCTAAATCTCTTTGGCCTAGTGACGAAGTAGTTCAGTTGATGAGTGCAAACAAACCACTCATAACAGCAAGTACTCGATGATAGGGGGCTCTGTTCCTGCCGTACTTACACTGACGAAAAAATGTCTCAGCATCAAAAAATTATTAATGCAGTGTAACGAAATTTCAGGAATACATCCGTCTAGGTAACGTATTTAAGCAATTAATATTGTAAAATCATTGCTTAACGTAAACACGGAATAAGCCATTGGAAACATGAAATGCTGGTACGTTAATAATCGATGCAACCGCCAGAATATTGAATACAAGCATGTCGTATGGCAGTTTGTGGGATGTATGTTCAAATGTTCAAATATGTGTGAATTCCTAAGGAACCAAACTGCTGAGGTCATCGGTCCCGCCGGCAGGGGTGGCCGAGCGGTTCTAGGCGCTACAGTTAGGACCCGTGCGACCGCTACGGTCGCAGGCTCGAATCCTGCCTCGGGCATGGATGTGTGTGATGTCCTTAGGTTGGTCAGGTTTAAGTAATTCTAAGTTCTAGGGGACTGATGACCTCAGAAGCTAAGTCCCATAGTGCTCAGAGCCATTTTTTTTTCATCGGTCCCTAGACTTATACACTACTGAAACTAATTTAAACTAACTTATACTAAGAACAATACACACACCCATGAGCGATGGAGGACTCGAACCTCAAGCGGGAGGGGCGGCGCAATCAGTGACGCAGTGTCGCAAAGTCGCAAAAAGTCGCCTTTAACCGCGCGGCCACTTCGCGCGGCTGTGGGATGGAGTTCCAAGCCTGTGGCACTTACCTGGTCAGTACAGGGACGTTTGTGAATGATGCTGTAGGTATCGTCCAGTAATGTCAAACATGTGTTCCACTGCAGACAGATATGGTGGACGATCAAAATGGTTCAAATGGCTCTGCGCACTATGGGACTTAACATCTGAAGTCATCACTTCCCTAGAACTTAGATGTACTTAAACCTAACTAACCTAAGGACACCACACACATCCATGACCGAGGCAGGATTCGAACCTGCGACCATAGCGGTCGCGCGGTTCCAGGCTGAAGCGCCTAGAACCGCTCGGCCACACCGGCCGGCGTGGACGTTCAGGCCAAGGCAAAATGTCGACATACTGTATGGCATGTCGAGTTACAACAGCTGTGTGTGGGCACGCGTTGTTGTGTTGGGAAACACTCGCTGGAATGCTGCTAATGAATGTCAGTACAACATGTCGAATCACCAGACGGACTTACAGATTTGCAGTCATGGTGCGTGGGATAAGCGCAAGCGTGCTCCTGCTGTCACACGAAACCGCACCCTAGACCGTAACTCGAGGTGTAGGTCCAGTGTGTGAAGCATGCAGACAGGTTGACTGCAGGCTCTCAATAGGCCTGCTACGAACCAACATCCGGCTATCACTCGCACTGAGGCAGAACCTCCTTTCAGCAGAAAATATTTCAGGCCTCCATCCTGCCCTCCAATGATATCTCGGTTGACACCACTAAAGTCGCAAAAGCTGGTGATTTGGGGTCAATGGAACGCACACTACAAGGCGTCTGGATCGGAGCTGTCCTTGGAGTAACCGATTTGTATCTGTTCGTTGTGTCACTTTGGTTCCAACTACTACTCAGATTGCTGCTGCAGGTGCAGTACGGTGCGCCAGAACCATACGGCGAACACGATGGTCTTCCCTCTCGATAGTGTGACGTGACATTCCGGAGTCCGGTCTTCTTGCGACAGTACATCCTCGAGACCACCGCTCCCAGCAATCATGTACAGTGGCTACGTTCATGCTAAATCTTTCTGCAGTATCGCAGAACGAACATTCAGCTTCTCGTACCCCTATTATACGATCTCATTCAAATTCATTGAGGTGCTGATAATGGCGTCTTCGTCGCGTTAAAAGCAGCCTTGACTAACATCAACTCACCACGTCCAATCTCAAAGGTAACTAACGCTCAGGACCTTTACAGCGTGTATTTAAAGCAGTCCTGATACGCATCTTCATAGTGGCGCTACTAACGCCACTCTTCTGCAAGTGGCGTGAAACTGGAACAGACATCGTCCTTCAGATGAGAAAAAACACCTGCCATCTTCCGTTTATGTAGCGCCACTACTTGTTGGTGTTACCATTTATTTTTCCGTCTGTCTACATGTTTGACCCCAAGGGTATTTGCCTAATACAACATAAAACCCCGCCAACGAGGACAAAACAGCAAAATCTTGTCGACGAGGACATAACTACATGTTGAACAAGTATGAAAAAGTTTGAACTGAAAATAGTCAAACAACAAAAACTGTGTTTGTAAGCTAATTAAAAACGTGAGGACGACGCCTGACTGCCTAATTGAAACAAACAAAATATAAAAAGTTGTTAAATTTTGTAATTTAAGAGCGTTAATTACAGAAGGCAACAGATGCAGCAAGGAAATTAGAAAAAGAATGTTAAAAAAATTTTATCCAGCTGCTCGAGTAACTGAGCCTAATTCCGCTCATGGCCTTCAGGGGCATATCTCGAGTTACAGCCAGGTTGCCATACTTTTGCGTAAGTCTTTTTGCAAAGCGTGTGGCCGCGAATGCCTCTCCTTGAATATTAGCAGCAGAAGGCAGCAGCAGCAGCAACACCGCTTCGTTTATAAGAGCACGAGTAGCAGTTCTGCATCTACATATGCATTTACGTGGGCACTCTGCAAATAACACCTAAGTGCCTGGCACCGAACCACCTTCGCAATAATTCTCTATTATTTTAATCTCGAACACCGCACGAAAAAAACGAATACCCGTACACGTACGAGTTCTGATTTCCTTATTCTATTATGATGGTCGTTTCTCACAGCGTAGGTCAGAGTCAAGAAAATATTTTGACATTCGGAGGAGGAAGTTGGTAACTGATATTTCGTGACAAGTTTCGGCCGCAACGAGGAAGTCTTTGTTTTACGTAATGATGCCCACCCCAAATCCTGTATCATGCCGGTCACATACTCTCCCCTATTTCGCGATAATACAAAACGTGCTGCTCTTCTTTTAACTTTCTCGATGTATTCCGTTAATCCTATCATGTAAGGATCCCACACCGCGCAGCAGTACTCCAAAAGAGGCCGCACAAACTTAGTAGAGGCAGTCTCTTCTAAGAGTTCTGCCAATAAAACGCAGTCTTTCGTTCGCCTAGGTGTTTAGTTGAATTTATGGCCTTTAGATTTGACGATATTTCGTTGAATTGTTCGTACACTGACACTTGTTGATGCCTCAGCATTGAAATATGCAGCAATTTGCGGAAGAGCTGCACTTCTGTCACGCTGAACGATTCTCTCCAGTCGTCTTCGATCCCATTCTTGCAGAAACTTGCTCGTGGTCGTGCGGTAGCGTTCTCGCTTCCCGCGCCCGGGTTCCCGGGTTCGATTCCCGGCGGGGTCAGAGATTTTTCTCTGCCTCCTGATGACTGGGTGTTGTGTGATGTCCTTAGGTTTAAGTAGTGCTAAGTTCTAGGGGACTGATGACCATAGGTGTTAAGTCGCATAGTGCTCAGGGCCATTGCAGAAACCTTCTCCGGCCGCAGTGCCGTCGGAGATTGGATGGCTTACCGAATTCCTGATATTCACGGTGCACTCGTGAAATGGTCGTATGAGAAAATCCCCACTTCATCGCTACCTCGGAGGTGTTGTGTCCCATCACTTGTGCGTCGACTGTAACACCACGTTCAGACTCACTTAAATCTTGATAACCTGCCGTTGTAGCAGCAGTAACCGATCTAACAATTGCGCCAGACACTTGTCATGTATAGGCGTTGCCGACCACAGCGCCATTTTCTGACTGTTTACGTATCTCTGTATTTGAATACACATGTCTATACCAATGTCGTTGGTGCTTCAGTGTATATTACCGTATTTCCATGATCCCACACAAAGTATGCGATGGAGGTAGCGTAATGTTGGCACAGTTTTCTTTCGAATAAGGGTTCTATAATTTTATCCTACAGGAGCTTCACGTAACAACGTCACCATTGTTCCAAGAATTACCATTTAACTATGCTGTGTATCACTGTTGTACTTCGGTAGGAGCTCTTTTGACCAGCTACGACCGCAGCAGCACACCTCCTAATGCATTCCATGCCTCCTGTCACGCTCATTTCCATACGCTGCAACTGTACCCTAGAAATGGTCGCACATGCGTTTTATATGAGAGTATGCTGCACTTACCTATAATCCTTGCAACAAATCTAAGTCTCCCATGCACTTTGTCTCATACTGACGGGCTCCAAGTCATCCATTCACCATTCCTCATACCGACGGGCAACAGATGTGTACCATTACTCTTGTAATGGGCTACTGTCCGGTACTTTCAACGTGTTATTGGTATTATCTACATTTAAAGAGAGCTGACATTCACAACACCAAGAGAAACTTCTGACCATATCTGGCAATATTTCCCTACTATCGCCGAACGAGAATTATTTTCCTCTGGACTACAGAATAGTACCAACCAATCAACTAGTGCTATCGATCCTGTTTGAAAAAACGTTTATAAATGGTGATTTAGCTACCTCTATACATGTCGTTTTGTGCAACCCACAATGCTGTATCTAGCCTTCAAAAACCACACTCGAATTTTTCATATTTTCTCTCTCGCTACGTCCTACAGAAGAAATGGACAGGACCTTTTTTTAAGAAATTTGATGTATTTGAATCTTATAATGGGGTTCGTTTCCGCTGCCACTGTTTTCGAATTATGCAAGAAAAACGTACAGAAGTGGCCTTCAAACGCACCTGCACCCCAACACTAATGGTTCACCAGTCAGGATTTCTAGTATGTTGCTCGAAGTACTTCCTCCTACCACTGTAAAAAATTTTCGGGTGCGCGGACTAGTCGTGATATTCGACCTTTTTGGTCTCTATTGCTTGGGCTATTACGCCACTAACATAGTAGCCTGTTTCGTTAACATTATTAATTTAAACGTGCCTATGAGAGCAATGAAAGAAAAACGACTTTTGTAAACGTTACGCTGTAACTAATTATCTTGACAATTCGGTCCAAACTTAACTCTTAGAAGCACAGTAGTTAGAAGGCCTGACGCATACAAACATATAATTGTTTATTTTATGCTGTTAAAATCCACACAATTGTTACGTAAAATTTACACAAAAGTCAATTTCACAATTTTTAAGTGCTCGACTAAGCCGGTGGCGTAATAAGGCCAATTAATGAAGACCAAAAAAAGGTCTAATGTTGGAAATAATTTGTGCAGTCGCAAATTTTTGTACAATGGTAGGAATAAATGCCGTGAACAACATACTAGAAATCCTGGCCAGTGGAGGGTTGCGTGCGGGAGTGGGGATGCGTTTGTAGGTCACTTTTGTACGTTTCACTCTAAAACTACGGCATCTTGCGAAAATGTATCCCAGTACAAAATTCAACTCAATTAAATTTCCTGCAAAAAGGTCCTGCTCATTTTTCAGTAAGACTAATATTTTTGCCGTAGGGAGCGAGAGTATGAAAATCTCGCTCGCAGTTTTTGAAGGGCACATGTAATATTGCGGGTTGCGTAGAGTGACATCAGAGGGTCAGCAGAAGCACCTAGTAAAGATTTTTCTGTTGCCCCTGAAATAAGTATTCAAGAGATCTTCAACGACATTACGTGTATGGTATCTGATCAAATAGTATCATGACAACAGTGCCGCAGAGCACTGTTTCGCCATCAGAAGAAGAGGTTCCACGAACGTCTAACCTGCACACGACGCCTTGCTTCATTTCAAGACAAAATATATAATATTTGTGGAACCGCGTAGCCTGGTGGTGCTGTTATCTTGCTACTGTTCGATCCATGTCGCTGAAGTTCTCTTAGAAGCCTCTTTCAAGTGCGCACCTACTACCCAATGACGCATTCAATCCGTAGCGTTGAGGGTGTAATTCAGGCCGGAGGTGGTTCTATGACTATCTTGGGACGTTTCTCATGCCATAACTTGAGTCCATATAAGTTGGCGCAAGCAGGAACCAGGATGCGTAATCCAAAGTTTTCGGTGTTGCCCTTACCTCTACATGCTCATACTGTGGACATTGTTTGACGAACCCTGAAGTATCATACAGCACAGTGACTGGCACGCTAAATCACTTGATCTCAGTCCCACAGAAAATACATTGGACTGTATGGAACAGGGCCTGAAACGTAGTAAATTACACACCAGGAGTTCGAGAGCTCTGCGGGATCTAGTAATACCGATGAAGTGGCACATGTGGGTGTGAGATACGTTCAAAATGGTTCAAATGGCTCTGAGCACTATGGGACTTAACATCTGTGGTCATCAGTCCCTTAGAACTTAGAACTACTTAAACCTAACTAGCCTAAGGACATCACACACATCCATGCCCGAGGCAGGATTCGAACCGGCTACAGTAGCGGTCACGCGGTTCCAGACTGTAGCGCCTAGAACCGCACGGCCAAACCGGCCGCCTGTGGGATACGTGATGAAAGTCGTAGAATCTCTTGATAGCCAAACTGAGGCCATTATCAAGGCTGAGGAGCGGTTACACGAGTAGCGTGACGTCTTCTGGGGGAGACCAATTTTTTTTTTTCTGATGTGCTTGTAATAGTCGGCTTATCAGTTCCTTGCTTCAAGAGAACTGCGGACTGAGTAGTGAACAAGGATGCAGCTGTCTCCTTTTAAGGGTTCCGTACCTCAATCGATAAAAACGGAACCGTTATAAGACCACTTTGCTGTACGTCTGCCTGTCTGTCTATCCTCAGGATTGAGTAAACGTACTTTTATAAAATTGAAATTTATGTCACATACTGAGTCCTATAGTCCGTTGGCGGTGTGTAAAATTTAAGGGTCTACGACAAAAAGATATAGCTATTTGTGTCATACATTTTGATACTCGGGAACTCACTCATCAAAACCTAGAGGGTACTTCCCGTTCACTTAGAAACATCAAATTTGGCAAAATGAGAGATAAAGTAAAAATAAACGAAAAATCCAATATTTCTTAATTTCTGGTTACAGAATACGAAAAAAATATTTTTTAAATGTTATCCGACGGTCTATCCTTCTGTATATACCACTTTTTCTAAGGTGTACCAAGTTGAAATTTATGACACATACGAAGGGTTTTGATCCCCGACAGTGCAAAAAAATTAGGACTTTACAACAATTCAGTCAAACGATACGGCCATTTATGTTACATACACTCCTGGAAATGGAAAAAGGAACACATTGACACCGGTGTGTCAGACCCACCATACTTGCTCCGGACACTGCGAGAGGGCTGTACAAGCAATGATCACACGCACGGCACAGCGGACACACCAGGAACCGTGGTGTTGGCCGTCGAATGGCGCTAGCTGCGCAGCATTTGTGCACCGCCGCCGTCAGTTTCAGCCAGTTTGCCGTGGCATACGGAGCTCCATCGCAGTCTTTAACACTGGTAGCATGCCGCGACAGCG
Source organism: Schistocerca piceifrons (assembly GCF_021461385.2). NCBI lineage: Eukaryota > Metazoa > Arthropoda > Insecta > Orthoptera > Acrididae > Schistocerca > Schistocerca piceifrons. The sequence goes on along the minus strand of NC_060138.1, from coordinate 1,016,512,299 downwards.
TGGACGTGAACCGTATGTGCAGTTGACGGACTTTGAGCGAGGGCGTATAGTGGGCATGCGGGAGGCCGGATGGACGTACTGCCGAATTGCTCAACACGTGGGGCGTGAGGTCTCCACGTACATCGATGTTGTCGCCAGTGGTCGGCGGAAGGTGCACGTGCCCGTCGACCTGGGACCGGACCGCAGCGACGCACGGATGCACGCCAAGACCGTAGGATCCTACGCAGTGCCGTAGGGGACCGCACCGCCACTTCCCAGCAAATTAGGGACACTGTTGCTCCTGGGGTATCGGCGAGGACCATTCGTAACCGTCTCCATGAAGCTGGGCTACGGTCCCGCACACCGTTAGGCCGTCTTCCGCTCACGCCCCAACATCGTGCAGCCCGCCTCCAGTGGTGTCGCGACAGGCGTGCATGGAGGGACGAATGGAGACGTGTCGTCTTCAGCGATGAGAGTCGCTTCTGCCTTGGTGCCAATGATGGTCGTATGCGTGTTTGGCGCCGTGCAGGTGAGCGCCACAATCAGGACTGCATACGACCGAGGCACACAGGGCCAACACCCGGCATCATGGTGTGGGGAGCGATCTCCTACACTGGCCGTACACTACTGGTGATCGTCGAGGGGACACTGAATAGTGCACGGTACATCCAAACCGTCATCGAACCCATCGTTCTACCATTCCTAGACCGACAAGGGAACTTGCTGTTCCAACAGGACAATGCACGTCCGCATGTATCCCGTGCCACCCAACGTGCTCTAGAAGGTGTAAGTCAACTACCCTGGCCAGCAAGATCTCCGGATCTGTCCCCCATTGAGCATGTTTGGGACTGGATGAAGCGTCGTCTCACGCGGTCTGCACGTCCAGCACGAACGCTGGTCCAACTGAGGCGCCAGGTGGAAATGGCATGGCAAGCCGTTCCACAGGACTACATCCAGCATCTCTACGATCGTCTCCATGGGAGAATAGCAGCCTGCATTGCTGCGAAAGGTGGATATACACTGTACTAGTGCCGACATTGTGCATGCTCTGTTGCCTGTGTCTATGTGCCTGTGGTTCTGTCAGTGTGATCATGTGATGTATCTGACCCCAGGAATGTGTCAATAAAGTTTCCCCTTCCTGGGACAATGAATTCACGGTGTTCTTATTTCAATTTCCAGGAGTGTATTTAGAAATCTTTCTAACATCGATTGGCTAAAATTTACAGACACGCGAAATTTGGCACGGACTTCAATGCGAGATGCCTTTAATAGGTTCCACAACGAAACATTGTCTCGAAATTTGGTAGAAAATCTGAAGAAATTCTGGTCGTATGTAAAGTGCACAAGCGGCAAGACGCAGTCAATACCTTCGCTGCGCAGTGTGGATGATACTGTTACCGACGACTGTGCCGCTAAAGCGGAGTTATTGAACGCATTTTTCCGAAATTCCTTCACCAGGGAAGACGAATGGAATATTCCAGAATTTGAAACACGAACAGCTGCTAGCATGAGTTTCTTAGAAGTAGATACCCTAGGGGTTGCGAAGCAACTCACATGGCTTGATACGGGCAAGTCTTCAGGTCCAGATTGTATACCGATTAGGTTCCTTTCAGATTACGCTGATACAATAGCTCCCTACTTAGCAATTATATACAACCGCTCGCTCACCGATAGATCTGTACCTACAGATTGGAAAATTGCGCAGGTCGCACAAGTGTTAAAGAACGGTAGTAGGAGTAATGCATCGAACTACAGACCTGTATCATTGACGTCGGTTTGCAGTAGGGTTTTGGAGCATATACTGTATTCAAACATTATGAATCACCTCGAAGGGAACGATCTATTGATACGTAATCAGCATGGTTTCAGAAAACATCGTTCTTGTGCAACGCAGCTAGCTCTTAATTCGCACAAAGTAATCGCCGCTATCGACAGGGGATCTCAGGTTGATTCCGTATTTCTAGATTTCCGGAAAGCTTTTGACACCGTTCCACACAAGCGACTTCTAATCAAGCTGCTGGCCTATGGGGTATCGTCTCAGTTGTGCGACTGGATTCGTGATTTCCTCTCAGGAAGATCGCAGTTCGTAGTAATAGACGGCAAGTCGCGGAGTAAAACTGAAGTGATATCAGGCGTTCCCCAGGGAAGCGTCCTGGGACCTCTGCTGTTCCTGATCTATATAAATGACCTGGGTGACAATCTGAGCAGTTATCTTAGGTTGTTCGCAGATGATGCTGTAATTTACCGTCTAGTAAGGTCATCCAAAGACCAGTATCAGTTGCAAAGCGATTTAGAAAAGATTGCTGTATGGTGTGGCAGGTGGCAGTTGACGCTAAATAACGTAAAGTGTGAGGTGATCCACATGAGTTCCAAAAGAAATTCATTGGAATTCGATTACTCGATAAATAGTACAATTCTCAAAGCTGTCAATTCAACTAAGTCCCCCCAGGGGGTCCACAACTCTTTTGTGGATACGTGCGTAGCGAGCACGGGACCCCGAGCTAATGTGGCCCTCCTTCCTTTCTGGGCTGCATACCTTCCTTTTCCGCATCCTTCCCTCTCCCCCATCTTCGCCCCTCCTCCCCTCACCTCTGGCTCTTTCCTTCCCTTTCTCCCCCTCTGGGAGTATGGTTTGTGCCTGCGTCCGGAGACGGACGCTTGTAAATGTACCGCATTCTTCGCCTTCTCTGCTTGTATGTCTTCATCCTTCCTTTGTCCTTCTCTTTTCCTTACCTCTTCTCTTTACCCTTTTCTCCGCTGCGGCGTTTGAGACCTCTCCTCTTTCCTTTCCCTTTCTTTGTTTTTCCCTTTCTCTTTCTTCCTCCCTGTGCGTGTCTGAAGGCCGACCCACGCATTTTTGTGCGTAGCCGGTGACGGGGTAACGCATAATTCCCCGCCCCGGGTACACAGGTTGGAGACGTACATACCCCCTGGCAATGGCCAGCCCAGGGAGGGGTGATTACCCGAGCTGATACCTTCCGAAAGCGCCGATTGGTCCCTCCGTCCGTTTGTCGGGAGGTGTAACCTGAGGTGTGAACGATCACCTAAGGCGAGAGTGCCCTCAGAGAGGGCCCCCAGAAGGGAGGAGCGCGCCATCGGAGACGCCAGTAATCATGGGGGATTCTTCCACAATTGTTTCCTCACCTTCCACTATGTCTGCTCACAAGCGTAAGTTCACTGAGTCTCAGCCACAGACAGCTCTTCCATCGTTGCCACAGTTCCTTGTTTCTCGGTCTGACGAAGGTCACGACTTCTCCACGGTCAACCCTTTCATTATTCAGAAAGGTGTCGACGCAATTGCAGGTCCTGTAAAGTCTTGTTCCAGATTACGGAATGGCACCCTGTTGTTAGAAACAGTCAGTGCCCTCCAGGCACAAAAATTGCTGCATACTTCACTGCTCCACATCTTCCCTGTCCGGGTTGAAGCGCACCGCACTTTAAATTCCTCGTGTGGAGTCGTTTATACACGCTCCCTCGATGGATTGTCTGATGAAGAAATTCAGCACTACCTGTCTGACCAGGGCGTAACGGCTGTTCATGGAGTTATGAAAAGGGTTGACACGAACATCATTCCAACCCGCACTGTCTTCTTGACATTTGACAAAGTTCAACTCCCATCGAAAATCAAAGCAGGCTATGAGATAATTTCCGTTTGCCCTTACATCCCAAACCGTACGCATTGCTATCGGTGTCAGCGGTTCAATCACACCAGCCAGTCCTGTTCCAATCCGGCCAAATGTGTTACTGTGGCAAGGATGCCCATGAGGGTGCTTGTTCACCTCCATCCCCTCGCTGCATCAGCTGTATGGGTGACCACGCTGACTCCTCCCGGGATTGCCCCGTTTTTAAGGACGAAAAGCTCATCCAGGAAATCAGAGTGAAGGAAAAGGTGTCGACCTTCGCTGCTCGAAAATTATTCGCCAGTCGACAGCCCACCGTGCCTCAGACAGGAAAATACAGCACTGTCCTTGCTTCTCCTCGACCAACAAAGGAGGCGGCCACGCAGACTAGCGACCTCACCTGTAGTTCCACGGTCGTCAGATCGGCCAGTGCAAAGATCGCCCGTTCAACCTCACCACTTTCGCCTGCCCACTCTCTGGCTCACCCTTCGTCAGGTTCTGCTAAATCTCGAGCCCAAAAGTCAGACACCAAGACTTCGAAAAAAGAGCATACACGTGAAGATTTTTTACGTACCCCAACGTCACAACCATCGGTTCCTCCTTCATCTAAACATCATACTTCCAAGAAGGCTACAAAGAAACCCAGTTCATCTCCTTCTCTGCCAAGGCGTGTCCCATCTACAGCACCACCTGGCGGAAATCGCCCTCGGCCGTCTTCTGTGTCGCCGAGGCGCACTGCTGGCGGCCGATCAACCGGCCGATCACTGATGGCAGGAGCTGCTCCTGAACAACCTATGGATCAGGATCTTCTGCCTTCGGCTGAATGCCATTCCATGCTGTCGGTCGCAAGCTCTGAGCAGTCGTTGAGTTGACAGCAACCTTGGTCACATTCCTCCATTTTCTGTTCACCCTATGTCCATTATCCACTGGAATATCCGCGGCATTCGAGCCAATCGGGATGAATTGTCGATCCTCTTACGATCCTACTCGCCGGTCATCTTCTGTCTTCAGGAAACAAAGCTGCGTCCCCATGACCGCTTTGTTCTCCCTCATTTTCAGTCCATCCGATATGATCTCCCCTCTGTTGAAGGCACTCCAGCCCATGGAGGACTCATGATTCTTCTCCATGATACTCTCCATTACCATCCAATCCACTTAAGCACTTCCTTCCAAGCTGTCGCCGTCCGTCTTTCCCTTTCTGGATACACGTTCTCTCTTTGTACTGTATGCATTCCATCGTCCACACCAATGGCACGAGCTGATCTCCTTCAACTTCTTCGCCAGCTTCCACCCCCCTATTTGCAGGTTGGGGACTTCAATGCCCACCACCCGCTTTGGGGATCTCCACATCCTTGTCCACGTGGCTCACTATTGCTAGACGTCTTCCACCAAGCGGATCTAGTTTGCCTCAACACTGGGGTCCCTACATTTTTGACTGCCTTCACGACAAATTTCTCTCATTTGGACCTTGCGGTCGGTACTGTTCCGCTAGCTTGGCGCTTCGAATGGTTCGCCATTGATGATACACACTGGAGTGACCACTTTCCATGTGTCCTTAGACTGCAGCCTCAACTGCCATATATGCGCCCGCGACGCTGGAAGTTTGCCCAAGCCGACTGGACACTTTTTTCGTCTCTAGCGACATTCGATGACCGTCACTTTCCCAGCGTCGACGATGAGGTCACACATATTACCGACGTTATTCTTACAGCTGCGGAACGTTCAATACCACGCACCTCCGAATTGCCCCGGCGCCCCCAGTTCCTTGGTGGAACGAGGCATGCCGTGACGCAATACGTAAGCGGCGACGTGCTCTCCGCGTTTTCCGCCACCATCCTACTTTGGCCAACTGTATCCGCTATAAGCAGTTCCATGCGCCATGCCGTCGTGTCATCCGCGATAGCAAGAAGGCAAGCTGGAAATTCTTTATTAGCTCATTTAACACCTTCACTCCCTCCTCGGAAGTTTGGAGTCGGCTTCGACGGTTCTCAGGCGCGCCTAGTTTCTCCCCGGTCTCTGGGCTCACTGTCGGGCATGATACATTAGTGGACCCCGTCGCAATTTCTAACTCATTGGGTCAGCACTTTGCTGAGATTTCGAGCTCTTCAAATTACCTGCCAGCGTTTCTCCCGAAGAAACGTGCAGCGGAAGTGCGACCTCTTGCTTTCTCCTCTCAAAATCGCGAAAGCTACAATACTGTTTTCTCCATGCGGGAACTCCAACATGCACTCTCTTCTCCTCGCTCCTCCGCCCCAGGACCGGATGGTATCCACGTCCAAATGTTGCTACATTTATCAACCCATAGTCTGCGTTATCTCCTTCGCCTTTATAATCGAATTTGGACCGACAGTACTTTTCCCAGACGATGGCGTGAAGCTATCGTCGTTCCTGTTCCGAAACCTGGAAAGGACAAACATCTCCCCTCTAGCTATCGCCCCATTTCTCTCACGTGTAGTGTCTGTAAGGTTTTGGAGCGTATGGTGAATTGCCGTTTAGCTTGGTGGCTGGAATCCCGCAGTCTTTTAACACCTGCCCAATGCGGATTCCGAAAGCATCGTTCTGCAGTTGACCATCTTGTTGCTCTTTCCACTTATAACATGAACAATTTTCTCCGGAAACGCCAAACAGTAGCAATATTTTTTGATCTGGAGAGAGCATACGATACCTGTCGGAGGACAGGCATCCTCCGCACACTGTTCTCTTGGGGCTTTCGAGGTCGGCTGCCCCTTTTTCTTCGCGAATTTATGGCAGAGCGCACATTTAGGGTGCGGCTGAACACTACTGTCTCCCGTACTTTCTCCCAAGAAAACGGGGTACCCCAGAGCTCCGTGCTGAGTGTTGTACTGTTTGCCATTGCCATAAATCCAATTATGGATTGTCTCCTTCCTGATGTCTCGGGCTCCCTCTTTGTGGACGATTTTGCGATCTACTACAGCTCTCAACGGACCAGCCTTCTTGAACGACGTCTTCAAGGATGTCTCGATCGCCTCCACTCTTGGAGCATCGAAACCGGCTTCCGTTTTTCTCCCAGTAAGACCGTTTGTGTTAATTTTTGGCGACGTAAGGAGTTTCTTCCACCCTCCTTACATCTAGGACCTGTCAACCTTCCGTTTTCAGACGTCGCTAAATTCTTGGATCTTATGTTTCACAGAAAACTGTGCTGGTCCTCCCACGTTTCCTATCTTTCGGCTCGCTGTCTGCGATCCCTCAACACCCTCCGTGTCCTGAATGGTACCTCCTGGGGAGCGGACCGAGTGGTCCTTCTCCGCCTCTATCGCGCCTTAGTGCGCTCGAAATTGGACTATGGATGCATAGTCTACTCCTCTGCTCGGCCGTCTATTCTTCGGCGTCTCGACTCTATCCACCACCGTGGATTACGTTTAGTGTCTGGAGCTTTTTACACCAGCCCTGTGGACAGCCTTTATGCTGAGACTGCTGAACCTCCGCTGTCCAATCGGCGAGCAGTCCTTCTGAGTCGTTATGCTAGCCATCTGTCTTCCATGCCTGCTAATCCAGCCCATGACATTTTTTTCGACGCCTCCTTTGATGTAGGGTATGCAGGCCGCCCCTCCTCCCTACTACCACCGGGAGTCCGCTTCCGTCAACTGCTCCATTCTCTTTCCTTCCGCTTTCCTAAAACCTTCTTGACAACTTGGGGTACAGCACCGCCTTGGCTCCGTCCCCGGATCTGCCTGCTCCGTGACCTTTGTCGATTTCCCGAGGATGGTACCCCTTCACTTGTTTATCGTCGGGCATTTGCTGCTCTATGTGCACAAATGACGGACGCCACATTTATTTACACCGACGGCTCGAAAACATCGTTAGGTATAGGGAGTGCCTATATTGTTGGCGACACCCCAAATCACTTTCGGCTTCCCGACCAGTGTTCGGTTTATACTGCGGAGCTTTACGCTGTTCTCCAGGCTGTCCACTACATCCGCCGCCATCAGCGGATACAATACATTATCTGCTCAGATTCTCTCAGCTCTCTCCTCAGTCTCCAAGCTCTTTACCCTGTGCACCCTCTGGTCCACCGGATTCAGGACTGTCTGCGCTTGCTCCACCTGGGGGGCGTCTCGGTGGCGTTCCTCTGGCTCCCGGGGCACGTTGGTATCTGTGGAAATGAGGCGGCCGATATTGCAGCCAAGGCTGCAGTCTCTCTTCTTCGGCCAGCTATTCAATCGATTCCCTTCGCCGATCTACGGAGCGTTTTATGTCGTCGTGTTGTTCACTTATGGCACGCGCATTGGTCGACACTTCCACATAATAAATTGCGGGACGTGAAAGCTCTTCCTTGTGCTTGGACCTCTTCCTCCCGAACTCGTCGTCGGGAGGAGGTAATTTTAACTAGACTCCGGATAGGGCACTGTCTTTTTAGCCATCGACATCTTTTAAGCGGCGATTCTCCCCCACTCTGTCCCCACTGCTCTCAGCTGTGGACGGTAAGACACCTTTTAATTGAGTGCCCCTATTTTAATCCGTTACGCTCCCGTCCACAGCTATCGCCTGACATATCGTCGATTTTAGCAGATGACACGCGCTCAGCCGATCGCGTTCTCGAGTTTATTAGTGCCAGTGAAATGACATCAGTCATTTGAAGCTTTTTTTGGGGACAACCAACCCCTTTCTGTAGTGGATTTTTAAGCCTTCCTTCTGCTTTTAGTTTCTCCAATTTTATGACTTTCGTTCCCATTGCTGCTGGTTTCCATTTTCGGTTTTTTACTGTTTCCTAAGTCACGGACCGGGCGCTAATGACCATAGCAGTTTTGCGCCCCAAAACCAAAACAAAACAAAAACAAAAATTCAACTAAGTACCTGGGTGTTAAAATGACGAACAACTTCAGTTGGAAAGACCGCATAGATAATATTGTGGGGAAGGCGAGCCAAAGGTTGCGTTTCATTGGCAGGACACTTAGAAGATGCAACAAGTCCACTAAAGAGACAGCTTACACTACACTCGTTCGTCCTCTGTTAGAGTATTGCTGCGCGTTGTGGGATCCTTACCAGGTGGGATTGACGGAGGACATCGAAAGGGTGCAAAAAAGGGCAGCTCGTTTTGTATTATCACGTAATAGGGGAGAGAGTGTGGCAGAAATGATATGCGAGTTGGGATGGAAGTCATTAAAGCAAAGACGTTTTCCGTCGCGGCGAGTCACCAACTTTCTCTTCCGAATGCGAAAATATTTTGTTGAGCCCAACCTACATAGGTAGGAATGATCATCAAAATAAAATAAGAGAAATCAGAGCTCGAACAGAAATATTTAGGTGTTCGTTTTTCCCGCTCGCTGTTCGGGAGTGGAATGGTAGAGAGATAGTATGATTGTGGTTCGATGAACCCTCTGCCAAGCACTTAAATGTGAATTGCAGAGTAATCATGTAGATGTAGATGTAGATGTAGATATCTAAAACAGACAAAAATCGACTAAATTCTCGATGCCGGGAATGGATGACCTACACACATAGTTAAGTTTTGTACGGAGCATTCGGTGCGTGAGTTCTAGTCTAACTTGCCCCGTTTTTTTTAATTGCTTAACTCCCTACTTCCTGAGTTCCCATTGCACTCATCAAATCTCAGCGAGCAGTTCCCCTCATTTTTCACCGGCCACAATCAACGTCTTCATACTAAAGACAACGCTAATCGAAGCAGTCCAATTATGTACTGTTGAAGTCACAACCTCTGATCTGGGAAAGGGGTACAAGAAAGTTTGAAACGCGTATGTATTCAGTACCAGCGATGGCGAGGCATGACAGAATCTCTGACCAGAGAGTTGTTTATCGTTACTAGTCTGCGCTTGACCGCGCGAGAGTTCAGTTGCGAGTTGGACTCAGTCGGAAGTTGTGTGTGAGGAGTCGGCGGGCGTCGACATGGGTCTCTGGTCAAGGTTCGGGACTAGGTATATTGTTAAATAAGGTAATGAACCAGCATTGCGCACATCTGATAATGTAATGTATGTTAATTGTAATTAATTTGTTCAAGAAATGCCCCAATAATAATTTTGTTTTCAAAGTAATCGTTTTTAAAAAAAGAATCATTCCAATTGAAACAATATTTCCTATGTTTTTCCTCCCAGAATCAATTTATCAGGTTAATTACTGCACAGGGCCTAAGATCAGCGATGCTGCCCTATTATTGTGGGTTTAATGATTAATCTTGATTTCTTAATTTTTGTGTCGAGTTTACATTTGGGTCATTATTATTCTATAATTTTTGTGGGGACCAAACATTTGGCTCGTTTTCATTATCATAGACTTTTCTTTTATTTCTGCTGGGAGGTTACGTTTAGCACGATGCCCATTCATATTTAAAATATTTCATTCATAATTTCTCCGGGGAGGTTACACTTGGCGACATCCGGTCCAGGATCGTATTTCTTTGAGAATCTTCTGAAAAGTAGCCAGATATCTGCTCTTATTTACTAAAATATAATTAGCATTTGGCGCAACGCTTTTACTAATTTTGTGACTTTCTTTCCACAGATCATCGGCAATTCGTTGCTCTTTGTTGTATTTGTATTTGTTGGATTTTGCATTGTCTTTGTCTCATTAGTGAATAATTGTGACTATTGTAAAAATGCCGCAAAAGACTGTGAATAGTGCATCGCGAAGTATAATGAGTGAAATAACCGAATTAAACAACTTGACCGATAGTAATTGTGACACGCAATGTAATGATGACAATCCTCCGTTTATTGACAATCAATATGTACCGACCACCAATGTTGATTTTGATCGTAGTGATGAACAGACGAATTCAATTGTGTTCTCTGTTAATTTGACGACAATTGATGACGCGGGGCGTTCTGTTGTAATGAGCGCTGCCCAGCTTAACACAACCAGTTTGGAAAATTCACGTGACGAACAGACAAATTTTTCTAATGAAAATGAACAGTGTACTGAAAGTACGACGGATTCATTTAATTCGGAGATAGTGACTAAAAGTGCGCATCCGATGAGCAAACTTTTTGGTGAATCACAGAATGACCAAATGGTCACACAAAACGTGACAATTGCAGGTACGTCATCAAGCAGCACTGAGAATAGAGCCGGTAATATTGACTTTGAACAAATTATGGCAAGGTTGCTACAACAACAATTTAGTGAAAATAACAAACAATTTAAAGAAGATTTCAAACAACTTAATGAACAGGTCAAACAACAGAATGAAAAACAAGACAAACTTAGTGAAAAATTAGAAAATAATTCGAGACAGCTTAGTGAACAGATCAAACAGCTTAATGAAAAACATGACAGCCTTAATGAAAAATTAGACAACAATTCCAGACAGCTTAGCAAGCAGATTACAGCCGTTGCCGTGCAGTGTAATGATACTAAGGAACAATTACGTGAGGAAATTGAGGCTTGTGCTAGGAAAAGTAACGAAGAAATTAGGTCTGTTGCTCAAGAATTAAGGGATATGCAAACAACTGCAACAGAATCACTCAGAGACGAAATTAGTACAGTCGGTAAACAATGCTCTGAAAAAGCTACACAATTACGCGACGAGTTTAAACTAATGACAGCAGAACTTTCGCGCACAATGGATGCAAAGATAGACGCGAAATTCGACCAACAGAACACTCAGATTGACGAACGTTTTAATCACCACATACAAAACAGTGATACGCGTTTCCGCAAATTTATACAGGATCAAAATAAAGTAAAACGACAAGTCATGGAAACAATCACTGCACAGAGACAAGAAGATAAACGTAAAATGTTCACGAAGGCAAAAACATAATAGACAACAATATTGCTACAGTATCGGACAAAATTAATACCATCGAACAGTTGAACACCGAATTACGTGATGAAATTTCTGATCTTAAATCAAAAACAGATAGACACACAGTAGATATTCAAACAGTGACCGACAGACTTGAACAATTAGAACTAAGACAGGATTACGATGACATCAAAGCTGACGTTAAAAAACTGAACGAAACCACACGTAAAATGCAAAAGCAGATTAATGCCTCTGACACTAAAACCGATGATCAGGTAAAAATACTGACTGAAAAATGTGATGAATTGGCCAGTCGTATTGATGTTATTGAAAGTAATAATGACAGCAAATCAGACAATACTGCACCGATTTTGTTTAACCAAACACCTGAATTCCAAAATTTACAGCAGACAATCAATGAGATAGATTCGTCTAATAACACATTACGTAGAAAATTGTCAAGTTTACAGCAAGAGGTAACAGAGATAAAAAATATTTCAGTTAATAACACATCACAGCAGACGCCACTTAGTGAACATTTGTCAGACTCACGCAGCGTGTATAATTTGGGTAATCTACAAAGAGTACGGGAGTTAGATTCCGAACAGACACAGACAAATAGATTCTCTTACAATCGTGAACCTGTTCCACCATACAGAGACGATAATTTTGATTACAAACATTTTCTGTCAGTGAGAAAATTTAAAGTGTTTAAAAATGACACAACACAGATTCATCCGCTAGATTGGATACAACGATTTAGCTTTGCTTTTCCACCGACTTGGCCCGTAACACATAAACTTGAATTTATTTGCAGTTTTTTGGAAGGCGAACCGGCAACTCGTATGAGACCGATCACGAGACAATGTTATTCAGTAGAAGAATTTCAGAATGCTTTTCTGTCAGCGTATTGGTCGAAGACGACACAGCGCGGAATTAAAGATCAACTAATTAGTTTACCGAATTATGAGAACTCGAATTTTCCCAGTGTCACGCAATTTTTTGAGCACATGGTCCCAGAAAACCAATACTTAAGTGAACCATATAGTGAATCTGCACTCATTCAATTAAGTATTTCTAAATTGCCACGATCATTAAGAGTTTCACTTTTAACGGGTCAGCAAAAAGAAAATATTTCGGCATTCAGGGATCTGTTGCAGCTTTTAGAAGTGCAGCAATCAGATTATTCCTTCGTAAACAAAAATTTTTCATATAACAACCAAGGCCAACAAACATACAGTAATTACGATCAGCCACGTAATTTCAATAGCAAAGGTAATAGACGTTTTAGGAACGACAACCACCAGAACTTTAATAACAGACACAATTTTAATTATCAATATTGTCAAAATTATCAGGAACAGGGACCACATTTTAGTAACAATAGAGGTTTTTCACAACAACAGCAACAAAACCAGCCGGTTAACATACCTAACCAACAATGTAATGCACAAGGTCAACCTAACTTTCACGTTTCGCCGCGTGGACGTATAGTCCCACCTACAACAAATATTAACGCACGGCAGCAAAGGAACAACTATGTACAGAAAACACAGTATTTCAATTCCTATCGCAATGCACCGTATAGGGATGACTATTACGACAGACGTAAAAATAATGAGGACAATTTTCAGCGTACGTTTAATAACAGTCGGTCTTACCAGCAGCAAAATGATCAGCAACAACATATTCTCATGAATGAACCAGACAGTAGGTATCATCCAGAGCATAATACGTCTGGAAGAAATAATAGAACAGTTCAAATAGTCGAAATGCCACAGAATCGTCCTGACAATAATAACACGTCAGATAGAATTTGACTAGATACTGTACAGATCGCATCTTCCAGTAACACAAACACTACTTAGGCACGCAGAATGTTGTTCACGAAAATGTAGTTACTTTTGACGATATCAGAGACACTCTTCTGCAGGAAAGACTAATTGTGCAAAAATCCATTTCACATCCTGTCATCGAAATTAAAATTGGTTCATCGAAATTTTCAGCAGTAATCGATTCCAGATCACCTATGTCAGTAATAAATGAAGAAACTTTTAACGAGTGTAACAAAGAGAATACGTATCCTACATTACCATTAGGCAAAACGAAAGCGAAAGGAGCAGTATCGAGTAAAGGAGTAGATGTTAAATTACAGACGCATTTATCATTTTGTATTGCAGGTCATACTTTTCACTCAAATTTTTGGATTGTTCCTTTATTGACAACAGACGTTATTTTAGGTACTAATTTTCTGGTACAACACGACGCAGTTATTGATTTTCAAAATTCCTATTTAATGTTGAAGGACGAGAATGTACAATTGGCTTTGGAATTTCAGCACTCATTATCTGCAGAAGAACAGACAATTAATTGCACAGAGGTCGTTTCCGCAACACGTAACATAGACTGCAATTCCACATTGTTCACAGATACGTATGTGCATAACTATAATACTCCAGACGAAGCTGACTATGATGTAATGCAGATGATTTCTGATAAGGTTAAACAGAGTTGTGCAAATACAGACGACGAACGCACGCAACTACACAAAATTCTTTTACAGCAAGCTCCAGTTTTTGACAACATTCCTGGTACTATGTCCGGTTTTATGTATGAATTTCAAGTCAAACAGCACGACACATTTAAATCAAAGCATTATCCCATTCCATATATCCACAGAGAACAAGTTAAAAAAGAATTGCAGGATATGCTTGACCAAGGAATTATTGAACCGGCAGTTAGTCCGTACATAAACCCGCTACATATTGTTAAGAAAAAAGATGGCTCACTTCGCCTCGTACTTGATTCACGTCACATTAATGACATTATTATTAATGAAACAGATCGACCACAGACACTAGAAGAACTACTACAGAAATTTCATGGTACGGCTATTTATTCCACACTAGATTTGAAATCGGGATTTTGGCAAATTCAGCTCCATCCGAACTGCAGAAAGTACACAGCATTTCTCTGTTTTGGCGACTGTTATCAATTTTGCAAATTACCATTCGGTTTGACTATTTCTTCTGCAGCTTTTATCCGCGGTTTGAACACAACACTTCCGACAGAACTTAAAGACAGAATCACGACGTACGTAGACGACATTCTTATCGCAGAAGCTAACTGGTCTGAACACAATATGATTCTTGAAAGTCTGTTACAAACTTTTCATGCTCAAAGACTCACAGTTAATCTCAGTAAATCGCATTTTGGTAAAACTTCTATAAAATTTCTTGGACACGTAATTTCAGCAGAAGGCATTGCGCCGGACCCGGAAAAACTTCAAGCTTTACGTGACATTACCGTTCCTACGACACAAAAACAACTACGCAGTTTTTCGGGTTTAATTAACTTTTTTCGTAAATTTATTCATCACTATGCTTTAGACACACCTAGATTATGTCAATTGACAGGTAAAAACACTATTTGGTCCTGGGATAAGCAAGCATATTCTGGATTTATGAACCTGAAACATGCTTTGTTGAATGCACCACTTTTATCGCACCCAGATCTTACCAGAAATTTTTCCATTGCCACCGACAGTTCTAACACCGCTTTAGGAGTACATATTTTCCAGGAAATTGAAGAAGATGGGGCACTTATGCAGTTTAGCAGGTACGGAAAAAATTTTTCATTTTTTTTCAAAATTTGATCGATTATAGTCAAATTTGATACGCTGATTACGAATACGATATTTATTTTCGCCCCAGTCAATTATTTACATCAAAAAAATTGTTTTAAATTTTTTTAAAATTTTTTTATTTTTCAATATTTTGTCGATATAGTGAATTCTGATGCGCTGATTTCGAATATAACATCCATTTTCATTTTCCCTTGACCGTCGGCGATATCTTCTGCCCGATAAGCGCGGCGCTGCCGATGACGCAACATTGCGTAATACACTAACTAATCAGTATTTTCAAATCATAGGCGGCCGCTGCCGCGGCCGCATTCCAAAAAAAACTCCCAACCTAACCTCAAGTGGGCTACGCTACAGATCACTTTATTTATGAAAATACACAGTACAATCACCAACAAACTTTACATATTCACCCACAAAGCTCTCCAAGCCAGATACATTTGGAATGAAAAATTTTTTCCGTACCTGCTAAACTGCATAAATTGGCAAGATAAGAATAATGTTACGATTAGAAACCATTACACTGTACGCAATGACATTCTGTTTCGCCGCTCTCATCCTGACAGCAACAATTGGTTATTATGCATTCCTGACGAACTGGTTAACAAATTAACCTGGTATACTCATTTAAGTTATGCACATTACGGAGCCAGAAAATGTTTTCTTATACTGAGACAGAACTGTTATTTTACCAACATGGAGAAACGTATGCAACGAGTTTTAGCGTCATGTAAAATCTGCCAGAAAGCTAAGTCAGACACAACTTCACATATTCCTCCATTATATCCCATTGTACCTGTTAAATTAAGACATATGGCCGCTGTAGACATTTTTGGTCCGATTCCCAGAACTAATAGAGGTTTTTGCTACATCTTTGTCGCTGTTGAACTCACTTCAAAATTTGTTGCCTTCACTCCGTTACGCAAAGCTACTGCTAAAACTGTTTCGAAAGCATTTGTAAAACATTTTCTATTTCATGTAGGGCGTGTGTTGAAAGTAATTTCCGATAATGGATCACAATTTCGTTCTGCTATATGGACACATATGTTACGAGCTAGAAACACTTCTTCGATCTATATATCCAAGTACCATGCTTCTTCGAACCCTTGTGAACGATTAATGAAAGAAATTGGTGAACTGTGTAGAATATACTGCCACAAAAGACATATAGATTGGGACACACACATATTCTCATTCCAAGATGTAATTAATTCCATTCCAAATGAATCCACTATGCTATCTCCATCTGTTATACGGAAAAATGTTGAACCACCTAACAAAATTACAGAATTAGTAAACTTTCCTACATTTCGTCGATTACGACACCACGAAATAATCGACATTGCGCTGAACAACATCAAACGTGCCGCAGAGCGCCGGAGAAGACAGCAAAAACAGGTTTGTATATGCCGTGACTTTCACATTGGACAGAAAATATTAGTACATACACACTATTTATCCAACAAAGGAAAAGGTAGGTGCAGTAAATTTGAACTTCTATACGCAGGTCCATATCGGATTCGCAGCATTCCTCACCCCAATGTTGTACACGTCGAAACTTTGAGAACAAGAAAATCCAAAGGCAACCACCACTGGTCAAACATCAAACCTTTTATTGAATGAAGAAACTTTGTGATTTAACAAGCTATAATGCCATTTTGCTAGTTTTATAATCACTTATGCAATTATATTCGCATGACTAATTACCAATGATTATCGTATTTTTTCTTGGCAAGTGCCCGGCAACGTAAGGTTAGCAGGTCGATCTTCTTGTCGTTACACATCAGACCGTGCATATTTTCCCAGATGAATTTACACATTTTATGACCATTTATGCAATTATATTTATGTGACTACTTATAGATGATTATCGTATTTTTTCTTGGCAAATGCCTGGCAAGGTAAGGTTAGCAGGTCGCTCTTCTTGTCGTTACATATCAGACTGTGCACATTTTTTTCCAGAGAAACTTACGTATCTTATGAATTATTATGCAATGCTATCTAGTGACATATTAATTTTATTAAATTTTCTCTCCATTAAAGTCTTTAATTCTCGCCTCTATTAACTACACAACATACAAGCTGAACACAACGAACATCACATTTTTTGTCTTTCTTAGGTATATATGATTGTTTCATGTTTTGTTTGTATGCACTATGAAATAGTTAAAATATAGCAAACACCAGTTGACTTTGACATTTTGCTTTATGATATCTCAACATCATGACTACTTTACTGCTACATTGTGATACACTGAGTACATTTTTGCCTCTGAACACTATGTTTTTTCACATATTACGTTTTTTGTCATGTTATGCTGTATTCTTAATTATGTTACCATAAACCAGTCATTATTTAGTGAGTATATGATGTAAATGCAAGATATTAATCTTTGTTCATCAATTTCAGAAAGAAATGATGCGTGAAACAAATAAATTAAACAAAATGGGAATTTCACCTTCGGAGTGAACTTCGTGATGAAGAGTAAATGGATCAGGATTAACAAGCATTGACAAGAATATACTACACACATCGTAGAATAGCAGTCTTAACTAATTTTTTCTTTCAGAATACGAGGCGATTGATGCAGGCTGTCAGACAGAACTACACATCTTAGTTTTAGTGATGAAATATGATAGAAATACGGAATAGTTGTATAATGAGTAATGAAGTGATTTTTTGCAGATGATAATGAATGCTGATGAATAATGATGAAGAATATGCTACTATGGATAATGAAGTTTTTCTTTACAAGTGATGATAATAATGGAGTTATGATAATATAGATAATGAAGTGATGGATAATGAAGTTTTTCTTTACAGATGAATGCTAATGCTACTAATTACTGGATTGAGATGACCAATGATTAATTAATAATGCTTTGTAACTGGGAAATGAATGCTACTGATTACTTTATTGAGATGACCAATGATTAATTAATAATGCTTTGTAACTGGGAAATGAATGCTACTGATTACTGTATTGAGATGACCAATGATTAATTAATAATGCTTTGTAACTGACAAATGAATGCTAATGCTACTAATTACTGTATTGGGATGACTAATGATTAATTAATAATGCTTTGTAACTGGGAAATGAATGCTACTGATTACTGTATTGGGATGACCACTGATTAATTATCAACATTATTCTGTAATACTATGTTATTGACTACCTCCTGTTTTAAGTAATGACTTCTGATGATTTGTAATTAGGCAACGAATTTCAATGTTCTCTGTAAAACGAATGACTTCTGATGATTTGTAATTAGGCAATGAATTTCAATTTTCTCTGTAAAACGAATGACTACTGATGATTTGTAATTAGGCAATGAGTGCCAATGTTCTCTGTAAAACAATTAATGAACATTTTTCTGTAATACTACATACATGGTACAGAAATGTTCAAGAACTGGGCTTTGAATGCCGCAAACTACTAATGTAATTCCCAATGAAGGCTAGTATGTGACTTAATGTCCTTCACCTTCTGACCTAACTACCCTCAATTACCGCAATATGCATTTGTCCTGTATATCCTCTTGATCATGGAGCACTATATTTGGTTTTTGCACTAATTCTACGTTGGTGTGCCTTGTAAGAGCGTGGTGTTGACACGACAGGCTGTCCACCACCGTGAGCGATGGAGACGTTATTATGGTCCCACTGTTTGGTGTACCTAATGTACTGCCAAAATGACAACATCGAATATTACTACGACATTTCAGTGTCTTGGCTACGCTGATAAACACTTATGGGAAAAGAACTTCAGATTGTCTCACTTGGTGTTGTACTTCTGTGGAAAGATATGGACTTTCAGCGCAGCTTCGTGCAACCTAAAGTGCTACAACCATGATGCAATCCTTTCCTTTCCTATCCTAATCTTGTAGCATAGTGAAAATCATTTTTTGCTAACATCATTTGTATTCATGGCCTATACATTTTTTCGATATATTCTGAATTACAGTGCGTGTGCACTTTTATCATTTTTCTAACATGATTTCTACTTATTGATTTGCTGATATGTTTTGAACTACAGTGCATGTGCACTTATGTCACTTGTCAACATGATTTTTTTGCCATTATATTTACTTGATGTGAAAATGCTAAAGAGTTTTTCAGTGCGTGTGCACTTATGTCATTTGTTAATATGTTTTGTACTCACATTTTGTTATTGTGTAATATGTTTTGTACTCAGTGCATGTGCATCACATTTACTTCATGTTCTACATCTGTATATTCTGTGATTGTAAAGTTAATTAGTAAAAAAAAATTTGTTGCTCATGGCAAGTCCAAATGACTCACCATCGCTGTCAAATTTTTGCCCCCCCCCCCCCAGTGGAGGGTTATGAAACGCATATGTATTCAGTACCAGCGATGGCGAGGCATGACAGAATCTCTGACCAGAGAGTTGTTTATCGTTACTAGTCTGCGCTTGACCGCGCAAGAGTTCAGTTGCGAGTTGGACTCAGTCGGAAGTTGTGTGTGAGGAGTCGGCGGGCGTCAACATGGGTCTCTGGTCAAGGTTCGGGACGAGGTATATTGTTAAATAAGGTAATGAAGCAGCATTGCGCACATCTGATAATGTAATGTATGTTAATTGTAATTAATTTGTTCAAGAAATGCCCCAATAATTTTGTTTTCAAAGTAATCGTTTTTAAAAAAAGAATCATTCCAATTGAAACAATATTTCCTATGTTTTTCCTCCCAGAATCAATTTATCAGGTTAATTATTGCACAGGGCCTAAGATCAGCGATGCTGCCCTATTATTGTGGGTTTAATAATTAATCTTGATTTCTTAATTTTTGTGTCGAGTTTACATTTGGGTCACTATTATTCTATAATTTTGGTGGGGACCAAACATTTGGCTCGTTTTCATTATCATAGACTTTTCTTTTATTTCTGCTGGGAGGTTACATTTAGCACGATGCCCATTCATATTTAAAATATTTCATTCATAATTTCTCTGGGGAGGTAACAAGTTGTAACGCCAGAAATGCATATCATCCTATTTCCATCTATTGTACTATAAACTTTTTTCCTTATTTTGTTACCTGAAGATATGACATTTCTGTGTCTTTATATATTGACACTGTTTTACTATTTGTATATATATATATATATATATATATATATATATATATATATATATATATATATATATATATATATGCAGTTATGTCGATGTATAATTGGCTTGTTTTGTAAATACTATTTGTATTTTTAAGCTGGGTCTGGCCTAGGGAAAACTATGCTATCGAACGATTACAACGATAGGTCGTGTGAAGAACCAGTGTTTAGGATCTTTGGGAGTGTTAACTCTGCCGCGTGGAGCGCGGGCAGAGAGAGAGTCTGGCTGGAGCAGGGCGGTGGAGAGGTGTGTTGTGTGACGCTCCCGCGAGTTGCCGCGCTTTCGGGGTTTGGCAGCATGTAATTGCGCTCGACTTGCTATGATAGTTTCTGACACGGTGTCGCGGACGGGAAGCATTAGCTGGTGCACATCAAGAGCCCGTTTCGCCTGGTGACCGTGTCGAGAACAAGGCGCGCCAACATCCAGCTTCTTCAACAGCGACGGCCGAGAATGAGTGACTGTCGCCACCTCCTCGACCTACGACTTCAAACCTTCAATCAACCAACAAGGAAGACTGGAAGCACGTTAAGTTTTAGAACTGTATGGCAGACCTCAGCTTTTAAAACTATTCCATTAGCAAATTACAGCATCTTAGCATGAACCTTTGTTGCTCATTGTCCCAATTGCATTAACAAGCAGGGTCCCTTCCTTTTCCGGAATGAACCCGAGTGTCGAAATTCAAACGCCAGCATTAAAGTAATATCATTCCATTTCACTGCTTTAATTTCAAAGTTCAGTTAAAGTATTCATAGCTGGCTACAATATTTAGATTACACAAGCACAAATTAAGAGTGCGAGTTTTGTTACCATATTTTAGCTTACCTGTGACTGCAGCTCAGCTTGGTACATACTAAATTTTAATTCAAGTTCTAAGTTAAATCTCTTATTTCTAAATTGCGTAGATTCAAGTAGCTTTTGAAATGATTGTTGAGGTAGCCCAAGAGTAACCTTATTTTATTGAATTTCGTAGTGCTTCAGAAACAAAGTTCACTATTAATTTCAGTCACTAAATTAACTTTCAATTTTCCGGTTTTGTTAATTCTTTTGCTAAATTAAGTCAGAGTGTAGCGAAATTTATTACTTCGGACAAACATTCAGTTTTCACACAACATGTGTCAACCTTCAGTTGCCACGCTTTTAGTGCTAAATATATGTGCATTAATCTTTCATTTTCAGTTATTATAGTAGTTGTCCATGGGACTGGCGACCGTAATTTTCCCCAAATCTCAAATATCTAATTAACGCCAATTAATTGTTAACGTAACAACCGCACATTTACTTTCTTTATTAACTTTACCACTTTTCAAAACTAATTTCCACCAATTTCATTTGCATTTTTCCTTTCATTTAGATGTAACCCTTTCCTCCCTCTTTACCGACAAATTCACTTTGGTGACGATTGCTTTTCCCAAATTTACATTGGGTGCACGCAGTTTAATTTTTCACTGTCATTAAGGTCGATAAGTGAGGGGGAGGTTACAAAGTGATTTAGTGGTTTCATACATTGCAATAACTCAGGACCATCAAATAATCCCCAAAAGTTTTTTTTTTCCTATTTGATCTTCAAGCAACTATCATACTCAGACGATAGTATTACTTCAGAATAAACTAATAAACTGATGCTGGGAGTCATAATACACTCTTCTTACCAGAGTTTTGATCGTCAGTCACTACCACATGTCAGTGCTGCTGTGAGTACGGCAAATAATAATTGTACTGCCACTATAATCTGTAAGGCATAATTTGTAAAATGTGGGAGTTTTTGAAGTAATCTTGTCATCTGCAAACAAAAACAATGCTTCGCAGGTGACCTTGCTGCTGGATTGACGTCAAACTGTAGACATACATACCGTATTTGGCAATGCATGTCTCGAGATTGCGTTTTCCCTGACCATCTATTTATTCGCAGTACGTCCATTACTTACTGCAGCAGAAAATACAACGTAATGTGGCTACGAGCCACTCTTTCGTCTTCAAACCGTCAGTCACGTAATAACAGTTGAACTTAGGTTCAAGGGAGTGAGTGTGCATAATCATGTTCATAAAGGCAATGATTGCGTTCGTTTGAAATGCTGAATCATCCTGGCTCTTACGACATGAATACTTGTTTGGAACTTCGATGATAATATAAAGACTTCGAAACAAAGAGAACAATACATCAGCAGTTATGATGCAACAGACAGAGGACAAGGGAGACAAGTTCCCGAAAATTTATATTTGGCGTCCACAGATAAAATGAGAACTGCTGAGTTAAGAGTCATACAATCACATCTTGCAATTGAACATGGGATTTGAGTTTTCTCAAATTTAAAAATAAATTACGTATAGCACAACTACAGATTTTCAGTATAATAAGAACCCCGTATATGAGATGGCTTAACACAGTAATTTCTATCATGCACATACAATATATATGTAATTCTGATAACGAAATAGTATACTATTCTATCGCGTAAGATTGATAAATGTCAGTGAAATGTCTGTAAGGAGAGTTGTAGGAAGAGTCCCAAATGATGAAATTTGACAGTCGTGCACATGAGCACGATATTTCACTGTAGCAGGAGCGTCGACGCCAGGTACAAAAAACATCTCTCAAAATACTTTCAGCAGTTTTCCATCAGTGCTTGGATCTATGGTAGATAGGAATAAAATTATCATGTTCAGCTGCTCGGCGATGGTCAGCTGTCTTAATCAGCAATAAGGTTATGTTGTTCGACATCTGGCATCTCGGATTTAAGCGGCGTACTGACGGTCCAGCCTAAACTGAACCATAACAGTGAATGACAGCGGTAACGATACAGGAAATGAAATAGAGTATAGTGATACGGAAACAGAAGATGAAGCAGAAATAACACATAATGCAAACGTAGCTACAAAACTACATAAATACGTAGAATAACATTAGAGATAGAAGTACATGCAATACAGCTACGTAGAAACTTACGAATAAAGAAAATGCTAATCAGAAATCCATAACTTGATGGCCCGATTCCACTGACAAGTTTTATAAAAAAATTGACGGCAATAACTACCACGATAATTGTTTTTACAATGAATTTGTTAACAGTTTACAAACGGTATCATCTATTGTCACCTTGAGATCAATTTAAAACCGTAACGAATTAAGGAGATCGCAACACTTTGTTTATTGTAGAAAATGACTGGCTGTTGTTGCATAGGGGCTAATTAAAAAGCGTACAAAATTTAGGAAGCTAACATTACAATCAAGCTGTACAACTCAGTACGTATAATAGTAAATAATTATCTTTACGATAGAGTCCCATTACACAAAAAACTTGTAACGTCAAATTAAAAGGCAAAGGGTCGACGCAATTCCGAAATTTTCTCTTTCCTACATTGACGTTGGTGCGCCACTATTGCTTTCATTAATTCTCTTCTAAGTTACTAACATTTTTTCTTAATATTCTCCGTTTCCTTTAACTAACTAGCAGCTTTTATTTTACTTTATTTTCTTTGTATCTCACTGTTATTACTTTCTTTGCCAAAACAATATTAAACAATATTTGCATGTAATGTGCAATTATTACACGATGAGATTTGTAAGATGTACGACGTGTTTTAAAATGCTAGGTAACGTTCTTTAACTACGAAATCAATTAATGAAAAAATGAGTGAATGTGCCCATGTGGCAACGAAACGCCTGGGTATTCAACAGACTGATAAGGAGAATGACGCGTTAGTAATCAAACCATGTATGGAAGTAGCCTACTCACGCCGTATAAAATTCACATCAGTCTTTCCATTGTGTGCCAGCCAGTCCGCTGTAACTAGCTCTGACGTCATAAATGTTGCGCAATACTTTAAAAATCAAGAAAATAACCTGAAACGTTTCTAGCATGTCAGGAGTAATACTAAATCAATATGTGTTGAATATCAGTTCAATAACTTTAACCATTTTCGAAATTTGGATGTTTTTCTGTAAAAATCATTGGTGCAACAGAAAAGAGCTAGAAACTTGAAAATTTATATTTAGATTCCTTTTTCATAATAATTTAGTAGAAACAGTATTCTGGATCTCACAAATCAAAATTTTAGTTGAAATTCATGATTTTCTGGTTTTTGTCTTAAAAATTATGATAGATTAAGTAGGCGAAAATAAGGCTAGGATGTTAAATTTAAGTACAAGGGAGATCCGCTATAATCATAAAGATGTGAGAAGTTTCACCTGAATAACTATAAAACTATAGTGATAGCATATCTCCAAAGAGCACGTTCAGAGCTCGTCTACTGCGTGTAGTGTAATTAAATTAATTCTCTCGCCTAAAATATTTGACTTAGCCACGTCAGACTTTTATTATGATTACTTACCTGTGTGCTGATTGCACATTTAAATTCAGAACTTCATCAGCCATCAGCAAAGGAAGCAATGATTTATTCGATAACTTAAAGTGGTACATTACTAGCCCAGCGGCTAGTTGGGAGAGCCGATTTGATCAGGCGTTCCCTTAGCCGTCCGCACCGCGGCTTTATATATAAGAACGCTGCACGAGAGAAAAAAGGGCCCCAGTTCTCTCCAGATGCTGATTAGCGTACCATCTGTGCCGGGAGTCGCGTCGCATCGGTATCATTGCTATAAAAACAGACTCGGATGCCGTAATAAGTTACTCGGGATACACGTAACCATGAAATCGTTTTCGAGTGAAGTGTTAATTCTGGGATGACTTTAATGATCTATCGTCAGTTGGCGTATGTCGTATTTTCATGTGCCACCGCGGGACAGACGTTCTACCATTATTTAGCGTGGCGTTTGAAGAACATTATCATCAAATTATGGCGAGCATTCACTTAAACCTTTAATTTGAACAGTTATAGTTGCATCAGCGCATTAGACTCTGAACTGCTCTAGTAGTTGGATTGTGTGGATTCTTTTTTGGTCTGTGACTTTCAGAATATAGTGAACATTTTAGAGAGAATCGTTTTTGATTATGAATCCCAGACAATCTCCTAATTCCTCAGAGCTATAAGCTGTAGCTATAAGTGTATTTCTCAGATGAAGTGGGCACTAGGAATTCTAATTACAGGCTTCACGTTTTGCTAATCACTTTCTGGTTGCCAATATTGTAGTTAGAGAGCCAGTGTTGAGAACGGCAAACAGCAGCATTAAATAAATAATACAAAACATTTTATAACAATAATTCCACCCCCCACCCCACATATGGTGCATCGGCTGGGAAAAACAAAACATTATATAATAACAAAAATATCCACCCGCCGCCCCACATATGGGTCATCGGCCGGGAAATGCATCTTTTCTACATTACATTCTACATTTTATACATAACAATAAATTCCACTCGCCGACCCACAATCACTTAGTCATCGTCGCTCAAGAACGACTCCGATGAGCGCACGTCACAGTGGACGGCACTGGCAAGCGCTTCCAAGCGTGGAAGTAGTGCTTCCAAGCATGGAAGGTCTCCTGAATTGTTGGTTCTTGGTACATGGTGGTGAAATGCAGTGCAGTTCGCGTTAGGCGATGTATCTTTCTCGCCAGCAGCATGCTGTTGAGTCCATACATGGGAAGCTTATGAAGGACGAAATGTAAATCCATGTACGTCTGACGTCAGTCACAAGCGAAAAGCTGTTGACAGTTAGCACATTTTTTGTTCCCTACAGTAGACCAATGGAGACCAGGACATTCAGAACAAGAACACAGCAAAACTTCGGAACCGTGTCGATGAAATGGGCCCAATTTGAGGGCCACTAGGATGCTGTTCAGAAATATGTGCGCATTATGGAGCCTGGTTCTATAGATCATCGTGCACTGCTGTCGATGAATGCAGACTCGTAGGGCCTATTCTGCGATGAGTTGCCACCGCCATAGGTGCGAAACAGCGTGCAGCATGCTGCAGGGTGCTGTCCGTAATTCAGATTCTCATCATCGGAGTTCGTACTGTTTAGGGGCGACTTTCGGAAAAATTTCTTGCGAAATATAAGGAGACAAGCTGATGATTAACACATGGTGCGGTGATTGACAGAAAATGTGGTACAAATAAAATATGAAAGCCATCAAAAACCAACACAAGAATGTATCACGTCTGTGAGTTATCCACTGGTATCCATCTGTAAGAAATTGTTTTATGTTTTCAACGGCTTTAATTTGAGCTTGTTCTTCTCATACTGTGTAAACAATATGTCTGCGGCTGCTAACGACGTCTTCTCTGCTGTATCAAATTTCTTGCTTTGCGCAGCCATAGCATGGTCGTGAGTACATATAAAACCGAGGTTGCCTTCGGGAACAGGTCAGGTCTGTCATCTGTACGGTTGTTAAACAAAGAGGGCGCTAACATGCTTGATGGAGGCATCGTAACTGATTACTCCACTTGCTTCTTTGGCCATGAAAGTCTAGAGAGAATATTCGGTTCTGAGACTATTTCTGATACAGCAGGTAAAAAAAAAAAAACTTTTATGATGTTGGCTTTTTTAATAAAAGATTCTGCGTCATAAGCTGATGCCTTATGAAAACGTCTCCCGTACCATGGTTTCTTCCATACCGAACCTCGTTGTCTTGAGTCAGCTTGGTTATCCGAGACGTAAAGTTCTTCCATGCTTTATAGTCTGCTTTGCAAGATAAGACTCCCCCACACCTTGTAAAGGCTGCTTTGCAGGGAGATCGGGCGATAGCCTTCTGGTTTTTGATATGGCTACAATCTCAAGTCTCTAAATTATTGGTCTTGCAGGATTAGACGGACTGAACAGAAACTACGATAGCCATGCGGCTGTGTAAAGAGCCTCTCTGATGAGTGTTAAAATTACAGCATTTGGGCTCCCACAGAGAAAGATGAATCGTCAGCCAAAACTTCCACTTCAGACGCATTAACGAACGACTTTAGCCTTCTGATAGTGCACATTACAACGTTGCTTCATACTAATTGTTTTTATGGATAACAAGTGGGACGTAATCATCTAATGTCTGGTTAACCTAAGGAACACTGCTGAGTTACTCGTATACGTGCTGGTTAATGCACCAGGACGATAATAAGAAATTTACTAAAGCCCTCTGTTATTAATGTATCGGTCTCAGAAGGAAAATTAGATAAAAATAGGTTTAGGATCAATATAAAATCATTTTAAACGTCATCTTTGAATATAATATTAGAGAAGCTGAAAACGTATTACTAGCACGCATTCCTTAAAGTGTAGACCTTACAAAAACTTGCTCATTAAAATATTTTTGATCATTGGTTACCTGCTCGGAAAAATTTAATGGAGCTATTCTGCTCATATTCATGGAAAATCGTGGCCGCAAAATCTCTTGTCGTTCTTGCAGTACTTAAGGGTTCTCACAGCAGCTGCAGAGATGTTTATTACATCGCTTTCCAGATAACAGGTACGGCGGTTTGCCAAGAGTCGCTTTCAGAGTATCTTGATGAAGCGTTTCGTGTGTTGCGAGTGGTATACTGAAAGCTAAATAAAAGTGGTCATAACTTCTTTACTCACGTCGTTCAAAGAGCACAAGTTGTTGTGAACTTACTGTTCCTCTATACAAGGTTACTACTCGACGTAGCCTGCATTAAAACGGATGCTTTAGCGCTATCATCGCCGTCGTGCAGTTTCATTGTCAGTGTGAACCGCTTTCAGATTCTTTATGTTGATGGTGGCACGGCCTCTTTCTTTCTTCCTTTTTTTTTAAAAAAAAAAAAAGAAGGATTCGTGGAAAATGACGCCATAATCTGGCCAAAGAATAATCCTCTTGTGTTCCTGAGGCAGTTTTTAAACTTTTTATACCTTGCGGAAGGACTATGACACTATTACATTCCTGGGACTGATTCTTTGTTTTACGATCATAAATATATGCCACGATTCTTATCTCGTCACCAGATCGAAGAAAATGGTCTAATTACTGGCTCAAAATAGTTCACTCAGACATGAACACTTCTTCAGTTTAGATCTCAACCGTCAACCTATGTGCTTCGAACACACTTTCCGGGTCCATGAGTTTTCATTTCCTTCTTCATGGCATAGTGCTCGCACAGTCACGGTTGTGCAAATTCTGTTGTTTTGGTGGTTTGCAGCTCCCTACACTATTCTGTCCCGTGCAAGACTCTTCAGCTCTGCATAGCTGTATTCACCTGTACCTGCTTACTGTGGTTAATTCTTGGACTCCCTCTATAGTCGTTTAACCGCACACTTCCTCCATTACCACACTGACGATTTCGAGATCCATCGTGTCAACTGATCCTGTCTTTTAGTGAAATTGTGCCACATGTCTCCTTTCTCCTCAGTCGAATCAATATCACCTTATTGCTGGTATTGTCTACCAGGTACTCTTCTGCACCAAAACATTTCAAAAACTTCTGTTCCCCTGTTGTGTAGAGGTTGTGGATATGCTTTGGTAGAGGATGGTTGGTTAAGGGTGAGTCAAAAGCCACATGATGACATTATTATCCGTTTATTACTTTCCTACAGTTCATATTAGTAGCTCAAGCCACACCTGGTGAGTGTTGGAAGATGATCTTCGTCCCGCAACCTCGGCGGTGAAGCGTTGAAGACACCTGGAAATGTTAAGCCCAGCCTAACCAGACGTAGCAGCATCTAACGTGAAAAACGTTCCCGACTAGTAGACGAGCTATTCCACGAGCTGACACGGCAGAATGGCACAGCGAGACCGAGCACGGGATTGGTAGCAGCCTACTCCCTACCGTGGCAAATGACGGGAATGCAGGCATCTGTGGAGGGACCACCGATCTGGCGTCTGACTGGCAGTGCCTGGAGCTGGCGCTGGCGCAGGCGATCAGTGGCTTGTTGGCTAGGAGGGCTTCAGTTGGACCCTCGGACCACCATCACGGTGGAAGCCGCCACTGTGACGGACGCGAAATTCCATGATTCACCAGTCCGATGACCTGCCTGACCGGTTGGCCAGTATTTATATGAGCCAAAGCATGATAGTTGTGGATTTACCGCTACATATGTCGAGTACCGCCGCGTACCAAAGTGTCCCTGAGCGGTAGGTGGTTGGAGGCGCCCAGTGGGTGCCGCTGCATAATGCTATGCCAGCGTATTGCAGCAAGTTTCCTTTATTGTTGCCTGGGATCAGGCCCTTCCACTCTTTGAAGAATTCGGTCCTCCGAGTTCTCTCTGTTGCTGTACCTGGAACTAGCTAATTCCCACAGTTAACCTCGGGCGCATTCTGTTAGTCATTGGCTCACATTACTTTCAAAAGTCCCTTTCGCAACTCTGCAGGTACATAGCTACTTTAAAATATTTCCACAGTTTACAAGGTTCCAGTCACTGGCTCAGTACTAATGCTAATATAGCGAACAAGCACCAGGACAAATGAGATTTGTTATCACACTTTAACTTTTGCCCACTACATACATGCTTCAGTCCATTTTATGTAATTCACTATTCAAGCTGTCACACTGAGGAGTCCTAAACACACAGTCTAAGACTTTGATTAGTCCATTCGGCAGCAGTGTCAAACATTCTCCTAGGGATAGAATTTTTGGGAATCCAAGTTGGCATCCTACAACTGTACCCCCAACTTGACTTACTATTCCTTACAAAACTACATACCCATTCCTCCCCAAATCTAGACGCATCTTTATCAACATATCTTCTTCGAACTATTCTCTATGTAACAGGATGAACAGGCTGTGGGAGATGTCTCTCAACAGCAAATCTCAAGCACAGAAACTAATTCAGAATAAAGAATTTTAATAAATCGTCCCAGTTCTCTCCAAATGGGCATCCATAATCTACCACATCTCAGGCACGCACTCTCCTTACAACATCTGGCCTAATTGCTTCTTTGCTGACATGTTCAACATACTACGTCATGTGACTCAACACATAGAGCCACATGACTTAAGAGCTTACCTATTATAGATTTCATCAGATTGTCTCTTGGGCCATTTCCAGGTACAACAACCTAACCTATTCCTGATATAATCGAGACACATGAAATGGGCAGAGCGAAGAGGATAAATCCAGGAACAATAGACACAAGGGCCCCACGAGCAGCTACAGAATGCATTCCCGATTATGGTGGCATCTCCAACAGTCCCATTTCTGACACTACCTCTAGATGGTGCAGGTGTGCTCTGATGGAGGTAGTGGGTCGGGTTGAGTCCAATGCCACTCGATGACAGTAGAATCTCTTTATTACTTCCCAACATTTCATATTAGTAGCTCAAGTCCATATCGAGAATAACGGGGAGACGGGAATCGACCCACGGATCCCGGTGGTGAAGTGTTGTCTTCAGACAACGACCGGTGGCCGAGCTACTAAGGGAGCTTATATCCCTTTCGCTGCTACTGACGGCTCTTTGCATTCTATGTTGAGGCGGCTTTTGTTATGGCTGCACTGCTCGCCAAATGCTGGTGCCTGTGTTGAGAGACGGCTTCCACCCGATATGAAATACTTACCATCCAATATTTCAAAACATATTAGGTAAAAAAATTTGATTTTTGCACATCTTACTGCGCTCCATCAAATTAAGTAAAACGTGATAAAGATTTTGTAGAGATAAAAGTGCATTGCGTAAACTTGACAAACGGTTGATTTTATCGCATACGTTGCAGTGAATGAAATGTAGATAAGATATCGAAATTATATTTAAAATTGAGAGCAGAAGAACTTCTCTTTTCGTTCTCGAGTTATTGGGTTTTACATATGAAGGACAGCCTCGCACGACGCGACCATTCACGTCCTTGGACATCACGAATCGTGTGGTCATAACAATTGACGTGTCTCATAAACGATTCAGGACACCGGAACGAAGTTTTTTACAAATGATAGCTTCATCACATGTTGTGTGATGAATACTCAAAACTTTTTTTATTGACAGAGTTATGGAAGTAATTAGTCTGCTGCAGTAAGAGGCCGGCAGCTCAAGGCGCATTCAGGTGCTCATAACACTGTAGAAAACCCAAGCGACTTGCTCACTCACGTCCACAAAAACTAGACAACGGTGGAGAAGAACGTGTATACAGGCTAACAGCGAAAGGGTTAAATGGGTGACTGCTGGCTCGAATGGAGCGTGGGCTGGCAGCATTTCGCAGGCACGGCAGGTGATGAGAGTATAGACGTTCGAGGAGCGAACACCTTTCTCGTGTCTGGTTGGTAGCGTCTGGTGCTAGCTGACGTCCAGTAGCTCATTGGGTAGGAGCGCATCGCTTGGACTGTCAGAATGCCAATGCTGCAGCTGGACCGCCTGATAAGTGGGCTGTCAGGAAGCCAATGGAGCAGTACCGACCTCAGGGCCGATGACGACACTGTAACGGATACCAACTCGATGACTAAACGAGCCAAAGACCCGCCGATTTGATGACCTTTCTGACCAGACGCCCAGTAATTATGAGGGCGAGTCAAATGAAAACCTTAAATTTGTAATAACAAATCGAAATTTCGCGCTGTTATCCTGGAAGTTGGTAAGCGTGCTACAAACAGCGTGCAGAATGGCCTGTAGGTGGCAGCATAGTGCAGATGCGCACATACAGTCGCAGTATCAGTATAAAGATGGCCGCCCCACTTGCGACTTGCACCAGGGAAGAACAGCGTTCTGCTATTCGGTTCTTGCGTAGCGAAGGTGTGAAATCTATTGAAATTCATCGACGAATGAAGGTTCAGTACGGAGATGCATGTTTGTCACAGCAGCAAGTCTACGAATGGAGTAGGAAGTTCGCAAATGGTGTGACTTCAGTGGATGATGCTTCTCGTCCAGGTCAGGAACAGCGAGTTGTGACTCCACAGAACATTGCAGCAGTTGAACCCATAGTGAAGGAAAACCGCCGAGTGACACTGAACGACATTGCAGCATGTTTACAGATTAGTCATGGGTCAGCACACCACATTGTGCATGATGTGCTCCAGTTCCACAAAGTGTCTGCAAGGTGGGTGCCACGGCAGCTGACTCCTGAAATGAGGGAACGATGTGTTGATCCTTGAGCCGGCCGGGGTGGCCGAGAGGTTCTAGGCGCTACAGTCTGGAACCGCGCGACCGCTACGGTCGCAGGTTCGAATTCTGCCTAGGGCATGGATGTGTGTGATGTCCTTAGGTAGTTAGGTTTAAGTAGTTCTAAGTTCTAGTGGACTGATGACCTCAGAAGTTAAGTCCCATAGTGCTCAGAGACATTTGAACCATTTTTTGTTGATGCTTGTGAAGATCTTCTTCGGCGCTTTGAACGAGAAGGTGATGGCTTCCTTGCAAGAATCGTTACTGGGGACGAAACCTGGGTTCACTTCCACCACCCGGAAACGAAGAGAGCGAGCAAGGAATGGCGCCATTCCTCATCACCAAAACCAAAGAAGTTTCGAAGAGAACTATCAGCAGGGAAGGTTATGCTAACTCTCTTTTTGGACGAAAAAGGCGTCCTTTTGGAGCCCCACACTGCCTGTACAACAATTGAAACAATCACAGACCTGCATTTTGAGTGTCTTCCTCATCTACCATACTCACCAGACCTTCCCCAAGTGATTTCCATATGTTTGGACCACTCAAAGACGCAACCGGAGGAAAGAAATTCCCTTCTGATGAAGAGGTACGCCACGCGGTGCATGAGTGTTTGCGTGGACTACCAAAACAATTCTTTCCTAAAGGAATTTATGCACTTTGTAAGCGCTGGAGGACTTGCATTGAGTGTGGGGGAGATTATGTTGAAAAGTGATGCAGCTTTGTACCACTTTCGCACAATAAATAATATTTAATAAAATATTTAATGTTTTCATTTGACTTTCCCTCGTATATGCACCAAACCTAGTTTTTTCGAAGTTTTGCTAGAAATGTCACATATGCTGCATGCCGAAGTGTTCTTTGGCTTAGTAACTAGCCTATCATTGAAGGTGCCTTACTCCTGATGCCGTGACAGCGTTAAGTGGCAAGTGCACTTTTTGCAGCATCAAATACGAGGAGGCATTCAATAAGTAAAGCACCTTCTTTTCTCGGCCAGTTTAGCTTGAAAAAATGCGGAATTTGTTCGTGGGACATATTGGAATATTCCAGCTTACGACTATACATAGCCATCAAAATGGAGTCTGTGACGGTGGTGCGTTCCGAGCAGGGAACTGTCATTGAGCTTCTTTTGGGGCAAAACCAGAGCATTGTAGATGTTCATAGGCTCTTGCAGAATGTCTACGGAAATCTGGCGGTGAACAAAAGCACGATGAGTCGTTGGGCGAGGCGCCTGTCATCATCACAACGAAATCGCGGAGCCTGTCCGATCTCTGGTGTGCCGGCCGGTCGCACACTGCCTTAGAAAATTGAAGAAAAGACTTCAGCGCCTTCGTCGCACAAAAGCGCAAAAGAACTTCTCCTTCTACATAATAATACAAGGCCTCACGAGTCTGCACATCCTAGAGGAGTTCCCAAAACTTCATTCTTCCATTCTACAACCCGGATCTCCCACCTTCCGACTTCGGCCTTTTTGTCCCAGTGAAGGATGCACTCCGCCGGAAGCAGTACGTATTTGATGCGGAGGTTGCTGATGCAGCAAGACGCTGGCTCCGAAGTCGACCAGTAGAGTGGTATCCCGCAGGCATACCGACCCTCCCAGTAAGGTGGTGGAAGGCCATCGCACAGAAAGCAGATTATATTGAAAACCAGGATTTTGCACCCAAGAGGGTGGGGAATAATATGGTGTACTGGAATTCTGAATAAAGCCAACATGCTTTCAGAAAAACAGTTATCTCATTGGTAACTGAATTGCCCTCTTTTGCCTAGGCTCGTGTCGATACACTTATCTGAACTGTTTATTTCCTACGTTTCACTTCCATGTGAGACTATAATACAAACAAAGACCTTCAGAGAAGACATCCTAATGCTTAAATTTATTTTTGATGTTAATAAGTTTCTCAGAAAAGTTGTTTTATATGCTCTCTACTTCAGCCGTCTCATTTATTTGGTGATTCAAATAGAAAAACTCGTCATCAACTTTTTCTATCTCATTTCCTAATATAATTCCCTCAGCATACTACTTTAATGCGACTACTTTACATTACCTTGAATTTGTTGGCGTAAGTTTTACAGCCTGTTTTCCAGACATCATTCATTCCGTTCAAATGATCTTCAGAGTCATTTTCCCCCTGTGACAGCATCACAACGTCATCAGTAATCTTCGAAGTTTGTATTTGTTCTCACTGAACTTTAATATTCTTTTCCAGTTGCCTTACTTGACTTCACTCCCTGTCTCTCCTCCCTGCTATCTTCAGGATTACAAAGAGTGTATTCTAGTCAACATTATCAAAGAGGTTTCTCTAGCACTACAAATGCTGTAAACGGTGGTTTGCTTTTCTTCAGCGTATCTTTAAGATACATTGTAGAGCCAACATTGCATCGTGTACTCAAATATTTCTTCAGAACCCACACCGACCTTACCTAAGATCAGTATCTACCAGTTATTCCATTGTTCCGAAATTAATGCGTGTTGTTGTTTTGGAACCATAAAGTGTTATCCCCGTGTGCAGCCTGCGGCCATTGGTGGTAACTGGACAGCCTGATCCTTTTGCTCAACCAAGAAGTCAAGGACAGCCCACTGCCTCAATTACATAAACAATTTAAATAATCTAAACTGTCAACAAAAAAGTTATTACTAATTGTTTTGTGTTTTGATGCTGTCCTGTTACTATGCTTCTTTCAGTGATGAATTTAGAGTTCACTAACTGCTGCATAAGCGTCCGCTTCATATATGAGAAAACGGGGCAGTTCCCCTAATGTTTTAAAGCAAGAGGCCATTTCAGTAACAGTGTTTTCTGTATTTCTCCAGTTTTCTGTGTGTCTCCAGTTTCCTTATGACTGATATTTCTGATTAGACTTGTGTACTGTCTTATCTTGAACTATTTTAACAAGTTTATTTTATTACTATTCATGTGAGAGGGTAGCATATCAGAGGGGTACTGTGAATGGTCACAGGAGTGTTAAACTCACGAGGAAATGTCACGGAAACATTGTAAAATCTGAATCATCGGAAACACAGAGAAAGACGCCTAACTTCTGGTTAGATTATACTTAAAAATTGCAGCAATTTTTTGTTGGGTCGAAATTAGGAATGTTTTTTCAGCCTCATACGTTATGCTTCAGTAACAAGGTTGAAGAGAAAAGTGTACACTGACAGGTTGTGGTGAGTGGTACAAAATGTACCAGAGCCGGCTTTTTTTCCTTTCTGTTCCGTTCGTGGAACACGCACTTGAAGAAAAATTGTATACGTCTGTATTTACCAAGTTCACCCTCGTAGTCATTACATGAGGTGGAAGTTGGAGGAGGTAATTCGTTTCTTAAATGGAAGGCGCCATTGCAGTAGCGTCTCCCTTTAGGGTTTACATCAACTGAACTGTATTTACTGACGTTGAATGGATGGTGGTTGTGGGAATGAAATCAGTGAAGATGCAATTTGTTAAAATGATATAAAAAAGTATCGCTCAGAAATTCTAGTTGAAATTAAAGTTCGTTTCGTATGACCAAATACACTGATGAACCAGAACATTATGACCACTGCCCACCGCGAGGCTGAGCCCCTCCTGGACGTTTTGCGGACACGTAATGCAGTAAGGAAAGAATGTAAGCGGAAGAGAGAGGAATGGGCAGTCATTACAGCTGTAAGGTTATGGTTAGGTGGTTTCTTATTCTATGAATGAACACAACTGTATAAGCTGTAATGACATTGTTTAATACTGCAATTTTGTCGTAGAAATACACACTTTTACACAGTTTACAATGTGAAAATGTTAAGACAGTTGTCAAATTGACACATCTTGGCCTCTGTAAGTGAATTAATCCTAAACACAACAGTATTAAACTTTAACTCTCAGAAAGTTATATAATCTTAAACACAACAACATTAAATTTTAACTAGAAGTTTCTTTACAAAATTATTCTTACGATTACATTATGATGCTGGCCAGTACTTCGATAAATCATCCGATTTCAGTCCAAAGTTCGGTACTAATTTTAGGATGACATTCAAGTCTAAGGAGGATGGTTAGTTTTGTGACAAGTCGAGCAAAAGATTACCCATAGTCGCTCGAGTTTACCATAGACACAAGTTGGTGAACCAACAAGTTTACGCTTCTGGACGTGGTATTTACGTTAGCTGCGCTGAGTTGTCATCTGCATGGCTGCTCTCGCCCACTGAAATTCCTATAAAATCTAATTAATCCTGTGCCGAATTTTCCAGCAGAAACTCCTATGTTTCTCGATATGCGAAAAAACATGAACTCATTCCTAGTCTCAGACTATGGCATATACATTTGCATGGCTAGAATAGCGTGCATATTATAATGCCCTCTCAGTTCTCGCAAGAACAGTTAACTAAGTGGATCGTTCGTTTCTCCACAGTTGGACCTCAACCACTCTACAGCTAATTTCTAGATGGAGGTAAGCGGCTGTGAATGCAATGTTCACACAAATTTCTCCTCTGTGTCGTACAGAGCGTTATGCGCTCCATTCTGCACTTGACGCCAGTTCAGAGAAGAGTCCCCTAAATTTTCCGCCTTGTCTTTCTCATAGCCGAACTGTCTCCCCACCTGGGTTCTTCCATTCTCCACGTCACTGCTTTTTTCGACCAATCGGAGCGTTCCTCTTATTTTGTGGAAACTCTGTCTACCAATCGCAAGGGTCTTACCATTAAACTGCGTCGAAATCTCGGAACTTTACTCCTTCCAAATGCGTTTCCGCCAATCGGACGTTTTGTGCCTGCTCCATACGCCTAAAACGTTACATGTGTCTATCACGTGTGTACCACTTGCAGTTCACATGATTGAATGCATCACTGGATTTGTTCGTATCCCTTTGGCATTCCGAAACTCAGTTTTCTAAAGCTTCTTTCTGTCCTACTTCTGGTGGCCCCGTTAGTCGCCCTGCAGTATGCGTTACCTGTCTGGCCGCTGACTCTTCCTGCGGGACACGCCCCCTTAAGAGCTTTCTGTAGTGCCTCCCGGGGTGCAGCCACTGCATCTGCCCACGCTGGCTTCCACACAAAACATTTACTCTCACTGCTTGTTTCACCTTCTGCTAATTGACATGCATTATATAGGAGTGGTGTGTTAATGGGTCAAATGGCTCTGAGCACTGTGGGACTTAACTTCTGAGGTCATCAGTCCCCTAGAACTTAGAACTACTTAAACCTAACTAACCTAAGGACATCACACACATCCATGCCCGAGGCAGGATTGGAACATGCGACCGTAGCGGTCGCGCGGTTCCAGGTTGTAGCACCTAGAACCGCTCGGCCACTCCGGCCGGCAGTGGTGTGTTAATACCGTCGATTGAGTGTCATCCCTTTTGCATTACATACTTATAGGCAAATCTGCTCATTACCGCCGAAGTAAGTTAGGTGTCATATTCACCTTCCTATTGCGATGTATAAAACCCTTATGTAAGATGCGAAATTGACCTTCATTTATTCCGCCACCCTAAACAAAGAAGATACAGGGAGCAAATGTGGAAATCCACTGACATCAGCGGTTTTGACAAAGGCGCTGCACCTGGAAGTCTCTGAAACCGAGAAGCTGGTCGCCTGTTGGCGTACTATTGTCGTGAGCACCTATGGAAACTGGTTGAAGGATGGTGGAATAACGAGTAGGCCATATGGTACTGGATGACCACGTCTCGTCACAAAACGTAAAAGTTGGAGGATCCCCCACTGTGTAATCCAGGTTAGGCAGCGATCTGTGG
This sequence comes from Schistocerca piceifrons, assembly GCF_021461385.2. Taxonomy (NCBI): domain Eukaryota; kingdom Metazoa; phylum Arthropoda; class Insecta; order Orthoptera; family Acrididae; genus Schistocerca; species Schistocerca piceifrons. Next base: position 1,016,474,571 of record NC_060138.1, on the reverse strand, counting down.
CAGGTCTGACGACACAGTACAATACTGGTGCACGTACCAGTGTTTCGGAGCGCACCGTTCAGTGTCGTTGTTGAATATGGAGTTTCACACCACACAATCCCTACACGTTCCAGTGTTGACCCAACGACATTGCAGTGGCCACATCATCACTGAGTTTTCACCCTTTATCAGTAAAAACTTGTCGCCTGTAGAATTAATCGCATTTCATACTTCAAGTCGATGGTTGGGTCTTTGCACACCGTCATCCAGGTGAATGGCCGCATGAAACACGCACCGCGCCATAGATGTGTGCCGGTGACGGGAGAATTTGTTACGGGGTACGTTGAGTTGGGCTTCCATGGGATCTGTGGTTGTTATGAAAGACATCATGTCAGCAGGGTATTACGTGAACATTATTGCGGACCACCTGCATCGCTACATGCTTGAAGTCTCTCCCTAAGGCGATGACACCTTCTAGCAGCATAACTGTCCGTCTTGCAAGGTCAGATTCATGCTACCGTGATTTTAGGGGCATTTTAGTGAACTTACATTAGTGTCTTGGCCAGTAAACGTGGCTGATCTGTACCAATTGGATCACATATCGGGCGCCAGCTGCTTGCCCGTAAACGACCATCCCGTTATTTGCGGAAATAGCTTGACCTGTGTGTAGGTATATGGTGATACATGACTCTAGAATCCTGTCGCGGACTTCTATAATCCATGTAATCAGAATCTCTGTTGAACTGTATTCGAAAAGTGGAACAACACGCTATTAAATAGTTGGTCATAATGTTTAGACTCATCGGTGCAAATCACGGCCTATGTACCGTTTTGGAATTTCTCTCCAACAAGGAAAACGGAAAAGTGAAAATCTTTATCCTCGAGATGAACGAAAACTTACAAAGTTGAAATATGTAGGTCATAAAACACAGGAAGTTATTTCGAAATTAGTTTCTTTGAAAACGAGAAAGTCACGATTAGGCTATCTCTGTGACTGACTCAAGCTTCCATAGTCACTGTCACTGGTGTACCATCCTGTGACTTCCGAACACTGTAACTGGAGCTTCTTGCACAACTTATTGGGTAAGGTGACCGTACGTTAAAAGCAAGAGATCCCATATCAAGTCCCTGTCTGGCACAAATTATCGTTTCGTATTCGAATAATTTCAGGTTCAGCATTTCCGAAGTATTTGCACTGCTATCATCGCATCCTTACTGATGTTATTCACATCTTTCCCTTGATTTCATCGCAGCTAAATTTAATTCAGTTCAAATACAGATGCATCCCTTATGGCAGGGATACCTCTCAGTAGTACCGCTCCGTTCCCACATATCCTGAGTTAAGCACTGAGGCGTGCTCCGGTAGTCTATTGATTAAGGCTACAGCGAGCGGTAAGCGGGATATAAGAGTTCAAGTTTCGTTTTCGTACAATTTTCAATTGTCCCAACATAGTCACTTAAGTTTACCTTCAACGTTAAGATATTCCTCTTTTTTAGGAAAATTTATTTTGCTATTTCTAGTCCAATTTTTACATTCTATTTACTTCCGCCCAAACAGAAAAACTACGCTACTGCGTTTGGAAGCTCATTCCGTCATATTCATACTGTTTCATTACATTCATTTTTCGAAAGGCAGAAGGCTTGATGCAGTCGTCGATTACTTCTACGATAGTATCGCTCCCTTACTTCTTTTTTATTCACATGTCATCTTTGAATACGTGCAAACGAAAGTGAAATTCCTTAGACAGGTAGTAACTTGCTTTTGCTTTATTTAGCTAGGATAAGAATAAAGTATTCAATTGTAAACGGATCCTGTCATTCGCTGTTTATTACTCTTGAGATGTGTGAAGCGTTAGAATTTTTTTAGAAAATTTATAACTAAATGCAAATGTAGAGTAATAAATGAAAAGCACCAGTTTGCTTTTGTTCTACAATATTGTAGAACAAAAGCAAACTGGTGCTTTTCATTTATGATAATGTTGTTCTACCAAGAACCGACGGAAGGTTCTGTTAATATGCAAATGTAGAGATTTATTGGTGCAGATAGCTAATGTCCACTACCTGAAAGAAGACAATTATGGTCAATTTGTGTTCAGGAGAACATATATTTTTTTCCCTACCAGCATGTGTCCGCCCCACAGTCGCAAAATGAACTGCTGTCTTATTTGCTTGAATGCCAGATGAAAAACTGAAGCAGATGTACCGCTAAAGAGCAGGAAGAGACACTGAGGATGAGAATTTATAGCTAAAACGCGTCAGACATAAATAATTATTTAAATTACGAACTTTTCATATACTGCGTTTTTAAAACGATCTTGTCCGTGTAAATTTTTTTCAGTAGATTTCAAACGTTTAATGGGACTACAACAGAGACATGTGGTTAATTTCAGGTTTATTTCAGTTTCTCTTCACCAGAGTCAACCAACGTGTTACTTCCTCCCACATCTCGTATCTCGCGAAAAGACCGTGAAGATAAGAATTAAGGAGATGCAAGCAACAATCCCACGCGCCGCGATGTTCTCATAACGTGGGCAGCAAGTTGCCATAACACCTTCAGGAAGCACTAGCAAGAAAAATGTGTTGTAACATATAACAACGTATCCTTGGGGCGTCGTTACTTATATTATCTTTTTTACAGTGGTTCTGCATGTGCGTACGTTCTTCTGAGGTTTTAATTACTTCAGACCCGTCTGTCCAGACAAGGTCTTATTTTTAGCAAAAGGTAAGGCGGTGGCCTTCAGACTCCGTCGTTCCTCAGCCTTAAGAAACGTTGGAGCCCGTAATATAAGACCGAAAGCCTCTTAAACATCACAAATGGAAACTAGTGCTTAGCTTGTACTCAAATCTGAGATGCACTCTTTTGCTTTACGAAATATATTGTGATATAAATAACCTTTTCATTTGTAATAAAAGTTTCATTTGTTAACAAAAGCGGTTTTATCGGTCTCCTGATTAAAACAAGCAATTCCTTACAGCGTTTAAAAATATTTTCAATCTACATCGGAACTCGTTGTCGATCACAATTGCAATATTACTAGTGCTGTTATTGATAATTATTTGTTGTGTCGGAACAGTGTGTTCATCACTTCTGCTGGCACATATGTGTGTATGAAATACTATTTTCCTTGCAGCGACCTTGTTGTTGCTGATCTGGATTGTTTCGAGATAATACTTGCACTCCTCAATATAGTTGTAATAGGTATACTTAAGAATCATGCTAGGTTACTCATGTCACTTTTACAATAGCTGCCAAAGCGAATGTTCGCTATTAGTAAAGTTAATGTTGACCACCGTTGAAATTTGGGGTTAAGGCGTGCGCCATTGTGTGAATCAAAGAAATTATCAACTAATTTGTGACTTGACATCCTGAGTGTGGGACCTGAGCTCTTCGTCGGATCTGCAGTGAAATCTTAGGATCGAAAATAACGACTTCGAGCCCGACAGCGAACCGGCACTAAACACTTCCTTCTCTAAAAAAAAGTTTATGAAGTTTATTTCCAGAGCTTGTTCACTGCAGCATAAATTAATGTTAGCAGATGAGCTCAATATGACTGATGAAACTACACGACACTACAGCTTGTAGTTACAAATAAAAATGTATATTTTTTTCAAAAAATATAACTCCCTTTGCGGCTAAAAGCTGTTGAGATAGCAACGCAAACTGGCAGCTAATGCACAGAGTGCTCCACTTATGTCCCACTAAACGAAGAACAAAGTTCATTTCCTACAACACCTGACGGAAACTTATAGCTGACAAAAATGCTTCATGGAAACAGCTAACTACCACAGTTTCTGACCACGCATAGTTCTTTGGACTATGCGGCTGTATACCGACCAGAAACTAACTAAGAAGAACAACTTGCCTGCAGTACCCTAAATAAAGTCTTCTCTCCACCATGTCGTTTATCGTCCTCAACAACTCTCGTCAAACTTCTGCCATCCTGTGTCTTCCCCCACTATCACAGCTGTCTCGCCTGTCGTTGGCTGTCGCTTTTTACTATCTTCCTTCCAGCAGTACCTTTACCAGTGACAAATAATACAAAATATTGGCCTATTTGCGTAAGTGATATATTGTATGACCCTCGCTAAAACGCACGCTAATTTGATGTAATATAACGTAAAAGCAATCAGTTATTTCTTACGTAATGTTAAATTAATAGACTGAAACACCAATGAGTGAGTCTTTTCGTAAATAGTAAATTAAACTACAAGAAATTATCGGTACAGCTCCCTACTAACGTGCAGTGTATGAGACCATTAATCATTTACTTTTTTTGTACTACTTCCTTAACTTAGAAAATTTGCGCAATAAATCTGCTCACATTTTACTTCTACGTAACGGATGTGGGATAAAGGTAGTGAGGTTCCTAAATTTGCATGCCTTGGTGTGTTTTCATATGTTATCCAGTGTTCGTGAACGGAATTTGCACCTTGCTGTTCGTAGCAGGTAATCCCACATTCAGCTGTTTTATACAGGGTGTGTCACCTAACGTTACCGCTGGATATATTTCGTAAACCACATCAAATACTGAATAACCGATTCCACAGACCGAACGTGAGGAGAGGGGCTAGTGTAATTGTTTAATACAAACCATACAAAAATGCACGAAGTATGGTTTTTTAACACAAACCTAAGTTTTTTTAAATGGAACCACGTTAGTTTTGTTAGCACATCTGAACATATAAGCAAATACGTAATCAGTGCCGTTTGTTGCATTGTAAAATGTTAATTACATCCGGAGATATTGTAACCTAAAGTTGACGCTTGAGTACCACTCCTCCGCTGCTCGATCGTGTGTATCGGAGAGCACTGCAACATACATCGCGTTTCTACAGAATGATCTGCCAACGTTGCTCGAAAATGTCCCACTGGAAACGCGTCGACGTATGTGGTATCAGCATGATGGTGCACCTGCACATTCCGCAATTAACACTACGCTGACCCTTGACAGGATGTTCGACGGGCGTTTCATAGGACGTGGAGGACGCATAAATTGGCCAGCCCGTTCTCCTGATCTTACACCTCTGGACTTCTTTCTGTGGGGTACGTTAAAGGAAAATGTGTACCGTGATGTGCCTACAGCCCCAGAGGATATGAAACAACGTATTGTGGCAGCCTGCGGCGACATTACACCAGATGTACTGCGGCGTGTACGACATTCATTACGCCAGAGATTGCAATTGTGTGCAGCAAATGATGGCCACCACATTGAGCATCTATTGGCCTGACATGCCGGGACACACTCTATTCCACTCCGTAACTGAAAACGGAAACCACGTGTGTACGTGTACCTCACCCCTCATGGTAATGCACATGTACGTCAGTGAAAAAGACCAATAAAAAGGTGTTAGCATGTGGACGTAATGTGCTGTTCCAGTCTCTTCTGTACCTAAGGTCCATCACCGTTCCCTTTGGATCCCTACGTAATTCGGTGCTCTCCGATACAAACGATCGAACAGCGGAGGAGTGGTACTCAAGCGTCAACTTTAGGTTACAATATCTCCGGATGTAATTAACATTTTACAATGCAACAAACGGCACTGATTACGTATTTGTTTATATGTTTAGATGTGCTAACAAAACTAACGAGGTTCCATTTTAAAAAAAACGTAGGTTTGTGTTAAAAAACATACTTCCGTGCATTTTTGTATGGTTTGTATTAAACAATTACACTAGCCCCTCTCCTCACGTTCGGTCTGTGGAATCGGTTCGTCAGTATTTGATGTGGTTTATGAAATATATCCAGCGGTAACGTTAGGTGACTCACCCTGTATACGGATGTTTCCAGTACGTGGTAGTATGAGTTTTGCTCCTCACGTCAGGCGATCACGTGGTAGGCAAACATTTCAGGCAGCGCCAGCACACCTGCGCCACCAAGCGCTTTCAGCCCCAACTCAGTACGAGGTACCAGCAGAGCAGTTTGATCACCGTCTCTCGACATCACCTGCGTCAAACCCCCCAAGGAGCCGTAACGGGGAAACGGTGCACCTGGGACATTTTTTAAAGTAGAAAACTATTTCTCTTCATCTCTTCTAAACCTACTACAGTTTTGTATACACAGTTTTTTTTAAAACAATGTATAAATCACGTCAGATTTCCTACGGACTGAATTGTTCTCGAGTGGTAGAAGGCACCTCGGTATTCTGGAGGAAGACTAAATACCGGCCGTGTAAGTAAGTCCAGGTGTATCCCAGAATAATATAAGACTGTTACTGTTATTATTATATGTTAAAGACTTTGCAGATATTTGAGGCCTCAGGTTTCGCATGGAGGATGTTAGTACCACGAACATTACAGGAAAAAAATTATAGTAATATCCAGATAGATTTTGAGAGGACATAGCCTGTTTGAAAAACAGGCAACTAGTTCTTACTCTAGGGAAATGTAAAGTTGTTCTCTTCACGAAACTACGTGGGTAATGATTCACTGCTGGAGTCAGTGCCCTCAAACAATATCTGAGAGCAACAATATGTAGAGAAATGGAATGGAGCAATACAGGTAAAACAAATAACAGGTTCTAATTTATTGCTAAGCTGCTGGAAAACTTCCGCTTGTCAGAGAAACAGGCAGCTTGCAAACTACGTGCACCATCAGAGCGAGAACTACTCAAACGTTTGACTTTATAAACCAGGATTCATACGGTGCATTGAGTGCATACAAAGAAGAGCAGCACGAATGATCACGTATTTGTTTATCTTGCGAGACAATGTAACAATGATACTAAGAAATCTCAACTGACAAACAGTCTAACAGCAAGTCCAATTTCTCACCAAAACATATTTCGTAAGTCTACAACCAGATTTTCAGTACGAAATACATAAATATTCATCACTATACAAAGTATCGTGCTGGTGATGCTTCGGAGATAAAATTGTACTGATAACAGCACAGTGAGAGCAACATAATTAATCTCTATTGGCGTTCCCCAGCTGTGAATACAATGGGAAGAAACCATAGCGTTAAAATAAAAATAACTCTCTGCCGCACACTTCATGATGATACGCAAAATATTGGCTAGGGTGTGCTTAAAAGGGAAGCTTCCGAATTTCTTGTACTATCAGTTTCAAAGCTTTTTAATAAAACAAACTTTATTAACATTTTGCTGTACATCTCTACTATTTCTGTCTACATGTTTATTTCTCAACAAAGTCACTCTGGCGACAAAAATTTCTCCTGACGAGATACCAGTTTGTTGACACCGTCACTGTAGAATGTTTGACTCTGCTGACAGAGCCACAACCCCACCTCTGCTTGCGCCGCTTCATCAATATCAGATTCAAGTTCTCGAAGATGTTCTTTAAGACTTGGAAGCGGATGAAAATCGAATGGGATCAAATCGTGACTGTACGGACGATGAGCGATGACAGTGAACACAAGTCGTCGGATTGCTGCTGATGTCGCAGGGCTCGTTGTGGTTTGACGTTGTCGTGCTGAAGGAGGGGTTGCTCCATGTGTGGACGAGTACTTCCAACACGAAACTCGATTACAGCACGCTATTTCTCACGCACCGACATAATTATGTTACACACCGCCATGTTGCACGTTACATTTCGGAACCCTCTAACGGCAGAGTGTTGCAAATATATAGACATAAAGAACGAAATGGAAAGAGGAATTCCGCCTCATGCAAGACACTTTTTTTTCTTTTCTTCTATTTTGTTTCACCTAGGCATTTTTTAGCACACTTTGTGCTATCTTCAGTGGGTTATTTTTTTATTTTTTTACTTACATGATACTATTGAAAATTTATTTTGGTAGCTACTCTGCTACAGAAGCTACAACTTCTCACGGTGTTGATATTGTGGTGCTATCTCATATGTTGTTGACGAAGTGAATAGGTAGATTTCGTGGCCTATGGTCGCTTGACACTGCACTTTCTCCGATTTTTAAAACATGGGCAGGGTTTTCGCCACCATTACGTGTTGTTGTGGCTGTGTGAAATGAACACGACACAGCCACAACAACACGTAATTCCCATTTTGTAGCAAGCACGGAGATAACAAGGAAAAACTACAACAAAACGAGATGATTATAAAGAACAAAGGTGTCGAATTTTAATAACGTTCAGTTTATTTAAAAAGCTTTAAGAGTTGTTACATAAAAATTTCGGAGGCATTACTTTTCAGCACGACCTCGCATGAAGATGTTTTCAGTCTTCGTACAAAGTTCGATACAAAGACTACAGATAATGGTCACAGGCCTAGGAATAAATATATGAGCCTTTAGGGAATCGTAAGTCAAACGTTGCCGAAATCTCTCGGTGGTTCCCGCTAATTGTCTTATTTAAGTTCTTTGCCCTTTTTTATCTAAAGTAACTTCTGTATAGCTGCGCTCTTTGATGTAGCTTCTATGTAAATGTGCTATTCATTATTTGTCATAATTTTTCAAATTGTAATTAATCTATGGACGTCATTTTAAAAGTAACATACTACAAAAGAATGAAAATGTTAAAATTTTACTTATAATACTTAATTATGCATATGGAAAGTAGGTTGGTAATCATTTAAAATTTGAAGGGAAGACCCTCCCCAATGACACTGGCTGGACAGGAATAGAAAAGATGATTCAAATGCCTCTGAGCACTATGGGACTTAACATCTGAGGTCATCAGTCCCCTAGACTTAAAACTACATAAACCTAGCTAACGTAAGGACATCACACACATCGTTGCCCGAGGCAGGATTCGAACCTGCGGCCGTAGCGGTCGCGTGGTTCCAGACTGAAGCGCCTAGAACCGCTCGGCCACGGTGGCCGGCTTGAAAAGATAGAATTGGCGGTTGAATCGCGACGTTCCTTTGTGGCAAGAATCAGGCGGTGGCTATATGTCAATGTGTTCGCGTCTTGTGGACTGAACGAGGCAAAAGGATAACAACATTATGTAACATAGTCTCGGATGTGGAAGCGATTTGGCTTATTATTCATGGAATACTTTAGTAGTCTCTGTACAACGAAAATCCGACGCTAAGAAGACAATTTTCGGAGTTAGTTAGACAGAAAGAGCCATAGATACTTTTGCGCCTTTTTTTGGAATAACCATAGCAGATCGACTCTGCTGCCACCTTCATCTCAAATTATCAGTTGAGTACTGTATAATTGCGGGGACCAGCAATGTGGTTTCTTTTTCAATAATAAGGTTACGTTCTGTAAACTTTGTGATGTTCCGCCGTATTTTATTTTTTGTCATTTTCCTATAAAGGGTCCTATCCCAAGTGCTACACTTCCAAGTATCCTATTTTATTGAGCTGAAAATTCATATCAGCGAACTTTCAAATGGCTCAGATGGCTCTGAGCACTATGGGACTTAACATCTGAGGTCATCAGTCCCCTAGACTTAGAACTACATAAACATAACTAACGTAAGGACATCACACACATCGTTGCCCGAGGCAGGATTCGAACCTGCGACCATAGCAGCAGCGCTGTTCCGGACTGAAGCGCCTAGAACTGCTCGGTCACAACGGCCTAGGGGTTAACATCCCGTCGACATCGATATCATTATGGTGATTTGGTGAAGACTGCCAGTCTCGCTAGCGGGATGAAAGCAGAGCTCACCATCTGCAGCATCGTCGACAAGACTGACTGCCGACCTATGGTACAGAGCCAAGTGGAGGGTCTGAATCAGAGGCTGAGACGGTTCTGCGACCGTGTGGGCTGCAGATTTCTCGACTTGCGCCATAGGGTGGTGGGGTTTCGGGTTCCGCTGGATAGGTTAGGAGTCCACTACACGCAACAAGCGGCTACACGGGTAGCAGGGCTTGTGTGGCGTGGGCTGGACGGTTTTTTACGTTAGATGGCCTTGGGCAAGTACAGAAAGGGCAACAGCTCAACGGGTGCGGGGCAAAGTCAGGACATGCGGGGACCAAGCAGCAATCGGTATTGTAATTGTAAACTGTCGAAGCTGCGTTGGTAAAGTACCGGAACTTCAGGCGCTGATAGAAAGCACCGAAGATGAAATCGTTATAGGTACAGAAAGCTGGCTGAAGCCAGAGATAAATTCTGCCGAAATTTTTACAAAGGTACAGACGGTGTTTAGAAAGGATAGATTGCATGCAACCGGTGGTGGAGTGTTCGTCGCTGTTAGTAGTAGTTTATCCTGTAGTGAAGTAGAAGTGGATAGTCCCTGTGAATTATTATGGGTGGAGGTTACACTCAACAACCGAGCTAGGTTAATAATTGGCTCCTTTTACCGACCTCCCGACTCAACAGCATTAGTGGCAGAACAACTGGGAGAAAATTTGGAATACGTTTCACATAAATTTTCTCAGCATGTTATAGTCTTAGGTGGAGATTTCAATTTACCAGATATAGACTGGGACACTCAGATGTTTAGGACGGGTGGTAGGGAAAGAGCATCGAATGACATTATACTGAGTGTACTATCCGAAAATTACCTCGAGCAATTAAACAGAGAACCGACTCGTGGAGATAACATCTTGGACCTACTGATAACAAACAGACCCGAACTTTTCGACTCTGTATGTGCAGAACAGGGAATCAGTGATCATAAGGCCGTTGCAGCATCCCTGAATATGGAAGTTAATAGGAATATAAAAAAGGGAGGGAGGTTTATCTGTTTAGCAAGAGTAATAGAAGGCAGATTTCAGACTACATAACAGATCAAAACGAAAATTTCTGTTCCGACACTGACAATGTTGAGTGTTAATGGAAAAAGTTTAAGGCAATCGTAAAATGCGTTTTAGACAGGTACGTGCCGAGTAAAACTGTGAGGGACGGGAAAAACCCACCGGGGTACAACAACCAAGTTAGGAAACTACTGCGAAAGCAAAGAGAGCTTCACTCCAAGTTTAAACGCAGCCAAAATCTCTCAGACAAACAGAAGCTAAACGATGTCAAAGTTAGCGTAAGGAGGGCTATGCGTGAAGCGTTCAGTGAATTCGAAAGTAAAATTCTATGTACCGACTTGACAGAAAATCCTAGGAAGTTCTGGTCTTACGTTAAATCAGTAAGTGGCTCGAAACAGCATATCCAGACACTCCGGGATGATGGAGGCACTGAAACAGAGGATGACACACGTAAAGCTGAAATACTAAACACCTTTTTCCAAAGCTGTTTCACAGAGGAAGACCGCACTGCAGTTCCTTCTCTAAATCCTCGCACAAACGAAAAACTGGCTGACATCGAAATAAGTGTCCAAGGAATAGAAAAGCAACTGGAATTACTCAACAGAAGAAAGTCCACTGGACCTGACGGGATAGCAGTTCGATTCTACACAGAGTACGCGAAAGAACTTGCCCTCCTTCTAACAGCCGTGCACCGCAAGTCTCTAGAGGAACGGGAGGTTCCAAATGATTGGAAAAGAGCACGGGTAGTCCCAGTCTTCAAGAAGGGTCGTCGAGCAGATGCGCAAAACTATAGACCTATATCTCTGACGTCGATCTGTTGTAGAATTTTAGAACATGTTTTTTGCTCGATTATGATGTCGTTTTTGGAAACCCAGAATCTACTATGTAGGAATCAACATGTATTCCGGAAACAGCGATCGTGTGAGACCCAACTCGCTTTATTTGTTCATGAGAGCCAGAAAATATTAGATACAGGCTCCCAGGTAGATGCTATTTTTCTTGACTTCCGGAAGGCGTTCGATACAGTTCCGCACCGTAGCCTGGTAAACAAAGTAAGAGCCTACGGAATATCAGACCAGCTGTGTGGCTGGATTGAAGAGTTTTTAGCAAACAGAACACAGCATGTTGTTATCAATAGAGAGACGTCTACAGACGTTAAAGTAACCTCTGGCGTGCCACAGGGGAGTGTTATGGGACCATTGCTTTTCACAATATATATAAACGACCTAGTAGATAGTGTCGGAAGTTCCATGCGGCTTTTCGCGGATGATGCTGTAGTATACAGAGAAGTTGCAGCATTAGAAAATTGTAGCGAAATGCAGGAAGATCTGCAGCGGATAGGCGCTTGGTGCAGGGAATGGCAACTGACCCTTAACATAGACAAATGTAATGTATTGCGAATACACAGAAAGAAGGATCCTTTATTGTGTGATTATATGATAGCGGAACAAACACTGGCAGCAGTTACTTCTGTAAAATATCTGGGAGTATGCGTGCGCAACGATTTGAAGTGGAATGATCATATAAAATTAATTGTTGGTAAGGCGGGTACAAGGTTGAGATTCATTGGGAGAGTCCTTAGAAAATGTAGTCCATCAACAAAGGAGGTGGCTTACAAAACACTCGTTCGACCTATACTTGAGTATTGCTCGTCAGTGTGGAATCCGTACCAGGTCGGGTTGACAGAGGAGATAGAGAAGATCCAAAGAAGAGCGGCGCGTTTCGTCACAGGGTTATTTGGTAAGCGTGATAGTGTTACGGAGATGTTTAACAAACTCAAGTGGCAGACTCTGCAAGAGAGGCGCTCTGCATCGCGGTGTAGCTTGCTCGCCAGGTTTCGAGGGGGTGCGATTCTGGATGAGGTATCGAATATATTGCTTCCCCCTACTTATACCTCCCGAGGAGATCACGAAAGTAAAATTAGAGAGATTAGAGCGCGCACGGAGGCTTTCAGACAGTCGTTCATCCCGCGAACCATACGCGACTGGAACAGGAAAGGGAGGTAATGACAGTGGCACGTAAAGTGCCCTCCGCCACACACCGTTGGGTGGCTTGCGGAGTATAAATGTAGATGTAGATTAGAGGGGGAACGCTAGCTCGGAATGTTTCATGGATGGTGAAGGAAACTGGCCTCGCACTTTCAACGGCACCATGCTGGCAGTAGGCTGCAACGAGTTAGGATAATCATAGAGTCTGAACTGACGTCCTCTCAAATACGAGTCCAGTGTGCTAAACCATTGAATCGTCTCGCTCGCGTTGCTGGCAGCAACAAGAGGCGAGAGGGGACATTAACTTGTACCGCTGTCGTTGTGGCAGACACGTCTTGAGGCGGTGTTGGACCTGCTGGCGAGCCGTCCAGACCGGTCAAGAGGCCGCAGACGTGGCGGAGTGAAACAGTGCGCTGACGGCCAGGAAGCGAGCAGGAGAGACTGGAAAGTTGAGCGCCGTGGAGCCGGGCAGCGTGGTTGCAGAATCACAACGCTCTAAGCTGTAGGAGCACATCGACTACTCAAAGAAAGGACGATGTCTTTCTCCCAGTGACCAGAAAAGGAAGACGGCAGGTGATAGCCAGAGATGAGGAACGGTGGAGAGTTTAGTTACTGAAGAATTGTGCTGTGCTTTTGTGACCCCACTTGTTTGAGCAAACCGCTGATACGTTTTGCCACAGTAGAACGTGGTGAAGTGAACTGGTGCCTGATACGGCATCTTCAACATGGCGAAGCCATTATAAATTGGCAATGCTGGGCCAGCTGGAGCGCCGTCCAAACCGGCGAAGCGGCCTGAGGCGTGGCGGAGTGAGCCAGGGCGCTGACGTCCAGGAAGCGAACAGGTACGCAGGGCCATCAACTGTGAGGTGTAATATATTATTTTGCTATGCTCGTTTTCAGTAAGAATTATTCCTTGGCATAATTCTGTTCTCTTTTCTGATTTTAGCCATTGAAGATGTGTGTGTTGATGTTTAGGCTTCTATGTTCTGTGGTTGTAAATAAAAGTGATTTGAAAAGAAGTCCACGCTCGCACAACTCACAGCCCAAACCTCAGCCCACCCAGCGCGCGCTGTAGCTGCGCTGTCTACGGCGCCTTGGCACGGTTTGCACTGCTCCCCTCATTAGAAAAAAATGGTTCAAATGGCTCTGAGCACTATGGGAGCTAACTTCTAAGGTCATCAGTTCCCTAGAACTTAGAACTATTTAAACCTAACTAAACTAAGAACACCACACACATCCACGCCCGAGGCAGGATTCGAACCTGCGACCGTAGCGGTCGCGCGGTTCCAGAATGCAGAGCCAAGAACCACTCGGCCACCCCGGCCGGACCCCTCATTAGAGGTTGGAGTCCTCCCTCGGGCACGGATGTGTGTGTTGTCCTTAGCGGAAGTTAGTTTACGTCAGATTAAGTAGTGTCTAAGCTTAGGGACCGATGACCTCAGCAGTTTGGTCCCACAGGAACTTACCACAAATTTCCAATATTTCAATCCATCCAAATCCTGTGCTGCAACATCGAAACAGTTCCGGGTACATAGAATGTAAAGCAGATAACACATTATTTTGTTTCGTGGAATGAGAAAAACAGCATGCTTCTTAAAAACGTGAGAGAGTCCTCCAAGTTTCGTATAAGCAGGCATTCGGCCCGAGCTTCGAAAATGGAATGGCTGTGCGGAGCGATTAAAAATGTGTTGGGTAGTGCACTTAACGCTAGTTTCAAAGTACAGATATGAAAGTGGACTCTAAACAGGACTCTAAATCGAAATATACGAGCCGTGAGAGAGGACAGATACATGCAGCACACTGTACACAAGGCTGCAAGTTTTTCTGACTGCTCAGTGGCGGCGTCTGGCAATGGACATAAGATATCCGCTGTTCAGACCAGACACTATAAAAACCGAAGAGCCCTGAACAAGAATTTTGTATTCATAATTGCAGTGACTTGCATCGCCTTCTTCTAACTGAAACCGGCTCATCAGATCCATTATGCCTACAATTTACGTCCAGCGTGCGACCTCCAAAACGTTTAGCACGTAGATCGAGACCCACCAACTCAACACCACTGTGTCATCAGTAACGAGCGCCGTGGGTCTACCTAGTATGATTACTTCACGAGATGTACCTGTGGTTCCTAAACTGTATGAATGTAAAAGCTATTATAGATCAATAGCTAGTGCTACTTACATTTTCTTACATTAATGAGAATCATGCGTGATAATTAAAACATTTCATTGTTCGCACTCCACTATGAATAACTCGTAAATGAAGTTCCTAGAGCAGTAAGACATAAAAAAGGAAGAAAGAAACTTATTTTAGGACTGGAGGATTTTGGTCCTCAGTTCGACTCAAATAATTTATAATTTGTTCACCTAACAGCCAGCAGGTGAGTGAGTGGCGTAAAAGACTTGTGTTTGTGAAGTTATTGCTTCCGCTAATAGAAACAGTTTTATTGTTCCTATTTCAATTCCTTCTTTTTTAACAAATGGAAAAGTAAACTGATGTACTCTGAATGATGATTTTAATTAAAAATTTTTAATTATGCGGGTATTCACAATTTACGAAAATTTGGTACAAAATTGTGAAACGTCAAATGCACAATGAAACACATTTTCATTTCTAGAGACTAAACGGTATTACTGATATATTTTTTGTTTGTTTACCAATACGGTATTTGGCATGTCTGTATCAAATATTCATTTATTTCCGTATGAACGATAACAAAAAACAAAAGAAGTTAATGTTATTAAAAATTACGATTCACTATTGATTACTTAGCATTTCCATTTGATAATAAGTATAGAATTTAAATACATGTAAAAAATGTTGCCAGTAGCTAGATTCTATTCTGTAACTTTACAAGTGTTTTACACTACTCACTCAGCTACCGGCTGTTAACTCAATTAATTTAAATTTTTGTACTTAACTACGCTCGCAAATCTAATCTTCAAAGACGATTTTTGTTGTGTTTATATAATTGCATCGTACTGTTTTCGGAAACTGAGTGGTGTCCGGGCGCTGAGCCTTATACCCCAAAAGTAAGAAGAAAACGGAAGAGGTTCACTCCATAAGGTCACCTCGTAAGAAGTATCTGAAATAGCTGGAGACAAGAAAAGGTAAGGTTACATATGGACTGTATTTCTACATCTACATTTATACTCCACAAGCCACCCAACGGTGTGTGGCGGAGGGCACTTTACGTGGGGTGACATGCCAAACAATAGTCTCCATTCAGTTTAGATGCTTCATCAGCAAAAGCAAAGCTGTCATCAATCTGAAAATTGATTTGAACACCATAATACTTTACTAGGCGCGGTCCTGTTGGAGGTCGTCAAGCTGCTGCTTTTCTTAGACCTTTGAGCGGACTTACCCAGCTGGGCACTGGGGGACCTACGTTTTAACGTAGCGGCCGAACCACGCTGCAACTCGGCAGTTTTCACATTACCGTACATTACCAGAAGTGAAAGAAGTGAGTGAAGTGACAGATAAAAGTCGGAATACCGACAAGGGATCGAACCCGGGACCTTAAAACTTGTAGGGTGGCACTTCGTCACCGAGCTCCTTACCCTAAATTTAACTCTTCTGCGGTCTTCTAAGTAACGGCTTTTCGCAATTTAGTGAGAATTATGCTGTACGCTTCACTCCTAGAGGTTCATTTGATGAAGAAATTCACCACATTAATAGTCTGATGCTGCCGGAAGATCGCTGCCATGTTCTTAGCACAGGGTTGAGTTCTTTGGCAGCTGTAAATTCCGATGCTTCAGTGCCATTTAGAAGGATTTGTAAATGTCACTTCGGAGCTAGTAATGCTGCTTCCCAGAAAAGAATTTTCTTCCTCCTGTTAATGTCAGTCAGGTACTTCCTGCAACACAGCTACTCAGCTGTTTTGTGTTTTCCCTCAGCATTTAAGGAACCTGGCGGGCAGAGCTTGATGAATTCATAACAACTTGTAACGGTACCGCAGCGATTGGTATACAGTTTCATCAAAGAAAGAACATGAATACGAAACATCGCAGTTGCATAACATAATAATAGCGATTTCAAATACGGTTTGGCCGAGAACCAAGAGCCACTCTAAAATTTATTCAGTTGTTTAAATAAAACCTACGTCAAGCCAAAACAGTCATGAAATAATTAGAATGAACACGTAATGTAATTTCTTTCTTCACACACAACATTTCTTTTATTCATTCAAACATGTAGTTGTTACTTTCGAAATATAATGTTAACTGGTACCACATGTGATGTAAAAGTAGTAAATTACTTGAACTGACGGCCTTCATACATCCAAACACAGTTATTATTGTTGTTGTAGTTATTCTTCTTCTTGTGGTCTTCAGACCGAAGACTGATTTGATGCCACTCTTTACGACGGACCACTGTTAATTTCCATGCACGCAGTGTGTGGTCGAGACCTGACGTTTATTTAATGATTCCATAAAAGTTCAATTACAATGAAAATGCACAGTCTTGTACTATAAAGAAGAATATAAAACAAATCATTTCTTTGTGTCCTTCTTCTTGTTTTTCTTGTAAAATGAGAGCCAGATTAAATTCAACATGTACAGCAAGCAAGAGCAGCTTTTGGTCACTACAGTAGCATTTATATCTGAAGTTTGTTACTGTTTAATTTCAAGTAGCTATTTCATTTTACTTAAATCCTGTTTCAAAAGTTATCATGGTGAACGTAGCAGCCGTAACAATAATTGCAATGTTAGAATTCAATTTAATTGGACAGAGTATTATATACTTTTGTTGCGTGTCCCTGTTGCAGTACTTGAGTAAAATCTGTTTGCAGTAAATGTGGCTGCATAAAATGTTTTGCTTCAAGTCTCAAGAATAAATTATCTCCCGTCAAGTAACAGCTATTAACTTTAATTGTTCTTTGAAAAATCTTAGAGTAACGAAATCAAGTCGCTAAATGCCTTATCAGCTTCATTTGGTTCTAAAAAGTAAACTTTAACTGTTTTAAAAAATAAATTAACTGTCTGTTCTCTGTTAACTGAATAGATTTACATTCTTAAAAATCGGTCCATCGGGACGTACGACCGAAAATAGCAAATATCCTCGTTAATTTTCAAAGTTCTAAAGGTGAGTTTAGTTACAATTACTGCTCCAGTGGCGAATGCAGTCAGTGTATTTAGTGGAGAACATAAATTATCGAAACGATAACTCAAAGTAAGCAGTGAAGTGCAGTGAATACTTTCTTGCTACCTACAGTGACAAAATGGTTCGTCTAGTAAACCTCACAAGAAGTTCGTTAGCCAGTTTAAAAATCAGTCATGTAATCACTCGGTCTGATTATTGGTCAACGTGAACAGAAAAACTTAACGTAGTGTGTAAAGTGTTAATATAACGTAGTGTTTAAAGTGTTAATACTGTTGCGTAGGTTCGCGAGTTCGAAATCAAATGCTACTGAAGACAGCCAAACTCGTAGCAATGTCACGGTGCTTCACGGTCGCCACCAGACGCTCGTAGATACAGAAGTAAAGAGAACACTACATTTGAAAACAGGAAAGATGGCGATAGGATTGCTACACTCTCCATACTAGTGTTTCTTACGCAAGCCTCTTGATATCTGCATAACTAAAGCAATCTATATCCCTTTCAACCTCTTTACTTGGTCTCCCTCTAGAATTTTTACCCCTCATGCTTCCCTCTATTACAAATTAACGACTTCTTGATGCCCCAAGAGGTGTACAAACAACTTATCCCTTATTTTAGTCAGGCTGTGCCATGAATTTCTTTTTTCCCCAATTTGCTTCGGTATCTCCTCATTCGCTACTCTATCAAACCATCTAATTTCAACATTCTCCTGCGTCAGAGCATTTCAAAAGCGTATATTCTCTTCTTGTCTACACTTCGTACCACCTGCGTTTCACTACCATACAAGGCTACACCCCAGACAAGCAATTTCAGAAAAGACTTCGTAACTTATGAATTTGTTTTAGACGTTAACAAAGTTCTCTTTTTAGAAACGCATGTGTTGCTACAACCAGTCTGCATTTCATATCCACCTTACTTTGGCCATTATCACTTATTTCACTACCCAAATAGCAAAGCTCGCCTACTACATTTCCTATTCTGATTCCCTCGTCTGATGTAATAGGATCATATTCGTTTGCCCTTTGTCTTATTTTTGTTGATATTCAACTTATAACCTCTATTCAAGACACGATTCATACTTTACATTTCCAAGTCCTTTGAAGTCTCTGATAGAATTACAATGTCATCGGCAAACCTCAATCTTTTTATTTCTTCTTCCTGCGCTTTAATTCTCTTTCCAAATTTCTCCTAGATTTCCCTTATTGCTTGCTCAAAGTAAAGACTGAATAACGTTCGGGGTAGGTTACAATCCCGTCTCACTCCCTTAACAACTACTGTCACCATTCAAATCCTTCGAATAACTGCAGTCTGACTTCTGTACAGGCTCCCTGTATTTAATGCCTGGTACCTCCAAAAATTAAAAAAAATGCATTCCAATCAACATTGTCAAAAGCTCTCCGTAAGTCTACAAGGGCTATAAATGTATACTTGCCTTCCTTTAGCCTATGTCCTATGATAAGTCGTAGTGTCAGTATTGGTTCGCGTGTGACTATGTATCTCTGGAACCCAGGATGATCTTTCCCAAGGTCGGCTTCTACCAGTTTTTCCACTTTCCTGTAAATAAGTCATGTGAGTCTTTTGCAAACAGTTATTTTTCAATTTATTATTACGTACAATTACTTCTACAGATGATAAGTAGAATAACGTACCAGTGATTAATGAATCCACTGCATGAAGAAAGCGAAAAAGTCATTTCAGTTTCAGAATTCTTACAGTTATAGATGAAGGATATTTTCAATTCAGCTCGTAAAGGCATTAACAATGATTAAGTACTCTGTCTCTACTCAGAAAAGTCTAATACGTGGTTCGTAGCATTTTAATGGCTCTGAGCACTATGGGACTTAACATCTATGGTCATCAGTCCCCTAGAACTTAGAACTACTTAAACCTAACTAACCTAAGGACAGCACACAACACCCAGTCATCACGAGGCAGCAGAGAAAATCCCTGACCCCGCCGGGAATCGAACCCGGGAACCCGGGCGTGGGAAGCGAGAACGCTACCGCACGACCACGAGCTGCGGACGTAGCATTTTATCACTTTAAAAATAAAAAATGTGGTTTATTTCTTTAGGATTTTCACAAGCCTTCGAGCGACAAACATAGATGATTTTCTTACTGTCGCACGTAAGCCTACAGCTTCTGAGTGCAGCTCTACAAGATCACATCTTTGATCTCAGGAGGATTTAACCGCAAATTCCATTTTCTCCTACCGTTGTCCGTACGTCGCCGCGAATGAGTTACAACACGAGAGTTGTCACTTCAAAGACCGTGGGTAACCTGTTATTAAGCACACTCTGACCCATTTTTACTTATCCAAAGAGTACACTCTGAAAACGGTACTCTATTTTAGACGCCTGTATTCCCTTCCACCTGCTTCGTTCACTGCATAATTGTATTTTGTTCTTTTGTCAGTAGAATCTATTCAACTGAGGAACTAATAGGATATAAACTTTATTATTGGGCTGTGCTGGGTGTTGGCTTCGTGTGTGCCATGGTTACGATGATGTGTTCACTATGCTGTTCATAGCGGCTTCTTATTTTCCTGTCTTTTGTAAGACCTGCTCCAGCATCACCCCTATCTGATTCTATGTTGATAACCCTGACCAGGCACTAATACCCACTGTAATTTCAACCTATCCATTTCCCTTTTTGAATTCTATGACCTGTCTACCCGGTCTAGGGATCTAAAAGTGCGCTCTCCGGCCTGCAGAATGTCAGTTCTTTTTATGATGACGACATTCTTCGGATTATTCCCCACCCTGCGGAATATTTTACCCAAGAGGATGCCATCATCACTCTTAAGCCATACAGTATGGCTGCACGGCCTAGAAGAAAATAATGGATATGGTTGCTTCCAACTGTGTGCAGTACCAGCACAGCAAGGCCGTGTTGGCTAATGTTAGAAGACCATATCAGTCGTTAACCCGGACTGTTGCCCCTGGAACAGCTGCCGCCGCTCTTCAGGAAGTAATAGCTGGCCTCTCCACAGATACTCCTCCGTTGTGATTGCATCTACGGTACAAGTATCTGTATCACTGAGGTACGCAAGCTATCCCGTTTTCCTGTGAACTATTCACAACTGGAACAGGAAAGAGGAAGAGTAACAGTGGTACAAAGAGTACCTCCGACTACATACTGCAAGGTGGATGTAGACATAGATCACGGCAAGGCCCATGACTCATGGGGAGTGGTCGTTGTTTTAGTTCATTAATAATCATTTTATCCAATCTTCACCTCAAATGTGTATCATTGACCTTTTACCCACTGTAGCTCCTTAAATGAAGTATTTTCCCGGTGTACCGGAAACAAAAAATATACAATATACTCAAAAGGCAGTCAACCTACAAATAAGCGAGTCGCCAAAACTTGTCAGTGGTGTAATAAGCCGAAAACCGTAGAACAACTGCACTGTGTACTTTCCATGCATACAAAATAGTATCATTCCGAACTGCAACCTTAGGAATAAAAACTACCTTCACTTTTGACTATTTAGCCTCAGTTTGACACTGATACGAGCAAATTACGCAATCTTAAAACTACCCGGCGGCCCTCCACGGAAATAACAGTGCTAACAAACAGTGAAAATGTTTTGAAAACAAACTGATAGCTTTCCTGTTCCATAAATATGGCACTGTCTAAAACAGTGCCGCCAATTTAACACGTTCCTACTACTTTGGCGAATGATTTATCGCTACAGACCGACGTGTATGTCATTCCAGTGAAAAGCGAATAGCAGTAATCGATAGTATTTATATAAATTTTTGTTTCCTGTTTGAATTATATTCTGCAAGAGCATCAGTACCTTTCTAACGGGAGTTTGTGGAACAGATATGTTATTGTCAGAAAATTCCCGAGAGTGAATAATATTCACTGGTAACACCGTAACAACTGGTTGATACGGTACATAGAAATATTTTAAAATATTTCTTTGCATGATACCATAGTTGGTGAACAATCCTTCGCCTCCACCAACATAACACGTTAATTACCATGGGTGGGTACTGCCCTGCAGGTCTCATTAGGGACGTGTCTCGGGGAAGAACACAATTAGCAACAACTCCACTGTTTCATGCTGTGCTGGGCCTACTGATTAATGATATGACCTTTCATACGGTGATGTACCACAGCAGCGATTAGACGAAACTTAAAACAAACGTAGCCTCACGTCTGGTGCACGACTTCAGATACCTGTCGTCATGTAGCAGGTACGCAGATACTGTTCCCAAAGTTATGAAAGGTACAGATAATTGCAATTTGTGGGGAGCGGCATTCTTGGCATCATAGTTACTCGATTTAGAGTTCCGAGAGTTTCAGATAACACACCATAAGCCCGTGCGTTCATATCTTAAAGTACTTCGTTACTTTTTTTTATCCGCAATGGTGCTTCTATTTTCGAGATGCAGGTTAAACCATAACACATTTTTATTTAAACAGACAATAATCACAAGTTCTACAATTATCAGTTTCGACTTGATCTACAGTCCTCTTCGCGTTCATGTTCCAAAGTAACAATTTCGTAAGAGGCGAGATGCATGCATTGTCACACAGTTATACCTGTATTACGAGTCGTCTTACGCTGCAACACCGGCAAGTTGCTGTGTTAGTGCGTCGGTACCTGCATCGCGACGTTTATCAGTAGCTGTCCCAACATCCGCTCCGGAAGCACAAGACCAACCATGTGCAACGAAACCTTGATGCATCAGTTTGGCACTAAATGAATTATCACGAGAGAATACGTAATGGGAAAGACACAGTTCACTCAGTAACTTACAGAATAGAAGTGGTAGGTCGAATTTTGCTCACCATCTCTGTGCTTGCTAAACGTAAGACTGTGAATTTGGCTGTCCCGTCTTGTTAAATACTTCAACTTATGACTGTCCCAAAGCTACTATGGAATAAGATAACACTTTTTCGGGGCTGGCCTCCAACCAGCGATGTTTTGTGGCGTATAATTTGGCTAGAACTTTGTGAGTTGTATTTAAGGAACTATATACTCATGCATTCGGATACTATCATTCGTTTTGACCTGTCAGGATGTTCTAGAGTTTGGTTTTCAACTGACTGTATTTCCTTGTGCAAGTATTGGCTTAGAACAAAGTTTGCGGGTGGCACCATACCGGATTCATTAGACTACCGCCGGCCGGAGTGACCGTGCGGTTCTAGGCGCTGCAGTCTAGAACCGAGCGACCGCTCCGGTCGCAGGTTCGAATCCTGCCTCGGGCATGGATGTGTGTGATGTCCTTAGGTTAGTTAGGTTTAATTAGTTCTAAGTTCTAGGGGACTGATGACCATAGATGTTAAGTCCCATAGTGCTCAGAGCCATTTATTTTAAGAATACCACAAGATAACTTGTCCATTTTATGCCTAGCAGCTGTGCTGTGTTAAAAAAAGAAACGCTGTTAGTTGGTGTTCTGCACATCACTTCGTACAGCTGATAGCTTGGGCAGCAGTTGCTCAATGTATGCCACATATGAATTGCGAATTGGACGTTCGTAAGTAGTTGTGATCAGAGGAGTAGGATGGGTTCAGGATGATCTTGACCTTGAGATAAGACTTCCAGTGATAAGGCACAGAGCATGATGTTACACCTGAGGCTCCCTGCCCCTGGGTATTGCCCCATTGCCCCAGCCTACCCGCACACATGAGTCAGTTCTGTGTGATACCCTGAAGGGCACTCTCTCCTCTCGGCCCCTTTCTCCCTGGGCCAGCTGGATGTCATACAAAAGGAGAGAAATCCCAGGACTAATAGGAATCAAGTTCCTCTCCACTCCCGTTTTTTATTACAAATCTCTGACTGCACGACCCTGTCGTTTGAGATAGTGAAAGGATCACCACGAAGTGCCTGCAGTGATCAGCCACTGCCTGCGGACAGAATAAGAAGAAGAAGCAGAAGACTGTCCACTAATTATTATTAATAGTTGGATACCAGTATCCGTACTAGTTAGAAAATTTCTAATGCCAACCGATGTCAGATTTCAGCTGATGCAACTGCACTACTTTCATTCAGGGCCACACCTCCTCTCTTCTTGCCACCTCTCCCTCGTCCCCTCCCCCTCATTCCCTCCCCATCCAACACTTTGCTTTCGATCAATGGTAAAACGTCAACGTAATGATACTCTTGGCTAACTGCTGGGATAGATGGCTTCATTACTTTTGGGCAAGAAGCAATTACAAATCAGCCTGTGCTCAAAAGTGTCTGAATTATTTAGCAATTTCGCATTGTTGATCTCGACCAAAAGCCACAAGCTCCACTGCTCTCAGCCAATAGGGATCATTCACTAGTGGAGGTCTGTATGTAGTCATAAATAGCCAGAGGCCTGAGAACCGCTTGATCTGAGCCCTCTTTCTGGGTCCCTGGGTCTCATGTGCTCAATTGACAAGATGCTTCTGTCAAGCAAAGAAGACTTTAACAACTGTGTTTCTTGTAAACGTCCGTCATAGAAATGCATTCGCAGCCTTCCATATCAGTAATGGAAAGACTTGATAATGGGAGAGTATATGAAAATTTATTTGGATAATACAGCAGACAAGATATGTACTGACAGGAATACAACAATACTGACAGTGCAACAGAATGGCGTGGAGATGCAATACCTGATTGGGCTCTCTTTGGCAACGAGCTTGGAGAACTTTCCACCCTGTGATGTAATCGCCTACCGCACTTTTATGATAAAGTGTAAAAAGATGACACTCTATCAATATATATATGTGGTAGGTATACTGCAATAAAACTGAAGTTTATCGGTGATTGTACTGTGCATAATAATATATAGAACGCTAGTGTCAGCCGAGTCACCTGACTGTACATCGAGAACAAGGGGCTCAAGGATGCAACAGTTGTGTCAATATATTACATTGCAGTTGCTGAGGCTGTCGTCTCTCTTTGAAAGACCCATCCATTCTGCCTCTCCAGCTGCACAAGATGTAGTTGGCGACAATCCAATGAGTTGACAGCCGAGGCATCGGCTCTGTATTGCATTTGAAAGTAATTAGCTGTTCATCCATTATTATTACGAGTACTATTATTGTTACATTCATAGATACTTGCATTGTGTTATTTACTGTTTCTCCAGAAAAACAATGCTCTCCTGATCAGGTACTTGCAACTAAAGGACCAGGAAGCACAGTTGTTGTCTGTGTCACCACAGCAGTTGCAGCAGCACTCCACAGACAATCTTCCAAATTTATCAGAGTATTCTATACCACTAGAGCTACAGCAGATACCTGAATTATGGGATCAGGAAATGAAGCTGGCGTATGCCACCCAGGAGCAACGGCACAGTGACAGACTGTCTGGCATACAACACTTCTTCCCGGACACTGAGTTCTCATTATCACCATCATCATACTGCTCATCAATGATGTAGTAAAAAAAAATTTTAAAAAAGAATCGGTGGATTTTTTAAATATGATGAATGAAAGTGTGTGTGGGTGTGTGTGTGTGTGTGTGTGTGTGTGTGTGTGTGTGTGTGTGTGTGTACATTGTTGGCTTACTGGTTCGACAGAAGACAGAAACATATTCATTACAGAGCATGGCTTTTCTTCTAAATACACACCCTTCCATTCTAAGCAAATATGGTGGCGTTACGTATACTGACAAATGGCGAATTATGCATGACAGCGTAGTATCCCCCTGTCACACAACACGATTTTTACTTGTAGTGTCACTATGTACTGTAATTTTAACATTCATAACCCGAAATGATGTCATGATCACGTGATCAACTTTTAACACATACACTGCAGTATGTCAGTCTTGAGAAATATTTGCTGTCATCCTTCTATAACCTATGCTTATACCGAAATACTACCCTGCAATCTTTAGTTCGACGAATATGGATGTGGAATGCTGTAAAATGGTAGTAAATATTACATGGTATATTTTGCAAAAATTACTGTAATATATACACCCTTATCCCACGCCACACAAATAAAACACAGAAAAAAATGCGTATTAGTATTTGACCTCGCTATAAGGCTAGTCTGGGAGATGAAAAAGCTTGCACAGGATAGAGTAGCATGGAGAGCTGCATCAAACCATTCTCAGGACTGAAGACCACAACAACAACAATAAGGCTAGTCCTACTATCCTCATAAGTCAACAATGGAGAAAAATCCAAAATTTATATTGTAAAAAAGAACAACTACCGCTACCAGAAGTAGCAGGGTAGAGAAGCACTTTTATTTAAAACAAATTACGATGCTGGAGACCTACACATAACCATCCATATTCAACTTATCTGGTGGCAGAGAAGAGACAGCCACAGTCGCTTGTTGTGACGTCACAACCGCAGATGAAAGAGAGGGGCTGACACTCACACACTCACACTCACACACACACACACACACACACACACACACACACACGCGCGCACGCACACACACACACACACACACACACACACACACACACACAAGCTCCATAATACGTTAGAGCGGGGCACACAAACTGACCTAGAGTTTTCACCATCCCCAACATCTACGTTACTAGCAGTGTGTAGTGCACCAATGAATGTCGTGTTACTTTCTGCAACATTAAATATGTTGTTGTAGGATAGTCATCAAATTCAGAGTTCAATGTGATGTTAATTTGTGAAAATCCAAGATTTATTAACATAAAAATGATGCTCCCAGATTATGATTTGTGAAATAACGCCTCCCGTCACCAGTTAGAAATAATTAATTATTTATGTCTGAGGAAAGATATATTTTGCGTTAACTGCAGCATCAGGGTAACGCTGATTGAGTGTTAATGCCAAGCTTACTGTGATCGGCGTGGCATTAACATCTCTGTTACTACTATAAATTACGATGCGCGACCGATTTTGCGCTCTCTATTGTTCTAACGCCTTTCTGTTAGCCTCTAGAACTATCAGATTCTATCTTGTCAGACTTTTTAGTTCTAGTGTGTTCTATTACTTAATATTGTAATCAACCCTTGTGTCTTATGACATATCATGCATCGCAATTACTGCGATATTATTATTTTCCACGATGATTTCCTCTGCTGATGAGCATTCTAATTTCTAAACAGGACTTAACTTTGTAAACGATAACTAATTTTCACCGTAAGTTGGCAAATTCCATTGTGTTTTCTTTGCAGAAGATTTCTGTCATGAAACTTGTAAATATACGAAACAATTTTTCTAAATAATACTCTGAATTATTGTAAAATAAAAGCGGGATGGTTTTCACAAAATTATTTATTAGTTAGATTTCCAAAGACTCAGATATTCTATATTTCGTGGTTAGTCGACCCCACTTCTGTAGACTAATAAGAAAAAATATTTTTCTTAGCAAAGTTTTACCCTGCTCTTTAAAAGCTAGCCGGTATACCAGCAAACAAACAATATATTTACCGCTGAATGACTTCTTCCAGAACTTCGCTACAGAAATTACAAAAGGTAAATTTCATGTTACTGACCTATAAAACTTACTATTTACTGTGAATATAAGTCGTCTCAGTTATAAAATATTTCCTCTATTTAACAAGATTTAACATTCGTTCAAGTAAAATATAAATACTAAGTTATATTTTAGATTGATATTAATTACGTCAGAATTTAGCACAACAACCTGAAATATCGAACTCTAAAATGCTGGATTACCACACAATATGTGTGAGAAGTACCCAAGAACTGTGAAAATATACATGAACAACGAGAATACCATATAGTGAACTCACTTTCAAAAAACCTGATGCATGTCATCAATACACGTAGATCGCCCTCCATTCTATACTTACCGATCACAGCTTTTAAACCAGGTTATTTTGTGGAGGAAATTATACATCTATTGTAACTTTTAAAAACAACAATAATTCATTAATCTGCACAGACTTTTAATACAAGCTCATTCTTCTTTTATCAAAACCGTTTGCATACATCAATATTTGCCAAATAATTGCTTTTCATTTACGTTAAATCAGCATTTATGTAACCGCGCCCATGTGTAGATACGAAATACTCAACTCGGAACCCTCACACAGAGTGATGCATTGTGTTTCCCTCATCATCACTGAACACATTTTTCACTTACTTACTATATTTGATCACCAGCAAAACATATCATTTAATACAACTCTCAGATACACCACTTACTGTAATACATGTGTCACCTCTGGAATGATTCCCCGCCGTATTACACAGCACTTGTTTCCAAACGATATAGAACTGTATAGCATAGGCCAATAATAGTGTTCTGCTGAGGAGAAAATGATGTTTTTAACTCCATGAAAGACTGCATATGTTGACAAAAAGACGGTGGTATTACCTGTCAGTTCTATATATAAAAATACATAGCAAACATAAAAGTATCTCTAACAAATTCGCGGTTTTCCTCAAAAATGCTCTTACTTTACCTGAAATAGGTTTCTGAGGTTTCTGACACACAGCACAGGAGGGAAGTGAGGTCCACATTTAACGCCAGCAGCAATACGTCTGCAAGGAACGAATGGCACTTCCATTTCTACCCGCAAGCAAGTGTTACACAGGCGAGTATTGTCGTAAGCTCTCAGATACATGGCGTTGTGATGCTGCTTTCAGAATATTTTATGGACATTTAATAACAGCTTCAGCCTTTGCAGTAATTATTCCATCTCTTCCCTGACAAATATTATGCATAAAATCTTTACTCTTCCTAATAATCGCAAACAGACTCTTGGAAAACCACACAACACGTTCAACCCGTAATCTGTGCGTTTCTTCCTAACATCTAAAACTTTCGTCACAGTGAAAAACTGGTTTGCTCTCCATTAGTGCTACAAAAGACTCGGCTACCTCGAATTGTGAGTGCTGTGAATATTCGTGATTTATAGTGAGCGTTAGGGATTCCAACAGACATACTGAGCTGCTGGCGTCCGTATGTTAGAGATGCACACTATGACTTGGAATAGAATATGTCCTGCGTCTAATTCCAACTACCATTCCGCGTTCGGAGTCTATTAATTCCCGTCTTGCGGCCATAATCACATTGGAAAACTTTTCACATGACTCACCTGAGTACAAATGTCAGCTCCACTTCTTTTTTTTTTTCTTTATTGATTTTCAATTCCCCCCGAAGGGGGCGGGCTGGCAGCAGCTTACTACGCTGCTCTACAGCCTACAGACTTTTTTTAAAAAAAAAGGAAGAAGAAAGAAACAAGAAAAAACAGGCGATAAAATGGTGATTTAAAGTGGAAAATGGCGTAAAAATGCGGAAAGTTAAAACAGAAAGCAAAAGGGGACGGCAATGTTGATAAAATACACAGGAATCAGACAAGTAACATAGTAGACACACAATTAAAAAACATGGCGACAGTCTGGATTCTGTTCACAAGTGATAAAAAGCACACCCAGCGACAGTATGATGGCTGTTCGCTACACTTCCCAAAAGACACAACACGGAGCACGCACTGGACAAACACACTGTAAAACACTGCACGAAAAAGGCGGCACAAAGATGGCACTCCCGATCCAAGGCAGATGGGGGGGGGGGACCTGGAGTAGGGGGAAAAACAAGGAGGGAGGAGAGGAAAAAACGAAAAGGGGTGGGGACCAAGGAGGGAGAGGACTAATAAAGGGGGAGAAGGGCAGACGCGAGACGGAATGAGAGGAGGCAGAGGAGGGAAATGTGAAAGGACTCGGGGGAGAGAAGGGGGCAAAGAGAGGGGAGGTGTGGAAGAAAGAGGATAGAAGGGGGGGAGAGGGAGCCCGGGAAAAGGACAGAGGAAAGGAGGGAGAGTGAGGATCAGAGTTTATATAAGGGATAAATGGAGGGAGAGAGGGCATCATCCAGGAGGGGGAGTTGATGGAAGCCACCTTGGGAAAGGAGATGTAGGGTGTAGAGATGGAGGGTAGGGGGGACACAACGGTGAAGACGTGGCAGGGGGCGGGGATCAGAGAGGAGAAGAGCAACCAGGGGGTGAGGGGGTTCAAGATGGCGGAAGGTGTAGAAGACGCGGATATGTTCAAGGAATAGGAGCAGATGGGGGAAAGGAATGAGATCATAGAGGATCCGCGTGGGGGACAGGAGGCGAATACGGAAGGCGAGTCGGAGTGCATGACACTCAAGGATCTGGAGGGACTTATAGAATTTGGGGGGGGGGGCAGAGATCCAGGCAGGACTGGCATAACATAGGATGGGACGGATTAAGGATTTGTAGGTGTGGAGGATGGTAGAGGGGTGCAACCCCCATGTCCGGCCAGAGAGGAGTTTGAGGAGTCGGAGGTGGTTGTGGGCTTTGGATTGGATTTAGCGGAGATGAGGGATCCAGGTGCGGTGACGGTCAATGGTTAGGCCAAGGTAGGTGAGGGTGGGGGTAAGGCAGACAGGACGGGCGCAGACAGTAAGGGAGAAATCCAGGAGCTGGAAGGAGCGAGTGGTACGACCTACGATGACGGCCTGGGTCTTGGAAGGGTTGAGTTTTAGGAGCCACTGGTTACACCATGCAGCAAAAAGGTCAAGGTGATTCTGGAGAAGGCGTTGGGACCGGTGGAGGGTACGAGCGAGGGCGAGGAATGCGGTGTCATCAGCATATTGCAATAGGTGTACTGGAGGGGGGTTGGGGCATATCTGCCGTGTACAGGAGGTAGAGGAGAGGGGAGAGGACAGAGCCCTGGGGCACACCTGCAGAGGGGTAGAAGGTGTGGGAATTGGCATTATGGATGGTAACATAGGAGGGGCGGTGGGAGAGGAAGGAGGCCATCAGACAGATGTAGTTGATAGGAAGGGCGTAGGTTTGGAGTTTAAACAGGAGACCGGGATGCCAGACATGGTCGTAGGCCTTTCCGAGGTCAAGGGAGACAAAAATGGCGGAGCGACGGGAGTTAAGCTGGAGGGAGAGGAGATGAGTGAGGCGGAGGAGTTGGTCATCAGCAGAGAAGGAAGGTCGAAAGCCACATTGGGTGTTTGGGAGGAGGTGGTTTTGGTGGAGGTGGTGGTGGATGCGCCGGGAAAGGATAGATTCAAAGAGCTTGCTGAACACCGATGTGAGACATATAGGACGATAGGAAGAGGCATCAGATGGAGGCTTGTTGGGTTTGGAGAACATCAGGATACGGGAGGTTTTCCACAGGTCGGGATAGAAGCCAGTGGCATCAGCTCCACCAATGCACTGTACTTTTATACCTTGTGTACGCGACACTACCGCCACCTGTATATGTGCATATCGCTACCCTATGGCTTTTGTCACCACAATGTATTAGCGCAGTTGAGTGTCTGCGAATGATATTGTCCACTTAACTGAACTGTCATCTTAGGATATTTGGAGTAGTAGTTCGTTAACACGAGCATACTCGTAACCTGGTTATTTTCAGTTCATACCGCATGGATGCTACCACTGAAGGCATGGATTAAGGTTACCTATATGGCGCAGTCATTGAGCGTTCTATTAATTTGAACACAACCAATGTTCTTGATTGAGCAGTGCCTACACGAAGCAGTTGTCGCAAGATTCCAAAATCACATAACGCCACTGTAACCACACACAACGATGGGTTAAATGCGGATCGTGCGCGGCTAAGAGATGTGATCACATGGAGCTCGTATGTAGCGTTCATGAATAGCAAAGCACATAATTACCCAGGTTGACACTATTAATTACTTTTATTCGCAGGAGCTGAAAAGTAATGCCTCTGAATTTTTATGTGAAAACCTGTGAAGTTTTTAAATAAAACAAGTGACCTTGAGAACGTAGATCTAACCCTCAGAAAAGATCACTGTTTATGAATCATACATTTATCAGTCGTACAACAACCAATGCATGGGAGTGCTCTTCCAATAATTTAGTGTATCCGTCATTTTCTTTTATTCCTGTCTCATTTCTTCACTACTACTGAATTTCGTGAGAGTTCGATTTGCTAACGCAATAAAACTTCAAATGCTAAATAAAACAAACGTTACTAACATTCTGCCTCTTTATTCATCAGATCTACATATTTATTTCTGAAAGTAGTCACATTTGCGAGAAAAAAAATTTCTTAACAAAAATCATACGTTGCTCCTTTTCCAAGTTAACTAGCTCTGAAGTTAGGCAATCAGACCGTCACGCGCAAAATCAAGTGGCATAGATGCTCCTGCTTACTTCACCAAAGCAACCTTACCAATGTGAAAAACGAGAGGTACGGGAGAGAGAGGAAGAGAGAGAGAGAGAAATACGAACGTAAGTCCACGAAAATGCAGATCTCTGCAAAATCTGTCATCTATTTGTACATTTCTGTTATGATGAAAGGCTGAAGAACTGTAATGTGAAGCGTTCATTTTTCACGTGAAAGTTTTTCGTGCAATGGTCAGTCACAATCGCTAAAGATCTGGTCGTCCGTTGAGCGTGATGCCATATGGCTAAGGCAAAGTATTTGAAACATTGGATAGGAAACTGTACATACCAACTGTTTTCTTATCAACAGACCATTACTTTCAAATTCTCCGGGTTTGAGTCATTTTAAGAGATTAACCAAATTGTTCCAGGGTCTGTCCATTTATCGTTTAGACCTCGACGGACATCGCGTCTCCGTCTTTATAAACTGCCTTGTAAATCTTTTAACTTTTTTGGTGTGCATGGTTGCGATAAAAAAACTAAAATAAAATAAACCATCCCTTGTACCATGTTGATACTTTTACGATGTGTATTCTTACCAGGTTACTGCCAGGTTTGTTGTATAAAAACAGCCTCCGTGATTGAAGGGAGATGACGTTTTAATTAATACACATGCACTTCTCATTTTATCTATTGAGGTGATTTCACTGTACTTGTCTTCAGTTTGATTCACAATGATTTTCTGGTGCAGACTAAATATTGTGGTGCATACATTTCTCCCTCTATCTTAAATTTTTCTCAGCGTAACTAACGAAAGAAATCTGCTTAGACTATATCTCTCTGCTTTGTATCGATGTACACTCCTGGAAATGGAAAAAAGAACACATTGACACCGGTGTGTCAGACCCACCATACTTGCTCCGGACACTGCGAGAGGGCTGTACAAGCAATGATCACACGCACGGTACAGCGGACACACCAGGACCCGCGGTGTTGGCCGTCGAATGGCGCTAGCTGCGCAGCATTTGTGCACCGCCGCCGTCAGTGTCAGCCAGTTTGCCGTGGCATACGGAGCTCCATCGCAGTCTTTAACACTGGTAGCATGCCGCGACAGCGTGGACGTGAACCGTATGTGCAGTTGACGGACTTTGAGCGAGGGCGTATAGTGGGCATGCGGGAGGCCGGGTGGACGTACCGCCGAATTGCTCAACACGTGGGGCGTGAGGTCTCCACAGTACATCGATGTTGTCGCCAGTGGTCGGTGGAAGGCGCACGTGCCTGTCGACCTGGGACCGGACCGCAGCGACGCACGGATGCACGCCAAGACCGTAGGATCCTACGCAGTGCCGTAGGGGACCGCACCGCCACTTCCCAGCAAATTAGGGACACTGTTGCTCCTGGGGTATCGGCGAGGACCATTCGCAACCGTCTCCATGAAGCTGGGCTACGGTCTCGCACACCGTTAGGCCGTCTTCCGCTCACGCCCCAACATCGTGCAGCCCGCCTCCAGTGGCGTCGCGACAGGCGTGAATGGAGGGACGAATGGAGACGTGTCGTCTTCAGCGATGAGAGTTGCTTCTGCCTTGGTGCCAATGATGGTCGTATGCGTGTTTGGCGCCGTGCAGGTGAGCGCCACAATGAGGACTGCATACGACCGAGGCACACAGGGCCAACACCCGGCATCATGGTGTGGGGTGCGATCTCCTACACTGGCCGTACACCACTGGTGATCGTCGAGGGGACACTGAATAGTGCACGGTACATCCAAACCGTCATCGAACCCATCGTTCTACCATTCCTAGACCGGCAAGGGAACTTGCTGTTCCAACAGGACAATGCACGTCCGCATGTGTCCCGTGCCACCCAACGTGCTCTAGAAGGTGTAAGTCAACTACCCTGGCCAGCAAGATCTCCGGATCTGTCCCCCATTGAGCATGTTTGGGACTGGATGAAGCGTCGTCTCACGCGGTCTGCACGTCCAGCACGAACGCTGGTCCAGCTGAGGCGCCAGGTGGAAATGGCATGGCAAGCCGTTCCACAGGACTACATCCAGCATCTCTACGATCGTCTCCATGGGAGAATAGCAACCTGCATTGCTGCGAAAGGTGGATATACACTGTACTAGTGCCGACATTGTGCATGCTCTGTTGCCTGTGTCTATGTGCCTGTGGTTCTGTCAGTGTGATCATGTGATGTATCTGACCCCAGGAATGTGTCAATAAAGTTTCCCCTTCCTGGGACAATGAATTCACGGTGTTCTTATTTCAATTTCCAGGAGTGTAATAGAGTGAGACTGCTCGAGGTGTATGGGCATCAGCTTGGTATAGTTTGGGTCTCTTCGCTTCGTGTTGTCCGCCTTGGTGCCATCCCGACACCGCAAAGGCTACCTCGAGGCAACAACTGTTGCACGGAATCCTTGTGTGCCAGGCTTGACAAACACATACGCAATTCTAGACAATCAGGGGGAGCTGACAACTATGGTTCCAACGCCGTGATCACGTGTGGTCAGCAGTCTGCATTCGCAATCCCCACAACGGGTTGGTTAGCTTTATCGTATTTGGGGACTTCGGCGTACCACACAAGACATTATTTTGAGACATAAACGACCTTACAAGGACACTGCATCCCTTGCGTCACCAGGTGTCGCCTGATAAGCTTGTCTACGTGTTATTTAACATCTCTTCTGAGTCTAGTCTGGAAAGGACAGCTTAAAAGAGGTACGTTGTTTTATGAAACTCCATATTTGTATTCATCGCCAATTACACGCGGTCCCTACTCTCATGAAAAAGTCAATAGATCAAAAATAAGGGACGCTCAGATGGGCGTGTGCTTCTGTAATTACATAACGTAGGTCGTCTATTTCTTGTCAACATCTCTTTCACCGTGTGACATGGATTCAGAATTCTCGGCTGAATCGTCGCTCATTGTCTATGAATTGTCACACGAAAGTTTCTCTAGTTTATGGATTGGACGCTGGTACGACTACGCACTGGCGATCACTTCTTTGTACAGTTATATTTCATAACTGAAGTCAGTATTGTTTAGAAATTCTCGTCACAAAAAGGCTTTTGGAGAATATGTTGCGCCAATTACTAAGCGTACGCAGATTACAAGGAAAGTGAAATGTGAGAGGAAATTAGATTGACTGCAGATCATATCTGTTAAAAATTTGACGGCCTGGGTGGCCGAGCAGTTCTAGGCACTACAGTCTGGAACCGCACTTCCGCTACGGTCGCAGGTTCGAATCCTGCATGGATGTGTGTTATGTCCTTAGGTTAGTTAGGTTTAAGTATTTCTAAGTTCTAGGGGATTGATGACCTGAGAAGTTAAGTCCCAAAGTGCTCAGAGCCATTTGAACCATTTGTTAAAAATTTAGATTCGTTACACATTCGCTACAAGGAAATTCTACTACCACATATGATATAGTGAATATATTAGGAATATATACAGTATTTTACATTGTTCCTCATACAACTACAAGAAACATGTATATATTTCATTACTCTGATCAACAGTGGAGCTCTCTTGAGAAGTAATTACGATATGACGCATTGAGCCTTGAATTATTCTTAATGGCACCTATCCATTATTTTTTCTTTTTTTCTTTTTCTTATCGCACAAGGAAAAAATTAAATAAAAACTGCTGGATACTATATTATTCAATGGAGAGGCTCTTGGTGACAATGCATCACATACGACTGAAACGCAAGCCCATTACTCCTGATAAGAATATCAGTTTTCGACATGTAGGAATATTACCGTATGTACAGGAATTCATCCCACTCCGTAATGTTAACACCATATGTCTAGAGAGGGTAATTAGAGACAAACAACATGATCAGAGCAAACCCATAAAATTACAATAATTGGCATAAAATGCATTCCGTGGAACTGTTAGCAACAATATAGTGGCTCGTTTTACTCAGTGCTTTGAGCTCTTTCTAATGGTAAGAATTCCTGAATCATCGAATAGTAGTCATGTTGTGGGCAGTATCAGTCAATCAGCAAGTTTGTCCTAAGTGACATTTACTATTAAAAAAAAAGAAAGAAAAAAAACACCTTCCGGCGGGAAATGCGATTGAATGAATATAGAAAGATAACTGTAGTTGATAAAACGAAAGGGTGACTGGTGAAATTTGGTCTGCCGGGAGCCAGCTCTTTCCTCAGTAACTCACGAACTACAAGATCCGTTAGATACGATCAAATTCAGTCACTTAAAATATATGCTGCAATGAATCAGTACCCACGAAGGTGCAAGCATCGATGTACAAACCATAGCGGAACATCGAATCAATCCAAAGCGACAGTGAAAATGGCACGCGGTCCCACTCCGACTGATGAGGAAACATAGTCACTGTTCCATGCACTACACCAGTGTTTTTCAACCTTTTTGAATACGCTACCCCTTTCCAAGTAAAAATATTCTGGCGACCCCCACAACCATAATAAAAGTATGTCGGCGATTTCAAAGGCAACGTATTTAATTTTCTTTCTATTGATACTATACTGATCGAGAAATCAAGTGCATTGTGAAATGAGGTCGCATTGCTCTGCGGGCAGAGATAACTATATTCTTTGCCGCGGTAGAGGCGTGGGGGTGAAGAGGGGTCAGCGGGGGAACAGTCGCTCGTTTTCGGTCACTACAATCAGTTGTACGAGTACGCCAAGTACGGACGTGATTATTGTTTACGCGCTTCACTCTGAGCGAGTACGAGCGAGTGTAAAGTGGACAAGTTTCTTAAAAGGTTTGTGCAATCCTACACGTCTGGTCCAATGGCAGTCGCGGAAGTGAATCAAAATAAAATAAAAAATAGACTTTATGACGACTGTTATCTGAAGTATGCTTTTACTGTCATGAACAATAAACCTCAATGTGTAATTTGCGGTGAAGTATTGTCACGTGAGAGTTCGAAACTATCAAAGCTTCTGCATCACCTCTCAACTCAACATTCCAAGGAAGCTGATAAACCGTTGAATTCTTCGAAAGGAAACAGAAAACACTTAACAAGCAACAAACTACTATGATTCAGGTAATAAAATAATAATGCTATTTATTGATTTAAGGTAGTATTAATGTTTCTGATTTTTTATTCGTTTTTCTGAAATAATATTTTTTATCTGGTTTTAGGTATCTAGTGTCATCGAGAAATCGTTACTACCTAGCTACCGAGTCGCATTTCGAGTCGTATTTCGAGTCGCTAAAGCAGGGAAGCCGCATACAGAATCTTATTTTGCCAACATCCCTGGACTTCGTTGAAATTATGTTAGGTAAACAAGAGGCAAAGAAGCTAAAAGGCATACCACTTTCTGGTAATACCACTGAACGCAGAATAAACGATATGGCCGGTGGTATTCGAGAACAGTTAGTCGAAAAATTAAAGAAGAGCCCACATTTTTCTTTGCAGTTTGATGAATCTGTTGATGTTCAGATTGTGCTCAAAAATGTTCAAATGTGTGTGAAATCTTATGGGACTTAACAACTAACGTCATCAGTTCCTAAGCTTACACACTACTTAACCTAAATTATCCTAAGGACAAACACACACACCCATGTCTGAGGGAGGACTCGAACCTTCACCGTGACCAGCCGCACAGTCCATGACTGCAGCGCCTTAGACCGCTTTTTTTTATTTTATTCCACAAAAACAGTAACAAAAATGGCTACAATGAAATGACATAAATAAGGTGACAGATAATTGCAGTCATAAATTACAGCATTCAAAGAATGAGGAATCATATTCAGTCTCGGCTAATCCCGCGCAGCTCAGATTGTGCTCAATTTATAGTACTTGTGCGCTTTGAAGCAGATGAAAGTATCATGGGAGACATTTTATTTTGCAAAACACTCCCTGCGAACACTTCTGGTCAGTGTTTGTATGACATGTTTTTAAAAAGCACTCTCAACTACGAGACTGATTGGACAAAATGTATCGTCATTTGTATTGATGGTGCTAAAGCTATGACTAGCAGTAAAATCACGAAATTAAAATCAATAATGCAAAATTTTTCGTGGACACACTGCTTTCTTCGTCGACAAGCTCTGGCAGCCACGATTTTAACCCCTGATTTAAATGATGTCCTTAAAGAGGTGATCAAAGTTGTAAGCTCTATTAATGGGAAAGCGTTGCAAACTCGACTGTTTACGATCATTTGTGAAGACATGGGTTCGCTCCATCAAAGTCTCTTTTATCACACAGAGGTCAGATTGCTTTCCAAAGGAAAGGTATTGACACGAGTTCTGGAGCTTAAAAGGTGAATTGTTAAAGTTCTTACAAGATTCATAATCTGGAATGCGAATTACTTTTGTGACCCTGTTTGGCTATTAGCCATATCTCGCAGATCTTTTAACCACCTAAATATTTTAAACAAGAGTATCCAAGGAAAAGAAGAAAACATTATAACAGCTAAGGGCAGAATCCAAGGAGTCCTCGAAAAACTTAGTCTGTGGTCAACGTTTTTACAAAAGATGATGTTTGAGACTTTCTCTTGCGTTGAGACGATTGTCGAAGAAATTGCAACGGACCAGTGGATGGTGCTAAGTTCTCACATTCCTTGCATGATACAGAGCTTGCATAATTTGGTAGAGAAACTGTTAAGTTATTTTCCAGAGCTGAACTCTGACGCTGACAACGGTCAGAGTTGGATACTAAATCCATTTTTAGATATGTCAGTACAACTGGCTGATCTGAGTAAGACGACGAAAGAAACAGTTACAGAGTTGGCAGTTGATGGGATACTTAAAATAGAATTTAATTCACAAAAGATTGACGTCTTTTGGATGACGAGAAAAGAAGAGTATCCTCAGCTGGCAAAGGAAGCTTTGAAATTATTAGTGCCATTCGCCACTTCCTACCTTAGTCAATTAGCGTTCTCTTCAATGGTGAACATAGAAACTAAGAAGAGAAATGGACTTCAACTAAAACATGATTTGGTGATTTGTGTCTCAAAAATAGAACCACAACTTGACAAATTATTAGTAAATAAACAAGCACAGGCTTCTCATTGAAATCGTTGTATTTGTATTGTAGTCTAGGACCTATAATCCTTGCTTACTTTCATCTCGCTAAGTGGCACTCGTGGCAGACATCGCTGGTGTCACCCTATGAATAAAAAATGTTCAGAACAATAAAATCTTAATAAGTGACATTAGTCATCAGGCATCACATTGCAATTGTGCCGATAAAGCGCTGTGCATTTGCGTATAATCGCTGGATCGTACCATTATTGTTATTGGCTTTACTCTTGACGGTGTTGTTTATGCTCCGCGAGAAAGAAATGACAATGAAATAACAGAAAATGCTGAGCAAAAAGGAGTCTAATGTTTTACTTCAGTGTTATTATTATTATTATTATTACGACGAACAAATTACATTATTCGCTCCGACAAAGACAACGCTGCCGACAATGCAGTATTCAGCTGTACTCCTCGCGTTTCAGTTATTGTAACCGATATCTGCGCTCGGGTCTCCTCGACGATGTTGCCAAATTCTCTGTGACGATGTTGCAAGCAAGACTCATGTTACTTCATGGACTTACAATGCCTCTATATGAATTCCATTTTAGATATGTCGTCGTCAACCAACGCGAATTCAATAAAGCTGCGCGTTAACCAATACGAAGGCAGATGTTTCATTCAGCTAGCCGGCTTCTGTGTTTATGACTGATTTTGAAGAGAAAGTACAAATAAATGTCTTTAGACGACTGTAAAAAAGGATATACATTTTATAAACTGTTTTAGTATTTTTTCGGAATGGAATGCATTATCCTTTTTTCTGTGAATTCCAACAGAAAAATATGTTTCGTATAACGACTGTTTCGTAATGTAGGTAAGGCTCAGAAGTGAATTATCCTCGTTAAACGAAGTCCCACTGTGTAGTCAATTTGTAAATAAGAAGATATTTTTTCGAATTTCTCTTAGTTACTTGTTGGATCTTCTTCATTTAGTTATCGATCGGTTCCTGAAAACAGTTTTCCAGTTTTGCGTTTATTTATCGTTAACATGCGTATATTTATTAAAAAACAATCTACATTATGCTCAATTCAGAATTAATGTTAAACAAGGAATTACGTAATTTTAATAAAAAAATATGTCTATGGTTTTGTAAACCCCTAGTTTTGAGACATGTAGCAGGATAGCTATTTCATTTACTTTCGTTCAGTTTCTGAAGACAACATTTCTTTTTAATTAATTACGGAAATATGTAGCATATATTTTTACAAATGATGGTACTAGTTTTTTGTAAGATATTTTTCAACTCTTTTATAAAGCACTATCAAAAATTCAATGATTCACACAGGAATCACCATAATTAACTACGCGAAACAAACGAGAAATAAACCAGGTGACGAGCAACGACGATTTTGTGGGAATCCCGATGAAGTCACAGTTCTAGGAAAATAGAAAACAAGCCAACAAGCAGTGTGTGGACTAAATTTGAGTTGAGCTCAAGCATCCTAGATCCGCCCGGTAGAAACTGCTGTACTTCGTGCCTTGCCTCACTGCTGCCAATCCTAGCGATCTAGTTTTTGGTTCGAAGTTTGTTACTGAAATGCATTCTAGTAATTGTGGTGCCAAATCTTGCACGTTAGCTGTGTGCGTGTTGCTGCAGCCATTTTGTATCACATTTGAACATGAGCATCTTTCAAATGCACTTTCATAAACTGTTCTCGTTCCGTGTGATATTTTTATCACAGCAGATGTTTAGCACGTAAACTGAGTTGTCAGTAATACAAAAGACGCTGCCACTGCACCGCCGTTCCAGCCCAGAAGTTGATGTGGTCCTTTTCCTCTCCCTGCAAGCCTCTCAGAGGTAAATACTATCTGTACAAGACTTAGTGACTCTCGCCGCCCTAGTTCCATTCCTCGGAAGTGTGCAGAGATCGATAGACATCGTGTTGCTCCTCACTGCTGCAAGTGTTTGCGTATTCGAACTCTTCGTAGGTTTAAATTAAATTCGTATTCATTATTATAAATGAGTACCAGATTTGAACATGAGCGAATTTGCAAGGTGCTTTCGCAAAACCTTGTCACTTCCATGTGATGTTTATACCATATCAGATGATCGTCATGAAACATACGATACCAACCATGCTGCAACTACTTTCTCCTGCGACCGCGACCCCTGAGCAAGGCTCTGTGACCCCCCAGGGGGTAGCGACGCACAGGTTGAAAAACACTGCGCTACACAATCAATAAAAAACGTGATTTTCACTAAAGCGTTGATGGTAACTAAAGGTGAAGCAAACGCGTTAGTTCTTAAGTATTCATCCGTAATCTAGCCTACACAAAGCAATCTGAACTAACAACAGATCATGTTCCGAAGTACAAATATATCCATAAGTCGACGGCTCCAGGAAGAGTGACTTAAAAAAGCAACACCTAGGCGTCCGTTGGAGGCAGGACCCCTTTTTATACAAGGAGGGGGAGAGATCATTACACGGACCCAGCCAACAGAGAAGACCAAAAAAGCGAGAAAACCTCTGACTTAGCTGCAGCCAGTGTCACTGGGCAGCTTTGGAATGGACCTAGCAGGCAGTTTGGTACTGCTAAGCTCCGAGGAAACAGAAATTAAGCAGGGTTTGACCACGGAAAGGAAAATGTTGTTTATCTTAAAAGGAATAAAACAGTAGCGCTCCGTCACATCGCATTGTTTTTTGAAGTACCGACAGATGCTCAACAATAGATCCAAGGCAAACATTCTTAAGACATTAGTAATGCATGAAAACGAAGAATTATGAAAGGGGACCCTGTTCAAGTTTCACACAGAAGATTGACCGACTGGATGCGGCCGACGAGGAATTTATCTCTCCTGTGCTAACTTCTTGATCTCCGACAAGCAATTGTACAATGTCCTCAGTTATTTGTTGGATATATTTAGATCTCTGTCTCCCCAACAGTTTTTACCCTCTTACATCTCCCTTTACTACCAGAAAGGCTGTTCGCAAATGTAACACAATGTCTATCATCCCGTCCCTTTTTCTAGGTCAGTGTTTTTCATATGTTTCATCCTTCGTCGATTCTGCGGACGATCTCTTTATTCTTTACTCTATCACTCTAATTTGCAATATTCTTCTGTAGCTCCACATCACAAACGCTTCAATTCTCTTCCCTTCTGTTCCAGCTTTTCCACGGTCCATGACTCACTACTATGAAATGCTGTGCGCCAAAGGTACATTCTCAGGAATTTATTCCTCAAATTGAGGCCTAAGTTTGATACTAGTAGACTACTTTTAGCCAGGAATTCTTTCTTTGCCTGTTGTGCTAGTCTTCCCCCTTCGTCCGGTTTTTTTTCCAACAATGTAGAAGAATTCCTAGACTTCGTCTACTTCGTGACCATCAGTTGTAATGTTAAGTTTCTCGCCACTCTCGTTTCTGCTAATTCTCATTACTTTCGTTTTTCTTTTCGCTTTACTCTCAGTGAATAGCCGGCCGAAGTGGCCGCGCGGTTAAAGGCGCTGCAATCTGGAACCGCAGGACCGCTACGGTCGCAGGTTCGAATCCTGCCTCGGGCATGGATGTTTGTGATGTCCTTAGGTTAGTTAGGTTTAACTAGTTCTAAGTTCTAGGGGACTAATGACCTCAGCAGTTGAGTCCCATAGTGCTCAGAGCCATTTGAACCATTTTTTCTCATTGAATATTCCGTAATCATTATACTGTTCATTCCATTTAACAGATCCTATAATTCTTTCCCACTTTCACTGAGAACAGCAATGTCATCAGCGAATCATGTCATTTATATTCTTTCAACCTCAATTTTAATCCTACTCTTGAACATTTATTTTATATCCGTCATTGCTTCTTCGATGTATAGATTGAACAGTAGGGGTGAAAGACTTCATCCTTGTCTTCCACCTTTCTTAATCCGAGCACTTCGTTCTTTGAATTCCAGTCTTCTTGTGCCCTCTTGTTTCTTGTATATATCGGATATTACACGTTTTTCCCTGTATCTTGCTCCTGTTTTCTCAGGATTTAGAACATTCTGCACCATTTTACATTGTCGAACGCTTATTTCAGGTTGACAAATGCTCTGAACGTGTCTTGATTTTTCTTCAGTCTTGCTTCCATTATTAAGCAGAACGTATGAACTTCCCCTCTGGTGCTTCACCTTGCCTAAAATCAAACTGATCGTCTACTAGCTGATCCTCAATGTCCTTTTCCATTCTTCTGTATATTATTCTTGTCAGCAGCTTCGAAACATGAGTTTTTAAACTGACTGTTCTGAAGTTTTCGCATTTATTTGCCCTTGCTAACTTCGGAATTATACAGAAGATATTTTTGTGGAAGCCTGGCGCTATGCGCCCTGTCTCATAGATTCCATACACCACCTTGAATAGTCGTCTGGTTGCCACTTCCTCCAGTGGTTTTAGAAATTCCGAAGAAATGTTATCTACACCTTCTGGCTTAT
The DNA here is from genome assembly GCF_021461385.2 of Schistocerca piceifrons. Lineage (NCBI taxonomy): Eukaryota > Metazoa > Arthropoda > Insecta > Orthoptera > Acrididae > Schistocerca > Schistocerca piceifrons. Next base: position 1,016,431,499 of record NC_060138.1, on the reverse strand, counting down.
TTGATCTCAAGTGTTTCAGAGGTCTTTGAAATTCCGATTCTAAAACTGGGTCTCCTATGTCATCCGTATCGATTCCAATTTCTTCTTCTATCACGTCATCAAACAAGTCCTCAGCCTCATAGATACCTTCAGTTTACTCTTTCCACCTATCCGTCCTCTCTTCTGCTCTTAAAAGTGGAATTTCTGTTGCAGTTTTAATATTACCACCCTTGCTTTTCCATTCACCGAAAATTATTTAGACTTCTCTGTGTGCTGAGTTAGTCCTCCCGAAGATAAATACCTTTTCGATTTTTTCGCACCTTTCCCGCATCCGTTTCACCATGGTTCCTTGTACTTGCTGTTTATTTCATTTGTTTACTTCCTACTTTCGTCGATCAATTGAAACATTTCATCTGTTACCCAAGGTTTCTTCGCAGTTACCTTCCGTATACCTATGTTTTCTTCCAACATCTGTGATTGCCCTTTTGAGGGATGTTCACTCCTGTTCAACTAACCTGCCTACTCCGGTATTCCTTATCTCAGTATCCACATCCTTAGCAAACTGCTAACGGGTGTCGTCATTTCTCAGTACTTCAGTGTCCCACTTCCTTCCACACTGATTCTGTCGGACGATTGGCTTAAACTTCAATTTCTCTTCATCACTACTAAACTGTGATCTGAGTCTATATCTACACCCGGATAAGGCTTACAATCCAATATCTGATTTCGAAATCTCTATCTGACCATGATATAATCCAGCTGGAATCTTCCCATGCCTCCCGACCTTTTCGAAGTATACCTCATCCTCCTCTTGTGATACCTTCGCGGAGCACTCGCTATTACGACCTGGAATTTTCTGTAGAACTCAGTTAGTCTTTCTCCTCTCCCATTCCTACAGCCAAGTTCGTAGCCCTTTCTTCTGTTTCTTCCCCCTACAACCGCGTTCCAGTCACCCGTAACTATCTGATTTTCCTCTCCATTTTCATACTGAATTACCCCTTGAATATCCTCATATATTTCCGCTATCGCATTATCTGTTGCTTGAGACGTTGGCATATATACCTGAACTATTGTCGTCAGATTTGGTTTGCTGTCGAATGTGCTGGTAACAACCCTATCATTGAATCGTTCACAGTATCTCACTCTCTGTTCTACCTTCATATTCATAACGAATTCTACTCCCGTTATACCATTTACTCCTCCTGCTCACATTATCCTGTAACCTTCAGACCAGAAATCCTAGTCTTCTATCCATTTCACTTCACTGATCCCAGTGTATCTAGATGTCCGCCCCGATAGTTGAGTGGTCAGCGTGATGGACTGCCGTCCTAAGGGCCCGAATTCGATTCCCGGCTGGGTAGGGGATTTTCTCCGCTCAGTGACTGGGTGTTGTGCTCTCTTCATCATCATTTCATCCTCATCCAGCTCGCAGGTCGCCCAATGTAATAAGACCTGCACCAAGGCGGCCGGACCTGCCCCGCAAGGGACCTCTCGGCCAATGACGCCAGACGCTCATTTCATTTAATTTCATTGTATCTAGATTGGGCCTTGCATTTCCCTTTTCGGATTTTCTAACTGTTTTATTACATTCAAACTGACCATCTATGCTCTGACTCGTAGAATATTATTCCTTTGTTATTTATTTCATCTTTTTCTCACGGCCATCACATCGTTGCCAGTCCCCTTCCAGAGATCCGAACTGGGACTGCCAGTGAAGAAGTCGTCATTACACTCTTTCAGCTACAGGCCACATGTATGCGGGTACACGTTACGTGCCTTTAATGCTATGATTTCCATACACTTCGGCATTCTAATGCCGTTGATCATTGCTGATACTTCCGACTTTTAAGTGCAGTTTCCCACAACAAGGGTCAAGAGAGTGTTCTGCTTCTCGGCCCTCATTGACTAGGTTATTGGCAGTTCTTATCCCAGACCCGGGACGTTTTGATCAGTAGTAACGTGTATCCACAGGACATGTGGCCTGTAATTGAAGAAGTGTCATGATGATCTCTCCATTGGCAAAAGATTCCGGAATAGTCTCCCATTCGGATCTCCGGGAGGGGACTGCCAAGGGGGAGGTTACCATGAGAAAAATATTGAATAATCTACGAAAGGATAACGTTCTACGAGTCGGGGCGTGGAATGTCAGAAGCTTCAACGTGGTAGGGAAACTAGAAAATCTGAAAAGGAAAATGCAAAGGCTCAATCTAGATATAGTAGGGGTCAGTGAAGTGAAGTGGAAGGAAGACAAGGATTTCTGGTCAGATGAGTATTGGGTAATATCAACAGCAGCAGAAAATGGTATAACAGGTTTAGGATTCGTTATGAATAGAAAGGTAGGGCAGAGGGTGTGTTACTGTGAACAGTTCAGTGACCGGGTTGTTCTAATCAGAATCGACAGCAGACCAACACCGACAACGATAGTTCAGGTATACATGCCGACGTCGCAAGCTGAAGATGAATAGATAGAGAAAGTGTATGAGGATATTGAAAGGGTAATGCAGTATGTAAAGGGGGACGAAAATCTAATAGTCATGGGCGACTGGAATGCAGTTGCAGGGGAAGGAGTAGAAGAAAAGGTTACAGGAGAATATGGGCTTGGGACAAGGAATGAAAGAGAAGAAAGACTAATTGATTTCTGTAACAAGTTTCAGCTAGTAATAGCGAATACCCTGTTCAAGAATCACAAGAGGAGGAGATATACTTGGAAAAGGCCGGGAGATACGGGAAGATTTCAATTAGATTACATCATGGTCAGACAGAGATTCCGAAATCAGATACTGGATTGTAAGGCGTACCCAGGAGCAGATATATCACAATATAGTAGTGATGAAGAGTAGGCTGAAGTTCAAGACATTAGTCAGGAAGAATCAATACGCAAAGAAGTGGGATACGGAAGTATTAAGGAATGACGAGGTACGTTTGAAGTTCTCTAACGCTATAGATACAGCAATAAGGAATAGCGCAGTAGGCAATACAGTTGAAGAGGAATGGACATCTCTAAAAAGAGCCATCACAAAAGTTGGGAAGGAAAACAGGTACAAAGAAGGTAGCTGCGAAGAAACCATGGGTAACAGAAGAAATACTTCAGTCGATTGTTGAAAGGAGGAAGTACAAACATGTTCCTGGAAAATCAGGAATACAGAAATACAAGTCGCTGAGGAATGAAATAAATAAGAAGTGCAGGGAAGCTAAGACGAAATGGCTGCAGGAAAAATGGGAAGACATCGAAAAAGATATGATTGTCGGAAGGACAGACTCAGCATACAGGAAAGTCAAAACAACCTTTGGTGACATTAAAAGCAACGGTGGTAACATTAAGAGTGCAACGGGAATTCCACTGTTAAATGCAGAGGAGAGAGCAGATAGGTGGAAAGAATACATTGAAAGCCTCTACGAGGGTGAAGATTTGTCTGATGTGATAGAAGAAGAAACAGGAGTCGATTTAGAAGAGATAGGGGATCCAGTATTAGAATCGGAATTTAAAAGAGCTTTGGAGGACTTACGGTCAAATAAGACTGAAGGGATAGATAACATTCCATCAGAATTTCTAAAATCATTGGGGGAAGTGGCAACAAAACGACTATTCACGTTGGTGTGTAGAATATATGAGTCTGGCGATATACCATCTGACTTTCGGAAAAGCATCATCCACACAATTCCGAAGACGGCAAGAGCTGACAAGTGCGAGAATTATCGCACGATCAGCTTAACAGCTCATGCATCGAAGCTGCTTACAAGAATAATATACAGAAAAATGGAAAAGAAAATTGAGAATGCGCTAGGTGACGATCAGTTTGGCTTTAGGAAAAGTAAAGGGACGAGAGAGGCAATTCTGACGTTACGGCTAATAATGGTAGCAAGGCTAAAGAAAAATCAAGACACTTTCATAGGATTTGTCGACCTGGAAAAAGCGTTCGACAATATAAAATGGTGCAAGCTGTTCGAGATTCTGAAAAACGTAGGGGTAAGCTATAGGGAGAGACGGGTCATATACAATATGTACAATAACCAAGAGGGAATAATAAGAGTGGACGATCAAGAACGAAGTGCTCGTATTAAGAAAGGTGTAAGACAAGGCTGTAGCCTTTAGCCCCTACTTTTCAATCTGTACATCGAGGAAGCAATGATGAAATAAAAGAAAGGTTCAGGAGTGGAATTAAAATACAAGGTGAAAGGATATCAATGATACGATTCGCTGATGACATTGCTATCCTGAGTGAAAGTGAAGAAGAATTAAATGATCTGCTGAACGGAATGAACCGTCTAATGAGTACACAGTATGGTTTGAGAGTAAATCGGAGAAAGACGAAGGTAATGAGAAGTAGTAGAAATGAGAACAGCGAGAAACTTAACATCAGGATCGATGGTCACGAAGTCAATGAAGTTAAGGAATTCTGCTCCCTAGGCAGTAAAATAACCAATAACGGACGGAGCAAGGAGGACATCAAAAGCAGACTCGCTATGGCAAAAAAGGCATTTCTGGCCAAGAGAAGTGTACTAATATCAAATACCGGCCTTAATTTGAGGAAGAAATTTCTGAGGATGTACGTCTGGAGTACAGCATTGTATGGTAGTGAAACATGGACTGTGGGAAAACCGGAACAGAAGAGAATCGAAGCATTTGAGATTTGGTGCTACAGACGAATGTTGAAAATTAGGTGGTCTGATAAGGTAAGGAATGAGGAGGTTCTACGCAGAATCGGAGAGGAAAGGAATATGTGGAAAACACTGATAAGGAGAAGGCACAGGATGATAGGACATCTGCTAAGACATGAGGGAATGACTTCCATGGTACTAGAGGGAGCTGTAGAGGGCAAAAACTGTAGAGGAAGACAGAGATTGGAATACGTCAAGCAAATAATTGAGGACGTCGGTTGCAGGTGCTACTCTGAGATGAAGAGGTTAGCATAGGAAAGGAATTCGTGGCGGGCCGCATCAAACCAGTCAGTAGACTGATGACAAAAAAAGTCAAAGATGCCACCCACTTTTTTTAAAAAAACGAGGCAAAACGAGTGTCTGGATGTAGGGGGGCGGAGTGGCAACCCGAGGCCTGGCCACTATGTCTCCATCCCCCGTGGCGACCGCTGTTTCAAGTTAGGTAATGCATGGATTTTTTTTATTTTCTTTCTTTCTTTATTTATTTTATTTTTATTTTTGTAATACAAAAATACTATATTCCTTGTCATTATATGCAAGATACTTTGCTGTATATAATTCAAGAGACTTTTCATTCAGGCAGAAAAGTGAAATAAAAAGTATGTACACATATTTATTGGCATCATATAACGAACAACAGAAAAATTACGTGAATTTAGATCGGTTCTAAAAGTCGTCCTATCTGTATAACAGCAAATTCATTTCATCATCAGATTATTGTTTATGATACAACACAGACATACAGAAAACAGAGCAGCCGCTCTGCAAATGTGGAATATATGGTGTGGAGGCGACTGGATACAATCGAGTACAGTATTATACTATGCCCCCCAATCAGTGCATTTGCGCTAGGTGTTGGCAGTTGTACTACATTTACACGCAGTTTTAGAACACAGCACAAGAGGTTATGTCATGACTGCATGGGTAGAACTGACATAAAAAATCGATAGAATTGCGAAAAATACGCATAAATTGAGGGAACATACACCGAAATGTGGGGAAATTGAGGAAGTACTTGCGTGTCTTCTGGTTGGCGCACAACAATTTGTACATGGGAACAAGTATGCGACAGCAAGAGGAATCCGAGGAAAAATCGACATGGAAGCCAAGGGAACCAGGGATACAGTCACTTTTTTTTCCGTCGAGGCAGCATTCTACTGTATGTCTATTGAGGTAACAGTGATACACGCGAGTTGACTACTGTATCTGACGCTTTTCAGGGAACCATCTGCCTTTAAACTTACTTGCATCTGCGTTAAAGGATGACATAGAGTGGATGGAGTGATCGGCTGAGATGGAGCTGTAACGAGGTACTATTTAACGGTAGATTGATGATGAATTCTAGAGAGAGAGAGGGAGAAGTTGCTGCAGGTCATTTGACCATTTTTTCTTGATGTTCTGTCAGGATGAATCAGTTGCGTGACATAGCCTGCATTCGACTCGTATACAACTGTGTGTTCTGCGTGGATGTTGGAGCAGTGTCTAGTTGCGATCGTTAACAGTAAACCTCTCGGTCATCAGAGGAATTCCGTCTCATGTGTGATGAAACGTGACACATTCCACTAAACGAACGAAGATTTACGCGATGTACTCCATTCCCCTGTCGCATCTTGTGTGTAAAACCGATACTTCAGTTCTATAACTAAGTCAGCGATAGGTGTTTGTGAGACACTGCAATCCCCGTGCATACATCTGCTTGACAGATGTGCTGCTTACAGAGGTAGTGGCGGCATGACTTGTAATTTAACATGTCGGACGCTGCTGCAATGCGTTTATCTGTTGTTTTTCCTTGTAAGAGGTATTCTCCGTTACTAATGATCATTTTATATACGACTGATGTGGGCACAGTATAATTTCTGAACCGTGATCGGATGTGAACAGTGGACGCTTTATATCTCTGGAAAGCTATATTGTGTACCACACAGAGCCACTGTTTTAAGGAAGTAGTTTTTTCGTTTTACAGTTTGTTACCATAGTTTATCGTAGAGATCCCTGCAAGAAGAATGTATGTCTTGCGCCGGAAATATATTTCTTACATTGGAATATTAACAGCGCTGCATTTCACACGATCTAACATTATAGCCTGTTTTAAGTGCAGAAACATGTAGCCTTAGGAGTGTCTGTGTTTATGTTCTCCCTTACCAATACCCTCCTGGTACTGATCCCAGACACTAGAACAATGCTTTAAAATAGATAGCGTAGTTCATTTACATAAAATTCTTCGAACTCCATCCACCTGGAGTTCCATCATGCATAAAAATCACCCGTTTCTTGTTATTATTAACCGTCTGCTATTACATCACAACGCTTTCAAATATACATCGATAAGGAGTTGTAACCTCCTCGCCATAGGCGCATCTGGAGAAATATTGTGCACTTGGATGGATAAACGGCTACAGTGACTGTTTGTAAACACTTTTAAAACGACTTCAGCTGTGCATTGGTTCAGGGTGAGATTATTTTGGATAAATACAGTGATCATGCGAACATAATCAAGAAAGTTAGTGGGAGTAATCCACTAAATTACAGGCCCATATCGCTAACGTCGATATGTGGCAGGATTTTAGAACATATATTGTGTTCTAACATAATGAATTACCTCGACGAAAACGGTCTATTGACACACAGTCAACATGGGTTTAGAAAACATCGTTCTTGTGAAACACAACTAGCTCTTTATTCACATGAAGTGCTGAGTGCTATTGACAAGGGATTTCAGATCAATTCCGTATTTCTGGATTTCCGGAAGGCTTTTGACACTATACCACACAAGCGGCTCGTAGTGAAATTGCGTGCTTATGGAATATCGTCTCAGTTATGTGACGATCTGTGATTTCCTGTCAGAGAGGCCACAGTTCGTAGTAATTGACGGAAAGTCATTGAGTAAAACAGAAGTGATTTCTGGCGTTCCCCAAGGTAGTGTTACAGGCTCTTTGTTGTTCCTTATTTATATAAACGATTTGGGAGATAATCTGAGCAGCCGTCTTCGGTTGTTTGCAGATGACACTGTCGTTTATCGACTAATAAAGTCATCAGAAGATCAAGACAAACTGCAAAACGATTTCGAAGAAATATCGGAATGGTGCAAAAAGTGGCAGTTTACCTTAAATAACGAAAAGTGTGAGGTCATCCACATGAGTGCTAAAAATAACGCGTTAAACTTCGGTTACACGATAAACCAGTCTAATCTAAAAGCCGTAAATTCAACTAAATACCTATTAATTACAATTACGAACAATTTAAATTGGAAGGTTCAAAAATGGTTCAAATGGCTCTGAGCACTATGAGACTCAACATCTGAAGTCATCAGTCCCCTAGAACTTAGAACTACTTAAACCTAACTAACCTAAGGACACTACACACATCCATGCCCGAGGCAGGATTCGAACCTGCGACCGTAGCGGTCTCGCGGTTCCAGACTGTAGCGCCTAGAACCGCACGGCCACTAAATTGGAAGGAACACATAGAAAATGTTGTGGGGAAGGCTAACAAAAGACTGCGTTTCATTGGCAGGACCCTTAGAAAATGTAACAGACCTACTAAGGAGACTGCGTGCACTAGGCTTGTCTGTCTTCTTTTAGAATACTGTTGCGCGGTGTGGGATCCTTACCAGATAGGACTGACTGAGTAGATCGAAAAAGTTCAAAGAAAGGCAGCACGTTTAGTATTATCGCGAAATATGGGAGAGAGTGTCACAGAATTGATACAGGTTTTAGGATGGACATCATTAAAAGAAAGGCGTCTTTCATTGCGACGGAATCTTCTCACGAAATTCCAATAATCAGCTTTCTCCTCCGAATGCGAAAATATTTTGTTGACACCGACTTACATAGAGAGGAACGATCACAAGGATAAAATGAGGGAAATCAGAGCTCGTACGGAAAGATATAGGTTTTCATTCTTCCCGCGCGCTATACGAGATTGGAATGATAGAGAATTGTGAAGATGCTTCGATCAACCCTCTGCCAGGCGCTTAAATGTGATCTGCAGAGTATCTATGTAGATGTAGATGAGCCACGAATTCTATTTTTCATAGCCACTGTCCTAAATGAAATGGGACAGACTGTGGAAAACTATTCACTAACGTTTCATCCTCGTCTGCGGGGGACACATTCAGAGATAAATAGAGAACACTAGTTGCCTACTTATTTTCGCAGATGTGTCTTGCAGATGAGGACGAAACTTCAGTGATCGTACTCATTCAACTCGGACGTTTTAAGTAAAGTAAACATCTGCCATTAAAGCTTGTATTGCATTATTTGTTGTTAACAGATTTCCAATAGTCGACAGATCCACTGCCAAAGTAAGTACATTACAGTTATCTTAATATACAATCCAATTACATAAATTCGGCGATATACATCCCACGCAAGTTATGGTATTATGATAAGTCTGAAGGCAGCTTAAACAAACATCATGCCTGAAGGAAATGGGTAAGGTTTTGTCAGTGTCCGGTGCAACGCAGTTCTGCAGTAAACACGCCTCTTAAACGCAGGACACGTCTTGTTGACTCATCATTAACGGGAAAACATGAGAATAACAAAATGCAAATTGACATACGCCCGAGCACAAACCAATATATGCGAGGAGTTAGAAGGGATCTGAGTTGTAGAACTTCGAAAAATAGGTCGACAAATAAGCAGCGTGCTCCGCAACACCTACTAGTACCTTCGTTCTGCCTACACACACTACTGGCAATTACAATTGCTACACCAAGAAGAAAAACAGATCATAAACGGGTATTCATTGGACAAATATATTATACTAGAACTGACATGTCATTACATTTTCACGCAATTTGGGTGCATAGATCCTGAGAAATCAGTACCCACAACAACCACCTCTGGCCGTAATAACGGCCTTGATACGCCTGGACATTGAGTCAAACAGAGCTTGGATGGCGTGAACAGGTACAGCTGTCCATGCAGCTTCAACACGATACCATACTTCATCAAGAGTAGTGACTGGCGTATTGTGACGAGCCAGTTGCTCGGCCACCACTGACCAGACGTTTTCAGTTGGTGAGAGATCTGGAGAATGTGCTGGCCAGGGCAGCAGTCGAACATTTTCTGTATCCAGAAAGGCCAGTGCAGGACCGGCAACATGCGGTCGTGCACTACCCTGCTGAAATGTAGGGTTTCACAGGGATCGAATGATGGATAGAGCCACGGGTCGTAAGGAATCTGAAATGTAACGTCTAGTGTTCAAAGTGCTATCAATGTGAACAAGAGGTAACCGAGATGTGTAACCAATGGCACCCCATACCATCAATCCGGGTGATACGCCAGTATGGCGATGACGAATACACGCTTCCAATGTGCGTTCACCACGATGTCGCCAAACACGGATACTACCATCATGATGCTGTAAACAGAACCTGGATTCATCCGAAAAAATGACGTTTTGCCATTCGTGCACCCAGGTTCGTCGTGTCTGTGATGCGGCGTCAAGGGTAATCGCAGCCATGGTCTCCGAATTGATAGTCCCTGCTGCTGCAAACGTCGTCGAACTGTTCGTGCAGATGGTTGTTGTCCTGCAAACGTCCCCATCTGTTGACTCAGGGATCGATATGTGGCTGCACGATCCGTTGCAGCCATGCGGGTAAAATGCCTGTCATCTCGACTGCTAGTGATACGAGGCCGTTGGGATCCATCGCGGCGTTGCGTATTACCCTCCTGAACCCACCGATTCCATATTCTGCTAACAGTCATTGGGCCTTAACCAACTCGAGCAGCTATGTCACGATACGATAAACCGCAATCGCGATAGGCTAAAATCCGACCTTCATCAAAGTCGGAAAAGTGATGGTACGCATTTCACCTCCTGACACGAAGGATCACAACAACGTTTCACCAGGCAGTGTTGGTCAACTGCTGCTTGCGTATGAGAAATCGGTTGGAAACGTTCTTCATGTCAGCACGTTGTAGGTGTCATCACCAGCTCCAACCTTGTGTCAATGCGCTGAAAAGTTAATCATTTGCATATCACAGCATCTTCTTGCTGTCGGTTAAATTTCGTGTCTGTAGCACGTAATCTTCGCGGTGTAGCAATTTTAATGTCCAGTAGTGTATTTAGAATACGAATCACTGTTAAGTGCATGGCAAAGAGTGCTTTTATTGTACGGTAAATTAAGCTTCTTTCCTGTTGCATTCAAAGATAAGCCGCGAGAAAAGTAACTGTTCATGTTCCTAGCAGTTATAAGTCTAATTTCGCCTTCTCCGTCCCTGTGGAATTGTTATATAAAGAGCTAAAGAATATTTAAATTGGACAAAGAAAACAAGTTGTTAGAATTTTATAATGAACTCGATATTTTTCGTCTTTTCTCGACTGTTAACTGTAATGCACTACTTCTTCATCCTTCTGTACGAAGTGCAGGCAATTGTTATTTCCGTGAACTCTGTCACTGTAGTGTGCAATTATAAGTTACCTAATACTCTGAAAACAATCTATGAATACAAGCAAAATACTTTGGCGGTTGCTGAGAGGCTGCAACCAGACATAACGATCAACAAAACACGATGATTGTAACTGACTACATCCATAGTATGGTGTTTTTTTTTAATTATATTTTGATCAAATTATTATTTTCTTGTGAAGATTCAGAAATCTGTTGTGAGTTTTGCACCACTTCTTGGCCGGGAGAGCAAAGATTTTTCAAAAAACGTAACTGCTCTAAGTTATAGTTTATCTATGTTTCACCTGAAATCGTTTTCAGAAGGCGTAGCGTTCTCAAGATTAAGAACAGAGTTCGCATTGCCACTTCATTTATTTATGTCGTAATCATGTTCGATCACGACCGGATATGAGACATAGCAACTACGAACAGAGAAACCTAAGGTACCAGACAGTGCTGGAAATTTTCTTTGCTATACTACACCACAAAGCACAAACAAGGTAAATAGCAATGCACCTTCTGCCTTAACTACGACGTTTTTCGACATGCAGTCGGTCCTTGGTAGCTGTATGAAAACCATAAAAACACCGTTATTTCTGTTGCCATTAATAGGAGTTGGATAGCACAGAAATACTTTAAGTAATAAGCAGGCGCTACAGCATTTGAGCACAATAACCAGTTTAATTACCTTAGTCAGTATTTCTAACAATAGGCTCCGTACATTTCAATTTTATATCTTGCTGGCTGTTTCTTTAAATAAAGTCCTTTAACAATTTCGACATTTCATCTTAGCTGCACACATAAATTCTTACATAGTACTGCACAATAGTAATATTTTATAATAACTAATTAGTGATTGCGGACCACGCCATATACGCGTCCGCCGTCTTTAAAAAATATCACGACTGTGTTAACAGAAGAGGATTACAATTCTTCAGCTGTCAAAAAATAAGAAACACACAATATCTCTATCGATACAAACTATGAACTATTCGTATTCCGCGCCGTGGCGTGTAAGGAATACTTTGAAATATCAAGTGGTCGCTGCTCAGCGACGATCTAAGAAATTTTTACACAGATGGGTTTTATGAACCTGCGTGGTTAGATTATCGAATGTAAGTTTATTGAAGCTATCGAAACAGATACTAATATTACAATATCCACTTAACACTCAATACGTGCTTTTCATATCCGATAAATATCTGATAATTTCCTTGTCGGTCACACAGTTCGAGGCAAGCCGTTAATCATGTGAACCGCCGCACTGGACTGACCTACCAAACGATAAATTCGTTGTACAGTGATCAATAAAATTGCTGTAATTGCTGGAAAGTAAGAGTCTTCTTGAAGGGAGATTAGAAAGTTAAGAGTTTAAGGTGCTGTCGACGACGCGATCATTACAGTCGGAGCACAAGGTATGACAGGGGAGGGAAGAAAAAGAGAAATCGGTCGTTCCCTTCACAAATGAACCATACCATTATGTGCCTTTAGTGATTAAGAAAACTATGGGAAAGCTGAATCTGAACCCCCGTTCTTCCGCTTGCAAGTGCAATGTTTTGTACCTGTTGTTTATTACTGAAACTGGATGAAATGTGACGTGAACCGGAATTCATGAACTACCCGCCGATGACTCCTTGTTAGCTGGAGAATGAACCTCACCTGACATTCTTCTGTTCCTTCGACCACGATGACATCTGCCTTCTTCTCATCTAGCAGGGGTTTCAATTGTGAATAAAACTTAATGACATAGGGCAACAGGTCATTTCTACAGACCAGTAAACTGACTGAACTGGTCAACAATTAAGATATAGTCACCATAAAATACACGAAATGTGAATTGATCTATTACATGCTACAAGAGATCAATGCACTCACAAAGACACTACCTGCCTCGACACGGGTTATTGCAGATCAAGATAAAACAATAAAATTGACTGAACATAACAAATGAAATATGAACTCTTGGTCCAACCCCTTTCAGTGAGAGCCCTGACAGAAAATCGTGAAGAAACTTTTGAACTCATCATCTCCTTCCACGGATTAGGTGTTGTAATCACCTGTTCTCGTCACTATCATCCATCCACCCATTTATTACGAGGTATACCTAGTTCTTTCTTTCCAGGCGACCGATAATTCATTATCATTTTGGCTTTCTATTTTCTGTCGTTCTGTCGCATAATCCTTCCATTTCATCCTATTTCCTTCTATGTTGTTATTAAATGAAAAGATTTTTAAATCTCATCTTATTGTTTCATATTTTATACATTTTATTACAGCCTCTTACATATCTCATGAAATTAATCTCTGCTGCTTGTAGAAGTGATTTTTCCTTTTTCTTTTTTTTTGTCCATGATTTGGAACCATATACAGGAGTGGGTACCGCCATAATTTTATAGAATTTAATTTGTGTTTCTTTTCTTGTTTTTGTTCCCATAGTTCTTCCAGTTGTTCCGCAGATAGCTTGATATTTAGTAACCTTTTTGTCAATGTCTTTGACTGGTATTACATCCTAGGTAACTGAAGTGGGACATTTGATCTAAAATTTTCTCATTCATTATTATTTTCGATCTGACTGGATTCTTTCCTCTGAGAGCCTTTGTCTTTGTCTTGTTTGCATATATGTTTAAGTTGTGATATACTGCGTTTGCGTTTTGGCTCAATCTTTATACTCCTCTTTGTAAATTATCTTCCGTTTCCTGTATAATTATCTGGTAATCAGCGTATAACAGAGTATTTAGTGGAACACTAGATCCCATTTCATCTTTTCACTTCATAACTGGGTCGTCAATATGTGAAATAAGTAGAGTGGGTGATAGACTGCAGCCTTGTCGAACACGATTTATTAAAATTTCTTCTGACATTTTCGAATCTGAACTTTTAACTATTTTTTGTATTTACATATAGTATTAATAAGATGTTTATGAAAACCTTTAACTTCCAATATGTTGCACAAAAGGAGTCCTTTTACCTTATCAAACGCTTTCTCAAAATCAATAAAAGCGTTTTGAAACCAAATTCCCCACGGTTTTCAGTAATCTGTCTTATTATAAGTACGATATCATTACACGAGCGTCCGTTTCTGAATCCTGATTCTTCTTCTCAGATTATTGCATCAGTGATAGTTTATAGCCTTTTATAATGAATTTTCCCGTAATTTTGTATCCTGCCTTCAGTAAACTAATTCCTCTATAATTTCCTGTGTCTTTCCTACTGCCTTTTTTAAATATAGAGATAACTTCAGCTGTGTTCCATGCTACAGGTAGAGAACATATATTTAAAAAAAAAGAGGAAGGTAATTTCTAAAATGGTTCCTCCATATTTGATTAACTCAGCATTAATGCCATCTAGGACAATAGCTTTTCAATTTTTTTTCTTCTTTTTGTTACATTTAAGGCTGCTTTTAATTTTGTCATGTCTATTTATCTACAGAGTTATTATCAATTATTAACGAATAACTTTCTTCACAATATTCATCATACCACAAATTTCTGTAATGGTGCATCCATTGTGCCTCTGTTATTAGATTAATGTTTACAGTGTCTTTCTCTGTTGTATTCATATGCTTCATAAGTTTAAACACATATTCTGTCTTCTGTGAATGTCATGTTCTACATTAGCAATGAATCTTTTCCACGATTCACTATGATATCTTTTTATTAAATTCTTTGTTTAATTCTTTTCTGTTTATATATTCTCCAGGCTTCACTTGCTTGTGTTTGTAAGTAGGTGTTATAAGCAATTTGGTTTCCTTCAATATTGTTAACTGTTTTTTAATTCTGTTTTTTCAGACCCTTTTCCCAGTTTGATGCTTTACTTTTCCATAGTACCTCAATAGTTATTTTCATCATTGCTGTTTTTATTCTTCCCTATTGTTCTTCAATACTGTGTTGAGTTTCAAACATTTGCAATTCCTGTGTGAGTCTGTGTTGATGTAAGTTCCTTATGCTTTCTTCCTGTTGAAGATGAACTTTATATTTCAAGTTTTTGCTTTGGGTCTCCTTTACATTTGTTTGTTTCCCCCATCTTTCCCCTATTTCAATCTTTCAGGTACCTAGGAATTGATCAAAGCCTATATCATTACCTGTAAACACATGAGTATTCGAATTTGAGAGCTTATTTTTTATTGCCTATTACATAGCCAATTACTGAGTGTGAAATTCTTGCATTCCAGGTGCACTTGTTTATATTTTTTCTTTCTGAAGAAGTTATTTGTAATTTTTAGATGATGCAATGTAACAAAATCTCTTCATGTCTTCCCATTTAAAGTTATTTCACCAAATGTGCCGACTGTATTGCTCTTGATACCTTTCCAATTCTTGCATTTAAGTCTCCTAATATTAACAAACCATCAGTGTTACAGATACTATACTTTCTTGTTTTTGCAGGTCTTCATAAAATATTTCAGAATTCACATTTTTCCTTCTTCGTGTGCATATACTCCTATGGCACATAAATGTCCTCTATAGTTCTGTATCTAGCAACTAGTATTATCCTTTCATTTACGCAGTCCTAAAATTCTTTCTTTTCCACTTTTCTTCTGTAAGAATGTCTAGGTCATTCACTACTTGTTTCGTTTGTTCGACTCCACCTAAATTAATGTGTAATTATTTAAAACTTTTGTTCCTCTCGGTATCTTCTCTGTTTCTGTTATTACAGCACTGTTTATATTTTTTGGCTTCAAGTTTTGTATGAGCTCCAATTCCTTTGTATTAAAACCGCCTCTTATAATCATGGTACCTACACACAATATATCTTTAACCAACTCGTTTTTCTTTATCATGCCTTGTTGTAGCTTTTGAGAACTATCCGGCTTATTCTTTTGTCAGATATATATATCATCAACAATTGGAAGTAACTAATACGCAGGTTGTCACACCCATTTTCTTTTGCAAATGGTTCGAGATATCGAAAGGAAGATTTCAGCGTCTGATGGTATGCAGCGCACGTAATTTTTGTGTATGGTTGAAAAATAGCGATTGTATCAACCGAGATATTGAGGTAAGCACACTTTGTAATGAACGCTGCACTATTTTATACGGCATTCGAAAGCTCTTGAGAAGACGAGTACACTGATGTAACGCTTCGTTAATGTTGGCGTTGAAACTTTTCGCAAAAGTACACGAGTAATGTCTAAAGCTGGAAAGCAAGGCAGTCGGAATTAGCTGTTGTGGTGTACACACGACAAATGTCGACCCCATGCCAGACTCCATCGTTATATGGAACGAGAATATTTCCCTACGCTACTAGGATAAAAGGTGTTTCCTCTCGGTCCTACTTTATACGAGTTAACTCCAGACCCACCCACGCTGGTTATAAACGTAACTATAAGCTAACTTCTAGCGTTATCAAAACGGGATCAGTAAAACTGTTTAAAACGCGTGTACGTACTCATGGTTAAGTTATTCATTGAGCAACTTTTATGGAAAGAAGTAAACAGTAGAAATGATTGATATGACGGATTCTGGCAGGAGCGACCACCTTGGTGGTGATTTTACCGCATCAGCTGATTTCCTCTCCATCCAGTTTAACCACGTTTCTCAGCTATTTTTGGAAAACTTTCAAAATCAGTAATAAAAAGCGTTATATTAATTAACTCTTTTTTCAACAAAAAAGTATATCGTTCCATTAAAAAACCATACTTCCTTCAGTATCGCAATCGATACAAGTGTTAAGAGATTTAACCACAAATTAGGATTATAAGCCAGTCTCTGTGCTATCATTTGCTGAAACTCTCTTTCCAATATCTCGAAGCAGTCACGAAATAATTGTGTTACCTCCTATGCGACTCTGTCTGCATATATAGAGTGATTATTATTAACATTGAAAACCACTGGAGCGACGTAGGCGACGCTGAGACAAGTAATTTAATATAAGGTACATGTGGCCGCAAATGTAGGGAAATACCCCAAAAGTGGTGAATTCTTGTCGAGTTATCAGCGAACTGGCTTCGCCAGAAGATGATGGGTACGAAACTCATTGAAACGTTGCGACAAGACGACGCCACTACTCGACTGGTAACCCGAGAAGAATTCATCAGTGGAATACGCCGAGAAAGACTGCAATCGCATATACCCCAAAAGTGGACAACAAATGTTGAAGTTGGGCCGTCAAAAAAAAATGGTTCAAATGGCTCTGAGCACTATGGGACTTAACATCTGTGGTCATCAGTCCCCTAGAACTTAGAACTACTTAAACCTAACTAACCTAAGGACAGCACACAACACCCAGCCATCACGAGGCAGAGAAAATCCCTGACCCCGCCGGGAATCGAACCCGGGAACCCGGGCGTGGGAAGCGAGAGCGCTATCGCACGACCACGAGATGCGGGCAAGTTGGGCCGTCACCAGATGACGTACCTCGCTGCACGTGCGATTCGACTTGTCGATCCTACCCTCGCCGGTACGGGGCCTTGCTATGCATAGCTCAGCTAAGCTACTCTGTTTGCATTGATCTTTTGTAAATGTTTTCTGGGGCGGTGCTATGCATCGCTCAGATAAGCTACTCTGTTTGCATACATCTTTTGTAAATGTTTTCTGTTGTAAACATTATTTAGTTAAATATATTTATGCAAGTGTGGCTCGGCCAACTGATTACTTCTTGTATGTACTGTTGGTTTTTGAATTGCCCAACACTCTGATATTTAAGATCTGTTAATTGCATGAAGGTTCTCACCGATCATTTGTACCATTCAGGACACAATATTAAACATCAGTTTTGTCCGGTTATTTCTCTTGCATGCCTTGTGCACCTCCGCTATGTAACAGTACAATAATTTTCGTATATGGTGCTTGTTTGCGGAGTACTTCTATTTTGGATTGTAAACCATAAAGTTCCTTTCGACAATGAGTTTTTAGCTCTTTCATTGTATTGCTAAAGGTTTGATTATTGTATTTAATCTGTCTACTATTAATCAATCTGGTACAGTTTTATGATTGTTAACTATTCTGTTTCTTAGTATTAAAACCACTCGAGGTGTTTTTCCAATGGATGTTTGATAAATCTAGCTTAGCATGTTCTATTAAAATAAAGAGAAACTTCACAGCACGTCTCATGTTCAATCTCCCTTTGACCCCGTTTTCCCTATTACAGACCGCTTGACGCGGATGCTGCATACTGTTTCCTTTTGTCCTTTATTTTTTGTTTACTGATTTTATTTAATAAAGAACACGTAGGTCATTTACTGACCGCGATGCAGTTCGGAAGCTTATACGAATTTACTTGTGACGCTGGTAGGCTTTTCTTGTACTGTTCTTTGCAGTAATACAGCGGAGACCGCGAGACCGGAATATAAAATAATGACTGTTGCCTAAATGTAAACACACAATTGTCTAACGCAGTGCAAAAAAATACTTCCTGCCAGACGCAAGATTCGAAACCTGACTCCGACCCGCTAAAGTCGAGTACGTAGGCTGGGAGTCACACCGACGTGAAAACATGACTTCACTTGGGTTGGGATGCGGCGAGGTACGTCATCTGGTGACGTCAAATGCTCAACATTCGTCATCCACTTTTGGGGTGTCTTCCGAAATTTCCAGCCCCTTGTGTCTTATATTAAACTACTTGTCTCAGCTTCATCTACGTGCTTCGGGGGCTTTTAACGTTAATCAGAATCACTCTGTCTCTATTTCCTAATTAGTAAATGACTCTGGATGAACTCTGTTCTCGTCATGAAACGATCGATTGAACAACAACCAGTCAAGTTTTGTCGGGTGATTTTCTTAAATGGGGCGAACCACAAGAGGAGGCTCATGAGAAGACAAGGAGAAGAAAAGGTCATGTGGATGTAAATGCGTTCCAAGGGAGGTACACCCTCTTTGAAGGTAGAGATAAAAGATCTCTGACACTCTGGGTCTCAGAGATTAAAATCACGCGTGGAAACACACCAGGCAAGTAGGAATCTTCTGTCTGCACTAGTGTTTTAGCTCCAAACTTAAGAGAGCCCTCACACTTCGCTGCTAGGTGTCATCCGTTTCACTGCTGCTGCCGACTCGCTCAGCTCATGGGCAAAGTAACTGCGGTCTTCAGTGGAGCTAAAACACTAGCACAGACTGAACACTCCCACTTGCCTGGTGTGTTCTGACATGTGCTTTCAATCACGGAGATCCACACTGTCAAAGATACTTTATCTACATGTTCAAGTGCGTGTACCTCCCTTGGAACGCTTTTCCAGCTGTATGTCCATATGACCTTTTCTTCTCCGTATCCTCTTGTGCGTCGTTTCCTGTACTTTGTTCCAATAGCAAATTTTCCCTGTACATTAAACACATTAATCTGGCGAAGTGGCAATGGTTAAAGACGTAAGTTTAGTGCTTCTAGTGCTCAGTTTTCTTTCTTTTATTATTACTCAGTGATTTGACCGATGCTACGTCGCAAGTATAGAACTCCTCAGTTTGATGGATAACATTTCACCATTCTATGAGAAAGGAAGGAAAATGGTACTGCTGTGACTACACCAAACCTTACGTTCTTCAGATCTAGATGCTAGTCATTAATCTAAACGCAAGCATAATTTTTATTGTTTCAAACATTTCGAAACTACGAAAACTTCAGAAGCTGTGAATTAAGAAACCGGACTGTTAGTTCTAGTAATGTGTTATATAATGTCTAAAACTAAAATGGATTTAAATAAATTACGTAGTCGCAATAAATAAGCACTATAATAAGTAAAACTACATAGTATAAAATCAGTGAACATGAATCATTGTATAACAACCAATACTCGCTGAGGCTAATGGTAATTTCTCATTGCTTGAAATAGTATAGCTCCTAATGAAATCGATCAGTGTCTCTCACTGGCAACAGACGTATGAAATTAAGTTATTTAATTTAAATATACTATCACTGTGACATAACATAACCATTGTGATATACGTTAACCAAAGACCTGCGAAACTCCAGAAGTTACTACCATGGAAAAGCCTTAACATTCTTAATACGTAAAAATATAAAATGAAAATAAAAAAGCTTAGGGAAGATGGGGCATAAACGCATTGCGGTCAGAAGGAAATTATAAGAAAACTGTTTTCGGTTTGTTACATTTTCCGTTTATATATTGCGCCATTCCTCAATACCATTTAACGTTCATTTGACTCTTAAAACCAATAAGATTACTGAAACAGTTGGCGTAAAGACAGCTGTTATGAAAATATGTTGCAGCTCTGTAGCGCTTCTGAAGCCAAGAGCCGTCGAAGGCGAAAACAGCAAACAGTGTTATGACGTTAGAGTGATGCAGAACATTGTAAAGGATAATTGACGCCATCGTGCACACGTGTTGTCTCGTTAACAGAGGAGTCTTCAAGGACTCAGTAAACGCATTCACCACAAGAACATGACAGGTTGACTGCAGCTCTGCAATAGCATCCATCAGATTATTTAAGCCAACTTTGTTTTGAACGTCCCGTGATTACCAATAGATATATTCGTAAACGAGCCAATATGATGTGACCTTGTAATCTTTTCGTTTCAGCTCAGTCCATCACTACAGGGTTATGTTTTTAGAGGAGCTATATCTCTACCATATTTGCGAGTTCCGGTATTATAGTGACCTTACTTGGGTTCACAACACCAGATAAGATTCACAGTTTGAGATGAAACCATAAACTCTTTATTTTAATCATCTAAAAAATTAATATCCACAGATCCGACTGATTAGCAAGATTAACTGAACACAATTAATGATATTCTTGATCGATAACCGATACAGAATAACCGTCTCCTATAGTTCTTGTCAGATACTCTAACACTTGAAATAAATATGTCCGGGTCAGACTTCAATCATTGCATAATGTTTAATAGTAATAGTTTGAGTGCAGACGGACTCAATCTTGGACGGCAGTCCTTGAACACAATCACGAAAGTCAGTAACAATCAGCAGATACCAAGTCCTGATGTCCAGAGTCCACGGGAGGCCAGTGTTGGACAGCAAGAGGCTCGGAGATGATTGCTAGCTGCACATAGTGACTGCAGAGGCGAAACTTCCAACTTCACGTGGCGGCCGGAACTCTTGTCACTGCGAGGTGTGGATACAGACATGGCTCAGTGAACTCAGCTGCCTGCTAGCAGCGGTCAGCTTGTGAAATACCTTCACCTTCTGCGGTCACCTTCTGGAAAATGGAGACGAGTTCAGTGCTTGGTGGACACCGGGATGCTGGACGCAAAATAGTGCCCGCGAATGCTGCGCCCCTAGTGGCGATAAAAGAACTGTCCGTTGGCGAAGCGGCACCGTACATTTCCGTGACGTCTGCCAGAGTTCCTCCTGACAACAATTCAAAAATAGAGAGGGACACCTAACACACAGAAACAAACAACCTGTCAGCAACTTGCGAACATAGACACACAGAACATACACATATAACACAAACACACAGATGACGCACAAGCACGAAGGAACACCCATAACACAAGCAAGTGGTACACACACACACACACACACACACACACACACACACACACACACACAACAACAACAACAACAACAAAGCAGCCCATAGAATAGGCAACATATTCCAATAACAAGGGCTGTAAATAGTCTACAGTCCAAACAGCTAATATCGATAAAACTAAGAACAACCAACACACGCAAAGGCAAATATAACATATCTGGTATTTACCAACTGGCATGCCAAGACTACAAATCAGTTTATATAGGATACACAAGCACACACTTTAATACCATATACACAGAACACAAGGCCATTAAAAAGTAACAGCTGTCACTCTACATTTTCTCAACACCTTATGGACATGAAAC
The DNA here is from genome assembly GCF_021461385.2 of Schistocerca piceifrons. NCBI lineage: Eukaryota > Metazoa > Arthropoda > Insecta > Orthoptera > Acrididae > Schistocerca > Schistocerca piceifrons. The sequence goes on along the minus strand of NC_060138.1, from coordinate 1,016,409,717 downwards.
ACAGTCCAACAAACATCAACACTGTCTTGAAAATTCTCAAATGCAGCAACAGCCCCCACAAAAACTAATGATCGAAGAAAAATATCAAATACAAAAAGCCGTAATTGATGGAAAACAAGTAATAAGTGAATACACAGTTCTCTGCAATAGAACTCTGTTCTCTGCCCTCTGAGAACTATCAGATAACACCAACCCATAAAACCACCAAACCCCTCTTCCAAACATACACAAAATGACATATACGCCCACAAAGATTAAAAACTCCCGCCCAAAAGGCATTCGATTGTTCAGCTGTCAGCCATCTTCTTTCTGTAGTCAGTAAACCGTGACATTGCAAGTTACTTAATGCGAGCCTTCACAGTGAAGATAACGGGGAAACCAGCAAAACTAAGTCGAACATATTGCAAACACACACACACACACACACACACACACACACACACGCACACACACACACACACAAACATACACACACACATTCTTCTTTGGTATTAGTTAATGGGAGGCAGAATTGTAACATGCCAAGTTGTAAATTTTAGAGGCAATTAACTGTTCTACATTAACTTCTTTATGGTTGCAGTTGACAAAGTGTAAAATAAAACAATAGAATTAAATAACGTAAAATCCAGGATATCAACAGCGTGTGGTAACAGGGTACACAAACAAAGTTTTGTCTGTTTTTCAAATATATACTGTGTACAAGCAGTCAAAAGTATTTTTCCTGTTTTATAGCAACGAAACCTGTCTGCGGAATGAAACGAAATAGAAAAACTGTCTTTTGCTAAAGGCGGGCCATCTCCAAAAACAAATTATTTCCAAGCAAACACGAGACAGAACAGCTTCAACCTCAAAATGATTGTAAATACAAAAGTCGTTGATACGCAGCGTTGTGGTGACCACTGGTCCGACGGAGGTCAAAAGCCCATTCTTGGCGACGAGGAAGAGTGTGTCACACAGGACGGAACCCTGCGGGATGCTGTTCTCTGTGGCCTATGCGCAGCTGAGTGATGTACCACCACTAACATGAAACAACGAATACAAATCAGTAACGAGACTCGAAAGCTCCCTTCATGTATGCAAAATTAGATGGCGTCAAGCGGTATTGTATGCCTTACGCTGGTCAAAAAAGACTGCAATGAGGTGTTAGCGTTTAGAAAAATCCCGTCGGGTAGCTGTTTCCTGTCTAACCAGATGGTCGTTTGTGGATCGTCCCTCCCGGAAACCACACTGAGAAGGGGACAAAGGGCCCTTTGATTCGAAAACCCAGCTTATTTGTCGAGATCGAGCTATCGCCCTTTGAAGCAGTTTGCGGAGCATGTTCTTGAGACTATTCGCTCTGTAGCTGTTGATGGTCATGTTGGATCATCTGATTATGGCCGGTAACCGTATTGTATGACGAGTCAAGAGTGTGGAGCAGTTCCCAATCAGTGAGAGGTTCATTACCTAATTCAGTGTGTCGGGGGGTCGGGGCAAAGCGTAGGAAGATGTTATCAATTTGTCTTTTATATGTTCAAAAGGTAGCCAGGTAAAAACAGAAAACTGCTGGTGTCACAATATGGGTCACAAGCTCTTCAGCAACAACTGATGCATTGGTAAAAATACCACTATGAAGGAAGAGACCAAAAAGAAGTTGACCTTTGCTGCTCCGAAGACTATGGAGGTCGGCCAGAAAGTACACAGTACTAAGAGGCGTATGTTCGCAAGGAAGAGACATAGCACATCCAGTAGCCCTCGTTTCCGCATTTAATTTGATAGTGATCTTTAGCTAGACGTCAAATATTATGATAGTTGTCTCAGGAGGATGTCACCTTCATTGTCTAATTTACTTTCAGTAGTACCGGAGGTCAAGAAAACTGGCTACGGTCAGGAGAGTGGTGTACTGACTCCACGTCCCTCCATATCGCATCCAATGACACCACTGGCAAAGGATGACATGGCAATCGGTCGGTACCGATGGACCCGCCAACCACTGTGTACAGAATTTACATTTACAACTTACTATGGTAGGACGTTGTAGAGGGGGTAAATATGCCAGATACTGATGACGAACTGGCCACAGTAGCGGCAAAGGTCGACCATACTGCAACAGGATATAAACTATTATATTTTCCTGAGCTTCAAAATAGGATAGATGATCGACGACCTTCAGTTCCTGGATTTTACAATTGTCGATTAGAGAACATATTTCACTAATAGCCGCAACTGACACAAAAAGTCGAAAGCGTTTATGAGATTTTTCGTTGAGTGGTTGAGAACATCCTGCGCAAACTGGGTCATATGTACACCAGGAAGATATACCTGACGCGATGTCATTTGAGACACTGCTTCATGGGTGGGAAATATGGCTTTACATCACAGTGTAAATCATGATTTTCTCCTTCTCTGGAAACAAATCTTACTGTGATGATGAATGCGCCAGTTTCAATCCTGTTGTCTGGCAGATATCTGGCAGGCGTCGACGTACATGACAGACGAAATGGATCCCACGCTTCTTCAATTGCTGGCGGAGTCCTTCATTCCATCTGCAGCATAGAAATAATAGCAGGTGCCATGTTTAGACTCTTCTGGGGTGTTACGGTAACAGATACAAATGGTTCAAATGGCTCTGAGCACTATGGGACTTAACATCTGAGGTCATCAGTCCTCTAGAACTTAGAATTACTTAAACCTAACTAACCTAAGGACATCACACACATCCATGACCGAGGCAGGATTCGAACCTGCGACCGTAGCAGTCGCGCGGTTGCGGACTGAAGCGTCTAGAACCGCTCGGCCACCTCGGCCGGCGGTAACAGGTACATCACCAAGTAAGTTTTTTACGGGAAAGTAACGGCAGAGACTGGGTAAGATTCACTGTTATAATTAAAATGAAACCATTTCGTAATTTACTAAGGGAAGAGATTTCCGCAAATACTTTCCACACATAATTCTAGCTTAGTAGAGGGACATGATGTTCTGTCTTTCCGAGTGTAAAATAGGAGTAAATAAAAGAGGAGTAAATTTCCGCAAGTTTCCTTGTTTTGCTTTCTTCCCACGTCATGGCCAAGGGAGGAACATTCCAAGCGCCATAATGTGGAGTGGGATTTGGCTGTGAGTGAGTGAGTAGAGTGACCGGGGGTCGCGCAAGCATGGGCTTTTAAACAATTTTTCTTTTATTGATCAACAATTTCAACAGCAAGATTCACACGAAAACAGTAAACCTTCGCACCAAACCACCTGCAATAATTAACTTCAGATAACAAACGACATAAAAACAAAACAATTACTCGCTTCAAAGAAATAAAATAATGTGATCGCCAAAGTGGGCTACTATAATTTACTGTAAAAGCTTATCCTAAGACACAGGTGTACATTATGCAAGTAAACAACATTGTTTCCGCCTCAAAATGACTTACCAAGAAAGAACCAAAGCAAAATCACGACAACCGAATGGTTCACTAGAACGAGGTGCAGTCATTACTACTAAGAACATCTTCATCATATCTCAGGCAGCCAACTAACAGAACAACACCATCTACCTGGATATAAAAACTACTATAGAATCTGCGCGAAAAATGCATAAACAAGCAAAAGGTACAGTGTAGTGACTTATTGCTAACACACAATGATCTCGTAACGGTCTAGTAGCATTTCCAAATTCAAAACAATACACTTAGGCAGCACCATACCCATGCCGTGCAAGTACAGTTATAGTACACTAAAATTCCTCAGGGCTTCGCCGTAATTCACAACAACGAACTATACAAGGATGATGTCACCCGTATCAGCGCACACCACCATACTGTATTTTGGCTGGCCATAACTCTGACAAGTACCAATGCCCGCCAGCTGCAGTTATGGGACACAAAAATAATACTGCACTTGATGCTCTGCTCTCTATCGCAGTAAGGAACTCTCCACCGAACTGCTCCCTGTCCACGGGCTGTCATCTTCTTCTGGACGCTGGAAGATGGACACCATCCGTTACCACAACTCTACGATGTCCGCGTTACCGCCGGCCACGTCCCGTGCTGACCGCTGCAGTCCACTGTTGCTGCTTCCAAACTGACTGCCCTCGGCTCCGCGGCCTCTGTTTCCCCAGGGCCAGTTTTCCTTGGTGGCCGTCACTGAACCCCCAGCCCAGTCTGGTTCGGTTCCTGACAGCGGAGAGAGAATCACTCGCGAAGTGCGCCATCAGAACGCAACTCGAAAACGCACATGCTGCAGCAGTACTGCACAGTAACAATCCTCACTGAAGAATTACATCCTGTCCGAAGAGACTGTCGGGGCCTTGCAGTTTCCGACTGATAGCTTAGGTCTTTTCACAGCACCAAATATCCCCCATGATGCCTCCTACTCAGAAAGAGGGCTGTCCCCACAGCTCCCACCCAACCAGAGCAATGGCTTCCTTGCTTGATGGCCATGTCCCCCGACTGTGTGGAGTGTCTGCCCTCCAAAAGAGACTGGTACTCACTCCTCGGTGTGCGTGGGGCGGTAATAGTTTGGTCATCGATAGTGCATTCCGTGCATAGCCAGGGATCTACCAACATATGGGTACCACACGATGCCCCCTTCTGCCCCCCCCCCACACACACATAAGCGCACACACACACACACACACACACACACACACACACACACACACACACACACACACACACACATTGGCGGGATACCATGCTGAGTGTTAGGTCAACTTCCACTTTCCTGTAAAAAATTTCCAAAAGGTGAAGATCAAACCCAGATATTGGACCGAACGTAAGTTAACTTAAACAGGTGGTGTAAAATAGTGAAACAAAGTGAAAAAAGCCGTAGTCAGCCTCCTATGAGCTAGCTATGTTTTCAACAGGGAATCTGTCCTACAGAATAAGTTTCTCATTTCTCTTCCAAATTTCATGAACAATGTCTGGATATTAAACCCATTGCAGTTACAGTTATTGTTTGTGTGTGTGTGTGTGTGTGTGTGTGTGTGTGTGTGTGTGTGTGTGTGTGTGTGTGCGTGAGTGTATGCGCACGTGCTTGGGGCACTAAGCTACTAGGTTATCATTGCATATAAGGCTAGTAGAAACGAATGTGGTTAAAAACTAGAAGATGCTTCGAAATAAATAAAAAGCAACTGGAGATAAAAATCGAACTTACTGTTTCCCGGTCTCACCCACCATCACTAGCACATTCACATTAGCTCATATCATACAAGAGAGTGTTTTAAATAGTCAGGTGTTTTGAAACTATCAATTAAATCACGAGTAAGACAGGAGGAGAACTAAAATATATTCACAGGAATATGAGATTGACTGATCACTTACAAAAGCCACGGATGAGAGAGTCACCCTGCTAACACATTATAATATCGCTCTAAAATTTTTGGAAACAAGTCCAACATTACATAATACTTAAAAAGACGTACTACTTTTGTGTCATTGTCATTTAAAATAGAGGCCAAATCGGTTGATAAGTGAATTGCTACTCTCCTGTCTGAATACAAAATAGAGTCTGCTAAAATGTGGTGCACCGTTATCTGCACGTCACAAGCACCACATCCTGGAGGTTCCTCTCCCCGGAACAAGAAGCCCTATCTGAAGGTGAAAGAGAAGAAAGGTATGCTATGGCCGCGTTGTGGACGTTAATACATGCAACTTACTGCAGGGTGTGGTTTGCTGGTAGGAGAGGGGGAGATGGGCGGATGAGAGGCTCCCCCCCCCCCCCCGCCCATCCCTTTACTGTATCAGACCATCCCATTCTCTTATTTTAAATTACCCATCACCACCAGGGATGTCTATTTCTTGCTCATTGGGTGTGAAAAACTTAACATCTTATTTAAACTTGTGGAGTCATTCACAGAAAATATTAATACACTATTACAGTTTTAACATTAGCATGTTTGCTCACAATTTTGAAAAAAGCATTATGTATTTAAATACTTCAAAACATTTCAAACTGAATCGTTAATTCTCGTGCCGTCATTGCTGCTTTTATCTAAGCTCTAGCCATCCATTACTTGCGAGCTTATGAGACAAGTAGCATTTTTAGCGAACTGAGTGCTCGCAAGCATGTAAGTACTACGGAATTTCAGAATGTCCTTCGTGCAAAGCAAAATTAAGTCATTCATTACGAGCAGTTCATTCCTGGGAAACGCATGTAAACCTTGACAGTCAGGATACTAACAGTGGTACTGAAAGAATTAAAACAGACGGCGAATGTAAAAAAACAAAACGGTAATGATGGTGCTAACAAAGTGAAAAATAGTGTATCTTCGACGACTGATAACTGTGAGACGTCTCAAGGTAGGAATGGGAGTAACAATAGGCTTGAAATTATAGTTGGAAATTGTGTTGCTTTATCATGTTTTCAAAACCGACAATGACAAATACTTGGTAATACGCAGAGCGTATTCAAAAGGTCGTGAATTTAAGACGGAAAGCATGGAACGTGTGTACATAGATAATACATCATTTAGTTAGTTTAAGTTAAAGTAGTGTGTGACCTTACGGACCGATGACCTCAGCAGTTTGGTCCCATAAGGCCTAATCACAAAATTTCCGAAATGGCAACTTGGGTCCATAACTTTGTGGTGTTTGTGCCACCCTCGAATCCTACCATGAGTTCTTATCAGCTGAAATTGAGACTCATTTGACTATACCACGGCCGTCTGGGGTCCATCTGATATGGTCTCGAGCTCAGCAGAGGCACTGCATGCGATGCCGTGCTATTATCAAAGGCACTCGCGTCGGTCATCTGCCGCCATAGCACATTTCGTCGCACTGTCCTAACGAATGTGTTCGTCATATGTGCCACACTAATTTCTGCGGATATTTCATGCAGTGTTGCTTGTCTGTTAGCACTGACAACTCTATTTACACGCTGCTGCTCCTGGTCGTTCAGAGAAGGCCATCGGCCACTGCGTTATCTGTGATGAGAGGTAATGCCTGAAATTTGGTATTGTCGGCACACCCTTGACACTGCAGAGCTCGGAATATTGAATCCTCAAACGATTTCCGATATGGAATGTCCCATCTGCCTGGCACCAACTACCACACAGCGTTCAACGCCTGTTAATTCCTGTCGCGCGGCCGTAATCACGTCGGAAACCCTTCCAGAGAAACCAACTGAGTACAAATGACAACTCCGCCAATGCACTGCCCTTGCATACTTTATTTACTACTTTAAGTGTCTCATTTCCTAATCCAATTCCCTCAGCATCACCCGACTTAATTCGATTACATTCCATTATCCTCGTTTTGCTTTTGTTGATGTCCATCTTATACCCTCCTTTCAAGACACTGTCCATTCCGTTCAACTGCTCTTGCAAGTCCTTTGCTGTCTCTGACAGAATTACAATGTCATCGGCGAACCTCAAAGTTTTTATTTCTTCTCCATGGATTTTAATGCCTACTCCGAACTTTTCTTTAGTTTCCTTTACTGTTTGCTCAATATACAGATTGAATAGCAACGGGGAGAGGCTACAACCCTGTCTCACTCCCTTCCCAACCACTGCTTCCCTTTCATGTCCCTCGACTCTTATAACTGCCATCTGCTGTCTGTACAAACTGTAAATAGCCTTTCGCTCGCTGTATTTTACCCCTGCCACCCCCAGAATTTGAAAGAGAGTTTTCCAGACAACATTGTCAAAAGCTTTCTCTAAGTCTACAAATATTAGAACGTAGGTTTGCCTTTCCTTAATCTTTCTTCTAAGATAAGTCGTAGCGTCAGTATTGCCTCACGTGTTCCCACATTTCTACGGAATCCAAACTGATCTTCCCCGAGGTCGCCTTCTACCAGTTTTCCCATTCGTCTGTGAAGAATTCGCGTCAGTATTTTGCAGCTGTGACCTATTAAACTGATAGTTCGGTAATTTTCACATCTGTCAACACCTGCTTTCTTTGGGATTGGAATTATTATATTCTTCTTTAAGTCTGAGAGTATTTCGCCTGTCTTATACATCTTGCTCATCAGATGGTAGAGTTTTGTCAGGACTGGCTCTCCCAAGGCCGTCAGTAGTTCTAATGGAATGTTGTCTATTCCCGTGGCCTTGTTTCGACTTGGGTCTTTCAGTGCTCTGTCAAACTCTTCACGCAGTATCATATCTAACATTTCATCTTCATCTACATCCTCTTCCATTTCCATAATATTGCCCTCAAGAACATCACCCCGGTATAGACCCTCTATATACTCCTTCCACCTTTTTGCTTTCCCTTCTTTGCTTGGAATGGGTTTCCATCTGAGCTCTTGATATTCATGCAAGTGGTTCTCTTTTCTCCAAAGGTGTCTTTAATTTTCCTGTGGGCAGTATCTATCTTACCCCTCGTGAGATAAGCCTCTACATCCTTACATTTGTCCTCTAGCCATCCCTGCTCAGCCATTTTGCACTTCCTGTCGATCTAATTTTTGAGACGTTTGTATTCCTTTTTTCTTGTTTCATTTTCTGCATTTTTGTATTTTTTCCTTTCAGCAATTAAATTCAGTATCTCTTATGTTACCCAAGGATTTCTATTAGCACTCGTCTTTTTACCTACTTAATCCTCTGCTGCCTCCACTATATCATCCCTCAAAGCTACCCATTCTTCTTCTACTGTTTTTCCTTGCCCCATTCCTGTCAATTGTTCCCTTATGCTCTCCCTGAAACTCTGTACAACCTCTGGTTCTTTCAGTTTATCCAGGTCCCATCTCCTTAAATTCTCACCTTTTTGCACTTTCTTCAGTTTTAATGTACATTTCATAACCAATAGATTGTGGTCAGAGTCCACATCTGCCCCTGGAAATGTCTTACAATTTAAAACTTGATTCCTAAATCTCTGTCTTACCATTATATAACCTATCTGAAACCTTCTAGTATCTCCACGATTCTTCCATGTATACGACGTTCTTTCATGAATCTTGATCCAAGTGTTAGCTATGATTAAGTTATACATAAACTAAACAGCAATAAATTATGCCTTAAAATGATTAACAAAATAGAGTTTTAGGGAAACTGCCAATCATGAATATTGAAACAAATTTAAACCACATATAGATTGATTTGGGAAAGCCGCAGGGAACAAGTGACCATCGTCTCAACTGGACTTTCTCCAAAAGAGTAACCACGGATGAATGTGCATTAATTGCCCTTATCGTGTCAGAAAGACGTTTGAAACCCACATATAAAAGAACAAAGCCTCCTCGATTATGAATAAGCCTCCCAATACCTCACCAAATGTTAAATAACATGACATGTTTAAAAGCAACACACCGAAAAACGCTAAACTGCTCTCCTTCCCAGGTAGCCTATACTGCCATATATTCCAACATACACTACTGGCAATTACAATTGCTCCTCCACGAATATGACGTACTATAGACGCGAAATTTAACCGACAGGAAGAAATTGCTGTGATATGCAAATGATTAGCTTTTCAGAGCATTCACACAAGGTTGGCGCGGGTGGGACAACTACAACGTGCTGACATGAGGAAAGTTTCCAACCGATTTTTCATACACAGACAGCAGTTGACCAGCGTTACCTGGTGAAACGTTGTTGTGATCCTTCGTGTCAGGAGGAGAAATGCGTACCATCACGTTTCCGACTTTGATAATGGTCCGATTGTAGCCTATCGTGATTGCGGTTTATCGTAACGCGACATTGATGCTAGCGTTGGTAGAGATCCAATGACTGTTAGCAGAATATGGAATCGGTGGGTTCAGGAGGGTAATACGGAACGCCGTGCTGGATCCCAACGGCCTCGTATCACTAGCAGTCGAGATGACAGGCATCTTATCCGCATGGGTGTAATGGATCGTGCAGCCACGTCTCGATCCCTGAGTCAACAGTTGGGAACGTTTGCAAGACAACAACCATCAGCACGAACAGTTAGACGACGTTTGCAGCAGCATGGACAGTCAGCTAGGAGACCATCGCTGCGGTTACCCATGACGCTGCATCACAGACAGGAGCGCCTGCGATGGTGTACTCGACGATGAACCTGGGTGCACGAATGGCAAAACTTCATTTTTTTCGGATGAATCCAGGTTCTGTTTACAGCATCATGATGGTCGCATCCGTGTTTAGCGACATCGCGGTGAACGCATGTTGGAAGCGTGTATTCGTCATCGCCATACTGCCGTATCACCCGGCGAGATGGTATGGGGTGCCATTGGTTACATGTCTCGGTCACCTCTTGTCCGCATTGACGGCACTTTGAACACTGGACGTTACATTTCAGATGTGTTACGACCCGTGGCTCTACCCTTCATTCGATCCCTGTGAAACCCTACATTTCAGCAGGATAATGTACGCCTGCATGTTGCAGGTCCTGTACGGTCCTTTCTGGATGCAGAGCATGTTCGACTGCTGCCATGGCCAGCACATTCTCCAGATCTCTCACCAATTGAAAACATCTGGTCAATGGTGGCCGAGCAACTGGCTCGTCACAATACGCCAGTCACTACTCTTGATGAACTGTGGTATCGTATTAAAGCTGCATGGGCTGCTGTACTAGTACACACCATCCAAGTTCTGTTTGACTCAATGCCCAGGCGTATCAAGGCCGTTATTACGGCCAGAGGTGATTGTTCTGGGTACTTACGAGTATTTCTCAGGATCGATTCACCCAAATGGCGTGAAAATGTAATCCCATATCAGTTCTAGTATAATACACTCCTGGAAATTGAAATAAGAACACCGTGAATTCATTGTCCCAGGGAGAGGAAACTTTATTGACACATTCCTGGGGTCAGATACATCACATGATCACACTGACAGAACCACAGGCACATAGACACAGGCAACAGAGCATGCACAATGTCGGCACTAGTACAGTGTATATCCACCTTTCGCAGCAATGCAGGTTGCTATTCTCCCATGGAGACGATCGTAGAGATGCTGGATGTAGTCCTGTGGAACGGCTTGCCATGCCATTTCCACCTGGCGCCTCAGTTGGACCAGCGTTCGTGCTGGACGTGCAGACCGGGTGAGACAACGCTTCATCCAGTCCCAAACATGCTCAATGGGGGACAGATCCGGAGATCTTGCTGGCCAGGGTAGTTGACTTACACCTTCTAGAGCACGTTGGGTGGCACGGGATACATGCGGACGTGCATTGTCCTGTTGGAACAGCAAGTTCCCTTGCCGGTCTAGGAATGGTAGAACGATGGGTTCGATGACGGTTTGGATGTACCGTGCACTATTCAGTGTCCCCTCGACGATCACCAGTGGTGTACGGCCAGTGTAGGAGATCGCTCCCCACACCATGATGCCGGGTGTTGGCCCTGTGTGCCTCGGTCGTATGCAGTCCTGATTGTGGCGCTCACCTGCACGGCGCCAAACACGCATACGACCATCATTGGCACCAAGGCAGAAGCGACTCTCATCGCTGAAGACGACACGTCTCCATTCGTCCCTCCATTCACGCCTGTCGCGACACCACTGGAGGCGGGCTGCACGATGTTGGGGCGTGAGCGGAAGACGGCCTAACGGTGTGCGGGACCGTAGCCCAGCTTCATGGAGACGGTTGCGAATGGTCCTCGCCGATACCCCAGGAGCAACAGTGTCCCTAATTTGCTGGGAAGTGGTGGTGGGGTCCCCTACGGCACTGCGTAGGATCCTACGGTCTTGGCGTGCATCCGTGCGTCGCTGCGGTCCGGTCCCAGGTCGACGGGCACGTGCACCTTCCGCCGACCACTGGCGACAACATCGATGTACTGTGGAGACCTAACGCCCCACGTGTTGAGCAATTCGGCGGTACGTCCACCCGGCTTCCCGCATGCCCACTATACGCCCTCGCTCAAAGTCCGTCAACTGCACATACGGTTCACGTCCACGCTGTCGCGGCATGCTACCAGTGTTAAAGACTGCGATGGAGCTCCGTATGCCACGGCAAACTGGCTGACACTGACGGCGGCGGTGCACAAATGCTGCGCAGCTAGCGCCATTCGACGGCCAACACCGCGGTTCCTGGTGTGTCCGCTGTGCCGTGCGTGTGATCATTGCTTGTACAGCCCTCTCGCAGTGTCCGGAGCAAGTATGGTGGGTCTGACACACCGGTGTCAATGTGTTCTTTTTTCCATTTCCAGGAGTGTATATTGGTCCAATGAATACCCGTTTATCATCTGCATTTCTTCCTGGTGTAGCAATTTTAATGGCCAGTAGTGCAGTTAAAGAGTTGGAAACCCTAATCCTGTATGTGGATGTCTCTAAAACCTGAGTCTCCGCTTCTGCATCTCCATTCAGAGTGTCCAAAAAACTTGTTTTGCACAAACCCATGCAAAAGTTTCTTCACCAATCAGAAGGCTCCGCTAAGCAATGGCCAATGACATTATTCTTAAGACAGCTGTAAAAAGCCCCTCCCAGCAAAATGTTTTACAAATTATCCAGTGATCTGCCATCCCATGTATACAACTCTGAGAAAACTGAGCGTCAATCTCCCACTTCTCAGATATCCTGTTACGGCGCCCAATGGCTGTTTCCCCACAGCGGTAATTTCTAGAAAACGGAATCCTAAACCGCCACTTACAGATATTTTTTTAGATAACACTATGAGCTACTTTCCCACCTTGTGAGAAAAAATTCTCACTGAAAGTGGCGTGGTGCCCAGCTGTCGCACGTCCTTCTCCACAAGGGCAGAAGAAAAGGCTTTTAACAAAAAACATCCGGCTAGCTTCCCTCGAGCAAGCGGCTGCGACTATCTCCCTGCCAGCGAAATTGTACTTGCGATATAAGCATTACACCAAGCTGTTCTTTGCGCAGAGAGACTAATTTGTAAAAATAATTTATTCTACAACGGCCGAATGTGGGATACGGTTCATTGTATTTGACTTTTTACCAAGTGTCCAGGTCAGCCAGCGCGTGCCTGTAGTCTGTGAAGTCTTGACCGCACATACCTAAGTGGCACCGAGGCAGATGACACAGGGCCCGTATTCGCCTGCCTGGCAGTCAGTGCCCGGATCGCCGTTCCCTACTCCGAGCAGCCTACTCTTTGGTAGTTGGCTGTTCTTCCCCAGCGAGCTCCAGGAGCAGGCACAGAACCCATTCTTCCAGTGGTCAGAAAAATGTGACCCGTCTTCCAAGGCCCGTAAGGGTCCAGGAAAGGATGGGACCTCTTCCTGCCGTTAAAAGCAGGTAGCCGTAACTTTCGAAGCTAATGACAGCCCTTCAGCGCATCGAGCGATGAGACCAGAGTCTGTGGCCAGCCCGGGAAACCGTTAGCGTTTACGCCCTGGCTTTTTCTGTCCAGAAAACGGCTCTCATCCCGGCCCACTCTTCAGTCCAGGGAAGCAAAGCTTTCTAGCATATGTACTTATAGCAAAAGCTGTAAAACTTTTTCGCGTTTATTGAGTATGATTACATGTGACATGGAGATATTCATGACGATATTCTCCAGTTTAGATTGGAAACTGCGAGGTTTACCGCTAGGATGTTTGACATCTCGTCATAGCTTACAGGAAAGAGATGTAGGAGAATAATATACACCTTTCTGCACAAGAGTCATGGAGGTGTGATCCAAACGCAGATTGAATTTGTGTCTAATATTAATTGAATGAAAGCTGCTAATTCTTGGAAATAAGCTCATGTTGTCAAAATCAAACATCATTAAAAAAATACATGTTGAGAATACCAGCTCGTTTACGTTCCTCAAGGTGCGCCACGAGGAGGCGAATTGATTTATAACCCAAAATATTTACATGTTCAATTTTTTGCGTTTTTAAATATATTTACAAAATTCTTTCATTTACGAGGCGTGTTTTTTAAGTAAGTACCGTTTTGAAATTTAAAAGAGACGTGCTGAGATATCTCAACAATTTTATTTTTACGTGAAAGCCTGTACCTTAATCTACTTTTCTACTTAATTTTCTGTCAATATTGAGGCACTTGTCATAACGTTGTACCAGTTTTTGAATACCCTCCTCATACAAGTCTGCCGCCTGACTTGTTAACCACTCCATCACCACTGTTTTGACTTCGTCATCGTCTTGAAGACGCTGACCGCCCAGGTGTTTCTTCAAGTGCACGAACAGATGGTAGTCACTGGGCGCAAGATCGGGGCTGTACGGAGGGTGATCTATTGTTCCCCATCGAAAAGATGTGATGAGATCTTTGGTCTGATTCATCACATGCGGACGGGCATTGTCTTGCAGCAAAACGATGCCCCTGCTCAACTTCCATGGACTGTTGCTTTGATTGTGGTGTGACGTAGGCCACCCATGTTCCATCGCCCGTAACAATTTGGCTTAAGAAATCATCACCGTCGTTGTGGTACCGCTCAAGGAAAATTCAAGTACTGTCTAAACGTTTGATTTTGTGCACATGCGTCAACATTTTCGGTACCCAACGTGCGCACAATTTTCGGCAATTAAAGTGCTCGGTCACAATGCCATACGAAACACTACGAGAAACATTAGGAAAGTCATCCCGCAAGGAGGAAATCGTAAAGCGTTTTTTTTTTCTCTCACCTTATTATCCACTTCCTGCACCAAACTTTCATTAACGACCGAAGGACGCCCACTCCGTTGTTCATCATGCACATTTTGTTTGGCCGTCTTTAAATGCTCTCGCCCACTTTCTTACCATACCATCACTCGATGTTTTATCCGTAAACTGCACAGATTTCACGATGAATATCTATTGCTTTTAGGCCTTAAGCACTAAGAAATCTTATAACAGCCCGTACTTCACAGTCGGCGGGTCTCATCTTTATCGGAGGCATCTTAAACACTCAGTACACAACGTAAACGAGGAAGAATCAGTCTGTAATGGCGTCAGTGCGTAGATTAAGGTACGGGCTTTCATGTAAAAATAAAATTATTGAGATATCTTAGCACATATTTTTTTAATTTCAAAACGGTACTTACTTAAAAAACACGCCTCGTATCTCCTAACATGTATATGTATCAAAATACAACTAAAATCACATTTAGAGATGAGCACAGTTTCTCCATCACCTCAAGAAACCTGTAAATTCGTCGACTGTTGGAGTAGAACTGACTGTTATACCTGCTGTGGAAACTTCTGCAAGTATTGGTGGTTAGATGTCTGTTACAGCTTAGTTCTGTCCACATAGATGGAGGAAAGAGTGAGTTTTCTTCTATATAAGTTTCCACAATGTAATCACAAAACGTTTATAATTTTTATAAAGCAGGCATAGCTGATAAGAAATCCTCAACAAAACAGTCACCAATCACGTCAGGACCCAGCATCAGCAAACCAAATACATAAGACATAAACCTTCCAATTACATTCTTTGGAAGTCCGATTGTTTGTATTTTTCGCTACCGGTTCTGGGTAAAACGAAATTTGCATCCTTAGATTCTTATATAAGTCCAGACTTCACTTTCTGCTTTCGTTATCCTGTCTTAAAAATCTGAAAACATCTTTGATGGTGAAAATTTAAGGCCTAGATCGTTAGTTACATTTATAGAGAACTGTTTGAAAGACATACTAATACGATGATGTTTTCTTGCCGTTCAGTAAAGAAAAACCATTGGAATATAATGTTCCTTAACTAGCCCGTGCACTGTAAACAGCTGACAAAAAAGAAAATTGGTACAACAGCACCTGAATTTTCCATCGACATAGATTGTGTCACGCCAAGTATTTTAAGGTTTTCAGATTCAGAAAATATTACAGCTTCTCTCTCGGAATTATTTTCCAGCGAAAGATTTGTGCCCCCTGTAGTTTCTACATTTAACACGTTGACATCATCATGAACCTCTTCGACACTCGTCGGCAATTGCGGCAGAATTTTTTGCCTAGCTTTGCAAATAGGTCGGCGAAAGCTGTCGACATCTCTGATTGTCATTTCTTGCGTATGTTCTTCTTTTCACTTATTGTAAAATAGCTTTGATGATCTCCCACATATATCTTCCGTGGCTTTGCTCTTCAGATTAAAAATTATTTTTTGTCTCTGAGTTTCGTCACAGGGTATTTCCGAATGATTGCGGTCTTCTTGTATCTCCACGACATCCGGCTCCTCAATAGAAACAGTTTAAATTAAGCTTCTGCAGTTTAATGTTGCACGCCCATCGCACTACATCAGTTTTCAACAGTGTTTGAGGCCCGAAGGTGTTACCTTTCAGAATTAACATTTTTCCTCCTATTCTGCTTACTGATATTGCAAGCGTGTCGCGGGATATTTCCACTGTAAAACGATCTGCCGCAGACTCAAGCATGAGCCTGTAAACTGCTGGGAGGTCTCGGGGCTATTACCAGCAGGCCATTAGGATAGTTCTGGAGGAGTGATTCCTGTTATCTGCTAATCTACCTGGTTTCAGAAGGAATGAGTCCTGCGCCCTTGGGGGTTTGGTCACCAGCGGCACTTGCCCCCTACTACCATGAGGTCCATCCCAACACTTCGTCAGATTCGTAGAAGACAACAAATATGGGACATGGAATTAGCTACACGGATAGAGGGAAATAAAGACGTGTTAGTGGCTCAATCTTCGCAGTCACCGATATCAGCTTTATCATCAGCATCAAATATTCATCAGTCAGTCGTACCATGATACGGATTAAATTAATTGAATCAGTAGCAATTACACTACTGCCCATTAAAATTGCTACACCAAGAAGAAATGTAGATTATAAACGGGTATTCATTGGACAAATATATTATACTAGAACTGACATGTCATTACATTTTCACGCAATTTGGGTGCATAGATCCTGAGAAATCAGTGCCCACAACAACCTCCTCTGGCCGTAATAACGGCCTTGATGCGCCTGGACACTGAGTCAAACAGAGCTTGGATGGCGTGAACAGGTACAGCTGTCCATGCAGCTTCAACACGATACCACAGTTCATCAAGAGTAGTGACTGGCGTATTGTAACGAGCCAGTTGCTCGGCCACCATTGAGCAGACGTTTTCAGTTGGTGAGAGATCTGGAGAATGTGCTGGCCAGGGCAGCAGTCGAACATTTTCTGTATCCAGAAAGGCCAGTGCAGGACCGGCAACATGCAGTCGTGCACCATCCTGCTGAAATGTAGGGTTTCACAGGGATCGAATGAAGGGTAGAGCCACGGGTCGTAACACATCTGAAATGTAACGTCCAGTGTTCAAAGTGCTATCAATGCGAACAAGAGGTGACCGAGATGTGTAACCAATGGCACCCCATACCATCAATCCGGGTGATACGCCAGTATGGCGATGACGAATACACGCTTCCAATGTGCGTTCACAGCGATGTCGTCAAACACGGATGCGGCCATCATGATGCTGTAAACAGAACCTGGATTCATCTGGAAAAAATGACGTTTTGCCATTCGTGCACCCAGGTTCGTCGTTGAGTACACTATCGCAGGCGCTCCTGTCTGTGATACAGCGTCAAGTGTAACCGCAGCCATGGCCTCCTAGCTGATGGTCCATGCTGCTGCAAACGCCGTCGAACTGTTCGTGCAGACGGTTGTTGTCTTGCAAACGTCCCCATCTTTTGACTCAGGGATCGAGACGTGGCTGCACGATCCGTTACAGTCATGCGTATAAGATCCCTGCCATCTCGACTGCTAGTGATACAAGGCCGTTGGGATCCAGCACGGCGTTCCGTATTACCCTCCTGCACTCACCGATTCCGTATTCTGCTAACGGTCATTGGGTCTCGACCAACGCGAGCAGCAATGTCGCGATACGATAAACCGCAATCGCGATAGGCTACAATCCGACCTTTATCAAAGTCGGAAACGTTATGGTACGCATTTCTCCTCCTCGCACGAGGCATCACAACAACGTTTCACCAGGCAACGCCGATCAACTGCTGTTTGTGTATGAGAAATCAGTTGGAAACTTTCCTCATGTTAGCACGTTGTAGGTGTCGCCACCGGCGCCAACCTCGTGTGAATGCTCTGAAAAGCTAATTATTTGCATATCACAGTATCTTCTTCCTGTTGGTTAAATTTCGCGTCTGTGGCACGTCATTTTCGTGGTGTAGCAATTTTAATGGGCAGTAGTGTATTTAAGCACCCTGTCTGATCAGTTGCATCCATTCATGTCCGTTGTGCATTCCGACGGACTTGGACAGTTCCAGCAGGGCAATGCAACACCCCACACGTCCGGAATTGCTACACAGTGGCTCCAGGAACACTCTTCTGAGTTTAAACACTTCCGCTTCCCACCACACATTAATGGGAATATCTTGGATGCCTTGCAATGCGCTGTTCAGAAGAGATCTCCACTCCCTCGTACTGTTGCGGATTTATGGACAGCGCTGCAAGATTCACTGTGTGAGTTCCCTCCAGCACTACTTCTGACATTAGTCGAGTCCATGCCACATCGTGTTGCGGCACTTGCTTGTGCTCGCGGGGCCCTACACGATATTAGGCAGGTGTACCAGTTTCTTTGGCACTTCAGTGTATGTTCAAAAAGCAAAAGATATTTACGTGATGTAATTACAGTGTAACAACTCTCAGATTTTTTTTTTACTTTACTTCTACTGTGAACTCTTGCTTCACGTCGAATTTCACGATTCCAGGTCAACAGGAAGTACTCCATAGGTTTTGATGAGTAGATTTCGTGATTCTAGGTCAACGAGAGATACTCTGAAGGTTTTGATGGGCGAGGTCTCGAGTATACGGGACATAAATGGCCGTGTACTTCAGTGAAGTAACGTAGAAGCTTAAGATTTTTACACTAACGGACCATGGACTTAAGGTACATCATTCATATGAACTTGATACGTCTACCGGTTCGTGAGAAATAGTGTTCTCAACAATCGGACAGACAGATGGACGGACAACCAAGCAATCCTTAAGGGCTCCGTTTCTACAGGTCAAGGCACGGAGCCCTAAAAATAGACCTGGGGGTCGAACTGTCGACTTCGAATGAAGACATGCGCGGAAAATCGGGCTAATCCTAAGTGATATTTATGGGTGAGACCAATGACTATTTTGATAGTTGCCATTCCCAGCAACAGATGGCAACACTTATCTCCAAGTTTTTACATTTCAGGATTGGCCCGTTTTTCAGTGCGAGTCTTCATTAATAGTGATGTCGTCAGTCATACGACCACACCGCCGCCCGAGAGATCGATCCACCGGATGCGATTCTCTCGATAAACGGAACAGAAGGACGGCTGTGGTAGCCAATGAGTACACAGCCAGTAGCAGTACTTATGCGCGCCGTGAGGCGCCGCTGGACCACTTCATGTGCCGCAGGAGAGTAAAGCAGTTGTGTCAATCTACAGTTCGTAGCCGCAGTCAGTGATCAGCCAGAGCCGATGTTAGTCACCGTCTGCAGCTCAGTCGTTGCTGCCATCAAGTCTTTGTAGCTCCGTTCCAAGTTAGTCTTCAAATTCACCAGATTCGTCATTCAAGATTACAAGAGATTTATTCGTCACTGCAAGATTTGTGACTTGTAAATTATGTCATTGTACAACGCTTAGTCTAGTGGCGTCTTCTATAATTGTCAACCAACTGATCATGGACTAAAGGAAAGTTAAGTAGCAAATACTTTCTTTTTTTATACTCCTGCCGGCCGGTGTGGCCGACTGTTCTAGGCGATTCAGTCTGGAACCGCGCGACCGCTACGGTCGCAGGTTCGAATCCTACCTCGGGCATGGATGTGTGTGATGTCCTTAGGTTAGTAAGGTTTAAATAGTTCTAAGTTCTAGGGGACTGATGACCTCAGATGTTAAGTCGCATAGTGCTCCGAGCCATTTATACTCCTGCTAATTAATTGTGTTTTCCTGTTGTAGCTACCAAGCAGTCTTGTCATAGTGGAACCCACGTTTCCACCTCCTTGGCTACCTCATATTTGCCACCTCATGTTGATGGACTCGATTATGGTGGAAGATCGACAGCCATCATTAATATTGCAATCCAAAACTCTGTTGTTGTTGTGGTCTTCAGTCCTGAGACTGGTTTGATGCAGCTCTCCATGCTACCCTATCTCCATGCTACTCTATCCTGTGCAAGCTTCTTCATCTCCCAGTACTAACTGCAACCTACATCCCTCTGAATCTGCTTAGTGTATTCATCTCTTGGTCTCCCTCTACGAATTTTAACCCTCCACTCCAATGCTAAATTTGTGATCCCTTGATGCCTCAGAACATGACATACTAACCGGTCCCTTCTTTTTGTCAAGTTGTCCCACAAACTCCTCTTCTCCCCAATTCTATTCAATACTTCATCATTAGTTATGTGATCTACCCATCTAATCTTCAGCATTCTTCTGTAGCACCACATTTCGAAAGCTTCTATTCTCTTCTTGTCGAAACTATTTATCGTCCATGTTTCACTTCCATAAATGGCTACACTCCATACAAATACTTTCAGAAACGACTTCCTGACACTTAAATCTATACTCGATGCTAACAAATTTCTCTTCTTCAGAAACGCTTTCCTTGCCATTGCCAGTCTACATTTTATATCTTCTCTACTTCGACCATCATCAGTTATTTTGCTCCCCAAATAGCAAAACTCCTTTACTACTTTAAGTGTCTCATTTCCTAATCTAGTTCCCCCAGCATCACCCGACTTAATTCGACTACGTTCCATTATCCTCGTTTTGCTTTTGTTGATGTTCATCTTATATCCTCCTTTCAAGATACTGTCCATTCCGTTCAACTGCTCTTCCAAGTCGTTTGCTGTCTCTGACAGAATTACAATGTCATCGGCGATCCTCAAAGTTTTTATTTCCTCTCCTTGGATTTTAATACCTACTCCGAATTTTTCTTTTGTTTCTTTTACTGCTTGCTCAATATTCTGATTGAATAACATCGGGGAGAGGCTTCAACCCTGTCTCACTTCCTTCCCAACCACTGCTTCCCTTTCATGCCTCTCGACTCTTATAACTGCCATCTGGTTTCTGTACAATTTGTAAATAGCATTTCGCTCCCTGTATTTCACTCCTGCCACCTTTAGAATGTGAAAGAGAGTATTCCAGCCAACATTGTCAAAAGCTTTCTCTAAGTCTACAAATGCTAGAAACGTAGGATTGCCTTTCCTTAATCTTTCTTCTAAGATAAGTCGTAAGGTCTGTACTGCCTCACGTGTTCCAACATTTCTACGGAATCCAGACAGATCTTCCCCGAGGTCGGCTTCTACCAGTGTTTCCATTCGTCTGTAAAGAATTCGTGTTAGTATTTTGCAGCTTAGACTTATTAAACTGATAGTTCGGTAATTTTCACATCTGTCAACACCTGCTTTCTTTGGGATTGGAATTATTACATTGTTCTTGAAGTCTGACGGTATTTCACCTGTCTCATACATCTTGCTCACCAGATGGTAGAGTTTTGTCAGGACTGGCTTTCCCAAGGCCGTCAGTAGTTCCAATGGAATGTTGTCTACTCCTGGGGCCTTGTTTCGACTCAGGTCTTTCAGTGCTCTGTCAAACTCTTCACGCAGTATCGTGTCTCCCATTTCATCTTCATCTACATCTTCTTCAATTTCCATAATATTGTCCTCAAGTACATCGCCCTTGTATGGACCCTCTATATACTCCTTCCACCTTTCTTCTTTCCCTTCCTTGCTTAGAACTGGGTTTCCATCTGAGCTCTTGATATTCATACAAGTGGTTCTCTTCTCTCCAAAGGTCTCTTTAATTTTCCTGTAGGCAGAAATATAGAGGAGACGGTTATTGCGTAACAACAAAACAGGTATAGAGGAGACGGGAAAGTTTCATAGCTACCAAGCAATCTTGGCATAGTAGAACCCACGTTTCCACCTCCTTGGCTACCTCATATTTGCCACCTCATGTTGATGGACTCGATTATGGTGGAAGATCGAGAACCATCATTAATATTCCAATCCAAAACTCTACCTATTACAATTTCTCTTTATCTGCACAAGCGGGCCAGCACAGCTACAAAGTACTGAATGAAGAAGAATGAAGCGTGATTGCCTTTGTTGCCAAGTTACCTGTATTTGACGTCCACTCTGTACTGAAAATACGCACGGGATGAAATTTTTTTCACTCGTTTTTGCAGTGTTAATGTGCAAGGAATGGCGCTTTGGCGGCCGAGTGCGCGAATTTTGTGTCGGCCTTTTCATCGCCTGCGACAGCCCTCGAACAGGTTACCGACGGCCTAGCGCGGCAGCACTAGCGTGCTTTAGCGATCTCGGCTACGGAATGGGAGGCAGGCCGATCCCACGCCGTGACCCGCGCGACAGCCAGGTAGGTGCGTGGTGGCCGGGCAGCCTTGTGGCGGCGGCGGCGGCGGAGGCAGCGCCATTCCGCCCCTGGTGGTGGTGGTGGTGGTGGGGGCGGCCCAGAGGACGCAGCCCGCTCGCCGGAGCAGCCAGTTCCTGTGCGACTCCGGAACACAGCGGCCCGCGCGCGATACCTGAAGCACTCGCCGCTACAACACGCGCCGCGCACAGGTAGGCCAGCCGCCGGGTACGGCGCTCTGCTGTCGCCTTCTCCAGCACGCACTGTATTCGGCGTGGATGTACCAGACACCTCATCAAGTTACTTGTGATTTTATGGTCCATTTTTGCACTTCTAGCAGTGTCTGCTAATGTGAAAACTGGAAGAATCGCACCACGGTTAGAGTCCACGTTAAACTGTTCAAAGCTCGCATGATGACAACAGCGTACTAGCTCCAACGGGACCATGCCCAGTAAAGTACTGTGGTGTTCCAGCCAACCTTCAGGTTAAGCTTCCAAAATCTCATGAGGCCCAAACGTCCGCCCACGTACAAACCAACAATGCCTTACCCCATCTCCACAGTGGTTTGGTGTAATTTGATGTAGACGTTTTCGTAACCATAACTGTGCACCTTCATCGTGTAGAATACAGTATTGTCAACTCCCTTGAATCTTGGTTCATTTGTTGCGCAGCCAGAGATTTAAGTTAGGTAGGCCGGCCTGAGTGACCGAGCGATTCTAGGCGCTTCAGTCTGGAACCGCGCGACTGCTTCGGTCGCAGGTTCGAATCCTGTCTCGGGCATGAATGTGTGTGATGTCCTTAGGTTAGTTAGGTTTAAATAGTTCTAAGTTCTAGGGGACTGATGACCTCAGATGTTAAGTCCCATACTTCATAGAGCCATTTGAACCAAGTTAGGTAGGAAGGCTAATGGCTCAAATGGCTCTGAGCACAATGGGACTTAACTGCTACGGTCATCAGTCCCCTAGAACTTAGAACTACTTAAACCTAACTAACCTAAGGACATCACACACATCCATGCCCGAGGCAGGATTCGAATCTGCGACCGCAGCGGTCGCGCGGCTCCAGACTGTAGCTAGGTAGGTAGGCTACAATCCGCTGCGAATTCAAGCCAACGAATGTGAATGTGAAATAAAAGTTGTGGTAAGAGATTGATCTGTAGCTTTGTCTCTGTGTCCGCGCCATATTTAACACCCTTTTCTCTTCCAAAAAGCTGAAGCTGCAAAGTTAATTCTACGTTGCTTCGTCCTTTCTGTTGACTGGGCTGCGTCAACAGAAAATAAAGTAGAAATCTAGGGCCAAACTCCATGCAGAAAATTTAGTGCTGTTCTGCCGAAAATTGACATCATACTATGGCTGTGTAAATAAGGGTAAATTCGTACAAATAAAGTAAAATCTGCAACCAGGCATCGTTACTGATGTTATATATTAAAAACGAACAACCCCGTTACCAGTTTCGAGCCGTCGTGTTCATCCTCTGAGGACTGTTAATATGTAAAGTTACATTCGCTTATGGTGTGGATGTAACGTTTTGCCTCAACAAAAAAACAGAAAACATAGAATGTATACAATAAGCTAAATTTAATTTCCAATATGAGTAGTGATCCACCAGTTTAAAACAGGTAACAACGCAATTTGTTTTTGATAAATATCGGTTTTTAGTTTCTTGCGCGATTTAATTAGTACAAAACTTTTTGTCCTGCCGAAACTAGTTTCTGCAACGTAATTCCTATGAAAGTGCTAATCAAAACAAACGTTGTTGGTGGCCTCCACGGCAGCCTAAACTGATAGGTACCTATTATAGCGAGGCCGTAGATAGTCGAAAGAGACGTGAAAACTGATTTGACGAAAATTTGAGAGCCATGAAATAACATAAGCCACATGACATGACCTGTGCTAGGAAACATACCTTATAACATGTGTGAAGCAGAAAACTGAAGTTTTAGCCAATCCCAAATCTCTAGTGAAACATGTTGTAAAAGAATTATTTTACTTCAGGGCGGTCCTACATATGTTAAAATGCTTTTTTCTCATTCCCTGTAACACACGTGCTCTCTGCTTCATGTCCACGATACGCACGCAAAAAGTTGCCTCAATATTCCATTAACGGTCAACTGCAGCTACGAAGTCTTCGATTTTGCACGTTTGATGGCATCGTTTTGAAATACTTACGGAGAATCTTAACGACATACGACAAGTATGCAACGCTCAGCATTGACGGAGGAAGCTTTCGCAGGCAGCTTTCTACCGGTCAAGCAGCGTCATTCTTGAAACTTGTTCAGTGGCGCGACCAGGCACGCGGGCTGTGCTGCCCGCCTCGTCTGCTCTGTTACACTATTGTCTGATGGCAGTCCCTCTGAGGTTACCATTATTAAGAAACATACGACTAGTGTCTCTTAGTACCGTTCATTACTGTATCCAGCAAGTCATGAGAGTAACCTATAAACTCAAACTGGCGTACGCTCTCAGACGATACACAACACCAGAATGTTTCACTAGGTACAGTCCTATTTGAATCTGTAGGAGAGTAATCTCCTCCCATCTGATAACTGCCTCACCAGTACAGTGGCAAGTGGCCTTAGTGAGAGCGTAATAACCAAACCAAGGTGAGTCTGAATTTTACACACAAAGCGTTATCAGTCGTGAATATGCAAGAAACAACCGAGGATCGCAACTAATTGAGTTGTTTTTTAAGACAGAGCACAGGCTTCGAAAATTTTCTGCTCTTTGTAGCTATCATACTACTTTGCGTTTCCTTTTCTTTTCTGCTGTGACAGTCTGCTGGAGCTGGAGCTAGTCTCTGTTGATCCATCATGGAAATGGGACATCAGCTGGTCAAGTAATCATCAATGAAAATCGCCATCAGCCGTTTAGTTTTATTTTGACTACCAATTTCGGCATTCCATTATGCCATCTTCAGGCCCCATATACATCTCTCGGAAATAAACAATACTGTCATACAGTACCATGTATTCCTGGATGTCGCCAATTCAAAAGCATATCCCAAATACTTCATTCGAAGACTTGATTGCAAATGAGTTCCAATCAAGTCTTCGAATGAAGCACTTGGGATACGGTTTTGAATTCACGACATCCAGGAATATATGGCACTGTGTGATAGTATCGTTTATTTTCGAGAGCTGCATATGAGGTTTGAAGATGGCATACAGGAATGCCGAAACTGGTAGTCAAAATAAATTAAAGTCTCGATTAGACGGCTGTTGGCGAATTTTATTGATAATTATCTGGAGGTGTGTCGAGCGGTGTTTTCAACAGAACGTTAGAAATGCATCACTGTAAAGACGCTGTCGTCCTTAGCACGAGAATATTTATTTACACAACTGTTCCGTGCTCCATCTCTTACTCCAAAATGCATGTTCAAGTTTACCATATAAACTTTGTGGAACACCATAGTGCATAACAAAAGAAAACTTTCCCTTTAAGAAACTGTCTTTTCCGCTCAGAGAGATAGAGATACAAATAGAAAGATACCTCGTTCATGGAGAGAGAGATGGGGGAGGGGGGGGGGGGGAAGAGGCAGAAGACTGCCTGCGCTTTTGAGCTGTGATGGCTGGTCGCTATCCCTACGCGAGAAAATATTTAGGAGGCAATGGGATACTAAAAGTAAAGCCATTATCAACGCGGTTTGTTTAAATCCTGCATTGCTTGACTAGGCATGGTTCTCTTAGCTGTGGTATGGCTTCCTTCCTCCGAGCTGTGAACAAACTTCAGCAGACAGTTAGGCGGAATCTACAGTTTCAAGTACGCTCAGAATCACGATAACCTAAATACGTCCTATTGTTACGTTTTGTTAATTTTTGTTAGGGTTCGTAGTTGAGACAAAGTAAACAAGGAATATCTTCCATAGCCACTGTTAGGACTTTTTATTTAGTTACATTACCACATTAGAGATACTCTCATTATCTGATGTAACACAGATCATTAATGAGCGACCAAACATTGTACAAAATACATTGTTGCTGAACTTACTTGTCTTCGTTTATACCGGCCTTAAGAACCCAGCAGACATTAAGATTGCAACTCTTTGTAAATCATGTACAACTCTAACATTTACAGAAAGGCGCCATTGTTTCACAAGGAGAAAGCTATGATCTTGTTTCATGATTTGAAGAACAAATTTTGACGATGCCCGCCAACTAATGCCAGTGACAACCATTCAACAACTCCAGATTTTCCATCTTCAGATTACCACAAAAATATGATCTGCAGTGTACTTTGTTCATGAAACCCAAACATTTTATAATTATGCTGGATATCTGATCAAAGGTATGCGGACACCTGTTAGTAGACATTAGTATGGAATCAGCCCACCCTTCTCTTTAAGACCGCTTGAAGTACGCTTGGGACAAATTTGATGTGGCGTCTGAATCTCTGTGGAGGAACAGCAGCCCATTATTCCTACAGAGCCGAAACCAGAGAAGGTACTCATGTCGGAAGCTGGGGATCTCGAGTGTAGTCAACGTTCTCATTTGTGCCAAAGAGATTCTGTAGGGTTGAGGTCCTGAGTCCAGTCACGCTAGCTCACTTCAGGAATGTTACCGTTGACAAACAATTCCTTCGCAAAGTACAAAAAATCTTAGTTTCCTAATTTTTCCTCTAATGTGTGCAGCAGACATTGCTCTAAAACGTGTTTGTCCTTTCGCATTTAGCGTTTTCTGAAGCACAATAAGCGGACCTCTATCTTACCACGATAGACATTTAAAAACCGTATTACCACCTCCTCTAATTCACTGTTGGCACTAAACATGACACGCAGAGTTCTCCAGACATACGTCAAACCCAAACACTTCAGTCGGATTGTCACAGGGTACAGCGTGATTCGCCTCTTCAAATCACTCGTTTCCAGCCATCCACTGTCCAGTGGCGTCCCTCTTTGGACCACAATAAGCGACGCTTAGCAATGACTACAGAAACGTGTAACTTATGATGAGCTGCTAGACTGTTTTACCCGTTCTTTTTAAATCCTTAAGCACAGAAATTGTGCTAGCTGTTCTGCTGGCAGCATTTTGAAACTCAAAAGTGATTTCTTATACTGATTTCGTGAAATTTTTTACAACTGTTCTCCGCAACGTTCCAAGACCTCTGTCCGTCATTACATAAAGTCTGATCTTGACTTAACTGTGTTTGCCCTTCGCGTTTCCACTTCATAATCACATTACCAAGACTTGGGCAGCATAAAGAGGGCTGAAATGTCCCGCATGGCTTTTACTTATGCAACATACAAACAGTAGCCCACATTCGAAGTCACGGAGCTCTCCTGATCGATCCATTCTGCTGTTGCTGTTTGTCTATTGAAGACACAACACTCTCCGCTCCTCCTATATTGGCGATGCTGCCGCTCGTGACATCTACTGGTCGATCCCGCATTACATAGGGGTGTCCGGATACTTTTGATGATATGCTGCAGCCCAAAGCTGATGTAATCCATGCTGTGGATCCCTCATAATCAGTTGGCTGGTTGGTTGGTTGGTTTGGGGGAGGGGACCAAACAGAGGTATCATTGGTCCCATCGGATTTGGGAAAAATGGGGAAGGAAATCGGTCGTGCCCTTTCAGAGGAACCGTCCCGGAATTTGCCTGAAGAGAATCAGGGAAATCACGAAAAACCTAAATCAGGATGGTCGGACGCGGGTTTGAACCGTCGTCCTCCCGAATGTGAGTCCAGTGTGCTAACCAATGTCCCACCTCGCTCGGTCTCATAATTAGTTAAATTTATTCTTGGTGCTCTTGATCCAAGTATAAATTTCGCTATTTGCTATAGCAATGGGTGGCAGCAGGGTCATATCAGCGAGATGGTTGGATAGTGCAGGATTATGTGTGTTTATTTGATCAGTGTGCATGTAAAACAAATAGCGATCCAAAAGTCTTGCTCTAAAAATTGTTCAGTGGTAGCACCAATACCTCATACACACTCCTGTAGAGGGCCATAGATGTAAAATATATATACTTAAGGATCGTCAAGATTTAGGAACCAGGTTTTAAATTGTAAGACATTTCCAGGGGCAGATGTGGATTCTGACCACAATCTATTGGTTATGAACTGCAGATTGAAAATGAAGAAACTGCAAAATGGTGGGAATTTAAGGAGATGGGCCCTGGATAAACTGAAAGAACCAGAGGTTGTAGAGAGTTTCAGGGTGAGCATAAAGGAACAATTGACAGGAATAGGGGAAAGAAATACAGTAGAAGAAGAATGGGTAGCTCTGAGGGATGAAGTAGTGAAGGCAGCAGAGGATCAAGTACGTAAAAAGACGAGGGCTAATAGAAATCCTTGGGTAACAGAAGATATATTGAATTTAATTGATGAAAGGAGAAAATATAAAAATGCAGTAAATGAAGCAGGCAAAAAAGAATACTAACGTCTCAAAAATGAGATCGACAGGAAGTGCAAAATGGCTAAGCAGGGATGGCTAGAGGACAAATGTAAGGATGTAGAGGCTTGTCTCACTAGGGGTAAGATAGATACTGCCTACAGGAAAATTAAAGAGACCTTTGGAGAGAAGAGAACCACTTGTATGAATATTAAGAGCTCAGATGGCAACCCAGTTCTAAGCAAAGAAGGGAAGGCAGAAAGGTGGAAGTAGTATATAGAGGGTTTATGCAAGGGCGATGTACTTGAGGACAATATTATGGAAATGGAAGAGGATGTAGATGAAGATGAAATGGGAGATACGATACTGCGTGAAGAGTTTGACAGAGCACTGAAAGACCTGAGTCGAAACAAGGCCCCGGGAGTAGACAACATTCCGTTAGAACTACTGATGGCCTTGGGAGAGCCAGACCTCACAAAACTCTACCATCTGGTGAGCAAGATGTATGAGACAGGCGAAATACCCACAGACTTCAAGAACAATATAATAATTCCAATCCCAAAGAAAGCAGGTGTTGACTATCAGTTTAATAAGTCTCAGCTGCAAAATACTAACGCGAATTCTTTACAGTCGAATGGAAAAACTGGTAGAAGCGGACCTCGCGGAAGATCAGTTTGGATTCCGTAGAAATGTTGGAACACGTGAGGCAATACTAACCTTACGACTTACCTTAGAAGAAAGATTAAGAAAAGGCAAACCTACGTTTCTAGCATTTGTAGACTTAGAGAAAGCTTTTGACAACGTTAACTGGAATACTCTCTTTCAAATTCTGAAGGTGGCAGGGGTAAAATACAGGGAGCGAAAGGCTATTTGCAATTTGTACAGAAACCAGATGGCAGTTATAAGAGTCGAGGGGCATGAAAGGGAAGCAGTGGTTGGGAAAGGAGTGAGACAGGGTTGTAGCCTCTCCCCGATGTTATTCAATCTGTATATTGAGCAAGCAGTTAAGGAAACAAAAGAAAAATTCGGAATAGGTATTAAAATCCATGGAGAAGAAGTAAAAACTTTGAGGTTCGCCGATGACATTGTAATTCTGTCAGAGACAGCAAAGGACTTGCAAGAGCAGTTGAACGGAATGGACAGTGTCTTGAAAGGAGGGTATAAGATGGACATCAACAAAAGCAAAACGAGGATAATGGAATGTAGTCGAATTAAGTCGGGCGATGCTGAGGGAATTGGATTAGGAAATGAGGCACTTAAAGTAGTAAAGGAGTTTTGCTATTTGGGGAGCAAAATAACTGATGATGGTCGAAGTAGAGAGGATATAAAATGTAGGCTGGCAATGGCAAGGAAAGCGTTTCTGAAGAAGAGAAATTTGTTAACATCCAGTACAGATTTAAATGTCAGGAAGTCGTTTCTGAAAGTATTCGTATGGAGTGTAGCCATGTATGGAAGTGAAACATGGACGATAACCAATTTGGACAAGAAGAGAATAGAAGCTTTCGAAATGTGGTGCTACAGAAGAATGCTGAAGATAAGGTGGGTAGATCACATAACTAATGAGGAGGTATTGAATAGGATTGGGGAGAAGAGAAGTTTGTGGCACAACTTGACTAGAAGAAGGGATCGGTTGGTAGGACATGTTTTGAGGCATCAAGGGATCACAAATTTAGCATTGGAGGGCAGCGTGGAGGGTAAAAATCGTAGAGGGAGACCAAGAGAACAATACACTAAGCAGATTCAGAAGGATGTAGGTTGCAGTAGGTACTGGGAGATGAAGAAGCTTGCACAGGATAGAGTAGCATGGAGAGGTGCATCAAACCAGTCTCAGGACTGAAGACCACAACAACAACAAGGACCGTCAGGGGCATTTTCTCTGGTGTTTCAGCAAATATTTGCAATTTCGTTTTTGCATTTTGAAGTTGGAGTCAGTCCAAACAAATACTGCTCAACACGTCTTTCATGCGTCGCCCAGCGTCGACGGGAAACTTCTGTTTGTTTCCTGTTACGAACAAAATGATTTTCATAGAGGTATTTTAGGCGAACATTCGAGAGACCGGTCGCGCATTAGTCTAGTGCGATCATCGTTTTATCGGTACATATTAATGGGTACAGGAAGACGTGTAGAATAACCATTAATCTAATAGCGACAGCACCGCCCTGACCCCCGCCGAATGCTACTGTCATGCAGCAGCGCTGCTCACTCGTTGCTGGAGTACTGGTTATTATTTATGTTTTATTGCCCCTGTTAACACGCACCGATAAAATGGATATTGCACTAGACCGTGCAACGTTTTATCGAATGCGCATGTGAGATATCGTTTCGTAAATAATTTTGATTGTAACGGGAAATAAACCGACGCTTTCCTTCTACGTTAGGCATCACGTGAAAGGCGTGTAGAGCAGTAGGGGTCTACTTGTTTGGACTGACTCCAGCTACACACTGCAAATACCTGTGTGTGTGTGTGTGTGTGTGTGTGTGTGTGTGTGTGTGTGTGTTTGTTTTCTCGGATGTGACCCTTAGCGACAGACTTAAACTGTGCCAAAGCAGGACTTTAATATACATATTCTCCACTATTACTTTTCTAACTGAACCCGCAGTGCACATCTCACGAAATTTCGCTGCTCTTGTCCATTTGCAAGCCCAATGCCAGCTTTCCAGTGGTTTACAGGAGTAGCACATACAGAAGAAAAGATAATAAAGAATGACTTGAACGTACGACTAATTTCTCTGTGGAATGTTTTACTAATTAGCACTGTGTGCGCTGATAATGACATTAGGTAAACAGGCATGAGTTAATCCTCGTCCAGCGTCTTATCAGTCCGACTTACCAACGAAAGATTCCATCCCATAATCATTCTCGGTTGTCTTTCAGCAATTTTCCGGCCTCTGGTTTGTGGAGGTGATGATGCCATCTTGCAAAAGCCTCCATGTAGTGCAAAAAAAAAAAAAAAAAAAAAAAAAAAAAAGAGAGGGAGAAGGAAAAGGTCACATGATGACAACTTGAACTGGAAGAAGCATATTGCTGAGCTTCTCAAACAATTAAGTTCAGCTTCTATCGCTCTTCGTATAATCGCTAGTCTTGGTAATAAACAGATCAGCTTAGTAACGTACTTTGCATATTTCCACTCAATAATGTCTTATGGAATAGTTTCCTGGGGTAACTCACCACTTAGACGTAAGTATTGATTGCACAAAAGAAAGCAGTGAGAATAATTAGTGGTGTTCACCCGAGATCGTCATGTAGGCACGTATTCAAGGAGTTAGGTATTTTAACTGCACCATCAGAGTACATAAATTCGCTAACGAAATTCGTTATAAATAATCCATCTCAATTCGCGAACAACAGTGATGTTCATACGTACAACACTAGAGGGAAAAATGACCTTTCCTATCCGTTATTGAAGCTGTCAGTTGCTCAAAAAAGAGTACATTATTCAGCAACAAAAATCTTTGATCATTTGCCCAATAACATAAAGTGTCTGGCAGGTAGTAGATCAAGTTTTAAATGTAGCTTAAAATCATTTCTTTTGGACAACTCCTTCTATTCCATGGACGAGTTTCTGTTTCAGAACTGGTAAAATAAATAAATAAATAAATTTGTACGTCTAAATATAGTTGCATGTGTAGAACTAAAAATTACAGTAATATTAATATTAGCACTATTCATGTATATATATATATATATATATATATATATATATATATATATATATCTTGTAATCTAACTTGTTCCACATCATACCGATAAAATAATCGTAAAAATGATCTGCGGAACATGACATAACTAAACTGAACTAAATTATGTGTCGGTTACCGATGGCGTTTTCGGATGGCTCAGCTGAAAGGGGACTACCTACAAGAGGTCATACTGCGTTTCGTCTAGTACTTGTGCTACGAAATTCCATTAATCAAATTCATAGACGGTATTAAATAATTAAAATAAAAGATTCGTTAAGGTGGGAACTATGGATGAAGGGCAACAGATATATTCCATATTTCTAGATTTCCGAAAAGCATTCGACACGATACCCTACTGCAGACTGTTAACGAAGGTACGAGCATACGTAATGTGTTCCCAGATATGAGTGGCACGAAGACTTCTTAAGTAATAGAAGGCAGTATGTCGTCGTCGAGGGCGAGTGTTCGTCAGAGACAAGGGTATCGTCAGGAGCACCGCAGAGAAGTGTGACAGGGCCAGAATTATTTTGTATATATATAAATGATCTGTCGGAAAGGGTGGGCTGCAATCTTCGTTTGTTCGCTCATGAGATTGCTGAGTACAGGAAGGATTAGACAAAATTTCTAGTTTGCGTGATGAATGGCAGCTAGTTCTAAACGTAGAAAAATCTATTTTAATGCGGATGTGTAGGAAAAACGAACCCTTAATGTTCGGATACAGCATTAGTAGGGCATTGCGTGGTACAGTCACGTTGTTTAGATAGTTGGGCTTAGCGTTGTTAAGCGATATGAACTGTAACTAGCGTGTGAGGGTCGTGTTAGAGAAGGCGATTGGTTGACTTCCGTTTATTTGCAGAATTTTAGGAAAGTATTGTTCATGTGTAAAGCAGACCGCATGTAGGACGCTAGTGCGATTTATTCTTGAGCACCTCTCGAGTGTTTTGGGATCCGCACCAGGTCGTTCTAAAATAAGACATCGAAGCAATTCAGAGGCGCAATGCAACGTTTGTTACCGGTAGGATCGAACTAAACGCAGGTGTTACGGACATGATTCGGGAACGCAAATGAGAATCCCTGGAGGGGAGGCGACGATTTTTCCGAAAAATACTGTTGGGAAAACTTAGAGACCCGGAATTTTAAGCTAACTGCTGAACGTTTCTACTGCCGTCGACATACACTCCTGGAAATGGAAAAAAGAACACATTGACACCGGTGTGTCAGACCCACCATACTTGCTCCGGACACTGCGAGAGGGCTGTACAAGCAATGATCACACGCACGGCACAGCGGACACACCAGGAACCGCGGTGTTGGCCGTCGAATGGCGCTAGCTGCGCAGCATTTGTGCGCCGCCGCCGTCAGTGTCAGCCAGTTTGCCGTGGCATACGGAGATCCATCGCAGTCTTTAACACTGGTAGCACGCCGCGACAGCGTGGACGTGAACCGTATGTGCAGTTGACGGACTTTGAGCGAAGGCGTATAGTGGGCATGCGGGAGGCCGGGTGGACGTACCGCCGAATTGCTCAACACGTGGGGCGTGAGGTCTCCACAGTACATCGATGTTGTCGCCAGTGGTCGGCGGAAGGTGCATGTGCCCGTCGACCTGGGACGCACGGATGCACGCCAAGACCGTAGGATCCTACGCAGTGCCGTAGGGGACCGCACCGCCACTTCCCAGCAAATTAGGGACACTGTTGCTCCTGGGGTATCGGCGAGGACCATTCGCAACCGTCTCCATGAAGCTAGGCTACGGTCCCGCACACCGTTAGGCCGTCTTCCGCTCACGCCCCAACATCGTGCAGCCCGCCTCCAGTGGTGTCGCGACAGGCGTGAATGGAGGGACGAATGGAGACGTGTCGTCTTCAGCGATGAGAGTCGCTTCTGCCTTGGTGCCAATGATGGTCGTATGCGTGTTTGACGCCGTGCAGGTGAGCGCCACAATCAGGACTGCATACGACCGAGGCACACAGGGCCAACACCCGGCATCACGGTGTGGGGAGCGATCTCCGACACTGGCCGTGCACCACTGGTGATCGTCGAGGGGACACTGAATAGTGCACGGTACATGCAAACCGTCATCGAACCCATCGTTCTACCATTCCTAGACCGGCAAGGGAACTTGCTGTTCCAACAGGACAATGCACGTCCGCGTGTATCCCGTGCCACCCAACGTGCTCTAGAAGGTGTAAGTCAACTACCCTGGCCAGCAAGATCTCCGGATCTGTCCCCCATTGAGCATGTTTGGGACTGGATGAAGCGTCGTCTCACGCGGTCTGCACGTCCAGCACGAACGCTGGTCCAACTGAGGCGTCAGGTGGAAATGGCATGGCAAGCCGTTCCACAGGACTACATCCAGCATCTCTACGATCGTCTCCATGGGAGAATAGCAGCCTGCATTGCTGCGAAAGGTGGCTATATACTGTACTAGTGCCGACATTGTGCATGCTCTGTTGCCTGTGTCTATGTGCCTGTGGTTCTGTCAGTGTGATCATGTGATGTATCTGACCCCAGGAATGTGTCAATAAAGTTTCCCCTTCCTGGGACAATGAATTCACGGTGTTCTTATTTCAATTTCCAGGAGTGTATATTTCGCGTAAGGACCACTAAGATGGAAGAAATTAGGGCTCATGCGGAGGCATACAGACAGTCGTTTTTCCCTAGCTCTATCTGCGATTGTGACAGAAAATGAAACGTCTAGTAGTGATACAGGGTTTCCTACGCCACGCGCCATATCGTGGCTTGAGGAGTATCTTTATGAATGTAGTTGTAATACGACGAGTTTCCAGTGACATCTTGTCTTTCCTCGTTGGCTAAGGCACTGGACTGAAAATAGTCGGTTTTCCTTTGCAAAACGTACGTAAATTCAGCCACAAACACAAAAAACTTCTTGAAACAAGTTGGTAGATTAAAACTCTGCATGTGACCTGGACTAGAACGACTCTTGCTGTCCGCAGACAGCGCTTTACCAACTGAGCCTCTCGGGAATGCCTAACAGCCACCCACAGTCACAGCAAAGATAGATTGGAGGTTGACGACTTTCTTAATCTCTGGTACTCTTCTAATGTTGACCTTGCAACAGCCTCACATGGCTAATATTAGGTAGTGTGTGCAGCCCGTCCCAGGAACAAGGCCCCAGAAAGAAGATTGTGCGTTGTACAACAAGATTGCGAGGATAACATGACGGAAGTAGCCAAAAACGTTTATCATCGACAGCGCCTGCGAAGACTTGGTTAATATGTGGCTGAACGGCAACAAAATGTGGAAGTCATCCGATTATCTTATTGGTTTCCATTAATTTCACTGCCTCCACCCCCGACATCTCCAACAAACTAAGTTCATCATTTAAAATAATCAGGACGAGGATGTTGGGCCATAGCAATGGAAGGGTGTTCTTTTGGTCTCCGGGTGTAATCTACCCCCTCCTTCCCACTTGCAGCTATTGACCACAATAAGCAAAGTCATTTATGAAAAATTTGGGAGGAGCGAAGATTACAACAAGCTTTCTACTTTACTTAGCTCCTCTTGCCGAGTTCGCTCCAGTTCTTGTCTGCGGGTCCGATTCTTGAAGCTGAAAATGTCACGTTGTGGGTCCTCACGGTTGGAATGATCTAAATAAATTTGAAGATTGTTGTTACAGTTTTACGTAAATATATTTTTTCAAATTTTACTATATCATACAGTCTTTTGATTATTCACATTAACAAAGCCGAAATTAAATTGTTCGCACAAAATATAAAAATACGTCCGATCACATCAGAGTCATGCTTACGACTCTCACACTCTGCGGAAATAACAATATTCCAAAGGGTTTAAAAATTTTTCTTAACCAATGAATTTCTACTAGTTTTTGTTGTTCGAACTGATTGCCGAATAACCACCGAACGTTTGACGTTGAAATTTGGCAACCCTATCCGTAGTATGCTCACAAACATCCACTGGAGATGTGTAATCTAACCACTTGTCTGCTTTTCTCTGTCTAAGTGAATCTTGTTAAAACTGTCTACCAAAGCTTCTCAAAAATAATTATCAAACAAACAACAAATGCTAACTTAACACTTTATTTCGCACACTCAGATACATTGTGAAGAAACAAAATTAGATGTACTCGTATACGGTCATGTGAACAAATGCCCACATTAATATTGTGGCACATAAATACTACCATGTTGTTCCTGTGTCCGAAAGAATGGTTGCATTTTACGCTATTTCATGTGAAATGTCTTTAAAAAACTCAATTTTGTAACAAAGCACTGGACAATTCCACAGTTTCCACATCTTACGGTCGGATAACCCTGAGGTCAATGGCTATATCTTTCCTTTTTTACCCTATTCTAGCCAGTGAACAAAAGTGTCATACTGTCACTGGCATAAAAAGTGCTGTTTTTTTCTTCTTCTGGAGTTGTTGTACAGCCAATTGTCAGTCAGTCTTCCTCTTCACAGAGGAGTGAGTGTATCTATCTTTTACGATTCTTAAAATGCCTCACAAACCAACTCAGTTTCGACTTAATATTCGTTCGTCTCGCCTTCTGAACCGCACCTTCTCGCTCGATGCTGTGGACAGGCCTCGATGCTGTGGTCAGGCTCGACCTCCTTCCCACCCTCTCCCCCTCCCCCTTCCTCCCGAGAGAAAGCATTTAAGGGAGAGTTCAGTTTCACTGCCTCATCCTCATGAGGGATAAACAA
Source organism: Schistocerca piceifrons (assembly GCF_021461385.2). Classification (NCBI taxonomy): domain Eukaryota; kingdom Metazoa; phylum Arthropoda; class Insecta; order Orthoptera; family Acrididae; genus Schistocerca; species Schistocerca piceifrons. The sequence continues at coordinate 1,016,372,980 of NC_060138.1, read as the reverse complement.
AAACGGCTTGCATGTCTAAATACACTTCCCCAAAAATATACCTGGATCCGAGACCCTCTACGGCTCAGTAATTGTCACCAGTGACATACACTGCAGATACTGTGCCAGAAATGCAAGAACTGCTCCCTAAATTAATAATCTTGACTCGGAGTCAGGGAAGCCTTTGTGGTGGCGGTGGACTTGTAGGTAAGCCGATTCGAATGAGTGGAAGGGTTAAGAGAGGTGGCGGCGTAATGTTCTCAATCTCTAGTCTCTGTATCAATGCCCGAATTAAATTCCATATGCCTTTTCAGTGTCTCATGAACTGAAGGATGTGAACTGGACTTGTTGTACAATATTCCAAAGGGTTTAAAAATTTTTCTTAACCAATGAATTTCTACTAGTTTTTGTTGTGCGAACTGATTGCCGAATAACCACCGAACGTTTGACGTTGAAATTTGGCAACCCTATCCGTAGTATGCTCACAAACATGTACGTCGTATAAGAACGTTAGGCCCGGCGATCCCCTTGATACTACTTGAGAATAGTAGTCTATGCACCGGCACCAGGATTCACCGTGCCCTTGTATGATCATCATCATCTTCATTATCATCATCACCAGCACCACCACCACCATCAATAACATGACACGGCTCTCTCATATCCTCAAGAAAAGGGTCCAATGCCCGCGGAGGAAGAAACCCCTTTCCGGCGGGTGGCTGAACCTATCCCGTGGGGAATACCCCACATCACATACAATATTTTAGATTCTCGTACTTATTCTATCAAAGATTAATTCCTAACGCAGTGAAAGTTGTTGTATAGCGTTAACATTGTATCATGCAGAGACTGGACTGAAAAAGAACGACGAAATGGCTTCGTCGTTAAATATTGAACGAGAAAAGCTTAAGTAGTTTAGTGGAGGCTCTTATTTCCAGGCTACCATTAGCTGTGGTTAAGTGCTACATAAAAAGTAAATGTGTAAGATATTGCACTTGAGAATACGCTGCTACAGTAACTTTGTTAGATGGGGCTGCTGAAATTGCACTTTCAAACAGCAGCATCGGAGGAATGCCAACACGTGGACTGTAAACATTCATCCATCTGATCTAAGATCTGCACGGTCGGACGACTGTTGACATGAGGCGCTGAAGTCAAGGACTGCGGCTGCCACCAGGCGTGAGGAGCAAGGACACACCGTGCTCGCGGTTTTTCCAGCCCAGAGGCAGCGGCAGCGCGGCAAGGAGGAGGCTGGGAGAGTGGAGTGGCCACTCGTTTTGCTCTTCCGCGCCGACGTGTGAATGAGTAGCGCTTTCTCTGCCCGTGGCAGACGGCGCAGGGCCGGCGCGAGTGCGCGCGAAACGCTGCACACACTCTAACCCTTCCATCAGCTGTTACCATCTGAAATCGGGACTCACCTGAACAGGCCAAGGTTTTCCAGTTGTCACGGGTTCAACTGATATGGTCACGAGCCCAGGAGATGTGCTGCAGCGGATGCCGCGCTGTTACCTAAGGCCTAAGGCACTGGCGTCGTTCGTCTGCTGCAATATGCCTTTAACGCCAAATACATCTATCTACATCTACATCTACATACATACTCCGCAATCCACCATACGGTGCCTGGCGGAGGGTACCTCGTACCACAACTAGCATCTTCTCTCCCTGTTCCACTCCAAAACAGAACGAGGGAAAAATGACTGCCTATATGCCCCTGTACGAGCCCTAATCTCTCTGATCTTATCTTTGTGGTCTTTCCGCGAAATGTAAGTTGGCGGCAGTAAAATTGTACTGCAGTCAGGCTCAAATGCTGGTTCTCTAAATTTCCTCAGTAGCGATTCACGAAAAGAACGCCTCCTTTCCTCTAGAGACTCCCACCCGAGTTCCTGAAGCATTTCCGTAACACTCGCGTGATGATCAAACCTACCAGTAACAAATCTAGCAGCCCGCATCTGAATTGCTTCTATGTCCTCCCTCAATCCGAACTGATAGGGATCCCAAACGCTCGAGCAGTACTCAAGAATAGGTCGCACCAGCGTTCTATAAGCGGTCTCCTTTACAGATGAACCACATCTTCCCAGAATTCTACCAATGAACCGAAGACGACTATCCGCCTTCCCCACAACTGCCATTACATGCTTATCCCACTTCATATCGCTCTGCAATGTTATGCCCAAATTTTATTTTCCAAGCACAGATCAAAAACTAACAAGAATAAACAACTCGTAACCAAGCCGACTACGGCAAAGATAAATATCTATCAGCTGCAGCTTTCACCCGCTGTTTTTGACGCAGTGGATAAATGACGTCGCCACATCAGCCCCTCTCCTTTTGAAACCGGGTGCACCAGGTATGTGGGGAAACTTGCACTTGATTTTTCTAACAGCTCTCGTGAAAACATCTGGTGCAGGCAATGGCTGCTCCTGTTCTGCACTTGCTGCTTCGTTGTCCTCTTCTGAAACCGAGGGCTCGGCGAGACTATCTGCTGTTTCTTTGGCCTCCACGTTTGAGGGTGATTTTGCAGACCGAGGAAGGAGTGTACCCTCTTCGGTGTAAGCAGGTTTAAGCCACTCAATTGAGACTGTCTCTTCTTTATCATCCTTATCGATTTTGAAGCTGTGGCTTCCTCTTGTGACTACCCTGTATGGTCCAGAGTAAGGCGAAACAAGCAGCGGGCGCACCGTGTCATCCCTAAGCCACACGTGGGACGTTGCTCGCAGGTATTTATGTACAAACACTCTCCGGTCTCCATGTCTGACAGGGTTCTAACGCTGAGTAGACTCGCGAATTGCGTGCATAGCTCAGGGGCGAACGGCTGTGTAGATGCTGGAACGATAAATTCTCCAGGAACCCTCAATTGCTCGCCATAAACCAATTCTGCGGAAGAGCATTGTAAGTCCTCCTTCACGGCCGCTCTCAATCCGAGTAGGACCAGCGGTAGTGCTTCAGGCCATGAAGTGGAACTACACATTAATGCAGCTTTGAGCGTGCGGTGTAGTCGTTCCACCATCCCATTACTAGATGGATGATAGCTTGTGGTACGTAGGTGGTTGCACCCGCACAGTAGTAAAAGTTCATTGAAAAGTTGGCTTTCAAACTGCCTTCCGCGATCTGTTGTTATGTTTTGCGGAACGCCAAACCTGGAGAACCATGAATGCAACAGTGCTTTTGCAACCGACTCCGCAGAAATGTCTTGTATTACAACTACTTCTGGCCACCTGGTAAAACGATCAATGATTGTGAGCAAATAGCGTTGTTCTGAAGAGCATGATAGCGGGCCCACATGTATATGTGAAAATCTTGCAGATGGCGTCGGGAAGTCAGCAATAGGTGCAAAGACATGTCTGCTGATTTTATTACGCTGGCATGTTAGGCATGCACGCGCCCATGCACGACAATCTTTTTGTATTCTAGGCCACACTACTTTGGAGGAAACTAACTTGGCTGTAGCTCGTACTCCTGGATGTGATAGGTTATGTAGTGCACTATAAATCTCGCGACGATATTGTTCTGGTATGTAAGGTCGCTCCTTTCCTTTTGCTACATCACACCAAATTCCGTCTGGAACATTTGGGACAGACACACGTCTGAGCTGCAGCGCAGTTCTCTGTTCCTCTATTAGACGGCGCAAGAAAGGATCTTCTCGTTGTTTAGACGCTAACTCGGTCCAACGAATTGAATTTAAACTGGTACAATTCCTAGGCAGGCAATCTGCGACCAGGTTGTCTTTTCCTGGAATGTGACGCACGTCAGTTGTGAACTGTGCAATGTACTCGACTTGCCTGCACTGACGTGGTGAATTGAGCTCTGTGTCTCGTTGAAATATAGCTACTAACGGCTTGTGATCGGTAAAAATTGCAAAGTGCCTCCCTTCGACAGACGTGCGAAAATGCTTTATGGCTAAGTAAATAGCAAGCAACTCACGGTCAATAGCACTAGATTTTTGCTGCTGTCGAGTCAGGCTTTTAGAGAAAAATGCGAGCGGCTGCCATCAACTTCTTGCTGTAGCGCTGCACCCACTGCTGTTTGGCTCGCATCAACCATGAGCGCTAAAGGAGCGCTCAATCTTGGATGTCCCAGTAGTGTTGCCCGAGAAAGACATTTCTTTAAGTCATGGAAAGCTGCTTCAGCATCTGGATCCCATGGAATTTTACGATTTCCTGTTGTATTTTTACCTGCAAGTAACGTTGTGAGTGGCTCTTGGGCGGCAGCTAATTTAGGTTAAGTGACGTCTGTAATAGTTGAGCATGCCTAAAAATCTGCGAAGTCCTTTGTAAGTTGTGGGAAGGGGCATCTGTTGTACTGCTTCAACCCGCTCAGGCAAAGGTGACAGGCCTGCTGCTGAAACCAAATATCCCAGGAACTTTACCTCGCGTTTTCCAAACGTGCACTTTGTTTCGTTAATAATTATGCCATACACTGTCAGACGGCAGAAAAGCTGCCGCAGATGTTCGACATGCTGATATACAGAACCAGAGAATACTAAAATGTCGTCCATATAACAAAATACGAATGGTAATTCTCGAAGCACCTCATGCATGAATCTTTGCCATGTTTGGGCAGCGTTTCTGAGGCCAAATGGCATAAAATTGTACTCAAACAAACCGAATGGTGTGATAACTGCTGTTTTTTTAATGTCAGATGGAGCCATGGGAATCTGGGGAAATGCTTTGGCGCAATCAATCACACTAAATATTTTGGCATTGCTAATCGTACTGTTAAAATCAGTCACATTGGGTACTGGGTAGCGGTCGGGAATTGTGCGGGCATTGAGCACCCTGTAGTCTCCATATACTCTCCATGAATTGTCTTTTTTACGGACCAGGTGAATTGGAGATGCCCATGAACTATCAGACCTACTTACAATACCTGTTTTTAGAAGTCTGTAGAACTCAGCTCGCGCCGCGAGCAGCTTCTCTGGAGGCAGACGCCGCGGGCGGAAGGCAACGGGTTGACCTTGTGTCGTGCTGATGTGGTGTTGAGTATTGTGTCTGCATTGCCTGGTTGCGTTGACGGGTTCGGTAAGTGCTGGAAAGTCTTGAAGCAGTTTACGAAAAAGTGAATCCTCCGACAGTGCTCTGATATTGCCTACAGTATACGAATCGTTACGACTGTCGGGTGTCTTCTTGCGTGACGCACACGTGTGCGCCCCGCTTAGTTGCGGGTACGAAATCGTATCACAATATCCCGACGCGGATGACACGGCAAAGGAGCCGGAAATCTTCGTGCAGAAAGACACGGGCACATCGCACTGCACTTGAACCGACGCGGAAGACGCAGTAGGCAATATCCCTTCTGTGGGAACTGTCACCAAACGACTGCTAACCAGGTCGGGCATAAGTCGGTAGTTCCGTAAAAAGTCCGCTCCAATTATAGGACTCGGCACATCATCAATCACAAAAGTCCATTTTGGATGGAAGTTGGAATTCAGATGTAATGCCAACTGTTTCTCACTATAGGTTGATATTCTGGAATTGTTTGCCGCAGTCAGCACATGTTGCGTTGTTGTCGTGAGTATATCACCTCTCTTTCTTGGATAAACACTGACTTCTGAACCTGTGTCGATCAGAAACTTCTCACCTGAAGAGAGGTCCAACACGAACAATCGGTGTGATTGGTTGACTACAGATACCGTGGCGTTTTCACCTCTTTGAATCACGCTATGACGCGGGCGCCTATGTTGTTGTTGACGAACGTTAGCGCCCTTTAACGCCCGCCTTTTAAGTTTGGGTAGCTGCAGGGTTGAAGACATTGACGGGCAGTGTTACCGAAGCGTCTGTGGTACCAGCACCATTGATCTGTCAAATCCTGTTGGATAGCATTTCTTCGTCTTTTCCAACTGCGACTTCGTAGCTGGTGGTGGTGTGAAGTTACTTGCACGTTGAGTTTTGCCACTTGTGCTGCCAGTTGCTGTATGGTGGGTTCGGTCGATGAGCACTGCTGTTGGGAAGTATTATTGCATGTTCCTGGCTCACTGACGTCAGATTCCATCACACTACACGTTCTTGGGCCTCTATCCTGGCTGTAGTTGAATTCGGAACACGCAGAAACTTCGGTTAAGGTGTTTGCGATGATGTCTGCCTTTTTTGCTAAGACTTGCAATGGTAAGTCTGTTTCTGCTGCAATGACGGCATGGATGTTGGCAGGAAGTTTACGACGTCATATTAGACGTAAGGACTCTTCAGGTAGGAGTTCCGGGCCGGCTAATGTACGTAAGGCTTTGAGTGCTTGTGACAATTTTTCGGGGTCACCACTATGGGAGCCTTTATATTTTATGAAGTAACAGCTTTTTCATGAGATGAGAAAACATTTTATTTTCCAAGCAAAGATCAAAAACTAACAAGAATAAACAACTCGTAACCAAGCCGACTACGGCAAAGATAAATATCTATCAGCTGCAGCTTTCACCCGCTGTTTTTGGCGCAGTGGATAAATGACGTCGCCACAACGTCATTGGTCAAAGCCGACGGGTTGTATCCCCTGCTTCACTAGACCCGCGGTGCAACATAAAATATTACACTTGGTGGCTTTACAGAGCACACATTAAAAACTGCCTACTGCATCATCTTTCGCTGACAGATTGATATACACTAACTGCTGTGCGCCAAGCGCTCTCTTACTCCAACACTACAATCTCAGACCAGAAGCAGTATCTTTGGCTCTGCGGTCGTGCAAAGTCAGCGATCCGCTTTATAGAGCCCATCAGAGACATACGTCGTTTACAATATAGCAGTTTCATTTTAGTTTACACTAGTATCGTTACAATACTCGGCCGCCAACTGTAAGTGGACCCCAGTAGACGCCTTTCAGTGTCTAAATGGAGTAAATATTAATTGTTTATTAATAATTTGTTAATACCATCTGTAGCATCAAAAGCATAAAACTAATCTCATGATACCGACGTATGGCTTACTTTATAAAATAATTTAATTAACGCGTCTATTAACTAGTGCAATTATGGATGCGTACTCCCTACGATTTTGTCATTTATTGACAATTCAGAAGAGTCAGAAGATACCAAAAGATGGATTTGAACCAGAATCCGCAAATTTACTCACCAGAGCGGAAAGCCAACTAATTGCAATCACATGGACTCAAGCGAAACAGGAAACGCCCAGTCGAATTTCTGAGCGATCACACACTGTCGAACTAAAGGCCGAAGTAGACGTTGATTCCTTTTCTTCTACGACAAATACCTGAGAGGACTTTTATCTAACTAACAAGGGAACCTCCCCATCGCACCCCCCTCAGATTTAGTTATAAGTTGGCACAGTGGATAGTCCTTGAAAAACTGAACACAGATCAATCGAGAAAATAGGAAGAAGTTGTGTGGAACTATGAAAAAATAAGCAAAATATACAAACTGAGTAGTCCATGCGCATGATATGCAATATCAAGGCTACTGTGAGCTCAGAAGCGCCGTGCTCCTGTGTTTAGCGTGAGCAACTGCGGAACGAGAGGTCCTTGCTTCAAGTCTTCCCTCTGGTGAAAAGTTTAATTTTTTATGTAATCAACTTCGCTCTCCAAAATTCCAGGAAATGTTCAGATTTGCTTAGACATATGCAGGATTTGACCGTATATACACGGAAAAATTTGAAAACGTTAAAAACATATGTTTTGACAGAGCACAGGGAAAACTGTGCCACTGTGAAACTGTTGCATTCATTTGTTGCAGTTTATGTGACAAACTCTTATGTTTTCATCACTTTTTTGAGAGTGATTATCACAGCCACAAGAAAACCTAAATCGGGCAAGGCAGAAGAATCTTTTTACCCATTCGCCAAGTGTACAAGTTAGGTGGGTCGACACATATTCCTGTCATGTGACGCACATGCCGTCACCAGTGTCGTATAGAATATATCGGACGTGTTTTCCTGTGGAGGAATCGATTGACCTATGACCTTGCGATCAAATGTTTTCGGTTCCCATTGGAGAGGCACGGCCTTTCGTCTGCTAATCGCACGGTTTTGCGGTGCGGTCGCAAAACACAGACACTAAACTTATTACAGTGAACAGAGACGTCAATGAACGAATGGACAGATCACAACTTTGCGAAAATAAAGAAAGTAAACTTTTCACTCGAGGGAAAATTTGAACCGAGCACCTCTCGTTCCGCAGCTGCTCACGTTAACCACGGGACCACGGCGCTCCTGATCTCGCACTATCCTTGATGTTGCCTATCTTGCACATGGACTACTCAGTTTGTATATTTTGCTTATTTTTTCATAGTTCCACACAACTTCTTCCTGTTTTCTCGATTGATCTGTGTTCATTTTTTCAAGGCCTATCCACTGTGCCAACTTATAACTAAATCTGAGGGGGGTTCGATGGGGAGGTTCCCTTGTAAGTGCCTCTCAGTTGCCGACTTCCCTTTGTCGATTTAGAGTCAAAATGCATAATCCAAAATCTGCTATCTTCAGCATGTGTAACAGGCACCCAGATACAAGTACAGATGGCGTATTGCTGGTGGCTGAATTAACTATGCTACACGAGGAGACCCGAGCGACTGCTCGACTTGAAGTGGAACGCGTTCGCCCGCAGCCTGACTCCACAGCCGCTGCCACCGACCCACATTCGCAGTCACGGTCGGTGGATCGCACTGCAGCCCTAATGCCGGGCCGTTCCTGCTACCGCTAATACGCGCTACACAGTGGCGTTGTACTGTCCCAGCAACCTCGCCACTTTCTGGACGAGATCTACGTATGCCAGCTATGCTAGAACAAAGCTGAAATGCGGCCTGTCAAGAATTCCTCTCCTGTGCTAACCTCTTCATCTTAGAGTAGCACTTGCAACCTACGTCCTCTATTATTTGCTGGATGTATTCCAGTCTCTGTCTTCCTCTACAGTTTTTGCTCTCTACAGCTCCCTCTAGTACCATGGAAGTCATTCCCTCATGTCTTAACATATGTCCTATCATCCTGTCCCTTCCCCTTATCAGTGTTTTCCACATATTCCTTTCCTCTCTCACTCTGTGCAGAACATCCTCATTTCTTACCTTATCAGTCCACCTAATTTTCAACATTCATCTGTAGCACCACATCTCAAATGCTTCGATTTCCTTCTGTCACGGTTTTCCCACAGCCCATTTTTCACTACCGTATAATGCATATAATGCTATACTCAAGACGTACATTCTCAGAAATTTTTTCCTCAAATTGAGGCTGATGTTTGATATTAGTAGACTTCTCTTGGCCAGGAATGCCCTTTTTGCTATTGCTAGTCTGCTTTTGATGCCCCCCTTGCTCCGTCCGTCACTCGTTATTTTACTGCCTAGGTAGCAGAATTCCTTAACTGGGATAGCCTACCGGAACAGAAGCAATAATTTCTGCTGTAAGACCGACCTCCTTTGTTTTTGAAGTTCCAAATCACCGTTTGCAACACGTGCAAGTGGCAAATGCAGTTCATTCATGTAACAAAACAATTTATCCAAGTGATCTGTCAGACGTTCTTGTTGTAGCTGATGCAGCCGAAAACTAGAATACCTAGGCCACAATTTTTAACCGTCTTCTCCAAGCAACGATAACAAATGGCATCAGAGCTCACCTTATGGGGAAGACACTAGAAGTCGTTTAATTCTTTTACGAGAAAACGAAGCTTTGTCTTAACGGATAAATGAAAATTTTTCTAGATCATAAATTTTTCATGCTCTTAAAATGACTTCCATAATTACACTACTCAAAAATATTCAATAATATTAGTACGTCGCTTTGTCATGCGTCTGATTCTTGTTACCAACTTGTAACTTTCTCTAGTGGGTCAAACAGAGCGAGTGGGTGCAATGGCAACACAGTTGACTCGGAATCGAGAGGACGGCGGTTCAAATCTCCGCGATGCCATCCAGAATCACGTTTTCCGAAAATTCCCTAAATCGCTTAGGGCTAAAGATGGGATGGTTCTTTCGAAAAGACACTACCGATTTCCTTCCCCATCTGTGTTGTCTAGTGATCCGATCGTCGACGCGGCGTAAAACCCCAATTTTCCTTACTTCCTCCCTTCCCGTCGTAGGATCCATCCCCACACAAGATATAAATTTATCTGATCAAAATGTCCGGGCATCCCTGTTTAATGCGGAACTGACCACTAGATTTGACGAGAACCAGACCAGCCAGTGTAAAAGGTGACGGGGAATATTGCGTTGTCAGTAGAGAAGTAATAACACCGGAATGGATCGGTCAGGAGAGCTCAAGAGATTTCGAACATGAACTAGTCAGTGGATATCACCTGCATAAGTTCATCACGGACATTTCATCCCTTCTGAATTTGACCAAGTCAACCGTTGGTGATGTGATTGAAAAGTGCAAAAGCGAAGGAATAACCAGAGATAAACAAACAGCAGGCAGACCTCATGTACTTACAGGGACCGCCGAACATTGGGGAAGATGGTTGTAAACAGTCGCAGTACATCAGCCAAAGGAATCAGTGGTAAATACCAGCAGTCCAGTAAGCATAATGGCTGTGCCTAGGCAGTTAAAAACGGTTGGATACAATGGACAAGCAGTTTCTCATAAGTCACACATTTCTGTAGTCATTGCCAAACGACGCTTCAGGTGGCGTATAAAGCGATGCTAGTGGACTGTGGGTTACTGGAAAGGAGTGACCTCGAGTGATGAATCACGCTGTAACCTGTGTTGCAGTCCGACTGAAGGCTTGGGTTTGACACATACCTCGATAACATTACCTGCCATCATTTGTAGTGCCAACGGTGAAGAACGGATGAAGTGGTGCTACGATATGAGAGTGTTACTGCGGTTAAGAAAACTAAAGGCAGTAAGGTACTCACGTTTCACAGCACTGGCTACTACATACAGTAGAGGAACAGTGCGGAGACGATAACTGTATCAGCGTAACTCTGCCGTAAAGCAGCAGCCTTCAGGAAGTGGTTTTTGTGCAATAACATCCCTGAAATAGACTGGTCTGCCCAGAGTCCCGGCGTAAACCCGATGAAACACCTTTGGGATGAGTTTGAACGTCGACTTCGCTCCATGTTTTCTCGATCTGGGACCCAAGACCACTTCCCCGTGAAAAGACCGCTCTTTTATCATTCTGTTTCTTCCAGTTTTTAGATTTGGTCTACCGTTTCACGCCTTCTACTGTGTGTGTTATAGTTTGACCCTTCTGATTCGATCCGTCAACTTTTAGCGGACCCTCTCTAATCCGCAAGTAACTTTGGAATCGCGGGGCTGATGACCTCGCCGTTAGGCGCTACAGTCTGCAATTGCGAGACCGCTACGGTCGCAGGTTCGAATCCTGCCTCGGGCATGGATGTGTGTGGTGTTCTTAGGTTAGTTAGGTTTAAGTAGTTCTACGTTCTAGGGGACTGATGACCTCAGAAGTTAAGTCGCATAGTGCTCAGAGCCATTTTTGAACCTCACCGTTCAGTATCATAGCCCCCCCCCCCCCGGTCAATCAATCAATCAATCAATCGACTTCGATCCAGACGCCAGTTTCCAACACCTAGCATCATTACCTTCTTTCGTTTCGTCTCTGAGGAAGAATGGGGTCTTATTTCTCCACAGACATTCAGACACCTCATTGACAGTGTCCCCAGCGGAGTTCAAGCGGTCATATATGTGAAGGTTGGGCACGCCGCACATTAATATTCACTAATTGTCGTCCGGGTACTTTTGATCAAATACTGTATATGATGGACAATGAAAGATGTTTTGGATTCCTCGGCATCGTGTGCTGCTTTTGCGGATCGACGGAAACGTTGGCTCGTAATTCGGAAAAAATCAAAAAGAACTTTCCCAAATAGGACTGTTGTCAAAAATTACAAATTCCACTGCTTTATTTTGACTAGCACGAGTTTACATGATTTTTAGCTCTTGTAATGAAATTAATGTCTTTCGAGATGACGGAAGTGTGACTTTTTTCATATATCAACGTACACTGTGTATTTACGCCTGTAGATTTTACACAACACGCTAACAACAGCTCTTGCTAGACTGAAGCGCCAAAGAAACTGGTTCAAGCATGCGTATTCAAATACAGAGATACGTAAACAGGCAGAACACGGCGTTGAAGTCGGCATTATCTATATAAAACAAAAAGTGTCTGGCTCAGATGTTAGATCGGTTACTGCTGCTACAATGGCGAGTTATAACGATTTAAGTGAGTTTCAACGTGGTGGTATAGTTGGTGCACGAGCGATGCGACACAGCAACTCCGAGGGAGCGATGAAGTGGGGATTTTCCCGTACGACCATTTCGCGAGTGTACTGTGAATATCAGGAATTCTGTAAAACATAAAGTCTTTGACATCGTTGTGGCCGGAAAAAGATCCTACAAAAACGGGACCAACGACGACTAAAGAAAAGCGTTCAACCTTATGAATCCATGGACCCTGCATGTCAGCAGGGGACTTTTGAAGTTGGAGGAGGCTCTGACAGATGACACGTACGTAAGCATCCTGTCTGATCACCTGCGCACATTATGTCCATTGTGCATTCCACCGGACTTGGGCAATTCCAGGAGGACAATGCTATACCCACACGTCCAGAATTGCTACAGAGTGGCTCTTGTTACACTCTTCTGAGTTTAAACAGGGTTGCTGGCTGGCAAACTCCCCTCGCATGAACATTATTGAGCAAATCTGGGATGTCTTGCGATGTGATATTCAGAAGAGATCTCCACTCCCTCATACTCTTACGGATTTACGGACAGCCCTGCGTTATTCATGGTGTCAATTCCCTCCAGCACTGCTTCAGACATTAGTCGAGACGATGCCAAGTCGTGTTCCGGCACTTCTGGGTGCTCGCGGGGGCTCTGTGCGATATTAGGCAGGTGTACCAGTCTCTTTGGCTGTTCGGTGTATAAAAGTCAGAGAAAAAAAATCGTCACATTGAGAAGAAATTTTAGAATTTACTGCGTCGTTAACGAAAAGTTGTCGAGTTGGGAAGTAATTTTAGAATTTTCTGTGAGTTAATCGGAAGTTTGATAACATCTTTACTGCTTTCGCAATCTTAATTCGCAAATGTTATGGTTTGTTTTAGGTTTCGACATCGTAGTATTAATATATCTAACATATAAAAAAATCGGTATTACCAACATAGAAATATCTCTCCTAACTGATTCATGTTCTACTGTCTTACACCTGAGATAATGAACCTACAGACGAAACTGAACTACTAAAAACCTTGCATATGGACAGAGGTTGTCACACACAATACATGTTCCAATAAATACCTTGGGAAATGACTGGTGGCGGCTGATAAATGCGTTTCTGTGTAGCTCCTACAATGACGTTTAAATGCTATTATTCTTCTGCAGCCGTTCGTCCGGTGTAAATTGCAGCTAACCTCGGAAAAAGCTCGGCTAAAACGATTTGTCGAGCGAGATGCGGCGGCAAGTGGCTGGAATGTTTTCGCTCTGCGTAGTACACGAAGAAATTCCTCTTCCCGGCGAAGAGCGCCTCCCTCGCGGAAAAGGAGAAACTCGTTCACAAAAAAAGCGGCTAGCGAACCGTTAAGCCGGCGCGCCGGCGCGCTGCCGGCTTCGCCCTGTGTGTACGGCCGGAGCCGAGCACATTCGGCTCGTGCGACGCGAGGCGAGCAGAGGCGAGTCACAAGCAAAACAAACATGCCCGGCTGCTGACTCAAGAGGCCCTGGATTCAAGCACTACCGTCAACACCGCCACCAGCTGTACTCCATATCCGACGTAAGCAAGCAGCGGGTCATGGTGTGCCGGTCTCACTTTGACATAACGGGAGTGAAATACGAGCGTGCAGTATCTGGAAAGCCGCATCAGAGCTGCTGCTGCTGCTGCTGCTGAATGTTTACCATGTGCCAATCCTTATACCAACATTTTATTCGTCTAAAAATTAATGTGTGAACCATTTCGTACAACGTGTAAAAACAAAACTGTATTTTTGCAGGTTAATGCACGTATTACCCCTTCACTATAACGGCGAAAACGCGCCTGAACGAAAACAAAGAAACTGAGGTAAAAAAATCGCAACACCAAGAAGGAATTACGCCAGATAAACGAAAGTTGATAGGCGTGCTTCTACATATGAACGATAACGTCTATTCACAGACAGATACGATCGGAGAATGTAAATAAAAATCTTTGGAAGGAAGACTACGTGGTTTTCGGTAAACCCTTTTGCGAAAATGATTTTTGAAAACACTGTTGGAGAAAATTAGCAAACACAATGTAATATTTGAAATTAATTATAAAACAGTCCATATAGTAAGGCACGTTTATTAAAAGGTTGCAGGTTTGGATAATCAGATGCTCATCTTCAGACCTTCAACCATGTTGAAGGACAATCGCTGTGCATGGAGAAGAAAAAAAATTGGCTCAAATCGCTCTGAGCACTATGGGACTTAACATCTGTGGTCATCAGTCCCCTAGGACTTAGAACTACTTAAACCTAACTAACCTACGGACATCACACACATCCATGCCCGAGGCAGGATTCGAACCTGTGACCGGAGCGGTCACGCGGTTCCAGGCTGAAGCGCCTAGACCGCACGGCCACACCGGCTGGCCATGGAGAAGAACCCTCTGAATGACGACAGTCAACTGCTCAGTCATTCAGGCGTTCCTGCTCGATCCACAGCCATAGTCCAGCAATATGGTTGAAGGTCTGAAGATGATAATGATGATGATGATGTAGTGATCGAAACTGATAACCTTTTAATAAACAACTGTTTTACCATTATTTTCAAACTCGTTGCATAAATTTAGAGAACCTGTGTTCTGAAGTGACTGTGCGACCATTTTGCTGTCACCAGGCTATGTCGAGGAGGAGTCACGAGAATAAAAGCTTAAGGCTGAAACAGAGACATATACACAGTCCCTCACTCAATTCCCAAATGCAACGAGAAAGAAAATGGACGACATTGGTACTGAGTTGCTTTAGCAATTACGTTCAGCTGCTTCTGCTCTCCGTATACCTACTGGTCCTCGAAATAATAGTCAATTTGCTATTTTGCTTATTTCCACTCATCTTCTTGCGGCATAGTTTTCTGAGGTAAGTCATCACTTACAGAGACAGTATTAACTGTAGGAAAGCGAACATAATGAATAATATGTGGTGTACACCCAGTCTTCTAGGTACCTCTCCAAGGAGTTAGGCATTTTAACTGTACCTTCAACTATTTACAGAGTGCAAAAAAAAGTTACTTCTTCGAATACCCGTAATTGTCTCCCACTGCGACACACAACATTGGAATTTGGCACAAAGGTGCCTACAAACTACTTCTGTAGTGGCGCAATAGCATGGCGCCCTGAGACGTCAATCGCGGGCTCGGCAACGTTTCAAACAGCAACACATCGACACATGAGAAAAAAAGGGCCACAGCTGTAAGACAGGTTAATGATGTCAAACTGGCACCAAATTTCATCACAATTCTGACCAATGCCACTGCGGAGGTGTCACACGATGGGACGCTCGACACGCCCCCCCCCCCCCCCCCTCCCCTCAGCCACATTTCATCTCTTCTTTTGATGTCTCTCCGATGGAGGTCAGAACCGCGATACCCAGTGCTGAAATTTCGCGGCTTTGTTATGGGTGGCGGAGGAGAACATTTCAGACACATCGCTGCTTAGGGTCGACACGAAAAGCCCTCGGAAGCTGGTATAAAGGGCGTCAGTGAAACCACTCCTCCTCTTGCAAGCATTGATTCCCAAATATTTCGCGGTCGAAAACGACAGGTCGTAGTACAATGAAAAACAGGACGCCGTTCTTCACAACCTTTGACGCTACTGACACCATCGGACGATTCAACCCTTCTGTAAGGACATCATCGGTCTGCAACACCGCTGAACGTGATCGCACCCCTTTAGGGCGTAGCGTGACCACAATGTTTGCTCTGGCGTACAGGGTGGAACCACTAGGGACCGTTCAGAACCATTCTATGAAATGTGGAAGTGATGTGACGCAGCAAAGGGTGCTTTTTTTTCAGCCGTCCTGTTTTGCGTCCTCCTGCGGTAGTGTTATGATGGAGGGTTGCTACATTGCCAAGCCCATGAAAAAACAAACGGGAAAGGGTCCCTCTAAGACCTCTCTCACACCCCACCTTCCCCCCACACCCATGTTCGGCAACGACGTCTGTGGTACCCATGCACCCCAAGCGTTAAGGATGTACCTATGTTAGACTACGCTCAGCTGAGCGGTACGTCGCAGCTGCTGTGGCACCTGAAGGAGGCAACCCCTTACGCATGCAATAGGAGAGGTTGCCTGACCTCAGGCACTACAGCAACCGCAGAGCAACATTCATCTGAATGAATTCTCTCGTAGGTACATTCTTAACGGGATTACCTCAGATCGCAATGTGAGACAATTATGGGGCTTCCAAAAAGTTAAACTTTCTTTGCGCAGTGTGTATTCGCTAATGAAATTTGCCATAACTAATCCGGCACGATCTGAGAAGAATAGCGTTGTCCCAAAGTGCACAGATGAAAGAAAAATGGCCCTTGGCTCATTATTAAAGCTGTAACTGTCTCAAAAAGGACTTCAGTATGGCCCTTACATTTCAGGGCCACAGGTGCTGAGACCACATTATTTCCATAGACGTCTCTAAAAATCTTCGATCATTTATACAATAACAAAAAGTTTAGTGATAAAGCAACTTTTAATTTTAGCATAAAATAATAGCTCTGGATATGTCCTTCCATTTTACAGGTCAAGTCTAGCTTTTAGAGTAGTTGCACGAGTAGAAATGAAAAGTGTGTTCATTAAAGTTAAATTTGGTTCAGTGTTGCATTTATTGCTTGCAAATGGCCAGGTTAAGCCATCCACCAAAATAATATACACTAGCTACTCAAAAGCTAAGAATCATTCAAAAGCCAAGTTCGCACAAAATATTTTTTATTCAAGAAATCGGGTTTCAACAGTCTTAGCTGTCATCTTCAGGTCTGTAAGAAAGTTAAACATTTTTTTCGCAGTGAAACATGTTAATTTACGCTGAACCCCAAGCACAAGTTGTCAAGTGGATAAAACTTTTGAATGCTTTTTCACGATTAAAACAGATCGCCCTTCAGTGCTCTCATAATGAGACAATTCAATCTAGTCAAAAGTGTCAGGACACCAGTATGTAAAGCGGAATTGACCACTAGATGTCACGAGAGACGTACTGGCCAGTATAAAGGAAGGCGGAGACTGTTGTGTTGTCATTGGAGGAGCAGTGACACGGGAATGAGTTGGTCAGCAGAGCTCTGTGACGTCGAAAAGGGGGCAGTCATTTCATGTCATTTGCATAACAACCCCGTCAGCGACATTTCAGACCTTCTGAAGCTTCCAGTGTCGAATGCTGATGTGACTGTAGAGTAAAAACGCGGAGGAACAACCACAGTTAAACCGAGACCTGGCAGGAATATGTACGGATGGACAGGGACCGTCGAGAAATGCAGAAGATTGTTCCGCAAAAAAATGTTCAAATGTGTGTGAAATCTTATGGGACTTAACTGCTAAGGTCATCAGTCCCTAAGCTTACACACTACTTAACCTAAATTATCGTAAGGACAAACACACACACCCATGCCCGAGGGAGGACTCGAACCTCCGCCGGGACCAGCCGCCAGAAGATTGTTCCGCAAAAAATGGCATGAAATTAGTAGAAGGAATAAATCGTCATTTCCAGCGCGCTACCAGCAGCCCAGGTAGCACAGTGTTGTTCGCCGATTTGTAGGGGAAGGGGTAGTTCAGCAATTTGTTCTACCTGCAGTTCAACACGGTGGAGGTCCTATCACGGTTTGGGGATGTTTTTCCGGAGATATATTTGGCGACATTGTGAAAATAGGATGCGTGGATCAGAAGCAGTACCACCGTATACTTCAGAATCATGCAATACGAAGTTGATTGCGCTTAATAGCGAAAGGGTTCACCTTCAACAGGATAATGACCCAAAACATCGGTCGGCATACTGTGCGAACTACATTGCATCAAAGGAAAAACAGAAAGTACTGAATGATATGGTATGCCCATCCCAAAGCCCCAATTGTAATCCCACTGAAGTTGTCTGGGGTGATGTGGACAAACGTGTCAGGGAAGTTAATACATCCAGCAAGGAACATCTCTGGAATATTGTTAAGGAGGTGTGGAATCATATAGATGCACGATACCTACAAAAGCTGATTGTCTGCACGCCTGAAGTTTGTGAGGTAGTCATTAAATCCAAAGGAGGATACTTTGGTGACAGTAAAATATAGTGATTGTGATTGTATTATATATGTGAGCCGGTTAGCCGTGCGGTCTAACGCACTGCTTTCCGGGCTGAAAGGCGTGCCGGTCCCCGGCACGAATCCGTCCGGCGGATTATTGTCGATGTCCGGTGTACCAACCAGCCTGTGGATGGTTTTTAAGGCGGTTTTCCACCTGCCTCGGTGAATGCGGGCTTGTTCCCCTTTTTCCGCCTCAGTTACATTATTGCTGGACAAACACTTTCTCCACGTACGCGTACACCATAATTACTCTACCACGCAAACATTGGGGTTACACTCGTCTGGTGTGAGACGTTCTCGGGGGGCTCCACTGGGGGCCGAACCGCGCAATAAGCCTGGGTTCGGTGTGGGGCGGCGGTGGGGTGAGTGGACTGCTGTAGCCTGTTGTGGGGTTGTGAACCACTTGAGGGCTACGGCGGGGACGAAGCCTCTCCGTCGTTTCTAGGTCCCCAGTTACATATAATACAATACAATATATGTGGAAGTTAATATAATTATATTTGGTGAGAAATAACGTTTGATTTGTGTTTTAAATCTGAAATACAAAGGTGTATTGAAATTTATGAGCGATAGTGTTATTGGAGATTCCCGTATAAGTGGTTTGGTAAGTCCGCTCAAAGGTCGGAGGAAGGAAACGACATACCACCTCCAACAGGACCGTGTCTACTAAAGCACTGTGGTTTGCAAGAAAATCCTGTGACCGACGAGTGCCTTAACTTTTTGCTTCTAAGAACTCATTACAATATTAAACCGTGCAGATGGAGCCGCCTTATTCAGCAGTGATTTAGAGATCTACCTGAACACGTGCACTGTAGCAGTCAGTGGCCTGTTCAGTAGGCTTTTTGTTAGGAAAACCCAATGCGTCACTGTCGGAGTCTTGGGCCACTCCGGACGACACTAGCAGGAAAAACGCCCGTGACTGGATTACAGGCCACGGCGCAGTGTGAAACCGCTACGGAAGCTGTAACGTAATGGGCTGTTGCGTGAACGGGAGCTGCACTGCCTGCTATCGAGGCCCGCGGGTGGGCGTCTGGCCGTGCTGGCTGCGAAGGTCCTCCAGGTGACGCCCGCACGCCTGACTGTGGACGGGCGCGCGTACGCGGCTCGGCGAGGAGGCCGCGACGGCCTTCGGACAGCAGACCCACCAGCCCACGACCCTCTGACTCACCGCAGGTCGGCGCCAAAGCGCTCCTCGCGCCACCTGAATGTTCGCTCGTCAAACGGTTATCCAATTACGGTCCTCCTCCTCAGCTGAGTGGTCAGCGCGTCTGACTACCATGTAGCTGGCCCGGGTTCGATTCCCGGCCGGGTCGGAGATTTTCTCCGCGCGGGAGCTGGCTGTTGTGATGTTATCATTTCATCATCGACACGTAAGTGGTCCAAACTGGAGTCAAGTGAAAAGACTTGGGACTCGGCGGCCGAACTAGCCCAGCGGGGACTCACGGCCATCAATGCCTTACGTTTCAATGAACTTAATATTGCGAAGTTGTCAAATGGTTTTAAGATGTCTTTACCGTCCTTGAAGAGCCCTTCACTTGCCGTTTTCCAGGACAACTTTGCCGATCTTTGAAAACTATTATACAAAGTTCTTCAGCTACCCCTACCTCTAGGACAACCCCTTCAAATACCACTCCCAATACCTTCTTATTCTCTCGCTCGGTACGAGCAAACTATTAGCCCCACTGAAAAAAAGGGACATGACCTTTTGTTAGAAACTCAGTGTAATTAAATTTCGTACTGCTATAAGTTTTTGCTGGAGGGAACGGTTTTAGAGTTGTTGTTGTTGTTGTTGTGGTCTTCAGTCCTGAGACTGGTTTGATGCAGCTCTCCATGCTACTCTATCCTGTGCAAGTTTCTTCATCTCCCAGTATCTACTGCAAACTACATCCTTCTGAATCTGTTTAGTCTATTCATCTCTTGGTCTCCCTCTACGATTTTTACCCTCCACGCTGCCCTCCAATACTAAATTGGTGATCCCTTGATGCCTCGGAACATGTCCTACCAACCGATCCCTTCTTCTAGTCAAGCTGTGCCACAAACTCCTCTTCTCCCCAGTTCTATTCAATACCTCCTCATTAGTGATATGATCTACCCGTCTAATCTTCACCACTCTTCTGTAGCATCACATTTCGAAAGCTTCTATTCTCTTCTTGTCCAAACTATTTATCGTCCATGTTTCTCTTCCATACATGGCTACACTCCATACAAATACTTTCAGAAAGGACTTCCTGACACTTAAATCTATACTCGATGTTAACAAATTTCTCTTCTTCAGATATGCTTTCCTTGCTATTGCTAGTCTACATTTTATATCCTCTCTACTTCGACCATCATGAGTTATTTTGCTCCCCAAATAGCAAAACTTCTTTACTACTTTAAGCGTCTCATTTCCTAATCTAATTCCCTCAGCATCACCCGATGTAATTCGACTACATTCCACTATCCTCGTTTTGTTTTTGTTGATGTTCACATTATATCCTCGTTTCAAGATACTATCCATTCCGTTCAGCTACTCTTCCAAGTCCTTTGCTGTCTCTGACAAAATTACAATGTCATCGGCGAACCTCAAAGTTTTTATTTCTTCTCCATGGATTTTAATACCTACTCCGAATTTTTTTCTTTTGTTTCCTTCACTGCTTGCTCAATATACTGATTGAATAACAAGGGGAGAGCCTAGAACCCTGTCTCACTCCCTTCTCAACCACTGCTTCCCTTTCATGTCCCTCGACTCTTATAACTGCCATCTGGTTTCTGTACAAATTGGAAGTAGCCTTTCGCTCCCTGTATTTTACCCCTGTCACCTTCAGAATTTGAAAGAAAGTATTCTAGTCAACATTGTCAAAAGCTTTCTCTAAGTCAACAAATATCCAAGAAAAACGCGTGTGAAGGTCACTTTTCTTCGGTTTCTTTACTAATTCGAAAACTATGGCAATCCCATACAAAATTTAACTGTACTACATTTCCTACAAAAATGTCCTGCTCATTGTTTCTGTAGAACTGCCAGGTTGCACGTAGCAAGTGAGAGAATATAAAAATCTTACACATGGTATGAAGGCGTTGCAGGTTGCATAAAACTCAGGGGTAAGTGGCAGCTGAATCACCTTGTATTTGGCTTTGGAAAGTTCCAGACCTCATCAACAGTAGAGGACCTCAAACAACGGCCATTTTGCATATTCTCAACATTGTCAAATGTTTTTCTGTGCTTACCAGTGTTCTTACTTTCGTTAACCTACAAAAGTGTCTCGTGGCCGTGGTGCTTTAGAGGGCAGAGCAATACACAGGCCTTTGACTTGGCGGGATGGACGTGGCAATTTTCCCCCTTCCGTTCCATCCAGGACGCCACCAGGTCCACCCATTCTGCTGTCAGATAGCTTTCCCAAGGGTAATATTCGACCGGGGCGAGGCACCTGCTACCCCTCCCCTTCTAGTGCCGTGGCGAATAGAAGGGTTGCACTCTACCCGCAGACATGTCAATAGTCAAGTCACAGTCTTTCGCCACCCTCTACAAAAGGTCCTACTCTACTCACCAACATCTCAGTAAACATTACTTGTAATGCTCAATAGAGCACACAATTGTCTTTCAGAATTAATTTTAATATAAATATTATGATCAGTTAGTTTTCACAATATCACTTGGCGTTGTAGCACCAGGGAGTTCGGCAGCAACAAGAAACACATTGCCAAGCTAGAATTTCCTAATTTTTTTCGCCATTCCCTGAACTTGCTTTTAAATTGCGCATTTTTGTTTTGTGCTACAAACTGTTCAGCAACCAAAATGCATTGGGACCAAGCTGCGAGGCCGCTTGTATTAACATTATGACGATATTACTCTGCAACTTGATGCCTCTGCAGTGGTTAGTAACAGTAAGAGTGGAAAGCAAAGCGCTTCCGTTCAGACACCATAGCAGACACATTAAGCAGTATGAGGACGAAGCAAAGTGCCTGAAACAAATCCTTGTCGGTTATACTCTCGAGATTTCGCATCTTCTAACAACTAACACTAGGAGAATTTTCTACTTTGCGAAGTTGCCTTATAACGGTTTATTCTTACGTTTACTTCATTATGCGTAAATGGTGTTTCATAATTCTTATTGCAGACTTCTAAGGGCAGTAGAAGAGACTTCATAGATAAAATTTTAATAAGAAAGCCTTGTATGTAAATGCGCCGTTTTCATATAAAAATGGTTTGAAGACTGCATCACTTAAAAATCTCCCGCTTCGCGGTATGCACAAACTGAGAAGAGAGCACCATTATCAGTCACTGTTTTAAGTATGATATCACATACAATTTTCATCAGACTTCAACTTCTATGATCGCTATTAGGAGAGTTTACTGAGACCTCAGCAGTTTGGTCCCATAGGAAGCACCGCAATCTCGACTGTAAAGAGCACGTACTTGGTCCTTACTTGGCTTTTTTAGACAAGACAGGTCAGTCCACTGTCTATGCTGTGTGCGTACCGTGAAGCGGCAGATTTGAAAAAGATCTGATGTTCAAACTTACTTTACATCCAAAGTGTTACTCTCCTTACAAGGCTGCGTATCAAAACTTCGTGCACTAAGGCCCCTCTACAACTCTTAGTAGCTTTTATTTGGAACTGTGAAACACCCTACCTAACTGAACCTCCTGAAATTAGGTAATAATTAGCCTTTTCTAACAAAAATTTCAGTATCTTTTTAGAAGTTCTAAGTGTATGAACTTAAAGCTCTTTATTTTAATACGAGGGTTGGAACTTAAATAGTGGCAACTATTTATTTACAACCGATACAAAAGAGTTACATGTTTGCACCTTTACTGTCCTTCAAAGTAGTCACCAGCGTTGTGTAGAAACCGTTGCCAGCGATGTTGAAGGCTTAGTATACCGTTAGCAGAGCCTGTTCTGTTGATGGTGCGAATGGAGCGACCTAGTGCCTGTCGAATCTTTGGAACAGTTCTGAAGCGAATGCCACGAACTGGTTTCTTCATCTTCGGAATCAATATCACAAGGACTTAAGTCCGGGGAGCATGGTGGATGGTACAGTAATTCCCAGTCCCATCGACCGAACAGAGAAGCCACAGCTTGCGCTTTATCCGTGTGTGTGTGTGTGTGTGTGTGTGTGTGTGTGTGTGTGTGTGCGTGTTGGGGATTACGGGCGCTCAGCGTCTAGGTCATCAGCGCCCTGACACACGTTAAAAGAAACGATTGAGGAAAAACTTAGTAAAATGGAAGCATACACTCAAATAAAGCGGGAAAAGATGAAAAATGCTGTATAAGAAAATATAACGTAAGGAAAACGAAAAAGGAGCGTCAAGGATGCCACGGGAAATTATCACTGGCTGACCACGTACGTAAAATATGGGCGAGCCAGTCACCCTGTGAACAAATTAAGACCCTCTCCCTAAAATCTTGGAAAAAACATTGGACAAGTCACAGAACTTTAAAACTTTAACCACATTCGTTTGAGTATTTCCTAAAAGAGATGGCGAATCCGCCGGCAAGTCAGCCGCGGCCCGCTGGTCAGAAAATAAAACGCAATCCAATAAAACGTGGCGCACAGTGACCTGGACGCCACAAGCACCGCACATTGGACGATCCTCTCGCCGGAGCTGGAAACCATGCGTCATAGGACGCCTATCCAAAGCCGAATGAGGAGAACCTCGTCCCGGCTACGGGGCTGGAAGGAAGTACACCACACGCGCGTTGTGGGCTTGACTAAACGGAGCTTATTGTCAGTCATTTCCAGCCACTCATCCTCCAATCGACGCATGACCCGTGAGCTCAACAGCGAGGTGGGTGCGTGCAGGGGGATGGGACACTGAAGTAATTGCGGATCGAGACACGCCTCCTTGGCTGCGAGATCTGCCCTTTCGTTCCCAGCAATGCCGACGTTCCCTGGAACCCAGCAGAAAGCCACCGCCTTCCCCAGTCGCTGTAGTTGGAGGAGGGTATCTTGGATGGTCTGGACTATTTTATCTGCTGGATACAAACGTTGCAATGAGTGAAGGGCACTTAGTGAATCGGGACAGACAAGAAATTTAGGACGGGCTGAATGCGCCCGCGCATTGTCGTGCAAAATGATGGGTGGGTTGCGCAGAAAGTGTCGCCGCTTCTTTCGCAAAGCTGGTCATAGGTGATGCTCCAAAAACGAACAGTAATACTGTCCACTGACGGTCTGCCGTGGAGGAACGTAATGCTTTAGATAAAACCATCACAGTCGTACACGAGAATCACCATAACTTTAGACCGCTCCATTTGCACCATCAACAGAACAGGCTCTGCTAACGGTGTACTACGCCTTCCACATCGCTGGCAACGGGTTCTACATAACGCTGGTGACTACTTTGGAGGACAGTAACAGGTGAAAACATGTAACTCTTTTGTATCGGTTGTGAATAAATAGTTGCCACTATTTAAGTTTCAACTCTCGTATTAAATTAAAGAGCTTTAAATTCTTACACTTTGGACTCCTATAAAGATACTGGAAATTAGCTATTCCACATTCAGCACAAAATGGTAGGAAACGTGTCGAATGCGAACTGAACGTGCAAAAAATGGTTCAAATGGCTCTGAGCACTATGGGACTCAACATCTTAGGTCATAAGTTCCCTAGAACTTAGAACTACTTAAGCCTAACTAACCTAAAGACATCGCACACACCCATGCCCGAGGCAGGATTCGAACCTGCGACCGTAGCAGTCCCGCGGTTCCGGACTGCAGCGCCAGAACCGCACGGCACCGCGGCCGGCGCTTTTTCACATTTTGGTGCATTGGAGTTCGTTATATTCATTTATTTATCTGGAGAAAAGTTATGGTGGTGAAGGTAAAATGAGTATGTAATTCACGTTAGATTTAAGTTACAGGAAGAGAAGCTCATCTGGAAAGGAGACCGCTTGTAGATCACTAGTACGATCCATTCTTCAGCGCCGCTAGTGTGTGGATCCCCATCAAGTCGGATTAAAGGAAGACACAGAAGCAATTCAGAAATGTGCTACTAGTTTTGCTACCGGTAGCTTGATCAACACGTAAATACTATGGAGATGCTTCGTGAACTCAAATGGGAATCTGTGGAGGGAAGATGACGTTATTTTCGCGAGATGCTATCGATGAAATTTAGAGTACTGGCGTTTGAGGCTGAATGCAGAACGATTCTACAGCAGCAGACGTGCATTTCACGTAAGGAACACGAATATAAGAGAAATTAGGGATCGAGCGGAGGCATAGAAAATAGTCGTTTTTTCCGTTGCTCCGTTTGCAAGTGGAACGAGTAACTAAACGACTAGTAGTGGTAAAGTGAACACTGCGCCACCCATCATGCGGTGGCTTGCGGAGCATGTATGCGGATGAAAAGGTTTGTTAGATAACTCGCCAAGTTTTCGCGATTTCTATGTGCGGTGACAAATTCCTGCCTGGCATTTCGCAGGGTTGAATGTTAGGACATTAAAATACGTCAAGCACATGGTCTTTGCCATCTTACACCGATAAAATAGAAACAGTGGTCTTTTCTGAACATGGAAGTATCATGAAGCCCATTAAGTCATAGGCAACAATAAATGAAATATTCTTTCAAAGAGTTGATCGGTTCTGTATAAATGATATACCACTTAAAAGAAACACAGTTAATGCAGCTAAGTATGTCTAAATTATAACTATAGACTCTGTGATTGCTGACTTTGATGATTGAAGTTGGCATGCTTGGCAAGCTTTTATATATTAACATGAAGTGGAATGATTCTGTATATCGATTCCTCAGATACAAATTATTCATTGTGCAGCAACGTGCCGTAAGGATAAAATCTCGAGTTCATACCAGAACCTCGTCTAGGCAACAGTCAAGAGGGTCTAGGGATACTAACAGCTTCACTATACATGCTCTCTGTTATGAGGGGTTTTGTGACAAACAGTTTTTTTTTTAACTGAACGGTCGTGCAATTCTTTCCACCAATTCCCATTCACCTTGGATTCTGCTGGTCTTTATGGTTCGTGCACAGGTTTGTGTGTGGGGTATGTGTGTGTGTGCGCGCGCGCACATCGCCTGTAAGGCAGTACGGCAATGCCACGACGTCTCGAAGGACACCTCCGAGGCAGCTTAGGACGAGGCGCCAGCGCGTGCGTGCTGAAACAGAAGCAGAGAAAGGACGCGTTGCGCGGCGACTGGTGCAGGCCTGGCCTCAGTGCCCAGGCAATGCGGTGTGCCGTGGTGCGTTGTGCAGCCAGGTCGCGTCTGGCGAGCGTGGCGGCCGCTGCGTTACGCAACGCACGACGCATCCACGGCCCGCTGTCGCCTCAGCCAAAGGCCTGAGCCCTAAAGGCTGCACGCACGCCACGCATCCCAACGGATCAGTCACGTCCGTCGCGATACCACTGAGCACACCGTGACGAGATCAACTTTCGACTGGGTGCGGTGTGTGAGGTGACGTGTTGTTACAGACTTCAGTCCGAAAACTAGTTCGACGCGTTTCTCCATACTGCTCTATACTGTGCAAGCCTTTTCATCTCCAATCAACTACTGCAACCTACATTCATTTGAAGCTGCTTACTAAACTGTATTAATCTCTTGGTCTCCCTCTACCGCTGCAAGAATGCTGAAGAATAGATGGCTAGATCATATAACTAATGAGGTAATACTCAACAGAAATGGGGAGGAAAGAAATTCGTGCCACAGCTTGAATAAGAGGAGCAATCGGTTGATGGACACATTCCGCGACATAAAGGGTTCGTCAAATGGTTATTCTTTTTGAAAATTTTTACATTGTTTCTGGATGCGTCATTTTGATCTACAACTCCATCTACATCTACATCTACATCGATACTCTGCAAATCACTTTTAAGTGCCTGGCAGAGGGTTCATCAAACCACCTTCACAATTCCCTATTATTCCAATCTCGTATAGCGCGCGGGAAGAATGAACACCATCTTTCTGTACGAGCTCTGATTTCTCTTATTTAATCTTGGTGATCGTTCCTCCCTATGTAAGTCGGTGTCAACAAAATATTTTCGCATTCGGAGGAGAAAGTTGGTGATTGGAATTTCGTGAGAAGATTCCGTCGCAACGAAATACGCCTTTCTTTTAATGATGTCCATCCCAAATACTGTATCATTTCCGTGACACTCTCTCCCATATTTCGCGATAATACAAAACGTGCTGCCTTTCTTTCAATTTGTTCGATGTACTCCGTCAGTCCTATCTGGTAAGGTTCCCACACCGCGCACCAGTATTCTAAAAGAGGACGGACAAGCGTAGTGTAGGCAGTCTGTTACATTTTCTAAGTGTCCTGCCAATAAAACGCAGTCTTTGGTTAGCCTTCCCCACAACATTTTCTGTGTGTTCCTTCCAATTTAAATGGTTCGTAATTCTAATACCTAGGTATTTAGTTGAATTTACGGCTTATAGATTAGACTGATTTATCGTGTAGCCAAAGTCTAACGAGTTCCTTTTAGCACTCATGTGGATGACCTCACACTTTTCGTTATTTAAGGTCAACTGCCACTTTTCACACCATTCCGATATTTCTTCTAAGTCGTTTTGCAGTTTGTTTTGATCTTCTGATGACTTTATTAGTCGGTAAACGACAGCGTCATTTGCAAACAACCGAAGACGGCTGCTCAGATTGTCTCCCAAATCGTTTATATAGATAAGGTACAGCAAAGGGCTTATAACACTACCTTGGGGAACGCCAGAAATCACTTCTGTTTTACTCGATGACTTTCCGTCAATTACAACGAACTGTGACCTCTCTGACAGGAAATCACAGATCCAGTCGCGTAACTGAGACGACATTCCGTAATCACGCAATTTCACTAGGAATCTCCAGGTTTCTGCTACCTACGTCATCTCTAATCACCATTCTAGTCAAATACGCTGCAGCGGAAACAAAGGACGCTGTACAGAATGGCTAAAATAACACTGGTTTTGAAACTATTTCACGCACCTTAAAACAGGCAACCCAACTCGAATTATCTGCCTCAGTTTCGGGTGATATAAGCTGCGTTGCCTATCTTGAGGTGCATCGTATACTTTCAAAGCCAATTTCATTTTAGTCACACTGTACAACGGTGTGGATGCGAATACGTCACCTTACTGCCTATTTCTAGGAGGATGTCAACATCTACGTAGTTACTCTAAAATTCACCATTATGCGCCTGGCAGAGGGTTCATCGAACCACTTTCAAGGTGCTTCTACATCTACATCTACATCTATACTCCGCGAGCCACCTTACGGTGTGTGGCGGAGGGTACTTATTGTACCACTATCTGATCCCCCCTTCCCTGTTCCATTCACGAATTGTGCGTGGGAAGAACGACTGCTTGTAAGTCTCCGTATTTGCTCTAATTTCTCGGATCTTTTCGTTGTGATCATTACGCGAGATATATGTGGGCGGTAGTAATATGTTGCCCATCTCTTCCCGGAATGTGCTCTCTCGTAATTTCGATAATAAACCTCTCCGTATTGCGTAACGCCTTTCTTGAAGTGTCCGTCACTGGAGCTTGTTCAGCATCTCCGTAACGCTCTCGCGCTGACTAAATGTCCCCATGACGAATCGCGCTGCTTTTCGCTGGATCATGTCTATTTCTCCTAGTAATCCAACCTGGTAAGGGTCCCATACTGATGAGCAATACTCAAGAATCGGACGAACAAGCGTTTTGTAAGCTACTTCTTTCGTCGATGAGTCACATTTTCTTAGAATTCTTCCTATGAATCTCAACCTGGCGCCTGCTTTTCCCACTATTTGTTTTATGTGATCATTCCACTTCA
The DNA here is from genome assembly GCF_021461385.2 of Schistocerca piceifrons. Taxonomy (NCBI): domain Eukaryota; kingdom Metazoa; phylum Arthropoda; class Insecta; order Orthoptera; family Acrididae; genus Schistocerca; species Schistocerca piceifrons. Next base: position 1,016,344,103 of record NC_060138.1, on the reverse strand, counting down.
GATCGCTCCGGATAGTAACTCCTAAGTATTTTACGGTCGTTACCGCTTCCAATGATTTACCACCTATGGCATAATCGTACTGGAATGGATTTCTGCCCCTATGTATGCGCATTATATTACATTTATCTACGTTTAGGGAAAGCTGCCAGCTGTCGCACCATGCATTAATCCTTTGCAGGTCTTCCTGGAGTACGTACGACTCTTCTGATGTTGCTACTTTCTTGTAGACAACCGTGTCATCTGCAAATAGCCTCACGGAGCTACCGATGTTGTCAACTAAGTCATTTATGTATATTGTAAACAATAAAGGTCCTATCACGCTTCCTTGCGGTACTCCCGAAATTACCTCTACATCTGCAGATTTTGAACCGTTAAGAATGACATGTTGTGTTCTTTCTTCTAGGAAATCCTGAATCCAATCACAAACCTGGTCCGATATTCCGTAAGCTCGTATTTTTTTCACTAAACGTAAGTGCGGAACCGTATCACGTAAGTGCGGAACTCTAGAAGAGTGCGCGGGAAAAACGAACACTTAAATCTTTATGCATGAGCACTGCTTTATTTTATTATCATAACTATTCCTCCCTACGTAGATGGGTGTCAACAAAGTATTTTCACATTCTGAGGATAAAGTTGGTAATACAGATTTCGTGAAAAGGTCCTGCCGCAACGAAAAACGCCTTTGTTTTAATGGTTGCAGCTCCAGTTCACGAATCATACCCATATCGCTCTTTCCCCGATATCGCGGTTATACAAAACGTGCTGCCCTTTCTTTGAACTTTTTCGATGTCCTTTGTCGTTCCCATCTGATGCACACCGCACTGCAATACTCCAGAGTGGGGCGTACAAGCGTAGTGTAGGCACTCACTTTACTCGACCGGTTGCATTTTCTCAGTGTTCTGCCAATAACTCGTATTTGGCTTTTTTTACCCACACATTATCTATGTGATCGTTCCAACTTAAGTTATTCGTAACTGTAGTCCCTAAATATTTAGTTGAATTTACAGCCAAGAGATTTGTGCGATTTATCGTTGCCAGCCGGTGTGGCCGTGCGGTTCTAGGAGCTTCAGGCTGGAACCGCGTGACCCCTACGGTCACAGGTTCGAATCCTGCCTCGGGCATGGATGTGTGTGATGACCTTAGGTTAGTTAGGTTTAAGTAGTTCTAAGTTCTAGGGGACTGATGATCACAGACTTAAGACCCATAGTGCTCAAAGCCATTTGAGCCATTTGATTTATCGTGTAGCCGAAATTTAACGGATTCTTTTTGGTACTCATGAACATGACTTCTCACTTTTCATTATTTACAGTCAATTGCCACTTTTTTCATCGGAAAGATATACCATCTAAATTGTTTTGCAATTTGTTTTGATCATTTGATGACTTTACAAGACGGGAAATGACAGCATTACCTATAAATAGTCTGAGGGCTGCTCATGTTGTCTCCTAAATCGTTTATGTAGATCAGGAATAACAGAAGGCCTATAACGCTTCCCCGACGAAGGTCAGATTTTACTTCTGTTTTACTGGATGACCTTCCGTCAATCACTGTGTACTGTGACCTTTCTCAGAGGAACTCACGAATCCAGTCGCTCAACAGAGCCGATACTCCATAGGCAAGCAGTTTGATCAGAAGTCGCTTGTGAGGAACGGTGCTCAAATGGCTCTCAGCACTATGACTTACCATCTGAGGTCATCAGTCCCCTAGAAGTTAGAATTACGTAAACCTAACTAACCTAAGGACATCACACACATCCATGTCCGAGGCAGGATTCGAACCTGCGGCCGTAGCAGTCGCGCGGTTCCAGACTGAAGCACCTAGAACCGCTCGGCCACAACGGCCGGCCGAAGAACGGTGTCAAAAGCCTTCTGATACCCAAATCGCTCGACACAAATCCCATCGACCATCGAGAGATCAGCTTGTGCAAGAAATCCTGCACCGACAACACTTTGGACGGCTACAGAGGGAGCATGGCTCAATATTTCTGCAGGGGACTTCCAACGACTTGTTGAATCAACACCGCGTTGCGTTGCTGCAGTACGCCGGGCAAAAGAAGATCCAAAACGATATTAGGAGGCATCCAATGACTTTTGTCATCTCATTGTGCTTCAGGTCCCTATGTATCGCTCTCGTAAGGTCCCAGAAGGCAGAGTAGACAAACTACAGGATCCACAGAGACGTTTCAACAGGCATTTCTCCCGCGTTCCATACTCGAATTGAAACTGTAGTGTATGGTGCTGTGGGAAGTACCCTCTGACATATATTTCAGTGTTTTCTAGGCCATAAATGTAGAATCCACTCTCATAAGTCGCGTTCACGAAACAGGTTTTTTTAAGATACAGCTCTACCACTTTTCTAAGAAATGGTGACCCATGAACATATATAGAACAAACCTCTCGTACCTACATGGCAGAAGGCTAGGGAAACTTCCTAGCCATCTATCCCTCACGGAATCTAAATCTACGCATTGAAAAAATAGTACAGTTGTTATCGCAAACGCCTTGAACTCGATGAGGGCGAGAATAAACATGAGGAGGCTTACACGCTTGGAGGCACGCAAAAATGCCGCTAATGGCTGATGACTGATGAGGCACGCGCATTAAAGTGGGCGCCCGGTGCTCACAAGGCGGGGGTCACGCTGCCGCTTGTGCAAGCCGTGCGCTGCCGTGTATTTCCACCGCTGTCCCCGGCTGTTACTGCTGCTGCTGTCTGCATGCTGTAAGGTGTCTAGACTGTCTGGCAGTTATCATTCGTCTTCTAGCACTGGGCGCTGCAGCAGCTGCAGCTGTTTGCTTTCCTCTTCGATCTCGATGGACTGTCACGACCAAGCTAGAGATAACTGACAAGGGAAGCAGCACATTTTTTCTTATATTTCGCTCGACAGCAGAGCATAAGATGTCACAAGCGCTGCTCTGAAAATAATTTACTGTCCGGCTCAACCATACTAGTTTCCGACGAAATGACCAGTTTCGGCCGGCATCGTCCACGCACAGATCGTTCGTTTGAAATTAATGAGATTGTGCTGGACAATAAATTGTTTTCAAAACAACCAATTACTGTGCGTCTCTAGCCGAGTAGAATGCCATTCTTTTCAAAACACTGTCCTAGTACGATGGGATTTCAAGCATTTTCGAAAAATCGAGGCTCGAAGTTCCTTGACAACTTCAGTGCCACACGAGAGCGGATGTCGAACAGTGTCCTTAGCCGGCTTAACTCGTCAGTCTCGAACTTCGTACGTACTGACATCGAGTCGTCATTTATTACCTTTTTGAAGTATTTTAACAAACACTTCTATCTCTGCAACGATCTTTCTTCCTTTGGAAAGAAATATTATTGTTATTGCTATCGTCATCATCTTCGTCATCGTCGTCGTCATACATTCGTGGCGCGATGTGACAGAGAAATAGTACAGTATCGTAATAAAATACATATTTACCTAGAATGCATTAACGCGATTATCGCAAATCCAGTACAATTTATACAAAGCAGTCCTGTATGGCTTATTGTGATACGCTTGTAACATATTTATAAATCAATGGCCTCTTCATTATTCCTCTTATACCCGTATTATACATCGCTGTGGATGTAACACTGCTGTTGTTCTTCTTCGAAGTGGCTGTAAGAGGATATACGATGGCTTAGAAGGGGAGCGTGCGTACTCTTCATAAGCAGCTTCGCCGTCAGTAGTGACCGAGCGGTTCTAGGCGCTACAGTCTGGAACGACGCGACCGCTACGGTCGCAGGTTCGAATCCTGTCTCGGGCATGGATGTGTGTGATGTCCTTAGGTTAGTTAGGTTTAAGTAGTTTTAAGTTCTAGGGAACTGATGACCTCAGAAGTTAAGTCCCATAGTGCTCAGAGCCATCAGCGGCTTCGTCTACATCTATTGTGAACGCAGGACTCGGTCAGAAATGAAAGTGGCACAAGCGTGAATTCCAGATAGCCAAGCGTTTAGAAAAAAAATAGCATTTTTACCGTTGGTCGGGCGCGGAATAAGTGATTTTTGTGGACCTGGATTTCAAGTAGAGGTTGGCACAGTGAAAAGAGATCAAAGCGGTAATCGTAAGGCAGTGAAGTCGAGTCCGTATAAGAACTCATTTTTTATTTTGAATTTTTACTTTACTTACACTGCAAATAAACCGAAATAATATTCATATGTTGCGTTTATTAATATTTTCATAAAATGCATGAAAAGAAAAGGCAAAGAAAAAATTGGGATTGAAATAAATTTCCAAGAAAGGGTTGAGCTTACGGCGTCCACGAGGATCCTACAAATGTGCTTCAAAAAAGTGATTGTAATTAAAGCGCACAGGACTTCGTATTCCGTTAGTTTCACTTTGACATTAGAGCAGCCCTCGGTGAGGCACTAGAACAATAGGTTCGGTGTGCACGTAACATCGGTCCATTGGACTTGGAGACAACGCTGGCTACAACTACCGAATTCAATCGCTTGGTAACTGTAGACTCATTTTTGTGTATTTTATGAAAATATTAATAAACACAATATACTGGGCATTATGTCGATTTACTTTCCGTGTAACGAGCGTAAAAATTGAAGAACAGTAACAGAAAATGATCCCACTTAGGGACTCGACCCCACGACCTTCGTATTACCTTGCGGAGACATATAGACTGCCGTTCTTTTCCTCACTCCATTTGCGAATGGAACTGGAAAAGGTAAGACGGGTAGTGGTCCAAGGTACCCTCGGCCATGCACCTTACGGTGGCTTGGGGGAGTATGTATGTAGATGTAGACACCAATAATGTTACAGGGGTACGAGGTCTGGCAGACCGACTGCAGTAGGGGCAGGCTCAAATGGCTCTGAGCACTATGGGACTTAACAGCTGAGGTCATCAGTCCCCTAGAACTTAGAACTAGTTAAACCTAACTAACCTAAGTACATCACACACATCCATGCCCGAGGCAGGATTCGAACCTGCGACCGTAGCGGTCTCGCGGTTCCAGACTGACGCGCCTAGAACCGCACGGCCACACCGACCGGCGTAGGGGCAGGCTTCCAGCTTGGCGTCTTACATGTCAACGGCTCCCGGTAACGCAGCTGCTGATCGATTAGAGTTCTTGCGTGGTCCTGAATGGACCCGTAATACTTTGAACCAATATTTCTACAAAATTCGCGAAGCACATCGTACTACATCAGCATTTCCTAAGACTAAGTGTACTACAAACTTCCGGAAGATGCGCAAAACGAGTGACAAGTTGGGTGAGTGTTCCCTTGTCAGATCAGCTACTTCAGAACTTACTACCAGTTTTCTACAGTCTTAACGAATGGCAGGAATTGGAAAAATCAAGAAAGACAGCTTCTGTTAAGAGTTATGTAGAGAGGAAATGTAGCTTATCGCCTCCTGTAACTGTATTGTCAAGAAGAACTGAAATAAGGCGAATTAACAGGAACTGTAATGCAAAGGGCTCTAAAAGTAATGCAACAGCGCTCTCCACTAAAAGTCGAGAAGTCCTGGAAAAGCTCTTGAGTCAGCTAGGCAACCTAAGAGGCACAAAATACGGGTTTAGTAGTAGAGATGAATATTACAAAAGCAAATACTGGCTTGGTACGTATTGAAATTGAAGTGAAATACTACTTGACGCAAAACAGAAAAACATGTCTAGGAAGTAAAATTTCATTTGATGACCGAGGCATGTGAGATATCGGCTGATGATGTGCACAAATAAGAATGAATATTTCGGTAGTAAGAAAGAGGAGAATCAGCTGGAACTATGCTGGCTTCTTATGTCCACTAATTTTTATATTTTTAAACTGTTAGCAATAAAAGACTTAAATCTTCTAATTCTATGTGGAGCTAAGTTACTGCAATTTTGAAACAGTTTGCAACCAAGACTGTCTTTTTTCAAGGAATTTTGAAAATATTTGTGCCGGCGGGTGTGACCGAGTGTTTCTAGGCGCTTCAGTTTGGAACCGCGCGACCGCTACGGTCGCAGGTTCGAATCCTGTCTCGGGCATGGATGTGTGTGATGTCATTAGGTTAGTTAGGTTTAAGTACTTTTAAGTTCTAGGGGACAGATGACCTCAGATGTTAAGTCCAATAGTGCTCAGAGCCATTTTGAAAATATTTGTCTGTCTGTAACGCAAGCTGCATTCTTCCAGGTGAACATCAAATTTGGGTTCAGCATCTCTGCTTTAGCTTTGCTACCCTCTTTCGTGCTTATGTTTAACTTTTGTGAGAGATCTTCAGACAACTGAAACCTTCGGTGACTCTTGATGTACTGCCCTTTTGAGAGCTAGACTTGATTCATGCAACCTCTCTCTATCGATAGCTCTATGTTATTACCTCAGAGGTCTCTTTACAGTGAGCGTATGCCATGGAGTCAGTCTCCCATCAGAAACTACTCTAGTATAGCAAATATTCTTTTAAACTTCAACCACAGCTCCTCCACATACTCCTGTCCAAAGGTAAAGATTTTTATTTCGTCTTTGAGATATGAAACTGTTCTTATCTAGTTTACTGTACTTGCAAATTTTTCTGTTTGTTTTATTTTAGATATTAACATCTTCAAAGAGGTCGGGTCTAATTTGTTGCTATTAGCTGTAATATATTTCCACCGTGCGTGGGCTTTTGAATTATTTGTTCCAGGGAGTTTTCAGACAGTGCTTTCATTTCGCAGTATTACTTCCTTCCTTCCTATAACCTGTCCTCTCGGCAACTGGACGTGATTGAAGAACAGGTTAAGTTTTATTAAGTATGTGTTTGTCACCGTCGTCTTGAGATAACGTCTTCGAGCAGTCATCAAAACGTCCTGGCCCTAGGATTATCCCAGCCACTGCTTAAATTTAGAGCAAGAAATAGCAATAGCGGCCTTAGAGTCAGTGTAAGCAGTAGCCCTCGTTCTCCCTCCACGTAGCTGGGTGGAGGAGCCGGCAGTGTTTCAGGGCAACCTCTAGCCTTTGTAGTGGGTAACCGCACCCAAGTGGCAGAAAAATTCGTAGTGAATCCCCTGTGGCTGACAAAGTGCCATGGTTATCTCTCAACGGGCCAAATATTTCACATTAGTCCCCCATTCGGACCTCCGGGAGTGGTCTGCCAAGGGGCACAGATCGAACAACCAGTAAAAGCGTAACATTCTAGGAGTCGGAGGGTGGAATGGCGTAAACATGGATGTGGTAGGGAAGCTAGAAAATCTGTGAAAGGAGATGCAAAGTCTCATTCTAGATATCATGGGGGACAAATGAATTGAATTTGAAATATGACAGGAATTTCTTGCCATACGAACATGGGGTAGTAGCAACAGCAGCAAGAAAACTGTTTAACAGTAGTAGGAATCGTCATGATTAGGTAAGCAGTGAGAACGGGAGTTACTGTGAATATCATACTATTGTTTTCATCAGCATCGACAGCAGACTAACGCGAACAACAATAGTTCAGGTAAACATGCGTAAGTTAAGAGCAGAAGATGAAGATGCAGAGAAAGTATGGGAGCACTGAACGGGTAATTCAATACGTCAAAGATGATAATGTAATAACCATGGGGCTGGAAAGCGGAAATAGATTGAAGACTAGAAGACAATTAGGAGAAAATATGGGCTTAGCAACAGAAATGGAAGAGGAGAATTATACAAAAAATTTCAACTAGTAACAACGAATATACGGTTCAAAATTCACAAGAGGAGGTGGTGTACTTGGAGATGCCTGGAGATATGGGAAGATTCGTGGTACGTTACATTATGGTCAGACAGACATTCCAACACCAGATACTGAACTGCAACGCGTATGCAGGAGCAGATACAAACCCTGATCACAGTTTCGTAATGATGAAGAGTATATTGAATCATTCCAGAAAGAAGTGGGATGCTGAAGTACCGAGGAATTATGAGATGCGTTTGGTGTTGTATAAGGTGGTAGGTTCTGTGATAATGAATACCACAGTAAGCAGTTCAGCTGAAGGTGAACAGACATCTACACTACTGCCCATTAAAATTGCTACACCACGAAGATGACGTGCTACAGGCGCGAAATTTAACCGACAGGAAGAAGATGCTGTGATATGCAAATGATTAGCTTTTCAGAGCATTCACACAAGGTTGGCGCCGGTGGTGACACCTACAACGTGCTGACATGGGGAAACTTTCCAACCGATTTCTCATACACAAACAGCAGTTTACCCGCGTTGCCTGGTGAAACGTTGTTCTGCTGCCTCGTGTAAGGAGGAGAAATGCGTACCATCACGTTTCCGACTTTGATAAAGGTCGGATTGTAGCCTATCGCCAATTGCAATTTATCATATCGCGACATTGCTGCACGCGTTGGTCGAGATCCAATGATTGTTAGCAGATTATGGAATCGGTGGGTTCAGGAGGGTAATACGAAACGCCGTGCTGGATCCCAACGGCTTCGTATCACTAGCAGTCGAGATGACAGGCATCTTATCCGCATGGCTGTAACGGATCGTGCAGCCACGTCTCGATCCCAGAGTCAACAGATGGGGACGTTTGCAAGACGACAACCATCAGCACGAACAGTTCGACGACGTTTGCAGCAGCATAGACTACCAGCTCGGAGACCATGGCAGCGGTTACCCTTGACGCTGCATCACAGACAGGAGCGCCTGCGATGGTGTACTCAACGACGAACCTGGGTGCACGAATGGCAAAACGTCATTTTTTCGGATGAATCCAGGTTCTGTTTACATTTTCATGATGGTCGCATCCGTGTTTGGCGACATCGCGGTGAACGCACATTGGAAGCGTGTAATCGTCATCGCCATACTGGCGTATCACTTGGCGTGATGGTATGGGGTGCCATTGGTTACACGTCTCGGTCACCTCTTGTTCGCGTATCACTTGGCGTGATGGTATGGGGTGCCATTGGTTACACGTCTCGGTCACCTCTTGTTCGCATCAATGCACTTTGAACAGTGGACGTTACATATCAGATGTGTTACGACTCGTGGCTCTACCCTTCATACGATCCCTGCGAAACCGTACATTTCAGCAGGATAATGCACGACCGCACGTTGGAGGTCCTGTACGGGCCTTTCTGGATACAGAAAATGTTCGACTGCTGCCCTGGCCAGCACATTCTCCAGATCTCTCACCAGCTGAAAACGTCTGGTCAATGGTGGCCGAGCAACTGGCTCGTCACAATACACCAGTCGCTACTATTGATGAACTGTGGTATCGTGTTGAAGCTGAATGGGCAACTGTACCTGTACACGCCATCCAAACTCTGTTTGACTCAATGCCCAGGCGTATCAAGGCCGTTATTACGGCCAGAGGTAGTTGTTCTGGGTGCTGATTTCTCAGGATCCAGGCACTCAAATTGCGTGAAAATGTAATCACATGTCAGTTCTAGTATCATATATTTGTCCAATGAATACCCGTTTATCATCTGCATTTCTTCATGGTGTAGCAATTTTAATGGCCAGTAGCGTATGTAAAGGGCAATCACGGAACGCTGACACATCAAAATAAGTACAAGGAAAGCCGCTGCAAAGGAATCTTGGGTAACAGAAGAAATACTCAAGTTGATCAATGAAAAAATAAAGTATAAAAACGATCATAGAAGGCCAGAAATAAAATAAGTCACTTATAACTGAAAAAGAAATACTTGTCGGAACAACTGATTTAGCATTCAGAAAAGTGAAACTAAACATAAAGACTGTAATGGGAATTCCACTCTTAACGCAGCGGATAGGTGTAATGAGTTCGGCTTTCAGAAAAGTGAAGGCACAAGAGAGGCAGTTGTGATATTGAGGTTGATTATAGCAGTAAGACTTTAAAAAAAATTAAATCACGTTCATAGGATTTGTCGACATAGGAAAGACATCTATACAGAAAAGAAACAGTGTCGGAGCTAAAATAAAGATTAAAGAGTGAAACAAAAATTCAGGATGAAAAATGCTCAACAAAATTCGCTAATGATACTGCTATCCTCACTAAAAGTGAAGAATTAGAGGACACGTTGAATGGAATGAACAGTCTACTGCGCACAGAATATGGAGTGAGAGTAAACCGAAGAAAGATGAAAGTTATGAGAAGTTACAGAAATGAACTTAAGATTCAGATGGAGACTAAAGAAGTGGAAGATGTGCTGGAATTCTGCTACATTTGAGGCAAAATAACGGGCGAAGCAAGAAAGTCAAAATAAGTCTACTGATATCACAAAGTACACTCTAAATTGAGAAAATATTGAGAATGTACGTTTCGAGCGTAGCGCTATACGCTAGTGAAGCATGAACTACGGTAAAACCGAAAAAGAAGAAACCTCGAATTGTTAGAGATGTACTTGGAGTGCTGTGCATGACTGTTGGTAATTTGGTTGTGTGATACGAAATATGGAGGATCCCCAAAGAACAGGCAAAGAAAGGAACATACGGAAAACAGAAAAGAAGAGACAGGATGATAGGACATGTATCAGGATATCATGGACTAATCTCCATGGTACTGGTGGGTAATAGCTGTCACACTATAAAACTGAAAAACTTTGAACTTCGTACTCCTGTTATCATTGACTACATGACTCGACTGATGAAATCTTGTAGGATGATCAGCCGAATGGTGGCGTCGTCTTGTTTCAACGTTTCGATAACTTTCGTGACAATCATCTTTGCTTAAAACGTTGCGACAAGACGGCGCCACCATTCGGCTGATAACGCAAGAAGATTTCATCAATGGAATACGTTGAGAAAGCCTGAAGTCGCATACATGACTCGATCTTTTGGCAGTGGTAAGACAAAACATACGCTCACATTTTGGTAGTGAGGCTCCTATTTTTCGTTTCCTGCTGCTTGGTGCTGGATTGCAGTGTTAATTACAAGACACGGTGTTCGTGTTTGCAGCTGCTACCCCTGGAAACAACACGGCATGCGACCTTCGCGTGTTCTGGCCCGTATCTTGATCTACGTGTCGTTTCTACCGTGATGGTTCTGAAAATGTTGAAGTAACCTTGCTGAACGTCCTTGGCTGGGACGTTTCTGCTTTCGTGTCCTTGGTTTTGGAAACGGAAACGACGTGCAGCTTGGGCTACTTTAATTGCGCAGTTGTTAACTGTGCTGCTTCAGACTAGTCTTTCTGAGGTTTCTCAACGTACTGTCTGGGTCAACATTCAGTGAAAAGGATTCATATGAATTTAGTTTTGGAAAGTCAAACCCCTCGTAGCAAAACTTGTTGAAGCTTTATTTATACCAGTAGCGTGGCTTACTTTGCTGCGTAAACGTTATTTACAGAAAGGCTATTTTCTGTTGCCACGGAATTATATGTGTTCCAAAATGTTTTTCACTACAGAACTACTTTTAATTTTCTCAAAATAATTTTCCTTTTTTCTATACCTCTTAATAACTCTAACCAATATGTCTATTTCAAAGTGTCCTCCACACTTACTGTCAGCTGTTTTTATGTATATAGATTGAAGCGGTGAGTGAAAATTTGTACCAAGGCCGGGAATAGAACCCAAGTCACTAAGCCAGATTGGCACAGCGTTTCACACAACTGCATGGATTACCGCGGGATGCCTCCTCCTCGATTCAAACTCTCACTGTCGCCCCAGTCTATTTTAATTCCCGCTTACACACAACATATTTGCCGAGGCTCCCCATGTTTTGGAATAGCGCCTCAGCGAGGAATGTAAATAGGGGACCCAGCCCGAAACCCAGATGCTGATACTTATACAAATGAAATAACAATTTGCGACTTTACTGGTCTCGTACAGATACGATTTAACGTATATAGATTGAAGCGGCGAATTAAAATTTGCACCAAGACCGGGAAGTATAAGTACCTGCACCTGAGTTGATCTCCCATTTACGTTCGATGTTATTCCAGAACATGGAGAGCCTCGGCAATTCCCTTCGTGTGTAAGAGCGAATTTAAAGCAGACTGGAGCGGCAGTGAGAATTTGGATCGAAGGGGCGCCAGAGTAATCCGAACAGGTGTATGAAACGCTGTGCTAAGGTGGCTTAGTGGCTAATGCACATGCCTAACAAGCAGAAGACCCGCGTTCGATTCCCGGTCTTGGTACAAATTTTCACTGACTGCTTCAGTCTATATAAAGAGAATCAGATCTGTACGAGACCAGTAATTTCTCTGAAATTATTTCATTTGTATGTTACGTGTGTGCGCAGCTCAACATCTGTGGGAAACGGCCCACGCTCAGTTCGGATCGAAACGTGAAAAGCAAAACACTCACTCATAGTTGAAGTATGAAAGGTACAGGGTGACAATTGTTGAACTATATGAAATAAAATCGTCATAACTTCTGAACAGCTTGCATTAGGACTTTCAACCTGCACGGGTGGCCGCTGGGCATGATAGGAATTAGTGTGCTCGTGTGTGGTTTGATTTAGAGGAGAAGCCCACTTTCATTTGGATGGGTTCGTCTATAACCAAAACTGGAGCATGTGGGGGATTGAGAATCCGCATTTCGCGTACGGGAAGTCTCTTCACTTTCAATGGGTGACTATGTGGTCTGCAATGTCCAGTCACGGAATAATCAGTGCGGTATTCCTTGATGGCACGGTGACTACCAAACGGTATGTGAAAGTTTTGGAAGGTGATTTCATCCCCATTGCTCAAAGTCATCCTGATTTCGACATGGTTCATGCAAGAAGGAACTCGACCATATCGAACCAGGAGAGTATTTGATGTCCTGGAGGAGCACTTTGGGGACCGCATTCTCGCTCTGGGGTACCCAGAGGCCACTGGCATTGGCCTCTCTTGGTCGCCATATTCCCCTGATCTGAAAACATGCGACTCCTTTTTGTGAGGCTATACTAAATACAAGGTGTACAGCAATAATCCCAAAACCATTACTGAGCTGAAAACAGCATCAGCGAGTCATGCAGAATTTCGCTATTCGTCTGCGCCACATGATCGCCAATGATGGCAGGCATATCACAAACTAAATCTGAATATCTGCAGTGACGTTTACATGTTGTATAAAGTGTGCGCACGCCGTAGTTTGTAACTCATCTATGTTTTTATTCTTTTTATATATAGTACAACCATTATTGTCATCCTGTATTTATTGCATATTTGTGGTCGATATGCTGCCTTGTTGGCGTGATGAAGAAAACCATCATTGATTGACGGTTTAAGCACCACTGAGCTTTGACGCAGTTGCTCTGCTTGCACCATTGGCAGACCAGGATTTTCTTTTAAATAATGTCAACCCCATCTTATATTGTAACAGTAATATTAAGATTTGTCAGCTTTTGTAACGCTGTTGATGTAGCAAGAGACGTAATATTCAGTATTCTTTTGTCTGTGCGCTTCTTACAAGGGAACCTCCCCATCGCACCCCCTTCAGATTTAGTTATAAGTTGGCACAGTGGATAGGCCTTGAAAAACTGAACACAGATCAATCGAGAAAACAGGAAGAAGTTGTGTGGAACTATGAAAAAATAAGCAAAATATACAAACTGTGTAGTCCATGCGCGAGATAGGCAACATCAAAGATAGTGTGATCTCAGGAACGCCATGGTCCCGTGGTTAGCGTGAGCAACTGCGGAACGAGAGGTCCTTGGTTCAAGTCTTCCCTTGAGCGAAGAGTTTACTTTATTTATTTTCGCAAATTTATGATATGTCCGTTCTTTTATTGACGTCTCTGTTCACTGTAACAAGTTAAGTGTCTGTGTTTTGCGGCCGCACCGCAAAACCGTGCGATTAGTATACGAAAGGACGTGCCTCTCCAATGGGAATCAAAAACATTTGATCGCAGTAGGTCAACCGATTCTTCCACAGGATAAAACGTCTGATATATTCTATACGACAATGGTGACGGCTTGTGCGTCACATGACAGGAATATGTTGTCGACCCACTTAACTTGTACACTAGGCGAATGGGTAAAAAGGTTCTTCTACCTTGCCCGATTTAGGTTTTCTTGTGGATGTGATAATCACTCCCAAAAAAGTGTGTTTCGATGTTTGTTTCGGTGTAGCGTCCCCATACTACGGCGCAGTTACCTCGCATCGAGCGGACGGACGGACAGATAATAATTGTGTGAAAATAAAAAATTAAATTTTTCACTCGTGGGAAGACTTGAACCAAGGACCTCTCGTTCCGCAGCTGCTCACGCTAACCATTTTTTTTATAAAAACCTTTATTAAAAAAAAACAATGTTACACATTCCAAATACATACTAAGTTATACATACATGAAGCTAATTAAACAAAACGGTTTGATCATTTCAATTACGCTGACGTTAAGGAAAGACAACATAAGATTGTGTTACTGACTAAATTAGCAGAAAGAATTAAATTAAACATCAAGAAAAAAATTTTAAAGACATTCAAACTTCAACCTGAAAAAGTAAAATCTGCACTTTGAATTATGAGCTGCAATCTTTACAGAATCATAATTAGTTCTTTAAGATGGATATCAGCAAGTTGGTGGGATAATTTTACATATAAAGCAGTTTAATAATCATATTAGACAATTTCTGAAATATTTGAGAATGGCGGAAAGGAGATATATAATAAAGTTGACTAGCCTTCCAACTACACTTTCTGGACATTAATTGAATCTAATTATCTGAAGTGATCAGATGTATATAATCAGTCTTTCACTGCAAAAATGAGCAGGACAATGTGCCAACCATTGAATATTACATTTATCAGTTAGAATCTTATGGTTTTAACCAATCGATAAGGACATTTCTATAAAAACTGTCTATTTCCAAATTTCTAGTACAAGCCAATAATGCACCTTTAATGTTTTGTGCTTGGCACTATTAGACACACAATCTCAGTGTCACATAAGTTCTGTACATTAGCTTATAAATTTCAAAAAACTACTCTCTGAAGTAGAAAAAGCACACATCATAAATATACTGTAAAACCTTAAATAGTATCCTTAAGATAACTACAATACATCACTGTCAACACAGTCTTCTTTTTTATATTAACCAATGCCCATTCTTTCAAATACAGTTTTTAGCATATGACCGAACTTTTTCTTGTGATTCGAATAGCTTCTAATTTTGTGGAACTCACACAGCATGTGTACCTTGAACTCTATAATGCTATCGGATCCTAATTTGATAAGGACGTAGTTAACAAAATTTCCCAGCAACCAGTACACAGCGTTATTTTTTGCTTCTGGGAAATAGCGTGCTCCAGGCCTGTGTATAAATGACAGCGATATATGCTCAGGGGATGTTCTTGTAATCAGAGCTATTTGCTCCCGGATCCACTTCCAACTATTCATGTGACCACTGCAAGTATACCTATGAATTACTGTGTCAACTAGATGGCATTGTTGACATAAATTTGTTTCACAGAGTCCGATTGCGTGCAGTCTTTCATTGGTGCTAACTATGTTGTTAACTGTCTGTACCATGACGTTTTTATATTAGACGTGAGCACATTAGAACTGATGTTTTTCCAAATCTCAGTCCACTCAATGTTTGGAAACTGTCGTTCTATTTTGTTTCTTCCTTCGCTTTTCTTTCGTTCCCGCATTATGGCTCTCGATGTTAAGTGTCGGGACTGCCTGAGTTCGACACTGACATAACTAAACTCAACATAGAGAATCCTCACGTGCTGTAAGCGACTGCACGTCAATCGGGGGAAGCAGGCTTGGAGGTTTAATGATCTCGAAAAGTTGGCTGGTTATGCTTTTCGTGAGTCTCTTATTAAATTAACTTGCCTTTTCATAAAAAGAGCGGAGGCTTTATCCGTTATATCAGTTAACCCTAGTCCACCATTTTTAGGATCTAAAGTGGCTACTTTAGCAGGTACTCTGAACACTTCACCTCTCCACAAAAAGTTTGTGATTTTGGACATTATTCTCCTCGCTATCATTCTCGGTATTGGAAACAGCTGGGCAGTATAATAAGCCTTAGCAAGGATGCATGAGTTGATATACTGCGTTCTTTGAACTTGGTTCATATATCGAGTTAAATTCTCTACAATGGCTCCTTGCACTTTATCTGCTGCAACTTTCCAATTTAAAGCCGTCATTTTCATAGGGCATGTTGTCAGGGTGATCCCAAGTGTTTTATGTTGTCGGACTAATTTTGCCCACTCGACGTTGATATTATCAAAACCTCTGAGATTTAACATCTTACTTTTTTTCCGTTTGCATTGGCTCCAGATGCTCTACAGTACGAATCAGTCACTGTTGCTAGCGTGGTTATCTCGTCATTATTCCTTATAATGACCCCTATATCGTCAGCATAGACTCTTATAATAGTTTTATTTCCTGATAATGTTAAGCCTTTTAATGTAGCATGGACACGTCGGAGGAAAGGTTCATGAGAAATGGCGAAGAGCGACGTGGACAGAGGACTTCCTTGAGGAACACCTCGTTGTATTTGCATCGGCCTGGGTTGTTGACAATTCACCGCCATTTTAGCATTTATTCCAGTTGCTATGTTCTTAATCAACTGTATGACCCTATCGTTGAAACCTATTTTCTTCAATGCCTGTAGAAGATATTCATGGTTTACTACATCGAACGCTTTATAAAAATCTAAAAACAATAAAGCACACTTTATGTTTATTACAGAAGTTATTGCAATGATATCCCTGAATTCCGCTAGATTTTGAAAAATGTTTCTGCCTTGCGCACAGTTCTGATGTTGACTAATAATTTTATCTGTAAGGCGTGAAATCCTCTTGTTTATTATTCTAGCTATTAATTTATAATCAGAATTCAGCAGTGAAATTGGACGAAAACTATTTAAATCTTTCTTTCCATTACTTTTTGGCAACAGAACAATTTTACTCTCCTTAAACTCAGCCGGAATCATTTTATCCTGAATAACGTCATTTACAATGTCCGTGATTTTCGCACCTACTATTGGCCAGCAACGGATGTAAAACTCTGCTGGCAGACAATCCGGTCCTGGGGATTTTTTTGGTGGTGAGGCGCACAGAGTCTCATACACGTCTTCTTCACTGACAACCTCGAGAAAATTTTCGTTGTCATCTTCTGTCAGCTGTGGGGCTAGGATGTCAAGGAATTCTTCCAAGGAAGCATCACTACTTTGATGTACAGAATATGTTGTTGTTGTTGTTGTTGTTGTGGTCTTCAGTCCTGAGACTGGTTTGATGCAGCTCTCCATGCTACTCTATCCTGTGCAAGCTTTTTCATCTCCCAGTACCTACTGCAACCTACATCCTTCTGAATCTGCTTAGTGTATTCATCTCTTGGTCTCCCCCTACGATTTTTACCCTCCACGCTGCCCTCCAATACTAAATTTGTGATCCCTTGATGCCTCAGAACATGTCCTACCAACCGATCCCTTCTTCTGGTCATGTTGTGCCACAAACTTCTCTTCTCCCCAATCCTATTCAATACTTCCTCATTAGTTATGTGATCTACCCATCTAATCTTCAGCATTCTTCTGTAGCACCACATTTCGAAAGCTTCTATTCTCTTCTTGTCTAAACTATTTATCGCCCATGTTTCACTTCCATACATGGCTACACTCCATACGAATACTTTCAGAAATGACTTCCTGACACTTAAATCAATACTGGATGTTAACAAATTTCTCTTCTTCAGAAACGCTTTCCTTGCCATTGCCAGCCTACATTTTATATCCTCTCTACTTCGACCATCATGAGTTATTTTGCTCCCCAAATAGCAAAACTCCTTTACTACTTTAAGTGCCTCATTTCCTAATCTAATTCCCTCAGCATCACCCGACTTAATTCGACTACATTCCATTATCCTTGTTTTGCTTTTGTTGATGTTCATCTTATATCCTCCTTTCAAGACACTGTCCATTCCATTCAACTGTTCTTCCAAGTCCTTTGCTGTCTCTGACAGAATTACAATGTCATCGGCGATCCTCAAAGTTTTTATTTCTTCTCCATGAATTTTAATACCTACTCCGAATTTTTCTTTTGTTTCCTTTACTGCTTGCTCAATATACAGATTGAACAACATCGGGGACAGGCTACAACCCTGTCTTACTCCCTTCCCAACCACTGCTTCCCTTTCATGTCCCTCGACTCTTATAACTGCCATCTGGTTTCTGTACAAATTGTAAATAGCCTTTCGCTCCCTGTATTTTACCGCTGCCACCTTTAGAATTTGAAAGAGAGTATTCCAGTCAACATTGTCAAAAGCTTTCTCTAAGTCTACAAATGCTAGAAACGTAGGTTTGCCTTTCCTTAATCTTTCTTCTAAGATAAGTCGTAAGGTCAGTATTGCCTCACGTGTTCCAGTGTTTCTACGGAATCCAAACTGATCTTCCCCGAGGTTGGCTTCTACTAGTTTTTCCATTCGTCTGTAAAGAATTCGTGTTAGTATTTTGCAGCTGTGACTTATTAAGCTGATAGTTCGGTAATTTTCACATCTGTCAACACCTGCTTTCTTTGGGATTGGAATTATTATATTCTTCTTGAAGTCTGAGGGTATTTCGCCTGTTTCATACATCTTGCTCACCAGATGGTAGAGTTTTGTCAGGACTGGCTCTTCCACGGCCGTCAGTAGTTCCAATGGAATATTGTCTACTCCGGGGGCCTTGTTTCGACTCAGGTCTTTCAGTGCTCTGTCAAACTCTTCACGCAGTATCGTATCTCCCATTTCATCTTCATCTACATCCTCTTCCATTTCCATAATATTGTCCTCAAGTACATCGCCCTTGTATAGACCCTCTATATACTCCTTCCACAGAATATAGCTCGCAATAATAGCGATAAATCTCGTCCATGATATCCTGCTGGGTTCTGAGAATCGTGCCGTGTTTTGTTCGAATTTCTTCAATAAAAGTCCTTCTCCCGTTTTTCGTATGCTTCACTAAATGATATAGGGAAGTAGTTTCATCTTCTGACACCGAATTTGCCTTCGATTTTATTTTCAACCCTTCCATTTGACTTCTCTTGATATTAAGTAACTTGGCTTTGACTTTTTTGATGTCTGCTATCCGAAGTGAGGAACCTGCTGAGACTTTATCATATAGATCTCTCAAAACGGAATAGTAATACTCTATAGTGCATTTCATTTCCCTTGCGCTCTGGGCACTGTATTGGATAAGAACCTTCCTCAACTTTGGCGTTGCCATTTTAACCCACCAGTCAATAGCAGTGTCATATCTACTACGGGCTCGCAGGCATATTGCCCATGTTTCTTTAATCAGATCTTCTAAATCATGATTAACTAACAAGGAAGTGTTCAAATTCCACTGATTCTTGAATCGGCGAACCGGCTGTCTTGTTAGATTTATGCAAGCTAAGACACTTGAATGGTCTGAAAAGTACGTAGGAATGGTTTCTACTTTCGTCACGGAAATTACAAGATTTTTAGAAATATATAGTCTATCAATCCTGCTACGTGATGTTGCCGTGACATAAGTGAACTCAACAGTGGAGGGGTATTTGATTTCCCATATATCCTTTAATTCTAAACCAGTAACTAATTGTTTTAGTTCACTTGAGAAATTAAAATTAGGTAACTGATCTTTTCGATTTAAAACACAGTTAAAATCACCTCCAAATAATAACTGACTCGGCGATTTCCTTAACAAGTATATCAAGTCATCTTTGAAGAAACGTGCCCTGTCCGCTCGATGAGAACTTCCTGAAGGGGCGTACAAGTTGATGATAGTCACATCATAGATATTTAGTCCTATTCCCCTTCCGGATTCCAGTCGTTCCACCTCGCTTACTGTAATCCCCTCCCTCACCAAAATAGCTGTTCCAACACTTGTTTCGGGAGACGCATTTATGTAACTGACAAAACCGGGAATTACCAAATCCGAAATTAGAACTTCTTGTAAGAGGGCAATATCAGTCGCGGATTCGTACAAAAATTCCTTAAGGGCCGATAATTTCAAACCGGTCGTGATTTTATTTACGTTTATAGTGGTGACAGAATAAGATTGCGTCATTGTGCTGTCATTATGTAGTTGTTTTGATGAACTAATTTAGTTTACTGTGGTTCAGGGTACAGTTAAACTGTAACAGTTTTCTCGGAAGGCTGAACATGGAATAACACTTCAATCAGTTTATTAGTTACTGTCCCGTTTTTTTCTACTTCTGATGTTTTCTCTTGTACCGCAAGCAGACTGATTTCCTGGTAAACTTTCTGATTTTTCCTCCAGTGATTCGTGTACGACCGTTTCGGACTGAACATTCTGTGGACTTGGGTCGCCCCTACCGGATTTTCCCTTCCCTTGGTTACGAGCTACATTCTCATTTGGTTGCGTCGGTATTTTACTTCGCGGCTTATCTGGAGCAGCAGCAGACGCTTTAGCAATTTCAGTTGCGTGCGCCTGCCCTGTGGTGTTGACCGTGATTTCAGTTTGGCCACCACTTCCTCGTTCTTTATTAATTTCACACACTTTCTGATCGAGGGAAACAAATGGAGACTGCAGTTTTGCAACCTCTCCCTGAATTTGTTTATTAACAGATAGATTCTGATCTTTGCAATCGGCTACTGCACCTGTTGTTTCTTGCAAATTAATGCTGCTTACCCCCCCTTCATTTTCTGGTACCGTATGTGTATTATCTTTCTGTTCATTGGTTTCCATTCGCATTTTGCCTTCAGGTTCCTCTGCCTTCTCATCGCACTGTTTTTGCTTGCGAAGTGAGGGAGTGGGACAAGACAGATCGTCCTCTGAACAACTATCAGTTATCTCCAGAGGTCGTTTTTTCGGTTGCGTTTCAGATTCACGGGTAGTGGCAACAGGGTTTCCTTTTGTTGTTAACTGGGGAAATTGACTGTTATCGTGAAGGGAGACATCAGCTTGGCCCGCTGCGTTAACATCCTCAACCAGTTGTTCCGGGCTATTCTTTGGTAACAAATCTTTTAAGGTAAGCTTCTGACGCTGTATCAAATTACTTTTAAGAACAACAGTTCGCCGCGGACATTCCTGTCTGAAGTGGCCGGTTTCGTTACATATATGACATATAGCTTCCTGACCTGTATAAACAATTTGTGCCACATACCCACAAACAGTTATGTGAGACGGAATATTCGTCTTGACGTCCATCTCTACACAGCGGACCCCGTTAAAACACTGCAGTTTAAAGCGAGACGACCATCTTTCATTTGCAATTGATTTAACGTCTCTGTAGTTTGAAAGAGCTTCCTTATCTTATCATTTTCAATTTCAATGGGAAGATTCAAGACACGAACGGTTTTGTAATGAATGTCCGCTCTATAGATGGAAACCTTACTTTTATAACCATTTCTATGCACAAAATCTACTTCATAGCCCCACTTTCGTAACACTTTATCAACAGTCGAAGCACTGATTAACTTGACAAAAAAACAGTATTTTTCCTGATCCAGTTGCCAGGTACGAACGGTTTCAGAATTTAGACCAATTACCTGTGTAATCCAGTCATCTCTTTCCAGGGATGTCGGCTGAACAGGACGGGATTCCTTGTCAAAAGCAAATACCAGAGTATTCTTCCTGAGATTTATAGCCATGGTTAATCCAGCGAAGCAATTTCGGTTATACAACTGAAATTCCAAGTAGCAGCAGCGAGACCAGAAAGAGCGATCAGATCACAAGGAACAGGAACGAACACGGAGATTGACGGACGGACGGCACTCGGCGGAGCACAAGTGCAGCGTTGTAAACACTGAAGTGCAGCGCAACAGTTAACAGCGGCCACTCACGAGCGCGGCTGAAACGGAACTGACCCCATACTACGGCGCAGTTACCTCGCATCGAGCGGACGGACGGACAGATAATAATTGTGTGAAAATAAAAAATTGAATTTTTCACTCGTGGGACGACTTGAACCAAGGACTCTCGTTCCGCAGCTGCTTACGCTAACCATGGGACCATGGCGCTCCTGAGCTCAGACTATCCTTGATGTTGCCTATCTTGCGCATGGACTACTCAGTTTGTATATTTTGCTTATTTTTTTCATAGTTCCACACAACTTCTTCCTGTTTTCTCGATTGATCTGTGTTCAGTTTTTCAAGGCCTATCCACTGTACCAACTTATAACTAAATCTGTGGGGGGTGCGATGGGGAGGTTCCCTTGTTAGTTCAGAGGAACAGAGTTTGTTCTGTTTAATGTAGAGTTGCGGAATGATGTGAATTACAGGTGCAGAGATTCCCAGGAGTTCCTCTGGTGACATGACGCTCATGAGTCACCCTACACTAATTTCTATACAAATATACACTGCTGGAGAAAAGTAGTACACCTGGAAAGACATCTATTTTGATTCTATGGCGTCATATGCCACCTAGGATATAGTTGATGTACAGATAACGGTTTCAACGTCGTTCGCCAACAGATAGCGCAGTTGCATAGCTACTAGACCGCCAGGCCAGATGTCTACCCTTTAATGGGGAATGCTCATAGCCAAAAGGCTCAGTGTGGTGCACACGCAAGCGGCACCATGCTACAGAGAGACTCGAGCTTCCTACAGTCAACTGATCGAGTTTGGAAGGGGTCAAATAGTGGCCTTCGGAGTGGCGGTATGGTTCTTTCGGAGAATTGCCACACAAGTTGGACTTGCTGCATCAGGTGGGCAACTATGCTGGTGTCAGTGGCCACGTGAATGTCCTCACACCTGTAGAGAGGTTCTGGACTTGCACGCGGCACAGCGGCCCGTCAGGATCGTCGTCTTGTAAGGGCAGCTGTGGCAGGACAGATAAGATGGCTTGTGAGGCCAGACGTATCAACTATTAGCAGTGGGAATACGGGAACGCACACCTCTAGCCCGTCTCGCACTCACGCTACAACATCGCAAGTGACGGTCGTTTGCGCGTACGAAGTAGACCTGGTGAGCGCTGCTTCAGAGAGTGCATTTATCCGAGACATACTGGCGCCACTCCAGGCATTATGGTCTGGGGTGCTCAAAGTTAAAACTCTCGCTCACCTTGGGTGTTTCTGGAGGGGAAGCTGACCAGCTCTCGATACGTACAGAATGTTGGTAGCCCCGTTTTTTTGCCATTAGTGCAACAGGAAGGTGATGTGCTGTATGAACAGGACAATGCTTGACCACACACTGCCCGTGAAACTCTATGTGCTCTGTAAGATGCGCAGGCCAGCACACTCTCTGGACCGGTCTCCAGTCGTGGACTTGGGAGATACGATTGAACGAGAAAACGCTTGTAGGACTCGTCAAGCAACAATTATGACATAACTAAGTGAACAGATCGAGAAGGCGCGGCATAACGTATCCCAGGACAATATTTGCCATTTGTTCGATCGACTGGATGCCAATCGGCGCCTGAGTTGCCTCCCATGGAGGCTACACCGCGTACTTAATATGGGTGTTTCAGCACGGGTCGAAACCTGATACCTGAGAACTGCTCGTGTAAATGATGTAATTTGATGTACTCCATACGCATTGCTGCAATAATAAAACTTCAGTGAACTGAATCCCTCTAAAAGAGTGTACTAATCTTTTTCCGGCAGTGTTATCAATATGGAAAGCAAAAAGCCTTAAATTCTATGCGTAAGTAGAAATGGCTAGTTAGCTAGTTTGTCTCACGAGTATTTGGTAGAAGTCTACATCAACATCTACGTGATTACTCTGCTATTCACAATTAAGTGCCGGTCGCAGGTTCGAATCCTGCCTCGCGCATGGATGCGTGTGATGTCCTTAGGTTAGTTAGGTTTAAGTAGTTCTACGTTCTAGGGGACTGAGGACCTCAGAAGTTAAGTCCCATAGTGCTCAGAGTCATTTGAACAATTAAGTGCCTGGCAGAGGGTTCAATGAACCAACTTTAAGATGTCTTTCTATCGTTCCACGCTCGAACGGCGGCGCGGGAAAAACGAGCACTTAAATTTTTCTGTGCGAGCCCTGATTTCTCTTATTTTATTAGTGATTATCATTTCTCCCTATGTAGGTGGGTGCCAACAGAATGTTTTCGCAATCGAAGCAGAAAACTGGTGATTGAAATTTCATGACATGATCCCGTCGCAACGAAAAACGCCTTTGTTTTAATGATTGCCACCAAATTCACGTATCATGTCTGTGGCACTATCTAGTGACAATTTCGACAAAATACGAGGGGCGTTTGAAAAGTCTGTGCAAAGTCCGAGAGATGGCATCACCAGAGCGTATTGAGGTCATGTTTAGTTAGTAGCAACGCACACCAAGTTTCAGCCATATTGGTCTATTTTCTTTGTGTTTGGCATTCGTGTGAATCAAGGAAGTCGAGTGATTGTCAAGAAGTGGACGAAAAAGAATTTCGTGTGGTGATTAAACATTACTTTATGAAAGGCAAAACGCCTCAGGAGACTAAAGAGAAGCTTGATAAACATTACGGTTCCTCTACACCTTCGATTAGACAGTTTCTAAGTGGTTTCAAAATTTTCGGAGTGGCCATATGGGCACAAGTGACACTGAACGTTCTGGACGCCCTGTGGACGTTACGACTCCAGTAATCATTGATAAAATCTATTATATGGTGATGGATGACAGAAGAATTAAGGTGCGTGAGATTGCTAGTGCTGTGGGCATCTCTAATGAAAGGGTACATAATATTTTGCATAAACATTTGGACATGGGAAAGCTATCCGCAAGATGGGTTCCGCGATTGCTCACGCTTGACCAAAACCTGAATCGTGTGAAGTGTTGCAGGGATTGTTTGCGGCTGTTGAGGAAGAATCCGCAGGACTTTAAGTGTCGTTTCGTCACTGTGGATGAAACATGGATACATTACTATACTCCTTTTGGGATTCGCAAGTGATAATCCTCATCGACTATCTGGAAAAGGATAAAACTATTACAGGTGTATATTATTCATCGTTATTGGACCGTTTGAAAACCGAGCTGCAAGAAAAACGCGGCGACTGGACCGCAAAAGAGTCCTTTTCCATCACGACAATGCACCAGCATACAACTCAGCACTTTCGGTCGCAAAATTAGTGGAAATAGGATTCCAATTCGTTTACACCCCCCCCCCCCCCCCCTATTCTCCAGACTTGGCTCCCTCAGACTACTATTTGTTCCCCAATTTGAAGATATGGCTGGTGGAACAGAGATTTTATTCAAACTAGGAGGTGAATGCAGTTACTAATAGCTATTTTGCAGACTTTGACAATTCCTGTTATTCGGAAGGGATCAACAAATTAGAACGGCGTTGGACGAAGTGTATAAGTCTAAAAGGAGACTGATGATGATGATGAAGTCCCACACTCCGTGACAGAGCATAGGGGAAAGATGCTATGTCGAAAAATAAAAAAGGTTTACCCCAAACACGTAAGTAGTTTTTATTTTTGCACAGACTTTTCAAACGCCCCTCGTAGGCTCGTTAACAATAATGTAGGAATTCCAGTAATCACTGGTTGTAGCATTTGTTCCCTAAATCTGTCTGCCTGTCAGGCTCAATGGTACCGATCGATAGCCGGGTCACCCTCAGCCCCAAAGGCAACATCGGATGCGGACATGTAGGGGCGTGGAGTCAGCACTCGGCTGGTCGTCGTCAGTTTCCGTGACCTGGAGAGGCTACTACTGTCACGTAGCTCTTCATTTTGCCTTTCAAGAGCTGAGTGCACCCAATCTGCCAATAGAGAACGCCAGATCCGGGCGGTCACCCACCCAAGTGCGAGCCACTCCCGATGGTCCTTAACTTCCGTGAACTGACGAAAATCGGTGTATCCACAGCAGCAAGGCTACTGCCCTGTTCCATAAACCACTGACGGTTTTTTAGCTCTCAGTGAAAGAAAATATACACTCCCGGAAATGGAAAAAAGAACACATTGACACCGGTGTGTCAGACCCACCATACTTGCTCCGGACACTGCGAGAGGGCTGTACAAGCAATGATCGCACGCACGGCACAGCGGACACACCAGGAACCGCGGTGTTGGCCGTTGAATGGCGCTAGCTGCGCAGCATTTGTGCACCGCCGCCGTCAGTGTCAGCCAGTTTGCCGTGGCATACGGAGCTCCATCGCAGTCTTTAACACTGGTAGCATGCCGCGACAGCGTGGACGTGAACCGTATGTGCAGTTGACGGACTTTGAGCGAGGGCGTATAGTGGGCATGCGGGAGGCCGGGTGGACGTACCGCCGAATTGCTCAACACGTGGGGCGTGAGGTCTCCACAGTACATCGATGTTGTCGCCAGTGGTAGGTGGAAGGTGCACGTGCCCGTCGACCTGGGACCGGACCGCAGCGACGCATGGATGCACGCCAAGACCGTAGGATCCTACGCAGTGCCGTAGGGGACCGCACCGCCACTTCCCAGCAAATTAGGGACACTGTTGCTCCTGGTGTATCGGCGAGGACCATTCGCAACCGTCTCCATGAAGCTGGGCTACGGTCCCGCACACCGTTAGGCCGTCTTCCGCTCACGCCCCAACATCGTGCAGCCCGCCTCCAGTGGTGTCGCGACAGGCGTGAATGGAGGGACGAATGGAGACGTGTCGTCTTCAGCGATGAGAGTCGCTTCTGCCTTGGTGCCAATGATGGTCGTATGCGTGTTTGGCGCCGTGCAGGTGAGCGCCACAATCAGGACTGCATACGACCGAGGCACACAGGGCCAACACCCGGCATCATGGTGTGGGGAGCGATCTCCTACACTGGCCGTACACCACTGGTGATCGTCGAGGGGACACTGAATAGTGCATGGTACATCCAAACCGTCATCGAACCCATCGTTCTACCATTCCTAGACCGGCAAGGGAACTTGCTGTTCCAACAGGACAATGCACGTCCGCATGTATCCCGTGCCACCCAACGTGCTCTAGAAGGTGTAAGTCAACTACCCTGGCCAGCAAGATCTCCGGATCTGTCCCCCATTGAGCATGTTTGGGACTGGATGAAGCGTCGTCTCACGCGGTCTGCACGTCCAGCACGAACGCTGGTCCAACTGAGGCGCCAGGTGGAAATGGCATGGCAAGCCGTTCCACAGGACTACATCCAGCATCTCTACGATCGTCTCCATGGGAGAATAGCAGCCTGCATTGCTTGGAAAGGTGGATATACACTGTACTAGTGCCGACATTGTGCATGCTCTGTTGCCTGTGTCTATGTGCCTGTGGTTCTGTCAGTGTGATCATGTGATGTATCTGACCCCAGGAATGTGTCAATAAAGTTTCCCCTTCCTGGGAAAATGAATTCACGGTGTTCTTATTTCAATTTCCAGGAGTGTATAACATCACATGAGATCCTCATGCACGGTAAATTCCGTCTCTCATTCTCTCTCCCCCTCCCCCCCCCCTCTCTCTCTCTCTCTCTCTCTCTCTCTCTCTCTCTCTCTCTCTCTCTCTCCCTCCCTCCCTCCCTGACACACACACACATATACACACACACACACACACACACACACACACACACACACACACATTCATACACACCTCTGACACTTTGCCAATTTAATCAAAGAAACAAAGTCAGTCTTTCAGAATATACCATAAACTCAAAAAGTGGAACACTGGTGGGTCAATGATTAGGCTTGTAGAGCGGTCACTGCCAGCTGAACGTTAAGCCCTAACAACAAGGAACAACGATGGTCCCTGTTGGAGGAACCGACGTGGTATGAAGCGTCTGTATGTGAACCACAGTCACGACACTCTTCTTCTTTTTTTTCTTTTTTTTCCTGAATTGCGGCAGCAGCGCTTCAAGTGGACAGTAAGCTGCGCTTTTGATTACGATATCGAGTAGTATCGTTTCTACAGATTTGTAACATCGTCTTTTGCAATACAGATCGTACGCAGTTTCATAAAAAAATTTAAAAAAATTCTGAAAATGACACTTGATTTGTCTATCTTTAGTTTTCTAAGGACTGTAGAAGGTATAAACGCGACATTACAGGACAATTTATTTACTGTTCTCTTGTAATGCTGAAGCATATCGTCTTCTTTTAAGAACAAAAAATGGCTAGTAAACAGCAGAACACCTGATCTTTTGTAGAGAGAGGTCGCGTATCTACTCAACAACACGATGTTTTGTTCACCACATTTCCAGCCAAATCAGTGAACACTAACGTAGGAAACTTGTGCCGATTGCAGTAGTTACAATACCCCTTAACGTAGCAAATAAGCCACCACAACGTCACAATAAAACGTCAAAAGCAATGAAACTTGTTCACAATACAGAAGAACCCAACACCACAGTTGTTGCTACATCCGAACGACAAACGACAAGAATGTTAAACATATTCTTTATTGAAGCAAAAGCAACTAAAGTTACAAAAATAATCGTGTATAAGAAAGTTGAGTGAAATTTAAAAATGTGCGAATCATTACACTCCATGTCAAAAGAAGTGCCTAATATAAAAAGAACAGACAACAGAAATACATGATTCTCGTGCATGAAATGCAATGCATGTTTATATTTTCTGGCTTTCGAAAGCATTCATTCATGAGTAACTGAGGCTTTTTGCGGATGATGCTGTAGTATATCGAAAGGTTGTAACAATGTAAAATTATACTGAAATGTAGGAGGATCTGCAACGAATTGATGCATAGTGCAGGGAATGGCAATTGAATCTCAATGTAGACAAGTGCAATATGCTGCGAATTCATAGAAAGAAAGATCCTTTACCATTTAGCTACAATATAGCAGGTCAGCAACTGTAAGCAGTTAATTCCATAAATTATCTGGGAGTAGGCATTAGGAGTGATTTAAAATGGAATGACCATATAAAATTAATCGTCAGTAAAGCAGATGCCAGACTGAGACTCATTGGAACATTCCTAAGGAAATGCAATCCGAAAACAAAGGAAGTAGGTTGCAGTACACTTGTTCGCTCACTGCTTGAATACTGCTCACCGGTGTGGGATCCGTACCAGATAGGGTTGATAGAAGAGATAGAGAAGATCCAACGGAAAGAAGCGCGCTTCGTTACAGGACATTTAGTAATAGCGAAAGCGTTACGGAGCGAATAGATAAACTCCAGTGGAAGATTCTGCAAGAGACACGCTCAGTAGCTCGGTACGGGCTTTTGATGAAGTTTCCAGAACATACCTACACCGAGGAGTCATGCAGTATATTGCTCCCTCCTACGTATATCTCGCGAAGTGACCATGAGGATAAATCCAGAGAGATTAGAACCCACACAGAGGCATACCGACAGTCTTTCTTTCCACGAACAATACGAGACTGGATTAGAAGGGAGAACCAATATAGAGGTACTCAGGGTACCATCCGCCACGCACCGTCACGTGACTTGCGGAGTATGGATGTACACTCCTGGAAATGGAAAAAAGAACACATTGACACCGGTGTGTCAGACCCACCATACTTGCTCCGGACACTGCGAGAGGGTTGTACAAGCAATGATCACACGCACGGCACAGCGGACACACCAGGAACCGCGGTGTTGGCCGTCGAATGGCGCTAGCTGCGCAGCATTTGTGCACCGCCGCCGTCAGTGTCAGCCAGTTTGCCGTGGCATACGGAGCTCCATCGCAGTCTTTAACACTGGTAGCATGCCGCGACAGCGTGGACGTGAACCGTATGTGCAGTTGACGGACTTTGAGCGAGGACGTATAGTGGGCATGCGGGAGGCCGGGTGGATGTACCGCCGAATTGCTCAACACGTTGGGCGTGAGGTCTCCACAGTACATCGATGTTGTCGCCAGTGGTCGGCGGAAGGTGCACGTGTCCGTCGACCTGGGACCGGACCGCAGCGACGCACGGATGCACGCCAAGACCGTAGGATCCTACGCAGTGCCGTAGGGAACCGCACCGCCACTTCCCAGCAAATTAGGGACACTGATGCCCCTGGGGTATCGGCGAGGACCATTCGCAACCGTCTCCATGAAGCTGGGCTACGGTCCCGCACTCTGCTAGGCCGTCTTCCGCTCACGCCCCAACATCGTGCAGCCCGCCTCCAGTGGTGTCGCGACAGGCGTGAATGGAGGGACGAATGGAGACGTGTCGTCTTCAGCGATGAGAGTCGCTTCTGCCTTGGTGCCAATGATGGTCGTATGCGTGTTTGGCGCCGAGCAGGTGAGCGCCACAATCAGGACTGCATACGACCGAGGCACACAGGGCCAACACCCGGCATCATGGTGTGGGGAGCGATCTCCTACACTGGCCGACACCACTGGTGATCGTCGAGGGGACACTGAATAGTGCACGGTACATCCAAACCGTCATCGAACCCATCGTTCTACCATTCCTAGACCGGCAAGGGAACTTGCTGTTCCAACAGGACAATGCACGTCCGCATGTATCCCGTGCCACCCAACGTGCTCTAGAAGGTGTAAGTCAACTACCCTGGCCAGCAAGATCTCCGGATCTGTCCCCCATTGAGCATGTTTGGGACTGGATGAAGCGTCGTCTCACGCGGTCTGCACGTCCAGCACGAACGCTGGTCCAACTGAGGCGCCAGGTGGAAATGGCATGGCAAGCCATTCCACAGGACTACATCCAGCATCTCTACGATCGTCTCCATGGGAGAATAGCAGCCTGCATTGCTTGGAAAGGTGGATATACACTGTACTAGTACCGACATTGTGCATGTTCTGTTGCCTGTGTCTATGTGCCTGTGGTTCTGTCAGTGTGATCATGTGATATATCTGACCCCAGGAATGTGTCAATAAAGTTTCCCCTTCCTGGGACAATGAATTCACGGTGTTCTTATTTCAATTTCCAGGAGTGTATATGTAGATGTAGAATGGTAGCTGAAGTTGCTGAATCAGTGAGATGCGGATGCTTTTCCGTTTATTTTACGACCGTTCGTGTCTCTTAAAGATTCACTAATCCTTTGAACGCAAAAGTCAAATAACTTCTTCGTTAAATCAGTAGAAAAACAATTGAAAACTATCTTACAGGTGGCTTTTTCGTCGCTAAGGCCGTTGATGTCGTCCCAGCCGTCAGACAGTAGCGTCTTCCGACTTCGTGTGTGACTGTTAGAATAAAGATTAAGGAAAGGCAAACCTACGTTTCTAGCATTTGTAGACTTAGAGAAAGCTTTTGACAATGTTGACTGGAATAGTCTCTTTCAAATTCTGAAGGTGGCAGGGGTAAAATACAGGGAGCGAAAGGCTATTTACAATTTGTACAGAAACCAGATGGCAGTTATAAGAGTCGAGGGGCATGAAAGGGAAGCAGTGGCTGGGAAGGGAGTGAGACAGGGTTGTAGCCTATCCCCGATGTTATTCAATCTGTATATTGACCAAGCAATAAAGGAAACAAAAGAAAAGTTCGGAGTAGGTATTAAAATCCATGGAGAAGAAATGAAAACTTTGAGGTTCGCCGATGACATTGTAATTTTGTCAGAGACAGCAAAGGACTTGGAAGAGCAGCTGAACGGAATGGACTGTGTCTTGAAAGGAGGGTATAAGATGAACATCCACAAAAGCAAAAGGAGGATAATGGAATGTAGTCGAATTAAGTCGGGTGATGCTGAGGGAATTAGATTAGGAAATGAGACACTTAAAGTAGTAAAGCAGTTTTGCTATTTGGGGAGCAAAATAACTGATGATGGTCGAAGTAGAGTGGATATAAAATGTAGACTGGCAATGGCAAGGAAAGCGTTTCTGAAGAAAAATTTGTTAACATCGAGTGTAGATTTAAGTGTCAGGAAGTCGTTTCTGAAAGTATTTGTATGGAGTGTAGCCATGTAGGGAAGTGAAACATGGACGATAAATAGTTTCGACAAGAAGAGAATAAAAGCTTTCGAAATGTGGCGCTACAGAAGAATGCTGAAGATTAGATGGGTAGATCACGTAACTAATGAGGAGGTACTGAATAGAAATGGGGAGAAGAGGAGCTTGTGGCACAACTTGACTAGAAGAAGGGATCGGTTGGTAGGACATGTTTTGAGGCATCAAGGGATCACAAATTTAGCATTGGAGGGCAGCGTGGAGGGTAAAAATCGTAGAGGGACACGAAGAGATGAATATAGTAAGCAGATTCAGAAGGATGTAGGCTGCAGTAGATACTGGGAGATGAAGAAACTTGCACAGGATAGGGTAGCATGGAGAGCTGCATCAAACCAGTCTCAGGACTGAAGACCACAACAACAACATGTATGTGAGCTGTGTTTTGAGTGAGATCCTGAAGCGGCAGAATAAGCGTGCAGGAGAGGCTTATCCTACGTCATAAGACAGGCCTGCCTAATGTTCTCACCAGACAGCCATTAGCGCCGACGAAAGCGACAGAGCAACCGTCGGCAGTAGAGCGGTGCGCGTAACGGACTGATAGGCGTGTGGTGCGCGGTACGGCAATGCGTGGGCCGCGGACGGCAGCAACTCCACCGACCTCTCCAGCTGATCCCCATTATCTGCTGTGGATTAAGACGCAGTGAAAGTAAGTCTTAAACAGCACAGATGATGTAGCGATACCGCTCGTACGCTGTTGTTAATTCCCGCTGGCAATACGTACATGTTAAATACTACACACACGATTTGTGAGAACATTAGACTGAACAGTAGTGTAATAGAAATGGAAAATCTGTTCATAAGCTTCCAACAGTACTTTCCTAAAAAAAAACTAGTTTCATAACCAGCTAAAATCTGTTTACTTTCAGAATTTGGAGGAACTCATTTCCTCAAAGCGACCTATTAATTCCATACCTCAGGTTATTAACTCTCTGCCCACATGGTGGGGTGGAAAACCAACCGCAAGCCCTATTTGCCTTAGCTCAGGTCTTATCCACAGCTGGTATACCCTCCTAGCAACATATTCCTTCACTAAACTCTGACTGTGAATCAGAGTCTTAAATTTTCTGTCTGCGTTGTTTTAATCCTCAAAAATTATTCTCTCTCAGTGCAAACAGAACACACAATGTACATCTACAGGTATTTTTTTCTTTCCACAATATTGGTGGCCTTGTTGAGTTCATAAATGACGCAGACTGCTTTCAAAACGTCAAGCAGAAGATAAGCCACTGATCCCAAGCAAGAACTTACTGAAAAATTTCTTTAACATTTTCTGAACTCGTGTAATAACGTCATGCAGTATTGTACACAGCAGTGTAGAGAACATAGATGTGATGCTGTTACCGTTTTCCCAACCTCCCTAATTGCTCACTGACGACATCCCCTTCAGATGTTTTCATGTCTGTTGCCCATTAAAGTTAGCTAACTTTAGGATAACCGCAAGGCTGTATGCGACTGTCTAAATTTTTACTTTGGCGTCCTTTGCTTCTGCCACCTT
Organism: Schistocerca piceifrons; assembly: GCF_021461385.2. Classification (NCBI taxonomy): domain Eukaryota; kingdom Metazoa; phylum Arthropoda; class Insecta; order Orthoptera; family Acrididae; genus Schistocerca; species Schistocerca piceifrons. Next base: position 1,016,311,148 of record NC_060138.1, on the reverse strand, counting down.
TACTTACTCTTTTCCACGTCTACTGTGTGGTATTCAATGACTAACATTAAATCTAAGACGCGAAAAATAGCCGAATCCTGCTAGTGGAAGAAAAGCTCATGAGCAATATTTGGCTGGCAAATGGAGATACTGTAAGGTATAGTTTGTAACCATCGGTCTTTGTGCCACTATTATGAATTAAGTGCAAAAGACCTACATGGGAAACTGTTAGTGCTGCTTAATCTGACGCATGGATTATTAGGTATCAGCGGCACTTTTGATCCTATTAGAGAGTAACAGCGGTGGCCGTAGGACGTATCTAGGTTTCCCTCTTCCACTCTTATTCACCGTCATCCACAGCAATGTACGCAAATCAGTCAACAGCGCAACTTGCAAGTAGACACTAAACAAGCTACGCTGCCGAAAACAGAACAAATGCTACCACGCAATATCAGTACGTTCCACCCACGAGAAAGTCATCCACAGTACTTATACAATAACTGACGACTAGCTACTGGAACAAATAAACAGTTTTCACCAAAACAGTTGCATCCGTTTCGTATTTGGCTCATCAACAGCTGTTCATACCTTACGCGGAAATACTGCGAGATCACTTCTCAGGTCAGTGAAGCGGGAGGATATTGTCACAAATTGCTTGTCCATCGATTCGAGTAAAGTACTGTGTACCAAACGCCTTTCTGTACCGTTGTAGAATTCTTGAGAGAGACAATGACCTGATTCTTTCCACGCCTACAATTTCTGATATAGGATACAAAACCCTAAGGTATTTAACAACTTCGATAGCTGGTTTGTTTCGTACTGCATGAAAACATAATTTCACATTTCGTCGCAAACCACTTCCACGAATACATTGTCCTTCCATGGAGAAGGCGTTTTCAGCTGTCTTCTGACCACGATGTCATACGTTCCAACATTGCTACATTGTCACTTGCGCTAAATTCCCTCCTCCCTGTTATCATAGCACCTTATGGTGTCTCACAGTAACGCATAAATACTACACCATTTTGATATTTGCATCCAACTAGGGGCTATAGAGTCCGTTCTTGAACACACAGGTCATCCTGTAAAGGAAGACATCGAACTCACTAAAATTTTTTATGAGGAAATGTCACTGTCGAAAATCAAATTTGCTCAAAACAGCTCGGAGCTCTTTAAAGTTCCCAATAGCCAATGACCTTCATTTACTTTTCAAACAGCTGCTGCTGAGGGGGGGTGGGAGGGGGGGGGCCACTTCAGCAATTATCTCAGTAGACGTGTTTTGTGACTCAAGGACAGATAACACACGCACGACATTTCCGTTAGATGGCGCTTAGGAAACGTGATGTTTCTCCCGTAAGATACCACCCCACCAACCCCACACCCAAGGTTCCTGATAACGAACCATTGCGTGGTAAGATAATCTAAGACCTCAGTGAACAGCACATCGCTGACAGCAGTTTATGACGGTCCTCACGTTCTTCTTAAATGTTGATACTTGACCCTCTAGGTTCCGTACGTTCTTTGCTATGTCAGACCATCACTGACTGCCTACGGTACTACTGTTGTTGCTGTATAAATAAATCACGTTATTGCTCTCTATCATACTACATAAGGGTGAACCGATCTCTTACCTAGATATCAATATAATTTTATTTCTGTTGTGTTAGTTCACGTTGAGGAAGAGCTTAAATCGACATCTGTCTGTGTACTGTGTCCTCGTATAAATCAGAGTCCTACTTACTTTTAAGATGCTACAACAGAGTGAGTCGCTGTACATCACACTGTCTCTAACTAGCTTCCTGTTGCGCTACTACTCACGTACACGTACCGTGCAGACCGCCAGAAATGTGTACAGTTATTAGTAGAGAAGATTTCGTAAATCGTTACCCCTGACTCTCCACGATAGATTCCTGGATTGTTGAGGGTCATAACAGTTTCTTAATGTAACCTGAAAAGTGAGTAAAACCCAACTACACAATCCTACGTTCTTTTAATGACTATATACTCGTGTATTGTTTCTTGCACCGAAGGGAAAATTAGGTTTAAAAAAACGTACAAACACTTTGTGATTTGCGATATGTGATTCAGGCTTCACAGACCCATGTCAACAAGTCGATCATCACAGTTCCTACTCGACACTAATGAACAATTAACAAATCGGCTCACCTAAGGCTATTATTAAGAGGTAACACCTTTATAGGCGAATATTTACTTACGAACAAAAACTCCGAAAAACTCTACCTAGTGAAATATGTGAAATTTACTCTTTTGTTTATAGCAATAAATTCATTCATGGCAAATAAATTACATTTTTGAGCGTTTAGACTGAGATAATACTCGACTGCCTCTGAGCCGGTTTAATTTGGTGCAGAATATTTTTCTCTTTTTTCTGGTAAAAGTATAACTGATATGTTCATCCTTATAATACGACGTCACTACGATCGTATGGAAATGTTTTCTTTAGTTATAAAAATGTCTCTCCTAAATTCAGAATATCTGTGAATCTGTTAGCCGGTTGTATTGTATAGCAACGATAATGCAACCTCTGATTATCTGCGATCACTTTCAATAACTGCGGAAAATAATCACATAAACAATTATGCCTGTCGAAGAAAGACTCATTTCCCAATTAAGAGTGATTTCGCTTGTTTTTCTTTAACTATTTTTCATTTTATTCAGTGGCTAATTACGTGATTATCTTCCCTTATCCCTTTTATCTATGTTAATAGTAAATTATCCGACCACTTTCTTTCCACCAACTAAGGATATGAACACTCTTTGCTTTTCATTATCTAATTCCAGTTATTTACTTTACCTATAGGTTACCTCCACCTTTAGCGATGTTAGCTCATGAATAATGCTGACTTCCTCTTTCCTAACAAAACAGAAATTTGTAAATGTCTTTGTTCTTTCAGTAAAATTACTTTCACCTAGGACGTGGTATCAAAATATTTCGATCACTGACCAAACAAGTTTCTGTCTATTGAAATGAAGAACTGACACATTCTTTATTTTAGTTTACTGTTACGCAACGCACTAGCGTTCTTCATTTGAACTTCAGGTATTTCAGTACAGTTAAACGTAACTTTTGTGCGAGTGCCAGCAACAAAACTAGTAATTCCCTGCACAAACGGTAAGGAAACACGGAAATGCCATGTGCCACCGCCTCTTTGGTCCCTGAAACTTGCACAGTTCAACAGAGATCTGTCTCTTCAAGAACTGGCGGTTCGCTATCAGCTACAATTCTTAAAATGAAGTTCGGCCACTTATCTTTAATAGTCAGTCAAATCTCAGTTGCTACTTGCTGTTCGATCGATGGTTCCTCTTTACTGGGGTTTACTTTAATCAACGGTCAAGGGCAGTATCAACTCAAACTATTGTGGACAGTGTCAATATTAACAAGCCAAGTAATTCCGGTCTAATATGCTACCCCTTGTATATCAAATAATCCGCATTCGAATCAATATCTCGCTCGAAACACCACAAAACACTCAGCTCTCCACAAAATAAGTGCAAAAACCTAGTTACCTTTGGGAGTGCTTTCAGACAGCTTGCAGGACGACGCAGAAAAAGCTCAGATAATTTCTGATACAATAAAAAAAAGGTTCAAATGGCTCTAAGCGCTATGGGACTTAACATCTGAGGTCATCAGTCACCTAGACTCAGAACTACTTAAACCTAACTAACCCAAGGACATCACACACATCCATGCCCGAGGCAGGATTCGAACCTGCGACTGTATCAGCAGCACGGTTCCGGCCTGAAACGCCTAGAGCCGCTCGGCCACAGAGGCCGGCTTCTGATACAATCAGTTACACCAGTGACTACTACCAAAACGAAGACATGGCTACTAAAGTTCCTTCCACTTCACACGTAAACGATTAATCCTAACTTCTTCCCACAAAATACTATCAATCAATATAAGATCTTCCTTGCCAGTATTAAAAAATTTGTAGGGACCACTACCAGCTGAACCTATTCGAACAAAGTCGGTGATAAACGGGTCTCTGGAGAAAAACTCTCGCAGCCAGGCCAGTGAATAGTAGTCTCTTCATAATTTTAGACTTGCCGAACCCGTAAGTCTGCTTATAAGAAAGTCTGGCTCTACCAGACCACAAACCAGACATCAATCAAGACGGAATATGACCTGCCGTCTTTTGACGAACTGACTTCTACGAAAGTCATACATGGACTGCCTGTTCTTCTAAAATCATTTGGAACCACCATTGCGAACAAATACGTAACGCCAACTCGAGTTTTGAGAATGATTTCATTAATACGTCGGCTTTCGATGAGCTCAAGCGGTTGCTAGCTACTCAGGAGTGTCGTTACGTTTCTGGTTTTCACGACGACCAGTGGCTGCCTCACTGCTACCTTGTGCGTTCATTTTCTTTTGTCCTCCAGTGAACAGTGTATCCAGAACATTGTTAGAACTAAAATACAAATTTTATAATACACACTTTTTATACACACAAACCTTGTCTCAAGACCAATGTGCTCTAAGATGCCGAACAAGAGTACAGGCGAAATTACCCCGTGCCCATGACGCAGCCTGAAGATCGAGGATGAGCACTGCATGGTATCGAATAGCAGACTGTTGATGATGCTATAGGCGTTTGAGGAGAGTACGTGGTTCGATATCTTCCTCTCACTTGAAGTATTAGGTATGGGCGAGCTTCATGGGAGATTTGTGATGCATTTGTTGAAAGCTGATCGAGCCCACTTGTGATAAAGAATTTCTCTGCAAAGACTGAACAATTATAAAAATAACGCTTATAATTTTGAAGGGAATGACGAAATTACTTTGCTAAGAACACGGTACCGGGGTGAGATTCACGTAGATTCTCTTCGCGCAAGGAGAGCGGCGTGGTGATACGTTTTGTGCTGCCGCCGTGTCGTCAAGTGGTAGCGGAGTATGCAGTGCAATTAGTTGCGCCAGCGACGGCGACAGGTGTGCGGCTAGAGACACTCGACGTGACACGCACACTGGGCAAGGACAGCGGCCACGTGCTCAACACGGTGGGCAGCAGAGTGCTGCGCTGTTACAAGTGTCCGTAAGGCTAGTCGCAGTCACAAGATCACAAATCAAAGACATGTCGACACAGCAGGGCAGATGTCCTGGGACGACGAAAGATGAAGTAAGCGGACGATAGAATATGACCTGCGCATGTATCTTCTCGTAAAATGGGACCCCATGGCATGTGACTGTGTGACGAAAGCATTCGGCCAGTCATTAAAATTCTGAGGGTAGTAGGGGAAAAATACAGGGAGTTCAAATATATCGAAAACTAATGCAGAAACTAGAGTGTAGTTAGTCGAAGGGCACGACAGGTTCAAATGGCTCTGAGCACTATGGGACTTGACATCTATGGTTATCAGTCTCCTAGAACTTAGAACTACTTAAACCTAACTAACCTAAGGACGTCACACAACACCCAGTCATCACGAGGCAGAGAAAATCCCTGACCTCTCCGGGAATCGAACCGGGAACCCGGGCGTGGGAAGCGAGAACGCTACCGCACGACCACGAGCTGCGGACTGGCACGACAGGGAGGCAGTCTTTGAGAAGGGAGTGCGACGTGGATGTAGTCTATCCCCGATGTTGTTCAGTCTACAGAGCTCAAACGATATTTGTTTATAGTTTTCTACAGTGATTTAGAGGCAGTCGAGACGAAGAATTTGATACAGGGCACTTGTGGTCCATGAAGTCGGAAAACTACCACAAACTGGCCTACAAATACCACCTAAGCTAAGCGCGTGCGCTGTGCGAGAGATTTTCAATATCTCTCGCTCTCTGGACGCAAAGTATTGATCCCAGAGGGAAAAAAAATGAATAGGATATTTTCCGCAGGAATGTTAATGTATTTTAATTTTGTAGAAGGCTGTTTTCGCTGCTGGACGCAGTTTGATTTACTCAGGAAAAACGTACAAAAAGTTACTTTCAAACGCACCCGCCCCCAACGCCCAGCCCGCACACTTACCACCCCTCCTGCCCACTAGTCATTTCGGGTGGTGTATGTGGGAGGAAGAAACATGTTGCCCGGCTCTTACCAGAACGTACACTCTCGGAATTTGAATAGTAAACAACTCCATGACGCAGAAGGCGTCTCTTGTAGGGTCCGCCACTGGAATTTGTTGAGTACCCCTCTAACCCTTTCGCACCGACTGAACTCTCCCGTGACGAAACGTGCCGTCTTTCGTTGGATCCTCTCTATCACTTCTATCAGTCCTATCTAGTAAGGCTCCCATATTGATGATCAATACTCAAGAATCAGCCGCACAAGCGCTTTGTAATCCAGTTCCTTCGTGGATGAGTTAAATTTTTCGAAAGATTCCTCTTATGAATCTCAATCTGCAGTCTGTTTTTCCTCCTATTTGTTTTGTATGGTCATTCCACTTAAGATTGCGACAGTTACTCCTAGATATTTTACGGTAGTTCCTGTTTCCATCAGTCTCCCATCAACGGTGTAGTTGCACAGTAGTGTATTTATTTTCCTATATATGCGCAATATGCTGCATTTATTTACGTTCAGGGTAAACTGACAGAGCCTGCACCGTTCATCAATCCTCAGCAGGCTATTTCTGGCGTTGCTGCTTTCTTATAGACAACCGCATCATCTGCGAACAGCCTTAAAGATGTAATATAATTTAATAAAACTTTAAATTTATTTATCTGTTTGATATCTTTTAATAAAGTGACGTCAAAACAAAAGAGAAATAACTAATAATACTATGGACAATGTAATGTATTTTTAATTTAGCCCGACGCGGATCAGCAATCAGCAGACTAGCTCAGTACTCAGAGTGGTTACGGGATTATAAATAATTAATTATCTCTCTCTTGAATCAACACAGATATTTTCCAATGTACGTATATCCTAGTTAAAACTCATGTGCTTATAGCACCCGTTAATATTTCGTTTGTCAGTTCAATGTGAAGTAATGCAACATGTAACTCAAGATCGTGGTTTCGTCTCGAATACCAATATAAGATAACATGCCTAAACTTTTGAAGATGAAATCTTACACTAGAACTAGAATCCTGTGACCAGGCCTTTCTGCCTGAATATTATCTCTCAACCTTGAGAAAATCTGAATGTGAAATATATATTAAATTATTCATAGTGGTTACTTGTTGTTGTTGTTGTGGTCTTCAGTCCTGAGACTGGTTTGATGCAGCTCTCCATGCTACTCTATCCTGTGCAAGCTTTTTCATCTCCCAGTACCTACTGCAACCTACATCCTTCTGAATCTGCTTAGTGTATACATCTCTTGGTCTCCCTCTACGATTTTTACCCTCCACGCTGCCCTCCAATACTAAAATGGTGATCCCTTGATGCCTCAGAACATGTCCTACCAACCGATCCCTTCTTCAGGTCAAGTTGTGCCACAAACTTCTCTTCTCCCCAATCCTATTCAATACTTCCTCATTAGTTATGTGATCTACCCATCTAATCTTCAGCATTCTTCTGTAGCACCACATTTCGAAAGCTTCTATTCTCTTCTTGTCTAAACTATTTATCGTCCATGTTTCACTTCCATACATGGCTACACTCCATACGAATACTTTCAGAAATGACTTCCTGACACTTAAATCAATACTGGATGTTAACAAATTTCTCTTCTTCAGAAACGCTTTCCTTGCCATTGCCAGCCTACATTTTATATCCTCTCTACTTCGACCATCATGAGTTATTTTGCTCCCCAAATAGCAAAACTCCTTTACTACTTTAAGTGCCTCATTTCCTAATCTAATTCCCTCAGCATCACCCGACTTAATTCGACTTCATTCCATTATCCTTGTTTTGCTTTTGTTGATGTTCATCTTATATCCTCCTTTCAAGACACTGTCCATTCCATTCAACTGCTCTTCCAAGTCCTTTGCTGTCTCTGACAGAATTACAATGTCATCGGCGAACCTCAAAGTTTTTATTTCTTCTCCATGAATTTTAATACCTACTCCGAATTTTTCTTTTGTTTCCTTTACTGCTTGCTCAATATACAGATTGAACAACATCGGGGAGAGGCTACAACCCTGTCTTACTCCCTTCCCAACCACTGCTTCCCTTTCATGTCCCTCGACTCTTATAACTGCCATCTGGTTTCTGTACAAATTGTAAATAGCCTTTCGCTCCCTGTTACTTAGCTTGTGAAATCTGAAAGAAAGTTTAGTGTCCTAACCGGCGGCAGATGAGCTGAAAGAAAATTACTAATTATTTTCCAGTATGGCGCCCAACAATGATCTATATTCCGTTAAGGCCACGCCTACTCAGGACAAGTAAGGTTGAAGAATACACATTATTGAATCCTGTACAAAAATTTTAAGTTATAAACAACTATATTTTTTCTTCGTTTTAAAGTTGCATAGACAATTACAGCAAGATGAACTTCAATCGTTCTTTTCTCTTAAAGTCCAATTACAGAAGAAGACGACAAAAGAATAGAGAGTTCAGACACAGAATCTCTAATGTCCATGGAATACATTGCAACACAATGCGTTTGATTACCCTTTGGTGCACTGCGCCAGCAATTCATACAATAACTATCACCACATGGCACTTATAAACTTAAAATTCATGACCACCCCAGTTAATACAGTACAAAGAGCTTCCGACACTTTTTAGCACATCATTTTATACATTGCAACCAGTAACAGCGTTGTCACACTTTATAATTGAGGTACCCTCGAAATTGACCTCAAATCCGTCGAATTTGTTCCGTTAACAGCAACATGCTGAGCTCTGTGTGCAATGAAGCCTGGAACCAGGATGCAAATCTGATCCGCTGCTCGGCAAATTCATTCTGAAGTCGAGGAACATGGCATCAACCTGAGCGCCCATGTCCACAGCCCAATGGATGTCATGGAGGAACACAGCGAGCTGAGTTACGCAAGATTTCTGTTTGCGGAATCCGTGTTGATTTTAAAAGGGGAGATTTCCGTTCTCCGAAAAACGTCTATAATTCTCGAGCATAAAACACGTTCAATAACTGTACAACAGATTGACGTCAACGATATGCATCTTGAAAATGGGAATGACCTGCGCTTTTTTCCAGTCACTGGGTACCCTTCGCTGCTTCAGGGAACTAGATAAACTGCTGACAGAAGAAGGGCAGCATTATACTTCAGTAGCAGTAATAAATCAAATTTAATGGTGCACTCAAGAGCCCTCCATTTCCTGAAAACAGCTGTATGTTTAATTAACAAAAAAATTCTGAGCTCCTTATTAATCTAATGAATCATGCATCAACTGCTAAAAAATAACGCTGGTTTTCCCTGCTGATTAAGCGTAAGACAAACACACAACTTGTATCTGAATCGTTTGACGACATTACGGCAATTTGGCCTCAGTCATATAGAAGTAGAAATTACAGTAACATTGGAAGTAAATGATTCTTGTCACGTAGCTGCGCGGGTTGTTACCTCGTGAGATCATTAAATAACACGAGAATGCTGCAAGAGCACCTACCTTTGCTCTCCCGGAACACAACCGCATAGTTTTTGCTTACAGTTCTCACACGTCAAAAAAACTGAAATTACACCACGATCGTCGCTGTTGGCCACAATAACAACTGGACGGTAACAACCCTCACCGGCAGCACGAAAACGGTTAGAACCGCATTCAGAATGATGGTGCTAACATATTATGCATTTTCGTGATTTTTGTAAAAATTTTAAGAACCTTTCAAGAGGGACAGATGATTACGTTCCCTATCCGTAGCTCGTTTCCCATATTTAATGATCTCATGGTCCATCGGACATTGAACCCCAGTCTGCCTTCGTTGCTTCGAAGATAATGGTGACTATTGTGATACTGTGGACTGGAACACTAATAGAGTGTATGGGAGATAAGCATCAGATTGTACAAATTACATAATTTTCCTACCAAAAAGTGCAGTGGATGTGATTTTCAGGTTTATCTCGGTGTTGGGTACCGCAGATACGCTGAAAGATTTCAATTGACAGATGACACGGCCAAAAAATGTTACAACGTACAGGAGTTAGTTTTCTTCGAAGAAAATAACTTGATGTTGGAATGTAATTCAGGTTAAATTCTTTAACATAAAGGAGACAACTATTAAAGTGATAAAGACTTCCTCCCTGTCGCGCACATCAGCGTGATTTGCAGAAGACAAACGGGTATTCACTGGACAAATATATTTTACTAGAATTGACATGTGATTATTTTTTCACGCAATTTGGGTTCATAGATCCTGAGAAATCAGTACCCAGAACAACCACCTTTGGCCGTAATAACGGCCTTGATACGCCTGGGCATTGAGTCAAACAGAGCTTGGATGGCGTGTACAGGTACAGCTGCCCATGCAGCTTCAACGCGATACCACAATTCATCAAGTGTAGTGACTGGCGTGTTGTGACGGGCCAGTTACTCGGCCACCATTGACCAAAAGTTTTCAATTGGTGAGAGATCTGGAGAATGTGCTGGCCAGGGCAGCGGTCGAACATTTTCTGTCTCCAGAAACGCCCGTACAGGACCTGCAACATGCGGTCGTGCGTAATCCTGCTGAAATGTAGGATTTCGCAGGGATCGAATGAAGGGTAGAGCCATGGGTCGTAACACATCTGAAATGTAACGTCCACTGTTCAAAGTGCTGTCAATGCGAACAAGAGGTGACCGAGACGTGTAACAAATGGCACCCCATGCCATCACGCCGGGTGATACGCCAGTATGGCGATGACGAATACACGCTTCCAATGTGCGTTCACCGCGATGTCGCCAAACACGGATGCGACCATCATGATGCTGTAAACAGAAGCTGGATTCATCCGAAACAATGACGTTTTGCCATTCATGCACCCAGGTTCGTCGTTGAGTACACTATCGCAGGCGCTTCTGTCTGTGATGCAGCGTCAAGGGTAACCGCAGCCACTGTCTCCGAGCTGATAGTCCATGCGGCTGCAAACGTCGTCGAACTGTTCGTGCAGATGGTTGTTGTCTTGCAAACGTCCCCGTCTGTTGACTCAGGGATCGAGACGTGGCTGCACGATCCGTTACAGCCATGCGGACAAGATGCCGGTCATCTCGACTGCTGGTGATACGAGGCCGTTGGGATCCAGCACGGCGTTCCGTATTACTCTCCTGAACACACCGATTCCATGTTCTGCTAACAGTCATTGGATCTCGACCAACGCGAGCAGCAATGTCGCGATACGATAAACCGCAAGCGCGATGGGCTACAATCTGACCTTTATCAAAGTCGGAAAGTGATGGTACGCATTTCTCCTCCTTACACGAGGCATCACAACAACGTTTCACCAGGCAACGCCGGTCAACTACTGTTTCTGTATGAGAAATCGGTTGGAAGCTTTCCTCATGTCAGCACGTTGTAGGTGTCGCCACAGGCACCAACCTTGTGTGAATGCTCTGAAAAGCTAATCACTTGCATATCAGAGCTTCTTCTTCCTGTCGGTTAAATTTCGCGTCTGCAGCACGTCATCTTCGTTGTGTAGCAATTTTATGGCCAGTAGTATATAATCGGACATCTCGGGAGTCGCAGACCGGTATTCATTCTGCATCGGAATTTCGGGGTAGGCTTCCATCGCTTAACGATGCAGAGCCACTAACGAGAGCAGCAAATGGGAACTCTTACGATTTCGTAACGGCGGACTTCCGTCGCCTTGTTCCGGAACGGCGCAACTAAAACGGGTGGCGGAAAACTACTCCCCCTTGCAGTTTTTGTGGGTCCGGTGTTCAGTCGTCCTTAAGGCGTGTGACAGGTCCGGTTCAGTAGTAGAATTCAGTAGATCTATAGTTTATGTACATTAGCTTCACTAAATTTACACAAAATGTCGGGAAAGCGATAGAGTTTTCACGAGCCACTCAGCCAGTGCCAAAGGGAAAGTGAACTATTCGAACTGACAATTTAACGTACACTTGAAGGTATGTAAAAAAAAGTAAATTCTGAAAAGATTTCAAACAACACGTATCACCGTTTAGAATATGTCAAGATTAAATTTTGTTGCTTAACATAGGTTTTGCATCCCCAAGTGTTCACTCCCGTAAACCACGTCTGGTAAAATCAGCGGATTAACAGCTTGCACTGGTTATAAAGCGACCATTGTTATCATGTTACGTTTGTAATTCGTACGACAAATCTCTGTGGAGAGTCCTAGGACGACTGATCAGTATTTCTGGAGGTGATTGCTCTTTGAAACAAATGAGTTCATCTAGATGTATGCTCTAATCCAGCTTATTTCCAAAATAAAAAATATACGTTACTGCGCAGTCGAACGCCCTTTGTGTGGTAAAAGGCACAGTGTTCACAGAATTATTCCTATTCCTGTATGCGCCAATTAGCTGTCCTACTCGAGGATAGTAAGTGAAGACAAAAATTCCAGTCCCCCTTTCTGTAATTTTAACCTCACTTTAATTGAACGAGGTAGAAATACAAGGAAGTAACGTCTCCTGATTTGTATTGGAACAGGGCTCTTGGAATTTTAAAAGAAAAACTGTCCATGACGCCTGATGCACAGTGCACGTCTTGCACACTGGCTCCCATTGGAGTTCGTTGATCATTTCTGCAACACTCTCGCAGTACGATGCCATGACAAAGTGCACAGCTTCCTCTTTTTCTTCCTCTTCTCCTTTTTCTTGCCTTCTTCCTCTTCCTCTTTTGTCTCCATTCCATTAATCCAACTTAGGAAGGGCAACAAACTGTCGAGCAGTACTCAGAGTGTATTGCGAACGACCTCCTACATGTATGTATGGTTGTCTTCTGTTAAATGTGAAATGTCTTCCGAACATTAGTTATGCGTCGTTGCACCTTAAAACGTCGCACACGGAAACCGTTAAAAGATGACATAACAAAAAATTGTTCCAGATTGGGATTAAACTCCTTATCTTTTACTAATTGCGAACAGTTTCCTTAAGCATTAGGTTGTCTGATGGTACCTCCAATAATAAATACCCCAGGTGGTAGGAGGGGTAGCATCATTGAGGGAAAAGATTGATTTACTGTAGCACAGATGATAAAATGAAACCAATGCTTGTCGAATAAGTAACAGGGGAAAATGTCAGTAACATCGATAATTTGGATGTGTGCTCAAACGACCTATTTGTTAAGGGGACTGCTGGTTGCTCTGTTATATTCCTGACCATGCACTCAAGATCAGACTGCCTCAAAATTCACTGAGTTCGATGCAGAATTATGAAATCTTGACGGCAATGGAGCAGATGGGATGTTCGGACTGCTATATTCCTTGTCCGTTAAGACTCCCTGAGTGGCCCTAACTCTGTACAACTCTTGCACCCAGTAGGAAAAGTAATCAAGAATATCCAGGACGCCCTTCTCCACCTACAAAGGCTGGGGAAGGATGTGTCTTTCTGCTGGGTATCCGGGGAACATGGGTGTTAAAGGAAACGAAATTGTGGATGTAGTAGCCAAGAAGGCTTGTCAAGATAATAGGACAGTTCAGCGTGCCATCCACCGAAATGATATTTCACAGTTGAGGTACAGCCATGTGTAGATGGATCGACGAGTCACTGGAAGTAACAAACAGAAGGCTGCGCCTAATGATGTCAACAGCTCGTATACGGCGTACTTCAAGCCAAAGAGACAAGATGAGGCCCTTCTCACTCATCCTCGCATAGGACATGACCCTGTGATATACGGCTGCTTGCTCCGGTGGGAGCACCCTTCAGTATATATTACTTGTGGTGTACAGTCACACTGTGCCACATTTAGTGGACGGTTTTTTATTCAGACAGTCGAACTTGTTCCCTAAAATTTAAGGGTGAATTTTTAGTCTTATACGGGTGGCTCGTTCACCTGTGATTTTTGTTAAGCGATCAACTAGTCTCATTTCCCTCTGCAATTATTTTAGCTTTCCTTTTGTACTGTTTTAATTGACGTTTTTAAAACATATATCCCATGACACGCTGTCGTAATAGGTATGAGATAGTGTGATTGTGCGGGTGTCGGGGAGTGAAGTTGAGAGAGCAAGACTTACACTTACTTGTTTTATGACGTTTTAGACGTCTTAGTTTTCCTCCTCTAACGAAGTGACTTCCCTGTATATTACTACACCATCTGAGAACAGTTTGAGAGAGAGCTAAAAATATTGTCGGTAAAACTTCTTACGTACAGCGTAAACAGAAACGAGCCAGCAACACATGAACGCTATGTGAAGATCAACGAACTGGATTCTACACGCTAGGAAGTAGTAATTTCAACCGCATTATTGTTTCGATATTCCATTTCGAGAGCACATTTCAATTTATTTTACTTTCGTTAGTGGCGAGTTCATGTCGATTAAACATCTGAAGACTTTCCATTGCCTACAAGGAATTAAATGTACTTCCAGCATGGTGGAACGCTTCTAATTTACCACGTGTCCCAGTCGATGGGTTAGTCGAGGTAGAACCATTATGCCGCCTAAATCTCCAAACCAACATGGTGAGATTTTTATTTGAGAGATGAACTGAGGACAGCAGTATACAAAAGAAAAGTGAATGCGTGAGGCGAGCCGTTACGTCGCATCAGGACCACCACTGCAATCGTCGCAAAGCGACGTAGATGTGCAGTAAGACAGAGGACGCGACAAGTTCTTCTAAGAGTAAGAGAGCGAAATGAAATTAATGGACTGTGCAAATATATTGTGGAATGTGTGGAGCAAGGTAAAATTATAAGCTGACAAATGATAAAACAATTTCATAGTGATGACAAAAATTTTAGAGCTTTTGTCTCCAAACTATTCGAAATGGACCGAATATCTATATGAAAGTTTTTGCATCAGATGACCATTTTACAGCCTCCTCAACTAGCGAAATAAAACTTACATTCTGCCTGCATCTTAGAGCAATTTTGAGAGTTCATCAACAGATGTAAATATTCTGTAACATTTAGGTGTAAAAGAAGTTACTTCTAAGGCTGCACTGAGTTTCAATAGTGTTTGTTACTTTTTCATGGATGTTTCTCGAAAATAAGTTTTCAGATGAAAATTCATTTTAGCTTTGAGCTAAAGCACTGAAATAACAGCAGAAATTTAAAAAAATTAAACGGAAATTAATATCACTGTAGTAACGCACTATCTAATCTGGGAGCACCGATGGTGCCATTCCTTACGCTATATTCATAACAAAATCACCTAACTCTAGTACTACAGTCACAATTGCTCATTTCTTACGTTTCTCGTTAAATAAAATTTTTTGCTCAGGATTACTTTAACTGTACTTGGTGGTACTAACGCGCTTCTTTTTAATCCTCCTACATTTCGCATTACATTATTTTTAGGATTTTTCCTTGTGTAAGTAAAGCGATAGCTTACAGTCCTTGGAGTTCTGGCACTACGAAGTCGCTACTTGTCGCCTCGTATGTTTTCTCGAATTCTTCACTAGACACAGACAGCGCGTGACGCAGCCTCGTTTATGTAACCTGTGGCTTTGTCAATAAATCGTTTTGCGAAAACTCGGGAACCTGTTCTGCGCAGGGTCGACGCGTCATGAACTTACCAAGAACGCGGAAGAAATCTCTCAGTCCTGTGTCCAGGTTGTTCGGAATGGATTCCTTTCCAGGAAGAACGGACGTTTTTAGAACCATAAATTTAGTGTTAACCACGTATGACACGTTTATTCTGTAAACAACAAAGCACTGAACGTCGGTCCACGTTTGTACCTGAATGCTGTATAATGTTCTGCTTACGGTCATTGAGTCTCTAAGTATCTGTTTTCGGTAAAACAAAAGTTGTCGCTCAAATAAGTTACTCATTGTCGCTGACTGGTGTGAGTCCGTCTTCTTGTATTCTTTCCGTGATATGAAGTTTTTCGTTTCATCTTAGCAGCAAGCTGTACATACCAATGTAGTTCCGTGAAAACATTGTGAAACGACTCCATCAATTACTGGCAAATGTCGGCCACGGGGACAGGATATCACGGCGGCCAGAGCCGACAGATACCAGAAGTCTTTCCGTTCGCTGTTGGTCCACTTGACTCGTTATGCTAAGGAGAATTGCACAACACTACACGTTATGGTCATCAGGACAAACGACCGACCTAAAAGGAAAGATTGAAACTTTCTACTCTGTGCCAAATACGAGGGGCGTTCAGCAAGTAATACAACGTATTTTTCTGAAAGCATTTTATGCCCCACTCTTTTGGCTACAAAACCCTATTTTTACGGCATAATCTCCGTTCACTGCGACGGCCTTACACCACTTTAGTGTATGCCCGCATACCACTCTACTGGTCGACTTCGGACCCAACGTCTCACTGCATGAATAACCTCCACGTCCTGCTTCCCGCAACAAATTCTTTATTTTCCAACTGAAAATACCGGACAGATGGTCCTTCGTTGCCCTTCATGATCTGAACAGTGGCAAGGAACTCAGCAGGCACACACGTTTGAGTACCCCTGCTGGTGGACAAGTTGTCAGCACTACCAACAGAGATGTCAAGTTGTGCAGCGAGGTGTTTGATAGTGATCCGTCGATCACCTGGAATGAGCGTCCGCACATTAAAACTTTGCAGGAGTCACTGATGTATGCGGCTGGCTGGCATAGAGGAGGTCGGATAGGTTTAGGTGACATTGCGATGACGACGACTCACCGTGCATTCTGTTCACTGCCAGGTCACGGTTTACATTCAGTAAGCGCTTATGAATATTTGCTATTCTCTGGTTTTCGGGGAAAAAACGCGGTGACAGCTATCTGCTTGTAACGTAAGTCTGTTACAGACGCCAATTTTAAAGCTATATCCAGCGCTGCACCTGTCGGATGAAACAGGCGCCGAAGTCGGACTATTGGACAATGTCCCAAAACAAAACCGAGCGAGGTGGCGCAGTGGTTAGACACTGGACTCGCATTCGGGAGGACGACGGTTCAATCCCGCGTCCGGCCATCCTGATTTAGGTTTTCCGTGATTTCCCTAAATCACTCCAGGCAAATGTCGGGATGGTTCCTCTGAAAGGGCACGGCCGACTTCCTCCCCCATCCTTCCCTAATCCGATGAGACCGATGACCACGCTGTCTGGTCTCCTTCCCCAAAACAACCAACCAACCCAAAACAAATTCCGCATTTTTCAACCGAAACTAGCCGAGAACAACGTGTTCCATTACTTACTAAGAATCGGAGGAATAACATGTTGCACAAATCCCTGGCTCGATATACGGAACAGCGTTCGTCTATAAAATCGCAAAAGCTGCCCCTCAATAGCGAATATCAGAACATAGTCTTTATTTCTTAGGCATAGCTCCTCAAAGGCAGGAATGTGAAGAATGTGAGTATAGCGGAATTTTGTTATCGTTGTTGAAGATTTTTCTGTTGTCGATATACGGTCACAGGTTCGAATCCTGCCTCGGGCATGGATGTGTGTGATGTCCGCAGGTTAGTTAGGTTTAAGTAGTTCTAAGTTCTGGAGGACTGATGATCTCAGATGTTAAGTCCAATAGTGCTGAGAGCCATTTGAACCATCTATTGTCGATAAGCGTTTACGTCTCCCTTTTCAAGATTCCTACGTGTCGCACCTCAAAGGCTCCACTTCATGAGAAGTATAGTGTAACCTTACTTAAAGAACGTTATGGAGAGAGAAGGTACTTCACACTGGACCCGCATTCCCGAGGACGACGGTTCAAATCAGCGTCCGAACATCCATATTTAGGTTTTACATGATTTCCCTAAAATCCAGGCAAATGCTGGAACGGGTCCTCTGAAAGTGTACGGCCGACTTTCTTCCCCATTCTTGAAATAATTAGAGCTTGTGCTCTGTCGCTAATGACCTCGTTGTCAACGAAATGTTAACCCTAATCTTCGTCTATCTTCATTTACATAGATACTACACAAGCCACCGTACGGTGCGTGGCGAAGAGTTCACGCAGCGCGGTACTAGCCGAGCGGTCTAGGGCGCTGCATTCATGGACTGTGCGGCTGGTCCCGGCGGAGGTTCGAGTCCTCCCTCGGGCATGAGTGTGTGTGTTTGTCCTTAGCATAATTTAGGTTAAGTAGTGTGTAAGCTTAGGGACTGATGACCTTAGCAGTAAAGTCCCATAAGATTTCACACACATGTGAACATTTTTTTGGAGAGTACCCTGTACCACTACTAATCTTTTCCTTTCCTATTCCACTAGCAAACAGAGCGAGAGAATAACGACCCTCTGCATGTCTCCGTATGAGCCCTTATTTCTCGTATCTTATCTTCGCGGTCCTTACTCGAAAGATATGTTGGCGGCAGTAGAATCGTTCTGCATTCAGCTTCAGACGCCGGTTCTCTAAATTTTCTCAATAGTGTTCCTCAAAAAGAATGTCGCCTTCCCTGCAGGCATTCTCAGGGATTCCCGAAGCTTCTCTGTAACACTTCCGTATTGGTCGAACCTATCAGTAACAAACCCAGCATCGCGCCTCTAAATTGCGCCGATGTCTTCCCTTCCCTTAAACTGAACTGGTGCAAACCCCAAACATCGAACAGTACTGAGCAATGGGTCTCACTAGTGTCCTATACGCGATCACCTGTACAGATGAACCTCACTTTCCTAAAATTCTACCAATAAACCGAAGTCGACCATTCGCCTTCCCTACCACAGTTCCCACATGTTCTTCCATCTCATATCACTTTGCAACATTACTCACAGATATTTAAACGACATGACTGTGTCAGTCATCACACTACTAATGCTGTATCCGAACATTAGGGGTTTGTTTTTCCTGCTCATTCGCATTAATCTACATTTTTCTACGTTTAGAGCTAGCTGCCATTCATCACATCCACTAGACATTCTGTCTAAATCTTCTTGTATTATCAGCTGGCCGAAGTGGCCGAGCTGTTCTAAGCGCTACAGTCTGGAACCGCGCGACCGCTACGGTCGCAGGTTCGAATCCTGCCTCGGGCATGGATGTGTGTGATGTCCTTAGGTTGGTCAGGTTTAAGTAGTTCTAAGTTCTAGAAGACTGATTACCTCAGAAGTTAAGTCCCATAGTGCTCAGAGCCATTTGAACCATTTGAACGTCTTGTATCACAAACACAACAACTTCGGCAATTTACCGTACACCGCAACATCATCAGCAAACAACTGCACATTACTCCCCACCCTGACCGCCAAACCATTGACGTATATAGAGAACAACAGCGGTTCTATCATACTTCCTTGGCGCACTCCTGACGATACCCATGTCTTTCATGTACTCTCGCCGTCGAGGATAACAAACTGGTTTCTATTACTTAACAAGTCTTAGAGCCACTCACATATCTGTGAACTTATTCCATACGCTCGTACTTTCGTTAACAGCCTGCAATGGGGAACCGTGTCAAATGCTTTCCGGGAATATAGAAATATGGAATCTGTCCGTCCTCCTTCATCCAAAATTCTCAGTATATCAGAGAAAAGGTCAAGCTGAGTTTCGCAGGAGCGTTCCCTTTACACGTTCTGGTACAGTTAGCCACCAATAAGTTGTCTGACAACCTGTTTTGTGGTTTCGTGACCAGCCTGTAGGTGAAAATTCCTCCACTGAGATTCTACCATGTTCTTCGTATCGAGCATAACCACGATGTCGGCCCAGAAGCCGATTAGTGAAACCGAATGCCGTCCATGCCACCAAGTCTTTCTGTAACTTTAACGAAAAGTATGGACTTCGAATATGCCATCAGATAGATATCAGATAGATCAGCATTCATCGAGTTAAACGAGAGATATTCTCAGTGCGCACGAAGACAATCTCTGACGTAATGCAAAGAAAACATAAGAAGCACGAGTGTCGGTCTGCCTGAGTCAGCTTCCACGAATGATGTAATTGATCTCTCGGAGTGGCAACGAACACTTAATGCATCACTCTCTGTCTTCCTTTACATCATAAATGTATTTGCTGTTAAGGAAATTCTAAAAAATGTGCTCATCTATCTGGAAACAAAGAACGAAAGGAAAGTTTTAAAGAATATTAAGTCATAGCGATCTGTCATTTCAAAGGGCACGGAATATGAATAAGGGAATATGATGTTTCAAATGACTATTTTGGAAGCAACTATGCAATTACCGTGTGGGTACGGGTTTTATGTTATTAAACTCCAACACTGAATTTGCAGAGACGAAAATGGATGCTTTCACATTGAGATGGGCGTAGCCGCAAACTGGTAGTTTATTAAAAAACCGTTTTAAATTATGACTTGTAGCGGATTCGAAAAATACTTCTTCCACTGTACTATCCACCTGACACCCTTATAAATCATACTCTTTGTATCAAAAACATCGTTAGAGGTGAACAGTACGAAGTAAGAAAACATGGGGAACACTTCAGAGTTTGTCGTACTCGATATACAGTCATCAGTACGCATGCGGGATGTCGACTTAAATTTGCATCGATTGTGTATGCTGCGCATTTCGCTTAAGACCTTGGGTGTACATCTCAGCAGAATGCAGTTACAGTACGCAGTGATGGACATTTAGTCATTTACTGCCGCCAACGAGTTAACTTTGCAAAATTAGAATCTGAAACATTTCAGTCTTCTCAGCAACATTGTGCTTGACAGAGTGGAACCACTTTTGTTAGCGTCCTACCAGCTTAAGAGCTCACACGATGCTGATATTGTAGCTGCTGCTCCTCAGTCGACTGCGGCACGAGGGTCTGTGCAGACTAAATTTTATGACGACAGTTGATCGGCTGCGGTTTAACCGTAGGAAGACTTGACTTTATCTGTAGCATATGCACCGGATGCCTAATTACTACTGTGGTAAGATCACGTACGTAAATCACCTTTCCTTCGGATGACTACTAAGATACCACTGAATTCTCTTTAAAAAAAAAAAAAAAAAAAAAAAAAAAAAAAAAAAAAAAAAAAAGCGAAACAAACAGTTCATCTCTCCTTATGTGCCACACTTCTTCTGCATCGAATAGTTGTACACAGACTTTTACGTTGATTACTAGTGGTAAAACGTCCACGTATAAGGGGTTATCATAGTTTCAGTTATCTCGGAAAAAAAAGTTAATGTCATTTTTCAATTTCCTGCTACATTTCTACCCTTGCCACGGTACCGCAACACACCGTTAGAAGATCCAAAATAAAACGGTGCAGCCCATCTCGAGTCCATCAATGGGCTGCGTAGATCTGCTTCGGCGACGGCATTTTCAGTGCGCACCAGGGCTGCGTACATTTAATGTGATTCTTCAGTTTCTCCTGGCGTATTTCTTGCTCGAACAGTCCACGGGTGTACTGCCGGTCCATAGTGTCCAACGGTCACAATATTTCGGCGATCAGACATGTCGCCATCATCAGGTGCGCTGACGAACTGAGCTCCTGAGGGTGGGCGGCCGTCTTAAATCCCCTCCCCTTGCGAGGTGTTCTCTCAGCGGTCCGCACCCGCGCGCAAGCAGTCGGTGAGACGCTGGCGTCGGCGTCTGTGATGGCGTCGGTGTAATTGCCTCGTCCGCCCTGGTCGCTCGTTCGTTTTCTTTGCTGAGCCTCTTTTTAATTAGACTCAGTGCTGGTTCCCATGCCTTGCTGAGGTTATAGCCGCTTTCTCGGTTGATAAGTCCGTCCCTCGTACGAATTTCGATAGCCTCTCTAATGACGCTGTCCCAGTATTTAGATGCCTGTGCCTCGGCCCTGGTATGTTGTAGTCCATTTCGTGATTTTCGGACAAACAGTTCTCTGCGACCGCCGACTTGTTGGGGTACCCAAGTCGAGTGTGCGTCTGATGTTCTCGGCAACGATCTTCGATGGTGCGCACTGTCTGTCCAATATAAGTCTTCCCACAATGACACGGAATCTGGCACATGCCGGCCTTCCGCAAACCGAGATCGTCTTTGGCACTTCCCAATAATGCTCCCGTTTTATTTGGAGGGCAAAAGACAGTTCCTACTCGGTGTTTCCTCAATATTCGTCCTATTTTCCCTGACAGTGCGCCAGTATACGGTATACAGACAGTGGGTATCCCTTTCTCCCTGACTTCTTCCGTCCCCACATGCTGTACTGTAGAGGTGCGGCGGAGAGCGTGTCTGATGTGCCATTCCGAGTACCCGTTTATCCGGAGTACAGTTTTGAGGAGTTCCAGCCCTTGGGGCAGACACTCTGCGTCAGAGATGGTACGCGCCCTGTGCACCAACTATCCTCTTGCAAATACAGGTCGGTGTGCGTTTTCTTCCTGTATATCCCGTGACACAGGGTGCAATCCGCTCTTCTTTTGACCATGACGTCCAGGAAAGGTAATCTTCCTTCTGCGTCTGTCGCCATAGTGAATTTGAAGTTCGGATTATGGAGTTCAGGTGTGTAAGGAAGTCTAGGAGCTTGTCCCTTCCATGGGGCCAGATCACGAATTTAATTTTTTCGAGGCGATAATGAAAAGACTACCACCGTTGTTAGTCCAGCTCTGACCCTTGGCGCTGATTGATAGCGTTGTTGTATGTCCTGAGGGATATCGCGCCAAATTTTGTCCAATTGCCGCGTTGGATCGTCAAAATCCTGAGCTGCTTGCAGAGCCCTGGCCATAATGCTCAAAACGTTCTCAGATGGGAAGATATCCGGTGACGTTGCTGACAAAGATAGAGTTTGACAAGAATGAAGACTTGTAGTGACTCGCTGTCTGTGGGCGGGAATTATCTTTCTGAAATCTAAGTCCAGGATGACGCTGTGAAGGGCAACAAAAAGGAGCACAGAGTATCGTGGACGTACCGCTGTGCTATAAGGGTGCCGCTGATGACAAGCAAAGGAGCCCTGCTGATAAGAAGTGGCACCCCAGACCATCACACCTGGTTGTCGAGCCGTACGGGGGGCGACAGTCAGGTTGGTTGGTATCCTACCGCCGTCCAGGGCGTCTCCAGACACGTCTGCGGCCTGTAACCTCACTGACTTAATAGTCTGAAGTGATGAGTCCTGCTTCGAACTGACTTCTTTTACGTCCTAAGAAGTGTTTTTATAATTATTTTACGGTCGTTATACTGTTTCCGTCCGAAATCCAATGAAATAAACATTCTTCTCTGCTATTAAATAACGCTGCAACGTGGTTCCAGGTCGAGGGACAATCTGTCATGCAGCATATCTTTCTTTGAAAAAGGTCTCAGTTTTCTTGTAATGGACGATTGGACACGACTGCATTTTTTCCCAAGACGAGGCCATTAGGAGCTCAGCGTAAGCTTGGATTAGGAAGAAAGAGAAATAAACTGACCGCATTCAACCATTCACCATAACTTTGGGAAGCCACAAAAACGCTGCAAACAGATGTCCTGATGGGGAATTTGACCCTACTCGTTCGGAATGAGTGTGACACGCCAGGGTAGCCGACAGCGCCAATGCGCTGCTTCCTAGACTCGGGTAGGAGCGCCGGCCACAGATCGAATCCGACCGTCGGATTAACGACGAGGGCCGGTGTGCCGACCAGCCTGGCCGTGGTTTTTAGGCGGTTTTCCACATCCCGCTAGGTGAATACCGGGCTGGTCCCCAAGTTACGCCTCAGTTACACGACTCACAGACATTTGAAAACATTCGTACTATTTCATGACTTACACTAGACGCCGACAGCTGGGGTACTCTACTTCCGTCCCGGGGGGTTCGGGGTGGCAGCAGGAAGGGCACCTGGCCACCCTCTGCCATTAACACTGCCACATCCGTACTAACAAAGCCGACCCCGCGTTGGAGTGGGACAAAGGCCCCGAGAAAGAAAGAAAGACAGAAAGAAAGTTCGGAATGAGGCTGGTTTCTTAATCAGTCACAGAGCAAAAAAGCACCACATTCGAAAGGCAGTTGCATTTCCTCATAGTTCTTAATTTTCGGTAAATGTTACCCGAATCTCTGTATTTTCATTTTTCATTACTCACTATACATGGAACGTGTTTTATTCGTTTCAGCTAATTTCTTTACGGTGTTGAGGTTTTCGCCCTTGTGAGTATTTAGAATAAGCGTACAGCACCTGCCATACTGTTTCAGCAGTAAGAGTGCCTAGTATTTTGTTAACAGAGAAGCGGCGTGGTGTTCGTGTCAGTCGCTATTTCTTAGAGGTTAAAATACTTCATAAATTACTGAAATGAGTGATCAGTGAACTGTTCGTCACTATCTTATCCTTCGCACAGAAAGCTACATTTACTTAACATCTTTTTATTAGAATTCTCTAATCATTAATCTTGTGTAATACGGACAGAGGCGACGGCAAAAAAACTTTAAAAGCAACACTTTTCGAGGAAACAAGGTTACTTCCATTGAAGCACTGTCCATTTAACGGCTGAGAACTTTAATTATATTGATTGATTTGACTCATGTTGGCTTTCGTGAACAGATATCCTTTTTGGATTTGTGTGTCACTTCCTTCTGCGGTCTTGTAGCTCTGGCAGCTCCAGATATTTCACCGAAAAGTCGTAATCAGAGCGTAACGACAGAAAATGAAATAAAACCAACACACGGTAGTGTGTTTTCCACCCGAAAACCTCGTTAATTCTCTAGAAACAATAGTTTTAACCATTGTCAACATATGTGGCAAACATGGCGAAGTCTCTTGCAGCAAGACGAAATGCAAATCGTTCAATGGTTTTGAAGGGTTTGCTTTAAATTGAGAAATTCTTCCAAGGTCGTTTAAAAGCATTGCAGATGAAATGCAGTAGATGTTAGTTTTGTTTTCAAATTGACATGGAAGTTAGACAACAAACACCGACACTACCATCCGTGTGATAATCTCATTTTTATTACTTTCGCTTTATTGCATCAGAATTGCAATACCAGTTACGAAATTCAAACATTTCTAGTTGCGATTCGTAACAAATGGAGAAGTTGAAACGAATGTCAGTAATCATACTTGAATAAATGGAATAAGCTAGAAACTACACTGAAGCGCCAAAGAAACTGGCTAAGGCACGCGCATTCAAGTACCGAGATATGTAAACAGGCAGAATACGGCGCTACGGTCGGCAACGCCCATATAAGACAAGTGTCTGACGCAGTTGTTGGATCGGATACTGCTGCTACAAAGGCAGGTGATCGAGATTTAAGTGAGTTTGGTCGTGGTGTTACAGTCGGCGCACGAACGATGGGACACAACATCTCCGAGGTAGCAACGGAGTGGTGATTTTTCCCATTAGACCATTTCACGATTGTACCGTGAATATCAGGAATCCGGTAAAACATCAAATCTCCACATCGCTTCGACCGGAAAAAGATCCTGCAAGAATGGGACCAACGACGGCTGAAGAGAATCGTCCAACGTGACAGAAGTGCAACCCCTACGAAAACTGCTGCAGATTTCAATGCTGGGTCATCAGTAAGTATCAGCGTGCGAACCATTCAACGAAACATCATCGATATGGGCTTTCGGAGACGGAGGCCTACTCGTGTACCCTTGATAACTGTGCCCGTCAACACCGACATTGGATTGTTGATGGTTGGAAACATGCTGCCTGGTAGGACGAGTCTCCTTTCAAATTTTATCGAGCGGATAGACATGTACGGGTATGGAGACAACCTCATGAATCCATGGACCCTGCATGTCAGCAGGGGGGTTTTCAAGCTGGTGCAGGCTCTGTAACGGTGTGGGGCGTATGCAGTTGGAGTGATATGGGATTCCTGATACGTCTAGTTACGACTCCGACAAGTGAAATGTACCTAAGCATCCTTTCTGATCACCTGCATCCATTCATGTCCCTTGTGCATTCCGACGGATTTGGGCAATTCCAGCCAGGATAATGGGACACCCCACACGTCCAGAATTGCTACAGAGTGGCTCCAGGAACACTCTTCTGAGTTTAAACACTTCCGCTGGCCACCAGACTCTCCAGACCTGAACGTTACTGACATATCTGGTTCAATGGCTCTGAGCACTATGGGACTTAACTTCTGAGGTCATCAGTCCCCTAGAACTTAGAACTACTTAAACCTAACTAACCTAAAGACATCACACACATCCATGCCCGAGGCAGTATTCGAACCTGCGACCGTAGCGGTTACGCGATTCCAGACTGTAGCACCTAGAACCGCTCGGCCACTCCGGCTGGCACTGACATATCTGGGATGCCTTGCAACGTGCTATTCAGAAGAGATCTCCACCCCTCGTACTCTTACGGATTTATGGACAGCCCTGCAGAATTCATTGTGTCATTTCCCTCCAGCATTATTTCAGACGCTCGTCGAGTCCATGCAACGTAATGTTGCGGCACTTCTGCGTGCATGCGGGGGCCTTACACTATATTAGGCAGATGTACCAGTTTCTTTGGATCTTCTGTGTATGAAATTCTTTTACTGACGATTTCAGTTTAGTATCCAAGACCCCAAAACTCTCGGCTACAATTCAGTATGCAAATCAAAGCAAATGCTGCACACCCAAGCACTGGGAAATGAAGTCTAAGATGTACCTTATGTGACAGTATCCTGCCTCGTGACAATGATGTCTGTAGCAGAATTAGGTTGCGTGAACGCTGTCTCAACCTGGTGATGAAGTGATACACGAAAAATTCTCGGTGCACTTAAGTTGCCACGCTGAACCTCCCTGTTTACCGCTATCATTAACCTATCCAGCGACTTTTACGTATTCTGCCCATTACTTGTTCGGTGGAACTGTAGAACTAGCATAAATCGTAATATGCTATAATGAAGTAAAGTAGCCTCCAGTCTTCATGGTAAGGCATTTATCATAGTGTATATGTAAACAGCATTTGCAGCTCCAAGTATAACTGTTACGAGGGATACTTCGTCAAGTATTCAGATTACATAGCAACGACGGGGCGTGGGGGAGGGGGGGGGCGAATAAAACCAACAAAGTTATACAGTTTTTGCACTGGTGCTGAAACAACTTCGAGAATTTGAAGGCAGCCGCATATTTCAACTACAGAAATCTATCAAATTCGCGTGGCTGGCCATGAGTATCTCGACCTCCTCTACAATTATGCCACCTGAGGGAAGTCGACGCATCACTAGACACTGAATGGCGTATGCGTCTATATAATTTCTGATCATTCCAAAAATTTTCGGCCAGTGTGAAGCATTAGTGATTCTCACACCAACTAAGAAACTCCGGAAAATTATATTTACACCATAGGCCATTAAAATTGCTACACCAAGAAGAAATAAACGGATATTCATTGGACAAATATATTATACTAGAACTGACATGTGATTATATTTTCACGCAGTTTGGGTGCATAGATCCTGAGAAGTCAGTACCCAGAACCACCAGCTCTGGCCGTAATAATAGCCTTGATACGCCTGGCCATTGAGCCAAACCGAGCTTGGATGGCGTGTACAGGTACATCTGCCCATGCAGCTTCAACACGATATCACAGTTCAACAAGAGTAGTGACTGGCGTATTGTGACGAGCCAGTTGCTCGGCCACCATTGACAAGTCGTTTTCAGTTGGTGAGAGATCTGGAGAATGTGCTGGCCAGGGCAGCAGTCGAACATTTTCCGTATCCAGAAAGGCCCGTACAGGACCTGCAACATGCGGTCGTGCGTTATCCTGCTGAAATGTAGGGTTTCGCAGGGATCGAATGAAGGGTAGAGCCACGGGCCGTAACACATCTGAAATGTAACGTCCACTGTTCAAAGTGCCGTCAATGCGAACAAGAGGTGACCGAGACGTGTAACCAATGGTACCTCATACCATCACGCCGGGTGATACGCCAGTATGGTGATGACGAATACACGCTTCCAATGTGCGTTCATCGCGATGTCGCCAAACACGGATGCGACCATCATGATGCTATAAACTGAAACTGGATTCATCCGAAAAAATGACGTTTTGCCATTCGTGCACCCAAGTTCGTCGTTGAGTACACCATCGCAGGAGCTCCTGTTTGTGATGCAGCGTCAAGGGTAACCGCAGCCATGGTCTCCGAGCTGATAGTCCATGCGGCTGCAAACGTCGTCGAACTGTTCGTGCAGATGGTTGTTGTCTTGCAAACGTCCCCATCTGTTGACTCAGGGATCGAGACGTGTCTTCACGATCCGTTACAGCCATGCGGATAAGATGCCTGTCATCGCGACTGCTAGTGATACGAGGCCGTTGGGATCCATCACGGCGTTCCGTATTACCCTCCTGAACCCACCGATTCCATATTCTGCTAACAGTCATTGGATCTCGACCAACGCGAGCAGCAATGTCGCCATATGATAAACCGCAATCGCGATAGGCTACAATCCGACCTCTATCAAAGTCGGAAACGTGATGGTACGCATTTCTCCTCTTTACACGAGGCATCACAACAACGTTTCACCAGGCAACACCGGTCAACTGCTGTTTTTGTATGAGAAATCGGCTGGAAACTTTCCTCATGTCAGCACGTCGTAGGTGTCGCCACCGGCGCCAACCTCGTGTGAATGCTCTGAAAAGCTAATCATTTGCATATCACAGCGTCTTCTTCCTGTCGGTTAAATTTCGCGTCTGTAGCACGTCATCTTCGTTGTGTAGCAATTTTGAAGGCTAGTAGTGTATTTGATCAGGAAGCGGCTCTCGGCTGCGTTCGCGACATTGGCATCTGAAGATATCCGGTTGGCGATCCCATATATATATATATATATATATATATATATATATATATATATATATATATATATATATATATATATACAGAGTATTAGGAAGTGTTTCGTGTTTGATATTATTATCATGTTCTGCCAAGCACAGACGGAAAATTCAGTTAATATTAGTGACTCCTTTCAATTGTAGCTGTCCACAAGAAAGACATAAAATGTTTGTTGACTTCGGTGAAATGATGGCTGGTTTTTGTTGTTTCAGCAACGAGGCGACGCAGTGAGAGACGAGAGGAGAAGCGTGCACGGAAGTGACCGGTGCGTAGCAGAGCCGCAGCACCCATGTTGGCGTTCGCGACCACTAACGGCACGCTCACCACGCACCAACGGTCAGTACCTCACAGATCACTCAGCACGCAAGCACTGCCGTAGCCAGCACGTTTACTGCGCTAATCCTCCAACATGTAGTGCGGTTGCCAAAGCAGTCCGTAGAAATCAAAGGGAGACTGTCTGTTCCTGAAACTGTTCGTGTGACTTGATGTCATTTCATATGACCTAGTATTTTTGCCACCTTTATTTTCGTTGTGTAGATTAGAGTGCATGACAAACTCTAGTTAGTTTGATTACTAGAGGATGTCCCACGTAAAACCGGCTCGCCTCACGCCCGAGATTCGAGTAACAATGAACTAACTACAGAAATATAAACGTAACGTTAAAAACATGTAGTTAAGTGTTTATAACAGACGCTGCGTGTGGGTGGTCATGGGCATCTAAAAGCCGCTGACTTCGTGTGATGACGTTACCAGCAAGATGATGCACTTCTGCAGGGATTATGTCGTTAATTTCTCTAGTAATTCTAGTAATGTTGAGTTTAAGATCGACTCTGTGTGAGGACTGTCTGCACATACTTTGCTTTTTAATGTGCCCCATAAATAACTCACACGATGTTAAGTCCGAGGATCTTGGCGGCCAAGCCCTCTACTGAGAACTCCGTCCTCGGGGAACACGTTGATGATTTGGGCCGTACCTTGGTTCTATGTGCGAACGGTTGCTCCATCTTGTTGGAATATTGCATACAGCTTCTCTGTAACTGTTAATTTCATGTAGAAGGAGTCAAAGATCTCTAGATATCAGGCACTGTTTAAGGTGCAATTGAAAAATGTGGGGTCAATAATGCACGTGCCCGACAACGCACAACAGACACCTATCTTCTTCGAGTGGAGACGTTTTTCATGCGGAACATGCGAGCAGTATCTGCAATACCGGGAGTTGACATAACCTGACAAATGATACAGTCTGTCTGTAAACTGAAGAGCGAGCAAGCGAGTCCCCACTCTGCCTACCCTGCTACGTCACAGGGCGCTTCTACAGGCTGTTTCACAACGTAGTACCGGCCCTGCGGCGGTGCGCGCTTCATATCTGTGGCGACGCCGCGTACAGATACGTCCCGGCTGTGTTTATTTTTAGACAAATGCATTAAGAGTATAAGGAAAACAAAAGACGATAGCTTCTTCGAAACAAAACATTATAGAGTAAATAATATTAACATAAGAACGGAAGTCAGTATTCTACTACAAACATAGAACCGAATGCCTCTTCATGTGAATGTATGTTCCTCTATTCGTAAGACGAACCAGATATAGTGCAATCAACCTGTAGAATTTAAGGCTTGTTCTTATTAAAATGTAGAAGTTTTCTTTAAAGGGTCTGCATTGGAACTTAACAATTCTTGCAACACGAAGAGTGTTTAAAAAGTAAGCAGAAATTTATAATTCCGTGTTTTGTATTAGTTCGGTTTGCACTGCTTTTTTTGCCACTCTCTTCGTAAACATGTCTGAAAAGTATCTGTGCAATGTTTTGCATATTGGGTATTTACCCAGTTCTCAGTTGTCAAATGGTTCAAATGGCTCTGAGCACTATGGGACTCAACATCTTAGGTCATAAGTCCTCTAGAACTTAGAACCACTTAAACCTAACTAACCTAAGGACATCACACACACCCATGCCCGAGGCAGGATTCGAACCTGCGACCGTAGCAGTCCCGCGGTTCCGAACTGCAGCGTCAGAACCGCTAGACCACCGCGGCCGGCTCTCAGTTGTCAAAAAAGTTATATGTGTTTTGGTAGCATCAACTATTATTTGTTTTGTATAAAAATAGATTAGAGAATCTGTACTAAATTTTGTTATAAGAATGGAATAAAGTGTATCAAATTTTTAGGAATGTTAAATATTGCTTTTGGTGAGTCTCTTATGAGTAAACCCAGAACACACAAGTGGTATAAACATTTCAAAGCAGGCCTTAAAGGACAGCAGTTTTACAAGAATGGGTGAGATTAAAAATGCAGTCAAAAGGCCTATGAACTATCCCGAGGAAATAATTCCTAAAGTGTTTTGGGAATTGGAAAAAGCACTGGCATAAGTGTATAGCATGTACTGGGGAATATTTTGAATAGGATAACATTGTTGTAGATTAACAAGTAAAGTTCTTACCAAAAAATAAAAATTAATATGTGAACGCACCTTGTATGTCAAGCTTTTTACATAGAAGTCCAGAATCGGTATACGTGTCTCGAAAGAAATTTCAGTAGTGTTTAGATTAGCTATTGCACACATGTTTTAAGCAATATTCCTTAGAATCATGTGAATAGTAACCGAGATAGAGTTTTAGTGACAGAGTATATTCAAATGCTGCTGTTCTCTAGGCATTAAATGTATTACGTGATTGAATCACGTTCTGCTAGCGAAACGTTAATTGATTTTACCATGAAGCTCTCAAGTTATTCCTGGTTTTGTACAACAAGTGATAATGGTATTTATTGCTTTGGACAACATTTGACTGTATTTATCTTGGAAAATCTTTTACTACCATGTACTACATTTCTACCAAAAGAAATTTCATAGTGTATGAGCAGAGTCAGGCTTGAAAGAACACACAACATATTTTTCAAAAAAATATTCATTGCCTGTTTACATACATCGTATTTTAGAGGTCATCATCAACATTGTCACTATCATTACTGTCGTCGTCGTCGTCGTCCTCGTCGTCATCACTTTCTAAATTAATAACTATAGCGTCTATTATGTCTTCCATAACCCCATCCTTAACCCAATATTCTCTTTCAAGTTTCTCCACATGGAGGCAGTATGCACTCCAGTCATCTTGACTTATCGTTTCAAAACCTGTAACAATTGGGACAAGTTTTTGTATACGCTCTCTTTCGGTTACGGCAAAATTTAGTTCGGAATAAAACATGGAAGCTCAGAAAATGTCTACATACCTTCTTTCACCAACTGCAGCAACTTCGTCATGCAGATATCTCCAAGAATATTTCTTCCTCTGACGAAATTCTTGAGCTTTGCCCACGCCATTTCAATTGGATTTAAGTCACAGTTGTATGGTGGAAGTCGCAGCACAGTGTGTCCATGGGCTTCAAGTATTTTATTAATTTCAAATACTTTGTCTTCCGGCTTATGTTGTTTAATTAAATCAAATAATTTTGTTTTTCTCATTGTCAACTCAGCTTCCACCTTATTTTTTAATAACCATTCAATCATTTCGCTTTTATTCGAGGACCTAGTTGGAGCTTTGTTGTGTTCCTTGTTGTGATATGAAGCGTTGTCCATAACAATAACACAGTTCGGTGGCAGATTCGGAATCACTTTATTCGATATCCAATTAGAAAAATTTTCGTAGTTCATTTGCCCATGGTAGTCTCCTGTTGCACAACCCGCTTTATAAACCAACTGTGCGTTGGGTAAGAACCCATCTTTTGATCCAATATTCACCACTATAATCCTATTGCTTCCGCTAAAATTGTCCATAATGCCCTCAACGCCAGGGCCCTGCCAACATTTTCTGTAAGTAATGTTATTGTCCACCCAAGTTTCATCAATATAAAAGAATTTTCTGCCTAGCTCCCTTAATTTCCTCACTTGGATCAGATACTTACATCGCCAGTCAATTATATCCGTTCTTTCTACGAGAATCTTTCGTTTACTTACAGATCTTTTCCAGGTAAATCCCATTTCACGCAATGTCTTGTGTAAAACATCTTTCTGCCAAGGAAAATGTATTTTTTGTTTCACGGCATTAAGCAATTTCCGTAATGTCGGCACTATTTTTTGGTTTATGTAAAAGTCCTCCATCGTTTGTCGAATGACTGATTTTGTGAAACTGTCTATGACGATGGGTTTCCTCCCTAAATTATCAGTTTTCCTTCGCGGCGATTCCAGTAAACCATGCGGCTTGTTTTCACGTTCCTTCCTTATGCGTCCTATAGTGGCGAGGCTGACGTTTGCATAAACTGCAGCCCTTTGATTGGGGCTGTTAATGTTAACCAACAGTTCTTTTTGTGTTGCCTCCTTAACACACGCTGTAATAACGTTAGAGACGATCGAACGCTCGTTACTCCGCAAATACCTCCTCTTCTTCGTATTCCGCACATTTTCTTGCAATGCAGGGCGATTATCCATCACTTCGGGATACTGAAGTGAGTACACAAAGTCAACTGACTGACGCTGGCAACAAAGATTCCACAAACAGAAACGACGTATATCAGTATATCACTGCACGCTGAACTACACCGCTAGACGGGTAACAGGGCAACTGATTTTGGGTGGCCCTGTAGGCCAGTGGCAGCGTTCTTCCGGGAAAGGCCACTTCCCCCACCAAAGGCGCTGCTCGCTCTTCAGTTTACAGACAGACTGTAGCAGGCCTCATCTGACATTAAGCAAAGCACGGGGTCCAAATAACCGTCAGCAATTAATGTTAACAGCCATTTGCAATAATTAACTCTTTTTTTTTCCTGAAGTTCAGATTTCAACCCTTGCACCACACTCACATGATAGGCTTGTAATTTCACATCCTTTAGTGCACGTTGTCATAATATACGAAATCCACCAACCTGCTGCGGTAACCTTCTTATCGACTTGCGGGGTCGTCACAGTCGCTCACCTATCCCTCTGAGCGTTCTGAACGGATCCCACGGCCCTCCATTTCTTGTACTGATCTTGACTAGCGATGGTTTTGGGGAGTTTCCTAGAGGGATAGTTCGCTTGAAACATTTCTTCACAGTCCTTGATGGAGACGGTCTCTGTTAAACTTTCCAATATCAGTTCGCTGTTCTCATACAAACTGCCCCATTTCTGTAACAACTCAACAATACGAGCTGCTCACAGCAACTGACGGACGAACACACAGCTGCACTCAACTTTCCGATAAAATGCTGTGTAGCAAACTTTCGAAACAGTGTTGCCACTTCACAAGCAATTCGACTAGAGGTGTTTAACATCCTTTATTAACCGAGCAGGAAAATGACGTTATGAATAAATTAAATACCATAAAATTTATACAAAAGTTACAGGTGTCAGCAAACATGTCTGAAATGGGTTTTTTACACTTCTCTGATATTAACGAGCCTCCGAAGAAAAGGTTGTGAACAGTTATTGTGGCGTCACCAAAAATCCTCAGTTCTCCGCCTCTTTTCAGCAAACCAGGAGCAGCCCAGCAACAAGTGATGTGCAGATGTGTGTAGCCTGAACCTCGAACATGCCATACTGGTAGCTTTCCTCGCCTTAGAAGGAATACGTGCGTCAGAGTGCAGTGTCCTCTTCGGAATAGTATACGAATGACTTCATGTTGACTGACTAATTAGGAAGAAGCTGACTTCATCGTCCGCAGCTTGATACTTCACATTTCCAGACACTCGTTGTTCCATTGTTGTGGCTGTGCATCAACAGTGTGTTGCGGGTAGAAATTATACCACTGAATAAAAAGTGCAGGTGGCTTTGAATACCTCTTCTTCCTTAGCTTTCAGGGGGTAAAAGGTAGTATAGAATGGCTTGGACTGGTACTCTGCTTGCTATAGACATGGGTATGTGCATGCATGGTATTTAATCCACTTCGACCTCGTTAGATTCCTAGTGTAAACCACGTGATTTCGGCACCATTATAAATTCACGCAGATATTTACAGGGTGCCCATAATCATAGTTCCAGTTCCAAAACGCTGTAGAAAGAGAAACACTGTTCAGAATGACATCAAATTTGAACAGTATATTATTCACGCAGTGGGAAACAGCATGGAACACAAAAACGTTACGAAAATTTGACCAACAGATGACGCTGTAAGAGTCAGAATGGGCACGCCTACAGATGCGCGATACCCAGCTGTTCCTCAGTTTGCGTCAGAGACGCACAACATGACTGTCTCCATAAAGATCGCGCGCTGCTGGTCAAGATCTTTTGCAAGAATGGATACTGTGGGCCAATAGCCATGCAGAAATTCCTGACACTCAGGGGTATGCTAAGGGTCTGGAGAAACTGATTACAAAATTAGAAAAGGCAGATTCCTTTGGGATGCAATGGGACAGAGGGAGAAAAGCAGTTAATGTGACGTCTGCCGAAAATGTGGCCACAGCATTGCACGAGAGTTCGAGAAGTGGTTGCCTGAATGTTGGACATGCCTGCAAGTATGGTGCATTACATCCTACGAAACATCCTGCATTTCTGTCCATACCAGCTGACCCATGTTCAGCAGTTGCGTCCTGTTGACCTGGAATTTCTTGCTCGCATTGAAATGGATAATGAATGGCTATGGAACATTCTGTAGACAGACGATGCCCATTTCCTTCTCTAAGGACATGCCAATACGTAGAATTTTAGAATATGGGCAACGGAAAATCTGCACGCACATCAGCCGTTACTATTTCATTCTGGTAAGGTGACTGTGTGGTGCGAGCTGATGGCATCATTTACTGTAGGGTCGTATTTTTTCAAGGAGATGAGTCCTGCGGGTGCTCTTACCTGCACCATCACCGGTAAACGCTATTAGAGTCCTTCACGCACCAAAGTCATTCCAAACCTTCAACAGCGTGAATGTGTGTAGGATCATTTTCATGCAAGATGGCGCTCCTCTGCACACTGCAAAGTCAGTAAAGCGGCTGCTGCAGAGGCATTTCGGAAATGCTAGTATTATCAGCGTCATTTCCCTACAGCCTGGTCGTCCAGATCACCTGATCTTAATCCTTGTGACTTCTGGCTGTGGGGTTGTGTGAAAGATGACGGGCGCAGTGCACCAGTTACGAAAGTATGTGAACTGAAGGCACGCATCGCGCAACACATGCTGAACCTGAACACCGAGACACTCTGATCAGTTGTGGAACACGCTGTTTTTCGATTTCAACTTGTGGCCGAAAGTGGTAGACAGAATATTCATTGAACGTGTCTTGCCCAAGTCTCACGACAATTATAAAGCGATGTCATTTTGTTTTTTATGCGGTTCTTGTCTCCAGAACAATTAAAAACAGATTTTTCCCATCCGAAGTTAAACGACCTTCCCGTGGTGAATGGGCTTACCTAACAGTGCCACAACTGTTGATTGCCGAAGTTGTGCAGTCATGAATATTGAACAGTACGAATGGTTTTATGTGCAATTCAAACCACAGCCATTTTATTTCGATTCAACTGTCATCTGTAATCGACCACGTTAAGACGCTTACTGCCCACATCTATTGGTATAATTTTCCTTCTTTTTGTTCCATGACGTTTCCCCCGGCGTGTGTAATATGCTGTTCAAATCCGACGTCTTTCTAACGGTATTTCTCTTTCTATAGCGTTTTGAAAACTGAATTTTAATTATGGATACCCTGTATATATAGTTTCTGTTTTTATTAATGAGAAATTGTAGCAACCGATGTAATAATTTTTAACGAGTTCGATTCAACACTGTTTCATTTTGCGAAACCTGAATTAGACAGAATTTCTCTGTGTAATTCATATTTTATATAAACTTACTATTGGGTGCACTAAATTTCACATTGGAGATTCCACCAAGAGCAGACAGGCCAGGAAGTAAACGTCGCAGCAGTACAAATTTGAAAACCAGTTTCATTTTAATGTAGGGTGGGCCGAAAGTCACGGAGGGTGTTGAAACTGAGAATGGAGGATATTTACCTCAGATTGTACTCCACTCGCAAGTGTAAATTATCTCTCATGCTTGGTCTTTAAGACTGCGAGATATCAATGCAAACTAAGGATAAATAGATAATATATTCGTATTATAACCACCTCCTGGCTTTTGGCCCACCGTGTATGTAGCTAGTTTTCATGCTATGAGAAGCCGCGCAGAGTGGCCACGCGGTTAGAGGCGCAATGTCATGGATTGCAAGGCGGCTCCAGCCGGAGGTTGGAGTCCTCCCTCGGGCATGGGTGTGTGTGTTGTTCTTAGCACAAGTTAGTTTAAGTGGAGTGTAAGTCTAGGGACCGATGACCTCAGCAATTTGGTCCCTTAGGAATTCACACACATTTGAACTTTTTTTGTTATGAGAAGAAGTTTGAAATCAGTATCGTCTATTCTCTGTGTATCTCGGCGAAAGCAGAGTGGTACATTTCAGGAGGTATACTTGAAGCAACTCGTCCTTGCAAATGCTTAGGGCACACATCGGATTGCAATACAAAATGATACATTACAAACGACGTAATTTATCTGCCGCCTTAATAGTTCCATGTTGAATAATTTTGGTTAGATAGTTATTCATGTGAGTCATATCCCAGGAACTAAAGTGATTTATAATTACTTTTTATAGATTTATTAAGTTAGAATTTGAGAATTAGGTAGTGACCAGTCCGACTAAAATTACCAACTGGTCAGATATCGGAACAAAACCTATTCATGTGTGCTGTCTCTCCCCATTCTGTGTCAATATCCAGTTTTCATTACGAAGTTGAAGAACCTAATTAAACTTTCAAAACTTAAAGAACCCTCAAATTTATTCCCTCGCTTGTTTTTTCTTGAAAGTTAGACAAGTTGAAAGGTTCTCCGCATCGATACGCAAACCCGCACCTCCCTTCTTAATTTAACTACTGGTTTAAATTGTCTCGATCTCTATGTGATATTCACCATATTCTGAATGCAATACATGAAAATTTGCCCAAGGGTGACGATCCCATATCCTAGTAGCGTCAGTTTTGATGTATTTACTGGAAAAACGTAATAATCTAGAAGAGATTCTGCTCAGTAGAGTTAATAATAACGGCTTTTATCGAAGCCTGGTGAAATACAGCAATAGCGTTGATTCCGTAAGTAGCTTGGACGCAAGGTACCATGAAAGTTTCGAGAAGAGTGTGTGTGTGTGTTCGGGGGGGGGGGGGGAGGGTCTGGTCAAGGCGAGCATACTGAGAGCTTCGGGCTGTTCCCATTAGCGCTTACGCTAACACACGGCAGGCTGTCGACCGTGTCCAGTGTCCGATTAAGGCACGAAGTGGTAATACGAGTTTACAAGACCAGCTTAAGGCCATCTCGTTACTCCTACTGATTTCAAGTTTGATTAAGGATCTTAAGCAGAAACGGAGCCGTTCAGTACAAATTTCGTTGTAGAGACCATTGAGTCTGTTGTAGCAACGCAAAGATTTAATGCTGACTACGGCGGAATGCTTATCTTTCGTTCTCATTATCACACGATACCGAATGTCAGAAGTCAACGCAGAAACGAGCTGTATATTCGAGGTTCATTCAATAATTACAGAGACAAGTTGGTGTGGAGTAAAAAGCGTTTATTTTTACAAAACAATACTTTTTCTACTTTTCAACATAATCCCCTTGAACATTTATACACTTGTTCCAACGGGCTACAGCTGCAAATAACTCTTTATCTTGATGTTTGAATCAATTTCTCATAAACTTTTTCACGTTCGCGTTGTCCTGGAACCTCTTCCCACGTAATGCCTCCTTCAGTGCACCAAACAAATGGAAGTCACTAGGTGCTAAATCAGGACTGTAAGTAGAATGAGGCAGTACTTCCCAGCCCATTTTGTCGATGGTTTCATGGGTTACTTGAGCAGTATGAGGACGTGCGTTGTCTTGCTGGAGAATCAAGCTCTCCTCTCAGAACCACGACGTCCCTCTCTCATGGCTGGCTTAACTTTATTTAAAAGCAAATCCGAGTAGTATTGGCTGTTCATTGTAAGCTGAACTTGGAGATAATCACAAAAAACTGGACCTTCAGTATCCCAAAACACCGTCAACACGACTTTTCTTACTGATGCTTGGGTTTTGAATTTTTTCTTGACAGATGAGTTGGTGTGCTTCCACTCCATGCTTTGTCTTTTTGATTCTGGCTCATAATAGTGAACCCAAGTTTCAGCACAAGTTAAAATTTTGTTGAGGAAGTGCTCACCTTCTCCTCCATAACGTTCTGTGCACACTCTCAACCTTGTTTCCTTGTGTAGCCGCGTCAACTCCCTTGGGACCCATCTTGCACATATTTTGCGGTACTTCAGCTTGTTACAGATAAGGGTCGGCCGCGGTGGCCGTGCGGTTCTAGGCGCTTCAGTCCGGAACCGCAGACTGCTACGGTCGCAGGTTCGAATCCTGCCTCGGGCATGGATGTGTGTGATGTCCTTAGGTTAGTTAGGTTTAAGTAGTTCTAAGTTCTAGGGGACTGGTGACCTCAGATGTTAAGTCCCATAGTGCTCAGAGCCATTTGAACCATTTTGTTACAGATAATGTTATGATTGTACCAGTACTGACTTGAACCTTATCAGCTATCATTTCCACAGTCACGCGGCGGTCCGCACGAATAACGCCATCAATGCGACTTTCAAGTGAGGGAGTTGAAACTGCAACTGGTCGGCCAGAACGGTGTTCGTCAATCACTGAGTCGCGACCATTTTTGAACTGTTCTACCCACTTGTAAAAATTTGCATGACTCATACAACATTCACCGTAAACTTTAGACATTCTACAGTGTTTATTCACTGGTTTCTTGCCTTCAGCAAGTAAAAAATGAACAACAGAACGTTGTTCAACTAAAGTGGACATTTCAAGCGGACTCGCAATCTTGAAATGTATGTTTGATGTTATAAACAAAACAATGTTGATACATCAGCTGATCAGGGCTCATCCCAGTGATGCCAACGTAAGGCCACTAAAGTACCATATTTGCCCTACAAACAATTTTTTCCCCAGACCAATTTGTCTCTTTAATTATTGAATGACCCTCGTATCAGGGACAAACTTCGAGTATCTGAATCTGTGCAGGTGTCCATGACTGTGCAGCACTCGAGTCTCATTTCAAGTTGAGAGATAACTGCAGAAAAGGGCAAATCCTGTCGAACAACACATCCCTCAGAAATTATGTGACTCGAGTTTAATATTTCGATGGTTTTGTTTTCGCCCATGTCCCATCAGTGACAAGACACAGGCTTTGCCAAGCTTTATCTCTACCAAGGATTAATTTTAAACCCAGGTAACCAGACGGTCAAAGTGTCCAATGGCGTAAGATATTCTGTGCCAAACGCACTTCGAAACGTGGAATGAAAAAGCCTTTTTCCTCGTATTGTCACATAAACATTACAGTGCCAGATATATTTTTCAGAATACTTGGAATTTTCCCCGTAAGTAGCAAAGATAAGAATTTTTGCCCCTCATTAAGCGTTGTGTGTTATATTTCGTTGTTGGTTGCCGATACAACTTTCTTTCTAGTTCTCGAACCTTCACTCATAAATGCTTAGACGATAGCGCCAGAAAACTCACAATATGAAACGACTTTACGCCATCAGCCACATGTGAAATAAAGTACACAGGATGTTTATTGCCATCCGAAGGTCTTGTCTGTTCGAAACCGGTAATGACTCTTTTTATAATAAAAAAAGGAAACTATAAGGGCTTAATAGTATTTCGGGTAAAAATTGTTTATTTTGGCACGGCTACATATGTATAATAGTTTTTGACATGTCGTAAATGTATGTGTGTATAACACCTCTCTTGGTGTGATCTGTCCCAGCGACGCGCACAAGACGTGCACGGCAAAATGCAAAGGTAAATGGATTTGAGCCTTTGTTGAGTTTGCAAAACGACTTCAGGGAAATGAGAGAATGATTCATTCAGCATTGCTGCAGCCTTTGTCTATCTCAGTTCTCTTTCACTGCCCCCAACCACCACGACCATTATCACTACCACCCCCGCCACCACTACTATTCGTGAAATTTTGTTTTTAGAAAAATTATTCTTTAATCGGTGACACACCACAAAATGAAATAACAAAAGAAAATATCAGAGGCATCCAAAATATTATGAGTACTATTAATAGTCGCTGTCACAAGATTAAAATATAGATTTCGCAGAAAAGAAAAGTTGTAAATATAAATTATTGGGATGATCGAACGTGTACTGTTAGGTCACAAACTAACAAGCTGAAGGCGGAGACGTAGAGTAATATGGACCTGAATGGAGAGACGCAAATACGTCCAACACGCCACAAACTTAAATTAAGATTTTAAAAGACAGCAACATTATCGCACATATGCCGCATGCACTGTGTCGAAGATTGTCATGCAAAAACTTGTTTCTGAATACAGAAGTCATAAAATGAATAAAGTAAGGTTAGCTAATAAACATAACTTCCATTGCAGTGCAGTTGATTCGTGTGTTTCAATCAGAGGTCTCGAAACGTATCACCACTATACATAAACAAAAAACAGCATCTCTTTACTTTTTTTCATCTAGCCATTTATATAGTTAGAGAAAAGACTGAATGCAGTTGTTGTGATTCCATGTAGCACCTCTAAACCTTAAACATAACGGAACAAGGGTATTAAACCGATACAATGCCGTAGTTATTGAGCTGAACGTCAGTGTCGCAAACGAACGCTCTGAAATCAGAGTGCAGTGTGTTAGCCTTTGCGCCGCCTCCCTCGATAGCAGTATGACACGCAGAAAATGTTTCTTCAGAAAAAGAAGTTCGTCTTGATCACGTGATCCACCCTGTTAGACAGTTAGAGATAACTACATTAGAGCAAAACAATAGCTTCCCTCTACTGGTGAAAATAGTTTCGTGAGAGGGACGGTTAAAAGGTTAGGGAATACAGTTGCGAGAAATAACGCACAGAAGCTTCGCTTGATCTCTATTGATGAAGAATCGTGTTTCAAATACTAACCTCAAGGTTGGCTAGAATACATACAGGGTTGTTTCTAATAGGATCAATTAATTTTGCCAAATCGCGAAAAATTTGCATTTCGAACAGGTATAGTACTTATAAATGATTATATAGTCTCTGTCCCTGTCCCATTGCCATTACAGTTCCTAGTAATTTAACTTCACAGTCACGGAGAAAATAACCAAGAATAGTGAGACGCTAGATATTTTGTACTGAGTTGTGTTAGTACTATAACTGACTAGAACAAAGCACATCACGCACATTCTACGAAGATCCAGCAGAAATAGATATGCATATGCCAGCAAAATTTTGAAGGTTGTTTCAATAAATATAAGATACTTTTAATGACAAGAGCAGTAAGAGAACTGACGGCTGTCGGAGTATAACATGAAGCCACAATGGTTGCCAAATGTTGTTTTCAGTCCGAAGACTGCTTTGATGCAACTCTCCACGTTAGTCTATCCTGTTCTAGCATAATCATTGCAGCATATCTACTGCATTCCACGTCAATTAGAATGTTCTTACTGTATTCAAGCCTAGGTCTCCTCCTACGGTTTATAGCCCCCCCTGCTCCTACTCTCTCCTCCCCCCCCCCCCCCCCCAACACACACACACACACACACACACACACACACACACACACACACACGTGCGCGCGCGCGCTCTTCTCTTCGCTACCAAATTGGTGATTGCTTGATGTCTCAGAATCTGTCCTATCAATCGATCGCGTCTTTTAGTCAAGTTGTGAACTTTTTCTCCGCACTTCAATGCAGAGATTCTTCATTTACTATTCTTTCTACTAATCCAATCTTCAGCGTTCTTCTCCAACATGACATTTTAAAAGCTGCTATTCTCTTATTCTCTAAATTGTTTATTGTCTGTTTCGTATATGTACAGGTTGCCAAAAACAAAAGAAAAAGTGTGACAGTTGTGATGAAACTTATCCTGTATGCAGAACAAGAGATGAAAATCCAGTTGCAAAGAAAAAAGAGGTTCAGCTTAAAGCGTATTTGAAAGGCATTAATTAAATGTCTCGATATAAGTAAAGCACAAGTAACTTGAATAGATAAGAGATATTATGCCGATCAGCTGTAGATAACATACAATGATGCGTTAGACACGCACAGTTTGTATTTATGTATGTATGTACAGGTATGCCAGTTGCGGACGTCTGGTTATCGATGATAATGGGAGAAGACATCTTGTGAAATCAGAACATTCGCTCTTCGTACTCCACTTTTTATATTTTCTTGTCAGGTGTCTGTGTTAATGTACACATACGGAACCATCTGAAATACACGCTTGATTAGACGCTTTCCAGAGATACCACATTCATGCAACCATCTGCGGAGATCGTTCTGTGTTACCACGAAGCTCATGGGTCAGCAAGGACATACATTGGGAAGTGCTAAAGCAAATTTGTCAAGGGCGCACGACATTACACCTCTTATTTGAGACTGAACCTTCTAGTAACTGTTCCCAGTCGGTAATCAGCATTAGTCCCAACATTCAACCACCAGACCACATGACTATGCGGTTGGGCTACCTACAGCGTGCCGACAACAGCAAAGAATTTCATCTGTTGAAAGGCGCTCAGTTGCAATTCGGCCAAGTTTGCTTCTTATTCCCACATATGCAATTAAACGCTGTCTACAGATGAGGCAAGCAGATGAAGGCCTGCTGGTTTTATAGTTGTAGCACCATATTAACTATAGTGTCAATTGCTTTCTTTTGTGGTTACCACTGATTTTTTGTCGTATTTACAGAAACCAAGACATTTTCTTAAAATTTTGTATAACGTGTACAATATCTACAGTTGTAAATTACAATTAGATTCGACAATAACATTAGTAATAATTATTATAATACACAAGGAGGACTCAAATGAAAGCGAGACAGGTGGAGAAAAAGTAATCAGTTTATCGTTTCAAAATAAATCGCCGTAAGTGTTAAAATTTTTGCCACTGTGGGACGGGACGATCAGCACCCTCATGGAAAAAATATTAGCGGTTGCCTGCGTAACCATGACTGTACCCAGACCTGGACCTCTTCGTCCGAGAACTATTAACAGCCACGAATGTATTTCTTCAGGCCTCCAAAGATATGGAAATCGCATGGGGAGAGATTGGGAATGCATGAAAGTTGTGTAAGGGCTTCCCAAGGAAAATCCTGCGAAACTTCAGTGGGCCCACATGTTGTCAAGTTTGTTTCGACTGCGCTGCAGAAGTTGTGCTGCGAAACCTTTACACATCTTACATACAGTTCTCATTTCGCCCCATGCGATTTGCCTCTAACGAGTAGGTGCACGCCTGGGTACAATCATGGTCCCAGCAACAGCAAACATTTTTTCCATGATGATATTGACCGTCTCTTCTCACAGTGGGATACAGGTACTAACAATTATGGCGGTAACGTTGGAAATAACGTCCAGTTTACTTAATTTTTTCCGTCTTTCTCATTTTCATTTCACTGCTGTTTGCAGCTCGTTATTATAGCGGTGTATAAATAAAAAAGGGCCTGTGTGAACGGGTGTGCGCAGAGAGGGACGGGAAATACATTGCGACGTCTGCAGTGTATTCTGTCTGTCGCATGCCGCAATATCCAACTGATGCCGACCCTGCTAGCACTGGAGTAAATGCCACACTGGGCCAAAATTTCTGCGTCTGACTCTCTCGGCAAAAAGCTTGGTCGGAAAACTACCGCTGGATGTCAGGTTGACAACTGCCTGTTACAGAGTAGACATGATTAGACATGACACTACTCATCGATCTCTGTCCGTCATGATCTGTATACTACCACCGTTCTTACGCCGTGTTAAATACCTGCGAGTGTCACACCATTCGTTGTACATATTTGGACAGTGCAGATTGACACTCTAACAAATCTGGCAACTTTATTCACAGTGTGGTCAGGGCTCCTCGACAACCCCTCTTTGCTGATTCCATAGACAAGATTGGAAAATACACACTGCCTTACTGAGGTGACAAAACTCACGGGATGGCGACATGCACAGATGCAGATTAATGTAGCATAGCTTACACAAGGTATAAAAAAACAGTGGATTGACGGAGCTGTTATTTGTACTCAGATAATACGTGAGAAAAGTTTCTGAAGTGATTGTGGTCGCAAGACAGGAATTAACAGACCCTGAACGCGAAATGGTTAACTGGACGTAGACGAATGTGACATTCCATTTCGGAAATCGTTAGAGAATACAATATTTCAAGATCGACAGTGTCAAGACTATGTGTAAAAATGGTTCGATGAACCCTCTGCCAGGCACTTAAGTGTGAATTGCAGAGTAACCATGTAGACGTAGATGTAGAATACCAAATCTGAGGCAATAC
Organism: Schistocerca piceifrons; assembly: GCF_021461385.2. Classification (NCBI taxonomy): domain Eukaryota; kingdom Metazoa; phylum Arthropoda; class Insecta; order Orthoptera; family Acrididae; genus Schistocerca; species Schistocerca piceifrons. Next base: position 1,016,266,505 of record NC_060138.1, on the reverse strand, counting down.
TCTCACCACAGACAACACAGTGGCCTTCTCTTAACGACCGAGAGCAGCGGCGTTTGCGGATGTCATTAGGCATTATGTAAGATGGTGTTGTCGGCCGGAGTGGCCGTGCGGTTCTAGGCACTACAGTCTGGAGCCGAGCGACCGCTACGGTCGCAGGTTCGAATCCTGCCTCGGGCATGGATGTGTGTAATGTCCTTAGGTTAGTTAGGTTTAATTACTTCTAAGTTCTAGGTGACTGATGACCTCAGAAGTTAAGTCGCATGGTGCTCAGAGCCATTTAAGATGGTGTTGTCTCCGTAATGGTGCGCGGTGTGTTTACATGCAATGGACTGTGTCCTTAGGTTCAAGTGAACTGGTCATTGACTGAAAATGATTATGTTCAGCTACTCGGAAACCACTGGCAGCCATTCATCGATTTCATATTCCCAAACAACGATGGAATTCCTATGGATGACAACGTGCTATGTCACAGGAACACGATTGTTCGCGATTTGTTTGAAGAACATTCTGGACAGTTTGAATGGGTGATCTGGCCGCCCAGATCAGGAATTCCATCAGACATTTATGGAACATAATCGAGACGTCAGTTGGGGTACAAAATCCTGCACTGGCAACACTTCCGCAGTTATGGACGGCTGCAGAGGCAGAAGCATGGCTCAACATTTCTGCGGAGGACTTCCAGTGATGGACTTCCAATGACTTGTTGGCTCCGTGCCACGTTGAGCTGCTGCACTAATCCCAGCAAAAGTAAATCAGACACGCTATTAGGAGTTGTCCTATGACTTCTGTCACCTCAGTTTGGCTGGCCGGTGTGGCCATGCGGTTCTAGGCGCTTCAGTCTGGAACCGCGTGACCGCTACGGTCGCAGGTTCGAATCCTGCCTCGAGAATGGATGTGTGTGATGTCCTTAGGTTAGTTCGGTTTAAGTAGTTCTAAGTTCTAGGGGACTGATGACCACAGATGTTAAGTCCCATAGTGCTCAAAGCCATTTGAACCATTTGAACCAGTCACCTCAGTTTACGTCAGCAATGTATCGCTACGTCACCGTCTGGTACCAGTTCTGTCTACACCACCTACAGCTTTCCACAACGGGCGGAATCCTCTTTTAAGGGGATATCTGTTTATCTGGGTGAGTTTAGTTAACTTAAAGATAATTTGCTGCTTACAACGTTACCATTATATCAATACCAAGTACACTACTGGTCATTAAAATTGCTACACCACGAAGATGACGTGCTACAGACGCAAAATTTAACCGACAGGAAAAAGATGCTGTGATACGCAAATTATTAGCTTTTCAGAGCATTCACACAAGGATGGCGCCGGTGGCCACACCTACAACGTGCAGACATGAGGAAAGTTTCCAACCAGTTTCTCATACACAAACAGCAGTTGACCGCCGTTCCCTGGTGAAACGTTGTTATGATGCCTCACGTAAGGAGGAGAAATGCGTACCATCACGTTTCCGACTTTGATAAAGATTGGATTGTAGCCTATCGCGATTGCGGTTAATCGTATCGCGACATTGCTGCTCGCATTGGTCGAGATCCAATGACTGTTAGCAGAATATGGAATTGGTGGGTTCAGGAGGGTAATAAGGAACGCCGTGCTGGATCCCAACGGCCTCGTATCACCAGCAGTCGAGATGACAGGCATCTTATCAGCATGGCTCGATCCCTGAGTCAACAGATGGGGACGTTTGCAAGACAACAACCATCTGCAATAACAGTTCGACGACGTTTGCAGCAGCATGGACTATCAGCTCGGAAACCATGGCGGCGGTTACCCTTGACGCTGCATCACAGACGGGAGCGCCTGCGATGGTGTACTCAACGACGAACCTGGGTGCACGAATGGCAAAACGTCATTTTTTCGGGTGAATCCAGTTTCAGTTTACAGCATCATAATGGTCGCATCCGTGTTTGGCGACATCGCGGTGAACGCACGTTGGAAGCGTGTATTCGTCATCGCCATACTGGCGTATCACCCAGCGTGATGGTATGGGGTGCCATTGGTTACACGTCTCGGTCACCTCTTCTTCACACTGACGGCACTTTGAACAGTGGACGCTACATTTCAGATGTGTTACGACCCGTGGCTCTACCCTTCATTCGATCCCTGCGAAACCCTACATTTCAGCAGGATAATGCACGACCTCATGTTGGAGGTCTTGTACGGGCCTTTCTGGATACAGAAAATGTTCGACTGTTGCCCTGGCCAGCACATTCTCCAGATCTCTCACCAACTGAAAACGTTGGTAAATGGCGGCCGAGCAACTGGCCTGTCACAATACGCCAGTCACTACTCTTGATGAACTGTGGTATCGTGTTGAAGCTGCATGGGCAGCTGTAGCTGTACACGCCATCGAAGCTCTGTTTGACTCAATGCCCAGGCGTATCAAGGCCGTTATTACGGCCAGAGGTGGTTGTTCTGGGTACTGATTGCTCAGGATCTATGCACCCAAATTGCGTGAAAATGTAATCACATGTCAGTTCTAGTATAATATATTTGTCCAATGAATACCCGTTTATCATCTGCATTTCTTCTTGGTGTAGCAATTTTAATGGCCAGTAGTGTATAAATGAGCGAGCCAATAAATTTCAATTATATTTATGGCCGGCATCATGCGGTAGAATCTGCTGAAGACAGTGTGCCAAGCGGACGCCAGAGCGCTCGCCTAGTATCGGCAGATCTTGGGACTCAGCGTGATGAGGAACTTGCAGGCGGCGCGCTGTGTGGGTAGGCAGCGCCCCAGACACTGCATCATCAGCGGGTCCTGCGTCACAGACTCGTGGAAGTCCTCGAACGAGATCTTTCCGTCGCGGTCCAGGTCCATCTTGTTCATCACCAGTAGCACCATGTCCTGCAAACACACCAAACTTCCGGCTAAACTACTACGTCAGTCCAAACGGAGGGAATGTTAGCAATTCTTTCCCAGGAACTTCCAGAATTTGCACATCTTGTCACGTGCGGAAGTACCCTTTAATGAATTTTCGTCTAAGCTCTGCACTCGGGTTGCAGAGCAATTCATGACATTGCGTTGTCATGGCAATTTGGAGGCAGCCAATGACAGGATAATTCGAGTAGCACTGCACCTCCAAGTATTCGTCAAGAAGTCGCTGCTGATCAAAAGTGATTGAAGGTTGAGAGTATTGAAGCTCAACCACTGTTTGGCCATCAACAGTCTTCACCTTGATCTGACTTCCCTCCAGACACAAAGGCCATTGGAAGTATCCCCAGCTAAGGGAAGACTTTCACTGTGGATGTGGTGTCATGTATTGATGCCACCCCATGGGTGTCAAAGTTGGCAACGAAACTGCAAGTTTCCGTCAGACGCCGATAATGGTCGTGCGGGATCCGGCGGACCCAACGGAGCACGCCCACTAAGACACGCCTCCAGGGGCTTCGTACCATGAGCGTCCTGCACCGCCAAGGTACAGAACAACCAGCTGCAGCCAGACTGCCAACTTGGACTTAGAACCTCTTCGTTCAACGCCAAACGCCACCTAGTCGTACGCAACAGTTGAAATCTAAGCACCAAGGCCGCGCGGGATTAGCCGAGCGGTCATAGGCGCTGCGGTAATGGACTGTGCGGCTGGTCTCGGCGGAGGTTCGAGTCCTCCCTCAGGCATGGGTGTGTGTATTTGTCCTTAGGATAAGTAGCGTGTAAGCTTAGAGACTGATGACCATAGCAGTTAAGTCCCGGCCGGCCCGAGTGGTCGAGCGGTTCTAGGCGCTACAATCAGGAACCGCGCGACCGCAACGGTCGCAGGTTCGAATCCTGCCTCGGGCATGGATGTGTGTGATGTCCTTAGATTAGTTAGATTTAAGTAGTTTTAAGTTCTAGGGGACTTGTGACCACAGCAGTTGAGTCCCATAGTGCTCAGAGCCATTTGAACCATTTTTGAGTTAAGTCCCATAAGATTTCACACACATCTGAACATTTTTTTCTAAGCACCAAGACAGGATATGGATAAGTGACACACTGTCAATGAGTAAAATTCTCGTACATTTCGGCCACTGTTGCGAATGGCCTTCCTCAGGGTGTTTTCGATAACTGATGAATGAGATATTTTTATTACCGCATACTCCTCGCCTCCATATTGGTGAGGGATAACACTGTCAGTGGTACAATACTCTGCTCTTCATCCAAGAGAATTCTTGAAAATATAACAGAGAGGAAAAAAAAATATGATAACTACTTTCATTTCAAATTAAGAAGACGAAAAATATATAAAGTTCAAAAACACGATTGCTACTTGGGGATGCTCTATGAAGAAGCACTGGAGCACTGTCTTTTCACTTAGAATTCTGAAGGATCTGCACTGCTTGAGAAGTATTGTAGGAGGAGAGAATATGTTCCATAGGGTTGAGGGGTGTTGGTTAACAGACAGGTATCTGTTAGCTATGGAAACTATGGAGATGACGTATAGGTGAGGCGCGTAGCGGGTATACAGACGATGAGAAAGACAGAGAGTGAGTAGAAGCGTGGTGTGTCGTTTGCGTAGTGGTTAAAAGAGGATCGGAATGCGGAAGGATGAAGAGGGGAAAAGGAGAGAGGAGGCCTAATGCCGAGTGGGATAGGTGGGGAAGAGTTAAAGTTGGTAGGAGTGATAAGTATCTGGACGGACCTAAATGTCAGGGAGAGCGAGTTGGTTGAAGCTGCGTTTAGATAGGATATTGAGGGTGTGAAGACGTAGGGATGTGGGGGTGGAGGGATCAGAGTGAGAGAAGTTTTGGTTCTCATATACTGGCGGAAGAGGCTGTTATCGTAATCCGATAGGGTATTGAAGATGAGAAGGAGGGGTGTTAGACCTCCTTTATTGGTATTTACATTATTTCATTTGTGGAAGTAGACGCGCTTAACTTGCTGCTTAGTGCCGGCTGAAGCGTACCAGTCCTCTGTGTACTTTACTTTGGGCCCTGTGGTGTGCGCGCGCGCTCGTGTGTGTGTGTGTTTGTGTGTGTGTGTGTGTGTGTGTGTGTGTGTGTGTGTGTGTGTGTGTGTGTGTGTGTTCGCGTGAGCTGCCGTTCCGCAGCGCTGTTACTGCTGGCAATCAAGACGCGGAAGCCTGTAACCGTCTTCTCTATTCATGCTGACGTGTCATTTGGCTGTCTCTAACACCTCCCTAAGCTTCCTCCTGAGGATAAGAATCTGTCTCATTAGTATGCAGGCGTCTCGCAAATCTCTCTGTTTACCGCATTCGTGCTGGTGTTCTGCAACCGCTCACCTGGTGTGTTGTCTTAGTCGGATATTTCTTCCATGTTCATATAACCGTGTGCTGAAAAGTCGCACCGTCTCGCCTGCATACGCATGTCCACACTCGCACCCGATTTCGTAAGCTCCACCAGCTAGTAGCTGTGAAACCTTCACGGGTTATCAGCCGAGTGGCGTCGTCTTCTAGTCGCAACGTTTCAATGGACTGAGCATCCATCATCTTCGCCTGAAGATGATGGATACGCAATCCATTGAAACGTTGCGACTAGAAGACGACGCCACTCGGCTGATAACTTGTGAAGATTTCATAGCAGAAATACGCCGAGAAAGCCTGCACTCGCATATATCCACCAGCTAGTAGCTTGACAACTGCATCTTTCGTTGACCCAAGAACATATTTTATTGACTGTTGCTTCGAAAGATCGGCATGATACCCACTCGGCGGAGAATTTTGCCCCCAAATTCAGTGATTCCTTACACATATGGTAGTAGGACGATGTTACGTGTTTCCTTTTGGACTTCCCTACTTCCTTCATACCTTTCTGCCATAGTTTTATCTATCATCCCACAACAATTGATTCCAAAAATGCACCTGAGATTTTGTAGTTCAGCCTTCGGATGTTCTTCATCGCTAATCTTGTGGGACCTCTTGGTTAAAGCGTGCAGGGCGGATTTTTACTGCGTGGGGGGATGGTGGGAGAAGGCCTGTAGGTACTCGTCCGTACTGGAGGGCTTTCTATATCCTCTGTAGCAAAGTTTAGCATTAGGCTTTCGGTAAACCTTCACGTCGAGCAAAGGCAACATCCCATTCTCTTCTACCTTCGTAATGAACTGGGTGTTGCTGCTTGAAGTGTTGGTGAAACTTCTATAGCTCTTCTTCTCCATGTGGCCAGATAACGAAGGTGTCAACATATTGGAGCCAACATTCTGGGCATAATGGTGCGGGGTGGAGTGCTGTTTTTCATATACATCCATGAAGATGTCTACTGCAATAGGAGAGAGGGGGAAATCCATAGCTACACCGTCTGTCTGTTCACAGAACTCCCCTTTCCACCTGAAATAGTTAGTCGCTAAACGGTGGCGTACTTGTTCCCAGACATTGGTGTTATGCTTTCCTCTAAGACGTGCGCAGTGTCTGACAATGGCACATTCGTGAGCAAAGACATCACATCGAGGGTGCCGAGATACACCTTTTTTCAAAGAAAGTGCTACAAAATGAGTGGTGTTCTTAATGTACGAATCTGTGTGGCTGGCTTCGGAGCCAGTTCTTTCACTACACTGTAGGTCGGTGAATTACTGCTATTCACATTGCCCCCCAAAGTTTCGTATAAAAGGGCTCACTCAGAGGTCCTCCATTCATTTGTTATAATCTGCCGTGTCTAATGTTGACTGTAACAATATTTATTGACCATGAAACGGCTGCGGAAGCCTAGGCTTACATCTTCCGGCTGCTTACAATGAGAGCTGCTGTGTTCGGAGGTCCCTTAACGGCATGATAACTGGTGTCGGCAAGGTTAAGTCATCGGTTAAAGCCTCGCTTAAGTCATGGACATTCACATCAGAAGATAGCAAGTACGAGAGCAACCAAGAACAAGTAGTCAGTCATATGTGCCAATGTGCGATCTGTCCGTTTCCGTGCTCAGAACAAAATTTAATGCTTGCCAGCGATAATGATCTAGGTGTGATTGTTTTAGAAAAATGTTTTCTGAATGTCGATTTGGTCAAGTCCGCTGTCTTGTTAATTTATTTTTCTGATTATATATGGATCTCTTTGCCGTGGTAACAGATTGATGTATAGTTTAGCTCGAAGTATATAGCCAAACTGGGTTGCGGCATTCAAAAGACTTTTTTTAATTGTAAGTAAAACTTGTTAGCATTCTGCCATCCACTGCTTTATATCACAAACTTATACCTATTTGTTCACATGGTAGGGAGGATATTAAGTTATCGATATGTTATTGTCTATTGAGAAGTAGCTGCTGATTCGGCTTCTTAACTACCTTTCACCGCTCGTAGATGCTGTTAAGAGCACGTAACATGTGGTTGGAGGTAGGTGTATGGATGGCTTTTAGTAAATGTCTGTTTGATAACTTTTCACGTCCAGATTTTTATCTTGGATAGGTTTAAGGTACTAATAAGACACTTTAGTGTAAGCTACGTCCAAATGCACAAACAACTTCTCAATTACAAACATGCGAAATGTGGCCCTCTGTGCTCTGTTGCATTCGTTCATTTCCCCTTAGAAGGTTTTAAATACCAATGCACATCAGACACTAGATTCACGGCGTTCCCAGATTTTCTCTTTTTTTTCAGACCAGATTTGGAGCGGAGTCATCACAAATGTCAAGATTGCTGTGGCTAATTGATGGCCACTATCAGAAAGTTTGCTCTCACCACACACACTTAAACCAGCACTCTCTTACATTTTCACAGTTCGATAGGGAAGTTCGCATTAGGAAGTAAGAACCCATTAAATAAAAACATTTTAATTTGGCCGAATCATGACTTACGAATATTAATTGAAACCCTGCAAATCTGCAAATAATTATAATCACTCACAACAAAGCACTCCTATCAGGTGGATTTATTTAAATTAATAAGACAAACCATTTGTACACGAGATTTCCCCTGGGCAACGCACAGCACTGTTTGACAGCAGTAGACAACTATAAGGAGCGATCGAAAAGATTTCCGTTCGAAGACCACTCTAACCCCTTGCCTATACGTTGGTGCTCATATACCAGCCTCGGATTCGTTCTGGGTTGTATATACACTGCAGCAACGCACTCAAACGGAAAATTTTTATGACTCCTCATACTTAAGTGAATGGCTCCAAGTTATGTGTATGAATATAAACTCCTTTCAGTGGTCACAGGAGGCTTTTTAATAGTATTTACATCGCATACAGTTTTTATAAAGTGAACTAAACAAAGATTGTGTGTTGTGAGCTAATGAGAGCTAAGGTCCATTAATAGAAAGTATATGTACATTATCTGAACAAAAATCCGGCCGGTGTGGCCGAGCGGTTCTAGGCGCTTCAGTCTGGAACCGCGCGACCGCTACGTCGCGGGTTCGAATCCTGCCTCGGGTATGGATGTGTGTGATGTCCTTAGGTTAGTTAGGTTTAAGTAGTTCTAAATTCTAGGGGACTGATGACCTCAGACGTTGAGTCCCATATTGCTCAGAGCCATTTGAACCATTTGAACCATCTGAACAAAAGCATCCAGACACCTATCGGCAGACATTAATATTGGGTGTGTCCACCCTTCGCCTTTACGACCGCTTGATTTCTGCTGTGGACATTCAACGAGGTGTCTGTGGAGGAATGGTAGCCCATTCCTCTTCATCAAGCGAAATCAGAGAGGGACGTGATGCTGGACGCGGGGTCTGCAGTTAAGTCAACGCTCTATCTCATCCAAAGGTGTTCCATTCGGTTCAGCTTTCGTGGCAGCTGAAGTTCCGACTGAAGAAGCCAACGGGAATTGTCAACAGACCAATAGTTCAAGTTTCGGTGGTTTACCTGGCCACGATTAGTAGATGTGGCTTTATCACTAAACAAGACACATGACATCTTGTCCTAATACCCGTGCACAGAAGTTAACATGATTTTCGTAATTGTTTACATGCAGCTCTTAATGTAGACAGATGTGATATAGAATGCGCAGGACACTTGGTTGATTCATACCACTTCCTAGTCCGATTGCTTGGGAGCTAAGAGCGGATCAGCTGCAACAGCAGCAAGAACATTGATTTCCCCTACTTCTATCGTCACTTGTTTGCTAGATGCTCCACTACCACTTTCACGTAACTGGTTGATGAGGCTGATATACAAAAAAATGGTTAAAATGGCTCTGAGCACTATGGGACTCAACTGCTGAAGTCATTAGTCCCCTAGAACTTAGAACTAGTTAAACCTAACTAACCTAAGGACATCACAAACATCCATGCCGGAGGCAGGATTCGAACCCATGACCGTAGCGGTCGCGCGGTTCCGGACTGAGCGCCTAGAACCGCACGGCCACTTCGGCCGGCGCTGATAAACAACTGCCAATGTCTATTGGAATACCTTGCCGTATACACCATACAAGAACGAACTGCATTCTTTCTATTCTCCATACACCAAAAGCGTTCGGCTTTTTCTGCCTCGGTATATCCTATCCTCCACTAAAGTTCTTCTGCTTGGACTGTCCACACTGATTAGCAAGTCGCAATGTACTCAAGGAACACAAAAGCACGATGTAAGCAAACTTGACATCGAACGTAGCAACTACGCAGACTGAATGGCACAAACAAGTGTCGGTATGGAAACATTGCAAAATACAATATCTCGTAAACGTCTTGCACTAGAATCCTGCAGCTTACACAATTGACTATCTAATTTCCCCTACTTTTAGTTTGTTAATGTCAGTAGACATTGTTGCATTTAAGAAAGAGTACTTTTGCACGAAAACACACTTTCCAGGTACTGTTACACTCTATTTATTGTCTAACAATACGAGTCGTTGACTACCAATCCATTCTGTCTAAACCACAAATCAATAGAACTTTCCATTTCTGCAATATTTGCGGTGAAAGTTTTAGCTGAGTCATCCTGTGTATCAGCTGTGTACATCCTGTTCATTTAAATAAATCTACCTGATGAAGGAATAAGGGTTCTAATGAGTAGCGGGAAAATCAAGGTTATTTGTATTTTCAACTCAAATAAGAACCTATTTTGGTTATATTTGCACTGCATCGTGCCGATCTCTTATTTCTTCCTCTCGAAGCGAATCGAATTCCAATTTCCGAGATTGACAGAGCCCTGGCGAGACTGGCGTGTGCTCACCTCGACGGTGTCGTCCAGCTCCTCTCCGATTGGCGGGGCGACGATGCAGCGCTTCAGCAGCTCAAACATGGCGCGCTTGGTGATGAAGCCGGTGCCCAGCTCCTCGTACACCTGCGGGAGAGGCTACAGTTTGAAAGCGAATCGTGTAACATGCACCTTCTGTATCATGCAGTAGCAGAGAAAAAAAAACTACTTCTTCGACTTTTGTTTCGATGTTGACACTTCGTTCCTTACCATACTGTATCCTCAGTGGAGATTTATTCTCAGCTGTCCTGATCACGTAGTTTCTAGTACAGTGCAATGTTTCTGGAAATTTCACATCGTTAGAAGTTAATGAAGCACAGCACATGATTCACTTGGACAGTTAAAACACATAATAACCGCGAGCTATGCGAGATAAACATCTGACGGTGAAGAACTATCGGAGAAAAGAGGAATCCGCACTAGCCTAGGACGTACGTGGACTGGATCGGAATAATTCATCAGTGCATGCACTTGGTCATAAACAGGCGCAGAACACGACTAACCGCTATTATTCGTGAGAAATTTCTCCACCATGAACGAAGGAGCGGCGAGACTGTACAGAAAAAAATGACTTTCTCCATGTTACGCAAAATAATGGGAAAAACAAATAAGGTTGACTGCGTGGCCATTGTCTGTCTATACCTATTGTAGTTACACAATGAGAAGTAGCAGAAATGAGAACAACGAGAAACCTAACATTATGATTGATGGTCACGAAGTATATGAAGTTACGGATTCTGCTACCTGGCCAGTAAAATAACCAATGACGGGCGGAGCAAGGAGGGCATCCAAAGCAGACTAGCTCTTCAACAAGATATGTCTACTAGTATCAAACATAGTCCTTAATTCGAAGAAAATTCTGAGAATGTACTTCTGGTGTACAGCACTGTATGATAGTGAAACATGGACTGTAGGAAAACCGGAACAGAAGAGAATCAGAGCATTTGAGTTGTGGTACAACATGCGAATGTTGAAAATCAGGAGCACTGATAAGGTGAGGAATGAGGAGGTTCTGTGCATAATCGGAGAGGAAAACAATATGTGGAAAACACTAACAAGAAGTAGGGACAGGGTGAAATGGCATCTGTTAAGACATCAGGGAATAACTTCAATGCTACTTGTAGGAGCTGTAGAGAGTAAGAACTGTTGAGAAAGACGTATTGGAATATATACAGCAAAGAACTGAAATGGAAATGAGCGTTTGAAGTCATTGGCCGGGAGGTCCATTGGGGGCAGGTCCGGCCGCCTTGGTGCAGGTCTTATTACAGTCGACGCCACATTGGGCGACCTGCGTGCAGGAGGGGGATGAAATGATGATGAAGACAACACAACACACAGTCCCTGAGCGTAGAAAATTTCCGGCCCAAACGGCAATCCGTCACGTTGACCACTCAGCTACCGGGGCGGACAGCAAAGAACTGAACGCGTAGATTGCAAGTGCTATTCGGAGACGAAGAAGTTGGCGCAGGAGAGGAATTTGTGGCGGGCCACATCAAAGAAGTCAGGATACTGATGTCTCGAAAAAGTTATACAACAAACGCCCTCACATGCGCTACATTTAAACTAAGCGTTCAGTGGATTGCACAAGTAACGACTCTGTATGTAGATGTAGATGCTAAAAGCCATTAGTTTCGTGAAACATCTCAGAGAACATGTATTACCTTACTCCACAGACACCTTATGGTGCGAGGCGTAGGGTACGCTGTACCACTGCTAGTCATTTCCTTTCCTATTCCACTCGCACATAGAGCGAGAGAGAATCGACTGTCTATATGCTTCCGTATGAGCCCTAATCTCGCTGATCTTATTTTCATGGTCCTTACGCGGAATGTACGTTGGCAGCAGTAGAATAGTTCTGCAGTCAGCTTCAACTATCGAATCTCTCAATTATCTTAATAGTGCTCCTCGAAAAGAACGTCGCCTTCCCTCCAATGATTTCCATTTAAGTTCCCGAAGCATCTCCGTAATACTTGCATATTGTTCCAACTTAACTAAATCTACCACCTCGTCTCTGAATTTCTTCCGTGTTTTCCCTTAATCCGACCTGTTGCGAATCCCAAACATTCGAATAGTACTCAGCAATGGGTCGCTATAGTGCCCTGCAAGCGGTCTCCTTTACGGATGAACGATACTTCCCTGAAATTTCCCCAATAAACCGAAGTCGACGATTCACCTTCCCTACTGCAGTTCCTACATGTTCATTCCATCTCATACTGATTTGCAACGTTACATCGAGATATTTCAGTAAGCACACTACTAGAGCAGTTTTCGAACATTATATGTTAGTTTTTTCCGACTCATCTGCATTAGCTTTCACTTTTCTACATTTAGAGCTAGCTGCCATTCATCACTCCAACTAGATATTTTGTCTAAGTCATCTTTTATCTTGCTACAGTCACTCAACGACGGCACCTTTTCATACGCCACAGCATCAACAACAAGCAACAGCAAACTGCTGCTTACCCTGTTGGCCAGATCATTTATGTGTATAGTGTACACTTAGCATTGCTAAAATATGTCAGCAACTTAGTATACTGTACCGTCAATGATCATTAATTTATACCAGTGGCTTCTGCTGAGGTTCTCCTATCGCAAAACATTTGGTTAAGGCTGAATGTATCTTTTAAGATTATCAGCACGGTTAGTACATACCTTTTGCTCACACGCTCCTCACAGTTCAGAAATTACTTCTGAAGTTACAGTTTAGGGTATGAAACTTTCTTTGGATCATTCATCTCAGAACATTTCCTGTATCACATCTTATCTAGCAAGAATGTTTGGAAGCCGGCAGGAGTGGCAGTGCGGTTCTAGGCGCTGCAGTCTGGAACCGGGCGACCGCTACGGTCTCAGGTTCGAATCCTGCTTCAGGCATGGATGTGTGTGATGTTAGGTTTAAGTAGTTCTAAGTTCTAGGTGACTGATGACCTCGGAAGTTAAGTCGCATAGTGCTCAGAGCCATTTGAACCCAAGAGTGCTTGGAAAACAACTTTGAAAACAATAGCTTGGAAAAAAAATCCTACATAAGTTTTTGACAATCTACATTTATTAGCAAAGGGGTAAGTCCTTTACAATTTTGTTGCGGTGGAAAACTCGCAGTCTCGTAATTCTCTGTTAATATATTAAAAAACTGCGATTAGAACTAACAGGAATGAATACCAGTCTCAGATGTGATAAATAATAAATGACGGTCACACAGATAAGGCAGCAAGTAGAGTATTATGGAAACTAATCAGAAATACTTGGCCTTTTACGGACGCTTGGCGTCAGTCGTTCTTACAACGCAACATTTGCGAATGAACAGGGCAGATGAGTGGGGGGCGAAAGAATAATCATTGTAACGGAAGATCCTCCATCGGAGCGTATGTGTAGATGGGTTATTTCAGACCAAATACTAAACTAAATAAGAAATCGTTTGTTCTATATCTGGCGCTTCCAAAACTACAATCTGCCGTAATTCCCGAATTTAATGACTTTTGCAGTTTGTATATGATTTTTGTGGATCAAACTCCCACGTTTAGAAGACGACTCGTTGACTTAATGCTGGTGAATTGCTAGCATTTACGTAGTAAATAGCCTGTGCTGACGCAATAGAAGCTTTTACAAAATTCCACTTATCGCGGAAATTTTCCGCTTGTTGCACATGAAAATGACTATGGAATCCCAGCCATTTGAACAACTGATGAATTGCCTGTGCGTATGTGTGTGTAGATTCATCATTTGTGTGATGTAACGTGATATAAATCTAGCCAATTACTGCACTTTCACAATCCACGCTATGCTGACAGAGTACGTTAACCATCAGTTGATGATTTGTTCAGCCAGTCTGTGGAATGACGTGCCGATCGAGCATTTGCACAATATTTTCCCACCGTGGAGCGCCGGAAGATCGCTGAGTGGTGCAAGAAGACGTGTCCCACAAAAATTCCAGTCCGTTTTCACCTTTAATTATCTGCACGCACTACAGTAGGGTGCCAAATAGCGTGGATGTCAACGTTGTTGTTCTTGCCTCTTTGTTTCTAGGTATATGGTCCCTTCAATGACTGAATATTAAATAACATCCTTAATAATTTCTTTGTGTGTATTTGTCGTATACGTTAAGTGAAGCAAATTAATACTAAAGAGTGATTTTAACAAAACTGAAGTCAACCGTTTTTACTTAAAATTTCTGCTGTAGGCAATAGGAGCTACACATTTAGTGAAAGGCGTTCTCTAAATTCTAAGAACAAAGACAGTTTCCTGCTGTTAAAAATATAGGTCCATGTCTCTTCCTGTTCGTGATGTTCTGTTGGCAATCTTTGTACATACAAAGTGACAAATTAATTGTCCGCAGTAAAGATAAGTCTTACGAACTGATACTCTCAGAATCAATAAATCTTCTAGTAACAATAAGAATGTGCAGACGGAAAATATTTTAAGATTAAGCTAGTCGAAGGAAGTTAATGCCAAACTATCCTGAACAGCTTTTTGGACTCGCTAAAGTAAGTGTATAAATTAATACATAAGGGGCTATCAAAAGAAAACGAGGCAGATGGAAAAAAGTAAACTGTTTATAATTTCGAAAGTAATTGCCATAACTGTAAAACTTTTAACTTTGTGAGACAAGATGGTCAGTACCTTCATGGCAAAGTGTTTGTGGGTGTCGACGGCTGCTCCTTATGTACCCAAAATTTGACTGTAATTGTTCCAGAAGTTACTAATTTATGTATCTGTCAATCCGTCTTCACCCCCACCCCTGTGAAACGTTGGTGGTTATTAGTCACACAGCGCTTCTTTCTAGATAAGAGGTGATTATACCACTTTTGGTTGCGATGAAGTGGTTCAGCAGATACATTTACATATACACATACACATTTACAAACATACATTCTTGAGTCTGTATTATTTCTTTTGGTTTCCTATAGCTCTATAAATGTTCTCACCGTACAGTAATTCTGTAACACTTGTACAATTCTGTTGGTATCTATCTGCAGTAAACTTCCAACTTTTTGGAGGCGTACATTGTCGATGTGCACTTTTGTTCTGTATCGGAGCCAACATTTTGCAGTTCTGCTGACAGTACCTAGGGCTTACGTATGCAGTTACCTAACAGCTTGTAAAACTCTGCTAAACACAATTGTAAGAAAAACTAAGCTTACGCACAGAGACAAGGAGGAGTTAAAGAAGGTGTAATATGAAGATAGTAATCACGAAAGTGATAGCTGAATTTCATAAAAGTCGTGAAAAAAAATGTCAACAACAAAAATGCAACTGGAACTGCATAAAAAACATTCACACTGAAATTCGTAACCTCAGAGGAATCATATGAATTTAAAAAACAAGGGGGGGGGGGGGTTGAGTATTATAAGTGGAGCAAATCCTCAGTCGTCCAAAAGGGCAAACGTAATGCGTTCTGAGCAGTTTATTCTCTCATTACATTCCGCTGCAGTACGTGTTTATGCAGGGAGAACTTCAGGGGAGACTTGCATTCAGACTCTTTCCTTCCAGCTTTCAACACGGTTGCATTCTTTAACGATTTTAGCGGTTAACTCATGCTTCTTAGAGGGTCTTATGGTCCTACCGAAAGAAAAGGAATCTTATACAGTATATGAACTATTGTAGGTGAACATTCAATCCAGAGGGTATTTGGAAATGCCCAAGAAAGCTTGAGTATGAGGATGGAGTAACTCGTCTTTACTGGGCTCAATGGCCTGTACCGCAGAAACATTAAGAACTCTTCAGTCTTATCCAGTACCACTCAAGGAATTAGAACGCTTTCGTTTGCATGAATGGTATTAAAATTCCACTGAATGACATCCGGTGTTTACAAGTACCGATTCCCATGACGATTCATGCAGGTGTCTCGTTCTGTCCAGCTCCTGCAATTCGCATGAAACGATTACGAAGGGGCGTGGTAGTGGCCACTGCTGTCTTCGGCGAAACTGGAAGCAAACTTTCCGTGCCGTCAGTTTGGCAGATTTTCCCCAGTCTGTGAGGTGGGTTGGGCCACCTGAACTTGGGACAGGGCTGAGTCGACCGTGGGCTGCGGCGGGGGAGGGGCGAAACGCTGCTGACGTCGTAGGCGCCGCTACACAGAGGCACCCGACATGACCAGTCCAAGGGCAGGCGTATCCAGGTTTATGGCGAATTCACGTAGGCGAGTGGTGGAAGCGACACCTGTTTACGTGGAAATCCACAGACTTAGGAATTGAGCAGTTAGGAGTTGAAGTGCCGTCCCTTCCATGGTATGGAGAAACATGAGTGCAGTAGTTAAGTCCACATACAGAATTCGTCATGAAAAGTAAACCATGTTTTGATGCTGAATCAGTTTTCGGAAGCAGTATGTGAACTCGGAGGACCACTGCACTGGCAAACACGTTTTGACTGGAAAGACTGTGACTGAAGTCCCATGAAAATAGTCCCATAGCCGAAACTGGCTTGCTATATTTATAAATAACAGTAAAGTTGAATATTAACAGCTGAAGTTGACTAACACAATTTTTTGCTTTATAAGTATGAAATGAATCTTAAAAAACTGGAAAATTAAAAGCCTTAGCCTTCAGTACAACGCAAAAAAGGAAATAAATTTAATTAGAATTACAGTAAGAGAATGAGGAAAAGTATAACATATCTTTTGCGTCTCCTGGATATTGTAAACTGATTAGCAAAATACGAAAATACTGACCACACGCAGTGTCAAACTACCCTGTATATCAGCCTTCGAGGGTCATCTAAGTAATATAATCCCCCCGGTTGTAAAAAGGAAGTATGCAGAAAGGTGTGTAGACAGAGATATATCACAGCAGTAGGAAAGTAAAAAATAGTATCATTACGATAGAAAAAAGCCGGCGTTCATATTTTCAGTCTCGATCTTGATGGGCACCAGTGAGACAAACTCATCATATTTCGATTTTTCATTCTGATCATCCTCATTTACCAGTATTTCTAGTCGATGCAGTTCTTCTTCAATTTTCTTTCCCCAGAACTCGCTTTATTAGAAAGCAGCTACTTCGTACACCTATAAATTCTTGTTTGCGAATGAGCCAATTAGGACTACGCAAAGTACTTAGTGGCGTGCATTTCCCTTTCTTTGTGCCCATACTTCTTTCATTATTTTTCTGTGGGCTTCTTTTCTTTCTTGAGACCACATTGTTCTAGTCTTCTTCTTTGGTTTCTCTTCTTGGTCAACTTGCCACTTGCGAATTTTGAATCTGAAGATTTCCATGTTTTGGATATCCTGTATGCAATTCCTGCTAGTTTCAGATCTGTTTTGATTTCGCCAATCCAATTCGTTGGGTCTGTTTTAGATTTACTCCTGTTTTCATAGAATTCAACTATTTGCTTTGTAAGTCTGACCGGATTCATTCTTTTGATGTGTCCATAGAATCTTAATCTGCGTTTTCTAATGTCACTGTGAATATTAGAGTATTGTTTGATTTCCTGTTTGCCTGTGAGCCGATACCGTTCATCTACAAGTTTTGGGCCTAAAATTTTTCTTATGATCTTCCGTTCCTTTTTCTAAATGTTTTCCATGTCTGTTTTCCTGTTTAAAATTAGCGTCTCTGATCCATATAGTCATTCTTGTTTTATGACGGTATTGTAATGAGGTAGTTTTGTGTGCTTGGAGACACATTTTTTACTGTAGATATTTAGAGTGATTCGATAAGCAGTGTCCATCTTTTGGCATCTGACTTCGTTGGCTTTCGTTTCTATTTCATTTTCCTGAACCGTTTCACCGAGGTATTTAAATTGTGGGACTTGTTTAATTTTGCCATATTTTT
Organism: Schistocerca piceifrons; assembly: GCF_021461385.2. Classification (NCBI taxonomy): domain Eukaryota; kingdom Metazoa; phylum Arthropoda; class Insecta; order Orthoptera; family Acrididae; genus Schistocerca; species Schistocerca piceifrons. Next base: position 1,016,248,681 of record NC_060138.1, on the reverse strand, counting down.
TCTCCATGAATTTTGGTGCTTGTTTGTTGCAAGTCATATATTCTGTCTTTTCAAAAGATACTAGCACGCCGACTTTTTCGGCAGTTTCTCTCAGGAGTTCAATCTGTTTTTTGGCTGTTGAAACATCGCGAGTTAATATGGCAAGATCGTCTGCAAATGATAAGCAATCTACTGTTAATTTTTCCTGCCGAGAGTAATTGGTTGGTCAATCTTGAGGATTGATTTCAGTTTGTGCCATTCTTGTATCACCTTTTCAAGGACGCAGTTGAACAGTAGTGGAGAGAGTCCATCTCCTTGTCTTACTGCTGTTTTGATCACTAGAGGTTCAGAGATTTCCCCATAAATTTGACTTTAGATTTTGTGTCTATCAACGTCTGTTGTATAATTGTACGGCTACCCCTCGCGGCACGTCAGGCAAGAGCGCCCGTACTTGGGGGCAAGGAGAGGCTGCGCTCCTCACCCCCTCCCCCTCCCACCTAGCTCTCAGGGAAAGGAAAAAGGAAAAAAATTTAGAGTAGTCAGGTGAGGTGCTTCTTTCAAGAAAATTGTTTAAAAGTCGGTGTTATGCAGGACCTGCCAAGGTCGGAAGTGGAACTTTATTGCGGCTACTTAAAAGTCGCCATTTGTCTTTCGAAATGTTAAAAATATCCCCTGTCACTAGGTCTCGCGCACACCCAATCCCACCCCGCACCCCCACCCTCCACCCCCCACCACAACCACCACAAACTATCGTATGGACGTTCTTGACGTCAGGTCAGTTTAGATGATTTCCTTAGCTGCCGTACCACAGTGGACGAGTGTTGTCGTGCTGATTGTACTATGACCCCAAGGTTCACCGTCGCTGAAAAACTTGAGGACCCAACGACCAGAAAGAGAGAGAGAGAGAGAGAGAGAGAGAGAGCGGAGGGGGGGGGGGGGGGGGCGCGAAAGTGCTCATAAGAGGCAAACTGTCCAAGAAGCTCACTACCGAAACTTCCTGACGAGGAGACGAGAGGCTGTCTAACCGAAGCTCCGCGGGAAGCTGTCAAAGGTGGTTTTTCTAGCTCCGCGACAACTCTCCGACTCATTGTCCACAGGACGCATTCACACATGCTGCTTCTTTGGACTATAAGACTTTCCCACCCCTTTCGCTACTGTACCCGTATTCTACTGTCAAGGCTCCCATTTCCTGCTACGCTGTTATGGAAGTTGTACATATTAATTCTACTGCCACTGACCGAGCGAGGTGGCGCAGTGGTTAGCACAGTGGACTCGCATTCGGGAGGACGACGGTTCAATCCCGTCTCCGGCCATCCTGATTTAGGTTTTCCGTGATTTCCTTAAATAGTTTCAGGCAAATGCCGGGATGGTTCCATTGAAAGGACACGGTCGATTTCCTTTCCAATCCTTCCCTCACCCGAGCTTGCGCTCCGTCTCTAATGACCTCGTTGTCGACGGCATGTTAAACACTAACCACCACCACCACCATCTACTGCCACTCATCGTAATAATCGTTACACAACTTGAAGTGGACGATTCTACACAAATTGTTATGCTGTCCCCACGCCAGTAAGAACAGAAGACACTGTAGTGATTGGCTTTTTAGACTTTCAGTTGCAAGTAGGCCTACAATGTAAGTTTGGTGAAAATCTAAAAAATGGTTCAAATGGCTCTGAGCACTATGGGACTTAACTTCTAAGGCCATCAGTCCCCTAGAACTTAGAACTACTTAAACCTAACTAACCTAAGGACATCACACACATTCATGCCCGAGGCAGGATTCGAATCTGCGACCGTAGCGGTCGCGCGGTTCCAGACTGTAGCGCCTACAACCGCTCGGCCACTCCGGCCGGCCGTGAATGTCTGTTAACATAAATTTGTGCTCTTCCCATAGCCAAAACCGGCAGAACTCCTGTACAACCTCACGGAAAAGTACAGGTAGAAAAGGTGTAAACAGAGGAAGGAATCAAAAGAAACGTATGTGTACTCTAATGGCCCCTACTTCGAAAGTACACCAGCTAAAAGTTGAACATATTTGATGAGAATAGAAATCTACAAAATCACTCACAGCTCAGACATGGCGGTACAGCCTCTCTATAGCCGCCGAAGTGATCGAATTTGATGAACCTTGTCGTGGCGTAAAGACACAGTGAAAGGTCGCAAAACCGTAACGCAATAATAAGCCACGATAGACAAGATTTTATTTGGTTCTGATGGTACGTTTTTGTTGTCACAAACAAAAGTAGATCCAACTTATAAGGGAGTTTATGGAAAGGATGATAACAGTGAAGACTGCTCAGTGGTTGAATATTGTGGCAGTAGACAAGAAAATGACTTGAGCCTCCGTTGCGTTTGGTCTAGCTTGTGTGATGCATCGATGCTATTCGAGGAAGTTATCCGTCCTAACTATTTTCTTCGGTTCTTTAGACACCAACAGCAACACTACTACACACGAAGTTATCTGTTATGCAATCGCAAGCAGATTGCAGTAACATTGATTTGATTGTGTCGTATTCTTTGTTTTCCTAATTTACGGGTAATTATTTATAAACAGCGGCCAGCTGTTTCGTGCAGAGCCTCGTTGCTGTGGCCCCTGCCATCAGTAGTCGCCTTGATCTGGAGCTCCCCCGCCGCTGTGGGTAGTCTTCTTACTGTTGCTGCTGCTACGGCCGGCTCTCCGTGCCGCAGCACGGCCTAGCCGCACCGCTCGCTTTCTCCGTAGCGCCAGCTTTCCACGGCTTGCACTCGGCTTACCGCTCAGCCTCTGTGATAGCCGGCGTCCGCCCGCTGGAAAGTAATCTCTTAGACATTCCAGCTCCGCGTTCGCTTCTTTCCTGGCTACAAAAGGGCGCAACGAACTGCTCATGTCTCCGATTTTATCACTACTGCGATTGGTAGTCAAACTTTTAGTTGTTGTTGATGTGGTTTTCAGTCCAGAGACTGGTTTGATGCAGCTCTCCATGCTACTCTATCCTGTGCAAGCTTCTTCATCTCCCAGAAACTACTGCAACCTACATCCTTCTGAATCTGCTTAGTCTATTCATCTCTCCGTCTCCCTCTACGATTTTTACCCTCCACGCTGCCCTCCAGTACTAAATTGTTGATCCCTTGAAGCCTCAGAACCGATTCCTTCTTCTAGTCAAGTTTTTCCACAAACTCCTCTTCTCCCCAATTCTATTCAATATGTCCTCATTAGTTACGTGATCTACCCATACAGTCTTCAGCATTCTTCTGTAGCACCACATTTCGAAAGCTTTTACTCTCTTCTTGTCCAAACTATTTATCGTCCATGTTTCACTTCCATACATGGCTTAACTCCATACAAATACTTTCAGATACGACTTCCTGACACTTAAATCTATACTCGAACTTTTAGTTAATAATAATAATAATAATAGTTTCGTGTGTCTCATTGACCTGGTGCAAGTCTTTCAACTGGATACCAGTTCGACAACTGCTTGTCCCTAACCTATACAACTTACCCGAAGGGAAAAGGAGACCCACAGTTTCACGAGGAACCCGAACCACGTGTCATTTCTAGTGAATCCTCGTTGAGAGGTGAAGGCTAGATTAAAACGCAGACTGAAAAATCCAAGGTCCCACCGGGATTTGATCCCGTGACCTCTTCATTTCCAATCCAGCACTTCATAAGTTTTTTTCCATTTTGTCCGTTGTTATTCGTTGCATTTGGTCGGGGCGGCCGCCACATGACAAGTTCGTCGTTGATTCCTTCACTCAGCTTTATGTTATTACGGAGGGCACCCAGCCCTCTGACCAAACAAGCTGAGCTACCGCGCCGGCAAACCGCTAGACCACCAGGTCCTAGTTGTCACCTCAAAAGACAAAATCAAGTATAGGACTTGGTAATCGTGTAAGCCATCCCCTAAATATTCTCCCTTTAGTCAAACATTTTCCCAACTGTGGATGACGTGGAGAAGACATTGGTTGTGGTCTGAATTTTGACTGTGTAGGAAACGCCCCATCGTTAAAGTTATGGTGTCATCAGTCTGGAAATACCTGCCACGCAATTTTTTCTTCATCCGAAAAAGAAGAAGAAGAAGGTGACTTGGTGTCCTGTCACTACAATATGAGAGATGAGGGGCTGAGGCAAAATCTGATTGCCCAGACAAGTATCATGTCTAATTGCGTCCTGTGCACAATGAACAGGAGAGTTGTGGAGCGAGCAAACTGTTCGCTTCCAGCTTCCAGACAGACTTCCTTCGGCCAGACAGACTCTCGTATCCTCGCCAGAAGATTTCGGTAGCTTACTCTTGTGACGGTCTGCCTCTTATGGGCATAATCTGTTAGCTCCGTATCACGGCAGTCCCAAGAAACACGGCTGCTGATGATTGGATCCACAGCTTTCTTGGCTATAGTGAATCACATCTTTTCACTGCTTGTTTTTCTCCTTGGTCTCAAGGTTATAGTACAGCTGGCACTCGTCCATGCTGATTATGTCAAATATATTACTTACCACTGACGCTGCTGCCACTGTTATGTCTGCTTTCTTTGTCATGTTAAAAATGTCGTGCAAGGTGTTGAAAACTGATCTATGATTGATTTTTCACTTTACCGCTATCATCTCGACTGTGATACACCGGTCTTCGAGCACAAGCGTTCATGAAAAACTGCTGTAGTATGGACAGTCCACAGCAGTTAGTTTCTATCGGTAAGTACCATTATTAGTAGTAGATTCCGAAAAAAACACAGATTTTAAGTTACATACATTAATAAGTACCTTTTCCCGTGACCTGTGGTACCTCGTATCTCCTAATTCAAATTTTTGCGTAAATAATAAAGTTCGTATTCAACTAATAATCAGTGCTACTTAATAAACTTAATCTAACCTTCGATGCAGAAAATAAGACCTTGCCTTGTATTACTTTCAAGATCTGACTATAACGAACAAAAACAAAATGTACTTGGAGAGTATCAGTCTGCATAACACTAGTAGGTATGCGAGGTCCAGTTACAAAAGGGCAATCCTGTTACACTAAACAACTTACAATTTCCCCTTGCAAAATAAATTTCTTTTTCATGTAGTTTTTTGTGTCCTTTGACAAGATAAAATTGAGATAGAACTATTCCACGAATATTATGATAACAACTTAGAAGGAGACGTACCCAGTGGTACGATCGACTTTCTGAAACCATCTATACAGTAATTTAGGTTAAGTTTCCAGGCATCACATAGTGCAGCCACACACCTTGGTGGGCGCTAGGTTGCGACTAACTGACGAAAATAATTTGTAATTTTGAGTGACGGTCATTAGCTTTAAATGTGCCGATCTGGGGACTGGTTGTGTAGAGTAATGGTTATGGTAAAGGCTTCAAGTGCAGAAGGTTTTGGGTACAAATGTTGGTAGCTACTCATTACTTTTATTCAGTTAATCAGTTTAAATGTAATTTTTTATTTCTATTCCTTTGTCACACCGTATGAACTTTAGTTGTTTCATTTTTTTATTTATATCATTCTTTTTATTCCACATTTTAGATAATGGGAATTTAATTATATTTACTTATCTATTATAATATTTAAACATTCTGCTCTATCGGATACAAAACAAAAGACGAAATAATCTATTTCTATTGACTGTGCAGTGCTGTCAGATATATTTTTAGTTAAGAGATTGGCATTTTATGGTAATCGTCTTACAAACATTTAAAACATAGATTCCTATCGTAATATGGACAAAATAACACAGATGAAGATTTAAATTAAAGAGGGGATTATAAGTAAAGTGAAATTCAAATAAAATGAGGAGCAGAAATAATGAATGCAATAATATGGACGAAAACATAAGATAATAAAAGGAAACAAATTAAATCAAAATAGATACATAAAATTAACTAAAATCACATGAACAAAGTTTACGAGTGAAGCAGAATGATACCAAGAAAAATGGGAGCAAATGAAAAACATGATACGATAATTAAAATGATGTGACAAAGAAATGAAAGTGAAAAAATTACATTTAAACCAGTTAACTTAATAATAATAATAATAATAAATCATTTCGATAAAGATTAAAAAGAAAAGCATGTACCAAGATTTTAACCCGCATCTTTCTGCATGTAATGCCCTTCCCCTGTCGATTATGCTATGCAACCACTCCTGGGGTCAGTAATTTTTCTAAGCTAATGAACGCCATGCAAGATTTCAAAATTTATATTCGTCCATTACTTGCAAACGAGGACCCACCAAGGTGAATGGCTACAGTACATGATTCCTGGAATGGTAATATACATCACTGTGCAGAAGGTTTTGTAAAATCAGACCCAATTGCTGGGGGATTCTTGTCAGCATGCCAACTTTCTGGCTTAAGACGTGCCATTATCAATGATTTTATATTTGGGTGACACTGTATCGAAAGCGTAATTCGTTAATGTTCTTCATAGTCAAAGTGAATAGGACACTATATTTTAGAGTTTCATTTTATAATTTCATAGGAAGGCGGCTTTTGTAAGAAATACGTAAGTTAAGACTGCAGCGCCCCATCGACGTTGTGGTTGTTACAGGCGAAGCACATTGCGGAAGGAAATCGGCCATGCCCTTTCAAAGGAACCTTCCCGGTATTAGTCTCAACTGTACGTGGACTACCGGAGATTCGAAACGGCGTCCTCCCGAATATGAGTCCAATGTCTCTCCGCTGCGCCACCGCGATCGGTAATAAACATCTTCGAGCCGCTTGCTGACGTATGGTGCACATGATCTCTCTGCAGTCTGCTTCCTAACAAATGTGAAATATTTCGGTATTAGTCTGAAAGTTTCCCGTTCGAAGAGACAACCGAGATAAGTTTCTGTCTTTCCGGGATACGCGTGTCAGTGACCTTAATGGCTTCTGAATGGATCTGCCTGCCAGCAGCCTCTCCTGACAGCACTTCCTTCTGCGCTTTACAGCCTTCCACCTCTTCTGCCTGTGCGTCTGACCGTCACGTTGTTGGTCACGTTACAGGTCGTCCAAGCTGAAGAGTAATGAAGAGACCAAGTTATCTGCTTTAGATGGTTTTATTATCTCTCCTGAGAATTTCTTCTGGGCTCTACGGTCGCTGTTCCCGAAAAACAGAAGACGAGCGGAGCGTACTGTGCACCGTGACATCAAGTATTCTCAAAACTGTAATGAGCATTTCGCAAGTATTCCTATTATTTTCATTCGTATCACTTCTGAACTTAGGTACTTATGGAGCTAACGATCCACAAAGAGCGAACCCTTTGCCACTATAACAGTTTAAACTCCACAGAAAATGTTTTATATGACGTCTTGTAATGTGAGCAGTGCCTGCAAGAGCGGACTGACTGGTCTCGGTCTGACTACGTGCGGCTGCGGCAATAGTGAGAGGTCTGGCTGCGCCAAGTGCGACTTGCTTTGCCGCTTCACTAGGGGCGTGCAGCAGTCGTTACTTTGGACGTGACCACCATCTCATGTTCTTCCTAGTTCCTCGTTCTATGTTCAGCTATGTGACCACTTTAAAACGTCCAGAAAAAGTTAACTGCTTTTGAAACTCGCAGACAAACTACTTGTTTGTGTCTTGAGGAAATAGACATTATGGAAACTTGAGCTTAGTACAAGATTTAATATTTCGAACAGCAACTAGTCACAGGTGAAAAAATTTATTATAAAGTAACTACTCGCAGATATTTGTGGTCACTTTCCACAAATTGGGTACTGTCCTCATATCCACAGTCACTTAAAAAGAATTCCCCAGCGATAGAGTTACTCTTTCATGAAAGTATTTGTCTGAAATGTCTAACCAGTCGCTATTGGTGCGTTTGGGCGAATCGATAAGTAAACTCCTAGGTTTAATCTATTACGAGGAAAGAATAACAAGAAGAAATTATTCGATAACAACCGCACACTGTTCAAATATATCAGGTCCATGACCACTATCAGCTGAATGGCAAATACAGTTAAGCCTAATTTATTTAGCCACAGCGCGTTGCAAGAACTCATTCCCAGACTTTCAGGTAAATAAATGGTTCAAATGACTCTGAGCACTATGGGACTTAACTTCTGAGGTCATCAGTTCCCTAGAACTTAGAACTACTTAAACCTAACTAACCTAAGGACATCACACACATCCATGCCCGAGGCAGGACTCGAACCTGCGACCGTAGCAGTCGAGCGTTTCCAGACTGTAGCGCCTAGAACCGCTCGGCCACCCCGGTTGACGGTAAATAAATGTATCGCTCTTAAATTACATATGCAAACCGATAGTGAGACTGGTGGGAAACATTCTGCGAGGCAGAACAACATTTTCGAACTTGAACGGTAGCAGACTCGAGTTATCTCAACATCAAAGGTGTAAGACGGTTTTCTAAACGAAAGCAGAAGATAGAGCTCTCGGTAAAACATTGAGGTGTGATATATTTTGTGATTTTAGTAGTATCTCCGGCACTGAGGTAATGTCCAAGACAATAAAGCGAATAACTTCCTCTTTTTCGAATGTAGACTACCATCCGTCATGCTGATGTATGAGAGAAGCGCCGAGAGACCTTTAGAAAAGAAAACAGATCTGATTGTTGGCAAATAGCAAGACTTTTATTGCCAACCGTCAGTTTGCTTCCGTGAATCATCTGGTTAGTGGCCGAGCGGTTCTAGGCGCTACAGTCTGGAACCGCGCGACTGCTATGGTTGCAGGTTCGAATCCTGCCTCCGGCATGGATGTGTGTGATGTCCTTAGGTTAGTTAGGTTTAAGTAGTTCTAAGTTATAGGGGACTGATGACCTCAGCAGTTAAGTCCCATAGTGCTCAGAGCCATTTGAACCAATCATCTGGTTATTGAACCGTATGCGCCTAATAGTTGAATTCGAACTGTTGCTGGCCACGTCGTAGACGGAACATTGAACCTTAATCTCTCACCTTCCTTCCTCCCTTTCTTCATTCAAATTCACTGGGATGATGACGCAGTTACGGACCGATAACTCATTCCAGTAAAAAATACCGTGTTGAAAGAAATGCATTTTCCACCATGAAATATTTTGCTTATTGTTCGTGGCTTATCAAATGGTTCAAATGGCTCTAAGCACTATGGGACCCAACATCTAAGGTCATCAGTCCCCTACACTTAGAACTACTTAAACCTAACTAACCTAAGGGCAAACATCCATGCCCTAGGCAGGATTCGAATCTGCGGCCTAGCAGCCGCATGGTTCCGGACTGAAGCGCCTAGAACCGCTCGACCATAGCGGCCGGCCTGTGACTTATCAATGTTGACTATACATTACTAAAGGCGTGGATGTAAATTGGCCGGCCGATGTGGCCTAGCGGTTCTAAGCGCTTCAGTCTGGAACCGCGCGACCGCTACAGTCGCAGGTTCGAATCCTACCTCGGGCATGGATGTGTGTGATGTCCTTAGGGTAGTTAGGTTTAAATAGTTCTGAGTTCTAGGGGACTGATGACCTCAGATATTAAGTCCCATAGTGCTCAGAGCCATTTGAACCATTTTTGATGTAAGTCGTCGAGAGAATAAAACTGTAAATAAACAAGGTAATAACATGGTAACTGAAAGAGGCGAGCACACGTCACTGATCTTCAGCAGAACAGAAGGGGGACAGCAGAGACGGAATCCATTTTGGATGGTACTGGTCCATCGCGCCGTGTAGATAAGATTATTACTCGCCATGCTATATTGCGCCGAATGTAAAGACTGGGCTGTACACAAAGTAAAAGTGACTTGCGTAATAACAGTGAAAAGTTGTTAGTCGGTCCCAGCCGAAAACGTCGTTGCATGACTGTAATAAGAGCTATTTCCTGGTGATTACTTTCTTCTGCTTTTACTCTCGACTGCAAAAGATGATGACATCTTGTCTGAAGTAGTGAATACCTCAGTTTTCTCTAACTATAAAAATGAGTGACTAGACAATTTGGAGGGTGCTGATTCTTTCACGAATTAATTCGAAAGTCGTCGATTAACTGAATAGTGGGTTGAGGAGAACCATTTTTATTCTTTTCATTTTGCGTGTCATAACGTATCAGTAGTGAGGTACTCGTGCCGGGCAGATGACAGGAAGCGGGCAGACAGCTGGTAGAAGACGCGCTTTCACTCACTTCCCGCCCGACACGCACGCAGCCGCCCGGCTGCACGGAGCGGCGCGTCGGAGGCGGACGCAGGTTGTCGGACCCGCTTCTCGAGGAAGCCACGCGGTACCGGTAACAAGCTGGTTTCTCTCACCGCTGGCCACGTTGCCCTCCCTAATAAAAGCGAAACACCTTCACTGGCCGGCCAGTGTGGCCGAACGGTTCTAGGCGGACCGCTACAGTCACAGTTTCGAATCCTACCTCGGGCATGGATGTGTGTGATGTCCTTACGTTAGTTATGTTTAAGTAGTTCTAAGTTCTAGGGGACTGATGACCTCAGATGTTAAGTCCCATAGTGCTCAGAGCCATTTGAACCACCTTCACTGGTCGCTATTGCGAGCTACTCGTAAGTGTTCGTAGACTAACTTATGTTTCTTTTTAAAGAGTGCATTTACAGACGTTTATAATTTTGATTGTCATTTTTAGACTTTCGATGTACAGGGAGACGGGTATGACGTATATATATATATATATATATATATATATATATATATATATATATATATATATATATATATATAATTGGTGGAGAGGTAGCTTACAACCAGGAGACGGACATAGGATACTTTTTATCCCGTTCGACCGCTACAAAAAAAATGGTATAACAAAAACGCATCTGGCATGGAATAACAAAACTCAAATGTCAGCTAAACGTCACTATAAAACGTGGTATAACAAAAACGCATCTGACATGGAATAACAAAACGCAAATGACAGCTAAACGTCTATGGTTAAGTTGTTCTTGCATCTGATAATAAAACAAAAAATGTCGCGTATCACAAGGTACTTAATTGAAGTGTGGAAACTATGCACCAAAAAACATAAAGAATAAAGAATCATTAAAATACTTGTATTTTTTTGATTGGCGACTCCATGGAGTGCTGTGTGCACCACGACCATATATGTTATATTAAAAGGAAGGTGCCGGCCGGTGTGGCCGAGCGGTTCTAGGCGCTTCAGTCCGGAACCGCGCGACCGCTACGGTCGCAGGTTCGAATCCTGCCTCGGGCATGGATGTGTGTGATTTCCTTAGGTTAGTTAGGTTTAAGTAGTTCTACGTTCTAGGGGACTGATGACCTCAGATGTTAAGTCCCATAGTGCTCAGAGTCATTTGAACCATTTTTGAAAAGGAATGTCAGCGTTGGTCGTAATACTGATGTTTTATTGATAGCAGAATCGATTTTCAATCACATAGTGATCATCTTCGTGCTGTCACGTTAAACTCAGACACTGGTATCAAGCTATCAATAACCAAAATATTAATAACTTGATACCAGTGTCTGAGTTTATTGTGACAGCACCGAAGATGATCACTATGTGATCGAAAATCGATTCTGCTATCAATAAAACATCAATATTACGACCAACGCTGACCTTCCTTTTAATTTAACTTAATTTTTTTATTTGTATTTCCTAATAAAAAATTGAACTTAACATCCAAAATCTGATTATTTATTGGCTTTAAGGCGGAACAGAGTTCGCCGGGTCAGCTAGTATCTCTAATAACTTATAAAAGTTTCAATTTATCAGAGCAAGCCTAGAAACTTTCTGGCAGATTCAAACTGCGTGCTACAACTGGACACGTAGGCGAAACCTTGTATTTCACAGGCCTCTTACCCTCTGAGGTATCCAGACACTGTGAGGATGGATTGCGAGACGTGCCTAGGTATAGATGGTTATGTAACTAGGTAGGAGAACTGCCCGCAGAAGCTAAGTTTCCGGGTTAGAGTCCCGGCCTGACGTAAGGTTTTAATCCGACATTAAATTTCCAAACATCGCACGTTCTGTCGCGGAGTGAAAGATAAATTTAATTTTATCCATTTCTGCCAGTGTTGCTTCTGTGATTGTATTACTTTCACAAAATAAATAACAACGGCTTTCAGTCACAATCCTGATGTTATTTCAATGCAAGAGGGATTACGACGTTCCAGGGCTGTAAATGCGTCGTACATTGAAATAAAATCACGACTGTGACTGAAGGCGGTTGTTCTGTATTTTATGAAAGCTTAATTTTATAACCAAGATTTTCTTGGGCATTATAGTATATAAAAGACGTATTTTCCTGTCGGATTAATATTCATGACTTTTATACACGCTTAACGACATATTGTTTTAGACGTAGACGTGACGTCACAAGCGCGTGACTGCGTGTGAGATCGCTCTCTAAGTTTTCATCTATTTTTAGGTTTCAGATATATATTTTAACTGTTTTTGTGATAATATTTACTATATAAGTGACTTATTAGTGGTTTCTTCATTCACCTCTGCATTTCTTGTGTTGTGGCCTGATATTTGTGTTTCGTATCGAGCAACTTAACCTCTTACCCGTGTTTACATTCCGCGCTGACCAGTTGCAGCTGTAGCGGCGCATCGAAAGCTAAATACTAATTAATTGTTTGTGTATAGTAGTTAATTTAGGAACTTTAGTGGTCTTCAACCGGTGTTCTTGGTGTTTTCCGGTGAAATAACTTCAGAAGAAATTTTTGCGAGCTGCTTTCAGTTTCGTTACTGTCATTAGACGTTTGATTTTCTTTCTGTGTTAGTATTTTGTTATATTCTCATTTGTTGAGGATTAATACTGTCAATAATAGTAGTTACTTCCCTTGTAGAGCAAGTTTGTGATAATTGTAGTCACTTTTTATTGTAGTAGCGGAACTTAGATAAAGTTGTTTTCTTGTTTCAATAATTGTAAAATTTTACCATGAGTGAGAAGTGTGGGCTTTGCCGTAGGTTCGTGAGTAGTGGATTGCGGTGTGAGACTTGTTCGAAGTATTTTCACTGGGGGGAATGCAGTGGGGAAGCCAGTGGGCATTCTGGTGAGATCCTCTCCTGGAACTGCAGGTTATGTAGCAAGAGTAAGTTGATAGAGGAGCAGGAGCGTAAGATCTGTGCCCTTCAGGTGCAGTTGAAAAACGCACAGGAGGAGCTAGATAGGATGAGGAGGAAGAAGGGGGTTGGGGAATGGGAGCTGGCTGTTGGCAAGAGATCTGCTAGGAGAAGGAGATTTTCAGATAGTTTTACTATTGGTGTTTGTAATAGATATGGCCAACTGTCAGAGTCTAGTGGAGAGGAATCTCTAGTAGCTGTAGATGTAGGAAGTATGCAGCAGACCTCAGCAATTACGGTGGCTAGGACAGTTGTAAAGTCTAAGAGAAAGAAGAAGGTTCTGCTGTTAGGTAGTTCTCATGGTAGAGGTGTAGGCCAGCAGTTGCAGGAAGTTTTGGGGAGTGAGTACCAGGTCACCAGCATTGTGAAGCCTAATGCAGGATTGGCTCAGGTGACTTTTAACATAGGGGGGTTATGTAGGGATTTTACTAAAGAGGATCAGGTAGTGATTGTGGGTGGGGCTGGTAATAGTATTGATAGGGATGGGGAGTATGACATAGATGGTGACCTGGAAAAGATAGCCACTCAGACTGGCAACACGAATGTGCATTTCGTGGAACTGTTTCAGCGTCACGATCGGCCTCATCTTAATACAGCCGTCAGGCGTAATAACATGAGACTTAGGGGTGCGCTGATAACGGAAGGCATGAGTCACATTTCAGTGGTGTCGGTGGAGTCTATCAGTAGGACGGGTTTCACTAGACATGGCCTGCACCTCAACAGGTATGGGAAAGGGAGGTTGGCAAAACTTATAGGTGACAGCATAGGTGGGGGTGGTGGGATCACTCATGGGAAAATTCCGGTAGTTGTGGGTGTTAGAGCTGTACCTTTTTTAGATTGAAGTCAGCTGATAGGTATTCCTGCTTAAGGGAAGTCTCTCTAACAAAGAAACCACTTTCTACAAAGCTTGGGTATCCGATTAATGAGGGAATTAGTATATTTCATCAAAATATACAAGGTATTAGAGATAAAGTTAGTGAACTGCTTATAGATGTTGACTCTGAAATTATTGGTATATCTGAACACTTCTTAAATAAGGAGATAATTCAGAGGCTTCCTTTACCAGGATACAGGTTGGCTGGCAGCTTTTCTAGGAGCTCTTTGCGGTGTGGTGGAGTAGCCATGTATGTGAAAAACGGTATCCCATTTGAGTCAATTGATGTTTCAAAGTACTGCACTGAAAAGGTGTTTGAGTGTTGTGCAGGTGTGGTTAAATTTAGTGGAGCTAAACTTCTTACTGTTGTTATTTATAGATCCCCAGACTCCGATTTCACAACTTTTTTGCTAAAGCTAGAGGAGGTTCTTGGTTCACTTTATAGGAAATACAAAAAGTTAGTTATATGTGGTGACTTCAATATTAATTGTATAAGTGATTGTGCAAGGAGAAGGATGCTGGTAGACCTCCTTAATTCATATAATCTTATGCAAACCGTATTCTTTCCAACGAGAGTGCAAGGGAACAGTAGAACAACCATAGACAATATTTTTGTTCATTCGTCATTATTAGAAGGGCATTCTGTTAGCAAAAAGGTGAATGGCCTTTCAGATCATGATGCACAAATTTTAAGTCTAAAAGATTTTTGTGCTGAAACACATGTTAAATATAGTTACCAACTTTTTAGGAAAGCTGATCCAGTTGCTGTACAGACTTTTGTAAACCTTATCAAGGAACAAGAGTGGCAAGATGTTTATAGTGCTGATACAGTAGACTATAAATATAATGCTTTCCTCAAGACTTTTCTCGTGCTCTTTGAAAGTTGTTTTCCGTTAGAACGTTCAAAACAGGGTACTAGCACAAACAGGCAGCCTGGGTGGCTGACTAAAGGGATAAGAATATCTTGTAGAACAAAGTGGCAATTATATCAAAACGTTAGAAACAGTCAAAATCTAAATGCAGCAGCCCATTACAAACAGTATTGTAAGGTGCTTAAAAAAGTTATTAGGAAGGCAAAAAGTATGTGGTATGCAGATAGAATAGCTAAGTCTCAGGATAAAATTAAAACCATATGGTCAGTCGTAAAGGAAGTGGCTGGTCTGCAGAGACAGGTCGAGAATATAGAATCAGTGCGTAGTGGGGATGTCCGTGTTACTGATAAGTCGCATATATGTACAGTACTTAATAATCACTTTCTGAATATAGCAGGTGAACTAAATAGAAACCTAGTCCCAACAGGGAATCATATAGCGCTCTTAGAAAAAAGTGTTCCGAGACTGTTACCTGAAATGCTCCTCCATGATACTGACAAGAGGGAGATTGAGTTAATAATTAAATCACTAAAGACCAAGAACTCTCATGGATATGACGGGGTATCTAGCAGAATACTGAAGTATTGTTCCACGTATGTTAGCTCAGTACTTAGCCATATCTGTAACTTTTCCTTTAGGAGTGGTCGGTTTCCTGACCGATTAAAGTACTCGTTAGTGAAGCCAATTTATAAAAAGGGAGACAGGGATAATGTTGACAATTATAGACCTATTTCTATGCCATCGGTGTTTGCTAAAATTATCGAGAGGGTTGTATATACAAGGTTACTGCAGCATTTAAATTCACGTAATTTGCTGTCAAATGTACAGTTTGGTTTTAGAAATGGCTTAACAACTGAAAATGCTGTAGTCTCTTTTCTCTGTGAGGTTTTGGACGGATTAAATAAAAGGTTGCGAACGTTAGGTGTTTTCTTTGATTTAACGAAGGCTTTTGACTGTGTTGACCACAAAATATTACTGCAGAAGTTGGAACATTATGGAGTAAGGGGAGTAGCTTACAATTGGTTCGCCTCCTACTTTAAGAACAGAAAGCAGAAGGTAATCCTCCGCAATATTGAGAGTGGTAATGATGTTCAGTCCCAATGGGGCACTGTTAAATGGGGCGTTCCCCAAGGGTCGGTGCTGGGGCCACTGCTGTTCCTTATTTATGTAAATGATATGCCTTCTAGTATTACAGGTGATTCAAAAATATTTCTGTTTGCTGATGACACCACCTTGGTAGTGAAGGATCTTGTGTGTAATATTGAAACATTATCAAATAATGTAGTTCATGATATAAGTTCGTGGCTTGTGGAAAATAATTTGATGCTAAATCACAGTAAGACTCAGTTTTTACAGTTTCTAACCCACAATTCAACAAGAACTGACATTTTAATCAGACAGAATGGGCATGTTATAAGCGAAACGGAACAGTTCAAGTTCCTAGGCGTACGGATAGATAGTAAGCTGTTGTGGAAAGCCCATGTTCAGGATCTTGTTCAGAAACTAAATGCCGCTTTATTTACCATTAGAACAGTATCTGAAATAAGTGACATTTCAACACGAAAAGTAGTATACTTCGCATATTTTCATACGCTTATGTCATATGGTATTATTTTTTGGGGTAATTCTTCTGATTCAAAAAGGGTATTTTTGGCTCAAAAACGGGCTGTTCGAGCTATGTATGGTGTAAGTTCGAAAACCTCTTGTCGACCCCTATTCAATAGTCTGGGAATTTTGACATTGCCCTCACAGTATGTATTTTCTTTAATGTCGTTTGTTGTTAGCAACATTAGCTTATTCCCAAGAGTTAGCAGCTTTCACTCAGTTAATACTAGGCAGAAATCAAATCTGCATGTGGAATGCACTTCCTTGACTCTTGTGCAGAAAGGAGTGCAGTATTCTGCTGCATCCATTTTCAATAAGCTACCACAAGAACTAAAAAATCTTAGCAGTAGCCCAAACACTTTTAAGTCTAAACTGAAGAGTTTCCTCATGGCTCACTCCTTCTATTCTGTCGAGGAGCTCCTGGAAGAGATAAAAAATTAAGCAAATTCCAGTGTTACATTCTTGATTTTCTTTATTTAAACTAACGACTTGTCGCCTGAATATGTTTCTTATATTTCATTTTATCTGTTTCTACAATCGTGTTATAATTTCATGTATTGACTCGTTCCATGACCATGGAGACTTCTCCTAAATGTGGTCCCACGGAACAATAAATAAATAAAAAAAAATATGGGCATATAATTTATTCGCCTTTAATCCTTTGAACCCCAGTGGTTTCTGCTGCAAACCACCATTTCATTCATTTTGTTTTGAAGTACCATTGCCTTTAGCATGAAACCACCGATGCTGTTAAAGCCCTAATTCAGGTGGTTCATCCAAAAGGGACACACTTGAGAACAAAATGAATAAAATGGTGGTTTGCAGCAGAAACCACTGATGTTCAAAGGGTTAATAGAAAAAGAGTAGCTTAAGACAGATGTCAATATGGTAGAGGAACAGTCCATGAAGTATGACGTAGAGGGAAAAAAAATGGTTCAAATGGCTCTGAGCACTATGGGACTTAACTTCTGTGGTCATCAGTCCCCTAGAACTTAGAACTACTTAAACCTAACTAACCTAAGGACATCACACACATCCATGCCCGAGGCAGGATTCGAATCTGCGACCGTAGCGGTCACGCGGTTCCAAACTGAAGCGCTTAGAACCGCACGGCCACACCGGCCGGCTGACGTAGAGGAACTAAATGTGAAATGCTACATTATCGAAATAGCGCAAACATAAAACATAAAGCATAACGAGGCAGGAACTCCATTGAGCTCTTACATGTAGCTGAGGCACTGATTTGTACTCACCGGCATAACGTGAAGTCACCACCACACATGCCCAACATGCACATTATTTCCCATCTGGCTTAAGACATTGGTATCAATTCTTATATTTTTCGTACGCTATTTTTTTGTCGATGAAACGCATTTGTACTTGTTTTTGTGTTTTCCAATTTACTCCTCAGATTCCTCTAGTCCTGATTTCTGGCCTTCGTGTTTACCTGTATTTTCTCGCGGACTATCTGTTTCGCCATTATCTGTAGTGTGCAGTATGCTATTAAACACTCACTAACACTACTTTCAACTGCAATATTTATGTCCTGTTCCTGCTACCACTACGTCTTTTCTCTATCGCTTGTGACGCACCTGGCAACAAGACTTGACCTGCTTACCTTCGAGTTATCTATTGGCAGCAGTCGCCTCCACGATTTTCATATGCAGGCGGTTTGTCTTACACATTACCATCTTAAATTTTTTTAGTAGTCTGATTTGTGGGTAAAATGATGGAAATCAACGTGCTGTTACTCTCTAAAGTTACATAATCTGTATGTCTCCGGAGTAAATTTCACGAGATACCCAAAGTAAACGAAGTTCATCTGGAGGCATCAAAAGCTGAAGAAATGAGACATAATTGAAAGAGTGGTTACGAAGAGAGGGGGACGTCTTTTCCCTGTTACTTTTTGAAGTACATTAGGCCCGTGTACTAGCTGTGCCAAAGGAGATAAAGCAAATATTACAACAGGCGCCACAAACGAATATGAGGAACCTTAGTAGAATGAGGCTAGGGTCGAGAGGGTGCCCTGGTATTTTAACCACAGAGTTTTCTTGGTCGATGAATCACTTTGCGTAATAACTTACTGAACTTAAAATCAGAGCTCTCAAACCTTTAACGGAAAGAATCTACATTACCACCTTCAAAGATTAACAATATTCTCATTGCAGTGAGTATAAAGGTAACAATGTTTCTGAGATATTACTGCGGCAATCCCAGTTGATCCCACGCTGTACTGCAATTATATGAATGCACCTGTACATTACATAACGTTATTGCTTCTTTATTATTAAACTAAATGGCTACAAGCGATCGTTGTTATCGACCTTCGTAAGCAAGAAATACACCAGAGAGAACTGTTTAACGTGAAATCCAGAGAGCTGTATAACTTAGCAATTTTCACGTACGTGAAGCGTTTTTGGGGATAAAATGTAAGTTTTATGAACACTCATTTCGGAAATCGGATTACAAACGAACTGAATGAGAGCTGCGATACCTGGAAGGCAACATCGCCAAACTTATATACGGAGGGCAGCGAAAAGAGTACGTGCTCCTTGAAGATCACATCGTGAACAACAAACATTCGCTAACGAAATCGTGACCGTGACTACGAGAACGAGCTTACTGTTTTTCAACAGAGCAATTACCAATGTTCCTCGGCGACTTAAATCAGAAGTGGTGAGTGATCCCGTTCCACACGTTACTAGTAACGTTGAAGTGACTGCGTTGTCCTCCTGCAGATATCCAGATTGGACGTAGGGAGTACGCAGTTAAGATAGAGGGAGCGCAATGAAATAAGTGAGTGAAGCCAGGTATGCGACAAAACTACCAGGCAAGAAGATTGACTCTTCTTTCATTAAGTCCATCATTTCTGCCATCCGAAGCCATGCCACATAATCGATGGCCACTTCAGTATTGATGGGCACTTCTGTATCGACCGATAAGATAGTTTCTTGTAGACCAACGAGTCTTCGTCCTGTACTTCAAGTATACACAGCGAAAGATTTGTTACTGTTTCTGTTGAGAACTGTTGCCATGGCTGCCTGCTGAAGAGCTCTGATCAGTTATAAGCAGCTACTTTCGTTTTTGTCTCGACGCACGTGGTAATCGCTTTCGAATAATGGAACGTCCTTGGCAACACGCCAACGACATGTTCGCCGCGTTAAGCGAAACCGACGTCCAAGAAAGAAGTAAAGACCCAGGACAAACTTGAAATTGGTATCGGAAGCTTTGTTTTCATTACCAATCCGACTCGAAATAAGCTGTTATTCAAGTATGTTGGATGCCACGACTTGCGTTACCCGTACCTTCTCCAATTAAGGTCGTGGAAATTAAATCGCGTAATAAATGGTTCAAATGGCGCTAAGCACTATGGGACGTAACATCTGTGGTCATCAGTCACCTAGACTTAGAACTACTTACACCTAACTAACCTAAGGACATCACCCACATCCATGCCTGAGGCAGGATTCGAACCTGCGACCGTAGCAGTCGCGTGGTTGCGGACTGAAGGACCTAGAACCGCTCGACCACAGCGGCCGGCAAATCTCGTAATAATTAAAAAGCCCACGGCTATGCAATTTTTTTAGAAGACATTTATTGTACGTTATACATAATAAGGATACCTATGCCATTTTCATTTGTGCACAACAATTTCTCGTTAAGGAAATCAGTCGAGATGTGTTGTAAAACTGTATTTTGCGCGATATGCTATTGACTGGGGCAGATGATGGATTCATTCAGACCCATTAGTTCGTAGATGGAGAGAGAGAATAATGTCTGGTGGACGAGTTCATCGCAACCTTCTAGGACTAAAGCAAATTTCATTAGCCCATGGTCTGTGGCATAAAATGTTGAGCATCACCATAAATGGAAAACATTCTGGCGGTAGTCAGCCAGGACAACTTCAGCCAGCTTCTGACATAAAAGATCAGAAGTTCCACAATCAATAGCTCCGAAATATTCCTCGAGAGATTTTTGGCCGCGTAGCACTCGGCCCATTCCTGACGACATATTAAGTTATTGTACTAACGACACAAGTCGCGAAGCATCTATATCTACCATGTATCATACTAACGGCGCCATTAAATGGCGATTTCTCTTGCAGTGAATGTTGGAATCTCATGACGTAATTGACTGTTCGGTATTACGCGTTGGCTGTATAGCCAGTTTGTGGCCTTTGCAATAGCTGCCTTTTGCTGCGCAGTTTAGTCTTTGTGGGGTAAATATTCCGTTGAAGGAATCAGAGCTCTTTTTGTTTCTCGTGAGTGACCAGCCACATTCCGCTTCCTACGTACATCCACTGAACTGCGGCAATGTTAACATTGTTTTACCCGTGTGCAGCCTTGCTGCTAATGGTCTCTCAAGGCCAGTCAGCGAGACGCTGTCTCAAGCAGCCTGGAAGAGCTGTTTTCAAGGAGTCGTTAAACATTCTGGACGGTTAGCGAGGCTCCAAAAAGCATACGCGTGGGAGCTTAGTTGGAATTGTGTAAATGACGCCCCGACTCATGATAATGGTGAACGGTGAAGCACGAAAGCTCAAGATTAACCTCCGAGGGGGGATATTAGGTTTGCAGTCCGACCGGTCTCGTTCTCCGGTACTTTTGGGCCTACTGATATTGAGACTGAAATAGTGAGCTGCATCGACTAAGCCCAACTTAATATCAGAATGCCAAACAGGTCGGTCTTCTTCTCTTTTATTTTAAATAAATTTCACTTACTTACCGATGGAGAGAATACAAATAATTCACTGTCCTTATTTAATAAGATATTTTTACCTTGCATATCAACTTCTTGTGGGTTAACAACGTGAGAATTGGTTTTGATTGTATATTACTGAAAAGTTGAATGAAGCAAGTTGAAAGTTGAGATGGTGCCCTTGTTCCGGCATCCGACTCGTATTCTTAACGTGAGTGGTTGGTTGGTTGGTTTTTGGGGAAGGAGACCAGACAGCGTGGTCATCGGTCTCATCGGATTAGGGAAGGATGGGGAAGGAAGTCGGCCGTGCCCTTTCAGAGGAACCATCCCGGCATTTGCCTGGAGTGATTTAGGGAAATCACGGAAATCCTAAATCAGGATGGCCGGACGCGGGATTGAACCGTCGTCCTCCCGAATGCGAGTCCAGTGTCTAACCACTGCGGCACCTCGCTCGGTCAACGTGAGTGGTAAAAAACCCAATCAAACCAGTTCGCTCAATGACAGAGGTCGCAAGCGGACGCCAAAGGAGTGATCTCACGCAGAGGTTGGCGGTTCGAACATAGGTGGCGGCAAAAATTCCGTCATCAGTATTTTAAGGGCAAGGGGAAGAGAGGTGACAGGGTATAGTTCGTGATTATGAGGCTGTGCGCCAAGACCAAGCTTTAAATTTAATGACTCCCGGTGGAGTGGTACTGAATGAGCGTGTAGAGTAGTCTTGCTGGTGATCATTTCGAGGGACTCGGGACTGAAGTTCAGCGTCTCCGAGCTGCAAGTAGCTGTGCACAGCACTTCTCTCATCGTCACCGCAGATCTATTTCAAATTTTGAACACTCCCCGAGGCAGTCGTCTACCCTAAACACCTATACG
Organism: Schistocerca piceifrons; assembly: GCF_021461385.2. Classification (NCBI taxonomy): domain Eukaryota; kingdom Metazoa; phylum Arthropoda; class Insecta; order Orthoptera; family Acrididae; genus Schistocerca; species Schistocerca piceifrons. The sequence goes on along the minus strand of NC_060138.1, from coordinate 1,016,226,824 downwards.
TTAATAGGAGACGTGCCAATGAGTATGGAAGATTGAAGACCTTTGAACTTAGGAACTTCGTCGTCTCTTCTCGAGGTCTTGCAGCCACCATTACCATAATACTATGCTAAGATCCTCCTAAATTAATGTGGAACACTTATTCACGTCAATAAGATAGCACTCATATTGAGTTTCATCACATAAGTTCGCAGGCACACCCCAACAACAAAACGCTCTCTTCTGGCTCACTCGTGTGTTTTCTTAACGTTGTAAGGAAGATACTTCAATGTGTAACGTCCAGCAAAATTTATTTTGAAATCTACGTTACCTCCGTCCTTTCCACATAGAGGGTGGTACATACGTACATAGTCCGTATATTCAAGTATTTCATAACTTTCTGAATGACCAGAATATGTTTAATTTCTTACGGGCTGCTTGAGAAGAATTCCATTATGTTAGTTTTCTAAGAAATCAGGCCTCAAAAGTAGGAAAATCTTCAATGCTTAATTCGTTAGAAGCTACAACGGCATCAAAACTCTGGAACTTTGGCTAAAAGAGTCCTTAAAGAAATAATACATTATGAAAATGAGTGAGTCTCCTTGCACGCTGCACCTGGAGCAGGCAGAAACAAAGAAAAGTATACCTGAAAAGATTGCTGTACCCAGTCTTTTCGAAATAATAGCATTATCAACAAGCTGAAATTGGCATACCAACTGATCAAGAGTGCCTATAACAGTGTGTCCCTCCCATAACGCAATTATGAAGTTCTATTAGACAGTCATCCGTTCTGAAATCCTATATATTTGAGTGTCTAGTACGCAAAAGGAAGGGTCGCACAGACACACTTGAAATCCAGGAGGGAAAAATAATGAGCAAGATATTGGGACCATTCGTACAAAAGACGTCCATATTAGGAGCTTCAAAAACACTGTGAAGAAATTATGGACGTTGATAGGAAAAGACGTCCAATCCTATGTGGGCATGTGTACAGAATGTATCCCACCGGTTGATGGAAGTGATAAAAGAACTACAGAAACTGAGACGTACAGAAAGAACTTAAAATACTAGACCTCTCTCAAGAGAAAGTTTAAGTAAGTGTGGTTACAGAACAAACCACCAAGAAAGAAGACAGGTACCCTCTGGACAAATGATAGGATGGAACGACAGAGGCTGCACAACTACTAGGCGAACTTCAAAAGCCGACTCCAAACACAATAGTTGAACGTCGTGGTGCTTAGATTGCCGGTAAGAAACAAGAAGAAGGAAGCAAATAGTGAAAAAGCCTTACAGAAAAAAGGGATAAAATTTAAAATGTATGGCGTCGTTAATAGCAGTTCACTAACTAAACGATAAAATCGGTACTGGAAAGACCAATTGAAAATCCATGTCATATATTCGTAGAGTCATAATTCACGGTACCAGACGTGAATAAGAGCATACCCTGAATCAGCTTTTACATAAATAATCGGTATGGAAGATCTTCGTCGTCTGTATCGTCTGCTGCAGCCACATACGATGAGGTAACCATGTAAGAGGTCCTCATGTTTGTAATAGTAAGGACAATTCCTGGCTGCTTTCTCAACGCAACTACCAAACATTTGCATAAAAATTCCGGCAGTCAAAAAATGGTTCAAGTGGCTCTGAGCACTATGGGACTTAACTTCCGCTAGAACTTAGAACTACTTAAACCTAACTAACCTAAGGACATCACACACCCCCATGCCCGAGGCAGGATTCGAACCTGCGATCGTAGCGGTCGCGCGGTTCCAGACTGTAGCGCCTAGAACCGCTCGTCCACCCAGGCCGGCTCCGGCAGTCACGACGGTCTGTAGAGGAGCCTCTAAGTTATACTAGCCGAATGACGTTCAGTAAACGATGGTCGCTCTTTTAATTCAGTTGTAGTCTAGTGAAGGAAACATCAACAGTGAAATACGTGTTGAGCTTCCAGCTCTACAAATGATGTCTGTCTTGAAGAAGAGCCCCTATTGTGCTTTCCTCATACAGATGTCTTCCATTAGGCAATGAATGCCTTTTACTGCGACGTCTGTCTTGGCGAAGAGGCCCTATCGTGCTTCCCTCATACAGATGTCGTCTCTTAGGCAATGAATACCCTTTACTCGATCGTCAAGCACAGACATTAAACCTCAAATTGTGTATATAATCGTATGCGCTAGGTCGTTAGTTCAGATAGCAGCGAACAACTCCCTTGCAAGTATTAACTGATTCTGTCTTTAGCATGCCTGCGAGCTTCATAAATAGCCAACAGAAACTTTCCCTCTCTGTAATATAAGCGTTTCTACACATCTTGCTGGTTTGCCATGTCCAATCGCCTCGTGTTACACGAATATATGCTTCCATACATTTATGATTTAAATGTGAGCTTAGGTGTAACGTATATTATACACCGAAATATTTTAGGTTTTTGCAAAAGGTAAGATCAAAATACCTTAGAGATCTCGGCTGCTGAGATTGTCACTTCCTCAGACATCTTTCGTGCACCATGGTGAAGACAGATATTTGAGTCTTACTGAAGATAATAGGAAGAATGGTGAAGGTTTATTTTTTAACATTCACATATTGAAAAAAAGATTATGTACAATCAGCGGTAGTTAATCTGCGATGCAGATGGAACACGTTTTCAAAACTTACACCTTTCTGTAAACAACGCTTGCTCTAAAACTTATTTCAGAAGCAGGAGAAGTTACTCCGCAAGAATGGAGAATCTAGATATTGTAGCAGACGCAGAAAACAGAAAGAACGGAATTAAATTTAATGCTGATAAGACAATAGCAATTTAAGTTATTAAGAATACACAAACAATGGTTTAGATATCCCTTGTTTAACCGAGAGTAAACTAGACGAGTTAGGAAAGTGCATCTACTGGCCCAGTCAGACACCTTTACTCGACGTCAGAACTGCAGAACTGAATAGACAAACAATGGTTTAGATATCCCTTGTTTAACCGAGAGTAAACTAGACGAGTTAGGAAAGTGCATCTACTGGCCCAGTCAGACACCTTTACTCGACGTCAGAACTGCAACTGGCTACTGCAGTCTGTGCGCGTTGGAGAGGTTAATGTTAAAATGCTCTTTCCTTGTGAAGCATGGCTGTTTTTATTGCGGTACGTGACTTCCAGGACAATCGACGTTGGAGCTGTAAAAATTGTCATCTGTTGCATGACACGAAGACGGGAGTATGGTGTAAAATTGGTGCAGCACGAATTACTGTATCTGATCTTTTCCACCAAACAATAACTTTTGATAGGTGCGTGAACATTACCCTGCAAGAACTCTTTTGTAGAGAACTAACAACTACTGAAAATACCTACCGATATTTAACACAGGACAATGCAAGAGCTCATACCATCAATGCGTCTAGAACAGAATTAGAAAGTGTTTTTGATGATAAGATAGTTGAGTGGCCTCTTCGTTCCCTATGTGATTATCTTTGTGGCTGTTAAAAGGTAAGGTATACTCATAAATGCTCATAAACTGGAAGAGTTAGCAGATAGTATTGGACTAGTGATTTCAAGAATTTAAACTGCCGAAACTCAACAAGCGTTGAAGCTTCAAGTTCTAGCAGCTGCAGTCACATTACATATTTAGTTTATGCTCAGCGCAGGAACGAATGAAGGAAGGTAGGGGGGCAGGGAGGAAGGAAGGAAGATTATGGTTCAATATCCCATCGCCATAGAGGTACTAGGGACGGAGGACACACTTGGAGATCTGAAGCATGGGGAAGGTTATCGGTCGTGCCCTTTCAAAGGAACCACCTGGTCACTCACCTGGAGAGATTTAGGAAAATCACAGAAAACCTAAATGTGGATGTCTGAACGCGGATTTGAAAATTCGTCCTTCCTCTTGCGAGTGCTGTGAGTAAACCACTGCGGCTCCTCGCGCGGCCAACGTAGGGAAGAGGCATCAAGCCTTCACGGGAACAAGCAGGTGCACATCTTGTGTTCACTGGCGGTATGCGCTTGGTCGTACGTGACACATCCAGTATAACAGAACAATACTTTTTGTATTGCTTAAACTCCAGAGTTATGCATTTATTTAGATGAATGTATTCTGTAGCGGCATTTAAAGTTTTTGTACGCCATCCATCGTGAAGTGAACCAAAAGCGGTTTTAAAATCAACGACATGATACTGCATCTGTGAATGTGTAGGAGATCGCACACATCAAACTTCTGTTCGTTATATCAACCTTTCTGATTGGATTCCTTATTTCCAACAGTAGCTGGTTCCCCCCTCCTCCTCCTCCTCCTCCTCCTCCTCTTCCTCCTCCTTCTCCTCCTCAAACCTAAGGCCAGTGGCTTGTTTGATCGCCTCTCAGATTCCTCCTCTCTAATACCATCTTCACTTGGTTGTGTTGTTGTCCTAAGACTATAGCACTCACTATATATTCTCGGGACCTTTCTCTTACTTTTTCCCTTTAAATTTCTGCTCAATGACATCGGTGCACCAATTGGAGTGACGCACAAAATAACCAGCGTTTTCCATTTTCTTTCGACGACGCCTTTTTCACTCATTCATTCTTTCCAGATCCTCTTTTCCATCCTGTCTGTCCATAATGTTCGTAGAGTGGCCACCAGCACCTTCTTACTAAAGCTTCAGATTTACGAAATACTTTGTATCGTTCAGTCACTTTTTACTGATAATGAATTAGCACGATGCGTTTCGGCAGCATGCTGCCATCATCAGGGTCATTTCAGATACATGTACATTACATTAATCCGAAGTTTGGTTAGGATCATTTGCTGCGTGTGGCAGTGAGAGTATGTGTCGAAATGCAATCAGTTTTGTTGGAAGTTGTCCGACACACACAGCACAGTAAGACACACTTCACAACACTCTCAAGATTCAGATGATAAAGTGTTGTTACTGCACGCTGCGTTCCAGGCAACTAAATTCTCAGGAAAAAGATTGTATTTAGATACCTATCATCACCGATAAACACAGCAATTGAACGTATTTAGATACCTAATATCACCGACAAACACAGCAAGTGAATCTAATCACACTTCAGTTTAATGTAATGTACGTGGAACGTAATGCATTTAATGATTGGCAGCATGCTACCGAAACGCGTCGTGCTAATTAAATATTAGTAAAGCCACTGAACAGGAGGAATTATTTCGTAAATTTACAATACTCTCGCAGTCCTCAGACCATTCCGCATAACATGGAAAAATGTAAGTCTCAGACTTAGTTATTTCATATTTCTTCATTGTCAGTGTCTCTGAGAAGAAACTTTCTGGACGCCGCAAAGCTTTTCTAAAGTGCTGCTTCACGTTAGAAGATGTCACCTTGGATGTCAATAGCGTTCACGCCCTGTTAAATGCTTCATTGGCCTGAATAATTCTTACAGCAGCCGTATTGCATCTAAAGTTGTGGATTTGACCCAGAAGCTTCAGTTGCTCAGCGATTAATGTACCACTGACTTTTAACAGACGAGTTCTGAACCGGGTGTGTGCGTGTGTGTAATAGATGGCACGCAGCACAAGAGGTAAAGTACGTTTACCCCGAAGAGTTAAAATCCGATTTGCGATGGTGAGGAGGTAACGGGAGGCGGCGGCGCGCGTCGTGTCCCAGCAGGGCCTCGGCACGTGACCCACAAGCACATGGCGGCATTATTTTGACGCCTTTCGCAAGGCGGGCAACCGGGATACGCAACCACTGGCCAGCTCTGGCCCCCTAGAGTGCCTTGCCCTGCAGTCTGCTTCGCCACAGGGAAAGCTGAGAGGACTGGCCTCAAACTCCAGCGCTGCGTCATCGCTGAACTTGCCTCAGACCGATAGAACTGACCTTCCCTAATGCCGTCGGCACTCGGGACGAATGAGCGAACTTTTGAGAGGCGCTATGGGTTTTGTAATGTCATTTCCTGATATTTCACGCTCAGGGGCCATTTCATCACGTGAGGCACAAAAATGTTCACCGATATTTTGACAATGTGCCATGTAAGGTAGAACCAATAACGAGCAAAAGCTGCAGTGCAGTATCTGACACATTGTGCTGACCATCAACAGCCAGATTCAATTAGGAATGAACTCTCTGTTAGTGTTACAGCTCCGCATCAGGCCTATATCACTAACGTCGATTTGCAGTACGGTTTTGGAACATATACTGTATTCGAACATTAAGAAGTACCTCGAAGAAAAAGATTTATTGACATACAGTCAGCACGGATTCAGAAAATATCGTTCTTGTGAAACACAACTAGCTCTTTATACTCATGAAGTAATAAGTGCTATCGACAGGGGATGTCAAATTGATTCCACATTTTTAGATTTCCAGAAGGCTTTCGACACCGTTCCTCACAAGCGTCTTCTAACCAAACTGCGTGCCTACGGAGTATCGCCTCAGTTGTGCGACTGGATTCGTGATTTCCTGTCAGAAAGGTCACAGTTCGTAGTAATAGACGGAAAGTCATCGAGTAAAACAGAAGTAATATCCGGCGTTCCCCAAGGAAGTGTTATAGGCTCTCTGTTGTTCCTGATCTATATTAACGACATAGGAGACAATCTGAGTGGTCGTCATAGATTGTTTGCAGATGATGCTGTCATTTACCGTCTTGTAAAGTCATCAGATGATCAAAACGACTTGCAAAATGATTTAGATAAGATATCTGTATGGTGCGAATAGTGGCAATTGATCCTCAATAAAGAAAAGTGTGAAGTTATTCACATGAGTACTAAAAGAAATCAGCTAAATTTCGGTTACGCAATAAGTCACACAAATCTGAAGGCTGTAAATTCAACTAAATACTTAGGGATTACAATTACAAATAACCTAAATTGGAACGATCACACAGATAATATTGTGGGTAAAGCAAGCCAAAGACTGCGATTCATTGGCAGAACACTTAGAAGCTGCAACAGGTCTACCAAAGAGACTGCTTACACTACGCTTGTCCGCCCTATTCTGGAGTACTGCTGTGCGGTGTGGAATCCGCATCAGGTGGGACTGACGGATGACATCTAAAAAGTACAAAGAAGGGTGGCTCGTTTTGTATTATCGCCAAATAGGGGAAATAGTGTCACAGACATGATACATGAACTGGAGTGGCAATCATTAAAAAAAAAAGGCGTTTTTCTTTGCGACGGGATCTTCTCATGAAATTTCAATCACCAGTTTTCTCCTCCGATTGCGAAAACATTCTGTTGGCATCCACCTACATAGGGAGAAATGATGATCACGATAAAATAAGAAACATCAGGGCGCGCACAGAAAAATTTAAGTGCTCGTTTTTCCCCTGTGCCGTTCGAGAGTAGAGAGACAGCATGAAGGTGGTTCATTGAACCCTCTGCCAGGCACTTTATTGTGAATAGCAGAGTAATCACGTAGATGTAGAATGTTGGAGAGCAAATGAAACTTCATACCGGACTGGGACTTGGCGCGAGCAGTTCCCTTAACCACTTTGGCTATCTGGGCGCGCTTCCAGAAACGGCCCAGATCCCCATTTATCCTGGTGTCTACTCTCCCATGTGCTCGCACTGTGCTACCGTGAGCCCCACAACAGGGTAAGACACTGTTTCCTCTCGTCATAGTGTGTGAGCTCGTGGGAGAGGTGACATACAGACAAATGGAGATTCGGGCCCCTCCTGGCAGCGTGATCTGATAGCTGAATAGGTTAAGGCGACTGCTCGCAAGTCGGAAATCCAGTTTAGTGTCCCATTTCGGCACAAATTTTCATTTGTTCCGAAATATTTTACTGGCGCCCTATTCGCAAATTGAGAGTTCATCCTTAAGAAGCAAGAGGGCCCTCTACGTCACAAGCAGAACTTGGAAGACGCCATACTGTATTTGTCGTCTTGGACTGAAGCCCATATTTGGTGGGTACTATTTTATACCTAATAGCCTTTGAATATATGTTGTTTCTAAGCCCCAGGACATGACTCTGTCGATCTGGTTCGATTTGTTACAATAAATCGACGGGGAACTTCACATTGGTACTTAAAAATTTTTCGTATTTAGTTATTTTCGTGTTATAATTCGAGTGTTATGAAAGGACGCCGTTTTAAGGAAACGGCACACTGAAGATTCATCAAAAATGTGTTGTTCTTGGTACGATTGATTATAATCAAGTGTCAATTAATAGCACACCGGCAATGAAAGCCTCAAAAAACAAGAAGACAAAATAAAAGGCCGCTAATTGCAGAAGGGTACCATAGGTGGTAGGGGCGCCATGTTACAAAACACTGAGTAGCAAGTTAGCGTACTACTGCATCCAGATTTTTTTTTTCGTCTTCGAGTTTTCTAAAAGGTTGTGGGACTTCCTTAGCAAATTAATAGAAACAATTTACGTAATATTTGATGTTATGTAAATATAAGTGCGCTCTCTGACGGGAGTGAGTTTTTTCGATTGTGTGAAGTTTTATAACCTGATGTCCTTACTGACCGGACATTTCTTTCCTTTTTGTGTTACGGATATTGAAGTTCTTATTTATGCATAGTGGAGACAGAACAACACGAGTATCATATGGACAAAGCAGAAAATGAGCGTTTTAAGTGCGATAACGTAGGAAATTTACGCGCGTTCGTTATCGTAAACAAATAGCGTGGTTTGGGAGCCAAATAAAGCTGACGACTGCCGCTGGAGAGCGCTGAGAGTGCAAAATCACGTTAAGCAGCTCATCCCGAGTGCTGAGGCCGCTCTCTCTCTCTCTCTCTCTCTCTCTCTCTCTCGTGACGTCTCTCTCCACGTCAACAGTAGCTGCCTCGTCCCCTGTGACGACGGGTAAGGGGGAAACTCTAAACGTTCCAGCCAACAAATTGACTGCTTGTTGTGGAAGCACGTTGGCCAACAGACCTAAGTCACAATTACGAGTCTGTTAGTTAACAGGTATGTATAAACTTGCGACCAACATGCTCGAAGACGGTTCATGTACCACTAGATTAGGGGCGCTCGCTCTCTGCATTTGCCGGAAAAACATACAGCAAGTGGCACGCGCCAAATGGCTCAGGAACTATTTACACAACACATGTGCGAGCAGCATGCTCGCGATTGTGTACGCGCCATATTAGCAAACAAGGGAGAGTCCGACAGAGCGCAGTGTGTGCCTGAATAAGAAGACAGCTCTGTGCTGCATTGTGTTCCTGAAGGTATCAGCGCACTCAGGGAAAAACGGAAAAAATGAAAATTGGAACAAGCGTGTCTTTCACACTAGACTTTAGCGTTCCACTACACACCACTACACTAATTTTGTCACGAGATGAAAATGATCTGTAGAGTAACGTTTTGTGACTGGAAATCACTAGCGATGTTTGTAGCAACGTATTATGTGGCCGGTATGTTAAGACAGGTATTGGACTGTTAATAACAAAGAGAGAGAGAGAGAGAAACTGCTGATGTAGCACTCTTCCGAACCTTAATTGATGAGAGCTGTGGATGAATCACAGCGACCACCGCAGGACTTAAATGTGAAAGTCATAACTGAACGGAGTAATATTGATATTGCACTTCTACTACGAATGTCCGTTAGATTACTTGCTTTGCTGATAGTCAGCCTCCGAATCGTTGTTGGCAAACATATAAGTTTGGTGACGGTGGACCGTGTTTGTATTAGATACAATACTACAAATAATTTTGGATTCAATGACTGAAATGAGTCTGACTTGGTACAATATATTTAGATACCAAAGGTTCAACTTCTCTGTTGCGTGAAAATCTACACGTAATGCGAGTGGTTGGCACGTAAATGGACGTGTTACCAAAGTGATATCCTTCTTCAATTACACTGAAATAGAGAAGCTTCTTATATTACTAGTGACAAAAGGCAACAATAGTTATCTACCAATGAATCGCGGACAAAAGTAGAGATTACTATTATTATCACCAAACTTAGATGTATATTACAAGAATGCTTATATGCTAAACTGTTGCGAGAGAGATAGAAAACCAGAGAAGAAGTGACGAAGATAGGCGAATTGTGCCTCTGTTGTTTACAAAAGAATGTCGCAATTCACATCAGCGATTGCTGTAGGGATGTAGTAGCAACATCTTAGGTTTACTTTGTTAGCTAGGTTGGAAGACAAATCCACAGTTAGAGCATTTATACATTTAGAAAAGACTTTCAATAATTTGGACTAGAAAATCTGAGCCTGCCAGGAATAAAATAAGAGGAGCGACAGGAATCTACAACTTAAACAGAAACCCAACTACGGTCATAAGAGCCGAAGAACATCAAAAAGAATGCAGTAAATCAGAAGTGAGAGCGCGCTGTAGCCTTTCCCGACGTGTTTCCTTCAGTATATTGAATAAGCGATAAAGTAAAACTAAAGAGAAATTTGAGAAGGGAACTAAAGTTCAGAGTGAGGATACTGTCGATGACATTTTAACTATGTCAGACGGCAAAGAGCTAAGTGAATCAGTTGAACAATGAAGGAGCAAATGAGTTTTGCTATTTGGGAGTATAAGAACAGACTATGACGCGAGTAGAAAGAATAGTAAATGCAAATAATCAACAGCAATAATATTTAACTTTGCATGGAAGTAAAAGGTGAGAGACAAACAGTCCAATCTAGAACAGAACTGAAACTTTTGAAATATGGTGCTACTGTTGAAGGTTAGATGTGTAAATACTAATAAGGAAGTACTTAATCGAACTGGGGAGGAAAGACATTTACAACACACCTAGAAATGTCGCGAGGCATCAATGACTTGTCGATTTGGCAATGGAGGGAAAAGCAGGCGGCAAAAATTGTAGACATAGAGGCTAGACTACAATAACCAGATTCATATGTATGTAGGTAGCATTAGTTACGCGGAGGTGAACAGGTCTGTACAGGATAGATAGCCAGGAGAGTTGCTTCAGATTAGGCTTCGGACTGAAGACACACACACATAGTTGGCGGTTTTCACTAATACTACTATTACTATTACTACTACTACTACAACCACTACTACTGTTAGTATTATTGCTAGTACATCTACACGGATGCTCTGGAAATCACATATAAGTGCCTGGCAGAGGGTTCATCGAACCACCTTCACAATTCTCTATTATTCCAATCTCGTATAGCGCGAGGAAAGAACGAGGACCTCCATTTCTCCGTACGAGTTCTGATTTCCCTTATTTTATCATGGTGATCGTTTCTTCCTATGTAGGTCGGTGTCAACAAAATATTTTCGCATTCGGAGGAGAAAGTTGGTGATTGGAATTTCGTGAGAAGATTCTGTCGTAACGAAAAACACCTTTGTTTTAATTATGTCCAGTCCAAATCTTGTATCACGTCCGTGACTCCCTCTCTCCTGTTCTCGATAACACAAACGTGCTGTTCTTCTTCGAACTTTCTCGATGTACTTCGTTAATCCTATCTGGTAAGGATCCCACACCGCGCAGCAGTATTCTAAAAGAGGAGGACCAGCGTAGTGTAGGCAGTCTCCTTAGTAGGTCTATTACATTTTCTAAGTGCCCTGCCAATAAAGCACAGTCTTTGGTTTGCCTTGCCCACAACATTTTCTGTTTTTTCTTTCGAATTTAAGTTGTTCGTAACTGTAATTCATAGGTATTTGGATGAATTTACGGCCTTTACATTTGACTGATTTATCATGTAACAGAAGTTTAACGGATTCCTTTTAGCGCTCATACGGATTACCTCACAATTTTCGATATTTAGGGTCAGTTGCCAATTTTCGCACCATACAGATGTTTTTTTCTAAATCGTTTTGCAATTTGTTTCGATCTTCTGATGATTTTACTAGACGATAAAGGGCAGCATCGTCTCCAGACGACCTAAGAAGGCTGCTCAGTTTGTCTCCTAAATCGTTTATATAGATAAGGAACAGCAGAGGGCCTATAACACTGCCATGGGGAACGCCAGAAATCACTTCTATTGTAATCGATTACTTTCCGTCAATTACTACGAACTGTGACCTTTCCGGCACGAAATCACGAATCCTGTGACATAACTGAGACGATATTCCATAAGCACACTTCCACAATTTCACTACGAGCCGCTTGTGTGGCACAGTGTCAAAAACCTTCTGGAAATCTAGAAATACGGAATCTATTTGAAATCCCTTGTCAATAGCACTCGTGTGTGTAAATAGCTAGTTGTTTCAAAAGAACGCTGTTTCCTAAATCCGCGTTGACTGTCTGTAAATAGACCGTTCTCTTCGAGGTAATTCATAATGTTCGAACACAGTATATGTTCCAAAATCCTGCTGCATGTCGACTACAATACGCAGTGAAGGTGATCTTAAGATAGCTGATGCACTTTCAGGTATCAGTGCTTGTTCTCGATCTCAATACGGACGACATTGATAATCACGGGGTAGAACACAATTTAATTTAGTTCGCCTATACTGACGTAGAGGTTTATTGGGTGATATTGTTTCAAAGAGATGGAATGTGTCCTTCGTAACCAGTTATATCGCAGAGAACGTAAATGTTTCCGCAGTAGTTTGTGCAGTTACTTCAGGAAGCGGACGTTAATAGCTTTCACTCCCTGCAACTCTTGTTTTTTTCAAGCGGAACAAGGAAACCACCAGACGAAGTCATGCGCCGGAACATCTGTGAAAAATGTATTACACAATACTAGTTACGAAACACACCGCCACACGCGCGTGCCTCAACGCTCCAATAAAATTACCGCCTGTCTCGTTTCTAAAACAAAGTTCTGAAGTTCTCTTCAACTAGGGATTAATTTAGAAAGGTGTCCGAAATATTTCATCAGCAAATAGCAACGGACGTCCACACACCACGTAAAATGCTTACAGGGGAGATCTGAATGGTCACACAGTCTCATCTGATGCAATCATTATTCAGTGACCTTCGTAAAGACTCCGAAAGTCAAATAGCTTGTTTAGAGTGTTCACAACACCAGAGTTTAAATGGAATGCCTATAACTGAAGGTCTACAGAATCGCCTAACCACTTACATAAAGGGTGATTCCGTGATGATGATAAAAAATTTCAAAGATGATGGTGAATAGTTAATATATCAACTAGAGTTAAAGGACCTTAGTCCGGAAATGACAGAGTCGAAAGGTATAAGCTAAAATCTACTCAAGTTCAGCCTCAGCCCCGTGCAGCGCTCAAACCAAGGGCCCCAACTTCCTAACCCTGATCATGACATACAGAACTCCCACTGAATACTCCCCAGCCGCCCTTGGTGGCCGAGCGGTTCTAGGCGTTTCAGCCTGGAACAGCGCGACCGCTACGATCGCACGTTTGAATTCTGCCTCGGGCATGGATGTATGTGATGTCCTTAGGTTAGTTAGGTTTAAGTAGTTCTAAGTTCTAGGGGACTGATGACCTCACATTTTAAGTCTCTTAGTGCTCAGAACCATTTGAACCATTTGAATATTCCCCAATACACTCAGATAATCTCCTTTGTTGTTGGAGCAGTAGCCGCACATGTAGCTCGGTATCAGAGAGACCGAAAGTCTACGGTATAATTTTAATGAATTCCATTTACCTGTCCAAGTTCCACAAGTTGCTACATTTACAACAGTGCTTCAAAAAGGCATGCCTCAGTGTCAATGCAGGCATCGTCGTACAAAGTGCTGTCATATCCGTTTCCCTGTGTCGTAAGAAAAGTGTCGCAGGCAGCGAGAATTCTTGCCACGAGATCCTCTTTAGTCTCGACAGGCGTCTCATAGCAAGACTTTTCAAGTGGCCCTACAAGAAGAAATCACAAATCAGGTGAACGTGCTGGTCACTAAACAGGGCCTCCTTTGCTTCTCAAGGAATGTCTGATCCAGATGTTAACGAACAAACAGTCCAAAGTAAGGGAGGACTCCATTATCTATGCGTTGAATAAAAAGAGAGATATGTTCCAGAAACCTACAATTGATTAATGAAATATTTATTTGGATATCAATATTTAACGTAAAAGCGCCTTAAAAGCTTGACAAATCAGTGAACTGCAAAAAAAAAAAAAAAAAAAAAAAAAAGCCACCTTTGTATTTATTTTATTGAATTAAGTGACCTACTCCGGAAGAGAGTTGTACCACATTACGTACAGATAACATTTCTGGACAAGACGTGGTTGAATACTGCAGTTGATCTTATAGAGTTAAAACAGCCACGAAGCCGTTGAATCTATCGCAGATTTTACCACTGGACTTGTGAACGCCTGTGACGTGATTGACTCGATGTACATTCCAGTAGAAAGAATTCCTTAAATTACCGAGGAATGTTAGAAGTCGCTTTGCCGTAGTTATTCTCACGTGTTTCTTACAAAATTAAAACAGTTGCTGTCTTCTAACCATAGTCCTACAGTCTACAATGGTTCAGACCTTCGGAATGTATTAGTATTTTATAAACGGGAAGCCTTGCGTGGTAATTTTTAATTGAGATAGGGTTGAGTAATAAAATAGTGACTTACTATGATGTTAAAGAACTTGAAAATACGTTATTTCCTAACTGCATACATTTTGTTTACATGCGGGTGGCATCAAATTCGTCCTTTGCGGGCTGAGCTGTTCAATAAGTATTAACTTTCGAGGTCTCTTCCTCATTGTTGTGCCTTATTTAGTATCATAGACGCAAAGTGTAAACACTTAAGCCCAGCGTTGTTGCCATTCCACTTTCTTTAGCAGATATCCTGTAAATCTTAAGAACAGTTACGAAAAACAGCATAAAATCAAAGCCTAGGGACGCCATCACACGTTAAGTCTATAAGCGAATTACATCCTACTGTAATTCACTCTTTACAAACAACCAAGTTCTTAATATACTGCCGGCCGGAGTGGCCGTGCGGTTCTAGGCGCTACAGTCTGGAACCGAGTGACCGCTACGGTCGCAGGTTCGAATCCTGCCTCGGGCATGGATGTGTGTGATGTCCTTAGGTTAGTTAGGTTTAATTAGTTCTAAGTTCTAGGCGACTGATGACCTCAGAAGTTAAGTCGCATAGTGCTCAGAGCCATTTGAACCATTCTTAATATAATGAATTACCTTTGCAAACTTCAGTGTTATGTAGACTGTTCGGGGACTGGTACACTATAAAGTCCTCTTCCGCTGTGTGTCCGTGCAGTAAAATACTATCACATACCATGTTACCGTTTCACGTTTTCCTTAGTGTCATTCACAAATGTCAGTGTTGGCCATTAAAATTTCAAGGACAATGACGCACTTGTGTACAACAGAACGAGCGGGTAAAACCCGCCTCCGGCGTACGTGTTGTTAACTATCACCTTCAGTTACCGTACAAAGTTCAGGAAAGAAAACTAGATGTATAAAACTGTGGATTAAAATTGAAACTTCCGCTTTTTTTGTTATCTCATACGCGATATCGATCTGTTGGTGGGATTCCAAAGAATGAAGAAAGATCGTTGCGCATGTGGTGGGACGTCATATGCGCGACCTTCACTTCAACATACAGTACTTGTCAAAAAAAAATGGTTCAAATGGCTCTGAGCACTATGGGACTTAACTTCTGTGGTCATCAGTCCCCTAGAACTTAGAACTACTTAAACCTAACTGGCCTAAGGACATCACACACATCCATGCCCGAGGCAGGATTCGAACCTGCGACCGTAGCAGTCGCGCGGTTCCGGACTGAGCGCCTAGAACCGCTCGGCCACCGTGGCCGGCAGTACTTGTCACCTTGACACCTTGCCAATGGCAACCGTCGGTTGATGGCTAACTGAAGGGTTGGATGGCCTTACTTGTTTGAACTGATGACATGCTCACAGACACGAATTTTTTTATTTATGTAGATTACTACATTGGTTTAAATAAATTCTAATCCAGGGACAAAAATGAGTGCATTTCAGATAAATGTTGGTGGGTGACCAACGATACAAGTTGATGTATACGCCCTAACTAGTTATGTAGGCATACTGCCCGTGCTGGAATACTGCTGAAGCGTGTGGGATCCCCGTCAGGTCGATACGACAGAGAGTGCACAGAGAACAGCACCGTGAAAGATAATTGACATGTTTGCCACTCAGGGGAGTGAAGAGGAAATTGTGACCAACCTCAGCTGCTAGACGTACAAAGAAAGATGGCTAATACAGCAAGATAACCTTCCTACAACCGTAAAAGAATCCGTTTTTCTGGTCGGAATCCATCAAAATTCACTGTCGCTGTATCATATACCTTTCCGAGATTGTGATGATAAGTAAAGCACAGAGAGACACATGCGTTCTGCAAAAACACGCGCCATTAGCCCTTCAACACCATCGATAGCCGCACAATATGGCCGCGTGTCTTACAGACTCGTCCTTGCGAGAAAGGTACACTGAAAACTTGAATATCAGCAAACGGACGCACTGCACCATACTAGCGACAGAATAAATTACATAATCCTCTCCTTCTTGTGGGTTCACAGTTTGGATCGGCTCTGGCTAAGTAAGAAGTGGGTATGTGTTTTGTTTTACCTTATAAACTACTGCACGTTATTAGTTGTCACATGAAATAAACAATTAATATACAATTAATTTTACTTAACAAAGGTGAGTACATGTTGCTACTTCTCGGTTCTAGTAAGGAATTTCCATCTATACTAAACAATAATAAAAATACTTTATCATATGACATAATGCGTGGTAAGAAATTTTTCAGCGTCGCTATTAGTATTCTGTTGTGTTTTATATTAATCGCTGCGTTATCGTGCGATGTATTTTAGCTATAATTTGATTATTTTATTTCATTATCAATCAACAGTATAGAAACAGGAGAAAAAATAACAGAAATATCACTGGAATAGATGATTTCGGTAAATATGCGGTTATATGTTGGTTTACTCAAAAGAAAAAAAATAGAAAGTGAAGAAGTAAGAGGAAAGGGGCAAATTGTATATTGGCTTCTGTCTCGGGTTCTTTGGCCAAGATTTGTTAGATAATTTTTCTGCTATTTCGTCAGCATGATTGACTGACACTGTCGAAGTTTCACCCTCCATTGCTGGTGGTGGACTGTAATAGAGCGTGAAGATTCGACAATACAGTCACTCGTGCTGGCGAAACGTCAGGAAAATTATCACACGAAAGTAGGCCGAAGAACCAGAAACGGAACTCAAAAGGAATTTGTCAACAAGTGACCACGAAAGCCTTAACAATTTTGTTAAAGGAGAGGGACTGAAGCTTCAGTTGGCTTGGTTACATTTGAAAGAGAAAGAAACAATTAATTTGTGGCCGAGATTGGTGCCTCGCTGACTAAGACAGTGAACTCACTTAGGCGGAACCCGGCTCAGGTCTGTCACATTGAACTTTTCCGTCGTTTCGCTAAACAACTTAAGGCTAACGCTAGCACGGTTCCTTTGAAAGCGGTGCGGCCGAAATCCTTCACCATTGCTGTTCATTGTGCTCTGTCCTGTGGCCTTGTCGCCAATGGACATTATATCCTAAATCACTTTACCACCATGTATAGGGTGTGGCAGAGTTCCAGGGTACAAAGAACCACAGCAGAGGAAAGGAAATAAAGTAGTAACCCGGCTATAGCAGATGTTGATAGTGACTACCATTCATCTCTTTGCACTTTCTGGTCCCGATCAGCAAGTTTCTGTGGGCAGATCGAAGCTGGACTGCTGGAATTGCTGCAGTCTCAACCGAAACGTTCTGCTGCAGTTTTTGAAGACTACGGTGGCTGTTGTGATACAACTTAGACTTGAGGGCTCCCCCTACAAAGTAATCGCTCAGTGACAGATCAGGTAACCTGCGCGGCCAACCAGGGCCGCGTTCGGCTGTAGGTCCAGATGTATTCGTCCGCATGATCGAAGTGATACGACGGTCTCTTGCGGCAGGCGTCAGGTTGATTTGGTAGGGCTCTGAAGCATTTTCTGGCGAACTGCAGCCACATTTTCTGGTGTGCCGGCACATTTCGGAATGTTTTTCGGCTTGTTCAAAACAGGTCCTGTCTGACGCCATTTTCCGACTAAGCGTCGAATGGCTCTCTTTGCTGGCACTTTGACACCGTTAAACTTCTCAGCAGACAACTGACCACACCGTTTCCACGACTTTGTTGTCACGTAACTTTACACAACGAACGCCCGCTGCTCCACTGCGAGTACCACTGTCCCCTTTGCACTGCTCCACTCACACTGACACAGCCCGCACGACGCTCTGAACCAGTGTTGTAAAGTGGAGAGGGTAAACATGGTTTGCACGTCACAACGTGTGGTTATATGCTGTACTATTCAATATAAAGTACTCTCCATCATATCATTTATTATTGTTCGTAGACTACAGATGGAGACCTGTCGTCGATGTACACAGTCCAATCATATTAATGTGACCACCTCTCAGAAGCTTGAACAAACACTTTTTGCAGCACGGACCACTGTCAGACGTGCAGGAAGAATGAAGAATATTCCTGAGGTTGAGGAAGCTACCGACAGAAATATGGGGCCACGGCGACTGCAGTGCCTTGGCCAGCTGCTAGGTTTCTAGGTTGAGGACCAATGGCGCATACAGCCCAGTCGAAGTGGTGCCACAAATTCTCGATTGGATTTAAATCAGGGGAGTTTGATAACCAGGACGGCGTGGTAAACTCAGACTGGTGCTCCTGGAACCTCACAAGCGCACTGCGACCTGTGTGACAATTTGCACTGTCTTGTTGGTAGATGCCATCGTGCAGAGGAAAATCAAACTGCATGTGGGGGTACACATCGTCTCCGTGGATAACTGTGTTTCTCCTGCCTGGACCCTTCCGACGATTGTTGCGAGGTGTTTGCTTCCACGCCGCACGCTCCAACGGCCATCTGTTCGATGCAGCATGAAACGATATTCATCTCGAGAGGCTACCTGTCGCCAGTCAGTTGACGTCCAACTGCAGTAGTAGCGTGACAGTGCCAGCCTTCGTCATCGATGTACAGCAGTCAGCACGGGTGCATGAACAATTCGCCTGTTGCAGAGTCCCATACGCACCAATGTTAGCTGAACAGTCGTTGAGGAGGTCCGGTTGGTAGCTCCTTGGTTCAGGTGGGCGGTCAGTTGCTCAACAGTTGCACGTCTATCCGCCCGTCATTCAGCCTTGTCATCTATGGCCCGCGGTGCATCAGAGTTGCCTAGGCGTCCGTTTTGGATAACGTCTTTTTGCCATGCTCTGAGTATTTTAATCGGGGTGGTACGCGAACAGTTTGCAAGCTTAGCCCTTTCGGAAATGTTTCAACCAAAAAATGGTTCAAATGGCTCTAAGCTCTATGGCACTTAACATCTGAGGACATCAGTGCCCTAGACTTAGAACTACTTAAACCTAGCTAACCTAAGGACATCAAACACATCCATGCCCGAGGCAGGATTCGAACCTGCGACCGTAGCAGCATCGCGGTTCCGGACTGAAGCGCCTAGAACTGCTCGGCCACAGCGACTGGCAATGTTTCAACCCTTGGGCCGAAAGCCAATGACAATGCACGTATTATGTCAGAGTATAATGACTTTTCTGGAGACTAGAAATCTACTCTGTAGGAATCAGCGTGGATTTCGAAAAAGACGATCGGGTGCAACCCAGCTTGCGCTATTCATCCACGAGACTCAGAGGGCCAGAAACACGGGTTCCCAGGTAAATGCCGTGTTTCTTGACTTCCGCAAGGCGTTTCATACAGTTCTCCACAGTCGTTTAATAAACAAAGTAAGAGCATATGGACTATCAGATCAATTGTGTGATTGGATTGAAGAGTTCCTAGATAACAGAACGCAGCATGTCATTCTCAATGGAGAGAAGTCTTCCGAAGTAAGAGTGATTCCAGGTGTGCCGCAGGGGAGTGTCGTAGGACCGTTGCTATTCACAAGACACACAAACGACCTTGTGGATAACACCGGAAGTTCACTGAGGCTTTTTGCGGATGATGCTGTGGTATATCGAGAGGTTGTAACAATGGAAAATTGTACGGAATCTACAACGAATTGACGCATGGTGCAGGGAATGGCAATTAAATCTCAATGTAGACAAGTGTAATGTGCTGCGAATACGTAGAAAGAATGGTCCCTTATCATTTAGCTACAATATAGCAGGTCAGCTACTGGAAGCAGTTAATTCCGTGAATTATCTGGGAGTAGGTATTAGGAGTGATTTAAAATGGAATGATCATATAAAGTTGATCGTCGGTAAAGCAGATGCCAGACTGAGATTCATTGGAAGAATCCTAAGGAAATGCAATCCGAAAACAAAGGAAGTAGGTTACAGTACACTTGTTCACCCACTGCTTGAATGTTGCTCACCAGATAGGGTTGATAGAAGAGATAGAGAAGATCCAACGGAGAGCAGTGCGCTTCGTTACAGGATCATTTAGTAATCTCGAAAGCGTTACGGAGATGATAGATAAACTCCAGTGGAAGACTCTGCAGGAGAGAGGCACAGTAGCTCGGTACGGGCTTTTTTTGAAGTTTCGAGAACATACCTTCACCGAGGAGTCAAGCAGTATATTGCTCCCTGCTATGTATATCTCGCGAAGAGACCATGAGGATAAAATCAGAGAGATTAGAGCCCACACAGAGGCATACCGACAATCTTTCTTTCCACGAACAATACGAGACTGGAATAGAAGGGAGAACCGACAGAGGTATTCAAAGTACCCTCCGCCACACACCGTCAGGTGGCTTGCAGAGTATGGATGTAGATGTAGCTGTAGATGCAGATGCCAATGAGGACGTCAAATACATCTCTCCGTTTCCGCGTTACGACAACGACTGCGGTGTTTTCCGTGTGTCCCTCCCACCGACACCAACAGGCATCGTATACCCTCCACTGCCTGTGTTGCCACCACCTCCTGCGAGTGGTTATTGTTCACTGACGTCGGACATTAAAGGGGACGTATGCAAATTGGTGAAAAATGTTGGAATTTTTTTTGCGACCAGAAAGTTCTGTAGCAAGTTACAAATACAGTCTCCAATTTTCAGAGTTTAATTCCTTTTAGAAATTGTGTAAAGCCCATTTTTTTAACCAATTCGCAATGCCATGCCGCCTTTTCGACAACACTCTGCCCTTTTTTGAGATATTTTTTTTTCTGTCATCAGAAAAGACATATGCAGAGCATAGAAGGCTGTCAGTCCATTTACGACGCGATTAATTACGATTTATTAAAGAAATGCACACGTAGTGGAAGAAGATTGATGATGTGTGTATTGCTAGTTGTGAATTTCCGGTGAAGGATATCACCCAAATAGGCATACCAGAAGAATCACAATAGAAAAAACGAGCCACATGAAGAGCAAAAAGACAAAATGTTTTATTAACATACTTGTTTTCGTCATATATGCTAGTAAAATCTTTTCCGCATTTCCCGTAATTTTCAATTTTCGATGTATAAAAAACATTTCTTTTACAAACTTCAGGCATGCTTCTAGTGATAAAATAGGTCCACAACTTGTCTTATAATTGAAAGAAGTGGTTTAGCTCCGTCAAAAGTTGCACTGAGAAGTATCTTCTTACTTTTTTGAAGGTGACTAGTTTCGGACACCTGTGTCCATTTTCAAACCATCCGTATCGTAAGTGTGGCAAATACCAGGCGATAGCCTATTCGCAAAAACTGCCCCGCAGTGATGATCAAAGCGGCACTATGGCGGACTCAACAACAGTAAATACGAGTACACCACATAGAACAGACATTAGTGCAACTTTTTTTGCTGAACCACTGCAGATCAAAAGGTGAAATTTGCTACAGTACACACTGTAACACAACCTCCTCAGGTACAAAATTCTTCAAAGTTCGCTACTGACAGATTTATCAAAATTTTCGTGAAATAAAAACTACTATGTATCTTACACATCAATTTGAAAAAAAAATGTTGCGAGAGTTTTAATACAGATATTAAATAACTGATACTCAGATTTATGTTTCTCGTTGTTAGTAATGACCTACCATAGTTTGAAAGTGATAAGAAAAGTGGCCTCTGACTAAATTTTTCTCAACTGATAGTACTGGGAAGCGATCTCCGAGTTTTCTCTGCTACCGTGAGGCAATATGCAAATGAACTATTTTCTGAAGTCGGAATTCTACTATAAATTGCCCCAATGCGATTTTTGTGTGCTTAATGACATCTAACTATGCAATACAGCCCTCTGTTGAAGATTCGGATATGGTGAGGTCGCTTGCCTGATAAAAAGTAGTGATGGATAGAAATTATTAACATCAAGTTAACCCCACCAAAATTTTTGACTATATTGTAGGATAGGTTTGGTGTGTCAATACAGGTATTCTGAAAAATCAGGAAAGATAATCGGATTTATTCCATTTGAGAATATAAATATGCTCTTAAATCGCATTAACGAGGTGACGCCTCTTGAATGTGGACAGATTAATAACTTAATAAGGAGAAAGGAGTATTACACGACTCTAAAACTATAAAACCTAGCGATGCAGATTGATACTTCCCCTTAATTGAACGAGAGCACAAGATTCTAGATCACGAACTTTCCATCTGTATCTGATCACAGGAATAATCCGAGACTGTGCTGCGATGCTCAACAGGAGAATGGCCACTCGTTTAACTTCTTTGAACTGGAAGACTGATCGTGCTACGGTCGGAGCTGGGTACATTGCCTATTCCGCTCTTCTGATCCACGAGAGGTTCCCCAGCGGGCTGTTCTCGTCGTATTGTTATGTCGATCAGGTGTGATGTCCCTGCAACCATAGCTAAGCGTGTACCGAGACAATCCCGCAAAACTATCCTGAGTTCCGGATAAGGTAGACAGCTACTCTGCAATCACTCTGTATCGCCCGGTACGGAGTACTGCATCCTTGTCAGACAGATGCCGAAACACAAGTTTCCTTCCTACCAAAAACATACTGCGGCGTGCCAGTGCGGTGGTGTGGCTGTCCAATCGCAACATTTTAACAATTTTTTCCCGCTCTGCTGTGAGTGTGCGGGGAACACCGCATATGTCACGTGAATCTGGCCAGTCCCAGTTGCTTGTGGGAGTCGCCGCTCGTCCGAAAAACTTTCCAGAAGCTTCATTGGTGCCAGCGTCTAAACGGACACATTCCGCTCCTCTATCCGACGCTAAAAAATATGGAGTGCGGGATTCAGGGAGGTACATTCCTTGGTGGCAATGTCACCCGCGACGCTTCTGTGGAACCCAGGTGACAAGGCCGAGGGGACAACAGCGTCTTCCTGCGTTATTCACTGCGGGGAGACATTCTACTTGCTTCGAAGTGTTTTGCCGGAAATGCCGCCTGCCTGTGAGACGGCATCGAAGCCTGCCGGTGGAAAATGTGTGTGAAATCTTATGGGACTTAACTGCTAGGGTCATCAGTCCCTAAGCTTACACCCTACTTAACCTAAACTATCCGAAGGACAAACACACACACACCAATGCCCGAGGGAGGACTCGAACCTCCGCCGGGACCAGCCGCCTGCCGGTGGAGACCACCCTGACGGTGTCAACACCCTCTCGGGTGCTGGAGGTTGTAAAATTCGACCTTCGTCTAACGCACTGCTGGCTTCCCGCCAACGTCTCCCTGAGTACAAGAATATTTGCACTTAACGCAATCCAGAACATTCTTGTTGCTCATCCTTTAGCCATCTCTGTTAACATAGCGTGATGAATCGCAAATTTGTTCACATCCATGCTGCTATTTGTCGTTACTGCCCTAATTAATTATTCAAAAATGCAAAGTGGAGATTGATGTGGGCGGTGCGCTCCTATTGCATAGGTGCATAGCTCACATAGGATGCCACCATGCAGTATGTGGTCTAAAAGTATCCAGCCATATCCTGATCAAATTATTTGACAAAACAATTGAAAAATAAATCAGACTATAGCCAGCAACATAATGACATCATCTGTAAAATTTAGTTCAATGATCTCTCAAACAGTAGCTTACATGTACCCATGTATTTTCTCAATCCGCCCCATCCCTTAATGTGACTGGAAAAAAATGGCTCTGAGCACTATGGGACTCAACTACTGAGGTCATTAGTCCCCTAGAACTTAGAACTAGTTAAACCTAACTAACCTAAGGACATCACAAACATCCATGCCCGAGGCAGGATTCGAACCTGCGACCGTAGCGGTCTTGCGGTCCCAGACTGCAGCGCCTTTAACCGCACGGCCACCTCGGCCGGCAATGTGACTGGACTGTGTAGTTTCTGCAGTGTATGTGATCATGGTAGAGTCGCACCTTGAAGCAGAGCTGTATGCGCTCCTCGAAGGAGCCTCGCAGCAGCAGGGAGAGGCCCACCACCCAGGACTCCATGGTGATCTTGCGCGCATTCTCGCGGTCCAGCAGGTCACACACGCGGATCGTCAGCAGCTCGTCCGTCATGCCCAGGAGGGAGTAGAGCACCTCGGCCGCGCGCTCGTAGCCCAGAGGACCGCCAGCGCGCTCCAGCTTGAAGTGCATCACCAGCAGCGATTCCACCTCGTCCTGCCCGGCCAAACGGCAATTCATAAGTGGCAACGAAACATCTCCATGTCAGCTTTTCCACTGCTTTTGTTTAAATGGTTACTTGGCACCTCTGATTCAATGCATATAAGCTTTACAGCTGGGAGTAACATGAGCAACAGCTTGCTTACTTTCGGTACTCACAACAGCATTTTAGTATTTAGATCTTGTGATTTTGTTTCACACACCTATACACTGATCAACCAGAATATTACAACCACCTGTCTAATAGGCAGTATGCCCACCTTTGGCAAGGATAAAGCTGCGACGCATCATGATACAGAAGCAATGAGGACATAGTATATCTCTGAAGGGAGTTCGCACCACATGTACACACACAAGTCTCCCAATTGCCGTAAATTCCAGGGAGAGGGGCGATGAGCTCTGACGCCACGTTCCAATCACATCCCAGATGTATTCGATCGGGTTCAGGTTTGCGAGTTTGGGGGTCAGCGCATCAATTAGAACTCTCCACCATGTTCCTTGAACCACTCCATCACACACGTGACATTTTGACATGGCGGATCACGCTGTTGAAAAATGCCACTGCCATCGGGAAATACAATCGCCATAAAAGGGTGACACGGTTTGCAGCCATCATGGTGCCTTGCACCAGCTCCAATGGACCCATGGATGCCAATGTGAAAGTTCCCTAGAACACAATGGAGCCACTGCTAGCTTGTCTCGGTCCTGCAGCACAGGAGCAGTTCCCCTAGAAGACGTCCCATCAGCATGATGAAGGTATCGGTATTCATCAGATCATGCAACTCTGTGCCACTGCGCCAACGTCCAGTGCCAAAGGCCACGTGCCCGTTTTAACTGTAGTTGCCGATGTGGTGTTGACAGTGGCACACCCGTGGGTCGTTGGCTGCGGACGCCCATTGTTCGGAATGTCTGGTGCACTATGTGTTCAGACACACTTGTATTCTACCCAGAATTAAAGTCTGATGTTAGTTCGCGAAATTTCGTGACCTGCCCTGCTTTGCCAGTCTGCCCAGCCTACGACGTCGACATCTGTAATCAGGGGTGCCGCCCAACCCCACGACGTCTGGTGAACGTGCTTTCGCCTTGGGTTCAAGACACTCACCACAGCACTCTACGAGCACCTGGCATGTCACGCAATTTCCAAAATGCCCATGCCGAGCCTCCGGGCCATCAGAATCCACATTCAGTGAAATTCAGGTAGTTTGCGCGCCCACCCCATTTTACACACGGACAGCAAGCAACGTGCGTGTGTTTGTCTAGCAGTCATTCCTCGGCAGGTGACGCTGCTATTGGCTGGACGGGATTTATATCTATAGTAGGTCGGTGGTCATAATGTGCTGGCTGATCAGTGTATGTTTATTGAATGTTTGTATACTCAATAACTTACGGGAATGCAGCCGGGTGACGTCGTCGACCACCACCGATACGTGTGTGAGAAAAGAAATCTGATTGATTTTTCATCTAAAAAAAGTTTTTACTTTTCTGAAATAACAATATTGCCCCCCTTCAAAGTAAACGCCTTCGGAAGGTATATACCGGTGGAGTCGTTGCTCCCAGTCTTGGTTCAAATGGTTCAAATGACTCTGAGCACTATGGGACTTAACTTCCAAGGTCATCAGTCCCCCAGAACTTAGAACTACTTTATCCTAACTAACCTAAGGACATCACACACATCCATGCCCGAGGCAGGATTCGAACCTGCGACCGTAGCGGTCGCGCGGGTCCAGACTGATGCGCCTAGAACCGCACAGTCACAGCGGCCGGCCCAGCATTAGTAGCAGCGCCTGTAACACGTTGGTTACATTCATCTGACTGTTCTCCAGAGTCCCAAAATGACGTCCTTTTAAGTCATTTTTCAACTTCAGGAAAAGAAAAAAAGTCACAAGTACTCAGATCAGGCGAATAAGGGTGCTGTGCAACAGGAATGCCGTTTGAGGTCAACAATTCCGTGACGGAAGTGTCCATGTGACATGATGCGTTGTCATGATGCAGCATCCAATTGTCTGCAGTGTCCCGTTTCACTCAGTTCACCCTTCTGCCTGAGCCTTTCAGGGGCATCTTTGTAAAACGTTCGGTTGGCAGTTTGTCCAGGAGGAACAAAGTCTTTATGCACGATACCCCTACTGTGAGAAAGGCAGATCATCATTGTTCTTATCTTTGATTTGCTCATTCGAGCTTTTTTTCGGTCGTGCAGAAGTCTGTGTGCTACTCATCACTTTGCCATTTTGTCTCAGAATCGTACTCAAAAATCCAAGATTCATCGCCTGTGATCATTGCCATCGGCAATCCTCTCAAAACGATCAACGTACACGTTTCTTTGGCGGTTCTTCGGCTCAGTTGTGACGGTTTTCGGTACCACTTTGGCACAGACCGAAAGCATGTGCAAAACTTCGGTCGAAATTTAATGTACGTTGAAAATGTTCAACAGGTCACCCATCATCCTATCTGTTAAATGTCAGTCCGATCTCACCACATCACACACATGTTCGACAGCTTCGTCAGTTTTTGAAGTTGAAAATCTCTGTGAGAGTGGTTCATCTTCAATGGGTTCTCGGCCTTCCAAAAAATATATGCCCAGTGAAAAAACTTGTGCTCTTGGTAAGGAATGTTCTCCTTAGGCCTGTTTCAACTTCTGAAAAATCACACTCGCGGATTCCCCAAGTTTAATACACAACTTCATTGCATGACGGTGCTCTAAATTCCGTTCTTCCATTTTCATAACACACAACGAAAACAGAATTTCACTTATGGCGCTCAAAAATCGTCGTGGCTTTACGGACCTGAAACTCGGACTGACCATCTGGAAGGGATGAACACACAGGTTGAACAAAGCGTAGCAGCGTTGTCAGTCTCATTACTTTTCTCAAACACATCGTATTTCGACAGGTGCACACTATTTCATTTTCAAAGCAAAACTGCAGCAAGTAAGCGATGTGTAAATGAATTTAAAAACTCGCTTTGCAGAGCAATTCCGGAAAGATAACACACAGTGTAAACACCAGCGCCACCACACGAAAGGAAGATGACCTACGCAGAATTTATCGATGTGTAAATTACTAAACAACGGGTGACGTAGCATTAAGTATGTCCCTATGTTTTTGATTATGGTGAGAGTAGGGTTCCATGCGGAGCTGAAACAAAAAACCCCAGCTCTATATTTTACAAGGTTACTTGCTAACCTAATTTAATCTGCTACCTATCTCAATAGCTGAAACTGCATGCCAGAATCTCCATGTTGTTATATTCCCTATAACGACCAGTGCAATGTTCTGCAATAGCCTGTTTTCTCGGCTGTTGTGAGCTTGTGTGACGCTTCCGCTCAGTGCACCGGTTCTCCAAGTTCCTGGTAGTCTGTCTAATGACATGCTAAAACTGCAAGGAACAAGACAGACACACGCCTTACGCAGTCCACGATCATCCTTAACAGTAGCTAAAAGGATTCTAATCTTAGAAGGCCAGAAAACACATTTCACATCATATTTCCGCAAAATACGTCCAAGCTTGTTGGAGATGCTCTCTGCTTAAGGCAGAAAGGCCGTAGACATTCGTGCCAACTCGGTATTATCATCACTCACCCCATGCCCGCTTGATCGACATCGTAAGGCACGTCTGAGTTGTCTTTCATTATATCAATTTTGATGGAAAGTTAACTCAAGATGGGTTAACTCAGCTAGCAAACTCTCAGGGGGATAGTGCGAGCCAAGGTACATCTTCACGCTGAGCTGGATGGTGACAACTATTGTCCTGTGGATAAGTTATTGTGAGTATCCTTCCTATAAATAGCATGTCCCAACGTACCATCAACCTTCCTTCTGTCCAACACGTCGAGGGAGGGGAAGCAGCCATCCTTTCCCACCTCCATCGTGAAACGAATTTTCGGTTGGATTGAATTCAGGTGTTCTAAAACACTGTTCATATTCTCACTGCTATGAGGCCAAACAATAAAAGTATCGCCCACATCGTTTCCAAAGCACGTTCCTCTAAGTCATACATACACAAATTTGTAATAATAGATGACAACGACCTTCCTATCGCAACTCCATCTGCCTGCTCATAGAACGGGTCATTGAATAAAAGGTAAGTGGCAGTCAACATATTTCGAAATTAGTTCTTTAATTCACCGTCAAACCCAACCACAATCAATGGTAACAAATTAAACAGAGACCACATCAAAACTTCCTAGAATATCAGTCATTCTAAAGCATTCCTTCTAATCGACGTAAGAAATCAGCCGAGTTTCTTAATACTATGAGTACACCGATCAGCTAGTGGGCTCAACGGAGTAGCAAGGTGCTTACTACAAAATATGTCGGAGGACCAATGTTACCGACAACCTAAGAGGGACCTCTTCTTTGTGGATATCCGGAAGGCCATATAACCTAGGGGAAGTAGCACAATAAATATTAAGACTCTTGCTAGTGTCCTGCGTCAAGAAACTTTCTTGAGGAGGCTGTTAGTCTTTCTCTCGACGCTCCTTGTGGGGTCAACAACGATCCTGCGACTTGTTGCAGTTTAGCCTTGAAAATGACAGGGTCTGCATCTGTCCAGATATCAGCGGTCGTCGATAACGTCACTCGGTTGCATTCCCGTAGGTTATTTGAACATAGAATACTCCGGGAAGAACTGACGTCTCGCATACATACAACAACGTTTATTGTGTACCTATGCTATGTTTCTGTGTCCCCCTTTCTATCATTTCTCCCGTCTTCAGGAGAGTGATTAAGTGTCTGCGTGTGATGCCGCAAAAAGCCTTAATTCTTGGCCACGGGCTCTTCAGACGCTGGTGGCACTTAACCCAACTTTTGTGTAGATTTTGGATAGAGCTATGGTCGGTCAAAGAGACATTAGTGATCACTGCACAACAGCTATTGTGTAGGTTGGTACAGGCAGCTGACGCGTATTTTCTGTGACCATTTCTGGCGTTACTGTGGACTCCGGTCCGGTAGCGTGGAGCCCACACTGTGCTCTGGGGCTATGGTAAATGAAGATGTACTTTCAGGGCATCTCTAATAGGAAACTGGATTATGTGAGACTTAGCCCAAAGTTCTAATGCGTTTCTTACCGGTGTAACCATTACAAATCATACCGTATAATTCATTTCAGTTAAGGAGTCGATTCATCTTTATTAACATTCAGATTCTTTAGCTTGATTCTTTGTCCTACCGTAAGTTTGAGAGTGAACTGTAACATCTGTAATCCACAACCTCATAATATCCACTTTGATAACACTGACTCTAACTATATATTCTGAAGTGACAAAACAAGTGGGATGGCAATTGCACATATACAGATAGCAGTAGCATCGCGTAGACAAGTTATAAATTGGCAGTGCATCGGCAGAGCTGTGATTTATACTCAGGTGATTCATGTGAAAAGATTTCGACGTGATTATGGCCGCAAGAGGGGAATTAACAGACGCAGAATGGTAGTTGGAGCTAGACGCATGGGATATTCTAATTCGGAAATCGTTAGGAAATTCAGTATTCCGAAGACTACACTGTCAGGAGTGTACGGAGTGTACCGAAAATACCAAATTTCAGGCGTTACCTCACACCACGGATAACGCACTAGCCAATGGACTTCACTCAACCACCGAGAACAGCGGCGTATGCATAGAGTACTTAGTGTTAACAGACAAACAACACTGCGTGAAATAACCTCAGAAATCAGTTTGGGACGTATGACGGAAGTATCCGTTAGGACAGTGCGACGAAGTGCGGCGAAACGTGGCGTTTTTGGGCTATGGCAGCAGACGACCGACGCAAATGTCTTTCTTAAAGTCATGACATTGTCCGCAGCATCTCTCCTGGGCCAGGGACCATATCGATTAGATCTTAGACGACTGGAAAACCGTGGCCTCATCGGATGAGTACAGATTTCATTTGGTGTGAGCTGGGTTCGAGTATGGCGCAGACCCACGAAGCCATGGACGCGAGTAGTAACAAGGCACTGTGCGAGCTGGTGGTGGCTCCATAATGGTGTGAGCTGTGTTTACATGGAATGGACTGGATGTTCCGCTACTTGGAGACCATTTGCAGCCATGCATTAAACTCACGTTCCCAAACAACAATGGAAATATTTTGGATGACAATGTGCCACGTCACCAGGCCACAGTTGTTCGAGACTGGTTTGGAAAACATTCTGGACGTTTAGAGCTAATGGCTTGGCCATCCAGATCGTCCGACATGCATCCCATTGCACATTTATGGGACATAGAGTTCATATGCAAAATTCTGTACCAGCAACGCTTTTACAATTTTGGACGGCTATAGAGGCAGCATCGCTCAATATTTCTGCAGGGGACTTCCAAAAAGTTGTTGAGTCCATTCGACGTTGAGTTGCTGCACTATGTCGGGAAAAAGGAGATCCGACACCATATTGGGAGGTATTCCGAGACTATTGTCACCTCAGTGTATGTTAGGAGAGGGGAGGCAAAAGCTAAATGTCATTTACTCTGTAACAGTGGCAGAAACGTAGATTGATCCACACTGTTTGCTCGACACATTGTGTAGCACTGTAGTACGGATGACTGTGGCTGATGACGATACATAGTGCTGTGTTGTTACGGATGACATGGAAATTTCATGTGAAATCTGTCGTTGCTGAAGAACACCCGGAGCGCCGCTATGCTGAATTTCACTGTCATCTGACGTGTGACCTCCAACGCCGACCTAGACTGCACTGCTCGTAACACAACGAGGGTCTAAACACCTTTGTAATTGTCCCGGGTGATCAAAAAGTTAGTATAAATTTGAAA
This sequence comes from Schistocerca piceifrons, assembly GCF_021461385.2. Classification (NCBI taxonomy): domain Eukaryota; kingdom Metazoa; phylum Arthropoda; class Insecta; order Orthoptera; family Acrididae; genus Schistocerca; species Schistocerca piceifrons. Next base: position 1,016,195,831 of record NC_060138.1, on the reverse strand, counting down.
ACTTAATAAACCACGGAATAAAATTGGCATGCTTGGAATGACGTGGAGTTTTATTAGAACCAAAAAAAAGTTCACAAAATGTCCGACAGATGGCGCTGGACAGCAAAACGTCAGTAACTGCTACCGTGACGGGTGAGACGTACGCCGATATGTTACCGAATCGCATCATCCGCAGCGTGGCTGATAAACACCTGCTGGAACGTACGGTGTTTATGCATGATGGCGCTCCACCCCTTCTTGCTAGACGCGTCAAAGATCTCTTGCGCGCGTCGTTTGGTGATGATCGTGTACTCAGCCGCTACTATCATCATGCTTGGCCTCCCAGGTCCCCAGACCTCAGTCCGTGCGATTATTGGCTTTAGGGTTACCCGAAGTCGCAAGTGTATCGTGATCGACCGACATCTCTAGCGATGCTGGAAGACAACAAAAAAATGGCTCTGAGCACTATGGGACTTAACATCTATGGTCATCAGTCCCCTAGAACTTAGAACTACTTGAACCTAACTAACCTAAGGACATCACACAACACCCAGTCATCACGAGGCGGAGAAATAAAGACAACATCCGACGCCAATGCCTCACCATAACTCCGGACAACTCTTTACATTGTTGTTCACAACATTATCCCTCGACTACAGCTATTGTTGAGGAATGATGGTGGACATATTGAGCATTTCCTGTAAAGAACATCATCTTTGGTTTGTCTTACTTTGTTACGCTAACTATTGCTATTCTGATCAGATGAAGCGCCATCTGTCAGACATTTTTTGAACCTTTTTATTTTTTTGGTTCTAATAAAACCCCATGTCATTCCAAGCATGTATGTCAATTTGTACCTCTCTATCTACATTATTCCGTGATTTATTCAGTTTTCAAATTTATACTAACTTTTTGATCACCCGGTACTGTACCACCTTGCCTCCCTTGGGGAACATATTCAGAAGACGAAATTCTTTTACGGATTATTTCCGGGGAAATTATAATTTCTGTGCGTCTTCGAGGACAAAGGTGGGTACGGAACGGGCGACGTGCCGTCCTTAAACCGCAATAATCGGCAGCGGCTGCCTGGTTCTGCGTCAACACCGTAAATTGAGAGTCCATTAGTGCCAGCTACATGAAGGCCAGAAGTCAATAAACAGAAGCAGCTGTTCAGAAACTGAGAGGTCTTCTTCCCAGCGCTCATTAGAAAAAAGCGCCAGTGGCAGTTAGCGGACGGACCTTGCTGAAGCGCGTGGTGTGCACCAGCTTCTTGATGAGGTCCGAGTAGCGCCTCTTGAAGCGCGCCTCCTCCTCCGGGGTGAGTGGCAGGTTCAGGGTGTCCGGCATGCCGTCGTCTCACAACAGCTACTCCGAAGAGTAAACACAGTCGAGCCTGAAACACAAACATTGCTTATTGACACAACATATTTGACGAGACAGAAAAATGAATGTTATCGTAACATCTGCAACATTTATTTTTCATTACTACTAAAGAGCATCGCGGAGTGGCCGCGCGGTTTGAGGCGCCATCATGTCACGGACTGAGCGGCCCCTCCCGCCGGAGGTTCGAGTCTTGCCTCGGGTATGGGTGTGTGTGCGTGTGTGTTGTTCCTAGCATAAGTTAGATTAATTTGTGTGTAAGACTAGGGACCGATGACCTCAGCAATTTCGTCCCTTAGGAATACACACAAATTTGAACATTTTTCAACTACTAAAGATGATATGATAAGAGATTATGAAATGGTAAGATATTCTGAGTTGATATGCGATTATGACAACGTGGGGATTTAGGTGGACGTCGAGCTCATATGTGGTTTGTGGTGTGATTGCGTTCGGGCACTAAAGTCTTGATCTATCAGCAGCCTCACAAACAGAAAACAACAAAATGTTAAATTTCCTTGACCTCACAATATACAGACAAAACAACCAACACCATTTCTCCATATTCAGAAAAGTAACCACCACCAACACAGCCACTCAGTAACATTCTAATCATCCGATTGCACACAAAGTAGCCGGTTTCCAATATATGCTACACAGACTGAACAAAACTCCACTCACTGAAAGCAACTGTAACAACGAGTTACAGACAATCAGACAAATAGCTGTAGGGAATGGATATGATACAAACACTATAGATAAACTGAACCACAAAATTATAACAAAATTAAAAAAAGGCGCCCAACACACAAAAGTCTTCTCGCAAACTTACAAACACACAAATGAGCACACGTGGACAAGAAACACCCGCAACAACAAACAAATACCTCACTCTCACTTACAACAACAAAGCAGCCCACAGAATAGGCGACATACTCAAAAAAACAGGGGCTAAAAATAGGCTGCAGGACAGACAACTCAACACAGAGGAAACTAAGGACAACCAACACAAGCACAGACGAACACAACACATCTGGTATTTACCAACTAACGTGTCAGGACTGCAAATCAGCTTATATAGAACAGACAAGCAGAAAATTTAATACCAGATACACAAAACACAGAAGAGCATTAAAAAGTAACAGCTGTCATTCCACATTTGCTGAACACCTTACGGACAATAAACATAGCCCAACAGACATCAACACTGATTTGAAAAATCTCAAATGCAGCAATAGCCCCCCACAAAACTAATAATTGAAGAAAATTATCAAATACAAAAAGCCATAGTTGAAGGAAAGCAAGTAATAAATGAATACACAGCTCTCTGCAATGGAACTCTGCTCTCTGCCCGCAAAAAATTATTAGGTAACACCAACCTATAGAACTCTCCCCCCCCCCCCCCCCCCCCGTCCTCCCCCCCCCCTCAACACACACAGACACATACATACATAAACACAAATAAAAACTGAAAATAAATAAATATGTATATAAATAGTATAATAATAATGATAAATCCTTAAACCTACTCTCTCTCTTTTTTCACACACACACACACACACACACACACACACACACCTTAGAGATTCAAAACAACCGCCAATGACATCTTCAACTGTTCCACTGTCCACTATCTTGTTTCTACAGCTGGTAAACAGTGACGGTGACAACTCAATACACAGCACGTGACAATGAAGAAGATGTCGAAAAAAAGAAAACGTAAGTGAAATGTAATGTAAATAAATACACACACACACAACCTTTCACATAAATTATTAAATTCAGGCATAGCCATAACAGTTTAGAAATCGTAATTTTTGAGTAAATATTGTACTTACATTAAGTTGTATGTAGTTACAAATGACAAACTGTAAAGAAAAACAGGCACTGTAAAAACGTAATACTGCAGGAAAATAAGGTGTGAATACACAATTATATGTGCTCTTCAGAAATCTGTAATTACGATTTAGGAACTAATATTAACATGTATTTAAACAGTTAAGAACATTCCTGGTTTTTAACAGCCATTATAATAAAGAACCCACTGATGTTGCTGGAACTGCAGTGAAACATGTCTGGGACAAAAAACAAAACTGTGTTTTGCTGAAGGCGGACCCCACCCAAAAACATATGTTATAGGAAAAACCTGTTGGAGACTAGATTAACTTTGCTGGATGACCACTTAATAATAGTGAATGACAAAATCATTCTCCAACACACACACAAATTTTCTCGCCAGTATTTTCTGAATGTGTCCAGACAAAAAGCTAAACCTTACTGACTCCTCCTGGTTGGATGGTTCGTTGGTTGGTTGTTTGATTGATCGATTGATTTGGGGAGGGGACCAAACAGTGAGATCATGGGTCTCATTGGATTGGGGAGGGACGGGGAAGGATGTCGGCCGTGCCCTTTCAAAGGAACCATCCCGGCATTTGCCTGATGCCATTTAGGGAAATCATGGAACACCTACATCAGGGTGGCCGGATGCGGGTTTGAACCGTCGTCCTCCCGAATGCTAGTACAGTGTGCTAACCACTGCGCCACCTCACTCGGTAGCTAAACCTTAAAACATCTGCCACATTCGTCTCATTGTCATTTAAAACAGCGGGCAAGTCCTTTGGAAATGACAAACCTTCTGGTCAAAAAAGCAAGCAAGCAATTTCAGTGTTACATTGCACCATCCTCAGGCCTCTTCACCAACGTGAATTGGGAGGAATCCACTCTCATTTGCAGTCATAACAGTAACCAATATTACATAACCGGTGTCCGTAGAAATATGGTTTACACGATACTTTCTCTTCGTTCATCAACCGACGACTGTCAGAACAACGTCCAAACCAGAACCAATGTTGATATTGGACGTTCTGCTTTAATATTGTCCTGACAGTCGTCGGTTGATGAACCAAGGAATAGTGTCGTGTAAACCAGATATCTACTGCATTGGTTACATAATATTGACTCCTGTTACGACTGCACACGAGATTGAATTCCTTCAAATCCCCGCTGGTGAAGGGGTCTGAAGCTAGTGTAATGAAACACCGAAACTTGTTGCGTAAATTAATTAAATGTGAAAGGGACGACTGCAGGTGTTACATTCTTTTATTTAAGAAACATGATAGGCTGAAAGTCACAAACTTAATAAAAGTGGTGATAAGAGTGTAAGCCCGTCTGCAGAACCGTCTCTCTCTCTCTCTCTTTCACCTCAATATACAATATACGTGCGAAAGCTGAACTCTACACCAAATGAAAACTGCGGAAAAATAATGGGATAATTATTACAGTGCTACATATTAGAAACAATTTTCTTTTCATAACACAGGAAAGAGACAATGGTTAGTTCATATTATTATTATTTTATAATGCGTAGTTATATCGCTATAATTTTCGTGTTTTCTTTTGTAATATAACTTGTCTTTAAGAATTTTATATGTTACGAAGAAGGGAAAAGCTTTTTAATTTTAGTATCAGCCAAATTAAAATTCTTTCGCCTTGGGAATTTCGTTTATTGATATGTTAGAGGAAAGTGTTCTTGATGAGCAGAATAGGTTAAACAAACATGTTAGTTTGCTTGTCAGCTTCGTTCGGTTGCTAAGAAAGAAGCAATGACAAATATATTTTATCCTTTTAGCAGACAAATATTGCAGCTGCAAATTACAAAAGCATTAGTTCCGTCGTGGTGCGCTTTTGGAAACTAGTGATCTACAGACTTTTATAGGAAGGGAAGAGACTATTATGAAATACAGTAGTTTGTTTGAGCTGCCCGTATCCCATAGCTCCAGATACAATAATCTCAAAACCGTCATGCTCCTGACTTTACTCCTTTATCATAAATAAACGGACTTAGCTGCATAAAGACAGATTAGTTGTGGTACTAGGGCTTGGCTTGAAGTGAGTGAAAGAAGTGAGAGCTCCAGATGGCGAATACTTTAGAAAAATAAAAAACTGTTTTTCGGGCGAGTAGGGTGATGAATGTCATTCATTTTAGCATAGTTTACAGGCTGCGTTTGGCACACTGAAAAGAGTGGGTCGAGGCTATATAATGTAACTTTTCTTATTATCAATTTTCACTTTACACACTGTACATATAGCGAAATAATTCTAAATAAATCGTATTTATTAATAGGCAAAGGAAAGCTTGGGATTGCAAAAAATTTTCAGAAAAGGAGTGTAGGGCGCACACAAGAACTTCGAATATAAAATTAGATATTCTTACTATTTTATAGCAGTTTTACACGTGCTGGGGAGATACTGATGGCAAAAAAAGGAAAACAGAAATTTCCCGGCATCTTGCAGACGTTATAAATGCCACATTTCTACAATTATTTCATCGCTTCAAAGTTTCTATAGGAAAACAAACTTAGTTTTCGTTCATAAAAGGTAGTTTCTCATGACACAGTTTAGAAGCAAACTTCGCGTAACACAACAGTTTGCTAAATATTGGCGAGGATAGCTGATCCTGTCCGATGGAATCTATTTTAACGCAGTATTCTCGGGATGTGATTTCTTATTCTCACTCCATACAGCAGTTTTGAAGCGTTTTGATGAAATCCTTTATCTGACGATAAAAATACGCGTCGCAGGTTGTGCATTTACGGAGAATCACTTTAAAACTGCCTATCCCAGATTGTCCTATACCTTCAATGAAAGTATTAATAAGTACATTATAACGAGCATTATTTCGTCTTATTTCCAGTGTAAGTAACGTAAAAACTGGAAATAAAAAAAAGTTTCCGCATAGGGACTCGACCCGACGGTTCGGATTAGCCTACCGTTCTGTGCTCTCTCCACTGCGCCACTCGCTGCTTGGAAACTACGCCAGCTTCATGCTTCAACCGACCTACACAACAAATGCTGTTTTTCTAAAAGCTGGGCCGTCTGGACTGCCTATTCTGGTCACTTCCATTTCTGGCCAAGCCTCACATATAACATAAATCTTGGGGGAACCGGTGAATGTGAGAAGGTGCGGTCCCTTTGTGAAACTCAGTACTTCCTACAAACAGCGCTTTCTGGGATCCTCGTCTAGAAAGTCCACCATGCAACATCGTCACACGAAATTGCACATACACTTAGTGAAGTTACAAAGCGATTATAGAGACTACACGTACCTGGTAGCATGTATAGTTTGAGTTAAGGGTGTCTGCTCGACTGCCTACCGTTAGCTTATCGTAAATACAAAGCCACAAAAACGCATAATATCCTATGCAGTCACATACGAAATACTGATTTTAGGTATTCACAGAGATTTGTTGAGATGTATTACACTCCGTGCAGCTGCGCGTAAATACTGCACTTTGTTTACTCTAAAATAGTGACACAGACAAAGATTTTACAGATATGAAACTTACATGGAACCTTACAGGAAGAAGACTTAAAAGATTATCGCAGGAAAGACAAAATAAGAACATCTATGGAAGTCACATCACTATGGTACGGCGGTAAGTTTGTACGTGGTCTGCAGATTTCGAATGGGTTTACAATGGGAATTCAAACTGATCTGTCCAAAAGCATAACACGTACTGTAAAAGATGTTTTTAGGAAGTCTTATCAATTTTTATTCGACATCAGAAATAATCTTGGTAAAAGCCTTGAAGATATGAACGCAAGGGTATTTCGCTTCTTTGCGACAAGTGTCACAGCTCAAACGTCGCTCATTTTTGTGACTGGAAAAGAAGGGATAATTAACGGTATTTTTTTGGTTTAGTACTGCTCTTTACAGTATTTATTTTGAATTACGCTGCTGTCGGACTGCGAAATGACGTCTTAGCACGCCAAAGTGTGTGTCCCGAAAAATGTCGTATTTGGGGCTATTATTTCCGTGATGCAGAAACAGAAACGTTTTAGACTTGTTGCCTTAAACTTCGTTCACTACTTCCTGAAAACTTTTTCCGTAACGTTACGAAAAGTGTCATAATGGTCACTTGATGTGTGCAGGGAACATACAGCTAATAGTTATTAGTAAAAATCGCATTATTTTCGCCTCCTTTATCACAAAGCAAACAATTTCTTGTAATGAAATAAAACGACCTGCTTACGTGTCGCTGGCATAGGCGGGAGTGAGACTTTCAACAACCATACCGAAAGAGGTGGCACTACTATTGGCACATTGCACTCGCCATTCTGGGTGAAGGTTCAGATCCTCGTCTCGCCATCCAGATTTAAGTTTTCCGTGAATGCCCTACATAGCTCCAGGCAAAAGCTGGGATATTTGCTTTCAAAAAGATACGGCCGATTTCCTTGCCCACTTTTTCACAATACGAGTTTGTGTTCCGTCTCTAATGACAGCGCTGTACTCTATGTCAGTCTGATATCACATATCTGTTTAAATTATTAACAGTATATCTATCTAAATATCTTTAATTCCTGATCAACGTAACAGATGTAAGCCTAACAAACCCACAGATGACAAAACCAAAACTTCCATCTCCTACTGTCACTCCTTTCATCTTCTGTCTCTGAATCTCAACCTAATTGTGGGCAACATAATTATTGAACTTAATGTTTCCAACATGTCACTTTATTACATCAATGAACACAAAGTTTAAGCTACATACACTTGACAGAAAGGATTTTTTACAATTCAAACTATTTAATCTGACACATCCATTCATTTAGTCAACCCAAGATCTCCATAAAACTTTGAGGCTTACTCTGAAACAGTGGTTTCGTTTTGTTGTGAGTTCTTTGTAATTTGAAATAGTGTTTCTGTTTTTGTTATATATGCTTTATATCTGTCAGTTTCTAGACATCACCTTTGTTTACAAAGTGTGATAGTTTGTACGTGATATTTTACGACAGAGAAAGGAGCCTCCGGTAACTGGAGGTATCCAATTTATTTATTAGTACATTTACGTTTACGTTCAGATTTGCAAATACCTCCACAGAGCCATGTTCTGAGATAGTGTTTAGTTTGCCAACTAGACAGTACCATAGGCTACCCAAATGTGGTAGTCGAACACACATGACACATTAATGCAAATAAATCTACACGATAATAAACGTTGGAACCTTGAAACGCGTTGAGGAAATAAATAGTACATGAAATGTATTTGCAATTGCAAATATGAACCATCAATGGCCATATATTAGAATGATTATAACGAAAATCTGTCCCGGACTGCGACACAAACCGAGATTTCCCGGTTTACACGAGCGGTCGCCTTTACTCCTTCGGCTATCCGTACACGAATCACGGCCAGACCAAACTTGCACATGTGGTGCGCGTGTCACAACGTGCACCCGTACGCCGTGTATATTCCCGTCCAGGAAAGACATGTTAACTAATAGTCGAGGGCCTGGTATTGGTGAATAAATACGAAATAGCAGTGTCTGTGTTATTAAGTAGTACGATCCAATGGCCGGCCGTTGTGGCCGAGCGGTTCTAGGCGCTTCAGTCCGGAACCGCGCTGCTGCTACGGTCGCAGGTTCGAATCCTGCCTCGGGCATGGGTGTGTGTGATGTGCTTAGGTTAGTTAGGTTTAAGTAGTTCTAAGTCTAGGGACTGATGACCTCAGATGTTAAGTCCCATAGTGGTTAGAGCCATTTGAACCATTTTAACGATGCATCAAGGGATCACCAATTTAGTATTGGAGGGCAGCGTGGAGGGTAAAAATCATAGAGGGAGACCAAGAGATGAATACACTAAGCAGATTCGAAAGGATGTAGGTTGCAGTAGGTACTGGGAGATGAAAAAGCTTGCACAGAATAGAGTAGCATGGAGAGCTGCATCAAACCAGTCTCAGGACTGAAGACCACAACAACAACAACATGTTCCTTCAGACATGTATGTATTTACAGCCGATAGTGATTCATATTCGCAGTTAATACATTTCTTTTATTTATTGACGGCTGTAGTCGTTCAGTGCCTGATCCTTCGGACGTGAATGCAAACTTGCTGTTTCATTCAGTATCAATAACAGTCACCGTAGAGCCTAACCTAAAATGTTCACGAAAAGAGGAGCTGTAGGAAGACGTCAACATTACAAAAGAAATAATAAATAGGGAGCGATTCTTGTGAAAGATAGAGACACAAAGTAACAGGTATAGGGAAACAGGTACGTGAGACAAATGATGGAGAAATTAATAATCAAGTTTCGGAGAGAGGCAGACAAGTGTGTACAGTCTGTACTACTCAGCGACTGTTTGATTGTTAAAAAGTGAATGTCGCAGGGGACAGTGTAACACAGGGGTACAGAAAAAAACCGCAAAATTATCGAACAGGCAGGGAAGAACCTGCTTAAGGGACTGAGAGCACTTCTAGACCCAACTAAGGAAAAATATCCACCTCATCCGTAATACACAGACCAATATGAATCTATTATATGAGATAGTATTTATCAGTTAGCATGGTGTATTAATAAGATCAGTTTTGTGCTACTGACTGCTCTTTCTTTTTGTGTCTTGGTTTCATCACCAGATGAATCAATTTTGTAATAAGCTACAAAGACCAAACACCAACAAAATAAAATAAAAAAGGAGAGAGATACAGACCGTACACACAGGACAGGAGAAGCAACTGTACACTGTCGCAGGTGTACGACACAGACAGTTCTCCGCTTCCACTGAACTGTTTTGCTCGATGATGATCGCGGCAACACTCATCTCACAAGGCTTTCCGCATTCGTAATGTCATTTTGACGTCACACACACTATCGACAACTGCAGTAATTACTATCGACTGTGTCACAGGGAAGAATATGAATGTCATGGCCCCTCATTTCATTCGCAGCATTTAAGCTGTCCTCTTAGGTTCTTGCCTAACCACACACACTTGGAAATCACATATTTCGTTCATTCTTCGTTCTTTAATCGGTCGGAAATGCAAAAAGCATCCAATATTGAAGATCGTACTTGTATTATAAGCATAAGAAAGCGCAAAATGTGTTAAAATGCTAAGATGAAAAAAATATTAACATGTAGCGTCATACGAACCTACATGCTTCAAGTATGTAAACCACGACGTTATCCATGAGGCTGGCGCTTGATCATGTGATTTTAATCTCCTGTCTTGGTTATTACAGTGTTTCTTGAAGGCTATGCATTATTAACTGACATGTAATAATAATGGTGACATGTTATTGATAAATTTTCAACGCGCCGTTGCTTCTCAACTGTGTAATGCAAGTCATAAAATGAAACATCTAGATATGCTGAAATGAATAAGGTGCCTGCTGGACCGATAGTCGAGATTGCATGTGACGTCAAAATTACGTCACGTTTGGAAAAAGTCTTATGAGATGAGTACTGCCCTGATGTTTAGCAGTGCTCGGGGTTCTTATTGATGGAAAACAGGCGGAAATAGAGTATCCGATCGCCGCAGCATTAGCTGTGCACGTGTGTTCCAGAACGCATCAGGAAGGCAGGCCGCGCGTGCGTGGCTGGGCGCCAGCGTGCAGCGGACGGGACTATAAATATTTGAAGCGCCTCGCGTTATCTTTGGCTGGCTGGCGGGTGGAGGTCCTCCGCTCACACAGGCTGTTTCCACCTCGCCGCCCGACCGGTTACAAAGTGTCTGCTGCTGTCAGGGCGGGAACTTCCGCAAGATGCCCCTTCCATAATCCAGCGCCAGTAGCCGTCTGTTCATATTAAAGCTACACTAAAACTACCGCATAATCTGAATCAAGATATTTATCGATAGTAACGACAAAGTTTGTTAAATGATCGCAGCGTAACGAGTCATCTACATTCGGTACGTCGCACTGTCGTTAAACTACTCTTCCGACCTTGTATTCCACGGAGCAGGGCACTTCACTCATCCCAAGCCTACAAAGATTCTTCAAACGTTGGAAATAGCCGTACTTTCAGCCGAAAACGGAGCTGTGACCCGGGGAATAAGATCACAGATGTAAAAAGAATGTTGGAGAGCTTACTGCAGTTAATTGGTTGGCATAAACTGGAGGATCATTTGATGGAGCGTTGTCGCGGCCAGTTAAATATCTCTGCCTTGATGCTTACAAGGGAGTTACCACAAGTTGAAATCACAATTGCAACGAAGTTTTGGTTTGCAGATTTGCCACCGACAGTTACACTGCACAATCACGAGCATGTTCAGTCACAGAGTTCACAAAATGGGTTGTTGGCAAAAGATTCAAAAATGTTCAAATGTGTGTGAAATCTTATGGGACTTAACTGTTAAGGTCATCAGTCCCTAAGCTTACACACTACTTAACCTAAATTATCCTAAGGACAAACACACACACCCATGCCCGAGGGAGGACTCGAACCTCCGCCGGGACCAGCCGCACAGTCCATGACTGCAGCGCCCAAGACCGCTCGGCTAAACCCGCGCGGCTCAAAAGATTACGAGGGTGAACATGACAACAGAATATCAAGCGCCGGAAATAGAGTTGCTGATCACAGTAGTAGCCCTGTGTGAAGCAGTCTTCAGTCACAATGCGTTCGGGCTGTGTTTGAAACCTCTCTGATCTGAAGTCATCTTATCCAGCTACAGTCCAGGAGTACCGAACAAAGTCTGCGAAGACTGGAGAACAGAGCTGATTGTGTACACACCAGCAACGAAATACAATCCCTCGACGTTGGTGTGAACTGGTAGTCGTTAAGAATACTGTTATCTTCAACCCGCTTCAGCACATAGCACATAAAGTGACTGACTGTAAGGTGTGCACCCAGGTCGGACGGTCTTGACTGGATACACCATATTTTCCGTCGGATAGCTTCGATAAGAGTTCCGTCAGATATGTCCCAGCGAATCAATCGGAAAAGAGACTCCTTCGCTGCATATGGGAATTATACATCTTGAAGGAATTGCATCAGCATTTGTTTCGTAATTAGGTCTTCCTTCGAGGAAGCTTGAATCAGATTTTGCGGTACACCATGTGTTGCACTAGTTGCACTCCAAACTGACCTCTGGGTTCCTGGTAAATTACCAGAATCTCTGGAAAAACGTACCCACTTGCCGGCGTAACGGCTTGGATGGTGTAAGAATGAGTTGTTGCATGTTTACTCCACACCGAACTTCTTGCACATATCTGTTCCTTGAAATGCAGAGTCCGCGAAGAGTGAAGTTTCCTCCGTATACTACTTTGATCGGTATTATAAATCTGTATACTTCCATGGTGTTCATTAAGAACATTGTCTCCTTGCGAATTCGTGACATCTTTCATTCACGTCACCACGAGTATTCCAGGCTTTAATGGTTATACAGTTTGTTGTGCCCCGTGAGCCAAGATGTTGTCTCTGCTTAAATCTTGCAACCTATCCATGGCCGGCCGCTGTGACCGAGCGGTTCTAGGCCTTTCAGTCCGGAACAGCGCTGCTGCTACGATAGCAGGTTCGTATCCTGCATCGGGCATGGATGTGTGTGATGTCCTTAGTTTAGTTAGGTTTAAGTAGTTCTAAGTCTAGGGGACTGATGACCTCAGATGTTAAGTCCAATAGTGCTTAGAGCCATTTGAACCATTTGAACCAACCTGTCCATGGATAGATCCAGTGAATAGTCAGTCCTATTTCTCCGGTCTTTTCCAAACCCCAAGCACGAATATATATGTGGGAACATTAGCGCCTAGCACAGTTTCGCCAACCTGAATTTTTCAACTGCGTAATAGTCAAGCACTTGATGTTTCGAGCGCTGTCCTTCCTCCCATTTCTCTGCCGCGTGACGTAAACACCGGATCATATATGCCTTGCACCATATGATATAGTTTCTGTTCTGTACTGAAACTTAATCTTTCAGCTCCGCCAGAATCCTGGAATGCAATTATCACCGGCCGGAGTGGCCGAGCGGTTCAAGGCGCTACAGTCTGGAACCGGGCGACAGTTACGATCGCAGGTTCGAAACCTGCCTCGGACATGGATGTGTGTGATGTCCTTAGGTTAGTTAGTTTTAAGTAGGTCTAAGTCCCATAGTGCTCAGAGCCATTTTGAATGTAATTATCTCCTTTGCCTTTTCAAAAGATATCACAATACTTCTTTCTCTTCGGTGGTCTTGGAAGACAAGCAGACGACTGGCTTCCATCACTCATAACAACTCTTCGTCACTATCAGGTTCTAGATCAACCGTAAGTGTTTCACAATCAGACAAGTCCTTCTGCGTGTTCTTAAATATAGGCTATTGTACTTTCGTGATCTGTGTTATTACCTTTGGTTGCCACTGTTCCATCTAAGAATCACGTTTACTATGAAGGCAGCTGCATTTCTCTCTCTTACTGTAATTTCTGTGGATCTTCTTTTGTGTTTGTAATTGCTAACAATCATGCTCATATTTGCAGGTTTCATTATCACACGATTACGTTGACAATGAGAGTAACGTGACGCGTTACGAAATCAGTAACATCAGAAAGCGACGGATTAACTGCCGAGGTTGACGCAACACAGACGAGGGCCACTATTATACTGGTTTCCTTGCTCTTACGTGTAATGTCTGTCTGGTTCCCCTAGATGTCGCATCGGACACTTCGTCAGATGACCTTCACTACGGCGCAGCGTGTGTCGACCGTATCAGACAATGCAAATCTCTACCTTAGCTGGAGGAACAGTGTTACGATGACTACAGTTATTAAAATCACGACATCATGTTAGGTGTGATCCACTGCGAGCGGAATATCGCATCTTCGTAGCTTACAGCGTAATTGGCGATGACGCTTAGTTCATAGTTTCGTAATCATCGCCTTAAGCGTTTATGCAAACCATAATTCAACTGCAATAGCTATCGCAACTTGCGCTAACTCCCGTGTTAGTAAAAGCGCCAGGATTTTACTTTCAAATATTCCCTTTACGATGAGGAAATAATAATAAAAAATAAACAGCCACCAATCTTTATACATTGCGGTTTTTATACAAATACATATGCAGCCTAAACAAATCACTTCAGCCGGCCGGAGTGTCCGAGCGGTTAAAGGCGCTACAGTCTGGAACCGCACGACCGCTGCGGTCGCAGGTTCGAATCCTGCCTCGGGCATGGATGTGTGTGATGTTTTTAGGTTAGTTAGGTTTAAGTAGTTCTAAGTTCTAGGGAACTTATGACCGCAGCAGTTGAGTCCCATGGTGCTCAGAGCCATTTGAACCAAATCACTTCATCTTTTGCAACTTGGCGTAGATAGGAAAATACGCCAGTTCTGAATTTATTGACCTTCTTTGTTCACCAAGAAGTATATGATGAGAAACGCAGTCAAGTGGCGTGGTGTGCCATGTACCACGTGTTATCTTTCAGACAGTGTACTTTCTCACTGTAATGTTGTCTCAAGGAACAGTATAAATTACATGTTCATACGGTCACAAGTATTCTTTCATATTGGCGTGAGCCGTTATTGATGCAGTGGTGCGTAACGGTTTGCGTCGCTGGCTTGGGTCTCCAGTTCAAACACAATCACCCGATATTATTTGTTATTTAGTATTTATCATTTCTGAGTGGTTCTCGAAGTTTCTTATGTTTATAATGTTTGTATACTCTCTAATAATCCATATTCGTATAGCACCACCCTCTCTCTGTCCAGAAATTCAGTTCTGTTCTGGCTGTATGTTGGTGTCGGCAATAAACACGCCTTCAGCGATTAGTGTTGTACTTCATTGAAGACCCTGCTTTCGGATACCGACTTAAGTCTTTTTACGACATGGCAGCATTGTGATGTGACACTTACACGACTGTTTGTTAAGAGTGAAGCACTCAGAAACAATGGTCTGCAAGGCGCCACGGTAAGAGAACGTGTGTAACAGCGGAACCATAGTAAGTGATGTAAATGGCAGAGAGGTGACGTGCACTTAAGCCCAACAGCGCCCTCTTTTGTTCGACCGGGTAGGTCAGTGCCACCCAACGCTCAGTCGGTGCGCAGCCGTCATACGAAGTGCAAACGTGTAATCGAGTCCACCATGGCTCGCAGACACCGCAGGGTGGAATAATCGGCACATACGTTCGAACGGTCCAGAACAACTGGTCTCCGGGAGGCGGGTCTGTTGTTCCATGACACTGCAGCTAGTACAGGGCACGCTGCTAAAACACTGAGGCGTATGTGGAATCAGTGGAGCAAAGAGGGCTGTACACAGCGCCACAGCGACCACAGAATGAAATGATCGCCGTCTTGTCCACTTAGCCGTAACGGACAAAACAACTTCATCCACAGTGGCCCGGATGTGGACATGTCGCCGCCTTCTGCGGGTTCAACTTTCGACACGCGTGCCATTGCGTTGGCTTCCATTGAAGGACCCGATAACACTGCAGACTGCTCTGTGGACGTGAACGCAGACACTGGCTTGCGGAGCAGCAAAATGCAGTGTTTGCGGACGAGTCCCGCTTCGACTTGTACTACAGTAATGGCCGCATACGGGTTGTACATGCTGCAGTGGTGATCGCACACGGCCGTTGTGGCCGAGTGGTTCTAGGCGCTTCAGTCCGGAACCGCGCAACTGCTATGGTCGCAGGTTCGAATCCTGCCTCGGGCATGGATGTGTGTGATGTCCTTAGGTTAGTTAGGTTTAACTAGTTCTAAGTTCTAGGGGACTAATGACCTCAGCAGTTGAGTCCCATGGTGCTCAGAGCCATTTGAACCATTTTTTGGTGCTCGCAGGCTGTATTGTTCAGCGGCATAAAAGCTAGTGGTACCAGACGCCCCGTATTTCCCGGGACGTCCCCCATTTCCGGCATAATTTTAAATTACCCGCCGTCACAGGCTCCGTCCCGTATTTCAGCCTTGTTCGGTTATTACTGCGGCATCTTTCGCGCTACAACTGGCAAGTACCTAATATCTATACAAGTACAGCAAGAAGATACGGCTAGCTCGGTTAACAATCTATCATAGTGCCGGGTGGGCTGATATTGAGATTCCTACCCTCTCGCCCGACGCCGCGCGTCTCTAATGGCCACTGTCTGTTTTACATTCTTCTATTTGCTTACTATACATTTCATTTTCTTTCTACAATTTTGTGTTTACATTTTCATTCGTTTCCTGTCACGTTCAAATGCTATGTCACCGCGTATTAACAATACTGGAACGATTTTTTTATTTCGTTCTTGAGTGTCATTCTACTTCAAAAATTCGGTCATTTGAGAGAACTACTGAGTGTTGAACGTGCAACGCTTGTGAGTCATTTCTAAAACTGCAGAAAAAATTAGTAATTTAAGTGACAATGACACAGATAATTCGTCTGGGAGTGGTGGAAGCCTTACTAAGTATAATCCGAACTGGTAAAATAGTTATTCCTGGTTAAGACAAGTAAAAGAAAAGTCGTACAAGTCGTACAACACGTACTGTCGCCCGTGCAATAAAGATATCTCGTTTGCTTATGGAGGCGTTGCTGATGTAAAACAACTTGCATCTATTAAATATCACTTGACTGTTGTCCGGCCCGGTAGCTGAGTGGTCAGCGCGACAGATTGTCAATCCTAAGGGCCCAGGTTCGACCCGGCTGTGTCGGAGATTTTCTCCGCCCAGGGACTGGGTGTTGTGTTGTCCTAATCATCATCATCATTTCATCCCCATCGACCCGCAAGTCTCCGAAGTGGCGTCAAATCGAAAGACTTGCACCTGGCGAACGGTCTACCCGACGAGAGGCCCTAGTCACAAGACATTTGCATTTTAGTACGGAGCAGCACAGCAACGTCCTGCAGTCAGAGCCGCTAGACATCGTGGAATGGAATGTAGGAGCTCCTGAATATGCTGCAGGGGAATACTCTGCCACGCGGTTTGTAAGCGCGTCCACAAAGCATCAACTGTGATTGCAGGAACAAGTTGCCAACCGACCATAACCTAGATATATTCGATGGTTGATACGTCAGGCGAAGGACAAGCCAGGGAAGCAGAGGTAACCGTCGTTCTTCGTAGAAGGCTAGTGCGTTCCTCTCCACATTCGTCCGGGCGTTGTCCTGCTGAAATATGCCATGTGTGGAACGGTCTGTTCAAATGTGTGTGAGATATTATGGGACTTAACTGCTAAGGTCATCAGTCCCTAAGCTTACACACTACTTAACCTGAATTACCCTAAGGACAAACACACGCACCCATGCCCGAGGGAGGACTCGAACCTCCCCCGGGACAAGCCACACAGTCCATGACTGCAGCGCCTAGACCGCTCGGCTAATCCCTCGCGGCTGGAACGGTCTGAAAGAGTGGCAGTGCCTTGGTATGAAAAATCTCCCTGATGCAATGATAGCTGTTCAAATTGCCCTCAAGACGTAGGAGACGGTGTCGCGTGTTTAGGCAGTGGAGCCCAAACCATCACACTTTGCGTTTGTCAGTTTTGCCAAGTACTGCCAATTTTTTTTTTTTTTTTTTTACCCTGTAAGGGACAAATATTTGTTTGGACAAAAAAACGGGATTTCATTTTGTCCTCGAAACAAATGAAAAAATTATTTTTGCCACTTATTGTTCTTTATTACATTTTAAAGAATAATGTGTAAGTTTGAATATGCTTTGTTTGGTTTTACGTATTTAAAAAACCAATGCAATTATATTAATAGCAGAAAATGGTCATTAATACAATTTTTATCAAATTCGGGGTACATTTATTTCCTACATCAGTCCATTTTAATGCCTTCTGTGAAGAAACCCTTTCTGCGACGTAGATGGAATTAGGGAACTTAAAGGTGAACGATAAGACGTGAAAAATGTTATGGATTTCATTCTTGGAAAACCATTCTATGTTTTTCTTCCATTTCTCAATCGCTCCCTTATTTCTGTCGTCAAAACAGTGTGCCGTGTCTATGCTTCTTTTAATTATTTGAAATTCTACGTTTAAGGAGTTCATGTTCAATTGATCTACCCTTGAAAGTTCCGCAGCTTTTTGAAAATGGTCGTAATTTATTGGTGATTTTAAGTCAAAAAACAGAATCCTGGAAAGGATGTTGTTTTCTGGAACTGTAATAAGCTAATAACTGCCTACTAGAGATACCAAACGATAATGAACTGGTGCGACCGAGCGATTTGAACTCGCTGTTTGCGTCTCTCTTATGCTCTAATAGGAGTATATCATATGTGGCTGTATAGCAACTAAAAACAGAAGTCGAGGAACAATTGTACTGTTGACTTTTATTTTACGAATTTTCAGTATCATTTGACCTCGTTATTTAATATTTCATGGCACGGAATGCCATGAACTTCTACATTACAAAATATCATAAGCGTTATGTCGTATTTAAATCTGAGAATATATCGGTGCTTTTTGCCACCATTGAACCAAAGGAAGAAAGGAGACCTGGCGGAATCAGATCATTCATCAATCGTTGTGTTTATGTCTCACGATCAATTGAAGGCTCAAATGGCTCTCAGCACTATGGGTCTTAACTTCTGTGGTCATCAGTCGATCAATTGAAGCAAAGAGCACAAACATCGGTGAACTGTTGAGAAAACCACGCAGGCACTGTGGCAGCTTAGCGACGAAGATTAACTAGAAACATAGGTTTATTGGTATTCAGTTACATCTAGCAAGTTTCACATAGTTCCTCAATAAAGAAGCCATGAGGCCTGATACTATCACACATTACCGGAGATGGTAGGTACATAGTGTTATAGAAACAATTCTGAAACACCATCTTCAGATACACAAACAGTTCTGAAGAGCTCTCTTTGGGTTTTTATTCAACCAGTGTAGAAAATGGAAGCTTTCCACGTACGGAATGCACTTTAGTCGACGAGTCAAACGCATTGAGATCGGCGCAAAAGCAAGGTAACGCTTGAGATCGGTAGTGGGAGGTGCTAGAATGGCTTAAGTAGAATTACCGTTCCAGAAAAGTCACTGTTTGAACCTGTAACGAAAGTTTTGTGGTGATTCTTCTCAACTCGCTTTCTATGTTTCCAAAATGATCACAATTCAGATATTGATGTAGAATTCACCCTTAACCTCATGCCGCAGTAATATTTATAATCTCAACGATCTGTGCCTCATTCTACAAGCGAGTATCGTTTCCGGGCGTGTGTTCATGGCGGTGTTGCTGTCTTACTAGACTGTTGTGTAACTAAGGCTGGAAACAGGACAGTGCGACCTTTATCTGCTGTCGGCCTCACGTGGTATCGCGTTACCCATGGACTCACACAGTGCGCCATTTCGCCATCCACCAGTACATATACAAATGTAAATTACGAGAGTTCCCTCAACTACACCTATGTAAGAAAAACAATTTTATATTCTGGGCAACCGCGGCTGTTGAAGGGCATGATGGCAGGAAGAATTCCGCTCGCAGCTGGTAAAATTGTTGTTTGTTAAAACGCGACCAGTTTTCGCGGCTTTAAGCCGTATCATCAGGAGAACAATGTTAAAAGATCATAGGCATACCCATCGCTCCTAGGCAAACAAATTGTAATGTATGGAGCACTTCTTCCTTACCTTTCGTTCGCCATAATATTGACGACATTCTCTGAATAGTAACTTTTGACTAGGAGCGATGGATGTCCTATGATCTTTTAACACTGTTCACCTGATGATGCGGCTCAAAGCCGCGAAACAGGTCGTGTTTTAATAAACAAGAAAATGTTTCAAATGGCTGTGAACACTACGGGACTTAACATCTGACGTCATCAGTCCCCTAGAACTTAGAACTACTTAAACCTAACTAACCTAAGGACATCACATACATCCATGTCCCAGTCAGGATTCGAACCTGCGACCGTAGCGGTCGCGCGGTTCCAGACTGAAGCGCCTAGAAAAGCTCGGCCACCGCGGCCAGCAATAAACAACAATTTTACCAGCTGTGAGTGGAAATCTTCCTGTATGTAAGAGGTGCATCTCCCAAACAACTAAACCGCTAGTTACCAGAAACAACAAAAGCTAACTCATTAGTTTTAATTTAAGGTAGGTTTTAGGTTAATTAGTTTTAACTTGACGCATGTTTTAGGCTACTGTGCATTGCTCGCAGC
Source organism: Schistocerca piceifrons (assembly GCF_021461385.2). Classification (NCBI taxonomy): domain Eukaryota; kingdom Metazoa; phylum Arthropoda; class Insecta; order Orthoptera; family Acrididae; genus Schistocerca; species Schistocerca piceifrons. The sequence goes on along the minus strand of NC_060138.1, from coordinate 1,016,175,675 downwards.
ATTTACTGCGAAGGGACTTCAAAAAGTGAGTTACACGTCACTATGCAATGCCAAGAAACTTCTATTGAATGCTGCACTTCACATCAAAGTTACACAGATACATGACGCTGTTTTGCATTATCGTAACCATGTTTTTGCAAACTACAATAGGAACCTTAAGCCAATTTTTCAATTCATCGACGATAGACATCCACTCCTTGGTCATGCAGTTATTCGAGTACATCTGTGTGAAAGCCCTCAGCCTGTTTCCCCGAGATCGTCTTCCAGTTTGCCGAAAACATTCAAATCGCACATATGAACTGTATGGCCAATGTTTCTAAAAAGCCCATATAAAGCATGAACGCGAAGCTTGCGTCGTGCGCGACTTGTCGGATGTTGCATTGTGGTAGAGAACAACAATGCCTTTGCTTAATACTCCACGTCTCGTTCTTTATTGCGTTGTGCAGCGTGCCAGTGTTGCACAGTACGTATCGGCATTAATGGTAAATGACCTTTGCCATAAACTCTGTGTACACGACTCTTTCACAGTGGAAGGAAACTGTGACCACGACCTTCCCTGGTGATGGCGCAACTTTGCGTTTCTTCCGCTGAGGTGAAGTTGTGTGCGTCCATTCCATAGACACGGGTATGAAGTAACAGACCCACGTCTTCTTGCCTGTAATGATGCGGTTTAGGAAACGATCACCGAGACGCCATAAATCCTGCGCCTTGGCTCCGGTCCCGTGAACTGACATACGGTCGGGAGAGCGGTGTGTTGACCACATGCTCCTCCATATCTGCATCCAGTGACGCCTATGGATGAGGATGACACGGCGGACGGTCGGCACCACTGGGCCTTCCTGGCTAGTTTGGGCAGAGAGAGAGTTTGTGTTCAGGTGACAGTGACAGTGGCCGGCCAGTGTGGCCGAGCGGTTCTAGGCGCTACAGTCTGGAACCGCGAGACCGCTACGGTCGCAGGTTCAAATCATGCCCCGGGCATGGATGTGTGTGATGTCCTTAGGTTAGTTAGGTTTAAGTAGTTCTAAGTTCTAGGGGACTGATGACCTCAGAAGTTAAGTCCCACAGTGCTCAGAGCCATTTGACAGTGACAGTGGTCGCGGAACCCAGCGTGAGCAAAATTTCCAATACTGCAGACGATCCCGGACGATGTAATGAGCGCTGCCGATAGATATGCGCAGGTTTTAAAGAATGCCGGCGGTAGTCATTATGCGAAAGCTCCGAATCAATTTCTAGATTGCCTCGATATTATCGTCTATGGTCGATGTCGATGGCTTTCCTTCGCCAGCACCACCAAATTCTGTGAGGTTTTGATCAAATTTCTTACAGCATTTCACCACCGATGGATGCGGCATTGAATTTGGTCCATATATCGTCAGAATGTCAGGGTGAATCTGGATGCAATTTAGACGTTGTACTCACAAGAATCGAACTGTCCTACGACTTCTCACTCCCACACTGTGACGCACATGTTATCCATGCTGTAGCGGAAACATCTCTGCAGGAAACCCGGGCCGTTTACTCACTTCTGACAACGCGCAGCTTTTATTGTGTAATGGTCTTAGCACGGTACGACATCGGTAACGTACTCTCTCAAATCCCTATCTAGAAATAACAGTAGGTGCATGCAGTGGAAGAACTTTTTCGTTGCCATCGCTTCTATCAATTTAAATAGAAAAGTTATGTGAAATCGTCTGTTTTAGAAGAGCAGGTGCACCTTCGTTCGAATAATGTCAGGTTATAGTTCAGGTCATGGCACTTGTATCATTTCAAGCGAATGAACGATGCCCGTAAGATACTATGGGTCAATATGTTATATTGTGAAAACAAAAACACCAAAAATATAGCCCCTGATTTAAGGCTTATTAGACAACAGTTGTACAGCTTAATGTGAGGAACAGGATACAGTTCACACAATCTAGGGTCATTCTCTAACGGCTTTTTATAGTCTGTAGATACTTTAGTTTTTGCGGTTACAATTGTTTAACCGAATCATGTGGAGTAAAAACCCATATTAAAACAATACATTATTGTTGTGGAGGATCGGGTTCAAGTCTGTCACAAATACACATTTAGTTTTTCGTAGTTTCCCTGTATCACTCCTGCGAATGGTTGGCATTCTACGACGGATTCGCTTATAATTCCCTTCTATTCTGCCCTCTATCTACAGGGTGTCTCCAGAAACACCGACAACCTTTAGCATCAGGTTCCTTACCCCAAAACAACAAAAATGTAAAGTAAACATACGCCTTAAAACGGATACCTTAAGTTCTATGTGCACTTGCCCAGTAGAAGAGTTGTTTCGGACTAGTGAAGATGAAAAAGTGCTCATAAAATGGTTCAAATGGCTCTGAGCACTATGCGACTTAACTTCTGAGGTCATCAGTCGCCTAAAACTTAGAACTAATTAAACCTAACTAACCTAAGGACATCACGCACATCCATGCCCGAGGCAGGATTCGAACCTGCGACCGTAACGGTCGCTCGGGTCCAGACTGTAGCGCCTAGAACCGCACGGCCACAGCGGCCGGCCAAGTGTTTGTAGATCTTAAGGTATGTATTTTAGAGCTAATGTTTACTGCATACTTTTTTCTTGTTTTGGTGTAAGGAACCTGATCCTAAAGCACTTGTCGGCGTTTTTACACCCTGGTTTTAAATATTTTTGCCTTTTTCAAAAAGTCCAAATAAATGCTATCTTTCTGTTTCATGATGTCACGAACCCGACTGGCATGTTCGGAAATAATATGTTCGAAATTTCATAAACAGTCTTGCACTGATCATGGCTGACTGTTTCATTATCCTCCCCGTCCCTATCCTCTCCCTAGGTAAGGTTCTGGTTTGAGTGTCGTAATACTTGGACTTGGCTTGCGTTCTTCGAAGCAACACTAAACGGAAGGACAGCGACAGAATGTTCATTATTCTGGAAGATCAGTAATTCAGAAAGGGGTACCATGCTGCTACCGACAATATCCAAATGCGATATATTGCGAGAAGCCTGTGGACGTAGTCTTTCTGTTGCTAAAGTTGCATCATTCCTTCCTTATTCATCACACTCGCGTTTCATTCCTTCTGCAGGGAGCTCATTAATGATTCTCTTAGTATTTTTAAGTGGCTCCACAATTCATCTAAGAAAAAAACTTACATACCTGGAGAACACTGGTGGTTCTAATGTGTTTCTTAGGGACTGATCAAAAGGCCTTTCTTATTTGAATTCACCTTCTAACATAATGTGCTGTGTTCCGTCAGGCAAACGTTTGGAGTCACACACATTCGTCAAAAAAAGCATAGTGGGGAGACGTGCTGGTCTGTTTCGGAGCAGCATACACACATTTGGTACTTTGTAAATCTGTCAAATGAAAATGTGGTTCACTGTCCTCATACAAGATTTTAGCTCTTAATTTGGTATTTTCTGCTTGAGACGTGTTGTACGAGGCGTGTTTTTTAAGTAAGTACCGTTTTGAAATTAAAAAAGACTTGGTAAGATATCTTAATAATTTTATTTTTATATGAAAGCTTGTACCTTAATCTACGCACTGACGCCATTACAGTCTGGTTCTTCCTTGTTTACGTTGTGTACTGAGTGTTTAAGATGCCTCCGATAGTCGTGATTCCCGCCGACTGTGAAGTACTGACTGTTATAAAATTTCTTAGTGCTAAAAGGCCTAAAAGCGATCGATATTCATCGTGAGATCTGTGCAGTTTACGGAGAAAACATATGGGTGATGGAATGTTAAGAAAGTGGGTGAGAGCATTTGAAGATGGCCGCACAAATGTGCATGATGAACAACGGAGTGGGCATCCTTCGGTCGTTAATGAAAGTTTGGTACAGGAAGCGGACAATAAGGTGAGAGAAAACAGACGCTTTACGATTTCCTCCTTGTTGGATGACTTTCCTAATGTTTCTCGTAGTGTTTTGTATGGCATTGTGAGCACTTGAATTACCGAAAACTGTGCGCACGTTGGGTACCGAAAATGTTGACGGATGTGCACAAAACCAAACGTTTAGACAGTGCATTGACTTTCCTTGACGGGACCGACGGTGATGATTTCTTAAGCCAAATTGTTACGGGCGATGAAACATGGGTGGCCTACGTCACACCAGAATCAAAGCAACAGTCCATGGAAGTTGAGCAAGGGCATCGTTTTGCTGCAAGACAATGCCCGTCCGCATGTGGCGAATCAGACCAAAGATCTCATCACATCTTTTCGATGGGAAAGTCAAGATCATCCTCCGTACAGCCCCAATCTTGCGCCCAGTGACTACCATCTGTTTCTGCACTTGAAGAAACACTTGGGCGGTCAGCGTCTTCAAGACGATGACGAAGTCAAAACAGTGGTGATGCGGTGGTTAACAAGTCAGGCGTCAGACTTCTATGAGGAGGGTGTTCAAAAACTGGCACAACGTTATGACAAGTGCCTCAATATTGACGGAAATTATGTAGAAAAGTGGATTAAGGTACAGGGTTTCGTGTAAAAATAAAATTTTTGAGATATCTTAGCACGTCTTCTTTTTAATTTCAAAACGGTAGTTACTTGAAAATCACGCCTCTAATTAGGGAGTGGAAAGGAACCCTGTGGTATTCACTGTGGAATACGTGAGATATCACATTAAGTTCGCAATACGTGGGAGCTACATAGTGGTAATCCGAGGAGAAAGACTGACCTCGGAGCATCTCCTATTCAGTGTCTGGCATTGCGGAAGATGGGAAGTACCGGCGGGGGAGATCTCGCTGGCGGGGAGGTATCATTGATCCCGCATCGGGGTGTGTTGTGGGTCGCTGAGGACTGGTGCGCGTGCGCAGTAAGAGTCGGTCAGTGTTATCTGCTCCGAGCTGGGACGCCGCGCGGCAGTGCGTCGCGTCGCCGGAGCCAGGGCGCACACATCGCCGTCGCAGCACACCCTGCTACACACAAAACACGCGTGCTGACTGTTCTGCTCTCCAGTGACAGCCGCCGCCAGACATGACGTGAGTAACACAGCGCCCGCACTTGCCGACCCAGTCGCGCGCATGCTTGATACACAGTCGTCTGCTGCCAAAAACAGCTACACATGACAAAAACAGTGAATATAGCGAGGTGCGTCTCAGCGGTTAGAATAGACGGGCTAGAAGAAAATATTAACTGCAGTAATCGGCTTACGCTCTTGTAAAAGTATGGAATCGCAAGTGTGTGCGGTTAGCCGAACGGTTCTAGGCACTGCAGTCCGGAGCCGCGGGACTGCTACGGTCGCAGGTTCGAATCCTGCCTCGGGCATGGAAGTGTGTGATGTCCTTAGGTTAGTTTGGTTTAAGTAGTTCTAAGTTCTAGGGGACTGATGACCTAAGATATTAAGTTCCATAGTGCTCAGAGCCATTTGAACCATTTTTGGTTAGCCGAACATTTTCGTACTGCTACTCTTTTTTTACAGCGAATTGAAATGATTCAGACGGTAAACACTCGCGTCGTCTGGATTGTGGTGAGGGCTTCAGTTTCTCAATGCAGAAGGATGAATAGTGTAAAAGTGCGTTTTTTACATCGGTCGGCCGGCCGGTGTGGCCGAGCGGTTCTAGGCACTTCAGTCTGGAACAGCGCGACCTCTATGGTCGCGGTTTCGAATCCTGCCTCGGGCATGGATGTGTGTGATGTCCTTAGGTTAGCTAGTTTTAAGTAGTTCTGGGCACTATGGGACTTAACTTCTGAGGTCATCAGTCCCCTAGAACTTAGAATTACTTAAACCTAACTAATCTATGGGCATTACACTCATCCATGCTCAAGGCAGGATTCGAACCTGCGACCGTAGCTGTCACGCGGTTCCAGACTGAAGCTCCTAGAACCGCACGGCCACACCGGCCGGCTATCCTGCTAATAAATTAATTCACTGCATCTTTTGCGATCTTTCCTAGTCAACTTTACCTCTCTTCGTAGACGTACCTAGTGCCACCTTCTATATACACTGAAGCGCCAAAGAAACTGGTATAGGCTTGCGTATTCAAATACAGAGATAGGTAAACGGGCAGAATACGGCGTTGCGGTCGGCAACGCCTACATTAGACGAAAACTGTCTGGCGCAGTTGTTAGATCGGTTACTGCTCCTATAATGGCAGGTTATCAAGATTTAAGTGAGTTTGAACGTGGTGTTATAGTCGGCGCACGAACGATGGAACACAGCATCTCCGAGGTAGCGATAAAGTGGGCGTTTTCTCGTACGACCATTTCATGAGTGTACTGTGAATATCATGGATCCGTAAAACATCACATCTCCGACATCGCTGCAGCTGGTAAGAGATCCTGCAAGAACGGGAACCACGACGACTGAAAATCGTTCAACTTGGCAGAAGTGCCACCCTTCCGCAAATTGCTGCAGATTTCAATGCTGGGCATCAACAAATGTTAGTGTGCGAATCCTTCAACGAAATATCACCGATATGGGCTTCCGGAGCCAAAGGCCCACTCGCGTACCCTTGATGACTGCACGACGCAAAGCTTTACGCTCCGCCCGTCAACACCGACATTGAACTGTTGATGACTGGAAACATATTGCCTGGTCGGACAAGTCTCGTTTCTAATTGTATCGAGCGGATGGACGCGTACGGGTATGGAGACAACCTCGCGAGTCCATGGACCCTGCATGTCAGCAGAGGGCTGTTCAAACTGGTGGAGGCCCTGCAATAGCGTGTGGCGTGTGCAGTTGAAGTGATATGGGACCCCTGGTCCGCCTAGATACTGCCCTCCAGTAAGCGTGTGGCGCGCAAATTATTCTCGGGACTGAGACCTGGCTGAACCCTGAGATAGGAAGTTCTGAAATATTTAGTGAGGGTTGGAATGTGTATCAGAAAGACAGATTACACACCGTAGGAGGTGGTGTGTTCATCGCAGTTGACAAAAATATTGTGTCTACTGAGGTCGAAGTAGAGTGTGATTGTGAAGTTATCTGGACACGTTAAACAGGGCTAGGGGAAATAAAGTTAATTGTGGGGTGTTATTACCGGCCACCAGGTTCCACCGTGATAGTCCTAGAATCATTCAAAGGGAGTCTATATTCTCTATTGCAGAAGTACCCGGGTCATGCTATATTAGTCGGAGGCCACTTCAACCTACCTAGTATAGACTGGGATGTCTATGGATTCATTACAGGTGGTACAGACAATACGTCGTATGAATTACTTTTCAACACATTATCCGAAAACTGTCTTGAGCAGCTAAATTGACAGCCAACGAGTAATGGAAATATTTTAGATCTGGTAGCCACGAACAGACCAGACCTCATCGACGGTGTCAGTGTTGAGATAGGGATTAGTGATCATGATGCTGTCATTACGACTATGGTTACGAAAGTTAAAAAGTCGGTCAAGAAGGCTAGGAGAGTATTCTTACTAGAAAGAGCAGATAAGCAGTTGTTAGCATCCCACTTAGTAAATGAATCGACTTCATTTACTTCCGGTACGATGGACGTGGAAGAATTATGGGCAAATTTTAAACACATTGTAAATCACGCAATGGTGAAATATGTGCCGAAAAAGTGGGTTACGGATGGAAAAGATCCACCGTGGTTTAACAGCGCAATTCGGAGAATGCTCAGGAACCAAAGACAGTTGCACTCGCGGTACAAGAAAGATCGGGAGAATGAGGACAGACAAAAGTTAGTAGAGATTCGTGCTGCTGTAAAAAGAGCGATGCGTGAAGCATTCAACCACTACCACCGTCATACCTTAGCAAAAGATCTTGCTGAAAACCCAAGGAAATTCTGGTCTTACGTAAAATCGGTAACCGGTTCGAAGGCTTCCATCCAGTCACTCACTGATCAGTCTGGTCTGGCAACGGAAGACAGTAAAACGAAAGCTGAAATTTTAAATTTAGCATTTGAGACATCTTTCACGCAGGAGGATCGTACAAACATACCTCCGTTTCAGTCTCGTACGGACTACCGTATGGAGGACATAGTGATAAACATCCCTGGGGTTGTGAAGCAGCTGAATGGGTTGAAAATAAATAAATCGCCAGGTCCTGATGGGATTCCAATTCGGTTTTACAGAGAGTACTCTGCTGCACTGGCTCCTTACTTAGCTTGCATTTATCGCGAATCTCTTGCCTAACGTAAAGTCCCGAGCGACTGGAAAAAAGCGCAGGTGACGCCTGTATGTAAGATGGGTAGAAGGACATATCCTCAAAATTACAGACCAATATCCTTAACATCGGTTTGTTGCAGGATTCTCGAACATATTCTCAGTTCGAATATAATGAATTTCCTTGAGACAGAGAAGTTGCTGTCCATGCATCAGCACGGCTTTAGAAAGCATCGCTCCTGCGAAACTCAACTCGCCCTTTTTTCACATGATATCTTGCGAACCATGGATGAAGGGTATCAGACGGATGCCATATTCCTTGACTTCCGGAAAGCGTTTGACTCGGTGCCCCAATGCAGACTCCTAACTAAGGTACGAGCATATGGGATTGGTTCCCAAGTATGGCTCGAAGACTTCTTAAGTAATAGAACCCAGAACGTTGTCCTCGATGGTGAGTGTTCATCGGAGGTGAGGATATCATATGGAATGCCCCAGGGAAGTGCGGTAGGTCCGCTGTTGTTTTCTATCTGCATAAATGATCTTTTGCATAGGATGGATAGCAATGTGCGGCTGTTTGCTGATGATGCTGTGGTGTACGCGAAGGTGTCGTCGTTGAGTGACTGTAGGAGGATACAAGATGACTTGGACAGGATTTGTGATTGGTGTAAAGAATGGCAGCTAACTCTAAATATAGATAAATGTAAATTAATGCAGATGAATAGGAAAAAGAATCCTGTAACGTTTGAATACTCCATTAGTAGTGTAGCGCTTGACACAGTCACGTCGATTAAATATTTGGGCTTAACATTGCAGAGCGATATGAAATGGGATAAGCGTGTAATGGCAGTTGTGGGGAAGGCGGATAGTCGTCTTCGGTTCATTGGTAGAATTTTGGGAAGATGTGGTTCATCTGTAAAGGAGACCGCTTATAAAACACTAATACGACCTATTCTTGAGTATTGCTCGAGCGTTTGGGATCCCTATCAGGTCGGATTGAGGGAGGACATAGAAGCAATTCAGGGGCGGGCTGCTAGATTTGTTACTGGTAGGTTTGATCATCACGCGAGTGTTACGGAAATGCTTCAGGAACTCGGATGGGAGTCTCTAGAGGAAAGGAGGCGTTCTTTTCGTGAATCGCTACTGAGGAAATTTAGAGAACCAGCATTTGAGGTTGACTGCAGTACAATTTTACTGCTGCCGACTTACATTTCACGGAAAGACCACAAAGATAAGATAAGAGAGATTAGGGCTCGTACAGAGGCACATGGGCAGTCATTTTTCCCTCGTTCTGTTTGGGAGTGGAACAGGGAGAGAAGATGCTAGTTGTGGTACGAGGTACCCTCCGCCACGCACGGTTTGGTGGATTGCAGAGTATGTATGTAGATGTAGATGTAGATACGACTCTGACACTTACGTAAGCGTCCTGTCTGATCACCTGTGTCCGTTCATGTCCATTGTGCATTCCGACGGACTTGGAAAATTCCAGCAGGACAATGGGATGCCCCACACGCCCAAAATTGCTATAGAATTGCTCCAGGAACACTACTCCGAGTTTAAACACTTCCGCTGGCCACTAAACCCCCTAGAAATGAGCATTATTGAGCATATCTGGGATACCTTGCAACGTGCTGTTCAGAAGTGATCTCCACTCCCTCATATTCTTACCGATTTATGGACAGCCCTGCAGGATTCATGGTGTCAGTTCCCTCCCGCACTATTTCAGACATTGAAATGATAATTAAATCAAGACCCTAAGCTTTCGACAGGCACTGATATACATCAACGGGGACAGTTGAAAATGTGTGCCCCGACCGGGACTCGAACCCGTGATCTCCTGCTTATATGGCAGACGCTCTATCCTTCTGAGCCACCGAGGGCACAGAGGATAGTGCGACTGCAGGGATTTATCCGTTGCACGCTCTCCGTAAGACTCACATTCCTAACTTAATGTCCACACTACATTCGTAGTGCCCCTGGCCATTACACTCATTACTGGCGGCAGACAAACTTACCGAGTCCCGTAAGAGTGCGGGCAGTGCGTGTGCAGAAGAAAATGGTTCAAATGGCTCTGAGCACTATGAGACTCAACAGAGGTCATCAGTCCCCTAGAACTTAGAAGTACTTAAAACTAACTAACCTAAGGGCATCACACAAATCCATGCCCGAGCCAGGATTCGAACCTGTGACCGTAGCGGGTCGCGCTGTTCCAGACTGAAGCGTGTAGAACCGCTCGGTCACACCGGCCGGCCCAGCACAGAAGAAGGAGGTCAATGGCCGGTTAGCCTTAACTATATGGAGATGGTATGTGTTCTTTCGGATATGTCCCAAAGAACAGATACCATCTTCATATACTTTAGACATTAATCGAGTCCATGCCACGTCGTGCTGTGGCACTTTTGCGTGCTCGCGGAGGCCCTGCGCGATATTAGGCATTCTACCAGTTTCTTCGGCTCTTTAGTGTTGCAATAACGTGGTGTTTGAAATTCCTTTCCAGTAGTAAAATGATACTGTGCAGTCACAATTCTCTGGACGCATACAAGCCAATCCATTTTTTACGTAATTCTATGGTTTTCCTCTGCAGATAAAGACCTAACGGTGATTTGTTGTTGTACATGAGTAAAAAGCTAATCAATTGTTGTTGTCGGTATACCTTGAAAACCAGGAGTCCACTTCGTGAGCTCAACGTCATAGACGTCGTACTGATTCGCTGATTGTGTACCCATCCTTGTCTTTTAACATTCTCAGAATATCTGTAAGAAATTGAGAATAGTGTGCCATAAGATTTTTGACGACCTGTAGAGCAGATGAAAGAATGTGCACAGAGAAGGCGATGAAAGAGCTAAAATAAAATAGCTATGTATGTGTACCGTCTAGGAAGCCTGCAAACTAGCTTCGCTAGACAAACAATCAAATAGTCTCATTAATGAGTTTTATTACAATAAGGAAATTACAGTACTTAATTTTGGCAATTGCACAGATGTGTCGCAAGCAAAGGCCGACATACGAAATAATCCAATGTTCTTCAGTATAGACAATCCCAAGTCGGTGCTACATAGAGAGTACAAGTGAAGTAATCTAGCGTTGATGCTGCTATCGAAGTCACTAATCTTGAACCTGCTATTGAACTGGCCAGTCACCAGTCGGTCGCAGCGCTTATGCCCTCTTCACATAGAGGCCGCTGCCGTTACGTTGTCGTTCTTGAGGGAGGGCTGGTCACCGTGCGATTGGCAGACTTCTTCTCAGTCTTCCCATCTCTCTCGTTTCCGACTGGCGTGTCGGCGCTTGACTTTACGCCGTAACGGGATGGACTTCTTGGTGGTAAAGGTGTTACATTAGAAATGTGTATGATGGTTGTTGAACGACAGTGCCTTGATGAAACTTAAAACACAGTAATATCAGACTGACACATCTAAGCCGTGATTATAGTCACCGATAGCATCGGCAGGGGACAAATCCATGGTCACACACGGCGAATATCACAAGAAAAGAAAGAAAAGAGTTGCTCAGTTAGCGCTAAGCAACACTCCGTTAGTAGATAAAAGACGTCTGCCAGTTTTTGTATTCTTGAAGCAAGCTGGCAGTCAATGCTGTACACTTCACTTGTCGGAGAGAACACGGTTTATACCTCCTCCTTTCTCTGTCTTGGACGTGAACAAAATTGTGCTCTGAGAGGCAAAACAGTCGGCCTTGCTTGACAATACGCAAGTATTCGAGTACATGTATTAAAAACACTTGTCGGAGTACCTTTCGATCAGTGATCTCTACACAACCTGGATGTAGAAGTCTGGTCTCTGAGTATAGAAGTGCAGCGTGTCTGCAAATACACCTGCTTTGCATCGTCCGTCATATTGTAGTTTGGCAAACAAATTTCCATCGTTCTGCATGTGACAAAGAATTGCAGACTGATTTCTTGTTTTGAACTTTATGTCAACATATGATGTACTAGGCTGATGAGGGAGCGGAATTGATAAGTACTTTCTTTTCGTATTCTAGTGACAGTACCTAGCAGCCATGTTGTAGTTTGGGAAGAAACGAAATATGGGCATCTATGGCTGGCACGATCAGATAGCTGAAGTTCAACATCCAGATTGTATAGAGATCACTGCTTTCGATTCACAGCTTCAACCACTGGTTAGGTCAACTTTCTGGGTTGCCGACCCTCCAACAAGTTCCTTGAAAGTTTCCGATATTGCCTCCCGACGGCAGTCTGTAGTGACTTTCGTTTGCTGATTTTGGCTGGGGTGTTTTTTGACAGACATCCCATATCTTTTCATATTTTGTACTTACAACAATCCCTGAAAGTTTGACCATCAACAAAGAAGTACCCTATGTACATAACGTCAGGCGACTGAAAAAAGTATTTTGTCTTAGTCCATTTCCCTGATACGGCTTACCTTTATTCTTTGTCAGTCAGTCTCTCGTTTTTAGCAGATGATCACTAAATTTCTTATAGCTTACCATTACAGGGCACCTAACTAGTATTTTCTGTCGAATAATTTCAAAAACACTGCCTAATTCGCTATTGTGGTTGAAGTGATTAGTGTATACAGCGACATTGGCACAACATGTTATATGTTTTAATTGTGTGGTATTTCATTTTTGACATGTTGATGTTGTCTGACACTTTAATTACAATTTGATGCAACATGACTATGTGACTTAGTGTTGTAAAAAGGATATACATCTAGTAATGTTAAAAGATCCGGTTACGACAGCGTATGTATATTTTGATATGCAGCCTAATGAGACGTAGCGACAGCCCAGCATACAGTGCCCAAAACATTGATGGAAAAAAGGGCCACACGCTGCGAAGATGTCAAATGGTGAGAGTTTGTATTGCTACAATTGATCTCTCCCTTGCTGGCTATCTTGACAAACGCGTAGACGGGCAGCTGAGAGTTTCGGCTGACGTTTGGTAGCTTCATACTGCCGTAATACTTCGTGTGCAACGCTGTTCCAGAGAGAGAGTCGCCTTTCGTGTAAATTTCCGGGGCCGGACGCAGGGGATAACTAATTGTGCCCTCCTACGTGGGACCAAAAAGATCACACGCTCGCGGAAAAGTAGCCTCCAGCGAATAACCTTGTGTTTGTCGGCAACAGACAACATCAAGTGTGGGAACAGGATGGCGTCATCTTGAGGCGAAATAGCTGCCGCAAATGGAAGCCATCACTAAAGACACTGGTCAACATTACTGTGGTTATTAAAGAAACAACCGGTTGAAGTACATCGTGTACAACGGCGAAGCAGTACGTAATCTATCACAACTAGCGCCGTCTGATTTCACTTCTTACTAATGTCCAGCTACTGTCCAGTAATAGTGAAGGAAGATCGGTTTATTGATGATGAACACTCAACCTCTGACTTCCTTAGCTTTGTCAACTGACGTCCTTACTCGTGCAATCTAGAACTGCTTCAAATGAAAAATACGTTTTTATCGTATCTAGAGATTTATGTACCAGGTTTTAAATTGTAAGACATTTCCAGGGGCAGATGTGGACTCTGACCACAATCTATTGGTTATGAACTGTAGATTAAAACTGAAGAAACTGTAAAGAGGTGGGAATTTAAGGAGATGGGACCTGGATAAACTAAAAGAACCAGAGGTTGTACAGAGTTTCAGGGAGAGCGTAAGGGGTCAATTGACAGGAATGGGGGAAAGAAATACAGTAGAAGAAGAATGGGTAGCTTTGAGGGATGAAATAGTGAAGGCAGCAGAGGATCAAATAGGTAAAAAGACGAGGGCTAGTAGAAACCCGTGGGTAACAGAAGAAGTATTGAATTTAATTGATGAAAGGAGAAAATATAAAAATTCAGTAAATGAAGCAGGCAAAAAGGAATACAAACGTCTCAAAAATGATATCGACAGGAAATGCAAAATGACTAAGCAGGGATGACTAGAGGACAAATGTAAGAATGTAGAGGCTTATCTCACTACGGGTAAGATAGATACTGCCTACAGGAAAATTAAAGAGACCTCTGGAGAAAGGAGAACCATTTGCATGAATATCAAGAACTTTGATGGAAACCCAGTTCTAAGCGAAGAAGGGAAAGCAGAAAGGTGGAAGGAGTATATAGAGGGTCTATACAAGGGCGATGTACTTGAGGACAATATTATGGAAATGGAAGAGGAAGTAGATGAAGATGAAATGGGAGATATGATATTGCGTGAAGAGTTTGACAGAGCACTGAAAGACCTGAGTCGAAACAAGGCCCCCGTAGTAGACAACATTCCATTAGAACTATTGACAGCCTTGGGAGAGCCAGACCTCACAAAACTCTACCATCTGGTGAGCAAGATGTATGAGACAGGCGAAATACCCTCAGACTTCGAGAAGAATATAATAATCCCAATCCCAAAGAAAGCAGGTGTTGACAGATGTGAAAATTACCGAACTATCAGTTTAATAAGTCACAGCTGCAAAATACTAACGCGAATTCTTTACAGACGAATGGAAAAACTGATAGAAGCCGACCTCGGGGAAGATCAGTTTGGATTCCGTAGAAATGTTGGAACACGTGAGGCAATACTGACCCTACGACTTATCTTAGAAGAAAGATTAAGGAAAGGCAAACCTACGTTTCTAGCATTTGTAGACTTAGAGAAAGCTTTTGACAATGTTGACTGGAATACTCTCTTTCAAATTCTGAAGCTTGCAGGGGTAAAATACAGAGAGCGAAAGGCTATTTACAATTTGTACAGAAACCAGATGGCAGTTATAAGAGTCGAGGGTCATGAAAGGGAAGCAGTGATTGGGAAGGGAGTGAGACAGGGTTGTAGCCTCTCCCCGATGTTATTCAATCTGTATATAGAGCAAGCAATAAAGGAAACAAAAGAAAAGTTCGGAGTAGGTATTAAAATCCATGGAGCAGAAATAAAAACTTTGAGGTTTGCCGATGACATTGTAATTCTGTCAGAGACAGCAAAGGACTTGGACGAGCAGTTGAACGGAATGGACAGTGTCTTGAAAGGTGGGTATAAGATGAACATCAACAAAAGCCATACGAGGATAATGGAATGTATCGAATTAAGTCGGGTGATGCTGAGGGAATTAGATTAGGAAATGAGACACTTAAAGTAGTAAAGGAGTTTTGCTATTTGGGGAGCAAAATAACTGATGATGGTCGAAGTAGAGAGGATATAAAATGTAGAGTAGCAATGGCAAGGAAAGCGTTTCTGAAGAAGAAAAATTTGTTAACATTGAATGTTGATGTAAATGTCAGGAAGTCGTTTCTGAAAGTGTTTTTATGGAGTGTAGCCATGTAGGGAAGTGAAACGTGGACGATAAATAGCTTAGACAAGAAGAGAATAGAAGCTTTCGAAATGTGGTGCTACAGAAGAATGCTGAAGATGAGATGGGTAGATCACATAACTAATGAGGAGGTATTGAATAGAATTGGGGAGAAGGGGAGTTTGTGGCACAACTTGACTATAAGAAGGGACCGGTCGGTAGGACATGTTCTGAGACATCGAGGGATCGTCAATTTAGTATTGGAGGGCAGCGTGGAGGGTAAAAATCGTAGAGGGAGACCAAGAGATGAATACACCAAGCAGATTCAGAGGGATGTAGGCTGCAGTAGGTACTGGGAGATGAAAAAGCTTGCACGGAATAGAGTAGCATGGAGAGCTGCATCAAACTAGTCTCAGGACTGAAGACCACAACAACAACAACAACAACATAAATTACTTCATCCTTTACAGTCATTTTTGTATGTTGCAGTGAACTTTACTGGGTATGTTCAGTCTGATCCACTTACAGTGAGGCTCAGGTATTTGCGTGTGGAGAGTGCATCACTTACTTTCAAGCCTGAACACTTAGTTGTTGCAGAAGATAGGCAATTCAATTCAGTTTTTCAACGTGGCAAAATCTTTCAACTATTGCGTATTAATGAAAACGAGTGATAGTATTTGTCTATGTGTTGGATATATTGTTGATTTTTCATTCAGCTAACACGAAAGCAGCTTAGCAGCGTTTTAGGGTACGTCGTCGTCAGGACCGCATGCAGACTGTTTATCCGGCACTTGTTGCTTCCTACCGCCGTCTTCCAGTCCATTTGATACACCTACTTAATGTACAAACGTATCAAAAAAGTGGATGATGACAAAAAGTGACTCATGTGGGCTGTATCGGTGTTATTTTTTAAAAATGTTAGTGATAGACAAGACGCTGACTTCGGATTACTCTGACTATGTAACGAACATTACACAAGGTGTAACCTCCCACTAAATTACCGACTCATACGGTGCAGTAGTGGGATACTTCAGCTCTTGAACTAGGAGAGCGGAGGCTCCTTTACATGGATTTCGTATATAATTAATGCTCTTCACCAAAGCCACAACCGAATCCTACCTCCTTCAGTCTTCGACAGAGATTTTGTTCTGTGTCTATACGAAACAACATTATTACCTAATATCCTCCAAGTTAATACTGTTACTGATAAAAACTGTAATCATTTCCCCAGACACTCGATTCATCAGACCATAATGGAGAAGCTCACTGACTACATTCATGAAGACTGTCGGTTACCATAGCAGAAACCTTTAGCGATAGACAGTGAGAGAAGCCCTAAATGAATGTACGATATTTTGCAGTACGATTAAAACTTCTCTTTCAATATGAAAACAAATATAACAGTTTTTGGGGAAAGTAACCTTTATCATCGTAGAAAGCAACGAATACAAGAAGAAATCGGCAAAAAGTAAAGTCAACTGTTTTAAGGTGGTGGCTGCGCTTTGGAACGACTGGGCCGTACAGTTTTCAAATCATTTCATTTGGTATATTTGAAAGCAAATTCGTATTTTTCCTAGACACAGTCCCACATTTCGAGACTTCCATGAATTCATAATGCCTTAAAGAACCTTAAAGAATTATATATTTAAGTTAGAAGCAAAAATTTGCTTAAAATTTAATAGTTTGTATCAAAACTACACGCTGCCTCAGTGGTTTAATTTCGAAAGTACTCACAAAAGCAGTAGGAAAAACTCAGATTTAAGTTACACTATCTTTAGACATACTTACTTTCACTGTCAATGATCTCCTCAGTATGGCCGTTATATTAAAAAAAAAAACGCATGTCACACTTCCCTACAATCACGTAGCACAATATCTGCGTCGACTGTGTTGCTTTGAACGCTGTGACTACTGCTACGTGCAGTACGTTCGTAGAAGTACCTCAGTGTACGAATACAAGCTGGTGATTTCATGCTAAAGGAAATGGTACCTGAAAAAAAAAAAAGAAGTTGGTTGTTTCAGGCATAAGCCACCGGCACTCTAAGGGTTAAATTGTAATTCGGTTAATTTCTTAATTGCAAAAGCAGGTGAAGAGTAATTTATTAAGCTTTTATTATTCTTCCTCACAATCCAACACCTACCTAAAGAAAGTTTATTAATAAAGACAAAGTATAGGAATAATCAGGCAAATTTCTTGTGGTCTTCAGGCAGTCACCACAAAGTCAATTTCGTACATTTTCCGTCATCTAGAAAGTTTTCTATTGTGTATTTGAGTACAGAGCGTTTCTGTAGTCAGTTTCGTTTTTTGTTTGTGGAATTTCTTCTATTTTAAAGGGGTCTATACATATATTGAAAGCTATGAAGCCACTAATGCACGCTTGTATGGTGGCTTTCTACTGAAGATGTAGCCAGTTCGATCACGTACGTTTTCTCACAAACATTTAAAAAATCCATCTGATGTTAACAGGTGTCAACTGAAATAAACTAAGTACAGTTCACATCCTTTTTTGGTACTCATAATAAAGACAATGAACGTTTGAGATACCTCCTTAAAAATAACTTAAAAGGACAACATCATACGCTCGCACTCCCTGATACATAACCGGAAATCCTGCAATGGAAACGGCACCGTAACAGTACCTGCGAAAAAGTGTACTATTACTCCTGTTCGTTTCGGAAATGGCGCAAATCTAGGCACAGAACGGATTACAATGAAGTAAGCTAATGATGAAAGTCTAGCGTAAGTGATTTGTTGGTGCGGATGTAGTTTCGTGAGAGTTTCGTAGCAGTTTAAACTATTTGTGTAGTTGGTACTGGTCAACGCAGTTTTATACTCTCTGATTACCATACTCCTTTGTTGCAGAGTTGTCCATTTCTCTGTGGCACCAATCTCGGCTTGTAACGATTCACAAATTACACGTACTTAAAATACAGTCGCACGATTACTGAACGTAGCACTATATAATTCCAAAATCACAGAAATTCTTTAAGACCAGACGAAACTAAAAAAGAAAGAGACTAACGAAAGATTTCAGATTAAAATATTGACAAAATTTTGCAGCGATACGTCCCTAACCAAAGCAGATTCACGCATGACGTTTCCGTAATCGAAAAATGGCCCGCATAATGAGTCGAGATATTTCATAACCACCTCTCGCTTACTGAAACTTATTTGTACCGTTTTTAAGTTACAGCACGAGTGCTTCAGTGAGTTATTCAGTTGGTGCGTAAGCACAAACAGCAGCCTTAAATAGCGGCGACACACAGCACAGCATTTGTTGCGAGGCTACCATGACATACCTCGTAGCTTTCCTCTATTTCACGGCTCTTACTGTTGCGTACAGCCCTTGAACTGTTTGCACATTTTGTGCCTGTTTTGTTCAGTTGTTCCATGCCCTTGTTCCCTAAGCCCTTAAAAAAATGAAGCCACGGTGTACGTCGCAGTGATTATTAATTTCTGTGGTAGCTTTCAAAAGATGATAAATCATCGAGAAATATTGTGCAAACTGTAATTAAAGAAGTTTGATAGGTAGCCAGCTGTGGTGGTATATAAAATTAGATGATGTAGTAATTTATAAAGACACGTCATTAACGAAATTTAGTTATCATTTACCCAAATACAAGGTAATTACGTGGTATTTCGATACACGTATACACGCAAAACTCGCACGGTAAGATAGGGTTTGCTTTCTACAGTATGTGTAATGAGGTCACCTAAAATGAACTTCCACTCCTAATTAGATCAGTCTAAGGCTCTGAAAATAATTGTTCGAAAACAAATGTTGCGTAACACACATCCAAGCCCCACGTCTTGAGCTCACGTTTGAAAATCAGTGGCTACACGGGATATACACCCCCCATGTATTCACTTTCTATTTTCTCCTGACGAATCGCGCACATCATCGTCCGTTGCACTTTGAGGACGACGTGGATCTCGGCTTACATCCCTACTACAGTCACTATCTTTGCAACACTCCACCAGTCACCCCCTCCCCCTCTCTCTCTCTCTCTCAAGAAAAAAGAGACAAATTGAAGTAACATCATCTCCTTTCTGACTTCAAGTGACTTTACGACGTGACCATTAAAAACTAAACGATGTCTCCCAAGTAAGAGAAAGAACAAGAAAACTGGCAGTTTACTGGCCAATGAATCACTCTCTTGGTGAGGTTTTACGAGTTAATAATTTTGACAGCAACGTAGAGCGAGGCGAAGCAGTGGCTAACGCAGTGATGATCGGAAAGAGGGTTAAAGTACCTGTTCGCACGTCCCGATTTACATTTGCCACGATTTTCCTGAATATCTCGTGGTCAAAGCTGAGGTGGTTGTTTCAGCAGGGCAAGGCCTATTACTTTCTCTTCCTGGAAAACAGAACCAGTAACCTTCCTTGTTTGGAAAGCAACGTTAAAAAGCAATGCAATTCGTGTTCAGCTGTTGTGGCTCGTTCTCGAAGCGTTCAAGTTGCTCGATACTGATCAGATGCACCACAAGTAGCTACGAACAGTTTCATTTCACGAAGACCAGAGGAGGTCCATGCCGGTCAACAGCACACTCATTTCCAGAGGTACACGTACCCCGGGGGAAAGTATTCTTAATCAAAGAGCAATATGGGCAGGGGCAGGGGGAGGGGGAAAGGAGGGGTCAATGCCTGTTGCGAAATGCCAGGCATGGCTGGAGATTACGTAAATGCGTGGCGCGGTCTGTAGAACATGGCGATGCGACGGAGACAGCTGCATCTCGCGGAGTTCAGTTCCATCAGAGCTAAGCTTGCCAAGAGACACCGTCGTGCAGGATTACTCCACCAGGAACGCTCTGTCAGGCGACAGACGACGCACAATTGCAAATGACGCTACATGCATCGAATATTTCATTAGTTCATCTTCCTTCCCTTCTCCCTGTACTTACAATCGTAACAAGCATTATATTCATTGTTAAGTACAGCGCCGGAACAGGAGACTAAAGTTTTCCAATCTGGTCACTTCATGATAGCTGTGGGGAAAATGCCTTATGTTCCAGAAGGATATATGTAATGTGTGGTTAATAGAAAACATGAAGGAACTTACCTGATGGGCGTATGCATCATATCACAAAGAAGCGAGCTGAAGGCTATTACACAGAACCAAAATCTTCAATAAATGACGTTAGCGAGCGACAGTCGTAACAACCGGTCTTCAGGAGTAAGAAAATCTGACAGAGTTCCAGAGTTTGTCAAGATGGGAAAGACAAAACGCTAAAAAAGCGAGTCCACGATGTAAATCAGGAAGACGATTCCAACTGATCCTGATCGCGCTAGTCCCACCTTGGAGCAGAAAGTGGTACAGATACGCGATGGAAGAAGAGAAAAATGGCTGAGGTTTGTTTCTAGCTACCTACAAAATTCCTAAAATTCAGCGGAACTGAATGACAACTATATATATCCAAGCAGAAATAGTAGACTTCTTGTAGGAGAGGACAAAGTGGTGACAGAACGGAGAAGAATCAACGCAACTTTCCCTGCGGATTAGAGCTACTGTAAATTTGACAAGCGCATGATAGAATTATTCACTGTTGCTTCGTAAAGCGTCTTCATGACATTTAACATGTTAATGTTAGAACATATCTGAAGCTGATACTCGGTAACAAAGGTAAGAGGCCAAGAAATACCTTAAGCTTCCGGGTAGATGAACTCGTGGAAGAAACGGGAATAAGAGTATGGTATTATGATATCTAATACGAATTTTTTGTATGATTTGTCCAATCCCAAAATGAAATACTAGCGAAAAGCTCTACTACATAGTTGATCAGATCTGTTATAATTTAGGACTTCGTGTAAAGAATACTTTGATTGGAGGTGATTAAAGTCGTGCCTTAGATATATTTCGTGAATAAGCAAATGGGGTAGGTGCAATATTTTCGTTGCGCCTCACCTCCCCAACTATCGATACGTGCTACAAAAAAAAAATAGTCTAAAGAGATCGAACAAAGAGCAGATCGTGTATGTGTCAGTAATGGCTATGCTTTGCGGAAGAACATCTTTTCAGAAGAACCACCACCACAGAACCGTTATGAAACGTTTCTAATTTTATCAGCTTGTCAAAACTGATGTTTCCAATGTAGCAGTATGTACCATTATGGGCATCTATTAATTTATAATGCAGTTTTACATTTCATTATATGCCACGAGCAAACATTAATTATTTCTGTGTGTCGCTCCTCTCGTTTGCAACGTTACATTAAGTTGGCAAGCCGCGGTTTCCTACCCTATTACTCAATCGAAGGTAATAGGATAGAAAAGCAATTATTTGCAGCATTTGCCAGTATCTAAATATAGGTTCCACTATAAAGCAGAAAGGCACATGCGATTGTATGGAGGTGAATAAAATTATTCATTTTAAATGTTCAGGTATGGGACGCTGTGATGATCTTTCGATGTTTAAAATTTTCGTTGCTTAGTATAAGGAGGTTGTTAACACCAAAGGGGGGACAAGGGGGGAGGGAATGTTACACTGCTACTAAAGCATCGTCCTCTAATCATTGCAGTCCTTGCTATTTACTTTCAACAACTATCTGAACAACACAGCAGAAATACTCGTTCTCAACAAAGTAAACTTCTCTCTGTACCACTACAGAAGGCTGCCGTGTTCTCGAAATCATGTTCGGCATCAAGAACCCAACTTCGGAGCAATCTTCCTCAAAAATTTAGAAAAATTAAAATCGTTTCACACTCAAAAATACAGCCAATGACCTACCGTCTATCTTGCAGTTCACCATCCTCAAACCTCTACCCCTCCCCTTCGTCTACAGAGTTCCCTATTGAAATTCACTTCTTTCTTAGCAGCCGCAGTAACTTTAATTTCAATCCTCTCCTCTCTTTCGTTGTCCGTTCCGCGTTTCTAGTACCAAACAAGGCTTCAAAAGTGGTAAACTAATCATTCTCAATGCCTCCATTATTTTATTATTATCGGTTCCAATATTATTATTATTGAAAAGTATAACTTTCATTAATAATGCAAATTATTATGATTGTGGTTATTATGTAGTATTTTTTGTATGTGTTGCTCCTGGTAAGAGAGAAACTGGGGCCGGCCGAAGTGGCCGTGAGGTTCTAGGCGCTGCAGTCCGGAACCGCGAGACCGCTACGGTCGCCGGTTCGAATCCTGCCTCGGGCATGGATGTGTGTGATGTCCTGAGGTTAGTTAGGTTTAACTAGTTCTAATTTCTAGGGGACTGATGACCTCAGAAGTTGAGTCCCATTGTGCTCAGAGCCATTTGAACCATTTGGGACCCTGAAGGCCCTAATCTGGTCGGGTTAAATAAACAATAAACGAATAAATAAGTGAATAAATAACGTTTGCTAGTCCACATTTTATTAATAGGAAGTCATAGTTTTAGGTTATACATTAGGTAGAGCCCAAAAAGTGTTACATACCAAATTAGGCACAAAATGTCCTATTTTACACACTACCGTAGTCGTAAGTGGTTAAACGTCCTAAAGACATAAAAGACCCACTTTCAGTTGACAACTGCGTTTCGTACAGGGCAATTATACAGGGTGTGCCATAATTAATGGCGTGAACGCATACAGTTGAAACTGCACGATACTAGAAGCAAAAAAGTCCCAGTAAACATAGGGTCGAAAATGCATACTTTAAGAGCTACGAGCAATTTTTCATCTTCAATACTGTGAAGCAAATCACTTCTACTGGAAGTTCTTTGCTTTCCATATTTTGAGAAGTGGTAGTATGGACCAAAACAAGAAAAAAAAGGTCCAGTAAACATGTGCTCTAAAATGCAGTCCTTAAGAGCTATGAGCACTTGTTTACCTTTGCTACTTTGAAACACAACTCTTCTACAGATGAAGTGCTCGTAACTTTCACAGTATCGAAGTTGAAAAATTGCTCGTAGCGCTTAAAGTATGCATTTTCGACTCTGTGTTTACTGAGACTTTTTTGCTTCTAGTATCGTGCAGTTTCAATTGTATGCGTTTACGCCATTGATTATGGTACGCCCTGTACAGACGGCTAACTCTACTGAAGCGTCACCTGGCTTTTCTAGCAAGAATGTTTTCTATACATTTTTGTGAAAGCTGATCCACTATTCACGGACAATACTTGAACTTATCGGCTGTTTACATTTCTGTTGGTTTTGTATCATAAAGTACATGTGATACCTGCTGAGGAACTATTACCCAACTGGAAGAGTTTAGATCTGACGTAAGAAATGTCACCTAATGTCACAGAGTAATAAAAACCTGTAGCCCCGAAGGGAAAGCGCGATTGTTGGGAAACATGTCCGTTGGAAGTTCCCTACGACCATTCGCATTCGCATCTACAGAGTGACGGTTTCCTTGTGCCTCAAAGTTTCATGCGCTAGTTTCTCTCCAGAAAACTCAGTTGCGTGTTTCATTCATTTTGCATTGTCACATTTCTTATCACTGTCGGACTTAAAATTAGTTTTGCTAATCAGCTTTTCTGTAGGGGAGTGTTAAGAAACAGAGAATGTAATAGCTTAATTTAGTTCTTCTACCTGAAGTTTGGTTAAAGATTACCACTACCACGAGAAAGTTTCCCCCGTCTGTCGCAGCCGACTGTCGTAGATTGTTACGTACGATGGACGGCTCCCCGTGTACAGAATCACTCTCCATTTAAAAGCTGGCTAACAACAGGTGACCAGACATACCATCCTGGACCATGTTTTCACTTTTAGATATAGAGGCCACCGCCCTATCATTGTACCCGAGCTCACCGTACGTCATACGAGAGGTTAGTATCGCTGGAACGTCATTTGACGCTCGAGGAAGGGAGAAAGGGAGAAAGGTCGCTTGCACTGACTTCTAGAGAATTATTGTGACGGTGCTTGTAGTACTACATAAAGCGATGTATCTCAGTTGTCAACAGAACACCGTTCAAAAAAAATGGTTCAGATGGCTCTGAGCACTATGGGACTTAACATCTCAGGTCATCAGGCCCGTAGAACTTGGAACTACTTAAACCTAACTAACCTAAGGACATCACATACATCCATGCCCGAGGCAGGAATCGAACCTGCGACCGTAGCAGTCCCGCGGTTCCGGACTGAAGCGCCTACAACCGCACGACCACCGCGACCGGCGAACACCGTTCACACAGCTGGTGGAAATATTCTCATGCAGGGATTGTTCTACACAGAACAAAGGAGCCCTTGTTAAGTTTCCATGGTGTCTCATAAGCGAACGGTACAGCGATCTACTGCCCATGATACTCACCTATTTGCTTGTCAGTAGGACTCCGCACTTGGGGGTAACCTATACTTTCGGCAGGAGCACTATCCTAACGCTTCCCAATTGTCAGAATTGCTTTGAGGGATAATGCGCTGACATGAGGGAGCTTCTGGCTTCCAATGGGCTTCTGTCGTAAATGACGTTGCACTCGACTGGGACACATCGACGAGACTTGGCCCTCTAACGCTTCTTGCCTTCAGCCCCGACCAGTATGAATGAATTGAGAACGGCGATTGAGCACTCATGGATAAAGGTGTTTCTCCAACACTTCCGGTAATCTGCAGAGTCCATGCCTCGACGGGACTCCACCGCCATTCGGATGAAAGGTGTTGCTGATAACTACTAGATCGGAGTTTCTTCTGAGTGCATTTGGCTTCTTTAGAACAATGTATATTACTTGAAGAAATAAAGCTATCAGCCACTTTTTGTATAGCTTTATTTATGCCAGGACAAGTTTCCGGATTTCACCCGTCTTCAATTGGCGTAATGCATCTACATCTCTGTCAGTATGAGGTTTTTATTGACTGCATTTTGTAACTCCTTTCTCCGCCGTTATATGCATAGGACAAACACTAAAGTTTACTCACATGCTGACGCAGCCCGTCTTGCCACAAATGAGGCTAAAGAAAAAGTAGCTGATTTATGCAGTCCTTTAAGTAATTAAATTCGCAGCCACGGGACTCCGCCACCATTAACATGGAAAATTAATGAGATTTGATAGTGACAGAATGAGTGTTTCACCATGCAGGAGAGTTTGTTTAATGAACCTTCTTGATAGATTAAGACTGTGCCCGACCTTGTCTTTCCCGTGCTCTACTGACCAAAGCCTTCCACGAACCGCCACGGCGTGCTGCAAACTTCATTGTACCGGATGCTTCTAAGTTCTCGTACGCAGTGAAGTTTTCTTAGGGGCCATGTGCGCGAAACCTGTGCTACGAATGCTACATCTTACTGGCCCTTATTGGGAAAGACTTAGAACTCCAGTTGCATGATTGAAAGAACATAAATCACATCTGAACAGAACACGGAATGTGGGTATATCGCCTGAGCAAATGGGGTGGTGTAATCAGTCCAATGCAGACTGTGATTATGCAGCACCGAACCAGACCTCATTGTCGAAGAGTGTAAATTGAGCCTAACAGGATGAACCAAACGAATTTCGTGGGTACACCATCATGCCTCGGTTGGATAAGAAGACTGGACATTAGTATATAACAACTGTTTGCTACTTTAATGCATCATTTCTATTTTTCTTCTACTTTTTGTTGTATTCCATGTTTACTGCTATGCGATTGATAAATAGATAACGCTGATTAGGTAAATCGTTTCTGCTACAGGCAAGTCCGGGTTCACATCAAATGTCGGTTCAATATATGAAAGTAACGGATTGAATCCTTCCATAATACGAATTTAGAATGATACGCAGACGTATCAGTTATATGTCAAGCTTTCTGAACCCAGAGTGCCAAAACACGTTGTATACGACGGGAAAACCTCGTCACAGGTCACAGTTCATCCACCAAGCTCGCCAAACGAGCAGCGGTGTTGAGTAGTAGTAACTGCTTCGAATGAGTCACAGTAAACTACGAGTAAAACACGCACAACGCGAACAGGGCGACCTTGCACATCGAGAGATGCTGTAAGAATCTCCCAGAATCGGCACGAACGAGGTCGAGCAATGTGCTGTTACAAAATAGCACTTGAAAAGTTCAGAGAGCACTGTTGGAAGTCCAGCCTCTGGTTCTCCGAAAAACTTCAAAATTTCACGCTAGCAATTTCCAGGGAACTCAAGTTCCATTGATGTACATCTACATCTACCTCTGCATGATTACTCTGCAATTCACACTTAAGTACCTGGCAGAGGGCTCATCGAACCATTTTCGTACTACTTCTCTAGGAACACCTAAATCTTTCCGTTCGAGCTCTGATTTCTCTTATTTTATTATGATGATCATTTCTCCCTACGTAGGTGGGTGTCAACAAAATATTTTCCCATTCGGAAGAGAAAGTTCATGACTGAAATTTCGTAAATATATCTCGACGCAAAGAAAATCGCCTTTGTTTCAGTGACTGCCACCCCAACCCGCGTATCATACAGTGACACTCTCACCCTTATTGCGCGATAACACAAAACGAGCTGCCATTCTTTGCACTTTTTCGATGTCCTCAAAAATGGTTCAAATGGCTCTGAGCACTATGGGACTTAACAGCTGAGGTCATCAGTCCCCTAGAACTTAGAACTACTTAAACCTAAACGAAGGACATCACACACATCCATGCCCGAGGCAGGATTCTAACCTGAGACCGTAGCAGCAGCACGGTTCCGGACTGAAGCGCCTAGAACCGCTCGGTCACAATATTCCAGCAGAGGACGGACAAGTGTAATGTAGGCTGTCTCTTTAGTGGGTTTGTCGCATCTTCTAAATGTTCTGCGAACAAAGTGCAGTCTTTGTTTCGCCTTCCCCACAATGTTATCTATGTGGACTTTCAAATTTAAGTTGCTCGTAATTGTAATTCCTAAATATTTAGTCGAATTAACAGCCCTTAGATTTGTGCGATTTATCGAATACCCTAAATTTATCGGATTTCTTTTAGTACCCATGTGGATGGCCTTGTACTTTTCTCTGTTTAGTGCCAATTACCAATTTTTGCACCATACAGAAATTCTCTCTAGATCATTTTGTAATTGCAATTGATCGTCTGATGATTTTACTAGACGGTAAATTACAGCGTCATCTGCAAAAAAATCAAAGGGGGCTGCTCAGATTATCACCTACATCATTTATGTAAATCAGGAACAGCAGAGGGCCTAACACTACCTTGCGGAACGCCAGGTATCACTTCTGTTCTACTTGATGATTTACCGTCTAGCTGTGTTCCACAAGAACGATATTTTCTGAATCCGTGTTAGTTATGTATCAGTAAGTCATGTTCTTCAAGGTGATTCAAAATGTTCGAGTACAGTATATGCTCCAAAATCCTACTGCAAATTAAGGTCAGTGATGTGGGTCTAATTGAATGGGTTACTCCTATTTACTTCCAGAATGAGATTTTCACTCTGCAGCGGAGTGTGCGCTGATATGATACTTCCTGGCAGATTAAAACTGTGTGCCAGGCCGAGACTCGAACTCGGGACCTTTGCCTTTCGCGGGCAAGTGCTCTACCAACTGAGCTACCCAAGCACGACTCACGCCCCGTCCTCACAGCTTTACTTCTGCCAGTACCTCGTCTCCTACCTTCCAAACTTTACAGATGCTCTCCTGCGAACCTTGCAGAACTAGCACTCCTGAAAGAAAGGATATTGCGGAGACATGGCTTAGCCACAGCCTGGGGGATGTTTCCAGAATGATATTTTCACTCTGCAGCGGAGTGTGCGCTGAGATGAAACTTCCTGGCAGATTAAAACTCTGTGCCGGGCTGAGACTCGAACTCGGGACCTTTGCCTTTCGCGGGCAAGTGCTCTTCGCAGGAGAGCTTCTGTAAAGTTTGGAAGGTAGGAGACGAGGTACTGGCAGAAGTAAAGCTGTGAGACCGGGCGTGAGTCGTGCTTCGGTAGCTCAGATGGTAGAGCACTCGCCCGCGAAAGGCAAAGGCCCCGAGTTCGAGTCTCGGCCCGGCACACAGTTTTAATCTGTCAGGAAGTTTCCTATTTACTTTCTTGAATATTGGTGTGACCTGTGCTACTTTCCAGCCCTTAGAAACAGACCTTTCGTCAAGTGAGCCGTTATATATGATTGCCAAGAAAGGCGCAATTGTGTCTGCATACTCTGAAAGGAACCTGATTGGTATACAATCTGGACCGGAATACTTGCCTTTCATAAGTGATTTAAGTTCTTTCGCGACACCTAAGATATCTACTTTTATGTCACTCATGCTAACAGCTGTTCTAGTTTCGAATTCTGGAATATTCGTCTTCTTTCGTGAAGGAATTACGGAAAACTGTATTTAGTAACTCCGCTTTAATGGCACAATGTAGTAACAGGATGCGTATGGAAGTGGAAAAGCTTACGCCCCGCCCTGATACTTGTCTTCGTTTAGAAACGTCCTTTTGATTCCTTCTGGTTGGGCGGAACAGCCTCCATACTTTTAAAGAACGCCTTCGTTTCCATGAGACTTATTTTAAGTTAGTACCTTATGAATAACGACGAGGTACTTTCAAGCGTGTGTCCATTGTCGACTGTAAATGGATGTGCCCACATCATTCTCGCGCGTACTACAAAACAAATCACATGCCAGTCACAGGTTACACATGTGATAAATCTGCGAATAGCTGTGAATGTGTGGTTTGCGGGTACACAACCAGATCGCGTGTACAATGAAGACTATGTTAAGCGTAACTATACATACGTGGGATTTGTTTCATGCTGCTGAGGAATAAGCTCACATTTGCAACTAAACAATAGTTCTAAGTAAAGCCTTAATTCGTCATAGCAGCCTGGTGAGAAAAATGCCATTCCTTGGTATCGTCGTAGTTCCTCTTTTTATTTGCAGTTATTTCCTTAGTCCGTGTTCCTTTCAGCTGTATCTCATTGAGGTGCTAAATGACTCAGCTTCGATGGAAAAACATGGAGACGTTGCAATGCGAATATGTTCAGGTACTGTATGACGAACGGTGGTAAGTTTGACAGCTCACAAACGTACGTTAAGCAGTGGTTCTTCGGCAGCCTCGCGGGCCGCAACCGCCGGCGTGTAGCATTCGCTTGAACTCGCCACCTACCTCCGCTCCTTCGCTCGCCCGCTGACTTGTTTACACAGCTTTTTATTGCTAGCGGCCCAAGCCATGTGCCGCTATGTGCTTGGAGGTGCGGAAACAGCACCACGAACTACTTATGGTCCTGCGCATCTCAGCAGTTGGGAATCGCGTACGGACTGAACCCGAAATGTGAAAATTTTCGAAGGTTGTTAGGGACATTTTCCGAGTGTTGTGACGTAAGGACGTTTGGTCACCGGCGAACTTTTAGACTAATTGCATTTCGTTTGAATTCTTATGCCCAGTTTTATTCGTATCCTTACGCACAGAACAGTGCCTCTGACGACGGTAAGCACTGTGTGTTGTTCTGGAAACAAACTTATTCCTCACGACAAAAGTAATGCCTACTTTGCTATCGCCCTCAAACTTGCAATCGCATTCAATACCGCTCGGTTCTTTCTCGGCTTCATTTTTCCGGGTGCCTTAGTAGCACGTTAACTGTCATACGCCGGCCGGAGTGTCCGTGCGGTTCTAGGCGCTCCAGTCTGGAGCCGAGCGGCCGCTACGGTCGCAGGTTCGAATCCTGCCTCGGGCATGGATGTGTGTGATGTCCTTAGGTTAGTTAGGATTAATTAGTTCTAATTTCTAGGCGACTGATGACCTCAGAAGTTAAGTTGCATAGTGCTCAGAGCCATTTGAACCATTTTGAACTGTCATACACACCGGTATTGGTGAAGGTGATCGGGTAACAAACCGAATAAATCATAATTACATGATTTCTCTGTAACAAGCCATTGCAGATGACGGATCCCTTACGCGAAAATACTGAAATTGTCGCTGATCAGCCTACGGAACTATGTCGGAGTTCGGGTTCACCGTGTGTCTGTAGGGATGCGACTACGTCGCAAATCGGTAGAGTGTGTGCAAGAGGATATTTTTCATTTTACAATGTATTACGTGTCGTGCGCAGGAAGAATGATTCCTCCTGCAACCAACACTAAAATAGTGGAAGGAACATAGAGTGGCAATAGCATTTAGGTCCAATTTTGCGAACAGATTTTTTCGAATTAATCATTTGTCATAAGGTGGGCTGAAGACGCAGATTTTCCGAGTGTGTGTGTGTGTGTGTGTGTGTGTGTGTGTGTGTGTGTGTGTGTGTTTGTGTGTCTGTGTAGGAGAGAGAGAGAGAGAGAGAGAGAGAGAGAGAGAGAGAGAAAGGGCCGCGTGGTTTGAGGGGTCTTGTCACGGAATACGCGACCCCTCCCGCTGGAGGTTCGAGTCCTCCCTCGGGCATGGGTGTGTGCATTGTTCTTTGCATAAGTTAGTTTAAGTAGTGTGTACGTCTAGGGACCGATGACCTAAGTAGTTTGGTCCCTTAGGAATTCACACACGTTTGAACAGAGAGAGATTTTATTTTAATGTTTGTCTCGTTAGCTCTAATTTTTTGGAGAGAGAGATTTTTAGCGTTTGTTTCGTTGTTTCTAATTTTTTGCACAAAGGCAGCTCGTGGCTGCATACTGTTGAGCACTGACTCGTCGCCCAAACAAGAGGTGGCTGGATATGGAATTAAGGAGCAGCGAACATTTTCTTTTTAATATTACTGGCCAGTTGATGAACGTCGAAGTTGAATAGTTACCGAAATAACTTCAACTATTTTAGCCACGTAATTTTTTAAACATTTTCTTCTAGATTTCATATGGAAAACACCAATATCTTTGTTGTGGGACTTCCATGTGCTCTCTTCTTGCCTAAATACGGCCGGCAGGGCATTCTTGAGAGACAGCCTGATGTTGAAACGTGGACACAACTTGCGCAGGAGAAAAAAATAATACGTCTTCGTGACTGTTAACTGTTCAGTAATCCTATGCGTACCTACGTGCAACGAGCGTGTAAAATATTAGTCTGAGGTGCTGGCGATCCCCATACGTTTAAAAAGGGTCATATGTTACTAAGATATTGGGTACTTACCTGGATAATACAACTGGGGCTACTTTTGATCACGTGAGTCGTTAACTACTTCACGATAAAGCCATTCTTAATGTAACCATTAAGAATCCAATGAATATTCTAGCGTCTTCATTAGTCAAATTTTTGATTTTATCAGCTGGAAAAATCTCAGTATCGCGGGGACTTAGAACTTGGTTTCTCTTATTTACAGCTACACTTTTCGGGGCTTTTAGCGGACGGTACTGTAATATTTACTGACTTTTTGACTGGGGATTAAGAGGTAATCTTTCACATGTACATATCTGACTGTGTCAGACTAAAAATAGGAAGCTTTCGTCTTAGATTTCGTATTATCAACATTTTACGCCTAATTTCACCATGAGCAATTCACTAATATACACGAAAATTTCCTTCCCGGTTGCTCGTACTCGCACACAAGAGATCTCTATGCATTCCGTCGCGAATTCGAATTATACGGCAAGAATCTACTGGAGAGGATGGGTTTCTTTTAGTGAACTACAAAATGAACATCCCTGGATATGCTCTGAAAGTGTCAGTAGATTCAGTTTTTACTGTGTGCGTTAGCCATGATGTGTTTAAATTAAGCGGTTATAGACTAAACTGGTTTGTTATTACATGAATAGAGGTTGCAAGGAACTCCGGCAAATCTTCGTTAAATATCTATAGACTGTACTTCCGCTCAATGGAACTCAAGTAGCGAGATTTTGTATTGCATGGCCCTGCGCTAGGGAAAGCAAGTAGGATGAGCAATGGCTAGCGCAAAGGATTTGCGTACTGGAGGGCGGTGCTTTGAACTCACGTCCGGCCATCGACGTTCGGTTTTCTTTGGTTTCTCTAGATCGCTTAAGGTAAATGCAGGGATGGTTCCCTTAAAAAGCACATGACCTTACATCCCCAGCCTTGCCCCAATACGAAGCTGTACTCGGTCTCTAATGATCTCGTCATCGACAAGGCGTAATATCCTAACCTCCATAACGTCCTTTCTTTTCCTTCCTTCATTGTGCTTTGGAATAATTCGATAAATCATAGTCAGTGTAAAGTCATAATGACACGTCCTCCTTGCTAATCTGAAGCAGTTACATACAGTTGCTGAAAAAAACTGCCACCACAAGAAACAAGCCCACGCTAAATGTCAGTGCATTTGTCACAGCCGCGGATCGCACCATATAGTAACGCTAGTTACGAATGTTGCTTATGTAAATATGAGTAACGGCGGGCAAAGCTCTTCGAGTAATTTCTCCATTTCTTCAGTTATATTACAGATGCCTGCAAAAACAGTTTATACGCGTCATTATACTTGTGCTTACCAACAAAACAAAATTTCACTGTTAGCTTTCGACCCGAGGCGCAAATCACTCACAACTAAAAGTATCATTAACGGAATTACAGAGTAGATTGTAATACTCAGTGGTCATCTCACATAGTATTTTACATAAATTGCTTAATTCTTTTGGCTTTGCAGCCAAAAAATCAGAAAATGTAAACAAAGACATATCAATAGATTTACTAAACTAAAACTGGACATTAAATGTGAGAATAAAATGAACAGTTGCCGAGAAATGATTAAATATTTATTTATCAGCAACACCTAGGCGCGCAGTCAGTTTGTAAAAGAATAAGAGGAGGGAATGTATAGTTGCAGAGTAAATAAAGTTTACAATGATCGGCCCTAATGGCGCTAGAAAAGTACCAGTTACAGACAATTGAAAATATCTGTACATAAAAATTGTATATATTAGAAGCAGTAGAGTCGCGTACTTTTCATACATCTCTAAAGTGTGGAATAATCTGCATATTTAAACGAAATTTAATTTAGAAATATAATTTAAAGTTTAATGTATATAAAACCTTTATATCAGCTTCTTTCAAGCATGATAAAAGAACTAGTACATTCACGTAAAATAAAAGTTAAAAATACAAAAACAATTTAAAATGTGCTTGAAGGCTGTAGCCATACAGCTGGATCACATAGGCATAACGTGAAAGGCGGTACATCGCATCGCAGCTGTTACACATTATTATATGTGAAATCCCTAAACACAGGATGGGGTAAGACGAGGAAAACATGGAAGGACCAACCCACAACAGGAGCTTCATTGGTCATTTGATTGTTTCCATTTATTTAACCACCACATTATAGCGTGAATAAATTCATACAATAACCATAAACGAGTGACATGGTAAAGCTAATTAGTTGCTTACACGAATAATCTGTTTTAACGAATGATTTTACTTTAACAAGACACAAAAGTCAGTGTCAGAATAAATATAAAACATTAAAAATATTTTTAAAAACTTTCCTTATAAAAGACAAATTGCTCAAAATGCAAAAGCAACAATCTTATAATTTAAGAAAAGGTGAAGGAAACTAATTGACAATTTTTTTTAAAATCAAAGAGGTCCCTGTCACACAGAAGAGCAAATACACTGCTAAAAATCAACATAAAAGCTACTGAAAATTTCATCAAGTACCAAAACAGCAAATGGGTTGAGCTTATCGACACGTGAGGCAAGTACAATGTCAAGTTAGGCTCAAACAGTAATTGTGGTTAAGCAATTTGCAAAAATTCACTTAACATTATAATAAAAGACAGTGCATTGGTTAAGAAAAACTTAACTACCTGGTATTCACAAAATGTGTAGCACAAGCATGTTCGAAAGGAAATGTAAAACTTTAAATAAGGTCCCATAAATCAGAACGTAAAGTAATATAGCCACTACTCAACTTAAAATATTTTAGCAGGTAGCTTGAACAAGAGGGCCAAGACGATCACGGACATGCTTCAAAAGAAGCCAATAAACACCAAAGCGGTGCGTACGGCAAAAAGCCCACGCGGCGACCAGGCGCTGAAAACCCTGCCACGGGGCTCAGAAGACTACGTAGGACTGTTATACACCACTTAGATGAAACATAGGCCAAACAAACAACTTAGGCAAATATTAATGGCCACCATATCGAGAAATGGTCAGCATAAGGGCTCTTAATCCGCCACAAAATTTAAAAAATTTATCCTTAAACAAATTTTTACAAAATTAAAAAGGGTAGTAGTGGCGAAGGTAATGTCTCTTCGAGCATTTAGCAGAATAATATTTGATACAGGAAAACTTAATAAATGCTCAGAATAAGTTCTGAAAGTAGTTTAGCCAAACGGCTATGAACCTCGCGTGAAACAAATAGTTATGCAAGGAAAATGACAAACGTACCCTGCGAGGCGGTACCTTGAGATCTTAAAAGCATTGCGCCCTTCCGTGGTGTTTAGCCATGTAAATCTACAACAGTTGTAATACATATATTAAATACAGGAAAGTTTCGTTAAAGCAACAAATATAAAGTAAAAGATTAAATACAAAATGCTTAAAACCAGTAAAATACACGTACAGTTATATATACACCCAAATTCGAGTGATCAGAAATATTGATAATTTGAAACAGAGCCGTCATTTAGATTATTGCACTCAAATATTTCAGCCGCCAAGTGGAGGCAATAGAAGTAGGCGTAGCTTAGTACTAGAAATACTGACCATGAACGCACGATGTGGCAGACATTTGGTAATCCTGGAACTATCCAGTGCGGCTCCCCGCACCCAGTTCCACACAGCATGGAATATCGAACCCGGACAAATACGCGGCCGCGAACAGGGCGATGCCGTACTCAGCTCGGTGTCGTAATTCCGACCCACCAGTTACACCAGGTCTGAACACAAACAGAGCTAACGACCGACTGAACCACTGTGTCCGGAACTTGGCCCGTAATGCCGTCTTGTCCACTGTCACTCGCTGCCTGGCCCTTGCTCTCCACCAACAATGCTCAAGGCGTACTTTAGGACTCGCTCTGCCAGAGATAATCAGCGAAAAGCTACAGCCGATTCGCGCTGCCAACATCTACACCTGCAAACTATCGTCCATTGCATGGCAGAGGGTACGTCCGATAGTACCAATTATGGTATCTTCCTGTTCCATTCACGTATGGAACGCGGGAAGAATGATTGTTTGAATGCCTCTGTGTGTGCAGTAATTATTCTAACCTTATCCTCACAACCCCTATATGAGCAATGCGTAGTGGGTTGTAGAGTAATCATTTAAAGACGATCCTTGAAACTTTGTTAACAGACTTTTTCGGGATAGTTTACGTCTGTCTTAAAGAGTCTGTCAGTTCATCTCCTTCAGTATCTCTGTGACATTCTCCAAGGATTAAACAAACCTGTCACCATTCTTCCTACCCTTCTCTGTATACGTTCACTATCTCCTGCTAGTCGTACTTGAACAGATTCCACACGCTTGAGAAATATTCTAGAACCGATCGCACGAATTATTTGTAAGCAATCTCTTTTGTAGACTGATTGCACTTTTCCAGTATTCTACCAATAAACCGAGGTTTACCACCTGCTGTACCCACGACTGAACCTGTGTGATCATTCCATTTCACACCCCTACAGTGTGTTACACTCAGCGCATTTGTATGAGTTAGCCAATTCCAACAGTGACTCATAGGCTATCAAGTTTCTTCGTTTTGTGAAGAAGTGCAAAATTTTACATTTCTGAACATTTAGAGCAAGTTTCCAATCTCTGCATCACGTTGAAATCTTACCAAGATCTGTCTGAATATTTATGCAGCTTCTTTCAGACAGTACTTCATTATAGACAACTGCGTCATCTGCAAAAAGCCTGATTTTACTATTAATATTGTCTGTAAAGTCACTAATATACAATTTGAACAGAAAGGGTCCTAACACACTTCCCTGGGGCACACCCGAAGCTACTTCTACATCTGAAGATGACTCTCCATCCAAGATAACATACTGTGTCCTCCCTCCAAAAAGTCGCCATTTCAGTCACAAATTTGACTTGATACCCCACATGACCGTACTTTTGACAATAAGCCTAATGGCGCCGGTGATCTTC
Organism: Schistocerca piceifrons; assembly: GCF_021461385.2. Classification (NCBI taxonomy): domain Eukaryota; kingdom Metazoa; phylum Arthropoda; class Insecta; order Orthoptera; family Acrididae; genus Schistocerca; species Schistocerca piceifrons. Next base: position 1,016,139,610 of record NC_060138.1, on the reverse strand, counting down.
CTCGAAATCCAGGCACGCGAAATCTATTGCGAGCCCTCTAAGGCTCAAATACACATTGTCAGTATATATCAAAAGTATCTTTAGCTTTTAGAAAGATATAAGAAGTTTTCCATCTGCTCCTAACACATACTATTTTTTAGGTACAGATACAATAAATTGTCTGTAAATGTTATTTTACTAGCGCCGATCGCTGTAAACTTCAAGTAATCTGTAAATATTCATTCCCTACCCTTGCTCTTTTATGTACAGACTACGCTCCTACGTGTTGCAGCTAAATTATTTTTAGATAATTTGTTCTCTTTGTTCTCACATTTAACACCCATTCCTGTTTTAGTTTCATAAACCTATTATGTTTTTGTTTACATTTTCTCATTTGTAGATCTGAAGATTGCTGTGACAAATACACTAACTTTTGTAATCTAGTTCGATAAAAAGTCAGCGGTCTCAAAAGGACGTACAAACACATTACACGAAATTACAAATTACGGTTTTGTTCGTGATACTGGGTTAACGAGAGGTTTATTCACTGTTACCTTACTATTGAGTTGCTTCAGCTCACGAAATTCTAGTTTACTGTGCGTATCCATGTGTCCATCGTCATCTTCGGATATATTTTGATGTCTGTTTTTTTTTTAACAAATGCAGCTTTATAAGCTATAAACAGAAGAGCTATTTGTATACAAGTAATTTATAGCCTTTCCCCTCGAGTTCCCACCAGTGGTAGTCTCGAAGTGGCAGTGACATTTTACTATAAACGAAAGAATTTGTGGCACCCAATTTCACCTTGTCAAGTATTCGGCAGAAAACAGCTATGGTACGTTAGACGACGGCGGATCTGATACTGCGGGAATGGCCACGAGTCCTAGCGAAGTATATCCTACGCGAAATGAGGTCGCTCGACCCTGTGTACGCTAAAAATTTTAATTAACTAATATGTGACCAAAACATTGAGTTCTATTATTCAAAGATTATGCTTCTACTTGCGATCAATTAATAAACTTGTGCATATCTCATACTTATGAGAAATAAGTAAGTAAATTTGGAATCATAGTCGTCGTGACAGACAGTATAATAAGCTGCCCTGACATGGATAATGAACGTTTCCTTCCACGCTTCGCTTCTGTGTTCCAAACTTTTTCATAAATAGGCTTTAGCTAATTTGCAAATACCCTTAAATAAGAACAACATTCTTCACCTAATACGACGCATGCTGCTTCTAAATGAACGAGCGATGATATAAATTCAATTAGTATTTGTCTTTGTCTATACATACTGCGTCGCATGTTTGTCGCCTGTGTGAGGAGACGTATTAACATCCAGCATGTAAGACAGACTTACAGTCACGCATAGCATCACTGCCTTCTTATTATTTTCTGATGACAGGGATTGAATGGAATGCGTTATACAACAGCTTGTTACTGCATAACTGGAAGCATAGCTTAAGGGCAAATGTTGTTCTTCAACTATCTATTGTTTGGCTTACCACGAGTAGAAGACTTAAAAACTTTTAGATACTTTATCATCAGACCTTTGGCTTGCAGAATTGCTGTGTGGCTGAAGATAACGATTCTCTCATGTTGCTCATTCATACTGCCGCTCATATTTGCGTTGTAACTGCTGTATTCAAGTACCTTGACCACAGGGGCTTGAAATCGCCGGCCAACATTGCCGTCTGCTGCGAATAGCCAGTTCAGAACCCACTAGTACAACAAACCTTTCGTTTTCGGGAAGTAGCTGGTTAAGTTCTAAACATTTTAGACAGTACACAAAAGATAATCGGAAATCACTTAGTGTGCTTGAATCGCGTGATAGAACCACAGACTGGTGATTGTGCTACATTGTACACAGTGTTAGGTACAACTTCTCCCCTGTGCGTCTTGTATCTGTTTACAACAGAATGATACTGCAGTAAAGTAGTGAGAATGTTGTTTGTTTATGGTGTGGCGTTTGGTAAACAGCTTTAACTAGAGAAACAGCATTAATGATCTACAGAAAAAAACCGTGAAACCACGCAAGCAAGTAAAATGAGAAACACGTAAAAATTATTTTACAGTTGCACTTTCATTTCGAATAATCACCGTTCAGTTTTCCCTTTGGTAAAGCATTGCATGAGTTAAGAGGTGTTAACAAAAACGTCTTCTGGCGTAGTCAACACAAATCAGCGTTTGCTTGCCACTGGTGCCTTATCATGATCTCAGTTAATACAAAATGTATTTAATTAATAATACCCATAGGATTCAGTGTTATGTAAACTTCGTATTCTTCTTCTTGACACATTTTCAACAAGTCATCAGTTACGCTCGTATAAACATTAAATTATTGCTTGTTAATTATGCCAGCAGTCTCCGTTGTTACAAGAACGGTTTATAATGCACTAGCAGACGCGCTTCGTTTAGGGTTCACACATGAGGCGTATGGCACACAATCTCAAATTAATCGTACGTCATTGTCTGGGTGGAGGAGGAGGGTGTGGAGCGAGGAGAGTTCATGCCTTCAACAGTGAAATCTTTCCAGCAAGTTAATTAGTATACCTCTCCCAAGCAATGTATGAAATAGGTTAACGTTTATAATATTTCTGAACAGTGGCAGCTGGAAGGCACACAGGAGCAGATCATTGTATTTATAGTAAATATTAACTTCCTCTAGCTACATTTTGTTGATGTTGATTCGTCGTACCTCACCATTTCGGAATACGTATTCCGTCATCATCAGCGTCTGGAAAACCAGTCACATTTATATCGGTTCAATTAAATACGTTCATGCATGGATAGTCGATAATTATAGGTATCCTGCGTACCACATTAGCACGTAGTTGATGCATAGTTATTCCGAAATCGTTCACGTGCTTTGTGTGACTAATAAACTTAAATACAGAGCAACCTGAGGAAATCCTTAACCTTTCAAATAAGATGTTAAGCATTAGTTTACCCTTAATGTATTAATTGTGTGTATCACACATCTGATAACAGGAACATGCTCTAGACATGGCATCTTAGTTTCATTGTATCGTAGTGTTAAGATAACGAACACACAAGTGCTGCAGTTAAAAAACTGTAACTTGATGCAGCACCGTTAGGATGCTCATTTTCAGCTAACATGGACAACCATCATCCAGCTGCCATAGCTTTTCCACATGTTCAACCGTTAGCTATAAAAGAAAGAGAGAAAATGGGTTCTTCCTTCAACTTCTTAATATTTCAGTTCACGTTGTTAAAATGTTAGTCAGGTTTTGCAAATGTTTTAACCACAGAGATCATAGTTCTCCGTGGAAAAAATGCATTCAAAAAATCACTAAAACAGTTAAGTCTTTCGGTTTATCGCAGTGTTACATGTGAATCAATGTTAAATGGCACGACACTCACATGGGTAAACTTCAAAATAAGGTAGATTCGTCATCTCATTGCACCTGTCTGTTAAACTCAAAAGTCTAAAGAGAGGTGGGAAATGTTGATGGTTGCGGTTGCGTTGATAATATCTAACCAAATAAGTGATTGTGTATGTTGACGTATCTCAAGAAATACAGTATTTAATTATAGTGAAGGCTGCTGCTTCAAGCAGCATATGTCTCCACTGTCACGTTCACCGCACACAACGTCATGCTCTGCAATCGGTTTCATTGGTTGCTATCTTTAGCTGTGTCATTCTTACCCGTTTAGACGACAATCAGCCAGCAAAATTGATGAAATTTCTTAGGAGGTTAAAGAAACACGTAAATAACTATCTTCAGTTTCCTAGTGGTCATACAGAAACAAGACAGGTGATATATCTCCTCCATACTTGAGGCAACAGAGAAAGTGGAGAAACGCTACAACGCCCCGACAGCACGCGACAGCTTTGATACACACACACACACACACACACACACACACACACACACAAACAAACACAAATTGTGCCTGCAGTAGTTTCGAGGAACCTGGTTTTTCTTTTGTTAACTAAATCGCTGCCTAGTTATAGCAACAGGTGAAAGATTCCCCATGTGTTAACAGGAGAAATTGAGTTCCGGTTACTCATTAAGAAAATACGTCAGTATCGCAGTAATAAAGTTTCGCTCTTAAAATAACTTAATTTCCAATCTTGATTTCATGTTTTATAATTTACTGTAACTGGGCTAATCCGACTGATCAGTTCCCCGTTAATGAACTTAGCGTCATTCAAACCATTTTGTAACTTGTACCACTTCATATAGAACATTAATCCTTGTGGAACTATTGCATTCACTTCATTTGCAGTTCTCCTAAGTGAAAGACACTTTCATAGGACAGCCTGCATCAAACCAGACTTGCTGTTATGGTCTTCAGCCCTAAGACTGGTTTAATGCACCTCTCCATGCTACTCTACTCTGTGCAAGCCCTTTCATCTGCAACCTACATTCTTCTGAATCTGCTTAATGTATTCACCTCTTGGTCCGCCTCTACGATTTTTACTCCCCACGCTTCCCTCCAGTGCTAAATTGGTGATCCCTTGATGCCTCAGAATGTGCCTTACCAACTGATCCCTTCTTCTAGTCAGGTTGTACTACAAATTTCTCTTCTCCCTAGTTCTATTCAGTACCTCCTCATTAGTAACGTGATTTATGCATGTAATCTTCAGCATTCTTCTGTATAACCACATTTCAGATGCTTCTATTATCATCTGGTCTAGACTTTCAGAAAGGACTTCCTGGCACTTAAATCTATATTCGATGTTAGGAAATTTCTCTTTTTCAGAAACGCTTTTCTTACCACTGTCAGTCTGCATTTCATTTCCCCCTACTTCGATCATCACCACTTACTTTGCTTCTCAAATAGCAAAATTCATCTACTACTTTAAATGTCTCATTTCCTAATCTAATTCCCTCCTCATCACTTGATTTAGTTAGACTGTATTCCATTATCCTTGTCTTTCTTTTGTTGACGTTCGTGTTATATCCTCCTTTCAAGACATTGTCCATTCCACTCAGCTGCTCTTTCAAGTCCTTTGCTGTCTCTGAGAGAATTACAACGTCATCGGCAAACCTCAAAGTTTTTTTTTTTCCTTCTTCAACTTTTTCATTTGTTTCCTTTACTGCTTGTTCAAGATACAGACTGAATAACACCGGGGATAGGCTATAACCCTGTCTCACTCCCTTTTTAACCACTGCTTCCCTTTCGAGCCCCTCGACTACTATGACTGCTATATATTTTCTGTACAAATTGTAATTGTAAATAGTCTTTCGTTCCCTGTATTTTATCCTGCCACCTTTAGAATTTGAGAAAGAGTATTCCAGTCAATATTGTCAAAAGCTTTCTCTAAGTTTACAAATACTGTAAACACAGGTTTGCCTTTCCTTAACCAATCTTCTATGAGAAGTCGTAGGGTCAGTATTGCCTCGCGTGTTCCTACTTTTCTCTGAATCCAAACTGATCTTCCCAGAGGTCTACTTCTACCTGTTTTTCCACTCTTCTGTAAAGGGTTCGTGTTAGTATTTTGAAGCCGTGACTTGTTAAACTGATGGTTCGGTAATTTTCCCACTTGTCAGGTCCTGCTTTCTTTGGAATTGGAATTATTGTATTCTTCTTGAATTCTGATGGTATTTCGTCTGTTTCATACATCTTGCTCACAAGATGGAAAAGTTCTGTCATGGCTCACTCTCCCAAGGCTATCAGTAGCTCTGACGGAATGTTTCCTGTTCCCGGGGTCTTGTTTTGACTTAAATCTTTTAGTGTTTTGTCAAATTCTTCAGACAGTATTATATTTCCCTTCTCATCTTCATCTACGTCGTCTTCCATTTCCGTAATATTGCCCTCAAGTACATCTCCCTTGTGTAAACTCTCTGTATACTCCTTCCACCTTTCTGCTTTCCCTTCTTTGCTTAGGAATGGTTTTCCAACTGAGCTCTTGATATTCGTACAGGTGGTTCTCTTTTCCAGCAGGCTGCATCTATCTTACACCTAGTGAAATATGCTTCTACATCCTTAAATTTGTCCTCTGGCCATTCCTGTTTAGCCATTTTCACATCCTGCAGACTTAAGACAGCAAAAAACAGTATAAATTATAATCTTTGGGAAAAATGACAATATTATTGTAGAAAAGATTGACGTACTCCACATCTTTTTCTAAGGGGCTATCATAAAGTTATCGTGGCTTTGCTGCAGTGCATATGCAACGTGGCGCGATTCCGATGGGGATATGTAAGAACATGGGGATATGTAAGAACATGGGGATATGTAAGAACATGGGGATATGTAAGAACATGGGGATATGTAAGAATATGGGGATATGTAATAACATGGGGATATGTAAGAACATGGGGATATGTAAGAACATGGGGATATGTAAGAACATGGGGATATGTAAGAACATGGGGATATGTAAGAACATGGGGATATGTAAGAATATGGGGATATGTAAGATCATGGGGATATGTAAGAACATGGGGATATGTAAGAACATGGGGATATGTAAGAATATGGGGATATGTAAGAACATGGGGATATGTAAGAACATGGGGATATGTAAGAGCATGGGGATATGTAAGAACATGGGGATATGTAAGAACATGGGGATATCTAAGAACATGGGGATATGTAAGAATATGGGGATATGTAAGAATATGGGTATATGTATGAACATGGCAATATGTAAGAACATGGGGATATGTAAGAACATGGGGATATGTAAGAACATGGGGATATGTAAGAACATGGGGATATGTAAGAACATGGGGGGATATGTAAGAATATGGGGATATGTAAGAGCATGGGGATACATAAGAATATGGGAATATGTAAGAACATGGGGATATGTAAGAACAGACATATAGGCAAAAGATTAGTGTGGCATTGTGTCTTTCCGACGTGTGTACCGGAAATGAGCAAATGTGAGCTATGGCGATGTGATTACCAAATGTGTGCAAGCAGGACCGACCTGCTATTTATGTTTTCTTGGCTGCCGAAGGACAAACACCTGTAGACACCTGTTGGCCACTGAAAAATGTGTGTGGGGCAGTGGTGTCATCCATCGTTCCTTTGTCCCAAGTAGTTAGAACCAGCCATCTGCTGGAAAGGTGATGCTCACCCTGTTCTAAATTAGCGGGATCCGTTGCTTACTGATTCCAATGAACCTGATGTCTCCATCACTTCGGAACGGCATCCATGCGATTATCATCCCATCTATACTTTAGGAAACCCCTTGAAGAGTCGACGATTCCTGTCGGATGGGCAGGCAGTTACGGACTTCTTCACACAATAGGACACGGTGTTACACCAAACGAGTTATCTTCAACCTGGTGCGTCGGTGGGATGATTGTCTCAGTGCTCACTGCAGTTCTGCGTGATTGGCATATCTATTCTGGACTGTACGGCCATCGAAAAGACTCTTCGATGGCCCATTGTATTTTAGGCATAATCGCTGGTCTGGCCATACACTGACCGTCTTATCACTGGCATTTGGCGAACAAAGCGTTTATCACATGCTTTGTCATGTGTTATGAAACCCGATAGTGATTACAATCTTCTTATGTGACTGTCTAAAATAACTGTGTAATTGTTCATATATCGTGCATATGGCTCTTCGATTTAATGTTATTTGATCGATCGGAAGCCACTTCAAGAGAGTTACTACTCAACCGTACAGCAGCAGACGATTTGATGTTAACACCATTAACTGTGGCGCATACAATACAACAACGTGAAACTTTAATAATGTGAAAATAGACGTGTCAGAATCTAGTTAGGACTGACTGTTATTTTTTAAATAAGATACTGATAGGATGATGATACGAGTATACAGCCGCTCTCATCCTACTGCCAACCTCCCCTGCCAGTGGTGTATCCTGCCAAACAGACGAGGCTTTGACAGCGGAGCATCGGTGGTATAACCATAACCTCGAGTACAGAGTAAATGCTGTACCACACCCTGTTATGTGACTTAGAGCTATGGCTGGTAAAGCTCACAGATGGCAGACCCATCACCAGTCTTGCCTATAATGGGCCAGTACCCCATACAGAAATTCAATAAACGTACTTACATTACTCAATCTAGCCTCAGGAACAGGACGGAATACCGGGATATGACATGAGCAAGAAATGGTTTAATGGAGCTTGAAAACTTGCCACCTGGAACGTTACGGGAATTGCTCTTAAGCAAGTTGAATTAGCTAATCATTTTAAAGAAAAGGAAATAGATTTTGCAGCAGTTACAGAAACAAAGAAGAAAACATCTGGAACTAAATATATGGAAGGTTATGTTATGATCAACAGCGGAGTAAAGCAGAAACTAAGAGCAAGTAAAGGTGGTGCTATCCACAGTCACAAAAAAATTAGAAGATAAAATTCTGGACTATGAATATGTAAATGAAGGCATTGTGCTAGTAGGAATTAAAGGCCCAAGAGGAATCGTAAGAGTAATAGCAACTTACGCCCAGAAGCAGTAAAAACTGACGAGTCGAAGTCTTTCTTTTACAAACATTTAGAAGTGATCTTAAACAGATCCAGGCCTATGGTACCATTTAGTTCAGGTAATGTCTGAATTAAAGTATAATCACACGATAAACTTTTATAATGAGCTGACCATTCATTTTCTCCTATATTATAAACACGTACACGACCATTTTCTTGTCTGCTGAACGATTTCATCACTTTATAAGCGATAGCTTGTTGCCAAGTAAATCGTGCTCTACTACAAAGAGATGCTTATATACAATAGTGTAATATTACTGCGTCGTCACCATGTATACTTCTATAAAAATTGTGTACTACCTGATGATAGATTCGATAGAGATTGGTAACAACGCTAGATTAGCTTCGTCAGCAGCTCTTGATTGTAAGTACATACGACTTCCTTTAAACATTTATGAGCTGTGGGGGGGGGGGGGGGGTCACAAACGCCTCAAATTATTTAATCATTTTATGGATGCCATATTTGCTGCCATATTGTCATTTACCGCATGATGGGAGGGGAACTAATGCACATCACCTGTCTATGAATCGCGTAAACTTCCTACGTTCAGTACTTCTCAGAATGTGTATATCAGTTCATAGGTTGTAAACTTGTCGCAAGGCTTTGATGGGTACATCGCTGACCTCCTGGTCTCGCTAACTAGCGATCTAAAACTTTCATTATACGCGTGTGGCTTGGTAAGTATGATGAATTTTTATGAAAGAACGGAACATTTTTGTTGCGCCTTCATGATTGATAAGCTTGACTATCCCGAGGAGAGCATAAAGAATCTCAACGGTGTTCAGCGTACAGTTCATAGCTGATAGCCGTCTGAACTGGTCAGTGTGTCGACTGCGATTGAAAACAGAGAAAACTGAGGCGCATGCTGTTATTGAACACCTTCATTTGAAGGGTTGGACTGCTGCATAAGTCAAAACAGAAATGGATAAAGTTCACGCAGAGTCTTCACCCTCACTGAAGACCATTTACTTTCAAATTAATTAATTTAAATTTGGTCGGACAAGTACCAAAGATGAAGCGCGCTCCAGCCGTCCAGTTGAGGTCACCACAAAGGAAACCATTGACAACATCCATGATATGGTAACCCAAGGCAGTCTGCGACTGTAGGTACTTCAACTGAGCCATTGAATAATATTCTGCACAGAGAATGGGGCGTGAATAAGCTGTCTGCGAGGTGGGTGCCGCGATGAAAAGCTCATCTGGCACAACTTTCAGCACAATGTCTGGCGATGTTTAATCGCTATCCTCAAGACTTTATGCGCCAAATTGTGACTATTGACGAAACCTGGATCCGTCATTACATACCAGAGTCAAAAAGGTAGTCAAAACAATGGACAAAGACTGCTGAAAGTGCACCGAAGAAGGCAAAGAATATTTTGTTAGCTGGTATTGTGATAGTCACTGTTCCCTTGGATTCTCAAGGAATAATCGAAAATGGTTCAAATGGCTCTAAGCACTATGGGACTTAACATCTGAGGTCCTCTAGACTTAGAACTACTTAAACCTAACTAACCTACGGACATCACACACATCCATGTCCGAGGCAGGATTCGAACCTACGACCGTAGCAGCAGCGCGGTTCCAGACTGAAGCGCCTAGAACCGCTCTTCCACAGCGGCCGGCAAGGAATAATCGACACAGATTACTCGAAGAAAGGTAGGACCACAGCTAAACCATATTACGCTTCACTGCTGGATCGTTTGAAATTTGCATTGGCTGAAAACGACCAAGGTTTGCACCCAAAAAAGTCTTCTTTCACCAAGGTAATGCACCATCCCATACATCAGCGATAACAGTGGCTTTGGATTGGAAACTTACTAACCCTATTCACCAGACTTAGCCCCAGGTGTCTCCTCCCTTTCCCTTCACTTGCACTTTCTCTTGCTGGGAAGAAATTTTCGTCAAAAGAGGAGGCAATAGATGCAAATGGTTCAAATGGCTCTGAGCACGATGGGACTTAACATCTCAGGTCATCAGTGCCCTAGACTTAGAACTACTTAAATCTAACTAACCTAAGGGCATCACACACATCCATGCCCAAGGCAGGATTCGAACCTGCGACCGTAGCAGTCGCGCGCTTCCCGACTGAAGCGCCTAGAACCGCTCGGCCACCGCGGCCGGTTGCAATAGATGCAGTTCTTGAGTATTTTGCAGATTTTGGCAGAACATATTGTTCCGATGGGATGAAAAGCTGGAGGATCGCTAGACCAAGTATGTATCTCCCAAAGGAGATTATGTCGAGAAGTTTGGTGAGTTACTCATGAGACATTTTTTATTTTTTTCAGTTGTATCAAACGAGTCTTGTACCAACAGGGCAATCTTAATCTCCGTGGAGAGTTCCGCGTTGTTGTTCAGAAAGTATCGTGTAGAGACCAGGGCACCGCGTAATTGCTGCGATCGGCTTCGCCGCGACTTGCCCGCTACTCGGAACAGTGGAGATGCTGGTGGTGGTGCCCCGCTGCCGCGGCTGGGCGGTATCTGGGTAAGAGGGCCGGCGGAGGCGAGAGTCGCCGCAGGTGCAGCGACGGCCGCGCTGCACCGCGCAGCCGACACACTTCCAGCGACCCCGGGCTCTCGCGATTAGCCGCGGCTGCAACTCACCACCGGCCGTTGGTGGCCGAGCGGTTCTAGGCGCTTCAGTCTGGAACCGTGCGACCGCTACGGTCGCAGGTTCGAATCCTGCCTCGGTCATGGACGTGTGTGATGTCCTTAGGTTAGTTACGTTTAAGTAGTTCTAAGCTCTAGGGGACTGATGACCTGAGATGTTAAGTCCCATAGTGCTCAGAGCCATTTTTTTTTTCAACTCACCGGCTGCTGCTCCCCCTGTGCGCAAGCAACATTCCGCTCTCCCACAATGCTCCTGTACGCCTTCTCGGCTGTACTTCTATGGGAATGAACGGGCAAGTTACCGTTTCTGTTCCTGCCCCACCGCGAATACACCAGGGTGCAGTGTCTTCAGTCCGAAGACCGAATTCATGCTGCACTCGGCGTTAATCCTTCGTCTGCATAAATACAGTCTTTTGCATCCACTTGTAACAGCTTGCTAACTGAAGCCTTGATCTCCATCTACAGTTTTTACGCCCGACACTTGTCAACCAGTCCCTTCTTTTAGCAAAATGAGGATAATGAAATGCAGTCGAATTAAATCGGGTGATGCTGCGGGAATTAGATTAGGAAATGAGACACTTAAAGTAGTAAATGAATTTTGCTACTTGGAGAGCAAAGTAACTGATGATGCTCGAAGTAGAGAGGATATTATATGTAGACTGCAATGGCAAGGAAAGCATTTCTGAAGAAGAGAAATTTGTTAACATCGAGTATAGATTTAAGTTTCAGGAAGTCGTTTCTGAAAGTATTTGTATGGAGTGTAGTCATGTATGGAAGTGAAACGTGGACGATAAATAGTTTAGACAAGAAGAGAATAGAAGCTTTCGAAATGTGGTGCTACAGAAGAATGCTGAAGATTAGATGGGTAAATCACATAACTAATGAGGAGGTATTGAATAGAATTGCAGAGAAGAGAAATTTGTTGCACAGCTTGACTAGAAGGAGGGATCGGTTGGTAGGGCATATTCTGAGGCATCAAGGATCACCAGTTTAGTATTGGAGGGCAGCATGGAGGATAAAAATCGTAGAGGGAGACCAAGAGATGAATACACTTAGCAGATTCAGAAGGATGTAGGTTGCAGTAGGTACTGGGAGATGAAGAAGCTTGCACAGGATAGAGTAGCATGGAGAGCTGCATCAAACCAGTCTCTGGACTGAAGACCGCAACAACATGCACGAATTATTTAGTTGCTTGATTTGCGATAGGGATAGAAGCTGAAGTATTAACTTAAAACTTCTGCCAAGGCTGGGACTATAACTCGTTGTTTCTTGGACAGAAAACATTTATTTTAATAGAGTTGTCGACGATAATTTACTGAAGGTAGCGTTCTTCGGAAGCTACAACCTCTTCACAATTTTGGATCACAAATGGACTGTACGATCCAAAAAAATCAGGTTCTTTTGAAGCGACCCAGTCATGAAGCCAATTTAGAGATCGTTAAAAGACGTGTTGTTCAGAATGACCGTACTGCATGGACCGGAACAAGTGATAATCGGAAGGTGCTATGTGTGTTGGGTATGGTGGGTGGGTAAGACATCCTGTTGAGCTACCTTAAACATTTCCTGCACTCTGTTTGCAACATATGGTGCGGCATTGTCATGAAACAGAATGAATTTGTTATTTCGCTGAGTATATTTCGGGCACTTGACCTTAAGCGCGCTATTCAGGTTGAGTAATTATGCTTCGTAGCGTTCAGCATTCAACTTTGCAGAAAATCATGGTATACCACACGGATTGGGACCCATTTTGTCATTCACCCCAAACTGTTGTCTCTGAACAACTGAAACCAGTCTCTGAACATTGTTTCCAACAGAACACGTTCTCCATACACCACCACCAGCAAACGATGACTTTCCGCAGCGTATTTCTTCAGGTGAAAGAGGAAGAGTAAGAACAGGGGAAAAAAAACAGGCATGTTCAAGGCACTGAATGTGTATATTTTTTCTACTCCACTCGATAGTCACATACAGGTCTGAAAGCGTAATGTTTCTACTGTTAAATAGGTCTGTTGTCCCAGTCTCCCACGCTGCGCTAATAAAATCACTGCCTCTCTTCAATAGCAAAAATGAATTGAAGCTCCCAATAAAATTTACCGCACTTCGATTCGGTACTTCCTCATTCCTCATTCATTATTGCGTCTACCCATCCAGCCTTCAGCATTCTTTCATACAGTAGATCCAAATAAAGACTTTCCAGTACTTCCTTGTCTGAATTGCATGTGATCCACATTTCAGTTCAGTACAAAACTGCACTCCAAACACGTTCAGAAAACACTTCCTAACCCTGGAATTTATGTTAGATGTTAACAGCTTCCTCTTTATCTGAAATGCTTTCCTTGCTACTGTCGGTCTGAATTTTATATCCTCTCTACGTCGACCATCGTCACTCTTTTTGCTGGCCAAAGAGCAAAATTTGTCTACTACTATTAGTGCATTATTTCCTAATGTCATTGCCTCAATCTCACCTGACTTTTTTTATTAGACTAAATTTCATTATTCCTGTTTTACTATTGTTGAAGGTCATTTTATAACTTCTTTTTCAAGACGCTATCTACTCAAATCAGCTTCTCTTCAAAGCTCTTTGCCGTCGTTGACAGAAATACAATGCTATTGGAAATACTCAGTTTTAATTTCTTCTCCCTGAACTTTAATTGTACTTCAGGATTTTTCCACGGAGTGTAATAAACTGAGTACTTTCCATAAGGAAACAATGTTTACAAATGAAAGTTTAGTTTTTATTGACATCAACAATTAACACTTTACAGCAGCAACTTAAGCTCATAGTCAATCAACTGGCGCAATGTTTGAATTCAAACTTAATCAGTAGAAATGAAGATTGGGTTCAAAATAATTTTGGTCCACTGGTTGTACACCTTGTCTGTAATAGGTATATAACTGCTGATCTTCAGGATTCTCAACACTACATGTTTCTAAGTGCAGGGGCGCTTGATGAATCTTCTCCCACATGGTCCAACAACATCTCCTGAAATTCTACTGTGCAAACAAATTTTTCTTGAGCTCTCTGTAGCTTGAATAAACCAGATTTTCGCAAGTTTCTATTCACGGTGATAAATTTCTTGTATTGAGGAGTAGCATGTTGGGAAACATTTCTCTGTACCTTTGATCAGATTTCTGGATACTACATTCAGCTACAACATTCACCTGATGTGCGCCTGAAAGTTCCAGTAACAAGACACTCACAATCTTAGATGTTTGCAGTTGGGTACTCCAGCCTCGACACATCACAGGCAATAGTGCATCATTTTTTAAGGTAGCGATACCATCGTCGATGTGGCACAGGTTGTTCATCGTGTAACATATGCGTTTTCTAAACACGTGCATCACAAGCAATCAGGATTTCGTACCGCCTGAAATAACTTATTCATTTATGACTATTGCTACCTCATCTCAACATAGTATAGGAACTGATACAGTGTGCATAATTTTGACCCTAAGGTTTTCCGGCACGTCTCTCACTTTTCGTCGCTCCCCGCTTTCATTTATTATCTGCAGCTTGACTTTCTGCTCTGTGTATAGGACTTTTGATGCAGTTTAGTTAGTTAATTTATACAGAGCTTTGGGTATACTCAGAGTTGACTCGATGCATGTGCAACGTAGTCTTATTTGACGTGGTTTCAGATCTAGTAGATCACTCTAGTGATAATTCCTTGTTTTTATTTTGTGTGCTTTGTTCATTACAGTATTCTTCTACGTGTTACATGTATTGTAAGTGGCAAACAGAATTGATGATACAGTTCTTTCTAGAAAATGACTAATCAATGCTGGGGACCACTTGGTGCTAGCTGACAATCGTCCATCCTGTAAGCCGAAAGGGAGGAGCAGTCGGCGTTTCGAGTTTTTAAAAAGTCCTTGATCCTATATTGTATGTTGCTGTTATCCAAATAAGCCCTAATTGTTTCAAGTACGCTGACTAGTTGCTTCATCTTCTAAGTGGAATCAAGAAAGTAGAAAAACAAGTCTTATTATGTCCACGTGACGTTGCCGCATATAAAAAGAGCTCCAGTTTTGCTAGTTAGGAAACTGATAATGGTAACAGAATGAAGAAAATAGCATTCGGACCTCTATGCTACATAAAGAACAGGCAAAGTATGGAAACAAAAATGTAAAATACGTCTGAAAGGTATGCTTTCTTCACAAGTACGGAATACAAAAAACCCTTCCTAGCTCCTAAGTAAAACCTGATTCTAATGATGAAGTTCGACATGTTTCTTGGGGCGCCGGAAGCAAATAACTATCTTGGGCTCCGTGCTGAATCATAATGGTCGGAGATAATGGAAAAAGAATCACTCCAGGTTTCTCCCAGCGTGAGAAGCGTCGGCAGATAGCTTTGTCAGAGTCCTTATCTCGACTGATAAGCAGTTTACACGTTTGAGAGTCCACTGACGGTCGGCAGTACCGCATCGTCGCCGTCAGATGCCGCTGCCTCTGATGCGGCGGTAGTCGAGTCGCCAGACATTAGAAAGAGTCAAATTTGTTGGCATTGCGAACCAGGAGAAACGTGATCTGTCGTAATTTTTTTTATTTATGTTAGGACTTCATAACTCATGAAGGACCTTATGGGTTTTCAATCCCTAAAATAAGCTGTTAAAAAATTAGAAAGTGATTACTTTCATGATCTTCGGCATGTGTACTACACGACAAAAAATATCGTGAACAATGGCAGCAAAATATCGCTCTAATATTTATCATATCCATGCCCTCTTAAATTTATTCAGTTTTATTCCTTACATATACCTTGTTGTTTGATTCAGAAAGTTAAATTTATTTTCCTTATCAAAACTAAATCTCGATTTTTTTCCGAAGAAAAAGTAATTTTGGGGCATCAGCGTGTACTTATGGGAAACTATATTTATCGATTGTTCTGGTATAAGTCACTCAGTTTAATACAGTTTTATTTCACATAGAACTAGTTTATGGCCAACTCTATCATTCATCCTGCTTACCCGCGTAAGACACACTCTTTCACATAGTTAGCGTTCAGAATGCTTGAGTTATTTAGTTACTTCACCAGAAAGTCTTGGACTTCTTCCGAGCCGGCCAGAGTGGCCGAGCGGTTCTAGGCGCTACAGTCAGGAACCGCGAGACCACTATGGTCCCAGGTTCGAATCCTGCCTCGGGCATGGATGTGTGTGATGTCCTTAGGTTAGTTAGGTTTAAGTAGTTCTAAGTTCTAAGGAACTGATGACCTCAGATGTTAAGTCCCATAGTGCTCAGAGCCATTTGAACTTCTTCCGATGTTCAATTTTTATACACTGTAATATTTAAAGAAATTAGTTTACCATGTGCTCCTAATGGCTACGATAAAATATCACTCTGCGATTCGCAAAGAGTTCGTAAATTGCAGTTCTTTCCAGTTAACTTAACAAAAATATTTCCCACGAATAATCAATTACTATCACGACTGAAAATTTCTTATCACTTTCAAACTATTTATTCTTAAAAATTGTTCTTTTCTCTGCGGTTGTGGGCAGCAGCCCGACCATCGCCCTTGACACTCCAACGCCTCGGTGGGGCACACAGTCCATTCGAGAGTCCCCGATCGCTGGTGCGAAACTGTGACATCCAGAACCTTCTAGCACATCGATACTTCAACAACGGAAATGAGCTGTTAATACCGATCTTCATTAAGGGCATCGATAATAATACACTCCTGGAAACTGAAATAAGAACACCGTGAATTCATTGTCCCAGGAAGTGGAAACTTTATTGACACATTCCTGGGGTCAGATACATCACATGATAACACTGACAGAACCACAGGCACATAGACACAGGCAACAGAGCATGCACAATGTCGGCACTAGTACACTGTATATCCACCTTTCGCAGCAATTCAGGCTGCTTTTCTCCCATGGAGACGATCGTAGAGATGCTGGATGTAGTCCTGTGGAACGGCTTGCCATGCCATTTCCACCTGGCGCCTCAGTTGGACCAGCGTTCGTGCTGGACGTGCAGACCGCGTGAGACGACGCTTCATCCAGTCCCAAACATGCTCAATGGGGGACAGATCCGGAGATCTTGCTGGCCAGGGTAGTTGACTTACACCTTCTAGAGCACGTTGGGTGGCACGGGATACATGCGGACGTGCATTGTCCTGTTGGAACAGCAAGTTCCCTTGCCGGTCTAGGAATGGTAGAACGATGGGTTCAATGACGGTTTGGATGTACCGTGCACTATTCAGTGTCCCCTCGACGATCACCAATGGTGTACGGCCAGTGTAGGAGATCGCTCCCCACACCATGATGCCGGGTGTTGGCCCTGTGTGCCTCAGTCGTATGCAGTCCTGATTGTGGCGCTCACCTGCACGGCGCCAAACACGCATACGACCATCATTGGCACCAAGGCAGAAGCGACTCTCATCGCTGAAGACGACACGTCTCCATTCGTCCCTCCATTCACGCCTGTCGCGACACCACTGGAGGCGGGCTGCACGATGTTGGGGCGTGAGCGGAAGACGGCCTAACGGTGTGCGGGACCGTAGCCCAGCTTCATGGAGACGGTTGCGAATGGTCCTCGCCGATACCCCAGGAGCAACAGTGTCCCTAATTTGCTGGGAAGTGGCGGTGCGGACCCTACGGCACTGCGTAGGATCCTACGGTCTTGGCGTGCATCCGTGCGTCGCTGCGGTCCGGTCCCAGGTCGACGGGCACGTGCACCTTCCGCCGACCACTGGCGACAACATCGATGTACTGTGGAGACCTCACGCCCCACGTGTTGAGCAATTCGGCGGTACGTCCACCCGGCCTCCCGCATGCCCACTATACGCCCTCGCTCAAAGTCCGTCAACTGCACATACGGTTCACGTCCACGCTGTCGCGGCATGCTACCAGTGTTAAAGACTGCGATGGAGCTCCGTATGCCACGGCAAACTGGCTGACACTGACGGCGGCGGTGCACAAATGCTGCGCAGCTAGCGCCAATCGACGGCCAACACCGCGGTTCCTGGTGTGTCCGCTGTGCCGTGCGTGTGATCATTGCTTGTACAGCCCTCTCGCAGTGTCCGGAGCAAGTATGGTGGGTCTGACACACCGGTGTCAATGTGTTCTTTTTTCCATTTCCAGTAGTGTAGTACTCCTGCAAGTGTTACGATTATTAGTTCAGACTTGAATATTGAAACCGAGGGAGAGGGAACGGTAGTTAAGATTCTGAATTCGCATTTGAAGGATCACGACTCAAACCGCCGTCAAGCCTTCCAGATATAGGTTTCCTGTGATTTCTTTGAATAGACTGAGGTAAATTCCTGGGTTAAAACTTTTTCTGTACTTGTAAACCATATAATGGGGTTTTAAACTAACCTTTCATATTTCGATACTGAAGCTCAGAGAAGAACTCTGGACTGATGATTTTTTTTTTTTTTTTTTTTTTTTTGTATTATATGTGGTTATACTGAGTCTGCTTTAGGTTCCCAAGACGTGACAAAGCTACTTCCCTAGAATCAATCTTTACTCAAGAAAATGATAGAGTTCACCGCACACGAATTACACAACCACTGCCATTAGCTACTATAGCTATGTTATTTACATAGACAGTAGGCAGGTGGGGTGCGAATGCAATACTGTCTATTTCTGCTAACAGGCCTCACCGACGCACGTTTTTCAACCCTTTTTTTTAAAGAACAATGGCAGGAGTGCTATGTTTTGTGGAAGTGAACAACAGACAACATAGCTGAAAGTAAGGATTACGTATGCACAGATATAAGGCTCAGTATTAGATTATGCCGTAAAAAAACGATAAAGGAAGTAGCAAAATCACTGTGACGAGGCAACGTCCAAGGACCGTACTTGGAAAGGGTAGCGTTATCGAGTGACTTGGTTTTGCAAGTAATTTACACTCGTTGTAATGGGAACGTTTGCTTACTATAAATGGATGTTATCATGAACGTCTCTCTGGTATTTATGTCTGTAATATCTTGCTGCAGACCCTGTTCTCTACCAGCATCTAAGGAAATAATCTAAGAAGAAATGTACGGAACTCGATAGAAATTTGACCGGATCTTACAATCTTCCGTATAATATAGCAGTTCCGGTCGTGTTTTCATGTCGCTGCTGACATTTGTGTACAGGCAGAGAAGATTCGAAAGGGACGAACGCAGCAATTTACGGACCATGAGCGAACCTCAAGACTTAACAGCCGCAGTAGCGAACTATAGCGTTCAAGTGGTAGTGGTTGGTCAATGATGAAACTACATGGGAAAACTCCTTACGCGAGTTACGCAGATCTTATTTGACATTTCTGACATTGATTTTAGCATCTTACATTAGAGACTAGAGATCGACCCTCACGGGTCGGTTTGGAGCATCACTCCAGACGAAAGGAAATGGTTAGACTGAGTCCAGAGTAAGATAACGAATCTTGAAAGTATGGGAGTCCATAAGAATGTTGAAGGAAGGTCCGCTTGACTGGTTTGTTCATAAAAATGGGTATCGTCTGAAGGCCGATGATCCAGTCCAGTATACGTGCAGAACAAGTTTTCTCCTAGAGCGTGTGGTAACCGCCCGGACCGTGCAGGGCTACACACACACACGCCCGCGGCGGTCACGTGCTGCCTTGAGGTCATGGCCACCAAACTGTGCCAAGAGCGACAGCCGCGTTCGGCTCAGGCCTTCACCGATGGCCCCGGACACACAGACACCTGCTGCTGCACTTTCACTCTCCCATACCAACCTGTTCCGTCCCAACGCCATTTTGTACAGGATCGATACGCAAAACAAATGCACTATCACAGTCCAACAGAGTAGCTGACGTGCTCTTGACAGCAGTCAACACCTAAATGGTAAATAGCGGTGATCAGGATCCGAGACTACAGCTCACACCCCAACATACACTCTCGTGAGTACTATCACATGGTGTGTAGCCGAAAGTACACTGTCAAGAGTTTCACACACATTAATCGCCGGTACAAGCCTTACCAAACAGGTTAAAGTGTCTCAGTACCTAGAATTCCCCTGGAAAGATAGAACCGAGTTCTTCCTTTATTCTTTTGTTTTAGAGAGGATGGAATTTAACACAAAACTGTATTGCATAGTTTACGGCGCGTTATTTGACTCCAACACGTCTTGGCCATATGCCGACAAAATATCGCTGAGGAAAATGACAGGCACCGCCGGGATTTACAGCAGCTAATTCCTCAGTCCAGTGATAACGCCTCACCGATATGCTACGCCTTCCCAACTGAGAAGTCGTTTTCAGCATATTAAAAAACTATCGTTTTAAACAAATGTCGATTTTCAATGACGACATTATTGGGGGGGGGGGAGGAAAAGGAGGGGTAGGGGGAAGAAGAGTTTTTACTTTTTGGTTCACGATGCCAAGCTTACAACACAGAGCTTGCAGGAAGCGATAATGGAACATCTGTTGACAAGCCTTCACTTGCAAACTCAGGAAGAAATCGACATAATCACCATTTCTGTCGATGCATTTTTGTAGACGCTGTGGCAGTTTTTGTATGCCCATATCATACCAGCTCGCCGCCATGCTGTTCAGAAAGTTATGAACCTCTTCTTTCACCTCGTCGTCGGAGTTGAATCGTTTTCCGTCCAAATCTTCTTTTAACATAGGGAACAGGTGAAAGTCACTGGGCGCCAAGTCAGGACTATAGAGCGGGTGGGTGATTGTGTTACAATGATACAGTTGCAGGAGAGCAACGGTTTGCCGAACGATGTGTGGGCGAGCGTTGTCATGGAGAATGTGTACACCCTTGCTCAACATTCCTCTTCTCCGGTTCTGAACTGCCCGTTTGAGTTTTTTCAGAGTCTCATGGTACCTGTCAGCGTTAATTGTGGTCTCAGTGGGCATAAAGTCGACCAACAATACCCCTTTCCGATCCCGAAAAACGGTTGTCATGACTTTACTGGTAGACTGTGTTTGTTTGAAATTCCGCGGCTTTGGCGAAGAAGGATGCCGCCACTGGCGTGATCGTTGCTTGGTCTCAGGTGTAAAGTGGTATGCCCAGGTTTCGTCACCCGTGACAACTGAGTCCTGAAAGTTGTCCTGTTCGGCAGAAAGGTGGTGAAGAAATGCGCGGGAAGCATCAACTGATTGCCGCATGTGGTCCTCAGTCAGCATGCGTGGCACCCACCTTGCACACACCTTCCGGTAGTTCAACGTTTCAGTTAAAATTCTGTGAGCGGTGCTTTGGGAAACCTCAGGAACCAACGCGCAGAGATCATCCAGGGTGATCCGCCGATCTTTACTCTTGCTTTGCTCAACCTTCAATACTGTCTCCTCAGAAATTGACGGTCTCCCGCTCCTTTGTTCGTCGTGAATTTCGGTCCGACCAGCTGCAAAATCTCTACACCATATTTTGGACATCCATGTACGACTCACCATACACTTCCGTCAATTGGCGATGGATTTCAATAGGCGCAGTGCCCTTTGCGTTCAAAAACCTAATAACTGCCCGCAATTCGCACTTGGCGGTAACATCCAACGGGAGCTCCATTCTCAACGGGTGCCAAGCCAAGACTGAGCTCGGCGTGCGCATGTTTACACACAGCGCGTGAAGCACTCTTCATAACAGTGTGACCAATTGCCACACAAAGACAGTTCCGTACTTATAAAATATAGGAGACCTCACTTTTGGGATTACCCTCGTAATTGTAGTCGTCATGATGTTAGCGACTGGGAAAACTCTGCAGTCAGTTAAAACTTTCGAAATTTAGTACGTCCACGCCACAACACAGAACGTGGAGGTCGGAGGCTTACCCTCTCTCTCAAGTAGCACAGACAGATCTGGCGACAGAATAAAAAACTAGTGCTGGCAGAAGTGTTTTGGAGCACACCAGTCAGCAACCAGCAGAAAATAACATCGACATTTACTACTGCAGCGACTAAGGGATCTTAGAGACTGGACCGTGGATCAATGGAAATGTATGGCCTGCTCGGATGAACTGAGTTTCTTGTTGCAGCAGGTAGATGGCCGTGTTTGACAACGCATCATCCATTTCTTGATGCAATAATTTATCAACAGCCGTATGTACTGTAGAAACGTATTTTATGAACTTCTTATGTGCTACCAGTTTCGGCATTACATTGATGCCATCTTCAGGCCCCACACGTCATAGTCGTAAAATCGCATACACGGAAGGAGCCATGTAACTGGATCCGTGAATCAAATCGCTATGCAACAGACTATTATACGACTATGACTGTGGGGCCTGAAGATGGCATGAATGTAATGCCAAAACTGGCAGCACATAAAGAGTTCGTGAAATAAATTTCTACTATACATGCGGCTGTTGGTAAATTACTGCATCAATAAACACATGCCAGCCGTTGTCCCACAGTCCATAATGGATCAACAAAGACGCATCGCCCAGGCGAATGGCTGCTCGAAACGCACCGCTCCACGGACGCAGGTTGACGGGGTAGTATTACGTTATAGGGGAGATGGACTACTTTAACGGGATAAGTCCGAACAAACAGACACCATATCCATATAAGTATATCGTTCTGGCAATACCGGCCATGACCTTCTTCTGTGCGGATGCACACATATTACCCGAACTCTTACGGGACTTGGTAAGAATGTCTTCCACGGGTAATGAGCATGTTGGGTAAGGACACAAAGAATGCAGTGTGTGGACATATAAGGTGAGAATGTGCGTCTCGCGGGAGGCGTGCGCGAGATAGTCGCTGCAGTCGTCCTATCCTCTGTGCCCTCGGTGGCTCACAAGGGAACCTCCCTATCGCACCCCCCTCAGATTTAGTTATAAGTTGGCACAGTGGATAGGCCTTGAAAAACTGAACACAGATCAATCGAGAAAGCAGGAAGAAGTTGTATGGAACTATGAAAAAAATAAGCAAAATATACAAACTGAGTAGTCCATGCGCAAGATAGGTAACATCAATGACAGTATGAACTCAGGAACGCCGTGGTCCCGTTGTTAGCGTGAGGAGCTGCGGAACGAGAGGTTCTTGGTTCAAGTCTGCCATCTAGTGCAAAATTTCATTTCTTTTTTTCTTAAAGTTATGATCTGTCGTTCGTTCATTGACGTCACTGTTCACTGTAATAAGTTTAGTGTCTGTGTTTTGCGACCATACCGCAAAACTGTGCGATTAGTAGATGAAAGGACGTGCCTCTCCAATGGGATCCGCAAACATTTGATCGCAAGGTCATAGGTCAACCGATTCCTCCACAGGAAAACACGTCTGATAAATTCTATACGACACTGGTGACGGCATGTGCGTCACATGACAGTTGGCGAATGGGTAAAAAGATTCTTCTACCTTGCCCGATTTAGGTTTTCTTGTGGATGTGATAATCACTCCCAAAAAAGTGATGAAAACATAAGAGTTTGTCACATAAATTGCAACAAATGAATGCAACAGTTTCACAGTCGCACAGTTTTCCCTGTGGTCTGTCAAAACATATGTTTTTAACGTTTTCATACAACGTCCCCATACTACGGCGCAGTTACCTCGCGTCGGACGGACGGACAGATAATAATTGTCTGAAAATAAAAAATTAAACTTTTCAATCGAGGAAAGACTTGAACGAAGGACCTCTCGTTCCGCAGCTGCTCACGCTAACCACGGGACCACGGCGCTCCTGAGCTAATACTATCCTTGTTGTTACCTATCTTGCGCATGGACTACTCAGTTTGTATATTTTGCTTATTTTTTTCATAGTTCCACACAACTTCTTCCTGTTTTCTCGATTGATCTCTGTTCAGTTTTTCAAGGCCTATCCACTGTGCCAACTTATAACTAAATCTGAGGGGGATGCGATGGGGAGGTTCCCTTGTCAGATGGACAGAGCGTCTGCCATGTAAGCAGGAGATCCCGGGTTCGAGTCCCGGTCGGGACACACATTTTCACCTGTCCGCGTTGATATATATCAACGCCCGTCAGCAGCTGAAGGTATTAATATATAATTCTAATTACTTTAACGGGAGTTGTGGCAGTTACCTCAGGCACCGCGACGGCTGTGGATTACGTGACCGTTATTGTGAACTATCTCCATCCTGTAACACTTGATGTATTCCCTGAAGGCGATGGCATCTTCCAACAGGATAACGATTCGAGTCACGACGCTACACTCGTGCTATAGTGGTTTGAGGGGCATAATAGTGAACTCAGTTTGACTCAATGGTTACCAAATTCGCCTGATCAAAGTGTGATGGAGTAGATCTTCGACTTTATCAGATACCAGCTGTGCACCCACAAACCACCGGCCCATAATTTACAGGATTCGCATGACCTGTGAGTAGTCACTTGTGCCACGTGCCTTTGTAAACCTACGAATGAGTTGTTGAGTCCAGGCCACCCAAAAATCGTTGGTGTACTACGTCCCAAAGGTGGACCAACACTCTATCAACCAGGTGGTAAATTGCTTCAGTTCATCAGGAACGTCGTAGTGGTTGGATCCTTTTACCCTACGGCACCTTCGTACTACATCCACATATACATCTACATCCATACTCTGCAAGCCACCTGACGGTGTGTGGCGGAGGGTGCTAGAAGGTTCTTTAAAGAACGTGCTATGGATTGTCCGTCAAGAAATTCTCTTCATAGATTCCTCGGTAGAAGACCAACAGAGCGTGTCGGCCGCTGTGGCCGAGCGGTTCTAGACGCTTCAGTCCGGAACCGCGCGACCGCTACGGTTGCAAGTTCGAATCCTGCCTCAGGCATGGATGTGTGTGACGTCTTTAGGTTAGTTAGGTTTAAGTAGTTCTAAGTTCTAGGGGACTGATGACGTCAGATGTTAAGTCCCAACGTGCTCAGAGCCATTTGAAACATTTTTGAACCAACAGAGCGTATTTGTATCACCGTAGGTGTAGTGTACCGAATGTTTGTTAACGGTAAAGAAAGAAAACTCCTGCATGTAACTGTGAGAAGCGTTGATTAAATAATCGCGACTTCAGTGGTTAAATTCAGATGTTTGTCCATGCAGATATAGCTCAGAATCTGGTTCCAGAGGAAACTATTGTTTCATGAAGTGGATAGCTAAGGTTAAAAAATTTGATAAAGTAATGATGCCATTTTCTATCTTTTCCTTGAGGGACGACGTAATCTAAAATTTGCACACATTAATAAAACTAGTAACTGTATCAAGTTTGGAAACTTCAGTCTTCCAGCCCATAATTATTCTACACTGCCACAAATATAGGAGTTCGACAAAAGTACGGAAACGTCACGAGAAATACATTCTTGAACGTAAGTGAAAAGCTAGCAAGCCTGCGTTTGGTGTTGTTTTATTTGACCACGTCCGGCACGTGTGCAATTTCCTCAATACGTTCCAAGTGTCAGTCGTCGTCAGAAAGGTGTTCTGTGTTGTTTCGAGTGCATTGTATCGGAGCTAAGTGAATTCTAACGTGGGCAAATTGTTGATACTTGTATGGTAGCCGAAATATTCTAAAAGGTACCATATGAAAGACTTTCACTGCATACAGAGAAAGTGGAAAAACATCACTAAGACAACGTGGATGACAGTGTGTGTTGAGTGATCGTGACAGACGCTCATTAAAGAAGACTGTGTCGAAAAATAACAGGAAAACCGCGAAAGTAACTGCAGAACTGAACGTCGCATTTGCGAACCCTGTCAGCATCAAAACAACACGAAGGGAGCTCCAGAAACAGGGAATTGGATGGCGAGATGGAATGCCAAAATCACTCATTAGTGATGCAGATGCTCATAAGAGGAAAATTTGGCACCGAATCCGTAAAACGTGGACCACTGAGCAATGGAAGAGAGTCATTTGGTCGGGATGAGTCTTGCTGCACACTATTTCCAACTTCCTGCCGAGTTTATGTCCCAGGAGTGAAACATGGCGGGGTTTCAGTGATCATTTGGGAAACCATATCATGGTATTCCACGGATACTGTGCAAGGTCTTATACTGCCAAGGAGTATGTGACCATTTTGGCTGATAAGGTTCATCCCATGGCACAATGTTCATTCCTGAAAAGTGATGCTACATTCCAAGACGATAGGTTCCTGTTCACACAGTTCGCATCGTCCATGACTGGTTTTGTGAGCACAGCGATGAATTGTCGCATGTCCCTTGGCCACCGGATCTCAATATTACTGAGCCTTTGTAAGGTGGCTATAATTTCGCACCTTACAAGCACTCATCCACATACTTTGCTGTGATCTACAAACACAATTAGGTATCATGTGATAGGTTGTATATCGTATACATGAATATATAAAGGAGACTCACATTGTCACGTACGTACATAAATAATTGTTAACGCTTATCACGTGAAAGTTGACGGAGTGTCTTTATTATAAAAACGGCGTAATGAATGATTGCCTATACTAGTAGAGGTTGGAACGCCAGTGGAAATGAATGGCTGGCGGAACTAAAGCCCTAGGTGGAAGGCCCACACAGGTGTGTTGCTCCTGCTTAAACACAAGAAATAGCAAGACAGACGTCGTAGCACCTAAGCGCTGGAGCACAATAGAGTCGCGACCGGCCGATTTGTAGCCGAACCGGAAGGATTATACTTCCTAAACGCTGAAAATCTTGGACGCAGGTGAGAGGAACGAAGAAGCGGCACCTCGGAAACCACGCAGGCTGGGTTATTTCCAAGGATTTTTACTCAGAAGGGTACCATTGTACGAGTATAGGTTTTTCCTCGCAAACTTTCCGCGCTGGACGACAAAAGACTAAAATATGGTTGGTCGGCGTTCGGAAGAATCTGAAGAGAGGGAGAATATTCCGTGGTTTCGGGAATATGATTCGTTTTCGGAATTACGATGGTGGGGAGCCGAGCCTTGCTGGGAAGCCAGTGATGGAGAGACGAGGTCTTCCATTGTGAGCGCCCGTGTGGGACGATCGCTCGGTATCATCTTTGTTGGTACAGACGGACTTGCTGTCTTTTTGCTCTCAGGAGAGTTTATAGTTAGAACAGTTAGGAACTATACTGTTGCGAACCAATACGATTCTGGACTTCACCTCCAGGTTGGAAGTCGTTGTTGAGCACGCAGCGTTCAGTAATTGAGGGCACTCCTTCTGCCTATATTTACGTTGAGACGTTGTGTGAACTCCGTCCTTGTGGCTGGGAGTTCGCGTTTCTCGTCTGTAGAACACAAAGAAGAGAAGACAGTATTATAATATATTAGTCAGAGGACCGCCTTCTGCCGTCCTAGTGTTTGAAGGAGTTTTATTTTGCGGCTCCGGCCTATTAGGACTATAAAAGCTAAACAGTTGTGATCACGTTAGTTTATTTCCACTGAGGTTCCACGCCATCGTAGATCATCTCTGAAAGTAGTGTCTTCTAGTGTTTGGTACGTAGATGATGCCAGTCTTTTCGCGTTTTTTATATTACATCGCACAGTCATAATAAGGGGCAGAGTTGGACAATTGATTAGCAATTTTACTTAGGAAATGTAAACTTTGTAACAAAAAAGTTTTTTATTTAAGTCTACAATAAATATATAAGCAGGCACCACGTTTATCATGTAGTAGTATTAGTTGCCTTAATCATTCATTTATGTTTAGGTTGTAATTTATATGTTAAAGTCCATTAAGAGATCCTAAGATCTGCTTCAGTGGGTAGTCCGACAGGGCCAAATCTTCATTTTAGCGTTTATTATTTTCCGTTGCGCACATTCATTTTACACCCGCCCGGAGTAGCATCTTGGACCTTTTTGTTTGATTTACTTTAGTGAGCAGGGTACGCCATCACTCTCCATCTCCATCATCCTTACCTGATCTTGCCACCATTTTGCAAGAAGAATGGTGTAAGATTTCCTTGAAAACTATACTGGACCTGTATTTATCCATTCCGGGACGACTGGAAGCTGTTTTGGATGTCAGCGGGTTTCCTAAACCGTATTAGCCATGGTGTAATGTGCCTTGTAAGCCGAAAACCGGTTAGCAAAATAAAAGTAGTACTATAGAACAGAAGCGAACTAGTGCTTCTCATGATGTTTCCACATTTTTGTCCACCCCACCTAGGCGATGCACAGCATATCTTTGCGTTTTAGCAATTTAGTAATTTAGTTTCCTGAAAATGTTTTTTTCACTTTCTCAGTGACCGCTCCAATGTTGCGAAAGGCACGCCGTAAGGACGTTTCGCAGCCACGTAAAGCAAAAGTTCATCTACTTTCTGTGTATGATACGTTCCGCCTACAGCCAGGCAGTTTTTTCAGAGTGAGCGTTCACTTTTCGCGTCAGTGACGGCGCAACAGAAGATGCTAAACTTTCTCCTTTCACGCGGAGCCCATGTCATTCACACCTAACTTCTCTCCCACTTGACAGCGATGTACTTGAGAACTTGCGACCTCATCGCTACATCTATAGAATCACTCATGTTTGTATTGGCGAAAGACACGGCTGTAAACTGTGTTTAGTTTCACCGGCCGTACACTGTATCAGTTGTTAAGAACGTGCTTACGGAGACAAGAAAAGCGACACCTGAATTTTGCGTACTGGTTGAACAGCAGTAAATGTAATAAATGTCATAACATGTTGTCAATCAATACAAAACATGATATGGTAACGTAGCTTCTTGCAGCCGACTTTTAACGGTGGAAATACGTTGGATTTTTTTGTTTTTCTTATCTGTGAATGATGAGGTGACTGAGACACTGAGAGAGAGGTCCAAATCTCTGTTCAGTCATTGTGAGTTACATCCTAGTAAGTTACATAAGAGATGGTTTTTCTAAAAAGGCCACATAGTCTATTCTCAGCGTATCGCCCGTATATTAATTACAAGGCAAATTGTAACGACTACTCAGTAAATACTGCAGCACTAAACAAAGGAATTTATTTGTTTCTACACAAAATACCATATGACTAAAACTCAAGGTGGTAATTCAAAGTATTCGCTAACTTCTTGTCACAGGGCCAGTACCTAGAATCAGGCCACGAAAATAGTTAACTAACTGCTGCATGTCCCATCTGAACATAAGCTTGGAAAATATTCGAAAACTAGAGTATGCAAATAATTTTTTTATAAGTGTTGCCACAGTTACCAGTGTACGAGAATATATTCAACCAGCACCTTTATTTTGTATTTATTGTCAAAAGATTCTACATATTTTCTTCCAAGCCGAGGTTAAGAGTATTTATTGCTCCAAATAAATCTGCAATACATGCCACTTAGATTATGTGTGTGTATGTGTGTGTGTGTGTGTGTGTGTGTGTGTGTGTGTGTGTGTGAAGCATTGACACGCTGCACATCAATCACGTCAATTGGCAGATTGTAATAAGTCGTAATTCTTCCAAAAAGAAAATAGCTGTTAGAATCCGACCTCGGGGAAGTTTGGATTCTGGAGAAATGGAATACTTGAGGCAATACTGATCCCACGTTTTACCTTGAAGGTAGGTTGAAGAAAATCAAAATGGGTTAATAGGATTTGCATAGTCAGAGAATACCTTTGACACTGTACTTGAATACGCTCTTTGAGATTCAGAAGGCAGCAGGGATAAAATACAGGGAGTAAAAGGTTGTTCGTAACTTTACAGAAACCAGATGGTAGTTACGAATCGAAGGATGTTAAAGAGAACAGTGGTTGAGAAGGGAGTGAAACAGTGTTGTAGCCAATCCCCGATGATGTTCCAACTGCACATCGAACAAGCAGTATTGGAAACAATGGAGAAATTTGGAGAGGGAATTACAGTTAATGGAGAAAAAATAAAAAATTCCAAGTTTGCCAGCTACGTAGAAACTCTATCATGGACGGCGAAGGACTTGTAGGAGCAGTTGCATGGACTAAACAAGAGCAAAAAGAAAAATAGCCAGGTATGAATAGGACTCATGCTCGGAGGGTTCCGCACAAACTTAATTACGTATATAAACACTTCCTGGCGGATTAAAACTGTGTGCCCGACCGAGACTCGAACTCGGGACCTTTGCCTTTCGCGGGCAAGTGCTCTACCATCCGAGCTACCGAAGCACGACTCACGCCCGGTCTCACAGCTTTACTTCTGCCAGTATCTCGTCTCCTACCTTCCAAACTTTACGGAAGCTCTCCTGCGAACCTTGCAGAACTAGCACTCCTGAAAGAAAGGATACTACGGAGACATGGCTTAGCCACAGCCTGGGGGATGTTTCCAGAATGAGATTTTCAGTCTGCAGCGGAGTGTGCGCTGATATGAAACTTCCTGGCAGATTAAAACTGTGTGTCCGACCGAGACTCGAAGTCGGGACCTTTGCCTTTCGCGGGCAAGTGCTCTACCATCTGAAGGTAGGAGACGAGATACTGGCAGAAGTAAAGCTGTGAGACCGGGCGTGAGTCGTGCTTCGGTAGCTCAGATGGTAGAGCACTTGCCCGCGAAAGGCAAAGGTCCCGACTTCGAGTCTCGGTCGGGCACACAGTTTTAATCTGCCAGGAAGTTTCATATCAGCGCACACTCCACTGCAGAGTGAAAATCTCATTCTGGAAACATCCCCCAGGCTGTGGCTAAGCCATGTCTCCGCAGTATCCTTTCTTTCAGGAGTGCTAGTTCTGCAAGGTTCGCAGGAGAGCTTCTGTAAAGTTTGGAAGGTAGGAGACGAGATACTGGCAGAAGTAAAGCTGTGAGACCGTGCGTGAGTCGTGCTTCGGGAGCTCAGATGGTAGAGCACTTGCCCGCGAAAGGCAAATGTCCCGAGTTCGAGTCTCGGTCGGGCACACAGTTTTAATCTGCCAGGAAGTTTCATATCAGCGCACACTCCGCTGCAGAGTGAAAATCTCATTCCACGTATATAGACAGTTCACTCATCCCAGCAATCGAAAATCTCAGTGATTTTTGCCTGTTATCGACATCGACACTAGCAAGACTCAAGAAGTCGTCAGTTTGTTGATAATGGAGGGATAAGTAGGAGTAAAAAATTGGAGTTGGAGGTAAAGACGTAAGTACAATAAGCAGGTTGAAAAGGACGCAGTAGTTAGGCAAGAAACAAGCGCATCATCAAATAGGCGAACACTAAAGAAGCTTCAAACATGTTTCCTGCCTGAAAAGCGTCTCCACACTAAGAGAAACATGAGGTAAAAATACTGTTCTTGCGTACGTTGGCTTTACAACTGCGTATCTCTCTACTGCCCGCCAGGCTCTTAATTGTTTTAGAATAATTCTAGGTAGAGGAATAAACTAGGTCAATTATAAATCAAACGCTAATGGAGACCATCTTAAAAGCAAAATTTCATTGAGAAATTTCAGAGCTCATCTAGATAGGAGTTATGCAGGGAGATGGACTATCATCAATTTTGTTTAACAGTGTCCTGGAAAGGATAACGTGGAAGGAATCCACGAAAGGTGTGGTGGCCAACGATAAAAAGCAGCAGCTCTAAAAATGATCGAAAAGCTACACGAGATAGCAGAAAAAAGCAGAACTTGTGATCTCCTACGAAAAAATTGAATGCACGGAATATGAAATTGATTTAGAAGTTCATCTCAATACAAGATTTGGAAAAATAAAGAGAACTGATACATGTAAGTATATTGGCGAATGGACACAACCGAACACGCTTGATAAAGAAGCAAATGATGAGCCAGAAGAATAGAATTAGCACACAAGTTAGTACAGAATAGAAATAATTAAAAAAATAGTGAGGATCCTCGGACAACAAAAAAGAAACGAAGTTACAAGGAAGAACAGGAAAAAATGACGATCTGTGTAAACAAGTGGAGATCATCACACACTGTACACAATATAAGACTGACTTTCATGGATACCTCTACAGAACGAGTGAATGTAGATTTACAAAGAGTATCGACCACAACAACAAACGAAAGGTGACCACCAAATCGATTGACGAAATTAAAAAGAAGGATATGGAGGAAGTTTGAATGAATCGGAAAGACCTCTTGGATAAAGAAATATTTCGAATAAAGGTCACAGCCGGTCGGGGTGGCGGAGCGGTTCTAGACGCTACAGTCTGGAACCGTGCGACCGCTACGGCCTCAGGTTCGAATCCTGCCTCGGGCATGGATGTGTGTGATGTCCTTAGGTTAGTTAGGTTTAAGTAGTTCTAGGGGACTGATGACCTCAGCAGTTTAAGTCCCATAGTGCTCAGAGCCATTTTTGAAAGGTTCACAAATTTAAGGGATTCCAGGAAGAGATCATGTGGACAGAGGGAAGGAAGAGGAACCTCAGCGACAGAAGTCCAAACAAACTTGATGGTTGTGGTGGTAGTGGGGTGGTGATGGTAATGATAATTATTATATAGCATTATTACTGAGCAGAAAAATCGGCATTGATAACGGCATGAGGATGCAGAATGCAATGGAAACTATTGCACTGAAGACACATAAGGCGAATCTATAGATCATGTGGACTGTAATTTGGACAAAGTGTGTTGATGATCTCTCCATTGGCCAAAGATTCCTGATTAGTCTTCCATTCGGATTTCGGGAAGGAGACTTCCAAGGGGCAGGTGACCACGAGAAGAAATGGAATGACCAACGACGGGATAACAGTCTAAGAGACGGGGCATGGAATGTCAGAAGTTAATGAACGTAGAAGGAAAGCTAGAAAATCTGAAAAGGGAAATGCAAAGCTCAATCTGAATATAGTAAGCGGAAAAAAAAGAATAGACGGTATAACATGATTCATGACCCGCCAGGTTAGCCGAGAAAGCTAATGCGCTGCTTCCTGGACTCGGGTAAGCGCACCGGCCCCGGATCGAATCCGCCCGGCGGATTACCGACGTCGGTCGGTGTGCCAGCCAGCCTGGATGTGGTTTTTAGGCGGTTTTCCACATCCCGCTAGGTGAATACCGGGCTGGTCCCCACGTTCCGCCTCAGTTACACGACTCGCAGACATCTGAACACGTTCGCACTATTCCATGAATTACACTAGTTGCAGGCCGGCCGCTGTGGTCTAGCGGTTCTAGGCGCTCAGTCCGGAACCGCGCGACTGCTAAGGATGCAGGTTCGAATCCTGCCTCGGGCATGGATGTGTGTGATGTCCTTAGGTTAGTTAGGTTTAAGTAGTTCTAAGTTCTAGGGGACTGATGACCACTGATGTTAAGTCCCATAGTGCTCAGAGCCACACTAGTTGCAGACCGCAGGGGTACACTAATTCCGTCCCGGGGGGTACGGGGTGGCGGCAGGAAGGACATCCGGCCACCCCTTTCCACTAACTTTGCCAAATCCGTTCCTAACAATGCCGACCCTGCGTCAGCGCGGGACATGGCACCAGCGAAAGAAAGAAAGTATAACATGATTCGCGGAAGTTCTCCGCAGAATCGGCGAAGGAAGGGAGGTACGGGAATCTCTGACAAGAATAAGGCACAGGATGATAAGACACGTGTATCACCGCCATACCCACCCCACCGCCCAGAGGGAGTGATAGCCCCAGGTTTGGAACGACTGCTGTAGACTCTTTACCCATTTCATCACAGTCCACGACTCGCCCCTGTGACGCGGAACGCAGAAGCTGCAAGGTAAGAGGAGGTTAGTCACGCGGCTGGAACAGCTGGCTGGTATCTGTGCGGCGCGGCGCGGCGTCTGCGGGAGAAAGGACGGCGAGTGCCAGCAGGCGAGGCGTGTGACCGCCATGGCAACTGCCTACTTGGCCAAGTGGCGGCAGCGGCGGCTGCACGAGCCGAGAGTGAAAACGCCGCGAAATGACGGCGCTCTCCAGCCGCGACCGGCACACGCCAGCGGGGGTTTGCCCACCGCCGTAATTGCTCTGTACAGTCCCTGGAGTCCAGCAGTGTCAAGGCGCCCGGTCTCGTGCTGACAGTGAACAGTCACCACTGTTACTGCTCAGGTGCCTGGTTGTTGCGCGGGATGGTTTTGCTGAATCTTGGTAGTATTTCCTTGTGCCTTTCCTGCTTATCAGCTTCCCTTCTATGCGAAGATGGCCAGCACCGTACCCGACGCCTTGCCGTGTGTCTGTTGACTTATTACGTAGCCGGCCAGTGTGGCCGAGCGTTTCTAGGCGCTACGGTCTGGAACTGCGCGACCGCTCCAGTCGCAGGTTCGAATCCTGCCTCGGGCATGGTTGTGTGTGATGTCCTTAGGTTAGTTAGGTTTAAGTAGTTCTAAGTTCTAGGGCACTGATAACCTCAGAAGTTAAGTCCTATAGTGCTCAGAGCCATTTGAACCATTTTTGCCATTGACAGAGGTGAAACGAAGTCCTTCTCACTCAACTTTGGTAGGAGGCAGTGTGACGATGCCTGACTTCCTGTTCAAACTATAAGACCCTCCAATGTATAATGCTTGTGTCCTACTTATAACAGTGCGTCACATTTAAGTTAATTAATCGATATTCAGAAAAGGGGATAGAGGCTACTGTACTACATAAATTCTCTGTTTCAGAAGACGATTAGATGAATGTGGTATAACGTTTAAGATTTTGTGAAAAGTCTGACTTAGTCATTAACTATTAGGGAGAATATTTTGATGTCAATAGTAATTTATCCACGACAATGTTGGTTGAGCTTGTGCCTGTCAACTGAATTACTTAAGCATTATACTAACCAGACACTTTTTGTATAGTTTTATTTTGCGTCAAGACGCGTTTCGGACGTTGATCTATATTCATGCGATATTGCGGTGCCTGTCTTAATCTGACTACAATGCAAAGTTCCTTTAGACATGCATGCATGTCCGAAGGAACAGGCACTGCGCCGACCACAGCCGTTACGAAACACATCAAATTAATTCGCAATTGTCAATAAGGACTACCATCAGCTGTAGAATGGAATGACGTCAATGAAAATTTGTGGCAGACCGGGACTCGATCCCGGATTTCGCGCTTATCGCGAGCGCTCACCTTACCATTTGACTATACGCTCCGGCCGCTGTGGTCGAGCGGTTCTAGGCGCTTCAGTCCGGAACTACGCGGCTGCTACGGTCGCAGGTTCGAATCCTGCCTCGGGCACGGATGTGTGTGAGGTCCTTAGGTTCGTTAGGTTTAAGTAGTTCTAAGTCTAGGGGACTGATGACCTCAGATGTTAAGTAGCATAGTGCTCAGAGCAATTTGAATCATTTGACTACACGCGGACGACTCCCGGTTAGACCCAGTCAACCTCTCTGTATTCACTACTTTCTGCTGTAGTCACGTGATTTTGATGAGACACTATTTAAACTGTGCCTTCCCTCTTGGAATATTAATTTTTGAAATAAAGCATAGAACCGCTAAACGAAACAAAATTGACGGCTTCCAAACACTAAGAATTTAAAACCAAGTTTCTCTCAACACGAACGTTAGTTTAAATAACACAGGACTTTAGTAGGTCGCGTTGCATGTGCTATGCTGTTGCCTTCCTTCCAACCTTAGTTAATTTATACTAGAACCAACTGTTTAGCGTAGACCCCGAGCCAAAGTGCTTCTTGGCATTTTTCACTTACACACCACATTTTCAGAGGAGGAAGAAGCGATTGTCCATAAAATTTCAGAAATGATTTGTGGCCGAATCACAAACTTAAACAATGTGAAGTCCAGATTTGAATATCAACAATTATTACCAGGACAGATTGCTGTTCACCGTAAAGATAACACGTACTGTGTCAAACAAGCAGAACGAAAAGTCTGTTGGTTACACACCGAGTTTTTGAACCAAGCGTTCTCCTGTGAGCTCAGCGTGTAACAGTCGTCGTTATGCATGTCTGTAACTCAACGTGTTATCATTATGGTGAGTAGAGAGAGACCTTATAATTTGTAATCTGTAAAGTATATGGACTTAGATATAAAATAAATATTACACTCAGGATGAGACGAATAATACAAATAGTAAGCAATCACAGTTACTTCAGCCGGCCGCTGTGGCCGAGCGGTTCTAGGCGCTTCATTCCGGAACCGCGCTGCTGCTATGGTCGCAGGTTCGAATCCTGCCTCGGGCATGGATGTGTGTGATGTCCTTAGATTAGTTAGGTTTAAATAGTTCTAAGTCTACGGGACTGATAACCTCAGGTGTTAGGTCCCACAGAGTTTAGACCCATTTTTGAACAGTTACTTCTTAAAGAGGTTGAAATGGCTCTCAGCACTATGGGACCCAACATATAAGATCATCAGTCCCCTAGAACTTAGAACTACGTAAACCTAACTAACTTAAGTACATCACACACATCCATGCCCAAGGCAGGATACGAACCTGCGACCGTAGCGGTCGCGCGAGTCCAGACTGTAGCGCCTAGAACCGCTCGGCCACCCTAGCCGGTTTCTTAAAGAGAACACTGCTGTTAAAGACTGGTTCTTACTTAACATGCTGATACATACACACAAGAATACTCATGGCTATGCAGTGGCAAATCGTTTCACTTGTGAATATAAACGCCATTATTATAGTTCCTGTGTAGAGACTGTATGTAAGAGTAAGTGACATTAAGCAGATGATGCTCTGAATTACAAACAATAAACAACACAAGGAGCTTTCTCACTCTTGGGAATAAGCTCTCACGTGAATGTAAGTCATAAACTGAACGTGATTCTTGAAGGACAAGTTACATGTTTACGTGAAAAACTTCTTTGTTCATTATCAAGCTTTCAACACTCAGAAAACTCATTATCAGATGCTAACGTTTACGGGAATTTTACCGATAACATCGCGAAAGTACGTAACAGTGATGTGGTAGAAAGGCTCAGAGAGTTACAATACAGGCGGAATACGTTTTACCGGCCGAGGTGGCCGAGCGGTTCTAGGCGCTTCAGTCCGGAACCGCGCTGCTGCTACGGCCGCAGGTTCGAATCCTGCCGCGGGCATGGATGTGTGTGATGTCCTTAGGTTAGTTAGGGTTTAAGTAGTTCTAAGTTCTAGGGGACTGATGACCTGAGATGTTAGCCGGTCGGTGTGGCCGTGCGTTTCTAAGCGCTTCAGTTTGGAACCGCGTGACCGCTACGGTCGCAGGTTCGAATCCTGCCTCGGGCATGGATGTGTGTGATGTCCTTAGGTCAGTTAGGTTTAAGTAGTTCTAAGTTCTAGGGGACTGATGACCACAGAAGTTAAGTCCCATAGTGCTCAGAGCCATTTGTTGAACCTGAGATGTTAAGTCCCATAGTGCTCAGAGCCATGTGAACCATTTTTCCATTTTTGCGAACTTTTGAAATTCCTGCATGACGCTTCATGCTGTAGTTCCTCTAGATGATTCCATCAGATGATTTGAGAATCTCGGTGGATTTGTGAAACTTAATTACAATTTAAATTTTCGTAGATATTTACGACAGCCCTCAGTCAGAAAATCAGAACCTTAGTGTCAGTTAGTAACCCGTAGACATACGTCTTCTAGCCGCGGTGTTTGTTACCGTTCTATGCATTAACCAGTGCAGATGGTACAAATTTCTACGAGAAGAATTGCGGCCCATCGGCGATCGTTGTTGATTACTGCATTCCTTAAGACTTTTGCGACCACTTAAAACCAAGAAGCGAAATGGAAGATATGACGGGGGTCAATGATGCCCGCTCCGCTGAAGCAATATGGAAAGCACTGAACAGGTAAGATGCGGGATAAAGTGCTTGCTCGTCGGGCACAAAAATGTTTGGGGCTTGTACGCCCCCCAACAGTAAAAAAGTAAATTTGTATATGGTTCAAGAATTATGTCATACAGGCTCATTCCGCGCACTGCTATTCCTACCGTTGCCAGATTGTTTGTGAGTAACTAAAACAATTATGTACAATTAGTTTAACTACAGAATACTGATTTTCGCACGCGATTTAAATCCATATTCTGTGAGCTGTCGTCAAGAACTTTAACACCAAGAGCTTAAGCTCATAGAATAGCTTATAGACTAAATGCAGTCCTAACTTCCACTCTCTCTGACGGAGAACATGCAGAAAATTCTCTCTTAAATATAAATCCTGTCCTTGGTAAGCACCATAGTTATCTCGATGTGCTCGGTTACAGTTCCGCGCTACGTGGAATAACAGGAACTTGATTGTCGTTTCACTTTCAAATGCAAATAGCGCTAGCTGAAAGCAGTTTGTTGAAACCAGTCTGTAATGACCTCGACATCGAGTTAACGAACATTCTACAAATAGGACAGGAAAGCATGCTTGTGTTTTGGTATCACGATGTTAAGTACAAGCGTGTTCGTAACAACTGTGTTCTCTTTCTGACGGCAGAATTGTGCAGCGGATAGCGCCGAGCCGAGCCGGCCGCGGTGGCCGTGCGGTTCTGGCGCTGCAGTCCGGAACCGCGGGACTGCTACGGCCGCAGGTTCGAATCCTGCCTCGGGCGTGGGTGTGTGTGATGTCCTTAGGTTAGTTAGGTTTAAGTAGTTCTAAGTTCTAGGGGACTTATGACCTAAGATGTTGAGTCCCATAGTGCTCAGAGCCATTTGAACCATTTGATAGCGCCGAGTAGCAGTTAATCAAAATCTGTGTTCCGGTTTTTTTTTTTTTTTTTTTTTTTTTTTTTTTTTTTTTTGCGTTGTTTGTAGCAACCTGCTCTCCCACGAACGTAACTCCACTATTCAGCAACTAAAAAATTTCCTTCTTTTTCAGTCCTTACGAATGGTTCTTACGTATGCATAAAAAGGAAAGGAAACACTAAAGATCTAGGAAAAATTGTGATGATTTCGTGTGGCGCAGCAGCCTGGGGCAAGTCTTCCACTTGGATGTTATTTCGTGACTTGCGTGTCCCTAACCCAGCCCAGTAATCCTACGAGGGAAAGGCTACCATCAGTTTAACGTGGGATCCGAACCGAGTGTCGTTCGTGGCGAATCTTCACTCATTGAGAAGTGAAAGCTAGGTTAAAGGTAGACTGAAGAAAATCCGTGGACCGACCCTCATTCGATACTGCGACCTTTAGGTTTAGAGGCACCCGATAGACCACCAGGTCCGACTGAAATAGAAACCAATCACGGAATAATTGTTAGGGGACAGAATTATTTGTAAAATAAAGTCTGTTTCCCCAAGTTCAAATTCCTGGTCATTTAAATTTAACATGTGTGTCATGCTAGACAAATTTGTAACCATTTCTATACGATCTAAGAAATTAGTCGT
Source organism: Schistocerca piceifrons (assembly GCF_021461385.2). Taxonomy (NCBI): domain Eukaryota; kingdom Metazoa; phylum Arthropoda; class Insecta; order Orthoptera; family Acrididae; genus Schistocerca; species Schistocerca piceifrons. Next base: position 1,016,100,731 of record NC_060138.1, on the reverse strand, counting down.
AGAACTGGATGTACAAAGGTCGTAATTTTGCGATTCTTTCTGTGATTTGATTTTACACATATATAATTAACGTTATATCTGTTTGGGATTTCAGAGTTTTAAGAATAGTCTGAGCGCGGCGAGGAAGTGAAATAATAGAAAAACGAAATACTTTCCCCTTTTAATCAGAGGAAAATTTTTCTTAATTTATTATTATCTGAATAAACGGTTACGTACGATTACTGATGACGCAGGGGTGGGGGCGGGGGGGGGGGGGGAGAGGGTTTGACACGTGGGTCATAGATTACGATCACGCTTTTTAAGGACGTCCTATACGGAAAAAAGACAGGCATTTTGCCTTTTTGTTAGACACTTCCTAATTTTTGAAAAAAAAAGAAGGTCAGAGTTGATGTCGGAAAATCGTATTTTCAATATTATGCATCGAAAGATCTATAAAAATAACCACCTTTCATCAATATAATGTGGGGTCCAAAACTAACAATGTTCGTGTTATTGTCGTTTTTGTTTTTTTTGTGCTGTATCGTGGATGCCCGCCATTCATAGCGTCTAGCGGAGCGACTTTCGTGGCAGAACGGTCAAGGCATTAGACCAGCGGACTGGTGGTCTGTGTTCGATTCTTGGGCGTGGCATTTTTCGTTCGATATTTTTTGCGGTGTATATGATAATATTCTGATGATCGAAACACTTCCGTTTGTCTTTTTTGAAGTAAAACGTCGGGAGGTGTGATTAATAATCGAATAAGTATATAGTACAGTGTATTGACAGCTATTTTCTTCGTGATACATAGTACAATAATACAAATGAAGTACATTACTGCGTAATCCTAACCGATCATCTATTCGTGAGCGTTCTAACAATCAGCGGGGTGAAAATTATCACGAAACAGGCGAAACAAATTTTTCTCGCATCATGCGCAACACACGAACGAAATGTCGCCTCATTCACACGTTTTCCGGTTCATCGTTTGTGGATAACGTATCTGATTCACATTTCTAAAAATAGATCTATCAGATATCATTTTGCCGGCCGCTGTGGCCGAGAGGTTCTAGGCGCTTCAGTCTGAAGCCACGCAGCTGCTACGGTTTCAGGTTCGAATCCTGCCTCGGGCATGGATGTGTGTGACGTCCTTAGGTTAGTTAGGTTTAAGTAGTCCTAAGTCTAGGGGACTGATGACCACAGATATTAAGTCCCATACTTGACAAAAAAAAAATCATTTTCGGCGCGTACGCAGTGTCTCGAGAGACACGCGTGGACACCTGGTTATGGACCAACGCATGAACTTTGATAACATCCGCCCTCTATTGTAATTCTGTGCCCTGCTGTGATGGATCATAAGTCTGAGGTCATGCGATGAAATTTTTTAGCTGTCCGAAAACATAAACGTCACACGATTGACAGAAAGACACATTTCGGTGTCATCACTTTCACGGTGCAGATCAGACGAGCGCCATCATCTACCAAAGTCCTATTTAGCGCGTCATGTATAAAGCTGAAAATGACAGTGCACAATAATATATACCTCTTTCGTGAATAATCACATCTCACGATGTTGTATTTCAAAAAAAGGCAAAGAAAAGTATTCCGCTTATCAGAATATACCTACACATCGAAATAAACATCGAATGAACGACAGCGACGACCATGAATCGAACACGGACCAGCAGAGTGGTAGTTGAATGCCTAGGCCACTCGACCGCCGACGTCCCTCTGCTAGACTTGTAAAATCACGGTTACCCAAGGTACACCTTTAAGACACAAAATCGTTAATAAACTGAACATAATTAACTCATGATGTTGATAAAAAAAATTCGTCTAAAAGCAGTCTTAAGATGCATAACATTGAAATTACGATTTTCCGTCATCAACTTTGACCTCGATCACTGTTTCTGCCATTGAATTTGCGTTCATCAGGGACGGCGTTGTAGTCCACTCTGGCCAAATTGTTTAGATTTTGCGTGCTAGCCTCTATCAACCTGAAGCCGGGGTGGTTCCTTCCGTGAGGACGCGACCGATGTCCTATCCCTTTTGTACTGCATCTGAGCTTGTGCTCTGTCGCTAATGACCTGGTCGATGACGAAACGTTTAATCCTATGTTTCCTTACTTTTGAATGATTACTTTTACCCAATATATCTAAGCTCGGCGTAAAAACCAAAGAGGTAGGCACAAAAATATTAGAGAGCGTGAACAACGAATCTGATGTGCTGCTAGACAATACTAAGAACGCGGTCGCGCTAGTGCACACGGTTTTGTGAAGCTTGTCACTCAGGTAGGCGTATACTCTCTTATAGTTCATACGACACCTGAGAAAGTTCCTGATGACATATGACGGTCCGTCCTTGGTTCCAAAGCATCTCTATCTGGCGGGATCATCTCGGGCGACGCAACGGACCCGTTAAGTCCACGCTTGGCAAGCAGGGGAGCGGCTAATTCCACTCGGAATAAACGAGCTGTGTTGTAAACACCTGCCAAGACCTTCGACTGTTTCCAGACAGCGCAGAGGCCACTCTGTCCAGGGCTTTAGCAGTTGCGTTTGCCTCCCTAATTTGGTATTCACTCTGTGTCGTGGAGGCGGTGTGCAGATGGATATACAGTTTTGTTACAGGCTTATATGAGATGTGGTTTCCTGGATCCTATTGCAACAGTCATTAACGATGTGTGCACTAGGTGTGCAAGCAATCACTGTCAAGTTAGCGGAGTGCAGAGACAGCTGTACTGAAGACGTAGCCGATGCTTTAATAAGCCTATGTTGCTCTGCTTCATATCACGCTATAATTTTTCAAATTCTCTCATCTGCTCACGGAGGGTACATATGAACAACTCACCTTCCATTCTATAATATCAAATTTCCTTCAGTTTCAACTGTTACATCAAATACCTTACTGATGTCACAGACTCCAATTATTTATCCTGACTCTATACTAGAACGATGCTTGTTATCGTCACGTTGTATGCTATTTAAACGTTAAAAGTTTGTGCAAACAGTCTGCAGAAGATCCCACCGCAGCAGTGACTGAAAAAAGTGTCTAATATATACAAGTTTTGACAAATTTTGAATGGGTGCGTGTATTTTATCCGCAGGGAAATATCCTTCTCATGTTGCTGTGGTGGCATGAATGTAGCCATATTGACAACAGCAGTTGGCTACGTCTAGGAGGAAGTTCGACGGAACTTATTTTCTATTCATCGATACAGACATGATATAGCCACATTCAAGAAAAGCAAATACATTCCTCTTATCCTCACTGATACAGGTACAGGGTCTATATTCTGCTTTCTCTACGCACAACTGAACACGCTGTATATTTCATAATGAATTAGCCGCGAAATGTTGTCTAGATATTTAAGTAAACCCTGGTATTTCAATTTGGAAAGTTCGATGTAACCATTGACCTGCAAAGAAGATGTGAAACTGCTCTTGCCTGTCCCTGTGTCTCTCATAGTATTGTTCTACTGCATGTTTATCATGAAGATTATCATCTCACAGAAAACATATTTTCCTTATGTGTATATCCTGACGTTTACTGGCTGTATTTCCGAAAAGATACCACACAGACTTTTTTCTTTTATTTTGCAGTTTTTTATGTGAATATTAACTGACGTAAATTCTCTCTTTCGTTGCAGGTCGATAAAATCGCCGGATATTTCCGTAACAGAAAAAGACAACAATATAAAGCATCATTTCAAGATAAACAGGTAAGATATCAGTTTCTCCAGCATAAGACAATCTAGCGATTGTCCGAAGCAGGAAAATGTCTGCTCGGCTCTCGCCGGCCGCTGTGGCCGAGCGGCTCTAGGCGCTTCAGTCCGGACCCGCGCTGCTGCTACGGTCGCAGGTTCGAATCCTGCCTCGGGCATGGATATGTGCGATGTCCTTAGGTTAGTTAGGCTTAAGTAGTTCTAAGTCTAGGGGACTGATGACCTCAGATACGCCGGCACGGTAGCTTTGCGTGTTCGGTCAGAGGTTCAAAAAATGGTTCAAATGTCTCTGAGCACTATGGGACTTAACATCTGAGGTCATCAAACCCCTAGAACTTAGAACTACTTAAACCTAACTAACCTAAGGACAGCACACACATCCATGCCCGAGGCAGGATTCGAACCTGCGACCGTAGCAGTCGCGCGGTTCCAGACTGAAGCGCCTAGAACCTCTCGGCTACAGCGGCCGGCTAGGTCAGATGGTTAGCTGCCCTCTGTAAAAGTGAGTTAATGGATCAGTAATGAACTTCAACGGGCGTCATGGGACGTCCGCCACGAACAATTGCAACGAACAAAATGAGATTTAAAAAAAAGAAATTACTCGGCCCTCTTTCTTATATCTGCAGGGGCCCTAAGTTAATTCTCTACATGCAATACGTTGCTTGTGTTACTACAACAAATTACATGTGTTACTCATGCCGTAGGACACTTAGCTTCGCATAAGCTGCTTGGCACTGGGACAGCAGCGAGTCACGACTTGAATCTGACACCAGCTGCCTTCCTGCCTCTGTACTTCGCCATGCAGCAGAAATTGTACTGTAAACGCTTGGGCTCAGGTAATAGATGGTGGTGCAGCTTTACAGATGATGATTTCTTACTTTAAAAAAATAGCACAGCACTACAGTGGTTTGACCTTATATAGTTGTTTGCAAGATAGTCTCCACGAGCTCGTTTGGGTAGGAGAGCTATAATGTTATGAATAAGGCGAGTCGTCCACGGGCTCGAACTCGAATGCTTCAAAGGACATGTGCGCAGGACATGTGGCCTTTATTTGAAAAAGTACTATGATGATCTCTCCAATGGTAAAAAAAGTTGCGGACTAATACCCCACTCGGATCTCCGGAAGAGGACTGCCAAGGGGGAGGTGACCGTGAGAAAAAGACTGAATAAGCAACGAAACGGTAACTTCCTACGAGTCGGGACGTGAAATGTCAGACGTTTGAACGTGGCAGGGAAGTTAGAAAATCTGAAAAGGGAAATGCTAAGGTTCAATCTAGATATAGTGAGTGTCAGTGAAGTGAAGTGCAAAGGAGATAAGGATTTCTGGTCAGACAAGTATAGAGTACTATCAGCAGCAGCAGAAAATGGTAGAACGGGAGAAGGATTCGTTATGAATAGTGGGGTAGGGCACAGAGTGAGACACTGTGAAGAGTGCGGTGATAGGGTTGTTTTTACCAGAATGAACAGCAGACGAACACCGACAACGATAGTTCGGGTATACATGTTGACGTCGCAAGCCGAAGATGAAGAGACAGAGAAATTGTATGCGGATATCGAACCGTAATTCAGCACGTAAGGGAAGATGAAAATGTAATTGTCATGGGGGATTGGAATGAGGTTGTAGGGGAAGGAGCAGAAAATTTTGAAATTTGTGGTAAGGTCTTAAGAGACCAAACTGCTGAGGTCATCGGTCCCTAAGCTTACTCACTACTTAATCTAACTTAAACTAACTTACACTAAGAACAACACACACACCCATGCTCGGTGGAGGACTCGAATCTCCGACGGGGGCAGTCGCCCTAACTGTGACAAGACGCCCTAGACCGCGCGGCGAAGGAGCAGAATAAAGGGTTAAGGGAGAATATGGGCTTGAGGTTGGTACTAGGAATGAAACAGGAGAAAGACTGATTAAGTTCTACAATAAATTTCAGCTAGTGACAGCCAATACTCTGTTCAAGAAGCATAAGACAAGGAAGTATACTTGGAAAACGCCAGGAGACGCGGGAAGATTTCAGTTAGATTACATCATGCTCAGGTGGAGAGTCTGAAGGCAGATACTGGATTGACTGGCGTACCCGGGAGCAGGTGTCTATTCACATCATAATTTAGTAGTGACGCAGAGTAGGCTGAAGTTTTAGAGACTAGTCAGGAAGAATCAATGGCCAAAGAAGTGGGATCAAACAAAAGTTTATTGATTGGCGACTCCACAGTGTCCTGTGCACTACGACCAGATAATGGGTATACTTGAAAGGAGAGACAGCATTGGTCGTATATTTTTGTTTATTATCGCAAAATCGATTTTCGGTCACTTAGTGACTATCTTCAGTGCTCTAATATATAACTTAAATTAGTAAGCACTGGTGTCAATAAGCTTACGGCGATCACATAGACTTGAGTCTATACTTTTGTTTATTATCGCAAAATCGATTTTCGGTCACTTAGTGACCATCTTCAGTGCTGTAATATATAACTTAAATTAGTAAGCACTTGTGTCAATAAGCTTACGGCGATCACATAGACTCACTAGTTATATATTACAGCACTGAAGATGGTCACTAAGTGACCGAAAATCGATTTTGCGATAATAAACAAAAATATACGACCAATGCTGTCTCTCCTTTCAAAAAAAACAAAAGTTTGTTCGTAAGGATTGACTTCGTATACAGAAAAGTCAAAACAACCTTCGGTGAAATTAAAAACGAGGTTTGGCAACATTCAGAGAGCAACTAGAGTTCCATTGTTAAACTAAGAGGAGAGAGCGGATAGGTGGAAAGAGTACATTGAAGACCTCTATGATGAAGAAGACTTGTCTGAAATGATAAACAAGAAACAGGAGTCGATGTAGAAGAGATAGGGGATCCAGTATTAGAAACAGAATTTAAAAGAGTTCCGGAACACTTAAGGCCAAATAAGACAGAAGGGATATTTAACACCCTATCAGATTTTATGAAATCATTGAGGGTAGTGGCAAAAACTAACCATTCACGTTTGTGTGTAGAATGTATGAGTCTGGCGACATGTCACCTGACTTTCGGAAAAATATCATCCACACAGTTCCAAAGACTGCTAGAGCTGACAAGTGCGACAATTATCGCACAATCAGCTTAACAGCTCATGCATCCAAGTTGCTGATAAGAATAATATACAGAAAATGGAAAAGAGACTTGAGGATATGTTAGATGACGGTCAGTTCGGCTTTAGAAAAGGTAAAGGCACAAGAGAGGCAATTCTCACGCTGCGGTTGATAATAGAAGCAACACTAAAGAAAAATCTAGAAAGGTTTATAGGATTTGTCGACGTGGAAGAAGCGTAAAATGGCGCAAGACGTTCGAAATTCTGAGGAAAATAGGGATAAGTTTTAGGGAGAGACGGGTAGTGTTTAACATGTACAAGAGCCAAGATGGAACTATAAGAGCAGAAGACAAAGAACGAAGTGGTCGGATTAAAAAGTGTGTGCGACAAGGATGTAGACTTTCGGCTCTACTGTCCAGTCTATGCACCGAAGAAGCAACGACAGAAATAAAAGAAAGATTAAAGTGCGGGAATAAACTTCAAGGTGAATTGATGTCAGTGATAAAATTCGCTGATGTCATTGCTATTTTCAGTGAAAGTGAAGAAGAATTACAGGATCTGTTGAATGGAATGAACAGTGTAATGGACACAGAATATGGATTGAGAGTAAATAGAAGAAAGACGAAAGTAGTAGCAGAAATGAGAACAGCGAGAAATTTGACATCAGGACTGGTGATCAGACGCGAATGAAGTTAAGGAATTCTGCTATCTAGACAGCAAAATAATCAATGACGGACGGAGCAAGGAGGACATCAAAAGCAGACTAGCACTGTCAAAAAGGACATTCCTGGCCAAGAGAAGTCTACTAGTATCAAACGTAGGCCTTAATTTGAGGAAGAAAAATCTGAGAATGTATGTCTGTAGTGAAACATGGACAGTGGGAAAACCGGAAAAGGAGAGAATCGAAGCATTTGAGATGTGGTGGTACAGATGAATGTTGAAAATTAAGGGAAGGAATGAGGAGGTACCTTACCGATAAGGTAAGGGATGAGGAGGTGCTCCGGAGAATTTGTAAGGAAAGGAATATATGGAAAACACTGACAAGAAAAAGGGACAGGATGGTAGGACGTCTGTTAAGACGTCAGGGAATAACTTCCATGGTACTAGAGGGCACTGTAGAGGTTAAAAGCTGCAAAGCGAAACAGAGATTGGAATACATCCAGCAAACAATTGAGGGCGAAAGTAGCAAGTGCTGCTCTTAGATGAAGACGTTGACACAGGAGAAGAATTCGGAGTGGGCCTCATCAAACCAATCAGAAGAATGATGACTTAAAAGAACAAAATTCAGCAAAAGGCGGGGATCCAGGTTCACTAGTCAGCCGCTCTGTACTGGCAACACATGTAAGGGGGCGGTCGGAAAGTTCCCGTTCCAAGGCCTCACTAATCCCTTGCCTACATGTTGGCGCTAGCACATAACCGCAAAGGAATCGCGCTGGGTTGCATATATGCCACAGCAACGCCCTCAAAAGGAAAGTTTTTGATCGCCCACATATAATTACTGTCCATTACTACGATCACGTCATTGAATTCTGTGCTTTAAAGTGGCCAGGAAACAATACAGCAAAAATACTTCACGAAAATGCCAGTTCTCTTTTGCATATTAGTTACTTTCATCTCGTAGTGGCCGCACTGAGTGACAGAGCTAACATTTTTCCTTGCGCAGTTCACAAGACTTTTAGATTTCAGCATAAATCATGTATTTGTCAGGCTAAACCTTAATCAAGGAAATCGGTTAAATTTATTTTTGTATGTCCATCCTCCCTACTGGAGGTTTGAGGAGCTTCGGCAGTTCTCTTACGTATTAAAACTAAACACCTAAATCCGTACTTAACGATATTATTCATTGTACGGTTATCAGTTTTGGTGGTGAGTCAGTTGGTAGTTGATGGTTGGAGAGACAACATCGTTGTTACAGCTAGTCAGCGAAAACCAGTTCATAGATGTTGGTCACTGACGAATCGCGTATACTGTTGGAGTTAACAACCTCAGCGTCCGTTAAGGCATCAAGATGGTGCACTGAAGCACCAAAACTGGTAGCCATGTAATAAATAACATCGTAAGGACCGCTGTGAGTGATCCATTTTACTACATTAAATTTATTGATCTATACGACCCTGTTACACATAAGCATTTATTAAATGGCTCTGAGCACTATGGGACTTAACTTCTAAAGTCATCAGTCCCCTAGAACTTAGAACTACTTAAACCTAACTAACCTAAGGACATCACACACATCCATGCCCGAGGCAGGATTCGAACCTGCCACCGTAGCGGTAACACGGTTCTAGACTGTAGCGCCTAGAACCGCTCGGCCACCCCGACTGGCCATTTATTAAATGAACCAGTCGACCTGGTCACAATGGCACGATAAGAACAGAGATAGGCACAGTCTCATAAAAAAAGGTTTCGATGAACATAGCTTCCAAACCTAATACCCGTAAACGATTTTTTCTCACATTCACTAATTAAGAGATGTTTACCCTGCGCAAATATTTGATATGTTATTTCTAGTTTCCCCACCATAATTCCTCTGTAAATCTTTTTCGGGGCTTCTTCGTTTCTTTTAATTCCGGAAAACTCTCCAAAAATCTTTCTTCATGCGAAGTAAATTTGTAATTACCAACTGGGTGCACATTCACGCAGACCTAAAAGTTACAACTGTAAGATATTATTTGTAGAAAATGGACTTTCACTGAGTTTAAAAATTAATGTGCAATTCAGTCATACCACTGACGAGACAAACTCATCACTTAGAATACAAGTAGAAGACAAAGATTCAGAAAAGCCAGAATTCTCATATTGCTGAGCAACACCATCAGAATATAACAGCACAAAAGGGAAGCTATACTACAATGTGTAATTTAGGCCACTGTTCCAGCTAACGAACGCAGTCTGTACAATAATGGCACTGTTTATAAGTGATGGAGCTCATCTCAAGCCAAGCTTCTGATGAAAGCTTATTTAACGTCTCGTCAACGTCGAGATCGTAAGAACTGGACCACTTTCTTAAATGGAAGGGGCTCTAGAATCGAATCAGTCGTGACATTTCAGAGACGAATCCTGAAAATCGATGTCCGGATAGAGAGCAGAACTCAACTCCTCCTCAGTCCAGTATCACAACCAATGTTTCAGTTCACACTGGAGAAAAAGTCCGAAAATTGGAGATGATCTGAACTCGTCTAAAAAACGAATGCGGTATATCAAAAAGCTTTAGGGACGATACCGATTGACAGCACACACACATCAAATTTAACCAGTGAGGACAGTGGGGTAAAAAAGGCAGAAAAACTTAAGTTATTTCTAGAACGCAACCAAATTGCTATCATGGGTAATAATGTAAGTAACAAAGACTAAAGTAATTAGAGCATCGTCATCCTGAAAAGTTTTCAAGTGCCCCTGATAAAAGCGACTCGTCAAACAAAAAGGTTACAAGCAAAGAGAGCGGTTCTAATCGCCGTTCAACGCCCAGCATTAAATATCCTATTGTTTCCCGTAAGTCGCTAAAAATTTTGGAATTCCCCACATCCAACCCAACGCCTTTCGCATTGGTCTACAGATGGGTCTCCAACGACTTCATCGTTGATTAGACGTTTAATCATTGCCGCACCTTATAAACAGAGATCACAACCAAGAGGAAGCTAGCAAACGAAGAAAAGGCACAAGCAGGCTAGGAACGAGTGAGGGATGGAAGTCGAAATTAGAAACCACAGAGGTGAAACAAAAAAATTAGAGAGATCGTGTGTTTCTGAAACGAAAGTAAATTTCATTTTTAAATCTTTCATTTTTCATACATGACTGTGAAACAGACAAGTATAATTTTGTTCTTTTCGGCCAAATCCCAGTAAACACGGAATTGGGCCGGTTGTTATCAATCTAGAATTTTGGGAGGTGTATCCAGCGTCGGTATTAACCAGATTAGCCAACGAAACTTCGTTCGGAAACTGGGGATTATAACTTTTTTTAGATTTGTTTCCGCGACAATATTATCCGTTGACACATACAAATATTAATAATTTCTTTTGTTTGTTTGTTTAACCTGTAAGATTAGGGCCATCAGAATCTCTCGATCTTACCAGGCATTCTACATATTCTAAATAGCATTCATTACAAGATTGTTAAAAATTAATGTGCTATAGAACATTATAAAAATTAATTACTACAGTGATGAAAGAGAAAAAGATAAACATTATTAAAAGCGTTCATGAGAAGTACAACACTAGTGACCAGGTTACAGGAAGGCAGATTTAAACTATGAGGACCAGTAGCAACTGACATGACGAAAGGTATGAAGAGGGAGAGAAAGGGGAATGTGATAACACACAGGGGAAAAGAAAGTTGCATCATGTATTAGAAAATGGAAATACAAAGAAACCTAAATGGAAGCATTTCTTTTACTGTTTGGCAGAGGGAAAACACTATGTTAATTTTTTGGAAAACGTTATGGGGGTGACGGAATGAAGCGTTTCAGGTGCTTCTTAGTTCAAAGGCGGACCACAACAACAGAGAATGAGTCTGTCAATTTTTTTGATAACCACAGCTAGAGTACTAGCTGTATTTCGATTATGGTGATGACAGGTGCTTAAAGACTGATGCGAGGTAGTGGGATGCATGAGACAATGAAAAACCGACGAAGTAAACATAGCACATTCTTGGAAGCTTAAGCAAGCATAGAAATGTGAAGCTAACGTGATTAACAACTTCCTGTGGTTCTTCATTCTGTAGGAATTGTACTGGATCACAAGGCACTATCCTCAGTTAGATAGGCGGATTGTGTATTTCAGTGGCCGCAACCAAGCTAACTGGGTACGCGAACCACTGACGCGGCCAAATAGACTGATGTCGCAGACGTAACGCACACAAGCATTCGTGGTTAGTTTTAACAGTCTAGCGTTCTCACTACACCGCCACGTTGGATTGCATCGCCACAGATGTGTTTCGGTAGATAGATTGATTACGTAAGTTCACTTTTCACATCTTGTGGAAATATCTTTCGAAACTTTTATAGCGGTATAGTGGCAAGTGGAAGACAACATTTTTTGCCCGATGGAGACGTTCATCAAAACATAAAATCAAGTTCTCCACTGTTTTCTTGGTATGGTATAGGGCTACCTTCGAGAAGAATAGGAGGCTGTTGTCCACGGAATTCAGGACTTCCTCGCATTTAGTACACTGTGTTTGTGTGTGTGTGTGTGTGTGTGTGTGTGTGTGTGTGTGTGTGTTGCATTAAGGCGGTAGCAGTGACAGCCACTAAGTATGTCAGACCTGAAGTAAGTTAACGTATTTTTAAAAAAAATTCCACCTGGAGTATGAACAGTGTTTGTTGTAGTTGTTAGGAAATACCTTTTATAGTGCCAACCATCCTTTCCTTGCTACTTAATTGTGCAATACATTTTATGAAGTTACGTTGCACTTATGCCACTCGAAATTCTTGGAAGCTTAAGCAAGCATAAAAATGTGAAGCTAACGTGATAAACGACTTCCTGTGGTTCTTCATTCTGTAGGAATTGTACTGGATCACAAGGCACTATCCTCAGTTAGATAGGCGGATGGTTTGGCTCGCCAGCTGAAGCGACCGCGGGTACACAGTAGATCGTATTGAGTCTCGATCTCCAGCAGTCACCGTACGGTGTGCATGCGGTATCCGGTAGACGCGTTACCAACGAATTGCATCAACAGCTGTATTTCATTCACGTGGGTTAAACGGAAACTTACGCCTTAGCGCTTTCGACCGCAGCCAAATTTTTCTTATAGGTTCCTCTTGTTCCTTATGCTACATGAAAGTCAGCCTGAAACACTGAGCATACCGAAAGCTTTCTAGACCATTTGTGCTCCCCTATTTCTTTCTTTTCCTCTTGAACTGTCCGAAACACAAAAACATTAAGTCAGCCAATGACTGTTTCGATGTATTCATTACGCGTTATTTTAGTATTACCACTCAGTATTATTATGAGAAAGAAGTGAAATGAAAGTATTTCTATGCCCTTTTCTCAATTAACTTACTCGTAACACAACGTTTTTTAAAAACACGTTTTGCTACTAGGTACAGTGTCAGCCAGAGGGCAAGGAGAAGATAAAGTTTTGATTCCTGGACGTGACACCTCTTGCACCGATAACTAAGATAGCATCCGTTATCTCTTCGATAGACCGCTGAAAAAGTCCAATAACATGTTAAGCAGTTAAAATTGTTTCGCGGTCGTTCACATAACTTTCTTTTATCGACAACACCGTTCAAAGTCTCACTCAAGTTTTCAGATAAAGTCTAATATTTTATAGGAGCAAATCGACGTTTAACTGTTTGCACCACAGATTCTCGTTGCTTCCTACTTTCATATTCTTTGTGTTTCGACATGCTATTGTCGACTTAAATTTAAATCTTTTATTGAAAGTTGCTTCCTATGCTAATATATACTTCTACCTGTGATTAATCGGCATCTGGTTCTTTTATTAGTCTTCTGACTGGTTTGATGCTGTCCGCCAACCTCATCATCTCACTTGTCAGAGTAACAATTGTACCTAACGCCCTCAAGTATTTGTTAGGCGTATTGCAGATTCGTCTTCTGCTACATTTTACCCTCTACGACTGTCTCTAGTACTATGAGAGCTACTCCCTGATGTCGTAACACATGTCCTATCATCCCGTCCTTCTTTTTTCCAGTGTTTTCTACACGTTCCTGTCTTCGCCGTTTCTTCAGAGAACCACCTCATTCTTATCAATCCACCTAATTTTCAACATCTTTCTACAGCATCATATCTCAACCACTTCGATCCTCTTCTTTCCCAGTTTTCCCACAGTCCACGTCTCACTACTACACAGCGCTGAGCTCAAATCTTCTGAGCCTAACAATTAAAAGAATGATATTTGTCATTATTGCCGACTTAACGTATGCAGCTGTAATATAAACCTGCTGCAGCCACGAAAGTCGTACAGGCAGCCTGTGGTCAGGTACTTCGCTCTTGGCTAGTATTTGCCTTTTCTTCTACTTCTACACGATTACTCTGTAATACACACTTGAGTGCTTGGTTGAGGTCTATGTCTCGATCATTCCACTCTCGAGTAGCAAGTGGGAAGACGTTAACACCTGAGTGTTTCCGTGAGAGTTTCATTTCTCTTATTTTATTTCTCTCTGTGATGTAGGAGTCAACAAAATATTTTCGCAATTGGAAGACAAAGGCGGCGACTGAAATTCTGTGAAAAGATCTCACCGCAATGAAAAAGGCTTTTGTTTTAATGGCTGCCACACCAACTCTTTCCCCTACTTCGCGATAGCAGAAAACCAGCTGCTCACGTTTGAACTTCGTCGACTCCCTCCATCAGTCAGGTAAGGACCCCCACATCACAACAGTACTCCCGGCAGAGGACGGACAAACGTAGTGTAGGCAGTTTCTTTAGTAGAGCTATTGTATCTTCTAAGTGTTCTACAATTAAAATGCAGTCTTCTGACCACCTTCCCTCTCAACATTTTCTGTTACAGGGTTCTACTTTAAGCTGTTCGTAATTGTAATCCTTATGTATTTAGTTGAATCGACAACCGTTAAAACGACGATTGCAAAGTCGGAAAAGCTACATTCAAAATTAATTTTGATTGCATTACAGTTCCGAATCACTTTAGGTTAAAACATAAAGGAATGTAGAACGTAGATGTTAGAACTAGAACATGGATGTTAGAGTTTGAGAAGAACCATGTAAGTTACACCTCTGATTTTTTAATTTTCTGAGTCACTACTAACCAACAACGATTCTGTGGCACAGTCCAACTTCAGATAGCATAGCCCACAGAAGTAAGTCTCTCAGACAAGCAAGGGTCACCCAACGAATCGGGTTATCAGCAAGCTATCGCAGTTCTTACGTAAGCAGCAGAAAAACGGACCAACCAAGCCGACTCACAAAAGTTTTACAACAGTGTGTATAGTCGTTTAGCTCGTAACATGAGTCTTTCACTATAGTATTTCCTTCGTAAAAGGTATTAGTGACACAGTTCTACTTGTATGTTAAGTTTTTACTGTAAGTGATACGCCTTCCAATCTCCATTTATTTATCACAAAATACAGGTGCTTCAACTCTTTCTTTTTTTCTCAGGTGTACATTCACGCCTGTTAGTAGCACCTTTTTATCCTTTTGCCCTCGGTCACTATGGCAAAGACAAAATTTTGATCAAAACTGCCGTAAGCTGTTGTTACTTGTTGCGCAAGAAGTACGCGTGGTGTCTGATGTTACTCGTACTTAAGTTATTCGGCATTCTTACAGTCACCAGATGACGACAGGCTGTTTAATATGTTCGTTTACAAGTAGTATATCATCAGGATACAGTTCGTGATATTCTGAGTGCTAATGCCATTGTTGTTCATTGTATTTAGGTGGAGGTAAATATTTTATGATTTTTCTTTGCAGTTGTTACAAAAGGAGTTGTCGCTCAAAGACGTCTAAACTCAAAAGGATATGCCATGTACGAAGCTGTTGCGCAGTGTTCAGGCACTGGAAATCTTGGATGAGACGGCTACCAAAGAAACTCCTAATTTTCAAGCACTCTTCGTGTCTGTTGATCTGTAACAGGACTCTGAGACTGTCTAAATCGAAATTGTCCATACTACCTCTATGTACTTTCTCGCAAAGAACACAACTGGAATTATGATGTCCTGAACAGTTGAACATTAAGCTGCACTCTGGTTCACTGCTTAACGCGCCAAAGCACAAAACTGAACAGACTAGCTGTGTGTGTAACCGTCATTTTCAACAAAAGAATTGGGATTAGTTGCCCAACTCATCCCCGGCTTCAGTCACCCGTAATAAGATTTTATTGAATCATTCTAAAAGAATAGCTACGGTCGATGACGTAAGTGTCGTAGTGTTGATGCAACAACAATAGTAGAGTAGTTATTATCAGATTTATTCGTTACCGTATTATTCTGAGGAAGTTGCATTCAGCTGTGATCCCACTTCCCATTTATAAAGTGTCGGGCTCGCTCCTGCTCATAAAATACCTCTATACGTCGTCCAGTCAAACCTCACTTCCAAGAATTCTACTTGTATAGCAATAAGGCTTCCTGAAGCCCCTTTAAGTTACTAACATATTGTCTTATTTAATTTTGTTCGTATATGCTCCTTCCGTCTGTGCGAGGCGTCGGGTGCAAACTGTTCATTCCAGTGACTGTTCTCTCTGGGCGAAGGAAACCCATTCGATTGTGCAACATAATAAGTACACTATTATATGGAGCCTCTACACGCGAATAATAGCCCCCAGCGATGTCTGACGCAATACAAAAAACGTCAGGTGACATATAACGAAAAATTGAAATACGCCCCAGTCGTACAGACGGATCCTTATTCTTGTTTGCAAATTTACAGAGACCTACATTAGAACTGTTTCGACGAGAAAAGGAAATCCGGCCGGCAAATTAAAATTCTAGTTTTGATTTTCCTCTATCAGTTGCTTCCTGTGAAAACTACTAGTGAAAAATTATGCCTGAATTCTTCGGCGAAATTTCATTAGTTGCTCGTAAACTAATATTTTGAGGTGAGCAAATTCTAAACTCAGAGAGGAAATATTAACAACGAATGAAACGCACCTCTTATTAATATTGTGTACAGTTTCATAGCCGGAGCGGTTCTAGGCGCTTTAGTCCGGAACCGCGCTGCTGCTACGGTTGCAGGTTCGAATCCTACCTTGGGCATGGATGTGTGTGCTGTCCTTAGGTTAGTTAGGTTTAAGTAGTTCTAAGTCTAGGGTACTGATGACCTGAGATGTTAAGTCCCATAGTGCTTAGAGCCATTTGAACCATATGAGCAGTTTCATAACATCAGTTTCATGACACTCTAATCAAAATGGCACTGCTTACACAATTCTACTCTATTTCTGACTCAGTCTTGGGAACTTCGTGCTAAAACGAAGTTTCCTCCATGTAGCAAATCCAGCAATATCTTTGAGCATGTCTTGGTATCTTAGTGCATAAAAGGAATGTATAATCCTGGACCCAAAAGAAAATAAACTGTAGTAATCACTTCAGCACGGTAAAACTAACTGCGGTATTATTTGATATGTTAACTCACTGTACGAAATATAGTCTGTTTGTTACCTGCTGGTCGAAATGCATAACTGCGTCCACCTAAATGAAAAGGTTTTCCTTATTCGTGCAGACTGGCATCTTTCCTCGCGGAGTGAAGGAGTGAGAGAAGGTGAACCCTGATGCTAACACTTAGCCTGCTTTTCTCAAACAGTATAAGGGACGCCACTGAGTTAAATGTGTTGTCCTGATTTGCGGGACACCATCAACCGTATGACATACCTGACATCATTAAACACTACTGAAATGTTTGGGATTTAACGCAGACAAAGATATGGTGATCATGAACTTAACGCCGATACCTTCATTTTCGTTGCTTTGTCATATAATTAAAATGAAAATGTCGTTCATAAAGTGGACTTGAACAGGTTACGACCAGGTCGAGCGCCGGAAATCGAAGCGGTATTAGTTACCTTGGCAACAGGAGAGGGTTGTGCACAGCTCATAAAATTGTCACACGAAATGAACTTTGTTGCACGTTGTGTCGTCTGAAAGCACCGAAGAATACAAAAATACCGACAGAGGAAAAATGAATATTTTGGTGTTGGCTTACAGGTTGCATTAGGTAGAATTGATCAAAGTGTGTGATTATGAGACTACAGTACACACGTGTATCACAGCAATAAATAGCGGTGCGACTCCTGATGGAACGCTATCAGAAACCTGACAAATATAGATAACGTCCGAATCGTAAACAGTCTGACTTTGAGAAGCAAGTGTGCGGATAGCTGAGCAGAAGGTCTCAGCCGTTCTATCTGTTGAAGTGCTCTCGTCTGCCAGGCTACAGTTGCGCGGACCGAAAACCATGCAACGGTATGTAATTGCGCCCGATTACTGCATGATAATTCAGTTGCAAATTTATCGTCCATCGTCATATATACATTTTTAAAAAGGAGGACAATTATTTTTCTGAAAATTGGTGCATGCTCCTAGGACTTGAACTATTTATCTTACTCACGTCCACCCTTTCTGAAATGTGTACTAAAGCTGCCGACAGTGCTTTTAGTTATTCTGTTCCGCAAGGAGCTGTAGCGTTTATCGCTGTGCGAGTGACTTCCAGAATAATGTAGGAGAAGATGATTTTCTTAACATCGTTTGTCTTAGTTTTCCCAAATTGTATTCTGAAAAATATAGCATCAGAAGTTTACCCTATGTATGGCAGAGCTGTGGTTTCGACATTGGACCATTATTCACAACGTTGTTGTTGTGGTCTTCAGTCCTGAGACTGGTTTGATGCAGCTCTCCATGCTACTCAATCCCTTGGAAGTTTCTTCATCTCCCAGTACCTACTGCAACCTACATCCTTCTGAATCTGCTTAGTGTATTCATCTCTTGGTCTCCCTCTACGACTTTAACCCTTCACGCTGCTCTCCATTACTAAATTGATGATCCCTTGATGCCTCAGAAAATGTCCTACCAACCGATCCCTTCTTCTAGTCAAGTTGTGCCACAAATTTCTCTTCTCTCCAATTCTGGTCAATACCTCCTCATTAGTTATGTGATCTACCCATCTAATCTTAAGCATTATTCTGTAGCACCACATTTCGAAAGCTTCTATTCTCCTCTTGTCTAAACTATTTATCAGCCATCCTTCACCTCCATACATGGCTACACTCCATACAAATACTTTCAGAAACGACTTCCTGACACTTAAATCTGTACTCGATGTTTCTCTTCTTCAGAAACGCTTTCCTTGCCATTGCCAGTCCACATTTTATATCCTCTCTACTTCGACCATCATCAGTTATTTTGCTCCCCAAATAGCAAAACTCATATACTGCTTTAAGTGTCTCATTACCTAATCTAATTCCCTCAGCATCATCCGACTTAATTCGACCACATTCCATTATCCTCTTTTTGCTTTTGTTGATGTTCATCGTACATCCTCCTTTCACGACTCTGTCCATTCCGTTCAACTGCTCTTCCAAGTCCTTTGCTGTCTCTGATAGAATTACAATGTCATTGGCTAACCTCAAAGTTTTTGTTTCTTCTCCATGGATTTTAATTCATACACCAAATTTTTCTTTCGTGTCCTTTACTGCTTGCTCGATATACAGATTGAATAATATCGGGGATAGGCTACTACCCTGTCTCACTCCCTTCCGTTTGTGGAGATGACCATCGACGTAGTGTAGCATATGTGTGATTCAGCCGAAGAGCCGACTCGATTCCATTGCTACCATGTGAAAGGGATGGTCTGCCGCGGAGCTCCATGATCAACAATATACTATGAACGGTGTGCCCCGAAACGATATTAAAATTCTTCGCTGACCACATTTCCGTATCTAAACTCTAAACATAATAAAAGTCAACTCACAATTGAGCAGAGAGGCTATTCTATAAATTTGTTGGACCTTCATGGCACTATGAAAACCTCGTTTAGCATTTATAGCAAAATAAAGGTAGGTACGTATAGCGTAACCTCCCAGCCCCTGCAAATTCTCCGACAGTCACCTTTCCATTCCACGGTTTATCGCCTCACACCTGTTCCATTATCTGAACCTGTCTGTCAAAAAGTATTACAGACAGTGAAACTCGTAGTTTTCAATATTGACTATAGCCCAGATCTGGAAACATTCTTCGAAAAAAGAAAATGCATAAAATTATACTGCATTACGGTATGGCGACAAACAAAAAAGTCAACGTTAATAAAGACTTGTGTACTATTCCACGTGTTGCCGGATTTCAGATAACCTTGAAAAAATAAGAAGTAGATGTCTCGCAGTTATGACATGTGTTTAACAATAACTACTAAACCGAAGACAATAATACGAGATGCGAGTACAGAACTGGAATCTATACACCACCCACAGTTCATAGGTCACTTGCAACTGGCTTCTGTCAACATCCGTCGTGTCTCACGCAACAACAAAATAATAATACAGTTCGAAGTCACTAGGAAAAGTCCCACAAACACCACACTAAAATTTCAAAAGAAACGAAAATAGTTTTGCTTTCAATGAAACCCACGCTAAGTCCGCCTCGTTCATTGAGCACCATCTTCTACTTACCTATTCGGTTCCACATCATAATTTGAGGTCTTTCGTGGGCTCCTAAACACTCGTTAAACGGGAACATTCGTCTAGGAAGACGAAATGCTTCAACCCAAAATCCACGTCCGCGCGGCAGAACGCATAGAATATCTCAGTACTCCAGCTAAAAAATAACAAAATTATTTTTTTGTATCAGGTTATGAGATTTTTCAGACCTGAGTACACACTGCTTGATAATCACTAAACATTCACGTCAGAAGACGGTCGTTACGGACCAAGATTAATAACCTAATACAAAGAAAAAAAATAGTGACCAGTAACTGGAATAAAAAACGCACAAATGACTTCTTGGATCACTGCGAAAAATTTGCTGCGACTATTTCGTAACTCGTGAAGAAGTTGATGATGATCACGAAAAATCATCTCCCGACTTTCGAAATACACTACGGGAACACTCCCTCCGCCCCAGAGGCCACTAGATCTCGATACCCCGCGAAGGCTGCCGGCCTACCCGAATTTTACAAGCTCCAAAAACACACCGCGACATTATTTGAAATTTAGATATACCAGTCAGTCAGAACCAGGAGTATAACGTAGATACTTTCATTAGCCGTTTTCTGTGCCAACACCTTCTGAACCACCTGTAAGGTCCTTGTTGCTGGTAGGCCTTTGTTCCTCTGCAGAGGGTGTTATAAAACACAGGCAATGATGAGGAATCACAAACCTTTAACCCAACCGTGCAGGCGCTGGCAACAATTCATTTAGGAGGCATAGGAAGAGACTGGTCCATAACCTCCCCATGGTGGGCACAATAGCCACCTGAAGAGCACACAAGCGCGGCGAGGAAATGGGATGTTCTTATTGTGAACGTAGTAACTAAATGCTACTGAATTCAGCCCAAATATCAACATTAGCAGAAAGCTGTTACCTAATGATGGCTGATTTGCACACTTGCAACTGAACACTTATTTGATAGGGTGGCACTATAACAAAGATGTACCAACACAATAAGAAATAACACCTTTATTGACAGTAAGTTACAAATGGTACTTAAATTGTACAAAGTTTAGTGCGTGGTACTTGATGTCCTAAACCTGACAAAGTGTGACTATAATTAAAGTTACATTTTCAAAACGGTGTAAAAAAATATCGAAGAAACGAGAAACTTCATCGAAAAAAAATTAACGAAAATTTTTCCGCTAGTTGGCACTGCAAGCATTACAGCGTAAACGGGTTCGGCTACAAATGACAGATGAATGGCAATACGATGGCTATCTTGCGAGTTGCATATTAAACCAAGCGTACTGTGCAATGTCCATGGCCGCGAAAGTTTGGCATTCAACAGTTGTGGCACTGTTGGTTGGATAAGAACAACCACCACGACAAGGTCGTACCACATTGAATGGGAAAATTTGTCTTTTAATGGTCCAGAGCAAAAAATCGCGTAAAAGCAACAACGGCATCGGTTTAAACTATCATGAGACTGACACAAGACATGGTCAAAATGATGTCAACCGCTTCCTGTCACATGTTACATGTCGCACAACAGATCGGAGTGTCACAGGGGTCACGTTCAGAATGCATTACGCTATGCGTGCCTTCAGTTCAGCTACGTTTGTAATCCGAGCACTAAACACAACATCTTTCAGATGACTCCATAGCCAGAGCCCACACAAATTGTCAGATGATTTGGATGGCCAGGCTGTAGGGAAATGACGGCTGATAATTCTAGCATTTACGAAACCCCCTGCAGCAGCCGTTCCACTGGCTGTGCATAAAAAATAATCCTCAACACACATAAACGCTGTTGAAGGGTTGCAGTGATGTCGGTACACAAAAGACTCTCACTAGCTTTTGCCACTGACGCTACAGGTAAAAGGGCCAACAGGACCCTTCCCGTCGAAAAAATACTGCTCTACGATAAACGACGCCACGATCCTTCCCCAAACAGAATGCATCGGTATCGCTTGATGTGCGAGCGGATTTTCCTTTGCCCATATTCCACAGTGGCATGTCCTTCAAGATGGAAATGGGCTTCGTCTGTCCACAGAACGTTCCATGGCCATTAATTGTCCACTTCCACGCGAGCAAGAAATTCTACAGCAAACCATTGTTTTATGGCGAGGCAACACGAAGCCACTCCTGACCATCACCAGTTTTATGTGGATAGCACTGCTGGATGTTTCGCAGAATTTTATGCATCATGTTCACAAGCGTGTCCAATTTTCAGGCAGTTCCCCAAGCACTGCATGTTTGCACACCATCGCTCGACCCCTCGTGCAATGCTGTAGCCACATCTACTAACGTTGGATCAGGTTTTTTCCTCCCTCTTCACCACTGGCCTTCAAAAGAACCTGTCCTTCCGAATTTCGTAGTCATTTCCTCCAAATCTCAGGCATACATCTACATCTACGTCTACATCCATACTCCGCAAGCCACCCGACGGTGTGTGGCGGAGGGCACTTTGTGTACGTCTATCGGTTCTCCCTTCTATTCCAGTCTCGTATTGTTCGTGGAAAGAAAGATTGTCGGTATGCCTCTGTGTGGGGTCTAATCTCTCTGATTTTATCCTCATGGTCTCTTCGCGAGACATACGTAGGACTCTTTGGTGAAGATATGTTCTCGAAACTTCAACAAAAGCCCGTACCGAGCTACTGATCGTCTCTCTTGCAGAGTGTTCCACTGGAGTTTATCTATCATCTCCGTAAAGCTTTCGCGAACACTAAATGATCCTGTAACTAAGCGCACTGCTCTCAGTTGGATCTTCTCTATCTCTTCTATCAACCCTATCTGGTACGGATCCCACACTGCTGAGCAATATTCAAGCAGTGGGCGAACAAGTTTACTGTAACCTACATCGGACCAAAGCCTATTTTTCGTACCCTCGAGTGTCCGGAACTTCTGCAGAGCTAATGGAGCACATCACCATTCTTGTAAAGGAGCACTATCAGCAGCACGCAGTCATGCCGAGTGTCTCAGACACAAACTGAGGAGCAGCCTTGTTCCCTACATCTTTTGTTTTGCGTATTCTGCCACTTACAGCACCATCTAGTGGTAAAATTTTCGTAATTTTTTTGTTTCCATGTTTCCCCCCTTCTTACATAATATTCTGTTTAAATTTGACGTCATTCTGGGCCGTGGTCCATTCTTTACAACAGTTTTGGGACCAACTTATATTAAAATAGTCCCATACAATGTTACCTAAGCAACTTTGCTGTTTGTTGGAAGCCTATATGTTGCCATTCTGATTGTAATTGAGTAGGCACTTGATAGTCGGTAGCTCCGTGAGGCTATTTGCAGATGACACGGTTGTCTACAAGAAAGTAGCAACATCAGAAGACTCGTACGTACTCCAGGAGGACCTGCAGAGGATTAATGCATGGTGCGACAGCTGGCAGCTTTCCCTAAAGGTAGATAAATGTAATATAATGCGCATACATAGGGGCAGAAATCCATTCCAGTACGATTATGCCATAGGTGGTAAATCATTGGAAGCGGTAACGACCGTAAAATACTTAAGAGTTACTATCCGGAGCGATCTGAAGTGGAATGACAACATAAAACAAATAGTGGGAAAAGCAGGCGCCAGGTTGAGATTCATAGGAAGAATTCTAAGAAAATGTGACTCATCGACGAAAGAAGTAGCTTACAAAACGCTTGTTCGTCCGATTCTTGAGTATTGCTCATCAGTATGGGACCCTTACCAGGTTGGATTAATAGAAGAGATAGACATGATCCAGCGAAAAGCAGCGCGATTCGTCATGGGGACATTTAGTCAGCGCGAGAGCGTTACGGAGATGCTGAACAAGCTCCAGTGGCGGACACTTCAAGAAAGGCGTTACGCAATACGGAGAGGTTTATTATCGAAATTACGAGAGAGCACATTCCGGGAAGAGATGGGCAACATATTACTACCGCCCACATATATCTCGCGTAATGATCACAACGAAAAGATCCGAGAAATTATAGCAAATACGGAGACTTACAAGCAGTCGTTCTTCCCACGCACAATTCGTGAATGGAACAGGGAAGGGGGGATCAGATAGTGGTACAATAAGTACCCTCCGCCACACACCGTAAGGTGGCTCGCGGAGTATAGATGTAGATTTAGATGTAGATAGTCCAATTACTCGGTAAATAGCAAACGCTAGGTAGGAAGGTAGTCTTCAGAGCACTATAATGAGTTAATAGCAGGCACTGAAATGCACCGTCTAACTGTCAGTTTGTAAGTGTCGGGGTGTCTCGAGCGCACCAGGTTTTGGTGCCTGTCAGGAGGAGGATTTTCGTGTCTGCCGCTAGCAGGTGGAAGCAAAGTAGTCCATGGTTGACAGCGTTCCCTATTGCCTGCTATCCACTCTGTCAGCGGACGTATCGACGCGTCAGAGAAAGTGGCGTGGAAGCAGAGAGAGGTCCATGTTTGTAAGCGCCGGGCAGAGGCTGCTGCACGGAACTGAGAGACGACTGGCTGTGCCTGTGTGGTGGTGGCCTCTCGCGCTATTTATTGGGTGCTTCTTGCTTGTTACACAACACTTCCAAAAACTTACGACGGAAATCATTCGAATAATGACGTTTATTTTACTGTAAGAAATGCATAATTGAAATCTACGAGGGTCGTTCAATAAGTAATGTCCCATACTTTGAGAAAAAAAAAAAAAAAGCCATTAATGTACTTACAAGGGAACCTCCCCATCGCACCCCCCTCAGATTTAGTTATAAGTTGGCACAGTGGATAGGCCTTGAAAAACTGAACACAGATCAGTCGAGAAAACAGGAAGAAGTTGTGTAGAACTATGAAAAAAATAAGCAAAATATACAAACTGAGTAGTCCATGCGCAAGATAGGCAACATCAAGGATAATATCAGCTCCGGAGCGCCGTCGTCCCGTGGTTAGCGTGAGCAGCTTCCACTCTCGCAGGTATAAGTTCAGTCAGGTGCTGCGAGGTTCCTTGCGGAATGGCAGTCCATTCCTCACGGGGTGCTGCACTTAGTAGAGGTATCGATGTCGGTCAATGAGGCCTGGCTCGAAGTCGGCGTTCCAAAACATCCCAAAGGTGTTCTGTAGGATTCAGATCAGGATTCTGTGCAGGCCAGTTCATTACAGGGGTGTTATTGTCGTGTAACCATTCCACCACAGGGCGTTCATTATGAACAGCTGCTAGATCGTGTTGAAAGATGCAATCGCCGTCCCCGAATTGCTCTTCAGCAGTGAGAAGCAAGAAGGTGCTTAAAACGTCAGTGTAGGTCTGTGCTGTGATAGTGCCACGCAAAACAACAAGGGGTGAAAAACACGACCACACCAAAACACCACCACCTCCGTATTTTACTGTTGGCACTGCACACGCTGACAGATGACGTTCGCCGGGCATTCGCCACAACCACACCCTGCCATCGGATCGCCACGTTGTGTATCGTGATTCTTCACTCCACACAGCGTTTTTCCACTGCTCAATCGTCCAGTATTTACGCTCCTTACACCAAGTGAGGCGTCGTTTGGCATTTAACGGCGTGATGTCTGACTTATGAGCAGCCGCTCGACCACGATATCCCAGTCTGGTCACCTCGTGCCTAACTGTCATAGTACTTGCAGTGGATCCTGATGCACCTTGGAATTCCTGTGTGGTGGGTTGGATAGATGTCTGCCTATTACACATTACGACCCTCTTCAACTGTCGGCGGTCTCTGTCAGTCAACAGACGAGGTCGGCCTGTACGCTATTGTGCTGTACGTGTCCCTTCACGTTTCCACTTCACTATCACATCGGAAACGGTGGACCTATGGATGTTTAGGAGTGTGGAAATCTCGCGTACAGACGTATGACACAAGTAACACCCAATCACTCGGACCACTTTCAAAGTCTGTGAGTTCTGCGGAGCGCCCCATTCTGCTCTCTCACGATGTCTAATGACTACTGAGGTCGCTGACATGTATTACCTGGCAGTAAGTGGCATCACAATGCACATAATATGGAAAACGTATGTTTTTGGGGGTGTCCGGATACAAAAATGGTTCAAATGGCTCTGAGCACTACGGGACTTAACTGCTGAGGTCATCAGTCCCCTAGAACTTAGAACTACTTAAACCTAATTAACCTAAGGACATCACACACATCCATGCCCGCGGCAGGATTCGAACCTGCGACCGTAGCGGTCGCGCGGTTCCAGACTGTAGCGCCTAGAACCGCTCGGCTGTCCGGATACTTTTGATCACATAGTGTACGACTCACATTACAAGCAGTGTCTGTTATTGAAATCTTGTGTGCCGAAAAAGAAACCGTGGTGAACATCCATAAACGTTTGTGTGCAGTGTATGGCGATGCTGCATTTGATAGGAGTGCAGCTGGACGATGAGTAAAGAAAGTTACAGCCTCAGGAATGCAGAAACAGAGCTCCATGATCAGCCGCGCTCGGGACGGCCTGTCACAGCCACTGCTCCAGACATGCTGAATCGTGTGGATGCCATTATCTCTTTGGTCCGCTTAAAGATTCTCTACGGGGAACACACTTTGAAGATGACGAGATTGTCAGCAATGCAGTGAATACATGGGTACGCCTACAGGACAAGATCTTTTACCAGCAGGGAATACATAATGAGATTTTCACTCTGCAGCGGAGTGTGCGCTGATATGAAACTTCCTGGCAGATTAAAACTGTGTGCCCGACCGAGACTCGAACTCGGGACCTTTGCCTTTCGCAGGCAAGTGCTCTACCAACTGAGCTACCGAAGCACGACTCACGCCCAGTACCCACAGCTTTACTTCTGCCAGTATCTCGTCTCCCACCTTCCAAACTTTACAGAAGCTCTCCTGCGAACGTTGCAGAACTAGCACTCCTGAAAGAAAGGATATTGCGGAGACTGGCTTAGTCACAGTCATGGCTAAGCCATGTCTCCGCAATATCCTTTCTTTCAGGAGTGCTAGTTCTGCAACGTTCGCAGGAGAGCTTCTGTAAAGTTTGGAAGGTGGGAGACGAGATACTGGCAGAAGTAAAGCTGTGGGTACCGGGCGTGAGTCGTGCTTCGGTAGCTCAGTTGGTAGAGCACTTGCCCGCGAAAGGCAAAGGTCCCGAGTTCGAGTCTCGGTCAGGCACATAATTTTAATCTGCCAGGAAGTTTCAGGGTATACGTGCTCTTCCACAACGTTGGCGTACGGCCGTAGAATGTGGTGGAGACTACGCAGAAAAATAGGAGATGGACAAGGTATGTTGATGTACACTACTCGCCATTCAAATTGCTACATCACGAAGATGAGGTGCTACAGACGCGAAATTTAACCGATAGGAAGAAGATGCTGTGATATGTAAATGATTAGCTTTTCAGAGCATTCACATAAGGTTGACGCCGGTGGCGACACCTACAACGTGCTGACATCAGGAAAGTTTCCAACCAATTTCTCATCTACAAACAGCAGTTGACCGGCGTTGCCTGGTGAAACGTTGTTGTGATGCCTCGTGTAAGGAGGAGAAATGCGTACCATCACGTTTCCGACTTTGATAAAGGTCGGATTTAGCCTATCGCGATTGCGGTTTATCGTATTGCGACATTGCTGCTCGCGCTGGTTGAGATCCAATGACTGTTAGCAGAATATGGAATCGGTGGGTTCAGGAGGGTAATACGGAACGCCGTGCTCGATCCCAACGGCCTCGTATCACTAGCAGTCGAGATGACAGGCATCTTATCCGCATGGCTGTAACGGATCGTGCAGCCACGTCTCGATTCCTGAGTCAACAGATGGGGACGCTTGCAAGACAACAACCATCTGCACGAACAGTTCGGCGACGTTTGCAGCAGCATGGACTATCAGCTCGGAGACCATGGCTGCTGTTACCCCTGACGCTGCATCACAGACAGGAGCGCCTGCGATGGTGTACTCAACGACGAACCTGGGTGCACGAATGGCAAAACGTTATTTTATCGGATGAATCCAGGTTCTGTTTACAGCATCATGATGGTCGCATCCGTGTTTGTCGACATCGCGGTGAACGCACATTGGAAGCGTGCATTCGTCATCGCCATACTGGTGTATTACCCGGCGTGATAGTATGGGGTGCCATTGGTTACAGGTCTCGGTCTCCTCTTGTTCGCATTGACGGCACTTTGAACAGTGGACGTTACATTTCAGATGTGTTACGACCAGTGGCTCTACCCTTCATTCGATCCCTGTGGAACCCTATATTTCAGCAGGATAATGCACGACCGCATGTTGGAGGTCCTGTACGGGCCTTTCTGGATGCAGGAAATGTTCGACTGCTACCATGGCCAGCACATTCTTCAGATCTCTCACCAATTGAAAACGTCTGATCAGTGGTGGCCGAGCAAGTGGCTCGTCACAATACGCCAGTCACTACTCTTGATTAACTGTGGTATCGTGTTGAAGCTGCATAGGCAGCTGTACCTGTACACGCCATCCAAGCTCTGTTTGATTCGATGCCCAGGCGTATCAAGGCCGTTATTGCGGCCAGAGGTGGTTGTTCTGGGTACTCATTTCTCAGGATCTATGCACCCAAATTGCGTGAAAATGTAATCACATGTCAGTTCTAGTATAATATATTTGTCCAATGACAATGGTGTAGCAATTTTAATGGCCAGTAGTGTGTGTCACCAAATTCTGACTCTTAACAATAAATATGTTCTCAGAGCAAAAAAGTGTGGGGCATTACTTATTGAACGACACTCGTAATTTAACAGGGGGCGGAGGGGGGGGGGCAAAAAGGACAATGTCTATTAATTTAAAACTGTTAGTAAAATAATAAAAGCACGAGATAGAGGATGCATATACTATATTGACGGGATTGTAGTGTATTTGAGACGTCGGGACTGGCTGAGCAGTGTGTGCGTTTGCCCGCAGCTCTGAGGCGCTGGACTCCGAGCGCGGGATGCTGCTGAAGGTGTACTCGGGGCTGGTGCTGGCGGCTGACGCGCTGCTCGTGCTGCTGCGCGTGCTGCTCGCCATCCTAGAGGCGCTCTTCTCCAAGTTCCTGCCCGCCAAGGAGAAGTCCGTCGCCGGCGAGATAGCGCTCGTGAGTACCCAACAACCTTCCGCTGTCTCCATGTCGGCGGTAAACACACTTCCATCAAAAGGATCAGGAAACACCTATTGAAAGTTCTCTTTAAATAAATAAAAAATGTAAGAGTGAAAGTTCTTTTTGAAATAATTAAAAATATCACTGAAATGCTGTTTCCGATTGTAAGGTCTGAGCTGAAATAATAAATGAACTTACAATGAAATGAACACCCTTAGCTGCTTACAGGCGTTGACGTACGTCAACGGGGACAGATCAAAATGTGTGCCCCGACGGGGACTCGAACCCGGGACCTCCTGCTTACATGGCAGACGCTCTATCCATCTGAGAGAATGTGAGAATGTGGGTTTCGCGGGAGGCGTGCCAGTGATAAATCCCTGCAGTCGCGCTATCCTCTGTGTCCTCGGTGGCTCAGATGGATAGAGCGTCTGCCATGTAAACAGGAGATCCCGGGTCCGAGTCCCGGTCGGGGCACACATTTTCATCTGTCGCCGTTGACGTATGTCAACGCCTGTAAGCAGCTAAGGGTGTTCATTTCATTGTAATTACATTCTAACGAGCTGCATGGTCACCGATGGTATCTGTTCTTTCGGACATGTCCGAAAGAACAGATACCATCTTAGTATATAAATAAATGAACTGTCGTAATGAAACTTGTACTGTCGTAATGTGAAAGCTAAGCTACACTTTAATAGTAATTAAACAACGGAAAATCCAGGATGGAATGTAACAATATTAAGCTAAGGAAAGATGCTGAGTCGCAGGCACAACAAAAGACTCACAATTATAGCTGTTCCCCGCAGTATGGTTTTAGCTGCCTGAGACTGCAGTCTTGTGTTTGAGTTGCGTTTGAGTGTGTGTGGGTGTGCTGCGCGTATGTCTGTCTAATTGTTGACGAAGGCGTTAACGGCTGAAACCTATAATTGTGAGAGTCTTTTTGTTGTGTCTTTCTGCGACTCAGCATCTCCGCTCTGTAATAGAAATTAGTTGTCGCAGTGAAAAAGGAAGTCTTTCATACTGTAAAAGTTAGCAGTCTGACTGCAAGACTTTTGAACAGTATAAACTGCCTCAATAATGAACTTTGGCATGAAACATTGGTTTTGCAGAACTGATCACAGAAACTTTCTCTGAATGACATAAACTGGCCCTGATTGAATAAATAAAAAAAACATCAAAATATTTAGTCCTTACCACTACTCTGCGCAAAACTGGATAACACGTTGCAGTACTGCTCTGTCTTGCGCGCCGCTATCCTAAAGCTGCAAATTACTTGTTCAGTTGGCTCTGCGCACTATGGGACTTAACGCCTGAGGTCATCAGTCCCCTAGAAGAACTACTTAAACCTAACTAACCCAAGGATATCACACACAGCCATGGCCGAGGCAGGATTCAAACCTGCGACGGCAGCGGTCGCGCGGTTCCAGACTGAAGCGCCTATAACCGCTCGGTCACAGAGGCCGGCTGCAAACTATTGTACCTACACAGAGGTACTCGAGAGGTGCAATGAGTTCTCTATTAGTTGCAAATCGAACTAATTTTCCGAATACACTTGGTTCTGCGATCCATTAAAAACTCTTAAGAGAAAATTTGGTAAAAAAAATTAATTATACGCATAAATGAACACACTATGTTTTTTGTATACTGTGAAATAGTGTTCATGCATGATTTTAAATTTAATGAACTTCTTAATATCCAAAAAATACTCTTTCCTATCTCTCAGATCTAGCAACTCTCAGTACAGTAACAAAGTCAGTCCGAAGGCACAGAAATAGTGAAAAAGCAACGTCATTATAATATTTGCCTATGACATTTCATTAAACTTCCTCCTTAACAGATCAGTTTCCGCTACAATCTTGATATAATCATGTTGATTGAACAGATTGATAAACTGAGACGTTATATTTTAAACAAAACATTTCCACTGCTTCCTCACTCTAACACAGCTTAACATTGTCTGCTCCACTGCGCCCTCACGCACGTCAGAGATAGTAACCTAACTTCTGCGATACAGCTTTACAACATCGCTGCTCGCTCACAGTCGATTCAGATTCCAAAATTATACATGACGCCTATGATTACCCCACGGTCCGGCGGACCAAAATTTCACACGCAGGGTGATGCCAGTGACGTTGCTTAGACTGGGAAATTTTACTTTATAAAAACAATATTCTGATAGAAAGATGTAGAGAGGTCAGCACACAAGTTTACGAGTACATAGGTAATGATAAAACTACACATGGCAGAAAATACGAGGGCTGTTCAGAAAGAAGGGAATGTTTCCGTCTGACGCCGCTAGGCGCGCGCAGATCGCTTATATTTTGGTACGTGCTTGCTCGGCAGCTCAGTCGGCATCCATCTGTGACAGTGGGAATGTCTCTGCGCGTCTGGTTTTTTCAGTATTCGAATTTGAAATGCGCGCTGCAATCGAATAACCCGCCACTTGTCAGGTGCGGTCTGTGATAAGGTTTTTTTCGCAAAAACCTAAAATCTATAGAAATTTATCGTGAACTGTGCGAAGTGTACAGAAACAATGTAATGAGTGAATGTTCCGTCCG
The DNA here is from genome assembly GCF_021461385.2 of Schistocerca piceifrons. Classification (NCBI taxonomy): domain Eukaryota; kingdom Metazoa; phylum Arthropoda; class Insecta; order Orthoptera; family Acrididae; genus Schistocerca; species Schistocerca piceifrons. Next base: position 1,016,069,338 of record NC_060138.1, on the reverse strand, counting down.
GAAATGGTGCATTCAGTTTAAAAAATGGCCAAACCAACGTTCATGATGAAGAGAAGAGTGGACGCCCGAGCGTTGTGACTGACGATCTTGTCGCTAAAGTTGATGAAACGATTCGTGAAAACCGACACTTCATAATAACGGAGCTTTCGCTTTCTTTTCCACAAGTTTCACGGACTTTGTTGTTTGAAATTGTCACTCAAGAGCTAGGCTACCACAAATTTTCTGCACGATGAGTGCCCAAAATGCTTACAGAGCACTATAAAGAACAGCAAATGGGGCAACGATGACATTTCTGGAGGCCTACCACAAACATGGTGATTGATTACTGGATCGAATCGTAACCAGTAACGAGACTTGGGTGAAACACGTCAATTGCGAGACAAAATTACAGTCCATGGAGTGGGGTGACACAAGGTGTCCACCCCCCCCCCCCCCCAAAAAAAAAACCAAGAAAATGTTTGCAAACCTTGTCAGCAAGGAAGCTGATGGCGACAGTGTTTTGGGATAGGTAAGGTGTGCTTCTTATTGACTTTCTCGAACGTGGAGCAACCATAAATTCTGCCTGGTACTGTCAAACTTTGCACAGCCTTAGAAGAGCAGTTCAAAACAAACGCTGAGGAAAGATGACGTCCAAAATTTTGTTTTTGCATGACAATTCCCGACCTCACACGGCAAACTGCACTAAAGAACTCCTTAATTCAATCAAATGGGAAATTTTCCCTCACCCGCCCTATGGCCCCGACCTTGCACCAAGCGACTTCCACTTGTTTCCCAAGATGAAGAACTGCCTTGCAACGCAGCACTTTGATGACGACGCGGAACTCCGGGCGGGTGTGACTCACTAGCTGAAGTCTCAGGCAGCAGAATTTTACGGCTAAGGTATTTCAAATCTTGTCCACCGCTATGATAAGTGCCTCAATGTGTTTGGTGACTATGTGGAAAAGTAGTATGCCAGTCGCTCTTTCAGATGTATGTAATAAAATGTATTTCTTGTACTTTAATTTTTTTAATGCCAAAACGTTCCCTACTTTTTGAATAGCCCTCGTAAGTACAAATTATTGTTGGACATAAAACAGTTGCATAACTGAAAATAGGTACAAATCATTGCTGGACATAAACATATTGTTACAAGTATAGTATTTGCTAAATAATAGACACACAGTACTGCAAACTGCATTACATGAGTAGACTGTTAGTACAGAGAGCCGATAGAACACATACATGCACTGCACATGGTAGTGTCCTAAGTACAAAGAAAATGTTTATCACCACCCTAAGTTGCGGCACAAAAAGTGTCCTCACAGCAGTAAAACTTGTAAATAACTGCTAACCGTTAGTGCGTGGGCAACAATATGACACATTGAGTAAAAAATCTTGCAGTCCCACAGACAATGACTGTATAAATATTATTTAAAAAGCAGAGTGACGGTGTCGCCAGAGGCAGATCGATCAGTATAAACGAAACTGGGGAGTATTGTGTTGTCAGTAGAAAAGCAGTCACACGAGATGGTGACTTCGAATGTGCACTAGTCATTGGATATCACTTCAGTAACAAATCCGTCACGGACATTTCAACCCTTCTAAAGCTGCTCAGGTAGAGTGTTGGTGATGTGACTGAAGTGGAAACCTTAAGAAACAACCGCAGCATAAAGACCAGGCAGAGTTCACATACTGACAGACAGGTAGCATCGAGCATTGCGAAGATGGTGAAATCAGTGGAAGGAATCACTCGTGTGTTTCAAAGCCCAGCTAACACAATGAATGCATAAGGAATTACAAAGAATGGGGCACAACGGTTCGAGTAGCTCCTCAAAACCACACACTTCTGTAGTCAGTGATAAGCGACGCTCGATGTTGTGTAAACAGAGACGCCACTTATGACATTAGCACCCGTAATTATGGGAAATCTTCTTTATATTCTGAATATGATAATAAAGAACGTTAAAGTTTTGGAGAAATTATTTATCGGAACTCTTTCTTTGGCAGTGACATTACAAGAGAACTGGGGCCTCACAACCTTTGGTTTAATCTTTTTAGGATAATCGAGGATAATGATAATAATTGTTTTGACTTTGATTTTCTTTAAAGCTGCAAAATAGCTGCGGCCCACAGTTAGCAGGGAAACAATTCGTTTGGTATTTTCTTGACCGTGAAAGGAATTGAATGCTACTTTCGTGATAATCGCACTCAAAAAATATCGGACTTCACGAAACACAAATTACTGCAGGTCCTAATAAATGTAATATGTAAATTACTATTTCACACAAAACGGCTTTTAAAACAATCGCGAAACGAACGAATAGCTTCCAATAGCTTCAATATTTAATTTGCTAACTTCTTATGAATGAATTTATTTTTTTCTTTTTATCCAAAATGAAAGAGAATCTCCTAATCACATTGTCGTAACTTGCAGATTACTTTTTACGCTTTAATGAACACTCAGTCTACATACGTCAATAAAACTTACATTTATTATTACAGGTCAGCGACAAAAGACCTAATTGCAGCCAAGAGAACTTTTCACGCTTGTACATGTCCTTTCATAATATTCTAACACTCTTGACTTTGCGTAATTTCTACCTCCCTGTTCTTCTGCAAGGTTCATCCAACGCTGCATTTCATAGATGTTTAAATAAAAAAACTAAATATTGCTTCACTCAGGCGTACTAGACACTGTCATTAGGTAATTATTTCTTCTCAGTCCGCCTGCTTAGCTGAGTGTAACGATCCAGGGTGCATTGCAGCAAAACTCTACGACATTGTCAGGCCATAATGTGTAGAGCCGCCGATAAATATAAATAAGTTTTAAACCAAAACATATTATGGAGTTTCATCTTGAGCTAAGCTACCTCAGCAAAAAGCTTTTAAACTCCAAAAACGTTCCAGCAAAGGCGATTTTACCTGAAAGACGGAAACATGAAACGAAAAATAACATAGAAACTAAATATGCTGGAATAGCATGGAATGTAGTCTGGAAAACATCAGTAGTGATGTTCTTTCGTCTGACGCGAGAATAGCGTGGTACAAGGTGGTCAGTAACATCACCAGCACTAATGAGTGTCTGTTTGCCATCGGTTTAAGTGACATAACCTCTGCAGCAAATGCAACCTCGTTGATAGTGTGCCTCATCGTTACACATGTGGAGATGGATTATCAACTGGAGGTGGACCAGGGAGAAAATTGCTCAAATAACAAGAACTTGAGCAAACAATGTACCGACTAACATTTTCTTCAGACCAAAAGAAAGTTACTACCCTCAGACAAAAATAACGCAGTGATTTGGTGAATTGGCAAATATACAAGTTACATTTTTAACAATATTTGGAATGGTGAACATATTGAGTACAAGACGTAGATGGAAAATGAATTCGAGAAAACACATAAGTATCAGAATCACAATAACAAATATGGTAATATGCTCCGAATTGTCTTCAATAGATTGGGTATAGGTTAGGAACACGTGGATTCCTCGTGGAGAGGGTATGGGTTGGGCCACGAAGCACAAGCTGTGCCGCGGAGAGGCCCCGCTGCTTCTGCGGCGCGTTCCCGACTATAACATGCTCACCTGCAAGACACACATGAAAAATAAATCAATAGTACAGCAGATACAAGAGTATGACAGCAAACATTTGGTGTCTGTTATAAGGTAAAGTCTTGAACTCCCTAAGGATGCGTTTAGAAGACTGAAACTGACAAAAAATAACAAGGCAGTTCAAAATGGTTCAAATGGCTCTGAGCACTATGCGACTTAGCGTCTGAGATCATCAGTCACCTAGAACTTAGAACTAATTAAACCTAACTAACCTGAGGACATCACACACATCCATGCCCGAGGCAGGATTCGAACCTGCGACCGCAGTGGTCGCTCGGTTCCAGACTGCAGCACCTAAAACCACACGGCCACTCCGGCGGGCAACAAGGCAGTAAAAGACTTTTTGCGATATTGCTCTTCGGGACTACTCTCCTATCCGCGTAATTTACCCTGGAGCAGACTGAGGAACACACATCAAGGATTTACTGAATGATTGATTTGGGTCTGGAAAATGATGTTCAGGAGCCTCAGGCTGCAGAAGAAGAATGCCACCAGTTGAAAGTGACAGTGAAGATGCTAAATGTATACTACTGCTAAAGACTGAATACCATTTCTCATTCTATGAATACTGTAATTTATGACTGTAATTATCTGTCACCTTATTTATGTTATTTCATTGTAAGCTAGCCATTTTTCTTACTGTTTCGTGAAATAAATAAAAAAAAAGTGGCAAAGTGCTTGCCTCCCATGCAGTAGGCCCGGGTTCGTTTCCCGGCCGGGTTGGAGATTTTCTCCGCTCGGAGACTGTATGTTGTGTTCTCCTCATCATCATTTCATCCTCATCACCTGCACGTAAGTCGCCCAATGTAGCGTCGACTGAAACAAGACTTGCACTCGACGGCCGAAATTCCCCGGATGGAGCCTCCCGGCCAACAGTGCCATACGACCATTTCATTTTTTTTAAATTTCTTCTCATATGGGGGACAATGCGTTAAGTCTGGTTGTGACACCATACAGTGTACTGTACAATGTACTGCCAACAGTCAAGTGCGGAGAAGGTGCTGTTCCGGTATGGGGGGTGTTTATTCCTGGTTTTGGTGAGACCCCTTACTGTGCTTCAGAAAACCTAAATTCGAAAGGATATGGAAACATTTTACAGCATTGTGTACTGTGTACAGGAGAGAAACATTCGAGAGACGATGATTGTATCAGCATGACAATGCGCCCTGCCATAAAACAACGGTTTGTGGACGGTAACATTACTGCAATGGACTGGCCTGCCCAGAGCCCCGACTTGAACTCAACGCAACACGTTTGGAATGAGTCAGAACGTCGATCTCGCTCCAGACTCTCAGTCCAGTATCACTACTTTCTCTGCTTTCGGCTCTGGAGGAATAATACACTGCCATTCCTCCACAGACATTCATCACTTCATTGAAAGTGTCCCCAGCAGAGTTCAAGCCGCCATTGAGGTGAAGGGTGGGTACATCGCGTATTAGTGTCAGGTAATAGGTGTCAACATACTTTGGATCAGACAGTGTATTCGTAAAAATCTCTTCGCTACATTTGATTACCTAGTGCCTAGTGAAGATAAAATTAAGACTAGAGCACACCGTGACAAAATCATTTTTCGCAAATCTGTAACGAGTAAATTGGCTGATTGCTAGCATTGATCAGTACTGTTACCTTATTTTTGACTGATGCCTTGACCTAGTGACTAGAGTTGCCACTTACTAATCCAGAGGCCCCATATACTATATCCGTTGAAGTCTGATTTTCACAGAGCATATTGTCTTGCAACAGGGATGCATTCAGTCTTGAGCATGTGCTTGGAACAGCTTGATCAGAATGGCACAATTCACGATTCTGTACCATGTTGAATTAATATCTGTGGTTAGTATATGGTATCTTATTTCGATGCCACATTGCGACCAGCACGAAATACATGACTCACTCCTTCTAAAACAGTCATTTTAGAGACCAGGTTATATGCATTTGCATGCTGCATATGCATTTGCATATTTATCTCCTTTTCACCGGTTACTGCATATTTTAACTAAAAACTAGTGACGATGCATATTTTCGCTCTGTGTTTACAACATTTTAAAAGTTGATGTCTCACAGATTGACTGCAATCTGGAACTGCGTGCAGTCGCTGACCGAGTGGTCATTGCCCAGGAAAATCGTTACAGAAGAGGAACAGGAACAGGCAGACAGAGTCAATGCTCCTGCACCCGCGGTTAATCCCCTCCGCTGTCATACCGTACGCGTCGGCAACAGTTACACTACGCAAGCTTTTAGTCGCACGTCCATTGTTTCAGTTCAGCTTTCTATTTACTTGTACGCAGTTAAACGTGTTTACGACGACATGTAGTGTGTTACATGTTGTGCGCCATGCCGTCCGAAAAAAGAAACGTCCTTTCGTGTATAGCTGACCATCCTGGCACATTTACATATGACGGAATTGTTTTATATTGTCCAGCTTGCGAGAAAAACGTTTCGTGCAAAAAATGTTCAAGTAGACCAGCATGTCAGCACAAGTGTTCGTATCGCAGGAATGCAGAAGAAAGGACCACGACAACAACTTCCGACAATAGCAAGTTGCAGTAGCAGGGATTTGTCCAAAGGTAACCAAAAATAGTCGGTTTAACGTGGATCTATGTAAAGCATTCATTGCAAGCAATATTCCTCTTCACAAACTTATAAATCCTATTCTCAAAGGCTTCCTGCGTAAATATTGCTTAAACCAAATTATACCAGATGAATCAAAATTGCTTAAAAATTGCATACCGACAATTTACGTAAATGTTCTGGAAGAAATACGCAATGAACTGAAGGACAGCATTATCTGGATTTCAGTTGACGAAACTACAGACACTTGTGGCCGTTATGTGGCAAATTTAATTGCTGGTGCTTTAAAAGAAGAGCCGTCTTCTTCTTATTTAGCAGCCTGCAAAGAACTTGAAAAAGTAAATCATTCTACGATTGCCAGATTTGTGAATGAGGGTATTAGAAAAATATTTTCAGAATCTTCTGCAGATGAAAGGGTGTTTGTGTTTATTTCAGATTCTGTATCATATATGACCAAATCAGGAAATGCCCTCCGTATATTTTATCCAAATTTGATTCAGGTGACTTGCTTTGCTCAAGGATTACATCGCCTTGCTGAAGAAGTACGTTCCACGTTTGTGAATGTAAATAAACTGATTTCATCCACAAAGAAAGTTTTTCTCAAGGCTCCTGCTCGCATCAAGACCTACAAAGGAAAGCTGCTAAATGTATCTTTACCTCCCGAACCAGTGCTAACTCGGGTCACATGGGTCGAAGCTGCGTTATTTTACAATGAATATTTCGAGGCCATTAGAGGAGTAGTAAACGACTTCGATAGTGCAGAGGCTTTGGCAGTTTGCCAGTGCAAGGAAGCTTTTAACGTTTCCGGTATTGAAAAAGACTTTGCTGTGATTAGCACTCATTTTTCCCATATACCTGCAGGTATTAAAAAAGCTTGAAACTCAAGGTTTGGCATTAAATGAACCTATTCAGTTAATGAATAAAATTATTCTTGTGAACTCCTCATTGCCGGAGGCATTCCCAAGAAAATTGAAAGAAAAGTTTGAAAACATTTTAAACAATAACCAAGGTTTTGGAACCTTGTGCAAAATTGATAGTTTTATTAATGGAATGGATCAATTTTTACCAGAAACAGTAAGTACCAACATAGCACCCAAATTGAAATACTGCCCAGTTACCTCAGTCGATGCAGAACAGTCCTTTTCTGCTTACAAAAATGTTTTAAGTGATTGAAGATACTATCTTAACCCATTAAGTCCCAAATAATTTTTTTTAAATTGAAGTTTTTATTCCTTAATTATAGTGTACATAGTGTATGAACCACAATAAGTACAAAAATAGCCAAAGAACATTTATACATGCTGATATAATGGCCGTCCTCAAAATAGGACTCTGGGGTCTAACAGTGTCGTATAGCATACTCAACTGTATTCAAGTCTTTAACTATTTATTTGCTTGTGAAGTAATAATTTATTGTATATTTATAAATAAATATGTGCTCCCAATAGTTGGTCATCCCTTGCAGTATCTTCTGGATCCTTTCCTCAGTATAAATCAAATTTGAAACAGTAGCCACTTGCTCCACAAAGAGACCACAACTTATAGCCAAATCTAACAGGCTTGCCTCGGATAAACTGTTTCAGCCCACTCCGTCCATAGTATTTGACTATCATTTCGTCAACTGACAAATTTTTCTCAAATATTCCAAATTTTTGAAAAAATTCATTTATCATTTTCAAGAGACGTCTAGTTTTGAATCCGCGATCGTGTTTGTTTTCATTAGCTAAGTCATTATCTTGAAAATGAAGCAATGTTTTCAACTTCTGATATTTATTCCTTGACATAGCTGTCTTTATAATTGGTATGCCAACATCTTCATCTTCAGACCAGTATAGCTTCTCAGCAGGGAGCTTATGGTAGCCAGAAAAAAGAAGAAATCCGACAAAGACCTTCACTTCTTCGACTGTGATGATAAAATCCTGCATATTCTTCATATTTACTGCGTATCTTACAGTTTCTTCTTTATGAACTCGTATATGTTTTCGTTCATCAGTTCTTCAAACATGTCCTTCGGAGTCAAGGAAGAAAGTTGTTCCCTCAATTCCTCTCTCTTTGTGCTGATGTCATGCTCACTAGTTTGAGACAGCTTTGTATAAACTGGAGGTGTCTTTTTCCAATTGCTTTTCTCATCAGTAAGACGTCTCTTCTTCGATTTACTTCTGGAAACTTCGGATGTACTTGGTAGTAAAGTTTTACATACAGTTTCTTCGTTATTCTGTGATGCAACATAATGTAATTCAATATCTCCTGGCACACCTGAGACTTCCACGGTTCCAGTAACATCGTCTGGACCTTCTTCTTCGTCGGTCATACAGTCTACTTCAGGAGGACATACGGTGATATCAAAATTGTCCTGATCATATGACACCGCATTATAGAATGCGTCACTTTTATTATTTCTTCTATTTCTTCCTTAGTGAGGTAACTATCTCGTCTGAAGGCCATTGTAATCTACATAAAATGAAATGAAATAAAATGTAATAAAATAAAGTGCAATGAAAGAAAAATTACCACGTCCTAAAAATAAAATACATCATCAGTAGCAGAGTTTCATATTCGAACGTGCAGCAATACAAATAACTGAAATGATAACACCAAGTCCCAGTGTCCTATTTCGAGTACACCAAATTTTATAACGATGGAAAACAATGAATATAGCTCCAATTGAGCTAACAATGCAAGTAGTTTAAAAGACACATTGTTGACTATAAATAATCACAAAAAGATCTTTGCCACATATTTCAAATATTACTAAATTGTCGATAAAGTAAATACCTGTAATAACGAAAAGTGTGCCTTAGTATTCAATAACCAATTACTGGTAGGATTTATAGCTTGTAATTTCCTGTAAGCATACATTTGTTATAAAAAGCATCAACAAATGACGTAGAACAGTAATAGTTGCAAATTAATAATTTATTGTATATTTATAAATAAATATGTGCTCTGTCCTCAAAATAGGACACTGCTACTTAATGGGTTAATACCGAACATTTGGAACAGTGCTTGGTCGTTTATGATTACAATAGCAGAAAAATTTAAAATAAATTGTAAATGATGCTTTGATCCAGTAGTATTAATTAAAAGTTAATGCTGTTCAAAAAAAATTCATGATTGTATGTTGCTTTTTAAATAAAATATTACGGAATTTTTGAGGGTGTCCCTCTGCATGCGATACATCTCGAAGTTGGTCCTGTAGATATCCGTTGTTTCGCTGCGACTCACTGTTGCGCTGCGACTCACTCGTATCGCATCCGTTTGTTACCGACAACAGTATCAAAGAAGGAACAATTCTTGGGACACGATGTGCGTCCCCATTTTGCAAATTTTTAGAAAATAATCCCAGAAAGGCCCCCTTCCTAACCTCTGCCAGAAAGTATTCAAAAAATATCAGCGTTCTAAATGTACCGATTTTTCGCGTGGCCGGCGCTTTTCCTCGTAGTTGATATGCACAGGTTCGACTTTGAGGTATAATGCAAGCAGTAACTACCATGTTTTTTTATTATTTGATTTTGCATATTTCGACACTTTTCATGCATTTTTAAACTTTTTCCTTGCATATTTGCCTGCGTATTTTAGTTTTTTATGATACGTATAATCGGGTCTCTAGTCATTATTATGTGTTTTGGGCAGTTTATATCGAAGATGTCTCGTGTGTTTGCTGTTTCTGGTGACTTCGTCATATTGGTTGTTCATTAGATGCATGTGGAACAAGATGATAAGTGACCCGAACTGTGAATCGGTTACTTCTTGAACCACTGACGTAAGATGTACTAGCAACTTCAGTATGCAGAATCTTAAGCAATACTTGTATTGAAAGCAGTAATTACGCTTGTCACTGATGGAGATGGAATTACAAAGAGGACTGCATTTTTTAGGGCATCAAACTAGTTCCATATAAAAAAGTCATTACGTCAACTGGAAAATTTCCATTCCGGTCAGGGACTGGCAGAGGTGGAGATGCAAGCAGTGTTCTTGCACAGTCAGACGCGTGTGGTAGGGAAGGTTTAACCATATCACTTACATAATAACTAGCGGACCAGAAGAGCTAAGGCGATAATTTCGTGGCGGCTGTCCACATGCTTCACTACAGAAATCCAACTGTTAAATTAAAGAAAAACCGCCCCATTTGTTGTTGAGAAATTTGAGTCATCACCGGTTTCGGCCTCTATATTAAGCCATTTTCAAGTGAACATATAACACTTCAAATCCACCTAACTTGCACTTTTATCACTTGGACGTTGCTTCTCTACATCATAATTTTTCAGAACCACTTGAAAAGAGTCTAATATACAAAGGCCGAAACCGGTAGTGAAATCAGTTCTCAACAGCATCTGGAACGGTTTTACATTACTTAAATAAAGAGTTGCAGAATCAGCACATGGAGAAATTAATAGTCCTACTGCTTGTTGCGGTCCATGTTGAAGAATACGGCAAAAATAATTCCTCCATTACTGCGATTTTACCATGAAAATAGTTAATAATATACAGGAAAGCTATGATAAATACTTACGGGAAAAGTTAAATTAGTGCCAAGTTAGAGAGATCTGCTCTTCTAGACAATAGCAGTGACTAATTCGACTGAGTCCGGCCGAGGGATTACCGCTCATAAAAACCAACTGTGACGAGGAATCCAGCACTATTTCGAAAAGGAGGAGGGGAAAGGAACTGAAAACAGAAGAAAGAAACTGAAAACGGAACACACTTCTGTGGTCGGCTTTTAGCACTGTTCCATATCTAAGAACGTGCGAACTACAGTAAGTCCCCGGATTTTATTTCTATTTTTTTTTTTTATGGGCCATCAATTCTCAGACTGGTTTGAAGGGTCCCGCCACAGCCTTTTCTCCTGTGCCGAAGTCTCCATCTCAAGGAGCACTTACATCCAACGTTGTCGGGTATGTGTTGGATATATTCTAATCCCTGTCTTCCCCTACAGCGAGGCCCACGAGAAAGACAGGCCGTGGCGCGTACGGCACAGCACGTGTGATACTACAGGTCATCTCCGGTGCGGGAGTAACTATTTCAGACGAGTTTAATAATTCTTGACTGCGCGTGTAAATCAATGCAAGCTCTCGATAGCACACGACAAAGTTAAGATTGTCAGTGGATACCTTCCCAATTACATATTGATATCCAGTGGATCCTTCACGGAACCGAGCGTTCGCGAAGTGTGGCGGACAAGTCGAGTATAGTGAATTCAAAAGTTCGTGGCGAGGACCGTAAATCTCCTCGGCCCCACCCTACAGTTTGCCGGCTATGGTTCCCCACAGTATTACGGAAGTTGTTCCCTAACGTCTTAACACATGTCCTATCCTCCTGACCCTTCTTGTCAGTATTTTCTATATATTCCTTTGCCGGCCGGAGTGGCCGAGCGGTTCTAGGCGCTGCACTCTGGAACCACGCTACCGCTACGGTCGCAGGTTCGAATCCTACCTCGGGCATGGATGTGTGTGATGTCCTTAGGTTAGTTAGGTTTAAGTAGTTCTACGTGCTAGGGGATTGATGACCTCAGAAGTTAAGTCCCATAGTGCTCAGAGCCATTTGAACCCGTCCTACCAACATAGCATGGGCTATAGCACGCGTGTCACTTGAGATTTCATCACTAAACCTGCGGGTCACTTCACCCTCAAAATCTGGCACCCTCACCTCACGCCTACCACCACCAACATGCTGAGGAGGCAAATCCTTGTTTCTCGTAAGCGTCCACGAATTCCAGCAATGCTACTGTGGTGTGGATGTTTTCTGCTAAGAACTGATTTTCGAAGATACGAATAGCTGCTCTTCAATTTCCCCTCGCCTCATCGTTTAACCTTTATATTTTGATTTTGATGGAACGAAGTTTTTATATGCAGTGAGGTGCTCATAATATGGAATACTAATTGCCAGAGTGTCGCCGCCACAACTTCGGACAACGGTGACATGAGGTCTAAGGCAGGTAAAATGATTTCAGATTCATCCGAAATAAATAAATAAAGCTTGTCTAGCCTTCGTTTGTCACACAGCTATGACTTTGTCACAGATTTGCACAGTTTTGAGTTTCGTTTGTTCAGTACGCAGAAAAATATTGTGATAAAAAATAGTTCAAATGGCTCTGAGCACTATGGGACTCAACTGCTGAGGTCATTAGTCCCCTAGAACTTAGAACTAGTTAAACCTAACTAACCTAAGGACATCACAAACATCCATGCCCGAGGCAGGATTCGAACCTGCGACCGTAGCGGTCTTGCGGTTCCAGACTGCAGCGCCTTTAACCGCACGGCCACTTCGGCCGGCAATATTGTGACAATATTTGAAAATTTTGAGTGATCTTTTTTTCTAATTTTCTTAAAATTAAAATGATTATAGGCCTATCCTCATTAAAACAAAATGATAATTACAAAAAATGGAGCTACATCATCAATTAAAGAAAATTTTGGGACTTACTTACACACTTGTTCAATGGGACCATGTGAGAAAAGAACAGGTCACAACATTTACTTTTAACACAGTATACTTTACGCAACGTAATTAGATAAAACCGTCACACATTTACTAACAATTTCAGAGGCATCATAAAAACAGCGATGACACATTTGATACAATATTTTTAACAACTGTATATCATATTTAGGAACAAAGTGATAATGCGCAATAGAACTTTCTACGATCTCAGCTGTCACACTTGTTTCGGCTGGTATGTGTGCTGCCATGCTTACTCCTATAATCTACGGAGAAATTTTTTCGCTTCCTCATAGCTGAAAAACTTTTTGTAATATTTAACTCTGACACAGCATGTTCTGCACATGTAACTTACATTTATCAGCTGTTTGTTTTCAGTCAGCTCTTCAAATTTATCGGAAGTAACGTAAAGTTTCCACACTTACATGAGATACAGAACACGTAACTGTAATACTGCAGTAAATAAAAAAATGGAAATGTCGTGTGGCTAGGGTCTCCCGGCGGGTAGACCGTCCGCCTGGTGCAGGTCTTTCGATTTGACGCCACTTCGGCGACCTGCGCGTCGATGGGGATGAAATGATGATGATTAAGACAACACAACACCCAGTCCCTGAGCGGAGAAAATCTCCGACCCAGCCGGGAATCGAACCCGGGCCCTTAGGATTGACAGTCTGTCACGCTGACCACTCAGCTACCGGGGCGGACATACTGCAGTAAATAAATGGTTTTTTTTATTTATCTACAATTGAGATTCTTGCGCTACTTGCACCAGGATATTTTGCACTTCGTTTTTTCAAGTCTTCCATCCCACATGTTCTGCGAATTCTGCTACTGAATCGAAGCAGTGATCTAGCAAGAAGGACTTCCATGTATTACTAAAAGAGGGAGAATAACAGAACAACTTTTCTTTTGTGGAAGGTTATTGTTAACATGTAACACACTACCTATAATGAAACGTTTATAAGCTGATGTCCTTACTGACTGGACGTGGGTCTTTCCTTTTGTGGACGTTAAACCGTAATTTTCCTTCCTAACTTTCCTTTTTGCCTTATAACATGTTCATGGATACTGAAGTTTTCCACATGCAGATAAGACTAGCACATGAACAAGGGGGGAAATGTGCGTTTTAACAGATCTGGCGTAGGAATTTTACACGCGTCCATTTTCGTAAACACTGTGATTTGTGAGCCAGATACAACAGACAACTGCCGCTCGGAAGCGCTACAGTCGCAAATCGTCAGGAGCAGCACGTTCCGTTGCAATGGCGCCAGCTCGTTTCGAAGCGTGCACCAAACACAATGTAAACCGCGTCTGGCGTGCCTAACGAAGACAATCACGCCCTGCGTCCATCAATGAACGGTTCATTTTTCTTTCCTTCCTGCCCCACAGTCTTGTCTTCACAACATCTTCAATACAACCCCCGCTAAACTAGCCACTAAGTCTCGTACGTACGACATATGACTAAAGTGCTAAGTTATGTTCTCAAAGGTGTCGGCGCATAATCCGTTTATGTTCGTGTGGCGAGGAGCTATTTAACACAGACATGTTGTGCACAGTTGCACTGTTGAAAACAATGATAAAAAGTGGAACAAAAAAGCCAGAATAACTGCACGCTATCGATCGCATCAAAGCAAACGGTTTTCTTCGTCTATCAGATGGAAACAATTCCATCATCCTTCCTTTATAAACAGCCTTACAATTAGCTCCTAACGATCAAGCTATGAAAACCTCTTCTAGAGCATTGTCCAAAGGCCATAAGATAAATCTGACCATTAGAAGACATGTGATATCAAATCCTGGCTTTGTACAGCGCTTGTGAATGTAAAATGTGAGTTGCTTTCTTTTTTACCGGTAGACCTACAGCTACGACGCTCGCCAGTCTTAGGTTTCCGCGTCTTCGAGCAGCGAGTCGGAAGATGGACCCCGCTGGGAATTTCTCCGCCGGTATAATAGCGAAACTCGCGCAAGCAGCACTTTCTCCTCCGTGGTACTCGCAACAGATCAGAAAGCTTCCTCACTGAGGCTGTCATTAAAATGTGGGGACTGAGGAGAAAGTGTTCCTCTGATGAGCTCCAGTCGCTTCAAAATGACTTTTTTTTTTCTCGTCTACAGTGTGACTTGCGACTGTCTGTAATTTCTTACTTCTTGCCATTCACTGCCGCATAGAGTACAATTTATGCGTCCTGCTTGGATCAGCTGCATACAAAGGGCGATCAAAAAGTTTCCATTCCAAGTGTGTACAGTCAAAAATCGGTATGCAGGCAAAATCGCAGTGAGCATTGAGGCAATCATCCCACCGAAGCACCAGGTTTGGTAAAAAACCGTGTCGTCCTGCGTGACGTAGTCCATAACTCCCTGCTGCACATCCCAGTGCGACAGGAAGCGTCGACGCATCAGCGCCTTTCTTAGGGAACCGAAGGCTTGATAATCGCCTGGGGAAAGATCAGGACTACAGGCCGGGTGCTCGAGTGTCTCCCACTTGAATTGGCGTAGCTTCTGCGTCACGACATTTGCGACAGGGGACGTGGATTATCGTGAAGCAGCAGCACCGCTTGCCGCGCACCATTCCACAACGGTGGTTTTCGATAGACATGCTGCCTCAAACACATTCTCCATTCTCCAATGGATGTCGTTCGACAGCCCTGTTTGGACGCATTTGGTAATAACGTCACCGTAGTTCACGTTTCCGCATTTACTGCACGCATGTCGTCAAGACACGAATGTCACACTAACCCCTTGCCTATGTGATATATGAAATATGATTTATTCATCTCACTACGTACAATTTTCAAATCATTTGATTTGATGCACAGGAGACATGTGAAGGTTCACAAAAAGAAATTTTTTTCTCTTTTTTAAGAGAAATACAAAAGTTTTCATTGTACATTACTGACCATTAAAATTGCTACACCACGAAGATCAAGTGCTACAGACGCCAAATTTAACCGACGGGAAAAAGATGCTGTGATATGCAAATGATTAGTTTTTCAGAGCATTCACATAAGGTTGGCGCCGGTGGCGACACCTACAACGTGCTGACATGAGGAAAGTTTCCAACAGATTTCTCATACACAAACAGCAGTTGACCGCCGTTGCCTGGTGAAATGTTGTTGTGATGCCTCGTTTAAGGAGGAGAAATGCGTACCATCACGTTTCTGACTGATAAAGGTCAGATTGCAGCCTATCGCGAATGAGGTTTATCGTATCGCAACATTGCTGCTCGCGTTGGTCGAGATCCAATGACTGTTAGCAGAATATGGAATCGGTGGGTTCAGGAGGGTAATACGGAACGCCGAGCTGGATCCCAACGGCCTTGTATCACTAACAGTCGAGATGACAGGCATCTTATCCGCACGGTGTAACGGATCGTGCAGCCACGTCTCGATCCCTGAGACAACAGATGGGGACGTTTGCAAGACAACAACCATCTGCACGAACAGTTCGACGACGTTTGCAGCAGCATGGACTACCAGCTCGGAGACCATGGCTGCGGGTGCCCTTGTCGCTGCATCACAGACAGGAGCGCCTGCTATGGTGCACTCAACAAGGAACCTGGGTGCACGAATGGAAAAACGTCATTTTTTCGGATGAATCCAGGTTCTGTTTACAGCATCATGATGGTCGCATCCGTGTTTGGCGACATCGCGGTGAACGCACATTGGGAGCTTGTAATCGTCATCGCCATACTGGCGTATCACTCGGCGTGATGGTATGGGGTGCCATTGGTTACACGTCTCGGTCACCTCTTGTTCGCATTAATGGCACTTTGAACAGTGGACGTTACATTTCAGATGTGTTGCGTCCCGTGGCTCTACCCTTTATTCAATCCCTGCGAAAGCCTACATTTCAGCAGGATAATGCACGACCGCATGTTGCAGGTCCTTTACGGGCCTTTCTGGATACAGAAAATGTTCGACTGCTGCCCTGGCCAGCAAATTCTCCAGATCTCTTACCAATTGAAAACGTCTGGTCAATGGTGACCGATCGACTGGCTCGTCACAATACGCCAGTCACTACTCTTGATGAACTGTGTTATCGTATTGAAGCTGCATGGGCAGCTGTACCTGTACACGCCATCCAAGCTCTGTTTGACTCAATGCCCAGGCGTATTAAGGCCGTTATTACGGCCAGAGGTGGTTGTTGTGGGTACTGATTTCTCAGGATCTATGCACCCAAATTGCGTGAAAATGTAGTCACATGTCAGTTCTAGTATAATATATTTATCCAATGAATACCCGTTTATCATCTGCATTTCTTCTTGGTGTAGCAATGTTAATGACCAGTAGTATATTTTACATTTCTAAGTTACAGCTACACAAGTACATAAAATAATACATGTGTAACAATCCCTGTGTTCAGTCTGTGAAGCTGTCCTCAATGAATTCTTCGACAGAATAATAACACTTTTCCACCGGAAGAGTAAAGAGCAATCTTTTCAGTGAACCAAGCTCCATCTTAAATATATTACTGCCTTTTATGTTATCGAAAATTTTTAACCCCATATATTCCGGTGTTTGGGCATAAAGTTTTAAACGATGTGTTGGAAGTTTGAAATTATCTCAGTGGCGAGTGCTGTAGTTGTGGTCAAAACGGAAAGTGTCTAGTGTATGTTGATTTTTATATAAGAACACCACCACCTTATATATGTAAAGTGAGGTAATAGTGTTATTACATTTTTTAACAGTAGTCGACAGGATTCTCGTTTTTTTTGCAACACAAGTGTTTCTAATTATTTTCTTTTGTAATACTAGGAGCCTAGTGACATTTACTGAGTTTTCCCAGAAGATTATGCCATAACGAATAACTGACTCAAAGTAGCAGTGATAAACTATCTTTCTGGTATCCATGTTTGTGGCACCTTACAAAATACACATTGCAAATGCCAAGCTGTTCAGTTTCTCTGCTAAGTAATATATGTGTACCCTCTAATTTAAATTTTTATCTAGATTTAGGCCTAAGAACTTCAAGTGGTTTCCTTCTGTGATACCTTTCTACTGATTTAGCTTCAAATTGCATCATTTTGGTTTTAATTAAATTTAGTTTTAACCCCCTTTTGATGGAACCAAGTTTCGAGTTTTGCTAAAGTATTTTTGGCTTTTTCTGGAATGCTTTCAGATACCTCATTTTCAATTAGAACTGATGTATCATCAGCAAATAAGATTGAATGAACAGCAATAGGAAGTGGTACGTCATTTACGTAAAAAAGAAACAGATGGGGACCCAATATCGAACCTTGTGGGGCTCCTTGGAGAACTGTTTTCCAGTCTGAGGAATAATTGGTTCCACGTGAAGTTAAAATTACTCTTTGTTTCCTATCTGAAAGGTAAGAGCTAAACCATTTTAAAGAAGTGTCCCCGATTCCATACATCTGTAATTTGTGAAGGGGTAACGCATGGTTCACCGAATCGAAAGCTTTAGTTAGATCACAGAATATTGCTGTGACCTTTCTACCCTTATCTAACGTGGAGCGTATGGATAAGCTCATTTATAGCATTCATAGTGCTTTTACCCTGATGGAATCCAACAATAAGAAATTAATTAATTTGTTTTGCTGCTATATGTCGGTGCTTACATATCCGCATCGAAGCCACGCTACTTTGCATATAAGGCTGCACCCATGCCCTCAAATGGAAAATTTCTGATCACCCTCTACATTTTTATTTTATTTATCCTGGAAAGTTAAGGCCAAGAGACCCACACTTACATCTAACTAGGCATTTTACATAAACAATCTGACCAAAATTATCTATGCAACTCGGAATAGATCACCATATGTCAAGAGTGGCGGACCTGCGAGTATAGGAGTCGGGGGAGTACTGTGTTGGCAGCAGAGAAGCAGTCACAGCAGAGTGGATTGGTCAGGCGAGCTCAGTGACTTCGAACGTGGACTTGCCACTGGATTTCACCAAATAAATTCATCAGGGACGTTTAAACCCTTTTGCAACTGCCCAAATCGACTGTTCGTGTAATGACTGTAGAGACGGGCAGGACCACCACAGCCAAACTAACACCATGTACTGACAATGGACCACTGCAAAGGGTGGGTGAATCACTGGTGAGTTCCAGCAGTCGAGCTAGCACAATGACTGTGCACAGGAAGTTGAAAAGAATGGGGTATAGTGGTCGAGCACCTACTTATAAGTCACAAATTTCTGTAGTCACATGTACGTGACGCTTCTGATGGTGTGAAAAGAGAAGCAACTGGACGTTGGATGAATGGAAACCAGTGATTTGGAGTAATGAATCACGCCGGTGGCAATCGGATATAATAGTCAACGAAGGATAATTAGGGGAAAAATTTATGTACTCGAAAATTTTTGTACTGTGGTAGGCTAGAAGTGTAATGAATAGCATACTAAAAATCCTGATCGGGGGAGAGGAGGAAGAGGGTTGGGAATGTTTTAAGATCACTTTTCTAGGTTTTTCTTGACTACTTCGAAAATCGCGGCTCCTAGCGAAAATGTTTTCCAGTAGGAGGCCCTGCTCTACGACTAACAGCTTCCACGTTGCAGGGGATGGTAAAATTGTAGATTATTAAAAATAGTGCTTTAATGGTTTAAAATTGATATTTATTGTTAAATGAAGTAGGTTAATAATAAATGTTGTGCGCACCACATAGTGCAGTAGGACTGTATTACGGAATAAATTACGTTCTGGTGGTGTAACAAGGTGGAAAGGAGGGGCTGGAGATTAGAAGCATTGGAGATTAGAAGCATGAGGGGATGATTGTCGCCAGATTGTACTCATGCATTTGCCTCCTCTCTACTGTACAAAGTCACAAAGCAAACTACAAGCTGTTTCACAAAATCATAAAGACCTTTCTGCAGCTCGACTTATGAATCAGTGGCAGTGCACTGTGAAGACATGCCGATGTTGTTTATTTTCCACAAAGTGCGTTAACGCTAACACAAGAAACTCATATGTACATAAATCTCTGCACAGTGCAGGACATCCTGTACGGCAGCTGTAGAGTTCTTCCGGGAAAAGCAATTTCCCCCGCCACGATTGCTGCTCCGTTCTCAGTTTACAGACAGTCTATAATCCAGAGCATTTCCTAACCAGTTTCTCTCTTGTGAGTAGACAAAATAACTTCGTCGAGCTCGTGTTTATATAGCGGAGTTATTTTCAGTTTGAGTATTTTATTTGCAGTTCTCAAATGAGCTATTGTGTAAAGAAGTTAAGCAGCTGGAGCTATGATATGCCTACTAAATTGAAGAGCCTGCTCCCAAGTGTATCAGTCTGCCAATATGTGTTCGACAATGTCGATTCCGTTGTCTCCACGATCAATGGCTGGAATACTTTTCGCAGCATGAGGGTCTTATAAATGCATCACTACAGCCTCATCTCTTCCAACATCCGAAGAGGCCCAGAGGCTTAAATTGGCTGCCTCTGTAACAGATCACCTAGGTGCTCCGGAACTTCAGATAGTTCAGCACAAGTCAAGCAATGCATTACAGCAGGTTACTGCTCTAGATTTAAACATGATCAGTCCTATTCCATCAGACTGATTGACAGCCATCTTGCAATACATACAGTAGATATGTGGTAAGTGACTCCATCAGTGCAGCCCACTCTAAAAGTGCCAATAATTCCTGAGTAGAAGAGATTTACACAGTCTCCTAGTAACATAATTAATGGCTAGAGAAATGCATTAACTTGTTGATCGTTCAGTAATTCATCACCAAGTGATTACAACATGATTACATGGTTTACAATGTGCTGTCACTGACACAGTAGAAGGTTACACATTTACCAATGAAATCTCTTTGCTACCAACGCTACATAGGTCAGTGATAACATCACACTTAAAAACAAGCGCTTCTCAGTCAATGTTTAGACTTCCTGAAGAAGGGTGCTGAAAAATAATGACTCCGAGCTTTTCATGTGAAAACTCTTAAAGCTTAACATTCTACACCATTATTCTTCGCGTCTACGTATTTATTTCTCAACATAGTCACCCTGGCAACGAACACACTTCTCCCAGAGAGAGACCAGTTTGTTGATATCGTCATCGTAGAATGTCTAACACTGTTGACAGAGCCACCACCTCACATCTGCTTGCACCGCTTCATCACTGTCAACATGAAGTCCTCGAAGGTGTTCTTTCCGTCTTGGAAGCAGACGAAAATCGGATGATGCAAAGTAGGGACTATATGGAGGATAACCCATGGCGGTGGACCCTGATGTAAGACTGTTGCAGGTGTCGCAGCGCTCGTATGTGGTGTGGCATTGCCATGCTGAAGGAGAATGCTTCAAATGGCTCTGAGCACTATGGGACTTAACATCTGAGTTCATCAGTCTCCTAGAACTCAGAACTACTTAAACCTAACTAACCTAAGGACATCACACATATCCATGCCCGAGGCAGGATTCGAACCTGCGACAGTAGCAGTCGCGCGGTTCCGGACTGAAACGCCTAGAACCGCTCGGCCACTGTGGCCGGCGTCGAAGGAGAGAGTACAAACTCTTCGAATAGGGAACCCGAGTACAGCACGCTGTTTCTCACACACCGACATACTGTAGTTGCGTTACATGACGCCATGTTACATGCAACAATTCTGAGTCCTCTAGCAGCGGAAGGCTGCAAATATGTAGATATGAAGAACAAAGATGTAGAATGTTATATTTAAAAAGCTTTGAGTTCTCACATATACGAGGGTTGGAACTTTAATAGTGGTAACTATTTATTTAGAGCTTGTACAAAATAGATATGTGTTTCAAAGTTTTACTGATCTTCAAAGTAGTCACCAGCATTGGGTATAACGCGTTGCCAACGATGTGGAAGTCGTAAGATACTCTTAGCAATGCCAGTTGTGTTGACAGTTCGAGCGGCGCGGTCTATTGCCCGACGAACTTGTAGCAGTTCTGAAGCGAATGCCGTGAAGTCTTTCCTTCAGTTTGGAAATTGAGTTGAACTCACGAGGGCTTAAATCAGGGGAGTGCAGTCGGTGGTATAGCACTTAGCAACCCCATCAGTCAAACAAATCAAAAACAGTTTGCACTGTACGTGCTTAAGCATTGTCCCGCAAAATGATAGTCAGATCCTGCAGAAAGTGTCATCACTTCTTTCTCTATGCTGTTCATTTTTGGAACCATTTTTGGAACACGACTGACGACCAGACAATCTTACGACTTCCACATCTCTGGCAAAAAGTTATACATAATGCTCGTGACTACTCTGAAGGTCAGTAAAACTTTGAAACACGTATCTATTTTGTACGAGCTGTAAATAAATAGTTGCCACTATTAAAGTTCCAACCCTCGTAAAATTCGGAGACATTACTTTTCAGCAGGCCCTCGTATTTCACGAAAAAGCTCACTTAACAATGGCAAATAAATACTCATTTAATAAACCGAAAATAGGTCCACTGTATAAACACCAGCTCTGTGAAGTTATTGTCTACGTATGTGTTAACGGACAGGAAGTGCTGGGGAGGTGTAGTCTATTTGTTAACTGAAAAGCGAGCAGTGCTCCTAGCGGAGGGAGTCACCTTTCCCGGATGAACGCTACATCTGCCGTACAAGATGACGAAGAATCCATTTCTCCTGTAGCAGTGTAGAACAGTGCGGAGATTAAAGTAGAATCTGTCCACATGCTTTTCTTGCGTTTGTACGAGAGTGAGTCAAATGAAACCTTAAATATTATTTAAAATATTATTTATTGTGCCGAAGTGGTACAAAGCTGTATCACTTTTCAGCATAATCTCCCCCACGCTCAATGCAAGTCCTCCAGCGCTTACAAAGTGCATAAATTCCTTTAGAAAAAAATTCTTTTGGTAGTCCGTGCAACCACTCACGCACTGCGTGGCGTACCTCTTCATCAGAACGAAACTTCTTTCCTCCCATTGCGTCTTTGAGTGGTCCAGACACATGGAAATCACTTGGGGCAAGGTCTGGTGAGTATGGTGGATGAGGAAGGCACTCAAAATGCAGGCCTGTGATTGTTGCAACTGTTGTACAGGCAGTGTGGGCCTGGCATTGTCATGTTGCAAAAGGACACCTGCTGACAGCAATCCATGTCGCTTTGATTTGATTGCAGGCCGCAGATGATTTTTTTAGGAGATCTGTGTATGATGCGCTGGTGACAGTGCTCCCTCTAGGCATGTAATGCTCCAAAATGACACCTTTTTCGTTCCAAAAGAGAATCAGCATAACCTTGCCTGCTGATGGTTCTCTTCGAAACTTCTTTGGTTTTGGTGATGAGGAATGGCGCCATTCCTTGCTCGCTCTCTTCGTTTCCGGTTGGTGAAAGAGAACCCAGGTTTCGTTCCCAGTAACGATTCTTGCAAGGAAGCCATCACCTTCTCGTTCAAACCGCGCAAGGAGTTCTTCACAAGCGTCAACACGTCGTTCTCTCATTTCAGGAGTCAGCTGCCGTGGCACCCATCTTGCAGACACTTCGTGGAACTGGAGCACATCATGCACAATGTGGTGTGCTGACCCATGACTAATCTGTGAACATGCTGCAATATCATTCAGTGTCACTCGGCGGTTTTCCTTCACTATGGCTTCAACTGCTGCAATGTTCTGTGGAGTCACAACTCGTTGTGCCTGACCTGGACGAGGAGCATCTTTCACTCGAGTCACACCATTTGTGAACCTCCTAATCCATTCGCAGACTTGCTGCTGTGACAAACATGCATCACCATACAGGACCTTCATTCGTCGATGAATTTCAATAGGTTTCACACCTTCACTACGCAAAAACCAAATAACAGATCGCTGTTATTCCCTGGTGCATGTCGCAAGTGGGGCGGCCATCTTTATACTGATACTGCGACGGTATGTGTGCAACTGCACTATGCTGCCACCTACTGGTCATTCTGCACGCTGTTTGTAGCACGCTTACCAACTTCAGGATAACGGCACGAAATTTCGATTTGTTATTACTAATTTAAGGTTTTAGTTTGACTCACCTTCGTATTATTAGCAGTTCGTATCAGTATTTAATGTAGTGTTAAGACACTAAGTGGAAAACGATCCCTCTCCCCGAGAGATGCTGCAGCGCCAATGGAAGCTGTGGTAGGGTCGGTATAACTTGGCGAAATGTCTGTAGTTGCTTTTTGTGACGTAGTGCGGTGGATACAATGGTTAACTGCCAGTTAGTTCTTCATTTTGCAGACCTATGAAGGAGGGCGACCTACATTAACTCACACTTCCTACACTCAGCCCAGTTTTCCCGCCCTCTTACGGCCCCAGAACATATTTTATCCCTTAATACGGTTCTACCGCACTTCGACGTGTTACACACAATTAATGTTTATTCTTAACCTATTTCATTAAACTATAAGCATCAGTTTTCAGTAAATATACGGCCAACAGGTAGCAAGTTTATTGTAAAAACCTTGACCAGGTTTCAATACACCAAGGACATCTCCTTCAGAACGAAAGCCCCTATAAGACTATATATATGTACTGTGTGTATGTGTGTGTGTGTGTGTGTGTGTTTGTGAATAAAATGAGAATTTGGGTCTGATAGAAGGTATTCTAGGGTAGCCCGTGCAGTTGCAATGAATACTGTGTCCAGATGGCTTAATGGTCAGAGCACCTGCCTAGTAATCATGAAATCCGGCTTCGAATCCTGTTCCGGCACAAATTTTCAACTTTCCCCACTGGTTTCAATCAGTGCCTGGTCGCAGCCAACGTCTGTAATTCTTTTGTGCCTTAATATTATGTTTGAAACATTATAGATGACTTTCCTTCTGAAGAAGATACCGTTATTTTACAATATACTTACCAAATTGTTGGCTGTATACTTTATTTATTGCAAATTTATTTACGGTTGCTGCTGTAACCCATGTTTAAAATTGTGATAAACATGAGTCATATACCATTAAACCACTATTTTTAATAATTTACCATTTTCTGTACCCTGCAACACGGAAATTATTAGTCCTACCAGAAAAATGACTACGAAATTTATTTTTAGGAAATTTAATGAAGTTTAATTTTGTACTGCGAAACATTTTCGCTAGACTCCACCGTTCTCGAGCTATACAAGAAAAACATAAAAAAGTGACCTTCAGCTTCGTGTTTCTCACAAGTTTAAGGAAGACATCAAAGCAATTCAGAGGCGTGTTGCTCGATTTGTTACCCGCAGGTTCGATCGACACGCGAGTACTACGGAAATACTCCGTAAAGTCAAATGGAAATCCCCTGGAAAGGTTCTTTTCGCGTAATCCTATGGAGAAAGTTTAGAGAATCGGCATCTGCGATTGAGTGCAGAGCGATTGTGTGTGACGTTAAGTCTCGCGTTAGGGACCACGTTGCATCACTTAAGCAGCGCGCTCCCTTCCGATCCAGATCCGTACGGAATAAACGCTCTGGGCTGGTAACCGTTAAATTGTTATCCAGGCCACTCTGAGAGTGATTGGCTGCTTTCCGAGCTTATCCGAACTTTTTCCCGATCGGTTATGCGTCTCTGTCTCAGAAAACAAAACAGAACAAAACTTGCGCTTCACTTAATTTTCCCCCTCAGGATGACTGATGTTCGTGTCGAAAAGAAAGGGCATCCAACGGTACAAAATTAATTACAGTTTCGTGGACGGGACCTTATCACAGGCGCGACAAATGACGAAGAAAAAAAATAATTTGTTTCATTTTTAACTGTTTTTATTTTTATTTAGCGTATGGCTATACATGCAACATTAATACATCAAGTGGTAGACATTAAAATCTTGTATCAATCATAAATATAATTTATGTTTATATTGGTCAGTTAAAAGGTTATATCGAGGTTTGAGATCCATTCTAGCGCCGATGGGGATGCCTCCAGGAAGTCGGACCAGTTCCCTGCATATGCTCGCAAGGAGCATTCACCATGGATGTGTTGGATCGTCTGTCTAGGGGCACCGCAGTCGCATTCTGGTGACATCGCTCTTCCCCATTTGTGTAGTGAATCCGCACACCTGCCATGTCCAGTACGTATTCGATTTAATACGGACCATGTTTTCCGTGTTAGTTCCATTCCAGAGATGTTGCAGTTATATCTCTCAAACCAGGTCTGTAGTTGGTCATTTGTCTTTTGATTCCAATCTAGTCTCCATTGTTTCATGTGGTCATAGTTACTATTTTGAAGCTGCTCAGCTGTGCGTATGGGTGGCTTTCTTGATTTCAATCGAGTGTGTCGCAGTTGTGAGAATTCTTCTTTAATTGGTAGTTCTGGTTTTGTCTCAATCTTTCTGAATTCGTGCAGTAGGGCCGCTTTTCTACGCAGGTCCGGGGGCAGGATATTACATAGCACCGGTAACCAGTACGTGGGCGTTGATTTAACAGTTCCAGAAATCAACCTCATTGTGTTATTTAATTGCCTGTCAATAAGTTTGGTGTGACAGCTATTAATCCAGACTGGAGCGCAGTACTCAGCCACAGAGAACATTAAGGCGATAGATGAGGTGCGTAATGTTTTTGCGTTAGCACCCCAAATAGTACCGCTAAGTTTTTGGATGATGTTATTACGCGTTCCAATTTTTGCAGTGGTGTTCTCCAGATGTTTTCGGTAAGAAAGAGTGCAATCCAATGTTATACCTAAGTACTTTGGAAACTTATTATGTTTGAGGTTGGTGTTTCCGAGTTTTATGTTAATAATTTCATTTGCCATTTTGTAATTAAGATGGAATGTAGATACTTCAGTTTTGTTAGGGTTTGGCTTGAGTCTCCATTTCTTGAAATAATTGTATAGTATTTCAACGTCATTATTAAGGACTTCCTCTGTATTGAAGAGATACTTGTCTCTAGTAGCCAGTGCTATGTCATCCGCATAGCAAAATTTTCTTGACTTTGTGTTTGGGAGATCTGCTATATAGAGGTTAAACAGAAGAGGGGCCAATACGGAGCCTTGCGGAAGCCCGTTGTTAATAAGTTTTGTTTTGCTTGTCTTTCCGTTTAGGGTGACCTGGAAGGTTCTGTTACTCAGCATATTATGTATTAAGGATGTTAGAATCTGGCAAGGAATCACTCTTAAGAGTTTGTAAATTATTCCATCTCTCCAAACAGTATCATATGCAGATGTTAAGTCTAGAAATACAGCACTTGTTTTCAATTTCTGTTGAAAGCCAGCCTCTATGTAGGATGTTAATGCCAGAACTTGGTCACAGCAACTACGGTCAGGTCTGAAGCCTGCCTGTTCTATAGGTAATAATGCCGCTAATTCGATTATGGACAAGTCGTTCGAGAAGTTTGTATGTACAGCTAAGAAGTGCTATTGGTCTGTAGCTTAGCGGTTGGTCTGCTGGTTTCCCTGGTTTCAGCAAAGCTAGTATTCTTGCCTTTTTGAATTCTCTATGGAGATGGTTTGTAGTCAAAATGTTCGAAAAGAAATTTGCCAGCCATTTGACTACGTTCTTTCCAGCTTAGGTTAGAAATTCTGGATGTATGTTGTCAAAACCTGGGGCTTTGCCCGGTTTCATATCCTTGAGGGCAGTAATGACATCATCCTCAGTGAATGGTCTGGAAAGCTCTGATGTATTTGGAGTATTCTTTTTTAGTGTTCTGAGTTCGCGCTTAATCATCCTGGTATGTGGTTTGTCTCTCGGAGCTCTTGACATTTCGACAATGTTATTTGCAATTTTCTCTGGTGTTATGGTTGGATTTTTCTGGGCTGGTCTTGTCGTACCTCCGAGTTTACGTAACAAACTCCATGCCTTCCTACTTGATTGAGTGAAATTCATTCTTTCAGTTGCTTCAGCCCATCGTTGTCTTCTTGCGGAATCTAGATTGTGGAGGAGGTCATCAGCTATTTCTTGGTCACCACTACTAGTAAAATCCTCGTATAGCTGATGGCATTTTGCATCCCATCCTGGGATGTATTCTTTTCGAAACCCCCTAGGGATGTGTTTTTTAGCTGTGGTAATTATAGCTTTCCTGAAACGACCGTAGCATTTAGGTAGTGACGGTATAAACCGGATGCATTTATCAAGGTCCGCTGAATACTTCTCCCAGTCAGCTTTTTGGAAATTCATTTTTAACTGTGATAAGCCTTAATGTAGGGTCAAGGGCACATAAAACTAGAAAAAGCAATCCTCAGATGCAATAAGCTGCAGGCGACAGTCAAGTTCCTTATTATTTTATTTCGCTCATCAGGCAAGAGCAGCTTCATATATTCATTACCCAGGCGGCAACACGTTAAAGTTTTATAGCAGCAACGTAGCAGTATTGACGATACTACTGAACGGAGCTTTAAACATCTAACATTTTAACTTTTTGCCATCAAGGCAGTTAATATCTAAAGATGCTCTGGTCTGAAGTGAAATATAGTAAAATTAAAGTAAACGGCCTGATGCGGCTTATCCGTACTATCGTCACCTCAACAAATTATGTACGTCCTATCAGTAGTAAAATAGATTAAAAATATGAACACAGCCAATTTTCGACGATTTAGTACTAGCCTTACTTTCATCGTTGAGATTTTTGCTGAATTTAGTACATCATGGCATCAATAAGGGATAACTCTCCTGACAATGTGTTAGTTATACAAAAAGGTTTCTTCCTTTCTTTCTTTCTTCCTTTCTTCTTTTTCATGCTGAAGTTCTTTTCTGGATATGCAAGAAAAAACTGATTCAAGAGAGTTAGTTGCCTGCACCTGAAAAAGAAATGGAAATAATCGTCAAAGGCAAGCTTGCGATTTTAATTAAACTTGATGCGCCGAGGAAGCCAAGAATAGTTTTTACATTCTCCTATTATTACCTTTCAATTTTACAAATAACGTAAGTAAAAAAAAAATAAAAACACTAAAAACTGTCCACATCTCAAAGGTTTCTTTAAGCCCCGCCGATCTTTTCTTCATTGCCTTCCTCCGACATTTGCACAGATACACCGAGCCTACCAAATAAAATGGATCCTGTCCTTGATGGTTAAACACCAAACTGTTGTTGTGGTCTTCAGTCCTGAGACTGGTTTGATGCAGCTCTCCATGCTACTCTATCCTGTGCATGCTTCTTCATATCCTAGTACCTACTGCAACCTACATCCCTCTGAATCTGCTTAGTGTATTCATCTCTTCGTCTCCCTCTAAGATTTTTACTCTCCACGCTGCCCTCCAATGCTAAATTTGTGATCCCTTGATGCCTCAGAACATGTTCTACCAACCGGTCCCTTCTTCTTGTCAAGTTGTGCCACAAACTCCTCTTCTCCACAATTCTATTCAATACCTCCTATTAGTGATGTGATCTACCCATCTTATCTTCAGCATTCTTCTGTAGCACACATTTCGAAAGCTTCTATTCTCTTCTTGTCCAAACTATTTATCGTCCATGTTTCACTTCCATACATGGCTACACTCTGTACAAATACTTTCAGAAACAACTTCCTGACACTTAAATCAATACTCAATGTTAACAAATTTCTCTTCTTCAGAAACGCTTTCCTTGCCATTGCCAGTCAACATTTTATATGCTCTCCACTTCGACCATCATCAGTTATTTTGCTCCCCAAATAGCAAAACTCCTTTACTACTTTTAAGTGTCTCATTTCCTAATGAAATTCCCTCAGCATCACCCGACTTAATTAGACTACATTCCATTATCCTCGTTTTGCTTTTGTTGGTGTTCGTCTTATATCCTCCTTTCAAGACACTGTCCATTCCGTTCAACTGCTCTTCCAGGTCCTTTGCTGTCTCTGACAGAATTACAATATCATCAGAAAATCTCAAAATTTTTATTTCTTCTCCATGGATTTTAATTCCTACTCGAAATTTTTCTTTTGTTTTCTTTACTGTTTGCTCAATATACATATTGAATAACATCGGGGGTAGGCTACAGCTCTGTGTCACTCCCTTCCCAACCGCTGCTTCCCTTTCATGCCCCTCTAATCTTATAACTGCCATCTGGTTTATGTACAAAATTTAAATAGCCTTTCGCTCCCTGTGTTTTACCCCAGCCACTTCTAGAATTTGAAAGAGAGTATTCCAGTCAACATTGTCAAAAGCTTTCTCTAAGTCTACAAACGCTAGAAACGTAGGTTTGCCTTTCCTTAATCTTTCTTCTAAGAATTGTCGTAAGGACAGTATTGCCTCGCGTGTTCCAACATTTCTACGGAATCCAAACTGATCTTCCCCGAGAAGCGCCAAACTACAAATCGAAAAGGTCTAGAATGTTTTGTCACTTGCTGTCTCTCAATCTCTCTCTCTCTCTCCTGTGCTGTAACGGTATGTTAATGCAAAAATACCAAAAGTACATATTCCTCGCTAAACTACCCAGTGCAACTGGCTGAGCATATCAAGACTAGAGTGTATCGCCAACAATAAGACCATACCTAGATAAGCACTGTCGTGTTTAAACCAGTCTTCGGGTTGTCGACAGCATTACAGTTTACACGTGACATAACCTTGATGTTTTATGTCCGCAGATAACTGGTACGGGTCACGGAATTGGACGCGAACTTGCGCACCAGCTGGGTGCGCTGGGCGCCACGCTCGTCTGCTGGGACGTAAACCAGGAATGGAACGAGAAGACGGCTGCGGAGCTGCGCAAGAAGGGCTACAAGGTGCACGCCTACAAGTAAGTAGCCCAGAGCATCGTGCCGTCTGATCCGCAGGGCCGGTTTAAGGCCCAAGCGACACAAGTCAACATGGATTCCGGAAACAGCGATCGTGTGAGACCCAACTCGTTTTATTTGTTCGTGAGACCCAGAAACTATTAGATACAGGCTCCCAGGTAGATGCCATTTTCCTTGACTTCCGGAAGGCGTTAGATACAGTTCCGCACTGTCACCTGATAAACAAAGTAAGAGCCTACGGAATATCACACCAGCTGTGTGGCTGGATTGAAGAGTTTTTAGCAAACAGAACACAGCATGTTGTTCTCAATGGAGAGACGTCTACAGACGTTAAAGAAACCTCTGGCGTGCCACAGGGGAGTTTTATCGGACCGTTACTTTTCACAATATATATAAATGACCTAGTAGATAGTGTCGGAAGTTCCATGCGGCTTTTCGCGGATGATGCTGTAGTATACAGAGAAGTTGCAGCATTAGAAAATTGCAGCGAAATGCAGGAAGATCTGCAGCGGATAGGCACTTGGTGCAGCGAGTGGCAACTGACCCTTAACATAGACAAATGTAATGTATTGCGAATACATAGAAAGAAGGATCCTTTATTTTATGATTATATGATAGCAGAAAAAACACTAGGAGCAGTTACTTCTGTAAAATATCTGGGACTGTGCGTACGGAACGATCTGAAGTGGAATGATCATATGAAATTAATTGTTGGTAAGGCGGGTGCCAGGTTGAGATTCATTGGGAGACTCCTTAGAAAATGCAGTCCATCAACAAAGGAGGTGGCTTACAAAACACTTGTTCGACCTATGCTTGAGTATTGCTCATCAGTGTGGAATCCGTACCAGGTCGGGTTGACAGAGGAGATAGAGAAGATCCGAAGAAGAGCGGCGCGTTTCGTCACAGGGTTATTTGGTAACCGTGATAGTGTTACGGAGATGTTTAACAAACTCAAGTGGCAGACTCTGCAAGAGAGGCGCTCTGCATCGCGGTGTAGCTTACTCGCCAGGTTTCGTGAGGGTGCGTTTCTGGATGAGGTATCGAATATATTGCTTCCCCCTACTTATACCTCCCGGAGAGATCACGAATGTAAAATTAGAGAGATTCGAGCGCGCACGGAGGCTTTCCGGCAGTCGTTCTTCCCGCGAGCCATACACGACTGGAACAGGAAAGGGAGGTAATGACAGTGACACGTAAAGTACCCTCCGCTACACACCGTTGGGTGGCTTGCGGAGTATAAATGTAGATGTAGATGTAGAAGTGGCCGCTTGAAGGTGCCAAGCTGAGAGTGCAAAATCTGTAGACAGGGTGTATCATAATTAGTAGCGGAAACTACTCGTTTCCAAGCACACTAAATGTAGATTGGTTTTAAAGGTCTTACCAAGAATAGCAACTAATGCGTGTGCGAGGATGGGAAGGATGGAGGGAAGCAGTATGGGAAGCCCCATGTGATCCGCCACTTCTGTAGAAAAATGGAGGGGGGTAGGGGCAGCGTATTATATGTCGCTTTCGTGGAAAAATGTTAACGAAGCGGCCCTGTTAACATGGCTAGGGTGTAAGAAGAGACGAACGGGGAGGGCAGTGGCATAAATACTGCTATAGTTGAGTCGGCGTAAGTTGATCCTGGACAGCTGGCGAACGCTTGCAGGCGAAAAAAAGTAGCCGACTATAGAGCTCCGACAACACTGCAGCGTCCAGCCCACTGATAACTGTCAGGGAAATTCTTACAGCGACTCGATTATGCAGGGTGGAGAAAAATTGTGTCATGAAATTTTAACCCAGGGTAGCTGCTGCCAGTAGGACCCAAAATTACTAATGTGTGGGTTGACGACGCACCATTTTTAAACTACGGAAACTTGGCGCCGCGCGCTCCGGTTGGCCGTGGGGTTGCCCTGTTGGCGTTCGTCGGTTGACGGGAAGCGCTATGGTTGTCGCTTCACACATACAAGCGTCGCTCGGCCCCGTCACTTAAATGTAAATGTCGTACGATTAGGATCTCTCGTCGGGTAGACCTTTCGCTGGGTGCTAGTCTTTCGATTTGACGCGACTTCGGCGACTTGCGCGTCGATAGGGATGAAATGATGATGATTAGGACAATGCAGCACCCTGAAATGATGATGATTAGGACAACACAACACCCTGTCCCTGAGCGGAATAAATCTCCGACCTAGCCGGGAATCGAACCCGCGCCCTTAGGATTGACAGTCTGTCGCGCTGACCACTTTTTTTTTGTTTTTTAATCTCGTCTTGTTCTATATTGTTCGTTGATTTTATTCGTGACGGACGTCCAATGACACCTATTCAGGTTGTTCGTTGATCAGTTCACTCAGTTTTTTTTTTTTTTTGTTACAGAGGGTAGCTAAACTCTCTGACCGAGCACGCTGAGCTATCGTGCCGCCACCACTCAGCCGCGGGGGGCGGACGCCCCGTCACTTCCCCAACGTGATACGCACACGTGTTGAATAGCTCTTGCTGTTTGTCCACACCTCCGTCAGAGGCATTCAAATGTAAGCTTCGCTTCGGAGCACACACATGTCGCCTGCGATTTAGTCATACAGTAAGCATGGTGGCACAGTATTCGTTTGAAGAACGACGAGATATGGGTTTTGTTTATGGACTAGCCGACGGTAATGCGCTGAAGCTCCACGGTTGTATGAGGAACAGTACCCAGCAAGACACCACCCACACCCGCAAACGTTTACAGGAATTCACTGGTGACTTGGCGAAACAGGCTCGTTAGCGGGATGTCATAGTGATGCTGGAAGACGTCAAACACCATGGGAAGGTGTATTTGAAAAGACTGTTCTCTAGCGCTTCGAGGAAGACCCTACGACAAGTACTGGAGCAGCTGCACACGACATGGGGGCCACTTGTCTGTTAGTCTAGGAGGTTTTGAGGGATGACGGCAAGAATCCATTTAGTTTCCACCCTATCCAAGACCTAAATCCTGTGGTGGACTATGAACACAGGCAGGGTTTTACCGGTGGTTTCTGCGATGTGTTGGACAAAATCCCGAGTTCCTTGCCATTGTTTTGTTCGCTTACGAGTGCACCTTCCATCAGGATGGCCTTTACAACACTCGAACCATTCATTACTGGGCAGGGGGAAACCCCCACGTCACGCAGTCCAAGGACACAAGGAACGATTTTCGCTCAAGATTTGGGCAGGCATTGTGGCTGACCACCTGATTGGGCCAGTCCGCATACCTCCTCTAATTGCCGGGTCAAGTTACCTTCACTTTTTGCAAGAAACTCTACCCGGTCTGCTGGAAGATATTCCCCTAGACGTACTGCTACACTTGTGGATGCAGCATGATGGGGTGCCCACACGTAACAGTCGTGCTGTGTGCAGATATTTAAATGAAGTCTTCGACAGCCAGGTAACTGGCCGAGGTGCCCGTAGGACGTGGCACCCGCGATCACGAGGCCTTATGCCACCAGACTTTTCCCTGTGGGGATTCTTCAAGATCCTAGTTCACCCACCCAGATGTCAACCATCTAGAAACAAAGAGGAATTAATGGATCACATTCAACACGCCACCCCCCAGAGCAATGCCAGGAATCTTTGACAGAGTTCGGTAAAACACTGTTCGACATTACCAAGCTTGTATCACGTCAGAGGGTCGCCAGTTCGAGCACCTTCCTTAAATAAACAATGTCCTAGGTACAAAAAAGGCCCTTTCCAGGGCTGACACTATTTGTAAAAGACTTTCTGCATGCAAACCAACAACTGTTGACAGGTTTCTTCCCAGTACGTCTTATCATGGAACTCCAATGGATGTGTCAAGATTAGGTCCCCTGGTGGATTTGCCCCCAGGCCACCAGAGTGGAAGGCTGGCATGCTACCACCGAGCGTGCAGGCCGCCTTCAATACATCACGATATCTGGCAGGCAAAGCATTCACGGACATGCGTTGTCCAGAGCATTTGGCAACCAGCTACCAACTGGAGCGTGTGGCACCAAGTTTCTGTAGTTTAAAGATTGTACATTGTTGACCTACACAGTATTATTAATTTTGCTTTCTACTTACATCAGCTATCCAGGGTTAAAATCTCGAGACACAATTTTTCTCCATCCTGTATAATGGGCGTATTTCTTTCTCACTTGGCGCTGACGTTCAAAAGGCTGCGAGCATATCAAACCACTGATCAGCGTAATGCAAACTTGCCGAAACTGTGTCTCACACATAATTCCTTGGGTCTCCTTCTTTTACCATATTATCTGCACACATTGTTGGCAAGCAATCTATGCATCATTATGCCGGTAACGTCAGTCTACGAAGGCAAGTCAGTCCTTTTTACCTGATCGATAGCACTTCCGCATCAAAGACATTTTTTACGTCGTTGTTGTTCTTGAGCATTTCAGACAATAGCTCTATTTGCAGTGAACTCATAGCATTATTAAGTGACCCTCGTTGTACATATGCATCAATGAAAAAAATTGGTGAGTGATTAATTATCTGTACTGTATAAGGACTAAAACTCCGGAGCTTATTCGCAGAACGCAACTGCAGTACTTAGTGGTGACAGTTCTCTTAATGAACAAAAAATTTACGAGAGAATAAATTGCTTTAGAAGTGATGCAGCCTGTCTGATGAGTCTTCGTGTAGGCTATACACTTCGAATATCGACAGGAAAGTCGAGACAGCCAAGTGAGTTGTTTTGATTGTCATGTCAGAAATGGTACTGCGATAACTCAGACACAGTTTAACTTTTGCTGTCATTCATGAAACTATACACTATCATACAATTCGTGTTCGTTTGGTGTCACACCAAGTTGCAAACATAAACAGGAACATCAGGAAATTTTTTGAAGTTACATTTAAGAGATCTTGAAGAGGAAGGAGACAACATTCTTCGTCACGTCGTAACCATTAATAGGACGTAGTTCCATCACTATGAACCAGAGTGTAAGAATCTGTTTGTTATATGGAGACAACGCCAAATTTTGCATATGATTTTTGAATATGATTTTTGGCAGCAAGAATATGATCAACAAAAAGGAATGTACAGTACCTGTAGGGTAAAATACAGAAAGATTATTATAACAGAAGGAATTAACGGTGGATTCTTGGTGAAACATTGCAAAGTAACCAAACAAATACTGTCTTTTGTACTTTCAACATTGCAGCATGTGTTTTTTGCCTTGCTTCAAAAATTTTATTATGGTTACTCCACAACCTTAGATTTCAGATTAGAAGCCCATTTTCAAGTACGTTATGATTCCAAGTGTGGTAAAGCAAAGATAAACACCACAACTTTTTAATGTCTCTATCCTTGGGTTAAGGCAATTTTCTTCACTGACCATTTTTTGACAAATTACATATGGAATTACACAATTCAGCAATTACACTGACATGACTAAACAGACCTAGGAAAAAAGTTGAATGTCAGCCTACTAATAGACTGAGGCCCAAAGTTTTACTTCTACATGGTGACAATTATTGAAGTATGTGAAATAAAATCGTCATAACTTCTTAACGGTTTGCATTAGGACGTTCAAACTACATGGTTGGCCGTGAGGCAAATGGGAATTAGTATACTCATGCTTGGTTTGGTTTAGCGGCGAAGCTCACTTTCATTTGTATGGGTTCGTCAATAAGCGAAATTGGCGCATTTGGAGGACTGAGAAACCACATTTCGCGATCGAGAAGTCTCTTCACCCTCATTGGGTGACAGTGTGTGGTGTGCAACGCCCAGTCGTGGAATAATCAGTGCGATGTTCCTTGATGGCACGATGGCTATCAAATGGTATGTGAAGGTTTTGGTGGATGATTTCATCCCCATTATCCAAAGTGACCCAGATTTCGACAAGATGTGGTTGATGCAAGAGGGAGCTCGACCCAATCGAAACAGGAGTGTGTCTGATGTCCTGGAGGAGCACTCTGGGGACCCCATTTTCGCTCTGGGTATCCAAAGACCATATTCTCTGGATCTAAACACATGTGATTCCTTTTTGTGATGCTATATTAAAGACAAAGTGTACAGCAATAACCTCAAGACAATTGCTGAGCTGAAAACAGCCATTCAGGAGGTCATCGACATCATCGATGTTCTGCCACTTCAGCGGGTCATGCAGAATTTTGCCATTTGCCTGCACCACATCATCGCCAATCATGGCAAGTATATCAAACATGTCATAGCCTAAATCCGATGTTTACATGGTGAATAAAGCGTGTGTACACTGTAGTTTGTAACTATTTTACGTTTTTTTTTCATATAGTTCAGTAATTGTCACCCTGTATCAAGGAGTTGTGGTATCATCTAAAAATAATTGAATTACATTTTTTTTCATTTAATGGTGGGTGTGGTGGTATATTTCTGGAATTCCTAACTGGCTGAGTTTTGCCCCCTTTTCTTCTGTGTGTAGTACTTCTACATCTACTATATATTTTGTTAAGGCAATGTTCCACAAAGGCTTGAATCAGATCTCTTCAGTCTCCAGCTTCTGTGATGTTCTTTAAGCCTGGTTCAGACTGACCTCCCAGTCTGTCCAATGTAGCAAGAGCGACACTCCCAGCGTATGATCTTATAAACCTCATTTTCTGTGATGGCTAGTTGTTTGTCTTTTCATTGAACAAGCAAATACCTATTGTCTAAGGGACATAGCAAAGCACAGAGAAACCCTTTGCCTTGAAAATGTTATGTATCTTGTTTGATCTTTTCCCTAGAAAAGGTAATCTGCACCATTTCTTTTCCAATTTGTCTGTCGGAAGAAGACTTTGGCCAGGAATGCAATACAATAAAAACAAAGCTATAAATAATTAATTGACCCCAACATCATAGACAAAATTCTTAGTAAAATGATGAACAGCACAGATAAACTGGAAAATTAAATTTTTTATTAGAGTGTATCAAAAGATTCAGTAACTACAGCAAAAATTTCCAGAGGTAAATAATGTAGGCATATGCTACTATTTGCATTACCTATTTTGAAGGCCACCCAAAAAAAAAAAAAAATAGTTTTCGGTGCATTGCTGCACTTAGGAGAAGGTACACACAAAAGCATGGAAATTGTCAATGCTGTGCAACTAAAGCAATATGTAAAAGGACCTAGGTTGTCACACTCCTCATGGTACTCAGTAGCAGCAAAAGTGGCACAGACTAGTTCACATGAAAGAAGAATGTTTTTTCTCTGTTGGCTGTGGATATCATCAAATTCACACATGAAGAAAGTTGGACAGTAACTCCACATTGGTTCACCCTACTTCAAGAATATTTTTCCAAGCTTTTTGAAAGAATTTAACAGAAAAGTGCAGGAAGAACCACCAAAAGAACTTAGCTACACTATGGTGTGCTTCTCACATACAGACCAGTTGACACGAAGTAATCCAGAAACTTCCAAATTGATATCACAGCCCAAGTCTGTTTCTGTGGGAGTTCACTCTCTTGACAAACTACAAAATAAAAGCAACTCATGAGTAGTTTTGAGTTCCTGCTAAAATGACTGAATGCCTGTAAAACATATCTATGTGACCTTCGCAAGGAGGCATATCGTGTAATTTTCACAAAGGTACTCGAAATTTTTGTGTCATATCCTAACGAAAACTAGATAAGTTTCTGCCACTAACCATGTTGTGTATAGACATCAAGACTGATGTGATGTCAATGGCTGAAAACCTAGTAGACAGAGAACCATACGACTGAACATAACATTCGATGTACAATGTCAGAATCGTCTCATGCAAGAACACTTATAGAGTTCCGGATCAAACTGTAGGTTCAGGAAAGTGAGGTAAAGCTGTGTGCTAGAACTGGCATAGAGAACATTTATATGATGACAGTTAACTACTGATCCATCCATAAGGCTGGATATTATTTTGTTAGAAGGCCAATGGCTACCTCCATGTGACGTGTTAGCTGCAGCTACCAGTGTTGTGGCAGCTGAAAGTGGAATTGAGTGTGTCACATGAATAATATACCTGCGACTCTGAGACAGTCTCCATATCACTGGTGTGGCAAGGTACTAGATCCCCCCCCCCCCCAACTAGGCCATAGGGGTGGTAGCAGCTATGGAGTAAAGTAAAGACTGGCAATATTGTTGGAGGGAGGGGGAAGGGGGGCAGCTATCCAGCAAATGGCTTGGTTACAAAATAGTTTTCTGTGCCTCTGTCTTTATTGGCCTCATCACTTTCTTCTGCCTTTCTTTTACTGTCCTCTTTCCCATAAGCAGTCTCATTGACAGTAAGGAAAACTGGTTTATAAGTTTATTGCTTCTGTATTTTAAACATAGCTGCACAACAGTAACAGTTCCACGTAATAAAATTATAAACAGCCGACCATTTTGACAAATGGATCTATGCAGACATTTGTAAAAACGGCGATGATACATCAGTCCATACTAATGTAAAATTGCCACCTTCTGAAGAAGACAAATTTAAATTTGTTGAAACCTAGGTAAAGAATTCTTTATCCATTGCAATGGTCAGCTGTTTATAATTTTATTTATTGCTTCTGATTCCAGTGGTCACTTCTGTAAATTTTTTCAGATGTGATGTGTCAAACCGTGAAGAAGTACTTAACCTAGCAAAGAAAGTCCAAGCAGAGGTCGGTGATGTCAGCATCATCATCAACAATGCTGGCATCATGCCTTGCCGACCTTTCTCGACATACACACCTGAAGTGATACGTCGCATCTTTGATGTAAATGTGTTTGCACATTTCTGGGTATGTAAATTGAATTATTCATAATTTTGCTAACATTGGTTAATTATTTTACCTTGTTATAGACATTAGACTGTTCTGGTTTTTCCCCAATGTCTGTTGTTGTGTAGAATATTCATTTACCAGAAAAATCTTTATGATTCAATAGAGACTTTAGAACTAATTGTTTAATGATGTGCTTTACTAGTTCAATAAACTTAACATACATGATCTCTTAATGAGCTTATTCACTTTATAATTATTTGAGATAGGTCTACAAGAAGGACAGCAGAAGTGACTGACAAAACTACTATCAAATATCCTTGACATCAATTGGTTGTAGAATCTTTAGAACATATTCTGAGCTCAAATGTAATGAGATATTCTAACAGAATGATCTCCTCCAAGCCCACTGGCATGGATTCTGAAAATACTGATAATAGGAAACTCAACTTGGGCTTCTATCAGGGCATCATAAAAGACATGGATTAAGGCAATCAGGTAGACTTCTGAAAAACATTTGACTCAGTACCACAAATAAGCTTGTTATCAAAGTATTGTCATGTGGGATACCAAATGAGATATGCAACTGGACTGTGGCTTTCTTAATGGTTAGACACAGAATCTCATCTCAGATGGACAGTCATTGACAGACATAGTAGTAACTTCAGGTGCTCCCTATGGAAGTGTGGTGGGAATCTTTCTGCTGATGTTGTAAATAAATGATCTTGGAGACAATAGGAAGTCACTTCAGAATTTTTGCAAGTGATGCAGGAATCTATAAATGAAATACTATTTGAATAAATCTGGACAAATATTCAGTCACTTCTTGATTAGATTTCAAAATGGTGCAAAATTGACAACTCACTCTTAATGTTCAGAAATGTAAAATGGTGAATTTTGAAAAATGAAAAAAACTTAAGTAACTTATGACTACAATAGCATTGACCCACAACTGAAATCAGTCAAATCATGCACATACCTGGGTGTAGTGCTTAGTAGGGACTTGAAGTTAAATGACCACATGGGCTCAACTGTATCTGAAGCAGGTGGCAGGGTCTACTTCTTTGGTAGAATACAAAGAAATGCAGTCAGTCTACAAAAGATATTGCATACATAAAACATTCATCTGACTTGTCATGGAATATTGCTCATGTATGTGAGTCTGTACCAAATAGGACTAACAGAAATAACATAACTGGCAGAAGCTTTGAAAATTAGCCCATGAAAGCCTACTTCTGGTTCTAGCAGCAGTTTCATGTGATGGACCTAGAAATATACTACAGCTATCTACATATCCCCCACAGAGGGACAACAAAGACAAGATCAGACAAATTGCAGCACACACAGAGATGTTTAAGAAATCGTATGTCCTTCGCTCTGAAACTGGTACATTTGAATGTATTCTCTGCCGAGCAATTCAGTAGTTCAATGTTTTGTAGAGTATAGGTGAAGATGTGGAGGTAGTGAGGCATACTACCTTCTCCCTCTGCTTCAGAAAAAATAGAGTGTTTTATATTATTTTGATGATGCTAAACAATGATAAAACGTAAAAAATACTCTAATCAGAGAAAGTAATGTCCATATAATGAATAATATAATTATTTGTGCAGTCTCCCACAAAGTAATACTAAACTATTGCATCCCGTATGTATGACATTACATTAATAATAAAAATAGTGTTTAGCACAATGGTAGGTATTCATTGTCTGACATCAGCATGAAATTGTAAACTACTGTTCAAGTTTGTAAAGTAACACCCATTGGTTAAAATCTTAACCATTGTACTTTCTTGACAATCAGTGCAAAACTGCTGTAAAGTACTGAAGCATCTCTAAACAGCTGTTGTGCAAATTCAGGTACTTATAAATGACTGAATGCTTCTTAATAAAAAAAAAAATACTGAAATGTTTGCTCAGGTGGGACCAATATAAAATTTCAGTTGTGAGCTCTCTGAAAAAGAGTACAAAGAATTTTCACAAAAGTGGCAG
This sequence comes from Schistocerca piceifrons, assembly GCF_021461385.2. Taxonomy (NCBI): domain Eukaryota; kingdom Metazoa; phylum Arthropoda; class Insecta; order Orthoptera; family Acrididae; genus Schistocerca; species Schistocerca piceifrons. Next base: position 1,016,028,612 of record NC_060138.1, on the reverse strand, counting down.
GCACATATCTAATGAAAATATTGGAATTAAATTTGTTAATAACCCAAAATTGTGGAAATTAATGATAAATTTGGTTCTATTTCATTAATAAATTATATTAAATGATCAATGTTATTGGAGTTTTACTTATTTCATTGGAATGCATTTGCTTCCTCACTGGGAATGATAAAAGGATACAAGGCATTTCCCTTCCAGCCTCCCACCCCAAAAAAAAAAAAAAGGGGGGGGGGTCACACACATGTACTTACATTGATTCTCCTCATCATAAGTTAGTGTCCAATATATTTATTTTTATTTGGTCCTGTGACATCTTGTGTAGATATAGTAAAAGTCAAAATATAATGCACAGATAAATATTACAAATTTTTCTTATAATGACAACACAGAATGTTTCCTACAGACAATGCAGTTATACTGTACACATATGTGGACACATTTAGACATAAAAACAATACAGAAATTAATCATGATACACATTCAGTCTTAGTAACATTTAATACACATGCAATAGATATGATACAAATGATTCCTATATGTAAAACGGCTAGACAGTAGATGCATATGATCACATTTATACAATTTGCTATACATGTTCACCATTTTATGTTTCTCACATAGAGTTAGTATTTGCAATGACTGGTAATTTTACTTTGGAGTTAGATACGTGAGAGAAATGATTATTAGTGCAATTTCTAATTTCTTTATTATGTACAGAGCTGTTTTGTTTACAAGCATTGAAAGTTGTTAAAATATCCCTTACAAATACTATGGCTTAATTTATATACAAGCACAGAAGGTTGAGGACCTTTAATGTTGGGAAAGAGAACAATATGAATCTTTTCTCTTTTTGTTGCAAATGATTTTAACAGCTCATTTTTGTGTTTTGAATATAGTTTGGCTACATGGTGAATTTCCCCAGAATATGCTTTCATACCTGACTACAGATTGGAAACGTGTGTGATATGCCTGCAGTACTGTTTCTCTATTACAGCTTGAGTTCAGTATCCACAGCATATAGCCAATAGATGACATCTTACTTGTTGGAGCCTGAATGTGTGTGTTTTCTATTTGAGATCATCCTACATATGTGTTCCCAAAAATTTCACGTCACCAGTCTGTTTTAAGCTTTTGTTGTTTGTTTTCAGGTGGAGGTGATTCTGGTGCTTTTTATAGCATATTTGAAAGTTAATGGCTACAGTTTTTTCAGTGTTTATAATAAGTTTTTTTTTTTTTCAAACCTGTCTGACAGTTGCATCAGTGTCCTATCTGCTGATGACTGAAGGTCTTTTTTTATATGATCCTGTCATCAAAATGCTTGTGTCACCCACAAACAAAATTTTTCTTTGGCATGAAGGAATGAAGGAATAGGATTCGAGCTAATGCAAACCCTTGTCGCACACCATATTTCTTGAAAGTTTTCCCTGATGAGTTTCTGTTCTTATGATGTGTCCAGTTGTATGTCATGTTTAAGAATAATGTTTTGTTGCAGGTATGTGAGATACGATTTGATCAATTCATTTGGAAAACCTTTAATACCCACACTTTCTATTTTGTGTAGTAGAGTAGCGTGATCTATAATGTCAGACACTTCAGACAAGTCCAGAAATATACCATTAGCCATTACCTGTTGGTCTATGGCTTTCAGGATTGCATTTACATACTCATAGACAGCTGTGTCTGTGGATCTAGATTTCCAGACGCCATGCTGATGGTTTGATAGTAATGAATATGTTGTGGATTGGCAAGAGAGCCAACCCACTATGAGAGGAAGCCAAAAGGCACGCGTTTTAGCTCACGCAGGCTGGCGTGAGGTCTGGAACAGGTCAAGGAAATTAGACTAGCAAAAAAGGACGTAGCCGCTAGAAAGTTGGCTGTACAACTGGGTCGAGTGCTAGGAAGTGTCTCTAGACCTGCCGTGTGGCAGCGCTTGGTCTGCAATCACTGATAGTGGGGACATGCGGGTCCGACGTATACTAACGGACCGCGGCCGATTTAAAGGCTACCACCTAGCAAGTGTGGTGTCTGGCGGTGACACCACAGAATATTTGTTTTTAAATTCCTGTAGCCCATTGTAAAAGAGCTTCTCAAAGATCTTTGAGAGTGAATTTCAGAGGATCAACAATATACTTCCCTGTTAGTTTTATAATGCTGTCTGGAATATCACCAACACCACATGAAAGTTTTGTTGGTGAGCTTACTGCCAGTATGACCTACTCTTGTGTGGTCTGTTTGAGAAATATTGATCCTTTGAGAGGTGTGTTTCTAGTTTGGTAGTTTTTTGTATAAGGTCATTTGCTATATTGCTAAAATAATCATTAAAGATATTAGTTGCTGTGTTGGCACCAGATACTTGTCCACTTTCCAACTGCAGGTTAATTCTGTTTGCAACTGTCTTTACACTTGTTTCAGATCTGATAATGTTCCATGTGGCCCTTACCTTTTGTATGAGATATATTAATCATTTCTCTTTTTTTAATGAGGTCATGGTAGATCTTCTTGTATAATTTTGTATAATTTCTTATTTGTAATGATACAGGATTGTATTTTTCATATGACTCTAAGAATATTTTTGTTGCACTGGAGGTTTGTATGCCAGCTGGAAAGGCTATGTCAAAATAATGCTTATATGTATCGTGAAAGTTACTACTGAACATTTTATTTGTATCTGTCTCATTGTTCACTTCATCCCATGTTTCTTGGCTTAGTAAGCAGCACAAGTGTATAACGTTACTATCAATGAAGTCCATAAACTTACTTATTTTTGACTGGTGGCCTTTTCGGTGAAAATTTTCATGATTGCTGTAGCCTGTGTTTATTACTTCAGTGCTGTATGGGTAGCAGGTTTCTTGAATGAACATTTGGTCTAGGGCAACCTCATTGTTTAAAAAGATTCATGTTGGTGTATATACAATGGAGTTTAGAATGAAACTTTTTGTCATGTTCAGTAGTTTGTCTCTATGATTTGACTGTTTCAAAAAAATCAATTTTGAAGTCACCACATGATCTTATTTTTGGTTGGTTTAGAGTATTTAAGAACATTTCTAGGTTACATAGAAAGTCTTCAAAGTTTCCATCATGGCATCTGTACATAGTGACAATAACTACGCTCTTATCAGAAAGTGCAATGGTTGCTATTTCAGGATCCTTTTCTTTTATACAATCAGGATTTGCTTCCATTGCTCTATACTTTAAATTCTGCTTTACAAATATGATTGTTGCTCCATGTTTGTGAGAAGACTGCACAATGAATTGCCTAGGAGGAAACAAGGAATGTTTAAAGTATACATTTGCTGCTTTCCTAGGCAATGTTGAATTATGCAGATGACATCAACATTAAAGTCAGATCCCAGTAGTACTTCTAGATTTTGTAACCTGTTTGTTAATGATTGAGCATTGTGATACCTTATACTAAAAGGGGGAGCACTGATTTTGTTTTCTTTACTATTGTCATTGCTTTTATTCATTTATGATGAACTGCTTATCTTAGATAAGGTCATATCTCTGTTTATTTTGTGGCTCATTGATTAGTTAACTGTATATGATTACCTAAAGAGTAATAAGAATATAGATGTGTGCAGTTAAAGCAGACAAATGAAGAAGCTAATAAGAAAAATTATCTTAAAATATTATGAAATGGAAAATTTAAATCCCAAAATGTAAATTGAGATGGTTACAACTACATGTACCAGCAAAACAGAGAGCCTGACTGACAGCAACTCCAAACAGATTAAGATACTTCTAGTTTCAAGTCTACTTTTCATCAACAGAAATAGTGTCTAGGATGTATGTTATAGTTCTACATTCTTACGGTTACTGTAGATTTTTTCCTTCCAGTTATGTCCTACATATTTTTAAACTGAGATGAATATAGAATTAATGAAACCACATGGAGGGGTATTAGTCTTTCTTCAAATTCAGTGTACTATCTGTGTATAAATATAGGGTTTGCATAAAAAGTAATGTGACTGATTTTTTGCTCATGCAACTGTACTCCACAGAGCGCACTCACCTGCGGAGGGGGGAGATTGGTGGTGCTGGGTGTCTGGCCAAAAACATGTGGTGTGCCAGTCTATTGTGGGCTCTTGTCACGGCAGCATTATGCATTTAGTGGACACATTGCAAAGTCGTCAATCATGGCGCAACCTGCAGCAAACAATCGAGCAACATTACACCATCAAGTTTTGTGTGAAACTAGGAAAATTTGGTATGGAAATGTTGGATATGTGTCAGCAAGCCTACGGTGAGGATTGTCTGTCAAAAGCCCAGATTTTCAGGTGGGTGAAGAGCTTTAAAGATGGCAGCATTGATTGAGCACGAGGCCTGCTCCGGACGCCAGTCAACCAGCAAAACTGACAAAAACATTGACCATGTGCACCTTTTATTGAACACCAACCATCGGATGAGTGTCAGGATGATAGCAGACGATCTGACTTGATAAAGTGACAGTGCACAACATCATCACCAAAATAATTGTTGATGAGGAAGATCTGTGCCAAGAAGGTCCCAAAGATTTTGTCAGACGTTCAAAAGCAGACACCTGCCAAGACAAATTCAGAGCCTTGAAGCTGATCCAGAATTTTTAGATAATGTTATTACCGGAGACAAAACCTTGGAGTTTCAGTACAACTCAGAGGCAAAGCGCATGAGTGCCGAATGGTGTACTGCAGCATCCTGATGTACAAAACGGACTTGCATGAGCAAATTGAAGGTGAAAGCCATGCTGATTGTGTTTTTTGACATCATGAGTTTGTGCCCCCAGGCTAAACTGTCAACAGTGCTTTTTATTGCAAAGTGCTCAAGAGACTGAATGCCAGGGCCCATCGCATGAGGCTAGCCATCGCTGATTATTGGAAGTTGCATCATGACAATGTGCTGAGTCACACCTGCTTCTTGGTGGCCAGCTACCTGGCCAAGAAAGAGATTCCCCAGCCCCCCTACAGGCCTGTTGTGGCCCCGCCAGACTCTTTTTGTTCCCCAAACTAAAAACTTGCCTCAAAGGACACTGTCATGGGACCCTGGAGAAGGTCAAAGCCACCATGACAAGGGCTTTGAAGGCCACTCCAGACTCAGTGTTCGTGGCAGTGTTTGAAGTGTGGGAATCTTGAATGCAGTGGGTTATTAACTCTCTAGGGTCATACATTGAAGAGTACTAAGTGGTTGAAGCGATATCTACAATAAATTTTGATTCACAAGCTCAGTCTCATTACTTTTTATACAAACCCTGTATAATTTATTTTTAACTTTTGGTTTTTCTTTTTGAATATTAAGAGATCATTCCAAAATGGGGCTGTCATAAAGTCTCAATCCATTTATGAGAAATAATGGATGCATTTACGTAATATATAATTATAATATATTTATATGAAAACATGAGCCTACCACCACCATCACCACCACCACCATGACCACTACCAGGATAATCAAGAAGAATATTTATGCTAGAAGGGTGCATGTGGCTGTTGTTAATGACATGATTGCACAGTTTATCTCACCTGGCTGTGCAACAAGAGTCCGCTCAGAAATTTCACAAGGCAGCACCATTTAGAGCAAACATACAGTTATTTGTCAGTAAGTTCCAAATAAATGGAAACATTGCCGATGGAGAACATTGTAAGATACCTCTTGAACCACAAGAGACCATTCAGAAAATTGGAGAAGCAATGGATAGAAGTCCGAATCCATCAACTTTTTGTTAATCAACAAATTGGATGTTCCAAAATCAATGATTGTGAAAGTTTTGCACTTTATACCAAAAAAATCTATATCACATTAAAGTGCTTAACAAATTAGACTATGGAGATGATGAAGCTTGCCAAGATGCATGATAAAATGTGATAGAAATTGTTAACAGGAAACATTTGCCTTGATATGCTGGAACAATTCTGAAACCATAGTTTCAGCAAGAAGGCATTGCTGACACTGCTGTGTTTCAGCAGATGAATACTCCCCTCATTTTACTATTATGGCAAGGGAGTACCTAAATTGAAGATTTGCCAACAGATGGATTGGCAGATGTTCAGCAAGACTGTGGCTATATGTTGAATTTCTTCACTTAGGTGTATATAAAGTCAAGAGTGTACAAAACAAAAATAAAGAATCTCCAGGATCAAAGAGCTTGAATCAGAGATGCAGTGTTGGCTCTTTGACAAGGTATGCTTCAGAATGAAGTCAGATCAGCTCTACAACAACGGAAGCACTGTTTCAAAATGGATGGAGGCCACATTGCAGTATAATGAAAATGTGTACACATATTGGCAATAAACATAAATGTGTATTTTATATTTGCATTCATTATTTCTTAGAAACAGGTCTAGACTTCATGACTGCTCTGTATAGATACTTGAAAAGGAGGAAACAAGATTATAGAAAGGTCATTGCTTGCACTTGGGATATCTAGATCAATGTAAATGCAATTAGGACTTGAACATTTTGTAGATGTTAAGCATAGTGAATTCAGGTATTTAGACTTGAATGTTTTATTATTTTTAAAGAATAAAATAAGAAATACCTTTAAGTGACTTCTTTCACTTTTTTTCCAAGTAGTCAGTCTTGAAATAAAATAGAATGATTGTCATTATTCAGTTCTCCCTATTACCACATGAAGTGTGCTCCGTCAGTCTCATGAAATGATTTCCCCTTATTATGGGCTACTTCTAAAAGTAATATTTGGTATTGGTTAATTTTGTTTCACAGATCTTGGAAGCATTCTTGCCACGTATGATATCAAACAATCATGGACATGTTGTGGGTCTCTCTTCTATGGCTGGTGTAATGGGTATCACAAATTTGGTACCATACTGTGCTAGCAAATATGCAGTTCGAGGGATGATGGAGGCTTTATCAGAAGAACTGCGTGAGAACTTGAAGAACTCTCAAATACATTTCACTACCATCTTTCCATTTATTGTTGATACTGGCCTGTGCCAGAAACCACGTACCAGGTATGTGATAAATATAACAATATGACACTATGTAACTAAAAAACTTTGGAGACAATTTTGTATCCAGTGATGTTTTAGCCAGAGAGTGTAGTTTTTCCACAGTATAAAAGTAACTATCAGATGGTTTATGTACAAAGTTGAATTTTATTTTATGTTTTTATTAATATTATATTTCAGGTTCCCCAGTCTTCTAGCTATAGTACAAATTCCAAAAGCAGCATCAGAAATTATTAAGGCAATGAGGAGAAACTACAATGAATATTCCATTCCAAATGGGCTGTTGGACTTAAATCACTTCCTCAGGTATGATCATTTTCTTTATGAGAGTTGTGTTAAAACTTTTTATAATATAGAAGGGCATTTATTTATTTGTTATTTACCCATTCTATGTGACAATTTCTAACTAAGAATACTGAATGGGTCACACAGATTCTCAATTAACTCATAATCAGAAAAACAACAATTATATTGGCACAATGAACTAAATTAGCTATAAAGGTATGGTATACTAAACAAATATTTAACTTGGTTATTTTAGACAGTCATTGATAAATTCTTGTTTTGTATAGAAACATTTCTTCTGAAATAACATTTTTTACTTTAGCTCTGATTTGTTCTCTATTCAACTTAAAACATATAGATAGCTTGTTGTATTATAGAACAAGTTTGATGTACCTTGTGCTGTGGTGCCCTTTACATAGCCATTGACTAATTATAGATATGTCACTGGAATGACAGAGTGATGATAGTAGAAGTTATTTTTGGTAAAAATTGTAAATCTTCATGAATAAAACACAGCTTTTTGTGAATATAAATACAAGGCACTGACTGGAGACTGAGCTCCCAGAAGTGGATGTTTACTGGTGAAGGAGAAAGACACTTGTCTCATTATCTTAACTGCTCACTTCTGCATAGTAAATATCCCTCTATGTGACACACCCAAAACCAAAATGCAATATGTAAGTGTTAGAAATACAACTGCAAATTATGCACATTTTAATGTTTGAATGTCATACTTAAGTCATGACATTAAAAGCACAGCACAAACTGCCCAGTCTGTTTACTAACTGCCTTATTTTATATGTTCCACCACAGTCTGTCATCTTTCTACCCTCAGAGGAACTTAGTGGTTATCTCTCAGTTTATAAGGCACATTTCCAAATCTGCCGTCTATTCTTGATGGACCTATGTGATGGACAAAAATTTACACACTAGTTTGTCTTTAATCAGTTAAGCTACTGGTACCCTTTTATACTATGTGTGCATTTTTATGTTAAAGAGGCTTAGCCTTTGACAATGTCTCTGCTGAACATCTTAAGCCTGTTTTTCACCAGGGGCAACCATCTTAGATACGTGTCAGTTGTCTCGTTAAATAGTTCCCCTTACCTCTCCTGGCTTGTTCTTGTATCTTATTAGTGAGTTAATTATTGCTAATGTCTCTCACTAGCATAATAGTTCCACATATATTAACACCTACTGTGTACACTGTTGTGATCAATAAAATTCGATTCTACATTGTCTTTGTAACCTTTTGTCAACAAGCATTGCAGTTTTGTCCATCAGGAATTTTTTTCCTTGTATATAATGTGTGTTGTCCTTTCAACTCTCCCCTTTATTGACATCAGTCCCAAAAACATTTCTACTGCTTATTTCTGTAATATAACAAGTATTTATTGTGAAGTTCACAAATATATTACACATTGCTTGATTTGAAACACTAAAGATGATCAATAAAACTTCTTGAAATCCATTTTGTTGACCTTCCATCCATAAATTAGTACTTTCAATGTCTTAAAATTCAGAATTTCTTCTATAATTATTTCAGAGTTCTTATCAGATATGAGACTGACTGATATTCCCTGTACCTTCCTAATTCATGCCTACTTCCTTGTTCGAAAATGGATGTACTTTACTCTCTTCTATTTTATTGTTTTTAAAACTTCTGGTAGTGTTTCTTCAGCATTTTCTGATTTTTACCTTGAATTTCATTAATTTAGTCTGTTTTATTATGTGCAATCAATTTATTTACTGCAGTTAAAAAGTATTTATTGTATCTTTAGTATCTGCATTCACTTCTCCAACTTTTTGGAGATGACTGCCTTCTGTATATAGTGAAATTTATCCTGTTCATTTCTTTATTATCATATTCAGCACACTTCTTTCATTTATCTCTTACTGTCTTGGTCACCACATGCAAACCATAATAATAGTTTGTTTCAGCACAAAATGTGTAGTACTTTCGAAAATCTTTATTCATTCTTTCGCGTTCTTCTACTCGTAGAGTAAAAAATACTAAATGATGATCTGTAATACTGATACATGCTGGAGCATGTGGCTTTGATAGAAGTAAAGTCTTGGAAAATGAACTTGGAGTAAAAGAAGGCTTGGGGAGGGGGCAGGGGGGGGGACATGACTATCAGAAATATCAGTAGATGGAAGAAAAAGAGATTAAAAATGAAAAGGTGAAAGGGGTTAATAAGGATGTTAGTAACTGACTGTGCAATACTATATTCATTAAAAGTACAAGTAAAAAAAATATAGTTAGACCTTAGGAGTCATGGTAGAGATCAGTGCACTGAAGTTTTTCTTGCTCTTCTTGATTACTGTCATCCTTTTCTTCTTTTCATCAGTTTTCTTTGGTACTTTCATCATCATCATCACCATCATCATTCCAACTAACTCAGTGGGTTGACAAATGAGGCTTCTCCACCAGTCATGGTCACTAACAGTTTAAATGCTCTGGATGTGTTAATGTGCACACACCTTTGTACCTGTCCTTGTGTGCTCTGAATGTTCAGAGCTCACAGGGACAGGTACAAAGGCGCACACATCAACACATCCAGAGCAGTTCAAGCATTAAATTTCACTCCCTCTTCAATGCTATCTCAGGTATATCCTCCTTGCATGGTGTTAGATTTCACCTTATTCTTGTACCTAAGTCTTGATCCTTCATCTCTGAGTGTCAGATCACACATTACTCTTGGTAGTCTTTCAGCATCCATGCATAGTGTATATCCATATCATCTCACCTGCTCAATGTTATTTTGTCTGGTAGTCTTAAAATTTGAGCCTGTTTCAGGTTCCCACATTACAAGGGTCTGTCCCTCCATGTCTTTCTGACTGTGCTATGGATAAACCTCTTTTCAGCTGCCTGAATTTTGCTGATATCTTTACTTCTCATGTTCATGTTTCACTATCATATCTCAAAACTGGAATGTAATAAGTTTCGTAGATGATGCTCTTACATTTTTGTGGTACTTTCTTGTTTCATATTAGGTCCTCAACTGTTTGACAAAAGTTACAACATGCTTGGATCCTGTGGGTGATTTCTTTGTCTTGTTTTCTTTGCCATTGTTACTTTATTTCTGTTTAATTTCCCCCTCTCCCTCCTCTCCCCCCACCCCCAACCCCCCCGCCCCCAACACCAGCAGGGGTGCAATTTTTACTCTTCTGCAGCTTTACAAAGCCTTGATACAATCCTGCCTTGATTATGAGAGTCCGGTAAGCATTTCAACATCACTCTCAGCCTTGTGGATACTGTATCCAATACACCACTGCAGGTTTGACTTGCAACAGGAGCCTTTCAAACTAGCCCTGTGAACAGCTTACTTGTGGAGGCTGGGGTCCCTCCATTACAGGTTAGGGGCCAACAAAAAATGGTTCAAATGGCTCTGAGCACCATGGGACTTAACTTCTGAGGTCATCAGTCCCCTAGAACTTAGAACTACTTAAATCGAACTAACCTAAGGACATCACACACATTCATGCCCGAGGCAGGATTCAAACCTCCGACCGTAGCAGTCACACGGTTCCAGACTGTAGTGCCTAGAACCACACGGCCACTCCAGCCAGCACCAACAACAGTATGTCAATTGTGCTACCCAAGTTCACAGCTTCCCTAAGCATCCAAACTACATTCTTCTCTTTCCAATCCATCCTGCAATCCATTTCCTGCAACAATCACAGTTCGTGTCTGGTCCCTCATCTCCTTTTGTTTCCTCTTCCACCTCTCCTCTAGACTTGCTCACCTCTGTGGTGCATCCCTTGGACACAGCTTTGTCTTGACCTATCCCAAAATCTGAAAGACTTGGTTCCTCTCGAGGCCCTCTGTCATCAATTTTTCTTAATCCTTGGTGCATCCTGGGGTTCAGAAGTAGTCTTTTCAGATGGCTTGATGGTTGCCTGTCAGGTGGGCTTTGCTTTTACTCACAGAGGACATATTGAACTGTGCTCCTCGCCAGATGGCTGTAGTGCTTTCACTATGGAGTTAGTAGCCATCTCTCATGCCCTTGAGTGTATCCATTCCTGCACAGATGGGCCCTTTCTCAGCTGCAGCGACTCCTTGAACAGTTTGCAAGTTCTTGACTGATGTTGCCCTTGCCACCCCTTGGTCATTGCTACCCAGAATTCCCTGTATGCACTGCAACAATGAGGATACTCAGTGACTTTCACCTGGGCACCCGGCCATGTCAGGATCCCAGGGAATGGACTCGCAGATAGCCTGGCCAAACTAGCTACTAATAAACTCACTCTTGAGACTGGTATTATGCCAACAAGTTTTAGGAATCTGGAACACATAATGGCTCAGTCTGTTTTACCAAACAAGCTACAGGTGATACAGTATACTACGAATTTGTGGAGGTCCTCCATGCAAGCCTCGTGCAAGGAATCTGCAGTTATTTGCCAGCTGCACATTGACCATACTTGGCTGACTCATGGTCATCTCCTCCATCATGAAGACCCAACCATTGTCATTGTGGTTCTCTTTTGATGGTGGTCTATATTTTCCTGGACTGTCCCAATGTAGCCACCGTGCTGCAGACTCTTAATCTCCCTTACTCTCTATTAGGACATGATGATGCCTCAGTGGCTGACTTAGTTTTACATTTTGTTCATGAAGGAGGGTTTTACCACTCTGTTTGACACGGGACCACTTAACATTATCAGCCTGCTAAGATGTCGGCAGAACACTCTGTTGCCTCCTTTGTCCAGACTGGGCTGCCACTGACTGGGTGTGGTGGTCAGCCTGGTCTTGGCCCCACCTGCTCTTTTACTGTTCTTCTACCTTCTCATATAGTCTGTTAGACTTGTTCATCTCTTGTCTCTCTATGTCTCTCTTTGTATTGTTAGTCTTTCCTATGCAATTTCTGAGGGGTGTGCCTCTGATAATTGGTATGGGCTGGGAGGTGTATGTCCCCTCAGTGCACTCTGCTTTCAGGGGCCTCTGGCTGCTGCCTAGATAGGGCACCTTACCTTCCTCCCTTCCTCTGTCTCTCTTTCTTCTTTTTGTCTCTTTTCTTGCCTTTGTTGACCTTTTGTAGACCTTGGGGTTTTCTTCCCCTGGGTTTTGCATGATAGGCTCTCCCTGATCTACTGTCATGTAGACCTGTCTGTTTGAGGAAAAAGGGACTGATGTCTTAGTAGTTTTGTCCCTTTAATCATCCAATCAACCATCTAATCTGCATTCCCAACACTCCACTGTGTCAGACAGTCATTCACATAATATTTATTTGCCATGATGACACATTACAGTGCACTCTTCTCCAGGACACATGATTTCTCTTCTTAGAAGCAATGCTATAGCATAGTTTACCCAACTCCTGCTCTCAGAGGTGTTGATACAGTATGACTTGGAGAACAGCATTGTGATTTGCGAAGATAAGATGTATCCCTCAGTACATCTACTGCTAACATACTGTACTCCCCTATATTCATGTAGCTTCCTCCTCTGGGTGTCCACAACATATCACTTAGCATGGTTTTCATTACACTCAAGAATCTAGTTCTACTAACCATCACTTAAATTCATAAACATAAGAAATAAGTTGTTTGTTTTTAAACTGTTTTTCATATAGCTCATTGTATTGTGCAGAAATTATTTTAACTGTTAAATAAACTTTTTATTTATAAAATTATATAAATAGAGAAAAACATGTAATTCTTATTTTTTTAAATTTTAGGTTGCTGCCACTGAAAGCAACAAACACAATTAAGGATTTTGTTGACAGTGGAGTGGGTGCCCATGATGAGTGAATAATCAGAAATAAAACAAAATGTCTTCAACTAGCAACTTGGATGTCATTCTTCTACTACAATTGTAGGAATGATAAATTTTGTTTGTAAATACCACAAGTTTACAACACAGAGACTTGAATAAGTGAGCTTCGTGTCAAAATGTGAATATTGACATGTACATAGGCAGTTGTATAGAAAACATCAGATATTTTACAGTTGATTTATTGTGTAGTCTTTTTCTATTACCAAATCACTTACATATGTGGAGTTCAGAAACAAAATTCTAATTTTCTGTGATTCACCATTAATTTTAGTGATATATTTGGCAGAAGATAGGAAAAAGATACTTTTTCCCTTGCCAACAGTAACACATGTTGTTGCAATTATTGATACATATTACCTACAAAAATTATGACCAACTTTTGCTGTGTGCTATTCATAAAAAAACAGAACTGAAAGACATCCAAAGCAGGAAAATCAAATGAGATTTTCCAGTAACAGATTGTATCCCTTATGAATAAAAAGTATTTCTCTTCATCATAAAAGTATGGTGATGAGTTAGAAGAAGTTGAAAAGACTTCCACAAATGCCAAAAATTATTTAAGGGACACACATGTTCTAACAGCATTTATTTCTCTCTCTCCATTTTGTACAACAATTATAGAATTTTTTTGATACAACACTACAATAAATGTAATTGTGTAAACTTACAGATAAACATGTGATTTTAAAGTGAGTATCTATTTGTCTTTGCACAGTGTACAACAATAAATCATATATATTTTTATATATGTGATATTCTGTAATATATAATGGCAATATGTTATGCAACAAATATGTATTTTTGTACTAGAATACAACATTCTTGCCATCAGTGCAATGTTTTGTGTCTGGATGTGTTTGCAACTCTCATTTGTGCTGTCATTAATACATTTTCCTACATTACTTTGTTACTACCTCTAAAATTGATAATGACACTGGTTTGTTATCCCTCAGTCCAGCTAATGGTGCAAACAAGCTGTTCATTAAAATGCTTCCGTAACAAAGTTCAGGAATTGGAGGAAAATTCATAACTAAGGTCCTTAATAGTTAGTGTGGTTTTTTCCTTCCTTTTTTTGTATGAGTATTTAAGTAGAGTGGGGGGTGGGGTTTGAGAAGATACCCATTTAGGACTGCACAAAGTACTTAAAAACATTGCATGGCCTTCTTCTGTGACCTTATTCCTTTCATTATTTTGTTGTTAGCTTGTTCCCTTGCTTCAGAAAACATTTCCCCTTTGTTTCCTTGTGTTAATGTGTATATAATGTGTACTATTTGATCTTGCGGTTCAACACTGTTACATTATATACACAGTAAAGTAAATGTTACAATCAAGATTTCCCTGTTTGTGATCAGGTGTTGAACAAAGGATGATTGCACACTAGAACTCCCTGGGGGGAATGCATAACAAAATTTACCCACTTTAAATGAACAGTGGTGGTAAGAATGCTGTTACAAGAAGACATGGATGAAAACGCACCTTTGTAAAAGAAAGCTTTGTCTAGTTTTATGGACTGTGCAATGTCCTCATAAATATATTATATTGAAGGAAACATATTTTTGGATTGTGCTTCACCTGCAGTTCTGCTCTTTTGATGGTGGTCATGCTGGAGTTGGAGATAGTGTATGTGTAATGTTGTTCTTAATTAAGACAGTGAATAATGATAGGTAGACCAAAGTAAAGTTCAGTATGCTTTTCAAAATCAGTTCATTATTTGCCTCAGTACAAAATGCAGTCCATTTAACTAGTGTAGGCCAAATGTGTCAAGTACCTGTGGCACACACTGATCAGTAAGTATCTGCTATGTCAAAGCAAGCTAGTGATAAACTGAAAATATACCACACAAATGGGTCACCTGTATGTACTGATCAGCTGGAAAATTATGACCACCTACCTAATAGCCAGAGTTGGACCACATCTGCACACACACACAAGTAACCTAATTCCCATAAATTCCAGGGTGAAGGGGGAGGGGGGTAATGAGCTCTGAACGACACATTCAGCCACATCCCAGATGTGTTCCATTGGGTTCAGATCCGGTGAGTATGAAGGCCACCATATCAACTGGAACTTGTCACTGTGTTCCTTGCATCACTCATCACATGCCTGGCCTTGTGAGATGGGGCATTATTTTACTGAAAAATGCCCCTGCTGTCAGGAAACGTGATTGCCATGGAGGAGTGTAACTTGTCTGCAACCAGTGAATGATACTCCTTGGCCATCATAGTGCCTTGCACAAGCTTACTGGACCTATGTGAATGTTCCAAAGAGCGTAACGAAGCCACTGCCACTGCTGTACCCTAATACATGTGTTAAGGTGCTGTTCGCCTGGAAGACGACAGATTGTGCCCTCCCAGTGGCATGAACGTCCAGTGCTGATGGTCACACGTCCATCTCAGATATAGTTTTACCAATGCTGGCTTTGTCAGGGCTTTGATTATCTGCCTCCATGCCCCGAAATGAGAGACATCGTACCACCCTTCCTAATGTGGTATTCTGTCACCCACCCTATTATACATCATAATAGTCCTTACCTATGCCACTCACACTCCCAACCATTTGCCACAGTGATCATCCCAGTGGCAGGCCAAGGTGCAACCTCTACCCAGTCCACTCACCCAGTACATCCTCCTCCAGTCCTGTCACCCACTGATCGTATCCCTTCAGAGGCCAGTTAAAGCAGCCATGTCATACACCAACTCTGCTGCAAACACTGCACAGCTTTTAACGTGAGATGACTGTCAAGCAGTTGTCCACCAGAATTTATGGCCAACACTGCCAAACTGTTGCCAAGAACAAAGTTGACCAACATGCAGCTGAACACAATATCCTCAATTTCAATAGCTGCTTCACAACCAAGGCTATCTGGAAGAACCTGTGTCTCTGAATTACACAAATGGAAGTTACACCACATCCTCCACTCCATCAATGCTCTTGGTCTCAATTCCTGGTAACCCACTGATCCCACACTCTCCATCCAACAGTTTACCCTCCCTCTGTTCTATCACGCTTTGACAGTGCATGTCACAATGTCACATTCAGCATGCGCCACTCCTCACTAGCTCCAATAACTATGTGTCACATGCCTGACCCAAGTATTTACTGTCTCCCATAGAGATTTTCTGTCTCTATGTGAAGGCTAATCTCAAGAACTACTGCATGGATTTGGATATGGAGATGGACTGATTTAGAAGGTACGTATGAGTGTACAATTTGTTACCACTATGTCAGACCAGTCATCTTACTGTAGATACTTAGTGCTAGCTGGGGTGAACTGCTAGTTATTACTGTAAACCTATTTCTCAATATTATTTTGACTGAAGGAATCACTACATAGAGCCACATGTGTAGTGGGAGTACCAGGGAAATAGCATTCTCTCTGCAGTTCAATAGAGTGCCCTGTCTCTTCAGCCGTGAATGGGACATCATTATTTCTGTACACTGTTCGATCTGTCCAGGTCTCAGAGTAATTACATGAGTACACCATGCATACATTGTCACTTAACAACCCTTCATGTTGTTATCATAATAAGTTCAATGCTGACTGGCATACTCAACAATACTGTTCAAACTTTCAACTGATATTCAGAGTCGCAAAACGTTGAAAATCTATCTCCTTGTGACTGTCCACATTTAACATTATTAGCCAATGACAAATTATGGCTCATAGGTTCCACAAGGAGAATGCTATGAACTGTGCATTAGCATCTTGGAGGGCAAACTAGGCAGTATGCAACCATTTACACACGGTGATCTGGCCTCCAAGTATCCATAATGAAAATCAGGGTAAACACCTCACAACTGAAGGCAAGATAACAACTGGAACAAAACCTGCATCAATAGCATCAGCAGTAATAAATTAAAAAATTAACAATGTATTCATGATATACAATAAAAATAGAAAATAGCTCATCTGTTGCCAGTGTCTCTTGAAAATTGACAAATTAACGGGAAAATCTTTGTTCAGTTTTTACATTTATTTCAGGAAATAATAGGAATAAAAAATGGAAATTAGTTACTTCAGAAATAAGTTATTTTGAGCTGTTTTAACAGTCAGGTAAAAATCGTATGGAAAAAAAATTGAAACTGAAAACTGGTAGTTTGTAGTGCATCACTGTAAGAAGCCTAACTGCACACTCTGTGAGTATTGCCATTCTTGAAGGGTGGTGGTGGTGGTTAGTGCTTAACGTCCCGTCGACAACGAGGTCATTAGAGACGGAGCGCAAGCTCGGGTTATGGAAGGATTGGGAAGGAAATCGGCCGTGCCCTTTCAGAGGAACCATCCCGGCATTTGTTGAAGGGTGGGACAGGTTTGAGCACCAATATCTTGATCACCAAGCAGGAGCCAAGCAGATTACAATGTACAGAGTTGGGAAACACTGTATTGGTTGTTATCCAGCAGCACATTTTGTTTCCACAAGTGTGCTCTTTTGAACAGACCATCTATATTTTGGTTATTCTCTGCCTTTTACTTCTCAATAAGTTCCTTTTTAGTATCATGAGTCTTATTCCCTCATTCCCTGATTCTCTTGTACCTCAACCATACACATTTGCCTGCCAATATGAGCTGTTTATATGTCACCACTTAAATGCCCAAAACTGAGGGTACACTGCTACACACAAATCTTTCGTTTATTGAAATCAAATGCTCGAGTTTCATTAACACAACTGATTTAGACTAAACTAAGTCATTGTTAACATTATTAAGCGTCTATGCCAAGGACAGTCAGAGGGGGTAGGGATGGGGATGGTAGTGGGAGAGGGGAGTGAGGGATGGTGGATTTCTTTCTTTCCCTGCCACTCCCCCTTCCAAGGAGGTGTTACATATGCTTACACTAGTTTTAGGACATGGATTATTCAAGACATTTTCAGAGATGTGATCTGATTGCCAACAGGAAGAAACAATGTGTGTAAAGTTAAAATATTTGTAGAGCTCAGGCAAATGAAATTATTAATTATTTTAAGGGGCATTGATAGCAGGTGAAATGACAATTAGTTTGGGCTTGTAACAACATAAGTGAAGGAATCACACATTATTTTATGCCAAATATGAGGTATTAATAAGTTATTGACCTGACTCATGCCAATTGTTTGTTTAATAATGGACTCTTTCAGGATTCTGGTTTTTTTAAGATACTAGTGGCATTTAGTTTGTCACATGTAAATGAGATCTCACAGTGGCTGGTACTCCACTTGTGTGTGTTTACATACACACAGACTCCAGTGCAGCATATAGTGGCACTGTGCCTTGGATGAATCAGCATATTCCACACACGTTGATCTTAGTAGCTCACACAGTGTTGCATCGTGGGTTGGTAGCATATTTCGTGCACACTGTTTGGTTAGCAGCTCATATTGTGGTACACTGTGTTTTGGTACCTCACTAGTGCTTCATAGTGTGGTGTGCGCAAACTTGTGATGCCATGTATGCTGGTGTTCTGTTACTGTCATGAGCCAGCTGCATGGGTATGATGATTGAATGGTAACATTGGGGATGTCACTGCCCCCACACCTTGTAAATAAACAGAAAGAACAGACAGCAGTATCACGTAGATGTAATACTTGTGCCTCTCCCGCCACCAAACATGTAGGCACTTGTCAAGGTCAAAAACAGAACTTGCGGCTGGAAATAACAAATCCTTCACAACCTGGAAGGTTCTCAAAAGGCTGAGGAGTAGGGTCTCAAGTTGCAAGAATAGCCTTGCTCGATGGGGATATTTTGGTGGGGAATTTCTATGTGATTATGGAAATGTCCAAACAGACAACCACTTACTGAAGTCTCCAAAGCTAGACACAAGCTGTGCCCCACTAGATTTACAACTAACTAATGGTACGAAAATCTGTGTAGCTAATTATTGGGCAAAACATATTTAAACTTTAAATTTAATTATGATCCACATACACTATATTTTAATGTGTGGTGTTCTGGACACAGAAAATAAAATAAACAAGCACTTCCAATGTCATGATTCCACTTCAGTTGCTTCATCAAGATCATAAATGCACACCAGAAATATGCAATTCTCTTAAACAATTGCTGGAGGTATTCTCAACCGGTCTATTACACGTTCACTTATAATGTTGCTTCTTGATTGTTCATTCACCTGAATTCCTTTTCCAAGGATGCTGTTGAACTTCATTCTCAGTTGTGTGGCTTAGTAAATTATTCTGCAGATCATTGAACAAATATTCATCAGGAAATATTGTTTTGAGCTCTTAAGATGTGATAAATTTTCATACACCTACACTAGCTGATCAAACAAATCTGGATACCTATTAGTGGACATTAATATGGGTTGCGTCCACCTTTTGCCTTTGACAGGTTGAAATCTGTTGGGGCAATTTCAATGAGATGTCGCAATGTCTATTGAGGAATTGTAACCCATTCTTCCTCAAGAACTGGATCCAGAGAAGGTAGTAATATTAGATGCTGATGTCTGGATTGAAGTCCATGTTTTCTCTCATCCCAAAGGTGTTTCAGTGGGTTCACTTTGGGACTTTGTGCAGGTCAGTCCATTTCAGGAATGTTCTTGTCTACAAATCATTGCCTCACAGATGCTGCTTTATGATAAGGTGGATTACCATGCTGATACAAACAAATCTTTGTCTCCAAACAGTTCATCTACAACATGCAGTACATAATGCTGTAAAAAGTGTTCATTTCCTCTGTATTTAGCATTTTCTTAAACCCAATGAGGGATGAGGGAGGCCACACACTAACCCAGAAAAATACCCCCATACCGTAACACCACCTTCTTCATAGTTCATTGTTGGCTCTATACATTTGCAACAGCATCTGCATTACAGTGTGTCATGGATGGACTTTGTGTACCAGTGTCACTCCTCCTCTACCCATTTTCCTATTCCAGTCATGAATGTTCGTGGGTCATGGGAAGAAAGATTGATGATAAGCCTCTCTGTGGTCTCAAATCTCTCCAATTTTATCTTTGTAGACTTCTTGTGTGATACACATAGGAGGAAGCAATACATTGGTTGATTTTTCCAGAAACCTATGATCTCAGAAGTTTATCAATAAATGACACTGTGATGCAGAACACCTACAGATAATGGCAGGTAATGTTCCACAGGCATTTTCCAAACCCAAATCTTTCCATCAAATTGTCACAGGGTATACCATGATTCATAACTTTAAATCACTCATTTCCGGTTATCTACTAGCTAGTGGTTATTGTTGTTGTTGTTGTGGTCTTCAGTCCTGAGACTGGTTTGATGCAGCTCTCCATGCTACTCTATCCTATGCAAGCTTCTTCATCTTCCAGTACCTACTGCAACCTACATCCTTCTGAATCTGTTTAGTGTATTCATCTCTTGGTCTCCCTCTACAATTTTTACCCTCCACGTTGCCCTCCAGTACTAAATTGGTGATCCCTTGATGCCTCAGAACATGTCCTACCAATCGATCTCTTCTTCTAGTCAAGTTGTGCCACAAACTCCTCTTCTCCCCAATTCAGTTCAATACCTCCTCATTAGTTATGTGATCTACCCATCTAATCTTCAGCATTCTTCTGTAGCAGCACATTTTGAAAGCTTCTATTCTCTTCTTGTCTAAAGTATTTATCATCCATGTTTCACTTCCATACATGGCTACACTCTGTACAAATACTTTCAGAAACGACTTCCTGACACTTAAATCAATACTCAATGTTAACAAATTTCTCTTCTTCAGAAACACTTTCCTTGCCATTGCCAGTCTACATTTTATATCCTCTCTACTTCGACCATCATCAGTTATTTTGCTCCCCAAATAGCAAAACTCCTTTACCACTTTAAGTGTCTCATTTCCTAATCTAATTCCCTCAGCATCACCCGACTTAATTCGACTACATTCCGTTATCCTCATTTTGTTTTCGTTGATGTTCATCTTATATCCTCCTTTCAAGACACTGTCCATTCCGTTCAACTGCTCTTCCAAGTCCTTTGCTGTCTCTGACAGAATTACAATGTCATCGGCGAACCTTAAAGTTTTTATTTCTTCTCCATGGATTTTAATACCTACTCCGAACTTTTCTTTTGTTTTCTTTATTGCTTGCTCAATATACAGATTGAATAACATCGGGGATAGGCTGCAACCCTGTCTCACTCACTTCCCAACCACTGCTTCCCTTTCATGTCCCTCGACTCTTATAACTGCCATCTGGTTTCTGTACAAATTGTAAATAGCCTTTCGCTCCCTGTATTTTACCCCTGCCACCTTCAGAATTTGAAAGAGAGTATTCCAGTCAACATTGTCAAAAGCTTTCTCTAAGTCTACAAATGCTAGAAACGTAGGTTTGCCTTTCATTAATCTTTCTTCTAAGATAAGTCGTAAGGTCAGTATTGCCTCACGTATTCAAACATTTCTACGGAATCCAAACTGATCTTCACCAAGGTCGGCTTCTATCAGTTTTTCCATTCGTCTGTAAAGAATTCGCCTTAGTATTTTGCAGCTGTGACTTATTAAACTGATAGTTCGGTAATTTTCACATCTGTCAACACCTGCTATCTTTGGGATTGAGATTATTATATTCTTCTTGAAGTCTGAGAGTATTTCACCTGTCTCATACATCTTGCTGACCAGATGGTAGAGTTTTGTCAGGACCGGCTCTCCTAAGGTTGTCAGTAGTTCTAATGGAATGTTGTCTACTCCGGGAGCCTTGTTTCGACTAAGGTCTTTCAGTGCTCTGTCAAACTCTTCACGCAATATTATATGTTCCATTTCATCTTCATCTACATCCTCTTCCATTTCCATAATATTGTCCTCAAGTACATCACCCTTGTATAGGCCCTCTACATACTCCTTCCACCTTTCTGCTTTCCCTTCTTTGCTTAGAACTGGGTTTCCATCTGAGCTCTTGATAATCATACAAGTTGCTCTCTTTTCTCCAAAAGTCTCTTTAATTTTCCTCTAGGCAGTATCTATCTTACCCCTAGTGAGATAAGCCTCTACATCCTTACATTTGTCCTCTAGCCATCCCTGCTTAGCCATTTTGTACTTCCTGTCGATATCATTTTTGAGACGTTTGTATTCCTTTTTGCCTGGTTCATTTACTGCATTTTTGTATTTTCTCATTTCATCAATTAAATCCAATATTTCTTTTGTTACCCAAGGGTTTCTACTAGCCCTCATCTTGTTACCTATTTGATCCTCTGCTGCCTTCACTATTTCATCCCTCAAAGCTACCCATTCTTCTTCTACTGTATTTCTTTCCCCCATGCCTGTTAATTGTTCCCTTATGCTCTCCCTGAAACTCTGTACAACCTCTGGTTCTTTCAGTTTATCCAGATCTCATCTCCTTAAATTCCCTCCTTTTTGCAGTCTCTTCAGTTTTAATCTACAGTTCATAACCAACAGATTGTGGTCAGAGACCACATCTGCCCCTGCAAATGTCTTAAATTTAGAACCTGGTTCCTAAATCTCTGTCTTACCATTATATAATCTATCTGATACCTTTTAGTATCTCCAGGGTTCTTCAATGTATACAACCATCTTTCATGATTCTTAAACCAGGTATTAGCTATGATTAAGTTATGCTCTGCACAAAATTCTACCAGGTGGCTTCCTCTTTCATTTCTTAGCCCAATCCATATTCACCTACTATGTTTTCTTCTCTCCCTTTTCCTACTGACGAATTCCAGCCACCCATGACTATTAAATTTTCGTCTCCCTTCACTAACTGAATAATTTCTTTTATCTCATCATACATTTCATCAATTTCTTCGTCATCTGCAGAGCTAGCATATAAACTTGTACTACTGTAGTAGGTGTGGGCTTCATGTCTATCTTGGCCACAATAATGCGTTCACTATGCTGTTTGTAGTAGCTTACCCGTACCCCTGATTTTTTATTCATTATTAAACCTACTCCTGCATTACCCATATTTGATTTTGTATTTATAACCCAGTATTCAACTGACCAGAAGTCTTGTTCCTCCTGCCACTGAACTTCACTAATTCCCACTATATCTAACTTCAACCTATCCATTTCCCTTTTTAAATTTTCTAACCTACCTGCCCGATTAAGGGATCTGACATTCCACGCTCCGATCCGTAGAACACTAGTTTTCTTTCTCCTGATAATGACGTCCTCTTGAGTAGTCCCCGCCTGGAGATCCGAATGGGGACTATTTTACCTCCGGAATATTTTACCCAAGAGGACGCCGTCATCATTTAATCATACAGTAAAGCTGCATGCCCTCAGGAAATATTATGGCCGTAGTTTCCCCTTGCTTTCAGCTGTTCGCAGTACCAGAACAGCAAGGCCATTTTGGATAGTGTTACAAGGCCAGATCAGTCAGTTATCCAGACTGTTGCCCCTGCAACTACTGAAAAGTCTGCTTCCCCTCTTCAGGAACCACACATTTGTCTGGCCTCTCAACAGATACCCCTCCATTGTGGTTGCACCTATGGTACGGTTATCTGTATCGTTGAGGCACGCAAGCCTCCCCACCAACGGCAAGGTCCATGGTTCATGGGGGAGCTCTTACTGAATATACCCGCTAAATTACTAATGCGGTCAGTGTGGGTGCACTGTCTGCCACTTTTCCCTGTAGTGGCAAAAGTATTTTGTACAGATCGCCATATCACACTGAAAGTTACATCTTGCAAATCATCATTTCTGCATGCTGCGTATAGCTATCAAACATCAGACACTCGTACATATACTGTGAAGACAGACAGCATAGGCACAGGGACCGTATATAGCCCTTGCAGCACTAGATATTTCCTGTGAGCTCGGTAGGTCATCCACTGTAGCCGATGGTCATTAGTCATTTGTCCCCGCACACACACCCTAGCCCAATGTGTGACCAGAGCACCCAAAGCAGATTGAGGTCACTCTCCAAATTGTTGTACAAAGGCTGAGTCAGTTCCCCTCGGCACAAAGGCATTACTGTTTCTGGCCCCAACTTGTTTGCTTTCTACACCAATCTCAAGACTCTGGAATTACAAGAACATATGTATTTTCACATGGTTTGCCAGAATATCATACCATTTGCATGACACTTCTCAATATCAAGCACATATCAGTATGCTGCCAATTGCTTGCACAGTATAATTCTGAAGATATAGACTCACAATTATTTCTCTAGAAACCCAAAATTTTAGCGAGGTGCAGCGTGCTGTAAACCACTGAATATCTAGAAACTTATCACGGCTGTGAAGATCATTACATGACAACTCGAAAAAAATAGAGGAAAGAAATATTTCCACTCACAAATACTGATGTCAGTGATATAACATATTCCAAATCACTCCTATAATTTACAAAGTAAACTAAGCTGCTTCTGATATCCAGAGAACCAACAAATGTATGTTCCACCCATCTTTCACCTGCTAGATGCACACACCACGGTTGATGTTCTATCAACCAAATAAAGGCAGACTTGTGCAGAAGCAGTCAATTGGACAATTTACATTATAGGGAATAATGATACAGCACAAACAGACGCCCATATTGAATCTTCTCAAATTTCCACAGAGAACACAAGTGATCAGGAAGGGTGTTCATCACATAGTGAGTATTGGTTCATTATTCAGCCATCTAGAAAGTGACACGGTTAAGTCAGCTACATTCCTGTGCCCCAATCAGTCTTTCATTCGGACGGCTGCTGCCATAAGCTGGAAATGTGAATCATTCCTGCCACAGGCCACCACTGCCATGTAATCCTTGCACACCAGACAGAATCGTCCTAGGAAACCGGGCACACATATTTCATCACCGTACTTACAATTAAATATTATGGTTACGGTCTTAATTGGATGGTATCTGACAATGAGCGATGTATCGGAAATACTCCTGATGACAGCAGTGGCTCTGGAAATAGAAATATCTCTGCCGTTCTTATGACTTGACATACTTTTCCAAGTAAAAAAAGAAATTTCATTCCCTTTGTGGCTAGTGTAGTATTCCACATCAGACCCATACCTTCCTTATGACTGGACATAGTCATTTTCTTTCAGCATGTCCACACGTACTTTATAAGCCTGATACTGAAGGTAAACTTACCATGCATCCCCTGCTACTAAGTATAATACTTCGTCAAGAACTGATTGCTGACAATACAAAACAATACTGAGTGAAAATCAGTGATGGGTGGACATGTCTCATAAGTTTTTTTTTTTTTTTTGCGAGTGGTGCCACAGTGTCTTATAAAGAGAAATGTAACTGTCTTACAAGCCGCCAGATGTTAAAAAAACAATCACAATGACTTTGTTACTGTCACAAGAGGTCTTGGTTCTATAGATGCTCACAAGTATCGCTAACAATACCTGTGTCAAGAACTATACAGGCCTTATAAATTGAGGTATGGCATTACTTTAAATGAAGTGGTTTTTCCAGACATATACCACAACACTGAATGTAGACTGGGATCACCAGAGTGTATATTAACAGACCAAAAGTGCAGCTACACGTTGCTGATGGTGTAAACTCATAATAAAATCACAGAATTTAGAAAGTTATTCGGCTAAGGAATGTGGTATGAAGTCAGTATTTGCAACTCCCTCATGCCGCTGCTATATATTTTTCCAGTATTTGTAGTGCATTCTTTCTTGAGGCCAGAGGTTCTGTGATATACCCACTGGGTCATAGGTGATGGTTGATGAGAATAATCACATACAGTAGATGGTATACTGATTGAGGTCATAAGAAATGTATACTAGCTTTTCAGATCTCTAGTGCTTGCTCTCCAGTAGAAATGCTATCTGTGATTTGGAATCAAGCCTTTCCATTCAACCACATACCTGTGCTGGATCCTATGGAGAAGTCTTTTAATGATTACAACCACTAGTTGACACTTGATTAATTAACCTGATTAGTTAACTAGTTGACACTTGATTAATTACCATCTAGTACAAATATCATCATCATCATCATCATCACCGTCATTGAAATAATAAAGGCCATTTCTGTGTCAGAAGGGGAGGGCTGTGGAGAACGGGGAGGGAGGGGGGAGAGTCATTAAAGTCAAATTGCAGTAATGACAAAGGTTTAACATTATATTGCATATAAGATTAATCTGCCACACCTTGAAGCAAAGGAGCTCCTTGCCAACTGTTGACTGCACTTGGGAGGCTCCTGTATTAACATATGTCATGCTATTTACAATTTTTTTGCAGTTTATTCTTTAGTTTGTCTGCAAGCTGAGAATTCACATTCATACAGCAACAGATGTCAATAATTAGTCAGTAAAAATAATGTATTCTTGCTGTCAGTGGTTTGTGAATTATCATTGTTGTTGTGATGTGTGAACGAGTTTGCAGAGCATCATACACGCATTATTTTTGACAATTTTGCGCTTAGTGATCATGTCTGTACGTCAGTGTTCGGCATTATTTTATGAATATGTTTGTAAGCTATGCAATGCATTTTTTCGAAAGTTTACAAGTAGTTAGCATGTCTTCACAGAGTTTTACATGCCTTATTTTGACAATTTACGAGTTGTTTGCATCTCAGTTCATCAGTGTACTCCATTGTTTTCGAAATTTACGAGCAGTTTGCAGGTCTGTAGGCTGTACAATGCGTTATTTCGGCAGTTTATAATTATTGAGTGTGTCTGCAGAGCCATTTACATGCATTATTTTAACAATTTACGAGTTGTTTGCATGTCTGTACATCAGTGTACTGCATTATTTCGGTAATTTACGAGTAGCTTGCTGGTCTTTAGGTTATTTATTGTGAACCAAAGCACATTAGGGTGAGGATTCTGTACCAGCGTAATACACTCCTGGAAATTGAAATAAGAACACCATGAATTCATTGTCCCAGGAAGGGGAAACTTTATTGACACATTCCTGGGGTCAGATACATCACATGATCACACTGACAGAACCACAGGCACATAGACACAGGCAACAGAGCATGCACAATGTCGGCACTAGTACAGTGTATATCCACCTTTCGCAGCAATGCAGGCTGCTATTCTCCCATGAAGACGATCGTAGAGATGCTGGATGTAGTCCTGTGGAACGGCTTGCCATGCCATTTCCACCTGGCGCCTCAGTTGGACCAGCGTTCGTGCTGGAAGTGCAGACTGCGTGAGACGACGCTTCATCCAGTCCCAAACATGCTCAATGGGGGACAGATCCGGAGATCTTGCTGGCCAGGGTAGTTGACTTACACCTTCTAGAGCACGTTGGGTGGCACGGGATACATGCGGACGTGCATTGTCCTGTTGGAACAGCAAGTTCCCTTGCCGGTCTAGGAATAATAGAACGATGGGTTCGATGACGGTTTGGATGTACTGTGCACTATTCAGTGTCCCCTCGACGATCACCAGTGGTGTACGGCCAGTGTAGGAGATCGCTCCCCACACCATGATGCCGGGTGTTGGCCCTGTGTGCCTCGGTCGTATGCAGTCCTGATTGTGGCGCTCACCTGCACGGCGCCAAACACGCATACGACCATCATTGGCACCAAGGCAGAAGCGACTCTCATCGCTGAAGACGACACGTCTCCATTCGTCCCTCCATTCACGCCTGTCGCGACACCACTAGAGGCGGGCTGCACGATGTTGGGGCGTGAGCGGAAGACGGCCTAACGGTGTGCGGGACCGTAGCCCAGCTTCATGGAGACGGTTGCGAATGGTCCTCGCCAATACCCCAGGAGCAACAGTGTCCCTAATTTGCTGGGAAGTGGCGGTGCGGTCCCCTACGGCACTGCGTAGGATCCTACGGTCTTGGCGTGCATCCGTGCGTCGCTGCGGTCCGGTCCCAGGTCGACGGGCACGTGCACCTTCCGCCGACCACTGGCGACAACATCGATGTACTGTGGAGACCTCATGCCCCACGTGTTGAGCAATTCGGCGGTACGTCCACCCGGCCTCCCGCATGCCCACTATACGCCCTCGCTCAAAGTCCGTCAATTGCACATACGGTTCACGTCCACGCTGTCGCGGCATGCTACCAGTGTTAAAGACTGCGATGGAGCTCCGTATGCCACGGCAAACTGGCTGACACTGACGGCGGCGGTGCACAAATGCTGCGCAGCTAGCACCATTCGACGGCCAACACCGCGGTTCCTGGTGTGTCCGCTGTGCGGTGCGTGTGATCATTGCTTGTACAGCCCTCTCGCAGTGTCCGGAGCAAGTATGGTGGGTCTGACACACCG
Source organism: Schistocerca piceifrons (assembly GCF_021461385.2). Classification (NCBI taxonomy): domain Eukaryota; kingdom Metazoa; phylum Arthropoda; class Insecta; order Orthoptera; family Acrididae; genus Schistocerca; species Schistocerca piceifrons. The sequence continues at coordinate 1,016,000,510 of NC_060138.1, read as the reverse complement.
GTGTCAATGTGTTCTTTTTTCCATTTCCAGGAGTGTAAATAAACTACGTGAAATTCGTCCCTAAAGAAATTGTTCCCACTTCCCACTGAAAATAAGTAAAGTACACCCCCTTCCTCTGAGTCCTTTTCCCACCATTTTTCCCCAGACCATCATTGCACCACAGCACTCTCTGGTCGCAGTACTGTGTGCTAGTGAAGTTGGACTCTGGACCTCATAGTGTACACACTGGATGGAGCAACTCCTATGACAACTCAAATTTTTTAAATAAAGACTGCATGCAAAATAAAGACTTATGTCCATCCTATCCACCAGCGCACAGGCTGAGCCCTTTTCCTGCCATTTCCAAGGAAAACGTGGTGGTTGGATGACTTTGCTTAGTGGAGGTAGCCCAAGCGACCTTTTTTCCGCCAAAATTTTCCCGCCATTTTCTTAGGTTAGTGGAGGTAGTCCAAGTGAACTTTTTTGCCACGAAAATTTTTCTACCATTGTCTTAGGTTAGTGGAGGTAGCCGAAGTGATATTCTTCCCGCCAAAATTTGATCTTCCCACCATCTTCTTAGGAAAGGGTGGTGAGGGGGAGGGGAGGGAGGGAGTTAGGTTTCTGGAGGTAGTCCAACTGACCTATTTTTCCCGCCATAATCTGAACGTCCCACCATGAAGTAATTGCAACATTGCCACATCTATCGCTGCCAACTTGGATCCGCCATCTTGAATAAATTTGGCAAGAATGCAGTATGGGGTGGTGCTCTGGTTGTCATACTACTCTTGTACTCTCATGGGAGTGAGTGTTTGTGCTGTGTTGCTCATGGAAGAGCTTTAAGGCCTAGGGAGCAGTAGTTAATTTGAACAGTAGTGGGTCAGCAATAAGTTTGATCACTTGCACTGTGATGCTGTCCTGTACATTAAATGCTGATCTGAAGACTTTTTCGATGGCGTTGTCATCTAAAGACATGATTTATCGAGACTGCTATGATTTACCTTCGTGAAATAATCAGTAGGTCTATGTTTTGCTTATAGTTTAATGGCTCTTGTCACTAAAGTGAAGTAGTCATCTAGTTCCTTGGCTGGGACAAAATGATCAGCTGCAGTTTCTACTTCGCTTATTCTTCTCTAGGTCACACAAGCTTTTCCATAGAGCACCTGGGCTTTATGTTTTAGATTAATGTATTGGCATGCCTTAGTTATGGTTTCTCTCAGACTGATTGATTGTCATTGCTTTTTGCTTGTATTCAGTTTTATTTTCGATGGTAGGAGGTCATTTGTAAGTCCAATGTGTAGTGTCTCCGAGATTCAGGAACTGTTTTCCGTTAGCCAAGGTGAAGGTTTTTCCTTCAGTTTCCGATCTCTGAGGGAGCATATTTATTGTGTAATTGAAATAGTTTGGTAGTAAATCCATGGAGCTTGTCTTTCAAGTCCAGGAATGGAAAGGAAGTCGTCTCGCAGATTATTTCTTGCACCTCCGATGCATGTTCCGGTACACTGATACACTTAAAGTCTCTGTATGATGTCAGTTACACTTCATTTCTTGGATATTTTAGAGAGAAAGTCATGAATATGATGATGTGAGCTGATTCCAGGTACAAATTTCTTTGCTTGTGTATTTCGTGGCAGATATTTGTATGAAGGTGTGACTATAGGGTGCATTATAGGTAGGTGCAAGCTGAAATATTGTTACATTTGAAGAAAAACTACACAAGTGAATTTGAAAGTGAAGGGGAAGAATACTTATCTGTTACTAGTATTACTTTATGTTCCTAAGTCGAATAGAATTTAAAAAGGTCAGTTTCGAAACAGGCCATCCTTCCTATTTTTAGAGATCTGTAGAGGAAGCAGATTAAGTAGATATTGCTAAGGAATTTGCTACTTACGAACGTAGGGATATTCGACTTGTTTGTCTTAATTACAATTGGATGTGAGTACCACATGCGGTAATTAGTCACAGCGTTTGTATGCCACTGCTCCACCTCCTCAGCTTTTCCTTCTGTAATGACTTAGGATTATGGAGTCTATATTGATGGAACGGGAGAACATGCTTGGCTTGAGCCAGGTGCCCACGTTCGTTAGAAGAAAGACAATATGCGAGAATTTCACTGCTGAAAGATAAAAGTTTTGAATAACGTGTGATATCCAAACTTGGGCTACATCGCGTGTGAACAAGAGATGGGAGGATAATGGTGCGGATAAAGGATGAAAAAAAGCAGGGCAAGTAGACTCTAAAGCCCGTAATTTGGGATCTACGAACTTGTCTACTCATGCATCCCCATGCTCTATCATTGTGTCTGTATTGTTACTGTAGAACACAGTTGGTCATCACTTTCAACTCATTTCGAAGAACTCCACAATTAATCTCTACGACTGTTTCAGACTTTTTCGTATATGATACAAACTTGACGACTGTGGGTCTAAATTCCGCATATCATAACATACTACATCCTACCCTATAACTTCTGATTATAGAATCTGCTGCATTTATATTTGATTTCACTCTAAAATTTTACAATTTAAAACCTCTATGTTAAAATTAAATATTTTAATTTTTCCAGCGTACTTTTCAGTTCAGCACAATAATATGTCAAGCACATTACCTTCTACTAGAAGAATTACGAACGACGTACGGTAAAATTTTACCAAAATGGGAGAAAAGTGAAAATGCCGCTACTGTCAGCAGATAATTACCATGGCTTCTATCTCGTCATCAATCTTGAAGGGACTTCTAAAACGAGGCATCCTGTAATACTTCTGTAATGATGTGGGTCAGGAAGACGATAAAGATCGCCATCAATCGATGCAGAAATTCGAGAACTCATTTCTTGTGAACCGTCCTCACTGACTTGTGCTTGCACCTCTGGTGAACGTATCCTCTCACAAGGGAACCTCCCCATCGCACCCCCCTCAGATTTAGTCATAAGTTGGCACAGTGGATAGGCCTTGAAAAACTGAACACAGATCAATCGAGAAAACAGGAAGAAGTTGTGTGGAACTATGAAAAAAATTAGTAAAATATACAAACTGAGTAGTCCGTGCCCAAAATAGGCAACATCAAGGACAATGGGAGTCAAGGAGCGCCGTGGTCCCGTGGTTAGCGAGAGCAGCTACGGAACGAGAGGTCCTAGGTTCAAGTTTTCCCTCGAGTGAAAAATTTAATTTTTTATTTTCAGTTTATGTGACAAACTCTTATGTTTTCATCACTTTTTTGGGAGTGATTAACACATCCACAAGAGAACCTAAATCGGGCAAGGTAGAAGAATCTTTTTACCCATTCGCTAAGTGTACAAGGTAGGTGGGCCGACAACATATTCCTGTCATGTGACGCACATGCCGTCACCAGTGTCTTATAGAATTTATCAGACGTGTTTTCCTGTGGAGGAATCGGTTGACCTATGACCTTGCGATCAAATGTTTTCGGTTCCCATTGGAGAGGCACGTCCTTTCGACTACTAATCGCACGGTTTTGCGGTGCGGTCGCAAAACACAGACACTAAACTTATTACAGTGAACAGAGACGTCAATGAACGAACGGACAGATCACATCTTTGCGAAAATAAAGGAAGTAAAACTTTCAGTCGAGGGAAGACTTGAACCAAGGATCTCTCGTTCTGCGGCATCTCACGCTAACCACGGGACCACGGCGCTCCTGAGCTCACCTTTTCTTTGATGTTGCCTATCATGCGCATGGACTACTCAGTTTGTATATTTTGCTTATTTTTTTCGTAGTTCCACACAACTTCTTCCTGTTTTCTCGATTGATCTGTCTTCAGTTTCTCAAGACCTATCCACTGTGCCAACTTATAACTAAATCTGAGGGGGGTGCGATGGGGAGGTTCCCTTGTCAGAAAGGCAAAGTAAGCCTCCAGCTGTATCCAGCCCATAACTGTCGTCAGGTTCTGGACCTAGTCCTGATTTATTTCCTTTTGTGATGCCTTCACTTCAAACTGTTTTTCATTTACAACAACCATTAAGTAAAGGTTTTAATATTATAAAGCTGCTCACATTAATTAAAAGGATAGCATTCGATGTACAGATTTTAAAAATGATTTGCAAAGAATACCATCTCATTCCTGGTTTGTATCACTAGTTATTCGAGAAGATCAAAAATGATTGGCCACCGTAATGGTAGTCTGCCTTACGTCTGATGCGTGGACGAGTGTAAATAACCTAAGTTTCTGTGCCCTCACTGCGCATTGCATAGATGAGAAGAGTGAACTAAGTCATACATGTTACAGTGCTCACAATTCGAAGACAGACGCACTGCTGAGAACATCTCAAACTGGCTAAAGTCTGTTATTGTCAAATATAACATCGATTTTAAAATCACCTCCACGATAGCAGACAATGCGTCAAATATGAAATTACCTGTCATCTTCTCAAATTTCCACATATTCCATACTTTTTACATTTTTTAAACCTCGCTGTGTAAAACGCAATTCAGAAGTCTGTACAGAAAACCGTTGACGAAGTTTCTTAAGGAAAGGCCTTTTTCTTTAAGCACATTTACTGAAAAGAAAAATATTAAAAAGTGGCCGACTAAAACTGAAGCAAAATGTCCCAAACAAATGGAACCCTACTTACGAAATGTTGCAAAGACTAAGGTCTACTTTAGATACAGATCACATAATTTCTTGCCTCACTATTCTAGGTAGAAAATCTATCACCTTAAACTTAAAAGATACTGACAGGGAGATAATGCAACAGGCTTTACAGATTTTGATAGTTGTCGATGAGGTAATCAAAGAAGTGTTCTAAGAGAAAACAGTCTTACATTCAAAAATGAAAATACTGCCAAGATTAATGAAACAGCAGCGGAAATCTTTTAAAGACAAAAATAAAGAATGTCCTCAAGAAATAGAGTCACTAGTTTGTAATTTCCTTAAAGGGTTATGAGAGTGGTTTGGGGTTATCTCCAGGAACGAATTGATTCGTTAGGCAACTTTGCTGGATCCCAGATTCAAAAGGCAAGGATTTTCAGCAGACAAAATAGTTCAGGAGTGCTATATGAAGGCTAGTGCAGAAATGAAACCGTTGGTTGCTCAACAGGAAGAAACACAGCTTATTTCACAACCAGTTACCACCGTAGTGCATGAGACTTCTTCAACCTGGGAGGAGTTTGATGAAATTATTGGTCAGCTTCAAGCAAGTCACAAGCCGGAAAGTGCAGCAATTGTCGATTTGGACAAATATTTAGCAGATGGATATTTGCCCAGAAACAGCAGTCCCTAAAACTGGTGGAAAACAAAAAGACGAAGTGAGCGTATGGCATCGCTGCCCGGAAGGCCCCATCCAGAGAAGCTCGGCCGCCAAGTTCAAGTCTTATTTCAGTCGACGCCACATTGAGCGACATGCGCGCCGGTGATGAGGATGGAATGATGATGAGGACAACACAACGAAAATCTCCAACTCAGTCGGGAATCGAACACGGGCTCGCTGCACATGAGGCAAGCACGTTACCACCCAGCTAAGCATGCAGATTGGTGAGAAACAAGAAAATCGCTGTAGTCAAAGCTGTATCAATTGATTCTAGAAGTGTTATGTAGAACAACAATATCAGTGCCCTGTGAACGAATATTTTCAAAAGCAGGACAAATGTGCACTGAAAAGAGAAACAGACTCAGATCGAATAAAATGGGTCAGATTTTATTTGAAAATGACAATGTTGATTAATTTTTCCTTTTGGCTTCATATATGGTAGTACTGATTGTAAATTCTGACTGCAGATACACTTTCATTACAGTTACGTTATAATTCTTACATTGTATTTTTTCCAATAAATGTATCAAAATATAACAAGAATCAGTCTTCATTTTTAAAATTTTTCCACTTGATAAAAATACAGGGTGGTCCCGAATTCATGGTACAAACTTTAATGGTAGGTACAGGACATTGTAACAAGGATTTATTGTATAGGAATGTATAGTCGCAGGTGACGCGGTGAGGCGTAAACAGGGGAAAGAGAAATGGAGTGATCGGTTGGTGTCACTGCCGGTAGAGGGCAGTAGATGAACATGATGTATCGCAGTAGGGACAAGCGCCATTCACAATTGTGCTGCCGTAGACGATGGGTGACTTTACGTATGCAGAAAAAGCAGACATGCATTACATGTACGGCCGTGCAAATGGTAACGCCAGAGCTGCGTTACGAATGTATCGCGCGGAGTATCCTAATCGACGAATGCCGGATCATAGAATTTTTCAACGGTTACATCGTCAACTTTGTGAAACAGGTACGTTCGACGTCAACAGACATGACGCTGGTCGATTAAGAGCTGTACGCACTCCAAGACTGGAAGAACGCATCTTGAACATAGTGGCTGATAGACCCGAGTCAAGCACAAGAACTGTTGCGCGTGACGTACATGTGAGTCATCAGACTGTATGCAGAGTGTTAAATGAAAATCGCTTACACCCCTTCCATTTTCAAAAAGTACAAGCATTGAATCCGGCAGATTATCCTCTTCGCGTGAACTTCTGCCAGTGGTTGTTGCAGCAATGTGCGTTGCAGCCGGATTTCGTAGGTCATGTGCTATTTACAGATGAAGCGACATTTTCACGCGAGGGTGTCTTTAATGCGCACAATTCCCATGTGTGGGCAACAGATAATCCACATGCAACGCGTCCACATGCGTATCAACAACGTTTCGGTATTAATGTGTGGGCTGGTATTGTGAACGACTTTTTGATTGGGCCATACTTACTACCCACGCGACTCTGTGGCGAAAGCTATCTTATTTTTCTGCAAGAAGTGTTACCAGAACTGCTGCAAGATGTTCCGCTCGCCATTCGTAACCGCATGTGGTTTCAGCACGATGGAGCGCCAGCACACTTCAGCACTGCTGTACGGAATTACCTGAATGCCACGTTTGGTGCTAGATGGATTGGGCGTGGTGGACCAGTCCCTTGGCCACCCCGATCTCCTGATTTCTCTTGCCTCGATTACTTTTTATGGGGACATCTTAAGAGTCTTGTTTATGAGACTCCAGTTGACTCAGATGAGGATCTCGTTGCTCGCATATCTGTAGCTGCTGCAGGTGTGCGTGAAATACCAGGCATCTTTGAACGTGTACGCCAATCGCTGCACCGACGCTGTCAAGCATGTATCGCTCATGGTGGACGCAATTTTGAACACTTACTGTAAACATGACACTTGTCAACAACGATTTCAATAAAATCTTTCGTTTTCCTTTCGGCCGTTATTTCCCCTGTTTACGCCTCACCGCGTCACCTGGGACTATACATTCCTATACAATATATCCTTGTTACAATGTCCTGCACCTACCATTAAAGTTTGTACCATGAATTCGGGACCACCCTGTATTTAGGATTTTATTGTAGTATTTACAATTTTTACAGCAAACGATATTTAAAACTTTTATATCTCAAAATTACTAGGGAAATAACACAAAATTATTACTGCTCATTATATGCTCTTTCAAAATAGGACCAAATCAAATAAAAATACAAGTCCAGTGACCTGAATTAAAAAACCAGTGTAACTTTCTTTTACTCATTTTGTGAGAGGTGAGTCATGAAAAAGAATTAGTTCATTCCAATGAGTGACCAGTTCTGATCCGATCTCTGAAAAGAAAAGTTTTTCCCATCTCTAATTCATGGTAAGACTGTGTTCGGCGTGATAGACCTCGTTTTGATTTTGATCATATACAACTACGCTGGATGATATACACAAAATGGCTGTTTCCACCCCATTTGGACTCTAAACATTTGTGTGAATGCCATTCAGACTACAGTGCAACGGAAACTTTCCACTGTTTCAGAGATGAAGTAACTAGAGGCTTGGAGTTCTGTTACATCTACATTCAAGACGTTGTACTGTTGTCCAGCGAGGCAGAGAATCTAGCCCATCAACAGAAGCTGTTCACTAGACTTCACGAACAGGTTTAATGCTTAATGCGTGAATATGTTTCTTCAGAAGGAAGGAAGATTAGAATTTAACGTTCCATCGACAGTTATGTCATTGGAGACAGTGTGTCTTCAGAGAGACGGAAGTAAATTTCTTAGGGCACCTTACCAGTGCACAAAGTATCCTGCCATCTCAGTGCAGAGTGGAAGCTATTTCTCAATTTCCCCTGCCTAATTAAATATGAGAATTACGCCGTTTATTAGGGTTGACAAACTATTATTGACGTTTTGTGTGCAATCCTACATTGTTGACGGCATGTTTCAGCGAACTGCTGAAAGGTGTGCCTAATTCTGGAGACATGTTACACTGGATTAGTAAAAAAGAAGCATCGAAGCACCCTTGACCAGAATGGAAACTGCTATTGCACAGGCAGCTTTGTTGGCTCATCCTCTTCCTGGTGCACCTCTTGGATTTATGGTGGATGCACCATCAACTGCAGCTGGAGCTGTGTAACAGCAACATGTGCAATATGACTGGCAACCTCCAGCTTTCTTCAGTAAAAAGTTATCCTTCACAAGAAAATTTTTCATCGATCGACCTTGAGCTCCATGCGGCGTAAGCATCAACCAAAACGTTTATGAATATGCTTGAAGGTAGACATTTCACGCTTATCACAGACCATAAACCGTCTTCAGTTTCTGTCGGAAGCTAGACACAGCATACTGTGCCAGTTGTAGCATTTGGACTTCATGTTAGTGGTGAGCAGGATGGACCAGAAGATGCACTACGTCGCTCAAACTCCATCACGAAGAACTTGACTTCATCGTACTTACCAGTGACCAGGAAGGAGACAGCAAACTCAACGCATGTCTTGAAACATTGTCACGCTTACAGCTGTCTTATTCGAATACCGAACTTGAATGTCTTGTTATACCGCGATGTAGGCCTATGAATGCCACAAGCTGGACCGCTGGCTCCGGCAGATTTTCGGAAACAACCAGTTTTCTTTCTTCACAACCTTTCTCGCCCAGAGGTAAGTGCTACTGTATGACTTATGAACAAGACGTTTGTTGGGCCAAACATACAGGGTGACAATTATTGAACTATATGAAAAAAACATAAATTAGGTACAAACTACGGCGTGCACACACTTTATTCAACATGTAAACGTCACTACAGATGTTCGGATTCAGGTTGTGACATGTTCAATATGCTTGCCATCATTGGCGATGATGCGGTGCGGACGAATAGCGAAATTCTGCATGACCTGCTGAAGTGTCAGAACATCATCGATGCTGTCGATGAGCTCCTGAATGGTTGGTTTCAGCTTAGAAATGGTTTCGGGGCTATTGCTGTATACCTTGTCTTTAATATAGCACCACAAAAAGGAGTCTCATGTGTTCAGATCCAGAGAATATGGCGACCAATAGAGGCCCATGCTAGTGGTACCACAGAGCCAGAATGCGATGCCCAAAGTGCTTCTCCAGGACATCAAACACTCTCCTGCTTCGATGGGGTCGAGCTCTGTCTTGCATGAACTACATCTTGTCGAAATGAGGGTCACTTTGGATAACGGGGATGAAATCATCCTCCAAAACCTTCACATACCATTTGATAATCATCGTGCCATCAAGGAACACCGCACTGATTATTCCACGACTGGACGTTGCACTTTCATCCCCCTGAGTCAACCTTTACAGACGTCAGATGGATACCAATACTGCCTGACAGTATTTGACCGTTTCTCTTGTTGGACTGAGACCTGTCCTATAAAAGACGCAATGACAGCAACTATAGCTACAACCTTCCTTTGTGAGTCGGTCCCATGTTTTGGCGTTCCTCTCTGCGTCACTAGCGATCAGGGCAAGTAATTCGAGTCATATCTCTTTCAAGCAATCTCAGCACTGCTCAGTGTGGACCGTATTCGAAACTGTGTAACACCCTGCAGCTAAAACTGTGGAATGGCTCCATCAGCACTGAGATGCCTTGAACAGAGTGCTGGACTAACAGTCGTCCTATTGTCCTACTAGATCTCTGGACAGATTTCGAAGATCATCTCAGTGCAACAACTGCTGGGTTGGTGTATGGATAAACACTTGAACTACCAGGAGAGTTCTTAACTGACACATCAAACAGTATTATTGGAGCCTAGAACTTTGCGCAACATCTTCAATCTCAGATTCGCAAGCTCCGTCCTGCAATTTCAAAAGAAGATGCTACACTACGGCCATCCGTTTCCTACGACTTACTGAGCCAAACAGGTTACCGTCTGACACGATGCCATTCTCCAACCACTATATGATGGTCCGCACACGGTATTGGCATGCCACGGCAGAGAATTTGAAGTTGATGTCAGTGGGTTCTTTTGCCGTGATATCCATCGACAGACTCATGTCCCAGCTGTGGCTTACACCATTTCAGAGACAGCTGCTAACAACAAGACGCTACCGACTGTGGCTACAGTCCATTCCACGAGAACACCTGACACACCCAGTCTTCCACAGACTGTGCCTCCAAATAAAGGTCAAGTCACAACCGGTTTTGGACGTCGCATACATTTCAACCCCAAATAACATTGACCCATGACGGGGAAAGGAGGGAAGGGGTGGGGCGGTGTCGGAGTGATGTGTACAGTGCATCCATCGTTTGCTAAATTGTATGTGAGCAATGCAAATTGTCTGAGTCTTTGCGCTGCCTCAGAACTACAAAAAAATGGCAGGTAGACAATCATTGCAGTCTTGTGATTACAACTCGTAATTAAACGCTAACATTTCTTTGAACAAGTAAATTGTATTTATGCATGACAAATACTTCGATAACAAAATCGTAAGCACATTTCGTTAGTGTAATATATACTGTATATTATTAATATGAATATGAAATCCACCATTTTGATTTAGAAATTACATCAATTTTCGATTAATTACGTGGCCTTCAATGAATTATTCGCGATAAGTATTTTTATTAATACACCAATAATGTTGGGCTGTCCCTGAAAATTAAAAATCTGAAAACGAAAAAAAGTCAGAACACTGGAAAGCATTCTATTGGAATGCAGAAAAAATAATCAGGAAAAATTCCAAGTTAATACTTCTGAGAGTGGAGAAACATAATTAAACTTTAAACTGCACTATTTCCTATCTCAGCTATGCTAAGTCCGTTATTTAGAAATATCTCAGATAATCATTGCTAAATTGCGTGAGAATATTGTAAGGAATGAAAAATATGTACCCCCAGGTTCCAGGAGGGACGAGCATCCCTCCCACCCTACCCCCTGTTGTTCCTTGTTGAGGACGCATATGCACTTCTTATTGTTAAGTATCAAAGCATTGGCTACTGACAGTTATTGTTAGGGCGTGATTCTACCTTAGTCTAGCTGTTTGTTGCTCTGTGTCATTCCATGGTGGGGAATAGCTTAGAACGGGGACAACAGACTGGTTTTAACAACCCAGTACCAAGTCGATTGTTTTTTAGTTTAGTCGTTTTTTTTTTTTCAGTCGAATGAAATAACGGAATAAAACTACTCTTTGCGGCCATGTCAGCTGTATGAATATTTTCCCTCACTCTCCAGATTTGAGTGCTTTCACTTAATGCGAGACAACCGCTTAACAGAAGTCTTTGACAGTTATGGCAGTTTTCACTCAGTCTTCAGGTCTGAGTGATTTCATTTACATACTTTTGCAGCCTTTTCGGTTATACTGAACATGAACCATGACTAGGGTTGCCAACTTGTTTAGGAGACGAGATGAAAGGTATATTTCCAAAAATATTTTCAAAATCTATTTATAAAATTAAGTAAATAGGAACTTCTCGTACTTCCGACATTGAACATGAATTTTTGTCGATTTTAAAAGTGTAACAACTGGTTCTACATTAAGAATTTATGTTTAAATAAATGAATATTTATTTTTTATTTGAATTTATTGAAGCTCTGACTCTCTTTTCCCACTAGTTTGCAACCACCACCGATAATTCTAATTCGGTAAATGCTAATGTGGCCTGAACCGAAACCACGTAAGATACACTTTTTTGATTGTTTGGTGACTTAATCATTTCCTCTTCACGCATATGCACTGATAAGCCAAAAGTTATGACCACTGCCCACCGCGACATAGGACGCCGCCTGGGCCGACCGCTGTGGCCGAGCGGTTCTACGGGCTTCAGTCCGGAACCGCGCTGCTGATACGGTCGCAGTTTCGAATCCTGCCTCGGGCATGGATGTGGGTGATGTGCTCAGGGTAGTTAGGTTTAAGTAGTTCTAAGTCTAGGGAACTGATGACCTCAGATGTTACGTCCCATAGTGCTTAGAGCCATTTGAACTTCTTCTTTTTTTTTTTTACGCCGCCTGGTGGCGTTGCGGCCATGTGACGCGCTAACAAAAGTATCTAAGCGGAGCAGACAAGGACGTGGGATTACCCTAGCAAAGACATGGGCTGCAAATGCGGAAATCAATTGAGATAAGCGACTTTGATACAGAGCAGATTTCTTCATAGAATTTCGGGGTTCGGAAGCTTGTCTGCTCTGTAAAGTAGGATAGATGTTGGTCTGTGGCATCTCTACCGAAAGATCACAATGCTAGTACACGTACAAGTGTTTCGGAGCACACCGTTGGACATGGAGCTTCGCAGCAGATCACCCCTATGTCTTCACACGTCTACCTAACGCCAACGTCAATTACGATTGTAGTAGGCACTGGACCATCGAGATTCAACAGTCGATCAACGGAAAAATGTCAGCTCTTCGGGTGAAACACATTTTTACTACACTAGGTCGGTGGCCGTGTCCACAAACGCCGTCATCGAGGTGAATGGGGTCTCGAAACGTGCAGCGCACCACGGATGTAGTTTGGTGGGAGCAGTATTATGCTATGGGAGACATTCTCCTGCGCTTGCATGGAACCTGTGGTAGTAGTCTAAGGCACGCTGACAGCTGCGAACCACAAGTATTCCCTCGCCGACGTCGGTGTCATCTTCCAGCAGTATTATTGTCCGTGTCTCGGAGCAAGAACCGTGCTACATTGGTGTGAGGGGCATTATAGTAAACTTACGTTGCGACCAAATTCTACTGATGTAAATACTATGGAAGCCATCCGGATCACTATCGGGTGCGCCGGCCGCAGTGGCCGTGCGATTCTAGCGCTGCAGTCCGGAACCGCGGGGCTGCTACGGTCGCAGGTTCGAATCCTGCCTCGGGCATGGATGTGTGTGATGTCCTTAGGTTAGTTAGATTTAAGTAGTTCTAAGTTCTAGGGGACCGATGACCTAAGATGTTAATCCCATAGTGCTCAGAGCCATTTGAACCATTCACTATCGGGTGCCATCAACACGTACACAAATCAGCGGCCCGTTCTTTACGCGAATTACGTGACCCTTTCATAGACATCTAATGCCACGTATCTCCACAAACCTACCAACAAACTGTCGGATCCCTGATACGCAAAACTTTGATGTATTTCTTTCCAAGGACGGACAAACAAGGTATTCATCTGGTGGCCATAATGTTTTGGTACATCAGTGTACACTCACTTGTCGGAAGGATTGTTTTGCGAAAACATTTGTCATCATCCATCAATTTCCTTTGCATGCCTTTAATTAATATGGTTTTATAATGTGAACCATTCTTGCAGATACTGTGTATCGCACTGAATTTGTTTTGAGGATCACTTTCTAATCCAGTCGTATGATTTCTTCTACTCCACGCCACTGAGTGTCGTTTGTTTCCATTCGGTCGCTTTCACAGATGGATTCACTCGAAAGAGGAGAATGAATGATAATACACTCCTGGAAATTGAAATAAGAACACCGTGAATTCATTGTCCCAGGAAGGGGAAACTTTAATGACACATTCCTGGGGTCAGATACATCACATGATCACACTGACAGAACCACAGGCACATAGACACAGGTAACAGAGCATGCACAATGTCGGCACTAGTACAGTGTATATCCACCTTTCGCAGCAATGCAGGCTGCTATTCTCCCATGGAGACGATCGTAGAGATGCTGGATGTAGTCCTGTGGAACGGCTTGCCATGCCATTTCCACCTGGCGCCTCAGTTGGACCAGCGTTCGTGCTGGACGTGCAGACCGCGTGAGACGACGCTTCATCCAGTCCCAAACATGCTCAATGGGGGACAGATCCGGAGATCTTGCTGGCCAGGGTAGTTGACTTACACCTTCTAGAGCACGTTGGGTGGCACGGGATACATGCGGACGTGCATTGTCCTGTTGGAACAGCAAGTTCCCTTGCCGGTCTAGGAATGGTAGAACGATGGGTTCGATTACGGTTTGGATGTACCATGCACTATTCAGTGTCCCCTCGACGATCACCAGTGGTGTACGGCCAGTGTAGGAGATCGCTCCCCACACCATGATGCCGGGTGTTGGCCCTGTGTGCCTCGGTCGTATGCAGTCCTGATTGTGGCGCTCACCTGCACGGCGCCAAACACGCATACGACCATCATTGGCACCAAGGCAGAAGCGACTCTCATCGCTGAAGACGACACGTCTCCATTCGTCCCTCCATTCACGCCTGTCGCGACACCACTGGAGGCGGGCTGCACGATGTTGGGGCGTGAGCGGAAGACGGCCTAACGGTGTGCGGGACCGTATCCCAGCTTCATGGAGACGGTTGCGAATGGTTCTCGCCGATACCCCAGGAGCAACAGTGTCCCTAATTTGCTGGGAAGTGGCGGTGCGGTCCCCTACGGCACTGCGTAGGATCCTACGGTCTTGGCGTGCATCCGTGCGTCGCTGCGGTCCGGTCCCAGGTCGACGGGCACGTGCACCTTCCGCCGACCACTGGCGACAACATCGATGTACTGTGGAGACCTCACGCCCCACGTGTTGAGCCATTCGGCGGTACGTCCACCCGGCCTCCCGCATGCCCACTATACGCCCTCGCTCAAAGTCCGTCAACTGCACATACGGTTCACGTCCACGCTGCCGCGGCATGCTACCAGTGTTAAGACTGCGACGGAGCTCCGTATGCCACGGCAAACTGGCTGACACTGACGGCGGCGGTGCACAAATGCTGCGCAGCTAGCGCCATTCGACGGCCAACACCGCGGTTCCTGGTGTGTCCGCTGTGCGGTGCGTGTGATCATTGCTTGTACAGCCCTCTCGCAGTGTCCGGAGCAAGTATGGTGGGTCTGACACACCGGTGTCAATGTGTTCTTTTTTCCATTTCCAGGAGTGTATAAGGGTCCGTAAAACTACAACCTACTGAATCGACTGTTTTCATTCGGTTGCGCCCACAGACTGGTTTCACTCGAAAGATGAATGAACAGTCCAGCCGATACTAGAGACTACAACCGACCAAATCGATTGTTTTCATTCGGTTGCTCTCATCACTAGAATTACTGCCGTAAAGCATAAATGAAGTTGGCGTACTTTCTAGATTTCGTTTGGTCCAGTGACATCACGCCATCTACATTAATAATTAGTACGACACATTATGTTATTGTTCTCTTAAACTATCTAGTAATGTCAAACATTACGCCTTAGAGGTCTCTGCACATATGAACAACTCACGTCGTGAACGATAGTAATAAACGTGTACTCCATAACCGACTGAAGTCTGTTAGAGTGTTGTCTGACACCTACTCAAAAAGAGTCTGTTGCTGTTTATTTACTGTCCACTACAAAATATTCGTGTCAATCTGTCTTCTTACTCTGAAAAGCGCTTTTTGCGCTTCTTGCACATAAAGTGGCTTTCCGTTACATTTAAATACAATTTCTGGGGATAATACGACAAAACAGGCCGTTGCATCCTATTGATGACCTGAACTAGAAGAGAAAGTTGCGGAAATCTGAATAAAATAAAACGACTCAGTAGTACCGGCAGATGGGGTGAATATTGTTACAGAAGCTGCGTATGTTGGTTTAATACACAGAAATCGTTTGAGTTTTCATTGTTTTTCGTCAGTAACAGAGATAACCATCGATTTTATTTGCAAATTTCGAATTATCGATTCTTTGTGGCCTGCCGTGAAGTCTTAATGGATGTATGTGATTCTTCTATCATCTGGAATCTTTGATGATAACTGACATTTCCATGGGTATTTCATTTCTTATTACAATCTTTGGCACATCTGCATTCTTCCAAAGAGTTTATATTCAGTTTCATGTAGATTTTCGGATGCTAAATTATTCCAGTGAAATGACTGCCACAGTTATTGGTAAGTTATTTTCTCATCTAACATTAGCGTTAACTGTCATACTTTGCATATCACGATGGAGCGCAAGGAAGAGGTACTGTCATTGCACCCTGTTCGTAGTGTTGGACGCCTTCCTATTCTACACAAAGACGGACTTTGATATAAAAGCAACTTTTATTATGTTTATTGGGTCGTAATTAATAGTAGCGTTTCCGCTGGATTCTGACACATGACTGTTCGTAGATACTCACAAACTGTACTTGCCAGATATTTGTCATAACTGTTAGTTGTTGTGGCCTGTTAATCCTTAATAAACGACAAACGTATTTTTAGATTTCTTGCTCAACTTTACATTTTACTACTGTTAAACCCAATTGTCAGTTCCTACACCAGTCTGCAGTCTTGCCCAGCTCAGAAGAATTCTCATTTGTGCAGCTTTCTTCGGACGATAACTTGTCACAGGTGACTATATTATCAGTGGACAATTTGTGCTAACAACTTTTGTTGTAAAACAAACCATTAATGTTCATAAATATTAGGAATAAGTCAGTTCTCTGAATATACCTCTGTCTCTTTTGATAACTTTCCGGCCTACATTACACGCTAGGTTATCCCTCTGAAAAAATCGAGTTAGACAGTCAATATGAATGAAAGCTGCTTTCATAACCTACAATGCAGCCTTTCTGAAGTCAACGAACACGGTCAGTAAGTTTACACTGATCAACAGTTCTCCACTTTTACGCTTCACTCATAAATGCCGCTCGAGAGAATGAAGTTCAAAGTAGGAAACGGGCATGAGTTAAGCAGTGATTATTGCAAAAGCCATTCGTGGGGGAATAGAGATGGAAGCATATGAAAGAATGCTCTGCTCCCAATTGTTTCACAACACTAACAAGGGAACCTCCCCATCGCACCCCCCTCAGATTTAGTTATAAGTTGGCACAGTGGATAGGCCTTGATAAACTGAACACAGATCAGTTGAGAAAACAGGAAGAATTTGTGTGGAACTGTGAAAAAATAAGCAAAAATATACAAACTGAGTAGTCCATGGGCCACATAGGCAACATCATGGACAATATGTGCTCAGGAGCGCCGTGGTCCCATGGTAGCGTAAGCAGCTGCAGAATGAGAGGTCCTTGGTTCAAGTTTTCCCTCAAGTGATAATTTTACTTTCTTTATTTTTGCATAGTTATTATCTGTCCGTGCGTTCATTCACGTCTCTGTTCACTGTGATAAGTTTAGTGTCTGTGTTTTGCGACCGCATCGCAAAACCGTGCGATTATTAGACGAAAGGACGTGCCTCTCCAATGGGAACCGAAAACATTTGATCGCAAGGTCATAGGTCAACCGATTCCTCCACAGGAAAACACATCTGATATATTCTATACGACACTGGTGACGGCATGTGCGTCACATGACAGGAATATGTTGTCGACCCACCTAACTTGTAAACTTGGCGAATGGGTAAAAAGATTCTTCTACCTTGCCCGATTTAGGTTCTCTTGTGGATGTGATAATCACTCCCAAAAAAGTGATGAAAACATAAGAGTTTGTCACATAAAGTGAAAAGTTAAACCTTCACTCGATGGAAGATTTGAACCAAGGACCTTCCGTTCCGCAGCTGCTCACGTTACCACGAGACCACGGCGCTCCCGCGTTCCTAGTGTCCTTGACGTTGCTTATCTTCCCATGAACTACTCAGTTTGTATATTTTGCTTATTTTTTCACAGTCCCACACAACTTCTTCCTGTTTTCTCAATTGATCTGTGTTCAGTTTTTCAAGGCCTATCCACTGTGCCAACTTATAACTAAATCTAAGGGGGGTGCGATGGGGAGGTTCCCTTGTAAGATTGATAACAGAAACGGAAAAGATTTTTTTTCAAATTAAAACTCCTGGAAGAAAGGACATCACAGTTTTCATAAGCCAGGAAGTTTCAAAACAGAGCACACACTGCTTCAGAGTAAACGATTCATTCAAGAAATTTCCATCTTATAGATGATGGCGAGCCTATGTCGATTAGAAGGCTGCAGTTCTCAGAAGTGCCGTACCGCAATGATATTGCACATTTGTTTTAGTGTGATGTATCACAAAGAACAGATATTATTTATAAATTATTAATAGGGGATAAATTATTAATTAGGAATTAAAGTAAAGGAGTTATAATTAAGAGTTGAGAAAAATATCCCTTTCCAGGAGTTGTGTTCTATGACAATTTTTCGTTGAATTTCCTTGCTTCGAGCGAAGCACTATCGAGGTAAACTTTTAGCTCAGTGTTTAAAAAACTTACTGTTTTCGTTGCTTTAGCGTTCGTCTGAGCAAGAATAACAACAAAATGCGAGTGCTCTTACCACACCATAAGCTTGAGCTATGCAACCAATATCAATGGCAGAGCCATAGGCTGCCTGCAACAGCGGCGCTTGCCCTTCCTAGAACCTGGGGATGTAGACTTTGTATTTATGACAGCATACTCGCAACATTTTAACAGTGATTGAGATTCTACTAAAAAGAAGATTTAACATTGCCGTGATAGGAGATACTGTGATATTTTTTGTTTATTTCCGTTTCTTCACTTTCAGAAGTATTAATTTGCCATTTTTACTGATTATTTTTGTTACATTCACAGGATTTTCTCCTTCGCTCTTACAGTTTTTTCTGTTTCAGATTTTTTTTGTTTCCGCTGCCAACCTAACATTATTGGTGTATTAATAAAAGTACTTCTTGTGAATAGCTCGTTGAATACCCAGGAATTAATAAAAAATTGATGTAATTTCTGATCGTTAAATCTAAATGCTGAGTTTCACATTCATATTAATAATATAGATTTATATAATGCTAATGAAATATGCCTACAATTTTGCTAACAAATTATTCTACCTAAGAAACATTGAAAGAATATCTTTTAATCGTTTAATATGCAAAAGTTTTATGTAGTTCCTGTCAAATTTCGTTCTTAGGGAAATATGCATTCTCAAAAAGTTACTGGATCAGTTATACGAGATCTCATGGTTAGAGCATATTTTTGTTTACACGAAGGATGGAATAGTGTGTGGCCGTCTACAGGCACACTTGACAGTTCCCTTAATACACCTGAGCAACAGAAAGCTTATTCTTCAATGCTTTTTTACTTCACGGCTATCGTAGCAACCGAAACTTAGGAGGATAGACTAAATTACATGTCCCCTCCACCAGGGGGTGCCCGCAAGCTTTTACATGTCAGTAGGGACAAACATTTTCCAGATATGTGTAATTTAGAAATTTTGAGGACTCTCTTATATGCTGAAGATTTTCTCTTATCGTTTTCTACAATGATCTTTTAGTACCAGATCAATGTTATAAACAAATTAACAGTATAATTATAGCGTTATATTACAGTCCAACAATTACTTTATTTTCCTTTGGTTCCGTCGTAAGCCGTATTCTCTTAATATATTGTTTTCCTCCTGTTAAGCACTTCGCATGGATAACGTTTTCCACATTATAATATGCGATTTTTTACTACTACCACAAGCTTTAACATCAGTTTTAAAATCTATTTATATGGAAACTATATCGTCTTCACGCTCACACACGACCTGTAGGATAGTTTTTAATAAATAAACTGTAAAATTTGTTTCAGAGTCTAAATCATTTTGGGTTCTATGATAAATATAGGTGGCATTTTTTGGACACTTTCAAAATGTTTCCGCAATTTTCCTCACTTGGTTCCGCTCTAAACTGCAATAAACAGGCTCATCAAAAACAGCATTCGAATTTGTTTTTGTCTTAAGGCAAGTTATGTAATGCACAAAACAATATGCAAGGAACAGTTGGTTTCAACTTCGTGTGATTAGTTAGTATTAATTTCGCAATATTCTCGTTAATAATTTCATCTACAATCTTAGTTTTGTTTTCACTACAGATTTGACTTTTCAGCTGGATCTTTATGCCATCCGGAATTCACATGTATTTTTGAAGATTCGTGGAACTTTGAAATTGTTTAATGGATGTCTTCTGATGACTGCCAATCGTTACACGTGGTCGGAAACGCACACACAACTTACGAAACGCACCTTTAACCGTTTTAGAAAAAATCAACAATGAACATAATGACAGCCAGTCGAACTGAAAAATTCTGTTCACGCCAGCTAGGCGATTCTTGAAGCTGCTGTACAATTCTTGTCAGGTCGCCATGGCTCTAAGATGGGCAGGGACACGTTATAAGCGATGAAATACTTATCGAGCCATGTAGAAGATAGACTGGGGCACAAAATATCCTTGTTGATCTCAAGAAAGCGTTCGACTCACTAAATAGAGGAAAAATGATGGAGAAATTTACAGCATGGCCAGAGAGGGAGACCCACTAGCGAGAGCATTCGAGGAATACCTTCAACGAAAACTGATCCAAATAAACGACAGTACTGAAATGTGAGAGGAGTTATAACGAAGAAATCCAACCCACTTCAACACTATACAGCAATGTGACAAATATAATGGAGGAAGACTTAAAAGCAGGAATGTCTCTGTGCGCAGACGACATATTGATAGGATCAGTAGTAAGAGAGGACGTACGGAAGGCACTAATTGTGGCAAAGACAAATAACCTAAAAGTAAACCAAGAGAAGACAATTCAAAAGACGTTCAGGAAGGGCCAGAAAATGTAACACGAAGATAGTATAAGTGCATACAATTAACCACTGAAGATAGTAGGGAAATGTATGTGGATTACGTTAGAGGCAACAGTAATACCTTTCGGTTTGCACATTCGGGAAAGAACAACAGCAGCCATCAAAGCCTCATACGAGATTTAAAAAAAAATAAAAAAAAATTTTCCATCAACAACAGGTACGGCAATGGCACTGTTTAAAGCAGCAGTGGCGTCAGTCATATTGTGTGGAGCCGGCCGGTATGGCCGAGCGGTTCTAGGCGCTACAGTCTGGAACCGGGCGACCGGTACGGTCGCAGGTTCGAATCCTGCCTCGGGCATGGATGTGTGTGATGTTCTTAGGTTAGTTAGGTTTAAGTAGTTTTAAGTTCTAGGGGACTGATGACCTCAGATGTTAAGTCCCATAGTGCTCAGAGCCATATTGTGTGGAAGAGAGATCCTACGTTAGCACAGTGGTCAAACTGCGGCCCGTGGGCTGCATCCTACCCGAATCAAATATTCGAGCGGCCTGCGGTTCTCAGCCTATTTTATAATAACGTGCATTTAGCCGAATCCTAAAATGTCAACTAACGTTAAGGGCTTCTTAGGAGTGTATTTTTCCTGCCCAGTAGCAAACAAAAATACTTACAGAGATTGTAATATTTAAAGATGTGCTTAATTTTAATTGAGGTTGGTGAAATCAGCTGTGAGTTAAGCTGACCGCTGACCTCAGGGGCATAGGGATAAACAGTGCGGCCACTGCGCGGTTAGAGGATGTGAGAGGAGGGAATGTTTTCGTGTTTGTCTTCCAGTACTGACAACTCAAGGGCGTGCGAGACCGGTACCGATCAGCTGCTATAGTATAAATTGTGAGACGGTAATTACCAGGATTTGCGAATGCGCATTACAGACACCTTCAAATCAGATTAAGGCTGTGGTGGTACAAAAGGCCTCGTCGCTACTGCTGTGGAGGCCGTGTTGCCACTGCTGTTACGGTGGGCCGAGTTTGTGAGTTCGTGAAACGGCTCCTGGTGCAGTACATCGCTAAGACAATTTCTCCCTGCCACTATTACAGAGCTATGCCCAAGGGTCAGGTAACAGAATAGGAGAAAGAAGGTTCAACAACACTCCAGCAAATTAGTAATAAAGTCACACAAATGAGTTAAAAAGGTTTACTTATCATTGTGACTTGTTAAATAATGAAGTCTGCACCACATAACACAAAAAGGGTCCTCAATGGCTAAGTGTAAATAATCGTAGGTAAACTTCTCAGTAGGTAACAAATGCAATTTACATCTGTCTGTTCACGTCTAAGAGTTCACTAAACGACGTTCCCTGTCTAAGTCAGCCCTGGACGATGATCTATAACTAAGTGGGCGAGAACTGCTCTTCTGTCTTCCGAGTAGGCTTCTGTCCGTTGTCCTGCCTCGGGCATGGATGTGTGTGATGTCCTTAGGTTAGTTAGGTTTAAGTAGTTCTAAGTTCTAGGGGACTGATGACCTCAGAAGTTAAGTCCCATAGTGCTCAGAGCCATTTAACTCTGTCCGTTGTCGTCCGGTCATTGGCGGATAGTATTCGGCCGGCAGTTGGCCGAAGCGAAGTCGATATCTTCATCCTCAGCGCCGCCTGTGGCGCTATTAGAACTCGCGCGAGTCTCAATGGGACTGGCACCGTCTCGCATCTATGCGCCTGTGGTGCTTTTTCCCTGGCTATGTCTTGTTCGGACGACACAGCAATCCGCATACACAGATAACAAAACAATACTTTGCCAGGAAATAACAGTGTCATATCTTTGGGTTCGCTGTGGGTAGCAGCAATTTGCAACAGAGAACAGTCAACAAGAAGTGTTCCAAATGGTGCTGCAGACTTTTAACGATTGATACTAGTGGGTCAGTGACCAACTTACCTCACCCTCACTATAGCTAGTCTATTGGTGGCTCACGACATATTAATTTACGTAGGTTATCAATTAATAACAAGACCGGTTTATATGCTGCCCAAGATACCGTCCCACAATGTGAGTATTGGCTCTTGAGCAGAATAAGTTGACGAGCGCTGCGTTAGTAGCACATGGTCTTGTGGTTAGCATTACTGGTTCTCGATCATAGGGCTCTGGATTCGATTCCTGGCCGACTTAGGGATTTTCTCCGATTGGGACTGTGTGTGTGTGTGTGTGTGTGTGTGTGTGTGTGTGTGTGTGTGTGTGTGTTTTGCCCTCATTATCTTTTCATCATCGTCGACGGCCAAGTCGCCGAAGTGGCACCAAATAAAAAGACATGTACCAGGCGATAGAACATTTCAGTAGAGGTCTCCCGGTCACAAATGCCATAATCACATTTCATTTTCCGATATCATATGGAAAAACCTATAGACCATCAGTATGAAAAGAATATAAAAATTCAAGACAACTTTCGTGAAACGGATACCAGGAGTGGAAAAAAGAGCGCCATATCGACCTGCATTTGAACTCATGAAACAGACGTATTTCACAGAGGACATCAGATTAGAACACTGCCTACCTGTCACAGGACCACATCAGCAGCTGATTAAGAAGTAAGAGATAGACCCTAAATTGTGCAATTTACCAGCTGTGCTGGATGTCAGCTAGGCCAGAGAATGTAGGAAGCAGAGACATGTACCAGTAAGACTCGCAATGCACGGTTTTCATCATAAAATATGTAGCAGCAACAAATTCCACGAACCAATTAAAAAGTGTAAATGTATGCTGTGCAGACAAGGATGTAAAAACACCACATTGTAACGAGAGCGAAGAGAATGGAAACTAAAACAATCTATAGCAAATACCAAAACTTATAATCTTGTATAAATCTGTATATTAATGCTCAGTCTGAGCGCATTTAATCCATTAATAGTAATAAACACTTTTACTAGGTACTCTGAATTCTCACTAGGGCCAGCTGCGTAGACTATCCCCGCCGCCCCCCTCTGGTGCCGCTGCCTACACATATTGATTGCTTTCTTCATCGTCGCTTCTAGTACCTTTCGTCAGCTGAAAAAAATCGGACTTCTTCGGTCAAACAGAATTCAACACCCGCTCGCTGACCTTTGAGATCCTTCACCACCGTAGGGCAGTTGCAACAAGAAGTAGACGCAGCAGTTGCGTGGACCAAACGCAGTGTTGCCACAACAGCGTGGGATTTCAGCCAGACCAAGGGACAAGTTTTCCAGAGTTGCCAGTGATTGCTAACTGACTTCTTTTTAATAATATTTACCTGGCAAATGAGTGAATTAGCTGGGGTCTGGAAGCATGACCTTTTTCACAATCATTTGGTTTCTTTTCTAGTTGTTTTCTTTACTGAAAAGCATTAAAATCCATGTTGATTAAAGAAAAATTATTTGTCTCGAACTAAAATTTCGAAATATGTTTCACTATTCCATGAAAATGTGGTATTAGATTGAATTAAAAAGCATAACAAAGCAAACTAAAGCTGTGTTGGTGTATGTTCTAGGCTAGTCAGCATATCCAAGCGCAAAAACATAACTCCTAAATGTAAACAGTTGAGAGTCTTTCTGAAAAGTTGTTGCTGTCATCAGCAGAGATTTGTAACTAAACAATAACGAAGAAAGCTGATTCTAGCAAATCATACTTTGATGTATTCAGGGTGAATCAAGAGTATGCAGGATGAATCAGAAGACATGAGCTTCACTGTTGCAATACGCAATGCGCCAGCGCCTAAACTGACGAGAGGAACAGTGAAGTTCTACCCGTTGCATTAGTTTGCGAGTGTAAGAATAATGTAATATTACAGTGCAGATATTGCGAAGTTTGCCCTGGTATTTATATTTTTATTGTGAGAAAAAGGAAGTTCAGCGAAAGAAACATGCATGAAGATGTTTGTTTAAATATGTTTTCGGATCAAAATATCGAGGTTTTAAAAATGTGCTGATATTTTATAAGCATATCATAGAAATAAAATCTCTAATTGTTATATCTGCATTTGAAGTAAGAGTGTAGCCAGAAATCATTTCCCTAATGAGACGCAGAAGGTACGCCTCTAAATTTTTATTCTTTTTTATTTTTTTGGAAGCTTTACGTTTTAGAACATCTATACATTTTCTCTCCGCCTATTAAAGTCATGAAAATGAAACTTCGTAAGATATGATGCAAAATCTTGTGGAACAGTTATTTCCTGAGTTTTGTTTTAAGCTGGATTGCCGGCCGTTGTGGCCGAGCGGTTCTAGGCGCTTCAGTCTGGAACCGCGCGACCGCTACGGTCGCAGGTTCGAATCCTGCCTCGGGCATGGATGTGTGTGATGTCCTTAGGTTAGTTAGGTTTAAGTAGTTCTAAGTTCTACGGGACTGATGACCTCAGATGTTAAGTCCCATAGTGCTCAGAGCCATTTGAACCGTTTAAGCTGGATTAAACATCTGATACGTGTAAATCTGAGTAGATTACTTTTAGATAACTCGATTCCAAAGTTTAAAAAATCAAAATAATATTAGCGTTCATTACATTTTGGCTTCACTATCTACCTCATTACGTTTTCGTATACGGCTCTCCCCTTTAAAGACCTTACACATTAAAATTACTGCAAAATAAAACTGCACAATAATTCACATTGTTTTATTTCAACTTTCTCTGCCTTTTTCGCAGACACATTTAGCTTACACTGATCAACCAGAACATTATGACCACCGACCTAGGACTGCTAGTCAGACACACGCACGGTGCATGTTTTATCAGTGAGCGTGTTGTACTTGTGTACAATGGGGTAGGCGCGCGATCTGAGTTTGACCGAGGGCGGACTGTGATGGCCCGGATAACATTTTTGGAATTTGCACGACTTGTCAGGTGTTCAAGGAGCGCTGTGGCGAGAGTCTTGAACACGTGGCGGAACCAAGGTGGAACCAAGTCGAGCCGTCACCCCTCTTAACAGATCTCGGACGTCCCAGGCTGGGCAGACTGGTAAAACAGGACAGGCGCGGACTGAGGCTGAACTAACATCAGACTTTAATGCTGGGCAGAATACAAATGCGTCTGAACACACAGTGCACCGAACACTCCTAACGATGGGCCTCCGCTGCCGACGACCTATGCACACCACACCATCGGCAACTACGCTGAAATGAGCGCGTGACTATCGGTACTGAATGTTGGTGTAGTGGTCGAGCGTTGCATGGTCTGGCGAATCCCGATACCTTCTTCCTCATGCCAATAAACTAAAAACTTAACTCCTCCCGCACAGGCCATGAAGGCCCAAAGGTACCGACTGGCCGCCGTGTCATCCTCAGCCCACAGGCGTCACTGGATGCGGATATGGAGGGGCATGTGGTCAGCACACCGCTCTCCCGGCCGTATGTCAGTTTCCGAGACCGGAGCCGCTACTTCTCAATCAAGTAGCTCCTCAATATGCTGCACAAGGGCTGAGTACACCCTGCTTGCCAACAGTGCTCGGCAGACCGGATGATCACCCATCCAAGTGCTAGCCCAGCCCGACAGCGCTTAACTTCGATGATCTGACGGGAACCGGTGTTACCACTGCTGCAACGCCTTTGGCCATCGTGCCAATGGGAGGGGGCAAATCCGCCGTCTTCCAGGGATACAGCTTCATGATACCTATACTGTGGCACGGAGACAAGCTGGTGGCGGATCTATTGTGCTCTGGTGAACATTCACTTGGGCATCCATGAGTCCAGTGGAGTGCGTGCAAGGCACAATGACGGCCAAAGAGTAAGGTACACTGGTTGCAGACCACGTACACCCCTTCATCACGATCACGTTTACTGACAGCAGTGGCATTTTTCAACAGGATAATGCATCATGTCACGAGGCCAGGAGTGTGAAGAGTATGGAGCGGTTTTGAGGAGCGCAGTGACAAGTTCCAATTGATGTGCTGCTCCGCTTTCCACCCCCCCCCCCCCCCACTTCTCCCCAAAGGTGGACATAATGGCTATTAGGTAGGAGGTCATAATGTTCTGGCTGATCAGTGTATTTCGTTTTGGAGAGTTGGCAACATTGAAGGTTTCTTCTCGTAGGCAGAAAATAAGAACTTGAGGGGTAACATAACTCACGTACCTCACCCTATTAATTCTTAAAACGTCTTTCTTTCCTTTTTAACCAGTTTTTAGCTCTCTCCTGTGCCTGTGCTTTTCACGGGAGACAATTTCGTCACTGCCTCGATACGGCGGAGTTCTCTGGTCAGCCTACAGGTAATAGTTTTCTCGGATCTCGCGCTGGAGTGTGTACGTGTGTGTGTCCACAGCGAGGGCGACGGTGCACGGTGTGCGACTGGTGGGCGACGCCATCTCTCTAGCAGTGGGGGTTCTGTGGGTGCTGTTCACTGCGCTGCTTCGGACGCTGCTGCCCCCGCCACTACCCAAGAGCATCGCTGGCGAGGTCGCGCTGGTGAGTGTCCGTCCACATACATGCCTGTTACTTGGGCGTCTGCAAGGTGGGGCATTGGGAAATGGGAGTAGAAATAGTGATCGTAACAGAATACCAACAAATTTATAGCAATGAATCTCTGCGACTCTGCAGTCCGATTAAAATTACTTCATAGTTGACAATTCACGGGCAGGAGTGGCTTCCTCCAATCAGAGCGCTCTATGTCGCGCCTGAACCGTTCGCCGTTGCCAGACTACCACAAGAATTGGTCAGTTCAAACACACACACACACACACACACACACACACACACACACACACACAAATGGCTCTGAGCACTATGGGAATTAACATCTTAGGTCATCAGTCCCCTAGAACTTAGAAATACTTAAACCTAACTAACCTAAGGACATCACACACACCCATGCCCGAGGCAGGATTCGAACCTGCGACCGTAGCAGTCCAGCGGTTCCGGACTGCAGCGCCTACACACACATACACACACACACACACACACACACACACACACACACAAAATGATGCTAACGGCATACACTTATTTCATATATAGCACTAATAAGACACTACTGGATCATTCCCCACTAGACGCGATTCTACACTACATCTACACTTATTTTAATCACAGAGATCAGCGTACATTGGAAACGTTTCGCACATTATGTGAAGCCTAAATCTTTGAGGCTGCAAATCATCGTTGGAACTTGAATGTCAGAATCGTAAATGTAACAACTTCAGGCAACGTAGTCTTGCACTGGTTAGCAGATTAACGTGCTGTGCAGAAGGTCGTAGGATCGAAACACGGCGAAAATTATTTTATTTCTAAATCAAATCAAGAGATTTCTATTATAATTTTTTTGAATTAATTGATTTAAATGTATTTTTTTCAATTTCTAATGTTTTGTGGCGTTATTTTCATTACCATATTAACTTTTTATTTGCCCTTATTTTTCTTCTTATCGTCCTTTTCTCATTTGGAATCTGCCAGTTTCATCTATAATCTATAACCAGGTGTCAATCAGTGTTGCCAACTGATTTTCGACCATGTCCATACACAACATGTGATAAGTCCCAACCTTCACCTTGAAAGTCCCTACGGATGCCAAAGATTCTAGACTGACAAAAAAAGAACTAATCACGTATTGGGTAGTATGATTCCCCCTTTATTAAAAATTGCACCATTTTCAAATAATATATTCAACATGTCTTTTATGTGCTCACCTACGTGATTTGTTGTTGACAAGGATACTGAGTCCTCAGCAAATGCTGTCACCAGTCTTATTTCAGCAGCTCTGGTGCCCTCTTCGAGTTTAACCCTTAGCTACTATGGATGTTGACAGGAACACAGTTACTGTGGAGGGGTCTCCCAATCGCACTGTATGCTACAAACGATGGATCCATGATCACGCCTGGGATTTTCAGACGCTGGCCACCTGCTTTTATTTTAGCGACTGGGATATATGTAAGGTTAAGACAACGTCTGCAGGATCAGCAAACGTATAATTTACGTTAGTATATCTCATTTTGAGCAGACTGGCCCTGGTACTTCTAGATACAGAAGTAAGCTACAATGACGGTGTGGTCTCTTATTAGTTTCGTGAAGGGGCAGGAAACGAAGAAGCACAATCTTCCACAATTAATTTTCCCTCTGCCGTGGAGTGTGCGATGTTTTGAAACTTCCTGATAGAAAACTATGTGCCGGACCGTGACTCAGGCCTGGTACCTTGGCATTTCGCAGGCAAGTGCTCTATCTACCGATGTAGCCATCCATGCACGACTCACTGCCTGCCCTCACAGCTTTACTTCCGTCAGTACCAGTTTCCCACCTTCCAAACTTCTCAGTAACTCTCCTGCGGGACTAGCAATCCTAGAAGAAAGAACGCTGGGGGTTACTGCTGAGCGACAGACCGTTTTTAAATTATTAGGTCATTTAAACCATCACATACACTTAAGTGACAAAAGTCATGGGATACCGCCTAATACCGTGTCGGCCCTCCTTTTTCTCGGCGTAATGCAGCAATTAGACGTGCCAAGGTCTCTACAAGTCATTGGAAGTCCCCTGTAGAAATATTCAGCCTCTATAGCCGTCCATAATTGACGAAGTGTTGCCCATATTGTGCACGAATTGATCTCTCAAATTACCTCCCATAAATGTACAATGGGATTCACCTCAGGCCATCTGCATGGCCAAATGATTCGCTCAAATTGTCAAGGTTGATTGTTGGTAAGCTTCTGTATTAGCTCTCATTTCTCGAATTTCCTCATCGTGGTCGTTTCACTAGATGTATGTAGGAGGAAGTTACATGTCGCCCGATTCTTCCCGAAAAGTACTTTCTCCAAAATTTCAACAGCAAACCTCTCCGTGATGAACAACCCTTCTCTTGCATCATCTACCATTTGCGTTTGCTGAGCATCTCTGAAACGCTCTGTAGCGACCAAGCGATCCGGTCACGAAACACGCCATTTTTCGTTGGATCTTCTCTATCCACCAAATGAAGTCAGCACAGGCATTTTACTGCAGGGGAACAACAACCATTAGAAATTAAAATTACAGAGCAGCCAAAAATCACATGTCACTTTTTCTTCATATTTACTTATTTCTATCGATCACTGTGAGCGTCTTCAGAAATTACGTTGGCGAGAGCCACACATTACATTAAATTACTTATGCTACAATGGAAATGTAAATCATTCCTAAATTAACAGATTTAAATAGTAAAATTACATATGAAGCTAGTTTAGATCAGCCCTTGTACTATATTTTGACAATTCCGCTTTTAAAAAGTAGGTAAAAAAAACATTTTGTTACAGGACCCTTCCTGACATTTGAACTTAAGCGATGCAGGGATATCACAAAAAACTTAAATCTGAAGAGCTGGACAGAGATTTGAAACCACATCTTCCTAGATACAAGTCCAGTGTCGTACCTTTGGACCACTTCATTCTGTTTCAGGGATCTGGACCGCCTCAAGCTATACATCAACAGAAACACAAACAACATTTTTTCATCCGAAGGTATTTGGGTCTACCATCGACTGGTATTTCAGCATTAACTTCAACCGCATTAGAAACGCTACGGGGGACACCAATTCAACACAGGACATCAGTAGCTTTAGGTGCACTCGCTTCATGCTAACAGAAATAAAATTAATACTAAAGTTGCAACAAATAATAAGTCTCCAGACTGTTGCCTATAGTGACAAACGTCCTTTCCAACTGAGCTATCCACACAAGGCCCTCCAATGCAGCTTCACGTACGCCAGTGCCTGACTCCTACGTTCTAATCTCCTTCATTTCTAGAGTGTAAGTCCATCAAGATGTGCGGAAGGGCTCCTTTTAAGTTTGTAGAATAGAAGATAGGTATCAAGAGAAATGAAGATGCTGAAGTGGGTCAATGGTAAGAGCTTTGTCCTCGAAAGGCAAGGACTGATTTTCAACTCCCAGTCTGTCACACAGTTGAAATCTGTCACGAAGTTTCACAACAGTTCAAACTCTACGAAAGAATGAAATAGTGGTTTTGAATGAGTTTCAGTATTGCATAACTTTCCTAGCACTTTCTCTCTAATTCCTTGATGAAACATTTTTATGTTGTTGATGATTTCTAAACTGAAAGGACTAATAGTAATAGTAGATCCACTGTTGAGGCGCAGAATTTAAAAGCCTTTTCAACAGAAAACTCACTAACTTGTAGGATCTGGGACTTGAGATCTAGTTTCTTACATTCACCCACTCACTCTTATTTCTACTCGTTCTACAGTTGCTTAATTTTATTTGTTTTTATGTACCTGCGTAACTGGTTTAATTACTCCGTCAGGTAGTGGGAGCAGGACACGGATTGGGCCGCGATGTGGCGCTGCTTCTGGCCACCAGAGGCGCCAACGTCGTCTGCTGGGATTTCGACGCAGCAGCCAACGGCGACACCGTCCGGCTGATTCGCGGTGTCAGAGGCAAGGTATACAGGCACAGGTGCAGCGGGGGTTTTTAAACTCATTTGGTGCAAGTACCAATCTAAAATAATGGAGTATTAGCTCCTAGTTTATCGTGAAGTTACTGATAAATGCTAAACCACCTAAGACGCTCACCAAGCTTGTGTAAGTGGAGTACGTTTCCTCACAAAAATACATGTACGTGGTGGAATAAATTTCTTTTATTTTCGTCTACGATTTTATTATTTTAAGCAGTAGACTGCCACTAGTTGTATTTGATTGTCCAATGTTTTGCTGCAGATCTGAAGATGGTCGATCACTGACCGAACCAAGTAGTCTAACGTCAAAAAAGTTTTGCGATCGCAGACAGAAATAAAATAAATTAATTCTACACTTTCTGACTCACTGATTTATTCGCGACTGTGTTGCACCTCGTGAAACATGTACATGATACACGTGTTAATATTCTCTATATCGTGCATCACATAGGAAGGCAGCCCAGTTTTTTACACTCTGTACAACACCCATACCAGTCAATAGGAGCTGCTGACATTTAAGCCCATTTTATACACTGTGGCTTCATGTCAGTTGCTTGTGTGTAAATCAGCCGTCAGCTATGTTGTGAGTGAATCAACAGTGTCAGTGATCAAGTGACTGTGCCAAGTATGGAGTTCTAAAATTTGAGTTTGCTGCAGACTGCACATGCAGGAAAGGGGACTGTCATGCCATCTGCTAACATTGGAACTCATCCTATGTTATCTAACAGTTAAAAAGTAAACAAGGTCTCCTTCTTCTTTTTCTTGCACCTTTGTTTTGCATCGGCGCAGGGTCAGCACAGCTATTTACGGGTTTGGTGTGATTAGCGTAAGGTGTGGCCATTTGTCCTTCCTGTCGCCACGCCGTTAACTCCCCCTTCCTGGGATGGAATGCGTCCCCCAAGTTTTTGTGGATGTTGGAGACAGCAGCAGCAATAATTAGTCAACCACAGTATTATTGCACCTGGGAGTGAAGGTGCCTTTGTTGGTTTATCAGGAATTTTTATCATGGTACTTCATGAGGACACGCTGAACCACTTGACAGTATATGCAGAACTGTCTTGAAGTCATTTGATTCCCAGTGTGGTGCACTTTCTTTTGTCACCACTGTACTTGTTTACTGTGACGTCACTGCATGTTTCTGATAACGGCCACGGGAGGCCAAATGCAGTAATGTAATGGATGGTTAGTGCAGCAGCAGCAACAACATTGCAACAACAGTTACAACAACAGTAGTTTGCAACACCAATTTGCTGACAGCAAACGGCACAAGCCCCATTTGAAGATTTTGATGAGACCATGGAAGGGCGGGAAAGTTATTTACACCGCATAGATGTTTACCGGCAGTGAGGAGCTTCACAGTCTGTAGATCAGAGCATTCTGTTGCTGTCACATAGTAGTAGTTTGTACAAAATTATACAGGAATTGTGGCTCATAACAGACCCTTACAGCATTTTCAGAGCTGTGTACATTACTAACACACTACTGCACTACTGCAAATACACATGGCGGCTGCCCATTTATAGTTCAGTTAACATCGTAATCGTCCCGGGCACTCGTGTGCAGTCTGGATAGCCGACTTGGAAGGGGTTAACATGTAGTTGAGTCCTTTTGAGTCTAAAGTGTCCTTCACTGACTCCCTAATTTGCAATGTTGTGGTGTGGCTGACACCAGACAGGGCAGTACAGACTAAGCCATTAGCACATTTGGATCGGACATTACATGAGACAACGCAAACAGCAGAATCTGACAGTGTTGACTACTGCAGTATAAAACGTGTTTTCAGACGATTGGAAGGTGGCGAAAATTCATTAGTCACACCAGCAGGACGGATCCCCATTGGGGACTATTCAGGCTTCAGCAGTCACATCCTTGAGTCAGTCAGTTGTGTTTAGTAATAGATACATTTTCTGGCATCCCGACACCAGTCAGCTACAAAGAAAGAGGCCGCAGGGGACTGCTCTCAGTCATTCACTGAGTTCACCGCAGGCACAGAACGCCATCCTTCCCCTGTACTGGACTCGTCACCACGAGTGTGAAAGTCTTGCCCAGATTGTTGGTCATTATGTGAGAGGAGAAAATTCCCCTATTTCTTTGCAACTTTTTTAGCTTGCCATATGCCAGAAAATTTAGCAGCTTCTTGCAAGCAACAGCAGTGTGCAGCACCATGGGAAAAGATTACTGTGTTTGCAGTTGAGGCTACAGCCTCACTCAATCCTGGTAGACATACAGATAACAGGGTGTTACAAGAAGTTTCAATTAGACGCAGGGGCTTCATGCACTCTGATCAGTTAAGACACTTATCACCAGCTGGGGTGCCTCCCCCTTGGAGCACTCTAAGCGCCAGGTAGTACCTTATACTGGGCAGTGGATTCTCTAGTGACCAAATACAGAAATGTGGAACAGCAGCTCACACTTCTGATTGCAGTTCGCAGTTGGTAGAAAACATTTTCATAAGTGATGCTTTTATTATTGTTGGGTTTGAAGTTGTCAATAAACCTACTTTGCCTCTCAGGTACTACTGTGTGAGATGACTGGTAGCTGGTCCAAGCTCCCAGACAGAATGGCACAGCAGTCACAGCTTTGGGCCTTGCTTTTGTGTAGTTTTTCCTATGACATTCACTACAGGTCCACATAACATCATGTGAATGTGGATGCCTTATCTCGCTTGCCAGTGGGTCCTGACATCACCTTAAGACGGCAGGAGGACTTCTGTTCTGCACTGGACCAGAACGCTTAAGATACTATCAATGAATTTCCTTTGACGGCATGCGAAGTTAAGCCAGCTATGAACGAGGATTCATTCTTGCATAGAGTAATTCAAATGGTCCAGCAAGGATGGCCAGAGCGTTCTCCCACATACTGCTAGCTATAGAATATCAGAATTGTTGCATAGTTATTCAACTGTCACTGCAACAATACATTCCGCAGATGTTACATGCTTCGCTTTGGGGCATATCACTCATGAAAACACTGTCCCAGCCGCATGTCTATTGGCTAACAATTTATTTCGCCTTCGAGTACATGGAGTATGTCTGTCAGCATGTGCCTGCAAGCGCATGATCCCACACAAAAATTTTGTCCACAGTCTATGACAGAGCGTCCATGGGACCAGGTGCACGTGGACTTCACCAGTCCCTGTTTGGAAGCCATGGTGACAGACAACTAGCCTGATTTGTCATATGTTGCTCAATGTTCCTCCATGACATTGCACACTACAATTTGGGCCTTAGCTACCATTTCTGCTGTCTAGGGTGTGTCGTGCAACCCAGTCTCTGACAATGGTAGGCCGTTCATATCAGAGGATTTTGAAGCTTTCTGCACTGAAATGGAATTCAGCACCTGACCATCGTGCTGTTCTGTTTGGCATCAACCATAGATGTCTCGTGGTTGGTCAGTATGTTCAAGTTAGATCTTTACAGTATCTAGAGAAGGTGCACTGTCCAGTTTTTTGGTATCTTACCGAGCAACTCTAATCAGTCAGCGCAGTCTGGGAGAAGTGCTGCATGACAGTCAATGATGTGGTCTCTTCGACCTATAGCTACCAGTGATGCATGCCCCTGATCCGCAGGCCATGCCAGCAGGTGCCGAAAGGTTCCGTTGTCTTGGCAAACATGTTCAGACAGACACCAGGATCGATGGAAGGCATAGTGGTGGGACACCAGGGGCGACAACCTTTTATAATGTCAGTGGGTCAACAGCACCTGAGTCCTCACACATGCCTATTACGCTTGCATCAAACTGTGGAGGAGGTGCCACAGCTCAGACAAACAGGCCCAGCACCAAGCAGCAACCGTATTTGTTCCCAATGTGTTTGCCTCTCACCATGTAATTTAGCCTGTCGTGCCTCTCACCATGTAATTTATCCTGTCGCCTGTAGAAACTTGCCATCCAGGAAACCTATTTGCCTGGATTATCTGATGGAGGTGGAGTACATCCCTCCTCCTTCACTGCAGCTAGCAGAAAGTGCCTCCTCGTCCTCCCAGTTTTCATCAGTTCTCGACCCCAGTCTCTTGTGGAGCATTAGCCTGTCGCCATCCTCAGTGTCGCCCTTGACGTCGCAGTGGAGAGCACCCAGGTGGAACGATCAAGAACTCCATCATAAGTGATGTGGGTGTCGCATATAGTGGGCAATGCCTTTGGAACCTTAGCTTTTCTGGTGTAGCCTTGCAACTGCGAGGCCAGTCAAATCCTAGCTCTAGACATGGTTCAAATGGTTCAAATGGCTCTGAGCACTATGGGACTTAACATCTATGGTCATCAGTCCAGAACTTAGAACTACTTAAACCTAATTAACCTAAGGACAGCACACGACACCCAGTCATCACGAGGCAGAGAAAATCCCTGACCCCGCCGGGAATCGAACCCGGGAACCCGGGCGCGGGAAGCGAGAACGCTACCGCACGACCGCGGACTAGACATGGTACTGGTTTACTTCAGCCTATGCATTTCTGTGTGAATACTTAATGCTGTCACGCTCTCTTAGTTCTGTGTGTGTACCTGACCAAGCTTTTCTATTCCGCCCACTGCTTCGACTGAAACTCTTTGTTTGTTCACAGGTACCACACGCTGTGGTACTCTATAGTCATTCTGAGCATTATTGTGAAGGCTATCATCTCTCTACGTGAGGTATAACAGTAATATCATCAATGAATCAGATATGATAATAAGTTTATTAATAACGAAAACCAAATTCATTGTGAATGTTCTTGAGAAAGGTATGTGGTAAACCCTCCCACACCGCCAAAAACTGAAAAAATACGAAAAAAGAACAAAAATTACAAAATATTATCATTTTTACATAGAAACACATAAAACAGTACTTGGAAGTCAGCACATAGCACTTCTTTACTTTATCCTCTGTGCCTTGTTTTCATAAGTCTCAGATACAAACGAAACCCTTTTTCTACTTCAATAGAGTTGAGTTCTTCACTGCTGAAAAAATTTTCATTCATAACTTTTACCTACGTAAATTTCTATCTCTAAAAAGTGTGAGCTCTTTCTTTGTACAAGTATTGTTACGAGGAAACAGAGTTAATTTCTTGCTTCCGAATATTTGGCCTATCTTGTGGTACAACATTTATAGGAAAAGGTTCAAATCTTCATGCAACCTTGCAGTGTGTCTTGAAAAGAAAAGTAAATAATAAAACAAAAGCTAGGACGACACAAAACCTATTAGTACAGCATGTGTGAACGTGGCGAATCTGATTCACTTCAGGTGTTATCAGACTGCACCACAGTTCCTATTTCTGTGCACGTGCAGTGCCTAACATACTCGAGATTTTAGAGCTCTTCACTCGGCACAGTAAATTTACCATTAGCATCACTGATCAACTCATGGTGTGGTTGACCGTCCCAGCATTTAATTGAAATAGCTCTGGGAAATCACAGACAATCTAAATCAGGATGGTTTAAAACACTAAGGCAGCTTCAGTTAGTTTGATCTCGCAAATATAAGACCACTCTGTTTAAAAACAAGCTAAACTCATTCAGTTAAATCATTTATTATCATTTTGTGTCATTCACCATCCATGTCTGAATAAACTGCGTCAAAGACTACAAAACTGATATAGTACAATACAAATACATTGAGGTGGCAAAAGTCTTGGGATAACGACATAATCATAAATTGATGCCGGTGGTATCGCGTACAGCGTATTAAAGTGCTGTGCATTGGCGGAGTTGTCATTTGTACTCAGCTGATTCATGCGAAAAGGTTTCTGATGTGGTTATGGCCGCTCGAGGGGAATTGACAGACTTTGAACGTGGAATGGTAGTTAGAGCAAGACGCATGGGACATTTCATTTCGGAAATCGTTAGAGAATTCATTATTCTGCAGTCCATAGTGTCAAGGGCGTGCCGAGAATACCACGTTCCAGGCATTACCTCTCTCCATGCAATGGCCGATAGCCTCCACTTAACGACCGAGAGCAGCGACGTTTGCATAGAATTGTCAGCGCTAGCAGGCAAGCAACACTGCGTGAAATAACCGCACAAATCAATGGGAGATGTACGATGAACATATTCGTTAGGATAATGTGGCGAAATTTGGCATTAATAGGGTACAGCAGCAGACGATCGACACGACCGCCTTTGCTAATAGCACGACATCGCGTGCAGCGCCTCTCCTTGTCTCGTTGCCAGGTCAGTTGGACTCTAGATGACTGATACACCGTGATCTGATCAGATTACTCCCGATTTCAGTTTGTAAGAGTTGACGGTAGAGTTCAAGTGTGGAGCAGACCCCACAAATCCATAGACCCTAGTTGTCAACAAGGCACTGTGGAAGTTGGTGGTGGCTCCATTATGGTGAAAGCTGTGTTTACATGGAATGGCCTGGGTCGTCTGGTCCAGCTGAACCGATCATTGACTGGAAATGATTATATTTGGTTACTTGGAGACCATTTGCAGCCATTCATGGGCAACATGTTCCCAAACGACAATGGAATTTTTACAGATGACAATGTGCCATATCACTGGACCATAATTATGCGCAGCTGGCTTGAAGGAAGGTGTGGACATTTCGAGTGAATTGTGTGCCCCATAGAATATTTATGGGACATAATCGAGAAATCGCCTCGAGCACAAAATTTTTCAGCAGCAACACCTTCTCAATTATACGTGGCTTATAGAGATAGCACGACTTAATATTTCCGCAGAGGACTTCCAACGACTTGTTGAGTCTACACCACGCTGAGTTGCTGAACTACGCTGGCCTAAAGCAGGTCAGACACGATAATGGGAGGCATCTATGACTTAGGTCACCTCAGTGTAATGCACGACATTACAAAACAGTCACGCATTTTGAATAAAAATTTCTCGGTTTTCCAGCCGCGTCAATTCGAATAAAATCCTCGAGCTTTCGATGGCCATCTCCGCCATCGTCGTCAGGAGTTCGCTGACTGCCGGAGCTACTACGGTTTCTCGGTTATATAGGCATGATGACATCACCAGCAGCCAATCAGATCGATCCAATGTGGCGTGCGCGTAAGTCGACAGGGGCAGGTAGCGGAGCTATTGCCGGTGGCAGCACCGGTGACGTCATGTGGCGCCAGGGGCAGGCGCCACGTTTGAAGCTGTTGCTCCCGCGTCGCGCATCTGTCTTTGCTTTCTTTCGATGTCCAACACCCACCCCCATGCCCTGCTGAGTGTGTATCCCTGGTCTCTGTTGAAATTTTTGTTGTTTAAACGAATCTCGGCCGCTTCCTTTATAACGGAGTCCCAATATGTAGACGCATGAGCCAACTCTTTCGTATTTTCGAACTGTATTTTATGTATGTTTTTTAGGCAATGCTCCGCTATGGCCGACTTGTCAAGCTCCCTTTGTTTTATATGGCGCTTGTGCTCAGTACAATGCTCCGCAACCGTGCGAATTGATTGTCCAATACACATGCTGCCACATTCACGGGGGTACACCATACACACCGGACACTCGAAGAGCTTACGCGCGCACGCCACATTGGTTCGATCTGATTGGCTACTGATGATGTCATTATGCCTATATAAGCGAGAAACCGTTGCAACTCCGGCAGTCAGCGAACTCCTGACGACGATGGCGGAGATGACCATCGAAAGCTCGAGGATTTTATTTGAATTGACGCTACTGGAAAACAGAACGTTTTATTGATGTATGCCGTCGCGAAAGACTCCGAGGACACACAGTTACGCATTTTACTATAGATACATTTCATCTACCATTTTTATTTTAGTTTTATTACAGATTTACTAGTTTTAGAGAAAATTCAGTTTCCTAACAGTCAAAAAATCTCTTGAAATTTTTTCTTGAACTTCTGCAGTGGTTGGATTTGCACCTGTTATGCCATGAATGGCAACAAAATGTTGCATACAATATTGTCAACATTCTGCTGTGCTGTAAGGGTCCAGCTATGAAAAGAAATGGGTCCACAGATCGTCAGTCTGGTTGTTGGACGACAATGAGGATGGTGTCAAACTATTATGGCCAT
The DNA here is from genome assembly GCF_021461385.2 of Schistocerca piceifrons. Taxonomy (NCBI): domain Eukaryota; kingdom Metazoa; phylum Arthropoda; class Insecta; order Orthoptera; family Acrididae; genus Schistocerca; species Schistocerca piceifrons. The sequence goes on along the minus strand of NC_060138.1, from coordinate 1,015,961,590 downwards.
CTCCAGACACGTCTGACTGGAGTAGACCTTTCTTCAGTGATGAGTCTGCTTTGAACTGAGCCCGAATGATCATTGAAGAAGTGTCCAGAGATGCCCCAGACAGCGGTGGAATACCAGCCTGACTGTCTCCCGCCACATGGCATGACAGCCAGGAGTGATGGTCAGGCATGCAATTTCTTTTCATAGCAGGACCCCTTCGGTCGTCACCTGCGGCACACTTACAGCATACCGGTACGTCGATGATATTCTACGCCCTGTTTTGTTGCTCTTCATGGCAAATCATCCTGGGCTAACATTACAGTAAGATAATGCCTGCTCGCACATGGCGAGAGCTTCTGCTGCTTGTATCCCTGCTTGCCAAAGCCTACCTTGACGAGCAAGGTCACCAGATCTCTCTCCAGTTCAGAACTTTTGGACCATTGTTGGCAGGGCTCTCCATCAAGCTAACGATTTTGACGATCTGACTCATCAATTGGACAGTATATGGCACGATCTTCCTCAGATGTCCTCTTGAGGAATATCGTGCCATCTACTGTCCAATTGAAGCGTTAGAGCCGGTCGCTGTGGCCGAGCGGTTCTAGGCGCTTCAGTATAGAACCGCGCTGCTGCTACAGTCGCAGGTTCGAATCCTGCCTTGCGCATGGATATGTGTGGTGTCCTTAGGTTAGTTAGGTTTAAGTAGTTCGAAGTCTATGGGACAAAAGACCTCAGATGTTAAGTCCCATAGTGCTTAGAGCCATTTGAACCATTTTTCTTGCGTTAGATCGTCAAAATCGTGCTAAAATGCCAAGCCGAATAACTGCTTATGTAAGGGGAAGAGGTGGACCAATGCGTTTCTGGCTTGCTCTGTTTATGAAGCTCTTTCTCTTGAGTAAAACATCCCACCTTTCTGAAATTATAATCATTCGGTTGTCTGTACATGTACAACACATTTACTGGTACCCGTCCCACTCAGTTGAAACCGTGGTGTGTCTAATTTTGTCTTGTTGTTGTTGTTGTCTTCAGTCCTGAGGCTGGTTTGATGCAGCTCTCCATGCTACTCCATCCTGTGCAAGCTTCTTCATCTCCCAGTACTTACTGCAACCTACATCCTTCTGAATCTGTTTAGTGTATTCATCTCTTGGTCTCCCTCTACGATTTTTACCCTCCACGCTGCCCTCTAATGCTAAATTTGTGATCCCTTGATGCCCCAGAACATGTCCTACCAACCGGTCCCTTCTTCTTGTCAAGTTGCGCCACAAACTTCTCTTCTCCCCAATTCTATTCAGTACCTCCCCATTAGTTATGTGATCTACCCATCTAATCTTCAGCATTCTTCTGTAGCACCACATTTCGAAAGCTTCTATTCTCTTCTTGTCCAAACTATTTATCGTCCATGTTTCACTTCCATACATGGCTACATTCCACACAAATACTTTCAGAAACGAATTCCTGACACTTAAATCTACACTCGATGTTAACAAATTTCTCTTCTTCAGAAACGCTTTCCTTACCATTGCCAGTCTACATTTTATATCCTCTCTACTTCGACCATCAGCAATTATTTTGCTCCCCAAATAGCAAAACTCCTTTACTACTTTAAGTGTCTCATTTCCTAATCCAATTCCCTCAGCCCGATTTAATTCGTGTACACTCCATTATCCTTGTTTTGCTTTTGTTGATGTTCATCTTGTATCCTCCTTTCAAGACACGGCCGGCCGGAGTGGCCGTGCGGTTCTGGGCGCTACAGTCTGGAGCCGAGCGACCGCTACGGTCGCAGGTTCGAATCCTGCCTCGGGCATGGATGTGTGTGATGTCCTTAGGTTAGTTAGGTTTAATTAGTTCTAAGTTCTAGGCGACTAATGACCTCAGAAGTTGACTCGCATAGTGCTCAGAGCCATTTGAACCATTTTTTTTCAAGACACTGTCCATTGCATTCAACTGCTCTTTCCAAGTCCTTTGCTGTCTCTGACAGAATTACAATGTCATCGGCGAACCTCAAAGTGTTTATTTCTTCTCCATGTATTTTAATTCCTACTCCGAATATTTCTTTTGTTTCCTTTACTGCTTCCTCAGTATACAGATTGAATAATATCGGGGATAGGCTAGAACCCTGCCTCTCTCCACGCCCAGCCACTGCCTCTGTTTCATGCCCCTCGACTCTGATGACTGCTATCTGGTTTGTGTACAAATTGTAAATAGCCTTTCGCTCCCTGTATTTCACCCCTGCCACCTTTTGGATTTGAAAGAAAGTATTCCAGTCAACATTGTCAAAAGCTTTCTCTAAGTCTACAAATGCTAGAAATGTAAATTTGCCTTTCCTTAATCTATTTTCTAAGATAAGTCGTAGGGTCAGTATTGCCTCACGTGTTCTAACATTTCTGCGGAATCCAAACTGATCTTCGCCGAGGTCGGCCTCTACCAGTTTTTCCATTCGCCTGTAAAGAATTCGCGTTAGTATTTTACACCCGTGACTTATTAAACTGATAGTTCGGTAATTTTCACATCTGTTAACACCTGCTTTCTTTGGGATTGGATTTGTTATATTTTTCTTGAAGTCTGAGGGCATTTCGCCTGTCCCATAAATCTTGCTCACCAGATGGTAGAGTTTTGTCAGGACTGGCTCTCCCAAGGCCGCCAGTAGTTCCAATGGAATGTTGTCTACTCCCGGGGCGTTGTTTCGACTCAGGTCTTTCAGTGCTATGTCAAACTCTTCACGCAGTATCGTATCTCCCATTTCATCTTCGTCTACATCCTCTTCCATTTCCATAATATTGTCCTCAAGTACATCGCCCTTGTATAGACCCTCTACATACTCCTTCCACCTTTCTGTTTTCCCTTCTTTGCTTAGAACTGGGTTTCCATCTGAGCTCTTGATATTCATACAAGTGGTTCTCTTCTCTCCAAAGGTCTCTTTAATTTTCCTGTAGGCAGTATCTATCTTACCCCTAGTGAGATAAGCCTCTACATCCTTACATTTGTCCTCTAGCCATCCCTGCTTAGCCAGTTTGCACTTCCTGTCGATCTCATTTTTGAGACGTTTGTATTCCTTTTTGCCTGCTTCATTTACTGCGTTTTTATATTTTCTCCTTTCATCAATTAAATTCAATATTTCTTCTGTTGTCCATGGATTTCTACTAGCCCTCGTCTTTTTACCTACTTGATCCTCTGCTGCCTTCACTACTTCATCCCTCAGAGCTACCCATTCTTCTTCTACTGTATTTCTTTCCCCCGTTCCTGACAATAGTTCCCTTATGCTCTCCCTGAAACTCTGTACAACCTCTGGTTTAGTCAGTTTATCCAGGTCCCATCTCCTTAAATTCCCACCTTTTTGCAGTTTCTTCAGTTTTAATCTACAGTTCATAACCCATAGATTGTGGTCACAGTCCACGTCTGCCCCTGGAATTGTCTTACAATTTAAAACCTGGTTCCTAAATCTCTGTCTTACCATAATATAATCTATCTGATACCTTCTAGTAACTCCAGGAGTCTTCCATTTATACAACCTTCTTTTATGATTCTTGAACCAAGTGTTAGCTATGATTAAGTTATGCTTGTGCAAAGTTCTACCAGGCGGCTTCCTCTTTCATTTCTCTCCCCCAATCCATATTCACCCACTATGTTTCCTTCTCTCCCTTTTCCTACACTCGAATTCCAGTCACCCATGACTATTAAATTTTCGTCTCTCTTCACTACCTGAATAATTTCTTTTATCTCATCATACATTTCATCAATTTCTTCACCATCTGCAGAGCTAGTTGGCATATAAACTTGTACTACTGTAGTAGGCATGGGCTTCGTGTCTGTTTATAGTAGCTTACCCGCACTCCTATTTTTTATTCATTATTAAACCAACTCCTGCATTACCCATATTTGATTTTGTATTTATAACCCTGTATTCGCCTGACGAAAAGTCTTGTTCCTCCTGCCACCGAACTTCACTAATTCCCACTATATCTAACTTCAACATATCCATTTACCTTTTTAAATTTTCTAACCTACCTGCCCGATTAAGGATCTGACATTCCACGCACCGATCCGTAGAACAGTAGTTTTATTTCTCCTGATAACGACGTCCTCTTGAGTAGACCCCGCCCGGAGATCCGAATGGGGGACTATTTTACCTCCGGAACATTTTACCCAAGAAGACGCCAACCATACAGTAAAGCTGCATGCCCTCAGGAAAAATTACGGCTGTAGTTTCCCCTTGCTTTCAGCTGTTTGCAGTACCAGCACAGCAAGGCCGTTTTGGTTAGTGTTACAAGGCCAGATCAGTCAATCATCCAAACTGTTGCCCCTGCAACTACTGAAAAGGCTGCTGCCCCTCTTCAGGAACAACACGTTTGTCTGGCCTCTCAACAGATACCCCTCCGTTGTGGTTGCACCTACGGTACGGCCATCTGTATCGCTGAGGCACGCAAGCCTCCCCACCAACGGCAAGGTCCGTGGTTCATGGGGGTAGGATTTTTGTCTTAGAGTTTATTTTAATTTTTGGACTCAGGACTCATGAGGAATGCACTCAGATGCTTTACTGAAAGCAATCAGTGTGTGTGCGCCCCAGCCTCTCTCTCTTCATATGCCAGCTTTATGTTTTTTCTTCAAGAAATCCAGAATTGCTGGTTACAAAGCTCATTCAACCTTGAAAAACCTTTTATAAAACTTCCTATTGACCGAACTTGTTGCGGCACGGAGCCTCCTCCTACTGCAGGCTACGGGGTACGCAGTGGACGCATCGAACCGCGACGAGGTGCAGGTGGCAGCGGCGCGGATGCGGCGCGACGTGGGCGTGGTCACGCTGCTGGTGGGCGGGGCGGGGGCGCTGGCGCCACGCCTACCGCTGCTGCAGCAGTCGCCGGAGCTCATCGAGCGCACAGTGGCCGCCAGCCTCTACGCCCTCTGCTGGGTCAGTCTTCAACATTAGATCACTCGTTCCCCCTCACTATGGATGTATCTATACAGGGTGAACATTTGTAAAACCACCAAACTGCAATGACGGATTCCTGACTGGAAATGGAGGAAAAAAGGTCCTATGACCATGTGTCAGGAAATGCATCGTTGCCGTGGTAGATAACACTGATGAAAGAAAGTGCCTCTGACCTAGTGCTGTGTCTGTAGCTCAGAGATGACGATTATGCAGACTGATGATGGCAGTTCTGATAAAGGAAGCTTCCTCAGTAAAAATTACAGATGACAGAAATCCCACAGTTCTGATGGTCTAGTGCAAAAACTAACCATGCTGGCGGGCCACTTGCCTGTAGCTTGTACTAGGGCTTGTCTCAATATCCTCTAGGACCCAGTCCCCTAAATCCGGTGTACACACAGTTCGCCGCTTCCTTGCAGGTTTGTCAGTCTGACACAACCCATGATGAGTCAAACGCCGGAAAAGGGGCTTGAAATGTTGTGTGATGTGGTTGGTGTCTGTAACGGTACGTGTTTTGGTATAGCTGTGCTGCCTCTCGACCATTTCTGTCTACTTGGCCGTACACCAACATCTTCTCGGCTTTTCCCGACGTGAATACCGAACTATTCTGCTGCTTACAGTACGTTGCTTCAGTCACACAGCCCGCACAGGAAACACGGGGCATGTGATCACAGGAACTTGCATTCGTCAGCGCCATCTACTGTAGCAGCGATGCACTTCATGGGACCTTTTTTCCCTCATCTCTAGTCAGGAATCCGTCCCTGCTGTTTTTCGGTTTTATTAATATACACCCTGTATAAGGTGTTTATTTTAACTGAAGACTTTTAAATATCTCGAAAACTGCACATCACAACCAAAAAAGTTATAATTACAGTTCGTTTGTGTCGGAAGGGTACGTCCAACTAACTGCACTCAAACCTCTACCCACCCCGTGTGTGGGCGGCATGGGATAATTTTGAAATCTTCAAAGGGAAGCCCGTTTTTTTATTGAAAATTACAGTTCTACAGCAATATCTAAATATATTTTGTCTGAAACTTTTTCTTCGTTTCGCCACAAAAGGCGCTGTAAGTGGAGGCATAGAAATGGCTACACAATTGTAATTTACGACATGGCACTCAATGGCCCTTGAATATCCAATAGCACGTGGAACCCAACCTTATACTACAAGGGTAGGACAGACCAGAATTTCACAACTTCTAACCGGAAACCCCATTCACAACGTTCTATGCCTCCAACATATTGAACTCTGGAACACTGGACTACTCGACACGCCACTGTGACCTTGTAGTGAACTATGACATATTATAATAGGCAGTACACTGAGGCAGGAGCTCACGTGTCGTGCAGATGTAGAATAGATAGCGGTTCAAAACATTACGATACTTGCACACTCCTACCAATCATTTGGAAAACAGACTTGCAAGTGGACGATGAATGCTATAACCACAGAAGATAAAATGGAAATGATCCTGATTTACGGAGAACGTAGGAGAAATGTTGAGACTGCTGTTGCCTTGTATGTCGAGCGTTTTACAGTGAAATCTCGCTCTCGTTCGTTCTTTTATGAGGATGTGAACGCCTTTTGTCTGCTGCCAGCGTACAGACCAGCAAACATAAACGAAGCAAACAAGCTAATGAAACAGCTGCAATAGCAGCGTCCGGAAATTACACGGCGATTCCGGGTATGACCGTTGGTAGTAATGTCACAATACTGCATCGTCATAAGTACCATCCCTACCACGTGTCACTATATCAAGAACTTCAGAGGGTGATTTCCATAAACGGGTAGTGCTTTGTGAATGGGCACGTCAAAAAACGCATGTGATCCCCACGTTCTTTGCCGAGGTACTGTTATCCGATGAGTCTACATTCACAAATCATGGAAGCGTTAACCGGCACAACATGCATTGCTGGAGATAGTCCCCCACTGGTTACAACAAGCTGACCATCAACGTCCCTGGTGGGTTAACGTATGATGTGGCGTCATGAGGAACAAACTCATTGGTCCGTATTTTATCGACGGCACGTTGAATGGACGCAAGTATTGAACGTATTTGGAACAGCAACTACTAGTATTAATGCTGGATGTTGCCCTGCATGCTCGACATCGTATGTGGCTTCTGCGTGACGGTTTTCCAGTACATTATGCAATTGAAACATGAAGTTGATATTATGATTACAATGACGTGACAAAGAAATTTAAACAAGAAATTACATTTAAACCAATTAATTGAATAACAATGATGATCAGTCATTCTGATAAGAATTTAAAAATAAAGGAATTTAATGAACATGATGTGATTCGAACTCATAACCTCTTGCACATGAAGTCGTTACCCTATCCAATACAGCACTCAACCAGTGCACGCAACAGATATTTTTTTACGCTGTTCAGTTGCACGCAAAACTCTGAAATTTTTTTCACCAGTTACTTGCAAATGAGGGTCCATCAGGGTGAATGACTGCAGTTTGCGATTTTAAGCAACGTAACCATACAGATAGTTTCAAAACGTCAATCCACCACTGGCCACTTCTCCTCATTAGTCAGAAATAAAAAATACGTGTTTCAGTATTTTTGAAAATTCTACCACTAAGGGAGTGAAATAGGGGATGAAAAGTTTCATGAAGTTATTTCATTTTGGAAGCATTTGAAATGATTAATCTACTAAACTTTGTGATTGGCTTCTCTATTAGAAATAAAAGAAATACATGTTTCACTGTTTTTGGATATTCAATCCCTAAGCGGGTGAAGTGAGGAATGAAAGTTTTTAAGAAAATACTTTGTTATATTAAAAAAAATTTAAACTAAATTTATGAAAATTGGTATTTCACTTCTCGGTGAGATATAAAGAAATATAAGTTAGTGGATGAAAGTTTCTATGTTTGGCTTCTCTATTAGAAATAAAAGAAATACATGTTTCACTGTTTTTGGATATTCAACCCCTAAGGGGGTGAAGTGAGGAATGAAAGTTTTTAAGAAAATACTTTGTTATATTAAAAAAAATTTAAACTAAATTTATGAAAATTGGTATTTCACTTCTCGGTGAGATATAAAGAAATATAAGTTAGTGGATGAAAGTTTCTATGTTAATAGTACCACAAGAAGGCAAAAGGCATGATTAACAAAAATCTAGCACTACAGCTAGCATAATCGCTTTTTGATCAGAAGTACGTTCGGAAAAGACCATGCTTCTATGACTATGATTAGCGTCAAAAGTTTAGAAGGCGTTGCAATTCGTGAAAAACATAAAAATTAGATTAAAGAGGACAAAAAAAAGTGCAGATCGTGCAGTCTACGCGAGCGAAGCAGTGGGCGCTAAGCTAGGTCTTATGAATCAAGTGGCAAGTATAGGGCGGACAAAAATAAAATTGTTCCAGAAATGCACAGCAAACATTGGTCTTAACATTATGCGACGGCTGTTGATCGTACTGATGAGGATTTTCTGATGATAACAGAGTGTTTTCTGTAAGTTCACTTACCCCTAAAGGCTGAACAACGTCTCATCCAAATAAATGAAAAACTGAGAATCCAAATGTCCCAGTACTGCGTAATTCAAAAACCACTGGCAGAAATGAAAACGTGCAAATTGTTCTGCATCCCTTAACTCACGCACAGCACACAATTTGAAAGGTTAAAGGCGGAAGGGATTTTTGATAATGTTCTAATCCATTCACGGGGCTAATCGGTGTTACCGTTAAGGAATGTTTTCTCGTGTTCAGACACATTTTAGATAGTTTTCTAATTATCTCTTCGCTGCTCTGATTATGTTTTCTCTAAATGTCGAAAACACTTTCCAGGACACTTTTATGTGCCCTCTCTGTACTGACAAAACAATCGTTTATAGTACTGTGGTGGTTGTTAACTGTGACAGCCGATGCAGATATGACCATCTAAATTCTAGAAAATGTGTCGACTCCATTTGTTAGATATGTCAATGTTTCCCTTCATGCCAACATATCAGTAAGAAGTATGCCCAGTACTGTCCGCCTGCTTAGCTGAGTGATAACATGTTTACCTACTATGCGGCAGGCCCGGGTTCGATTCCCGGCCGGAATGCAGATTTTCTCCGCTCGTGGGCTTCCCCCATCACCGACACGCAAGTCGCTCAATATGGCGTCGCCTGAAATATGACTTGCAACCCGGCGGCCGAACTTTCGCGGCGAGGCCTCCCGACGGTCAATGCCAGACGATCATTTCATTTCATATCTATTACTGATAGCAATTCATGGCAAGCACCCGTGTAGAACACTCACAGCAAAGCTGTTCAAAGATTCTCTAGATACAGGGTGTTTCAAAATCTTCGCTTGTACGAAAAATGTTCAAATGTGTGTGAAATCTTATGGGACTTAACTACTAAGGTCATCAGCCCCTAATCTTACATACTACTTAACCTAAATTATCCTAAGGACAAACACACACACCCATGCCCGAGGGAGGACTCGAATCTCCGTCGGGATCAGCCGTACAGTCCATGACTGCAGCGCCTAAGACCGTTCGGCTAATCCCGCGCGGCTTTCGATTGTACGTAGGAAGGAATTCGTCTTCCAGTGAAGTATTGGAATCCTGATCTGAAGTGATAGCTGCTTCCTTAAGTGGAATGAAGTTAACATGTACAGACTGATGGAAACATTTTGCTTAACAATAATTTGGAGGACGAACCAGACTACGAAAATTTGCAGACATGCTGAAGCTCTATGCTCTTAGACCAGGCTTAAACATCCAGTTAGTGAAGAGGTCACTGGCACTATTGCACTTTTTACGTATATGTGAACAACATTCATGAACTTCAGTGATAGGGAGTAATGTAGTAATCTATGCGATCCTTACCGTGGCAGAACGACCTTCCGCGTAACTCATTCACTGAGAGGTCGAGAACAATCGATCAAATATAATTATGTAGGTAGCATTTTCTTTTGTTGTTATTTGCTCACAGAGCATCCATACTCCCTCCCTCAGAACACACCAATGTTTACAACAGAAGATGCGGCCATCGTACTAGCTGACCCGTTAGCCAGGTACGGATCATGATTTTCTCCGACATGTTTTTGATTCGTTAAGAATACTATCAAACATCAATATCCAAGCAGTTTAGTCGATAACGCCTCTCTTACAATTATAATGCTGAAGACGTTTGGAGCTACAGCGATGTGGAAATTCATTAAGCTTTTTATCGATATCAGTGCACCAGGAACTCCTCTGAAAGAACGCAGTGCAAAATTCACACTTTGACATCGGGAGATGTAGGCGAATGTCTTTATGCGTGAACAGTAGCTCGACTTGCGCACTATTCATTTTTATCCATACCAAACAAATTAAAACACATAAATTGCAATTACACTAAATGTTTTATGGACAAGTGCCTCAGCTGCTACTCTGAGGAGCACGTGCAACTACACTGTAAAACACTACTACGATGTACCCTTTTTTTCCAAACTGAGGCTCCATTTCTTGAGTTTGCTCCACATCTCGTGATGGTGGAACATCTTTCACGTCACGCCACTCTCTGCTCAGGAGAAATATCCACGTCCTTCACCAGCCACACGAGCTCTCGACTTTCTTGCAGTGTTGTTTCTGCTGGTGTGTCTGATACTGACAGGTAATTCTTCATTAACCTGAAATGTTGGTGAGAAGGCTAATATCCAAATGCGGAATGTGATGAAAATGTCAGTGTCTTGAACCCTTCTCTGCTGGCTGCTATTTCACGATGACTGTCTGATGCTACTATGCCAGCTGTGTAATATCTCCAGTGGGGTAGGATGCAAGTAGCCTGTAACAAAACGTCACATCTTATTGAAAGCCACAGCTATTATTTTGATGAGACTTGGTCTAGTCTACATTAAGTATATGCGTTTGGGTACGAAATATGATAGAGCCATAGTGGTTTTCTTCATTTTGTATGGTTGTGATTTTCAGGTTTTGTCCATCAGCTTTCATATAGCATATGCTTTTTGCTTTCAAGCAATGCTTCATGTAAATCAATGCGCGGCCCAGAGTAATCTCCGGGCACTACAGTGCTCAAAAGAGGTTCCTTCCAATGTGATTTACTGTGCCAAGGATGTGTATTTTCTCTTCAGGTGGAAAACGTATGTCTACGCCTTAGATGACTTTGGGGTGAGGCTCTTTCAACTGCGACGTATCTTCTAGTATGATTGGTAGTGTTACAATACTCAGCAGAGGTGAGGCTCCCTATTCTTTCAGTCTGGGCTGATCATGTATACACAGTGTTCAGTAATTCCCGTTACAAACTACCAGGACTTGTAGAAGGGAGGGAGAACAAAATATTTTGGTCAGGAACTGATGTCCAGAAACGTACCGTTTCCATGCTACAGCCGTTTGAAAATATGTTTGCTAGGTAGGTATGCAACAGGGTAGTCGTGGTGGGGAGTGGCTACATCAGATTAGCTACTGTCATTTGACGTCTCTTGTTCCTCTCTGACCTGGTGCGGGCCTCATTCACATGTCTGTGAGTAACAGAGCAATGTGTTGAATACACATTTGCAGAATGAACCGATATGGTCCTTCTGAATGGCGAGGCTTACAGTATTGGCAAAGCTGCTAATCGCTTTTATAAAGATTGTTCTGCATGATGTCCGACTCCACCACATAACCTTTTCGCCACAATTACGCAACGGCTTTGAGGAAGGGTACCTTCGTCATCGGCTATGGTGCTCCAAGGAGATGCTGCACACTGTTATTGGAAGAGGCTATACTGCATGATGTTGAAGAGGACCCATCAACGATTACAGAAGCAATTTCTTTGGCTATTAATGAGTGGAACTGTAAAACAAGTGATGTACTGGGTCACGACGAATCGATTACTTGCGTGAGTGCCAGCGTTACCAATATGTTTTCAAATGGCTGTAGCACGGAAATGGTATGTTTCTCAACATGAGTTCCGATTCAGAGTATTACCTACTCACTCCTCTCTACACAAGTCCTGACGTTTGTAACGGGAATTTCCAAACGCCTTCTATACAAGCCGGAAAAAAATAGTACACCTGGAAAGACAATGTCGATTTTAATCCAATGATGGCATATGCCACCTGGGGTTTTTTAGATATACTGATAATGGTTTCGTCATCATCCACCAACAGATGGCATAGCAACAAGAGTGCCATCTGTTTCTCCCCTTTAATCGGGAATGCCCACAGGCAAAAGATTCACTGTGGTGCAAATGTGTGAAGCAAGCAGGCGACCACGCCACCGAGATGCACTCGTGCATCCTGCAGCCAACTGAGCGAGTTTGAAAGGGGTCAAGTTGTGGCCTTCCAAGTGGCGGGACAGTCTTTTCAGAGAATTTCCACACAAGTTGGACCTGCTATGTCAGCTGTGCAATGGTGCTGGAATCAGCGGTCATGGGAACATTCTCACACACATAGACAAGATTCTGGATGTCCACGCAGCACACATGCCCAGCAGGATCTTTGTATTGTAAGGGCAGCAGTGGCAGATCGTACAGTAATCACAGATGTGAACCCAAACGTGTCAGCACGAACTGTTGTGAAGCAGTTATTAGCAGTCGGACTACAAGCATGCACACCTCTAACCCATCTTCCACTCACACCACAGCATCAAATTTCATGGCTCAGCTGGTGCCGTTAGAGGATCACTTGGAAGATGGAATGGTGCACAGCAGTCTTCAGCGATGAAAGCTGATTCTCCGTGCATGCAAGTGATGGTCGTTTGTGCGTCTGATCTGGACCTGGCCTAATAGTCTGCGGTGTGATAAAATATAGCTCTCGTTTTCCTTTGGTGTTTCTGGAAGGGACACCAACAAGTGCTCGGTACATGTGGGATGTTGTTATGCCCATTCTTTTGCTGTTCTCGCAACAGGAAGGTGTGGTGTTGTTCCAGCAGGATAATGCTCGCCCACACCCTGCCTGTGAAACCCAACATGCTCTGCAAGATGTGCACGAAATTCCCTGTCCAGCGGGATCTGCAGATTTGTCTCCAATTGAGCACGTATGGGATGTGATGGGATGAGAAGCAACTCAGGCACCTCATCAACCATCAATTCTTGCAGTACTATATGAACAGGTCAAGCAGGCGTGGCACATTGTATCTCAGGATAGTATTTGCCATCTGTACGACTGACTCTGTGCTAGTCAGCGCCTGCACCATCGCCCATGGACGCTACACCATGTACGGTACTAATATGGGTGTGTAGGAAGTACAGTACTCGGGATAGTAGTTACATATAACAACAACTAACAGGTCATACAATTGCATACAAATATATTTTATTGTCCTACATGGTACAAAACATGTTGTCACAAACATCAAAAATGGCTCTGAGCACTATAGGACTTAACTTCTAAGGTCATCAGACCCCTAGAACTCAGAACTACTTAAACCTAACTAACCTAAGGACATCACACACATCCATGCCCGAGGCAGGATACGAACCTGCGACCGTAGCGGTCGCGCGGTTCCAGACTGTAGCGCCTAAAACCGCTCGGCCACTCTGGCCGGCCCCAAACATCAATCAGAGCAAACTAACTGCAGGCCCAGAGAGTTTAGGTGAGATACCACAGGGCAGCCATATTGTTCCGGGTGACTTCATGGAGTTATGTCCCCACAGGTGTTTCAGCAGCTATTCTTTCACGTTCTTGAGCTGTCAGATTCAAATGACTTAAGTCTAGATCGTGTTCAACATGAGTCAACAGAAACTTAACTAGACACCTTCCTTCCTTATAGAGGACTTTCATCCCTGCAGGGCACTTTCCATTAGCTTTTTTTATTACGCACCATTTTAAGTGCCTTATCCCTTCACCTTTGGAGATTAACTGACTTGAACGATGGCAAACATACATACAGGTTGAGTAGTCATCAACAAACTTAATGCCATCGCATATTGAGACGCGTACACATACTTTGCACGCACCGGTTGGCGAATACAAATACTCTCAGAAACGACTTCGTGACACTTAAATCTATATTCAATGTTAACAAATTTTTCTTCTTCAGAAACGCCATTGCCAGTCTACATTTTATATCCTCTCTACTTCGACCATCATCAGTTATTTTGCTCCCCAAATATCAAAACTCCTTTACTACTTTAAGCGTCTCATTTCCTAATCTAATTCCCTCAGCATCACTCGCCTTAATTCGATTACATTCCATTATCCTCGTTTTGCTTTTGTTGATGTTCATCTTGTATACCGTGTTTTGGCAAAGGAAGCACAATTAAACCTGTCAAAAAGAGAAATGTGGCCGTTATTCATGAATGGTGATGCTTCTTCGAATGAGAAAAGGTTAACGACTCACACAAAAATAAATTGCCAGTTCTGTTGGAATTTTGGTTGAGTCCCGTAACCCATTGTGTTTTTAAAACACTGAACGACTGGAAAGGAAACTTACCAAAGGATTTTATCCCTTCTCTTGATCTGAGAAGTAATAAAATAATGACAAGCGTTCCTTCAGACGGAATGATAGGCACATGCCAGATGCTGGTTACTCACCTACGGCTAGCCAAACTGACAATGTGTTTGTCATTCTCGAATAAAATAGCTGTTATTGAGAAAAATAAACAATTGATCTGTCGCACAACACGATGGTGCGTGTATTGTCAGCAGCTGAGAATAATGCGTGCGTCGGGAATGCAGTAGCTAACCATGCGTGCCTTGTGAGCGGGAGTTCACGTAGTTTGAAAAACATTGTCACGAAAGTAGATCTGTCTTTGTCAGCAGTACATTTCAACAAATTAAATATATCAAATCACCACACTCTTTCAGGATACTCATACTTTCGTAATAATACCAACCTTTTTTTCATTTGTGTAGCCTGTTGCATAATTAGTTTATTATTGCTGATATATGTATGCGCTGGCCGGTGTGGCCGAGCGGTTCTCGGCGGTTCAGTCTGGAACCGCGCGACCGCTATGGTCGCAGGTTCGAATCCTGCCTCGGGCATGGATGTGTGTGATGTTCTTAGTTTAGTTAGGTTTAAGTAGTTCTAAGTTCTAGGGGACTGATGACCTCAGCTGTTTAAGTTCCATAGTGCTCAGAGCCATTTGAACCATTTTTTTTGGAATATATGTATGCAACCACTGAAATACTTTTTCTCGTCACGTGGAGCCAATTAAAACATTATTATTCATGAGGGCTTCTCGATTATTCCTAGCTTGCAGTGGAAATGTGATGTTCACATGTACTTACTATAATCTCCCTTATTACATCCATATCCAATAATGATAAACATATCTACTCCAGATTTTGGACGTTTTCTACCAGAAGCACAAAGTGGTCAAACCTGTGAAAATTACGCCTTTTCGACTTTAGGCAACAGATCATAGAGATATGTCAGCATAACAGGCAGCAAGCAGGTAACTTTGTTTTATTTTCCTGCCTTGCTTCTAGATCACATGATTTTATAATATTCTTTCCTCCTTATTCACTACCTTCTTACGATCTGAAGACATTGTGGAGGCAGAAGATATAATCCAAGTTGCTAATGGCTCACCAGTTATTAGGCTCTGCATTGTACTTGACAAAAGAATAAACAAAACAAAAGAACTGTACAGCTATTGTAACTGAAAACTATTATGTACTAACGCAAACTGGGAAAAACGAAACACTACTCAGTGAAATTCAGTATACAGTAAGTCCGTATTTTTCGGATTGGCCCATACGCCTCATAGCGAAGTGAGCATATGGCAGGACTGCCTTCCCGCTCCCCTCCAAACCTCTGCCGCCGTGTTTACGTGGCGCGCGGGCGAGAAACTGTGCCGCAACCACAACGCCGCGCGACCTGGCGCAGGCGCGAGTCGCGTCTCGTCCCAATTTGCGCGGTCCTATTTGAACCTGTGAAGTTTCAAAAATGCGCGCTGCCCTGCGCCGCTCCGCGCCACACGCGCCTCAGTTTGCGCCTAGACGAAATGCTTGTGTCCACTAGCAAGTAACTTCTGTAAGCACTTGCTGAGATGTTAATTACAGCCCGCCGAAGTGGCCGTGCGGTTCTAGGCGCTGCGGTCTGGAACCGCGAGACCGCTACGGTCGCAGGTTCGAATCCTGCCTCGGGCATGGATGTGTGTGATGTCCTTAGGTTAGTTAGGTTTAACTAGTTCTAAGTTCTAGGTGACTAATGACCTCAGAAGTTGAGTCCCATAGTGCTCAGAGCCATTTGAACCATTTGTTAATTACACAAGTTGAATTCGTCAAGTCACTAGGGCAAGTTTATTTCAGAAATTTCTGCAAGTTCTTGTTGCAGAATCGCAGTTTTCCTAAAAACCAGAGCAATTGCCACTGTTGTTGCATTATTATTAACGAATAAATATCGTGACGAAAATGAAAAAAAAAAAATTTTTTTTTTTTAAAGAGTATATATTCATGTTACCAAGAAACATTATTCATTTAAGTAAAATCAGAGAACTTCATATAGATTTTATACTTTGAGGATGAGAATGTCATAAGCAAATTTCGAACATCTCTTGTCTAATATAGCCTACAATCAAACATTCAATACCAGGAAACTAAAGTGCGGTGTCACCAAGAGACTGCGTTTTAATCACTTTTCGATTTTTGCAAGTAGTATTTACCACTTTTATCAAAAATGTAATGCCTTTATGTTTAATGGTAACGTTAAAAAATTTAAAGACGTCTGTACTGACATTCTACTTCTTCTGGTGAAACAAATTGACTGGTTAACTCATTTCGCGTTTCCTTGACTGGTGGTGCCAATTATGTGTGTTTAGGGGTTCCAATGGTACGTTTGTTTTAGCTCAACTGCCTTTGTGCCATTCTCCTTTTCTACACTGACATTTTCGCATCGGTATTGAAGGCACACAGCTTCTGCAACTATGTGGAAAACTTGCACGAAATGACAAATTCGGTAAGTACTTGAAGGAAGTGATTCTTGAGTTTCTCCCGGCGTATTTGATAGTCAAAATATCCACGGGTGTGCTGCCGGTCTATAGTGTTCAACGGGCACAATATTTCGGCGATCATACATGTCGCCATCATCAGGTGAACTGACGGACTGAGCTCCTGTGAACGTGCCGGCACGGAGATCCGTACGCTATGGCTGCTCAGAGGGAACTGGGTTCGGTCGCGGCGGCGGCCGATTTAAATACCCTCCGCCCGCAGCGCGCTCACTCCGCCGTCCGCGCCCCGCGCCACGGTCGCGCGGTGGAACAGATTGCGACGGCGTCTGAGATGACGTCGGAGTGATGGCTCTGTCCGCCGTGGTCGTCACAACTATACGTTTGCTCGATTTACTCTCGATTAACCCAATCGCTGGTTCCCAAGCCTTGCTAAGATTATATGAGGTCGTCATTGGTGCGAATTTCGATGGCCTCTCTAACAACGCTGTCCCAGTATCTCGACGTCTGTACCAGAATCCTCGTGCGTTCATACTCCATAGCGTGATTTTCCGACAAACAATGTTCAGCGACCGCCGACTTGCTCGGATACATCAGTCGAGTGTGCCTCTGGTGTTCACGGCATCGATCCTCGACGGTACGCATCATCTGACCAATATACGACTTGCCACATTGACACGGAATCTGGTACACGCCGGCCTTCCTCAAACCGAGGTCATCTTTGGCGCTCCCCACCAGTGCACGAGTTTTATTTGGAGGACAAAACACAGTTCCGACCCGGTGTTTCTTCAGAATGCGAGCGATTTTCCCCGAGAGTGCGCCTGTGTATGGAATAAATGCAGTGCCTACCTCCTCCCTCATGACTTCATCCATCTCAAGAGGTTGTGCTGCAGTGGTTGGGCGGAGAGCACGTTGAATCTGCCACTCTGAGTACCCATTTTTTCGAAATACAGTTCTCAGATGTTCCAATTCCTGGGGTAGACTCTCTGCGTCAGAGATAGTGCGCGCCCTATGTACTAGAGTTTTAAGTACCCCATTCCTCTGTGAAGGGTGGTGGCAGCTGTCTGCGTGCAAATACAGATCAGTGTGCGTAGTCTTCCGATACACCCCATGACCTAGGGTGTGACCGGTGGTAGCGAATTTGTACATGGAGAACTTCGAGGAGGAAGCCCTGTCGTCATCCGTATGGAAACCTACTTGCTTTTTCCGTTACGTGGACGACACGTTCGTCATCTGGCCACATGGTATGGATAAACTCCTTGACTTCCTTACACATCTAAACTCCATACACCCCAACATCAAATTCACTATGGAGACTGAAACGGAGGGTAAATTACCTTTCCTTGACGTCTTGGTCAAGAGAAGGGCTGACGGCACCCTAGGTCATGGGGTGTATCGGAAGACTACGCACATTGATCTGTATTTGCACGCAGACAGCTGCCACCACCCTTCACAGAGGAATGGGGTACTTAAAACTCTAGTACATAGGGCGCGCACTATCTCTGACGCAGAGAGTCTACCCCAGGAATTGGAACATCTGAGAACTGTATTTCGAAAAAAAATGGGTACTCAGAGTGGCAGATTCAACGTGCTCTCCGCCCAACCACTGCAGCACAACCTCTTGAGATGGATGAAGTCACGAGGGAGGAGGTAGGCACTGCATTTATTCCATACACAGGCGCACTCTCGGGGAAAATCGCTCGCATTCTGAAGAAACACCGGGTCGGAAGTGTGTTTTGTCCTCCAAATAAAACTCGTGCACTGGTGGGGAGCGCCAAAGATGACCTCGGTTTGAGGAAGGCCGGCGTGTACCAGATTCCGTGTCAATGTGGCAAGTCGTATATTGGTCAGACGATGCGTACCGTCGAGGATCGATGCCGTGAACACCAGAGGCACACTCGCCTGATGTATCCGAGCAAGTCGGCAGTCGCTGAACATTGTTTGTCGGAAAATCACGCCATGGAATATGACCGCACGAGGATTCTGGTACAGACGTCGAGATACTGGGACAGCGTTGTTAGAGAGGCCATCGAAATTCGCACCAATGACGACCTCATAAACCGTGACTGTGGCTATAATCTTAGCAAGGCTTGGGAACCAGCGATCGGGTTAATCAAGAGTAAATCGAGCAAACGTATAGTTGTGACGACCACGGCGGACAGAGCCATCACTCCGACGTCATCTCAGACGCCGTCGCAATCTGTTCCACCGCGCGACCGTGGCGCGGGGCGCGGACGGCGGAGTGAGCGCGCTGCGGGCGGAGGGTATTTAAATCGGCCGCCGCCGCGACCGAACCCAGTTCCCTCTGAGCAGCCATAGCGTACGGATCTCCGTGCCGGCACGTTCACAGGAGCTCAGTCCGTCAGTTCACCTGATGATGGCGACATGTATGATCGCCGAAATATTGTGCCCGTTGAACACTATAGACCGGCAACACACCCGTGGATATTTTGACTACTTGAAGGAAGATTCAAAAAACAAGAATGAATTTTCACCCTGCAGCGGAGTGTGCGCTGATTTAAACTTCCTGACAAATTGAGCTGTGTGCCTAAGCAGGACTCGAAACTGGGAAATGTGTGTGAAATCTTATGGGACTTAACTGCTAAGGTCATCAGTCCCTAAGCTTACACACTACTTAACCTAAATTAACACACACACCCATGCCCGCGGGAGGACTCGAACCTCCGCCGGGACCAGCCGCACAGTCAATGACTGCAGCGCCGAAGACCGCTCGGCCAATCCCGCGCGGCGAACCTGGGAATCCGGTCTGGTATAAAGTTTTGATTTGACAGGAAGTTTCAAATTAAAAAACTAAAACTGTGTGCCGAAGCGGGACTCGAACCTGGAAACCCGATCTGGCACACAGTTTTAATTTGACAGGAAGTGTCATGCAAGAAACTGTTTCCACTAACATGCGAACTTTTTGAAGTTTACAAAACTAGCTATCGTCGACGGAGGGGGGTCGGGAGGAGGGGGGGGGGGGCAGATATGGTGCTTCCTAATACTCCACCCAATCTGTGTGTGGATAATGCGCCATACCACAGCAGGAAGTTCGAGACAATGCTTAATAAACGTGATTTCAGAATTACAATGTTAGAGTGACTGCGAGACCGACAAAGAAACTGCAATGACTCAAGTGACAAAGGCTGAATTGTTATCGAAAACAAACCAGCCAGCCCGCATCTCGTGGTCGTGCGGTAGCGTTCTCGCTTCCCACGCCCGGGTTCCCGGGTTCGATTCCCGGCGGGGTCAGGGATTTTCTCTGCCTCGTGATGGCTGGGTGTTGTGTGCTGTCCTTAGGTTAGTTAGGTTTAAGTAGTTCTAAGTTCTAGGGGACTTATGACCACAGCAGTTGAGTCCCATAGTGCTCAGAGCCATTTTTGAACAAACCAGCCATGAAAGTGTACGACGTGGATAAAATAGTTGAGAGCAGAGGTCGCGAAGTAGTCCGTTTACCGCCCTACAGCTGCGATCTAAATCTGACGCAATTGGCATGGGCCAAAATAAAACACAATTTCAGGGAGAATGATGTCACTGGTGACATGTCGAAGAAAGATTGCAGAATCTTGTTGATGCCGCTTTCCTCTCAGTTACTGCAAAGGGCTGGCAGACTTACTGCGAGAAAGTGCAGCAGCTGGAGCAAGAGTATTGGACACGAGATGGAATAATGGAAATGGTCATCAATAAAGTTATCATCAATACCACGCCCTCAAGCGATGATGATGATGATCTTGAATCAAATGACTGCACTTTCGTGAACATCATTCCCACAATTATTTCACGCGCAGTCAACACATTACTGCTGTCCTGTGTTTAATAAATGCAATGTGCAAACAGATTCCAAAAATCAGTTTTTGACTTCCGATTCATAGTGTCGTAAGTTGCACATTCATCTAATTTCGTTTTTCGTTATTGCCGAAAAATATATAATACGTAGGTTGTAGGCAAAACTCTCTAGCATGAATATGTCAACAAGTTAAGCGATTTCCCATCCGACGGAAGTGTCAGTGCGAGGCACGGCTGTTCCCGACAGCCACTGCGCCAGTCGTCAACTTATCGTGGACAAACAGTACGCATCCTTCGTTAACTTAATAAAGGGACGCAAGTATTTTTCTTAAAAATGAAAAAATAGCGGATTGCTGCACCTACTTGTTAAAGTTCTATGTTCTCGTATGTGTTTTTGATTCCTTTTCGTTCTTCAGTACAAAGATCTCGATTCTGTCAAGTTCTCATTTCTGTCCATCTCTAGTGGATCAGTGTTGTGCTCACAAGGGAACCTCCCCATCGCACCCACTTCAGATTTAGTTATAAGTTGACACAGTGGATATGCCTTGAAAAACTGCACACAGATCAATCGAGAAAACAGGAAGAAGTTGTGTGGAACTATGAAAAAATTATACAAACTGAGTAGTCCATGCGGAAGATTGGCAACATCAAGAATAGTCTGAGCTCAGGAGCGCCGTGGTCCCGTGGTTAGCGTGAGCAGCTGAGGAAGGAGAGGTTCAAGTCTTCCCTCGAGTGAAAAGTTTAATTTTTTATTTTCAGACAGTTATTATCTGTCCGCCTGTCCGTCCGATGCGAGGTAACTGCGCCGTAGTATGGGGACGCTACACCTAAACAAACATCGAAACACACGTCAGTCGACTACAGCGCACGGAAGAGAGAGTATTCCTGCTAACGAGGCTCCCTGGCTGTGTCGTATAGAATATATCAGACGTGTTTTCCTGTGGAGGAATCGGTTGACCTATGACCTTGCGATCAAATGTTCTCGGTTCCCATTGGAGAGACACGTCCTTTCGTCTACTAATCGCACGGTTTTGCGGTGCAGTCGCAAAACACAGACACTAAACTTATTACAGTGAACAGAGATGTCAATGAACGAATGGACAGATCATAACTTCGCGAAAATAAAGAAAGTAAACTTTGCACTCGAGGAAAGACTTGAACTAAGGACCTCTTGTTCCGCAGCTACTCACACTAACCACAGTACCACGGCACTCCTGAGCTCACATTATCCTTGATGTTGCCTATCATGCGCATGGACTACTCAGTTTGTATATTTTGCTTATTTTTTTCATAGTTCCACACAACTTCTTCCTGTTTTCTCGATTGATCTGTGTTCAGTTTTTCAAGTCCTATCCACTGTGCCAACTTATAACTAAATCTGAGGGGGGTGCGATGGGGAGGTTCCCTTGTCAGTAACCACATAATAACATTACATGAAGTTAACGTAGGTACTACCTCCCTAGTTTAAATAGTCACCTATTTAACTTCCTTGTGGGATGACAGTCAGTAAAAGACTGCATGTTGTAATAAGAATATCAGTAACCGGTTTTTGTTCGAATGATATGCAATGCCGTTACTGCTAGGCAGTTGCTCTAGATGGAGTTTGTTGTTTTTCGTCTATTTACAGCCAATCCTCACTTCTGCTATTTATTGACTTTTCTTCAGCCCTGTGAGAGAAACAAGGAAATTAACTAATGAAATAATCAATCACCATCTCCATTACGCAGTAGTAGAAAATGACAAACATGTACTCTGCTTAATTCAGCATGATTCAAAACTGGCGTGCAGAAGTAATTAACTGTTAAGTACACTGAAGTGACAAAAGCCAAGGGACACCTCCTAATATCGTGTCAGACCTTCTTTTGCCTGGTGTGGTGCAGCAACTCGGTATAGTTTGGTCTCAGCAAGGACTCGGAAATCTCCTGCAGAAGTACTGAGCCATGCAACCTCTCTAGGTGTCCGTGATTGCAAAAGTGTTGCCTTCAGGAGTTTGTGCGAAAACTGATATTTCGATTATGTCCTATAAATGTTCTATCGGACTCTTTTTGGGTGATCTGGGTGGCCGTGTCATTCACTTGCATTGGCCATTGTCCAGATTGTTCTTCAAATCAGTATCGAACAATTGTGGCCGGGTGACACAGCACATTGTCATCCATAAAAAGTCCTTCGTTGTTTGGAACACGATGTTCATGGATGGCTGCAAATGGTCTCCACGTAGCTGAACATAACCATTTCCAGTCCATGATCGGCTCAGATGGACCAGAGGACTCAGTCCATTCTGTATATACACAGCCCACACCATTATGGAGCCACCACCAGGTTGCACATCACTTTGTTGATGACCTGGGTCCATGGATTCCTGGGGTCTGTGCAAACTTGAACCCTACTACTAGCTCTTACCAACTGCAGTTGGGACTCATCCGATCAGGCCATGGTTTTCCAGTCATCTATAGTCCAACCAGTATGGTCATGAGCCCAGGGCAGGGGTTTCAGGTGATGTCATGCAGTAAAAGCTGTCACATCACTTGTCTGCAGCCATAGCCCATTAATACCAAATTGCGCCACACTGTCGTAAGAGATACGTTCGTTGTGTGCAGGGGTGGAGGCAAGGGGAGCGCTATAGCCCCCCCCCTCCCCCCACACAAACCCTCCCCCCACACAGACCCTCCAATGGAGTACCATATTGCACTGGACAAAATGACTTCAGAAATCAGCGAATATATTACTTCAGCAGATTCAATCATTTTCTTATATACTTATGTAGCAATGAAGGTTGCAATGTACTTCAAACACATTTTAACAAAAGAATAAGAGCAGCAAATAGCTTATTATCTAAACCAATAAATATCATTTAACTTAAAATGGGCATCATCACTTACAATAATCGAGAAAGCTAAATATGCTGCATACGCCTACCAACACTTAAATTGCTCACTCAAGACAAAAACTTCAAAATCGCCTAACATCTTGGTCAAATCGTTTTGTTTTCCTGGGCACACACATTCCATAGACACTTTGCGGTGCTGGTCAATGCCAGGGGTTACATGCCACCTACCGACCAGCAAATATAAACTACACATGAGAGTTACAGGAATTTGTCAAAGCCAATTATAGTGACAGTTTTTGGAGAGTTCTTCGCTTTTAATAAAAAGAGAGATGAAACTATGGATGAAAAAGTGGGTTGATGAAAATAAAAGACTGAAACAGCAACTGGAGCTTTAAAGAACTGTGACAAGCAGTTTTTTCCCAGATGTATATGTTTTACTTCAAATAGTTGGGACTATTCCTGTCACCACAAGCACTCCTGAATGAAGCTTCTCTACTTTGAGATGAATAATCTCCTTTGCGTAACACAATGGGGCAGGTGAGACTAAATGGATTGGCTCTTGCAAATATCCATAAAGAAAGATATATGGGCATTGAAAATATCATTGACATATTCAAAAAGAAGCAGACGAATGAGCATGACAAATTGGGCACAAGACGGAAATATCCAGTGAATTTTGTTACAGTTTTTTTTTTTATGTTCGTGTCAAGTTCAAGTTTTTCTGTATCCAGAAATTAATGAAAACTTATTTGTTGTAAGTTGACGTTTTATTATGGTATATGTATTTTTTTTTTTTAGTCCTGAACTCCAAAACAGTTGCCGAAAACTACTTTAAGCAACACAAAATTTTACCAGTTTGGCGGTGGAGGACCTGAACTCTCCTTTAGTTAAGCAGTATTCCATCCCCCCCCCCCCCTCATATCTGCGCGCCCGAACAAATTCTCCAATCTAATATAGATAGGACCACAGATCAAATAAGTCAATGGCTTCAAAGTAACAGGCTGCTTCTAAATGCAAAAATGACAGTTGGAATAACCTTCTACACTGCCCAAAACAGAAATCCATTACTTCCAACTGTATCACTGGAAAAAAATAATGTTAAACTTGAAAATGAAATAAAATTTTTGGAGGTCACTATTACTGATACGCTCACATGGAAAAGGCACATTGACGTTACCAGCACAAAACTTTCGTAAAGTATGCTTCATGATTAGATCAATAAGGAACGTCACTAACACAAGTACCCTAACCACAATGTACCATGCACTCTTTCACTCTGTACTTAACTACGGAATCATCTTCTGGGGCCAAAATTCTGAATCAATTAAGATATTCAAACTGCAAAAGAAGATAGTCAGAACAATTATGTTCAAAAAACAAAGAGACACTTGTAAACCGTTATTTAAGAAACTAAATATTTTGCCCCTCCCATGCCAATACATACTAGAATTATTATTCTTTACCAAAAAAAGTATCAACAAAATTAGCAAAAATATGGATTACCACGATTATGACACAAGATCAAAAACCTCTCTAAGAATACTTCCCCACTCAACAAAACTGTACAGTGATGCTGTCAAGTGCATGGGAATAAAATTATATAACCATCTTCAAACTTTTATACAAGAAATCCAAGAAATAAATAAATTCAAACAGATGGGGAAATCTCTTTTAATAAATACTGCTTTTATACCATCCAGGAATATTTGGAATCAAAATTCTCTTAGTGCGTGATAATATATCAAAGCTGAATGTTATCAAGTCAATTTTGTCACATCATGTAACAATTCTCTGTAACGAACTGCCTATTGGCTTCTGTCTCGGGTTCTTCGGCCGACGTTCATGATTTTTCTGACATTTCACCAGCACGAGTGGCTAGCATTGTCAAAGCTTCACCCTCCATTGCCGGCAGTTCGCCACTGGCAATGGAGGGTGAAGCTTTGACAATGCCAGCCACTCGTGCTGGCAAAACGTCAGAAAAATCATTAGATGAACGTCGGCCGAAGAACCCGAGACAAAAGCCAATAGGCAGTTCGTCAACAAGTGGCCACGAAAGCCTTAACAGTTTTGTAATTCTCTGTAAAGCTGTAACTTTAAGTAACATAATTTGTAGGTAATGTAAAATAATCATTCTTCTGTGTTCTTGTTTACTGTTTTAGACTCCTGTAAATTGTATATTTGTATTGACTTATCCCATATCAGTTGTACAAGCCATTGTACTGATTTGATCTATGGGACAAGTAAATAATAAATAAATAAATAAATAAATTATCCCCCCCTTGACCGACTTCTAGAATAGCCCCTGGTTGTGTGTCCTATATTGAGATGTATGGTAATTTCACACAGTGTTGCTTCTCTGTTAGCACTGAGAACTCTACGCAAAAGCAACTGCTCTTAGTCATTAAGTGAAGGCCACCCGTCACAACATTGTCCTTGGTGGGTAAGAGACAATGTCTGAAATTTGGTATTCTCGGCACACTCTTCACACTGTGGATCTCGGAATATTCAATTTCCTAATGATTTCAAAAATGGAATGTCCCATGTGTCTAGCTTCAACTACTATTCCACATTCACAGTTTGTTAATTTGTCGTGCGGCCATAATGACATTGGAAAACTTTTCAAATGAGTGCAAATGACAGCTCCTCCTAAGCCAGGTGTGCATGTGTGTTAAGCAGTAAGCTGCTGTACCTGCTAGGACCTATTATTGGAAGTTTGGGCCTCTCTCATTGGATTGACCTCTATGAACATCAAGAAACTTTTCTTTGCAATGCCTCTGTGCTGCTATTCCATGACTTTTGTCAGCTCATTGTATAGGCTTAAAACTGAAACAGCTTTTCTTGCAGATTACTCAAAACTGTGGAACAAAAGGACAGCCAGCATTCATTAAGAACAAGGCTGTAGCTGTGTAGATGCATTATTTAACCACAAAACTGTTATAATTGGGAAACACACTTCTTCCGTTTATGACATACCGAGCAACAGACTTACGGAAAATTGAATAAATAGTTCGCATCTTTCGTGAGAGCCTTATAACAAAAATAAATTAAAATTACTACACTTCAAGCAGTTAGGATTCCATATTGGTGTATTAAAACAACAATGTGAAGAAACTACCCAAGTTTATTATCTCATCAATATGTCATCATGTAAGTCAGTAGCATATTGAAATCAAATTTAATTCCAAAAACTACCAAAAAATTTCACTGGAACACATGCCATTAAAGATCGAGTGATAACTTAGTTGAGAAAGTATGAGGAGAGGAAATCAACCATGGCATTCACAGAAGAAGCATTCAACCAAAATACTTAAGGATACAAACAAAAATCATAATTTGAGGCTTTCAGCCCAGAATTTTAGCTTGGCTCATACTATTAAGGCCTATGTCATGTTGCCTGATGACACATCATCCAAACTTGTGTTTGTCATGATATTTCACATAGAATTGAAACACATAGCAACCTGTTTCTATTCTTCCAGATTTTAAGAAGTAAATAGTGCACACATAAAATATCAGTACTGTGCTCTTTTTCAGACCCTGGAGGCATTCCTGCCTGCCATGATTGATAAAGGTCGTGGCCATGTGGTGACGCTGATATCAGGGAATTCTCTCAGACCAGAGCCTAACATGGTCCCCTTCTGTGCTGCACAATACGCCGTACGAGGTATCCTCTATCATGTTGAAATTTTATCAGTTCTTTTCTTTTGTGCTTTGCCACGTGAGGTAGCACAGTGATAAAGGCAATGGACTTGTATTCAGAAAATCTCTATACATTCTTAGTTTTGAAAGGTTTTTTATTTTTTACATATTTCTTACAGTACTATTTTTTTTTTAGATTTTCATGAAATTCCTTTTATTATTCTACTAGTTCATTGCCATTTTCTAAACTAAATTGTTTACGCTGCTATCTGATTTAATCATGCATTGGTGTGAGTGAAGGCTAAATTCATGTCATGATGCATCCAATCCCAAAGAGCAACATAAAAAGATTAAATCTTCATAGCTGTGGATTCTGCCTGGTGTCTGTTCTTTCAGACATGTCTGAGAGAATGGACACCATGCATTCATATAAACCTTCCCCTGATAGTTCAGTAAATCGTTGTGGGTCACATATTAAACTGTTCGTTTCCATTGTCCATGACCCCCTCCCCCTCCCTGCTACCCCTTCAGTCGCTCCCACATTACCCTGCCATGCTTCTCATCTTTCTCCAGCTCAGTGACTAATAACTTCAACCTTCAACATCTATGATTCATATATGTGGTGTCTGTTCTTTCAGACATGTCCAAAAGAACAGATGTCACATATATATGTAATTAAGTTGAAGACAGCCAATTGTAGTGTAATATGACATTTAATTAGGAAATGCCATGGTACTCTCTCAGGCTGTTCAAGAAATCTAATATATTCACATGAATATAGATAGAAAAACTATTGTTTTAAGTTAATTGAACTACAATGGAGCAAAACACTGTTGCTAGGCATCTGTTTATGCAGAGCCAAGAATGTACGAAGGAGTTGCACTTCCCATGGGCATGAGTGGTGAACAGAAGTTTTAATTAGCTGTGGTGGGCTAGTTATTCCACACAGCCACTGATGGAAGGTGTTATGGTAAACCACCAAGGGATAACCATTAGTAACGCATGTTATGTCAAATGTAATGTGTTGGACTTCCTCTATTTTACACGGACCAGAGAGAAGGAGAAACCTGGTGCTCATTTTAAAGTACATTGTATTAATGGTTAATTTGACAATATATGGTTGAAATGATGGACCTCTGGTTATAAATATTTTACTTTATTTGAAGAGAGAAATGAGCTCTTTTTGCTGCTAATTCATAAAACCTTCAGGAAAGATTACAGACGGTGACAAAGATTATTAGCTGGGACTGAATAGCAGGACCATCTCTGAAAGTTAAATTTACAGGCTACCGTGATGTCCAGAAGATATTAGTAATCAAATGAAAGCTACAAAAGTTGTTTGCTATTTCAGGAGGCCATACGTAACTGGTAGGTTTGACGTCTCCCTCTGAGCACTAGCCAAATGATACAGTGCTGATGTACATCAGCCTTAAACTCTTGTGGGAATCAGTGAGATGACATGAGTAATGAGGCTAATGTGCAGGAACACCACATCAGTAATGTGTGGTTTAAGTTGAGAATTTTGGTCCGGTGGGAGGTGTGCTAGGGTAGGTAAGGCAGTTACGGTGACCACTGTGTCTGGGTAGTGTAGTGGTCAGCGAATCTGAACCCTGCTCCAGCAAAAATTTTCAACTTGACGCATTGACAAAAGACAATGCCCACTGGCATTTGTGTCTTGATCTATGATTCATTTAATTCTACCATTATTCCCTTTAATCACTGTAAGTTTTAATGACTTCAACCTTCAACATCTATGATACATTTAATATTCTAATGCTCTTCCCTTTATCTATTGATTTGAAGAATTTTTTATGGAAATAGCAGTTCAATAGCAGTATTTTACTGTTTTTATTTTTTACATTTATAAATTTAGATGACAAATAAATTGAAGAAATGTATGATGAGATAAAAGAAATTATTCAGATAGTGAAGGGAGACGAAAATTTAATAGTCATGGGTGACTGGAATTCGATAGTAGGATAAGGAAGAGAAGGAAACATAGTAGGTGAATATGGATTGGGGGTAAGAAATGAAAGAGGAAGCCACCTGGTAGAATTTTGCACAGAGCATAACTTAATCATAGCTAACACTTGGTTCAAGGATCATAAAAGACAGTTGTATACATGGAAGAAGCCTGGAGATAATGACAGGTTTCAGATAGATTATATAATGGTAAGACAGAGATTTAGGAACAAGGTTTTAAATTGTAAGACATTTCGAGGGGCAGATGTGGACTCTGACCACAATCTATTGGTTATGAACTGTAGATTAAAACTGAAGAAACTGCAAAACGGTGGGAATTTAAGGTTTTAGAGAATTTCAGGGACAGCATTAGGGAACCATTGACAAGAATGAGGGAAAGAAATACAATAGAAGAAGAATGGGTAGCTTTGAGAGATGAAATAGTGAAGGCAGCAGAGGATCAAGTAGGGAAAAAGATGAGGGCTAGTATAAATCCTTGGGTGACAGAAGGAATTTTGAATTTAATTGATGAAAGGAGAAAATATAAAATGCAGTAAATGAAGCAGGCAAAAAGGAATACAAACGTCTCAAAAATGAGATCGGAAGGAAGTGCAAATTGGCTAAGCAGGCATGGCTAGAGGACAAATGTCAGGATGCAGAGGCTTATCTCACTAGGGGTAAGATACATACTGCCTACAGAAAAATTAAAGAGACCTTTGGAGGAAAGAGAACCACTTGTATGAATATTAAGAGCTCAGATGCAAACCCAGTTCTAAGCAAAGAAGGGAAAGCAGAAAGGTGGAAGGAGTATATAGAGGGTCTATACAAGGGCGAGGTACTTGATGACAATATTATGGAAATTGAAGAGGATGTAGATGAAGATGAAATGGGAGATATGATATTGCCTGAAGAGTCTGACAGAGCACTGAAAGACTTAAGTCGAAACAAGGCCCCGGGAGTAGACAAAATTCCATTAGATTAGATTAGATTAGATTTACTTTCATTCCAATTGATCCGTAGTGAGGAGGTCCTCCAGGATGTGGAACATGTCAGAAAAACAACAATACATGACAAATATTTAAACTAAAACAAATAAGCTAATGTACCATTCCACAGGTCCCAAGTGGAATGATCGTCATTTTTTAATGAACACTAAGAGTCATTTTACAAATACTATTGCACTGAATTTAAAATAAAAAAGTTTTATATTTATTTATAAGGTAAGAAACATGTAATACAACTACTGTAATACTTATTTACAATGAACACATTACTGCACTGAAATGGTGCAGAAGTTAGATTATACTTACACACACACACACACACACACACACACACACAAATTTTCAGTGAACACATTACTGCACTGAAATTGTGCAGAAGTTATGTTGTACTTATATACAAATCAGTTGGTTTTCCTCAGAAATTCATCAATGGAGTAGAAGGAGTTGGCCACCAATAAATCCTTTAGGCTTCTCTTAAACTGAATTTCATTGGTTGTTAAGCTTTTTATGGCTGCTGGCAAGTTATTGAAAATGTGTGTTCCTGAATAATGCACACCTTTTTGTACAAGACTAAGTGACTTTAAATCCTTGTGAAGATTATTCTTATTTCTAGTATTGATTCCATGAATTGAGCTGTTGGTTTGAAAAAGTGATATATTTTTAATGACAAATTTCATTAAGGAATAAATATATTGGGAAGCTGTAGTTAGTATCCCTAGTTCCCTAAACAGGCTTCTGCAGGATGTTCTTGAGTTCACACCACATATAATTCTTACTGCACGTTTTTGTGCCCGGAAAACTTTAGCTTGGCTTGATGAATTACCCCAGAAAATAATCCCATATGACATTATGGAATGAAAGTAAGCATAGTATGCCAGCTTTTTCATTTTTATATCCCCTATGTCTGACAAAATTCGCATTGCAAACAGAGATTTGTTAAGACGCTTCAGCAGTTCTGTGGTGTGCTCCTCCCAGTTGAATTTATTATCAAGCTGTAATCCCAAGAATTTAACACCGTCCACTTCTTCTATCTTCTTGTCATCATATGTTAGACATATACTCTTGGGACACCCCTTACAAGTTCTGAACTGCATGTAGTGTGTTTTTTCAAAGTTTAGTGACAAAGAATTGGCTAGGAACCAGTGATTAATGTCTACAAATATTTTATTGGCTGATCTTTCTAAGACTACACTTGATTTGCTATTTATTGCAATGTTTGTATCATCAGCAAACAAAACAAACTTGGCATCTGGTAATGTTACTGATGAAAGGTCATTGATATACACAAGAAAAAGTAAGGGCCCCAAAATGGAACCTTGTGGGACCCCACATGTAATTAGTTCCCAGTTGGATGATGCCTGATAGCTTGATACATGTCTCTTTCCTAATAACACCCTTTGTTTCCTGCCAGAGATATAAGATTTGAACCATTTTGCAGCATTTCCTGTTACACTATAATATTCTAGTTTACTTAAAAGGATATTGTGATTTACACAGTCAAATGCCTTTGACAGATCACAAAATATACCAGTTGCCTGCAATTTTTTGTCTAATGAATTAAGTACATTTTCACTGTAAGTGTAGATAGCCTTCTCAATATCAGAACCTTTTAGAAATCCAAACTGTGACTTTGACAGTATGTTATTTGAGATAAGATGGTTATAAAGACGACTGTATATTACTTTTTCGAAAATTTTTGAGAATGCTGGCAACAGTGAAATTGGACGGAAATTTGATGCTATTTCTTTATCTCCCTTCTTAAACAGTGGCTTAACTTCAGCATATTTCAGCCATTCGGGAAATATTCCACTGATAAACGACTGGTTACACAGATAGCTTAATATGTTACTTAGCTCAGAATCACATTCTTTAATTAACTTTGTTGATATTTCATCATACCCACTAGATGTTTTTGATTTTAAAGATTTTATGATGGACATTATTTCTGTTGGGGTAGTGAGGGTCAAATTCATATTATGGAAGTTACTTGAAATGTCTGGTCTAAGGTAATCCATAGCAGCATCTACCGAACCTGACAACCCCATCTTTTCAGTAACAGTTATAAAATGTTTGTTAAAAAGTTCTGCAACACTATACACATCTGTCACCAATGCATCATTTACTCTTAATGCTATTTGTTCCTCTTCATGTCTGGTTCTACCAGTCTCCTCCTTCACTATATCCCATATTGTCTTTATTTTGTTATCTGATATGACTATCTTTTCCTTGTAATATATTTGCTTTGACATCCGTATTACAGTCTTTAATATTTTGCAGTATTTCTTATAATGTGCTATAGCATCAACATTGGAAATGTTTCGGATTGACAGATACAGTTTTCTTTTTGTTTTACAAGATACCCCTATTCCTCGAGTAATCCATGGCTTCTTTGTAGACTTTGCTCTAACCTTGGTAAGTTTTGGGGGAAAGCAGTGTTCAAATAAGGTAAGCACTTTATTAGAACTACTGAAGCCTTGAGAGAGCCAGTCCTGACAAAACTCTACCATCTGGTGAGCAAAATGTATCAGACAGGTGAAATGCCCTCAGACTTCAAGAAGAATATAATAATTCCAATCCATAAGAAAACAGGTGTTGACAGATGTGAAAATTAACGAACAATCGGTTTAATAAGTCATGGCTGCAAAATACTAACTCGAATTCTTTACAGACAAATGGCAAAACTGGTAGAAGCCGAACTTGGGGAAGATCAGTTTGGATTCCGTAAAAATATTGGAACACGTGAGGCAATACTGACCCTACGACTTATCTTAGAAGCTAGATTAAGAAAAGGGAAACCTACGTTTCTAGCATTTGTAGACTTAGAGAAAGCTTTTGACAATATTGAGTGGAATACTCTCTTCCATATTCTGAAGGTGGCAGGGGTAAAATACAGGGACCGAAAGGCTATTTACAGTTTGTACAGAAAGCAGGCGGCAGTTATAAGAGTCGAGGGACATGAAAGGGAAGCAGTGGTTGGGAAGGGCGTGAGACAGAATTGTAGCCTCTCCCTGGTGTTATTCAATCTGTATATTGAGCAAGCAATAGAGGAAACAAAAGAAAAATTTGGAGTAGGTATTAAAATCCATGGAGAAGAAATAAAAACTCTGAGGTTCGCCGATGACATTGTAATTCTGTCAGAGACAGCAAAGGACTAGGAAGAGCAGTTGAACGCAATGGACAGTGTCTTGAAAGGAGGATACAAGATGAACATCAACAAAAGCAAAACGAGGATAATGGAATGTAATCGAATTAAGGCGGGTGATGCTGAGGGAATTAGATTAGGAAATGAGACACTTAAAATGGTAAAGGAGTTTTGCTATTTGGGGAGCAAAATAACTGATGATGGTCGAAGTAGAGAGCATATAAAATGTAGACTGGCAATGGCAAGGAAAGAGTTTCTGAAGAAGAGAAATTTGTTAACATCAAGTATTGATTTAAGTGTCAGGAAGTCGTTTCTCAAAGTATTTGTATGGAGTGTAGCCATGTATGGAAGTGAAATGTGGACAATAAATAGTTTGGACAAGAAGAGAATAGAAGCTTTCAAAATGTGGTGCTACAGAAGAATGCTGGAGATCAGATGGGTAGATCACATAACTAATGAGGAGGTATTGAATAGAATTGGGGAGAAGAGGAGTTTGTGGAAAAACTTCACTAGAAGAAGGGATCAGTTGGTAGGATATGTTCTGAGGCATCAAGGGATCACCAATTTAGCATTGGAGGGCAGTGTGGAGGGTAAAAATCGTAGAGGGAGACCAAGAGCGTAATACACTAAGCAGATTCAGAAGGATGTAGGCTGCAGTACGTACTGGGAGATGAAGCAGCTTGCACAGGGTAGAGTAGCATGGAGAGGGGCATCAAACCAGACTCAGGACTGAAGACTACAACAACAACAACAATTTCTGTACAAAACTTAAGTACAAAAATAACTTTTGCATGCTATGTGTCTGCGACAAAACATAGATTGATGAAACCTAGACCATACATAGAAAAAACTGCTACAATATAGTGCAGAAGGTAACTGAAAGAAATATGCAATGAGAGAAACGGAAATGACACTTTTGTTCAACCCATAAGCCATGACAATTTATGATGGTCTCCTGGATATTACAAAAGGTGGAATGTTGTTCTTAATAACATGTGCTTACCCATAAACATGAAGTCAGTGGTGAATACACCCCTGAAAAGACACACCTGGATTACAGTACCATAATAACAATGACCAGTGAGTGTACCATGTTCAAAGACTTGTAGGTCAGTATATCCATCCAACATTATGCCTCTCCGCATTGTAACACCTCGGCCATCAAAATTATCATGTTTGACAATGTTCCTGGGTGCATTACATGTTCCCAGCCTGAGGGTATATCCAGAATTGCTGTGCTGATGGAATCTGCTCTCATCCAAGAACAGCACATGATCACACTCCTCACTGGTCTAGTAGCTGTGCTCTTGGCACGAACGCAAATTTTTGAACATGTTACACTCACTGGTCAACACTATTATGACACTGCACTCCTTTCCTTTGTGTGTCTTTTCAGGAGCGCTTTTGGCCTTGGTGTCATTTTTATGGATGACCACATAGGAGTGCACAGGCAAAGGATCTCTTAAAACAAGAGGATTTTCAGTACACAGACTGGCTTGCCCATTCCCCTGACTCAAATCTCATCAACCACAAGTGGGATGCATTGGGGAAATGCATTTCAGCTCATCCGCATGCAGCAACAACCATCCAGCAGTTGTCAGCTGCACTGATGGAGGAATAGAATGCCCTGCCACAACGACTCCTTACCAACCTGGCGGCCAGCATGGGGACATGTTGCGTAGTAAAAATTGCTGTCTGTGGTGATCACACATCCTATTAAGAACAATGTTGCGCCTTTTGTTATCTCCAGGGGACCATCATAAATTGCAGTGACTTCAATGTAATTATTGTCTCTGAGTAAAAGTATAGTTTCTGTTTGCCTTATTGCACATTTCTTTCAGTTATCTTCTGCACTGTACGGTAGCAGTTCTTTCTATGTATGGTCCAAATTTCATTTAACGATGTTATATGGCAGTGGCACATCATGCAGAAGCTACTTTCTTTTTGCACAACAGCTCATTTCGTTCTTTGTAACTCACTGTAGTAGAGCCACTGTCCACACTTCAGTGGAATGAGGAACAAAATGAAGAATTTTAATAGTTATCCTGCAAGTTAAACATTTTCAGATATCATAACTGTCAAACACATCTTGAGTTACTGAGCACCAGCTCAGAGCTCACAAACCTCCTAAGAAAAATCTACAGGAATTATTTGATCTACATGCTGGCATTTGGTACAATGTCCCTCTGGCAACACATTAACGTTGGTAAAATACACAGTCTGACAAAATGAAGCCTACTGAAAAGGAGGAGCAACTTTACAGGTTGAGAGGATATATGACATTATTTAAGTGATTATACTATCGAATCAAATTCACAAAGAACTTGGCAATATGAGGCCATTTGTCAGTGTGATGTTGCACCCACTGTGGTCTGGATGCATGCACTGATTTGGTTAGGTAACAGTGTTATGAAATGATTGTATCCTCTCCTGATGTAAGGCAGCCCACAACTGTTGTGATGGGTTAGAGTTGAAGTCCAAGCTGGTCCACACACATTCAGCTCTAGGAATCTCAGGAGTATCTCAGTAACACACACACAATTCATAGAGACATTTCATGTGTGGATGAACATTGTCCTGTTGAAAAATAGTATCACAATGCTTTTGCATGAGAGGTGACAAAGAGGATCCAGCCACAGTTACCCTACTTCATGTTGATATCTCGGTGTGGACATGGACATTTGAATGGAATCCAGGGTGAATCTTTCTGTCTGTAGTAGAAAAGTAGTGGTGCCATGTGGTGTTGGTGGCTAGAACACATGGGAAGCTGAGCCAGCACTACAACCAACTTTGATTGTGGCACACTGGTTAGCATTATCCCTTAGCAGGAAGTCCACCATCAGCACCACCATTGCAATCACATCATAGCTCTCTCCATTCCCAGGTCACAGACGATGACCGCCTGGTCCTCCCTTCCTGTTAGTTGTAGGACACACCTCTGATGGGTGAATCACTGGACCTGCTGCATCCTACAGGAATATGTCCACACCCAGAAGTCTCCAAGCCTATGCAAAAATTTCCAAATGTAGTACCATCATCACTAGTGTCTCTCTACATCTTCTAAGAGACTTCTGTCTTGACATCAGCCAGCTCCTTCATGTTCATGTGTGGATGGAAGATACTAACTGACCAATATGCATAACATTGTCCATGTCCAGCAAGGGTGCCTGCAGCAAAACCATGGCTAATAATACAGGCCAATCCCTTTAACTTCCAGAGTGGATAAATATGAGGCTGCCTGGCATTGGGTTCTTGCTCAGTTACTGTTATCCGACTCCTCTCTTACCTGTGGATTCTGATTGCTATGCCTGTTTACTGTGTACTACAAAATTGTGGTTGTCCATCACCACTAGGCTTACTGGAACTTTGCTTTCTAAACATATCTTATCACCTGAGTAGTGCTTGGATTTCAATCAACTTAATCAGGAACTGTCTCATATTAATTTATATTGTGGCTCAGATGAAAATTCTACTGAAAATTAGTACTGTTTGACTCACAGACTAATTGACACTTTTAGTTTGTTGTTACAGATGTTACTTTATATATTCTTGGCCCTAGGTGAAGGATATAATAACTTACACCAGTCAAAACTAATCATTGTTGCAGTGTTGACGATTGAATGAAGTTATGAATTAGTTCAGACAGCAAAATAGTATCTTCAGTATGATCAGGATGCCACAGTATTGTTAAATTAGGAACCAGTAACAATACAGACAGCCAGGTATCTCTTCTCACAGTGAAAATATGTACAACATGTTCTAGTCATGTATCTTTTCCTGCAAGTCACGCTCCATCAACTTAGCCCAGCTACCTTTCGAGTTACCAGCAGTATGTACATTAATAAGTAAAGTTTTTGCACATTCCTGCTATAAGCTGCTTTTGTCCCACTGCCAGGTCTTTGGCTATTTTAAGAGGGTTTGGTACTCCTACTGTTCATCACACGTGTTTTCTTGAATGAGATGGTGATATGCCTCACAATACACACACACACACACACACACACACACACACACACACACACAAGAAGACAGAGAGAGAGAGAGAGAGAGAGAGAGAGAGAGAGCATCTGGCAACAATCAGACTAAAAACGTGCTTATTGGCTTACATATATGTACCAACCAGTCAAGGCAGATACAGGCATTCCACTATAATTGATGAATTAGCAAATGTATCTCACATTAGGCACTCCAAAGTTGGAACCTCATGCCCAGTGTTTATTCTCATATTATACTCAATTATGAAAATGAGATATTGCAAGCAGTAAGAGAAATGTTTGAAATAGGAAACATTTTGTTCAAGAATTTATATTTGTTGTGATATAGCAGTGGCCCACCCATGAACCATAGACCCTGCCATTGGTGGGGAGGCTTGCATGCCTCAGCGATACAGATAGGCGTACCGTAGGTGCAACCACAATGGAAGGGTATCTGTTGGGAGGCCAGGAAAATGTGTGGTTCCTGAAAAGCGGCAGCAGTTTTCAGTAGTTGCAGGGGCAA
Organism: Schistocerca piceifrons; assembly: GCF_021461385.2. Classification (NCBI taxonomy): domain Eukaryota; kingdom Metazoa; phylum Arthropoda; class Insecta; order Orthoptera; family Acrididae; genus Schistocerca; species Schistocerca piceifrons. The sequence goes on along the minus strand of NC_060138.1, from coordinate 1,015,924,013 downwards.
CAGTCTGGATGACTGATTGATTTGCCTTTGAAACATTAACCAAAATGGCCTTGCTGTGCTGGTACTGTGAATGGCTGAAAGCAAGGGGAAACTACAGCTGTAATTTTTCCCAAGGGCATGAAGCTTTACTGTATGGTTAAATAATGATGGCATCCTCTTGGGTAAAATATTCTGGAGGTAAAATAGTCCTCCATTTGGATCTCTGGGCTGGGACTACTCATGAGAACATCATTATCAGGAGAAAGAAAACTGGCATTCTACAGATTGGAGCATGGCATGTCGGATACCTTAATCGGGCAGGGAGGTTAGAAAATTTAAAAAGGGAAATGGATAGGTTAAAGCTAGATATAGTAGGAACTAGTGAAGTTCGGTGGCAGGAGGAATAAGACTTCTGGTCTGGTGAATACAGGGTTACAAATACAAAATCAAATAGGGGTACTGCAGCAGTGGGTTTAATAATGAATAAAAAAATAGGAGCATGGGTAAGTTACTATGAACAGCATAGTGAACCCATTATTGTAACAAAGATAGACACCAAGTCCATGCCTATCACAGTAGTACAAGTTTATATGCAAACTAGCTACGCAGATGACAAAGAGATTGAAGAAATGTATGATGAGATAAAAGAAGTTATTCAGATAGTGGAGGGAGATGAAAATTTAATAGTCATGGGGGACTGAAATTCGATAGTAGGAAAAGCAAGAGAAGCAAAAGTAGTAGGTGAATATGGAATGGGGCAAGGAATGAAAGAGGAGGCAGCCTGGTAGAATTTTGCACAGAGCATAGCTTAATCATAGTTAACACTTGGTTTAAGAATCATGAAAGAAGGTTCTATATGTAGAAGAATCCTGGAGACACTCGAAGGTTTCAGGTAGATGTAGGTAATGGGAAGACAAATTTAGGAACCAGGTTTTAAATTGTTAGACATTTCCAAGAGCAGATGTGGACTCTGACCACAATCTGTTGGTTAAACTATAGATTAAAACTGAAGAAATTGCAAAAAGGTGGGAATTTAAGGAGATGGGACCTGGATAAACTGACAGAATCAGAGGTTGTACAGAGTTTCAGAGAGAGCATTAGGGGATGATTGATAAGAATGGGGGAAAGAACTGCAGTAGAAGAAGAATGTGTAGCTTTGAGAGGTGAAATAGTGAAGACAGCAAGGGATAAAATAGGCAAAAAGATGAGAGCTAGTAGAAATCCTTGGGTGACAGAAGAAATATTGAATTTAATTGATGCAGGGAGAAAATATAAAAATGCTGTAAATGAAACAGGCAAAAAGGAATACAAACGTCTCAAAAATGAGATTGACAGGAAGTGCAAGATGGCTAAACAGGGTGGCTACGGGACAAAAGTAAGGATGTAGAGGCATATATCATTAGGTGTAAGATAGATACAGCCTACAGGAAAACAAAAGAGACCTTTGGAGAAAAGAGAACCACCTGTATGAATATCAGGAGCTCAGCTGGAAAACTGATCCTAAGCAAGGAAGGGAAAGCAGGAAGGAGTATATAGGAGGTCTATACAAGGGCAATGTACTTGAGGGCAATATTATGGAAATTGAAGAGGACATAGATGAAGATGAAATGGGAGATATTATAATGTGTGAAGAGTTTGACAGAGCACTGAAAGGCGTAAGTTGAAACGAGGTCCCTTGAGTAGACAACATTCCATTAGAGCTACTGATAGCCTTGGGAGAGCCAGCCCTGACGAAACTCTGCCAGATGGTGAGCAAGATGTATAAGACAGGCGAAATACCCTCAGACTTCAAGAAGAATATAATAATTCTAATCCCAAAGAAAGCTAGTGTTGACAGGTGTGAAAATTACGGAACTATCAGTTTAATAAGTCACAGCTGCAAAATACTAACACAAATTCTTTACAGACGAATGGAAAAACTGGTAGAAGCTGACCTCGGGGAGGATCAGTTTGGATTCCATAGAAATGTTGGAACATGTGAGGCAATACTGATCCTACAATTTGTCTTTGGAGATAGATTAAGGAAAGATAAACCTACATTTCTAGTATTTGTAGACTTAGAAAAAGCGTTTGACAATGTTGACTGGAATAGTCTCTTTCAAATACTGAAGGTGGCAGGGGTCAAATATGGGGAGCCAAAGGCTATTTACAATTTGTACAGAAATGATATGGCAGTTATGAGAATTGAGGGGCACAAAAGGGAAGCAGTGGTTGAGAAGGGAGTGAGACAGAGTTAATGTTATTCAATATGTATACTGAGCAAGCCATAAAGGAAACAAAAGAAAAATTTAGAGTAGAAATTAAAGTCCATGGAGAGTACATAAAAACTTTGAGGTTCGCCGATGACATTTTAATTCTCTCAGAGACAACAAAGGACCTGGAAGAGCAGTTGAATGGAATAGACAGTGTCTTGAAAGGAGGATACAAGATGAACATCAACAAAAGCAAAACAAGGATAATGGAATGTAGTCAAACTAAATCAGGTGATGCTGAGGGAATTAGATTAGGAAATGAGTCACTTAAAGTAGTTGATGAATTTTGCTACTTGGGGAGCAAAATAACTGATGATTGTCGAAGTAGAGAGGATATAAAATGAAGACTGGCAATGACACAGAAAGCATTTCTGAAGAAGGAAAAAATTGGTTAACATCGAATATAGATTTAACTGTCAGGAAGTCTTTTCTGAAAATATTTGTATGGAGTGGAGCTACGTATGGAGGTGAAACATGGACGATAAATAGTTTAGGCAAGAAGAGAATAGAACCTTTTGAAATGTGGTGTACAGAAGAATGCTGAAGGTTAGATGGGTAGATCACATAACTAATGAGGAGGTACTGAATAGAAATGGGGAGAAGAGAAATCTGTGGCACCACTTGACTAGAGGAAGGGATCAGTTGGTGGAACATGTTCTGAGGCATCAAGGACTCATCAGTTTAGGATTGGAGGAAAGTGTGGAGGGTAAAAATTATAGAGGGAGACCAAGGCATGAACACACTAAACATATTCAGAAGGATGTAGGTTGCAGTAGTTACTCGGAGCTGAAGAGGCTTGCACAGGATAGTGTAGCATGGAGAGCTGCATTAAACTAGTCTCTGGACTGAAGACCACAACACTAACAACATAGCAGTGGCTGTATTGTTAAGAACAATGCAATATTCTTTCAGATATTTGGGTTTGAGTCCTGGTCTGTCACAAATTTTCATTGTAATCATTCCCTTATACAACTGATAGTGGTTCATATTCACAACTGCAAATACATTTCATGTATTTCAAGTATATTAAATTTTTTTTAACTTGTTGGATTAGTAGTGTCCATATTTGTTGATCAAATACTCATTTTTACTTTTTAAAGTAGAAGTTTAACACACTTCTAGTTTCCCACATTTATTGGCCCCTGCAGGTCCAGGGGTTAGAACAGGATCGAGGTATCCCTGCCTGTTGTAAGAGGTGACTAAAAGGACTCTCACACTTTTTGGCCCTATAAGTTCAGGTCCCATTTTATGGGCTTTACCTGCCACTTTCCAAATTCTACAGAAGTGCAGGCCATATGGGGATGGATGCCTTACGTGATGCATGAGTTATCCATTGTGCCTTTAGATTTGGTCTCCTGAACCTCTTCTTGTGGCTTTGTATCTCCACCTGCAATTCATCTATTTGGGCAAGGACACTTTCCGGGATATGTCATCTTCTTCCATCATCTCCTATCCTCTTTTGCCCACCATGATAAGATCGGATTTCTCTGCACCCTGTGCACGTAGCCAGCCCATTGTGGCAGGGACATCATGTACCCATTTGGTGGTAGCTCCCTGACAACACAGGGATTGCACTGCTGATGCCTGAGCTGTAAATTCCCCATGTATGCCAAGGAGTAGATGCCTGTCTTCCTGGGGCATCAGGACTCCCAGCAACAGCCATCATGACAGGTGGCCTTTTCTATGGCTGGGTGGCACCCACGGGGAGAGCCCCTGATCGGAGTGTGATCGGAGGGGGTGGCATCAGGGCAGATGACCTGCAATGAAGCGGACTATGTCATCTCTTGCTGGTGACCGTATGGTGCCATCAGTCTCTAAGAAGGGCAAGATTGAGTACAATGCTGACAGATATGACCATAAATCGTTTCCCTCCCTCGCAACACCGTGGGAGGAATGTAGGGCTACAGAAAGAAGAGAGTCATATTCGCCTCAGTATTTAGACTGCAGCAGAAAGGACAGAGACTCCTGTCTACCTACAAAGCCTCAGTTTTTTGTTGAACATGTTAAGAATAAGTTTGGGGAGTGACAATACTGTCCAAGACGAGAAATGGTGAAGTCTTGATTCAGACAGCATCCCCAGCCCAGTTCTTGGTGTTACTCACTTGTGACCAGCTGGGTCACTCCCCATAAAAGCCTCAACATGGTTTAGGGGATTATTTTCCATCATGACTTCCTCTTGCCATTTGACCACGAGCTCCATGCCAATCCAGAACGGTGGGGTGTTCATTTCATCCAACGCACTTACATGCGACCCAAAGACAACAGGATTGCTACCGGTGCCTTCATCTTGGCCTTTAAGGGTGATTCATTGCCTGAAAAGGTCAAGATGACCGTTTATAACTATGATGTTAAACCATAGTCCCCTGATGCGGTGCTTTAAGTGCTGGAAATTTGGGCACATGTCTTTTCGCTGCAGTTCCAGCACCACATGTGGACACTGTGGACGTCCACTGCAAACAGATATTCCGTGTTTGCCTCCTCACATTTGTATCAACTGTGGAGAGCAGCAATCTCCCTGCTTACCAGACTGCACTGTACTCCAAAATGAGTGGAAAATCATGGAGTACAAGACCCCAGACCAGTTGACTTACCAAGAGGCTAAACACAAATTTGAACGATTACACCCTGTTTGGTTGATGTCCACATATGCTGCAACTACATTACCATTGCTGTCAGAAGTACCAGTCATACCACACACTGTCCCATGAACAGTGGGCCCTCAGGGCCTCCAAAATACATCTGCCCCTCCTGGTGGTAGGGGGAAAATCTCCTTCCATTGCTCCCAGAGTACCTACTTTGGGAGCAAGGCTCTCCCCAAACACAGGGGATATCGGCCCCCTCCCCGCAACCAGAGAAGCAACAGCCTCCTCCGAACCCTTGGGACCCTCTCTCCCAAGGTCTCCACTAATGCCACAGCAGACACTCGCCAGTGGCTAAAGGAGCCAAAAGCTGATGGATGAAGAGCTTCACGGTCTTCCTCCACGCCTGAAGCCACTTTGGAGAAGTACTCCCAGCAAGAGCCTAAAGAGAAGCGAGAGGGCAAGCAAACAAACAAGTTTGTTAAGAAAAAGAACCCTCCGGTGGTCCCAACACCTCCACTCCCCACCAATTCTGCACCTGAGGATGAGGTTGAGATCCTAGTGTCCCCTGAGGACCTGGATTTCACTGATGCCTCATCCAAAATAGGAATGGATACAAATAATCAGTCGGTAGCAGCAGGTGACCCTGAAGCCTAACCTGCCTCCTTGCGTGCTTCATGCCTTCCCAGCCTCATGATAATGACGTCCTTCAGTGGAATTGCTGCAGTTTTTTCCACCACCTGGCTGAGCTACGGCAACTGTTAAGCTTTACACCTGCTTTCTGCATTGCCCTCCAGGAAACCTGATTCCTGGCAATGCGGACCCCCCACCTTCCGTGGTTACAAAAACTGTAGTGACTATAATAGAGTATCAGGAGAAGTTTGTGTCTTATGTCCTGAACTCAATATGCAATGAGCCTGTGCCCCTTCAAATCCCTCTTGAAGCTGTGGCTGTCAGGATAAGGACGACACAATGTATATCTTCCTACAGATGGTGCAGTTTCCCTGAATGCATTTGCTGCACTGATTCATAAACTCCCTGAACCTTTCCTACTTTTGGGAGATTTTAATGCCCATAGCCCCTTGTGGGGTGGGACTGTGCTTACTGTCTGAGGTAGAGATGTCGAAACTTTCCTGTCTCAACTCGATCTCTACTTCTTAAATACTGGGACCCCCACACATTTCAGTGTGGCTCATGGCACTTACTCGGCCATTTATTTATCCCTCTGCAATCCAGGACTTCTGCCATCTGCCCACTGGAGAGCCCACAATCACTTGTGTCGTAGTGACCACTTTCCCATCTTCCTGTCACTCCCACAGCACCACTCCCCCAGGCGTCTACCAAGATGGGCTGGGAAGCTTCTACCTCTGCTATCAAAGCTTAGTCTCCCCCACATGGTACCATCAATGTGGTAGTTGAGCAAGTCACTAGAACAATTGTTTCTGCGGTGGAAAACATGATCCCTTATTCTTTAGGGTGCCTCCGGCAAAAGTCTGTACCTTGGTGGTCACTGGAAATCGTTGAGGCTGAGCTCTACAGCAACATAAGCAGCACCCTTCCCTAGAGCACCTAATAGCTTTTAAATGGCTCTGTGCCCGTGTTCACCGGGATGTAAAAAGACGGAAACAAGAATGTTGGGAGAGGTACGTCTTGATAATTGGGTGCCATACGTCACCTTCCCAAGTCTGGACAAAGATCAGACATGTTTGTGGATACCACACCCCGACAGGTGTCACTGGCATTAACATCAATGGTGTGTTATCTACCAGCTCACATGAAATTGCCGAGCACTTCGCTGAGCACTATACTTGGAGAATTATCCCCCAGCATTTTGCACCCTCAAATGAAGGATGGAAAGGAAAGCCCTCTCGTTCACTGAATGTCACAGTGAACCCTATAATGCTCCATTTACAGAGTGGGAGCTCCTCAGTGTCCTTGCACATTGCCCTGACACAGCTCCGGGGCCATATCAGATCCACAGTCAGATGATCAAACATCTCTCATACAACTATAAGTGACATCTCCTCATCATCTTCAATAGGATCTGGTGCAATGGTGTCTTTCCATCGCAATGGCGAGAGAGCACCATCATTCCAGTGCTCAAGCCCAGCAAATACCCGCTTGATGTGGTTGCCGCAACACCTGGTTGCCGCCTTTTTTTATTTATGAAAAGCTTATGACATGACCTGGATGGTTGTATGAGGAACAGTACCCAGCAAGATGCAAACATTTACAGCAATTCACTGGCGACGTGAAACAGGCTCGTTTGTGGGATATCACGGTGATGCTGGAAGACCACAAGTGTGATGGGATACTACATTTGAAGAGAGTGTTCTTGAGTGCTTCAAGGAAGCTCCTACAACAAGTACTCAAGCGGTTGGACATGAAATGGGGGTCACTCATTGGTTAGTCTGGGAGGTTTTGAGGGATGGTGGTCAGCATCCATTTAGTTTCCACCCTGTCCAAACCTAAGCCCTGTAGTGGACTATGAACACAGACTAGGCTTTTGCCGGTGGTTTATGCTACATGTTGCATGAGATCCTGACTTCCCCCCTGTTGTGTTGTTTACAGATGAGTGCACCTTCCATTGGGATGGCCTTTACAACTCTCAAAATGTTCTTTACTGGGCAAGGGGAAATCCTCATGTCATGTACGTCCACGGGCACCAAGAACAATTTTCGCTCAACATTTGGGCAGGCATTGTGGGTGACCATCTGATTGGGCCGGTCTGTCTACCTCCTCAATTTACTAGGCCAAATTACCTTCACGTTTTGCAAGAAACTTTACCTGGCCTGCTGGAAGATGTTCTCCTGGACGTACAGCTACGCATGTGGTTGCAGCATGATGGGGCACCTGCACATACAGTCGTGCTGTGTGCGGATATTTAAATGAACTCTTCGACAGCTGGGTAATTAGCAGAGATGCACATAGGACATGGCCCCTTCAATTACTGGACCTCACACCCCCAGAGTTTTTCCTGTGGGGATTCTTCAAGGTTCTAGTTCACCCACCCTGATGCAAAGCATCTAGAAACAAAGAGGAATTAACAGATCACATTCAACATGCCGCCAATCACATCAGGGTAATGCCAGGAATCCTTGAAAGATTTCAGCAAAACACTGTTCGATGGCATCCAGCTTGTGTCACGTCAGAGTGTCACCAGCTCGAGCACCTGCTTTAAGTAAACAATGTCCTAGTTACAAAAAAAGGTCCTTTTCAGGACCGACACAATTTGTAAAAGACTTTCTGTATGCAAACTAACAGCTGTTGATGGGTTTGTTCCCAGTACGTCTTATCATGAAACTACAATGGATGTGTTGGGATCCTGGATACATCGTGATCTGTGGCAAGCAAAGCATTCACAACATGCATTGTCCAGAGCATCTGGCAACAGGGCAATCCCATGGCCAATCGGAGCACGTAGCGCCAGGTTTCCATAGTTTAAAAATTGTGTATTGTCGAGCTACACAACATTAGTAATTTTGATTCCTACTGGCATCGGCTATCCAAAAATTCAGACTGGCTTCACTCCACATCCCTGTGGTACTGTAATTTTGTGTAATGCTGCAATATTCAGCATGTCAACTAGTGTGAAATAAATCTGAAATATTTTAGCTCATATTCAGTTTTCTGTCTACTATTTGCTATGTTATTTCTTCAGGTTTTATTGAGGCTCTGGAAGCAGAAATTCAACAGGACATGCGAATGTCTGGCATCAAATTTACCACAATTTACACTTGGAATATTAACACCAAAAGGAATCTGGAGACACCTAGATTTAGGTAATGTGTGCCATTTAATTTGAACTTGCCAATAAGTATGGTATTTTTAAGTTTCATAGAGTCTCCAAGTTGAGACAAGCTCATCTATTTGATAAAACATAGATTAATTACAGCATGGGTGTTAGTGATAATGAGATACAATTAGTCTTCTGTAACTCAGAAAGTATTTCACTAAATGTGGAAATATCAGGAATTACGTTTGTCACTACGATACTTTGCTGAAGGAACACAGTAAGAGAGCATTTGGAATACACAAAAAGTTAATGAGTTGTGAGTCACTAATATTCCTGTTTCATGGATCATTTCCAAAATGTTTTTGGGAATGAAGTGGAACAAGTCAAGAAACTTCCTGGCAGATTAAAACTGTGTGCCAGACTGAGACTCAAACTTGGGAATTTTATCTTTTGTGGGCAAGTGCTCTACCATCTGAGCTATCCAAGCATGACTCACAACCTGTCCTCACAGCTTTACTTCTGCCAGTACCTTGTCTCCTCATTCTGGAACAAGTCAGTTTAAAATTATATATACATGATCTGTGTATGTGAGTTTGGCTACGTGCTGACCATTTATATATTTCTAAATGGCAACCGTTAAGACTGAATGTGAACTTACAGTGGTTTGCAGAATATGAGTGTAGGTGTCATGGCATTAGTTTTTAATGCTACTCAGGTAACTAGTGATATACCTAAGTTTAGGTTTTTTTACCACATGACTGACAATTTTTAATTAAAACTTTTTTATCCACTGATTCAGTGATAAAATTCATTGTTTGGATACAGTCAAAATATACACTATTTCCATTGAATCAGTTCATTCTTAATACAGTAGAAACATAATATGGTAGGATGTGTATGAAAATTCAATACAAGATTTTGCAAATACATAGGCAAGATAAAAGTGTAACTGGATCGCGCTTGGATGCCTACAATAGTCCATTCAGTCACCTTCAAAATTCTACTCTTTAACAGCTTCATTTGGGCAGGATAGTGAGTGCCAGAAGGTATCTGAAACATAACAAAGAGAGTAATATCAGCAGCATTATCCTCATATTAAGGAAGAATGGGACATTTTTAATCGAATAACAATATGAATTAGGATAGATTGCTACTCACAACTCAGAAGACACACTGAGTAGTATGTGTGCACATTGAAAAGTAGACTGTTGGGTATTATTTAGTGTTTGGGCAAGGTCTGTCCCCAGATAAAGAAATACAAGCAAGCACTACAGTGAAGCCACAGCACCCAAAGGCTGTCTTGGCCATGTGTATGTAACTTGCACGTCTATCAATGTGTATGTGTTTGTTTATCTTTTGACTTTGCATGAAAGCTGAATAATAATTAACAGTTTATTTTTAAATGTGCTTGTCTGCTGTTCAGTGCCTCCTCTATGTGGTGAGTAGCAGTCTACACTAATTAATATTGCTGTTATTCATATAAAGATGTAGTATCTGCTCTGTTTTCAAATAATGTTAACTGTCCTTGAGCTAATAAATCTTCTGTGTGAGTTATCAGGCATAAGTCAATCCTAATTTTCTTCTCCCCATGTGATGAGGACTTGCATTTTCAAATGGATGTTTTCAGAGACGAAGTCAACACGAAGAGAGAATACCCACAGCAGCCACACCAGTATTGCTGTGTATTATTTGGGAGAAAACTTGATTACTAAGCCAGACATCAAAACTAACAGGAACTGATATTTATTCAGTGTTCCAGAACTGCCACAATGTTCTTAACACTCAAGAATCTATGCCTGCACGTGCTTCTGGGCAGAGACTTTTGGTGCAGCTAAATGATAATTACTGCAGTTCTGGACTGTCCACATTATCTCTCTCGACTATAACCACAAGTATTAAGACATTCATCCCACAGGGAGACAAAACCAGAAATTTCTGCTTTGTGCAACACGGTTGGCAGCTGATTGATCCACAATCACAACTAATCTTGCACTTCTTCATCCGACTGAAACTGAGGTCCAAATATGTCTTTTGTCAGGTCACCAAAAATGTGAAAATCACACAGTGAAAGATCCATGCTGTACGGAGGATGTTGCAGTGTTTCCCAACAAAGTTTAGCCTTCGTTTGATTGACAGTGTGGGGACAAGTGCTATCATGCAACAAGATGATTCCACTCTATGAAACAGGAATTAATCATCTCATCTCCAAGTGGGAGAAATGTCTTAACACAAGTGGTGATTATTTTTGATTGGGACAATTCCATGGTTCAGTAGTGGTGGGTGTTCAGTTTTCATTTAACTGTGACTTGTAGTTCACACTTGACACTTGCAAATCTTTGGTGCATCCTGGAATGCAAAATATCCTACAATATGATACACAAAACTATATACAGAACAATACACTTGTGTGTTTCACTTTTCAAATTAATCTTTCAACTCTTATATTGCCTCACAGTATTTCATTGGTACTGTTTAATTATGCTCATTTGAAAGGACAGATTCACCAAATAAAGGTGACAGTAAGTCACAGACAGACACAACAACAAAAATGATAAGCTTTTAGATCTCAGACATAAAGGTCCTTCTTTAGAAGTGGATAACAGACACACACACATGTCTACTGTCTACAGTCACTCAGGAACTCGCCATATGTGGGGGTGTCGTTCTTATGTCAACACATCTTTGTGTTTTCTGCCTCTGAAGAACGACCTGTTTGTCTGAAAGGTTAAACCTTAGCAGTCTTTTCATTGTGCCTTTCTGGGCTTTGATGCCTCCTCTGTGTGGTGACTTGTAATTTATCCTTTGCATATTGTTGTTATTTCATCCTAGACTTCCCATTGTCTAATTATTCTTTTATTTATACTGATATTCTATAAATGACATAGGTGACTAAGTCAAATAATAATAGACATAGCCTACTGTACGTAAAAAATAATGATGTATTGCTAACATCACATAAATCGTGTAACATTTTTAATGTAAGGACATCAAATTTTGAAGAGTTATTCTTACTGGAAAGATATTTATACTAAATAATGTTCTAGATCTTCCGGGTGAATGTTAAGGCAATAAATAAAGAGAAAAATAAGTTAAATTAAGAAAAGTGAAAAGTAAGTTTGGAATGCTTTGCAATGTCATCAAAAAAGGAACATGTTAATAGAAATTGTCTTTATAATAATGTTGGCACATCAAAATGTCATTTATCAATGAAAATAACCAATTTTTTTGAAAATATAACATAACTGGATAGATAAATAAATCTCCTCACAAAGGAGTTAACACATACAAAAAGATAGGAATGTGCAAGCCTTTAGATCAGTGGCTCCTTCTTCTTCTGGAAGATGGGGAACATAGAAGGATGAACAGAAAGTACTGGTGAGTGTAGGAAATGGAGAATTTTGGAAAAGTCACCAAGAACTCTGGGTCAGGGGAGACCTATTGGGTGGGTTGAGAAGGAAAGACTGATTGTTGGGGACTGCACTGGACTATATTTGTAAATCTAAAGAGCTTAAAGTTGGAAGACAGAGTAATAATCAAGACAGATATTACTGCCAAAACATAATGCAAGAGTTAATAAGAGCAGAAAGCTTACTAGGGGAAGCCACAACATTGGGATCACAGATTTACTTCAAAGTTTGTATACCATTAGCAGGCCATTAAAACAACATACGCAGGAAATTCTGAGAAAATCACAAGAGTAGTTTTATGCATCTATTATGTAACTGACAATACTATGAAAAAGAAAGTTGCCTGACTCAGGTGACTGTAGCCACACAGCAGGGTAGCTACAGTTGCCTGAGACTGCATTCATTTGTGTGTGTGTGTGTGTGTGTGTGTGCGTGTGTGTGTGTGTGTGATCTATTTTTAACATAGGCCTTATGAGCCGAAAGCTTTATTTATGATAGTCTTATTGTTGTGCCTAGCTGCGACTTAGCATCTCCGCTATATGGTGAGTGGCAACTGTCCTTTTCGTAATACTATTACATTCCATCCTGGATTTTCCATTGTATTATGTAACGGATGTAACCATGCATAGGTGCCGGACGTTAGAGTTCATGGTGGTTACACTGTTAGCATTTGAAGTTCTTATGATGAATGTGTATGAAGCAATGGTTTGACTCCCACCCAAACGAAATTTTTAATATATATTTTTATCATCACTGGTCATATTATTTAATTTATATGACATTTGAGAGGTAATATAATTTAAAAAGCTACACATATTTGCATGAAGTTTTAGTGAATTTAATGTTATTTGATTACTTACTATTTTTAATTTAATCAGAACAAAAATATTTGTAGCTATTGACAAGTAAATGAAGAAATCCATAAAGTTTTCCTGAAAATGTATGCCTGCCATGATTTACAAAATACCTTATACATGCAATCTGGTGAGGTACTCAGAACTACACTCCTGGAAATGGAAAAAAGAACACATTGACACCGGTGTGTCAGACCCACCATACTTGCTCCGGACACTGCGAGATGGCTGTACAAGCAATGATCACACGCACGGCACAGCGGACACACCAGGAACCGCGGTGTTGGCCGTCGAATGGCGCTAGCTGCGCAGCATTTGTGCACCGCCACCGTCAGTGTCAGCCAGTTTGCCGTGGCATACGGAGCTCCATCGCAGTCTTTAACACTGGTAGCATGCCGTGACAGCGTGGACGTGAACCGTATGTGCAGTTGACGGACTTTGAGCGAGGGCGTATAGTGGGCATGCGGGAGGCCGGGTGGACGTACCGCCGAATTGCTCAACACGTAGGGCATGAGGTCTCCACAGTACATCGATGTTGTTGCCAGTGGTCGGTGGAAGGTGCACATGCCTGTCGACCTAGGACCGGACCGCAGCTACGCACGGATGCACGCCAAGACCGTAGGATCCTACGCAGTGCCGTAGGGGACCGCACTGCCACTTCCCAGCAAATTAAGGACACTGTTGCTCCTGGGGTATCGGCGAGGACCATTCGCAACCGTCTCCATGAAGCTGGGCTACGATCCCGCACACCGTTAGGCCGTCTTCCGCTCACGCCCCAACATCGTGCAGCACGCCTCCAGTGGTGTCGCGACAGGCATGAATGGAGGGACGAATGGAGACGTGTCGTCTTCAGCGATGAGAGTCGCTTCTGCCTTGGTGCCAATGATGGTCGTATGCATGTTTGGCGCCGTGCAGGTGAGCGCCACAATCAGGACTGCATACGACCGAGGCACACAGGGCCAACACCCGGCATCATGGTGTGGGGAGCGATCTCCTACACTGGCCGTACACCACTGGTGATCGTCGGGGGCACACTGAATAGTGCACGGTACATCCAAACCGTCATCGAACCCATCGTTCTACCATTCCTAGATCGGCAAGGGAACTTGCTGTTCCAACAGGACAATGCACGTCCGCATGTATCCCGTGCCACCCAACGTGCTCTAGAAGGTGTAAGTCAACTACCCTGGCCAGCAAGATCTCCGGATCTGTCCCCCATTGAGCATGTTTGGGACTGGATGAAGCGTCGTCTCACGCGGTCTGCACGTCCAGCACGAACGCTGGTCCAACTGAGGCGCCAGGTGGAAATGGCATGGCAAGCCGTTCCACAGGACTACATCCAGCATCTCTACGATCGTCTCCATGAGAGAATAGCAGCCTGCATTGCTGCGAAAGGTGGATATACACTGTACTAGTGCCGACATTGTGCATGCTCTGTTGCCTGTGTCTATGTGCCTGTGGTTCTGTCAGTGTGATCATGTGATGTATCTGACCCCAGGAATGTGTCAATAAAGTTTCCCCTTCCTGGGACAATGAATTCACGGTGTTCTTATTTCAATTTCCAGGAGTGTATTTTGCACTTTGACTCATCGAGCTGCAGACACAGAGGCAGGCCTCATTTGGCAGTTAACCTGTGAGATGCTATGTGACAAGAACAAATAGTATAGGTGCAAAATTTTTTTAATATCACAGAATTTACACTTGTACCACAAAAATGAAAGTCTGAGCAGGAGTCAAACCATCACCTCACACAAGTCCACCTTACAAAGCTCGAACATTAACTAAAAAGTTAATTTGGGGCAGATGATCCATGATGGCACCTGTCCAAGTTCACTGTTGATTCATTCACTCAGTTTTTTTATTTACAGGTGGCAGCTAACCCTCTGACCAAACATACTGAGCTACTGTGCTGGCAACCACTTGACCATCATGAACCCCAACATCTGGCATCTACACACAGACACATAAAACTTCTCTTGCAATTTTCTCAGAATTGCCACACTAGTACACCTTATGTTGTTTTAATAGCCTACTAAGGGTGTACAAAGTTTGAAGTAAATCCGTGATCCCATTGTCGTGGTCTCCCCTTGCAAGTACATTATATGTGGTGGAGACAGAGATAGGGTCAAAAGGCAAAAGATATAGAAAACTAAATGAGTAAAGAAATGCATAGTTACAGAGAAAAAATGCTGAGACCAAAGAAATTATTGTAAATTAAGAACAGTTGGGTGGAAAGAACCAAAGACATGTTAATATTAGTCAGTCTTCCTCAGTTTTTAGCTCTGACTTGGCTTGACGTTGGCAATATTAGTGCAGTATTTGTTTGAAAGCTCAAAGATCATGTGTACTGAACTTCCATTTCAAAAAGTAAAAGTGTGAGAATCATGCTGCAGTACATGACAAGCCGAAAGTAACAACCCTAGAATTTCTGCAGCAAACAAGAATGATGTATTAATTTGATCAAACTCATTGACACTACCAATCCAACAAGTTAAAAAATTCTTCAACAGATTGTTTCCTGCTCTAAAAATTTCTCTTATTGCTCACAATAACTCATTTTCAGTTCTGAGTATCGTATCAGTATAAATGGTGGGTATGTGTTTCCAACTTTGGAGTGCCAAAGGTGAGAAAAATTTGCTAATTTATCAATTATACTGAGATGCCTGTATCTGCCTTGACTGGCAGGTACAAATATGTAAGTCAATAAGCAAGTTTTCACCTCTGATTGTTGCCATATGCTTCATGTGTGTATATGAGGCACATAATCAATGTTACTCAAGAAAAGGTCGGCACAAGACTATCAGAGATTCTTAAAATGGCCAAACTTCTGACAGTTGAAATAATTAACCAGCCTTTTTTTTAAATTTATTTTTACAATTCTGCTGATAGTCTGTTAAAAACACTGGTGGCAGGACTGAGGAATCTTGTGGTGGGGATGTGAAGAAACATTAGTTACTAATATACAGGCTTCTGGTGATGTGAAAAGCAGCTGAGACAAGTTGGTGGAGCATGACTTATAGGGAAAAGAAGACTGTCTAGGCCACTTATGTTGTATACATTTCATTGTGGGAGGAGGTATCTGGCTGTCTGTGATGTACTGAATCCTAATTGTAAAATACTGTAACATCCTGACTGTACTGAAGATGGTGTTCTGCTGTCTGATCTAATTCATAACTTCATGCAATTATAAAAACTACAGACTATGATGAGTTTGACTGGTGTAACTATTATATCCCTCACTTAGGGCCAAAAACATGTAGTAAAAACAAGTAACTTCTGTAGCAAACAAATTAAAAGTGTATTAGCCTGTGAATCAAACAGTAATAGTTGTTGGTAGAATTTTCATCTGAGCCACAATATCAATTAATATGAGACAGTTCCTGATTAAGTTGAATAAAGTCCAAGCACTACTTAGGTGATACGGCATGTTCAGAAATCAAAGTTCCAGTAAGCCTAGTGGTGATGAAAACCACTTGATCACAATTTGTAGCACACAGTAAACAGGCATTGCAGTCAGTCTGTAGGTAAGAGATGAGTCAGATAACAGTAATTGAGAAAGAGACCACCTACAGGCAGCCTCAAATTTACACTCTCTGGAAGTTCAAGGGACCGGCCTATGATATAGGCCACATTTCTGCTGCAGACACTATTGTCAGACATGGACAATGTTATGCATATTGATTTTTCAGTATCTTCCATTCACACTTCTGGTAGGGTAATTGTAGTTCCTGAGCTGTAGTAAGTGCCTTTGCTATGAACATCCCCTCTTCCTATGCTACATTGGGAAGCACGAGTTGCCAACACCAATGGAAAGGGGTTTGGTAAGTCACAAGATAGGGTGCTGATTGTTGGACCAAATTTAACTTCTGAAAAGACCAGTAGCACTCATTGGAACATTGAAAAGGAACTGCCTTTATACAGAGACAATTTAACTGTGGGCTATGAAGACTACCTGGTGAATAAATTGTACATAGTAATTCACTTTTCTTAGAAATACTTGAAAGACCTTGACAGATTTAGGCAAAAGGATATTCTGAATTACCTCTACAAACTCTGTGGTGAGTTAAAAGCCTTCTTCATGGAGAATATAATCTAAATAAGTGACTGCTAGTTGAAGGAAAATGCATTTGGAAAAGTTGGACTTAAGGCCTTTCTGTGCAAGGGCTACAGAAACCAGATACAGATTGTGCAAATGTTCAGCTCTTCTATGAACATTGAACAGAATATTTAGACAAACCTCAAAAAACCTGTGGAATATGGCAGGAGTGCTAGCCACACAAAAGGCAATGTATTATATTGATACAATCTGAACAGCATGTTCAAGACTAATGTCTCCCATCAGTCTATGTCAAGGGGTAACTGAAAATATGGCTGCCACTAATGGTACAGCCCAATGACTATAAGATATGGGGGAACAAAATTTGTTGTTGTTCTGAAACTGCCCGGCAGGGTAAAACTTTTTGTGCCAGACTAGGAGTTCAGCCTGGGACCTTTGCCTTCCCCAAGCAAGTTCTCTACCAACTGAGCTATCCAAGCAAGACTCATGACTTGCCCTCACAACTCTACTTCCAACAGTACCTCATCTCCACTTCTTGGATAGCTCAGTCAGTATAGCACTTGCTTGTGAAGGACGAAGGTCTCAGATTCAAGTCTTGGACCAGCACACAGTTTTAATCTGCCACAGATTTTCAAATCAGCACACATTCTGTTGCACAGTGAAGATACATTCTGGTTGTTATCCTACTCAATCTAGTTCAGTCTTAATTTAATCTTTAATGATGAACAGAATTGTGGGATTTGCAAAATCTCACACTTGTGGCTGGCTTTAAGGAAATGTGAGCCTGGAAGTCAGCTATTTTCCTCAAACCAGACTCAAAAAGTGGCACAAACTGCATACAAAGTTTATCAATGGCAGCACAAGGTACTGACAAGTCAAGGGTGTGCACTGCATACCCAAGGAAAATCCAAAAGTAGAATATGTGCTGAGACTAAAAGCATTCTCAACTGACAGATTCACCACAACCAAAAACAATAATGTCTGAGGCACCTGATTATACGTGATTGTCTGTTCTAACTGACCTATAAGTGCCACCTCATGGGCCACACAGCTGCAACTTTGATTGCACTTTACTGAGCAGTGGAATGCCCACACAAAAGTATGTAGACGAGTTTATAACTGAGAGTGATGCACCTCTAGAAAAAAGAAAAGTTCACAATGTCTTGCACTGTTGCCTATAACAAAACTTTATGTGGTGACAGCCCCTGATGACTGCCTGATACATTATTAGTTTGAGTTGAAACTGCCTGCCATTTCCCTCCCCCCCTCCCCCAGTGCAACAACATACTTCTGCAATGTGACCTCGATGTAAACTCTTATAACTATCATCCTCACAATGGAGATATTCCAGTTGTGGATGCAAGGAAAACCAGTTTAGGCAACATGGAAACAGTGTGTATAACAGCAAATAATACCAGGTACAAGCCTGAGATTATGAAGAATGCAGAACTGTATCATTATGTTTCCGGGTCATGTGAAATCTCAATGGCTGCCAAACAAGTTTGTTGCATTCGCTGCCTACTCGATTTGTCTGCACTGATATCATTGGTAACCAGTGCTTCCTTTGAAAAGTGGCTAAAAATGCATGGTGGAAGTTGACTACTGTTGGTAATGTAGTCCACATTAAATCTTGAAATTCTGACACTTTACGCCAATTTGGGTCTCATGTACTTCAGTTTGGTACAGATAAATGGATAGCTACATACTGCACCCAGTAATCATTCTATAGTTGCAGCCTGAATACAGTAACCTGACACCGACAAAATAGTCCATAATTCTTCAGAGGTGTCAAATAATTTTTCAACAGAAATTACAAAACAAATAACTTTATACAACAGCAACACAGTTAAACAGAATATCACTCTGTTATTCAGCTCTAATAGAACTATTAACGTAAGCTAGAAGGGCACAGTATGACTTTGTTCTCATTGATCAATACTGTCGTTACAGGTCATAGTTAAAACTTGACACATACATTAATATCACACATAATTTTACCACATAAGTTAATTATCAATTTCAGTCATTGCATAGTTATCAGATTAACTACCAGAGCCACACGGTGTAGCTGCGCGGTCTAAGGCGCCTTGCCAAAGTTCACGTGGCTCTCCCCATCAGATGTTTGAGTCCTTCCTTGGGCATGGGGGTGTGTGTTGTCCTTAGTGTAAGTTAGTTTAAGTTAGGTTAAGTAGTGTGTAAGCCTAGGGACTGATGACCTCAGAAGTTTGGTTTCATAGGAACTTCCTGCAAATTTCCAAATTTTTCCAACTCCCAGACATGAAATTCGAACTGAATGCAGTATATCTTTCAACTGGTAATGTGCACTAGACCAGCTGTAGTACATTCCACCATATTGGCAGGCATAGATCTTGCTCTGTTGAAAACTCATTTGCAGACTTGAAAGTTGAAATGTTATACGACAGAATAGTATAGATATTTTATTGAAATATGTACACTCTAAGAAGGAAAAAAAGGAAACGATGCACCACAAAGGAATTATCTGAATGGGACTGAAGTTGGTAGATGCGATGAACGCATACAGACAAACAAATGATCACAATGTCAGAAAAATTGTGTGATTTATTCAAGAGAAAGAACTTCACAAATTGAGCGATTCAGTAATGTATTTGTCCACCTCTGGCCCTTATAAGTAGGTATTTGGCTTGAAATTGATTGATAGAATTGTTGGATATTCTCTTGAATGATATAATGCCAAATTCTGTCCAATTAGCACATTATATCATCAGAATCCTGCACTGGTTGGAGGGCTCTGCCCATAATGTTCCAAATGTTCTCAGTTGTGGAAAGATCCATCACCTTGCTGGCTAAGGTAGGGTTTGGCAAGCACAGAGACAAGTGGTAGAAATTCTCACTATGTGTGGGAGGTCATTACCTTTCTGAAATGAAAGCCCAGGATGGCTTTAGTTCTTGTATCTCAAGTAGATGTAAGGTACATGGAAGATAAACATTACACTAAGGAGGTCCATGTTGGACGAAATGCAACACTTAACTTCTGACAGCCTCTATGACAGCTACTAAATTACAATTTCATTATTATTATTCTCCCATGTAGAATATTGAATCTTTGAATGAGCTGCTTCTGTAGCTGATTGAAATATCAGAAACTCTCAAAAATTAAACTCTTTGAGCATTTAATGCGTTAATAGAGCATCTGCAATCGCTAGCAACACATACATCCAGCTTAACAAAACAAGGATGAACATCATTCTCCAGACAGTACTCATGTTAAATGTCAATCAGAACACACCAATGTTCCTTAATGTGACTATGAAAGGATATAAAAGGCATGTTAGAACTATAAACGACTGCAAAGAAGGAACTCTCCTTACACAGACACCTATTACGCAGCATGTAAGAAAATTACTTTGAGTATGAACTTTCTTGAATATTCCATAAATACAGTAGATTAACAATAACTTATTACAGTTTTACAGTGGTAGCATACATATAGGCCAACTTTTGAGTGATTGTAAAGGCTAGTGTCATACCAGTCTTGGTCAATAAAGATACTTTAGATGGAGTGTAAACACAAAACAAAGTAGCAGTTTTCCATGCTGATGTCTAACAGTGCAATATGAAACCACTCTTTGAAACATAAATATGAAGATAATGTTTTCTTGAACCTTAAGGATGGAAAATGTTTAAACATCTTATTAACAAAAACAGTGCTAACAGGTGTATTTTATACCCAAAAGTGAGGTTCAAATAAAATACACTCCTGGAAATTGAAATAAGAACACCGTGAATTCATTGTCCCAGGAAGGGGAAACTTTATTGACACATTCCTGGGGTCAGATACATCACATGATCACACTGACAGAACCACAGGCACATAGACACAGGCAACAGAGCATGCACAATGTCGGCACTAGTACAGTGTATATCCACCTTTCGCAGCAATGCAGGCTGCTATTCTCCCATGGAGACGATCGTAGAGATGCTGGATGTAGTCCTGTGGAACGGCTTGCCATGCCATTTCCACCTGGTGCCTCAGTTGGACCAGCGTTCATGCTGGACGTGCAGACCGCGTGAGACGACGCTTCATCCAGTCCCAAACATGCTCAATGGGGGACAGATCCGGAGATCTTGATGGCCAGGGTAGTTGACTTACACCTTCTAGAGCACGTTGGGTGGCACGGGATACATGCAGACGTGCATTGTCCTGTTGGAACAGCAAGTTCCCTTGCCGGTCTAGGAATGGTAGAACGATGGGTTCGATGACGGTTTGGATGTACCGTGCACTATTCAGTGTCCCCTCGACGATCACCAGTGGTGTACGGCCAGTGTAGGAGATCGCTCCCCACACCATGATGCCGGGTGTTGGCCCTGTGTGCCTCGGTCGTATGCAGTCCTGATTGTGGCGCTCACCTGCACGGCGCCAAACACGCATACGACCATCATTGGCACCAAGGCAGAAGCGACTCTCATCGCTGAAGACGACACGTCTCCATTCGTCCCTCCATTCATGCCTGTCGCGACACCACTGGAGGCGGGCTGCACGATGTTGGGGTGTGAGCGGAAGAGGGCCTAACGGTGTGCGGGATCGTAGCCCAGCTTCATGGAGACGGTTGCGAATGGTCCTCGCCGATACCCCAGGAGCAATAGTGTCCCTAATTTGCTGGGAAGTGGCGGTGCGGTCCCCTACGACACTGCGTAGGATCCTACGGTCTTGGCGTGGATCCGTGCGTCGCTGCGGTCCGGTCCCAGGTCGACGGGCACGTGCACCTTCCGCCGGCCACTGGCGACAACATCGATGTACTGTGGAGACCTCACGCCCCACGTGTTGAGCAATTCGGCGGTACGTCCACCCGGCCTTACGCATGCCCACTGTACGCCCTCGCTCAAAGTCCATCAACTGCACATACGGTTCACGTCCACGCTGTCACGGCATGCTACCAGTGTTAAAGACTGCGATGGAGCTCTGTATGCCACGGCAAACTGGCTGACACTGACGGCGGCGGTGCACAAATGCTGCGCAGCTAGCGCCATTCGACGGCCAACACCGCGGTTCCTGGTGTGTCCGCTGTGCCGTGCGTGTGATCATTGCTTGTACAACCCTCTCGCAGTGTCCGGAGCAAGTATGGTGGGTCTGACACACCGGTGTCAATGTGTTCTGTTTTCCATTTCCAGGAGTGTATTCTGTAAATAAACTGAGAATTCATCTTTTACCAATGGTCCCTGTAGAAAAAAATGCCCATTGTCTAGAGCCAGCCGGTTTGTGGCTTACAAGAAAACACACTGTAATGATGTATGCTTTAGATTTATCTTCATTTGTTGTTGGGATTTAATTGCATGTTTGCACAAAGATTAACTTCAAATGAAGTATCTTAAATACATTAACCTAAACAAAATGTCACATTGAAAAAATTTTCACAATATTCCTGTAAAGATTATTGAAAAAAAAACCAAATTGAACAGACAAAAACTTGTGTTCTGGCACACATTTTAGAGACAAAAGATAAACTGTTATTTACAAACTGCTTGCAAAGAAGAAATACACTAGAGTGTCCTACAAACTGTACCATACTAAATTCTCACATCAACTAAGAAGACAGCCTACATTCGTCTTGTCCGTCCTCTTTTAGAATACAGCTGCGCGGTGTGGGATCCTTACCAGATATAGTTGACAGAGTACAACGAAAAAGTTCAAAGTTGGGCAGCACATTTTGTATTATCATGAAATATGGGGGAGAGTGTCACTGAAATGATATGGGATTTAGGCTGGACATCATTAAAACAAAGGCATTTTTCATCGCAACAGAATCTTCTCACGAAATTCCAATCACCAACTTTCTCCTTCAAATACAAAAATACTTTTTGACACCGACCTACATAGGGAGAAACAATCATGATGATAAAATAAGGGAAATCAGAGCTCATATGGGAAGATATAGGTGTTCGTTCTTTCCATGCACAATACAAGATTGAAATAATAGAGAATTGTGAAGGTGGTATCATGAACCTTCTGCCAGGCACTTAAATGTGATATGCAGAGTGTCCATGTAGATGCAGAGCTTGCAATATTTATAACCTTTGTAAGCCCACCAGAATGTTCTGGAAACCGTCATTGTCATATTACTAGGCTGAAATCCAGTTTTTCTATTTGCAAAATTTCAGATAAAATTACATGTTGTCATGCACAGAAAAATCCAAGAACAAAAATGGCTGCAAAAGATAAATTAAATACTCACTAATTAAAGATTGAAGGTTCAAGAAAGAATCATCTCTGAAACATCACTTATATTTTGTTACTAAGTGATTTTACAATGGATAAAAATATTTCTCATGAAGCTAACTTAATTTATGTAAGCAAAAGAAAGTTTTTTTAGATGACGAATAATAAATGTTAACTGGGAACAACCTAAATATGTGGATTCCATAATGATATACAATTTATTTTTTCCCATGATTTATGGACATTTGACTCCTTGTTGCAGTATGAAGTACTTTGGTGTAACCTAGGTGGCATGGCAATTAAAAGAAGCTTCATCCCTGCACAGTACAGCCCATTTTCTCAACTGCTGTCATGATGTGAATGGACAACATAGAGTATGATAATCAAAGAAAGTGCTGGAAGATGTGATTTCTGTGGAAGGAGGGTGTAAACACTGTGGACGTTCATAGACGATTCGTGGCAGTGGGTGGAGAGTGTGCATCATCATGAAAAGTTCTCTTGCAACACTACGAAGCTTGCCCCATACAAGCTGGCTGCCATTGCCGAAGTGGATTCCAAGTACTGGCACACCCACTGTATTTTTCCTGAAAGTGCCCCTTTAACTTCTGTAGGCCCAGTTTTCTGGCACCTGTCATACTCACTGCAGGACTGCTGCTCATAATTCATGGAAGTCTGCAAAATGATGTCCATGCAGAGGTTTCTTCATAGCCCTGGAAAGATGGTAATCAGGAGGGGTCAAATAAGAAAAATATGGTGGGTTTGGCAGTACCTGGAACCCCATTTCAGTGATGGCAGCCATGCTTTTCCCACTCGTATGGGGACGATTACTGTCATGTTGCAAGAGCACTTTTCATCTAGTACACAGTCTCCACACACTGCATCTTATTACCTGTGAGTATCTGCAGTGTTTGCACCCTCCTCCCACAGAAACCACATCATCCAGTGCCATCCTTGATGATAAAACTCAACATTGTCACTCAAACAATGACAGCAGTTAGGAATATATGATGTATGAGCAGGGATTACATTTCTAGTGACCATACTCACACTTACTGTTAGACAAAAGTACTACATACTTGCAACTGTAGTGATGAATCATATTGCAAGTCATGAATGATGGCAAAAAATAAAAGATAAACCACTATGGAATGTCCCTCATAAAATTTCATAATTTATGTGGTACATGCTACGGTTTATTTTGTTTTCTAAAAAAAATTGTCCCACTCATATCTATTCTGAAGTGAAACTGTTAGGATGAGCAATTTTCTGATATATTATTTTATGGTTTGTATGTTAAGGAATGGTCTCATCAATTACAAATGAATGACAAAAATATTACTGCAGAAAATGCTTCATTGTACTAAGTACTTCCTCAAATATTATGCATTGTGTATTTCAAAACTAAAATGGTATCAAAAGCCTTAAATCTAAAAGTTGTATTAAACAGTTCATTTTATCTGACTGGCTTAAATCCATATAATGTGAGTGACATCATACGAAGTGGAATTATCAGGTCTGGAAAATGTGTTTACTATACTATAACATTTTGCATGGATCAGTATGTGCTGCTACAACAGTGATATGTGAGTAATATATTATTACAAGAAGTTAATTTGCAGTAATTAGTGCATACTCAACCATCCCAGGTTGGACACCAAATCTTAATTTTCAAAATCAAGGTTTTCTTCCAGGTTGAAATAATAATTTTCCAGGTTGTCACATAACTTATTTTTACCTAAATGAGATTAGCAAACGTACTGTCCTGGAAATAACAAGAAACATATTTTTAAAATATATGTCAGGCAATCTGAACCATGTCATGTTATGATGTACAACTCATAGCCTACACTATAATGGACTAAGTCAAATTTAACAGTTGCAGGATACTGCATATTACTGTATAATACCACACAGTTGTACTCGAATTGCATTCATTTAAGCTAGACTTCTCATGATCACCTGACGGTTTAAACAGTCAGTGCACAACAGAAGCAGTAACTGGCAGAAACACTAAAATACAGCCACTTCCTATGAACTGATGGCTGCACAATGTCACATTTCATCCTGAAACAGTACTTGAAGTTCCTTCTAGAACTTTCTCATCGAAGTTTTTCAAGGCAACAATAACCTACAATTTGTTTCTTTACCAAAAAAGTGTCATTGTATGATTCTGTAACCAATACTTTTCAACAAATCGTACATTACTCATACTGTTTTTTTCAATTTGTCTACTTGTCCATATTGTGCAATATGAAATGACAGATCAGCGCAAGGGCTATTTTTGAGGAAATTTTATAGTGAGCCATCAGTTGTTATGTGATGTACAGCAGTTTGAACATTCATCAAGAAAGCAGAATTCTCGCTCCTTCCAAGTCTGTCAAGATAAGCTGTCAGTGATGTCTGATGCATACAACATGCACCACACATATGCCTGGTCCTCTACATAGCTAATCTGCACATTGGACTTTTATGACTGGTTCTATTGTAACGTGGTTACTAAGGTAACACACACACACACAAACACACACACACACACACACAGAGAGAGAGAGAGAGAGAGAGAGAGAGAGAGAGAGAGAGAGAGAGAGAAAGAGAGAGAGATGACTAACAATTTATTTCCAATATAATATTTGAAAACCTACTGTTTCACATGATACACTGTGCTTTCAGGAAATGAACAGCTATTTTTTTCTGTTTCAGTTTTTCATTTATATTCTTCCCAATGATGGTTTTAAAACATCCGTGTAGTCAAACAAGTTTTGTCCTCCAAAATTCTAGCATCACATCAACTAATTTTAATGCTTCACTGTACGTGATAACACATAGGCCTAATGGAGAATGTTGGAAGGTTTGAATTCTGGAATTCAGAGGAGATGAAATGGGAAATGGAAAAAACATTTCAGGAACAACGGACATGTAGGATTCGGCCTCACAGAGTGACACTGTTACCAGTACATGCTCAATAGTGCATTTTAAATGGAAATATTATTTTGTTCAAATTAGATGCTTCATTTTTTGTTCTTACAGTTCTAAAAGGACAATGAAATATATACAGATGATCTGCAAACCACATAATTGAGACTTTGCTATACTTGTGTAACTTTGTTTATATTCTTAAAAACAAAGATGATGTGACTTACCATACGAAAGCGCTGGCAGGTCGATAGAAAAACAAACAAACAAACACATACATACACACAAAATTCAAGCTTTCACAACAAACTGTTGCCTCATCAGGAAAGAGGGAAGGAGAGGGAAAGACGAAAGGATGTGGGTTTTAAGGGAGAGGGTAAGGAGTCATTCCAGTCCCGGGAGCGGAAAGACTTACCCTAGGGGGAAAAAAGGACAGGTATACACTCGCACACACACACATATCTATCTGCACATACACAGACACAAGCAGACATTTTTAAAGGCAAAGAGTTTGGGCAGAGATGTCAGTCAAGGCGGAAGTAAAGAGGCAAGGATGTTGTTGAAAGACAGGTGAGGTATGAGCAGCGGCAACTTGAAATTAGCGGAGGTTGTGGCGTGGTGGATAATGAGAAAAGAGGATATACTGAAGGCCAAGTTCCCACCTCCGGAGTTCTGACAGGTTGGTGTTAGTGGGAAGTATCCAGATAACCCGGACGGTGTAACACTGTGCCAAGATGTGCTGGCTGTGCACCAAGGCATGTTTAGCCACAGGGTGATCCTCATTACCAACAAACACTGTCTGCCTGTGTCCATTCATGCGAATGGACAGTTTGTTGCTGGTCATTCCCACATAGAAATCTTCACAGTGTAGGCAGGTCAGTTGGTAAATCACATGGGTGCTTTCACACGTGGCTCTGCCTTTGATCGTGTACACCTTCCGGGTTACAGAACTGGAGTAGGTGGTGGTGGGAGGGTGCATTGGACAGGTTTTACACCGGGGGCGGTTACAAGGGTAGGAGCCAGAGGGTAAGGAAGGTGGTTTGGGGATTTCATAGGGATGAACTAAGAGGTTACGAAGGTTAGGTGGACGGCGCAAAGACACCCTTGGTGGAGTGGGGAGGATTTCATGAAGGATGGATCTCATTTCAGGGCAGGATTTGAGGAAGCCGTATCCCTGCTGGAGAGCCACATTCAGAATCTGATCCAGTCCCGGAACGTATCCTGTCACAAGTGGGGCACTTTTGTGGTTCTTCTGTGGGAGGTTCTGGGTTTGAGGGGATGAGGAAGTGGCTCTGGTTATTTGCTTCTGTACCAGGTCGGGAGGGTAGTTGCGGGATGTGAAAGCTGTTTTCAGGTTGTTGGTGTAATGGTTCAGGGATTCCGGACTGGAGCAGATTCGTTTGCCACGAAGACCTAGGCTGTAGGAAAGGGACCGTTTGATGTGGAATGGGTGGCAGCTGTCATAATGGAGGTACTGTTGCTTGTTGGTGGGTTTGATGTGGACGTACGTGTGAAGCCGGCCATTGGACAGATGGAGGTCAACGTCAAGGAAAGTGGAATGGGGTTTGGAGTAGGACCAGGTGAATCTGATGGAACCAAAGGAGTTGAGGTTGGAGAGGAAATTCTGGAGTTCTTCTTCACTGTGAGTCCAGATCATGAAGATGTCATCAATAAATCTGTACCAAACTTTGGGTTGGCAGGCCTGGGTAACCAAGAAGGCTTCCTTTAAGTGACCCATGAATAGGTTGGCGTACGAGGGGGCCATCCTGGTGCCCATGACTGTTCCCTTTAATTGTTGGTATGTCTGGCCTTCAAAAGTGAAGAAGTTGTGGGTCAGGGTGAAGCTGGCTAAGGTAATGACGAAAGAGGTTTTAGGTGGGGTGGCAGGTGATCGGCGTGAAAGAAAGTGCTCCATCGCAGCGAGGCCCTGGTCGTGTGGAATATTTGTGTATAAGGAAGTGGCATCAATGGTTACAAGGATGGTTTCTGGGGGTAATAGATTGGGTAAGGATTCCAGGCATTTGAGAAAGTGGTTGGTGTCTTTGATGAAGGATGGGAGACTGCATGTAATGGGTTGAAGGTGTTGATCTACGTAGGCAGAGATACGTTCTGTGGGGGCTTGGTAACCAGCTACAATGGGGCGGCCGGGATGATTGGGTTTGTGAATTTTAGGAAGAAGGTAGAAGGTAGGGATGCGGGGTGTCGGTGGGGTCAGGAGGTTGATGGAGTCAGTTGAAAGGTTTTGTAGGGGGCCTAAGGTTCTGAGGATTCCTTGAAGCTCTGCCTGGACATCAGGAGTGGGATTACCTTGGCAAACTTTGTATGTGGTGTTGTCTGAAAGCTGACGCAGTCCCTCAGCCACATACTCCCGATGATCAAGTACCACGGTCGTGGAACCCTTGTCCGCCGGAAGAATGACAATGGATCGGTCAGCCTTCAGATCACGGATAGCTTGGGCTTCAGCAGTGGTGATGTTGGGAGTAGGATTAAGGTTTCTTAAGAAGGATTGAGAAGCAAGGCTGAAAGTCAGAAATTCCTGGAAGGTTTGGAGAGGGTGATTTTGAGGAAGAGGAGGTGGGTCCCACTGTGACGGAGGACGGAACTGTTCCAGGCACGGTTTACGAACTCGTACAAAGTATTGAGTTCGAATTATTAAAAACCTCAGGAGCATATGTTTCCTGGGAGAGATTTTCCTACTCAGAATCAAACAAAGGAAAACTGACCTGCGATGAACAGATCTCATACTCGCGAGCTGTCCAAGTGTGGGTCATTTATCAAAATGTGAGAATTTAGTGTAGTTAAATAAAGCATTTCATTCAAGCTGCGATTTCGCACAAAAGGATGCTCCAATAACATTGCATCTCTTGAACAGAGAGCCACACCGGGAAAGAAATTACATCAAGTTGAATGGAAGAAGACATTGAGATAAAGATGGAAATACTCAGATAATGTGGAAATACGTATCCTATTATTTGAATGCTTCTGAAAATGGCCATAAACTGATTCAAAAAATGTTTTGGGTGCAAAAATGAATTGATGAATATTATTTTAAAAATCCTCACTTCTCACGCAAATTCAAGCTCTCTACCAGGTTTTTCCCATTTTTTTTTCCTTTTTTCCAAATTCAAGGCTTTTTCTTGGTTTTCAAGGTTTGATGGCTACCCTGCATCCACTGGTCATGTGTTGCACTCCATACCACACACATACTGACTAAATTGTTTGCTGTCAGAAAGGTAACTGCAATAAAAGGGTAGGGAGGGGCAGATAGCAAAAAAAATGTTGTCGTGATGAGTGGCTGATGCCAATATTCTGAGAAGCTGACAGAAATAATGGGCAGTGAAAATAAGCCAAGTACAATTACCTGAGGGGTCACCACAAAATGGAATGACCACCACTGTATCCGCATGCTCACAACAGAGTTACACCTTTGCCCAATGTTGGCTTTACACTACAGCACCACAACAGATGTGAACTTGTCTGTGCTTCTCCCATGTGAACTGTCAGTACACATATCACTTTGTTGCTTTCCGTTGTCCAGAAACCATAAAAAAATTCAGATTGCAATGTAAATGTGAATATTGCCAGCATTTTGCTGAATGGAAAAAATTAGTGATTTATGGTGAGTCTTATTTCAGTCTGTTCTACAGTGACAGCCATATACACTGAAGAGCCAAAGAAACTGGTACACCTGCCTAATATCATCTAAGGCCCCCGCGAGCACACAGAAGTGCTGCAACACGATGTGGCATGGAGTCAGCTAATGTCTGAAGTAGTGCTAGAAAAAATTTACACCATAAATCCTGCAGGGCTGTCCATTAATCTGTAAGAGTACGATGGGGTGGAGATCTCTTTTTGAACAGCATGTTGCCAAGCTTCCCAGATCTGCTCAATAATGTTCATGTCCGGGGAGTTTGGTGGCCAGCAGAAATGTTTAAACTCAGAAGAGTGTTTCTGGAACCACTCTCTAGAAATTCTCAATGTATGGGATGACGCATTGCCCTGCTGGAATTGTGCAAGTCGGTCAGAATCACAATGGACATGGATGGATGCAGGTGATCAGATGGGATGCTTACGTATGTGCCACGTGTCAGAGTCATATCTACACATATCAGGGGACCCTTATCACTCCAACTTCTCATGCCCGCACCATTTACAGAGCCTCCACCAGCTTGAACAGTCCCCTGCTGATGTGCAGGATCCATGGATTCATAAGGTTGTCTCCATAGCCGTACACATCCATCTGCTCAATGCAATTTGAAACGAGATTCGTCCAACCAGGCAACATTTTTCCAGACATCAACAGTCCAATGTCAGTGTTGATGTGCCCAGGTGAAGGTCAAACTTTGTGTCGTGCAGTCATCAAAGGTGCACAAGTGGGCCTTCAGCTCCAAAAGCCCATAATGCTGATGTTTTGTTGAATGGTTCATATGCTGACAGTCGTTGATGGCCCAGCGTTGAAATCTGCTGTAATTTGCAGAAGGGTT
Organism: Schistocerca piceifrons; assembly: GCF_021461385.2. Classification (NCBI taxonomy): domain Eukaryota; kingdom Metazoa; phylum Arthropoda; class Insecta; order Orthoptera; family Acrididae; genus Schistocerca; species Schistocerca piceifrons. Next base: position 1,015,893,556 of record NC_060138.1, on the reverse strand, counting down.
GCTGCACTTCTGTCACATTGAACAATTCTCTTCAGTCATTGTTGGTTCTGTTATTACAGGATCTTTTTCCGGCCACAGCTAAGTCAAAGATTTGATGTTTTACTGGATTCCTGATATTCACAGTACACTCGTGAAATGGTCGTACGGGAAACTCCCCACTTCATTGCTACCTCGGAGATTCTGTGTCCAATCTCTCATGCGCCAACTATAACATTACATTCAAATTCACTTAAATCTTGATAACTTGCCATTGTAACAGCTGCAAAAAATCTAACAAATGCGCCAGGCACTTGTTGTCTTACATAGCAGCACTATATTCCGCCTGTTTATGTATCTCTGTATTTGAATATGCATGCCTATACCAGTTTCTTTGGTGCATCAGTGTACATGCTACCTTGAAATCCAGATGGCAGCCTGTGTGAAAGTTCATCATGTATCTCCTGAAAAAACAAAAGAGTGCACAATAAAATATGAAAGTGGAGATATTGAAGCTTTGTGAATGTGTGTCTGGTTAGCAACTTAGGATCAGTATGCTAGAAGTGTATATTACTAAACCAACATTAGAAAAATGGGAGATGGTGTTGAATTGAGCTTCAATGAAATCCACTTATGAAAACTTGACTTGTTCAGATCACTGGGCAAAAGTTGTGTGCTAAAACATTCCACAGAAAGTGTAAAACCAAAAATGATGTGAAAGCAGGATAAATTTAGTGCACATCAACTGCTATGAACCATGAAAGCTCCATAAGTAAACAAAATACTCCTGAACTGTTAAGACAGAGTGAGAACAGTAACTCCTTCAAAATAAACAGTGGTAATTGCAGGAAAGTTTTAACTGTTTTTATATCAAGACATAAGAGTTTATTACTATTGGATAGTCATAGATGATACTGTGCCTGTTTATTAATTCTAACATTTCTGCCAAGATATTTTGCATTATCCATCAAACAAGTGCACAATGGAAATATGTTGTTAGAAATACTGAAGAAAATTAATTTGACTGTTTGATCGTTCTGGCTGGAACAAATGACATGGAAGCAGATTACAGAGAATTCCAGTGCACTGTGAATGAAAACAGTGATCACAGCTTGAAAAAATATGTAAATATGCCTTATGTGGCACAAATAACTGGAGGCAGCACTGAAATCAATATCCCCATGGAAAAAAGGAGGGCCTGGCTAAGAAGCGGTATCAAAGAAGACAAAAGAGGAAAGCAGCAGGTCACAGAGAACAACCAGGCAGAGAACAGCTTCCAAACAACACGTGGAGGATTTTTTATGGTCCTTACCATTGCAGAAGACTACAAAAAGATGAAGTCCAAGACTCAGGATTTGAAGATCAAGGCAGAGATGAAAAGAAGGCAATAATTTTTACTTCAAAGAATTAATAAGGCAAGATATCTGCTTCATGTAGAACTGAATAATTCTCTAATTCCATTATGAAACAGATAGGTTGCTATTCACTGATAGGCACAATGAAAAGAGTGATACACATTTAAGCTTTCAGCCAAAAAATCCTTTCTCCAAAATAGAAAAAAACACACATTTTCACACATGCACAACTCATAACACACATGGCCTCTATAGCCTGACTTACATCATTAGTTTTTGCAGGGAAATAGAGAGAGGCAGTGAAATGTGAGGAAATAAGGTTTAAAAATCTCAAACATATAGAAAATCTCAAATGTATTGAAAATCATTTTGAGTATTGCTTATACGAACTAACAAAGTAAAATTATAATTGCATGTATATATATAGGCCTCCATCTGACAGTTTGACCGTGCTCTCTGATAATCTGGAAAACCTCTTGAACTGTCTAAACAATCATTCAGAGTAACAGTTGTGCTTTTTGATTTCAAAGTTAATTTCAGGGATAACTTTACAGAAAGGCAGCAACTGGTTAATCTCCTCAGATCATACAATACTGATATATGTGTAGAAGGTGCCACCATGTATGGCAGCAAAAGTGAATCTACAGTTTACCAATATTCGTAGATAAAACAAAATGTGACTGTACAGCTGAATTTAAGGATGGAGGTTAATCTGGTCATCATCAATCAAAATGTGTATCAGAGGTCTTCCTGGCATATAGAAATCAGGAAAATTTCTTGGGTATTCAGCCGGGTAGCATTGTCCAAAAGGCGCGATATTTCGGCAAGCCGACTTCATGCAATCTTCAGGCATTCTTGGTGTCTGATTGATCTCTGATGGATGCCGACTTTACATAATCTCCACCACTCTCCCATGGCCTCTGACTGGGCACTTCTGAGCAGTCCGTGGCCGGTGCTGGGGGAAGGGCGGCGCTGGGTGGTGGGGGAAGTGCGGAGCCCCGCGACAGATCATTGACTGAATTGTGTTGTTGCTGGAAGGAGGGTTGGACCACTATTATCACTGTTACGATTCTTTGTTGAGCGCATTGACTTTTTGTTAAGTACTGTGTTGAGTGTGACTTACTTTGAGTAACTCCTGCAAGACATTATTGTTTCCTGTAATGTATGGTGCAAATATGAATAGTGTTCTTATCACATGCAATCATTTTGTTTTGATGATCTGTTAGGCCTATTTTCATTCTTGAACAGTGTTTCTAAAAACTGTGCTTTAATAGTATTATGATTTAGCTGATAAATTCTGATACAGGGCTCTTGTTCATCTATGAGTGACAATCTGTTTTATGTGCTATTTTTTCTGTGAAATTAAGAAATTGATCATCGTCCAAACAAAAGGACCTTGAGTATAATAAATATGTGAAAAAGTAAAACCACAATTGTGGCTTTTTGTCCATTTTTGAGAAAACACTGTCCAGTGCTTAGTAAGATCAGTTTCACAACTGCAGATTGATATGCTACCAAAAAGGCAATGAAGAGACTACAAAAAATCCGGTTGGTTGTCTTACACATTCTTGTTTTAGGTTTTTCTTACTGACCCACCACAACAGTTTTCAACTGCATGTACTGTGTTATTTGCAAATGGTACCTGACTCTTTATGAAGTAAAAGAATGGTTATGAGTTACAGCAGAAAATTTACAAAACAGTAGAAGTTACAAAAATTGGTTTAAATTTAACTTTCTAATTCTTCATAATAAGAAAATCATTCGGATGAACTTCAGCCACATAAGGAAAATATTAGCACCAATGTACAGGTTGCATTAGGGAACAGCCAAATTCAGCAAAAGAATCATGATTTTTAGGAGAAAAACATAGAAATGCTAAACAAAATGTGAAGCAGGTCTTACGTAATAGGACTGCACAAATATTGTTGCAGTGCTGAAACAGTAGTAAGTGCTTATGCCTACATGCATAGTCTACATGAGTAGTATAGTATACTATTCTGAGGGGAAATACCACTTTTGAAAAACAGTCATTTAAACTTCAGGAAAAGGCTGGCAGATTAATAAATGGCATTGCAAAGATTAATGTAGAGGTATTTTTAAAGAATTAACAATCATAACCCTGCCATTTACATTTATATTTGAAAGTACTGCTATGTGTTTCATTAAAACTCATGGACAGTCTTCAGCTTTGAACCAGTGTTGTCCATAATTATGAAATAAAGAATAGGGATGACTTTCATAGAGATGTACAAACAAAATCAATATATCAGGGCAGTGTACTATATAAACCAAAAATTCTCTTCAATGCATTGCCAGATAAGATCAAAAGAATACCAGATTTAATAAATTTAAAATAGATCTAAAAGAACTACTACTAATCCACAGTTTCTACTGCATTAATGAATATTTTGAATATTGCTCAAATTTGTTGGTACTGACCCATAATCTCTCTACATTGAAATTTATAACTGTCAAAGTGTTTCTTGCACTCCTGTTAATTAATGTGTGTTATTATCTCTCTACACCGAAATTTATAATTATCAAAGTATTACTCAATAGAACTTAGCTCTTTTTACTACTGTACTCCTGTTAATTAATGTGTGTTATTAGGTACATTTTATGCTATATATATATGGATACCCTAGATTTTCCATTGTTTGCTATGAAATTCTATTTTATAATACTAACTTAACTAGAATATTCTCATCATAGTAAAATAAATCGAGATGTGTCATTAAGTTTTCAGCCGTATGTCTTTCGTGTCTATATGTATGTTCATAATATTCTATTTTCTGATACTTAATTAACTAGAATATTTTAAGTTGAATAAACTGTGGTTTTCTTGGTGAAACATTTTAAATTAAATAAATAAACACTATTTTTGCCTTGTTTCACAATTTTATTATTAATGTTACGGCAGAACCTACTTTTTGGGTTATAAGCCCATTTTCAAGTACATTACTTGTGCTTGAAAATGGGCTTATAACCCAAAAATGGGCTTATAACATGAAACCTAGGTTGTGCAGTAACATTAATAATAAAATTGTGAAACAATGCAAAAAACAGTGTTTTTTTAGTTAACTAGAATATTGTTTATTTTACTACTATCAAAGAGGTAAGTTGATAAGAAATCTAACAGTCTAGATGTGATATTAAAACTTATATGTGTCTATATTTGTACATCAATTTAACTACTAAAATTTTATCTTGTCTTGTATTTTGACTAGTCATATACGAGGTGCAACAGTAAAGTAATGAGACTGATTTTCTTTGCAAGATGTGGCAACCCTGCAGGCTTGCATAGGCACAATATCTTTGACCTTGGTCTATAAGCTACGGCACATCAATGCAACTGTTTAGTCGTGAGTTGTGCTGTAATAAGTAACCACGTGTTTGTGTCTTTCATGACAGAACCACATAATATTGCGCAACGGTATGCCATTTCTTTTTGCATTAAATTGGGTGAAAACAGGAGGACAACTTACGGTAAGCTTCAGCAAACTTTTGGAGAGGAGGTTATGTCAAGAACTCAAGTTTTTTGTTGACATAAAATGTTTAGTGAGTGCAGAACGAATGTTAAAGATGAAGACTGCAGTGGACGACCATCAACCTCTCGGACAGATGTCAACTTGACCAGGCTGCATGAACTCGTATGATCTGATCAAAGATTATTTGGGAAAATGATTGCAAAAGAACAGAACATCAATTGAGAAATGGTTCGTCTAATAATAACTGAAGATCTTGGTGTGAGAAAGATTTGTGCAAAAATTGTCCCCAAAAATCTCACACCACAACAGTGAGAAACACAGAAAAATGTGGCAGCCAATCTGTTAGAGCAAATGGAAATCAATCCAGAATTGTTGAGCCGTGTTATCACTTGTGATGAAAGTTAGTTTTTTCACTATGATCCGGAGACAAAATGCCAAAGTTCGCAGTGGTGCTCAAAGGGATCACCCAGACCACAAAAAACTCAAATGTCAAAGTCAAAAGTGAAATGCGTGCTTGTGTGCTTCTTTGATTCCAAGGGAATTGTTCACAAAAAGTGAGTGCCTCCTGGACAAACAGTTAACCAATATTACTACAAAGAAATTTTAGAAAGACTTCGTAAAAGAATTCTTCGTGTCCGTGCCAACATTGCTGATAGTTGGATTCTGCATCACGATAAAGGGTCATCCAATACTGCTCTGTCAGTACAGCAATTTTTAATCTCAAATCAAATTTCAGTACTACCACAACCACCTTATTCACCAGATATCACTCCGTGCGACTTTTTTCTATTTCCAAGAGTCAAAACGGCGGTCAAGGGACACCATTTTCAAACAACACAAGACATCCAAAAAGCTGTGACGAGGGTCTTGGAGGATATTACAGAAGATGAGTTCCAGAAATGTTACCATCAATGGCAGAAACGCTGGAAAAAGTGTGTGCAATCAGAAGGGAACTACTTTGAAGGAGACAACACTAAACTTGACTAAAACGGTAAGCAACATTTTTTTTTCACATCAGTCTCATTACTTTACTGTCGCACCTCATATATCATGTACATGATAAATTAATGCTAAATGAATTAATAAGTAAACCATGACAACAGCAATCTACATTGTTGAAAGACAAGTAAAGCAGCACCATATGTGAAATACCATTATGCAGTCTAGACTCCTACATATTTATGGCAATCACAACAGCAGATGCTACATTAGGAAGGTCTTCAAAGCCCAAAACGCTGTTCCTCCATCAGGAAACTCAACATGCCACATATCAGCAGATTAGAACCTTTGGTCACTTGTTTGTTACAACTGTTCAGCAACCACTGTTGATGCTTTGAGGCCTCATAAAATGCTTTGGAGGGACATGACACTGAAATACATTATTCTTTGATTCCTTGCTACTATGTTTGGAGTCTCTGATTACAACATGTTGGGGCTTCACACTGGACTGAATTCTTATTGTGACAGATTATTTACAGTTATGTGTGTCTAATCATAAATATACTGCTATGAATATAATAGAGGGAAACATTTCACGCGGGAAAAATATATATATACTGCTATATACATAACCCAATATATATAGCCCAAGCTATAAATTTAATTTTTATAATGGAAAATCCAGAATGTAATGTAACTATGTTATGAAAAGGATAGTTGCTAATCCCCATATAGCGGAGATGCTCAGTCGCAGATAGGCACAACTAAAAGACAGTCAGAAAACAAGCTTTCGGCCAACAAGGTAATCGTCAGAAGTAGAATACACACACACACACACACACACACACACACACACACACACACACACACACGTGACCACAGTCTTTGACTGCTGAGGCCACATTGCGAGCAACTGCACATGATGAAAGAAGAGCGATTGGTTTGTAGGGGTAAGGAGGAGGCTGGGGCGAGGATCAGGAGGGATAGAAGGGTGGGAGTAGTGGCCAGTAAAGTCATACAAGGATAAGGTGGAGAGAGGGTAGGGCAACTACATGCAGTTGAGAGGTTAGACAGAGGCCGAGGGCACCTCAGCAGCCAGAGACTGTGGTCACGTGTGTGTGAGATGTGTTTGCATGAGTGTGCGTGTGTGGATGTTCTGTCTCTGACGAAGACCTTGTTGGCTGAAAGCTCATTTTCTGTTAAATTTAACTTTTTTCACGTGCATAATTCTTAGATTTGCCATTTCCACATTATTTTAGTATAGGTTACTACTTACAATTATCTTTACTTGCAGTGAAGATAGATCATGGAAGCTAGCCCCTGATACAGTACTCAGTGGGATAGTTGGTAAGCAAAGTGAACTGCATGTATTATTGGATATGCAACATATCTGAAAATAGAAGAGTTTAAGAGCTAACATCCCATATATCAATAGTTATGCACCCCACCATACATACTGATATCTGCACGTTCTTAGAGTAGTGTAGGCAGCAGCCTGTCTTTCCTGAGTACTGTGAATGAGCAGTTGGTGATTGATTACATATTAATGCAGGTTCAGGTACATGTTTGAGACAAAAATATGGCACCATTTCAGGTAGCAAGTGTGAGGACTAAAAAAAAGTACTCAATGAGGTAAGGAGTACTCACAAAAACAGTTTTGCAATCTATAGATATTCTACTACTGTCGTTCAATACAGCCTACTGAGGAGATGTATGGGGCATATTTTTTCAGTATTATTTTGAAGTAAAAATAAAACAAACAGAATTTTCTTAGTAATTTTATGTTTACATGATAGCCTGTACTTTATTTTCATACATAAATCTCAACAATACTCAGCATAGTTACGTTTATATTTGAGTATTGGAAATGTCTCGTCTGATTGAGAATATTTTAAAATACATGCTGTGATTCATTTTCTTAGTGATACAGGTGTGAAAGCAACAGAAATTCATCATCATATCAGTGAAATGTATGGAGAAAGCATTATGAGCAGTAGGATGGTATGGAAATGAGTGAGAGCTTTTAAAGATGGCCAGACAATGTGGATAATGTAGAATGAAGTGGGTGACCTTCAGTTATTACTGACAACTTTGTGCAGAAAGTTGATGAAAAAGTGAAAGAGAACAGATGGTTCGTGATTTTGACAATATGTGATGAGTTGCCTCAAGTGTGAAGAAGTGTGCTTTATACGGTTGTTGCCTAATCAGGTGGCAGATTTCTGTGAGGATGGTATTCTGAAGCTTGTTGTACAATATGATAAGTGCCTTAATACTGGTAAGAATGATGTAGAAAAGTAGTTAAAGTACAGGCTTTCATCTAAAAATAAAAACTTTATTTCAAAACAGTACTTAAAAAAAAACGTGCCTCATAATTATAATCTGTCTACTCAAAGAATGGAAATAATTTCTGGTTACCTGATATTTTCAGCAAGAGAGGGACCCCTGAATTTGAATAATGTATTTTTTTTACCACAGTTGTTTATTAGCAAACGTTGCAATATAACAACTAAATTTGGTAAGTTAAATTGTCATCTTCATATCATGCACGTATGTGGAACATTGTGCCACTCTATACAGGGTGTTACAATAAGGTACGGCCAAACTTTCAGGAAACATTTCTCACACACAAACAAAGAAAAGATGTTATGTGGACATGTGTCCGGAAACGCTTAATTTCCATGTTAGAGCTCATTTTAGTTTCGTCAGTGTTATGTCCTAGCCAGTAATGCCACCCGAGCCCGCTGCCAAAAGGTTGGCAGCATCAAAGTCCGGACGCCGTCAGCATAAGCAGCGCCAGCGAGACAGCAAATCGCCGCAAGTCTGCGCGCGCCACCGCTGGCTTCTGGCTTCTTAAGCACTGGAGTCGCGAGCGCTAGGACAGTTCTGTATTCGCCGCTCAGTTGCGTACTCGCCACCGAATTGTGTAACTTGCTAGTCAGTTGTGTGTTCATCGCAGCAGAGTTGTTGTTTGTCGTCAGCCGACGCTGACCTAGCCGCTCCAACTTGAACTAGACAGATTTCCGTAGACACGGAGTTCACGACCTTGTTTCTGTATCTTAGTGAATAAAGATAAGTACCGACTTTTGTTTAATCTGAGTGTTTGGGCTTTCATCTTTCTGTTCACTGTTCCAGCGGACCGGTCAGCCCGCTATTAAAAGTGTGGCGGTGACTTCGTAAGCCATTTCCACAGCCAAGTGTTTGTCGCTACGAACACCGCCACAAAAGTCAGTATGTACTGTACTTCCTCGATTCACCACCAGTTGGCCCAATTGAAGGAAGGTAATGTTGACGTCGGTGATTGTGTTGAGATGCGACTCATAGCTCTACAGTACCAGCATCAAGCACATCAGTACGTAGCATCAACAGGTTAATGTTCATCACGAACGTGGTTTTGCAGTCAGTGCAATTTTTACAAATGCGGAGTTGGCAGATGCCCATTTGATGTATGGATCAGCACGGGGCAATGGCCGTGGCACGGTACGTTTGTATCGAGACAGATTTCCAGAACAAAGGTGTCCCGGCAGGAAGACGTTCGAAGCAATTGATCGGCGTCTTAGGGAGCACGGAACATTCCAGCCTACGACTCGCAACTGGTGAAGACCTAGAACGACGAGGACACCTGCAATGGATGAGGCAATTCTTCGCGCAGTTGACGATAACCCTAATGTCAGCGTAGAGAAGTTGCTGCTGTACAAGGTAACGTTGACCACGTCACTGTATGGAGAGTGCTACGGGAGAACCAGTTGTTTCCGTACCATGTACAGCTTGTGCAGGCACTATGGGCAGCTGATTGGCCTCCACGGGTACACTTCTGCGAATGGTTCATCCAACAATGTGTCAATCCTCATTTCAGTGCAAATGTTCTCTTTACGGATGAGGCTTCATTCCAATGTGATCAAATTGTAAATTGTCACAATCAATGTGTGTGGGCGAGGTTCGCAGGAGAGCTTCTGTAAAGTTTGGAAGGTAGGAGACGAGGTACTGGCAGAAGTAAAGCTGTGAGGACAGGGTGTGAGTCGTGCTTGGGTAGCTCAGTTGGTAGAGCACTTGCCTGCGAAATGCAAAGGTCCCGAGTTCAAGTCTCGGTCCGGCACACAGTTTTAATCTGCCAGGAAGTTTCATATCAGCGCACACTCCGCTGTAGAGTGAAAATTTCATTCTAGATGTATCTGATATGATTGTTAAAAATAAAAAAAATTACGTGCTTCATTGTTTTTGGAAATTCAAGCACCCAAGGGGGAGAAATGGGAGATGAAAATTTTTAAGGAAATTCATATTTTGATTGATGGTTAGATATAAAGAAATATGTGTTATGGGATGAAAGTTTCTCGGAAATATCACCACAAGAATGCAAATTGCATGATTAACAAAGGCCTTTTAATCCAGCTACCAGAATCTTGTTTTGGTCAGAAGTAGTTCATTCAGAAAAGATCATTACTTTGAAACCTTAATTAGCATAAAAAGTTTGTAAGGTGTTGCAATTAGTGAACTAAATCAAAGAAAGCTGTTTAACAGTTACCTCAACAAATTGACTTTGTCAGAATTCCACAGAAAAAGAAATGGTTGATTAATACATTAATTTTTCAGTAGGCATAATAAGTTTCCAAAATTATTTTTAATGTAATTACTACCCAAATGCGAGCAAAGCAGCAGAAACTTCTAAGCTAGTCTATACATATTATAAAAGTGGATGTATCTTTTACATAAGTGTGTTCCTCATCTCCACCAATGCCACTGGATTAATAAACACAATACGTATTGTCTGGAATGAATCGCTTTGGGGGTAAGAACTGTCTGGCTCACATTGGGATTAGGGTGACATAGGAGGTCAAAGTATGGGGGGGGGGGGGGGGGTGGATGAGGAGATGGACAGAGAGAGAGGAGAAGGAGAAGATGGACAGAGAGATTGAGGAGGAGGAGATGAATGGAGAGGTGGAGGAGGAGGAGGAAATGGAAAGAGAGAGGGGGAATGGAGGAGGTGGAAAGGTTGAGGGGGAGGAGGAGCAGTATGGAGGAAGGGGAAGGATTGGATGGATAGATAGAGGGGAATGAGGAGATGGACAGAGGGAGGGGGCAATGGTGGAGGTGGACAGAGAGAGGGGAGCAGGAGATGGAAAGAGAAAAGAGGGAAGTGGAGATTGAAAGAGAGATGGGGATGAGGACATGGACATGCAGAGGGGGGATGAGGAGAGGACCCGAGAGATGTGAGAAAGAGATGGACAGAGAGACAGGGGAGGAGAAGATGGATAGAGGGAAAGGGAAGGAGGGGGTAGACAAAGAATGTGGAGAGGAAGAAATGGACAGAGGTGTGGGTGAGGTGTAGGGGGCAGGTGGAAGATGGAGAGGGGTGATAGGCAGATGTAAAATGAAAGTGATGGGAGGAGACAGGTGGGAGTACTGTGTGTGTAAGATACCCTTACTACCTTGAAAGAAGGGGATATGGATGAGAGGGGTGTGATATGTAAAAATGTTCCGCAACTAACGTTTGATTTTGGTCAAATGGCTGAATACCACAGATAAAATTAACATCATCTTGCTCACTCCTAGTGAGCAGGAGACCTGGGGGTAAAATCCCAGCCTTGCTACAAAATTTTCATTCATCACTTCTGTCTGGATAGGTCTCTGGAGTAATATAATTTCACTTGATTAAAGTGCCGTTGGTACTGTTTGGAGCTATAGCTCACTGAAAAACTATCTCAACTGTGAAATTTGGAGTAGATGGAATCCTTCCTTTCAGTTTGGTTCATTTGTTTCTGTGTGTTACTTATACATATTCAAACAGTTTTTCTCAGTGAAATGGCACATCTCGAAGAAATAATTTAAGTGTAATATTGGAAAATCCTGGGCGTTTCAGCTTGCAGATTTGCATTCTTTTTCAGAGTTATTAGATCTATACACAGATGCATAAGATTGGCATTGGTGGGGCAGAAGGGGGGGGGGGGGAGATGGGCTCGATGGAGTAGAAAAGATTAATAGAAAATAAACACAAGGAAGGAAGGAAAATGAAATCAGGAGTAAGGCCAATAGAGGGGAGGATACAATGGGAAGTTGAATGAGGATATTTTGCCAGAGACCATGTACCAAGTTTAGGCAAGATTTATGACATGTTGCACATGCACATGATGATATAGGGGGCAATGATGGAAGTCAAGACAAAAGAGAGGGAGAGGAAGCCGCTATGTGCAAAGATTCATAGACCTATAAACTATGCTACAGTAATGAGGCCAGACTGAAGTAATGAATTTAAAAGCTAATTGTCAATAGGGGAAGGGAAGAGGCGTGTTAAGGATGACAGCACTTATGCTTACTCACTTATAGCCAATTATCTTTGAAGTGCAGTGCTATATGGAGTGTAATGCTATGTACACCAGACAATGTTGCTAAGACCACCAGCAGCACATTGTTCGTGCTATATGAATTTACTCCAAGGCATTTTGGACCTTGTAATGTTGCCCAGACATTTCAATGTTCATGGATGAAGTCACATGACACTTAGAGTTTTGTTATGTGTATATCGATGACATCCAGGTTATGCCAGACTCAGAGGCAGAACAGCTGTCACGCTCATGATAGATCTTCATTCAGCTACATGTACTTGGCCTGCCAATCAACCCATTGAAGTGCATCTTCAGAACAGCTGAAGTAGAGTTCCTAGACTATACTGTCAATATATAAGACTTAAAGCCCCAAAAGAGAAAGTAGAAACTATGCTTAATTTCCCACAGCCTACGACAATTACAGGTATACAATGATTTCTTGGCATAACCAGTTTTTACCTTTGGTTTATTCACAATCATGTCATCCTAGCTGCACTAGAGAAGAAATTCTTGTGTGATTCACTGAAGCTAGGATGAACTGAAGTGGAATAATGAGACCAAGATTTTATCCACCAAGTGGACGACTGTCATCACAGAAGCTGCATTATTAGAGCTTACTTATTTTTTTTAATAGTGTCACACCCTGGAGTATGAGCCACAACCAACATGGCAAAGCGAACTTTTCTCTAGCCACACATGGACAAAAATTGCAAACAATGTGTGACAAAATGTGGCCTTCAACAAAATAAAGTTAGTCAGCATATTAGGTCGCCTCTTGGCACATTTCTTCCTCCAAATTATGGATTTGAACATGTTCATCTGTGCCTTGTAAGACCTCTCCCACCATTGGAGGGATACACCTACTGCCTTACAACCATCAATTGTTTTACACACAGGCCTGAGGTGTTCCCAATCACGGACATTACTGGCAAAAGTGTCATGACTGTATCCTTTCAGGGATGGATCTCCTGTTTCAGTGTGACTCTAAGAATTACAACACACCAGGGAAGACAATTTGAGTCATACCTGTTCACAGCACTTGCCACCCTCTGGGCGCAAAGCAGATCGGAACTACCATCAACTAGCAAAAAAATTGTTTATTTGAATATGTAACCCACAAATTGAAAATAACCCCGTTGTACCTCCTGGATCTCCATGAATTGTTGAAATAAGACCTGAAAGCCACAACTGCAAAGCTTGTTTGTAGTCAGCCAACACCACTGTTTGCTGAGTTCTTTGCCAACATATGAGATGACTGCATTGACCCATTAGATTTCGTACAAAAGCTGCGTACACAAATCTGGCAATTATGGCCCATTGCTGGAAGGGATCAGCAGACCTGTCACCCTTTTGTTTTTGATGAGCTTTGGAAGTGTCATGTATTCACATGACATGACACAGTACACAAGCTATTGCAGCCACCCTACAATCGACCTTACCATGTCATCCAGTAGGGAGGACAAGACATTCAGAGTTGATATGATTGGTATAACAACCACCATCACTGTTGACAGGCTCACATCAGCTTTCCATGCATTCTACATCAGTACGCACTCATCTACACACACCAAAGACTCAAAAAACACTCCAGCTGCTCGTTCGTCCACCACAGCTCAGCTGCAACAGACATCAGAGGTTGTCTGCAATGTACCATCAGCAGCCTATGCATGACCCTTTCTTACCCAGTCTGGACATACATCCAGCTCAACAGAAAATATCATTGAAACTGAGGAGGAGAGTGGTGAAGTGAAGTGTTATGTGCTTTGTAATGGTATGTGCAGTTGATTATTATTTTTAGTCGCTGATTTATGTTTTGTCTTTGTTTTATGTATGTTTTATTCTGTTGCTGAATGTGCTGTTAAACAGATTCATATGAGTTATGGTTTAGTTTTTATGTTGCCGTAAAGCAATAGCTTCTTCTTCCTCAATATTTCATCCTGTACCCTTCACTGTAGTTTGATTTACATGTCTGTAAATCTAATATTATTATGAATCACTTGTCAATTATTGTTGGATAAAAGCCTCCTTAGCTCTCCTCCATGTTTTACAATCTAGAAGCATAGGCAGCCATGTTGTTCCCGCGTGCTTTCAGAAGTCGTAAAGCCATACATCCACCTTCTGTTAAGATGTCCTCTTGCATAAAATAGTATATGTAACACTTAATTTATTAACATATATCCTGTGTGGTAGTGGTTTCAGTATAAAAGTTAGTGTGGGATATTGTACATTCCTTCTGTTATAAAGGGGCAAAAGCATCTATGTGACTAATTAAAAAAATATGTAAACAAAAAAACTCCTCCTGAACTCACCATGAAGGCCCAATGGTACCAACCAGCTGCCATGTCATCCTCAGCCCATAGGCATCACTGGATGTGGATATGTAGGGGCATGTGGTCAGTACACCACTCTCCCGGCCGTGTGTCAGTTGCCGAGACCGGAGCTGCTACTTCTCAATCAAGTAGCTCCTCAGTTTGCCTCACATGGGCTGAGTGCACCCCTGCTTGCCACAGCACCCGGCAGACTGGATGGTCACCCATCCAAGTGCTAGCCCAGCCCAACAGCGTTTAACTTCGGTGATCTGACAGGAACCGGTGTTACCACTGAGGCATGGCTTTTGGCATGTGACTAATTAGGCTGGTGTACAAAAGCTGCTTCTCCATTTCATGATGTATTTATGAAATTCCTGTACAAAGCTGAATTTAATAATTGAAACAACACAGTTGGGACGTACATGCATTTGCTAATGTCATAAGAAAATGTGATGTGCTCTTTAGGGAGATGATATTTCATTTATAAGACTGCTTATTGACCTTAAAATTGTGGAATTACAGGTCTAGAGATTTCTTTTGTGTCATGTATTAATTTTTACAGTTACCTACCTGTACTAAATGCTCAGCAAATAGCTGAATCTGTGGTAGATGCAATTCTCAAGAATTGTAATGAACGCAGTATCCCTGCTTTATTGCTTCCCATCAGCCACTTGCAGAGGTAAGTCCAACTTTCTACAGACCACCCTTTTATAACTTATAGAAAGAGGCTTTAATAATTGTATTTTCAACCTACATTTACATAATAAGTGGTATAAAATGATTACAGTTTTATTAATGGAAATGATTAGAGGCTTCACAGCTTCAACAGGGTATCTTACATGTATGTAGCTATTTAGATGAGATGATGATTGTGACTACGTCTGTATGGTAAGATAAGTACTTTGTAAAGTAACTATCAAAAATAAGTAGATGCAGTATTTAAATATTTTATTCTTCATCACCAAAACCAATTACAAACTGAGAGAGTACATCAGAAAATGGTTACATTACACTATGAATATCAGCTGATATCACATACCATTTATCTCTGTGGAAGGAGTCCACCAGCTGTCAGATTTATACATCTGAACACTCTGCCACAGGGATCCCATTCCAGAAATACAATAGGATCTCCAGTCTCTCCTCAAATCCTAGGCCCATCACAGAACCTCTCCCATGAATATTATCTCCTCATACCTACCAGTCCCCACATTCCTGCCTTCTATATGTTTCCTAAAGTCCATAACCTGAACCACTCAGGATGTCCTAATGTGGCTGGTTATGGTGCCTCCACTCTGCTCTTGTGGACCAACACCTTACCGAGAACCTACCCTCCTATATCAAAGACACCAACCATTTCCTCCCATGACTCCAAAATTCCTGTTCCTTTACCACCCAGTGCCTTTCTCATCACTATTAATGCCAGCTCCCTGTACACAAACATCCCTAATGCCCATGGCCTTGCCACTATTGAACACCACCTGTCCCAATGCCCAAAAGGCTACAACCTCTTTCCTTGTCACGATGACCAACTGTATCCTCACCCACAATTACTTCACCTTTGAAGGCACCATACACAAACATATCCATGGTACAGCAATTGGCACCCATGTGGCACTGTCCTATGCCAATCTATTCATGGGCCATCTAGAGGAATCTTTCCTAAATACCCAGAATCCCAAATGCTTCATCTGGTTCAGACACATTGATATCTTCATTACCTGGCCCACATTCCTCCAGAACCTCAACACCTTCTCCTCCATTCACTTCACCAGGTCCTCCTCAATCAATCAAGCCGCTTTCCTCGATGTTGGCATTCACCGCTAAGATGGCTACCCACATCAGTACTTCCGTCCATATCAAACATACCAACCACCAGCAATAACTCGACTTTGCCACCTGGCCTCCATGTCCATACAGCCTAGCCATCCATGGCCATTGCGTCTATAGAGAGGAGGAGTCCCTCTCCAATTGTACCAAAGGTCTCACTGTGGTCTTTACAGACTGAAATTAGCCTCTTAATCTTTTACAGAAACAGATCTCTTGTGCCTAGTCTCTCCAGTCACCTACCGTCTCCCACATTCCCTCTATCTGGCCACAAAGGACCACTCCCCTTATGACTCAATACCACCCATGACTAGAGCAACCGAATCACATTCTACAGCAGGGTTTTGGCTACCCTGAAATGAGGAATATCTTGCTCGCTATCCTGCCCACCACACCCACAGTAGTACTTTGCCACCAGCTGAACCTACGCAATATCCTTGTCCATTCCTACTCCACCCCTGCTCTCAACCCCTTGCATTATGGTTCATATTGCTGCGGTAGACCTAGACACAAGACCTGCCCCACACATACTCACACTAGCATCTACTTTAGCCCAGACACAGCTGTCTCCTGTCCATAAATGGCAGGGCTACCTATGAAAACAGTGTGGTGTACAAACTAAGCGGCAACCATTGTGCTGCATTCTATCTGGGCATCACCACCAACCAACTGTGAACAAGAGATGGCTTGATCTCCCAGTTGCTGAACATACTGCCCAACGCTGCATGCTTCACTTCACTGGCTGCTTCACAGCCTGTGCCACCTGTATCCTTCCTACCAAAACCAGCTTTTCTGAATTGTGCAGGTGGAAAGTGTCCCTGAAGTATCCTGGTATATTTGAGTTCATGTGCAGATTATGATGCCTAGATTAATGAATGACATGGTTTCAACATTTCATTTAATCAACAAAATTGATAATAATAATAATAATAATAATGACTATGCACAATTGATCTTAGAACTTGTTAACATTTACTGCCTTAGGAAATAAAGCAGGATGCCACTTACACTGCAAGTTGATCAGCTAATCTTTTTATGTTTATTTGTACATACTATCCTGCAGATTCCAACACTTTTCAAAGGTAGATCTGTTTTTTATTTGAAAGTAGTATGGCAGTCTATTCAGTGTTTTTAAGATTTGGGATGAATACCTTTCACATCATATGCCCCTGGTTATTCAAAACAGTGTCACACTGGGACAAGTCTTACAGTAACACATACAGATACATAAGGTGTCACTATAGGCTATGGTCTGAGCAGTTGTAAGATCCTGTAGATGAGAATTGTTGCCACAGTGGAACTGTAGTTGTGCTTGCTTCTTTGTAGATTTGTTAAAGTACCCACTGCTGGTGCCTCCATCAAAACATAGTGGTATATAGCTTGATCCTCAATTTCTTTTACTTTTTTAACTTCAGCTTCTACTTTTCTGAGCCACTACACTTCACTTTTATTTTTTCCTGTTGTTCTAACTTTCCTCACATTTGACATTTTGCTAGTTATTCATTTTACCATTCTTCTTTCTGCTACCTTTTCTTTTGTATTAATCTTCTAATTCTTTCTTTATGTATTTCCTATCAGTGGAGTGGATGTCGATATTATGGAAACAGGCAAAATATGTAATGTTGAACAAAGTGAACATGTGTAAATGTATGTGCCTTTAGAATACGTTGACTTAGGAAACAAGACTGAAGGGAGGCGAGAGAACTGATAACTCTACAACAGATGATAATGACAGCCAACTATGAGAGCCATGTAACACCCCTTTATCCTCCAAGATACATAGTCCATATTCAGAGGGTGCTACTGCAAGATGATTTGCAATATCTGTCATTAAATTCTGAGGACTCATCAGTTAATTAACAGCAGAAGCACTGCTATACAACTTGACTTGTTTTTATTAGTACTTTTCTCATACAATTCCCTATCAAATGCCACTAAACAACTGTTGAAGAGCAACTTAACTGGTCTACAAATGCTTACAGAGAGCATACTGAGAGAGTGATTCTAACATAAGAACATGTATGCCAGGCAAAGATGATAGTCTGCAAAATTTCACACAAGAAAATCCGGTTGGAAGTGACACAGAAACGCTGAACCAGTAGCCACATGTACATTCCTGCATTGTTTTCTTAGCAACTGTTACTTTCTACATCTGTGAAATTATTATCTTCCTACACAGCAGACAAAATTTATTTGAGGAGAAGCATTTTAACCATACATACAACATGAGAAATAAAAATAATTTTATGCCACACATACACCAGTTGAAATTAAGTATATGCATGGACTCTATGGTATATGAGGATGACAATATGTAACTAGTTAATGGGCAAAAACATATTACAAGGGTGGTTTGAAAAGTTCTCGGAATCACCACGAGAGGTCAGTGCTAGTGCAATGAGTTGTTCACATGATATTCATTGGACTGTTGCCTTTAAACACATGCCACATCAGTGCTCTTGAAAGAGAGCTGTGGTGATGATGTGGTTCTGTTGTTCCTATGTAGTGGTTTGTGAAGATGGAATGAATCAAGATTCGAGCAGTGACTAAGTAGTTCCTAAAGAAAAGTATGAAAGCAAGGGACATTCATGCCGATTTCCAGAATACACTGGGGGACTGCTCCTTCATATTCATCTATTGCCAAATGGACAAATGAATTTAAATTTGATCAGGAGAGCTTAGATGACAATCCACACAGTGGTCGGCCAAGATGTGGAGGATCGCCGATAGAAAGTGCGTGAAACTGTTCAAGCTTGCCACATGTCATCTGAAAGGGTATATCAGATTTTAACTGGATAATTATAAATGAAATAATTATCTGCTAGATGGGTGCCGCAACTCTTGATGTAAGATTAGGGTATTTTCACCATACAAGAAGTGAGCAACATTTGAGTATTGAGCTGATGAAAAGGGAGCTAAGAAGTTAACTCAGAACCATGTTAAATCCAAGCACATACATACTAGGTACCACTTTATTAGGTACCATCTAAAACAGGAGGATACAATATAAACTATTTGTGTACAGAGGAAATGCTATGTGATTTATTATCAAGTGTCTCAGCAAAGACAAATTCCAGAAATCATTAAAACTGTATGGTTTAAAAACATAAAAGTTTCAGGCATAGTGCTTTGAGATGGTGTAATGTTATAAGCACATAATAATAATTGTTCAAGGGGAGGTGTTGGGCATTTGGTGAATATAAATATTTGTTATGTGTATCAGCAGCGAGTTTATGTGTATATGCCTCTGTGCCGATTATATGTATTCTTAGATATCTATGCTACATATTCTGTGCTATATGTATCTGTGTAGTACACCTGTGTAAACTGTCAGGAACACATTAAATATAAGAAACTATATTTCCTAATGGTGTTTCTCTATCAATATTGTTGTACTGCACAAATATATAATCCTATAATTCTTCATTTAATACTGTTTCTTAGAGTTCAGTAAGTAGGCTTTTTGTGATGTAATTGCCATCTATCTTAAGGAGTGCCAATTCAGGATTTCCAGCATTTATCATGTCAATCTCCCATATGTCAAACAAACCTGTGACTAAACGTGCTCTCCTTTATATATGTTTGGTTTTCCCTTTTAGCCTCATCTGGTATGAGTCTCATACACCAAAACAATGTTCTAGTATGGGACAATGTTTAGCAAGCAGTCTTCTTTGTAGACTGATGCATTTCACCTGATGTGACATTGTAGATGGGATGCCTAATTTTTGTATCTGCCAGCCATTTCTAACTGTTTCAACCCACATTATATGAATTTTCATACACCAAGAATGACAACTTTTTATTTTGATCATTTAAGTATTTGTGCTTGGGTTGCTGAATTTTATTTTGATTCATTATTAATGGCTCAGTTCAGCTTGTTTGATTTTGTGCCTAGTCATTGTTTATATTTCACTTGCATCACATTTATTGAAGTGAATAGTACTTTTGTTTATATTATAACTAACATCTGGCATTCATGCTTAGACTAACCATTTATTATTACTTTATCATATAAGTTAATTGATGCAGTTGGGTATGAATGTACATCAATTACTTATCTTCTGTCTTCCTCACTTACTGTGAACTATCCTTTAGTGTGAGTCTTCTTATAGTAGTGCAGTTCTAGTTTCAAACAATTTTCTCTAAGTTACTATTTGCCAAATAGCGGTGACTTTAGTCTGGATTCAGCTGCCAGAGTCTGTGGTTGTGTGTGTGTGTGTGTGTGTGTGTGTGTGTGAGCTGCAGATGTGTGAGTGTGTGTATGTTGTCTATTTTTGACAAAGGTCTTGTTCACTAGGAGCTCACTTTCCTACAGTCTTTTTATTGTGCCTATCTGTGACTCAGCATCTCCACTATATGCTGAGTAGCAACTATACTTTTCATAATACTGTTATATTCCATCCTGGATTTCCCACTGTTTGATTTTACTATTTACCAAAACTACTTTGTCTCACTAGAATTTTTTAGTGATTTTTGTGTCTTAAATTGCAGACTGCTCCCACACAGTGTGCTGCATATGACAAACAAGTTCCTACATCGAGCTGTTGAGCTTGACTAATTGTTACATGGCATGATAAAAGATAATAGCATCTGTGATACGATTACCTGATATCTTTCACACTGGCTTTGATCAAATTAAAACTCACAGTGATTTTTTTAAAAAGGGACATGCAAATAACACCTATAGAAGTAGTCCTTACAGTGTTTACAAATGGACTACATAGATCATAAACACTGTTGAGGGGATACGAATATGAATTTCAAAGAATGTTAAGGAGGTAAGTATCCAGAAAAGGAATCTGTAATATTTAACAACAATAGAAATTCTTGGCTGGAATATTGTGCAAAATAAAGGAAAGGCAACCACTCATGTAGTGCTGACGGATGCTTGGCATGAAGAAACATGCAACAAAAACAGTATTTACACTAGCTTTTGAGCTCTTGCACTTTTTCTAGTAGAAGTACACACATTCACAAACACAATCACACAGACAGCTGAACATACAAATCTGCAGTTGCGGGTGTGTACACATGGGTGCCTGTATGTGTTTACTTCTGCTAGAGAAAGACTAAGAGTTCAAAAGCTAATGTAAATGCAGTTTTCTGTTGCATGTTTCTATGTGTGACACATCAGTCAGCTACAGGTGAGTGGCTGACTTCTCTTTATTTTAAAAAAACTAAATCTGATTCATTTGATAAAGAATGATAAAACACATAGGCATGCAACAAAATTATTGAACAAATACGTAGAATAAGAGTTTCAACTTTTTAGGCCTGCTCAGCTATTTTTTTAGTCTGTTATTTTTTTCCCAGTTGGCTCACTGCACACATTATTAAGGTCCTGGCATTTAAAAAAATAAAATAAAATGAAAAAATAAAATAAAATAAAATTTGAGATGCTACTTCAATAAGCCCATGACTTCTTAAATTTATGCCCTGAAATGAGATCAATTCTGCCCTATATTTTGCCCACCACAATAAGAATAGCTTCTCATTGCCCTCCCAATCATCATCCTTGTCGGATCTCCTTCATCTACATGGCTACTCTGGAAATCACACTTTGATGTGAAATCACAAATCCAGTCACATAACTGAGATGACATTCCATAATCATGCAATTTGATCATAAGCAGCTTGCAAGGTATGGTGTCAGAAGCCATGTGGAAATCTAGAAATATGGATTCAATTTGCTGTCCCTTGTCGATAGCACACAACATTTTGTGTAAGTAAAGATCTAGTTGTGTTTCACAAGAACAATGTTTTCTAAATCCTTGTTGACTTTGTGTCAACAGACCATCCTCTTTGAGGTAATTCATAATGTTTGAACACAATAACCGTTCCAAAACCCTTCTGCATATCAATGTTAATGATATGGGGCTGTAATTTGGTGGATTACTCCTGTTGCCTTACTTGAATATTGGTGTGACCTCTGCAACTTTCCATGTGTAAGTATGGTGCTATTGCATCAGTGTTCTCTGAAAGGAACCTAATTGGTACACAATCTAGACCAGAAGACTTGTTTTCATTAAGTAATTTAGTGTGCTTCACTACTCCAAGGGAACCTACTTCTAAATTACTCATTTTGGCAGCTGTTCTTGATTCGATTTGTGGGATATTTACTTTTGTCTTCTTTGGTGAAGGAATTTCAGAAGGCTAAATTTAATAACTCTGCTTTAGCAGCACTGTCACCTATAGTGTTCCTATTGTTATCACAAAGAGAAGACATTAACTCTGTCTTCCCATTAGATACTTTTCATATGACCAGAATTTCTTTGGATTTTATGCCAGAATTCAAGACAAATTTTTTTTGTGGAAATGGTTATAAGCATCTTGCATTGAAGTCTGTGCTAAATTTCAAGCTACTGTAAAAGATCACCAATATTGGGGATTTTGCAGTCATTTAAATTTGGTATGCTTTTTTCATTGTTTCTGCAACAGTGTTCTGACCAGTTTTGAATTCCAGGAGGGTCATCTCCATCATTTGTTAATTTATTCAGTATAAATCTCTCAATTTCTGTGATACAAAATCTTTGAATTTATGCCACATCTGGTCTATACTTACATTGTTAATTTGGAAGGTGTGGAGACTGTCTTTTAGGAAGGCATCAAGCAAATCTCTATCTGCTTTCTTGAATAGATATATCCTACGCTCCTTCTGCATCCATTTTCCTACCTTATGGATCCTACCCTTCTGAGCAATTGTGCTATAAGATTTGCCCTGTGCACCCTCCTACCACAACCTATACCAGCCTTGTGATTGGCAAAAAATATACTATCAAAGGGAGAGCCACCTGTGAAATGACACGTCATGCACCAGCTGTTAAGTAAACACTGGTTGGCCTTTTACATTGGGATGATTGCCATCAAATTATCAGTTAGGATGAACAGCCATAGGCACAGGATGTACCTTGGCAACACACAATATTATACTGTATAGCATGCTCTTCAACATGACAGTCACTACCTTGATGCTTGTTTCAGCACATGGGCCATCTGGGGTCTTCCCCCAGATGCCAGTTTCTCAGAACTATGCAGGTGGGAACTGATGTTATAACATTGTCCTGATCCATGTCTCCATTGTCTTTTAGTTTTCTAGATCTTTTATTTTCTGACCAATCTATCCCCCCCCCCCCCCCACTCCTCCCCCCTTCCTCCTTCTTCTGCCACATACAATGAATTTTGCTTTCCACTTGTATTAACTCATACATGCCCTATCTTCCCCTTTAAAGCTCTCAGATTTTCAAATCTCATCCAGTGCAGTCTGGAACAATTAGTCTTTGCTTCTCATCCTGTCAGGTAAGTCCACCCTGATCCTGGGTTCTGGGTGACTTTTCCAAACCCTCCCCATTTCCTAAACCTCAGGAGTCCATTTCCTTCACTCTTCTTCTTTCCCACTCAACCCCTCTGTCAGAAGGTGTTAATGACTCTGAAAGCTTGAAAAGTTCAATACCAGACAATGAAAACTCCAGGTACCATTATATGTGTGTGTAGACTTTTTATCTATCCTTTGCAAAAACAGACATAATGTCTTATGGGATAACAGCAATCAGTGATTTTATAATGTTACTTTAAATCCGTCTTGATTGCAAACTTTTTTATTATTCATATATGAATAATAATAAAAAAGTTTGCAATCAAGACGGATTTAAAGTAACATTTTATCTATCCAATTACATTAAGAAATGGTACTTGAATCACAGTCGTTGAAATGCGAGTATAAGTTTTCACTACGAGCCAAATTGATAAGTGAAACAAAAGCACATCAGGAATACATTGAGAAGCTATTAAATATTGTGTTTTGTACAGAAATAATGGTTATTAACAATATGTTTGGTTTTACTTAGTTTTAGATCCTAAAACATTTTGACCACGTGTGCTAATAAAAAAGATATAAGTAACTTATTAATTTATATCATGTATACCTTGTAAATATTATAAATCTTGTCTTTCAGTTTGTCGAACAGTAAATAATTGGGCTAGTACCAAAGAGAAAAAAATATAACGCAAGTGGAAAGGAATAACAGGAAATATTCAAATGCAGTTGAAATACTACACCATTCAGAACTTGTGAAGATAACAAGGCTTTGACTGTCAATACTACTTCAGAATTAGGCGTAATGCTTGTTAACTTGAAAAAGAATAATAACTTGGATGTAATGTATGCTAACTTGATGAATATTTTAACTTTCTGTTTGTGATGAGATCATTAGACATAGAGCTCAGACTCAGGTAGAACAAGGATGGAGAAGGAAACTGGCCACATTTACATAAAAATAGGAGGTAGAACAGAAAACCTAAATCTGTATGACTGGATCAGAATTTGAACTACAACTACTCTTAAATATGGGTCCAGTTCTTTATACCTTGCTTGTGTTGAAGAAGAAAATTATTTCTGAGGTGTGTAATGCTAAAGGCTGAAGGTAATATTACAGATAAATATGAGGTTCAAATTCAGTCCAGTAAGATAGCACTGGAGTAATACTAATCAGAATTTTACAATGACTCTAATGTTAAAATACTTACTTTGTCACAGATTGTGGAGGAAAACTAATTGAGAAAATTTATGTAATTAACACAAAAAATACTAGCATTAGTAGTAATCTGCAAGTGCCAACTTTATTGATAGTTTACTGGTGAACTGTAAAAGGATTTGTACATCTGATTTATAGATAAGTTTTAGTCATTGAACTGCCAAATACAGTTTATTCATTCTTTCACAATATTCCAAAGATTTCATCCTGTAAGAAAACCTTGATGCATGTGGATCAATTCAAGAAACCTAACAAAGTGAAGGAGCTGTTAGAAACTCCATTAATAATTCCCCCCCCCCCCCCCCCCCCCCCCCGTCCTTGGAGTCAGTCTGGCATGTGGCTACATGTCCTCTACAACTACATTTACACGATTACTTTGCAATTCACTGTTAAGTCCCTGGCAGAGGGTCCATCAAACCCCCTTCAAATTATTTCTCTACTATTCCACTCTTCAAACAGCGTGCAGGAAAAATGAGTACTTAAGTCTTTCTGTGCAAGCTCTGATTTATTGTATTTTATCATGACAATCATTTCTCCCTATGTAGGCTGGTGCCAGTAGAATATTTTCACAGTGAGGGGAGAAAGTTGGTGACAAAATGTCACAAGAAGATTCTGCCACAACAAAAAAAGTCTTTCTTTTAGTGACTGCCAACCCAATTCATGTATCATGACCATGAACTCTCTTCCTTATTGTGTGAGATTTTCATTGTGTGTATCATAGTGGCTTTTCTTGATATCAGTTAACTTGACCATTTACTGTTTCTTTCGGTCCTACCACTCTGTTCTCTCTCTCTCAGCATGCACTCTCATAAACCTCATTTCCATGACTTCAGTTCTCTTTGCATCAGTCTTCCTAGTAATCCATGTCTGTAAAACAAATCTACTAAAATCATATCATAATATGTAACACACTCAGGGCAGTTCCAAATCAAGTATCAGCTTATGAGAAAAGCAAATATTAGATGATGCCACTGCTCACTGCACTTTTAGTGCAGCATATTACTATATATCTCAGCACACAACTGTTGATACATGCTGTTTAAATAAAAGAATCACTTATTCCTACAGGAAGTAGTAATGATCAAACCTAGAAGAAAAATTCCTATAATGATATGTCTGGAAACCAATACCTGTTGACGTATGAGCCAGTCTGTCATTTAATTCTCACCTGTTTGTCATGTAGAAGCAGACACAACAGGCAGTGCACATGTGTGGTTATCATGCATCATGAAACACTATTCAGCCCTCTTCACAGTGAATCATGTACTTTTCGAGATTCACCTGTATCCATTTGGATTTCTTACATGCATTGGTTATATGTGCCTATAACCTCTGCACATTGTTGATGGCTTTTGCATATGTGAATGACTTTAAATCACTCCATATCCATAAATCCAAAGCATCAGGTTTGATGAATGAGGAGACCATGGTAGTATGGTCACCTCATTCATCAGATGTTGCAGTGAGGTACTGTCACACAATCTGTAGAAAAAGGGGAGGTGAGGTACCATGCGTTAAGCACAGACACAGTATTTCTGCAAAGGCAACACCATCCAATAATGCTGGTAATTCATTGCACAATCAGCTGCAACAGTAAGGCAGCCTACAACATTGAATACTATCCATTGCTGATCACAAGTAAAATGGTCTATATCTCAACAGGGGCCAGATTTATCTTCTAAATGAATATGTGGGACTTTTTTTAAACATTCTATGTATGATAATCAGAAAAAATTGAGGTCATTCAATCATACACATGCTGAAGAAATAAAACCTTTATTTGACATTTATAATGATTAGTGCTACAAACCTACCCTACCCAAGAATGTATTGGGATAATAAATAAAGGTGGGATACATGTATTCAATATAAATGTGTCAAGGCATTTTTTTTCAGCTAATAAATAATTCACATTTATTAAATAACTTGGAAAGACCAGTTAATTGGTAAAACAAATTTTCAAGTTGGGTATAATATATAACACAGCTGGAACAAGGTGATTGTAGTTCTAGCTGGGAGTGTAATTTTGTATTGATGAACAGGAGATTCAGTTTCATAGAAAATTAAATGTTAAGTAATGTGTAAATGGAAAACTTTGTCCTTGTAGAATTCTGGACATCATTTTGTGTGAAAAAGCAGGGATAGCCTCTGATTTCCTTTTGTATTAAGGCAGCATTATTAAAATAGAGAGTGTAGCAGAACTGAGGGATAACTGCTAGTGTGGTGGTGGAGAGATGCAGTTGCACATTGTCTCCCTTTGTTCCATTGGTGACCCCATACCAGCAGCCAACACTGTTTGGACTGGAGCACATCAGGGCTTTGCCTTGCATGCATATATTGAAAATAACCAATCTGTGATCCTGATGAAAGAGCTTCTTGGTGACAGTTCAACCTTCAGCACAACAGTGACAGTGCAAACACAATTCATTCATGGGTTCAGCAAAACTGCTTAACTGGTTCTGGCATGCTCGTCTTGACTTGAATGGCTTAGGTCCTTCTGTCATGAACCTCTGTAAGAGAATATGAGCCATAAGAATAAATTACTTTGGGAATCCACTTCTTAAAAGTTCTTTTCAAAATTTCCCATTTACTTCTGACAAAGAGTCAAAAGTGGAACCTAGGGTATATAGGGAATAAGTTAGCATTCTGAAAACTGATGTCATTCTAAAATGGATTGACAGAAAGTTGTTGTGATAGATTTTTACCATGCAGAATGAGGATTGTGTGGGAAGGTGGGGCAATAAAAATGGAAAATGTACTGAAATCTGAAGGCCTGAAATTGTCAGAAGATACAACCATGGAATGAATGACCTTGATGTTGTGGTGTCACCGCCAGAGACCACACTTGCTAGGTGGTAGCCTTTAAATCGGCCACGGTCCATTAGTACACGTCGGCCCCACGTCTCGCCACTATCAGTGATTGCAGACCGAGCACCGCCACATGGCAGGTCTAGTCTAGAGAGACTCCCTAGCACTTGCCCCAGTTGTACAGCTGACTTTGCTAGCGATGGTTCACTGTATACAGGTGCTCTCGTTTGCAGAGACGACAGTTTAGCCTAGCCCCTTCAGCTACGTCATTTGCTACGACCTAGCAAGGCGCCATATTCAGTTACTATGTCTTCTGAACAGATAATATTGTGATTCATGTACCGCAAAGAGCGACGATCATCATTAATGGATTAAAGTTAAGTATCAAACTAATTCCATCCGCTTTCTGAATTCTAATTCCTTGTCATGTTCCAGACCTCACGTCAGTATAGTTCTTCCCTCCTCACGCCAGCCTGCGTGAGCTAAAACACGTGCATTTTGGCCTCCTCTAGTAACACGGTGTTGGTTCTTCTGCCAACACAACAGATGTTATGGATCAGTTACTGTGACTTTACCAAATTTTTATTGTATCTAGACTGTGGGCAGTGCAAATGATTTTTCATACTTTAAATTTTGCCTTTCCCATTATATGTATGGAATATAGAATAGATTGTGAGTAAAATGAAAGAAAGAGAATTATAAAAGTTTTTTGTGCTACAGTAAATCAACAAGATTTCATTAAAGGGAAAAAAGAATACAATTAGTAACATAGATGAATTACAATTACTTGCACTTATTATTTAAATTCTAAAACAGATCTTCACGTTCCACTCCAGTCACAATGCACAGTATACTGGTACTGTAGAATGTGAATATTCTACAGATGGGGAAAAAATGAATATACATATACTAAGAGACCAGATGCATAGAGAAATAGGAAATTATTTTTAAATGAAAACAATTTTTATAAACTTTTGATGAGGATCTATTTTCTGTTTTTTATACTGCATATTGTTGGTAAATTTTTGTTGTCTCTTATTATTATTTTTGAGGAACAAGTAAATAATGAGGAGTACCAGTAGTAAATATAGTAACTTGTATCTCAATGGGTATTCATTGGCAATTTTAAGCTTAGAGCAAAGCAGAATGAGTTCATTAATCAAAAAAGGAACTAATTAAAAGGCAATTCTGTGAAAAAATGAGTCTCAGATTTTCTTCATTTACATTCATGATCTGATCATTTAAAATTTACTTGAAAATCACTTACGTATTTGTGTGGAAACCATTCACAATTGTACACAACTGTTAAAACATTCAATTGTTAAATTTCAACTTATATTCAATAAAATACTTCAATCCCACATAGTAAGGACTATCCATCATAATTGTACACATTATCATTCCTAATACATAAAGAACAAATTCAGTATAATTTTATTCACAGCAACAACAAAAACAAATAAAAGCCAACACAAGTAATTCAAAACTTCTTTGCTGAAATTTTATACATAATGAGACACAAAATCAGTGATTCTTTTAAAATTTCTCAAGCAGCAACATTGCACTTTGCTGTTAGACATAATCTGTATTACTCCTACCTACTAATAATAAGATTCTCCCTCTAAGAGTGTTAATTTTATACTGACTTTGCATTGCAGAGCATATAATATTTCATCAAAGGACTTTTAAATTACTTGTGTTGTTGCTTTTCACTGTTGTTGCTATCATTGGTAATAAAATCATACTGAAACAATGTTAATGTTCAGCGAAGCAGCATTGTAATTTTATGATGATTTGTTAGCAAAGTCCAATGACTAAAATTTCTGGGGATTCCTGAAGGTTGGGCTACTGACTACATTTTTAAGTGACCAGACAGCTGCTGGAGTTGGCATTCATGTGCATGTGCTTGTTTGTATGAATGGTGCATGTTTCTCTGTATTTCTTTTGCTGATGAAGGCTGAAGCCAAAAGCTTTGTGTAAGTGTCTTTTAATTGTGTCTGTATGCAACTTGAAGTGTCTTCTTTGCAATAAGTAGAATTTATCTTTTCCTGCATTGTTTGTATTCCTGCGTGGAGTTTCTATGGTTTAATTCAGCTGAAAGGTATACCAAGATGAAATCGAAAAACAAATGAAGAAGAAGCAGGCAGAGGACCTTAAAGAAAATTAAAGATAAAAGGAGATGTGAAATGGAGAAACAATCGGAGAAGAGATAAAAGGAGAATAATAAGATTAAAGTAAATTGTGATGGTTATTTATCAATGGGGTATTATTTACAGTTTACACTCTTTGTAAAGTCAATTAGAGGTGCAGCATCACCACAATGTGGTCTTGCCATTGTGTTATCTACCAATGTATTTTATCCTCAAATTTTAACAAAAAGTTCAGTGGTATCTTATTATTAACAATTATTGTTTTTTCTCTAATAACCAGTTTCAACAATTATTCTTCTCTTGCTGCATATTATTTCCTGATTGGAAAAATAATTTGAGACCTTGGAATAGCCGTGAAACCACAGCTACACTCCATGCACTAGAAAGGAGACTTCTTCGCATGTGGGTGCTAACTTCTTCATGATTTGTATAACCTGCATTAAATCCAAACAGTTTTTCTAATGTTTCTGTTGGCAAACTCTCAGGTTTGCCATTCCCATCAATTATAAAGTTTCCAAAAGCTGAAAAAATAAAGCATGTATTATTTGAAATTATCAGTGGCATATCATATAGTTTTGAAAAAAAAGTGGTTTTACAAAATACAGTCATTTCACAAAGCTGGAGTTGATGGCACAAAGAAATGACAGCTGCAAACAGCAGTCACAATGGTAAGAAAGAGTGCTCACTAATGTCAAATGCTTGGTGTTGATTCTTTCATTCACCATATTCTGTAGATCTCATCAAGAAGGTGATCTTCATGGATGTTGTGCAAGTGACGGTATATATTAATGAAAACAATCACTCTAATCTGTATAACACAATTATGATTTTTCCACCACTATACTAATTTCATTTCATTAATATCTTGTGTGCACCAACTAAATGAAACCAAGTAAATTAAAAGGAAACCACTTGCATAAAAATAGCTACTGCTTTTTCAGTTATATTAAATAGTTTATATCCTATTTGTAGCTTAATATTTAATTGATGTTTTTCAAAGATAATAGTTACCTATAGCTGTAACTTCTGAGGCCTGTTCATGCTACTGTACTTGCCCTGCAGCTTTATAATGGACATTGCTACTTTCCGTGTACCTAACAGAACTATTCAGTCTAGAAAATAAAATAATTTTTAGTAGTAGCAAATAAGGTATATTTATAATTTTCTTTTGAAATGGTAGGGATCCCAAATTCCTTGATTAATATTAGCTTGTAGCTTGCTGAATATCTCTTTACCAAGATAAATAACTCCACTTGGAACCCTAGAAGACTAGGCAGTGTGTTAATGGAAAATTAGTACTTTCCTAGCATAATTATTCAACTGTCACTGTATATTCATTACTTTGCAAGTTCAACATATTTGAACAGTTTATGCTGATTTCATTTCATTGCATTTAATTTATTTCATACAATTACAAGAACGAAACTCTGGAAAATAGGACAACTCTCAGACTTCAAGCTTCTCCAGACTCCTTCAGTGATTTGGGATGCTTGGCTGTAATCTGGCCGAGTCCTAACTTTTCTCCATACACCACATTCATGCTACTGCCAAATCAGCTTAACTGCTCTTCTTCCAGTATTGTAATCAATGCATCTCTAAAAGTGCCCAGCATCACTGCTCATGCAGGTTGTGTTATAATATCTCACATGAAATTAATTACGATATCCCTTAGAGTGTCTCCATTCCTGGAGATTCTGTGGCATTTTGCATACTTGTCCATTTTGACCACACACGTCAAAAAAAGTTTTGCACCAACTTGGTTCAATGAGTTCTAGAACCTGTACAGAAAATTGAAATAGAGATTAACATAAACATAATTTCTGCCCTTTTTATTACTCATGAAAAAACACATTGCATGTTGTACCACCATACAGCGAGACCTTCAGAGGTGGTGGTCCAGATTGTTGCTGTACACACCGGTACCTCTAATACCCAGTAGCACGTCCTCTTGCATTGATGCATGCCTTTTTTTTGTCATGGCATACTATCCACAAGTTCATCAAGGCACTGGTCCAGATTTTCCCACTCCTCACTTAGATCCCTCAGAGTGGTTGGTGGGTCACGTCGTCCATAAACAGCCCTTTCCAATCTACCCCGTGCATGTTTGATAGGGTTCATGTATGGAAAACATTTTGGCTACTCTAGTCGAGCAATATCATTATCCTGAAGGAAGTCATTCAAAAGATGTGCATTATGGGGGTGCGAATTGTCGTCCATGAAGACGAATGTCTTGTCAATATGCTGCCAGTATGGTTGCACTATCAGTAAGAGGATGGCATTCACGTGTCGCACAGCTGTTACAGCGCCTTCCATGACCACCAGCGGCGTTGCATTGGCCCCGCTTAATGCCACCCCAAAACAGCAGGGAACCTCCACCTTGCTGCACTCACTGCACAGTGTGTCAAGGCGTTCAGTCTGACCAGGTTGCCTCCAAACACGTCTCCAATGATTGTCTGATTGAAGGCATATGCCACACTCATCAGTGAAAAGATCATGATGCCAATACTGAGCGTTGCATTTGGCATGTTGTTGGGCCCACCTATACCACACTGCATGATGTCTTGGTTGCAAAGATGGATCTTGCCATGGACATCGGGAGTGAAGGTGCACATCATGCAGCCTGTTGCGCACAGTTTGAGTCATAACATGACGTCCTATGGCTACACGAAAAGCATTATTCAAAATGGTGACATTGCTGTCAGGATTCCTATGAGCCATAATCTGTAGGTAGCAGTCATCCACTGCAGTAGTAGCCCTTGGGCGGCTTGGGTGTGGCGTGTCATCAACAGTTCCTGTCTCTCTGTATTTCCTCCATGTCTGAACAACATCGCTTTGGTTCACTCTAAGATGTTTGGACACTTCTCTTGTTGAGAGCCCTTCCTGGCACAAAGTAACAATGCAGATGTGATTGAACTGCAGTGGTTTTGACCATATAGGCATGGTTGAACTACCGACAACATGAGCCGTATACCTCCTTCCTGATGGAATGACTGGAACTGATTGGCTGTCAGATCAACTCCATCTAATAGGCACTGCTCATGCATGGTTGTTTACATCTTTGGGCAGGTTTAGTGACAGTCGAGGGATTGTCTCTGTGATACAGTATCCACAGTCAACATCTACCTTCAGGAGTTGTGGGAAGCGGGAAGATGCACCTTTTTGATGTGTGTATAAAGTTTTGTGTCAGGTATTCACTCACAGAGTTTTGCTCAGTGAAAAATAACAACTTTGGTTTTTGATTAATAGTTTGTAAATGAGAATGTATTATGTAATTTTAATTTAACTTTCAATTTTTAATGCTTCATTTTATATATAAACGAAAATAAAAATTATTTATGAAAAATAATGTTTACATGAATTACAATTTGATCTGAAGACTTGATTAATATAGATTATTTGATAGTTGGTGGTTAGCTTCTGTTATACACAAATGAGATGAATTGTAATAATTTGTCAGTTAGGTGTACACAACTAATTGTTTCGTGAACACTGTCATTTCCTGAGCATGGGTTTCCAAATTCCAGACAAAGTGTAGTCGCACTAGCGGGCTCTGCTCTTGAGGTTATGTGGGCGGCAACAACATGGGCCATTAGGTAAATATGACAGTAATCGACTTACTTGTATCAAGCTAGGTCATTCAGTTGTTCAGTTATTATCCAAGGTAATCCACTGGAACACTGTAGACATACTAGTACTAACAGAAACAAAAAAGAAAGGTAAAGGAGTATAGGAAATATATGGTTATGTTCGTATTTACAGTGGAATGAACAAAGAGTGTTGGGCAAACAAGGGGATATCCACTGCAGTACATAAAAAAATGCTGCATTAATAACTGTGTGAATGAATGTCTGATGCATGTGGATATGAAACTAAAAGGATATCCAATGTAGCAATCACTGCAGTATATGCATCCACAAATAATGTTACTGGCACTGACAAATCTCCTAGATGGCATTAGCAATAGGAAGAAGCTGTATCTTTTATTGGAGTGGACGGGAGGGTGAGCAGTATGCTAGCAAAGTTGTTGGCAAATTTGGAGAGCATATTGTGAATGATAATGGAGAGGGGCTAGTAGAAATGTGTGGGCAGTATAGTCTGAAGAGAAGGAAAGGATTTTTTCAATGCAAAGAGATTCATAAATGTTCCTGGACACAGCCTACAAGGATGCTACAGCCTATAATTGGTTTTGCAATAGAGAAAGAAAGTAAGTGTGCAAAAGGTAGAGGATTGCAGAGTCTACAGAACAGCAGAATGTGGATTTGACCATTTCCAGCGTTGGTGTGCACTTTGGTTCCCCTTTCAAAAAAATAATAGGTGTCAAAACAATTGAAAAGAGAATGGAGAGAAACTGGACCAACAACAGTAACACCATGTGATCAAAAGTATCCAGACACCCACATAAATATACATTTTTTCTATTAGGTGCGTTGTACTGCCACCTACTGCCAGGTACTCCATATCAGCGACCTCAGTAGCCATTAGACATCGTGAGAGAGCAGAATGGGGAGCTCCACGGAACTCACGGACTTCAAATGTGGTCAGGTGATTGGGTGTCACTTGTGTCATACATCTGTATGTGAGACTTCCACACTCCTAAACATCCATAGGTCCACTGTTTCTGATGTGATAGTGAAGTGGAAACATGAAGGGATATATACAGCACAAAAGTGTACACGCTGACCTCATCTGTTGACCGACAGAGATTGCCGACAGTTGAAGAGGGTTGTAATGTGTAATAGACCATCACACAGGATTTCCAAACTGCATCAGGATCCACTGCAAGTACTACGACAGATAGGCGGGAGGTGATAAAATGTGGATTTCATGGTCGAGCAGCTGCTCATAAGTCGCACATCACGCCAGTAAATGCCAAACGATGCCTCACTTGGTGTAGGGAGTGTAAATATTGGATGATTGAACCATGGAAAAACGTTGTGCAGAGTGACAAATCATGGTACATAATGTGGCGATCTGATGGCAGGGTGTGGGTATGGTGAATGCCTGGTGAACATCATCTACCAGCATATGTAGTGCCAACAGTAAAATTTGGAGGTGGTGGCTTTATGGTGTTGTGGTGTTTTTCATGGAGGGGGCTTGCAGCCCTTGTTGTTTTGCATGGCACTATCATAGCAGAGGACTACATTGATGTTTTAAGCACCTTTTTGCTTCCCACTGTTGCAAAGCAATTTGGGGATGGCGACTGCATCTTTCAACATGAATACTGCCCGGCCTCACAGACCAACATCGATCCCTCTCCTCAGTGCAGCACTCTGTGAAGAATGGCCTGCCATTCCCTGAGAAACCTTCCCACACCTGATTGAATGTGTGCATGGGAGAGTGGAAGCTGTCATCAAGGCTAAGGATGGGCCAACACCATACTGAATTCCAGCAGTACCAATGGAGAGTGCCACAAACTTGCAGGTCACTTTCAGCCAGGTGTCCGGATACTTTTGATCACATAGTGTAAGTTACGTTTACTGCAGGATCCTTCAGTTGCATTCTTATACAAGCTTAGATTGAATGGGAAGCTATGTCAGTAGAAATAGCTACACCAGTGGAAGAAGCTACAATAGTGGATGTAGCATATAAGATAATTGTGAGAGCTATTCAGGAAGCTGCCTTTTAAAGTCTTGGAGTAGTTGAAAACACATCTGGAAAATTTAAAAGTGGTTGGTGGGATGATGATATTGCTACAAAAGTGAAGGAGAAAAGGGAGACCTTTAGCAGATGGCTTATGAGCAATAAGAATGACAGAAGCGGGTATGCAAAGCTGAGGATAGAGACAAAGAAAGCAGTAATTAGAGCAAAAAATGCTTTGTGGGACTTTAAATGTGAAGAAATTAATAGCTTCATAGGAAATTCAAAGTCCAAAGAAGCATGGAAGGTGGTAAATCAGCTAAGAACAAATGACAGAAGTTATATAAACTTACAGCTGATAAACCTAGAAGGATGACAACCTACAGCTTATAAGACTAGACGGATGACAGACATACTATAAAGAACTTTTAAAGAACGTTGATCTTAATTTCATAATATATGCCCCTTTGCAAGTAACAAATATGACACAGAAATCCAGGATATAACAACAGCATAAGTACAGGATACATTTAAGCAATTCACAAATAGCAAAACACCAGGGCCTAGAGCTGTATATGTGGATTAGTTGAAGGCCAGCCCAAACATGTTATTTGAACATCTTGCAAAACTTTTTAACCTCTGTTGTAGTGGTGAGGAAATCCCTTTTGAGTTTAAAAAGGTTTCATCGCAAATGAATTTAAAAAGGTGTGCACGGGGGACTGTGCAAACTATCGAGGCATCAAAGTTCTCCAGTTCTGTGTCAAGACTATGTGATAAGATACTTTAAACTAGAATTGAGAGAGAAGTTGAGGAAGTAAGAAGAACACAGTGGCTTTTGGGCAGGAAGGTCTTTATCAATAACACCTGCTGCATTAGACAGGTGACTGACAAGAGACTGGCACTTAACTTGGAGACACAAATGGTTTTTAATGTTCTCCCCAAATTTTGCTGTCATTCAGGTAATCTTCACCAAGGAAGAAGAGAATGTGTCTTATATGTTAAGAAAGCTTAAAAAAGAATATGAGCATTGAGGTATGAAAATTAACTTTGCAAAGACAAATACTTGGTTGTTTGAGGTATGGATGATGGATATGTATTAAAGCGTAGCTGATCATATAAATATTAAGGACAGTCATTTCAGATAAAGGTGGAAACAACAAGGAAATAAAGCACAGAATAAGAAGGAGAAAGGTGGCAATTATGCAATTGCACTCTATTATTTGGAATAAAACATCAAAAAATTTGAAAAGGAAAATACGCAAAACTATAGTTGAGGGCATTGCTCTGTATGGTGTTCAACTGTGGGAAGTCTCCAGGGTCAATGACAAGAAATTGAAGGCATTGGAAATTGAGTTTGGGAGATGATGTTGTGAAGTAACAAGAAGAGAGAAAATAAGAAATGAGGTGCTAAGAGTCTTCCTCCATGATACAGAAAAAGCAGAAGACCCTGGCTACAGTGAATGATAGAGTAAGGTGTGTGATGCAGGACAGAACCATGCAAGAAGAAGACTGGCAGAATGGAAGGAGAAGGAAACTTGCATGTGAGAGACACCACATGATATAGAAAACTCACAGAAAGAAGAAGGATTTTGCAAGGGATTGATGGGTTCATGTTACAGAGAATTCAGTTGGTAGACTGAAGTGAGGGGGGCAACTTGACTATCTCACATAAATTCCTAAAGGGGATGGGGATATTTAGCAACTCAGATGCCAAATTAGAAGGAGACTGTATTTCTGAAAATTGTGTACAAAGTGTTTTTCCTAGCTGAGGTGCCTCCACAGTACTAGCAGAGTCCTTACTCAGAGGAAGGGACTGTTTCTGATTGTTCTGTGCACTTACTGAACTCCCTTGTATGAATCTTAAAATCAGCAGAGCCCTAGGGACTATCTAACTTCTTCCCTGCAACTTCAGCTTAACACTCTGGCTTCCTATGCCTAAGAATGCTGACTGTTACTCACTTTCTCCATCTCAACACTTCATGTATTATCTGAAGACTGATTCAATCTCTGTAACTCCCTCTCCCTCTGGACCCCTTGTCCGCTTTTTAAGACTTCATCTTGTCTTGTTGGTTACCATTGTGCTTTATTCTACAGTTATCTTTCAGAGGCTAAGTGGAGGGGTATAAAGCTATTCCCCATAAGGTAAAGAAGAGCCTTCTCAGCCTACAATCTATGTCTGACTGTTAGCTCTCCAACACATGTAACAAAAACTAGTGTCACCCTCCTTGTTCAGGTACATGGAAATGTGGACATGTGTACATCAAAAAATATTTTGACCTGTGTGCAAAACATTACCCATAAAATGAGTTATAATCAGAAAAATAGTGAACACTTTGTATCCGATCAGCAAACAATCTTGGAGAAACATATGCAATATCTCTATTTGCAATGAAAAGATAGAAAATTTTTAGAATATTTTCAAGCATAGCTTAGATATAGCTTTTCCAACAAAAAAAGGTGATTTCCAGAATCAGAGACATATTCAAAAACTGTATCATACCAGTCATTAGAGTATCTTATAAAAGCAAGCAGGAACTTTTTCTGCTCTTAAAAACTGACAGTAGTTCACAATTTCTTAGTTACTTCAAAAAATATAAGTTAGTTTTGGAACATGTCATAAAAATAGCAAAAATTTAGAAAAATAACAAATACATTAGGAAACATTTCCATTGTTTGAAATACATTATGAAGTCATCCAATAAGACTAAGCCCATGTGGAAAGCTGTGCAGTATCTTAGGGGAAGAAAACAACTCACAAAAATATTGTGATAGCACAGGATGGTTGGTTGATTTGGAAGAGGAGACCAAACAGTGAGGTCATTGCTCCCATCAGATTAGGTAAGGATTGGGAAGGAAGTCAGCTGTGCCCATTCAAAGGAACCACCTCAGTATTTTAGGGAAATCATGCAATACTTAAATCAGGATGGCAGGATGCGGGTTACAAAAGTCACAGATTCTAGGGGTGTTGCAAACAATATCCATTCTCACTATGCAACTTTTGCTGCAAAATTAGTGAAGAAAAAAATTTGTTAATCCATCCAATACAACACTGAAAGAACTTTCATCTATTGAAACAAATAATATATGCATGTTCCTCAATCCTGTAGGCCCTACTGAACTCCTAAACATAATTAATCCCTGAATACTAGTTATTCAGTTGGCATGGATGATATTCTGGATTATATTATAAAAATAACAGCAAGCCACATACTCTCTCCTTTATTCGACATATGAAATTTCATCTTTATTGAGCAGTGCCTTTCGTGGCAACTGAAAAAACAAAAGTAATACCTCTGTATAACAAAGGTGATCAGCATTATGTGGGTAACTATAGGCCCATGTCACAACTGTCAGATTTTTCAAAAATTACTAGCAAAATGTCCTTTTCACAACAAACTACATTCTTCAACAAGAATAATATTATTTCTGGATGTAAACATGGCTTCAGGCCATAGTGGTCAACTGAATCAACCACTTTCAACATGGTTTGTCTTAAACGCATTGGACAATCACAGAAAAATCTGAGGTTTATTCTTGGGCCTAACAAAAGTTTTTGATGTGATTAATCATTCTGTGCTCCTGAGAAAGCTCAAAAGTATGGTGTAAGAGCCATGCCAAAGAAATAGATTAAATCATATTTGGAATATCTCTCTCAGGTAACTGAAATTAAGTACATGGAAGGAACTGAACTCCAGATATATCTTTCAGAACCATGTGAACCAAGTGATGGTGTTTTGCAGAGCTCCATTCTAGGTCTAGTACTTTTTGGTATACATTGATAATTTCCCACTACACTTTACGCATTCTGTGGCAGTACTGGTTGGTGATGACACTTGTCTATTGATTGAACAAAATAAAGAAGAAGATCTTACTGCTTCTGCAAAACATACTATGAAATGCAGCACAACCAACAATATGCGTAGATAACTGAAACATTAGTGCTGCCACTGGAAGTAAATTTCTTTGGATTCAAATCTGGGAAAAATCTTAAATGGAGCTCTCTTATCACATCTCTAAATTCAAAACTAGAAAATATGCCACAACCAATAATATGTGTAGACAACTGAAACATTAGCACTGTCACTGGAACTAAATTTCTTTGGATTCAGACCTGGGAAAATCTTAAATGGAGCTCTCCTATCATATCCCTAAATTTGAAACTAGCAAATATCAGCTATGTAGTAAGAATTCTTTGCAATAATATTATACTCTGTTCATCATAAGCTGATGTAAACAAACACAAATGTGATGATTGTTTTTAAGTTGTAGCACACATACACTAGTGTTGTTATGCTCGTGGAAATAGATCCTACTTTTGTATTAGATATCTTATTGCTAAGTTACATAAAATGAGGCATTAAGACATTTTAATGAATTAGTAGCAATCAATCCATGATCCGAGGCATGTTCCCTTTTTAAAAGCAGTTGATTTATCCACTACTGGCTTGCTAGGCCTATCGCAGCTTCACCAGAGCCCCGTTAGCCGTCACGTTTCAGGGTTCCCATAGGGCCTTCTCAGCTACCGTAGCGGTCCTGGGGCACATTAAGTCCACGCTGTACATCGCCCCTATAGGCGATATACCTGGGAAGCGTGATTGAAAGTAAGGGGGGAAACGCAATGGAAATAAATGAAAGGTGCAGAAAAGCAGGGCAGTTCTACAAATGCATTAGGGGGCTTATTTGGAGCAAGGAGGTGCCACAGAAATCCAAGGGAATTATATACCGAACCTACTTTGTCCCCATATTGGCATATGGAAGTGAGACATGGGTAATGCACAAAAGCGACAAAAGTAGAATACAGGCTAGTGAAATGAAGTTCCAGAGGAGCAGGTTGGGTGTAACAAGACGAGACAGATTGCGAAATGTGTAAGTGAGGGAAAGACTAAAGGAGGAACCAGTACAGGACAGGATAGAAAAATCAAGACTGCAGTGGTATGGACACATGAAGAGAATGGATGAGGGAAGAATTCCAAAGAGGATGTTTGATCTGCAACTGGAGGGGAAGAGGCCCAGAGGAAGACCAAGAGATAGATGGGTGAAGGGAGTGAAGGAATGTGTGATGAGAAGAGGAGAGAACTGGACGAAGGTGGAAGAGGGGGAATGGTGGAAAGACCGAACACTATGGAGAGGCTTGTGTTCCCGACAGACCCAGCCAGTGGCTGGAAACTGTCCAAGATGATGATGATGAGTAGCAATCAATATTTTTTTCTTACTCACGCTTTTTCTATGCAGTTTTGCTGGTTCACGTCTTGCCTTGGCCATCCATTATTCATCCATTTTTTCATTTAATTTGAAATACTTATGTCTCATAACTGTAAAATTCATCATCATTTTTCTTGAATAATGCACACCTTCTTGTTTCTAATTACATATTGCATGCAAAATTCCTTTTTTCATTTCAAATATCAACTCTTAATTACCAGTATTTTATGAAAGATTGGTAATAAAGGTTGCTTAAATTTTTAAAGCATAATAAATTTAATTTTTTAGGAAAAAATGAAAAACCAAATACTCTTTATTTGGACGTGTTCATTGTTTAACGCCAAGGATGCAGTCTCACATGAACCAGAGTGATAAGTGTTGTAGAAACCTGAAAAACACTCATTTTCATAGCATTGAGCATACCATATAATGCTGCATTTTTACATTTGCCACTGTATCATTGCAATATGAACCCAAAGGAACTGGTCTGGAGCCATGTTAAGGGATTAGTCATGAGAAATTAAAAAGACTGTTAAGCTGCCAGATATATATATATGTGTGTGCGAGTGTATGCCCGTCCTTTTTTCCCCCTAAGGTAAGTCTTTCCGCTCCCGGGATTGGAATGACTCCTTACCCTCTCCCTTAAAACCCACATCCTTTCGTCTGTTTGTGTTTCTATCGACCTGCCAGCGCTTTCGTATGGTATATATATATATATATATATATATAATGGAAGGAAACATTCCACGTGGGAAAAATTATATATAAAAACAAAGATGAGGTGACTTACCGAACAAAAGCGCTGGCAGGTCGATAGACACACAAACAAACACAAACATACACACAAAATTCAAGCTTTCGCAACAAACTGTTGCCTCATCAGGAAAGATGAGGCAACAGTTTGTTGCGAAAGCTTGAATTTTGTGTGTATGTTTGTGTTTGTTTGTGTGTCTATCGACCTGCCAGCGCTTTTGTTCGGTAAGTCACCTCATCTTTGTTTTTATATATATATATATATATATATATCCCACGTGGAATGTTTCCTTCCATTATATATATATATATATATATATATGTGGAATGTTTCCTTCCATTATATATATATATATATATATATATAATAGAGGGAAACATTCCACGTGGGAAAAATTATATATAAAAACAAAGATGAGGTGACTTACCGAACGAAAGCGCTGGCAGGTCGATAGACACACAAACAAACACAAACATACATACAAAATTCAAGCTTGCACAACAAACTGTTGCCTCATCAGGAAAGAGGGAAGGAGAGGGAAAGACGGAAGGAAGTGGGTTTTAAGGGTGAGGGTAAGGAGTCATTCCAATCCCGGGAGCGGAAAGACTTACCTTAGGGGGAAAAAAGGACAGGTATGCACTCGCACACACACACATATCCATCCACACATACAGACACAAGCAGACATATTTAAACACCTATATATGTCTGCTTGTGTCTGTATGTGTGGATGGATATGTGTGTGTGTGCGAGTGCATACCTGTCCTTTTTTCCCCCTAAGGTAAGTCTTTCCGCTCCCGGGATTGGAATGACTCCTTACCCTCACCCTTAAAACCCACTTCCTTCCGTCTTTCCCTCTCCTTCCCTCTTTCCTGATGAGGCAACAGTTTTTTGCGAAAGCTTGAATTTTGTGTGTATGTTTGTGTTTGTTTGTGTGTCTATCGACCTGCCAGCGCTTTCGTTCTATATAAACAGTTCCAGAACTGAAATGTATTACTGAGATATGAATAAGGAAGGAGCTAAGAGATTACCAGATGACTGACTGTAATTAATACCTTCAGTGGCTTCAGTATTCAACAGTACAGTGAAATTCCTGCTGTGTGCTTTTGCATCACACATAGCTCATTCAGAAAAAATTACTGTGTCTTTAAGTTATGGAGTTTCTTCACTCTTGTTTGTAATTAGAATACTATGTTAAGTGAGAACAAGAGCATTTTATGCTTTCCGTGTGGTCACCTAAGAAGTCACCGGAGTTTTGCCGAATATTATGTCATTCTCTTTAAAAATTAAGTATTTGAAGCTAAATTGTTTCTCTGCTCATCTCATTTAATGTTTGAACTGCAAATGCTCACATCATTGCAAGTTAGTTGGACCACAAGGCTGGTCATTGCTGTCCAAGCTAAATGTGCTGGTAAAGCTTTTGTCCCACATTATCACTCAACCTATGTGTGTGTAACACAGCATAAAACATATCCTTATGATTGCACTTGACTGTACTGGACACAACTAGGCTTCTACTCTACACAAATTAAAATCCAATGAGGTTCAAGCAAATGCAGAAGAATACATTATGTAATTTTTACATCAGGTTTATTCTAATGATAAACACCGTATA
Organism: Schistocerca piceifrons; assembly: GCF_021461385.2. NCBI lineage: Eukaryota > Metazoa > Arthropoda > Insecta > Orthoptera > Acrididae > Schistocerca > Schistocerca piceifrons. The sequence continues at coordinate 1,015,850,708 of NC_060138.1, read as the reverse complement.
GTGCAGAAGTACAGTATGATTTTCTGGGGAAATGTATACCAGACAAAAACAGTATGATGTATGTTTGGTGTGTTTATATGGTGGTGATTGTAAGACCACTAGCTAAAAAGATTTTCTGTCTAATATCTTGTGTATGATACATGTATCAAAAAGGAGATTTATATGCACAAATAAATAAATGAAAATCTTATGAGACAGTGTCTCCCCCACTACAAGCCATCTACCTTTTTTCACACTGCCCACTCTCTGTTTCACCATGTTATTGCCTATGGCATTTGCTTCACTAATCCTATCACCTAATTTAGTCTTTACTGTCTAAGGACCTTGTTTTGCTAATTCTTTCAACTTATTTGTCTTTTACTGCCTAGGAAACTCACATCGAAAGCCTGTCAAACAACCAGAGCTCTCTTATTCTGCACACTCTGACTTAGCCTTATGGTTCCTGTGGCTGCATCTGTAGTACCCAAGTGGTCTTTAATTCTAGCAAACTTCAGTATTGTGTACAAGACTTATCTTTTAGCTACAAACATGACAAGTGACCTGGCACAAAACTAGTAACTCCATAACTGTATTAATATTTTTTCAAACTAAATCGAAATCTTAACTTTTGTTGGTGTATGTTGTTGTGATGGCTTCACTGAGAAGTGCTACTTTTATGTACTGGTACACTAATGTTGCTATAGCAGAGAAGTAGTAAAATTAAACTTGGGTGCACATGAAATTTTAGACAGCAAGGCTTCACATGTAGTTAGTAACACACATGTTGTCGCATTTATGTCCAAGGACACAATATTTACAATGCTACCTCTCAGGCGTGACATATTATACAACATTAAGATCAAACCCATGCATGCTTCATTTAAAAATGTAGAACAGTGTATGCAGGTAAAATGGACAAATGCATATATACCAAACATGGGACGCATCTAAATTTCGGATACAAGAAACTTTTGTGTGAGAAAATAAGAAAAATTATTGCAGAGAAGGATGAATTAAACAAAATTATCAGTAACAAAAATAAAAGGGATATTTTTCAGAGTAAAATGTAGCAAATTAACCCTTACATACCAAAATTTTCTGTATATAATGAATAAAACAGAGCACCTCTATGCATATGTAAATGAATGAAAACCACATTAGGTTGCAAGGAAGAGGAAGTATATGGATACAAGCTAAGAAATTACAAACTCATAAACTTGTACTGTAGAAGGACACATAAAGGTGGAGAGGTATACATTTATAGCAGAAATGAAGTAGCATCTGAAAAAGTCAAATGTATTGATGATCTGAGTAAAGAAATGGTACTTGAGGTAGCAGCAATAAATTTAAAACTAGGTCACAACAGCCTGATTATAGCAGCTCTGTTTAAGTCACCTGGAAGGAGTACTGAAGACTTTTTCAAATGTCTGGAGGACCTGCTGGAGAAGACATCAGCAAATAAAAACATGCTGTTTTTTGGGACATAAACGCAGATTCTTTAAATTATAGCAATAATCATTTGTGTTATGTTGATTGACTTCAGTGTTATAACTATTATCACATAAACTCAGAACCAACAAGAATTTTTGTAGAAACACAGACACTCGTTGACCACATTCTCACAAAGATAACAAAGGAGAACATAAGTCTAACCACTAAAAGTGATACATTTATGTTTAAAAGAAAATTTAATTTTAATAAAACTATGGCGTTGTTAGGCAAAGCAAAATGTGAACCAGTTAATACATGAAATGTGAATGATAAATGGGACAATTTCTACAAACTATTCAATAAAACTTTAAATGAAAGATGTCCTTTAGTGAAACAAGTAAACAAAGCTATTGCTCACACAGCTGGGAACTTTCCTCCTGAAATCATTGAAATGAGAGAGAAAATTAAAGACTATTTCACACTCTTTAGAGATACTAAATTACAATAGTATTTAACAAAATTCAAAAAATACAGAGATTCCTTAACTAACCTTAAAGCTCATAAACATGCCTCTCAAATAAGCAACTTAACTTGTGTTAGTAAAACAGCCTTGAAAATAAGGTACAAAGAATGTAGGAAACAGAAGTCTCACCAGCATAATATTAAAAGAAAATTACGATATAACAAATGACACAAAAGAAGTGTTTGAGAAATTTATACAGATGTTCAGCACAATTGGTTCAAATGAAACACTGACTGAGCACCCAACTCAAATGTCATAAATACTAACCAATCGTTTTTTGTCCATGGCATTACTGAAATGGACATCCTAGTAATCATTTCAAAACTTCAGGCTAAAATGTCTTGTGGGTGGGATGACATTTCACGTAAGCTGCTAAACAAATGCAGAGGAGAATTAGTGAACCCACTGCCATGGAGAATTCCCTGACCTGTTGGTAATCAATATCCAACCGGTGTACCATATAAGAAGGCAATAAAAACTGACTTGAAAGACTATAACACCAATATCATTAAATTCAGAGCTTGGGAGAGTACTAAGGGAAGTAATATTTCATCAGTTTCAGGTATATTTCATAACACTATCTATTCAACACTCTACAATATTGTATTAGAAAAGGAAGACATACTGTAACAGCAGTAGCAAATTCTATATGTGTAATATTAAACAAGCTAGGTGAAGGAGACAAGATAACAGGCACCTCCCTGGATACGAATAAAACTGTTGATACTCTGAATCATACAATTCTATTGCATAAATTAGAATTGTACGGGATGAGAGGGATAGCCTTACAACTATTTGCCTCCTATTTGAAAAATAGGAAACAATACGTTAAGCTAACTTCTAAAAGGGATGAACAGTTGGTAACAACCAAATCAATTCACAATATACTTCAATGTGGTGTGCCCCAAGGAAGTATACTGGAGCTTTACTATTTCTTGTATGCATTAACAATTTATTTGAACCCTAAATTTCAAGTTTGTAAGCTATGCTAAAGAAACATATTTTGTCAGTTGAGGCTGTGAAATGCAAACATCAGTGAAATCAGTTATAACTTTCTATCAAGTTATCTTACTGCAAATAAGCCTATTTTTAAAAACTTGTATGCATTAACAATTTATTTGAACCATAAAATTTCAAGTTTGTAAGCTATGCCAAAGAAACATATTTTGTCAGTTGAAGCTGTGAAATGCAAACTATTACAAACATCAGTGAAATCAGTTATAACTTTCTATCAAGTTATCTTACTGCAAATAAGCCTATTTTTTAAAAAAGGAAACAGGAATTTAGTAGAAAACTTTTGACCCATTTCTGTTCTTCCAATAATATCCAAAATCTTTGAGAAAGTAATATACAAATGAATCTGGAACTTCCTGGTATGCAAAAAAGTGATTTCTAAGGGGCAGTTTAATAAGCCACAGCTGCAAAGTACTAACACGAATTCTTTACAGACGAATGGAAAAACTAGTAGAAGCCGACCTCGGGGAAGATCAGTTTGGATTCCGTAGAAATACTGGAACACGTGAGGCAATACTGACCTTACGACTTATCTTAGAAGAAAGATTAAGGAAAGGCAAACCTACGTTTCTAGCATTTGTAGACTTAGAGAAAGCTTTTGACAATGTTGGCTGGAATACTCTCTTTCAAATTCTAAAGGTGGCAGGGGTAAAATACAGGGAGCGAAAGGCTATTTACAACTTGTACAGAAACCAGATGGCAGTTATAAAGAGTTGAGGGACATGAAAGGGAAGCAGTGGTTGGGAAGGGAGTAAGACAGGGTTGTAGCCTCTCCCCGATGTTATTCAATCTCTATATTGAGCAAGCAGTAAAGGAAACAACAGAAAAATTTGGAGTAGGTATTAAAATCCATGGGGAAGAAATAAAAACTTTGAGGTTCGCCGATGACATTGTAATTCTGTCAGACAGAGCAAAGGACTTGGAAGAGCAGTTGAACGGAATGGATGGTGTCTTGAAGGGAGGATATAAGATGAACATCAACAAAAGCAAAACGAGGATAATGGAATGTAGTCGAGTTAAGTTGGGTGATGCTGAGGATATTAGATTAGGAAATGAGACACTTAAAGTAGTAAAGGAGTTTTGCTATTTGGGGAGCAAAATAACTGATGATGGACAAAGTAGAGAGGATATAAAATGTAGACTGGCAATGGCAAGGAAAGCGTTTCTGAAGAAGAGAAATTTGTTAACATCGAGTATAGATTTAAGTGTCAGGAAGTCATTTCTGAAAGTATTTGTATGGAGTGTAGCCATGTATGGAAGTGAAACATGGACGGTAAATAGTTTGGACAAGAAGAGAATAGAAGCTTTTGAAATGTGGTGCTACAGAAGAATGCTGAAGATTAGATGGGTAGATCACATAAGTAATGAGGAAGTATTGAATAGGATTGGGGAGAAGAGAAGTTTGTGGCACAACTTGAGCAGAAGAAGGGATCGGTTGGTAGGACATGTTCTGAGGCATCAAGGGATCACCAATTTAGTATTGGAGGGCAGCGTGGAGGGTAAAAATCATAGGGGGAGACCAAGAGATGAATACACTAAGCAGATTCAGAAGGATGTAGGTTGCAATAGGTACTGGGAGATGAAGAAGCTTGCACAGGATAGAGTAGCATGGAGAGCTGCATCAAACCAGTCTCAGGACTGAAGACCACAACAACAACAACAAGGGGCACTATGGGTTTGTCAAGGGGTCATCCACCATTACAGCAGCATCCAACTTAATCGAAGGTGTCACTCAAGCAATAGATAATAAAGAACATGTATGTGGTATCATTCTAGACTTACAAAATGCATTTGACTGTGTTGATACGACCATATTGCTGGACAAACCGTGGAACTATGGCATTCGAGGCACAGCCCATAATCTGATGAGGTCCTACTTGACAAATAGGAAGCAGTTTGTGTCTGTTAGCACTACAGAGGGAGCATACAAATCAAACACCACTGATATAAATTTTGGTATTCCACAGGGGTCAATATTAGGACCACTTCTTTTTATTATCTATGTAAATGATATTCAGTCCATAACAAACCATGCAACAGCTATCTTATATGCAGATGATACCACGTTAATATGCAGCAATCCAAGCTATTCACAGCTCAAAGTGGAATCCAGTACTGCAGCAGGCTTAATTCTGCAGTATTTTAATGAAAACAAACTAAAATTAAACACAAATAAATCTGTCTATATTGAATTTGATCTTGGGAGGCAAAAAACTCATGAAAACCAAATCTTAATGGGTGACGAATACATTAAAAAACAATACTCGACCAAATTTCTTGGCCTGACACTAGATGCAGAGTTAAACTGATCATGTGAATGATATTTGCAAAAAGCTATGTACTACCATATATGTCCTAAGAAAACTGACACCTTTTTGTAACATCCTCACTCTGAGGCAAATATATTTTGCACTATTTGAATCCCATCTAAGTTATGGGATAGAGGTATGGGGATCCAGCAGTAAAGGTAATATGAAAAGTGTACATACCTTACAAAAGAAGGCACTTAGAATTATGGGAAAGAAATGTGCCTGGGAGTCCTGCAGAAATTTGTTTAAAGAATTTAAAATACTAACTGTTCATAACCTGTATGTGCTGAAGATAATCATTATGGCCGTAAACAGTAACAAAACACTTAATAAAGAAATACACGATCACAACACTAGAGGTAGAGAGAGACCCCACATCATCTCTCATAGAACAACACTTTATGAGAAAAGCCCTCACTATGCAGGCATAAAACTACTGAATTGCTTCCATCCTAATATCTCCAAATTGCCCATTACAAAACTAAAAATGAAATTAAAATTATGGCTCCTAAACAATCCTGTATTTCTAGATTTAGTACACTCATATGATGGAAGACCATCTATCTAAAAATATATGTAATCTCAGATCTTAGAGTGTGTCATAAACTGTAAATATTTGAATGTCAGATATGAATACTGTGTTACAAACTGTAGATTCCTTAATCTAAGTATGGCAATAACAATTTTTTTAATGTATAGTCCATATATGTAACTCTGTTCTCTCAACTAAATTTAGAAAAAGTTGTGTAGATAAAAGTGCCAGCTAATAATATGTAACCCTAGTGAAGTAAGGCTCTGACTTATCCAGAAGACTGGAACAAAAAAAAAACCTTTTTTTTTGTAATCAGTTGACGTTGGATCAAAATAAATAAATAAATAAACTTGTAAATAAAGAGAAGACAGTCTCAACACCATTTTTGCTTAGCTATTTTCTGAACGTAAAAATACTCAATTTACATCTCCACTGGCCCTTAGCTATGCAAACAAACACAACTTTTTGGGTGTAATTGTTGATGTACACCTGTTATGGAAAGAACATATAGACCATATTTGTAAGAAAATCAGTACAAATGTGTTTCTGCTGAAATGGTCTCAGTCTTCCTGCAAAGGCCTGATAAGAAACATACTAATTTCAAACTGGAAGAGAATAGAATTTGTCATGACAGATAAAAAAACGAAATGATAATTTTTGTACCTACCTGACAGAAAATCCTAAGAAGTTTTGGTCTTATGTTAACTCAGTAAATCAACTGAAGCCACCCATGCAGACACACTGTGACCATAATGATGTAAAATTGGAGAATAACGGACAGAAAAAAAGAGAGGAAGATCATACTGCGGTTCCTAGTTGTGCTTCATTTCATGAATGTCAAAACAACAAGTATCAAAATAAGTGACCATGGGACAGAAAAGCAAAGAAAATTGCTCAACACAGGAAAGGGCACCACACTTAAGGGGATACCAATACAATTCTTTATAGGTTACGTGAATGAACTTGATCCTTTTTCAGCAGCAGTGTATTGTAGGTAACTGGAGGAGAAACATGTTCCTAGTGACTGAAGAAAGGCACAGGTCATTCACATTTTAATTCTCAAACGAACACACAAAAATACAGACCTATATCTTTGACCTGTATATTGTTGTAGAATTCTAGAACTTATTTTATGCTAGTGTACTATGACATTTCTGGAGACTGAAAACTTCTCTGTGGACTTAAACATGGGTTCATAAAACAGTGATTATGTGAAATCTTGATCACTCATTTCTTCTGAGAGACCCAGAAAGCAGTAAATTCTGAAGCCCAGGTCAGTGCAGTTTTCCTTGACTTCCAGAAGATGTTTGACTACAATTGCCCACTGCCACGTAATGAACAAAATACAAGCATACAGAATATCTGACCAGATATGTGACTGGACTGAAGGGTTTCTAGCAAACAAAACACAGCATGTCATTCTCAATTGAGACTCTGTTTCGGACATACGTATGCCTGAAGTTACTTTTAACTTCAGGCATACACTAATGGAGTATTATTGGACCATTACTTTTCACAGTGAAACTTTTGCACTTCACTATATCCAAATAATGACAATATTTGGAATAAGTGTAGTCCTTGGCACAATGGTAGTTGTGGGAATTGTTATGTCTTCAGTTGAATGCTGTAGGGTTCATTAGTAGATACAGAAGTGAGGAACAGATGCTGTTCACAAAAAGAGAATTCAGATATTAATTTATTCCACATCTAATATAAATTAGCAAAAAAATACACAACTTTGTCACTGTATTTGCAGCATCAGTTGCTAACAGTAGGTCTGAATGTAGAAATATGTACAGATACAAAAGATTTATAAATCTCTCTCTCTTTGATAAAATGTCTATTCAAGAGATGTTGAGCAGCCAATATGAAAATTTGTAAATGTTATTCACTGGCAAACACACAAAATGGGGTCAGTGCATCAATGTTCGAACTTAAGTACACCAGCCGTTCCAAAGCTTGTATCTCGTTGGCAGTGATGTAATTGTTCATTGCAGTACCCTAGTGCCACGGTGGCAACTGCAGGAAATGTGACAGCATAACTGGCAGTGTGCCAATACCACAGGAATGATGAGCAAACATCTTCAAAAATAAACCAAACAGCATGAAGCAATAACAATGAATTTTTGATCATCCTTTTATATACATTTCCAAGAGTTCCAGGTGACAATGACAAATGTGTTTGTCATTTCAGAAAGCATATTCATTTAGAAAAGTCAGCTTGTACAGCAGGCAGAGATAAAGGACTACTGTAACCATTGCACTTATTACCTGTTACAATGCAGTATACAAATTGTCCAATTAACAACTACTTTAAAACAAATAAAATGGTATTTGTGATAAGATAATATGAAAAGGGAGTCTCCTAATCATGATTATAAGTTAGTTTCCTAAAATATAGATATGAAGTTGAGTATCCTTGATGCCCTTTGGCATATGGTAGTTAAAAGTCTCTTTTATGTTAAAATTTTCCACAAATAGTAAGTTTTAGTGCAAAATCAGGAGGAAATGGCAAAAACCAGTTAAAAACACAAAACTTTATGACAATACCTCTTTCATCCCTGTACAACTAGTACATGTTGACAAAAGGGGATAATGATTTGAGAAATAATATAAATGGTGATCTAGTGGACTGTGTCAAAAGTTTCATGTGGCTTTCCATGGATGATGACATTGTATACAGAGAAATTGTAATGTTAGAAAACTGTAGAAAATTGCTGAATACTTGCAGAGGTGCAGGGATTGGCAGTTGGCCCTCATCAAAAACTTATGTATTGTATTACTCATAAATAGACAGAAAAACCCCTTATTGTACAATTACTCTACTCCAGAACAACCACTGGAAGCAGTCGCAACCATAAAATATCTAGAAGTATGCGTATGGAGAGATTTAAATCAAAATGACCACATAAAAGTAACTGCCCTCAAAGTAGGTAGCTAACAAAACACTTTTTCAATCAGTCTCGAATACTCCTCGTCAGCCTGAAATCAGTACCAGATCAGTACCAGACAGCATTGATAGAGGAATTTTGAATTGAGATTTATTAGTCTCATAACATACACTTACAAATCATGTGATTATGGTGCAGGAGACACCTCAAAAATTACAAACTAGAATCTAATATTAATTTTTAAAACTATATTTAGTCTATGTAGCAGTATCTATATTTTCTTGTTTTCCAGCATAGGTAAATATCTTTCTCGATAATGGACAATTATAATGCTAATTTGCGGTTCGATTCTGCTCAAATTATCAGTTAATCTTCCATGAATTCTACTAATGAGTAATAACATTTGTGTATAAGAATTTCATGTAACTTCTTTTTTAGTATCCCTAGTTCCATGTTTAGAATGTTTTTACCTTTAAGTTTGTTGTAGACTTTCATGCCCATATATTGTGGGGACTGAGCATATAATTTCAATCTATGGCCGGGAAGCATAAAATTAACTTTATTCCTTGTACTGTATGGATGATCAAATTGGTTTCTAATAAACAATTCCAGTTTGTTGTGTAAAATATCATTAGATCATATATGTATAAGGAGGGGAAGTCAAAATTTTTAGTTCCTGTAATAATGGACAACATGATTCTCTTTGCTGTGCAGTGCACATACTTCTGATAATTTTCTTCTGGAGCTTCAGTACACGAAGTATATTATTGGAGCTCCCCCAGAAAATAATGCCAAATCTTATCACTGATTCAAAGTAAATTTAGATATGCTACTTTGCCAGTGGACATCACTAGATAATATATGCATGGCATATGCAAAGCTACCCAGTTTGCAGCACAGGTACTCAATATGTGTGTTCCAGTTTACATTCTTATTGAGGTGTAGACCTAGAAATTTGGCAGAATGCACTTCTGTTAATTCTTCACTTTTATGATTTATACTAATTTCCTGGTCTCTTGACTGTTTGGTTCTGAACTGAATCAAGTTTATTTTTGATATGTAAGCTTCAGACCATTTAACTGGAACCATGACCCTACCCTGTCTAATGTACCAGTGACTTGATCAGGAATCGTTTCTGTTTTTTCACTTTCTATCAAAGACAGATGTGTCATCAGCAAACAGAATGAATGGTGAATTTATGTTTAATGGTAAGTCATTGACATACAATAGAAGGAGAATTGGACCCTGTGTTATTGTTTTCCAGTCTGAATGGTAGTTTACACCATTTGAAGAGATGATTGTTCTTTGTTTTCTATTAGATACGTAAGAAGTAATCCATTGAAGTACTGCACCTTTAATGCCATATTTTTCTAGTTTGTGGATTAGCAAGGAATGATTCACGGAATCGAAAGCCTTTGTCAGGTCACAGAAAATTCCGGCTACTTTACTGTTTTTGTCTAGAGCTGTGCTAATTTTTTCTACGAAATTATTCATGGCATCTGTTGTATTTTTCCCTTGCTGGAAGCCAAACTGATTGCACAAAATAATCCCCTGTGATACAATGAAGTTTTGGATTTGGATAGCAGCTGGAAGGAGGGAGATAGGACAATAATTCCCCATAACTTCTCTTGACCCTTTCTTAAAAAGTGGTTTTATTTCTGCATATTTTAATGATTCTGGAAAACAACCTTCTTCAAATGATTTGTTGATTAATTCAGCTAGTGGAGGACTTACTATTTTCTGCACTGATTTAATTCCTTTTGCAGGTATCCCATCCCAACCCACCAAATTTTTATTTTTTAGTGATAATATAATGTCTTCTATTCTTTCATTCTAATATTTCTAAATTTCATGAGAGATATATTTTTTCGATCAAGCCCATATGGACATACATTTTTATTGTAATTTGTAACATTGAAGTTTGATTTTGTCACATTGATAAAGAATTCATTGAAGTGTTCCAATATTTGAGCAGGATTTACAATGGTGGTGTTTTCATCCTTTATTTTACAAATTTCATGGCTGGCGGCTTTAGTGCTCAATTCTGATTTAACAACAGACCACACTGCTTTTGATTTATTCATGATTTGAGATTAATTCACTGTTAGACATTTGTTTTGCTGCCTTTATAACATATTTGAAAACATTTTTCTAATGCTTCACATATTCAATAAAAGCTAGATCTTTGTTATACTTCAGCTATTTGTGCAGCTGCCATTTCCTAGCACTAGAAATTTTTTTATAATGCTTCACATATTCAATAAAAGCTAGATCTTTGTTATACTTCAGCTCTTTGTGCAGCTGCCATTTCCTAGCACTAGAAATTTTTATTCCTTCTGTTATCCAAGTTAGTTTACTTGCCACTTTGGTGTTGGCACACTTAGGTGGAAATGTTTCATTGAATACAAGAAGGAAGCTGTTTAAGGAATTTTTTAAAGTTTTCATTAACTGACTTGTTATTGTTACATTGCCAGTCTGTCTCTTTTAATGTGTCCTAGAATACATTTAAATTTTCTAAGTTGAAATTTCTTTTAAAGTACTTAGGCTTATTTTTAGGTGAGGTTTCTGTGTTTGTTTTTTCCAGTTCAATAAACAGTGTTTATGATCGGACATTCCTATATCCAAGCAAAATTTATGAACATCTTCAAACACATAATTTGTCAGAATGTTATCAATGCTGGTTGCTGATTGGGCATTTTCTCTCGTGTATTCTAAGTAGTTTAGTTTGAAGAAGGATTTTTTTATTAGATCAGTGAATTTGTCAGCTTCATGGCATTCACTTAAGACATTGATGTTGAAGTCAGCTGCTATTACTATCTATTTCTTTTTTTCTTTAATTAGGCTTTCAAGCATATTTTCTAATTTGTATAGGAAGTGGTTCGTTATTTGATTTCCTGGGATTCTGTAAATTGAAGTTACAATAACACCTAGATGTACAAGTTCTACACAGCAACTTTCAAAGCTACATTCCTCATTCAATTGATCAAACTCATTCCTTATTTTAAACGTTATGTTAGAATGAACAAGTATACATCTGCCTCCATGTGATTTATTTTGTCTGCAGTAGCTAGCAGCTACGGTGAAGTTCATTCAGACATACAATTTTTACAAATTTTCAGTCAGAGAGAAATAATTGCAATTCATCTATTTTACATGTGCTATTTGATGGGCTAGAGTTTAGACCATATACACTCCTGGAAATTGAAATAAGAACACCGTGAATTCATTGTCCCAGGAAGGGGAAACTTTATTGACACATTCCTGGGGTCAGATACATCACATGATCACACTGACAGAACCACAGGCACATAGACACAGGCAACAGAGCATGCACAATGTCGGCACTAGTACAGTGTATATCCACCTTTCGCAGCAATGCAGGCTGCTATTCTCCCATGGAGACGATCGTAGAGATGCTGGATGTAGTCCTGTGGAACGGCTTGCCATGACATTTCCACCTGGCGCCTCAGTTGGACCAGCGTTCGTGCTGGACGTGCAGACAGCGTGAGACGACGCTTCATCCAGTCCCAAACATGCTCAATGGGGGACAGATCCGGAGATCTTGCTGGCCAGGGCAGTTGACTTACACCTTCTAGAGCACGTTGGGTGGCACGGGATACATGCGGACGTGCATTGTCCTGTTGGAACAGCAAGTTCCCTTGCCGGTCTAGGAATGGTAGAACGATGGGTTCGATGACGGTTTGGATGTACCGTGCACTATTCAGTGTCCCCTCGACGATCACCAGTGGTGTACGGCCAGTGTAGGAGATCGCTCCCCACACCATGATGCCGGGTGTTGGCCCTGTGTGCCTCGGTCGTATGCAGTCCTGATTGTGGCGCTCACCTGCACGGCGCCAAACACGCATACGACCATCATTGGCACCAAGGCAGAAGCGACTCTCATCGCTGAAGACGACACGTCTCCATTCGTCCCTCCATTCACGCCTGTCGCGACACCACTGGAGGCGGGCTGCACGATGTTGGGGCGTGAGCGGAAGACGGCCTAACGGTGTGCGGGACCGTAGCCCAGCTTCATGGAGACGGTTGCGAATGGTCCTCGCCGATACCCCAGGAGCAACAGTGTCCCTAATTTGCTGGGAAGTGGCGGTGCGGTCCCCTACGGCACTGCGTAGGATCCTACGGTCTTGGCGTGCATCCGTGCGTCGCTGCGGTCCGGTCCCAGGTCGACGGGCACGTGCACCTTCCGCCGACCACTGGCGACAACATCGATGTACTGTGGAGACCTCACACCCCACGTGTTGAGCAATTCGGCGGTACGTCCACCCGGCCTCCCGCATGCCCACTATACGCCCTCGCTCAAAGTCCGTCAACTGCACATACGGTTCACGTCCACGCTGTCGCGGCATGCTGCCAGTGTTAAAGACTGCGATGGAGCTCCGTATGCCACGGCAAACTGGCTGACACTGACGGCGGCGGTGCACAAATGCTGCGCAGCTAGCGCCATTCGACGGCCAACACCGCGGTTCCTGGTGTGTCCGCTGTGCCGTGCGTGTGATCATTGCTTGTACAGCCCTCTCGCAGTGTCCGGAGCAAGTATGGTGGGTTTGACACACCGGTGTCAATGTGTTCTTTTTTCCATTTCCAGGAGTGTATATTGTAATGCATAATATTCATGGTTCCAGGTTTATTTAATACCATGGGTAGATTTTCATTTGGTAAGCATTTTGATAATATTATTATTATTATTTTTCCCCTCCCCTCACGTGTAATTTTGCATCCCCCTCTCTGCTTATTCCTCTGCTTATTCATTTCCCTTTTTAGTACTTTTTAAGGTGTGACATACATCAATAAACATTTTACTAAACAATTTGGAGCCTAGCCTGTTTAGATGAAGGCCATCTATCCCCAGGCATCTGTTACACAAGAACTTGTTTGGATCTATAAATATTGCTCCAAGATCATTACAATGGTCCCTCATATTAGTATTTATCTGGTTTACATATTTATAACTTACCACTGATAACAATTTTTGAAGTCCTGTATAAGCTTCTTGCAGCTCGAATTAAGTTTCGTGTTTCATTGATGAGTTCTTCACTGGAGCTGTGAAGTGAATTTGTTCCTACATGAATGAACACCCCCTTGTAGTTTTTTGGAGAAATTTGTGGAGATTCTTCTTTTGAGTTTTGAATGTTATTTAAATGTTTGTTTAGTTGCTGTGTCCTGATTCCTGGACATATGTTGATCTTTGCATTTGGCACAATGATGTTTTTCAGCATAGAATTGCCAATAATAAGAAATTAATTATTTTCATTTTTGACTTCACCAACGCGATGATGACTTTCCTGGTTTTTCTTGTTTGTAACACTATTCTAATGGTATTTGTTTCTTGAATTTGCATTTTCTAGTGGTTTTTCAGAGTCTGCTGTCGATGTATTTGCTGAAACAGTGGCAGCTGCGTTTTCGACATTTAGATTGTTTACACTAACAGTATCCCTCTTGTTGCAGTTATAACCTGCAGGCTCACGTGCCTTCTTTTGTTGCTTACTTCCTTGCTTAAGTGACAATATTTCACATTTTAGAGTGTCAGTTTCTGTTTGCATCGCTTTTATGATTTCGTCTTTGGTCTTAACAGCCGATGCTAGACGATCCTTTTCTTTGTGTAAGCAATCAAAACAAGACCATTTAAAGTTTTCACTTATGAATTTAAGGCACATTTTTGCACATTTCTCATGCATCCAAAAGTTGCACTACACATTTTTGACATTTCTTGCATGACGAACTGTTTAATTTGTTTTTTTTCCAAGTGCAATGTGTCACTGCACTTTTCACTGGGCACCATCTTGAAACCTATGTCTACTTTCAACAGACTAACTTGTCCATTTGTTCATTATTCAGTCTGGAAAATTTAACTTTCTTGAAACTTTTTGGGGTGCTTTGCAAATTCCCAGATGCATAGAAATCACCTTCATAAAATAGTAACTATAACTTTGCCATTTTATAATTATATAGTTTGTAGTTAAACAGATCTACTCCTACCTATTGTATTGTATCAGGAGTTGGAGAGAACTTAAAGATGAGCAGTGCATTTTGTTACAGGTTTATTTATCAGGTGCAAAAGCATCTACATCTACATCTGTATGCCAACTCAACAGTCCACACTGATGTGCCTGGCAGAGGATTCATCAAACCACTTTCATGCTATTTCTCTACTGTCCTACTCTTGAACAGCGTGTGGGAAAAATGAACACTTCAGTCACTCTGTGTGACGTCTGATTTCTCTTGATTTATTACAATGTTCATTTCACCGTATGTAGGCAAGCATCAATAAAATATTTGCAAATTTTGAGGGGAAAGTTGAAGATTGAAATTTTCTAAAGAGATCTCACTGTATCAAAAAACACCTTTGTTTTAATGATTCCACCCCAGCTGCATATCATACCCATGATAACTCTCTCTCTCTCCTGTTTCCTGATAGTACAAAATTGGGCTGACCTCCTTTGAAATTTTTCAGTGCTTTCCATCAATGCTATCTGATAAGGATTCCACACCACACAGCAATACCCTGGCTGAAAATAGACAACCAACTGACAGGCAGTGGATTTGTTGCATGTTTTAAGTGTTCTGACATCAGAAAGCAGTCTCTAGTTCACCTTCCCCACAACATTACTTATGCCATCATTTGAGTTTAAGTTTCTTGTATTTATAATACTTAACTATTTAGTTAAATTGGCAGCCTTTAGATTTGTGTGATTCACCATGTAACCAAAATTTAACAGTCTTTTTAGTGCTCATCTGTATGACCTCACACTTTTCATTATTTACGGTTCTTTTTGCCCATACATATGCAGGGTGTTTCAAAAATGACTGGTATATTTGAAACGGAAATAAAAACTAAACGAGCAGCGATAGAAATACACCGTTTGTTGCAATATGCTTGGGACAACAGTACATTTTCAGGCGGACAAACTTTCAAAATTACAGTAGTTACAATTTTCAACAACAGATGGCGCTGCAAGTGATGTGAAAGATATAGAAGACAACGCAGTCTGTGGGTGCGCCATTCTGTACGTCGTCTTTCTGCTGTAAGCGTGTGCTGTTCACAAAGTGCAAGTGTGCTGTAGACAACATGGTTTATTCCTTAGAACAGAGGATTTTTCTGGTGTTGGAATTCCACCGCCTAGAACACAGTGTTGTTGCAACAAGACGAAGTTTTCAAC
The DNA here is from genome assembly GCF_021461385.2 of Schistocerca piceifrons. Taxonomy (NCBI): domain Eukaryota; kingdom Metazoa; phylum Arthropoda; class Insecta; order Orthoptera; family Acrididae; genus Schistocerca; species Schistocerca piceifrons. The sequence continues at coordinate 1,015,834,851 of NC_060138.1, read as the reverse complement.
GGAGGTTTAATGTAACCAAAGGACCAAAAAGCGATACAATAAAGGATCTGCTTGAAAAATTTCAACTGACTGGGAATGTGACGGATGAACGTGCTGGAAACGTAGGGCGACCGCGTACGGCAACGACAGAGGGCAACGCGCAGCTAGTGCAGCAGGTGATCCAACAGCGGCCTCGGGTTTCCGTTCACCGTGTTGCAGCTGCGGTCCAAATGACGCCAACGTCCACGTATCGTCTCATGCGCCAGAGTTTACACCTCTATCCACACAAAATTCAAACGCGGCAACCCCTCAGCGCCGCTACCATTGCTGCACGAGAGACATTCGCTAACGATATAGTGCACAGGATTGATGACTACGATATGCATGTGGGCAGCATTTGGTTTACTGACGAAGCTTATTTTTACCTGGACGGTTTCGTCAATAAACAGAACTGGCGCATATGGGGAACCAAAAAGCCCCATGTTGCAGTCCCATTGTCCCTGCATCCTCAAAAAGCACTGGTCTGGGCCGCCATTTCTTCCAAAGGAATCATTGGCCCATTTTTCAGATCCGAAACGATTACTGCATCACGCTATCTGGACATTCTTCGTGAATTTGTGGCGGTACAAACTGCCTTAGACGACACTGCGAACACCTCGTGGTTTATGCAAGATGGTGCCCGGCCACATCGCACGGCTGACGTCTTTAATTTCCTGAATGAATATTTCGATGATCGTGTGATTGCTTTGGGCTATCCGAAACATACAGGAGGCGGTGTGGATTGGCCTCCCTATTCGCCAGACATGAACCCCTGTGACTTCTTTCTGTGGGGACACTTGAAAGACCAGGTGTACCGCCAAAATCCAGAAACAATTGAACAGCTGAAGCAGTACATCTCATCTGCATGTGAAGCCATTCCGCCAGACACGTTGTCAAAGGTTTCGGGTAATTTCATTCAGAGACTACGCCATATTATTGCTACGCATGGTGGATATGTGGAAAATATCGTACTATAGAGTACTGTTGTCCCAAGCATATTGCAACAAACGGTGTATTTCTATCACTGCTTGTTTAGTTTGTATTGCCGTTTCAAATATACCGGTCATTTTTGAAACACCCTGTATCTTGTCTAAATAATTCTGCAACTGGTTTTGATCTTCTGATGACTTTATTAGATGGTTAATGACAGGACCATCTTTTAACAATTTAAGATAGCCACTCAAATTCTCTCCTGAATCATTTATGTAGATTAGGAAAAACAGAGGGCTTTCCTTTTGGGAATGCCAGATATCTCTTCTGTTTTACTCAATGACTTTCTATCAGTTACTATGAACTGTGAGCTTCCTGACAGTAAATGATGAACCCACACACACAACTGAGACAATACTCCATAGGCATGCAATCTGACTAGAAGCCACTTGTGAAGAACAGTATCAAAAGCCTTCTGGAAATATGGAATCACTATTAGATCCTCATGAGAAGAAAGAAAATACTTGTGTTGCATAAGAATGACATTTTCCGAACCCATGCTGACTACATGTCAGCAGATCATTTTCTGCAAGGTAATTCATAATGTTTGAACACAGTATATGATCCAAAATCCTACTGCAAATTGACATCAATGATATGGGTCTGTAATTCAGTGGATTATTCCTACTTGCTTTCTCGAGTATTGGTGTGGCCCGGTCAAACTTACAGTCTTTAGGTATGATCTTTCATCGAGTGAGAAGTTGTATATGACTGTTATGTATGGAGCTATTGCATGAGCATACTCTAAAAAGTACCTAATTGGTATTCACTCTGGATTTGTTAGCTTCTAAGAAATTTTCCACGCTTGTTAAGCAATTTTGTGGCTCATTTCATATGATATCAATTTTTGCAACATGTCATTCTGCAAAGCTCCAAAAATATGGAAATCATATGGGGAGAGATCATAACTGTAGGAAGGGTATGTAAGGGCTTCCCAGCAAACCTTCTGTAGTGTAATCAAAACAACCTTGAAAACCTATGAGTGGGCATTACCCTGCAACAGAATGATGTCATCCATGGACATTCCTGGCTATTTGGACTTGATGGTGCACTTCAATTTTTGCAAATTGTTCACATACAACTTTGCACTGATTATGGCAGTGTGTTCTAGAAACTCAACTAGCACAAGGCCCTTGCAGTCAAAGAAAAATTTAATCTTCACTTTCCCAGAGCTGTGGTGCCTATTGTTTTGACTACACTACAGAAGTTTTACATTGACCATCTTGTCTTCTGGTGGGATGGCCATCTTGCCGCATGCTGAGATAAATGTATTAACAGTTATGGTGATTACTTTTGAAATAATAAACAGTTTACTTACTTTTATCCATCTGTCTCATTTTCGTTTGACTTCTGTTATATGTTACTGAAATAGCCTTCATCCTTCATTATGAAATTTGCAGAAATGAAGAAAGAAGTAAATGAACCAACCCCCAAGAAAGTAGTGTTGTTATGATAAAACAGAAGTAAAATAATTATTTGTTGCTCTGTTAAACCTTGTAATATGTTAAAATACTTATGTACAGCTCTTCACAGTTGGATTTTTTGAGACAGTTTTGAACAATAATAAATAATTATAGGCTAATCTCATTGTTGTAATCATGTTCAAAAATGGTTACCATGAAAAAAATAACTAGTAAAAATATAGTAAGGAAACACATTTTCAGTGGCAAGCCATCTTGACTTCAAACAGAACTATCTACTGAACTGACTGTATTCAATTTCAAAGACAATATGCCCCATTATGTTGCAGCACATGTGGGTAGTTCATGGTGGTAATCTTGCTTACATTACGGAAATTAACGTTTATGACTAGAGGTGGTGTGCACCATCCCTAGATCCATGACATGCACGAATAGATGCATTGGATTTGAAACAATTTGACAGCATGTAGGGAAGTCAACAATAAAATCTGCTACAGTTGTAAAAATGATTTATTTCTAAGAACGAAAGTACCACCTGGTTTCAGGACATATATCCCATCTTCAGGTGGATCTGCAAAATATTAAAAGAATAATAATACCTATTCACATGGTTAAGATAATCAAAGATAAACAGAACCAACAGAAATTCTCTGAAGAAAAACCCTATATGTACATTAAAATGTGAGTCCACAAGGATGCACAGCTAAAGTTAAAACAACTTAAAATATGTTAAAATAGTGCATCCCAGATTCATGACATGCATGCTCCTGAGTCTGCTAGAAATCCTCTCACAGAGGAGGACCTACATAAATAGATAAAGGTCCTCAATTAGAAGAGGGTAAATCACAGCAAAATGGAATGAAATATATAAAGTATTAACAACCCGACATCCCAAATCCCCACTACAAAACTTACAATGGTTGACATTTTGGGATGTGGCACTCGTGGATCCACATGAAGACAGATGGGCAGTTTTTCAAACAATGAAACATCCAAAAACGGGTTATATAAACTGCACATCTAAAGGTATGTGAGGTAACACTGTCACCCTCTGAGCAAAGTTTGCGACTGACCAGTGCTCCATAGAAACCATCAGACCAGTATGACACTCAGCCTAAATCAGAATCCTGGCAGAAGCAGTCGTGCCCCATAATATTTGTTAGTGGACTGGTCACACCATTTCATGGTCAAAATTTAATCCAATGTACCCACCAACAACAGGTCTAAGAAACCACCAATTGTGAACCACTGCAGTGAAAGCTAACTTCTCTCACATACCAGTGAGGCACTAATTATAGATTACCATGTCTGCACATGAATACATTGCAAACCAAACAGTTAGGGTCAAACCAAAGTAAATTGACATAATCCCCACAATGTCACTCAAGAATTCATATAGAATGCATAGAGACTGAAACAGGTAATCTACTTTTAGTATATTCCCTGTGACACAGGATGAAATTTCAACAATGAAATTGATACAAGAACTTAAAACTTCTGAAACAATCAGAAATATACAGTACACATATTTGCATCAAAGTGACACAGATGAAATTTTAGAAAGGCATGGTAGTATCTATTATTCTCTATGGATCTGAGACCTGGGTTCCCATTCAAAAGGATATGGGCAGGAACCAGGCTGTGGGAATAAAATTCCTCCATAATGTTAGAGTGCAGCAGAGAAGATCAGTTCCCAAATGAAGACATTATAAATGATTTACAACTTGAGTCTATGCATAAGAAAAAGACCCAAACAGAAAAGGATGATTGGAACATGTAGAAAGAATGCATGAAAATAGACTTCCAAAAGAAACCTAGAGGGGCAAGACAGAGGGCAAGACCATGGAAGAGATGGGTTATTGAACAGAAGAGATGAAATCACCATATCCATGAAGGGTGAAGCAGAAGAACGAAGTATCAATTTTCAAATGAAAATATGTCTTAGATTTAATAACAATATTATGAAAAGTATAGTTGCTACTCACCACATGCTGAGTCTCAGATAGGTGCAGCAAAAAGACTGTCAAACAAAGCCACAGCCAAACAGACCTTCATCAGAATAGACCAAACAAACACAGACACAACTCTCACACATGACTGCAGTCCCTGGTTGTAAAGACCAGGCTGTGAGCAACAGCGCATGATGGGAGAAGCAACTGGGTGGTAGTGGTAAGGAGGAGGTAGGGTGGGGAGGGGGAGGGATACCAGGGTAGGGGTGGGGAAAGGTAGAGGTTTTTGAGAGTGTACAGGGATGAGGTGGGGGAGAGGTTAGGGCAGCTAGGTGCAGTCAGGAGGTTATTAGATGGAGAGCGGGGGGAGGCGTGGGGGACAGTGGAAAATGAGAAAAGGAAAGGACTGTGGGTGCACTGGGTGAACGGAAGGCTGTGTAGTGCTCGAATGGGAAAAGGCAAGGGGGTAGGTAGCTAAGGACAATGACTAATGAAGGCTGAGGCCAGGAGGGTTACGGGAATGTAGGATATATTGTAGGGAGAGTTCTCAATTGCGCATTTCAGAAAAGCTGGTGTTTGTGGGAAGAATCCATATGGCACAGATTGTGAAGTAGTCTTTGAAATGAAGAATGTTGTGTTGGGCAGTGTGCTCAGCAAGTGGTTGGTCCAGTTCTTTCTGGGCCACAGTTTGTAGATGGCCATTCTTGCATACAGACAGCTTGTTGGTTGTCATGTCCACATGGAATGTAGAACAGTGTTTGCAGCTTAGCTTGTAGATCACATGACTGGTTTTATAGGTATCCCTGGCTTTGATAAGGTAGGTTGTGCTTGTGACTGGACTGGAGCAGGTGGTGGTGAGAGGATGTATGGGACAGGTCTTGCATCTAGGTCTATTACAGGGATATGAGTCATGAAGCAAGGGGCTGGGAGCAGGTGTTGCATATGAGTGGACAAGGAGGCAGTGGAATACCACTGTGATAGGGGCGGGAAGGAAGTGGGTAGGACATTCCTCATTCCAGGGCATGGCGAGAGGTAGTCGGAACCCTGGTGCAGGATGTGATTTAGTTGCTCCAGTCCTGGTTGGTACTGAGACACAAGGGGAATGCTCCTCTGTGGTCAGACTTTGGGCTTTGGGAGGTGGTGGGTGACTGGAAAGAATGCACAGGAGATTTGTTTTTGTATGAGGTTGGGATGGTAATTGAAGTCTGTGAAGCCCTCAGCTAGACCCTTGGTGTATATTAAGGACTTTTTACTCACATCACCTTCTTGGTGACCATTTTACTTTGGATCTGTGGAAGGAACATTTATAAATGTGTATTACTTGTATTACATTTTATGAGATATTCTACATGACTGTGGACCTACACGTTACAGATCTGTGAAGTAAAAAGTGTTTCTGATTCAAATATCAATCACCCTTAGATGATGCATTTCCATAATTTAGCCACATTTGCAGTATGCTTTATTACAGCTATGGGAAATATCAAAATGAAGTAATTGCTTTATTGTACATATCAACATTCACTACTGAGTTACCAAACAATTTTTTGTGAATGTTTGACTTGATTATATCATACACTACTTGTTACATAAATCCAGAGTGATAAGATTCTCAATGATGTGGAACATATCATAAAAACAAAAATATGCAATGTAAAATTATGTATACCTCGGCTGTTTAGCCAAGCATCACCAAAGGAAAACCAGTTTGCAAGACTGACTCAACACGGATTGCATTACTGCACTGAAGCACAGAAAGGAAAGTGTTACATAAAAAGTTATGGGTTATGCTTAGTAGTAAATTCATCTGATCCTGCTACATTATTCATCAATGAAGTAAAACATTTTCGCCATCAGCAGTTCCTTTGGGCTTCTCTTAGACTATATTTTATCAGTAGCTAAATATTTTATGACTGCTGATAAGTTACTGAACATGTGTGTTCTTGAAACAATCATAATCTGGATATTGCAGATCTTCTTCACCTCCATGCTTACAGAGAAAAGTTGGAAAGAAGCTTAGTGTTATGAAAGAGACAATTAATTAATTTTTATTTCACTTATACATGTTTCAGCAATTTTGTCCTAGCCCCAGTGTTCATTATTATTATTCTGTAAGAAAAGTTTCTGTAACACGATAACATCTTGTACAGGTTGTAACAATCCAAATTGGACATTCACTGATCTAAACTGAGTCTTAAGATTCCTGGCTTGGTTCGGATGGCTCTGAGCACTATGGGACTTAACTTCTGAGGTCATCAGTCCCCTAGAACTTAGAACTACTTAAACCTAACTAACCTAAGGACATCACACACATCCATGCCCGAGGCAGGATTCGGACCTGCGATCGTAGCGGTTGCGCGGTTCCAGACTGTAGTGCCTAGAACCGCTAGGCCACCCTGGCTGGCATTGCTGGCTTCTCTACTAATGTTGTCAATACCATTTTTGTCCATAACTGTATGATTCTCAGTTTTTCTGGGGAGCTTAGTATATGTTGTTTCTATTCCTTTTTCCTTCTTGAGGTTAATGAGAACATTCTATAAGCTCAATATGCAAGAATATAAGAACTCTGAAGAGTTAGTCAGCTTGTACATAAATGATTCATTAAAATACAGAAACAAGTGAAATTGGAAGTATAAAATTCAATGAACATCGTATTTAATAATAACACATGATTTTTTTTTTTTATTTTTTAGATCATTGTCAGTTCTCTTAATTTTATCTTTGGATGTTGTTAGCACAATGTAAGGTGGCCTATGAGATATTCGTGTTTCGAGGAGCTTAGTTATAAGTCAAACATGATGTAAAAGAATATTGATTGCTGCTGATGTGTAACATACGTGAACTTGTTGTTTATGATTAAGATCGTGTTTTGTCAATGTGGTAATGGAAGAAGATACCAGAATAAAAAAATAACAAGTCAACAGTTAGTTTTTAGTTATTTAAAGAAAAATCTGGATCTGAACTTTGGAATGTCTAAATTTTGTTGCCCTTAGATTACTTCCACCAGAGCAATATAAGTAATGTAACATCATTTTCTACTACTACTTCTACTACTACTACAATAAAACCATCTTCATATTGCAAAAAATATGGTAATTCATTTTGATTGTAATCCTTCAGACTTCGAGTTTTCAACAGTGGAAAATACAGGATGGAATACTGACAATATTATCAAATCGATAGATCACTACTTACCATATAGTGGAGATGCAGAGTTGCAGACATGCAGAATGAAAAGATGCTGAACAAGTAAGCTTTCAGCCAACAAGCCTTCTTCTGAGTTTGACAACACACACATTCATGCAAACACAACCCACACACACACAAACACACATGAGCACTGTCTCTGACTGCCAAGACCAGACTGCGAGCAACAGCGCACGATGGGAGGAGCAGTCTGGGTGGTGGGGGTAAGAATGAGGTTGCTGATGGAAGGGGAGGGGAAGGGAAGGAATAACTGGGCTGTGTGGGGAATGGTGAAGTGCTGCTTGTGGGCACATACAGGGGTGAGGTGGGCAGAAGATAGAACAACTACATGCAGTATGGAGGTTGGACAGTGGGATCAGGGGGTGGGTGGGAGTGGATAATGGATAAGGAGAGAAGTAAAATACTTTGGATGCATTGGTAGAATAGAAGACTGTGTAGTGCTGGAGTGGGAACAGGGAAGGGAATAGGTGGGTGAGGAACAGTGATTGCAGGGAGAGTTCCCATCTGTGAAATTCAGAAAAGCTGATATTGGTAGGAAGGATCCAGATGGCAAATGCTGTAAAATAGTCATTGAAATTAACAACTCTGTGTTGGGCAGAGTGCTCAACAAGTGGGTGGTCCAGATGTTGGTTGACCACTGTTTGTCGGTGGCCTTTCATGCAGACAGACAACTTGTTGGTTGTCATGCCCACACAGAATGCAGCACAGCTGGTGCAACTTAGTTTGTAGATCACATGACTGGCTTCAAAGGCAGCTGTGCCTTTGATGGAATACAAGATGCTGTGTCTGGACTTGAGTAGGTGGTAGTGGTGGAAGGATGTATGGGACAGATCCTGCATCTAGGTCTATTACAGGGATGTGAGCCATGAGGCAAGGGATTGGGAGTAGGATTTGAGTAAAGAGGAACGATGATATTGTGTAGGTTTGCTGGGTGGTGGAATACCTGTGTGGGAGGGATTAGAAGGATAGTGGGTAGGACATTCCCCATTGCAGGGCATTATGAGTGGAGATCAACTATATTTAAATTAATTGTTATCTTCACTTCCGTTTCTTGCTTACTATAAACATGTAGTCTGAGGTACTACTATATTTAACTCATCATCACTGTTATCATCATTTTTATTTCTAAGGCTATTGCCATTTATTCCTTCCTGGCACTCATCCCACATTATGTCATCTTCTGAGTCATCCATAGCATTGGATATGCAGCACTTTTTGAGTCCTAGCATTATGGATTCACTTGACCTGCTCCAGGCATTGAGTGCTTCTTTAACTTGTTCCCCTAGAATGAGGGCATGGTCTTCTTGAAGAAGATACTCACTGTAAAGCTGCTGCAGCTGAGCCTTAAAAGGTCTATATACAGCAACAACCATTATCTGAAGTTGTTAGGCCATACCACCAGGAATTATTACTATAATTTCTTCATCATCATAAGAGTAAACCTAATGCAAACAAACACAAATGTGATGATTGGTTAGCAGCCATAGCACACATATACAGACATTGTTATGTTCTTGGAAATGAAATGCAACAATGAAGTTGTTGACCCATTTTATTACTCAATGTGCATGTAACACACACCATAAAGTGTATCCTTATTATCCTATTTTACATGAAGTAAGGTTCACGTCACGTTTATTCTTATGATGGACACAGTACAGGTCTGTGTTGCTGAGTGATATCAGATCGTTAACTCCCTGGGTAAGACATCCACTGATTGAATTGAGCACCAACATTTTCCTTATGTTAAGCAGAGGTAAATGGCATTCTGTCAGAATCTCAACATGGATTTAGAGCAAACCACTCAACCGAATCTGCAGTTCACTCCTTTCTATTAGAGGCACTGATAGCATTAGACAACAAAAAACATGGGCAAATTTTTAGATTTTTCAAAGGCATTTGACACCATAAATCATGACAAATTGCTACACAAGCTAGAAAATTTTGGCATTAGGGGAACAGCTAACAACTGGCTCAGCTCTTATCTTAAGAACAGGGAACAATATGTGGAAATAGATCAAGAAAGGGACATTGTCATTAGGAAATATAATTTCAAGCTACTGACTGTTAAATATGGGGTGCCACAAGGATCAGTAGTGGGTCCTGTTCTGTTCTTACTCTATGTATATGACCTAAACGTAAGCAATGACAGCAGTAAAATATTTTAATTTGCTGATGATATGAGTGTTCTAATTACAGGAAACTCAGAAGAAACACTTGTAAAAAACATAAAAGAAGCCACTGACAGGCTAACATGTTACTTTGATGAAAATGACTTAATAATAAACACTGAAAAAACTGTAGCTATGGATATACACACAGCACAAACAAAAAATTTGATATCACCCAATCTGGAGCTATACGGACAGTCAACTGCCAAAACAGCCTGTACCAAATTTCTTGGACTTCATCTACAAGACAACTTGAAATGGAAAGCACATATTGAGCAAATGAACAAAAAATTAAGTACTTCTTGTTTTGTGCTGCGTACATTAAAAAATTGTACCAGCTACAACCAGACAAACGTGTGGTTCCTGAAGAGGGGCAGCAGCCTTTTCAGTAGTTGCAAGGGCAACAGTCTGGATGATTGACTGATCTGGCCTTGTAACAATAACCAAAACGGCCTTGCTGTGCTGGTACTGCGAACGGCTGAAAGCAAGGGGAAACTACAGCCGTAATTTTTCCCGAGGGCATGCAGCTTTACTGTATGATTACATGATGATGGCGTCCTCTTGGGTAAAATATTCCGGAGGTAAAATAGTCCCCCATTCGGATCTCCGGGCGGGGACTACTCAAGAGGATGTCGTTATCAGGAGAAAGAAAACTGGCGTTCTACGAATCGGAGCGTGGAATGTCAGATCCCTTAATCGGGCAGGTAGGTTAGAAAATTTAAAAAGGGAAGTGGATAGGTTGAAGTTAGATATAGTGGGAATTAGTGAAGTTCGGTGGCAGGAGGAACAAGACTTCTGGTCAGGTGACTACAGGGTTATAAACACAAAATCAAATAGGGGTAATGCAGGAGTAGCTTTAATAATGAATAGGAAAATAGGAATGCGGGTAAGCTACTACAAACAGCATAGTGAACGCATTATTGTGGCGAAGATAGATACGAAGCCCACACCTACTACAGTAGTACAAGTTTATATGCCAACTAGCTCTGTAGATGACGAAGAAATTGAAGAAATGTATGATGAAATAAACGAAATTATTCAGATTGTGAAGGGAGACGAAAATTTAATAATCACGGGTGACTGGAATTCGAGTGTAGGAAAAGGGAGAGAAGGAAACATAGTAGGTGAATATGGATTGGGGGACAGAAATGAAAGAGGAAGCCGCCTGGTAGAATTTTGCACAGAGCACAACACAATCATAACTAACACTTGGTTTAAGAATCATGAAAGAAGGTTGTATACATGGAAGAACCCTGGAGATACTAAAAGGTATCAGATAGATTATATAATGGTAAGACAGAGATTTAGGAACCAGGTTTTAAATTGTAAGACATTTCCAGGGGCAGATGTGGACTCTGACCACAATCTATTGGTTAAGACCTGGAGATTAAAACTGAAGAAACTGCAAAAAGGTGGGAATTTAAGGAGATGGGACCTGGATAAACTAAAAGAACCAGAGGTTGTACAGAGATTCAGGGAGAGCATAAGGGAGCAATTGACATGAATGGGGGAAATAAATACAGTAGAAGAAGAATGGGCAGCTCTGAGGGATGAAGTAGTGAAGGCAGCAGACGATCAAGTAGGTAAAAAGACGAGGGCTAGTAGAAATCCTTGGGTAACAGAAGAAATATTGAATTTAATTGATGAAAGGAGAAAATATAAAAATGCAGTAAGTGAAACAGGCAAAAAGGAATACAAACGTCTCAAAAATGAGATCGACAGGAAGTGCAAAATGGCTAAGCAGGGATGGCTAGAGGACAAATGTAAGGATGTAGAGGCCTATCTCACTAGGGGTAAGATAGATACCGCCTACAGGAAAATTAAACAGACCTTTGGAGATAAGAGAACGACTTGTATGAATATCAAGAGCTCAGATGGAAACCCAGTTCTAAGCAAAGAAGGGAAAGCAGAAAGGTGGAAGGAGTATATAAAGGGTCTATACAAGGGTGATGTACTTGAGGACAATATTATGGAAATGGAAGAGGATGTAGATGAAGATGAAATGGGAGATACGATACTGCGTGAAGAGTTTGACAGAGCACTGAAAGACCTGAGTCGAAACAAGGCCCCCTGAGTAGACAATATTCCATTGGAACTACTGACGGCCGTGGGAGAGCCAGTCCTGACAAAACTCTACCATCTGGTGAGCAAGATGTATGAAACAGGCAAAATACCCTCAGACTTCAAGAAGAATATAATAATTCCAATCCCAAAGAAAGCAGGTGTTGACAGATGTGAAAATTACCGAACTATCAGTTTAATAAGTCACAGCTGCAAAATACTAACACGAATTCTTTACAGACGAATGGAAAAACTAGTAGAAGCCAACCTCGGGGAAGATCAGTTTGGATTCCGTAGAAACACTGGAACACGTGAGGCAATACTGACCTTACGACTTATCTTAGAAGAAAGATTAAGGAAAGGCAAACCTACGTTTCTAGCATTTGTAGACTTAGAGAAAGCTTTTGACAATGTTGACTGGAATACTCTCTTTCAAATTCTAAAGGTGGCAGGGGTAAAATACAGGGAGCGAAAGGCTATTTACAATTTGTACAGAAACCAGATGGCAGTTATAAGAGTCGAGGGACATGAAAGGGAAGCAGTGGTTGGGAAGGGAGTAAGACAGGGTTGTAGCCTCTCCCCGATGTTGTTCAATTTGTATATTGAGCAAGCAGTAAAGGAAACAAAAGAAAAATTCAGAGTAGGTATTAAAATTCATGGAGAAGAAATAAAAACTTTGAGGTTCGCCGATGACATTGTAATTCTGTCAGACAGAGCAAAGGACTTGGAAGAGCAGTTGAACGGAATGGACAGTGTCTTGAAAGGAGGATATAAGATGAACATCAACAAAAGCAAAACAAGGATAATGGAATGTAGTCTAATTAAGTCGGGTGATGCTGAGGGAATTAGATTAGGAAATGAGGCACTTAAAGTAGTAAAGGAGTTTTGCTATTTGGGGAGCAAAATAACTGATGATGGTCGAAGCAGAGAGGATATAAAATGTAGGCTGGCAATGGCAAGGAAAGCGTTTCTGAAGAAGAGAAATTTGTTAACATCCAGTATTGATTTAAGTGTCAGGAAGTCATTTCTGAAAGTATTTGTATGGAGTGTAGCCATGTATGGAAGTGAAACATGGACAATAAATAGTTTGGACAAGAAGAGAATAGAAGCTTTCGAAATGTGGTGCTACAGAAGAATGCTGAAGATTAGATGGGTAGATCACATAACTAATGAGGAAGTATTGAATAGGATTGGGGAGAAGAGAACTTTGTGGCACAACTTGACCAGAAGAAGGGATCGGTTGGTAGGACATGTTCTGAGGCATCAAGGGATCACCAATTTAGTATTGGAGGGCAGCGTGGAGGGTAAAAATCATAGAGGGAGACCAAGAGATGAATACACTAAGCAGATTCAGAAGGATGTAGGTTGCAGTAGGTACTGGGAGATGAAAAAGCTTGCACAGGATAGAGTAGCATGGCGCTGCATCAAACCAGTCTCAGGACTGAAGACCACAACAACAACAACCAGCTACAACACCCTTCAGTGTGTGTATTATGCAGTTGTACACTCTCACCTCCGGTATGGGATTATGTTCTGGGAAAACTCTGGAGATGCCATCAAAACATTCAAAATAAAAAAAATAAAAAATTATAAGAATAATGGAAGGGGTAGATAATCGCAAATCATGTAGACCATTGTTTCAAAAAAGGATGATCCTGCCACTTCCTTGTATATATATACTTGAAAATATAATGTATTTAAAGCAAAACTTACGTACAAAAAGGCCACTCATCACTCAAAATCACACAATACACAGCTATGATACATGACAAAAATTGGATGTACATGTTCAAAGCGCCAACACAAAGTTATTTCAAAACAGCCTTATCCATCCTAGTATCAAAATCACACAATACACAGCTATGATACAAGACAAAAATTGGACGTACATGTTCAAAGCGCCAACACAAAGTTATTTCAAAACAGCCTTATCCATCCTAGTATCAAACTATACCAGATACCATTAAACACATACAAAACATTGGTCACTTCAAATCTGAACTGAAGTCTTACTTGGTTGATCACTACTTTTACACAGTAAATGAATACCTACAAAACTAAATTTTTGTGTGTTTACCCAATGTAGTTTCAGTCAGAAGAACATTTGTATTTTATCTCTCTGTATATAGCATAACAACATTTATTTAAGTATCCATCATTAATTGATGTATTAATGTGTTTTATTATGTACAAAGGTATATTATATGTAAAACTGTTAATATTAACAGAAAAATCCAAATATCTCTTGCACATTGTGCAGCTGTAGATGAAAATGGATCAATAAATCAATCAATCAATCAAATGGTATGGTATTCTTTTCCACACAAGTTTCAACCAATCTAGCATGAAGACTTTTGCCATCCATTGCTTTTCTTGGTGTCTAACAAAGTCCTATAGGTAGTTTTCTTTTGGTATGATTTTCCTGCAAAGTATCACATACAGGGGACTTCATTCCAGCTGCTAGACCACCCAGCATTACTGTTATTCTGTCCTTTTCATTGCCAGAACTTCTGTTATGAACACTTTTACTCCCATACTTTGACAGTAACATTTGATGGCACATCAAAAGAAATAGGTGACAGGCCAGTTTTGCCTATTGGACTAGCAAATAGTTTTGTTGTTTTCTTGGATTTATCCCATGTAGATAACACAGTTTTTCATCAAACGCTACAGAAAGGTGCTGAGCTATCAATGTTTTGTGTTGTAATGTAAGCCCTGTCCTATTCATCATCCTCGTAATGCCAGTCAGTACTTACTTTGAATTTCATGATACATGCAGTTGGAAAATACCTCTTTATCTCCAATGCCTTCATTCAGATCATTTCTTAAGTAACTGGGTAGCCTTCCCTGCACATCTCTTGCACACACTGAACTATCTTTTGCTCCAGTTCATGAAACTTTCATTGCTTCAGTCCCCTGTGAGTTTGGCATGTAGCACTGGCATTCATTAATTTATTCATTGGATGTCACAAATGAAACTGTGACATCAAATTTTCATCCTGCTGCATAGCAGTTTGTGATCTCAGCTTCATGAATCACCCTTAACTTTGACCAGCTGTGAACTGGGCATTCATAGATCCACATTTCTCAGCAGAGTCATGGTTGTGATTTGCCTCCATTATCAAGTGCTATAATTTATCATTCTTACAGTGCTGATACATTTTCCTCTAGCTTACCTACAGCTGAATCAGCAGAAATCATATCATTTCAGGTTAACATAGCAATTAAACATTTGTTGCCAGTCTTGAAAATCAAAGTGCTGACAGTATAGGCAAACAAAATAAAAATATAATATCGTCCTGCCAGTTTCCTGTAGATGGATTGGCAGAAATTGCACCATTTCAGATTAACACTGCAGTTCATCATTTCTTGCAAACTTTGAAAACCAATAGTGCTAGGAGAGTCGAAATTGGAAGTTTCAGTCCACTTTTTCCAACATGTCTCTGTCGATGTTGGCAATAGCAACACGAATACTGTTCAGTAGCTCAGCCAGAGTCTGCGGATGATTTGTATACACCAAGGATTTGAGATAGCCCGATAAGAAAAAGTCACATAGCGCTAAATCTGGCGAGTGTCCTGGTCACTGGAGATAGCCCTTCAAAGAGATGAGATGACAGGGGAAGTGTTAGTGCAACATGGTTGTCAATGTTTGTGCCATGAGAGCTGTGGCGCCATCTTGTTGGAACCAGACATCACCCACATCTGTTTCTTCAAGTTCTGGAAGAAAAAACTGTTCAATCATCTGAACATAATGCTCAGAAGTGACCATCACTGCTTTATTGTTCTCTTCGAAAAACCATGGGCCAATAACGCCAACTTTAAATAGTGCACACCAAACAGTCATACGTTCTGTATGCAGGGGCTGCTCATAAAGTTCTAGGGGGTTCGTGCCACTTGAATGCCATATATTTTGTTTGTTTACACAGCCAGGCAAATGAAACTGTGCCTCATCATTGAAGAACACTAAGGCGTCATGACGCAGCTCATTGATTGAGGCTTCTCATGCATTTTTTCATGAAACAAAATCACATGGATGAAGTGTGTGCACCACTAACAGTTTATATGGGTGAAATTTCAACTCTTCATGAAGAATTTACCCCACTGTGGATTCATAAATTGCAAGGGCAGCTGCATGTTTGCATGCAGATTACTTGGGGGAATTCAAAATTGGCTTCCTTACCCTCTTGGTGTTTTCAGGCATTCTGGTGGTTCCTGAAGGAGCTGGTTTCTTTTCCTGCACACTTTGTTTTTCCATAAAGGAGTCTACCGACATAACAATTGATTTCCCATCAGCAACATGAGCTGTAGGCGAGATGTGGAACTGTTTCAATAATGTATGCCGAGTTCTGATGATTAATTTATTCATTCAAAAAGTAGGCCGCAATGGCAAACGCGAGTTGCTCTTTTACCCACTGCATAATCACTACTAAACTAGCCTTAAAAATGTTAAGTCTCACACTTTTGATTGAAAAACCCATGCAACAATGAGTAACAGCCACTGTGTGCCACGTGTTTCAAATAAGGAAGTTCCTATGCCACACCCTGTACTTCTAGCACCATTGTTGAAGCTTCTGTTTCATTTATTGTGCTATGTTTTAAGTGCAATGTGTGAGCATGCTATGCTGTCTGCTCATTCTTCTCCCACAGCTGGACCAGAATAACAACTGACAGTGTAGCATTGTAGGGGACATATTTGTAAGTTTATCATCACACGCAGGTGCAATATGGCTCCAGTTAACGTACAACACCAAATTCACTCTGGAGAATAATAAAATTTTTATCACTTCCCTGAGCCATTTCACTGTGAGTTTCTTACATTCCATAAAAGAAGCCTACCACATAGAGACACAAAGCATATAACAACAAATCACAAAAAATGATTTTGTAGACTGCAGTAGTGGTCTGCAGCTGACAATTAACTGGCAGGTGAAGTAGAAGAGAGATATGACAACTGTGCACAGGGTGGGAGGTATGACCAAGCTCTTGCTCTCATTGATTGTTGCTATGACAGTTGTCCTGTAAAAAACTGTCAGTCACTTAGTTATCCTGGTCCAAGTACAGTGCTCATCATCAAAGATTGTGCCACTGTCCACCTTTCTCAATTCTTTAGATTAAATCTGAGTGTGACCTTAGTTACCAAAGCTTCATCTGCAAATATAAGAAAGTCCCGATCTATATTTCTAAATGTCTAACCTGGGGCATGGTCACAGAGCCCCAGCTACAGGTTGCCTATATAATGGTTTTCAGGAGTAACAAAAAATAGATTTTCAGTATTTCATATGATAATCAGACAAATTTAAAAATTTAAAATGCTGTCATAATCTATTCATTAAGTGGTATAACCTTATTTATTAAAAGACATCTTCTGTACACCATGAGGTGCACTAGAAAGATGTCTTTCAATAAATATCTGAAACCTGTGGAGCACAAAGCACTCAAGATTTGTATAATCTTACGTTAAAGTTGTAACATAAGTACTACAACCAGAATCAAACAATGGAAACTCCAGGCAGGAATATCAACAATGTAGGAAAAGGCAAATTGCTATTTACTGTAACGGAGACACCTCAAGATGCAGACAGGTGCAATTAAAAGACACTCACATATAGCTTTTGGCAACAGCCTTCTTCAGTAAAAGACACACACACACACACACACACACAAACAAGCACACCTCATGCACACATGGCCGCCAACTTCAGCATGTCGGGCTGGAATGCATCATCACATGGGAGGCAAGCAGCAATCTGGATGGGGTGGGGACGTGGAAGCAGATGTGGAACGGATAGTAGTGCACGGGCAGGGAGAGAGATGAATGCTGTCTGGTGGAGTCTGCAGAGACTAGAAAGCCAATAAGGACAGTGTCAGGAGGTTGTGGGGCAGGGAGGTGGAGGAAAAAGGAGCAAAAAAGAAGAAGAGTTGGGAAAGACGAGCAGATGCAGTGGCAGAGAGCTGCAAATAAACAGGGTGGGAGATGAGAATGGGAAGGAGATGACAGGACAAAGGGGGTGGAAACTGTTGGATGGAGGATGTGGGGACAGTATGTTAACCCAGGTTCAGACCAGGATAAATAAGGGAGCAGAGAATGTGTTGTAAGGATAGTGCCCACCTGCACAGATCAGAAAAGCTGATGGTGAGGAAGAATCCAGATGGCTTGGGTAATGAAACAGTCATTGAAATCAAGTGTGTCATGTTCTGCTGCATGCTGCATCACAAGATGGTCTACCTTGTTCTTGGCCACAGTTTGACCTTGGCCATTCATCCTGCGGGGCAGCTGGGTGGTAGTCATACTAATATAAGAAGTTGTGCAATGATTGCAGCAAAGTTGGTAAATAACATGGCTGCTTTCACAAGGGTGCTGGGGTAGGATAGACCTGTGAGGGTAGGATAGACCTGTGATAGGACTTGAGTAGGAAGGGCTGGATGGGTGGATTTGGCAGATTTTGCATCAGGGGCTTCCACAGGGATATGATCCTTGTTGCAGAGGGTTGGGACTGGGAGTGGCATAGGGATGGACTAGAGTGTTATGAAGGTTGTATGGGCATTGGAACATCACTTTAGGAGGCGTGGGAAGTGTCTTGGGTAGGATGTCCCTCATTTCAGGGCACAATAATAGGTAATCAAAGCACTAGCAAAGGATCATTTATCTACAATATAGCAGGTCAGCAACTGGAAGCAGTTAATTCCATAAATTATCTGGGAGTAGGCATTAGGATTGATTTAAAATGGAATGATCATATAAAGTTGATCGTTGGTAAAGCAGATGCCAGGCTGAAAAAATGGTTCATATGGCTCTGAGCACTATGGGACTTAACTTCTGAGGTCATCAGTCCCCTAGAACTTAGAACTACTTAAATAACTAACCTAAGGACATCACACACATCCATGCCCGAGGCAGGATTCGAACCTGTGACCATAGTGGGCGCGTGGTTCCAGACTGTAGTGCCTAGAACCACTCGGTCACCCCGGCCAGCTAATGCCAGACTGAGATTCATTGGAAAAGTTCTAAGCAAATGCAATCTGAAAACAAAGGAAGTAGGTTACAGTGCAGTTGTTTGGCCACTACTTGAATATTGCTCACCAGTGTGGGATCCGTACCAGATAGGGTTGATAGAGGAGATAGAGAAGATCCAACGGAGAGCAGCGTGTTGTTACAGGATCATTTAGTAATCGCGAAAGCGTTACGGAGATGATGGATAAACTCCATTGAAAGACTTTGCAGGAGAGATGCTCAGTAGCTCGGTACGGGCTTTTGTTGAAGTTTCGAGAACATATCTTCACTGAGGAGTCAAGCAGTATATTGCTCCCTCCTATGTATATCCAACGAAGAGACCATGAGGATAAAATCAGAGAGATTAGAGCCCACACAGAGGCATACCGACAATCTTTCTTTCCACAAACAATATGAGACTGGAATAGAAGGAAGAACCGATAGAGGCACTCAAAGTACCCTCCCCGCCACACACTGCAAGGTGACTTGCCCAGTATGGATGTAGATGTAGATAAGTTATAAAGAAGCATCTTCATCCCTTCACTGACTTGCCACCATCCTCACCACTTTACCTCCTGGATCCCTACACATCACTAATGATGCCACCTCCCTATACACCAACATCCCTCATGCTCATGATCTTACTGCTATTGAACACTACCTTTTTCCAATATCATCCGGTCACCAAACCTACTACCTCATTCCTCATATACCTTACCAACTTTATACTATCCCACAACTACTTCTCATCTGTAGGGAAGATATATAAACAAATCCATGACACAACCATGGGCAGCTATATAGCACCATCATATGCCAACCTTTTTATGGGCCATCTAGAGGAGACCTTCCTAGCGTCCCAATAACAACAAACTCCTAGTCTGGTTCAGGTTCATTGGTGTTATCTTCATGATCTGGACTCAGGGCCAAGACACCCTATCTTCATTCCTTCACAACCTCAACATCTTTTCTCCCATCTGCTTCATGTGATCCTCTTCAACTCAGCATGCCACCTTCCTAGAAGTTGACCTCTTCCTCTCCGATGGCTCCATCTGCACCTCTGTTCACATTAAACCCACCAACCATCAACAGTTCCCGCATTTTGACAGCTTTCATTCCTTTCACACCAAAAAATCCCTCCCATATAGTCTGGCTACCTGGGGATGGTGTATCTGCAGTGACAAAAACTGCCTTGTTCACTATGCTGAGGGTCTGACCAAGGCCTTCATTGACAGGCACTATCCCCCAGACCTAGTCTGCAAAAAAATCTCCCATGCCATTTCCCCTTACATCCCCAATCCTTCTACCACCACCAAGAACCAGCCACAAAGGATTGTTCCCTTCGTCACCCAGTCCCAATCAGACTGGAACAACTGAACCACTTCCTTTGCGAGACCTTTAATTACCTATCATCATGCCCTGAAATGAGGGGCATCCTACCTGAGATACTTCCCACCCCTCCTAAAATAGTGTTCCATCATGTACCCAACCTCCACAACACCCTAGTCCATCCCTATGCCACTCCTAATCCCAAACCCCTGCCACAAACTGCCACAAAGAACATATCCCTGTGGAAGACCAGATACAAAACCTGCCCAATCCAATCAGCCAGCACTTCCTATTCCAGTTCTGTCACAGGTTTACCAAGAGCCAGCCTGCTTGTGAAAGGAGCCATGTCATTTACCAGCTCTCATGTAATTATTGCACAGCTTTTTATATTGGTATGACTACCAACCAGTTGTCCACCAGGATGAACAGCCACTGCCAAACTGTGGCATAGTAAGCAGGTGAACATAACACACTTGATTTCATTGGCTGTTTCACTACATGGGCCATCTGGATTCTTCCCTCCACCACCAGCTTATCTGAACTGCCCATATGGGAGTTAGCCTTACAACACATCCTCCACTCCCATAACGATCCTGGCCTCAAACTACAGTAACATACTGCCCCACACCCTCCACCCAACAGTTTCAACCTTCTCTGTTCCATCATCTCCTCCACATTCTCTGTTTCTTTGCAGCCCTCTGCCAACATATCCACCTGTCTTTCTCCGCTTCTCTCCTTTTTTCCTCACCTCCCTGCCCCAACATTCTGATGCTGCACCTGTTGGCAGTCTAGTCCCTGCAAACTCCAACAGACAGTGTTTGTCTCTCTCCCCACCTGTACACTACTATCCCTTTCCCTTCCCCACCCTCTCCAGATTGCAGCTTGCATCCCATGTGATGCTGCATTCTGGCCTGAGATGCTGGTATTGGTAGTCGTGTGTACATGTGACAGTCTTTTTCTTGTGCTTATCTGCAACTCAGCATCTCTGCTATATGGTGAGTAGCAACTTTCCTTTTCATAATTTTGTTACACTCCATCCTGGCTTTTCCATTGTTTGATTTTTGTCTTTTAAGTGTGTCTTTCTGCAACTTGATGGGTTTATGTGTCTTCTTCATGGTACTACAGCTAAAGACTTTGTACATGTGTTGAGGCAGTGTAACCCATGGCATGCAAATAGAGAATGAGAGCACTTAGTGACTTGTAACAAACTTTACACATAATTTCAAACCTTCACAAAACGTTTTCTCACTGAATGCATACAAAATGAAGAAAGGACGAGAGTTTATATTTTCCTGTATTTTTGCTGTCCATGTGACAAAACTCCCACATCAGATATGACATTTTAATTTATTGCTTGATTACTATACAATCTATTCACAACTCATTTTGCAAACATTATCCAAATTTACCACTGGATGTACCTGCAAAATTATATCATTCTACATTAAATAATTCAGAAGTTAAGATGGCATTAACTTTGACATGTGTGAAAAACTAGCTTTCACTTGAAACAGAGGACAAATTACCCATATTGTTCTCAGTCCAGTGTTGGATAATGTGAGCACTTAGTGACCCAAATAATTTAAAATATAAACAAATAAGTTTTTTATGTGGGCTAAAAAATTGTAGAGTCTACTTGTAGCTGCCTGGATTAGCAACTACAAGTGGATTCTACAGTTTTTTAGAAGAATTTATCACAAAAAATTTTTAATTTTTTTAACTTTAAAAATAATTTAAACCTTTCATAAACTTTTTCTCAATCACATGCTTCATGGCAAATATCCAGCACACCAATTCATTGGTAAAGTAAAAGGACATTTGGAGCTCTGTTATACATGTGACTGCAATTCTTTACAGAACTGGATTTTACTGATATTAAGAATCTGAAAAGGAAAATTCTAAGGTTCAGTCCAGTATGTAGTGGTGACCAATGAAGTGAAATAGAAAAAAGACAAAGATTTCTGGTCAGAAGAGTATAGGATAATATCAACAGCAGCAGAAAATGGTATAACAGGAGTAGGACTTGTTATGAATAGGAAGGGAGGACAGAGAGTGAGTTACTGTGAACAATTCAGTGATAGGTTGTTATCATCATCAAAATCAACAGCAAACCATCATCAAAAACAATAAATCAGGTAGACATGCCTATTTCTGAAGCAGAAGATGTAGATGTACAAAAAGTATGTGAGGATACCAAAAGATTAATTCAATATGTGAAGGTAGATGAAAATCTAATAGTCATGGGTGGCTGGAATGCAGTTGTAGGAGATGGAACAGAAGAAAGAGTTACAGGAGAATATGGGTTTGGTACTAGGAATGAGAGAGGCAAAAGACTCACTGAGTCTGCAGTAAATTTCAGTTAGTAATAGTGAATATTCTGTTCCAGAAACACAAGACGAGGAGATATACTTGTATAAGGCTGGGAGATATGAGAAAATTTCAGTTATGATTCTTGAGTTTCTCCCAGCGTATTTGATATTCAAAATATCCACGGGTGTGCTGCCGGTCTATAGTGCCCAACGGGCACAATATTTCGGCGCTCATACATGTCGCCATCATCAGGTGAACTGACGGACTGAGCTCCTGTGAACGTGCCGGCACGGAGATCCGTACGCTATGGCTGCTCAGAGGGAACTGGGTTCAGTCACGGCGGTGGCCAATTTAAATACCCTCCACCCGCGGCGCGCTCCCTCCGCCGTCCGCGCCCCGCGCCACAGTCGCGCGGTGGAACAGATTGCGACGGCGTCTGAGATGATATCGGTATGATGGCTCTCTCCGCCGTGGTCATCACAACTATACGTTTGCTCGATTTACTCTTGATTAACCCAATCGCTGGTTCCCAAGCCTTGCTAAGATTATAGCCACAGTCACGGTTTATGAGGTCGTCATTGGTGCGAATTTTGATGGCCTCTCCAACAACGCTGTCCCAGTATCTCGATGTCTGTACCAGTATCCTCGTGCAGTCATACTTCATGGCGTGATTTTCCGACAAACAATGTTCAGCGACCGCCGACTTGCTCGGATACATCAGTCGAGTGTGCCTCTGGTGTTCACGGCATCGATCCTCGACGGTACGCATCGTCTGACCAATATACGACTTGCCACATTGACACGGAATCTGGTACACGCCAGCCTTCCTCAAACCGAGGTCATCTTTGGCGCTCCCCACCAGTGCACGAGTTTTATTTGGAGGACAAAACACAGTTCTGACCCGGTGTTTCTTCAGAATGCGGGCGATTTTCCCCGAGAGTGCGCCTGTGTATGGAATAAATGCAGTGCCTACCTCCTCCCTCGTGACTTCATCCGTCTCAACAGGTTGTGCTGCAGTGGTTGGGCGGAGAGCACGTTGAATCTGCCACTCTGAGTACCCATTTTTTCGAAATACAGTTCTCAGATGTTCCAATTCCTGGGGTAGACTCTCTGCGTCAGAGATAGTGCGCACCCTATGTACTAGAGTTTTAAGTACCCCATTCCTCTGTGAAGGGTGGTGGCAGCTGTCTGCGTGCAAATACAGATCAGTGTGCGTTGTCTTCCGATACACCCCATGACCTAGGGTGCCGTCAGCCCTTCTCTTGACCAAGACGTCAAGGAAAGGTAATTTACCCTCTGTTTCAGTCTCCATAGTGAATTTGATGTTGAGGTGTATGGAGTTTAGATGTGTAAGGAAGTCAAGGAGTTTATCCGTACCATGTGGCCAGATGACGAACGTGTCGTCCACGTAACGGAAAAAGCAAGTAGGTTTCCATACGGATGACGACAGGGCTTCCTCCTCGAAGTTCTTCATGTAAAAATTCGCTACCACTGGTGAGAGTGGGCTACCCATGGCGACTGCCTCCGTTTGTTTGTAGTATTCTCCATTAAAAAGAAAATACATGGATTACATTAGATTAGATTAATACTAGTTCCATGGATCATGAATAAGATATTTCGTAATGATGTGGAATGAGTCGAATTTTCCAAAACATGACATAATTAGGTTAATTTAGCAACATACTTAAGTTAATATAACAACTTTATTTTTTTGTGTTCTTTTTATTTTTATTTTTTTAATATTTTTTTTTTTCTTAATTTATATCTAAAAATTCCTCTATGGAGTAGAAGGAGTTGTCATTCAGAAATTCTTTTAATTTCTTCTTAAATACTTGTTGGTTATCTGTCAGACTTTTGATACTATTTGGTAAGTGACCAAAGACTTTAGTGCCAGTATAATTCACCCCTTTCTGTGCCAAAGTTAGATTTAATCTTGAATAGTGAAGATCGTCCTTTCTCCTAGTATTGTAGTTATGCACACTGCTATTACTTTTGAATTGGGTTTGGTTGTTAATAACAAATTTCATAAGAGAGTATATATACTGAGAAGCTACTGTGAATATCCCTAGATCCTTAAATAAATGTCTGCAGGATGATCTTGGGTGGACTCCAGCTATTATTCTGATTACACGCTTCTGTGCAATAAATACTTTATTCCTCAGTGATGAATTACCCCAAAATATGATGCCATATGAAAGCAATGAGTGAAAATAGGCGTAGTAAGCTAATTTACTAAGATGTTTATCACCAAAATTTGCAATGACCCTTATTGCATAAGTAGCTGAACTCAAACGTTTCAGCAGATCATCAATGTGTTTCTTCCAATTTAATCTCTCATCAATGGACATACCTAAAAATTTGGAATATTCTACCTTAGCTATATGCTTCTGATTAAGGTCTATATCTATTAATGGCATCATACCATTCACTGTACGGAACTGTATGTACTGTGTCTTATCAAAATTCAGTGAGAGTCCGTTTACAAGGAACCACTTAGTAATTTTCTGAAAGACAGTATTGACAATTTCATCAGTTAATTCTTGTTTCTCAGGTGTGATTACTATAATTGTATCATCAGCAAAGAGAACTAACTTTGCCTCTTCATGAATATAGAATGGCAAGTCATTAATATATAATAAGAACAACAAAGTACCCAAGACTGACCCTTGTGGAACCCCATTCTTGATAGTTCCCCGGTTTGAGGAATGTGCTGATCTTTGCATGTTACGAGAACTACTTATTTCAACTTTCTGCACTCTTCCAGTTAGGTACGAATTAAACCACTTGTGCACTGTCCCACTCATGCCACAATACTTGAGCTTGTCTAGCAGAATTTCATGATTTACACAATCAAAAGCCTTTGAGAAATCACAAAAAATCCCAATGGGAGGTGTTCGGTTATTCAGATCATTCAAAATTTGACTGGTGAAAGCATATATGGCATTTTCTGTTGAAAAACCTTTCTGGAAACCAAACTGACATTTTGTTAGTACTTCATTTTTACATATATGTGAAGCTGCTCTTGAATACATTACTTTCTCAAAAATTTTGGATAAAGCTGTTAGAAGGGAGATTGGACGGTAATTGTTGACATCAGATCTATCCCCCTTTTTATGCAAAGGTATAACAATAGCATATTTCAGTCTATCAGGGAAAATGCCCTGTTCCAGAGAGCGATTACACAGGTGACTGAGAATCTTACTTATCTGTTGAGAACAAGCTTTTAGTATTTTGCTGGAAATGCCATCAATTCCACGTGAGTTTTTGCTTTTAAGCAAGTTTATTATTTTCCTAATTTCAGAGGGAGAAGTGGGTGAGATTTCAATTGTATCAAATTGCATAGGTATGGCCTCTTCCATTAACAGCCTAGCATCTTCTAATGAACACCTGGATCCTACTATATCCACAACATTTAGAAAATGATTATTAAAAATATTTTCAACTTCTGACTTTTTGTTCGTAAAGTTTTCATTCAATTTGATGGTAATACTGTCTTCCTCTGCTCTTGGTTGACCTGTTTCTCTTTTAATAATATTCCAAATTGTTTTAATTTTATTATCAGAGTTGCTGATTTCAGACATGATACACATACTCCTGGATTTTTTAATAACTTTTCTTAATATAACACAGTAGTTTTTATAATTTTTGATAGTTTCTGGGTCACTACTCTTTCTTGCTGTCAGATACATTTCCCTTTTCCGGTTACAAGATATTTTTATACCCTTAGTAAGCCATGGTTTGTTACAAGGTTTCTTACGAGTATATTTAACTATTTTCTTGGGGAAGCAGTTTTCAAATGCATTTACAAAAATGTCATGAAATAAATTATATTTTAAATTGGCATCAGGTTCACGGTACACCTCATCCCAGTCTAACTGCTGTAGGCTTTCCCTGAAATTTGCAATTGTTAAATCGTTGACTGAACGTACTACTTTGGAGGACTGTTTAGTGTTGCTGAATGGAGCTATGTCATATATTGTAACTAGCTGTGCACCATGATAAGAAAGACCATTCTCAACAGGCTGAGCATTTATCTGGTTAAACTTATCTTGGTCTATAAAGAAGTTATCTATCAGTGAGCTGCTATCCTTTACCACCCGAGTAGGAAAATCAATAACGGGTGTCAAATTGAAAGAACTGAGTAATACTTCAAGGTCATTTTTCCTATTATCCTCTTTCAGAGAATCTACATTGAAGTCCCCACAAATAATAATTTGCTTCCCCCTGTCTGACAGATAGCACAACAAGGAGTCCAAATTTTTCAGAAATAGATGAAAATTTCCTGATGGGGACCTATATACAGTTACAATTATAAATGTGCCTTTATTTAATTTAAGCTCACAGGCACATGCTTCTATATGTTTCTCTACACAAAACTTTTTTGTTTCTATACTTTTTGCACAATGATAACTTTTGACATATATGGCAACTCCTCCTTTCTCCATATTTTCTCTCATTACATGTGCAGAGAGCTTATAACCACTAACATTTACCTTATCCATATCAGTAACAATGTGATGCTCAGACAGGCATAGTATATCTATTTCATTCTCAGCTTCTAAATCTTCTAAACAAACCAGAAGCTCATCTACTTTATTCTTTAAACTCCCAATATTTTGATGAAATATACTTACATTATTTTTAATTATACTTTTATGAGAACCTTTCCTTATTCTAACATTTGCAGTACTCTCCTGTCTGAGTTTCTCATTGTGCTTAGGCCTAGTTCCTATACCAGTGGTCACATGGTGTTCAGAGAGGCAGATTATGTCAACTGGGTTGGGTGACTTTAATTCATCAATGGAATTACCTAGGACTGAGATACAACTTGGTGGAGATAAAATTTCTGGTGATTGGTGAAAATTTATAATTGATAGCTGTGATTGGTGATCCAATGTGCTAGAATTGTGCTGTTTAATTTCTTTCCTAAACTGAAGATTTGTTTCAATCCTGACCTCTCGTAGAACTTGACATCTTTCTGTCTTACCTATCCTAAAAAAGGTGCTGCTCCAACACCTGTAACCACTGGTATTTTACCATTCATGGCAGTGCCTCCCCCCCTTAAATTTCCTAAGCGCGACTTCGCGAAGTTACGATCTTTTCGTGTTTTCTGAAAAAATACGCAAAGAAAAGTCAAACCTTTAACGGCAAGACTAAACAATACACTAATGCACGTATTTAATTTGTTGTCGGCGTTAAACTAAATTATATTCCTGTCTAAATCACTTAACTTTCTGGAAATGGTTTCTGGCGTCACTTACTCGGCGGCCATATTGGAAGTCAAGACATGCCTAAAAATTTCAGTGGTCTTCTCGTCAAACTTCTGACTAATCAATTCTAGTGACTCTTGCAGGGGTACCCTCGTAATCAAGTGCTGTTGAACAGGTTGTAGCTCGACTTCCGCCAGAATCAGCCGAGGAAATACGTCATGAAACTTGTCATGCGTTGACGAAATCCAAGCCAATGAAGTCAAATATCAGCAGTAAAGAGAGGGCGGCCATTCGTGATCTGAGGGAGCGCTCTGAAATTGTTGTCTTACCGGCTGACAAAGGCAATGCTACAGTTGTTGTCTCCCATAAGGACTACACTGATAAGATGCAGAGACTGCTAAATGACGATTCCTACCAGAAGATCAGCGTTGACCCTACAAAGAAGGTGGAGAACAAGACGAGGGCGCTTCTCAAAGAAGCAGATTTACTGGAGGGTGACGATAAGAAATTGTTACCCCAAGGTCCGGTACCGCCTAGACCATATGGATTCCCGAAGGTTCACAAAGAGGGGGTACCATTACGGCCCATTGTCAGCAACATCAGGGCACCTACATATTTGTTGGCCAAATACCTGACGGGAATATTAAATCCTTATGTGGGTAAACGCCCTCATCACATCCGTAATTCCGTGGATTTTGTTAAACGCCTTGATAGCTTCAGGTTGGATGAGTCAGATATCATGGTGAGTTTTGACGTCGTTTCCTTGTTTACGAGGGTACCCCAGCGAGAGTCACTAGAATTGATTAGTCAGAAGTTTGACGAGAAGACCACTGAACTTTTTAGGCATGTCTTGACTTCCATGTATTTTCTTTTTAATGGAGAATACTACGAACAAACAGAGGGAGTCGCCATGGGTAGCCCACTCTCACCGGTGGTAGCGAATTTTTACATGGAGAACTTCGAGGAGGAAGCCCTGTCGTCATCCGTATGGAAACCTACTTGCTTTTTCCGTTACGTGGACGACACGTTTGTCATCTGGCCACATAGTATGGATAAACTCCTTGACTTCCTTACGCATCTAAACTCCATACACCCCAACATCAAATTCACTATGGAGACTGAAACAGAGGGTAAATTACCTTTCCTTGACGTCTTGGTCAAGAGAAGGGCTGACGGCACCCTAGGTCATGGGGTGTATCGGATGACAACGCACACTGATCTGCATTTGCACGCACACAGCTGCCACCACCCTTCACAGAGGAATGGGGTACTTAAAACTCTAGTACATAGGGCACGCACTATCTCTGACGCAGAGAGTCTACCCCAGGAATTGGAACACCTGAGAACTGTATTTCGAAAAAATGGGTACTCAGAGTGGCAGATTCAACGTGCTCTCCACCTAACCACTGCAGCACAACCTGTTGAGACGGATGAAGTCACGAGGGAGGAGGTAGGCACTGCATTTATTCCATACACAGGCGCACTCTCGGGGAAAATCGCCCGCATTCTGAAGAAACACCGGGTCGGAACTGTGTTTTGTCCTCCAAATAAAACTCGTGCACTGGTGGGGAGCGCCAAAGATGACCTCGGTTTGAGGAAGGCTGGCGTGTACCAGATTCCGTGTCAATGTGGCAAGTCGTATATTGGTCAGACGATGCGTACCGTCGAGGATCGATGCCGTGAACACCAGAGGCACACTCGACTGATGTATCCAAGCAAGTTGGCGGTCGCTGAACATTGTTTCTCGGAAAATCACGCCATGAAGTATGACCGCACAAGGGTACTGGTACAGACGTCGAGATACTGGGACAGTGTTGTTAGAGAGGCCATCTAAATTCGCACCAATGACGACCTCATAAACCGTGACTGTGGCTATAATCTTAGCAAGGCTTGGGAACCAGCGATTGGGTTAATCAAGAGTAAATCGAGCAAATGTATAGTTGTGACGTCCACGGTGGACAGAGCCATCACACCGACATCATCTCAGACACCGTCGCAATCTGTTCCACCGCGCGACCGTGGCGCGGGGCGCGGACGGCGGAGGGTGCGCGCCGCGGGTGGAGGGTATTTAAATCGGCCGCCGCCGCGACCGAACCCAGTTCCCTCTGAGCAGCCATAGCGTACGGATCTCCGTGCCGGCACGTTCACAGGAGCTCAGTCCATCAGTTCACCTGATGATGGCGACGTGTATGATCGCCGAAATATTGTGCCCGTTGGACACTATAGACCGGCAGCACACCCGTGGATATTTTGACTAAATTTCAGATAGATTACATCATTGTCAGGCAGAGATTCTGAAATTAGATACTGGATTGTATGGCCTACCCAGGAAAAATACAGACTCAGATCACAATTTAGTAGTGATGAAGAGTAGGCTGAAGTTGAAGAGACTTTAGGAAGAATGAATGCACAAAGAAGTAGGATACGGAAGTACTAAGGAATGAAGAGGTATGCTTGAAGTTCTCTGAGCCTACAGATATTGTGATGAGGAATCGCTCAGTAGGAAGTTCAATTGAAGAGGAATCGACATCTCTAAAAAGGGCAATCATGGAAACTGGAAAGAAAAACATAGGTACAAAAAAGGTAACTGCAGAGGAACCATGGGTAACAGAGGGAATACATGAGTTGATTGATGAAAGAAGGAACTACAAAAATGTTGAGGGAAATTCAGGAGTAGAGAAAAACAAGTCACTTAGGAATTAAATAAACAGGAAACACAGAGAAGCTGAGATGAAATGGCTGCATGAAACTGAAAAGCAAGCTATTGTCAGAAGGACTGACTCAGCATGTATTAAAGTCAAAACAACTTTTGGTGAAATTAAAAGCAAGGGTGTTAACATTAAGAGTGCTACAGGAATTCCACTGTTAAATGTAGGAGAGAGAGCAGAGAGGTGGAACGAGTTCAACAAAATCCTCTATAACAGGGTAGACTTTTCTGACAATGTGATAGAAGAAGAAATAGGAGTTGATATGCAAGAGATAGGGGACCTAGTATTATAATCAAAATTTACAAGACTTAAGACTGAATAATGCAGGAGGAATAGATAACTTTCCATCAGAATTTCTAAAACTGTTGAGAGAAGTGGCAACAAAATGACTATTCATGTTGGTGTGTAGAATGTATGAGTCTGGCAACGTACCATCTGACTTTTGGAAAAATATCATCCACATAATTCTGAAGACTGCAAGAGCCAACAAGTTTGAGAATTGTTGCAAAATCAGCTTAATAATTCATGCATCGAAGATGCTGGCTGGAATAAAATACAGAAGAATGGAAAAGAAAGCTGAGGATGTGTTAGGTGACTATCAGTTTGGCTTTAGGAAAGGTAAAGGCACCAGAGAGGCAGTTTTAATGTTACACTTGATAATGGAAGCACGACTGAAGAAAAATCAAGACACATTCATAGGATCTGTCAACCTGGGAAAAGGATTAGACAATGTCAAATGGTGCAAAATTTTCAAAATTCTGGGCAAAGTAGAGGTAAGCTGTAGGGAAAGACAATACATACAAGAGCCAAGAGGAAACAGTGGGAGAGGAAGCCCAAGAACAAAGTGCTCACATTAAAAAAAGTGTAAGACAGGGATGTAGTCTTTCACCCCTTCTGTTCAATCTATACATCAAAGAAATAATAGTAGACCCCTATTCAATAGTCTGGGAATTCTGACATTGCCCTCACAGTACACATTTTCTTTAATGTTGTTTGTTGTTAGCAATATTAGCCTATTCCCAAGAGTTAGCAGCTTTCACTCAGTTAATACTAGGCAGAAATCAAATCTGCATGTGGAATGCACTTCCTTGACTCTTGTGCAGAAACGAGCGCACTATTCTGCTGCATCCATTTTCAATAAGCTACCACAAGAACTCAAAAATCGTAGCAGTAGCCCAAATGCTTTTAAGTCTAAACTGAAGAGTTTCCTCATGGCTCACTCCTTCTATTCTGTCGAGGAGCTCCTGGAAGAACTGAAAAATTAAGCAAATTCCGGTGTTACATTGTTGATTTTCTTTATTTAAACTTACGAATTGTCACCTGAATACGTTTCTTGTATTTCATTTTATCTGTTTCTACTATCGTGTTATAATTTCATGTATTGACTCATTCCATGACCATGGAGACTTCTCCTGAATTTGGTCCCTCGGAACAATAAATAAATAATAAAAAAAAAAGGAAAGTTCAAGAATGGAATTAAAATTCAAGGTGAAAGGATATCAATATTAAGATTCACTGATGACATTGCTATCCTCACAGCGTGTGTGAAGATGAATTACAGGATCTGCTGAATGCAATGAACAGTCTAAAGAGTACAGAATATCGATTGAGAGTAAATTGAAGAAAGACAGAAGTAATGAGAAGTAGCAAAAAGGAGAACAGCAAGAAACTTAGCTTCAGGCTCGGTGATCGCAAGGTGGATGAAGTTAAGGAATTCTGCTACATACGTGGCAAAATAACCATTGATGAATGGAGAAAGGAGGAAATAAAAAGCAGACTCACACTGGCAAAAAGGACATTATTGGCCCAGAGAAGTCTACAAGTATCAAGCACAGGCCATAATTTGTGGAAGAAATTTCTGAGGACATACGGTTGGAGCACAGCACTGTATGGTAGTGAAACATGGACTATGGGAAAAGCAGAAAAGAAGAGAATTGAAGTGTTTGAGATGTGGTGCTACAGAAGAACATCGAAAATTAGGTCAACTGATAAGGTAAGAAATGATAGGTTCTCCAGAGAAATGGTGAGGAAGGGAATATATGGAAAACACTACCAAAAAGAATGGACAAGATGGTAGGACATCTGTTAACACATCACAGATTAACTTCTATGGTACTAGAGGAAGCTGTAAAGGGTAAAAACTATAGAGGAAGACAGACACTGGAATACATCCCGCAAATAACTGATGTCATAGGTTGTAAGTGCTACTCCGAGATAAAAAATTTGCCACAGAAGAGGAATTTGTGGTGGGTTGTATCAAACCAGTCAAAAGACTGATGACAAAAAATGTATTACCTAGCATGAAAACATTGACCTCGGCAACAGTAGTTTAATCTGTGACTGTAAGATGACCATGTATTTTTCTAATGACAAAAATATGATATCATATGGAATGAAAGTAAGTCAGTCAGTTCTTTCATTTTCACATCAATTACGCCTGGCATTTGCATTGTAAACAAAGAGTTGTTTAATTGATTTGAATGTTCTGTAGTACACTCTTCACAATTCAATTTATTAACAGATTTTAATCCCGAGAATGTAACACTGTCAACCTCTTTTACCTGTGTGCCCTAATATTTTAAGAATATGTTGGATGGAAACCTCTTGCAGTGCTTATAATGATATAGTGAGAATCCAACCACAACAGATAGACCAGCATCACAGAAATCTATCAGCTGTCAGCAGAATGCCCCCTCCAATCTTGAAAGTAGGAAGAGGGGGAAAGACAAGCAAGTTGAAATCTGCAACAAAATTGTATTCATGGTATTTGGGCTGCCTGGATGGAAAGACAATACCCAAATAGGTCACTGAACATCTAAAGCAGAAAGGCATCATGGACATAAAGGAACGTAAGCAATTAAGCACCAGAGAGAGAAACAAATGCTTCAAAATGACAATTAGTGGAGACATCAAAAACTGATGTTGCGAGACAGGAACTATGGGCAGAAGGAGTAATCTTCCATCCCTTTCTTTTTAGGAAGTGACTACCATCAAAAAGAAAATGATGTCGAAGTCATGCCATAGAACATAGAAGGCTCTACTTAATATTTTATCAGATGAAACAATGTTCAACAATGATACTTTTATCTTCTGTGAAACCTTTCTCCAAGAACTCTGGAATATAAATGGCTTTTATGCAATACATGCACTGGCTAAAGCTGAGACAGAAGGAAGAACATCAGGGGAGTGACAACAACCCAATCCTGGGGCAAGCAAAGCATGCAGAGACAAGAAAAAAATCCATGGTTGTACATTTAAATAATCTGAAAATCACTGGAATCAATATAAGACCCCAATGTTCAGCAGATGAAGTGGCAGAAACCATCATTACTGCATTGGAACAGACTGACTCAGAGATCACAAACCTGTTGGCAACGTATCTAAATTGTCAAATAGACTGGCCAAACAGCAAAACACAGGCCCTCATACAGCTCATGGAACAAGAAGGCTTTACTCTTACAAATGAAGGTCAGATTGAAACCTACATCTCACACAATGGCTCTAACACTGTAGATATCATGCTTTACCATGAAAATGAGATAAAGCTTCAAAGTTTAACAACAACTACAAATTCTCCAAGCCCTCCTATAAGGAAACACCTCCAAATAAGGGCGAAATTTCAGATCATGACAATAAAGAGAGGCAAACAAAATGAGCAATGATAAACTCTAAGGAAAGTAACTGCTGATTTAATAGTGCAGAGCATAAGTGCTGAAGAAATACTATCACAGCAGAATGAAGCAACACTGAGAATGCACTGTTTAACTTAACTGAACCACTGAAGCAGTCAGCATCCCTTAAACCAACAAAGATAAAAGCAAACCCTAGTTTGACAGTGAATTCTACATAAGAAGACACATGGTCATGAAACAACTGAATGAGCTGAAAATGACAAACTTGAACAATGAAAATCTGAGACACAGCTATATGCATACAAGAACAAGATACACTATACTTCTGAAAGAAAAGAAACAATATACACAGATTAAGGAAGAAGAATTGTTTCAGGAAGCAGAAGCAAAACTGTATAAAGCCATGGAAACATGTAAAGCAAAGCTGACCCCAAGCATTACAGTGTGAGAAAATCACTTCATAAATCTACTACAGGTGAAGAGTTCACATCAGCACATCAAGTGAAGCATGCCCTTAACTGAAAAACAAAGACTAACATGAGATGAAGTCTGACAAAAAATTGAAAAAAGCAAACCCTGTAAGGCAGCTATCCCAGACAGCATCTCATATGAGCTAATGAAAGGAGCAATGCTACACACTGTGAAACTTCAGAGCCCCTTACAACAACCGGTGGTGGAGTGTTCATCACTGTTAGTAGTAGTTTATCCTGTAGTGAAGTAGAAGTGGATAGTTCCTGTGAATTATTATGGGTGGAGGTTACACTCAACAACCGAACTAGGTTAATAATTGGCTACTTTTACTGACCTCCCGACTCAGCAGCATTAGTGGCAGAACAACTGAGAGAAAATTTGGAATACATTTCACATAAATTTTCTCAGCATGTTATAGTCTTAGGTGGAGATTTCAATTTACCAGATATAGACTGGGACACTCAGATGTTTAGGACGGGTGGTAGGGACAGAGCATCGAGTGACATTATACTGAGTGCACTATCCGAAAATTACCTCGAGCAATTAAACAGAGAACCGACTCGTGGAGATAACATCTTGGACCTACTGATAACAAACAGACCCGAACTTTTCGACTCTGTATGTACAGAACAGGGAATCAGTGATCATAAGGCCGTTGCAGCATCCCTGAATATGGAAATTAATAGGAATATAAAAAAAGGGAGGAAGGTTTATCTGTTTAGCAAGAGTAATAGAAGGCAGATTTCGGACTACCTAACAGATCAAAACGAAAATTTCTGTTCTGACACTGACAATGTTGAGTGTTTATGGAAAAAGTTCAAGGCAATCGTAAAATGCGTTTTAGACAGGTACGTGCCGAGTAAAACTGTGAGGGACTGGAAAAAACCACCGTGGTACAACAACAAAGTTAGGAAACTACTGCGAAAGCAAAGAGAGCTCCACTCCAAGTTTAAACGCAGCCAAAATCTCTCAGACAAACAGAAGCTAAACGATGTCAAAGTTAGCGTAAGGAGGGCTATGCGTGAAGCGTTCAGTGAATTCGAAAGTAAAATTCTATGTACTGACTTGACAGAAAATCCTAGGAAGTTCTGGTCTTACGTTAAATCAGTAAGTGGCTCGAAACAGCATATCCAGACACTACGCGATGATGATGGCATTGAAACAGAGGATG
Source organism: Schistocerca piceifrons (assembly GCF_021461385.2). NCBI lineage: Eukaryota > Metazoa > Arthropoda > Insecta > Orthoptera > Acrididae > Schistocerca > Schistocerca piceifrons. The sequence goes on along the minus strand of NC_060138.1, from coordinate 1,015,799,212 downwards.
ACACGCGTAAAGCTGAAATACTAAACACCTTTTTCCAAAGCTGTTTCACAGAGGAAGACCGCACTGCAGTTCCTTCTCTAAATCCTCGCACAAATGAAAAAATGGCTGACATCGAAATAAGTGTCCAAGGAATAGAAAAGCAACTGGAATCACTCAATAGAGGAAAGTCCACTGGACCTGACGGGATACCAATTCGATTCTACACAGAGTACGCGAAAGAACTTGCCCCCCTTCTAACAACCGTGTACCGCAAGTCTCTAGAGGAACGGAGGGTTCCAAATGATTGGAAAAGAGCACAGATAGTCCCAGTCTTGAAGAAGGGTCGTCGAGCAGATGCGCAAAACTATAGACCTATATCTCTGACGTCGATCTGTTGTAGAATTTTAGAACATGTTTTTTGCTCGAGTATCATGTCATTTTTGGAAACCCAGAATCTACTATGTAGGAATCAACATGGATTCCAGAAACAGCGATCGTGTGAGACCCAACTCGCTTTATTTGTTCATGAGACCCAGAAAATATTAGATACAGGCTCCCAGGTAGATGCTATTTTTCTCGACTTCCGGGAGGCGTTCGATACAGTTCCGCACTGTCGCCTGATAAACAAAGTAAGAGTCTACGGAATATCAGACCAGCTGTGTGGCTGGATTGAAGAGTTTTTAGCAAACAGAACACAGCATGTTGTTATCAATGGAGAGACATCTACAGATGTTAAAGTAACCTCTGGCGTGCCACAGGGGAGTGTTATGGGACCATTGCTTTTCACAATATATATAAATGACCTAGTAGATAGTGTCGGAAGTTCCATGCGGCTTTTCGCGGATGATGCTGTAGTATACAGAGAAGTTGCAGCATTAGAAAATTGTAGCGAAATGCAGGAAGATCTGCAGCGGATAGGCACTTGGTGCAGGGAGTGGCAACTGACCCTTAACATAGACAAATGTAATGTATTGCGAATACATAGAAAGAAGGATCCTTTATTGTATGATTATATGATAGCGGAACAAACACTGGTAGCAGTTACTTCTGTAAAATATCTGGGAGTATGCATGCGGAACGATTTGAAGTGGAATGATCATATAAAATTAATTGTTGGTAAGGCGGGTACCAGGTTGAGATTCATTGGGAGAGTGCTTAGAAAATGTAGTCCATCAACAAAGGAGGTGGCATACAAAACACTCGTTCGACCTATACTTGAGTATTGCTCATCAGTGTGGGATCCGTACCAGATCAGTCTGACGGAGGAGATAGAGAAGATCCAAAGAAGAGCAGCGCGTTTCGTCACAGGGTTATTTGGTAACTGTGATAGCATTACGGAGATGTTTAATATACTCAAGTGACAGACTCTGCAAGAGAGGCACTCTGCATCGCGGTGTAGCTTGCTCGCCAGGTTTCGAGAGGGTGCGTTTTTGGATGAGGTATCGAATATATTGCTTCCCCCTACTTATACCTCCCGAAGAGATCACGAATGTAAAATTAGAGAGATTAGAGCGCGCACGGAGGCTTTCAGACAGTCGTTCTTCCCGCGAACCATACGCGACTGGAACAGGAAAGGGAGGTAATGACAGTGGCACGTGAAGTGCGCTCCGCCACACACCGTTGGGTGGCTTGCGGAGTATAAATGTAGATGTAGATGTAGATGTAGAAGTGCCTAGAAATCATGGGCATCCCCAAAATATGGTGGGAATCAACAATTAAAGTGACATACAAAGGAAAAGGATCACAGATTTCTATAGAGAGATCAATTTGTAATGTGCATTACTTAAGATAATGATCATCCTCATACTTTAAAAGACCCATGATGACATAATGAATGTGGTACGCTGGTAACAGCAAAGCTTCATTCCTGGAAGTTCAGTCACCCAAGCAGTGGGACATGCTCTCCATTTCATATGAGAATACATGTCTAAATCCAAAGGTCATGCATACACAGTCCTTCATGACCACAAATTAGCTTCAATGGAGTAAACAGGGGAAGAGTATTAGAAGAACAACAACCAGCACTAGATGCAAAAAGGCAGATCCTGAAGTTCATTGCAAAGATCTTCCGAGAAAATATAATTAGAAGCTATTATGAATAACTCAATGCCAAGGAATCCAGCTAGCAAATGGAGTATTGCAGGGGGAACCTATAAGTCCCATTATATTTGCCATACTTGCCCACAACATGATCTGAAGGATACACTCAGAAGAAGTGATAGATAATGTGGCTATATGCTGATAATATGATCCTACTGTCAGAAAGATGACAGCTCCTGCCAGAAGCCATGAATTCACTGGAGGAATTGTCCCAGGAAAATGACCTCATCTTAAATAGGAACAGTGAAAAGAAATGAAATTCAGGAAAGGAGGAACACTGGTGAACAAAGACAAATTAACCTGTGGCAAACAAGAATTGGAGATAGTGAAAAGCTACAAATACCAAGGAATCACACTGCAGTTGACAGGCCATACCTGCCCTCAGTGATCAGAGACTGTGGTAATGTGCATTTAAATTGTGCTTGTGTGAGTGTATGTGTGTTTTCTTCTTTAGAGGAAGACCTTGTGACAGAAAGCGAAAATGTATAGCAGTCTTTTTGTTGTGCCTGTCTAAACCTCAATGTCCTCATACTGTGTATAGCAATCTATACTTTAAATGTATTATATTTACATTTAAATAAAACATTCCTAAAATCATCACATATATCATTCAAAGTATTCAAATACATTGCTTATGCTGTGAATGACACCTGTCATCTATGCAAGTGACTGTGTCAGGAATTATCATCAAGTAATGAAGGTTTAAGGGTAACTAAGTGGAAGATTTTTCCTTAGGGATATCAGTGATCCACAGTAAATGTTAATCTGTTTGGTAAACTGTATGGTCCCATGAGTTCATCGCTGACAATTCCTGCCCACACACTGATACAATAACAATCCTGATGCCTCACCTCCATGATAGCTCAAGTCATGGCAATTTACTATGCCATTTCTTGGAAACCAAATATTACACATTTCTTAACACAAGTAAAATAACCCATATCTCAACAGCCAATAAACTGATACAGTTCCTTTCTTGAACAAGAGTACCATACATTAATTACAAGTCCACAACACATGTGCAATCCTGACTACATTACTTTCCATAAAGCAGTTTACATAACATTTTCTCAAGCATTATATATCAGTTTATATGTGCTATGGGATGCTCATGCATGGGAGTCAGAAATATGGTATCCTACCGAAAGACGGTCTCCGGGTAAATTGAGAGGACCAGTATGTAAGGTAGACTGAAAAATGTTTCCAATGTCTCTACTGCATTAAGCTCTGGAGAAAGGTGGTACAGAAGTGGACAGTCATCTTGTCCTTTCTCTTAATTAATCTAGGTTGTTAAACCTATTTAATGAATTTGTCTCATAGTGTGCCCTACTAAGACTATCATAGTGATTCTCCATTTTCCCTTGGTGTAATTAGCCAAATAAGGACAAAATAGTCCAATGGTGTATGGCTTTACTTCAGAATCCAACGGACCCATTTTACACCAAGATTCGACAATATACCTCTCAATTACTTTGTCAATCAGACTGTTCCTCTCAGAAATAAAATGTTCCATATCAGTCACTCTCGTCAATAATTACTAGATACACATATTTCATCACAACAATTCGATCAGTTAAATACATACTCTACGGGGTGATTTTTTCCATCTGGTACAAACTCTAAGGATTGATCGATGAGAGGATATGCAACAAAAAGGTCTAATGAACTTATGTTCAGAAATGTATGGTTTCCATGCTAGAGACCATTTACTCAATAATACTCCATAACAGAGACTGCATTTTAAAACGTGCCTACCATTCAGCAACAGTTACACTATCTGCACCATAGTATGTTCTGTCTCAAATGTTCACATTGGCCAGGCTGCATCCGAACAGTGTCAAAGGCAGCATGAATATGTTGCTCCAGTATCTCCACATCCGGAATGTGCTCTGCATACACAATACTTCTGAGGTGGCCCCATAACCAGAAATCACACAGGTTGAGATCTGGTGAATGAGCAGGTCATGCAACTGGATCCCCTCATCTGATCCATTGATCAGGGAAGACACGACTGACAAGCATCTGGACGTTAACAGCAAAGTGGGCTGCAGCACCATAGTGTAGCGACCACATAACCCTTTGAATCATCAATGGGACTTCTTTGGGCAGGGGAGGCAAAGGCACCCACAAGAAGATAGTCCTGGCTTATCAGGTGGCATGAAAGGAAGCCTGGTCACCAATTATCATGGCCCACAAATTCTGGCTGCACAGATATTGATGATTTACTGTCACTGTACTGCATACTATCCCACAGATGACTGTTATGAAAGTTGAAGATACCACTAAACAAAAAGCTCACCTCGTCTGTGGATAGGGTGGATGACACAACTTCCATAATCATGGTTGCCTGATGAAGAAACCATGACAAAACTGCTCTTGATGTGGAAAGTCTGTCACTAGTAAGCCCTGTTCATGCTGTTAGTGATAAGGGTTTTAACAAATGTCATGGAGAAAGTTCCACATGGTCATCTGGCTTACCCTGTACTGGCAGACCAAATACCTGGTATTGACATGGTGGTCACCTTCCACAGTGTTAATCAGATTTTCCTCCAGGTCTGGTGTCTGAACATTTCAAGTACTTCCTTCATGGTTTCCTACTTCCTGAAACAACCCTGTCTCAGACAAAAGGCAAAACACTGTTGCAAACATTGGATGCTGTACGCTGTGGTTGTTGTTGGCAGGGATCCTGTTGCAACCTTGCTGCCTACCACCCATTGCCATTTGCCATTTGCCTTTCTGTAAGTAAACACTATGTTGGCAAGCTCTTGATTTGAATACGGAACATTGTGTACAACACTGTATCATATCCACTGCAAGGTGAGTCAGTAAGGGAATTGAGCTGGACACAAAGTTACCAATTACGACAGCAGGAGAGACTGCTAGGGCATAACATATGAGCCAGTACCATCCTCTAGGAAACCATGCTTACTGTAACTGTGATGCATGGTACAATGTGTATTAGACCACAGTCTTTGTAACAAACTATGACTGAATTAATGGTCTCTAACATGGAAACCATGCATTTCATTAGCCCCTTTTTGTTCTGTATCCTCTCATCGATCAATCCCTGGAGTTTGTACATGGTGGAACAAATCACCCTGTAGATTACTATATTTTATGACAACATGAGAAATAGATCTGTTAACCTATCACCAGCTGAATAACACTGAAACACATACCATCCATAGTAATTTCAGATGATTTCGTCAGTGTCTTTAATTTTTGCATGCTTGCATATGGATTTCCACAGATATAATCCTGAAGTTTATGATCTTCTTTTAATTGTATTGTTGTATGCATTCCAGGAATATTACCCCAGAAATTACGTCGGCGATCTTGTGCGGAGAAATGTGTGGCATCCATGATGGTTGGGTTATGTCCCAAAAATCTAGAACAAATCAAAACAGATTGAGCACTGTTAGATTATAGTTTACCAGTTCTGTACTAAGGGCCTAAATCAAATATTATATAAACTGATGAACTTGATAAGTTTGTCGTTCTCTGATAAATATCTATAGTTTTCACTGCATAGCTTTCAAAAATAATTACAGCACTGTCTGCTGCACTTACTTATTGAACTAGTTGGAGGGAGCAAGTAATGAATGTCTGTGTGTGTGTGTGTGTGTGTGTGTGTGTGTGTGGCTTCATTGCTTTCTGGAGTTTATAATAAATTTTATTGCTGCAACACTCCTGGTCAGTATGCCATCAGCTTTGTTCCCAGTTTGTTTAGGAGTAGAATGCCATACATTATGTATAGTTTCATCTCTTTCTGATTTTAGAAAATTGTGCAACACAACAGAAAAAGCTGGCATAGGAATGCTTTTTGATGGAAAAATTCAGAAAAACTGCTGGGATACATTTCTCTAAAACTTAACATATTATTATGTGTCATATTCTCTGGTAAAACCTATTGCACAAGGAAACATTTCCAACCACTGACACATGTATGATGAAATTAAAGTGATACCTAACTATAATTTATTTAAAAGCATATAAAAAAATAAAACAATAACAAATTTAAAAATGTTTTTAACTTGGTGAAGTTAACCTAGATACAAAGACACCTGTTCATGACCACTATCTTTCTCCAGTCACCTTATGGAGAACACAGTTATTAAAACACATGGGTCTGTAACATGAAAAAATACAGTTTTGTGTCATTTCACAGCTTTCCACACTACAGATCAGACTGAGCATAGCAGCATGTCAGAGTAGTCAGCTGCCACTTAGACAAGTTGTAACCAATAACATGAGTGAAATGTGCTTGTGTGTGTGTTTGTGTGTGTGTGTGTGTGTGTTTTAGAGACAGAGAGAGAGAGAGAGAGAGAGAGAGAGGGAGTGGTGGGGGTGGGGCGGGGGGTAGGGTTGTCCTTCCCCATTCTTCCTGTTAACTTCTTCTCAAGCATATCTTTGCTGGTACAGGTGGTCAATCCCTGCACTTCTCTATTGTTGCACCACTTGGTGGAAAGGACAGTATTAATTAACATAAAATGGATTCTCTTCATTCCAGTTTTTCCTATAAATTTCCTGTTATGTGTCTTCATGACCAACAAAATAAATTCTGTAGTGTCTGAAATGTCCATCCTCTCCCTTTTTGTCTATGAGGGTTGTATAGAATGTTAAAATTTCAATTACAACAAGTGTAATAAAAATGAATGCAGGATCATAATCTATGAACTTTTACACCACTCGTGTCTTATCACATGGCCACAGGCAGTACTATCAAAATGAACATGATCAATGTTTTGTTTTGACAGCCTAATTCCATTTAATTCCTTGTCAAATAGAAAAATGAACTGTGAAATTCACATCAGAATTCAATGTACTTATAAAGATGTCTGAATGGGTGAACACAAGTAGCCAGGATGAGCCTCATAGAAATCTAGCTAACCATTAGAAACCTAAATAACCATAATTGCTGCTCAGTATGTTCAGACACTTTTGAAGCTTGATCATGCATTGTGCAATTTATACCCTGGGATGAAGACAATCCTGCAACAGCATAAGGTACGCCATTATACTGCATGTGTCACTGTGGAAAAGGGGAGGAAACTTCTCCACATCCACCCTATGGTCCAGACTTGGCACATTATGACTACCACCTGTTCAACCTTGTTAAGGTACAAATGTGAGGCCAGTGCTGCAAAAAGGGTGGAGGATGTTTGACAAGCTTCGTGTCAGCATCTTCAGGAAACTGGAACAGAGCTATATTGTAAGGGTATTTTCAGACTTGCATAATTATGGGGAAAATGTGTGCAAAAGATGGAGACTATGTTGAAAAGTGACAGAAAGTGTGCAGATTACAATGACATAAAGAATAACAATTTTTAAAACTGTTGCTCATTACTTTCAGCATGGTCTTTGCATATTAATTTATACACAGACACTTGACCATGTCTTACACACAGTAACTAGTACAGAACTACAGATAATTTCCCATGAAAGGCGGTGAGAGCTGTGCTACAGTTAGTTTACATAGTGCATGCATTTCAGATAGGCAATCTGTCCCCATCTCAAGCATGAGTGTTCAATGATTCACAACAGTTTAAACAAACTAATTTTTGTATGGAGCTGCCAATGTGGTATTGCGAGACAAAAACAGCAAAAGTGGGGCATAACAATTATTACTGTTGTTCAAGGTGGATTCCAATGTATTACAGCAGTGTTGCAGATGGTCCACATCACTGTTACTCTTTAAGTAAAGTGATAGCATAATCTGAGTTACTAAAACTTCCTACAGAGAACTATGTCAGCTATCCCTCAAAGGCAGTAAAATGGTGTAATCTGCAGTTGATCAAAACTTAGTCTATACTGAGTTCCTCAAAAATATATACTTAACTGCTAAAAAGGTCCTAAGTGGAATAAAAACATAAAAACAATGGAAGGAGTAATGTAACCACTTGCAAGAATGGCAGAGGTGCCAAGCGGTAAATAGCCACACAAAATGTTTTAATTCTTAGCCAAGCCCTGAGATCACACACGTGCAGCAGCGACGCCCCCCCCCCCTGCCCCACACACACACACACACACACACACACACACACACACACACACACACATATATAAATTATTTAAGCAGTGCAGCCTGGTTACAAGCCTTCCTGTGCTGGATGAATGGGGTAGAGGAAAAGGAGAGTGGGACAAGAAAAGAGGGTGGTGACTATGAGAGGGAGAGGCAGCTAGGAAATGGAATTGGGATGTCACCTCAACGAGGTCACTCAGATGTAGGCAAGGGATATGGTGTGTAGTGCCCACTAAAATAGAAGGAATAACTCATGGAAGAGGAAGCAAGTTGGAACAGAGAAAGAGTGTGGAATGATGTTAGTGGAAACTGAACAGACTAGAGTAAGCGTGGCATGGTGGGGGAGGAGGGGGGGGGGGGGGGGGGCACACGCAATAACATTGGAGTCAGGTGTAAGTAAGGGTTTAGTGGAGATTACAGGTGTAAGTAAGGGTTTAGTGGAGATTACAGGAAGAGATGCTGTAAAGTTGGAAGACACTTTTGAAGGATGATTCCCATCTATATAGTTCACATAAGCAGGTGGCAGACAGCTGGGCACATGATTTCATAGACTAGTGATCAGCACACTAGCTGATGTGGGGACATAAATTGGGCAGAGGTACTGGGGCAGGGGATGGCATGTGCATGCGCGCGCATGCACACACACACTCACTCTCTCACACACACACACACACACTATTGGATGGGATGAGGGGGACAGTAAGTTACCTTTTTCCAAAACTGTTTCTCAGAGGAAGACCGCACTGCAGTTCCTTCTCTAAATCCTCGCACAAACGAAAAAATGGCTGACATCGAAATAAGTGTCCAAGGAATAGAAAAGCAACTGGAATCATTCAATAGAGGAAAGTCCACTGGACCTGACGGGATACCAATTCGATTCTACACAGAGTACGTGAAAGAACTTGCCCCCCTTCTAACAGCCGTGTACCACAAGTCTCTAGAGGAACGGAGGGTTCCAAATGACTGGAAAAGAGCACAGGTAGTCCCAGTCTTCAAGAAGGGTCGTCGAGCAGATGCGCAAAACTATAGACCTATATCTCTGACGTCGATCTGTTGTAGAATTTTAGAACATGTTTTTTGCTCGAGTATCATGTCGTTTTTGGAAACCCAGAATCTACTCTGTAGGAATCAACATGGATTCCAGAAACAGCGATCGTGTGAGACCCAACTCGCTTTATTTGTTCATGAGACCCAGAAAATATTAGATACAGGCTCCCAAGTAGATGCTATTTTTCTTGACTTCCGGAAGGCGTTCAGTACAGTTCCGCACTGTCACCTGATAAACAAAGTAAGAGCCTACGGAATATCAGACCAGCTGTGTGGCTGGATTGAAGAGTTTTTAGCAAACAGAACACAGCATGTTGTTATCAATGGAGAGACATCTACAGACGTTAAAGTAACCTCTGGCGTGCCACAGGGGAGTGTTATGGGACCATTGCTTTTCACAATATATATAAATGACCTAGTAGATAGTGTCGGAAGTTCCATGCGGCTTTTCGCGGATGATGCTGTAGTATACAGAGAAGTTGCAGCATTAGAAAATTGTAGCGAAATGCAGGAAGATCTGCAGCGGATAGGCACTTGGTGCAGGGTTGGCAACTGTCCCTTAACATAGACAAATGTAATGTATTGCGAATACATAGAAAGAAGGATCCTTTATTGCATGATTATATGATAGCGGAACAAACACTGGTAGCAGTTACTTCTGTAAAATATCTGGGAGTATGCATGCGGAACGATTTGAAGTGGAATGATCATATAAAATTAATTGTTGGTAAGGCGGGTACCAGGTTGAGATTCATTGGGAGAGTGCTTAGAAAATGTAGTCCATCAACAAAGGAGGTGGCTTACAAAACACTCGTTCGACCTATACTTGAGTATTGCTCATCAGTGTGGGATCCGTACCGGATCGGGTTGACGGAGGAGATAGAGAAGATCCAAAGAAGAGCGGCGCATTTCATCACAGGGTTATTTGGTAACTGTGATAGCTTTACGGAGATGTTTAATAAACTCGAGTGGCAGACTCTGCAAGAGAGGTGCTCTGCATCGCGTTGTAGCTTGCTCGCCAGGTTTCGAGAGGGTGCGTTTCTGGATGAGGTATCGAATATATTGCTTCCCCCTACTTATACCTCCCAAGGAGATCACGAGTGTAAGATTAGAGAGATTAGAGCACGCACGGAGGCTTTCAGACAGTCGTTCTTCCCGCGAACCATACGCGACTGGAACAGGAAAGGGAGGTAATGACAGTGGCATGTAAAGTGCCCTCCGCCACACACCGTTGGGTGGCTTGCGGAGTGTAAATGTAGATGTAGATGTAGATGTACCTTAGGTTTAGGCCAGAAATTTTACAGAAGCAAAGGATGTGCCGTAAGGATAGCTCCCATCTGTGCAGCTCAGAAAAGCTGGTGGTGCTGGGGAAGATCCAGATGTCACAGGTTGTGAAGCAGCAATTGAAATCTCGTTTGTTGTGCTCTGCTGCATGTTGTGTCACTGGGTGGTCCACCTTGTTATTGTCAATAGTTTGGCAATGGCCATTCATTCTAGTCCACAGCTGGCTGGTTGCCACACCTAATGTAAAATACTATGCAGTAGTTGTAACAGAGCTGGTGTATAACATGGCTGCTTTCACAGATGGCCCAGCCTCTGACGGGGTAAGATGAGTCTGTGACAGGACTGGATTAGATGGTTCTGGGTGTGTGGATTGGGCAGGTCTTGCATCTTTAATGTGTGTTTTTGAGCTAAAATTGAAGTACATGAAGTGAGACTTTGAATACCAGTAATAGGATTCATTGCCTACGAGCTTTTGAGTGAAAGCTTCCACTGATGGAATAAGAACTTTTCGGTGAAAGGTTCCACTGATGGAATAATTTCTTTTCAGATGCAGAGAATTTTCTACCACCAGTTCAGATCTCAAATGGATTCTGTCTTCTCTGCCAGAAGAGTACTATAACATGATTTTTCTTCATGTATTCTTAATACTGAGAGTAAAGTCTCTTCTGTCAATACACTTATATTTCAAAATGAGTTGCTGTAGTAACATGGTTCACGTTTTCCGTCGCACTTCACATAGCGTAGACTGGGAACTGTCTCCTAGGCATGCCCGATGAGAACTCACTGGGCACGTCCCGTGCTGCCTGAGTTGTTGTTGTTGTTCCGCTGGCAGAGGTCGCGGCTGAATTCTCGCGTGCCCTCTGGTGGACGGGACTCTACTTGCAGCAACTACCGTCCGTGACGCGCCGTGCTGATGTGCGCCTCCCGCGATCTTTCTGGTGGCTACTGCACTCCTCCTCCACTGCATCGGAAGGTGGAGCATCGTGCAGGAGTGATGACCTCCACGCCCATGAGAAGGCTGGAGTCGAGGGGATCTGCCAACCATCGAGCCAGAAGCTTCGAATACGGCTGGAAGTGACCCACACAAAGAGGCCCCCATCGTCCCACCACCGGAGCCTGGGACAGAATGGGAGACAAGCCGTCAAACTCCAGATCCTGGTCCACCTCAGGAGGGGCAAGACCCAGTGGCGGGGACGATGGGGAAGGGACGACCACAGGTGAACCAGCCTCCTGAGAAACCAGGGCCTGCGAGGGGGACCGGCTCTTGCTGGGGCATCTCTAACGATGGCGATGCTGGTGCTGGAGCTACTGGAGGCTGCCAAGGCTGAGAACCATCGCAGTGCAGCAGAGTCACAGGGGGGAGGGGCAGTAGCGACCCCTGAGAAACCAACACGGGTGCCGGCAATGGGGAAGCCGGTGCCCGAGGGGTCGGAGGGTGAGTGACCAAACATGGACGTAGCTGATTTTTGTGACGACGTACCTCCCAGTCCCCCACCTGCAAGGTATAGAGCCGGCGGCCATTTCGGCGCAGGACCACCACCGGTATCCAATGTGGATTGCGACCAAACCCACGTGCCCAGGCCGACATACCCAGTGGAAAGCCGGGTACTCCGTTTTGCGAAGACTGGCGAGGACCAGGCCGGAGGAGGTGCAGCAGAGTCCTAGCTTGGCACCTGTGGAGGAGCTCCGCGGGACTGTGTTCTCCCATTGGTGTGGTCCAGTATGCCGTCAAGAAAAACATCAATGCCTCCTCCGCAGGAAATTCATGCACATACTTTTTCATCTGCGTCTTAAATGTGCACACCTTGCGCTCGGCTTCCCCATTCGATTGTGAATGAAAGGGGGGAGAGCCAACGTGTCGAATACCGAAGTGCCTACAAAAATCCTGGAAGGTCTGTGAAATAAACTGAGGTCCATTGTCCGAGACCAGGGTGACTGGCAGACCTTCCACAGAAAAGATTTTTGCTAGTGCCTGGATTGCAACTTCTGAAGTGCTTGAGGAGCAGCGAACCACATATGGGAATCGGGAATAAGCATGAATGACAATGAGCCAAAAGCCATTGAGAAACAGGCCCGCAAAATTGATGTGAACACGTTCCCATGCCTGGGTTGCAGGCGGCCATGAAGAGAACGCTGACCTGGGAGATGCCTGTTGGCTCACACACTGGGAACAGGCGGTCACCAAGTGCTCAATTTCTCTGTCAATACCGGGCCAGTACACATGTCTGCGAGCCAAGGTTTTAGAACGGGAAACACCCCAGTGCCCCTCATGTAATAACGTGAGGACTTCCCTTTGCAAACTTGCAGGAACAACCACATGAGGAGCTGTATCATCGGTAGCCAGAAGGAGAACTCCTTCCAAGACGGAGAACAAAATAATTATGAAGAGGGTCCAAAGCCCGGCCTGGAGGTCGGGATGACCACCCCTGCTGAATGTGGCGAACTACTTGCCGGAGAACCGGGTCAGCTGCCGTTTCCCTGGCGACTCTAGAACTAGTGATCGGGAAGCCATCAACCGCTTGGCGGAACGCCACATCCAAATGAAAACACATAATCTCCTTGCGATCGAACTTAGGATCCGGGCCCACTGGAAGGCGGGAAAGAGCGTCTGTGTTGGCATGCTGTTCGGTAGGATGAAAATGAATGTCATAATGGTACTTAGAGAGGAACAAGGCCCAGTGCTGTAGTCTGTGGGCCGCCCTAACTGGAACCTGAGAGGAGGGGCCAAATAACGATATTAACGGCTTATGGTCAGTGATTAACTGAAACTTCGTGCCATACAAGAGAGGGTGAAACTTGGTAACAGCGTAGACAATGGCCAAAGCCTCTTTTTCCACCTGGGAGTAATAGGCCTGCGCAGGACTAAGGGTTTTAGATGCAAACGCCAGTGGCTGCTTGGAACCATCTGTGTTGCGATGGGCCAGGACCGCCCCCACCCCATACTGCAAAGCATCTGTAGCCAGGACCAACAGCTTATGGGGGTCAAAAGTAGCCAAACAAGGCGCTGACGAGAGGAGACCCTTCAACGAGGTGAACGCTTGCTCGCATGCAGGCGACCAATCAAAAGGAACACCCTTGCACAGAAGACAGTACAGGGGGCGGGCTATGGTGGAAGCCCTGGGAATGAACCGGTGGTAATAGGCAATCTTGCCTAAAAAAGCTTGTAAACTCCTTCAGCGAAGCGGGCCACAGAAGGTTGACGATACCTTGCACCAAACTTCCTAGTCAGAGATCAAAGATTCCAATGATTAATAGGGAACGTCTTTGGAGACCAATTGTATGGTGTCAGTGATAGAAAAACCGAAAGCTTGAAAGGCATCCAAGCCAACGAGGTTAGCGGAGCTCGCATCACTGACAACAATAAGAGTAATAGGCCGAGTGACTGATTTGAAAGTCACGTCAGTAGTGAATTGACCCAGTAGGGGAATGAACTGTTTACCATAACCACATAGACGCCGGTAAACTGGTGCCAACGGGGCGACCCAAGGTTGGAGTAAGTTTGTGCATTCAACAAAGAAACTGCCACACCCGTATCTACTTACAGTTGTAATCGGCAGAACCGAACCGACACCTTGATAAAGAGTTTGTGTGCTGATGTGTCGGGAGCCTGGCCCAATGAAACTTCCTGAATGTCAATGTCCAAGTCCTCTGTACCTGCTTCCTTCTATTCTTTTGAGGCTGAGCGGCAAACTTTAGCAATGTGTCCTTTTTTATTACATTTGCGACAAATGGCCCAACACTGGGGGCACTCTGACCGATCATGATGTATATAGCATGACGCACAGTGCGGTAACAGGGGCTGGCAGCCAGAACTCTGTTTACACACCGTGCGGGAGCGGCTGTAACAGCCAGATTGTACCGCTCCCACGTCGTCTACCCCGGACACAGTGGATGCGGCCGCACCGCCCTGAACCGCCGCGACGTCGCACCACGCTTCCAAATGTTGACCTGCGGCATGAGAAACTTCATATGATTGAGCAATGGACAGGACTTCTTCCAGGGAAGGGTCTTCTAACTGCAGGGTTCATTGCCGGACCTCCCGATCAGGGGCCAAACTAAGGGCATACGACTCTCACGACTGCTCCGTGACAAAATGACACTTGCGACAAAGACCGTGCAGAGTAGCGGCCCATGCCCGGTAAGACTGATGGGGCTGCTTTTGCTTTGATAGAACTTGACCCTAGCCACCACAACATGCGTGCGGCGGCGATAATATGAAGACAGCAATGAACACCATGCATCAAAAGACAAGGACGAGGGTTCCTGCAATGGCGCTAGCTGCCGCAAAACTTGATACAGCAAGGAAGATATCCAAGACAAGAAAAGAGCACGACATACCTCCACATCGGCAACATGAAACGCCTGGAAATGCTGCCCAAAGTGATGTTCATGTGCGTCCCAATCCTCCACCATCTCGTCATACGGGGGAAAGGGAGGAGGGAACGGCGCTGGATCAGACTGCGTGGAGAGCAATGCCGGAAGCACTTGTTTCATGGTGGCCATGAGCTCCGTCTGCTGCTCAACCAAAACCCGCACTGAATCCTCCATGCTGCGAAACCGGAACAATGACGCAACACGCGAAAGAACATCCCATCCTCGTCGCCAATTGTGTAGTAACACGGTTCACGTTTTCCATCGCACTTCACATAGCGTAGACCGGGAACTGTCTCCTAGGCATGCCCGATATGAACTCACTGGGCATGGCCCATGCTGCCTGAGTTGTTGTTGTTGTTGTTCTGCTGGCAGAGGTCACGGCCGAATTCTTGTGTGCCCTCTGGTGGACGGGACTCTACTTGCGGCAACTACCGTCCGTGCCGTGCGGTGCCGATGTGCGCCTCCTGTGATCTTTCTGGTAGCTACTGCAGTTGCAGCATTATATTTCATGATATCTGTTTTGTTAAATCATACAGTGCTTCTGCTCTGCCACTGTTCATGCAGAGTGGCAGTATTACAATTCAGAATGAAAGCATCATTGAGTTAATTTGTACAACACTCTTTGAATGAAGTGTGAATAACTTTGATGTCTTTTATTTTCAGTAGGTTGGTTAGGGAAAAATAACTAGTGATCAAGTGAATGCATGCACATGTAGAAACAAAAATAACCTGTAAACTGACTCATTCTATGTCACTAATAGATATTGTGCAAATTTGAAAAGTTCAAAATTTTAAGTCTTTGAATTATTTATTTTGTCTCCAAAGTGAAAAACTTAGACTGATGGAGAAGTGATTATTGCCAATGCTCCAGAAATATTCATCAAATGCCAATGTGAGTCACATAGGTACTTCAGTCCAAAGTAGCAATGCAAACACAAGCCACTCAGTGCAGACAGCCATTTTAGGTTAAGTTGGCTAACTAAAGTGGCTAGCTAACTTAAGTTAGAATTCTTATATTTGAACCCAAAAGTTTTTCCAACTGACAGAATAAGTGAATAGTTTGAATGAAATGAAACTGTTCTGAGATGAATAAAAAAAGATGCCAGACAGGACCCAAGAGATGATCATCATTGATGACCCAGAAATATCCATCAAATGACAATGCAGCCTTCATGGGTAATTCAGTCCCATGTAGCAACCAAACTCAGTGCAGGTATCCAAAATACATGAAATTAAATTGGATTTCAAAATGTCATTTAGCTGTCAAAGGATTCATAAGTCTCTCATTATTGTACAAAGTTTAAAAAAATTTTCTTGTTGTGTTGTCTTCAGTCCTGAAACTGGTTTGATGCAGCTCTCCATGCTACTCTATCCTGTGCAAGCTTCTTCATCTACCAGTACTTACTGCAACCCACATACTTCTGAATCTGCTTAGTGTATTCATCTCTTGGTCTCCCTCTATGATTTTTACCCACCATGCTGCCCTCCAATGCTAAATTTGTGATCCCTTGATGCCTCAGAACATGTCCTACCAACCGGTCCCTTCTTCTTGTCAAGTTGTGCCACAAACTCCTCTTCTCCCCAAGTCTAATCAATACCTCCTCATTAGTTATGTGATCTACCCTTTCATCTTCAGCATTCTTCTGTAGCACCACATTTCGAAAGCTTCTATTCTCTTCTTGTCCGAACTATTTATCGTCCATGTTTCACTTCCATACATGGCTACACTCCATACAAATACTTTCCGAAACGACTTCCTGACACTTAAATCTATACTCGATGTTAACAAATTTCTCTTCTTCAGAAACGCTTTCCTTGCCATTGCCAGTCTACATTTTATATCCTCTCTACTTCAACCACCATCAGTTATTTTGCTCCCAAAATAGCAAAACTCCTTTACGCTTTAAGTGTCTCATTTCCTAATCTAATTCCCTCAGCATCACCTGACTTAATTCTACTACATTCCATTATACTTGTTTTGCTTTTGTTGATGTTCATCTTATATCCTCCTTTCAAGACACTGTCCATTCCATTCAACTGCCCTTCTAAGTCCTTGCTGTCTCTGACAGAATTACAATGTCATCGGCGAACCTCAACTTTTTTATTTCTTCTCCATGGACTTTAATACCTACTCCAAATTTTTCTTTTGTTTCCTTTACTGCTTGCTCAATATACAGATTTAATAACATCGGGGACAGGCTACAACCCTGTCTCACTCCCTTCCAAACCGCTGCTTCCCTTTCATGCCCCTCGACTCTTATAACTGCCATCTGGTTTCTGTACAAACTGTAAATAGCCTTTCACTCCCTGTATTTTACCCCTGCCACCTTCAGAATTTGAAAGAGAGCGTTCCAGTCAACATTGTCAAAAGCTTTCTCTAAGTCTACAAATGCTAGAAATGTAGGTTTGCCTTTCCTTAATCTATTTTCTAAGATAAGTCCTAGGGTCAGTATTGCCTCACGTGTTCCAACATTTGTGCAGAATCCAAACTGATCTTCACAGAAGTCGGCTTGTACCAGTTTTTCCATTCGTCTGTAAAGAATTCGCATTAGTATTTTGCAGCCGTGACTTATTAAACTGATAGTTCGGTAATTTTCACATCTGTCAACACCTGACAACGTACTGGGTTGTATTACTTAAGAAGTCTTCGAGCCACTCACATACTTGGGAACCAATTCCAAATGCTCATACCTTAGTTAGGAGTCTGCAGTGGGGCACCGAGTCAAACACTTTCTGGAAGTCAAGGAATATGGCATCCGTCCGATACCCTTCATCCATGGTTCACAAGATATCATGTGAAAAAAGGGTGAGTTGCGTTTCGCACGAGCGATGCTTTCTGAAACCGTGCAGATGCATGGACAGCAACTTCTCTGTCTTAAGGAAATTATTATATTTGAACTGAGAATATATTCGAGAATCCTGCAACAAACCGATGTTAAGGATATTGGTCTGTAATTTTGAGGATCCATTCTTCTACCCTTCTTATATACAGGCGTCACCTGTGCTTTTTTCCAGTTGCTCGGGACTTTACGTTGGGCAAGAGATTCACGATAAATGCAAGCTAAGTAAGGAGCCAATGCAGTAGAGTACTCTCTGTAAAACCGAATTGGAATCCCATCAGGACCTGGCGATTTATTTATTTTCGACCCATTCAGCTGATTCACAACCCCAGGGATGTCTATCACTATGTCCTCCATACGGGAATCTGTACGAGACTCAAATGGCGGTATGTTTGTACGATCCTCTTCTTCTTGAAGTCTACTTGAAGTCTGAGGGTATTTCGCCTGTCTCATACATCTTGCTCACCAGATGGTAGAGTTTTGTCAGGACTGACTCTCCCAAGGCCGTCAGTAGTTCTAATGGAATGTTGTCTACTCTTGGGGCCTTGTTTCGACTCAGGTCTTTCAGTGCTCTGTCAAACTCTTCACGCAGTATCGCATCTCCCACTTCATCTTCATTTACATCCTCTTCCATTTCCATAATATTGTTCTCAAGTACATTGCCCTTGTATAGACCCTCTACATACTCCGTCCACCTTTCTGCTTTCCCTTCTTTGCTTAGAACTGCATTTCCATCTGAGCTCTTGATATTCGTACAAGTGGCTCTCTCTTCTCCAAAGGTCTCTTTAATTTTCCTGTAGGCAGTATCTATCTTACCCCTAGTGAGATAAGCCTCTACATCCTTGCATTTGTCCTCTAGCCATCCCTGCTTAGCCATTTTGCACTTCCTGTCGATCTCATTTTTCAGACGTTTGTCTTCCCTTTTGCCTGCTTCATTTACTGCATTTTTATATTTTCTCCTTTCATCAATTAAATTCAATATTTCTTCTGTTACCCGAGAATTTCTACTAGCCCTCGTCTTTTTACCTACTTGATCCTCTGCTGCCTTCACTACTTCATCCCTCAGAGCTACCCATTCTTCTTCTATTGTATTTCTTTCCCCCATTCCTGTCAATTTTTCCCTTATGCTCTCCCTGAAACTCTGTACAACCTCTGGTTCTTTCAGTTTATCCAGCTCCCATCTCCTTAAATTCCCACCTTTTTGCAGTTTCTTGAGTTTTAATCCACAGTTCATAACCAATAGATTGTGGTCAGAGTCCACATGTGCCCCTGGAAATGTCTCACAATTTAAAACCTGGTACCTAAATCTCTGTCTTACCATTATATAATCTATCTGATACCTTCTAGTATCTCCAGGATTCTTCCATGTATACAACCTTCTTTTATGATTCTTAAACCAAGTGTTAGCTATGATTAAGTTATGCTCTGTGCAAAATTCTACCAGATGGCTTCCTCTTTCATTTCTCTCCCCCAATCCATATTCACCCACTATGTTTCCTTCTCTCCCTTTTCCTACTCTCGAATTCCAGTCACCTGTGACTATTAAATTTTCGTCTCCCTTCGCTACCTGAATAATGTCTTTTATCTCATCATCATACATTTCATCAATTTCTTCATCATCTGCAGAGCTAGTTGGCATATAAACTTGTACTACTGTAGTAGGCATGGGCTTCATGTCTATCTTGGCCACAATAATGCGTTCACTATGCTGTTGGTAGTAGCTTACCCGCATTCCTATTTTTTTATTCATTATTAAACCTACTCCTGCATTACCCCAATTGATTTTGTATTTATAACCTTGTATTCACCTGACCAGAAGTCTTGTTCCTCCTGCCACCGAACTTCACTAATTCCCACTATACCTAACTTCAACCTATCCATTTCCCTTTTTAAAGTATCTAACCTACCTGCCTGATTAAGGGATCTGACATTCCACCTTCTGATCCGTAGAACCCCAGTTTTCTTTCTCCTGATAACAACGTCCTCTTGAGTAGTCCCCGCCCAGAGATGTGAATGGGGGACTATTTTACCTCCGGAATATTTTACCCAAGAGGACACCATCATCATTTAACCATACAGTAAAGCTGCATGCCCTCAGGAAAAATTATGGCTGTAGTTTCCCCTTGCTTTCAGCCGTTCGCAGTACCAGCACAGCAAGGCCGTTTTGGTTAGTGTTGCAAGGCCAGATCAGTCAATCATCCAGACTGTTGACCCTGCAACTACTGAAAAGGCTGCTGCCCCTCTTCAGGTACCACACATTTGTCTGGCCTCTCAACAGATACCCCTCCATTGTGGTTGCACCTACGGTACGTCCATCTGTATCGCTGAGGCACGCAAGCCTCCCCACCAACGGCAAGGTCCATGGTTCATGGGGGAGATTTAAAAAAATAAATTTCTGTAATTTATAGGTGATTGTTTCATATTATTAACTAATGGTTGTTGTTTCTATCAGTTTCTGATATGTGTGAGAGACATCTAGAACAAATGTTGGACCTACAACGCCACATATTTTCAGTGTACATTCTTCACATCTCTATAATACATGATTTTGTTCACAGCTGTCATTTTTTTGCCTCTGTGAACTCTCCCATGGGTCAGATAAACCTGTAACAATTTATGCTGCCCTTTTTGTATCTGTTTAATATCCACTGTTAGTCCTATTTGGTATGGGCCCAACCTGCTTGAGCAATATTCTAGGATGGATCGTACAAGTGTTTTGCAGACAATCTGCTTTGCAGACTGATCAGATTTCCTGATATACTACCTATGAACCTAAGTCTATCATCTACTTTATTTATGATGCAGTCTATGTGATCATTCCATTTCATATTCCTACAACTTGTTACATCCAGTTTTCTATTTTGATCTTTAAGGGAAGCATTGGGAAAGGTTGTGGACAGGAAAGTCTTTGTAATAAGCATACCTATGAGACATGACCTCATGAAAACATTGTGTGTGAATGCAGAAATGAAGCAACAAACCAAAAGTTCAAAAATATAAGCAAGTTTTTCAGCAATGAAAAATATATTAATGCAGATAGCTGAAAAAGGGAAGATTTCACTACCCATGGAATGCACAAGTACATGAAAAGCAAGGCAGCGCTGTGTGGTATTATTCTGAATAAAGTAAATTGAAATCAGCTATGCTTAGTGCAACCTCCAATTACAGAAGCAACAATGCAATCATCTGTTTCTGTTTAAGAGCCAAATACTCCACTGGTTCCAGACAAAGCTGAAGCAGCAAGAAGAGGATCTCCATCAAATTTAGTTGCAGTGCCCAAGTTGCAGTTTCAAAAATCACAGCTGAAGCACTATGCCACTGTATATCAAACTGCCCCACATACAACAGGAAAGAAACAGAACATTTTTATGGAACGTGATTCCAGAGAAATGTTAAATTTAGCCTGTGAAACATCGCTCTAAAAAAAAAAACTACAACAGTAAAAGTGTAATGAATGAAATGTCATATGCAGCTCTTAAACACAAGGTAGGCACAAGCAGCTAAGTAAATAAACCATCATCAAAATTTATGCTTCTTCTCCAAAATATGCAATTCTTACCAAATAAAGTTGGTGAGATGGAAATATTGTTATCAGATGAATTAAAAGAAGTGTCAGTGACATGTGTTAATGAACAATGGTTAACAAAAAGTATGTTAACACTTACAAGGATAGAGGGCTTTACCCTTTCATTATTTTTTTATTTATTTTGCAGAAAAACATCTACGCATTGAGGAACATATATATATATATATAATGGAAGGAAACATTCCACGTGGGAAAAATTATATATAAAAACAAAGATGAGGTGACTTACCGAACAAAAGCGCTGGCAGGTCGATAGACACACAAACAAACACAAACATACACACAAGATTCAAGCTTTCGCAACAAACTGTTGCCTCATGAGGCAACAGTTTGTTGCGAAAGCTTGAATCTTGTGTGTATGTTTGTGTTTGTTTGTGTGTCTATCGACCTGCCAGCGCTTTTGTTGTTCGGTAAGTCACCTCATCTTTGTTTTTATATATATATATATATATATATATATATATATATATATATATATATATATCAGAAAAGACGTCAAATGCTATTTCTTAAAGTTCACTGATTGGCAAAATTTATTCTACAGAATTGACTAGTATAAATATAATTATTTGTATGTACAGAAGCCCAGATGGAAACATAACTACTTTCCTTGAAAAGCTTGACAAGGCACTTAACAGTATAAAAGTATCATGTGTGGTGACTTTCACGTAGATTCCAACAAAAACTCTAAAGACAGATTAAGCCTTTAAGTCCTACAATGTACACACAACCATTAAATCTCATGCCTGAGTTACCAAATTATCCACCAGTACTATAGATCAGGTCAGGTACTAATAAATGCAGATAAATATTTATACAGAACTCGAAATATGAATACAGGTTCAGTGATCCTTATGCACAATTTATTGAACTCCCAACAGAGATCACTGCCAATGATAAACCACAAATAACAAGAAAAAGTGGAAATTTTAGCAAGCAAAACTCAGAACGCCTCTGACACTTACTCATTTTTTTAAAAAAAACAACAACAACAACATTGGGGCACATGTAAGAATTTTGACATGTTCACGGACATATTCTCACATCATAATACCTGTTTTCCAGTTAAAAACCAAAAATCAAAAACTGTAAAAGAACTGTTTCTTGGCTGACAACAGGCATTAAAATATCTTGTGCTGGAAAGAGGACACTTTATGAAATTTCAAAAAACACACAATGTTCCTGAAGAATTTTGGTGTATTTCAAGAATTGTAAGAGAGTGCTTCACAAAGCATTAAAGAAACTAGAAAAATGGCAAATGATCTGCACACGATAATGGTCAGGAACAAAATGAAAGCCACATCAAAGAAAGTCAAACTGGAAGTTGGAAATGAGCCACTCCCCTTCCCCCAAAAATGTAAACCTCCAGCTACCTCAAGATGGCAAACAAATTATAAATCAAAAAAGTAGCCAGTGCTTTTAATGCACACCTTTGAGATGTTAGTGAACAATTACTCTGTGGTAAAAAATCTTCCAATAACAATTCTACCAGATCAAAAACAAATCTAAATAGAAACCCTGACTCCCTATTTCTTCCCCCAACCAATCCTACAGAAATTATATTATCAATTAGTAATTCAAGAACAAAATTTTTGAAAGACATGGATGACATTCTGGATTATGTCGTTAAAAATGCAAGTGACCTCATTTTCACCACTGTAATCTATCCTTCCAGCTTAAAGATAACTGAAACTAAAGCCACTGTCTATAAAGGGTATGACAGATAACATAGGCAATTACAGACTTATTACTTTGCTACCTGTATTTCTGATAAAACCAGAATAAATGTTTCATAAGAGTTTGCTATATTTTCTAGAAAAGTGCAATATTTTATCCACAGACTAACAAGGTTTATGGAAAGGCTGATCAACAGAATCAGCAATATCTGAATTTCTGAATGAAATGTCCCAAAAATCTGATAGTGGAGGAAAAGTAACTGGCATATGCCTTGATCTATCTAAACCACTTGATGTCATAGACCACATCCTGCTGCTGCACAAACTATTATCTGTTATCATCAACTGTAGGCTTAATCTTAAATGGCGCTCTTTTAAAAATTTTGGGACATCTATCGTCATTCAGAAACAACTGTCCCCTCATTTCATTGTACACTGAGGCGTGAAAGGAACTGGTATAGGCATGCATATTCAAATACAGAGATATGTAAACAGACAAATATGGCACTGCAGTTGGCAATGCCTATGTAAGACAACAAGTGTCTGGCACGGTTGTTAGATCAATTACTGCTGCCACAATGGCAGGTTATAAAGATTTAAGTTAAGTTGAAAGTGGTGTTATAGTCGGCCCACAAGTGATAGGACAAAGCATCTCCGAGATAGTGATGAAGTGTGGATTTTCCCATACAACAGTTTCATGAATGTACTGTGAATATCAGGAATCCAGTAAAATATCAGATCTCTGACATCACTGCGCCTGGAAAAAGATCCTGCAAGAACGGGGCCAATGACAACTGAAAAGAATCGTTTAATGTGACAGAAGTGTAACCCTTCCACAAACTACTGCAGATTTCAATGCTGGGCCATCAACAAGTCTCAGAGCATGAATCTTCAATGAAACATCATCGATATGGGTTTTTGGAGCTGGAGGCCAACTTGTGTACCCTTGATGACTGCACGACACAAAGCTTTACATTTTGCCTGGGCCGGTGAACACCGACATTGGACTGCTGATAACTGGAAACATGTTACCTGGTCAGATGAGTCTCATTTCAAATTTTATTGAACAGATAGATGTGTATGGGTATGGAGACAACCTCACAAATCCATGGACCTTTTGTGATGTAGTGATCTGCTTAGCCCTACATCAGGACTCCTGCACAAGCTTTAAGCTTGTGCTGGTACAACACAAAAAAACCACACAATCCACTGGTTTTTGTTCTTTTTGATGGTGGCACTGGTCTTGACCAATAATCAGCCTAAGTTCTTCACTGTAAATGCTCCCGCACTCAGTGAAGTGCAATCACAGTTGTGGTCACATAGTCACCATGAGGTGCCACTCTTAGATTATCATTTTTAGTTGTGGTGGTCCTTCGGTTGAGAACATTTTTGACCTTAATGCATATTCAGCTCTTTGGACTTTCATTACATTATGAAGTGTGCTTAGTTGGCATATGGTAGCTAGTCTTGTCACTGATACAGTACATATGCACTGTTTAGGAAAGCTTTGGACGTTCAGGGCCACATTGTCCTGAAACCATCAGCAAATCTGATGCTTTAAAAATTTCACCCACTTCTGTTGGCTGTTAGTATGAGCATAAGACTACATTAGACTAGAACAAAAAAAATTGTACCCTTCATTTCTCCTGTCAGTGTGTTTTGCCACTAGTGGTGGTTAAAAAGACTAAGGGTTCTCTTTGATTGTGTGCAAACCTTGAGCAACATAGTAATACTCAAGTGGACACTGACTCTTATTCCTTCCTTGGCCACGGGAATATTATTGTAATCTCTCAGGAGGAAAACTCTGTTTTAAAATCAATCTCTTGGAGGCATATTGTCAGTTGCCTCTTGCCAAAGATTCGAGATTTTAGTTTTGAACGCACTATTCAGAGTGAATCAATACAACAGGTTGCCTTTCAGTGGAGCTAGAGCTCCCTGCCACATTCAAGAGGTTTCTTGAGCAGATTACTAAAGGAATTCTGTATTATGTGAATTGTATAGATGTCATGGCCATATGACAGAAGAATATTTGCACAATCTATGTCTGGTTTTTTGGACCATTGCACCAAAAATCCTTAAGTGTAACTTTTCCAAATGCATCTAGTTTCAACCAGTGGTCACTTATTTAGGTTGTATACTCAGTGAAGAGGGCATTTGACCCACCAAAGAATATGCAGATGCTATAAGAACATGACTGTGCCTGTTATCTTCAAGTATTTTTCAAAACAGTTAATTACTGTACTTGGATTTATTCCCCAGGCTACCTTCATAACCCACCCACTAAATTATCTCCATAATAATGGAGGCCCTTTTCAGTGGTTAGGGGAGTGTCATCTGGTATTTCAGAAATAAAATTGGTCCTCCAATCAGTATCCTATCTTGTGACTTACCAGTCTCACTCAATAGTTAGTTAGTTATATGTTCCATAGAAAATAACTAATTTCTGAGCCACTGACAAGTTTTGGTAACAGATAATAAAGGTAATTTGTTCCCTTGTGTTGTAAGTGTGGACTTTACTGTTGTTCTCAGATTCTGGTGTATTATTTATGAGAAGTTCCATTAGCAGACTTATTAGACATGTCGCTGTCATTGGCAACAGATGCATCCTCACTCAGCATCAAAGCTGTTCTCTCTCATAAGTTGGAGGATGGCACCAAGACATCATCTAAGTTTATGTCAAAGAGCCTTACTCCAGCACGAGAACATTATTCATAGATCCGAAAGGAAGCACTGACCGTCATCTATAGTGTCCACGAATTGTAAATTCTTTTTGTGTGGTTGCAAACATCATCATATCACCAACAGATCTCCCTTTCTGGACCTAAGGCAAAACTGCCTCAGTGTCAGCACATTGCCTTCATCAGCGATTTCTCTATTTGACAGATTTCCAATACTCCATTAACTATTTGCACTTCTGCTCATTGTTATAATGTGAATGTACGTTCTCACTTTCCAACAGCTCCAAACTATGAATTTGACTGCCAGGAGGCAGTTTGTTTTTTCATTAGATGCCCAACTGGAGCAGTCACTCAACAAAATACTCGGAACGTTGCATCAGTGTCTCAGTGTCACCCAGTTCTTCAGTCCATCATGCAATGTGTCTGATCAGATTGGCACATCAAGTTCTCAGATGCTGAGCTAACTGGCCTACACCATTTTTTTCATTGGTTTTGTCAATTTCGGGTTTAACAAGCTGTGATGTTCCTTATGGAAGATGATGAATGTTGTTGGGTAGGTGTACCATCACCCCTGGAATATCTGGTGCTTCAGCTCCAGCACCAATACCACCAGGAGATTTCTTGGATGTAGTGACTCAGACACCAGCACATCTACTGACCTTGTATGGAAGACACTGCTGCATCGGTCATTCCAGTTCCAGTCGCTCACACCTGCTTGTTCCTCCTCCCTGGCAGTCTTGAGCCAGTGGCGTTAGTTTGCTGTCCAGCACTGCCTTCCAGGACGCAAACATGAGTCATCTGCATGACATACCAACATCTCATGTTTCAAGTTGTTTGGTTGATATGGTTTTCTCCTAGGGTGAGTGTGTTTTATTTACGTATGAGAAGTTGCACAATAATTCCCGCATATCCCTTTCAATCAATATTATGAGTAGGGTAGATCACTACTCACCATGAGAATGATCCATTGAGATGTAAACAGGCACAACAAAAAGACTATTACACATGTATCTATTGGCCAAATCTTCCTCAACAAAGAAAACATACACACATTCACACAAGCAAGCACACGTCACACACAGAGCATGTGAGTTGTATTTGCTTGTGTGAATGTGTCTTTGCTGAGGAGGGCTTTGCTCAACAGATACATGTGCCTGTTTGTAACTCAATGGGTGATCTTTATGGTGAGTAGAAATCTATCCTATTCCTAATATTGTTGTTATTCCAATCTGGAGTTTCCATTGTTTGATTTTCTCTTTCAGTTAATTTGGAAATGCTGGATAACAATGAGAATGGTCTGTAATATTGAGTGTCATTCGTTTTGTATTTTTTATGATGTAGTTTTAGTTTATTATTGAATACATTTTTGAAATTATCATAAGCAGCAGCAGCAGCAGCTATTTAACATCCACTGCTGGATGAAGTGATCTCCAGATTCTCTAAGTGTTATAGTCTCCAGCTGTATGTGTCTGTATTGCTGGCTGTAACCCAACTATCCCAATTTTATTTTCATTTCTCCATTGTTTGCTATGAAATTTACAGCTATTGAATCATATTTTCACTAGAAGTTCTTGTCTCCTTGCAGTTATTTAAAATCTACATATATTGCAAACCTTTAATTTCTATAACTAAAGAAACATTGTTTTGAGAACTCAGTTTATTTAACAAGTGTTCCCCAAGGGGATTTTGGCTTTTCTGTTTTTTTACTATGCTGTTTATCCATCTGTCACTCCGAATTGCACAAAATATATCTCCTCTGTTGGCTCTGTAACTTCATTGTTAATTTGCATAGTTTTCTTTTGAACGTGTTGATTGCACATTGTTCACGTCTTATTATAAAAAAATTGAGGCCCACATTCAAACCTGGACTATGAAATTCTTCCAATAATTGTTGAAGTTTAGTTTTTCTAGAGATAACAATGTACTGTCATCCCAAAACAAGTGTGTTCCATTAACAAGCTTCTTTCTTCCAGTTCTGAGATATGTAACCTTTCCATGGCAACTCCTTCAATTCTAAATTTCTGATTTTCCTGGTCAAGTTTAATGGATACTGTTGTAATCCTCTTTGTAGGGCTAAGAACATTTATTCAATGCAAGTAAATTGCAAATTAAAATTGGCTATTAGTCCATGAAACAAACCACTAACAGTTCCTGATTGAAATTAATATAAATCATGGTTCTAGATATAAATTAACTAATATAAGTCAGCTTATATATATCTGTGTACTATTAGTTTACTACACAATATTGCCATAAGGTCTGCTGCCTTAAGTGAGGTGGTGTTGTTAGTGTCAATGACTGGCGTTTTGTGGTTCATCAGTTCAAACCTGAGCGCAGAAATTATTTGATAATTTGTATTAATTATTTCTGGAAGATTCTTTAACTATCTTACATCTCTATGTCTGGAATACCTGCTGCAACAATGGAAAATCCAGGAGGGAGCATCCAATATTAGAAAATGGATAGTTGCTACTCACCATATAACAGAGATGCTGGCTCGCTGAGAGGCACAACAAAGACTGTCAGAAAACAAGCTTTCTGCCAGGAGGCCTTCATTGGAGATAGAACACACACACACACACACACACACACACACACACACACACAGGGGGAGAGAGAGAGAGAGAGAGAGAGAGAGAGAGAGAGAGAGAGACAAATGCAACTCAAGCACACACATGATTGCAGTCTCTGGCTGATGAGGCCACCACTGCTGGTGGCTGGTTAAATACTAGCTTTCTGGAAAATTTTATGTTTGTGTAAATAAATGCACTCTTCAACCAGGGGATCATTTCTGTTCTTGCTGTATGTAGGTGTTCTAAGTAAATGTGCTTTCAGTGCTACATACTGTATTTCATTGCCAACACAGAGTTTGGATTTGGACTTCATGTGGTTTCATTATGACACTATGGAGAGTCTGACAACAGGTGTTTCTTTTTAAGAAGTGTTCAGGCCTTTCCAGGCAAAGAGAATCCAGGTATTATTGTTATTACTATTACTATTATTATCATTAAATCTAAGAAAGTTAATAAACTACTTTGTTCTTTCTGTGATTAGGGCTGTTTATTAATATGAAATATGAACAATAAATGTTTCTGTTTTGCTTTTGGCTAGTAAGCAGGGAAGGGGAGAGTTTAAATGGAAAACTGCCAAACAAAACTGTTGCTGTTTCCACAAAAATCTAGAAATGCACACACATCTGAAATAGTATTCCTAAGCCAATCTGGTGCACCAGAAGGTAGTATATGCCATAGATCCATACACAAAAACCACAGCTGACTCTGTATCTGTGTCATATGGAAATTGAGGCTTTTCTTAGTAGTGTAGGTCTGTCTCGCTGCATATAACAACAGAACCTGGTGTGAGAGTTCTTGTTTACACTGCAACAGCTAAGTCTGTCCAAGTTGCTTTCTTTCCTATTTTAGTTCATTTCAAGGATTCTTTTGCAAACAATTTCAACCTCAAAATTAACAAGCACTATATTAATGTACTCATCTTTTCAAGCACTTTTGAATGATAAAAAAGTATATCATTTCATTTAAAAAATCATACCTGCTTCAATATCTCAATTGATACAAGACGCTGGCCTCTTTATCATATATCAAAGTACTTGCCTCTTAGCATACTATCATTTGTCGAAAACCACATTTAGGTATCTGGGATCATTCCCAAAATAAAAGGGGTGTTATGTCTTATTTGACTTATGCTTACCCATTTATGACCTTCAGCACAATTGCTTTCATATGACAGAACATAGTCTTCTTTAGCTGGTGATGCTAAATATTTAACTTTATAGAAAAAGAAGCCCCAGAGTCAACTAGCAGCTGAACTGCTTGACTATTGTTGATCACACCAATGAGATTTCTTGTCATCTTGGTAATGCTTGTCTATGGATGATTTTCATCTGTGGTGGTCTCATCTCCACAGATGATTGCCTCACTTAGTTTTCCTGGTGGTGAACAGCTGGTGATGGTTGATGTCTTGCAATGTAATAGTCATTTAATACTTTCTTTCTTTCTCTTGGTGGTGGAGACTCGGCTAAAGACAGATATACACTTTTCTCATCCTTCTCTATTACCTCATGGGGTATGTGGTTGGCATTCAAGGCTGCTGCATATCTTCTCTGGCATATAACAGAGGCAAGCTCATGGAGTCTTCCAGAAATGCCATAGGGAACACATTCTTTTTTTTTCTTGATTCACTTGCATAAGTTGATGATTTTCTCTGTCATTGTGATCTCCTTTATCAGAAGAACTTGGTTCGTGTCTCCTGCAACTCCTTTCATCAGATGTGAGATTCTGTTGTCTTTTGTCATATTACAATTCATGATGTAGCATAAGACCAAAACATTCTGTATGTGTGAATGTGTTACTTCACCATGACACTGGACTCTGTTCTTCAGTTGATCTCCCATTAAGCAGCCTCACTGCTGTCTGTCACCACACATTTTCTTTAGTTCAGCCTGGAATTTGTCCCAGCTGTTGATCTTCTCTTCATAGCTCTCAAACCACTACTGGGCTGTGCCATACGAGTAGAAGTACACATTTTCCAAACACACCATGTTTTTTTTTCCATTTATTGCATTTGGCAACTTGATCAAACCCTTACAGCCATTTCACTGGGTCTTGACTAGCATCTCTGAAGAATACTGATGGATGTGTGATCTGCTGCTGACTTACTGCTGGCTGAGAATCCATTGGTCTCCTGAATATATAGACCATGTTAATGACATACTGCTTGTATTCTGATTCTGTCTGTGTAGGCAAAGATTTTTATGTTGCCTAGATGTGATGTATATGTTTTGGTGGTGTACGTGATTTGAAGTACCTGGCATTTCCATCAGTATCACATTGAAACCACATGAAGTCAAAATCCAAAAACTGAATGGCAATGAAATACAGTATATAGCACTGAAACCACATTTATAAGACCAACATGAAGTGAGAACAGAACTGATCTGGTCAGAGAGTGCAGTTATTTACACAAACTTAGAAGTTTCCAGAAAACTTGTATTTAACTAACCATCAAATGTTCAAAATATAGAGATGTAAGACAGTTCAAGAACCTTCCAGAAATAATTAATATGAAATAACAAATAACCACTGTGCTCAGATTTGATTCGGTAAACCACAACATGACAGTCATTGACACTAACAACTACACCACACTTAGGGCAGCAGACCACAAGGCAATATTGGGTAGTAAATTAGTAGTACTTAAGACTTATGTAAGCTTCAGTGAGGAACTATTGCATATTAATTTCTATCTGGAACTCTGATTTATATTAATTTCCATCAAGAACTGTTAAAGTTTGGTTTTACGGACTAATCACCAATTTTAATCTGAAGTTTATTTGTGCTGAATAGATGCTCTTAGCTATACAAAGAGGATCACAACAGTATCCGTTACACTTCATCAGGAAGGTCAGAAATTCAGAACTGAAGGAGTTGCCAACTGGGAGAAGAAAGAAACATGTTAATGGAACTGTTGTAACTTGGTCACCAACACAACTTGGTCACTTTATTAGACTGTGGTATTTACACCAAACACCATAGATACACTGAACACAATAAGATAAGGCAAATTTATGTAAGCAGCAATTAAATGATACTGAGCACAAGCACACCGCAGTGGGCTTTAAAGAGGGCTTTCAAGTGTGCGAGCATTGCTTTATTCTTCTTCCCTTGAGGGACAGCTCAGATTCATGGGATGTCCATGGCGTCTTCCTCTGCCAGGCTCTGACGAAGATGACTTGCTCGCACTGGGGAATATGGTCAGAAGTATTTGGGGCATGGGTAGCATCACAGTCTTACTTCTCATGTCAACCCATATGGTTAGATGGGTGACTTCGGTGCAAGTGCTATGTCTACATCAGGTCCAGGGCCTGGTGCTGGTGGTGCCCCTACAGTTGGTGGCCGAGCAGGAGGAGACAGCTCCAGTGTGGCTGGTGATTGCTTTAGTAATGGCTGGAATATTGGAGAAGATGCACCAGGTTCCTCCAGCAGTGACGACAGACACCTCATATGTTGTGGCAGGGAACCAGCTACATCAGATGATCCATCAAGTGATGGAGAGTGGTGTGACGACATTGGTGTCTCTGCCAAGGTTGTCCCATCATTCACATGCAGGCACAACTGGTCATAATGACATGCACAGAGGCCCTCCTCTGTAAGAACATTCTAGGAACAGCAGCCACAGCATCAGGAGAAGATGGCTGGAATCCATGTTGGTCAATGACTAAATCCACATGCCCACACAGCCACCCCGGCCTGGAAATGGGACAATGGCTGCATGGGTTGGCTTCCCTAACTGGGCTACAAGAGATGCAGGAGCAATCGAGGTTGACACCCGTGGAACAGTTCAGTCCCCTCAAATGGTGTGAACCAACAGAAACACAGAAATTGAACCAAGGCAACATCAGACAGGAACCGATGTTTTGAATGTTCTAATTAAACTTCCAGTGTCACTGTTGGGCTGCAGGTAGGAGGGCAGGGCAAACATGCGGTGAATCCTGCATGCATTGCAGGAGGAGGAAACTCCTGTGACACAAACTGAGGGCTGTTGTCAGAGACCAACATTGCTGGAAGTCCTTCAATGGAAAAAAATCTCAACAAGGCTGCCACAGTGGCAGAGGCCAAAGTTGATGGGCAGTTAACAATGTATGGGAACCAAGAGAATGTGTCAGTTACTATATGCCAGTATGCATTAAGGAAAGGACCAGTGAAATCAATGTGGGGACGGTCAGAGTCCTGTGAAGATTGTGGCCATGGAGACGTTTCCCTTGAGGCAGCTTGCTGCAATGCACATTGAGAATATGCTGTAGCAGGCATGGAAATCAGGATGTGCTCTGTGTAAAGACACTTCAGATATCAAGATATTAATAGTAAATTTTCAGAGTATTCAGAATAATTTACTGCCCTCCAGGAAGCGTGTGGCATGCAAATTATTCTCGGGACTGAGACCTGGCTGAACCCTGAGATAGGAAGTTCTGAAATATTTAGTGAGGGTTGGAATGTGTATCGGAAAGACAGATTAGACACCATAGGAGGTGGTGTCTTCATTGTAGTTTACAAAAATATTGTGTCTACTGAGGTCAAAGTAGAGTGGGATTGTGAAGTTATCTGGACATGTTTAACAGGGCTAGGGAAAATAAAGTTAATTGTGGGGTGTTATTACCAGCCACCAGGTTCCACCGTGACAGTTCTAGAATCATTCAAAGTAAGTCTACATCCTGTATCGCAGAAGTACCCGGATCATGCAATATTAGTCGGAGGCAACTTCAACCTGCCTATTATACACTCCTGGAAATTGAAATAAGAACACCGTGAATTCATTGTCCCAGGAAGGGGAAACTTTATTGACACATTCCTGGGGTCAGATACATCACATGATCACACTGACAGAACCACAGGCACATAGACACAGGCAACAGAGCATGCACAATGTCAGCACTAGTACAGTGTATATCCACCTTTCGCAGCAATGCAGGCTGCTATTCTCCCATGGAGACGATCGTAGAGATGCTGGATGTAGTCCTGTGGAACGGCTTGCCATGCCATTTCCACCTGGCGCCTCAGTTGGACCAGCGTTCGTGCTGGACGTGCAGACCGCGTGAGACGAC
This sequence comes from Schistocerca piceifrons, assembly GCF_021461385.2. Classification (NCBI taxonomy): domain Eukaryota; kingdom Metazoa; phylum Arthropoda; class Insecta; order Orthoptera; family Acrididae; genus Schistocerca; species Schistocerca piceifrons. The sequence continues at coordinate 1,015,766,008 of NC_060138.1, read as the reverse complement.
GCTTCATCCAGTCCCAAACATGCTCAATGGGGGACAGATCCGGAGATCTTGCTGGCCAGGGTAGTTGACTTACACCTTCTAGAGCACGTTGGGTGGGACGGGATACATGCGGACGTGCATTATCCTGTTGGAACAGCAAGTTCCCTTGCCGGTCTAGGAATGGTAGAACGATGGGTTCGATGACGGTTTGGATGTACCGTGCACTATTCAGTGTCCCCTCGACGATCACCAGTGGTGTACGGCCAGTGTAGGAGATCGCTCCCCACACCATGATGCCGGGTGTTGGACCTGTGTGCCTCGGTCGTATGCAGTCCTGATTGTGGCGCTCACCTGCACGGCGCCAAACACGCATACGACCATCATTGGCACCAAGGCAGAAGCGACTCTCATCGCTGAAGACGACACGTCTCCATTCGTCCCTCCATTCACGCCTGTCGCGACACCACTGGAGGCGGGCTGCACGATGTTGGGACGTGAGCGGAAGACGGCCTAACGGTGTGCGGGACCGTAGCCTAGCTTCATGGAGACGGTTGCGAATGGTCCTCGCCGATACCCCAGGAGCAACAGTGTCCCTAATTTGCTGGGAAGTGGTGGTGCGGTCCCCTACGGCACTGCGTAGGATCCTACGGTCTTGGCGTGCATCCGTGCGTCGCTGCGGTCCGGTCCCAGGTCGACGGGCACGTGCACCTTCCGCCGACCACTGGCGACAACATCGATGTACTGTGGAGACCTCACGCCCCACGTGTTGAGCAATTCGGCGGTACGTCCACCCGGCCTCCCGCATGCCCACTATACGCCCTCGCTCAAAGTCCGTCAACTGCACATACGGTTCACGTCCACGCTGTCGCGGCATGCTACCAGTGTTAAAGACTGCGATGGAGCTCCGTATGCCACGGCAAACTGGCTGACACTGACGGCGGCGGTGCACAAATGCTGCGCAGCTAGCACCATTCGACGGCCAACACCGCGGTTCCTGGTGTGTCCGCTGTGCCGTGCGTGTGATCATTGCTTGTACAGCCCTCTCGCAGTGTCCGGAGCAAGTATGGTGGGTCTGACACACCGGTGTCAATGTGTTCTTTTTTCCATTTCCAGGAGTGTAGACTGGGATGTCTATGGATTCATTACAGATGGTACAGACAAGCCGTCGTGTGAATTACTTTTGAGCACATTATCCGAAAATTGTCTTGAGCAGCTAAATCGACAGCCAATGCGTAATGGAAATATTTTAGATCTGGTAGCCATGAACAGACCACACCTCATTGACAGTGTCAGTGTTGAGACAGGGATTAGTGATCATGATGTTGTCATTACGACTATGGTTACAAAAGTTAAAAAGTCGGGTCAAGAAGGCTAGGAGAGTATTCTTACTAGAAAGAGCAGATAAGCAGTTGTTTGCATCCCACTTAGTAAATGACTCAACTTCATTTACTTCTGGTACGATGGACGTGGAAGAATTATGGGCAAATTTTAGACACATTGTAAATCATGCATTGGACATGTATGTGCTGAAAAAGTGGGTTACAGATGGAAAAGGCCCACCGTGGTTTAACAGTGCAATTCGGAGAATGCTCAAGAATCAAATGCGGTTGCACTCGCGGTACAAGAAAGATCGGGAGAATGAGGACAGGCAAAAGTTAGTAGAAATTCATGCTGCTGTAAAAAGAGTGAAGTGCAAGGCATTCAACCACTACCACCATCATACCTTAGCAAAATATCTTGCTGAAAACCCAAGGAAATTCTGGTCTTACGTAAAATCGGTAAGCGGGACAAAGGCTTCCATCCAGTCACTCACTGATCAGTCTGGCGTGGCAACGGGAACACAGCAAAACGAAAGATGAAATTTTAAATTTAGCATTTGGGAAATCTTTCACGCAGGAGGATCGTACAAACATACCGCCATTTGAGTCTCGTACAGATTCCCGTGTGGAGGACATAGTGATAGACATCCCTGGGGTTGTGAAGCAGCTGAATGGGTCGAAAATAAATAAATCGCCAGGTCCTGATGGGATTCCAATTCAGTTTTACAAAGAGTCCTCTACTGCATTGGCTCCTTACTTAGCTTGCATTTATCGTGAATCTCTTGCCCAACGTAAAGTCCCGAGCAACTGGAAAAAAGCACAGGTGACGCCTGTATATAAGAAGGGTAGAAGAACGGATCCTCAAAATTACAGACCAATATCCTTAACATCGGTTTGTTACAGGATTCCCGAACATATTCTCAGTTCAAATATAATGAATTTCCTTAAGGCAGAGATGTTACTGTCCATGCATCTGCACGGCTTAAGAAAGCATCGCTCGTGCGAAACGCAACTCACCCTTTTTTCACATGATATCTTGTGAACCATGGATGAAGGGTATCAGACGGATGCCATACTCCTTGACTTCCAGAAAGTGTTTGACTCGGTGCCCCACTGTAGACTCCTAACTAAGGTACGAGCATTTGGAATTGGTTCCCAAGTATGTGAGTGGCTCGAAGACTTCTTAAGTAATAGAACCCAGTACGTTGTCAGGTGTTGACAGATGTGAAAATTACCGAACTATCAGTTTAATAAGTCACGGCTGCAAAATACTAATGCGAATACTTTACAGATGAATGGAAAAACTAGTAGAAGCCGACCTCGGGGAAGATCAGTTTGGATTCCGTAGAAATATTGGAACACGTGAGGCAACACTGACCCTACGGAGTATCTTAGAAGCTAGATTAAGGAAAGGCAAACCTACGTGTCTAGCATTTGTAGACTTAGAAAAAGCTTTTGACAATGTTGACTGGAATATTCTCTTTCAAATTCTGAAGGTGGCAGGGGTAAAATACAGGGAGCGAAAGGCTATTTACAATTTGTATAGAAACCAAATGGCAGTTATAAGAGTTGAGGGGCACGAAAGGGAAGCAGTGGTTGGGAAGGGAGTGAGACAGAGTTGTAGCCTCTCCCCAATGTTATTCAATCTGTATATTGAGCAAGCAGTGAAGGAAACAAAAGAAAAATTCGGAGTAGGTATTAAAATCCATGGAGAAGAAATAAAAACTTTGAGGTTTGCCGATGACATTGTAATTCTGTCAGAGACAGCAAAGGACTTAGAAGAGCAGTTGAACGGAATGGATAGTGTCTTGAAGGGAGGATATAAGTTGAACATCAACAAAAGCAAAACAAGGATAATGGAATGTATTCGAATTAAGTCGGGTGACGTTGAGGGTATTAGATTAGGAAATGAGACACTTAAAGTAGTAAAGGAGTTTTGGTATTTGGGGAGCAAAATAACTCATGATGGTCGAAGTAGAGAGGATATAAAATGTAGACTGGCAATGGGAAGGAAAGCGTTTCTGGAGAAGAGAAATTTGTTAACATTGAGTATAGATTTAAGTGTCAGGAAGTCGTTTCTGAAAGTATTTGTATGGAGTGTAGCCATGTATGGAAGTGAAACATGGACGATATATAGTTTAGACAAGAAGAGAACAGAAGCTTTCGAAATGTGGTGCTACAGACGAATGCTGGAGGTTAGATGGGTAGATCATATAACTAATGAGGAGGTGTTGAATAGGATTGGGGAGAAGAGAAGTTTGTGACACAACTTGACTAGAAGAAGGGATCGGTTGGTAGGACATGTTCTGAGGCATCAAGGGATCACCAATTTAGCATTGGAGGGCAGCGTGGAGGGTAAAAATCGTAGAGAGAGACCAAGAGGTGAGTACACCAAGCAGATTCAGAAGGATGTAGGTTGCAGTAGGTACTGGGAGATGAAGAAGCTTGCGCAGGATAGAGTAGCATGGAGAGCTGCATCAAACCAGTCTCAGGACTGAAGACCACAACAACAACAACAACAATAACAACATTGTCCTTGATGTTGAGTGTTCATCGTAGGTGAGGGTATCATCTGGAGTGCCCCAGGGAAGTGTGGTAGGTCCGCTGTTGTTTTCTATCTACATAAATGATCTTTCGGATAGTGTGGATAGCAATGTGCGGCTGTTTGCTGATGATGCTGTGCTGTACGGGGAGGTGTCATCATTGAGTGACTGTAGGAGGATACAAGATGACTTGGACAGGATTTGTGATTGGTGTAAAGAATGGCAGCTAACTCTAAATGTAGATAAATGTAAATTAATGCAGATGAATAGGAAAAAGAATCCTGTAATGTTTGAATACTCCATTAGTAGTGTAGCGCTTGACACAGTCATATCGATTAAATATTTGGGCGTAACATTGCAGAGCAACATGAAATGTGACAAGCATGTAATGGCAGTTGTGGGGAAGGCGGATAGTTATCTTTGGTTCATTGGTAGAATTTTGGGAAGATGTGGTTCATCTGTAAAGGAGACCACTTATAAAACACTAATACAACCGATTCTTGAGTACTGCTTGAGCATTTGGGATCCCCATCAGGTCGGATTGAGGGAGGACATAGAAGCCATTCACCAGGCGGACTGCTAGATTTGTTACTGGTAGGTTTAAGGAGTGTAGCCATGTATCGAAGTGAAACATGGACGATAAATAGTTTAGACAAGAAGAGAATAGAGGCTTTCGAAATGTGGTGCTACAGAAGAATGCTGAAGATGAAAGGGTAGATCATATAACTAATGAGGAGGTATTGAATAGGATTGGGGAGAAGAGAAGTTTGTGGCACAACTTGACTAGAAGAAGGGATCAGTTGGTAGGACATGTTCTGAGGCATCAAGGGATCACCAATTTAGTATTGGAGGGCAGCATGGTGGGTAAAAATCGTAGAGGGAGACCAAGAGATGAATACACTAAGCAGATTCAGAAGGATGTAGGCTGCAGTGGGTACTGGGAGATGAAGAAGCTTGCACAGGATAGAGTAGCATGGAGAGCTGCATCAAACCAGTCTCAGGACTGAAGACCACAACAACAACAGGATTGATCATCACGCGAGTGTTACGGAAATGCTTCAAGAACTCGGGTGGGAGTCTCTAGAGGAAAGGAGGCATTCTGTTCATTAATCGCTACTGAGGAAATTTAGAGAACCAGCATTTGAGGCCGACTGCAGTACAATTTTACTGCCGCTAACTTACATTTCACAGAAAGACCACAAAGATAAGATAAGAGAGATTAGGGCTTGTACAGAGGCATATAGGCAGTCATTTTTCCCTCGCTCTGTTTGGGGGTTGAACAGGGAGAGAAGATGCTAGTTGTGGCATGAGGTACCCTCCGACACGCTCCATATGGTGGATTGCGGAGTATGTATGTAGATGTAGCCAAATGAGCGATGTCAACATCTAAATCAGACCAAACAAACACAATGGTGAGCTAATGCCTTGGTGCACGACACCCCATCCCCCCTCCAGTGGTCAGGATGCATTAATCGCAGGATCTCCAAATGAAGAGCCAAGGGAGCCACTACATGTGGAGCTGTATAGTCTGTAGTAAGCAACAGAACACCATCAGTAACAGAGCAATGATGCTGAAACACATAATAATTATGGAGAGGGTCAGATGTCTGCAATTTATGTGCTTCAGGCCAGCCATGTTGTACTCAACATATCACTTTCCATAAAATTGGATAGGTAGCACTAGTGTGCATGACCTGAGTGCTGCTGATTCGAAAATCATTAACAGTTTGTTGAGTGCATTCATCAATGTGGAAATAGAGTAATTCCTCCCAATCGAAAACTGAGTCTGGACCAGCCAGAAGGTGGGAGACTTTGTCTGCATTTGCATGTTTAGCCACAGGGTGGAACTGAATCTCATAGTTGTACTGAGAGAGTAACAGCACTCAGTGCACTCACTGCTTTGTCTGGCGACGATACTGAGGGGTCAAAGAGTGAAACTGATGGCTTGTGACCCATTATAACATGGAATTTTTTACCACAAAACAGGAAAACATGAAACTTCTTTAAGGCATGCACAATGAGAAAGGCTTCTCTCTCTATTTATTAATATCTAACCTGAGCCGAATAAGCATCTTTGACGTGTATGCAATAGGATGCTCAGAGTCAGAATATTTATGAGCTAACACCAATCCCAGATCATGCTGGGACTCATCTGTTGCTAACAATAAATGTTGACCTGGTTGGTAGGTTATGAGGCAAGGTGCAGATTGTAACATAAGACTTCAGTTTGGAAATGCCATTTCACATACCTGCGACCAGTGGAAAGGTGTCCGCTTATGCAACAAGGCACGCAACAGTTGTGCAACCAACGCCACCCCCCCGCAAAACTGATGATAATAAGCAATCTTACCTAATAAAAAAAATAATGAATGAATTCCCTGACCAATGGAGAACAAGGCGTTTGATACCAGCACTAGAGACCTCGACCCCAAGATAAACAGTAGAAGGCTGAAAGAAGCAGCACTTTTGCAAATTGCATTTTAACCTGGCAGCCTGTAACACCAAAAAGAGTGTATGTAAGTTGTTGAGATATTCAGAAGTGGAGAAGCCAGAGACCACAATGTCATCAAGATAGTTGGCACAACCAGGTACAGACCTTGTGAGGTGTTTGAAAAATTGCTGGGGAGCTGGCCATGCCAAATTGTAACCACAAGTTTTAATACAATTAACAACCAAGACCTGTTGATGGTCAGCACAATGGGAAGCTGCAAATTGCATTGGAGAGGTTGATCTTGGAAAAATACTTACCACCAGCAAGCTTAGCAAAAATTTCAACAGGATGTGGCAAGGGATACATGTCAATGATACACTGAGCATTGACAGAAACTTTGAAATCACCGCAGACATACCTGTCCTGGCGGCTTCTTGACATTGACCAAGAGGGTAGCCCATTGGCTGGATGTGATTTGTTGGATGACCCCCAGTGGCCATGAGGCAGTTGAGCTCTGCTTTGACTTGGTCACAGACAGCCATTGGCACCGGGCGAGCCAAAAAGAAATGGGATCAGGCCAAAAATTTCATGGTGACACGGGCTGTGAAATTATTGGCACTATCCAATCCCACAGAAAACAGGGCGTAAAATTCAGAGCATAAAGAGCTGAGTTGCAAATAAGGCACTTGATCAGACTCAAGATTAATGTTGTCATAAACAGTAAACCCGAATGGTTAAAAGTGTCCACACCAAACAAATTTTCAGTGCATGCATTATTCACCAACCAAAAAGTCAGCAGACAAACCACAAATTTATTTGTGACTGGGGCTGAGAAACTACCTAATATCAGAATGCTTTGTTTATTGCAGGAGACAAATGTATGTGGTATTGGCTCTAAAGTCTGGGAACCCAAGTACATGTATGTCTGCAAGTTGAGTAATGGCACGGCAGCACCAATGTCAACTTCCATTTTCAAAACCTTCTCATAAACCATGACACCAATAAAAAGCTTACTAGGTGCAACAGAGATTGCCAATACACAATTGACATCCATGTCAGTGTCTGCAATGGACTGTCAGAATTTTGCGTTACAGGCAGGAGCAATGTGCCCTGTTTTGTTGCACCGTTTAGGACAATCCAGCCTATCATGAGTGACAAAGCACAGTGGACAAGAGGGAAGTGTGGAACGCTTGCGTTGTTGGTCATTACCAGGCTATCTGTGCTGATGCTGTGACCGTGACTGCCGCAGTGAGTTGGACTGGCTGCCATGATGTTTTGCTCACGTATACATTGCTGCCACCATTATCGTCCCCCTATGAATCATCCAACAAACAGCAAGGGCAAGTGGGTTGAACTTATGCAACCCCACACCACAATTCAATTTCAGTAGATGCAACTCTTGAAACCTCAAATGACTGTTCAATAGTCAGAATGTCAGAGAGGGAGGGGTTTTCTCTTTGAAGGGCCTCACAATCAGGGACGAACCAAATGATTGCATCAGTAACCCTGTAGTTGGCATACAACTCCTTATGTGCATCAGTGATGAAGTGACAATGACGACTTGAACTGTGAAGCTCAACTGCTCGAGTGTTATAGAAATGTCCCGGTTTCTTGTGACACCGATAGAACTCAACTCGAGCAGCAATGGGTCCATTTACAATAGTATTTCGAAATAAGGTCACATATGGTATCAAAAGAGAGTGTGGATGGATCCTGCAAGAGGGCCAGTTGGCAATGGAGTTGATGCATGTGAGGCAATAACTGAGAAAAGAAGAAAGCACAGCATAAGGTAACATCAGTCAATCCAAATGCATGAAAATGCTGCCACATCTGTTTTCCCATTCTTCAGCAGACTCAATGTAAGCCAGAAATGGTGGGGGATAAACCATTGGGGTCACAATAGGGAAAACAGGAGGTGCAAGAGGCGATGCAGCAGTTGACATAGATTCAGCAGGTGACATAGATTGAGACAGAACCGAATTGGTCAAAACACAGACAAATGTTTGCAATATCTGGATATGATTGTGTTGTGCTGTGACAAATGCCTCCTGCTGTTGACCAAGATGCTGCAATGCCACAGTAAGAAACTCTTGCTGATCAATCAGCCAGCATAAAAACTCATCAATAGCACTGTCAGACACTGTAGACGCATGGAGGAGTAACCAAGGAGTGAAAATCACGCAGAGAACCATCCCACACTCATCGTCACTTGTGTTGTAACTTGGACACACAACACAACCGCAATTTTAGTACAACTTTATTTGACAGTGGCATGTACACCAATCACCATAAAATACACTGAACGCAATAAGATAAGGCAAATGTATGTAAGCAATAATAACATGATAACTGAGTGTGAGTATGGTGTGGCACAGTTTAAAGAGGCACTCGCCCTTAGCAGGCTGTATCAGTTGTTCACAGTATTGCATTTTCAAGGCACACTCTCATGGATGACAACACATTGCTAATGTGTGCGGCTTCCAAGTGTGTGCACATTACTTTATGAATGAACCTGTTTCGCTGATGACAGTACTGTTGCGGCAACATGTAGTAAGCATTGCTTCACGCAGTGGAGAACGGCAAAACACAGGCACACCGGGGACTGAGGCGTTGCGAAGTAAGCGCGGCACAGATAGCCTTGCTGACAGTAGTAGATTACCAACCGGTTGACGCAAGGACGCACACAGACTGAGCACCAAGCGAAGCCTGGAGAGTGCTGAGTAAGAAGAAGTGAGGCCAGCATGCTAAGTTACACTGCAATATACTGTGGGAGTAATAACAAGAAGCTGCCATCGAGGGTAAAAAATGTCCTCCTGTTGGATATAAATAGTGGAGCGCAGGCAGCAACAGACAGAAGCCATTAGGAAGCAGTTCGGAACTGAGGACAGACGTGGTCCATGTCCAAATGTTCAATCTTCGTAGGTGATGATTCCAGAAGTCTGTTCCAGCTTGCAGGAATCATCCGTTCGCCACCAGAGGTCAACTTCAGCTCTGGAGGTCAGCCCGCATTCGGTCGGCACCATGGCTGACTAACTACAGCGAGAACTTCCAGTAGGACCAGCCACAGCACGGTCTTGGTCACAGGTGCCGCCTGGGACTGATGCCTGGACGTCACGGCAACCTGGCCACGCCGCGTGGTCCGCCCATGATGGGACCTCACAGACATTGCGACTGACAGCTTCCCAGCCGCCGGTGCAGCAGGTGTCAGCAGCTGACCTCACGGCGATGCGGCTGCCGAGCGATGATGAGTTCATCTCAACCACAGGGCATCCTGACTTCAACGGAGCACTGGTGGCCTGAGACTCCGAGTGCGATCACCGACGCACATGGCGTGCATTGTTGGAGAATCTACACACCAGCAGCCAGGCGGAGGGATCCACAGGGCTGGGCAGCGATGACAAGGGAAAAATTGTAAAGAAAGTTCAGTAAATAATTGTAAAACTCCACGCCGTCTCAGTCTTTGGCACAGCCACTGTGTCTGCAGCCAACAAGTAGAAAACGACCATAACAAGTGGTGTCAGGCCCACCCACACCACGACTTTGACTAGCACCGTGTGGAGCAACCGAGAAACACCGAATAGGGTGAGTCCAGCAACTGCCTTCTCTCTGTATTTTCTGTGTAGCTAGACATGCCGAGGGTAATATTAAGGGATGTGAGAAGTATCATCTAAATGTGTAGTGTGTGGATTAACAGGTCACTTTGCTCCTTGCAATAAATTTGTACCAAGCACTTGTGATGTGTGTGGCTTCTATGGTCATGTTATGGGGCAATGTGGTAAGTCTAGATGGCTTGCCATTAGATGTGCTAGGAATTAACTTGCTTCTGGGTAATACAATTTTATTTTTGTGAGGTGAGGTATACCACACGGAAAACGCCAGAGACACATGCAACCGAGACAAGTGACGCCATAGTCGCATTGACAGAGCAAGTTAAGAAACTGATTGAAGAACATAAGCTGCAAAACCAGCACATGCAGGGGATGGAGCAACAATTGTTGCAAAATACTCAATCAGGCTCGGGAAGCGATAGTGTAGAATGCAAGGGTACTGTCTTTTCCGGAGAGGCAGATTGTTCAGTGGCTAATTTGATACCTTCCTTCACAGCTAAAACATCAGAGGATGTGAATGTTTTCATTGGTGACGTACATAGTACGGCTACACTGTGTGGCTGGTCAGATGAAATGTGTTTGCAAATGGTGAGGTTACAGTTAGTAGATGACACAAAGACTTATGTGGCATACCACGAAGGGTTAAGGGATGCTACTATGTTCACAGAGTTGGCTGAGGGATTATTGCAAAGGTTTGGGAAACAAAACAGTGACAAGATCTTTTAGGGAAAAATTGGGGAGGATGATGCAAAAAAGGGTGAAACGGTAGAAGAATTTTCAGGCAGAATTAGGAGAACGAATGTGCACATGTATGAGTTAACGCAAGATGTGAGTGCAAATGAAGTTCTATTGAAAGAAGCAGAGAATAGAGCTTTAGACGCACTTTTGCGAGGGGTCTCGCTGGATTTCTCACGCCAGATATGGATGAAAAATCCAAGTGACTTAGCAGCAGCGTTGCGCATAGCTACACATTTGCAGGAAGTGGATAGCACCACTAGAAGTCGCAAAGACAAGAAAATGTTTTCGTCTTCCAAAGAGTGTTACCGTTGTGGGAAGCAAGGTCATTTTAAGGGACAATGTCGGGAACCGCAGTGTTTCAATTGTCAGAAAATAGGGCATAAGGCACGGCAGTGTAAAGCCAAGAAACGGGTTAATGATACGGCAAGTAAAAAACTGTTAAACGAAAAAGGGAGTGTTCCTGCCATTGGGAGGCATTCCCAGTAAAAAGAGGTATTCAGAGAGTGCACAAAGAGGTGGATTGTAGTTTGATGGTTTGGATAAAAGATAAGTGGCGAAGAGTTTTAGTGGATACTGGAGGCAAGAAAGGATTGGAAACTCTGAGATACAGACTGCACGCAGTAGGTGATAAAAAATTAGATGCACCAGGGACAGCACAGCTCAAGTTTAAGATAGGGAACATGTGGTTTCGGGAACAAATGGAGGTGTTGTCAACTGTGGGACAGGGATTTTCAGCAATACTTGGTTTGGACTTTCTGATTAAACATCACGCCAAAATTGACCTTTTGCAACATACGCTGGAACTCGATGGGAACTTGTTCTCAATGGGTACAGCCGTTGCAAATGTTGCAGAGTTGCAAGGTGCACCGACAGCTAAGGTGATACCAACTAAACTGTGTACAAGTGCATTAAAGGAGATTTTGTGTGACAAAGTATGAACAGGTACAGGGAAGTTGATCTGGGTGCCAATGGATGTCAATATGCCACAGCAGGGGTTATTCTTGGCACAGCCACTACCGAGTAATGAGGTTTTAGATGCAAAGCATTGCTTTATTCATAGGAGTGTATCATGGGTAACGGACATAATTGGGCAGTTTATGGTTCTGGTGAGTTTAGATAACTTCGGGCGGGATGATGTTGATCTGCTGAAGGGATTAGTAATAGCCACAGTAGAGTTAATGGACGAAGAGGAATCGATAGTTCGGGGCTAGACTATGATGTAAAGCAAACTGTCAGCACGTCTGCACTTCGTGACAAAGTAAATCATTTGAGAGGAAATAATCGTTCGGGTATGGAAGCATTATTACTAAAGTATAAAGCATTGTTTGAAGTACAGGGTACGTTACCTGCTACACTGATAACACAGCATCATATTCCGACAGGGAATCATGCTCCGGTGTCTCGTAAACCATACAGACTACCGAAACAATTACAACCAATAGTAGAGCAATTAATAGAGCAACAACTGGAAGATGGGATAATCCAGCACAGTAATAGTCCTTGGTCTAGTAGCGTGGTCCTAATTCCGAAGAAGACACCGGACAGGTCGAAAATATTTCACTCGCTTTTGTTGCGATTACAGACATTTGAATGAACGGGCAGTGGCGGACGTATATCCAATTCCAAATATTACAGAAATGTTAGACAACCTAGGGCAGTGTAAATTTTTCTCCACTATGGATTTGCAAAGCGGTTATCACCAGATTGAAGTATGTCTGGAGGACAGGCCAAAAACAGCATTTACGATGCATTGTCATCACTTTGAGTATAAAAGAATGCCGTTTGGACTAAAAAACACTCCAGCAACATTTCAGAGGTTGTTGGATGGAGTCCTTCGTGGGTTGAAACCGAATGACATGGATGACATTATGGTTTTTTCAAGAGATATAGAGCAGCATGTGGAAAGGTTGGAGGAGGTGTTTAAAAGATTAGAGGCAGCACAGCTAACATTAAGTTTGGACAAATGCCATTTTGCGCAAGCATGTTATCAGTCAGGACGGGGTACGGACAGATCCTCGTCTCACTTCTACAGTACGAGATTTTCCGCTTCCGCAAACGGTTAGACAACTGCAATCATATATTGGTCTTGCGAGCTATTATCAGAAATTTGTACAGGGGTTTGCAGCTATATTACGAGGCCACTTACTAAGTTGCTAAGAAAAGGTGTTACCTTCCAGTGGACGTCAGAGTGCGAGAAAGCATTTCAAGAGTTAAAACGGATACTGACATCAGATCCAGTTTTTAAGTTACCAGACTTTTCGAAGGAGTTTATACTACAATGTGTTGGGTCTAATCATGCTCTTGGGGTTGTACTTGGGCAAGAAATTGATGGCAAAGAACATCCGATTGTGTTCGCGTCTCGTCTACTTAACAAGACGGAACAAAATTACTCCACGATGGAGAAGGAATTGTTAGCGGTAATATATGGGATTTTGTACTTTTGATGTTATCTGTACAGTAGAAAATTTAAGGTTGTGATGGATCATTCAGCTCTGAAATGGTTATAAGGTCTGAAAGATCCAGCGAGTAGGCTAGTGAGATGGGCGCTGAAACTCAGTGAGCTCGATTATGAGGTAGTACACAAGCCAGGTGTGAAACATGCCAATGCTGATGCATTGAGCAGGAAAGTGGCAGTATTGCAAGTAACAGGGGTGACTGAAGATGAGTGGAAAAGGGCACAATCCGTGGTTAGTGATTGCCAATTGTTCAGAAAGCAAATGTAGTTCCTAGTACAGGACGGGTTACTTTGCATGTCAACGAAATGCAGCCTGCGCGTCGTCGTGCCAGCATCGTTAAGATCAGAAGTTTTGCAACAGGCGCATGACCATTTTCTTTCAAGACATGGCGGGAGAAGAGCTACGGATAGGTGGATGGTGGAGAAGTTTTGGTGGAGGACACGATGTCAAGACTTGGACAAGTACGTCAGGAATTGTGTGCCATGTGCACAGCGTGCGGACTTGAGCCATCAAAAGATTCAGCTTCGAAGATTACCAGAGGCAGACAGACCTTTCCAACAAATCAGAATTGATGTATTAGGTCCACTTAGTAGGAGTGCAGCAGGGAATAAGTATGTATTAACAGTGATTGACCACTTTTCTAGGTATTTAGTCATGGTCCACATTACCAGATCAGAAAGCAAGTACGGTGGCACAAGCTTTAGTTAATAATTGGTTACTCAGGTATGGGATACCTCAGTCCTTAATCTCGGATCAAGGTACTAATTTCATGTCTGATCTGATGAAGCAACTGTGTAAGTTACTGAAGGTAAAGAAACTACGAACTAGTCCATTCCATACGCAAGCAAAAGGACGAACGGAGAGAGTGCATCGCATGATCGCTAAGATGTTGAGTCACTATGTAACTAGTCAACACACCAACTGGGATGTGTACTTGCAATTCGTAACCAGTGCATATAATAGTAAGGTACATACGTCGACAGGATTGTCGCCGTACGAAGTGGTGTATGGGCGGAAGATGCCATCACCTTTTGACATGCTTCGTCCAAGGCTGGGAGCGGAGGGCGAGCATGTAAGGCAATTTGCGAAAACCATTAAGGAAGTATGGTAGAGTTAGATGAGGTAACATGAAAGCATTGGAACGACAAGAACGGATAGGATGTACAACGAGAAGTTGCCACAGTACAGAGTAGGCCAATGGGTGCTACTAGCCAATCCATATTTTCCAAAAGGGAGAACCAAGAAGTTCACAAACAAGTTCCAGGGACAGTATCAGGTAGTGGAAATGACATCATCTGTCAATGTAAAATTACAATTGCCTACCAAGACAATGGTGGTTCACGTTAGTAGAATTAAGCCATTACAGAAGGCAATAGATCTGTGTATATGTACTTCTCCCTCTGGCAGAAAGTGAAAAGAAGCCCCAGAAGCAGACAGTAAAGCGGGTATTAAGTATAAGTTGTGTTCAAGGGATATGTAGTTAGCAGTAATTATCATCGGCGTATTATTTTTGTGCATGAGTGGGGATGGATGAATTGCAAGAGGCAGTACATCACACATTGCACGGGCGGGTGAGTGTGACGTTGATGTCACCAGAAAAATTCAGACGGAGTCTGAGGCAGGCAGAGGGAGAGTTTCCAGAGGGGTTAGAGCACGTAGTGCCAATAATTGAAGCGAGTACGTCACTTTTTTATCATATGTCTAGGATTAAGGTAACAGCAGATCTAGTTAAGATGTATATAGAGATTAGATTTCCAGTAACTAATGTGGGGAGACAGTATCACTGTTACACAGTGCATCCTCATCCGGTCAGATGAGAGCACATGGGGAAGGGTATACAGTTCAGGACACAGGAGGTTTTATTAATTTCTAAGGAGGGGGATACTCATGCTACTATGTTGAGTTTAGAGTTGAGTAGATGTCTAACGGAGTCAGTTTCCATTTGTCCATCACGGATTGTTTTCACGGACAAGGGGTCAGGTGAGATCCAATTATTTAGGGCAGAAGCAGAAGCTTCGGAGTGTTGGAGAATAATAGTGAAGTCTATGCCACATTTTCAGCAAGTTGGTAGGCATTGGTTGTATTCAGTATTCACTATGGAGAGGATATCAGACAGGTGTTATGACAATGGGAATTGGACATCAACCACGGAGATGGAATTATGGGATATTGGTTTGCTAATCAATGGGTCAAATTGTGAAATAATAGGGGATCATTTCAGCTTACCAGCGACGTCACGGGAGTCACCAAGGTTACAGATACTCGTCTGACATTGTACTGGCCAGATGCGTCATTCAGTATCGCTCCAGGAGAAAATTTGGCGTATATTAACAACACCTTGGATGCTACACTATTGCAAACGATAGATAAACTAGTAGATTCAGAGAAAGGTCAAATTTCAATGCAGCAATTATTAAGGCATGTGGAGGAGTATGATACCAGGCAGAAACATAGCATAGTGACCATTGGTGTTTCAACCAGTACTATTACCGTGTTGATTGTATTTATTGGTGTCGTATATGTCTTATTAAAATGGGGGATTCAGCATGTTAGTGCAAGACCGCTCCATGAGATTCCTGTTGAATGAATTACCAGTAGGGCATGAGTCAGGGCAACCTGGATGTATAGAGGGATGAAGTAGAATATAGGATAGAACTAGAGTTAACGTATAGGGTAAATTTGCGGATGAATTTAATTTTTATGAGGAGGCAGTGTTGCGGCCACATGTAGTAAGTGTTGCTACATGCAGTGGAGAATGACAAAACACAGGCACGCTGGCGACTGAGGCATTGCGAAGTAAGCGCGGCACAGATAGCCTTGCTGACAGTAGCAGACTACAAGCCGGCTGACACAAGGACGCACACAGACTGAGCGCCAAGCGAAGCCCGGAGAGTGGCCTCATGGCGACGTGGCTGCTGAGCAGCGAAGAGTTCACCTCAACCACAGGGCATCCTGACTTCAGCGGAGCACTGGTGCCCTGAGACTCCGAGTGTGATCAGCACGCTAAGTTATGCTGCAATATACTGTGGCAGTAATAACAAGAAGCTGTCACTGAGGGTAAAAAAGTCCTCCTGTCAGATATAAACAGTAGAGTGCAGGCATCAATGGACAGAAGCCATTAGGAAGCAATTCGGATCTGAGGTCGGAGGAAGGCAACGGCAAACCACCTCCATTAGGACCTTGCCTAGTAAGGCGGTGCGGGTCTCCCGCATCATTCCCCTACGCTCTGTAAAGAAGCATGGGATTTCATTTCATTTCATCAATAACAAGAAGCTGCCACCGAGGGTAAAAAAAGTCCTCCTGTCAGATATAAACAGTGGACTGCATGCAGCAATGGACAGAAGCCATTAGCAAGCAGTTCGGATATGAGGATGGACGTGGTCTATGTCTGAATGTTCAATCATCGTAGGTGACGATGTCGAAAGTCTGTTCCAGCTCGCAGCAATCATCCATTCGCTGCCAGATGTCAACTTCAGCTCTGGAGGTCGGCCCACATTTGGTCGGCACCATGGCTGTCTAACTAAAGCGAGAACTTCTAGCAGGACCGTCCACAGTGCAGTCTTGGTCACAGGCACCGCCGGGGACTGATGCCCAGACTTCACGGCAACCCAGCCATGCCGCATGGTCCGTCCATGGCGGGACCTCGCGGACGTCGCGACTGACAGCTTCCCAGCCGCTGGTGCTGCAGGTGTTGGCAACTGACCTCACGGCGATGCGGCTGCTAAGCAGCGACGAATTCATCTCAACCACGGGGCATCCTGACTTCAGCAGAGCGCTGGTGGCCTGAGACTCCAAGTGTGATCAGTGGCGCGCGCATTGTCGGAGAATCTACGCAGTAGCAGCCAGGCAAAGTGATCTGCAGGGCTGGACAGCAATGACGAGGGAGAAATTGTAAAGAAAGTTCAATAAATAATTGTAAAACTCCACGCCGTCTCAGTCTTTGACGCAGCCACTGTGTCTGCAGCTAACAAGTAGCAAACGGCATAACAGTACTTTGTTATTTCTAGAAGAACTAAACTTCAACAATTATTGGAAGAATTTCAAAGAGCAAGTGTGAAGGTAGGCCTCAATTTTATTTTTACAGTAAGACTCAAACAATTTAGAATCAACACACTCAAAAGAAAACTATACAAATTAACAATGGAGTTACAGAGCCAACAGAGGAGATATATTTTGCATAATTTGGAGTACATTTAACTTACTGCAAGGAGACAAGGACTTCTAATGAAAAGACCACTCAAAAGCAGTGGGTTTCTTAGTAAGCAATAGAGAGAAGCTTGTTCAGCCATGGAGAGATGCTTGTTTAGAATTACTAGGTGTGAGGCAATGGAAATAAGTCTGTCTAAGAGCAGACTAGAGTGGAAGACATAATTATGGCTATAATGAAAATGAAATGGAGATAGCTGAGGCACAGCTATATGAATGAATGGTAGATGCACTCTGAAGTTCTTTGTAGACTTAAAGGGATCATAGTAACTGCAACGGTAACCTAATGGAAGATGAGCAGATGACATTATAAACAGTGCAGGAGCAATGCAGACACATTCAGTTGGAGACTATAATAAGGAGAATCTGATGTCACTTAATCCAGAAACGGATTTTAAATGGCTGTTGCTGCTGATGATGATAATTCCAAAAATGTCTTCAGCAACAAACTAAAACTACATCATAAAAGGTATGATACAAATGACACTCAGTATTACAGACCATTCTCATTTTTATCCACCATTTCCATATTATCTGAAAGAGAAAATCAAACGATGGAAACTTCAGGTTGGACTAACAACAGGATTAGGAATAGGACAGATTGCTACTCGTAAATTTGACCTGTCGAGTTGCAGACAAGCACTACAAAAAGACTTGTACACATTTTATCTATCAGCCACAGCCTTCCTCAGCAAAAAAATACCCAAAAAACATAAACACAGTCACACAAGCAAGCACCCGGCACACACAGTCAGAACTGCTGGTGGTGATGGTGGCCGAGTGTGTGAGACGTATGCTTTCTTGTGTGAATGTCTGTATGTTTTCTTTTCTGAGGAAGGCTTTGAGCAATAGAGTCATGTGTAACAGTCTTTTCATTGTGCTTGTCTGCAACTCGAAGGGTCATCCTGATAGTGAGTAGCAATATATCCTATACAACAACATAATGTAATTTTTGCTGTTAAATTTATCCTGTTCCTAATATTAACTGAAAGAGATATTAGCAATATATCCTATTCAACAATATAATGTAATTTTTGTTGTTAAATTTATCCTGTTCTAATATTAACTGAAAGAGATATACATGAAAGATTGTGCAACTTGTCACACACATATGAAACATGACATACACATATGAAACATAAAAGTGCTCAAAATGAAACTTCCTGGAAGATTAAAACTGTATGCCAGACTGAGACACTAACTCAGAACCATTGCCTTTCATGGGCAAGTGCCCTACCGACTGAGGTACCGAAGCACAACTCTTCCAGGAGTGCTAGTTTTGCAAGGTTCACAGAAGACCTTCTGTGAAGTTTGGAAGGTAGGAAACAGAGTACTGGCAGAATTGAAAGTATGAGGACAGGTCGTGAATTGTGCTTGGGTAGCGCAGTCAGTAGAGCACTTGCCTGCGAAAAGCAAAGGTCCCGAGTTCAAGCCTTGGTCACGCACACAGTTTTAATCTGCCAGGAAGTTTCATATCAGTGAACGCTCCACTGCAGAGTGAAAATCTCATTCTGGATGATCAAAATGGATTTTTTGGAAGGGGAAAAACATCTCAACTAAACAGCTTGAAACGAATGAGATGTTGGTATGTCATTCAGACAAATCATATTTTTGTCACTGGAGGGCAGTGCTAGACAATGAACTAAAGTCATTGGCTGAGGACTATCAAGGAGGAAGAATCAGGTATGTGTGACTGAAATTGGAGAATCAGAATGGAATTTGATGTATCATTCAGAATTTGGCTTCATATGTGGCTTTTTTTTAATGAAGACAGTGACTTAGAACTATAATTAACTATTGAGCATTAAAAGTTGTTAGCATGTTTTTCAGCATGAAATTATGATAATGGAATTTTATTATTGTTGACCATTAGGCAGTGTCCTCTATAGTTATAACAAAACAATAATACAGTACTGACTAATTTAACCACAGAAGTGTATGCTGTCAGATTGATTTTTCTAGCACTTATCTCTAACGATCCTTAAATTCCTAAATATATTGAACGTAAGGCTTCAATAATCACCTATTTTTAGATCATGTGCAACAGATTATTGTAAGCAGGAAACCAAATTATTTTTTTCATTAGTCTTCAAGAAAAATCTTTGTGCAAATAAAAACATTCATGAACTTAGTGGCTTGTGTGCAGTCAACAATGTACACTGTGCATTGAACATGCTGTCATTAATTTAGTGATGTAAATAAATATTTTGAAGTGAATTAATACACAGTTTTGATAATATAGAGTATTTTTGTTGTATTTTGCCTCATTTCATTGTCTATTTACTAGTTAAATGCATCAGTTGTATTTTTTATATATCTTGTTTATTTTGATTGATGGTTCCCATTGTGCTGGGTCCCATTATGTGATTGAAAGGTATTTCTTGGCAAGTGAATTTTTGTATGAAATTATTATACATGCAGTTGGCTACAGGGATATTGCCTAATTTTGGAGTGGTGGAGATTGATTTTTGGGATGGTGTATCATGTATGTCTATTGAAGCCTGTTATGGGAACCAAAAGGAGCAAAGTATTCCATTACAAGCTGTCAGTTGTTTCCAGAAGCAATTCTATAATACCGTAGTTTATGTGAATGTAATTGTGAGCTCTTCCTAAATTTAATGATAGCTTTTGGTCTGGTTAACAAAGACCTGTTGCTTATAAAATTATGCCATTATACACTGAAGAGCCAAAGAAACTGGTACACCTGCCTAATATCGTATAGGAACCCCACAAACACACAGAAGTGCCACAACATGGCATGGCATGGACTCAACTAATGTCTAGTGCTGGAGGGAACTGACACCATGAATCCTGTAGGGCTGTCCATAAATCTGTATGGTATGAGGGAGTGGAGATATCTCCTGAATGGCATGTTGCAAGGCATCCCAGATATGCTCAATAATGTTCATGTCTAGGGAGTTTGGTGGCCAGCAGAAGTGGTTGAACTCAGAAGAGTGTTCCTGCAGGCATTCTGTAGCAATCCTGGACATGTGGGGTGTAGCATTGTCCTGCTGGAATTGCCCAAGTCAGTCAGAATGCACAATGGATATGAATGGATCTAGGTGATCAGACAGGATCCTTATGTAAGTGTCGCCCATCAGAGTCATATCTAGACATATCAGGGTTCCCATGTCACTCCAGCTGCACACACCCTACACCATTATAGAGCCTCCATCAGCTTGAACAAGTCCCCTACAGACAAGCAGGGTCCATGGATTCATGAGGTTGTCTCCATATCCATATACATCCATGTGCTCAATAAACTTTGAAACGAGACACTTCTGACCAGGCAACATGTTTCCAGTCATCGACAGTCCAATGTCGGTGTTGACAGGATCAGGCAAGACATAAAGCTTTGTGTCATGCAGTCATCAAGCATACATAAATGGGCCTTTGGCTCTGAAAGCTGATATTGATGATGTTTCGTTGAATGGTTCACACGGTGACACTTGTTGATGGCCCAGCATTGATGTCTGCAGCAATTTGTGAAAGGGTTGCACTTCTGTCACGTTGAACGATTCACTTCAGTCATTGTTGGTCCTGTTCCTGTAGGATCTTTTTCCAGCCACAGCAATGATGGAGATTTGATGTTTTATTGGATTTCTGATCACACTTGTGAAATGGTCATACAGGAAAATCCGTATTTCATCACTACCTTGGAGATGCTGTGTCCCATCGCTCATGTTCTGACTATAACACCATGTTCAAACTCACTTAAATCTTGATAATCTGCCATTGTAGCAAGAGTAAAAGATCTAATAACTGTGCCAGATACTTGTGGTCTTATATAGGTATTGCTGACCACAGCACTGTATTCTGCCTGTTTACATATCTTTGTATTTGAATACGCATGCCCATACTAGTTTCTTTGGCTCTTTGGTGTATGAGAACAAAGCCTTTCATAATGGCAGTGATACGTAAAACATTCTTGGTTTTCTTGCCGTGTCAATTAGAGAAAAATCTCAAGCTTTTGATGGTAGCCTCCATCATCATCATCATCATCATAATCATCATCATCAGGAGCAATTGACTGCCTTCACTGCTCTTGTTGTGGCCTTATATAGCCCATGGATGGCTTCTGATTGGTTGACTTGTAATTGGTTGGTGATTATGTACTGCTGTTGCAGGCGGTGTCAATGTCTGCACTAGTGGTGCCAACACTTCCATGGGAATGTAAACACTGCAAGGAATGTCTCTGCTGCTTCTCTGCATTGAGTGCTCATTTACATGCACCACTCAGATAATTTTCGCTATCATGGTTAAAGTTCTTCTTGCTCATTCTTATTTCAACAGCCTCCTTAATAACAGAATCCCAGTATGTGGAGGCATGGGACAAAATTTTTGTTTCATCAAACAGTATTTTATGTCTGTTTGTGAGGCTATGCTCTGCAATTGCTAATTTATCCAGTTCTCTATTTCTTGATATGCCATTGGTGTTCTGCACAACGGTTGGAAATGGTACAAATGGTCTGGCCTGTATAATTGCTTCCACTCTCACAGAGGACATTATAAATTCCAGGAACCCTGAGGTCGAGACAGTCCTTAAGAGGGTGCATCATCTCCTTAATTTTCTTAGGACCAAAAATTGGTCTTATACCTCATCTACTCAGAACTCTTCCTATTTTACTGGATATAGCAACAAATGGTTCAAATGGCTCTGAGCACTATGGGACTTAACTTCTGAGGTCATCAGTCCCCTAGAACTTAGAACTACTTAAACCTAACTAACCTAAGGACATCACACACATCCATGCCCGAGGCAGGATTCGAACAGGTCACTCGGTTCCAGACTAGAGCACCTAGAACCGCTCAGCCACCCTGGCCGGCGATACAGCAACACAAAAAGGAAGAACTGCAATCAGTGTTTCATCTTGTCAGTGTGCAGCATTTTCACGTTTTCTTTTCATGGAGAATGCTGCCTTTATATCACACGCAACATAGCTATTCTACCGGAACACATACTTCAGATGGTTAATTTCAGACTTCAAGTGGTCCTTGCCAAAAACGGTTTTTGCTCTATATACCAGCATGTTCTAAATGGTTCTCTTCTGAACAGGATGATGAAAACTCTGAGCATAAAAATATAAATCAGTATGTGTCAACTTGTGGTACACAGAGTGACTGAGATGCCTGTCTGCCTGTCGTTGTACTAAAACATCTACGGATGGCAACCTTCCTCCCTTCTCCATCTCGACGGTGAACTGGATGTTCAGATGTATGTTGTTCATGTGTTCCACGAATTGTTCAAGAGCTTCTGCACCATATGGCCAGACCATAAATGTATCGTCAACATAATGATGAAATAAGGATGGACGGAAGAAAGCTGAATTTAATGCACGTTCCACAAATTTCTCCTTAAAAAAGTTAGCCAATGATGGAGACAACAGAGAGCCCATCACCATACCATCCGTCATTTCATAAGATATATTACCATACAAGAAGCAGGTGGTCGTCATCACTAGCCAGAACAACTTTGTAGTTTCAGGAGGAAAAAGATCCGCCAGCATTTTCAAAGTGTCCTCCAAAGGAACTTTTGTGAACAGTGATACCACATTCAGGAAGACTAAAATGTCATTTGGACCAACTCTAATCTGTTTGACTTTCTCAATGAACATATGGTAGTTTTTGAAGTGATGTTCACAACAGCCGACTGTAGGAGTCATCAACTTTGTTATGTATTTGGCCAGCTTGTAGATAGGAGAACCAATTGCGCTAACAAGGAAACATTATCCTTCTGGATCTTTGGTAGCCCATACAACCTGGAAGGTCTGGGAGCTATGACTCTTGAGATTTTTCATAACATCATCTGGTAGACTGAAATCCTTCAGTAGCTCTGTAGTTTTTCGGCTGCACATCTAAGTTGAGTCCTGTTTAAGACATTTGTACATACTGTCATCCAATAGTGATGTCATTTTGCTATGACTTTTGGTGGTATTAAGACTGACAGTGGCATTTTCTTTGTCAGCTGGTAAGATGACAAGATCTTCATCTCTCCAAAGTAAATGGAGCCCCCACCCCTTTCCCCTCTCCTCTCTACTGATATTAGATCGTCCTAATGATGATGATGGAGGCTATCATCAAAAGTTCGAGAATTTATCCCGAACTGACGAGGCAAGAAAACCGGGAATGTTTACATCTTCAGTGCATGTCATGTACAGTTATACACATCTGGTTTAGTATATACAACTTAAGTGGGCAACTGAAGACAGAAATATACTTCAAAAATAAATGTTTTTTAGTATGTAGGCAGTTTATTACTTTCATATTTATAATCGAGTCAATGTGTCACACATTAGTAGAACAAATATTGTAGTTTTTGGACGATACTGAGTCAACATATATGAAAAAGTTAACTGAAATCCTTCACATTGACATCTGTCTGTCATGGATGGAATTTTACCTGCATCACAGAAAGCAAAGGGTCAGAGAAATGACCTTCAAAAGATTATAATGAGCCTATCAAACATAATGTTTCCTAATGATACCTACACTGTGTTTAAGGGCCCAAACTCAACCAAATTCAACAAAATGAACATAATGGCTGAGGTGGGATGTAAGCAATTTGCACGAAATAAGCACTAATTAAAATATTACAACTCAATAACAGGATACAATAAAGTCAAAATAGAGACACATTCCTCAAGATGCTCAGTTCAGCAAAAGGCAAGAATTTTAGCCTGCTTTGCATGAATGTCACTCCACATTCATTCATACACACATTCATTGTGTCCTGTGATCCCATCTAGATGTGGAACTTTCAGAGCTGTGGAAAAAGTCAAAGTAGATTTATAAAAAGACATACAATGCATAGAAGCACAATATCTACACTGCACTAACAAGAAACTATCACTATACTGCTTAATTCTATTTGTGCATCTGTCATCAAAATTTAACCTAATAAATTTGAAAGAAAGCTGCTACCATATTTTGAATAATGCTGTTGCTTTCTCATTTGTATTCAATAGCTGGTTTTTAATCTCTTACTGTTAGTTTAATCTTTACTTGATTAATTGGTATTTTCTTGAAGAATATATTACTAAACCTGTAAGCACAGAGTCATATTAACAAAATATTATCAGTTGTCAAGTTGCTTTGCAGTGAACACTGCTACTTGCCACGTAGTTGACGGAACTTTTCAATCCTTGAATACTGACATTAATATAATCTGTAGGAGTGGCTTGTGAGGTGTACTGTTTACTTTTTTAGATGGCAACTTGCTGAATACACAAGCTGCAAATGAAACAACTCCATCTTAACCCTAGGAAAATAGATAAAGTTTAGATGAAAAGTACTTCTTTTGCTTGTATGTGATTGTGTAGATCACAGTTGAGCTAAAACTGATTTTTATTCCATAGTGACCACTCTTATAAATGGAGAATTAAATAAATGGAAAATGTGGTAATAAATTCTGTCCTATAGCAGATAACAGACTGGTTTTCCACTTATTTTTACAGTCGACAAAAATCATAAAGATTTAAATACAATGGAGATGGTACTGTAAGTATTATGGTGGTTGACTACTTTACACAATAGTCTTTCTATTCACTTCTGCTGAATAAAAACTATATTTACTTTTGGTGTACTGTCCCAGAAGATAATTCAGTAAGCCAAGATGGAAGGAAATATGCAAAATAACCCTACACAATCAGAGATACTTCAAGGGCAAAACATGCTGAAATGAGTTCTATTATTAGTTTATCTATGTGTTGATTCTGATTCCGTTCTACAGTAACTTGTTATCCAGTTGAACCCCAACCAAACTAAACTAAACTAAGACTTGAATTGCTCACAGTTAACCAGTTGCAGGCCTGTTCACATAATCTAGGATTGGCCTGGTAACAATAAGTTTTGACCCCTGAGTAGGATGCTTGTGTAGTGACTAAATATTAAAGTTTTTGACCCATTTTTTAAAGTAAAATTTGAAGACTGGTCCAATAGCAATCCTTGTGGACCTTGCATATTACCATTCCCCTTTATGGGAATCAATTCATGGCTTTGATACAGTCTGTCCATATGACACTCTATGTTCTCTTATGAATGTAGGACTCCATTCTTGTAAAAAGAATGCCATCAAAACAATAAGAAGTAGAATTTTGTGAGTCACACAATCAAAGGCTTTGGCAAGGTCACAGACTACACCATCAAGCTGAGTTTTCTTGTTTAGCTTTGACAGGAGGTCATTTGAGAGGTGTTGATAAGACTGGAAGAAATGAATGGGTCTCTAATTAAAGTGATTTGCTTATCTCCAGTTTTACTGATGTTAGCAAATCTCAGCATGTCCAGATCTTACAAAGTGATCTTCTGTGGACACGTGAAATTAAAGCAAAACTAAATGAAGTAATTGTTAAGCAAAAGTAAGCAGTAAGAAATCTGCATGAATAGTAAACTTCATATCTTGCACCACTTTTCTCACATTTACTTCCCAGCTATTTTCTATTTTCTTCTTCTTCTTCTTCTTCTTCTTCTTCTTCTTCTTTTTTTTTTTTTTTTTAAATCAGTAACAAAAACAAGTTTCAGTTGAAGTAAGATTTACATAACCACATCAACAGGCAGAAATACGCCATCAGCTATAAATGAAGAAAGTGGAATTTCTACAAATTTAAAAGTAAATTTAAAACATTTCATATCAGCCACTCCATCTACAAATTATTTGTTTACTTCGACTGAAGAAATTAAAATGGCTGTAAATTGTATGAGAAATAACAATATTCATTGTAAGCAGGTTTGTACTACAACAAATTTTGATAACAGTTATCCTTTGATAAATACAAATTAAGCCAGGTATAAAATACATACAGGAGCTGTTTAATAGAATAGAAGTACCGGCTCTCTCAAAATAGCAGCTTTCCTGTTATTTTGCTATCCTCTTCACCCCCATGGGTACAACATATATGTGGACTTCGAGGTTTCACTTTGTATAATTAATAAATGCTTTTTACCAACTTAAGACCTGTAGCACACATTTGTGTAAGTCCTTAGGTTCATTTTTTGCTACTAGATCATGAGGTGATGAAAACTGTTTATTAACTGTACAAAATGGAACCAAGTCTAAATATATATACCAATGGACTGAAGAACTTAAGTTATGATTTGTTCATGTAAACATAGAATATTCAGTGTTAATGCAATTCACAGATTTCATTTATAACTGTGGTTTCTCTTGATGAATACTGGTACGTTGTGTTATTTAACAACACTGTAGATTCTTCTGGACAGAGGGGCCTGCAGGATATGGTGTGTGAATGAAAACTGTCTATTTATTAAAGAATAATTTGGGCAGCAAAATAACTGATGTTGGTCAAAGTAGAGAGGCTATAAAATGTAGGCTGCCAATGGCAAGAAAAGCATTTCTAAAGAGGAGAAATTCATTAATGTCATGTATAGATTTAAGAGTCAGGCAGTCTTTTATGAAAATATATGTATGGAGTGTAGCCATGTATGGAAGCAAAACATGGACAATAAACAGTTCACACAAGAAGAACACAGAAGCTATTGAAACGTGGTGCTACAGAATATAATGGATCACCCTCCTCTAACATTACCTTCTTTTTTTTTATAGAAATAACCGATACCATGTATACTATCGATTCTTGAATAGGTGAATTATATATCAGCTGTCTACCTGAATGAACTTCATATTATTTTGTATACAGTGAGTTATGTTTCAGGCTAAAATGTATAAAAAGAAATTGATTTGTTACACTCTGTATGTACAGCTGAAATTACTCTTCTTTTGGAAATATTTGAAGTAGTGAAATTTCTGATGTACTTAAAATTCATATTATTGATTGCACAATCTAGCACTAATTATTAAATTTATTTCTGGATTAATTTATAAAATAATTATATAAATTAGTAAAAATTGTTTTTATATATAAAAACAAAGATGAGGTGACTTACCAAACGAAAGCGCTGGCAGGTCGATAGACACACAATCAAACACAAACATACACACAAAATTCAAGCTTTCGCAACAAACTGTTGCCTCATCAGGAAAGAGGGAAGGAGAGGGGAAGACGAAAGGAAGTGGGTTTTAAGGGAGAGGGTAAGGAGTCATTCCAATCCCGGGAGCGGAAAGACTTACCTTAGGGGGAAAAAAGGACAGGTATACGCTCGCACACACGCACATATCCATCCACACATACAGACACAAGCAGACATATTTAAGGACAAAGAGTTTGGGCAGAGATGTCAGTCGAGGCAGAAGTGTACAGGCAAAGAAGTTGTTGAAAGACAGGTGAGGTATGAGTAGCGGCAACTTGAAATTAGCGGAGATTGAGGCCTGGCGGATGACGAGAAGAGAGGATATACTGAAGGGCAAGTTCCCATCTCCCGAGTTCGGATAGGTTGGTGTTGGTGGGAAGTATCCAGATAACCCGGACGGTGTAACACTGTGCCAAGATGTGCTGGCTGTGCACCAAGGCATGTTTAGCCACAGGGTGATCCTCATTACCAACAAACACTGTCTGCCTGTGTCCATTCATGCGAATGGACAGTTTGTTGCTGGTCATTCCCACATAGAATGCATCACAGTGTAGGCAGGTCAGTTGGTAAATCACGTGGGTGCTTTCACACGTGGCTCTGCCTTTGATTGTGTACACCTTCCGGGTTACAGGACTGGAGTAGGTGGTGGTGGGAGGGTGCATGGGACAGGTTTTGCATCGGGGGCGGTTACAAGGATAGGAGCCAGAGGGTAGGGAAGGTGGTTTGGGGATTTCATAGGGATGAACTAACAGGTTACGAAGGTTAGGTGGACGGCGGAAAGACACTCTTGGCGGAGTGGGGAGGATTTCATGAAGGATGGATCTCATTTCAGGGCAGGATTTGAGGAAGTCGTATCCCTGCTGGAGAGCCACATTCAGAGTCTGGTCCAGTCCCGGAAAGTATCCTGTCACAAGTGGGGCACTTTTGTGGTTCTTCTGTGGGGGATTCTGGGTTTGAGGGGACGAGGAAGTGGCTCTGGTTATTTGCTTCTGTACCAGGTCGGGAGGGTAGTTGCGGGATGCGAAAGCTGTTTTCAGGTTGTTGGTGTAATGATTCAGGGATTCCGGACTGGAGCAGATTCGTTTGCCACGAAGACCTAGGCTGTAGGGAAGGGACCGTTTGATGTGGAATGGGTGGCAGCTGTCATAATGGAGGTACTGTTGCTTGTTGGTGGGTTTGATGTGGACGGACGTGTGAAGTTGGCCATTGGACAGGTGGAGGTCAACGTCAAGGAAAGTGGCATGGGATTTGGAGTAGGACCAGGTGAATCTGATGGAACCAAAGGAGTTGAGGTTGGAGAGGAAATTCTGGAGTTCTTCTTCACTGTGAGTCCAGATCATGAAGATGTCATCAATAAATCTGTACCAAACTTTGGGTTGGCAGACTTGGGTAACCAAGAAGGCTTCCTCTAAGCGACCCATGAATAGGTTGGCGTACGAGGGGGCCATCCTGGTACCCATGGCTGTTCCCTTTAATTGTTGGTATGTCTAGCCTTCAAAAGTGAAGAAGTTGTGGGTCAGGATAAAGCTGGCTGGTAATGAGGAAAGAGGTTTTAGGTAGGGTGGTAGGTGATCGGTGTGAAAGGAAATGCTCCATCGCAGTGAGGCCCTGGACGTGCGGAATATTTGTGTATAAGGACGTGGCATCAATGGTTACAAGGATGGTTTCCGGGGGTAACAGATTGGGTAAGGATTCCAGGCATGAAGGATGGGAGACTGCATGTAATGGGTTGAAGGTGTTGATCTACGTAGGCAGAGATACGTTCTGTGGGGGCTTGGTAACCAGCTACAATGGGGTGGCCGGGATGATTGGGTTTGTGGATTTTAGGAAGAAGGTAGAAGGTAGGGGTGCGGGGTGTCGGTGGGGTCAGGCGGTTGATGGAGTCAGGTGAAAGGTTTTGCAGGGGGCCTAAGGTTCTGAGGATTCCTTGAAGCTCTGCCTGGACATCGGGAATGGGGTTACCTTGGCAAACTTTGTATGTGGTGTTGTCTGAAAGCTGACGCAGTCCCTCAGCCACATACTCCCGACGATCAAGTACCACGGTCGTGGAACCCTTGTCCGACGGAAGAATGACGATGGATCGGTCAGCCTTCAGATCACGGATAGCCTGGGCTTCAGCAGTGGTGATGTTGGGTGTAGGATTAAGGTTTTTTAAGAAGGATTGAGATGCAAGGCTGGAAGTCAGAAATTCCTGGAAGGTTTAGAGAGGGTGATTTTGAGGAAGAGGAGGTGGGTCCCGCTGTGACGGAGGACGGAACTGTTCCAGGCAGGGTTCAATTTGGATGGTGTCTTGAGGAGTAGGATTAGGATCATTTTTCTTCGTGGCAAAGTGATACTTCCAGCAGAGAGTACGAGTGTAGGACAGTAAATCTTTGACGAGGGCTGTTTGGTTGAATCTGGGAGTGGGGCTGAAGGTGAGGCCTTTGGATAGGACAGAGGTTTCGGATTGGGAGAGGGGTTTGGAGGAAAGGTTAACTACTGAATTAGGGTGTTGTGGTTCCAGATTGTGTTGATCGGAATTTTGAGGTTTTGGAGGGAGTGGAGCTGGAAGTGGGAGATTGAGTAGATGGGAGAGACTGGGTTTGTGTGCAATGAGAGGAGGTTGAGGTTTGCTGGAAAGGTTGTGAAGGGTGAGTGAGTTGCCTTTCCGGAGGTGGGAAACCAGGAGATTGGATAGTTTTTTGAGGTGGAGGGTGGCATGCTGTCCTAATTTACGGTTGGCCTGTAGGAGGATGCTCTGAACAGCCGGTGTGGATGTGGGAGAGGAAAGATTAAGGACCTTTATTAAGGATAGGAGTTGACAGCTGTGTTCATTGGCTGAGTTGATGTGTAGGTGAAGGATTAGGTGGGTGAGGGCAATGGATTGTTCAGTTTGGAACTGGTATAGGGACTGATGGAAGGAAGGGTTGCAGCCAGAGATGGGAACTTTAAGTGTGAGGCCTTTGGGGGTGATGCCAAATGTCAGACAAGCCTGAGAAAATAGAATATGGGAGCGTAATCTGGCTAGGGCGAAGGCATGTTTGCGGAGGGAATGTAAATAAAACTTAATGGGGTCGTTGTGGGGGTGTTGTGAGGGTGACATGGTATTAGAAGGTGGAAAGTGTAACATGAGGTGAGGTGAAATGAAAATGAAAATAAAAATATATGGGGAGAGATAAAGGTGAACCGGAAAGTAACTGGAGATCTGGAATGAAAAAAGGCGAAAAGGTGTTGGTTACAGCTGGGCTATGTTGGACTTGGGTTGGTAGACAACGATGTGCATAAAGGTTAGGTGGTTGTGTTGCCGCCAAAACACGTTAAAGGACGGAGAAATTCGGGAAAATTTCGAAAAAACTGCGTGTAGTATATTAAAAGGAGTGGTATTGTGGTGGCAGATTATGAAAATGAGGCTAACAATTGTCTGACGAAGAAATAATGACGTAAAAACCTGTGGGAAGCGGCTAAAAATTATAAGTGATGTGGGAAAAACGGAAATGGAAATAAAGCGAAAGTTATTAGAACTGGCCAAAATGGTTGTTTAAAAGGTGAAAGGAGCTGTTTGTGAAATAGAAACGGTGGATATTATAGCGGCAGTAGTGCTGAAAGCGGCAAAAAAATTTTTTTGGTTATAGTTTGGAAGTGGGTTACGTATTATTTAGTATATATATAAGCGGGATAAAATAGTATAGCAGATTACGGTAAAAAGGAGAAGGTGAATACAAAGTGAAACTATTGGCAAAAACAGAAAGAGGAAAATAAGACGACAGAAAAGATTTCGAAATGCAACAGTGACAATAACAAACGTAATTGTTGGATTCAAATTAATGATATCAATATAATAGAAGGAAACATTCCACGTGGGAAAAATTATATATAAAAACAAAGATGAGGTCACTTACCGAACGAAAGCGCTGGCAGGTCGATAAACACACAAACAAACACAAACATACACACAAAATTCAAGCTTTCGCAACAAACTGTTGCCTCATCAGGAAAGAGGGAAGGAGAGGGGAAGACGAAAGGAAGTGGGTTTTAAGGGAGAGGGTAAGGAGTCATTCCAATCCCGGGAGCGGAAAGACTTACCTTAGGGGGAAAAAAGGACAGGTATACACTCGCACACACACACATATCCATCCACACATATACAGACACAAGCAGACATATACAGAGGCAAAGAGTTTGGGCAGAGATGTCAGTCGAGACGGAAGTGCAGAGGCAAAGATGTTGTTGAATGACAGGTGAGGTATGAGTAGCGGCAACTTGATATTAGCGGAGATTGAGGCCTGGCGGATGACGAGAAGAGAGGATATACTGAAGGGCAAGTTCCCATCTCCGGAGTTCGGATAGGTTGGTGTTGGTGGGAAGTATCCAGATAACCCGGACGGTGTAACACTGTGCCAAGATGTGCTGGCTGTGCACCAAGGCATGTTTAGCCACAGGGTGATCCTCATTACCAACAAACACTGTCTGCCTGTGTCCATTCATGCGAATGGACAGTTTGTTGCTGGTCATTCCCACATAGAATGCATCACAGTGTAGGCAGGTCAGTTGGTAAATCACGTGGGTGCTTTCACACGTGGCTCTGCCTTTGATTGTGTACACCTTCCGGGTTACAGGATTGGAGTAGGTGGTGGTGGGAGGGTGCATGGGACAGGTTTTGCATCGGGGGCGGTTACAAGGATAGGAGCCAGAGGGTAGGGAAGGTGGTTTGGGGATTTCATAGGGATGAACTAACAGGTTAAAAAGGTTAGGTGGACGGCGGAAAGACACTCTTGGCAGAGTGGGGAGGATTTCATGAAGGATGGATCTCATTTCAGGGCAGGATTTGAGGAAGTCGTATCCCTGCTGGAGAGCCACATTCAGAGTCTGGTCCAGTCCCGGAAAGTATCCTGTCACAAGTGGGGCACTTTTGTGGTTCTTCTGTGGGGGATTCTGGGTTTGAGGGGACGAGGAAGTGGCTCTGGTTATTTGCTTCTGTACCAGGTCGGGAGGGTAGTTGCGGGATGCGAAAGCTGTTTTCAGGTTGTTGGTGTAATGATTCAGGGATTCCGGACTGGAGCAGATTCGTTTGCCACGAAGACCTAGGCTGTAGGGAAGGGACCGTTTGATGTGGAATGGGTGGCAGCTGTCATAATGGAGGTACTGTTGCTTGTTAGTGGGTTTGATGTGGACGGACGTGTGAAGTTGGCCATTGGACAGGTGGAGGTCAACGTCAAGGAAAGTGGCATGGGATTTGGAGTAGGACTAGGTGAATCTGGTGGAACCAAAGGAATTGAGGTGCCACAGAAAGTTAGTAGTGGTGGGCATGCCTCTGATGAAAATGCACTTATATATCTAACTTTGTCACTAATGATGTAATTTTTGGTATGATAGATCTGAAAATTCTAAAGTCTGCGTGATTTAGAATGGGATTAAAAAAAAGATATGCACAGCAACAGGCAAATCTTCATCAGTTATTTTGTCTTCAGGAACCCAGAACATTAAATCATAATTACAGCCTCAAGAATGTACCCCTAGACACAAAAACAGAAGAAGGGATCAGTTGGTAGGACACTTTCTGAGACATCAAGGGATCACCAATTTAGTACAAATCATAGAGTGAGACCAAAAGATGAATACAGTAAGCAGATTCAGAAAGACGTAGGTTGCAGTAGTTACTCAAAGATGAAGAGGCTTGCACAAGATAAGAGTGGCACGGAGAGCTGCACAAACCAATCTTCAGACTGAAGACCACAACAACACCAACAATGAATGACATCAAAAAGCTTCTCTAGCAACAGAATAAGCAGAGCAACCATTTAGCTATAAATGACAAGAGAGTTGTATGAATGTGTTTTAGAAATATGACAGCAAATATGGAAATGGTACAAAATCAGTTAATGGAAGCTCCAAGTTGGAATACTAACAGTATAAGGAAAAAAATGGATTGCTGCTCACAGTAAAGATTACATGCTGATTTGCAGGCAGGCACAATGAAAAGACGTTTACACATTAGCTTTCAGCCAAAGCCTTCATCAGAAAATGAAACATACACACATTCATTCACACAAGCAGGCACATCTCACACACACAAATGACCACCATCTCTGGCAACTTGGATTGGAATGCAGCTGTCACCTAGAATGGAAACAACAATCTGTAGGGGGTATGGAAGGGGAAGGGTTAGCCGGGTACTGGTGGGAGGAGAGAAGAGTGCTGTCTGATGGAGCATGCAGAGTACATGTTCATTGGCAGAAGGTGGTATGCAAAGAGAGAGGAAGACAAGAATATGGAGGAGGTGACAGGGCAGAAGCAATGTAAACTGTTGGGTGGAGGGTGTGGGGATAGTAAGTCACCATAGATTGAGGCCAGGATAATTTCAGGAGCGTATAATATGTTATAAGGATAACTCCATCTGTGCAGTTCAGGAAAGCTCATGATGTGGGTTAGGAAACTTTATCACTCCCTGCCCCCCCCCCCCCCCCTCCAACTTCCCACCTCCCTGACCCCCAACCTCCTGGCACTGCCCCTGTCAGCAGTCTAGTACTTGCATCCTCTGTCAAACAGTGCTCTTCTCTCCCCCCACCCACACCCTGCTATCCCTCCTCCTTCCCCGCCCCTCTATATTGCTGCTTCCATTCTACAGAACCAGTACATTAGAAATATGGAATTTTAACAATGAACCATACCTTACACATGATTTTTGGTAATATGATTGTACACAAATTTCAGATTTGAAATTAGGAAAAAAAAAAGAAAGAGTGTGACTTCTGACCAATAGCATGAGTGAACATTGAGCTGTAACTGCTCTTTGTGAGTAGTGCAAAACTAAAAAAAAATTATATATCCTATCCTTGGCTATATGTGATTTGTTAAGATAATGGTGTGCACTGCTATATGAAAATACACATGTAGACAAACAATCATGTAAATGTTTAACATTAGTGCTGAGGATAATGGGAGGAGTTGTCAAATAGGAAATCTTACATAGGAGCGCATGGAAAGTCCCTATATCATAAAACTATAATACAGGATGAGCACAAAGTCTTGTCCTGATTATAAAAATTTTAACAGAATAACTGTTTGACACAATAAGTTACATTTGATGCCGTTACATAGGTTAGTGTTACTAGTTTTCTGAAGACCACTTACATTAGTAAACATCAATGTGTGCTCCTTTGGTAGCTCGGAGAATGTCAAGGCAATATTCCAGTTCCCACCAGGTGTTTCATAACATGTGTTCTGTCACAGTACCCACAGCAGCTTGTATCCTAGCCTTCAGTTCATCTATGTCAGCAACTGGTGTGATGAAGACTCTGTCCTTGATATAGACCAGAAAAAAAAGTCCAGGGGCATAATGTCTAGAGAGCGGGATGGCCAGGGTCTTGGATCATTCCTTTCATTCCACTGATCCAGACATTACTCCCCTCTCCAGATATTACGCCCCTTGACTTTTTTTTTTTTTTTTTTTTTCCAGGGCTATATCAAGGACAGTGTCTTCATCACACCAGTTGCTGACGGCGATTAACTGAAGGCTAGGATACAAGCTGCTGTGGGTACTGTGACAGAACACATGTTAAGAAATACTTGGGCTGAACTGGAATAACACCTCGACATTCTCCGAGCTACCAAGAGAGCACACATTAAGGTTTACTAACGTAAGTGGTCTTAAAAAAAAACTAGTAACACTAACCTATGTAACGCCATCAAATGTAAATTATTATGTCAAATGGTTATTCTGTAATAAATTGTTATAATCAGGGCAAGACCTTGTGCTCACCCTATATATCGAACTAAAAAAAAGAGAGAGACTTCGTTTCAAAAAAGTGCAAATGCCTGTTGTTTTTGTAGTACTCAGTAGTACATAAAAATTACCTTTATTTTAAAAGGATGCTACTGTGAATTTACAGAAGACTGTTTCTGCTGCTTTGTTTCTATTTCACAATGGATGTGGCCACATGTCCACAACAAAGTTGTTAAATGAAATGGGTAACAGAAAACATTAATTGTGGTTAATTGTGGTCAGGACATCTGTTATTAAATACATTTACATTAATTGTGGTTAATTGTGGTCAGGACATCTGTTACTAAATACATTTATGATAGAGGTTTCCTTTTTCTTGAGATTCAGTTATTTTATTGAACTGTAACAGATTGTGTACAGCTTTTTAATAAATAGTGTATTGTACCACTGTGTTACATAAACCAAGGACAAATAAAAATTACAGTAAAAAACTCCAATTTTTTGAAACTAAAGCAACTAAAAAAACACATGCACATAACTTACACACTAATTGTATTCTTGGTCTCTCTTGTAAGATTTGCAACATTTTCATAGAAGTAGAACAACACATGATCGCGTTGCAGAAGGCGTATCTTTAGCAGTATATTCTGGAAGTGAAAAAACAAGGGTCCAGAGCCCTGCAAATCTGTCAAAGAAAAATAACTGTATTAACAACTTGAGCATTTATCTCAAATGATGAAAGGAAATATTACCTTAAAAATGGCTCAATGTTGCAATTGTAAATTAGAAAAAATAAATATACATACTACTCTGTTGTCCAGTAGTTTCTATGACAAAAGAAAATGATAACCAATTGTGTAAAAATTATTTGATAATGGTATTTTTATCAGATAAAGAGAGCAGATAGAAGATTTGTGTCAACAGCACAAGACTTAAATTTTCTCAGCAAAATTTTAAGAAGGGTTAGCCAAGACTACAGGAAAGACACCAGGAAGCATTACAAAATATTTCATGAAATATAGTTTTTAAAAGTGTCAGCATTAGCTGTGACAGTTACACATCTAGTGCTACAACAGTAGGATTTTATATTTGATTGCTAAAGTATTTACTCACAGACAAAAAGTAGCACATAGTTCCTCAATTAAATAACTAAATATAAATAACTTACCATACAGTCCTTTTCGTAAATGATTTACTAAACTCAAATCATTGCATGGTGATCCTCCAATCAGAAGATCAATAGGACCATCTGCCAAAATTTTGCTTATGCAGTCTTCAGTTATGTGTCTGACATCACCCAGATGTGTAATTTGGCCAGGGAAATTTTTGTCAGTTATCTTCTTGGCATGATGATTTATTTCACTTGCAAAATATTTTGTTACTGGGAGCAATAATTCCTCCTTTAGTACAAATAAACCTGTAAAGTCATGCTGTCATTCAACAGTTCTAATTTTCAAACTATTATCAGAGGACAGAAGCTATTTATATTATTTTTCTGCATACATATTAAGAAAGAGTTATCACCCTTAAGTAAAATGCATCATTTGTTGTCAGCTCTAGCAACCAAACACCTTATTTTCAGACCATAAAGTACTTCTTAAGAGCATTCTCTTTTCCTTTGGTATTGTTTACAAATCACAAGTATAACACTTCATACAATGCATGGCTTTTAATTAAAGGCTCTGAGGTGGAGCCACCATGAAATATATATTGAAATACATTTATCAATAACGTATTACAGAATTTAAATTGTAAGATACATTTCAAATATATCTCACACGTGTTTACATAATGACAGTCAACATTTTTGGAACTTTGATTTCAACTAATATTTTTTGGAACTTGAAATGTCAATTAAGCTCTATGTAGTGGAGGTTTACAGGTGTGGCTTCTACACAGTACAGCTCTTATGGTCATCCCAAAGGGCTCAGTTGCTTCAGCGTAGCCATTCTGTGTCATGTCTGCATCATGCCTATATCACAAGAAGAACTTGAGAGATGTCATATGAGCTTTTGTCGAAGCTGTATTTTGTGGATTTTGTATATGGGTTTTATTATAACTTACGTCCTACAAATAAATGCTGTTACAAAACACTATCTCTAAAAACACATTGTTATTGGTAGAATTTATTGTAAGAAAATGACAAAAAACATCCTGTTGGTGGTTAAAGAACCTTTTTAATTTCACTGTTTTGATATAACCTGCATGTTATGAAAGTGTGCCGCTTCAAGGCAACGACACATTGAAGATGTATCAAAAACATGTTCTTGGTGGGATCTGTTGCAATTAAATTCAGTTGAATACCCCATAGGTGATTAGGGTATCACATAATAAAAGGCACATGAACTCACAA
Source organism: Schistocerca piceifrons (assembly GCF_021461385.2). Classification (NCBI taxonomy): domain Eukaryota; kingdom Metazoa; phylum Arthropoda; class Insecta; order Orthoptera; family Acrididae; genus Schistocerca; species Schistocerca piceifrons. Next base: position 1,015,728,689 of record NC_060138.1, on the reverse strand, counting down.
GATCATGGTACTGTAGTGGATATCATCACAGACTAATGAATTATAGTACCACAGATTGTGGGTACGCATCTTGTTGTCTTCAAATAATATTGTATTTATTTTCTCATTTCCTAATAGATCATGGGGCTTTCTTATTAATTTAATAGAAGTATGTTCTGTAATGTTAGGTGCTTTATATATGTATAAGAACTTTCTTTCTCCATTGCATACCGAGCGAGGTGGTGCAGTGGTTAGCACACTGGACTCACATTCGGGAGGACGACGGTTCAATCCCGTCTCCAGCCATCCTGATTTAGGTTTTCTGTGATTTCCCTATATCGTTTCAGGCAAATGCCGGGATGGTTCCTTTGAAAGGGCATGGCCGATTTCCTTCCCAATCCTTCCCTAACACGAGCTTGCGCTCCGTCTCTAATGACCTCGTTGTAGACGGGATGTTAAACACTAACCACCACCATCTCCATTGCATGAACTGCTGGAGAATATGGACCAACAAAGATTATTTTCTATGCCACTAATTGATTTGATCATGATTCAGTATTTATTTATTCACTCACAAATAAATCAAAAATCTGTGATAAAATGGAAATATCATTACTTCATTGGGTGAACTCATATACACTACAGATTGAACACACACAAAATATTAAACATCTCTTTGGCGTTTAGGGGGGGGGGGGGGGAAACAACAACAACAACAACATTAAGCATGCAACATACTGGTTGCAAGCTTTATGTTGGTCCCTCTGAGATTGGTGGAAGCAAACTGACTTTGTGTCACTTCACAATGTTTACTCTTGTTGTCAACCTTAGGTGTGTGAGACTATTGTGCACTGTATCTATAAGTAGCCATTGTGAATATAGATGTGTGGCGTTGTGCATGGTGACCATTAATATTATTTACAAAAATGAGCTAAGAGACTGTACCTGGTGCTAGTGCTTGCCATCAGATTTTGTGATACTTCTGTGATGCGTTAATCCATTACAAGTTCATTACTTTTATAAGCAATAAGTTGGCTACTCTAGATCCAGGAAGTAGGGCTTATCTCAATAGCCAATGTGCTATGAGTTGATCACTACATACATACATACATTAACCCTTGTTACATAGATCATGAATACAACATTTCATAATGATGTGGAATGTGTCACTTTAAAATAAGTTTTCTTTACACAAAATAATTAATTAATTAAATTTTTTTAATTTTTTTGCAGATTCTACTTCATATCTAAGAATTCATCTATTGAGTAGAAGGAACTGTCATTCAGAAATTCTTTTAATTTGCTTTTAAATGTTGGTTGGCTATCTGTCAGACTTTTAATACTATTTGGCAAATGACCATAGATTTTTGTGGTGGCATAATTCACCCCTTTCTGTGCCAAAGTGAGATTTAATCCAGAATAGTGAATATCATCCTTTCTTCTAGTGTTGTAGCTATGCACTATGCTGTTATTTTTGAATTGGGAAGGGTTATTAATGACAAATTTCATAAGTGAATATATGTATTGTGAAGGTACTGTGAATATCCTGAGTTCCTTAAATAAATGTCTGCAAGGTGATTTTGGGTGGGCTCCAGCAATTATTCTGATTACACACTTTTGTGCAATGAATACTTTCTCTCTTAATGTCAAATTGTCCCAAAATATGATGCCATATGAAAGCAGTGAATGAAAATAGGCATAGTAGGCTAATTTACTGATATGTTTGTCACCAAAATTTGCAATAACCCTAATAGCATAAGTAGCTGAACCTAACCATTAAAGCAGATCATTGATGTGTTTCTTCCAGTTCAATTTCTCATCAATGCACACACCCAGAAATTTTGAATATTCTACCTCTACAACAATATTCTACCTAAGCAATGGTGTCCCTGTGAGACACCATTCTTGATACCTCCCCAGTTCACCATTCTTGATACCTCCCCAGTTAGAGGACTCTGTTGGTTTTTGTAGACTATCTGTGCTGTTAATTTCAACCTTCTGCATTCTTCCAGTTAAATATGAATTAAACTATTTGTGCACTGTCCCACTCATACCACAATACTTCAGCTTATCTAGAAGAATTTCATGATGCACACAATCAAAAGCCTTTGAGTGATATACCAATGGGTGATGTTCGGTTATTCATTGCATTTAATATTTGAACAGTGAAAGCATATATAGCATTTTCTGTTGAAAATCCTTTCTGAAAACCAAATTGACATTTTGTTAGTACTTTATTTTTACAAATATGTGATGCTACTCTTGAATACGTTACTTTTTCAAGAATTCTGGATAAAACTCACAGAAGTGAGATTGGGCAGTAGTTGTTAGCATCAGATCTATCCCCTTTTTTATGTAATGGTTTAACAATAGCATATTTCAATCTATCTGGAAAACTCCCTGTTTCAGTGAGCTACAACATATGTGGCTGAGAATCCTACTTATTTGTTGGGAACAAGCTTTAAGTACTCTCTTGGAAATGCCATTAATTCCATGTGGGCTTTTACTTTTGAATGAATTTATTATTTTCCTAATTTCAGTAGGAGAGGTAGGTTGAATTTCAATTTTATCAAATTGCGTAGCTACTGCCTCTTCCATATACTGGCTTGCATTTTCTAATGAATAGTTGGAACCTATTTTCTCTACAAGACTTTAAAAATGATTATTAAAAATGTTTTCTACTTCTGACTTCTTGTTAACAAACTTTTCACTGTGTCTGATAGAAATACAGTCTTCCTGTGCTCTTGGTTGCCCTGTTTCCCTTTTCACAATATTCCAATTTGTTTTAATTTTATTATCAGATGTGCTAATCTCAGACATAATGCACATACTTCTGGACTTTGAATAACTTTTCTTAATACAGTGCAGTTGTTTTTATAATGTTTCATTGTTTCGGGATCATTACTCCTCATAGCTATAAGATACATTTCCCTTTTCTGTTTACAAGATATTTTTATCCCTTTAGTAATCCATGGCTTTTTACATGGTTTCTTACAATGATACTTCACTGTTTTCTTAGGGAAACTGTTTTCAAACATACTCACAAAGGTATCATGAAATAGGTTAAATTTTAAATTAGCATCTTGTTCCCTATACACCTCATTCCAGTCTAACTGTTGCAAGCTTTCCCCAGAAATTTTGAAGTGTTAAATCATTAATGGAATGCACTATTTTGGAGGACTGTTTTGCGTTACTGTATATATCATATACTGTAACTAGCTGTGCATCATGATCAGACAGACCATTCTTAACAGGAAAAGTTTTTATTTGTTGAATTTATCTTGGCCTATGAAAATGTTAGCTATCAGTGTGCTGCTTTCCTGAACCGCCTGAGTAGGAAAATCAATAACTGATGTCAAATTGAAAGAACCAAGTAATACTTCAAGGTCAAGCTTTCTATCTGACCCTTTCAGAAAATTTACGTTGAAATCCCCATAAACAATAACTTGCTTTCCCTTATCCACAGGTAGCACATTTGAAAATTTCCCAATGGGGACCTACACATGGCTACAATTATAAAAGTGCCTTTATTTAGTTTAAACTCACATGCACATGCTTCTATGTATTGCTCTACACAAATTTTTTTAGTTTCCAAATTTTTCACACTATGACTGATTTTAACATATATGGCAATGCCTCCTCTCTCCATAAAGTCTCTACTTACATGTGCTGAAAGCTTATACCCACCTACATTTACCATTTTCATACCTGTGACTATTTGATGTTCAGACAGACATAGTACATCTATTCCACCCTCAGTTTCTAAATCTTCTAAACAAACAAGAAGCTAATCTACTTTGTTTTTTAATCGCCTGATATTCTGATGCAATATATTAACATTATTGTTACTGTGCTTTTATGTGGATCTTGTGACATAATAACATTATTTTTCACTGTTGTGTTACGAGAATCTTGTGGTATTTTCACATCACTAGTACCTGCCTGTCTGAGCTTTCCATTAATCTTAATTTCAATCAATGTAGGATGATTGGATACTTATCTTAGCTAAAAAAGTACTCCCATGAGTTTCAGTGCCCCCCCCCCCCCCCCCTTAAAGATTTTCCTATCATCCCAGCCAGACTGCCCTTCCCTTTCCTATCGAGATGCAGGCCATGTCTTGAGAAGTCCCGCCTACCAATACCATCAACAGGAACCAAACCTATGCTTGAAAAAGTTGCTGCCCGTAGCAGCTGATCTAGTCAGGGAGCAGTAGCCGACCGAAATAGACCCAGCAACAGGCAAGTTACCGCATTTCTCATTTACGAGTTCCTAACCAGAAGATAGTTTTATTATATCATCTGTGTGCCTTAATAGTTGAGTTTATTGAGTTTCTGTGTGAAATTTAATATCTAATGGACACAGTTGTCGTGTTTTTCGTTTGTGTCAGAATGTAAACCGATTTTGTGACACATTAAAAGTTTCATATCAGGGTCAAATTATTTAGTTTCACCTGAGTGCTTCGGTAGTTAGGTTTTTGAATATCTGCATATTACTAGACACAGTTCGTGCGTTTTTGTCAGGGTCTACAGTAGAGTTGCACAGCACGTGTCAATAGTCCTTTTATCCGCATAGTTTAGTTTTCCACGGTCTTTACCGGATGTCCAGCACGTCAGAGTCCTCTGATCGGTCCTCACCAGTGGCCATCCCAGTTACTGCTCGCACTGAGCCTGACCCCTCACCTGTGGTTGAGTGGGAGGTCACCCCGGTGCAAAGCAGGTGGCGAAAGACTTCCCTGGTGACCTCACGTAAGACCTCCCTGGTTTATCCGATAAACAGATTCCAGGTGCTGTTTGTGGCTGACACTGTCGCTGTGCCAGATACTGTCACCTGTCCTCTTTCAGAGGAAACCACTCAGCCTGCAAGATCTGGGCAGTTGCACAGGGTGGGATTATTGGTAGTTGGGAGCTCCTACGTTAGGTGCGTTATAGGGCCCCTTAGGGACTTGGCTGACAAGAACGGTAAGAAATCCAATGTGCACTCCATGTGCATACCGGATGGAGTCATTGCAGATGTGGAAAGGGTAACATGAAGAACACAGGGAGCAGCCAACTGCTTGTGGTGGTCCACATTGGTACCAATGATGTGTGTCACTTTGGATCATAAGACGTTATCTCTGGTTTTGAGTGGCTAACAGAAGTGGTAAAGGCTACCAGTCTTGCTTGCAAGATGAAAGCAGAGCTGACCATTTGCAGCATAGTCGATAGGACCGATTGCGGACGTCTGGTACAGAGCCTAGTGGAGGGTCTGAATCACAGGCTCAGACAGTTCTGCGACCGTGTAGGCTGCAGCGCGGACTTCAATGCGAGATGCCTATAACAAGTTCCACAATGAAACTTTGTCTCAAAACCTGGCAGAAAACCCAAAGAGATTCTGGTCGTATGTGAAGTATGTTAGCGGCAAGAAACAATCAATGCCTTTTCTGCATGATAGCAATGGAGATACTATCGAAGACAGTGCTGCCAAAGCAGAGTTACTAAACACAGCCTTCCAAAACTCCTTCACAAAAGAAGACGAAGTAAATATTCCAGAATTTGAATCAAGAACAGCTGCCAACATGAGTAACGTAGAAGTAAATATCCTCGGAGTAGTAAAGCAACTTAAATCACTTAATATAAGCAAGTCTTCTGGTCCAAATTGTATGCCGATTAGGTTACTTTCTGAGTATGCTTATGCATTAGCTCCATACTTAACAATCATATACAACCGTTCGCTCGACGAAAGATCCGTACCCAAAGACTGGAAAGTTTCACAGGTCACACCAAAATTCATGAAAGGTAGTATGAGTAATCCACTAAATTACAGGCCCATATCATTAATGTCGATATGCAGCAGGATTTTAGAATATATATTGTGTTCAAACATCATGAATTACCTTGAAGAAAACGGTCTATTGACACACAGTCAACATGGGTTTAGAAAACATCGTTCTTGTGAAACACAACTAGCTCTTTCTCCACATGAAGTGTTGAGCGCTATTGACAAGCAATTTCAGATCGATTCCGTATTTCTGGATTTCTGGTAGGCTTTTGACACTGTACCACACACATGGCTCGTAGTGAAATTGCGTGCATATGAATATCATCTCAGTTATGCGACTGGATCAGTGATTTCCTGTGAGAGAAGCCACAGTTCGTAGTAACTGACGGAAAGTCATCAAGTAAAACAGAAGTGATTTCTGGCGTTCCCCAAGTTAGTGTTATAGGCCCTTTGCTGTTCCTTATCTATATAAAAGATTTGGGAGACAATCTGAGTAGCCGTCTTCAGTTGTTTGCAGATGACACTGTCGTTTATTGACTAATAAAGTCATCAGAAGATCAAAACAAACTGCAAAAAGATTTAGAAGAAATATCAGAATGGTGCAAAAGTGGAAGTTGACCTTAAATAACAAAAATTGTGAGGTCATCCACATGAGTGCTAAAAGGAACTCGTTAAACTTCGGTTACACAATAAATCAGTCCAATCTAAAAGCCGTAAATTCAACTAAATACCTAGGTATTACAATTACGAACAGCTTAAATTGGAAGGAACACATAGAAAATGTTGTGGGGAACGCTAACCAAAGAGGGCGTTTTATTGGCAGGATACTTAGAAAATGTAACAGACCTACTAAGGAGACTGCCTACATTACGCTTGCACATCCTCTTTTAGAATACCACTGCGCAGTATGGAGTCCTTACCAGATAGGACTGATGGAGTACATCGAAAAAGTTCAAAGAAAGGCAGCACATTTTACATTATCGCAAAATATGGGATAGATTGTCACAGAAATGATACAGGATTTGGGATGGACATCATTAAAAGAAAGGTGTTTTTCCTTGCGACGGAATCTTCTCATGAAATTCCAATCACCAATTTTCTCCTCCGAATGCGAAAATATTTTGTTGACACTGGCCTACATTGGGAGAAACAATCACCATGATAAAATAAGGGAAATCAGAGCTTGTACAGAAAGATATAGGTGTTTATTCTTTCCGCGAGGCTATACAAGATTGGAATAATAGAGAAATGTGAAGGTGGTTCAATGAACCCTCTGCTAGGCACTTAAATGTGATTTGCAGAGTATCCACGTAGATGTAGATGTAGATATTGACCCTCCTGACAGAGCTGTTTAATTGGGGCAGTCATACCTCAAGAAAGCAAGAACTAAGCCAACATTTGTATGGTTCGTTGCAGATACAGTTTCAGATCCCAGCGTCCTCTACATTGGAGTCAAATAAAAGTGTGCTACCATTACACTGAATTAAGTATCTCTCCAAAAGTGTCTTCTGGCACCATTTGTTGTGATAAGTTGATGTTATTTAGTAGCTGATTGTGAAGTGGAAAAAAGATACAAGATGTAAACTTTTGGCTAGAGTGTGATATGCCCACTTCATCACCACCCTCCTGAAATCTTGCCTGTGGTGACAGATCAATGTGTAGCATAACCGAAGATCTAGGTTAGTTCCGATCGATAAACATTGCAGCCTTTCCGAGTATGGAAACCACAAGCCAGACCTGCTTTATACATTTAAATATTTATACAGTTCTCTTCACAAATTTAAATCTGCTTCAATGGAGTAAAAGCAGTAATGCTGTAAATATGACTTCAAAGCTGTTCGAAAGATTTTTACCCTGGTAATGTTTTCAAGAAATTTGTAATACTGTTTAGCTCCTCTGTGGGAAGTACCATTCTGGCACATGGCTGTGTTGATTTGATCGTATGATATCAGTAGCAATCCAATTTATAACAGATAACAAATCAGAAAAAATGAAGATGTAACTTAAACGAAACCTGTAAAGGGTTTCTTAACTATCGTCAATGTTAGTAATATTCTAATGTTCATGATTTGTTTATTTTGCTGTTTTATTTTTGTTTGATTAAATGTTATAAAATGGATTGCTGTTGATATCATGTCAGTTCCTTGTACGTTTCAAATGTTTCATTCACTTGATGTATTGAGAATTGTGTGGGGGGTACAAGCAGCAACACAACACTACTGCAGGTGGAAGATAGTCGTATTGTTGGAGAAAACTGTGAGCCATTTCACTATATGTCAGCAGTGTATTTGAGGAGATGTGTGTGTACATCTCTTAAATGTCTGCATTCATACATGACATAGTTATGTAACAAGAATGTGCCTATTTGTCTATATAGAACCAGAAAATCTCCATGGCAATTAACTAAATAGATGATATTTTTGACTGATGATGGACAAAGCTGAGGAAATGAGAGAAAAGATGTGAGAGGTGGTATATGTTATTACTTTTTTTTCAAAAATCAATATTAATTTAAACATGGACATTGTTTTTGAGGCTGCCTGAGGATGATTAAGATTATTCAAAAGAACAAATAGCTGTACATAAGAGAATTGTGAGTGAGAATGTAATAAAAGGTTATTTTCATGAGCACTGACACAGTAATGTAAAAGGCTAGCTTAGAACCTGCTGCTTCACTCACACAGACTGCATGGTCTGCACAGATATTTCTCTTTTTTTAAGGGGGGTAGGATGTCAAACAGACTGACTTGGAGCAGGAGAGGCATCACAGGACAGTTTAAACTTTGTCAGCATCACCAGGAAGGATTCACGATTCAGATTCATTGCAGTGGAAGTTCGAAAACATAACAAAGTAAATTTTTTTTCCGTTTGAAATTTAATCATTTTTTTCACTTCCTAACGGCTGCATTTGTTGCTATAGGTACACTTTTCTTCATAAGTTAAAGAGATTCTTCGATGAATTTTGCACAGCATACACACCATACTGAAAGGTGTACAAAACTCTAGAATTTATTTAATTTATGAAAACACAAATGATCTGTTGTATCTTAAACTTCATGTTTAGAAAAAACACAAATTTTGTAGTTAACTACCTCAATTTTTACCACAGTTTTTAATAGATTTCGAAAATTCTAGAGTTTCACACACCTTTAAGTATAGTTTGTATGCTGTGCAAAATTCATCGAACCATCTCTCTTACTTATGAAGAAAAGTGTACCTACAGCAACAAATGCTGCCATTAGTAAGTGAAAAAAATGATGAAATTTCACATGTAAAAAAAATTACTTCATTATGTTTTCGAACTTCCACTGCAATGAGTGTGAATTCTGAATCCTTCCTGTTCATGCTGACAAAGTTTTATGAATTTATTTGTAAAAGTATAGACAGTGGAAATTAAAATGTCCTGTGGTGCCTCTCCTGCTCCAAGTTGGCCCATTTGACGTCCTACCCTCCTTAACCAAATTTTTAAGTTGTTTAGCAATTGCAACAACATCTAAGCTTTTCACACTATTTAAGGCCATAGAAGCATGGTCTTTTCTGAATGTACTTCTGATGAAAATGAGATTCTGGTAGCCGGAGTCTGAGATCTTTGTTAGTCTTGTTTTTTGAGTCCTTGGTGTGATATTTCAATAAAAACTTTCATCCACTAATGTATATTTCTTTAGAAGTCAAATACCAGATTTCTTAGATTAGCTTCAAAAATGTTTTCAATAATGAAATACTTTAAAACACACTGAAACACACACACACACACACACACACACACACACACACACACACACACAAATATTTGATTCCTAACTGAGAAGCCATACACAAACTTCCTTAAGATTTAGCTTACAAAATGCTTTCGTACTGCCTTACACATTTCTGCCTTACAACGCTCTCAAAGATTCTACCTGAGAAATAGGTGGAACAGTAGTACTGAAAATACATTGGTACAGTTACATAAAATGTAGTTCACACAAATGGAAGAAGCAAGAATCAGTGAAAAACACTGACAGAGTTCATGAACTGCACATTGTAAAAAATGATGGGAGTTAGAATTCACCAAAATACCTATAACACACTCTTTGGTGAAATGAAATTTAATTTGTCAAACATGCATATAAAGTATCTGATCTACATTACTTGATGTCATCTCAGTGCAAACTGCCTCACTGTACACATCAAAGTATTTGGTAAAGAAGCTGCTAGATGGTAGTACTATACAGCATTCATTCAATATTTTACCCCCTTGGCAGCTGAATTTTCAAAAATGCTGAAACACATTTTTTTTGTTTTCTATTTCTGATTGAGAAATGGAATAACCAATTTTTGTAGTTCTAGCTTCAAAATTTTCTAAATACTGATATATTTTCTAAAAACCTTCAAACAGTCCCTTACTAATCAATGCTAGAGTATAAGATCAACACCCTCCCCACATTTTAAGTTTCTACCCTTAACAGTTTTAGGCTGGGTGATGATGAGTCAGTGAATCAGTAAGGGCTTATTCCATCCCACTTAGGGATTGAATGTCCAAAAAAATGAAAGATGTAATTTTTTATATCTGACAGGGAAAATTCAAACTGTCATAGATTTAGCTTTAAAAATGTTTTCATAATGAAAAATCTTCATAAAAAAATTTCATCCCCTATTTCACCCCCTACAGACCAGTCTCCATTGTTCCAATATTCTCAAAGATATTTGAGGCACTCATACACACACAAATAAGCAGCTTCTTTGAAAAACACAATATCCTATGTAGCAATCAGTTTGGCTTGCACAAAGGGAAAAACAACAACAGGGACCTTCCTGGAAATCATTGACCAAACCTTAGCAGCTTTTGAAAACAATAATATGGTATCACTGGTATTATGTGACCTAAGCAAAGCTTTTGATTCCATTCCTGTTGACGTACTACTGGGGAAACTAGAGTTTTATAGGGAGAGAGGGAGCACTTTAGCTGTGATAGATTCTTATTTAAGTAACTGAAAACAATTCATTTCAGTCAGAAATGTAAATACTTGCATAATGAAAATCAGCACAGGTGTACCACAAGGGTCTATCCGTGGACCCTTCTTCTTCATTGTAGCTATTAATGATTTACCTAAAAACATAGCCCACCCTGGCATGTGTTATGCTGACGATACAACACTACTTCCCACACATCAGAACATTTCAGATCTGAATAAACTAACAAAAGAAACACTTGATAAGGCCCTGGACTGGTTTGCAGCCAATAAGCTCTTGTGCAATCCTGATAAAGCCCAACAACTTTTAATGGGAACATCAAATGAAGTAGGCAATAAGTCAGTAAAACTCTTAGGTATTCACATTGACTCTAAACTCTATTGGGAGGAACATGTCAATCATGTATGTGAAAAATATCTCAGGTGGCATACCTTATCTTGAAACTATGGGAGTTAGTGAGCTTAGAGTACCTTAGGGTGACATACTTTGGGCTATTACAGTCACATATTTCATATGGTCTCATTATATGGGGGCACTCCCCTCGCATCAGGAACATCTTGAAATAACAAAAAAAAATCTTAAAGCATAATATGTAAAAGAGGTCATAGGGAACACTGTCGTCCTTTTTTTCCAAGACTCAGAATATTCACAATTATAAATTTATACAACTATGTGTCTGTGCTCTATACTAAAAATAATATTTCAGAATTTATTGCCAGAGGGGAAATACATGAACACCCGACCAGGGCTAAGTGTAATTTAGACATACTGCACCGCAGATTAGCAAGAACAGGAAATTCCCACAAAGTTAACCCACTCAAAATATCCAATAAACTGCCAATTCATGTTCAGTCTATAGAAATAATATTTTAAAAAATTAAGTGGTACAGCTGGCTGTTAGATCATCCATTCTATGACATTAAAGAATTCTTTGAGATGCCTGAGGAAGACATTAGCATTTAAAAGTTGTCTGTAGTTAAACATATTATTGTGTGCTGTGGTTAATCATGTGTAATTACATAGTGTATACAATAAACAATACAATAGTATATTATATTAGATTATAGTATAGCTTATTGCATTAACTTTTAGAAGCTATCCTGGTGCAATTTGGTACACTGTCATGCTTGAAATGCAATCTATAATGTACTGACACTTGTTTATTTTATTATTCTGTATGTAGTAGTACATCCAGTATGACAAAGCCAATATCACTGTAAAATGATCTATGGTGAATAAAATTCTTGATTCTTGATTCCTACAGGTATAATTTCTTAAAAGACTGGAATGTGTAACTTTTTTCCTTTTTTTTCTTAATTTCCGAGATGTCAAACAGCAGTTTTCACAGATGTAACTTTAAAAATACTTTAGTAGTTGTTTAATAATGATTTTATTATGACAAGAATAGATAGCTACCCAACGTATAGTGGAGATGCTGAATTACAGATAGGCACAACAAAAAGACTGTCAAAGAAGTAAGCTTTCAGCCAAAACACCTTCTTCCAAGTTTAGACAACATACACACATTCTCATACAAATGCAAGTCACACACACACACACACACACTCACATATAAAGACAACTCACACACACACACACACACACACACACACACTCACATATAAAGACAACTCACACACACACACACACACACACACACACACACACACACACACACACACTCATACAAACACAATTCACACACACATGACCACTGCCGTCTAGTTCAGAAGAAGACCTTTTGGCCAAAAGCTCACATGTTTGACACACTTTTTGTTGCGTCTAACTGCAACTCAACATCTCCACTACATGATAAGCAGCAATCTATCCTTTTCATAGTACTGTCATTATTCCATCCTGGATTCTTCACTGTTTAATAATGATTTATTTAAAAAAACTTTCGCCCCATAAGAGTCAAAAGTTCCAAAAATGCTCAAACACTTATTTCTTTATTTCTGACCAATAAACCAAATACCAATTTTCATAGTTCTAGCTTCAAAATTACCTTAGCAGCAACATGTTCCCAAAAAAATTTTCATCCTCTATTCAAAAAATTTCTTCTTAAATGATGTCTACAGTATAAAGTCAACACCTTCTCCAGATTTCAAGTTTTTTCCTTAGCTGTTTGGTATGGGTGATAATGAGTTGGTCAGTCAGCATATTTATAGATTTATAGATGTGTAGCAATCAACCTGATAAGTGAGCTAGTGAATGATATCTGATGGTAATGCTTACATACCTGTGCCAATGCCATCAAAGAGTGACAGAACTCTAATCTGTTTCTTGCAGTATATTGTCTGAGTTGGTATACACAATGTGTCTATCACAGATGGAGAAAACATATGCAAAACCTGTAAATTTGAAATGACGATGAGTCCTAAAGCAAATTTTACTATTGGAAATATATCACTTTAGACCAACTCTGTAATCCCTTTAACATTACAGTTCATTTGCATAAAAAAGGATTTCAAATCAAAATAGGCTTTGATACCTGCAAAGTACACTCCAGATTATTTCACAAACAATTGCAATCAACTTCAAGTAGAAAATTTTTTCAAATCAAGACAAATTCAATAACCATCCTCATTTCGCAACCTATTGACACTACAAAATAATGGATTTCATTTTGCACAAAAAAAGTTGAGAAGAACTAAATAATAAAGAAGCTGTTGTTAACACACGAAATGGTAAATCAGTATACAAATGCACTACTCCCACACTGCTGAAGCCCAACAGAATTTTTTCAGTCTGTAAGTTAAAGTTATAGAAAGTATCAGCAATGCAAACAATGAATACATATAACTGTTTGCGCAAGAATTCTTGGAGATGATTTGCAATAAATGAAAAGTTTAAAGTTATTTCATAGGTGTAAATTAAGACTTTTTGCAGTAACAGTGAGTATCGATAGTCAACGGCAGCCAATGATAATTCAGCAAAAATGCTCTTGTGACGTTGACAAGTATGAACAGCATACCTCCACCATCAAGTAGTTTTGCATCTACTGTGCCGGCTTTGTTTATGCCTTCGTTTGTTCTGCTTCACCATGTATCCTGCTGTGCAGCATGTGGATATCAAAGCTCCTGCACCTACAATGGGACCTTTTGTCACTTCACCACCACCTGGATTCTACAACACATTTCCTGCAGTTTCATCGCCTCAACACTTTTGCCACTCGACAGTGCAACATGTGACTGCAGACTCGGGATTTTCCTCTCCAGCAAGTGTGCGTCAACACATGCATTTCAAAAATGATAATGAGGAGAGTAAACTTCCTCCTTTTCATCATGCTGAAGTGGATTCTTGCTTTTCGTGCACAAACTATGTATCAGACGCCAGCCGCCCGGACGACTGTTACAACAGTGCCGAGTGCAACCTCGCCTTTGTTAGGATAGACCATGTGTACCGATCGTGCTCCCTCATCACCTGAGTGATATACTGTTTCATCGGTTTACCAAAGTGGACAATGCCCAGTGTATATAATGAACATTTCCAGGCCAGTTTCCACCCCAGTGACCGTTCAGATCCTCAGCGCACTTTAAGGGCCCCCACCTGATGTGAACAACATGCCGCGTAGTGATACTAACTGTGGTTTCTGGCCCTTTGAACATGATCCAGTTCATCATATTGACAGCCCAGTGGGAACATATTACTGCGCTCCGTGCATGTCCGTGCTTCCAACCCCCCCTTAATCCCCCGTGCCCTCACAAGTAATCTTACAGGGTGTACAGGATGTTTCTGCTGCGTGCCTTCCACATTGGACTTACACACCGCAAACATTGCTTGGACAGTTCTATAGCATCGTTTCTAAGTGCTTTGGTGGCCATTCTCATATGCTCTCACAGACTGCATGCTTGCACCCAATGCAGTGCAGTCTGTGTCGACAAGCTGGTCCAGAATCCATGTCATAGAAGTGATACGAGAGACTCAGATACAGAACTAGCTGCACCTTTGTTGCCACCACCAGGCCGCTTACTGACCTTGTCCCCATTATCCGAGGACAACCCAGCAATGTGGTTTGCTCTTTTAGAGAACTTGATGTAACTGTACTGCGTCACCGACAACAAATCAAAATTCCTTTGCCTCATGATTCAACTGTACGGTCACACAGACCTGATCTGCAACCTACTTCTGATGCCACCACTTATCAAGCATTTCTTGTGTTCCCCACAAGAGGTAATTCTGTGAATACTGTAAGAGGAACATCTCGGTGACTGCACACCAGCCCAGCTTTGACACTGGCTATGCCTCCTGCTCAGTGAGCAGATGATGCTGGATGAAACCCTGCGGTCAGTCTGGTTATCAAAACTGCTTACAGATCCCCAGGTTTATCTCCTCCCCCATGCCCTGGGATCCACCAGTTTGTGTCTCCAGATGGCTGACCAGATCTATTCGATTACACACCAGCACCACCAGCAGGAGCTTACACAACAGGTTGGGATCCTGCACTGGTAGCTCTCCCAGCTGCAGGCAGGAGCAGGTCACACTCTGCCCCCCAGACTGCTGCACCCTCTAGCACCCAGCATGTGCGCTCTCTGCCCATTGAGCTGCTGCATATCGTGCCTGTGCCAACCACCCTGGTGTATGGACCCAACCACATAGAGGATGATTGGCTGCCTCCTCTCCCAAGGTACCCTCAGTGTTGATACCACAATATTTTTGGCGATGATGAAAAAAAGTGCCGCCATGTCGAGCATCAACTCCACCTCTCTTAACAGTCTCTCCCTCCCCTGGATCCTCCACCATGGCAGGCATCACAGAACCGATCCTGGGAATCGAATTCTTATCACACAAAACACCTGTCTCCAAACGTCATTTGAGGTTCTCTGTTTCACCATACCTTTAACTCTCACATTCATTGTGACAGTGCTTTGCCACCTGCTCCAAGTGTAAATGCCATTAACTGTTTAGTGCATCAGTGTGCGGCTCTTGCAAGCAGGAATTGTGAAACTGTGAATCACATCCTGGCGGAAAGTGCCAAGATGTGCCCCCTCTGCTGTGGGAATGCTGTTGTGAAATATCGCATTGCACACACCTAGGACAAGCTTGTCGTGATCGCTGCCCAATATATACACACTGCTGAGCATTGCTGACACCCAAACTTTCATCCACTGCACCTGACTGCTCCACTGACAACAGCACACAGGTTAGCAACACCACACCCATCTTGTGTGACTCCAGTCTCAACTACACCATGTTAAACCCGCCTCCCCTGTCCCCATCAAGCGTGTTCCACTCAATGTCTGTCTCAACTGTTTCGCAAACTGTCACTCACACGCCTCATGACAATCTAGCTATCCAGGCTCTGATCATTGCCCCCACCACCACATAAGCACCCGCCCAGTGGGTTACAAACATTCCCCTCCCCCCCCTCATGGCTACTTTCACAGCTTGCTCCATAGCTCCACGTGCACCAGCAGTGCCGTCACCATCGAGTGTGCCTCTCTAGTATGCTACGGACAATAGACAGTCTCTACGTCCACCACTTACACCTACCTCACATTCGGCACTCACAAACTGCCATCCATACCAGTATAAACATAACAAAAATGTGATTTCTTCACTGCCATTCCTCTCTTGGCAGACAACTATGCTGCTTCAAAAGCCATGACCACTAATAAATCAACCGACACCACGCCCTGCCGACAAGCAGTCATTGAACATTTGGTTTCCACTGCCATGAATGGAACTGTTCATCACATCATCACATTCGAGGGCCCACCTATCTGTCACAAGACTCACTGCCTTAACCCACTCAAGTTACACTCAGCTCACCAGCAAATAAAGGAACTTCTTGAGGTGGGAATTTTACAGTCCTCCGATAGTAACTGGTCATCACCCATACACCTCACCCCTAAACAGGACAGCTCCTTTCATATGTGTGGTGATTACAGATGCTTGAATGCTAGAAAGATGATGGAACATTATCCTATACCAAACATTTCCAACTTCACTCACTGTCTTGGGGGTGCTAAAATGTTCAGCGAACTGGATTACAAATTTGCTTATCACCAAATCCCATTCTGTAAACGCCGAATGTCACCCCCATCATGTTGTATGAGTATTTCATGCCGTTCGGGTTAAGAAATGCCGACCAGATGTGGCAACACTTTATTGACTCTCTCATGCTCTAGCTCATCTTCTGTTTCATATATCTTGATGATACACTGATCTTCAGCAAATCCGCGCAAGATCACGAACGTCACATCACAATAGTAAAGGACACTAAATCATCAAATGGAGTTGAGATCAACACCGACAAACTGTAACTGTGCCAACAAACTGTCCAATTCTTGAGGTACACAGTCTCGGATGCCGGTATCCCCCTCCCCCGAATCTTATCCATCCCACTACCTACCTACCTACCACATACAAAGAGCTCCATCAGTTCCTGGGAACAATAAACAACTACTGTCATCATTTGCCTTCCAGGCCCTGAAAGTCTCACAAGAGCCAAGAGCCATCACCCTTGCTCATCCAATGTCAGATGCTGAACTCTTCATCACCATGAATGGCAGTGACTCTGCAGTAGGCGGAGTCCTACAACAATGCAACAACGACATGGTTACGCTATTTCAGTTGTTTTCGAAGAAACTTTCACGTGCCCAACAAAAATACTCAGTCTTCGTCCATGAACTTTTAAGCAGTTTATGAAGCAGTGAAACACTTCTGCCCCGATGTCAAGGGCTGACCTTTCCACATCCTGATGAACCATAAACCAATAGCAGATGCCATACAAAAGCCCCCCTCAACAATCCCCCTCCCTGTCACTTTCAGCATTTCCTTTTCATCTTTCAGTTCTCTATTGACGTCCACCATATCAAAGGTGCTGACATCATTGCAGATTTCCTTTCTCACATTAACACGCTCTCAACCGTTGTTAACCTTTCTGACCTTGCATCCCTTCCGTTATATTCTTTATTGCATTGATCATTTATCTCGGTGGGTAGAGGGTATACCTCTAACCAACATAATTGCTAAAACCTTAGCTACGGCTTTTCTTTCTTCCTGGATTTCCTGCTTCAGCTGACCCCTACCATCACCACTGACCAGAGCTGTCAGTTTGAATCGGCACTCTTCACCCAACTCTGCCAGCTGTGTGGCATTAACAAATGTCGCACGACTGCCTACCTCCTCCAAGCAAATGGACTGGTAGAACGGTGGCACCGCACTTTCAAGGCAGTCTATGAACCAAGGCCCTCCCATGGGTCCTCCTTGGCCTACAGTCATTGTACAAACCAGATATTGAGGGCACCATGAGTGAGTTGTTCTATGGTGAAAACCCTGTCTTCCCTGGGGAGCTGTTACAACCTACCTCCCCCAACTATCCCACTCTCCTTCCTGAATTCATAAGCTGGGTCTGAACGAATTTTGCAAACATTTCCCTCACCCCCCATCTATTCATACAACCCCCCTCCCATTCCTACATGCCCTCCGATCTCCTTTCATGCAAGTTTGTTTTTCTCCATGACAACACTGTTTGGGCCCCACTTGCCCAACCATATTCAGGCCCATACGAGGTCATAAACTGCACTGCTAACACAATGGACATCTGGGTTAAGGTTTGCCACTCATTGTTTCTCTCCACCATGTGAAACTGGCACACCTCGACCCAGCATCCTTCACACCTGATGACTTAGCCTCCCAGCACTGAGGACTCACACTCAAGTTATGGCCCCTCAGAGCTGCCACCACAGCCCTCATCCGAACATGTATCTGTGTCACCATCAACATCGTTCCTTGGGTTTTCACCCTCTCTCTCTCTCTCTCTCTCTCTCTCTCTCTCTCTCTCTCTCTCTCTACCTCCTCCCCCCTACCCAATCTAGGGGTTCTGCAAACCAATATCCCACCTGAATATGTGGAGGACATCACCGTCCTCATAAACGACAACCACATCTTCATCCTGCTGTAAGACAACTACTAGACTGGGGACCCGGTTTGTCAGTTGATTGCCAGCTCCTGTCTGCTCTCACATGGGGTCGACCACGTGCTCCTCCGAGCTACAGTAATCCCCATAGGGAGGGTTACATATCGAATGCTGCCAGTTGACCACGTGGGGGACACAGTCCCTCCCCACACTGCTCCATCCTCATGCACAGGCTGACGCCTCGACTGCCCACACCACCAACAGGAGTTCCATGTTGACCTCCCAGCATGGTCCCTGCCACAAAAACTGTGGATATGGACATTTCAAAAACCTGTGGATATGGACATTTCTATCACATCACTGCCATCTCCCCACTGCCTTCACTGCGCTCAAACTGTGCAACACACTACAGGGAGAGGGGGGGGGGGGGGGGGGGCAGAGGGGGAGGCTGTGTGGGTCGACAAGTACAAATGACATATCTCTTTGCCATCGCAAGTTCTTTGAATCTGTGACCTAACGGCCCTCACCATCTTGCCAGCGCATTTGCTGTATGACTACATGTAATGTGGACGTATGTAATAAATATACTGAGTATTACGGAAATGAGTGTGTTTCCTTGGGCTACAAGCCAACAGAAATACCACCCTCTCTAGGCCTGAAGAGCACATTCTAACATTCTGACAACTTCAAGTGTGAGTGTGGGTGTGAGATATACTGACTTATTTCCCTGAATCGCATTCCACTTCTTCGCGAGGTGACTTATTTGGAATTTTGCAGCCCCTCTTCTTTACAGGATAGTCGGCTGCTGGAAAACCTCTTGACTTCTTCTCCATTGAATAGCACTATGGACAAGAACTTTTAAGCCTCTTTCATCTCATAAACTGGGTAGACATACAAACTTCCCTTTTCATCAGTTAATGATGTATTTGACTTTCATGCACAATATAATTCACACTTTTAACATACGTATGTAACTTACTGTAAGTACCTCATACTGTCAAACATTAGAAACAAAATAAGTTACAGCTAAAAGAAAGTTGGCTTGACTACCATGACTTTCTTAAAATGAATCAGAAAATACATCTTGCCTCTACCAAGGCTGAGACAAGAGTCCGCAATAGTACTTTTTCAACTGTTCTTGTTTCACATAATAATAGTCAATGACACAATAAGCACAGAGCGGCATAAAAACCCCATGGTTCATCCTTACACATGCACTAAAACCTCTATAGATTACCCAACGGGTACATGTCAGTGCCATTCTGACTGCCGCATCTATCCTGTGACTGATTTTAAACCTGCACACACAAACATGTGACACGCAGTAGGTACCTTCCCACACTCATATCTAGAATATCATGTGTTTGAGATGGTAGAAGGCTGATTGGTTCGAGAATTTACCTAGAAATTCTCTAATCATTACAAATGGTCTGAAGCAGTGCTGTTTTCTCTGCAGTTGGGCAGATCCTAAATGCGTTAACTGTGTGCCCTAGGAATGTGACTTCCTCTTGGCATATCTGTCATTTGTCCATATTGATTTTCATGCCACAGCAATGAAGAGTATCATTTGCTGGATTTGATAAAATAATTAAAACATCATATAGGTATGAATAACAGAAAGAAAAATGTCTTAACATTTTATCAGTAAAATGCTGCCACATCTGTACAGCATTTCTGGGGCTGTAAGACAAAGCATTGTCTCATGGTCTCATAATGTCTGTGTCAAGTTATTTGTCCATAATATTCTTTGCTGTACATAGTCTATCTGGTGCTAGGTACCAAGCATTATAAAGAACAGGGAGCATCAGCATTGTAATGATATGTAATATTCCCACTACTCAGCAGTGTCATTCATCATACACATAAAGGTGTCATCTACATTTACAATGTCAGGCACTTGTTTAAACCTTGACCCTTTGGTTTCTGTAGGTGACATTTTCATTGTAGTAAGTGTGCAATGTGGTTGTAAGCTTTGCACAGATCGTCTTCTAGTGTATGCAGTATTTTCTTCAGATTTGCATTGTCTCTAGACGATTGTAGAACTTCCTGTCTTACATTTTCAAATTTCTTCATCATTCTGCATATTTCTTATGTTAAGTTCTGCTCTACTCTCACATCCTACCTACAAAAGTCATGTTGTTCCTTAAGATGTAACAGACTTGGGGTGCCCCAGAGTAGCTGTAAATTGTCGCCCCACTATATTTTTGGTGGAATATTCCCAGTGCCAAGTTGACAGTCACATTTAAAAAATCTTAGGAAATTGGCCCCAGTATCAATTCACTGATGGCTGAGGTAGAGAGGATATAAAATGTAGACTGGTAGTGGCTAGGAAAGCGTTTCTGAAGAAGAAAGATTTGTTAACTTTGAGTATAGATTTAATTGTCAGAAAGTCATTTCTGAAAGTATTTTATAGAATGTAGCCATGTATGGAAGTGAAACATGGACAATAAATAGTTTAGGCAAGAAGAGTATAGAAGCTTTCAAAATGTGGTGCTACAGAAGAATGCTGAAGATTAGATGGGTAGATCATGTAACTAATGAGGAGGTACTGAACAGAATGGGGAGAAGAGGAATTTGTGGTACAACTTGACTAGAAGATGGGATCAGTTGGTAGGACATGTTCTGAGGCATCAAGGGATCACCAACTTAGCATTGGAGGGTAGCATGGAAGGTAAAAACCATAGAGGGAGATAAAGAGATGAATACATTAAGCAGATTCAAAAGGGTGTAAGTTGCAGTAGTTACTTGGAAATGAAGAAGCTGGCTCAGGATACAGTAGCATGGATGGCTGTATCAAACCAGTCACTGGACTGAAGACTGTAACAACAACATCATTTCACTCTCTTCTCCAATCACAAAATGCCATTTACACTTATCACTATGACAGATGTCTGAAGTTTATGTGATTCATTCAGTGATATTTAACAGGAGTGTCATTTGCTGCACATAACAGAACTTCAGTATTGTCATGTTGAGGAGATTCTGAAGTACCCAGTCAGGTGCTCACCGTTGACACTGAGCCAATAAGAAAATAGTGCCCTGAGTCCTGATCAAGAATTTACAGTCTCGTATCAGCTCCCTGAGGCCATGTAGTGCTTGTTTGGCTGTTAATTCAATCATGTAGGTGACTTCTAGTT
Organism: Schistocerca piceifrons; assembly: GCF_021461385.2. NCBI lineage: Eukaryota > Metazoa > Arthropoda > Insecta > Orthoptera > Acrididae > Schistocerca > Schistocerca piceifrons. The sequence continues at coordinate 1,015,706,999 of NC_060138.1, read as the reverse complement.
GGAGTGCAGCCAAGTGTATGCCACTTCCGCAGTTGTGTATATTGTTTCCAAAGCATACATGGTACCAGCACATTTAGAGGTATGTCAAAGACGCAACACACAATGAACTGGATTCGCTGAAGGGGAAGCAGATGTAGGCTGAGGGTCAGTGTAAGCATTTTGTGAGTCCTCTGAAGTATTCCTGACTGTCAGTGGAGTCCATGGGGAGCTGTTATGGCCACTTCTTGTCCGAGGGGCAACAAGCATAGAACATTGTGGGAAACAACAGCAGTGCTCTGGTTATGTTGTGGTGTTCCATGTAATCTATCACCTGAACATAACATGTTCTCTGCAGTGTCATGTTCTCTCACCATTCATGTCGACTGAATGAGCAGTGGAAATTAAAGAAACCGAATTACCCACATTGTGTTGTCCACTATAATTTCCCACAAGAGAATTCTAATAATTGTTGCCAAAATTGTGATGGTATGTTGGTACCAGATGTCTCATTAAACAATACTTGTCAGAGTTCCTGTTTGCATATCTTCATTAGGTGTTGTAGCAGTGCCGTCTTTGCTACTTCTAATTTTCCCATAGTGCCTGTAGAAGGTCACTGACGATGTAAGCAAGGCTGGAGAGGTTACACATCAATGTCACAAATTTCTATATATCATCTTCAATATAATAACTATGCAATATGAGATTGATCGTCTGAAACCAAGTCTCGAAGTGATCTGGTTGAGAAGCAGGCAATTTTATAGTATGATCTGGATAGAGCATTGTAGCCCTGAAACTTCATCAGCTCTCTCTCTCTCTCTCTCTCTCTCTCTCTCTGTGTGTGTGTGTGTGTGTGTGTGTGTGTGTGTTAAGTCTGAGCAAGCATGACTGTGAACAACTGTTGCAAACTCGCAGTACAGAACGGAGCCCAGGGCACATGATGCAGGGCTCAACTGGTCAAGCACAGTCTTTCAGCATGAATGGGTTCATATGGAATGGCATTGACATGGAAGAACTGCATGGTATACTTACACAATTGTCTTATGGCTCATGGTATATTCTTGGAGTAAAACTCTAGTGGTCCATAGCATTTGCTTCAATATGTTGACAGTTGTTGGGTGAGGTTTGTTGAGGCACACAGCCACCACTAACAGTATTGTCTGAATCTGAACCGTGATGCCACTTTCATGTTTTAGTTCCATCTGATTATGATCAACAGGTGCAAGAATGTTTGGAGGAGCACTAGTCATCACACCATTCTGTAGAAGCTGCTGAAGAAAAAGCTGTTCTTGAAGAATATCCATTGTTGCAATAACACTTGGGGTGTGTACAACTCTAAATTCAAAAGACAAATTGCTGTGCAGATGCAGGGTCACCACCATACGCCATACTGGCGTACCACCAGGTGTGATGGTATGGGGTGCCATTGATTACATGTCTCGGTCACCTCTTGTTCGCATTGAAGGCACTTTGAACAGTGGACGTTACATTTCAGATGTGTTACAACCCGTGGCTCTACCCTTAATTCGATCCCTGCAAAACCCTAAATTTCAGCGGTATAATACATGACTGCATGTTGCAGGTCCTGTACGGACCTTTCTGTATACAGAAAATGTTCGACTGCTGCCCTGGGGAGCACATTCTTCAGATCTCTGACCAATTGAAAACGTCTGGTCAATGGCGATCGAGCAACTGGCTCCTCACAATATGCCAGTCACTACTCTTGATAAACTGTGGTATCGTGTTGAAGTTGCATGGGCAGCTGTACCTGCACACGCGATCCGAGCTCTGTTTGACTCAATGCCCAGGTGTATCAAGGCCGTTATTACGGCCAGAAGTGGTTGTTCTGGGTACTGATTTCTCAGGATCTATGCACCCAAATTGCGTGAAAATGTAATCACATGTCAGTTTTAGTATAATATACCTGTCTAATGAATACCCATTTATCATCTGCATTTCTTCTTGGTGTAGCAATTTTAATGGCCAGTAGTGTATATGGAAGCATAGGAAGAATTACTACTTAAATGCCTCTGTACATGCTGTAATAACTCTAACCATGTCTTTGTTGTCCCTAAATGCATGAGAGGCTGTCATATATACCTAGATTCCTCACTTAGTACTGGTTCTTGGATCTATCTCCAAGCATTACAGCATTGCCATGAGACTATCCCATGAGTCAAGCACATGTGTTATCATTTGCATTGCCTTTCTTTGTGTTTCTTCAATACCCCTGTTTGTTCAGTATCATCTGGGTCCCACATATTTGGTAAAATTCTAGGGCGGGTTCCATGTAACTTGTCAGGCTATGACTGAATTTATTAGACATCTGCATCCGCTGCAAAAAGTCCAAGGTTACTACTGATCATGTCTGCTATGCCATTAATGTAGAACATGAATAGCAAGGGTGCCAAAAACTTCCTTGGGGCACACTTATAGGTAAGAAGTCCTGGATCTAGTCACAAATTGCATTTGATGTGTCATATGAATCCACTTCCGGTACTAAGTTTTGGTGTCGTGCTGTGTCAAATACTTTGAAGAAGACAAGAAATACTGCATCCAACTGGCTGCCTTGTCCACGACTTTCAGCATCTCACATTAGGACTGTGAGAGTTGGTTTCACATGACCAATGTTTTTGGAATCTATGATAATTAGCATAGAGGAGCTAATTATGTTCATGACACTTGATTAAATTTGAGCACAGAACATGTTACGATATTATACAACACATGACATTCAACCATATTGGACGGTAGTTCTGTGGATCAGTTCTGCTACCCTTCTTATAAACAGATGTGAGCTGTACTTTATGTCAACAAACACTTTTTTTGTTCAAGAGACCTATGCTACATTGTCATTAAAACAGAAACTAACACAGCTGAAAATTTCATGAAGAGTCTGATAAAGATTCCATCAGGCCCTTGGGTCTTTTTCAGTTTCACCTATTTAGCTATTTCTCCTTGCCATTGACACTAATATCTATATCACCAGTCTTAGCAGTGCTGTGATAATTAAACTGGGGCCTTACTGTTTGATCCTTCTTTGTAAAGGGACATACAAAATGGAACTCGGCATTTCGGCTTTTGATTTGCTGCTCTTGATTTGAGTTCCTATGTTATCCATGAGTGTCTTGACACCAACTATGGTGGCAGTGAAAGCTGATTCATTGTCAAATAGGGCAGATTAGCTTTCAAAGCAGATGCTGCCCTCTTATCATCATTAAAATGAAATATATCTGTAAGTACAAGCATTGTACTCAGGTATGTTCTCTTGTCAAAAGAGAAACCCACATATGCTCTATCTGGAGGCATATTTGAATCGCATAGCAGCTGTCAGGCAGAATGCCACAGGATCATCATAGACTTCACTGACCACAGCTTCTTGTTCCTCAATCCTAACCACTCTTCCTTTTATTGATGTATCATTCTGTGTGCCATCAGTAACGTTACTGCACAGAGAGATTGGCAATGGGGTCATGGTACCTCCCATACAGGCTCTGTTTATTTTGGGATCTACATGGAGATGGGCATCCTGGATTGTCTAGATTACTATATCTGCTATGCACACACAGTCAATAGCTTAAAGAGTCTTCATGGTATCAGAAAAATAATATAGCATATGACCTGACATGAATGACATTCTGTTGACTTAGTAACTGTATCTTGACAAGACATTAGACACAGATATTCAGTTATGCAGTGAAAACAAAGAAATCAAACCTTAAGTATTAGCACAATGTTTAGCACTGTGTGAATAAAATTTCAACAGTTGAAAATGCCACTAACGGAGCCAGCATTTTCACTTTTTGTTTTGTTCACATGTTTTATAGTAAGATAAGTGGTAATTTTCTGCATCCATTCTTATTACAATAACATAATCAAGCCTAAAATAACAAAAAGTAAAAAAAAATAAGGAATACATATTTAAACATGCACAGGAGACTTTTCAAGAAAACATAAGCTATTGAGGTTATTGCTTCATCTCATGGTCGTTTTCTTAGACACAGTGAGGACTCTCACACATTCTGGAAGAATGGAGTTTCAAGTCCCAAACCAGCATCTGAACATGATTTAGATTTTCTATGACATTTTAAATAGTTAGGAAAATATCTGAATGATAGCACTTAATGAAATTTTATTTGATCTCACAAAATAACATAGGAATTGACTACTAGTTTCACAGTACCATCAAAAACTAATTTCAAAGCACCACAAAAATTCAAACTGCTGATCATTATCTATGAAAGGTATCCTCCCTCAACTCAATCCTAGTCTCCTTAAGTGTCACTCTCCTATTGGATTCCACCTCTCTTTGCCCTATGCACAATAATTCATTATATCTTCATTATGTCTTTGCTACATCTGCTTATAATTCATTCTTTCTGTTCATCATCCTCAACAGTTCATAACAACTCACACACATCTATAACTGTTTTAAAAATATGGACTTCATAATATTCAATGAAAACCTCTGTACTCATGCTTTGAGGACTGGGCAGCTGGGGTATCATTGAATTGGCAAGTACTTTGCTTTTTTGTAGTTTACCTCAGTTTTTTGTATCAGTTTCTACTGTACAGAACTTAAGAACTTAAGTCAGTTTACTACATTTGAAAGAGGCCTTTTTTATGACATACTGCAAAGAAAAAAACTTACAATTTGTTTTACATTGATACATACTGATTCTACAACAAAAATTTTTTTGGCTTTAATTTCCTAAATGGAGATAGAATTAGAAGTTGTTGGTACAAAAAGTAAAACTACTTGAAAAAGGAATTTTTTAAAGTACTAAGTTACATTTGCTTTAGTATGAAACATTTCACAGCATTTTGGGAAACAAAGTCACATGTCATATTTTTCACAATAGTGCCTAGTTATTTTCTACCCACTTTCCCAGATTTTGACTTGCTTACTTCTCTTCAGGGGGAATTTTGACAATCCTATAGCCAGAATCAATTTGAGAACATGTCATACACTGCATCTCTTTACAGGTGAACTATTTTGAATGTCAACTGATTCCGACAGGCCTCTTTTGTTCATCAAATCTGCTGTGAATTCAGTGACAAATTCGAAAAAAAGTTTGTTGGTAGGCCTTGACTTTTTATATAAAACATTTGAATTTACAATCATTGTTATGAAAATGTGAAAAATCTTTCTTTCACCATTTCATTTGTTTCTTCTCAAACCAATAGTAGACCATTAGCTGGTAGCTGAGCTTCACAGCATTCTTGTTTTTATTATAATCCAAAATACGACCAGGTTTCATCTTCTCTGCTATCCTGTTTTGTTCTGATACTGACACTGGATGCAGTCATTTAGTGTTTTGTCATGAAAAGAAACACATTCCTAGTGTCCTCCCATTCCACAGAAAAAGAAATTCACACATGCAAGCACACCTCACACACATACGATCCCCATTTCTGGCAGCTCGGACCAGAATCGACGGAGTTGGCAGTCACATGTGCATGAGATGCACTTGCTTGTGAGAATGAATGATGTGTGTTTCTCTTCATAATGAAGGCTGTGGCTGAAAGCTTAGGTAAGTGTCTTAATTGTGCCTGTCTGCAACTTCACATGCCATCTTTATGGTAAGTGGTGCTCTATCTTTTCTTACATTGTTGATTTGTCATCACCACAGATGCGAGTGAGACACCACGGGGGTGGTCCTCCAGCAAGAGGTGGTAGGTGACATTCAACCCCTCCATTTCTTCTCCAAGAAACTACAGCCTCCCAGATGAAATGGTCTGCGTCAGACTGTGAATTGCTCTCTGTATACAAGACAATGCACCATTTCTGGAAAGATATTGAGGGTCATCATATTGTCATATACACTGACACAAACCTTTGACAGATGCCATACATCACCCGTTGCTCACTGTCAACCCAGAACAATTCTGCAATCTTAATCTCATTTTGCAGTACTCCACCAACATCCATCATTTGCACAGAACATCTCCTTTACTCTTGACTACAGAAGACTGGCTGGGGAACAACAGAAAGACCTGGCAATTCCGGCCTGATGTTACGACAATTCCTCATCTCAAAGTTGAACGCTGATCAATTCCCAGTTTGGATCTTAGCTTCCTCTGTGACATGTCCCAGCTCAGGCTTCAAACACTCCTCCTCACATAAATGCAACTGCTAATCTTTGATCATTTCCACAACCTCATTCATCTGGCTTTTCTTGACCAGGTGTCATAATGACTGCCGTGCATGGACGCAGGCATGCCTCAGGTGCCAATGTTGTAAGGTGGGCCACCATATGCAAACACCTCTTGGCACCTTTGACATTCCTGTGTGGGCACTTCCGTCACATACACCTGGACTGATGCTTTACCAAAGGTTCTCTTTGGTGTCTGAACAGTGTTGAAAGATACTTATACACTTCGCTGATGGAAATACTCCACAGCAAGCTCCTCATGCTGCTGGCGGAATTTGTTCTTCCAACCCTTATGCCCAACTTGATGGAACTCCCTGTATTAATTCAGCAAGTCAAAAGTCTCATCTGTAATATGCTAGTGCCTCTCCCATCTGTGCACTCAGGCCCAAAACCATCCATCTACAAGAACTCTTGAACTGTACACACATTATACTCCATGGTGTCTCAATATGGCTGGATTTATAACTATCCTATATCCAGCCATTCCCAATGCTGAAGAACAGTAGTCACGCCTTCAATAACAACATAAACAGCACTTATATGATGGTCTCCATCAACAGGCTCAAACCTGTGTGGACCCTCTTCACTTTTGGACGATCCAACTGCTCTTCAAGATGACTTTCTCACACCTGGCTTGTGACCCACCAAACTGGCAACACATTCAATGTCTATGATTCTCAACCAGATGAAGTCATGATTCAACTGGCCAACTCTGAAATTTTGGTTAAAGCTACTCATGTGGCTCTGGATGCCCCATCCACACCAACTGCTACCCAACTCTCCTGTACCTTCCACCTACTGAAAACTGTGGGTTTTGCTGCTGGGTCCTCCTGGCTTTCTCAGGTGGTCAAGCCCACTATCGCCTTGTTGACTACCTCTCCATGCTTTTCTGTCACCCACAGCTACACCACAACCACCTGCATATGATCTACTTCTATCAACAGTAGATGGAGAATTGCCTCCAGCACCCAGTACTTCATGCTACGGCTGGCCCCATTGCCTCCCACCACAGTGTGCTGTACCACCTGTGCTTGATATGTGGGCAACATCATCGGGAAGTACCAGCAGAGATCACCATTCAATGATGTTGACCTCACAACCCCCTCCCTCCCCTCCGGTGCTCCGCAATCCATGGGGGAGGGACCATCTGTCTTTGGGACACTGCTACAAATAGCTTCCCTGACCAGTGTTCCCATGTAGAGCTGTGGAACATATATGACTGAGACTGGTGACTTTTTCTGAGATATGTGATGTCCTGTGCACCTGGTATTGTATTGGAGGTGAATAAATGCTTTATACACAGATATTCATTTGCAATGTATTAATGGTATGTTCCCATATCCTACATGAGGGAAAATACCTACAACTGTATTGTAAGGCCATGATTAAGATAAATACAAAATGTGTACAGACAACAATTGATGCTATTTGCAACATGTGTGACATTGTGAGGAATGGTGTGCATCAACAAAAGGTAATGTGAACACCAGATAGCAGTAACACATAATGTTGCCTGTATTTGTTTTCTGCCAATACAAGAGAAAAGTGATGCCTTCTGTGTTCTTTATAGTAGTAGAAGCATCATAGAGTATCTTTATACCGATGACAGATGTACAAAAAACATTGGAATACATTCTCAAAGCTGAGAAATGGCCAATATAGATCCTACATCACTTGTCTTTTTTGAGTATAATTCATACAACATAGGAGGTACATCACTCATCTCCAAAGTGTTAACAACTAATTCAGTATTGCCTAAGGGAGAAATTTCATCATGCAGCTACTAAATATGCTGATATTGCAGACTTCTTTCATATTATACAGCTCCACACTCAATGCAAACAATTGGTTTTTGTTTTGTTTTGTTTTTTACTGCAGAATAAAGAAATAAAGCTACAAAGTTAAATTTTCCCCTTTACACACTACGGTGTGCAGCTTTGGGCCCAGCATATTCCACCACAATGTGAAAAGAACTTTAAGATCATTCAGTATCTTATATTTCATTCATTGCACAAGAGTTGACTGCTTTTATTTCATGTGCAGAAGAAGTAATATTAGTTATCAAACTGCACTCAGTAGCCTAAAGCACACGAGGAACTTTCAGGGAAAACAAGTTATGAAGTGGGAAGATCTCTTGTAAGGAGGAAGCAGAGTGGCATGAGCAAACTAAAGATTATTCTCCCTTGATACCCATTTCCACCCTTCTGCAATATCTCTGAGCAAAATTTTAGACTAAAACCAATAATCAGTTTTATCCACTTCTCATGGCTCATGAGAATTTTCTCATTTATCCACTAATAGTTGAATTACTAAGAAACTGGTTCCTTCATTTCATTCACATAAAACATTTGGAAAAGAATTCATTTTCCTGTTAGGGTATTAAATTAGTAAATTAGTTTTGAGTATTTGTAGTTTGTAAAGTACAAGATGTAGATTTTGTGATTTTAAAAGTATCATACAGTTATTTTGTATTACATTTTAGTTTTAGTTCCCTCTTACCTTGTTTAATCTATTTTCACTTGCTCCTAGTATAAGGTTACTGCGTTCATCAAGACAACGTATGCAACTTCTGTTGGCTCTGCTTATAGTGAATGTGGAACAGCACGCTGTACAAAAGGTCCTGAAAAAAATTCTGCAGTTAATTATCTATTTTCCTTCATGTTTCAAACTACATTAAATAATATTCTTTTCTTTAAAAGGATATGATATGTTGATGTTTTCACTGTGCTAATCATCAAATAATACCCTTAGTTATATCTTCTCAGGAAAAACTATTTTTGCTTACCAGAGACAGGAATTACTTATACAGTTAACATCACTCTTCCAGAAACAGATGGCACATGCAACCTAAAACAAAGAAGTGCAGAACTAACATTCATCAATGTACAAATTTACTATACATTACTGAGAAGGCAGTAACATATGTTATTTAATTAAGATACTAACCAGTTTATTCTCCTTTGTAGTGAACATATATTTCTTGGCCCTTTTCTGTAAAACAACACAATAACAACTTGTTTAGAATGCAAAAATTAAAATTTTAGTGTATATTGGGTACATTTCATATTTCTTGCAATGTATGTGATACATTTAAAAAAAAATACGGTAATGATTAATTTTGTCTGCATGAGTAGAAGGTGATGTAAATGAAATAATTCATGAAATACTAATATAAACTCATCAACATTTCAACAAGTACTTTCAGCAATCAAACACAGACAAATTAATCAGGCATTGTCTGAACTAATGCAGAATTTTAACTATTAAGGAAACTGGGAGATGTGTATGTATTATAACACCAGGTTACGACTCCTCATGTTATTACAGTTGGAATTGCAATATGTGATCACCTGCTCAGTTTTGGGTGCCATCCATCAGATCGTGCATGACATGACTTAGTCTGCAGCGCACCATAGAACACTTGCACCGAATCTTGAAAATTCACGTGTTGAGGTAACATTTTGCAACAGTTTCTGTACAAACTGCATGCTATTTTGAATAAACATAATTTTTTTTATCAGTCTGCATCACATTTGTGAATACATCACTACTGACAATAATTCATGGAAAAGATGGAAACATGACTGCTAAAACGAAATCACAGAAATGAAGAAAAATTTATTCATACTAACACATGTTATACAGTGCATATTGGAGACAAACTTTCTACTACAAAAATCCTATTTCAACAAATTTGTAATGAGTTGAAGTTGTGTTTCATATTTTGTCTTCATGCATATTTATTCACTCTTGTAGCATCAAGAACAGAATGACAAGATAATGGAAGCACCATACATTGCACAATCAGAAACACTTTCTACGTGACGGAAATTCACCCACATTCTGATCACTTTTCTTATTATGGTCAAAATCATTATATATACAGGCATCAAAAAAAGTTTTGAATCACCTTGGTTCCAAGAGTTCCAGAACCTGTACAGAAAATTGGAATAGAGATCAACATACACATCATTTCCACCCTTTTTATTGCCCATGAAAACCACACGCTGCATGTTGTACCCACCATACAGCAAGCACCTCAGAGGTGATGGTCCAAATTGCCATACACACTGGTACCTCTGATACCCAGTAACATGTCCTCTTGTGCTGATGCATGCCTGTATTCATTGTGGCATATTATCCACAAGTTCATCAAGGCACTGTTGGTCCAGATTGTCCCACTCCTCAAAGGCGATTCGGCATAGATCCCTCAGAGTGGTTGGTGGGTCACATCATCCATAAATAGCCCTTTTTAATCTATCCCAGCCATGTTTGATAGGGTTCATGTCTGGAGAACATTCTGACCACTCTAGTCGAGCGATGTTGTTATCTTGAAGGAAGTGATTCACAAGATATGCACGATATGGGAGCAAATTGTCATCCATGAAGACAAATGTCTCGACAGTATGCTGCCGATATGATTGCACTATCACGTATCGTACAGCCGTTATGGCACTTTCCATGACCACCAGTGGCATACGTTGGCCTCACATAATGCCATATAATGCCATCCCAAAACGGCAGGGAACCTCCACCTTGCTGAACTCACTAAACAGTGTGTCTAAGGCGTTCAGCCTGACGAGGCTGCCTCCAAACACATCTCTGGCGATTGTCTGGTTGAAGGCATATGCGACACTATTAAATGAAGATAATGTGATACCAATCCTGAGTGGTCCATTTGGCATGTTGTTGGCCCCATCTGTACCACGCTGCATGGTGTCATGGTTGCAAAGATGGACTTCACCATGGAAGTCAGGAGTGAAGTTGTGCATCATGCAGCCTATTGCGCACAGTTTGAGTCATAACACGATGTCTTGTGGCTGCGTCAAAAGCATTATTCAACAAGGTGGCATTGCTGTCAGGGTTACTCCGAGCCATAATCCATAGCTAGCCATCATCCACTGCAGTATTAGCCCTTGAGTGGCCTGAGCGGGGCATGTCATCGACAGTTCCTGTCTCTTTGTATCTCCTCCATGTCCGAACAACATCACAAAATGAGCACTGATATTTATATGTGGATATACATATACACAATTGGTGACACCAATACAAGAGTACTTCCATAGTGGACAAGTATTTTCTGCATTCCCCAAGATACGATGTTGATATGAGGGACAAACAAACACCGTTAACATGTCATCACCTGTACAGCGGTCAATGAAAACAGTACTGTGAGTAAATCCAACCTCAGGCCAAGTGCAATCATTTGTATCAGGTACCCCTGCTATGCCCAGAAGAGACATCAGACCAGTCATAACAAGATTATTGGTTCTGCTGTTCTCGCCTACATTATGCCATTTGTGGTATTTAGACTCAAAAAGACTGCTCAAACTCGCCAATATTTCATTAACAAAGTTCTGTAGGGAATAAAATTTTGTTTTGGATATTTGAATTATATCCTGGTATTCTCCCAATAATGTTCAGTTATGTGACAGGTATGTTCATGAAGTATGACAGAAACTGCATAGTCATGGCACTGTGTTAAATGAGTATAAATGTGTCACAGGATAAAGTGAAGTGCCATTCATCTACCATAGGGTCTTGGCTCAAGGTGTCTACCACAGAAGTTATCCATTTTACACCACCTTCTGAAGCCAAAGGTTTACCAATAATTGAGACATTTTCTGGGCATGGTGAATTCTTATCGCCATCATCTTCTGGTGACAGCTTCCATACAAGCACCTTTAATGAAAGCACTTTTTGGTCACAACATGAAAGACAAAAGAGTACTCAAGCTTCCATACAAGCACCTTTAATGAAAGCACTTTTTGGTCACAACATGAAAGACAAAAGAGTACTCAAGTGGAGTCCAGAAATTGAAAGAGCGTTTCATAATCTACAGGTAGGCCTCTTGGAAGCAGTGCTGCTTGCCTACCTTGAACTAACTACATCACTGGCCATTGTTGTAGACATCAGCAAAAGTGCAACTGGCACCTCTCTGTACCAAAAAGTCAACAATCAACTGTAGCTATTAAGGTTTTATTGAAAAAATTAGAGCCATGGTAAAGGAAATTGAGTACTTATGACAGAGAGCTGCTGGTGTTATATGAGAGCATGAGCCTTTTTTGCCCTGAAATCAAAGCCCAGCCAGTGATGATCTACACTCCTGGAAATGGAAAAAAGAACACATTGACACCGGTGTGTAAGACCCACCATACTTGCTCCGGACACTGCGAGAGGGCTGTACAAGCAATGATCACACGCACGGCACAGCGGACACACCAGGAACCGCGGTGTTGGCCGTCGAATGGCGCTAGCAGCACAGCATTTGTGCACCGCCGCCGTCAGTGTCAGCCAGTTTGCCGTGGCATACGGAGCTCCATCGCAGTCTTTAACACTGGTAGCATGCCGCGACAGCGTGGACGTGAACCGTATGTGCAGTTGACGGACTTTGAGCGAGGGCGTATAGTGGGCATGCGGGAGGCCGGGTGGACGTACCGCCGAATTGCTCAACACATGGGGCGTGAGGTCTCCACAGTACATCGATGTTGTCGCCAGTGGTCGGCGGAAGGTGCACGTGCCCGTCGACCTGGGACCGGACCGCAGCGACGCACGGATGCACGCCAAGACCGTAGGATCCTACGCAGTGCCGTAGGGGACCGCACTGCCACTTCCCAGCAAATTAGGGACACTGTTGCTCCTGGGGTATCGGCGAGGACCATTCGCAACCGTCTCCATGAAGCTGGGCTACGGTCCCGCACACCGTTAGGCCGTCTTCCGCTCACGCCCCAACATCGTGCAGCCCGCCTCCAGTGGTGTCGCGACAGGCGTGAATAGAGGGACAAATGGAGACGTGTTGACTTCAGCGATGAGAGTCGCTTCTGCCTTGATGCCAATGATGGTCGTATGCGTGTTTGGCACCGTGCAGGTGAGCGCCACAATCAGGACTGCATACGACCGAGGCACACAGGGCCAACACCCGGCATCTTGGTGTGGGGAGCGATCTCCTACACTGGCCGTACACCACTGGTGATCGTCGAGGGGACACTGAATAGTGCACGGTACATCCAAACCGTCATCGAACCCATCGTTCTACCATTCCTAGACCAGCAAGGGAACTTGCTGTTCCAACAGGACAATACACGTCCACATGTATCCCGTGCCACCCAACGTGCTCTAGAAGGTGTAAGTCAACTACCCTGGCCAGCAAGATCTCCGGATCTGTCCCCCATTGAGCATGTTTGGGACTGGATGAAGCGTCGTCTCACGCGGTCTGCACGTCCAGCACGAACGCTGGTCCAACTGAGGCGCCAGGTGGAAATGGCATGGCAAGCCGTTCCACAGGACTACATCCAGCATCTCTACGATCGTCTCCATGGGAGAATAGCAGCCTGCATTGCTGCGAAAGGTGGATATACACTGTACTAGTGCCGACATTGTGCATGCTCTGTTGCCTGTGTCTATGTGCCTGTGGTTCTGTCAGTGTGATCATGTGATGTATCTGACCCCAGGAATGTGTCAATAAAGTTTCCCCTTCCTGGGACAATGAATTCACGGTGTTCTTATTTCAATTTCCAGGAGTGTATATAGAAGACAAGCCCATTATCTTGACCTTTCAAAATTTCAGTTATAAATGTTCCCCTTGACAGTTCTGGTACATTGAAGGTATCAGTCACTTTACCACAAACATGTCAGATTAAAGGCTCAGAAACGGTAGCCACTAGCTACTTTTATCGGATGTACAGTATGTTTAACGTTAACTGTGAATGTTGTCAACACTCATTTGTTTAAATATTTGCATTTGCCTTTTGGCAGTGCTTCTGCACCTGCCATTTTCCAACAGTATTTGGAACAGCTGACTGCTCAAGCACCAAACTGTTCAAACTATTTGGACAATATTGTCATAGCAAATAGTACACCTGAAGAACACATTGCAAATTTGAATGCTTTGTTTTGTGTGTTATCTGATGCAGGACTAAAGTGTAGACTGGACAAGTGTCATTTTTTTAAACCTGAGTTGCAGAACCTTGGTCATGTCATAAACAGTCAAGGTGTACATCCGCTTCAGTAGCATTTGTTAGCCATATGTGATCTGCCAGTTCCTCACAATGTCATGGAATTGCAGTAAGTCTTAGGGAAAAAGGACTATTATATTCGGTTCATACCGAATGCTGCACAAATTGCAGCTTCATTGCATCACTTGTGTTGCAGGAACATCCCCTTTGTTTGGAGAGATGAATGCCAAGCAGCTTTTCAAAAACTTAAAGATGCATTACTGAGTGATTGATACTTGGTTCACTTTTATCCTGACAAACCAGATGGTTGCAAGTTGACTCTTCCTCTTATGGAATCAGTTCAGTGCTTTCACACAGATCTGGTGATAAAGACAGGCCTATTACTTTCACAACAAAAGTGTTGTCCAAAGCTCAGTGTAACCATTCACAAATTGAGAAAGAGGCATTGGCTATTGTGTGTGGTGTCAGCAAATTTCACCAGTATTTGTACGGCAGAAAATTCTATTTAGTAACAGATCACAAGCCATCACAGTACTTGTTTCAACTGATAAAGCTGGTTCCTGTACAAACTGCCCAAAAATTGCAACAATGAGCTTTGCTGTTGTCTCAATACTAGTACAAGATTGTGTATCATCTGACAGCTCAACATGGTAATGCAGATGCACTTTCACGTCTTCTGATTAGCCCTGATACAGATTTTGACGCTTCTGCTGCATCTTGTTGTCACATCGATACTCAGGATTCTGAATTGCTTCAATCCTTTCCTCTGAACTATAGGAAAATTGTGCAGACCAAGGAAGCTGATTCAGATTTGAACTTTTTGCTAAAATGCATTTGCACATCTTGGTCTTGTTCATTGCACAGCATAAAGAACTCTGTAGTGCACCAATACTTTTCACATCAGCATAGCTTCACTACACAGTAAGGTGTGATTCTTGTTCAAAGAGACAGTGGACAGTCTCATGTGTTGATCCCCAAAGCTTTGAAAAAGGAAGTGTTGCAGTTACTTCACCAAGGACACAGGGGATTGTTCATATGAAACAGTTAGCGTGTCAACACTGTACTTGGCAGGGTATGGAACCCCAAATAGAACAGATGATGTCATAGTGTCAAGCATGTGTGGAAAATCAGTCTGCTCCACCATGAAAATTCTCTGCTTGGTTCAAGTCACAATCACAATGGCAACATGTGCACATACACTTTGCAGGACCTTTTTGTAACAGTTGTTGCTTGATTGTGGTAGACTCTTACAGCAAGTTCCCTTTTCCTGTGCCAAAAAACTCAACAATGTCACGTAGCACAGTTCAGGCATTGTCCTCTATTTTTTGACTCAGAGGTTTGCCTGAAGTCTTAGTGTTGGGAAATGGCTCTCACTTCACACTGCACAAATCAGGGATCAAGCATTGCAACTGTTTCTCACATCCTATCGTTTGCATCCATGAGATGGGTCGTCACCGGTGGAATTGCTTCACGGCTGCTGCCATGAGACACTGCTCCAACCTCCTCCACATCCGGCACTGAAGGAAGGCTGCAAGATTGCTTTGCACCACGTGATAATGTGTTTTTCAGGGTTTTGGCGACAGATCTACATCTACATGATTACTCTGCAATTCACATTTAAGTGCTTGGCAGAGGGTTCATCGAACCACAATCATACTATCTCTCTACCATTCCACACCCGAACAGCGCGTGGGAAAAACGAACACCTAAACCTTTCTGTTCGAGCTCTGATTTCTCTTATTTTATTTTGATGATCATTCCTACCTATGTAGGTTGGGTTCAACAAAATATTTTTGCATTCAGAAGAGAAAGTTGGTGACTGAAATTTCGTAAATCGATCCCGCCGTGACGAAAAAAGTCTTTGCTTTTATGACTTCCATCCCAACTCGCGTATCATATCTGCCACACTCTCTCCCCTATTATGTGATAATACAAAATGAGCTGCCCTTTTTTTGCACTCTTTCGTTGTCTTCCGTCAATTCCACCTGGTAAGGACCCCACACCGCGCAGCAATATTCTAACAGAGGACGAATGAGTGTAGTGTAAGCTGTCTCTTTAGTGGACTTGTTGCATCTTCTAAGTGTCCTGCCAATGAAACGCAACCTTTGGCTTGCCTTCCCCACAATATTATCTATGTGGTCTTTCCAACTGAAGTAGTTCGTAATTTTAACACCCAGGTACTTAGTTGAATTGACAGCCTTGAGAATTGTATTGTACAATTTATCGAGTAATCAAATTCCAACGGATTTCTTTTGGAACTCATGTGGATCACCTCACACTTTTCATTCAACTGCCACCTGCCACACCATACAGCAATCTTTTCTAAATCACTTTGCAACTGATACTGGTTTTCGGATGACCTTACTAGATGATTAATTACAGCATCATCTGCGAACAACCTAAGAGAACTGCTCAGATTGTCACCCAGGTCATTTATATATGGATCAGGACCAGCAGAGGTCCCAGGACACTTCCCTGGGGAACACCTGATATCACTTCAATTTTACTTGATGATTTGCCGTCTATTACTACGAACTGCGACCTTCCTGACAGGAAATCATGAATCCAGTCGCACAACTGAGACGATACCCCATAGGCCATCAGCTTGATTAGAAGTTGCTTGTGAGGAACAGTGTCAAAAGCTTTCCGGAAATCTAGAAATAGGGAATCAACTTGAGATCCCCTGTCGATAGCGGCCATTACTTCGTGCGAATAAAGAGCTAGCTGCATTGCACAAGAACAATGTTTTCTGAAACCATGCTGATTAAGTATCAATAGATCGTTCCCTTTGAGGTGATTCATAATGTCTGAATACAATACATGCTCCAAAACCCTACTGCAAACCGACTTCAATGATATAGGTCTGTAGTTTGATGGATTACTCCTACTACCCTTCTTAAACACTGGTGTGACCTGCGCAATTTTCCAATCTGTAGGTACAGATCCATCGGTGAGCGAGTGGTTGTATATGATTGCTATGTAGGGAGCTATTGTATCAGCATAATCTGAAAGGAACCTAATTGGTGCTAAGTAGGGAGCTATTGTAGCAGCGTAATCTGAAAGGAACCTGATCGGTATACAATCTGGACCTGAAGACTTGCCCCTATCAAGCAATCTGAGTAGCTTCGCAACCCCTAAGGTATCTACTTCTAAGAAACTCATGCTAACAGCTGTTCGTGTTTCAAATTCTGGAATATTCCATTCATCTTCCATGGTGAAGGAATTTCGGAAAGCAGCGTTCAATAACTCCGCTTTAGCGGCACAGTCGTCGGTAACAGTACCATCGGCACTTCATAACAAAGGTATTGACTGCGTCTTGCCGCTTGTGTACTTTACATACAACCAGAATTTCTTCAGATTTTCTACCAAATTTCGAGACAATGTTTCATTGTGGAACCTATTAAAGGCATCTCGCATTGAGGTCCGTGCCAAATTTCGAGCGTCTGTAAATTTTAGACAATCTTCGGGATTTTGCGTTCTTCTGAACTTCGCATGCTTTTTCTGTTGCCTCTGCAACAGCATTCGGACCTGTTTTGTGTACCATGGGGGATCAGTTCCATCTCTTACCAATTTATGAGGTATGAATCTCTCAATTGCTGTTGCTCATATGTCTTTGAATTTGAGCCACATCTCGTCTACATTTGCATAGTCAGTTCAGAAGGAATGGAGATTGTCTCTTAGGAAGGCTTCTAGTGACACTTTATCCGCTTTCTTAAATAAAATTATTTTGCATTTGTTTCTGGTGGATTTGGAAGAAACGGTATTGAGCCTAGCTACAACAACCTTGTGATCACTAATCCCTGTATCAGTCATGATGCTCTCTATTAGCTCTGGATTCTTTGTGGCTAAGAGGTCAAGTGTGTTTTCGCAACCATATACCATTTGCGTGGGTTCATGGACTAACTGTTCGAAATAAGTTTCGGAGAAAGCATTTAGGACAATCTCGGAAGATGTTTTCTGCCTACCACCGGTTTTGAACAAGTATTTTTGCCAACATATCGAGGGAAGGCTGAAGTCCCCACCAACTATAACTGTATGAGTGGGGTATTTATTTGTTACAAGACTCAAATTTTCTCTGAACTGTTCAGCAACTATATCATCGGAGTCTGGGGGTCGGTAGAAGGAGCCAATTATTAACTTAGTTCGGCTGTTAAGTATAATCTCCACCCATACCAATTCTCATGGAGTATCTACTTCGACTTCACTACAAGATAAACCATTACTGACAGACACAAACACTCCACCACCAATTCTGCCTAATCTATCGTTCCTGAACACCATCTGAGACTTCGTAAAAATTTCTGCAGAACTTATTTCAGGCTTTAGCCAGCTTTCTGTACCTATAACAATTTCAGCTTCTGTGCTTTCAATTAGTGCTTGAAGCTTAGGGACTTTCCCAGCACAACTACAACAATTTACAACTACAATTCCTACTGTTCCTTGACCCAAGCACGTCCTGTATTTGCCATGCACCCTTTGAGATTGCAGCCCACCCCGTACTTTCCTGAGGTCTTCTAACCTAAAAAAACTGCCCAATCTACGCCACACAGCCTCTGCTACCCATGTAGCCGCCAGCTGAGTGTAGTGAACTCCTGACCTATTCAGCAGAAGCCAAAACCCCACCACCCTATGGCACAAGTCAAGGAATCTGCAGCCAACATGGTCGCAAAACTGTCTGATCCTCTGATTCAGACCCTCCACCTGGCTCTGCACCAAAGGTCCGCAGTCGGTTCTGTCAACAATGCTGCAGATGGCGAGCTCTGCCTTCATCTTGTAAGCAAGACTGGCAGCCTTCACCAAATTAGATAGCCGCTTGAATCCAGAGAGAATTTCCTCAGATCCAAAGTGATACACATCATTAGTGCTGACATGTGCCACCACCTGCAACTGGCTGCACCCTGTCCTCTTCATGGAATCCGGAAGGCCCCTTTCCACATCAGGAATGACTCCACCCGGAATGCACACGGAGTGCACACTGGATTTCTTCCCCTCCTTAGCTGCCATATCCCTAAGGGGCCCCATTACGTGCCTAACATTGGAGCTCCCAACTACCAATAAGCCCACCCTCTGCGATTGCCCGGACCATGAAGGCTGAGAATCATCCTCTGAAACAGGGCAGGCAGCTGCATCTGGCTCAGCCAGAGACAGTACCTGAAACCTGTTTGTCAGACGCACTGGGGAGGCTTTCTGATCAGCCTCCGGGGACATCTTTCGCTGCCTGCCACACCTTGGAACGACCTCCCAATCAACCATAGGCGAGAGCTCAGCCCCACTGCGGGCAGCAACCGGGGCAACCACAGCGGCAGACTGATTTGGGGACAGACGGGACGAGGCTGACATCCCCGTGATACCCAAGTCCAGTTCCCCACAGTGGTGCCCATTGGCAACAGCCTCAAGCTGCGCGACCGAAGTCAGCGCCGCCTGCAGCTGTGAGTGGGCTTGAGGTGAGATCCTTCATCAACTTGGCACATGCATGTACATCATTTCAGGCCCAGATGGATTGCAGTGCAAACATCACAATCAAATTCACTACAGTCATGTGCACGGTGATCCTTTTGTATCGCTACCCCCAGATTCACAGATCCTGAGGACAGCATGGCCACAGCAGCTGCCAGAGGGTGTCATCGTGACACTGCGGCCCCAAAGAGATGGGGCCTTCACCTCCCCTGCCTCCTCTCATCTAACCAATGGAGCTGGATTCCCCCCCCCCCCCCCCCCCGACATTTTGGGGGACGTTTCCATCAGAGCAAAGGCCGGATAGTGGGGTACAACTGGAATTTTGATGTCATCTGCAGCCACAGCTTACGGTCCACCAGAGCATCCATGCTCCTGCCACCTCCTCCCCATTGTCTTGCTCCATCTACAACGACAGTCTATTACTTTGGGGGGCGGCGGAGGGGGAGGGGAGAATGTTACAGTGCTAAAGTGAGCACCAGCACACCAGTTGGGAATGACAGGGAAGAGAAGGCTACGAGAAGAAGTCAGGCAGTCACACGCTGACTGACCTCCCTCCAGGAGGACAACACGACAGCAGCAGCCCCTATGTGAAGAGGACATAACTGCTGCACCCAACTGGTGGCCGTTGACTTCAGTAGCAGCTTCAGTGTTAGCCACTTCATTAATAAACTCTACGTAGCACAGACTTGTGTTTGTCTATTCTGAACAAGCCTAAATATTCTGTATGTCACCCTTTCCATGTGACACATCCATCAAAGTTAAGTATTGTAATCATCTTGTTTGTAATAAAACTCATTAATACGAGTTGCCTGATTGATTGTCTAGTGAACCGAGTACGCAGAATTTCTAGACACAACACTGGGTGGCACTGAGTCACAAGGGGAATGCTCCTCTGTAGCCAACCGGAGGGACTTTGGGAGGTGTTGGGTGATTGGAAAGATAAGGCATGGGAGATCTGTTTTTGTACAAGGTTGGGAGGGTAATTACAGTCTGTAAACATCTCAGTGAAAAAAAAATGGCTCTGAGCACTATGGGATGTAACATCTATGGTCATCAGTCCCCTAGAACTTAGAACTACTTAAACCTAACTAATCTAAGGACATCACACAACACCCAGTCATCACGAGGCAGAGAAAATCCCTGACCCCAATCTCAGTGAAAACCTTGGTATTTTTCAAGAGGGATCGCTCATCTTTACAGATGTGACGGCCACAAGTGGCTAGGCTGTGTGGAAGGGACTTCTTGGTATGGAATGGGAGCCAGCTGCCGAAATGGAGAAATTGCTGGTGGTTGGTAGGTTTGATACGGCAGGCAGGGTTCAACATTGATCTTTTGTTGAGTCTGATTGATTGGGTTTGGTGGTGAAAAAGTGTTTCCACTGTAGGAATCAGGATAAGGAGAAAAGGTTTTTAACAAGTCCTACATGATTGAATTTGGAGGTGGGGCAAAAGGTGAGGCCTTCGAAAAGGACTGATACTTCTGCAGGGCTAAGGCTTTTGGAGGAAAGGTGCGTGATTGTGTTTTGGGTCTGTTTAGGTTCTGGATTTTGTGTGGTGGTGGGAGGGAGTTTCTGCAGATGGAATAAAGTAGTAGGTCTGTGAGACCAGGTCTGTCAGCCATCAGGGGACATGGGAGAGGTTTGGAGGTTATGGTAGATGTGATGGGCAGTGGTAGTCCAAGACAGGAGTAGGAAATGAGCAGGCTGCAGAGTTTTGTGAGTAGGCATTGTGCATGAAGCTCTAGTTCCTGGAGGGCAAGATTTTCAGTGTGTGTTATGGGATCTAGAAATTTGGGATTGCATAGCAAGTGAATTTTACAGATGGAGAGAAGGTATTGCAAGGACATTTGGGCCTGATTGATACAATTTTGCAGGGCTAAGTTTGGGAACAGATGAAGGGCATTGTGGAAGAAAGGGCAGTAGCCACAGGTGGGTAATTTGATGATTAGGCCATTTGGGGGGATTCCATGAGCCAAGCAACAATATAAGAATAGTATGTGGGACCGGGTTCTGGCTAGGGATAAGGAAACATTTCTGTATTTACACACATGGGAGGAACAAGGCTCCATGGTGCTGGAAAAAATGCAAAAAATATGTAAACAATGAAGAATTATGGCCAAAAAAATTTGCAAGAATACACACAAACACATGGGAAAAATGATGAAAAGGAGGAAACATAAAATAAGGGGCAACAATATGAAATCTGAAAGAGTAGGCAGATAGTGAAAGGCGAAAACCAGCTGAACTAGATGTGAAGACACAATGTGGGTTGCTGGTCTGTGAATGGATAAGTGTGAAGATGGGGGATGGGAAACATGACTAAATTAGGTGAAATTTGTGGGTGCAAACTGGAATAGAGAGTGGAAGGAGTTGGGGGTGGGGGTTGAAGGATGAGATAAAAGTTCATGGGGCACAGGAAAGGTGCAGGAAATAACACATGAAAATACCCAAGGGTGATGCAGGGAGAGTGACCTATATGAAGATACAGGATATGATATTGGCGGGAGTAATGTGGAACATGAGAAGCTGCACCAACAGTCAGTGTGGTCTTGGTCTTGGGACTGTCTGTTGTGCGTGGCCAAGACAGTTGACACAGTGTGGCTCATAAGTAGAGGGTGCAGTGCGATTTGTAAGTTGACAAGAGGAACACAGGCAAGATGAGATAGAAGGACAGACTCTGAGTACAGTTATGCATCAGAAAATAGTAACAAAGGAAAACAGCACTGGGCTAGGATGGAAGGAAAGCCAACAGGCATAATCAAACAGCCAATAAAAAATTTAGAAACAGGAGTTCAACTTCAAACAGCCAAGATTGTTGTTGTACAGTATTTATGTAATGAGCAGTTTCAGTAAACTAAATTGCCATTGCCAGATCTTCTGCAGTACATTTTACTGAATCTTGCGTATTGTTTATTGCGTGTATTAAACCAGGGCCCTAGAAATGATGGAGAGGCTTCATACTGCCATAGCTCTCACTGGGTCACAAACCCACAACAGGCCACAGCAGTCCACCCACCCCACTGCCACTCCACACAGAACCAGGGTTATTGTGCAGTTTGGTCATTCTCAAACATTTGCATGGTAGAGTAATTATGGTGCACACAAATGTGGAGACAGTGTCTGCGCAGCAATCACCAACATAGTGTAACTGAGGAAGAATAAGGTGAACCAGCCCGCATTCGCTGAGGCAGATGGAAACTGCCATAAAAACCATCCATAGACTGGCCGGCACACTGGACCTTGACACTAATCCACCAGGCAGATTCATGCCAGGGACCAGTATGCCTTCCCACTCAGGAAGCAGCGCGTTAGTTAGACTGCGCAGCTAGCCGGGTGGGCTCACTGAATCTTGATAAAATGTGTATTATATAATCAGTGCAATATGTACATTGGTTTATGTAACAGTTATTTTATGCTTGACTTGCTGATATACTATTGTTCTCATGTTCATGAAGTATCATTCTATGATATGATGTGGTATAATATGCATTTGATCAAGATTTATTGAAATGTACAGCAGCAAATCTAATGATGGCAGTGTAGTATATGAGACTGGTCATCACAATAAATGCTGTACAATAGTGATCTTGGCTGTTTCAAGTTGTACTTCTGTTTCTACATTAATCTAGATCACTCCCTATATTGAAAATGGGAAGCATATATTTAAAAATGTTTCAAATTTTGTAACCATTTTTTGTTGGTAAGGTAGATGTAGGGTAACACATCGCTTTATTGAAGTGATATGAACCAATAGAAAATCCAGGATGGAATGCAACAATATAATGAAAATTGCTACTCACCATATTGACTATAACTTATCATTCATATTAACTACCGGCCACAGAATCATACAGACTGATTTATCCATCATACCAACTGAGAACGAGTAGAAAAGGAAAAGATAAATCCATTGTCTGCATTTAAAGAGTTAATAATAATAATATAAAAATGGATTTACTGTCAATATTTATGCATATTTATGAATCACATCATTTTCATAAGTATTGGTTTGTTACTCTTCAAATTCATCCCTAATTTTTCATAAGCTCACAATATTACTCCAGAAACTAAATGTTATGCTTGAATAATGCTCCAACTAACATATTTTTCCAGTAATAGCATACATTTTTATACAAAGAAAAATCTGAGCTGAATAATAATAAGACAGGATTTTTCAAGACCTTACTGTTGTGTCAAGACCTTCTCATATCTTTGGAAATTTGAAAACCTGCCACTTCTGGCATGCAGTGCTCTCCTTGCAAGTGGTCTCACCTCTTGCCTGAGCCCTATGGTGGCACAGGATGGGGTCTTTTTCATCTCATTGTGTTCAATGGCGTAGAGCTAACCAGAAATATTAATCACATTTGGTAGTTGGGTAACGATTTGGTTTTGTCTGGAGTCACAGGCAGATATCATTCTGGCAGCCTTTTGATCATGCCATTGCTTGCAGCAGAGTGATGTGATATACCGTCTAGTACTTTCCTAATAGATGGATGTGTTTAAGAGTGTTTTGGCTCAGAACTTGATGGTGATTACTCAGACATGGTTTCTTATGGTATTGAATGGAAGACCAACACAGCATACTTTTGCTTATGATGGAGTGTGCACTCCTAAGCAACTGGCATCATGGATTTGGAAATTGGATTTTTTTCCTCTGTGAGGTTTCCATATTAATGTGTTGTTGCTAATTAGGAGACATTTACATCTGTTGCATGTGTAAAACTGTTGTGGGGTACATGATATATAGTTGCTGGTCTAACACCCAATTCCGTCAGCGGTATTTTTAAAGTTTAGTGTTGTGGAACTGAGGTAGAACTTGTACTGACTTTATTAAAAAAAGGAGTGAACTATTTGTGCAGACAGCTGAGTGATGTGAACAAAGCTGTTGTGCCATTGAAAGGATATGATTTGTAAGGTTGCTATATTTTATTGTTTTAAATGTTCAGTCACTACTTTGTCACAGGTTTGCCGAGTTAAATTTGGTGGTGATATTTAAGTTTAAATCATCTCCAGGGTCTAGCTGCCTTGTTTGAAGGGGTCTATGGCGTGAGCTGTGAAGGATTAAATCCGAAGAAGCTTTTAAGTTGCACTGTGACCTGTTATTATTGGTTACTTGGCCTTGTTTTCGCTGAATTGTCTTGAATACAGATGCCCTTGACACACACAGTTTAATTTGTTTAATTGGTCTACACTGTGTTCGCTCTGTGGTTTCATTATGAATGACTGAGGAAAACTTGTAACAGGAGCAGGGCTTCAGCCTCCTAGCACAGTGGAGATTAGCAACAGCATGAGCAGCTTATCTTCTGTACACAGTTTGTATATATTGTTTGGTATAGCGGTATTCTAACTTAACTATGAATGTAAGTGAACATTATATGATTATTTTGCTGTTTCCAGTAGTGCTATTTATTCTTCATGTCACGAGTTAGCATATTTTTCAACCATCTGTGTTGAGTGAGTTTTTCCACAGCATAAGTCACTAGGATAACTTTATTTATTTGATTCCATGACCGTTGCAAACAGTAAATATACAGTAGAACTCCAGCCCCTAGCAGAGTGGAGATTGGCAGCAGCAGCTTATTGGTTGTACACAGTTTGTAAACAGTTTCATTCAGTGGTATTCTAACTTACTTCTGAGTAGACCAGAGTTTACTAACACACCAAGTTTTTTTGCATAGACTTTAGTACCTATCTTTGTATTAGCAACTTTCCTGGGTAGCTTCATGCTGCCAGAAGTACCGTATCACTTGACTCATACATAAATCTCATGTCAGTGCATAGCATATAGTTTTGATCAGTGCTTTAGAGTTTGCATTTTACTTCTTGAAGTAGCTTTTGTGTGAGGACAGTTTCTAACAAAAGTAACTGTTAATACATCCATTTTCAGTAGACAAATTTATTTCTGCCTTAAGGACTGATGGACCTTCGTATCACAGGTTATAGTGAGAACTCTGCGAAGCAGACTCTCATTTTGGTTAACTCTTCTCTTATATATTCTGTGTACATACCATCCTCGGTAGCACCACAATCAGATAATTTTCTCTTTTGTGGAGGTCTGTCTGTAGTTTCTCAGTTATTCCTGGCTGCTTTGTTTGTATTTTTTGAGACCTTATTCAGTTTTTTTACATGGTACAACACTGACATGGACTGTGCTCATTGTGAGCAGACATAAGGAGAATTGTCTTCTGTCCATAAAAAGTTGGAAGCTGCATTGGCCACAGCAGACAGGCTTCTGTCTACTGCCCAAAATTGTAGTGACATCAGGGCACTGGTGATGAAACCTGAGACAACTTTGGCACTGTTGAAATCCCCTGACAACCCAGCTGCCACTGCATCTTCAGGTACACAACATCCAATCAGTAAGTCTTCACTCAAGAGTGAGAGGTGGACAGTGGCAGTTCATGCATAATTGAGTGGAAGGCATGAGAAGAAATAGGCTGCACAGCTATCTCCTTGTATGAGGTGCTACTTAGTGTTGATAACACTTCTGAGCCAGCACATGATGCTGCTTCTGTTGAGCCAGTGACTGATTTTCCTGCCAGTAGGCATTCACTATGTTTGCCAGACAGGGCGGGAGGGTGACACTTGTCCGAAATGTGCAGAAGGCTCTGCTGGCAGCTGCAGAGTGCACTGGATGCAGCCAGCTGCAAATAGTGGCATGTCAGCATGACTGACAGATGGTGCTTGGATTCTGAGACCATCATTTGTTCTTTTCACCAGATAGCTGATCTGGTGAAAGCAACTAGTATCACATGTGGAGTGCAGGCTAAGCTCATTATTTTCAGCATCATACTTTGGATCAGTGATGGTCCTCTGATTTGGAATGTCTAAACCAAAGTCTCAGACAATTCTGTGACACAATCAGATATGAATTTTTTGATGTCCTCTATCAGCTAGAGAGTTGTAGGGTTCCTCTTGTAATGGTACTTGAATTACGCAACCATTATGGCACCTCAACTCAACTTCTTGATACCAGCAATATTCTACTGTGTTTCTGTAAATTAGTTGACATATTTCTGAGACAACATTCAGATTTGATTTCATTTGTGATACATCACTGTGTTTATATTGCAATGATATTATTCTTATGTGTATTCTTTCTTTTGTCACTATGATCTTTGATGTACTTGTAACTCTGATTTTTGGGTGCGTAAGCGATTATTAGTTAGAGAGTCGGACCTCGAAAAAGTCAAGTCTTGGACGTCATGTTGGAAAGATGCATATGGTATCCAGTTTATAAAATGTGAACTTTAACAGTGAGGAAGATGTTTTCAAGTATGTTTTGTATTGTGAAGTGATGTTTTGTGTGTTACGTGATATTGCAATAAAAGCAATTAAAAGGAAGTGTAACTTAAATTCGGAGTGCTGATTATTTTTTTACATCACCATTGTGCTAACTTTGTAAGGTTTAATCTTCAAGAATGGTTTGTGAAGCGCATCTACAAAACTTTTGAATATAGCAGAATAAAACCTAGGCCTCTTTGCATCTGAGCTTGGAATCATCCCCACCTAGATTTTCGACGATTGAGCCATGATTTTACGAGACCAGCGTGGGAAACGTAAAAAGATGAGTGCCTAGTTTATTCATTATTACATGAAATGACTTTATTAACTGTGCTCTAATGACACCTGCCACATAATAACTATGTTGTTGCTCGAAAATGCAGTATTTAGCAGTGTGAGCAACACCACAATCATTATTAAATTTTGACCTTTGTTGTGGTAGGGTTGTTAGACTCTTCATAGGTTAGGTATGCACTACAGAAGGGAAGCAGCCCTCAGAACTTCTGCTAAAATAATGAAATGTTAAAGACCACCCAAATTTTAACCAGACTTGAGTTGACTTTATTAAATAAATTGTTTATTTCTTATTTACATATTGCCATTTTGTCATTTGGTGATAGCGTGTGGAGCTGTGGACACTAGAAAATGCGAGTCCCAAGTGAAGAAATCATAACATTTCAGACCTATTCTTCTGTCTGAGTTCAAGAGGGGGATGACAACAGTAGAGGCAGACACAAACATTTGCACTGTGTATGGGGATAAAAGCAGTAGACACAGCATGGCAAGAAGATGTTTTTCTCCTTTTAAGGAGTGTCGTTTTGACATTAGTGACTTTCCATGTCTCGAAGACCTTCAGGGTTTGATGTAGATTGTTTAAATGCATTAATTCACAATGATCCATATCATTGTACTTGAGAACTGGCAAATTTGATGAAATGTGATCATTCCACTATTGTGCAACGTTTGCATGCAGTGGGGAATGTTCAAAAATTGGGTGTATGGGTACCACATGCTGTAAGTCATAATCACTAAAATTAGCTGGTGGCCACATGTGCATCTCAGCTTCCTCATCAATAACTGGCCCATGAACAACATTAACTGTTCCTATCCTGTGTCATTACTGGTGACAAGAAATACTGCCTTTAGCCTAACATCAGGAAAAGAAAGGAATGGTAGAGCCCTGTACAAAGACCTGCGCACATCCATGGAAGATGTTATGCGTCTAGTGGAACAATGAGATGGTGCAGTGTACTACCAATTGCTTCCCTAAGGTGTAACCACCACTGCTGACATTTATTGTCAACAACTGAAATGTCTTCCAAGAACAACAACCAGGAAGACTGCATGAAGTGATGCTACTCCACAATAATGCCCACCCAAAATCTGCTAAACTGACAAAAAATACTATGCAGAAGTTGTGTTGGGAAATCATTCTGCACCTACCTTATTCACATGATCTAGTGCCCACAGATCTCCTTTTCATTTCAAGGAATTTTCTTTGCCAATGAAAATGCACTCTGAATGTGGCTTCACCTGACATTTATTGTCAACAACTGAAATGTCTTCCAGAACAACAACCAGGAAGACTGCATGAAGTGATGCTACTCCACAATAATGCCCACCCAAAATCTGCTAGACTGACAAAAAATACTATGCAGAAGTTGTGTTGGGAAATCATTCTGCACCTACCTTATTCACATGATCTAGTGCCCACAGATCTCCTTTTCATTTCGAGGAATTTTCTTTGCACTTGAAAATGCACTCTGAATGTGGCTTCACAAGTTGTTCTCCTCAAAACCACTTGATTTATACAACCGTGGAATCAAAGAGTTACCCCAGTGTTGGCAGGCTATTGTAAATAATGAAGGGGAATATATCATTAATGACTAAAGCCTCTTTTATGTGTTTCTGTTGTGTTTATTGAACTTAGGGAAAAAACACTACAAACTTATGCAACAACCCAATATTATCAGACATCGAACTTACACCATGAAAATCAGTAATCACAATTAGGACAGTAAAGTGCTGCTGGGAGCATGCAGGGACAAGGTGGAGAGTAGGGCAGCTACGTGCAGCTGGGAGGTTAAGACAGAGGGTAGTGAAGAGAGGAGGGGTAGTGGAAATGGAGAGAAGTAAAAAGACTGGGTGTGGTTGTGAAATAGAGGGCTCTGTAGTGCTGGAATGGGAACAGGGAAGGGGCTAAATGAGTAAAGAGAATGACTAATGAAGGTTGAGGCCAGGAGGGCTACAGGAACATAGGATATATTGCAGGGAGAGTTCCCAACTGCGCAATTCAGAAAAGCTGGTGTTGGTGGGAAGGATCCAGATGGCACAGGCTGTGAAGCAGCCACTGAAATGAAGGACGTCATGTTGGATGGTGTGCTCAGCAACAGTAAGGTCGAGTTGTTTATTGGCCACATTTTGTCGATGGCCACTCATGCAGACAGACAGATTGTTTGTTGTTGTGCCCATGTACAATGCAGCATAGTAGTTGCAGCTTAGCTAGTAGATCACACAACTGGTTTCACAGGCAGCTCTGCCTTTGATGGAATAGCTGATGTTTGTGACTGGACTGCAGTAGGTGGTAGTGGAGAATGTATGGGACAGATCTTGTATCTACATCTATTACAGGAATATGAGCCATGAGGTAAGGGATTGGGAGTAGGGGTTGTGTGGGGATGGACAAGGATATTGTGTAGCTTTGGTGGGCAGTGGAATACCACTATGGAAGGGGTGGGAAGGATAAGGGTAGACATTTCTCATTTCAGGGCATTATGAGAAGTAGTAGAAACCCTGGCGGGGAATGTTAATTCAGTTGCTCCAGCTCTGAATGGTGGTGAGTCACCAGGTGAATATTCCTCTGTGGCCAGACGGTGGAACTTTGGGAGGTGCTGGGTGACTGGAAAGATAAGGCATGGGAGATCTGTATTTGCACAAGGTTGGGAGGGTATGTAGAATCTGTAAAGGCCTTGGAGAGACCATCAGTATATTTCGAGAGGGTCTGCTCTTCACTGCAGATGCGACGGACATAGGTGACTAGGCTCCTGGTCCCTATAGTGGAAACACTTATTTGCCACCAACCCTACCAATCAGACTTAACCAAAGACCAATGTTGAACCCTGCCTGACTCAGTTCACTCCTCCATCCAATCGTGATCAATCCCACTACCCCAAATCACCCCCTGTTAACTTTCCACAATTTCTTAACCTCGAACCTTGCCTCACCATAATTCCCCAAATCCATCAACAAGCAAACTAACCTTACATCCACAGAAAGATCCACAATCCACGACCTTAAAACTGATACTGACCTTATAATCCTACCTGTGGACAGTGGCTTCACCACTGTTATTATGAATTGCAAGAATTACCTGGCAGAAGGACTCCCCCAGCTGTCAAATTCATCCACCTACAAACCCTGTCACAGTGACTATTCAAGTAATCCAACAGTATCTCCAACCTCTCCTCAATTTCTTAGGCCCATCCCAGAACCTCTCCCCAGAGTCCATCTCTCTACTCACCCCTACCACTCCCCGCACTTCTACCTTCTACATACTTCCTAATGCCCATAAACCCAGCCACCCCAGGATGCCCCATTGTGGCTGGTTACTGTGCCCCCACTGAGAGAATCTCTGCACTTTTAGACCAACACCTTCAATCTGCCCTCCTGCCCTAAAAGATACCAACCATTTCCTCCATTGACTCTCCACAGTTCCTGTTCCTTTACCACACACGGGCCCTGCTCATCACTATAAATGGCGTCTCCCTTTACAGTAACATCCCTAATGCCCATCATCTTACCGCTATTGAATACTACCTTCCTCAATGCCCAACAGATTCCAAACCAACCACCTACTTCCTAGTCACCATGACCAACTATATACTCACCCACAATTACTTCTCCTTTGAAGGAATTACCTACAAACAAATACGAGGTATAGCTATGGGCACCCACAAGGCACCAGGCAACATCCTATACCAACCTATTCATGGGCCAACTAAAGGAATCCTTCCTTAACGACCAAGGATGCAAAACCCCTCACCTGGTTCAGATTCATTGGTGACATGTTCATGATCTGAATCGAGGGTGAGGTCACTCTATCCACATTCCTCCAGAACCTCAACACCTTCTCCCCCATTCACTTTACCTGGTCCTCACCAACCCATCAAGCCACCTTTCTCATTGTTGACCTCCACCTCAAAGATGGCTGTATCAGTACCTCCACCCACGTTAAACCTACCAACCACCAGCAATACCTCCACTTTGACCACTGCCATCCACTCCATTCCAAGAAGTCCCATCCACACAGCTTGGCCGTACATGGTCATCACATCTGTAGTGACAAATGGTCCCTCTTGAAATACACCGATGGTCTCACTGAGACATTTCCAGATTGTAATTACCCTCCTAGCCTTGAACAAAAACAGATATCCCATGCCTTATCTTCCCAGTCATCCAACACCTCCCAAAGTCCCACCGACTGCACCTAGTTGTCCTACTCTCCACCTTGCCCTTGCACGCTCCCAGCAGCACTTCACCATCACCATCACCATCCCTACAGTGCTGTTCCTCCTCCTCCCTGCCCCAGTGTCCTCCTTACCCCCAACCAGTTGTCTCTCCCATAATGTGCTGCTGCTCATAGTCTGGCTCCAGCTGCCAGAGGCTGTGGTCGTGTGTGTGTGAGTTGTGCTTGCATGCATGTGTGTGTGTGTTTCTATTTTTGACAAAGGCCTTGTTGGCCAAAAGCTAACTTTCCTACAGTCTTTTTGTTGTGTCTTTATGCAACTCAGTATCTCCACTATATGGTGAGAAGGAACTATCCTTGTCATTTTTTTGGGTTAGAAAAACTGCCCCTTGGCTTCAGAAACAAATGTCAGCCAAAACTGAAGATAGAGCAGCCATGATGTTCTGAGAGAATGCTCTTTCTCAAAGACCAAATATAGAATCACTTATTGAAGGCTATAATGCACAGAAAGTTGTTGCAAACCAGAAGTGAATAGCAAAGAAATCCCACAATTCAAATTGAAATATTTATCGTACAGATAGTTTAGCCAGCACTGGTGGTGGCTTATTTATTTCAATAAGGAATTCATTAATATCTAGCAAGGTTGTCACAGATCCTGAATGTGAATTAATCTGGCTGAAGTTAAGCATCAAAGGTCAGTAAAAAATGCTAATCAGATGGTTTCATAGAGCACCTGGGCCAGGAGCTGTAGTGGTAAAGAGCTTCAGAGAGAACTTACAGAATATTGTTAATATCTTTTCTGATCACATCTTTGCAATAAGGGGTGACCTCAACTTGCTAGGAATAGATTGAGATAGTCATGCTATCAAAACTGATGCTAGAGATGACAGGGATTGGCAGATAGAAAATCAACTTGGGAAGGGAACATCTTAGGCTTCCTAACAATACACAGATCTGAACTTACAGAACCACGTAACACAGAGGAACATATCAGTTGTCATAAGAATGTGATAGCAACTAAGACTACGGGTACCACAAGGAATGTTAAGAAAGGCAGGGAAATATTTTTGCTTAGCAAGAGTGACAATACACAGAATGCAGAGTATCAGGTTAGTCAGCACAAAATATTCAGTGCTGAGAATGAACATGTGCTGGACAAACAGAAAATATTCAAAAGCATTTTTCAACATGACTTACACAAGTATGTTCTGAGCAAAGTCTTAAGGTATGGGAGACATCCAACGTGGTTTAACAGCCATATTAGAAAACTGCTACTAAACAAAGAATGCTTAATCACATTTTCAGGAGAAGTTCAAACCAAGCAGGCAAACAAAAACTGAACGAAACAAAAACTGAACGAAACAAAAATAAGCAGAAGGAGACCAATGAGAGAAGCTTTCAATGACTTTGAAAGTAAAATTTTGTCAACCACTCTGACTAAAAATCTTAAAACATTTTGGTCTTGCATAAACTCTAACTAGTTTGAAATCATCTATTCAGTCAGTCAGTGACCACACAGGCACTGAAACAAAGAAGCAGAAGATTCGTACATGGTCCCTCCTTTCAATTATCATATGAGTGTTGAAACTGCAGTTATTGAGATAGCAAATCATGGAACAGAAAAGAAACTACAACCGCTTAGTAGTGGAAAGGCATCAAAGACCATATGAGATGCCTGCAAGATTCTACGAAGATTATATGAAAGATTTTGCTCCCCTCCTATCAGCAGTTTATCATAATTTGCTGGATCAATGAAGGGTACCTAGGGACTGGAAAAAAGCACAGTCATTCCTATTTTTGAGAAGGGTCATAGAACAGATGCACATAATCATAGGGCTATATCACTGATGTCAGTCTGTTGTGGAATTGCATAATGTGTTATGGTCAATAATTATAACATTTTTGCAGAAGGAAAATCACTTCTATAATAATCAACAAGGATTACACAACAGAGATCTGCAGACAATGACACTCAGATTGATGCTGTATTCCTTGGCTTCAGGAAGGCATTTGACACCATCCTACAATTCCATTTAGTGAAAAAAATATGAGGTTGCCAAGTGTCAGACCAGATTTGCAACTGGACTCAAGATTTCCTTGCAGGTAAAACTCAAAATATCACTCTTAATGGAAAAAATTCAACAGATGTACAGTTAATTTCTGAAGTACCCCAAGGAAATGTGATAGGACTATCAAATGCTTACAGTGTGTATAAATGACCTACTGGAAGCCATTGGAAGCTCTTTAACCAACTCATGATTTTTTTTCTCAAATTACGCTTAAAAATAATATTTTTTTTTATTAATGAAAAACATCTTACAAAAAATGACATTACTTATGAAAATACAGGGTTTTACAAAAAGGTACAGCCAAACTTTCAGGAAACATTCCTCACACACAAAGAAAGAAAATATGTTATGTGGCCATATGTACGGAAACACTTACTTTCCATGTTAGAGCTCATTTTATTACCTCTCTTCAAATCACATTAATCATGGAATGGAAACACACAGCAACAGAATGTACCAGCGTGACTTCAAACACTTTGTTACAGGAAATGTTCAAAATGTCCTCCATTACTGAGGATACATGCATCCACCCTCCATCGCATGGAATCCCTAATGCGCTGATGCAGCCCTGGACAATGGCGTATTGTATGACAGCAGTCCACAATACGAGCACGAAGAGTCTCTACATTTGGTACCGGGGTTGCATAGACAAGAGCTTTCAAATGCCCCCATAAATGAAAGTCAAGAGGGTTGTGGTCAGGAGAGCATGGAGGCCATGGAATTGGTCAGCCTCTACCAATCCATCGATCACCGAATCTGTTGTTGAGAAGCGTACGAACACTTCGACTGAAATGTGCAGGAGCTCCATCGTGCATGAGCCACATGTTGTGTCGTACCTCTAAAGGCACATGTTCTAGCAGCACAGGTAGAGTATCCCGTATGAAATCATGATAACATGCTCCATTGAGCGTAGGTGGAAGAACATGGGGCCCAATCAAGACATCACCAACAATGCCTGCCCAAACGTTCACAGAAAATCTGTGATGATGACGTGATTGCACAATTGCGTGTGGATTCTCATCAGCCCACATATGTTGATTGTGAAAATTTACAATTTGATCACGTTGGAATGAAACCTCATCCGTAAAGAGAACATTTGCACTGAAATGAGGATTGACACATTGTTGGATGAACCATTCACAGAAGTGTACATGTGGAGGCCAATCAGCTGCTGATAGTGCCTGCACATGCTGTACATGGTACAGAAACAACTGGTTCTCCCATAGCACTCTCCATACAGTGACGTGGTCAACGTTACCTTGTACAGCAGCAACTTCTCTGATGCTGACATTAGGGTTATCGTCAACTGCACGAAGAATTGCCTCAACCATTGCAGGTGTCCTCGTCATTCTAGGTCTTCCCCAGTCATGAGTCATAGGCTGGAATGTTCTGTGCTCCCTAAGACACCGATCAATTGCTTCTAACGTCTTCCTGTCGGGACACCTTCGTTCTGGAAATCTGTCTCGATACAAACGTACCGCGCCACGACTATTGCCCCGTGCTAATCCATACATCAAATGGGCATCTGCCAACTCCACATTTGTAAACATTGCACTGACTGCAAAACCACGTTTGTGATGAACACTAACCTGTTGATGCTAAGTTCAAAATGGTTCAAATGGCTCTGAGCACTATGGGACTCAACTGCTGAGGTCATTAGTCCCCTAGAACTTAGAACTAGTTAAACCTAACTAACCTAAGGACATCACAAACATCCATGCCCGAGGCAGGATTCGAACCTGCGACCGTAGCGGTCTTGCGGTTCCAGACTGCAGCGCCTTTAACCGCATGGCCATTTCGGCCGGCTGATGCTAAGTACTAATGTGTTTGATGCTAGTACTGTAGAGCAATGAGTCACATGTCAACACAAGCACCGAAGTCAACATTACCTTTCTTCAGTTCTTCAGTTGGGCCAACTGGCGGAGAATCGAGGAAGTACAGTACATACTGACGAAACTAAAATGAGCTCTAACATGGAAATTAAGCGTTTCCAGACACATGTCCACATAACATCTTTTCTTTATTTGTGTGTGAGGAATGTTTCCTGAAAGTTTGGCCGTACCTTTTTGTAACACACTGTATAAAGATGGGTTTTGAAACTCAAAATAATCAGTTACAGAATTTTGAAAATCACCAACAATAAAATCCTGAGTATAATTGTACACTGGACGACTAAAACATCCCAAAACTTAAAGTCATTTTTTAGTTTCCATGTAGCTGTGAAGTCTAACCATGTATTTTGCACTGGTTTCTGGTGTACATAAATCTTGGAGGACCTGGCTGGACGCAGTGGATGTATTTATCCCAAACCCTTGGCAAGTACTTGTCACTCAACTGATGAACTCTTGTTATTTTCAGTCTCAGAAGAAGCATTGCCTAAACAACAATATATGAGAGAGTCAGAAAGTGCACTTTTTGTTGTAGAGTATCTAAAGCTACACACAGTAGAGATGGTATCTAATGGCAACCACCTCAATCAAAACATGACAACTAAGCTACAAATGTAGTACCAGATGCTCTCTAGCAGCCAAACACATTACTATCAATGCTGAAACAGATATGAGCAAGCTTTTATTTTTTTGAAGCTTGCTTCCTAAGCTGTCTGCGTATACTTGGGATTTTAAGTTTCTATCAAAGTATTAATAAATGAGATACCTCAGTGTTTTATGTTAATGGGTTAAAATTGATTGCAAATGATGTGGTTGTCAATAATAATGCAGCTATGCCAGAAGACAGTATTGATTTGCATAATGGGCTACAGAGAATTGATGGATGTTGCATGCTCTGGCAGTTGACCCTGAATCTAAATACATGTAACATATTGCATATACATAGGAAAAGAAATCCACTACTGTGCAACTACACTATTGATGACACATTGCTGGAAATAATATCTACCATAAAATATCTATGAGTAACCATCCTTTGTGAGCTTAAGTGGAATGATCATGTAACACATATTGTAGGAAAA
Organism: Schistocerca piceifrons; assembly: GCF_021461385.2. Classification (NCBI taxonomy): domain Eukaryota; kingdom Metazoa; phylum Arthropoda; class Insecta; order Orthoptera; family Acrididae; genus Schistocerca; species Schistocerca piceifrons. The sequence goes on along the minus strand of NC_060138.1, from coordinate 1,015,670,669 downwards.
GTAGATGCGAGGCTGAGATTCGCAGGAAGAATCTTAAGGAAATGAATCTCAACTATGAAGGAAGTAGCTTACAAGGAACTTGTTCAATCCATTCTTGTGTAATGTTCATCAGTATGGGAACCTCACCATGTAGGATCACTAGAAGAGATAGAGAAGATCCAACAAAGAGCAGCACATTTCACCACAGGCTCATTTAGTTGGTGCAAGAGCGTTACACAGATGCTCAACAAACTGCAGTGGCGGACAGTATAAAAGAGGCATTATGCATCATGGAGAAGTCTATTATTGAAATTTTCAGAGAGTACTTTCCAGGAAGAGTCAGGTAACATATTGCAGCCTCCAACATATGCCTTGCAAAATGACCACAACATGAAAATTCAAGAAATTAGACCGAATACAGAGATTTACCAACAATCATTCTGCCTAGGGGCCATTCCTGAGTGAAACAGGGAGGGTGGAGATCAGTTAGTGATACCACATGCCATCAGGGAGTTTGAGATGTATTGATGTAGATGTAGTCTTATGTGGTTCTGAGAATGAATCTGTGTGACAGGAACATCTGTTCAGTTGTAGCTGATGATACATTTTCTGACTAATGAACCCTCCTATGCCATAATCTGTTTCATCGAAATTTACAGCTTATGTTCATTAAGGGAGACTTTGGGATTTATATGTTTTTTGGAAACATTTATCTGAAATTTTTTTCCCTTTTCTTATTTTCTATAATATTTTGGAAACTATTTTTTTTATTAATTTTTGGACTTTTAAATACATTAATTATCCTATAAAATTACATCTGCTTCTTTCAACAGTAACTGGCACATATTTAGGCAATTAACATTATTTAGATACCAAAATCTTTTTACAGAATTATACACAAGATTTAAGTGAATGATTACTGTAAAATTTGTCTGTCTTGAATATCTTTTTCTCAGTAAATTTGAACTTAAAATTACTGTAAAAAAACATCAGACTCACTGCACCAATGAGTCATGCTACCTTTGATTACTGTATGATTTGGAAGTCTTTGGAGGGCCATCATTGTGAACAGATGTGGAGAAGGAAGGTCTGGGACTTGTTTTTATGTAAGATGTAGTAAAATAGTTTCTTGTGAACTGGGAGTGGTCAAAACTGTAAGTAAAGAAAAATCTTAGTTTTTGTGATGAGACGAAGTACAAATCTGTCAATTCTGTAACCAATTTTTATTTTAAAAGTGATGTTTTCCATAAAGTCCATTATATGTTAATCATAGTTGTGCTGAAGATAAAATTATACATAAATTAAGTTTGTACATATTAATATTTTTTCCTGAAACGTGAAACACGTGGCCCCGTTCAAGAATAATATCCTAAAACGTACTGGTGATTGAGCTCAGCCACCAATTTCAGACACAGATTAGTATTATTATTACCATATTCTATGCCATGCAACAAACAACTTCAAAATATTCGTCAGTGCTGCTACCGAACACTGACTATTTACATTTACATGTATGATTGATCAGATGAAGAAATGTTACTTTAAAAACTAAAATTTCATCATCTGGTTAACTTCATATAAACTGAACTGAGGGGACAGGCTGATTAGCTGTGGTGTGTTGTGCTAGGTTCCTTTGTTGATGAAAAAGGCAGTTCTGCAGCAAAAAGACGCTGACAAACATTTGATTCTGGATGTGAACATTGCAGACAGTGGTGGTTTCAAAAATAATCAAGATGACGAATGAAAATTAAAAAGTTGACAGAGGACTTGCAAACAAGGTATGGGGGCAGACATTAAGATAACTACAGCAAAAGATTTAAAACATTATATTTTTGGCTCTAGTGCTTTGTAGTTAAATTATAAAAAATGACCATTAATGAAAATGTGAATCAAGCAGTAGGAAGGGAAAATGTGAATTGAGCAGTAGGAATCAGGTATGAATCAGAGTTTAGAATGTTTACAAGTTGACAAAAAAAGCCACACCAAAGGGTCTCGCTGAGGACAATTTTGAACCAATCAGAAAAATTGAAAATCAATGTGAAAACCAACGGTGATGCTTTGAAAGCAGTTCTGCTACGTATCATAGAATCAACCATCAAAACTAACATGATCTTTTAAAATCAGAAATAGAAAAGAACAGTGAAGACATCAATAATCAAATAGAAGAGATGTAGCTGAGAATAAATCACAATTAAGGAAAATAAGTTTGTCAAAAAAAGTCCAGTGGAGATAAAGGACACTGAAGAATTAAAATCTGCACAACAAGCAGTACAGGAGAAGGTTAAAAATTTAAGCTCTGAAGCAGAGGAAAAAATAACTAACTTAAATTCAGAAATAAATGAGATGAAACAACCTGTCACAATTGATATAAATAGTCTAGAAAAAAGTAAACGAAATGCAAGAAAATGGCATACCAAAATACTAATCTGAAAATAGTTGTACTATGTGGTCTAATTTACCAATGTAAAGACTTCCTTGTGATAATTTACATCCTGTCGATTTTTTCCCATGTTTGAAGGTAATATCATATCTCGTATGTCAGATAATTTAAAGATTAAATTTATATATAAAAACAAAGATGAGGTGACTTACCGAACAAAAGCGCTGGCAGGTCGATAGACACACAAACAAACACAAACATACACACAAAATTCAAGCTTTCGCAACAAACTGTTGCCTCATCAGGAAAGAGGGAAGGAGAGGGGAAGACGAAAGGAAGTGGGTTTTAAGGGAGAGGGTAAGGAGTCATTCCAATCCCGGGAGCGGAAAGACTTACCTTAGGGGGAAAAAAGGACAGGTATACACTCGCACACACGCACATATCCATCCACACATACAGACACAAGCAGACATATTTAAAGACAAAGAGTTTGGGCAGAGATGTCAGTCGAGATAGAAGTGTAGAGGCAAAGAAGTTGTTGAAAGACAGGTGAGGTATGAGTGGCGGCAACTTGAAATTAGCGGAGATTGAGGCCTGGCGGATGACGAGAAGAGAGGATATACTGAAGGGCAAGTTCCCATCTCCGGAGTTCGGATAGGTTGGTGTTGGTGGGAAGTATCCAGATAACCCGGACGGTGTAACACTGTGCCAAGATGTGCTGGCTGTGCACCAAGGCATGTTTAGCCACAGGGTGATCCTCATTACCAACAAACACTGGACACAGGCAGACAGTGTTTGTTGGTAATGAGGATCACCCTGTGGCTAAACATGCCTTGGTGCACAGCCAGCACATCTTGGCACAGTGTTACACCGTCCGGGTTATCTGGATACTTCCCACCAACACCAACCTATCCGAACTCCGGAGATGGGAACTTGCCCTTCAGTATATCCTCTCTTCTCGTCATCCGCCAGGCCTCAATCTCCGCTAATTTCAAGTTGCCGCCACTCATACCTCACCTGTCTTTCAACAACTTCTTTGCCTCTACACTTCTATCTCGACTGACATCTCTGCCCAAACTCTTTGTCTTTAAATATGTCTGCTTGTGTCTGTATGTGTGGATGGATATGTGCGTGTGTGCGAGTGTATACCTGTCCTTTTTTCCCCCTAAGGTAAGTCTTTCCGCTCCCGGGATTGGAATGACTCCTTACCCTCTCCCTTAAAACCCACTTCCTTTCGTCTTCCCCTCTCCTTCCCTCTTTCCTGATGAGGCAACAGTTTGTTGCGAAAGCTTGAATTTTGTGTGTATGTTTGTGTTTGTTTGTGTGTCTATCGACCTGCCAGCGCTTTTGTTCGGTAAGTCACCTCATCTTTGTTTTTATATATAATTTTTCCCACGTGGAATGTTTCCTTCCATTATAAAGATTAAATTTAGATTGTCATGGGTCAATAAAAAATTTTGATCAATGGGGAATCTTAATGATTTTAGGAATAGGTTTTTAAACATGTTTGGGGAGAGTGTGAGCAAGCTTGAATCAAGAGTGAATTTTAAATGGGCCTATTTTCAGAGTGAGAATTTCAACCATGAATGACTTCTGTAGGAGCCAGAAATTAATACACTTAGATAAACTTTTTAGTGAAATGACTGAGATAGATGCACTCAAGAGAAGGTTGCCACAAAGATTACTGTAGGGTATAGTTCATGGACCAGATGATTTACTTGATCAATTTCTTAAAAGTGTAGACAAATGGGGTGAATTACAGAAGAAGGGATCATGGGAACTTTTGCTATAGACGTAATAGGACCTCTAACTTTTACTGGAATTCAAATAGTCAGACTAATTATGATAAACAGAGTCAGAGCACACAGGTAGGGCACCATATGTATCATATGGAAGTTTTGATAAAAGATTCCAGGACAATATGTGGAATAATGATCTTTTAGTGAATAAGTGTGTGAAATGAGAGAGACAGAGAGAGAGAGAGAAAAGAAAAAAAGAAAGAAAGTTGAAAATCCAGATTTGGACCTGGAAGCTGTAAGTGATTTTTATAACTGGGCTGAAAGTGAAGTTGAGGAGGAGAGTGGTCAGTACAACAGCTCTGAAGCTTTAAGGATGATGTAAGGGAGGAACAAGGTGAAAGCAATGATGTTGAAAGCAACACTTGTCAAGGGAACTTTTATAAGTACTATTGTGGAGGAGAAATGTGTTGAGGATTTTGAAGATGAGTACAGAGTGCATATTGAAATAAATGATGATGGGATATTGAAGCTAAGTGATGATGACATTTTTCTTGACAAAATCAGGGAAAATCTATTAATTGATGAAGCTGTATCTGAAAAACAGCTCTTGCCTGTGCATGCTGATCAAACAATAGTCATTGGGGAATGCTGAGTTAAGGACAGATATAATATGTGTCACTTACATTCATGTGTAAGTGTACAATGTAAATGGCAGAATGTTTTAAGATTATTATGGGATCAATGAAGAAACAATGTTGCCTGGGAAACATTTTGGAGACAACTAGAAAAGATTAGCACAACCTTACATCCAAACTGGTGAAGGAAATGGAAGAGAAACTGAGTGAAAAATGTATAACTAATAGTAAGTTGTTTTGTGTTCAGCCAATGTTAAAAGTCAATACCACTAATGAAGATTATGATGCCTATGTTAATTTAGTAAAAACTGGAAGGGGTAGAACTGAGGGACATTTTAAAGATGACGATTGAAATAAATTATGATGGAATATTGAAGCTAACTGTTGATGACATTTTTCTTGACAAAATCAGGGACATCTGTTGATTTGTAGTTGATTATACATCTTCCGATTAATGAACCCTCTGATGCCATCAATTTTTTATCTATGTCCTTTGAAATTTACCTTGCTTATGTTCATTAGGGGAGTCTTGGAATTGATATGTTGTCTGGGAAAATTTGTTTGATATGTATTTCCATTTCTTATTGTATATAATATTTTGGACTTAATTATCCTCTAAAACTGCATCTGGTTCTTTCATCAGCAACTGGCAAATATTTAAATATTTAAAATTGTTAAGATACTCAACTGTGTTACAAAACTATACACAAGATTACTTAATTGAATATTTACTGTAAAATTGGCTTATTCTTGAATATCATTTTCTCTGTAAATGTGAACATAGACTCATTGTAAAAATACATCACTAACTCATTGGACCAATCATGCTATCTTTGTTTACTGTGCAATTATGGGAGTGTCTGGAGAGTCTCTGTTGAGTACAGACATGGAGAAGGAAGGACTGGGACATATTTTTATGTAAGGTGTAGGAAAATTGTTTCTTGTGAACTGAAAGTGATCAAAGCTGTACATAAACAAAAATATTAACTTTGTGATTATAAGAAACACAGATCTGTCAATTTTGTTACCAGTGTTTAATTTGAAAGTGACCTTTTTCATCAAGTCCATTGTACATTAATAATGAGAAGTGGATGCATAGCTGTGTTAAAGCTAAAACTGTAGTAAACAAACTCAGTTTGTACTCTTAATATTTTGTCCTGAAATGTGTAACACCTGGGCCTCTTCAATAATCACATCCTAAAGGGAACTGGACAACAAGCTGAAACACTAATTTAATTGAAATATACAGATAAGTATTATTATTTCCATCTTCTGCATAATTCAACAAACCACTTTAGAACACTATGCACTGTCATTACCCAATATTGACTGATAATATCTACATGTCTGATTTCTCAGACAAAAAAAAAAATTTACTTTAAGAACTAACCATTTATCTTAGCAGAAAGATTAAGGAAAGGCAAACCTACGTTTCTAGCATTTGTAGACTTAGAGAAAGCTTTTAACAATGTTGACTGGAATACTCTCCTTCAAATTTTAAAGCCGGCTGGGGTAAAATACAGGGATCGATAGCCTATTTACAGTTTGTACAGAAACCAGATGGCAGTTATAAGAGTTCAGGGGTATGAAAGGGAAGCAGTGGTTGGGAAGGGAGTGAGACAGGGTTGTAGCCTCTTCCCAATGTTACTCAATCTGTATATTGAGCAAGCAGTAAAAGAAACAAAAGAAAAATTCGGAGTAGGTATTAAAATCCATGGAGAAGAAATAAAAACTTTGAGGGTCGCCAATGACACCGTAATTCTGTCAAGAGACAGCAAAGGACTTGGAAGAGCAGTTGAACGGAATGGACAGTGTCTTGAAAGGAGGATATAAGATGAACATCAACAAAAGCAAAACGAGGATATTGGAATTTAGTCAAATTAAATCGGGCGATGCTGTGAGTATTAGATTAGGAAATGAGACACTTAAAGTAGTAAAGGAGTTTTGCTATTTGGGGAGCAAAATAATTGATGATGTTCGAAGTAGAGATGATATAAAATGTAGACTGGCAATGGCAAGGAAAGCGTTTCTGAAGAAGAGAAATTTGTTAACATCGAGTATAGATATAAGTGTCAGGAAGTCGTTTCTGAAAGTATTTGTATGGAGTGTAGCCATGTATGGAAGTGAAACATGGACGATAAACAGTTTGGACAATAAGAGAATAGAAGTTTCAAAATGTGGTGCTACAGAAGAATGTTGAAGATTAGATGGGTAGATCACATAACTAATGAGGAGGTATTGAATATAATTGGGGAGAAGAGGAGTTTGTGGCACAACTTGACAAGAAGAAGGGACTGGTTGGTAGGACATGTTCTGAGACATCAAGGGATCACAGATTTAGCATTGGAGGGCAGTGTGGAGGGTGAAACTTGTAGAGGGAGAGCAAGAGATGAATACACTAAGCAGATTCAGAAGGATGTAGGTTGCAGTAAGTACTGGGAGATGAAAGAAGTTTGCACAGGATAGAGTAGCATGGAGAGCTGCATCAAACCAGTCTCAGGACTGAAGACCACAACAACAACAACAAGAACTAAACTTTCATTATATGGCTAACTTCATATTATTTGAACTGAGAGGACAGGTATATTACACCCTCTATGCTCAAACATAACCATCAGTGGATTACTACAGTTTGAGTGCTGTTTTCCTGTAATGTATGATGGATACCATTAAGTATTATTGTCATTTTAGAGAGATACACATTGTGATTACAATATCCATCACCTTGGTCAGTGTTTGTGTCTTCATCTATGATTAGTAAAGCTAGTGATAAATTAATCTTATTTCGTTGCTGTGGGCTAGGCACTGCCACATGCTGGGGCTACTTGGTATCAATTGGACTTGGGCCTGTACAATGTTAAGGAGCTAAAATCCACCATGAATAAAGTCTAAACAAAGCTATGGCTAGTACTAGTTGAATAATTGGTTAGATTTAAAGAGCACTCTGTATGGACACTAGTTTGTTTATAGCTCAGTGAGTGGCTCCTAATCTGTCAGTCTGAGAAATTGCTGCTCCTAACTTGGGGTTTGGTGTATATGTTGCTCATGTAAGTGATGATGCTATTCACGGAGAGCACATCCCAATACTGTGAACTGTGGAGCCCTTTATAGTTAAGGTTGGTACTGACTGCTCACCAATTTGATAGTTCAGTTAAGTGTCATGCAGGAGTGTACTGCCCATCAAAAAATTTATTGGCTGTAAATACTGTCTGGAGGTAGCGTTACCGAGTACTAAATTCAAATTGTGTTGTTTCATTATTACAACAACAACAACAACAAAAACACCTCTTAATGAGTTTAATAAATTTTAAAGTCACGTCAGTTGTGCTGTTCCTTCCAATGATGTTGCATGCCCGAGGGGCACCAAGCTGGTGTCCAGTCTCCTTCCAAGGAAATTGCTGTGTTGTTAGTCAAGATTTAGCAACTGAAATTGTGAAGATACAATGCTAAGGAAGAAAGGAAATCAATAACAAAATTTTGAGTCAGTGCAGCCTTAAGGGACAAAAAGATGTGTCATCTCGTAACAAAGGTTTGGGACCAGCAGCAGCTGGACTAGAGAATTACTATCCCATGTATAGGATGCCATTGACACAACAACATTAATCCAGAATGAGATTTTCACTCTGCAGTGGAGTGTGCACTGATATGAAACTTCCTGGCAGATTAAAACTGTGTGCCGGACTGAGACTCGAACTCGGGACCTTTGCCTTTCGCGGGCAAGCGCTCTACCGACTGAGCTACTCAAGCACGACTTATGCCCCGTCCTCACAGCTTTACTTCTGCCAGTACCCCATCTCCTACCTTCCAAACTCTAAAGAGCACTTGCCCACGAAAGGCAAAGGTCCCAAGTTCGAGTCTCGGTCCGGCACACAGTTTTAATCTTTCAGGAAGTTTCAACAACATTAATGCTTGCATTTGGAGTCATACCATAACCGGGAATCATAGACTGCTGATGAAATGGTATCACATTATATTCAGTGGTGAATCATGGTCCTGCCCTACCCTGGATGACCATTCTCAGCGATTATGACGGTGATATCTGGAGAGATCCCATTCTACCAATGTTTTGGAGAGACACAGCTATATTACTCCCATGCCACCTCACATGTGACATTGTCTTGGTGCAAAATCAAACAATGGAAACTCCAGGTTGCAGTGCCATTTTTCAGCAGGACAACGCTTATCCACATAAGTCAAGGGTGTCTGTGAACTGTTTTTGTGATGTTGAGGTACTCCCATGGCCAACAAGATTCCAAAATCTGTCTCTGGTAGAACATGTGTGGGACCAACTCCTCCTCACTTATGGTTTTTTTTCATGTAGTTTATTTTACCTATTTTCTAAGAATAGTTAGTTGCATTTATAATATTACACTGTACAGTTTATGAGCCTAATGTAAAGTGAAAGCATAAAAAAGGAGAACAAATGAAAAGAACATATTTACATTAACATTGCCACAATTCAAATTAAAGTATAACATTTTTATCTTCCTCACATACAGTATCACTCAAAAGTATTTTTTTAGGGATGATAAATTCAGAAAAAAAGACTCTTTAGGAAAAAATTTAAACTAAAGAACTTAAACTTTATAATGTTCACTTTATTTTCTTATAAATATTTTACAATTCTAGTCTTTGTACTAATAATAATAACACAAATGAACAAATTCAATGGGCTCAAAAGTATATTGTTAAAATTAAACAGAAGCAAACAACAAAGATGATGTGACCCATGATGTTCTTGACTTGAAACTTGGTTGTGCAGACCTTTGTGAGTATTGCTGGAGCACTCCTGTATGACACAGAGTCCAAGGTTTAGGCCAATCCTACCTGAAGAAGACAGTTCTTTGTAGACAAAGTCCTTGTTCATACAGTTTTGTTGGCAAACATGTCTATAAGCTCATCCCAAAGATGTTCTGTGGTTTTAAGTCTGAACCGTTTGAATATCTTTATTTCATGCTGCTTCAGAACTGTCTTCAGATAGCCAGAAGTATGCTTTGGGTCATTGTCAAGCTGGATTTGCCAATTACAAGGCATATTTCATCTTCTGTGAGGTATTATACAGTCAATTAATATTTTGCCATACTTCAGAATATCCATTACCCCATGACTTTCAACAAGAAGACCTCCATCACTTCACGAGAAACAGTTCCACACCATGGTACTTCCTCCTCTGTGCTTCATGGTGGGTACTTGGTACTTTCTGTCATACCTCTTGTTTTCCAGCCATCAAATGTATTGTATCCCATCTGAGGAGAAGAAATTAAACTTGCTTTCATCACTCCATAGAATTTTTGACCAGTCTTCTGTGGTCCATGATGCATACTTCTTGGCAAACTGTAGTCTGGACTTCCAGTTTCTCAAACTTATCATAGATTTTTGAGAAGATTTCCTGCTAATCAGATCTATACCTGTTACGTGACATTTAACTGTCAAAACATGGATCTTCATGCAGTGTTTTAGCTGTAGATAATTATGTACTTCTCCAGCTGGTTTTTAGGAACAGTCGTCAATGACCACTACATGGTTTGTTCTTTATTGTCCCATTTTTTCTCTGCAGCTGGGATGAGACACTCACAAGCTGTTGTGAGATGCAAACACATTTGCAATGAAAGACTGAGTTTGGACTTGACCCAGTGGTGTTAAAAGAGCTTGTGTGAACTCTACAGAATATTCTTTAGTTTTAAGCACTGCTGTAATAAATAAAATTATTAGAATTAGATTTGCTTTATGTAATTAGGTCTGTTGGACTCTTACCATTCTAAAAAATACTTAAGAACCCTTTGGAAATACTGTTTATAGCTGAAGTCCATGCTTACATACACTCAGCAATCAGTATTTGTAGCCATGGAAGGATCAAGCAGTTTTCTATCAGAATAACCAGTTTGTTTTGATTCTGCATTTAGATAAACATGCCTATCAACCTACTAGTTCAGCCACAAAATACTTTTGAGCGATATTTTAAGTAAATGTATCATTTTTTGTTTGTTTTAAAGGTGTGTTTTTTTCTAAGTTGTTTCCTCTAGTCTTACACTAACAGATACATTATAACTCTTTGAATTCATTCATTGAATAAAAAATTTTGTCTAAGAGCAAACTTTTTGGTTTCCTTTAGGATACCTGTATTTTATTAATTTCCTTTTTTATTACTAATTGGCAGCTGATTGTATACTTTGATAACTGACGCAGTAACTCCCTTGCGTACTTTTCATAAGAGTCACAGAGCATTATTTGTTACTGGTAGAGCAAGAAAATCAATGGTCCAACGATTGAGCCCTCGAGGACTTTCTACATCTACATCTACATCTACATCCATACTCCGCAATCCACCTGACGGTGTGTGGGGGAGGGTATCCTGAGTACCTCTATCAGTTCTCCCTTCTATTCCAGTCTCGTGTTGTTCGTGGAAAGAAGGATTGTCGGTATGCTTCTGTGTGGGCTCTAATCTCTCTGATTTTATCCTCATGGTCTCTTCGCGAGATATATGTAGGAGGGAGCAATATGCTGCTTGACTCTTCAGTGAAGGTATGTATTTTATATCGTATTTTATATTTCTCGAACTTGATTTTACTGTTACCCCTGCCTTAATTAGCCCTTTGGCTCTGCAGCTGCTTGCCCAGCTAGCCATGTCAAGCATTCCCTTGAGGGCACCTAATCTGTTTAGGTGCAATAGTAGCCATCTCTGCAGATTGCTGACTGTGCCTGAGCTCTTTACTTGGCCATCTTGCCCTGTGCTGAATATTTCTGGAGCCAGGGTGGTCGCGACTGTCTGGCAGTCTGAGTGTGATCACTGACTTTACAAATAAACACAGTGTATCTGGATACTCATTCCATAGCTTTAAATCTGGAGATGAATTGCTCAACAAACATCAGGTGGACTGAAACTGCTTTGGCTGCTAACGTGTAACTCCTCATCATTAGTTCTTGCAAATCATCGTAAGGCCTCTACATACATATCAGCTTTATTTGACATACTGATACTTAATTATCAACTTTTTGTATGTTACTTCTGATGTAAATGCTAGAGAACCATAATGAGCATACACTAATGATCATCTGTACTAGTACAATGATTTGCCCGCAAACAACTATAGAGAGAAACGTCTGCATGCTGAGACACATTTTTGAAGCTAATCACTATAATTTGAGCTCATGAACCCAATAAAGTATCCCCAGAAAAACTTCAAAACAAGAAAGTCAACATTTCTGAGTTCTTTTTGTATGGGATGCAATTGTTATTACACAGTAGAAATAAACTATGATGTATAACTTTTGTTTAAGAATTCGATAAGGGAATAACAAAGTTTCTACACTACCTAATTAAACATCACCTTTAATTCCTAATGACCTAATGACCTTTTGTGCCTCAGAAATAGGTGTGTGTGTGCAACTGACCATCATTTAATGAAGTTAACCTTCATTTTATATATATAAGTAACATGTCTACATATAAAAATGAACTGCTGCGTGTTAGTCTCACTAAAACTCAAAAATCACTTAACCAATTTGGATGATTCTTTTTATTGTTGTGTTTGTAATTGTTAAGGCAAGGCTAATACGGAAGAAAAGTTTGGAAAAGTTGCCTAGAAGATTGGAAAAATCTGGAAATACTGAAAGAGCTTTTTTCTATGGGATTTTCATGATTTTCGTTATTCACAATTGAAACAATTAATATGAATAATTCTTTTTTTCTTTTGTTCATTATGGTCTTGGACTTGAAGCATCCAATCTGTGTTTGTCAGCACAGACTAGATGTTTCACATGTTTGTACGTAAGATGTTTGTCAGCACAGTAGTTCATCTGGAGAGGCTCTTCAAGCTCAGATAATTCTTTGTTTTTTTTATTTATTTTACACTGTTATATTTCCCATTCTTCTTTCTCATTTGGGTTTTGGGCTGGCAATGGCAAAGTTAAAAATATTTTTCTTATGAAAAAGAAAGTTGCTACTCATCATATAATGGAGATTCTGAGTCACAGACAGACACAACAAAAAGAATGTCACAATATAAGCTTTCGGCCAATATAAGCTTTTGCTGCAAATAGATCACACACATACACACACAAATGCAACTCATACACGACTGCAGCCTCTGGTATGTGTGTATGTGTGTGTGTGTGTGTGTGTGTGTGTGTGTGTGTGTGTGTGTGGTCTATTTTTGACAAGGCCTTGTTGGCCGAAAGCTTATATTGTGACAGTCTCTTTTTTGTGCCTACCTGAGATTCAGCATCTCTGCTATATGGTCAGTAAAAATCGTAGAGGGAGACCAAGAGATATAGAGGCTTGCACAGGATAGAGTAGCATGGAGAGCTGCATCAAACCAGTCTCAGGACTGAAGACCACAACAACAATATTGTTACATTCCATCATGGATTTTCCGTTGTTTGATTACAATATTTTTTTATACTTATTTTTCACTTTTTTGCTTTTTTATTTTTTAAAATTTTAAATAATCTTTTTAAAAGTAAGGGCTTAATTTCATCTTCTAGATGTAGCAACTTGGCTAAAAGTTCTTCTTTGTGTGCTATGTTTCAAAACATGGTAGAACACACAAGGGTATGTTGCGTGTTTTGCATTCAAATTTCGTTTCTTGGCATACATTTTGTTTCAAGCAGACAGCACATCTATGCCATAGTCTGCGTTTCTTGGACTGGTCACTTGGAATAAAATCTGGAAAGCGCCTTCCAGGAAAGTACAAAGGATTCTTGTCATCAGAGCATCTTCCTTTCCTATCCCTTCTCCATTCTGTAGCAAATTTTTCCACAAGTTCTCAAACCAGACATAAATGAAAATCTTCTAATGGTACTTTTCTCCCTATCGCCGATTTGTGAAGAGTGTGAGCATTCAAAATACAAAGGTCCACAACATGAAAGAAAAAAAAAAAACTTTTTGTATGATGTAACAGATTTACGCATAGATCCAACTGGGCTTAATAGCATGTCACAGTGGTCTACAGCACCCATACTTGCATCGTAGTCAACACATTGTGGCTTCATTACTTTCTCACCAGTCTTCCTGTTTGTCTTATACTTGCATCGTAGTCAACACATTGTGGCTTCATTACTTTCTCACCAGTCTTCCTGTTTGTCTTTCCCATACCATGCATTTCTGTAACGTCACAGGTACTCAATATCTACACTTCTCTCTTGTCGCACCACTTGATGGCAAGCAGTGTGTGTTGACATAAATTCAACTCCTCATTTTAATTTCTCCCATAGCTTTGACAAGTTACCCCTGTTTTAATATACAGTACCACATGCTGCTGTTCTATGGCTGTGAAACCAGAATAACAAGTCTGGACTTGTACACCAATTGTTAACATACCGGGCATGTCCATGTTTACAGTATGGCTTCATTAGTGTTGTCACTATGTTGCCAGATTTCCCCAAATTATGGACTTCAATTTCTGTTCTTGTGAATGTGTATACAATGAAATCCAAAAATATATAGTTTTACAGTTGCACAACACAAATGTCTTGATTCCAAAACTATTTTGTTTTGAATGAACAAATTGTTTAAAATGTAAGCAACCTTTGAACAATATAGGCTTTCATCACCATAGAACTTTTTGCATGGATTAAATGCACTGCATAACACCATATGAACTCTATTAATTATCTTCCTAATTTTAAACAAACTGTCATGTTCACAACTGCCAAAGTTGTCACTAAAATGCAACATTGTCAAAAGTAACAAAAAACTGTGATGGGACATAACTTCACTAAAAATTGGAGTTCTCATAAGTAAATCTCAGGACCAATATTCCCTTATTCTCAGATTTTTAATAAAGGCCATGAGAAGCCAAATACCAATGAAGCAATGCAGTTTTTCAAAACTAGTATCTTTTCAGGTGGACAGTTGAGAATGAACTGATTCCAATGTATTTGGAGAAGGTGTAAAATCAGTTTGTTTTAAGTGATACAAATTTCATCAGATTTTATGATTGAAATAGCATGAAAAAGGACAGAACACTTCAATAAGGCACTATTTGGCAGTTATGTCCTAAAGATGAGTCATCAGATGCTTGCAGTGCTGGACTGAAATCATGCTTTTGCCAATCAAATTGGTCTCTAAGGCATGGTCTTTTACTGATTGCTTCATCTTCACTTTCAGAATCTGAAGAAGTATCCTAGTGAGCTCTACTAAGTGAAGTACATGGAAATGTACTACTACAAGATTCTTCTGAATTATCATCCTATCACTAGAGTGATTTAAGATGTCACTCTTACTGTCACTGTCACTCCTTGAGATTATCTCCAGTACCTCTTCATCAGTGCAACCATGCCAAAGTGCCATTTGTTCATGGAACTCAAAAGTGATAGTGCTCTAAAACTCCCGATGAATAGGCAGAAATCTAAACAACACCACAGAAGCAGAGTGTAGATGATGACACAAACCAGCTAGCATGAATGTCGAACAGCAACTGTGAAATCTGACAGAAGTCACAGAAGAGCCTGAGCACACAAATGTGGGGTTTGTGGAGGTCTTTCAGTGCCATGATCAGCCCTGAGTAAACACTGCTGTAAGGCATGTTAACACTGAGCTGAACAGGATGCTCCAGACACCAGCAAAATCTCACGTAAGTATTGTTCCAATAAAAGCTATTGGTAGGCGGGGAAACACTACACATGGTCTGCACACGAATAGGATAGGGAAAAATAAATTAGCTTCTCTATTAGCAGAAACTGTAAGGGAGTGCACACTCACACAAGGGGTGATCCCTATGGCTAATGGGTCCAGGCAGACAAGATTTTTAGGTTAAAGCTAAAGAGCAGACAGATGACAATCAAGATAAATAGAATAAAAGAAACTTCATGTACAGTAAATACGGGTAAAGCTAAGGGCAGTATCAACTTACTTCGTCAAAATATCAGGGGAATAAAAAATAAAGTAAATGAGCTATTAGTGTGTTCAGATGATCTCAAAAATAAGAATGAAATCGATATATTCCATCTGTCTGAACAATCATGTAACTGTGGGCATGGATATTGTCAGTATAAGTGGTATAATTTAGCATCTTACACTGCAGATCTAGGATAGATAAAGGAGGAGTTGCCATTTTCATAAAACAAGGGCATAAATGCAAAACTGTAGAAGTAAGCAAATTTTGTGTTGATCAGCACTTTGAGGTTTGTGCATGTGAACTTCAGCTAGATAATGTAGTAGTGATATTAGCAACAGTGTACAGGTCACCATTAGGAAACTGGGAGCTGTTCATAAAAAAGTTTGAATCCCTATTATGCTGTCTGTCAGACAAAAAGAAGAAGTTACTAATCAGTGGTGATTTCTGTGTAAACTTTCTAAGTAATTCTGATAGGAAAAGTTAACTAGAAGTGTTATTAACAACATATAACATAGAATCAGTGATCAATTTTCCTTCATGTATAGCTCAAGACAGTAGCACACTAATAGATAATCTATTTGTACAGAAAGAAGATGCAAAACAAACACATGCTTTACCTGTGGTAAATGGATTGTCAGATCATGATACACAACTGATTAGCTTACTAAACCTAACAGGGTGTACAGTTCGGAAACCATTAAGTAAAATTGTGACGTTGCTCAACCCGGTACCTATACAACACTTCAGAGAAAGCTTAAGAAATGTTAACTGGGGAGATGTATATAAAGAACTAAATGCTAATGATAAATGCAACATATTTCTTGATAAATTTATATCTCATTTTTAAACATTGTTTCCCAAAGAAAATTAGTAAATGTGACACCACACACTTTTCAAAGAAACCTTGGATTACTACAGGTATTAAAGTGTCTTCAGAAAGAAAAAGAAAACTGTATGAGACAGCAAGAACTAGTAAAGAACCAGAAGTAGTTTTACATCATAAAAATTATTGTAACATACTGAGAAAAGTTGTCTGGAAATGAAGAAATATGTATGTTAGAGAAGAATTTAACAACTCCGGCAATAAAATAAAATCAATATGGTATGCTGATAGAAGGGAGACAGGAAAAGTAACCATTGGGTAGGTAGTATTATTATTAAAGAGAACAAGACCATACTAACCAACAGTACACAAGTAGCTAATGTATTTCACAACAATTTCTTAAGTGTAGGAGAAAAAATTGGTGGGAACAGTTCAAAAGAAAAAGCCAGACAGTACATGAAAGATGTGAATCTTCAGGTTTTGGCGGCGCAAAGACTGTTCCATTAAGTTTCGGGTGTGCAGCCGCAAGAAATCTCCTTCTTCTTCTAATATTTCGGCTGTAAAACGTTCAGCCATCTTCAGAGTGAGCCGCAAGACTGCCGCTCCAGTGCTTGCTTTGTCCCTTTATACTGTTGTACCACGTGACTGCGCATGTGGCCACAGATGCAAATGCGCCAGAGACGTTGGTCGGTGGCAGAGACGTGCATAATGCGCGAGTTGTATCTATGACTCCGCAGTTGATCTTTGTTGGCATATCGATATAGCATTGTGAGCTGCACTGTGACAACGTCTTTGCGAGTTTATTACAGCAAGTGCCAGATTCCAGTATTTATCAAGATTGAAACCTCTCTCTCTATTAATTAAGTTCGTTGTCAAGTGAATTTCAATTGCCTCTTTTACTATCGAGTCCCAAAATGATGATGTAGTTGCCAAAATTTCGACGTTGTCATACAACATACTGTGACCATTATCAATACAGTGCTCTGCCATGGCCGACTTGTTAGGTTGTAAAATTCGTGTGTACCTCTGGTGTTCTGTACATCTTTCTTGGACAGTACGAGTTGTTTGTCCGTTGTAAGAGAGGCCACATTCACATGGAAGTTTGTAAACTCCAGATTTTCGGAGCAGCAAATCATCTTTGACAGAGCCCACGAGTGCAGCTGTCTTAGGTGGAGGACGAAAAATCACTTTTATTTTGTGTCTGCTGAGAATGCGTCCTATTTTTGATGAGAGGCTACCCACATATGGCAGAAAGGCCATGGATTTAAATGTTTCTTCATCTTCTTCTGCTTTCTTTGTGGCCTCTTTCGGTTTCATTTTCAGTGCCCTGTGTATTTGTTGTGGAGAGTACCTATTGTCTTCAAACACTCTTTGTAAGTGGGAAAGTTCGTCTTGCAGACTGCTTTCGTCAGAAATAATATGCGCTCTGTGAGTCAAAGTTTGGAGAACACTCATTGTCTGGGCAGGATGGTGGCAGCTATTTGCACGTAAATACAGATCGGTGTGTGTCAGCTTCCTATATACTTCATGTCCCAAAGTGCCATCCTCTCTGTGCTGAACCAAAACATCCAAGAATGGAAGGCATCCCTCCTTTTCAATTTCCATTGTGAACTTTTTCGTCCTCCACCTAAGACAGCTGCACTTGTGGGCTCTGTCAAAGACGATTTGTTGCTCCGAAAATCTGGAGTTTACAAACTTCCATGTGAATGTGGCCTCTCTTACATCGGACAAACAACTCATACTGTCCAAGAAAGATGTACAGAACACCAGAGGTACACATGACTTTTACAACCTAACAAGTCGGCCGTGGCAGAGCACTGTATTGATAATGGTCACAGTATGTTGTATGACAACATCGAAATTTTGGCAACTACATCGTCATTTTGGGACTCGATAGTAAAGGAGGCAATTGAAATTCGCTTGACGACGAACTTAATTAATAAAGATAGTGGTTTTAATCTTGATAAATCCTGGAATCTGGCACTTGCTGTAATAAACTCGCAAAGACATCGTCACAGTGCAGCTCACAATGCTATATCAATATGCCAACAAAGATCAACTGCGGAGTCATAGATACAACTCGCGCATTATGCACGTCTCTGCCGCCGACCAACGTCTCTGGCGCATTTGCATCTGTGGCCGCATGCGCAGTCACACGGTACAACAGTATAAAGGGACGAAGCAAGCACTGGAGCGGCAGTCTTGCGGCTCACTCTGAAGATGGCTGAACGTTTTACAGCCGAAATATTAGAAGAAGAAGGAGATTTCTTGCGGCTGCACACCCAAAACTTAATGGAACAGTACATGAAAGAATCTGTTTCAAAAAAAATTTGTCAGTTTAAGTTTCATCTAACAACCTCCTGTGAAATAAGTAACTTTATTAAATCTTTGTGAAATAAATGTTCTGCTGGAGTAGATGACACCTCTAATAAGATATTAAAACAATGTGGAGCAATTACAGCTGATGTTCTGAGTCACATATGTAATGCATCACTAACTCAAGGTTTTTTCCCAGACAGGTCAAATATGCCATTGTCAGGCCTCTCTACAAAAAGTGTGACACCACAGACATCAATAATTATCGGCCAGTATCCTTGTTTACAGCATTTTCAAAAATCTTCAAGAAAGTAATGTACTCAAGAATGGTTAGCCATCTCAACAGTAATGGGATACTTAGTAATTCACAAATCAAATTTCAAAAATGCTGTTCCACTGAGACAGCAATATACAGTTTCACTGTCCACATAATAGTGTCTCTAAATAGTAAAATGTCACCAATAGGAATTTCTGTGACATGTCCTAAGCATTTACAAAGCATTTGATTGTGTGATCGATGACATTATGTTACAGAAATTACAGTTCTATGGTATAAATGGAACAGCACATGAGCGGTTTAAGTCGTACCTACAGAACAGGAAGCAAAAAGTTTCTTTATATGAGTCAAGTGATTTAAATAAGTTTGACACTTCATCTAACTGGGGTGAAATTACATTAGGTGCTTCATAGGGTTCAATCATGGGTCCCCTTCTGTTCTTGATATATGTGACGACCTCCCTTCCTATCTGAAACAGGAAGCTGAACTGACACTGTTTGCTGATGATACAAACATCATTATTAATCCAGTAAAAGAAAGTCAAATAGAAAATGATACAAGTAAGGTCTTTGGAAAAGTCATTAATTGGTTTTCTGCAAATGGGCTTGCTCTAAACTTTGAAAAAACACAGTACATCCAATTTTCTGCTGCAAGAAGTATAGTTTCTTCAATAAATATAACACATCAACAGAAGTCAGTAGACAGGGTAGAACATAATAAGTTTTTGGGTATACATATAGATGAGAATCTTAATTGAAAAATTCATATTTTGGATCTTCTAAAGCAACTAGGTTCAGCAACTTTTGCAATCAGAATAAGTGCCAATTTTGATGATATAGAAATTAGTAAGCTAACATATTTTGCATACTTTCACTCTCTGATGTCATATTGAATAATATTTTGGGGTAACACAACATTTAGACAAAAAGTATTCACTGCTCAAAAGAAAGTGGCTAGAATAATGTGTGGGGTTCATAGTTGCACATCTTCTAGGCATCTTTTTAAACTATTGGGAATTTTTACACCAGCCTCACGGTACATTTACTCACTAATGAAATTTGTTCTCAGCAACATGGACCGGTTAAAAACAACAGTGACATTTATGATTATAATACCAGAAAAGAGAAAGACTTACACTATCCTTTACTCAACCTATCTTTGGTACAGGCACGGGTAAAATATGCTGCTGTAAAAATTTTCAACAAATTACCGAATGAAATAAAATGTCTGACAGACAGCAGTAATATCTTCAAAAATAAATTCAAATCATATCTACTAGACAACTCCTTCCGTCCCATAGATGAATTAGTATATGGATTTTGCACCATTTAAGGGAATGGGGTAAATAATAGAAATACTGATCTTCAACTCTGCAAGGGTGGTCCATTGATAGTGGCTGGGCCAAATATCTCACGAAATAAGCGTCAAACGTAAAAACTACAAAGAACGAAACTTGTCTAGCTTGAAGGGGGAAACCAGGTGGCGCTATGGTTGGCCCGCTAAATGGCAATGCCATAGGTCAAATGGATATCACTGCATTTTTTAAAATAGGAACCCCCCATGTTTTATTACATATTCATGTAGTACATAAAGAAATATGAATGATTTAGTTGGACCACTTTTTTTGCTTTGTGATAGATTGCGCTGTAATAGTCACAAACATATGGCTCATAATTTACAGTTGGTAACAGGTAGATTTTTTTAAATTAAAATACACGTTTGAACATTTTATTTCAGTTATTCCAATGTGATACATGTACCTTTGTGAACTTATCATTTCTGAGAATGCATGCTGTTACAGTGTGATTACCTGTAAATACCACATTAATGCAATAAATGCTCAAATTGCTATCCGTCAACCTCAATGCATTTGGCAATACGTGTAACGACATTCCTCTTGACAGCGAGTATTTCGCCTTCCGTAATGTTCGCACATGGCATTGACAATGTGCTGACGCATGTTGTCTGGCTTTGTTGGTGCATCACAATAGCAAATATCCTTCAACTTTCCCCACAGAAAGAAATCCGGGGACGTCAGATCTGGTGAACGTGCGGGCCATGGCATGGTGCTTCGATGACCAATCCACCTGTCATGAAATATGCTATTCAATATCACTTCAACCACATGCGAACTATGGGCCGGACATCCATCATTTTGGAATTACATCTTGTAGTAACATCGGTAGAACATTATGTAGGAAATCAGCATGCATTGCACCTTTTAGATTGCCATCAATAAAATGGGGGCAAATTATCCTTCCTCCCATAATGCCACACCATACATTAACCCGCCAAGGTCGCTGATGTTCCACTTGTCACAGCCATCGGGGATTTTCCATTGCCCAATAGTGCATATTATGCCGGTTTACGTTACCGCTGTTGGTGAATGACGCTTCGTCACTAAATAGAACGCGTGCATAAAATCTATCATTGTCCCATAATTTCTCTTCTGCCCAGTGGCAGAACTGTTCACGACATCAAAGTTGTCACCATGCAGTTCCTGGTGCATGGAAATATGGTACGGGTGCAATCGATGTTGATGTAGCATTCTTAACACCGACGTTTTTGAGATTCCCGATCCTCATACAATTTGTTTGCTACTTTGCTACTGATGTGCGGAGTAGCTGTGACAGCAGCTAAAACACCTACTTGGGCATCATCATTTGTTGCAGGTCGTGGTTGACATTTCAGATGTGGCTGAACACTTTCTGGTTCCTTAAATAACGTAACTATCTGGCGAACGGTCCAGACACTTGCATAATGTCGTCCAGGATACCGAGCAGCATACATAGCACACGCCTGTTGGACATTTTGATCACAACAGCCATACATCAACATGATATCAACCTTTCCTGCAATTGATAAATGGTCCATTTTAACATGGGTAATGTAACACGAAGCAAATACAGTCCGTGCTGGCGGAATGTTATGTGATACCACGTACTTATACGTCTGTGACTATTACAGCGCCATCTATCACAAAGTGAAAAAAGTGGTCCAACTAAAACATTCATATTTCTTTACATACTACACCAATATGTAATAAAAAATGGGGGTCCTATTTAAAAAAACACAGTTGATATCCGTTTGACCTATGGCAGCGCCATCTAGTGGGCCAACCATAGCGCCATCTGGTTTCTCCCTTCAAGCTAGAAGAGTTTTGTTCTTTGTAGTATTTTTGTTTGATGCTTATTTTGTGAGATATTTGGCCTGGTCACTATCAATGGAGCCCTCTGTGCATTTCTTGTGCACTTGACATGTTCCACATGATAACTGCTACCGTACCATGTGATTGATCAATGGAACACGCAACCAACTAACTAACAAATACCGCTGAGCAGCTTTAGATGTCTGCAGGATCACAGGTAGTGGAACCAGCTGATAGTAAAATCTGTCATTAGGACTCAGGTACAGGCCAGGCTGTGACAGTGAATGCTGTCTGCAGCACCCATGGGAAATACCAATGCAGCAGCTAACAATGTCCACAGCCCCTCTGGAAAAGTGGAGTGTGGCAGAATTTTACATTTGCAGTGCTCAAAGTGTTAAGACAATTATTTGTTCTCTGATGTAGAACAAAGATTCTAGCCAAGCCAAAGGTTTGTCTTTTTCCCAGAGTGTGGAAGCTTTTTAGCATTGTGTCATAGTTTACACTGTCAAATGTGTTAGCAAGGTCACAGACGATTCCTGTTGGATATCTTTTGAAATTTATTTCAATTACAGTTTCATCTGTTAGACTAAATATAGCTTTCTCTGTGGAGAATCCCATACGAAAGTCTAACTGTGTAAACGTCAGTAAGCCATTTAATGCTGAACATTTTCACATTTCTCCATTAATGATGAATTTATTCTGAAAGATATCCAGCTGTTGATAAATAAATAAAATATTGGTGTGGCTACATGGTACTTGCAAAGATGAAGTCAATCAAGAAATGTTCTCTGGTTGCAAGGCACAGATCACAAAAGCCTTATTTGTCTATTAGAAAATTTTGGAAAATGAACTGGTTCCAAAAATTTTCAAGCATTTAGAATCATCAAATTCTGTGAGAGATGCCCCTTTCTGTCAATAAAAGTCCACTTGAGGTGAGCTGCAGCTACCTGAAGTTTTTGTATCAAATCGGTCGATGTTCAAGCAATAACACAATAATGACACAACAGATACTTAGAGAGTAAATAGAGTATTACTGGGATACTTACCTTACATTCAGTACAAATCACTGCATCAAACAATGGATGTTCATCAGAATTTTCTGGTGGTCCCATGCAGGCAACACAAATGTTTTCACCCTGCTTGTATCTTTCTGCATTGCCTGAAAATAAACAAGCTACTTCATTTGAGTTTTAGCGAAGATGATGTTGGAGGACAGTGTCCATTAAACTATTCTTCCCTACCTTGACAGAGACCTTAATTAAAACAAGTTTCCAAATGACTTCAGAGAAAAGAATTCATGTTATTCACTCAAACGAAGCTCAATATATGACATAATAAGAATATGCAGTATGTTGTTCATTTATTTATACCTTTTGTATCACAGGCCTGAAGGATAATTTTATATA
Source organism: Schistocerca piceifrons (assembly GCF_021461385.2). NCBI lineage: Eukaryota > Metazoa > Arthropoda > Insecta > Orthoptera > Acrididae > Schistocerca > Schistocerca piceifrons. Next base: position 1,015,647,128 of record NC_060138.1, on the reverse strand, counting down.
ATGTGGACTGCTTGCAGATAAATAGTAACAATGGGAAATTACTTTTGAAAATTTTACTAAGAATTAATTACCATTAATTTAATCTGCTATACTCTATTATTGTTTAAATATGATAAAAATGGAAAGTTTATGCAACTGTCACAAAAGCCACTATTTAAAAAAAAATGCTGTTGCTGCATTCCTAGTCATGGTGTTAAGCAGCCAAAAACTATTTAATAAGATAAATAACTCACTGTAGTATATTCACAGTTTTTTTTTTCTTTTTATTTAAATTAAGCTGCTACTTAATTCCCTCTTATTATTAACGTGAGCACACTGATCAATTTCAAAAGATAGCAATTATACAAAAACTAAAAAAATGAAGAATGTGAATTGCATTGTTTGCAGTAATTCATAATTAGTGAATCTAGAGTATCACTTATTTTATTACAAGATGTAGCTAGTAAAATGTGTCTTTGACCTACTTTTGGACTGCATAGATTATCAATTTCTTGTGTTATGTGCAGTTACATTGAGACCTATGCATAAAAATAAAACGCTTCTCTCTTAAACTTTGGCATGGAAGCATAATACACCTGGAAATTACTTTCTGTTCTGTATTGTGTTTGTGTAAGTCACTGATCACCTTAATTTCTCTATTATTATTGGCTGAAAATGTCAATAAAGAGCAAATACATTCTAACTGAATGAAGCTGCACAAATATTCAGTTGATTTTGATGAACTTTCAAGGTAGTGCAAAGTTTGGCAACTTACTTTCAATGTTCAAAGATGTAAAACAGTGCACCTCACAAAAGTAAAAGTATTGTATCCTGTGACTACAGTATCAATGATTCAGTATTTGAATTGGTCAATTCATGCAAATACCTGGATGCAACACTTCAAAGGAATATGAAATGGATTGATCACATAGGCTCAGTCATAAGTAAATCAAGTGGCAGGCTTCAGCTTACTGGTAGAATGCCAGAGAAGTTAATTAGTTTACAAAAGAGATTGCTTACACTATGCGACACATCCTAGAATTCAGCTCAATTGTGTGTGACCCATGCCAAATAGAACTAAAAGGGGATGTCGAATGTCCACAGAGAAGGCCAGCACAAATTGTCTCAAGTCTGTTTGACCCATGGGGAGAATCACACATATGCTGAGGAGACTGAATTGGCAGACACTTGAATATGAATGCAAACTATCTCATGAATGCCACTTACCAAGTCATAATGATTTTAGGAATGTACTAAAAATCCCTATGTATTGCACCTGTTGGAGTCATGAGGACAAAGTAAGAGTAATTACAGCACTTACAGAGACATTTAAACAGTCATTCTTCCAGTGCTCCATATGTGAATGGAACAGCAAGATGCCCTAATAACTGACAGAATGGGAAGTACCCTTGGTCATGCACTTCACAGTGGCTTGCAGTTGCAGAGTATGGATGCAGATGCAGATGTAGAACTTTATGAAGAAATAAAAATGAAAAACACTAAAAGAAGCATTAGTGGTAAATTAAAGGAATTGAAAACAAGATGGCAAATGCAAATTCATTATGATGGGGTGAAGAAAAAGTGACCTTCATAACTACTGTAAAATAAAAGGGCTATTTGGTGAAGCATTGCAAAAATCGGATTTCTGATTAAAACCAATGAACAGTTTAACCAGAAGTAATGACAGTTGAGATGATGCTAGTATTATGCTAATGTCTGTGTGTGAAGAGGTCTATTCAGTTGATACATTAATATAGGAGGTTGACAATGGAGCTACAAGACTTGAACCAACTGTTCAAATTATTTTATAGATATTCTAGATTTTGAAATTGTGGAAGTAAGCACCATTCAAGAGACTTCATTATTGCAGTTTTATTGCAGTTGTATCATGGAAGATGAGGACATTGGGATAAACACTGTCTCAAAAAAATATTGGAAAGGGAGTTTGGCAGAAGTATTCCCCAGAAAAAAGAAATTTGTGAGCCATGTATTTATGACAAAGCACATTGTTTTTGAAAATATAATATAATCAGATAGGTAACAAAACTCACCAAGTGGCAGCAGAAGAAAACACATAAAAGTTAAGGAAATGTCCAGGCTTTCAGAGCCAGTGCCTCCTCGTTTTGGCAGAAGAGTTGAAGGGAAAAGAAGAGGAATGAAGGAAATGGACTGACAAGGTTTAGAAAAAGTGGAGGATCAAGGAAAAGTTGCCCAGAATACAGGTTCAGGGAATACTTACTGGACAGGATGAAAACGAAAGATTTTCCTTCTTGTCCTGTCTGGTACATCTCCCCTGTCCTGGGGTTCTGACTGACTTTCCTGTAGCTCTCCCCATTCACTAACTTGTCCTTCCTTCTCATCCCATCTGGGAAGTCTTCCCTGACCGAGTGTTCTGGGTGACTTTTCTGTAACTCTCCCCATTTCCTAAACATTGTCAGTTCTTTTTACTCATCCCTCTTCCTTCATGTTCCACACTTCTGTCAAAGAAGGAGACACTGGCTCAGAAAGATTATGCATTACCTTAACTTTTGTATCTATTTTCTCCTGCCACTGTTTAGTGAGTAGATTTTTTATCCATTCAATTGTATTATATTGTTTGTCATTTTATCCAAGAAAAAGACAATAAAGACAGGTGAATTGATATCAGCAAATGTCTGTGGACATTTTAATGAATATTTTCAAAAGAAAAAAATGCATGCATTCTAAATCAAGCTGCAAAATCATCTGCGGAAGGAATTAGTCTTTTTGAGCTGTGATTAGGTAAGAAGCCAGGAATAAAACACTTGTACGTGATAGGTTCTGCATACAATGTCAACATCCTAATGCAGAGAAGACAGAAAATGAATAAGAAAGCTATCTAAGGTATGTCATGGGATACGATGGAGGTGTGCATCACAGAATTTGAGTGGAACAAGAAAATTGAGTCATTCTCAGCAGGGTTGTAACCTTCCATGAAAGGCCTGGAAGCTGTGAATAACAAGTCAACTTACCATTGCAGAAAGTTAAGCAAAATAAGCAGGCAAAATATGCAGCTCAAAAATTTAAAGAATAGTTAAGAGTCAGACAAACAAAAGTTTGAAGAAGATTGAAGAGTACATAGGTAGTAACAGAGAAGAGAAACCATTTATCCAGACTCATTGACAAAGCAAAATCATTCAATGTTATGAAGTCTTTATTGCTAAACAACTTTGTAATTAAAAAAATGAGATGGTGAATCATGTGAATAAACTGTCAATAGTATGCAAAGTGCTACTGGACGCAACCTATGGAAAATTAAATAAGTCACAAAACGAGAATAAAACACTGGAATGAACTGTTCTACCAAATGGAGCAAGAAGTATGTCATGTGAGAGGTGTAGCTGTTATGTTTCTAAAATTTCAATTGTAATGCTTGTCATTTGTCCATTATGACTGTGGAATCAAAGGCATTTTCATCAACTGCACATGATACTGCAATTGTGCAACTCTGAATTCAGCTGAGTATAGTAACTCCAGGCAGGCGGCCAGCAGGTTCTCCACTTTCCCTGGAATCTCCATCACTCACCACAAGACCAACAAGTAGCACTACATATGCAGACTGAGGGCACTGCTAGGGAACATACCCTCAATGGAGCAAACTGTAGCCTTCCCTGGCTTTTTTAAAGTTGGTATATGCTGAGATCTGGCAGAAGATATGACAAGTCTAGGAAGACTGCCATCAGCATCTGGGCCAAAAAGATCACTTAATTGAAATGACTAGTAACTCACATGTCTGCCTGTTAGGGGTTGCAATACATTATACAATGTGTACATTACGCAAAAAAATTAGTAAATTTTTAGCATGGTTTATGTTCATTGATGTAAAAAAAGATATTCCAAAGTCATTATGGATTAAACATGATGAAAATTGTGTAAACACTGTATTTACTACACTGAATCTTGTTACATAGAACATATCAAACAATAAACGTATTTTCAAAAGTGTGATAAAGTTCAAAAGTCAAAGAGTAAATACCTTTTCCATAGAGAGTACATTTATTTCCCCATTTTGCATAATATTCTTCAAATCGATACACATCTTGTACTATGTGCTATCTGAAGTAATCTGTTTTCTTTGTTAGTGTTGAAGCTATGTGCATATCAATCTGTGAAATCAGTTAGCAGTTTAGTTGTGAAAACATAACAGACAGAGTTACATTCACATTCATAATATTAGTATGGAGAAAAGTGTGTGAATTTTACCCTTTCAACCAGATGTCTTTGTGTTTGTAGTATAAAGGTGAGTAAAGATGGTGGCGAGTGTGAAAGTACATCATGTATCTCCACGATAAAAAGTAAATTTCGGGGAAAAAAAGGAAGTGTGTGTGAATTGTAAGGACAAGATATCAAAGTTAAAAGAACATGTAACAAGATTACAATTCATAATCAGTGCCCTAAAACAGGATATTGAAAAACTTCAAACGGGGAAAAAGTGAGATGCTAATGAAACAAGAAGACTCGATCACTACAGATAAGTGGAAAACAGTGACGGAAGAAGACAGCATTCAGGAAGTTAAATCTCAAAAAAAACAGTGAAACTGTATTCCAACAAAACAATGTGTGCATATCGAATGCAACAAATTATTAAATAAAACCATCTAACAAAAATATGGTATAAAAAACAATAAGTAAACAAAAAGGTGTGTGCACAAACAGTTATAGTGTGTTAGTGAAAAATAACATCCAAAAGCATGCAAATGAATCAAACTTGCCACACAATAATATCGAAGATTCACACTCTCAAAGTAAACATGAACCTAATATCATATGCAAAAACAGATTCAGTGTGCTAGCAGAAACAACAAACAGACTAAGTGATGCAAATATTCAACCAAAAATTTCAAAACCAAAAACAACAAACAACAGTCAACGTGTAAAACAAGATGCAGGCATTATTTATTTGCTTGCTGATAGTCATGAAAAAGGACTGGCAGAAATTATGAATGAAAAAATAATAAATCGAAGTGTTGCTGAATTCGTGAAACCAGGTGCTCCACTACGAGAAGTTACTCCATACATTGACACATGCATCAACCAAGAAAGTTGTAACTCATGCATTATGATAGCTGGAGCAAATGATGTCTACAAAAATGAGGCAATGTTTGTCTTGAGATCATTAAGAGAAGCATTGGGAAAGGTTACAGACACGAAAGTGTGCATAACAATCATACCCATGAGACATGACCTCATGAAAACATTGTGTGCGAATGCAAAAATTGAAGTAACTAACCGAAAGATTGAAAAAATTTGTAAGTTTTTCAGCAATGCAACATATATTAACACAGACAGCCAAAAAAGGGAACACATCACTACCCATGGAATGCATAGAAACATGAAAGGTAAAGAAGCACTACATGATGTAATACTGAAACAAGTGAATCAAAATCAGACTGGCTTAATGTGACCTACAATTATAGCAGCAGCAATGCAATCGTCAGCTTCAACTGAAGAACCAGATACTCCAACAATTCAAGACAAAGCTGAAGAAATAAGAAGAGGATCCCCAACAAGCTTAGCTACAGTGCCCCAAGTTAAAACTTCAAAAATCACATGTGAAAGGCTAACTCACTATGCTTCAACCTGCACCACTCATAAAAGGAAAGAACCATAAAGTTGTTGATGGTAAGTTTCCAAAGAAATGTTACATCAATCATGTAAAACATTGCGCAGGAAAGAAAACTTTGTAAAACATTGCGCAGGAAAGAAAACTTCAACAGCAAAAGTGAATGGGACTACTCAAGGACAGATGTGTTGGAAACTGTAAGTAAGTGTAAGTCTTCATTCCTAATGCACTGGAACATAAACAGCCTAAATGCAAAATATCCTCTTGATAAAACAACAACAATTGATGAGCTGCAAATTATTCTATCACAAGGAAGAATTATCAAAGTCATTTGCCTAAATGAACACTGGCTCACGAAAGACTCAATCACAGTTTTAAATAAGCTAGAAAACTTTAGGATAGCTAGTTTTTATTGTAGGCATAACAGTACTCATGGAGGTTACTGTATATTGATTAACAATTCACTGGAATATAAAGAAAGAAACGATTTTAAATTTCTAAATGAAGAGCTTGTATTTGAAAGTTGTTGTATAGAGATAGAACAACAGAATATCATCATCATCTCTGTATACAGAATTCCAAGTAGTGATGTAAATACATTATTCTTAGATAAATTCCAGTGTCTCCTATATAAACTCACTAAAGAAAATAGGAAAAAAATTGTAATAGCTGCTGATTTTAACATAGATACAGTAAGCAAAAGGAGCATGTCAACTAAGTTTATTGACGTAATTCAAGAATATGGCTTTAGACTAAATATCACTGACTTCACCAGAGTAAATGAGCAAACAGCAACATGCATATACAATATTTTAACAAATTATACATTTGAGGACACTGTCAAATCCTCTTTAAACCTAGGTATCGCCCATCACTCTGTGCTCTGCTTATGGAATTAAACTTACAAAAAACAAATAGCAAAAAAAATGGGAGGAGATGCTTCATGAAAAGACAGTTCGGTGAAGAAAACATAAACTTGTTCTGTTATAGATTAAATGAGGTAGACCAGTCATTACAACAAGAAACTCACGTTCAGAAAATTTTGATAAGTTTTTAAACAGCTTTTTACATGTCTCCAATGAAACATTTCCACCCATAGCCTGCCCAAGAATGGCAACAAATAAACTAAAGTGGATTACCACTGGCATAAAAATATCTAGTAATAGAAAGAGAGAGAGCTATATGCTGAGCTGAAATCAAATGAGAGTCCTGAGTTCATAAACTATGTTAGAGCATATAAAAAACTATTTAACAAGGTTGCAAAAGCAGCAAAGGAAATGGCAAACACTAAATTCATTAAAAAACATACAAATAAATCCAAGGCAGTATTTACAGTAGTCAAATCTGAACTTTCGAATCAAACCAAGCAGCCAGGAAATCTCTAAAATAAAGGTATGAGACAAAATAATTGTATATCCTGCTCAGATATCGGAAAATTTTAATAAATTCTTCATAAATGTAGCAAAATTTGATGTTGATGTCGACTCTTATCAAGATAATGTTCATTTGTTTGGCTCAAGGCAGAGCAAGAAAGAGAGCCTGATTAAATTTAAAAAAGTAACAGTAAAAGATGTAGAAAAAACTATACCAAACCTAAAAGACAAAAATTCTTTGGGATGGGATGAAATACCTGTCAAAGTCATTAAAGCAACCACAAATATAATAACACACACCAAAATAATTAATCAATCACTTGAAGAAGGATACTTCCCTGAATTTCTAAAATATGCAGAAGTCAAAACCAGTATTTAAGAAAGGCTCTAAAGGTGATATGGGAAATTACAGTACAATTTCCCTTCTTCCTGTTTTTTCTAAGATATTTGAAATGATTGTTGAAATTCAAATTCAAAATTTCTGCTACAAATAAACGTAGTCACGATAAATCAGTTTGGATTCCAGAAAGGCAAAAGTACAATTCATGCAATTAACTAATGTTAGTTCCACTTTGGACAAGTCACAAAAAGCTGCGGGAATCTTCTGTAACTTATCCAAAGCATTCAACTGCGTGGATCACTCCTTACTATTACATAAAATGAAAAAAATATGGAATTGTGGGTACCGCCTTACAGTAGTATAAGTCATATCTAACAGAGAGAAAGCAACATCAAACAAAGGGAAATACTTCTAGAAGTGGAGAACGATCTCACAGGGAGTACCAAAAGGTTCAATTCTGGGCCCAATCCTCTCTCTTTTTTATGTAAATGACTTGGCCATAAATATAAATTATCATTGGCCCAAACTCTTTGCCTTTACATATGTCTGCTTGTGCCTGTGTATGTGCGGATGGATATGTGTGTGTGTGCGAGTGTATACCTGTCCCTTTTTCCCCCTAAGGTAAGTCTTTCCGCTCCCAAGATTAGAATGACTCCTAACCCTCTCCCTTAAAACCCACATCGTTTTGCCTTTCCCTCTCCTTCCCTCTTTCCTGATGAAGCAACTGTTGGTTATGAAAGCTTGAATTTTGTGTGTGTGTTTATGGTTGTTAGTGTCTCTATCAACATACCAATGCTTTCGTTTGGTAGTTACATCATCTTTGTTTTTAGATATAAATTATCATTCAGTTTTATATGCTGATGACACATCAGTACTGGTAGAAAATAAAAACACAGAAGAAATTCCTAAAAATGACATATAAAACCTAGATGTTTGGTTCCCTCTAAATGGCCTAAGGCTAAATATTTCAAAAACACAGCTGTTGCAATTTAAGACAAAACAGTCATGAATAAATGATATTTACATTATGCACAGAACACTGGAGCTAAATGAAGCAGAGCATTTTAAATTCTTAGGAATGCAATTGGACATAAACCTATCATGGTCCTCACGCATAGATTATCTAAAAAATAAACTAAACAGCCTGGCATTTGCTAAGACAATCTTAGCCAATGTCAATAGTATAGACACAAAAAAAGGATTATACCATAGTTACTTTGAGTCAGTAGTGAGATACGGTGGTGCGCAGGATTAGCTGAGCGGTCTAAGGCGCTGCACTCATGGACTGTGCAGCTGGTCCTGGTGGAGGTTTGAGTCCGCCCTCAGGCATGGGTGTTACTGAGTGTTCCCTCATTGTATCTGTATGAAGTAATTCTTTTCACAAGTAATAACCCTAAACTTTTTGTGAAATAATTTCCAGCACAGTTACGAAACTAGAAACAAAGAAAGCTTCATGCTGCCTACATACAGGCTTAATCTTTTTGCACAGACTCCACATTATATGGGAATGATAAGTTTACAATAAACTGAAAGACCTGAAAGACACAAATTTTAGAAAGGTCCAAATTGAGGCAGTAAAGAGAGAATTGTATAGCACGCTGGTGTAGAAATGTTATTACTCTGTTGATGAATTTTTAATGATCTGACCATCTCAGCAGGATAATAATAAATAATATTCAGATTTTATTGTGAGTATATATAAATATTGTATTCCATGTATAATTTATAATTTATCACAGTTATAAGCTGACAAGTCTCCTGTACATAAAATCAATGATTTAACTTGTACATTATGAGACAATAAAATTCTGATTCTGATTCCTCATATCCATCTTATACAACTGCAGACACAGCTGACATCCTGGTGGTGCGGCTGAGATTGATACATTTCTTGTGATGAGGACTGGAATGAGACAACCATCAGATTGAGTCATAGATGAGATTGAGAGATAGTTGGCAGCAGTTCAGTTAATCTATGGTTTCTTAACAGGATGTGAGTACTGGACTGATAATGGAAATTTTCTTTTGAGAAAGTTGCCAGCAGAAACTAACCATAGCAATTGCTAATTTTATTCTCTTTCAGAAGGCAGGAAAAGCAATTAATTGTTCTTTTCTTTTCATGCTGGAGGATCATACTTAGAAGAGAGAAAATTTATTCACTTTCTCTCATTTTGTGGGCCATCACATCCATAGCTACACCGCATTTTCTATTCATTAAGTTTGCTGAATACCTATTAAACATTGCACTAACAGACAACAAGTGCACACAACATTTGTTCAGTTTCAGAGTCATCAAATTAACAGTCTGTCTGCATGCATTACACAGCTATTTCAACTACAACAAAACCAGCAAGAAGCACAGAAAACAACAAACAAAACTGAGAATTATGGAGGTCCATTCCTGTGGTTGGGAGCAAGATGAAATTTGCTGACCAGTTGCCACTACTTTCTACACAATCAGTCATGCCAGTGCATCCCATCCCACCCTTCTGAAGTCATCAAATTAAGTCTCCCTGTGACCTCAACCACCAAAGATTTATCTGCAAATGTAAGATAATCCATATATTAGGCTATTACACAACGTAAGGATATTGACCTCAGCAGCCAAAGCTGTATCTGCAAATATAAGATGACCCTGTATTTCCTGAATGACAAATCTGAAAAAAAGCCTCATCTTATACAGGGTAAGTACAATATATCGCAATTCCATAAATCACACACAAAGTTACTTCAGTATTTGTATATAAGTCTCCATCCTAGATAACATGCTACATGTTAAAAACTTATCAATGCTGTTTGAAGTATATATATATATATATATATATATATATATATATATTTATTTTTTTTTTTTCAAAGTAAAGTTGCTTCATCAGGAAAGAGGGAAAGACGAAAGGATGTGGGTTTTAAGGGAGAGGGTAAGGAGTCATTTCAATCCCGGGAGCAGAAAGACTTGCCTTAGGGGGAAAAAAGGACAGGAATACACTCGCACACACACACACACACACACACACACACAAACACACACATATCCCAATACCCCAATATGTGTGTGTGTGTGTGTGAGTGTATACCTGTCCTTTTTTCCCCCTAAGGTAAGTCTTTCCACTCCCGGGATTGGAATGACTCCTTACCCTCTCCCTAAAAACCCACATCCTTTCGTCTTTCCCTCTCCTTCCCTCTTTCCTTACGAAGCAACCGTTGGTTGCGAAAGCTTGAATTTTGTGTGTGTGTTTGTGTTTGTTTGTGTGTCTATCAACATGCCGGCACTTTCTTTTGGTAAGTTACATCATCTTTGTTTTATATATTTAATAGAGGGAAACATTCCATGCAGGAAAAATATATTTAAAAACAAAGATGATGTGACTTACCATATGAAGGCGCTGGCAGGTCGATAGAAACACACACGAAACACATACATACACACAAAATTCTAGCTTTCGCAACCAATGGTTGCTTCGTCAGGAAAGAGAGAAGGAGAGGGAAAGACGAAAGGATGTGGGTTTCAAGGGAGAGGGTAAGGAGTCATTCCAATCCCGGGAGCGGAAAGACTTACCTAGGGGGAAAAAGGGACAGGTATACAATCACGCACGCACATACACACACACACACACACACACACACACACACAAACACACACACACCCATCCGCACATACATAGACACAAGCAGACATTGTAAAGGCAAAGAGTTTAGGCAGAGATGTCAGTCGAGGTGGAAGTACAGAGGCAAAGATGTTGTTGAGTGACAAGTGATGTACGAGCAGCGGCAACTTGAAATTAGCGGAGGTTGAGGCCTGGCGGATAACGAGAAGAGAGGATATACTGAAGGAGAGGGTAAGGAGTCATTCCAATCCCGGGAACGGAAAGACTTACCTTAGGGGGAAAAAAGGACAGGTATACACTCGCGCACACACACACACACACACACACACACACACACATATCCATCTGCACATACACAGACACAAGCAGACATTTGTAAAGGCAAAACTCTTTGCCTTTACAAATGTCTGCTTGTGTCTGTGTGTGTACGGATGGATATGTGTGTGTGTGTGCGCGAGTGTATACCTGTCCTTTTTTCCCCCTAAGGTAAGTCTTTCCGCTCCCGGGATGGAATGACTCCTTACCCTCTCCCTTAAAACCCACATCCTTTTGCCTTTCACTCTCCTTCCCTCTTTCCTGACGAAGCAACCATTGGTTGCGAAAGCTAGAGAATTTTGTGTGTATGTATGTGTTTGTGTGTGTTCCTATCGACCTGCCAGTGCTTTCGTATGGTAAGTCACATCATATTTGTTTAATATATATATTATATATATAGAGGGAAACATTCCACGTGGGAAAAATTTATCAAAAAACAAAGATAATGTGACTTACCGAACGAAAGCGCTGCCAGGTCGAAAGACACACAAACAAACACAAACATACACACAAAATTCTAGCTTTCGCAACCAACGATTGCCTCGTCAGGAAAGAGGGAAGGTGAGGGAAAGACGAAAGGATTTGGGTTTTAAGGGAGAGGGTAAGGAGTCATTCCGATCCCGGGAGCGGAAAGACTTACCTTAGGGGGAAAAAAAGGATTGGGTATACACTCGCACACACACACACATATCCATCCACACATATACAGACACAAGCAGACATATATATGTCTATATATATATATATAAAAATAGAGGGAAACTTTCCACATGGGAAAAATATATCTAAAAACAAAGATGATGTGACTTACCAAAAGAAAGCACTGGCAGGTCGATAGACACACAAACAAACACAAACATATACACAAAATTCTAGCTTTCGCAACCAACGGTTGCTTCGTCAGGAAAGTGGGAAGGAGAGGGAAAGACGAAAGGATATATATATATATATAGAGAGAGAGAGAGAGAGAGAGAAAGAGAGAGAGAGAGAGAGAGAGAGTGAGAGAGTGAGAGGGGGGGGGGGTGGGGGGGGGGGGAACATTCCACGTGGAAAAAATATAAAAATATATCTAAAAATAAAGATGCTGTTACTTACCAAAGGAAAGCGTTGGTATGTTGATAGGAGACAATAAAAAACACACAAACACACACACACAAAATTGTCTCCTATCAACATACCAACGCTTTCGTTTGATAAGTAACAGCATCTTTATTTTTAGATATATTTTTCCCACGTGGAATGTTTCCCTCTATTATATTCATATTATTAATTTGAACCCAACAATTACGTTTGTTATTGTCACTGTTGCATTTCAAAATCTGTCCTGTCATCTTACTTTCTCTTTTTGTTTGTGCAAGCAGTTTCACTTTGTATTCACCTTTCCCTTTTTACCGTAATCTACCACACAATTTTATCCTGCTATATATACTCAATAATATGTAACTTAGTTCCAAACCATAACCAAAAAATTTGTTTTCAGCTTTCAACACTACTGCTGCTAAAAAATCCACCGTTCCCAGTTCACAAACAGTGCCTTTCACCTATTAAACAACCATTTCGGCTAGTTCTAACAACTTTAGCTTTATTTCCATTTCCATTTTTCCCACATCACCGATCATTTTTTAGCGCTTCCCACAGGTTTCAACGTCATTATTTCTTCGTCAGACAATTGTTAGCCTCATTTTCATAATCTGCCACCGCAAAACCACTCCTTTTAATAGATTTACATGCAGTTTTTTCGAAATTTTCCCGAATTTCTCCACCCTTTAACGTATTTTGGAGGCAACACAACCACCTAGCCTTTGTGCACGTAGTTGTTTGCCAACCTAAGTTCACCACAGGATCAACATAGCTCAGCTCTAACCAACACTTTTTCGACTTTTTTCACACTACATCTCCAGTTGCTTTCTAGTTCACCTTTATCTCTTCCCCTATATATATATATATATATATATATATATATATATATATATATATATATATATATATATATATATATACACACACACAGGGTGAGTCACCTAACATTACAGCTGGGTATATTTCGTAAGCCACATCAAATACTGACGAATCGATTCCACAGACCGAACGTGAGGAGAGGGGCTAGTGTAATTGGCTAATACAAACCATACAAAAATGCACGGAAGTGTGTTTTTTACCACAAACCTACGTTTTTTAAAATGGAGCCCCGTTAGTTTTGTTAGCACACCTGAACATATAAGCAAAATACTTAATCAGTGCCGTTTGTTGCATTGTAAAATGTTAATTACATCCGGAGATATTGTAACCTAAAGTTGACGCTTGAATACCACTCCTTTGCTGTTCAATCGTGTGTATCGGAGTGCACACCGAATTACGTAGGGATCCAAAGGGAACGCATTTTAATGGTCTTTTTCACTGATGCACATGTACATTACCATGAGGGTTGAGGTACATGTAAACACGTGGTTTCCGTTTTCAATTACGGAGTGGAATAGTGTGTGTCCCGACATGTCAGACCAATAGATGTTCAATGTGGTGGCCATCATTTGCTGCACACAATTGCAATCTTTGGCGTAATGAATGTTGTACACGCCACAGTACATCTGGTGTAACGTCGCCGCAGGCTGCTACAATACGTTGTTTCATATCCTCTGGGGTTGTAGGCACATAATGGTACACATTCTCCTTTAACGTACCCCACAGAAAGAAGTCCAGAGGTGTAAGATCAGGAGAACGGGCTGGCCAATTTATGCATCCTCCACGTCCTGTGAAACGCCCGTCGAGCATCCTGTCAAGGGTCAGACTAGTGTTAATTGCGGAATGTGCAGGTGCACCATCATGCTGATACCACATACGTCGACGCGTTTCCAGTGGAACATTTTCGAGCAATGTTGGCAGATCATTCTGTAGAAACGTGATGTATGTTGCAGCTGTTTGGGCCCCTGCAATGAAGTGAGGACCAATGAGGTGGTCGCCAATGAATCTGCACAATACATTTACAGTCCACGGTCGCTGTCGCTCTACCTATCTGAGCCAGCGAGGATTGTCCAGGGACCAGTAATGCATGTTGCGTAGATTCACTGCCCCGTGGTTTGTGAAACCCGCTTCATTGGTAAACAGGTAGAACTGCAACGCATTCTCTGTTAATGCCCATTGACAGAATTGCACTCAATGATTAAAGTCGTCACCATGTAATTGCTGATGTAGCGACACATGAAACATGTGAAAGCCGGTGACGATGCAGTATGTGCATGACACTACTTTGACTCAGTCCACCGGCTCTCGCAATGTCCCGTGTACTCATGTGTGGGTTCATGGCAACAGCAGCTAACACACCAACTGCACCCACTTCTCCTGTGATGGGCCGTTTGTGTGCTACGACCATACCTGTTACATACATTTGGCGGTAGATGTTTTGCAATGTGCGGCATGTTCGATGCTCTCTGTCCGGGTACTGTTCTGCATACACCCTGCAGGCTTCAGCTGCATTTCGTCGACACTCGCCATAGATGAGTATCATCTCCACCTTTTCAGAGTTCGAATACACCATGGTCACAGTTCCTACAACACTACACTATCACAGACGTCTGGTAACAAGGTGTACTACAGTTGGTCTGCGTGCGGAGATGAATGCAGAATAACAAAAGCAGCAAGCGCTACATGCGGACACTCTGACAGCTAGACCAAACCCACAACAGTGCACTACAGCCACACTCGTAAACATGGTCGTCATTGTAAACATGTCCCCTGTAGATGCTGCTCACCGACTGTGGCCCGTGTTTGTTACAACGCACAACTGAATGTCGGAGGTTCCAAGGTTCAACTTTAGGTTACAATATCTCCGGATGTAACTAACATTTTACAATGCAACAAACGGCACTGATTACGTATTTGTTTATAAGTTCAGATGTGCCAACAAAACTAATGGGGTTCCATTTAAAAAAACGTAGGTTTGTGTTAAAAAACATACTTCCGTGCATTTTTGTATGGTTTGTATTAAACAATTACACTAGCTCCTCTCCTCACGTTCGGTCTGTGGAATCGGATCGTCAGTATTTGATGTGGTTTACGAAATATATCCAGTGGTAAAAGCATTCCACATGGGAAAAATATATCTAAAAACAAAGAAGATGTGACTTACCAAACAAAACCGCTGGCAGGTCGATAGACACACAAACAAACACAAACATACACACAAAATTCAAGCTTTCGCAACCAATGGTTGCTTCATCAGGAAAGAGGGAAGGAGAGGGAAAGACGAAAGGATGTGGGTTTTAAGGGAGAGGGTAAGGAGTCATTCCAATCCCGGGAGCGGAAAGACTTACCTTAGGGGGAAAAAAGGACAGGTATACACTCGCACACACACCCAATCCACATCAAACCCACCAACAAGCAACAGTACCTCCATTATGACAGCTGCCACCCATTCCACATCAAACAGTCCCTTCCCTACAGCCTAGTTCTTCAAGGCAAACGAATCTGCTCCAGTCCTGAATCCCCTGAACCATTACACCAACAATCTGAAAACAGCTTTCGCATCCCGCAACTACCCTCCCTACCTGGTACAGAAGCAAATAACCAGAGCCACTTCCTCATGCCCTCAAGCCCCGAACCTCCCACAGAAGAACCACAAAAGTGCCCCACTTGTGACAGGATACTTTCTGGGACTGGATTAGACTCTGAATGTGGCTCTCCGGCAGGGATACGACTTCCTCAAATCCTGCCCTGAAATGAGATCCATCCTTCATGAAATCCTCCTCACTCCACCAAGAGTGTCTTTCCGCCGTCCACTTAACCTTCATAACCTCTTAGTTCATCCCTATGAAATCCCCAAACCACCTTCCCTACCCTCTGGTTCCTACCCTTGTAACCACCCCCGGTGTAAAACCTGTCCCATGCACCCTCCCACCACCACCTACTCCAGTCCTGTAACCCGGAAGGTGAACACAATCAAAGGCAGAGCCACGTGTGAAAGCACCCACGTGATTTACCAACTGACCTGCCTACACTGTGAAGCTTTATATGTGGGAATGACCAGCAACAAACTGTCCATTTGCATGAATGGACACAGGCAGGCAGTGTTTGTTGGTAATGAGGATCACCCTGTGGCTAAACATGCCTTGGTGCACGGCCAGCACATCTTGGCACAGTGTTACACCGTCCGGGTTATCTGGATACTTCCCACTAACACTAACCTGTCAGAACTCCGGAGATGGGAACTTGCCCTTCAGTATATCCTCTCTTCTCGTTATCCGCCAGGCCTCAACCTCCGCTAATTTCAAGTTGCCGCTGCTCGTACATCACTTGTCACTCAACAACATCTTTGCCTCTGTACTTCCACCTCGACTGACATCTCTGCCTAAACTCTTTGCCTTTACAATGTCTGCTTGTGTCTATGTATGTGCGGATGGGTGTGTGTGTGTGTGTGTGTGTGTGTGTGTGTATGTGCGTGAGTGTATACCTGTCCCTTTTTCCCCCTAGGTAAGTCTTTCAGCTCCCGGGATTGGAATGACTCCTTACCCTCTCCCTTAAAACTCACATCCTTTCGTTTTTCCCTCTCCTTCCCTCTTTCCTGACGAAGCACCCTTGGGTTGCGAAAGCTTGAAATTTGTGTGTGTGTTTGTGTGTTTTTTATTGTCTCCTATCAACATACCAACGCTTTCGTTTGGTAAGTATATATAAAGTAATACACATGCCCATGATAGAGCATGAAGCAGTAGATTGTATGGGCTGGCCAATGGTACAGCAAGAAGCAATAGATTGTAGGGGCTGAAAAGTAAGAATCATATATGGGAGAAGATACTCTGCAAAGAATGTTGTATATGTTTCTTATGGATCCTTCCTTCACAAAGACGAGATTTTCAAATTTTCATGAACAACGGTGTGTACTGGACAGTGTCCCCATTTACGGTAGAGAACACATTTAACCATTCAGCTGCTACTGAGGATATCCATACATTCTGTAGTCATGTGTAACTGTACTGGCAATTGTGTTCAGGTTCAGAAGAAGAACCAAAAAATGTTTACTGGGACAAATTAAAATGGAGAGGTAATATCAAGAGTGAGCAGCAAACAAGCTGACCCTTAGTAAAAGAAAAGAATGGAATATTTTTAATATTTTGAAAGAAGAATGGTGATGTGTAAGTAGCCATTAGAAACATACACTTCTGACCCTATCAAATACCTACATAACACTGACTTTTAGATCAGTTTCTTGAAAGAAAAACACCTAACTACACTATACTTTTTGCTTTCCCTGGGAGCTGTGGAGGGGTGTCGGGGGGCAGGGAGCATCTCCTTCCTGCTGGGGCATGAGCGCCCTTGCTGGTTAAGGTACACAAGGAATGTATCACCAAATTGAAAGAAGCAGTAGTAGAAAAAACTGTTTAAGTAAATTGTAATGTAGTTGGCATAGACTGATGACCTCAGAAGTTAAGTCCCATAGTGCTCAGAGCCATTTGAACCATTTTTTGAGTTGTCATAAGTGGTTATAGCTGCTTCCACTTATTAATACATATTTTGACTTGTTACAAATTGTTGATGGATATTTTTCATGATGGGGTCTACACAAGATTTATGATTGAATGACTACAAGGACAAATTAGGAGACAGAAATGCTGGCCAGTACTTATCTGCGGCCATGTGTAGCACTACTGATACACAAACTAAAAGTAAAAGTGACAGCACTTCCTATCTTTCAGAGCTAATAGTTCTTTCCTTGGGGAGGAGAGAGGTATGGGCTGGGGAAGGTTGAAAATGAAGGACAAGTCACTCACACCCAAACTTCCGTACGTCAGACACACAGACCATTACTAAAAGTTGTATGAGTATCAGCCACAACTCCAATTTAGTTCATACTATGTGCTGTCATCCAGCAGAACAGGCATAAACATTAATTAAAAGTAACATGAGAAATATGGAGCATGGGATAAGCATAAGCATTTTTTACTGTATTAAGCATGAAAGTGTTATATGGGACTATTAATATTTCTGCATGTGTGATATTGTTTCTTTATTCCACTGTTGCGTTAGGTTTATGCTGTGAAACTACAAATGCACTATCTGCTTTGTCACAAGTAGTGTCTGTTCTGTCACACATGTCTGACAGAACCTCACACCTTTCTACACAAATTTACCATATAGGTTTGCTACTTTCAACTAACGAAGCAGAAGCAGGCTGCCAAAAGCAAATTGTTACAAGCTCTGGAAAGTCCTTTTACATGTCAGGAAAATGTTCTCCCATCCAACAGTTTTGCATGTAAACAGTTAAAACAAATTGCCATCAGTGTGGTTTGAATGCGGGATCTCTGGCACAATGACCTCATGCTCTACCAACTCACTAACACCAAATCAACAAAACTATCACTCACAGATATGCCTTTCTTTTAATTACCATTTATGCAAGTTCTACTGACCAACAGCATATATCTCAAACTAAATTGGTGTTTTATATATCTAAAAACAAAGATGATGTGACTTACCAAACGAAAGTGCTGGCAGGTCGATAGACACACAAACAAACACAAACATACACACAAAATTCAAGCTTTCGCAACAAACGGTTGCTTCATCAGGAAAGAGGGAAGGAGAGGGAAAGACGAAAGGATGTGGGTTTTAAGGGAGAGGGTAAGGAGTCATTCCAATCCTGGGAGCGGAAAGACTTACCTTAGGGGAAAAAAGGACAGGTATACACTCGCGCACACACACACACACACACACACACACATATCCATCCGCACATACACAGACACAAGCAGACATTTGTAAAGGCAAAGAGTTTGGGTAAAGATGTCAGTCGAGGCGGAAGTACAGAGGCAAAGATGTTGTTGAAAGACAGATGAGGTATGAGCGGCGGCAAATTGAAATTAGAAATTAGCGGAGATTGAGGTCTGGCGGATAATTTCTAATTTCTAATTTCAATTTGCCGCCGCTCATACCTCACCTGTCTTTGAACAACATCTTTGCCTCTGAACTTCTGCCTCGACTGACATTCTGCCCAAACTCTTTGCCTTTACAAATGTCTGCTTCTGTCTGTGTATGTGGGGATGGATATGTGTGTGTGTGCCTGTGTATACCTGTCCTTTTTTCCCCTAAGGTAAGTCTTTCTGCTTCTGGGATTGGAATGACTCCTTACCCTCTCCTTAAAACCCAAATCCTTTCGTCTTTCCCTCTCCTACCCTCTTTGCTGATGAAGCAACCATTTGTTGCGAAAGCTTGAATTTTGTGTGTATGTTTGTTTGTGTGTCTATCGACCTGCCAGCACTTTCGTTTGGTAAGTCACTTCATCTTTGTTTTTAGATATATTTTTCCCACGTGAATGTTTCCCTCTATTATATTCACATCATTAAATTGGTGTTTTGGTTGATACTCCATGTACAATGTTTGGTACCAATCTGAGTGTCTGCCCTCTGCAGATTTGGGTGTCTGAGCCCAGGATGAGGGGATTAAGCTGTAGTGAGGATGAGATCAGGCAAAGATGAAGGTGTAGGGATCAGAGTGTGTATGTCAGAGATGATGTATCTGTAAAAAATCAGTCCAGAGATGATAAAGACAACGTGAGAAGTAAAGACAGATAAGGTAAACAAAAATGAATAGTTCAGTTAAAGACTGGGCCATAAAATGAGTCAAAATATTAATATTATATATGTATTAAAAATTATAAAGAGGCAAGAGGGGGTTGTAGTGGGGGGAGAGGGGGGGGGGGGGGAGGAGGTGCTGTTGGAGGGCAACTTTCCATCTGCACAGTGCGAGGAAACTGGTGTCATATGGGAAAATAAAAATGGCCCATGTGGTGTACCAATCTCTTACGTCTCCTGAATCAGGCTGTTGTTCAGCAACTGGGTACTGGGTGCCCCAAAGGCAGACTCATCTGCTATATCCATTCATGTGCTCAGACAGTTTACTGTTGGCGAGACCTGTATAAAACGCTCTGATGCCTACCCATTCATCTTCACCTACCCTCGTCCTCACTACAGGAAGGTTACTCTCCACCTGGGGTCTGATTGACCTATCCTCGCTTTTTAACCTTCACCACCCTATCCTTCTCTCCTCCCCAAGGAAGGAACTATTAGTTTTCTGAAAGCTAAGAAGTGTAACACTTTTACTTTTATTTGGAACTATCAGCCACTAAACATTTTCCCCTGTGAGGGTACTGGTGAGCAACTGCATCTCATAATTTACTGGTTTTCTTCACTGAATGTTCCTTTGATACAATTACCTGAGTAAAAGGATATAAAAATGGCAAAGTGCAGCTATTACATATTCCATACCCTTGAAATTTTTTCCAAAGATTAGTTCCACAGAACATAGTTTGTGAATGAATGAATGAAGGAGAGTATTAAATATTGTAAGAAATAGCTATTTAAACTTTGTGTATTTCCATTACCAATACAGAATTTCAAAAATAAATTTTGTTTTTAATTTATTCTCTGAAGCATGTTGTATAGGAGTTTCAGAACACCTCCCAAAGAATTCATTGTACTGCACATAAAAATGGAATGAATGCATTTGAGAGACAGTTCATCAGAAAAAAATTGTACTCACGCCTCTGTAAATCACTCCAAGGTGGCTTTTCTGGCATGTTTGTAGCCACAAGTTTTCCATCATCTGGGTCATTTTTAGTTAAATAATCTCTGCATGTGGGTACAGAATAAAGACCCTTTCCTGCGTCAGTAACAACTTCCATAATATTCTGGGGTAGCTCTGTAAAGTTATTTTGAATCACTTCATCATCAATACTGAGATATGGATTACACTTGAGTGCTTGTAGAGAACTTACTGGACAGCATCATAAAGAACAGGCATTCAGCAGTGCATAGCACATATACAAGAAACTAAGCATGCATGCGCACACAAACACACACACACACACACACACACACACACACACACACAGTCCAAATAATGCATTATTGCATAACATTGGGGTAAATCCTTAGTATGAAAATAGTTCTTATTCTAACATGTAACAAATATTGTATGTGGTGTTGATCTAAACATTTTGAACACAAGTGGGCACACTGATGACACACCGTAGTGTGTTTATTAAGTTTGTTATTTATTCATTGAAATATCACTTTACAATATTAGACATTCCAACTTAACACAAAAATAAAACATAATTAAAAGTAAATAAGTGTGCAGGCACTTAATTACTAAATGGCTTAAATAATACCAAAATTACTGTTCACTATTTATTCACATATGTATCCGCTGCACATGTGTATTCACTGCATACCTTGTACTCACTGCACATACTACATCACATTCTTTCAGCTGTCTCTGCATTAAATTTATTCAACAGTGACTTCACCTGTCAACATGGGAAAAACTCTCTGGTCAGCAGTGCAGCAGTGTCACAGGACTGTCTTAGGAGTCAAATTTGTTCTGGATCTTTGTACGATGCACGCGTGTCTTGTGTATTGCTGCCAAGCAATAATTTGTTCTGTTATGCACTTGTGGTCTCAGACATTTTACTTGGAGTATCCACACCTGAGTTTCCTCTACACATTCTTTGTGTGTTCCAATTTCTCTGCCTAAAAATCTGGTCAGCATTCCTTCATAATGAAGCAGCTATCAGCTCAGGAAGAAGAAAGGCTGAAATTTTGCAGCACATATCTAGGGCATTCTGTTTTCCATTAACAGGATTTATACTCTGAAAATGCCAATGGGAGGACTAGTGCCATCACATGAAGTACGCAAGACAGCCGGCAAGGTAGCTGCCACAATAGCGGATCACTCTCTTGCCTGCCGGCTTCCTTACCCCCTGGGCGTATCCACAAATCCTTCCTACTGAGGGTGAAATGCTCTTTCTGTACCGTGTGCAGTTCACTCTGTGGCCATAGCCAGTGTTCATGAATATTGTACGCATCAGCAATAGTTCTTGGGAATAAAACCCATTTTGCTCTGAATCCTTGCATTTCAAATTTTATATATAGGAAAAACACCTCGGATGCCCACCTGACTTCCTGATACCATTCTGAGACGTACAAATTGGTGTCAGAAAGTGGGATATTTCCCACCATTTGATCTGAATTGATATTTTCCTGCCAGCCCTTAGTTGTTTGCTCTAAACATGCCTTCAGTCGCGTATGACAATGTGTTAGGCCATTAAGTGCAAATCAAACATGCAGTATATGGCTGTGTGCCACTACATCACACCTGTGATGGCCACCAGCAGTAGAAGAGTGAGCCATGCTGCACCATGTGCTGCCACTGTGTGCTGTAACAGGGCAGCCGCCTCTCACCACCACCCGCAGTGTCGCTGCTTTTGCCACCACCTTCGCTGCTACCTTCACCACCCCCAACTCCGCCATGTAGTGTAAGTGTCACTGCAAAGCATTCTGCTAATTAACAATTCTGGAGAACTTCTGTCAAGGGATCTTTCCATCACCTAGAATAGAGCGAGGACTTTTTTGTGTACATCTGTTTGGTATCAGTCCCCATTTTGTAACCATGCCTGATTTATGTCCTCGCCAACCAACAGAGAGGACCAAATCATCTCCTGATGCTGTGGCCTCAAATGAGCCTAATCACATTACTTTACTGCAACAGCAGATCAGCACCCTGTCACTTGAGAAAATAGAGCTACAGGAATGGCTTAATGCAATAACTCGTGAATGTGAAGACAGAGATTCTGAAAAAGTGGCAACTGTGGGCCATTCAGGAGTCCCTAAAGTTGAAACAGAAAAATTAGTACCAGATATAACCAGCATGCTTCCAGCTGTAACTTTTGTACCTTCTTCTGCTGGAAAGCCAGGCGAAAATGTAGTAACTTTTTTGCAAACATCAGGAGCGTGGGACGTACATGCGCAAGGCCAGACCATATTTTATTAAACATCACCTAGCTGAAGCTTTCAGACAATTTGTAAACTTATGTTGAGTCAGTAGACTCATCGTGCAAAGCACTCACTTTTGAATTCTTGGCAAAAAGGGTTAGCAGAGTGCTATTCTGACAAATGTAGGGTTAGCTATTACTGTGATTGGTTGTCCACCCTTATACAGAAAATCAGGGAGGACTTTGAAGCATTTGCAGACAGAATAAGGGCAGTATCTTGTCATAAATACACTCTAGGAAGGGATAATACATATAATGAATTGTTAATCAAAGAAGCTGAAGTGAGAGCAATCGATGCATTCATACACAGAATCAATCCACATATAGGGAGTGTGGTAAAGGTAGCCTCCCCCACCTCCTTGCATGAAGCACTCAAGACTTGCTCTGTTACATGAGGAAGCAGGAAGATTTGTATTCACCAGAAACAGTGTCAATAGAAAAGAGGTAAGCAGTTACCTGTGAGGAAGGTTTGCACATTAGTATCTTCGATAAGAAATCAGTTGGAAGAGAAGTTGTCTCATTTGCCAGTCAGATCAAATGCTTTTGTATCCAGTTTTAGAGGAATATACATGGTCATTCAAGGAAAGGCAACATTTGTCAGCAACTGACTTCATATAACATGAAATTCCCATGGGAGATGCTAGACCAACAGCACAGAAGCTGTATTGTTTACTGCATCAATTACAATCTGTTGCTGAAGCTATGATCCAACAGCAATTGCTTAGATGGATAATTCAACCATCTGCAGGTCCTTGGGCCAGTCCAACTGCAATGATGCCAAAAAAATCAATCAATGGTGAGAAAACTTATCATCTATGTGTCAATATGAGAGCGGTAAACCAGGTTACCACACCTGATAGTTACCCTCTGCCATGTATCAACAAGACATAAGACAGGCCAGGAAATTGCAATTACTTTACCACCCTGGACATGTGTTCTGGATGTCATCAGATTCCGATTGCACCACAAGATAGACCAAAAACTGCTTTTGTGGTCCCATCTGGGCTGTACGAATTTTTACGCATGCCTTTTGGTCTAAGAAACGTGCTTGCCACTTTTCAAAGATTTGCTGGCTTGTTATTGATAGGTTTAAAGCCTACTATGTGTCTTGTGTATCTCGATGACTTCATAATTTTTTCAAAAACAATGGAAGTGCATGCTGTACGATTAAGAAATATACTGTCTAGATTGAAAAGTGCACACTTGAGTTTAAAACTAGAAAAATGTTCTTTTGCACAGTCACATGTTCAGTATCTGGGGTGCATCATTAGTTCAGATGGAGTTAAGCCAGATACTAGGCTAACTGAAGCAGTGGATAACTTTCCAACCCCAAGAAATGTTAAAGAATTACAATCTTTCCCATGTTTAGCCAACTATTGTAGGCATTTTGTGCAGTATTATGCTACAATAGCAAGGCCATTAACAAAATTACTAAAGAAAGATGCAGTATTTTAACAGACAGATGAGTGCGAAGAAAAAGTGAGGAAAATTAAAGAAATTTTGACTAGTCCACCTTTACTAACATAACCAGATTTTGAAAAACCTTTCAGTCTTCCAAATGATGCAGCAGATTAAACTGTCAGAGCTGTTTTAAGTCACGAATATAATGGCGAGGAAAGACCAAAAAATAACAAATGAACCCAACAGAAATTAATTACAGTACTATTGAGAAGGAGTTGTTAGCTCTCACATTTGAAGTAAATTTCTTTAAGTGTTACTCGTATGGACATTGGTTCACTGTGGTTATGGACCATGCTGCTTTAGTATGGATGTTAAGTTTGAAAGATTCCAGTAGTCAATTGACTAGATGGACATTAAAATTGTCAGAATATGATTACACAGTTCGGCATAAGTCTGGCTACCTGCACAGCAATGCCAACAGCATAAGCAGAAAGGTTAGAGTTGTGGAAACAGGTGATGTTTCCATAGAAGAATTCAAAGGTTCACAAGAAAGAGATGTAGAATGCCACCGCTATGCATCACTTTCTGATTTTGTAACAGAAGACGGTATACTATATCGCAAGACCCCATTGGGTAACAGAGTAGTAATCCCTAAAGAATTGCAACAGAGAATAATAGCACAGTGTCATGACAGTTTACAGGCCTGCCATAATGGGCGACAAGTAACTAATGCAACACTCAAATTACTGTTGGAGAGGTCGACAAACTGACATTAGGTAGTATATACAAAATTGTCTACCCTGTGCGCAAAAAGTGCCTCCACCAAGGATTAAAGTTCCTTTATGGACATTACCAGAGGCTTCAAATCCATTTCAAATTGTGGCTCTGGATATTTCCACAAAGTACCAAGAATAATAAATATATATTGTCAATTGTTGATCACTTTTCAAGGTACTTAATTTTGATACCACTTGCAGATATGACCACTGAAACTGTTGCTTGCACCTTTATCAATAGCTTGCTACTGCCTTTTGGGAGTCTCGATGCGTACTCACCAACCGAGACTCAAATTTTATGTTAGCATTATAAATTTCACATCAGACGCCTTTACGGGGAGGAGATGGCCTTACATGTAAGAAGTTTTGACAAACTACGTTGTAAGACAGCTAAGCTTTTGTGTTCTTTGACCTTTTTATTGAGATGTCGGGACCACGGCATAATACCAAAATTTGCCAGAGTGACACATTTTATTAAGACTGCCACTGCACGGAAGATAACGGAAAAGGCCAGTCACGCTATTGTTAAAGGGAGGATTTGCCACACAAGACGGAGATTGGATACCATTTCAGAAGAATTGTTCCATCTGCATCTGAAGATTGCAGCACATCTGTCTACTGTATCATGGGACTGGGTTGATAGAGTGACTTCCGCCAAATTTGAGTGGGTACACAAGGATGCAAGTTCTCGGCAGATGTCAAAATTTGATCATCTGCTGCCACAACAGTCACTGCCACAGGGGATTACTGCCCGACATTCCATTGTTAACTTCATGGACAAGAGTTTGGACAATGCGACGCTGTCAGTATTAAGTAAGGGTTTGAATTCGGCACCTACACCTAAAGCACCACCTTTGATAAGTTTTGTGAGTGGTGTTGAAGAAGCCGTGCGATGCCTTCCTATGAAAACTGCAGAAGAAGTAAGGAGGGAAACTTGACGTGCTCTTCTGAAAGCTCCTCCTCAACACAGTAACATAACCTCCGCAGAAAGGGCTGCACTGCGAAATCTCCGAGAAGATCTGGATGTTGTAGTCATGAAGGCCGAAAAAGGCAATTTAACTGTACTGTTACCTCGCAGTTTGTATGTGGATAAGATGTATGGTCTACTAAATGATACTGCCTATAGGAAGATTGATAACAATTCTACAGGACGTGTGCAATGGAAGACATCTACACTCCTGAATTCTTCCTCGTTGCCTCCAGAGACGATCAAGCGCTTAAGACCTCATGGAAGCGTACCTCCAAGACTGTATGGCCTTCCGAAGGTACATAGAGATGGACTACCCTTACAGCCAATAGTGAGCAATATTGGGGCCCCCACTTACGATTTAGCCAAACATCTTGCATCCTTGCAGAGGCAGTTTGTGGACAAATGTCCACATCACATACGAAACTCAGCCGATTTTATCAACAGACTGGGGGCTCTCCGCCTACGTACTTCTAATCTTTTAGTTCGTTTTGACGTGGTGTCGCTTTTTACAAAGGTACCTCTTGCAGACTCCTTGGCACTGATTGGCAATAAGTTTCAGGTGGGAATCACTGCTTTGTTTCACCATGCTCTCTCCTCAACATATTTTATGTTCAACCAAGAATATTTTGAACAGATTGACGGCGTCGCCATGGGTAGCCCCTTGTCTCCCTTGGTGGCCAACCTTTTTATGGAGGATTTTGAGGAGAGAGCAATTGAATCAGCAGTGCTCAAACCAACTGTTTTTTGGAGGTACGTGGATGACACTTTCGTGGTGTGGCCTCATGGAGAAGAAAAATTAATGGAGTTTTTAGATCACCTGAACTCCATTCATGAGAACATTCAGTTTACCATGGAATTAGAGAAAAATGGTTGCCTTCCTTTCTTGGATGTGCTAGTTAGACAGAAGAGTGATGGCTCTCTGGGGCATTTGGTTTATCAAAAGCCCACACATACTGATTTGTATTTAAATTCGTCCAGCTGCCATCATCCATCGCAAACAATGAGTGTACTTAAAACACTTATACACAGAGCTCATGTAGTGTCAGATGCAGATAGGCAGATAGTTTGCCTGAAGAACTTGCCCATCTGAAGAGGGTTTTCAAAGAGAATGGATATTCTACCCAGCAAATTAGCAAGGCACTTGCAATTAAGACAAAGAAACAGGGAGTGGAGAAAGAAGAGAGCACGCGTACTTAATCTTTAGCTTTTCTTCCCTTCGTTGGCAACATTTCCTTCAAAATTGCAAGAATCCTCCACGGTTTTGAAGTGAAAGTAATTTTCCATCCACCATCAAAGATTTACTACCTGCTGGGATCAGTGAAAGACGATCTGGTATTGCAGAAGGCGGGAATTTATAGAATACCTTGTCAGTGTGGCATGTCATATATACGACAAACATTGTGAATAGTAGAAGAACATTGCTCTGAACATAAACGCTGTACTCGTCTTTTGCAACCTAGCAAGTCTGCAATTGCTGAGCATTGCATTTCCACTGGACACTTAATGAAGTATGACAAGAAACAATTTTGGCCACAGCAACATCCTTTTGGGACTCCATCATAGAAGAATCAATGGAAATTCACATGACTGACAATCTTATCAACCGTGACAATAGCTACCAGCTAGATAATGTATAGAACCTCATCATCTCTAAGATCTGCTCCAGGCAAAGACGTCAGAGTACTTCGATGGCCGCAGCAATTGACAACACCGAAGACAGCTGAGTTCTGCAGTTCCACCAGTGAGGGCGCTGCTGGTGGGTGGTGTGGATCGTCTGTACATATGATTTTGACGCATGCGCGGAATACTCACTGCATGCTATATATTACGGAATGGAGGGCATATCTTTGTCAGTCTTCAATGGCTCACCTGAGGATGGCTGGCAGTTGTCCAGTCGAAATACCGCGGATGGAAGCTAACGATGACCGGCTGCAAGCCCAAAATCTTTTTGGAATATGTTGCACAAGTTTGCAAAATGCTAAGAATCAAAAAACGGACAAGTACACCCTTTCACCCTAATGCCAATGGCCACCTAGAGTGAGGGTGCCAAACTATTGTGCGAATGCTGTCATATTATGCAGGGAAGATCCAGTTAGATTGGGGCAGATATTAGGATCTGACACCTCAGTGTAAAACAGTCATGTCCATGAGGCAATGGGATACTCCCCACATGAAGCAGTCTATGGGAGAGCCATGAATTCATCCTTTGAGATTGACAAATTGCCCCCTGGCATAGAACAATAGTACACTTTGGTCAACTAATGCCATATCATGGACCAGCTGTGCCGCTTCAAGCAGCTCTGATGGGTTAAGGCATCACCACTACAATGCAGAAAAAGAAGAAAGATAGTGTGTTACCACTCATCCTCAGTATGCTCTAAGAAACAAGCATCCCTATGCTTTGAGGTCCAGGGACTAAATGAGAAGGATGTAGTGATAAGAATGTCACAACAGGATAAGAAATATAAGGCTCATTTACTCATTTGTTTGTATCTATAAAATGTATTAGCCTGAGAGAACGGAGGGCAACGATGATGCATGCTGTTTTGCCAAAACCAAAAAATTTGCAAGGATTTCTTGTGCTCTTTTATGTTTCTAGTTGTGTTATCAGCAGCTATAGCAGAGGAAAATGATAAGATTTAAGTCATGAGAACTAATTGATAAGTAAGGTAATTAGTTAATGCTTCTTCAGTTGTGGCAAATTACAGCCAGTTACAGGAAAACGTGAAAGTATGAGTAAGTTTGTGATACTGCAGTCACAAGTTATCCAAGTTAGATATTGCCTACCACTTACACTTGTTCATTAATAGAAAACTAAAGAGAATAAGTTGTTACGAATCCATGGTAATACATTGCTTAACTTCAGATAATGCAGGCCCAGAAAAACAAAAGACCCCCATGAGGCATATAACAATCAGTTTGCATAATTTACATGGGAAACAGATACTAAATGTAGCAAAAGGCCACTCAAATGCTTAATTGTAACCCATTTCTCAGAAACACGTGATCACAAGTCAATGCAAGTATTAGATACACATGGAGAACGCAAGTTATGTTCCATTTGAGAGTCAGCTAGAAATTATTTCTTGTGTCATGATTTGAACACCTAGAAAAAGCAGAGTTAGTTAACTGCTATCTCACTCAGTGTTACTAGTACTATTGGATAGCTTGAAACACAAAATCTTGCACTTGCACGTAGCAACTGTTACCAGTACACAACTGTTTTATTTCTTCCTATAATGCTTCATGTGTAGTGCAGTTCTCTCTCTTAACAATTATTCATATTATTTATATTGCCATGAGCAAATTGCTATGTATTTCTACAAAGAGTGTAATACAAATCTAATACATTACTCATGTCCATTACTTTTGATGTCAACCAATATTATTTACATGAATGTGAAATAGATCTTTAAAACTGCTAACTTCTATACAACACTTAAATCTTACAAAGAGTTGAGTTTAAACTACACCTTTAAACACAGCCATGGCTATTATTTTACACTCAGATTTCACATACTGAGGCAGTAATTCAGTCCCATTTAGGTTCAAGATTGTTGATTATTACCTTTTAGTATGGAAAATTTATTATAAAACAACAAACTAATAAATATTAGCTTATTCTCATCAGCTTAGAGGCAACAGGGCCATAAGAATGTCACTAAAGATTTCTACACAGTAGGCTCATTTACTGACTGACTGATAAATGTATTTTCATCCTCCAGATAGGAAATATTAATGAAATTGCAATTGGGAAAGCTTAAGTCTCTACAGCAATCAATGCCAAATTGTTTCCCATGTGCAGAGGTTTGAAAGCATACCAGCTACCCCACCACTTCTAGCGATAAGTGGCGGCAATCACTCTGACATGGTACAATGCTCAGGTGTCTGGCCAAGTGCCTACTTGTTGTTTATGAACTGCACACATGCATTTCCGTACTAACTAGAGCATAGCAGAAGATGATTCCCTTTAATAATCACCCACTGTATCCCGACTTAGCAAAGAATTATTAAAACGTAATGTTAAAACATTAAATCTATTATCAAATAAATGGTCATGCATTTGCCTAATGGCTTAAATAACTCAAATGTTAGACTGCTCAGAGCACACCTAAAACCATTCTGCACAATCTGCCATATCAATCACAGCATGAAAGCTAATGCTAATAGCTTTCATTGGATAAAGGAAACTATTTATAGTTTCTCACGCAACCTGACTCCGTTATGTGATTGAAGAAGCAGAACCATAACAGACTGGTTTTGAGTAAACACAAGTATGCCAGTCCCATTATGAATTTCAGTTGACATTTCCCAGCAGTCCTGTCTGTCACTGTAGCAGGAGTGATGAACAGAGATCCATATTTTAGGAGGGGCCCACTACAACATACATTTTCATGGAAATCCTTGCTACATAAGAGAGAGACAATATAATATGCCAGTATAGTCAAATCCCATCCAAGTAAACTTACTCCCAATAGAGATTTCAAACTGTGCAGAAGTTCTATTCAGGAGACTATGTAAGTAATACCAACTATCGATCATGTTAAGTAATGTTACACTCTAATTAGGGCGAGAACTGCCATTTATTTTGTGGCTGCAATCACATAATGGGGACTTAAGCACCTGCAAGTGACTATGTGTAACTAGCTTATTAATCATCAGTATTTTCAGCCATAACCTTACATCACAGAACGTAATTGAAGTACATTACTTGCTTTGTGTATGTAACAATGACTGGAAACTATTGACCATTACTAATCAGTATTGATTCTACCATTGGTTAATGAGCCAGATACATTTTTCAATATTTCTCAGCTGTTTGAATATTGCTCTTCATAAAGGCAATGGACAAGCAGCTCACGGTCCAGACGTACACTCACTACCAATGCAACAGCGGATCCTGTTGACTGTAACAAATAACCACTGTATCACGTCACACTGACTGTGCCAAGCCTTGCTTAGCTACAGCATCCAGCACCTTTACATAAAGCAATTCCTTCTCATCCTGTATGGTAAGTCTCCCCTGGTCCACGTTTCTGGGTGACTTTCCCAAAATCTACCCTTTGACCTAGACCTCTCCAGTCCTTTTCCTTCACCCTTCTTCCTTCCCCTTCAACCCTTCTGCCTGGAGAAGCAGTCACTGGCTCCAAAAGCTTGCTAATTACAACTGTCTTTTAAGTGTGTGTTCCGCTGCTGCTTCACGAGTAGATTTTTTATCTATTCAACTACATAGTTGGGAAACTTTGTAATATAACCACAATCTCCTCTTTGCACATCAAAATAGCATATTGCTTTTAGCAAAAACAGTTATTTGTGTTCTTACAAAATACATATGAAAAAAAGAAACACACTTCAAGCCACTTTTTATGATTTACAAAGCCAACTTTCAGTTTTCAGACTTCAAGGTAAGTTCGTCGCTAGAAAAATAAGCTGCCGCTGTATGCAATAATCTTCGATGTAGCATAACAATTCATAGGATATTGGAGATAGGTAGAATAAATCACCTAAAAGACCATCAATGAAGACTTATGGGAACAAGGAGTATAGGCACAAAGAAACAAAACACGTAATGATACAAGATCCTCAATGAGTATATCAGCCAGCAGTAAAGCATTTTAGAGAGCCAAAAACTGTTAAGAAGATCATGTCTTAGTAACAAGTAGAAGTAATCTGGAATTCACAACACACAATAAGGTATATGGAGAACCATTAGGTGCATATTTCTCATTACTTTCGTGAAACATATCGACCTATAAGCAGAAGTACATGACAACAGAGATAATCAGAGGAAGGTTACTGCAATAGCCCCCTGCTCTAGCTACTAAAAAATATAAGTGAAAATGTTCATTGTGTTTAGCATCAGATTTTGGAGCTCCACCTGCATACCTTTGTATTTCATCATTATATATTTGTTTATTTTATCTGATTTTGCCTCCCCACTTTGAAGTGTATTTTTAGTTTCATTTTATTATGTCTTGCATAAAAATGTTCAGTGCAGTTAAGAGGATGCTCAAACTGATCTACTGAGAAATAGTAGATATAGATATTTCATATTGTTGCAACTTTGTTAATTTGAAAACAGTAGTTGAGGGGAACATCCTAAATATGAGGACATACCTCATCATCTAAATATTGTAAACAATTATTTGTTCTCACTTAGACACGTAGTGCACTTTATGCAATGAATACCTTTTGTGCTGAATCTAAGCACAATGTGCATGCCATGATGCATGTTACTTCTATAATTTAGGCACAGTAGCAATCCCCAGTAGAATGGGAAATAGGAAAAGATTAGGCCATGAAACTGGTATTTGTTACCTGCACTAAAATACATTCAGAATCATTTTCACTAACAGTGATGCCATAAGCTCTATCACGTAAGCCAAACTAAGGCACACTGACTGGCGAAGAACTTGCATAGTGGCCATGCCATTACACCCTTAGGCAAATGGAAACAAAATGCGTAATCTATCGATTGATGTGAGACTAAACACCTACTGATTCCTATGGTAGACAAAGCAAGCTTGGATCAATTCTGATGACACAGCTATTTGCGCTACTGATGAGGCATGGTGCACGAGTGTCCATTCAGCCGGAATTGCCAGTGGGTGCCCATGACAGCATGCTGCTGCAGTTAATTTTTGACCCTACCGATTTTATCATTTACCCTATTGCCTTTCTGTCAGCCCTATTCTGTATTTCTTTCTTCCACCAATGAGGAGCCAGCCAGATTAATTGTGACTGAGACCTCTGACAGTGCCCAGACTATCACGTTCTTTTTCAGGCACATTATACCGAGGTACCATTCCTCGCTTATTCAGGTCTTGCACTAAGGTGTAAACAGTGTCCTAATTAATTAACCAAGTATATCACTTACATTTCAGAAAGAAAAACCCTACAAAGATATAAAATGTTTCGCACTTCAGTAATGCACACCTAACCTTAGGAGATAGAAATACAACTTTGTTTCTCGTTGGTTATCATTTATTGTTAGTTTACCCTGTGAGTCACTTGAGCCTCCATTGATGTGATTCTCATCTGCGAGTGTTGCAGTTGCTGGTACTCGACATACTCTCATTCGACCATCTAACTATCTCCACTCTAGGTCTGTATTACAGTGCACGAGTGACCATGCACTATGGCTCAGCTGAAATACAACAGGTCTCCGCCACTGCACCCACCACTGCCTTGGCTACATGCAAGCAGTCGACTACCAACCACTGTACCAAAGTATGTAGAAAAAGACATTACCTTAAAACAGAGACTTCCAATTATGAACAACTCAAGTCACACCAATGGATAATGATACTGCAAAAGTAAAAACACAAACTTTGTACCCCCTGCCCCTATTGCATATTTCATGGTCCATTTTTTAAAATGAGAATTCAACCCTCCATTAGTTTTAAAACCCCAATTTATTAAAAAAAAGAAAAAACGCTAAATGTCAGTTGCCTTCCCTGTATGTCAGAAGAAAAGCTATTCGTGTTTTGAATTGGTCGACAAGAGCAATTAATGTCAACCATTGTAAGAATCACAGACTTGTAACCATTCCCATGGAAGGGGGAAGGAACTGTACATGGTAATGGGTAAAAAAGGTAAAAAAAATTATCAAACAATGGAAAATCTAGGATGGAATGTAACAATATTGTGAAAAGGAAAGTTGCCACTCACCATATAGTGGAGATGCTGAGTCACAGATAGCCACAACAAAAAGCCTGTCACAGATACAGTTTTTGGCCAGTAAGGCCGTCTTCAAAATTAGATGACAAACACCTACATATACATTCATGCAAACGCAACCAAGACACACATGACTGCAGTCTCACACAACATGCATGTTCGGGTTGTGTTTGTGTGAGTGTGTGTGTAGGTATTTTTCATCCAATTTTGATGAAGGCCTTAGTGGCTGAAAACTATATTTGTGACAGTCTTTTTGGGGTGCCTACCTGTGACTCAGTATCTCTGCTATATGGTGAGTGACAACTTTCCTTTTAACAATATTGTAAAAAAAATAATTGTATTTTAGTTTCAGCTTAGCCTCAGGTAGTAGCGGTGAGTTACTCTAAAGTACTTGTGGTTGGTTCCCCTGACATTACGCTGAGCTAGAGATGCCACCACAGTATTGCTGAATGAGGACCCCAACTTTCTGCCAGAAACCCGCCAATGCAAGGATCAGGTCCCTCATTTGAAGTACGGAAGATGATCGGTGAGGTAGCAGCCACAACAGTGGGTTGCACTCTTGCCTGCCAGCTGTCTTACCCTCTGGACGTGTCCACCAGTCCTTACTATTGAGGACGAAATGTTTTTCCTCCACCATGTGCAGTTCACTCTGCAGCCATAGCCAATTTTCATGAATATTGTGCCCATTAGTGGTAGTTCTTGAGAATAAAACTCATACTGCCCTGAATCCTTTCATTTCTCATTTTCTGTGCAGGAAAAACACCCAGAATGCCCACCTGAGCTCCTGACATCTACACTTCTTGGGCCCGAATGCAAGTATATGTGCAATTAAAGCAGCAACCTGGAGGGGGCAGGGAAGACGAAGGAACAGTAAGACAAAGGTGGGGAGAGAGACAAACATGGTCTGGTGGAGCATGCAAGAACTAGAATGACAACAGACATGGTGTCAGAAGGCTGCAGGGTGGGGAGGTGGGGAAAACAGGAGCAAAAACAGGAGAGGAATGGGGAGAAACAGCAGATGCATTGACAGAGAGTGGCAAATAAATAGGGTGAGAGGTGAGAATGGGAAAGAGATGATAGGATAGAGAGGGTGGAAACTGTTGGTTGGAGGGTGTTGGAACACTATGTTACCATAGGGTGAGACAGGGATAATTATGGGAGTGGAGAATGTGTTGTAAGGATAACTCCCACACGCACAGTTCAGAAAAGCTGGTAGTGGAGGGAAGGATCTATATGGCACAGGTAGTGAAGCAGCCATTAAGATCAAGTGTCTTATATTCAACTGCGTATGGTGAAACAGGATGGTCTACTTTGCTCTTGGTCACAGTTTGGTAGTGGCCATTCATCCTGGTGGACAGCTGGTTGGTAGTCATGCCAAAATAAAAATAAAAAAAATAAATAAAAAGCTGTGCCATATTCCAACAGAGATGCTAAATGAGATGGCTGCTTTCACAGGTGGCCTGACCCTCATGGGGTAGGATAAACCTGTGACAGGACTGGAATACAAAGTGCTGGGTGGGTGGACAGGGCAGATTTTGCATCTGGGTATTCCACATGGACATGACCCTTGTGGTAAGGGGTTGAGATTGGGACTGGCATAGGGATGGACTAGGATGTTGTGGAGGTTGGGTGGGTGATGAAACACCACTTTAAGAGAGCTGGGTAGTACCTTGGGTAGGATGTCCCTCACTCCAGGGCATGAAGATAGGTTATCAAAGAACTGGTGAAGGATGTGGTTCAGTTGTTCCAGTCCAGGGTGGTGAAGGAGACACTCCTTTTTGGCTGGTTCTTGGGAGTGGTGGGAGAAGTGCAGGTCTGAGGGATGGTGCCTGTCAGTGAAGGCCTTGGTGAGACCCTCAGCATACTAAGCAAGGGAGTATTTGTCACTGTAGATACACCTTCCCAAGTGGCCAGGCTGTATGGGAGGGATTTTTTGGTATGAAGGGGATGACAGCTGTCAAAGTGTAGGTTGGTTTAATGTTGACAGAGGTGCAGATGGAGTGAGGTCAATAGCCAGGAAGGAAGCATGCTGCATTGAGGAGGACCACATGAAACAGATGGGAGGGAATGTGTTGAGGTTCTGATGGAACAAAGATAGGATGTCTTGGCCAGAACATGAAGATACCATAAGTGAACCTGAACCAGACTAGGAGAAGTAGTTGTGGGATAGGATAAAGTTAGTAAGATGTATGAGGAATGAGGTGGTGGGTTTTGAGTCTGAAAAATGGTGGAAAACTTACTGTTCAATAATGGTAAGACTATGAGTGTGAGGGATGTTGGTGTATAGGAAGCTAGCATCAAGAGTGACCAGTAGGGATATATGAGGTAAAAAGTAGGGGATATTGGAGAGTCAGTGAAGGAAGCATTTGGTGTCCTTGACATGGGAGGCTAGATTACAGACAAATGGTTGGAGATGCTGACCAATGAGGAGCAAAAATCTTTCAGTGGAGGCAAAATAACCAGCCACAATAGGGCGTCCAGGATATTCCTACACCACTCCCAATCTCAACCCCATGGGACAAAGATCAAATCCCTGTGGAAGACCCAGATGCAAAACATGTTCTATCCACTCATCCAGCACTTCCAATTCCAGTTCTGTCACAGGTTTATCCTACCCCATCAGGGGCTGGACCACCTGCGAGTACAGCCTTGTCATTTTCCAGCTCTGCTGCAATCATTGTACAGTTTTTTATATTGGCATGACTACCAACCAGCTGTACACCAGGATGAACAGCCACAGACAAACTGTGGCCAAGAGCAAAGTAGACCACCCTGTGGCACCACATGCAGCTGAAAGTAACACACTTAATTGTAATCGCTGCTTCACTACCCGAACCATCTGAATCCTTCCCTCCACCATGAACATTTCTGAACAGTGCAGTCAGGAGTTATCCTTAAAACACCTTCTCCACTCTCATAATTATCCCAGCCTCAACCTATGGCAACACAGTGTCCCACACCCTTCACCCAACAGTTTCCACCCTCTCTGTCCCATTGTCTCCTACCCATTCTCATCTCCCACCCTGTTTACTTGCCATCCTCTGTCAATGCATCCGCATGCCGTTCTCTACTCCTCCCTTTTTTGCTCCTTTTATTCCCTAACTCCCTGCCCCACAACCTCCTGATGCTGCACCTATTGGCATTTTAGTCCATGCACACACACCATGACAGTGTTTGTCTCTCTCCACACATGTACACTATGATCTCTTCCATGCCCCCCCCCCCCCCCCCCCCCCCCCACTCCCCAGAATGCTGTTTGCATGTGATGTGATACCTGCATTCTGGTCCAAGATGCTGGAGTTGGCGGTCATGTGTGCATGAAGTGTGCACGCTTGTGTGTATGAATGGTGCATATCTCTTTTACTGAAGAGGGCTTTGGCCAAAAGCTATATGTAAGTTTCTTTTAATAGTGCTTGTCTACAAATTAACCTGTCTTCTTTATTGTAAGTAGCATTTCATTTTGCCAAGTGGGTTTCTTCCATCCTACAACCCTGTGATGTTTGCCTTTATTATTCTTCTCTATAGCATTACTCTTCTCAGTGTCTATTCTTCCTCTTCCTTCCTGTGTTCATTCACCACCTTCCAAAACCATATCTACTTCCTAGCCACACTGTATCAACAATCATCAGCGCACAACACTGACTTTGTGACTGCATGGATTGTTGATTCAACATCTGATGCCCCAGATTCTTTTCTCTGATTGTTAGAATTAGATTTATTCCTATTGATCCCATTTCATCCCTCACCCTGACATACTTTAGCATTATGTTTTCCACACCTGCCTGTGCCACACGAACTTTGGATCTTTGACCTAACCCATCCCCTCCTCCCCTTCTTGTCGCTTGCCACAACACACACACGATCCTACACTTGATTGTTTCTTTTCTCCATGTTTCTGTACGTTTTTAATGTATTTGCACATATTTTATGTGGTTTCACATATTCTGGTGTATTTTTTATGTATTTGTGCCTATTTTTATGTATCTGTGCATGTTTCTGTATGTCTTTATGTATTTGTTACACATTTTTATGCTGATTTCTGCTTACCCAGCTCTTCTCACAACCATCAACATCTGTTTTGTCCACTTCTGCAACATTTTCATTTCCTTTACACTATTCTTGCCAGAATGGACGCTTGCTCCATCTTTCTACACCAGTTCACAAAAGTATCCCTTTTCCTGGCTAAAACACATTCCCACATCCTGTTTCTCAAACCCTGCCGAAACCATGGGATCATACAAAATGGCCTAATTGTAAAGATTCCTTTCTCTTGATCCCACCCCCCCTTTCACAGTGACCTTTCACAGTGACCCATACCTTTTGAGATTCCTCCAATCCCTGGCACTCAAAACCTGGTACTGCAAAAACACATCTCCATGACACAGACGAACCACCTCTACTCCCTCCACAAGATACTACTACTCTGCCATCCCTACTCCACACACCACATCTCTGAAATTGAATCCCTTACTTCCCAGCACCTGGAGGAGCACCTCCGTAAGTTATCCAACCTGGTGACATCCTACTGTCGCATTGGGGCATCACTACCCAACCCCTATGACATCCACAGTGTTCCTTGTTTTCCACAGCAGCTAAATCCTGTCTAGCTGACCTTTTCACCCTGTCACATCCCCCAAAACTTCCTACCAAATCTCCACCAAATCCAGAGCCAAAACATTCCTGTAACACTGTTGTTAATCTATCCACCAAAACCCTCATCTCCACAGAAGTTTCATCGTACCCAAAGAAATCACCTTTAGGCCTACATCCAAATTTAACCACACTGGACTTGTGAAAGACTTATTCTCCTTCTCCCGGTCCTTGCAATGGAAACACGCCTTTGTTGCCAGTCCCTCCAACCAAACCACCCTAATTCTAACATTGAACCATGTCTCTTCTAGTTCACACTACCATCCAACTGTGATCCTCCCCCCTCCCACCTAACCACCCACTGGTCACCTACCCCAGGAATTCCTTACCTCAACTTAAGCCTCACCATCCTTCCACAGGTTCATCCCTCAGAAAACCAACCTTTCAGTAGAAGAAAGAACAGCCACACACAACCTCAAAACAAATTCTGACCTAATCATCCTACCTGCAGACAAAGGTTCCACCACTGTTATGAGTCACAGTGACTACCTGGCATAAGGCCTCCACCAAATATCTGACTCCTCCACCTGATAACTCTGCCAGAGTGATACCACCCCAGCAGTCCAACACAACTTCCAATCCCTGCTCAAAGCTTTAGGCTCTTCCCAGCATATATGCCCTGAATCCATTTCTTCATCTCTATAATACCCACACACACACCTTCACATACTCCCCAAAATCCACGAAACAAACAATCCAGGATGCCCTATGGTGGCTGATTAACTGAAAGAATTTCAGCTCTCACTGACCAACACCTCTAACCAATTGCCCATAATCTAGCACCCATCTCAAAGACACCAAACACTTCCTTCACTGATTCTCCACCATCCCCATCCCTTAACTCCTGGATCCCTACTCATCATTGTTGATGGCACCTGCTTATACGCCAACACCCCTCATGGCCATAGTCTTACCACTACTGAACACTACCTTTCCCAACATCCTTCAGACTCTATACCCACCACTTCATTCCTCATACATCTTACTAACTTTATCCTAACACACATCTAGTTCTACTTTTAAGGAAAGGTATATAAACAAATCTATGGCACAGCCATGGGCATCTGCTTGGCACCCTCCTATGCCAACCTTTTCATGGAAAATCTAGAGAAGACCTTCCTAGCCTCCCAAAACACAAAACCCCTGGTCTGGTTCAGGTTCGGGCCAAGACATCCTGTCTTTATTCCTTCACAAATTTAACACCTTCCCCAACCACTCCATGTGGACCTTCTCAATCCAGGTGCCACCTTCCTAAATGTTGACTTTCTCCTCTCTGATGGCGTGATCTACACCACTGTCCACATCGAATCATCCTACCACCAACAATGCCTGCATTTTGACAGTTTTAATCCCTTGTACACCATAAAATCTCTCCCATACAGCCTGGCCACCCAGGGACACCATATCTGCAGTAACAAAATCTCCCTTGCTCAGAATGTTGAGGGTCTCACCAAGGCCTTCACTGACAGGTGCCATCCCCCAGACCTAGTCCACAAACAGATCTCCCTTGGCATTTCCTGTCACACCCTCAATACTCCCACCACTTCCAAGAACCAGCTACAAAGAAGTCACCCCTTCATCACCCAATACTACCTGGGACTGTAACAACAGAACCACATACTTTGCCAGGACTTTGATTACTTATCATCATGCCCTGAAATGAGGAACATCCTAACTGAGGTATTGCCCTAAAATGGTGTGCCATCACCCACCCAAACTTCATAATATTCTAGCCCATCCCTAGGCCAATCCCAGTCTCTTGGCACAATGATCATATCCCTGTGGAAGACCCAAATGTAAAACCTACCCTACCCACCCATCTAGAGCTTTGTATTCCAGTCCTGTCACAGGTTTATCCTATCCCATCAGGGACCGGGTCACCTGTGAAGGCAGCCATGTTATTTACCAGCTCTGCTGCTATCATTGCACATCCTTTTTATATTGGGGTGACTACCAACCAGCTGCCTACCAGGATGAACAGGCACTGTCAAACTGAGGCCATGAGCAAAGTAGACTACCCTATGGTACCACTTGCAGCTGAGCACAACACACTTGATTTTAATGAATGTATCACTACCCATGCTATCTGGATCCTTTCCTCCACCACCAGCTTTTCTGAACAGTGCAGATGGGAGTTATCCATACAATACATTCTCTGCTCCCATAATTATACCAGCCTTAACCTATGGTAATGTAGTGTCCCCACACCCTCCACCAAACAGTTTCCACCCCCTATGTCCTATCATCTTCTACTCATTCTCATCTCCCACCCCACTTACTTGCCACCCTCTATCAATGCATCCACCTGTCTTTCCCCTTCCCTCTCATGTTTTGCTCTTTTTTCCTCATCTCCCTACTCCACAACCTCCTGACACTCTATCTGTTGGCATTCTAGTCCTTGCACTCCATCAGACAGTGTTTGTCTCTCTCCCCACCAGTGCACTATTATCCCTTCCTCTTCCCTGCCCCCCCCCCCCCCCCCCCCAGATTGCTGTTTGCATCCCACATGATAGGAGAGACATTTAACTTGAAAGTCACTTGCCTGGTGTTGGCAGATAAATATGGTACTGCAGTACCTGTATTACTCCGAACTATGTTCCTTTGGCCATGCATTCATGCCCAGAGGAATAGGCACTGTGGTGACTACAGCCATCATGAAATACATGAAATGTGTTCACAGTTGCTAATATGGACTACGATCAGCTGTATAATGGAATGATAACAATGAAAATTTGTACATGCGTGCATGTCTGAAAGAACTTTGTGTTGTAATTCAGAATAATGCAGGTACTGCAATATTGTATTTATCCACTGACACCAGGCAAGTGACTTTCAGGTTAAATGTCTCACCCGTACAGGAATATACATAATGGATGTTCGAATACAGGTAATAGACACATGATTAATGACTAATGGAAGTTTGGGTCTGGCCGTGAATCATGCTCAGATAGCCAAACGGTAAGATAATTGCTCACATTAAGTGGGAAGTCCAGGTTCGATCCCCAGTTTGGCACAAATTTTCATTGTTGTCATTCCATTATACAGCTGATGGTAGTCCATATATGCAATTGTGAACATTCCACGTATTTCGTGACAGCTGTAGTTGCCGCAATGCATGTTCTTTTGGACATGCACGCATGTCTCAAGGAATTTTGCATCATAATTTGGAATAACAGAAGAACTTCAATATAGTATTTGTCTGTTGACATTTGGCAAGTAACTTTCCTGTTAAATGCCTCTCCTGTATGGGAATAAACATAATGGATGTACGAGTATAGGTTATAGACACATGGTTGACAACATGTGGAAGTTCAGGTTGCACCCTGAGTGTTGCTCAGTTAGCCAAATGGTAAGGCAACAGCTTGAGGGAAGTGGGAAAGCCGGGTTCGAGTCCTGGTCGGGCACAAATTTTCATTCTCACCAATCCATTATACAGCTGATGGTAGTGCATATTCACAACTGCAAATAAATTTCATGTATTCCCAGTTTATATTATTAACCACATTATTAGTTACTAATTCTGAGTATTTATTTACTCTTTTTGCACAATTTACCAGCAGTGGTATGCCAAAGCTGTGCTACTGATTATCTATGGTTCTTTATATTATTTATGTCTCTAAATAATGTTATCTAACTTTTTGGCATTGTGACTTTGTCTGGAACTTCATTTAATTTATTAAAAATGTGTCTACACTATCACTAATTGATTAGCATATGCAAATAATGATTAATAGTTATAAATGCAAAACTCTGTTAGTTCAGTAACTGACACTGCAAAGTGTTTATCATTACTGTTTATGGTAATGTCATATCTTACTTCAAATTATGCTTCTTTTTTACATAACTGTATGATACGCACCCTTAAAAGAAGCTCTAAAACAACAGCTTGCTTTTCTGCAAAAGGGTAATACTGCATGTTTTACTTCTGTCTCTCTATATTAATGGTTTACAATGAATGTTCTGAAGTTGTACTCCAAGTTAAGTACTTCATTTTTTATCAACTGCATGATTTGGAAGTTCATGTCTATTAGGGAGGATCAGAGAATAATCCACAATAATTATTTTCTCTCCTGTTATGACACATAGTTGCAATATATGGAAGTTTGGGGTGCCATGAATCATGCTCAGATAACCAAATAGTCAGATCTTGATGGGAGGTGATCTAGTATCATTTCATAATGAAATAGTCTGAAGGTTGCGCTACAGAGGGTATTCTGTTTCAATGTGCAGCTCTAGCAAGAGAAGCCTTAACTACAAAATAAATATGGCAATTCTGTTACTACTGTTGACCTGTGAAGAGCAGTGAACTGGAATTCAGTATTTGTGGGTCAAAAGGCATAAACCAAGTGAAATTCACAAGGACATGTGTGGCATGTATGGGGATGACTGTATAGTCCATAGCAATGTCTCCAGGTGGTATGCATTCTTCCAAGAGGCCCTTGTGAACCTTAGTGATTCACCATCTACCGGGAGTGACTCAATCTGCTAAGAAAGTGCTTGTGACAGTGTTGTCGGATATGCGTAGTTTGTTATTGTTGGACTTTGCTGAGTGCAGGACCACTGTTAATGCTGCAGCTTACATTAAAACTTTGGTTAAGCTGTGTCATGACCTTTATGGTAAACATCACCACATTAATGCTGACAGTGTCAAACTTCTTCATGACAATATTTGCCCCCATGTTCCTGCTCCAGTTCATAACAAAATTGCCACATTTTGATGGGAGGCTCTCAAGCATCCTTCACACAGTCCAGACTTTGCACTGTTGGACTATCATCTGTTTGGTCCCGTGAAGAAATTCCTAGTTGGCCAAAGCTTTGTGACAGATGCGAAAGTGAGATCAGCAGTCCATAGATGGCTGTACTCCAATCAAATGGACTTTGATAAACAGAGCATATTGAAACTGGTACCACAATGGGAGAAACATATTTAGAATGTTGGTGACTAGTAGAAAAGTAGGTAAAAGATGCAAATTCTTTTGTTACCTATTAAACTTTTTGGTAATAAAATTATCGTGTGTTACTTTCCAATCTTCCCTCATGTATACATTCTTGTTTTATTTGTCACTGCACTCCTTTTTACTTCAGATACCCAGCAAGGATGTTTTTTGGACTATTGGAACCTATATTTCAGGAACCAGATGGTGAATTTTTTACATTGATGGAGACATTAGACATGCCACTTGAATGGTTTAATCCTAGAAATAACCTGATTTTGCTACCAATGGCAGAAGTTATTTGATCATACATGGCCTAAGATCCATCCCCAATGCTCTCAGAAATCAGCTCAAGCAATCTTTTTTCCTTGTTCTTGTTCAGGCTGATGCCTTCCCTTATGAAAACCTTTCTACCAGTAGTCCAGATGTGTATCAGTACAGTGAGCTTAAAGCAAGCCATCTCCCTTGCAATTCACAGCATTCTGCTAATCCACTTTACAGCACCATTAAAGTATAGCTGACAATGAAGTTCAAACAGGTCAATGAAATGCATGTTGGCACCACAGTGACGAAAATATAAGGCATTTTAATTATCTTTCAACGACTGAAAAGTAGACAGAGGTATATGATGAAAACAGCATCAACAGCATGTTTTATTCTTTTCATAAAGCATTTCTACACTACTTCAATATTGCATTTCCACT
This sequence comes from Schistocerca piceifrons, assembly GCF_021461385.2. NCBI lineage: Eukaryota > Metazoa > Arthropoda > Insecta > Orthoptera > Acrididae > Schistocerca > Schistocerca piceifrons. The sequence continues at coordinate 1,015,603,002 of NC_060138.1, read as the reverse complement.
GATGTGAAGGAGAACTGGAAACAAATGAACAAATTCATGGGTGACACAAGGGATAAAAATCTCCAGCTAAAACAAGTGCTACCAGAAGAACTACATAAAACACCATTATGTAGATACGTTTAGAAAATTCTGTGAGTATTACTGTGCTGTCTACAAAAAATTCAACAGACAAAAAAAATTATTAGTGATAAATTAATAAAGAATCTAATAATAAAATGAAAGGCATTTGGAAACTTGTGAAAAATAAAACTAACAACAACAAACACGCTGTAAACAAAACTTTAAAGCTAAATCTAAATGATGAATTGTCCTCAGAACCAGAAAAAATAGTAAATGCCTTTAATGACTATTTCAGAAAAATAGCTGGAAAGCTGATAAAGAAGAACTGCCATGGAGCCAGTACCCGATGTCTAACACATGTGAGAGCAATAAAAGCATCAATGTTTCTTCACAAAGCCTCAAACACTGAATTATTCACAGCCGTAAAAAGACTAAAAAATAGCTGCTACAATGGCAGTGACAATATCCTATATTTAATTGTAAAGAAATGTGTGGAATACATTGTAGAGCTACAAACTTATGTAATTAATACATCATTCAGCCTAAAGCAACCCACTCCACAAAAAGGGACTTTAAAATTTTGTGGCTAATTACAGGCCATTTGCACAACTCACAACATTTTCAAAAAGATTTGAGAAATTGTTTTATACAAGATTGGAAAGATTTATTAACAGATTCTCCCTAATATCAAAGCACCGCCTTGGCTCTAAAAAATCAAAAACAACAACCACAACAACAAAACACAACCTGAAGATTATTAGATAATAAAGAAATGACTAGCAGTATTTTTTTATATCTGTCTAAAGCTTCTGATGTTACTGACCACACTATACTCCTCAGAAATTTAGCTAATGAAGATGTTGGGGAAACTGCAAATCAGTGGTTAGAATCACACATTTCAAACAGAGTACAAAAAGTTGAAATGAAATTTGAAAGAAGAATACTAACATTCATCAGTGTACCACATGCTCCTCTTGAGGATTCCCCATTGCAGTTAGTTATTGTGCTTCTGCTGGAAGAATTTCAGCCATCACTGACCAACACTTCCAACCTACTGCCCGTAATCTAGCCTTCCACATAAAAAGTTCCAACCACTTCTGTCACTGACTCTCCACCACCCTCACCATCTCTTTAACTTCAGGATCCCTACTTTTCACTGTTTATGCCACTTCCCTGTACACTAATATCCCTCATGCCCATGGTCTTGGTGCTACTGAACACTATTTATCCCAATATCAGTCAGACTCCAAACCCACCATCTCATCCCTCATTCACATAACCAACTTTATCCTAAAACATAAATGCTTCTACTTTGAATGGAAGGTAAAGAAGCAAATCTGACGCACAGCCATGGGCACCTGCAAGGCACCCGTCAATGCCAACCTGCTTATGGGCCATCTAGAAGAAACTTTCCTAGTGTCCGAAAACCCCAGACCCCTGGTTTTGTTCAGGTTCTCTGACAATATCTTCTTGATTTGGACCCTGATCTAGGACACCCTATTCTCAACACCTTCTTTCCCATCAACTTCACTTGATTGTTCTCAACCCAGTGTGCCACCTTCCTGGATATTGACCTCCTCTTCTCTGATGGCTTCATCCACACCTCCGCCCACACTGAACCCACCAACCACCAACAGTACCTGCATTTTGATAGCTGTCAGCCCTTTCATACCACAAAATCCCACACAGTGAGGTCAACCAGGGGTAGTGATGGAAGCTCTCTCAGCCATTACGCTGAAGTTCTCACAAAGCCATCCACAGACAAACACTACCCCTCCCCCGCTCCCCAGACCAAGTTCTCAAGCAGATTTCCCATGCCGTACCCCACACACCCCCAATCCTCCCACCACACCCACAATCCAGCTGTGAAGAAGTGCCCTCTTCAGCACCCAATGCCACCCCAGACTGCAACAACTGAATCACATCCTTCATCAGGGCTTTGATTATCTAATGTCATGCCCCAGAATAGGGACACACTATTCAAGACCCTTCCGAACAGTCCTAAAGTGGTGTTTCATCACCCAGCCACTCTTCACAACATCCTAGTCCACCCCAAGCCACCCCAACCCCAAACTCTTGCCACAGGCACTATATCCCTGTGGAAGACCCAGATGCAAGATCCATTCAATCTGTCCATGCAACACTTCCTATTTCAGTCCTGTCACTGACTTATGTTACACCATCAGTGGTCGGGCCACCTGTCAAAGCAGCCATGTTATATACCAGCTCTGCTGCAATCATTCTTCAGCTTTGTATATTGGTATGACTACCAACCAGCTGTCCATAAGGATGGATGGCTACCACCATATTATGGTCAAGAGCAAAGTGGACCACCCTATGGCACAAAATGCAACTGTACATAAGATACTTTACATGGTGGCTTCACAAAACAGGCCATCTGAACCTTCCCTCCACCACCAGCTCTTCTGAACTACAGAGATGGGAATTGACCTTACAACACATTCTCCACTTTGAAAATCATTCCAGGCTCAACTGATGGTAACCTACTGTCTCCATATCCTCTACCCAACTGTTTCCACCTCCTCTGTCCTGTCACCTCCTCACAATTCACCTCCCCTCAACCTCACTGTGCACTGCTCTCTGCCCGTGCATCCATTGGTCTTTGTCCCTTCTCTGCTCCTCTCCTTTCTGCACCCCATTTTCCCCCCCTCCACTTCCCCCACCCCCCTCCCCCCCAGGGCCTCCCAGTGCTGCGTCTGTCAGCTCTGTCCTACCAATGCTAGCCCCTGCATGCTCTGTCAGGCAGCCAGATTCTTCTTCCCCCTTCTTTACCCTAATCCTTCTGACAGCACAATACATATATCTATTTAACTGTACAAATACATTAGATAATGATACAATGGAAACTCCATTATTGAATAACAACAATATGAAGTAGGATAGATTGTTACTGATCACACAGAGGAGATGTGGGGAATCTGACAGTCACGTGTAAAAGTAGACTGTTGAATGTTATTCAGCTGTTGGCTGATGTCCTTCATCAGATGAAGAAATATCGACACACTTTTATATACATGCACACACACACACACACACACACACACACACACACACACGCACACACACAAATGGTTCAAATGGCTCTGAGCACTATGGGACTCAACTGCTGTGGTCTTAAGTCCCCTAGAACTTAGAACTACTTAAACCTAACTAACCTAAGGACATCACACACATCCATGCCCGAGGCAGGATTAGAACCTGCGACCGTAGTGGTCGTGTGGTTCCAGACTGTAGCGCCTTTAACCGCTCGGCCACTCCGGCTGGCCACACACACACACACACACACACACACACACACACACACACACACACACAGCCACTGTTGTCTCTGGTTGCTGTGGCCCCAATGCAGTGAGTAGCTACAAATATCATGGACTGTGAAGCAGTCACTCTGAAGCTGTCCCCCTTCTGCCTCTATCCCCTTTCCTGCACCCTCTCTGGCCTCACACATGCTTTCTGTCCCCATGTGCCTACCATCTCTACATTGTCCCCACCACACCTAATCTGTTATCCTTCCCCCTCCCTACGCCATGTCTTTTCATTACCTAAGACCAACCCCAGCTGAGATTCTTTCTTGCTGCAATGAGGCCACAGTGCTCAGACATGATACTGACATGTATGTGTCTGTGTCTCTGTGTGTAAGATTGTGAGTGGGTGTTTCTTCATCTAATGAAGAACTTTGACTAATAGCTCAGTAATATCCAACAGTTTACTTTTAAATGTGCCTGTCTGCTGCCCGATGCCTCATCTATGTGGTGAGTTACAATATCCTAATTCATACTGTTTTCAGATAATGATAGTATGATAGGCAGAACTATTCATTTTACTTATTAGAGAAAACACTTTACATAATAGTATTAATTTTGATTTATAGATATTTGGATTTGAGTAGTCTAAAATCTGTTAAAACTAAATGTTGGTGAGACTTGGCATGGAATTGGTTTTTTGTTTTAGGCTTAACTATCATTGGCTTCTTCACTATATCTGTGACCAAATATGTCTCACCTTTCACTGAGAGGTTTGATGAATTCAAATAATTGATGATATCAGGCATAAAAATGAGGGTATTAGTTGCCAAAGACCACAAAGGTATTTATCCTATTTTCCTCTCATCCTATAAGAAAGTTGGAATCTTATCAAAACAAGTGCATCATTTCACATTTGTGTCTGGTGGTGTAATAGCATTCACATCAATGTTTGTTTACAGTACACAATAATATAGTGTATTTCCATGTCAAGCTCTTTGTATGCCTTTTGTGAGAATAAAATTAAAGCAATTCCAATTCTGCACTAACCATTGTGCACCTTATAATAAATGCACAGATGCCATAGTGTAATGAAAATATAACATAAATCTTATGTAACAACTTATACTGCACAATCTGGTGGGCAAATGACAAGACCAAGAAGTCTCTTTGTTAAGATGGCATGGTGACTCTACTATTCTAACAGTGTCTAGCTGCAATCTTCCTTTATGTCCTTGCCCCACTGTACCCCCTCTGTCCTCCTCCAAATGTTGGGTAAGAGCACACTGAGCCTAAAGGGGTGAGTGCTCAAAGGAGATACTATCTGAGTCAGAGTTTAAAGAAGCAGTTATTTCACATTTCTTTTGGATCTTACTCAACACACTGCTGTACCTGGAGAACATGACCTTGGCTGTCAACAATACAAGATCTGGTATCCTGAGGAGTTTCCCCCAACCCTGTCAGCTAGAGCTGACGCATGGTGCTCTAGGAGAGATTCACAACACAGTTAAATGTTGTGGTCTGATTGTGTCAGACTTGCCATAGGTTAGAATCTCCAAGCTAATTACATATTTACCAGCAATAGTAACAGTATTGTATGAAATTCTGGTAGCAAGTGGTATTTTTCCACAGGAATACTAATAGAAGAGGTGGGGGAAGAATCAATGAGAATGACTGTTTTCTGCTCTTTGTATTGATTAGCCAGTCATACCTAAACATTAAAACAACAATGTTAGTAAAAGTACAGATTGCTACTTACCATAAAAATGACCTGTAGATTTGCAGACAAGCATAACGAAAAGACTGTTACACCTTACAGCTTTCAGCCAAAGCCATCTTCACACACATACACATTAACACAAGCAAGCACATCTCATCCACACATGACTACTACCACCGGCAGCTCCAACCGGAATGCAACTGTCATGTGAATAGCAATCTGGAATGGGATGGGGAATGGGGAAGGAGAGCAGGGTATGGACTGGAGGAGAGAACAGCACTGTCTGCCTGGGTGTGCAGGGATTAGAGACTGCCAGGAGCAGTGTTGGGAGGTTGAGCAGGCCAGGGGGAGCAAAAAAGGAGGAAGAGGAGACAAGAAGGAGAAAGGATGGGTGGGTACATTAGCAGAGGGAGGTACACAAGAAGAGTGAGGGAATGTGAAAAGGGAGGAGGTGATAGGATGAGAGGGTGGAAACTGTTCAGTGACGACTCTATCCAAATCTCTGTCCACATCAAACCCACCAACTGTGCCTACATTCTGACAGCTCTCATCCCTTTCACACCAAAAAATCCCTCCCATACAGCCTTTCCACTGAGGGATGATGTATCTGCAGTGATAAGAACTCCCTTTCCAAGTATGCTGGAAGTCTCACCAAGGCATTCACAGAGAGGCACTACACCTGGACCTGGTCTGCAAAACAGATTTCCCATGCTATTTCCCCACATGACCTGCAATGCTTCCAACACCCCCAAGTGCCAGCCACAGAAGAGTGCTAACTTCATAACTCAAAACCATCCCAGACTGGAAAACTGATCTACATGCACTGTTAGGGCTTTGTTTATATTTCATCATGCCCTGAAATTGGGGTATCCTACCAAGATCCTTCCCAACCCTGCAAAATCAGTGTTCCATCACCCACTCAATTTCCACAACATCCGGGTCCATCCCCATACCACTCATAATCCCAACACCTTGCACAAGGATCATATCCAGGTGAAAGACCCAGGTGCAAGACTTGCCCAACCCAACTACCTGGCACTTCCTATTTGCAGTCCTGTCACGGGCTTGTCTTATTTCATCAAAGGCAGAGCTAACTATGAAAGCAGCTGTGTAGTACATGTAATATACCAGATCTGCTGCAAAAATTGCACAATATTTTTATATTGGTATGATTATTAACCAGCTGTTCACCAGGATGAATGGCCACTGCCAAACTGTGACCAAGAGCAAAGTAGACCACCCAGTGGCACAACATGCAACTGAACATAACATGTAACATTCTTGACTTCAAAGGCTGGGCCATCTGGCCCTCTGGAGTGCCCCCCCCCCCCCCCCCCCAACCACCAGCTTTTCCCCAAACTGTGCAGATGTGCTATGTCTTTACAACACATTCTCCACCACTTCCAAAATTATCCTGGCCTCTCAAGCAAGCAATGGTAAGCTACTATCCCCACATCCTCCACTCACCAGTTTCCACCCACTCATCCTATATCACTTCCTCCCTCTTCACATTCCCTCACCCTGCTTGTGTGCCTCCCCCTGCCAATGTACCCGCCTGTCTTTTCTCCTTTCCTGCTTTATCTCCTCCATCCTCCCCACTCACCCCCCCCCCCCCCTCCCCAAACAGTCAACACTGCTCCTGGCAGTCTCTAATCCTTGCACATCCTGCCAGACTGTGCTGTTCTCGTCCCCAACCCATAGCCTGCTAACTCTCCCCATTCCCCATCTGACTCCTGATTTCTATTCACATGATAGTTGCACTCCAGTTGGAGCTGCCTGTGGCAACAATTGTGTGTGCTTGCTTGTGTGTATGAAGGCTTTGGCCAAAAGCTATAATGTGTAACAGTCTCTTCATTGTGTCTGTCTGCAACTCAACACGTCATCTTTACAGTGAGTGACAATCTTTTCTCTTCCTAATATTGTTGATATTCCAACCTGGAGTTATCATTGTTTGAATGTTTAAACAGTTTCTGGAGTTACTTGATTCACATGAAATTGGTGAATTTTTCAGCAGTCCTTTTAAGTGTGGGAGGCAAGCCCAGGTCCCTATGAGTTGAGGTGATTTATGAAAGAATGGTGTATTTTAAAGTCAGGAGTTTTTGATTTTCAGTGATTGATAAAGTTATTCTTCCAGAGCTTAAAAGAATTTGCAAGTGGTTTGCCATGAGTGGGTAAGGAAACATGATTGATTATTACCAATTTTATAGGTATGTGTAGCAGTTTAGTATGTTGCACGTGACTGGCAGCTAAAGGTTTTGTATACACTACTATAGCTGGTAATTAACTGGAGATGGTGTTAAGGAAAGAATCTGACTTGGCAAGGTCTAATTGAAGTCATTAAACTACAAGTGATCCATGTAAAAATGAAGTATTTTGTTTTTGATGCGATTCTTTTTCTATGTACTAATAAAATATTACCTTGTGTTTGCCCTTGTGGGGATTTCTATAAAAGTTTCCAAGAACCAGTTTTAGTTGGAGTGTAGTGTGTTAGCAATGTATACTTTCCAGTCCCATGGTTAGATGACGGATTGATGGGATTAAAAGGGACTAAACAGTGAGGTCATCAGTCTCAGTAGTTGGATCATAAAATCTTTCTGACTGTAGTTAAATGCCATTAGGGCATTGATTTTGGGCAATAGTAATCCTGGAAATCCTAATGAAGACTATTTTGTACCTCTAACACTGCAAAAATTTGACCTGAGTCTCCTGATAAAGGTTTCCTAGCTAATCAACAGAACAATACATACTCTGTGTAATTCGTCTCATGTGCTGCACATTACTAATTTTATGGCTTTTGGATGCAGTCATGAGTGAGACCGAGTAAGGCTAAAGCATCTCCAATTATGAGACAAAAAGAAATTTCAATAATTATACTGACCACCTCATTTTCGTAACATAGCTAAAAATGTAGCACAATATGAACAAACTAGGTTCAAAAAAAAAGTTATATAAATCGGGATCCTGAAGCCTTATATATCATTGCACTCACCTCTTGTTTCTTTGGTCAGTTGTGTCAATGATGGAAAACCATTTCTTGCCCAAGAGAGGACACTGTCATTACTCCACGACTGAATTCTGTAGCCTTTCTGCCAAGCATGACACTGTAGGTGAAATAAATATTTCAGAATAAATACCTGTCAGCAAAGTTGGATAGAGACCAAAATGATCAAACATGTTATAAATGAGTAATTTCAGAAAATCAAGAATCATTTGCTTTACACAGGTAACTATCATTAATTACAATGTTACAATAAAAGAAAGCTGTTATAAGCTTGCTAGCTCATCTCATATTTAATATCACTAGCCATTGTCATCAAAACTTGCTCAAATTAGCCAGACTGCATGGGCAGAATCCATGACATGCAGCACAACGTTCCTGGAACTTGCAAAGATTTTTAATGGCCTTCATACCTAGGGGAAACATAGATTAATGCAAATATAAGATTGTTCTGTAATGTTGTTCCTGTCAGTCAGGTTTTTAACCCAGACAAAGTGTGAACTGCAACATTGGAAGACAGGTGGTGATGTTTTGGACCTCTTTAAAACAAATTACTGAGAAAGTCTGTGCAACTGCTATGATTCAAGATACTTGCCCATTGAATCAAAACACCCATTTCTGTGTAATTCCAACATTACTACAACAACACAGAGTCTTCTTCAACTTCCATTACTCCTTGCACATAGTTCTCCAAGGACACTGCCTAAAGCCTACAGCCTATGGTGAATGGTCATATATTATTCACATAAAGAAAGAAACATGAATGGTCTGACCTTCTTAACATGTTTCCATCCCTTGATTGTCCAATGTAAATGGGAAATTTTGTGAGCAGGAATGAGCACTTATTTATTGAATGCAACTATACATACATTTCTGTCCCATGGAATTTCTCTCACAAATGTGGAATTGAGAAAACGACCAGACAGAATGAGCACTGTTGCAGCAAAGCAATTTTTTGTCAAGCCCATCAAGTGCCAGCTGTTCAAGAAAGGTGTAAACTTCACTTAGCCTCAATGCTGACTTGAATTTGTTGTCTGCTCTGATCTTGAGAGTACGACCATAGGATAGTACATCTGCTAGCTGATCACATCATAACTGTGGCTTTTAATTAGGGTGAATGAAATGAAAACTGTACTGTCTTTGTGAATGATAATCTTATATTTCCTAAGCAATTGCTACCCACTCTACTTCAACCTGCACAATCAAAAAGCATCTGAAGTTATTGGTGATCAAATACCATGCAACTAACATTTAATTCAGTGAGCTAATTTATTGTATAAGGACAACAGAAATTGAATGGTGCAAAATATAAAGCAAAATGAGGTCAGACAAGCACTCAGCAGCAGCCAGTTGGTATGTGGTACATACATACATGTGTCAGTCTATGTACTTTCTCTCTCTCTCTCTCTCTCTCTCTCTCTCTCTCACACACACACACACATGCAAGTTTGATAGCGATTTTTTTCTGCTGCTTCTTCATGTGTCTTACGTGCCCTGTATGAATCAGCTGCAACTGAGTTGCAGCCTTTCTTCAATTGGGCTTAATCCTTTGTGGGTAATAAGACAAAGATACAATAGCAGAGTCATGGCCAAAGCTGGGGTGGGGGTGGGGGGGAGATTGGGGCAACTCCTCATTTCTCCACCAAGAAATGTTGACAAAGCCAAAAAAAAAAGAAAAAAAAAGGGAGAAGTGATCTTAAACTTGAGTGCAATGTAATCTTTATTTTTAAATTACCAAATTTTCAAACAACTGCTATTGACAGAAGGGGACAGAGTGAGAGGGGAATATAGCAGCAATGAGCCATCCTTGGCAACAGTGTTGACATCACTGTGAGGACTGAGCCTCAAAGGAATATGGTTTGTCTGGAGCCTTGGAAAGTCGATCTAGCACTGTCCCTGTGTGATCTGGACTCACAGTGAAGAAGAACTCCAGAATTTCCTCTCCAACCTCAACTCCTTTGGTTCCATCAGATTCACCTGGTTCTACTCCAAATCCCATGCCACTTTCCTTGATGTTGACCTCCACCTGTCCAATGGCCAGCTTCACACGTCCGTCCACATCAAACCCGCCAACAAGCAACAGTACCTCCATTACGACAGCTGCCACCCATTCCACATCAAACAGTCCCTTCCCTACAGCCTAGGTCTTCGTGGCAAACGAATCTGCTCCAGTCCGGAATCCCTGAAGCATTACACCAACAACCTGACGACAGCTTTCGCATCCCGCAACTACCCTCCCAACCTGGTACAGAAGCAAATAACCAGAGCCACTTCCTCATCCTCTCAGACCCAGAACCTCCCACAGAAGAACCACAAAAGTGCCCCACTTGTGACAGGATACTTTCCGGGACTGGATCAGATTCTGAATGTGGCTCTCCAGCAGGGATACGACTTCCTCAAATCCTGCCCTGAAATGAGATCCATCCTTCATGAAATCCTCCCACTCCACCAAGAGTGTCTTTCCGCCGTCCACCTAACCTTCGTAACCTCTTAGTTCATCCCTATGAAATCCCCAAACCACCTTCCCTACCCTCTGGCTCCTACCCTTGTAACTGCCCCCGGTGTAAAACCTGTCCCATGCACCCTCCCACCACCACCTACTCCAGTCCTGTAACCCGGAAGGTGTACACGATCAAAGGCAGAGCCACGTGTGAAAGCACCCACGTGATCTACCAACTGACCTGCCTACACTGTGATGCATTCTATGTGGGAATGACCAGCAACAAACTGTCCATTCGCATGAATGGACACAGGCAGACAGTGTTTGTTGGTAATGAGGATCACCCTGTGGCTAAACATGCCTTGGTGCACGGCCAGCACATCTTGGCACAGTGTTACACCATCCGGGTTATCTGGATACTTCCCACTAACACCAACCTATCCGAACTCTGGAGATGGGAACTTGCTCTTCAATATATCCTCTCTTCCCGTTATCCACCAGGCCTCAATCTCCGCTAATTTCAAGTTGCCGCCACTCATACCTCACCTGTCATTCAACAACATCTTTGCCTCTGCACTTCTGCCTCGACTGACATCTCTGCACAAACTCTTTGTCTTTAAATATGTCTGCTTGTGTCTGTGTATGTGCAGATAGATATGTGTGTGTGTGCGAGTGTATACCTGTCCTTTTTTCCCCCTAAGGTAAGTCTTTCCGCTCCCGGGATTGGAATGACTCCTTATCCTCTCCCTTAAAACCCAAATACTTTCGTCTTTTCCCTCTCCTTCCCTCTTTCCTGATGAGGCAACAGTTTGTTGCGAAAGCTTGAATTTTGTGTGTATGTTTGTGTTTGTTTGTGTGTCTGTCGACCTGCCAGCACTTTCATTTGGTAAGTCACATCATCTTTGTTTTAGATATATATTTAGATATATATTTAGATATATATATTATTTAGATATATATTTAAAAACAAAGATGATGTGACTTACCATACGAAAGCGCTGGCAGGTTGATAGAAACACAAACAAACACATACATACACACAAAATTCTAGCTTTCGCAACCAATGGTTGCTTCGTCAGGAAAGAGGGAAGGAGAGGGAAAGACGAAAGGATGTGGGTTTTAAGGGAGAGGGTAAGGAGTCATTCCAATCCTGGGAGCGGAAAGACTTACCTTAGGGGGAAAAAAGGACAGGTATACACTTGCACACACACATATATCCATCCGCACATACACAGACGCAAGCAGACATTTTGTGTTTCTATCGACCTGCCAGCGCTTTAGTATGGTAAGTCACATCATCTTTGTTTTTATATATATCATACACACACACACACACAATATAATAGAAGGAAACATTCCACGTGGGAAAAATTATATATATAAAATCAAAGATGAGGTGACTTACCGAACGAAAGCGCTGGCAGGTCGATAGACACACAAACAAACACAAACATACACACAAAATTCAAGCTTTCGCAACAAACTGTTGCCTCATCAGGAAAGAGGGAAGGAGACCCACTTCCTTTCGTCTTCCCCTCTCTTTCCCTCTTTCCTGATGAGGCAACAGTTTGTTGCGAAAGCTTGAATTTTGTGTGTATGTTTGTGTTTGTTTGTGTGTCTATCGACCTGCCAGCGCTTTCGTTCGGTAAGTCACCTCATCTTTGATTTTTTTATATATATATATATATATATATATATATATATATATACACACACACACACACACACACACACACACACACACACACACACTCACACCAATGCAACTCACTGGTAGCTGAAGCCAGACTGCATGCAACAGCGCATAGTGGTAGAGACAACTGGGTGGTGAAGGTAACGAGGAGGCTGGGGTGGGGAGGGGGAGGGATAGCAGGGTAAAATGTGGGGTACAGTAAAGTGTGCTTGTGGGAGTGAGCAGGGACAAGATGGAGAGAGGGTACGGCAGATAGCTTCAGTCAGGAGATTAGATGGAAGGCAGAGGAGAGGAGAGGAGGGGGTAGTGGAAAAATAGAGAAGTAAAAAGTCTGGGTTCATTGGTGGAATAGAGGACTGAGTAGTGCTGGGATGGGAACAGTGAAGGGACTAGATGGGTAAGGACAATGTCTAACAAAAGTTGAGGTCAGGAAGGTTACAAGAACATAGGATATATTGCAGGGAGAGTTCCCACCTGTGCAATTCAGAAAAGGTGGTGTTGGTGGGAAGGATCCAGATGGTACAGGCTGTGGAGTAGCCATGAAATGAAGAATTTTATGTTAGGTGGCATGCTCAGCAACAGGGTGGTCCAGGTGTTTCTTAGCAACAGTTTGCAGATAAGACAGCTTGTTGGTTGTAATGCCTATGGAGTGCCGAACAGTGGTTACAGCTTGACTTTTAGACCACATGACTGGTTTCACAGATAGCCCTGCCTTTGATGGGATTGGTGATGTTTGTGACTGAACTGGAGTAGGTGGTGGTGGGTGGACGTATGTGACAGGCCTTACATCTATGTCTATTACAGGAATATGAGTCATGAGGCAAGGGACTGGGAGCAGAGGTTGTGTAGGGGTGGATGAGGGTATTGTGGATGAGGGTATTGTGTAGGTTCGGTGGATGCCAGAATGCCACTGGGGTAGGGGTGGGAAGAATAGTGAATAGGACATTTCTCATTACTTGGTACAACAAGAAGTAGTCAAAACCCTGGCACAGAATGTAATTTAGTTGCTCCAGTCCTGGGTGGTACTGAGTCACAAGGGGAATTCTCCTCTGTGGCCAGGCAGTAGAACCTTGAGAGTTGGTGTGTGACTAGAAAGTTAAGGCACAGTTGACGCATTACATCTTTAGTGACAAGCATTCCCTCTCAAAATGTACCATAGGTCTCACTGAGACCTTCACAGACTGTAATTATTCTCCTAACATTGTACAAAAACAGATCTTTATAAGTCCCACAGTACAGTCACAGAGAAGTATTTCTCTCATGACTCCATACCACCTAGGGCTGTAGCAACTGAATTACATTCTCTGCCAGTGTTTTGAATACCTTTCGTTGTGCCCTGAAATGAGAAATGTCCTGCCTACTATCCTCTCCACTCCTCCCGCAGTAGTATCCCACACAATATACTCATCCATCCCGACACAACCCCTGCTCCCAACCCCTTGCCTCACGGCTCATATTCTGTAAGAGATCTAAATGCAAGACCTGTCACACACATCCTCCCACCACCACCTACCACCTACTCAAGTCTGCTCACAAACATCACCTATCCCATCAAAAGTGGGGCCACTTGTGAAACCAGTCATGTGATCTACAAGCTAAGCTGCAATCACTGTGCTGCATTCTATGTGGGCATGACAACCAACAAGCTGTCTGTCCACATGAATTGCTACCAACAAACTGTGGCCAAAAAACAAGTGGGCCAACCTGTTGCTGAGCATGCTGCCCAACATGACATCCTTCATTTCAGTGATTGCTCCATAGCCTTTTTGAAGTGCTACTTTGAAAAATATGCGTATTTCATCTACTGATTATGCACACACATCAACTACCTGCATAGATAAGAGAAAAAAAGGAAGGTTAGGGTTTAACATCCTTTCAGTGATGATGCCATTAAAGATGGACAACAAGCTCAGACTGGGGAAGAAAATCAGTCATATATTTTTTCAAAAGCATCATCAACAATAAGAGTGCTTACCACTGTGTCATATTGTTTGTAATCTATGTAGTACAGGCTTGAAAGCAAGTGAAAGGTAGGTGTGGAAGGGATTATTGATAATTTCAGGTAACAGCTTTTGGGAAGGACCTTGCATTCTTAGTAAGAGCTGGAGCTTCTGTGCTGGGATCATAGTGGTAGCATATCGTAAAAGTAGTGTCAGGATGTTGACAGACGCCCTCAGCCACATAGCTGGTTCATGCCCACAGTAGAGAAGCCATTGCAAATAAGAAGAATGAATCAGCCAGCCAGGATTGGTTTTGAGGTCACTGATAGCTGGTTGTTCTGCAGTGCGATGTTGCACTCACTGGAAATGAATCTGGTGAAGGAAAGTAAAACCAGGCTGTGGTGAGAAATTCTTGGAAGGCTGGGTGGAAAAGATGGCAGCTCATAATTGGAGGAAAGCTAGAACTGTTTGAGACAAGCTGCTAGTGCACCTTTGGCTGGCTGTGGTCAGTATATTAAGTGGCAAAGGAATGTTTCCACAGAAAGGTATGAGTAAAGAAAAGTAGTTCTTCTACCAGTCCAGCATAGTTAAATCTGGATCTGGAGCTAGAAGTGAGGCATTTGAGACATACTTTTGGGTCAAGTTTTTGGAGGATCTGATGACAAATGTGATGGGAGTCTGGAGAGGGTGTTCAGGAGCATTGTGATTTGTAGGGACGAGAAGTGTGGGGATGGGACATGGGAAGCAAAGCAGGTCAACAAGTTATAGGGACTATAAGGGTTGGGTGGGGCTGAAGAGAAGTGATAGTTTTTCTGATGAAGCAAGAAACACTTAGCTAAGACAGATTCCTCATATGCACTTGTAAATGTTATCCCAACTGCTGGATGGCAACAGTCTCTGTTTCAGAAAAAGGATGAAGGAAACTAATGCTACAGAATAACATTATTTTGCAAAAGGATCAGAGCTGGTTTCATATTTTGTGAGCTTGGATTGTGTGACCATGTAGTACCAGAACATTGAATGTTAAGGAAGAATGGAATCTGAAGAGGAGAGGATCTTTGTGAGTAGATGGGTAGCACCCAGAGATCCAAGTATCACACAGAATTTCAGAGGATTGTGAGTCTGACTGGTAGGAAAAAAATGCAGTGTAACAGAGATTAAAAAAACAGGTCTAAGGTTTTGTGAAATGATTTGTCTAAAAGTAAGAAATAAAATAGATTGGAGAAACATTTGACATGGCTATGAAAGATGCTTAAAGTCACGTATCAGAATAGCAAACATGATGCCAACTGAGACATTAAAGTTCAAGTTATGGTTCCCAGTGTATTCTGTTTTTTATATTCACTTTTCTTCATTGTAAAAAGGAGTGAGCAAGAACTGTGAGAATGACAGCACTTGTGAGACAGACTTATTTCTTGTGTGACACTATCTTTCTGAATATCTGAAGAATTCTCTACTGAAAAATTTTTGAGGCTGAAAAATTGTTGGAACTTTTTTACATGTTTAGGCACAGATGACAGAAATATGTCAAGGCCACACAACAGCAGACTGCACTGTGTATGTAATTCACCAGACAGACATCCTATAGTACTCATTAAAATTCTAAGATTCCAAGTTTGCCATTGAACTTTAAATTCTCAATCAGTACCTCATTTGCTGTACATAGGCATCAATCAAAGGCACATCAAATGTTTCTCTAATTTATTTTATCTCTTACCTTTAGATGAATCATTTCACAAAGCATTTTATGTGGTTTCTTTAAATTTTTTTCTTGTTTTCGAGAGTTGAATATCACACCAGTGCAGCTTTATTTGTGCAAAACAGCTAGGCACTGAAGAGATGAACTTCTGATTCCCAGTATGAAAGCCACTATCTCCTCGTTTAGCACTGTCACTGAGAGCCACTTTCCTCTGAACCTACCACATCTACCATGTCCCTTCTCATCCTCTGCCTTTATGACAGCTTGTACTCTGTGTTGGACACTTTCAGTGAGGTGCTGATTGTCTGTGGAGCCAAAAGCAGATTAGGTAGTGGCTTTGGATCCTGGAATCTGGAGTGAAAATCACATTCTAACTGATACCAAACATGTTCTGTTGGATTCAGGTTCAGACTCTGGGCAGGCCAACCCATTTCAGGAATCTTATTGTCCACAAACCATTGCCTCACAGGTCGTGCTTTATTGCTTTATGACAGGGTCCATTGTCTTGCTGACACGGAAAAAAAAAAAAAAAAAAAAAAAAAAAAAAAAAAAAAAAAAAAAAAAAAAAAACTAGTCTTCTGCCTCTTCAGCTTACTTACTATGTTTTCCCACTGTGGATTCTGTGTAGTGTCTGTTCTTTCAGACACGTCCAAAAGAACAGACACCATGAATTCAGATAGCTGAAGAGCATTCAAATTTCCTGCCTTGAAAGCCTGTTGTTGGAGTTTAAGCAGATCCTCATTAGAGGTACAGAGGCCTTCTTTGGGTGCCTGGCAGGTATATAGAGTTTTATACATTTTTATTACTCTATCTCGCCAATTTAACAAGTATGTGACCATTCACACTGCCCTTATTTGTTTACACTCTTATGTCCTTCATTAATTCTATCTAATATGACTCTGGATGTCCATGTTTTAGCAATGGTCGGGGTACTCGGCTGTTCAATTGAAGATGTCAAATTAAACACCTTTCAGCAGTCAATTTTCAATCTTATTTTATTAGACAACCAGTTTCGGCACTTAATTATGCCATCAGCAGGTGATGTTTGAAGCGGTCACTGTGGCAAGTAGATATCTACTAATACCAGTATTGCTGGCCCCTGTTTCGATCACGAGCGAGATTTATTTCTATATGTCGATCAGGGGCCTGAAGATCTCCTGAAGAACTCAGATTGGAATGTATACCGCAGAGACAGGCTGGACAGTGAAGGGGGAGGTGTGTTTATAGCGATAAGAAGTGCAATAGTATCGAAGGCAATTGACAGAGATCTGAAATGTGAAATAATTTGGGTGGAGGTCATGGTTAAAGCAGGCTCAGACATGGTAATTGGATGTCTCTATAGGCCCCCTGGCTCAGCAGCTGTTGTGGCTGAGCACCTGAAGGATAATTTGGAAAATATTTCAAGTAGATTTTCCCACCATGTTATAGTTCTGGGTGGAGATTTTAATTTGCTGGATATAGACTGGGAGACTCAACCGTTCATAATGGGTGGCAGGGACAAAGAATCCAGTGAAATTTTTTGAAGTGCTTTATCTGAAAACTACCTTGAGCAGTTAAACAGAGAACTGACTCGTGGCGATAACATATTAGGCCTTTTGGTGACAAACAGACCCAAACTATTTGAAACAGTTAAAGCAGAACAGGGAATCAGCGACCATAAAGCAGTTACTGCATCAATGATTTCAGCCATAAATAGAAATATTAAAAAAGGTAGGAAGATTTTTCTGTTTACCAAAAGTGACAAAAAGC
This sequence comes from Schistocerca piceifrons, assembly GCF_021461385.2. Lineage (NCBI taxonomy): Eukaryota > Metazoa > Arthropoda > Insecta > Orthoptera > Acrididae > Schistocerca > Schistocerca piceifrons. The sequence goes on along the minus strand of NC_060138.1, from coordinate 1,015,585,437 downwards.
AGATTTCAGGTACCTGACAGCTCAACACAAAAGTTATGTCTCAAGTACAGTAGTGTTGAGGATCAGTGGACAAAGTTCAAAACCATTGTACAACATGTGTTAGATGAGTATGTGCCAAGCAAGATCGTAAGAGATGGAAAAGAGCCACTGTGGTACAACAAACAAGTTAGAAAACTGCTGCGGAAGCAAAGGGAACTTCACAGCAAACAAAAACATAGCCAAAGCCTTGCAGACAAACAAAAATTATGCGAAGCGAAATGCAGTGTGAGGAGGGCTATGCGAGAGGCATTCAATGAATTCGAAAGTTGTGTTCTATGTACTGACTTGGCAGAAAATCCTAAGAAATTTTGGTCTTATGTCAAAGCAGTAGGTGGATCAAAACAAAATGTCCAGACATTCTGTGACCAAAATGGTACTGAAACAGAGGATGATAAACTAAAGGCTGAAACAATAAATGTCTTTTTCCAAAGCTGTTTCTCAGAGGAAGACTGAACTGTAGTTCCTTCTCTAGATTGTTGCACAGATGACAAAATGGTAGATATTGAAATAGATGACAGAGGTATAGAGAAACAATTAAAATCGCTCAAAAGAGGAAAGGCAGCTGGACCTGATGGGATACCAGTTCGATTTTACACAGAGTACGCAAAGGAACTTGCCCCCCTTCTTGCAGCGGTGTACCGTAGGTCTCTAGAAGAGCATAGCATTCCAAAGGATTGGAAAAGGGCACAGGTCATCCCCATTTTCAAGAATGGACGTCGAACAGATGTGCAGTACTATAGACCTATATCTCTAACATCGATCAGTTGTAGAATTTTTGAACACGTATTATGTTCGAGTAGAATGACTTTTCTGGAGACTAGAAATCTACTCTGTAGGAATCAGCATGGAGTTCGAAAAAGACGATCGTGTGAAACCCAGCTCGCGCTATTCGTCCATGAGACTCAGAGGGCCATAGACACGGGTTCCCAGGTAGATGGCAAGTTTCTAGACTTCCGCAAGGCATTCAGTACAGTTCCCCACAGTCATTTAATGAACAAAGTAAGAGCATATGGACTATCAGACCAATTGTGTGATTGGATTGAAGAGTTCCTAGGTAACAGAACGCAGCATGTCATTCTCAATGGAGAGAAGTCTTCCGAAGTAAGAGTGATTTCAGGTGTGCCGCAGGGGAGTGTCGTATGACCGTTGCTATTCACAATATACATAAATGACCTTGTGGATGACTTCGGAAGTTCACTGAGGCTTTTTGCAGATGATGCTGTGGTATATCGAGAGGTTGTAACAATGGAAAATTGTACTGAAATGCAGGAGGATCTGCAGCAAATTGACGCATGGTGCACGGAATGGCAATTGAATCTCATTGTAGACAAGTGTAATGTGCTGCGAATACATACAAAGAAAGATCCCATATCATTTAGCTACAATATAGCAGGTCAGCAACTGGAAGCAGTTAATTCCATAAATTATCTGGGAGTACGCATTAGGAGTGATTTAAAATGGAATGATCATATGAAGTTGATTGTCGGTAAGGCGGATGCCAGACTGAGATTCATTGGAAGAATCCTAAGGAAATGCAATCCGAAAACAAAGGAAGTAGGTTACAGTACGCTTGTTCGCCCACTGCTTGAATACTGCTCAGCAGTGTGAGATCCGTACCAGATAGGGTTGATAGAAGAGATAGAGAAGATCCAATGGAGAGCAGCGCGCTTCGTTACAGGATCATTTAGTAATCGAGAAAGCATTACGGAGATGATAGATAAACTCCAGTGGAAGACCCAGCAGGAGAAACGCTCAGTAGCTCGGTATGGGCTTTTGTTAAATTTTCGAGAACATACCTTCACCCAAGAGTCAAGCAATATATTGCTCCCTACTATGTTTATCTCGCAAAGAAACCATGAGGATAAAATCAGAGAGATTAGAGCCCACACAGAGGCATACTGACATTCCTTCTTTCCACGAACAATACGAGACTGGAATAGAAGGGAGAACCGATAGAGGTACTCAAGGTACCCTCCGCCACACACCGACAGGTGTAGATGTAGAAGATGGCATAATAAAGCACCGAAACTGGTTGCCTAATAGAATAAGGTTGAGAATTGACAGCTGAAAGGTGTTTAATTTGACATCCTTATCTGATACGGGCAATGGCCTTGCCGCAGTGGATACACCGGTTCCCGTGAGATAACCGAAGTTAAGCGCTGTCGGGTGTGGGTGGCACTTGGATGGGTGACCATCCAGGCCACCATGCGTTGTTGCCATTTTTCGGGGTGCACTCAGCCTCGTGGTGCCATTTGAGGAGCTACTTGACTGAATAGTAGCGGCTCTGGTAAAAGAAAACCATCATAACGACTGGGAGAGTGGTGTGCTGACCACATGCCCCTCCTATCTGCATCCTCAACTGAGGATGACAAGGTGGTCGGATGGTCCTAATGGGCCACTTGTGGCCTGAAAATGGAGTGCTTTTATCTGATATGATTCCCAAACACTTTAGTAATGTTTAAGTATGCGCCAAATAAGTGTTTTGCAAGCAATCTTTCCTGCATAGAAACAGCAGTTCCCCAGTATCCTACCACATTACTGATGGCCTACGATTTCCTTCACCTAATTTGAGTTTATATAATCATTATGAAAATATCTCTATATATTCCTGCTCCCTTACATTTGTATACCATGGCAGACTAGTTGTTCTCACTAATTTAGTAATCAAGAACATCACACTTTACTGTACAGTTCACAACATCTACATTTACATCTGTACTCTGCAAACCACAGTGATGTGGATGGCAGAGGGTACATTCCATTGTACCAGTTATTAGAGTTTCTCCCATTCCATTCACATAGGGACCATGGGAAGAATGATTATCTGAACACCTCTGTGCATGCAATAATTATTCTAATCTTATCCTCATGATCCCTATGTGAGTGATACATAGAATATGGTAGTATATTCCAGGAGTTGTCATTTTAAGCCAGTTCTTGACACTTTGTTAAAAGACTTTCTCGGAATAGTTTACATCTATCTCCACAGGTTTTCCAGTTCACTTCCTTCAATATCTATGTGACACTCTCCCATGGATTAAGCAGACCTGTGACCATTTGTGCTGCCTTTCTCTGTATATGTTCATTATTCCTTGTTAGTCCTATCTGGTACAGGTCTCACACACTTGAACAATATTCTAGAATGGGTGGTACAAGTGGTTTTTAAGCAATCTCCTTTGTAGACTGATTCCATTTCCCCAGTATTCTCCACAACTGAGCCTATGTGCTCATTCCATTTCATATCCCTACAAAGTGTTACACCAAGGTATTTGTAAGTGCACTATTTAACATTTCTGAACATTTAAAACAAGTTGCCAATCTTTGCACCACTTTGAAACATTATCAAGATCTGACTGAATATTTATGCAGCTTGTTTCAAACAGAACTTCATTATAGATGACTGAAACATCTGCAACAATCCTGATGTCACTATTAATATTTTCTGCAGCATCATTAATATACAACATTAATAGCAAAGGTCCCAACACATGTCCCTAGGGTATACCCAAAGTTACTTCTATGAGAATAATCCCAAAAATAAGGTCTCCTATTTTTTTATAAGTACATAGACCTGTTCATTTCTACAATGGTTTACATCAGTTTACAGCTTGAAGATTTAGCTATTTTTTGATGCTGTGGAAGTTTTTTTATGCCCATGTCATACCAGCTCGCCACCAGCTCCGCGGCTTTGACAAAGAAGGAAGCCACCACTGGCGTGATTGTTGCTTGGTCTCAGGTGTAAAGTGGTATGCACAGGTTTTGTCACCCATGACAATTGAGTCCAGAAAGTCGTCCTGTTCGGCTTCAAGGCAGTGAAGAAATGCGCAGAAAGCATCAACTCGTTGCCACATGTGGTACTCAGTCAGCATTCATGGCACCCATCTTGCGCGCACCTTCTGGTAGTTCAATGTTTCCATTAAAATTCTGTGAGCAGTGCTTCGGGAAACCTCAGGAACCAACATCCAGAGATAATCCAGGGTGATCTGCCGATCTTCACACATGCTTTGCTCAACCTTCAACACTGTCTCCTCTGAAATTGATGGGCTCCCACTCCTTTGTTCGTCGTGAATTTTTGTCCGACCAACTACAAACTCTCTACACCACTTGCGAACATTTTTGACATCCAGGCACAACTCATCATACACTTCCATCAATTGGCGATGGATTTCAATTGGCGCAGTTCCTTTTGTGTTCAAAAACCGAATAACTGCGCACAATTTGCGCTTTGTTGTAACATCCAATGGGACCTTCATTCTCAACAGCTGCCAAGCCAAGACTGAGCATCTCTGCGTAGCGTGCACATGTTTACACACAGCACATGAAGCACTCTTCGTAACGGTGTGACTAACTGCCATACAAACAGAGTTCTGTATTTATAAAAAAAATAAGAGACCTTACTTTTGGGATTACCCTCATATATCTGACGATGACTCTCCATACGAGATAACATGCTGCATCCTCCCTACCAAAAAGTCCTCAATCCAGTCACAAATTTCACTTGATACTCCATATGATCATACTTTTGACAGTAAGCATAGGTGTAATACTGAGTCAAGTGCTTTTCAGAAATCAAGAACTACTGCATCTACCTGATTGCTTTGATCCAAAGCTTGTAGTATGTCATGTGAGAAAAGTGCAAGTTGGGTTTCAAATGATCAATGTTTTTGAAATCCATGCTGGTTGACATTAAGGAGGCAATTCTGTTCAAGATACCTCATTATGTTTGAGCTAAGAATATTTTCTAAGGTTCTACAACAAATCAGTAGAGGGGTGTGACCTGTGCTTTTCTGCAAGAACTGGGCACAGTTTTTTGTTCAAGGAATCTATGACTGATAATAGTTAGAAGAGACGCCATCTCAGCTACAAATTCAATACAGAATCTGACAGGGATTCCATTGTTTATTTAATATTAATGATTTCCACTGTTTCTCAACGCCACTGACACTACTACTTATTTCACTCACTCTTCCAATGGTACAAGTATTTAATTCGGGTAGTTCTCTTGGGTTTTCCTTCGTAAAGTAACATTTGAAAATGAAGTTAAGCATTTCAGCTTTTCCTTTGCTACCCTCAATTTTAATTCCTTCCTGATTCACTAGGGCTGGACCCTAACTTCAGCGCCAATAACAGCCTTTAAATATGACCAGAATTTCATTGCGTCCTGTGAAACATCATTTTACAATATTCTGCTACACCATTCACTGAAGACAGCCAGACACATTTCATTCAGTATCTCTCTATCTATAGTCCTATGCTTTGTTTTACACCTATTATAGAGTAATCTTTGCTTCTTTAGAAGTTTCTTTACAATGATTGTATACCATGGAGGTTCCCTCCCATTATGGACTGTTCTGCTGGGTACATATCTATTCAGTGAATTGATAACCTTCAGCCATAGTTCCTCTACATGCTCCTGCCCTGTGTTGAAAGCTGCCCAGTGCTGAAAATTTCAAGTTTCCCATTGAGATACGACACTACTGGATTTTTTATCTCGTTTACTGAACATATATCTTTCTGCTTAGTTGTTCTTCATTCTTTGGTAATCATTGTTACCACAGCCGCACCACAGTCACTGATTCCAATTTCAATCTGGACATCCTCAAGGAGGTCAGGCCTGTTTGTTGCCATTAGATCCAATACATTTCCATAATTAGTGGGGTTTCTAACTATCTATTCCAGGTACTTTTCAGAGAAAGCATTTAGTAATGTTTCACAGGATGTTTTATCATGCCCACCACTAACAAAACAGAAATTTTCCAATTAATTGTTGGATGATTAAAGTCTTCACCAGTGATTACAGTATGACTGAGGAACTTACATGTAAGTGAACTGAGGTATTGTTTAAAGTCTTTGGTTACATCTGGAGATGAGCTTGGTGGGCAATAGAAGAATCCAATTATCATTTTATGCCCACCCCTGTTACTGACTCTCGCCCAGTCAATTTCACATGCAGCTTCACTGTCTATCTCAGTGGATTTGAGTTGCTTGTCTCCTGTGACAAATACACCACCTGCATTTTCCAATTGCCTATCCATTCCATACACATTTAAATTTTCCTCAAAAATCTCACTGCTATCAATTTCAGGTTTCGACCAGTTTTCTGTAAAACTTACCTAGTATTTTATGAACTTCACTGCTTTTCATGAGCTCTAGCACTTTCTTGTGAATTCTTTGGCATGTTACCATTAGGGTTTTAATACTCTCACCTGTGGTGTTAATTTCTTTCAACCTTACACTGATACTTGTAGTTTTCTGCAGCTATTGTTATCAGATTGGATGGAGAGTCACCTAACCTAAAAAAAAAACCTTGTCTGCTCCCTACTCAGAGTCAGCTATCTGAGTAGTAGACTGTAATGTGTAGTGCACACCTGACTCATTTATGGGGACCCTACAGTTCTCACCTCTATGGCACAAGTCTAGGAAGCTGCAGTTTAGTTCGTCACAGAGCCTTCGAAGTATCTAATTTATTCCTTCCACTCGACTTAAAGCCTCAAGTCCATGATCAGTTCTGAGGACAATGCTGCAAATTGTGAGCTTTGTTGAAACTCCATGCCCAAGGCTGGTCTTCTCAACCTTCTCTGCCAGTTGCTGGAATGACCCAAGTATGACCTTGGAGACTAGACAATGGGCATCATTTAGGCATTGGAATATCTTCTTTAACCTGTTGAATGAGGCCCCCAGGCATACACACTGGTCTCCTTTCCTGTCCCATGCTGCCGTTTCCCTAAGGGGTATCATCATTTTCCATACTTTTGAGCTGCTGGCGATTGATAGACAACTCCTCTCGATACCACACACAACAGCTTTACCCAAAACAGATCAAGTGAGTCCCACTGGCCCTATTTCAGTGAAAGACAGCACCTCAAACTTGTTGGTTAGGGGGAATGGTACAACAAACCGAGTCCTCCCTGGCTCCTCTCCACCCTGTATTGGACACCTAGATCTATCATTAACATGCCACTTACAGTCAAGTGCATGAGTAATGACACATCCTGTACTTCCTGCAGGGGAGACAGTGTCCACGGGAGAGGATTGTACTTGGGGTATCTCTGGTACTGTTATCTTGAGTACATGACTCTCTGGAGCTCTTCAACACACCAATTCATAGTTGCTGTCAACACACCAATTCATAGTTGCTGCCAATCATTTGATGGTAGTCAAGGCGACTTCCAGCTGATCACAAACATTAACCAATTCATCCCATGTTCAAGAATAGCATTCACAGTATGGCTGCATTTTGGCTGGTGCATTGTATTACAAGGCAGTGAACAAATAACTTTAGATTAAGTCCGCTAATTATCTTTTAATCTGTTGAGCTAAAAAGTTGCCCTATAAAAACTGAAGCAAATACACAAAATGAGATTTCCATTAACGCAACACAGAAGCCTGTAGCAGAAATTTCAGTTTGTTTGCAAACCCAAATACAGAATTAATTTATGCTAAATGCAGATAATATATAGGGATACTGCTATTTAAAGAAAAACTGGATGTAACACAGTATGTTAATTAGAATATCTGCTACAGTAACAAAATCATTTACTACAAATTGCTCAAAAACACACATTTATTTGTGTCGATATACAATGAAATTCAGGGGTGATGTACCGGTATTACTTGGCAGAACTGAGAACCACAAATGTTGATTTGTTATGAAATAAATTTCAATCCAGTACACTCGTACTGGTATCCAGAATGAGATTTTCACTCTGCAGCGGAGTGTACGCTGATATGAAACTTCCTGGCAGATTAAAACTGGCAGATTAAAACTGTCTACCATGGTAATGCACTTGCCCGTGAAAGGCAAAGTTCCTGAGTTTGAGTCTCGGTCCGGCACACAGTTTTAATCTGCCAGGAAGTTCCAAAACTATAGTAATGCAAGTGTCCAAAAGTTCTCACAAATAACAACTTTGCATGACACAAGATTGACTAATTAAGCACAAATGCATCACACTTTGCATAATTCTTAGGATTTTCTGTCCCTCTAAGCTCATGTTAGTATAATTTTATTCTTTCAACATACCTCTTCCTCCTATCTTTCTCTTCACCAACTCATTACCAGCGCCCTCTATGTCTCTCTATGCACTTCTCTACCAATTCTACAATTTCTTCTAAAATATCTTGGTATTTCAATTAGTGTAATATTTTATGTGTAGCCACATTTTATGCCTTGAGGTATAGCCTGTAGCATTGTTTCTCAAATTTCCAGTTTCTTTCCATTTTTTGTGATAATTGTTGGTAAAATACAGTATTTGGTGCATGATTCAAAGTTTAGCAATAAGAGAAGACAGCTAACAGAGTTGTCAGTGATTGCAGTGTGTATGAGGAAGAAAAGAAATTAAGAAAAAGAAAATGTTATCCTCTAACATGTGTGTGAAATCAAACAATGTAAAACCATGTACAGAATAATAACAATAAGATATGGATAGTTTGCTATTCACCACATAGAGGAGGTGTTGAGTAGCAGACGGGCACACTGAAAGAAGACTGCTACAAGTTATCATCTGTCAGGCTAAGCCCTTCATCAGTTATAGACAAAACACCCAAAATTCACAAATGCGTAACTCTCACACACACATGGTCACTGTCATCTATGGACACTGAGGTCTGGAAATTACAGTGACGATATGTGGGTGAGTTAAGCTTGTGTGAATGTGTGTGTGTGTTTTATTTACATCTGATCATTGACTTGATTTGATATCTGATAATATCTAACAGTCTTGTTTCAGTGTGACTGGCTGCCACCCAATGCCTCTTTTATGTGGTGAATGCAATCAACCAACTGAGATGGTCTAAAAAGCACATGTTTTGTTAGTCATATAATATTCAAATAAAGTGAATATTAATAAAAAAAGTTTCACACTGGAAATGAAAAGAGCTCTACAAATACGAAATCCAAAATTAGGTCAGGAACTTCACTATGTAGTGATCCCAAAATGTGATTGCTTATATTTGCAGTAATGAATTGAGATCTCAATTGTAAAAATGGTATTTCCACATTTTTCTGACAAGATAGTGGTATTTTTACAGCCACATGCAGTATTTCCATGCTAGTGTCATTTAATGGTAGGTTTAACACAAGTCAAGTTCTTCTGAGCATCTTGTCTTCCTTCGCCAATGGTTTCATTTTGACACATCACTCTTCTGACTGTTGTTGGCATTGTGGAACCTTGAGCCACTATTTCTCCCTCAAGTATCTCCTCATTTGGCATCATGAGACTGAGTGAGCCCTGTTTCAGTCTTCCCACCTAGTAAAAATCCCTGGCAGTACCACGAATTGAACCCAGGTCCTCCACATGGTAGCCATCTAAGCTAACCACTCTGCTATGGAGGCTGTCAGTCTTGCCACAAAATTGTGTACTTAAATCCAGGCACTAAAGCAGAATAATCTCAGTGATTTTTGTGTACTTGTGATCTTGTCATTATGTCACCACTGTGGTCCTATTTGAAATAATTATTTACGTAGCACACACAACTATAAACAGATAACTACAATGATTGAAGATAATGGAATTGGATATGATTAACTGAAACAAAATACTTAAATACTCCAATACATAGTGATATTTTAAATGAAGTTTAATTTCAATGTATCTGTTACAGCCGCATATTATTTGTAAAGACATAAGTCAGAGGCTGCAAGATTCATAATAGAACATGTACAGGAAACTGAAAATCAGTTCAGTCTGAAAGTGTGAAAAATAAGATCTAATAAAGGTTGTGAGTATACTAGCTGTGAGTTTAAGAGTTAGTCTGAAGGAAAAGCAATTGCACTACACTATAGTATTCCTTATAGTCCGAAACTCAATGGGAAAATAGAGAAACTAAATCTGACAATAATTATCTGATGATACTGATCTTCAATATCAAACAGAATACAGATATTTAAGCAGAATGAAGATGAATGTTGATGCCATTCATCCAAATGTGTGTTGTGATGCTGATTGTGAGCAAGACTTAAGAGGTAAGAAGATTACAAGTGGATATATAATTCTTTACAGTGCTTACTCTTTAGTTGGTGTTCCAAGAAATGAACTGTTATAGCTACTTCACCAACAGAAGAAGAATACATTTCAGCAGCAGAATGAACCTAAAAAATAAAATACGTTAACACCCTACTACGAGAGGTTACCAGAAGAGAAATGAAGACCATTCTTTATGCGGACAGTCAAGGTGATATCCAAATGATCAAATCAGGACAATTAGTTATAAGAAGCAAACTTGTAGATGTGATAGTGAGTAGTATAGGTAATGTTTCTTTGAGAGATTAAAAAATGTATCACAAAACAATTATCATAACTTCCGATTTATAAAAGTGTTAAGTGTTTATCATTTTGAGTTCACAATATAATTGTGTTTCTTCATGTCTTGTAACTTAAGCACAAAAACATTTTAATATTACAATAAAGGAAGTTCTGGCAGAATGTAAATAATTTAGCCGTAAAGGAAACCATTCACCAAATAGCAGACACATGAAAAGAATGAAAACTTTGCTACATACATTGTGCATATACATTATGTCAGCTGGACTCACAATGCTGGGATTACATTTCGGCAGAGAATTGGGTTGGAGTCTGTGTTGGGTGGGGTGTTAAGAAGAAGACACGAGGTGGGAATCAGGTGCTGTGGTAGGGACAGATACAGGTAGCCATTGTCTGAGGTGTGGCACATGGTGGAGATGACATGGAGGTGTGAATAGGGAGAGAGTGACAGGTCTGTGGCAGGGGAAACTGTGGGTGGAGAATGTGGAGACAATGGGTTAGTGGATATTGAGTCCAGGAGGATTACAGGAGCGAAAGGTGTGTTGCAAAATTAAGTTCCATCTACATAGTTCACAAAATCTGGTGCTGGAGATCAGGATTCAGATGGCATTGTGAAGCAGCCACTGAACTATGGCATGTTACTATCATCAGCACATTTTGCTACAACATGCACAGCTCTATTCTTGACCACATAAAATACTGTGCAGAATTTGCAGTAAAGCTGGTATATGATATGGCTGCTTTCACAGGTGGCTCTGCCTCTGATCGGATAGGATAAGCCTGGAACAGGACTGGAATGTGGGTGAATCTGATGGGTCTCACGCCTGGGTTTTCCGTAGGGACATGACCCCTGTGGCAAGGGGTTGGGTATGAGAGTGGCATAGGAATGGACCAGGATGTTGTGTAGTTCATGTGGGTAATGGAATACCACTTTAGGAGGGTGGGAATGTTCATGGGTAGGGTGTTCCTTATTCTCAGACACGATGAGAGAAAATCAAAGCCTTGATGAAGGATATGGTTCATTTGCTCCAGTCTGAGGCAATAGTGGGCGGCGAGAAGTGCTCCTTTGCAGCTGATTCTTGGGGATGGTTAGAGGGTTAGGTGTATGTGAGGATAGGGCATGGCAAATCTGTTTGTAGACTTGGTTTGGAGGGTACGCCTGTCTGTGAGGCCTTTGTCAGTCTGTATGGAAACAATTTTTTGATGTGTTAGAGTGACAGTAAACTGATCTTCTACATACTTCCCAAAAGCCACACAACCAACAATCATGGATGTCCCATTGCAGCTGGTTAATGTTTTTCTACTGAATGAATCTAGGCTCTCATCAAGTGACACCTCCAACCAATTGCTCACAACCTAGTATCTCATATCAAAGACAAAAATTACTTCTACCATCTTCACCCCAATATCACCTGGATCACAACTCAGTCATCAACACTGCTCATGCCCACGGACTTGTCATTAGTGAACACTAATTCTCCCACTGTCCTTCAAACATCAAACCCACTACTTCAATCCTTATACACTGTACTGATTATACCTCCACATGCAATTACTTCTCCTTTGAGGGGATGGCATGTACATAAAATAACAGCACAGCCATCAGCATTCACATGGCACCTTCCTATGCAAACCTGTTTAAGCATCATCTAGAAGGAACCTTTTAACCTCCCAAAACCTCAAACTCTTAGTCTGGTTCAGGTTCACTGATGATATTTCCATAATCTGCTCCCTGGGCCAAGACACTCTATCCTCATTCCTCCACAACCCACACATTCTCTCCCATCTGCTTCACTTTATGTTCCTCAAGCCAATGTGCAACCATCCTGGATTTTGACCTCTAATTCCCTGATGGCTTCACCCATACCTCTGTTCATATTAAACCCACTAACCATCAACAGTATCTGCACTTTTACAACTATTACCCCCTCCAGACAAAAAACTGCTGCTATATAGCCTGGCCGCATGTGAATGGTGTATCTGTATCTGCAGTGATAATAATTCTCTTTCCCAGTGTGATCAAGGTCTCACGAAGTGCCTTCACAGACAGACACTACCCTCCAAACCAGATTTCCTGTGCCATATCCTCACATACCCCTAAGCCTCCCATCACCCCCACAAATCAGCTGCAAAGGAGCACCTCCCATCACCCACTAACCCGCCCAATTCACACACCCTCTTGTGCTGTCATAGGCTTATCCCATCCCATCAGAGACAAGACACATCTGTGAAAGCAGCCATATCACATGCCAGCTCTGCTGCAAATTCTGCACAATATTTTACATGTACATCACCAACCAGCTATCCATGAGAATGACTGGTCACCTCCAAACTGCACCCAAGTTCAATGGCTGCTTCACAACCCATGCCATCTGAATCCTTCCCTCCAGCACCATCTTTTCTTACATAAATGGGAGTTATCTTTGCAGCATATCCTTCACTCTTATAATCCTTCTGTCCCAAATCTACAATAACCTACAGTCCCCAACAATTCCCCCTTCAGGTCCTGTCATCCTCACAATCCACTCCTCCATGTCAACTTCACCCAGAGCCACATCTCGCCGGCTCCAGTGCACCTGCCACCCCTCACTCCAGCAGTCCTGCCTCCTTCCCTCCAGATTGTTAACTATTTGTTATGAACTCCTCCTCCTGTTTGCCGCTTCTTTATCTTTCTACCAACCTCACCCAACACAACTGCCACCTCAGTCCACCTACCACACTGGAGTACCAGCACTTGTGCCACCTGGCTCAATATAGCTGCATGTGTGTGTGTGTGTGTGTGTGTGTGTGTGTGTGTGTGCCTTTTGATGCTTTAGCAGTTCTTCAATTTGGTATGTGGTCTTCTTAAATCCTAAAACATTTAAATACTGTATGAGTAACAAGAAAGGTAAACTTAAGGTTATTGAAAACAAACACAGTATTTTTTTAGGGGAGCTGTTGCAATAGCCAGTAAAATATAACATTTGCTGTATGGTTTAGAGACTGGGAACAAAGGAAAAAAGCTGATAGTATTTTGTCTGTGATGACTATGAGAGTGTGTACAACGAAGGAAATAAAATAAAAGTTATAGTGTCCTCTAATCATTGTGTATTTTATTAAAGTCATGTAATATTCAGTTAAACTTAACACTAGTAATGAAACGGTTTCACTACATAGACAAATAAAATGTGACAGAGACTTTGATTACGAGAACTAAAGAGTCATATACATTTCTCAGGTTGTTAATGTCTTTTAGTAACTTTCAGGTTCTGGCTGGAGTTGTTATTCTGGTTTTTGTGTACATGATCTTACGACAGGTTTAATACCATCACATAAAATGGAAAAATGTTAACATATAGCTTGAGAACAACAGTTATAGTAACTATTGGTAATATAATTTTATATTGAGTTGACAAAAGTACACTTAATTTGATTTGGGTGTGTTTTCCACTCTGATTGTCCAATAGGTGTTTTGCTGTTTTGTGTTTTTCTGCAAATAGCTTGCAACTGTTATATGTGCCCTATCAGCATTTACAAACAATAAAAGTAATTTTAGTGTGAATGGATTTGTGAATCAGTTATGCCTTTGAAATCACAATTATGATGCAATTTTCAGATTTCAAATTTGGTTATTTTCTATTTAGGGTAGAACTGACACCAGGAAGCATTTTCAGTGTCTCTGTCTTCCAAGTTTTTGCATGAGACATAAAGTTCCAAAAGGTAATTTAATTAATAATTTAACATTATTACACAATTCGTAACTTTCACCTTTTGGTTTGTTATTGAAATTAACATGGATATTTCTATGATGCTATTGCTCAGAGTATTGTTTTCAAGTAATATGTATTCTGTCTGGTTCAAAATTTATGGTTTCTTGGTAATTGTGTAGTTGTAAATCTTGTTGTAAGTCTATATCGAAGATAATTTTCGATAAGCTGTAAAATTCATATCATATTTTTTGTCCACTGAACTTATAGGGTGTCTACAGATGTTATATGTTGAAATGTTGTGTGAACTGTTGGAACAGATTGTGAAGATGAACTACAAAGTTTTTCTGAATCTATTGATACCATATCCCTAATGTTGCGTACTTGCACTGAACACTTGCAAGAAAAACTGTGAGTTGCTCTTTCATTTGATGTATTATTTTCAATTGTAAGCTGAGTGCAATAAATTCTGCAAAGCTTTAAAACCCAGATATTTGTTTTAAAATATCCTGTATGTTTTAACTGTCTACCAACTAATGTCCAGTAATGTTAAATGTCTCTGAATAACTTTCTTTCAAGTGAAACAAAATGTAGGGCATTATTTGCTCTATCGATTAAAATAAATACATTTGCTACACTTACTTTAATGTTGGTAATATTGTCTTCAAGGTACCCTTCATCTAGCAAACTAGGATCATGAAAACGGGCAAAATTTTCCCAAAAATCAATGACTTGTGATGTTCCCACCTGTAACCAGAGTTTAAACATTATTAATCAGATGACTGTTTACATCAGCATATCTAATACAGTATATTGATTTCAACAAAATTAAATTACCTGAGAAACATTTCTTTCAGAGTTCCAAAATATCCAAACATACCCAGATTCCGTATTTCTGCAGACCTGACCAGGGATAACAATTCCTAAAATGAAACAAAAACAGTGTTAGTATCTTTCACCTGATGGAATACTTCTTATGAATGACATCAGAGCAACATATGATAACGCATACTCACCTGGCCACCATGGTTCGTTGTCTATTTTTGCCCACACCAGACAGAAATCCAGTTCTCGACAATTTTGCGGACTGTGACATTAAGAATGATATTTTTATAAGTTAGGCTGCTTGTTTTATAGATCAAGTTCATGATAACTTGATATGAAACATATGATTTTACTAAAAGTTGCACATATTTATTTCTTTAAACACACTGTGAAATACTTGTCATTTAGAAGTATGCAATACAATATGCATACACATACTTCTATATATGGAATGTGAAACTCAGGTGACTCAGTAAAAAGGTCAAGAGGGACTCAATAGATGTAAGATAGTAAAATAGTGAAGAAAATTAATTAATAACAACACATTTTGAAAGTTTTAACTACTATATCATACAAGAGCTCTCCAGATTTACTTCCCAGCTATGGTATATGCTTATCCAGAGTGGTGTTACTTTGTGTAGGTACAGTAAGTAGTTCATTTACAGATCATTTATGTAAGACAGGAAATATAAGTAGCCACTAACCAGACTTTACATATGTCATCTTTAACATCCCTATGTTTAGTTTGATTCTCACTTACTTAAAAGCACATGATCCTCTGTCTGTGATATCATGCAGAACTTCCAGAAATAAGGAATACAGTGAAGGGTTGATCCTATATACATGAATTCATATACTAAACTGAAAAGTAGCTACTATTAATGTTAGGAATGTTCATTGTTCTTGCTGATGGCCAAATGACTGTAAACATACATCTGGCAGAAAAGCAACCATTTCCTCAGTTTTTTTCGACACATCACATACACAGATATGCACACACAGGGATCTAGTGAAATTGGAAAAAAAGTTATTTCTTCTCATGTGCCTATGCAATCATTCCCTCTGTTGTATTCATGATGTACTGCAATTTAACTGCATCTCAGCTATAGGCCTGGTATAACTGATTAACAGGATGTTGTTGTTGTGATCTTTAGTCCAGAGACTGGTTTGATGCAGCTATCCATGCTACTCTATCCTGTGCAAGCTTCTTCATCTCCCAGTACCTACTGCAGCCTACATCCTTTTGAATCTGCTTAGTGTACTCATCTCTTGGTCTCCCTCTACTTTCAGAAATGACTTCCTAACACTTGAATCAATACTCGATGTTAACAAATTTCTCTTCTTCAGAAACGCTTTCCTTGCCATTGCCAGTCTACATTTTATATCCTCTCTACTTTGACCATCATCAGTTATTTTGCTCCCCAAATAGCAATACTCCTTTACTACTTTAAGTGTCTCATTTCCTAATCTAATTTCCTCAGCATCATCCGACTTAATTCGACTACATTCCATTATCCTTGTTTTGCTTTTGTTAATATTTATCTTATACCCTCCTTTCAAGACACTGTCCATTCCGTTCAACTGCTCTTCCAAGTCCTTTGCTGTTTCTGACAGAATTACAATGTCATCGGCGAATCTCAAAGTTTTTGTTTCTTCTCCATGGATTTTAATACCTACTCCGAACTTTTATTTTGTTTCCTTCACTGCTTGCTCAATATAAAGGTTGAATAACATCGGGGAGAGGCTACAACCCTGTCTCACTCCCTTCCCAACCACGGCTTCCCTTTCATGTCCCTCGACTCTTATAACTGCCATCTGGTTTCTGTACAAATTGTAAATAACCTTTTTCTCCCTGTATGTTAACCCTGTCACCTTCAGAATTTGAAAGAGAGTATTACAGTCAACATTGTCAAAAGCTTTCTCTAAGTCTACAAATGATAGAAACGTAGGTTTGCCTTTCCTTAATCTAGCTTCTAAGATAAGTCGTAGGGTCAGTATTGCCTCACGTGTTCCAACATTTCTATGGAATCCAAACTGATCTTCCCCGAGGTCGGCTTCTACCAGTTTTTCCACTTGTCTGTAAAGAATTCGTATTAGTATTTTGCAGCTGTGACTTATTAAACTGATAGTTCGGTAATTTTCACCTCTGTCAACACCTGCTTTCTTTGGGATTGGAATTATTATATTCTTCTTGATGTCTGAGGGAATTTTGCCTGTCTCATACATCTTGCTCACCAGATGGTAGAGTTTTGTCAGGACTGGCTTTCCCAAGGCTGTCAGTAGTTCTAATCGAATGTTGTCTACTCCAGGGGCCTTGTTTCAACTTAGGCCTTTCAGTGCTCTGTTAAACTCTTCACGCAGTATCATATCTCCCATTTCATCTTCATCTACATCCTCTTCCATTTCCATCCTCTTCCATTTCCATTCCTCAAGTACATCGCCCCTGTATAGACCCTCTATATACTCCTTCCACCTTTCTGGTTTTCCTTCTTTGCTTAGAACTGTGTTTCCATCTGAGCTCTTGATATTCATGCAAGTGGTTCTCTTTTCTCCAAAGGTCTCTTTAATTTTCCTGTAGGCAGTATCTATCTTACCCCTAGTGAGATAAGCCTCTACATCCTTACATTTGTCCTCTAGCCATCCCTGCTTAGCCATTTTGCACTTCCTGTTGATCTCATTTTTGAGACGTTTGTATTCCTTTTTGCCTGCTTCAGTTACTGCATTTTTGTATCTGCTCCTTTCATCAATTAAATTCAGTATCTCTTCTGTTACCCAAGGATTTCTACTAGCCCTTATCTCTTTACCTACTTGATCCTCTGCTGCCTTTACTATTTCATTCCTCAAAGCTACCCATTCTTCTTCTACTGTATTTCTTTCCCCCATTCCTGTCAATTGTTCCCTTATGCTCTCCCTGAAACTCTGTACAACCTCTGGTTCTTTCAGTTTATCCAGGTCCCGTCTCCTTAAACTGCCACCTTTTTCCAGTTTCTTCAGTTTTAATCTACAGTTCATAACCAATAGATTGTGGTCAGAGTCCACATCTGCCCCTGGAAATGTCTTACAATTTAAAGCCTGGTTCCCAAATCTCTGTCTTACCATTATATAATCTTCCATATATACAACCTTCTTTCGTGATTCTTGAACCAAGTGTTGGCTATGATTAAGTTATGCTCTGTGCAAAATTCTACCAGGCGGCTTCCTTTTTCATTTCTTAGCCCCAATCCATATTCACCTACTACATTTCCTTCTCTTCATTTTCCTACTGTCGAATTCCAGTCACCCATGGCTATTAAATTTTCATCCCCCTTCACTACCTGGATAATTTCTTTTATCTCATCATACATTTCATCAATTTCTTCATCATCTGCAGAGCTAGTTGGCATATAAACTTGTACTACTGTAGTAGGCGTGGGCTTCGTATCCATCTTGGCCACAATAATGCGTTCACTATGCTGTTTGTAGTAGCTTACCTGCAATCTTTATTTTTTTATTCATTATTAAACCTACTCCTGCATTACCCCCATTTGATTAACAGGATACTGAACCATAATTTTCCTTGCTTTGCTGTGAATGAAAAGATGCTGACTGAAAATACCATCAAGTGAATGATTTGTGCTATAGTAAAACAAAAAAATCAGATTTGAAGATGTACTGTGACGGAAGATAAATAGCCCACAACACATCTGGGAATAAACAGAAGTCGCCAAAAGGAAAAGAAAAGGAAGACAGCATCAATAAAGCTTTAAATTCAGTCTGAAGAACAGTGGCAACCACTTCCTATTCACAGATATGGTAAAAATCATAAATCTGAGCCTCAGTCTGGAGCATGACACCCACATGGTAAACCCATGTGAATGGCTCTCTCTGTATTTGGTGCAGAAGTGCGTGGTTGGGAGTTTCCTCACACATTATCACACAGATAGTCATTTGCTGCGTGTGGGGTAACAGGTGAGTGGCCCTGCCACATAACTGAATGAACATGGACTCTATGCCATCTCATCACAATGTAACAGAACTAATGGGTCCAGCATGTGTTGGAATTCATTAAGAATTATTTTTAACTGTTGATTTTCCATGTTTTCCTTCTGGACAACATATACTGTATTCCTGAAATTCGCCAACTATTACCACAGCAGCTAAGTGTGATTACGTATAACAAAAATTGAAGTGCCAATTGAATACTGAATGTCACTGAAAGTAATCAATTTAGCTGTGGAACTGAAAATTTGCATAGCTGATGAAATAAGGCTCGCATTCAGTTTTCAGCTCAAAGCATACTGACAATAAGACATATTTTTGATAAAATGAACAAAAAATATCTACATTGAGGATGGTGACAACTTATTATAGTTATCAACTTTGTTTATAATTAACAAAAAACTTAAATCAAGCAACACAGGAGGCTCTCATGAGCAAATTAAGAAAATAAAGTAATAGGACTCATTAGTGTTGATAACTACACTGATCAGAAAGCGGATGTAAGTGCAAAGTGTACTGGTAAGGGAAGTGTATTGTGCATCTGCACACTGTAAATTCTCAGCCTATGTGCAAGTGAGCATGAGTGTGTGACATCTGCATGGTTTTGGGCACAGTTCACCTGTCTGTATTATTAGGTGAAGCAGCATCAGTTGTCTTTGGCAACTTCTGACAAATTGTACAAAGTCCATTTTTCCTCTCTGTCAAACAATACAGCCATGTGCAGACTACTTGAATGGACCATACACCAGCAGAGTTCTACCTCAGACCATCTCCTCAATTGTCTTGTGAATGAACATGATTAACAGAAAGTATTCTGTAGCCTGTATTATTACTAAACATAGTGGTTTCTAGATAAGTAAGTTGCATTAAAAACATGTACCACTGGCTGAATAAGACTAAAGGGACCTGCTCATGAACATGGAGCATTTTCATTCTGTACTTTCAGAGTCCATTGTTCTTTATCTAAAACACTCTGCCTACTGGTGTTCTATGCTGACACTAAATGACATTTGATGAAGTCGTAGTACAAATTATGATTATTTATTTATAATAGCTTAACACTTTCACTGCTATGGGCATACAGTATCCCATGCAGGTAGAGTGCCCAGATGGTTACAGATGTATATATACACCAAGCAGGTAGGACAGCCAGATGGCCAGATGGCATTCACATATGCCTGGCAGGTCCAAAGGATGGACACTAAGGGCATTCATGTACACCTGGGCATAGGAGCAGGTAAACATGCACAATAGAAAGGCGAATAGCTGTCGTCCATGTTTTAACATTCCTGCAAACACTGTCATTATCTACTCTTCTTCATAATATCAGAAAGTGCTAATTCTTTCACCCGCACCTGGTTCCTTTCTGCTTCTGAGTCAGTTTAATAGATACATTCCTTAACCTGCACAAGACAAATGACACAAACTGGGTGAATCACCTAAAACTTGCACCACAAATACTGTGGAAATGGAAAGCGATAATGATGTGGTTTTCACAGAATGGATTGTTTCTCAGGAGCTCATATTGTTAGCCAATAATACTTAGAAAGTGTATTTTTCGTATGAATATACACTTTTTAAAATCAAACAATGCCTGTTGATGTTAACAGACTCAGACTGTTCTTCAGTGTAGAATGACAGTGGAGTTTGTTGCAGGATTCTAGTGTGAGTCATTTACAATATATATTTTTAAAAGTTCGCACTCTGTTACTTATACAATACCTGTTGTACCACACACTAAAGAACAACGCAAATGGATTTATTAGCTACCTAGATTGTGACAAGTAAAGAGACAACTGACTATCACAGGATGTGTTTAAAATGACCACTGGCAGCAACAATACATGCTTCCAGTCCGGTATGGAACAACTGCTGCACAAATGCTAGCATTTCAGTGGAGATGTGAGCACGCTGTAGTAATATGTTGTTGCATATCATCGGATATAGTTGATGTGTCCTTTTATCTTTCGGCATTTCCCACAGAAAAAATGTTTACAATCATCAAATCCAGGGAACAGGCTGGCCACTGTACAGATCATTTGCATACAATCCAGCAATTTGGAAGCAATTCATGAAGACGTGTTGTAGTACTTCATGTTCTATGGGCTGGACAGCCATCATGTTGGTACCACAAGTTTCTCGTAGTCTGCAGAGGTACATATTCTAGCATCTGTGGAAGATGGTCCATTAGGTGGCCGAGATACTTGTGCACATTCAGTATTTTGTCTATGAAAGATGTGCCTACAAGCTGATGGTTCACTATCCCTCAACACACATGTACGCTCCATGATAGATTAAAACTGTCTGCCGGACTGAGACTTGGACTCAGGGCCTTTGCCTTTCGCGGGCAAGTGCTCTACGAACTGAGCTACCTAAGCACAACTCATGCCCCATCGTCACAGCTTCACTTCTGCCAGTACCTCGTCTCCTACCTTCCAAACTTAACAGAAGCTCCCCTGTAAAGTTTGGAAGGTAGGAGATGAGGTACTGGCACAAGTAAAGCTGTGAGGACAGGGCATGAGTCGTGCTTGGGTAGCTCAGTTGGTAGAGCACTTGCCCGCGAAACGCAAAGGTCCCGGGTTCGAGCCTCAGTCCAGCATACAGTTTTAATCTGCCAGGAAGTTTCATATCAGCACACACTCCACTGCAGAGTGAAAATCTCATTCTGGAAACATCCCCCAGGTTATGGCTAAGCCATGTCTCTGCAATATCCTTTCTTTCAGGAGTGCTAGTTCTGCAAGGTTCGCAGGAGAGCTTCTGTAAAGTTTGGAAGGTAGGAAACGAGGTACTAGCAGAAGTAAAGTTGTGACAATGGGGTGTGAGTCGTGCATGGGTAGCTCAGTAGGTAGAGCACTTGCCCACAAAGGGCAAAGGTCCTGAGTTCGAGTCTCGGTCCGGCACACAGTTTTAATCTACCAGGAAGTTTCATATCAGCGCACACTCCGCTGTAGAGTGAAAATCTCACTCTGGACTCCATGATAGTTTATATGGCCATGATTTGTAAATGTGACTTCATTGCTAAACAAGATGCATGATGCATCTGGAATACCCTGTATTAATGCCCACATACAGAAGTTAACAAGATTCTCATAATTCTTTCCTTGCAGCTCTTGAAGGAGAGAGATGTGACAGGGAGGGAACCTATATTGATGGAGAACGCATAGGACACTTGTCTGACACATGCCAATTCCTCGTGAAATTGTGCGGGAGATAAAATGTGGATCAACTGCTACAGCAGCAAGAACACTAACTTGCCCCTCTTCTGTTGTCACTTTTTCCTTCTGTTATGTTGTCCAAGTGTTCCACTACCACTTTCATGTAACTGGTTCAAGAAGTTGATAAATAATTGTTGAAATGGTTGACGTCTATTGAGATATTTTGCCGCATGTAACATTCAAGAATGAAGTGCATTCTTCCTACACTCTCCATACACTATGAGCATGTCAGCTTTTTCTCCATTAGTAAATCCCATTGTCCACTCATGGCCTACTGTTTGGAATGCCACACACTGACTAGCAAGACACAATGCACTCAAGGAGCACACAAGCACACTTAAGCAAACATAACATCATTGTACATAGCAATGATGCAGATCGAATGGCACAAACAAGCGTCAGTGTGAAAACTTTTCAAACTATGATATCACATAAACAACATGTTCTAGAATCCTGCAACAAACTACCATTGACATTTTAATTTACCCTACTTTTTGTTTGTTAATGTCAGTAGGTATGTTCCATTTAAAAAAGTATGTATTTGTACAAAAATATACATTTTAAGTATTATTACAATCTACTTATCAGCAAAAAATATGAGCCCCTAACTACCAACCCATTCTGTGAAATGGCACATCAATAGCACTTTCCACTTCCACAATATTTTTGGTGCAAGTTTTAGGTGATTCACCTTAAGTAATATGATGGGTATGAGTTATCCTAATGAACTGATATATCAGTTGTTACAAATGGAGAACAGTGCAGCAGATATGTGCAGTTTCTTAGCAACACTCACTGCCATGCCGAGAAGGAGGTGGCACACACAGTCAATTAAATGTAGTTTGATTTACTAATCTACAAAGTACACATGATAGAAACATAAATAATCTGAAAGGAGATGAAGTTCTCTCCAGAAACCAAGTATTAGATGTTTCAAAAGGCAAACAGTGCAGCAAAATCTGTGCTGCTTCTCTCCAGCAACACTCATTGCTGTGTGGAGCAGCAAACACAAACACTGGCAAACAAATGCAATCTGATTCCCTAGTCTATTAAGTACACAGGATTCAAACATATATAATCTGAAATGGTGTGAACTGTTCTATAGAAAGTAATTAGTAGATGTTTCAAGAGGAGAACAGTTCAGCAAAATCTGTACAGTTTCCCTCAGCAACACTAACTGCCATGTGGAACAGTAATTGGCATATACTGGCAAACAAATGCAATTTGATTTCCTAATCTGTAATGTATTCATAATAGAAACATGTATACACTGAAGTGACAAAAGCCATGGGGTTGTGATATGCACATATATAGATGGCGGTAGTATTACATACTCAATGTATAAAAGGGCACCATACTGGTAGAGCTGTTATTTGTACTTAGGTGATTCATGTGAAAAGGTTGCTGACATGATTACGGCCTAACAATGGGGATTAACAGACTTTGAACATAGTATGGCCATTGGAGCTAGACGCATGGGATTTTGAATTTTGGAAATCATTATGGAATTCAATATTTCATGATCCACAGCATCAAGAGTGTTCTGAAAACACCATATTTCAGGCATTACCTCTCTACATGGACCAGGCAGTCACTGAGTGAGCTGGCACAGTGGTTAGCACACTGGACTCGCATTTGGAAGAACGATGATTCAAACCCACGTCTGGCCATCCTGATTTAGGTTTTCAATGATTTCCCCAAATCATTTCAGGCAATTGCTTGGATGGTTCCTTTGAAAGGACATGACCACTTCCTTCCCCATCCTTCCCTTGCTGTTTGGTCCCCTCCCCCAAATCGATCAACCAACCAACCAGGCAGTTGCTGACAGCCTTCACTTAATAACTGCGAGCACTGGCATTTGCATAGAGTTGTCAGTGCTAACAAACAAGCAACACTATGTGAAATAACTGCAGAAATTAATGTGGAACATATGATGAACGTATCTGTTAGGACAGTGTGGCAAAATGTGGCATTAACAGGCTATGGTAGAAGATAACATATGTGACTGCCTTTGCTAACAATACAGTATCACCTCCAGCACCTCCCATGCGCTCATGACCATATTGGTTGCACCCTACTGGAAAACTGTGGCCTGGTCAGATGAGTCCCAATTTCAGTTGGTAAGAGCTGATGGTAGGGTTTGAGTGTGGCACAGACCCCACGAAGCCATGGACCGAAGATGTCAACAAGACACTGTGCAAACTGGTGGTGGCTCCATAATGGTGTGGACTTTGTTTACATGGGTAGACTGGGTCCTAGTTATGTTTGGCTACTTGAGACCATTTGCAGTCATTCATGGACTTCATGTTTCCAAACAACAATGGAATGGATTTCAGTGCACCATGTCACTGTGCCACAATTGTTCGTGACTGGTTTGAAGAACATTCTAGATAATTCAAGCGAATGATTTGGCCACCCAGATCATCTGATATGAATCCTGTGAAACATTTATGGGACATAATAAAGAGTCCAGTTCATGCACAAAATCCTGCACCGCCAATGCCTTCACAATTATGGATGGTTATAGAGGCAGGATGGATCAATATTTCTACAGGGAACTTTGCTGTATTGTGTCAGGCAAAAGGAGGCCTGCCATTATATTGGGGGGGGGGGGGGTATCCCATGACCTTTGTCACATCAGCATAATCTGAAAGGACATTCACTTTCTAAAAAATGAATGTACCAAGTCTTTCAAAAGGGGAACAGTGAAGCAAAATACATGCAGTTCCCAACAACTGCATGGAACAGCAAACAGTACAAACTGGCAAACATATGCAATTTGGTCTCCTAATTTACAAATTACAGATGATACAAACATATATAATCTGAAACATCATGACTTCTCATACATAGACGATGTATCGGATCTTACAAAAGGGGAACACTGCAGCAAGTTCCTCGGCACCACTCACTACCACACAGGACAGAAGACTATCCAAGATTTGCAGATCTTTCTAGGAACTGCTCAGTTTAAAATTATGTATCTTGAAATGGTTTGTCTGGTGTTAATGAAATTATAAAAGGTTATAAGAACATATTTACAGGTATTAGAAATCTGAAGTTACAGAATTTCCCAATCACAAATAAAAATGTTTTTATCATTTTTCTAAAATAACATTTTTCAGTCCAGAATAAACTTATAACAGAAAGTTTGGATTAATTTTGAAGCTTTCTTTCATGGTTATCATAATCTATAACCACTGTGACCATACAGTGTGGTACTAATTTTAAAAAGAGTGTTACTGAAGAGTGGTTCTATTTATGATGGAACAGCCAACTAGCCTACCATCGCCATAGCCTGCAGGCTGTGTCAGCTGTCCACCAGCCAGGTACACAATACATTTGCTCCCATTAACTGGCCAGATGTCAGGACACTTGGCCCTACAAGCCACGAAAGGATTAATTACAATGACGATTTGTTTATATGATGAATTTCAAAGACACATTTAATTTTTAGTACCATTAGCTGGGACACCATGCATCTACTATCACTCAAACTGTGTCATGCCCCTCTCAATATTCACAGAATTGTTTTATGTCTCACATTTTATAATTTGAAGTATGTTGAGGAATTAAAAAACTGTTTCAACTAATCATTTTTTTAAAGAATGACCATCAATAATCCTGTGCAGTATACTTCAAACAATATAATTATATCGATATTGAGAGAAGCCTAATACAGTGTGAGTAATGTTAGATGCATGATACCCCAGATAATAATAGTGAAAACTAAATGTGTCCTCAAATTCATCATGTAAACAAACTGTTGTAGAAATTTAACTATTATAGATAAATAAATAATGAGTATACTACTGCTTAACATAATGGCATTCAGTGTTGGTATAAAACATCAACATCCTAATGTTATAGATCAAGAGTAATGCACTCTTACATTATGGGATGAAAAGGCTATTGGCTCACAACCACGACCCCTTAAGACAGAAACTTGGTTTTGATAAATAAACTGCTTTGGGAGTTGACTGACAACAACATTCTTCTCACTGTAATAGTTTTAAACAGCCATAACACTTACAAAGCTTCTATGGGAAAAATAACTTCTTATTTAATTTCTGCATCATTTCATTCAGCCTCAAGAAAATACTGTCAATATTGAAGTCTGCCATGAGAAGTTACAAAAACTGTGTCAAGTTACTGAAACAAATGGGAAAGACTGCTGTAGCAGAGAAACTGTTTACTGTACTGTGACCCTAAGCATGCAATGTTTGTGGCACACAGGAGCTGCATGATGATGGATGAGCATAAAAGTTGTAATTACTACAAATTGTATTTATAGTGTTTTGTGATGCAGAAACAAAATTTCAGGGATAGTGGAGAAGCACAAAAATATCTAAATCGGATAAGACAAGTTAGTCCAGAAAATTACTGGCTAAGAGAGAAGTTGCTCATGAGTAACAGGAAGCACCAGTATTTTCCAGATTACCAATAAGACAATGCAATCACTTTTCCAACATTTTTCAGTTAATGCAAAATTTGATAAAAAATTGTACTGAAAGTAGAGACAACATACCTTACAGACAAGCAATGGAATTTCTGCTGTACCTTGCACAAGTGACAAGACCGGATATTTCATATGCTGCAAACAAGTTAATTCAGTACTGCAAAGACTCACACAACCAACACGGGCTCAGTGTCGAACAGATTGTCAGGTATCCTCTGGGAACCAAGGATATGCAGCTATGTATTGCTAAAGAAGACTCCACAGAAATAACTGGATATTGTGATGCAGCTTGGGATAATGAACCTGTAGATAGGAGATCCTGTACTAGATGTGTTTTACTGTTATAGAAAGGCAGTACCACATGAAATTTTGTGCAAACAGTGAATTGTAGCATTTTCTATAGCAGAGACAGAATCATGGTGATGCCAACAGCAACTAAGGAAGCTCTGTGGTTTCAACAGTTACAAACTGAACCCAGTCAGCAAGGAAATAACGTACTCATTGTACATTGTGGCAGTCAAAGCACAATAAATTTGGTATCCACAAACTGCTATCGTCTGAGGACAAAACATATAAATATCTGTCTGCACCAGTAAGAGAAGATGTTATGAGGATAAAAATAAAATTTGTGTTCATTAAAAGGTGTGAGATGGTGGCTGACAGTCTGACTATAGGAACAATGTATGACAAACATCTGTATTGTGATGATAAAATGGTTTTTGCATTCTGGTGGTGATTTTAGATATTAGAATGCAAATTATTGTATGCTTTCAAAGTCTCATGAAATTACAGAGTATATATTGATACTCACTGACTGTACAATTATATTGTGTGTTGTGTATAATGTTTGGTTTTAATAAAGCTTCATTTTCTGTCATAGCATTTATCAGTTAAAAGAAAACTTTTTATCTACTGCAGTTAACTGCTTTAAATTTCCTTCAAGGAATGATGGTCATGCTAGAGAGATGCAGGCGGACTGTACACACATGTTTACCATACACTTTCAAATACTGAAGCCCTGAGCTCACTAAGATATTAGGTGGGCTGATAAAATAAAAAATGAGGTTATTCTCTGCAGTATCAATGATGAAAGAAATAAGTAGAATATAAGTTACCAGAAAAAGAACAAAATGATAGGTCATATCTTAAAACAACAGGAAATAACTTCTGTTGTGTTAAAGAGAACCATAGTGGACAAAAGCTACAGAGAAAGAAGTGACTGGAATATATCCAACTAATAATCTAGAAGGTTGGGCATAGGTCTCTGAGATAGAGAGGTTTGCATGGGAGAGGAAGTTGGGGTGAACCACACCAAACCAGGCAGAAGATTGATGATGAAGAAAAAGTCATGCAAAAAATTTTGACACGTCTATTCTAACATGCCTGGTATAATTTCAATGAGATTATAAGCAGTAGATGTTCTTGTTCTGGGTGTTCTTCACTACAAAAAAGTGTTTAAAAGATCCCCTAAAAAGTGTTGTCAAATCAGATGAATGTGCTGGCCAAGGGAAAGAACCCCTTGCTACCCATCTTTCAGTGTATGTGGGAGATGAACATTAGGTAGAAAGTGACATATACTGACCCTTCAAGTCTTTATACAAAATTAAGAATAATATGTTCTTGTGACTGTTAAGCATTTGTCCATCATCAAAATTATTTGTACAACTCCATATCCCCAAATGCTGATAAGTAATTGGAGTAACGTGTTTATATACAATTAACTGAGATAATAAGCTGTGTGCCTATTACATGAATGGTCACTATGAAAGTCTGATATTAAGATTTGTTGATGTCTTTTAGAACAATAGAACTGTTGTTTGCACTGACCTGCAACTAAATCAACTATTAACTACCCCATCTTTAGTGAGGCTTTATCATTGATAAAATAAATAAGACTGTAACCAAAGATTGGTCACACACTGGTGCAATATGTTACAGTCACATAAAATTTGAAGTTCAGAGGTAGTTTGACTGAGCAAGTGAAACTGCTATTTTAAACAATGCTGTTGGTCACAAGGAATTAATCTAGCACTCATTGAGAGATGTTTGCTCAATAACTCAGTCACTTTCTTCAAGTCAGAATTCAGGTTGTTTTATTCAGACCTTTTTCCACTGATGTTCACAATAAACTAAAAATATGGTGTTCTTTGAATATTTCATGAATGGGAACTTTTTTTGTGCAGCTTTCACTTCTCTTTGTACCTATGGTTTATACATGAACAAACCCTGTCAACCAAGTCTTTAACATTGAACTCATTTAGCTGATTGTATGATACTGTATTGCAAACTAGTCAATATGTAAATGAGAAGAGCATCAAAAAAATAGTCTTATGTTCCAAACTCAGTGACCTCCACAAAAGAATGGTACCTCTTGGAATGTATAGTAGTAGTAATTTGGGTTGTTTCAGCTAGCAGAAGAACACTGCATTTTAATCACCAACAACCAGCTATAACTAACATTAGTGTTCCTAAATTATTTGCAGAAGTTACTGGGTATGCTGTATTATCCTTTTCAACATCCTAGATGTGGTTATCCTTATCTTTATTCACATTCACAATTAGTAGTCTTTCCATCACATAATGTTTTTCCTCCACGTAACAACCAGTTTGAGCTTTCTGCAGCATTTACTATGAAACTTGCTTATGAGAGATGCTGAGAACATGTAGACAGAGTACAAGTCTCAAAACATGTGTACTCTGTCATGGCCCAGTAAAATATCAATTTATGTGGTTGACAGCATGCAAACATTTTCTATTACTATGAATGTCCAGGAACAAATAACATGTCTGTAACTTACTGCCTCAGGTTTTCAGACTAACAAATACAAAAGCATAAAGAACATAGTGACAGCTATAGTTCAATTCTTTTATCTTGGCGGCTCGCGCATGCCTGTCTAGACGCGGGAGATTGCTGCGTTGCCAGTTGCACACGACGCACGCGTCAAGAGAAGCAGCGCCATGGTATAGCATAGTTCGCAAGCTTACATTTAGGGGGGAGCGTGCAGTTCATGAAGTATAGCCACCAAGGCCGCATTAACCCTTTCGCTGCTACAAAGACGTGCTCCGTGCATTCCACGCTGTGTGCGATTTTGTCACTGCACTGCTCGCCTGTGCAGACACATGGTGTTCCGACTGCTTTGACATTCTTATCATTCGATTCCGCAAAAACTATTTGGCCCAAAAATTTGATTTTTACACATCTTCTTGACTGATACCTTCCCCCCATAAATGACTTAATTTTGTTTCGATGTTCAACGCAGTTATTATGCAGCATTAAATATAGTAAACCATTGCACGAAATTTTGAAGAGTTTACAGAGGTAAAAGTCCATAGAGTATACTTTCCGTATGGTCGATTTTAGTTGCCACAATGTTGAGAATGAAATGTGGACAAGATACCTAAATTTAATATAAAATTTACTGTATAACAATACCTCATTTAATTTAAGTACCATATAGGTGTCGTATGTAATATTGAGAAATATTCCATCTTTCGCGACTGTAACAAAAGTTTTATTTACACCAGACACGTTTGGCTTCATTTTAAAGCAGTTCAATCAATCAAAAGGAAGTAGACAAAATACATTAAACAAAACTGTGGACTAACAAACACATTAGGACTTGAATATACCGTCTATCAGTGAAGTGGTCTGAGCTATGTCAAATATAATTTTTGTGTGTGGCACACACAAACAGCATTTATTTGCTAAAACACTGATCAGCCTACACAAATGTTGAATATTGTGTTACTGCATCACAAAACTACGAAAGGTGACTTGGCAATGGAGGAGACAAAATACTGTCCACTGAAGATACTTCAAAAAGAGAGAAACTCGTCTGGTCTAAATAAGCCGCTTATTACAGTTGCAGAAGAGGAATATATTTCAATACCATTGGTAAAACTGCGACTGTGGAACAAAAACAAGAAAGAGAACATGAGTACCATTGTGTATGTGCCATACCTTTCACTGAAGTGCTTTAAAATAAAGCCAAACGCGCCCGGTGTAAATAAAACTTTTATTACAGCCGCGAAAGACGCAATATTTCTCAATATTACATACGACACCTATGTGGTACTTAAATTAAATGAGATATTGTTATACAGTAAATTTTATATTAAATTTAGGTATCTTGTCCACATTTCATTCTCAACACTGTGGCAACGAAAATCGACCATACGGAAAGTATACTCTATGAACTTTTTTACCTCTGCAAACTCTTCAAAATTTCGTGTAACGGTTTACTACATTTAATGCTACACAATAACTGCGTTGAACATCGAAACAAAATTTAGTCATTTGTGGGGGGAAGGTATCAGTCAAGAAGATGTGCAAAAATCAAATTTTTGGGACAAATAGTTTTTGTGAAATCGAATGATAAGTGTGTCAAAGCAATGGGAACACCATGTGTCTCCACAGGCGAGCAGTGCAGTGATGACAAAATCGCGCACAGCGCGGAATGTGGGGAGCATGTGTCTGCAGCAGCGAAAGGGTTAATGAAGAGACAAAGCACTAGAAATTTCAAAAAACTGCATTCAAATGAATAAAATTCGTGAAGTAACACACTTCGATATTGTTTTTAAATGAAGAAAATACTCTGCTTTGCACAAGGTTTGAACTCATAACCTTTCACTTTGTAGCCCAACACCTTAGCCGTTACGCTAACATTGCTCATCAGGTTGTCTTACCCCATGAGAACTGTAACACGTCACGCAAAATACTGATAAACACTGTTGGTACGACTATGAATTACTCTCATGCTTCGTCGAAGTACAATAGGAAATAAACAATTACCGCTGTTCTTTATTGCAAAAAAGTGGTTCGTGAGATTGATACAAACACCTTTCCTTGCTATCGCCTGAATGAGGAGTCTTATTGCTTGTTTGGTTTAAGAAATTAATAGAACATGAAGCAATTGGTATAAAGAATGCTTTTTCCAAACTTTCTATAAAAGAAAGTCTGCTATCAAGACATTGCTTTTGTTCTATTACTTTATTTATGACTGAACGTTTCTAAAACTGGAGAGACTCGTCCGTGCTCTGCACTGCAGTCGACATCTGGCAACGTCGTTCTCTGTTCATTGGCTGACTGTGTTTTGTGACGTCACGATGCGCAGAACGAACCTAAACTCGGCCGCCAACATAAATGACGCGAACTTTAGTAGTCAGATGGAAATGAAAAGTGTAACATTAGTTTTGGCATTATCAGAAAATGTGCTTGCAATATGTACATAAAAAAGAGCAACACAGACCAAAACACTTACGAGTCTAGAACTGTAAGTAATTATATGCCTGTTTGTATGAATTAATTAACTTTTAATTAACTTTTATTTTTAAATCTTAGCTGTACTCTACTGTTGTATTAAGATGACATGTTTAATGTAATTCTAAAATGAAATCTGGATGAATAAAATGACTATAATTAATCCGGTAATGCAGCAATATCAATATCCAGTGGTTTATATTAGATTTTTGCATCCATTAATAATTCATCTTTAAGAATGGTGGCTGTTTCCTAAAACCACTGCCACAGCAAGGTCACAGCTCAGCAATGACAGCAGGAAATCAGCATTAGACTTACATAAGCCAGTATAATATAGTAATTTGATCTCTTCACCTGTAGAACCTCTCTTCACCATTGCTGTTAGACACTGCCAGCCGACCTTCTATTTCATGCAAGTTCATAAGCAGCTCAAACCAGTTCATTTCAGTAACATGGATTACTTTGGCTGTGGTTGCCCTCAACAGAAAACTATTTCTACCTCGCCTACAGTGGTCACTTACAACAGTATTTGTAATATAAATTGTGTTCATTATATTTGACAAGACTGTGTACTGTGTTAGGACTTGCACCCAAGGCCTTGCCTTTTTGAGCAATGAGTTCTCAACTATGCTGTTTAAACAAAGCCTCATGAACTTTCACACCTTTCCTCCCAACCTTTTGCAAAAACATGGCTTCCCAGTGAAGCTGTGAGAGTAGCATATCTGGGAGAAAGGATACAGCGAGGAGCTTGGAAGTAAAGGGAGAAGCCTGAGGTGTGCTTAGATGGCATAATTCTTACCACACTGCCTGCAAAATCCAATGATGTGAATCCGAGTTACAGTCTGGCATGCAATTTTAACTTGTGACATATCATTATCAAAAGAAAACACTCTGCCTTGTGTAAGAGATTAACCCTAGGACGCCCAAGCCTTTTTCTCTAACTTGGATGCCTAAGGAAGGGGGGGGGGGGGGGGGGGTTCGGCAAACCCACAGGTATTAAATAAGTTTACTGACGAAAAATTATAACTTTCAAAATGGTTTATGTATTTTAACTAAGGCATCAGTTTATAAATGTTGTTAATTGTTATAAATATTCGATTGAGTGAATAAAAAATTGACATATTACAATACAAAATACAGATGTGTTCATATACAATAGACTACTCTGAGTCCTCAACTGCATGGCAAGAGACACACTTCACAATTTTTTCTGAATGTGTGTTACACGCATGCTTATGACGCTGTCCACAATACTGTTTTGGTTTACTTAGATTGTTGTACTTCTGCTTCTTTGTTTTAGCTTCTCTTACACAAATATGGCACCGACCTTTCCCTAGAGGAGGCTGATGTGCTTCTGTTGTCACTTATTTGATTTTCTTTTGTAGAATAGTCTCCATTGATTGAACAATAATTTGGTTAGATAACCCTCTTGCATTGGCACTTCTTTCTTCTACCTGCAATTTCACTAGTTCCAGCACCTTCTAAACAAGATGAGCATCTCATCAATGGTGAGGTGAACCCCTGGTTTATACAGTAGTGGAAACATATCATTCACTTTGTTGAAAACATCACAGATTGCTGTGAACTTGTCTGCTTCCCTTCTTAGCTCGCAGGTACTTTTGTCATCAAACCTTATGATTGCAATAAGTTCCTTGAAACGTTATCTCGCTATAATACCCTTGTAAACTGGCGGACCCATTAGGTCTGACAAAAGATCGTGTACACTGACGGAATTGTCCTTATTTGCCCCCATAAGTATCAGAAATCCTATAAAGGCATACAATTTTTTCTCAATAGTCAAAGTAACATTTCGCCTAACTGCCTCTTCATTTGAATGTTTTACTATAACATCCATGATGTCAGGCGTAAGAAGTAACTTCAAGGCTTCTCCAGGTGAATGACAAACACCAGCTGGAGTTACTCCTACCTGCTCTCTTACTATATTAGCAATAGCCCTCCGAGGAACTCTAGGATTTGTGGTTACATACCTTCTTCCAGACTTGGCCACAATAACATCCTGATGGTCACTGCCTGAAACTGCACTATCTTCATCTTCTCTAACATCCACATCACTTTCCTGATCTGAATCATACTCCATAACACCATCCTCATATTCACTTTCACTTCCCAAGTCAGAATCTTCATCTAAAATTTCATTCAGAACTCTTTCTAAAGACAAGTCACGTATTCTTTTAGTCATTTCTAAGTCTGGTTGTGAACAGTAGGGAACTCCACTAACTCACTGCAAGTTTACAAGATAAATAACAGCTCACTGACATCAACAATCACTTCCTCTGAAAGTAAACCGATTGTTGTGAATATCAAAAACACCAACCAACAAGAAACTAACTTGCATTGTTGTAGAGATGAGAAATATGAAATACTACTAAGGGAACTTTTTTATAACATGGGAGCCTCAGGGGGGGGGGGGGGGGTTTATTGGACCCATAATGAGATTTTTTTTTTCTTTCAAAGCAGGAATTTTCTATAAAATATATTGACACTAACGTTTCATAAAATAGCCAACAAACAATAACTCAAAGGGAATATGTAGTATGAATGTTACTTGGGCAAAAGCAGGGGACATAAAAAAATTGTGGGTTCAATGAACCCCCCCCCCCCCCCCCCCTTAGGCGTCCTAGGGTTAACTCTCAGTATATGATCTATTTCCAATTTTTCCTCTTTTTCATTCTTATATCAAGGCCATATGGGCTTTTAAGATTGAATTTACTTGAAATTTATCTGTCTTATTGATAACATCCTTCAGCCTCTGCAATAATCAAATCATCCATTAATACTGCAAGTTTAAGTCCAGAATGGAGATTTATTTTACTCTGTGTGTTATTTACTAAAGTCCTGACATGAATATGTAAAATCCTGTAGGACTTGAAGAATGGTCATAAAGTTTTCTCTTCACATATTCACCATATAGATTATTACATTTCTCCCACAAATGGATTATCTGGGAAACACCCTGTCGATATATTCCTCAGTTTGATTACTAACAAATTGCTCCCCCATCTTCCGTCACTTTAGAGCTGTCCTGGGAATGCCATCATATTATTAGTTGCCTCTTCATGAAAGGGAAGAATAGATAATCACAGACTGTCAGGTTGGGTGAAGATGGATGGCAAGCCAAAATTTCACATCTGAAAACAAACAGATGCCTCACTTTCTGTTGTGAATAATGTGTTGGCATGTTGTCAAACAGCAGACAAACTCACTGTCCTCATTCTCATGACATTTTGGTTGATACCCTCCTGTAATCTCTTCGGGAGTTCCTGGTGATATTTTTTCTGTAATTGTCTAGCCATTACAAATATAAACCATTAACAGTACACCATAGCAAACCCAAAAATACATTTAACTTGACATTCCCTGATGATGTCAGTGTTTTCAATTCATTAATTGCTCTAATGTTTGGTCACAGGGTAATTAGATGCTCAAACATGTTATACGAATCAAGCTGGAAAGCTGTTAACGATTTGCCTGGTCTTTCAGTCATTTTTGCTTATACATGAGTAAGCACACTACTCATTAAGCAGAAGTCAGTGGACTTACAACTGACTAAAGTGTATCTTCTTTGCTATTGACTACAAACAGCTTCAAATATTGGAACCTACTTCTGAGCATAAATTCTGAATTTTTTACTGAGGGACAGGTAGTCACTTCCTGGTTCACCTACCAGACTCATGGGTCCACATGGCAAATAGATTCACTGCTTAATTCCACAAAATATGACACTGCAGTTGCCTTCAACCAACTCATCATCATGAATTTTCTCAGCCTTTCTTCCTTTCTATAACAGGATACAAATCCCTGCTCTAGCTTCCATCTTCTAAATAGGGTGGGATTTTCTGTTTTGTTGTCATTCAATGAAGGAATAATACGGTCTAACAATGTCAACTGATGATATTTTTCTCATGTCTGCAGCCCAATCAAGCAATCATTTGAATGCAATATTTCTGAGGTCTCTCTGGCTGTCATCTTCAAATGAGATCATTGGATGCTAATCTTGCCAGAATAGATTTATTACCATGAACAGTAGAACAGCAGAGCTTTTATAAACTGCAAAAGGTCAATAGTCACTCCTACCCCCTAGCACCACAGCAGTGAAAACTGGCAAAAAATGATGAATTACTATCGTGTAACTGTCAATATATTCTGCCAGCCAGCCAAGTTAATGGCCATTGTTTTTTTAGTGTCAGATAAAACTTATCTCTTATCTCTGGAAGACAACATTTTAAATAGAAATAAGGGTTACCCTTTAAGTAAGATTTGGACCCTGATTTTATCTGACATTAAAAAACAGTGTTCATTGATTCAGCTGGCAGAACATACTGACAGTGATATGTGATAATGATTCATCGTTTTTGTCAAGCTTTCACCACTGGGATGCTGTATATACACTTGCGCTAGGGACAGTAGTGATGATTTCTGGCACACATGCTGTTGGCCTTCTGCAGCATACAAAAGGGCAACCATTGACATTATAAATCAGTTATGGTAAGATCAGTGTACAGCATTCTCACCTGAAGATGGCAGGCAGGTGGACCATGGAACTATTGTCTTCAGACGATTGTGTGATCTGGCTGCAGACCCAAGAAGAACATCATCAGTAGCAAGGTCAGTTTTAAACAGTACATCACAGAAAGATATGAGGTTCTTCTGCAATGGAAGACTGTCTCATTATTCCTTATTGTTGAAGTTTATTACCACATCCTGCAATTAGCAGAGTGATTGGTAAAAGAGGTAGGTTTAATTTATTTATTTATGGATTATTATTTATTTTTTATTAAGATTCTCAATTTATTGTTTAAGTGCATCTTACTGAAAACTTCAGCACCACAATTCAAAACTCCGCTCTGAATCCGGATAACAATACAAAGTCTAGATCTAACTGATTCTTACATTTTGTATTAAGCTTATCTACATCACAGTTTAAGTATGACTCAGTTGCTTTGTTAAGGCCATACTTGCTAAGGCTCTGTACTCAAACCAACTTTTTGGTCACAGGTTCATTTGTTTTGAAGCTTCCATATATTGTAGATTTAATGCACAAAGTATAATAACAGAGGGAACATCAATGAAGGAAACTAATAAACCCTGTGACAATAATTATTACTTCAGTAGGTAACTGTCAACTCAATACAAACACTGCTGCTCTTCATCTACATCTACATCCATACTCCGCAAGCCACCTGTCAGTGTGTGGCGGAGGGTACCTTGAGTACCTCTATCGGTTCTCCCTTCTATTCCAGTCTCATATTGTTCGTGGAAAGAACGATTGTCGGTATACCTCTATGTGGGCTCTAATCTCTCTGATTTTATCCTCATGGTCTCTTTGCAAGATATACATAGGAGGGAGCAATATACTGCTTGACTCCTCGGTGAAGGTATGTTTTCGAAACTTCAACATATGCCCGTACCGAGCTACTGAGCATCTCTCCTGCATAGTCTTCCACTGGAGTTTATCTATCATCTCCATAATGCTTTCGTGATTACTAAATGATCCTGTAATGAAGTGCACTGCTCTCCATTGGATCTTCTCTATCTCTTCTATCAAGCCTATCTGGTACAGATCCCACACTGCTGAGCAGTATTCAAGCATTGGGCAAACAAGTGTACTGTACCCTACTTCCTTTATTTTCGGATTGCATTTCCTTAGGATTCTTCCAATGAATCTCAGTCTGGTATCTGCTTTACCGACGATCAACTTCATATGATTATTCCATTTTAAATCACTCCTAATGCGTATTCCCAGATAATTTATGGAATTAACCTGCTATATTGTAGCTGAATGATATGGGATCTTTCTTTGTATGTATTCACAGCACATTACACTTGTCTACATTGAGATTCAATTGCCATTCCGTGCACCATGCGTCAATTCGCTGAGATCCTCCTGCATTTCAGTACAATTTTCCATTGTTACATCCTCTCGATATACCACAGCATCATCTGCAAAAAGCCTCAGTGAACTTCCGATGTCATCCACAAGGTCATTTATGTATATTGTGAACAGCAACAGTCCTAAGACACTCCCCTGTGGCACACCTGAAATCACTCTTACTTCGGAAGACTTCTCTCCATTGAGAATGACATGCTGCGTTCTGTTATCTAGGAACTCTTCAATCCAATCACACAATTGGTCTGATAGTTCATATGCTCTTACTTCGTTCATTAAACGACTGTGGGGAACTGTATCAAACACCTTGCGAAAGTCAAGAAACACGGCATCTACCTGGGAACCCGTGTCTATGGCCCTCTGAGTCTCATGGACGAATAGCACGAGCTGGGTTTCACATGATCGTCTTTTTCGAAACCCATGCTGATTTCTACAGAGTAGATTTCTAGTTTCCAGAAAAGTCATTATACTCGAACACATTGCGTGTTCCAAAATTCTACAACTGATCGACGTTAGAGACATAGGTCTATAGTTCTGCACATCTGTTTGATGTCCCTTCTTGAAAACGGTGATGACCTGTGCCCTTTTCCAATCCTTTGGAATGTTACACTCTTCTAGAGACCTACGGTACACTGCTGGAAGAAAGGGGGGGGGGGGGGGGGGGCAAGTTCCTTCATGTACTCTGTGTAAAATCGAACTGGTATCCCATCAGGTCCAGCGGCCTTTCCTCTTTTGAGCGATTTTAATTGTTGCTCTATCCCTCTGTCATCTATTTTGATATCTACCATTTTGTCATCTGTGCGACAATCTAGAGAAGGAACTACAGTGCAGTCTTCCTCTGTGAAACAGCTTTGGAAAAAGACATTTAGTATTTCGGCCTTTAGTGTGTCATTCTCTGTTTCAGTACCATTTTGGTCACAGTGTGTCTGGACATTTTGTCTCGATCCATCTACTGCTTTGACACAAGACCAAAATTTCTTAGAATTTTCTGCCAAGTCAGTACAGAGAACTTTACTTTTGAATTCATGGAACGCCTCTCGCATGGCCCTCCACGCATTACATTTTGCTTCGCATAATATTTGTTTGTCTGCAAGGCGTTGGCTATGTTTATGTTTGCTGTGAAGTTCCCTTTGCTTCCGCAGCAGTTTTCCAACTCAGTTGTTGTATCATGGTGGCTCTTTTCCATCTATTGGTCATTAAGTGAAGGCCATTGGCCACTGCATTATCCATGGAGAGTGGTGATACCTGAAATTTGGTATTCTCAGCACTCTTTGACACTGTGGATCTTGAAAAATTGAATTCCCTAACAGTTTCTGAAATGGAATATCTCATGCAGATAGCTCCAACCAGTATTCTGTGTTCAAAGTTTGTCAGTTTTCATCATGCAGCTATAATCACGTTTGAAACCTTTCCACATGAATCATCTGAGTACAAATGACAGTTCTGCCACAGCACAAGCCTTTAATACCTTATGAGCACAATACAACTGTCATCTGTATATGTGCACGTCACTGTCACGTGATTTTGTCACCTCAGTGAGTGTTGTTTATACTTTACTGGTGACTATGTGAAAAAAGGAAGAAAATAAAATCCAGTGCTGGAACAAAGACTAATCTTTTCAAATAGCACCAAGGAGGCTGCTAAGCTTAAAATACTCCCCCAAAAAATGAATCATCATTCACACTCCCCCAAAAAATGAATCATCATTCACAGTGTCACGACACTGAAGCCTAATCTCAGAATCTAAAACTGCTCCCTCTCTTTCACCTATCAGTCACAATGTTCATGGAAGAAATTTCTTCCATAACTAGGAATCAATCTTACATTTTGTGAGTGAGCACATTGGTGCAATAATGAATTTGTGATCTTTATTGCATTGAAGTTAGGTCTTCTACTGAATAACAATAACTGAAATTGCTGGATGTAGCAATATGTAAAATAAGGTAAAGGCAAGCACTCATCAATTGCAGACTGATGCATGGAGCATGAATCCACCATGCAGTGTGAATGTGTGTACTCCAGCTTGCCTTTCCCTTATTTCAACCAATGAATATTA
Organism: Schistocerca piceifrons; assembly: GCF_021461385.2. NCBI lineage: Eukaryota > Metazoa > Arthropoda > Insecta > Orthoptera > Acrididae > Schistocerca > Schistocerca piceifrons. Next base: position 1,015,545,752 of record NC_060138.1, on the reverse strand, counting down.
ATAAGAAACATGTAAACACCTGTATGGGGATGGATCACTAGTTACTAGATAGAGGAGATATTGAGCAGCAGACAGATGCATACAAAGACCAAACAGTGACTGAGATAACACACCAAGTGCTCCATCAGGGAAACAGAAAACACAAATATGCAGCCACGCCCTCTCTTTGCACTGTTGTCCAGAAAACTGTAATGAGACTGAGTGTTTTACATTCCACACTCATTTTTCTATCACCATTTTACAGAAAAAAATGTACCAGTAAACACCAGTGAGGACAATACACACATGACGGTAGAGGAATCCTGATTCTAGTAGCAAACTTATATTTTAATTTTACGATTTGTTGAATGTAAAAACAGGGTTGAAACAGTTTTGTCACATGCCTTAATTTGTATTTTATATACTTCATATGTCAACATACTCATAATGTAGACAGTTTACAAAGTTTTAGAGTAACACAGTAGAAGTTACCTTTCAACACATGCGCCCACTAATGTACATGTGACTAAACTTTTTCAATGACGGTGCATGCAATTTATGTTTATTTTATGATGTGTTTACATGTTCTTGACATTGCTTGTATGCAGGTGCATACATGACCATTGATGCACACATATGCTAAACTGAAAAACTGGTCACTGCAGAATTGTTGTTGATGCAAATGTATATGCCAGTATCACTTGTCAATGGCTTAAAAGTTAAAACAGAGCTGTAGTGAATGAAGCTAAATTATGAATTTTTACAAAAGTTTACAACCCTGGTGAAATCATGTTTCTAAGATTTAATAAATTATTAGTGGATGTGCAACCCAGAATAAAGAAATGATTGATTTTGCAAGTTACTGTGTAAATTTAGTCTTCCTTGTTAGACAAAATGCAATTTAAAAGTAATAAAAACTGTTGAAAAAAATAATTTGTGAACTGAAAATGCAAAAATGTCATTTGTTAATTGACAAGAGAAAATACAGTGTGTGTACTGTTAGTTGACATTTTTTGTGAGAAGCACTGAAAGCAGAGGAATTGGTAAAAGTCAGATGACTTTGAATGGATACTGACTAATTTTAGTTCCTGTCATCCATAGTCAACAAAGGTTGCTATAAAGTGGTAGCATTGTAGTACCACCAATGATGTGTTTACTGTAGTGTGTGATTTCAGTTTCAATTACACAAGACATTTAAGTGATTGTACCCTCCATATATTGCTTCTGTTTTTATATCAACACAAACCCAGAATGTAATAGGCAGGTGGGGGGCCTGTATACTCCACACTGCTCTTCTCTCCACAGCGGGCTGTGTTTAGGGTGGGGCTCATTTCCTTCTGCTCCAAGTAGCCTCCACAAAATGTACCAAGTTACAGAGGACACACTATATGTGAACAATGCCCAGGAAGTTGTAACAGGAAGAATATATATACAGGGCATTTCAAAGTCTTTTCATCAAACATCTATGGGTAATAGATCACATCAATTGGAACAACTTTTTTCTAAGACGAAACTATTTGCTGACACTTCCCAGCAATACTAGGCATCGTTTAGTATTTGTCAGCCCTGGGAAGATGAAATTTCACCAAACTAGCATGGTCTGCTAACCCGGAATGCTGCATACTAACTACTCAGAAAATCCAGAGTGATTTTCAACAACAAAACCTTAAGAATGAGTGACTCTAAGCAGAGAAAGATATTTTAGAAGCAAAGCACATCTGGGACTTTAATTTTGCTGGGTCTACCCTGTTTCACATGGAGTAAGTGACTATAATACAGATAACATGCAAGGCACCAACATGCCACTGAGTGCATATACCCTGCCGAACCTTAGGGGCATAACCAATAGAAAAGGATGCCTAGCACTGCTGGGAGGTTTTAGCGAACATTTTATCTCTAATAAATGTTGTGCCTGATGTCATGATCTGTAACCCCTAGATGTCTGATCCAAAGACTGAAGTGTGTGTGTGTGTGTGTGTGTGTGTGTGTGTGTGTGTGTGTGTGTGTGTGTGTGTGTGTGTGTCTGAGAGAGAGAGAGAGAGAGAGAGAGAGAAGAGACTTAAGTGAAATTCTACAAACCTCTGAAGGTAACTTCTTTCAGCATGCTGCATTGCTGAAAGCTGCAGATCTGTTCTAATGTAATACGAAGACAACACATTGAAGTGTGATATCTGTAATGAAACCATAAATAAATAAATAAAGATGGAGCAATTATGTCACTAGTTTATTAGTAAGTGAAGAACAGGACAAAAAAATTAATTTACATGTTAGTTATGTGTTCTATAGATCATATTAATTATAAATGTTATGATGTGAGATATATCACCAAATCAGTGACAGAACACATACACTGCTCATCTAAATCAACGTTACATCCTCAATCATTTACATAAAAAGAACTGAGCATTTGGCAGGTCTCATGAACAAAGTGAACAAAATCATACATTCCATCATCCTGGGTGTTTTTCATTGGACTTTGAGAGGTTCCATAATATGTATGCCCCATGTGAGGATTTATCAGTGCCTGACACCTACATGGCATGCTCTGCAATACGTTTATGGATGCAGTATCCATTCCCATTCTTCATTGAGAGCCCATGAGAGTTCTTGGAGAGTCTGTGGTGGAACAGGACAACCACAAACACATCTGCCAAGAATGTCCCACACAAGCATGATGGGGTTTAGGTCGGGACTAACTGGCAGACATTCCACTGCTTCAGTGTCCAGACTTTGTGAGACATTCCTGCTGACATCGATCACATAGGCCCTGGCATTAGAAGGAATTCAGGGTCACCACCAGGATCTGTTCGACATACTACCTTGTAATAATGCAACTATGGGCAAGAATAAGATCAGTGTTGCTGCCTATACTTGAAGCCTCCCCAAAAAATCATAGAATCTTGGAAATCAGTAAATTTCCTGGACAACATTTGGCAGCTACCAGTCACCACACATGAAGATGGCTATTATCTTGTATCAGAAGGATATCTGGACTCATCTGTGAATAACATATTTCACCAGTGACGAAGTGGCCAGTTGTCATGGCAATGGGAGAACTGAAGGTTAGCTGGAAGATGCTGTTGGGTCAAATGGGGTACTAAAACAGGACATCTGGGTCATATGGTCCTTTCTTCTAACCTGTTCATTACAGTTTGATCAGACACAGTGGCTCCAGAGGCTCTTCTGAGATTGCCTTGTAGTGCTCTGGCAGTATCCATACATTGCTGTAACACAGAGATGGCCAGATATCAGTCTTCACATGGGTTGTAATGTGTCAGCAACCTTGTCCAACTCAGCTTGTATACTCAACTGTCTCCCATAGCATAGCCTATCTACAACCTATGGTAGACACATGTAGAGGCATTGGCCTCTGCAGCAACGTGACTGAAAGTCCATCCTTGTTCAAACAGACTGCTCTTAAAACTTGCACTGCTTTAATATGTCAGATTACGTGTGCTTGGTTAAATACAATGACCACAAATGAGAACTGTCATCCATGTACCTCAGTACAAAACACTGAAACCCGGTACTCACTTCCTTTTAAGGTGTCATCTCACACTGTGATGCATAACACACTCAACAGATTGTGGATGATTTTAATTGTTGTCTACATTGGAAGTGAAGATCTTAAGCCATGCAATAAGGCAACAGGTGCTACCTGTATTAAAATAGATTTAGCATACTGAACATTGATCCAAATGTTCCCTCAATTCTTTTGAACAGCATATTTAAAAAATACATATTTTTATGGCTATATGCTTGCCATTAAGATATTTTCTTCATAATATAAATGGTAATTAGTCCTATTCAATACCTTCTCTTTCATATAGAAGAATTTGTTAAGATGAAATATGTTTAAACAACATTTAAGAACCCTTCCACTGCCAGACTTTTATTTCCACGGGTAGATTGTCAAACACTTTTATATCTGCATATTTCACCTCTTTCTGTGTCAAAGTTATATTTGGTAGGTGTTAAAGCAGATCAGTTTTCCTTCAAGTGTTATCCTTGTGAATATCTCTGTTATTATCAAACTCAAATTGATCAGATAAATTATATGTCCCAGAGAAACAGTAAGTCTCAACGTTATCTATAATAATAAGTACAAGCTGAAGCAATGAATTAAAATTTGTACCAAGGCCAGGATTCGAACCCAGGTCTACCACTCATTAGGTATATGTCCTAACTACTGTGGCACCCTGACACAGTGGCTACAAATCGTACAGATTATCCTAGTACTTCTACCTCCCTCATAAGAACTCAAATCCGTGCATCAGCCCATCTTGATTAATATATCACCTAAGCCTGAGATACGGGCAGGATTATCCCCATTTCATTCAATGCTAAGGTGCTGTTCCAATGTTGGAGACCCTTTGCAGCACTGACATGAGGTAAGAAGTGTGAACATCAAGATGGCCTAAGGTGTGAACTGGAATCTATATTAGGAAGGGAGACATACTAGGGCAATCCATGCAACTGTGTTAGCTGCAGTGTCAAGACGATGCAGCAGTTAGCACTTCTGACAAGTGAGCAGGAGACCCAGGTTTGAATCCCAGCCTTAGTACAAATCAGATGGGTTGTTGATAAAAAAATTTGTAGGTGAATAAATGTACTCTTAGGCTGTGGTTAATATTCCCAGCTGCTTAAAGTGATACCTGCCAGCTGTACATTTGTGAATTCCACATTTAATCTTAAGCACTTCTGTACAATGAATACTTTTTGTCTAAGCAAGCAGTTACCCCAGAATATTATCTGATAAATATCAACAAACGAAAATAGGCAGCATATGTTAACTTACTAACTTCTGTATCCCAAAAGTTGGCAATTATTCTTAGCACAAAAGTGGCTGAACCTAAACATTTTTGCAGATCTACTATATGGTTTTACAGTTTAAGTTTTCATCAACATGCACATCTATGAACTCTCTGTCCTGTTAATTATTTCTTGTTAATCTACTAGGTTAATTGGAGATTGGGTATTTATGACAGCACAAAACTGAATGAGTCTTGTTTTTTTCAAAGTTTAAATCTGGCCCACTTGTGCAAAATCAGTCCGTAACTTTCACAAAAGCCACATACACTATTTTCTCTGTTGATACCTCTCTGCTTCGCTTCACACCAATGTGTATATCATCTGCAAAAAGGGTTGTCTCCTGTTGCAATTAAAATGGTAGATCATTAACATATAGCAAGAACAGCCAAAGTAACTGCTAAGAGATAGGATATTAAGAAGGTGGGACATAGGTAAATTGAAGGACTAAAATGATGTTGGGCATTTCAGAGGGAGTACTAGGCAAAATTTGACTGAAACAGGTGAAAGGAATATCATCATCATCATCATCATCATCAGCCAATTCAATAATTAGATGATGTGGCCTCTTCAAGTCATGGATTCAGGTAGGCTTTCAGAAGTCTTCTCCAAGTGGGACGGTCTTGGGCAGTTCTCTGCCAGGTGTTACCAGCGATCTTCTTGATGTCTTTGTCCCATCTGTCTGGTGGTCTTCCTCTAGGCCTCCGGTGCTCTCTCGGACTCCACTCCAGTACTAGCTTCGTCCATCTGTTGTCTTTTCTTCTTGCGACGTGGCCAGCCCACTGCCATTTCGAGGAAACTACTGTCTCTAAGATGTCATTAACCTTCATCACAGACCGGATGTCATCTGCCCTTTTCCTGTCCTTTCTTGTATAGCCCAGCATTGATCTCTCCATGGCTCTCTGTGCTGTCCTAAGTTTCCCTTTTGTAAATGAGTTCAGAGTCCATGTCTCACAGCCATATGTCATCACAGAAAGAATGCATTGATCAAACACTGATTTCTTCAGATTTACTGGCATTTTTGATCTGAACACTTTTGAATTCTTCCCAAATGCTTGCCAGCCAAGCTTGATGAGTCAATAGATTTCTGGCCTTATGTCTCCCTTCATATTTATAATCTGGCCAAGGTAGACATATTCACTGACCTCTTCTAGTAGACTGTCCTTGACTTTCACATCTCCAGCTGGGACCCATTTGTTGGATATTAGTTTTGTTTTGGAAAGGTTCATGTTCAAGCCAACCAGCTGACATTCCGATGCAAGATCTGTAACTAAGTTTTGGAGCTCTGCGAAGTCTTTGGCCAGTAAGGCAATATCATCAGCAAATCTCAAGTTGGTAAGCCTTCTTCCATTAATTCTAATTCCCTTACCTTCCCAGCTCAGCTTTGACATAGCCATTTCCAATACAGCAGAGAACAGTTTTGGGGAGATGGGATCACCTTCCTTAACACCCCTCATGATGCGGAATTCTCGAGGTGATTCGCCGATGTTAACATAAGCTGAAGAATTCTCGTAGATTTTCCTGAGCACTTCAATGTATGCTGCTCCCACTCCTTGCTCACTCAAAGCTTGGAGGAAAGCTACATGGCTAACGGAGTCAAATGCCTTTTCAAAGTCAACAAAGGCAATGCAGAGGGGCAGATGGTATTCATTCGCTCTGCTTATCACTTCACTAACGGTCAGAATGTGGTCAAAAGTGCTAAAATTGCTTCGGAATCCTGCTTGTTCTATAGGTTGGGCTGAGTCTAGGGTGGAACTAATTTGGTTTAACAAGATCTTTGTGAAAATTTTGTACAAAATTGAGAGCAAGCTGATAGGACGGTAGTTTTTAATATTATGAATACTTCCTTTCTTGTGTATCAAAATAATCTTAGCCTTGTTCCACGATAATGGGATTGAAGCATAGTGCAGGCAGGAAGTAAATACTTTTGCCAAGTTATTTATTGTTACCTCTCCTGCCAGTTTGAGGATGTCAACGCTGAGCTCATCATCACCCGGCACTGTTCCCTTCCTCGTGCTATCTAGAGCACACTTGACTTCCGATGGGAGTATATCTGGAACACTAGGTACATCATTTAATTTAGATACACTCAAATTTTCCCCTGGATTGCTATACAAATTGCTATAAAAGTCTCTGATGAACTTCAAAACCGCCTCCTTTTCAGTGATTCGACTGAATACAAATAAAAAACTAAGATCAATGGGTAGCTTTGAGAGATGAAATAGCGAAGGCAGTAGAGGATTAGTTCTGTGATAACAAAATGCCTAGTAGAAATGCCTGGATGACATGAAAGGTATTGGATGTAAGTGACAAAAGGAGAAAATATAAAAATGAAGCAGGCAAAAGCAAATACAGATACCTAAAATATGAGAGTGTCACAAAATGCAGAACATTTAGAGGACAAATGAAAGGCTGAGAAGCACACATGACTAGGAGAAAGATAGATGCTTCCTACATGACAATTAAAGAGACCTTTACAGAAAGGAGAGGCAACAGTATGAATATCAAGAGCTCAGAAGGTAAGCCAACACCAAGCCAAAGGAAAGGAAGTAGATGAATATAAGATGGGAGATATCACACTGGAAGTAGAGTTTTACATAGCACGGAAAGTGAGTCTGGAGCCACAGTGTAGTCTACATTCTTTCAGAATAATTGAGATCCTTTGGAGAACCAGCCATGACAAAATTTATTCACCTAGTGTCCAAGCTATATGAGAGATGCGAGGTACTGTTGGACTTAAAAGAAGAATGTAATAATACCAGTTCCAGAGAAGACAAGTGCTGACTAGTGTGACAACAAAACCATCAGTTTAATAAACCATAATTGCAAAATATTGACACACATCTTTTACAGAAAATTGAGAAAAAAACTGGTAGAAACTGACCTTGTGGAATGTCAGTTTGGACTGTGAATAAATGTAGGAACATGCAACACTTGTCTTAGAAGATATGCTGAAGAAGAGCAAACCTATGTTTATGAAATTTGTGAATTTGCAGAAAGCTTTTCACAATATTGGCTGGACTACACTCTTCGTAATGTTGAATCTAAACAGGGGCGGGTAAAATACAGGTAGCAAAAGGTTACAAAAACTTGAACAAAAACTAGAGAGAAATCATAAGAATCTAAGGACATGAGGGGAAGCAGTAGTTGAGAAGGAAATGTGACAGCCTACCATCATTGTTATTCAACCTGTACATTGGACAAGGAGAAATTTGGGAGGGGTTTATTGATGACATCATAATTCCTCCGGACTAGCAAGAACAGTTGAAAAGACTGGATAGAGTCTTGAAAAGAGATAAGATGAACATCAACAAACGTAATATGAGGAACAGAATTTGGTCAGGATATGAGACATTGAAAGTAAATGTTGAGTTTAGCTATTTACACAGAAAAATAACTGATGACAGTCAAAGAAGAGATGATATAAAATGTAGACTGGTAATAGAAAAAAGGAAAATGTTAACATTTAATGTAAATTTTAAGTATCAGGAAGTCTTTTTTGAAAGTATCTGTGAGAGTGTAGTCTTGTTCAGAAATGAAATGTGGACAGTAATTATGTCAGACTATAAGACAGTAGAAGATTTTGAAAGGTGGTGGTACACAAGAATGCTGTAGATGGGTAGACTGAATAACGAATGAGGAGGTACTAAAATCAGATTTTGGGAAAAAGAAGGGATCAGTTGATAGAACACATCCTGAGGCATCAAGAAAAACAGGTGATGGAGGAAAGTGTGGGCCATAAAAACTATAGAGAGATCAGGGCATGAATATAGTAAGTAGATTCAAATGGATGTAGGCAGCAGTAGTTATGAAGAGATGGAAAGATTTACACAGGGTAGACTAGTGCGTCAAACCATCTTCAGACTGAAGGTCACCACCACCACAACAACAACAACAATAACAACAGCCCTAAGAGCAAGGAAATGCAAAGAAAATTATAATACAAACGAAATTCCCAGAAAGGGATTTTTTTCAACTTTCACTTATAGCCCATTTTATTTTGTTTCTAAATAGTAATTTATGTATTATCAAGGAACAAATAAAACAATTGTTTACTATGCATCATATTAAAACCAATGTACAGTAGCTGCCACAAAGACTAAGATGTAGATTTTGTTTTACTTTCCAATTTTTAGAAAGTTTTCTACAACTTCTATTTCATTACAACAATGACACATTTAATTTGTTGTGTGTAATATTTTATATAAATGTAGTTCATTTATGTACCATAATATTTTTCAATACTGGTCATGGTTCATTGTTATAAAACCTACTAACAAGATTATGATATTCTTTAAATCTGCATAGAAAAAAATGTGAACTAGCATCTACATGAAAGGGGGTGATGTGGTGTGTGCTTGTGGATATTCTGCTGGGAATCAGGATCACCTCAGAAGAATGCTGCAAACGTCACTACAAATTTTTCCGTACTCTGTTTAGAAACTGATAAAAGTAATTCTCTAAGCAAAATTAGGATATGCATAGTGCCTTTTTCACTGAGATTAAAGCTGAAAATAGTTCTTTGTTACCTGGAAATTATTTCTTCAAATCCAAGTCTGAATTAGTGATTTCATATCTGAAAACAAAAAATTTCTTTGACTGTTCCAGGAACTGAAACATACATGATGGAAGTTCTCAATAAATAGACAGGTTTACTCCATTTACACTCCTGGAAATTGAAATAAGAACACCGTGAATTCATTGTCCCAGGAAGGGGAAACTTTATTGACACATTCCTGGGGTCAGATACATCACATGATCACACTGACAGAACCACAGGCACTTAGACACAGGCAACAGAGCATGCACAATGTCGGCACTAGTACAGTGTATATCCACCTTTCGCAGCAATGCAGGCTGCTATTCTCCCATGGAGACGATCGTAGAGATGCTGGATGTAGTCCTGTGGAACGGCTTGCCATGCCATTTCCACCTGGCGCCTCAGTTGGACCAGCGTTCGTGCTGGACGTGCAGACCGCGTGAGACGACGCTTCATCCAGTCCCAAACATGCTCAATGGGGGACAGATCCGGAGATCTTGCTGGCCAGGGTAGTTGACTTACACCTTCTAGAGCACGTTGGGTGGCACGGGATACATGCGGACGTGCATTGTCCTGTTGGAACAGCAAGTTCCCTTGCCGGTCTAGGAATGGTAGAACGATGGGTTCGATGACGGTTTGGATGTACCGTGCACTATTCAGTGTCCCCTCGACGATCACCAGTGGTGTACGGCCAGTGTAGGAGATCGCTCCCCACACCATGATGCCGGGTGTTGGCCCTGTGTGCCTCGGTCGTATGCAGTCCTGATTGTGGTGCTCACCTGCACGGCGCCAAACACGCATACGACCATCATTGGCACCAAGGCAGAAGCGACTCTCATCGCTGAAGACGACACGTCTCCATTCGTCCCTCCATTCACGCCTGTCGCGACACCACTGGAGGCGGGCTGCACGATGTTGGGGCGTGAGCGGAAGACGGCCTAACGGTGTGCGGAACCGTAGCCCAGCTTCATGGAGACGGTTGCGAATGGTCCTCGCCGATACCCCAGGAGCAACAGTGTCCCTAATTTGCTGGGAAGTGGCGGTGCGGTCCCCTACGGCACTGCGTAGGATCCTACGGTCTTGGCGTGCATCCGTGCGTCGCTGCGGTCCGGTCCCAGGTCGACGGGCACGTGCACCTTCCGCCAACCACTGGCGACAACATCGATGTACTGTGGAGACCTCACGTCCCACGTGTTGAGCAATTCGGCGGTACGTCCACCCGGCCTCCCGCATGCCCACTATACGCCCTCACTCAAAGTCCGTCAACTGCACATACGGTTCACGTCCACGCTGTCGCGGCATGCTACCAGTGTTAAAGACTGCGATGGAGCTCCGTATGCCACGGCAAACTGGCTGACACTGACAGCGGCGGTGCACAAATGCTGCGCAGCTAGCGCCATTCGACGGCCAACACCGCGGTTCCTGGTGTGGCCGCTGTGCCGTGCATGTGATCATTGCTTGTACAGCCCTCTCGCAGTGTCCGGAGCAAGTATGGTGGGTCTGACACACCGGTGTCAATGTGTTCTTTTTTCCATTTCCAGGAGTGTATATTACTGAATGCCTAAAATGGTCTCCTGGTTCCAGTTGCTGGTTCCTATCTAAACCTTTCAGGACAACAAAACACTTTCGGACCAAATTTAAAATGGTTTCATAAACTACTCATTAAGAGGAATAATCTTACATTACAGCTTCAACACAATAAGTCAAGTATCAAAGTTACAAATTAACCCAACAGCATTCATCCATTCATGAGAGTATTTAGTAAGGTCATTAGAGACAGATCACAAGCTCAGATGGGGATAGAAATGTTAATTTCAACTAGATGCTAAGACCTGAGATCATAAATTGATTTGTATTTTTCCTGATAATGTGGTTATACAGTTTTTGATGGTAATGAACTCCTTTATGATGTGCATACAACATACATTGTCATTTGTGTGACATTTATTTACAGATAGGTTAGAACTGTGACGGTTGGACTTACCCGTCCAAGGATATTACCAATAATACATTTCACAATAGAACATCGTTCTTGTTGTAAAACTTAAAGACATAACGTATCATCGTTCCTCAAGTGATGCATCTTCATGCACAGATACATGGTACAAAACGAGGATTGTTAACTGCCTTCCACTGTAAATATGGCTTTTAGTTATAAGTCTCCAAAGAGATGTTCAGCTTGCCTTTGATGCAGTTCTTTTCATTTAAGCAGAGAGGCTGCGTCTTTAAGTGAAATGAAATCTGTCAAGAAAGAAAGGAATTCGGAAGGAATCAACTATGGCCTTTAGTAAGTAAGCAACCCTGGCATTTGTCTAAATTGAAAATGAGAAACCAAAGAAAACCATTTTCAAGGTTGCTAGTCAATGCTTTCGAGCCACTCTGTCTCCTGAATCCATGGACTGCTAGCTCAGCACCTCAAGGCCCAGAGATACCCTGGTTGGTGGAAAATTTGGAGAAACTGGTTCTCGCACATTGTTTTCAAATAACATAAAATGGATCACAACAAAAAGTGTAATTCTGAAATTGCATGTTTTTACCTTTAGTTATGCATGTTTCGCTATCTGATGGTGCATGAATGTGTGCACATTTTAAGATTTTAAAGTGCACGGAATTGAAGGCAACACAGTCCAGAATTGGTATGTCACTCATGCAAAATTGCTTGGACATTGAGGCAACGATCCCATCGATGTCCTAGTTTGAAGTTACAGACTTGGTAAAAGACTATGTCCTGGTGCATGTGTAACTGTATGCTGCACATCCTTGTTCGACAGAAATTGTTGACCCTTCAAGGCCTTTTGAAAGGGGCCAAAGGCATGATAATCGCATGGGGAGAGGACTATGTGCTGTGTGCTCAAGTGTCTCACACTTGAGTTGGCTTAGCTTCTGTGATGCGACATTTGCAATATGGGAATGTGCTTTATCATGGAACAGCAGCACTGCTTGTCACACCACTCACAATGATGGTTTTCAACAGTCATGCTGCCCCATACACATTCTTCATTCTCCGATGGATGCCAAGGAAATAATAATAGCTTGTTGGTCATATTTGGACACATTTGCTTACAGTGTCACCATAGTTTAAGATTTTACATTTACCACACATATCTGATAGAAGGACAAATGCCACACTTATCACTTGCCAACATGTCAGTGCTTATGTACCCGCTTTGGAGTCACACTATGTTGCATGTACGCTGCAGTATTGCCCTCAACCAGAAACTTTCTGATTGCCCCTTAAATCTTTCAGTTTCACTACACTGCAGCTATAGAGGTCATGTGTAATTACGCTTAGATGATAGGTGCGGTCCAGACACCCCCCTTGACCATCCCCCTATGGCTTCATCCTTGATAAGGACCTGACAAACTTTGTAAACAACTACCTTATTAATATGGCAACCAAATTGCTAGAAAAGCTTCCAAAAATACAACAAACAGCTACTAATAACTATGAACCTTACACAATGCTGCTGCTACCCACCACTAGTGAGGAAATCAGTAGGATTGTACATATATTTAAGAGTAAAATCTCCACAGGTCTAGATGAAGTACCAATGTGTCTACTAAAAGACTGAATTAGTAGCATAAAAGCACCCCTAACAGACATTATAAATGAGTCATTCTCATCAGGTTACTTGTCTCATTACGTGAGGCATGCAAAATTTCTTCTCATGCATAAAAAAAGGTGATGCAGATAATATAGAGAAATGAGAACAATAGATCAGTTTCATTGTTGTCTTCCTTTTCAAAGTAATAGAAACTACTGAAAAAAAACCTTGCCCAGAAGATACTTGTCTAATGCACATTGATGAATGCTTTTGAATTTTTTCCATTTGTGATCCACATCTTCGTCCTTGTCACTGAGTATTTGATGCTGATCGCTCTGATACTCTGCAAATTGTATGCTGTCACTCTTGCTAAGCAAAAATATTTTCCTGCCTTTCTTAACATATCTTGTAAAACCTATAGTCATAGTTGCTGTCACAGCCTAATGTTCGCTTTTGCCTTCTTCTGTGTTGATTCGATAAGTTCAGGTCCGTTTGTTGTTAGGAGGTCTAGACGTTACCTTCACGTGTTAGTTAGTTCCCTAACTATCTGCTCGAAGTAATTTTCAGACAAGACATACAGAACAATGTTCACCAAGTTAGGAGTTCTGACTGTTTACAGCCAGTATATATTGAACTGCCTCTTCCACATAAAGAGAAACCATGACATCTACAGAAAGAGAAATCAAGTTCACAAATACAGCACTAGCAACAAAGACAGTATCGACATGCCAAGGTGTCGTTTAGCAAAGACACAAAACAGCTTCCCAATGGTGGCCATATAATTGTTTAATGCTCTACCTGATGACATTCAGACTTTATCATGGGAGAAGTTTAAAACTACTATTTTGTGTAAGCTAAAAGAGCAATCCATCTGCAATATTGAAGAATTATTTTCTAGTAATAGCATAATGTTTACTTGAGCTGCAGCTCAGTTCCATATCTCCAACAGCAACTGTTACATTTAATTTCATTATACAGGGTGGTCCATTGATCATGGTCGGGCCAAATATCTCGCGAAATAAGCATCAAATGAAAAAACCACAAAGAACGAAACTTGTCTAGCTTGAAGGGGGACACCAGATGGCGCTACGGTTGGTCCGCTAGATGGCGCTGCCATAAGTCAAATGGATATCAACTGCATTTTTTTAAATAGGAACTCCCATTTTTTATTACAAATTCGTGTAGTACGTAAAGAAATATGAATGTTTTAGTTGGACCACTTTTTTCGCTTTGTGATAGATGACGCTGTAATAGTCACAAACACATGGCTCACAATTTTAGACGAACAGTTGGTAACAGGTAGGTTTTTTAAATTAAAATACAGAACGTAGGTACATTTGAACATTTTATTTCGGTTGTTCCAATGTGAAACATGTACCTTTGTGAACCTATCATTTCTGAGAACTCATGCTGTTACAGCTTGATTACCTGTAAATACCACACTAATGCAATAAATGCTCAAAATGATGTCCGTCAACCTCAATGCATTTGACAATACATATAACGACATTCCTCTCAACAGCGAGTAGTTCACCTTCCGTAGTGTTTGTACATGCATTGACAATGTGTTGACGCATGTTGTCAGGCATTGTCGATGGATCACGATAGTAAATATCCTTCAACTTTCCCCACAGAAAGAAATCCGGGGACGTCAAATCCGGTGAATGTGAGAGCCACAGTACGGTGCTTCGACGACCAATCTGGCTGTCATGAAATATGCTATTCAATACTGCTTCAACCGCACGTGAGCTATGTGAGGGACATCCATCATGTTGGAAGTACATCGCCATTCTGTCATGCAGTGAAACATCTTGTAGTAACATCAGTAGAACATTACGTAGGAAATCAGCATACATTGTAACATTTAGATTGCTATCAATAAAATCGGGGCCAATTATCCTTCCTCCCACAATGCTGCACCATACATTAACCCGCCAAGGTCACTGATGTTCCACTTGTCACAGCCATCAGGGATTTTCCGTTGCCCAATAGTGCATATTATCTCAGTTTATGTTACCGCTGTTGGTGAATGACCCTTCATCACTAAATAGAACATGTGCAAAAAATCTGTCATAATTTCTCTTGTGCCCAGTGACAGAACTGTACACAATGTTCAAAGTCATCTCTATGCAATTCCTGGTGCATAGAAATATGGTACGGGTGCAACCGATGTTGATATAGCATTCTCAACACCGACGTTTTTGAGATTCCTGATTCTCACACAATTTGTCTGCTACTGATGTGCGGATTAGCCGCGACAGCAGCTAAAACACCTACTTGGGCATCATCACTTATTGCAGGTCATGGCTGACGCTTCACATGTAGCTGAACACTTCCTGTTTCCTTAAATAATGTAACTATCTCGCGAACGGTCCGGACACTTGGATGATGTTGTCCAGGATACCGAGCAGCATACATAGCACACGCCTATTGGACATTTTGATCACAATAGCCATACATCAACACGATATCGACCTTTTCCGCAATTGGTTCCAAATGGCTCTGAGCACTATCGGACTTCACATCTGTGGTCATCAGTCCCCAGAACTTAGAACTACTTAAACCTAACTAACCTAAGGACATCACACACATCCATGCCCGAGGCAGGATTCGAACCTGCGACCGTAGTGGTCACGCAGTTCCAGACTGTAGCGCCTAGAACCGCACGGCCATACCGGTCGGCCGCAATTGGTAAATGGCCCATTTTAACACGGGTAATGTATCACGAAGCAAATACCGTGTGCACTCGTGGAATGTTACGTGATACCACGTACTTATATGCTTGTGACTATTACAGTGGCATCTATCACAAAGCGAAAAAAGTGGTCCAGCTAAAAACATTCATATTTCTTTACATACTGCATGAATATGTAATAAAAAATGGAGGTTCCTATTTTAAAAAATGCAGTTGATATCTGTTTGACCTCTGGCAGCACCATCTAGCGGGCCAACCATAGCGCCATCTGGTTTCCCCTTTCAAGCTAGACAAGTTTCATTCTTTGTAGTTTTTTCGTTTGATGCTTATTTCATGAGATATTTGGCCCGGTCACTATCAGTCGACCACCCTGTATACTTGTATCTATTTTATTGTTGTGATATTATTTTAATCTAATTTATAACTTAAACATGTTTGCAGTATTAAATTGCTATCATAGTAGAGCTGTATTCATGTATTATGATAATGTTGTATCTTGACGCTGTCTGTCCAGCTGTGACTGGTGAATGACATAGAATTGGTAATAAAGGTAGTGAATAATAAAGGACTGTAAAATATCAATATATCTAAGATAATTGATACTATTAGTTAAAGAGTCTATGTTCACATCCCCTACTATTATAGTCTAATTTTTATGAGGTGAGAGTTTGTCAACAAGTTCCTCTAGATGACTGTTGCGGGATCTGTACAGACTAGCTATTATTAAACTGCTATTTCTAAGCTTTATTCTTATTGCAACTATTTCAAAAACTATCTCATGTGCAAGTTTATCTACCCAATCAATTTTTTCGCACTGGACATTATTCTTGACAAATACCAACACCCCACCTTTTTGTTGTTTCCTACAACAGGCACTGACAGTTTTATAATTAATTAAATTAATGCTATACGCTTCTTTAATTTTGCACCCTAGTTCATTCACAAGATAAATATGAGGACTACTAACACTCAGAATTCAACAATTTGTTCTATTTTGTTGGTACTGTCGTTATCTACAATGAAGTACTATCTGAAAGAAGCAGCATAAATATGTAGTCAGATCTTAATAGAATTCCAGAGTGGTGCAGGAATTGGCAGCTTAGTGTAACTGTTCAGAAATGGAAAATTTTTCACTACAAAAAACGAAAAAACATAGTAACCTTTGACTATAATATCAGTGAGTTACTGTTACAATCAGTCAATTCATACAGATATCTGAGTGGATTTGTAGGGATATAAAGTGGAATGATCACATAGGCTATATTGTAGGGTGGGTAAAGCAGATGGTAGACTTCAGTTTATTGGTAGAACACTGGGGGAATGCAATCAGTCTACAAAGGAGATTGCTCACAAATCACTTGTGTGGCTGGTTCTATACTACCATCAAGTGTGTGGTACGTGTACCAGATAGGACCAACAGGGATATTGAACATATACAGGGAAGGGCAGCACAATTGGTCACAGGTTTGTCTAATCCATGGGAGAGTGTCAAGGAGCTATTGAAGGGACTGAACTGGAAGACTCTTGAAGATACATGTAAATTATTCTGAGAAAGTCTATTCACAGTGTTTCAAGAACCGGCTTTAAATGTTGACTCTAGTAATATACATATTGCTCACATAGGCATAGTGAGGATAAGAGAGGGGCAACCACAGCACATACAGAGGCATTCAGATGTACCCTCTGTCATGCACCTCACAATGGTTTGCAGAGAATAGATATAGTTGTAGATTTGGAAACAAAGGAACTATATAAATTTAAAACATAAGAACATTTACTAAAAACAATTTTTACTCCGTTAAAGACTGCGTGCAATACAAAATTATTACAGATAAATAATCAGGGTACCTGTTACAAAGTATACAAAGAAGATGAAGTGTGCTTGTAAGCAACATATTACACTGTATTTTGTAATTTACTCCATACAATGCAAAACCAAGATGTGTTATGAGAAGACTCTTAGGATTCATTTCTCTTGTTTGAAGTAGGCTCTTTCTGCCTTAAGCAATGCAATGATAAATTGTGTATAATGTGTGCGTATAGTGACGACATCCATACAAAGAAATTTGTCTGCCAAATAAAATAATATGAGCAACTTTTTGAGGCCATAATTTATTGACGAAATTAAGTAATGCACATATTATTGCAGTCATGGAGTGGGTAATTTCCAAGAATATTTGCCTATCGAAGCTGCGGGCTTCAACCGATAGATATCGAATGTGCGATTCTAAATCGATCACGTGACTGTGAGTTGCAAGGGAAACACAAACGATTTGTGTCGGTAGAGAGTGGGATGTCTGGTATTGTACTCGTTTCTTCGGCCGATTGCCTCACATGGAAGAATCTAATTTCATGCTTATGCAATGTAGAAAATTGTTTGATTTTTTGTCGTAAATGTAACACTCTATCCATATTTTTGCGTGGCATTGGCAGAGTCTAACCAAGTTACGGCAAAAAGGAAATGCTTCCCATAGCATATACATAAAATGGACATTCTCATGACGACAACGTAGACGACGAATAAGTTAAGTTGTTTCCTTTGTAATTAAAACCGTTGTTGTAATGCTCTTCTTTTCTTTTGTCGTCTCTGTAGTGACCACTATAAACATGCTAATAACACCCGCCACCACAGGCGCGTGATCAATTTAGAATCGCACATTCGATATCTATCGGTTTTAGCCCGCCGCTTCGATAGTCAAACATTCTTGGAAATTACCTTACAGTGTACACTACTTGTGATTAGGCTACGTATGAAATAGGATATTTATCAGATTCCCTCCACGACTCTGCAGGCACACACTCGTTGGTTTGATGAAATTTTTCCGCGTACTTGAACCTCTAGTTCTGAAATTATACGCAGAGTCTCGGCCTTGAATTCTGAAAGTGACAGTGTTTTGTTGGTCCACACGAGATTTCACACACTCCCAAAGAAAGAAATCACATGGTGTTAAATAATAATATTTGGATGGCCAATTCAGTGGCGTTCACCATCCATTGTTAACGCGTTTCCATCACCATATTTGAAGAAATACAGCCCAGTTACGACGTCAGTCCAAATGCCACACTACACAATCACTAATGGATGTAATGGCATCTCCATCATTACTCGATGTTTTTCTGTGCCCCTAATCCTGCAGCAATGTAGTTTGTTGACGAAGCCGTTCATCAACAGATAGTGCGCCTCATAAATGAACATTATTTTCCGATGAAACTGTTGTCCTATCTTTGTTTTTGTTTCGCGAGCACCCAACAAACAAATGCTAGGTGTTTTTGTGGTCGTTTGGCTTCAGTTCTTGTGTCAGTTGAATTTTATAGCCCTGTAGCGAACTCGGTGGTCGACACGTCGATCGTGAACTGTGAGGGTGTAATCAAAGTGATATCTATTTTAACAGCCAGCCTTGTACACAAACTGTAAACATTACTCGTTTTACGTGCTGTGTTAATCGTAACTAACAAGTGCTTAATAAATGTGTGATATTCGATCTATTTTCTGATCAATACTGTGTGAAAGTTGTTACGTACCAGTAATCATCGGCCAATAGTGGTGACCCAGTGAAGAGGATGATGTGTCGGCTGCTGGGCCAACACCTTGTAGAACGAGATGGCTGAAAATGCACGTTAGACTAACGCAGACGGGCGTGAAGTACTGGAACAGGCTACGTAATTAATGCTATGAAGAAAAGTACGTAGCTGGATTAATACTTATCTTTAATCAATCATTGTGGTACATCGCTCTTGACGATACACAGGAGACTTTAATTACAATCACTGTAAGGCTAATGGCGCCTTGCTAGTTCGTAGCCATTAACTTAGCTGAAGGCTATTCTGTCTCTCGGCTAATGAGAGAGAAAGGCTTCGTACATCTAGTCGCTAGCTAGGTCGTCCGTACAACTGGGCGAGTGCTTGTTCGTATCACGAGACCTGCCTTGTGGTGGCGCTAGGTCTGCGATCACACAGTGGCGACACGCGGGTCCGACATGTACTAAATGGACCGCGGCCGATTTAATCTACCACCTAGCAAGTGTGGTGTCTGGCGGTGACACCACAGAGGATATGTTACGACATGAATTTGGAACACTCAGCATTGTCTCAACAATGACTACACCAACCCTCACTGCAAACAACGGCTGCAAGGAGCAACCTACAGATATCGTGTTGTACCAGTGCGAGTGTGAACGTTATCACAGACTCAGGCACTGTGTCCGTCTGTGTTTCTGACTACAGTGTATATGACATGTAGGTATAACACAGAATAGTGAGAGGGTATACTTCAAAGCAATAAATTTGTGTTTGGTATTACCCATCGTGTTCCGTGTTATCTTAGAGGGAATAATAACAAACCCCGTATTGGTCACCTTGAGATGATTGTACATTTCCATTTTAAGTGTATTGTGTTATGAGGAACGGAAGTATCAATGGACACACACAGTGAAAACACTGTGATGAAACAAGAGGAGCATTCATCACCTCTGCAGCTAGCTTCGCCTTCAGCTTTGCTTTTGCCGTAGTGGCCGTGCGCTTCTAGGCGCTACAGTCTGGAGCCGAGCGACTGCTACGGTCGCAGGTTAGAATCCTGCCTCGGGTGAGGATGTGTGTAATGTCCTTAGGTTAGTTAGGTTTAATTAGTTCTAAGTTCTAGGCGACCGATGACCTCAGAAGTTAAGTCGCATAGTGCTCAGAGCCATTTGAACCATAATCAGCACTTCTTAAGTTGGTCAGCCAGGATCAGCAACGTAAAGCTTCCACCATTGTCGTCCACCAAACTGAAGTTGTGGTTCACACAAGTGGAAGCTATCTTTCAGTAACATGGTATTAGTAAAGATTTAACCTAGTTTACAGTGATAGTGGCACAGATGGACTTACAAGTGATCGAGGAAACTGCTCAAAACTGTAGTGAAGCTTGTGCAGATGACTCCCTCTCGCAAATCTCACAGTCGCTACATACCCTGACGAGCACAGAACCGTTTCCTGAGCAGTCTTTATGCAGGTTGCCGGCCCATGTTAGAGCAATTCTTTCTGAGAGGAGATGATAACTTTGAGTTTTACCGGTGACCTTATAATTCTGTCAGAGATGGCGAAGAAGTTGGAAGAGAAGATGAACGGAATAAGTAGTGTCTTTAAAAAAGGCAATGGAATGTAGTTAAATGAAGCAGTGCTGAGGGAATTAGATTAACAGTAAAAGCAGCAGATGAATTTTCCTCTTTAAGCAACAAAATACACTTCTGGAAATGGAAAAAAGAACACATTGACACCGGTGTGTCAGTCCCACCATACTTGCTCCGGACACTGCGAGAGGGCTGTACAAGCAATGATCACACGCACGGCACAGCGGACACACCAGGAACCGCGGTGTTGGCCGTCGAATGGCGCTAGCTGCGCAGCATTTGTGCACCGCCGCCGTCAGTGTCAGCCAGTTTGCCGTGGCATACGGAGCTCCATCGCAGTCTTTAACACTGGTAGCATGCCGCGACAGCGTGGACGTGGACCGTATGTGCAGTTGACGGACTTTGAGCGAGGGCGTATAGTGGGCATGCGGGAGGCCGGGTGGACGTACCGCCGAATTGCTCAACACGTGGGGCGTGAGGTCTCCACAGTACATCGATGTTGTCGCCAGTGGTCGGCGGAAGGTGCACGTGCCCGTCGACCAGGGACCGGACCGCAGCAACGCACGGATGCACGCCAAGACCGTAGGATCCTACGCAGTGCCGTAGGGGACCGCACCACCACTTCCCAGCAAATTAGGGACACTGTTGCTCCTGGGGTATCGGCGAGGACCATTCGCAACCATCTCCATGAAGCTGGGCTATGGTCCCGCACACCGTTAGGCCGTCTTCCGCTCACGCCCCAACATCGTGCAGCCCGCCTCCAGTGGTGTCGCGACAGACGTGAATGGAGGGACGAATGGAGACGTGTCGTCTTCAGCGATGAGAGTCGCTTCTGCCTTGGTGCCAATGATGGTCGTATGCGTGTTTGGCGCCGTGCAGGTGAGCGCCACAATCAGGACTGCATACGACCGAGGCACACAGGGCCAACACCCGGCATCATGGTGTGGGGAGCGATCTCCTACACTGGCCATACACCACTGGTGATCGTCAAGGGGACACTGAATAGTGCACGGTACATCCAAACCGTCATCGAACCCATTGTTCTACCATTCCTAGACCGGCAAGGGAACTTGCTGTTCCAACAGGACAATGCACGTCCGCATGTATCTCGTGCCACCCAACGTGCTCTAGAAGGTGTAAGTCAACTACCCTGGCCAGCAAGATCTCCGGATCTGTCCCCCATTGAGCATGTTTGGGACTGGATGAAGCGTCGTCTCACACGGTCTGCACGTCCAGCATGAACGCTGGTCCAACTGAGGCGCCAGGTGGAAATGGCATGGCAAGCCGTTCCACAGGACTACATCCAGCATCTCTACGATCGTCTCCATGGGAGAATAGCAGCCTGCATTGCTGCAAAAGGTGGATATACACTGTACTAGTGCCGACATTGTGCATGCTCTGTTGCCTGTGTCTAAGTGCCTGTGGTTCTGTCAGTGTGATCATGTGATGTATCTGACCCCAGGAATGTGTCAATAAAGTTTCCCCTTCCTGGGACAATGAATTCACGGTGTTCTTATTTCAATTTCCAGGAGTGTAAGCAGACAGCATATAAAATCAAGACTGGAAATAGCAAGAAAAGCATTTGTTAACACTGAATTTAAATGTAAACGTTTGGAAGTCATTTCTCAAGATATCTGTCTATAGTGTAATCTTGTGCAGCAGTGAAATGTTGACGATAAACAGTTCAGACAAGAAGAGAATAGAAGCTTTTACAATATTGTGGTAAATAGGTAGACTAGATAACTAATGAAAAGGTACCGAATCGAAATGGAGGGAAGGGGAGGGATAAATTAATGGCACAACTAGATCGGTTGACAGGACAATTCCTAGTCATCAAGGAAGAGTCACTTAGGAAATGGAGGAAAGTGTTGGGTAAAAATTATATAGGCAGACCAAGGCTCGAATACATTAAGCAGGTTCAGATGGAGATAGGTTGCCGTAGTTATACAGAGATGAAGAATCTCGCATAGGATAGCTAAGTTTGGAGAGCTATTGGTAGAGCACTTCAGAGAGAACTTGCAGGACGTCGTTAATAATTTTCCTGATCATGCTGGTGTAATGGGAGGGTGACTTCAACTTTCCAGGTATAGATTGGGGGGAGACACGATATCAAAACTGCTACCAAAGGCGAAATTCCTGTAATATTGTTCTGTATGTTTTACCTGTAAGTTACTCCGGGCGGATAGTTAGGGAACTAACTCGTGAAGGTAACGTCTATACCTCCTAGCAAAAAACGGACCTGAACTTATCGAATCAACGCAAAGGAAGCTAAAAGCGATTGTTAGGCTGTGACAGCAACTATGATTACAGGTTTTACAAGAAATGTTAAGAAAGACAGGAAGATATTTTTGCTTAGTAAGAGTGACAGCAAACAATTTCCATAATATCTGAGTGGTCAGCATCAAATACTCAGTGACAAGGACGAAGATGTGGAGCATAAATGGAAAAAATTCAAAAACATTGGTCAGTGTGTCTTATACAAGTATATTACGAGCAAGGTCTCCAGAGATGGGAAAGACCACCGTGGTTAACAGCCGTGTCAGAAAGCTGCGACGTAAACAAAGAGAGCTTCATCGCTGATTCAAGGGAAGTTAAAACCTATCAGAGAAACAAAAACTGAACGAAGCGAAAATGAGCGTAAGGACAGCTATGACAGAGGGGTTCAACGACGTGGAAAGTAAACTTATGTCAACCACTCTGCGTAAAAATCCTAAGAGGTTTTGGTCTTATGTAAAGTCAGTAAGTGGTTCAAAATCATCTATTCATTCACTCAGTGACATGCTGACTCCGAAATGGAAGGTAACAGAGAGAAGGCCGAAATACTGAATTAGGTAGTACGAAATTGCTTCACCGCGAAAGATCGTAACACGGTCCCCCCTTTCAATCGTCGAAATGACAGATATTGAGATAACCGATCGTGGAATAGAAAAGCAATTACAGTCGCTTAGTAGTGGGAAGGCATCAGGAGTAGATGAGATACCTACAAGATTCTACAAAGATTAAGCAAAAGAACATGCTCCCCTTCTAGCAGTAATTTATCATAGATCGCTGAAGCAACGACGGGTACCTGGTGATTGGTGAAAGCGCAGGTGATTCTCGTTTTCAAGGAAGGTACGCAGGACAGACGCGCAAATTATAGGCCTATATTTTTTATGTCAATCTGTTGAACAACTATCGAACATGTTTTGTGCTCAGGAATTATAATGCTTTTGTAAAACCAGAATCTCCTCTATAAAAGTCAACATGGATTGCGCACACTGAGATCTTGCGAAACTCAGGTGGCTCTGTTCCTCCATGAGATCAAAAGCACCGTACACAATAGCGCTCGAGTTGATGCCATTTCCTTGACTTCAGGAAGGCGTTTGACACTGTCCCGCACTGTCGGTTAGTGGAAAAAAAATACAAGTTTATCGAATATCGGATCAGATCTGCGACTGGATTCGAGACTTCCTTGTGGATGGGACTCAAAACATCGACAGTAAAGGACAAAATCGATAGACTTAGGTAATTTTCGGAGTACCCCAATGAAGTGTGCTACTACCGTTGTTGTTTACGTCGTATATAAATAATGATATAGTAGAAAGCGTTGGAAGTTCTTTAAGACCGTTTGCAGTTGACGCGGTTGTCTATAAGAAGGTAGCAGCGCCAGAAGACAGTATCGATTTATAGAATGACCTGTAGACGATTGATAATGGTGCAGGCTCTGGCAGTTGACTTTTTCGTGAATAAATGTAACACATTGCGCATACATATGAAAAGAATCCACTAATTTACAACTGCATTATTGATGACAAATTGCTGGAATCAATATCTAGCGTAAAATATCTAGGAGCAACTATCCAGAGCTACTTTATGTGGAATGACCACATTAAAAAAATAATAGAATAAGCAGATGCCAGAATGAGATTGATAGGAAGGATCTTAAGGAAATGTAACTCATCCATGAAGGCGGTGGATTCTAAGCCGCTTGTTCGATCTACTCGTAAGTATCAATACGGGACCATTACCAGGCAGGACTGATCGAAGAGACAGAGAAGATCCAACGAAAAGCGGTGCATTTCGTCACGGGATCGTTTAGTTGGCCTGAGGGTGTTTGTTGAGCATACTCAACAAACTCCATTGGCTGACGTTACAAGAGAGGCGTTGTACATCACGGAGTGATTTACTATTGAAATTACGAGAGGGCACTTTCCGGGAAGAGTCGGACATTTTATCTCACCCCACATAAGTCTCGTGTAATGACAACGAGGAGAAAATTCGAGAAACTAGAGCCAATATCAAGACTTGGCGACAATCATTCTCCCCTGCCCCATTCGCCAGTAAAATAGGTAAGGGGGACTCAGGGAACTAAAAGTACCCTTCACCGCTTGCGGAGTGTGATGTAGTTTTACATGTACATGAAAAAGTCCATTAGACCAATCTTCGAACAGAAGACCCCAACAACACATTGTGTATGCTCGTGACTTAAAGGACAGACATTAGACATTAATGTTTTAGGATATATGTCACACCTCTGCCTAGAACATAAACCGTGAAACCGTGGAGTTTTGCAAGAGCGGAGGCGAGTGCCGTGTATTCAGTTTCCGTGGGCCGCTCGTTAGGCAGCAATCCACTTCACAGGGTAGGTCCCTTGGGAACTGGCGGAGGACACCGCAGGGGGTGCGGCTGCGCACCAGGGCTCAGTCGTTAAAATGCCTTGGGCTGCACGACTTAGGGTGGCTGCCAAAGGCTACAAGGTGCGCAGTTCTACATTATTTTCAGTGGAGAGCACATGTTGTGCCACTGTATTGGACCCATAAGTACCGTGGGACCCACAGTCCCATGCGTACTAAACATAATTGACAATCCGGCACTGCGTGTCAAGCGAACGGCACTAACACCGTTACTAGCAGAAGCGTAATTGCCAGCACTACGTAGAATACGCCACCAACAATAAGAATTTTATCATCAACTGTGATGCAGAAAGTTGATAAGAGAGTTGCCATAGGAAAGTCTACCACCTTTTAATCAGGTGAATGATGTGTACAGAATTTTTAAGTTTATTGTAATTGCCGATCTTTTTCCTGATGTTGCCGTCTATTGTAACCAATGGCTTTTTTTTTTTTTTTTTGGTGATACAGACGAACTTCGACTAGCGAGAAAGTGAGAAATGGATAGGGGAGAAGACTGTCTACTTCAGCAGATAGAGAATTGTTTGTCATGTTGGGATCTCTACAATTGAGAACATCTAGATTCCTATAGGCGAAATATACTTTCAGAAAATTAGGAGAAACAATCATTTTTGCCTGTATTAATATTCTCTCTCTCTCTCTCTCTCTCTCTCTCTCTCTCTCTCTCTCTCTCTCACACACACACACACACACACACACACACACACTATATGCTGTCCATAATTAAAGTTCCAGTTTCAGAACGCTGTAGAGAGAGAAGTAGTTCTCAGAACGACGTCAAATTCGAACAGCATATAATTAACACAGGGGGAAACGTTAACAAGAAAACGAAAATTTGACCAATAGATGGTGCTGTAAGCGTCAGAACAAGCACACCAACACGCACACGGCTGTAAGTCAGCTTGCGCTCAAGATGGCCAACATGACACAAAATCAGTATACCACCTGTTGGTTCTGTACAGAGTGTCGGCTCATCTTGATCTTTCCAAATGTCTCCATTGTCGAATGCAAAGACCGAGTGAGTCTTTCAATAATGTCATTTGGACACGCATACCACAACTGTATTTAGGAATGGGATGTTTGTGTTACTGTGATAACATTAAATGATGGTAACATGGTAAGAATTATGGCACTAGGGCAACTTGATAGCACTCCTGGGGTCAACAAGCTTCAAGCCTTCCAGCGAATGGATTGGTTTAGAATTGCGAAATCCTATCTTCTTGCAGAAGAAATGAGTACAAAAGCAAGAGGCAGGAAAAGAAGGAAGCATCTAGGCTTGCGGGATGAAGAAGAACAGGACACAGACATTAGTAATTATGGGCCTGGGTATTTCTAGGAGCTGCCATTCCTCCATATGTGAGTTGACATCATTTGAAACTTTCAACGTGATTTCCTGAAAATGACATTTTTAAAAATATTTGACCTGTTATCTCAGGAACTGTTATACATATTACGATGTTACACTTTGTTACCTCTCAGTACTTTAGCTACTGAACCACCAAAATACATCTACCTCTAATGATTTTTTACTTACAGTTTTAAAAACTCGCAACTAATTAATTATTTGTCTGTATGTTCTGAATCTGGTTCAATAATGAAAAAAGGAGTTATGGAATACTTCCTTAAAATTTCAGGGTTCTATCTATCAACGTTTCTGAGATAATGGACCAACAGTGTTACAGTTTTAACACTATAGGTATAGGGAATACGTACACCCCAAACTATAATCCTATCATAGATCCGTCGAACATAAAAACCGTGCCCAGTAACTGGAAGAAAGCACGGGTCACTCCTGTCTACAGTAAAGGTGGCAGAAATGATACACAAAACTAACGTCCAGTATCCTTGATATCCATTTGTTGTGGAATCTTAGAACTTATTCTGAACTCCAGCATAATGTGGTATCTCGAACAGAACGACATCTTCCGTACTGCCTAACGTAAAAATAATGAGAGACACATGAAACGGTAACACAAATCCTATTGCGAGCAGGGCAAGTAGTTCGGTTCAATTTTTTCGTAAGGCGGTGGGAAATTGTCTTTATTTGTCTCAGAGACTTTTTAATTATGAAAATAAGTAGATAATACTTACGCACTAAGTAAGCTTCTATGAAAGACTTATTTTCAAATTTAGCTTTTTCACCGGTCATGAAATTAATATTACTGTGCAGGTGATCAAATGTTTTGGTAGCAGTCATTATTCACCCCTTTCTAATTAAAATCAAGTTTAATGAAGAGTAATGAAGGTTTTTCCTTTCTTGACGTCTTGTAGGCTAATTGTAGATTCCATTTGGGCTTGCGAACACTAACGGGTCATTTACAACATATTACAAGAGAGAAAATATAGTCAGAAATGTTATTAAAATTTGTGACTTTTTAATATGTTGCCCACCAGAGGGTCATCGACAATAAACCTGCTTTCTGAAACATGAGTTGCAGCAGAATCTATAAGGGCAGTTAAATGAAAACGGGACAGATGGAAAAAAAGTAATTGAACTATTCATTATTTCAAAAAATAATCGCCGTCACCGTTGATACATTTGTCCCATTGTGAGACATAACGGTCAGTACCTCCGTGGAAAAATATTTGCGGTTGTATACGGAATCATTATTGTACCCATGTGCGCACCTCTTCGTACAATGCAAATCGACGGCCACGATTGTCTTTCTTCAGTGCTCTAAAACATATGGAAGTCTGAGATGGAGAGAAGGGGATTGTATGGATGACCTGTAAGGGCAACAGCTGGGCTCACTCACAAGTTGCCCCCCCCCTCTAGAAGTTTCGCTAGGAAAACCTTACGCATCATCCATACAGTCCCAGTCTTTCCCCATTTTTGGAGGCCTGAAGAAAGAAATTAAAAAACGCCGATCTTCTCCGGACGGGATTCGGATTGGGTACACAAGCATGATTCCACAGGCAACCGCAACCATTTTTCCACGGCGACATTGACAGCCGTCTCACCGTGGTACATATATCAACGTTTATGGTGATTACTTTTCAAATGATAAACAGTTTATTTACTTCTTCTGTCTGTCTCGTTTTTATTTGACTGCCCCTTACATTTTACTAATCGGCTAAAACTGTCGCTCAATCCTAATCGTAGGTTGCCTATCTAACTACTTTCTATGGAAAAAAGTTGATTTTTTTTAATATTCTGCTCGTTGAGATGTATAACCCTACTTTACATGTTTAACACAATAAGACAAGTATTATAGTTAGAAACTGTGTATATGTCTTTAGGCAGTGTAACTCACATCGCGAAAATTATCCAGGATATACCCAATCAGCGTCGGAAAATGAGCTGTTTCGTATATGCAAGTGCGATTCTTTAAATAATTTGTGATAGGGGGGGGGGATGTTAAAAGCACAAATCAGTGTGACATTACTGAATGAAAATAATCAAGGGACAACTAAGTTGTTTCTCTCAAAGACATATAATGATATGAAGTGCGAAAGTAGCTATGCAAGCTGAATCCTTAAACAAGCTAATTGTGTCATTGCTCGAGTATGAGACAGCCACAGCAGTTTTGACTACAGCCTGACAGTAAAACTTCATTGCTGCAAATACGTTACAGTTAAAAATAACTGGAGGTATACGAGGTGTGTGAAAAGAATAATGAGTGTGACAACACGGCGAGCGATCTGGCAACTATGTATCGTTCTACTCGTGTAGACCCGTGTTTTCACCACACAGCCTTCACGTGATGTTTGAAAGCGCTATCAGTGAAGTTGTGTTCTTGTTATGCGTTGCAAAAATGGAACACTGGAATTAAGAGCAAATTTTTGCCATCAACTTTTGTGTTAAATCTGGCGAACCCACATGTGTGACCTTTGAAGTTGAAACAGGACTATGTGGAACATTCCTTATCAAATGCTCGCACCAATCAGTTTCAGAAGCCCGAGAATAAGTTGAAAACTAACCTCGCTCAGAGACGCATAGAACTTCGAAAACCGACGAAAACATCAAACGTGTGCGTGCTCTTGTGAGACTGTTCCTCTAGGACAAACTGTCAACCAAGTGTTTTACATAAGATGTCCTTGAAAGGCTCCGGAAAAACGTGAATAGAGTGTGACCAGACACTGGAGACAAGTGAAATTATTGATCTCAAAAGGCATTCCTGTTTTTCCACGCCCCCCCCCCCCCCCACCGCCTTATCCACCTTGTGACTTTTTCCTTTTCCCGAAATTGAAAAATGTCTTCAAAGGATTTCATTTTGGAACTCTGGAGGACATTCAAAAAAATGTGACCGACATCTTAAAGGCCCTGCCAGTTTAAGCCTTTCAGTGGTACTACCAAGACGGGGAGGGACGACTCCGCCGGTGTATAACTGTCAAAGGAATCTAATTTGAAGGGGACAATACTGTTGTTTGAAAAAAATAAAATCTTTGGTAAACAAAAAATTAGTCTCATTAATTTTCTCAGACACCTCGTAATCTGTGCGTGGGGAAGAATAATGTGGACAAAAGATTATACCCAGCACGTTGTTTCATGGCTCTGACAGAGTAGGCCTGATGTACTAATCACAAGCGGATATATCGACCATCAAACGCAAGAATAAACGTTCTATGATAAAAACTTCGTTGCAAAATTTGAAAAACGAGCGCTTATCAAACTATTGGAGCGATTCCTAGTTTAGTGGGTACAGCGAATAAGTAATTTAATGAACTACTGCATATTTGGAGGTTAATGGTAGCTCTTTCGAAACTCAGCGTGTAAATGTAAGAAAGGAATTTTTATTGCTACAAGACACTGAAAATAAAACCCACTTCAATGTATTTTACAATGATGTTCTGAATTTTAGATGTAATGTGTAGTATTCCTGTTAAGTGAATGGTGTCAAATCATGGGATTTTTTAAAATTTGTCGCTCTTTGTTGAATTTGCATATTCAAACACGTGTGGACGGTTTTATCAGTGATTTATTGCTGAACATAAAGATACGACGTGTTTTACTATGCAGTTTGCCGATTAGTTTTTAGCTTACCACACGCTGGTATTAGGTTTTACCATTGCCTACGGTGTGGGTAATAAAAACTAGAACGGGAATTGAGCACTAATCACTAGTACTAACTTTATGCACTGACTGTTCAAAGCATTAATTATGATTTTATTGGCTAAAATTCTCTGCGCATAACAACGTGTGTTCCCTTGAGTTTTCATAAACGCACAGGGTGAATCAGACCTCAGCTGAACCAATGAAAAACTACGAATCCCAATGTGCAGACACCACTTAATTCGGAAACCAACGACGGAAATAAAAGCTCCCAGGTTGTTCTGGAAGCTGTTGACTCATACACAACAGAAAATTTTTAAGAATGAAAACACACTTCCGTTTTGAAAATGCAATTGCACAACTGAACTGCGTTACGACTTCCTCGGATTTTTCAACGGGCTATTACAACGTTCAGCTAATTTTTCTGGTATTTGGACTCGTTTTGGGTAGTTTCAAATGATGTATTTGCTATTTTCAAAATTATTTATCGCGAAATACCGAAAATACTGTTCAGGCTAGTTATATTCTAGTCATGTTCAGAATGTCAATGTAGGTTTATTGTTAGCAAATATGGCCTCCAACTAAGATCTCTACTGGTGATACAGTATACAATGAATTTGTAGTTTAAAAAATTGCAAAACTACGCGAAATGCAGTAGATTTGAGCAACTTGTTACTTTACAAAACTGTAGTCTTTCAGAACATAGGAATACCTCCTCCTGACTGGTACCAAGCGAATGTTGGAGTGGCTCCGTAAATAAAATACTCCTGTTTCTGTGCTCTCGCTATCGATTGAGCACCAAATCTCAAAAGCGGTTTCACATCCTCTTTCACTTGATAGGCACAATCTCTACTTAAAACTTACTCGTCTTTGTCATTAATTAAAGTTACCACCACAAACTGCTCGCCAACGTTTATTCCTGTTCTCTTTATCTGCAAATGGTGAAAGACTCTGAGCACTATGGGACTTAACTTCTGAGGTCATCAGTCCCCTAGAAGTTAGAAATACTTAAACCTAACTAACCTAAGGACATCACACACATCCATGCCCGAGGCAGGATTCGAACCTGCGAACGTAGCGGTCACGCGGTTCCAGACTGTAGCGCCTAGAACCGCTCGGCCACCCCGGCCGGCTGCACAGTTCGAATAGCTATTTTCGCGAATATCAGACCAAAGGTTTAATACGTCGAAAGTCTCAGTAATCCTACTACAGTAGTTTCGTCTGCACTTTCACTATGTAATGGTGTTAATTCCCAAGTGACGAGGTGAGCGATAGAGATTTTATTTTCTTTCGTTCGTACTTTACTGTTGTACGAGCAATGAGAGTGACTCCAGTGAGCAGAGAACAAATGGCCTTCTGCAAATCAGTTGGTAAGATTAAACGGCGTTGCAGAAACATTTTCAAAAGAAGGTGTCACATTATGAAGAGACACTATGTCACAGACAATTTATACGAATTATGTTCAGGAAATTACAGAGGCAATATTGCGTGTCCAAATTTTGTTGGTCGGACGGAATGAGGGTAGGAGATGATACCGTCTAACGCAACACGGTGTTCTCGATGGTAGCGCGCTGTAGCGGTTTTTTTTATTTATCTTTTGTTTTGTTTTTGTTTTTACCTGCTAGCCCAAGGGTTTTCACACACAGCGGGGTACGAAAAAAAATAAAAATCCGCGGCTGAGTTAGTCGTTGCTGTTTTTGTCTGTCCAAAACGACTTCTGACCATCTTGGCACGGGCACTCCTTAGTGTGTCCACACTTTGTTTCACGAATACTTTTTAATATTCTCTCGTTTCCCGTTAAAAATAGTTTCTAGCTCCAGATACAATAAAATAAAGGCAAATGTGATACCTTTATGATTCCCTGCGCAGACAGAATCATTGAATACTGCAGCCTTTATAAATCTCTATTAGCATGAATTTTCGCCTGCTGAAGTCAAATGTAGTAATTTGCATCCCATACACTAAGAGAACGGAGACCGAACATGGTGATATTATAATATTCTGTCATATTCTTGATACGTCCCGCATGTTACAACTATCTGTTGTAATTACTATAACGGAATTTGTGAAATTTTCTTAAATGATTTCTGCAACACTGAGAATTTAAACGAAGTCACGTTCCCTCTTTTGTACTATTAAGGTTGGTCATTTGAGTTCATTTACTAAATTAACGTTAGTTAACTGTAACGCTAAAATCTTTGAGCGTACTCCATTTCTCGATGTAATAAATGTTGTTTTTTGCACTTGTAAATGCGTTTAAGGGAAATGTTGCTAGAGTCACTGACTTTATACTATACATAATTTTTGTGCATGTAACGCAAATAGAAAAAAATCATAATATGTACACCATCCTTTAACTTTTAACGACAAAGTAATAGTTATTGCTGATATCTATATCGGCGCCAACTTTCATCCGCAGCTATTACTGCGAATGTCCGCCGATTTCCCCATCCACATATAGTTTCCACCTATGACCATCCGCTTCCGCACAATGTGCGATGGTCTGGGGGTGCAGTCTGCTGTGAGATTAAGAGACTGAGGCTAACAAGAAGAACCATTTCTCTTCGTAATATTATTATCAACAGAGTAACAATAGAAATTACGTTAGGAGGACGTTAGTACTAATCGCACACTTAAACACGGCTCTTTTGCGAAGGTTGCTGGGTGCGGAAGGTTGTCATGGGCTCGTACCGCATTGATGCTGAGACAAGGCCCGCCTAATTCTTCTACGGCAGCTAGCTTACATTAAAAAAAAAAAAACGAAATTGCGTTTAACTTAATGCGTAGCAGATGTCAAGCGAAAGTAAGTACAGCACACGTTTAATGTTTGAGTAATCGAAAACGGAATTTTAATTGCTGCGAAATAACTACAGGGTGGCCCACGAAAACCAGGCACCAAGTACTACAATGCTCACTGCCGCCGCCATTTTTCCTCTATTGTTTCGAAGCTGTTGCCTGCATTAGCTTATTCGTTATATCTCTTTTATCTAATTATTACTTGCTTATGTATTTGTTGTCGTATCTGCTCGTGGTGGGGAACAGTTCGTACGTCGCTGTAGAACAGTTTCTACTCTGGCCATGTTGAATATTCACAATGGCTGCTTATTGCTTCGGCGCACGGTACTGTTAGGTAGCAAATGTTGGCAAAGAGCTTACACGTTCCGAACCGGCACGAAGTCACACGACTTTCACCGACGAGAGAGGAGCTAAAAGCTGTGCAATTGGTGGTGCAACAGCAGTAGTGATAGCAGATGTTATAGACGTACAGAGTTACGCTTCGGAAGACATCACGTGTAACAAAGAATAATAAGCAAAGTCTAGAGATCCCACCCCCCGTCCTTTCGCTCTCCTCTAGCCCCCTTCAAATCCAAAGAAATGGCAGAGCACGTTTCGATGTCGATCAGGTGACATGTAACATGTGACGATTACGGTAGCCGCCCACAACAACACACATTTGGGTCTCTGACAGAAGGAAATAAATGAAACAATGCGTAATCAGCAAAAGACGAAGAAGAGCAATACCCATCGTGTTGTTGCGGCCTGAAAGTTTCGCACAGGCACATGTGCGACGGCGCTTGTAGTTGCAATATTTCCAGTACGAGATTTTGATAAAAACTTATAAACTGCATTTCACGCTGACTACATTACGCAGTAAAGGAATTGAGAAAGGTGAACAGATGTAAACTCTTCACCAATGTTACTTTCAACACAACTTGCTTCATTTCCGAGATTTTGTGAAACGTAAATGCGGCGGATATTCCTTATTTCAAAATAATTTTTTGGTGAAAATGTTTCACTAAATCTAATATGTTTTTGAAATAATTTACGGTATTTCCGTATTTATCACAAATACTTGTGTCAAGAAAAGCGAATACAGCCAACTGTCTTTTCCAGAAGCTGCTTAAATATCCGTTATGGGCAAGGAACACTGCGACTGCGATGAATAATGGTTTTCAGAAATAACAACCAGTCGCCTTTGTGACAGTTAAATTTTTATTGTGCCGTAACTGGTTTCGAATCGCTTGGCCACTCGTTTGCATATGGTACACACCTTACACCTATAATATTGCTGTAGCATTGTGGGACTCTGGCACCACGGCAAAAAAAAAAAAAAAAACGGAACAAGCAAGCACTGAATACGGCGACGTATCAATAATTATTTACGTGAGAAAGACGACTTGAAGTCATTAAATAATGTCTTCAAGTCGATCTTGAATGCCAACAGCTCATATTAGCAAACGTCAGAAAAATCGTCAAACAAACGTCGGCCAAAGAACCCGAAACAGAAACCAGCAGCCAACATTCCAAAAAGCGACCACCCACGCCTTAGTGATTTTTATCCGACGATTTACCTAACAGCAACGCTCATAGGTACTAAGGATATACAATTAACGGCAAAAAGTATTTCACAGTTAAATAACCCAACGAAGTTATGCAGAGTTTAGGCCTGCTACCACCACACTACTTTGGTACATGGAAAACTAATTCATTCCAAATCTGGTATCGCAACTCAAAATTCCTACCACCAACATTCGCTAGTTATAATGCTACTCTGGAGTCACAACCGAACTCACTTTCGTCCTAGTTCTCTCAAAAAATTCACACTACCAAATGCTTCAAATCCACTCACCTCTTTGCAGTCAGTCCAGCCACATGCTTCAAATGCCCGGTAGCGTGGAGTCTCCACCCGCAACTGTCCACCTAGCGTCACCTAGCTCCCGTCACGAATCCTCAGGCTTACCAGGGATTGGTGGAAGCGCCTCCCCCCTCCTGAATGTCGATGTGGCCCGCTAGCGCCAAAACAAAGTATCGGCAGATCCTGTCTCTATTTAGGCTGGATTTTTGGGTTTTTCCCAGCGATATCTTACAATTCGCGCTCTACACATACTACATTCACATGGCCGAACCGAGCTACTTGCACCATTTTTCTGAGTCACTTTGACATTTAAAATGCCATACAACCCCAGTCTGGATATCTTCAAACACATTGGCCTTAGATTAAATCCAGCTCAGCGACTGTCCATAAAAGAACATTCGCTTTCAGCCACGAAGTTCAACATCGCAATTCCTCTTTCGTCGATCGTCTGAACGTATCATCTGAAGTACAAAATTAATTAATACGCTAGCCAGCCGGCCGGAGTGGCCGTGCGGTTCTAGGCGCTACAGTCTGGAGCCGAGCGACCGCTACGGTCGCAGGTTCGAATCCTGCCTCGGGCATGGATGTGTGTGATGTCCTTAGGTTAGTTATGTTTAATTAGTTCTAAGTTCTAGGTGACTAATGACCTCAGAAGTTAAGTCGCATAGTGCTCAGAGCCATTTTTGAATACGCTAGCCACTTTTGTTAATGAAATATTTTTTTAAAATTTAATAATGCTTTTTGAACATCAACCACACAGTAAACCCTAGAACCATAAAAGAAAAACAATTTTTCGTTGCATCCATTTAAGTAAGAGTCTAAGAAAATTAACATGTCCACTATATTACACTGTAAGACAAATAAAACGAGACACCATGTAGGAATTATCGGAATGAGATGGAAATCAGTAGATGTAATGTATCCTTATAGACAAAGAAAAGATTACGATTTTATATAAAACTGGATGATTTTTTTCAATAGAAAGAGCTTCACAAATTGAGCAAGTCAGTAACCCGTTGGTCCACCTCTGGCCCTTAGACAAGCAGTTATTCGGCTTGGGCATTGTCTAATAGAGTTTCTGAATTCCGTCCTGAGGGATATCATGCTAAATACTGTCCAAGTAGAGCGTTAGATCGTTAAAATCACGAGCTAGTTGGACGGCACTGCCCATAATACTCCAAACTGTGTCAATTGAGGAGAGATCCAGCGATCTTGCTGGCCTTGGCAAGCAGAAAGGCAATAGAAACACTCGCCGTGTGCGGGTAGGCACTAACTTGCTGAAATATAAGCTCAGGGTGGCTTGCCACGAAGGGCAACCAAACAGGACGTAGAATATCGTCGACGCACCGGTGTGCTATAAAGGTACCGCGGATGACAACTAAAAGGGTCGTGTTATGAAATGAAGCTACACCCCAGACCATCATCACTTACGCATGTCGGACCGTATGGCGAGCGACAGTCAGCGACAGCTAGCCACTCTATCAAACAGCGCCCGAACAGAATAACTGCTTGCATAAGGGCCGGAAGTGGATCAACGCATTATTGTCTTGCTCAGTTTGTGAAGCTCTTTCTCTTGAATAATTTATTCAATTTATCTGAAATTGTACTCATTTGTTTTCCTGTAAATGAACATTATATCTACCGATTTCCGTCTAATTCGCGTAATTCCTTAGTGGGGCTTCGTTTTGTTTTATCTTAGAATATACACTGTAAAAAGTAATTCTCTTTTCTGATATTATTATTTGGTCCTATGTTATAAAACAGTATAGGAGCTACACATCTTCACGTTTTTTGTTACTAAAACAGTTTTAACGTTTGTCTGTAAAGAATTTCCAAAGCACATCAGACACAGCGTTACTTTCGTAGTTTCTTGATACCTTCTGTATCAGAAAAAAATTGATTAACATCTTCCTCACTGCGGCATTCGCAAACAGAAGATGTGGCCATACTGAGGCGGTAGAGATGATGTCGGAATCTCTTACGATTGAACTGAAGCCGTACCATTGTCATTATGAAGTTTCTACTGTATCTGCAATTCTGGAATTGAACTCGTACCATTTTAATTATTAAGTTTCTAATGTATCTGCAATTCTGGTACCAATAATGTGAAGGAAATTAGTTACCACTACAGTATAGTGCCTCCCTTTAATTTCATAGAACCGTATGAGGTTTTCCATCGGGCCGTGATTATAGTCCTTATCTTATAATGAAGATTGCCAGGAAGCACCTCATAATATTTCACTGAACCAATGTACACAACTTCCTTGGCCAGAGTATCTATGTAAGCTCCCCCTCACTTATCGACCTTAATGACAGTGAAAAATTAAACTGCGTGCACCTAATGGAAATCTGGGAAAAGCAATCGTCACCGAAGTTAATTTGTCAGTAATGGAAATGGAAATGTCGTGTGGCTAGGGCCTCCCGTCGGGTAAACCGTTCGCCTGGTGCAGGTCTTTCGATTTGACGCCACTTCGGCGACCTGCGCGTCGATGGGGATGAAATGATGATGATCAGGACAACACTACACCCAGTCCCTGTGCGGAGAAAATCTCCGACCCAGCCGGGAATCGAACCCGGGCCCTTAGGACTGACAGTCTGTCACGCTGACCACTCAGCTACCGGGGCGGACAATTTGTCAGTAAAGAGGGAGGAAAGGGTTACATCTAAATGAAGGGAAAAATGCAAATAAAATTGGTGGAAATTAATTTTGAGAAAACGGTAAAATTAATAAAGAAAGTAAATGTGCAGTCGTTACGTTAACAATTAATTTGCGTTAATTAGATATTTGGGGAAAATTACGGTCACCAGTCCTACAGACAACTACTATAATAACTGAAAATGAAAGATTAATGCACATATAATTAGCACTAAAAGCGTGGCACGTGAAGGTTGACACGTGCTGTGCGAAAACTGAATGTTTGTCAGAAGTAATAAATTTCGCTACACTCTGACTTAATTTAGCAAAAGAATTAATAAAGCCGGAAAACTGAAAGTTAATTTAGTGACTGAAATTAATAGTGAACTTTGTTTCTGAAGCACTACGAAATTCAATAAAATAAGGTTAGTCTTGGGCTACCTCAACAATCATTTCAAAAGCTACTTGAATCTACGCAATTTAGAAATAAGAGATTTAACTTTGAACTTGAATTAAATGATTCTGAACAATTAACAATAGTAAAATTTAGTACGTGCCAAGCTGAGCTGCAGTCACAGGTAAGCTAAAATATGGTAACAAAACTCGCACTCTTAATTTGTGCTTGTCTAATCTAAATATTGTAGCCAGCTATGAATACTTTAACTGAACTTTGAAATTAAAGCAGTGAAATGGAAATATATTACTTTAATGCTGGCGTTTGAATTTCAACGACACTCGGGTTCAATCCGGAAAAGAAAGGGACCCGGCTTGGTAATGCAATTGGGACAATGAGCGACAAAGGTTTATGCTACGTTGCTGTAATTTTGTGAGACAAACTGGACAGTTTGAAAAGCTGAGGTCTGCCATACAGTTCTAAAACTTTACGTGCTTCCAGTCTTCCTTGTTGGTTGATTGAAGGTTTGAAGTCGTCGATCGGGGAGGTGGCGACAGTCACTCATTGTCGGCCGTCGCTGTTGCAGAAGCTGGATGTTGGCGCGCCTTCTTCTCGACATGGTCACCAGGCGAAACGGGCTCTTGATGTGCGCCAGCTAATGCTTCCCGTCCGCGACACCGTGTCAGAAACTATCATAGCAAGTCGAGCGCAATTACATGCTGCCAAAACCCGGAAGCGATGCAACTCGCGGGAGCGTCACAATACACACCTGCTCCACCACCCTACTCCAGCCTGACACCCTCTGCCGTGCTCCATGCGGCAGAGTTAACACTACCAAAGATCCTAAACACTTTTGGTTCTGACATATATATATATACAAATAGTAAAACAATTACAATATATAAAGACACAGAAATGTCATATCTTCAGGTAACAAAATAAGGAAAAAAATTTATAGTACAATAGATATCTACTTTTTCATTTCCCTTTATTCCGCTGGGAGCTTTCACCCAGAATACGATGGCCGTCTTATTTAAGTGGGGAAGCTCCAGAACTGTTTCTATTACCCGATTTACTAGATTATTTTAACAGCATCAATGCTGAGCGTGAATCTGATAAAATTATGATTGTTTCTTCTTGAACTTCTTTTGCATATTGAAGTCCCTTCAACATCTCGTAAGTTCTGCAGTTAGTATGGACGCTGCTTGGAAGCCTGAATTTGGCTCCTCGATTAGTCTTGCCACCTGCGAATACGCTTCCTGTCCCGTCTTTTTTTTTAGATCCTTCTATTGCACTGATGAGCCAAAATATTATAACCTCCTGCTTAATAGCTTGTTTGTCCGTCTTTAGAACGAATTACACCACTGATTCTGCATATCAGGGATCCGACAGTTTGTTGGTAGTTTTGTAAAGATATGTGGCATTAGATGTCTACTCACAGGTCACGTTTCTCTGCCTCGTGATGACTGGGTGTTGTGTGATGTCCTTAGGTTAGTTAGGTTTAAGTAGTTCTAAGTTCTAGGGGACTGATGACCATAGATGTTAAGTCCCATAGTGCTCAGAGCCATTTGAACCATTTTTCACAGGTCACGTAATTCGCGCAAATAACGGGCCGCTGATTTGCGCACGTGTTGATGGAGCCCGATAGCGACCCAGATGGGTTGCATAGGATTTACATCAGGCGAATTTGGTCGCCGAGATATCAGCGTGACTTCACTATAGTACTCCTCAATGTAGTGTAGCGCGGTTCTGGCTCCGAGACGCAGACAATTGTACTGCTGAAAGATGACACCGCCGTTCGGGAAGATATCAAGCATGAAGGGATACAGGTGGTTCGCAGCTGTCAGTGTGCCTCAGATGACTATCACAGGTCCCAAGCAAGCGCAGG
Organism: Schistocerca piceifrons; assembly: GCF_021461385.2. Classification (NCBI taxonomy): domain Eukaryota; kingdom Metazoa; phylum Arthropoda; class Insecta; order Orthoptera; family Acrididae; genus Schistocerca; species Schistocerca piceifrons. The sequence goes on along the minus strand of NC_060138.1, from coordinate 1,015,505,863 downwards.
AGAATGTCTCGCATAGCATAATACAGATACCAGCAGCCTGCGTCCGTGGCGCTGCACATTTCGAGCTACCGTCCATCTCGAAAATTTTGGAAATTTGTGGTAAGTTCCTATGTGACCAAACTGCTAAGGTCATCGGTCCCTGGGCTTCACACTACTTAATCTAACTTAAACTAACATAGTCTAAGGACAACACACACACCTATGCCAGAGGGAGGACTCGAACCAGCCGGCCGCGGTCGTCTAGCGGTTCTGGCGCTGCAGTCCGGAACCGCGGGACTGCTACGGTCGCAGGTTCGAATCCTGCCTCGGGCATGGGTGTGTGTGATGTCCTTAGGTTTAAGTAGTTCTAAGTTCTAGGGGACTTATGACCTATGATGTTGAGTCCCATAGTGCTCAGAGCCATTTGACTCGAACCTCCGACGGTGGTAGACGCGCGAACCGTGGCAAGGCGCTTTAGATCCCCTGGCTACCCCGCGTGGGTTCGTCTCGATGAGGGCGTTTGTGGAGACGCCCAGCGATCTAGTGTAGCAAATGTGTGATTGACCGGAAACCCCGACACGTTTCTATAGACCGTCGGTCGAATCCCATTGGTACCAATGCCCACTGCAATCGTAATTGACGATGTCGTTGAGTCAACACTTGAACACGTAGGAGTGGTCTGCTGTAGAGTCCATGTTGAACAGTGACGATGAACAGTGTGCTCCGAAACACTTGTGCGTACATCGGCATCGTGCCCTTTCGCAAGAGATGCCTCAGATCACCATCTATCCTACTTTGCAGAACAGACACGCCTCCAAACCCCACATTCTGTGGAGAGTCGTGGACGTCCAACCATTTAGCGCCTAGTGGTAGTTTCACTGTCCTACCTCTTTCCGTAGATGTTCACGACGGTAACACGTGAACATTCGACCAGCTTTGCCGTTTTCGATATTCTCATTCACGGTCTCTGAGTAATAATACAGTGCCCCTTGTCAAAGTCGCTTATTTCAATGGATTTCCCCATTTGCAGCCCATGTCTTAGCTAGAGTGGTCCCAGTCCGTGTCTGCTCCGCTTAAATACTTTTGTTGCCGCATCAACTGCCCCCAACGCCACCAGGCGGCATCCAGTAGTAGTCAGTAGTCATAATGTTGTGCCTGATCTTGGAGATGGCCATGTTGCTAGGATGTCAACTGAAATGTTCTCATTCAGTATACCTTAGATGAATGGAAGGTGCATCTTGGTATTCTGCTTCACTAATGTTTTAGAATAGGACGTGCTGAAGCAGCTTAAATTTGGGGAAGTGGAGACGTATTCACGAAAGATGAAGCATCGAATTTAGAATCTGTTAAGGGCGGTAGTTTCTCGTGAAACGCCATAGCACTTTGTTGTGAGTTCCCTAATCCTTGTTAATCAACTTTCATATAAGAAGCGAAATCGCTTACAGGAATTTGACGGTAATTTATTTTCTGGGTGGTTCTCATGGAATTCCATTTGCTTCGGTCAGCAGAGCTTCAGTTAGAGTCGACCTGAATGCTTCAGCATAGGCTCTGATACCTTTATACTGGAACTTATCTAGTTCCTCTATGTTGTTTAGCGGTGCTGCGCCGTAACAGATGCATAAGGTCTTATTAGAGCGAAACATATATACACTACTGGCCATTAAAATTGCTACACCAAGAAGAAATGCAGATGATAAACGGGTATTCATTAGATAAATATATTATGCTAGAACTGACATGTGATTACATTTTCACGCAATTTAGGTGCATCGATCCTGAGGAATCAGTACCCAGATCTGGAGAATGTGCTGGCCAGGGCAGCAGTCGAACATTTTCTGTATCCAGAAAGGCCGGTACAGGACCTGCAACATGCGGTCGTGCATTATCCTGCTGAAATGTAGGGTTTCGCAGGGATCGAAGGATGGGTAAAGCCACGGGTCGTAACACATCTGAAATGTAACGTCCACTGTTCAAAGTGCCGTCAATGCGAACAAGAGGTGACCGAGACGTGTAACCAATGGCACCCCATACCATCACGCCGGGTAATACGCCTGTATGGCGATGATGAGTACACGCTTCCAGTGTCCGTTCACCGCGATGTCGCCAAACACAGATGCAACCATCATGATGCTGTAAACAGAACCTGAATTCATCCGAAAAAATGACGTTTTGCTATTCGTGCACACAGGTTCGTCGTTGAGTACGCCATCGCAGGCGCTCCTGTCTGTGATTCAGCGTCAAGGGTAACCGCAGCCATGGTCTCCGTGCTGATAGTCCATGCTGCTACAAACGTCGTCGAACTGTTAGTGCAGATGGTTGTTGTCTTGCAAACGTCCCCATCTGTTGACTCATGGATCGAGACGTCACTGCACGATCCGTTACAGCCATGCGGATAAGATCCCTGTCATCTCGACTGCTAGTGATACGAGGCCGTTGGGATCCAGCACGACGTTCCGCATTACCCTCCTGAACCCACCGATTCCATATTCTGCTAACAGTCATTGGATCTCGACCAACGCGAGCAGCAATGTCGGGATACGATAAACTGCAAACGCGATAGGCTGCAATCCGACCTTTATCAAAGTCGGAAACGTGATGGTACGCATTTTTCCTCCTTACACGAGCAAGCCAACAACGTTTCACCAGGCAACGCCGGTCAACTGCTGTTTGTGTATGAGAAATCGGTTGGAAACTTTCCTCATGTCAGCACGTTGTAGGTGTCGTCACCGGCGTCAACCTTGTGTGAATGCTCTGAAAAGCTAATCATTTGCATATCACATCTTCTTCCTGTCGGTTAAATTTCGCGTCTGTAGCACGTCATCTTCATGGTGTAGCAATTTTAATGGCCAGTAGTGTATGTTACTGCATATCCTCGGGTCCGCTTCCCAATAAAAACCCGTCACAGCGCGACGGATATCTGTGGCATCTTCACATCTCTGACTTATATGCTTCATGTGATGTGACCGTGTTAGTTTATGATCTATGTAAAGCTAACCTTGTGACCGGGAACATAAAGGGTATTAATCTGATTTCATTCAACCTGTATCTCGTGTAACTGAAAATAGCTGACTTCTGAGGCGATATGTCGAGGGAGTCATAATTCAGCCATTCCTTACACACTATCATAGCTTTATCCATCTGCTTTTGACTGTAAAACTGTCGCTACGAGTATATACACGTAAAGCATCTGCGTACTGCAGTACTTGTACACTTGTCTGAAACATTGAATATAAGTCTGAGGTAAATCGATTGAGCAGCATTGGCGACAACACCGAGCCCTGTGATAAACCTTTGCTTGAGAACGAATTCTTCCGCGATGGCTCTGTTGTAGAAAACATTCTCGGACTTCTTGTTGCGCGGATGGCGCGGCAAGCAGTCCGAGAATGTTATATACAACTCTTTGCTTGTTCTACTGTTTCATTGTCCCTTTTAATAAACAAGCTTCTGCCGGACAACGATCATAGCTTGTGTATGAAAGACAGCAGGTTGTCTTTATTCTTCAACTAAGTTATCAATAGTGGTATCAGAACACTATCACAAACGTATATGTTATCTGTATGCAATGCTAGCAAATACTGATTATCACTGAACGTGGGTTGAATATCAGTAACTAATAATACCAGTGTTTCAGTTGTGTCTTTACCCTTTCTAGAACCGGCTTGGCCAAGGGACAGTGTTTGATTCTCAAGCCATTATTCTAATTTGTGCCAAATCATCCGTTCCAACGTCTTACGTACCCCGATGGAAGAGTGATGGGGCTGTATGACGAGGTGCATTCAGACGACTTTTATTGGTAGGCCCCGAGCAGACTTCATTTCTAGGGTGTGGAATGGTCAGTCCATATTTTGTTTGTGTTCCATAGATGAATTCATCCCTCTTCTGGAATGTGGTGGAGCATTGGATAATGAATGCTATCCGGTCCCGGGGCAGTAATTTTGCTATGGGCTGTTGCTAGATTCATTGCCGACAGGGTATGTGCGTGTAGTTAGATTGACATTCGACCATGTCTTTTGGGTGCTCTACTTTTTGTCATGCAGTGATGCATGTATATGTAGATGAACATATGCGATTCTTCAATTTCGGCGGGAGAACAGACGCTGTACCTAGACCGCGCGCGGGGCGCGGACCGCACCGACTCGTAGGAAGCGCCTGAGGGAGGAGCGGGAGGGGGATTGTCCTATATATACATGGAGCCGGCCCACCGCCGGTCAGTACATCAGCGCACCTGATGATGGCAACGTGGTCGACTGCCGAAATATTGTGTCCTATGCACACTTATACCAGGCTGTTCACCCGAGATTTATTTCGTGTTAGATGAACATATTCTGTACGCCGGAACTCTGATTGTGTACTTGTGCATAGCAAACATTTTCGTCTGTGCCGAGGTCGAGCATCATAATTTACACTGAAGCACCAAAAAACTGGTATAGGCATACGTATTGAAGTACAGAGATATGTACACAGGCAGTAGACGGCGCTACGGTTAGCAATGCCTATATAAGACAACAAGTGTCTGGAACAGTTGTTAGATTGGTTACTGCTGCTACAATGGCAGCTTATCAAGATTTAAGTCAGCTTGAAAGTGGTGTTATAGTCGGCGCACGAGCGATGGGACAAGTATCTCCGAGGTAGCGATAAAGTGGGGATTTTCCAGTACGACCACTTCACGAGTGTACAGTGAATATCAGGAATCCGGTAAGACAGCAGATCTTCGACATCGCTACAGCCGGAAAAAGATCCTGCAAGAATGGGACCAACGACGACCGAAGAGAATTGTTCAACGTGACAGAAGTGCAACCCTTCCGCAAATTGCTGCAGATTTAAGTTCTGGCCCATCAACAAATGTCAGAGTGTGAACCGTTCAACGAAACATCATCAATATGGGCTTTCGGAGCCGAAGGCCCACTCGTGTACCACTGATGGCACCTATATGACACAAAGCTGTACGCCTCACCTGGGCCCATAAACATCGACACTGTACTATTGATGACTAGAAACATGTTACCTGTTCGGACGAATCTCGTTTCAAATTGTATCGAACGGGTGGACGTGTACGCGTATGGAGGCAACCTTATGAATCCACGGACCCAGCATGACAACAAGGGACTGTTCAAGCTGGTGGAGGCTCTGTAATGGCGTGGTGCGTGTGCAGTTGGAGTGATATTGGACCCGTGATACGTCTAGATACCATTCTGTCAGGTAACACGTATGTAAGCATCCTGTCTGATAACCTGCATCCATTCATGTCCATTGTGCATTCCGACGGAGTTGCGCAATTCCAGCAGGACAACGCGACACTCCATACGTCCATAATTGCTAGAGAGTGGCTCCAGGAACACATTTCTGACTTTAAACTCTTCCGCTGGCCACCAAACTCCTCAAACATTAACATTATTGAACATATCTGGGATGCCTTGCAACATCATGTTCAGCAGAGATCTCCACTCCCTCGTACCCTTACGGATTTATGAACAGCCCTGCAGGATTCATGGTGTCCATTCTCTCCAGCACTACTTCCGACATTGGTCGAGTTCATGCCACTTTGTGTTGCTGCACAACTGCGCGCTCGCGGGCGTCCTACACGATATTGGGCAGGTGTACCAGTTCTTTGGCTCTTCACTGTACATTCCATCGCTAAGGTGGAGACTGGCACGACCGCATTACTGTTTAGCATGGCCTGTTATATTCCTGATGCGTTCTGTAAGCCACCACTCTCGAAATAGTTGCACGCAACAGATCGGCAGTTTTATTTAAATTTCTCTAAGTGATAGCAGGATGACGTAGCAATTCCTTAGAACTTGGCACCGAATTTGGCTCCCACGTCAATAAGGAACTGTGCCGTTTCAAAACCATCTCCACATGCAACTTCAGTAGTTAGAAAGACTATACTGACAAGATTGGGGCAAATTAAAGACTATTGACATGTAGGTTGGTGTAAAAAAAATAAATTAATTAGGGGGCTATACTATTTTCTCCCGTCTCACACTTAAGTTTTAAAAAATATGAAATCCCATTTTTGTGTCAGCAGTGCGAATACACATTTTTACAAGCCACTAAATCTTTGATTGTCTCATTTGCATCAAAGACGTAGCCAAATTTCTGTCATATAGTCTATTTCAGTTTGGTTTCTCACATAGGTGTGTAGTCATCTTGCTTTACTTTACACGAAATTATGTCCGTTTTGTTAAAGTTATTAACGCACTTTAAGTAATTTTAACTCCGATGCAGAGTCGAGTGGGTCGTTCTAGCACAACAAGACGCTGACTGGAATCAGAAACTTCGGAACTAGAATGTCGCACTTAGCCAGCGGCCAGCGATGTCATCCTTTAGGGCTTAGGTGTTTCATAGATTGCACAGAAGACAAGGTCTCGACGACACACAGTCAACAGATGCAAGCAAACCGGTAGCAGCCAGGAGATAAGGACGGAAATGGAATTCTGGAGAGCCTTGGACTTGCAACCATCCTAAGAACAGCTTTATATCACCAGTTTTCAGCTAGCTTTACAATCGGTGTGTAATGGCGCTTCATGCAATGGTATTCATCGATTGTATGTAATTCAAATAAATTAAAATCGTAATATTTACTGTATCCTTTACTTTGAATCCCAAACTAAATATTATTATGGGTAACCACAGATGTACCCCCATTGACACCCACATGGACGCAGAGATTTCTATCTGCAAAAGTTGCCATTACTTCGAGGGTCCGTGGGTGTATTTCCTGATACCCGCATCTGTGCAGACTTCTAGTGTTACGCTTCACGCGCAGGCCGTTAAAAGTAAATTGTTCATCATCTGAAATGATATAGGGGAGATGAAAGTGACCGTGACGGCCAAAGTGGGTACTGGGGGGTATAAGATATTCCGGCATAACATGAAGCGTCGGCAAGTCGGCATGGAACGAAACCGCAGAGAAGGCTGTGAGACTACGTCAGCCAATAGTACAATGGCTAGGAGCGCACCACGACAGGAGCAGCCTCTATCCGAAGAGAATATAAGCGCCATTCTTGCCAGCCTCGACCGCACTAGAAGAGCCGCACTAGTAGAGCCATACTAGAAGACGCGCACTAGGAGAGTTGCGCTAGAAGACGAGCCATCATCCGAATTGTTTAGATGAGACTTGTGCTTTATATTAATTGCTTCCATGGAAATTGTATATAGTGAAAGACGTTGATTATTTTCATGTCGCCAATTGCTTGCGACACTACACTGTAGAAACGAAAGTTAAGTACTGTCAATTCAATTACTGTAATATACTCCATTAATTTAATTTGCTTGTATGTTGTCTAGCTATCCGAGAAATCAGCTTCCTAGACACCCAATAAGAGACAAGTGGGCAAGTTCCACATAAGGTGCTTGCATCGCACAGGAAATGTGTTACCGTATTCTCCCTGGAGGGCCCAGTCGACTCGCAGGTCTAATGTGCTTCCTGTGCCACTCCTCGGAATTATAATAATTTTTGTGGATTTCAGTTATCCTGATGTAAGGTTAGTGGTCAGTTTGTACATATATTTATTGTGGAGAAGGAATGTGACTTTTGTGTTTTTAATGAAATTATGTTGAACATGTCATATGTTAACGCCACAATCCTGTTTTAGTTATTGAAATGTCAGTCATGCTGTTAGAGGGTACACAGATTTTGTGTAAAGGTGTCAATGCCGGCAAAGTGGCCGTCTCGGCGGCAGCTTCTCTCCACGTTGATTTCCTGAAGCGTTGGGGTTATGAAAGGTCTCTGTTGGATTCCTTTCATGCTAATTTCTTAAATCTGTTGTCATTTACATTCCTCTTCTAAATTTACTGTGGTGTTTCTAACTATCTGGGAGGAGACTGAGCAGTGAAACGTGTTACTTTTACACATAAACAAGATCGATCTGCCACACTACTACACTTTAAAACACAGTTTATATGTAATTCATGTCACACAGTCTCATACGGAACCTACATCCGCTTTCTTTTATATACTGTATATGATAAGATATTAAGTCCTTATGTGGGTAAATGCCCTCATCACATCCGTAATTCCGTGGATTTTGTTAAACGCCTTGATAGCTTCAGGTTGGATGAGTCTGATATCATGGTGAGTTTTGACTCGTTTCCTTGTTTACGAGGGTACCCCTGCGAGAGTCACTAGAATTGATTAGTCAGAAGTTTGACGAGAAGACCACTGAACGTTTTAGGCATGTCTTGACTTCAACGTATTTTCTTTTTAATGGAGAATACTACGAACAAACGGAGGGAGTCGCCATGGGTAGCCCACTCTCACCGGTGGTAGCGAATTTGTACATGGAGAACTTCGAGGAGGAAGCCCTGTTGTCATCCGTATGGAAACCTCCTTGCTTTTTCCGTTACGTGGACGACACGTTCGTCATCTGGCCACATGGTATGGATAAACTCCTTGACTTCCTTACACATCTAAACTCCATACACCCCAACATCAAATTCACTATGGAGACTGAAACGGAGGGTAAATTACCTTTCCTTGACGTCTTGGTCAAGAGAAGGGCTGACGGCACCCTAGGTCATGGGGTGTATCGGAAGACAACGCACACTGATCTGTATTTGCACGCAGACAGCTGCCACCACCCTTCACAGAGGAATGGGGTACTTAAAACTCTAGTACATAGGGCGCGCACTATCTCTGACGCAGAGAGTCTACCCCAGGAATTGGAACATCTGAGAACTGTATTTCGAAAAAATGGGTACTCAGAGCGGCAGATTCAACGTCCTCTCCGCCCAGCCACTGCAGCACAACCTGTTGAGATGGATGAAGTCACGAGGGAGGAGGTAGGCACTGCATTTATTCCATACACAGGCGCACTCTCGGGGAAAATCGACCGCATTCTGAAGAAACACCGGGTCGGAACTGTGTTTTGTCCTCCAAATAAAACTCGTGCACTGGTGGGGAGCGCCAAAGATGACCTCGGTTTGAGGAAGGCCGGCGTGTACCAGATTCCGTGTCAATGTGGCAAGTTGTATATTGGTCAGACGATGCGTACCGTCGAGGATCGATGCCGTGAACACCAGAGGCACACTCGACTGATGTACCCGAGCAAGTCGGCGGTCGCTGAACATTGTTTGTCGGAAAATCACGCCATGGAGTATGACCGCACGAGGATTCTGGTACAGACGTCGAGACACTGGGACAGCGTTGTTAGAGAGGCCATCGAAATTCGCACCAATGACGACCTCATAAACCGTGACTGTGGCTATAATCTTAGCAAGGCTTGGGAACCAGCGATTGGGTTAATCAAGAGTAAATCGAGCAAACGTATAGTTGTGACGACCACGGCGGACAGAGCCATCACACCGACGTCATCTCAGACGCCGTCGCAATCTGTTCCACGGCGCGACCGTGGCGCGGGGCGCGGACGGCGGAGGGAGCGCGCCGCGGGCGGAGGGTATTTAAACCGGCCGCCGCCGCGACCGAACCCAGTTCCCTCTGAGCAGCCATAGCGTACGGATCTCCGTGCCGGCACGTTCACATGAGCTCAATCCGTCAGTTCACCTGATGATGGCGACATGTATGATCGCCGAAATATTGTGCCCGTTGGACACTATAGACCGGCAGCACACCCGTGGATATTTTGATTATCAAATACGCCGGGAGAAACTCAAGAATCTCATCCTGAGAATGGCTTTATATCACCAGTCTTCAGCTAGCTTTACAATCGGTGTGTAATGGCGCTTCATGCAATCGTATTCATCGATTGTATGTAATTCAAATAAATTAAAATCGTAATATTTACTGTATCCTTTACTTTGAATCCCAAACTAAATATTATTATGGGTAACCACAGATGTACCCCCATTGACACCCACATGGACGCAGAGATTTCTATCTGCAAAAGTTGCCATTACTTCGAGGGTCCGTGGGTGTATTTCCTGATACCCGCATCTGTGCAGACTTCTAGTGTTACGCTTCACGCGCAGGCCGTTAAAAGTAAATTGTTCATCATCTGAAATGATATAGGGGAGATGAAAGTGACCGTGACGGCCAAAGTGGGTACTGGGGGGTATAAGATATTCCGGCATAACATGAAGCGTCGGCAAGTCGGCATGGAACGAAACTGCAGAGAAGGCTGTGAGACTACGTCAGCCAATAGTACAATGGCTAGGACCGCACCACGACAGGAGCAGCCTCTATCCGAAGAGAATATAAGCGCCATTCTTGCCAGCCTCGACCGCACTAGAAGAGCCGCACTAGTAGAGCCATACTAGAAGACGCGCACTAGGAGAGTTGCGCTAGAAGACGAGCCATCATCCGAATTGTTTAGATGAGACTTGTGCTTTATATTAATTGCTTCCATGGAAATTGTATATAGTGAAAGACGTTGATTATTTTCATGTCGCCAATTGCTTGCGACACTACACTGTAGAAACGAAAGTTAAGTACTGTCAATTCAATTACTGTAATATACTCCATTAATTTAATTTGCTTGTATGTTGTCTAGCTATCCGAGAAATCAGCTTCCTAGACACCCAATAAGAGACAAGTGGGCAAGTTCCACATAAGGTGCTTGCATCGCACAGGAAATGCGTTACCGTATTCTCCCTGGAGGGCCCAGTCGACTCGCAGGTCTAATGTGCTTCCTGTGCCACTCCTCGGAATTATAATAATTTTTGTGGATTTCAGTTATCCTGATGTAAGGTTAGTGGTCAGTTTGTACATATATTTATTGTGGAGAAGGAATGTGACTTTTGTGTTTTTAATGAAATTATGTTGAACATGTCATATGTTAACGCCACAATCCTGTTTTAGTTATTGAAATGTCAGTCATGCTGTTAGAGGGTACACAGATTTTGTGTAAAGGTGTCAATGCCGGCAAAGTGGCCGTCTCGGCGGCAGCTTCTCTCCACGTTGATTTCCTGAAGCGTTGGGGTTATGAAAGGTCTCTGTTGGATTCCTTTCATGCTAATTTCTTAAATCTGTTGTCATTTACATTCCTCTTCTAAATTTACTGTGGTGTTTCTAACTATCTGGGAGGAGACTGAGCAGTGAAACGTGTTACTTTTACACATAAACAAGATCGATCTGCCACACTACTACACTTTAAAACACAGTTTATATGTAATTCATGTCACACAGTCTCATACGGAACCTACATCCGCTTTCTTTTATATACTGTATATGATAAGATACTGTCATCCCCCTTCCCTTCTGTGTGAAAGAATGAATGAGCAAATGTATTTCTAGTTGCATGCTTGATGGTAGCAGACAAGCCTGTCTGCTAGAGAACAGTAGGACCAACGTCAGAACAGGTAGCTATGCTTTCTAGAAGCAAAGAGGTTTCTATTCTTAGTAAGGTCCAGTCCGTCCCTTGTCATGTTGGTATAGGAAGCTGCCTCTCTGGTCACTTCCGTTTGTATTTGTGAGGCACCCCTCAGGAGGGACCCACGGCAGTCTGTCCATGGCGAGCGTCTGAAGTGGTAAGATCTCCGGCTAAGCGTGTCTCTGCTAAGTCCGTAGGACAATGGATTTCTTAAGTTCAGCCTAACTGAAAATTTAATCACCTTTATTTCAGGTTTAGCTCTAAAATATCTAATGTTATCTTAAATTACAACGCAGTGTAATTCGAGTGTGAAGTTCAGAATATATTCCGCTAGTTGCTTTGTCACTACTTTGTGAGTAAAGTGGAACCACGTGTTGGTCAGTAACTCTAAGATCATCAATCTTAAATGCGAATGTGCGTGAGATTATAACGTCTCGTCTTGTCAATATTTTTCAATATAGTAACTTTTCTTTATGTTCAACCCACGTGGGGTGTACTTTGTGAGACCAGTACCACGTGCTTATACAATTGTTTGACCCATCAGGTTAATAGTGAGACGATAGTAACCAGTTCGAGGTTTTTCTTTTGTAAATTGCTTTTCGATTTAATTGATTTTACTTATCAAAATTATTGTGGAGTTACACTCTTTGTGTAAACCAAGTTGACCACGTGAAGCATGTGGTGTAATCATCAAAGTAGCCCTCAGCTATTCTTTTCGGGAAGATTTCACAGAGAGTTAGTATGAATTTAGTATACCAGTGTGTGGTAATTACTTGACAGACAGGATTGCACTACGAACGTAAATTCTTTGGGTGAAAATTGAATCGGTTGGTTGTGGTTAATTTCCTCTTGCATATGTGTCAACGTTCTTCATGTGTTATTTTATGACTGCAGTGTTGTATGCAGTCTCCCAATCTTGGCTCCATATTTGATGTGTTCCGTAAGGTTACAATCTCACATTTTTACAATCCTAAATAAGGCACCAGTTTAGTTATGAATCAAGTTTAATATGCTAAAATTTCAATGATCAATGTTAAAATAAATTTCCAAATATAAACTGATTTATTTCTTTTTATTAAATTCTCTTTTTTATATATATATATATATATATATATATATATATATATATATATATATCACCGGTTGTCGTATGACTATTAAAAGATTATAATTAATGTTAGTCTGGTTGGGAATTTGGTAAGCTAGACTGGATACCTGGTGAAACAGTTGTGCAGTAATGCAAGGTTAACTTCCTCAGATAGCTCACAGCTTTCAACCCACTTTTATGGTCTTGAACATCAGCACCGTTTTCAGAACGAATTAATGCAACAACATTACAATAGCTGCTTATTTTCCATCTAATCAGCGGTAATGTTAGTAGCACAAGCCATACTGCTTTCTCGCCGAACCCTGCTCCATCTTCCAGGACTCAGCTCTTCATCTGCTTATTTCTACCTCAGATCTTTGGATTCGATGGTATAAAATCTTGTTGTTTTCCGGTTCCGTACAGAAGTATAACTTCAATTACCTTTTACAAACAAGTTTTAATGCCGTTGGTACTAAAGTATCATTATCTGAAACGCTAAAGTATTTTGAAACCTTCTGACTAATTAGTGATGTGACTGCAGGATTATTGTAAATATAAAGGGAAACGTACTGACTGACTAACAGACTGACTCATTATCGCTGAGGCCAAACTACGAAGGATAAAAACTGATATCTGGAGAGGGAGATGACCTTGTACTGCAGGCATTGCTTAAGAAGGGATTTTTCGGAATTGCACCCATAGGTGGTTGAAATAGGAGATGGAAGGTTTTCTGAAAATTTGCCGCTATTAAGGAAATTTTGTAAATAGAACTGTGAAAATTGGTATTTGGTTTCTCGGTAAAAAACAAATGAATAAGTGTTTCAGCATTGATCACTATGGGGGTGAAATAGTGGATGTTTCTGTTTTATTGGATCTTTAATAAAGAACGTTTAAAGTATTTCTAAAGCTACACCGACGAAAACTGGCATTTCATTTCTCGGTCAGAAATAAAAAAAATCGTGTTTTAATGTTTTTCAGTCCCTATGGGGGTGAAATAGGAGATGAAAAGTTTTCTGTGTGTATTTCATTATGAAAGTATTTTTTAAGCTGAACCTATGAAAATTTTAATTTGACTTCTCGGTTAGAAATAAAAAAATCACATGTTTCAGGGTCTGTTTGGAAATTCAACCCCTATGGGTGTGATTCGGTTCTGACTGATTCAATTAGTCATCAACGCCAACCAAAACCGCTAAGGCAGTTTTGAAACTAAATCTCTGAAAATTTGTTTGGGTTCGTTAGAAATAAAAAAATACGTGTTTCAGTGTTTTTTGGTAATTCGTCTGCTAACATGATGATTAGGGGATGAAAATTTTATGAAAATATTTCATTATATTTGTAAAGCTAAATCTATGGAAACTATTATTTGACTTCTAAAGAAATATATGTTAGTGTATAAACCCCTATGTTATAAAAATGGTTCAAGTGGCTCTGAGCACTATGGGAATTAACATCTCTGGTCATCAGTCCCCTAGAACTTAGAACCACTTAAACCTAACTAACGTAAGGACATCACACACATCCATGCCCGAGGCAGGATTCGAACTTGCGACCGTAGCAGTCGCGCGGTTCCGCACTGAGCGCCTGAACCGCTTTTTTTTTTTTTTTTTTTTTTTTGTAGCGCCTTTAACCGCTTTTTTTATATTGTTTTTAAATAAAGAAAATATAAAGCACAGAAGAAGGGTTGAACTGGGAACTTTTCGATTAGCAGCCAAAGACTTTTTTTTTTTCAAAAGAAAACAAAGACTCCAATTCTACTGGTTTCTCCGTCCAGTAAACAAAAATAAGTCTCCTTCGTCCTGTTGGCGAAGAAGCAATCTTTTGGAACAATTTTTTTTTCCCAAAGCCAAACTCAAATTTCTTTTTTTCTTTAAGAACAAATTGTGCGGAATAAATAAGGAAAAGTTTTTTTTCCAAAAGAAAACAAAGACTCCAATTCTACTGGTTTCTCCGTCCAGTAAACAAAAATGAGTCTCCTTCGTCTTGTTGGCGAAGAAGCAATCTTTTGGAACAAAAAAAAGTTTCTCAAAGCCAAAATCAAATTTCTTTTTCCTTTAAGAACAAATTATGAGGAATAAATAAGGAAAAGCTTTTTAAGTCGTCGTGCGGCTTGTAGTTAAAGTCCAGTTCTTACAGGAGCTCCTGAAGTGTATCCGCCTACAGCATGCCAGCTCGTCCAAACGTGTCTTCTCATGGCGTAGGCGTGGGTTCTGGGTAGCAGATGTATTCAGTTCGGTTCGGTTTATACAGTTTTCAGCTTCTCAGGGCTTGGACGTTCCAGCTACTAGGTGGGTCATCGAAAGTGCTCCGTAAGAAATTGGAAAAATATTGTTTATAGCGTGAGTTGCGTATCAGGACGCAGTGTCGTTCGTTGAGATAAGTCCAATATCCTAGCGTAGACTTGTCGCCAGAAGTAAAAAGATAGCGGATCGTGTGGCCACAGATCCAATACACAGAGTTAGTTTTGGCGGAAGGGTAGAAAGTCTTATCGGGGTACAAAAGCATGTGGACGTCGATCTGAGCCGGTGTCTGGTGAGTAAGAAACGCCAAAATTCGCCGCGCAAGTGTCCAGACGTCTAGCGCTGTGCCACAGTGGAACCGGTGGACATCCGTGTCATCCACTCCTCAGTGGGTGCAGAGGGATGAATCGGCGAGATGGTTGCGGTGCAGACGATCTCGGTTAACTTGTTTGCCATTCACGGTGATGTACCATGCTGATTGAACGTCTGATTCGAGAAAACGCGCATGGATCGCCTTCCATATGTGTCGCCACACGTACTGTGGATACTTACGTTCGATGGGGTTGGACGGGCGGCACTGTTGTAACAATTCGGAGACTGTTTTCGTGAGGTACAAACGTGTAAGTGGTAAGGACCGGTAGATATAACTGAACTCCAGGAAAAATCGTTGGATGTAATAAAAGGGGGTTGGAATGGTCGATACCAGTACTGGGGCGGACAAGGAGGCCGGTGCAAAGTTGTGAAGCAGGAGGCTAGTAAGGCTCTGCGGGCAACGATGCCAAAGTTTTAGTTGGGAGCTGACGTATAGTGCCTTGACACGAGTCGGCACGTGGATGAGTCCCACCCCGCCACGATCTCGTGGCAGTGCAAGGGATTCATACTGCACCTTGAATAACATCCCCGAGCTGACGAAGGAGCCGAAAGCCATCAACAGTCGTCGCGCCAGGAGATTTGGGACTGGTAGTACTTGAGCCACGTGTGGTATACGGGAAGCATGATACATGTTCACGTATTGCGCGCGTTGGATAACGTCGAGAGCTCGTAGCCGGTGATCTGCGAGATTTGCTCTGATTGTCTGTAGCAAGCGTCTACCATTGATAGTCGCTGAGCGGCGCAGGTCTGCTGTGAAATCAAGTCCAAGACACCGTATGGTGGCGGCGACACTAAGGGGGGCAGCGCATCTCTCCGGCAAGCCCTCACCAATGAGCAGGACCTTGGATTTGGACACGTTGAGGCAGCTCCCCGACGCTTCTCCGTAAGTCGCCACCCATGTCAGTGCTGCTCGTACTTCATCTTCACTGCGCAGATATAGTACTATGTCGTCTGCGTAGGCTGTACAACAAAAACGGTGGCCTTGCACAGCCATGCCTTCCAAACGTTGGCGCATGCCCTGGAGCAGGGGTTCCAAGCCGAAAGCATACAAAATTGTGGAAAGAGGGCATCCTTGTCGTACAGATCGTGCGATGACCAGGGACGGTGTAAGACGACCATTGTACATGATTTTAGAGGTTGCACTACTCAACAGGCACATAACCACTGTGACAATACCGCCAGAAAAACCCATATGCTGAAGAACTGTCCGTAAATAGAAGTGGTCAACACGGTCGAAAGCCTGGCTAAAGTCCAGTGAAGCCAAGGCGCCAGGGAGACGCTGATGATGCGCTAATGCTATCATGTCTCTGTAACGGCAAAGGGCCGTACGGATGTTGTTGTCGCCTCCTAGGGAAGTCTGGTCGCAGGATGTGACGTAACGTGCGACCTTCTTGAGTCGCGATGCCAGTAGCCGTGTGAATATTTTCATGTCGCTGTTGAGCAAAGTAATTGGTCGATAGTCCTGGACCCTCGATAACCCGCGCGGTTTATGTACGGGGATAATAATTCCTTCTAGAAAGGCGCTCGGGACCACTGTCATCGGTGACATCAGCTCTTGTGCGATTGCCGTCCACGTGGAATCCAACAAATAGTGAAAACTTTTATAAAATTCGATGGGTATTCCGTCAGGTCCAGGAGATCTGTTATCGGAACCCGCCTTGATAGCGTCTACCACTTCATCTGCGGTTACGTCGTCTTGGAGGTGATGCACTGCATCCTCCGGAAGAGTGTTCGTAGTAAGCTGAGCGACTTCTGTGACCAGTGCTGCAGAATGCGGTACGGCTGCGTAGAGCCCGGCAAAATGTGCATGGAGAGCACGACCGATGCTTTGTTGGGTGTCGTGCCGGCGCCCTTCCACATCAGTGAGGACTTGGATCAGAGCTCGTCGTCGTCGTTGTCTTTCCTGAAGGAGGTGGTACATCGACGGACGTTCTTGATGGATTCGATTAGAAGCTCGAGAACGGACTACAGTGCCTTCTAAGTTACGCCGCATGATCAAGGAGATCTGCGCCTTCGTGCGATGGACCATCGACTGCCGGGCTGGCGAGAAAGGCATCGTCGTACAGTCACGTAGAATGGTGTAGTAGAAGTGCAGGGTATTAGTTTGCCACGCCTTTAATTCCTTCCCATAACTCATCAGAGTCTTCCTGAAGGTCGGCTTTGCACAGGAGAGCCACCATGATAAGGTGGAGTCATAGGCTTCTCGACGATGGTGGCAGCGTACCCACGCTTCTTCGACCATACGGCGACAGTCCGAGGAGGTCAGGTGAGCGACATTGAGTTTCCACAGACCACGACTATGCCACACTCGCTGTTGGGCGAGAGTGACGTCACAGAGGTACGCATCATGGTCTGAAAAGGCCAAGGGCCAGACTTCTGCATGACGTGTGCCATCAGCAAGGGAGCGGGTAACGTAGATGCGATCTATGCGGCTTGACGAGTGAGAGGTGTAGAATGTATAGCCCGGTTGAATTCCGTGGAGCTTCTTCCATGTGTCAACAAGTCGGAGATGGTCGATGACCACTGAGAGAGATGCACAAGGAGAATGTTGCGGGAGTTGGTCCGCGGGCTCTTGTGTCGAGTTAAAATCCCCACCGAGTAACAAATCGTCCTGCGGACCGGTGAAGAGGGGTGTGACGCTTTCGGCAAAAAAAGTTTGTCGGTCATGACGGCGGCCAGTGCCGGACGGAGCGTAGATATTAATAATACGCACGCCGAACAGTGTGAGGGCCATACCTCGCGCAGTGGGGAGGTAGATGACGTCCTCTGCAGGGAGTCCGTCGCGTAGCAGGATGGCGACGCCGCTACCGGTATCGGATGCGGGGGAAACATGGGCGTTGTATCCGGTGGGAACTAGGAAGTCAGCCACAAACACCTCTTGTAAGAGTGCTATATCCACATCCGCAGAGTAAATAGTGTGTCTGAACATGGCCAGTTTATGGGGGGCACAAATGGTGGCAAGATTCATCGTGGCGATACGATATTGCTGTGTACGGCCACCCTCAGTATTTGCAGAACGTGCGGCAGATGTAGCCGGCAGGTGGAGACCCGCCGGTGGTCCCGCCGTGGTGATAATTACTGGCGGGGCGCCAGCCCCAGTGTCGCCGAGGTGGACTCCTGTGCAGACACGCGGGCAGTCTGTTCCACTTCTTCTTCAACGTCATCGGCCCAGGAAGCTGACGACGTGGACATGTGACGGTCACGTACTTCCGGAACGGGTGTTGTGGATTCCGCAACATGAGTGACAGGGGGACCGCCGTCATCATTCGTTGACAACGGCGAGGACACGTCCCTGGCTGGAAGAGTAGGTGTCACAGGAGGGGCGCCTGTTGCTGCCACATCGCGTGACTGGACGCAATGTGGGAGATCACCGTCAGACATCAGGTCGACATCTCGTGGGGCCGTCTGAGAAAGGGCGTCATCGGAAGGCGTTCGTCGTCGTTTCCTGTGTTTGCGAGGCGACCGCTGTTTTCTGATGTGGCCTTCTGAATCAGAATGTGGTCGCCCGTCGTCTGACGCCGAACCTGTCTGGACAAAGGCAGACGTCGGCACGACACCGAGGTCGACGTCCATGGTTCCAACAGGAACATCGGTTTCGGTCTGCAAACCGGACGGTCCTGAAGCGAGCACTGGAGGCGACGCCGTGCTTGTGTCCTCGGCGCGTTGTGCTGCGGCGGGTGGCGTTGACGATACTGCTGGCGCAATCGAGATTGGTACGACGGGGTCCTGTGCAACCTTGGCGTAGGTGATGGGTAAGGACGTGACCGTCGAAGCCTGGGTCTCTTCACGTAACGGCGTCTGTATTAAACGGCGGTGTAAGCATTCGGAACGTACATGTCCCTCCTGGCCACATCCTGCGCACGTTCGTGGCTGTCCATCATACATGACGATGGCCCTCACACCGCCAATCAGCAGGTACGATGGGACATGTTTCGTCAGCTCAATTTTTATTTGCCGGACGCCATTTAATACGGGGTAGGTCGTAAATGTTTGCCACTTCTCCGCGACGTGACCCAAGACGGTGCCATATGGTTGGAAAGCGGCAATGACCACACCCTGAGGCACCTCGAACGGGAGCTCTAACACCCGCAATGTCCGGAGACAGAATCCAGCATGGGCGACCGTCACAGCTCCCATATGTCCATCAGAGTGTTTAAATTTCAGTCCGGTGGCATGACGGTGAATTATGTCATTGCAAATTTCCTCCGTCGACATCTTGATGTAGACAACACTTCCAGTGATGGAAAAATGTATGTCGATTACGTCCTGGGGGTTCAAACGTAGATCCTCACGTAGGAACTGTTCGACTTCGAAAGCTCTGGGTCGTGGATGTTCGGCCTGAAACGTTACTTTCATCGTTGCACGGCGGTACGAGTGCGCCATGGTGTACTTTAGTACTGGACTCGATAGACACAAACACCGCGACGCGGAAGTAAACACCGCCGAGAGCGGAGGGTCGGACGGCGCGCGGAGCAGCTCCGCACGCTAGCACGGCTGAGAGCCGACTATCCGCTAGACCACCGCGGCCGGCCCCTATGTTACAGTGTACATATGGTGTGTGTATGAGAGGTTGCCAATGTTGTGTCCACAACGGGAGTATCACTCCTATAAATAAATTAAAAGCAGCCCAGCCATTGACAACTTACAGCTAGAAGAATCTATTAGGTGAGGCACCTAGTGTGATGATATTCTACTCTAGCTTAGTTAGGGGATCGGTAATATTGAATAGATATCCGACTAGAATCAATACAACTTGATACCATAGAATTATTTATTTTCAAACACCAGAGAAATGAATTAAATCTATAAAACGAATACAGAATATTAAATCTTACCTTTAATTTAGCTTTGAGATTGGGAGGACATCTGTGACTTTCCTCAATATGGCGCCCCAGTTCATTACACGGGCACAGAAAGTTTGTGGATAGTGATCAGCCCTGTGAAACAGAATACCTTCACCCTGATTGCCAGTGAGAGTGAAAAGCGCAGAGAAAAAGCAAATGGAGCGAAATACATTTATTGTGTTTGTTTCCCTATCTGCCGAGACGTGGCTCCGATTACAGTGCTAGGAGACGTGGTACTGCAGCGTCGATCTGTTCGGTACCGTTGATCGCCGGGGAGAGGATTCAAGTTGCGTACCGTCCGCAAATCCTGCAGCTGAAACTACTTCAGAACACGAGTCGAGATTTCTATCTGTTCAGAAGCCAGGGACAGAAGCTGACTCTTGATACTCTTCGACAGCAGAAGCAGAGTCCCCTTCACACACCATACACCGGCTTCCAGCAAGGCTCGCAGGGTCCGCTTGTCCTCTGCCTGCTACGAACCGTCGTTCCCGCTACGAAAGCAGTGCCTCCAACTACACAGGTCATGAAGGTGCCAGCTAATAAGCCGTATAGAAGACTGTTCTAGAACAAGGACATCGCCAATCAAATTCATTTCTCTTATTTTTGATAGGAAACGTCGCTCGCCGTTTATCGAGAGAAGATCTGCGATAGGTCAGCTAGAGTCCGCCGTTCGTGCCCCCGCGCATTCCTACGTATTAAAAGGATGCCTTCTTCTCTTGTGAGATGCTATTGCTCTCTTCTCTGTCTCTCTGTCTGTCTGTCTTTCTGTCTGTCTGTCTCTCTCTCTCTGTCTGTATCTCTCTCTGTCTCTCTGTCTCTCTGTCTGTCTGTCTCTCTCCCTGTCTCTCTCTCTCTCTCTCTGTCTCTCTCTCTATGTGTCTCTCTCTGTCTCTCTGTGTCTCTCTCCGTGTCTCTCTCTCTGTCTCTCTCTCTGTCTCTCTGTCTCTCTCTCTCTCTCTCTCTCTCTCTCTTCCCCCCCCCCCCCCCCACCCCTCACCCCGGTTGCCAGCCATTGGTCGCTTTTAGGTGGCAAGAGTTCGTCTAGCCTCAATAGTCCGGCCTGCCACAGGAAGACTGCCCGTTGGGCTATAAAGCCGTGCCTCAACACTATTTTCTATAGAGCACGCGACGCACTCACGCACTCCGCTGCTCGACTCGCTGCGGCTCACTTCGTCGCTCTATTTCCTCATGTACGTTATAGGGAAGGGTCGCGGGCGCAAAAGACAGCCGAAGCAGAAGGGAACTGCGCTGGAGTGCCACAAGGGTCAGAGGATGGGGCATATGTTGCGAAATCATGCAAGGGTACTGCTGTGTGCCTGAATTGCGCGGAAGCGCATGACACACGCAACTGCCCCAAGATACGTGGTGGCGCTGCCTAGTTCGTGAACTGCGGCGGAGCCCACGCCGCAAATTCACGCAGTTGCCGTTACATGAAGGAACATCGACATCAGAACGCCGCAACACGCCCTACGGTGGTATCTGGTGACAAGACGGCCGCCACCCCCCGTCCCCCCCTCCCCCCACCCCGGCGAGGGAAGTGGGCTGCGCCATCGTGTAGCCGCCAACGACGACGGCCGCCTTTGCGGCCGAGAGAGCCGCCATGAAAGAAGAGCCCGCAGCCGTCCATCACCTGCTCCAGCAGCTGCGTGATGAAATGCGACCTCTGAAGAAGATGTCTGCCCCGCCACCGCCCCCCTGTGAGGTGGCAGGCGGGGTGGACACCGCCACAGCCCCGCCCCTTGCAGAAATGCTGGAGGCAGAGCATACGCCGATGGACGTGGAAACTTCCGCTCTCCCTCCCATCGTGGAGGCAGACTTGCGGGCCAAAGGAGAGACGCCCACCGCTTCCTCGCAAGACGAGGAAGAGTCGGAGGAAGAAGACCTGCCCCAGTGCCTGCCGCTCCCACCAGAAGATCGCGGCTTCTCTCAGGGATGGAACGTACCCCCATAGGGACAATCCATACCCATTCAAGTCAGCAGACACCCCCAAGCCTCCCCTTCCTCACCAACCGTATAACCTCTGCCACATTCGTGGCATACTGTATGATGTGGTGTCCAGGGAGGAGCTACGCATAATTAACGCCCACCTGCTCTTCACCCCCCCCCCCCCCCCCCCAGGACTTGGACTACCGAGTCTCAGAGAAGTGAGTGAAGGAAGTGGCACTCAGGCAGGAAGAAGCCTGCCCCAGATCATCTTGCCGCCATCACTTACTTCAACAAACTGAAGAAGAGTTAGGTCAATTCACAAGAGAGGTCATCACATCACCAGAGAAGATCAAGGAAGAACAGTAGCCAGGCTGCTTAACCTCCGCCACACGCGGACTGTATGATCAGTCCGTTAGTACAAGTGTTCAAGTGCAAGTGTTTTCTATAGGGACATCTATTTCGTCCCAACACGACAAGTCTATTTGTGCAAAGTGCCGCCTCCTCAGGAAGACATATCTGTCACCTTTCCCTGCTATAAGTGCCCAGCTCAAATTGATTCCTCCCAGGGATGCAACACTACAGGAAAATGTTAGAGCATGGTACTACCCAGTATCAACCCAGGAAATGATCAATTATCACCCATCGTCAGTCGCGATCTCATATCGAATTAAATACCCAAACGAACTGGTATAATGTTATAGTATGGAGGCAAAATATTGCCACCGTACAAGGGGATGAACGTTTCTATGAAAATACCTCCATATGAACTCAAAAGGCGGGATTAATAAACTCTGACTGAGCTATCAGAATCACTTTTTGGTCAGAAGTACATTCCGAAAGACCAGGCTTCCATCGTCTTGATTAGTCTGAAAAGCGTAGAAGACAGAAGCGTAGCTTGCGAACAAGATAAAAATTCGAGTCAAGGGAAACAAATAAATATCTGTGGAGGCCATATAGAACACGAGCGAAGCGGTAGGCGGCAAGCTAGTATTAAATAAACATTGTTCAATTTGCTGCATACGAAGAATTAAAATTATATGCATCACTGTAAGAATCACATGTACCCCCATAAACTGCATTACAGCAACTCTGTCTTTCTTATTATCATTATGCCATAACCTCTTGTAAAAATTTGTAAATTTGTGGTAAGGTCTTATGGGACCAAACTGCTGAGGTCATCGGTCCCTAGACTTGCACACTGCTTAATCTAGCTTAAACTAACTTACGCTGTGGACAACACACACACCCATTCCCGAGGGAGTACTCGAACCTCCGAAACGGGGAAGCCGCGCGAACCGCGTCAACACGCCTCAGACCGCGGGGCTACTCCGCGCAGCCATAACCTCTTCTTAGGGAGTGTGGGCTGAGGGGGGAGGGAAGTGGGGGAGGGGAATGTGGGGTTGTTTCAGATAGTATATTCATTCATTTTAGGTGAACTAACGCTTAGTTGAAAGCCTCAGGGATTCGATTTTGACAAGTCGTGGAATAGCGATATACACAAATACAAGAGCACTGGCGGAGCTTTCATTTGTACAGAGGTGATTCATGCGGAAAGATGTCTGGCGTGATTATGGCCGCTCGACGGGAATTAACAGACTTTGAACGCGGAGCGGTAGCTGGAGCTGGAGCATGGAATATTTAATTTCGTAAATCGTTAGGGAATTCAGTAGTCTAAGCTCCACATTCTAAGCTGTGCCGAGAATACCGAATTCCGGGCATTACCTCTCGCCACGGACTACGCAGTGGCCGACGGCCTTCACGTAACGATCGAGAGCTGCGGCGTTTGAGTAGAGTTATCAGTGCTAAAAGACAAGAAACTGTGTGAAATATCGCAGAAATAATTGTGGTACGTACGATGAACGTATCTGTTAGAACAGTGCTATGAAATATGACATTAATGGGCTATGGAAGCAGACGCGAGTGCCTTTGCCAACAGCGTGCAGCGTCTCTCCTGGCCCCATGACCATACTGGTTGGACCCTAGACGACTACAAAACCGTGGCCTGGTCAGATAAGTCTCGATTTAAATTGAGAAGAGTTGACGGTAGGGTTAGAGTGTGGCGCGGACCCCACGAAGCTATAAATTCAAGTTGCGAACAAGACACTGTGCAAGCTGGTGGTGGCTCGATAAGGGGGTGGGCTGTTTACGTGGAATGGACTGGGTTCTCTGGTCCAAACGAACCAATCATTGACTGTAAATGGATATTTTCAGTTGCATGGAAACCATATGCGGCCATTCATGGCCTTCAAGTACCCAAACAAGGATGGAATTTTTGTGGATGATGATGCGCCATGTCATCGAGCCGCAATGGTTTGAAGAACATTCTGGGCAATTCGAGCGAATGATTTGGCTACCCAGATAGCCCGACATGAATCTCATCGAACATTTATGGGACATAATCGAGATGTCAGTTTGTGCACAAAATCCTGTACCAGCAACACTTTCGCAATATTTCTCAGAGGCTTCCAACGACTTGTCGAGTCAATGGCAAGTCGAGTTGCTGCATTACACATGACAAAAGGGGATCCCACACGATAGTAGGAGAGATCCCATAACTTTTGTCACCTCAGTGTATGCCTCCACAATCTGCTATTCAATTACACAGCTACATAAATCCATTTACTGGATTATCCAACTTTAACCATTTTACTCAATCAATGTTGTTGTTTTATGCACATAGACAGGCATTAATACAACATTAGGTAAGGTAATATCCCAGGGGGCAATGCCTCATCGTACTCCGTGTGGGCTGAAGAGTTTCTGCGCTCCGATGGAACTGAGAGCTATACTGGCGGCAGCGTAGCTACCGGTAGGTGCAACTTACAGGAAAAAGAATAGGATTCTCACTCTGCAGCGGAGTGTGCGCTGATATGAAACTTCCTGGCAGATTAAAACAGTGTGCCCGACCGAGACTCGAACTCGGGACCTTTGCCTTTCGCGGGCATGTGCTCTACCATCTGAGCTACCGCAGCGCGACTCACGGCCGCTACTCACAGCTTTACTTCTGGCAGTATCTCGTCTCCTACACTCCGCTGCAGATTGAAAATCTCATTCTGGAAACATCCCCCAGGCTGTGGCTAAGCCATGTCTCCGCTATATCCTTTCTTTCAGGACTGCTAGTTCTGCAAGTTTCGCAGGAGAGCTTCTGTAAAGTTTGGAAGGTAGGAGACGAGATAGTGGCAGAAGTAAAGCTGTGAGTACCGGGCGTGTGTCGTGCTTCGGTAGCTCGGATGGTAGAGCACTTGCCCGCGAAAGGCAAAGGTCCCGAGTTCGAGTCTCGGTCGGGCACACAGTTTTAATCTGCCAGGAAGTTTCTTACAGGAAAAAGTCTCAGCAGAGAAGCCGGACAAAGTGTGTCTCACAGCGATCCATCTTCCTTGTTTTTCCATTCTTTCCCTATCCTGTATATGTCGTAGGGCAGAGAAAGCCCTAGAGGTGTAGTTAAATCTACACTCCTAGGAGAGAAAACTATGATGACAAATGCTGCCGGCCTGGGAGTAGAAAAGTGACAGCTCCACTACTAGGATAACTTTGCACAGTGCCTGCAACACGCAGAGCGGAAATACTTCACCACCATAAACCTTACAAGTGTGCCCCGAAATAGAATGGAGCCCTGTAACACAAAAACGGTTAGGCAGATTGGTTTATGAGTCGGCATATGAAATGTTAAAAGTTTATATAGACAAGGAGCTGCCAAAATTTTAATGTCCGAGTTGGAGGAACATAAAACTTGTGTCACTGCATTACAAGAATCTGTATGGTGTGGGGAAGATATTATACGTGAGAATAAATCAGTTATCTTTTATGGAGGCTGCGAAGAGAATGAATCGTGTTGAGTGATCGTTTGGTAAGGCAAGTGAGGAAGTCGCTGCAATCAACAAGAACATATCATGTCTCACTGTAAGGCACAAATATAAAGGTGTAACACTTGCTAATGCATATGCACCAACAAATGTAAGCCGTGAGGAGGAGGATAGTGAGTTTAATGAAGAGTTAAAAAGAACAGTGGAAATCATTGGTACCAGAAAGAGTAAGATCATTTTCGGAGATTTCAGCCTCAAGGTTGGATCAGAAGACTTCTAAAGGCCAAAAATCGTGGAGCGCGTCTAATCAGTATTGCCAAGCAGAACTGTTTACATTCGTCTTTTGTCGGTCTTCAAAGTGTTCGTTGTATACATGTACCGTAGGCAGTGCATTAACTGAAAGTGCTCCGGTCAAACATGGCAGAATATTCTTTTCGTGAGCAGGTGAACATGATTTTTATGTATGGCCACGTGAATGGTAACGAACACGAGGACGCACGGCTGTTTCAGATGGCGTTTACAGACCAAAGACGGCTGAGTCATCTAATCCGTCGCGTTCCCGAGACGGGATCTGTGGCACCACAGACTGTTCACTGAGGAAGACTGTGCTGCTTGTATGCCTGGTCAGGAAGAACACGTTCTACAGGATCTCGAAGAGGAGTCAGGTATCAGCACAAGACAAGTGGCCCTAGCATGTGGTACTCGC
Source organism: Schistocerca piceifrons (assembly GCF_021461385.2). Classification (NCBI taxonomy): domain Eukaryota; kingdom Metazoa; phylum Arthropoda; class Insecta; order Orthoptera; family Acrididae; genus Schistocerca; species Schistocerca piceifrons. Next base: position 1,015,479,639 of record NC_060138.1, on the reverse strand, counting down.
CAAGTTCAGTGTGGAGCATAGTTCACGAGCAACTCACGTGTCCGTATCATCTTCAACGTGTGCAGGACCTTACACCTGCCGATCACCCACCATGGAAGATCTTTTGCAGATGGTTTGCTGCACAAATTTCCAATCCGTTGTTTGTCCCATTCAACTTTGTTTAAAGACAAGGCAACGTTTGGAAGAGACGGAATAACAAAATTCCACAGCCAATACATATGGGCCTATCACAATCCTCATGTTGCAGTACAGGTTAGACATCTGCATCATTGGGTTGGGATTGCAGGTGATTGTCTGGTAGCGCCTTATTTTCTCCCAGTACACCTTACAGTTACTATCTAGGGGCTTTATTCAGAACACTATAATAATATTAATTGTTGATAATAATTAAATAATCAATCAAAAGAAATTCTACTAAATGCAAAGCAAAATGAAGCTAAATATTTCACATGCACACACACATCAGTTTCTTAGTCTCTATAAGCTCCATACTTAACAGTCATATACAACCGTTCGCTCGACAAAAGATCTGTACCCAAAGACTGGAAAATTGCACAGGTCACACCAATATTCAAGAAAGGTGTAGGAGTAATTCACTTAATTACAGGCCCATATCGTTAACGTCGATACGCAGCAGGACTTTGGAACGTATATTGTGTTAGAACATTATGAATTACCTTGAAGAAAACGGTCTAGTGACACACAGTCAACATGGGTTTAAAAAACATCGTTCTTGTTAAACACAGCTACCTGTTTGTTCGCATGAAGTGTCGAGTGATATTTGCAAGGGATTTCAGATTGATTCCGTATTTCTGGGTTTCCGGAAGACTTTTGACACTGTACCACAGAAGCGGCTTGTAGTGAAATTGCGTGCTTATGGAATATCGTCTCAGTTATATGAATGGGTATGTGATTTCCTGTCAGAGAGGTCACAGTTCGTAGTAACTGACAGGAAGTCATCGAGTAAAACAGAAGTGATTTCTGTCGTTCCCCAAAGTAGTGTTATAGGCTCTTTGCTGTTCCTTCTCTATATAAACGATTTATAAGACAATCTGAGCAGCCGTCTTAAGTTGTTTGCAGATGACGCTGTCGTTTATCGACTAATAAAGTCATCAAAAGAACAAAACAAATTGCAAAACGATTTAGAAAAAAAGACTGAATGGTGCGAAAATTGGCAGTTGACCCTAAATAACGAAAAGCGTGAGGTCATTCACATGACTGATAAAAGGAATTCGTTAAAATCTAAAGGCCGTAAATTCAACTAAATATCTAGGAATTACAACTATGAACAACTTAAATTGGGAGGAACGCATAGAAAATATTGTGGGGAAGGCTAACCAAAGACTGCGTTATATTGGCAGGACACTTAGAAAATGTAGCAGATCTACTACGGAGACTGCCTACACTATGCTTGTCCGTCCTCTTTTAGAATACCGCTGTGCAGTGTGGGATCGTTATCAGATAGCACTGACGGAAGACACCGAAAAAATTCAAAGAAGAGCAGTGCGTTTTGTATTATCGTGAAATATGGGAGAGATGATACAGGATTTGAGCTGGACATCATCAAAAGAAAGGTGTTTTTCATTGTGACGGAATCTCATCACGAAATTCCAATCACCAACTTTCTCCTCCGAATGCGAAAATACGTTGTTGACACCGATCTACATAGGGAGGAACGATCTCCACGATAAAATAAGGGAAATGAGAGCTCGTACGGAAAGGTAGAAGTGTTCGTTCTTTCCGCGTGCTGTACGAGGTTGGAATTAATAGAGAATTGTGAAGGTGGTTCGATGAAACCTCTGTCAGGCACTTAAATGTAATTTGCCGAGTATGCCTGTAGATGAATGAAAATTACTTTTTGTACTAAAATGCACTCGATATTATCAACTAGGTAAAAAAATCTCTTCACTCCTTAGTTAATACTGTTCCTTTTTTTACCGTTTTTATTGTTTGAAGTGAAGGTCGGTAGACTCGTGGCGTGCTGAAAAACGTTTAATTTGGGTTTCTATTATCTTAGGGAAATTACTGTCTTCTCTCCTCACGAGAAAATTCCAATTTTAATGTAATTTCGTGGGTATCGCGTTGGCAACGTAAGAAAAAATGTAGTAAAGCAAAATCTGTAACATTTTTAAATTGGGGGTTGATGATCGTTACTATGAAATGAAGCCAGAAATGCCAAATTAAACAATTATTATTTAACGAAAGAAGCTTTTTATACAGACATGTGACCTCTCGTGCATTAATCTCACAGTATTCCGGAGAAATACGTAGAAATTACAACAATCTTAGCCCGACTCTGGAGCGAAAGAAAAAAGTATTCATTGTAAAGTCATATCAGTAATCGCAGTTGGCGATAATAATGGCACAATTAAACAAATTCCTACCAGGAATACAATTTCAGTTCATTTGAACAAAATGGAAGAAAATAAGAGTCTGATAGCGTAAGATGCTGTCGGAAAGGCGCGCGACTAAAGAAGAAAAGCGAGAAAAGACAAGCGCGCATTCTTATACAGAACAAAATACAGATGATAATGTTACGCCGCTCTCACGATCCTGGCGTACATATTCGCTGACTTGCAGCGCACTTCATTGACTCAGTGTTTAAATTATATCTTTAACTCTTGGTATTTCGATAGGAAAGGAAAATAGTATGTTATTACATCGCGGGCAGGGCACAATATTACATCGCTCCTCGAACGGGAATTTAAAAACTATTTACAATATTTTGAAATTCCCGTCGGATTTTGATAACAATAGATCCTTTGATTAATCATAGACAGCTACCAGTAATTTCAATTGATCATAGTGTTTACATTCCCTTTACAGTGTTCATTGTTTAGCTTCCGGTGGCTTTTTATCACTGACATGTGCACCCTCAAATTTGGAGTACGGTTTTGTTAAATTCCGACGGGCTCACCCATTCGGCAATGGAGGGTCCGGAAAAAACAAAACCGTTAAAAAAACCGCTCCCGTGTGCCGAGGGTTGCGCAGGTCTATTAGTTATATTACAATCAGGTCTTTATGATATTTTCAAATAGTAGTTATATATTGCAGTATTATTGAGTTTTCAGTAAAATTCCTTTTACATTGGCATTCACTACCTTTTTAGGTTGCACTGTTTGGAAGTTATGCTGTTATAAAATATTACCTGCTAGTAAATACAGTATTTAAAGTCAATTCAGTGAACTGGTGTTCGACTACGCTGATATCTTATGAATTCTTAAATATTTCAACTCAAATCGCAAGTGATAACATGATCACACAACAAAAAATATATCTTTTTTGCTATTAACATCATATTGGAACGGAAAAGGATATTACTCTGGATTATGATTACACAACACATCATAAATTGTAACAGGAAACATCTTAAAATATTTTACAACACAGTTGCATTAAAATTTGTGTTATTGTGTACCAGATTTCAATCAAAGTATACTCTAGAACTTTTCTGTGCGTGTAGTGTATGTTTTGTGGTTATGTTTCATAACAGCTTTCTATTTAAATTTTCACGTGGTGGAATGACGAATGACTTGATCAAAGCGTTGGTTGAGGTGACGAAAAAATTTCGTCGCAATGCACGGCAGACGGCGGGGACTGCTAGGTACAGTTTCGCCTTCCCGTGCTGTGGTTCACTGACGGCTGCTGGCTGCGACTTTTATCCTTCCTTCCTCTCGGACACGAGCACTTGCGTTTCTCTGGAACGCGGCCCGTTGTGGATGGGTGGCAGCTCGTAGCAGGTGGTCATGAAAAACTCGAAGTACATGTTGGAGTAGTTGTATTTGTAGACGCTAGCATATCGCCCTGTAATTTAATTCGTATTATAAGACAGGTATTAAGTCCTGAATTTTGCTGTTCATCCATAACTTTTCACAGAGCGCGGAGCGCAATTGATAGCCGTTGCGCGCGAAGTCTCTACAGACGGTTCGGCAAACATTAGTTGGCTCCGCACAGCGCTGCGTAAACCTTTTCAACAATAGTTCAGGCGACGCTAGCGGCGGCTGGCGAGGAAATGTTCATGCCAAAGCAAGAACGTTGACTCCATGTTCCGACTACACACACGAAACATAGTCTTTAACAAGTTCATCAAATCTGCGGTACCCGGGCGGATTCTGTCCTATTTATCACACTTGTTTTCGGTTTTGTGTCAGTAAAGCACAAAATTCAGAGATCACTTTCTGTCTGGTTGCAGTTTATTGTCACTGAATGAAGCACTTCCCACAGTTCGCACGCAGTAATGTATGGGGAAATGTCACCAATTGTCATATCCTGGAGAAAAATCGCCACACAAAACTTGACGTGGTACCACTGTTCATTAAATAGGATTATTTTTATACACAGTTCGTTGTGACAATCTTTGATTTTATATATTTTCCAGTAAAGCTTTGAAACACAGGTCTGTGGGAGTTCACTGCTGCTTACACTTAGCTATACTCGCGTTGGCGGTTCATATAATGGATTTCACAGTAACAGTCACTGATCAGAAGATCATCGTTACTGTTGTTGTTGTTGTTGTTGTTGTTGTGGTCTTCAGTCCTGAGACTGGTTTGATGCAGCTCTCCATGCTACTCTATCCTGTTCAAGCTTCTTCATCTCCCAGTATCTACTGCAACCTACATCCTTCTGAATCTGCTTAGTGTATTCATCTCTTGGTCTCCCTCTACGATTTTTACCCTCCACGCTGCCCTCCAATACTAAATTGGTGATCCCTTGATGTCTCAGAACATGTCCTACCAACCGATCCCTTCTTCTGGTCAAGTTGTGCCACAAACTCCTCTCCTCCCCAATCCTATTCAATACTTCCTCATTAGTTACGTGATCTACCCATCTAATCTTCAGCATTCTTCTGTAGCACCACATTTCGAAAGCTTCTATTCTCTTCTTGTCCAAACTATTTATTGTCCATGTTTCACTTCCATACATGGCTACACTCCATACAAATACTTTCAGAAATGACTTCCTGACACTTAAATCTATACTCGATGTTAACAAATTTCTCTTCTTCAGAAACGCTTTCCTTGCCATTGCCAGTCTACATTTTATATCCTCCCTACTCCGACCATCATCAGTTATTTTGCTCCCCAAATAGCAATACTCCTTTACTACTTTAAGTGTCTCATTCCCTAATGTAATTCCCTCAGCATCACCCAGCTTAATTCGACTACATTCCATTATCCTCGTTTTGCTTTTGTTGATGTTCATCTTATATCCTCCTTTCAAGACACCATCCATTCCATTCAACTGCTCTTCCAAGTCCTTTGCTGTCTCTGACAGAATTACAATGTCATCAGCGAACCTCAAAGTTTTTATTTCTTCTCCATGGATTTTAATACCTACTCCGAATTTTTCTTTTGTTTCCTTTACTGCTTGCTCAACATACAGATTGAATAACATCGGGGAGAGGCTACAACCCTGTCTTACTCCCTTCCCAACCACTGCTTCCCTTTCATGTCCCTCGACTCTTATAACTGCCATCTGGTTCCTGTACAAATTGTAAATAGCCTTTCGCTCCCTGTATTTTACCCCTGCCACCTTTAGAATTTGAAAGAGAGTATTCCAGTCATCATTGTCAAAAGCTTTCTCTAAGTCTACAAATGCTAGAAACGTAGGTTTGCCTTTCCTTAATCTTTCTTCTAAAATAAGTCGTAAGGTTAGTATTGCCTCACGTGTTCCAGTATTTCTACGAAATCCAAACTGATCTTCTCCGAGGTCGGCTTCTACTAGTTTTTCCATTCGTCTGTAAAGAATTCGTGTTAGTATTTTGCAGCTGTGGCTTATTAAACTGATTGTTCGGTAATTTTCACATCTGTCAACACCTGCTTTCTTTGGGATTGGAATTATTATATTCTTCTTGAAGTCTAAGGGTATTTCGCCTGTTTAATACATCTTGCTCACCAGATGGTAGAGTTTTGTCAGGACTGGCTCTCCCAAGGCCGTCAGTAGTTCCAATGGAATGTTGTCTACTCCGGGGGGCTTGTTTCGACTCAGGTCTTTCAGTGCTCTGTCAAGCTCTTCACGCAGTGTCGTATCTCCCATTTCATCTACACCTACATCCTCTTCCATTTCCATAATATTGTCCTCAAGTACATCGCCCTTGTATAGATCCTCTATATACTTCTTCCACCTTTCTGCTTTCCTTTCTTTGCTTAGAACTGGGTTTCCATCTGAGCTCTTGATGTTCATACAAGTGGTTCTCTTATCTCCAAAGGTCTCTTTAATTTTCCTGTAGGCAGTATCTATCTTACCCCTAGTGAGATAAGCCTCTAAATCCTTACATTTGTCCTCTAGCCATCCCTGCTTAGCCATTTTGCACTTCCTGTCGATCTCATTTTTGAGACGTTTGTATTCCTTTTTGCTTGCTTCATTTACTGCATTTTTATATTTTCTCCTTTCATCAATTAAATTCAATATTTCTTCTGTTACCCAAGGATTTCTACTAGCCCCAAAGCTACCCATTCATCTTCTACTGTATTTCTTTCCCCCATTCCTGTCAATTGTTCCCTTATGCTCTCCCTGAAACTCTGTACAACCTCTGGTTCTTTCAGTTTATCCAGGTCCCATCTCCTTAAGTTCCCACCTTTTTGCAGTTTCTTCAGTTTTAATCTACAGTTCATAACCAATAGATTGTGGTCAGAGTCCACATCTACCCCTGGAAATGTCTTACAATTTAAAACCTGGTTCCTAAATCTCTGTCTTACCATTATATAATCTATCTGATGCCTTTTAGTATCTCTAGGGTTCTTCCATGTATACAACCTTCTTTCATGATTCTTAAACCAAGTGTTAGCTATGATCAAATTGTGCTGTGTGCAAAATTCTACCAGGCAGCTTCCTCTTTCATTTCTTAGCCCCAATCCATATTCACCTACTACGTTTCCTTCTCTCCCTTTTCCTACTGTCGAATTCCAGTCACCCATGACTATTAAATTTTCGTCACCCTTCACTATCTGAACAATTTCTTTTATTTCATCATACATTTCTTCAATTTCTTCGTCATCTGCGGAGCTAGTTGGCATATAAACTTCTACTACTGTAGTAGGTGTGGGCTTCATATCTATCTTGGCAACAATAATGCGTTCACTATGCTGTTCGTAGTAGCTTACCCGCATTCCTATTTTCCTATTCATTATTAAACCTAGTCCTGCATTACCCCTATTTGATTTTGTGTCTATAACCCTGTAGTCACCTGACCAGAAGTCTTGTTACTCCTGCCACCGAACTTCACTAAATCCCACTATACCTAACTTTAACCTATCCATTTCCCTTTTTAAATTTTCTAACCTACCTGCCCGATTGAGTGATCTGACATTCCACGCTCCGATCTGTAGAACGCCAGTTTTCTTTCTTCTGATAACGACATCCTCTTGAGTAGTCCCCGCCCAGAGATCCGAATGGGGGACTATTTTACCTCCAGAATATTTTACCCAAGAGGATGCCATCATCATTTAATCATACAGTAAAGCTGCATGCCCTCGGGAAAAATTATGGCCGTAGTTTCCCCTTGCTTTCAGCCGTTCGCAGTACTAGCACTGCAAGGCCGTTTTGGTTATTGTTACAAGGCCAGATCAGTCAATCATCCAGACTGTTGCCCTTGCAACTACTGAAAAGGCTGCTGCCCCTCTTCAGGAACCACACGTTTGTCTGGCCTCTCAACAGATACCCCTCCGTTGTGGTTGGACCTACGGTACGGCTATGTGTAGCGCTGAGGCACGCAAGCCTCCCCACCAATGGCAAGGTCCATGGTTCATGGGGGCAGGTCATCGTTACCGTCCATAAAGAATTACAATGAAATTAGAAATATACATTACTCAAAATTCAGTTACTCATAACCATTTACATATTCACAGGAAAGAAAGCGTAACTTCCTTTCTCATTCATTCGGTCAAGTAGAGAAAATCTCACGATTTTACTTCCTACTTACGAAATTAAAATTGCAACGAAAATTGATACTTTTGCTACAATTGATGCTGAACTGCTAGGTACTGCTGCGTCAATAATTTTCGAGTGCAGAGAGTCTGACGTCTCGAAATCCTTATAAATGTGGACTATTCTTGGGCCTACCAATTTAACCGTAACATTACGACAGTATTTGTTATGTGCTTTTGGAGTTCTAATTAACCGTAGTGCAATTCTTTTGCTTTTGTTTGGAACCACGCATTCTCCCCCGGATAGATCAATCTTCGCATTTCTACCGCGTAAAAAAATCCCATCCCAGGATGCAAGGAACAGATAAATTTTTAATTAATATGAAGTGGGACGTAACTTGCTCGTCTTCTACATAGAGATCGGCCTGCACCTGTTGCTTAACTATCTGTGTGGCAGCGTGTAATGCGCCAGAAACTCAGCAATTTTACACTGGCAATATAGGTAGTCTCTTTATGCGGTTAATTTGGTCGAACAAGGTCTGATTTATGACACTAGTAGTGGTACCAGTATCAATGATTGCTTTCACACTAACACCGTTAATGGTGACCATAATTGCAGGTTGAACCATGTATTCATCGTCATGTATACAGAAATTAGCTTCTTCTAATAATTCGTCCCTGATGTCGTCACCGTAGTTGTAACATAGTGCTTTCAGGTTGATTGTGGGGTTGCCTCCTCTTACAGATGCGACCGTGCTCCGGAGGCCGTTCAGAACGGTCGGCTCTAGTTTGAATGTTGTTGCTGGCCGGATTGTTCTACTACTTCACATACTCGCGATCTAGGAGGACCATTACTGTCAATGTGACTTTGACCGTTCGCTTTTGGAATGACGGGTACCGCTTGCATTACATTCGGCGTCTGGTTACCGAACCATGGAACTGGTTGCTGGTTTGAGGATTGATTGCCGTTATTACTATTCGGATATTGGTTCTTGTTCCGATGATTTGTGTTTGGCTGGTTCGGAGGACTGTTGTTGTCACCCCATTGATTGCCATTCGGCTTTTTCCACGGTGTCCTTTTATCGTGGTAACCGTCATGGTAATTATTTCCATCTCCGAATTTGCGCTTATGACTCGTGCTGTTTCTCGAGTTACCGTCGCCATAATTCCAGTTATTGGCTACGTAACCGGTATTCGCGTCATTCGAAGCATGGTTCGGATTATTGTAGTAACCAGGCATATTCACTTTGTCGTATTGACCTTTTCTGTGTTGGTTATGTTTACTCTGTTGCTTATTGTTCAGATTATCAATACCGTGACAGCCGTTGCAGTTATTCGTGAATGCTTGGTAGGACTTTGTGTCTTCTTGAATTAGATCTAAGGAGTCGATCACCGAAAGGAAATGCTCCAAATCATCGTCTGGTACATTTATTAATTTTTCCCTAAGGTGGATCGGTAATTTTGTCTTTAATATTCGTAGTAATTCTTTGTGTGAGATAGGCTCAGACCAATATCACGTTTTCGCAATGTATCGTTCAAAATATATGCGCAGGCTCCCCTTTTTCGGATTATACAGTTCCGGAGTATAAACTTCTTTGCCCAAACGTTCTTGGGTTCCTGCAGACCAATATTTTGCAAAGGCCTGTGTCACCGGTGATGTGTGACATCACGAACTGAATTTTTTTGATATTCTGACCAGTATTTGGGTAAGATATTTTTGAAAGCACTTATAAATACAATTGGATGCATGGACTTCTTGTCCTCGGAAAATGTTTGAAAATGGCGATGTTTGAGCAAACTTTGCTCACTCGTTCGTCTTCGGGATTACGCTTTGCTGGCGACATGTCGAGTGTTTGGAATATTTTTTCATTCCGGAATGTCGATTTTCGTGCACTGTCGGCGTTCGGCGGTTGCATAGGAAAATTCATTTCCATTCTGCTGTCCGTCGAAACGGCTTTCTCCAAATTTCGGACGCGAGCGTTTATTTCCCGTGTCCACATACGTATTTCTTCGTTTGGTTCTTTTTGTCCGGCTCTCGGATTGTGCGCGGCGTCTGAATTCGCTTGTACGGCAGAACATATTTCTTCCCGCACGCGCTGCACAGCGTTGTCGACGGCAAATTAAGTTTTTCAAGTTCCGTCTCTTTAGTGGTTGTCCAGTTGGATATTCCAATATTTATTTGCCTTTTATGAGATTCTAGCTGTTCGTTTAAGATATTTTGATTATTTATTTTGAGATTTGTAACGTCAGATGTTACTTCTTCCACATCCGGTTTGTGGAATGCGAAGTTTTTAATTTTTCAAACTCCGTGCCCATTTTATTGATTTGGTCCAAAATTGGTACATAAGCTTGCTTCATATTCATTAACTCGGACTTGTTGTTGGCTAATTCGGTTTTTATTTCATTTTTTAATTCTTTGTCTCTTTGTTCCTGTTTCTTTTCCCACCGATCGCGTTTGCGATCGCGTAATTCCAACTTTTTCAGGAAAGCAGTAAGTGGGTCAAGCGCAATACTGTCTTCTGTCATCCCATTAAATTGATCCGTACCTGCTACAATTTCATTAACTGCAGTGGTCGGACGACCATTTTCGTTATTTTGTGCGATCTCCGAATTCACGACGGACATGTTCAAGTCAGGGGTTTGATTTTCTAACTCATTTTCAGTGAAATATATGAGTGATTCATTTAAATTTACCGCTTCATTTTCGAAATCTGGTGGTGAAACCATGGTTTCAATTGGTAAATTCTGTTTTTTAGCGACTTTGACCATAATACGAAATTTCGAAAAACTGGGAAAAATTCGTCACATGAATGTCAATATTTCACAGTAACATACGAGGGCCGTTCAGAAAGTAACCTCCAGTTGATTTAAAAAAATACACCAAGTAAAATAAAAATATTTTAATATATACATCTTACAACTACATCTTTGCACTATTTTTCTACATAGTCTCCATAGCGATTGAGGCACTTATCGTATCTCTTCACAAGCTTTGAAATTCCTTCTGCATAAAAATCACCCGCTTGTGCCTGGAGCCAGCCTGTGACCGCATCTTTGAGCTCTTCGTCGTCATCAAACCGCTGTGACCCGAGCCATTTCTTCAAATGCATGAAGAGGTGATAATCACTTGGCGCCAGGTCTGGGCTGTAAGGTGGATGGTTGATAACGTCCCACTTGAAGGACTCAAGAAGGGCCGTTGTTCTGCGAGCAGAGTGAGGACGGGCATTATCGTGCAAAAAAACGATACCGGAAGTCAGCATGCCACGGCGTTTGTTCTGTATAGCCCGTCGTAACTTTTTTATTGTTTCACAGTACACGTCTTGATTAATGGTCGTACCACGTTCCATGAATTCAACCAACAACACCCTTTTGGCATCCCAAAACACCGTTGACATCAGTTTTCTGGCAGAAAAATCTTGCGAGGCTTTTCTTGGTTTGGTAGGCGAATTTGAATGTGCCCACATCTTTGATTGTTCTTTTGTCTCAGGGTTCACGTACTTAATCCAGGTTTCGTCACCGGTCACGATTCTGTTTAACAATGGTTCTCCTTCGTCCTCATAACGTGACAGAAAGTCTAATGCAGAGGCCATTCTTTGAGTTTTGTGGTGGTCGGTAAGAATTTTTGGCACCCATCGTGCACAGAACTTACGGTAACCCAATCTTGCTGTCACTATCTCGTACAAGGGAGTCTTAGAAATCTGTGGAAAACCAGTAGACAACTCCGACATTGAGAAACGTCGATTTTCACGAACTTTTGCATCAACTGTCTGAACGAGTTCGTCAGTCACCAATGATGGTCTACCACTCCTCTCTTCATCATTAACGTTTTCTCGTCCACTTTTAAATAAACGTACCCATTTACGGACAACTCCTTCACTCATAACCCTTGGTCCGTACACGGCACAAAGCTCACGATGAATAGCTGCTGCAGAATATCCTTTGGCTGTAAAAAACCTTATGACAGCACGCACTTCACATTTGGCGGGGTTTTCTATTGCAGCACACATTTCAAACTGCCACAAAAACTAAACTAGCGCAGGTACGACGTTCACTCGACCACGGCTTGATGCCGACTGACCTGTTGAGTGCGTGAACGCACAGATGGCGTCGCTACTCCCTCCACAACCCGCACTGTGACCAATCGGAGGTTACTTTCTGAACCGCCCTCGTACATATATAAATAACAGTAAATAATGTTAATGCAATAAATAATTTTCCTCACTACGATGCTCTTTTATCATTGAGCGACCAAATCGACCATTTTGTGTTCTCTATCTTCGCACGTCGATTTTTGCAAAATTGGATTTTTCTTAACACACCCTTCCAAAATCACTGACCTAACTACTAGTAACTACGATTTTCATGTGGAGAGAATCAAAGGAAAAAATGCTATAGAAGAAAACTACTGTCTTGACAGAGCAGAAAAATTCATTTGGATAAGCTTTTACCTTACAGATGTACAATTTGCCGTAAACTGGATTGGTTGAGCTTTTCCATGTCATGGCACAGTACATCGGATGGTTATATGGAATAGAAATATAAATTTTATATTAGAAATTGGAATTTTATTTGTTACATGCACTTATTCTTACGTTGCGGCCACTCGTTTTGAGCGCCAAATATAATAATAATAATTTTAGTACTTTCAACATTGCAGTCCAGTGATAATCTAATACATAAGAAACTATCAGCCTCGATTGCGGTAATGAAACCAACCTTTACCCAGGTTTCAGCCCAAGTAATTGAGCCTTCTTCAGAAGATATACCTGATTCTATAATTTGTCTACGAGGGCATGGTCTAGAAATAAAACTAAAACAGCCTGAATAGGCGTAGTCACATTTAACAACGCGGTACGTAGGTACTAAGTCAGCACCAAGACTTAAGCTCCGGCGAGCGCCTCGTCTCCATGGACGCCGTGCGGTGGGCCTCGGAGCTCACGTGAGCTCAATATCAACTCAGCTATTGTGTGATGATGGAAACCCAAGGCATTTAACCAGTACTCTCTTTCCTCGTCACCTAATGATATGTTCAGCATGAAACATGTCCAGTTCAGCAGTTTTCAGTAGTTCTTCTGAGCAGAAACTGACAGCTATTTCACTTCCTCCTGTATTTCAAGATATATTTGCTCGGTGTTGTTCGTTGCACCTTGCAAACTGTAAATATCTCTGTTGACATTTTTGGCAAGTATGAATTCTCAAACACAGTGTTGTATTTCGAGATTCGAAAGAAAAAACCAATATTAAATTTCTGCTTGCGCAAATCTATCATTTTAATGTTGCTGCACACTGTGTTTAGATGCCGTCGTCGTGCAAGACAGACAATATATAAAACAATTGAAGACGTTGAAATGACAACATCTGCGGCCGACAAGAAAAAGAATACTATCAAATCTGTCGCTGCACATTCTCTATTGGATGGACCCGCAGTCTTCTGTGGTTGCAGACTGAACTTCAGCATCGACATCAATGATTCCTTTACCCATGGCAACGGATGGTTAACAGTCGCTATTGTACGTGTTGGTACAGGCGGGTAGAACATTCGCAGATGGTATCAACAGTTTCAAGATATAGGATGTGTATGTAAAGGAAAGAGTTCTGGCCGCCCTCATGTTCCTGAGGAAAATGTTGCACGAATTCAAACTGCTTTCCAACGTAGCCCTTCAAAATCAACTCGTCGTGCCAGTCGGGGGTTACAACTGCCTACAACAACTTGGAGCTACAACTGCCTACAACAACTTGGAATTACAACTGCCTACAACAACTTGGAATTACAACTGCCTACAACAATTTGGCGTGTTTTGGTTATGAAGCCGTACAAGTTATAGCTGTTACAAGCTCTGCATCCTGATGACAAACGCAAACGTGTGGCATTTTGTAACGAGATTCTTGATGCTATTGACAATGATAATACTTTCGCACAACGCATCGTGTTCAGTGGTGAAGCGACTTTCCATGTTAGTGGTCAGGTAAACAAACACTATGTTCGAATTTGGGGCCTACTGAACCCACATGCAGCCACTGAACAGGTACGAGATTCGCTCAGTCTAGGTGTTTTGTGCGATATCCCGATCATCTGTTTACAGCCCATTCTTCTTTGCTGAAAACACGGTTAATGATCAGCAGTATCTCGCTATATCACAAAACTGGTTGTTTCCGAGTCTGCACGAAGAAAACTCCATTTTTCAACAAGACGGGGCACCGCCTCACTGGAGTCACCAAGTGCGTGAATATCTGAATGAAACTCTACCGAACCGTTGGATTGGTCGTCAAGGAGCTGGCGACTCGGCGTGTATCGTCTGGGCTCTACGGATTAGACACCCTCTGACTTCTTTCTGTGGGGTTTCGTTAATGACAACGTTTATGTACCACCACACCCACGTAACCTGGAAAAGTTGAAGAACCGGATCCGTACTGCCATAACATCAGAGACGAAAGACATGCTTGCCCGAGTATGGGAGTAATTTGAGTATCGTGATATTGTTCGTCTCGCTGATGGAGGACATATTGAACATCTGCAATCTGAACTTGAGAGGCTCGTAAATGTGTCTGTAAAGTTTCATATTCGTATCTCTTAAAGTTTAATAAATATATGCAGTCAAAATACGTGTATTCTTTTTTAAACACTCTGTATATTATCTGATCGCGAAAATTTGCGAGACTCTGGAAGTGACGCGTCTCCTGCTTTCTCTAGGGCAGTGGTTCCCAACCTTTTTGAGGCCATTATCCCTGAGTGATATCCGATATTAGCTAGTATCCCAGCTCCTGCCACCGTGACGAAAACTAATGAGCCAAAAAGTGAATTGCTAATGCCAATTTCTAAAAACCTCGTCTTAAGGAATGACAAACCGTCCCAGTGAATCGCTGGTGCTACTTACAACTCTTTCTCACAAGGGACCCCTTGAATTTGGGGTCGAGAAAGGTCTATGGCATTTATGGCATTCGACGCTCCCCATATTGTCTACTATTCATTCACAATAGTGGCTGTTAACGGCAACAGGGGGCCGGATTAGAGTATCCAAGGATGAGCACAACATGAGGCTACGGAGCGTAGCTGAACTGCTTAGTAAAAGAGTAACTCACAACAGTGCCGCAGTGCTAGTGGTGTTGATACAAAGCAGAGCAGTGGCAAAGGTAAATAAAGAAAACATTGCATTATATCTACAACAACAGTTGCCGAAGTTGACATTTCGGCGGAAAGGAACCCAAGGAATTTCGCAGAGTGAGAAAGAAGTGGCAGATGAAATATTAGCGTTTCTCCAAGATGAGTCAGTGGAATGTATGGTGTCGTATACGCTCTACTGCGTGAACAGTGTAGCCTACATGAGGTGTACAATGATAGCGATACGTACTTAAGTAGTGAAAGTGATAATGAAACAGGCGTCGAGCCACTTACGCCATCATCCTTGTCGGACAAGTAGCCACAAATTCCCAGTGAAGCGTAATAAGGGACAAATGTTGTCTAAGGAGCGGGTACTAAACAAACTTACGTGTATGGGAGATCATCCACAGCATAGCAAAAATAAAATAAAAATAAATTATGAACAGATTTCGAAGAAGGCTGCAGCAGTATGACCGTGTAGTGCGTAAGAAAAACTACGGATATTCAAAGGAGGACAAGATGCACTTACAAAAACAGTTGGTGGCTGCATAACTTCAGACAGTGCTACAAAATAGGAAGAGTGAGATAACGAAATTTCAAACAAAGCGTAACTTGACGATGTACAGCAATCTGCGGAATTAGCTTGAAAATTTGTAGATGAGACAAAAAAACTTATTCTATCGTTCAGTAAGGAATTTGTTTTCAACTCTGACCACTCGAGATTTGAAGAGGAAATGCATATGAAAGGAAACCTGGAAATTGGACGTATCAGGAGAGTTGTATGAAAATCAACGAATATCAGCGTCTTAAAGCATTCGTGTACAATATACCGACTGTTAAGCTGACTGTGAAATTGGCTGGAAAGTTGTTTATTGTGCTGCGAGAAGTTGGAGGTGCTCTGCCCCCAACGATTTTTTCTGGTATGCGTGATCTTGCAAGGGGAGAAAACCTGACGTCACAGTAAGCAAGAGTGGAAAAATTGGCGTAAGAGAACTATACCCATGATATAAACACTGCTTTCGGCCAATAGCTTGTCAAAATAACTTACTTTTGCTTATTCCTGGTCTGTGCATAAAAATCATACGCCTTTAGACCAAACTATCCCTTCTGAAAAGTGTGTGACATTACAGCTCATACCACCTGGAACCACTGGACAAATTCAGCCTCTGGATGTTTGTTTCTATCTGAACCTGTAAAACATTTTATTGCACTGTCTATTGCTAAGCCTTAAGGAATAGTTAAATTGACAATAAGCTCCATGACAGATCGTTTCACATTCAGTTGCACATCATCACATTCCATCAGTTCTCATCACTCTGTTACACCAGTATGATTCTATGTGCATTCTTTAGGAGCTGATACTAACTGAACGTCCTCCACTGTTTGTAACTCCCAAGGAGATCGCCTTTGATCTTGATGGTGTGAACCTTTGTGATCACTGTGGGGCGCCATTTTTCATTCGGTGTTCTTGGTGCAAGTTAAAGGTTTGTTTTGAACATTTCTTGAATATCGACGATGTCCATTTTGGTAAGTGTAATACATACATACCATAGAAGGTTGATCTTTGCACCTCCCAGATATTCAATTTCTGTCGCCCCGCTGATGTACCTGGTAAGCCATTAGCAGCAAATTTTTTTCCCGACGTAATTGTTAACACAACACTTTCAAATTAGCCTTACTAAAGAATGAACTTGCGACCTCGCACTCAAGGGGTTTCTTATCAGGAAAGAGAGCTTTGGGGGTAGCCACTTGTTACGAAACATGTTTTATCTACACCACTCCTCTCTCTAGTAATACTTCTACACTCATACCCTGCAGCCCTATTTAAAATCAACCAATCACCCAGCTCAAACCCTGTTTACTGCACTTACTGTCTGTAAATCACTTTGACTGCTGGATTACTTCTGCACTGGTAGATATTGGAAAACTTCATGCTGTCAATATTTTGTCTCTGACCAATGCAAGTAATAAAAATAAAATATAATTAATATTATTATTCTGTGTACGCTCTACAGCAGTGTAGTAACCATTACATAGTAACTCTTGCTTTGTACTGTAAAGTAGTTCATTTATGGTTACAAAGGAATAATAAAGCGATTCCTGGTCCACTGTGGAAACTACCAACTAGGAGAATGCAGAACTGCAAGGTATGGAGGAGAGCTTCTGCGAAGTTTGGAAGGTAGGAGACGGGGTACTAGCGGAATTAAAGCTGTGAGGACTGGCCGTGAGTCGTGCTTGGGTAGCTCAGTTGGTAGAGCTCTTGCCTGCGAAAGGCAAAGGTCCCGAGTTCGATTCTCGGCCCGGCACACAGTTTTAATCTGCCAGGAAGTTTCATATTAAAACCACTTTGAAGGAAAGTGAAAGTCTCAAAAGAAGAACCTCTGCACTTTCACCTAAAGTCTGTAGGACCTGCAGTGGGTAAGAAACATTACGGGAGTAGAGTGGTCTGCTAGGTAGGAATCTATGGGGTAAACGAAGGTATTGGGGCTCACATACTGATAGTATATGTACAAAACATTGTAATATTAATCACATATATTTATAGCACATGTGTAAAAAATAGTATTATTTCCATGACTTTAAATTTTTATCCATTTGGGATACTATATCATGTGCTTCATGTTCATCCTTCAGTTTCTACTCTCTAACAGACAACGCTTTGTCATGGTAGTTGTTAACAATAATAATTGTTACATGATGTGCACACACTCTATCAGAAAAATTTGAAACTGTACTCAGCTCTCTGTGATCTCTAGAACCCAGAGCCCTAGCGCCGGAGCCGATGCATGGCTGCACTAACAATTGCTAGGTGGTGCTACATTGTACCACATATGTATCTATTTTTACTTAGTGAAAGAATGCATTACACAGCTATGTAACAGACTATTATTCTCATACCATACCGTTATTTTCTTGTGTCCTGTATTGCAGTGTTTGGATGGTTGCAATTCGCCTTGTCAATCACATAGCTGTTGTTCACTCCCAAACACAATTTGCATGCAGCCTGTTACAAGCTATCAATTTCTCCACTTTGCTGTGCACATCAGCACCAACCAACTACACCTCTCTAGTACTGGTTTGTGTGTTGTTACTATTGTTATCACATAGACTGGTAGGGCCACTCCCCTACACTTTGTGGTAGGTCAGTATTTTTTCATCCATGTAGTTTGCTTGTGTTGTCAAGACTTTAATCTGTGTGTATACATGGTCATTTTATCCTTGTGTATGATCGTTTTATTGTCTCTGCCTATGTCTCACTGCACAACTGCTGTTGCTGCTACTGCCACTTCATTGACATCACAGCTGCCACTGCTTATGGTCACAGCTGCCACTGCCAATGCTGTCATCTCCCTACATCCATCTTCATTGCTGTCATCATTCCCGCAATGCCTGAGTCTACTCACTATCTCTGTCTTTGGCACCACCATCACCATCCGCATATACTGCTACCACCACATCACTATGGATGTTGCTGCCATCATCCTCCCCCATCTCATCTCTCCCACAACCTCAATCATTTATATTACCCCTTCCCCTATCCCATTTGTTCCTACATGGAGCACTACCTCTTGCCCACCACCTTGTGTCAACCTCCCCTACCCCTACTCTTATCCCCATCCACTTTTAGTTCCTTTGCTTACTATATTCATTTCACCACCTTGCACCATGTCCTTTGCTAATCCCCATGCCCATCTTATTCTACAATGACCACTAGTCCTGCAACTCCAGCAAGAATAACTACTCACCAAGCTACTGTGGCAATGCCTGACACCTCACTACATCTAACAGTCAGTCATACCAACTCCATCCAAAAGGAAAGACCTGCTTCATGCCATATCGCACTTTCTCCAATTCCCCAACCTCCCCTCTCCAACCAACTCACTACCCACCGCTATAACCAAGAAATCCCATCAAATCCTTATTCTACTGAATACATAGACACCACATTCTCTCCAATACCAGCTGTTCACACCTTCGCCCTATCCCATCCTGACACGAAATTCTTTAAAGCCAGTTTCCTCACTCTCACATTACAATCACTCAAATCATACCCCACATAGATTTATTCCTTATCAAAACAAAAAAAAAAAAAACCAACTACCACTCAGATCTCCTCCTCAAAAATCCACAAATTACCTTTGGATCTTATGTCTCCCCTACTCCCTTCCACATTGCCTCCCACTAAACAACATCAGCCACCTCATCAACCTGCACCCTCTCTGCCATAATAAAGAAGTTTGCCCCTGAGATCAAGGCAGTCTTTGGTCTTCGAATTGCTTCCCACCGTGCCTTAAAAATTCAAAGAGCCTACTGTATCTACAATCAATGACTCTGGTCTCACCTTCCTTATGTGAGTCTTCACAAAGTCTGTCCCCTCCATCTGTCATGTGTCAGAGACAGACCAGATTTACAGTCACTGTCATAAACGTGAACCCTCTAAATCTCTGCCCCAGTCCTATCTTTATAAAAAAATCCTTGTTTATAATGACCACCTCACCTCTGACTGTAATAATCCACCCAATTGTCCTGACTGTAAAGCCTCCCACTTCCTTAAACAACGTCCAAACCTCATCTCCCTTCCCACCTACAACGCCTGTAATGATAACTAGCTACACCTGTGCCAGTTGGAATACCTACCGGGAATCCATAGACACCCAGACTGGAAACCACTCCATAATCATCCAGCAAACCGATGATATTCCCCACCCCACAGCATTCCAACAGCAAACCTTGATGGATGCTGCATTTGCCTATATCCCTACCAATACCATATATCCTGACATCTTGGGTTGTCGGGTGTTCTGCCGGATATCACCGTCGTACTTGCACGATATTTCGGTCACGTAGCTCGTAACCTTCATCAGGTGCGACCTGAGTCTCAGGTCGCACCTGATGAAGGTTACGAGCTACGTGACCGAAATATCGTGCAAGTACGACGCTGATATCCGGCAGAACACCCGACAACCCAAGATGTCATTAGATCGCCGGGAAAGCCTGAAGAGTTACACCATATATCCTCATTGTTCTGCCCTCCTTCCACACTCCCCCCACCTTCTCAGAGAATCCAATCGGTTGTACCACTCCTTCTTGTAGACCTGTGACTAAGATACTCTCATACACAACTGACAAATACAGAAGCAAATCCGGAACATGTTGAATGCCAAAAAACGCTGGGACTGGTGCTAGACACCCATCAGGCCCAGCACTCACTGGAAATAATCCTATCCCTCATTACAAGCTCCTCCACAATAACATCCATTACCTGACAACCTGAGCAAAGCTGACCACTTTGCATCCTAGCTCTGCAACATCTTTTCCATTCTGATGACCCACATTTTGATTACTCCCTATTCCCTACCATCCATGAACACACACACACACACACACACACACACACACACACACACACACATGCACACACACACACACAACTCCACACATGCACACACATACACATACACCACTGTTCCCACTTTTGGTTCCTACCTTCCAGTTCTTGGAGAACATACAGAAACAGAATTAACCCTTTCGTGAGCCGTGGGAAACATGCTTCCCACTACAATGAACTCGTTTCTAGTCCCGTGGGATTCACAGTTCCCACCACTGTACGGTGCTACCGGCTAGTGAACAGTATAGGGTACTACTTCCAATCGGAAGTTCCCGCCGTTTTTGCTGTACCTTCGCGCAGAGGCATTGTATAGCTGAGTGTTGCTCTGTAGAGGAGCCTTTCACGCTGTTTGCGTGACATCTTGTGATTTTTTTCCTCAAAGCTATAGTATAAGGTAAATACTTTTGATTTACCCAAATTTATGAAGAAAAACGTAAAATTGGAACGAGAATTCCAGTTTGAAACAAAAGGAACCATTTCTGCAGTAAAATGGATGGATAACAGTCCAGTCACTTTCCTGTCCTCAATTCATGACCCATGAGCAACAGCCACAGTGAAAAGGAAAAACAAGGATGGTACTAGTACAGAGATTTCTTGTCCTGAAGTTGTGGCAGAATTCAACAAAATAATGGGTGGTGTCGATAAGTTTGATCAATTACGAGAAAGGTATGCTATTGGCAGACGTTCTGTAAAATGGTGGCACAGAATATTTTATTTCCTGGTGGACGTTGCTGCAGTGAACAGTTTTATCCTGTGGAAAGTAAGTAAAAGAGAAAGTGGACAGCATGATCAGCTCACATACAGGATCCATCTAGCCAGACAATTGATCGCTGGCTTCTCATCCCAAAAAAGGCGTGGACAAAAACCTGTTTTTCTGGCAAAAAAGGGGTAAAGTACCTGAAGATTTTCGTCATGTGGCTGTAGGGGAGCATCAGTCCATTTTAGGAGAAACCTACTGGACGTGCCGTCACTGTAGTACCAAAGCTGCGGAAAAGAGCACTCGGTGTGTTTGTACATATTGTCAAATACCACTTTGCATGGACCCATGTTTCAGAAAATTTCATGGCAAGTAATTGTTAACAATCATTGTAACAAGAGAAGTAAATTTATCAAATAAATATGACATATACTGAAAAAGTTGTTTTTGTCATTTAACTCCAAGGAAAGGCAGTGGGAAGAATACTTCCCACCTTGTTGTGTGACCTCACTTTCACAATTGGAGCAAATTTGGTATTCTGTATGATAAATATACCTATCTGTTAGCTACTATCTGCTCTCCATTCATTAAAAAAACTGCTCAATAATTTTGCCCACGAAAGGGTTAAACACCCCAATCACACCACATAACATGAAACAAGCACTTCACAGAAAACGCAACACATCCCTACGTAACGACCTCATTGCCTGTTGACACTTTAAAGAATGCCCTGCCTCTTTTCCAGTCACCCTTGAAACCCATTATACCAGGATCCTCTCCACAAGTTATTACGATGAACGGTGAAAAACATCCAATATCCTACATTTCGTCGAAGTACACAGACCCCCTACTGATACCTCCTTGTACCAGCTCATCTGCCTCACTTCAGTCTTCAGCAAGGTCTTTGAAACCATTCTCTCCCAACACAGCCATTAACACGTGATCCAACATCACCTCCATCCCATTAAGTTGTGTGGTTTCCATACTAGCTTCTCCTCTGATGAACAGTTCCTGCACTTTACTCATCTCCTCTCCCACCAGCTCAACGCCTGTAAATCCGCCATATTTGTCTCCCTAGACTTAGAGAAAGCCTACGATCATTTATGCTATTCTTGTTTTCTTTCAGTCTCCAGACTTACGCACTTGTGTCAGCCTTGTTGCACCCTTCCTCTTTAATCGCTCATCCTTTGTCACCATGAACAATGTCAGATCTCACATCCTCCATTCCACTGCAGGTGTACCACAAGACTCCGGCCTCACCTCTCTTCTTTATGTTCTCTGCACTGCCAAAATTCCCAAATCACCGTAACCAGTCCCCCTCCCTCAATATGCTGATGACAGCACTTTCCTTACTCTCTGTGCTATTCTACATTCCAGAAATCATAGTGATCACTTCAAATCCACCTCAATCAGTTTACCTCCTGGTGTAACCAATGGTTCCTCAAGAGCAATCCTTCCAAACCCCAGGCAATAATTGTAGAATGCACCACCTGTACCATCTGTCTCCATTACTTCTATCTTACTGTCTGTGACTCTCCTATCCACTTAACAAATACTCTAAAATATCTTGGACTAACCATTGACTGGCAGCTAATGTGGAAACCTGACCTATGAAGCATCCAACAGAAAGCCCACAATAGACCAAAATTGCTAAAACAGCTAGCTGGTTGAACTTGGGGATTGCACCCTTCCACTGTCCTCCACACCTACAAATCTCGATCCAACCCATCCTTTGCTACGCGAATGTCGCTTGGATCTCCTCCCCACCTAAATTCTGTAAGTCTCTCTGTATCCTGTAACGTCACGCACTCCAACATTTACCTTCCCTCACAAGGATCGTTTACCACCTCTCCTCACGCACACCGAACACCTCCGAACAACCACTCCATTCACAAACTTGACTCCAATAATCCTATAGTTTCTCCTCTGCTTTCTGAGCCCCATATGCTGCTGCAACTCTATCACCACATCCCACCAACCCAACACCTCCAGACCTCTATATACTCTTCCAAAGAATTTCCGAACATCTCTCCCGTCCAGATGACGCTCTCCATCCTAAAATTTACCCATCCTACCAACTTTAAATCCACCCTTTCCACCTCATCAGGGCTCCCTCTCCCTCCCCTCGATATAATTCCCTAGCTCTTTCACCTGTTACCCCCCTCCTCCCACATTCCTGTACTCCCTTTTACCAGCTGAAACGGTCGCAGGTTCGAATCCTGCCTCGGGCTTGCATGTGTGTGATGTTCTTAGGTTAGTTAGGTTTAAGTATTTCTAAGTTCTAGGGGACTGATGACCTCAGAAGTTAAGTCCCATAGTGCTCAGAGCCATTTGAACCAACGGAAACTTTGGCCTCATTGATACCCCATTTACTGCCCTGCCCATTCTCGTCTCCCAAGAGGCACTCCTACGCCATCACTACCATGCAGCGGGCCTCATACCCACCTCCTTCCACCAAACCTTCTGCCCTTCAACACAGGCTCCCAACCCTAGGGCACATCCTTCATGTTTTAGTGACAATGAAGTGCTTCTTTTTAATATCAGTGTTTTAAAAAAGCCTTAAATGTACCCTTGTTGTTTTCCATTTAACCTTATATTATTATAGTCAAGAGCGCCTCGTTACATATATATACACTGCTGAAAAAAAATTAGTACACCTGGAAAGACGACGTCGATTTTGATCCAGTGATGTCATACACCACATGGGGGATAGTAGATATATTGACAATGGTTTCAGTGTCGTCCGTCAACAGATAGCGCGGTAGCATAGTTACCTGTGTCTATCCTATAATAGAGGACGCTAACAGTCAGAAGTCTTAGTATGATGCAAACGTGTGAAACAAGCAGGTAACCATGCGATGGATATGTACTTGTGCTTTCTACAGCCAACTGAGCGAATTTGAAAGGGGTCTAATTGTGACCTTCCAAGTGGCAGGATGGTCCTTTTGAAGAATTGCCACCCAAATTGGACGTACTGCACGTGATGTACAACGATGCTGGCATCAGTGGTCATGCGAACATTCCACACCCGTAGATGAGTTTCTAGACGTCCACAGAGTACAAACGCCACCAGGATCGTCGTATTATAAGGGCAGCAGGGGCATTTCCTGCAGCTACCACAGCACAAATAAGAGAGTTTGTGAGCCATACGTGTCAACACGATCTGTTGTGACGTGACTATTAGCAGTGGTACTATGGGCATGTCCACCTCCAGCCCATCTTCCACTCAGGCCACAGTATCGATGAACACGGCTCGGCTGATGCCGTAAGAGGATCATTTGGAAATTCAAGTGGTGTGCCGTGGTCCCAGCGATGAAAGTAGACTCTGCCTGCACGCAAGTGATGGCTGTTCGTACGTATGATATAGACCTGGTGAGTACTGTCTCGTAGTGTGGATTTTTCCAAGACGCACGGCCCCATGCCAAGCCCTATGGTCTGAGGTGCGAAATGCTACAACTACCGTTCACTTTGGTGTTTCTGGAGGGGACGCTAACCAGTGCTTGGTATATGCAAAATGTTGTTAGACCCGTTCTTTTCCTATTCTTGCAACAGGAAGGTGATGTGTCGTTCCAACAGGATAATGCTCGCCTACAGGCTGCTTATGAAATCCAACGTGTACTGCAAGACGTGCAATAACTTAACTGACCAGCACGACCTCCAAACTTGTCTCCATCTGAGCACCTGTGATACGTGATGAGACGAGACATGACTCATGTGGCGACTCATCAACTAGAAATGCTTACAGAACTCTGGGAACAGGTCGAGCAGGCGTGGAATAACGTACGCCAGGACAGTTTTCGCCATCTGTATGGTCGGCTGGATGCCTGAGTCAGCGCCTGCGTTGCCGCCAATGAAGGCTTCACCACGTACTAATATATATGTTTCAGCACTGATCGATACCTGGTACCTCAGAACAGTTTGTGCTATTGATCTGTAAATGTAATCATTTCATGTACTCCGTATGCACTGTTGCAACAATGAATCTTGAGTGAATTGGAAATCTCTAAAAGGGCGTATTAATTTTTTTCGGCAGTGTATGAACGGAAAGGACAGTGTCTTGAAAGGAGGTGATGCTGCGGGAATTAGATTAGGAAATGAGACGCTTACAGTAGTAAATGAGTTTTGCTATTTGGGGAGCAAACTAACTGATGATGGTCGAATTAGAGAGGATATAAAATGTAGACTGGTAATGGCAAGGAAGGCATTTCTGAAGAAGAGAAATTTGTTAACATCGAGTATAGATTTAAGTCTCAAGAAGTCGTTTCTGAAAGTATTTGTATGGAGTGTAGCCATGTATGGAAGTGAAATGTGGACGATAAATAGTTTAGACAAGAAGAGATAAAAGCTTTCGAAATGTGGTGCAACAGAAGAATACTGAAGATTAGATGGGTAGATCACATAACTAATGAGGAGGTATTGAATAGAATTGGAGAGAAGACAAATTTGTGGCATAACTTGACTAGAAGAAGGGATCGGTTGGCAGGGCATATTCTGAAGCATCAAGGGCAGTGTGGAGGGCAAAATTTGTAGAGGGAGACCAAGAGATGAATACACTAAACAGATTCAGAAGGATGTAGGTTGCAGTAAGTACTGGGAGATGAAGAAGATTTCACAGGGTAGAGTAGCATGGAGAGCTGCATCAAACCAGTCTCAGGACTGAAGACCACAATGGCATGAATACTTATATTTTTCACCATTCCAAATGTTTTAAATCCATGCAAATATCTAAAATTTATGTTAGGGTTTTTTTAGCTCATTTAATTTTACTTGTCCAGCTGGCTGAAGAGCGGGTTGATTGTACCGCTGACAGTGCCTGCCCCCCACCCCCCCTTTTCCCATCGCCCTCCGCCAATATGATTAATTTTTTTCTGTCTCATTTAATTTTACTTGTTCAACTGGATGAAGAGAGGGTTGATTGTACGGACGATAGTCCCCCCCCCCCCATATTGGAGTGGGAGAGGGGGATGAAATAACAATAAAGGGGAAAAACCACTCTGCTGGTGTATCAGCTATCAATGCAGACTGGCTGAAGCTGTCACCATAATTTTTGAATACAGCACTAGCTGAGATGACTTAACTAGTGTTTGTTATGTCTCACTGGAGAAGTGGTAACATAGTAATTTTTAGTGCGTGTTATCATAGCTGCAGTCTCTTTCTATGTGGTTGTAAAGTCGCAACACATATTTGAAAACATAACACCTGAACCATTTCATTATCCCATCTGTTTTTGAATTTGCTGGATTTTGATCAGTTCTACAGAAAAGTAGGTCATAGATAAAAAAAGTAGAATGTTCCAGGAAAAAGTAGGTAAACTTCCCCTACATGTCTTAGGAAAAATTCGGGTATGTGCTAAAAATGGAACTGAAACTAGATGAGGGTGTGGTATCCCAGGATTGGCGGGGCCTGTACCGATGGATTGTTATGTGGGTAATACTAGCTTCATATTCCCATCCGTATTTAAGTCTGCTGGGGTAGGACTCCATTAAGGCTTGTTTTAAATGGACATGGCCGATTTTCTTCCTTATACTTCCCATTCAGAGCAAGTTCTCCATCTTTAACGATTTAACGTTTACAAGCGGCCTGTACTACTTTTCATTTCTTAATTCATCTTAATTCGTAGGCTGTGAATTTCTGGAAATGCTATTAATGTATTCCTTAGACCTGCGAGGTTTTTAAAATGGTTACGGAATACGAATCGGAAAGCCTAAAACCTTCTAAAATGTGTAACGGAAGTGTGAAACTGTGGTCGATGCTGTCCCGAGCAAACATTTTGTGTCCGGGCACGCCCTGCTCATACACGACCGCTCCCAGAGCAAACACATACCGGTACTTCGTATACGAAGCACGGAAGGTGCAGAGGATGCCACACACACACACACACACACACACATACACACACACAGAAAAAAGCAGTATAACACTAAATCCTTTCCAAATACTGTCGCTCTACGTATAATTCAAAATTAACTTCATACGCAAATGCTGTAAACAACAAACAATTCACATTGTTTAACTCTAAAGCTGTCTGCGCTTACGTGGACATCTGCGGATACATCTGAAACGTCCCCTTAGAAAGAGTAATGAATTACTGTGCTGATAAGCCCCTTACGTTATTTGATTTTCAAATAGCTGAGCAGAACTGAACGTACTCAGACATTTCTCTGTTTACTTTTTCTGATGAACACTAAACTGGCACATACTATTTTTAGCGCAACGCAATCTGATTTTCAATAATCCCTACAAAAGAATGGCCCTGACTAACAATAACCTATACCTTTCATGAATCACTTACCTCACAAAAATCTTCGTTACTCGAAGAGCGCCAATACTGCCAGCTAAATGAAAGATTCTAACTATTGAAGGCACTAACTACTGATAGGCATAGTTAGCAAATGAAAGATTTTGATAGAGACCAAACAATGTATTTACCTTAATGATGTTCAAAAGACATCATATATCATGATATCCAGTATTACAAATTTACTCTTTCTGATGGACACACGGAACTGCCACAGTGCTAATTACTTTGTGATTAAAAGTTGAAAGGCAGTGTCAGCATTACAATTATCGTCTATGTGTGTTACTTAGATCGATAATAAAAACAAAAATCTGTTTTGCTTTAAGACACTATTATTACGTATTTGGGACGGAGTGAGATTATGTTGGCTTGAATGTACAGTGTCCTGGAAAAGGTAGATGCGTTATTAACATCTGCAGGGACTGAAGATGGCGACATCCCCTTCTTCCTGCCTTTCCGCACAATTATGTGTGCATCCTGTTTCCGCCGTACTAGCAGCTGAGTGCCGAGTCATTGCTGTGTTGTTTGTAGTGACAGAGGTCACTTGCGCAATAACAGAAAGCTGCCACAAGGTTACCAACGCTAGGTCACTCCATTCACTGGACCCTTCGCTGTAACGGTAACTTGTAACGCGATACTATTTGGCTTCCTAGTGCTGCAGAAATGTTCCCCAGAAATATTTTACGAAATCCGCTTCGTTAATTGAAGCGGTAATTGCAGTAAAGGGGTAAGTCAAGGACTGTCACTCTTGGGATACTTAAAGGAAATAAATTTTCTCTTTCAATAATTAAATAATATTTGAAGCACATAGCCTAACAGTAATATAATTTTTATATGGTTGGCAACATGGTGACCACACGTTTCATGAGCATAGATCGTTCCTCGTACTCCCTTTATGGGCAGGAATCGACTAGTCGCAACAGCACCATAACGTGAAATAGCTTAACTTTACAGATACAAGACCGCCTTGCTTTGATCGAATGGGCTAGCGCAGCGGTGAGAGCACTGGACTCGCATATCAGCGAACGACGGTTCAAACCCGCGACCGGCCGTACTGTCTTAGATTTTCTGTGATACCCCTAGAACACTCAAGATAAATTTCGGGATGGTTCCTTCGAAAGGGTGCGGTCGCTTTCCTTTTCTATCCTTCCCTAATCCGAGCTTGCCCTCCGTGTATAATGACATCGTTATCGTCGGGACGTTAACAACTTCTTCTCCTCCTTCTACTTGCTTTGAGTAACCATTACTAGAGCCTAATAAGAGTTATTTCACTATTATAGTAAGTGTTCCAAAGTGAACCGCCAAAGTTAAGGATATAATACTGGATGCATGTCGTTAAACTTTGCAGCACGCTCCTTGTCACAAGATGTGCAATGCGGCATATCTTCATAGCAGGAACTGTCAAAAATGGTTCAAATGGCTCTGAGCACTATGGGACTTAACATCTTAGGTCATCAGTCTCCTAGAACTTAGAACTACTTAAACCTAACTAACCTAAAGACATCACACACATCCATGCCCGAGGCAGGATTCGAACCTGCGACCGTAGCAGTCCCGCCGTTCCGGACTGCAGCGCCTAGAACCGCAAGACCACCGCGGCCGGCAGCAGGAACTGTGTTCTGGCGAAGTGTACTCCTTCACCTTTTGAATGTCCAGGAGTTTTCTCGTATCATTAGAAATTTTCCCACGGTATATCTTTTGTATGGGCAATATTAGTCATCAAGTGATAGGTTTTCACGGAGAAAGTACGTGCTGAGTAGCTTCAGTGCCAATGAAAACATTAGCACATAAAAAATCAGGTTTTTTTTTCTTTTGAGTAAGCCAGTTCACTAGACTGTGCTGGACGAAACATCATTTTCTCTTAACCTTTGCCCCTAGAGTAGCTATTGAGCGGCAGGTGATCTTGTATAAGTCTGACCACCAGTCTTTAAAGTCCAGAACATCGTTAGAAGTGACTGGGTTTACAGTGAATTTATTGTTTGTAACGTACCCTTAAAAAAATATGAATTACTGTGCTGGTAAACCTCTTACGTTATTTGATTTACAAACAGCTGAGCAAACTTCAACAGTTTTCTCTTTACTTATTCTGATCATCACTAAACTGACACACAATACTTTTTTAGCGCAACGCAATCTGACTTTCAATAATCCCTACAAAAGAATGGCCCTGATTAACAATAACCTTTACCTTTAATGAATCATCACTTACCTCACAAAGATCTTCGTTACTCGAACTACTACAATACGTCGAGCGCCAATACTGCCAGCTAAATAAAAGATTCTAACTACTGAAGGCACTAACTACTGACAGGCATAGTTAGCAATTGAAAGATTTTGACAGAGAACAAACAATGTATTTACCTTAATAGCGCTCAAAAATCCAATTAAACAAATTTCCTTTTTCTGACGGACACACGTCCAGATCTTCAATTTTTTGGTCCTGTCCTCCTCAGTTGCGCGTAATACTACGGTATGTTGATGATTTTCACTTATGAACCGTCTGACAGCAACTGAATAAAACACAATTTTAGTGCCATACGCGTTTCGCCTTTATTTTCTGCAAGGCATCATCAGTGGCAGGTTGCGTAGACAGTTTCTTACATATTACGCTCCTGTTGCATTTTTGGTCTTGTTCTTCTTCCTGTTACAATTAGGTGCACGCAGAATCTTGTCGCATATCGCTGCCTTTAATCCAGCAGAATTGTTCGCTCTCCATACCT
Source organism: Schistocerca piceifrons (assembly GCF_021461385.2). Taxonomy (NCBI): domain Eukaryota; kingdom Metazoa; phylum Arthropoda; class Insecta; order Orthoptera; family Acrididae; genus Schistocerca; species Schistocerca piceifrons. The sequence continues at coordinate 1,015,449,571 of NC_060138.1, read as the reverse complement.
CCTGGCTCAATGGTAATCACATACGGTACTGTACGCTTTTCCACGGACACATTCTTCGAAACAGCTGCGGGAGTCACCGCATCTGGCTGCTTCCGTAATCCAGAGTCGATGAAAAACTGTGTAAAAACTCACACCACGGCTAGTAAACACCAAACGCTCTGCTTCTCGCAGAATACTGCTGCAAGCGTTGTGGAACTGTCAAGTTATTGTCACGTGACAATACCGTTTGTGATTACCATTGAGCCAGGAAGTATGGAGAGCGAACAATTCTGCTGGATTAAAGGCAGCGATATGCGACAAGATTCTGCGTGCACCTAATTGTAACAGGAAGAAGAACAAGACCAAAAATGCAACAGGAGCGTAATATGTAAGAAACTGTCTACGCAACCTGCCACTGATGATGCCTTGCAGAAAATAAAGGCGAAACGCGTATGGCACTAAAATTGTGTTTTATTCAGTTGCTGTCAGACGGTTCATAAGTGAAAATCATCAACATACCGTAGTACACGTCCAGATCGTCCACTCAAAACTCTCTCTCTCCACATCCACCACTGCTGGCGGCTCAACTGCACAATTATACAACGCTACGTGCTGTTCACAACCAACAGCCCAACAGTACACAAGCGAATATTACAACAATGAGTCCAACCAGCCACAGACAGCACACAGCACAGTCAGTGATTTTCATACAGAGCGCTACGTGGCGTTACCAACATAAAAACCTAAACCGCCTACTTACATGTTTACGCTTGTCTGGTTGATTAAGACTGTGAGGAGGCGGCCTGTTTCAGGCCTTTGACTTCACATTTTGTCCTATTTGCATACTGAATTTGCATACGAGAATCTGTTGCCTCACTTAGTTTCCGATTCAGTTTTTAGTTGTCAACTTCTCACCGGTACAGCACACTGATTACATGAGTGCCTAGGGGGTAGCTTGTAGCAACGTGTGGTACCCACTTTTCCGTACCTAACCTAACATTTCATTCAGGTAGTAGTTTTTTTCCCATTAACTGCTTCTGGTCTTGACCAGGGGAGCTCAATTTCGCTTAGGTAAAATCATGAGGAGATTTCACAAGCTTTGTAAAAGCTGTCGCTCGCTCAGAGGGCAGCTCCTACGCTAGCAGACCGCACAGTCAGGCGAGTCTTTCAGGGATTATCCTCCTGGCTCCGCCTCCGCAGAAAAAGAGCGGGGAATGTAAGACTGCAGAACACAAAACCACTGGTGGAAGGGGTATAAGTCTGCTTGTTAGTAATCTCTGGGTCGAGTCCTCAGCTGTCCACTTGCCGTTAGCCTGCTGTCTGTCTCCAGACATGTTTCTTCAAGCAAAAGAAGTAGCCACTTGTGCAGTTGCGAATTTCCAACCTGTACCACTCCCATGAGAGGGCTGTGCAAAGTCCAACAAAGTTCCCAGAATTTCCGGCAAACAAGTCTGTACCTGGGAAGGGGGCGACGCTCATTTCCCATTTCCTTATATAAGGGTCTCATTGGCGGATTCGACGCTAACTTTATAGTGGGAGCTAGGGAACAGACTTCCCTTTCTGGGATTGGCTAGAAAAGATTGTGCGGTGTACCTTTCCGAAGTCAGAAGGAAGGCTACCAAAAGTTGATAGAGGCAATGGTATTCGTATTCGGGTTGGTAAGTGGTTCTCTCGTTCCAACTTCTAATTGGTAATGCTACTCTGGACTCCACCTCCACGCTCGTTGAGTTCGACCCTCTGCCAAGTCTTCAAAGTTTCACATTGAAATTAAGTGCACCTGCAGTGAGTAATCAGGAGAATAATTCGGAAATCGCGATGTATTGAGAGGAGTTCATTCCTGGTTTCTATTTTTAGCCTTCCTAACTTGATCTGCGAACTTCACGCACTGGTTATTATGTTTTTCAGCAATATGATTCATTCTTCAAACGAGATTCTTTTCGTAACAACTTACGTTTTGTTTTGTAATCGAGTTAATTAATTGGATCTCACCCGCCCAATGACGCCTCTTTCTGATTCTTGCTTTGTTCATAGACCAGTTACGTGTTTTTGTTCGAATTCATACATATTTTGTGTAATTACGTAATTTTGCAATCACAATTGAAAACGTAATTTGTGTCCTTTTGCGTCTGGGTATTATCTCTATCTTAACTGTCCGGCATTATGGTCACTCAGTTTCTTATCATTGTTCTTTTTTAATTATTTACTGAGTGATTTTTACACACTGTTTGAATGAATGTTATTTTACCAGATCAAACTCTCTCATTCAGCAACCATTAAAGTAAATTATTCTATTGAAATGTTCAGGTCCTCTAACCATAAACAGTAGGCGAGGCCCCCAGACGAGTTCAGGAACTTACCGAATAATGTTTTCCGATGTCCGTGGCAGTTGACTGTTTTTTCAAGTAATATATTAACTTCATTTTATATGATCTGCAGTGATAGATTCAGCAGCAGTCTAATATGCATACCCACGGAGCACCTGATAAGCAAGAGACTGTGTTCTCAGCACATCCGGCTTCTGGCAAGGCATTATATTGTTCCGGCACATACACACTGTCTGATGCTCTGAGTTTGCGTTTTACTACACCTACGTCACGGTCAAATGGAAGAAATGAATTTTGTCGTTGTGAGATATTGTGCACCATCTTACGAAACATTCCAAGTTAGTCAGTGCAAGCAAAAGTCGAACAACAGTATGATTTTTATGTTGAACCCCCACTTGTTTGAAAAAATATACAATTCTTTCACTGATGAGAAGATATGATTCTGAATATAATGAAGCAGGAATGAAGATACCTCATTTGCAGATTTATGGTCAGTGCTACGAATAAAAGTTTGCCTTGTTGTCTTTAAGATTTCGAAAACTAAATATGTTCATCCACAGTTGCTTATAACAAAAAAATTCTTGGGTTGGTGTATGTAGCAAGGGAAGGATCTGCTTGAAATCAAAGCATGTTCTAATTGCACCTCATTATTTGCGTTTTTCCTATTCTTGCATTTTAAAAGTAAAATTTCTTACTACGATGTTCTCCAGCAGGGGCGCTCTTGGCAGATTACCGAAAGTCTGAACTTTTGCTAAGACCCCTACCTAGCTCCGCACATTTACTGCACACATCCAGTTGTGGTCGGTCAAAGAACAGTGAAAATTTTTCACGAGATTTGTTTAGATAAGATTTACATTTCACACTACTATTCAAGCATTTTGCAACAAATGTTTACAATGAGAAGAGAAACCAAACACTTTACTGCTTTGTCGCGATAATGTGTGTCTTTAATTGAGAAAGGCTGACTTTGCTTCTCGATTAGACGTAATTTTTTCCTTGGCATTGTTTTTCATTCAGTCCCCTTCTGCCTTTCGGGGAGTCTCCTTGATACAGAAAACTACGCAGAAATGATCGTACGGCATTTATTGGCCGGGTTATCCCCACTGGGGTTCGGGCTCCGTAGTGCGAGTCTTTTTAGTTGACGCTTCTTCGGCGACATGCGTGTCAATGATGATGAAGGGCACACAACACCCAGTCCCTGCCGGGAATCGAACCCGGGCCTCCTTGTCTGCTAGGCGTTAACGCTACGGAGGCGGACAGTCACTTCTGTAAACCGTACAGACTAGCAAATGCTGTTTTAACACGCTTCTGTCTTCGTATTGTAACTCTTTATGACTTGGACTTTATAAGAACCTTTTCCTAAGACCGCACTCTCTAACTTTTGTTGTCTCAATTTATCAACATTAGTTGGAAATATTACTCTCTGTAAGTGACTATCTTGTTCATTTTTGTTAGCCAATGATTTCATTGGTGTTAAGTGTATATCTGAAATGTTCTCCATTTAACCTCTTTTTGTATGCCTTAATATTGCCTAAAACCTTTTCAGTGTAACAAAAGACGGTTGTAAACACTCAACAATTGTATTCAAGGTCAGTGCACAATCCTTAACAATCAGCTCGCTATTTATCCATATTGTTCTCTTATTTTACGGCTCGGTACAGTCTATGTAGGCAAGCTGACGTGTAGCATATCCTTCACCTAACTGTAATGGTTTACATTTCTACAGTAGTCACTCTCAGTATGTTTTCGTTTAAGTGTTCAAATGTGTGTGAAATCTTATGGGACTTAACTGCTAAGGTCATCAGTCCCTAAGTTTACACACTACTTAACCTAAATTATCCTAAGGACAGACACACACACCCATGCCCGAGGGAGGACTCGAACCTCCGACGGGACCGTTTTCGTTTACCACTTTCATTCTTCGCCTTTATGACGGCTTTGCTGGGGAAACTTTCAGTGAGGTGTCTGCATGTTTGTGGAATAATGACAACACATTCAAGAGTCGAGACCAGGGAGAGGGTAGTTAAGATGGACGATGGGGTCTGGTGGGAAGATGGATTTTCCAACTCATCCAAACGGTGTTCCATTGGGTTCAGGTTGAGGCTCTGAGCATGTCAGCCCATTGTAGAAATGTATTGTCCAGAAAACGTTGTCTCACAGATGCTGCTTTATTACAGAGCGCATTGTCATGCTGATACAATCATCTCCGAAGTGTTCCTCTACTGCACACAGTAAACAATGCAGTTAAGTGTGTTCATATTCCTCTTAAGCACTATAACCAGACGAAAACATAACCACGAAAAACACACACATACCGTAAGACCACTTCCTCGCTACTTCAGTGATACAGGGTTATTATAATCAAACTTTCAAACCACTGTAGAAATAACACCATTGGTCAGAATGACGTCAAATTGCAACGGAATATTATCTGAGAAGGGGGAAAACGTATGGCAGAAGAAAAATAAATAGTTACAAAACGTAGCAATAGATGGCGCTGTAAGCGTCATAATTTAATAGTGGTCGGCTACGAATGACAAATGAATCATACAACAATGCCTTAGGTGTACGTTTGACGTTAACCAAACTGTACTACTCAGAGTGGATAGGTGTGATACTGTTAGTTACGTAAGCCCATCCACCACGGCAAAGTCATATCACATCAGATGGGAAAAATCCGTTTTAAATTGTCCTGTGACCAAAAACCACATAAAAAACATGTGTCAAAATCAAATCGGGTTATTAATTTCCGTGTGACTGGAGCAAAACACGTTCCCAAGTGTTTCTGGGGTCATGTTCAGAATGTGTTGCGCAATGCGCGCCTTCAGTGCAGCTAAGTTTTTCAATTGGAACACTTGTAACGCCGGAAATGCATATCCTCCTATTTCCATCTGCTGCACTATAACTTTTTTTCCTTATTTTGTTACCTGAAGATATGACATTTCTGTGTCTTTATATATTGTAATTGTTTTACTGTTTGTATATATATATATATTTATGCATTTATATTGGTTTGTTTTGTGAATATTATTTGTATTTATACGATGGGTCTGGCCTAGGGAAAACTATGCTATCGAACGAATACATCGATAGGTCGTGAGGAGAACCAAAGTGTTTAGGATCTTTGGTAGTGTTAACTCTGCAGCGTGGAGCGCGGGCAGAGCAGAGAGAGTCTGGCTGGGGTGGTGCAGTGGAGCAGGTGTGTTGTGTGACGCTCCCGTGAGTTGCCGCGCTGTCGGGGTTTGGCAGCATGTAATTGCGCTCGATTTGCTATGATAGTTTCTGACACGGTGTCGCCGGACGGGAAGTATTAGCTGGCGCACATCAAGAGCCCGTTTCGCCTGGTGACCATGTCGAGAAGAAGGCGCACCAACATCCAGCTTCTGCAACAGCGACGGCCGACAATGAGTGACTGTCGCCAACTCCTCGATCGACAGCTTCAAACCTTCAATCAACCAACAAGGAAGACTGGAAGCACGTAAAGTTTTAGAACTGTATGGCAGACCTCAACTTTTCAAACTGTTCCATTTTCATCTCTAAATTACAGCAACGTAGCATGAACTTTTGTTGCTCATTGTCCCAATTGCATTACCAAGCAGGGTCCCTTCCTTTTCCGGAATGAATCCGAGTGTCGTTGAAATTCAAACGCCAGCATCATTTGATTTCACTGCTTTAATTTCAAAGTTCAGTTAAGGCATTCATAGCTGGCTACAATATTTAGACTGCACAAGCACAAATTAAGAGTGCGAGTTTTGTTACCGTATTTTAGCTTACTTGTGACTGCAGACCAGCTTGGTATGTACTAAATTTTACTATTGTTATTTGTTCAGAATCATTTAATTCAAGTTCAAAGTTAAATCTCTTATTTCTAAATTGCGTAGATTCAAGTAGCTTTTGAAATGATTGTTGATGTAGTCCAAGACTAATCGTATTTTACTGAATTTCGATGTGCTTCAGAAAGAAAGCTCACTATTAACTTCAGTCACTAAATTAACTTTCGATTTTCCGGTTTTATTAATTCTTTTGCTAAATTAAGTCCGAGTGTAGCGAAATTTATTACTTCTGACAAACTTTCAGTTTTCACACTACACGTGTCAACCTTCAGTTGCCACGCTTCTAGTGCTAATTATATGTGTAATAACCTCTCTTTTTCAGTTACTATAGTAATTGTCCTTAGGACTGGCGACCGTAATTTCCCCCAAATCTCAAATATCTAATTACCGCTAGTTAATTGTTAACATAACGGCCGCACATTTACTTTCTTTATTAACTTTACCTCTTTTCAAAATTAATTTCCACCAGTTTCATTTGCATTTTTCCTTTCAGTTAGATGTAACCCTTTCCTCCCTCTTTACTGATAAATTAACTTCGGTGACGACTGCTTTTCCCAAATTTCCATTAGGTACACGCGGTTTAATTTTTCACTGTCATTAAGGTCGATAAGTGAGGGGGAGGTTACACGTGGCGACGTGGTGACAGGACAATCTGCGGATTTGAGGTTGTTCTGGACACGAATTTTGCATTGTGCAAATCTCGTAACAAAGTACTGGTTACGAAATGGTCGATATGTCAGCGAGCATATTAGTGTGAGGAATCCTAATTACATTTGAGATTTGGCATTTATATTGAAAATTATTAAAATGGGTGAAGGCAATTACCAAAATTTGGTAGACCTGGATACGGAACAATCGCTCGAACAGTGGGAAACGCGCACCGCGGTACACATTGTTCAGGGGCAGGCGGCTATCATGAAAGACGCGACCGCCGAAACGCAAGAAAGAGCAGAAATGGAATTCCAAACTTTAGAAAATGTTTCGGAATCGGAATTGAAAATCAAATCTGAATCCCTTGATGATGAATACGGGGGGACAATTAAAGAGGAAGCCGTTACGGAAGTAAAACCGGTAGTTTCCGGGAATTTAACTGATTTATTGAATGTTTTGATTAACGAAATCGAGTGTCAATCGGCAGGAATTAAAGCTCAGGCTGCCAAGCAAGAAGCTCAGTCTGAAAAAATTGAACGGAAGCTAGACAGTCAGAACAAAGCTATTAATGTTGTTAACAACAATGTTGGAGTTGTTAACACAAAAGTTGATAAAATCAAAGAAGATATTGTTGTGATTAATACCGAAATCGGTAATCTTAAACAGGAAATGATAGGCGTTCAGGCAGAAATTGCGAGCATAAATACTCGCTTTTATTCCGAAATTAACAGAATCGAGAAAAGTGTAGGAGAAGCAGTTGCTCCGATCATCGAGAATAAGGTGACGGAACAAATTCAATTAGTGAAAAAAGAGGATCAAAAGAAGGTGGAAACTTCAAAGGCTTTAGTATCCGAAGTAGATACCAAAGTGACGAAGCAGGCTAATACCTGTGAAGAAAAAAAAGGGAAGTAGAAACGCTTTGTGACAATCACTTGCCAAGTAATTACGAGAGTGTCGGAATTAGAAAAGAAACTTGACGAAAAACAGAGCTATGTGCCAATCTGTGCACGTAGTTCTGAATTGTTGACCCCTTGAAAAAAGGCGTTATACAGCCGACGAATTTCATTAAAAATTGTGAAAGAGTTTTACCCAGATCATGGATTAATGAGAGAAAAATTAACGCGGTTATTGATGTGTTGGCTGGTGATGCCGAGCGTTGGGGCTTAAAGCTCAACATTACGAACCTGACTTTTGACGAGTTTAAAAATTTGTTTCTGGCTGAATACTGGTCAGAGCAAAAACAGCAAAGTGTCTGGCGCGAATTTGTCGTATCGAGGCCTTACGATGCGAATTCGCGCGGCTCGATGAAGGAGTTTTGTGAGGGCTGGATCCGCAAGTTGGAATATTTGCGTGATCGCCGCACGGAATCCGAAATAGTCTGGGAACTCTACAAGAAGCTTCCAGATGATACAAAATGCTACATAGGAAGCAATTAGAGGACAATCAATGATTTCCTGGAAAGAGTTGAGGACGAGTACAATTGGCGCAATAATCGCAATAGCGGTAGAGGCCGTGGTAACAACAACGGGAACCACAGCAACCACAACAATGATAACTATGGGAATAATGCATACCGCAATCTTGGCAGCAATAACAATAATCTGCCAGGAAGTTTCAATAACAATAGTGGTTCGGGCCGTAATGACAATCGGTACAATGCAAATAATAACAGGAATGACGGAAACCAGTATCACACTAGCGTGATACGGGCTTCGCAGAATAGTAATAACGCCAGAGGGTGTGATCAGCCGCCTCAGCAGCATCCGGGGAGCGTATCTGCTGGGACGAGGCAGGGAAACCATTAGCCGCACCGGTGAGGGGCCGACCGGGCATGGAGAAATTTTGGCGGCCCAATAACAGGAGAAAACCGATGTTTCGTCGTTATGAAAATTCCGTATGGAATAATCAACGGCGGAGGGTGTGCCAGTGTTAGGAGAAAGGAGTGCGCCCACAAGTAGTAGATCAGCTGTAGACACGGCAGTAGAAAATACATCCACTGTCAGTGAGAATAATTTAAGTAGTGTTCCGGAAAACGATTATAAAGTGGCAGCTGTAGCACCCACAGCGGAAATGGAGATTGAGTTTAAGAATGATTCGCAATTGTTGAGAGAAGATCAGATGTCGGATAACACGTCCGTCATTGAGCGAGGGGATGCAGAGAGGGATGAGGTCTGGTTAAGGCAGTTCGGTCGCTCATACGACGAACTAAGAGATTATAGGGGCCTGTACGGGAGAAGTGTTTATGGGGAGCGCGGGCAGGATTTGCCGCATCTCGCCCCACAGGAAGATAGTATTTGTGAAGTGATAGAAAGTTCTGGCCCTAACCGGCAGACTTTACTAGAAATAGTTGATGTTAATGGGGAGCACGAGCAAGATTCGTCGTGTTTCGTCCCGCAGGAGTTGGATGTTGAAGTAGTAACGGAAAGTTCTGGCCCTAACCGGCAGACTTTACCGGAAGTTATAGTGGTAGAAGTAGCCGACCCGTCCGACGCAAACATCCAGTTTAAACATTGCGAAAGTATTAAGGAGAAAGATTACGAAAATTTTAGTGATAGCCGGACACGATTGGTAGAAAATCACATAGATTACAGCGTGTATGAGGTTAGAGTTGACATTATACGGTCAGACTATAGCAGTGTGGGTTGCGCAGATCTAGAAGAAGTAATTGCAGATACTACTGGGCACATTCCTCCAGGTAGATTGGCAGATGAGATCAATCTGACCAAAGAGGAATCAACGAAGGTGACAATTAGTGAATTGATAGCAAAGCAACACTCACTAGTTGACGAGTTACAGGAAAAGGTTTCGGTATTGGAGGCGAAGCTACAGACTAAGCCTCAGGACAAACGTGTTGAAATTAAAACTGTATGTGAACAGAGGCTGAAAAGGCCGCCAGATAATCCGGATTTAGGATCAAAGCCGGATGGTTTTTTCTGGAATGACCTGGATATAGACGAGGGTTTACTGTGGGAAAATAAAGAAACAGTCGAGGACAAGTGTAGACAGATAGTAGTGTCTGTTAATATGCACGACCTACAACTAAACGTGTTGATTGACACCGGTGCAGAATTGAGTGCTGTATCTGGGAAAATATTTGAGTTACTGAAAGACAGACCTGGCATCGTAGTTATGCCAGTAACAGGAGTGAAAATTATCGGTGCTACTGGGAAGGCCAGTAAACCGGTCACAAAACAGATTTTTGTCAACTTCGAGATATGTGGGGCACGATTTGAACAAGAGTTTGTCGTTGTGCCAGACTTAACTACGGAAGAAATTATCGGGTTAGATTGGCTACTAAAGTACGGTGCAGTGATTAATTGCGAAAGCAAAACTTTGACATGTACGTCACAAGATAAAACAATAGTAGTTAGTTTTGACGAGGCAGGAGACGGTGTGCATAGGCAATACCAGCCTATACACATTGTTAACTGGCTGGATGGTATTGACGTAGGTATGAAATTGAACTACTGTAATGGGAGGAATCTCGGCATTGACAATAGTGTGGAATGAAGGCATGGAAAGTAATGGGGTCGAGGTGATCCATATTTCAGCTTATTGTCCGGCTGGGAATCCCGCTGAGAGGTATATGCGCGAGCTAGGCCGACTTCCCGGTACCTATTGCCATCACAACCATAGGGCATGGGGCAAATATGTAGCAGTATTGGAGAGAAATACGAACACCTTGAGACATGAATCGACGGGATTTTCTCCAGAGGAAATCCTGTTGGATGACAGAAGTAAAAGTTTAGTGGTAGAGATAATCAAATTCCCTCCACGGATTGACATTAGTATTGGTGTGAAAAAAGATCGTTTGCGAGAAGTAATGAAGCTAAAAGCCGATGCTCGCATACGTCGTCATGACGCTAAAGCGCATTTTGCTAAGTTTGCAATCGGAGAGTTAGTACTTGTAAAAGCTCATGAGAAATCGAGCGAGATAGACAATGAGATCTCTAAATTTAAGTTTGTTTATAATGGACCACATAAAGTCATTGGTATACCTCACACAAATGCTTATTGCTTAGAGTATCCAAGCTCTGGAAAACTATTAGGTATACGGAATATTGTAGACTTGAATTTGTACCAACCTAGGATCGATTAATACCACACAATGGGTAATTTGTACAGTATGTAAATATAGAGTGTAAGATTTAAGGTTTGCTAGATTGCCATGCTTTTGCCTGACCAAGAGGACATTAAAGAAGTTGTAATTAATAAGTAATTAATTTTGACTAAATGATTTAAGAGGAATTGATTAATAATCAATTGAAAAATCCAAGCTGTTATTTTAAGTTTTCAGCTGAGTCACAGTAGATTAAGGAATGTAAATATGATTTTGTAACTAGCTGTAAGATTTCATAAATATGTGATTTACTAGTCATTGCCGATGCACTTAGACGCTGTTTTAAGTTTCAGGCTAGTACATGAGTGTGATGATGGACAGTGTTGAGTTATCCACTGTCATAGTGTTAATGGACTCCTTGAGATTACTCGGGAATGAGTTTTTCCGAAAGAATTCAGTGAAACGGACGTTCTGGAAATGCCGTTACACGGGCGAGTGAGATCAAGCGTGCCGCACAGGCGGGCGCAACAGTACTGGCGAGGCGGAGCCGCTGTCGGCTCTTGTGCCACTGTCGGTATTCCTTGTACTTGCCGGTACGGAAGGCGGAGTTGTTTTTCTTCCCAGACAGCTGATGTGAAAGAATTCTGTTGTCAATATTTATGTTTTTGCCGATCTGCTGTATATTATTTTCTTGTTCAGCGTTAAGTGGACTCTCATGACGAGAATATTATTTATAAAAAGGTTATATAAAATGTGTATTCTATGTAATTAGTTATTAATTTGCGTATTTTGATATACCTGTTTTTTATGACCATGTACTCTGGTTAATTTTGTAAACAGAATTCCATTTCTTGATACTGTTAGGAATTTTGATGATTTTAGAATAGCTAAACCATTTTCTGTTTTCTATGAATTTTAATATGTTGTCAACCTGTTTTTCTTTTGTGTAAGATGACAGAGTGGAATAAGAATAGGAGTGTCTCCACTCAATTATTATGGTCTAAAAATTGGTTTATGGTTAATTAGACGAATGCTAAATTTTGCTGATGTTTTGAGCATATGCATTTCCGCTGTTTCTTTTTTGGGACATTTTCTCAGTCTGTTTAGGTTACACGAACATCCTCAGACAATGTGGGCCACGTGTAACGCCGGAAATGCATATCCTCCTATTTCCATCTGCTGCACTATAATTTTTTTTCCTTATTTTGTTACCTGAAGATATGACATTTCTGTGTCTTTATATATTGTAATTGTTTTCTGTTTGTATATATGTATTTATGCATTTATGTTGGTTTGTTTTGTGAATATTATTTGTATTTATACGCTGGGTCTGGCCAAGGGAAAACTATGTTATCGAACGAATACATCGATAGGTCGTGGGGAGAACCAAATGCGGGCAGAGCAGAGAGAGTCTAGCTGGGGTAGTGCAGTGGAGCAGGTGTGTTGTGTGACGCTCCCGCGAGTTGCCGCGCTTTCGGGGTTGGGCAGCATGTAATTGCGTTCGACTTGCTATGATAGTTTCCGACACGGTGTCGCGGACGGGAAGCAATAGCTGGCGCACATCAAGAGCCCGTTTCGCCTGGTGACTGTGTCGAGAAGAAGGCGCACCAACATCCAGCTTCTGCAACAGCGACGGCCGACAATGAGTGACTGTCGCCAACTCCTCGATCGACGGCTTCAAACCTTCAATCAACCAACAAGGAAGACTGGAAGCACGTAAAGTTTTAGAACTGTATGGCAGACCTCAGCTTTTCAAACTGTTCCATTTTCATAACTAAATTACAGCAACGTAGCATGAACCTTTGTTGCTCATTGTCCCAATTGCATTACCAAGCAGGGTCCCTTCCTTTTCTGGAATGAACCCGAGTGTCGTTGAAATTCAAACGCCAGCATCATTTGATTTCACTGCTTTAATTTCAAAGTTCAGTTAAGGCATTCATAGCTGGCTACAATATTTAGATTGCACAAGCACAAATTAAGAGTGCGAGTTTTGTTACCGTATTTTAGCTTACTTGTGACTACAGACCAGCTTGGTATGTACTAAATTTTACTATTGTTATTTGTTCAGAATCATTTAATTCAAGTTCAAAGTTAAATCTCTTATTTCTAAATTGCGTAGATTCAAGTAGCTTTTGAAATGATTGTTGATGTAGTCCAAGACTAATCGTATTTTACTGAATTTCGATGTGCTTCAGAAAGAAAGCTCACTATTAACTACAGTCACTAAATTAACTTTCGATTTTCCGGTTTTATTAATTCTTTTGCTAAATTAAGTCCGAGTGTAGCGAAATTTATTACTTCTGACAAACTTTCAGTTTTCACACTACACGTGTCAACCTTCAGTTGCCACGCTTCTAGTGCTAATTATATGTGTAATAACCTCTCTTTTTCAGTTACTATAGTAATTGTCCTTAGGACTGGCGACCGTAATTTCCCCCAAATCTCAAATACCTAATTACCGCTAGTTAATTGTTAACATAACGGCCGCACATTTACTTTCTTTATTAACTTTACCTCTTTTCAAAATTAATTTCCACCAGTTTCATTTGCATTTTTCCTTTCATTTAGATGTAACCCTTTCCTCCCTCTTTACCGACAAATTAACTTCAGTGACGACTGCTTTTCCCAAATTTCCATTAGGTACACGCGGTTTAATTTTTCACTGTCATTAAGGTCGATAAGTGAGGGGGAGGTTACACGTGGCGACGTGGTGACAGGACAATCTGCGGATTTGAGGTTGTTCTGGACACGAATTTTGCATTGTGCAAATCTCGTAACAAAGTACTGGTTACGAAATGGTCGATATGTCAGCGAGCATATTAGTGTGAGGAATCCTAATTACATTTGAGATTTGGCATTTATATTGAAAATTATTAAAATGGGTGAAGGCAATTACCAAAATTTGGTAGACCTGGATACGGAACAATCGCTCGAACAGTGGGAAACGCGCACCGCGGTACACATTGTTCAGGGGCAGGCGGCTATCATGAAAGACGCGACCGCCGAAACGCAAGAAAGAGCAGAAATGGAATTCCAAACTTTAGAAAATGTTTCGGAATCGGAATTGAAAATCAAATCTGAATCCCTTGATGATGAATACGGGGGGACAATTAAAGAGGAAGCCGTTACGGAAGTAAAACCGGTAGTTTCCGGGAATTTAACTGATTTATTGAATGTTTTGATTAACGAAATCAAGTGTCAATCGGCAGGAATTAAAGCTCAGGCTGCCAAGCAAGAAGCTCAGTCTGAAAAAATTGAACGGAAGCTAGACAGTCAGAACAAAGCTATTAATGTTGTTAACAACAATGTTGGAGTTGTTAACACAAAAGTTGATAAAATCAAAGAAGATATTGTTGTGATTAATACCGAAATCGGTAATCTTAAACAGGAAATGATAGGCGTTCAGGCAGAAATTGCGAGCATAAATACTCGCTTTTATTCCGAAATTAACAGAATCGAGAAAAGTGTAGGAGAAGCAGTTGCTCCGATCATCGAGAATAAGGTGACGGAACAAATTCAATTAGTGAAAAAAGAGGATCAAAAGAAGGTGGAAACTTCAAAGGCTTTAGTATCCGAAGTAGATACCAAAGTGACGAAGCAGGCTAATACCTGTGAAGAAAAAAAAGGGAAGTAGAAACGCTTTGTGACAATCACTTGCCAAGTAATTACGAGAGTGTCGGAATTAGAAAAGAAACTTGATGAAAAACAGAGCTATGTGCCAATCTGTGCACGTAGTTCTGAATTGTTGACCCCTTGAAAAAAGGCGTTATACAGCCGACGGATTTCATTAAAAATTGTGAAAGAGTTTTACCCAGATCATGGATTAATGAGAGAAAAATTAACGCGGTTATTGATGTGTTGGCTGGTGATGCCGAGCGTTGGGGCTTAAAGCTCAACATTACGAACCTGACTTTTGACGAGTTTAAAAATTTGTTTCTGGCTGAATACTGGTCAGAGCAAAAACAGCAAAGTGTCTGGCGCGAATTTGTCGTATCGAGGCCTTACGATGCGAATTCGCGCGGCTCGATGAAGGAGTTTTGTGAGGGCTGGATCCGCAAGTTGGAATATTTGCGTGATCGCCGCACGGAATCCGAAATAGTCTGGGAACTCTACAAGAAGCTTCCAGATGATACAAAATGCTACATAGGAAGCAATTAGAGGACAATCAATGATTTCCTGGAAAGAGTTGAGGACGAGTACAATTGGCGCAATAATCGCAATAGCGGTAGAGGCCGTGGTAACAACAACGGGAACCACAGCAACCACAACAATGATAACTATGGGAATAATGCATACCGCAATCTTGGCAGCAATAACAATAATCTGCCAGGAAGTTTCAATAACAATAGTGGTTCGGGCCGTAATGACAATCGGTACAATGCAAATAATAACAGGAATGACGGAAACCAGTATCACACTAGCGTGATACGGGCTTCGCAGAATAGTAATAACGCCAGAGGGTGTGATCAGCCGCCTCAGCAGCATCCAGGGAGCGTATCTGCTGGGACGAGACAGGGAAACCATTAGCCGCACCGGTGAGGGGCCGACCAGGCATGGAGAAATTTTGGCGGCCCAATAACAGGAGAAAACCGATGTTTCGTCGTTATGAAAATTCCGTATGGAATAATCAACGGCGGAGGGTGTGCCAGTGTTAGGAGAAAGGAGTGCGCCCACAAGTAGTAGATCAGCTGTAGACACGGCAGTAGAAAATACATCCACTGTCAGTGAGAATAATTTAAGTAGTGTTCCGGAAAACGATTATAAAGTGGCAGCTGTAGCACCCACAGCGGAAATGGAGATTGAGTTTAAGAATGATTCGCAATTGTTGAGAGAAGATCAGATGTCGGATAACACGTCCGTCATTGAGCGAGGGGATGCAGAGAGGGATGAGGTCTGGTTAAGGCAGTTCGGTCGCTCATACGACGAACTAAGAGATTATAGGGGCCTGTACGGGAGAAGTGTTTATGGGGAGCGCGGGCAGGATTTGCCGCATCTCGCCCCACAGGAAGATAGTATTTGTGAAGTGATAGAAAGTTCTGGCCCTAACCGGCAGACTTTACTAGAAATAGTTGATGTTAATGGGGAGCACGAGCAAGATTCGTCGTGTTTCGTCCCGCAGGAGTTGGATGTTGAAGTAGTAACGGAAAGTTCTGGCCCTAACCGGCAGACTTTACCGGAAGTTATAGTGGTAGAAGTAGCCGACCCGTCCGACGCAAACCTCCAGTTTAAACATTGCGAAAGTATTAAGGAGAAAGATTACGAAAATTTTAGTGATAGCCGGACACGATTGGTAGAAAATCACATAGATTACAGCGTGTATGAGGTTAGAGTTGACATTATACGGTCAGACTATAGCAGTGTGGGTTGCGCAGATCTAGAAGAAGTAATTGCAGATACTACTGGGCACATTCCTCCAGGTAGATTGGCAGATGAGATCAATCTGACCAAAGAGGAATCAACGAAGGTGACAATTAGTGAATTGATAGCAAAGCAACACTCACTAGTTGACGAGTTACAGGAAAAGGTTTCGGTATTGGAGGCGAAGCTACAGACTAAGCCTCAGAACAAACGTGTTGAAATTAAAACTGTATGTGAACAGAGGCTGAAAAGGCCGCCAGATAATCCGGATTTAGGATCAAAGCCGGATGGTTTTTTCTGGAATGACCTGGATATAGACGAGGGTTTACTGTGGGAAAATAAAGAAACAGTCGAGGACAAGTGTAGACAGATAGTAGTGTCTGTTAATATGCACGACCTACAACTAAACATGTTGATTGACACCGGTGCAGAATTGAGTGCTGTATCTGGGAAAATATTTGAGTTACTGAAAGACAGACCTGGCATCGTAGTTATGCCAGTAACAGGAGTGAAAATTATCGGTGCTACTGGGAAGGCCAGTAAACCGGTCACAAAACAGATTTTTGTCAACTTCGAGATATGTGGGGCACGATTTGAACAAGAGTTTGTCGTTGTGCCAGACTTAACTACGGAAGAAATTATCGGGTTAGATTGGCTACTAAAGTACGGTGCAGTGATTAATTGCGAAAGCAAAACTTTGACATGTACGTCACAAGATAAAACAATAGTAGTTAGTTTTGACGAGGCAGGAGACGGTGTGCATAGGCAATACCAGCCTATACACATTGTTAACTGGCTGGATGGTATTGACGTAGGTATGAAATTGAACTACTGTAATGGGAGGAATCTCGGCATTGACAATAGTGTGGAATGAAGGCATGGAAAGTAATGGGGTCGAGGTGATCCATATTTCAGCTTATTGTCCGGCTGGGAATCCCGCTGAGAGGTATATGCGCGAGCTAGGCCGACTTCCCGGTACCTATTGCCATCACAACCATAGGGCATGGGGCAAATATGTAGCAGTATTGGAGAGAAATACGAACACCTTGAGACATGAATCGACGGGATTTTCTCCAGAGGAAATCCTGTTGGATGACAGAAGTAAAAGTTTAGTGGTAGAGATAATCAAATTCCCTCCACGGATTGACATTAGTATTGGTGTGAAAAAAGATCGTTTGCGAGAAGTAATGAAGCTAAAAGCCGATGCTCGCATACGTCATCATGACGCTAAAGCGCATTTTGCTAAGTTTGCAATCGGAGAGTTAGTACTTGTAAAAGCTCATGAGAAATCGAGCGAGATAGACAATGAGATCTCTAAATTTAAGTTTGTTTATAATGGACCACATAAAGTCATTGGTATACCTCACACAAATGCTTATTGCTTAGAGTATCCAAGCTCTGGAAAACTATTAGGTATACGGAATATTGTAGACTTGAATTTGTACCAACCTAGGATCGATTAATACCACACAATGGGTAATTTGTACAGTATGTAAATATAGAGTGTAAGATTTAAGGTTTGCTAGATTGCCATGCTTTTGCCTGACCAAGAGGACATTAAAGAAGTTGTAATTAATAAGTAATTAATTTTGACTAAATGATTTAAGAGGAATTGATTAATAATCAATTGAAAAATCCAAGCTGTTATTTTAAGTTTTCAGCTGAGTCACAGTAGATTAAGGAATGTAAATATGATTTTGTAACTAGCTGTAAGATTTCATAAATATGTGATTTACTAGTCATTGCCGATGCACTTAGACGCTGTTTTAAGTTTCAGGCTAGTACATGAGTGTGATGATGGACAGTGTTGAGTTATCCACTGTCATAGTGTTAATGGACTCCTTGAGATTACTCGGGAATGAGTTTTTCCGAAAGAATTCAGTGAAACGGACGTTCTGCAAATGCCGTTACACGGGCGAGTGAGATCAAGCGTGCCGCACAGGCGGGCGCAACAGTACTGGCGAGGCGGAGCCGCTGTCGGCTCTTGTGCCACTGTCGGTATTCTTTGTACTTGCCGGTACGGAAGGCGGAGTTGTTTTTCTTCCCAGACAGCTGATGTGAAAGAATTCTGTTGTCAATATTTATGTTTTTGCCGATCTGCTGTATATTATTTTCTTGTTCAGCGTTAAGTGGACTCTCATGACGAGAATATTATTTATAAAAAGGTTATATAAAATGTGTATTCTATGTAATTAGTTATTAATTTGCGTATTTTGATATACCTGTTTTTTATGACCATGTACTCTGGTTAATTTTGTAAACAGAATTCCATTTCTTGATACTGTTAGGAATTTTGATGATTTTAGAATAGCTAAACCATTTTCTGTTTTCTATGAATTTTAATATGTTGTCAACCTGTTTTTCTTTTGTGTAAGATGACAGAGTGGAATAAGATTAGGAGTGTCTCCACTCAATTATTATGGTCTAAAAATTGGTTTATGGTTAATTAGACGAATGCTAAATTTTGCTGATGTTTTGAGCATATGCATTTCCGCTGTTTCTTTTTTGGGACATTTTCTCAGTCTGTTTAGGTTACACGAACATCCTCAGACAATGTGGGCCACGTGTAACGCCGGAAATGCATATCCTCCTATTTCCATCTGCTGCACTATAATTTTTTTTCCTTATTTTGTTACCTGAAGATATGACATTTCTGTGTCTTTATATATTGTAATTGTTTTACTGTTTGTATATATGTATTTATGCATTTATGTTGGTTTGTTTTGTGAATATTATTTGTATTTATACGCTGGGTCTGGCCAAGGGAAAACTATGTTATCGAACGAATACATCGATAGGTCGTGGGGAGAACCAAATGCGGGCAGAGCAGAGAGAGTCTAGCTGGGGTAGTGCAGTGGAGCAGGTGTGTTGTGTGACGCTCCCGCGAGTTGCCGCGCTTTCGGGGTTGGGCAGCATGTAATTGCGCTCGACTTGCTATGATAGTTTCCGACACGGTGTCGCGGACGGGAAGCAATAGCTGGCGCACATCAAGAACCCGTTTCGCCTGGTGACTGTGTCGAGAAGAAGGCGCACCAACATCCAGCTTCTGCAACAGCGACGGCCGACAATGAGTGACTGTCGCCAACTCCTCGATCGACGGCTTCAAACCTTCAATCAACCAACAAGGAAGACTGGAAGCACGTAAAGTTTTAGAACTGTATGGCAGACCTCAGCTTTTCAAACTGTTCCATTTTCATAACTAAATTGCAGCAACGTAGCATGAACCTTTGTTGCTCATTGTCCCAATTGCATTACCAAGCAGGGTCCCTTCCTTTTCTGGAATGAACCCGAGTGTCGTTGAAATTCAAACGCCAGCATCATTTGATTTCACTGCTTTAATTTCAAAGTTCAGTTAAGGCATTCATAGCTGGCTACAATATTTAGATTGCACAAGCACAAATTAAGAGTGCGAGTTTTGTTACCGTATTTTAGCTTACTTGTGACTACAGACCAGCTTGGTATGTACTAAATTTTACTATTGTTATTTGTTCAGAATCATTTAATTCAAGTTCAAAGTTAAATCTCTTATTTCTAAATTGCGTAGATTCAAGTAGCTTTTGAAATGATTGTTGATGTAGTCCAAGACTAATCGTATTTTACTGAATTTCGATGTGCTTCAGAAAGAAAGCTCACTATTAACTTCAGTCACTAAATTAACTTTCGATTTTCCGGTTTTATTAATTCTTTTGCTAAATTAAGTCCGAGTGTAGCGAAATTTATTACTTCTGACAAACTTTCAGTTTTCACACTACACGTGTCAACCTTCAGTTGCCACGCTTCTAGTGCTAATTATATGTGTAATAACCTCTCTTTTTCAGTTACTATAGTAATTGTCCTTAGGACTGGCGACCGTAATTTCCCCCAAATCTCAAATATCTAATTACCGCTAGTTAATTGTTAACATAACGGCCGCACATTTACTTTCTTTATTAACTTTACCTCTTTTCAAAATTAATTTCCACCAGTTTCATTTGCATTTTTCCTTTCATTTAGATGTAACCCTTTCCTCCCTCTTTACCGACAAATTAACTTCGGTGACGACGGTTTTTCCAAATTTCCATTAGGTACACGCGGTTTAATTTTTCACTGTCATTAAGGTCGATAAGTGAGGGGGAGGTTACACGTGGCGACGTGGTGACAGGACAATCTGCGGATTTGAGGTTGTTCTGGACACGAATTTTGCATTGTGCAAATCTCGTAACAAAGTACTGGTTACGAAATGGTCGATATGTCAGCGAGCATATTAGTGTGAGGAATCCTAATTACATTTGAGATTTGGCATTTATATTGAAAATTATTAAAATGGGTGAAGGCAATTACCAAAATTTGGTAGACCTGGATACGGAACAATCGCTCGAACAGTGGGAAACGCGCACCGCGGTACACATTGTTCAGGGGCAGGCGGCTATCATGAAAGACGCGACCGCCGAAACGCAAGAAAGAGCAGAAATGGAATTCCAAACTTTAGAAAATGTTTCGGAATCGGAATTGAAAATCAAATCTGAATCCCTTGATGATGAATACGGGGGGACAATTAAAGAGGAAGCCGTTACGGAAGTAAAACCGGTAGTTTCCGGGAATTTAACTGATTTATTGAATGTTTTGATTAACGAAATCAAGTGTCAATCGGCAGGAATTAAAGCTCAGGCTGCCAAGCAAGAAGCTCAGTCTGAAAAAATTGAACGGAAGCTAGACAGTCAGAACAAAGCTATTAATGTTGTTAACAACAATGTTGGAGTTGTTAACACAAAAGTTGATAAAATCAAAGAAGATATTGTTGTGATTAATACCGAAATCGGTAATCTTAAACAGGAAATGATAGGCGTTCAGGCAGAAATTGCGAGCATAAATACTCGCTTTTATTCCGAAATTAACAGAATCGAGAAAAGTGTAGGAGAAGCAGTTGCTCCGATCATCGAGAATAAGGTGACGGAACAAATTCAATTAGTGAAAAAAGAGGATCAAAAGAAGGTGGAAACTTCAAAGGCTTTAGTATCCGAAGTAGATACCAAAGTGACGAAGCAGGCTAATACCTGTGAAGAAAAAAAAGGGAAGTAGAAACGCTTTGTGACAATCACTTGCCAAGTAATTACGAGAGTGTCGGAATTAGAAAAGAAACTTGACGAAAAACAGAGCTATGTGCCAATCTGTGCACGTAGTTCTGAATTGTTGACCCCTTGAAAAAAGGCGTTATACAGCCGACGGATTTCATTAAAAATTGTGAAAGAGTTTTACCCAGATCATGGATTAATGAGAGAAAAATTAACGCGGTTATTGATGTGTTGGCTGGTGATGCCGAGCGTTGGGGCTTAAAGCTCAACATTACGAACCTGACTTTTGACGAGTTTAAAAATTTGTTTCTGGCTGAATACTGGTCAGAGCAAAAACAGCAAAGTGTCTGGCGCGAATTTGTCGTATCGAGGCCTTACGATGCGAATTCGCGCGGCTCGATGAAGGAGTTTTGTGAGGGCTGGATCCGCAAGTTGGAATATTTGCGTGATCGCCGCACGGAATCCGAAATAGTCTGGGAACTCTACAAGAAGCTTCCAGATGATACAAAATGCTACATAGGAAGCAATTAGAGGACAATCAATGATTTCCTGGAAAGAGTTGAGGACGAGTACAATTGGCGCAATAATCGCAATAGCGGTAGAGGCCGTGGTAACAACAACGGGAACCACAGCAACCACAACAATGATAACTATGGGAATAATGCATACCGCAATCTTGGCAGCAATAACAATAATCTGCCAGGAAGTTTCAATAACAATAGTGGTTCGGGCCGTAATGACAATCGGTACAATGCAAATAATAACAGGAATGACGGAAACCAGTATCACACTAGCGTGATACGGGCTTCGCAGAATAGTAATAACGCCAGAGGGTGTGATCAGCCGCCTCAGCAGCATCCGGGGAGCGTATCTGCTGGGACGAGACAGGGAAACCATTAGCCGCACCGGTGAGGGGCCGACCAGGCATGGAGAAATTTTGGCGGCCCAATAACAGGAGAAAACCGATGTTTCGTCGTTATGAAAATTCCGTATGGAATAATCAACGGCGAGGGTGTGCCAGTGTTAGGAGAAAGGAGTGCGCCCACAAGTAGTAGATCAGCTGTAGACACGGCAGTAGAAAATACATCCACTGTCAGTGAGAATAATTTAAGTAGTGTTCCGGAAAACGATTATAAAGTGGCAGCTGTAGCACCCACAGCGGAAATGGAGATTGAGTTTAAGAATGATTCGCAATTGTTGAGAGAAGATCAGATGTCGGATAACACGTCCGTCATTGAGCGAGGGGATGCAGAGAGGGATGAGGTCTGGTTAAGGCAGTTCGGTCGCTCATACGACGAACTAAGAGATTATAGGGGCCTGTACGGGAGAAGTGTTTATGGGGAGCGCGGGCAGGATTTGCCGCATCTCGCCCCACAGGAAGATAGTATTTGTGAAGTGATAGAAAGTTCTGGCCCTAACCGGCAGACTTTACTAGAAATAGTTGATGTTAATGGGGAGCACGAGCAAGATTCGTCGTGTTTCGTCCCGCAGGAGTTGGATGTTGAAGTAGTAACGGAAAGTTCTGGCCCTAACCGGCAGACTTTACCGGAAGTTATAGTGGTAGAAGTAGCCGACCCGTCCGACGCAAACATCCAGTTTAAACATTGCGAAAGTATTAAGGAGAAAGATTACGAAAATTTTAGTGATAGCCGGACACGATTGGTAGAAAATCACATAGATTACAGCGTGTATGAGGTTAGAGTTGACATTATACGGTCAGACTATAGCAGTGTGGGTTGCGCAGATCTAGAAGAAGTAATTGCAGATACTACTGGGCACATTCCTCCAGGTAGATTGGCAGATGAGATCAATCTGACCAAAGAGGAATCAACGAAGGTGACAATTAGTGAATTGATAGCAAAGCAACACTCACTAGTTGACGAGTTACAGGAAAAGGTTTCGGTATTGGAGGCGAAGCTACAGACTAAGCCTCAGAACAAACGTGTTGAAATTAAAACTGTATGTGAACAGAGGCTGAAAAGGCCGCCAGATAATCCGGATTTAGGATCAAAGCCGGATGGTTTTTTCTGGAATGACCTGGATATAGACGAGGGTTTACTGTGGGAAAATAAAGAAACAGTCGAGGACAAGTGTAGACAGATAGTAGTGTCTGTTAATATGCACGACCTACAACTAAACATGTTGATTGACACCGGTGCAGAATTGAGTGCTGTATCTGGGAAAATATTTGAGTTACTGAAAGACAGACCTGGCATCGTAGTTATGCCAGTAACAGGAGTGAAAATTATCGGTGCTACTGGGAAGGCCAGTAAACCGGTCACAAAACAGATTTTTGTCAACTTCGAGATATGTGGGGCACGATTTGAACAAGAGTTTGTCGTTGTGCCAGACTTAACTACGGAAGAAATTATCGGGTTAGATTGGCTACTAAAGTACGGTGCAGTGATTAATTGCGAAAGCAAAACTTTGACATGTACGTCACAAGATAAAACAATAGTAGTTAGTTTTGACGAGGCAGGAGACGGTGTGCATAGGCAATACCAGCCTATACACATTGTTAACTGGCTGGATGGTATTGACGTAGGTATGAAATTGAACTACTGTAATGGGAGGAATCTCGGCATTGACAATAGTGTGGAATGAAGGCATGGAAAGTAATGGGGTCGAGGTGATCCATATTTCAGCTTATTGTCCGGCTGGGAATCCCGCTGAGAGGTATATGCGCGAGCTAGGCCGACTTCCCGGTACCTATTGCCATCACAACCATAGGGCATGGGGCAAATATGTAGCAGTATTGGAGAGAAATACGAACACCTTGAGACATGAATCGACGGGATTTTCTCCAGAGGAAATCCTGTTGGATGACAGAAGTAAAAGTTTAGTGGTAGAGATAATCAAATTCCCTCCACGGATTGACATTAGTATTGGTGTGAAAAAAGATCGTTTGCGAGAAGTAATGAAGCTAAAAGCCGATGCTCGCATACGTCGTCATGACGCTAAAGCGCATTTTGCTAAGTTTGCAATCGGAGAGTTAGTACTTGTAAAAGCTCATGAGAAATCGAGCGAGATAGACAATGAGATCTCTAAATTTAAGTTTGTTTATAATGGACCACATAAAGTCATTGGTATACCTCACACAAATGCTTATTGCTTAGAGTATCCAAGCTCTGGAAAACTATTAGGTATACGGAATATTGTAGACTTGAATTTGTACCAACCTAGGATCGATTAATACCACACAATGGGTAATTTGTACAGTATGTAAATATAGAGTGTAAGATTTAAGGTTTGCTAGATTGCCATGCTTTTGCCTGACCAAGAGGACATTAAAGAAGTTGTAATTAATAAGTAATTAATTTTGACTAAATGATTTAAGAGGAATTGATTAATAATCAATTGAAAAATCCAAGCTGTTATTTTAAGTTTTCAGCTGAGTCACAGTAGATTAAGGAATGTAAATATGATTTTGTAACTAGCTGTAAGATTTCATAAATATGTGATTTACTAGTCATTGCCGATGCACTTAGACGCTGTTTTAAGTTTCAGGCTAGTACATGAGTGTGATGATGGACAGTGTTGAGTTATCCACTGTCATAGTGTTAATGGACTCCTTGAGATTACTCGGGAATGAGTTTTTCCGAAAGAATTCAGTGAAACGGACGTTCTGCAAATGCCGTTACACGGGCGAGTGAGATCAAGCGTGCCGCACAGGCGGGCGCAACAGTACTGGCGAGGCGGAGCCGCTGTCGGCTCTTGTGCCACTGTCGGTATTCTTTGTACTTGCCGGTACGGAAGGCGGAGTTGTTTTTCTTCCCAGACAGCTGATGTGAAAGAATTCTGTTGTCAATATTTATGTTTTTGCCGATCTGCTGTATATTATTTTCTTGTTCAGCGTTAAGTGGACTCTCATGACGAGAATATTATTTATAAAAAGGTTATATAAAATGTGTATTCTATGTAATTAGTTATTAATTTGCGTATTTTGATATACCTGTTTTTTATGACCATGTACTCTGGTTAATTTTGTAAACAGAATTCCATTTCTTGATACTGTTAGGAATTTTGATGATTTTAGAATAGCTAAACCATTTTCTGTTTTCTATGAATTTTAATATGTTGTCAACCTGTTTTTCTTTTGTGTAAGATGACAGAGTGGAATAAGATTAGGAGTGTCTCCACTCAATTATTATGGTCTAAAAATTGGTTTATGGTTAATTAGACGAATGCTAAATTTTGCTGATGTTTTGAGCATATGCATTTCCGCTGTTTCTTTTTTGGGACATTTTCTCAGTCTGTTTAGGTTACACGAACATCCTCAGACAATGTGGGCCACGTGTAACGCCGGAAATGCATATCCTCCTATTTCCATCTGCTGCACTATAATTTTTTTTCCTTATTTTGTTACCTGAAGATATGACATTTCTGTGTCTTTATATATTGTAATTGTTTTACTGTTTGTATATATGTATTTATGCATTTATGTTGGTTTGTTTTGTGAATATTATTTGTATTTATACGCTGGGTCTGGCCAAGGGAAAACTATGTTATCGAACGAATACATCGATAGGTCGTGGGGAGAACCAAATGCGGGCAGAGCAGAGAGAGTCTAGCTGGGGTAGTGCAGTGGAGCAGGTGTGTTGTGTGACGCTCCCGCGAGTTGCCGCGCTTTCGGGGTTGGGCAGCATGTAATTGCGCTCGACTTGCTATGATAGTTTCCGACACGGTGTCGCGGACGGGAAGCAATAGCTGGCGCACATCAAGAGCCCGTTTCGCCTGGTGACTGTGTCGAGAAGAAGGCGCACCAACATCCAGCTTCTGCAACAGCGACGGCCGACAATGAGTGACTGTCGCCAACTCCTCGATCGACGGCTTCAAACCTTCAATCAACCAACAAGGAAGACTGGAAGCACGTAAAGTTTTAGAACTGTATGGCAGACCTCAGCTTTTCAAACTGTTCCATTTTCATAACTAAATTACAGCAACGTAGCATGAACCTTTGTTGCTCATTGTCCCAATTGCATTACCAAGCAGGGTCCCTTCCTTTTCTGGAATGAACCCGAGTGTCGTTGAAATTCAAACGCCAGCATCATTTGATTTCACTGCTTTAATTTCAAAGTTCAGTTAAGGCATTCATAGCTGGCTACAATATTTAGATTGCACAAGCACAAATTAAGAGTGCGAGTTTTGTTACCGTATTTTAGCTTACTTGTGACTACAGACCAGCTTGGTATGTACTAAATTTTATTATTGTTATTTGTTCAGAATCATTTAATTCAAGTTCAAAGTTAAATCTCTTATTTCTAAATTGCGTAGATTCAAGTAGCTTTTGAAATGATTGTTGATGTAGTCCAAGACTAATCGTATTTTACTGAATTTCGATGTGCTTCAGAAAGAAAGCTCACTATTAACTTCAGTCACTAAATTAACTTTCGATTTTCCGGTTTTATTAATTCTTTTGCTAAATTAAGTCCGAGTGTAGCGAAATTTATTACTTCTGACAAACTTTCAGTTTTCACACTACACGTGTCAACCTTCAGTTGCCACGCTTCTAGTGCTAATTATATGTGTAATAACCTCTCTTTTTCAGTTACTATAGTAATTGTCCTTAGGACTGGCGACCGTAATTTCCCCCAAATCTCAAATATCTAATTACCGCTAGTTAATTGTTAACATAACGGCCGCACATTTACTTTCTTTATTAACTTTACCTCTTTTCAAAATTAATTTCCACCAGTTTCATTTGCATTTTTCCTTTCATTTAGATGTAACCCTTTCCTCCCTCTTTACCGACAAATTAACTTCGGTGACGACTGCTTTTCCCAAATTTCCATTAGGTACACGCGGTTTAATTTTTCACTGTCATTAAGGTCGATAAGTGAGGGGGAGGTTACACGTGGCGACGTGGTGACAGGACAATCTGCGGATTTGAGGTTGTTCTGGACACGAATTTTGCATTGTGCAAATCTCGTAACAAAGTACTGGTTACGAAATGGTCGATATGTCAGCGAGCATATTAGTGTGAGGAATCCTAATTACATTTGAGATTTGGCATTTATATTGAAAATTATTAAAATGGGTGAAGGCAATTACCAAAATTTGGTAGACCTGGATACGGAACAATCGCTCGAACAGTGGGAAACGCGCACCGCGGTACACATTGTTCAGGGGCAGGCGGCTATCATGAAAGACGCGACCGCCGAAACGCAAGAAAGAGCAGAAATGGAATTCCAAACTTTAGAAAATGTTTCGGAATCGGAATTGAAAATCAAATCTGAATCCCTTGATGATGAATACGGGGGGACAATTAAAGAGGAAGCCGTTACGGAAGTAAAACCGGTAGTTTCCGGGAATTTAACTGATTTATTGAATGTTTTGATTAACGAAATCAAGTGTCAATCGGCAGGAATTAAAGCTCAGGCTGCCAAGCAAGAAGCTCAGTCTGAAAAAATTGAACGGAAGCTAGACAGTCAGAACAAAGCTATTAATGTTGTTAACAACAATGTTGGAGTTGTTAACACAAAAGTTGATAAAATCAAAGAAGATATTGTTGTGATTAATACCGAAATCGGTAATCTTAAACAGGAAATGATAGGCGTTCAGGCAGAAATTGCGAGCATAAATACTCGCTTTTATTCCGAAATTAACAGAATCGAGAAAAGTGTAGGAGAAGCAGTTGCTCCGATCATCGAGAATAAGGTGACGGAACAAATTCAATTAGTGAAAAAAGAGGATCAAAAGAAGGTGGAAACTTCAAAGGCTTTAGTATCCGAAGTAGATACCAAAGTGACGAAGCAGGCTAATACCTGTGAAGAAAAAAAAGGGAAGTAGAAACGCTTTGTGACAATCACTTGCCAAGTAATTACGAGAGTGTCGGAATTAGAAAAGAAACTTGACGAAAAACAGAGCTATGTGCCAATCTGTGCACGTAGTTCTGAATTGTTGACCCCTTGAAAAAAGGCGTTATACAGCCGACGGATTTCATTAAAAATTGTGAAAGAGTTTTACCCAGATCATGGATTAATGAGAGAAAAATTAACGCGGTTATTGATGTGTTGGCTGGTGATGCCGAGCGTTGGGGCTTAAAGCTCAACATTACGAACCTGACTTTTGACGAGTTTAAAAATTTGTTTCTGGCTGAATACTGGTCAGAGCAAAAACAGCAAAGTGTCTGGCGCGAATTTGTCGTATCGAGGCCTTACGATGCGAATTCGCGCGGCTCGATGAAGGAGTTTTGTGAGGGCTGGATCCGCAAGTTGGAATATTTGCGTGATCGCCGCACGGAATCCGAAATAGTCTGGGAACTCTACAAGAAGCTTCCAGATGATACAAAATGCTACATAGGAAGCAATTAGAGGACAATCAATGATTTCCTGGAAAGAGTTGAGGACGAGTACAATTGGCGCAATAATCGCAATAGCGGTAGAGGCCGTGGTAACAACAACGGGAACCACAGCAACCACAACAATGATAACTATGGGAATAATGCATACCGCAATCTTGGCAGCAATAACAATAATCTGCCAGGAAGTTTCAATAACAATAGTGGTTCGGGCCGTAATGACAATCGGTACAATGCAAATAATAACAGGAATGACGGAAACCAGTATCACACTAGCGTGATACGGGCTTCGCAGAATAGTAATAACGCCAGAGGGTGTGATCAGCCGCCTCAGCAGCATCCGGGGAGCGTATCTGCTGGGACGAGACAGGGAAACCATTAGCCGCACCGGTGAGGGGCCGACCGGGCATGGAGAAATTTTGGCGGCCCAATAACAGGAGAAAACCGATGTTTCGTCGTTATGAAAATTCCGTATGGAATAATCAACGGCGGAGGGTGTGCCAGTGTTAGGAGAAAGGAGTGCGCCCACAAGTAGTAGATCAGCTGTAGACACGGCAGTAGAAAATACATCCACTGTCAGTGAGAATAATTTAAGTAGTGTTCCGGAAAACGATTATAAAGTGGCAGCTGTAGCACCCACAGCGGAAATGGAGATTGAGTTTAAGAATGATTCGCAATTGTTGAGAGAAGATCAGATGTCGGATAACACGTCCGTCATTGAGCGAGGGGATGCAGAGAGGGATGAGGTCTGGTTAAGGCAGTTCGGTCGCTCATACGACGAACTAAGAGATTATAGGGGCCTGTACGGGAGAAGTGTTTATGGGGAGCGCGGGCAGGATTTGCCGCATCTCGCCCCACAGGAAGATAGTATTTGTGAAGTGATAGAAAGTTCTGGCCCTAACCGGCAGACTTTACTAGAAATAGTTGATGTTAATGGGGAGCACGAGCAAGATTCGTCGTGTTTCGTCCCGCAGGAGTTGGATGTTGAAGTAGTAACGGAAAGTTCTGGCCCTAACCGGCAGACTTTACCGGAAGTTATAGTGGTAGAAGTAGCCGACCCGTCCGACGCAAACCTCCAGTTTAAACATTGCGAAAGTATTAAGGAGAAAGATTACGAAAATTTTAGTGATAGCCGGACACGATTGGTAGAAAATCACATAGATTACAGCGTGTATGAGGTTAGAGTTGACATTATACGGTCAGACTATAGCAGTGTGGGTTGCGCAGATCTAGAAGAAGTAATTGCAGATACTACTGGGCACATTCCTCCAGGTAGATTGGCAGATGAGATCAATCTGACCAAAGAGGAATCAACGAAGGTGACAATTAGTGAATTGATAGCAAAGCAACACTCACTAGTTGACGAGTTACAGGAAAAGGTTTCGGTATTGGAGGCGAAGCTACAGACTAAGCCTCAGGACAAACGTGTTGAAATTAAAACTGTATGTGAACAGAGGCTGAAAAGGCCGCCAGATAATCCGGATTTAGGATCAAAGCCGGATGGTTTTTTCTGGAATGACCTGGATATAGACGAGGGTTTACTGTGGGAAAATAAAGAAACAGTCGAGGACAAGTGTAGACAGATAGTAGTGTCTGTTAATATGCACGACCTACAACTAAACGTGTTGATTGACACCGGTGCAGAATTGAGTGCTGTATCTGGGAAAATATTTGAGTTACTGAAAGACAGACCTGGCATCGTAGTTATGCCAGTAACAGGAGTGAAAATTATCGGTGCTACTGGGAAGGCCAGTAAACCGGTCACAAAACAGATTTTTGTCAACTTCGAGATATGTGGGGCACGATTTGAACAAGAGTTTGTCGTTGTGCCAGACTTAACTACGGAAGAAATTATCGGGTTAGATTGGCTATTAAAGTACGGTGCAGTGATTAATTGCGAAAGCAAAACTTTGACATGTACGTCACAAGATAAAACAATAGTAGTTAGTTTTGACGAGGCAGGAGACGGTGTGCATAGGCAATACCAGCCTATACACATTGTTAACTGGCTGGATGGTATTGACGTAGGTATGAAATTGAACTACTGTAATGGGAGGAATCTCGGCATTGACAATAGTGTGGAATGAAGGCATGGAAAGTAATGGGGTCGAGGTGATCCATATTTCAGCTTATTGTCCGGCTGGGAATCCCGCTGAGAGGTATATGCGCGAGCTAGGCCGACTTCCCGGTACCTATTGCCATCACAACCATAGGGCATGGGGCAAATATGTAGCAGTATTGGAGAGAAATACGAACACCTTGAGACATGAATCGACGGGATTTTCTCCAGAGGAAATCCTGTTGGATGACAGAAGTAAAAGTTTAGTGGTAGAGATAATCAAATTCCCTCCACGGATTGACATTAGTATTGGTGTGAAAAAAGATCGTTTGCGAGAAGTAATGAAGCTAAAAGCCGATGCTCGCATACGTCGTCATGACGCTAAAGCGCATTTTGCTAAGTTTGCAATCGGAGAGTTAGTACTTGTAAAAGCTCATGAGAAATCGAGCGAGATAGACAATGAGATCTCTAAATTTAAGTTTGTTTATAATGGACCACATAAAGTCATTGGTATACCTCACACAAATGCTTATTGCTTAGAGTATCCAAGCTCTGGAAAACTATTAGGTATACGGAATATTGTAGACTTGAATTTGTACCAACCTAGGATCGATTAATACCACACAATGGGTAATTTGTACAGTATGTAAATATAGAGTGTAAGATTTAAGGTTTGCTAGATTGCCATGCTTTTGCCTGACCAAGAGGACATTAAAGAAGTTGTAATTAATAAGTAATTAATTTTGACTAAATGATTTAAGAGGAATTGATTAATAATCAATTGAAAAATCCAAGCTGTTATTTTAAGTTTTCAGCTGAGTCACAGTAGATTAAGGAATGTAAATATGATTTTGTAACTAGCTGTAAGATTTCATAAATATGTGATTTACTAGTCATTGCCGATGCACTTAGACGCTGTTTTAAGTTTCAGGCTAGTACATGAGTGTGATGATGGACAGTGTTGAGTTATCCACTGTCATAGTGTTAATGGACTCCTTGAGATTACTCGGGAATGAGTTTTTCCGAAAGAATTCAGTGAAACGGACGTTCTGGAAATGCCGTTACACAGGCGAGTGAGATCAAGCGTGCCGCACAGGCGGGCGCAACAGTACTGGCGAGGCGGAGCCGGTGTCGGCTCTTGTGCCACTGTCGGTATTCTTTGTACTTGCCGGTACGGAAGGCGGAGTTGTTTTTCTTCCCAGACAGCTGATGTGAAAGAATTCTGTTGTCAATATTTATGTTTTTGCCGATCTGCTGTATATTATTTTCTTGTTCAGCGTTAAGTGGACTCTCATGACGAGAATATTATTTATAAAAAGGTTATATAAAATGTGTATTCTATGTAATTAGTTATTAATTTGCGTATTTTGATATACCTGTTTTTTATGACCATGTACTCTGGATAATTTTGTAAACAGAATTCCATTTCTTGATACTGTTAGGAATTTTGATGATTTTAGAATAGCTAAACCATTTTCTGTTTTCTATGAATTTTAATATGTTGTCAACCTGTTTTTCTTTTGTGTAAGATGACAGAGTGGAATAAGATTAGGAGTGTCTCCACTCAATTATTATGGTCTAAAAATTGGTTTATGGTTAATTAGACGAATGCTAAATTTTGCTGATGTTTTGAGCATATGCATTTCCGCTGTTTCTTTTTTGGGTCATTTTCTCAGTCTGTTTAGGTTACACGAACATCCTCAGACAATGTGGGCCACGTGTAACGCCGGAAATGCATATCCTCCTATTTCCATCTGCTGCACTATAATTTTTTTTCCTTATTTTGTTACCTGAAGATATGACATTTCTGTGTCTTTATATATTGTAATTGTTTTACTGTTTGTATATATGTATTTATGCATTTATGTTGGTTTGTTTTGTGAATATTATTTGTATTTATACGATGGGTCTGGCCTAGGGAAAACTATGTTATCGAACGAATACATCGATAGGTCGTGGGGAGAACCAAATGCGGGCAGAGCAGAGAGAGTCTAGCTGGGGTAGTGCAGTGGAGCAGGTGTGTTGTGTGACGCTCCCGCGAGTTGCCGCGCTTTCGGGGTTGGGCAGCATGTAATTGCGCTCGACTTGCTATGATAGTTTCTGACACGGTGTCGCGGACGGGAAGCAATAGCTGGCGCACATCAAGAGCCCGTTTCGCCTGGTGACTGTGTCGAGAAGAAGGCGCACCAACATCCAGCTTCTGCAACAGCGACGGCCGACAATGAGTGACTGTCGCCAACTCCTCGATCGACGGCTTCAAACCTTCAATCAACCAACAAGGAAGACTGGAAGCACGTAAAGTTTTAGAACTGTATGGCAGACCTCAGCTTTTCAAACTGTTCCATTTTCATAACTAAATTACAGCAACGTAGCATGAACCTTTGTTGCTCATTGTCCCAATTGCATTACCAAGCAGGGTCCCTTCCTTTTCTGGAATGAACCCGAGTGTCGTTGAAATTCAAACGCCAGCATCATTTGATTTCACTGCTTTAATTTCAAAGTTCAGTTAAGGCATTCATAGCTGGCTACAATATTTAGATTGCACAAGCACAAATTAAGAGTGCGAGTTTTGTTACCGTATTTTAGCTTACTTGTGACTGCAGACCAGCTTGGTATGTACTAAATTTTACTATTGTTATTTGTTCAGAATCATTTAATTCAAGTTCAAAGTTAAATCTCTTATTTCTAAATTGCGTAGATTCAAGTAGCTTTTGAAATGATTGTTGATGTAGTCCAAGACTAATCGTATTTTACTGAATTTCGATGTGCTTCAGAAAGAAAGCTCACTATTAACTTCAGTCACTAAATTAACTTTCGATTTTCCGGTTTTATTAATTCTTTTGCTAAATTAAGTCCGAGTGTAGCGAAATTTATTACTTCTGACAAACTTTCAGTTTTCACACTACACGTGTCAACCTTCAGTTGCCACGCTTCTAGTGCTAATTATATGTGTAATAACCTCTCTTTTTCAGTTACTATAGTAATTGTCCTTAGGACTGGCGACCGTAATTTCCCCCAAATCTCAAATATCTAATTACCGCTAGTTAATTGTTAACGTAACGGCCGCACATTTGCTTTCTTTATTAACTTTACCCCTTTTCAAAATTAATTTCCACCAGTTTCATTTGCATTTTTACTTTCATTTAGATGTAACCCTTTCCTCCCTCTTTACCGACAAATTAACTTTGGTGACGACTGCTTTTCCCAATTTTCCATTAGGTACACGTGGTTTAATTTTTCACTGTCATTAAGGTCGATAAGTGAGGGGGAGGTTACACACTGAACACAACATCTTTCAGATGGCCCCACAGCCAGAAGTCACACGGATTAAGATTAGGTGATCGGGACAGCCAGGGAAATGGCAGCTGATAATTCTAGCATTTCCGAAATGGCGCTTCAGCAGCTGCTTAACTGGATTTGCAATGTGCCAAGGTGCGCCATCTTGCATAAAAATGATCCATCCACACATTCACGCTGTTGGAGAGCCGGAATGACGTGGTTGCGCAAAAGTAACTCATACCGCTTACCAGTGACGGTACAGGTAACAGGACCAGAAGCACCTGTCTCTTCGAAAAAATGTAGCTCTATGATAAATGATGCCGTAATCCCGCACCACACAGTGACCTTTTTTAGGATGAAGTGGTAATGGTTGATTTGCATGTGGGTTTTCCGTTGCCCGTATTCGAGAATTCCGTGTATTGACAAATACGTCAGATGGAAGTGGGCTTCGTCTTCCACAGCCAATCATTTTCCACTTCCATGCGAGTAAGAAATTCTATAGCGAAGTTCCCTCTTTCTGGCAGGTCAACTCGTGCACATGGGTAATTTCGAATGGATTGCAAAGAAGGAGTTTCGTAGGATTTTACGCGCCGTGCTCACTGGTATGTCCAATGTTCGGGGAATTCTCCGTGCACAACACATTTGCACACCACCACTCGTCTCCTCCTACATAGCTGTGGCACTGCTTCGACTGACGTCGAATCAATTCGTTTCCTCCCTCTACCAAAAGAACCCAACTTTTCGAATTTCCGTATAATTTTCTCCAGACCCACGGCAGTCATCGGACCACCGCCTTTTTCGAAACCCTTCAATTTCCGTAACTTATGCAGAGCGACGTGTGCACAGTCATCAGTCTTGTAATAAGCTTTGGAAGCAGAGCGCGATCCTGCATTGAGACAGTCATGGCGAACGTCGCAGACGCGAAAGAATAAAAAGCCCTGTATCTGGCGTGTTTATACCAACTTCAATGGGCCGTGTGCATGACAGGTATTTTCACGTATGTAGTCTGACACATACAGCGCCAACTATTGATCAATTTTCACACTATTTTTTTCTTCTGCCATACGTTTTCTCCCTTCTCCCATAATATTTCGTTGCAATTTGACGTCATTCTGACCAGTGGTTATTTCTACAGCGTCTTGAAAGTTTAACTTAATTACAATCACAGATACATCCATGGCTGGTAGCGTTCTCCAGGGATTCACCAAATCCAAATTCTCCCATCCGATTGCCATAGGGTATAGCATGATTCATTACACCAAATCACTCGTTTGTAGTCATTCAGTGTTCAGTGGCGATACGTTTTACACCACCTCAACACTGACTACAGAAATGTGCGCCTTATTCGGAGCTGTTCGACCACTGAACTCGATTCTTTTTAACTCCCTACGCACAGTCCTTATGCTAGCTGGATTGTTGGTAGCATTTTGGATCTCATGAGTGATTCCTTCGGCTGATTTCATGCTATTGTTTACAACCACCATCCGCAATGCTCGACGGTTCCTGGCCATCAGTAAATGAGGTCTGCTTGGTCGTGGTTTTGCTGTGGTTGCTCCTTAACGTTTCCACTTCACAGTCTCATCGCCAGCAGTAGACTAGGGCAGCTTTAGAAGATCTGAAATGGCTGATGAAATGGCTACTCAAATAACATAGAGTGATTGATCCACGTCCGAAGTAAATGAGTTCTTGAGACCGATCCATTTTGCTCTTACTGCTTCTCTGCTGTCAACACAATACTGCCGCCTCCCATTGCACTGGCGGGTCCTCCTCTCCTGGCATCTAGTGGTCAGACCCGCATTACATATGGGTGTCCATTTTTGATGATTTAGTGTATGGCGTTCTTAACTCATTTTTACTATTTTCTTGTTTTATTGCCTCCTCATAAAGACCGATTCATTTACGACGGAAAGTTATAACTTTAAACTTATGAATAATATAGCAGGCCCTGCTGTATTACCGAGCGAGGTGGCGCAGTGGTTAGCGCACTGGACTCGCATTCGGGAGGATGACAGTTCAATCCCGCATCCGGCCATCCTGATTTAGGTTTTCCGTGATTTCCCTAAATCGCTTCAGGCAAATGCCAGGATGGTCCCTTTGACAGGGCACGGCCAACTTCCTCCTCCATCTTTCCCTAATCGGATGAACCCGTGACCTCGCTGTATGGTCTCTTCCCCCAAATCAGCCCAACCAACCCTGCTGTATAAAAATACGATATTGATTGACCTCAACTTTCTAATTCAGTGGACTGTAAATTGTGTTGTGATTCCGACTTGAGTGGCTTAATTGGCTGTTCCTTAGAAGGTAACTCGTATGTGTAATTACTGAGAGAGGGGCGCAGTGTAAGACGCTGGACTTGCGTTCGAATCCACGTCCAGCCACCCAGATCTCTTCAGATCGCTTCAGGCAAATGCCAAGATAGGTACTTTGAAACGTCCCCTTTTGAAGAATTATATACGAGACTGTGCTTATCCTGACACACAATATTTTTAGCGCAACGCAATCTGACTTTCAAAAATCCATACAAAAGAATGGCCCTGACTAACATTAAGCTATACGTTTCACAAATCACTTACCTCACAAAAATCTTGGTTACTCGAGCTACTGCAATAAAGCGAGCGCCACTACCGCCAGCTAAACAAAAGATTTAAACTACTGAAGGCACTAACTACTGATGGGCATAGTTAGCAAATGAAAGATTTTAATAGAGAACAAACAATGTATTTACCTTAATAGTCATAATATATATATAGCAGTTCATGACAAATTTCAAAACTCCCCCATTTCTCTCCCCACATCCACCACTGCTGGCGGCTCACCAACTGTGCAACGCTACGCGCTGTTCACAGCCAGCTGCCCAACACTACAATGGCGAGTATTACAACAATGCAAACTAGCCACAGACTGCACACAGCACAGCCAGTGATTCTCATACAGAGCGCTACGTAACGTTGCCAATAACAAAACATAAGCAGCCTAATCAGATTAAGAGCAGCCGACCAGTTGCGAAGGATAAAGTAATCTTTACCTAGGTTTCAATAGATATATATCTATCTTCTTCAGAAGACGGCAGTATTATAATAACATGAAGCGATATGTCCTTATTGTTTTTACAAACATCTGCATAGTTTCATTAGTCAAATAAAAACTATGCAGATGTTTGTAAAAACGATAAGGACATATCGCTTCATGTTATTATAATACTGCCATCTTCTGAAGAAGATAGATTTATATCTATTGAAACCTAGGTAAAGATTACTTTATCCTTTGCAACTGGTCGGCTGCTCTTAATCTGATTACGTGGAACCGTTGCTGTTGCGCAGCTATGTTTAAAGTACTGATAAGCAGCCTACTTACATAGCCCCCATGCTCCCCACAAAAAATTTTACAAATTGTTTTGGGCAGTGGCCAATAATGATTTCATAAAATTTTTCATAATTACAATAACAAAGATATCAAATGCACACACTTATTGATACAATGTTGGTCAAAGCTAAAATTTTCTCTCAGTCCATGAAGACAGTCCTGATCATTCATCACAGTAAAATTGCAGTGTTTTTTTGTTGTCAAA
The DNA here is from genome assembly GCF_021461385.2 of Schistocerca piceifrons. NCBI lineage: Eukaryota > Metazoa > Arthropoda > Insecta > Orthoptera > Acrididae > Schistocerca > Schistocerca piceifrons. The sequence continues at coordinate 1,015,412,109 of NC_060138.1, read as the reverse complement.
GTCTGGGCAGTAAAAGAAAATGCACACGGAAGTAGTGGATTTCCATGCAGTCTTGAAGAAGTAGTGCTCTCCTTCCAACAGAAAGACAGTGTTGACTCTTGACATGCAGACAGGTAATGGGCCACAACAGAGGAAACCCACAGCAGAGTCAGTCGAAGTTTTGAAGAATATTGGTAGGTAGGTCATCACAGAACAGACCCACTATAGTCTTGGTAGAGAGTATGGTATTGGTGGGCCACCAGAGGTGTAGACCCAGTGCCGTCCTTGTAGAAATAATGGTATTGGTGAGTCGTCAAAGGTGTAGACCCAATGTAGTCCTTGTAGAAATAATGGTATTGGTGGGTCATCAAAGATGCAGACCCACTATAGTCCTTGTAGAGATGGCCAGCAGCCGTCTGTTGTGACTGTGCAGGTGCACAATCACCATTGAAGAGTCTTGCGGATAGTATAGCAAGTCCATAACCACCACTTGTGCACTCACAAAGTTTTTGGAATTGTCCTTAAAACCAGCAATGCTGTTAACGAGTCCCTTGCTGAATTATTAACACACGTGCAAACATTATCAGTCCCTACTTCTCACATATTGTCCATATACTATGACCAACAGAAAGGTGTGCAGTGAAATGTAACTTACAAGTTACTTAATTTGATGAACTGGTGTCAATTACAATTTTATAACATAAGAATACAATTACAAAGGTACAAAGTACATCATTAAAGAACATAACAATACAGATAACATTTGTGGTAATGCAGGCTTTACAAAAGAATAGAAATAAACATGAACATCAGTGTTACAAGAATTATGACATAAGTACATACATAAAAGATCAGAATAACTTTCGAAACATCAACTTCACACATGAGCATTAAAACAAAACAGAATAAATAATGTCTAAACATCTTTACAAAGTAAATAACATATTATTAGAAAAATTCTACAACATGACTTTTATTAGCTAAACACATAAAGACAGGAAAAAAACACAAATATACAAGAGTACAGAAACACACAGCAGAATAACACAGGGGGAAAGGACAGGGTTTGTTTTCAGTGTAACATTTGGTGTGGCAGTATTTTGCAAACAAAACCTTTCTTTTCTTGGAGATCTCCCTTCGTTCATCATTATTCCCAAAAAGTCTTATCTATACCTGCTTGCTGTACTTTTTTTTCATATAACTTCTCAATGCATTTTTTCCAATTCATCGCAACTCATTCTCTTATATAGTCTACCTCCTCTTGAGCTAACTTAAATCTACTGAGCTCAGATATATATACCAAGGTACGAGGCAATGCAGCAGCACATAACAAATTAACACAAACAGCAATGATAAAAAATACAAATGCCAAAGCAAGCAGCATAAATTAGCAGAGCAATTGCAAATATTACAACTAATATAAGGCAATGTGCAGCAAACAATAAAAATAAATCAGTAGTAAAACTTGCTTAACAGAGTAATATAAAGTCAAATTCAGTAACACTATGCCTGGCAAGCAGCAGCAGCAAATGCTATAACTTATACCTAAACATGACAAAGCTCAAGCAGAAAAAATAGTACACTAAAGACAACGACACAGTAAGGGAAATGTATATTCACATCTTAATATCTATGTAATTAAAGTGGTGCACTACAACTTATTCTACAAAATAAATTACCAAGTACTTGAAAAGAAAATTATGTATGCAGTTCCTGTGAAGGTAAATGTCTTTTTTGTGCTCCATCATTTTTTTGGAAAAAGTTATTATTTACTCGATCTGTAGACAGAAAATATTTATATTAATACATCTATAAAATTTTATTTTAACCAATGCTGCAGTGCAGCTAGAAACTAGATATTAAACAAAATGAGTTAATAAATACATAAAGCAAGCCATATGGTATTTCTCTCAACTAGCAAGACAATAGCCGTGAAATGTTTCTCATCGTTTCATTAGGCATTTTAGTAAATATCATAAATTAAGAGCTCCACAGTATACTCATATGTTTTCAAGTTTGAGCGTGTCGTATTTGCGATGCTTTCTACAAAGGAATGTAAATAGCGAGGATAGTGGCCTCCCTTTTTTTTTTCACCTGCGCCTCTGAAACACACACACTAATGGCTTTTTTTTCCAGGCGTCTGTCGCGTAGCTGGGTGCTTACAGAGACCTACCTTTCTTCCCGAAATATTTACGACAGCAGTTTCCGCTACAGTGACAGTCTCATACAAAAATATTTCACAGGGCATGAATTTGAGTTACAAATCTGTACAAACAAAATCCTATTGATATAACAGTGTCCAAAAAATTTTTGTTGGCATTGTAATACATTCACGCATTTACATGCATTTCATAACTCTTAAAGTACGATTCTTGGTTTCCAACAACCTTTTTCAGAAACCAGAGTCCCCAACCACTACTCATTATTCCTTACCTTATTCGTCGACACTTCTTCAATATTTCATCATAACAGATACATAGCGCAATCAAATAACTCATATAGTATCAGCTTATTGATCATAAACATACTGCAACAGCATAATATACATAGTCATCGTAATAATAACATCATAACACCTTAGTCAACTCTCAAAATTGTCGTAGCTTCCTCCAATAATTTCAAAACCTAAAAAAATTCTCTGCTCATGTCAAAAGTGTTATCTGCCTCAAACGTACTTTAAAAATCATGATCCTATACCAAATATATCGTTCAAAGCTCTCATAGTATCACAATGGTTCCGAAAAAATATGAACAGTTCACAAAATACAGACGAAATACAATTTCATAAGTGTGAAGTTATCCAACTGTGTAATTGCTAAACATCTGTCACTGACGTAATAAAAATTGTTTGTTTCTCTGTTTAAATAATCAGATAGCTGTGTATTTTATGTGTTAGAGAAATATGGTACCGATGTGTAAAGTTGTATAAGCAAATACCATATTAGCTAGGGCTCCATGTGCTTGCCAAACACATGGTACACAAAGTAAGCGTGTACCCCCCTGAGGATTAATGTAATTATACCCTCAGGTGTTACAGATTACAGCAATGGAATGAAATGTATCACGGAAAACTTTCTTTGTATGTTTGTGATTCAAAAATCTTTAAAAATAAATGTTTTAAGTACAAAATTAATCACTCAAATACGTGTACTGCAGCGCTAAACTGTGCGTCTTGTTGTAACATAATCTCTGTCATTACTTAACGGTAAAAATGTGCCAAGTATCGTAATTATCATCGTCCATAAGCGACGTTCTGTAGAAGTCAATGTACTTCCCTCATAATAAACAAAAGTGAAATGCTTTGCGTATAGATATCTTAGTTATTATGCTTATTGGCGTGATGGAGAGAGTACTGTACAGTAACGTATTGTTGTGCCACGAAAAAGGCTGTCTCATTGTTGCTATACCACAAAAGTTGCTACTAAAACATGTTTTACTTTCCAGAATAATGCAGAAAAACTGCGCAGATATAAAACAGAAACACTGCAAAAGCAACATTGTAAATTGTCACTCATTAGTAGTGTCGTGATAAAACCGTGTAGTTGTCACATAAACTAACCACTGTGTCGTCTGGTATCTCACAGAAAGTACTTTAAATCCAGAATGTATTTTCAAGTAAACCAAAATGATGCATTAAAATCTCATTAGCAGTACCAGAATATGTTCAAAGTATGTAAGCCTTATAGTCGTTACGTAATCGTGCAACTACCAAGCAAGAATGTACACACACAATAATACTGTGTCATCTGTTCACAATAACAATGCATTCGTAATTTCTGTTTAAATAAGTTCTCTTGGTCCTCTACTGGATGTTTAACTTCAAACATTGTTGCATGTTAACTGATCCTAAGTCTGACAAAGCATACTAGAAATGTGAAGTGAAAAATTTTATGGCAAAAACTAAGTTCAAAAGCAGATTATCTCTCAATAAGCGGTTTTATATGTAAAGTGTGGTGAAATCATTTACTCTTCATAGTACTCAGAGTATGAACTTGAATGCAATTGTCATGCGGTATACGTCGGTAAAGAATACTGGAATTTTTCTCAAGGTTAGCGTCTATGTTATTTTTCTCTGAGCCAGCCGGCGTACGTGGCTGCCTGCCTGCGGTGCGGGTCATTGTCTGTTTTTTTGTTGGCGCGCGTCGTTATTGGGATTAGGAGACCTAACTTCTACAAAGGACCCAGCTCTGTTAGAATCCCGCCAGTTCTGATGAAATTCACGTCTGTCGTTTCTTTCTTGTCGGTCACGTGGTGGAGAATTTCTCCCTGAATCATAACTACGCGCTGAACTGTTGTGTCTGAAATTATTCTGTCACCCTTGATAATAATAGTTCTGGTTACCATATTGTCTGTTTCTATGATTGTCTCTGTGATAGTCACGACCGCGGAGAGGTAATCTTTCCCTGTAATTATTACTACTCTGCCAACGGTTGTCATAATGGGTGGTGTCTGATAAGCTACGCTCGTCGCCACTATTATTTCTCTGTTTACTTTGGAGCCTAGTGTTACGTTTTTCACACGCCATTATTGTCACAATATTTCACACGATAACACAGAAAAGCACAATTTGAAGAGCAAAAATAAGAGAACACATTAACATAGCACTGAAAATAATATCTAGTTAATTGCAAGCGCAGCTGCGAAATACTTGCTGCAAATCTACATGCATGCCACAACTGTTTTACTGTACAACAATGAAAAACTACAATTACAAAGGAAATTCTCTCTATAATTACGTGCTAGCAATAAAGAAAAGCTACACTAATTACACAAACTACAAGAAAATATTAGAAGATTCCAGTGAGGTATCCTCGGCTAAGGGTCGACATATGAAACGTCCCCTTTTGAAGAATTATATACGAGACTGTGCTTATCCTGACACACAATATTTTTAGCGCAACGCAATCTGACTTTCAAAAATCCATACAAAAGAATGGCCCTGACTAACATTAAGCTATACGTTTCACAAATCACTTACCTCACAAAAATCTTGGTTACTCGAGCTACTGCAATAAAGCGAGCGCCACTACCGCCAGCTAAATAAAAGATTCAAACTACTGAAGGCACTAACTACTGATAGGCATAGTTGGCAAATGAAAGATTTTAATAGAGAACAAACAATGTATTTACCTTAATAGTCATAATATATATAGCAGTTCATGACAAATTTCAAAACTCCGCCATTTCTCTCCTCACATCCACCACTGCTGGCGGCTCACCAACTGCGCAACGCTACGCGCTGTTCACAGCCAGCTGCCCAACACTACAATGGCGAGTATTACAACAATGCAAACTAGCCACAGACTGCACACAGCACAGCCAGTGATCCTCATACAGAGCGCTACGTAACGTTGCCAATATGAAAACGTAAACAGCCTACTTACAACTTTAAAAGGAGCACTGCCGATTTCGTCGCGCTCACCTCCAGACCCTTCGACAATACGTCTCTAATGACCTCGTCGACGTTACGTTAGAATATAATATTTCTTCATGAATTTTGTCCTTGTCGACGTATAAAATTATCAAAGAATGAATACATAAATACAATTAATACAATTCCTACCCTAATTAGTGTAGAGGTAGTGGTCTCATTACATCAGTTTTTGACCAGCGATTATGCTCACAGATTTCCTTCAACCCTTGTACACCTTCATCAGGTCGTTAAAACAACATAATGTGCAAGTAGCAAGGTGCACTACTCTGCCAATTCTGAGAAAATCGCAAGAGAAGTTTTATGCGTGTATTATCTAAGTGATGTATGTATGCATAGGCACCGGACGTCGGAGTTCACCGTGGTCAAGTGGTTAGCGTTCGAGCTACACTACTGGCCATTGAAATTGCTACACCACGGTGGTGGCGTGCTACAGACGCGAAATTTAACGACAGGAAGAAGATGCTGTGATATGCAAATGATTAGCTTTTCAGAGCATTCACACAAGGTTGGTGCCGATGGTGACACCTACAATGTGCTGCTATGAGGAACGTTTCCAACAGATTACTCATACACAAACAGCAGTTGACTGGCGTTGCCTGGCGAAACGTTGCTGTGATGCCTCGTGTAAGGAGGAGAAATGCGTACCATCACGTTTCCGACTTTGCTAAAGGTCGGATTGTAGCCTATCACGATTGCGGTTTATCGTATTGCGACATTGCTGCTTGCGTTGGTTGAGATCCAATGACTGTTAGCAGAATAAGGAATCGGTGGGTTCAGGAGGGTAATACGGAATGTCGTGCTGGATCCCAACGGCCTCGAGATGACAGGCATCTTATCAACATGGCTGTAACGGATAGTGCAGTCACGTCTCGATCCCTGAGTCAACAGATGGGGACGTTTGCAAGACCATCTGCACGAACATTTCGATGACCTATGCAGCAGCATGGACTATCAGCTCGGAGACCATGGCTGCGGGTACCCTTGACGCTGCATCACAGACAGGAGCGCCTGCGATGGTGCACTCAACAACGGACCTGGGTGCACGAATGGCAAAACGTCATTTTTTCGGATGAATCCAGGTTCTGTTTACAGCAACCTGATAGTCGCATCCATGTTTGGCGACATCGCGGTGAACGCACATTGGAAGCGTGTATTCGTCATCGCCATACTGGCGTATCACCCGGCGTGATGGTATGGGGTGCCATTGGTTACACGTCTCGGTCACCTCTTGTTCGCATTGACGGCACTTTGATCAGTGGACGTTACATTTCAGATGTGTTACGACCCGTGGCTCTACCCTTCATTCGATCCCTGAGATACCCTAAATTTCAACAGGATAATGCACGACCGCATGTTGCAGGTCCTGTACGGCCTTTCTGGATACAGAAAATGTTCGACTGCTGCCCTGGCCAGCACATTCTCCAGATCTCTCACCAATTGAAAACGTCTGGTCAATGGTGGCCGAGCAACTGGCTCGTCACAATACGCCAGTCACTACTCTTGATGAACTGTGGTGTCGTGTTGAAGCTGTATGGACAGCTGTACCTGTACACGCCATCCAAGCTCTGTTTGACTCAATTCGCAGGCGTATTAAAGCCGTTATTACGGCCAGAGGTGGTTGTTCTGGGTACTGATTTCTCGGGATCTATGCACCCAAATTGCGTGAAAATGTAATGACATGTCAGTTGTAGTATAATATATTTGTCCAATGAATACCCGTTTATCATCTGCATTTCTTCTTGGTGTAGCAATTTTAATTGCCGGTAGTGTATTTACCGGCAGGGTAGCTCAGCGTGTTCGGTCAGAGGTCTAATTGCCATTTGGAATAAAAAAACTGAGTAAAGGAATCGAGGATCAACTAGAATGGATATCATGCGATGTCCTCCCCGACAAAACGCAACGAACAATACCGAGAAGACGAAGAAGAAGAAGAAGTTATATTACACTCCTGGAAATTGAAATAAGAACACCGTGAATTCATTGTCCCAGGAAGGGGAAACTTTATTGACACATTCCTGGGGTCAGATACATCACATGATCACACTGACAGAACCACAGGCACTTAGACACAGGCAACAGAGCATGCACAATGTCGGCACTAGTACAGTGTATATCCACCTTTCGCAGCAATGCAGGCTGCTATTCTCCCATGGAGACGATCGTAGAGATGCTGGATGTAGTCATGTGGAACGGCTTGCCATGCCATTTCCACCTGGCGCCTCAGTTGGACCAGCGTTCGTGCTGGACGTGCAGACCGCGTGAGACGACGCTTCATCCAGTCCCAAACATGCTCAATGGGGGACAGATCCGGAGATCTTGCTGGCCAGGGTAGTTGACTTACACCTTCTAGAGCACGTTGGGTGGCACGGGATACATGCGGACGTGCATTGTCCTGTTGGAACAGCAAGTTCCCTTGCCGGTCTAGGAATGGTAGAACGATGGGTTCGATGACGGTTTGGATGTACCGTGCACTATTCAGTGTCCCCTCGACGATCACCAGTAGGTGTACGGCCAGTGTAGGAGATCGCTCCCCACACCATGATGTCGGGTGTTGGCCCTGTGTGCCTCGGTCGTATGCAGTCCTGATTGTGGAGCTCACCTGCACGGCGCCAAACACGCATACGACCATCATTGGCACCAAGGCAGAAGCGACTCTCATCGCTGAAGACGACACGTCTCCATTCGTCCCTCCATTCACGCCTGTCGCGACACCACTGGAGGCGGGCTGCACGATGTTGGGGCGTGAGCGGAAGACGGCCTAACGGTGTGCGGAACCGTAGCCCAGCTTCATGGAGACGGTTGCGAATGGTCCTCGCCGATACTCCAGTAGCAACAGTGTCCCTAATTTGCTGGGAAGTGGCGGTGCGGTCCCCTACGGCACTGCGTAGGATCCTACGGTCTTGGCGTGCATCCGTGCATCGCTGCGGTCCAGTCCCAGGTCGACGGGCACGTGCACCTTCCGCCGACCACTGGCGACAACATGGATGTACTGTGGAGACCTCACGCCCCACGTGTTGAGCAATTGGGCGGTACGTCCACCCGGCCTCCCGCATGCCCACTATACGCCCTCGCTCAAAGTCCGTCAACTGCACATACGGTTCACGTCCACGCTGTCGCGGCATGCTACCAGTGTTAAAGACTGCGATGGAGCTCCGTATGCCACGGCAAACTGGCCTACACTGACGGCGGCGGTGCACAAATGCTGCGCAGCTAGCGCCATTCGACGGCCAACACCGCGGTTCCTGGTGTGTTCGCTGTGCCGTGCGTGTGATCATTGCTTGTACAGCCCTCTCGCAGTGTCCGGAGCAAGTATGGTGGGTCTGACACACCGGTGTCAATGTGTCCTTTTTTCCATTTCCAGGAGTGTATTTGATATGTGACATGTGAGAAGTAATAAGTTAAAAAGAAAAACCACGTGTATTTGCGTGAGGTTTTAGTGAATTTCACGTTATCTGAGTACTTACTATTTTTAATTAAATTTCATTATTAGAACAAACACACTTATTACTATCGACAAGTAAATGAAGAAACGCATGAGTTTCCCTGAAACTGTAGGCCTGTCGTGATTCACGAAATCCGTTATACATGCAGTCTGATAAGGTACGCGGAACTACTTTGCACCTCGACGCTTCGAGCTGCAGACACTGAGGCAGGCCCCAGTTGGCAGTTAACCTACGCAGCGGTGAGACGTTGCGAATGTAGCAAGAACGAATAGTGTAGGAGAAAATTTTTCGAATATCACAGAATTTACTCTTGCAAGTTTCTCGGAATTGCCAGAGTAGTGCACCTTGCCACTTGCACCTTATGTTGTTTTAATGGCCTACTAAAGGTGTACAAAGTTTGAAGTAAATCCGTGATCCCAACGTCATGGCATCCCCTTCTGAGTGCAGCGGAACACTTGTTTAGTGCGAAACGTCTTTTGTGCAGCAGTGCAACGTCAACTGAACTGTTTCATGTCATCCTGGAGAAGGGAAACCTTGAAATTTAGTTTTGAATGGGAGACCGAAAGCCCTACCTCTCACGCAATTCTGAGATGATAATGATGTGAAGATGCTTGATGTGGAAGTATTATGTATTCCTACTGACAATAATGTAAATAGTGTATAAGCAAAATGTATAAATAGCGACGAATAATTTGGACCACCAGTGGTAGCGTAAAATTTAAACATAATACTGGTTCTATAAGCACAGTATCAGTAACGTTATGAAGGTCTTGGCTTGCGATCTGTGAGAGTCTGTAATTTTGCGTTCGAAGTGCCCTTCCAAAGGATCAGAGAAATGCATAGTTTATATGGGACAGTTTACAGTATTAGAGAAGAAGTGTGGTCAGAAAACCTTTTGCATGGCAAGCCCAATGGCAACAGAATAGTTAAAGAATAACTACAATAGCACTTACCCTCCTTATGTGATTGTATGCGCTCATACGCATATGTTGTGTATGAAAACCAGTCCGGCACATGCTCCATATGCAACTCCATTGAACAGCGGCGGGGAAACTGTGACCATAGACAACTTGTACAACTGCAAGTTGAGGAAAGTCCACATGAAGGAATGGCATATGCAACTCTTCTGTCATGGAAGAATGAACCCACTATGGGTACAGCGCCTGGCAGTGAGAGAAACGTAAATTAGGGCGTTATAGAATCCATCTACGAACAGCAAAAGAACCGAGCGGAGAGCAAAAAATGTGATAATACAAGTAAGTCAAACGATAAGGGTGGTAGCGGCGCCACTGATAACGTACGCCATAAGGAGCACCTGAACGCGCCTATGGAAGTGGAAGATGTTATGGAGATGGCAGCAAACGTTGGTGACCTGAAAAACAGTCAAACTATGTATTCTGATTTCGCAGAAAACAAATGCGACGACGAATCTACGTCTGATGAAAGCACCATACCAGAAAATTTGTGAAAAACGAACGCGCTACCAAAACCCCTTCTACACTGCGACAGTCTTCAGAATACTCCTGGCGGAAGCACAAACAAACAACAGCACCTTGTTCAAGGCACATACGGCAAGCAGCGAAGAAGCAGAGTGAGAAATCCAAACTCGAGTCTCCACTAGCAGGAGACAAAAAAGGGAAAATAAAGGCAATGATATCGCGCCCGTCACTGTGTTACATGCCAAGGTATTTCATGAGCTGCAGAGGAAGAGTGGCGGGCAAAATATCGTATCCTGGGCAGACGAAGAACCGGATGTTCCGGTGAAAGCTAACTGCGACTTTGCGATAGAAAGTAACGAGTATCTATTTTTCAGGTATTCGAACTGACAATACTGTGAATGGTGTATATGAAAAATATATAAATAACAATGTGAACGGATAATAAGGACCACCAATGGTAGCCTAAAATTTAAACATAATGTCGGGTCCGTTAGCACAGTTTCGATAACGTATTCAGGTCTCGGTTTGCAGAATGATGTGGATGATACTGGAATGGTGGGGGATGGACAAGATGTTGGTGGGAGGGGGGAGGGGAGGGGGGAGGAGGCGAGGCCAAGCGTCGACCTGAAATTGTTACGTAACAGCGCTCACCAACTCTTGGGCCTCTTACTAAGGCCTGTTTTTTCCACAGTCTTAGCTTGTTCGAAGCACTTCGCTTAAAAAGTGTCGCGCCACGACTTAGGAGTTCCTCTCGCCCATTAGCAGCAGAAACACAAACAGGGTCTTTGTACGTTACTTTCAGAAGAAACTTCAGTGAGATATAGAATTTAATCCAACACAATGGCTTAGGGACGGTGTCATTTATCAACTACCTGCAATTAGAACGCCACGAAGATATTTGGTTCCCCATGTCTGTAACGATACCTCGTGTACATAGTACGAGGGCAGTTCAATAAGTAATGCAACACATTTTTTTTCTCGGCCAATTTTGGTTGAAAAAACCGGAAATTTCTTGTGGAATATTTTCAAACATTCCTGCTTCGTCTCGTATAGTTTCATTGACTTCCGACAGGTGGCAGCGCTGTACGGAGCTGTTAAAATGGCGTCTGTAACGGATGTGCGTTGCAAACAACGGGCATTGATCGAGTTTCTTTTGACGGAAAACCAGGGCATCTCAGATATTCATAGGCGCTTGCAGAATGTCTACGGTGATCTGGCAGTGGACAAAAGCACGGTGAGTCGTTGGGCAAAGCGTGTGTCATCATCGCCGCAAGGTCAAGCAAGACTGTCTGATCTCCCGCGTGCGGGCCGGCCGTGCACAGCTGTGACTCCTGCAATGGCGGAGCGTGCGAACACACTCGTTCGAGATGATTGACGGATCACCATCAAACAACTCAGTGCTCAACTTGACATCTCTGTTGGTAGTGCTGTCACAATTGTTCACCAGTTGGGATATTCAAAGGTTTGTTCCCGCTGGGTCCCTCGTTGTCTAACCGAACACCATAAAGAGCAACAGAGAACCTTCTGTGCGGAATTGCTTGCTCGCCATGTGGCTGAGGGTGACAATTTCTTGTCAAAGATTGTTACAGGCGATGAAACATGGGTTCATCACTTCGAATCTGAAACAAAACGGCAATCAATGGAGTGGCGCCACACCCACTCCCCTACCAAGAAAAAGTTTAAAGCCATACCCTCAGCCGGTAAAGTCATGGTTACAGTCTTCTGGGACGCTGAAGGGGTTATTCTGTTCGATGTCCTTCCCCATGGTCAAACGATCAACTCTGAAGTGTATTGTGCTACTCATCAGAAATTGAAGAAACGACTTCAGCGTGTTCGTAGGCACAAAAATCTGAACGAACTTCTCCTTCTTCATGACAACGCAAGACCTCACACAAGTCTTCGCACCCGAGAGGAGCTCACAAAACTTCAGTGGACTGTTCTTCCTCATGCACCCTACAGCCCCGATCTCGCACCGTCGGATTTCCATATGTTTGGCCCAATGAAGGACGCAATCCGTGGGAGGCACTACGCGGATGATGAAGAAGTTATTGATGCAGTACGACGTTGGCTCCGACATCGACCAGTGGAATGGTACCGTGCAGGCATACAGGCCCTCATTTCAAGGTGGCGTAAGGCCATAGCATTGAATGGAGATTACGTTGAAAAATAGTGTTGTGTAGCTAAAAGATTGGGGAATAACCTGGTGTATTTCAATGCTGAATAAAACAACCCCTGTTTCAGAAAAAAAATGTGTTGCATTACTTATTGAACTGCCCTCGTATTTGTAGGGTATGTTACTACTTGTTAGCAAATAATACTGAAATAAATTACGAGGCGTGTTTTTTAAATAAGTACCGTTTTGAAATTAGAAAAAGACGTGCTAAGATATCTCAATAATTTTATTTTTATATGAAAACCTGTACCTTAATTTACTTTTCTACATAATTTCCGTCAATATTGAGGTACTTGTCATAACATTGCACCAGTTTTTGAATACCCTCCTTATAGAAGTCTGCCACCTGACTTGTTAACCACTGCATCACCACTGTTTTGACTTCGTCATCGTCTTGAAGACGCTGACCGCCCAGATGTTTCTTCAAGTGCAGGAACAGATGGTAGTCACTGGGCGCAAGATCGGGGCTGTACGGAGGATGATCTAGAGTTTCCCATCGAAAAGATGTGATGAGATCTTTGGTCTGATTCGCCACATGCGGACGGGCATTGTCTTGCAGCAAAACGATGCCCTTGCTCAACTTCCATGGACTGTTGCTTTGATTCTGGCGTGACGTAGGCCATCCATGTTTCATCACCCGTAACAATTTGGCTTAAGAAATCACCACCGTCGTTGTGGTACCGCTCAAGGAAAGTCAGTGCACTGTCTAAACGTTTGGTTTTGTGCACATCCGTCAACATTTTCGGTACCCAACGTGCGCACAATTTTCGGTAATTCAAGTGCTCGGTCACAGTGCCATACAAAACACTACGAGGAACAGGAAATTCATCCCGCAAGGAGGAAATCGTAAAGCGTCTGTTTTCTCTCACCTTATTGTCCACTTCCTGCACCAAACTTTCATTAACGACCGAAGAACGCCCGTTCCGTTATTCACCATGCACACTTGTGAGGCCATAATGCTCTCACTCACTTTCTTACCATTCCATCACTCATAATGTTTTCTCCGTAAACAGCACAGATCTCACGATGAATATCGATCGCTTTTAGGCCTTTAGCACTAAGAAATCTTATAACAGCCCGTACTTCACAGTCGGCGGGACTCATGATTGCCGGAGGCATCTTAAATACTCAGCACACAACGTAAACAAGGAAGAATTAGACTGTAATGGCGTCAGTGCGTAGATTAAGGTAAAGGCTTTCATGTAAAAATAGAATTATTGAGATATCTTAGCATGTATTTTTTTTTAATTTCAAGACGGTACTTACTTAAAAAACACGCCTCGTATCTTTGTTACTGTTTAACTAAAATAAGAACGAAATACTGAAGTCCCAGTCGACATGGAAAATTTCCTGAAATGTGAAAACAATCGCTGAGACGCAATTCATTCACTGAAGGCATCTGCGAGTAGATTCGATAGAATTTCATAAGAAAATGCGAAATTGGGTGAAGGAGGTCAGAAAAAAAGGTAGATCAAAGTTTAACGTCCGATGGGCGATGAGGTCGTTGGACCACAAAAAATGGTTCAAATGGCTCTGAGCACTATGGGACTTAACAGCTGTGGTCATCAGTCCCCTAGAACTTAGAACTACTTAAACCTAACTAACCTAAGGACATCACACACATCCATGCCCGGGCCAGGATTCGAACCTGCGACCGTAGCAGGCGTGCGTTTCCGGACTGCGCGCCTAGAACCGCGAGACCACCGCGGCCGGCCGTTGGACCACAATCTTGGATCGCGAAAGGATGGTAATGTAAGTCGGCTGTGTACTTTTCGAAGGAATCAACCCGGTCTTTAAGCTTAGCGATTTAGGGAAATTGCGAGAAACCTAAATCTGGATGGCCGGACGGGGATTTGAACCGACGTCCTCCCGAATACGAGTCCAGTGTGTCGACCACTGATCCACCTCGCTCAGTCTAAGTCCCCTCAACTTTCTAGGACTACATCTTGTCGTCGCTGGATTGTTGTAAGTAATGTAATTCGAAATCCAAGGATGAATAGCTCGCCACATGGAGCGAACGCTTACGTTTCTTCTTCTGTTCAGCCTCGACAAGCATTGTGAAAGACATAATTTCTTTCGCTTGCAACTGGACTTTTTTTTCATGTTCTTCTGCCGGTTGTCAATGTCGAAAGTGACTAGTAGCAAGGTAGTCCGAATAAAAATTATCAGCTATAAGAAGAAAACTGTCTACTTTTGGAATATTTTATTAGCCCACAGACGATCTGTTCTGTCGGTCTCAGAGACATCAGACAAAGTAATATGCGGTATGCAGCTCCCTGCGCAGAGATCGACTTGTAAAAAAAAATATAAGTTTGTGGTAAGATCTTATGGGAGCAAACTGCTTAGGTCATCGGTCCCTAAGCTTACACACTACTTAACCTAATTTAAACTAACTTACGCTATGGACAACACACACACACACACACACACACACACACACACACACACACACTCATGCCCGAGGGAGGATTCGAACCTCCGACTGGGGTAGCCGGATCGACTTAGTAAACTGAAGGAAATGTAATTTAAATATATTTAAAGTTCTGAGGAGCTGCGCATGGAAAGGGAATAACGCATTCCGAAAACATAAATTCTGTAAATGTTGGTTTTTAGGCCTCTCTTCCGCATTCTCAGTTGTAGACGTAATACGGTACATGTGATTCTTCAGGCGTTACCCTCACATAGCAGGTGATGGAGGCTACGAGTCACGTTACCGAAATCTGCAAGGAAAACGACGATGAATGCACTACATCCGAGAGCTCAAGAATATCTGTATGGTATATATTCCATCTCTGCGACTGTAATAAAAGTGTTGTTTGGAAAACTTACGTTTCACTTTATTTCAAACTGTCTTCACGGGTCATTATAATAATTGTGTTTTTTCCTTACAAACCTGTTTGGCGAGATTCATCTTTTGAATTACTTTTATTAAATGATTCTTATGTTTTGAATACTACTATTATTCACGTTTTTTTGGACTAAGGTTCTTGTAGACATGACACTACACTTCACTGACACATAATATACCAACGGAAAAATGCCTCTGTCGGAGCACAAATATATTACAGTTTTAATGTTTTGTCACATTCACCTCGTGTGCTTTGTTTGATCCCGCTAACTACGATAGTCTTTGCTTGTTTATGTGACTGACGTTGCGTCTGCTATTCCTTTGTGTATTTCTGGTTCGACTGATTATATGTACCACAACACACTCACCAGTCGAAACATAAAAACACACAGAGGAATTGAGGATGGTGCCACTGTCACATAAACGAACCAAAAAGTGATCGCATACTACGCGATTAGAACAAAGTACACGAAGTAAATGTGTAAAAACGTGCAAACGATGATCTATTTTGTGCCAATGAAGAGCAGTTAATAAAAAATCGAACATCTGTGTGTATTATGTAGATGAGGTTGTGAAATGAATTAGGAGCCAAAAAATCGTGACTAATGATAGATATTTAAAACACGAAAACTGTTCACGCTCTCTCCAGATAGATTAGCAAGACAAAACAGAATGAAGATGCTTTAAAACACGCTAAACGCCTCTGGTCTAAAAAAGACCAAAGTCGCGAAGGCGGATTATGTCTCATATTACTTAACTTTCCTTATTCAGATGAAAGTGAAAATATTGCTCTCCAACCATTCTTGAATACTATATAGTCATTAGCCGAATATGGAATCAGCCTAGATTCTAGGGGTATTTATCATTCTATGCATAGCATATATCGATCGCAAGAATAAGCTAGCGATACTGATGAATTACTGCTGGGACTACAACACGAACTTTATAATTACGGCCTCTGTCTGACGACAAGGCACTGTGGCAGCATGGGAATAGTTCAGATTTGTTCACTGTGTACTGTCTCTATCCGTAGTTACCTTGAAATATACGCCAGGTATGAAGTAGCTAATAACAACAGCTGTGTATAGTAGCAGAAAGAGCTGCATGCTGTTACTGCTCCTGCCCGTTAGTGTATAACTTGACACGCACTATATACTTGAAAGCTCTCCTTCATTATTGGAACGCCACTTCTGAATAAATGAACGAATGATTTGCTGTGCGTCGCTGAACGCAGTTGATTATTCTCAGACGGATATCTACAGGCTCTAAGTGCTCTGCTGTCGCTACTGTTACTGTTTTTAACAACATTCGAGCTTGACACAGCCAAGTTCACTGACCAACCATCGAGGTGCAGCGTCATAAACAGTTTGATGTACTCATGCTTTCGGGCTGTCCGATGGCGCTGTCTCCAGTCAACTACACACCTAAGCTTGACTATTGCGCGTCAACAACAACTTGGTAGGGCAATTTTGGGCAAGGACTGTAACTATGTGCTTTAGGTTTGGTCAAATTTCAATTATGCAAGTTATGCAAACCCGGACACGGACATCGCATTCGAGATGTTATTAATAAAAGGGAAGAATTTTTTTTCACATCTTTTGTTCCCCATTGCTGAGAATTGAGAGGTTTGTTGTAGGACAAACTCTGGTCTTTTCTGCAAAATAATTCAGATGGGGGACAGGGGTTCCCAATTGGGAAGATTTGGGATGGTTTACCAATGTCGGCAATCGCCTGATAACCAAGGGAAACCTCGCGAAAATCTTGGTCGGAAATAGAGAAATGGAACTATTCTAACTTATTTTTGGGCCAGTGTTGACCAAATAATTGAGTATGTTGCAGACAAAGACTTGGTTATTAAATGATAAATTCCACGAGACTCAGTTACAGAAGAAAAAGAAAAAACAAAGAAATGTGATTGTTAATCTGAAGCTCTGCAGATGAGGTATCTAAGAAAACAGCGATACTACATATGTTCATAGGTAAGTTATTGAGTACCTGATTGCAGCTGCGACAAATCTTGGCGTTGCAGTCTGTCGTGTTATGCTGTAACTTCTCTCATGATAATATGCAGCTAATGAAAGACATTACGAGTGACTGGAAGTTCAGAAGGGTTTCTTCGTTCTTCCTGGAATGGTTATACCCATCATGTCTATACACTATGGTGCCAAAAGTCAGGGGATCCTCCTAATATCGTGTCGGACCTCCTTGTGGCATGCGTTTGAAGTCACCTGCAGAAATATTGCGCCATGTTGCCTCTAAAGTTGTCGACTCTTACGATAGTGTTGCAGGTGCAGGATTTTGTGCACGCACTGACCCCTCAGTTATGTCCCATTACTGTTCGATGGAATTCATGTCGGGCGGTCTGGGAGGCCAAACCATTCGCTCGAATTGTCCAAAATGTTCCTGAAACCAATCGCAAATAATTGTGGCCCAGTGATATGACACATTGTCATCCATAGAAATTCCCTCGTAGTTCGGGAGCATGAAATCTACAAATGGCTGCAAATGGTCTCCATCGCTTCAGTTGGACCAGAGGACCCATTCCATTCCATGTGAACACAACCCACAGCATTATGGAGCCACTGCCAGCTTGCTCAGTGTCGCAAGGGCAACATGGGTCCATGAGTTCGTGGGGTCTGCCCATACTCAAATCCTACAATCTGCTCTTGACAACTGAAATCGAGATTCATCTGACCGGGACACGGTTTTCCATTCGTCTAGTCAGCCGGTAAGGACACGAGCCCAAGAGAGGCACTGCAGGCGATGTGCCGTTAGCAAAGGCACTCACGTTGGTCGTTTGCTACCATAGCCTATTAACGTTAAATTTCGCCACACTGTCCAAACGGATACGTTCGTCGTACGTCCCACATTGATTTCTGCGGTTATTTCACGTACTGTTGCTTGTCAGTTAGCACAGACACGCCTCTGTTCTCGGTCATGAAGTGGAGGCCGTCGGCCAGTGTGTTGTCCGCGATAGAGGTAATGTCTGAAATTTGATGTTCTTGGCACTCTCTTGAAACTGTGGATATTGGAATTTTGAATTCCTTAACGATTTCGGAAATGGAATGTCCCATGCGTCTAGTTCCAACTGCCATTCCGCGTTCAAAGTCTGTTAATTGTCCTCTTGCAGCCATAATAACGTCGGAAGCCTTTTCACATGACTTACCTGAGTACAAATGATAGCTCCACCAAAGCACTGCCCTTTTGTACCTTGTGTATGCAACACTACCACCTTCTGTATATGTGTGTAACTGGGTAACCTCTTTTGATGCTAGTCAGTTGTCAGGATGAGCATTACTGCAAAGGGTATTTGATTCTAAAGCATTATGTCAGGGTGAAAAACACTAAATAAATTACTTTTTCTCTCTTAACAACATGTGGGCAGGGTGGGTTCTTCCTTGGCTCTGGTATGAGGTAGAATGAAACAGCAGAAGATAACTTTTATTGAAAGATTTGTACAACGGTTTCCTTATTGGATTGTTCTGGCCGGGAGAGCGGCAGCTGTGTCGTTTGCGAAACCTTCTGCTGCGTGGGTGGCGGCGTCTGATTACGCCTGGCGGTGGGTATCTCGTGTCGCTGTTTCGCCCAGTTGACTGGAGACGCACATCGTGAGGTGGCCCGTTTAATTATTGAGAACGAAGTCGTGAATCGGATGGTGATACCTTGGATGTGGCGTCCCAATGTTTCTCTTCTCTATGCGGCCGTGTGTGACAGTGTTGTGCGTCGGCCAGCGGAGCGGCGTGGTGGGGGAAGGCCAGTGTCCCAGACTCGAACAACGGACTCCAGCATGTCAGTTTTCGGCTGTCAGATCTTCATCACCAGCTCACAGGTGACTGCTGATGTGAGGCCGTCTCCTTCCCATCCTCACGAGTCACCCGGGTATGTAAAAATCAGTCTTCAAATACCTTCTAACTTCTGTATTCTGGCGGCGAGGCTGCTGCTTGCTATTCCATTACAGCGGCGGACTTGGTGTTTCTGTGTACGATGTAGTCTCTTCCTGCATGACGGTCTTCAGCACCGACTGAATTGTACTGGAATTGAACTCGAACTGAAACTGAACTGAAAACTACTATTGGGCCCACTGCGTCTCACGTATTTATTTACTTCAGTTCACTGGAGGTGAATGACTTCACGGTCATTGCCTCCTCTGTCACATTGAAAAGCTTCTCGAAGAATCCTCTTAACGTCGGTCATTGGCTCTTGGAAATTAGGTTCAAATGGTTCAAATGGCTCTGAGCACTATGGGACTCAACTGCTGAGGTCATCAGTCCCCTATAACTTAGAACTAGTTAAACCTAACTAACCTAAGGACATCACAAACATCCATGCCCGAGGCAGGATTCGAACCTGCGACCGTAGCGGTCTTGCGGTTCCAGACTGCAGCGCCTTTAACCGCACGGCCACTTCGGCCGGCTTGGAATGTAGGCGAGGGCCTTTGATCACACGTGACAATTGAGAAACACGTGAGCCGGTCAGGCGATGCCCTGACGGCTGAATCGACAGCGTCCGCTTATGTGGGGAGGGCGATGGCTTCTCCTGAACGTGCTGACTTGCAAGTGCCGGCTGTTGCCACTGCTGCTCTGCCCGCTTGTTGCCAGTGTGTAACTCATTTAAACTAATTTTTTCGTTTGTTTTCTAATTTCTACTTCACATTGATTTCACTAATTTATTTACCTATCTTAAGTACCACTCAACATGTGATTATTGCTCTCCTATGACTTTTGTCATCTCAGCGTATATTTTCAACTTTATGAATTCGTTAATGTATATGAGCTTTCTGTTTTATCAAGTACTCCTGACTCTGGTTTTCTCTTCCAGTTGTAAGCTTTCTATAAAAATCTGTCTGTTTGTGAGAAAACTGAGTGTATCGATTTAAAAACTTTCTCCTCATATTACGTATACCTTAGATATCGTATTCAATTGCAGAGCAAAACTAACTGCTGGCTGGCCATGTGTTGCGCATGTGAACAGTGTCATGAATTAAACTTTAAACTGCATGAAATGCTAAATTTGAGTTAAAGAAAATAAATCTCATTAAATGCCAAATGAAACTAATTATGTGCTCAATGAAAACGATATAACTAAAACTCAGTACCGAAGTACATTATGAACGTCACGTGATATGAAGTGCAATGTTCGACGTGGAATATCAGCCAAAATAAATTTCTGACCTACTTGGAAGAAAATAACTGTTTGAAATTACCGATACTATTATTAATTTGCTTGCTAGCACAACACCTGACAATTCCGACTACACACCGTTTGCTTAAGAATGTAAGGCGAAATCTGCCCTGAAGTAAAAGTGACTTACCTCTTGCTCAGCATTCTGTTTTAGGAGTACTGCCGTTCTCGAAAGCAAATACAAATCAGCAGATGCAGCAGCTGAAGGAAAATTAACTACTTACCACTAATATCTTTCGTTTTGCTTGTCAGAAACAATCGTTACTTCGTGTACCGTAAGGTGTAATGCACACACGAGAAAATGTTCAGAACCTTACCATGAATCACACAGATGAGTTTTACATTAAAGAAAATCTTTCTCGAGAAATAAAACTCTGATTATTGACAAAAAGTTACACAAGATAAAAAGACTGTATCAATAACAAAATTCTCTCATTACAAACTTTTCAAACAACTGCGTTATTTGTGGCAAAATGAAAAACAAAGGGATCAAACTAACACTAGCGGTAATCATGAAAGTTATTAGTTATCTGAGTGACAAAGATTTCCTTCATTTAATAGTTTTGACACACAAACATTTCATTCTTGCGCATGCTATGGTTATTTTTAAACTTCCTCCGAAGTCATCTCCAACAATATAAATAACGAGAAAGTGTTATAAATGAGTTTTATCTCCATAATAAAATATTCCAGATAGTTTCTCCCACATTCACAAATTACAGATCTCATTCTCTGAAAAACTCAGGTGCTCGCTACTACATCTCAAATAAGAATGCCTCAGAGCTGCACAACGTTCTGGCTAGCCAGTCAACCGCAGATAAAACTAAACACAGAGTGATTGATCTTATTCATTACTCGTGCAGAGCGCTCATCCATCATTGTCCCAGTACAGCAAAGGTTAATTGTTTGTAATAGCAGAAAGCATATGAAAACCTTACACGTTAATTTCGCTAGAACCCATCAAAGATGAAGCGTAAATTGATTCTTGTGTAAATAAACGCTGAAGCGAAAAAGAAAATGGTACAGGCATGCGTGTTCAAATAAAGAGATATGTAAACAGGCAGAATATGGCGCTGCCGTCGGCAACGCCTGTATAAGACAAGTGTCTGGCGCAGTTGTTAGATCGATTACTGCTGCTACAATGGCAGGTTATCAAGATTCAAGTGAGTTTGAACATGGTGTTATAGTCGGCGCACGAGTGATGTGACACAGCATCTCCGATGTAGCGATGAAGTGGGGATTTTCCCCTACGACCATTTCAGGAGTGTACCGTGAATATCGGGAATCCGGTAAAACATCAAATCTCCGAGATCGCTTCGGCCGGAAAAAGACACTGCAAGAACGGGACCAACGACGACTGAAGAGAATCGTTCAACGTGACTGAAGTGTAACCATTCCGCAAATTGCTGCAGATTTCAATGTGGGCCGGCCTGAGTGGCCGAGCGGTTCTAGGCGCTTCAGCGTGGAACCGCGCGACCGCTACGGTCGCAGGTTCGAATCCTGCCTCAGGCATGGATGTGTGTGATGTCCTTAGGTTAGTTAGGTTTAAGTAGTTCTAAGTTCTAGGGAACTGATGACCTCAGATGTTAAGTCCCATAGTGCTCAGAGCCATTTGACCCATTTCATTGTGAGCCATCAACAAGTGTCAGAGTACGAACCATTCAACGAAACATCGTCGATATGGGCTTTCGAAGCCGAAGGCCCACTCATGTACTCTTGATGACTGCACGATACATAGCTTTACGCCTCGCCTGGGCCCGTCAACACCGACATTGGGCTGTTGATGACTAGAGGCATGTTGCGTGGTCGGACGAGTCTCGTTTCAAATTGTGTCGAGTGGACTGGCGTGTACTGGTATGGAGACAACCTCATGAATCCATGAACC
The DNA here is from genome assembly GCF_021461385.2 of Schistocerca piceifrons. Classification (NCBI taxonomy): domain Eukaryota; kingdom Metazoa; phylum Arthropoda; class Insecta; order Orthoptera; family Acrididae; genus Schistocerca; species Schistocerca piceifrons. The sequence goes on along the minus strand of NC_060138.1, from coordinate 1,015,389,727 downwards.
CTGCATGTCAGCAGGGGACTGTTCAAACTGGTGGAGGCTCTGTAATGGTGTGAGACGTGTGCAGTTGCAGTGATATGGAACCCCTGATACGTCTAGATACGACTCTGACAGGTGACACGTACTTAAGCATCCTGTCTATCACTTGCATCCATTCATGTCTATTGTGCATTCCGACGGACTTGGAGAATTCCAGCAGGACAATGCGTTAACCCATACGTCCAGAATTGCTACAGAGTGGCTCCAGGGACACTCTTCTCTATTTAAACACTTCCGCTGGCCACGAAACTCCCCAGACATTAACATTATTGAGCATATCTGGGATGCCTTGCAACGTGCTGTTCAGAAGAGATCTCTACCCTCTCGTACTCTTACGGATTTATGGACAGCCCCGAAGGATTTATGGTGTCAATTCCCTCCAGCACTATTTTAGGCATTAGTCAAGTCCTTCTGCATGCTCGCGGGGGCTGTACACGATATTAGACAGGTGTACCAGTTTAATACTTGCAGAACAGTACTTTAATATGTCCTTTTCTTAAGTCTGCAATAACATGGGTAGCCACAAATGTTGCAGGTCAAGACGTCAAGTGACACAGCTACTTGCGGCACGTACTGCTTGTCGCCCTTATAGGCGACGAGAAAACATAAAAGAGACTTGGACTTATACACAGGTCTGCATCCACTCATTCCACGCTCCACGAATAGAACAAGACTGAGAGTCACTAACGATTGAAGTATCTTCGCCCACTGAGTGTACGTGGTTTATTTATTTATATTGCATCATAACTGTCCGAAATCCACGACTGACATCCAAGATATTGCTGGTCGCACTGGTCAGGATCCCAAGACTGTCGCCGGCCGATGTGGCCGTGCGGTTCTAAGCGCGTCAGTTTGGAACCGCGTGACCGCTACGGTCGCAGGTTCGAATCCTGCCTCGGGCATGGATGTGTGTGATGTCCTTAGGTTAGTTAGGTTTAAGTAGTTCTAAGTTCTAGGGGACTGATGACCTCAGTAGTTAAGTCCCATAGTGCTCAGAGCCATTTGAACCAAGACTGTCATGGGTATATAGAATCTATAGGTTGAAGACAGCCATAATGAAGATCATGCAGGATATGAACGAGCGTCGCGACTAGCCCCCGAGAGGACAGTCATATTGTTCGCAAGGTCGTGCAGGATCGTATAGTTACGACACATTCCTTGAGTCAGGGACCCTCGTTTGCAGCAAGACAAATAAAATCCACACGGACAGTGCGACTGTGTCTCGAGCACCATGGGCTACTAGCGTGGCGACAATTGTTGCACGTTCGCTTGACACATCAGAAGAGAAATGTTCCGACAATAGTGAGAACAACGACAACTCTGGACACAGAGTGGCACTACGTTGTCTTTTTAGACAAATCCCGCTTCTTCGTACAGCATGATGACGAATGAGTCCGTGTTTGGAGGTTCCAAGGAGAACAAAGTGGCCCTGAATTTCAGCGGTTGCCAAGTTGCTTTCCTTATCGACGTACAAACGGCCTCAGCGTCTGACGTGGTGTGCTATTGCGTACACAACGAAATCACCTGTGGTCCACATAGTCAATCCTTTGGCCAATAGCCTTTACATTTCTGATTTACTTCGAGGTCTCTGTGTCATTATCTGTCAACAAAATAACGCAAGACTGCATGTTGCCCTTAGTGCCCTGACCTACCTCGTTACAGTGAAATTTCAACTGTTGCCCCGGCCAACGTGTTCTCCAGATTTCTCACTCATTGAAAGCCTCTAGTCATAAGTTGCTAAGAGACTGGCACGCCACTACTCGCTAGCCACTAGGTTTAGTGAACACTGGCACAGAGTTGAAGCAGCATGGGATTACGTACCCGTATCTGTCACCCAAGATCAGTTCGACTCGATTCCTAGCCGGGCTGAAAACAGTGCTGTTGAGAGAGGTGGCAGATCTATGTCCTAAATTTCTAACTCTGTAGACCACCCTCCCCTTTTTGGGGTGATCGTTCCTCTGATTGATTTGATGCGGACCGCCACGAATTCCTCTCCTGGGCTCCTGCGCCGACCTCTCCATCTGAGAGCTGCACTTGCAACCAACGTCCTCAATTATTTGCTGGATATATTTCAATCTCAGTCTTCCTCTACAGCTTTTAGTCTGCACAATTTCCTCTAGTACAAAGTAAGTTGTTTCATGATGTCTTGTCCCTTCTTCTTGGCACTATTTTTTATGTGTTCCTTCCCTCACCGATTCTGCGGAGAACCTTCTAATTCCTTACCTTATCAGTCTAATTTTAAATATTCTTCTGTAGCACGAAATCTCAAATGCTTCGACTCTCTTCTGTTCCGGTCTTCCCACAGTCCACATTTCACTACCATACAGACGTACATTCTCAGAAATTTTTTCCTCAAATTAAGGTCTATGTTTGATACTAGTACACTTCTCTTCGCTAGGAAAACCCTTTTTACCAGTGCTAGTCTGCTTTTGATGCCCTCTTTGCTCTGTCCGTCACGGATTATTTTGCTGCCTAGGTAACAGAATTCCTAAATTTAATCCACCTCATGATCAATGCTGAAGTTAAGTTTCTGGCTGTCCTAATTTCTGCCACTTCTCATTACTTTCGTCTTCCTTTGATTTACTCTCAATTCATATGTTGTACTCATTAGGCTGTTCATCGCATGTAGCAGATCCTGTAATTCTTCTTCACTTTCACAGAGGATAGCAATAGCATCAGCGAATTTTATCATTGACATCCTCTCACCATGAATTTTAATTTCATTCTTCAATCTTCCTATTATTTCCGTCATTGCTTCTTCGACTTATAGACTGAACAGTAGGAGCGAAAGACTACATTCATGTCTTAGACCCCTTTTAATTCGAGAATTTCGTCCTTGGTCTTACAGTCTTATTGTTCCCTCTTGGCTCTTGTACATATTGTGTATTACCCGTCTTTCCCTGTAGTTTACCCCTATTTTTGTCAGAATTTCGAACATCTTACACCATTTAACATTGTCGAACACTTTGTCCGGGTTGGCAAACCTATGAACATGTCTTGATTTTTGTTTCGTCTTGCTTCGTTTATCAACAGCTATGTCAGAATTGCCTCTCTGGTGCCTTTACTTGTCCTAAACCCAAACTGATCGTCATCTAACACATACTCTGCTTTCTTCTTTCATCTAACACATACTCTGCTTTCTTCTTCTGTACACAATTCTTGTCAGATGCTTGGATGCATGAGCTGTTAAGCTAATTGCACGATAATTCTCGCGCTTGTCGGCTCTTGCAATCTTCGGAATGGTGTGGTTGACGTTTTTCCTAAAGTCAAATGGTATATGGCCAGACTCATACATTCTACACACAAACGTGAACAGCCGTTCTGTTGCCACTTCCTCCAATGATTTAATGATTTTAGAAATTCTGATGGTATTTTATCTATCCCTTCTGTCTGATTCGATCTTAAATCTTCCAAAGCTCTTTTAAATTCTGATTCTAATACTGGATCCGCTATTTCTTCTATACTGATTTCTGTTTCTTCTTCTATCACGTCGTTAGACAAATCTACCCTTTCATAGAGACCTTCGATGTACTTTGCCGTGCGGGGTAGCCGTGCGGTGTAGGGCGTCTTGCCATGGCTCGCGCGACTGCCCCCGTCGGAGGTTCGAGTCCTCCCTCGGGCATGGGTGTGGTTTTGTCCTTAGCGTAAGATAGTTTAAGTTTGATTAAGGAGTGTGTAAGCTTATGGACCGATGACATCAGCAGTTTGGTCGCATAGCAACTTACCACAGATTTCCAAAATTTCGATGTACTTTTTGTACCTATCCGCTCTCTCCTCTGCATTTAACAGCGGAATTTCTATTGCATTCTTAATGTTACCACCCCCGCTGTTAATTTCGCCGAAGGTTGTTTTGTCTTTTCTATATGCTGAGTCAGTTCTTCCGACAATCATTTCTCTTTCGGTTTCCTCACATTTTTCACGCAACCATTTCGCCTTAGCTTCCCTGCACTTCCTGTTTATTTAATTCCTAAGTAACCTGTGTTTCTGTATTTCTGAATATCTCTGAACACTTTTTTACTTCTTTATTTCATCGATCAACTGAAGTGTTTCTTCTGTTATCCATGGTTTCTTCGCAGTTGCCTTCCTTGTACCTTTCTGACTTCTGTGATTGCCAGTTTTAGAGTTTTCCATTCCTCTCCTACTGAACTGCCTACTGAGTTATTCATTACAGCAGTACCTAAAGCCACAGAGAACTTCAAAAGTACCTCTTCATTCCTTAGTACCTCCGTATCCCACTTTTTTGCGCATTGATTCTTCCTGACTCTCTTAAACTTCCACCTATGCTTAATCTCTGCTAAATCGTTATGTTAGTCTACATCTACTCCTGGGTACGCTTTACAATCCAGTATATGATTCTGGAATATATGTCTGACCATGGTGTAATCTAACTGAAATCTTCCAGTATCTCCCGGCCTTTTCCACGTACACCTCCTCCTCTTGTCATTCTTGAATAGAATAACCGCTATTACTAGCTGAAATTTATTGCAGAACTCAATTAGTCCTCTCTCATTCCTAGTACCAAGCCCATATTCTCCCATAACCTTTTCATCTACTCTTTCCCCTACAATCGGATTCCAATCCCCCTGATTACTAGATTTTTATCTCCCTTTGAGACCCCTAAGTCACTAATAAATGTAATAATTAATTCCTCCTACTATCCTGTATACGTAGAATAAGTAAAATTTCATTATTTGCCATCCGTGCCTGGTGTTGCAGCTGTAATGGCCAGCAGTGCAGAGAGAGAGAGAGAGAGAGAGAGAGAGAGAGAGAGAGAGAGAGAGAGAGCGAGATGATGATGATACATTACGACTTAGTGAATTGGTGTGGGTGTCGAACATTAAATGAGATGAAAGTTTGGGATAATATTCATTTCACATTCTGTTTTTTCGTTAGTGGTACACTTCGATGACAACAGTTTAAGCAGGAAGGTGTCATGCCAGTTGGAGCTGTCTGGGGTGCATATTTCAAAAACGTCTGAAAGAGACATGTGGACCTAAGCCACCGGAGAATACATGGCAATCTAATCCTGGTTTCGAGGACTGTATCAGAATTCCATATAAGAGATAATTTGGGATATCTGGCGATTCAGGATATGCTTTCTAATTTCAAGTGAAAGGGGATTTGCTACATGGATCTGGGGGTCTGGGTAGGATAGAAGGAATGTCTCAATTGGTGATAGGGTTGGCTTGTCTACTATGGACCAAAAATCCACGTACTCGATTTTGTCAGCACAGCATTGTATCTTCTTTGTGTAGGTAGTTGGTACATTGTCAATTGTGAGGAATGTTTTATGTTATTTTTGGTAGCTTTAATGGACTGCCGTATTTGAGAGTCAGTGGAGGATAGACGATGCAAGAGTTGTGAGCTTTCAGACTTTCTATGCCCATGGTCAGATGAGTTTTCATAGGCAGTGTTGTTGAACAAATTTATAATGTTATAGGTCCTCCGGTTGCAGTTGGCGCTGGCCCTGGGAATGTTCGCAGTACTTGTCCTGCTGCAAGCAGTTTCACTGGGTCCAGAGCATTTTCATTTTGAATGACAGGGCAGAGGCTGGTAGTAGTGAGGAGAGTATTGATGAGGCTGGTGTAGATATGACCGAGGAAAATGATAATGATGGTGATGGATGTGATCCAGCTGCTGCTGATACATAGCTGGAGTGGACTCTTGTTTTACAAGAGATGAAACAGAAAAGGATGGGGAGTTTTGTAGTTGTGCAGTCGTGAGAAAGCTGGACGACAAGAGCAGCTGGGTGGGTTGGAAAGCTTGGAAGAACGGATGGGTATAAAGAGTAGGGATTAAATTATGAGTGGTTGTAGAAGTGAAATAAAGGCGAAGTAGATTATTTCCTGATGTGGTATTTGTAGGAAAACCCACTTATAATCATTGCGAGGAGTAGTTCAAAATGGTTCAAATGGCTCTAAGCACTATGGGACTTAACATCTGAGGTCATCAGTCCCCTAGAACTTAGAACTACTTAAACCTATCTAACCTAAGGACATCACACACATCCATGCCCGAGGCAGGATTCGAACCTGCGACCGTAGCAGTCCCGCGGTTCCGGACTGCAGCGCCTAGAACCGCACGGCCACCGCGGCCGGCTGCGAGGAGTAGTAATGACGAGAACGTCGGATGGTGTGGCGAGTATTGACGGCGAAGGTAACAGAAGGTGAGTCGAGCTGAAGGTGGCAAAACCGCAATGTACAGCGCCTTGGAGGCGACTCGCTGAAGATGAGATGTAAAGAGCGATAACAGTGACATCGGGACAAAGAGCTACATCCACATCTACATAGATACTCTGCAAGCCCAGCTACAACGTCTAAAATATTTCCATTGCCTGTGGGCTGCCGAGCTAACTGCACAAGACAGTTTCCGGAAAACGTGTTCAAAAGTATTTCGCTCGACTGTCGGTCTGTACCCCCCGCAATGAATCCGTAGACATCCCAGTCTATACTTGGTAGGTTAAAGTCGCCTACAACTAGTATTACGTGATAGTGGTCGTAGGCTTTCTTTGAATGACTCTAGGACTGTGCCCGGTAAAAAACATCCAAGAATTAACTTGGTTTCACCTACACCTGTTATATCCGACCAGTTAACTCCAATGTTACACTCTACTTCGACCTCAACAGAGACAATATTTTTGTCAACTGCAACGAACACTTCCCCTACTATGGCCTCTAATCCGTCTTTCCGATACAGGTTCCACGACTCGCTGAATATCTCAGCTTCGGGTTTCAACAAGCTTTCGGTCCCAAGAATAATATGAACGCGAGAGCTTTCCTGGAGGAAAGTTAATTCGGAAACCTTTTTGCGAATACTTCGACAGTTTACTGATGAAATATTGATAGTCGAAGTCTCTTTATTCTGAACGCGGTCTGACTTCCGTTGCTGCGTATCGACTGGCGAGTGTTCATCAGAAAAGATGTCGTTAGTGGCGATTGAAGAGGTAAAGATGAATTTTTTACTGGTTATTCACATCCCTTATACTGAGGGCAGGCTGGCAGGGGCCAAATTGCCTCTCTTCAGCCATAAAATTATATAATTTTACAGTTTTAGTACAAAAATCTAGAAGGTAAAATAGGTGATGTTTTTTATTGTTAACATAATATGATGGATGGTAACTGTGGTTAGTGACTGTAATACGGGACATGTTAGGTATGATTCCGGATGTCTATGTGGGAACTGGTAGATGGTATATGAGTGTTATTAGATGAGTGGTATGCAAGAGAGACAAGGAAAGGATGGGTTGAAGCCTTCATTTGAGGTGGGATAAAATTGATAGGCACTTTATAGTTGGAAGCAAGTGTAGATTTTGGGGATGAGTTCATCGTCTGGAGAAGGAAGGGTTGAAGTGATTAAAATTATGCCAGGAAAGGACATGGAGAGTTTATAGATGAATTGATTGTGATATTGGCGCGCCAAAAAGTCAGATTTCTCCAGGATGGGGGAGACTAGTGGGTGTAGGGACTCACGTTTACAGAAGATGCCGGAGAGACAAAGGTGTTATAGGTGCTTGAGAAAATGTGAGAACTTAATGAGCTTGCACTGGATACGAGTTTGAGAAAGTTGTCGATTATGGAATGTGATGTGGTGTTCTTGAAGAGAGCGAGGAAACATGGGAGGAGGGAGGATTGGAAGTCCATGCTACATTGATGTAGGTAAACATGAGTCAAACGAGGGTGATATATGCATGGAAGATGCGGCGATAGTTTACTCTGTTTGACAAAAAAAAGTGAAGTACCCAGAAGGGGAGGAGAACACGAAACGAAACTTCATGGGTTGAGAGCATATGTGAAGATAGAAACAGCTTGGCAGTATGAGTCAACTTATGAGTATGACGTTGCACCCTTTATGACCCGAATGCGTACACTGGTTTGGTTGGGGATGGGTTGTAAAGCCGATGGATCGTCTGTGAGGCAAGCAGACCCACAGCTGTTGTAACTGATGATTACCCCTTTACACAGGATGGAAGGATAAGGAAGCGTGAGAGGGCGACCCAGAGTAGTAATATCATTTGTAGTTTGATTACATTTATTTAAATAACAACAAATAATGTCAGACACAGTAATGATCAGACTCCCTCATAACGAACAACAACCAAGGGGCAACTATATCAGAATGTGTACAGAGATGTACACACAATAAAGGACAGTAGCGTTTCATGTTAAGAAAATCGTAAAAATAAGGCCTCGGGGCCCATTTCTACATTCAGCCTGCACTTGTCCGCCAGCCAGGGTGGCCGAGCGGTTCTAGGCACTACGGTCTGGAACCGCGCGACTGCTATGGTCGCAGGTTCGAATCCTGCCTCGGGCATGGATGTGTGTGATGTCCTTAGGTTAGTTAGATTTAAGTAGTTCTAAGTTCTAGGGGACTGATGACCTCAGAAGCTAAGTCCCGTAGTGCTCAGAGCCATTTGAACCATTTTGCACTTGTCCAAGCTAGGCAGCTAATCGCAGAAACTGCTACAGTTAATAGAACAATCAGTAATTTCATAAAAGGCAGCTAGTTATTCCATAGCAAGATTATCAGTTCCATATACCAAGAAAAGAAGCGAATACACTGTTAAAGCAGAATGTCACCCCCCACCCTCTTTTTAATTTTTTTAAAAAATAAGTAACACTTAAATGCCTCCAGAGGATACAAGGTGTAAGCAGTACATTGCCAGCTCAGGCTAAATCCAGTCGCGTGCAACACCATCAAATAAATTATGAATCCCTAATGATTGAGAGAAAGCTCTTACGGTACAGTTACTTAAATCTAAAACTCTAATAAGCAAGATGGTGTGAGGTAGAGAGCCTGTATACAGAGAGAGTGGCCATAGGTGAAGTTGCCCGTGATTGGTTGATTAGCTTTGGCGCCATTTTTCTGCCAAACGTCTCTCGCGCTTCCTATGTTCGCCGTGCTTTTGAGTTGAATTGAAGTTCAGAGGACTTTTGGAAACGATTAAAAGGTATTTGAATTATTGAGAGACTTGTTATGCGTTGTGCATGCATGTTCGATTTAGTTGTATATCGTTTTTAGTACGTAATTAGCGTTTGCGTGCATACTAGTAGCATCACAAGCTTTTTGAAGCCAATATCTGACAGTCCTTGCTGGAAACAGAAAGTTCCTGTAATTGTTGTGCCATGCTCATTCGACTTTATAGCGTCAAACTTTATTTCGTTCCGAATCAGAACACTAGGCATTAGTTTGGTTTCGGTATTATTGCCTGACTGTTGACGCAGGCAAGTTGTAAGCACGTTTTCCGCAGTTTTGGTTGCTGAAACATTAGTCATAGTAAATAATTGTAGGTATTCCTGAAAACAGTTTTTAATAGGCCTACTTGCTGTGGAGTAGAAGGGATACGGTAGTTTTCTTGTTATATTTGGTCGTTATTACAGTAGCCTACATTTAACGTTACCTGATTTTTGTAATCTTTTTCGTTTGTTATCTACGAGAGGTATTCAAAGAAAGTCGTAGGCAGTTGTTTACTTGTGACATGCAAAAAGTTTGAAGACGTGACAAGAAGAACTAATACATCTCACACTTTTTGCGTGTCACAAGTAAACAACTGCTTACGACTTACATTCATCTGACGTAATAAAGGTAAGTTAAATCATTAGCGTTATGCACTTCCGATGCAAAACACATGCTATACATTTTTTTATTTACGTTACTTTCATTGTAACATGTCTAGTAAAAGAACTTAAAAGGAGATAAATGCAAGTAACGAATAATTTTTACAGCCACTGTTTCAAATTTTCCTGTGCTGTACGTAGTAGGCTACTATGAGTATATTATAGCTGTAAAAAAGGGCATTTAACGAATGATTTCGCAATATTGTCTTGTGCTTTTGATTCGGTGAGTGTGTACTCCACTACTCCACTACTGGCCATTCAAAACTCCCGCCCGCAGTTTTACAGAAAAATGGCCGTCGTATCGTCCGGTTGGCCACTCTCTCCCTATACAGGCTCTAGTGTGAGGGAAAGGGTACATTGGAGGTGTGAATTAAACATCGCCTTCGGTCACAACTTTTTCGTGTTTTATTAACTATACGAAGCATTTCGGACCCTGTGGGTACATCGTCAGGTTTATTTGTCGTAATACATGTTTTATTTCTATTCCTGAATGAGGTGAAATGCATATTCCCGTCTTTTCGTGACAGGGATATGCATTTTACCTCATTGAGGAAAAGAAATAAAAGATGTATTAAGACAAATAAACCTGACGATGGACCCACAGGGTCCGAAATGCATCGCATAGTTAATAAAACACGAAACAGTTGTGACTGAAGGCGTTGTTCAATTCACACCTCCAATCTTTTGAATACAGTCACGTTTTAAGCTGCAAAATATGGATAAAATTAGATAGGGTACAATTCTGAATAAGAATGCAAGGCGTAAAATAAACAAAAGAGCTTAAGTTGCTCGTTCCAACAGACAGCCTGAATTATGGTGCTCTGGCCAGTTCCTCGCGCCACGAGACAAGTTGACAACAACGCGGCTGGTAACATTAACAGGTGCCCGCGCCCGTGAGGCGTAGAGAAGTCGGCCGCAAGGTGAGGCAAGTTAGTGCAGTTAACAGAAGGCACTAAATAAGTGGAATTAATCAGATTCTCACGACTGTACCTGCTTACGCAACACTTTAAGCAAGGAAATCTATATCACAATTTGCACGCATATTAGACATACGAAGTTTAAATATGCTTCCTCATAAATAAAAACATAAAAGGGCAAGTGCTAAAATAACCAGCAGCAGAAAATACAAGTACTAAATTTACTTGAATTTAGACTCAGGTGTTCATACGGATAATTAACCATTTCTGTTCATTCAGAATTTCACATAGCCATCCATAAGAAAACTCTGACCCGGTTGCACCACAAAATTGTTTAAAGAATACTGAAGGAGTAAACTTCAATTAACAATAGTCTGCATACTTATTAAAAAGGAGTGGTCAGCAACATTTAAATAAAACAGGGCAACCCTCAAAGGAATCACCAGTACAATAAAAGGATAAATAACATTATTTAAATAAATGACTTCGGCTATTATAACTAGACTTAAGCAACCAAATTACACATGCGATAAATAACGCAGAAAACCACCATTAGAGAGGTACTGAAAGGCACAAATACACAATTAATAAAAAAATACCAATAAATAAAAAAAGGGCTCCATCAATAATCATATTAAATTCAGCTCTTCAGGAAGACACCAAGACCACGCAGAGCCAGGAGCTCTCAGAGTACGACCACCGTGCATGAAAAGTGCGAAAGGGGAAGACAAGTTGAATAATGTCAGGGCACCATTAGACATCCAGTTGCACACAGCGTTGAATCGCCTGAATCACTAACGGACATCAAGACGAATGGAATTCATGCAACAGGACGCTGTCTCCCCAAAAACTGCACCAGGCGAGAAACGCTAAGGCCACGACCAAAACAAGCACCCGAGAAATAGAGCTGCCACTGGTGGTCCGGGCCGCTGGTCGTCCTGATCCGATGTACCCAGCTGTTCGCTTGCAATCGTAACGGCTCCAAAAAATAGTTCAAATGGCTCTGAGCACTATGAGACTTAACTTCAGAGGTCATCAGTCCCCTAGAACTTAGAACTACTTAAACCTAACTAACCTAAGGACATCACACACATCCATGCCCGAGGCAGGATTCGAACCTGCGACCGCAGCGGTCGCGCGGTTCCAGACTGTACCGCCTAGAACCGCTCGGTCGCCCCGGCCGGCGTAACGGCTCCCTTCGCGTTCCGCCGCCGCCGCCGCCGCCGCCGCCGCCGCCGCCGCCGCCGCCGCCGCCTCCGTCAGCAATGTTGCTTCACAAAGAGAATCGATAAAAGAGGGAAACATGTCACCATAGACACATACGACTACGTAAGGCACGGAAGAATCGATATGCTGCTTCCGCCATGGCTCAGCTGGTCCTTGATAGCCTTAATATTGGCACCGACGTTTTTCGGTTTCGACTCCCGGAACACTGCTCAATATTTACAGCACAATTCTTCACCCTCTGTCGGGCCACACAGTACGTCCGGAGACACAGGCTTTTCAATTTTGTCATTTGCTCCGACTCCCTGCCCTTCGGAGCCTCTGTGTGCTGTACACCGCCCATCCCTCAGTGTAATAGGTTCAGGAAAGCTGTCACTTGCTCACTCTTGATGGAGCCACTGTGATGTTTCTGCAGGTTCCTGTTCACGTCAATATGACGGGAAATGAGGCTGCTGATGCTTCTGTCAAGGCTGCAGTCCTGGTACCTCGGCCCGCTGGTTCTTCCATTCCCTCCTGTGAGCCCTGTCTTGCCGTCTGTCAGCAGGTGATGCCACTTTGGCTTCACCACTAGTCCTCCCCTCGTGGGAACAGGTTCTGGCGAACTAAACCTCTCCCAGCGGGTTGACTGCCTCCTCTCTGCGCTCTCGACGTGCGTAGATCATTTTAGCTATGTTGCATATTGGGCACTGTCTTTTTAGCCGTCGCCATTTGTTAAGTGATGCTCCCCCACCACTTTACGCTCATTGCCCTCAACCTTTGACAGTTCACCATTTCCTGACGGAATGCCCCCTTTTTTAATCACTTACGTTCAAATTTATGTTTACCGTCAGAGTTATCGGCCGTTTTAGCGAACGACGCGCGGACTATCGATCGCGTTTAATTTTTTGTCCGTCGTAGCAATAGGGAGAAGGACATTTAATCTTTAGTTCAGGACCTCTCTACGGCGTATTTTACGGACCATTCTCCAAGTACCTGTTTTTAACTGTCTTTTCTTCCGTCGATTGGGCCTAATGTGTAGTCGCTTTTAACCCTCCCTCCCATTTTTTGTCTTCGTGTCCTACGGTTCTGACATGTGCGTGCAAGACCCTCATTATTTTTGCGCCCTAAAATAAAATGAAACAAACAAACAAAACTGGCACTAGGACGGAGCTGATGTCCAAGATGGTCAAATACGTGTTCTATCGTGGACAAAGCTGAGGATCGTGCTGGACACATGAGCACCTCGCAGAGAGTTCATAGACACATGTGCGATGTGTAGACGAGCAGCGATCTGTTGAAAAATGGCACCACGACACTATCACATGAAAGGTAACAGATGAAGACGAAGGATGTACTGTAGTGCTCAGAGTTCCCTCAGTCACTAAAAGCCATGACCTGATGTTTCAGAGCCTACCCAATGGCTGGCCGAGCGGTTCTAGGGGCTTCGGTCTGGAACCGTGCAACCGCTACGGTCGCAGGTTCGAATCCTGCCTCGGGCATGGATGTGTGTGATGTCCTTAGGTTAGTTAGGTTTAAGTAGTTCTAAGTTCTAGGGGACTGATGAGCTCAGATGTTAAGTCCCATAGTGCTCACAGCCATTTGAACCATACCCAATGGCTCGTCACTCACAATTAGTCCAGGAATAACACTTCTGTACACATCCGAAACATTGGAAGTACAGGAGCTCTTGACAGGCTGTCTACACTCGTTGGCGATAGTCATCTGCAGTAGATCAGAACCTCAATTCATCACTGACCACAATGTGACGCCATTCATGAACAGTCCGAACTTCCCGGTCATGGCAAGTGCAGCCAATGGTGTTTTGGGGTTAACGGCAGCCTACACATGGGATGGCGATTCCATAGTCCAGCTGGTGCTAGTCTATGATCAAAGGTGCAGGATGGCACAGATTATTGCAGCGATTCCATTACTTGTTCTCGGATGGCAGGCACAGATGTGAAGTGGTGGACAATACAACGATCCTCTCTTTTGGTGGTCATGTGTAGTCGACAGGAACCCTGGCGACGAATGTGCCTGTCCCAATGCCTGTGCAGTCCAGCACTGGGCCAGTGTGACAAACGAATGCCCCAAAAATTTGGATACTGCACAACTCGACCAGTTGCCAAAAGGAGACCCACAATGAGGCCCCTTTCCAAAATCTGTCCAGTACTGATAACGCTGTCTCAGAAGAGTACACAGCATCTCCTTGTCCTTCAAAGTGATCGCTCAACATTTGGCGCTGTTCGCGCCCTCGTATACCGTGTTTGGCCTGGTAACAACACTAAACGCGAACAACACTAACACACTCTGGTGGCCTTTCTACCTGTCACAGAGAATAGCGATTCTAAGTGTCTACACACTCTCTAATGCTACACTACTGGTCATTAAAATTGCTACACCAAGAAGAAATGCAGATGATAAACCGGTAGTCATTGGACAAATATATTATACTAGACCTGACATGTGATTACATTTGCACGGAATTTGGGTGCATAGATCCTGAGAAATCAGTACCCAGAACAACCACCTCTGGCCGTAATAACGGCCTTGATACGCTTGGGCATTGAGTCAAACAGAGCTTGGATGGCGTATACAGGTACAGCTGCCCATGCAGCTTCAACACGATACCACAGTTCATCAAGAGTAGTGACTGGAGTATTGTGACGAGCCAGTTGCTCGGCCACCATTGACCAGACGTTTTCAGTTGGTGAGAGATCTGGAGAATGTTCTGGCCAGGGCAGCAGTCGAACATTTTCTGTATCCAGAAAGGCCCGTACAGGACCTGCAACATCAGGCCCTGTGTTATCCTGCTGAAATGTAGGGTTTCGCATGGATCGAATGAAGGGTAGACCCACGGGTCGTAACACATCTGAAATGTAACGTCCACTGTTCAAAGTGCCGTCAATGCGAACAAGGGGTGACCGAGACGTGTAATCAATGGCACCCCTTAACATCTCGCCAAGTGATACACCAGTACGGTGATGACGAATACACGCTTCCAATTTGCTTTCACCGCGAAGTCGCCAAACACGGATGCGACCATCTGATGCTGTAAACAGAACCTGGATTCATCCGAAAAAAGGACGTTTTGCCATTCGTGCACCCAGGTTCGTCGTTGAATACACCATCGCAGGCGCTCCTGTCTGTGATGCAGCGTCAAGGGTAACCGCAGCCATGGTCTCCGAGCTGATAGTACATGCTGCTGCAAACGTCGTCGAACTGTTCGGGCAGATGGTTGTTGTCTTGCAAACGCCCCCATCTGTTGATTCAGGGATCGAGACGTGGCTGCACGATCCGTTACAGCCATGTGGATAAGGCGCCTGTCATCTCGTCTGCTAGTGATACGAGGCCGTTGGGATCCAGCACGGCGTTCCGTATTACCCTCCTGAAACCACCAATTCCATATTCTGCTAACAGTCACTGGATCTCGACCAGCGCGAGCAGCAATGTCGCGATACGATAAACCGCAATCGCGATAGGCTGCAATCCGACCTTTATCAAAGTCGGAAACGTGATGGTACGCATTTCTCCTCCTCGCTCGAGGCATCACAACTACGTTTCAGCAGGCAACGCCGATCAACTGCTGTTTGTGTATGAGAAATCGGTTAGAAACTCTCCTTCTGTCAGCGCGTTGTAAATGTTGCCACCGGCGCCAGCCTTGTGTAAATGCTCTGAAAAGCTAATCATTTGCATGTCACAGCATCTTCTTCCTGTCGGTTAAATTTGACGTCTGTAGCACGTCATCTTCGTGGTGTAGCAATTTTAACGGCCAGTAGTGTATGTATGCGTACGAATTTATGATGATATCCGACCACGTCTTTTGGGTGCCTAGTGAGGCACAGATGTCAGTGGCAACGTTACAAGTAGACACAAGAACTTATTACGAGCATGGACTGTGACCCTACGAGTAGCACAGAGTAAACACTTCACGAGTGAGTGACAGTATTATGAAAAGGATAGATTGCTGCTCAACATATAGTGGAGATGTTAAGTCGCCGACAGGCGCAACAAAAGGACTGCTAACAAGTAAGCTTTCGGCCAGAAGGCCTTCCTCTGAATTAGACGACACGCACACACACACACACACACACACACACATAAATACATACATACATTCACGCAAGCGCTATTCACACCCACATGACCACTGGCTGGCTGCCGAGGCCAAGTTGGCGACGACGGTGAGGCGGCGCGGCGTGGCGGGGAAGCAGCCGGCCGTGACCGTGGCTGGAGTTCCAGCTGCGCGCCGTGGCGCCGCCACCGCCGGCCCAGCGCCGAGCCCTGCCTCCAGTGCCGCTGCCGCCGCGGGCCGCGCTGGAGCTGGAGAGCCGGAATCCGCACCGCCTGGCTGCGTCATACACCTCTGCCGACCACCGTGAGTTCCGCCGCGAAACCTGAGCTCAGGCTTTACTTACTTTCCACTTCAAGTAAATTTTTTACAGCCAGGGAAAGCGTTCAAAACTTGTCTTTATTGACTTCATATCATTAAAAATTATTTTCGCTGTACGTCATTTACCGTTGTGCGATCATTACTCATGCCATGTTAGCATTTTTGTGCACAGTATATTGCACATTCCACACAGATTTGCCAAAAAAAATTAGAAACAGGTTTTTTTAACTACTATGTATTTAGAGTGAAAAGGTCCCAAAATGTGCTTCACTCGTCATATAAATGTTAATATTGGCAGAAGTGCGGACTTTCGCTAAACATTGTGGATTTCAACAACTGACAAGCATCAAAGTAGTGCTACATATGTAGAAATGCCAAGTTCTTCAAGGTGCATCTTAACTGTGCATATTTTTACATATGACAAACGTGTATGTAATTTCATTTTTGACATAGCTGTGTGAAATGTGCAATATACTCTCCACTAAAATGTTAACATGACACGACTACTGAACGCATATCGGAATATGTCGTACAACCAAAATTTTTTTAAAGATGTGCATCTACATTTATACTCCGCAAGCCACCCAACGATATGTGGCGGAGGGCACTTTATGTGCCACTCTCATTACCTCCCTTGTCTGTTCCACTCGCGTATGGTTCGCCGGAAGAACGACTGCCGGAAAGCCTCCGTGCGCGCTCGAATCTCTCTAATTTTATATTCGTGATCTCCTCGGGAGGTATAAGTAGTGTGAAGCAATATATTCGATACCTCATCCAGAAACGCACCCTCTCGAAACCTGGACAGCAAGCTACACCGCGATGCAGAGCGCCTCTCTTGCAGGGTCTGCCACTTGAGTTTGTTAAACATCTCCGTAACGCTATCACACATACCAAATAACCCTGTGACGAAACGCGCCGCTCTTCTTTGGATCTTCTCTATCTCCTCTGTCAACCCGACCTGGTACGGATCCCACACTGATGAGCAATACTCAAGTACAGGCCGAACGAGTGCTTTGTAAGCCACCTCCTTTGTTGATGGACTACATTTTTCTAAGGACTCTCCCAATGAATCTCAACCTGGCACCCGCCTTACCAACAATTCATTTTATATGATCATTCCACTTCAAATCGTTCCGTATGCATACTCCCAGATATTTTACAGAGTAACTGCTACCAGTGTTTGTTCCGCTATCATATAATCATACAATAAAGGATCCTTCTTTCTATGTATTCGCAATACATTACAATTGTCTATGTTAAGGGTCAGTTGCCACTCCTGCACCAAGTGCCTATCTGCTGCAGATCTTCCTGCATTTCGTTGCAAGATTCTAATGCTGCAACTTCTCTGCATACTACATCATCATCCGGGAAAAGCCGCATGGAACTTCCGTCATTATCTACTAGGCTATCTGAAGGCGACAGCCTTACCTGTAAAAACTGCCCAATAAAAAACAGTTTTGAACGCGATCTTGACTAAAAAAGTTTCGTTAAAGTACATGCAGAGCCCTTCTTCTCATTTCTCATTATGAGAAACTTCAAAACTTTTCACTTCTTCTCTTCCACGTTCATATTACAAACAAGTCTTTAACCAATAAACCAGTTGTCGTGTTCCATGGAGCAAGTGTGACGTATCTCATTATCATTCTAAACGTAATTCATTTGCAAATATACTGCATCTTCTCAGCAGGTGTATCGCAGCAATAAATATAGTGTCACGATTTCGCCTTGAGCAAAGCACAACTTGCTGATAGAGTACGACAACAACCAGCTACAGTTTGGTTTTCGGCTGAAACATCCACGGTTGCGAATTGACACCTTCATCGACAGACGGCTTTATAAAAACAAATGGATATTCGTTTACAAATTTTTCTTTTGATAACTTTGATAATGCGGGCTGCGCGACAAACTCATTTTAGAATGCAATTTACGTAAAATGTCAGCCTACAACATTTTATTTTCATCGTCTTGCTCGAACGAGTAAATCTTCTGATGCCGTGTGACACGTCTAGATGACTTACATTGTTGCCCTGAACCACTATAATAAGTATATATGACAACATGAAGAACAACATGAGTACTATTCGTTTGAAAAACACTTTGCTAACAAAAGTTCGGGCGGGTATTCCACGTAAGTTGTTTTGTTATGCGATAGTTTGTGAAGTAACAATCATTGACACAGTTATGAAACTGTCAATTTTTTTTTTATCCTAGGGCACCTCAACTTATAACAACGTCCATGTCGTTGATGAAAAAAACCTACAAGTCATCTGACTATTAATATACAAATTCGAAACCGAGAACGGTGCTTTCCCAATAAATCAAACCAAAACCAAACTGTCTGGTCGCTGTTGTACGCTGTCAACGTTCTGCGAAACATAACAGCGATCGAATTTTAATAACGTCATTATCTGACAAAATAACATAAAATACTACTTCTTGTTTTTTTCTTCTCTTTACCCATACTTGTTTGGGTAAAGCTCGTTTCCCTACAATTCCCGCAAACTTGACGTCATTTTGACGCACGCGCAATATTGACGACCTTACGATCGGCTACCGGCGTTGTGACAAGGGAGACTGAATATTACTACTCCTCGATTCACTCGCAGCAATTTAAGCTGTCCTCTTAGCTTCCTGCTAACCACACACTCGGTAGTCGCTACAATTTCAGAAATAAAGAGAGAAATATTTGTGAGAAGAAAAAGGAAACAAATTTTATTGCAGCTCGTCTTAGTCGCAGCATTTAAAGCTGTACCCTTAGGTTCCGGCCTAACCACACACTCTGAAATCGTCACAAAATCGGAAATAAAGAGCAAAATATTAGTGAAAATGCAGAATATGAATTTTATTGCTGCTCGTTTCAGTCGCAGCAACTAAAGCTGTACTCTTAGGTTTCTGCGTAACCACACCCTCGGAAAACACCACGAATTCGTAAATAAACAGCAAGATATTTGTGACAAGGAAGTATATGAATGTTAATGCTGCTCGTTTCACTCACAGCAATTTAAACTGTCCTCTTAGGCCCCTATCCAATGACACACTCGAAAAGCAGCATATATTCGGAAATAAAGAGCCAAATATTTGTGAGAAGAAACAATATGAATTTTACTGTTGCTCGTTTCAATCAAAAAATGTGCAGCACTTGCAACCTACGTCCTCAATTATTTGCTTGACGTATTCCAATCTCTGTCTTCCTCTACAGTTTTTGCCCTCTACAGCTCCCTCTAATACCATGGAAGTCATTCCCCCATGTCTTAGCAGATGTCCTATCATCCTGTCCCTTCTCCTTATCAGTGTTTTCCACATATTCCTTTCCTCTCCGATTCTGCGTAGAACCTCCTCATTCCTTACCTTATCAGTCCACCTAATTTTCAACATTCGTCTATAGCACCACATCTCAAATGCTTCGATTCTCTTCTGTTCCGGTTTTCCCACAGTCCATGTTTCACTACCATACAATGCTGTACTCCAGACGTACATCCTCAGAAATTTCTTCCTCAAATTAAGGCCGGTATTTCATATTAGTAGACTTCTCTTGGCCAGAAATGCCTTTTTTGCCATAGCGAGTCTGCTTTTGATGTCCTCCTTGCTCCGTCCGTCATTGGTTATTTTACTGCCTAGATAGCAGAATTCCTTAACTTCATTGACTTCGTGACCATCAATCCTGATGTTAAGTTTCTCGCTGTTCTCATTTCTACTACTTCTCATTACCTTCGTCTTTCTCCGATTTACTATCAAACCATACTGTGTACTCATTAGACTGTTCATTCCGTTCAGCAGATCATTTAATTCTTCTTCACTTTCACTCAGGATAGCAATGTCATCAGCGAATCGTATCATTGATATCCTTTCACCTTGTATTTTAATTCCACTCTTGAACCTTTCTTTTATTTCCATCATTGCTTCCTCGATGTACAGATTGAAGAGTAGGGACGAAAGGCTACAGCCTTGTCTTACACCCTTCTTAATACAAGCACTTCGTTCTTGATCGTCCACTCTTATTATTCCCTCTTGGTTGTTGTACATATTGTATATGACCCGTCTCTCCCTATAGCTTACCCCTACTTTTTTCAGAATCTCGAACAGCTTGCACCATTTTATATTGTCGAACGCTTTTTCCAGGTCGACAAATCCTATGAAAGTGTCTTGATTTTTCTTTAGCCTTGCTTCCATTATTAGCCGTAATGTCAGAATTGCCTCTCTCGTCCCTTTACTTTTCCTAAAGCCAAACTGATCGTCACCTAGCGCATTCTCAATTTTCTTTTCCATTCTTCTGTATATTATTCTTGTAAGCAGCTTCGATGCATGAGCTGTTAAGCTGATTGTGCGATAATTCTCGCACTTGTCAGCTCTTGCCGTCTTCGGAATTGTGTGGATGATGCTTTTCCGAAAGTCAGATGGTATATCGCCAAACTCATATATTCTACACACCAGCGTGAATAGTCGTTTTGTTGCCACTTCCCCCAATGATTTTAGAAATTCTGATGGAATGTTATCTTACACACTACTTAACCTAAATTAGCCTAAGGATAAACACACACACCCATGCCTGAGGGAGGACTCGAATTTCCGCCGGGACCAGCCGCACAGTCTATGACTACAGGACCCTAGACCGCTCGGTCGTTTCAATCGCAGCAATTTAAACTGTCCTCTTAGGATCCTGCTGGGATGCGAGCCAACAAGTTTCGACGCCAGAAACCACGACGCTATTCATTACGCTAAACTCCAGTCTTGGCTATCATATTCAGTCTCGTGGGCTTGTACCGTTGAAGCTTTATTATGTGACGTTTAATGATAATGGTGATGTCTTTGTGATACATTTTCAATGCTCCGTTACATTGAAACTGCATACTGCAAATTTCAAAGCGAGTGTGTTTCATTGTAAATTATTGACGATAATAACTTACTCCTAAGACAGCACTTTTATATGAAGGCATTAACCATCAATAAATCATTACGTGACATGTTATTATACCAATAATTATAATAAATCATTCCAAGAATGATGTGCTTTTGTAGATCTTCGGTACGCGCGCATGAAATGTGACAGGCCCGAGTGCTAACGAAAGTCGATAGCCGATCATGCGGTCGTCGACACTGCGAGGTCCGTCGATATTGTGTGTGACGTCAAAATGACGTCACGTTTGCGGGAATTGTGAAAAGAGCGTTACTGTACTTGTTTCAGTGGTGTTACATCATCTGTGGATGTCCCTTCATTCTACTGCAAAACAATATGTTAATATTAAATGAGAGTACGGTACATAAAAGTTTCAAACATAGTCATCACATTTACAGAGTGTTCCAACAAAAACATTCACGCTTATCTCAACACATTTTGTTGTTCATGTTTCGGTCTGTCTAACTCTTTTTATGGAGCGAAATCCAAGCCCTGCAGTTGGGCTAAAGTACAGTTCAATGTGTCGCTCCGCTAAAAGTTTTACGTTGTAAATAAACCGTTATTAGTTGCAGAAAACGAACTGTAGCCTAATATTTGCCATAGTGCCGAAGACAAAGAGAAATATGAACAAAAAATGTTCTGTTATAATATATGTTTTAGCTGCAAAACTTTTTGCGAATGTGATGACTACAATTGCTGTTCGAATGTTCCAAAAGTAACTTTACAACTTTGTACTTCAGTTATGTGTGAAAATTATCAATACCCAACTTGCAAAAACAAAAAAAAGAAAAATTTAGGTACGGGTGAACATTATGCTTCAAACCGCACCTATCCACCTATCCCCATTTTTGAAATGTACGTGACGAACGTTGTAAAGATCATTCTGGAACACCCTGTACTAATACCCAACATCTACTTATTAATTGGCAGTAGAACAAAAGAAAACTTACAGATGACGGTGTGACATAACCGAAGCACGTGTAGGCAAAGAGTGAAATAACAAGAAATTGTGTTTCATTTAGGGCGGAATCATGAAAATGTACTTATTGTTTAACAAAACACAGAAAAAATTAGCGAGCTTTTCTAAAAATCACCTCAAGACCATAAATGCCTTCAAGATGACCGTTAATATTAATGGAATGGATATATGTATGTACCTTTAACTCAATCTTCGTACATATATATACAAAAAACTAAGTTCTGATCTATTCCCGTCCTAATAAATGCTATACGTGGGGCTATATTTGTGGGGCACTCAACTGCGTGGTTATCAGCGCCCCTACAAACTGCCAATCTTTTCATGTCCAGTTTCGCCCCTTTCCCGAATGATGATGAAATGGTGAAGACAACACAAACACCCAGCCGCGGGCGGTGAAAATCCCCGACACGGCTGGGAATTGAACCCGGGACCCCGTGATCCAGAGTAGTAACGTTAGCCACTAGACCACGACCTGCGGACATAGTGCATATGGTACAGGATCGTAAGCCAAGAACTTGATGTATTTCGATACAAGGTCTGGAGTGAGCAATGTACCTTGGTCCCATGTTTGTGTCCGCAGCTCGTGGTTGTGCGGTAGCGTTCTCGCTTCCCACGCCCGGGTTCGATTCCCGGCGGGGTCAGGGATTTTCTCTGCCTCGTGATGACTGGGTGTTGTGTGCTGTCCTTAGGTTAGTTAGGTTTAAGTAGTTCTAAGTTCTAGAGGACTGATGACCATAGATGTTAAGTCCCATAGTGCTCAGAGCCATTTGAACCCATGTTTGTGAACTGCTTATGTTCCTTAACAATCAACGGCCTGTTGTATCGACACACAATACCTCAAACACAATACAGTGCGTGCAAGGAGGAGACCACCGAATCTATGATATTTCCGAACCGGAGCAAAAACTTGATAGTGGCGCCTCCGCCCCCCCCCCCCCTCCCCTCTCAAGAGTCAAAAATTAGAAAAAGAAAATCGATTTTTCTAAAATATGTGCATTTTGTAGCGCAAACTTTCTGAAGAGTTTGATATATAAAACATATATGTTCGAGGAAATGTAAGACATGTTATTTTGTCAAAAGTGTGCCAAGGTGCAGTGCGACGCCTCTTCACACAGCATTCTTCTGTCGCCCGTCACTGTATTTCGCCCTCTTGAGTTCAAACGCGTATGTTTTGTAATAACAGTCATCCAACCTATGTTCAGGACAGTGGAAATTATAATGTCCTATGGCGCCCCTACTGCTTCCAGTCGCTCGGTTTGACATCCTATCTCAATTAAAAGCAAAACTCAATATTAATACTGGGTGGGATTATTTGTGACTGGGAGAATAAAAACTTCAGAAAATTTGCACTCTTCATTGCTTGTTAGCGAATAACTTTCTCTTTTAAGCGACGTAAAATTAAACATAGATTAGATTAGACTTGATAAGGTTAGATTCAGTTTTAGTTCCACAGACCAAAAATTAAGTGATTCTCGTGGGTGTGGAACATAAAAAATATAAAACATTTGAATATAGTACTTACTACCCCGGTCATTTGTTAGGAGGTTGTCAAAATAAGTGACTGCATTACAGTAATCTGGAACTGCTGCTATATACAGAATTAATATGCTGTCAGAATAAAACATTGTTATGCACTTTTAATACATTTATCATGCATAGTATACCTAATCTTGATTGTTGTGACCAAGTGTTGTCAAAAGTCAAATTTAACAGACATTTTTACTTAAGCTGGTCTAACAGTTCCTGTTAAGATATTCATCTATAGAGCAGAAGGAGTTGCCTATCAAAAAGTCTTTCAAATTCTGTTTGGCTCTGAGCATTATGAGACTTAACTTCTGAGGTCATCAGTCCCCTAGAACTTAGAACTACTTAAACCTAACTAACCTAAGGACATCACACACATCCATGCCCGAGGCAGGATTCGAACCTGCGACCGTAGCGGTCGCGCGGTTCCAGACTGTAGCGCCTAGAACCGCTCGGTCTCTCCGGCCGACCAAACTCTGTTTAAACTGTGCTTTATCTGAAACCAAGTTTTTAATGGTTGCTGGCAATTTATTGAAAATGTGTGTTCCTGGTCACTTTTGGACCAAGGTAAGTGATTTTAGGTCTTTATGTAGAATGTTCTTATTCCTAGTATTGATACTATATACTGAGCTATTGGTTGGAAATAGAAATACGTTACTTGCAACAAATTTCATAAAGGAATAAATTTATTGAGGCGCAATGGTTAGAATACACAGTTCCTTGCACAGGTTTCTAAATACTGTTCTTGAATTTACATCACCAATGATTCATTTAATACGCTTTTGCACGCTAAAAACTTTTTCTCGGTTTGATGAGTTACCCCAGAATGATCCCGTATGACTTAATAGAATGAAAGTAAGCGAATTATGCAATTTTTTTTATTTATATCTCCTACATCTGACATCATTGTCACTGCAAATACAGACTTGTTTAGGCGCTTCAGCAATTCTGTGGTATACCATTCCCAACTGAATTTATTATCGAGTTATAAGTCCAGAAATTTAACACTGTCAACCTCTTCGATCTGTATGTCTTCATATGTTACACACATGCTGGACCTTCCAGCATGTGTGTATGTTACACACATGCTGGACCTTCCAGCATGTGTGTAACATATGAAGACATACAGATCGAAGAGGTACTGAACTGCATACAGTGGGTCTTCTCAAAATTTAATGACAGTGACAGTGAATTAGCTTTAAACTATTTATTAATGCCAGTGAAAATTTTATTAGCAGTTATTTGTAAATCTGCACTTGACTTGCTACTTACTGCAATGTTTGTGTCATCTGCAAAAAAATCAAACTTAGCGTCTGGAAATGTAACAGACGAGAGGTCATTAATGTGCACAAGGAAAAGCAATGGACCCAACAGTAGGAAATAAAATAGCAGTAAAGGTAAGAAACAGGTATAGCTTCTTCGATCCATTTTCTATTGGTTTCTCTCCCATTTCTTTCAAGGCCTTGCATTAGCCTCACAGAGCGCGAAATGATTGTGTCTCCTTTCTGTATTTCAACGTTCACTTTATTAATCTCTTGAAGAATACCAGCCCAAATTGTTAAGGTGAGGAGGATAAATTTAAAATTCATCACCTCATGTAGTAGATGACCAGTTTCATACTTAGATTTTGCGGCAAGAGACGTTCTTCAATTTCTTCCAGAGCTTTGCTAACTTCCGGTAAATTATTTAAAAGAGCTGTAACAGCTAGATGTTTAGCAGATCATCTTGCTTGACTACTTCCTTGTAAGCTGGTTTTTGTACACTTCTGCATTATTTTCCACTGCGTGGTGGATTCAACAAAAAAGCAGTAAAGTTTCTGGACAATCCCAAATAGGCTAACTGCTTCTGGATATGATGATGCAGAATGAACGCAGTTCCATAATTTTGGATTGGACTTCATTATATATGCCGGCCATATTAGATCCGCTATCGTAAGATTGTCCAAGACAGTTTTGCACATTCAAACCATCAGCTTCTAGTGTTTCTAGCATTCGCTGTGTGATATATTCTCCAGTCTTTGCGTCAACTTCTATAAAATCAATAAAGCTTTCCTTCTCACGTACAGTTTCCGTTATTTTTATATAACGTATCACTTGAATCATTTGTTCTGTGAGATACATCTGGAGTGCAGTGAAATATGATGGTGAAATAACTGGTCTCCTTGATGTCGTTCATAATGGTATTTCGAACTTTGTTTGCCATTATATTGAAGATTTCATTTTGTATTGTCTTTGACAAATAGGATACTTGACCCTTTCTTTCGTGATCTAACTGGCACTTGAGAGTAGCACTGTATTTGGCGAGCAGAATTATCAAATTAAGAAAATGTCCTTGACTAGGTTGCGGAAAATTTTCAGTGAGATCACTCGGTGTTTCATTCGAACTTCTAACCAAGACGATTTGTGGCAAACTACATGACAGCGTCCATTACTACGTGCGGGATACGTCTCCATTTTTCTTTCTCTCAGTCTCATGGCTGATGCCCTGACACGATTTCATTTTCTGCAGACGGGTTTTCCATTTGATAAAACATTCGTAAAGTGTTTTTGATGGTTCAAGCACAGATAATCTTTCTGAAGCATTTTCCAATTAATGAAAGCTCCCTACACAAGGCTGATATAGAAGAGCTGCCCTATAGCTTGCAGGCAATACAGTAAATTGCGAATTTTGTTTTCGAATAAACAAGCCGGGATCTTAATATTTTCCTGATTTGCTATTGTTTCGAACCACATGTGGTATGTCAAGTACATACCGCTGCGTTCAGTGAACCTGAACTCTATGTTATCTGGATGCTTACCATTTAGTAATACAGCTTGTTTGCTCATAAATGACCTTTGTTGACCTGTAATTTTTTCGTGGTCCGTCCTGCACCTGGGTCCATTAGATCTATAATTTTTTATTTGCTACCCGTTTGCAATAAGTCAGCAGATGCAAGCTCACCGTGGTATACCTTCCGAGATAATACCGATGGTGAAGACTGTTTACCATCATCTGAGACCTGAACCTTCGACTGTTGAGTCGAACTATCTTGAATGTTAAAATTTCAAGAATGCTTCGAAATATTATCACAAGTATCAGTGGAGCATAAT
Organism: Schistocerca piceifrons; assembly: GCF_021461385.2. NCBI lineage: Eukaryota > Metazoa > Arthropoda > Insecta > Orthoptera > Acrididae > Schistocerca > Schistocerca piceifrons. The sequence goes on along the minus strand of NC_060138.1, from coordinate 1,015,363,081 downwards.
GATGCGCCTGCTTCGTGAAGCTATCTTGTCATCTTAGAGAAGCCGATTTATTTATTTCTTCAATTTTATCTGTTTTGAGCCCCAAAAAGCTTCTTTCTTGGTGCGCTCATCATTTGCTCTTTATTGCCTAAAAATATAAATAAACATATTTTAACGTTGACGTATCGTTCTTTCATACAAAAACATGATCATGTTTGTGAGTTTGTATGTGTAATATATGTGTTTGACATCAAGCACGCCTATTTAGGGCCAGTTATGCAATCGTGTGATAAATCCAGGGATAGCAATCGATGGAATAGCCTAACCACGGTATAACTTACGGCGCACATTGTACGACGTCATTTTATTATCCCTGGAATAGCGTGGTGTCCGTCCAGTTATGTTGAGAACAACAGTAGAGCACGCTGCGTAATTTCGGTTACGTCACTCATGACATCCCACTGCGTCGACGGGTTCGCCAGCAAGGCCACGCATACCTGCTGGTTTTACAACACTTATCTACGCATGTCCAAGGGAAGGACACGGAAATCCTCTTTAAAACTTCAACTGCCGAAATGTGTTCGCTTTCGAAACCCTGAAGCATGTGGAGAGAAGAAAAAAGAAAAAAAAAGCCCCTTGTGGCTACGAACTGGGCTCTACGCACGAAACCAACAGTGGTCGTATAGCAGGTCCACTGTGCGGTGCTGTCACATGAGTTGTGTGACATTCGTGTGATTATTTCTTTCCGTTCATATCGTTTCAATCTCAGAAGCAAGAAATGGGAGAGGGCGTCCACGGAAGCGTGCTGTGCGAGAGAAGTCTATCCGCGGTCAGTGCACTGGACTGAAAAGGCAGGCTTGTGAATATTGCAACAATGTCAAGGAATACTTGGAACGAGAGAAAGACGATGGTGTGGACTCTTGCTACCTTCCACTAATGTCACTGACAGAACAGGCAACAGAAGGGGCAACCCGAAAGCCTGTGACGAATATCGACGATTTTCAGGGAGATACAATTCGTCTTCATATTTACAGTTACTAATGAGGAGCTCTGGCGAATAACAAACCAGATACCTGTAGAAGACCAGACATGAGAGAGAAAGTGGGGTTGGCTGGGGCACACCTTGAGAAAATCAGATGGAGCCATAGAGAAAAATGCATTGGAATGGAATCCCCAGGGAACAAGGAAGAGAGGAAGGCCTAGGGGCACATGGAAGAGGACAGAGTAAGAGGAAGCAAAAACAGTTGGCAAGACCTGGGCAGAATTGAGACAAATGGACAAAGACAGAGACGGATGACTAGTTCTCCTGGATGCCCTATGACCCCATAGGGACCAAAGGAAAAGGGAGGATTCGAGAAAGGAACGTCTGACCCTTGATAAACTGAAGGCTTTCTTAGAAGAAGCGGAGCTTTTCAGAAGCAGAAAATCATGACTGCGAAATGTGGTGCTTGGCTTGGGCTTCAAATAAAAAAAAAAATTAACGGAATAAAGGTCATAACGCAGAGAGGTGACATTGTAGCATGGCGATGTAGATTTTTGAGTGCAATATCAACGGAAAATTTTGATAACATTGTTTGGCTAGATGAAACATGGGTAAATGCAAGCTGGCTGGAAAGATGATTCAGTGTCGGGCACCATGCCAGGACCAATTGGAAAAGGTAGCAGACTTATTCTTCCCCATGCAGGTACATCTGAAGGATTTATAGAAAACTGTATTTTGTTATTTAGATAGAAAAACGCCTATTACCACGAAGAAATGAACGGAGCCACATTTCAGCGGTGGTCTAAGGAGCCGCTCGTGAAAAACTTGAGGGAGTCCTCAGTAATAGTTATTGACAACGCATCATATCATTTGGCTATCCTTGATAAGGCGCCTACAGTTGCTTCCAAGAAGCAAGACATTATCGACAGGTTACAACGAAGAAAAATTGTTGGATCTTGTAGCTCAGAATAAACCACCTTTACCTCCATATATTGTAGATGAACTGCCAAAAAGTATTGCCATATGGTCCTCACATTACCTCCATACCACTGTCACTCATATGGGCTCAGGTAAAAGGTTATGTGATAAGGGACAACAAAAAAATGTACTTTAGTGGAAGTGGAAAAACTGACAACGGATGCTGAAACGAAATTCGTCATCATATTGGTACAATGTTGCAAGACACATGAAAAAAGTAATAATGAAAGCATGGAAGAATGAATGTGTAGTAGAAAATGATACTGAAGATCTTATCATTTCATTAAACTCTGACATCAGTTCGAGTGACACTGAAGATTAAGTGAGAATGCCGGTCGAAGTGGTCGAATGGTTCTAGGCGCTACAGTCTGGAACCGCGCGACCGCTACGGTCGCAGGTTCGAATCCTACCTCGGGCATGGATGTGTGTGATGTCCTTAGGTTAGTTAGGTTTAAGTAGTTCTAAGTTCTAGGGGACTGATGACCTCAGAAGTTAAGTTCCATAGTGCTCAGAGCCATTTGAACCATTTGATTTGGTGAGAATGATTCAGAGTTAATTCGTGTGCATCCGTTACTTGTTTCTTTTTTGGTGCTTGCATCACTGCCATCTGTCAATCACAATGTCACTTTAATCGAGGCAACATGAGCGATAAACGTTCCAGGATGCAAAGCTGTTCCGCTGAAGGTAGTTTGAGGCTCATTGATATTGCAAACAAGCTCCAGAGCATAGTGGAAAATATGAAAACTGATACAGCCTCATGAAATGAAAATATTGCTTTTAACTAAGCTTATATGGTATATGTACGTAAACGACAACAATCTGTCTTGAATTAGTAAAAAATCAGGTCTCTGTTGATTTATGAGTGAGAGATTGTTCTAAATTTCTGAACAAAGGCTGGGCAAATATATGCAATGGTTTTAGCTTACAAACTGGTTCAGTAGACTTATAGAGCTGCTACAGATAGGCCTACAATCCTTTAAAGAAAGCAACACGTAAGTATTATGCCCAGAATAACTATACAGATTGACAGGGGTCCATAGGTGAAATGTAAGTTCTAAGGTGTGTACACAAAAGTACACAATTTGATAAAGTTAACACAGTACAATCGATTCAGATGCAGCATTTCTAAGTAAGTAGTATTCCATCAAACGTAGCTGTATGGTAAATGACGAATTGTAAATGGACACATAACATATTAGAAGCTTTGAAGTGCAATCTCCTACATGAAAAAAGTCATCCTCTTCAGAGTTTAATGAGACTATGAGAATACAGGTATCATAGGGATTGAACTGACTGACAATTCTAAGTCTTTTAGTCATTGGGTAGCTTGCTGTTGTATTTGTGTCTTATGGTTAGAATTATTCATTCATTGCAGAAGTTATTGGTGTTCTACAGAGACTACATTTGCTCAATTATTGGTCACTATTGATTTGTGCATCCACTTTTACAGCTCCTATATAAAACCAATGGTTATTAATCATTATATCAGTTGCAGATATAGAGAGTTACCGATAGTTTCAATGAACAATCATAATTATTTTTATATTGCTGGGGTAGAAGTGCACCCATGCACATACCCAAACTGGATGCTGTTGTTATACGAGGTGTGGCTAGAAAAAAACCGGACTAGTACTGGTGAAACAATAAAACTAATGCAATAAGGCTGAAAGTCGCGTGGCCTGTCACGTGACTCTCGCTCCGCCTACTGCTCGAGTTTCATCTGCCTCCTGCACTCAGTCTGCCCGTAGCGTCTGTTTTAAGTAGTTAACGTTTTGTCTGTGCGTCGGAAAATGTTGAGTGTACAGAAAGAACAGCGTGTTAACATCAAATTTTGTTTCAAACTAGGAAAATCTGCAAGTGAAACGTTTGTAATGTTACAACAAGTGTCCGGCGATGATTGTTTATCGCGAACACAAGTGTTTGAGTGGTTTAAACGATTTAAAGATGGCCGCGAAGACACCAGTGATGACACTCGCACTGGCAAACCATTGTCAGCAAAAACTGATGCAAACATTGAAAAAATCGGTAAACTTGTTCGACAAGATCGCCGTTTAACAATCAGAGCAGTGTCTGAGTTAACAGGAGTTGACAAGGAAAGTGTTAGGCAGATTCTTCATGAAAGTTTCAACATGAACAAAGTGTGTTCAAAAATGGTTCCAAAGTGTCTCACAATTGAACAGAAGGAACGCCGAAGAATGATTTGTTCTGACATCCTGGAAAACATTGAAAGTGATCCCACCTTCTTACAAAATGTTATTACTTGCGATGAATCGTGGTTTTTTACTTACGATCCCGAAACTAAACGCCAATCGATGCATTGGAAAACTCCTGGTTCTCCACGACAAAAAAAAAGCACGAATGTCAAAATCGAAATTCGAACCAATGATAATTGTTTTTTTTTACATCAAAGGGATTGTGCACATTGATTGGGTACCAGAGGGACAAACAGTGAATCAGCATTACTACATTAGCGTCCTGGCTACCCTACGTGAGCGAGTACGGAGAAAACGGAACGATTTGTGGAGAAAAAAGTCATGGATCCTTCACCAAGACAATGCCTCAGCTCACAGTGCGTTGTCAGTGAAGACGTTTTTGGCAAAACACAACATTCCCATCTTAGATCATCCACCCTACTCACCTGATTTGGCCCCCTGTGACTTTTTTCTTTTCCCTAAAGTCAAGTCAGCTTTGAAAGGAACTAGATTTGAGACTGTTGAAGCAGTAAAAGAAAAAGCGACGGAAGTAATGTATGGACTTACCGAAAATGATCTGCAGCATTGCTATGAACAGTGGAAAATTCGTATGGAGCGGTGTAGAGACCGAGGAGGAGAGTACATTGAAGGAGATAACATGAAATTGTAAATAATTGTAAATAAATGTTTTTTCCAGCATCAGTCCGGTTTTTTTCTAGCCGCACCTCGTAGTTTGAGGAACAGTAACAATTACATACATAATTTTGGCCTGTGCAATCATCTCTAGCTGCTGCATGTAGTGTGGGAAGGAGGGGGAAGTAATTGGAGATATAACACTGTCACTGTATTCTTCCTATTGTTGTACAATCCTCTCCTTAAATCAGTAAATTTTATTTTTAGAATAAACGTACCTGTTCTCAGATGTGTGAGAACTAGCAGAGTTGCAATTGGGCTGCTTCAAAAATAACATGATGAGAACCACAGAATGGAGGAAGAACTGTATCAGGTAAAAAAATGACATTGTCTTCAAAATAAGATTTATAAAGAGAAATTAAAACAAATGATTTCAGCAAAAATAAATTAATACATACGCATTTGTTTATTTTATTTTCTCTTAATTACAACAGAGAAATGAAGTAATTAAAAAAAAACTGTCTCTTGTGCACGTTGCACATTGTCAAACAGTTACTAATCCTGCTAGCTGTCTAGCTATCAGTATCAATGAAGTCTCGAATGAAAAGAAAGAAATCACCAGAGGCAAAGTATTTTAGCCTCAATAGTTGCTGATTAATTGGTGGAACAGTGTTACACCTTACAGAAAGGAATTACATGTGACAATTCTGGACTTCAGAGGCAAACTACAGTTAAGTGACACTTCATTAACTTTACAGGAGAGCACCAAGAAGCTGCTGAGGCTCGGACTTTGCTGTCTGTAAAGTAAGTCAAATACACAATTATGAACAGCCGGGTCTTTTATTTCCTTTCCCGGTAGTCCCTATGAGCACTTTGTCTTTGTTATGATCACTTTCCATTGACTACCGCTGGGTTCTGCTTCCATATACGAAATAATCACGTTGCTGAATTTATTTTCTGTGAACCACACACATACGATAATTTACCACTAAGAAGGAACGACTTAAACGAGCCACATGCAATACAAACCTCAAAATGGTCATTTTTGCACTTACGAAATTTTACCTCCGACGTCCAGAATTTGTGCGACATTTCAAGAGAAATTTAAAAACATTGCTTGCCAGTCACTCCCTCTATATGTTATATTCAGTAACTAAAGATCCGTGTTAGCTGAACGCCAATTTTTTGAATTTATGATAAATGTGGATGTCTTTATGTGGATGATACTAATAATCGAGAAACACATCTATATTCCGTATATGAGGAAGTATCACCTTTCTTTTTTTCCATTTTTGTATGTAAAAGTGCTTAAGTAAGCACAAATAGTTCACATTTTTATGGGAACAGTGGTAACTGAGAGATGATTCTGTTGCTCTGAAGCATTAGCCGTCCTCTGGGATAACCTGAGGAGTTGCAGGGGCATTTTCTGGCACATAAAAGACGCTAGCTCACTAAGTCATCAATTGTGGCACTAAGATTTTCACTAAAAGAGAAAAAGTTGTTCTAACTCTGCTGTACTGTTGACAAATGGATTTTTCCCAATGGAAGATAGAGTGGAATAATATTTTTTGCAGTTGATATAATGTCCCTGCGTGAAGTCGGGACACTAGCGTTCTGTCAAATGTTTTGCTACATGAAAAATCAAAATTTCGTTGTCTAATACTGAAAACGCTGTTAATACGAATTGTACCCAAGACTGGTGTGGTTTCTCGATTTCATTACGTCTATTTTGTCACTGTCTGCTAGATAAAACAAAGTAGGTCTTTCTAATATTGCAGCAATTTTAACACATGCCAAATAAGTGAGACTGATTTGGCAAAAATGATCATTTTATGCCTAAAACACGACAGAATATATATAATTCGCGACGTACCAGTGTCAAATGCGTGCAAGGCTACTACAAGCAAAAAGTTTTATACTAAGATATAATTTCATATTTAATTCATACGCTCCAGTTTCTCAAGCATAGGATCGAAAAGTAGTGGTATGAAATTTTTATATAATTATGGAATCGTCGTATCCTTCCATATAATATGTAAGATATCCCGTTTCTTCTCTTTCCTCTTTCTAACAAACAACCTTGTCATCGTTATTTCTGTACCTATTCCTGCCACTGTCAAACTTTATTCTCCGGTTAACTTCCCTAATCACAGGTTCGGTTATCGCGCGTTTATTCTCCGGTTAGGCGTTATTAAGTGTTCGCACAAGGTGTTTTCCACGCTATTCCGAGAATAGAACGTCTGCGGCTGCTAACCGGGGGCTGTACAACTAGCTCTTAGTAGTTAGCGTTTTGGCAAAAATTTTCTGTCAAAATTTCATTTTCTTGCATACACCGAGGAGATAATATGTAATCTTTCTTACCTGTGTTTCCTGTTCGTCGCTTCTCTCCACTCGGGTAGTCTGAATCTATGGGTTTCGCTAGTTATTAAAATAATACTCATCATTCGCACACCCTATCAACCACATAAACAGGGATTGGCGTTCACTCGTTCGGGTTTATTAGGCTCAGCTCATATAGCCCCGTACCCTTTGGTCTGCGGGGAAGTACTTCTAATTCTAGATGCGACGAGGATTCCCCTAGCACAGATATCACGTACACTATACATGCAGTCAAAAATCAACTTAGAATGTGTTCAAAAACCAACTGGGATGCGTTTCAATATCATGTGAATAATCGATAGACAATCGTGCGCTGGATGCTAGGCGCTTTGTGAAACAAGGTTTTTTTTCTTCAATAATATGAATTTGGTGGCCCCGGTCTGCCCTTCCTGCCCCCACCTCCACACCTCCTAGATCCTGGCCTGGATAAATGCTATATGCAGTTCACGAATGGTGGTCCTAGAAGTACGCATTACAAGAATTTGAGGACAAACATTTTTACTTGTGGTGCAGTAGAATGTAGTCCCAGGAAAGTAGAGCACGTCTGCGGAGTGAATCTCGCAACAGGTGTCGTACAAACTGCAAGAAATCGATTACTGCGGATGGGATTCATTTATTTCCAGTCTTGAAGAGAAACGGGGCATTTGAATTTTCATTTTATTTATTTTTGTTTTGACGTTGTCGTTGTTGTTGTGGTCTTCAGCCTGAAGACTGGCTCGACGCAGCTCTCCAGGCTACTATATTCTGCGGAAGCCTCTTCAACTCCGAAATAACTATTACAACCCACAACCTGCTTGCTGTACTCATCTCTTAGTCTCCCTCTACAAATTTTCTTCTTTCCAGTACTACATTGGTGACCATGGATATCTCAGACTGTATCCTTTCAACCGATCTCTTATTTTAGTGAAGTTATGCCACAACTTTGTTTTCTGCCCTACTGCATTCTGTACCTCCTCATTGGTTGTATGATTTACTCACGTAATCTTCAGCATTCTTCTATAGCACCATATTTCAAAAGCTTCTGTTCTCTTCTGCTGTTTAACGTCCACGTTTCGCTTTTATACAAGGCTACACTCCAGATAAATACCTTCAGAAAAGACTTTCTATTAAAATGTTGACCATATTTCTTATTTGAACTTAAAACAAGCTTATTTCTAGCTACTGCCGATTACAGTTTTCTGGTTTTTATCATACTGGTTTACACTTTTCACTTATCTCCAATTTTGGGTTACATCGTTATTTTGAATCTATCTGACAATTCTTGGATAGTTTTTTGTTAGTATGTTTGGTACATTTTCTTGTTACAGGTTGCGTCCTTAGTTCTATTTTATATGTATGAATACATTTATGTGTATTTCCTTATGCCTGTTTGCGTTGTACTATTCTTTGTGAGGAGTAAATTTCAGAAAGTATGAAGGGGCTGGGGTTATGTTTACCATTGTTTGCATTTTGAATTTGTGGTCGAGTTCGTTCATAACGTATGCAAACACTGTTTCTGTGTTCTGTCCGATGATTCTTGGCGGGTACATGTACTTAAATGTGGTCTTTGAGGCATGTCGAAGTAGCGTTGTTATGAGTTGTCAAGCCTGATCTGTGTATTACTATGTGTTTGCCGTTAACTGGCCCTGAATTAAGCGAGTCTTGCATGGCTTGGCTTTTTGTCTATTATTTCATACACTTTGTTGTTGTGTGTTCAGTAGTGTAGCTTTAGAATACTTCTGACAAGTCGTCACACTGTCTTGTATAGTTTGGCAATGGGTGTTTTTTTTTTTCATTCCCACAAAGGGGGCTGTAGCACACTCCATTATGGGGCGGGAAAATGTTTTATATGTTTGTATTGCTGTGTTGTCGCTGCATCCGTGGAATTATCCCTGGACTCGTCTGATCAGATTTTGCCTTTTTCTGTTTTTCTCTATTGTCTACCTAACGTGGGTGTTGTAGTTTAAATATTTGTAGAGGTGCACCCACAAATATATTCCGTCTGCTAGGCACAATGTTGTGCTGCAAAGGAAGATTCTAATGTCAGTCGGGTTTTGCTTTTGTGATTTGCTTCATTGTCGAAATATGATTACCTGTGTTTTGTCAGGGTTTGATTTACTTCTCCTCTTTTCCATCCCTGCTTGGGATCTGTTTAGGTCTCTTTCCGTATGTCTCGTGTGAGGTGTGGCCCTGTGCATCACTAGGCAATGCCGTCAGCGTCAAGTTATACATTTTCAATGTGTGAGGTGGTTTCAGGGACGTCCATGACGTGCAGTGAACAGAGAAGGGGTGAGATTACTTCCCTGCACGACTCCTGATTAGAGGGTTGTGAAGGAAGAGGGAGTGAGTTGGAATACTGCCTCATCGACATAGACTGCACATTGTCTTTTAACTAGTCGGATTCTAATTAGTCGTGCGGTTTTGGGGAGGGGGGGGGGGGGAGGGGGCTAGTCCGATGTCTATTAGTTCGTAGAATAGTCCGTTACGTCATATTTTCCCAAACTTTCATTCCATGTATAGAAATAAAGCAAGCGGGCAGTGTCCTGTGTTGATTACGTTAGTAATGTCAGATGTTTGTCGTACTATGGAGTATTTGTCGAATTATGTTTTCTGAGGCCAGGCTGGTTGGTTGGTCGTAGTCGACGCTGGTTGCCGGAATTTTGTTTGTCTGGCTGTATGCTTTCGAATTTCTTTCTTGTTACGCCTCTTAGTGATGTAGATCGGGGGGATTTTGGGTCTGTCTTTGGTTTATTTGTTTTAGGGATCATAACAGTCTTTTTGCAGTTCCACGCCGATGGGATGGTGCTTGTTTCAAGACGGTAGTTGAATATTAGCGCCAGCAGGGGGGAGGGGTTCTGGTTGTCAGTGGTGTCTCTCGGAGGTGAAGTCTTTCGGTGCCATTTTGTCCGAGTGGGTCGTTGAAGCGACAGAGCTGGCCCAGTTTGCTGGCACAGTAGTGTCCTCACAATAGAATTTCAGGAGGTGGAAGTGGCTCGTGTGGGAGAACATCCATCAATAAGCAAACTGTCACTCTCCCACGAAACGCGCATTTCAACTGATACAAGTCGGAAAGTATTGATGAAGTTGAAAATTACACTCTCATCATAACCAGAGGTACCGTATGCGAGAGGTTGGACTAAATAATTTTGAAACCGGAGCTTAGTTATGTCAATGGGTTATTTGCTCTTCGGACAGTTGCTAGTAGCTCAAGTTGTTGCTATGGTGTGTAACATTAATATGTCAATAAAAGTCTTAGCATCCATTGCCCACCATTATTTATTATATCAAAGAACTTAGCTTAGAGCCCTCTACCGTTTTGTATCATATTGATACTAAACGTCTGAGACACCAGGTGTGGATACAGGACGAATCATCAAAAACTTGGACCCCTTTTATTTCGTAAAACATTCAAGATAGGGATACGAGGTTTTCGACATGTGATATCACTCAGAGCAGCGCGAAATTTATTGTATGTTAATACAATTAATTCTCATATTAACCGAGATATTGAAGCTACCACTTTAAAACAAATGGAACGATGTAAGCTTTCGACGACGCTAGGAAGCTCTTCAAAAAACTCCATTAAAAAAAATGGAACGATGTAAGTTTTCGATGACGCTCGGAAGCTCTTCAAAATACTCCGAAAAAAATAATCGAGAAATGAAATAACATTGAAATGCAAGTCGGCCGAAATGCCGAACCCTCCCGCTGGAGGTTCAAGTCCTCCCTCGGGCATGGGTGTGTGTGTTGTTCTTAGCATAAGTTAGTTTAAGTAGTGTGTAAGTCTAGGGATCGATAACCTAAGCAGTTTGGTCCCTTAGGAATTCACATACATTTGAACATTTGAAGCCGGCCGGAGTGGCCGTGCGGTTCTAGGCGCTGCAGTCTGGAACCGAGCGACCGCTACGGTCGCAGGTTCGAATCCTGCCTCGGGCATGGATGTATGTGATGTCCTTAGAACTAATTAAACCTAACTAACCTAAGTTCTAGGCGACTGATGACCTCAGAAGTTAAGTCGCATACTGCTCAGAGCCATTTTTTTGAACATTTGAAATGCCGAAATCGTCTGTTGCGGTGTAAACACTGCCAGGTGAGTGTCTCGTTGCGGGATCTGTTATTGTATCAAGCCTTTGCAATATTTACTGGTTTCCACGAAAGATGTTCACTTAACCATGATAGCGTACTAACTCTTTCTGATATGCTAAAAGTTATAGTTTCTTTTACGACAGTGGTAGATAACGCTATGTCTTTGTTATATGAAGATCAAAGGGGTTACTCTTACTATTACCAGCGTAACCATCTCGCTTTGCTGCATACAAAGAGCAACACATGCCTTTCAGTTATAGCTCATTTCTTAGACACTTCTGTGAAAAATTTCAAAGCTAAAGTCAACAAGCTTAAGCGATTGTTAAAGGCGTTGAAAAAAGTGTATCGTTTTATTTTAATAACAATACTTGCTCTAGTACCTCAGTTTATAAGAGTGTTAAGTAGGTTAAACAAGCAACGAAATTACTTGCCTCTCTCTCATATGCCGAAAACCTCGTTTCGGTAACTTTAACAGTTCACGAAACAAAAACGTTGCAAGTGTTCATCCTCTGTAATAGCCTCAGCGTTATGCACAATTGGCGCTGGATCCAAATGGTTCTGAGGTCCACGGCTGTGCGTCCTGCTAGGTTCACCTCAAACGGCCCTATGATCTCGCACGAGCAGAAACGACTGCATGTTAAAGTGGTGCTCCTGTCAGAAAAAAATTGCATGAAAAGCTCTAACAGCGTATTTTCCGTCCTTTGGTTGTTTTGAAGAGAGTCTCATTCATCTAGACGACGGTTTCCCAAATTTTTCTTTGATGGAACGCTTTGAGAACCTTGGTACTTTGTTGGAACACCTTGTTTATTTTAAAGGTTAATAATTTTTGAAAATGAGACTAATGGATTTTGTTCAGCAATTAATTAAATTTTAAATCGCAGCTAATAACACAGAAATCATAACAAAATTTTAAAAAATTGGTATTGCCAAAACTTCGGAAAAAACGCCATGTTATTAATAATTTTCCGTGGAGCTCTTATTCAATTCATGCAGAACATCTGTATTCCGCGGAACACAGTTCGCCAAGCCCTGACCTAGACGAATTTCTATCTTCTGTCACGCGCACTTCCCGTAAACAACACCGAGAGCTGGAAGTATATCGTTAGACAGGCTCACTTACGTTGCCATTGCACACGGTACGTAGATATGAAGAAGATAAAAGGTCGAGAGTCGAGACAACTTGGAGTGATGGCGGCTGGTCCCGGCGGAGGTTCGAGTCCTCCCTCGGGCATGGGTGTGTGTGTTTGTCCTTAGGATAATTTTGGTTTAGTAGTGTGTAAGCTTAGGGACTGATGACCTTAGCAGTTAAGTCCCATAAGATTTCACACACATTTGAACATTTGATTTTTGGAATGATGCGTGTGGCACGCTATTATAAAATACAAAAGGATTCATAAATTTACCCACTGTGTTAGCACACCGCTTCCGATAATAACCATACCAACCTGTGTAGCTGCGAGTTAAAGGCAAAAGACAAAGAGGATGAAAAGAAATCGTCACTCTCTGTTCAAGATGTCCACTGTGGCATATTCAAAAGCATTGCGAATGCGTGCCTTTAGGTCCTGTAGGACTATAACCTTGGTTCGGTACACCAGATCTTTTAAAAAACACTACAAGATGAAGATTAGTGGTGTGAGGTCAGTTGATCGTGGCGGCCATCGGACTGGACCATCTAGCCCCATCCACCCACCCAGAACCTTTTCATCTAGAAATTGACGGGCATTTAGGAACATGTGGGGTGGTGCCCCATCCTGCTGCAATATGATATCAGGTTGCAGGTGTTCCAATTATGGCACAGCAAACTCTTGTAATATGTCCAGGTAAACATCACTGTTGACGGCAGACTCAATGAAAAAGGATGGACCAACGACGCTACTGTACATCAGTCTGCACCAATCATTGACCTTGGGACCGTATCTTTCCATTTCACGTGCAACATGTGGATGCTGCGAGCCCTGTATATGAACTTCATGACGATTCAGTTTGCCGGATACATGAAACGTTGCCTCATCGGAGAAACAAATCGTTTCCAAAAAGTCATTGTTTGCGGCAGTCTCGCTTACCATATCCGTTACAAACTATTCGCGCTGACGTTTGTCCGTAAGATTTAATGCCTGAAACTGCTGCACCTTGTGGGATATAGCCGTAACTTCTTATGCAAGACACTGTATACTGCTGATCGTCTCATTCCTAACTCTCTGGCTGCCGTACACACCGATTCTGTCGAACTCCTTGCAAACTCCTGTCGTACCTTGTCCACGTTGGCGTCTGGAACAGGTGAGCAACACTACCTGTTCCCACAAGTAACGTATGACAGGCCAGAATAGCTGATCGGAACGGTGGAGCCTTCCATACCGTGTTTACCGTGTACGAAAGTCTTGTTGCACTTGGATATCGGACATCGCCTGGACGGACCAGTCCACACACTGAGCTTTCTCCTGTGACGTCCTCATTTATCTGTTTTCCAAGTTGAATTTTCCGTCAGAAATGCGTCACCGGGAACGTAAAAAAACTGAGTTATCTCACGTTGAAAGCCATTTGTTAATATCTAGCATAGTTTTAATGTTATTAAAGTCTTAAGTTGTAAAGCTAATTTATAGATACCGTGTACCAATAACTAAAAGTTATTTGTACCACATTTATTGGGTTATAATTTACAAGACAGCGACGGTATTGGTATGAAGGTTATTTGCACCTGTCAATTCTTAACACCATCCACAACGTATTTTGTGAGCCTGTTTGCTCATCTACAGGCGGATATAGTGGATTTATAAATGCCTCCATCAGAATTATTTCATTACGTGACCGGAAAAAAATCCGGGCTCAAACATTTTCTTCAAATTATTCCCGTAGGGGTCGTGAGAGCAAGATTAGATTATTTGCAGCGCACGGAGAGGCGTATAATCACTCATTCTTCCCGCGCTCCGTTTGTGAATTGAAGCACTAATAACTGGTACAGTGGGATCCTCTGCCCTGCAATTCACAGTGGTTTGCGCAGGATGTACATATAGCGTGACAGCGTACAATACTTGCTTCCAGTTACTATTTCCATGAGCAGTGAATGGTTCAAATGGCTCTGAGCACTATGGGAATTAACATCTGAGGTCATCATTCCCCTAGAACTTAGAACTACTTAAACCTAACTAATCTAAGGACATCACGCACCTCCATGCCCGAGGCAGGAATCGAACCCGCGACCGTAGCGGTCGCGCGATTCCAGACTGAAGCCCCTAGAACCGCTCGGTCATAACGGCCGGCGCCATGAGAAGTGAAAAACTTCAGTTCATTCCTCTGTTTTCGGTTAAAGGAATGTCTGTCGTAGAGTGTGACCATTGTAATTATAAGCAAACGAATCTTTAAAATTTTTGCAAGTGCATTTCATTGGTAACTTACACAGGGAGTCGATCGACGATGCGCAAACCAGCACTAGATCAAATTCTACCTGATAAGGATAATTGTGACTCGAGCCGACAGAAGACTAGCTAGAGAACATGAACGTCGATTCATTGCGCTCAAGCTGGTGAATGAAATGTTCGTTGGAATTGTGGACATTTGGTACACAAATAATGATATAATTATTCAAAGAAGAGAAGGATTACAACTATCACAGAAACACACCGCTCTTATGATGCACTACAATATCCGTTAGTTTTATACGAAAAGAAAACGATTACCATTTCAGTTCAAAAAATGGTTCAAATGGCTCTGAGCACTATGGGACTTAACATCTGTGGTCATCAGTCCCCTAGAACTTAGAACTACTTAAACCTAACTAACCTAAGGACATCACACACATCCATGCCCAAGGCAGGATTCGAACCTGCGACCGTAGTAGTCGCGCGGTTCCGGACTGAGCCCCTGAACCGCTAGACCACCGCGGCCGGCCCATTTCAGTTGGAGACATTTGAATGTAAATACTGGTCATAAACAAATAGAGTGTTTTATTGCAGATTATGTTATTGTCGAATACTTAAGTGGATTAAGAGCACTTACGAGTATTTTTGAGCATTAGAGAGTATTTTTGTGCGTGAAATAGCAAAATTTTTACCATTCTTTTGAACGTTCATTTTTACGATGTTCTCGAATATTCTCGAATGTTCTCAGAAAACAAATGAAAATAAAGACTGAGCAAAGCGGGTCTTTTTCGGGTAGTAAGGAATACAGTGAAATCTCTTCTGCTGTGCTGGCCAGACTTACTTACTGGCACGGGGGGGGGGGGCTTATGATCGTAAAATGTAAAATGAGATTACTGTCAATCTGCCAGTGCAGTCTGTCGAGTGAGATACCTGCTGTCGTACAGGAAGCGGTAGCGCCACGAGGTGATCGATCCCATGTTCTCTGTTGAGGTGTTGGAAACAGCATTGCAAAGGAGTCAAGCTGGAACTGTTAGCCCACTCCACACGGGAAACCGCAGTTAAGGTTCCCAGGCAATTAAGCAAAATTACAACTCAGCGAAAACATCATCGGCAGGCTACCATTCGACGCTGTTTCATTCCTCCGTTTCGTGTGACTGAAGATGCTTAAAATGAAAAGCATCCGTTTTACATATTTTTTTATGACTTTTATGGCACCCAAAATTCACTTACATACGCTCAACGCGAAGAAGATAGACTAGGGTTTTAAGTACGAATATGACGAGCTCAATTTATACGTTGAGATTATAACCGTTACCGCACTATTCTCGTCATATCTAAAGTTTTCGAATGGCATTAAATAAATTATATCGTTCCACCGAAATAATATTTGTTTCGGTATATCGGTTAAGAGTTAGGAGTACTACCCACGTGCACGTCTGCGAGAAACCTCTTTTTGGTATCTTGAACCGTTCACTGAATAAAAGACGATACATCATTTAAACGGCTGGAAGTGGATTTGGTTCAAATGGCTCTAAGCACTATGGGACTTAACATCTGAGGTCATCAGTCCCCTAGAACTTAGAACTACTTAAACCTAACTAACCTAAGGACATCACACACATCCATGCCCGAGGCAGGATTCGAACCTGCGACCGTAGCGGTCGCGCGTTTCCAGACTGAAGTGCCTAGAACCGCTCGGCCACACAGTCCGGCGACGCGGATTTGAAGCCACTTCTACCGAGTGCGAGTGCAGTGTATGAAACCTTGCGCCACCTTGCCCCAGCTCTTTTAATCAGTCGTATTGCAGATACTAGTCAACTGGTTCGAAAAGACGAACAGGTTTTCGTTCTTGCTCTGTATTTTTAAAAGGCGGAACTCGTACCAAAAAATCAAGAAAAAGCTCTAGGTTTCCCTTTAACTTTATTCGCCGTGGTCCCATTATTTGCTTTCTTCTTCCAGAAGCTTACTGCTGCAAGTTTCACGTCCACGACTTCCTCGTGAGGGCCTGTGGCCTCTGAAATGGTAAACTGACTCGTAGAGCACCCATAATCAATAATTCCAAGGAGTGCCTATATCCAGTGCGTGGTCAGAGACGGTCTGAAAATCTTGTAAAGGTGTTGCAGGGTAGGTTGTGCTGAGAAATAATTGTTATGAAAAAATTCGGTACTTGCGCCGGTACCGAGTTAATTAGCACTGCGCGCGCAAATTCAAGCGACCGGCCAACTACAATTAGTGTCAATTGTTCTCACAGCGCAGATGATAGCGCACTAGATTGCTCAGACTTTGGCTAGGGTTCCATCCCTACTAGCGTCCCATATCCAATTTTTGTATCGCTCTCTTGTTCGGTTTTAGGATCCCAAACGAAGAACATGTTTGGCGACACCGTCTCTGGCGGGCCGTTCGAATTTGCACGCGCAACGACCTCACCTTCTATCTTCCGTGTTAATTATCTCAGAAACCGCGGAACGTATCGAATTTTTCCTTAACAATCATTTGTCAGCACAACCTACCCCGCAACAGCCTTACAGACTTTTCAGAATGTTTCTGACCGCTCTGTATACTCCGCAAACCATCTTACTGCTACTTCCCCTTCCTTGTTCAGGCCTCGAACCCCTATAATTTTACCTTCACGATCTTTTCGCGAAATATACGTTGGGTGAATCAATACCATGTTTGACTCTTCTATGAACGTACACTCTCGGAATTTTAAGAGAAAAGCGAGCCACGATGCACAACGTCTCTCTTACAGCGTCTACTACTAGGGTTGACTGAGCATCTCCGTGACGCTTCCACCCTCACCAAAAGAACCTGTGACCAAATTCGCTGCTTTTCTTCCGATCTTCTATATTTCCTCTATCAGTTTTGTCTGTTATGGGTCCCAGATTGACGGGTAATATTCAAATATGGGTCGAACGAGGAATCTGTAAGCTTTTTCCTTCGTGGGTAACTGTGGTGTGCGTACTGTAAGACCTTCGGTACGCACACCATCAGATTATTTGACTTGTCGCTCTAACGAAGTAGGCGAGTGTCAGCAATATGTCTCGTGGTCTTATCGTGGCGTGTTTATCTTCTGCCGTTAGGTCAGACGATAGAAATGCCACTTGCACGCTTAGAGTAGCAGATTGACGGTGACCAGCTTTAAACAGAACTTGATTAATTTTCACACACATTTATTAAAATAATAAAACGCATAGAAATTACTTAACTTGATTCTGGATGCTGTTTACAATTGACAATCTGAAGTTCCTTTGGTCTTGGTACGTTAATCATATTCTCTCATATCTCTGATACTTGACAAAGTGTCTAGTCATTTATCTTCATGGCTATGTACAGGAATATGATAATCTTATTTGGAGGAGACTGAAACTTGACTACAGACTAATGCAGACTGACTGATCGGAGGTCTGTACACTCGTTATAATACCTCGAGCGTTCAGGTATCACTGTGCGAGTGTGATCCGCGAGGAGAAAAGGTTCTACGTTAGCAGCAATCTCATTGACTGCGTTACATATTAATGCGCGGATCGGCGGAAGCAGAATTTGGTCCGTCTCTAAGACAGCGCCATCTCGTAGTGCGGAGACGGACGAGCGCTGCGCCTGTGCTGTTGTGCTTAGCGGGGCGCGCTCTAGTGGGAAACTTGTGTACGGGCTGACTACGCCGAACTATGTACACAACAGTAAGTTACACTTCTAATGAATCTGCCGGGCATATGCTTTAGCTGCTACAAGTTTTATATGGTTGTTCTATTTTAAATTGCTCCGTACGCATACCACTAGATATTCAATGCCTATGAATGCTTCCATTACTGTTCAGCAGCCTGTAATCATACAGTAATGTTAATACCATGTACTTTTGTACTTTTTCGGCTACTGTGACTGCTCTCCACCCCCCCCCCCCTACACCCCCCACCCCCGCCATCCTATGGCGTGTGTGTCATGTTGTACTATTTAGAGGTGATAGCGTCCACTGATCGTGACCGGGCCAAATATCTAACGAAATAAGCGTAAAACGAAAAAACTACAAAGGACGAAACTTGCTTAGCTTGAAGGGGGAAACCAGATGGCGCTATGGTTGGCTCGCTAGATGGCGCTGCCATAGGTCAAACGGATACCAACTGCGTTTTTTTTAAATAGGTACCCCCATTTTTATTACATATTCGTGTAGTACATAAAAAAATATGATTGTTTTAGTTGGACCACTTTATTCGCTTTGTGATAGATGGTGCTGTAATAGTCACAAACATATGGCTCACAATTTTAGACGAACAGTTGGTAACAGGTAGGTTTTTTAAATTAAAATACAGAACGTAGGTACGTTTGAACATTTTATTTCGGTTGTTCCAATGTGATACATGTACCTTTGTGAACTTATCATTTCTGAGAACGCATGCTACTACAGCGTGATTACCTGTAAATACCACATTAATCCAACAAATGCTCAAAATGATGTCCGTCGACCTCAATGCATTTGGCAATACGTGTAACGACATTCCTATCAACAGCGAGTAGTTCGCCTTCCCTAATGTTCGCACATGCATCGACAATGCACTGACGCATGTTGTCAGGTGTTGTCGGTGGATCACGATGGCAAATATCCTTCAACTTTCCTCACAGAAACAAATCCGGGGACATCAGATCCGGTGAACGTGCGGGCCGCGGTATGGTGCTTCGACGACCAATCCACCTGTCATGAAATATGCTATTCAGTACCGCTTCAACCGCACACGAGCTATGTGCTGGACATCCATCTTGTTGGAAGTACATCGCCATTCTCTCATGCAGTAATACATCTTGTAGTAACATTGGTAGAACATTAAGTAGGAAATCAGCATATATTTCACCATTTACATTGCCATCGATAAAATGAGGGCCAATTATGGTTCAAATGGCTCTGAGCACTATGCGACTCAGCTGCTGAGGTCATCAGTCGCCTAGAACTTATAACTAATTAAACCTAACTAACCTAAGGACATCACACACATCCATGCCCGAGGCAGGATTAGAACCTGCGACTGTAGCGGTCGCTCGGCTCCAGACTGTAGCGCCTAGACCCGCATGGCCACTCCGGCCGGCAGGGCCAATTATCCTTCCTCCCATAACACCGCAGCATACTGCATGGGGGCTTAATTAAATATAATGCAAATAATTTTAATTTTCGTCGCTGTCTGTCCGATTACGCAGTCTCGTAACCGGTTGGCCCTGTCTGGTATAGTACGCAATCTGACTGCATAGAATAACAACAAAGAATGAAACAAAACTTCCGTTAACACAATTAATTAATTAAGTCCCCAGCAACTATAAAAGCTACGAAACAAAACTACGAAACAATAAAGCACAAATGTAACTGTTCTGTGTGTGAAAGTATGATTCAGCGCACACATCTGGCACGGTTCTTCGTCAATAAGACAAGGTATTTTAAGCACCATTTACACTGAAGTAATTAAAAAAAACCAGTAACACTATAATTGCATATAGAAACCATAATTACACTCTAATACATGAACACAAGCCAGATGCTTTGTTGACTGAACCTGTGACCAAGAGGCATTGTTATTTAGGACATTTGAAATAAAAAAATTTTCTTTACCTTCATATATATTGACGAAACATACACTCTGATCATTACAACATCCGCAATCGAACAGCATCGGCTGTCTAGCCCATCAGAACAACTGCATACAACATGCTCACAACTAGTCACGGCTACATCAGAACTCCTACTGCCCACTTCTCAATATGCACTCTCCACGACGACTTCTCGACAAGAACTGCCAGTGGAGGCGGCTGAATAATACTCTTTGGCGCAATCTCTGGCGCTGTGACTCAGTGTAGCCACCTTTCAATACATTAACCCGCCAAGGTCGCTGATGTTCCACTTGTCGCAGCCATCGTGGATTTTCTGTTGTCCAATAGTGTATATTATCCCGGTTTACGTTACCGCTGTTGGTTAATGACGCTTCATCGCTAAGTGGAACGCGTGCAATAAATCTGTCATCGTCCCGTAATTTCTCTTGTGCCCAGCGGCAGAACTGTACACGACGTTCAGAGTCGTCGCCATGCAATTCCTGGTGCATAGAAATATAGTACGGGTGCAATCGATGTTGATGTAGCATTCTTAATACCGACGTTTTTGAAATTCCCGATTCTCGTGCAATTTGTCTGCTACTGATGTGCGGATTAGCCGCGAAAGCAGCTAAAACACCTACTGGGGCATCATCATTTGTTGCAGGTCATGGTTGAAGTTTCACATGTGGCTGAACAGTTCCTGTTACCTTAAATAACGTAACTATCCGGTGAACGGTCCGGACACTTGGATGATGTCGTCCAGGATACCGTGCAACATACATAGCACACGCCCGTTGCGCGTTTTGATCACAATAGCCGTACATCAACACGATATCGACCTTTTCCGCAATTGGTAAATGGTCCATTTTAACACGGGTAATGTATCACGAAACAAATACCGTCTGCACTGGCGGAATGTTATTTTTTTTTTCCTTTATTGTGATTTCATTCCCCTGCCCCATATGGGCAGGGGAGGGCTGTCAGCGGCACAATCCGCCGCTCTTAGCCGAGTGACACTACAACTAAAACAAGAATAAAATGATACATACATAAGGAGATAAAAAAGGGGAACATAAAACAGAGTAAGGGGAGAAAATGGAGGTAAAATATACACTGACATGGAGACGTTCATGGGGGACAGTTAAAAAAGTCACCAGAAAGTTAAAAAAAACACAGTTGGCGATTCTTAAAACACAGAGAAGACACTGAATGCGCAGGCACAGGTTAAAAGGTGGCCACAGTAGTAAAAACACTCTGGAACAACACACGTAAAACCCACTTGGAGCACACATGACGAAGAATAAAACTGCCAGGTGGGACCTGCTGAGGGAAAAGGTCAGAGAGGATGGAAAAGGAGGGGAGAGCATGGGGCAGCTGGGGAAGTGGCGGGATGAAGAGAGGGGGGGGGGGGAATCAGTGGGCTCACGAAGAGGCAGGAGACACGTGAGGCAGGAGAGGAAGAGGGAAGACAGGGCAGGAGGGAGCTCAGAGACACTGAAAGGAGGCACAAGAGATGGAGGGGGAATAGGAGGGGGAAGCCGCTCAGGAGGTGGGAGGGGGAGGAGAGGGAGCCCTGAGTAGATGTCAGGGCGAAGCTCATCATCCGGGAGGGGTAGACGGTGGAAGTTGTGTTGGGAAAGGAGATGGAGGGTGTGGAGATGGAGAGAGAGTGGGACACAACGGTAAAGGCGCGGCAACTGGTTGGGGGGTGGAGAGGATGGGAGAAACCAGGGGGTGAGGGGGATCAGGGCGGCAGACAATATATAGTGTGCAGATGTGTTCAAGGAAAAGGAGAAGGGGGGGGAAGAGGATGAGGTCATAGAGGATGTGCGTGGAGGACAGAAGGCGGATGCGGAAGGCAAGGCAGAGCACATGGCGTTCATGGATTTGGAGGGCTTTATAGAACCGGGGAGGGGTGGAAATCCAAGCGACGCTGGCATAACAGAGGATGGGGCGGATCAAGGATTTTTAGGTGTGAAGGATGGTGGAAGGATGCAGACCCCACGTCTGGCCGGACAGAAGTTTCATGAGGCGGAGGCGGTTGTGATTTTTGTTTTGGATGGTAAGGCGATGGGGAGTCCAGGTGAGGTGGCAGTCGAGTGTGAGGCCAAGATATTTGAGGGTAGGAGTGAGGTGGATAGGACGGCCATAAATGGTGAGGTAGAAATCATGGAGGCGGAAGGAGCGGGTGGTGTGGCCTACGATGATCGCCTGGGTCTTGGAGGGGTTAACATGGAGGAACCACTGGTTGCACCAAGCGGTGAATTGATCAAGGTGGGTTTGGAGGGTACGTTGGGACCGTTGAAGGGTAGGATAAAGGGCTAGGAAGGCGGTGTCATCAGCGAACTGGAGAAGATGAACAGGAGGGGGAGGTTTGGGCATATCAGCAGTGTACAGGAGATAGAGGAGAGGGGAAAGGACAGAACCTTGGGGCACGCCGGCAGAGGGGTAGAAAGTACGGGAGTTGGAATTGTGGATAGTCACATAGGAGGGACGATGGCAGAGGAAGAAAGCAACGAGACAGATGAAGTTGATGGGGAGAGCATAGGTCTGAAGTTTGAAGAGGAGCCCGGGATGCCAGACATGGTCATAGGCGTTCTGGAGATCAAGGGAAACAAAGATAGCGGAGCGACGGGTGTTAAGTTGGAGGGAAAGAAGATTGGTAAGGTTAAGGAGCTGGTTGTCGGCGGAGAAGGAAGGCCGGAAGCCACATTGGGTAAGAGGAAGGAGGCGGTGCTGGTTAAGGTGGCGGTGAATACGATAAGAGAGGATAGCCTTGAAGACCTTACTGAACACGGAGGTGAGGCAGATTGGACGATAGGAAGAGGTATCAGATGGGGGTTTGTTAGGTTTAGGGAACAGCAGGACACGGGAAGTCTTCCACAGGTCGGGGTAAAATCCAGTGGAGAGGAGGACATTGTACAGGGTAGCAAGGACAGACAGGAAGGATGGAGGGGATTCCTTGAGGTGACAGTAGGTGACGCCATCATGACCAGGGGCGGTGTTGCGTTTGGAGCGGCGGACGAGTGTGATGTCTTGTGTGGTGATGGGAGTGTTGATGTCTGAGGGAGATAACCAATCCAAGTACTGGAAGCTAGGGGCGAGTGGGGGGACAGAGGTGTCAGGCGGTCAAGGACGGTGGGGGAGAGGGAGTAACCAAAATGGGGATCGTCAGGAATGGAGAAGACCTCGGATAGGTGGGCGGAATGTTACGTGATACAACGTACTTATACGTTTGTGACTATTACTGTGCGAAAAAAGTGGTCCAACTAAAACAATCATATTTTTTTATGTACTTCACGAATATGTAATAAAAATGGGGGTTCCTATTTAAATAAAACGCAGTTGATATCCGTTTGACCTATGGCAGCGCCAACTAGCGGGCCAACCAATAGCGCCATCTGGTTTCCCCCTTCAAGCTAGACGAGTTTCGTTCTTTGTCTTTTCGTTTGATGCTTATTTAGCGAGATATTTGGCCCGATCACTATCGATGGACCACCCTATATGTATATATTGCTCATCATGTCTTTTATGCGACGCCTAGCGGAAAGCGTCCGTTTGCTTCCCGTTAGAAACAATATAGTTTTTAAAGTGGGATTTTACGCGCTCATTCGATAGAGCTGTTCGAAATTAATCTAGTGCGATGTTCCTTTGATCGATATGTATTAACAGGGCCATTAGAATGCGAAGAATAAACGCAACGACGGCAATGCCCCGGTATGCGCTACCGCCGCCGTGCAGCAGCGTTGCTCAGTCACTACTGGAGCACTGGTTATTGTTCGTCGTTTACTGTCCCTAACACATATCGGAAAACGAATGTCTCTCTATAGTAATGTAGGACCACTCTGTCTAATGTGTATGTAAAACTACACTTTAAAAATAATTTTGTTTGTAACAGGAAACAAACCGACGCCACAGAATGGAGCGTATATACTTCCTATTCTGTACCGAAGCCTTCTGTGATGAGCAGTATTTGTCTGTGACGGTCCCGCTACACATTGCAAAAACGAGACTCCAAACACCTGCCGAAACACCAGGGAAAATGATAATTTCTGCAGAACGAGCACTTTTATCACTTTTACTTGTGAAAACAGATTTTCAGATTACGTGATAATACGACAGCACACTATGTCGATGTTTATTTGTTAAACACCCAAGCAACTAGCTTTGGTTTATTACATTTGATCCTTCCTTTATTTTGAATCGTGATACTTTCGAAACTGGAAAGTGCTTTTAGTGTCGATTAAAACTAATGCTGCTTCAAATCTGGCTGCTTTCTGTTTTTTTTTTTTTTTCATACTCTAGAGGGAACATTGCTCAAATCAATAGTATTAAATTTCTTTTTTCACGCTGTAATACCAAGACTGTTTTCTTTCTTTGTCGTACATAGTACACAATACAAGGTCATGTGAACCATCGACTATAATTTCGCTTCGCAAAAACTCAGCCTGATCCTAAACACGAAAAAAATTATACAAATATAACTAAACTGTACCGCCACTTTGTGATATTAAAAAAAAAATTCACCACTTCAGGCGTTAGCTTTCTCTCTAACCCGCAGTATACACTGAAGTGACAAAAGTCATGGGATAGCGATATGCACATACACAGATGGCGGTAGTGTAGCGTACACGAGGTATAAAAGGGCAGTGCATTGGCGGTGAACTGCCTTTACACCTGGCATATGTAGCCAGAGTTTTAAAGCGAGCGAGCGGAACTGTCATTTGTACTCAGCTGATTCATTTGAAAAGGTTTCCTAGGTGGGTATGGTTGCACGATGGGAATCAGCATACTTTGAAAGCGGAATAGTAGTTGGAGCTAGACGCATAGGTCATTACCATTTCGGAAATCATAGGGGAATTCAATATTCCGAGATCCACAATGTCAAGACTGTGCCTGAATACCACATTTCAGTCATTACCTCTCACCACTGAGAACGCAGTAGCCAGTGGCCTTCATTTAACGACCGAGCGCAGCGGCGTTTGCGTATAAATGTCAGTGCTAATAGACAAGCAACACCAGGTGAAATAACAGCAGAAATCAATATGTGACGTATGACGACCGACGCGAGTGCCTTCGCTAACAGCAGAACATCGTCTGCAGCGCCTCTCCTGGGCTCGATAACATATCATTGTTTTTCCAGTAATTTTGAGGTGTTTAGTGTTTCTCAATTGTTGATAACTATGCTGTCTGTCCACATTTTTATTACTGTTTTTAAGCAGTTCCTAAAGATAGCATTATATTATTTATATTTCTCCAATTCATGTGACCTTGTCAATTATTTTAAATTCATAGTACATGTGTCTCCTTGTGTTTTGTTTCTAGCGTCTAGGTGTTAATGTCTACTAGCTAAAGACTGGGTAATTTGTATCGCTGCCAGCTCCACCTCCCTCCCCCGCCTACATGAGGCGAGTGAGGATGAAATAACAAACAAGGAAAAAATACCGTACACAAGTATTCTGTTAATCAGGGGGCAGTGCCGAACTGTATCTAACACCTACCGGAAATCTAAGAACTAGAACTGTTGATATTTTTCAAAATGTCGGAAATCGTATATATCTATATTAAAAAAATGTCGTTATCGGCCCTCTCTATGTCTGGAAACCTTCTCGATATAGCGATGTATCGACAGAAAAGTTTCGACATACCAGCCACACAGAATATCGGCTGCACATTCCATATATACTGCCAATTTTAGAACTATATATTTAAATATTGATTTACTATTAGATATTATCTGCATCAACAAGCTAGCAGCTTGCTTATATCCCTTCGAGCAAGAACTGAAAGGAAAACGATGCATGTTTACGCTTGGCGATAACCACTTTCCTAACAATAGTACATGCAGGTAAGTGGCACAATAAAAGGTGTCCGATGGGTCCGTGATTCGGTTTCGTCACATATCGGATTTCTCCGGAACAATTCATGTCGACCTCCCTGTTTTATGATTTCTGCAAACGCTAGCGACCTACAGTTGTAATTTCAAAATTGCCTGGTGAAGTTAAACTTTGCAGCTTCTGTTAGTAGCGCCGAGCTCCGATTACGTCAGCATTTCACCGCACATCATAAAAACCAATCTTGTCATTTAGATTTTTCTTCATCATTTTCCGCAACTATTTTTGAAGAATGCCGATGTGAAGAAATAGCACACTAGTTGCATTAAAAATTGTTTTTTAACAACTGGTGTGTTATTTCTTCACATCGGATATCTTGTTATTCCATTCACACCGCCACCCGCCAGTGCAATCGAACTACTTTGTGCCATCTATATTTGCTTCACACAGTAAAAGAGAAAGACTGGACGTGATGAAAGCTCAAAAAGTAGTAAGACTAAGTAAACTTATATTCTACAACAATTTTAAAAAAACAAATTCAATTATTTATCGAAAACTGCGAAAAATATAATATAAAATAAAATATCAGCACTCGATATTGCCATTTCGATGTCGATATATCTGTGAAGAAAATATCGCAGATATATATTGCTATACTTGGAAGAAATATAGATACATCGATATTATGACAACAGCTATGAAATTCCTGGAAGACGATACCTGCTGTCCTCACAAGTTCCCACCGTAACTAAAGGAAGTGCCTCTTAAGCGCTCGTATCAGCAAGCTGACGAACTGTAGCTGATGCTTCGGTGTTATTTTTATACAGTTGGCGATTTATTTTGCTTGCTCATCATTAAAATAACTTCTTTGACTTTTATTTTGCACGATTTTCTTGACACTGGTTATCGCAGAAGCTTTTAACAATGATAGTTTTCTAAAATCGTTAGTACTACATTCCTTGTATACAGGGTGAGTCACTAACTATTGCCACCTAGAACAACTCCGAAAGTATGATAGTAGCTGCAAAGATTGTATGACAAATGTTGCGTGGGACAACGGGGCCCATAATATGATGTTGGCTTTTTGTTGCTAGGTGGGGTCGCGTCAGGGATATAAAAACCAACTTTTTTTAAAAAATGGGTTGCTATAGTTTGGTACTTATTTTCTGATTGTGGCTTTCAAGACAATTCCAATGATGTGTAACAGCAAGGTCTTTGAAGGTCAACGAAGGTCAAAAAGGTGGCATGAAAGTCCATTGACAGAAAGTGTTCGAAGTGATGACCATCGGTATCAGTGCAGTGCTACAATCTTCTTATCATGGATTATCACTTCGGCACTTATCGAAGCACATGCTCTGACAATTCTCTCTCGTTTGTCGTGCAAATAGTAAACATTCGCCGAATACGGCGTATCCATCTAACGTGCCGTTGACATGTAAACACCATTCGACGGTTTCGCAATACAACACTAATAGGAACGGTAAGGCTAGTATCGTCGCATCGAGTGAATGTGAATGATGTATTCCTTCGAAGAACAAGTCGATATGCTTCTCATTTACGGAGAATGCCAACGAAATTCATTGAGAGCTAGAGACTTATACGCGGAACGATATCCTCAACGTACTCACCCTACACGTCGTACATTTAAATATGTGTATGATAAATTGAGAACAACTGGATCTTTAACACATCGGAAATACATACGGCAAAGGAAAGTTACTAACGAGGAAACCGAAATTGGTACTCTTGTTACTGTTGTTCGAAATCCTTGTGTTAATTCGCGTCAAATCGCAAGGGATTCTGGCATGAGCCAGAGTAATGTTGTTCGTGTTCTGCATCGCCATAAATATCGTCCTTACCATATCAGTCTCCACCAAGAATTAACTGGTGCGGATTTATGCGTCGCACTGAATTCTGCCGATAGGCTCAACTTCAGATTCAGAGGGATGACACATTTATTACTTTGATTTGATTTCTGTGCGGCTGGTCCCGGCGGAGGTTCGAGTTCTCCCTCGGGCATGGGTGTGTGTGTTTGTCCTCAGGATAATTTAGGTTAAGTAGTGTGTAAGCTTAGGGACTGATGACCTTAGCAGTTAAGTCCCATAAGATTTCACACACATTTGAAGATATTTTTTGATTCGGTTTACTGACGTGGCTACATAAACGAACCATGGAAATGTTAAATTGCATATCATGCATTATTGGGCAACTGAAAATCCATGTCGGCTGCGGCAAGTTACACACCAAAAACCGTCGTCTGTGACTGTATGGTGTGGAATTCTGGAGGACAGAATTATAGGCCCTATTTCATGGAGAGAAACCTTAGTGGTAGGGAGTACACCACATTCCTGCAAGAAACATTAGGTCTGTTATTGGAAGAAATACCTTTAGGAACAAGGAACAGAATGTGGTATCAACACGATGGGTGTCCGGCACATTTTTCGCTGATGGCTAGAAATGAGTTGCAGAGTCAACTCCCAAATCGTTTGATTGGACGCGGAGGAGATGTCCGGCTCGTTGGCCAGACTTGACGCCTCTGGATTTTTCTTATGGGGATTCGTAAAAGACATTGTTTATAAAGACGTTCCAATTACACCTGAAGATACGCGAGAGAGAATTGTCAGAGCATGTGCTTCGATAAATACCGACGTGATAAGGAATACCACTCAAAAAATGGTTCAAATGGCTCTGAGCACTATGGGACTTAACATCTGAGGTCATCAGTCCCCTAGAATTGACAACTACTTAAACCTAACTAACCTAAGGACATCACACACATCCATGCCCGAGGCACTATTGGAACCTGCGACCGTAGCGGTTGATCTTTTTGACCTTCGTTTACCTTTGAACATCTTAGTGTTACACATCATTGGATTCGTCTCGATAGCCACTATCAGAAAACAAGTACCAAACTTTAGCATCCCACTTAAAAAAACAAAGTTGACCTCCATGTCTCTGAAGCGACGCCACCTAGCAACAAAAAACCAACGTCATATTATTGCCCCCATTGTCCCATGCAACATTTGTCCCACAAACGTTTCAGTTCCTATTATAGTTTCGGAGTTAATCTTGGTGGCAATAGTTAGTGACTCACCCTGTATTCTGTGTCTCTCTTTCTTTCTATGCAGAATTATAAACTGGCTTCTTCTGTTCTCTCTTTTGTTATTTTATGACTAAATTTGACGCGAGAAGTCCGTGGTCGTTTGCCTTGAAATACACTCGTCGATAATCTGTATAGTCTCCTCTAATTTGTTAATGGAAATTATAATTATTTTATGGTGGGAATATTATGGTTGTCTTGCAACATCAGGTGTAGGCATGGTAGGTCTATGACAGTCATTCCTTCATTCATCCGTGTTCTGTAGACGCTATCGAGGGTTAAAGCGTTCAGGGAGGTGGAGAGTGTCAACATATACATTAAGAGAGACAATTATCTGTCAACACAGCAAAGTCAGCATGAAAGCATCTATTTCGAAAAGAAAACTTCTGCTTTCACAGCTACTCTAAGTACTCGTAGCTCTTCTATTAATACTGTTTGCTTCATGTTTACTTACATGACTGCACCGACAACTGCTAAAGAACGAATTGTCCTAATGCTGTAAAAATATAGGTACTGACTGCTTAGGCTGCTCAACGTTAGTCGTCATGCCTATAACATGAATTTTCAGTCACTTTTTCTACATAATTAGGTAATTTGAAGGAGTAGTGGCTGACAAAATACGCATTAAATTTTTGTTAAATTTTTGGGACTACAAAATTTCTCGCCTTCTGTCTGTAGGTAGCTTGTTAAAGACTATGCACCAGAATAAGAAAACGCACTTCCAACCCCAGACATTCAAGCAAATTTTGCTTTAGTATTATTGTTGTTGTGTACTTTGATTACTTAAAATGGTTAATGCGAAGCAACACAACTACATTCTGAAGTAGAACATCGACTGTATTGTCCCATTGTTAGATGTACCCTCATATAGCAAGAGGTAGCAGCACGTAATGCACCGAGGAAAATTGTCGAACATGTATGAATGGTCTCGTGGCGATACAAATCAATAAAATCTTTTCCGGCTTTCAGCTGCATCAGGTAGTTAAAATTCCATAAGCTTTCGATCGAGCGCTCTTCAGACATATTCAAGTGATAAATGACTGCCGTATCGACGTGGCCCCGCCGTTATATAGCTGCGATGCTGGCTGTCACGTGACTGGTGGTCTCTTCTCTCAAAACGCTATCAATAAGGACGGCGGTTTGCAGCCCAGCACAGACTGTACAAGGCCATCGCGAGGTTGAAGCGAACGCAACGGGCGCGAGACGAAAATGTTGCCGTATTTCACGAGGAAGAGAACTTCAGTGCCGTCAGAGCCACCATCGCGGCTGTATAATGGCGAAGGCACAGCGGCGCGGCAGTCACTTACCACTCGACAATGGCCGAGAAGAGCTCGATCGAAAGCTCGTGGAATTTTAATTACCTACCGCAGTTGGAAGTCCGAGAAGCGTCATAAGCGTGTGACTGCGTGTGAGATCGCTCTCTAAGTTTTCATATATTTTTAGGTTTCAGACACATATTTTAACGGTTTTTGTGATAATATTTACTATATAAGTGACTTATTAGTGGTTTCTTCATTCACCTCCGCCTTTCTTGTGTTGTGACCTGAGATTTGTGAGCGTTTCGTATCGAGCAACTTAACCTCTTACCTGTGTTTACATTCCGCGCTGACCAGTCGCAGCTGTAGCGGCGCATCGAAAGCTAAGGACTAATTGTTTGTGTATAGTGGTTTATTTAGGGACTTTAGTAGTCTTCAACCGCTGTTCTTGGTGTTTTCTGGTGAAATAATTTCAGAAGAAATTTTTGGAAACTGTTTTCAGTTTCGTTACTGTGTCATCAGACGTTTGATTTTCTTTCTGTGTTAGTCTTTTGTTATATTCTCATTTGCTGTTGATTAATGCTGTTAATAATAGTAGTTACTTCCCTTGTAGAGTAAGTTTGTGATCATTGTAGCCAGTTTTTTAACATCTTCTTATTGTACTAGCGGAACTTAGATAAAGTAGTTTTCTTGTTTCAATAACTGTAAAATTTTACCATGAGTGAGAAGTGTGGGCTTTGCCGTAGGTTCGTGAGTAGTGGACTGCGGTGTGAGACTTGTTCGAAGTATTTTCACTGGGGGAATGCAGTGGGGAAGCCAGTGGGCATTCTGGTGAGATCCTCTCCTGGAACTGCAGGTTATGTAGCAAGAGTAAGTTTATAGAGGAGCAGGAGCGTAAGATCTGTGCCCTTCAGGTGCAGTCGAAAAACGCACAGGAGGAGCTAGGTAGGATGAGGAGGGAGAAGGGGATTGGGGAATGGGAGCTGACTGTTGGCAAGAGATCTGCTAGGAGAAGGAGATTTTCAGATAGTTTTACTATTGGTGTTTGCAATAGATGTGACCAACTGTCAGAGTCTAGTGGAGAGGAATCTCTAGTAGCTGTAGATGTAGGAAGTATGCAGCAGACCTCAGCAGTTACGGTGGCTAGGACAGCTGCAAAGTCTAAGAGAAAGAAGAAGGTTCAGCTGTAAGGTAGTTCTCATGGTCTAGGTGTAGGCCAGCAGTTGCAGGAAGTGTTGGGGAGTGAGTACCAGGTCATCAGCATTGTGAAGCCTAATGCAGGATTGGCTCAGGTGACTGTTAACATAGGGGGGTTATGTAGGGATTTTAATAAAGAGGATCAGGTAGTGATTGTGGGTGGGGCTGGTAATAGTATTGATAGGGATGGGGAGTATGACATAGATGGTGACCTGGAAAAGATAGCCACTCAGACTGGCAACACGAATGTGCATTTCGTGGAACTGTTTCAGCGTCACGATCGGCCTCATCTTAATACAGCCGTCAAGCGTAATAACATGAGACTTGGGGGTGCGCTGATGACAGAAGGCATGAGTCATATTGCAGTGGTGTCGGTGGAGTCTATCAGCAGGACGGGTTTCACTAGACATGGCCTGCACCTCAACAGGTATGGAAAGGGGAGGTTGGCAAAGCTTATAGGTGACAGCATAGGAGGGGGTGGTGGGATCACTCATGGGAAAATTCCTGTACTAGTGGGTGTTAGAGCTGCACCTTTTTTAGATTGAAGTCAGCTGATAGGTATTCCTGCTTAAGGGAAGTCTCTCTAACAAAGAAACCACTTTCGACAAAGCTTAGGTATCCGAGTAATGAGGGAATTAGTATATTTCATCAAAATATGCAAGGTATTAGATATAAAGTTAGTGAACTGCTTATAGATGTTGACTCTGAAATTATTGGTATATCTGAACACTTCTTAAATAAGAAGATAATTCAGAGGCTTCCTTCACCAGGATACAGGTTGGGTGGCAGCTTTTCTAGGAGCTCTTTGCGGTGTGGGGGAGTAGCCATGTATGTGAAAAACGGTATCCCATTTGAGTCAATTGATGTTTCAAAGTACTGCACTGAAAAGGTGTTTGAATGTTGTGCAGGTGTGGTTAAATTTAGTGGAGTTAAACTTCTAACTGTTGTTATTTATAGATGCCCATACTCCGATTTCACAACATTTTTGCTAAAGCTAGAGGAGGTTATTGGTTCACTTTATAGGAAATACAAGAAGTTAGGTATATGTGGTGACTTCAATATTAATTGTATAAATGATTGTGCAAGGAAAAGGATGCTGGTAGACCTCCTTAATTCATATAATCTTATGCAAACCGTATTCTTTCCAACGAGAGTGCAAAGGAACAGTAGAACAACCATAGACAACATTTTTGTTCATTCCTCATTACTAGAAGGGCATTCTGTTAGCAAAAAGGTGAATGGCCTTTCAGATCATGATGCACAAATTTTAACTCTAAAAGATTTTTGTGCTGCAACACGTGTTAAATATAGTCACCAGCTGTTTAGGAAAGCTGATCCAGTTGCTGTAGAGACCTTTGTAAACCTTATCAAGGAACAAGAGTGGCAAGATGTTTATAGCGCTGATACAGTAGACGATAAATATAATGCTTTTCTCAGGACTTTTCTCGTGCTCTTTGAAAGTTGCTTTCCATTAGAACGTTCAAAACAGGGCACTAGCACAAACAGGCAGCCTGGGTGGCTGACTAGAGGGATAAGAATATCTTGTAGAACAAAGTGGCAATTATATCAAAACGTTAGAAACAGTCAGAATCTAAATGCAACAGCCCATTACAAACAGTATTGTAAGGTGCTTAAAACTGTTATTAAGAAGGCAAAAAGTATGTGGTATGCAGATAGAATAGCTAAGTCTCAGGATAAAATTAAAACCATATGGTCAGTCGTAAAGGAAGTGGCTGGTCTGCAGAAACAGGTCGAGGATATAGAATCAGTGTGTAGTGGGAATGTCTGTGTTACTGACAAGTCGCATATATGTACAGTATTTAATAATCACTTTCTGAATATAGCAGGTGAACTAAATAGAAACCTAGTCCCAACAGAGAATCATATAGCGCTCTTAGAAAAAAGTGTTCCGAGACTGTTACCTGAAATGCTCTTCCATGATACTGACAAGAGGGAGATTGAGTTAATAATTAAATCACTAAAGACCAAGAACCCTCATGGATATGACGGGGTATGTAGCAGAATACTGAAGTATTGTTCTATGTATGTTAGCCCAGTACTTAGCCATATCTGTAACTTTTCCTTTAGGAGTGGTTGGTTTCCTGACCGATTAAAGTACTCGGTAGTGAAGTCACTTTATAAAAAGGGAGACAGGGATAATGTTGACAATTATAGACCTATTTCTATGCCATCGGTGTTTGCTAAAGTTATCGATTGAATTGATATGCACCCGGCCCTGACTTAATTTTTATGGATGACAATGCGTGACCACATCAGACAGTGCAGGTGGAGCAGCTCTTGGAATGAGATGATATTTGGCGGATAGACTGGCCGGTCCCCCCCAATTTAAATCTCATGGACGGCGTATGGGATCGATTGAAGAGACGTATTGCAGCAAGATGCACCAATGATAATCCAGCAGTTGTCAACTGCAGTGCTGGAGGAATGGAATATCCTACCAAGAGAGGTCACTACCAGCCTTGTGACAAGCATGTGGGCACGTTGTTGAGCATGAAGTGCCATCCGCTGTGATCACACACCCTGTTAAGAAACATGTTCGTCTTTTCGTAATGTGCAGGGAACCATCATGAATCCCAGTGATTTCAATGTCATTATCGTTGTTGAATAAAAGCGTCATTTCTATTGGTCTCTTTGCGTATTGTTTTCATTTTATTTTCTGTAGTATACTGTAGCAATTTTCTGTATGTATGGTCCAAGTTTCATCGAGTTATGTTACTCGGCAGTGACAGATCATGCGAAAGGACGGAAATCGGTGGATGGGCTGTACATGTACAGAGAAACAAATCAGAAAAATTCAAGAGAAACAGTTTCACAAACTGAGCAAGTCAATAACGCGTTGTTCCACCTCTGCCCCTTATGCAAGCAGTTATTTGGCTTGGCATTGATTGGTAGAGTTGTTGGATGTCAGCTCGAGGGATATCGTGCCAAATCCTTCTAATTGAGGCGTCAGATGGTCAAAATCCCAAGCTGGCTTGAGGGCCTTGCCCACAATACAACAAATGTTCTCGATTGGGAGAGATCCAGCGACCTTGCTGGCCAATGTAGGGTGTGGCAAGCGCGAAGGCAAGCAATAGAAACTCTAGCTGTGTGCGAGCGGGCATTATTTTGTAGTAACGTAAACCCAGAATGGCTTTCCATGAAGGGCAACGAAACGGGGTGTAGAATATCGCCGACGTACTGCTGTGTTGTAAGGGTGCTGTGGATGACAATCATAGGGGTCCTGCTATGAATAGAAATGCCGCCCGAGACCATCACTCCTTATTGTTGGGCCGTACGATGGGCGACAGCTTAGTTGGTATCCCACCACTGTCTGGCGCGTCTCCAGAGACGTCTTCACTGGTCATCGGGGCTCAGTTCAAAGGCGGACGCATCACTACAGACAATTTTACTCCACTCAATCAGAATGCAGAACGAACATGTGTCTGGAGACGTCCCATACAGCGATTGGTTACCCATGTGACTGTCGCCCGCGTTACGGCCCCACAAACAGATATGATGCCATTTTATTTCATAGCAGGACCGCTCTGTTTGTAATCCATGGGACCCTTGCAGTAGAGTGGTACGTCGACGATACTCTACTCCCATTTCATTGCCCATTAGGGCAATCCATTCTAGGCTTATATTTCAGCAAGATAAAGCTAACCGACACTGGCGAGAGTTTCTACTGAATATATTCGTGTTTGCCGAACCTTACCTTGGCGAGCAAGGTCGCCAGATCCCTTGCCAATTGAGAACGTTTGGGGCATTATGGGCAGAGTCTCCAACCGTCTCGGGATTTTGCCGATTTAACACTTCAAATGGACATAATTTGACACGGTATTCCTCAGAAGGACACCCAACAACTCCATGAGTCAATGCCAAGCCGAATAACCGCTTCCATAACGGCTAGAGGCGAACCAACGCGTTGTTGACTTACTCAGTTTGTGAAACTCTCTCTCTTGAATAAGTCATCCAATTTTTTTTAAATTAAAATCATTTGTTTGTATGTAAATGTACATCACATCTACGTATTTCTATCCTATTCGAATATTGTTCATTTGTGGGGAGTCTTTTTTTTTAGTGTATTATGGGTACAGGGCCTTATTGAGGATTGAGGACTGCCGTTCATGCAGTATTACGGGCGTGACAGTGCTCTCTAAGATGATTTGGCTGTGATATCAAGGGCTTGGAATTCTTACCAACATTGAAGACAACATAATATTACGGGCATGACACTACACTCTAAGTGTTAATTCCTTTAAAGTCAGTACCGCCATTAGACTGTTTTTTATTTGCAGTGTTACATTACACGATTATGATGTCGGCTTGAAAGTGCCATTATCAAGTGTTTTAATGTTATACAGTGCCTAAGATGGCATACTGTCGTATTTAAATTACACTATTAGTCACATTGTCTAAGTATGCCATCTTAGGCACTGTATAGCATTAAAACACTTGATAATGGCACTTTCAAGCCGACATCATAATCGTGTAATGTAACACTGCAAATAAAAAATAGTCTAATGGCGGTACTGACTTTAAAGAAATATATTATGACTGTGGCTCCACATTATGAAAAAATTATCTAAGTGTTAGGTCGCATGTCTGCTGCTAGAAAAAAGAAAAAACTAGTTAAGACTTATTAATTTCTTGTCTTGTCTGAACACCAGCCTAACGTTATGATGTATTTCAGAGTGGCTCGCTCATTCTTCTTTAGTCTAGTACTCACCTAGTCACAGTTATCTGCTGTACTTTTTTTTTTCGAAAGTTTAAGGTGACAGTAAATATGATTTCAGTGTGTGTGTATCTTTACTGACTTTGGTTTTAAGTGCATTAGAACGCGATCAAAGGCATATTTATTTACTTATCCTCGCAGAAGCAGATTTTATTAGAGTCTGTGAGGATGTGTCCTGCGGAAGGAGAAGACACGTCGAGCAGTAAAACATAGCTCAGACCATGACATAATGCCCATAAAACCAAAGTCAGCAAGGATACTTAACACAATTGTTACATTTTAATTCATGCTGCATTTCTTTTTATTGCTTTATTACTGCTAATCACACTCATGTCATAAGAGGCTTTATTATGGGTGCTACAGATCAGCCGTCGCACCCTCAAACCACCTTATCATCATCATCGTCAAAATCGTAATCATCATCATCTTCTGGAAGTATGAATTAACAAACGCCTTCAGTCACAACTTTTCGTATTGTGACTGAAAGCGTTTGTTAATTCATACTTCCAGTATATTGAATACAGTCACATTTGAAGCTGCGTAATATGGAAACAATTAAAACCATCATCTTCACTTAATGTTTTCTTCACTACCAAAAAATAATCCTCAGACAGAGCAACACAGACTCTAAAGATTCGTATTCTACTAACAAAAAAAGGAAAGCAAACCCCGCGATCATGCCCTTAAGATACGCGATCGTCGACCGACCGCCATGTCATTCTCATCATTCATCGTCGGATGCGGTATGGAGGGCTTGGGGTCAGAACACCACACTCGCTGCCGTTGTCGACTTTCCGACATTGGAGCCGCAACCTCTCAGTCAGGTAGCTCCTCAGTTGTCATCACGAGGCGCAGTGCACACCGGTCCAGTCCTCCCACCACGGAAAAAGTCTTGGCACTACTGGTAATCGAACCTGGTTGCCTCCATAATAAGGGTCTGTCAGCTTGACCACACAGGTACGGAGGCTGGCTATACTACTAACATTTTTCAAGAATTTGCCAGAGAAACAATAATAGCTTAAGTCGTGATATCGATACTGAACGATACTGAGGTAAACGCAACGCAGTGAAAGGCGTCCGACGTCCGAAGGATCGCCGCAGCCGCGGCTCGGATCACTTGCCGGGAAGTCCGTTGCGTCACGCCGCCCGAGGCGCTGAACCGAGTCCACGTGGAGGATTCCAGCCGCTTGAAGGTCGCCAGCCTCGCGTCGGTGGCGAATGGATGTTGTTCTTGTGCTGACGCCGTCAGCCACAGAGCCGGTAGAACGTCGCTTCCACGAAAAGCGCGTCACACTTGAGCATTGTGTTATGATCGTCTAGCACTCTTCGTTGCGATGTAAAAGAAGCTGCCTTGTGCCCAGAAGTGAAAATAGCTTGTTATATTTGTGTCGAGTTGCAAAAACATTTATAAAGGTGTATTTTTGGCAAATATAGTTTACTAAGCTCCCTTCGCCTCACAAGCCATCTACCCTGCAACCGTGCCCCGGGGAGGAGCGGAGGAGGGGGGAAGGGGGGTGGGGCGCTTGCTTGCCTCAACGATATATACCGCCAAAAAAAAAAAAAAAAAATATTAGTACACCTGGAAAGACGACGTCGATTTTGATACGATGACGGCATATGACACCTGGGGGATAGTAGATATACTGATAACGGTTTCAACGTCGTCCGCCAAGAGATAGCGTAGTGGCATAGCTATGAGAGCGTCATCTGTGACTGTCCTATAATAGAGGACGCTAACAGCCAGGAGACTCAGTGTGGTGCAAACGTGTGAAGCAAGCAGGTAAACATGCCACGGAGATGCACTCGTGCTTTCTACAGCCAATGAGCGGGTTTGAAAGGGGTAAAATTGTGGCTTCCGAGTGTCGGGGTGGTCCTGTCGGAGAATTGTCACACAAGTTGGTTGTGCTGCATCATTTGTGCAACAATGCTGGTATCAGTGGTTACGTGAACATTGTCAAACTCATAGAAGAGGTTCTGGACACCCACGCAGCACAGACGCCCGCCAAGATCGTCGTATTGCAAGTGCAGCAGTGGTAGATCGTACTCTACCACATCAGAGACGAGACTGCTTGTGAGCCCAGACATGTCAACACAAACTTTTGCGAACCAGTTATTAGCAGTGGGATTATGGGCGTGCACGGCTCTAGCCTGTATTCCACTCACGCCACAGCATCTGCTTGCACTCAGAGGATTGCTTGGAAGATGGAATGGCGCGTCGCGGTCTTCAGTGATGAAAGCAGATTCTGCCTGCAAGCAAATAATGGTCGTCTGCGTACGATGTAGACCTGGTGAGTGTTGTGTCGTAGAGTGTAACTGTCCAAGACAGACTGGCTGCACACCAGGACTTACGATCT
Organism: Schistocerca piceifrons; assembly: GCF_021461385.2. Taxonomy (NCBI): domain Eukaryota; kingdom Metazoa; phylum Arthropoda; class Insecta; order Orthoptera; family Acrididae; genus Schistocerca; species Schistocerca piceifrons. The sequence continues at coordinate 1,015,324,476 of NC_060138.1, read as the reverse complement.
GGGTGGGCGATAAACTACAACTGTGGACCACCTTTGGTGTTCCTTGAGGGTACGCTAGCCTGCTCTCGGTATGTGCAGAATGTTGATGTGCAGAATGTTGTTTGACCAATTCTTTTGCAACAGGTTCAAATGGGTCTAAGCACTATGAGACTTAACATCTGAGGTCATCAGTCCCCTAGACCTAGAACGACTTAAACCTAACCTAAGGTCATCACACACATCCATGCCCGAGGCATGATTCGAACCTGCGACCGTAGCAGCAGCGCGATCCCGGACTAAAGCGCCTAGAACCGCTCCGCCACAGCGGCCGGCTCTTGCAACAGGAAGGTGATGTGTTGTCCCCACAGGATAATTCTCACGAACACACTGCCTGTAAAACTCGACATGCTCTGAAGACGTGTTTCAGCTTCCCTCGCCAACACGATCTCTGGACTCGTCTCCAATCGAGCACGTGTGGGATATCATAGGGCGATAAGTGACTCTTGCTCATCAGCCAGCAACTGGCACAGAACTACATGAACAGGTCGATCAGGCATGAGGTATCGTATTCCAGGACAGTATTCGTTATCTGTATGACCAGTTGAATGCCAGAGTCAGCCCCTGCACTGCCACCTGTGGAGGCTACACCACATCCTAATATCGACGTTACCTGATACCTCAGAACGGCTTGTGCTGTTGACCTGTAAATGTAATCATTTCAATACTCCATATGCACTGTTGCAACAATAAATCTTGTGCATACCTCTAAAAGGGTCTATTAATTTTTTTTCCGACAGTGCAGATAGCAACACGCTAGGGCCAATCACATGGTAGGGGTATCTCTGATGAGGTGACTAACATACGGTTCCCGAAGAGGGACAGCGGCCGTTTCAGCAATGACATGGGTAACAGGCCATATAATTGACTGATCTGACTTCGTAACAATAACCAATATGACTGACATGTTGATACTGCGAACGGCTGAAAGCAAACGGAAACTACAGCTGTTATGTTTCCCCAGGACATTAAGCTCTGCATAGTTTAACGATGATGGCGAGCTCTCGGGTAAAATATTTTGGAGGTAAAAAATCCCCCCTTCGGGTCACCGGGTGGGAGCAACTCAGGAGGATGTCGCTTTCGCGGAAAACAACGATGATGATCTACATGTCAGAGATGTGGAATGCTTGGCCCCTTAATCAGATCCGTAGGTTATAGAATAAAAAACACGTTTAAGTTACATTGGGAATTAGTGAAATGCAGTCGCAGGGAGAACAGGTCTTCTGGTGCTCAGGTCTGTACAGTGTTATCTACGCAAATTCAAATGGAGTAATGGAAACAGTACCTATAATAATGAATAAGAAAATACGGATGCGGTTTATCTACTGTAAACAGTATAATGAGCAAAGAATCATAGCCAATCCTACATAGGTAAGAATGATCATCAAAATAAAATAAGAGAAATCAGAGCTCGAACAGAAAGGTTTAGGTGTTCGTTTTTCCTGCGCGCTGTTCGGGAGTGGAATGGTAGGGAGATAGTATGATTGTGGTTCGATGAACCGTCTGCCAAGCACTTAAATGTGAATTGCGGAGTAATCATGTAGATGTAGATGTAGACACTGCATAGCCAATATAGACAGTAAGTCCACATCCATCATAGTAGTTTAAGTTTATCAGGTTTATATGTCTACTAGATGCACAGATAGAGAAGGGGGAAACGAAAATTAAATTGTAACGGGGCAGTGTAATCCGACAGTAAAAAAAGGACTAGAAGGAAAAGTCGTGAGAAAGGTGGCTGGGGGAAAGTAATGAAACAATAAACCGCTTGCAGTAATTTTTCACAGAGCACAGTTTAGTCATTGCTGACACTTAGTATGAGGAACATGAACGAAGAGATCTGGAAAACCGCGAAGGTTCAACTAGATTATACAACGCTGGGACAGATTCCGAAACCAGACTTATAACTACAAAACATTTCCAAGGGTACATATGGTCTCTGACCATAATTTATTCGTTATAAACTGCAGATTAAAACTGAAGAAATTGTGTTCAGATAAGCAGTTATGAAGAAAATATCTGGACATGAAACTTTCTGGCAGATTAAAACTGTGTGTCGGAACGAGACTCGAACTCAGGTCCCGAGTTCGAGTCACGGTCTAGCACACAGTTTTAATTAGACAGGAAGTTTCACATCAGCGCATCCTCCGCTGCAGGGTGAAAATCTCATTCTAAATATCTGGATAATTTAAAAGAACCACAAGTAGAGAGTTGCAAAGAGAGCATTAGGAAACTAGTGAATGAAGCAAGGGAAAGGAATACAACAGAAGAAGAATGGGTAGCTTTAGAGAGATGAAATATGAAGCCAGAAGAAAATCAGATAGGTAAAATGAGAAGTCCAGTAAAAAATATTCTAATAATACACGAGGTATTGAGTTTAAACAATGAAAGGAGAAAATATAAAAATGCAGTAAATGCAGCTGACAAAATAGAATACAGACGTCTAAAAAATGAGATTGATACAAAGCGTAAAGTGGCAAAGCACACATACCTCGAGGGGAAATGCAATACTGTAGAAGCATGTGTGACTATGGGAGAGATATATGGCATCTGCAGGAAAACTGTACGAACAACCTCTGGAGAGAAGGGACGCAGCTGTGTGAAAAGCGAGAGCTCATTTGACAAGCCAGCACTGAGCGAAGTCGAAGAAATTTATGGAAAGGCTGTAGAAAGGGAAGATACTCGAAGACAATGTTATGGACTGGGAAGTGGTAGAAGAAAATGAGAATCAGATCAGAAGAAAATGAGAATGTGAAAAATTACCACTACCAAAGCTATTCCTATGATATTTTTGTTAGATACATGAGACAGATGAAGTACATTCTGACTTCAAGAAGTATTTGGTAATTCCAGTTTCAAAGGAAGCAGGTTCTTATAGGTGAGAATACTACAGAACAAACCACTGACACAGACAGATAGAAGAATGGAAAAACTGCTAGAGGCCGATCTAGAGGAAGATCAGTGAAGATCAGTGAGTTTCGGAGAAACGTAGGAAGATGCAAGACAATACTGACCTAAATTTTATCGTAGATGATTGGTTAAATAAAGGGAAACATACGTTTATAGAATCTGTACCTTTGGAGAAAGCTTTTGAAAATTGTCAGTGCTTGAAATTCAAGGTAGCGTCAATAAATTACAGAAAGCGAAAGGACTTCTACAATTTGTAAAGAGTCAGGGAACATGAAAGGGAAGCAGTAGTTGAGAAGGGAGTGAGAAGATGTATAGCCCATCTCTGATGTTATTGCCAGAGCAAGCAGTAAGGGAAAGCAAGGAGAAATTTAGCAAGGGAAGTATAGTTCTGTGGGACGAAAGAAACGCCTTAAAATACGTCAGTGACATTGCAATTCTGTCAGAGATGGCAAAGAACATGGAAGTCTGAAGGTATTTGCATGGAGTGTAACGCTACAAGGAAGTGAAATGTGGACGATAAGCATACAGACAAGAAGAGAACAGCTGCTTTTGAAATTCGGTGCTACAGAGGAATGCTTATGTTCATATGGGCTGACCATTCGATGCTGAGGTGTTATTCCAATACAGTTGGAAAGCCTCTGCAGTGCAATCTGAGTTTAGGGAGAATACCAAGTGGGCTGAGGCGTGAGTGGGAATTTGGACTGAGGAGGGAGGCATGCTAGGGTAGTCCGTGCAGCTGTGCAAAGCCAATGTGACAGGGTGGCGTAGTGGTTACAGCATCTCCCTAATAAGCCCTCTGCAATAAAAAAACTGAGTGAATGAATCAACGAAGAACTTAAACGGACGTCATAGGACGTCCGCCCCGAACACAAAGAACAAACTATAACGAACAAAATGAGATCAACAACAAAAAACCATAAAAGAAAGAAAAAGAAAAAATTTAAAAAATGTGCAGAAGACCTAGGTTCGAATCCCAGTCTTGCTACAAATTTTCATTCGTTTTTTCGGTCTGCATGTATACATTGTAGATGTCTGAGACTTGAGAAGTCTCTGAAACCACATAGTTTCGTTTGATTAAATTTTTATTTTAGCAGCTCTTTCGCTTTACAGAAGCCCTTTACGCCTTTCACGATCCTTCTTATTATGTATTTTTTGTTTCTTCTTTCATCTACTCTACTTCCACAATAGCAAAATCCGTCAGCATCAAGAGTCTCTTGTCCAGGATTAACATTCTGCCATCCAGCATCTCTCTGTCATCACAGATTAACAGCTTACGGTGTATTATTGCATATCTCCAAAACTATCCTCAGAATCATACAGACTTTTTTTCAGATTGTTAAATGAAGAAACCGAAGAAGGAATTCATCTTAATAGAACCATTTTGAACAACGTTGTTTTTGTGTACCTTTTGCCTCAAGTGAACATAGACTTCAGCAAGGAATTAATGGAACAAGTTCGAAAGTAGATCTGAAAAATCAGTTATAATGAAGCTAAGATAATGCTTGATCATAAAATCGTAAGAAAACTGAACAAATTAACAATGTAGTCAGAGAATCAACTGATGAGTTGGTGCAGGTCACAGTACGATGCAGCAGACTTCTAGCAAAGAAACTCAATGTAGGCCAGTACCGAAAGAGTGTAGGAAGAAAAGAGTCTTGCTGCTAGGTACTAGCCATGGGAGGGCTGTCGGCCAGATGGTACAGGATAAATTAGGAGCGGAGTACTAGGACACAAGTATTGTGAAGCCACGTGCTAGCCTTAGCCAAGTGACAAAGGACATTAGGAATTTGCGCAAAGGTTTTGGCAAAGAGGATCACGTTATTGTAATAGGTGGATAAGGGACAGCACAGCTAAGAACAGTAATTACTACATTAGGAGTGACTTGGGTGAAATAGGAGTAGCGATTACAGACACAAATGAGAGTTTTGTGGAGGTCCTGCAGCGTCATGGCCAGCCCTGGGTTAACACACCTGTCAGCTGTGTTAGAGCAGGCTGCTGCTGACTGAAATGATAGAGTGCAGTTCCTGTTCCTACCGTTTGGATACAGGGATGTACTAGACATGGACTACACCTGAATAGGAGAGGGAAAGGTAGGTTGGCTAAGCTTCTTGCAGATAATATACGGGGGGCCACCATCACACATACAGTAGCAAGATCCCTACGGCTGCTGTTGTCAGAGATACACCTTTCTCAGCTTAGAATCAGGATTCAGGCAACTTGATTTGAAAGAAGTCAAAATAACAGAACAGCGCCACAAAATGCTTAATAATGCACAGAAAAGTAAGATTAGCTTATTTCATCAAAATATTAGAGGACTAAGTAGTAAGATGTAAGAGCTTCTTGTCTGTTTGAAAAATTTAGAGAGCTCTGAAACATAGACGTCCTGTGCCTGTCTCTGCACCACATAATGGCAGAGTTCGATAAGTTACATATGAAAGATTACACTCTAGCGGCTTACTCATACAGAACTAATATGGGAGAAGGAGGAATTGTTACATATAATAAGACAGAACACAACTTAAAAAAAATTGAAACAAGGAAGTTTTGTAGTTATCAGCACATAGAAGTGTGTGATTGTGAATTAATACCGAACAATAGTTCACTTTTAATTGTAACTTTATATAGACCCCCACTGGGATATTTTGATCTGTTCATGAGGAATTTGGATTCCTTACTGTGCTACCTGTCAGACAGAAGCAAGCAGTTAATAATCTGTGATGATTTCAATGTAGGATTCTGAAAGGAAAAATGATCTGGAGACTTTATAGGGATCCTAAAATTTGGTATCAGTAATTAACTTTCCGACACAGGTGGATAAAGACAGCAGGACCCTAATCGTTAATGTCTTCTTTGGTGAAGCTCGAAGCAAGAAAATAATTGTTTAACCAATAACGAACTCTCTCTGATCTTGATGTACAGTAAGTAAGTTAGGATAAAGAACTTGGCGCCTTACAGTATGAGTACTACTCAGTGAAGATCAGCTAGAATTATTAATGACTCCAGAACACATGTTTTCAACAACAGTTTACAAAAGACTTGGGACGAAACTTACAATGAACCAAATACTAACATAAAATTTAAGCTATTCCATGATAAATTCATACCATTATTTGAAAATAGCTTTGTGCATGAGCTAATCAGAAAGGATATTAAACATCCATATATAAAAAAAAGCTCGCAGCTGTAGTTGCACACTAGAAAATCTCTTCAAAATTACTAATAAATGTTATTAACAAATCAAGAAACTTGCATATAATTTCAGAAATCTGTAATTCCGAAAACAGACTTAATGTTGTATGGAATGTAGTGGAACAAGAGAAGGGACAACTAGCTACAGAACAAGATAATATCACCTACTGAATTAATGGATGGGCTATGAATGATGAGTCACAGGTAGAAAATGCGTTTAATAGTCATTTCTTAAATACATTAGGAAGCATAGGGACAACAGTTCAAGAAAAAATTTACAGCAGCACGTTGAAAAAGTAATTCACATAAAATTCAGTCATATGAATGTATCACCTACACCTATTTCTGAAATTTAGAAAGTTATACCTTCTCACAAAATCAAAAGCTCATCTGGTTTTGACGGTGTTCCTAATACAGTATTAAACATTTCTTTCCATATAATAGGCCCTGTCTTATCTGAAATACGTATTGTCTCACTAACGCATGACATTTTTCAAAGAGACTGAAATATGCCGTTGTTAAACCTCTTTTTAAGAAAGGTAATACGAAAGATGTCAATAACTACCGATCTTCTGGTGGACAGTATGCTGCTTAATACTTTATTTTAGTATATGATCCTATTTTGGCTTTATTGCCTTCATCACTGCATCTGAAAACAATCACATTTATTTATAACTTATGTAATATACAATTTATAAAGGTTTTTTTACATTGGATGTTGTATTCACGTCCTGACGTTGTAGATGGACATATGTCAACTTTGAGTAAACTATTACTGCTGCCTATAGTTGTTGGACGTAACATTTTTTAGCAACTTCTAAAGTTGTTCAACAATTTGCTGTTGCACGTGTATTACAATACTTTTTTATTTTGACAGTCGTAGAAATTCAAGTTTGACAGCTAGTTCCACAGTGATTTTCACTCTGCTGTGGAGTGTGCGCTGATATGAAACTTCCTGGCAGATTAAAACTGTTGCCGGACCGAGACTCGAACTCGGGACCTTTGCATTTCGCTGGCAAGTGCTCTACCATACGAGCTACACAAGCACGACTCACGACCCGTCTCCAAAGCTTCAATTCTGCCAGTACCTCGCCTGCTACCTTCGCAGAAGAGCTTCCGCGAAGTTTGGAAGGTAGGAGGCGAGGTACTGGCAGAATTGAAGCTTGACAGCTAGTTGTTTACACAAAAATATTTATGTTGTTGTGGGTCGCGTATCTATGGAACTGTTATTGATGTGTTCGTAATACCTGGTGTTTTGGTTATCCTTTTTTTTATTCATGTTGTTTGGCCTTCAGCAGTATAAAACTATTCAGCCACGCGGACTACAATAACTATGATACAATTCTTCTACATAGCATTCTACTAGACACAGACACTTCAGAAAATACAGTTCATTTGTAATCGATCATATAGGAAAAATAGTCATTACACTGTTTTTATACAGAGCTGATCAAATTTTCACATAACTTCTTAAACGAATCTTCCGAGACATCGAACACTGACGATTTTCGCTTATTAGTAGGCTAATAATATTTAAATGAAATGGAATCCCTAGTTGTTCCAACTGAGAGAGGAATTTTTTCCTACGTGATCGTACTTTTGGCAGGCAAAGACTAGATGATTAATGTCCCCCGTATCCGCGTCGTTGCAGTCACAGGTGTCCGAAGTCCAAAGGTAAAGGCGGAATATATGAGCGAGAAAGTTTCCTTGATTGAATCTCATTCTCGTAATTGCAGAGATCGCTCTTCTGTGTACAGACATATTATCAAACCAAGGTAATCTTGATAAGTAGGGTTGTATCCATTTATAATATTTGCCTTGAGGTGGAGATGCTCGCCATTCCCCTTCCCACTGTGATCGGATTTCCAATTTTATGTGATGCAAAAGGTCCAAATAAGGTAACTGAATATTTAAGAAGATTCTAGAGACTGCAGCTTCCTTGGCCAGTTGGACCACAGATTCTTCGTATAAACTACGCTTATGAGCTTTAATCCACAGGAGAAAAATCTACTTGTTACACCGAGAGCATACCGTTATTTCGTGGGCTATGGTTATCCGTTGTCCCTAATATTGCTGGAACCATAGCAAAAACATTCATTAATAAACTCGAAACAAAATTCTTCAGCTCACAACAACCCTTTCCAATAAACGTAATTTACTATTGCCGGTATGTCGGTGACACATTGCTACTAATACAAGAAAGTGATCACGACATGGAAACAGTATACCAGGAACACAGTAAATTACATCCTAAACTGAAATTCACTATGTATCTTGAAAAAAAAATCGATAAACTTTCTGGATCTCCCAGTAACCAACAACAAATACAAACAAACTTTTTAAATCTACAGAAAACCAAACACTACATGTGAATAATTAATTAACCATACGTCTTCTCATCCATAATCTCACAAATTTTCATTTTTTCATTCCACGAGTAGCAAAGTCTTAAATCTGCCACCCAACAGGCGGCCATACATAAAGAAATAATTACAATAAAGTACATCGCTTCTAAGAATAATTATGACCCTAATATGGATTTACAGTTATACAACGAAAAACACACCCACAAAAGACCCTATAAATCATAAAATAACACTAATGAGGGAAAATTAAAAAAGAAAACCATCAGCATATCAACAAGATATATGGGAAAACTATCAGATAAAATAAACGCTTTACTACAGATATAAAGGTGAAACTAACGTTCAGAACAACAAATAATATTAGCACAAAACTATGTTCAGGATAAGCTGTACTCTTGATACATTTGAACTCTGAAATCTATATAACTGCAGTAACTGCACAAAATTTTATGCAGGACAGACGGGAAGAAATTTCATCGTCGGATTCAGAGAATACACGAGAGAAACAAATAACAACTAATCCAAGAATGAAAAGCGTGAAGTTGACAACATTAAAAACGCAGTACAAATTCCGCACAAAAACCCAAAAGATCCAGTCATGAATATTTTCGAGGAATTTGAAATATACGTATACACCAAGGACTGTCTCAATGCTATTCTAAATGAAAAAATCTATTTCAAGTGTAAAGTTGTTAAAAAATTGTATTGAAATGTTATATAGTGGTAACAGATAACCAAACTGCCAGAGATTACAAAGACATGAATGACAGTCCCGTGGCTACATGATCCACAACAACATAAGTGTCTGAGTAAACAACTTGCTGTCAAACATGAATTTCTATGGCTGTCAAAACAATAAAAAACGTATTATAATATACTGCAACAACAAATTATCGAATAACTTTAAAAGATTACTGAATAAGGTATTACATCCAATAACTACAGATAGCAGTAACAATTTACTCAAAGTTGACATATCTCGTCAAGACGAAAGCACAACTTCCAATTTAAAAAACTTTTATAAATTATATGTTATGTGAGTTACAAATAAATGTAATTCTTTGTATATGTAGTGATGAAGACAATAAAGCCGAAATAAGCTTGTATAGTAAAATAAATTTTCAGGCAGCATACTGTCTACCGTTCTCTGCATAGTGCCCCACTGTGTGATAATATATGCTGCAGATCCTTCAATAATTAAACTACCAACCTGTTTCACTGCTGATTTTATATTCAAAAATTTTTGAGAAGGTGATATATTCTAGAGTAGTATCTCACCTTAGCAGCAATAATATCCTCAGCAAATAGCTGTTCGAGTTCCAGAAGGGTTGCTCTACTGAGAATGCCATTTACATGTTCATTCACCAGACTTATATAATAAGATAGCGGCGGCAGCTATTTATATGACCGTTTTAAGACATTTGACTGTGCGAAGCATAGGATTCTCCTAGATAAATTAAAGTTTTATGGCATTGATGATATAGCCATCCAATGGATAATGACATATCTAACCAAAAGAATGCAGGAAGTTGTACTAAGTAATTCAGCTAATATGGCCTTGGGATATACACTCCTGGAAATTGAAATAAGAACACCGTGAATTCATTGTCCCAGGAAGGGGAAACTTTATTGACACATTCCTGGGGTCAGATACATCACATGATCACACTGACAGAACCACAGGCACATAGACACAGGCAACAGAGCATGCACAATGTCGGCACTAGTACAGTGTATATCCACCTTTCGCAGCAATGCAGGCTGCTATTCTCCCATGGAGACGATCGTAGAGATGCTGGATGTAGTCCTGTGGAACGGCTTGCCATGCCATTTCCACCTGGCGCCTCAGTTGGACCAGCGTTCGTGCTGGACGTGCAGACCGCGTGAGACGACGCTTCATCCAGTCCCAAACATGCTCAATGGGGGACAGATCCGGAGATCTTGCTGGCCAGGGTAGTTGACTTACACCTTCTAGAGCACGTTGGGTGGCACGGGATACATGCGGACGTGCATTGTCCTGTTGGAACAGCAAGTTCCCTTGCTGGTCTAGGAATGGTAGAACGATGGGTTCGATGACGGTTTGGATGTACCGTGTACTATTCAGTGTCCCCTCGACGATCACCAGTGGTGTACGGCCAGTGTAGGAGATCGCTCCCCACACCATGATGCCGGGTGTTGGCCCTGTGTGCCTCGGTCGTATGCAGTCCTGATTGTGGCGCTCACCTGCACGGCGCCAAACACGCATACGACCATCATTGGCACCAAGGCAGAAGCGACTCTCATCGCTGAAGACGACACGTCTCCATTCGTCCCTCCACTCACGCCTGTCGCGACACCACTGGAGGCGGGCTGCTCGATGTTGGGGCGTGAGCGGAAGACGGCCTAACGGTGTGCGGGACCGTAGCCCAGTTTCATGGAGACGGTTGCGAATGGTCCTCGCCGATACCCCAGGAGCAACAGTGTCCCTAATTTGCTGGGAAGTGGCAGTGCGGTCCCCTACGGCACTCCGTAGGATCCTACGGTCTTGGCGTGCATCCGTGCGTCGCTGCGGTCCGGTCCCTGGTCGACGGGCACGTGCACCTTCCGCCGACCACTGGCGACAACATCGATGTACTGTGGAGACCTCACGCCCCACGTGTTGAGCAATTCGGCGGTACGTCCACCCGGCCTCCCGCATGCCCACTATACGCCCTCGCTCAAAGTCCGTCAACTGCACATACGGTTCACGTCCACGCTGTCGCGGCATGCTACCAGTGTTAAAGACTGCGATGGAGCTCCGTATGCCACGGCAAACTGGCTGACACTGACGGCGGCGGTGCACAAATGCTGGGCAGCTAGCGCCATTCGACGGCCAACACCGCGGTTCCTGGTGTGTCCGCTGTGCCGTGCGTGTGATCATTGCTTGTACAGCCCTCTCGCAGTGTCCGGAGCAAGTATGGTGGGTCTGACACCCCAGTGTCAATGTGTTCTTTTTTCCATTTCCAGGAGTGTAATTCTGACGGGAGAAATCACATATGGGGCACCCAGGGATCAATCTTAGGTCCACTATTATTCCTCATACATGTAAAAGATCTTCGATCTAATGTAGAACAAAAGACCTTTCATCTGATGTAGAACAAGCAAGACTAGTTATGTGACTTCTGTGTAGAACACGAAAGACACACCCGTCTACGGCAACCCTTAAAATCATCGGTAGCGGAACACTGCACTTCCATGGAACATTCAATGGAATACAATAACACCAAAATTTTAGCACCGGTTTCCAGCTTCTGGGACTGTAATGCGTCTTGCTGACAATTTAGTGAATCGCGATAACGGCTTTCAGCTGAATAAAAATTGGAATCTAATTATTAAAATTATGCGATCACAGCGGAATCGATGTGCTCAATTGATACTCAGCGATTAGGCTGTTCTTACTTCATCACTGAGGGCAGCACACACTACTTGGCTGCCTCGCGCATGTCACCTCCTAACGCATGCTCCGTAAACCGCCAGTACGATCTGAATGCACGGAATTCGCTATAAATACCATGACTGCATCAGGTCTCTTCAGTCATAGTCAATGTATGTTACCAGTTTCGACTTATTTCAGTATTCAGAGCGTAAAAGCTATGTATACGTATTTGTAGAGTTTTTTAGAGGAAATAAAAAGAGATACTTCCGTAATGTGACACAAATGTCACAGGTGCAAATTCAGCATTGTTATTAACGGATTTGGCACGGTTAATTTAAGGGTTGGCCGGATGCCACCCTGCCGCCACTTCGTCCCACACCCTCCCGGGATGGAATATGTGTACCCTCATCTATCTGCGTGTAGTGTTATTCATGTGAAATTGAGTGAAACCTTTTTCGAAATGTTTGCAAATCGTATAACTGAGGCGGGACACGGGGTATCAGCCCGGTAATCACTTAATGGAACGGAAGAAAACTCCTAAATACGACATCCAGCTGACCAGGACATCGACTCGTGTAATTAATCCGCCGGGCGAAACCGATCCGGAGCCGTAGCATCGCCAACGGCGTTTCAACATGTACTGCTATCAGGGCGGTATGGATAAACAGTTACATTATTATTCTGAATCTTATGGTACGTTTACGTGAAAGTTTTTTGATGTTTGATTACATTCCAACGGTGTTAGCTGATTGGCATCTTATTTATCGGGAGGCTTGATGCACGAGTTGAGCAAGAAGTCCCCTTCGTGAAATAGGACCCCTTAGACCAGACTGACGGAATCTGTGTTACACCGATGTGAGGACCACAAGCACACGATCCATAGATATGAGACTAAATACTGTCAACGCCAGTGTGTGGAACGTCCTGCACGAGACGGTATTCGTCTCTAAGTACCAGAAGGTACAAAACCTATCAGCTGATGACCTTCCCCAGCGCGTGGACTTCTACCAATGAGCCGGCCGCGTTGGCCAAGCGGTTCTAGGCGCTTCAGTGTGGAACCGCGCGATTGCTACGGTCACAGGTTCGAATCTTGCCTCGGGCATGAGTGTGTGTGTGATGTCCTTAGGTTGGTTAGGTTTAAGTAGTTTCTAAGTTCTAGGGGACTGATGACCTCAGATGTTAAGTCCCATAGTGCTCAGAGCCATTTGAACCATTTTTTTCTACCAATGGTATATACACCAAATTGCAAACATCCCTGACTTCCAAACCTGTTTTCTGTGTACTGACAAGGCTTTCATCACAAAGGATGCCTCACAAAACAAGGGATAGTCAATAGCCACAATAGCCACTTCTGGGATTTGGAAATCCTAGGACAACTGTGTTTGACTATAAAGGGTTGGGTTGCTTTGAGGGAGGACACCAGACAGCGAGGTCATTGATGTCATCGGATTAGGGAAGCACGGGGAAGGAAGTCGGCCGTGCCCTTTCAAAGGAACCATCCCGGCATTTACCTGGAGCGATTTACGGAAATCACAGAAAACTTTAATCAGGATGGCCGGACTGAACCGTTTGCCTCCCGAGTACGAGGCAAGTGCGCTGATCACTGCACCACCTCGCTCGGTCTTTCACTATAAATAGTTTTACCATAAATATGAGGGCTGATATTGTTCACGACCATCTGATTGGACAGTATCTTCTGCCTAAAAGTTTCTGTGGAGAAAATTGCCGTGTCTTTCTCCATGGAGTAATACCGAAAATGTTGGAGAATGTCGAGCTAGCAGTCAGGCAGCGACTATGGCTCCAGCATGATGGGGCCCTAACACACTTTTCCTTTGAAGTCAGAGATCATTTAGACAGTGTTTTGCCCTATTTGTTCGATTGGGAGAAGTGGGCCAGTACCGTCACTACATTCTCCCTTCGTCACTGCCATGGATTTCTTTTTGTGGGGGAGATGATGCCAGTGGTGTACGAAACACAGCTACAGATACTCCAGAAAATCTCGTATCCTGTTTGTCTGAAACTGCAGTCATTATTCGTTAAACTGTAGGTCGTTTTGAGCACGTCAGACAATCACTAGTACACCCTCGAAACTTTATACACTTCGTAATCAAAAGTATCCATACACCTGGCAGAAAATGACTAACAAGTTTATGGCGCCCTCTATCGGTACTGCTGGAATTCAGTATGGTGTTGGCCCATCCTTAGCCTTGATGACAGCTTCCAGTCTCGCAGGCATACGTTCAATCAGGTGCTGGAACGGCAGCCCATTTTTCACGGAGTGCAGCACTGTGGAGAGGTATCGATGTCGATCGGTGAGGCCTGGCACGGAGTCGGCGTTCTAAAACATCCCAAAGGTGTTCTGTAGGATTCAGGTCAGGATTCTATGCAGGCCAGTTCATTACAGGGATGTTATTGTCGTGTAACCACTCCGCCACAGGCCGTGCATTATGAAAAGATGCTCGATCGTGTTGAAAGACGCAATCACCATCCCCGAATTGCTCTTCAACAATCGGAAACAAGAAGGTGGTTAAAACATCAGCGTAGGCCTGTGCTGTGATAGTGCCACGCTAAACAACAAAGGGTGCAAGCTCCCTCCATGTAAAACACGACCACACCGTAACACCACCGCCTCGAAATTTTCCTGTTGGCACTACACACGCTGGCATTCACATACCCACACCCTGCCATCGGAATGCCACATTGTGTACCGTGATTCGTCACTCCACACAATGTTTTTCCACTGTTCAATCGTCCAATTTTTACGCTCCTTACACCAAACGAGGCGTCGTTTGGCATTCACCGGCGTGATGTGTAGCTTATGAGCAGCCGCTCTACCATGAAATCCAAATTTTCTCACCTCCCGCCTAACTGTCATAGTACTTCCAGTGGATTCTGATGCAGTTTGGGATTCCTGTATGATGGTCTAGATAGATGTCTGCCTATTACACATTACGACCCTGTTCAACTGTCGGCGGTCTCTGTCAGTCAACAGACGAGGTGGGCCTGTACGCTTTTGTGCTGTACGTGTCCGCTCACGTTTCCACTTCACTATCACATCGGAGACAGTGGACCTAGGTATGTTTAGGAGTGTGAAAATCTTGCGTACAGGCGTATGACGCAAGTGACAACCAATCACATGACCACGTTCGAAGTTCGTGAGTTCCGCAGAGCGCCCATTTTGCTTTCTCACTACGTCTAACGACTACTGAGGTCGCTGATATGGAGTACCTGGCAGTAGGTGGCAGCACAATGCATCTAATATGAAAAACATATGTTTTTGGCGGCGTCCGAATACTTTTGATCACATAGTGTATAATCGAACTTCCACATATAAAACAGCTACAAACGTCTGCTTACTTAAGAAATCAATTAAAGTCTTAAATATTTGACGTTACTTATGTAGCAGAAGAAGTTCAGACAACGTTTGAAATTACTTTGAAAACTTGTGGGAAGTCATTATGAAACACAGAGCTACTATGGTCTGCACTTTTATGCTCTATTTTAAGCAAAAGCTATTTTTTTCACATCGATATTTATATTGTCATATCTCCTGTACTACTTATCGAAGATTAATATGATTTTGCAAGTATATTCAGTGATATATGGAGATGCTATCTGCAATGTGTGTTGCGAATAGAGTTACAAGCAGAAACTAGTTTTTCACGCATTTCAATGTTTATGACATCTCGTTAACGATGTCTTGTACAATGACATAATTTTGCAGATACATTCAGCGGTACGTTTGGCTACGTCTGCAAAATGTATCGCGAACAGAGACGGTAGTAAAGAAATAATAAATTAAAACGTCATGCCTGATATTGAAGTTTCACTGTACGCCATCTTAAGCAGAAGCTAGTTTTTCACGCGTCTAAACGTCTATGACGTCGTATCTACTGAATTATGTATCGTATAATGATATAATTTCGTGACTACATTCAGTGGTATATAGATACTGTTTGCGAACTATGTTAAGAATAGAAGCAGTAGTACAGAAGTAATAACGTAAAGCGTCATGTCTTTTGTGAAGTTTTACTGCATGTACAGCGAAAATGTAGTAAGGAATAAAGTTTTAATTTCTTTTATCATTTTGTGGACGAATGTCAGTGAGAAAAAGTTTCTTACAGATTTGAAATTAGTTGTGACGTTTGTTGGAAGTCGCTAAATACTCTCATTCTCAATTACAAGTTGAATGAAGTCCGCGTCTTTGCGAGTCGTCAGTTACTCTGCCTCATATCGAACATAAACTTTCTAATTGTAATACATAAGATTATACCTCTTAATGAGTAGATTATGACAGCAGTTTTAATTTTTAAACTGAGTCAATAATTACGCGTAAGACGAAAAGCAAGTTTTTTTTTGCCCCTGAGAGCCGTTACAGAACGGTAGCTGGTACGGAGTTCCGGGTTCTGGGATAGCCAGTCGCTGAGTATGAGGACGTGCTGAAAAGTAATGCCTCTGAATGTTTTATTCTGTCCTCAATATTAGTTGGGATATTACATGTCATGCATATTACTAGATAGATTTTCCAGCTTCGCTGACGCAACTTGCAATCCTTTGCCACTACAGAGCTCCGAATTATTGTGCGTGGCACGGCAGTACGCAACGGAACTGCGAGTGGTGTTCAATAAGTAATGCTACATTTTATTTTCTGAAAGCTTGTTAGTTTTATTCAGGATTCCAATACACCGTATTATTGTTCACTCTTTTGGCTACAAAACCCTATTTTTCAATTTAATCTCCGTTCAATGCGACGGCCTTACGGCACTTCACTGGGAGAGTTTATATGCCCGCATGGTACCGTTCTATTGGTCAAGGTCGGAGCAAACGTCTTGCTGCGTGAACATCCTCCCCATCCACTTACTGCTTCCCACGGAGTGCACCCTACGTTGGGTCAAACAGATGGAAGTGGAAAGGTTCAAGACCAGGGCTGTACGGTGGATCACGTACAATAGTCGAGTAAATATGTATGTTTTTGGCTAGGGTCCGCCTTTAGCAAAACACATTTTTTGTTTTTTAACCCAAACATGTTTTACTGCAATTGCAGCATATTCAGTGGACTTTTATTTTCCATTTGTTAAAGATAAAGAGTGTTCTTTGCTGTTTGTATACATGTAGCTATTAGTTTTTAAATCGTACTTACAGATATTTGAAAAAACACATAAATTACGAATTCATACCTTTTTACCACATGGTGTGGTTTTTCTGCTGTGTTGTGTTTCTACAGTGACCATTTTTTTGCGTAGTTTGTCATCTGCGACCACTTATACCTTAAAGTAGACAAATTTTTTAAACCAAAATTACGATTTGAAAACTTGTTATTTCTATGTCTGAAATTATTTAATTCTATGTGTGTGTCTATTTACATAATGTTTCACTTACATTTTCCTTTTAATCATCTTCATCATTGTATATTGAGTTGTCAGTGTCTCTGTAACTGTTTCATTGCTTTACCAACTGTAAAAACAAACAACTCTTTATCTTTAACAAATGGAAAGTAAAAGCCCACTGAAGATGCTGCAACTGCAGTGAAACATGTTTGGGTTAAAAAACAAAAAATGTGTTTTCCTAAAGGTGGACCCTATCCAAAAACATACATTTTGTTAAAGCAAACACGGAAGAAAAGAGCTTCAACCCCAAGATGATTATAGTCGAGTAAAGTTTAGTGACGTCTTTTCGGGTGCGGAGACTTGTGTGAGGCCTCACATTGTCATGGAGAAAAAGAGAAGTTCGCTCGTGTTTTTGTGCACGTCCCATCATAGCAGAAGTCAGAGCAGTGTGCGGCCGGCCGGTGCGCGAGACATCGGCCAGGTTTGTGCGACCTTGCGATGATGTCATACAGCTCGCCCAGCGATACACCCATTTTTTCGCTACCAGTCTCCGCAGACATTTTGGAAACGCTTATGAACATCTGCCATGCTCTGGTTTTCCGCCAAAAGAAACTCAGTGACAGCTCTCTGCTCGAACTCACCTCCGTTACAGACGCCATTTTGAAGACTACATACAGCGCTGCCACCTAACGGAACTTCATGAAACTATAGACACTAAAGTGAGAGTATTCCACGATCCCCCACAACAAATTTAGCATATTTTTCAATCGATATTGGCTGAGAAAGAAACGTGTTGTATTACTTGAACGCCTCTCGCATCTCAGTGCGTGAGAAACAGCGTGCTGTAATCGAATTTCTAAGCAGAAAACGTGTCTCCAATTGAAATCCATGAAAGAATCAAAGCTGAGTACGATGACTGTACCGGCATCAGTGAGACATTGGGTTGTTAGCGCTCAATGAAGGAACGGTGGTGCTAACCTCAACATGTGTGACTGAACTTGGATTGGATGACCGCGTACGGCAATCGACGAGACTCATCGGAATCGGGTTGATGAACTTAGAGAAAAATTGTCGAACAACACAGACAAGTGAGTGTGGCATGTCCCGAGAGCTTGTATAGGTCATCATTACAGAACTGCAGCACAGACACAGTGTGAACGGCGTGTGCCTCGAATGCTCACACCAGACACGAAACAGAGGAGATCTGGTACCTATGAGCAATTTCTTTTGCGCTTTGAACGTGGGGGTAGAGTGTATGTGTGAGTGGAGGGGGGGGGGGTGATTATTTCCTTAACAACATTGTGACAGGTGATGAAAGCTGAGTTCACCATTTTAGCCCTGAAAACAAGAGAGCACCAATGGAGTTCCGCCACAAAGAAGCTCAATACCATTGCGTCGGCAGGCAAATTCAACCTCACAGCGCTCTGGGATGATCAAGTTGTGGTGGATTTGGAATTCGTGCCTAAAGCAAGATACTGCGAAACCCCCAGAAAACTGAAGGCATGAATTCGAAGAGTTTGTCAACATATGGAACACCTCGTTTAGCATGACAATGCCAGAACGAACACGATCGCCGCGACTTGTGCGACAATCCGGAGCCGTGGGTTCACTGTCAACAATCACCCTCCATATAGTCTCGACTTGGCCGCATCCGATTTTCATCTGTTTCCAAAACATAAAAAGCACCTCCAAGGATTCCACTTCGTTAGTTTTAGGGCGCAGAAACAACAAGGGTCAAACGCGACGTTGATTGTGATGAAGCGGTGGAAGCAAGGGTGAGGTAGTGGCTCCATCAACGAAGTCAAACATTCTGTATGACGTGATTCTTGAGTTTCTCCCGGCGTATTTGATAATCAAAATATCCACGGGTGTACTGCCGGTCTACAGTGCCCAACGGGCACAATATTTCGGCGATCTTACATGTCGCCATCATCAGGTGAACTGACGGACTGAGCTCCTGTGAACGTGCCAGCACGGAGATCCGTACGCTATGGCTGCTCAGGGGGAACTGGGTTCGGTCGCGGCGGCGGCCGATTTAAATACCCTCCGCCCGCGGCGCGCTCCCTCCGCTGTCCGCGCCCCGCGTTACGGTCGCGCGGTGGAACAGATTGCGACGGCGTCTGAGATGACGTCGGTGTGATGGCTCTGTCCGCCGTGGTCGTCACAACTATACGTTTGCTCGATTTACTCTCGATTAACCCAATCGCTGGTTCCTAAGCCTTGCTAAGATTATGTGAGGTCGTCATTGGTGCGAATTTCGATGGCCTCTCTAACAACGCTGTCCCAGTATCTCGACGTCTGTACCAGAATCCTCGTGCGTTCATACTCCATAGCGTGATTTTCCGACGAACAATGTTCAGCGACCGCCGACTTGCTCGGATACATCAGTCGAGTGTGCCTCTGGTGTTCACGGCATCGATCCTCGACGGTACGCATCATCTGACCAATATACGACTTGCCACATTGACACGGAATCTGGTACACGCCGGCCTTCCTCAAAACGAGGTCATCTTTGGCGCTCCCCACCAGTGCACGAGTTTTATTCGGAGGACGAAACACACTTCCGACCCGATGTTTCTTCAAAATGCGGGCGATTTTTCCCGAGAGTGCGCCTGTATATGGAATAAACGCAGTGCCTACCTCCTCCTTCGTGATTTCATCCATCTCCGCAGGTTGTGCTGTAGTGGTTGGGCGGAGAGCACGTTGAATCTGCCACTCTGAGTACTCATTTCTTCGAAATACAGTTCTCAGATGTTCCAATTCCTGGGGTAGGAGATAGTGCGCGCCCTATGTACTAGAGTTTTAGGTACCCCATTCCTCTGTGAAGGGTGGTGGCAGCTGTCTGCGTGCAAATACAGATCAGTGTGCGTTGTCTTCCGATACACCCCATGACCTAGGGTGCCGTCAGCCCTTCTCTTGACCAAGACGTCAAAGAAAGGTAATTTACCCTCCATTTCAGTCTCCATAATGAATTTGATGTTGGGGTGTATGGAGTTTAGATGTGTAAGGAAGTCAAGGAGTTTATCCATACAATGTGGCCAGATGACGAACGTGTCGTCCACGTAACGGAAAAAGCAAGTAGGTTTCCATTCGGATGACGACAGGGCTTCCTCCTCGAAGTTCTCCATGTACAAATTCACTACCAACGGTGAGAGTGGGCTACTTCTCAAGGACGCAGATTTACCGGAGGGTGACGCTAAGAAATTGTTACCCCAAGGTCCGCTAACGCCTAGACTATATGGACTCCCGAAGGTTCAGAAAGAGGGGGTACCATTACGCCCCATTGTCAGCAACATCAGGGCACCTACATATTTGTTGGCCAAATACCTGACGGGAATATTAAGTCCTTATGTGGGTAAATGCCCTCATCACATCCGTAATTCCGTGGATTTTGTTAAACGCCTTGATAGCTTCAGGTTGGATGAGTCAGATATCATGGTGAGCTTTGACGTCGTTTCCTTATTTACAAGGGTACCCCTGCGAGAGTCACTATAATTGATAAGTCAGAAGTTTGACGAGAAGACCACTGAACTTTTTAGGCATGTCTTGACTGCGACATATTTTCTTTTTAATGGAGAATACTACGAACAAACGGAGGGAGTCGCCATGGGTAGCCCACTCTCACCGTTGGTAGCGAATTTGTACATGGAGAACTTCGAGGAGGAAGCCCTGTCGTCATCCGAATAGAAACCTACTTGCTTTTTCCGTTACGTGGACGACACGTTCGTCATCTGGCCACATGGTATGGATAAACTCCTTCACTTCCTTACACATCTAAACTCCATACACCCCAACATCAAATTCACTATGGAGACTGAAACGGAGGGTAAATTACCTTTCTTTGACGTCTTGGTCAAGAGAAGGGCTGACGGCACCCTAGGTCATGGGGTGTATCGGAAGACAACGCACACTGATCTGTATTTGCACGCAGACAGCTGCCACCACCCTTCACAGAGGAATGGGGTACCTAAAACTCTAGTACATAGGGCGCGCACTATCTCCTACCCCAGGAATTGGAACATCTGAGAACTGTATTTCGAAAAAATGGGTACTCAGAGTGGCAGAATCAACGTGCTCTCCGCCCAACCACTACAGCACAACCTGCGGAGATGGATGAAATCACGAGGGAGGAGGTAGGCACTGCGTTTATTCCATATACAGGCGCACTCTCGGGGAAAATCGCCCGCATTTTGAAGAAACATCGGGTCGGAAGTGTGTTTCGTCCTCCGAATAAAACTCGTGCACTGGTGGGGAGCGCCTAAGATGACCTCGGTTTGAGGATGGCCGGCGTGTACCAGATTCCGTGTCAATGTGGCAAGTCGTATATTGGTCAGATGATGCGTACCGTCGAGGATCGATGCCGTGAACACCAGAGGCACACTCGACTGATGTATCCGAGCAAGTCGGCGGTCGCTGAACATTGTTTGTCGGAAAATCACGCTATGGAGTATGAACGCACGAGGATTCTGGTACAGACGTCGAGATACTGGGACAGCGTTGTTAGAGAGACCATCGAAATTCGCACCAATGACGACCTCATAAACCGTGACTGCGGCTATAATCTTAGCAAGGCTTGGGAACCAGCGATTGGGTTATTCGAGAGTAAATCGAGCAAACGTATAGTTGTGACGACCACGGCGGACAGAGCCATCACACCGACGTCATCTCAGACGCCGTCGCAATCTGTTCCACCGCGCGACCGTAGCGCGGGGCGCGGACAGCGGAGGGAGCGTGCCGCGGGCGGAGGGTATTTAAATCGGCCGCCGCCGCGACCGAACCCAGTTCCCCCTGAGCAGCCATAGAGTACGGATCTCCGTGCTGGTACGTTCACAGGAGCTCAGTCCGTCAGTTCACCTGATGATGGCGACATGTAAGATCGCCGAAATATTGTGCCCGTTGGGCACTGTAGACCGGCAGTACACCCGTGGATATTTTGATCATTCTGTATGACGGTTGTCAGCTAACAGGTCTCTCGTTAGGAAAAATGCGTTCGTCGCCAGTGTGACTTGAGATATAAACATGAGGACATGAACAATAAATAAGTAAAATATATTAAGTTTATGAGTTTTCTCATAGTAAATTCAGAGACATTGCTTTTCAGCATGCCCATGTAATATACAGTAGATTAGCGCGCAGATGTCAGTTGTGCTTTAATATATGCGAACAAAATTTTCAGCGACTTTATTAATGACACGACAGTTTAACAACATCTTTGAACATCACTAGAGTCAAAACCTTCATGGATGCCTGGAGCTGCACCTGAGACATTATTATTACATAAAAAGAGTGTTTCTATTTATCTTCTCAAAATCCTCGAAAATATTCTGAACATTCTTTTTTACACCTTGTATACGTGAGCTGTATACCGGATCGTATCGACAGATCTCTTCCCTCTAACGTATCTTTGACTCTGTAGCATAGCAATGAGTGCTGCAGCGTCTCACTAGAGAGCGTAGCTTGTTCCGTTTGGCCGCGCCGAGTGGCCGAGCGGATATAGGCGCCATGTCACGGACTGTGCGGCCCCTCCCGCCGGAGATTCGAGTCCTCCCTCGGGCATGGTTGTATGTGTTGTTCCTAACATATGTTAGTTTAAGTTAGTTTAAATAGTGTGTAAGACTAGGGACCGATGACCTCAGCAGTTTGGTCCCACAGGACTTCAGACACATTGAACATTGTTCCGCTTGCCCGCTTTTAAAAAGGGCAGCCAATGAAACCGAGACAGACTGGAAAAAAGTAAGCTGTTTACATTTGAAAAGTAATCGCCGCAGCTGTAACTAATGCACCCCACTGTGGGACAATAGTGTTAATGCCTTCATAGAAAAACATTTGCGGTTGCCTACGGGAACATGATTGAACCCAGGCGTGCAAATCGACGGACACGAATGTCTTTCTCAGGTCTCCAAAGTATGGAAATTGCATGGGAAGACATCTGGACTGTATGGAGGGTGTGCAAGGGTTTCCCAGAGGAACTTCTACAGCTTGGTCGAAATAAAGTTGGCGGAATGTGAGCGAGCTCTGTGCTGCAACAGAATGATGCCGTCCGTCAGTATCGTTGGGCTTTTGGACTTGATGACGCCCTTCAGTTTTTGCAGTGTCCACATACTGCTGTGCGTCTGTTGTGGTGTGTTCCAGAAGTCAGTGAGCAACAGATTAACGACCGCCCTTATGCAGCCAAGGTTGTTTCGACTACGTTGCAGAAGTTTTGGCAACGGCCTTGCCGCAGTGGATATACCGGTTCCTGTGAGATCGCCGAAGTTAAGCGCTGTCGGGCGTGGCTGGCAGTTGGATGGGTGACCATCAGGGCCACTATGCGCTGTTGCCATTTTTCGGGTTACGCTTAGCCTCGTGATGCCAATTGAGGAGCTACTCGACCCAGAAGTAGCGGCTCTGGTCAAAGAAAAGCATCACAACGACCGGAAGAGCGGTGTGCTGATCACACGCCCCTCCTATCTGCATCCTCAGCTGAGGATGATAGTCCCGATGGGCCACTTGTGGCCTGAAGGGGGAGTGCTTTGTACTTTTGGATGCAGAAGTTTCGATGGGGAGTCCTTAAACATTCTCCATATAGACCCGATCTCTACCCAAGAGATTTCCATATTCTTGAAGGTTTGAAAGAAGACATCCGTGGCCGACAATTTGCTTCGAACGAAGAGGAGCACACCCGCGATCAATCAATGGTGCCGAAGGCAACCGCAAACATGAAGGCATTGACCGTCTTTCCTCGCGGTGGGGTAAGTGTATTAACAGTTACAGCGGCTATTTTTGGAATAGTGAACAGTTTAGTTGCTTTTTTCCCTCTGTCTCATTTTCATCGCCTGTCAATGAAAGGTCTGTCCGCTTAGGCTAGCTCTCCGCTGTGTCCTCCGTCGAGAGCCATGGGGTGTTCCGCTGCCGCTAACGATTGTACACGACCGTGCGCCAAGGCCCTGCGCCGTGCTGTTTACACGAGCGCGTTGTAGCAGACGCCTTTGAGGAGACAACTAGTCCGATAGGTCGGCCTAGTGGCAGACAGAGGTCTGTGGCGCCTAGGGAACTAGCTGTTTGGGGGCTTAGTCCACTGCCCCGACAGAAGTCTTGTACAACTCCGGCTTTCAGTTGCCTGTGTACCATGGCGAATGACTTGTAGACATGGTTGATTGCAAGACAAGTTTTATTAACTTTTATGAAACTTACCCAGGTTCCTTTGATTTCAATGTCGTGGCAGTGCGGTCTGCCTCTGGCTCTGTTCTCATGAGTTTGCTTCCCCGGCAGAGCGTTAAAAAGGGCTCGTAAATCACTGTCATTGTGTTTAAGAAGGTTTTTTATATGTGTAGCTGATTGTCCTTTTCTGTCAACGTTAATTACTACTTGTTGGGTGGCTCTTAAATGTTAACGGTTCCTTCACTTAACATTATGGGATATTTGTTATGTTCGCTCAGAGCTCTGATGATTATTTTGGTTGTGCATGTTTGTGTATAAATTCAGTAGTCTGTTTTCATATTTTATTGTGATGTATCTTTTATTCATTTCCGTGTTGGTGAGAATTGCCTTTTACATGCTGTAGTTACCATGCAACCCCGGTTTACTGCAACTTGTCAAGTTTGTAAAGCGCAGTGCGAGTCCAGTCTTGGTGAAAGAGGCCGGCTCTTGATTGTAAATTACCTGCTTAACACAAGGTGTTTATGAATTAGTTATACAAAAGTAACCTTTGATTGTAAAGTGGGTAAATAGCTTACAGAAATGTTTGATGCAGCACTTAATCCAGTATATCTTTTCAAGTTTTATTCCCACCAGAAACTTAGTTTCCGACATTCTCACTACGGGGCATGCGCGAAAGAGTTACTCCAACAGTCACCATGGGGTCATAACGATGAAGAGCGTGAGCAGTATTGTTTACGATTTCATGAATTGAAATCTGTTACTACAGTTCAGAGACAATTTGCAACCCACCATCTCAAAGACATACTGTTATTGACTGATACGATCGTTTCACCGAAACCGGCTGTGTATCACATAGGGCGCCGGGTCTGGATACCAACAGTCTCTGATGCAACATATTAACAACTTCGGCAGTGTTACATTCGTCGTCCTGTTAAATCAGCGAGACTTGCCATCGTAAAATAGAATATGCCTAGTATTCCAGTGTGGAAGTATTGCGGAAACGACAGTCAATCAAACTCTACAAGCTGGAACCGTTGCAAGCTTTAAGAGAATGTGACAAAGAAAAACGAACTGAGTTTTATGTAGAAATGCTTCTAAAATGCAGCCTGAAAGTGATTTGCTTAATAAAACTGTTCAGTGCTGAAGCCACCTTCCATACCTGCGGTAAAGTGAATCGGATTATTATTCGGGTATGGGGTGAGCAGAGACCGTTTCACGTAATCCAACACATACGGTTTTTTATTTCTGAGCTGTAAGCTGTAGCAGGATTTACAGTCCTTTTTTGCCGAGTCCGTTGAAACTGGCATATCGGGCCTGGACATACTTAACATTATCTAATGCCTCAATTACAACAGGATATGGGCACAAAATTTATTTTCCAGGAAGATGGGACGCCACCACATTATCTCCATAGGTACGTGCCGATTTGGATTGGACGTCGTGCAACAATATCCTAGCCAACTAATTTAAGGCCAATGGACTTCTGTGTATGGGGTTATATTAAAGACAGAGATTTTATTCCTCCGCATCCCGAAAACATAGACGAGCTGCGAAAACGGATAACAACTAGTTCCCACCATACATCAAGATTTCCTTCTTACGATTTGGCAGGAAACTGATTGCAGATGGGACATTTGTCGTGTTGCTGAAGACAGCCAGAGCGGAAATTTGTAAATAAAACTTGAATATATACTGCATTCAGTGTTGTATAAAACATTTTCGTAAGGTGTTATCCTTTTTTACGGTTAAAGGTTACTTGCGTGTAACTAATTTATAAAGACTCGTACGTCGTTATAAATTCTTTTGGCGTCGGTTATGCCACGTTATTAGTTTCCTGTATTTATTGTTAAGCCTTATGGCTATAAATTGGTGCTGTAATGGCTGTAAATATAATTGTTTCGTTGGCATAAATACTTTCTTAGTCTGCTCTTCCACTCCAAGCTCCTCGCTCACAACTTTTCAGTACGTACATTTAATGCGAAAACTATGATCATCGGATTATTGGCCAAATAAATAATAACAAAAGAATATAGGAACATTGATTGGTACTGTACCGACGGGTTCATAGGTAATATATTTACTGTGATAATTCAAATCATTTTGACATCTGTGTCTTCGACGGGAACAGAGGTACAGGGTCTTAAGTTACGGTACCTTTAGCGAAAGAGAGAAAAGCATCCTGTTGATTTCACGTCTCCACCGGAAACTCTACAGGACACGAGGTCCATGACGAAATCCATCGCTGTACCGTTTTTTAGACGCACTCCTGCTACAACTTACCTCATGACGTATCTGCGGATGTGGAGGATGGGCGCTGGTACTGCTCATCCTGTTACATAACACAATTACTCGTTATGTTTCCTGCCGTGGCGAAGAACCATCTACTTCGCACGGCACCCTACTGCCGAAGGTTACGTCATAGTGTACCAACACGCAAACTAACGATTATCAACCTAAAAAGAATGGAAGAACTTCACGCATCCTATCTCTTGGTTATATCATTCTGTAGCTGTTGTACAAAGTACCAATTATGTTTCCTTCAAAATATCACCTTAAATCTTAATGAATTACATTGGTGCAACACCTTAGAAATACTACTAGCTGAGTTTGTAGTGTCTGTCTAGCATTTGTTTTCTGAGGACGTGGACGCAAGCAACATACTGTTATTGTGAGGCCAATAGCTAATATGGAGAGACAAGAAAAGTCGACAATGTGTGAAAAGCGAGGAGGGTCGTGCTGACAAAATCCGGAACAGTAATCAATAATTTCGTATTGAATAACGCCAAACCCTGTAGCTTCCTAATATACATGCCAGTACTGACTCTGTAATGCAGTGAAGACGAGCTGCTATATAGGCCAGCTCTGAAAGAGATTTTTAACTGATGTACGCAGCATCAGTCAACTTACTTCCACAATAATTCTTGTGTACTGCTTGCAATTCGCTGCTGACAATGTCTCCATCTCCGTACTCGAGGAATTGTTGCCTGGATAGAACCACTATTACTGTCAGAAATTTTTAAAAGCAATGGAAGTGGGTGGTGCTTTCCTTCCTATGGCATAACATTAACAAAGTCGAGAGGGAGATAATCCTTCTGATTGGACTGAAGTAAATTTTACGAATGTAGAGCACCTTTCGAATTATCGGGAAACTTCCAGTTTTATAGGAAATTAAGAACTGTACACGTATTTAGATGTGTTCAGCATGCGATTCGCAGCAGAATACTATTCGTAGAGACAGTCACTGTCCATAGTAACTTACCATTAATTGTCCCCACCTATTTAAAATACGCAATGTCTTTAAAGACTTCTTAAGCTGTCGTAGCCTCTAATGTACACACATAAAAAAAGGTTTTGCATCACCTCAGTTCCCAGAATTCGTGAAGATAGACGTTGACTGTGGATATTGTATCACAGACACAGTCCCTTAGACTGTTCAGAGATGTCATTAAACACGCCCAAAGATGTAAACAACCATGCATGAGCAGCTCCTATTAGACGGAGGGGGTCCGACAACCGATCAGTTCCAGTCATTCCACCAGAAAGGAGGTACACGGCTCGTGTTGTCTGTAGTTTAACCATGCCTAGACGGTCAATACCGTGGTACGATCGCGTCCGTATTGTTACTTTGTGCCAGGAAGGGCTCTCAAAGGGGAGTGTCCAGGCGTCTCGGAGTGAACCAAAGCGATGTTGTTCGAATGTGGAGGGGATACAGAGACACAGGAACTGTCGATGACATGCCTCGCTCAGGCCGCCCAAGGGCTACTACCGCAGTGGATGACCATACCTACGGCTTATGGCTCGGAGGAACCCTGACAGAAACGCCACCATGTTGAATAATGCTTTTCGTGCAGCCACAGGACGTCGTGTTACGACTCAAACTGTGCGCGATAGGCTGCATGATGTGCAACTTCACTCCCGACGTCCAGGACAAGGTCCATCATTGCAACCACGACACCATGCATCGGGGTAAAGATGGGCCCAACAACATGCCGAATGGACAGCTCAGGATTGGCGTTAGTTCTCTTCACCGATGAGTGTCGCATATGTCTTCAACCAGACAATCGTCGGAGACGTGTCTGGAGGCAACCCGGTCAACCTGAAAACCTTAGACACACTGTCCAGTGTGTGCAGCAAGGTAGAGGTTCCCTGCTGTTTAGGGGTGGCATTATGTGGGGCCGACGTACGCAGCTGGTGGTCATGGAAGGCGCCATGACGGCTGTACGATACGTGAATGTCATCCTACGACCGATAGTGCAGCCATATCGGCAGCATACTGGCGAGGCATTCGTGTTCATGGATGACAATTCGGGCCAGCATCCTGCACATCTTGTGAATAACTTCCTTCAGGATAACGACATTTATGGACGAAGTGACCCACCAGCCACTCTGAGGGATCTACGCGGAATCGTCGTTGAGGAGTATGACAATCTGACCAACAGTGCCTTGATGAACTTGTGGATAGTATGCCACGACGAATACAGGCATGCGTCAATGCAAGAGGACGTGCTACTGGGTATTAGAGGTACCGGTGTGTACAGCAGTCTGGACCATCACCTCTGAAGGTCTCACTGTATGGTGGTACAACATGCAATGTGTGGTTTTCACGAGCAATAAAAAGGGCGGAAATGATGTTTATGTTGACCTCTATTCCAATTTTCTGTACAAGTTCCGGAACTTTCGGAACCGAGGTGATCCAAAACTTTTTTGATGTGTGTAGTAGCGCTGCAACAATTACATTAGGAAATGAGATACTGAAAGTAGTGGACCGACTTTGTCATTTGGACAGAAAAATTATAGCAGATATAAACAGAATACAACATGGAGCTTTGCAAGAGGCACGAAAACGTATTGACGATAAAATTTTATATAAATTTAATTGTTAGGTAAAATTTTCTGAAAGTATTTGTGCCGGCCGAAGTGGCCGTGCGGTTAAAGGCGCTGCAGTCTGGAACCGCAAGACGGCTACGGTCGCAGGTTCGAATCCTGCCTCGGGCATGGATGTTTGTGATGTCCTTAGGTTAGTTAGGTTTAACTAGTTCTAAGTTCTAGGGGACTAATGACCTCAGCAGTTGAGTCCCATAGTGCTCAGAGCCATTTGAACCAGCCAAAGTTCAAATGGTTCAAATGGTTCTGAGCACTATGAGACTCAACTGCTGAGGTCATTAGTCCCCTAGAACTTAGAACTAGTTAAACCTAATTAACCTAAGGACATCACACACATCCATGCCCGAGGCAGGATTCGAACCTGCGACCGTAGCGGTCTCGCGGTTCCAGACTGTAGCGCCAGAACCGCGCGGCCACTTCGGCCGGCGAACCAGCCAAAGTATTTGTCAGCGTGTAGCCTTAAAGTTAAACGTGGACGGTGAAGAGAAAAGTACAGAAACTTCTGAAACGTGCTGCTATAGAAGAATGTTGCGGATTATATGGGTAAATTGGAAAAGTACTAAATCTAACTGTGGAGAAAAGAATTTTGTTACACATGTTCACTAAAAGAAGGGATACTTTGATAGGATCCAACCAAAGCCAACAAGTAAGAGTTAATTTAGCAATGGAGAGAAGTGTGGGAGTTGTCCCAAGGCGTGACCACAGTAAAAAGGTTCAAGTGGATGTAGGTTGCTACGACTATGGAGAGATGAACAGACGTTCACGGGATAAACTACCGTAGACGGGCGAATCAAACCAATCATCTCAATGAAGACCACACCATCACCACCATCTCATAAACTGCATGCTGACTGTTTATAAACAGATATTACAGACCAAGATGCTGATCGGCGATTTACAGCCCTTCGAACATTAAAACAGTGCGTTACTGCCTATGTCCCAGGTCACTGTACTAGTTTTTAAGATGCTGGGAGTTCTAATTGACAAAGTATTTGATTCAGAGGGCTCTTCAGAAAATAAATAGGGCTAAGAAGAATTATATAGTATTTAACTTATATATCTATCACAGATATTCATGGCAGCATAAGCTGTCTATATTTTGAGAGGTGGAAATATGGACCAAAAAAGGAAAAGTCCAGTAAATAGGGGCTCTAAAGTGCATACCTTAAGGGTAATGAGCACTTGTTCAGCATATGAGACGTGTTTCAAAGTAACAAAAATGAAGTGCTCATAACTCTTAGGATGTGCATTTTAGAGCTATGCTTACTGGGTATTTTGTTCTTGTTTTGGTCCATACTACACCTCTGTAAGTTTGACGGTTGAGTTCTGGTTCACTATATTTGTACTATGGGACATTACTTTTGAATCACTCTGTATATATGTGTTTTTTTTCTGTTCCAGTTAGTTGTAAGTAGATCTTTCGTAGTGTTACAGACCTCATTTAAGCACACTGTCTCGTAATCTTTGGAAGTCTAGTATGTATGCAGTACATAACAATTATTTGCATTTGCTAATAATAAAGGTATCATATAGAAATCATAGTTAGAATTATGGTAAAGCGTCGTTGTGCGCCAGGAGATAATGTTGACGTTATTTATATTTTAGTGGACAAAACACAGTATAGATCACGTTTCTGTTGTAATAACCGGTTTCGCACAAATTAAGCCATGTACAGATCAGGTTACCAAAATTACAACAGAGGATGGTAGCTAAAATCAGTTATAGATGGTGTGCTCCGTTCCATTCGACACTGATGATGGCTATCATCGTATTTTAGGCAATGAAATCTAAAGATAGTCTTTTGATCACTACAGTAACAACTGTTATATGGACTGTGTTTGATCAATAGTATTTAGCATTTCTCAGGCAACGATCTAAGAAGTATTTGGTATTTTTTCGTACGCACCTGGATGAATTATTTCAGTTCTGTTGATTTGATAGGAAATTGTTCAAAATGGTTCAAATGGCTCTGAGCACTATGGGACTCAACTGCTGTGGTCATAAGTCCCCTAGAACTTAGAACTACTTAAACCTAACTAACCTAAGGACATCACACACATCCATGCCCGAGGCAGGATTCGAACCTGCGACCGTAGCGATCGTGCGGTTCCAGACTGTAGCGCCTTTAACCGCTCGGCCACTCCGGCCGGCTAGGAAATTATTCCGTTTGCGTATCATAATAGCAGAATTTTTGAGACTTCGATTTTCAGTGTCACCGATTTCAGAGGGAACAGTCCTATTTAAGTTTCATATTACTGGGATTTTACGAGAATTGAAATTACAAAGTGTATCAACGATTAAAGAGTATACAGTCGACGCACAAGCTAACGGTCGACCTCTGTAGTAATGTCTCGTGTCCATCAATGTCGCGTCAGGTTGGTTTGATGTCAAAATTTCTATGTTTAGAAAAAAACACTTATTTTCAGTCACGGAAGCAAACAGCAATTTTGGAGTGACTGCAAATGTTTCCGTATAAAAGTTCCAAATTATGTTCTCCTAGTAAAGTAATGACGTAAAATCAAATGTTGATGTCATGGTTTGAATCATTTCTCTTATGGTGAAGCCAGAAAGCAACTGAAACTTCCTGGTAGATTAAAATTGTGTGCCGGACCGAGACTCGAACTCGGGACCTTTGCCTTTCGTCGCAGGCAAGTGCTCTACCATCTGAGCTACCCAAGCACGACTCATGCCTCCTCCTTCCAAACTTTAAAGAAGCTCTCCTGCGAACCTGCAGGAGAGCTTCTATATGATCGATTACAAATGAACTGTATTTTCTTAAGTGTCTGTGTTTACTAAAATGCTATGTATAAGATAGAATTGTATCATAGTTATTGTAGTCTGCTTGGCTGAAGGCCAAACAACATGAATAAAAAGAAAAGGATAACCAAAACACCAGGGATTACGAACACATCAATAACAGTTCCATAGATACACGACCCACAACAACATAAATATCTTTGTGTAAACAACTAGCTGTCAAACTTCAATTCTGGCATTACCTCGCTTCCTGCCTTCCAAACTTCGCAGAAGCTCTTCTGCGAAGGTAGGAGGCGAGGTACTGGCAGAATTGAAGCTATGGGGACGGGTCGTGAGTCGCGCTTGGGTAGCTCAGATGGATGCCGGCACGGCAACTCAGCGTGTTTGGTCAAAGGGTTATCTGCCCTCTGTAATAAAAAAACTGAGTTAATTGATCAACGACGAACTTAAACGGACGTCTTACGACGTCCTCCCCGAGCAGATGCAACGAACAAAAGCGAACAAAATGAGATTTTTTTTAAAAAAAAGAAGGTGGCAGAGCACTTGCCCGCGAAAGGCAAAGGTCCTGAGTTCGAGTCTCGGTGCGGCACACAGTTTTAATCTGTCAGGAAGTTTCATATCGGCGCGCACTCCGCTGCAGAGTGAAAATCTTATTCTAGAGAGCAACTGTTTTGTGTAAGCCTTCGTTCTACTGCAGTTGCTCTTGTGTTCTGTCATTACGAACCAGGAAGAGGAACCAGCTTCGTCATGCAGTGAAGTTAATTCGCTTTTTCAGTGTCGTTAATGTAAGGACGTTCTCTTCTCGAATGGGGCGTGAAGTTTCGATTTCTTGCCTTTCGTTTTGCCTTGACAAAAGCTTTTTCTCCAGAGGTACTCGTTTTAAATTGACGCCTGGGGGACAGGTAGATCCCGCTAACTGATATCTAGTAGCTACAAGCTGCTCCGGGTTAACGAATAGCGGTTTAGACTGCTGGGCTCTCGCAACTACTGGCCGTGGGTGATGCAGAGTCATCTCCTGGATGATGCAGAGTCATTTCCTGGAGCTGCACTCCAGCCATGCATCGCCAAGAAACATCTGCGTATGTGTCTCTGGGCAAGCTCGCTTACAGTCCGTCTCAGATCCAGGTCCTACTGAGTGCAGACAGATGAGGCACTGGAGGACTTTGGCTGGAGAATGAAATGATCTGAGGTACATCCAGACCAGTCTCGGGACTGAACCAACCAGAAAGGCCGAAGCCTTTACCGTCAATAGAAAACTATGAATGGTCTTTGAATTGAGTGCGTGCAGGACTGGGCGATGCAATAAGATAGTTTAGGACCTGCAAGATTACCCTTCGTGTAACTACTAGTGCAATCCATTTATTACCTACTGCAGTGCTACGTACATGAACTGACAGATTTGAGCATTACAAACATGGCCAGAGTACAGCCATAGAGGACATTATTATGATATCTGGTAGATAGTTTGTATGTTACACTACTGGCCATTAAAATTGCTGCACCACGAAGATGACGTGCCACAGACGCGAAATTTGACCGACAGGAAGAAGATGCTGTGATATGCAAATGATTAGCTTTTCAGAGCATTCACACAAGGTTGGCGCCGATGGCGACACCTACAACATGTTGACATGAGGAAAGTTTCCAACAGATTTCTCATACACAAACAGCAGTTGACCGTCGTTGCCTGGTGAAACGTTGTTGTGATGCCTCGTGTAAGGAGGAGAAATGTGTACCATCACGTTTCCGACTTTGACAAAGATCGGATTGTAGCCTATCGCGATTACGGTTTTTCGTATCGCGACATTGCTGCTCGCGTTGGTCGAGATCCAATGGCTGTTAGAATATGAAATCGGTGGGTTCGGGAGGGTAATACGGAACGGCCTGCTGGATCCCAACGGCCTCGTATCACTAGCAGTCGAGATGACAGGCATCTTATTCGCATGGCCGTAACGGATCGTGCAGCCACGTCTCGATCCCTGAGTCAACAGATGGGGACGTTTGCAAGACAACAACCATCTGCACGAACAGTTCGACGACGTTTGCAGCAGCATGAACTATCAGCTCGGAGACCATGGCTGCGGTTACCCTTGACGCTGCATCACACGCAGGAGCGCCTGCGATGGTGTTCTCAACGACGAACCTGGGCGCACGAATGGCAAAACGTCATTTTTTCGGATGAATCCAGGTTCTGTTTACAGTATCATTATGGTCGCATCTGTGTTTGGCGACATCGCAGTGAACGCACATTGGAAGCGTGTATTCGTCATCGCCATACTGGCGTATCACCCGGCGTGATGGTATGGGGTGCCATTGGTTACACGTCTCGGTCACCTCTTGTTCGCATTGACGGCACTTTGATCAGTGGACGTTACATTTCAGATGTGTTACGACCCGTGGCTCTACCCTTCATTCGATCCCTGAGATACCCTAAATTTCAACAGGATAATGCACGACCGCATGTTGCAGGTCCTGTACGGCCTTTCTGGATACAGAAAATGTTCGACTGCTGCCCTGGCCAGCACATTCTCCAGATCTCTCACCAATTGAAAACGTCTGGTCAATGGTGGCCGAGCAACTGACTCGTCACAATACGCCAGTCACTACTCTTGATGATCTGTTGTATCGTGTTGAAGCTGCATGGGCAGCTGTACCTGTACACGCCATCCAAGCTATGTTTGACTCAATGCCCAGGCGTATCAAGGTAGTTATTACGGCCAGAGGTGGTTGTTCTGGGTACTGATTTCTCAGGATCTATGCACCCAAATTGCGTGAAAATGTAATCACATGTCAGTTGTAGTATAATATATTTGTCCAATGAATACCCGTTTATCATCTGGATTTCTTCTTGGTGTAGCAATTTTAATGGCCAGTAGTGTAGTATCGCATAGACATTTTGATTAAGTTGTGGTTTTTGTATAGCCGAGATTTTCCTGTAATAGTGGAGCTGTAGAGCAGAATATCTTGCAATTGAAAAAAATGTGATTTTCAGTGGAGCAAATGTGTTTGGTTAATTATCTTTCTATGTTGTGAAAGCAATGGGAACTTTATGTCGCTACTTGTTGCGCGATAAGCGTTTAAGACAATCTGATGATGAGCACTGGCTGATTGAGATTGATAAATTCATTTTGAAAGGCTTTTGTGGTGTCACAAGAAAATCAAAGAAGATGTTCAACATTTTATATTGCATTTTTGTAAATGGTATCTTGTTGCACGGTAAGTATTTAAGACAATCTGATGATGACCACTGGCTGATCGAAATTGATAACTTCATTTTGAAAGGCTTTCGGAATGTCACAAGAAAATCAAAGACGCAGTTCAACATTTTATATTGCATTTTTGTAAATGGTAT
This sequence comes from Schistocerca piceifrons, assembly GCF_021461385.2. Classification (NCBI taxonomy): domain Eukaryota; kingdom Metazoa; phylum Arthropoda; class Insecta; order Orthoptera; family Acrididae; genus Schistocerca; species Schistocerca piceifrons. The sequence continues at coordinate 1,015,289,124 of NC_060138.1, read as the reverse complement.
ATTTTATGTATAGGGATAATATATGTGCTTTTCTGACTCTATGTACGTGGGTTAATGATTATTCTTTATACCTCAACAACACAGAGGAACTCCTGAATAAAAGTAACCAGTCCATTACAAAACTGTAAACGGCTTGGACGTAGGCATATATTGATACATGCAAGTGCAGTATATTTATGCATGTGAGGGAAATCCACTGACCTAAGGGACTTCCACGAAAAAAGGATTGCTGTGGCACGTTTCCCGGAAACGACCATCTCGGCAAAGGCGAAGGTGGTCGGCTGTTAGCGTATTTGCTGTCATGATCGTCTATGGAAAGTGTTGAAGGACTGCGAAACCACCCGTAGGTGACAAAGTGTCGGATGTCCACACCTCATCATAGACTGCGGAAGTTCCGAGGCTTCCCAGCTCTGTAAAGCAGGATAGGTGACAGTGTACAATTTTAATGTAGGCAATAGTGTTTCGGAAAACAGCTTTCAGCGCACGTTGTTGAACTCGGGGTTCCGCAGCAGCCCACCCTTAGGTGTCCTCATGTTGACCCAACGACGTCGTCAACTACGATTGAAGTGGGCATGGATCATCGAGATAGGACCGTGAATTAATGGAAACGTGTCGCCTGATCGGATGAACCAAATATCTTGTTAACGCAGTCGATGGTCGTGTCCAGACACGCTATCATCCCCGTGGGCGACATTAATCTGGGCTTTCGTGGGACCTATGGTAGTAATCGAAGGCACTATGACAAAAGAAACACGACGATCGTTCCACTTGGGACCTGTGGAAGGTACATTAAAAAAAATGGTTCAAATGGCTCTGAGCACTATGGGACTCAATTGCTGAGGTCATTAGTCCCCTAGAACTTAGAACTAGTTAAACCTAACTAACCTAAGGACATCACAAACATCCATGCCCGAGGCAGGATTCGAACCTGCGACCGTAGCGGTCTTGCGGTTCCAGACTGCAGCGCCTTTAACCGCACGGCCACTTCGGCCGGCAAGGTACATTAGCTTATTTGTTTTAGTTGTAAATATTTGTCATGTATTATTGTTTTTCTGACATGTTCTACATCCTGGAGGACCTCCTCACTACGGATTAATTGGAATGAACGTAAATCTGATCTAATCTATATGAAAATTATTGTGAACCATCTGCGTCCATTCATACTTGATGTCTTCCCCAGTGGCCATGATATCTTCAAAGAAGATGACATTCACCACGACTGTAGTTCTGTGTTGTGAAATTGTTACTGCAATTCATATACAGTTAAAAAAAATGCATTGCCTTTGAATGTTTACTCTGTATTACAAGAACTGTCTGTTAATGCCTATACGCTGTGAATGTCAATTTTTTACTTTTTTGCGGTACGGTTTTATTTCTGCACAAGAAAGTTAGTGAGAGAATCTGCGACATTCGGTATTTGTTCTTGAGAACTGAATCCCGTAGTCTCTTGTGTTGAAAACTGTGCCGTGATCCGTCTTCCACATTTGAAGAGATGGTTTCAGGAGCATCCCAATAATGTACTGGGTTTTACCTGCAACATGGTACGCATGGGAAAAACTTATCGACTAAAACCAATAACGGTATTGTAGTTCTGGATAACCAGTATCACGTTTTTACTAATAACCGCGTAAAATATCAAAATATCAATTGGCCATAGCAGCAGTGCTAAAATTTTTCGTTTTTAAATAAACATTTTTTAAAAAAAGAAGTAATTTTTATTCGAAGAATTACATTCCTTCGAGATATTGCGTTTTTATAGAAAACTGGTAAAGCGATCAGTGCTGTTTTAATAACGCTTCCGCCAGAAACTAGCAACAATCAAATGACATAAGAATTGGTACTGCATTGCTGAGACGATAATGTCAGTTGCCGTGTGTCGTGGCTTAAGGTACTGGTGCATGTGCAGTGTGCACTGTGCAGTAGGGTTGGCCACTGTTTCTATGTTTCGATACAGTGTATCGATACGTGGAACTGTTTCAGTGTTTCGGAACGGCTGTGGTTCACTGTTGCGAAACAATGGTGTTTGATTCCGCCCCTGTCTCGGATAACCGGACCAGATTCGATCTCGAGCCAGACACAGAAACTATTTCGTTGTTTCAAAATAAGGCTGTTTCAGTCCACCTGTGCTTGGAACGGACTAATTGTATTGAAACAGTGATGTTTCATTCCGCTCTGTGTCGGACGAGATTCGGGCTCGGCACAGGTACTGAAATACAACATACCACTTCATGAAATACTTTCAAGAGTGTCGAAATCTTTTTGACAAGCAATAGCATGAAGCTTAGGATATCGGAAAATAAAGCTTCGTTTCTAGCTGACTGTCCTATTCCGAAATGGCGTAACATCTGCTTTATAAACACTAACCAAACAATAAAACAAGCATACTATTTACATTCAAAGTAGTAAATGTGTGGAAATCATTCAGTTAAATCACACTTTTTTTACAACATACGCTTCTCTGTTCATGTACAGTAATAATATTAAGAAACCAAAGTAAGCCTACAACATTTTGAAAAAAAAGGCGTAGAGTGACAGTTATTAGACATATACATAAAAGTTATGTAGGCATAATTGCAAGCAATCTGTTCGACATATCACTGATAGTGTAATGGTGAACGGGAAGGGCTGGGAAGCATGGTGAATTTATAGTAACGGTTCGAAACATCTTGAAAGACAAAATTTTTTTCTGTTATATTTTGTTATTTATTCGAATTATTTGGCGTTATTTGTGAGTCTATAGTCACTGTGCCTATTATACACAATGATTCCCTCTGTGTGCATGGAAATTAGCAGGATGGGTATATTACCCATACTAACGAAATGTGGGAATCCCAGTAGCATATCCGTTGTTTCTGCAGTTTGCTCCCATCTCCAGAACCGTTCGTGGTGGTTCTTCTGTCTTGAGCTATGGCTGTCCTCAGCCAACTGAAAAGTTTGAAAGTCACACGACACGAAAGCAGCGCATTTGCTGCAGGAAATACGAAACTGCCAAGACGCCTAAGTGATTGTTTCATACTTTCTGCGACATGATTAGCGCTCTCGCACCTCATTTGTGTTTATATGGACACACTTATACAGTAGACATTCAAGATGATAAACTGTGTAGGTTTATTAGATTACAAAACACAAACTGTTTCACTGTTTCGAAACATTACATTATACTGTTTCATTTGTTTCGAAACAGTTACGTGCTTCAGTTTGCCCATCTCTAGTGTGCAGGACTTGCCCCCACCTGATCTATACGGTAGTTTCTCGCTGTCGTTGCCGGGCATCCATTGTATTGCATAACAACACCAACCCTAGTCCGGAAATATTGTATTTTTACGAAGTGATGTAGCAATGCAACACAGTGCTTCACTTGCTTTAAAAGTTTAAAAATTTGTCTGCCATTTCTACGAAATAATAAAAGAGGAAGGAATTTACGGTAACAGTAATAAATTAAAAAATTAACAGTTTATTCCTAGAATACAATACAAATATAAAGGAGCTGATCTGCTGTCTCTGTTTACATAATATACTTTTCTCTGCTTGTAGCACTTGAAAAACGAACAAATTAGCAGAAAATCAGTTCTTCAACTTTGTTTTTACCATTTACGACCGTCTATTTGCAATGCCCAAATAGTGGTATGATCCCCGACTACAACATGATTTGAACAGAATTTCAAAAAATTAGGATAAAGAGGACGGTACTGGCGGTTTTTTGTAGTATTCAACCAGTTATCATTTTTTGGGAAAAGCAGCGAGCGATGGGCGGACTAAGTTTTCTTTTGTTTGTCTGTGTAATTTAATATTTTGGTTTCTATGTATCTTGAAACTGGGTGAGTCAAAATTTTTCAGTCTTCTTTCGGTTTCTGTCTTTATTACAGGAATTAACAGGACGAAAAAACCAAAAATCGGCTATTTTAGGAACCGCTTATATTGATCGGTTTTAACAGACAAACTGTTGTTGTTGTTGTTGTGGTCTTCAGTCCTGAGACTGGTTTGATGCAGCTCTCCATGCTACTCTATCCTGTGCAAGCTTTTTCATCTCCCACTACCTACTGCAACCTACATCCTTCTGAATCTGCTTGGTGTATTCATCTCTTGGTCTCCCTCTACGATTTTTACCCTCCACGCTGCCCTCCAATACTAAATTGGTGATCCCTTGATGCCTCAGAACATGTCCTACCAACCGATCCCTTCTTCTGGTCAAGTTGTGCCACAAACTTCTCTTCTCCCCAATCTTATTCAGTACTTCCTCATTAGTTATGTGATCTACCCATCTAATCTTCAGCATTCTTCTATAGCACCACATTTCGAAAGCTTCTATTCTCTTCTTGTCCAAACTATTTATCGTCCATGTTTCACTTCCATACATGGCTACACTCCATACGAATACTTTCAGAAATGACTTCCTGACACTTAAATCAATACTGGATGTTAACAAATTTCTCTTCGTCAGGAACGCTTTCCTTGCCATTGCCAGCCTACATTTTATATCCTCTCTACTTCGACCATCATCAGTTATTTTGCTCCCCAAATAGCAAAACTCCTTAACTACTTTAAGTGCCTCATTTCCTAATCTAATTCCCTCAGCATCACCCGACTTAATTAGACTACATTCCATTATCCTTGTTTTGCTTTTGTTGACGTTCATCTTATATCCTCCTTTCAAGACACTGTCCATTCCATTCAACTGCTCTTCCAAGTCCTTTGCTGTCTCTGACAGAATTACAATGTCATCGGCGAACCTCAAAGTTTTTATTTCTTCTCCATGAATTTTAATACCTACTCCGAATTTTTCTTTTGTTTCCTTTACTGCTTGCTCAATATACAGATTGAACAACATCGGGGAGAGGCTACACCCCTGTCTTACTCCCTTCCCAACCACTGCTTCCCTTTCATGTCCCTCGACTCTTATAACTGCCATCTGGTTTCTGTACAAATTGTAAATAGCCTTTCGCTCCCTGTATTTTACCCCTGCCACCTTTAGAATTTGAAAGAGAGTATTCCAGTCAACATTGTCAAAAGCTTTCTCTAAGTCTACAAATGCTAGAAACGTAGGTTTGCCTTTCCTTAATCTTTCTTCTAAGATAAGTCGTAAGGTCAGTATTGCCTCACGTGTTCCAGTGTTTCTACGGAATCCAAACTGATCTTCCCCGAGGTTGGCTTCTACTAGTTTTTCCATTCGTCTGTAGAGAATTCGTGTTAGTATTTTGCAGCTGTGACTTATTAAGCTGATAAACAGACAAACTAGCAAGTAAAAAATCCACATAACCGAAACCCGGTTGTTTCAGCGATAACCATCCATACTACATGGCAGCGAGCCCTCGATGAGTGCGTCGCTTTTTGCAAGGTGAAGTTTTGTGGGAAGACAATAAATTACAGAAGAAATACACAATTAGTCATTTTGAGTTGTAAATTATTGCTGTTCACTTCGCTTTGTCGGCACCAATAGCGAAATACAAAACCAACACCGGTTCACAGTTTTGGTTTTTCAGGTTAGGCATACGAAATCGTACCCCAGACCATAACTCCAGCGTGCGTAGCACGCAGACAGGTTGGCTGCAGGCCCTCAGCTGACGCCGAGGCAGAACTAGCTTTCACCAGAAAAAACAACAGACCTACATCCTGTCGTCCAATGACCTCCGGCTTGACACCGGTGAAGTCGCAAATGGCGGTGGTTTGGAACAGTGGAATGGACACTACAGGGCGTCTGCCTCAGAGCTGCCCTTGAAGTAACCGATTTGTAACACTTCGTTTTGTCACTGTGATGCCAACCGATGAGCAAATTGGTGCTGCAGATGCAATACTATGCGCCACAGCCATATCTGAACACGTTTCTTCTCTCTCGGTAGCGCTGCGTGGTCGACCGGAGCCCGGTTATCCTGCGACCGTACATTGTCATGACCACCGCTGCCAGCAATCACGTACAACGGCTACTTTCCTGCCAAGTCTTTCTGCAATAACGCAGAACGAACTTCTAGCTCTTCATAGCCTTAATACACAACGTCGTTCAAACTCAGCGAGGTGTTGATAACGGCGTCTTTGTCGCCTTAAAGGCGTTTTTGACTAACATCAACTCACCATGTCAGTTTCAAAGGTAACTAACGGTTCACGACTGCTATAGTGTGTATTTAAAGCAAACCAGATTTGTATCCTCATAGTGACGCTATTAGCGCCACTATTGTGCGACTGGCGAGAAATTTGTATAGACATCATCTTTCAGATGTAGAAAGACGCCTACCGAATTTCGTTTATGTCGCACAATTCCTTCTTGATGTTGCGATTTTTTTCCGTCGGTGTATACTAAAATATTGTTGTCCTTATTTGTCTACTAAATTTATATCTGGTGAATGATTTTTTAAAAAAAGAACGAGAAAATAAATGGAAATTGTTTTCGCTGAAATCCCTGTAGTGTCAGTTTTCAGGGAAGTGATACGTTACTCGTGTTTTACCGCGATATTATTGCCATCCTGTGAAATTTTCAGCATTGTTAACGACGTTACCTTCCCGAACGTGGTTCATACAAGGAAATGTCACTGTGGCAAAGTTGCCTTCGCGCGATGCAACTTGTGTTCGGAATTTCTATGTTTCGAGTATTTCTACAATTATCATTCAAGTGAATGCACCAAATTTTCCTGAAGAATAAACATAAGAAAAATACAAGAATAAAGTGATATATGAATGAAATATAAGAATTTATAACGATTGTAACCCCTGAAAATACCGTACATGCATGTAGTATGTAATGAATGTATGACACTTATTTTAACCTAGTTGTAATTTTACGATTAATACAGTGCCCATGTATCTACAAACTAGATAAGAAACAACCGTCCAGTAACCTCTCCTACGAACTTGGGTAGATAAATGGAAAAATGTCCGCCCCCGGGAGCTGAGTGGTCAGCACGACAGAATGTCAATCCTAAGGGTCCGGGTTCGATTCCCGGCTGGGTCGGAGATTTTCTCCGCTCAGGGACTCGGTGTTATATTGTTCTAATCATCATCATTTCATCCCCATCGACGCGCAAGTCGCCGAAGTGACGTCAAATCGAAAGACTTGCACCCGGCGAACTGTCTATCCGACGGGAGGCCCTAGTCACACGACGACGATAATGAAAAAAGTAAATAAAAACAAAAATCGGGTATCGAACACGTAGCGTGAAAGAGAGAGGCCGAGATGCTGACTACTGCGCCACCGTTTCGCCTGAGGTTATCGCGCCGTAAAATAAGTCGAAAACTGCGATCGTCGTTTTCTCAGAAACGGTCGTGTATCTACAGGTAAGCCAAGACACGTGTTCGCTTATTTGGACCCCTCTTCCACTCAGAGCAGTTTCTGGGAAATCGGGCTATGGCACTTGCCGTGTGCTGCTCGTTAGTGTTGCGAAGTAGCTGACCGTGCAAGCCCCTTCGCCGGGTGTGACCGACTTGGCTTGCCCTGGTTTCGTCATGACGCTCTTCTGGTTCCAAAACTCGTTTATAGCTTTATCTCTTTTCACATGGCCCCGCGGGCGTTAGCTGGGATAGATACCGGGGAAAACATCAGACAACGCCCGAGGGCCAGTACCTTCAATACGTCGAAGTTGTGGGGAGTACGGGCAGGCGCCGTTTCTCTAACAAAAGTTTTTCTTTTTTACCTTTAAAATTTTGCAACTTTATTAATTTGATTTTAAAATAGTAAGTGAACATTCTTTATCATGAACAGCAAGATCCTCAATATGGTTTCATAATGAAAGTTTCTGAAGCATTACTTAAACAAAACTCTCTTGAATAATAACAGATCAAAGAAACAACTCTCAGAATCAGTTTCCAACGCTTAGAACTCAAAATCGCCTTTTCAAGCAAAGGAAAAAAATAGAAATTGCGTAGTGCAAGGTTAAATAAAATATTCTAACGCCGTATAGCAATAGGCCTACAAAAATTTTCCTATATATCAGCTGTGGTCTCTAAAGGCAATCAAACATTGATCACAAAATTTTAATTAAAAAACAACTGAAATGTAATAAAAATCTGATTACTATCAACATACTGTCAAACCCTGTAGCCTGTACTATGCGCACCGTATCACAAAACATTTTCCTTCCTTTTAAACACTTTACACCATAAACCTCCCTACATGTGATGCATACGACACCCAACGAATTATGCTAATTAAATGGTTCAAACGGCTCTGTGCACTATGGGACTTAACTTCTAAGGTCATCAGTCCCCTAGAACTTAGAACTAATTAAACCTAACTAACCTAAGGACATCACACACATCCATGCCCGAGGCAGGATTCGAACCTGCGGCCGTAGCGGTCGCGCGGTTCCAACTGTAGCGCCTAGAACCGCTCGGCCACGCCAGCCGGGATGCCAATTAATTATGCATAGATGTTATAATTAACCAGGTATGTAAATCTTTTCCTCTCAAAATAAAATGGTTCAAATGGCTCTGAGCACTATGGGAATTAACATCTGTGGTCATCAGTCCCCTAGAACTTAGAACTACTTAAACCTAACTAACCTAAGGACATCACACACATCCACGCCCGAGGCAGGATTCGAACCTGCGACCGTAGCAGTCGCGCGGTTCCGGACTGAGCGCCTAGAACCGCTAGACCACCGCGGCCGGCCCTCTCAAAATAAATCAAAAAACAAATCTGCTCTTAAGCTAAGTGGTTACATCCGTTAAAAAAAATATGTGCAGTACATATCTTTTTTCATTGTGGTCATGCGCTGTTGTGCACCATGCTGTCCTTCAGGATCAGATGCGACACGGGAAAGACTTTCCACAGTGTACAAAACGTTAACAGGGCGCAACCAACTTACACAAATTGCATACAGGGATTATATGTCGATTTGGAGGCGGCTCGCAAATCTTAAAACGGGCGAGGGAGTAGATGCGGTACTACTGAACACTTCGACTACACCGCACCGCCGCGCGAAGTGGCCGCGCGGTTTGAGGCGTCATGTCACGGACTGCGCGGCCCCTCCCACCGGAGGTTCGAGTCCTCCCTCGGGCATGGGTGTTTGTGTTGTTCTTAGCGTAAGTTAGTTTCAGTAGTGTGCAAGTCTAGGGACCGATGACCTCAGCAGTTTGGTCCCTTAGGAATTCACACACATTTGAACATACTGCACCGCACCAAACAGTAGTACGGTGAGGTAGACAAGAGACAAATCAACAACTGTTACAAGGCAATCTCAGCAAAGGCAGTAAGAAAATATTTGGGGCTTTAAACTCTTGGGTGGGCCACACCAAACCACAGACTGACGTCCGAAGCTAAATTATGAAGATTCTATCGGCGATTTCGCCACGATACCATAAGAAGTGAACTGCAATTAACACGACTCATATGCGTCCTACTGATAAGCTCCAATGTCAATCTTTCCATTACTACAAACACTTAACAGTACCTCCAAAGTTCACTCGTGGACACTACTAGAGTGTCAAATTACTCGTTATAACTCAAGATAAGAGTTTAACACGCCGATGCCGACTTAGGATTCTTAATAAAACAAGCAATGATTCGGTTCCTCACTTGGATCCACCTTCAATCTAAAATAGTCATTTACTTTAATAGATGACAAAGCCGATATCAACGATCTCCTCCCAAGTAGCGCTCTAACTGGAGACAGCAATACCGAAGCAAAGCTTACACTACTCAGTCTGGTATACGCACCACCAACATGCACCTTTTTAGAATTCTTATCTTCACCTCATACTTGCCGTAATTCTACGTCGGAATCCGAGGGCAGAACCAAGAAATCACTTCTCAACGCTTGAATGACCACACTGTGACCACCATCGGGACAACACAGGCCGTCCACACTAGGATCTTCGAGCCCACGGCGTTCCGTCCCCAACCGACTGCATCCGCTGGGCACACCGACCAAGCGGCCTTGCCCTCCGACAACGACGTCACTCCTCACGCACAGTCAAGAGCTAACTCACAGCATCCCCCTTCTTCCTCGTTCTGTCGCCTCACGGCGCGCGGGAAGCCAACTCGCCGAAGATATGCGGCCACCAGAAACTCCAATCCGATCTCGATATGGACATCGCAGCGAGTACTGAGACAGCGGATGATTTAAAAAAAAAATAATTAAATAGCGAGCCTTACCGGCTCACCCATACAGTCCAGAAACCTACCAAGAACTTGTCGAATACATGCCAGAGACTGTATGACGTCCACGAGGGAGCCAAGACACTGTTAGTAAGATGGCCATTCTGCTTTGGGTCATCATTGTATGTTTATGTTTGTGTGTGTGTGTGTGTGTGTGTGTGTGTGTGTGTGTGTATGTGTGTGTATATGTATGTATGCATGCATGTGTTTATGAATATCTAGTTGCATACAAAGAATTAAACTGGTGTAACAAAAAAGTCGAGCTGACCAAGGAAATATAACGATTCGTCCAGAGCTAATTTTGCAGTGTGCTGGGGGAGAGAGCAGAGTCAGAGATTAGCCTACTGTGGAAAACTTTGCCGTTACATCCGATATGAGACATGTCAGGGTCTGCTGGGATCTACTTCAAGACTTTAGTTGTGTGCTCAAATGAAGCCGATCAGCCAGAATCAATGTTGCCAAACGCCTGCTGCAGTCCTGGGGGAAAAGAGCAATGCACGTCACAGCTTCATTCTGCAATCTCGCGACCATAGAGAAAAGCCCATTTGTTACTCGATGCGAACACACTGGCAGTGCACAGCCTAATAATGATATGAACTGGAGCATCCAAGTAAAGCCCACCCGACAATTTTCTATTTCTCTCAAAGTAACAACCAATACTCCCGTAAACGATACAGAGATTAGAATAGGTATATCAATATACCCATACTCTTGAACTAAATGAATTTTTGTGAATTAAAAACTTTTATATTTTACTTCAGTGCCATTCTTGCAGCGAGCTCATACGAACCTTTTATTTTGTTTGCCGCAAACCTCATCCTAAAGTAAATTACTTTAATTAATCGATCTGATTGGAATTTACTACGCTTAAGTGAAATATTAGAAAACTTAATTAATGTGAATCAGCTCTCCAGACTAGATAGTAGAATACAATCCACCACTTTACAAGACAGCTTCTCAATCAGGGATAATGGATTGCTCACACTAAGGCAGAATAACAAATTTTCTCATGAAACTATGCTTTCTGTTTTTATTTGTACTTCATGTCGTACGCTTACAGTATTTATTTATTTATTCTTTCTTCCTTCATAATTACAGCCTGTTATCTGAAAAGCTAAAACAGGTCATACAAATGACATTTCCTTGGATAGCAATAAATTTATAGATTAACTAATTATTTATGATACTTAATTTTTTTAAATGCTACAACTACTTCTGTTACTACAAAACTACAATAAAGCCCTTAACCAGCTACCCATCTACAAATACTACTATAAGCCCTACAAAATCTCTTCCTTTTTGTTATTTTATTTTGGTGGATTGAACTTGTAGATAGTTCTTTCCGGTACTGGATCCGCCCCCATCAACAAACATTGTCTCTAGATTCCTTGGGCGTCGGCCAGCACGTCAGGAGCGTTTCCACTATAGCAGTTCCGCCTATCACTGTTACGTCAAAGTCCACACTTCCATGATCACTTGCACCAACGCAATGTAGATTCCAGGGAAACTATTTCATTCGGTAGTCGCCGACCTCAGTTATTTTCTTTCCATTTGCAGAGTATGTCGTCTAGCCTGGATGGCAGCCCGTCATGGTTGCGGTTGGTTGAATTACTGATAAAGTCTTCCTTGTCCTTCCTGGACACTGCGGCTGCAGTATCGCCCAAGACGCGCCAAGTCGACTTGCTCCTTAGTGCTCATCCTTAGTAACTAAGGCCCTTCCCGCCGCAACTTCACTGAGCGCACAGTCCCACAATGGCTATTCTGATGTGTCCACACTGCCGAAGTGCTGCTATCATTCATTTGTCTTTCTGTTTTGTATAGATACGTAGCATACGGGTCATGGCGAGTCAGGTAATGTATCAATCTAAAAAATGGCTCAAATGGCTCTGAGCACTATGGGACTCAACATCTTAGGTCATATGTCCCCTAGAACTTAGAACTACTTAAACCTAACTAACCTAAGGACATCACACACATCCATGCCCGAGGCAGGATTCGAACCTGCAACCGTAGCAGTCCCGCGGCTCCGGACTGCAGCGCCAGAACCGCACGTCCACCGCGGCCGGCAATGTATCAATCTACTCGACGGGTTAAGAAATCTCGTTTTTATCTCTCCCTGATGTTAGGGAGAAATTCATATGTTCTCCTGCCTGTGCCTGAAGTGCCCCATTAATTTTTCCACAGTTGTAATATGCGATCTTTTATTACCTTTTTCGAATTAGCCTCAGTTCCAAGCACCCTTCGTATCTCCATTTGATTGCCTTTCTTTAACCAGTTAAAGGCTCCCCTTTTCCTAATTTGCAAGTCCAGTGGGCACATTCGTAGAATTACTAGCAGAGCATTATTCGGGGTAGTGCAGTAGGCGGCCGTTAATCTTAGAATCGCTCCTCGTTGAACTCTTCTCACTAATGAGGTAGGCTTCACAAGCTGCAATCTATGAGACCAAACGCTCGCACCATATCCTACGACTGATGTTAACATATTGATGATATATTCTCACTGTTTTCAAGGAAAGCCGAAGATGTCTATTTGCAATGGTTATAATTTTATTCACCATGTTTGTACCTTTTCTGCCTGCTTCCTCTATATGATGTGCAAAGTTACGACGTTCGTCCAGAAATATACGTGGATATCTCGTCACTGCGCTTCCTCTAATCGATATATCATTTAATTTTATTTTACGGTTTCTTGCTAGGTTCCCTTTCAGCACGAGGCACGTTGTTTTGTAAGGTGCAAATAACAATTTAACACTTCAACATCAGTTCCCAAGTTCGTGGAGGGCCGCGTTATATTTGCCTTCTATTATTCTTCTAGGGATCACCACTTACAACGAACAGCACGTCATCTGCAAATGCTACCAATCCGCTGATGTTAACCGCTGTCGTGTAACTTCTGTAATATGGGATCCAGTGCTACTTCCCAAAACTCTGAACCACACACTGATCCCTGCGGCAGCCTTTTCTATTTTCTTGGTTATTTTCTTTCCTGGTCATGATAAAGAAGCATGTTGCCCGCGGCAATAATTTCTCACGCAGTTATACAGAGCTTCTGGACACTCCAGATCCCGAGGGCGACCAAAGAAAGACGGCCACCATAGGGAAAGCGCCAGCAGTGTCGATCATCTTCGCCAGAGCATATGCAGAATGAGTATCTCTCACTAGCGTGTTAATTATGTCGTCAGTTGGCTTGCTTCTTCTAAACCCGTACTGGTGAGGATTCATCCAGTGTAGCAGTATATCATCTTGTAATCTTTTGCATAATAGTTTTTCAAATGTCTTGCCGAGAAAGTTCAAAAGACAAAATAGTCTGTAGGATTTAGGTATCCTTGGATCCTTATATTCCCCTCTTTCTAATTATTACCACTTCAGCGTTCTTCCACGACGCAGGTACGCTTAGTTGCAAGAGACACTCCTTGAACAGTTCGCACAAGGAATTATCTAACTGGTCACATAGGGCTTGTATTACTTCGGTCGGTCCTCGAGAGTTTTTCTTTTTAAGTCTTGAAATTATTTGCGTAATATCATTTTCCTACAATAGTCTCATCATGTTAGATGTGTGTGTTGCTCAGTTATCGCAAACTTTTGTGACTTTTCTTAACCTATGAAAACCAGCGAACGAGTGTACCCATAAAGTCTGATTTATCACCCCCCCAGAAAATTAAGTTACGTAACTGCATTTTTCTTTGTTTTCAGGTATATATTTATACAGTCCTACATTACGATCCAAAGACCACAGATTCTTGGTAAGCCGGTATAGGAGCCGCCAATCTACAAATCACCAATGTGCTGATCCATTGTTTTGGCTCCTCTAGTAGCGAGTTTTAGTGCTATGGCGTGAGTAATGTAATGTAGCATTGTAGAAATGTACCTGAAAATAAACTAAAAAGTAGCTACGTGACTATATTCTTTCAACTGGTATCGAAAACTTTATCCCTCGTAGTGTACATATTTCGACATCAAGAGACCCTCCTGTTAAACCTTGATAAACTATGGGATGTGTGAAGAGAGTGGTTGGTAAGTAATTGCCTATTTCACAATGCGATCCTCTGCATTCCTCGATGTCCTTTGAAACCAATGCGATAATTTTTGGGCTGCTAGTCTCTCTTTTACGAGGGGCATTCAATAAGTAATACAACACCTTTTTTTACCAGCCAATTTCGACTGAAAGATAACGCGACATTTTTTCCCGATAGGTGGCGGTGCTATACGTAGTCTTCAAAATCACGCCTGTAACGGAGGTTCGTTCCTAGAAGGTGCTGTCACTGAGTTTCTTTGGATGGAAAACCAAGGCTCACAGATACTCACAGGCGCTTTAAAAATGTCTACAGAGACCTAGCAGTGAAAAAAAGCATGGTGAGTTGTTGGGCGAGAAGTCATCATTGCTACAAGGTCGCGCAAACCGGCCAGCCGCACACAGGTGTGACTCCCGCAATGCACGAACGTGCGGATACTCTCATTCGGGGTGATCCACGGGTCGCAATCAAACACCTCGCTGCTCAACTGGAAGTCTCTGTTGGTAGTGCTGACACGTTTGTCCTCCAGCTGGGGTACTCAAAGGTTTGTGCCCGCCTACAGAAGAGCAAACGAACTTCTATTTCTCGATGACCATGCAAGGCCTCAGACAAAATTGCGCACTGAGAGGAGCTCACAAAACTTCACAGCACTGTTCTTCTGATCCACCCTACAGCCAGGATTTCGCACCCTCCGACTTCCGTATGTTTGGCCCAATGATGGATGCAGTTCGCGAGAAGCAGTAGTTGGATGATAGGGAGGTTATTGACGCGCCATGACGTTGGCCCCGACGTCAACCAGTAGGGTGGGACCATGCGGGAATACAGGCCCTCCCAGTAAGGTGGAGTAAGGCTGTCGCACTGAACAGACATTATGTTGAAAACTACGGGTTTGTGGCCAAAAGAATGAGGAATAATATGATCTATGGGAATCCTGAATAAAACCAACCTGCTTTCAGAAAAAAGAAATGCGTTGCATTACCTCTTGAACACCCCTCTTAGTTTTTCACTTATCGATGAAGCAAACAGATGTTTTGGTTGTGTATAGCGGAGTCGATGCGACAAATATCAGTTTATTGGATTTGTATCAGACACTCGCAAGATCACTCCAAAAACCTATTAATTTTACGGAAACGGGGGGCGAATCGTCAGTCTTCTGAACGGTTTCATATGGTCGACTTCAAAGACCTCTCTCTTGTGCCAACCTCTTCATCCCAGAATAGCACTTGCATCTTACGCCCTCAGTTATTTTATGGATGTGTTCCAAGCTGTCTTCTCTCAGAGTCTTTACCCATCAGAGCTCCCTCTAGTACCAGCTGACAGTGTCGTTGTTGCTACACATAAGCAGAAGGGGTCTGCTTTAAAAGGCCTGGAGACATCAGATATGTTGATTTTTTTCGCACAGAATATTATTCGTGACTTACATAACCAGTTGAAAAAACTAGCGTTTGCTGTTCTTCGTTTATGCAGGTCTGCATACTAATGAAAAATTAATCTTTAACCATGAACCTTTTCAAGGGTAATTTGAGAAGTTGTCTTATTGATGAGAACCTGTCATCATGCTTAAAATTACAAATAACAATATACAATCTTGATTTATCCAATTTTCCCAAGGAGATTCTGGCAACTGTTCACATTAGCGTTTGCCAGTCATTGTTACGATTTTATTCTACGTATACCTTGCATTTAATTTTATCAATAAATAATATCGTTACTAAACATGATACTAAGTTTTATTCCTACAGTTTAACAAGAAACTAAAACATTATGTAAAGTTTATTTAGTTAATTTTAGGGTGCGTTGTGAAGTGGAAGAAGTAGTAAAATTTGGAAATTTATGATAAGTTCTTAAGGGACCAAACTGCGGAGGTCATCGGTCGCTAAGCTTACGCACTACTTAATCTAACTCAAATTAACTTACGCTAAGGACAACACACACACACCCATGCCCGAGGGAGGACTCGAACCTCCGACGGGGGGAGCCGCGCGGGCCGTGACAAGGCGCCTCGGACCGCGCAGCGTAAGGAGTAGCAGTGTCGAGTATTGAGAAAGGTATGTTGAGATGGTGTGGATACACAGAAAAGATAAACGAAAGGAGATAGACGAAGCAAGAATATAAGATGAATATGGGTGGGGGAAGTTGTAAGGGGTCAGCCTCAGCTAACGTACCTCAGTCAGATTGAGGACGCTTTTAGCAGACTCCAGCTTCCTACCTGTATAGTTTGTTTAAAAAATTTGGCCCTCAAAAGAAATTTCAATCGTTGTACTGATGATATTTGGCTCTGTTGACAAATGAGTTTACCGACTTGTCTCAATACATCTGCTGTTAACCTGTCCCTTCTTCTTGTCAGTGTTTTTCGTATGTTCGTTACTTTGCCGATTCTGTGGAAAACAATAATAAGTCTGTGAGCCCTTTGACCCAGAAACTCAAAAACTTAATTTATTAAATTTAGTCACAAACCACGCCCTTTATCTACGATGCCACTATTGTGACATCACAAGCCTTTCCCCTTTTACAACAACGTTATCAAGATAGCAGGTGGGTGCTAAATTTAAGAATCAAAATTGATGATGGTGGTAAATTTGAAAATTAAAGATGACACATGGTGGTTTGTGCAATAAATTAAAAAAAAGGGCTGTTGGGAAATATTTGTTTTCTAGATAGTGCCAGTGCAAGATGGAAGTTTCAGGGAAAAATTTTACGGTCAGTAAGAGCAGAGTGTTTTTAACGTTATTTTCAACTGTATTACAGTTCTTCCACCACATTCACATAATTACGTAAGCAACTGGCGTCATGTTAAAAAAAGTATTGGCAATACCGCAGTATTTTCACCTGAACCGTGTAAGTTGGCGCTATTCAGCACACACACGCACACGCACACACACACACACACACACACACACACACACACACACACAAATTGAATACTGATTTTTCATTAGGTGCTTGAGATAATTCCCTACTTTTTCAGCTTACACGCTGATTAAAAAAAGTCACGAACATTACAGCAACTGCATGATTTTCTGTACAGTAGCTATGCTTCGTCACGGACTAGATCTTCTATCACGTACATCCATTCGATAGAATGCACAACATCACAAAAATCTAAATGTTTTTTATGCTTTACTCGTTATGACGGTTAATGTTTATAGCAGCACTATACTGCACAGAAAATAGAAAGAAAAAAAATGGTTCAAATGGCTCTGAGCACTATGGGACTTAACATCTGTGGTCATCAGTCCCCTAGAACTTAGAACTACTTAAACCTAACTAACCTAAGGACATCACACACATCCATGCCCGAGGCAGGATTCGAACCTGCGACCGTAGCAGTCGCGCTGTTCCGGACTAAGCGCCTTAACCGCTAGACCACCGCGGCCGGCTAGAAAGAAAAAGCAGCAAACGGAAGTACTATAGGTTTAAATCTGATTAATACTATAAATCAAATATTTATGGAATTATAGATGTTTGAAAAAAGTAATCACAGTCTTCTATCATATTTTCTTCGCCTCGATCGTCATCCATCCTGGGGACAATTATTGTCAAAGAAAAAAAGAAGTATCACTAGATGATGTATCTAAAATTAGTGAAAATTGGCAGAAAATCGTCGAGTAAAATAGATGTGCTATCTAATCCCTAGAACTGTTATAGATCCTCAGCTGTTCCTAGTCTGTACTAACATACAAAAAAATCTCAACACCAAGAAGGAGTTATGCGACAAACGAAAGTTGGCAGGCGTGTATCTACATCTGAAAGATGATGTCTACTCAGGTTTCGCGGCAATGGCATAGGAGTGGCGCTAGTAGCGCCATTGTGAGGATGCAACTCAGGTTTGTTTTAAGTACAAGCTATAACAGTCGTGAGCGTTAGTTACCTTTGAGATAGGACGTGGTGAGTTGATGTTAGTCAAGAATGCCTTTAAGGTGGCAAAGACGCCATTACCAACACCTAACAGTTTTATCAAGTCGTGTAATAGAGCAACGAGTAGCTGGATTTCCTTCTGCGATGCGACAGCTGATTGCTGACAACGTTGGGCACGAGAATGTTCGGTAGCAAGAAGGCGAGGCTCCGGACGACCCCGTGGCGTTACCCAGAGGGAACGCCATCGTGTTTGGCGTGTGGCCCTGGCGCATCTGCAGCAGCAGTTGGCACCAAAGTGACGTAAGAGGGGGCAGCTCCGAGCCAGACGTCCGGTAGCGTGCATTTCACTGAGGCCGTCTGCACACGGACCGTGCTGTCGAACGTTAACGTTGAGTGTGCCAAATTCAACGTGCTGCTGAACACTCAGGAACGATTCGACTTGTGCATACAGTACGTGGGCCCCAACGTGGTATACGCGATCGCAACGCACTCCAGCGGCAGTTGAGGAATGTTTCTAGTTCGTAAATCACACGCGTAAAATTCCCACGTTAGCTCTATTAAAACGCTTAAAACGCGCATTTCCTCCATCGTCCACGAAAAGGAAAGTACCACGTCCAATCAATAAGGACACAGGATTATAAAAGTTCCGTTACAAACAGTGCGGTACAAATTTGGAATACTTCTCCACATAAGATAAACATTATTTCATCATTCCCACATTTTAGTAAAACCCTAAGGTCTGTCTTACTTGGTCACTGTTCCTACCCAGTAGCAGAATCTTTACAACGTGTGAATTACGAAGCGTAAAAGAAAAAGGAGCAAAATATCTTTATACAAGTAGCACAAGCTGTCCTACAGATTAAGCCAATCGAACAAAGTCACCCCTCATTTTTTTTTTTTTTTTTTTTTTTTTTGTTGGTCGTTGGGTTTGGTCTTTGCGGACTTCACATGACATCTGTTAAATTTTGTTTGTTGATGCTTCCACTCAGTTTTTTTATTACAAAGGCCAACCAGCTCTCTGACCGAACACGCTGAGCTACCGTGCCGGCGCTCAACCAACACAACCCTAGCATCTAATCATATTATGTTACCCCTTGCTGAAAACCTTAATCGTAGATATGTTACTACTTGAAATTTAATTATAACAAACTGTACCAAGAACAATGCGTTTTGGATGGATCTTCACTGTGTCGCTCCCTTCAAAGAGCCTGCTCTCATAATACGCAAGTTACAATAATTCTTTTGCCACGAATATGATGTTTCTCATTATTTTATTGCAACGAATCACACAGTTAACTACGGGTTTTCCAGTGATTCTCAATTTGCTGGTGCTCAGAAACGGCATATATACATATGGGCCGGCCGGAGTGTCCGAGCGGTTCTAGGCGCTACAGTCTGGAACCGCGCGACCGCTACGGATGCAGGTTCGTCTCCTGCCTCGGGCGTGGATGTGTGTGATGTCCTTAGGTTAGTTAGGTTTAAGTAGTTCTAAGTTCTAGGGGACTCACAACTCTGTACTGAAGGGAGACGGCGTGCATGTGACGTAGGTGGCAAAGTGCCATCTCATTGGTCAAAGCTCAGACGCACGCTCGGAATATCTGACATGCCAGATATTACTCTGCACGTTCGGAAAGACTCCCGAACGTGCTATTCCACGCTATGACGTCAGAAACTCGGCACGCTCAACGCTCAACGTTTGGATGCACGCTCCGTGTGCCGACGGCTTAAGGCCGTGTCCCACGTAAGCGTTAGAAGCGACCGACAGCGAGCAACGTCTGGATACGCGACACTCCAGCAACAACAGCAGCATCCGGCGAAAAGCTGGGATGTGCTGCGTGCGAACGACAATCTCCCGCTACAAGATGGCTACTTAAGCCGACCAGCTGTTCCTATCTCATCAATAAATGAAAGACTAATGTTTTTCACATCATCGAGAATTTTGAACAGCCGATAAATGCGGAAGAACAACTGACTACCTTAAGGGGCTCCGGAACGCCCTATACTTGCAATGTTAAAATAACGCTTATAAATTACATCTTTCCTCACAAAGTATTTGAGGTAGGAAGTTGAACTTTTTACAGATTATTTATTGGAATATGGGCTACAACTTAACACAGGGATTCTACAAAATTTTAGTTCAGTTATTAAAGATGATTTTTTTTTCAATTGCAATGAAAATTCACAACATTTCTTTGCAATTTTTTATTTATATATTCAGAAATATACAGTTTTTTGGAAAAAAGCTGTGTTAAATTATGCAGAAGATACTGTGTAACATTTACTGAAAGTTTGAAACAAATATGTTTGGAAGATCCTTAGAAAACATGTAATTAGTATGAGAAAATAAAAGTTTTGGAAATCGAGCGACAAAGATTGGATTAACTTTTTAGTGCATTCCAGGTCCATAGGATGGATTATCTTCATCCTCTGCAAACTCCTTCTCCAGCTTCCTCTTGTTCCTCCTCCTGTTTACTCTTGCTTGTATTTCTAGACTCTTTACAGCCCTGTCTGCAGCCCGATGGCGTTCCTTGTCTAAAGCAAGCATCGCTCGTACCATGTTAGAACCTATCTTCATTCCGATATTTCTAAATACCTTGCACCTTACAATGTTGCCATCATTGAAAGTCGCAACAACATCATACACACCAAAGTGAAGTGTTTCTATTCCAACAAATACAGTCTTGGGGATTCTCGACCATATAACACTATTTACACTTTCATTGGGGTTTTGAGTTTTTCCGTGAATACACTTTTTCAACAGTTCAGGTGCTGCTAAGTCTCTGAAAATAGGTTTTATCACCTCCATTATTGCATGAGGCAGACTAAAATGTACCTGATGAACACGGACGTTAATAATAACACCATTTGACAGCAGTTTAACAGCGCCACAGTGGGTCACGCCCATGTAGAACACATTTCAAAAAAAATTTAAAAATAGTTGTAGTCTTCGGAATTGAATAAATTATATATCTATTAAAAGGTAATAGTCTGCAGATTCAGAAAACGCAAAAAAGTAAAAATTGAACTTTTCATGATTTTGAGCCTTTCCGGAGCCCCTGAAGTACAAGAGTGAGCATTGCACCCGAGCGATGGCTATATTGTAACGGTAGCATTTCTAAGTTGAAATTTGCAAATGGTTAAAGGGCGGGGGTTCGGTCACGGCTATTTCTTATATTTTACCTGACTCAGCTACAATTCTGTATACTGAGTTTCATGTATACTGTTTACACTGCATCGCTAAGTATATTTTTAAGATCTTGCTAAAGTACTTGATCTTTAAGTGTATACACACCTTTCCCAGTGTATCATACACATTAAATTCCTAGTAAAGTACAATAAACGACCATGAAATTTTACTGATCTTTGATGTTGCGAACGTAGTTCATCAGCAGCCAATGGTAAGACCAAGCTTTTCAGTTAATCTAAATAGCCTGTAAAAGAAAGTCAAACGCTTTGTGAAATGATTTGTCTAAAAGTATGAAATACAAAAATTAGAGAAACATTTGACGCACCTCATTTTCTGTTCATGATTTCGAGCATCATTCAAAGACACGTAGAGTGTTTGTCTGATATATTTATTTCTTTTACACAAATCGTTTCACAAAATATTTGACCGATTTCTTTCATTTTTTTTATTTTCAAGTTTTATCAGAAAACATGATCTTTCTGACGCCTCATTTGCCTTACTAACGTATTCTGTTTCCGAAAATTCTAACATTGGTACTAGATTCGAAGGAAGCCTTTGTTGGTTTCAACATACGCAGGGGGAAACGTTCATCACAATAAACAAATCAGAGCCTCGCACGTGAAGGTTTAAGTATTCAGACTTGGTCCCCCTCCTGTCAGCCCCTCTTGCCCCACCCCCACCTCCCGCTCTGTTTTTAGACCGGAACGGTAGAGAGAGAAATAGTCAAATTGCTTCGATTCGATGAACCCTCAGTGACAAGCATTTAATAGTGAATTGTGGAGTTGTTATATAGATTACGATAACAGTATCAGTCAAACTTTGAAATATAAGGATGTACTCACTATGAACGTCGTCCTTTCATTTCCTGTTTTGCTGGTTAAAGCGTAACGTGAGGTAATGTATTTATCATCCAATCCGAATGAAATCACATAAAAAACAAACTCTTAAATTTCAGTAGGTGTATATTAACGCTCGATGTTTCTTCTTGTGTTTAGGCATACTTCGAAGGAGCATGTAAATTCATTCTCTATGAGTGGTCTCAAGTCTTCACACATAACACAAAAACATGTAATATCCATGTTAAAGAGTTAGAAGTACAGTTGATGTGTGCTGTATACAGGGTGAAGCAACTTAAACTTGCACCGCAAATATAGTGGAAATGGGAAGTGCTAACATGTCCGATTTTCACAGAATGGATTGGTGACTCGTACTGTAAGCCAATAAAGAGATCGTAATAACACTTAGAAAGTATATTTTTTGTGCAAATATACACCTTTTAAGGGGCTCCGGAAAGGCTCAAAATCATGAAAAGTTCAATTTTTACTTTTTTGCGTTTTCTGAATCTGCAGACTATTACCTTTTAATAGATATATAATTTATTCAATTCCGAAGACTACAACTATTTTTAAATTTTTTTTGAAATGTGTTCTACATGGGCGTGACCCACTGTGGCGCTGTTAAACTGCTGTCAAATGGTGTTATTATTAACGTCCGTGTTCATCAGGTACATTTAGTGATGTGAGATAAAGTTTGTGTTGTGGCTAACCTGTGATGGTTCAATATATATCGCTGGTGTGATTGTCGATTGTTTCAAGTTTATTTACTCTGTCGTTATCTCAAAAATATTCGTAATTAATTCTGTTTCTTGAGTCTCTGTTTTGTTGAAGTATAATAATGAGTAAAAGTAAAGTTATTAGAAATCCTCTGAAGGCTTTTAAGAAAAGGAGAAATGTTGGAAAGCCGAAGGTATGTGTTATTACTGTAAACAATAAAGACGAAAACCAAGTGAGTGAACCTAACCTCTCAAGTACACCTGCCCATAGCAGTCAAAGTGGGAAAGAAAATACTTCACAGAAGAAGCTTGGTTCAATGAGTGAAAACTATGAATGTTTTATGGGCGAATCGGATGTGAATGAAATATTTGATATGTCGGTTCTCAAAGGAATTTTTTTCAAACTGTGTAAGATGTATTCATTGTAGTGAAGTTGGTCTGGAACTCTCCATAATAAAGCACGTAGGACTTGCTAGTGAAATACAACTGAAATGTGATAAGTGTTCATACATGACCACCATTTGGAACAGTGTTGCAGTAACTGCAACTGAAGAAAATGGTAGCAAAATCTACGAACACAACAACGAGCGATGCTTGCTTTAGACAAGGAATGCCTTCGGGCTGCAGACAGGGCTGTAAAGAGTCTAGAAGTACCAACAAGAGTGAACAGGAGGAGGAACAAGAGGAAGCTGGAGGAGGAGTTTGCAGAGGATGAAGATAATCCATCCTATGGACCTGGAATGCACTAAAAAGTTAATCCAATCTTTGTCGCTCGATTCCCAAAACTTTTATTTTCTCATACTAATTACATGTTTTCTAAGGATCTTCCAAACATATTTGTTTCAAACTTTCAGTAAATGTTACACAGTACCTTCTGCATAATTTAACACAGCCTTTTTCCAAAAAACTGTATATTTTTGAATATATAAATAAAAAATTGCAAAAAAATGTTGTGAATTTTCATTACAATTGAAAAAATCATCTTTAATAACTGAACTAAAATTTTGTAAAATCCCTGTGTTAAGTTGTAGCCCATATTCCAATCAATAATCTGTAAAAAGTTCAACTTCCTACCTCAAATACTTTGTGAGGAAAGATGTAATTTATAAGCGTTATTTTAACATTGCAAGTATAGGGCGTTCCGGAGCCCCTTAAAATGGAACAATGCCTATTCACATTAACAAGCTAAAAGCAGGGTAAATTAGAATGTCATAGTGTTTGTTGTAGGATTCTAGTGCTTGTCGTTTATGAGATATCAAATTTTGGAAAGTATGTGTGTGCTAGTCAGCCATGTGGTTCCTAGGCACGATGTTGTTATATTTGCTTACAGTGAGCTTCTGTGTTCCTTGGGTGCCTTGCGACTTCTTAGTTAGTGTGTGATGCTCAAAGCAGTAGGTCGTGAGTCGACGATGGGATTTACTAATGCAGAAAAGGCCGACATGCTCATGGTGTATGGAGAGTGTACGAAGAATGCAGTCCGTTCTTGAACGCTGCATGAGACAAGATATCCCAATAGACGTCAACTATCTCGGCAGTTATTTATCACGCACTTCAGCCAGTTACGTGAAAGTGGTAGTGTATCGCCTAGGCCTTGTAAGAGCATGAAACAAGTCACGAAAAGAGAAGGGCAAACTAATGTTTTTGCTGCTATTACCGTTGACACGTTAGCTCCCGCGCAATCGCACGAGGAACTGACATGAGTCATTCTCCATTAACATAGGTTCCATCCCTGTCACATCTCTCTCTATCAAAAGCTGCAGGGAAACGATTATGAGAATCGTGTTAGCTTCTGTACGTGGGTATTAAGACAGGATACTCCAGATATATCATGTATCTTGTTTAGTGATGAAGCCACATTTACCAGTCAGGGCCAGGTAAACCGCAGGAACGTGTACTTTTGGTCAGCTTACAATCCCCGTTGGCTATGTCACGTGGAACGTCAGTGTCCATGGAGTGTAGATGTGTGGTGTGGGATAGACGGAAGGCGCGTATCGCAGCCTCCTAACAGGCCATCTTCCACGAACGCTAGAAGACGTTCCTCTCCAGACTATGAGGAACCTGTGGTATCAATACGATGGCTGTCCAGCACATGGTGCAAGAAGTAGTACAGCATGTCTTCACGAATTGTTTCCAAATCGTTGGATTGGACGCAGAGGACGTTTACCTTGGAGAGCACCAGTAGACTTTTCTCTGCGGGGAAAGCTGAAAGATGCTGTCTGCAAGCGATACCAACTACATCCGACGATATGCAACTAAGAATTACTGCAACCTGCTCGGACATCTCCTCTGAAATGCTGGCACGTGTGCAGCTGTCATTCCATACCAGGCTGGAAGCGTGTGCTGTCGCTGCCGGTGGTCAGTTGTCTCGTTACTGAACAGAATGCAGAAAACTAGTGAACGTGTGCTACCACAGATATGGAACAATTGTCGGTGTGGGAACTTTTCAAAATACAATATCTTGTGTATGACTCGCACTAGTTGCAGGCAACAAACGCCACTGACATTCTAATGTACCCTAGTTTTAGTTTGTTATTATCAATAGGCGTTGTTTTATTTAAAAAAGTATGTCTGCACAAAAATGTACTTTCAAAGTTTTATTACAATCTGCTGATTGACTAACAATGTGAGTATATGTAATCCTGAATTACTTGTTTGAGCTAACCCTTCACGGTTGCACCGCACAACGGATACAAGTGGCACATCTTTTTGATGTTGAGAGTTAACCTGCGAGGAAAAGCTGTGCGAAGTCCGCTGCACACTTCGCTTGTGTTACTTTCTGCTAACAGCTAACCTTGGAGGTCAGTCGGCAGCACGTGGCGAACTGCCTGCCTGTATTCAGGTTGCAACCCGCGAAAGGTTTCTGTTGTCGAAAGAAAAACCCGTCATCTTTCCCGTTGAAACAAAATGAACAAATACACACAGCTTCTTCGTGTGCAATGAGAAGCCGACAGACAGGCATGCCTAGGCCTCGTACGAGATGTGTGATGCAAGGCAATGTTTTTAAAAAAATGCCAGCCTCTTGTGTAGCAATAATTTAGCATAAATCAGCAACGTCGACTGTCCAATATTACGTGCGTTATGCAAATGAGTTCTTATTTTCGCCCCATTCTAGTTTAAAAACAAAGTGTACCACAGTGTTTTGACGATTTCGAATGCGAATAACAAACTAAGCGCGCGAAAGAAAGTTGAAAAATTTACAGAAGGTACAACAGTTATATTATATCGGACAAATGACGTCCCTTCGCGGCTACACTATACTCGAGACGTTTCACCCACATTTTGAACACAGCTTTCGTAACTGCTGTAGGAATTGTGGAAATTTCATCGTGAATTCGATCTTATAACTGCTGCAAGCATTTCGACCGGAGTACACTTTCGCCTTCAAATAGCACCATAGCTAAAAGTCTGACACGGTTAAATCAGGCGGGCCTGGTGGCCCTTCGACAAAAGCGTGTTTGAATATTATGCTGTTACCAAACGCTCCACGGAGAATTCGAAAGGTCTGGCTGGAACAAAGTTTTCGTAACGAACGCAGAGGGCTTGCCTGTAAACTGCTACGCACACGTTCGATCTTCTCGTGAGTTCGGCCGGTTAACTGTTGAGCAGTTGCACGATGTTTCTTAACCAATTCAATACTGTTCCACGAGCGGGAATTGGATATTGAAATGCTTCCGAGAGGCATGTTGCATGCGCACGACAGATTCGTCGTAGCGCAAACAGCACTCCACCATGATTACAAGATGGTGCTTCGACCACTACGACATATTTACTGACCTGTATATGGGATGAAACGTGACACTCCGTACTACTGATAGACGGCCCCACCGTAGTTGTATCTTGTTTTTAGCGGAAATTATTCAAATTTGACATCGTCAAAACATTGTGAAACACCCTATATGACAAACCTTACGTCTTACTAAATATCCTCGTTGAAAAGATTTAAAAGTGTAAAAAAAAATCGCCAATTTTTCTGCACATCATAGTTTCAAATTCATTTTAGTGACCGCTTTCACTCGGATATACCAAAAAACCATTTCGAAATATTGATATTGCAAAATTTATTGGCATGGAGGCTCGAGACATACGTTAAAATCTAGTACAATATCTGGGCACTCTCATTCTATAAAATAAAATAATAACACCTTAGCTGTGATTTTTGTCACAAACAAGGGAAATTCTAAAGGTGGGAGGGGTAAAATACAGGGAGCGAAAGGCTGTTTACAATTTGCACAGAAACCAGATGGCAGTTATAAGAGTCGAGGGGCACGAAAGGGAAGCAGTGGTTGGAAAGGGAGTGAGACAGGGTTGCAACCTCTCCCCGATCTTATTCAATCTGTATATTGAGCAAGCAGTAAGGGAAACAAAAGAAAAATTCGGAGTAGGTATTGAAATCCATGGAGAAGAAATAAAAACTTTGAGGTTCGCCGATGACATTGTAATTCTGTCAGAGACAGCAAAGGACTTGGAAGAGCAGTTGAACGGAATGGACAGTGTCTTGAAAGGAGGATATAAGATGAACGTCAACAAAAGCAAAACGAGGATAATGGAATGTAGTTGAATTAAGTCGGGTGATGCTGAGGGAATTAGATTAGGAAATGAGACACTTAAAGTAGTAAAGGAGTTTTGCTATTTGGGGAGCAAAATAACTGATGATGGTCGGAGAAGAAATAAAATGTATACTGGCAATGGCAAGGAAAGCGTTTCTGAAGAAGAGAAATTTGTTAGCATCGAGTATAGATTTAAGTGTCAGGAAGTCGTTTCTGAAAGTATTTGTATGGAGTGTAGCCATGTATGGAAGTGAAACATGGAAGATAAATAGTTTGGACAAGATGAGAATGGAAGCTTTCGAAATGTGGTGCTACAGAAGAATGCTGAAGATGAGATGGGTAGATCACATAACTAATGAGGAGGTATTGAATAGAATTGGGGAGAAGAGGAGTTTGTAGCACAACTTGACATGAAGAAGGGACCGGTTGGTAAGACATGTTCTGAGGTATCAGGGGATCACAAATTTAGCATTAGAGGGCAGCGTGGAGGGTAAAAATCGTAGAGGGAGACCAAGAGATGAATACACTAAGCAGATTCAGAAGGATGTAGGTTGCAGTAAGTACTGGGAGATGAAGAAGCTTGCACAGGATAGAGTAGCATGGAGAGCTGCATCAAACCAGTCTCAGGACTGAAGACCACAACAACAACAAGGGAAATCCCCTTGCAGTTATCTCTTCAAAGGTTTTTACGTTCAGGAGCAACTGTATTTCGCTATAGTCTTCTGACTTCATCTACTTCGTGATCACCAATTCTGATGTTAAGTTTCTCGCTGTTCTCATTTCTGCTTCTTGTCATTACTTCCTTTTTTTCTTCGATTTATCCTCGGTTCGTACTGTACTCATTTGACTGTTTATTTCATTCAGCATATCCTGTAATTCTTCTGCACTTTCACCGAGGACAGCAGTGTCAACAGCGAATCTTATCATTGGTATTCTTTCATCTTGAATTTTAATCCCACCTACTCTTGAACATTTCTTTCATTTCCGGCATTGCATTGCATAGATTGAACAGCAGGGACGAAAAACTACATCCCTGTCTTACGTCCCTTTCAATCCGAGAACTTATAGTGACACAATTAAATCCCTGTCTTACCCCCTTTTTAATACGAGCACTTACAACTTATTTTGAATTAATATAAGCATCCTCTAAATTTCAAGCATGTAAATTTACCAATACATTCCATTATATTCATACAACAGTAATATGGATATGTAGTTCTGTTCTCGTCGAATGTAACGTATTATCGGGTAATTACTAATTAATTCTTTGTGTTTTGTCGTTTGCCTTGATTTTCTAAAAAGTATTTTGTTTATTTTGTAATCCTTCATGTAATACTTTTGCCATTTTTCCTTTCCAAATAATATATACATTTTTACTCACTGTAATATTATATGACATTCGAACCTCAATCAGGCAAAATTAGTATTTAATTTAAAATAAAAAATGAAAAACAAGACAGATTTGTTGTTTGGAGAAATACAAATTTGTAAATTTGTAATTTATGAAAATTAATATGACTTGATAAGGAACATCACTAGGTACAACTTAAGGAACAAAACTTAACGAAAACATAGAACCGTAAATAGATTTATATAATATAACAATACTTTTCGACGAGAGAAGGGAGTCAATGTGAACTTCATAACAGAAATGTCCATTTTATCCCTTGTACGCTGCAACTCACACAATTTTGTAATATTTACAACAGCTGTAATCGTCAAAACATTGTCTGTTCTTTAGACATGCATGCATGCACATTTTAATGTACGGTACGGACGCTGCATAAACACTGACATTCTAATAATTATTGGTATTTAAAAACAACAAATTACCTTTTTTGACTTGTGTCACTATTCTTGCCGGGGAGCGGTATGTGAACGGTTTGTGATAGATGGCAGTGATGATTCCATCATATTTGGAAAAATTTAAATCATTTCGGAAGAGTATATGAGTAATGCACCAAGAAAAGAGATATAATATAAATAGCAGATTTATTGATTCGCTATGTTTTTTGTACCTTACCTGAAATCCGATGAACGTGAGATACTGAGGGCATATTTTCCCAATGATCATTAATTTCATTTAGTTAACCTAAAATGTATTTTTCTGTATGAATATCTAAACAATGAATCATTTATCCTGCAAGAACGCATACTATCAATACCGACGAACTCCAGTTTGTTGAGCGTGGCATGAGAGGCGGTATTGTCCATTGTTGTTGTAGACATGCCATTGTCAGCAGCTGATTAACGACCAATTACGATGACAAAACTGACGGATGTTGCATTTATCTTGGTGTGAATAACCTAAACAGATGGACGATCTTGCTGTATCTTTCAGTGTCTAATTCTGAATGGGTTCCTACAGACTGTATTAAAACTTCTGATGTGGAAAACATACCAGAAGATTCTAACATGGAGTGGATCTTGAATACTTCTAGAGTATTCACTGTTTTCATTCGGATTTCCCCGTATGTCCGAAAAAGGTCATCGCAATCTGATGGTAAGGAACCAAAGAAATATTTGCGACCTTGTATGATAAGAAAAATTATGTTACTCATTACCGAAATTTGAAACAATGTTACCATCATAAATCACTTTTAAGAGCGATTCATCGAATTTTATCATTTCGGTAAGTTCCCTGAGTGATGCCATACGTTGAGATTAACGCGCAAAAGTGCCTGAGTGTAAGAGTTCAAGAAAAGCTTTTTCAAACTGATGAATCATAGTGTGTTTAGAAAAAAAAAGTACAAAACGTGTGAAAGGTGCTGGACATAATACTAGCAATATCCTCAGAAGGCAACTTTGGGCTTAGCTGTATTAATTGCAAAAAAAGTGTTCAAAGGAGTGTAGTCCTTGACGAAAATGTAGTCGCCATTGAACTGATCAGGCATAATGTAGTCTTTGATAAAACTATTATAGTAGGCATGTCCATTTTGGACAGTTCGGAAATGCCTCATATCGACTTCCATTATGGATACATATTGAACAAGCTACCGGCAAAACATGTAAAACTGTGTTACGTAGACACCGATAGCTTAATTTATCACATTAAAACTCCAATCCCACAGATAATAGATGCAATATTCCACTGACGAATACAAAAGAAGCTGCTTTAATGGTGAACCTATTAAAGGATTTGTCACTCTGCGACAAAAATGTATGCTCTCAAGAGTGAGTCTAGACACAATGCGCAGAGTAAAAGATATAAAACAATCTTCTGTTAATATGTTAACTACTGACGATTACAGGTAATGTATACCATATCCCGAGGTAAAAACCAGCCTGGTGTTTGTAATTCATTCAACTTGTTGCTTCTACTATTAAACAACACAGACTGGGTTTAGGCTGATTCTTACACAGAGGATTACAGCAACCACCCACTTCGTTCAAGTGGCTCTGAGCACTATGGGACTCAATATCTGAGGTCATAAGTCCCCTAGAACTTAGAACTACTTAAACCTAACTAACCTAAGGACATCACACACATCCATGCCCGAGGTACGATTCGAAGACTGAAGCGCCTAGAACCGCTCAGACACACCGGCCGGCAACTAACCACCCATTTGCTGTAATCTTCTGTGTAAGAGTCAACCAATATTTTGTACACAGCCACGGGCTCAATATGTCAGTTTTTGACAAAATAACAGACTGGGTTTATCTTTGCAGGATGATAAATGTTATGTACCTCTGGATAAAATAAATGCATTAGATTCGAGCCACTTCCACCCGAAAAATGATGATGACCAAAAATGATACTTGGTTTTATTGCAAATAATGTAAATATCTGAAAAATATAAAATGCATGTAATTATGTGTGTGAACAGTGTGAATTGTAAGATTGTAATTGTATTTGTAATTGTTGGTTTTTGC
This sequence comes from Schistocerca piceifrons, assembly GCF_021461385.2. Lineage (NCBI taxonomy): Eukaryota > Metazoa > Arthropoda > Insecta > Orthoptera > Acrididae > Schistocerca > Schistocerca piceifrons. The sequence goes on along the minus strand of NC_060138.1, from coordinate 1,015,258,011 downwards.
TTGAGGTGACTACCAACTTTGTAACTGATATAATTCACATACACCTTTCTGATTAACTAGATTAAACTCCAGGAAAATATATTCTCATTGTCTTAAGTTCATACGGTTTGATGTATACTGTATGCTTTCCGATAAATCAGAAATGGGTATATTGTCGTACGTGATTAATAAATGTCTATCATAACTGCGTAGATAGCGAAAATGTAAATACATTGTACAATTTAAATGCTAAATGTCTTTTGTCGTAGGTAGTGTGGGCGTAGTAGGGTACGCTGAATGGTATATGTAAATGTGCGCAGTCAACCAATTGTGTGTGCACAGCTTTTCTTTTGAGGCATTACATATGTGAAAAATGTAAAAAAATTAAATGCAATAACGTATTGTACAGTTTAAACTTATGGAAACTTAGGCGTATTGATAAGCTAATGAATGAGGAGGGTCTCAGCAGTAAGGCTGTGTGAACTTTGTCCCATCTAATCAAAAATGTCATAGCTGGAGAGTATGTAAATGTGTACAGTGAACCAAGTATGCATCTGACTTTCTTTGAAATGTTGTCTTCTTTTTATAATTTAAATGGTAATTTTATAATTTTATATGTAGAATATTTTTGGTTGAATTGCTTTCCTTTCCATTCCATCTGTAATGTATTACGAAACCATAGAGGAAATTTGCTGATGATGAGATGGTGCAGTATTTAACATAAACAGAAAGGATGAAATTTGCTAGTGATACTTATTAGCAAGACAGTACAGTATTTGACAGAAACATTATGAGAACAGAAAGAGACGAAATATGGCAGTGGGACGTTACGCAATGTGTGTGTGTGTGTGTGTGTGTGTGTGTGTGTGTGTGTGTGTGCATGAGCGCGCATGTACTAAAATAGCGCCACTTTTCACAATTCAGGAGAAGAAACTTACATAATTGTTTTGGTAATACTGTAGTGTCGGAAATATTTATTTGAGCGAGATTCATTTCAGGTAGAGAAGCTTACACAAATTTTTAAATGTGGAAATACTGTAATATAATTGAATATTACACGAAAAATACTGCACTGTCCTCGGCTGGAAAAAATTTTCCGCCACCGCCATCTACCATCTGAACGACGTTTTTGAAAAAAGGGACGTGGCATTTAATGTCACAATGATGTCGTAGGTAAGGGGACGTGGCCTGTGACGTAACAAAAGTGAACAATTAGAACTTCTCGATTAGATGGGACAAAGTTCACGTAGCCTTACTACTGAGAACCTCCTCATTCATTAACTTATCAATACGCCTAAGTTTCAATATTCTTCTGTAGCACCACATCTCAGACACCTTGTTTCTCATCTATTCCGGTTTTCCCGCAGTCCCTGACTCACTGCTCAGGTGCCAGTTGCTTATATTACACTGTAAATGATTTAACTGTACCAAAAAGAAGAAAGACAGAAATATGTTTCTGACGTTGTATTGAGGGCAGTGATCACGCAGCCGTCAGTAAGGTTAGTAGTTACGCACCGTTAGCGTTTCTGGGTCACAGTTTGGAACTCGCCCACCTTGGAAAAAACGCTGTCCGAATGTTCACTACGGATCGGCAGCTTTCACCGGTCTTCAGTCTTGCAGACTGGCGTGGTGTCACGCACTCTTCCGCGTTAGTAGCTCCCTTACTAAAAACAACCGCCGAAAGTAGCCACCCGCTATTCATTACCTAGTTACGCAATAGAGCTACAAAGAGTACAACAAATACCAGCAACCCGGAAGGCTCTTAGAGTAAAAAATTCACCTTGTTTTATGCCTTTCACTCAGGTTACAATTCGGTACGCCTTGATCCACGGAGGGCGGAAAGACTAGCATTTGTCTGAAGTTCTGGCAATGATCCACGAACTACAGTGAGTATCTGCTGGTGTAGCCCACAGGTGTAAATAAACACCTGACACTGCCTGTAGCAAGCCACCCAGAAAATATAATGGAGCTCTTAATAGCATATCGTAGTGTCCAGTACTTATCCGCACATTACATGAGCTGAGCCTCAATTACCAACAGCTAAGGTTCCACGCAATGATCCTGTCTGAAATATGGATGAAGTGACATACTTCCTCCAAATCAGCGCAGCTCTCGGGTTATACATAGTTTAGGTCAGACAAGTGAGACGAACGTTGCGTCGGTGTAAATTTTATGTTTTTCGAACCTCAAGTTCTAAGCACGTAAAACTGTGATAATAAAAGACAGGCGGAGTCATATTAATCGAAATAAGTGTTCCAGACAGCTTAATTGGGATAGTCTATAGGGTGCCAAAAATCAGCAAACTCGAATTCTTCCAGTCGGCGTTACATTTAATTCAGTTCGAAGGAAAATATGAAATATTAGTCAAACGTCGTCTCCTGGCATGTGAGCACGTGACGTACTATTTGTATAGCACTCGCACAGTTTTCAATGTTCAAATCGCACCATATAACTTGTAGGGGCTTGTAATATACAGTTCGTGTCGGTTTAAAACCGGACTGCTTAGAAATCCGATGGCAGCAGGTAAACAGTGAGCCAGGAGCACTCTGCAACAAACAAGCTCTCCTACGTACAAGCCGTTAGTTGACAGTTGGGTTATAATGGCCGATCAGAATGTTTGCGTTTGAGGGCGTTGCTGCTGCTTATATGTACGTAGCGTGCCTCCTATCCACCTACGAGGGTAATCCCAAAAGTAAGGCCTCCTATTTTTTATAAGTACATAGACCTGTTTATTTCTACAATGGTTTACATCAGTTTGCAGCTTGAATATTTAGCTATTTTTCAACATAATCACCATTTCTGTCGATGCATTTTTGTAGACGCTGTGGCAGTTTTTGTATGCCCATGTCATACTACTCCGCCGCCATGTTGTTCAGAAAGCCATCAACCTCTTCTTTCACCTCGTCGTCGGAGCTGAATCGCTTTCCGGCCAAATGTTCTTTAAACCTAGAGAACAGGTGATAGTCACTGGGCGCCAAGTCAGGACTATAGGGTGGGTGGGTGATTATGTTCCACTGAAACTGTTGCAGGACAGCAACGGTATGCCGAGCGATGTGTGGGCGAGCGTTGTCATGGAGAATGTGTACGACCTTGCTCAACATTCCTCTTCTCCGGTTCTGAATTGCCCGTTTGAGTTTTCTCAGTCTCACAGAACCTGTCAGCGTTAATTGTGGTCTCAGCGATTCAGCTCCGACGACGAGGTGAAAGAAGAGGTTCATAACTTTCTGAACAGCATGGCGGCGAGTTGGTATGACATGGGCATAAAAAAACTGCCACAGCGTTTACGAAAATGCATCGACAGAAATGGCGATTGTGTCAAAAATAGTTAAATGTTCAAGCTGTAAACTGACGTAAACCATTGTAGAAACAAACAGGTCTATGTACTTATAAAAAAATAGGAGACCTTACTTTTGGGATTACCCTCATATATAGGCACCGACGTGTAGCCAAGGGATTAACGTAGCATTCGTGTCTTTCCGACGTGCGTGCGGCACATGCGGAACCATGGCGACGTTATTACCAAATGCGTGCAAACGGGACCAACGTGCTATCATTCTTTTCTTGGCTGCCTAAGGACAAACACCGGTAGATATCCGTCGGAGAATGAAGAATACGTATGAGGTGGCATGTCTGTCGGAAACCACCGCCCGGGAAAACTGGGGCGAGTGGTGCTGCAACGTCATGATAACGCATGTCCCCATAGTCCTGGTCTCTCGCGATACGATTATCACGCCTTCGGTTCCTTAAAAAGGGCCCTGAATGATCGACGATTTCTGTCGGTCGAGGATGTGCAGCGGGCAGACTTCTTCACGCACTATGTTTTAGGAAACGGGTATCTTTAAGCTGGTGCGTCGTTGGGTGATTGCTTCAGTGCTCACGTCGATTTTTCCTGACTGGCATGCCGATTCTGGACTATACGGTCTGCGAAAGGAAACTTTTTGATAGACACTTGTACTTTCTGGCAGTGCCACCCTGTCGGTCTCCACCTGAGATCGATTAATCGGTCGTGGCGCCGACAGCGCCTGTATGGGTATCTGAAATAATTTCATTAAAAAAAATGATCGCCAGATTAATGAAACTCTACGCTTCCCATGAAAAAGCAACCTCGCACATTGATCGTAACAGAAATGCTGTGGACCAAAGTGCATGCGTTCGGTCCTGCTTGCAGCGCTGGACAGCAATATTTTGTCCGTGGATCGAATCCAGTGCGGCAAAATTAGCGGAGCTGGCAACACACAATCTGTTGTTTTTAATGGGTAAGAATTTATAAACACAGGAATACTGGTGAAGAAACTGTGTGTATTCTTAACGCATCTGAACGCGTTAGTTGTGATGATGAAAACGCACAAAAATCCGGTGAATATAGAGGAACAATATCGCCAGGATATTGCTGTGCTATAAGAGTTTACGTTCATGTTGCAACGTAGGTGCCGCATGGACTCTGCGTCGGAAGCAGTGTTTCATTCTTTGTGGAGACGCCGCATGGCACGTCTCGTTTATAACGCTGTCCGTCTACGAATCTTCCCTTGTTCCACCCCGGGAAGCGCTGGCCTTTATTCCACTGTTGGGTACAGAGAATCTGCTGCACTGGCTCTTCCAATGTTGCCAACACCATTGGTGCCGTAGGCATGCTCCTCCCACATGAACAACAAAAAAACATTGTCTCTGGTCACTCGCTTGGGAGTCCGCTTCAAAAAATCCATTTTTTTATTATCTTAAAACGACGCATAGAGTTCTTTAAACAAAATAGTGGTTATAAGCAACTTAAACATTTCTTGGTGTGTGACCACGTCCATGTTTCCTCAGCTGTGACATGTCAAATGTTGCCTTTAGACTCCCATTCGAGAAAGATGTACTGTACAACTATATCCCGAGTTGGCAACCATGTCAGAAGATAAGCTTTGCGATGGGCTTAAGTTCTAGCTTGCAAATTGTTTTCGAACTTGGTTTTGCTTATAAACGTTTCGATAGTTTGAGTATTTTCGAAAGTTAGTATGCCTGCAAATAAGTGAATTCTAGAGTTGCTAGAAATATATTCTGGGTCCAGTGTCTCTTGTGACAGTTCATTTCATGAGAGTATCCAAATCTGAAAATTAGGTCATTGAGACAACTGAAGAGGCCAGAATAACGAGGAGAAACAAGGAAGAGAAGAGAGAGAATGAGGAACATGTAAAAAAAAGGTGTTCCATAGATCAAATGCAACTTTGAATTGAACTTCCTGAGAGTTAAACTTTCTGACATGTTTATTTTATGCACAAAACATCTATTTGAGGTATATGTTTGAAATTTTTTGGGATATTTCAAGATACTATTTGAAGTGAAGTAGACTATAGACACTAATGTAATACTAACAGGAAGAAAAATACACAATGTTTAGTTACAGAAAAGTAACCTTAATTTTGATTATGAGATAAATATTTCTAGTATAACAACTTGTGACTGATATGACTTGATTGTGGCATACTTTTAGGTGGACATGTTGTTAATATTTACGTAACGTTTTAGGCACCTAACTAAGATAGATAATCAGTGCTTGGATTCCAAGCATTTAGCGGCAAATAGAACATGTAATTTACTGATCTTCACAAAAAGATTGTAATAAAGTCAATCTGAAAAGTAACATGATTAACGGTAAATGCAAATGTTAAACAAGAAGCTCTTCTATTGCCATACATGCTCATGGTACTAAAAGCTCACGATTTTTGGCCAGAGCCACGTAAACTTTATGAAAATTGTAAATATTTTTCCAGGCGTGCAGAGGCAAATTACCTTAAGCATCCTGGTAGGGTCTGTTTTGCACGGGGCCTGAGACTGACAATATGTCTGTCTTCTTCGCCGAGTTTGACCTTAACGACCTCCGTATCGCTTCCTGTCGCAAGAAGCTGTCATTATACAAAATTTCTCCAACGCGTGTGTCTTAAAACATGCGCCATGCCGTTCTTCTGTCAGCAACCTCTCTCATGTCATTGACAGTTTTTAAAAAATGTACTTATAAATACCTATCATTGCTTCAATATTTAACGTCCAGCTTTCTCACGACGAATCAAAATATTCGAATTATTACAATTTTAAACAAGGGATGGGTACTGTTCACAGACATTTTAAGTCGTATCCGCGCCTGAACGATGCGAAGAACACAGGAAACTGCGAAACAGGGCACAGCAATGCGTCTGCAATGCCACCATCACGGTATCGAGAGTATATAAAGAAGTAGAGCACAAGTGGTCGTTGCTTGTTTGAACTGATGGGAGAATTTAACACAAACGATTCTACATATGTGCCGGCGGACGACCGTAAAATTGTATGTAATATCTCAAGAAAATTTCCTTACAAAAAGTAGTAGAATTAATTACATCGTGAAATCTGATTCTTGAACCCTGTACAAATCGCTCCTTGGATTTTGGAGATGAGTGAGACTGGAACCCCTGGTAAAAAGAAAAGTTCGCTGACGCTATCACTATCGATGGAAATCTCGGTCACTTTTGCCCCCTGAGTTTTCTTTCCTTTTTTTCATGTACTTCCGAGGATGGTCTGTTAACTATTTTAATACATACATCAGATGACATATTATGCTGACTTTAGGTGCTCATAATCTTGTGTGTGTGTGGGTGGGTGGGTGGGTTGTTGGGTGGGTGGGCATGGGTGTATTTTGATTCATTTCTCTGAATGTTTAGGTTCGATTTTGATCTAATAGTTACTTTTTCATTATTGTAATTATTTTTATTGTGCATCTTTTTCTTTCATTTCGTGCGTTTAGTGACTATTTGTAAATCCCACCAACTGTTGGAGTGGCGTCATACCAAGGAACGTGGCACTTTATGTCTGTGTCATGGGCGAGGAACAGTCCAGTCTAGAGTTTGTATGTTATGTACGGAGTCTCGCAGGACTCTGCATATAGGTCAGCGATGCAAGCGCAGAACCTGCAGGTGATTTAAAATGCGCGGGCAAACTCCTTGACCGAGCTGCCATAAAGTATAGTCGAGAATACCGTCGCTTTGTAAAGCGAAAGTTTGGCTGTGGTGCTCAATTCAGTACTCTCAAAAAGAACGAATTGCTTGACCTTATTTCGAAATGCCTCTGTGTTTGTCGAGAAAAAACTATTTATTCAAGGTGACCCGCAGATACTTAACCGTCGGACCCCAAGGGATATTTTGCCCATGTGACTTAAAATTAGCCAGACGTTAAGGCCGTTTCCTACTACAGTAGATAGCAGCTGTCTTGTCGGGTTAAGTTGTATCTTGTTAGTGGTACATCAAGCGTCCAGTTGGCTCTGGAGGCGTCTTGTATCCGGTGCTTGCGCTGTAATATTCGCGCCTAGTTAAGATTCTTCTTTGACTTTGTTTCATTGTAACCTAACCTTTCGTTTCAAATGCTAAGTGACCATTAAAACTGCGACAACAGGAAGGCGGCCTGCCACAAACGTCAATTTGGCAATAGCTGAACTAAATGCTTGGATACGCATGTGATTTCTTTCAGCGTCACCACAGAAAACAGGTACGGGTAACATCTATGTTGTGTATTTGAGGAAAGAATCCGCAGTGGGTTTCTCATTGGGAAACCGCGTTTGAATGTTGGTGAGAATATCTTATTCTGCCTCAATAAGAAGAACAAATTACTATCAGCACGCGTCAGAAATCGACAGTCGCAGGATGGTGGCTTCTTGACATTGTTCGTTTTGGTCATCCAGTATGGAATCGCTGTGTTCGAGAGGGTCATAGTCAACGCCGTGCAAGCTGTCAGTGGCCTCATAAGTCTAGCATCCGAGACAACAGACATATTGTTTGCTCAGCAGGGTCGTACAGCGTTCTGACTCAGGATATTGGCTTACGATATTTTCCTCGGATATGCAGTCACCTTGACACAATATTTCAACGGTCCAAGTGGCCACCAAGCCCAGGTGAGGATACTGATGCACAGTTTAGCCGGAACTGAGTTTCCAGCAGACTCAGCGTCCCCTTTCTGCACTGCAGCCGGCTCACCATGCATGCGCGAACAGCAGCTATGCCGTCCTCAAGCGCAAGTTGTCCAGTAGCGCACCGATGAAAGAATATTGCTAGCAGAGCAGATAGTCCGATTATTACTTGAAGTTGACGTCTGTCACTTGCCGCTACGTGTTGCCACATCGGCTGCCGGCCACCGCTCGGTTATAGACGGCATACAAACTTGGCGGGACACGTCACACTTGCTGTTACATGTGTAACGTGTAGCAATGTTGGAAGTGGCCGCTGCGAGGTGCTCTGTCGAAAGCTGATTTTAAGTGACAGATGACTAAATCATGGCAGACAACGGTTTTTGTAGCCCTGAATTTAAACTCATGTCGTAAGCCAACCAGAACCTCCTGACATACAATGTATCAGAAAAAACGACGGTCAGTAGCCTGTGCCAGAAACAGAAACACGATCACTTTGTTCACGACCATTAAAGCAAACCTCTACGAGCAAACTCAAGAGAGAAAAAATGCAGTTTCAGCATTAAAAGCTAGTTGTAATTTCTCGCTATTATAGGACGGGCCTACATGAAACTATTCTCACGCTGGCTACACGAGCTGTCACATTACGAACGGATGGGCAGTCCACGTTGACACTTGGTTGCACATTATAGCCGACACAGACAGATTCCAAAAGAGAACAGAATGATAGGAAAAAATAAGAGCAAATCAAACGTCAAGATGATGATGAAAATGACGCGGCATATTATTACATTTAAAGCATTTACCCGAATAAAAATAAAACTCTTTTGATTAGATTTAGAAATAAAATAAATTCCCTATCTTTGACGAGGTTCGAACCTCCAGCCTTCTGCACAGTAGGTTTATACGCTAACCATTGCGCTACGCTACAACACTGAGATAATTAATCGTGAAAAGAACTGTGGTGGCCCAATCACCACGCTGAATTGCAGCCTTCAAAAAGTCAGCTTCACACAATAACGTGTGAAGCGTATTTAATGTAAGCCGATCTCTGTGATTATGATAACTGTTTTTGTGACGCTATATCACGTCTTGTGTGGAAGTATTCATTAGTGTTTGGTTAGTGCAGCATATGAAACGTGCGTATTTCATTAGCATCTTTGTGTGTGTGTGTGTTTGTTATTTTTGGTATGGTTATCATGTGTGATGAAATACGAAATTAACATGCCAGATCGTGATCCAAACACTACAAGAAAGAAAGACAGCCAAGACCGGCAGTCTGGCAACGGCAAACGATTCGTGCGTGACGTTGAGCGCCCTGACTGGAGGAAACCAGCTCCTATACATGGCGTGTCAATCATCAAATAATTTTAGTCGGACTATAATTAAAAGATCTGCTGGTTGAAATGAAGACCATTGATGTTTAATATTAGATAAAATCGGATTCCACGTCTTATTTGACAGGAAACACTTATGCTTTCTAATATTATTATTCGGTAATTGAATTTCTATAGCTATCTTTAGAACACATTTTCAATAGCGGGAAGCAAGAGCATCATTTGCGTCTCATTACACATCATCTTATGTCCCTCACTAAAACACTGTTCTAACACTGTGGATTGCTCTGGCTGGAGCAAACGTATGTAACGATTGTGTTCTACACGTCGGTACTCAATAGTACGGATAGTTTGGCCAATATAAACCATCCGAAAATAACAAAGGATTTTGTATACCCTGGGCTTCCTCAGTCTAAAATCAACCTGTACTGATCCAAGAAGGGCTCTAATTTTAGCCAGGTATAAATACACTTTTTATGTCATATCTTCTTACAATTCTTGAAATTTTCGAGGATATACTCCTAGGAAAAGGTAAATGGGCAACATATTCACAAGTATCCTCTCATGGTTTCCCTAGGACGTGTTCTAAACGAATCTATTAAAATTTGATTATCTGATAATAATATTAATAATGATAAGGGTTTCCCTTTATGTAGTACTAACTGTTACTGCTGCTTCGCTCGCGTATGAGTAGTTTTGTTTAGTGACGGTGAGTAAGAAAGACAGTAATTGTATGATATATCAGTGTATATAGCGTGCAGAGACATATGTATAAAAAATGTATGCAGTACCTGTATGTAGGTCATAATGAGTGTGTTTCAATTATTTTGCTGTATGCCGAAACTGAAATCAAGCATTGTATTTACCAACTACATCGATACATTAGATATGGGCAGAAGTAGAGCTTTTAGGGGTTGATTTTGCCACCAGAGCAACGCATACCGACCATTTCTCCCTTCCATTTTAATGCGTTATGGTTTCAACATTTTTGATCCATCCTCTCATGATGTCTAATTTATGATTAACATAGTCAATTAAGAGATCATAATCAAATGCAGCCTCACCAGAAGCCTCCCACGTTCCACATGTAAAGGTACGATTCTATTTCTCTACAGCCTTTAAATGACTCAGTCGTTGTGGGTAATTTCCAAGAATGTTTGCCTATCGACTCAACGGTCTCCAAACGATAGATATCGAACGTGCGATTCTAAATCGATCACGGACTGTGGTGGTGGGCGTTATGATAAATTATTTGTAAGATGCTAGGAAAACCCAAACGATTTATATTATATATAAGAAACTATCAGCGTCGATTGCGGTAAAATCGAGGCTGATAGTCCCTTATATATTAGATTATCACGATTCCTGACTGGGCTGCAATGTTGAAAGTACAAACGATTTATGACGGTAGTGAGTGGGATGTCTGCTGGTACTGTAGAAGTTTCTTCGGCCGATTGCCTCAAGTGGAAGAATCTAATTCCATGCTTATGCAATGTAGAAAATTGTTTCAATTTTAGTCGGAAATGTGACGTTCTACCCATATTGTTGCGTGACAGTGGCAGTCTGCCCAGGTTACGGCAAAAAGGGAATGCTTCCCAAAGCATACACATCAAATGCACTTTTTCATGACGACAACGTCGACGACGAGTGAGGTAAGTCGTTTTCTTTGTAATTACAACTATTTTAGTAACGCTCTTCCTTAGTTGTTGCTGTAGTGATCACTATAAACATGCTCATAACGCCCGCCATCACAGTCGCGGGATCGATTTAGAATCGCGCGTTCAACATTTATCTACCGTTTGGAGCCCGCTGAGTCGATAGGAAAACATTCTTGGAAATTACCTCGATGTGAGTCTGCAAGAGTTTTGGAAGCTGTAAGAGGCGTGATGCTCAGCACCTAAAATGCGACGGGCTTGTGGCTGTTCTAATGTGTCCGTAGCTCTTAAGGCCGGCTGACGTTCTGCAACCAAGTTGCGGCAGGAGACTGCTCTGAGATTTGTTGGATTCGACTAATTCCGCACCTTGAGCTTTCTCAGGACTGTGCTCTAAACTAGACTTACAGTAACAGTTTCAAATATGGTTCTTGGGCTTGCCCTCCGATTTTATTGTTGTATCTCCACCAAAACACTCCAGCTATGCCAGGTAATGTAAGAAATCAATATCATAAACCAAGCGCGCAGTAATGATGGATGTCCACTGTCACGGAATAACCTGTAGACGCTAAGAGTCGCCAACCACCGCGCCAGCGTCGTCTACATGCCATTCAAGTACATCATATTTAAAAACGTTAGTAATACTCAAAAATATACAACTTTCTAAAGCAGCTTGTGGTCTTCCTCAGGATTCAAGCTATCTCCATACCAAATACCATCGGAATCGGTTCAGCGGTTTAGTCATGAAAACGTATACACAGAGTTATTTCCGCGTTTATAAAATTAGTTTGCAAGTATGGACTGGAATTTATTAAACACGTTAAGCATTGTATATGCATTGTATTCCAGCTGTTACCCACGGCCTTGCTCACGTATCAGTAAAATGAAAACAAGTGTGCGTGTGGCTTTACTGGCCGGGATACCCCGGTTGGGATGTTGGGGAGCTTCGTGCATGCCTTTTTATCTGGCGCCACTTCGGTGACTTGCATGTCGATGATGATAGAGTGATGATGAGTACAATACACACATCCTAACGCGAGCAGAAGAAACACGTTAAGCATTGTATATGCATTGTATTCCAGCTGTTACCCACGGCCTTGCTCACGTATCAGTAAAATGAAAACAAGTGTGCGTGTGGCTTTACTGGCCGGGATACCCCGGTTGGGATGTTGGGGAGCTTCGTGCATGCCTTTTTATCTGGCGCCACTTCGGTGACTTGCATGTCGATGATGATAGAGTGATGATGAGTACAATACACACATCCTAACGCGAGCAGAAGAAAAACCGACCCTGGCGGGAAAGGAACCCGAGAATCCACTATCGGGATACAACAACACTAACTGCATGACTTATTTGAACGCAACAAGAAGTTTTAAGACAGGCATGACGCTCAGCGACCAAAAAGTGATGTGTTTGTGACTGATATTAGTACGAAAGTACGGCTTAAACACGTAGATGGTTCAAATGGCTCTGAGCACTATGGGACTTAACTGCTGAGGTCACCAGTCCCCTAGAACTTAGAACTACTTAACCTAACTAACCTAAGGACATCACTCACATCCATGCCCGAGGCAGGATTCGAACCTGCGACCGTAGCGGTCGCGCGGTTCCAGAATGAAGAGCCTAGAACCGCTCGGCCACTCCGGCCGGCAAACACGTAGATGATTGTGTAAACATTGTATTCATTACGTTGAATCGTATTACGTAGAAAATAGAAAGCGATGAAGGCATTTACACAAATATGATAAAGTTAAAAATTAAAGAGTGATTAGCTTCTTCAAAGAGTAATTATTATCCCATAATTCACGTTATGTTCTTCAAATGAATAAATATATTGTACTACGCACTCTCTAAAATATCCTATGTTCTTCCCCAGCGTTCAAGCTATCTCCATACCAGACTTTATCAAAATCGAATCGGCGATTTAGGCGTGGAAGCGTAACAGACGTTAGTATGGATGTGGTATCCTGTTTTATTCGATATTAAACAACAGAAGTCTTTATTTCGACCATCAGATTCTTTTAATTAGTGTTCTGCTAGCGATATATTGTTTTGCCTATTTCTTCCGCTAGTGTGCTACTAGTTCACTGGATCTCGAGGGCAGCAACGTCGCTGCTCGCACACGTGCTGTGGGCCTGCTGCGGTGTATAAAGGAGACGCTGATTCTGTTGGCATCTCAGCTCTGGCGAGGAAGTACACCAGCATGCTCACTCACCTGAACATGATACACGATATGGGGTGGACATCATTAAAACAAAGGCGTTTTTCGTTGCGGCGGAATCTCCTCACCAAATTTCAATCACCAATTTTCTCCTCCGAATGTGAAAATGTTTTGCTGATGCCGACCTACAAAGCGGGAACAATCATCATAATAAAATATGGGAAATCAGAGCTCGGATGGAAAGATATAGGTGTTCGTTTTTTCTGCGTTCGCTGTTCAAGATTGGAATAATATAGAATTATTGTGAAGCTGATTCGATGAAATCTCTGCCAGGCACTTAAGAGTGATTTGCTGAGTGCACATGTAGATATAGCTGTAAATGGTGGTAATTTGGTCTGTTCAAATATTGCGTCGGGATGGCCACATTATCCGGGTGCATACTCTAGGGGGGTGTCATCAGTCATTAGTCTGGAGAAGTCTACATATCCGCAGAATATTGCGTTGTTTGCAGCAAGTACCCCCAAGGACAGAGCGGCGACGATGTCTGTAGCGCCACGAACCGTCAGTCGGGCGGCCACTTCTGCGGCTTGACTACTCGTGTTTGAAGGTTCCCAGGGTAAAGAGTATTACCAGATCGTGTTCCTCATTATCATACAGGCCCAACAACATGCGTGACGGTAGGCTATCGTAAAACTCCCCAACTATGTGACAGGCTCCCAAACGGTGTGACAGTCACGGTTTTTGACATGCAGAGCTCTCTAGCAGCTGTCGTTGTCAAACTAAAGTTTTGAAACAATCGGGGAGGTTGCGGCACCAGTTTGCAAGAGGTGGAATAGATTCCACGTGGTATCTGCGTTAACTACAAGTTTCTATACGTTTACAAAATTCATTGTGAATTGTTCGTGTGTTAACGTGAATTATATAGTCTCCTCTGACTTCACTGTATCCAATGGCCTGAGAAATCTGGTATGTTTGTGTATTCATATTAACGTATCAGCTAAAAAATGTGACCTTTGGCAATCTGAATTGTTTATTCATTCGGGTTTTGTAGCCGTTTTTCCAAAACTCATTCATACCACACAAGAAACAATTGCCTCTGAACCAACTACTACAAACAGTGATGAGTCAGAACGACAGGACGGAACCAACAATGAAGTGTCCACTGCCATGACCACCCTCGCTGATGAACAGGTTCCTGTTTCTGCCCAAGTTAATCACCACCATGACCTGACGCTACGCATGAGAATTACCTCTACGTAATTGCGAAGTACTGTGGGCAATTATGTCCAGTGCTCAGGCTTTCCGCTTCCGAGGAGACGAGACAGAACCATAACCAAAATTCTGGACGTGGCCCAATCCTCCTGATGTTGTGCGGTATAAGGCACAACAAACTGGAAGCCGATGGATCCGCCATGAGATATCACACCAGGTGTCTGTTATCTACCTGAAGCAATAAATTTCTTTGTTCAGTTACCTTTCTTTTTTTTAATGATTTCTTGAATCCTTCAATTGCGATTTTCTTTTACATTTGTGTCCGTGTGCGTGTGTGTGTGTGTGTGCGTGTGTGTGTTCAGAAATGTTTCAAATGGCCCTAAGCACTATGGGACTTAACATCTGAGGTCAACAGTCCCCTAGAACTTACAACTACTTAAACCTAACTAACCTAAGGACAGCACACACATCCATGCCCGAGGCAGGATTCGAAACTGCGACCGTAGCAGCAGCGCGGTTCCAGACTGAAGCGCCTAGAACTGCTCTGCCATAGCGGCCGGCGTGTGTCTTTCTATTCTTACAAGAACTCTTTGATTTCCTTTTTTTTATTTCTAACCAAAAGCTTATTTTTTGGAACGCAGTGTTGACAATTTGCAAAAAGAATGTATGGATTCTAATAAAGGCACTACAACAATGTGAGACATCCACCATGGACGAGTTTTCTATGTAAAATGTGGAATGTCACTTAGCTCGGCAACCTGCACTCCCAACAATGTGACACACAAAAGACATTCCCCACCCCTTATTATAAGAAACATAATTTTTGAAAAGACGGATTTCGAAAGAAGAGATGTGTAGCCATGGTGAGTAAGAATCTCAATCTTCCACGCGAAATATTAAGGGAATTACGTTTAGAAAACCTCAGAAATGTCACAAAGTTGGGGAATTCAGCTGTATGCCATTGGATACACAACACTATCGTCTCTGGTTCACTTTCACAGCTATTTGGACAGCAGCCGTTTCATTTCTGATGTGTTATATATAGGCTGTAGCTGTTCCCTACCTTAGAGATCTCCGTGAAGTTGTCTTATAACAGGACTATCTTAGCGCCTACTGCTTCCCTCGCGTAGACTACTGTCTGGACAGATTTCTTATGTTTTTCTTTAATCAAATTTCACGTTGTTCACAAATTGCATTACCTTCTAAAATTTTTACGCTAATTAAGGCCATAGAAGCATAGACTTTTTCTGACAAAAAAGCGGTTCTGGTAGCTGGAGTCCAAGCTTTTTGTTAATTATGCCTTTGGCATTTTTGTGGTGATATTTCCTAAGACACTTTCATCCCCTAACACCTGTTCCCTTATCTAACTGAGAAGTGAAATATCAGTTTTCATATACTTTTCTTTAAAATCTCTTTGATATAACGAAATATTTACTTAAATAACGAAACATTTTCTTAAAAGTTTTCATTCACTGTTTGAATTTCCAAAAACAGTGAAACATGTATTTTTTTTATTTCTAACAGAGTAGTCAAATACAAATTTCATAGATTTATCTTTGAAAATGCTTTCACGATAAAATAATTTCATAAAACTTTTCATTCCCCATTCCACCCTCTTAAGGGGTGAATAACCAATATTACTGAAATACGTATTTTTTAAATTTCCAACCAAAAAGTCAAATACCAATTTTCATAGATGTAGCTTTAGCAGTTCTTTACTAATGACTAATCTTCATAAAAACTTTCACCCTCTATTTTACCCTCTTAGTGGCTGAATTTCCAAAAAGGCTGAAATATGTATTATTTTATTTCTGACTAAGAAACCAAATACCAATTTTCGTAGTTTTAACATAAAAATTGTCCTAAAAGAGATATGTTTTTGAAACGCCTTTCATCCCCTATTTCACCCCCTTGGGAGTGCAACTTCTAACAATCCCTTCTTAAACAGTGTCTGCATACCCTCTCAAAATTTCAAGTTTCCATCCTTAGCAGTTTGGGCTTGGCGGGTGATGAGTCAACAAGCAATGAGTGAGTAATTCAGATTCTTTTTTTTAATGTTATTCCATCCCCCGCCTCCACGGATGGGCTGTCAGCGGATACAATTTGCCACTCTTCAGCCACATCACATAAGAGTAAAGATTTTAAAACGTGACTTAAAGTTTGACACGGTAGTTGACAAAATGAATGTTTGACATAATAAAGAGACAGATAATACCTGCATAATTTAAAATATGAAAGGTGGATCTGTTGATTGATTAAAATATTGGCACAGCTGAAATGGCAAATAAATGTTTCATAAAAGATATGTAAGATAAAAAAGTAAAAAAGCCTTGTGTTGACTGATTAGGACAGATACACAGACGAGTGAAGTGATGAGGGGGCAAGGGGTACCATGGGAACGTAGCAGTTGGGGTACTGAGTAAGACAGTGTTAGTGTTGAAGGAGCAATTTTGGAGAATGAAAAATGTGGGTGGAGAGGAGTGGAGAGGAAAGGAGCCCTGACTGGAGGAGGTGGGTGGAATCTGGTAGGACAGGTATGTATCAGGGCGGATTTCGGGACTGGAGAAGGGAAAGCGATTGAAGTTTCGTTGTGAGAGGATGTGGAGAGAGTGGAAGTGTAACGTAGGAGGAATGTGGTGATAGAGGTGTGACAGAGTACCAGGAGCAGTGAGCATGGGAGAACTTAGAGGGTGGATAGTTTCAGGTTTACTGGTAACGTCGAAATCAGTCAGTCGGGACATTGCCTATATACAATGAGATGATAACGCAGGGTCGTTGTTGCCCATGGTTTTTTGATCCACCTCGATCAAAAGGCGTTAGACTTTTGTCCTGGTAAACTCATTCCCCAGGTCTTGTACCCAATGAAAGAATCTGGTCATTGGTTTCCGAGAGAGTTGTGTGCCGCTCAGTCCATAGCCAGTTGATGACCTCTGTCATAGATCTGAAGCAGCATCGAGTGATGTACTTGTATTTAACATCTAAGACTCACGTGACAAGATGACATCCGGCCTAAAGCCGCCACCACTGCTGCCAGAGGTGGGAGCCCTGTGTACTAAATTTCGTACCCTGTAGATCCCGAAATTCAATCAAGTGTTCTTCATACTGTAGTGTATGTATACAATAATTAAAATTTGTTATCCTTATTGATATTGCAGTTTTCATGTACAGCTGGGTAACTATACATATTGTAAAAATGTGTGTGTGTGTGTGTGTGTGTGTGTGTGTGTGTGTTTGTGTGTGTGTGTGCGTGTGTGTGTGTGTGTGTGTGTGGTTTTACATATCACCTCCTAAACGACTAGACCATTTTCAACCAGACTTGGTACGGTTATCCATCACTGTCAGGCAACAAGTACCTACCTATCATAGTTCAAGAGGTTATGATGTAATAAACAAATAGATGCGTGAAAAAGTTGCCGCATTATGTATGTCGTTTAAATTTATTACTTCCGTGGTACTAACTCTATTCGCAATCAGTTTCGCAGCTAGAATCCCCATATGCCAGTAAATGCACATAGAAAATTATATCATAGTACTACGCATAGTTTAGGACATACGACGTCATAAGCACTGATATGCGTGAATAACTGCCGCATTATACCTGTCGTTTAAGTTTAGTACTTCTTTGCTCATAAGTTTTTTCATAAACACACCTTGCAGACAGTAGCCACATTTGCCTCTAAATGTCCTTGAAAAATTATGTCATTGTATGACACATACACTCCTGGAAATGGAAAAAAGAACACATTGACACCGGTGTGTCAGACCCACCATACTTGCTCCGGACACTGCGAGAGGGCTGTACAAGCAATGATCACACGCACGGCACAGCGGACAAACCAGGAACCGCGGTGTTGGCCGTCGAATGGCGCTAGCTGCGCAGCATTTGTGCACCGCCGCCGTCAGTGTCAGCCAGTTTGCCGTGGCATACGGAGCTCCATCGCAGTCTTTAACACTGGTAGCATGCCGCGACAGCGTGGACGTGAACCGTATGTGCAGTTGACGGACTTTGAGCGAGGGCGTATAGTGGGCATGCGGGAGGCCGGGTGTACGTACCGCCGAATTGCTCAACACGTGGGGCGTGGGGTCTCCACAGTACATCGATGTTATCGCCAGTGGTCGGCGGAAGGTGCACGTGCCCGTCGACCTGGGACCGGACCGCAGCGACGCACGGATGCACGCCAAGACCGTAGGATCCTACGCAGTGCCGTAGGGGACCGCACCGCCACTTCCCAGCAAATTAGGGACACTGTTGCTCCTGGAGTATCGGCGAGGACCATTCGCAACCGTCTCCATGAAGCTGGGCTACGGTCCCGCACACCGTTAGGCCGTCTTCCGCTCACGCCCCAACATCGTGCAGCCCGCCTCCAGTGGTGTCGCGACAGGCGTGAATGGAGGGACGAATGGAGACGTGTCGTCTTCAGCGATGAGAGTCGCTTCTGCCTTGGTGCCAATGATGGTCGTATGCGTGTTTGGCGCCGTGCAGGTGAGCGCCACAATCAGGACTGCATACGACCGAGGCACACAGGGCCAACACCCGGCATCATGGTGTGGGGAGCGATCTCCTACACTGGCCGTACACCACTGGTGATCGTCGAGGGGACACTGAATAGTGCACGGTACATCCAAACCGTCATCGAACCCATCGTTCTACCATTCCTAGACCGGCAAGGGAACTTGCTGTTCCAACAGGACAATGCACGTCCGCATGTATCCCGTGCCACCCAACGTGCTCTATAAGGTGTAAGTCAACTACCCTGGCCAGCAAGATCTCCGGATCTGTCCCCCATTGAGCATGTTTGGGACTGGATGAAGCGTCGTCTCACGCGGTCTGCACGTCCAGCACGAACGCTGGTCCAACTGAGGCGCCAGCTGGAAATGGCATGGCAAGCCGTTCCACAGGACTACATCTAGCATCTCTACGATCGTCTCCATGGGAGAATAGCAGCCTGCATTGCTGCGAAAGGTGGATATACACTGTACTAGTGCCGACATTGTGCATGCTCTGTTGCCTGTGTCTATGTGCCTGTGGTTCTGTCAGTGTGATCATGTGATGTATCTGACCCCAGGATTGTGTCAATAAAGTTTCCCCTTCCTGGGACAATGAATTCACGGTGTTCTTATTTCAATTTCCAGGAGTGTATATCAGCAGACATGGACAGGTTCCTTACACCAAAACAAGAATAAAAATCTAGTAAACAAGATCTCTTAAGCGCATACCTTAAGAGCAATGAGCACTTGTTCAGTAGAAGAGATGTTTTTCAGTCTGGTGAAGATGATGAAGTGCACTTAGGCGTCCGCAGCTCGTGGTCGTGCGGTAGCGTTCTCGCTTCCCGCGCCCGGGTTCCCGGGTTCGATTCCCGGCGGGGTCAGGGATTTTCTCTGCCTCGTGATGACTGGGTGTGATATCCTTAGGTTAGTTAGGTTTAAGTAGTTCTAACAAGGGAATGGTCTGACGTGTCATGTCGAAACCTGTGTTGCTTTTCTTACCACTGTGAGTTAACATTGCAAGAAGTCTGTATGCAGAATTTTAGCTGCTGACATGACCTGGACGTCTGTAAACAATTTTATGAAGTAAGACATTATTGTCGCATGGTTTCCGCCGCTTATAACTGCCTCTTGTACAACCCTGACCTCTGTCGCTACGTTATACCAACGCCATCTATGGACAAGGTGGTGTTAGCTACGCGCCGCTCTCTTGCCACAGCAGTGAGAGAGATGATTCCCCCAGTGAAAGCGATCGTATGATATTTAAACATTCGTTGGTAAATGTGGCTGATATGTTATCTACAACATTGTTTCCAAGTAGCTATGAAATAGTCACAAATAAAAATACGGTTTAGAACACGTCAAAATTTTATTTCTTGTAATTACCGCAAAAATGCGAAATATTGATACAATCTTCAAAACATAGGTTTTTTGTGCACCAAGAACATACAAGCAAAGACGCCATATGACAGCCCTGCGAATCACATACGTTGTTAGATGTCCGTAGACAAAACTGGGCTGGTGTTAGGAATGAATCAGGCCTAGTATCAATATATTTCGAGGAGTGCCACGCATATTTAATCAAATTCTGATACCGTGGGGAGGAAAATTGATAATGTACTACTGATTGCAGCTTGAGAATATTGTCACGGTGATAGACAGGAAATTGCAGTGATCTGCACACAATAATTTTCTCTGTTAGTTTTCTGTAAAATGCCTTCCACTGACGGAAAGCCCGCATCTCGTGGTCGTGCGGCAGCGTTCTCGCTTCCCACGCCCGGGTTCCCGGGTTCGATTCCCGGCGGGGTCGGGGATTTTCTCTGCCTCGTGATGGCTGGGTGTTGTGTGATGTCCTTAGGTTAGTTAGGTTTAAGTAGTTCTAAGTTCTAGGGGACTGATGACCTAAGATGTTAAGTCCCATAGTGCTCAGAGCCATTTGAACCATTTTTGAACTGACGGAAAAATTCTCTGTCTAAAGGTTGAATTACGTTCGTCGTACCGGGTGGAATCTGAAGTATCTCTACTTCTTTGCCAGGGTGGGCTCGAAATACAGTTTTTAATGAATCAGACCTTTTATGACCTGACCACGAATCTAGAAGAAGAAGAGATTTGTTCCCGCAGAACGGAAGAAAAGCATGACGCATGAAAAGTATAACGTTTTCATTTCCCATCTTTCCAGACTTCGATGCGCCTACCACGAGATTGTTTGCGTAGAACATTGCTCTTTTGACACGTGGTCCAAAACGTCCAGTTGGTTCTCAAAGAGACACATATAGTTTAGGCAGCAATGAACCATCCAGACTAATTATGGGCATTATAGTGTATGAATGGGTGAGTGCAGTCGTGGACTGCGCAATCGCCTCAATATGTTTTTCCCCTTTGAAGGACAGTGTTCTTTTCGCACGCATTTCTTTTTGAAAACCTGAATGATCTGCATTGTACACGTACGATTCGCTAAAACTACCGATCCTATTTTTTGCATTCGTAAGAAAAGCTTCTATCAAACGATTTGTGTCACTTCATTTTTCGACCTGTTTCTCGATACAAATTTTGTTATTTTTCTTACCACAATTTTATGTGATCTTTTGAAGCGACTAATCCAACTTTGAGAAGCTGTAAATTCTTCAGCGCCCATCGCGTTGGCAATCTCTAATGCCCAATCAAGCAAAGTTGTATCGCTGACACTAAATGACTGTTGTCTGGCATCGGTAAATAGCTCAAAAAGTCGCGCATTTATCTCCGTCGCAGTTTCCAGTCGACTCTTACACGTCGTCCGGCGACTTCCTTTTTCCATCTATACAATTCACGCTCAGAACGGACAAAGCGATACTTATTTTAATCAGTACTGACACGTAGGCGTTTCTTACCACTTTCGTTCAACCAATACGTCACCGCTGTTTCTTTGTCTGATAACGTAATTGTAGTTGCCGGTGTTACTTTAGGAGATAACTGATGATGGTACGTGGCACTATCACTCGAAGAGTCTTCATGAGTTCAACTTTCGTCGGTGTTTTCGCCGTCTATAGATTCACAGTCTGCAATATCGAGTGTTTCAGTTGTTTCTAGCCACATGTCTGCGCCATTTACATGCTCGTCTAGAAGTTTAACAACCATGTCGCACAACACATAATCTTCACGCGTGTTTTCTGTTGATTGTTTCATTTGGCGTCTGTGGTATATCTCCATGGCAAGCAGCAAAACATTTACAGGATTCACCATCACCTGTGAGGGGAGATTGAGTGTTCACTGTAAAGTGGCTTGCGGAGTATAGATGAACATGTACAGAACATCTTTCGCATCTCTAACCAGTTTCAGGACGGTGTGTTTCGAAATACGTACCAGAAATTAAAAGGGCGTGCATGCCACAGAAACGAATATTCGATTCCCCTTTCCGCCAAAACCGTGCAGCGATATTCCTTTTAGTGAACGCCGCGATAAGACGGCCGCACTTCCCGACCATGCGCACAACGCTCGCGGCTCGCCATTTCCAGGGGTGGCCAGCCGTCACTGTAAGCGCCAAGCAGGAAACACAGCCGTGTTCGTGATTTTTTTAGGTGACTTCCAGTTCATGTCAGCAGCTACAATTTTGCATACGAACCTTTTGCACAGTTAAATAACAGTGATAAAAAAAGCAATACATGTTTCGCCATGACAAGTCTGACCATTCCCTTGTAAGTTCTAGGGGACTGATGACTATAGATGATAAGTCCCATAGTGCTCAGAGCCATTTGAACCATTTTTGCTCATAGGTCTTGAAGTATGTGTTTTGGAGCCGTTGTTTACTAAACATTTTTTATTTATTTCTTTGTAGGGAATCTGTCCCCAAAGTTTGTCGAAGTTTCTTTTGGGACACCCTGTATAAAAAATCAGATTTTATTTGCTGAGACCGATTGCATGTGCAGTTGCTAACAAGCGGAGAGATATATAGTGTAGAGTGGTAGGGGAGAGCAGTACACAGTGTAACGTGGTACACAGTGATATATTTCATTTCAGATGTATCTAGTAACAAATTTTCTTCATTTGATACCACTATACATTGACCTTTATCGTGACATCTTCGACTGTAATGGTCGAACATTTGGCGAACTGTGTTCTGCCTTACGTGTTATTGTATCGTGTTGATAGCCAGAAATTACAATTAACATCTATTTATAAATTTAATATTTTCCATAATACACTCAGCTAAGAGAAAGTTGCTATTTTGTGATCAGTTGTACACTTTTATACACACAATGTCTAGTTTTAGATATGGCAGATGTCTAGGTTATAGATCTCAACTAACTTTTTAGTTGATGGTGTCTTTCAGTACACAGTGAAACACTTCTATACAGTACACAGTGAAACAGTATAGGCTAATGGATTTTGAGAAATTCAGACCCATACAATTTACCAGGTAGTAGAATGTGCTGATGAAAGTTTTCTTAAGGTATTGACACTAACAACAGTAACTTCTGGTTTTAGTAGATACAGACTTTGTCGAGTTAATGTCAACATCTTCGATGAGTCGGATTTTCTTGTGTCTGCGGTTTCGGACCACTCCTTAAATTTTGATGGTTAGCCTAATCCAATTGCACTATTGGGTTCTTTTAAATGCATGACCCCTCAAACGCCTTTGGTAGGTGATATGCAAAATGTTGAGGCAGTCAGATGAAGTTTATACACTGATGACACTGGCACCAGGATATCATATATACCACCAAAGGAATTTCATGGTTTCCCAAAAGCTCCTCCTAGGAAAACAACTCGACACTCAAAAGGGAGAAGCGTCGTGCAGACTGCAACACCTGAGAAGGCAGCTATCGAGGGGGAAAACTTAAGGAAAAGGGTAAAGTTAGAAGAAATAGATCAGAGAAGAGAGCCGACAAGCAGAAAATTAAGCAATGTGAAAGTAAAAGGGCTTCTCGCGAAAGTGATGAGCAAAGTGATAAAGATGAGGTATCGTTCCATGAATTAGTCGCTTGACCGTTTTACTTTGGACCCGGATGTTGTGATTGTCGACTACAGTTTGGTAAAATTCTCAAACGATCGACTTTTTGTACCTACTAGTGTTGACACTAGTAGGTGCTGATGATGAATATGAAGTCTCATATCTTCAAAAAAAGTGAAGAAAGTAGCAGGTTTTGTATTCCCAGAAGTATAAGATATATTTCTGTGTATGACAAAACGACACTTAAATGACTTTGCCATCAGCATTGCCCGTGGCTACCAAGAGACTATAAAA
The DNA here is from genome assembly GCF_021461385.2 of Schistocerca piceifrons. Classification (NCBI taxonomy): domain Eukaryota; kingdom Metazoa; phylum Arthropoda; class Insecta; order Orthoptera; family Acrididae; genus Schistocerca; species Schistocerca piceifrons. Next base: position 1,015,234,055 of record NC_060138.1, on the reverse strand, counting down.
TTATATTCTCTATCCATTCACCTTTGGTCGACGTGATGCTCACTGAGAAAACTTTATTGTATTTTAATGTTTGTAATTGTATTTAAAATATACAAGGTGTACATTTTAACTGAAGACATTGGAATATCTCGAAAGTACACATCGGAACAAAAAAAATTATCATTTCAATTTGTTTGCCTTGGAGGGGCCATCCAACGGTACCATACACGACCCAGTACCCCACTCCGTGTGTGGGTGGTGGGGGGCAACTTTGAAATCTTCAATTAGAACCCCAGTTTTTGTTGCAGAGTATGACTCTAAGGCAAAATCTACATACGATTTGTCTGAAGCGTTGTCTTCGTTGTGCCACAGATGGCGCTGGAGTCGGAGGAATAGAAGTGCGTACACAATAGTAATTTACGACGTGCTACTCTATGGCCCTTGAATATCCAGTGGCACGTGGAACCTCATGTGCATGGTGCAAGGGTAGGACATTCCAGCATTTCATAGCTTCTAAACCCCATTCGCTGTGTTGTATTCCTCCGATATGTCGAACAGACGACTACTTGATGAACCGTAGTGGCCGTGTAGCCATCTACGACGCACCGTAACAGGCAGTGCGCACTGCACTGTGACCTGAGCTCACGTATCGCGCATACGTAGAACAGACAGCACCTCTAAACATTACAATACTTGAGCAGTGTTTATTGTCTGCACACCTACCAATGGACATGCAAATGGACGATGAATATTGCAACCAAAGAAGAAAAAATTGAAAAGATACGGAGAATGTAGGAGAAATGTCGAGGTTGCTGTTGCCTTGTACGCCGAGCGTTTTCCAGAGAAAGCTCGCTCTCGTTCGTTTTTTTACGAGGTTCTGAACGCCTCTGTGTCTGATGATAGCATACAGATCATCAAAAGGAAACGAAGCAAAGGTGTTGCATGAGAAGCTAATGAAATGGCTGTAGTAGTGGCGGAGCACCGCAACCCATGGATAAGCGTCCGGCAATTACACCGCGATTCCGGTATGTCCGTCATAATACTGCGTCGTAGAAAGTATGATCCACACCACGTGTCACTGCATGAAGAACTTCATGGCACCGATTTCCATAACCGGGAAGTGTTTTGTGAATGGGCATGTCAAAAAATGCAGTTGATTCCCACGTTCCTTGCGAGGTCCTATTTTCCGATAAGTCTACATTCACAAGACATGGTATCGTTAACCGGCATAATATGCATTACTGGAGCGTACACAATCCCCACTGGTTACGACAAGTTGTCCATCAACGTCCTTGGTCGGTTAACGTATGGTGTTTCATCATGGGGAACAAAATTAGTGGTCCATATTTTATCGACGGCGCGTTGAATGCACGCAAATATCGAATGTTTTTGGAACACAAACTACAGGTACTACTGCAGGATGTTGCCCTCGACGTTCGACAACGTAGTAGTTTCAGCATGACGGTTGCCCAGCGCATTACGCAAATGAAGCACGGTATATCGGCCGAGGTGGCCCTATTAATTGGTCCGCTAGGTCGCCAGATTTGACGTCGCCAGATTTCTTTCTGTAGGGATATTAAGATTTACCATCAACTGTCAACAGGCCGTGAAGGCATGGTCGATCGCATCAGAGACGCCTCTGCTGACATTCCCGCAGATGTGCCTCTGTCCTTTGCACGGTCATTTGAAAAGGAGATCACTAAGTGTACTGCAGTTGGTGGTACTACGTTTGAACTCTTATCTAACTGGAAAAGTAGAGTAGCGTTTGTCTCGAGCCACGGCCACAGTAGCTCGTCGAGCAGACCCCTGTTCGATATGTCGGAGGAATACAACGTTGTGAATTAGAATTTATGAGATACTGATCTGTCCTACCCTCGCAGCATGGTTGTGGTGGTTAATCCACCCTAATCAGCCAATTTATGTTGAGCGGGAGGGCCGGATCACATAAGCAACATTCACAGTTTATAACAACAACACTTTTATTAACTTTTCTTTGGCCAAATAAAATTTTGTCTTTAAAATTCAAAATCGTTACAAGCACGGGCAACCGCCCTAATCAAACAACAACATTAATCTTTAACCAAGCATTAAGTGAATTGCAAGTTAATTAAATTCTGCCGGCCGCGGAGGTCTCGCGGTTCTAGGCGCGCAGTCCGGAACCGCGCGACTGCTACGGTCGCAGGTTCGAATCCTGCCTCGGGCATGGATGTGTGTGATGTCCTTAGGTTAGTTAGGTTTAAGTAATTCTAAGTTCTAGGGGACTGATGACCACAGCTGTTAAGTCCCATAGTGCTCAGAGCCAATTAAATTCTATACACAGTAAAGCTCCCAAAAGGAGACTACAATAATGAGATAAAGTTTAACCAATAATGGATATCACAAATTTTTTTTAACACGAAAGGAAATACCAACAGATACACCCCTTCGTGACACATTTTCAAAACAGGTGACGTTACATAGGCACGGGCAAATTCGAGTAGCAGAAGGGAGAAGGGGGGGGGGGGGGGCGGCGGCACTAGACCCAGACCAGAGGCGGCTAGATCCAGAACCCACAGCAAGCGGGCGAGCTGGACAGACAGTACACTATAACACACTGGAAAAAAAGGTCTTAGAGCCCGTGCTACAATACAATTTCAGAGAAAAGGGGGGGAGGGGGGAGAAAGCGGCAAACATTAATTCCTCAAACGTAAAATAACTAAGATGTATAAAATAACAGCCTATTTCACGAACATTGAAACAAAATAGTCAAGGGTGAATCAATAACTAATGCCCTTGACGTAACCTTAAAGGACGAGGATGAATAGCATAATACCAAGTCAGCTTAGAAATTTAAACGACACTAGTAGGTTAACATAAGCTCACTGAAACTGGGGAGCTCATTTAAATTACCCCTTAACAGGATACTGATAAACTTAAACAGTCAAGTAAGGCTACCATTTCACAATTTACGAGTGAACAAGTAATGCAGTTAGATAACACAGAACGTACAGATTCTGTGTTAAGCCTGTGATTTGAACGAACTATAACAACGTCCACACGGTTCACTGTACCAGGAAAAGTATTACAGTTTCACCATACTGGCTTATGCCGTCCATCACTCCGAACAGCAACAGTACCAATTAATACACCTCGCCTACTCGGACTGTATCACATCACAAAATCCAGATAAACCTTTAACCAAGCACAATAACATTTGTTTACTTAAACAGTACTAAATAGAAGGGACCTTTTGGTTGGCAAGACAACAGTTTCCAATCATGGTGCCGATACTTGGGAAGCAAGTATCAGTATAATACGCGCACCAAAACCATGACAAGCAATTCTCACCAAATCTTTTATAAAATCCTTTACAGATCCAAATCAGAGCCGCACGACTCGATTCGGGTAATGTGGCCGAGTCCAGTTCCCACACTACAAGCCAGGTTCGATCTTGCAAACGTGTCAAACACGCCACAACCTCTGCGTCGTGCCCCGGCCTGCTCAACCACGCTCCTCTCCGATTCTCAAGCGCCGCGCGGCTCTCCGGCTGTCCCCTTTCTAGCGCCACACGCCCGTCGCGGCCAAAAGCCACGTCAAACGGCCGAGCGCAAAGATCACACCATGCCGACCCAATCGATCAATCGATACGAGCCGGCATGGCTCAATGGTGGTGGGGTCGCACGCGCCATTCGATATTAAGAGGCCACTAAGTAGCGTGTCGCAAATTACGATTGTGTAGCCGTTTCTATTGCTCCGATTCCAGCGCCATCTTTGGCGGAACAAAGAAAATACTTCAGGCAAAACGTATGTAGATTTTGCTGTAGAATCGCAATCTGCAATAAGAAACGGTGGTTCCTACTGAAGATTTCAAGTTGACCTTCCCCCTACCCCCACCCAAGCACGGGGTGGGGTCGTGTCCGAGTGTGGTATCATTGGATGTCTCACTCCAAGGCAAAAAAATTGGAATTGAAGCTCTTTTTGATCCGATGTGTAGTTTTCGAGATGTTTCCATGTCTTCAGTTAAAATGAACACCCCATATATTAACGTTTTATGTGTGATCTACGCTATTCAGTTATTAACAATGAAAACAAGTCATAACTGTTTCACCATGTATTGCACATGGTACGCAGTAAACAATTTGCAGAGTCTTTTTTAGAATGGTAAGTTCAGTTATTTATTAGCTGTCAAATTATTTTTTTATTCAAAAATGTTGGCAATGAATTGTTTCATTAAATAAAAAAATAATTTTTTTTTATTCTGTAAAAAATACACTACTGACCTTTAAAATTGCTACACCACGAAGATGACGTGCTACAGACGCAAAATTTAACCGACAGGAAGAAGATCCTGTGATATGCAAATGATTAGCTTTTCAGAGCATTTACATAAGGTTGGCGCCGGTGGCGACACCTACAACGTGCTGACATGAGGAAAGTTTCCAACCGATTTCTTCATACACAAACAGCAGTTAACCAGCGTTGCCTGGTGAAACGTTGTTGTGATGCCTCCTGCAAGGAGGAGAAATGCGTACCATCACGTTTCCAAATTTGATAAAGGTCGGATTGTAGCCTATCGCGATTGCGGTTTATCGTATCGCGACATTGCTGCTCGCGTTGGTCGCGATTCAATGACTGTTAGCAGAATATGGAATCGGTGGTTTCAGGAGGGTAATACGGAACGCCGTGATGGGTCCCAACGGCCTCGTATCACTAGCAGTCGAGATGACAGACATCTTATCCGCATGGCTGTAACGGATCGTGCAGCCACGTCTCGATCCCGGAGTCAACAGATGGGGACGTGTGCAAGACAATAACCATCTGCACGAACAGTTTGACGACGTTTGCAGCAGCACGGACTATCAGCTAGGAGACCATGGCTGCGGTTACCCTTGACAGTGCATCACAGACAGGAGCACCTGCGATGGTGTACTCAACGACGAACCTGGGAGCACGAATGGCAAAACGTAATTTTTTCGGATGAATCCAGGTTCTGTTTACAGCATCATGATGGTCGCATCCGTGTTTGGCGACATCGCGGTGAACGCACATTGGAAGCGTGTATTCGTCATCGCCATACTTGCCTATCACCCTGCTTGATGGTATGGGGTGCCATTGGTTACACGTCTCGGTCACCTCTTGTTCGCATTGACGGCACTTTGAACAGTGGACGTTACATTTCAGATGTGTTACGACCCGTGTCTCTACCCTTCATTCGATCCCTGCGAAACCCTATATTTCAGCAGGATAATGCACGACCGTATGTTGCAGGTCCTGTACGGGTCTTTCTGGATACAGAAAGTGTTCGACTGCTGCCCTGCCCAGGACAGTCTCCAGATCTCTCACCAATTGAAAACGTCTGGTGAATGGTGACCGAGCAACTGGCTCGTCACAATACGCCAGTCACTGCTCTTGATGAACTGTGGTATCGTGTTGAAGCTGCATGGGCAACTGTACGTGTACAAGCCATCCAAGCTCTGTTTGACTCAATGCCCAGGCGTATCAAGGCCGTTATTACGGCCAGAGGTGGTTTTTCTGGGTACTGGTTTCTCAGGATCTATGCACCCAAATTGCGTGAAAATGTAATCACATGTCAGTTCTAGTATAATTTAGTTGTCCAATGAATACCCGTTTCTCATCTGCAGTTCTTCTTGGTGTAACAATTTTAATGGCCAGTAGTGTAATTTCTACAAAATTATGAATAATGTGATATTTGTTTCACTGTGTACTACTCTTTGTTCCAGAGAATGGGCGTGAAGTCTGTGACGGTGCTGCAGCGGGCAGCGCGGGCCTTGGGGCGCATCGTGGGCGTGACGGCTGCGCTGCTGGTGGGAAGGCGCGGCCCCGACTCCCTGCAGGGACAAGTCGCGCTGGTCAGCACCGCACTCTCTGTACACGTCAACGACTAAAGCCAGCGTACGAGGGTGCTCTGATAAGTCTGGTAAACTTCAGGCAAAGAATAGTACAGTATTGTCGCGCCTTCGTGCTTGATAAGCTTGATTATCTATGAATCGTACAAGGAATTTCAACAATGTACAGTACAATTAATTATTGACAGCCATCTGAATTGATCAGTGTGTCAAATGCGACTGAAAAATGTAGAAAACGAAGTTTCGTGCTTTTACTAAACATTTTCATTTCAAGGGTTGTACTGACGCACAAATCAAAAGTGGATGACGTTTACACGGACTCTGTACCATCACTGAAGACCATTTGCTTTTGGATTAATGAATTTAATCGTGGTCAGATAACCACCGATGACGAAGCGCGCTCTGGCCATCCAATTGTAGTCACCGCTAAGGAAACCACTGACAACATCCATGACATTGTAATACAAGAACGCCGAGTAATAATTTGTGAGATTGCTGAGACTTTAGGCACTCAACTGAGCGAGTGTATAATATCCTGCACGGAGAGTTGGCTGTGCAGAAGCTGTGTGCTAGATGGGTGCTGCCGTTGCTTACAGTCGACCAAAAGAACAGCTGGCACAACATTTCAGCACAAGGTCTGGCGATGTTTAATCGCAGTACGCAACACTTTTTACGCCAATTTGTGATTGTTGATGAAACCGGCATCCACCATTACACGCCTGGAATCAAAACTGCGGTTAAAGTAATGACAAAATACCATTATTTTGGCTGGTAAGGTGATGGCCACTGTTTCTTTGTGATCCCTAAGAAATAATCCTCATAGATTGCTTGGACAATGGCAGAATCATAATTCGACCGTATTGTGCTTCATTGATGGATCATTTGAAACTTGCGTTGGCTGAAAAATGACGAAGATTGGCACTCAAAAAAATGCTCTTTAACCAGAATAATGCACCATTCCATATATATGCTACGACAAAGCCGAAATTGCGTGAATTGGGCTTTGCGTTGGTAACTCATTCACACTATTCACCAGACTTAGCCCCAGGTGGCTTCTTCCTGTTCCCTAACCTGACACTTCGGCTTCCTAAGAAGAAATTTTCTTTAAATGAGGAAGTGATAGTTGCAGTCAACGAGTATTTTACAGTGTTTGACAAACTCTGTTTTTGCGATGGGATGACAAAGCTTGAGGATCGCTGGACGAAGTGTATATCCCTCAAAAGAGTCAATGCCGAGAAGTAAAGCGAGTTGTTTTCGAAACAAATATTTTTTCTTTCTTTTTTTACCAGACTTATCAGACCACCCACGTAGTTCTGTGTTATGATAACACACTGGAGCAAGTGTAAAAGTCCAAGTACCTTCGCTGCGAAATAACTTATATATAGAGGATAACTGTACAAAGAAAAGCAATTTTCACCTTGTATGGAGCGGAATGTTGGGTAATGGTAATAAAAGATCTGAAGCAATTGAAAGCATCAGAAATGAAATTCCTCAGACCAGCAAAAAGGTTGTAACGAGGAGGATGAAATCATCAACAACTGCATGGGGCACTCATAAAGTTTTTAGTATCAGTCTAAAAAATTGTTATGTGATCAATTTTTGTTTGTGTTCATGCGTTAATCAAGGCTAGTGAAGATGTAGGTCTAAGGAAAAGTGAAGACAAAACTAAATACCTGGTTACTACTAGTATGCCAACAGATGTAGATCACGAAATATTAAGAGTTCGAGACATGCTGTTGGAAAAAGTGAACACATTTAAGTATCTAGGCGTGGACATCACTTCGAGAAATGAGATTGAATCCGAACTGAAGAAGAGATTACGGGCGGGAAATGCGTGCTACTTCTCACTGAATAGATTACTTTCATCACGGATATTGTCTAGAAATTTAAAGATTAGAATATACGAAACTATTATTCTACCAGTTATGCTGTATGGCAGTGAGACTTGGTCTCTCACTGTGCAAAATGAAAAGCCGTTTCGAGTATTTGAAAAAAATTTGATGAAGATTTTCGAAGCAAAAAGGGATGACATTTGCGGAGAGGGCGAAAACTGCATAACGAAGAGGTTCACGAACTCTATTCAAGCCCTGACATAGTATTATTAAATCGCGTAGGCTGCGATGGGCGGGTCACGTGGCTCGAACGGATGAGGACAGGGCAGCGCGCAGAGTACTGGTATGGCACTTGGAGGGGAAATGTCCTGTGGGGAGACCGAGGCGTAGATGGGAGGATAATGTGAAGGCTGATTTGAGGAGCCTAGGTATTGCAGGTGAATGGAAGGAAATAGCCCAAGACAGGGACAGATGGCGAAAATACGTTGCTCCGCTAATGAACTCTCGAGTCCGGTATGACCAGTGAGTGAGTGAGTTCAGTACTATTACACTTTGAAATCCTATCGCCACAGAACCGTAGCGTACTGTCAGAGCAGAAAAATAAAATATGAAATAAATTTAACCCCCTAATAAAGTGGGGATGGGTTGCACTGTTTTGATTTGACTGTCCTAGCAGCGTACTACGTTATGTTACTGTGGCGAGGGGATTTCAGTGGGTGCCAGGACCACGTACATGTACAGCGCCTTTCCTGCTAACAAAAAAAAACAAATCAATGAAGTTTCGGGATTGCAGTCGGATTACGTCGACTTCTTGTCACGATATTTCGGCTGACAACCATTCAGCCATCCTCAGGTGAGTGTTTTACACTGGAGATTGCTAGTTCACATTGCTAATTTTACACCAAATTTCGGCGCGAAGACGCATGCCTGAAGGCAGACGCTACATGTTCGACCTCTGACGAATTCCGCCCCCTCTGCGAATATTGCTCCATCTGTAGCGCGCAGGCACATGCGTAATGGTGATACTACATGAGTGCTCTCTGTCGGAATGCGCGGACACAGACTTGAAGTGCAGATGTAAAAATTAATAAAATTAATTGTCGCTAGACTTGTCTTTAGTTATAAAGTATTTTCTTTCGGGAGAAATTAATGAAGTCACCGGATCCCAGGCGTTATCCAGTTGAAATCCGCAATCACGATTAATATCATCTTCCACCAAACGTATTTCCACCGATTCCTTAATAACTGAATCCCAGAAGAATCTCGTCGAGGTCAAGTTTTCGATGCCAGAATAATCCTTAGATTGTCCTGTGGAAATACAATGCTGAGCTGTGGCTGACTTACTAAGCTGCGAAAGGTGAGTGTGGGGATCATGTTCGACGCATATTTCACGTAATGCGCGCGTTGCCGCTCCAATGTAGCCTTTGCCGCGCCGTTAAGATACTCTGTAGATTCCTGACCTCCTTAGTCCGAGATCGTTCTTTGCCGAACCGAGAAGAGCGCATGGTTTTGCAGGTGCTCGGAAGAAGACTTTCAAGTATGGACTTACTAACCTATACTTCAAATTCAAGAAGGAGAAGAAGAAGAAGAATCAACAATAACACAATTTTACATGACCATAAATCATATTTGCTTCAGCCAACTGGTGGTGCTACAAAAGCTTTTACTCATGACATCAAAAGACACTTTCTATGAATGTATTCCTGAGATAAAACGTTTCTATAAATACCCAACATTGAGTTCCATTGTCTATTAGGCAGCTCCTACGTCAGAGTTGCAAATCAACTAAAATCTACTAATTTATAGCTGGAAACATGATAGATAAATGGATATACTGTTAAAAGGAGGGACGCGTGTGATGCGGCGAAATGATGATCATTTGTGGTCACTTGTCGAACAGCGTTGTTGGAAAACAACTGGTGAAGCAGTCGCTGGTGAGAGTACTGTCAGTGCATAGCATTTGGTGATGCCTGACGAATACTGTCCGCTTCAACAAACGCCAATCCAGACCCCCCTCCCATGCCTGTGGTCGTTAAGTGTGTTTCACTCTGGGGAAACTGCAGCTATAGTCTACTTGAAATCTACGTCACCGAAAAAGGTAGTGCCAATCGAACTGCCAGTGTATGGACTTTAAGAGAGACTCAAATGTATTTCGCATGCAGCGGAACGTGCCTTAAATCAGCAGCACTCCAGCAGATCAAACAATAATAGCGAACAGTGGTAGAAGATCGTCGCACTCATCAAGTTCACGTAAGGTATATGGGCATTTCACGAGCGTACTGTAGCTGCCCTTGACGCACGAGCACTGTGCAGAGTACATGCTCATTTGGTCCTTGTTCTGCTGAGCATATGCTTATTTGGCCCTTGACTACAATAATGGGCGTGGTTTGTTATGAGCCCCATTGTTTACAATTTAGGATTGGCATAATGTGTTTATCACAGCTGTGGTGGATTATGACCATCACAGAAATCCTCATATTATGTTCTATTGGTGACTACGTAGTATTGTTAAGTATTCTGGGCTGACGGTTTATAACAGCTGATGACGACATGTGTGATGTGAACTGCTAATAATTTTTTTGTTCACTCAGCATCTACGTCACTACGTCGTCAATTAAACACTTACAATTTGCGGATCACCACTTGCATAAGTCATAACGACTATTTCACTGTTTTCATCCTGTTGTAAATCGCGTTATGGTTTTAAAGTGCAGAAGATAGCTTTATGTTGACTCCCCAAATGTACTCTGAGCACTTCCCGATTCAGAGGCATGTAACCATAAATTCATAAAGATTTTAGTTCTAAATATTGTTTCCTGGTGTTACTTGTAATGAAATAAAAAATGAGGTGTTTGAAGCGAGAAACCTTATACATCTTTTACTACGGCATCATGTGCGATGTTCCTTCAGCAGAAAATAAATACACTGACAGAAAAAAATTGAAACATCACCCACGAGTAACGCGACACAAATGAAATTTCGCGTCAGTTGCATAAGAGTGACGTTACTAGCGCCAATATGAGGCTGCAAATCAGGTTTGCTTTAGAGACACACTGTAACGATCGTGAATGTTACTTACCTTTGAGATTAGACGTGGTGAGCTGATTGACAGTCGAGAATGCCTCTAGGCGACAAAGACGTCGTTATCAACAGCTCACAGAGTTTGAACTAGGTCATATAATAGGGCTACGAGAAGCTGGATGTTCCTTCTGCGATACTGCAGAAAAACTTGGCAGGAACGTAGCCACTGTACACTGTAGCCGGAAACGGAGGTCACGAGAATGTACTGTGGCAAGAAGACCGGCCTCTGACGGCCACGTGTCACTACCGTGTCCGGCGTATGGCTCTTGCGCATCGTACCGCATCTGTAGCAGCAATATGAGCATCATCTGGCACCACAGTGGCACAACGAACTGTTACATGTAGATAATTTCAAGGACAGCTATAATACATACCTCTCTACCGTGCATTCCACTGGCACCAAAGCACAGCCATTTGCGACTTCAGTGTTGTCAATCGAGAGCTCATTGGAAAGTAGGGTGGAGGTCTGTAGCGTTTTCCGATGAAAGCTGGTTGTGCCTCGGTGCCAGTGATGGCGATGTGTTGGTTAGACGGAGGCCAGCTGAGGGCCTGCAACCTACCTGTCTGCATGCTAGACACACTGAAACTACATCTGGAGTAATGGTCTGGGGTGCGATTTTGTCTGACAGCAGGAGCATTCTCGTGGTTAAGCCACGCAATTCGACGGCAATTTGTACGTCATTCTGGTGATTCGACCTTTTGTGCTGCCACTCATGAGCAGAATTCCAGGGGGAGTTTTCCAACAGGATAACGCTCACGTACTTAGTGCTGTTGTAATCCAGCATGCTCTGCAAGGTGTCGACATTTTGCCTTGGTCTGCTCGATTAGTAGGTCTGTCTCCAATCGAGCACGTGCGGGACACCATCGGACGACAACTCTAGCCTCATCCATAAACAGCATTAATTGTCCCTGTATTGACCGACCAAATGCAATAGCCAAGAAGGTCCATCCCACAAATTGACATCCGGCACCTGCACACACAATGCATGTACGTTTGCATGCTTGCATTCAACATCCTGGCGGTTACACTGTTTATTAATGTACCAGCGTTTCACACTTGCAGTCACTTATCTCTCGCTACAATTAACCTGTGAACATGCAATGTTAATCATCTAAATATGTTACCAATACAAATTTGTTCCAAAAATGTCATTACTCCTCATCAATTATTTTTGAGTGTTGAGATTTTTTTTTCGTCAGTGTATATGCGAAATTTTCTATACATATTTAAAATAAAGTTCCCCATGGCGGATCTGTTGGTATGTTCGGGATAGTCTAAAGAATAGCTGTAGGGATTTTGATAAGCCTACTGTTTTTGCTAATGAGTAGACTGATTTAGGAGGAAGTTATGTGTATTCAATTTATAACATTTCGTGCTAATTGGCTTAAGTATAACGAATTACTAAAGGCCCCCTTCGCTGCGGAAACGATATCATTGCCGTCTACATGTGAATGGAAGAACGTCTTCGAATCGTGACGGTTCGCTCAGCGTGGTCCTGCAGTCATGCGACTTTATGTGGCATGGGGTGCTTCGTACCAATGTTGTGTTGTAGGGGTTGCTTCATACCACTGTTGTGTGGCGGAGACTGCTTTGAACCGATGTTGTGTGGTAGAGGGTGTTTTGTACAGATGTTGCGTGACAGAGGGTACTTCATACCAATGTTTTATGGCGGAGAGTGCATCCTACAAATGTTGCTAGAGAGAGAGTGCTTCATAGCGATGTTACGGGAGGCATTCAAAAAGTAATGCAACGTTTTTTTTCTGAAAGCAAGCTGGTTTAGTTCAAGATCCAAATACACGATATTTTCCCCGCTCTTTTGGTTCCAAAACACTTTTTTCCAACATAATCTCTGTTGAGTGCGTCAGCGTTACGCCGCCGTACTGGGAGAACTTGTATGTCTGTGTGATACCTCACTAGTGGTCGACGTCGGGGCCAACCCCTTGCTGCACCAGTAACCTCCACATCATCCACGTGCTGCTCTCCGCTGAGTGCATATTTCACTGGGTCAAACAGTTGGAAGTCGGAGGGTGCGAGATCCGTGCTATACGGTGCATGGGGAAGAACAGTTGAATGAAGTTTTGTGGGCTCCTTTCAGGTGTGCATAGTTCTCAGACGTCCAGTTGAGCGCCGAGATGTTTGACTGTGATACGTCTATCACCTCGCACGAGAGTACATGAAATATGGACAACCATCAGCTGTATAATGAAATAACAACAACGAAAAATTGTGCCGGACTGGAACTCGAACCCGGATTTCCCGCTTATCGCTATTGATCGCATTACCATTAGGCTATCCGAGCATGATTCACGACCAGACCCAAACTTCTATATGTTATCAACCATGTGTCTACAACCTGTACTCGCACCATCCATTATGTGTATTCCCATTATAACAATACCTCCACTAACAGTTAATTAGTTCAAAAATTTATCGCGTCGCGCAGTCAAAGTATGATCTTTTTATTGCGCAACTAGAAGATCTTTAATGTGGCAGGTATTGGTACATCAATTGATTACAGTCACTGAAGAAATTTAACAATAATATCAGTTATCTTGTATTTACAATCCAACGACGATCTCGCTCTGGCTTTGGCTCGTAATTAAAATTTTTGTCTAGGTGACGTGACTATCGTTGTTGGTGCGAAAGGCACTCGGATGTTAATTAAGCCGTCTTTAAGAACTTACGAAGACAATTTTTCACAAAAATTCACATTTATTAAACTTCTTACACTTTCACATGTTCAACACATTACTTCGTCATACAATTTCGCAGTTGTTACTGCACTTAATAAAACTCACAACATTTTTCATTGTCCACTTGTCAAACTCATGTTTTCATTTCCAACACAAAGTCAAGACTGTTCATATTCAACACAAAAACTCGACTACTCTGTACGCTTCCGCGCCAAAAGTCATAAGCCAGCCTCAAAGATAACAATAAGTACAAAGATATTCACAGTAGATAATATATCGATTTCAACATCTCAAAATATCGACGTACCTACATATAAAAATGAAACCAAATTTAAATAGAGTGAAAAATATGAGACATTACGTAGAAAAATATTCATTAATGGCTCAAATGGCTCTGAGCACTATGGGACTCAACATCTTAGGTCATAAGTCCCCTAGAACTTAGAACTACTTAAATCTAACTAACCTAAGGACATCACACACACCCATGCCCGAGGCAGGATTCGAACCTGCGACCGTAGCAGTCCCGCGGTTCCGGACTGCAGCGCCAGAACCGCACGGCACCGCGGCCGGCAATATTCATTAATCTACGGCATCGAAAAATTAGGTTGGCGGGTGTTAATGGTTTCGCAAATAAAGAACCATTATACCATACAGGGGAGACATTTTGATTGAAAGACGCTTGCCCGATGTCGGCGGATAAATACGATATTGCAGTACCTCTGTTGTGGAGAAGTAGGATACAATGTTCCTTTGGACACGCATTGGTATCCGAAGGAACATTGCATCGTACTTCTGGCCAGCACAGGCACTGCAATATCGCATCGAACGAGAGTGTCCACCCGTTCCAGCGATGCAAGAGTCACAGCGTGCCGGCACGCGAGAGATCGGGCAGGTTTTCACGACCTTGTTGCGATGATGACAGACCCCTTGCCCAACGACACACTAAAAGAAACTCAGTCACAGCTCTCTGCTTGGAACGGAGGCCCATTACAGACTCCATTTTGAAGGCTACGCAAAGCACCATCACATGCCGGAACTATGAAACTGTAGGGACTGATGTGGGACATTCCACGATGTCCCACGACAAATTCAGAATTTTTCAACCGAAACTGGCCTGGAAGAAAGGTGTTCCATTACTAATTGAAAGCCTCTCCTACAGTGGGAAATGCGGAAAAAGTTCACACAGAAAATTTAGCTGACAATGGACTGACACTGCAGCCGGACGGCCAGCGTGTGGCCATTCTCTGGCCGAACTGACGCTGGGTGGCGTGATAGGTCGCAGGTACCATTTTTGGCACGAGATGTCACTGCAAACGCCAATTAAATACGGAACAGGTAACATTGGAGCACCCTGAGAACTGTCGCGTGCCGCTTATATCGTTTAAGTTATCTGAAAGTGTTGATCTTCAGTTACTTGATGTTGTAATCTATATTTTAATGGCTCTAAGCACCAAGGGACTTAACATCTAAGGTCATCAGTACCCTAGACTTAGAACTACTTAAACCTAACTACACTAAGGACATCATACACATCCATGCCCGAGGCAGGATTCGAACCTGCGACCGTAGCAGCAACGCGGTACCGGACTAAAGCGCCTAGAACCGCTCGGCCACAACGGTCGGCAATCTGTGTTTTTACCATAACCCTATGCAGTGTCCTGTAAACAAAATCGCAGCTGCGCCAGACTAGGCATCTGGCCGCAGGTACTTAATGCTACCCTTGTGAAGCGGAGGAAGGTTGCCAGTATCAAATGAAATGGCGTACAGTGAAAAATCAAACTTAGATTCTCGACTTGACGGTGTCCGATTTGGTGTAGCTGTCCTCCTAATAATGAAATAAGTGACTGGGCAGCTGCAAAACAATTCAGATTGCTGGATGGAGGAAACCCCCCAGGACCTCATAGTAACCCTCTTATACTCTATAGATTGGTTTATTGTAGGTCGCTCGAAAAACGGAACATTACACTTTGCTATCTATGAAAAGGGTCGCACGATTGGCGTGTGGAACTATAAACTCATTATCATTCACTTCGATTTTCTTATAGGATAATGAAATATAAATGGTTCTCGCGTATGATCACTTGTATGAAGACCGAAAAACTCCTGTGCATGAATCATCGTGGTTTCCGGAAGCACAGATCACACGCTCTATTGGATGTCGTATTTCCTCGCTTCCAAAAAGCCTTCGGTACAATTTCACATCATTTTTTTGTAAACTAAAGTCGCCCAAACGGAATATTCGAACAGATAACCGATTAGACTACAAATTTCCAAGCAAGGAGAACTTTTATGCTGTCCTTAACGGGAATGCATCGTTAGAAGCACAGTTAGCGTTCGGTGTACCACAAACTTGTGTCATAGGGCCGCTGCTTTTAACTTCGTATATAAATCACCTGCTGGAATTCAGCACAGCACTCGTGGCTGCCGCATCGCGGTCGCAAAGTGGGGCCGAGGCAGTTTCAGATAAGTTTTTACAGTCTGACGATAATTTATGGATTTGTAGTTTTAGCTTCACTATGTCCATTATGGACAAACGGTAGTTGCTTTTATTCTGAAGAAGACTGGTTTATCCCGAATGAAACCTAGATAAATCTGGGTAAACTTTGCAACTGAGGCTGTAGGTTTTTAAAATTAACATTTATACAGTTGCTGACAGGGCCGCGAAATGTTGAACATATTTAACTAATGAACTGTGAATTTAAGATTTTTATCAGATTGATGGCGGCACGGCTTACAAGAGTACTGGATCGTGTGGTGTCACGTGACCAGACATCCCTAGGCGGCGATAACAACATCCAGACGGCACGCTGCGAATACTGCAAATATATCGCACTGACGAAAGCATGTCGACTATGCGGAGCTTTGATATCGATAGACTTTCACTGGGTCTTTGATAGGGTTACCCATAATTACATTACGAAAGTATTCACACAAATTAAGTTCTCGCAGCCCTACATCATCACGATGATGCAGTTACTACACGGAACCACCTCTAAAATGTTTGTTAATGGCCGACCCTTACCATTACGACATCAATCCGACAAGGATGGCTCAAATGGCTCTGAGCACTATGGGACTTAACATCTATCGTCATTAGTCCCCTAGAACTTAGAACTACTTAAACCTAACTAACCTAAGGACATCACATACATCCATGCCCGAGGCAGGATTCGAACCTGCGACCGTAGCAGTCGCGCGGTTCCGGACTGAGCGCCTAGAACCGCTAGACCACCGCGGCCGGCTCCGACAAGGATGCACCCTTATCCAAGATCGTATATGCATTGGCCCTTGAACCACTTCTCAGGGGCCTTTACCAACGCTTGAAAGGACTTACAATACGTGGACACGCTTTTCTGTGCAACACGGGCCAATTACTGGTGGTGCGGACAGACAGCGACACAAATACGACTTTGGATTGTATCAATAGACACGGTACTGCTATGGGTACCCATATAACGTAGACAAATCGGTCGCCATGAGTATTGGTGCTGGACTACCTGCTGGATGTGTTGCACCCTTCCAGACACGGAACAGTACAAAATGTCTGGGGATCGTGTTCACAAATGATGTACGACACACGGCGGCGGTCAACCCGTCTGGAATGGTGTCAGAGCGAACAGCTTCACGCCAGACATGAATCAACGGGTCGTCTACATAAATACCTACTTGGTGTTACGTAACCCCCACTACACACAGATACTTCCGATGCCGAAGACGATCGCTCGACGCACACTGGCAGCATTTGGCTACTTCGTCTGCCAGCAATTACTCTTCAAAATCCAATACGATGTCTCGACCCAACCTATTGGTAGAGGATGCCTCGGCCTCGTGCACATTCACGATCACACAACGACGCTTATCTCAGTGCGAGGTTAGTGGAGTGGACAACAAACGAGTCTCTCAGAACTTTTAATAGACAAACTGGCACCAGCTTCTCGAATTGCACCAGTGATGGTGAAGAGCATCTCACACCCATTTCGTATCAGAGAGTTTTTCTTGAATATATCTACGTTATGACAGCTCTACTGGCCAATAGATCTGCGACAGTGCGTGACATGTGTCGAATACTCACGAGCAGGCGTCCCGCCAACTCTGTGGAAGCACGGCACCCCACAATCCAGTAGCCGGTGATATGGCGGACAGTTCACCATACCACATAAACATGAAAACGCGGTACCTGGTAGTTAACTGTAAACAAGTCTGCGGATGCCACCTCCATGCCATCAGTACGCTGAACTTTCCGTTATGCCACGTGTGTCAGGCTCCAGGTAATGACGCCCACAGACTGCCGGAGTGTGGCATCTAGTGACGGAGATAATTTCCTTCCTTCTCCCCGTAGGACAACAAGCCTCTACGTTTGTTCTATTTCCGGATAGAACGTATTATGCACGACCAAGACGAAGGCGGTGACATGACTACAAGCCCCAAGAAGTGCATTATCTACCTTGCGATGGCCCGAAGAATGTGCTGCATTTCTGGAAACCACCTGCATGAACAACAACGGCGATTGTGCGCAGCACGAAATACCAACAATATTTTTCTAATTTCCTGGGGAGTGCGTTACGAGATACTCCATGCAGCTGGAACATCCCCGGTATGAGAAGCTGAGTTTGAATACGATGATCAGGCATACAGTGACCATGACGAAACGATTATCTCCTTAAATTCTACGAGATGACGTGCCCGGAAGCAGAAGCACCGGAGAGGATTGCTCTTATACTCACCCACCAGCGCAGATTTTCTTTTTTTTCTCTCTCTCTCTTCTCCTTAGTTATTTGAGAACACGTATCATTTCCTTACTGAAGAGCGCTCAGTGGATGATATCGTAAACTAAAAAAAAAAAGAGTATTTCGTCTACTTTGAGTTGTTTCCTTTCAAAGTGCGAGGACATAACCGGCTACATTATGAGGTACAACGGTATCGGCGAGCGTGGTCACGAAGATGGACACAGTCTATTATTGTTTTGTACAGAAAGCAGTTTATGTTTATTATTTGTTACACCATTATGTAATACAACTTCTTACGAGCTCCTTTCCTTAATAATAGTAATAAAAAGAATGGTAAGGCGACTGAAATAAATAAATAAGTAAATTAAAAAGTGATCAGAGCACAAAAAAGTGGTGAGAGCAAAAAAATAAAAAAAGATCGGTAGAGCACTTGCTCGTGAAAGGCAAAGATCCCGAATTCTAGTCTTGGTCCAGCACACTGTTTTAATCTGCCAGGAAGCTGCATATCAGCGCACACTCCACTGCAGAGTGAAAACTTCATTCTTGAAATAAAATATTTGCAGCTACATATTTATGTGACCACCGTTATTTACTACTTCCTTTCAATAATGTCTTACCACATCTGTATCTTTGCAGGCGACCGTACAGTTTATAATATTACATCATTGTGGCTGGGTTTTTCCCCAAGATTTCGTCAATTTTGTTAAAAATATTATCCTTCTTGTTGCAAAGGTCATTGTCAACTACTACATATATCCATAGAACAGTTGTAGATTGTCCACAGATCATAAGGTCCAGCTTTAAAAATCGATCACTCATATATTCTACTCCTCTCAGTTGCTTGTCCCATTTCGATTTAATCAGTATTGAGAGCCTATTTTTTGCTATTATGTGTTTTGGTACACCAATCCAAAAATAGATATAGTTATTATTTCTCCCCCTCTTTCCTTTTTCTTCGATTGACTGAATAAAACAATACCCAGATCCAACTTTTCAAACTCAGTTAGTACTTTAGTTTGCTTTGTTCATAAGCCTTGGATATTCCATGGACTTACCTATAGCATCAGCCCGTTCCTGAAGCTGTAGTCATATATCTATAGATGCGTCCAAAATCTGAGGCTTATACTGGTCGGTTTTCGCAGCGTGAAACTTTTCCCATGATATGTGGCAAAAGCTCATTGCCACAATCCTCGACTAGGACGACCAGGTAATTTGGTATCGAGGTTTTCTTCCCCTAGCCTTTGACAAACCAATGCCGGGGACTATATGACATTATCCGTTGTAGGGAAATACCTCGTCTCACATTGCCTCGTCGATTGTTACAGTCTTCACCGTAAACCCGGCAAGAGACTTTCAAAGATGCTGTCACCCGAGTTCAGGTGTAGTTTGGTTTTCTGAACAGGAGTTACTCCTCTACTCTCCACCCCCACCCAGCCCCCCCCCCCCCCCCCACCCCGCCCCTGCTTCTCACCCGGCCTTCGGAGAGGTTATGGCGGAGTAGTATTTCCATATTATTTTGCCATTTCAGATCACAGAGCTACATTGTGAGGTCACCGTTGCACCATCTTGATCAACACGAGAACACATACAATCTCTCTCAGGTGGGACAACGTGCGGTTAAGCTTCTGTGGACTCAGCAATGCTTTTTACAGTTCTTTGGGTAACTTCGTGTTGTTGCTCTCTTTCTGTTTTGTCGAGCTGAGTTCCGTTTGACATTAATGATGTCGATTTGGGCTCTGTCTGCACGTGAAAACTATAATCCGATAACTAATCATAATCTTCCTGTAGATCCAAAAAGGTGATCGTAAGGTTCAGTTCTGTAGAAGTAATAACGTTAACATTAGAAAAACTGTTATCTGTTCTATAGTATAACTATAGAGAGTGTTTACAGGCACTCTAGGCTGAATTATTGAAACTTCTAAAAAAAAAAATAATTTTTAGCAGACTGCAGTGTGTAATAATACCCCTTTGTAGGAAGTGGAGACCACGATGCGCTAGGAGCTGCACTCAGTGATATCATGTAACACACATTATTTGGAAGTCTGACTACACAAATGGACTACGTCGAACACAGGTCGAGAGCTCACTGACTCTCTTCTCCTTCTCTCCCACTCCCGCCGGCCAGAGGCCAGGTGTTGCGTAGAGGTCGATATTCCCACAGCCCCGCCGGAAGTACACAGTATTGTTGAATTTGGTGATCAGTGGACGTCGGCATGTGTGTCTGGCGCTGCGCGGGACATAATCAGACTGTTTCTTGTGCTGCTGTGTGACGTGTTGGTGCTGCACCTGTGATATTGTGCCAGATGATGGGGAGGGTGTCTGACACGGCCATACTCAGATGGTACGATGGGTGGAAGAGGTGTTAGCGGTAGCTCGTCGAAATCCTGCCCACCTTACCTCGAATCAGAGCACACGGATGACATAGGCCTTCGCTGCTGGTCATCCGGTGTGTCGACGTCCAGGTGTGCTGGAGCTGACTCGTCGTGGGGCACCCAAATTCAAATGGCTCTGAGCACTATGGGACTTAACATCTGAGGTGGTCAGTCCACTAGAACCTAGCTAACCTAAGGACATCACACACAGCCATGCCCGAGGCAGGATTCGAACCTTCGACCATAGCGGTCGCGCGGTTTCAGACTGAAGCGCCTAGAACCGCTCGGCCACACTGGCCGGCTCTGGGGCACCTATGCAGGTTTAAGCCAAGTGAAGGGGACTGTTGGAGGTTTGCCCTGCACTAGATGTCAAATGTTTGTGGATTCCATTTAAGCACCCTGTACAGGCCTGAATATGGGGGGTGCAGAGCTGACCATATATCGTCATCTCGCAATAACACAAAGCGGGAAGAGGCAAGGTGCTTGTTTATAAACACTTCTGGGGTCGAATAAGTTGAGGATGTGGCGTCGGAACGTGCATGTTCCGAATATGTTCCTGAACATGATGTGTTAGTGTAGGTAAGTCCACCTGTTTTGTGTTGACCACAGGACGAGTGAAGTCTGCAGGAAGAATAAGCGACTCACCATAAAACAAGCCTTGCCACAATGCCTTAGATCGTCCTGGTAACCTGAGTGGATGCTGAGCAGGATTCACTGGAGCAACTGAGTTCACGAACTGCTGTGGAAAATCAGGGCTACATTCATCGTCCTGTATCGCCTCTCAACGAAGCCATTACTTTGTGGGTGACATGTGGTAGTCCGTGTGTGGGTGCTTCCACAGAGGCGACACAGGATGAAGAGGACCGAGTCAAATTGGCGGCCCTGGTCGGTTGTAAGCAGTTTGGGAGTACCACAGTGGGCTATCCACACCTCGCCAAACGCAAGTGCGGCTGTTTTGGCTGTGATGTCAAACAACAGTCTCGTTTGACATTCCCCCATAGGAATCTGTGCTTCGCTAGGAAGATGCCCACCTTGACCGCTGGGATGACTCAGGTTGTGTAACCGCTCGAATATTTCGTGGTGCATCGTAAGAGGATTAGCGGTCGTGACCTGTTCTGCGAAACAGTGCAGAGCAGGTTTGTAAGAGACACTAGAAGAGACCGATGTTCAATGGTGAGGTTTGGGTTATGGTCGTTTAGGAGGTCGTCGATGCTTGGATCATTCGTTTGTTCAAAATTGTGCAGATTCTTGAAAGGTTGTCCACTGTGATGTTGTCTGCACCGTGGACATGATGTATGTCGGTGGTATACTGCGCTATAAGGTTTAAATGTCTCAAAATTCACAGACTCTCATCTTAATATGAATTCCTGGTAGCATCCGCCAGAGGTTTGTGATCCATTGTGCTAGACAGTTCTTCGTCCGATGGAATGCTTCTGTCATCTCTGTAGACCACATGACTTTCTTAGACTCCAGTGCGGCTGCATGAAAAAGATGTCGCTGGTAGAAATCACGGGTTCCAAGGAATAGATGTAGATTGAGGAAAGTTTCTGAGAATGGAAGATTTCTCACCATCTCCACTGTCACTTTTCTTCCTGAGGCATTGAATGTACGAGGTGCGACAATAAAGAAATGAGACTGATGTGGAAAAAAATGTTGCTTACCGTTTTAGTCAAGTTTAGTGTTGTCTCCTTCAAAGTAGTTCCCTTCTGATTGCACACACTTTTTCCAGCGCTTCTGGCATGAATGGTAACATTTCTGGAACTCATCTTCCGTAATATCCTCCAAGACCCTCGTCACAGCTTTTTGGACATCTTGTGTTGTTTGAAAATGGTGTCCCTTGACCGACGTTTTGACTCTTGGAAATAGAAAAAAGTCGCACAGAGCGATATCTCGTGAATAAGGTGGCTGTGGTAGTACTGAAATTTGTTTTGAGGTTAAAAATTGCTGTACTGACAGAGCCGTATGGGATAGCACATTATCGTGATGCAGAATCCAATTACCAATACTAAGATCTTCGGTTATTATTAGACGAACCGTTTCTCGATTGATGTTCAGTTCTTCTGCAATCATGTTCACGGATAATCTTCGATCAGATCGTACGAGTTCACGCAAACTGACCAAGTTGACATCCGTCTGTGAGCTTGATGGTCGTCCGCTGCAGTCTTCATCTTCAACATTCGTTCTGCCTTCACTAAACATTTTATGCCAACGAAAAACTTGAGATCTTGACGTAACCTCCTCTCCAAAAACCTTCTGAAGCTTACCGTAAGTTGTCGCGTTTTCAGCCAACTTAACGCAAAAAGAAATGGCGTACCATTGCGCAATATTATGCGGTTCCATTTCCGTGACGAGAGATACAAACATGTGTTAACTTATTACAGCACAACTCACGGCTGAGCAGTTGCATCGACGTGCCGCTTGGACTAGAAGCAACTAATAGACCAAGGTCAAAGATATCGTGCCTACGCAAACCTGCAGAGTTGCCACATCTTACAAAGAAAATCAGTCTCATTACTTTATTGTCTCACCTCGTATGGCCTAAGAAAGTCACATCCATTTGTCGAAGTTGCGACTTTACTTCGTTAATGACAACACCGCCTTGTCATAGCGTGGCTAGAACTTGTTCTAGCCGAATCGAATGTTCCTTGTGGGTATTGGAGAAGATAAGTATGTCATCGAGATAGGTGTAGCAGGACGGAAACTGAAGGAGCAGCCTGTCAATAAAACGTTGCCACGTTTGTGCGGCGTTCTTGGGGCCGAATGGCATAAAGGGGTATTCACATTTGCACGATCAAAACGGGGTGAAGATCGCCATTTTCTGTATGTCGTCAGGACGCATTGAGATTTGTAAATACGCCCTCTTGCAGTCAGTTACAATGAATACTACTGTGCTGGCGAGTGTACGCATAAAGTCCTGGTTGCTAGGTGTAGGGTAGCTGTCAAGTGCAGTTCTGGAGCTGAGTACCGTATAGTCTCCGCAAAGTCTGATTAAACCACCTGATCGCCACGTCGTGGTCACCAATGTAGGATGCAGATGCCACGGTGCAGCAGAACAGCTCCCAATGATATGTGACATGATTAATGTAACATACTTTATTCGGAAAAGTGACAATACAACAGGTTTACATCGAACACTGGTCGAGAACTCACTAACTCTTCTCCCTCTCTCCAAAAACGGCGTAGAGGTCGATATTCCCACATCTTTCTGCCTCTTTTTATTTTATTTGACAGCTTATTTAATACTTCATTTCTTTTAGTTGAGAGGCTTCGACTTTAATACCGTATTAAAAATCGTAATGTTTAATAATCGTATCGCCTGCTTTATGGGACAGCGAATATTACATATATTTAATTTATACGTCGGATTTGTGTAGACAGCATTCTGGGAGCATAAAGAATCTTATCAATCAATAAATTTTAAACTCGAGTTTTATGTTCTGAGTTACCTTATTTTCTGGTAATTTATTTCAAATTGAGCACTCATAAACGCTCTTTTACTACTTTTTCATACGTAAGTAAACCACTTTATTTTCATGCTAATTACGCCATATGTACCGGAGGATATCAGTTAACGACAGAGCTAGTTGCAAATGAGCCTCTGTTTGCTCGTACTGATAAACTAGAAAATGAACTTCTATGGTTCGCAGAGGTGACAACATCTACTTAATATTACGTACCGGTACTGATATGAATCTCGCTACGTTGCAATAGTACAAGTGCCTACACTGCACTTTATTAAAGCTACTTTTGCTGATGTTCCATCCTCTAGCCAACAGGTGTTACAAAGAAATCGTAGGGAGAAAGCTCGTGAAACTTTGTAAACATGCGCTGAGCAGACCAGCTTCACTGTCACCGAAGAAAAGAGAAGAGCAAAGCACAGAAAGGAAAAGGTCGTATCTAGGATGAAATTAAGGCGCCTGAGAAAGAAATAACATTACTGAAAAAAAATCAGAAACGATAATGCTGAAAACAAAAAACAAATTACTGGTTCATGCTTTACGTAGATGCAGGAAACAATGACATAGCCATCAGTTTCGACAACTGCTAAAATAATGACTAAAATAATCCAGATGATACAAAAATTATTTACAAACACACGAATCAAATATCTCGACAAATGCAGGAAGAGAACTCATTGGAGTCGGGAAGATCCATGTAAAACCTTGCTTTCACGTTCTTTGGCCACGGAAACTTACATTTATATAAGCAAAATAATACCCTTGCCGGGATTTCCAAAAATATTGATATCTAATTGTTTTCGGTGTCCACCTGGCATTTTAATTAACCTCAAGTTTCCGTATAACTGCATCAAGTAATTGGAATTATGCGTTTTGTTGTTACTACATCTCTGCCTGAAAAGATGTCGAACACTGTTGCCGACTGTGACCCACAAAATATGTTTACTTCAAGGAAAGCCAGCCGCTGTGGCCGAGCGGTTCTAGGCGCTTCAGTCCGGAACCGCGCTGCTGCTGCGGTCGCAGGTTCGAATCCTGCCTCGGGCATGAATGTTTGTGATGTCCTTAGGTTAGTTAGGTCTAAGTAGTTCTAAGTCTAGGGGACTGATGACCTCAGATGTTAAGTCCCATAGTGCTTAGAGCCACGTGAACCATTTTACTACAAGGAAAATTCTTATGATTACTGCGCACGTAGTATTATTGACGGAAGGTTAGAAGTTCTCTAACGGAAAATATTGAGCAATAGAATATGTATGTCAAGAGTAGTCATAATCTATAGTTTTAATTGCAAGGAAAGCCACACTCGTATGACGTTCACGGCCGTACGAAGAAGCAACGTTCAATCCCTTCGTATGGTTCAAATAGTTCTGAGCACTGTGGGACTTAACTTCTGAGGTCATCTGTCCCCTAGAACTTAGACCTACTTAAACCTAACTAACCTAAGGACATCACACACATCCATGCCCGAGGCAGGATTCGAACCTGCGACCATAGCGGTCGCGCGGCTCCAGACTAATCCCTTTGTATAATTCATTATATTGTCCGTCAGGTTTCGTAAATGTACGTTAGTTTAAGCGGAACGGCAGAACGCGAGAAAACTTCTGCACAGGCACCGCGTCTCGACAGTGAAGTCGAGCGTAACGCCCAATCGCTGCCGCACGCATTGTCCCAGTCTTCTATGTAGTAATCTTGAGTTGTTACCGCTCAGTCCCGGTTGTGGTCAGTCGCGAACGACCGGTCGGAGAAAGCGAAGTAGTGTACTGAAACTTGCAGGCGGGTGTCGAAACATTGCTGAACAGCAATTGGTCGTCCAAAATTGAAGTCTTTTTTTCGGATCTCGTAACATGATTTTATTACTATGATTCAGTAACACCTTTCGCCAAAGGATGTTATAAGCCAATAGCGGCAGATTACCAAAACCGAGTGTTATGTAATAGGCGTCAATGAGAAGGGTAATTATCAGCGGACTGACGTAATGCGGCAGGAACCTTACAACATGGAGGATACAATTCTTTTTTCCAGTCATCAGCCTTCTGAGGTCTTGATGCAATCCGCCACGAATTCCTCCCCTGTGCCAACTCCCGTCTTAGAGTAGGACTAGCGACCTACGGCCTCAATTACTGTATTTGCTGGATGTATTCCTATCTCTGTCTTCCTCTACAATTTTACCTTCTACAGCTACCTCTAGTACCATGGAAGTTATTCCCTGACATCTTAACAGGTATCCTACATTTCGGTCGTTTCTTCTTGTCAATGTTTCCCTTTGTATTCCTTTCCACGCCGATTTTGCGGAGAAACTCCACATCCTTACCTTATCAGTCCACCAAATTTTCAACATCCTTCTGTAACACCACGTCTCAAATGCTTCTATTCTCTGCTGTTCCGGTTTTCCTCCAGTCAATGTCTCGCTGCCGTACAATGCGTACCGAGCGAGGTGGTACATTGGTTTGCACACCAGAGCAGCATTCGGGAGGACGGCGGTTCAAACGCGTCCGGCCATCCTGAATTAGGTTTTTCGTGATTTCTCTAGATCCCTTCAGGCGAATGATGGAATGGTTCCTTTGAAACTCCACATTCCTTACCTTATCAGTCCACCAAATTTTCAACATCCTTCTGTAGCACCACGTCTCAAATGCTTCTATTCTCTGCTGTTCCAGTTTTCCTCCAGTCAATGTCTCGCTGCCGTACAATGCGTACCGAGCGAGGTGGTACATTGGTTTGCACACCAGAGCAGCATTCGGGAGGACGGCGGTTCAAACGCGTCCGGCCATCCTGAATTAGGTTTTCCGTGATTTCCCTAGATCCCTTCAGGCGAATGATGGGATGGTTCCTTTGGAAGGGCAATGCTGATTCCCTTCCCTATGCTTCCCTAATCTGAACTTTTGTTCCGTCTCTAATGACCTCGTCGTCGATGGGACGTTAAACGCTTATCTCCTCCTCCTCTTCCAAAAGTGCATTCTTAAATTTAAGACCTACATTACTGTTCTAAGCACTGCACATCCCTTGAGAATTTTGGTACAGAACTTCTAAAAACCCGTTCGTCCTTGACATTTTGAATATTTATTAAAGAAGGATAGTCTACATGTGAAAAGGTATATTATAATGAAGGGCAGGATTGTTTCTAATATTTTAATTCACGGAAAAATGTCAACAGTACGTACATAGCTGTCCAATGATATGTCACGTCACTGTTGATATCGAATATAATATTAATATTTTGATAAAATTTCGTTTTAATTTGATCATTTGCGTTCATTATTCGGTAGTCATACTTCAAATGACCTTAGTATTTTGTAAGATCCCCTTGGTCCTTACAACAGCCTTCAGGCATGGAGTCGATCAATTTTCTAATGGTATTGACGTCAATTTCATGGTGGCACATTTTCACAATCATATCCGACAGCTTCTGTTTTGTTGCACACTTCTTCTTCTGAACCCCTTTCCCAATCAGTCGCCACAAATGCTCAGGTGGATTAAGGTCTGGCGAATTTACCGAGCACGGAAGTTCTCTGACACTTAATTCAGTAATGACAGAACGAACCTGATATGACAGGTTTGGACGATATGTAATATCAATAACCTTGGAAATTGTATTACAAATATAAATAACCAAAACTCACCTTTTCTGATGTGTGGGATGGAGCCAGATCCTGATGGTAAATCTACTGCTCGTACGGCAAAGCATCACGTGCAGTGAACATCACTATAGTGAACACAAACGCTTTCAACACCATGGTATGTTATTGCTCGCAACAGCATTACCGAAGTTGCATGTTTCATGGTCCGCAAAAGGCAGTCAGGATGCATCTTTACATTGGGTTCATACCTGACGGACTGTTGTCTGTCACTCATCATGGAAAATTTGCCACAATTCTCCACTGCTCTATAGTCCAGTTCATGTGCAGTCTTGACCATACCAGCCTCTTTTTCCTCATTGCAAGAGTTAAAATGGCTTCTTCTTGGCAACTCTAGCCTTCATTCTCATTGCACAGCCTTTTCTTAACAACTGAGGAGCTGGAATCAACTCCCGTTGCCTCTTGCCGTGCTTTTGCTTGTTCAACTGAAGTATCACTCGCGCTTTTTCCCGGCTCAGTCGACGGAGCGCAGTAGCGCATTGGTACCCGCTTCATGGTAAGTTTTCCACATTTCCTGTGGCCATTAAAGTCTGCAGATTTCGACTCTCAGCTGACCTCAATCCAGCAACATTTTCAGACCAGAGCCAGTAAAGGCCAAACGTTAGTCAACACAGAGAACTTTCTGAGGCAATAATCGGCAGGATTCTTGCTAGGCATTGTCGAAAAGTACTAAAAGAGAGAACATTTCTGTGCGAAGATGTGTAACTAAAGAAAAAAGAACATAACCGCAACCAAGAGCGTGCAATACTTTAGGACAGTAATGTACTTTGATGCTACCAGACTTCTCTCGGCCAGAAATATCAATTTTGCCAGTGCTAGTCTCCTTTTTATGTCCTCCTGCTCCATCCGTCGTGGGTTATTTTGCTGTCTGGGTAGAAGAATTCCTTAATTTCATCTACTTCGTGACCACCAATTATGGTGTTAAGTTTCTCGCTGTTTTCTTTTTGCTACTTTTCATTACTTTCGTCGTTCTTCGATTTACTCCCAATCCATATTCTGTACTCATTAGATCGTTCATGCCATTCAGCAGATCATTAATTCTTCACTTTCACTCAGGATAGCAATGTCATCAGCGAATCGTATCATTGACACCCTTTCACGTTGAATTTTAATTACACTCTTGAACCTTTCTTTTAATTTCATTCAGTAGTAGGGGCGCAAGACTACATCCCTGCCTTACACCCTTTTTAATCTATGCACTTCGTTCTTGATCTTCCACTCTTATTTTCCCCTCTTGGTTCTTATACATATTGTATATTACCTGTCTTTCTCTATGAGATATTCTATGATTTTCACAATCTTTCTTTAGTCTTGGTTCAGTTATCAACCATAAAGTGAGAATGCCTCTCTGTCACTTTACCTTTCCTCAAGCAGAACTGATCGTCATCTAACAGATCCTCAATTTTCAAACGATGGAAAATCCAGACCCTCAATTTTCTTTTCCAGTTTTCTGTATATTATTCCTGTCAGCAGCTTGGAGGCACAGCAATTAATTTAGAATGTAACATTTTCTATTAAAAGCAATCTGATGTATTCACTGCACAATAGACTTAAGACACATGCATAAGGCAGAGGCGGGACTCGATCTGTAACCTCTGCTTTATGAGAGAGCGACGGAAGACTGTATACCTTTCTCTTCTTTAAACATTTTAGTTCAGTTAAGTCATCTGGTAACGACTAACAGCTCGTTCCCGTCAACCACCCATTTCTGGTAAGCTCACAAACTTGGTGAACTCTCGGTGTCAGCCTCCTCACGCTGCAATCTTAATTTGCACTAATTTAACATCTTTCGGTCAGACGACTTGCGCGTTATCCGTTTCACAATCACGTAAGTCGTATTTCATATACGTTTATTTTACGCTATTACCATGCAAATGTAGAGGCAGGCCCGCATTTGTCCGAATAGAAAAAAGGCTACGAACAAATGGAAATTGGCTGAGGAACCACATTTTCAAACAACCGATTTTTCTGGGCGGTCCAATATGAACACGTATTTCGCTACTTTCTGTGGAACATAATGGTTAAAGTAATATGCTATGGAAATGGTACAGTCGTGGACAAAACGAGCGAGACCCCACGCCTTTTCGTTATGCTGATCCGCACAGCGTTAAAGTCTGTTACATAGTCTCCACGCTAGTGCAAACTGTCTTCTCTGCAACCTCTGTGTACCTAAGCCTTGGTCTCTCTCAATAATTCTTACCCCCGAACATTCCTCCGCTATCAAACTGACGATCCCTAATTGCCTGCCGTCCTGAGTGGCCGAGCGGTTCTAGGCACTACAGTCTGGAACCGCCCGACTGCTACTGTCGCAGGTTCGAATCCTGCCTCAGGCATGGATGTGTGTGATGTCCTTAGGTTAGTTAGGTTTAAGTAGTTCTAAGTTCTAGGGGACTGATGACCTCAGCAGTTACGTCCCATAGTGCTCAGAGCCATTTTGAACCTAATTGCCTACCAGTGATCCGTTCTTTTCGTCAAGCTGTGCCATAACATTGTTTTTTTCACAGTTTGATTCAGTGCCTCCTCAATGAAAAGTCCTCATTACTGATACGATCTACATACCTAATGTTCAGCATTCTTCTTTAACACCACATTTCAAAAGCTTCTGTTCTCTTTTTGTCTGAGCTGTTTTTCGTTCATGCCTCACTTCCGTATAAGGCTGCACTCCGAAAAACACTAGAAAAAATTTCTTAAAATTGTGTATGTTCGATGTTAAGGTATTTTTCTTCTTCATAAATTGTTTTCCTGCTACTGCCGGTCTGCGTTGTACATTGTACACGGGGTGGGATTAAAACGTAATGAGATTTTTGTAATTTCGTGGGTTTTATACATCCGATTTTAAAATTTTATTTTATTTTGTTAGTATACATGTTCCTGACGTATTTTTGGATTTTCAGCTCTTTTGAAGATTAAGTTTATTGTTGGCAGTCGAAAAGGTTATACGTGTTCTCGAGTCCTCGGCGAATTTTTACTTTCGTAAAAGATGGATTAAAGATTTTGCATTAAATTTTCTCCAGTAAATGGAATAAAGTGCACACCATATTCGAAATATTGACTGTAGTTTTTGGTGAATCTGTTATGAGTAAGACAAGAGTTCACAAGTGGTAGAAGCGTTTCAAAGAGGATCGAGAAGACGCTGAAGAAGACGACCGCCATGGACGCCCTAGCACATCAATTACTGACGACGATGTGGAAGAAGTAAACAAAATGGTTCTGGAAAATGGCCGAATCACCATCAGACAGGTTGCTGACGATGTCGGTATATTCTTTGGCTCACACCAAGCAACGTTTTTCGGTTGTTTTAGGCATGAAACCTGTAGCAGCAAGTTTGTTCCGAAATTGTTGAATTTCGACCAAAAGCGACGTCGACAACGATCAAGCACTTCTAATGAACATTATAACATGTGGCGAAACGTTGGTACACGGGTATGACGTCGTAACTAAGCCCCGTCGTCCCAGTGGAAACTGCCTGATGAGACAAGGCCGAAAAACTTCGACAAGTTCGATAACACGCGAAGATTCCTCTCACTGTTTTCTTCAATTACAATGGGATAGTGCAACATGACTTCCTGCCTCATGGTCATACGGCCAATAAGGAACACTACCTCGAAGTTACGCGCCGTTTGCGACAAAACCATTCGTGGAAACTACATCACGATAATGGTCCCCCTCACACCTAAAAGCTTGTTCGTGACTTTTTGGCAAAAAACTAAACCGTTACGTCGTCTCAGCCATCGTATTCGTCGGACATGGCTCCCTGCACTTGTTTCTGAAAAGAACCATGGAAGGACCACGTTTTGCCAACATTGATGAGAGAAAAACATTATCGCTGAAGCAGCAGAACACCATAACGAAAAGTGAGTTCCAGAAGTGCTTCCAAGGCTGGAAAAAGCGCTGGCATAAGTGTATTACAGCTGAGAGGGATTAATTTAAAGGGGACAAAGTTGATGTTGATGAATAAATAGAGAACCCTTAATCAAAACAAAAATTCTCGTTACTTTTCGATCATACCTCGTATACTCTCCACTTCTACTACCACTATTAGTGTATCATTTCCTTACACAATTCCCTCAGCATCGGCCTATTTAATTCGACTTGATTTCATTACCTTTCTTTTACTTTAATTGACATTCATCTAAAACTCTTTTCAAGGTACTACACATTTCGTTCAACACCTTTGCAGTCTCTGTCGGAATTACAATATCAACGACCAGCTTCAAAGTTTTATATCTCCTTGCTGAACATTCAACGTCGAGCCCCAAAGTTTTTGTATCTTCTTCGTGAACATTAATTTCCTTTCCAAATTTCTCCGTGGTTTCCTTAATTGCTTACTCAGTACAAAGATTGAATAACACTGAGGATAGGCTACAGCGTAGTCTCATTCCTTCCTCAACAACCGCTTTGCTCTCATGATGTTGCTTATTTTTATTTCATGTTACTTCGGTAATCAGAGGCCACTAAAATAAAATGAAAGTACCTATCCTTATATCGATAGCAAACCTTTTGTGAGTAATGACACTTTCCTGTGAAAGGTAAAATCGAATAGGAGACGTCGTTTACGTATGACTTTCAACGAGAAATACAGAATACACTTTCCGTGTCATGGAGGACAGTGTTGAACGTCCATCTAAATGTCAGCTAAAACTGTTTTATTTTGTAGTACCTGGCCGTTATAACTGAAGTGCTTCTACTCACAGAGGCCCAATGCGGGCTGTAATTATCGAATGGCAGCGTAATTTGGTAGGTATTCTACTGTGTTAATGCAAGACTAATTTACGCTGGACAAAAATTACTTCTACACTACTGGCCATTAAATTGCTACACAAAAAAAGCCGATGATAAACGGGTATTCATTGGACAAAAATATTAGACTAGAACTGACATGTGATTACATTTTCACGCAATTTAGGAGCATAGATCCTGAGAAATCAGTACCCAGAACAACCACCTCTGGCCGTAATAACGGCCTTGATACGCCTGGGCATTGAGTTAAACAGAGCTTGGATGGCGTGTACAGGTACAGCTGCCCATGCAGCTTCAACACGATACCACAGTTCATCAAGAGTAGCGACTGGCGTATTGTGACGAGCCAGTTGCTCGGTTACCATTCACCAAACGTTTTCAATTGGTGACAGATCTGGAGAATGTGCTGGCCAGGGCAGCAGTCGAACGTTCTCTGTATCCAGAAAGGCCCGTACAGGACCTGCAACATGCGGTCGTGCATTATCCTGCTGAAATGTAGGGTTTCACAGGGATCGAATGAAGGGTGGAGCCACGGGTCGTAATACATCTGAAATGTAACGTCCACTGTTCAAAGTGCCGTCAATGCGAACAAGAGGTGACCGAGACGTGTAACCAATGGCACCCCATAGAATCACGACGGGTGATACGCCAGTATGGCGATGACGAATACACTCTTCCAATGTGCGTTCAACGCCATGTCGCCAAATACGGATGCGACCATAATGATGCTGTAAACAGAACCTGGATTCATCCGAAAAAATGACGTTTTGTCATTCTTGCACCCAGGTTCGTCGTTGAGTACACCATCGCAGGTGCTCCTGTCTGCGATGCAGCGTCAAGGGTAACCGCAGCCACGGTCTCCGAGCTGATAGTCCATGCTGCTGCAAACGTCGTCGAACTGTTCGTGCAGATGGTTGTTGTCTTGCACACGTCCCCATCTGTTGACTCAGAGATCGAGACGTGGCTGCACGATCCGTTACAGCCATGCGGATAGGACGCCTGTCATCTCGACTGCTAGTGATACGAGGCCGTTGGGACCCATCACGGCGTTCTGTATTACGCTCCTGAAACCACCGATTCCATATTCTGCTAACAGTCATTGAATCTCGACCAACGCGAGCAGCAATGTCACGATACGATAAACCGCAATCGCGATAGGCTACAATCCGACCTTCATCAAATTCGGAAACGTGATGGTACGCATTTCTCCTCATTATACGACGCATCACAACAACGTTTCACCAGGCAACGCCGGTCAACTGCTGTTTGTGTATGAGAAATCGGTTGGAAACTTTTCTCACGTCAGCACGTTGTAGGTGTCGCCACCGACGCCAACCTTGTGTGAATGCTCTGAAAAGCTAATCATTTGCATATCACAGCATCTTCTTCCTGTCGGTTAAATTTCGCGTCTGTAGCACGTCATCTTCGTGGCGTAGCCATTTTAATGGCCAGTAGTGTAATTTTGACCATGAGAAACAAATATGGCGGTGTGAATGGAAGAAAGCCGTACAGAAATGTATTCATATGCAATGGATTTGAAACGGGACGTAGGCAGCAGTGCTCAAACAAGTGAGAAGCGCATAATGTTATTAACTGCTGCTTACACAATTTCTTCAGTATGAGCGCCTGAGACATCGACGACATTCAGTACAGGGCCACATTTTCACCTGGCCGCCAAAATCGGAACTAATTTTTTCTACTGTAAATCGGTTCCACATTTACGCATTAGAATGTCAACCGAGCCTCACTAACATGCGATAATTACAGCCCACACTGGACTTCTGTGTGCAGCTGCAGTTAAATTATAGCCATTCAGTATATCGGGTGTTATACCCCAAATCGTTTTAACAGCGTTTGCCTGCGACAGGTGACTGGCGCAGGCAGCAGCCTGGGTAGGGAGCTGGCGGCGTACCTGGCGCTCTGCGGCTGCCACCTCATCTGCGTAGACGATGACATCGACGCCGCCGCAGTCACCGCTGACGTCATCAATGCTAAGGTGAGGCCTCCATCTCCTGTTTCATACACTTATTCGGCAAGCAATGCTTCTCGAGAATCAGTTCATGCAATCCACTTCCGTTTTTTTCATCATAATTATCCCACTGACTTCCTTCTTTTGGCTGCTTCATGAAGATAGCGTTCATATTGCGGCTGCATTTCAGTATACCTACGTAAAGACTAGAAAGTTGCGCAGGTCGCATTAATAGTGCAGCAAGTATATCCGCTAAATTATAGATCATGCTGTTGACATCGATTTGTAATAGGATTTTGGAACATTTACTGCAACCCACCAATATAAAATACCTCAAAAGAAAACCTATTGATATATATACGCTTCTGTGCAATGAACACTTTTCTCTTCAATGATGATTTATTGCAGGGACTTGCTCGAGTAGGGTATCACACAACAGGCTAGCTGGGCAATGTAAGCCACACCAGGATCGAATTCCTCCAGCGGATAAACGTTCGTGGTTGGGACACTGGCCAGCTTGAGCGTCGTTTTTATGCGTTTTCCAACGCTCTTTTAGGAAAGTGCTGGGTTGAGCTCCACTGTCCGCCTTAGAAAACACAATACTCAAATAGTTAAATTTCGACCGCACACAGAACAAAGTTTACACAGTTCACAGACAGCTGGCGCACACGGCTTCCCTCCTTTAGGTAAGTGACGCTTGCCGTGGCAAGAAGGGGCAAACGGCCGCAAAGTTTAATAAAAATAAAATTTGTTAGAACTTGAAGTACAGTGGAGCCCTTAACTCAGCGGGGTAAATGCTGACGAAAAGAGAGAGAATATTAATTATGCCAGAATATGCCATAAGACATTACTGAACGAAGGTAGTAATAGTTGGTCGATTTTTTCACATTTTTATCTTCAAAATATGATACTGCATAAATTGCACAGTATCACACCTAAGTAAACACCTAAAAATGTAGGATAGTGCGTTGGCCAGCCGCTGTGGCCGAGCGGTTCTAGGCGCTTCTGTCCGGAACCGCGCTGCTGCTACGATCGCAGGTTCGAATCCTGCCTCGTGCATGGATGTGTGTGATGTCCTTAGGTTAGTTAGGTTTAAGTAGTTCTAAGTCTAGGGGACTGATGACCTCAGATGTTAAGTCCCATAGTGCTTAGAGCCATTTGAACCATTTGATAATGTGTTTCTTGTTGATTTGCCCACATGCATGTATTTCTCATGTTGTGATCAGGCCTTGTGAAGTACTGAATTACGTTTTAACTTCGTTCTGTGACACTCCATTAGTAGATAATCAATTATTTATTTTTAAGACAAAATTATTTACCTGATGGAAATACATTTTTCTGTTTCAACTTTATCTTCCGTAATTAGAAGATGAAGAAATGTCTCCTGCTTACTAAGCACATTTTCCCCTTCTTAAATTGTCTCAAGGAAAATGCAATTCCATCATATCAATAGATCTGTACCTGAAATATATGCAGGATTTCCCCATAACGTACAAAGCTAGGGTGCTATTCCAATACCGGAGAGCCTTGACAATACTGACTATTTAAGAAGCGGAAAATGGGCCAAAGGTGCGAACTGAAATATGCGTTAGGTGGGGCAATAGACTAGAGTAGTCCTTGCTGCTCTGTTAGCCATTCCGCTATGGTGGTGGATGGTTGGCAGACGACCTGGGTTGAAGCCCCGGCTGTGACATCAATTTTAATTCATCTCTTCAACTTCTGTCTTTATTGAAAATTATTTCCAAATGTTGAAGTGTCTCCATTAGGCTTGATTGTAATGCAAATTGTCGACAAAGAAAACGTACACGGTGTAACTAATTTCCTCTACAAACATTGAGGACCTGTAGTAGGGACCAAAACGATTATGTTTAGCATAGGAACTCTCTTCCAGAAACCTACCGTTTTCTCGCTACACACAAAACCAACACACGTTCATATCTCCCGCAGTTTCAACGCCGCTGACAAGGATATTACGTACGTCATTCACTGAACACCTGATGTTCCGCACCCATCACAGGGTTGTTTACATGTCATTCCGTTGAGCTTGAGTATGTCATACGAAAACCGAGATTAAGAATTTTTTGGAACATTGTCCGTGGTCCCCTGTGGAATCTGAGGAAGATCTACTGGAGCGGATTATGACTGCGGCTGATGCTGGAGGGCCAGGGATTTGTGGGCCGGCCGAAGTGGCCGAGCGGTTCTAGGCGCTTCAGTCTGGAACCGCGCGACCGCTACCGTCGCAGGTTCAAATCCTGCCTCGGGCATGGATGTGTGTGATGTCCTTAGGTTAGTTAGGTTTAAGTAGTTCTAAGTTCTAGGAGACTGATGACCTCAGATGTTAAGTCCCATAGCGCTCAGAACCATTTGAACCAGGGATTTGTGATCGTGTGTATCGGAACGTGGCACGGATGTACCGTATCTGTGGTGACGTCGGTGGTCGTCACATCGAGCGTTACTTGTAAGTGGACCCAGATGACAAGCAGCAGGAGTCATAGCGCAATGTGTGTTGTGGTATTTTGCGTCAGAAGATCAAAAGAAATTGCAAAACGATTTAGAAAATATATCTCTATGTTGCGAAATTTGGCAATTGGTCCTAAATAACGAAAAGTGTGAAGTCATACACATGAGTGCTAACAGGAATCCGTTAAACTTCGGTTACACAGTAAATCAGTCAAATCCAAAGGCTGTAAAGTCATCTAAATACCTAGGAATTACAAATACAAACAACTTAAATTGGAAGGAAACGTAGAAAATGTTGTGAGAAAGGCAAACCAAAGAGTGCATTTTATTGGCAGGACACTTAGAAAATGTAACAGATCTATGGAGACTGCCTACACTGCGCTTGTCCGTCCTCTTCTAGAATACTGCTATGCGATGTGGGATCCTTACCAGGCGGAGTGCATCGAAAAATTTCAGAGAAGGGCAGCACGTTTTGTATTATCGCGAAATAGGGAAGAGAGTGTCACTGAAATGATACAGGATTTGGGACGAATATCATTAAAATAAAATTAAATACCAATTCCAGACATGGCCAGCTGCTGCAAGGAAAGAAAGAACACTGGTTATTTGTAAGCAGAGTTAAGTATGTATTACCTATTTCACCCATCCTTGGCATTTCTCTTAGATCCTCTAACAAATCCTCACATCGACGAAGGTCTTCCTCCGTCTCCTCCACCCACTGTGGCATTTCGTCTTTGCCTGAATTTGGGAAGAGCCATCTGTCCATCTCACTAATAGCATCTAAAACCACATATGAGTTGTTTAGTAATAAAAATATAAACACACCAAACAACTACGAGAAAAAATATCTTTTTATAATATACACTTATTGGAGATCTGCAGTGGCTCCTGCTTATCCTCGATACATACACCCCCCCCCCCCCCTGTTCCTCTTCTTCTTCCACCAGGAAATCGTCTACGACAACAACAAAGAATATGCACCGTATTACATACACGACGATATTTTTGTCAAACAGCATCATATTATGCACAAACACTGCTATAAAGAAGAAAAGTGTATATACTGCTTACAGTGTTGATGCTTCCGCTGCTCCTGGCTTTCAACACTGGATTCGCATTTGGGGTGACGACGGTTCAAACCCGCGTCCAGCCATCCTTATTTAGGTTTCCCGTGATTTCCCTAAACCGCTTCATGCAAGTGATAGGATGGTTGCTTTGAAAAGGCACGGCCAACTTCCTTCCCTAATCCTATGGGACCGATGACCTCGCTGTTTGGCCCTCTCCCCAAATCAGTCAACCAACCAACCTGGCTTTCAGCAGCCATTCTACCAATTCTATGTTGGCCATATACTGAAACAACAAGATGACTTGTATTCAGTACTACGAAATTCTAAGTCAAAAAGTTACAGTTACCGATTTTGAGTGTCTAAATCATGTTCAACAGCAAAGACTCACTGACTGACCACTAAATAACACCAGCATATTACATATACGAAGAAAAATATATATACTACTTATGATACTGTTGCTGCTGCCGCTGATGCATCTCAGTATTCATTTCATCCACCGTTTGGTGGATATATGCTGCAACAATAAGACGAAATGTATTTAATACTGCTATTACAAAATTCTTAGTCGAAGGAAAAGTTGTTGATTTGAATATTAAATCAGGTAATTCCCATTGGTTCGTGAGTTTGTCGCCACTGGCATTGGCTCTGCTGCTTGATGCCCCTGATCGCTTCATTTTTTTGCAAATTGGTAGCGCTCACACACGAGCAAGAAGACGACCTAAGACACTGGCGAACGATGGCAGAATGAGGTTGGGGGTGGAGGGGGTAGGGTTTATACAGGCTCAAGCTGTGGCCGCTAATTTGGTGGGAACCAATCAGGTTGCAGTATTCTGAGGAGGGATGGATTGGATTGGATTGTTTGAGGGAAGAGACCAAACAGCGAGGTCATCGGTCTCATCGGATTAGGGAAGGACGGGGAAGGAAGTCGGCCGTGCCCTTTCAAATGGTTCAAATGGTTCTGAGCACTATGGGACTCAACTGCTGAGGTCATTAGTCCCCTAGAACTTAGAACTAGTTAAACCTAACTAACCTAAGGACATCACAAACATCCATGCCCGAGGCAGGATTCGAACCTGCGACCGTAGCGGTCTTGCGGTTCCAGACTGCAGCGCCTTTAACCGCACAGCCACTTCGGCCGGCGCCCTTTCAAAGGAACCATCCCGGCATTTGCCTGGAGCGATTTAGGGAAATCACGTAGAACCTAAATCAAGATGGCCGGACGCGGGATTGAACCGTCGTCCTCCTGAATGCGAGTCCAGTGAGCTAGCCACTGCGCCACCTCGCTCGGTGAGGAGGGATGGAAATTGTCTGCTTGTTTCGACCTGTTGGTTCACGCACTCACAAACAGGACGCGACCACTTATGAAAGAGCAAAGACAGATACTTGTAAGCCTGTAAGGTATCAAATATAAATATTGCCGCCACTTGACACATTTGTTTGGGGATTAGCGCGACTTCAGGTCTGCACGCTACACACGCGCCTGGCGCACGATGCGGCTGACAACGGCCGCTGGGCCCGAGCGAGCGTAGTGCGGTCTCTCGGACACCGACGCGTGGAGCAGTCCGATGGATGGCACACGGTGTGTGCTTCGTGATCAAAAGATTTCTAACAGTGTAATTACGTGTGGTGAGCTTGTTGACGGTATTCGTTGCACGATCGGAAAAAGTGATAGATTTATTACTTCTTTTCGATGTGTTTTACACGGCAGTGGAGAATGATGAACGAGAGAGCTCCAATCCCTGTTAATTCAGTTTTATAAATAAACAGTATATCCTTTGCTATGTATTTGAATTTCCTGTCGTGAAATCCTTCCTTTCCAGCACAGACACGCCAATTTCCAGGTAGAGATGGGATGGGAGGGCTAGGGGAATTTACCAGAGGGGAAGGGATTAATTAATTTATTGATTTATTTAGTCAATCAAATTGATAGCGTGGGAGGCAACTCAGTCCTGAAAGTGTGCTTGTATTGGCGAGGGGAGGGGAGAGTGGTGGGGATGGATGATTGCGGGGGAGGGAGGGGTGTTTCTCGAAAGGACGGATTATCCTCAACGGATCATAATGCAATTAACAGAACAATAGGTTAAGGTCATAAATCAATCAGATGTCACAAAATTAATTTGCGTATCAATTTGATATAAAAGAGTGCACCAGCACAGCCGGTGCCGTATTACTGAGAGTACAGTGATGTAAGGTTGTGGTTGAAACTCTTTGCAAAAGGAATCGAGAAGTGTACTAAAACTGGGAAGTCGTATGACAGAGTCAGTGTGTGCGGTTTAAACACCGCCAAACAGTGTTGTCATGCTAGGCTCCGTCATTAGAGGCAGCAAGACAGAATTAAGCTATTGCGATTGAGCCTCATTCCCTATACGACGTCGATACAGGTTCAGCTATGATTTTTGTATATGGAACTATGTTAGCTTCTGGCGCATCACAGGGTGCTTAGGAAAACTGTTTCGAATGTGTTGTCGCTTCCAGGTTTCTGTGGAAAAAACTGCAGTATGGTCAAGGAGTGTTCTATTTAAGCCCTATCCGCTACTGCTTACTTCTCAAAGCCGAAACAGAAACGTAGGCCACACATATTTTATGATAATAAACAGCCCTCGTCAGAGGAAAGAGGCAACTACTGTATCAACTTTCCTAGATTTGAAAAAAGATAGTATCTGTCCTGTCTTTGCCGGAAGATGCCTGAATGCTTTTTAAAGTAAACCATCTGGCGCCGGACAGATGTGCCTATAAATACTACTCGAAATTGCAATTAGACCGAACACTCTTTGAAAAAACTAAATAGTTTATTTGGAATGACTCACGACATGTACCGACAAAATAAATGCTTATCACGCAGTTTTACACTTAACTGTAATCTCAAAAAATTTACCATCGACTGCAAGGCACATTTGCAATCGCCATTCGAGAGATGGATGAACAGATGAGAGAATATTGGATGATACGCCGCTACATACTGCGGCGATTAGACGAGACAATATTACCTGCTGTAATTGGGGCTACATGATAGACTGCACCTTTCAGTGCTGCCCATAGAAGTAAATGAAAAGCAGTCAAATGACACTCCTCTGGGCCATCCCACATTCCTTGGCAATACGTGTCGTGCCACCATTGGCCGTATAAAAGTAGCCTGTATAGCGCCACCTCATTGGTGTGCAAGTTTGCATAAAAGGAGTATTGAAGCAGCGATGACCTACCGACAGCCGACACACTTCCTGCTAGGTCTGGAGGGCAGACCAGTAAACGGCCGAAAGGTTTGTAACAGTGACGTGGCCGATTTCGGAAATAGGCGATTCCGGCCGCTTGCCTTTCAATTTTAAAAGATTTCTCCGATTCTTTTGGGAACAATTTAAACCAAAACATTAACAAGCATTATATGACTGCACTCGTCTTTTCTAGCGCTTTTGCATGCCGTTAAAAAAGCATCTCATTCTATTTCAAAAGATCATAAGTTCTTCAATACCTCGATCGATACATGCAGAAGTACATCATCCTCAGCGTACTATCATTTGCCAGAAACCGCGTTTCGATATGTGGAACAGTTCACGAAATAAAATAGGTATTACGTCTATCGTGGCTCAAACTGTATATAAAATGAAAAAGAGCGGATCCAATATGGATCCCTGTGGTACGCCTGTAGTGATTATTTCTATTCTGAAGATGCTGTTTCGTTGCCTACACTCTCTGGGTTTCTTAATGCGACCCTTTGCGTTGTTATACGTAGGATGACTAGTTACCAGCAAGATTATAAACCCATAACAGTTTGGCTTGTCTAGAAGATACTGTGATCTGCACAATCAAATCTTTTATAAGGTCACAGAAAATACCAGTTGGCAATATCTTGTAATTTCCGTTTTGTACAATCTGACTGCTGAATTGAAAAATGGCACGTTGTGTGAAGAGCCCTTTTCGAAATCCAGACACCAGCTAAGTATCTTATTTTGAGAGATCTGCAGACCAATAGCGTTAAAGGCGAACGCTAGGGAAACTACTGAAAACCTATATTTGATTGACCGAGTAGCTCCTCACGAATGTGGTGCCAGTGTCGTAAATGGTTCGGTATATACTACCGCATAGCCGGCCGGTGTGGCCGTGCGGTTAAAGGCGCTTCAGTCTGGAACCGCATGACCGCTACGGTCGCAGGTTCGAATCCTGCCTCGGGCATGGATGTGTGTGATGTCCTTAGGTTAGTTAGGTTTAATTAGTTCTAAGTTCTAGGCGATTGATGATCTCAGCAGTTGAGTCGCATAGTGCTCAGAGCCATTTGAACCATTTTTATACTACCGCATAATATCCGCCTTTGCTGTCAGTTCAGTGAGAGATATTAGGGAAATATCTTTCAGACAGATCTAGATGAAGTTCCAGCACCTGACCAGGCTTTCGTGCAGAGATCGTAAACACAGGTGTGCGTGCAAAACCCAACTCATTTTCCTCAGTTTTATATAATGCTTATCTTATATCTGCAGAAGAGAGAAACGTCCCACGTGCTGGAAAGACCGGTAGTTTTCATCTGCTTGTGAGCAATAGAATGTGCAAAAAAGTATAATTAAGCCTGTAGTAATACTGACGACTGTCTGTTGGCTCATACCTGCGGTGCTGCCTGCATTTCACTTAATTAAAAAACCGGACAAGTATGAGTACGTTCCCCGCCATGAGGGTTCCACACAAACTTAATTATGCCTATAGAGAGGTCATCTATAGATTTTGCTGAGTGAGTTTGCTAGTATCAAAATTTGTGACATAAATGGCGCAATCTTCCTATTGCATTGACTTAGAAGATTAAATTTGTTATCTAACCAGGGGTCGTGGACCTTAGTATTTGACAGAAATTCCAACTTCCTACCTCTACCCGTTCCTAAGAAAAAGGATCTTGACATACGAACAGACACACAGAAGGACAGCAAAGTAGCTCTGTAATATGGATTGCGATGTTATCGACTGAGGTATGGAATCCTATGAAGACTTCTGTTGCACCAACCGTTTTCATTTCGGAAAGACAACCGCCAAAGTGCGCAACGGTGAGAAACTAAACTCACATCCTGGTGGACGTTGGTTCAAATTCGCGTTCGGACGTCCAGATTTAGGTTTTCCGTGGTTATCCTACATCTCAGTAGGCAACTGCCGGATTGTTTCCTTTGAAAAGCACACAGCTGATTTTCTTCTCCACCCTTCCCCAATCCGCTCTAGTGCTTCGCC
Source organism: Schistocerca piceifrons (assembly GCF_021461385.2). NCBI lineage: Eukaryota > Metazoa > Arthropoda > Insecta > Orthoptera > Acrididae > Schistocerca > Schistocerca piceifrons. Next base: position 1,015,190,993 of record NC_060138.1, on the reverse strand, counting down.
TTTAATGACTTCGTTGTCAACTTCCCACTCTTCACTTGTTTCTTCCTTCTCCCTGATAGGCAATCGGCTTTAAACACGACGTGCAGGTGAAGGATGAAGTAAAAATAATTCTCTCATTTCAACACAAGAGCCATTAAATGTAGCTACTTCCAGGCATTTCGAAGGTTGTTTAATTGTGGAATAAGCTACTGAGCTCCGAGAAGACATGTAAATGCTATCGAAACGATATATATATATATATATATATATATATATATATAGCTTACATGTTCCAGGATTTCTTCCATGGCAGAGGTAGGCAACCATTCAGGTTTGACACAAACTGCAATTATGGAAAAGTCTTGATCTCACAGTTCTTTTATATTCCTGTCATTTAAATGTTAACAACTAAACTTAGATATATATAAACAGTGATTGTAGTACTCATATTAAGAGTAAGAATATACAGCTAAGTCACAGATTACAGTTATGGAAAAGTCTTCACCGCACATTTCTTTATTTAATGACACGCGTTTCGAAAAATCATCGTCAGACTTAAACTGCGGGACAATAAATAACGCATACTAGTACAATACATGATCTTGACAAACACTGTATGCGCAACCATTTCAAGACTAACATTTAGATCTAGTTTTAGGCGAAGCAACCTGAGCGCATGAACTGTACACAGCAATGAATTGTCATTTCAAAAAGACTGCAGATGGCATTACAGTTATCAGTTCAATGAATGCAGTGTCAAACTGCTTGTAGCGTATTGAACTATCAAAGAAATGAACTATATCGACAGATAGCATAATCATCAACCACAGACAAGTCACATCGACGAGTAAATATACTAAGATTATTTTATCCGTAAAACGAGGTAAGAACTTACATAAATTAATAAAGAACTGTGCGATCAAGACTTTTCCATAATTGCAGTTTGTGTCAAACCTGAATGGTCGCCTACCTCTGCCACGGAAGAAATCCTGGAACAAGTAAGGTATACAGCTAAGTGTGCCGTAGTTTACGTTCGTACTCCAAGAAAATAAAAAAAATAGTGAAATTGTTTCCACAGATGAATCTCTAGATGAAAATTGACTTTAACAATAGCGAAATTTCGGGGGGACAAAAGAGTCTGTTTCAGTGAAAACATGTTTGAAAACTTTTGGAATGTCTCCAGAACGCCTTTCTGCTAGCTATGAAAACGTTTATTGTACAGTCAGTGTATCTGTGTACCATAGAGACTTTTCACATTTTTGAAATAGGATCACATCTGCAGGAAGACGAAAGTACAAATCAAATACATGGCCGACTGGCTTTGATAGATGTATGATCACTGTCTGAGGTTCCTCTATATTCGTTCTTAAAGAAGAATTCTACGTGGAAACGGAGCACAGGTCGTGATCCACCTGCGCAATAGCATACTCCTCGTAAAATACAAGATGAACCAAAATTGGCGCATTCGGATGACACAACATGCTTTCTTGCATACTGACAGTACAAAACTGTCTGCAAAAAAAATTGGTCACGTGCGTATTTTCGGTAGAAAATTGGTATGGAGGGGAAGTAATTTGCCAATAATGCAGTCACACACACGACAAATACCGGCAGGTTGATCCTAGTGTGCCGCCCAGTTAGTGAGGTTGTTAGAATTTTGCATTAGATTACTCGAGTTCGAGAGTTCGTTTCCGCGGCTTTTAGGTGTAATTTTTTTAATAATTTTAGGCTGCGTGTTATAGTACTTTGCTTCTTAATCGTTACACAATAGTTACAGCAGATCTTATACAAAACACCTACATTTATTTTATTTCAACACAGAAATGAGAGTAATGTTGCTTTTATTATTCATTTGAGTAATGTTGTTTTTTATTATTTAATTTTTAACGACTTATTTTGTTTTGAAATGTTTACTTTACATTCCATCCACTATATTCCACCGTACTTTCAGGTATGTTGTCGAGATTGCTTCCATTTTCTTCAGTATTCCCTTCCGACAAAGAAAAGGAGAAAAATATCGACTGCACCCTTCTCTTGCTTCGTCTGTCTTGGTTATTTTATCCTAGATAGTTCTCTGCCAACCAATGAAATCAGTCAGGCACATCGTCTAACTTAACAAGAGGGCCGCGCCTACTTGTCACCACCGATTTCATCCATATTTATTCTAGAATGAGATTTTCACTCTGCAGCGGAGTGTGCGCTGATATGAAACTTCCTGGCAGATTAAAACTGTGTGCCCGACTGAGACTCGAAGTTTGGAAGGTAGGAGACGCGGTACTGGCAGAAGTACAGCTGTGAGTACCGGGCGTGAGTCGTGCTTCGGTAGCTCAGATGGTAGAGCGCTTGCCCGCGAAAGGCAAAGGTTCCGAGTTCGAGTCTCAGTCGGGCACACAGTTTTAATCTGCCAGGAAGTTTCATATTTATTCTATTTGCAGGATCTGAGCAGCCGTGCGGGATCAGCCGAGCGGTCTTGGGCGCTGCAGTCATGGACTGTGCGGCTGATCCCGGCGGAGGTTCGAGTCCTCCCTCGGGCATGGGTGTGTGTGTTTGTCCTTAGGATAATTTAGGTTAAGTAGTGTGTAAGCTTAGGGACTGATGACCTTAGCAGTTAAGTCCCATAAGATATCACACATTTTTGAACATTTTGATTTGGATCTGAGCAGAAGTGAAAGTGACAGAAGTGGGACCTCCAGATGGCCAAGCGCTTAGAAAAAATAGCATTTTTGGCACTGGCCAGGCAAGTCATGAGCCATTTACGCTAGCGTAGTTTCGAGGCAGCATTTGGCCCAGCTGGAAGAGTATAGAACGATAATCGGAGGGTCGTGAAGTAGGTTGGTTCAAATGGCTCCGAACACTATTGGGACTTAACATCTGAGGTCACCAGTCCCCTAGAACTTAGAACTACTTAAACCTAACCAAACGAAGGACATCACACACATCCATGCCCGAGGCAGGATTCGAACCTGCGACCGTAGCGGTCGCGCGGTTCCAGAATGAAGCGCCTAGAACCGCTCGATCACAGCAGCCGGCTGTGGAGTAGGCTTCCTAAATTAAAACATATTGTATCCACAATTTTTGCGTTATTTACACTATAATTAAATCGAAATGGTGCTCCATGTACTGTATTTATTAATATTTTCACAGAAGGCATGAAAAGGAAAGGAAATGGAAAATATGAAACTGCAAATAAATTTCCAAGAGAGATCTGCACTTAAAGTGTCCTCGAACACTCCGCAAATAATTGTTTCCAGGATTGTAATTAATGCGCACAGGTATAAATACGGCATTTATATAATGTGCAATATCACCAAAAGCTTACTGCTTCCCCTGATGGTAAAACAATAAAAGTATCTAATTTTATGCATGAAGTTCTCGTGTGCACTTAACAATCTCTTCTTGGTAATTTATTAACAATCCAAAATTTTTCCTTCACGCTCCTCTGTAAGTCTTCTAAGAAAATATTCGTATGAGGGGCGTTCAACAAGTAATGCAACACATAATTTTTTCTCGGCAAATTTCGGTTGAAAAAATGCAGAATTTGTTTCGGGACGTCTTGGAATTCAGCCCCTGTAGTTTCATGAAGTTCCGATAGGTGGTGGCACTATACGTAGCTTTAAAAATGGCTTCTGTAACGAAAGCGCGTTCCAAGCGGAGAACTGCTATTGCGTTTCTTTTGGCGGGAAACTAGAGCATCGCAGATATTCATAGACGCTTACAGAATATCTACGGAGACCTGGGGGTGAATAAAAGCACGGTGGGTTGTTGGGCGAGACGCCTGTCATCATCGCAACAAGGCCGCGCAAACCGGTCCGATCTCCCACGTGTCGACCGGCCGCACATAGCTGACTCCAATGTTATTTCAGCATGTTGGTCGCCACTAAAATGCAAACGAAGTTCTTCGTCTCCCCGACAACGCAAGGCCTCACATAAGCCTGCGCACGGGAGAGGAGCTCTCTGAACTCCATTGGATTGTTCTTCCTCATCCAAACTATAGTCACGATCTCGCACTACCACCTGTTTGGCCCAATCAAGGAGGCACTCCACGGCAAGCAGTATGTGGTTGATGGAGAGGTTACTGATGTAACAAGACGCTGGCTTCGACGTCGACAAGTAGTGAGGTATCATGTGGGCATACAGACACTCTCAGTCAAGTGCCGTAAGTGTGTTGAAAAATAGAGTTTTGAAACCAAAAGAGTGGGCTAGAAATGGAACACTGGAATTCTGAATAAAACCAATCTGCGTTTAGAAAACAAATTGGTTGCATTACTTACTGAACACCACTCGTAAAAGCAATAAAATGAGCATCACTTCAGTTTATTTACATTGTAAGTACGTAAAAACAGTAAATAAAAATGAGGTTCCCTATATGGACTCGATCCTACGACTTTCGGGTTACCAGTCTGTAGTCTTTCCGTTATACAGAAGTGAATCATGGACAGTTAAAAAGAAAGAAGAAAGATATTTAGGAAGTTTTAAAATGTGGCTTTGGAGAATAATGCTTAAAATGAAGTGGACTGACAGACTTAAGGATCTACATCTACATCCATACTCCGCAAGCCATCTGACGGTGTGTGGCGGAGAGTACTTGGAGTGCCTCTATCGCTTTTCCCTTCTATTCCAGTCTCGTATTGTTCGTGGAAAGAAAGATTGTCGGTATGCCTCTGTGTGGGCTCTAATCTCTCTGATTTTATCCTCATGGTCTCTTCGCGAGATATACGTAGGAGGGAGCAATAAACTGCTTGACTCCTCGGTGAAGGTATGTTCTCGAAACTTCAACAAAAGCCGTACCGATCTACTGAGCGTCTCTCCTGCAAAGTCTTCCACTGGAGTTTATTATCTCCATAACGCTTTCACGATTACTAAATGATCCTGTAACGAATCGTGCTGCTCTCCGTTGGCAGGATTTGGGTTCCTTGTGTTAATACTGTCGAATCGAGTGTCATCCCTTTGCGTTACATGCTGTATATTTGGTAGGCAAATCTGGTCATTATCGCCGAAGTATGTGAGGCGACATATTCATCTACTTGTTATGACGTGTAAAATCTCATGTAAGATGCTAATTTGATGTTCATTCCAGCTGCCACCTTAAAAAAGTCAATACTTGCTGAAATAGGTTACTTAAATAAAAAAACAAGCCTAAACTCGCTTAATCGTAACGAATTAGAGGAGCACGAGTGAAAGGAGAGACCATATCGTAACTTACTAAGAGTGTCATAGTCATGTCGTCGGTTGTCGAAGATATCAGCTGATTGCACTTCCGTAACTTCTACGGACGTTTTCATGCCGTGAGAAACTCAAGTTTCTCAAAAGAAATGAATGTTTTTGTCGGAATGATTCTCATTATTACCATAACACCGTTCGTTGGACATATTCCTTGTTTCACGGCAAATTGTTTCATTTATTCCATTCAAATATGTAGTTATATAGGAACTGCGGTTTTTTTAATTTGTTTCCTAATAATAGATCGGTGTTGCTTCCTTGTCGCTTATCAATCTTTTTTTTTTCTGCGCAAGCCACCTGACAGTGTGTGGCGGAGGATCAAGAAGTAATGAAGTAATGAAGAAAATAGGGGAAGTAAGGAGATTATTGGAAGTCATCTTGGCTGGGTCATATACTGGATAGGAATTGTCTATAAGAAAGAATTATAGAGCGAAAGAGGTAGGAAGAAAATTGGAATTATGAATGATATTAAAAGAGAACAAACATACAAACAGATGAAAGAAGACGCTCAGAACCGGACACGATGGACAACCTCCATTTGACACCTGTCATAAGACAGATACAGTAAAGAAGAAGAAAAAAGAGAAGGAGACTTTTTCCGCTGCGCCAGTCGCTGCCTGGAAACGTGCTAGCATAATTTGCTATTTTTCCTAAACGATAAACTTGTGGAGTTCACACTTCTGTCACTTTCATTTCTTACCAACCACGTGTATACCAAAATTTTGAACTAAATCAGTGATGATGAGCAGGCGCGAACCCGTTCTAAATGTGTTGTTCCACACGATTTCAACAAATACATTCGAACCCAGTTTCCGGTGTAATCTACTGACATTGGTTCATCGATTAGTACCAACTATGTCTCATGTAAACCACTTTCATGTCTATTAAATTTCATTTTGACATTGCGCCACAAGTAGCTCCGGCAACCCGCTTCGAGGGTTACGTCTATTCTACTCCAGGGATGAAAGTGGAAAAAATAATACCGCTCTTACAAGTTGCTCTTATGACTGCATGTTGCTATGCTGCAAAGGGTGCAGAGGAGGATTATCTAGCGAGTTCAAATGTTTTCAGGGCTATCTGTTTGAGAAAGTGCTAAGAAGACTTTGTATGTTTTATGAGGGAGACATGCTGTCACTAGCATGTGTTTAACAGCCGAATAGGATGTACTTTAGCATCTCCACATTGATAAGTTGTAGTTATTTCTCTCCCATGGCAGTTATTTTTTTTAACGGATTGTTACCCTTCATGAATATTTCTGATGTGAAACTTCCTGGCAGATTAAAACTGGACCGAGACTCAAACTCGGGACCATTGCCTTTCGCGGGCAAGAGCACTTCGAGTTCGAGTCTCGGCCTGGCATACAGTTTTAATCTGGCAGGAAGTCTCATACCAGCGCACACTCCGCTGCAGAGTGAAAATTTCTTTCTACTTCTGATGTGTGTGTCCAATAATTATGTTCTACTTTTAAAAATCTGAAGTTACAGGGTATCTATCATTTAAGAAACAGTGTGTGCCACAGAATTATTGGGTAGATCAAAATTAGAAAATTAAAAAAATTATGCCTTGATTTGAAATTCAACTTTCGAAATCGAGTATTCTAATGCAAAAAAATACCCCATACAATAACGGAGCAACAAGACTACGCAGTACTGATTGAATTACTTGTCCTAAATGTGATAACACTGTTGGCAAACTGCCTTTCTTTGACATTCATTCTTTATCGAAAATGTGCACAACACAAAATTTTGTTACGGAGGTTTTTGTGTCGTTATAATGCAATAAACAGCGCTGTGCCGTTCGAATACGCGAATTTTGGTTCGCCCAGGATACTTCATATCTTCAGGTTTGTTATTGCAATGTATCGCGAGATTAAAACTATATAAATGTTAGGTGATAACACAGCTTTCCTGATTTCGTAGATAGTTAGAAACAAAAGTAACGCGGTTAAGAAAATATCCTGCTGCACTATGGAATAGCTCATTTCTAAGAATACTCACTCCTGTTTAGAGGTCTGCTAGTAAAGTGCACAGACAGGTTGTACAGGAAGTTTTACTATTTACTGTTTCGCCGTTTGAGACAGGTTCGTTTCCGGAAGCAGGAAATCGTGGAGGACATACCCGAAATGCTCAGACACCAGACTTGGAGATAAATGTGATTACCACTGTGGAAGGCGACTGGCGTGTCAGTACCAGGCAGTGGGCCCACCAGTACAGGGTAAGCCAGACGACCGTGTGGTACATTCTCCGTGACAATTGTTACTACCCTTGAAACGTCCCCTTAGAAAAATTATACATGACTGTGCTTAAACTGACACGCAATATTTTTAGTGCAACGCAATCAGATTTTGAAAAATCCCTACAAAAGAATGGCCCTGACTAACAATAACCTATACCTCTCATGAATCACATACCTCAAAAAAATCTTCGTTACTCGAACTACTGCAATACAGCGAGCGCCAATACTGCCAGCTAAATAAAAGATTCTAACTACTGAAGGCACTAACTACTGATAGGCGTAGTTAGCAAATGAAAGATTTTGATAGAGAACAAACAATGTATTTACCTTAATAGTGTTCAAAAGTTCATGATATCCAGTATTACAAATTTACTCTCTCTGTCCAGATCATCCGCTCTCAAAACTCCGCCATCTCTCTCCCCACATCCACCACTGCTGGCGGCTCACCTCCAACTGCACAAGGCTACGCCCTGTTAACATCCAGCTGCCCAACACTACAATGGCAGACAACAATGTAAACTAGCCACAGACTGCACACAGCACAGCCAGTGACTTTCATACAGAGCGCTACGAGGCGTTACCAATAAGAAAACCTAAACAGCCTACTTACATTGCCCCCATCCCCACAAAAAAAATTTACAAATTGTTTTGGGCACTGGCCAACACATATTTGTTAAAAACTTTTCACAATTACAATAACAAAGAAATCAAATGCACACACTTATTGATACAATGTTGATCAAAAGCTAAAATTTTCTCACAGTCCACAAAGACAGTCCTGATCATTCATCACGGTAAAATTGCAGTGGTTTTTTTTTTCTCAAAGTCTGAGCAGTAAAAGAGAATGCACATGGAAGTAGTGGATTTCCATGCAGTCTTGAAGAGTAGTGTTGTCCTTCCAACGGAAAGACAGAAAGACAGTGCTGACTCTTGACATGCAGACAGCTAATGGGCCACAACAGAGCAAACCCACAGAAGAGCCAGTCGAAGTTGAAGAATATTGGTAGGTAGGTCATCACAGAGCAGACCTACGGTAGTCCTGGTAGAGTGTATGGTATTGGTGGGCCACCAGAGGTGCAGACGCACTGCAGTCCTTGTAGAAATAATGGTATTGGTAGGCAATCAAAGATGCAGACCCACTGTAGTCCTTGTAGAGACGGCCAGCAGCCATCTGTTGCGACTGTGCAGGTGCACAATCACCATCGAAGAGTCTTGCGGAGAATATAGCAAGTCAATAAACCACTCACAAAGTTTTTGGAACTGTCTTTAGAACCAGAAATGCTGTAAATCAGTCCCTTGCTGAATTATTAACACACGTCCGAACACTAACAGTCCTTTTTTTCACATATTGTGCATATACTATGACCAACAGAAATATGTGCAGTATAATGAATGCTTACAAGTTACTTAATTTGATGAACTTGTGTCAACTACAATTTTATAACATAAGAATACAAGAACAAAGATACAAAATACATCATTAAAGAACATAACAATACAGATAACATTTGTAGTAATAGGGGCTTTACTAAAGAATAGAAATAAACATATACATGAGTGTTACGGGTATTATGACATAATTAAATACATAAAAGATCAGAATAACTTTTGAAACATCAACTTCACACATGAGCATTAAAACAAAACAGAATAAATAATGTCTAAACATCTTTACAAAGTAATTAACATATTATCAGAAAATTCTACAATGTAACTCTCATCAGATAAACACATAAAGACAGGAATAACACAAATACCCAAGGGTACACAACCACATAGTGGGATAACACAAGAGGAAAGGGCAGGGTTTGTTTTCAGTGTAACATTTGGTACTGCACTCCAACCCAAAACTTCATTCCATCGTCTTATATCAACATTTGTTTCCACCAAAACATCCTATCCAAGCATGCTTTCTGTATTTATATGTTCACATATTTCTTACCTCATTATTTATTTTCCATTGTCTTACCTCATCATTTATTTCCAAGAAAATCCTACCTACTTTTTTGTTCATATCCTCTTTCAAAATACTTTTTTGGCCAAACCATTTTCTTATAGCTTCTCAATGCATTTCTTCCAATTCATCACAACTCGTTCTCTTATATAGCCTACCCCATCTTAAGCTAACTTAAATTTACTGAGCTCAGATGCATAAACTAAGGGATGAGGCAATGCAGCAGCACAAAACAATTAACACAAACAGCAATGACAAAAAATGCAAATTGGCAAAGCAAGCAACATTATAGGAATTAGCAAAGCAAATACAACTAATATGAGGCACTGAGCAGCAACAAGAAAAATAAATCAGTAGTATAACTAGCTTAATACAATGTAAAATTCAGTAGAACTATGCCTGGCAAACAGCAGCAGCAAATGCAATAACTTATTCCTAAACATGACAAAGTTCAAGCAGAAATAATATTACAGTAAAGATGGCCATGTCTAATACCTATGCCACATCTTAACACGAAAGTGATGCATCACCTAAACTTACACTACTAAAAAGTTACCAGTCATTGACTAAAACTATGTATGCAATTCCTGTGAGGGGAAATGTCTTTTTGTGCTCCCTCGTTTTTTTTAAGTAGATCATAAAGTTATTATTTACTGGATCTGTAGGCATAAAATATCTATATTAGTACATCTATTAAATTTTATTGTAACCAATGCTGCAGTGCAGCTAGAAACTAGATATTAAACAAAATAGGCAAATTTGTATATAAAGCAACATATGAAACGTCATTCACTAAGCAAATGGCGTCCTGCAAGGCAAAAAAATCTCTCAACTAGAAAGACAATAGATGTAAAATGTTTCTCATCATTTCATTAGGCATTTTAGTAAATATCATAAATTAAGAGATCCACAGTGTAATTATATGTTTTCAAGTTTGAGCGTGTCGTATTTGTGATGCTTTCGACAAGGAAATGTCAATAGCAAGGATAATGGCCTCTTTTTTTTTAACCTAATGGCCTTCTTTTGTCAGACGACGATCTCTCAGCTGGGTGCCTAAAACTCATTACATCAAGGTCACTTACCTTTCTTACCGAAACATTTACGACAGCAGTTTCCGCTACAGTGACAGTCTCATATAACAAAAATTTCACAGGTCAAGAATTTGCGTTACAAATCTGTAGAAACAAAATCCTATAAATATAACAGTGTCCAAAACATTTTCGTCGGCATTGTGAAACATTCACGCATGTACACACATTTCATAACTCTTAAAGTACGATTCTTGGTTTCCAACATCCGTTTTCACATATCTGAGTCCCTAACCACTTCTCATTATTCCTTACCTTATTACACATATACGTATTCGTCGACACGTCAATCTTGCGTCGACACTTCAATATTTCATCATAATAAATATGTAGCATAATCAGATTCCTCATATAGCATCAGCTTATTGATCATAAACATATCTCAACAGCATAATACACATCGTCGTCGTAATAATAACATCATAACACCTCAGTCAAATCTCAAAAACGTCGTAGCTTTCTGCAATAATTTCAAAACCAAAAAAATTTCTCTGCTCATTTAAATAGTGTCATCTACCTCAAACGTACTTTAAATATCATGATCCCATACCAAACACATCATTCAAAGCTCTCATAGTATCACAATGGTTCCGAGAAAATATATGAACAGTTCACAAAGTACAGACAAAATACAATTTCATATGTGTGAAGTTATCCAACTGTGTAATTGCGTAAACATGTGTCACTGACGTAGTAAAAAAAATGTTTGTTTCTCTGTTAAATAATCAGATAGCTGTGTAATTTATGTGTTAGAGAAATATGGTACCGATGTGTAAAGTTGTATAAGCAAATACCATATTAGCTAGGGCTCCTTGTACTTGCCAGACACATAGTACACAATGTAGGCGTGTACCCCCTGAGGATTAATGTAATTATACCCTCAGGTGTTACAATTTACAGCAATGGAATGAAATGTATCACGGAAAACTTTCTTTGTAATTCAAAAATCTTTAAAAATAAATGTTTTAAATACAAAATTAATCACTCAAATGCGTGTCCTGTAGCTCTAAATGTGCGTCTTGATGTAAGATAATTCTGTGGAAGTGTCGTAGTTATCGTCCTCTGTAAGCAAAGTTCTGCTGAAGTCAATGTACTTACCTCATCATAAACAAAAGTGAAATGCTTTGCGTATAGATATCGTAGTTATTACATACCTTACCGTGATCAAGAAATTACTATAATGTAAGGTATTGTTGTGCTAGGGAAAAGGCTGTCTCATTGTAGCTATACCACAAAAGTTACTACTAAAACATGTTTTACTTTCCAGAATAATACAGAAAAACTGTGCAGATATAAAACAGACACACCGCAAAAGCAACAATGTAAATTGTGTCACATATTAGTAGCGTCGTGATATAATCGTGTAGCTATCAAAGAAACCAAATGCTAAGTCATCTTTAATCTCACCGAATGTACTTCAAATAAAGAGTATCTTTTCAAGTAAACCAAAATGTTGCATTAAAATCTCATTGGCAGTATATGTCCTAAGTATGTAAGCCTGATAGTCGTTACGTAATCGTGCAACTAACAAGCAAGACTGTACAAATAACAACACTGTGTCGTCTGTTCACTATAACAATGCATTCGTAATTTCTGTTTAAATAAGTTCTCTTGGTTCTTGACTGGATATTTAACTTCAAACATTGTTGCATGGTAACAGTTTCTAAGTCTGACAAAGCATACTAGAAATGTGAAGTGAAAAGTTTTATGGCAAAGACAAAGTTAAAAAGCAGATTATCTTTCAATAAACGGTTTTACATGTGAAATGTGGTGTAAACCTTTACTCTTCCTAGTACGCAGAGTTTCAACTTTAACGCAATTATCATGTGGCATACGTCGGATTCTGTAAGGTCCACTGTAAACTAGAAAGAATTTGGCACCAATCTCCACCACCTGTGAAGGCACCGTAAAGATTGGACTCGGTCAGCTTGGATCTATGTCACGGTGTTGTCAAAAGACAACACAGCATCCCATCAACGCAGACACAACCAACTCCATCGCTAAGTATAACGCCCCGCAGAGGCAGACGTTTGCAGGACAGAGGACAACAGGCCGGTCTGTTTCCTTTGTGGACGTCCTGAACACGTTGTACGGTATTCCAGAGAAAGAACGTAAGTGTTGGACGACTATTACGCCTCAAGATGTCAACCATCACAACAGGCCTGCTCGCGTCAATCAACTGCACACGATTATAATCGACCTGTGAGATGTAATTCATCGCCATAGCTTGGACGAGGTCGCTCCCCAACACGTCGTAGCCTTCCTTGTCGCCGAATAGAATTACAAGCCGTTCGCTTAGCTGCCGAATTAAGGAAAGCTGAGGCGGCCATCTATCGAGTTGAGGCCGCCACAGATCAAAATCCTCCACGGACGACGGTTACCAAAATGAAATCTCATCGACGTCATCCCTGACGGCCATCCTGTCCGTGATCTAGCCACCTCAGGAGCTTCTTTTTCGGCAATGTCTAATGCTTATCATCGCCAGCTAAAGACGAATACCTACAGCTATACGGAAGAGATCTTGCTGAATGTTGCAAATGGGAAATACGTCCAGCCGCCGGGAACATGAATTGCAAGAATAACTATCACTGACCGAGCGAGGTGGCGCAGCGGTTAGGTCACTGGACTCTTATTCGGGAGGACGACAGCTCAAACCCGCATCTGGTCATCCTGGTTTAGGTTTTCCGTGATGTCCCTAAATCGCTTTCAGGCAAATGCCGGGATGGTTCCTTTGAAAGGGAACGACCTACTTCCTTCCCTAATCCGATGGGACCGATGAATTCACTGTTTGGTCCTCTCCCCCAAATCAACCAACCAACGAACAATCAATGACAGAACACAGCCTTTTGAATTTTGAATTTTAGCAGAACGTAGCCGTTATGTTCTTCTCGGATGGAACTTGTTGCAAGCATCACAACCAGTCATAGCACGTGTAAGCTAAGAGCTTCAGACTGACGAGGCTACTGCAACAACTGCACTGAGTGTCCTTTTATAGTCTATGGTCAATATTATTTAGATATATTAGATTGTTTACGTACCATCCGGTGTCTTCTAATTTCTAACGGACATTCAACGGAGTACGACAAAACTTCGATTTTGGCCACTGCAACAACTCTTTGGGACTCCATTATCAAAGAATCAATCGAAATACGCATTGCGGGAAATCTAATGAACCGTGACAGTGGTTACCAATTGAATAACGCACGGAATCCCGTCATCTCCGAAAAATTGCTCGAGACTAAGACGCGAGAGGACTTCGATAGCTGCGGCCAACGACAATATCGACGGCAGCTGAGTACTGCAGTTCCACCAGCGAGGGTGCTGCCGCTGGACGGTGTGGTCCTTCTGTCTCCGCAATTGCAACGCATGCGCGGCAGTACTATCAGCGTACTATATAAGCTGGAGCGGAGAACGTCTTCGTCAGTCCTCGTTCGGCTCACCTGAAGATGGCTGGCAGTTGTCCAGCCGAAATATCGTGCAATGAAGTTTACGGCGACTAGCTGCAAGCCCGAAATCTTTTTGAACAGTTGATTCGCCGGGAAAATTTCAAATTTTACACTATTGTTCTAGGTATCTTTATGTGCTCCCTGTGTGCTCAGAACTAAAAAGAACGACGTAACGCGATCGAAGGGCATACTAGAGACACTGCCCAACACACCTGTGCAAAACGTCATGAGATTTTCACTGTGGTTTCCATTTCGCGACCGATTGTTTCTTACTTTGCGAATAACCCTCGTGTTTAGAACTCAGCGAACATGCGCCCCCGCACAAGTCAGCACCAAATGCAAAATGGCTGAGATGGTGACCGACAACAGCTGCGACCGACAGGACAAGACAGGTCCAGACGACCTTCCACGGTAGGTACTGAAACGGAATCGTCGTCTCTTCCAAAATCCCTACCCTTCGAAAAATTCCACCTCGTGGGAAGGATCTCCTGGCCTTGCTACGATGACCAGCGAGAATTTCGGTTTCTTCTCTAGAATACTGGAGGATCCTGCACAAATGAACCAATATTGCCTCACTGAATGCACTTTAGTATGCAGAAGGTTAGCATTGACTCCTAGCCAGGTTTCGCTCACTGGTCGAGTCTTCGTGCCAAAGCAAATGGAGGTCCCGCACAATATTAGAAGGTATCCTATGATCTGCCACCTCAGTGTAATTTAAATCCGGTATCTAACAAGATCGACGAAAAACTGGTAGAAGCCGACCTCGGGGAAGATCAGTTTGGATTCCATAGAAACGTTGGAACACGTGAGGCAATACTGACCTTACGACTTATCTTAGAAGAAAAATTAAGGAAAGGCAGACCTACGTTTCTAGCATTTGTAGACTTAGAGAAAGCTTTTGACAATGTTGACTGGAATACTCTCTTTCAAATTCTAAAGGTGGCAGGGGTAAAATACAGGGAGCGAAAGGCTATTTACAATTTGTACAGAAACCAGATGGCAGTTATAAGAGTCGAGGGGTATGAAAGGGAAGCAGTGGTTCGGAAGGGAGTGAGACAGGGCTGTAGCCTCTCCCCGATGTTATTCAATCTGTATATTGAGCAAGCAGTAAAGGAAACAAAAGAAAAATTTGGAGTAGGTATTAAAATCCAGGGAGAAGAAATAAAAACTTTGAGGTTCGCCGATGACATTGTAATTCTGTCAGAGACAGCAAAGGACTTGGAAGAGCAGTTGAATTGAATGGACAGTGTCTTGAAAGGAGGATATAAGATGAACATCAACAAAAGCAAAACAAGGGTAATGGAATGTAGTCGTATTAAGTCGGGTGATGCTGAGGGAATTAGATTAGGAAATGAGACACTTAAAGTAGTAAAGGAGTTTTGCTATTTGGGGAGCAAAATAACTGATGATGGTCGAAGTAGAGAGGATATAAAATGTAGACTGGCAATGGCAAGGAAAGCGTTTCTGAAGAAGAGAAATTTGTTAACATCGAGTATAGATTTAAATGTCAGGAAGTCGTTTCTGAAAGTATTTGTATGGAGTGTAGCCATGTATGGAAGTGAAACATGGACAGTAAATAGTGTGGACAAGAAGAGAATAGAAGCTTTCGAAATGTGGTACTACAGAAGAATGCTGAAGATTAGGTGGGTAGATCACGTAAGTAATGAGGAGGTATTGAATAGGATTGGGGAGAAGAGAAGTTTGTGGCACAACTTGACTAGAAGAAGGGATCGGTTGGTAGGACATGTCCTGAGGCATCAAGGGATCACAAATTTAGCATTGGAGGGCAGCGTGGAGGGTAAAAATCGTAGAGGGAGACCAAGAGATGAATACACTAAGCGGTTTCAGAAGGATGTAGGTTGCAGTAGGTACTGGGAGATGAAGGAGCTTGCACAGGATAGATTAGCATGGGGAGCTGCATCCAACCAGTCTCAGGACTGAAGACCACAACAACAACAACATCTAACAAGAAAAACATGATCGCAAATCATACATTGATCATTAAACAAACGAAACAGGAATGAGGCAACGTACAAAACATTTTTTTAAAAAGTGCAAATTATGAGGAACGATACGTTAGTTCTGACTACCTCGCGTAGCATTGCGATGCTATTGAAAAAGAGCAGACAAAAGGACACATCTCGGCAGGCTTTGCCGATGATTCTCTGAGTCCACTGCGAAACATAATAATCTACAAATGTTGGAAACATGTATCACACTCATGAAAAACAAAACGTTTCCCCAAGAGGGAAGCAAACCAGATACGCTCTCTGACACATATCTCTAACAAACTTACTACGAGGCGTGTCTGTTCCAACGCTCTAATGCCGTCAAAACCTACAAAAGAATACTCATTAATAAAACACTAAAGTCAACAACACACTAAATATTCGTACTTAAAAACAAATCACACAAAAACTTAAAGCTATATAGCGTGGGGGTACTGTTATGGAGCACATAAAGAAAAAGAAAAAGAAAATCTAATTCAGTAACTCAACTATGTCACCATCTCCGTTCTCTCTTTAAAGCCCTGACATTCCGTTCCTTGTTGTCCTTTTGTCATCGGATCGCTTCGGCTTCGGACCGCGGCAATTTTCTTTTGGATTATGGCTCCGTTTGCCGTTACCGCTCTCTCCCATGCGTCCGTTTGCGCGCTCATTCCTCCAAGAGTTTCCGCGCTTGTGCCTGTCGAAAGTAATACCCGCTGCCTTCTCTCTCAATCTCATCCCGATCTGTTAATACCAATCTGAAGGCCTACAAGTAATTTTTGACACAAACGAGAGTTAGCGTATGCTCCATTGGCATTGTATAGACAAACAACTGTTAGTTCACTGTTACTATATAGGTTTTCCCGATGTTTATTTCTCTTCAGAATTTCGTCGAAGTACACTACATACGGCTGAAACAGTTGCTGCCAGTGGCGGGGTCTTAATTACGCTCAGGCGCAGACTATTTTTCTCAGCAGCAGACTAGTATATAGTTTCATAGTTTCTGATTCGAAATCTGCGGTAGTTGCACAGTTTTTTATTGTTGGATACGCCTACGCTATATTTTCACCCCTTAAATGACTGCTCATGAATTCTAATTTCCTCCGAACCAACCATGAGATCGACATACTGTCTCTAAACTGAGCCATCCATGTTTTCCCATGTGGGTCATCAACATCTACAGCTACATGGATACTCTGTAAATCACACTTAAGTTCCTGGCAGACGGTTCATCGGTCCACCTTCTCAATAATTCTCAAATATTCCACTCTCGAACAGCGCGCGTAGAAAAACGGGTTCCTATATCTTTCCATGCGAGCTCTGATTTCCTTAATTTTATTGTGATGATCGTTTCCCCCTGGCGACAACAAAATATTTTCACATTCGGAGAAGTAAGTTGGTGATCGAAATTTCGTGAGAAATTCCGCCTTTATTTTCATGATGTCCACCTCAATTCTTGTATCATGTCTGTGACACTCTCTCCTTATTTCTCGACAGTACAAAACGTGCTGTTCTATGAAATTTCTCGATGTATTCCGTTAATCCTATATGGCGAGGATCCCACACCTTGCAACAATACTCCGAGTGAGTACGGAGAAGCTTAGTGTAGGCAGTCTGTTCAGTAGATCTGTTGCATCTTCTAAGTGTTATCGAATAAAATGCAGTCTTTGGTTCGCCTTCCCCACAGTAGCATCGATGTGTTCTTTCCAACTTAAGTTTGTTGTAATTATAATTCCTAGGTATTTAGTTGAATTTACTGCCTTTAGATTCGATGGACATATTTCTTTTAGCACTCATGTGGATGACCTCACACATTTCGTTATTTA
This sequence comes from Schistocerca piceifrons, assembly GCF_021461385.2. Lineage (NCBI taxonomy): Eukaryota > Metazoa > Arthropoda > Insecta > Orthoptera > Acrididae > Schistocerca > Schistocerca piceifrons. The sequence continues at coordinate 1,015,173,257 of NC_060138.1, read as the reverse complement.
GGGTCAACTGCCAATTTTTTCACCACACAGATATATTTTTTAATCGTTTTGCAATTTGTTTTGATCTTATGACTTCACTAGACAATAAACGACAGCGTCATGTGCAGACAACGTAAGACGGCTGCTCAGATTCTCTCTAAATCTTTTATATATAAATAAGGAACAGCAGAGGGATTATGACACTACCTTGCGGAACGCCAGAAGTTGCTTCTGTTTCCTCGATGACTTTCCCTCATTTACTACAAACTGTGACCTCTCTGACAGGAAACCATGAATCCTTAACTGAGACGATTTTCCATAAGCGCCTACGGTATAAGTCCGGGAATTTCTCCGGGAGAAAAAGTGTTTTTGTCAAACATTCTGTCGTTTTCGGGCACGGACCCCGATGTTCCACTCGTTTCTCTAACGACAAATCGTTCTGAAACGGATGAGGGCGCGCCATTAGACCGCGAACTTCCGCTTGCATTGCTCTCATTTTCGTTTCTCATCCTATCCGATACTACGTGACATCGGCTCCGTAACTCGCGGTCGCGCCACTTCATTTCTCATTTTATCTACTTCGTTTTCGAGCGAAACGAATTCTTCTGCCTCTGCGAATTTTACTGCTTCAATACTGTCTGATACTGGTAAAAGTCGGTGGTGACTTTAATCTACCCTCGATATGCTGGAAAACCTATACTTTTAAGTCGGTGGCAGGCGTAAAACATCATCCGAAATAGTACTGAATGCTTTCTCAGAAAATTATTTTGAACAATTAGTTCATGAGCCCACTCGAAGCCTAAATGGTTGCGAAAGCATACTTGAGCTGTTAGCAACAAATAATCCTGGACAAATAGTGAGTATCGTGACGAATACAGGCATTAGTGACCATAAGGCATTAGCTGCTAGGCTGAATAGCGTAACTCCTACAACCATTAACAAGAAACGCAAAGTATACCTATTTAAAAAAGCTGATAAAAATGTTTTTAACACCTTTTTTAGAGACAGTCTGCACTCCTTCCGATCTGATCATGTAAGAGTAGAAAAGTTGTGGAATGATTTAAAAGAGATAGTATCGACAGCAATGGAGAGATATACCACATAAATTAACAAGTGATGGTACTGATCCAACATGGTACACTAAACGGGTCAGATCGTTGTTGCAGAAGCAGCGAAAAAAGCGTGCCAATTTAAAAGAACGAAAAATCCGCAAGATTGCCAAAGTTTTGCAGAAGTTCGAAATATGGTGCGTACTTCAATGCGAGATGCTTTCAATCATTTCTACAACGAAACTCTGTCTCGAAATCTGGCACAAAACCCAAAGAAATTCTGGTCATACATAAAGCACACCAGTGGCAAGAAGCAATCAATACCTTCACTGCCCGATAACAACAGTGAAGTCGTTGATGACAGTGCCACTAAAGCAGAGTTATTAAACACGATTTTCCGAAACTCCTTTACCAAAGAAGACGAAGTAAATATTCCCGAATTCCAATCAAGAACAACTGCCAAGATGAGAAACATAGAAATAGATATCCTCGGTGTCGCAAAGCAGCTTAAATCACCTAGTAAAGGCAAGGCTTCCGGTCTAGATTGTAAACCAGTCAGGTTCCTCTCAGAGTATGCTAATACAATAGCTCCATATTTAGCAATTATATACAACCGCTCGCTCACAGAAAGATCCGTACCTAAAGATTGGAAAATTGCTTAAGTCACACCAATACCCAAAAAGGGAAGTACGAGTAATCCGTTGAATTACAGGCCCACATCACTAACGTCGATTTGCAGTAGGGTTTTGGAACTATAGTGTACTCGAACATTATGAAGTACCTCGAAGAAAACGGTTTATTGACACGTAGTCAGCACGGGTTCAGAAAATATCGTTCTTGCAAAACACAACTAGCTCTTTATACTTATGAAGTAATGAGTGCTATCGACAGGGGATGTCAAATTGATTCCATATTTTTGGATTTTCAAAAGGCTTTCTTTTGTATGCCGCCTGGATAGGCGGCGCGTGGATCTGCTCCTGTGAACTGCTTCTGCAAAATAGGCCAAGAGTGAAGGACGCGAGTAGGAGCAGGAAAAGGTGAAGTACTTCGGTACTGCGGATAGGTTAAAGCTCTTTTACTGGTGTATGAACTTATACGAATTATAATATTACTTAACTTTGCGTGCAGATGAGCACATAGGTGCGAAGCCGTTCATGTATCAAAGCTAACAGCTACTAGAAGCTACAAATGCAAATCCACAGTGGCTCGCCCACTAAGAAATAGAAACAATGTTGGTTGGTCATCCGCTCGGAATCAAACGTGCTGAATCCGGAGCGGCGCTCTTACAGCTGCACAGCGTCGGGCTAGAGGGCGCTGTGGTCGGCGTTGATCGTTCGCTCTCGTGGTACCAACCTATGAGAGCACACCTACGTTGTGACATCGTAGCTATCGATATCACACTTTCGACACTGTTCCTCACAAGCGTCTTCTAACCAAACTTCGTGCCTATGGAATATCGCCTCAGTTGTGCGACTGGATTCGTGACTTCGTGTCAGAAAGGCCACAGCTCGTAGTAATAGACGGAAAGTCATCGAGTAAAACAGAAAGTGTTATAGGTCCCCTATTGTTCCTGATCTATATTAATTACATAGGAGACAATCTCAGTAGCCGTCTTAGATTTTTTGCAGATGATGCTGTCATTTACCGTTTTGTAAAGTCATTAGATGACCAAAACGAATTGCAAAATGATTTAGATAATACATCTGTATGGTGCGAAAAGTGTCAGTTGACACTGAATAAAGAAAAGTGTGAAGTTATTCACGTCACTACTAAAAGAAAGCCGCTAAATTTCGATTACGCGGTAAGTCACACAAATCTGAATGCTGTAAATTCAACTAAATACTTAGGGATTCCAATTACAAATACCCTCAATTGGAACGATCACATACATAATGTTGTGGGTAGAGCAAACCAAAGACAGCGATTCATTGGCAGAACACTTAGAAGGTGCAACAGGTCTACTAAAGAGACTAATTACACCACATTTGTCTGCCCTATCCTGGAGTACTGCTGTGGGGTGTGGGATCCGCATCAGGTGGGACTGACGGATGACATCGAAAAAGTATAAAGGAGGGCAGCTCGTTTTGTATTATCGCGAAATAGGGGAGACAGTGCCACAGACATAACACATGAATTGGAGTGGCAAGCATTAAAACAAAGGCGTTTTTCTTTGCGACGGGATCTTCTCATGAAATTTCAATCACCAGTTTTCTCCTCCGACTGCGAAAACATTCTGTTGGCACCCACCTACATAGGGAGAAATGATCATCACGATAAAATAAGAGAAATCAGGACTCGCACAGAAAAATTTAAATGCTCGTTTTTCCCGCTCGCTGTTCGAGAGTGGAACGGTAGAGAGACATCTTGAAGGTGGCTCATTGAACCCTCTGCCAGGCACTTTATTGTGAATAGTAATCACGTAGACGTAAACGTAGACTCCTCCTGACTCTGTACACTTTGCAAAAGCCATTTGTTAACACCTTCAACCTTTTGCACCCGTTTTGAAGGACAGGTATTGCTTTCCTCTTCCTTCTCCAGATTAGCTTCGGCCTGTGCCAGCCTGGGCACATCGACTTCCATCGTTTTCGAAGCTGCTTCTAATTTCTCGTCCATCAATGTAAATTTAGAATCCACTTTTCTTTCTAGATTTTCCATTTTTGACAAGGATTGTATCCTTTCCTCCCTCAATACTGTCCTGTGCTTTTCAGGTCTTCTGTCTCTTTCCTCGCCATTTCTGCCTCTTTCCTGCATTTCTTTTCTGTCTTGTTCTACTTTTCCCTCTTTCCTCCGCTTTTTTCCTGTCTTGTTGGATTTGAATTAATTTTTTTATATTTTTTAGCCAGTGTGGAACACCCTCCATAATACCTGTACTTGATCTGCTCTGCGTTTCGGTAAATTTTTTCTCGCAATCAATTCTATTTTTACTCTGCTATGCCATCTTTGTATTTTCCTGGGTACCTGACAAAGTAGCTGCTACTGCCGTCTCTCCCTCGTAAAATTCAGGGCCGAAATTCTTTGTATCTGCTGGGTTATTGTCTCTGGTGATCTTCTTAGATTCCCTATAACGCGCTCTATTTGCTCTGTCCAGTTTAATGAAGGCAAAGTCGAGAGCCTGGTGCTGAACGATCGCAAATACAAATACAGTTCATGCAAATAAATGCCCTACAATCACAGGATAAATATAGCTTCACACGCAACATATTAAACGATAGAAACCCCTAGAACTAAAAATAATAAAAAATATTTTGCGCGAGCAAAGCTGCAGCTGTTGACAATATGCAACCAAACAAGACCGGGACCACAAATGTTCGCTACAAAATATTTTTGCACTCAAAGTTGTATCTCACCATACCATCCCAGCTGTAAAATGTCAGATAGTTCCAGTAGTAAGTATCCTGCACCAGGGTCAGCATGAAATTTAACCTGTTTACGGTGTTAAACTGTTAGCCCCACCAGTCGCAGGTTCGAATCCTGCCTCGGGCATGGATGTGTGTGGTGTCCTTAGGTTTGTTCGGTTTAAGTAGTTCTAAGTTCTAGGGGACTGATGACCTCAGAAGTTAAGTCCCATAGTGCTCAGAGCCATATTTTTGTTAGCCCCACAATCAGACGTTACATCGAAATCGTGCCGGGGCTCAGCAGTTGTGGATGCTGTCTGACTACCGCACTTATGGCCTCAACATCCAAATGAAAGACGAGTGAGTGCAATACTTGTTATATATTCATTTAAACAAATTACTCAATATCTCCGAAGCTTGGGCACCTGTATTGTAACGGAAATACTGTCACAGTGAGACAACAATTAGATATGCAAGTATCTAACTATACTTACACCAGTAATTTACGAGTCGCTATTTAGGATTTGTTGCAGGTCAGTCGGATTTATAACTGCAAAGCAAAAATGCGCTGAACAAAATCAGTTTATTGCGAACAAAGTTCTACACGAACCAAAGAAAATTATTACCAAGTAGTTACTGCCATAAGGATAATCAATTCTCAGAACATTAACGACAAGTAGTGGCTCAGTAGAGGCTTATTTGTGTTTTAATGTACCCCTGACGCTTTGGAGAATACGTCAAATTTAATTAGAAGACTGCTTGGGAAGCGCTACAGATTATCGTAATCAGGGCAGCTCGCAGATGCAAAGCAATCGAGTGCAGGATTCATGGCATAAGACAAGTAATCGACCAACCCAAGTTGCGCTGCAAATCATGCAAATCGTCAGCTACTCAGATAATGGAAAGGGCTCATTGCGAAACTTGCTTGGAACTCAGTGAACATGTGCCCCAACGCACAAGTCAACACCGAATGCAAAATGCCTGGGATGGCGTCCTAGAGTAGCTGCCACGAATGTCAGGACACGTCCAGACGTCCTCTCCAGAACAAGTCCCGAAACTGTGTCGTCGTCTCGTCCTAACTCTCTAGTAGTGCTGTCGATAAAATATCGGTATATCGATATCTTGTCCAGAAAATGTCGATTTATATTGATGATATATGTTTCATCATTATCTCGATATATCGAAATGGCAATATGAAGTGTCGATATCTTTATTTTACATTATAGTTTTTTCTCAGTTTTCGATAAATACTTGAAGTTGTTCTTTTGAAATTGTAGTATAGCATAATTTTAATTTTACTGTGTGAAGGCGTCTTACTACATTTTTGAGATTTCATCACGTCCAGTCTTTCTTTTTGACATTACTTAATCTAACTTAAACTAACTTACGCTAAGGACAACACAAACACACCCATGCCCGAGGGAGGACTCGAACCTCCGACGAGGGGAGCCGCGCGAACCGTGGCAAGGCGCCTCAGACCCGCGGTTACCCCGCGCGGCACAACTGCTAGGTCGCTGGCAGAAATGAAAAAAAAAAGAAAAAAAACCTGGGGAAGTAGACATGAAGTGTTACAGACAAGTCCGATATGTGGCGAAATCGAACGACAGACCCATCGGACAGCTTTTATTGTGCCACTTACCTGCAGTTTCCATTGTTAAAAAAGTGGTTATCGCCAAGTGTAAACGTGCATCGCTTTCATTTCAATTCTTGCTCCCAGGGGGATAAGCGGCTGCAAGCTTGTTGATGCACAGAATATCTAATAATAAATCAATACTTAAATATACAGCTCTTTTTTTGCGGTATGTCGACATCTTCTCTGACACTAAATCGATAATTTTTTCGGTACATCGAGAGCCGAAAACAGTAGTTCTTTTAATTCTCGATGTACCGGATTTTCGATATTTTTAAAAATATAAATAGTCCTGTTCTCTACCCTTTGAAAAATTTGATCTGGTGGGAGGGGTCTCCAGGCGTTGTCGCGGTGACCAGCGAGAATTTCGCTTTCTTCTCCAGAATACACAAATTTACCATTCTTGGCTGACTGAATGCATTTTACTATGCAGGAAGTTGGTACTGACTCCTAGTCAGGTTACACTCATTGGTCAAGTTCTTCGCACCAAAGGATGGTGTCGGACAAGATTCACATGATTGGATAAACTGATTTTTGAAGGAAGGCAACGAGTCTTCCACGGTAGGCTAGCGGCGCCATATCGTTGTCTTCTGCGTTGATTGTACCGGACGATGAATTCGTCACACATGGGAATTCTCTGGAGGCTATTGGGCAACTCCTTTCAAAGGAGGAAACCGCATTCGTACCCAAAATGGATCACCAGGGGCTTAATACAGACGCTTCTGCGAAAAGCAGCATCCTTGAGTCCGGCCTTCTACCACTAGAGCCTCTGCGACACAGCTTATGTGGTCACGCTGGAATCGCTACGCGGCCACTCGGTCAGCTGGGTTCAGACCAAGGCAACTGGAACTTTCCTCCATAGCTACCTAGCAGACCTCTGACTGTCCTTTAAAAAACTAATAAAAATGAGCAAGTAAAAAGAAAAGAAAACATATCCATTCCTTACTTCGCCCTCCTAGAGGTCGGTAGTTTTTTTAACTTCCTAAAGTAGCCGAAGTCCCTCCTCAGGTTTCAGTCTGTCTACATACCAAATTTCATCGAAATCGGTTCAGTGGTTTAGTCGCGAAAACGTAACCGACAATGTTACTATAGCATTCAATAATATTACTGTGGAAGTATAGATTAAGTGCGTTGATGAAGTAATATCCGGCGTTCCCCAAGGAAGTGTTATAGGCTCTCTGTTGTTCCTGATCTATATTAACGACATAGGAGACAATCTCAGTAGCCGTCTTAGTTTGTTTGCAGATGATGCTGTCATTTACCGTCTTGTAAAGTCATCAGATGATCAAAACGACTTGCAAAATGATTTAGATAAGATATGTGTATGGCGCGAAATGTGGCAGTTGACCCTGAATAAGGAAAAGTGTGAAGTTATTCACATGAGTACTAAAAGAAATCCGCTAAATTTCGATTACACGGTAAGTCACACAAATCTGAAGGCTGTAAATACGTAGGGATTACAATTAAATTGGAACGATCACATAGATAATGTTGTGGGTAGAGCCAACCAAAGACTGCGATTCACTGGCAGAACACTTAGAAGGTGCAACCTTGTCCGCCATATTCTGGAGTATTGCTGTGCGGTGTGGGATCCGCATTAGGTGGGACTGACGGATGACATCGGAAAAGTGCAAAGAAGGGCAGCTCTTTTTGTATTATCGCGAAATAGGGGAGATAGTGTCACAGACATGATAAGTGAATTGGAGTGGCAATCATTAAAACAAAGGCGTTTTTCGTTGTGGCGGGACCTTCTCATGAAATTTCAATCACCAGTTTTCTCTCCGATTGCGAAAACATTCTGTTCGCACCCACCTACACAGGGAGAAATGATCATCACGATAAAATAAGAGAAATCAGGGCTCGCACAGAAAAATTTAAGTGCTCGTTTTTCCCACGTGCCGTTCGAGAGTGGAACGGTAGAGAGACAGCTTGATGGTGGTTCATTGAACCCTCTGACAGGCACTCAGTTGTGAATAGCAGAATAATGACGTAGATGTAGATGACTGAATAAACACTGCATTGTATCTGTTACTCAAGGGCTGTGCTGCATATCAGTAAAACGAAATGAAATGAGCTTATGGCGTTATTGGCTGGGAGATCCTGTTCAGGATTTTCGACCACCTGGTGCAAATCTTTCTATTTAACGCCACTTCGGCGACTTGCGGCTGATGATGATATAGTGATGATGAGCATAACACACACAGCCAGACCCAAGTGGAGGTCTGAAGCGACCGGGAATCGAGCGTAGAAGCCCATGACCAAGGTCAGTAAAGCTAACCACGGTACCACGAGCTACTGACACCTGTCAGTAGTTTTGTTGCGATGAATATTGGTTATTCTAAAATTATTAAACAGCATTAAACTGGAGAAGAAAGAAGAAAATAATTTGTAGTTTGGTGCAGCGCAAATTTTATAAAATTTGTAAGGGCAGAATCATCAACTGTCCTCACGTGTCTGCCTGTTTCCCGCAGTTGCTTTTACATATCATAATCAAATGCAGCTCACTGAAAGCGTCGCAGACTCAATATGTACAGCCATGACATCCTTCTGTTTGTCACAGAGCATTTAAACGAGGCTGTCTTCATGAGTCGTGAAGCGTTTCAGAAGCTACAAGAGACATCTAATGCTCACCGGCCTTAATGCGATGGGCTTGTGCCTGACATTAGTATGGAACTATGGATTAAACACATTGAGGATTGTATGCTGATTATGGGTGTTTAAGGAGGCCAAACAGCGAAGGTCGTCAGTCTCCCATTCATTCTCTCACCTCCCTTTCCAGGACAAAAGCAGTGTACTCAATCCGTCTGTGTACACAGTAAATTCTACGTGCAAGAGTGAGAAAGTGTTCCAAATATTTGCGCAGCGTGTATCTTAAGACGCAACATGGGAACCATCCCAGTATTCATCTAAGGGGCTGTGGGAAACCATCTAAAAACCACATCCAGGCTGACCGGCTAACGGACCCACCTGTTTTAATCCACCAGGTAGATCTGATCCTGGAGCCAACGTACCTGCCCATTCCCGGAGAACGTCGCATTAAATGCATGGCTATGTGGGTGGGTAAGGGTTTCGTCAGTACTGTACTCATTACGTTGAATCGTATTATGTAGAAAGTATCGAACAACAACAGCATTTTCACAAGTCAACGAATAAATAGCTTATTCAAAAAGACAACGTTGTTTCAAATTTCGTCTTAAATTCTTCAGATCAATAAACATCTTGTACTATAATCTTTCTATCGTAGTCTATGTTCATTCTCAGCGTTCAAGCTGTCTCCATAACAAATTTCATCAAATTCGCATAGACGGTTTAGTTGTGAAAGCGTAAGCTTCTATAATATTAGTGTGGAACTATGGATTAAACATATTGAGGATTGTATGCTGATTCTGGGTGTTTAAGGAGACCAAACAGCGAACAACTTTATTTTATTCTTCGTACATACAGACCAAGGATATAGACAATCCCAATTTCACACTGTCAACTAGCATTCTTCCTTTCGCTGTGGTTGCCAAAATTTGGAAACATACAGCAAAAACTGTGTTTTACCAAGTCTACAACACTGTAAAGATGAAAATTAGTAGGTTCTCCGCAGAATCGGCGAAAAACCAAACATGTGGAAAGTACTGGCAAGAAGTAGGGACAGCTTGATAGAATACGTGCTATATGACCCCCCCCCCCCCCCCACACACACACACACAAAAAGACATCAAGGAATAACCACTTAATACTTGAAGGAACTCTGGGGAATGAAAACTGGTGGGAGAGACAGAGACTGGAATATATCAAACAAATAACTGAGGACACTGGATGCAAGTGACATGATGAAGAGTTTGGTACAGATGAGGAATGCGTGTCGGGTCGCATCAAACTAGTCATAAAACTCCGCTGCAGAGTGAAAGTTCATGCTGGAAACAACCTTCCAGGCTGTGGCTAAGCCGTGTCTCCGCAACATCTTTTCTTCCAGGAGTGCTAATCCATCAAGGTATGTGGGAGAACTACTGAGATATTTGGGAGGTAGGAGATGAGGTACTGGCGGAAATATAGCTTTGGAGACGGGCCATGAATCGTGTTTGGAGAGCATCTACCTACGAAAAACAGAGGTCCCATGTTGGAGTCTCGGTTCAAAACACTATTCCAATCTGCCAGGACATTTTATTCATAAGATTAACGACCACGACCCTCCCTCCACACCCACCACCCCTAAAAAGTAAAATAAATAATACTTAATGTATACTGTCAGAAAATAATTACAGCACCAAGAAGAAGTTGTGCGACATAAACGAAAGTTGGTAGGTGTGTTTCTACATCTGGAAGATGATGTTTATTCAAATTTTGGGTGCTTCAAATACATGCAATAAACGTCATGATCGTTAGTTACCTTTGAAATGGACGTGGTGAGTTGGTCGAAGTCAAATGGTTCAAATGGCTCTGAGCACTATGGGACTTAACATTTGAGGTCATCAGTCCCCTAGAATTAGAACTACTTAAACCTAACTAACCTCAGGACATCACACACATCCATGCCCGAGGCAGTTTTCGAACCTGTGAGTGTAGCAGCAGCACGGTTCGGGACTGAAACGCCTAGAACCGCCCGGCCACAACGGCCCGCTTATCATAGTCAAGAATGTCTTTAAGACGACAAAGACGCCATTACAACACCTCACTGAGTTTCAACGAAGTCGTGCAATAGGACTACAAGAAGCTGAATGTACCTTCTGCGATACTGACGTGACCACTGGCAGCGACGGTCACGAGAATATATGGTTGCTAGAAGACCGGGCTCCAGACGGCCTCGTGGCACTACCGAGAGGGAAGACCATCGTGTTCGGCGTATGGCTCTGGCGCATGATTCTGCCTCTGCAGCAGAAATTTGAACAGCAGTTGTCACCACAGGAGCATAGCGACCTGTTGCAAATTGGTTACTTCAAGGATAACTCCGATTCAGACGCCCTGTAGCGTGCATTTCACTAATTCGAAACCACTGCCATTAGCGACTTCAGTGGTGTCAATCGAGCAGGGTAGAGGTCTTTTGTGTTTTCGGGTTTCCGATGAAAGCTGGTTCTGCCTCTGTGCCGGTGATGGCAGCGTGTGGGTTAGAAGGAGGCCATTTCAGGACCTGCAACCAACCTGTCTGTGTGCTAGACACACTGACCCCGGAGCTGCCGAATGGGGTGCCATTTCGTATGACAGCAGGAGCACTCTCGTGGTTATCCCGCGCATCTTGACTGCAAAACTGAACGGTAGTCTTGCGATTCGACATGTTGTCCTGCCATCCATGAATAGCACTCCAACGGGGTGTTTTCCAACAGGATAATGCTCTCCCACATATTGCTTTTGTAGCCCAACACGCTCTACAGAGTGTCGACATGTTGCCTTGGCCTGCTCGATCACCAGCTCTGTCTCCAATGGCGTACATATGGGGCGTCATCGGACAACTCCAGTGTCATCCACAAATAGCATTAACCGTCCCTGTATTGGCCGACTAAGTGCAACAGGCGTGGAATTCCATCCCGAAAAGTGACATCCAGCACCTCTATAACATAATACATGCATATTTTCATTCAGCAATCTGATGGATACACCGGTTATTAATGTCCCAGCATTTCACAATTGTAATGGCTTATCATGCGCTTACATTTATCTGTGATCTTGCAGTGTTAATCACGTACATATGTTACGTAGACAAACGTATTCGAGAATTTTCATTACTCTACATTAATTACTTTTTTGGTGTTGCGTTTTTCTTCCATCAGTGTATTTCTGCTGGTTAACCGGCAACCTGACCAACTCTCACTCGTGCTTATTTGCAAAAGCTTGAAACAGCTGTAACGATTCCGCTGATGCCGAAAACGAATTACCGCTTTGTGCTACGCTTTATCGGTGGGCTGAGTCATTTTATATTGGCTCTAGAGGTGTGCAACGGTACTATGGTGCAAGGCTTTCAGCATGCATCAGAACTGCAGACATGTACCTGTAAACAAATACATTTACGTACCTATATGACTCCCCCTCCAGCTATAACTCAGATGAGATTCCGCGGAACTACCGCGACAAATTTATGGATTCTCCACTTCGAATCCCCAGTAACCCTCCAAGTACCGTTACTACAATACCTTTAACGAAGTCCGTAACTTGTGCTCGTGTCACTGAACTCTCTACGATTATAACACGAGGGTGTGCTGAAAAATAATGCCTCCGATTTTTTTATGTGTAAACTCAGTGTAGTAAGTCACGGTTGCAAAATACTAACACGAATTATTCACCGAAGAATGGAAAAACTGGTGAAACCGACCTCGTGGAAGATCAGTTTGGGTTTCGGAGAAATATAGGAACACGCGAAGCGATACTGTCACTAAGACTTACTTTAGAGGGTAGGTTATGCAAAGGCAAACCTACGTTTATAGCATTTGTAGACTTACAGAATGATTTTCACAATGTTGACAGGAATACTCTCTTTGAAATTCTGAAAGTAGCAGTGGTGAAAACAGGGAGCGAAAGAATGTACAAGTCGTAATCATACAACAGATCGCAGTTATGAGTCGAGGGGCAGAAAAGGGGAGCAATTGATTGAGAAGTGAGTGAGACAGTGTTGTAACCAATCCCAGATGTTATTCAATCTGTACACTGAGCAAGCAGTAAAGGAAACCAAAGAATTTGGAGTGGGAATTAAAATTCAGAGAGAAAAAATAAAAACTTTGAGATTTGCTGATGAAACTGTAATACTCTCAGAGACAGCAAAGGACTCAGAAGAGGAGTTGAACGGAATGGACAGCATCTTGAAAGGAAGATATAAGTTAAGCATCAACAAAAGCAAAACAAGGATAATGGAAAGTAGTCAGATTAAATCAGGTGATGGTGAGGGAATTTGATTAAGAAATAAGACACTTAAAGTAGTAGATGACTTTTGCTATTTGGGCAGCGAAATAACTTATGATGGCCGAAGTAGAGAGGATATAAAATGTAGGCTGACAATGGCAAGAAAAGCGTTTCTGAAGAAGAGAAATTTGTTCACATCGAATATATAATTAAATGTTAGGAAGTCTTTCCTGAAGGTTTTTCTTTGCAATGTAGCCATGTATGGAAGTGAAATAAGGACAATAAACAGTTCAGACAAGACGAGACTATAAGCTTTAGAAATGTGGTGCTACAGAAGAATGCTGAAGATCAGTTGGGTAGATTATGTAACTAATGAGGACGTGCTGAATGGTACTTATGAGAAACGAAGTTTGTGGCACAGCCTGACTAGAAGATGGGATCGGTTGATAGGACACATTCTGAGATATCAAGGGTTACCAATTTAGTACTGGATATGAGTGTGGAGGGTAAAAGTCGTAGAAGGAGACCAAGAGATGAATACAGTAATCAGATTCAGAAGGATGTTGGTTGCAGTTGTTATTTGAAGATGAAGAGGGTTTCGCACAGCATGGAGTAGCAAGGACAGCTGCATCAAACCAGTCTTCGGACTGAAGAACACAACAACAACAAACTCTTAAAGCTTTTTGAAAACAACAAACTTTGTTAACATTTGTACCTTCATTCTTCATGCTACATATTTATTTCTCTCCATAGTCATTATGAGACGAACAAATGCATCTCCTAACGATAAATCAATTTGTTGATACCGCCACTGTAGAATGTATGACATTGCTGACAGAGCCACAATCTCACATCTTTTGCACCGCTTCACCACTATCAGAGTGAAGTCCTCGAACGTATTCTTTAAGTTCTGAAAACAGATGGAAATTGAATGGGGCCAATTCAGGACTGTAAGGTGGATGATCAATGACTGTGAACACAAGTTGTCGGATTCTTGCAGATGTCGCAGTACTAGTGTATTGGTCTGGCATTGTCGTGCTGAAGAATAGGGTACTCCATGTGTAGGCGAACTCAAATTCTGAGGGTCTGTCACGCACCGACATAGTTATGTTACAAACCGCCACATTACAATTCTGAGCCCTCCAACGGCAGAGGGCTACAACTTGAGTCGGCGAAGCGCGAAAGTCGACTGAGAAACAGAATAAAAATTTCGGAAGCATTACTTTTCAGCAGACCCTCATAATACGACTTGAATTTACATGGCGGTTAAAATCCCAAATCGATCATCCAGATCTAAGGTTTTAAAGATTGCAAATGCTGTGAAAATAACACTGTCGATTTGTTGCCTCACCTATCCTGAGTATGAGCTTACACTGTACCTCTAACTATTTCGTTGTCCATAGGACCTTGAGCCCTAACATTCTTTCCTTGAATGCACGTTGTATAAGACTGAATTGGAATAGCATGTCATGAGGCCGATAAATCAAAAGCTAGCCGTCAAACACGCCACAAACAAGAAAACCAGTAAGGTACCGGACAAACTGTTAGTCACGTCCTTACAAGAGCACACTGGTGGCTTTGGAGCGCTATAGGCGCTGTGAGAACTGATGTTAAGTGGTAATGTAACACTCCACAGCTGACCTACATCATGGCAGTGAAGTACTACATATGTACCGGTCGGTTGTATGGAATCAGCGCGGTGAGATGGGTCGATGCGATGAAATGAGAGAATGAAGTGGTCATGTAACACTCCACAGCTGACCTAAATCATGGCAGTGAAGTACTACATACAATCGCACCAAAAAGTATTGGCACAGTTACATTTTAGTGGTTGTAGGTTAAACGAAACATATATTTCAGAACAGAACCCATACATGTGACACCTTACATTACATAGTTTACAAATATGTCAAAATCACCTGTCCTTAAAGTAACATACAGTGTCATGAAAAAAAACATCGCTCTTCTGCACCCAAAAAAGTATTGGCACACGCATATGAATCGGACAGTGTGTTCGTTTTCTTCATTGATGTTCACCATCTAATAGCTAGTGTGCATCCCTTTAGCATCTATAACAGCACGTAAACGCCTAGGAATGCTTTGTATTAAATTCCGGGTGATATCAGGGGTAATTTTCGACCATTCCTCCAGGAGCACCTTCTCCAAGTCGTTTTTACCGGACGGACGCCTTTTTCTGACTTGTGTGTCAAGATGAGCCCACAGGTTCTCAATGGGGTTCAAATCAGGGCTCTGAGGTGGTGTTAGAACCCTTCTGGGGGCATTGTACAGTAACCACTCCCGGGTTTTCATGGCGGTATGTTTTGGGTCGTTGTCTTGCTGGAACTGAAACACCCCAGTAAGGCCCAATTTCTGTGCACTAGCGTGTAAATTACCTCGCAACACGTCAATGTATCTCATATGATCCATTGTGCCGTGAATTACAGCTAGATTTCCAACGCCGGAAGCCGCCATACAGCCCCAGACCATGATACCGCCCCCACCGTGTTTGACTGTGGGATGCATGTGTTTGATGTCGAGGTGCGTATTCGGCTTGCGCCAAATTTTCTTTCTTGCATCAAATCCGAACACATTGAACTTCGATTCGTCGCTAAATATCACAGTGTTCCAAAACTCCATCGGCTTGCTGATGTAGTCCTTGGCAAACTGCAGGCGTTTCTGCCGGTTAATTTCCGAAATGTATGGCTTCTTCCTGGGAGAACGTCCATGCATGTCAGCCTCATTCAACACATTTCGTATAGTCTGAACACTAACCGTCTTGTCGGACGTTGTCTGAACAATCTCAGCAATAGTTGCTGCACTTGTAGCAGGTTCCTTCCGAGCAAGTGCGATGATATGGCGACGCTCTCGGGTTGTAAGCACTTTTGGACGTCCAGGACGACACTTATTCACTGTTGTTCCAGTCTCTTTATATTTCTGAATGATGGCTCTTACCGTGGTGTAGCTCACAGACACCTCTGCTCCGATTTGTCGATAGCTTCTCCCTTGTGAATGGAGCAATACCACTCTCTCACGCAACGCCACTGAATGTTCCTTCTTCTTCGGCCCCATGCTGACCACTATCGCGCACTACAGCAACATACTGGCGACCGGGCCGTCAACAACACGCAGTGTCTAATGTGTCAGCAGATGGCGTTCCGGTACCTGAAAACCCAGCAATATACCGAGATGCCATGCTCTGTGCCAATACTTTTTGTGTGCAGAGGAGATACGTGTTTGCCCATAACACTGCATTTCTTTGTTAATGGTAGGCACTATGGGCAGAATTGTAATGTCTGGTATGTGAGGTAGCACGTACATGTACTGTGTACCGGAAAGTGCGGCGTTTGTAACCAGCAACGATAAATACGCACGTGTGCCAATACTTTTTGGTGCGATTGTATGTACCGGTCGGTTGTATGGAATCAGCGCGGTGAGATGGGCCGATGCGATGAAATGAGAGAATGAAGGAAAGGGTGTTGTCATGATCACATCATTAATAAAGTTCATAATTTGCTGATGAATCAACTCAGAGCGAACTCGCAATCTGCGATTATGGGTTCGCATCAGCTGTAGAGTATTTTAGAACACATGAAAATTTGTGTCGGACTGGGGCTCAAATCCGGATTTCCCATTTGTCGCGAGTGGTCGCCTTAACCACTTTGGCTATCCGAGAATGCTTTCACAAGCGGCCCAAATCTTCATTTGTCCTGGTGTCTACTCCGAATCAACGTTGACTGTCCAACGTGTGCAAGTAATGCTCGACTACTCGCTGCATGTAACACGGCGCGAGAACAATGGTCGTAAGGGATAAGAGACGACTGTCACACATTTTCAGTAACAGTCAGTGTCAAACCTGATAGGAATTTCTGCTGTAATAAGCGAAGGTTGTTCTCAACCAATTTATGACCGAATATTACGAAGGGCTCTGTATGCAGTGACCAATTGGAGTCAGTTACATGACAAAAGGCCATTGCTCACAGTGTCACATCCATCTGCATATACATGACTACTCTGCAATTCACACTTACGTGCATGGCAGAGGAGTAATCGAAGCACTTTCAGACTATTTCTCTACCTTCCACACTCGAATAGCACGTAGGAAAACGAACAACTAAACCTCTCTGCACGAGCTTTGATTATGGTCATTTCTCCCCATGTGGTTGGGAGCCAACGAAAGTTTTTCAGTGCTTTTAAAGGAGAAAGCTGGTGACTAAAATTTCGTGAAAAGATGTAACCGCAACGAAAAAAACTTTTGTTTGGATGATTGCCACACTAGCACACGTATCATATCCGTGACACTTCCTCCCGGATTTCGCGATTGTAAAAAGCAAGCTGCCCTTCTTTGAATTTTTGATGTTCTCCGTCACTCCTATCTGGTAAGGATCCTATACCGCACAAAAATACTGCAGCAGAGGATGGACAAGCGTAGTTTGGACAGTCTCTTTAGTATACCTGTTGCGTCTTCAAAGTGTTATACCAACATAACGTAGTCTTGCCTTCCCCGAAACAGTATGCATGTGATCGTTCCAGTTTAAGGTGTTCGTAATTGTAATTCCTAGGTGTGTAGTTGAATTGATAGTCTTTAGATAAGTGTTATTTATCGTGTAGCCAACATTTAAAGGATTCTTTTTAGAACTGACGTGGATGACCTCACACTTTTCACTATTTGGTTGGGTCAACCGCAACTTTCGCACGATACCGATATCTTGTTTTAATCATTTTGCAATTGGTTTTGTTGCTCATTAGACTTTAATAGAGGGAAAATGGCAGCATTATCTGCAAACAATAGAAGATGGTTGCTCATATTGTCTCCTAAACCATTTATATAGATTAGAAACAAGATATGACCTTTAATACTTTTTTGCTGAACGCCAGATATCGCTTCTATTTCCTTACTTTTGAAAATTAATGCTACTTCATGTCTCCTACTAAATATAAAATAATGATAGGTAGGTTACTAAAATTACTGCTTCAACCTGATGCAGTCCAAAAATATTGGAATAGCTTTAGTGTTGGTCAAGTCGACTTTTTATTTCAAAAACTACAACAAACAAATGACATTGAGACGATTTCCAATATGAAGTTTACTAAAATGACTTATATGGGACGTATTTCAGACAAAAGAAGCAAATTATTAAAAAACAAAAATGTGACAATAGCCTTCAAAGCCAACAAGCTACTAAAAAAAGTTGAAACAAATAATAGACGAATCTAACAACTACCAAAATTCTGACATCTACAAAATACAGTGCAACAACTGTGGTAAACAATACAGCAGGCACACTGGTGATAACTTTTAACACATTTCAGAGAGCATACTATAGGTACTGCACGTAACCAAATCATTGTTCGGTCAGATCTTGATGAACATTCTGAAGGTTGCATTTTAACATCATGAAAATTTTGTGCAGTGCATCTAAATGGCTGTTTTGTAATACATTAGACGAAATGGAAATTTATTCACATTAAAAAAACCTATCTGTTATAAATGAGCAGCTAAACTTAAAAGACAGACATTTCTTTGAGCTTTTTGACAATTTGCTTTAGAATGCTTTCGCTATGTCTTCATTTTATAACGGTACAAATCTATTTTATATGCTTATTTATACTCTTTTTATTGTGACCAATATGATTGTGTTTCGTGTTATTTATATACTGTATAATGTATTATGACATTTCTTCTTTAATTTCATATTATTTTCTTACATATTTATACAATGTTCTTAAAGTGTACAAATAAGCAGCATGTTAGATCAGTCATAGCACTGCGTTTTTAGTTTATATTTGGTTATCATGGAATTTAATTAATTAATTAATTTTGACCTTACTTACTTTTTAACTAGTTGTCACATTATACATTTTAGAAATATGGGCATGTATTTTTCTCTAATATTGCAAGCCTCTCAATATTGTTATTTGCTAGCGCATTATGATCAAGAACTATTTACTATAGACTAATTTGTACATTACAGGATAATGCTTATTTTAATCCTGGGACTGCATCAATGGAGAGTTATCCAAGCTTCATTTATTGATGTTTGTGACCACTTCAAATGGAAATCGCCTGAGATCAGCGGCTACCATCTTCATAATAACTAGCTAAATTGTCATCTATGATACCTTGTCTGCTTGACATCACTTATCGATACTCACCGCCATCTCTTTGGAAATCTCCCTGCTACTACATCTTTCAAATGGCGCAAACCATCTCTATAGAAACCAACAGCATCATAATCATTTTTTCAGCATGCCCCTAGAGGACAACCTATACACAATAAATGTAATGATTATTTGTTTCTTTTGTAAGTTCAAAGTATATTTATTTTGCAATAGCTACATTAACAAGTTGTTTATTCTTTATTATAAAACTAGTGATTACCTGAAGTTGCCTGGTCGTATATTTGCTGTAATCACCTATTAGTCAATCCTCTCCTTCTTCCCCCTCTCTGTGCATCTCTTCCACCCCTCTCTGTGTCCATCACCTCCAAACCCTCACTGTCGCTCCATCTCCTCTTGACCGTCTCTCTGTCCATCTCCTCCTCCTTCCCCCCTTCCCTCCCCATGTTACGAAACTCACCCAAGAAGAGGCTGGCTATTCTTACCTGCACAGTAATACTTTCCAGGTCGTAACTAATATGCGAGTAATATTTGATTGAAATTACTTCAGGGGCTCTAATCAGATTTCTACCCATGGCTTTACATATGTATGCACATGTCAAATGTATTTCAGATTCTAGCATGCGTGAGACTGGCTCTGATCTATATTCCTGCCACAGTTGCAGAAGAACCTAACCTAACCTAACCTAACTCTGTGAGTGTTTTAGGAATTTTGTGTTGAACCAACGGCCTGCAAGGTAGGAAGATCCCATCTCACACATACAGATTTCAGAAGAGTGCAGCAGGATGGACACTGATGTAATCAGACAATGATCTCAATGTCAGTTCCACTACAGTCCCTGTAAAAGAAACATTATCACTAATAGATATTAGTGTACAGGTTCAGGCAAAAATGAAAATCTTATTAAGGTTTATTTTTACTCTAAGCATGACTTCATGACATGGCAATACCAGCAAAATTACGTACAGGATGGTAAAATATTTCTACTGAGTGTTCACAACTGTAAAGCGAAATTCCTAACTATTATAAGGTTCTTTAATAGTAAGATGGTTGATGATCATGTCTGGGGGGTCAATAAAAATACAAACAATTTAAAGACAATTGGGGCCAGAGATATCAGTTACACTAAAAACCACAATGAAAATACCCAAAATTGAATGGAGGTCTGAAAAGAGCAATCATAGAAAGAAGTACACAGTTAAAACAATTCACAACTCTACAATGGCTGATGAGCCCTTTTCGTTATATCGGATATCTCGAGTGTCTGCTGCAATTAAGCCCCACAATTGTGAATATGTTTATCTACAGGTCACGGCTGAATGTACAAAAATTTGGAGAGATGGAGACGACTGCAGTTCTGAGTGTCACTTGAATATCACTTGCTGACGTAGCGCAATCACTAGCGTTGGCAGCGGCAGTGGCGGCTGTCGGCGCGAGCTGTGAATCTGAGAATCTATTCTAAAACTTTCTCGACCGTTAAAACGCCAGGCTGATGCATTTCCTACGTCTCTGGTGAAGATTCCTATTTAGTCCCTAGCTAAGTTAATCGGCATGGTACACGCTATTCGGCTGGAATAGCGCATATGTCGTTGCCATCAAATCAATCGCAAACATTTATTGTCAGTGCTCGGTGCGTTTCTCCTTACTAGGAGACATTGCAGTTTAACTCCTTACGGGTTAAGACGAGCCTGTGAACAAGTATTTCCATGATGACTGTCGTAATCGTCTCAGCGCGGCGCAAGTCGCCTTGCTAAAACACTCGGCGATTTTATGCTAGAGAAGCAGCGAGTTACTTCGTCTGCAATTTTCCTATATCAAAGCTGGTGGCCACATGTTTTCTTTCTGGACAATCAGAGCGTTTGTACTTGTTTTAACTCCACCCACTAGAGTTTTTGTAGCCTATCACAAGCGTTGTTTTTTCGTAGGGTAGAGTTTAACTTCTGCTACGTTATACTGAGATAAAAAGCTTTTTCTTCCATGCGAGTTTTAACGCAGGTGGGTATAGTGAGTCACCAATGTTTTGAGTTGGGTTTCTCCGGACATTTGTCTACAGTCCCCGGCAGTGTTCCTGCAGAAAGGCTTTCCGAAGGGTTAACGTTAAAAGCAGGGACACGGGCTGCTTTTGACGGCGGCCTATTCTGTGGCTGCGACGTCTCATTGTGCCCGCTAGGTGTCCCGTGGCGAGGGTTTTAGCCGCGGGAGATGGCGTGCCGTCGTAAAATTCTCCTTTCCCTCAGAACTGCGTCTCTAGCTCGGGTCGGGGAAATTACTTGCATGCAATTACTAGTGTGAGTATTAGTGGTTTATATTCACAATATGTCGGTTTGTTTATTTGCTTCACTTTGCCTATCAATAGCATTCGTATATTTTCATGTAACTATGTCGTGTGGCATATCGAGTTAACCGGAATTGTTTCAGGAATTCAGTGTAAGGTGTGGTACTTGTTTGACACCTTACAAGATGTATTTAACATTTTCTCATATATTTGTACGCAAATAACACCTGTATTTAAAGCGAATTTTGTGCTGTAGTTTCATTTTCAAGTAGCTTAATGTTAATGACCTTGTATCTTCTGAGCTATGTTCTGTACAATGATATAATTTTGTAGGTATATGCAGTAGTATAATTATGTAGCTACTGTCTACGAAATGTGTAGTGAATCTATGTGCTGTACAATGATATGTTTTTTCTAGATACATTCAGTAGCATATCTGAATACTGCCTGCAAAATGTGTTGCAAATATAGTTAGTAGCAAAGAAGAAATAAACTGAAACGTATTGGATAATGCAGCAGTTTTTCGAGCATCTTAGTGTGTATGACTTCATATCTGCTGAACTATGTATGTTACGATGACATAATTTTCTGTTACATTCAGTGGTATAAGTGCATACTCCTGCAAAATGTGTCGCAACTCCAGTTAGTTGTAAAAGTTGTTGTTGTTGTTGTTGTGGTCTTCAGTCCTGAGACTGGTTTGATGCAGCTCTCCATGCTACTCTATTCTGTGCAAGCTTTTTCATCTCCCAGTACCTACTGCAACCTACATCCTTCTGAATCTGCTTAGTGTATTCATCTCTTGGTCTCCCTCTACGATTTTTACCCTCCACGCTGCCCTCCAATACTAAATTGGTGATCCCTTGATGCCTCAGAACATGTCCTACCAACCGATCCCTTCTTCTGGTCAAGTTGTGCCACAAACTTCTCTTCTCCCCAATCCTATTCAATACTTCCTCATTAGTTATGTGATCTACCCATCTAATCTTCAGCATTCTTCTGTAGCACCACATTTCGAAAGCTTCTATTCTCTTCTTGTCCAAACTATTTATCGTCCATGTTTCACTTCCATACATGGCTACATTCCATACGAATACTTTCAGAAATGACTTCCTGACACTTAAATCAATACTGGATGTTAACAAATTTCTCTTCTTCAGAAACGCTTTCCTTGCCATTGCCAGTCTACATTTTATATCCTCTCTACTTCGACCATCATCAGTTATTTTGCTCCCCAAATAGCAAAACTCCTTTACTACTTTAAGTGTCTCATTTCCTAATCTAATTCCCTCAGCATCACCCGACTTAATTAGACTACATTCCATTATCCTTGTTTTGCTTTTGTTGATGTTCATCTTATATCCTCCTTTCAAGACACTGTCCATTCCATTCAACTGCTCTTCCAAGTCCTTTGCTGTCTCTGACAGAATTACAATGTCATCGGCGAACCTCAAAGTTTTTATTTCTTCTCCATGAATTTTAATACCTACTCCGAATTTTTCTTTTGTTTCCTTTACTGCTTGCTCAATATACAGATTGAACAACATCGGGGAGAGGCTACAACCCTGTCTTACTCCCTTCCCAACCACTGCTTCCCTTTCATGTCCCTCGACTCTTACAACTGCCATCTGGTTTCTGTACAAATTGTAAATAGCTTTTCGTTCCCTGTATTTTACCCCTGCCACCTTTAGAATTTGAAAGAGAGTATTCCAGTTAACATTGTGAAAAGCTTTCTCTACGTCTACAAATGCTAGAAACGTAGGTTTGCCTTTCCTTAATCTTTCTTCTAAGATAAGTCGTAAGGTCAGTATTGCCTCACGTGTTCCATTGTTTCTACGGAATCCAAACTGATCTTCCCCGAGGTTGGCTTCTACTAGTTTTTCCATTCGTCTGTAAAGAATTCGTGTTAGTATTTTGCAGCTGTGACTTATTAAGCTGATTGTTCGGTAATTTTCACATCTGTCAACACCTGCTTTCTTTGGGATTGGAATTATTATATTCTTCTTGAAGTCTGAGGGTATTTCGCCTGTTTCATACATCTTGCTCACCAGATGGTAGAGTTTTGTCAGGACTGGCTCTCCCACGGCCGTCAGTAGTTCCAATGGAATATTGTCTACTCCGGGGGCCTTGTTTCGACTCATGTCTTTCAGTGCTCTGTCAAACTCTTCACGCAGTATCATATCTCCCATTTCATCTTCATCTACATCCTCTTCCATTTCCATAATATTGTCCTCAAGTACATCGCCCTTGTATAGACCCTCTATATACTCCTTCCACCTTTCTGCTTTCCCTTCTTTGCTTAGAACTGGGTTTCCATCTGAGCTCTTGATATTCATATAAGTCGTTCTCTTATCTCCAAAGGTCTCTTTAATTTTCCTGTAGGCGGTATCTATCTTACCCCTAGTGAGATAGGCCTCTACATCCTTACATTTGTCCTCTAGCCATCCCTGCTTAGCCATTTTGCACTTCCTGACGATCTCATTTTTGAGACGTTTGTATTCCTTTATGCCTGTTTCACTTACTGCATTTTTATATTTTCTCCTTTCATCAATTAAATTCAATATTTCTTCTGTTACCCAAGGATTTCTACCAGCCCTCGTCTTTTTACCTACTTGATCCTCTGCTGCCTTCACTACTTCATCCCTCAAAGCTACCCATTCTTCTTCTACTGTATTTATTTCCCCCATTCCTGTCAATTGCTCCCTTATGCTCTCCCTGAATCTCTGTACAACCTCTGGTTCTTTTAATTTATCCAGGTCCCATCTCCTTAAATTCCCACCTTTTTGCAGTTTCTTCAGTTTTAATCTACAGGTCATAACCAATAGATTGTGGTCAGAGTCCACATCTGCCCCTGGAAATGTCTTACAATTTAAAACCTGGTTCCTAAATCTCTGTCTTACCATTATATAATCTATCTGATACCTTTTAGTATCTCCAGGGTTCTTCCATGTATACAACCTTCTTTCATGATTCTTAAACCAAGTGTTAGTTATGATTATGTTGTGCTCTGTGCAAAATTCGACCAGGCGGCTTCCTCTTTCATTTCTGTCCCCCAATCCATATTCACCTACTACGTTTCCTTCTCTCCCTTTTCCTACACTCGAATTCCAGTCACCCATGACTATTAAATTTTCGTCTCCCTTCACAATCTGAATAATTTCTTTTATTTCATCATACATTTCTTCAATTTCTTCGTCATCTGCAGAGCTAGTTGGCATATAAACTTGTACTACTGTAGTAGGCGTGGGCTTCGTATCTATCTTGGCCACAATAATGCGTTCACTATGCTGTTTGTAGTAGCTTACCCGCATTCCTATTTTCCTATTCATTATTAAACCTACTCCTGCATTACCCCTATTTGATTTTGTGTTTATAACCCTGTAGTCACCTGACCAAAAGTCTTGTTCCTCCTGCCACCGAACTTCACTAATTCCCACTATATCTAACTTCAACCTATCCATTTCCCTTTTTAAATTTTCTAACCTACCTGCCCGATTAAGGGATCTGACATTCCACGCTCCGATCCGTAGAACGCCAGTTTTCTTTCTCCTGATAACGACATCCTCTTGAGTAGTCCCCGCCCGGAGATCCGAATGGGGGACTATTTTACCTCCGGAATATTTTACCCAAGAGGACGCCATCATCATGTAATCATACAGTAAAGCTGCATGCCCTCGGGAAAAATTACGGCTGTAGTTTCCCCTTGCTTTCAGCCGTTCGCAGTACCAGCACAGCAAGGCCGTTTTGGTTATTGTTACAAGGCCAGATCAGTCAATCATCCAGACTGTTGCCCTTGCAACTACTGAAAAGGCTGCTGCCCCTCTTCAGGAACCACACGTTTGTCTGGCCTCTCAACAGATACCCCTCCGTTGTGGTTGCACCTACGGTACGGCTATCTGTATCGCTGAGGCACGCAAGCCTCCCCACCAACGGCAAGGTCCATGGTTCATGGGGGGGGTTGTAAAAGTAATAAATTAAAATGTCATGCTTCATGTGGCATTTGTACAGCATGAACTGTGAAAATATAGTAAGCAATAATTTTTTTCTTGCATCATTTTGTGGGGTTTGTTAGCAAGAAAAGATTTCATAAAGGTTTGAAACTATATGCAAAGTTCGTTGCAAGACAGTAAGTGCTCTCGTTCTCAAATACTAAGTGACTGAAGTGTGGGTATTCGAGCATCGTAGGCCACATTGATTTTTCACCACCACCCATTTGATTGGTATGTGGCTTTTACCCTCACAGCAATTCTTTCTAGACAGTAAGTTATATATGTACCAAACTGGGTTGAAATCGGTGCGTGATTTAAGAGGAGATGTGGAACGTACACACCGACTTATATAAGTATAAAGATATATACATTTTCACAATACATATGGGTTGTTCTATGTAATTTTGATGTTTTATTTACTAATGAGTAGGGCCTATGTAATTCCTTCAATTTATAAAATTAATTTTAATTTCTTTATATGTACCCCTCTAATATATATCCTTTACTATATTAAAGGTTTGAAGGTCTGAAGAAGATCAGGTGGTGATCGAAACTCGTCACCTTGTAAGAAACGTGTCTTAGTGTTCTATACTGTTTGACATTTAATTTGAAACTTCTATTTCCCTCGTGGATTTTCTGCCAAATGCTACGAAATGTGACTTTTCAGATGGGAAATCAATAATCCAGAGGACAGCTATGAAGTTACTCCACAGGAATGTAATTTGATTAGAACCTGCTTATCAGGAACAATCAAAAGTACCTTATGGAAATCTGAAATTAATCTGAGGTCCCCTGTCGGTAGCACTCTACTACTTCGTGTAAATAAAGAGCCAGCTGTGTTCCACAACTTTCTGAATTGTTGCTGGCACTGTGTCAATACAACGTATTCTTCAAGGTATTCGAATACATAGTTACAAGTCTTCAACGGCCCAAACAAGTCAGAAACTTGATATTACCTTGCTGAAGGCTTGTGTGATTTCCTGCACGACACGATTTTGCCACTTTTCGAATGATGGAAGGCGTAGAGTGAATAGCCAAGAAAATAGCCATGTTCAAAGGGCAGCAGGCATGTGTTCCCGGTTTGACGAAGACTCGGGCACCCTATCACACTCTTTCTGCCTACTAAATCACCAGTTCTCAATCTCATAGAGAAGACCTGATTCGGTTTGCACCAGCTGATGAAACGTAAGAAACAACATCTCCAAAACATGTTGTAGAAATATATACCATCAGTCGTTATTTTTGAAAACTTTTATTTAAACCGTTAGTTTCCGAATATATCGAACGTCTGGAGTATTCCAGTCGTATATGTGCATAATACGGGAACAACTGTAGTAACTGAATTCCATAGGAGGCTTTCGAACAGGGTGGTTCTTGTATTATGCCCAATAAGACTGAAATACGCAGTACGTTCGATGTAATGGTGGCTGCAGAAGACACTACAGCAGCCTTAATAAAGTTTCCAAAAGTAACGGCTGTGGTATAGGCCTATCCAGGGTGGACCACCTAAAACTTGCACAGCAGATATTTCGACATTGGAAGGTGCCATTAATACGCGGATTTCACAGATTGGAATGGTAGGCAGGGGCTCGCCTATGCAGTCCATACACAGTGTGTTATTAGTTTGAAATGAGTATTTCTTTGAAAAAAGTTACAAATATTTCAGTGGAACAATGAACCACCACCAAGGTAGACTAAATTAAAAAGTCAGTGGTGTTTGTTGCAGGAGTCTAGTGGAAGTAGTTTACGAGATACCGTAGTTTGAACATTATAAACACCGTCATTTTTTTGTTTCATGTTGTAACATAAACGAATGTTAATTTGACATGGGTGCGTGTGTGCACCTTTACACAGATGTTATTAAGTCTCCGGAAGTGTATTGTTAGATGACACAGTGCCTAGGACAAACAAAAGACAAACAAAGGTGAATGCAGTAGATCTGTGGGATCTGACACGCAAAGAACCAATGTATCTGTTATGATGACGACGAACGAGCTGTCGCCAATGTTGACCGGTGGCCAATGCTAAACAGAAACATATAAATCACAACAGGCTCGTCAGTAACGTCGATAAGGTGCTGGCTGCATCGTCTGGATCTGCAACGACTAAAATAATTAGATGTCGTTGGTAAAAAATAATATGTTGTACTTAACTGGTTGTAAAGGATGCTTCTTGGCTGCACACATATAACTATAAACAGATAGCTATTGAGGCCTCACTTAAGCCATACGTTACTAAGCGCCTTGTTAGAGGTTGCTTCCTATTAGCTGAAGGCTATGCTCCCGTACTACTTGACGTCCCGAACAAGAGTGGACGAGAGCTCGCTAGAAACTTGATACAAGCCGCGGAGCGGCGCTGGTCGCGACTCGCGGGCCCAACGATACTAATACGAACCGCAGTCGATACATGCAACCCTTTACAAGTGTGGTATCGAACGTTGATACCACAGCATCCTCAAATCCTATGCACAAAATGAGCACCACCAGCGTTAGTACAAGCTTGCAGTCTGCTATGCAACGATTTCTGCACACGTTATAGCATTTCAGCGGAAATTGCAACGCAAGCAATAGTAATAAGCCCTTTCATATCATCTGTAATTGTTTGAAGAGGTTGACGTATATTGGGATATCTTTCGGCGTACAGTGTACACGAACAAACCGCATACTTCCTATATTCACCATAAACCGTGAGCATGAGAGCTTTTTTTCGCATTGGGGAATACCATCTTCCAAGCACGCCCTACTACGTCAACTTTCACACAATAAGTGACGGGACAGTTGCAATGCTATCACAGTGTACACACAACACAATGTAAAGAGACGTAATAGCATCTAACCAATACTCGGTGGCTGAGCGGTTCTAGGCACTTCAGTCCGGATCCACGCTGCTGCTACGGTCGCAGGTTCGAATCCTGCCTCGGGCGTGGATGTGTGTGATGTCCTTAGGTTAGTTAGGTTTAATTAGTTCTAAGATGAGGGGACTGATGACCTCAGATGTTTTAAGTCCCATATTGCTTAGAGCCATTCGAACCATCTAACCAATAGGATGGAACAAAGAGCTGTCGGTGTTTACAATGTTCACAGTGCGATACCTCGTAAACTTCTTGCACTAACTTCCTGCAACAAACCCCATTGACATTCCCATTTACTCTACGTTTAGGATCTTACTGCCAGTGGGCGCTGTCTCATTTAAAAATTTGTAGCTACTGGTATTGTTGAAAATCTGCATTTTCGTCAACGTCTCAAAATCTGTGTATTGGCTGCAAATATGCGCACTTGCCTACAATTCAGTTCTGCGAAAACTGCGTATCGATAGCGTCTTCCATGTCCGAAATATTTGTGTTGCATATGTTAGGTGATTCACCCTGCATTTCTACAACAGACAGGCAGCTGTCCCTCATTCCGTATTGTAATGAGGGATTTGTGATTTTTTGGCTGTTTGATTGCTCTCATGGATCAAATCACCATTAAGGAGGTTGGTTGGATATGAGAGACCGGAACAAAATTTTAATCCCTCTTCCTGGCAGAAACGAGGCCATAACTGACCCAAGAGGCGGAGTTACACAGTATTAGACGGATGCCATCTGTGAGTGACCAATTACACTATGCTGCACTGAAAAACTTTTGGACCCATGTTTTGTGACTGTCAGGTGATAACTAAAGCACTTTTCATTATGATCTCGAATCTGATTTTGTTTTTCTGTATCACATCATATCATCATCATCATCATCACTTAAGACTGATTTTGCCTTTCAGCGTTCAGTCTGGAGCATAGTCCCCCTTATAAAATTTCTCCATGATCCCCTATTCAGTGCCAACATTGGTGCCTCTTCTGATGTTAAGCCTATTACTTCAAAATCATTCTTAACCGAATTCAGGTACCTTCTCCTTGGTCTACCCCGACTCCTCCTACCCTCTACTGCAGAATCTATGAGTCTCTTGGGTAACCTTGCTTCTCCCATGCATGTAACATGACCCCACCATTGAAGCCTGTTCGCCCTGACTGCTACATCTATAGAGTTCACTACCAGTTTTTCTTTGATTTCCTGAGACAGGTTGCAGCCTTGTCTTACCCCTGAAACTACTCTGAACCAAGAACTCAATTTACTGTCAACTATCTATGTAAAGACCTTTAATTGCTTGCAAAGGTTTGCCTCCTATTCCATAATCTCGTAGAACAGACAATAACTTCCTCCTAGGAACCCGGTCATATGCCTTTTCTAGATCTATAAAGCATAGATGCAGTTCCCTGTTCCACTCGTAACACTTCTAGATTATTTGCCATAAGCTAAAGATCTGGTCCTGACAACGTCTAAAAGGCCTAAACCCACACTGATTTTCATCCAGTTTGTCCTCAACTAATACTCGCACTTTCCTTTCAACAATACCTGAGAAGATTTTATCCACAACGCTGATTAAAGAGATACCTCTGTAGTTGTTACAATATTTTCTGTTTCCATGTTTAAAGATTGGTGTGATTACTGCTTTCGTCCAGTCTGATGGAACCTGTCCCGACTCCCACGCCATTTCAATTATCCTGCGTAGCCATTTAAGACCTGACATTCCACTGTATTTGATGAGTTCCGACTTAATTTCATCCACCCCAGCCGCTTTATTGCACTGCAATCTATTGACCATTTTCTCCATTTCCTCAAATGTGATCCTATTTCCATCATCATTCCTATCCCATTGTACATCGAAATCTGAAACATTACTGATCGTATTTTCACCTACACTGATCAACTCTTCAAAATATTCCCTCCATCCGACCAAGGCATCACATCATATTCCCTCCATCTACCCAAGGCATCACGTCATATTTTTGTTCAGATCATGTATGAAGTTTTATCTGAAATCACTTTTCGTAACATGGATTTTCTGCATTAAAATAAATTATTTATATCGTATCCATCTGTAGAAACACTATACACGGCTTTAGAGTAGACAATGCGATAAGCTGATTCAAAAATCCTGTTGATTATTACGAAACGCAACACATATATGACAATTTAATTGGCCTTCGTTGACTTCACGGCATCAAGTTCTTTCTGACATGGGGCGATACAGGTACTGAGCCAAACAAAGTTCCAATATATAAAAGTACACATTGCAGGCCACGTTTCGACCAGTCTGTGAACAACCTCGGCTGGCTTGGATCATAAGTGATGTTAAAGAAATTCAGTATACCCTCAACATCCGAACAAAAAAAAAACATACAATCTTGTTAAAATATTAATTTTTATTAAGTTTTTGGATGCGCGCAAGGTCTTAGAACGGAGAGTTGCTGCTTTGTTTGGGCTGAATCATTCCTTTTTTTTTCTTATATTACAGACACCATTTCTCGTCACCAGTAACGATACAGGACAGGAATGGTCGATGTTGTTCACGAGCCAGTTGATGACGAGCACGCAGAGATGCACATCTGGCCACCCGCTAATTTTTGTGATTTTGGGTAAGAGCATGCGGTACCCATACACCTGATTTTCGAACTTTCTCCATTGCATGTAAATGTCGCACTGTGGTGGAATGATCACAGTTCATCTCATTTGCCAGTTCTCTAGTACACTGACGTGGATCATTGTGGATTACCTCCAACATCTACATCTACATCCTCTTCTACATGGCTACTCTGCAATCACACTTATGTGTCTGGCAGATGATTCATCGAACTACCTTCTCAGAACTCCCCATTGTTCCACACTCAAACAGCATGCGGGAAAAAACGGATACCTACACTACTGGCCATTAAAATTGCTACACCAAGAAGAAATGTAGATGATAAACGGGTATTCATTGGACAAATATATTATACTAGAACTGGCATGTGGTTACATTTTCACGCAATTTGGGTGCATAGATCATGAGATATCAGTACCCAGAACAACCACCTCTGGCCGTAATAACGACCTTGGTACGCCTGGGCATTGAGTCAAACATAGCTTGGATGGCGTGTACAGGAACAGCTGCCCATGCAGCTTCAACATGATACCACAGTTCATCAAGAGTAGTGACTGGCGTATTGTGACGAGCCAGTTGCTCGACCACCATTGACCAGACGTTTTCAGTTGGTGAGAGATGTGGAGAATGTGCTGGCCAGGGCAGCACTCGAACATTTTCTGTATCCAGAAAGGACCGTACAGGACCTGCAACATGCGGTCTTGCAGGCGCTCCTGTCTGTGATGCAGCGTCAAGGGTAACCGCACCCATGGTCTCCGAGCTGATAGTCCATGCTGCTGCAAACGTCGCCGAACTGTTCGTGCAGATGGTTGTTGTCTCAGGGATCGAGACGTGGCTGCACGATCCGTTACAGTCATGCGGATAAGATGCCTGTCATCTCGACTGCTGGTGATACGAGGCCGTCGGGATCCAGCACGGCGTTCCGTATTACCCTCTTGAACCCACCGATTCCATATTACGCTAACAGTCATTGGATCTCGACCAACGCGAGTAGCAATGTCGCGATACGAGGCCGCCGGGATCCAGCACGGCGTTCCGTATTACCCTCTTGAACCCACCGACTCCATATTACGCTAACAGTCATTGGATCTCGACCAACGCGAGTAGCAATGTCGCGATACGATAAACCGCAATCGCGATATGCTACAATCCGACCTTTATCAAAGTCGGAAACATGATGGTACGCATTTCTCTTCCTTACATGAGGCATCACAACAACGTTTCACCAGACAACGCCGGACAACTGCTGTTTGTGTATGAGAAATCGGTTGGAAACTTTCATGATGTCAGCACGTTGTAGGTGTCGCCACCGGCGCCAACCTTGTGTGGATGCCCTGAAAAGCTAATCATTTGCATATAACAGCATCTTCTTCCTGTCGGTTAAATTTCGCGTCTGTAGCACGTCATCTTCGTGATGTAGCAATTTTAATGGCCAGTAGTGTATATTTTTCAGGGAGAGCCCTGATTTCCTTATTTCATTATGATGATCTTTTCTCCCTATGCAGGTCGGCGTCAAGAAAATATTTTCGCATTCGGAGGAGAAAGCTGGTGATTGAAATTTCGTGAGAAGATGCCGTCAAACGAGAAACGTCTTTGTTTTGTCCAGAACAAATCCTGTATCACGTCCGTGACACTTTCTCCCCTATCTCTCGATAATACAAAACTTGCTGTCCTTCTTTGAACTTTCTCGATGTATTCCGTTAATCCTGTCTTGTAAGGCTCCCACACCGCACAGCAGCACTCCAGAATAGAAAGGACAAGCGTTGTGTAGACAGTTTCTTTAGTAGATTTGTTGCATCTTCTAAGTGGTTTGCCAATGAAACGCAGTCTTTGCTTCACCTCCCCTACAACGTTATCTCTGCGTTCTTTCCAATTTAAATTGTCATAATTGTAATTCCTAGGTATTCAGTTGAATTACAGCCTTCAGATTTGATTGATTTATCGTTTAATCAAAGTTTAACGGATTTCTTTTAGCACTCACGTGGAGGACCTCACACTTTCCGTTGTTTGAGATTAATTGCCGATTTTCGCAGCAAACAGATATCTTGTCTAAGTCGTTTTCCAATTTGTTTTGAACTTCTGATGACCTAAGATGGCTGCTCAGATTGTCTCCTAAATAGTTTTTATAGATAAGGAACAACAGAGTGCTTGTAACACTACCTCGGAGAATGCCAGAAATCACTTCTGTTTTACTCGATGACTTTCTGTCAGTTATCACGAACAGTGACCTCTCTGACAGTAAAACACGAATCCAGACATATAACTGAGACGATATTCAATACGCACGAAATTTGATTACGAACCGCTAGTGAGGTACGGTGTCAAAGGCCTTCTGGAAATCTAGAAATCTGAAATCCCTCGTCGATAGCACTTAACAGTTCGTGAGGATACAATGCTTTATAAATCTGTGTTGACTATGTGTCAACAGACCGTCCTTTTGAAGGTAATTCATAATGTTCGAACACAACAAATGTTCCAAAACCCTGCGGCATAACGACGTTAATGATAAGGGTCTCTAATTTAGTGGATTACTCGTACTACCTTCCTTCAAAATTGGTGTGACCTGTGCAGCTTTCCAATCTTTGGGTACATACCTTTCGTCGAGCGAGTTGTTGTCTATGATTGTTAAGTATGGATCTATTGAGCTCAGCGTACTCTGAAAGGAACCTAGTTGGTATACACCTGGAATGGAAGACGCTTTTATTAAGTGATTTAAGTTGCTTCACCACTCCGAGTACATCTAATTCTAAATTATTCGAGTTCGCATCTGTTCTTGATTTGAATTCTGGTATATTTACTTCGTCTTCTTTGGTGAAGGAATTTCGGAAGGCTGTGTTTAGTAACTCTGCTTTAGCAGCACTGTCATCGATAGTATTTCCATTGTTATCGTGCAGAGAAGGCATTGATTGTGTTTTGTTGGCCAGCATACCTTACATACGACCAGAGCCTCTTTGAACTTTGTGCCAGGTTTCGACTATTATGAGCTTCTGTGAAAGATCGCCAATTTTGCGTTTGTTTGAATTTGTTTCTGCAACAGCGTTCTGACCTGTTTTGTGTATCATGAGGGATCATCTCCATCGTTTGTCAATTTCGTTGGTATAAATCTCTCAATCGCTGTCGATACTATTTCTTTGAATTCAAGCCACATCTGGTTTACTTTTACATTGTCTTTCAGAAAGGCGAAATTTTATCGTTTTTTTTTAATTTATATATTTTTCGTTTACTTTTGGAAGATTTGGGAGTTACGGTATTCAGTCTCGGTACGACAGCGGTGTGTTCGTTAATCCCTCTGACCGATTTGATGCCCGTTATTAGTTCAGGATTATTTGTGGCCAAGAGGTAAAGTGTATTTTCATAACCGTTTATTATTCGAGTGGGCTCATGAACTAGTAGCTCGAAATAATTTTCAGAGAATGCGTTTTCCACAAATTCGGATGATGTTTTATGCGTACCCCCGGATTTAAACATATATTTTCGTCCATATACAGAGTATAAATTGAAGTCTTCGCCAGCTATAACTGTATGAGTCGGGTATGTGTTTGAAATTAGACTGAAGTTTTCTTTGAACCTTTCAGCAATTGTATCATCTGAGCTGAGAGGTTGGTAAAAAGGATCCAATTATTTTATTCCCATACTTACTCACAAGGACTATCTTCTTCAATTTCGCTACAAGATAAACTACTTCTAACACAACAAAGACACCACTGCCCACTGCATTTAGTCTATCCTTTCTGGCCACTGTTACGTCCTTCGCAAAAATTTCGGCTGAACTTATCTCCGGCTTTAGCCAGCTTTCGGTGCCAATAACGATTTGGACATCAGTGCTTTCTATTAGCGACTGGAGCTCTGGTATTTTCCCAACACAGGTACGACAATTTACAACTGTTATAGCTATGGTTCCTAGATCTACGTTCTTCCTGTGTTCGACCTCCACCCTTTGAGACTAAATCCGTTTCTGTGTTTCCCTGTGGCTCTCTAACCTAACACAACCGCCCAGGGGACCGATGGCCCTAGCAGTCTGGTTCCTTGAATCCCACAAACCAACCAACAGCCGCCCAGTGCACGCCATGCGTTTAAAAGATCTTCATAAAAAACCCGCAAACGTCTTGCTGAACGTGAAGAGCCAGTAATGTCAAAAAACCTCCCTTAAACGAGGAAACCATTTTCTTACCATGCTCCGTCCAATGGCATTATCCCCATACACGGCGCAAATGCATCTGGCTACCTTTGCTGCTGTCACACCTCTACTGACTTCAAATACAAGAATATGTCGGGATCGTTCCGACTTCTCCATTTGACATTCCATTTTCTAGCGTTCACAGCTCGACTCACTACCTTCAAATGATGAAATGACAGTATGTAAACTCAAATAGCAGAGTGAAGTACAAATAAAAATGACAATCAATAAATAACTCTATAACAACCGAAATTCTAACATGCAAAACAAAAACGCTACGAACTTATGCACCTACCTAATAAACAGTAGTATAGGCACTGCGCAGAGCGGGTTGGAACTAAGGCTGCTTATAAAATATTGATATATCGATATTTTTCCAATAAACTTCGTTATATATCGGCGATATTTTCCCCCCGATATATCGATATGAAAGCGGCTGTATAGAGTGCCGATATTTTTATTTTATATTATATTTTATTCACAACTTTCCGCAAATACTTGAAGAAGTTCTTTTGAAATTGTAGTAGAACATAATTTTACTTTACTGTGTGAAGGACTCTTACTACTTTTTGAGCTTTCAACACATCCAGTCTTTCTCGTTGACAGTGTGAAGCAAGTATAAGTGGCACAAAAGAAGTCTGACTGCACTGGGAGGTGGCGGTGTGAACGGAATAACAAAATTTGCGATGTGAAGAAACAGATCACCGGTTGCATTAAAAACCAATTTTTATTGCCACTGGTGTGTTATTTCTTTACATCAGCATTCTTCAAAAACAGTTGCTGAAAATAATGAACAAAAATGAAATGATATTTAAATCGAGACCCTAAGCTGTCGACAGGTGGGACTCGAACCCGGGATCTCCTGATTACATGGCAGATGCTCTATCCATCTCTCTCTCTCTTTTTTATCGTTGTGTTTGGTCGTTGCGGACGTCATATTATCCATCTCTCTCTCTCTCTCTCTCTCTCTTTATCGTTGTGTTTGGTAATTGCGGACGTCACATAACATCCGTTAAAGTTCGTTTGTTGATCCTTCCACTCAGTTTTTTTATTACAGAGGCCAACCAGTTCTGTGACCGAACACGCTGAGCTACCGTGCCGGCTGTAATTAAATCAAGACCCTAAGCTGATGCATCTGAGCCACTGAGGGTACAAAGGATAATGCGACTGCAGGGATTTATCCCTTGCACGCTCCCCGTGAGACCCACATACCCAACTCTATGTCCACACACTACATTCGTAGTGCCCCTGCGCCATCTTCATATATAAATGACAAGACTCGTTTCTGCAGTGGACGGAGACGTGTGAGGGACAAATCCGGTACCCCCAAAGAAAAAAGTCACATGCATTGAGGTCTGGACTATTGGGGCGCCAATTTTTTCCGCCATTGAAGCAACCTGGAAACCTGAGTGAAATGATCCGCATGTCGAAATGCTCGAGTAAAAACTCCAACACATCGTTTGCAGTATTTGGCGTTGCTCCATCTTGCATGAACCACTGCGTGTTGAAGGGCAAGGCAAAGCCCAAAAGCGTACATTTCGTTTGTTAACCACACCGTCTAAATGAAAATGCGCCTTGTCTGAAAACCAAACGTTGTTGAGAGTTTCTTCCGTATCTTCCCCCCACTGAGCAAACAGTAGTCTCTGCTGCTTGTGTTCTTCAGTGAGGTTCTGTGCACAGGTCATATTGTATGGGTACATATGGAGGTCACTTTTAAGAATGCGATGAACGGAGCGTCTGGATATTCCCAGGTGCACTGGTGCCTTTCTACACGATTTCCCGGGACTTCTCTGTACAGCAACTCGTACCGCTTCAATATTCTCCGGCGAACAAACAGGCTTAAGGCCGAGGTCACTTCGCTTCCAATACTGTTCCTTTCTGTACAAATTTATCGTACAACCTGTGGATTGTCTTCTTGAAAGGGGCCCATCGTGTGTTAAACTGTTGTCGAAAACGCCTCTGAGTCACAACAAGGCTTTTCGTTTCATGAAAAAGTAACACAATTTCCGATCGTTGCTGTGTCGTCAGTCTTCCATTGTCAGCCACTGGTGCTTACTAGTCTCCTAGCGGCAGTATCGTGAATTACACGTCATTTCGTAACTCATTTGTTTTTCCACGCTCTGCTGGTACTGCTGTAGAGATCCCAGCGGGATATTTAATGTGCGTCGTAAATTGTGAAAGAAACAATTGGTAACACATTTCGTGCGCCACCCTGTAGTTATCTCAAGCGTGAACGTGCATCGTTTTCCTTTCAATTCTTGCTCTGAGAGAGTAGCAAGGTCGCTAGCTTGTTGATGCATAGAATATCTAATAACAAATCAATACTTAAATATACAGCTTTAAAACTGGCAGTATATTTACAATGTGCAGCCGATATTTTTCTAGGCCGATACGTCGATTTTTCTTCTTTTGATTTATGATAATTTTTTCGATATGTCGATGACCGACGACGATATTTTTTAAAATCGATATATCGGATTCGCGATATTTTTAAAAATATCAACAGTCATAGTTGGAACGGGAGGAGACGTTGCGAACCATGGAGGTAAAAATAAGAGGAGTTGTCATGACGTCACAAACTTGAAGCCGACCCAGGTGAAGATCCGCCATGTTAGCTACCTCAAAACATTCGCTTCAGGTAATTTGATTTCGTGTAGTCGTGAAGTGTTTTGATAAAAAATGCCGGCTTGCGTCGCTTACTGGTGTACTAATCGTTCTGATTGTAATCTAAAGATTAAACAAATCACATTTCATTCGTAAGTGGACTTACTTAAGCGCTATTTTCTTATATATACTTAAAATTCTGATCCACTGTAAAGTTTTACAGCATAGTTTTATTTCTGTGATTTGACTTTAGATTTCTTATCAATCCAACGTGAAGAGCTCTCTGGAGGTGAGCAATACACTTGGTTTTCATTGTTTGGTTATTCTCAAGTAACTGAAAAGTCCTGGCAAGAAATATCCTGGAAATGGGGACTGATGTTTTAAAATGCGATAATTTAATATAGAAGTAATGTAACTACATGTAGTCAATTAAATCTTCAGTAAAATGTGTGGAACACCTGTTACAGTGGTTAAATTATAAGTACTTAAAGGGTTACATATTTGTCAAAGCAAAGTTCCCTATCAATGTCCAGGCTATTTAGATCATTACATTAATCACTGTGTTGTCGTGTTACCCTGTAAATCGCTGTTATTTGCCACACTGAATGTCACTTGGTAGGTACAATTTAAAAACAAAGCAGATGTGTAAACTACAATGGGTCTGACAATCTTAAATTCCGTTCTTTTCCTTAGTAATTTGACGAATCTTTCACTTTATTGACATGACAGCTGTCTTGTTTATATCATCCGTGCATACATCTATGGGACACCAAAGGAAATAAGGCAAGTTTCTTGCAAACTTGAACATTTAAAATTTGCATTTCACTTGAAAATGCAACGAATACAAATCGGTGCCTCTAAACTATCAATCATTGCTTTTGGAGTTCTGGCTTTATCGATTATCGACACAAACACAATGAAAGTGAATAGAAATGGGTTACGAAAGCACGCTTTTCATAGCACGTACTTCTCGGTTGTTCGAAGTGTATAAACAAAAAAGAATTACAATACTGAGGCCATAAGCATCATATTTTCGTGTCGTATTACTGTATCGAATACGCATTTAAGACCAGAAAAACGTTTGAAGTTGCGTTCCTCATGCTGTGTTGTTCACTAAAACAGTGTAACATTTACTATATAAAATAAATATCGCGTGCACACGACAGAAATAACGAACAAGAAGGAATTGTAAACAATCGTCTGCTAATGTTTTGGGGGATCCAAGATGGCGGCAGGCCCCGCCCACTGGCTTCAAAACAACGTACAGCGTAAAGCCGTCGGCACACGGACCGTGCTGTCGAACGTTAACGTTGAGCGTGCCGAGTTCAACATGCTGCTGAACGCTCAGGAACGATGGGACTTGTGCATACGGTACGTGGGCCCCAACGTGGTATACGCGATCGCAACGCACTCCAGCGGCAGTTTGAGGGATGTTTCTAGTTCGTAAATCACACTGTTCACCCAACGGGCGCGCGTAAAATTCCCACGTTAGCTCTATTAAAACGCACATTTCCTCCATCGTCCACGAAAAGGAAAGTACCATGTCCAATCAATAAGGACACAGATTTATAAAAGTTCCATTACAGACAGTGCGGTACAAATTTGGAATACTTCCCGCATAAGATAAACATTATTTCATCATTCCAAAATGTTAGTAAAACCCCAAGGTTAGTCAGTCTTACTTCATCACTGTTCCTACCCAGTAGCAGTACCCCTGCAAATTGTGAATTACGAAGCGTAAAAGGAAAAGGAGCAAAATATCTTTATACAAGTAGCTCAAGCTGTCCTGTAGATTAAGCCAATCGAACAAAGTCACCCCTCCAAAAAAGGCGAACTAATATTTATGTAACATCAAATATTATAGCATATACTTATATTAAACTAATAATAAAGTATCAGAACCTAGTAAAAACGCGAATGTTAGGAAAAAAAAATTGTGAGTGTCAAGACGCGATCCACCACCTCAACAAAATCTCATGCGGGACAGGGACGCTACTCATTACGTTAAACCAACAATATAGTCATTGTACTTAGTCATATTATGTTACGTCTTGCTAAAAACGTTTATCGCAGATAATTATGTTACTAATTGAAATTTAATTATAACAAATTATACCAAGAACAATGCGTTTTGGGTGGCTCTTCAGTGTGTCGCTGCCTTCAAATAGCCTACTCTCATAATATGCAAGTTACAATAATTCTTTTGTCACGAATATGACGTTTTCATTATTTTATTGGAACGAATCACACAACTAACAACGGGTTTTCCAGTGATTCTCAATTTGCTGGTGCTCAGAAACGGCATATATACATATAGGCTTGAAATGAATCCCAATATGGCGCCTCATAACTCTGTACTGAAGGGAGACGGCGTGCGTGTGAAATACGTGGCGTTGTGCCATCTCATTGGTCAACGCTCAGACGCACGCTCAGAATATCTGACACGCCAGATATTGCGCTGCACGTTCGGAAAGACTCCCGAACGTGCTATTCCACGCTATGACGTCAGAAACTCGGCACGCTCAACGTTCGGATGCACGGTCCGTGTGCCGGCGGCTTTAGTCTGTAGCGCTATCTCCCCTTATTCTACCTCCATGTTGCGGACGTAGGCAGGAGGCAGTGCTGGACATGTGGGGCGCTCTGTGGCAGGTTGGTCCGGGCGCGGCGGAGGCGCTCGCGTGCGACCTCGGGGACCGGCAGCAGGTGCTGCAGCTGTCGCGGGCCGTCCTCGCGCGCCACCACGCCGTCCACGTGCTCGTGCTGGCGGCCCCACCGCGGCGCGGCGCGGACGCCTACGACCAGCTCGCCGCGCAGTTCTGGGTGAGTGCCTTTCTACCGCCCCACCTCCCTACACGTCTTTACCAGTTTTTACTCGTAGTCCACTGTCACCGCCAATACTTTAATAATTAAACCTTGTCCGCCTACTATCGCCACCTGCTAATACACACACAACAGTATGCAGAACGCACACGTATGTAAACTCAACAGTATCTACATCTACATTTATACTCCGCAAGCCACCCAACGGTGTATGGCGGAGGGCACTTTACGTGTCACTGTCATTACCTCCCTTTCCGGTTCAGGTCGCTTACCAAATAACCTGTGACGAAACGCGCCGCCCTTCTTTGGATCTTCTCTATCTCCTCCGTCAACCCGACCTGGTACGGATCCCACACTGATGAGCAATACTCAAGTATAGGTCGAACGAGTGTTTTGTAAGCCACCTCCTTTGTTGATGGACTACATTTTCTAAGGACTCTCCTATTGAATCTCAACCTGGTACCCGCCTTACCAACAATTAATTTTATATGATCATTCCACTTCAAATCGTTCCGTACATATACTCCCAGATATTTTACAGAAGTAACTGCTACCAGTGTCCGTTCCGCTATCATATAATCATACAATAAAGGATCCTTCTTTCTATGTATTCGCAATACGTTACATTTGTCTATGTTAAGGGTCAGTTGCCACTCCCTGCACCAAGTGCCTATCCGCTGCAGATCTTCGCGCATATCGCTGCAATTTTCTAATGCTGCAACTTCTCTGTATACTACAGCATCATCCGCGAAAAGCCGCATGGAACTTCCGACACTATCTACTAGGTCATTTATATATATTGTGAAAAGCAATGGTCCCATAACACTCCCCTGTGGCACGCCAGAGGTTACTTTAACGTCTGTAGACGTAGCGTGAGTCGTGCTTGGGTAGCTCAGATGGTAGAGCACTTGCCTGCGAAAGTCAAAGTCCCGAGTTCGAGTCTTTATCCGGCACAGTTTTAATCTGCCAGGAAGTTTCATATCAGCGCACACTCCGCTGCAGAGTGAAAATCTCATTCTGGAAACATCCCCCAGGCTGTGGCTAAGCCATGTCTTCGCAATATCCTTTCTTTCAGGAGTGCTAGTACTGCAAGGTTCGCAGGAGAGCTACTGTAAAGTTTGGAAGGTAGGAGACGAGATACTGGCAGAAGTAAATCTGTGAGGACTGGGCGTCAGTCGTGCTTCGGTAGCTCAGATGGTAGAGCACTTGCCCGCGAAAGGCAAAGGTCCCGTGTTCGAGTCTCGGTCGGGCACACAGTTTTAATCTGCCAGGAAGTTTCAATGGAATAGATGATAATAAAATGTTGAAGTGCGTGGCTTTTTAAAATGTATTGAATTAATGAGATTAATTTTTCGGCATGAATGACAAGCACAATAAGCTGAGCTATGCCTGGAAATAAGTTCGTGATGTCCAGAGGTTCGTTAGGTTTAAGTAGTTCTAAGTTCTAGGGGACTGATGACCATAGATGTTAAGTCCCACGGTGCTCAGAGCCATTTGAACCATTTGAAATAAGTTCGTATTAGTTCATATTATTTTGCAGGGCGAAGTAGTTTCTTTCTCCGCTGTAGATTTGTGCTTACCATTCTTTATAATGCTACGTTTGGTCGCCGTGTTCACCTTCGAAGTCTTGACCGTGTTCCCATTAAGCTTATCGGACCTTCGTAATTTTCCAAATTACACAGGTGGGCTTCAGTTCTTGTAATTATTGTACTATTTGAAGTAACAACTCACACGACCTTCCTATTAATAAAATAATACTGTATTTTTTCCAAACGGTGCACATATGAAATACATACTCCCCACTTAATTCATAGCGACCCCAAAATGGCGGTCTACAATTACTGGCTAAAAATGGCGTGCTTCTCCCTCGTTCACTAGCTGAGCGCGAATCCTTCCTTCCTCCTACTAGTACCAGAAAAAATCCTCAGTTTTTTAACAACTGAAAGTCAAAAAATACATGACGGTAGGCATAGGCTCTATGATGGGCTACCGCTTCATCTTCTCTTTTTGCCTTTAAAGAAGACGAAAACATAAAGGAAATGCAAAAGGTTTATCACAAATGCCCCCCTACTGTATACTGTCGGAAATAAGTCCCGTTACTTAGGGAGACAGTATACAGTAGCCTTATTAACCTTGGGGCTTATAGTTCAGTCACTTGGTGCACGTCAATGGAGTTTTAATACCCTTATGCTACTACAAGTATATCTACAAAGCTCATTTTCTCGGCCATTACAAATTCATACAAATAAATACCTTCACATATGCTTATATCACGTAATTACATTCACATATATTCATATTACATATCGCACGTCCATGGCGTGCTAACGTCTTAGTCTCTTATTTCTCCTTACATTTGTTAAGCAGTATTACCAGGGGGAAAATGTTACATTTCTTAAATTGTCCTTTCACTATATTTTAAAAAGTGTTTTTCTCCTTGGCTTTTGGTTCATTAGCCATTCTGAGAAGCTGTCCTTTCGGCACACGTTATCTCATTGTTCGCTGCACTTACGGCCAGCAGCAGCTCATTGTTTAACGCGCCCGACGCAGTGACGCAAGCGCCACGTGAGCAGCAGCACTGCCCGGGAACACACTGGTTGTGGCAGTTTCTGGCGCCGCGCGTCGCGCATGCCCCGCTAGCACCGTGGGAAATCTGAGGGGGGAGCGGTAAAGTAACCAGGCCATATGCTCACATCGAAACGGCGCATATGAGCAGTGGTAGTAGTGCCCATACGATAACTTTTGCCTTGTTGTTGTTGTGGTCTTCAGTCCTGAGACTGGTTTGATGCAGCTCTCCATGCTACTCTATCCTGTGCAAGCTTTTTCATCTCCCAGTACCTACTGCAACCTACATCCTTCTGAATCTGCTTAGTGTATTCATCTCTTGGTCTCCCTCTACGATTTTTACCCTCCACGCTGCCCTCCAATACTAAATTGGTGATCCCTTGATGCCTCAGAACATGTCCTACCAACCGATCCCTTCTTCTGGTCAAGTTGTGCCACAAA
This sequence comes from Schistocerca piceifrons, assembly GCF_021461385.2. Classification (NCBI taxonomy): domain Eukaryota; kingdom Metazoa; phylum Arthropoda; class Insecta; order Orthoptera; family Acrididae; genus Schistocerca; species Schistocerca piceifrons. The sequence goes on along the minus strand of NC_060138.1, from coordinate 1,015,130,005 downwards.
CTTCTCTTCTCCCCAATCCTATTCAATACTTCCTCATTAGTTATGTGATCTACCCATCTAATCTTCAGCATTCTTCTGTAGCACCACATTTCGAAAGCTTCTATTCTCTTCTTGTCCAAACTATTTATCGTCCATGTTTCACTTCCATACATGGCTACACTCCATACGAATACTTTCAGAAATGACTTCCTGACACTTAAATCAATACTGGATGTTAACAAATTTCTCTTCTTCAGAAACGCTTTCCTTGCCATTGCCAGCCTACATTTTATATCCTCTCTACTTCGACCATTATCAGTTATTTTGCTCCCCAAATAGCAAAACTCCTTTACTACTTTAAGTGCCTCATTTCCTAATCTAATTCCCTCAGCATCACCCGACTTAATTATGCTACATTCCATTATCCTTGTTTTGCTTTTGTTGATGTTCATCTTATATCCTCCTTTCAAGACACTGTCCATTCCATTCAACTGCTCTTCCAAGTCCTTTGCTGTCTCGGACAGAATTACAATGTCATCGGCGAACCTCAAAGTTTTTATTTCTTCTCCATGAATTTTAATACCTACTCCGAATTTTTCTTTTGTTTCCTTTACTGCTTGCTCAATATACAGATTGAACAACATCGGGGAGAGGCTACAACCCTGTCTTACTCCCTTCCCAACCACTGCTTCCCTTTCATGTCCCTCGACTCTTATAACTGCCATCTGGTTTCTGTACAAATTGTAAATAGCCTTTCGCTCCCTGTATTTTACCCCTGCCACCTTTAGAATTTGAAAGAGAGTATTCCAGTCAACATTGTCAAAAGCTTTCTCTAAGTCTACAAATGCTAGAAACGTAGGTTTGCCTTTCCTAAATCTTTCTTCTAAGATAAGTCGTAAGGTCAGTATTGCCTCACGTGTTCCAGTGTTTCTACGGAATCCAAACTGATCTTCCCCGAGGTTGGCTTCTACTAGTTTTCCATTCGTCTGTAAAGAATTCGTGTTAGTATTTTGCAGCTGTGACTTATTAAGCTGATAGTTCGGTAATTTTCACATCTGTCAACACCTACTTTCTTTGGGATTGGAATTATTATATTCTTCTTGAAGACTGAGGGTATTCCGCCTGTTTCATACATCTTCCTCACCAGATGGTAGAGTTTTGTCAGGACTGGCTCTCCCACGGCCGTCAGTAGTTCCAATGGAATATTGTCTACTCCGGGGGCTTTGCTTCGACTCAGGTCTTTCAGTGCTCTGTCAAACTCTTCACGCAGTATCGTATCTCCAATTTCATCTTCATCTACATCCTTTTCCATTTCCACAATATTGTCCTCAAGTACATCGCCCTTGTATAGACCCTCTATATACTCCTTCCACCTTTCTGCTTTCCCTTCTTTGCTTAGAACTGGGTTTCCATCTGAGCTCTTGATATTCATACAAGTCGTTCTCTTATCTCCAAAGGTCTCTTTAATTTTCCTGTAGGCGGTATCTATCTTACCTCTAGTGAGATAGGCCTCTACATCCTTACATTTGTCCTCTAGCCATCCCTGCTTAGCCATTTTGCACTTCCTGTCGATCTCATTTTTGAGACGTTTGTATTCCTTTTTGCCTGTTTCACTTACTGCATTTTTATATTTTCTCCTTTCATCAATTAAATTCAATATTTCTTCTGTTACCCAAGGATTTCTACTAGCCCTCGTCTTTTTACCTACTTGATCCTCTGCTGCCTTCACTACTTCATCCCTCAAAGCTACCCATTCTTCTTCTACCGTATTTATTTCCCCCATTCCTGTCAATTGCTCCCTTATGCTCTCCCTGAATCTCTGTACAACCTCTGGTTCTTTCAGTTTATCCAGGTCCCATCTCCTTAAATTCCCACCTTTTTGCAGTTTCTTCAGTTTTAATCTACAGGTCATAACCAATAGATTGTGGTCAGAGTCCACATCTGCCCCTGGAAATGTCTTACAATTTAAAACCTGGTTCCCAAATCTCTGTCTTACCATTATATAATCTATCTGATACCTTTTAGTATCTCCAGGGTTCTTCCATGTATACAACCTTCTTTCATGATTCTTAAACCAAATGTTAGTTATGATTATGTTGTGCTCTGTGCAAAATTCTACCAGGCGGCTTCCTCTTTCATTCCTGTCCCCCAATCCATATTCACCTACTATGTTTCCTTCTCTCCCTTTTCCTACACTCGAATTCCAGTCACCCATGACTATTAAATTTTCGTCTCCCTTCACAATCTGAATAATTTCTTTTATTTGATCATACATTTCTTCAATGTCTTCGTCATCTGCAGAGCTAGTTGGCATATAAACTTGTACTACTGTAGTAGGTGTGGGCTTCGTATCTATCTTGGCCACAATAATGCGTTCACTATGCTGTTTGTAGTAGCTTACCCGCATTCCTATTTTCCTATTCATTATTAAACCTACTCCTGCATTACCCCTATTTGATTTTGTGTTTATAACCCTGTAGTCACCTGACCAGAAGTCTTGTTCCTCCTGCCACCGAACTTCACTATTCCCACAATATCTAACTTCATCCTATCCATTTCCCTTTTTAAATTTTCTAACCTACCTGCCCGATTAAGGGATCTGACATTCCACGCTCCGATCCGTAGAACGCCAGTTTTCTTTCTCCTGATAACGACATCCTCTTGAGTAGTCCCCGCCCGGAGATCCGAATGGGGGACTATTTTACCTCCGGAATATTTTACCCAAGAGGAGGCCATCATCATGTAATCATACAGTAAAGCTGCATGCCCTCGGGAAAAATTACGGTTGTAGTTTCCCCTTGCTTTCAGCCGTTCACAGTACCGGCACGGCAAGGCCGTTTCGGTTATTGTTACAAGGCCAGATCAGTCAATCATCCAGACTGTTGCCCTTGCAACTACTGAAAAGGCTGCTGCCCCTCTTCAGGAACCACACGTTTGTCTGGCCTCTCAACAGATACCCCTCCGTTGTGGTTGCACCTACGGTACGGCTATCTGTATCGCTGAGGCACGCAAGCCTCCCCACCAACGGCAAGGTCCATGGTTCATGGGGGGAGGAATTTTGCCTTACTGTGTACTACATTTTATTGCCTTTGGGTAGTGTTTCGTTTTTCGCCATTTAAATGCTCCAGCTTTTTTCGTTAGTGCGTTATACTTTTCTGTTATTTATATCTGTATAGTTTTGTTTTGTTTTTCTTCTGTCAAGAAAAATGCATACTCAGTAACTGATGAGCCATTGGTCGCTTGAATTGCATCATATGCCTCCGCGATGTTTTCAGATCGCAGTAAGGGACAGAGGGTAGTGAATAAGGAAGCAAGGAATATTACAAAATCATGTGATTAAGAATCAAGGCAGGAGAGTAAAATAAGATTTTCTTCTCGCTGCCTAGTATGCTGGCGTATCTGTACGATCTGTTGCAAAAATTTAGAAAGGGATAACCTCCACAGGTGTCATCCCTTTGTGCTTCTGGGAAAAAGCGTCCAAGATCTGAAGTATAGAAGTCTCACTGTGATTACTCTGATATGGATGTAATAAGGTAATACGACACACTGTACTACCTGCATGTGAACATCATATTTCCGCTATAAGCTAGAAACAGTCGAAAAGCAGTCACAAATAGCAATGTTTTAATTGGTTAGCCGTGATGAGAAAAAGCATTTCAATTATTGCAGGGACATTATCAGCATTAATAAACTAATTATACAACAGGCTACACAAATGAAGAAAATGATCGGTATTATTACGAAAGTAGGAGTATCCGAAAAGAGTGTTATGACTAGATATATTTAATTTGTTGAAATGTACTGCTGACAGAGGCAGATCTACTTTCATGACAATGTTTTTCGAACTCCAACTCACAAGGCACACATGGCTAGCTTGTGCATTCCTGTCGCTCTCATTATCCTTCGCTGCTGACAATACACTGACCATTGTGTTGTGAGACAGATCCATTGTTTATTTTTCTCAATAACAACTATTTTATTCGCGATCACACATTGTCAGTTTGGCAAACCATAGGTGAGTAACCAGTATCTGGCATGTGCTTATCATTCCGCCTGAAGGAACGCACGTCATTATTTTAATACTGCACAGATCAAGAGAAGGAATAAAATCCTTTGGTAAGTTTCCATTCCAATCGCTCAGCGTTAAAAATACGATGGGTTAATGGGTTCCACCAAAATATATTTTCAGAGAATAGTCAGCGCAGAGAGTCGACAGTCGGCGCGTGCGAAGTATGTTGTACGCGCGCAATATGCGCTGGACCCGCGCGACCCGTGCGGCACGTGCGTGTCGCGCTGTAGTGTCGTGTCACGTCAAACGTCCTATACGCGTCTCAATTTGCGCCTAGCCTAATGTCGCTCCAGGCTCATGAAGTCGGTGTTGTATATGCCCTCCAGTCCGGAGACTGGATACGACGGATTCAGCTCCAACGGTCAACCCGAAGAACACCAATACCTCATCTCGCGCGTGGGCGAGGTTTTCGGCCAGTGACATTGAAGGTAAGAGCCGCACGTATCTTCCGTCGTGCATTATAGCTCAGCGGTTCTCACACCTCAACTCGTGGTTATACGGATTTCGTCTGATATCTCTGTCGCACACGCATCACACTCTCTGTATTCACTTTGCTAGACTGTAGCGTTTGCCCATATTACGGCTGAGCCGTTATTTTCAATATTATTAGGCCTTAATATTTTTGTATCACTTCACACGTGCGAGTATTTTACTCGTCCGTCGCGTTGCACTTCACATAAGTTGTTCTTCTTCAAGAATAAAATCTCACATAAAATTGATAATAGTGCATACATAGACATAAACATTGACAATAATAGAGTTGACACATAAATTTACAGTTCACATTCACATTTCATATACGGACTCCATGACATGCACCCTCTTACACACTTAATATGTAAATCAGGAGGTATCTTTCATTTATTCTGAATATTGGCATTTTCTATTCTTGTCTTGCAGGACCGACCTCCTGCGCGTTTTTACGTCCACAACTACACATAGAAAAGAAGAAAAGAGTCAATACATACATTTTACATAGACATCGACATTAACAATAATATAGTTGGCAAATAAATGTCCAATTCACATTCACATTTCGTATATGGACTCTACGTTAAGCAGCATCTGACACAGCAATAAGTAAATTAGAAGGAATCTTGCACTTGTTCTGAATGTTTGCTCTTTCTTGGTATTGTCTTGCAGGACCGACCTCCAGCGCGTTTTTACATCCATAACTACAATAGAAAATACTACATACATATTTTCATAGACATCGACATTGGCAGTAATAAAGTTGACACATAAATCTACAAGTCACATTCACATTTCCTATATGGGTTCCATGTTAGGCATCATCCATCTTACACACTAATACCGAGCGAGGTGGCGCAGTGGTTAGCACACTGGACTCGCATGCGGGAGGACGACGGTTCAATCCCGGCTCCGGCCTTCCTCATTTAGGTTTTCCGTGATTTCCTTAAATCGTTTCAGGCAAATGCCGGGATGGTTCCTTTGAAAGGGCACGGCCGATTTCCTTCCCAATCCTTCCCTAACCCGAGCTTGCGCTCCGTCTCTAATGACCTCGTTGTCGACGGGACGTTAAACACTAACCACCACCACCACCACCACTAATAAGTAAATCAGAAGGAATCTCTCATTTGTTCTGAATTTTTGCTTTTCTCTTGACTTGCAGGCCCAACCTCCTGCGCGTTTTTACCATAACAAATACACATAGAAAATACGTTCCAGCACTACTCACTACATGGAAAACAGGATTTGCTAAGGTCTGCTTCAGAGATCAAGCTACTCCTAGGATTGCTATTTGTAGTGCGTCGTTAGTGTACTTATTCTATCCTTGGCATTTGATAAATCTTCATACTATGTATAATATTTACAAGTGCTCGTTCGTGAGCGAGTGTGGGGGATGTTTTATCCCTTGAGAATCCTGACTTCATCACTGCTTGTTAATCGTTATAGTATTCCACATTCGTGAACACATATTTCAAGCCATATTTCTGCCTTGTTGATTCGACGACATGTACATGTTTACCTTTGTGACGTGTGACTGATAATTTTACCGTATTTTTGTCATGTTTAGCTCCACTCATAATTCATTATCGCTAAATAAGAACGCGCATGTGCTAAAATAATGCTTTCGCTCCTGCGTGCGTCAAGAACTCAGTGTAGAAAATATTGTTTCACTGCATTTTGTGTTCATTCCTCATACGAATCGTGTATCATATTTTCATTTATATTAACCTTATAGTTTCTCGAGCTGTAACAGTTAGTCTCTAAGGAAATATTTTTCATACTAGGTTGTTTTACATTCTGATGTCTGTGTAGCAAATCACTGTGCTGTGGTGTGTTTTAAATGTTATCATGTACCATTGTTACTATCGACTTCACTGTTTCTTCTATACTCCTCACTGCTTCTTCGTGATGTTCGTTTTCATAATTACTTACCGTACATGCATCATCATACTTTGCTTTCCACACTCATACAACCATTCATTCTAAGACTTTAAACTATATAGTGTATTCTTTCTTACGTCGGCTTCGTGGCCCTTTCCTTGGTACCCTTGTAATATTAATCTTCATATTCATCGCCGTATACCCATATACTTATTCATTAAAAATATTCCACATAAATCGCCGTTTATACTCATGTACTACCTACAGGGTTCTCGCACTAGAACCACCGCCCTATTTATTTCTTCCCACAAATATAAATGAACTCGTATTACTCTAATACACTTTCATTCTCTTCCTAGATTCACTCCATGCACAGTACGTCACCACGAACGTAGATTAACTAATTAATACCTTCAATCGAACCTAATAAAGCCTTTCACTCTCTCTACTTCAAAATATTATCCAGCAGTGAAATTTCATTTATTTCTCCATATCACTTTTGTAAACATACAGTACTTATCTCAGTTCTTTTGTTTTAAGTTCATGTAATTATGTTGTGTGCGTATTGGTTGGTTTTTGTATTAACTTAGCTTATCTCCAGCGTGTTGTTCAATTCATGTTTACAGCTTTATTTTGCTGCTTATTCTATAAGGTATCGTGTAATTAATAGCAACTAACATAGGTGAGTTCTGTAATAACAAATTTGTGGATATGTATTCTCCCTGTACACTAAGCTCACTACTTCTAATGTTGTCTGTAAAGAAGTGTAGTTCTATAAGTGTACAACTGCTCCTCTCGCTAAATCTTGTACGATATGTTATTTTATAGTTTACGTCTCAGTCACACGCATTTTTCTATGTTTATATCTCATTCTACCTTTCACATCGTCCCTCACTTATGTGTTGTATGTAAGTCGCTTAGTTCTTAAGTTATGTGCTAATCGCGTTCTTTCAAGTGTACATGTTGTTACTTCCCTTTTCAACTTGTCTTCTACGTTGAATACTGAGAAATAAGTATAACTATGTACGTTCAATGGATTGTGTTAAGTTCACAAATTTAGCGTATTCTACTCTCCTTATAGTTTACTTGCGTCAATGCGCTCATTTTCTTAAAGCTGCATATGCTTAACTTGATGATATACTCTTAAAATTAGTGCTCTTTACAGTATAGCCGCCGACTTAGGAATAAATGTCTCCATTCGTTTAGTTTGTGTTGCTCATCTACGTCAGAGTAACTAGCTGATAGGTACTAGTGATGGGGAGCTCGTGAATGAGTCGTTCAAATGAACGCTTCACTCCAGTGAAGTGTGAACTAACCACTCAATTTCAATGAACTGGTACTTCAAACTCTTCACAGATAGCACACTCCACACTTTATTCTAGTTCACTCACTCTCTTCCCCTCTCCCTCTCCCACTACAACGGCGCTACGTCACTCATTCTCCCTTCACTTCAGTCCTCCCTCTACTGCCTGTCGACGAATCGCGCGGTGTTTGTGGTAAGCGATAGGTTTTATGAGCGGTTCTGGCGGTGAGGGGTGAGGGGAAGGCAGCGTCAGCTGCTTCCTGCAGTGCTGGCAACATTACCCGTGACTATTTGTGCAGTTAAACTTCGCGTCCACGGGGTAGCTTGCCGTTGGCAGCGCTTGCAGACAAATGAATATGAAAGATACAAACGAAGAGGCTGGCTGTATGAGCACGCACAGCTAACATGAAAATAAAAAGGTTTGTTAATAACACTGAAAGAGGGATTTTACTTGAAATCGTACCAATGACTACAGGTGACAGTTTACGTTTTGAATGGTGAGGGTTATTATTCTCACAACAAAATAAAATCTACAGGAAAACTTCTGAATAATTACTTAACGTAGGTGTATAGACTTTGTGACAGTGGTAAACATACTCATTCTATTTTGGATTAAATTTTAAAAGAAACATAAAATTGGACTGCATTTCGTTGGTAGTCCTAGTTCTCAGTCCATGAATACAACAAATAATGTTTCACTTGGCAGATAAAGACTTTTTTGGGCGCTTCATGAAAAAATGTCGAGCAAGATTAAATGTATCACCTTCTTTATATGCGACAGCCTTCTCTGTTTATCTTTCCTTTGTCCCCTTCGACCATGCTCTATTTAACTCAGACGCTGTTAAGGGGATACGGAATCACCTATCCCCGCAATGTTAATATATGCCTACTATAGGGAACATTTTCTCACAAACTACTGGAGACAGAGAGGTAAAAATTTTACTGTATGTGCATTCATATGTTACAACAATACTGAAACAACAGTTTATTGTCAAAGTATTTTCTTACAGAGATATTGTACATTTATTTTTAAGTAAATTTTTTCCATCGCTTTTTACTAGACTATCACCCCTAAGTCTTTTGTAAATCAAGTAATTAAAAAATCGTTGTTTCAGTATGTAATAGGGACCTATGTCACTACGTCATAAAAATTTCAGACTTCTAGGTTGACCAGTACCTGAGATAATGTTCCTAGATGAAGTAAAAAGTAAACTTACGGGAAACGGAGAAAGAAGATTAAAACATTCCTGATCCGTAGCTAATACCCCCTTCACAGTCTTCATAATCATCTTCAAGTCTTCTTTTGGCACCCCTCTGCACCTGTCTTGCTTTTTTCACTAATGTCTTGATTATATTATCAGCATGCCTTAGTCTGTGCTGATCTAAAAAGAACATAGCACGTACCGTACGGGAACCAACACACATACCCAACTTTTGAAGGACCTGGCATTTAGTTATATTTCCAAGATTGAAGGTTGCCACAGCATCAGACACACCAAAATGTAGTGTATTAATTCCGACAAACACTGTTTTTGGGAGACGATGCCATATCACACTATTCAAGCACTCGTTGGGGTTCTGCGTTTTTCCGTGAAGACATTTCATCAGAAGACTTCTGTCAGCCAGATCTCTGAAAATGGGCTTTATTTCTGCCATGATGGCTGATGGTAGACTGTGGTGGTGAATGTATTTCTCTCCTGTTGTTAGTCCCCTATTGTATTTACACCAGCTGTTTTCACCTTTGGGGCACAAACCATGTTGTGGATGCTCATCCGTGGATGCGGTGTGGAAATATAAAGCCCATATAGCTCTCCTCATTTCTTCAAGATTGCCTGTATTTTGCCTGATTGCAAGGCCATAGCAGTTCTGAATGTGGTCTATTATGGAATCAGTCAATCTTCCTCTGCCATCCAAGGTTTTCCCATCATCTAGTTTTTTCCCTTTCATAACTGATTTTAACCTTCTCAGCCTGGCACCCATTCTCTTCTGCACATGTCCTATACATTCAAGTTTGCTTATATTTACACTGTTCCCATATGGTTTGCTTTCCAAAACTTCTTTGAATGCTTTAGAGTCACCATCTCCCAGATATTTGACATAGCGAACATTATACCACTGTGAAGAGCGATGAAAAATTTTCTTCACCCCAGCAACCTCCATGCCACCACTACTACCATAATAATTAGCAATACAGTCATCACTGTGTTCATTTTTCAGCCTGCCTGTGCACCTACAGTATTTAGACATTATTGCAACATCAATAACCTTGCCAGTATCAACACTAGTTGCTGTTACAACACCATTGTTGGAGGTGTGGCCCCTTTTCTGCCACGTGCCATCAAACGCCACTGTGAGGTCACGACTGCCGTCATTTTCTTCCACTGCTTCTTCCACAGCAACCTGCATTGACTTCTGTGCTACATCTTCAACTGCAGATCCTAGTACATAATTGTAAGCTTCAAACTTTGAAGGTGCACTTGGAAGATTTAGAACACCACATAGCATATCACCAGCTGCTTTGCCCTTACCAATTGCTCGCAATCCATAAACTAACCTAATATTTACACTATAAAGTTCAGTTTTCTTGTATCCATTATTTACAGTTACTGAAACCGAACTTGGAAACTTACAGCTGTATTTACAAACACTGCATATTAAATTAAACTGGGCAGCCAGGCCAACATGGGATTCTACTTTCAGAGAAACGTTTCCATGACATTTTTTGCAGCACAAACTGTTTTCAAGAGCTTCACACAATATATTCGTATCAATGAGTTCAAAAACTTCATTCCCTCTATCAAGTAAATTATATTTCTCTTCCAAATCTCTTAGTTTTTTATGAGAAGCACTGTTTTCATTTGGTGTAAGTTCGTTCGGCAAATCAGTAATAAGTGGATTCACATTTTCCAACAGTGATGATGATGAACTGCTTTGCTTTGCTAATGAATCATTATTTCTTTTCTTTTGCCAGTTCACACGCTTTTTAAATACTTTTGCTTTAGCTCTAGGCATTTTCACTGCGAAAAATGAAGCACTAAATACGAAATAACTCAACAACAACTACTTTCTTATATCACACTGTTTACAAAACAGTCCCGCCACAAAGTCAAAGAGTAACTTGAGGAAACCAGAGAGAAACATTTTCGGGCAACTAGTGTATAAATAGTCGCTGGAAACCGGGATATTTGAATTCATGTCACTTTAAAGGTACTGCCAAAAAGTTCATGGTCAGCCACGAGAGACGTGTATAACTAAAGCGCAATACCCGATCTCACAAATATATAAAAATAAAATAGTTATAATTGTAGTAGAGCTATGTATGATACGTCATTTTAAAGAGGAAACATGGCAGAATATAATACGCCAATAAAAAAAAATTCGATTTTTTTAACCCAAAATCCGATTCCGTATCCCCTTAAGAGCGTAAAACGTTGCGTGCACGTTACTGCATAGTTCGGCCATCTGTTGGTAAAATTATGAATTATTACGAAGCTTTATTGTACGAGCGAGGCGAAGCGAGCGTAGCCGCGGCTGAGCGGCGAACTGGGCAACTTCGCCAGGCTTCCGTACTTCATGAATGAACTACTTCATTTGAACACTTCGCGGCAAAGAGGGAAACGAATGAAGTAGTTCACGGGAATGAACGAGTTCGACCCATCTCTAATAGGTACTCCACTTCGTGTCGCTTCCGTTTTGTCCAGCTGGTTGCGCGGTGTGGATGCCGATTCGCTTAAATTCTAGAATGGTTTCCGTCGCGGTGCGCAGTGTGTCTTTGCGCATCGTACAGGGGACACTGATATCAACCTTGCTTTTTGCCTACTTGGCCCCTACGATCAGCTGTTAGCCGCTTCGTATTTAATTGTTGAAGTACGCTCTGCTTTAAGCGCGGCAGCACGGCTCAGTATACCTCATCGCTCATGCCTCTCGCTTAAAGCTCGCGCGCTGTGAATTAAGTCTCAAGAAAGTACAATATCAAAATACAAGGAAAATTTATTTTCACTAGGCTGCATCTCACTCTCTGCATGTTAGATAGTAAAAGAAAATTGAACATTCCTTATTGATTAAGCAAGATAGTAGAAGAGGGAGAGGGCACCGGAAATATAAATATTGTACCACCTAGCTGGAGAGGAACCGAGCGCCAGTCGGTTTATTCGTCAAAGAGCGACAAACCTCGTACCTTCTTGCATTTTACTGATGCAACAGATAAGGACAGAATGAGATCTGAATTTTCATTTAATAAATTTCCGCAAATCTTTATGTGGATACATGCCTTTTATTTTACCATTTCTTATATTTCCTATCAAGTAGCACCCCGGATGTGGCTTGTCAACAATGATATACGGACCAACATATAACAATTGCCATTTTTTTATTCAATGCCTTTAATTTCGATGATTTCGGATGCGTTCTTAGTAGTACCTCCTGTCCAATCTGGAATTCTGTTACGTTTTTCAATTTCCTGTCGTAAATTCCTTTCCTTATTTGAGCTTGCTCTTCCAATGTTATTAGCGCTCGCCGTACTTTCTCATCGAAGACTACGTCTTTGTGCCGTAATTTAGGTATCGGTTTTGCCCATTCATCTAGTTCCACCTTTTCAAACATTAGTTCGGCCGGTGTGTGCCCTTTTGATGTGTGTGGTAGGTGATTTACTATGTGCTGAAACGGACCCAGGTATTCTATCCATTTCCTTTGGTTCTGTGGTATATATGTGCGGATAAACCTATTGAATTCACGGAAGCACCGTTCGGCGGGACTTGCTTCCGGGTGGAACTTGGATACTAAAATATGACGTATGTTTTGTGGTTTTAAAAATGATTTCCATTGGTCACATGTAAAATTTGAGGCCGTATCAGTTAGGACTGCTTGGGGTTTCCCAATGCGTGGTATGTAGTCCCAGAATTCGCCTTATAATTGGCCCTGACCTAACTGTTTTGACTGCGTACAGCTGGGGATACTTACTAAAAACATCATACAGGGCTACGATGTACACTCCTGGAAATTGAAATAAGAACACCGTGAATTCATTGTCCCAGGAAGGGGAAACTTTATTGACACATTCCTGGGGTCAGATACATCACATGATCACACTGACAGAACCACAGGCACATAGACACAGGCAACAGAGCATGCACAATGTCGGCACTAGTACAGTGTATATCCACCTTTCGCAGCAATGCAGGCTGCTATTCTCCCATCGAGACGATCGTAGAGATGCTGGATGTAGTCCTGTGGAACGGCTTGCCATGCCATTTCCACCTGGCGCCTCAGTTGGACCAGCGTTCGTGCTGGACGTGCAGACCGCGTGAGACGACGCTTCATCCAGTCCCAAACATGCTCAATGGGGGACAGATCCGGAGATCTTGCTGGCCAGGGTAGTTGACTTACACCTTCTAGAGCACGTTGGGTGGCACGGGATACATGCGGACGTGCATTGTCCTGTTGGAACAGCAAGTTCCCTTGCCAGTCTAGCAATGGTAGAACGATGGGTTCGATGACGGTTTGGATGTACCGTGCACTATTCAGTGTCCCCTCGACGATCACCAGTGGTGTACGGCCACTGTAGGAGATCACTCCCCACACCATGATGCCGGGTGTTGGCCCTGTGTGCCTCGGTCGTATGCAGTCCTGATTGTGGCGCTCACCTGCACGGCGCCAAACACGCATACGACCATCATTGGCACCAAGGCAGAAGCGACTCTCATCGCTGAAGACGACACGTCTCCATTCGTCCCTCCATTCACGCCTGTCGCGACACCACTGGAGGCGGGCTGCACGATGTTGGGGCGTGAGCGGAAGACGGCCTAACGGTGTGCGGGACCGTAGCCCAGCTTCATGGAGACGGTTGCGAATGGTCCTCGCCGATACCCCAGGAGCAACAGTGTCCCTAATTTGCTGGGAAGTGGCGGTGCGGTCCCCTACGGCACTGCGTAGGATCCTACGGTCTTGGCGTGCATCCGTGCGTCGCTGCGGTCCGGTCCCAGGTCGACGGGCACGTGCACCTTCCGCCGACCACTGGCGACAACATCGATGTACTGTGGAGACCTCACGCCCCACGTGTTGAGCAATTCGGCGGTACGTCCACCCGGCCTCCCGCATGCCCACTATACGCCCTCGCTCAAAGTCCGTCAACTGCACATACGGTTCACGTTCACGCTGTCGCGGCATGCTACCAGTGTTAAAGACTGCGATGGAGCTCCGTATGCCACGGCAAACTGGCTGACACTGACGGCGGCGGTGCACAAATGCTGCGCAGCTAGCGCCATTCGACGGCCAACACCGCGGTTCCTGGTGTGTCCGCTGTGCCGTGCGTGTGATCATTGCTTGTACAGCCCTCTCGCAGTGTCCGGAGCAAGTATGGTGGGTCTGACACACCGGTGTCAATGTGTTCTTTTTTCCATTTCCAGGAGTGTATTTAACTCCGCCGCGGGCCTGGGGATAAGGTCCTGCGGCGTCAATAGATACAAGATCTCTTGGTTGCTTTGGTATTATTGGGTTTAGTACGTTAAGACATGCCCTATTCTGATGTTTGACCTTTTGACACACCGCATAGCGTGTGATTACTTGCTCCATACGTCGCCTCATATTAGGGAAATAACAATACGTAGAAATTTTGGCGGCACACTTTAGCACTCCATAGTGCCCCCATGTGCGGTGCGTGTGTTGAATTAAGTTTTCCACATATTCCTGAGGTATGCACACACACCACTTATCCATTCGTCGATCTCTTCTGTGAAAGAGGACGCCATTATGTATAATGTAATACTGCTCTAAACGTTCGTGTGTTCTAGCCTGCAATTTTTTCCGTACCTTGCTCCATCTCGAGTCTTCTTCCTGTAAACGTTGCATGTTTTTGCACATTTTAATATAATGTGATTTAAAAGTTCCATCATTTATTAAAAGCACCTTGAAGTCTAATGTTTGTTCCTCTAACTCGTGGAAATCGGTAAGACCTTGAGGTAACCGTGATAGTGCATCTGCCAAAACATTCTGTTCCCCTTTTATGTACACTATCTCAAAATCAAACTCTTGGACATACATGCACCACCTCGCTATCCTCTTATGTAACAACTTGCACGTCAGAAGAAAGGACAAGGCTTGATGATCACAGTAAACTTTGGTATGTTTTCCCCAAAGGTAATATTGAAATTTACGAAACGCCCAAACTACTGCTAACGCTTCTAGCTCAGTTACGGAATAAGATCTTTCACATTCTGTGAGGGTTCTACTGGCAAAACTGATTACATTGACTTCTTCCTTACCATCCTTTGTTATTATTTGAAACAGGCACGCACCGAGCCCCTGATAACTAGCATTGGTGCTTAAACAAAAATCCAATTCCATATTTGGGTGTTTCAGGATAGGCGCGTTAATCAGCGCCTGCTTAATCTGCTGAAAATCATTTTCACATTCTTTAGTCCACAACCAACTGTGGTTTTTACGCAGTAAGTTTAATAGTGAACTACTGTTCAACAATTGTTGTGGCAGAAACTTCCTGAAAAACGAGACCATTCCAAGAAAACCTTTTAATTGTTTCTTAGTATAGTGTGTTGGGAAATTCCGTATCGCATCTAGTTTACTGGGGTCAGGTAGAATTCCTACTGGTGAAATAATATGCCCTAAGAATTTTATTTTTTCCTTTCCGAATTCAGACTTTTTAAAGTTAACTGTGACATTGTATTCATCAAATTTTTGAAAAATCCTTTCCAAAATACTTACATGTTCATCCCATGTTTGAGTTGCAATTAATTGATCATCAACGTAGAGTGTAACCTGGCTAAGCAGTTCCGGTCCAAGTACCCTGTCTAATGCTTCAATAAATACACCAGCGCTCACATTTAATCCGAAAGGCAGCACCCTAAATTGGTAGCTCCTCCCGGCATTTATGAAAGCTGTATACTTTCTACTCTCTTCATGTAATAAAATTTGCCAGTACGAAGCTTTCAAATCAAGGGATGTTAAATACTTAACGCCATGAAACTTTAATAGCTGCTCTTCTAGATTCTCTGGCCTTGTTCTTATAGGAACGATGATTTTGTTTATTTCCCTCGCGTCTAACACCAACCGCACCGTTCCGTCAGTTTTACCAACTGCGAGAATCGGACTGCAGTAAGGTGAGTGCGATGTTTCAGTAACCCTCCACCTAATCATACGCTCTATTTCTTTTCTTACTGCCTCTTTCTTTGCCCAAGGGGTGCCATATGACGTTCTACAATATGTTTCATGCGGGTATACTTCCATTTTATACTCATATCCCTTAATAACACTAGGTTGTTTACGAAAAATGTTATGATATTTGCCAGTTCACTTCGCTGTTCATTGTTAAGACAAGTGGATTTACTTATTTTACTGTCTACTATTTGCTCATCGAGGATCTCCCTACCAGCGCCATCAAGTTCCATCTCCTTTGCCATTAAGGATTGAGGGTAGACAAGTTTAACATTAATGTCTGGTATCGGCCTAATCTGATTTGTCATTGTAGTTTTTATTAAGTCCACAGTCAGTGTGCGCTCCCCTACATGAAATTGGCATTCCCCGTTGCCGATGTCTATTTTTATCCCATATCTTCTGAACACCTCCATACCAAGTATACAGTTCACTATAAGTTTTTCTACCAACGAGGAAGTACACTGCAAAATGACACCACTTATGCTAATGGGTATGCGAGCCTGTAATTTTATAACTTTAGATTTACTTCCCATCGCTGTTACGATCTTACAGTTCTCTACAGGTAGTGTGGGTACATTTACTTCCCTCGCTATCTCTTTGAACAAGCTGGTAGACATTAGGATTGTCGACGCGCCAGTATCCAAAACAACTAGTACATCTGTTTCCCACCTTTACCTTTATTGTTGCTTGAATAATTTCACTTACCTTGCGTGTTGTTTCTTTCTCTTCGATAAACAAGTCTTCTTTCATTTCTGCGTCCTTATCATACCTTAAAAATAGATTCCGGATATGCTGTATGTGTAGATTTGTTTCAGTGTCTGCTTCCTCCTTTCCGTTCCTGTTCGTTTTAGTGTTTAAGTCGCTCATATTAGTACTGTGGCACACTGATAGTTCATTACCTTCATCCTCTAGTCACGCTCGATTATTATTTCCTGGGGCCGGTAAAAGTACTGTTTCATTTTCTGCCGTCACTTCTACTATGTTTACCGTATGTTCGCGTGCTCGCCAGTTCGTGTCCCGGTTGTTTCGATTTGACTGTACGGGCTGCCTGTTATCTCTCGGATCCCTGTGTTGCATATTCCGTTCCTGGTAGTTTGCATTTCCTTGTCGCCTATTGTCGAAGTTTTCCCTCGAATTTCTATTGTCTCGGCCATTACCGTACCCATGGGGCTGATATTTAGTTTCGTACCCTCGGTCACCCTGTGGCTGATGGGTAGACCGATTGTACGGATTTCCGTTGTGGCGCGGCGGTGCATACGGATGCCATTCATTCATACGCACACGACCTTTATAATTTCCAAAGCCATTGCCGTTACTGTAGTTCTTCCCGTTTGGGTTGTGCCCATTACCGTTACGATAACTAGGCGCGGCTTGCCCATCCTCATGAATCAGATCTATTGAGTCGAACACCACTGAAAGAAAATACTCGAGATCATATTCGGGAACAGTTATTAATTTTTCCCTAACATTTGCAGGTAACTTGTTCTTTAAGATTTTCAGTACATCGTCATGAGATATCGGATTATTCCAGTAACGGGTCTTGTTTAGGTATTTTTCAAAATAGCTTCTTAGCCCCCCGAATTTTGAATGATATGGTACTGGGTTAAATACCTCTCGTCTGCTCTCCTGGATAGCTGTTGACCAGTATTTATCTAAAAATGCATTCTCAAACTGATCATATGTCTCGCAAAGTTCTGACGTCTCCGTACTCCATAAAAGGGCATCACCCTCGGTGTGTCCTACTACATATTTAATCTTTTGAGCTTCTGTCCAAGTCCTGGGCAGTACATTTCTAAAGGCTCGGACAAACACTACCGGGTGCGTTCGCTTTTTCTCATTTGAGAATAGGGGAAACTGTCGATGTTTTATTAAGCTCTCATCCATTAACAACGCTGTCCAGCACGGCGGAACAGCATTTCCCTGCGGTGATGGTATTATATTTGTTTCAGCAGTTTTGCCCGCTGCTCGCGTCGCGCGTCGACATGCGGTCGCGCGGCGTGGGTTGGGCATTGTTGTCCGCGCCACTGATTTCTCCCACTGGCGGATGGCTGTTTATCGCTCCGCTTACCGCCCCAGGCGATGATATTACCGTACTTTGTTTGTTAACTATTTCGTCTCTTAACCGTTGTTTTAACTGTCTGATATCATGTCCTACACGTTTTAAGATTTCCTCTTCCTTGTCCCCCATTACTTCCTTTACCGCTTCCACATAGGTACGCTGTTCACGTACGCATTTTTCTGCGAACGTTGTATTTTCGTCCTTTGCATTGCTCTTTACCGATTCATAAAGCTGCACAATGTCTGAGTTGATCCTCTTGTGTTCTAACTTGAGTAATCCTACCTCCAATGTGATTTTTTCTACATTTTCTGGCAGGTCGTCACAGAAAGAATGTAGTTTCGCTACTTCTGATTGTACGTTGTCTAAGTTGACCTGCGTATTCTTTTGCATTGCCTGTAAATTCTCTTGGGTTTCTCTAGTTCCGGATAGCTCCTGTCGATACGTGTGTGTTAGTGTTTCAAATTTTTCGCCCATTATGCCTTTTAATTTCTCACCCATATCGTGAACCGAAATTTGTACTTGTTCATTAATTTTCCTATCCACCTCCGTGGAGATTTGTGAAATCTGCTGTGTGAACTTCGTGTCCAGACTATTGAGTTCTGTGCGCAAATTTTTTACCTCGTCTGAAATGTGTGTCATGTTTGTATTAACCTTCTCGATCTCGGGCTTTACTGTGGTCATGTCTGCTTGTATCGTTTGTAAACTTGACATTTTAGTCTCTAAACCCGACATTTTTGAATTTATGTCTGCTTTCATTGCATTCATGCTTGTTTGTATGGATTCTGTTAAGGCTCGAAATAAGGTTTGCATATCTTCCGTATTCACTTCCGGCCTACGCCTGTCAGCATCTGCGTCCGTACTACACGTACTGCTCTCATTTAAAATATTCTCTTGCCTCGAGGTGCCATTAGTTACGTCTACTGTAATTAACGTATTGCTTGTAATTAAATGTTCTGTATTCACGGGCGTCGAATGCAACAATGGCATGTCGCGCCCAGCATCCAAATAATCACCGCTAAACGGTTCCAAATCACTCATTGTTGCATTTTGCAAATGAACATCCACTACATTGGCATTCTGATTTTC
Source organism: Schistocerca piceifrons (assembly GCF_021461385.2). Classification (NCBI taxonomy): domain Eukaryota; kingdom Metazoa; phylum Arthropoda; class Insecta; order Orthoptera; family Acrididae; genus Schistocerca; species Schistocerca piceifrons. Next base: position 1,015,110,991 of record NC_060138.1, on the reverse strand, counting down.
GAATGACATTTCCTTATTGTTTTGACCCTCCATTATAGAAATCCTTATACCACTGCAGGTATCAAAATAAACATTTTCTTTTTGAAGTTTTTACTTCCGCGCTACTTCTCACGCGAAAAAATGCATATACAGTTGTATGTAATTGTAGTCTCAACTGTTCTTCAATCAATATATTTTCCGTACTAATAAAGAAATGTCATTATCTCTACTTGACTAGAATAGCGTTAATCTCTTAAGCTTTAGGTTCTGGATTTTAGGAAATAGGTGGATGGATTTTCTAATAGGTCTACTGGGAACGCATTCTCTATATGCATTGCGTGGTCCTACCTGATTGTTGTCTTGTGAATGGTACTTCCTCTATTGTGCTTTGTTGTGTGCTCTTGGTATTGTCGCCTTCTTCCTTCTAATTTATTTATTATTTCCTTCTGATGGTATTTCTGCAGTATCACATCACCGTCTCCGTCACATCATCAGCGTACATGGAACATAAAGAAATTGTTAACATACATGTATATTCATTTTCCTAACAATACAAGTACTCACAGTTTTGCCCACTACGTATAGTGCCTGTCACCTGTCGCCACTTTATAATATAATAAAATAATGGAATAGATGATAATAAAATGTTGAAATGCGTGGCTTTTTAAAATGTATTGAATTAATGAGATTAATTTTTCAGCATGAATGACGAGCACAATAAGCTGAGCTATGCCTGGAAATAAGTTCGTGATGTCCTTAGGTTCGTTAGGTTTAAGTAGTTCTAAGTTCTAGGGGACTGATGACCATAGATGTTAAGTCCCACGGTGCTCAGAGCCATTTGAACCATTTAAAATAAGTTTGTATTAGTTCATATTATTTTGCAGGGCGAAGTAGTTTCTTTCTCCGCTGTAGATTTGTGCTTACCATTCTTTATAATGCTACGTTTGGTCGCCGTGTTCACCTTTGAAGTCTTGACCGTGTTCCCATTAAGCTTATCGGATCTTCGTAATTTTCCAAAGTACACAGGTGGGCTTCAGTTCTTGTAATTATTGTACTATTTGAAATAACAACTCACACGACCTTTCTGTTAATAAAACAATACTGTATTTTTCTAAACGGTGCACATATGGAATACATACTCCTCACTTAATTCATAGCGACCCCAAAATGGCGGTCTACAATTACTGGCTAAAAATGGCGTGCTTCTCTCTCATTCACTAGCTGAACGCGAATCCTTCCTTCCTCCTACTGGTACCAGAAAAAATCCTCTGTTTTTTAACAACTGAAAGTCAAAAAATACATGACGGTAGGCATAGGCTCTATGATGGGCTACCGCTTCATCTTCTCTCTTTGCCTTTAAAGAAGACGAAAACATAAAGGAAATGCAAAAGGTTTATCACAAAGGGGGGCAAGTTCTTTCGCGTACTCTGTGTAGAATCGAATTGGTATCCCGTCACGTCCAGTGGACTTTCCTCTGTTGAGTGATTCCAGTTGCTTTTCTATTCCTTGGACTCTTATTTCGATGTCAGCCAATTTTTCGTTTGTGCGAGGATTTATAGAAGGAACTGCAGTGCGGTCTTCCTCTGTGAAACAGCTTTGGAAAAAGGTTTTTAGTGTTTCAGCTTAAAGCGTGTCATCCTCTGTTTCAATGCCATCATCATCCCAGAGTGTCTAGATATGCCATGTTTGCTGATGGTGCTGTGGTGTACGGGAAGGTGTCGTCGTTGAGTGACTGTAGGAGGATACAAGATGACTTGGACAGGATTTCTGATTGGTGTAAAGAATGGCAGCTAACTCTAAATATAGGTAAATGTAAATTAATGCAGATGAATAGGAAAAAGAAACCCGTAATGTTTCAATACTCCATTAGTAGTGTAGCGCTTGACACAGCCATGTCGATTAAATATTTGGGTGTAACATTGCAGAGCGGTATGAAGTGGGACAAGCACGTAATGGCAGTTGTGGGGAAGGCGGATAGTCGTCTTCGGTTCATTGGTAGAATTTTGGGAAGATGTGGTTCATCTGTAAAGGAGACCGCTTATAAAACACTAATACGACCTATTCTTGAGTACTGCTCGAGCGTTTGGAATCCCCTATCAGGTCGGATTGAGGGAGGGCAAAGAAGCAATTCAGAGGCGGGCTGCTAGATTTGTTACTGCTAGGTTTGATCATCACGCAAGTGTTACGGAAATGCTTCAGGAACTCGGGTGGGAGTCTCTGGAGGAAAGGAGGCGTTCTTTTCGTGAATCGCTACTGAGGAAATTTAGAGAACCAACATTTGAGGCTGACTGCAGTACAATTCTACAGCCGTCAACTTATATTTCGCGGAAAGACCACAAAGATAAGATAGGAGAGACTAGGGCTCGTATAGAGGCGTATAGGCAGTCCTTTTTCCCTCGTTCTGTTTGGGAGTCGAACAGGGAGAGAAGATGCTAGTTATGGTACGAGGTACCCTCCGCCACGCACCGTATGGTGGACTGCGGAGTATGTATGTAGATGTAGATCTAGACAAGTTAGGTCGCTGGGAACTATTAGTCCTTGGTTTTTTAGGGTAACCCGTGTTCCCACTGAGTTACCGCCAATAGTCTAAACCAGTGGTCGTCTAACTGCGGCCCACCGAGCGACGTAGCGCAGTGGTTAGCACACTGGACTCGCATTCGGAAGGACGACGGTTCGAACCGCGTCCGACGATCCAGGCCTACCGTGTGGCCGAGCGGTTCTAGGCGCTTCAGTCTGGAACCGCGCGACCGTTACGGCAGCAGGTTCGAATCCTGCCTGGGGTATGGATGTGTTTGATGTTCTTAGGTTAGTTAGGTTTAAGTAGTTCTAAGTTCTAGGGGACTGATGCTCTCAGATGTTAAGGGCTCAGAGCCATTTGAACCATTTTGAACCATTTCGACCACCCTGATTTAGGCTTCCCGTGATTTTCCTAAATCGCTTCAGGCAAATTCCGGGATGGTTCCTTTGACAGGACAAGGCCTGTTTCCTTCCCCATCCTTCCCCAGTTCGATGGACCGACGACCTAGCTGCCTGGTCCTCTCCCCCAAATCAACCAATGCCACATGCGATCCGAATCAAGTGTGCAAGCGGCCCGCTATTTCCAGCCTTATTTTATAATATGTGCTTCTAGCAACTGACAGCAAAATCCAAATACATCTAACATTAAGAGCTACTTAACCCTCGGGCCACAAGGTAGATTGGAAGAACGTTAGCAACAAGGCCGGGTGGAATCGCACCTGAGTAGTACGACAGGCGACTACTCCAATACTGTGAGCGTGACGGGCTAGGATACACTAGCTGGGAGTAAGACCCGAGCTACATGACGCATGCGCACAAAGGCAAATAGGGCAGTCGGGTGTTTTTCCACCTCAAATTGTGGACAGAGGGTTAAGAGTACTTTTCTTGCCCAGTAAAAAATAAAAGAAATTTCTTACAGAGTCTAACAATACCACCACTTGCAAAGTAGGTTAGAAATCAGATTAATAATGTTGCTCACGCAGCATATGTTCGCTTTATCGAGCAACAACAAAGTTACAGGATTTGGGCTGGAATTCATTAAAAGAAAGGCGTTTTTCGTTGCCACGGAATCTTCTCACGAAATTCCAATCACCAACTTTCTCCGCTGAATGCGAAAATATTTTGCTGACACCGACTTACATGGGGCGGAACGATCACCAAGATAAAAAAAATAAGGGAAATCAGAGCTCGTACGGAAAGATATAGGTGTTCATTCTTTCCGAGCGCTATACGAGATTGGAATAATAGAGAATTGTGAAGGTGATTCGATGAACGCCCTGCCAGGCACTTAAATGTGATTTGTAGAGTATCCATGTAGATGCAGATGTACCGGGTGATCAAAAAGTCGATATAAATGGGAAAACTGAATAAATCACGGAATAATGTAGATAGAGAGGTACAAATTGACACACATTCTTGGAATGGCATGGGGTTTTATTAGAACCAAAAAAATACAAAAGTTCAAAAAATGTCCGACAGATGGCGCTTCATCTGATCGGAATAGCAATAATTAGCATAACAAAGTAAGACAAAGCAAAGATGATGTTCTTTACAGGAAATGCTCAATATGTCCACCATCATTCCTCAACAATAGCTGTAGTCGATGAATAATGTTGTGAACAGCACTGTAAAGCATGTCCGGAGTTATGGTGAGGCATTGGCGTCGGGTGTGTCTTTCAGCATCCCTAGAGATGTCGGTCGATCACGATACACTTGCGACTTCAGGTAACCCCTTATTATACGTGTTCCACGTATAATAAGAAGGGACGTCGACATATATTGTTTTCGCGAATGTATCCATTTGGCACAGTTGGTGAAAAATCTATTAATGTTGTGGTCTGAGGTGGTTCGCTTGCAGTTTTTCTGGCGGTGTCTTTTGTGAAGTAAACTCTCTGTCCATTCTCCAAATGTACTGCTAGACGTTGCACAGTTTGTTCGCGTTCGTGTATGGGAAAACTGAAAATCCGCTGAAGTGTTCAGCCACATGTGAAACGTCAACCACGACCTGCAACAAATGGTGATGCCCAAGTAAGTGTTTTAGCTGCTGTCGCGGCTAATCCGCACATCAGTAGCAGACAAATTGCGCGAGAATCGGGAATCTGAAAAACGTCGGTGTTGAGAATGCTATATCAACATCGATTGCACCCGTACCATATTTCTATGCACCAGGAATTGCATGGCGACGACTTTGAACGTCGTGTACAGTTCTGCGACTGGGCGCAAGAGAAATTACGGGACGATGACAGATTTTTTGCACGCGTTCTATTTAGCGACGAAGCGTCATTCGCCAACAGCGGTAACGTAAACCGGCATAATATGTACTATTGGGAAACGGAAAATCCACGATGGCTGCGACAAGTGGAACATCAGCGACTTGGCGGGTTAATGTATGGTGCGGCATTATGGGAGGAAGAATAATTGGCCCCCATTTTATGGATGGCAATCTAAATGGTGCAATGTATGCTGATTTCCTACGTAATGTTCTACCGATGTTACTACAAGATGTTTCACTGCATGACAGAATGGCGATGTACTTCCAACATGATGGATGTCGGGCACATAGCTCGCGTGCGGTTGAAGCGATATTAAATAGCGTATTTTATAACAGGTAGATTGGTCATCTAAGCACCATACCATGGCCCGCACGTTCACCCGATCTGACGTCCCCGGATTTCTTTCTGTGGGGAAAGTTGAAGGACATTTGCTATCGTGATCCACCGACAACGCCTGACAACATGCCTTAGCGCATTGTCAACGCATTTGCGAACATTACGGAAGGCGAACTACTCGCTGTTGAGAGGAATGTCGTTAGACGTACTTGCCAAATGCATTGAGGTTGACGGATATCATTTTGAGCATTTATTGAATTAATGTGGTATTTACAGGTAATCACGTGTAAGGTGTCAGGCAAATCCAACACCTTCCATGAAAACCCTGACATGATAAGCAAATCCAATAGTATGTCACATAGCTCCGAATAAATCGTGACATTAAATTAACGAAAGTAATACGAGTAACGAGTGAGCAAATGGAATACCACAGACTAACACAAGAGTGCCTAAATGCATGTCATACCTTCCCACCGTGAGACAGACGCAGTTCTGAGGCGAGAAACGAGAACAGAAGCCGAGAGCAGAACCGTGTTAAGCGAGAAGGCCCTACGATAAGGGACGGACACCCACGTCGCCAGCTAACCGCTACGACCACACCACCCGCAAGTTTTTAGCGTGAGACTTTTTCGCGTCTCTGTTACGTTAGGACCACCCCCCAGCCCATGTTAAAAGCTAGAGGCCTCCAGAAGAACAGTATAGATCTTACGATAACGCTAAAAGGACCACACCAGCTGCAAGTTTTAGCGTGAGACTTTTTCGCTTCTCTGTTACGTTGCAAACTTTAAAAACATTGCCCCACCACGAAAAGTATAACGTTTCTCATTGGATAGACAGAATTTTTGTAGGCGGAGCTTAAGGTTAACATTGAGACCCTCATTGGTCAGATGAAAACACAGCCAGATAGTTTTTTTTAAACCAACTTTGGTAAATTGTAGTAAGGAGAAGTTAGGAGAGAGTTGCTTCCGAGAGGACGAGCTGGACGGAGCTGCGCCAGCCGCCGCCCCCTCGAACACCGACAAGGTAATGAACGCACGCGATGCCCCATTTTTGAGCGCATAAGGCTTCACTCAGAACTGCAGAAGTCTCATCTGTTACATCCCATTTAGGTAATACTAGTGTCGATCGTCAATTAAAGCTCATGGTGTTCACATTTGCCACTTGAAGTAAAAATCTGAAACGCGATGATTTTTCTGTTATATAGTTATTGAGAAGCCACATCAGCCACTGTAATTTACGACAAGTTAGATAAGTAATTAAAGATAATTGAGGGTCACTGTAGACCATTTTGATAGTTTTCTCTCTTGTGAAACTTAATTTAAACCTAGATTGTAGATGTGATATGGCATAGGTCATCCTTCGATTCATTGTAGAACTTGGAAACCCATTCAGGGAATATTCGTTCACATTTTTGTTGAACGCAGTTGGTTTTTACCATCCTGTATTAAAACATTTCCTTTTATCAATAGTGCAATTTATAAACAATGTTTTGTGAGTAGGATAAAATTTCCAATGGTAAACTTAACTGCTTTTTCGACATTATTTTACCAGCTAACTAAATATAGGAAAGCCTTGAACCCCTTCCACTAAATTTAGTCAGTATTAAGATTCTTTTACAGGGAGTGCAGTGGAGCTGACGCTGAAATCATTAAGTATTTGGTTATATCATCGCTAGTCTCACTGAACGCTTCTGAATTCTACATATGTGTGGTCTGACGTCTCCTTACCAGCAACAGGTCCCAGGTTCAAACTAGTCAGTTCCCTAAAAAACACGCTCAGAGCGTCGTTGCGCGAAAGTGGTAGGGAGACACGATATAGAACAAACAGACACCACGCAGAATGTTTAGACACGCTGTAACAGCATGCATTCTCAGAAATGTACAATGTAATGTATGTACAGTATGTATGTATGTATGTCTTTACTTCATTATGGACAAGTGCACTATACTGAACGAAGATATTAAAGCACAAGCCCGAGAGCTATCATAAAAAAAAGTTTTCTTTAGATGGAGTTATGAGTAACTTTCCAGTGTTCCGGAATGTTCCACAATGATCAGGGATGTTCTGGAATGTTCGGGAGTAGTCTGGAACATTCGGGATGAGGCCAGAATGTTCGGGAACATCCCGGAACATCCTAGGTCATTGTGTAGCATTCCAGAACATTCTCGAATGTTATTGAATGTACCGCTCGATGATCAGAGACAATGAAACGTACATTCACATTCTTAGCACTCGCCGTTTATTCCAACAATTCCTGGTATATTTCCATGCAAAAATAAAAACGGAACGGATTCTTTGCATAAGACTGAATCAGAAGGAACTACGCACGGAAGACAATATCCACCTTTGAGACGCAATCACATCATCATCATCATTTAAGACCGATTATGCCTTTCAGCGTTCAGTCTGGAGCATAGTCCCCCTTATAAAATTCCTCCATGATCCCCTATTCAGTGCTAACATTGGTGCCTCTTCTGATGTTAAGCCTATTACTTCAAAATCATTCTTAACCGAATCCAGGTACCTTCTCCTTGGTCTGCCCCGAATCCTCCTACCCTCTACTGCCGAACCCATGAGTCTTTTGGATAACCTTGCTTCTCCCATGCGTGTAACATGACCCCACCATCTAAGCCTGTCCGCCCTGACTGCTACATCTATAGAGTTCATTCCCAGTTTTTCCTTTGATTTCCTCGTTGTGGACACCCTCCTGCCATTGTTCCCATCTACTAGTACCTGCAATCATCCTAGCTACTTTCATATCCGTAACCTCAACCTTGTTGATAAGGTAACCTGAATCCACCCAGCTTTCGCTCCCATACAACAATGTTGGTCGAAAGATTGAACGGTGCACAGATAACTTAGTCTTGGTACTGACTTCCTTCTTGCAGAAGAGAGTAGATCGTAGCTGAGCGCTCACTGCATTAGCTTTGCTACGCCTCGCTTCCAGTTCTTTCACTATGTTACCATCCTATGAGAATATGCATCCTAAGTACTTGAAACCATCCACCTGTTCTAACTTTGTTCCTCCTATTTGGCACTCAATCCGTTTATATCTCTTTCCCACTGACATTACTTTCGTTTTGGAGATGCTAATCTTCATACCATAGTCCTTACATTGCTGATCTAGCTCTGAAATATTACTTTGCAAACTTTCAATCGAATCTGCCATCACAACTAAGTCATCGGCATATGCAAGACTGCTTATTTTGTGTTGACATATCTTAATCTCACCCAGCCAGTCTATTGTTTTCAACATATGATCCATAAATAATAAGAACAACAGTGGAGACGGGTTGCAGCCTTGTCTTACCCCTGAGACTACTCTGAACCATGAACTGCTGCCTGACTATCCATGTAAAGACCTTTAATTGCTTGCAAATGTTTGCCTCCTATTCCATAATCTCGTAGAACAGACAATAACTTCCTCCTAGGAACCCGGTCATATGCCTTTTCTAGACCTATAAAGCATAGATACAATTCCCTGTTCCACTCATAACACTTGTCCATTATTTGCCGTAAGCTAAAGATCTGGTCCTGACAACCTAAGCCCACACTGATTTTCATCCAATTGGTCCTCAACTAATACTCGCACTTTCCTTTCAACAATACCTGAGAAGATTTTGCCCACAACGCTGATTAAAGAGATACCTCTGTAGTTGTTACAATCTTTTTTGTTTCCATGTTTAAAGATTGGTGTGACTACTGCTTTTGCCCAGTCTGATGGAACCTGTCCCGACTCCCACGCCATTTCAATTATCCTGTGTAGCCATTTAAGACCTGACATTCCACTGTATTTGATGAGTTCCGACTTAATTTCATCCACCCCAGCTGCTTTATTGCACTGCAATCTATTGACCATTTTCTCCACTTCCTCAAATGTGATCCTATTTCTATCATCATTCCTATCCCATTGTACCTCGAAATCTGAAACATTACTGATCGTATTTTCACCTACATTGAGCAACTCTTCAAAATATTCCCTCCATCTGGCCAAGGAATCCACAGGATTCACCAGCAGTTTTCCTGACCTGTCCAAAATACTTGTCATTTCCTTCTTACCTCCCTTTCGAAGACTGCTAATTACACTCCAGAATGGTTTTCCAGCAGCTTGACCCAAAGACTCCAACCTGTTTCCAAAGTCTTCCCAAGATTTCTGCTTGGATGCTGCAACTATCTGTTTGGCTTTGTTTCTTTCTTCAACATAACTTTCTCTGTCTACCTGAGTTCTAGTATGTAGCCATTTTTGATACGCCTTCTTTTTCCTTTTACAGGCTGCCTTGACTGTGTCATTCCACCAAGCTGTTTGCTTCATCCTATCTTTATACACTACTGTTCCAAGAAATTCTTAGCCACCTCTAGTACTGTGTCCCTGTACCTTGTCCATTCCTTTTCCAATGACTGTAATTGACTACATTCTACTAACTGGTACCTTTCTGAGATCACTGTTATGTACTTGTGCCTGATTTCCTTATCCTGAAGTTTCTCCGCTCTTATCCCCCTACATATGGACCTGACCTCCTGCACTTTCGGCTTCACAATCCCGATTTCACTGCAGATTAAATAATGATCAGTGTCATCAAAGAATCCCCTGAATACACGTGTGTCCCTCACAGCCTTCCTGAATTCCTGATCTGTTATTGTATAGTCAATGACAGATCTGGTTTCCCTGCCCTCCCAAGTATACCGGTGAATGTTCTTATGTTTAAAAAAGGAGTTTGTGATTAGTAAGCCCATACTGGCACAGAAATCCAAGAGTTGTTTCCTGTTCCTGTTGGCCTCCATATGCTCTCCAAATTTACCCATAACCTTTTCATACCCTTCTGTTCGATTTCCAATCCTGGCATTAAAATCACCCATGAGCAGAACACTGTCCATGTCCTTTACTCTAACAACTACATCACTGAGAGCCTCATAAAAACTATCCATCTTATCTTGATCTGTCCCTTCACAATGCGAATATACTGACACAATCCTAATTTTCTTGCTAGACACTGTCAAATCTATCCACATCAGTCGTTCGTTTACATACATTATTGCAACTACACTGGGTTCCATTTCTTTCCTGATGTAAAGCCATACACCCCATTGTGCTATTCCTGCTTTGATTCCTGACAGGTAGACCTTGTATTCTCCCACTTCCTCTTCTTTCTCACCCCTTACCCGAATGTCACTAACAGCTAAAACGTCCAGCCCCATCTTACTTGCAGCCTCTGTCAGCTCTACCTTCTTCCCGGAGTAGCCCCCATTGATATTAATAGCTCCCCATCTCATTACCATTTGTTTGACAAGTCGTATCTTAGGAGTCCCTGGTCAAATGATGGAAATATTGGCGATATTGGAACGGTGGTAATCTTACCCTCATCATACGTAGGAAGTCCGAGAAACATGCACGAATACACTCACGATGCCATGACCTACATAAGAAAATATGGACAACGTGACCTCATCATAACATTCACACGCAAATCGTCGTGGCCAGAAATGAAAGGACAACTAAGACACGGACTAGACCCCATGCGTCAGCACGACATAATAGTCCGAGTTTTCCGACAAAAATAAATGAGATTTATTGAAGTCATCACAAAATACCACGTCTTTGGAGTCGTTAGATGCTAGATGTACGCAATCTAATGGCAAAACGAGGACGGCATCACTCACACAATCTCACACGACTACATGACAGAATTCATCTACATCTACATCTACGTGATTACTCTGCTATTCACAATAAAGTGCCTGGCAGAGGGTTCAATGAACCACCTTCAAGCTGTCTCTCTACTGTTCCACTCTCGAACGGCTCGCGGGAAAAACGGGCACTTAAATTTTCCTCTGCGAGCCCTCATTCCTCTTATTTTATCGTGATGATCATTTCTCCCTATGTCGATGAGTGCCAAGAGTATTTTTTGGCAATCGGAGGAGAAAACTGGTGATTGAAATTTCATGAGAAGATCCCGTCGCAACGAAAAACGCCATTGTTTTAATGATTGTCACTCCAATTCACGTATCATGTCTGTGACACTATCTCCCCTATTTCGCGATAATACAAAACGAGTTGCCCTTTTTTGTAGTTTTTCGATGTCGTCCGTCAGTCCAACCTGATGCGGATCCCACACCGCCGCACAGCAATACTCCAGAATAGGGCGGAAAAGCGTGGTGTAAAAAGTCTCTTTAGTAGACCTGTTACACCTTCCAAGTGTTCTGCCAATGAATCGCAGTCTTTAGTTTGCTCTACCCACAATATTATCTAAGTGATCGTTCCAAGTTAGGTTATTTGTAATTGTAATCCCTAAGTATTTAGTTGAAATTACATCGTTCAGATTTGTGTGAGTTATCGCGTACCGTAATCGAAATTTAGCTGATTTCTGTTAGTACTCATGTGAATAACTTCACACTTTTCTTATTCAGGGTCAATTGCCACTTTTCGCACCATACAGATATCTTATCTAAATCATTTTGCAAGTCGTTTTGATCATTTGATGACTTTACAAGACGGTAAATGACCAGCATCATCTGCAAAGAATCTAAGACGACTACTCAGATTGTCTCCTGTGTCATTAATATGGATCAGGGACAATAGAGCTCTTTTAACATTTCCTTGGGGAGCGCCGGATATTACTTCTGTTTTACTCGATGACTTTTCGTCTATTACTACGAACTGCGACCTTTCTGACAGGAAATCACGAATCCAGTCGCACAACTGAGGCGATACTCCGTAGGCACGCAGTTTGGTTACAAGACGCTTGTGAAGAACGGTGTCGAAAGCCTTCTGGAAATCTAAAAATATGGAATCCCCTGTTGATAGCACTTATTACTTCATGAGTGCCGACCGGTGTGGCTGAGCGGTTCTAGGCGCTTCAGACCGGAACTGCGCGACAGCTACGGTCGCAGGTTCGAATCCTGCCTCGGGCATGGTTGTCTGTGGTGCTCTTAGGTTAGTTAGGTTTAAGTAGTTCTAATTTCTAGGGGACTGATGACATCAGATGTTAAGTCCCATAGTGCTCTGAGCCATTTGAACCATTTGAACTTCGTGAGTATAAAGAGCTAGTGTGTTTCAAAAGAACGATATTTTCTGTAACCGTGCTGACTATGTGTCAATAAATCGTTTTCTTCGAGGTACTTCATAATATGTTCCAAAACTCTACTGAAAATCGTCGTTAGTGATATATGCCTGTAATTCAGCGGATTACTCCTACTTCCCTTTTTGGGTATTGATGTGACTTGAGCAATTTTCCAGTCTTTAGGTACGGATCTTTCTGTGAGTGAGTGGTTGTATATAATTGCTAAATATGGAGCTGTTTTATCAGCATGCTCTGAGAAGAACCTGACTGGTATAAAGTTTGGACAGGTGGCCTTGCCTTTATTAAGTGATTTCAGCTGCTTCGTTACTCCGAGGATATCTACTTCTATGTTTCTCATCTTGCCAGTTGTTCTTGATTGGAATTCCGGAATATTTACTTCGTCTTCTTTGGTGAAGAAGTTTCGGAAAACCGTGTTTAATAACTTTGCTTTAGTGGCACTGTCGTCAGTGACTTCACCGTTGTTATCGCGCAGTGAACGTATTGATTGCGTCTTGCCTCTGGTGTGCTTTATGTATGGCCAGAAGTTCTTTGGGTTTTCTGCCAGATTTCGAGACAATTTCGTTGTGGAAATTATCAAAAGCATCTCGAACTGAAGTAAACGCCATATTTCGAACTTCTGTAAAACTTTGCCAATCTTGGGGATTTTGCGTTCTTTTAAATTTGACATGCTTTTTTTCGTTGCTTCTGCAACAACGATTTGTCCCGTTTTGTGTACCATGGGGGATCAGTACCATCACTTATTAATTTATGTGGTATACAGGGTGACCTATTGATCGTGACCGGGCCAAATATCTCACGAAATAAGCGTCAAACGAAAAAACTACAAAGTACGAAACTTTTCTAGCTTGAAGGGGGAAACCAGATTGCGCTATGGTTGGCCCGCTAGATGGCTCTGCCATAGATGAAACGGATATCAACTGCGTTTTTTAAAATACATATTCGTGTAGTACGTAAAGAAATGTGAATGTTTTAGTTGCACCACTTTTTTCGCTTTCTGATAGATGGCGCTGTAATAGTCACAAACATGTGGCTCACAATTTTAGACGAACTGTTGGTAACGGGTAGGTTTTTTAAATTCAAATACAGAATGTAGGTATGTTTGAACATTTTATTTAGGTTATTCCAATGTGATAAATGTACCTTTGTGAACTTATCATTTCTGCGAACGCATGCTGTTACAGCCTGATTACCTGTAAATACCACATTAATGCAATAAATGCTCAAAATTATGTCCGTCAACCTCAATGCATTTGGCAATACGTCTAACGACATTCCTCTCAACAGCGAGTAGTTCGCCTTCCGTAATGTACGCACATGCGTTGACAATGCGCTAAGGCATGTTGTCAGGCGTTGTCGGTGGATCACGACAGCAAATGTCCTTCAACTTTCCCCACAGAAAGAAATCCGGGGACGTCAGATCGGGTGAACGTGCGGGCCATGGTATGGTGCTTAGATGACCAATCCACCTGTTATAAAATATGCTATTCAAAATCGCTTCAACCGCACGCGAGCTATGTGCCCGACATCCGTCATGTTGGAAGTTCATCGCCATTCTGTCATGCAGTGAAACATCTTGTAGTAACATCGGTAGAACATTACGTAGGAAATCAGCATACATTGCACCATTTAGATAGCCATCCATAAAATGGGGGCCAATTATCCTTCCTCCCATAATGCCGCACCATACATTAACCCGCCAAAGTTGCTGGTGTTCCACTTGTCGCCGCCATCGTGGATTTTCCGTTTCCCAATAGCACATATTATGCCGGTTTACGTTACCGCTGTTGGTGAATGACGTTTCGTCGCTAAATAGAACGCGTGCAAAAAATCTGTCATCGTCCCGTAATTTCTCTTGCGCCCAGTCGCAGAACTGTACACGACGTTCAAAGTCGTCGCCATGCAATTCCTGGTGCATAGAAATATGGTACGGGTGCAGTCGACGTTGATGTAGCATTCTCAACACCGACGTTTTTGAGATTCCTGATTCTCGCGCAATTTGTCTGCTACTGATGTGCGGATTAGCCGCGACAGCAGCTAAAACACTTACTTGAGCATCATCATTTGTTGCAGGTCGTGGTTGACGTTTCACATGTGGCTGAACATTTCCTGTTTCCTTAAGTAACGTAACTATCAGGCGAATGATTCGGACACTTGGATGATATCGTCCAGGATACCGACCAGCATACATAGCACACGCCCGTTGGCCATTTTGATCACAATAGCCATACATCAACACGATATCGATCTTTTCCGCAATTGGTAAACGGTCCATTTTAACACGGGTAATATATCACGAAGCAAATACCGTCCGCACTGGCGGAATGTTACGTGATACCACGTACTTATACGTTTGTGACTTTCTTCTTCTTTCGTTTCACCCTCTTTGGGGTACGCTGGATCAATCATTTCTTTGTGCGTTGTTCTTTTCTTAGGGCCCAGTATTTCTTCATTCTTTCTGATCTTCTTCTCCTCTCTTCTTCCGAGATGAAGGATTTGGACTTTTGTGTGGATTTGTCTTGGAACCTTATGTTTTCATCTTTAGTAATTAATTTAGCAGTTCGATCAATAAGTGAATTTTCTGAAATATTTAATTCCACTAGGTCTTTCTCAGTTTCTTTAAACCAGTTGGGCTTCGTTTTTCGGTTACGGAAGAAGTCAAAGATTTGTTTAGTTAATCTGCTGGAATTCATTCTGAGAAGATGACCATAAAAATTTAATCTCCTTTTTCGCATAGGATCTGAAAGTTTTTCAATTTTCTTGTAGAGAGTTTCATTTTTAATGTATATAATCTTATTGTCTTGAAATTTTGGCCCAATGATTTTTCTTAAAATTTTTCTTTCCTTTATCTCAAGTTTCTCCATTTGGCCTTTGAAATTCATGTTAAGTGTTTCTGCTGCATACAGTGCTTCTGGCTTAATCACTGTCTTGTAATGTGTAATTTTGGACCCCCATGAAAGGGATTTTTTGTTGTATGTATTTTTTGTTAGTTGGAAGGCCAATTCAAGTTTATTTTTTCTGGATTCCATTGCTTTGCTTTCCCCAGCATTCCAAGTAATCCATTCTCCGAGATATTTGAATTCTTTTACTATTTCAATCTTCTGTTCTTGAACTTTGAGGTATTTACATGAGTGCTTGATGTTTGTCAATATCTTAGTTTTTTCAGAGGAGATGTGTAGACCAATTTTAGCTGCTTGTTTCTTTAGTTCAAGGATTTGCTCCCGTGCTTCTTCCATTGTTTCAGCAAACAGGGCCATATCATCTGCAAAAGCAATGCAATTTACTTTAAGGTTCTTCTTTTTGCAACCCAGTGTTATACCATTCTTAATATTTGTGTTCCATTCTCTGACTACTTTCTCCAGAGCACAATTGAACAGCAACGGTGAGAGCCCATCGCCCTGTCGCACTCCCGTTTTTATTTCAAAGGGTTCCCATAGTTCGCCCATAAATTTAACTTTCGAAAATGTATTTGTTAGGGTCGCTTTTATAATATTAGTAGTTTTCTTATCCAAACCCATTTCTTCCAGGACTGATAACAGAGATTCTCTATCAATCGAATCATATGCTTTTTTGAAATCAATGAAGGAGATTACGTATGTCTTTGCCCTTGATTTTTGGTAAGCCATGATGTTTTTGAGGTTTAATATTTGTTCCGAACATGATCTACCCTTTCTGAAACCTCCCTGGTATTCCCCGATTTGCGGATCCAATTGCGGCTCTGCCCTGTTCACTATTATAGCGCCATCTATCAAAAAGCGAAAAAAGTGGTCCAACTAAAACATTCATATTTCTTTACGTACTACACGAATATGTAATCAAAAATGGGGGTTCCTATTTTAAAAAATCGCAGTTGATATCCGATTGACCCATGCCAGCGCCATCTAGCGGGCCAACCATAGCGCCATTTGGTTTCCCCCTTCAAGCTAGACGAGTTTCGTTCTTTGTAGTTTTTTCGTTTGACGTTTATTTCATGAGATATGTGGCCCGGTCACGATCAATCGACCACTCTGTATATCTCTTAATTGCTGTCGATACTATCTCTTTGAAAACATTCCACAGATTTTCTAGACTTACACGATTAGATCGAAAGGAGTGAAGACTGTCTCTTAAAAAGGTGTTAGGAGCATTTTTATCAGCTTTTTTAAATAGATATACTTTGAGTTTCTTTTTGATGGTTGTAGGTGTTAGGGTATTCAGCCTAGCAGCAACTGCCTTGTGGTCGCTAATCCCTGTATTCGTCACATTACTCACTACTTGTCCAGGATTATTTGTTGCTAAAAGGTCATCCCACAGATATCGACAAAATCATCCAGTCTGAATTTCTCAATCCACAAGAAGATAAGGAAGTGTACGACATAGTAGTGAAAAACATAATTCACGGACCATGCGGGCCATCAAACCCCAATTCGCCATGTATGAGTGGTGGAAAATGTACAAAAAAATACCCAAAGCCATACTTGGATGGCACACAAACCGGAGTCGATGGCTATCCCAAACACAGAAGACGATCACTAAGGAACGGTGGCTTCACAGCAGAAACACGAATGCGAGGCAGCAACGAACTGTAAATAGATAATCAATGGACAGTACCATACAACAAAATACTTTCCAAAATGTTTCAAGCACACACAAACATAGATTTCTACATTTCAGTGAAATCCATGAAATATGTCTGTAAGTATGTGAACAAAGGAGGAGACTTGGCAGTATTTCAAATAGCCAAAGACTGCGAACAACAAAAGAGAAACGACGAGATCCTTATATACAAATGGGAAGATACATCAACAGCAACGAAACAGAGTAGCGGATTTTCAGTTTTCCCATACATAAACGCGAACAAACTGTGCAACATCTAGCAGTACATTTGGAGAATGGACAGAGAGTTTACTTCACAAAAGACACCGCCAGAAAAACTGCAAGCGAACCACCTCAGACCATAACATTAATAGCTATTCACCAACTGTGCCAAATGGATACATTCGCGAAAACATTAATATATGTCGACGTCCCTTCTTATTATACGTGGAACACGACAAGAAAAATCTTTCAACGACGAAAACGAGGAATTCCAGTAGAAGATCATCTAGGAATCATGAAAAGTGGCGTACGAGGCCGAGTATACACCGTACATCCGAACAATGCCGAATGTTTCTATCTCCAGAAGTTGCTACACAAAATACAGGGACCAACAAGTTTCACAGATCTCAAGACTGTTGACGGTTACCTATGCCAGAAGTACAGAGAAGCACGCCAATGCTTAGGACTACAGGAAAACGACAACCACTGGGAATAACACTACAAGGAGCCTCACTCACAGCCTCACATCAACTAATGAGAGACTTATTCGCCATCATTCTAACAATATGCAACCCATCGAATACATAACAGGTATGGGACTCCTCAAAGAGAGAATGAGCGATGACGTACTGTACCAGATCAGACAAGGTCATCCTGAACTGACCGTCGAATTCAACGACGACATATTCAGTGAAATACCCATTCGCCCAGAAGGTAAACGTTTAGCAACAAACAACCGGACCTTAGTACAGCTTGGGATGCAAGCACCACGAAAAGATGCTATCAGTGTGCTAAACTTCGAAATTACTGAGGAAAAAAGCTACAACTCAACAAATTGCTTCAATGCATCACTGACAACAAACCACTCTTCAATGACAATCAAATGGAAATTTACAACGTTATCATGGACCGGAGCTATGACGACACTGGTGGAATTATTTACTTGGACGCTCGAGGCGGCACCGGGAAAAGGTTTCCGATAAATCTATTGCTGGTGGAAATACATGCTAAACAACACATCGGACATGCGCCGGCATCAATGAGCATTGCAGCCACTCTTAAGGAAGGAGGACCAACTGTCCATTCCGTTCTACAACTACCGTTGAATATATACGAAAAACAATCTCCGGTACGTAAAAGCGCAGAGAATCTGGATGGGGTGAACTTTTAAAGCAAGCTAAAATTATCTTCTGGCACGAATTCACAATGGCACATAAAAAAATCCCTGATCAGCTGATGTATCAATATTGTTTTGCTTATAATCTCAAAAAATAAATTTCAAGATGGCGAGTCCGCTTGAAACCTCCACACTCTACCGGTGATCAAAAAGTCAGTATAAATTTGAAAACTTAATAAACCACGGAATAATATAGATAGAGAGGTAAAAATTGACACACATGGCCGGCCGCGGTGGTCTCGCGGTTCTAGGCGCGCAGTCCGGAACCGTGCGACTGCTACGGTCGCAGGTTCGAATCCTGCCTCGGGCATGGATGTGTGTGATGTCCTCAGGTTAGTTAGGTTTAAGTAGTTCTAAGTTCTAGGGGACTGATGACCACAGCAGTTGAGTCCCATAGTGCTCAGAGCCAATTTTTGACACACATGCTTGGAATGACATGGGGTTTTATTAGAACCAGACGCTCCACCTCATATTGCTAGACGCGTCGTTTGGTGATGATCGTGTGCTCAGCCGCCACTTTCGTCGTGCTTGGCCTCCCAGGTCCCCAGACCTGAGTCCGTGCGATTATTGGCTTTGGGGTTACCTGAAGTCGCAAGTGTATCGTGATCGACCGACATCTCTAGGGATGCTGAAAAACACATCCGACGCCAATGCCTCACCATAACTCCGGACATGCTTTACAGTACTGTTCACAACATTATTCCTCGACTACAGCTATTGTTGAGGAATGATGGTGGACATATTGAGCATTTCCTGTAAAGAACATCATCTTTGCTTTGTCTTACTTTGTTATGCCAATTATTGCTATTACGATCAGATGAAGCGCCATCTGTCGGACATTTTTTGAACTTTTGTATTTTTTTGGTTCTAATAAAACCCCATGTCATTCCAAGAATGTGTGTCAATTTGTACCTCTCTATCTACATTATTCCGTGATTTATTCAGTTTTCCCATTTATACCGACTTTTTGATCACCCAGTACATCTGCATCTACATGGATACTCTGCAAATCACATTTAAGTGCCTGGCAGAGCGTTCATCGAATCACCTTCACAATTCTCTATTATTCCAATCTCGTATAGCGCTCGGAAAGAATGAACACCTATACCTTTCCGTACGAGCTCTGATTTCCCTTATTTTATCGTGGTGATCGTTCCGCCCCATGTAAGTCAGTGTCAACAAAATATTTTCGCATTCGGAGGAGAAAGTTGGTGATTGGAATTTCGTGAGAAGATTCCGTGGCAACGAAAAACGCCTTTCTTTTAATGAATTCCAGCCCGAATCCTGTATCATTTCTGTGACACTCTCCCATTTTTCGCGATAATACAAAACGTGCTGACTTTCTTTGAACTATTTCGACGCACTCCGTCAGTCCTACCTGGCAAGGATCCCACACCGCGCAGTAGTATTCTAAAAGAGGACGGACAAGCGTAGTGTAGGCAGTCTCCTTAGTAGGTCTGTTACATTTTCTAAGTGTCCTGCCAATAAAAACATTAGTTGAACAACGTTCTGTTATTCGTTTTTAACTTGCTATATGCGAGAAATCAGTGAATATATACTGCAGAATGTCTAAAGTTTATGGTGAAGGTTATATGAATCGTGCAAATTTTTACAAGTGGATTGAGCAGTTCAAAAATGGTCGTGATCAGTGACTGACCAACACCGTTCTGGTCGACCAGTTGCAGTTTCAACTCCCTCACTTGAAAGTCGAATTGATGACATTATTCCTGCCCCGACCGCCGTGTGACTGTGGTAATGATAGTTGATAAGGTTCACGTTAGTACTGGTAAAGTTCATAACATTATCTGTAACAAGCTGAAGTACCGAAAAACATGTGCAAGATGGGTTCCAAAGAAGCAGGACGCGACTACACAAGGAAACGAGGTTGAGGGTGTGCACAGAGCTAAAGGAACGTTATGAAAGATAAGGTGAGCACTTCCTCAACAAAATTTGAACTTGTGTTGAAACTTGGGTTCACTGTTATGAGCCAGAATCAAAAAGACAAAGCATGGAGTGGAAGCACACCAACTCACCAGTCAAGAAAAAATTCAAAACCTATGCATCACCAGGAAAAGTCGTGTTGACGGTGTTTTGGGATGCTGGAGGTCCAGTTTTTTGTGATTATCTCGAGTAGCAGCGTACAATGGACAGCCAACACTACTCGGATTTGCTTTTAAACAAGGTGAAGCCAGCCGTGAGAGAGAGACGTCGTGGATCTCAGAGGAGAGGTGTGATTCTTCAGAAGGACAACGCACGTCCTCATGATGCTCAACTAACCCGTGAAACCATCGACAAAATGGGTTGGGAAGTACTGCCTCATTCCCCTTACAGTCCTGATTTAGCACCTAGTGACTTCATTTGTTTGGTGCACTGAAGGAGGCATTACGTGGAAATAGGTTCCAGGACAACAAGAACGTGAAAAAGTTTCTGGGAAATTGGTTCAAACATCAAGATAAAGAGTTCTTTTCAGCCGAAATAAAAAATCTTATAGCCCGCTGGAACAAGTGTATAAATGTTCAAGGGGATTATGTTGAAAAGTAGATAAAGTATTGTTTAGTAAAAATAAATGCTTTTTTGTCCAGACCGATTTGTCTCTTTAATTTGGAATAACCCTCGATCGTCACGATAGTAAGCGTTGAAGAAACTGTGAACTTCCCTACAGAATTTCTAAACTCTTTGCAAGCACTAGGAATGCCATTACATTGCCTTCGATTTAAAATTGGATTGTTGGATTGCCGATTATACTACTCAGGAATCTCAATTAATCAAAACTATGTTATGGAACAAGGATGATCGACAAATACATGTCAAGTAACATCATCCAAACTGGACTGGAAAGCACAAAGGACACACACTATTTATCCCCAGAATACCACTGATCTCTACTGAAATGCCGTTCCAATTTAAAAGACTGCAATTTCCAATTAAATGTGCCTACCGTTTTACAATTAATAAAGCGCAAGGACAAACTTTAAAATATTGCGGCATCAACCTCAAAGACTCCTGCTCCTCTTACAGTCAGCTATGTGTAGCTTCCTCTCAAGTAGGAAATTCGAAAAATTTGCATATATATATATACACCCCAGATAAAAAAATGGAAAATGTTATTTATAAACAAATATTGTAAATGGAATATGTTTTCAATATTTTTTTCCTCTTATACTTTAACAAGTATTGTAAATAGTTATAACATGTTTTCAATAAAATTTCTTTACCTTTTATACCTTAAAGTTAATCCATTTATTCCAGCTACCACACAACCTCGTATCAATTCCCTGAGCGAAGCTGGGTACCCCAACTAGTTTAAACACAAAAGTCACCAAATATGTGCTAACTAAGCGATAGCTGATAGTCGTTTTTACGAAAAGTGCACGTCTTATTTCTAATTACATATTATACACAAAAATATCACCTTAATTTAAAATTTTGCAGTGGATAGGAATCGAACTCACCCCACTCATATGTTAGATGTACATTCTACCACAGAGCCACGCAGCCCAGCAGGACGACCTTGCTATAGGACCTTAAGGATGTGTCGGAAACTTCAAAGTCGATTTTCTTGAGAATTTTTGAGGATTACATCGAACTGTTTTAGATGATTGATATTTGAGTTCTGAACTTCAAGTACATAAATACAAAAAATACAAGGATCCAATTGTCATGTGAACCACGTGCTACATGCTGGTGGGACACTGTCTGTGGTATCGTGTACTGGGTTTCTTTAAATTGGCAACGGAACTGCAAGTCTCCGTCAGACGCCAACAGTGGTCATGAGGGATCCAGCGGACCCAATGGTGCATGCCCACTGAGCCACACCTACAGTGGCTCTGTTCCACGAGCACCCTCTGTCGCCATGATATAGGACAGCTGGCAGAAGCAAGGCGGCCCACTCACACTTGGCGCCTCTTCACTATCTTATGCCAAGCAGAAGCCGCCTGGTCGCAACTCTGATAACATCTAATCCTTATTGACGTTGAGAGCTGGACTTTATTTCTTTGTACATTATTGTAATCGGAGAAATACAAATTAAGTAAATATTCTGTTTGCTGTGTTATGTTGCTTGCTGATCGTTTCTGCTCCTGTCCAGCTTTCCTATGATGACAGTTTCCATGCCACTCTTCAACCAACCTCTCCTTACCGTTGTGTCTGAGGTCATACACTGCCCTTTCGAGCAGACAGGTGCATCGCTGAGCCAGAAATGACAAACTGTAGTCGGCACCACTACTCTTGCGAAAGCCACATATAGACACCATGTCCAAACACTTGTTGAAGCTTCACAGTTGCCATATACTGCATTCACTTTATATCCAATAGGTATTACTTTCCCAAATCTCAAGAAATGCAATCTGCAAAACCAGACACCCTCTTTTCTCACAGGACCTCCTGAAAGACATGGATCAGGCAGCCAGGTAGTAGTAGGTACTTCCGAAAGGTATTCGACTCAATACCACATCAACGCTTATTCATGACAGAACATCCATATCAGGTTTCAGGTTCTTCATTCAAGGCACGAGGGGCTTGCTCACTGACATTTACTGATTTCATAGCAATGTCGTCGGCATACGGGACAAGTTAGCTAACGTTTACCTTGCGCCGGACGAGTTTTATAACGTTACTTCCTGCTGTTTCTCGTTGAGAAACCTTTTCGTCACGTGAATCACAAAATAAGTTCTGCGATATATCGGCGACGTGCCACGTAAAGTAGAATCAAAAGGAAGCAAGAACGCTCCGTACATCACAAGCAGAAAGCAAGACGCCATATTGTATTTGTCGTGTTCAGCAGAAGCCCATATTCGATTGGTTTTATCTTGTACATTATACTTGATGAATTTTTGCTGTTTCTAACAAGGGAAACTACCCAAAGCATTCCCCTCAGATTTAGTGGTAAAATGGCCCAGTGCACTGCCCGTCAAAAACTGAACACGGATTAATCTTGAAAACAGAAAAAAGGTGTACTGAACTGTGAGAAAAGAAGCAAAATTCAAACAGCGAATGGTCCAAGCTCAAGATGTGCAACATCGAGAGATTTGCAAGAATCCGGCCGTCGTGGTTGTGTGATCAAGGTGTTGGACTACAAATCCTCCTCCTGCGCCAATGAACTTTCCGTCCGGTCATTGACGTGTCTGTTCTCCTTCTGTAGTCATTCTATACACTGGTTACAGAATATGAGTCGTACAGTAAGAATATATTACCGTCGGAAGTAAATGTGATGGATAATGGGAGCAGGCGAGAAGCAGCATAGACCTCTCACAGAAACCAAAACAACAAAAATAGTTGTTCAAATGGTTCAAATGGCTCTGAGCACTATGCGACTTAACTTCTGAGGTCATCAGTCGCCTAGAACTTAGAACTAATTAAACCTAACTAACCTAAGGACATCACACACATCCATGCCCGAGGCAGGATTCGAACCTGCGACCGTAGCGGTCACGCGGTTCCAGACTGAAGCGCCTTTAACCGCACGGCCACACCGGCCGGCAAAAATAGTTGTGAAATATGTTACAACAAGGAGATTTATGAATCAAAACTTCTGAAACGGAAGGCAAGAGCCATAAGATGTGGTACTTGTGTAGAATAAATAGGAGGTACGTACATCTGGAAGTCCCTTCCGTACACCTCGCAGTTGCAAAGGGACGTTATATCACAACATAGGCACAGATTTGAATACAGCGAACAGACACGTCAATGACCCGACAGAGAGTTCATACTTTTGTCGGAAAAAAAGGGGGCCACGAGATAGGTTTGAACACGGATCGTCCCAGGCGGTAATCCTGTACCACGGCCACAGAGCCACGACTGGATGGTTAATCAAATCTGTCCGTTGGTGCAGACATCCAGCTTGCACCCTTCACTGTTTCTATTCTGCTTCTTTTTCACACTTCTGTACACCTTCTTCCTGTTTTCATGTTTAATCTCTGTTCAGTTTTTGACGAGCCATCCACTGGGCCATCTTTCCAGTAAATCTGAGGGGGCTGCGATGGGGAGTTTCCCTTGTTAGCACCAGCACGTTGAATGTCTCGAGGACGAAACGTAAGCCGCTTTAAAGCAACAACACATTCAAAATTCATGAAAACATGTCGTTCTTATTATGATTTGTTATATAATTAAATGTCAACGCCATTTCGGAAACTAAAGGCAGGGAAAGGAGAATCCTCAATAGCGTAGTTGGTTGGAGTACCGCAATGTAAACTTGGTGTTAGATCGGATGAGGGTTCGCAGCCTGCTAAAACCAATCTTTTCCTCACCTTCACGTTTTCTAGAAGGTTGTGGGAGTTTCATATGAAATTGTTAAAAATAATTTCTGTAATACGAGGGTGAGTCAAATGAAAACCTTAAATATTTTTTAAATACTATTTATTGTGCAGAACTGGTACAAAGCTGTATCACTTTTCAACATAATCTCCCCCACCCTCAATGCAAGTCCTCCAGCGCTTACAAAGTGCATAAATTCCTTCAGAAAAAAAAAATTCTTTTGGTAGTCCGCGCAACCACTCATGCACCACGTGGCGTACCTCTTCATCAGAAAGGAAATTCTTTCCTCCCATTGCGTCTTTGAGTGGTCCAAACATATGGAAATCATTTGGGACAAGGTCTGGTGAGTATGGTAGATGAGGAAGACACTCAAAATGCAGGTCTGTGATTGTTGCAATTGTTTTACGGGCATTGTGGGGTCTTGCATTGTCATGTTGCAAAAGGACACCTGCTGACAGCAATCCCCGTTGCTTTGATTTGATTGCAGGCCACAGATGATTTTTTTAGATCTGTGTATGATGCACTGGTGACAGTGGTCCCACTAGGCATGTAATGCTCCAAAATGACGCCTTTTTCGTCCCAAAAGAGAGTCAGCATAACCTTCCCTGCTGATGGTTCTGTTCGACACTTCTTTGGTTTTGGTGATGAGAAACGGCGCCATTCCTTGCTCGCTCTCTTCATTTCCAGTTGGTGGAAGTGAACCCAGGTTTCGTCCCCAGTAACGATTCTTCCAAGGAAGCCATCACCTTCTCGTTCTTCACAAGCATCAACACGTCATTCTCTCATTTCAGGAGTCAGCTGCTGTGGCACCCATCTTGCAGACACTTTGTGGAACTGGAGCACATCATGCACAGTGTAGTGTGCTGACCCATGACTAATCTGTAAACATGCTGCAATGTCAGTCAGTGTCACTCGGCGGTTTTCCTTCACTATGGCTTTAACTGCTGCAGTGTTCTGTGGAGTCACAACTCGTTGTGCCTGACCTGGACGAGGAGCATCTTCCACTGAAGTCACACCATTTGCGAACTTCCTACTCCATTCGTAGACTTGATGCTGTGACAAACATGCATCACCGTACTGAACCTTCATTCGTCGATGAATTTTAATAGGTTTCACACCTTCACTACGAAAAAACCGAATAACAGAACGCTGTTCTTCCCTGGTGCAAGTTGTAAGTGGGGCGGCCATCTTTATACTGTTACTGCGACGGTATGTGTGCATCTGCACTACGCTGCCACCTACAGGCCATTCTGCATGCTGTTTGTAGCAAGCTTACCAAGTTACAGGATAACGGCGCGAAATTTCGATTTCTTATTACAAATTTAAGGTTTTCATTTGACTCACCCTCGTACTTGATATGTAAATTTAAGTGCACACTCTGTCCGGAGCGAGCGTGTTGATTTTTGTGAACGTTTTATGACCTGGTGTCTTCCTTTTTTGTCTTATTACTCGTTCACGGATGTTAAAGATTTTGTTTGTGTACACCGCAGAGAGAACAACATGACTAGCATAGGCTCAGGGGAGGAAATGTTCGTGTTAACAGGAATTATACGTACATCCATTTTTGTGAACAAACTGTATGGTTCGCAAGTCAAATAAATTCGACAACGTCGCTGGAGTGTGCTGAGAGCCCAAAATCACGTCAACCAGCTCATGCCGTGAGCCGACGGCGCTGTATCCCGTGACGTGGGATATCTTGTCCGCGTACACGTCAATGTCAGCTGCCTCGTTCCATGCGACGGTGGTTTTAGGATTATATCGGAAAACATTTTGGCTGTATTTTGTTCTACAGTGCACTTCGGTCGTATTTGAGGCAGTGGTTTTATTATCAGTAGGTTTACCATGACTCGTCTATTGTGATAACACGTTGCCCATGCCCATATTTAGCAAGCGCCTGAGTTACGTAGTTGCTTACATCTGGCACAGTAAAGCTTTCGGCACACGGACCGTGCTGCCTAACGTTAACGTTGAGTGTGCCAAGTTCGACGTGCTGCTGAAAGCTCAGGAACGATGCGATTTGTGCATACGGTACGTGGGCCCCAACGTGGTATACGCGATCGCAGAGCACGGCAGTTGTGGGATGTTTCTAGTTCGTAAATCACACTGTTTACTCAACAGGCGCGCGTAAAATTCCCACGTTATCTCTATTAAAACGCACATTTCTTCCATTGTTCATATCCTAGTCACATTGTTCTGTATGTAATATACACACTGCCTCGTGATGACTGGGTGTTGTGTGATGTCATTAGGTTAGTTAGGTTTAAGTAGTTCTAAGTTCTATGGGACTGATGACCATAGATATTAAGTCCCATAGTGCTCAGAGCCATTTGAACCATTTTTTTAAAAATATACACAAATAAAAACTTCAGTATCGATGTACATGTTTTAAGACAAAAAGGAAGTACCATGTCCAATCAATAAGGACACAGGCTTATAAAAGTTCCTTTACAAACAGTGCGATACAAATTTGCAATAGTTCTCCACATAAGATAAACACTGTTTTATCTTCCCCACATGTTAGTAAAGCCCTAAGGCCATTCTTACTTGGTCACTGTTCCTACCCAGTAGCATAATCTTTACAACATGTAAATTAGAAACTCAAAAGAAAAAGGAACAAAATATTTTTATACAAGAAGCGCAAACTGCCCTGTATATTAAGCCAATCGAAAAAACACTCCTCAAAAAAAGGTGAACTTATATTTACATAACATCAAATATTGTAGTATATACTTACGTTAAACTGATAATAAAGCATGAGAACCTATTATGTGCGCGAATGTTAGGAAAAAAATATCTGAACTTGGCGAGACACGAAACATTATCACATTAAGTTTCTGGTCATGTATCATCAACGCTACTGACTACGCCAGAGTGACAACAATTGATTTATCGCCAATTCTAAGATGTTGCCACTTGCTAAATGCTTTAACCGTAGCTATGTTACTAATTGAAATTTAATTATAACAAATTGTACCAAGAACAATGTGTTTTTGGTGGATCCTTAGTGTGTCGTTACTTTCGAATGACATACTCACATAATATGCAAGTTACAATAATTCTTTTGCCACGAATATGATGTCTCTCATCATTTATTCAACGAATCACGCAGTCAACAATGGGTTTTCGAGTCATTATCAATTTGCTGGTGCTCAGAAACGACATATATACGTATAGGGTGAAGTGAATGCCAATATGGCGCCTCACAGCTCAATCCTGAAGGGAGATGACGTGCATGTGACGTAGATGGCTTTCTGCCATCTGATTGGTCAACGCTCAGACGCACGCCCAGAATATCCGACATGCTAGATGTTGCTCTGCACTTTCGGAAAGACTCCCGAACGTGCTATTCCACGCTATGACGTCAGAAACTCAGCACGCTCAATGCTCAACGTTCGGATGCACGGTTCGTGTGCCGACGGCTTAAGGATCGTTTGAGAGACGTTTTCTGGTGATGGCGGTACTTGATTAGTTCCACGCATGTTAATGTCTTTACAATGCTCTTCAAAGGCTCTTCTCAATGCCACAGAAAAAGTGTGTACTTCAATTTAAAAAAAAAAAATAGCCAATACAACTTAGCGAACACTGCACATCGATGTATTTGTTTAGTATTCCTGGGTATGATTTGGGGTGGCCTGTATTACCAGCCTCAACCTGTATAGGCCAGGCCCCACGAATCTTTCCTCTCCTTAACTGGAGTTTTCAGCAACGACACATGTAATAATGTGCCCAACCATTCTGTCATTTCATTACGTTCTTCATCAGGTGTTTTTTCTAGTTGACTGATTAAAAATCAACGCCACGAAAGACTAAAATCTCACGTTAATGATTGTATCATAAG
The DNA here is from genome assembly GCF_021461385.2 of Schistocerca piceifrons. Classification (NCBI taxonomy): domain Eukaryota; kingdom Metazoa; phylum Arthropoda; class Insecta; order Orthoptera; family Acrididae; genus Schistocerca; species Schistocerca piceifrons. The sequence goes on along the minus strand of NC_060138.1, from coordinate 1,015,082,746 downwards.
TGATACCAATAACCAATTCATTTTATTTTATTTTTCATTTTTCGTGGTCCAGACGAAATGTTCCTTTGCAGGTCGTCAGCTTCATCCTGAATCTTTTTCCCCTTTTTATGTAAATGAATCTTTCATCTTCTTTGAACCACAAATACCTTCTCTTCAAAGGATTCTCGAACAGTACATTCGTGCTCAGCAAAGAATCGTTTCTCTCCTCGAATATCGCCGTCAAGACCGATTCTCCTGTTATTTTCTAATCCCTATCTTCAGTCCAGTATCCCATTACGGTTACATTCTCGTCATATATGTAACAAGCTGGTATATAATACACACACACACACACACACATATATATATATATATATATATATATATATATATATATATATATAATTTGTGGTATGCCCTTGAAGAGCGCATTTAGACTAAACTTCATGTCCACTTCCCTGTTGTTTTCTCTTTTACGTTCTGCCCAAACTTCCCTCATTCGTGTGCTGTGTTTCTGCTTCCTTTCTGCGATCCACTTTAGGTCCTGTGTGCTCTTCGGATTCTCTTTTTTCCCGTTCGCCGAATGTTCCTTCATCCTCTGGCTGTGTTCTTGTCGTCTCTGTTCGGTCTATTGTGTTCGTTTGTTGTGTGGTGGCTCTTGTAATTTGTTTCTTCTGATCAGGTTCCTAAGGAGTGTTTTGTTTTGTATTGTTTCCTGTGTGATGTTGAGTTGTTCCATGTCATTTATTACTTCACTCATCCATTTGTTGTTTTACCTTGTGCTAACCCAGTCCAAGATCTGTCTCGTTATCATATGTGGTGCCATTCTGCTGAGAGCCCGTAAAACCGTAGTCTTCATTTCCTGATTTGGTCCGTTATTTTCTCTGTGTGTTCCACTAGTTCAGCTGGTCTCTTTATCCATACCCCGTCTTTTTGCGTCGCCCCGAATATTTCCTGAGTATTTTTCATTCCGTCGTCGTCGTAGCTTGACCTCTCGTGATATAGCTTTCTTATTGTAGTGATTCCAAGTCAGTTTGTAAGACTTCTCTAGTTTCGCTTTCTCTCTTCGTTAGGTATCTTATTTCTTCCTGTAATCTGTATTGCTTTTCCTATGTACTTGAAATTTTCTGTTCTGTGTACTGTCCCGTATTTTGTGTGTAGTGATGGATGTTTTTGGGTGTTCGTGAACTGTGTTTTCTCGTATGATATCTGTAGTCCGGTCTTGACTGCGATTTCGTGTAGTTCCTCTACGGCCCTTATTGTTTCTGTTTCTCTTACCGTTACGATGGCTAAATCGTCTGGGAACGCTAGGCACTTGACTCTTACTTTTCCTAAGAGGACTCCATTCTGTGTCTCTTCCCATTCCTTCACTATTTTGTCCAGTACTATGTTGAACAGCAATGGCGAGAGGCCGTCGCCCTGCCTGACTTCTGTTGTGATTTCGAATTGTTCCGAGAGCTCTCCACAGAACTTGACTTTAAATGTCGTGTTGGTTAGTGTTTGCTCAAATATGGTTAATGTCTTCTTATCTACCCTGTATTCTTCCAGGATTTGAAAGATGGTTTCTCTGTCTATTGAGACGTACGTCTTCTCGAAGTCGACGAAGATGATGGTTATGTTCTATTTGTGTTGCAGTATCATCTTAAGGTTCCATATCTGTTCAGCACACGACCTGTGTTTACGAAACCCAGCCTGGTATTCGCCAATTAGGTGGTCTGTTTGTTTCTCTAATCTATTTAGCAGTTTGCTTTTGAAAGTATCTTATATGTAACAGATAACAGTGAGATGCCCCTATAGTTTTTTGGGTCCGACTTATCCCCTTTCTTGTGTAGAGGGTGTATCAGTGCTGTGCGTCATTCTTTCGGTATCTCTTCTGTTTCCCATATCTCTCTCGTGGTGTGTATGTGTTCTGTGAGATCCGGATCTTGTAGCTTCCAGAATTCCGCGATAATTCCATCCTCTCCTGGTGCTCTATTGTTCTTGAGGTTCTTGATGATGTATCTTACCTCTTCTATCGATGGCGGTTCGCTATTTGGGTTTGGTGCGGGTTCCTCTGTGTCCAGTTTGTTTGTTGATGATTCTGCGTTTAGGAGTTTCTCGGAGTACTTCGCTAGGAGGTTATAGTTGTTCTTGGTATTGGTCTCTAGTGTTCCGTCCGGTCTCCTAAAGCGGAGGTTCGGTGCTTGGTATTTCAATCATGTTTCCTCTGAATGTCCTGTAGAAATTCCTCATGTTGTTCCTTGTGATGCCTGCTTCTATCTCTTCTAGTTTCAGTTTGTCGTAGTTTCTTTTTTCTTTACGGATAATTTTACTTGTCTGTGTCTGTGTTTTGAGAAATTCTTGCCAGTTTTCTGGTATCTTATTGCTATTGAACTTCTTCCATGTGTTGATTCGTCTTTCAATTGCTAGGTTACATGTGTGGTTCCATCAGCGGTGTTTCCTGGTTCTTAGTGCTAACGCTAATTTCATGACTTCCTGAAGCTTTCCTGATAGCTATTCCCGGTTTTGCCTATCTTAATTTTCTCCAGTATTTTCTCTTGTTTGAGTGTTAGATATTTTGGGTCTGGTCTAATGATCTTAATTTTCTGTTGTTTCCTCTTAGGGATTAGGCGTGTCTTTATCAGTAGTAGGTAATCCGAGTCAAAGAAGACCTTTCGTGTGTTCTGGATTTCCCTCTATGCTTCTCTTTGTGTTACGACGTGATCGATCTGTAATTCTCTCTTGCCATTTGGTAGTTTCCATTTGGTTAATTTTTGTATTTTTGTATGGGTTTCTTGAAGTTCATTGACATGACTTTGAGGTATTGGATCTCGCAGAATTTTGTCAGGTGTCTCCCATTTAGGTTTGTGTCACGGTGTGATGTGTATCTTCCTGTATGTGTCTGTATTTTTGTTCTTTTCCCAGTTTTGCGTTGAAGTCTCCTACAATAATTTTAGTTCGGTATGTAGGCATTTTCTTGATCGTCTCCTCCATTACGGTTCAAAAGTTCTCAATGGCGTCTGTGTCCCTCCTGTTGTGGTCAATTGTTGGTGCCTGTACGTTTATGACCGTGTATGCCCTGTTTGCCGACTTAATTGACAGTATGCTGATTCTTTCGTTAGGCGATGTGAAGTCCATTACTGCGTCTGTGATCGTCCTGTGTACTGTGAATCCTGTGCCATATCTATATAATTCACTGTCATCCACATCTGAGGTTGAAAAATGTACCTATTTGATTACAAAATATCAGTGGCTATAAAATAAATTTCACTATAAACTTTCTGTTTTTTGCTGCTAACCCTTCATTCTGTTACCAGTTGCCATATCATTACTATTCCTACTTCTGTTTTACCATTATTAGACTGAATATGAATGATCTTGTGATTTCCACTACGACAATCGCCCTCGTCTGGTTAGCGCATTTCACCAAGTCCTAAGACATCTGTCTTTCTATTTGTACCTTTAAATTATATAGCTCTTATAGTACATTAGTTTTCTAACATTGCATGTGCCCATCATATTCAGCATTCTCTTTTTGTTTGATAGTTCTTCCCAAATAGTCCCGTTAGGGAGTGTCGGACTGTTTTGCTTCCGGAATATTTTACGTGCGGAAAAGCTCAGATGACATTTTTTAGCAGAGAACTGCATGTACTAGAGAGAGGTGATGTGGTGATTTGCCGTTTACTTTCACGCTGCAGTCGTCAACATCATCCCTAACCGCCTGCAGGTAGTATTGCAACTGTTGTACTAAACTCTTCTCTTTCCACCGACTGTGACATCTGGAGCAACTGTTGCCATTTTCCAGGACAGAGTTTCGCTGTGTGCAAAACACAGCAGAGAGGGATGCAACTTCCGTTCTGTAGTCGTATTGGTGACCACTTGATCCTGTCGCCTCACAAACCATTGCAATCTTCACCCCGCGTGTGGCAAGAATCCCATAAAAGCTACTACCAGTTGGGCTAGTTGTTCCTAAGACTTAATTTTTTAATCATTCGCCTTTATCATGACGCGTGACGAGCTTGGCTTCCTGAGAGGAAATGTCAGGTTGACAGTGTTGAAATACCAATCCACTATGTAAATACGCATATCAGTTGTAGCAGCCAAACACCGCCAACGGTTTGCACAATGGAAGGGAGAATACGTGCTTTGAAGATCGTCATTCCACCCTCGTGTTTTTCAGTGCGTCAAGCGAACAGTAGTATCGTGTGGAAATGGACGTTTGCATTTACACGAATCTAATGCGCTATCGAATGTAATGTGCACCACAGTTTTAAAAATGAAAGTAATAAAAAAGAGTCTGCTGGCGCATCGCTGCTGGCTAAATGTATTTAACACAACAATGGATGTATAAATGAACTACCAAAGCAACAACATTTTTAAATGATCCATTGTTAAGTGACACAGTCACTATTAAAAAAAGAACGCCTAACTTGATTACCTACATGCCACGTAAACAAACATACCATAAACAACACGCTTTACTCATCATTATTCATTAATGTCATTCATCATGTTTGGTATCTTCGGAGGAGTCTACGTCAGCAACAGATCCATTTCCTCGTTCCCCATCATCCTTGGTATCGTTTCAGAGCACATCACCTTAACTGCCGTCTAGAGTATTTGAAATACAGTTTTTCTTAATTGATTTTACGATCGTTTGTGCGGCAGTGCTTTTCCAGGCAGTCGAAACCCATTTTGCTATAATATTGGGTGCAGCATTCGCGTTTTGGATCGCGTGAAACTAGCCGCGTGTTCGCTATCTTGGGACCCTTAACTGATGTGCGCGCAAGTCAGAGGGCAGAATCGCGATGTTACGCAAATCACAACCAAGTGGGTTAATATTGAGTCTGCACAAGGTGTGCAACGCAGTCCTATAATGGCCCTGATATACATCCTACGTGAGGTGGCTAGCCCCTCATATAATTTACTGATTAAATTAAATGATCAAAGCTCCCCTCTAAAAATGGTGATGGGAAAGTGTTCAGATGGCTGTGACAGTTTAACAGATAAATGCTGTCCTAAAAATTCATGATTACATTTGTTTTCTTTAAATGGAACACAAAATTTATCATGAATTTGTACAAGGAACATTCATATATATTAACGTAAACCAAACATGTAAATAGTCTTCACACGACAGAGGTGTTGGCAAGAACCTAGAACAAACGACACTGCAGAGAATCTAGGGGGAGCAAAGAGAACAGGTGAAATATATAATAATAGTAAACAAGTGGGTAACTGGATGCTGTACCACGATATCACCTAAGGAGGCAAAGCGGTTCTACAGATGACAAACCTAACTTAGAATATTGGGCGACTAAAAAATCAGCTGAAACGCAACAGGCGGGAGCTTCGTATGTCTACCCCACTCTAGCAATCTAGACGCCAGTACCACTCCTTCCCGCCAGTTCCCGACAGTGACTGCAAACGTGTGCTGACGTAACAGTGGAGCAACTTATGATAGCCTCCACCAGGACTTCTTGCCCGTCACTCAGGCCCCTGAGACCCGATATCAAAAGAGAAAGTTGCCAGGCGTAGATCAGGAGTCGTTCCGCAATTCCCAGTGACCGGATGTCCCCCCACCTCTTGCTGTTGTGACTGGTTGGCCTCCTCACAGCCCAAAATTTCCCGCTTGTCTCCTATGCAAAAAGAACAGATTTACGATATACATACATCCTACTCCCGATCATGTACATGCTGGTACGTAGCATCCGATTACCTACTTTGTATGACAGCGTAATACGTTGGCGAAATGACATTAATATGCATGTATGCAAATTCATATTTTAGAAATGTAAGATAGTCTGGTTTGATGGCCCTTTATAAGTGTATTAAGAGGCTAGAGGGCCTGCCATCTTGCCCGCATAACCAATTTTCGTACTGTTCCTGAACGTAACCTTTAAAAAGTTGTAAAACGGAAGTCATTCCTTCAGGAATAGTAACCAGGTGACTGCCTAGGCTGTGTATCTTCTTGTTTACATCATCAGTGAGATGACCACGAAATTAAAATCAAGACAGACCATTGGAAATGGAAATGCCGTGAGGTTAGGGCCTCCCGTCGGGTAGACCGTTCGCCTGGTGCAAGTCTTTCGAGTTGACGCCACTTCGGCGACTTGCTTGTCGATGGGGATGAAATGATGATAAGGACAACACAACACCCAGTCCCTGAGCGAAGAAAATCTCCGACCTAGCCGGGAATCTAATCTGGGCCGTTAGCTAAGACACTGCATCACGCTACCATTCAGCTACCAGGGGCGGACGACAGACCATTGATAGCAATTTGGAAAGCCCACCAGGACTGAGTTCCCATACGTTTCGGAACCAGTCAAGCTTTATAGTTTGTCATTCATCCTTTCTCTTGATTTCGAAGAATAGCATCGTGAGGGAAGAGCTTTTCATTTTTAGGGGGTTTGTTTTCCGAATTAAGATTAAGAAAGGGAGAAGCTTGGGCCCATCTGCTGTGATTGCAAGCATAACAGTTATGCGCTGTTTTTCGCATCATGATGCTTTGATGATATCTATTTTGTCCCCTTCTCATCAGTCATGTAATTACGTGGCTTATCCAACCGAACTGGCGTCTCGAGACAGTTGCCTATTTGGCCCATCGAAAAATTCTTCTCTTTCCGAAGTGTGATGACATACCACTGAAATTATGGAAGTTTTTTCTCAAAATCCTGTGGAAGCATTTGGCATATTGTGCGGCGTCGTTAAGTTAAGCCCAACAGTTGCATATCGCGATCAACTCATCCACATCTAGCCCTAAACTCTTGTCTTGATATAATTTGTTATGAACTCCAGCTGTCTCTTTTGCTTTGTTTCTTATGATGTTACTAGTCACATGTTGCCCAGTCTTCCTCCTTTCACGGTCGAAATCCAAAACTTTTACTTCAACGTCAGGATGTTTTCCTTTGCGAGGATCAGTGAAATTCTTTTTAGTAGCTGTAGTTGCAAATAATGCCAATTTTTGTTTCTTCCATAAGCGAACATTACTCTTAGCTACATTGAACTTTCATCCTGCCCTACACATATTTTTTAACATAAATAATTACTTTAGCTTGAAAGTAGCATCATACGATGTACGAGGGTCACTCCAAAAGAAATGCACACTATTTTTGTGAACATGCAGTTTTCACTCTGTATGTGTGAAAGTTTTACAGTGTGTAGATACATCCTTCCCGCTTGTTTTCAAACTTAGTTCAACCTGTTCCCGTGAGTGGCGCCGTCACAGCATGTCTTCAAGATGGCTGCTACACTTGACGTTCGTCAGAAGCAACGTGCTGTCATAGAATTCCTGTGCTGTGAAAACGAGACAGTGGGAAACATCCACAAGAGGTTGAAAAAGGTGTATGGAGATGCTGCTGTCGATCGCAGTACAGTTGGTCGGTGGGCAAGCAGGTTAGATGAAAGCGGGCACGGCAATATTGAGAATTGTACTCGCAGCGGCAGGCCTCGTACTGCACACACTCCAGACAATGTGCAGAGAGTTAACGAATTGGTGACTGCTGACAGACGCATCGCAGTGAACGAATTGTCACGCAACGTTGGGATAGGGGAAGGAAGTGTTTGCACAATACTGAAAGTGTTGGCGTTAAAAAAGATTTGTGTCAGGTGGGTTCCCAAGATGTTGACAGTGGCTCACAAAGAAACAAGAAAAACGGCATGCAGCGAACTTTTGGAACAGTACGAGAATGGTGGAGATGAATTTCTTGGAAGAATTGTGACAGGTGATGAAACATGGCTCCATCATTTTTCACCAGAGACGAAGAGGCAATGAATGGAGTGGCATCATGCAAATTCATCCAAGAAAAAAAATTCAAAACCACACATTCTGCTGGAAAAGTTATGGCTACGGTGTTTTTCGATTCTGAAGGACTCTTGCTTGTGGACATCATGCCAAGTGGAACCACCATAAATTCTGATGCATATGTGACGACACTGAAGAAACTTCAAGCTCGACTGAGTCGTGTTCGACCACATCAGCAAAAGCAGGATGTTTTGCTGTTGCACGACAATGCGGAGCCACATGTCGGTTAAAAAACCATGGAAGCGATCACAAAACTCGGATGGACAACACTGAAACACCCGCCTTACAGTCCTGACCTGGCTCCATGTGAGTATCATCTCTTTGGGAAACTGAAAGACTCTCTTCGTGGAACAAGGGTTGAAGCTGATGACTCCCTTGTGCACGCTGCCAAACAGTGGCTCTAACAGGTTGGTCCTGAATTTTACTGTGTGGGTGTACAGGCGCTGGTTCCAATATGGCGTAAGGCAGTTGAGAGGGATGGAAATTATGTGGAGAAATGAAAATATTGTTCCTAAAGGATGTATCTACACACTGTAAAACTTTCAAACATGTAGAATAAAAGATGGATTTTAAAAAAATACTGCGCATTTCTTTTGGAGTGACCCTCGTACTTCTCTTCTTGCTTTCCATTCCGTGACTTAATGCAAACACACTACGCAACAAGCCAACGATAAAGTAACGAAGTTGTGAATTGTGACATAAGGAACAATACCTAAATTTCTATATTATTGCCGTTGAACGACGGATTCAAGTTTGTACTCGAATGTAATGCGCTACTGAATCTTAAGCGCATCCAATTTTGGATATTTTATATGGTAAAAAAATGTGCGCAATAGATTCGCGGTTAAGTTCGGTATTATTCGCTTCAAACACGTAGACGCTCACTGCGGCGGCTGATGGAAGCGACCGTAAATGGGAAATGCTTTTACGGCCGTTTCCATCAGCCACCGCGCCAAGTGTCAACTTGGCGTGTGCGAATAGTGTCTGCGGCTTCTCTCGGGTTGCCCCTGCCAGCAGCTCGGCATGCAAGCGTCGGTCCGGCGTCTGCAGCGGAGCGCGAAGCGCGCACAATGGGCCCGCTGCCCATGGCCTCGTTCCCGTGGGCTAACCAGTGAAAGCATCTCCGAAATGTGTCCGGAAGCAGACGATAGCTGCTGTCATCATCTTGGCAGGAGCTTGCGAGGACATCCAGCGTTACTATCACATTGCGGCAGAAGCCATGCAGACTCTAATAGCAGAAGCTAACGGCGCTCAAGAAACTATGGGACACCTCCTACACGAATTCCATATCCACAGTAAAATCAAATTATTTGAAGAATATAACGAGTACTATATGCGTTAGAAACTGTGTTTTTTTTTTTAAATAAGTGACGAAGTGTTGTTGTTGTTGTGGTCTTCAGTCCTGAGACTGGTTTGATGCAGCTCACCATGCTACTCTATCCTGTGCAAGCTTCATCACCTCCCAGTACCTACTGCAACCTACATCCTTCTGAATTTGCTTAGTGTATTCATCCCTTGGCCTCCCTCTACGATTTTTACCCTCCACGCTGCCCTCCAATACTAAATTGGTGATCCCTTGATGCCTCAGAACATGTCCTACCAACCGATCCCTTCTTCTAGTCAAGTTGTGCCACAAACTCCTCTTCTCCCCAATCCTATTCAATACCTCCTCATTGGTCACATGGTCTACCAATCTAATATTCAGCATTCTTCTGTAGTACCACATTTCGAAAGCTACTATTCTCTTCTTGTCCAAACTATTTATCGTCCATGTTTCACTTCCATACATGGCTACACTCCATACAAATACTTTCAGAAACGACTTCCTGACACTTAAATCTATACTCGATGTTAACAAATTTCTCTTCTTCAGAAACGCTTTCCTTGTGATTGCCAGTCTACATTCTATATCCTCTCTACTTCGATCATCATCAGTTATTTTGCTCCCCAAATAGCAAAACCCCTTTACTACTTTAAGTGTCTCATTTCCTAATCTAATTCCCCCAGCATCACCCGACTTAATTCGACTACATTCCATTATCCTCGTTTTGCTTTTGTTGATGTTCATCTTATATCCTCCTTTCAAGACACTGTCCATTCCGTTCAACTGCTCTTCCAAGTCCTTTGCTGTCTCTGACAGAATTACAATGTCATCAGTTTTTACTTCTTCTCCGTGGATTTTAATTCCTACTCCGAATTTTTCTTTTGTTTCCTTCACTGCTTGCTCAATATACACATTGAATAACATCGGGGAGAGGCTAAAACCCTGTCTCACTCCCCTCCCAACTACTGCTTCCCTTTCATGTCACTCGACTCTTATAACTGCCACCTGCTTTCTGTACAAATTGTAAATAGCCTTTCGCTCCCTGTCTTACCACTGGCACCTTCAGAATTTGAAAGAGAGTATTCCACTCAACATTGTCAAAAGCTTTCTCTTCAAATGCTTGAAACGTAAGTGTGCCTTTCCTTAATCTATCTTCTAAGATAAGTCGTAGGGTCAGTATTGCCTCACGTGTTCCAATATTTCTACGGAATCCAAACTGATCTTCCCCGAGGTCGGCTTCTACTACTTTTTCCATTCGTGTGTAAAGAATTCGCGTTAGTATTTTGCAGCCGTGATTTGTTAAACTGATAGTTCGCTAATTTTCACATCTGTCAACACTTGCTTTCTTTGTGATTGGAATTATTATATGTAGTTTGATTATGACGAAGTGCAGCTGTGATATTTTAAGAACTTTCTCAAAAACCACCTATAGCATATAACTGGTAGACCTATCCACAACACATATACGTTTCTTCGGCGAAAAAGGAACGATACCTCTTCCATTTTTTGTTGTGGCACAGTAGTGTGCGACTGGTTTTCAACTTTGATGTGTTCTTGCGCTATGACATATCAACTCGATGACAGTTGTTTATTACATACTGTGAGTGAAACAGTGAGTCATCAAATCTTGATCACACAGAAACTGGAAAGGATAAAAGCAGTATTGATTGCATTTTCTCATTTTGAGAGAACTGAAGGGCGATCTGTTTAATTGTTAAAAACCATTCAACAGCCAACATCGCATAAAATATTTTTTTTTTTTAAATTAAGTCAACTCATATCAACAGACTATGCTGTCATCTTCAGATCGGTAAAGAAAATGCATGTGCATGGAATATGCCTCATTAGTTAAGATGTAACATTCGATATAAAATTTTCAGACTGATACTATAAAAACCGGTGTAGACCTGTACATTTACACACCTTCATATCTTTTGTTGTAAAAGTGTTCATTTTACACTGATCTCACGCACAAGATGTCAAGTGGATAAAAACAGCACTTTATAAAAGATCTGTCATCGCTAAAATACAGGGTAAGTATAATTAAACTTTCAGACCGCTGTAGAAATAACGCCACCGTCATCTGTGACCGAGCGGTTCAAGGCGCTTCAGTCCGGAACCGCGCGACTGCTATGGTGTCTGATAATATTCCATTGCAGTTTGACTTCATTCTTACTAGAGGTGTTATTTCTACAGAATTTTGAAAGTTTAACCGTAATTATAATCAACATGTATTTAAAAACAAAAAGCACCTTGTGCAATAGGGTGTGTCCGTATACACATTGCTTACAGTTGCTTGTTGCGTCATACAAACACGGTACGCAATAGAACAACTGTTTACATATGCTGGACGTATTCTAAACAGTGGACATCCACGTTAAATGACGTATAAGATACAACTGACAGGTATTATTGCCAAGATAACCTTTTAATAGTGTGTGACAGCCACTAGATGGCTCTCGCATCGGAACCGTGTAACGTATAGCAAATAATTCTCTTTTAATATTTAAAATTAATTACTTTAGTGAGTGATCTTTAAGAATAGAAAGATTACAAAATTGTACTTTAGCAAGAAGTGAAACATGTATTTAATTCCCCCTAAAAACCCTGTTTACAGGTTCTTATTACTGCATGCATAATAGGAAAACTAAGGTATTTATTCTGCTGTAGTTTATCATTCTGGTATTGTCGTGATGGGAAATTTATTGCAGAGTAAATACCTAAATTTTCCCATTAAGCATGCAGTTATAAGAATGCGTAAAGGGGATTTTGAGAATTAAATATGTGTTTCAGTTCTTAGTAAAGTACGATCTTGTAATCTTTCAATTCTTAAATATCACTCACTAAAGTAATTAATTTTAAATATGAAGAGAGAATTATTTGCGATGCCTTACATGGTTCCGATGTGAGAGCCATCAAGTGGCTGTCAAGCTATTAAAAGGTTATCTTTGCAATAATATCTGTCTGTTTACCTTATACGCCATTCACAGTGGATTTGCACTGTTTTGTATACGTCTAGCATATGTAAACAGTCGTTCTATTGTGTACCGTGTTTGTATCGTGAAACAAGCAATTGTGGTCAATATGAATACGGACACAGCTTGTTTGACAAGGTGCTTTATGTTTTTAAATATTTTAGCGACGACAGACCTTTTATAATGTGCTGTTTTTATCCACTTGACATCTTGTGCGTGAGGTCAGCGTAAAACGAACGTTTTACAACAAAAGGTATTAAGATAAACAAATGTACACGGCTACATCCGGTTTTCATAATACCAGTCTAAAGTGTTTATATCATCAAACGTTATATGTTAACTTATGAGACATATTCCAAGGCCGGCCGATGTGACCGAGCGGTTCTAGGCGCTTCAGTCCGGAACTGCGCTCCTGCTACGGTCGCAGGTTCGAATCCTACCTCCGGCATGGATGTGTGTGATGTCCTTAGGTTAAGATAGGTTTAAGTAGTTCTAAGTCTATGGGATGCTGGTCTCAGTTGTTGAGTCCCCTAGTGCTTAGAGCCATTTGAACATTTTCAAGCATAAGCACTTTCTTACACACCTGAAGATGACAGCATGGTCTGTTGAAACCGGTTGTCTTAAGTAAACCAACTATTTTATGCTGTCTTGTCTGGTGAACGGTTTTTAACAAAGGAATATTATTTGTTGCTCAGAAACGTATACTAGGTATATGTTGTGTCTATTCCAGAACTTCTTGTAGACAGCTCTTTAAACACTTGGACATACTGCTATGTTTCGCAGTACATGTCCTCCCTTGGAAGTTTGTTGTCGACACTCAATAATAGTTTGAAAATAATAGAAACATTCACGAACAAAATACTAGAATGAGAGATGACTATACATTATACAGGGTGATTCTTATAAACGTCTAAAAACACCCGAAGCGACCTAGACGGCGCTGCAACAAGTAATTTAATATTAGACACATGGAGCCGCAATGTCTGGAAATACCCCAAAAGTGAAGCAGTTGGGAGTTGTCGATCCTACAGTCGCCGGTAGAGGGTTGTGCTACACATCGCTACACAATGGTGCAAATTTCGATCACCTTTTGTCAATGTGATAGGTTTTAAACGAAAGCAAACGCAGGTTACTTACTGATAACGACGAATCATTTACCTGGGACGCGATACGGTAGGTAGGTTTTCGTCGTACTATACGTTGCAGTAAACTAGTGGAGACCACGAAACCGGTAAACAAAATAATAAATTTTACCTCAGTGTAAACACCTAATTGTCTAACACAATGAAAAGATGCTGCCTGCCAGACGCAATACTTGAACATAGAGCCCCAGTCGCTCATGACGCGACCGTAGGCCCGGAGCCACACTGACATGATATTTGATTGGATTTAGGACGATGGGGTGGGATCGACTGATGGGGTCAACTGCTGCTCGTGTCGCGATGTACGTCATCTGGCGACATCCCATGTTCAACATTCGTCATCCATTTCTGAGGTATTCCCGCGCATTTGGAGCCCCATTTGTCTGTCATTAAATTAGTTGACTCAGTGTCATCCAAGTCGCTTCAGAGATTTATAAACGGTATTAAGAAGCACCTTGTATTTATCTTCGACTTGGTGTGGCACACAAAGGCGTGAGGTATTACGCTTTAAAATTTTTGAACCCTATCAGTTTATATAAAGAATTTAATAGATAACAAAATTTGTTCAAACATGAACTGAAACATTGTGTGTGTGTGTGTGTGTGTGTGTGTGTGTGCGAGCAGGTGTGTGTGTGTGTGTGTGTGTAAGCCTTTCCTACCCAAACAATCAAGAACTGAACTGGGAAGAATATTACCAAAACAACTAAAATTGGAGTAATGCACTACGAAATAAAAAAAATATGTTCGAAAAAAAAGTGCAGTAGATACACTACTGGCCATTAAAATTGCTACACCACGAAGATGACGTGCTACAGACGCGAAATTCAACCGACAGGGAGAAGATGCTGTGATATGCAAATGATTAGCTTTTCAGAGCATTCACACAAGGTTGGCGCCGGTGGCGACACTTGCAATGTGCTGACATGAGGAAAGTTTCCAACCGATTTCTCATACACAAACAGCAGCTGATCGGCGTTGCCTGGTGAAACGTTGCTGTGATGCCTCGTGTAAGGACGAGAAATGCGTACCATCACGTTTCCGACTTTGATAAAGGGCGGACTGTAGCCTATCGCGATTGCGGTTTATCGTATCACTAGCAGTCAAGATGACAGGCATCTTATCCGCATGGCTGTAACGGATCGTGCACCCGCGTCTCGATCCCTGAGTCAACAGATGGGGACGTTCACAAGACGACAACCATCTGCACGAACAGTTCGACGACGTTTGCAGCAGCATGGACTATCAGCTCGGAGACCATGGCTGCGGTTACACTTGACGCTGCATCACAGACAGGAGCGCCTGCGATGGTGTACTCAACGACGAACCTGGGTGCACGAATGACAAAACATAATTTTTTCGGATGAATCCAAATTCTGTTTACAGCATCATGATGGTCGCATCCGTGTTCGGCGACATCGCGGTGAACGCACATTGGAAGCGTCTATTCGTCATCGCCATACTGGGATATCACCCGGGATGATAGTATGGTGTGCCATTGGTTACACGTCTCGGTCACCTCTTGTTCGCATTGACGGCACTTTGAACAGTGGACGTTACATTTCAGATGTGTTACAACCTGTGGCTCTACCCTTCATTCGATCCCTGCGAAATCCTACATTTCAGCAGGATAATGCACGACCGCGTGTTGCAGGTCCTGTACGGGCCTTTGGTGTCTGGATACAGAAAATGTTCGACTGCTGTCCTGGCCAGCACATTCTCCAGATCTCTCACCAACTGAAAACGTCTGGTCAATTGTGGCCGAGCAACTAGCTCGTCACAATACGCCAGTTACTACTCTTGATGAACTGTGGTATAGTGTTGAAGCTGCGTGGGCAGCTGTACCTGTACACGCCATCCAAGCTGTGTTTGACTCAATGCCCAGGCGTATCAAGGCCGTTATTACGGCCAGAGGTGGCTGTTCTGGGTACTGATTTCTCAGGATCTATGCACCGAAATTGCGATATATTTGTCCAATGAATACTTGTTTATCATCTGCATTTCCTCTTGGTGTAGCAATTTTGATGGCCAGTAGTGTATTTATCGTATCTGATCGCGTTATTTACTTGTTGCATTAGCAACATCAATTTACATTCCCTCAAACAATACGACACCAGATTATAAACATCAAAACACTCACAATGACATTTCATGTCAGTCCCTGTAAACTTTTATGACGAAATTAACAACACACTGGTACTTTTTCCCTGTCATCTTTGGGCAGAGCTGCTGAGCTGTCACAGCCGCAAAGAGTATCTTGTGCTTCTGCAGAGTTGAAAAGACATGTCGACAGGATGTCAGTGTATCGATTCATCTCCAAGCTGGTTTATGATTCTAAGAAGGGGTTCAGAGAGGGGGATAGGGATAGTGAACAAGTTAAGCATGGATCACTACATGCACGGAAAAAAATGTGTAAAAAGAAAATTCAAAAAAAACTTAAGAAATGTTGTATATTGCCATATTTTCAGATGTACTACAACATTTCATAATGACTCGTTTTATGTCATATCGAGAGGTCACAACTACCAGGTGTACCGGTATGAAATGAGAGTTAAGATACAAATGTGTCGATAGGGAACATTTGTTGTGAACGAGGCTTAATTTTTTTTGTTTGGTTGGTATGACATCTGTCAAAGATATTTAGTATACATCAAGTCATGGAACAAACATCATCATTCGTTTTCATCGTGTTAACAATGTCGAATTTTGCACCAAAAAGTGATGATTTGCGGAAAGCATTAATTTTTTGTTTTCATTTAAAAAAAGTGCTGCAGAGTCGCATCGAATGCTTGTCGAGGCATATGGTAATCATGCTCTATCAGAAGCAGCACGCAAAAGATTGTTTCAACGGTTCAGAAATAATGATTTTGATGTAAGAAATGAACGTGGAAGACCACCAAAAAAGTTCGAAGACGCCGAATTGCAAGCAATATTGCATGAAGATGACACTTTGAGTCAGAAGCAAATGGCAGCAATGCTAAATGTTGCGCAACAAACAATTTCTGACCGTTTGAAAGCTTTGGGAAAGATCCAAAAGCGTGGAAAATGGGTGCCGCATGAATTGAATGAAAGACAGATGGAAAACCGAAAAACCATTTGTCAAATTTTGCTTCAAAGACATGAAAGAAAATCAATTTTGCATCGAATTGTTACTTCCGATGAAAAATGGATTTATTTTAACAATCCTAAACGGGAAAAATCATGGGTTAATCCGGGACAACCATCAACATCGACTGCAAAACCAGATCGATTCGCCAAGAAGACAATGCTCTGCGTTTGGTGGGATCAGAAAGGTGTAGTGTATCATGAGCTTCTATAACCCTGTGAAACTGAATATTAATCGCTACGGGCAACAAATGATCAATTTGAACTATGCATTGATCGAAAAAAGACCAGAATGGGCCAGAAGACATGGCAAAGTAATTTTTTTACACGACAATGCATCTGCACACCAAGCAAAACTGGTTCAGGATACAATTAAAACACTTGGCTGGGAGCCGCTACCCCACTCGCCGTATTCACCAGACTTGGCCCCTTCCGACAACGATTTGTTTTCATCAATGGGACACGCATTGGCTGAGGAACACTTCGATTCCTACGAAGAAGTCGAAAATTGGGTTCTGATTGGTTTGCTTCAAAACACGAATATTTCTATTGGCGTGGTGTCCACAAATTGCCAGAAAGGTGGTCAAAAGGTTTAGAAAGCAATGGTAAGTACTTTTAATAAAACGTTTTTACTTTTCAATTCAAAATTAGTGTTCCATTTTCACAAAAAAACGCTCACTTCATACCGGTACACCTGGTATGATCCACAGAATACGTAATTAACTAAAGGTAATGGGAATCACCGCAGTGTGGCTGACGCTTTCGGCTGCAGGTGGCCCTGGGTTTGGTGCCCGCCATGGCGGCGAGGGGCGGCGGCCGCGTGCTGGCCGTCTGCAGAGAGGACTGCCCTGGGGACGCGCCGTCCGTGCACAGCGTCGCCACCAACGGTGAGTAGGCGCCAGCACACGCTACACCCTCCATACCTGGATCATAATCACGAACTAGCTGACAGCTAGCTGCTTACACCACAGCTGCCATAGCAACGACCAATCAGAGCACGAGTTTTGTTACACTATCTGTCACATTGCTGTGCTGCATCAACTGCTGGTTACCAGTCAACTGCAAACGATAACTGAATCGTACATTTTTCAAGGAGCTTAAGGAAATAGAAACAGATCTGTAGGAAATTGAGACGAGCTGTTTAAGTTGTACAGTAACTTCATGTAGTCGTCATTATTGGTAATGTTGAGCTGTATGGTACGCTATGTGATCAAAAGTATCCGGGCACCGGGCTGAAAATTACTTAAAAGTTCGTGGCGCCCTCCGTCGGTAATGCTGGAATTCAATATGGTGTTGGCCCACCCTTAGCCTTGATGATAGCTTCCACTCTCGCAGGCATACGTTCAATCAAGTGTTGGAAGGTTTCTTCGGGAATGGCAGCCCATTCTTCACGGAGTGCTGCACTGAGGAGAGGTATCCATGTCGGTCGATGAGGCCTGGCACGAAGTCGGCATTCCAAAACATTCCAGAGGTGTTCTATAGGATTCAGGTGCGGACTCTATGAAGGCCAGTTCATTATAGGGATATTATTGTCTTGTAACCACTCCACCACAGGCCGAACATTATGAACAGGTGCTCGATTGTGTTGAAAGATGCAATCGCCATCTCCGAATTGCTCTTGAACAGTGGGAAGCAAGAAAGTGCTTAAAACATCAATGTAGGCCTGTGCTGCGATAGTGGCACGCAAAACAACAAGAGGTGCAAGCCCCCTCCATGAAAAACACGACCACACCACAACACCACAGCCTCCGGATTTTACTGTTGGCACTACACATGTTGGAAGATGACGTTCACCTGGCATTCGGACTACCCACACCATGCCATCGGGTCGCCACATTGTGTACCGTGATTCGTCACTCCACACAACGTTTTCCACTGTTCAATCGTCCAGTGTTTACGTTTCCTACACCAAGCGAGGCGTCGTTTATCATTTACTGGCGTGATGTGTGGCTAATGGGCACCGCTCGTCCATGAAATCCAAGTTTCCTCATCTCCCACCTAACTGTCACAGTACTTTCAGTGGATTCTGATGCAGTTTGGAATTCCTGTGTGATGGTCTGGATAGATGTCTGTCTATTACACATTACGACTCTCTTCAACTGTCGGTGGTCTCTGTCAGTCAACAGACGAGGTCGGCCTGTACGCTTTTGTGCTGTACGTGTCCCTTCACGTTTCCACATCAGTTTCACATCGGAAACAGTGGACCTATGGATTTTTAGAAGTGAGGAAATCTTGCGTATAGACGTATGACACAAGTGACACCCAATCACCTGACCACGTTCGAAGACCGTGAGTTCCGCGGAGCGCCCCATTCTGCTCTCTCACAATGTCTCGTGACTACTGACGCCGGCCGGTGCGGCCGTGCGGTTCTAGGCGCTTCAGTCTGGAACCGCGTGACCGCTACGGTCGCAGGTTCGAATCCTGCCTCGGGCATGGATGTGTGTGATGTTCTTAGGTTAGTTAGGTTTAAGTAGTTCTAAGTTCTATGGGACTGATAACCACAGATGTTAAGTCCCATAGTGCTCAGAGCCATTTGAACCATTTGAATCTAATGACTACTGAGGTCGCTGATATGGAGTACCCAGCAGTAGGTGGCAGCACAATGCACCTAATATGAAAAGTATGTTTTTGGGGGTGTTCAGATACTTTTGATCACATAGTGTATGTATTTAAAGTGACAGTCAAACAATCCTGTTCTGGGCTGAGCAGTTGTCTGAGAATAGGCAAAGTTACATGTATTTTCATGGCATATCTTTTATATAATCGTTTATAAATGAGCCTGCTTCATTTGGACTTCTCTTGCTTTCACCCTTAAGATCGAAATATATGGCGCTTGTATCAGTCTTTACATTATATATGAAAAACATACTGACAGTAAGTTGCCTTAGATAAAACTCATCTCGCACTGCAATTTTTGGTAGGAGGACATCTGCATAAAATCGAAAGACAAAGAAAGAACATCACCACTTCCAGTCAATGATCGGTCCAGCCGGACCAGAGGACCTAGTCTATTCCACGGAGACAGGGCCCACACCATTATGGAATCACCGCTAGCTTTCACAATGTCTTGTTGATGACTTGAATCCACTGGATTCGTGGGGTCTGCGCCACACTCGAACCCTACCATCAGCTCTTACCAACTGAAATCGAGGCTCATCTGACTAGGCCACTGTTTTCCAGTCGTCTAAGGTCCAACCGATATGGTCACGAGTCCAGAAGAGGCGCTGCAGGTGTTGTCTTCCTGTTAGCAGAGGCACTCGCGTCGGTCATCTGCTGCCATAGCCCATTAAGGCCAGATTTCGTCGTACTGTCGAAACGGATACGTTCTTCGTACCTCCCACATTGCTTTCTGCGGTTATTTCTCGCAGTGTTGCTTGTCTGTTATCACTGAAAACTGTACGCAAACGTCGCTGCTCTCGGTCCGTTGTGAGAGATAATACGTGAAATTTGGTATTCTGAGCACACTCTTGACATTGTTCCATGCGTCTAGCTCCAACGACCATTCCGCTTTCAGAGTCTGATAACTCCCATCGTGCGGCCACAATCACGTCAGAAACCTTTTCGCATGTACCACCTGATACAAATGACTGCTCTGCCAATGTACTGCCCATTTATGCGTTGTGTACGTGATCCTACCGCCTAACCCCTGACTTTTGTCAGCTCAGCGTGTACGGTTCTTGTATCAGGCTTTATATTGTACATGAAAAACATATTTATAATAAATTGCCCTACATAAAACGCATCTTGCACTGCAGCTTTTGATAGGGAGACATCTGCATGAAATCGATAGACAAAGATAGAATGTGATCGTCTCATCTTCCTGCCTACAAATTTTCATTTTTTCCCCTATATTGTCATTTTGATACCTTACAAACAAGGTAGGCCGGCAGCGGCCTATTTACGCCTCTCTTCTGCCATAGGAAAGACACACAGTATAACAGGAATACAGAAAAACAAACATACATAGAGGACAAAAAACGGGAGACAAACAAAGTAAAAATAGACGAAGTCGTTCACCGACGTACTGCTCGGATAAAAAAGAAGTTGAACACTGCACACAACGGAGAATACAGAATGTCACAAGTGAACAGAGGAGCTCGGACGGAGAGACACTGATGCACCGACGGGACAACAAACACGAGCACTGCGGCGACAATCTCGAGTGCACGAAGACGCACACTTCACACAAAAAAGCCAGGGTCCTGCCAGAGGGAAGAGGTGAGGGTAGGAGGGAGAACGGGAGGGGGTTGATGCCAGTGGGAGAGAAGAAGGGAAGGGAAGGGAAGAGGGTAAGGGGGGTGCGTGGAAGCCCAGTGAGGGGGGAGGTGAGGGAGGGAGGAAAAGAGGAGGGAGAGAAGGGAAAGAGGGTGCCCTGGAGGAAAAACAAAGGGGAGGAAGGGAAGGATCAAAGTTGGTAGGAGGGGTAGATGGAGGGGATGAGGGCGTCATCAGGGAGGGGGAGTTAGCGAAAGCCACCTTGGGCAAGAGTATGGACTGTGGAGAGATGGAGAGCGGGTGGAATGTGAGAGTACATGTGCGGCAGCAGATGGAGGTGGGAAAGGAAGGGAGAGACAAGTGGGTGAGGGGGATCAAGTTTGCAGGTGGTGTAAAGGATGCATATCCATTCGAGGAAAAGGAGGAGGTGTGGGAACGGAATTAAGTCATAGAGGATCCGTGTGGGGGAGGGGAGGCAGATGCGATAGGCGAGGCAGAGCGCATGGCGTTCCAGGATTTGAAGGGATCTGTAGAAGATAGGAGGGGCGGCGATCCAGGCGGGATGGACATGACAGAGGATAGGGGGGATGAGGAATTTATAGGTGTGGAGGACGGTGGAGGCATCCAGACCACATGTGCTGCCAGAAAAGAGCTTGAGGAGGCGGAGTCGGGAGCGTGCCTGGGTTTTGATCGTCCGGAGATGGGGGCCCAGGAGAGGCAACGATCAAGGGTGACGCCAAGGTACTTGAGGGTGGGGGTGAGGTTGATAGGACGGCCGTAGATAGTGAGATAGAAATCGAGGAGACGGAAGGAAGGGGTGGTTTTGCCTACAACGATCGCCTGGGTCTTGGAAGGATTGGCCTTAGGCAGCCACTGATTACACCAAGTGGTGAACCAGTCAAGATGGGATTGGAGATGGTAAGGTGCTGGGAGCGTTGCAGGGTGGGGGCGAGGGCAAGGAAGGTGGTGATATCAGCGTACTGGAGAAGGTGCAAGGGGGGGGGGGGGTGAAGGCAGTGGCATGTCCACCGTGTAAATGGTTCAAATGGCTCTGAGCGCTATGGGACTTAACATCTGAGGTCATCAGTCCCCTAGAACCTAGAACTTCTTAAACCTAACTAACCTAAAGACTTCACACACATCCATGCCCGAGGCAGGTTTCGAACCTGCGGTTGTAGCGGTCGCGCGGTTCCAGACTGTAGCGCCTAGAACCGCTCGGCCACTCCGGCCGGCCCGCCGTGTAAAGAAGGTAGAGAAGAGGGCGAATTTTCATACTGAAAAGGTGTTTAAGATTTTCTGCTGCCCTTCGTTATGAATGAGAAGAAAAGAAGAAGAAGAAGCTGCTTAGTCACAGCTCAGCGTCTCGCTGTATCATTTGATTGAAGAGACTTCAGTTGAGTAAGTAACTCCTCACAGATATAACTAGCACCTACTTGCGGCCTTTCAGCCAAAGCAATTGCAGCGTATTGTTTGCCTGTGAACACTACTGGTAATGCTAATTAGGGCTGCGAGACAGAGTAGAAAATATTAAATGATATACGGCATCGTCACTGCTGCTATCTAAGCTTTATTTTCAAAGGAGCATGAGTCATGACTGCCACCTCTTTGTTTTTAAAAATCCTACAGAACATACCCTAACTGATGGACTGATATCCCTTCAAGAGAACAGGTTAGGATACACGTGCTTATACTTGCTGTTCCGAACATAAATCGTGATACGTCTTAATGTTCTTAGTTCATTTCAATGAATATTTTTTACTGCACATAGTATAAACCTTAAGCAACATTGATATAAATTATCATGGTTCTAGGTTGTCGAATTCAAAATATAAAAAGTAATTAGTTAATAAATGTTAATGTTTTGAAGTATAAAAATAGGACCCCTTTTAGATAAAATTTTCTCGAAAGGTATAAATGCTATTTTTATGAAACTTTACGTGTGGTTTGTAAGGTACATTCTTGAGAAGTGTGGGAAGAATTTTGTCTTTAGCACAAATAGTTCATCTATCATAATATTTTTTGTTTTGTAAGGAAATCATCTGAAAAAAAGTTTCTCTCCGAAACCACACCACCATACAATACCTAAAGTATGAACTTAAGATATGTCAAGGGTGGGGAAAATATATTGCGAATTCTGTGAAATAGTTGTGCCAAACCTCAGTGTTGTATCTCTTATAGGTTCTGAGAAAATGGTTCCTAAATAATCCGAAATGCAAGTTTTAGCAATACTCATTTAAAGAAATATTCTTATACTTTTCGTTATCTCTGCACAGTCCAGCACCATAATCACTTTATTTCACTCTGTGAGGCTGTGATTGGCTTCTCTGAAGTCTTTTCTGCACTCGTGCCTGGTTTGAAGAAGCCTCTGCAGCTCGATCTGCTTAGAAATCTCGCTGTTCATAAAACTGGCGAAGAGCACCGGTAGTTTTCATTACTGACTTCGTTCCAAGTTCATAGAAAACTTTTGCCCCGCTTATGGTACAACTATTGAAGCATAAAGTTGCACCATGCACTCTAGTCTGCATACCTTTCAGTTCATTTCAGTTCAACAAAAACAGTATTTGTCGACGTTCCTATATACAGTTGTTGAAGCTTTAGTTCTTTTTTCTGGGTTCTATTGTGAAAAAGTTTATCAGCAAGTTCTTATCACTCATTTTTACCTTTCAGTTCAACAAAAACAGTATTTGTCGACGTTCCTATATACAGTTGTTGAAGCTTTAGTTCTTTTTTCTGGGTTCTATTGTGAAAAAGTTTATCAGCAAGTTTTTATCACTCATTTCCTTGTAACATAGGTTTTATTGTATGCATGACAACATAAGGCAGTGAGTGATTACGCTTGTACACTTTACCAGCAGCCCCTTGGAAACCAGACTTTTAGGGCATAGCGTACGTTGAGATTTTTGCTTCTGTTCAAGCTTTATGCAACAAGGAAGCCCATACTGTAACTGTCATGGTTTCTAGACCATTTGTATTACTTCTAATGACATTACCATAATATATTTGCAAAAGATCTATTTGTTGTCTCTTAAGTCGGCCAGCCCCACCGAGTCCCCTGGTAACACTCAAATTTTGCCCACAAAATTAGTTGTGACTTCCGTTTTCGTATTCTTGTTCTCATCCTTGTGCGGCCGAAATATCAGTGGAGGAAATTTTATTTGCGCGGCTGCATGCCAGAAGTTTAACGGACTAAAAATTACATTCTTCAGCGCACCAAAAATATTTGATCAGTACTTGATTTTTTAATACTTTCTTAAACTGCGTTGTTGAGAAATGTAAGATTAAAGCGAAGTCGTACAAAGTGCGCCTGCATTGGTATTTAAATACGGCGCGTTCGTAGTTTCCCCCTCCTCTCGCTCTGACAGCGTGGGGTGGGGTGGGGGAAACTTGCCAGGCAGGCTAAGCGCTAATATGACACTCATGCCAGGGCACGGTCTGTCCGCTAAATTCTTGGCCACCCCTGCCTGAACTGTCTTGATGGTTTTGCTGGACACATACTGCTGACCAGTATTACGTGGGCGTTTCATTTTATTTTTTCCATTCTTCAGTATTTCTCTTTCTTTTTCGTGAAGATTTCGGTTTCTGGGGCGAATCTTCAGCTACTCTATTTATTTCAAGCTGTAATATGAGCAGAAAAATGGTCTCAGAACTCGCGTGAGATACAGCCCATCAGCTACGCGAAAAATTCCATACCGCTGAAATGGCATTCATGAGAAAAATATTTTTATAAATCTGTTGTCATTAAAACCATACTATTAAAGTATTCAGTAGTCATTGAAATATGCCCATAAAGTCCAACGGCGATGAAATGTGTGAACAAGGTTAAGAGAAACCAAGTCACAAACCACTAAACAATAGTTATCAGAAATAAACACTTTTATACACTTACCGAAACATTATCTGAGAAAGGAGATTACGCTTAAAAGAACTCAGTAAGTCAACAGGAATATGCATTTTCTTTTATTAGTCGTGTATAATAAGTAAGGCCTTCTCGTGAGCCATTTTTACACAAGGACTTTCTCGCCTCACACTATTTGTGGCAAGCGAGTCAGCTGTAGCGTCCATGACGTATTCTTCTACCGTTTGTCTACATATCTACGTATATACTCCGCAAGCCACTGCACAGTGTATGCGGAGGGTTCCGTTTGCGTTTACACCCCAGTGTGTGTTCCGAGTTTGCACCTGAACGGCGAAAGAGAAGTTACAAGCGACCATTCTTCTTACTAAAAGTCGGACCATAGTGCTTCGATTACAGAATTAGCTATGATAATAGAGTTCATTAATCTCTAAAAAGGCCACATATACATGTGCTTCCTGAAGAGTGGCACCAGCCTTTTCAGTACTTGGAAGGGCATCAGTCTGGATAGTTAAATGATCAGCCAACGTGGCCTTGCTGTGCATGTACTGCGAACGACTGAAAGCAGGAGGAACCTACAGCCGTTATTGATGATGAAGGTTTCTCGGGTAATCAGCCGAGTCAAGGCGTCGTTCTGCGGCAAGGTTTCGACAGGTTTCCTACTCGTCATCTTCAGCTGATAACCCGAAAAAACTTCATCACCGAGATTCGCCGAGTAAACCTGCAGTCCTATTTACAGGCGTTATTTTTCCCAGGACATGCAGCTTTTCTTTATGGTTTCCTGTTAGGAAAAATATTCCGGTGGTCAAACAGCCCACAGACGAGATCTCCGGACGGAGACTACTCAGTAAGATATCGTCATCAGGTAAAACAAAACCGGCATTCTATGAGTCGGAGCGCAAAAAGTTAGGCCTCTTGCTGAGGTGATGATGATGATGAGGTCCCATACTCCGAGTAGCATAGGGAACGATGCGGGAGACACGAACCGACAGTGGGCAAGGTCGTAGCGGAGGTGGTTTGCCATTGCCATCCTCCGACCGTAATGGGGATGAATGATGATGATAAAGAGAACACAGCAACACCCAGTCATCTCGAGGCAGGGAAAATCCCTGACCCCGCCGGGATTCGAACCCGGGACGCCGTGTGCAGGAAGCGAGAAAGCTACCGCAAGACTACGAGCTGCAGACTTACTGGGGTAGGAAGGTTAAAAAATTTAAAAAGGGAAATGATGTAGTGGGAATTAGTCAAGTGTGGTGACAGGGAGAAAAGGACTTATGGTCAGATGAGTACAGAATTATAAATACAACTTCAGATACGCATAATGCAAGAATAGGTCTAATAATGAATAAGAAAATAGGAATGCAGGTGAACTATTATGAACAGCATAATGAAAATAATGTGGTAGCCAAGACAGACTTGATTACAACAACCACCACAGTATCACAATCTTATAAGTCAACTAGCTCCAGAGGTTGAAATAATGTATGATGAGATTAAAAAACTAATTCAGATAGTTAAATGAGAGGAAAACTGTGATGGAAGGAAGGAAGTTGATACTAGGAAAAGGAAGAGAAGGGAAAATAGTAGTAGAAAATGGAGTCGGGAAACGAATGAAAGAGGAACACAGCTGGTAGAATTTTGCACAGAGCATAATTCAATTTTCCGTTTGCGTGGACATTTAATCATTGCTAGCACTTGGTTTATGAATCATACAAATAGGTTTTGTGTGTAGCACAGATCTGGAGACAATGGAAGGTTTGAGATTGATCAGGCACAGATTTCCAAACGAGACTGTAAACTGTAAGACACTACCAAGAGCAAGTGTGCACTGTGACCACAATGTATTCATTATGATATGTAGATAAAAACTGAAGAAACTGCAGAAAGGTAAGAAATGAAATGAAATTGGACCTGGATAAACTGAAGAAACTAGAGATTTTTTAGAGTTTCAGAGAGAGCCTTAGGCAATGTTGGACTGAAATTTGGAACAGTAATGCAATAGAAAATTAATGGGTGGCGTTGAGAGATGATAGTGTAGGTAGGCGGTAGAGAATCACTTCGCCAGAACGAATTTGCATGGTAGAAGAAATTGGGAACGGTAATGCAATAGAAAATGAATGGGTAGCGTTCAGAGATGAATAGTGTAGGTAGGCGGCAGAGAATCACTTTGGAAGAACGAATTTGCCTGGTAGAAGAAACTGGGAACAGTAATACAATAGAAAATGAATGGGTAGCGTTGAGAGATGAATAGTGTAGGTAGGCGGCAGAGAATCACTTCGGAAGAACGAATTTGCCTGGTAGAAGTCCTTGGATAACTCAGGAGATAGGTAATTTAACCGACGAAAGGAGAAAATATATAAATACAACTAATGAAGTAAGCTAAAGAGAATAAAGACGGGTATGCAAATTTAATGTAATCTTATTGTAAGAATTAGTTATTTATGCATTTTCGATGAGAAGCGATATCATTTTTTTCTTTTATATGTGCTTTCACTTTTTTCTTCTTTGTCTCTGCGGTTGGCGAAGTATTCACGCGGACTGCAATGCGTGACAAAAGTTCGCCGTCCTAACAATTAACAATTGATATTTAGTTTTTTCCATAAGCAACTAAAATATTGGAGATACCTAGCAGCTTTGAGAGATGAAGTAGGGTGGGCTGTAGAGGATCACAAAGACAGAAAGAAAAAGGCTAGTATAAAATATTGGGTAACACAGGAGACGAATTTCATTGACGAAAGCAATGAAGCAGACAAAAGGCAATACAGGCGTCTAAAAATGTGATTGACGGAAATTACCAAATAACTAAGCAGGAATGGGTAAAGGACAAATACAAGGCTGTAGAAGCATCTATAGCTGGTGGAAACGAAGACAGGTGCTGGTAATCATAGGAGAATTAAAGAGACACTTGGAGAAAGAGAAGCAACTGTATATCAAGAGACCAGGTGGCAAGCCACTTCTAAGCAAAGATGGAAAGGTGAAAGGTGGAAGGAATACATAAGGGATCTGTGTAAGGGGAACAAAACTGCGGATAATGTTACAGAAAGAAAAAAAGCTAGGTGAAGAAGAGGTGGGAGATACTTATTATACTACGAGAAGACTTTGACAGACCACTGAAAGACCTAACCGTAAGTGGAGACAAGGCCCCTAGAGTTGTATTCGCTTAGAATTAGTGAGATCCTTGGGAAAACTAGTAATACCAAAATTATTCCA
Source organism: Schistocerca piceifrons (assembly GCF_021461385.2). NCBI lineage: Eukaryota > Metazoa > Arthropoda > Insecta > Orthoptera > Acrididae > Schistocerca > Schistocerca piceifrons. The sequence continues at coordinate 1,015,055,163 of NC_060138.1, read as the reverse complement.
CGAAGTATGCAAGATTCAAGAGACGGGCGAAATATCCTCATACTTAAGGAAGAACGTAATAATTCCTCTTCCAAAGAAAGCAAGCACCGACAGGTGTGAATATTTGTGATATTTCAGTGCCTGTGTTGTTAAGAAGAACGATGCATTGTTCCTTTGGACATGCATACACGTCCAAAAACACAGCCGGCCGGTGTGGACGAGCGGTTCTATGCGCTTCCGTCTGGAACCACGCGACCGCTACGGTCGCAGGTTCGAATCCTGCCTCGGGCATGGATGTGTGTGATGTCCTTGGGTTAGTTAGGTTTAAGTAGTTCTAAGTTCTAGGGGACTGATGACCTCAGATTTTAAGTCCCATAATTCTCCAAACATTTGAACCATTTTGAACCCGAAACATAGGCAGTGCGTTAACTACAGCCGTTATGAAGTACACGAAATGTATTCGCATTTGCGAATACGAACAACTAACAACTGCATAAGGAAGTAATGACAATGAAAATTTGTGCCGGACCGGTACACGAGCCCGGATTTCCCGCGTTACGCGAGCGGTCACATTAACTTCTTTGGCTATCCGTGCACGACTCACGGCCAGATATAAGCTTCCCTATGCAGTCGTTCCTGCGTCACAACCTGTACTAGTACGCGCATTATGCAACTCCTGTACATGGGAGGACGTTTTAATTGAAAGTCACTGCTGATAGCGGCGGATAAATACGATATTGCAGTGCCTGTGTTAAGAAGATGATGCATGCTAGGAGGATGGATAATTTTCCGTGGGTAATGAGCTACTGCAGGCGATGTCATTAGAAGACCAGTCTCGCAGCGGGCAGGTAATGTCATGATACGTAAGTGTGTAACACATTTGCGCCTGCTAATAATAAAACTGCTAAAAAACTCGAAAACTATCATGTTGGTGAAAAGAACGAGTAACTAGCAGACGCAGATTTTTTTCATTTCGATTTTTTTAAAACTCAGTGGATACAAAAAGTCCTAGATGATTTACTAGGAGGAATAAGTAAGGGAAGAATATTGGAAACTCTCACCAGGAGAAGGGCAGCTCATTGGGGCAGCTGCTAAGAATTCAGGAATACCTAACAGTGAATTAAAAGAAATAATATAGGTGAAAAATTGTTGAGGAGAGATTACATTAGCTGAAACGGGAATGTTGAGGACACACACGGATGGAAAGATTACCGCAACATAGGGAGAAATAATGGACATAATAGTTTAAAGACTGACTGGAGGCAAGGGGGAGGAGACTTTTGCTAATGGAAAATATCGCACTGTTTTCTCTTTCTATCTACCTCTCTATCTAACTACCAATTAAAGATGTTTAAACTATTAGATAAAAATTCTTCCAATCCATATGTGGCATACAGCAAACCAGTGCTTAACAGTATTGGTTAAAAACAATCTTGGTTGCAATTTTAGTTTTTTTTTTTCAGCTACGCGTTTCGCCTTATTGAGGCATCTTGAGGTTATGTTAATTTAGTATTTCTTAGAAGGATCCTTTAGTTTTAACGAAGGCGATGTTAGCCTGATATATTCGACGATGCCCTTTGGCTGCACTGACTAAAGGATCCTTCTAAGAAATACCAAATTAAGATAACCTGAAGATGCCTAAATAAGGCGAAACGCGTAGTTGAAAAATAAAAAACTAAAATTGCAACCAAGACTGTTTTTAACCAATACTGCTAGATAACGTTGTTTGATAGCGATGCGAGAGAGACATAACAAGAGTCGGGTGAAATTTGTTCTGTCGACAGGTTTGGTGGATGCGCTATCTGAACAGCTGAAGGGCACCGGAGTGAGTTTGACCTGCGCCTATCAGTACCACTTCTCCAACAGCAGACTGCCTCTCTCGTAAGTACACATTTCACAGTGGCATTTGTTTGTACAACTAGAGATAATGAAGAAGGAAAAATATTCCATCAACATGCTCCATAGCAAGAAAAGTAGCTTACAAATGAGTTACTCTAGGCGCTACCAGTTCTTGTACTCCAAACAGCACAGATATAAAACAATCTGTTTACCAAGTGAATGGATGGAGAACTGCTGTAGACCATTTATCTTAACAGTAAAGTTATTTTATAACGTACTATCAATAGCGGTTTGTGTGGGTGGATGACATCAGCACCGTTGATCTATTGGTTAATTAGTATTAATACTGCTTTACTGATAAGATGGTAATAAGCTAGTAATGTGTCACCATACGCTCAGTCCATAGGAAACAGCAAATAGGGTGGGCATCTCGCTCTACCGTCTGGAGACAGAAAGAACTCCTTTTAGGAATTTCACTCTCTCATCTTCTACTTACCTTTTCTTTCGGACATGTCTACTACACAGTCCACGATAATCTTTCAGTTTCTAATTTTAGTCTGGCTCAAAAACTTCGATCCTCTGTCACCCTCTGATAAATATATCGTGATGCCTTAGTGAATGTCGCTCTAAAAATCTAACCTGTCCCTTCTTGTAGTTGAAGTAGTAGCTGAAGATCCAAAGTGTGCTGATATTAATCGAAAATCATACTGTTCCGCCTATCACTTGCTACGAAAACATTTATTATTGCTGTCAGTTTATATTGTTATTAATCATATGAGGCACCTGGGACATATACACTGACAAGCCGAAACATTATGACCACTGCCTCCTGTAAGACTGAAACCTGCTTGGTGGTTTTGCGGGAACTTGACACGGTAATGAGAGTATGTAAGCGGGGCTGAGACGAATGGCGAATCATTCTAGCGATTATACGAACCGCAATTAGAGAAAACCTCTGACATGTAATTTTGACTCGGGGAATATTCTTATAGCCTGGGATCTGAGGTCGAGGATTTGAGAAATGGTGAAAATGATCCGATAGTCGTGTACTATTGTAGTAAGCATCTACGCAAAGTGGTTGAAGGACGTTGAAACCCTGAGTAGGCGACAAGGTGTTGTACGTCTAAGCCTCATAACAGATCCGCTCTCTAAAGTAGGATAGCGTGGGAGATCTGACAACAGAGTACAATGCTGGTGCAGGCGCAAGTGTTTCAGAGCACACCGTCCAGCTCACACTACTGAACATAGATTCTACAGCAAATGAACCATAAGTCATGTCACGTTGACCCAACGACATCGTCAGTTACGATCGAGATTGTTGCTTGATTTGGCGGATGGTGCAAACACCGAGATCATCGGTCCCATCGGATTAGGGAAGGAAGTCGGCCGTGTCCTTTCAAGGGAACCATCCCAGTATTTGAAGAGATGGAAAAGAGCCACCGTGGTACAACAACCGAGTTAGAAAACTGCTGCGGAATCAAAGGGAACTTCACAGCAAACATAGACATAGCCAAAGCCTTGCAGACAAACAAAAATTACGAGGAGCGAAATGTGTGAGGAGGGCTATGCGACAGGCGTTCAATGAATTCGAAAGTAAAGTTCTATGTACTGACTTGGCAGAAAATCCTAAGAAATTTTGGTATTATGTCAAAGCGGTAGGCGGATCAAAACAAAATGTCCAGACACTCTGTGACCAAAATGGTACTGAAACAGAGGATGACAGACTAAAGGCCGAGATACTAAATGTCTTATTCCAAAGCTGTTTCACAGAGGAAGATTGCACTGTAGTTCCTTCTCTACATTGTCGCACAGATGACAAAATGGTAGACATCGAAATAGATGACAGAGGGATAGACAAACAATTAAAATCGCTCAAAAGAGGAAAGGCCGCTGGACCTGATGGGATACCAGTTCGATTTTACACAGAGTACGCGAAGGAACTTGGCCCCCTTCTTGCAGCGGTGTACCGTAGGTCTCTAGAAGAGCGTAGCATTCCATAGGATTGGAAAAGGGCACAGGTCATCCCCGTTTTCAAGAAGGGACGCCGAAAAGATGTGCAGACCTATATCTCAAACGTTGATCAGTTGTAGAATTTTGGAACACGTATTATGTTCGAGTATAATGACTTTTCTGGAGACTAGAAATCTACTCTGTAGGAATCAGCATGGGTTTCGAAAAAGACGATCGTGTGAAACCCAGCTCGCGCTATTCGTCCACGAGACGCAGTGGGCCATAGACACGGGTTCCCAGGTAGATGTCGTGTTTCTTGACTTCCGCAAGGCGTTCGATACAGTTCCCCGCAGTCGTTTAATGAACAAAGTAAGAGCATATGGACTATCAGACCAATTGTGTGATTGGATTGAAGAGTTCCTAGATAACAGAACGCAGCATGTCATTCTCAATGGAGAGAAGTCTTCTGAAGTAAGAGTGATTTCAGGTGTGCCGCAGGGGAGTGTCGTAGGATCGTTGCTATTCACAATATACATAAATGACCTTGTGAATAACATCGGAAGTTCACTGAGGCTTTTTGCTGATGATGCTGTAGTATATCGAGAGGTTGTAACAATGGAAAATTGTACTGAAATGCAGGAGGATGTGCAACGACTTGACGCATGGTGCAGGGAATGGCAATTGAATCTTAATGTAGACAAGTGTATTGTGCTGCGAATACATAGAAAGAAAGATCCTTTATCATTTAGCTACAGTGTAGCAGGTCAGCAACTGAAAGCAGTTAACTCCATAAATCATCTGGGAGTAGGCATTAGGAGTGATTTAAAATGGAATGATCATATAAAGTTGATCGTCGGTAAAGCAGATGCCAGACTGAGATTCATTGGAAGAATTCTAAGGAAATGCAACCCGAAAACAAAGGAAGTAGGTTACAGTACACTTGTTCGCCCACTGCTTGAATATTATTCACCAGTGTGGGATCCGTACCAGATAGGGTTGATAGAAGAGATAGAGAAGATCCAACGGAGAGCAGCGCGCTTCGTTACAGGATCATTTAGTAATCGCGAAAGCGTTACGAAAATGATAGATAAACTCCAGTGGAAGACTCTGCAGGAGAGACGCTCAGTAGCTTGGTACGGGCTTTTGTTGAAGTTTCGAGAACATACCTTCACCGAGGAGTCAAGCAGTATATTGCTCCTTCCTACGTATATGTCGCGAAGAGACCACGAGTATAAAATCAGAGAGATTAGAGCCCACACAGAGGCATACCGACAATTTTTCTTTCCACGAACAATACGAGACTGGAATAGAAGGGGGAACCGATAGAGGTACTCAAAGTACCCTCCGCCACACATCGTCAGGTGGCTTGCGGAGTATGGATGTAGATGTAGCTGTAAAGCAGTTTAGGGAAATCACGGACAACCTAAATCGGGGTGGCCGGACGGGGGTTTGAACCGTCGTACTCCCGAATGCGAGTCCAGTGCGCTAATCACTACGCCACCTCGCCAGTCATCGAGATTGCACCATGGATCAGTGGAAACATGGTGCGCTGTTGCATGAATCGCGTTTCTTGTTACACCATGCCGATGGGCGCATTTGGATACAGTGTCATCCAGCCGAATGGCTCCCCGAAAAATGCACTACGTCACGGCGGAGGCCGGTGACGGTCGTTTTATGCTATGGAGAGATTCATCCAGATTTCCGTGGGACCTGTGGTAGTAAACTAAGGCACCGTGACAGATGTGGGCTACGTGAACGTTACTGCAGGCCATCTGCATGTTTTCATGCTTGATGTCTTCCCCAAGTGCGAAGACATCTTCCAGCAGGATAACTGTTCGTGTCGGAAGAGCAGAATCGTGTTACAGGGTTTTGAGAAACATGATGACGAACTCGCTTTGATGTTTTGACCACCAAATGGGCCTGATCTGAACCCAATGGAACACTTTCGGAGCGCTATCGTGCACCCACAAATCATCTGCCGCCATTTACGGGGATTGCGTGACTTGTGCGTACACATCTGGTGCCATACACCTCCGGAAATCTGCCCAAGACTTGCCGAATCCTTTGCACGCAGAATCGCTGCTGCAGGGCGTTCCAAAGGGGACAAATACGCTGCTAAGCAGATGGTCATAATGTTTTGATTCATAAGTGTAAACGAGCAAATTTTTGCAAAAACATGAACTGAACAGCAGAAATCTATTCATAGAATTTAAATATCGTTCAGAAGATCCAGTGTGTCAATAATACAACAGTTCTACACATCCAGTTTCTGGATACTTTAACTATTCCAACACTTTACGGATATTGTGCTAACTAAACAACGGCAGCCTTACACTGCAAATTGTTAACTGTAATATATAACAAATAATAAAACAGGGAGTTTGAGGGGCTTGTGGCACAAATAAAGCGGTTGAGACACGTGCTGTAATTCCTACAGACACTATGCTGGAGAAACTATTGAAAATTATGAACCACAGGAACTGTGCTTCTGTAATCACCGAGAAGCTCCTTTTTCTCGTACAGCCGATCTAACGTGTTCGAGTACGGAGGGGACACAGGTGTTTTTTTTTTATAATGTGCCTTTATTTTCTGTATCCTCTACAGTAGTCGAAAAACATCGTGTGTAGCATAAGGGAGAGGGGGAGTGCTGGTTATGGTAATTACAAATGAAAATATAAGCAAATTAAGTGAAACAAATAAATTAACGATGTATGAAAATATACTGATAGATGGCAGATGCTTAAATGGCTGACGACGACCGCATTGCATAACTAGCAAATACAAATATAGATATAAAAGAATAAGAATAGTTGTTGTTGTTGTGGTCTTCAGTCCTGAGACTGGTTTGATGCAGCTCTCCATGCTACTCTATCCTGTGCAAGCTTCTTCATCTCCCAATACCTACTGCAACCTACATCCTTCTGAATCTGCTTAGTGTATTGATCTCTTGGTCTCCCTCTACGATTTTTACCCTCCACGCTGCCCTCCAATGCTAAATTTGTGATCCCTTGATGCCTCAAAACATGTCCTACCAACCGATCCCTTCTTCTAGTCAAGTTGTGCCACAAACTTCTCTTCTCCCCAATCCTTTTCAATACCTCCTCATTAATTACGTGATCTACCCACCTTATCTTCAGGATTCTTCTGTAGCACCACATTTCGAAAGCTTCTATTCTCTTCTTGTCCAAACTGGTTATCGTCCATGTTTCACTTCCATACATGGCTATACTTTCAGAAACGACTTCCTGACACTTAAATCTATACTCGATGTTAACAAATTTCTCTTCTTCAGAAACGCTTTCCTTGCCACTGCCAGTCTACATTTTATATCCTCTCTACTTCGACCATCATCAGTTATTTTACTCCCTAAATAGCAAAACTCCTTTACTACTTTAAGTGTCTCATTTCCTAATCTAATACCCTCAGCATCACACGAGTTAATTTGACTACGTTCCATTATCCTCGTTTTGCTTTTGTTGATGTTCTTCTTATATCCTCCTTTCAAGACACTGTCCATTCCGTTCAACTGCTCTTCCAAGTCCTTTGCTGTCTCTGACAGAATTACAATGTCATCGGCGAACCTCAAAGTTTTTACTTCTTCTCCATGAATTTTAATACCTACTCCGATTTTTTCTTTTGTTTCCTTTACTGCTTGCTCAATATACAGATTGAATAACATCGTGGAGAGGCTACAACCCTGTCTCACTCCTTTCCCAACCACTGCTTCCCTTTCATGCCCCTCGACTCTTATAACTGCCATCTGGTTTCTGTACAAATTGTAAATAGCCTTTCGCTCCCTGTATTTTACCCCTGCCACCTTCAGAATTTGAAAGAGAGTATTCCAGTTAACGTTGTCAAAAGCTTTCTCTAAGTCTACAAATGCTAGAAACGTAGGTTTGCCTAATCATACAGTAAAGCTGCATGTCCTCGGGAGAAATTACGGCTGTAGTTTCCCCTTGCTTTCAGCCGTTCGCAGTACCAGCACAGCAAGGCCGTTTTGGTTAATGTTACAAGGCCAGATCAGTCAATCATCCAGACTGTTGCCCCTGCAACTACTGAAAAGGCTGCTGCCCCTCTTCAGGAACCACATGTTTGTCTGGCCTCTCAACAGATACCCCTCCGTTGTGGTTGCACCTACGGTACGGCCATCTGTATCGCTAAGGCACGCAAGCCTCCCCACCAACGGCAAGGTCCATGGTTCATGGGGGGAGGATAAGAATAGTAATAGCAATAATATTAGGGTTCTAGCATATCACATACCGATGTAAGGGTTTCTGAACAGGTGTAGTTCCAGTAACTTTACTTCCAATTTTGACATCCCATCTGCAAAATGTAAGGAAGTGGTTGGGAGACAGATGATCTTACTCATGAAGGGATGCGAAGATGGAAATTGATTTGTGTTACTCATAACAAGTGTTCAAATATATTAACTGATACATCCTACAGACTCTGTTTCACTCACACTTTCAATCTGCTGCCATAAGAGTCTTCCGATACACGCTACTGTAGACAGTCGACTGTAGTTTCGTAGGATTCGGAGAGAGAAACTAGGAGAAACCAAACGCTTCGTCGGCGGTGAACAATGACAGATTTATGATGTGTCTATTCCCAATCATTACTTCACCAATAAACAATAATTTACTACACATTCGTTTGCCACGCATCTGTCGGTTTTTCTGCAGACTTTGAATGCTTAGTAGCCCATAGGAAGTGAGGCGGTGTCGTTACGACTCTCTCGATTGGTAGAGGTTGCACTCTATACTCGTATTCTCTTATTGATCTCATTACTGAATTTATCTGACGTTCGTGGCGAGATGGCTTTCTATGCAGTTACAGCTATTCTATGCGATTTCGGATTGCAGTTCATGATGTTTACCCCCTGGCTAGATATTTCGACTAATAACCAAGCATGTATCTGAATTTTATGACTGGAAATTACTATTTTTCTTATTTAACGGTTATTTACATACCTCATACTGGGAGCTAGCTGGCAACCACCAAACAGGCATTCTTCAGCCAGTGGATTATATAAAAATCAACACCCGCTCCACCCCCGATCCCCCACCCGCTCATCGTTCTGTGAAGAATTGAACTCCCATGTGTAAAACGGATTCTGACAACAGATAACTTTATAATTGAGTTTTAATATGTTAAGTATTTGACGTTAAGCATGCAAAACCTATATGGCTGAAGAAACAAAATCCTAATTGTGTTCTTTTTTGTCTTCGAATTTTTCACCCATCGACTAATGAAAAAGCCAAAAACAGAACTGGTATATCTTAGATTCTGGCAATGTTTATCAGGTCATATCTCCTGAACTGTTTGTCATACAATGACAATTTTGAAGGAAAATTCATTGGTATACGTGGACACTGTCTAAAAAGTGTATTGCGAATAGAGTTAGAAGTAAAGAAGTAATAAATTAAAACTAGATGCCTGATGCTGAAGTGTTACTGGATGGAATGCGAAACTGTCTGAATTTCACACCATTTTACACTTAACGCAATTGAAGAGATCTCCACTGTGACATCTAAGGATGCGGAGAATGTTGATCATTAAAACTTCAGCACCTTGAAGACTGTATGGTTACCCGGTGGTACAGTTGCCTTTAGTTTAAAGTGCTAGTTGCCTATCTGTGTTTCACCTGCATTCGTACCAACTTAGCTACACTACTTCCGTGATCTGGACAACGTAAGCTTTCCCACAATGACATGGTTAGGCTTTGCAACATTGACATGTTATACTGTAGACTTCAGCCTTCAGCAAACGCATATAACCCTCTAATGAGTCGAGAAGGGCAGACATTTTTGTAGATTTTCGAAAAATTACTTTAACAGAATACTTTTCTCTGGATCTGACCCAATTGTGAAGAAATATGCTGCCAATATACGGGAGGAACGCCATTCACTTGGAAAGATCCTTATCGCCTTTACCCTGTGACTAGTTATATTCGCTTGTAACTAAAGTTGTCCATATCTGAGAAGCAGAATATTTTCCTTGAGCACAGATTCTCGACGTTGCTGCTCCTTCGCACAGTTGTCCCCGTCGGACACAACATGTGCGCGCTCCTCCAACGGTCAAGGAAACCCATAATTAGAGATGGGTTGTGACAGCAGGACACCAGCAAACGCAAATCTGTGTATGTCGGCGTAACAGTGAACGAAATGGACAAACGACCCACCCATTTTACAACTGATTAACGTGTCTAGAAAGGTGGACAAATTCATTCAGATTCCTTAACAACTAAATTCAAAAATGATCTCGTCGTAGCCACGATGTTGTGTAGAGACAGTGCTCAGCTCTGGCTAACTTACTGGCCGTACAAAAGGCGACTGTCACTATCATTTTTTCGCTTTTGCCGTAAACTGGATATCCTTGTAGGTTGAATTTAGATGCTGATAAAATGGTAACTGCTCTTCCTCGTCGTGAGACCACACTACGTACTCGTATGTCTCATGTCAATGTCACTATAAGACTTTCGGTTTCGCCGACCTGAGCCCTCTCCTGAAAGCCTGTCTCAAAATAATTTGCTATCCAAAAGTACTAACATGGCAAAACTGACAGTTTGTTCAAACTACTCACTGTTAATAAAAAAAACTTGTAAACAGGGCATGATGGTACAGTGCTACTATGATATCTTTAAATTTACTGCCGATGAGTAACAATAGACCAATGAGAGGTATCGTAGTCAAAAGTGAGACTACATTCAAACTTACTAATAGGTTGGTTGGTTGGTTGGTTTTTGGGGGAGGAGACCAGACAGCGAGGTCATCGGTCTCATCGGATTAGGGGCGGATGGGGAGGAAGCCGGCCGTGCCCTTTGAAAGGAACCATCCCGGCATTTGCCTGGAGCGATTTAGGGAAATCACGGAAAACCTAAATCAGGATGGCCGGACGCGGGATTGAACCGTCTGTTAGCTCTAGTTTATCGACTTTTCTTGTACTGGTCATTTCGCGAGACGTATGTGAGTGAAATCAGTGTGTTGTCCGACTTTCCCGGGGACTTACTTTCTCGCATTTTCCACAGTAAACCTCTCTTTGATGCACAACGATTCTCTTGTAGCGTCTGCCATTGGAGTTTGTTGAGCATCTCTGTAAAGGTCTCTTGCCGACTAAACGATCCCGTGACGAAACGCGCTGCTCTTCGTTGGACCTTCTCTATCTCTTCTACACTGGAGCGCCAAAGAAACTGGTATAGGCATTCCTATTCAATTACAGAGGTATGTAAACAGGCAGAATACGGCGCTCCGGTCGGCAACGCCTATATAAGACAAGAAGTGCCTGTCGCAGTTGTTAGATCAGTTACTGCTGCTACGATAGCAGGTTATCAAGATTTAAATGAGTTTGAAAGTGGTGTTAAGGTCGGCGCATGAGCGATGCGACACAGCATCTCCGAGGCAGAGATGAAGTAGGGATTTTCCCGTACGACCATTTCACGAGTGTAGTGCGACCATTAGGAACCAGGTAAAACATCAAATCTCCGACATTGCTGCTGCCGGAAAATGATCCTGCAAGAACGCATCCAACGACGACTGAAGAGAATCATTCAGCGTAAAAGAAGTGCAACCCTTCCGCAAATTGATGCAGATTTCAAATCTGGGCCATCAACAAGTGTCAGCCTGCGAACCATTCAGGGAAACATCATTGATATGGGCTTTCGAAGCCGAAGTCCCACTCGTGTACTCTTGACGACTGCACGACACAAAGTTTTACGCCTCGCCTGGGCTCGTCAACACCGACATTGGACTGTTGATGACTGGAAACATGTTGCCTGATCGGACGAGTCTCGTTTCAAACTGTATCGAGCGGATGGACGTGTACGGGTATGGAGACAACCTCATGAATCCATGGACCCTGCATGTCAGCAGGGGACTGTTCAAGCTGGTGGAGGCTCTGTAATGTAGTTGGGCGTGTGCAGTTGGAGTGATATGGAACCCCTGATTCGTCTAGATCGACTCTGACAGGTGATACGTACATAGGTATCCTGTCTGATCACCGGCATCCATTCATGTCGATTCTGCATTCCGGCAGACTTGGGAAATTGCAGCAGGACAATGCGACACCCCACACGTCCAGAATTGGTACAGAGTGGCTCCAGGAACACTCTTCTGAGTTTAAACACTTCCGCTGGCCACCAAATTCTCCAGACATGAACATTATTGAGCATATCTGGTATGCCTTGCAACGTGCTGTTCCATCCCCTCGTATTCTTACGGATTTATGGACGCCCATGCAGGATTCATGGTGTCAATTCCCTCCAGCACTACTTCAGGCATTAGTCGAGTCCATGCCACGTCGTGTTGCGGCACTTCTGTGTGCTTGAGGGGGACCTACATGATATTAGGCAGAAGTACCAGTTTCTTTGGCTCTTCAGTGTATTAATCCTGCCAACAAGAGTGACGGAGTGAATAGACCCTTCTGCGCATAGCTATAGTCTTCTGGCGTTGTTATCTTTTTGTAGATAAGCGCATAATTTGAGAATAGCCTATGGAGCTTCCGGAAATTCCGACGTTTTTACTAGATCAGTTACATACACTGTAAACAATAACGGTCCCATCACACCTCCTCCGGATATTCGTGAAAGTACCTTTCCATTTTTCGATTTTGTTCCCATTAAGAGCGGCGTGTTGAGATCTGCTTGCAAGGAAGTCTTGAATCCAGTCGTAAATCTGGTCCGTATTTTTTTCGGCAAACGGCAATGCGGGACGGTGTTTAATGCTTTCCTGAAGTCAAGGAACACGACATACCTGAGCACCGAAGCCTGCAGCACTGTGTATCTCATGGAGAAACAAAGAGAGCTGAGTTTCGCTAGCTCTATACTTGCGGAGTCAATGTTAATTTTGGTAGAGAAGTTTTTCGTTCTACAAAAACGTTGTAATTCTTAAACGTGAGACGTGATCCATAATTCCACAACAGATTGTTGACAGTGATATAGCCTTATAATTATGTGCGCCTGTCCTAAGACTCTTCTTGAAAACGGGAATGACCCGTGCTTTTTTCCGGTCACTGTGTACCCTTCGTTACTCCCTAAACCCCAACCATAAACTGCTATGAGAAGTGGAATTTTCGCACCGTTTCCATAGAATCTTACAGGTATCTCATCTGGTCCTGATACTTCGCTTTTCTTTTCCACGATCACCATCTCAATACCTCCCATTTCCACGTTCATACGATGATCGGAAGAACGGATCACATTACAATCTTGCACTCGGAAACAATTTCGAAAGACCGAGTTCAGTATTTTGATCTATCATCTTCCGTTTTGGTGCCACGATGGTCACTGTGACAGCACAGTTGATTACGATCGCTTACTGATTCTACATAAGACCAAGCTATCATTGCTCTACTTATGCTTATTTCAGCTTTTTTTCTTGTAGCAACATTCTGTTGTGTTGACTGCATTACGTACTTCAGTTGAATGTTGAATGTTTAACGTAGTTTTTACTGGCAGTTTAGGTGTGGTGAAGGTACTTATCCACTATAGTGTCCATTGTGGATGGCATAAAGGATGCACTCCAGGTATTTCATTCACTACCGACAGTGTTAGTTTTCAAAGCGTATAAATATTTATAGAGAGATTCAGAAGCAGAAACAGTGGCCTAATATGGTGCTTACCCCAGCGTTGCCAGTTTCAAGGATAGACAGTGGTTGTAGCGTGTGGGATGGTCAGGCAGAGAGGACGCTGGCGACTCCGCAGAGTATAATCCATACATCGAGCGCATTACATAGCCATATGCTTACTTGCGCACCACTATAGTAATCAGCAGTCATAAAATTCACCTAATGACTGTTGCCTGGTTGATAGTCGAAATATCGAGGCATAAAGATGACATCGTCAGGCTACAATCTCGTGGGCTACTTGTAGCTTGGACGTTTCTTTTGGCTTTGGGGGATCTAAATGAAGCTAATAAATGAGTTCTGCCTGTCACCGTTCCCTCTACTATCGTATTAGAGTGACCTCACCTGATGATCTACAGCTCTCTGGACCGTGATGGCGTCGGATTCTTCTTCGTGTACTGCAAGGATTTATTTATTTATTTAATCATATGGCTAGGGCCCCCCGTCGGCAGGCCGCGCGGCGGGTGCCGGTCTTTCAATTTGACGCCACTTCGGCGATCTGCAGTCGATGAGGATGATAGAATGATGATGACAACACAACACTCAGCCAAGAATCGAACCCGGGCCCAGAGGATTGACAATCCGTCACGCTGACCATTCAGCTACCGGGGGCGGACAACTGCAGGGATATCGACTGCTGATGGAAATTAACTGGATAATGAAGAGAACAGGGGGAGACTACAGACCAGTAAGAGACAGCTAAAAGAACAACAGATATCTTCTCGTAAACACGTTGAAATGAGAGGCAGTGTCCATACAAGTACGTGGTAACTAGCCTGTCCACAGTTTCACTCTACACAGGCGATCAGCATTCTTGCTGCGGGCCAAGCCACAATCGCATGGAAAAACACAAAATATGAACAAAGTAATGAGAACTATTCCCGTCGCTAGAGAGAGTTTTGATGCATCTTAACAAAGATGATCTCCAGGATTCGAATTACGAGGTATGGTAAAGGGCCGTGAATTGAAACACGTTGAGACCAACGGACAGGGGCAGCGCGACAAAGACTCCGAATTAACATTGATCAAATCGGAAGGCTGAACTCTCTTGGTTCTAACAGAATATTTACATCTTAAATACAGTCGGTTTTGCTATGAGCAATCTACCGCGATCGACTCAATCAAAATTGAGCCTAATGGTGCGTGGTTGCTCCCATGGCGGTGGAAACCGAGACATACAACGCAAAATGGCGTATACTGCTGCACGACTGCTGGTCACGAAATAAAGCCACAATGTACTGCCACTTACTGACCCTACGAAGCACTGCCACGATCTGATGGCAAGAGGGTGACTCTCACAAGGGAAGGCCACGACGTTGGGATCACTTATTTACTTCAAACTTTGTACACCTTTAGTAGGCCATTAACACTACATAATGTGCAAGTAGCAAGGTGCATTACTCTGACAAAATGGTTCAAATGGCTCTGAGCACTATGGGACTTAACTGCTGTGGTCATCAGTCCCCTAGAACTTAGAACTACTTAAACCTAACTAACCTAAGGACATCACACACATCCATGCCCGAGGCAGGATTCGAACCTGCGACCGTAGTGGCCACGCGGTTCCAGACTGTAGCGCCTAGAACCGCACGGCCACTCCGGCCGGCTCATTACTCTGACAATTCCGAGCAAATCGCAAGAGAAGTTTTACGCATCTATTATGTGGCGTATGTATCTGTGCTTATACGAGACGTTTGAGTTGATGGTGGCTAAGTGGTTAGCGTTCGAGCTGCGTAAGCCGAACCTGTATGAGGCGGCGGTACGACTCGCATTCAAACTTAGTTTTTAATCTATAGTTTTTTCATCACTGGTCATACATGGTTTGCATCCAAACTATCGGAAGAAAGAGAATTTTTCAAAACGTCAACGAGGTGTGTTTTCCGTTAGAAACTCTGAACATTACCTCTAAATGTGGGAAAACTGCATTCATTCGATGTAATGGATACCGTTTCAATTGATGTTTTCCATCTCTGTTATGGCAAACACCTTCGTGCAACGTATGCTGTCGAGAGCACATCCGAAGAAGTAACTGTACATTACTTTTGTGGTCTGGAACATTGTCACTGTACTCATTCGCATCATTATTTATCGAGGTTTGACTATGTGACTTGGATTTTCCAAGCCTGTCCCTCGTCCATGAAAATTTAATTAAAATTGGTAAATAGTCAACTAACATTTGAAATTCACTACAACTTCATGAAAATGCACATGGTTTTTTTCCCATCACATTACCTCTCAAATGTCATATAAATTAAATAATGTGACCAGTAATGAAAGAAATATAGACTGAAAAATAAGTGTTGCTGCAATTCGAACTGCCGCCTCGTCGTCAACACTCTCGCTACGCGCGAACGCTAACCACATGACGACATGGCTGCTTATGAGCCATGTCTTCGCACACGTCTATCAGATACATAACAGACGCGTAAACCTTCTCTTCCGTTTTTCTCGGAATTACCAGAGTAGTGCACCTTGCTTCTTGCACATTATGTCGTTTTAATGGCCTACTAAAGGAGTACAAAGTTTGAAGTAAATCGGTGGTACCAACGAAGTGGGTTCCCCTTGTCAGTAGTTTTGTAATCTTGGGTCCTCGCACACAATATGCTTCTTTTGACAGCAAAAAATCCCTGCTGCCAACGTGAGCGAGGGCGGAAATGCCGATAGTCGCTTAGATTTTCAGCAGAGGGGCTGTTCGGCCCGCCCACACACAGGTTGGCGTTACTGGGGTGGCGCCAGGCATCTGGCAGTCGGAGAAGTTGGTCTCTCCCTGCAACCGTCACCTTGGCGTGGATTTTTGAAATCAACGGCCACTGTATCCTTTGTCTGCAAGTCTATGCATGAATTTATGAATTAAATGATTGGTGAACTCAGAATTTCTCCGTCCCCACTATTTTAGAGCCATGTACTCGGTCAAGCCATCTGTGGTTACATATGTCTTGAGAAAATTACTTTTAACGTACAACTGAACGTATTAAATTCATGTGTTGGTGTGCAGCCCCGTGCCTACTACCATTAAAGTCGTAATTGTATATGCAATCCAAATGTGTGATTGGAACAGCAGTTTTACCCTCTCTCTTTGTATAGGGGCTGGGGCTGACAGCTATGGAGACTTCGACACGTGCTCCAACGTCTCTGCAAAGTCTCCAATATGGTGTTTTAATATCACTGTACCTCACATTATCTTCTCTGACAAATGTCGTTAAACTGCTGTTCTGTGATGACTCTACTGGAGGACTGTAAGTATCTTGCTTGAAACGATATGGTGATTAGAATTTACAGCACTGGAACCCCGTCCAGCGGTGGCAATGTGCTATTCTCGGGAACACAGGCCTTGCACTAACGTTCTGAACCCCTTCCCAAACCGGTGAGCTGCAATTGGAGGCAATTGGAGTCGGAAGTCAGTGCCAACAAACAAATGGTTGTTATATACACTAATGACCATTAAAATTGCTACACCACGAAGATGACGTGCTACAGACGCGAAATTTAACCGACAGGAAGAAGATGCAGTGATATGCAAATGATTAGCTTTTCACAGCTTCCACATAAGGTTGGCGCCGGTGGCGACACTTACAACGTGCTGACATGAGGAAAGTTGCCAACCGATTTCTCATACACAAACAGCAGTTGATCGGCGTTGCCTGGTGAAACGTTGTTGTGATGCCTCGTGTAAGGAGGAGAAATGCGTACCATCACGTTTCCGACTTTGATAAAGGTCAAATTGTAGCCTATCGCGATTGCGGTTTATCGTATCGCGACATCGCTGCTCGCGTTGGTCGAGATCCAATGACTGTCAGCAGAAAATGGAATCGATGGATTCAGGAGGGTAATACGGAACGCTGTGCTGGATCCCAACGGCCTCGTATCACTAGCAGTCGAGATGACGGGCATCTTATCCGCATGGCTGTAACGGATCGTGCAGCCACGTGTCGATCCCTGAGTCAACAGATGGGGACGTTTGTAAGACAACAACCATCTGCACGAACAGTTCGACGACGTTTGCAGCAGCGTGGACTATCAGCTCGGAGACCATGGCTGCGGTTACCCTTGACGCTGCACCACAGACAGGAGCGTCATTTTTTTGGATGAATCCAGGTTCTGTTTACAGCATCATGATGGTCGCATCGGTGTTTGGCGTCATCGCGCCGAACGCAGATTGGAAGCGTGTATTCGTCATCACCATACTGACGTATCACCCGGCGTGATGGTATGGGGTGCCATTGGTTACACGTCTCGGTCACCTCTTATTCGCATTGACGGCACTTTGAACAGTGGACGTTACATTTCAGATGTGTTACGACCCGTAGCTCTACCCTTCATTCGATCCCTGCGAAATCCTACATTTCAGCAGGCTAATGCACGACCGTATGTTGCACGTCCTGTACGGGCCTTTCTGGATACAGAAAATGTTCGACTGCTGCCCTGGCCAGCACATTCTCCAGATCTCTCACCAATTGAAAACGTCTGGTCAATGGTGGTCGAGCAACTGGCCGTCATAATACGGCACTCACTATTCTTGATGAGCTATGTATTGTGTTGAAACTGCATGGGCAGCTGTACCTGTGCACGCCATCCAAGCGCTGTTTGACACAATACCCAGGCGTGTCAAGGCCGTTATTACGGCCAGAGGTGGTTGTTGTGGGTACTGATTTCTCAGGATCTATGCACCCAAATTGCGAGAAAATGTAATCACATGTCAGTTCTAGTATAGTATATTTGTCCAATGAATACCCGTTTATCATCTGCATTTCTTCTTGGTGTAGCAATTTTAAAGACCTGTAGTGTAATGAGGAAATGTGGTTTGCCTTGAGCAAGCACAACTTTTTCTTGTTTTGGTACCTGTACATGTTTCGGAGAACTTCCTTACCAAAAGTGTTTACTGTGTTTCAGAATTCCCGAGCTGAGTGACGAACAGGTTGCGTCAGAGATGGTGGCAGCACTGCGCCGTCGCCAGAACCGCGTGGTTCTCCCCGCGAGGCCTCTCTTCTGGAACAGTGTCCTGCGGTAAGCGCACACAGCAACGCCCGCTATTTCGTGGCATCCCGTAAGTATGTGGATGCGAGTATTATGTGAAATGTGTCGACGGAGGTTGTGAACAGTCTGTAAAAGAACAACATTATACGTGCTTTAATGATTATAAATAAAAAATCCAATAGAGGTAATGCCGCAGTAGTCTAATAATGAATAAGAAAACACGTAGTAGGTCGGTAAGCTACTATGAGCAGCAAAGTGAACGCATTTTCGTAATCCAGATATACAGGGTGTTACAAAAAGGTATGGCCAAACTTTCAGGAAACATTCCTCACACACAAAGAAAGAAAATATGTTATGTGGACATGTGTCCGGAAACGCTTACTTTCCATGTTAGAGCTCATTTTATTACTTCTCTTCAAATCACATTAATCATGGAATGGAAACACACAGCAACAGAACGTACAGCGTGACTTCAAACACTTTGTTACAGGAAATGTTCAAAATGTCCTCCGTTAGCGAGGATACATGCATCCACCCTCCGTTGCATGGAATCCCTGATGCGCTGATGCAGCCCTAGAGAATGGCGTATTGTATCACAGCCGTCCACAATACGAGCACGAAGAGGCTCGCGAACGGCTCTAGGCGCTACAGTCTGGAACCGCGCGACCGCTATGGTCGCAGGTTCGAATCCTGCCTCGGGCATGGATGTGCGTGATGTCCTTAGGTTAGTTAGGTTTAAGTTCTAGGGGACTGATGACCTCAGCAGTTAAGTCCCATAGTGCTCAGAGCCATTTTTTTTAAGAGGCTCGACATTTGGTACCGGGGTTGCGTAGACAAGAGCTTTCAAATAAATGAAAGTCAAGAGGGTTGAGGTCAGGAGAGCGTGGAGGCCATGGAATTGGTCCGCCTCTACCAATCCATCGGTCACCGAATCTGTTGTTGAGAAGCGTACGAGCACTTCGACCGAAATGTGCAGGACCTCCATCGTGCATGAACCACATGTTGTGTCGTACTTGTAAAGGCACATGTTCTAGCAGCCCAGGTAGAGTATCCCGTATGAAATCATGAGAACGTGCTCCATTGAGCGTAGCTGGAAGAACATGGGGCCCAATCAAGACATCACCAACAATGCCTGCCCAAACGTTCACAGAAAATCTGTGTTATTGACGTGATTGCACAATTGCGTGCGGATTCTCGTCAGCCCACACATGTTGATTGTGAAAATTTACAATTTGATCACGTTGGAATGAAGCCTCATCCGTAAAGAGAACATTTGCACTGAAATGAGTATTGACACATTGTTGGATGAACCTTTCGCAGAAGTGTACCCGTGGAGGCCAATCAGCTGCTGATAGTGCCTGCACACGCTGTACATGGTACGGAAACAATTGGTTGTCCCGTAGCACTCTCCATACAGTGACGTAGTCAACGTTACCTTGTGCAGCAGCAACTTCTCTGACGCTGACATTAGGGTTATTGTCAACTGCACGAAGAATTGCCTCGTCCATTGCAAGTGTCCTCGTCGTTCTAGGTCTTCCCCAGTCGCGAGTCATAGGCTGGAATGTTCCGTGCTCCCTAAGACGCCGATCAATTGCTTCGAACGTCTTCCTGTCGGGACACCTTCGTTCTGGAAATCTGTCTCGATACAAACGTACCTCGCCACGGCTATTGCCCCGTGCTAATCCATACATCAAATGGGCGTCTGCCAACTCCGCGTTTGTAAACATTGCACTGACTGCAAAACCATGTTCGTGATGAACGCTAACCTGTTGATACTACGTACTGATGTCCTTGATGCTAGTACAGTAGAGCAATGAGTAGCATGTCAACACAAGCACCGAATTCAACATTACCTTCCTTCAATTGGGCCAACTGGCGGTGAATCGAGGAAGTACAGTACGTACTGACGAAACTAAAATGAGCTCTAACATGGAAATTAAGCGTTTCCGGACACATGTCCACATAATATCTTTCCTTTATATGTATGTGAGGAATGTTTCCTGAAGTTTGGTCGTACCTTTTTGTAACACCCTGTATACAAAGCAAACACCCACCACGGTAGTACAAGTTCATACGCCAACTACACTCATGCTCATTAATTAAGGATGATGCTGATACTTGGTGAAACAACGCTCCGGTGGGTAGTTTGCGGGTTTAAATCACCTCGGGATCATGCAGTGCATTTGACCTGCAGTCGTCGCACGGTGGCGCTGGCAGCAGTCCACATACGCAGAGGTGTGTTGGTGCATGTCAGAGTACGGTGCAGCGAGTAAGTGTGCAGACGTTTTCAGACGTGCTAATGGTGACTGTGTGTTGAAAATGGCTCAAAGAACAGATATTGATGATGTTATGAGGGGTAGAATACTAGGGGGACTGGAGGCTGGTCAAACACAGCAGGTCGTAGCATGGGCCCTTCGTGTGCCACAAAGTGTGATCTCAAGATTATGGCAACGATTCCTGCAGACAGGAAACGTGTCCAGGCGCTACAGTACGGGACGTCCACAGTGTACAACACCACAAGAAGACCGATATCTCACCATCAGTGCCTGCAGACGGCCACGGAGTACCGCAGGTAGCCTTGCTCGGGACCTTACCACTGCCACTGGAACAGTTGTCTCCAGACACACAGTCTACAGACGAGTGAACAGACATGGTTTATTCACTCGGTGACCTGCAAGGTGCTATCCACTGACCCCTGGTCACAGGAGAGTCTGTAAAACCTGGTGTCAAGAACATAGTACATGGTCATCGGACAGTGGTCCCAGGTTATGTTCACGGACGAGTCCAGGTATAGTCTGAACAGTGATTCTTGCCGGATTTTCATCTGGCGTGAACCAGGAACCAGATACCAACCCCTTAATGTCCTTGAGAGGGACCCGTATGGAGGTCGTGGTTTGATTTTGTCGAGTGGGATTATGATCGGTGCACATACAACCCTGCAGATGAACTATAACAGGTCATGTGTATCGGGACATCATTTTGCACCAGTATGTTCACCTTTTCAGGGGTGCAGTGGGTCCCACCTTCCTCCTAATGGATGATAACACACGGCCCCAATGAGCTGCCATCGTGGAGGAGTAGCTTCAAACAGAAGATATCAGGCGAATGGAGTGGCCTGCCTGTTCTCCAGACCTAAACCCCATCGAGCACGTCTGGGATGCTCTCGGTCGACCTATCGTTGCACGTCTTCGAACCCCTAGGACACGTCAGGATCTCCGACAGGCACTGGTGCAAAAATTGGAGGCTATACCCCAGCAGCTGCTTGAACACCTGATCCAGAGTATGCCAACCCATTGTGCGGACTGTGTACGTGTGCGTGGTGATCATATCCCACATTGATGTCGGGGTACATGCGCATGAAACAGTGGCGTTTTGTAGCACATGTGTTCCGGGACGGTTTTCTCAACTTATCACCAATATCGTGGACTAACAGTGTCGTGTGTGTTCCCTATGTGCCTATGCTATTAACGCCAGTTATGGGTAGTGCCACCACATGCCGCAGTTATCCTCAATTTATGAGCATGAATGTAGCTCCGCAGATGTTTAAGAGATTGGAGGAATGTATGATGAGAGAAAAGTAATTATTCAGATAGCTAAGGCCGGTGGCGAGAATTGCGAGTGGTGGCTGCTGATCAGTACCATGAAGTGTTTTCGTCAGAGTCTTTTCTGGCGAAAATTTCCGTCATACCGTCGATCGCCTCCAATGACAGCATTGTAGTAAGAGATATAGTGTGACATTTATATTATTTTTATTATTGTACTGTTGTTATATTAGTTCGTTACACACAAAAAATGGAAACACGATGAGTATGCGTTTAAAGCAAATGTAGATGCATCTGTGTGACGTATAGCGATTTAGAGCGGCGGCAACCGCTTGGTAAATCCAGGCTAGGTTCATGAATGCAGTACACTGCAATGCATACTTAGTTTCCATAGTGTAACATGACTTGCAAGGCGGTTATAATGGACAGGTTGAAGAGCCTTTTCTTCGATTGCTTCAAAAGTTATCCTGAGAAGGAAGTGATGGATTTCACCGGTGTAACATCGCGTGCTGTCCAAGTTTACCAGTGGCAGAAGGAATCAAAGGCAGAACTTCGACCCCAAAAAAATTATGTCTGCCTTATATTCCAACTTGAAGCATAAAGTAATCTTGATAATATTCTTCTCGGGTATGCAGCCAGATCATAACGTCTTCATGACACAATATTTCCGAGGTCCATCTGGCCGCCATCTTCAGGTGAGAGTGCTGGTGCACGAACTCGCCGGAACTGACTTCTTAGCGCAAGCTGCGGCTCCTATATAGGCCGCAGAAGACCCACAACGCGTGCGCGAGAAGGTGCCGTAACTGCCCTCTAGCGCAGTAAGCATACCGCGCCGCCAGTGGTGGAAATAGGCGAAATCGAGATATCGCTGTCAAAAATTAAAAAAATTTTTATTCCGACGATCGAAACACAGGCCGTTGTTTTTTGATGTCAGATAACACCGGGTCCCAAGTCTTACTTAAAACATAGCCCTTGTCTCTATTAATAAGATTGTCAGATAAACGAATCTCTATGGATTCTTTTAAAACACAGTCCCAATAGCGAGATGCAGGGGCAACCATTTGTGTCTTGTCATAGAGCATTCTGTGTCCCTCGGTGAGACAGTGCTCCGCCACTGCAGATTTCTCAGGTTGAAGCAGCCGTGTGTGCCGCTGATGCTCAACACATCGGTCCTGAATGGTCCGGATTGTCTGCCCAATATAAGCCTTCCCATAGTGGCAAGGGATCTTGTACACACCGGGCTTCCTCAAACCCAAGTCATCCTTTACAGAGCCAAGGAGCGCTCTAATCTTGGCTGGCGGACGAAAAATACTTTTGATATGGTATCTTTTCAGAATTCTTCCTATCTTCGAGGAAATGCTCCCAGCAAAAGGCAGAAAAGCCACCGATTTGCAGGTATCTTCTGGTGGTTCAGGCGAAGGTCCATACTGGAAAGCACGACGGATCTGTTTATCTGTATAGCCATTCTGCTTGAGCACAACCTTAAGATGGTCCAATTCTTGTGTCAAGCTTTCTCCATCTGAAATGGCATAAGCTCTTCTCGCCAACGTCCGCAGGACCCTCGTACGCTGGAACGATGGATGACAGCTAGAAGCATGCAGGTAACGGTCCGTGTGCGTAGGCTTTCGATAAACACTGTGTCCCAGTGTCCCATCATCCTTTCTGTACACCAGAACATCCAGAAACGGAAGCTTCCCATCACTTTCCACCTCCATGGTAAACTTGATGCTAGGATGCAGGGAATTAAAATGATCTAGGAGGCGGTCAAGAGCTTCTCTCCCATGAGGCCACACCATAAACGTATCGTCAACGTACCTCCAGAAACAAGTTGGTTTTATGGACGCCGTCTTCAGCGCCATGTCCTCAAAATCTTCCATAAAAAGATTGGCGACTATTGCGGACAATGGGCTCCCCATAGCCACTCCGTCAGTCTGTTCAAAATATTTGTCATTAAATAAAAAGTACGTCGACGTCAGCACATGGCGACAAAGCCTGGTTGTTTCCTCATCCAGTTTCTCACCAATTAATTGCAAGGATTCTTCCAGAGGAACCCGGGTAAAAAGCGACACGACATCAAAGCTCACAAGTAAATCCGAGGGACTAAGAGACAAGGACTTCAATCTCTGAATAAACACCATAGAATTGGAAATGTGATGTTCGCATTTACCGATGTGAGGGCCAAGAACAGATGCTAAATACTTGGCTAGACTGTAGGTAGGAGCACCCAAATTACTCACGATCGGACGAAGCAGGACCCCTTTCTTATGAATCTTGGGTAGACCGTATAATCTCGGTGGCACGGCAGGACCAGGACGAAAAACCAACTTGTTTCTGGAGGTACGTTGACGATACGTTTATGGTGTGGCCTCATGGGAGAGAAGCTCTTGACCGCCTCCTAGATTATTTTAATTCCCTGCATCCTAGCATCAAGTTTACCATGGAGGTGGAAAGTGATGGGAAGCTTCCGTTTCTGGATGTCCTGGTGTACAGAAAAGATGATGGGACACTGGGACACAGTGTTTATCGAAAGCCTACGCACACGGACCGTTACCTGCATGCTTCTAGCTGTCATCCATCGTTCCAGCGTACGGGGGTCCTGCGGACGTTGGCGAGAAGAGCTTATGCCATTTCAGATGGAGAAAGCTTGACACAAGAATTGGACCATCTTAAGGTTGTGTTCAAGCAGAATGGCTATACAGACAAACAGATCCGTCGTGCTTTCCAGTATGGACCTTCGCCTGAACCACCAGAAGATACCTGCAAATCGGTGGCTTTTCTGCCTTTTGCTGGGAGCATTTCCTCGAAGATAGGAAGAATTCTGAAAAGATACCATATCAAAAGTATTTTTCGTCCGCCAGCCAAGATTAGAGCGCTCCTTGGCTCTGTAAAGGATGACTTGGGTTTGAGGAAGCCCGGTGTGTACAAGATCCCTTGCCACTATGGGAAGGCTTATATTGGGCAGACAATCCGGACCATTCAGGACCGATGTGTTGAGCATCAGCGGCACACACGGCTGCTTCAACCTGAGAAATCTGCAGTGGCGGAGCACTGTCTCACCGAGGGACACAGAATGCTCTATGACAAGACACAAATGGTTGCCCCTGCATCTCGCTATTGGGACTGTGTTTTAAAAGAATCAATAGAGATTCGTTTATCTGACAATCTTATTAATAGAGACAAGGGCTATGTTTTAAGTAAGACTTGGGACCCGGTGTTATCTGACATCAAAAAACAACGGCCTGTGTTTCGATCGTCGGAATAAAAATTTTTTTAATTTTTGACAGCGATATCTCGATTTCGCCTATTTCCACCACTGGCGGCGCGGTATGTTTACTGCGCTAGAGGGCAGTTACGGCACCTTCTCGCGCACGCGTTGTGGGTCTTCTGCGGCCTATATAGGGGCCGCAGCTTGCGCTAAGAAGTTGCTCAAGGTCAATCCCTCCAAAACCCAGGCGATCATTGTAGGCAAAACCACCCCTTCCTTTCGCCTCCTTGATTTCTGTCTCACCATCTATGGGCGTCCTATCACCCTCACTCCCACCCTTAAGTACCTTGGCGTCACCCTCGACCGTCGCCTCACCTGGACTCCCCACCTCTGGACAATCCAAGCCAAGGCACGCTCCCGACTCAGTCTCCTCAAGCTCCTCTCTGGACGTACGTGGGGTCTGGACCCCTCCACCATCCTCCACACCTGTAAGTCCCTCATCCGCCCTATCCTTTGTTATGCCCATCCGGCTTGGATCTCCGCCCCCCCTACCATTTATAAATCCCTCCAAATCCTTGAACGTCATGCTCTCCGCCTCGCCTATCGCATCCGTCTCCCCTCCCCCACGCAGATCCTGTACGATCTCATCCCCTTCCCCCATCTCCTCCTTTTCCTTGAAAGGATATGGATCCTGTACACCTCCCGCAAACTCGATCCTTCTCTCCCGCTCGTCTCCCCGATCCTCTCCCACCCCCGCCCGCTGCCGCGCCTGTATTCCCACGTCCCGCCCGGTCTCCATCTCTCCACCCTCCTTATCCTCTCCCAAGGTGGCTTCCGCCAGCTCCCCCTCCCTGATGATGCCCTCCTCCCCTCCATCTACCCCTCCTACCAACTTTGATCCTCCCGCCCTCCTCCTGTGTTTGCTCCTCTGGGCACCCTCCCTCCCTTCTCTCCCTTTTCCCTCCCCTCCTCCCCCGGGCCACCCCTCCCCTGTCCCTCTCCTCCTGTCCCCGTCTCCTCAGCCATTGGCATCCTTTTTCTCCCCTCTCCCCCACCTCACCCCTGTTCCCCTCTTGGCAGGTCCCCGGACTCGCACACGCTACGTGGACATTTGCGCGCCGGGGATCACCGCCATCAGTGTTTCGTGTGTGCCGTCGTGTTTAGTGTTCAGTGTTCACCATCACACTCCCTCGTTCTCCAGTGCCATCGTCATCTTCAGTGTTCGTGCGTCGTCTCTTCAGTTAGCAGTGTGGTTTATCGACGAGTGTGAACAGCTCCGTGTTTGTCTCTATGTGTCTCCTGTTTTATTGCCCACCGTTCTGTAACTTGTGTCTTCTCACTGTTTTTGCTGCTTGTGTCTTCTATGGCTGAAGAGCAGCGTAGTGTGCTGCTGACAGCCTGCCTGTTGTACAGGCATTAAAATAACAATAAAGTAAAAAAAAAAAAAAAAAAAAGCGCTAAGAAGTCAGTTCCGGCGAGTTCGTGCACCAGCACTCTCACCTGAAGATGGCGGCCAGATGGACCGCAGAAATATTGTGTCATGAAGACGTTATGATCCGGCTGCTTACCCGAGAAGAATATTATCAATTATTACGCCGGGAAAGCCTTCGTAGCCACATAAATCCTTGAATCTTTCCAAACCGATTTATAATGAACACTCTAAAAAGAACTAGGTTACACGTCCATTTGCGTCAAATGTAGCACGACATTAAACTTTGTTCGCTCCCGTCCAGGAAAAAAGCTCTCGAATTTGGAATTCATTGAACATATTTGAAGTTGACCTAATGGAATTCGATAAGCGTGAAGAAATGTGCCCACAATCTAGTCCAACAGCGTTGATTGTATCGGGAATGTCTGGACATTGATGCCTTACATAACATAAATAATGTGTAATATAATTCAAAGTGAATGGAATATGCTGCAGTGGGTCGCTAGATGTTACACGCTGTTAGGACGAATGGATATAGTTTTTGGTGTGGTAACATTAGTCGTTTACTGTCTTTGTTGATAGTCCTGCTCTTCTGTATGTAAACGTGAACTACTTATTAACTGGTATGGACTTCTACAGGTCGTTGCACCTTGTCGCCGACACGAGCCTGCACGACGACCTCTGCCTGGATACGCCTGCACCTGTGACATCTGCAGCTCCTGCTGGTAACGCGGCGAAGTCCTGACGTCGGAGGAACAGCGAACTTGCCTTCGCTGGGTCTTTACCCGACAGCTACGTTGAGCTGCTTACAGGAATCAGACAATCGGAATCAGCGCCTCTCGCTGCGCTGAAAAGAACTGAAGCATGTTCACAGCCGCAGTGTTGGACGTTCCGTACACAGATTCTGTTGTAGACTTTGATGGCTCCAGTCTTTAGTAAATTCTACGCATGTAATTTACCCGACGCAACGAAAACACAAGTGTTACAGTATTAAAAGTGTTATCAGGGCCTGTTAATGCTATTGTGCACATTTCATTGAAGTACGTAAGCACTATTTGCCAGTATGACGTCATGCGTTGCCTCATTACATTTGGTTCTGTAAAACGACCTTAAGAACCAGCATACTTAGTCCGATGATGTACAGCTAAGGATGACACGGCATCGGTTGACAGTCGCGTCACGGTTTTTTTACGATTGCTCTCTTGTCTTTCCAGTCTTTAATTTTTTATCAGAGGCGAACACGTACGATAACCTTAGTGCACATAGCCCCATGGACTTTCACAGACCCATTAATCCAACATAATCTGGAAAAACACACAGGATTCCTACTTTCATCTTTTAACTTATTTGATCTTTCATCAAATGGTCTTCCAAGTTTTTTGCATCCACGAGTTTTACTTTATGCCCAGTACCCTCCAAATATAATTCATGTTTCAAGGTCCGTCCGACTAAGAAAATCCCACAAAAGAGCATATAAGTCTTCCCCTACCACCTTACGGATTTAGAAGCAAGCACCTATCACTGTCTCACTGGTGTACGAGCTAGAGTTCTTGATTCTGACCCATAGCATTCACTTTTCCAATGGAAGCCTGAATTTTTCCTCAGCTGGAATGATTTGAAACAAGATACAGTCAACTTTCGTGCTGCAATCTTAGTGCGTTAAATGAAGAAGCAGTCGATCAGAGTTAACAGACCCCACGATCTTTCCACATGACTTCAGTGATACTGCAGAGAATATTGGTTTTCGGATAATTTTCATCATGATAGATAGTACCACTTATGACAGTTACCCCTTGCCTGCATTTGTTGTGTACAGGTGTTAGTTTTTTGTATAAATATGTCACTTTCATTTTGAGCTTAATGCATGAAGAAGGGAAGCTCGTGGAGCTTCGTGTTTAGGTGTGACTTCCTTGAAGTCAGCGGACATTGCCCCTCCCCCTGCCCCCCTCCCATCAACCCCTTTCCCCCACGGATATCCCAAGAGTACCCCGGTAACCGTTAATATAGCTGGAAATTTAGATCGTGATCGTATTCTTACAATGCGCTTGGGTAACACTGTAAGCTCTTGATACACTATGCGGTATTTGCGAAGGAACTGACATTTTTTTCTAAGCACACCCGCTGTCATCTGACTACAGAAACCAAAATAAGCTGATTCATTATCACTGCGCAAGCGGCATAGCAACAGTCACTAATACTAAACAATAGGTTAAATGTTTCGACTTACCAACGGATAATACATAACGAATTAAGCTTTCAAAATATGAGAGATGGGAGAATTCTATCCTCTGTGTTGATTTGGTGGTGCATTTTCATGTTGACAGCGAGATATTTTGGTACCATAATTACAACAAACTTCTGATACTTTCTTGTCACTATTGCTGTTCCACGATGTACGAGGGCCGTTCAGAAAGTAACCTCCGGTTGATTTAAAAAAATACACCAAGTTAAATAAAAATATTTTAATATATACATCTTACAACTACATCTTTGCACTATTTTTCTACATAGTCTACATAGCGATTGAGGCACTTATCGTATCTCTTCACAAGCTTTGAAATTCCTTCTGCATAAAAATCACCCACTTGTGCCTGGAGCCAGCCTGTGACCGCATCTTTGAGCTCTTCGTCGTCATCAAACCGCTGTGACCCGAGCCATTTCTTCAAATGCATGAAGAGGTGACAATCACTTGGCGCCAGGTCTGGGCTGTAAGGTGGATGGTTGATAACGTCCCACTTGAAGGACTCAAGAAGGGCCGTTGTTCTGCGAGCAGAGTGAGGACGGGCGTTATCGTGCAAAAAAACGATACCGGAAGTCAGCATACCACGGCGTATGTTCTTTATAGCCCGTCGTAACTTTTTTATTGTTTCACAGTACACGTCTTGATTAATGGTCGTACCACATTCCATGAATTCAACCAACAACACCCCTTTGGCATCCCAAAACACCGTTGCCATCAGTTTTCTGTCAGAAAAATCTTGCGAGGCTTTTCTTGGTTTGGTAGGCGAATTTGAATGTGCCCACATCTTTGATTGTTCTTTTGTCTCAGGGTTCACGTACTTAATCCAGGTTTCGTCACCGGTCACGATTCTGTTTAACAATGGTTCTCCTTCGTCCTCATAACGTGACAGAAAGTCTAATGCAGAGGCCATTCTTTGAGTTTTGTGGTGGTCGGTAAGAATTTTGGGCACCCATCGTGCACAGAACTTACGGTAACCCAATCTTGCTGTCACTATCTCGTACAAGAGAGTCTTAGAAATCTGTGGAAAACCAGTAGACAACTTCGACATTGAGAAACGTCGATTTTCACGAACTTTTGCATCAACTGTCTGAACGAGTTCGTCAGTCACCAATGATGATCTACCACTCCTCTCTTCATCATGAACGTTTTCTCGTCCACTTTTAAATAAACGTACCCATTCACAGACAACTCCTTCACTCATAACTCTTGGTCTGTACACGGCACAGAGCACATGATGAATAGCTGCTGCAGAATATTCTTTGGCTGTAAAAAACCTTATGACAGCACGCACTTCACATTTGGCGGGGTTTTCTATTGCAGCACACATTTCAAACTGCCACAAAAACTAAACTAGCGCAGGTACGACGTTCACTCGACCACGGCTTGATGCCGACTGACCTGTTGAGTGTGTGAACGCACAGATGGCGTCGCTACTCCCCCCACAACCCGCACTGTGACCAATCGGAGGTTACTTTCTGAACCGCCCTCGTATTAAGCAATAAGATATCATAACACACTGTGCCATTTGCACCTGGGCTGATAAATTCTAAGAATAATATTGTTAAGTAAATATTTAATGTATGAAAGTCCGTTAATTGATGGTATTTCGTTTTTTTATTGACCTATACGTATTTGAGAGCGAAAGCTTCGTCTGTAGGATTTACAAGTTTCAATCGGGGTTTTTCATTATGGCCTGGTGAAACTACCGCACGTGAATTTTTGGCAAATCTGCTTCAGTGTTAGCCCCTGATGGAATTCATCTATGTCATAAAAAACTTATGTGTGGCGCATCGTGCATTTACCTTAGACTGTGAAGTATCTGTATCTCAGAGAGAGGCCGAGCGGTTCTAGGCGCCTCAGTCTGGAACCGCATTGCTGCCACGGCCGCAGATTCGAATCCTGCCTCGGGCATGGATGTGTGTGATGTCCGTAGGTTGGTTAGGTTTAAGTAGTTGTAAGTCAAGGGGACTGATGACCTCAGATGTTAAGTCCCATAGTGCTTAGAGCCTTTTTTTTTTTTTTTTTTTTTTTTTCCAAAGAGAGAGAGAGAGAGAGAGAGGAAGAGACAGACAGACAGAGGGAGGGGGGGGGGGGGAGAGAGAGAGAGAGAGAGAGAGAGAGAGAGAGATAGCGAATGTTTTGAAATAAGTGTTACTCCAGCCTTTCTTGGTGACGTCGTTTAGTGTCAGTATATTTTATGTTATTAACAAAACTTTTTGTGGCAGACTGCAAGTTACATCTATTGCTGGTTTCGTGGTTGTAGCCTAGGTGGAATAGGAGATGGACATGATGCTGGGGGGGGGGGGGGGGGGGCTGGGGGAGGGGTAATGTGTAGAATAAATGTGCAATATGAGGATGAGGAGTCGGAGCTCCATATATTTCATGGAAATCTCATTAAGGATGACAGGTACGGCGATGACGAGCAATAATGGTGGTGATGAAGGGGGTCTGTGATAGCACTAACGTAGTTCGTTGCCCTGATCGGCGAGTGGTGAGACACTTGCTTTACAGCAAACACAATAGTAATCGCGGTGTGTTGCAAGTAGCAATATGCAATGGCAATGATGAAGAATTCAGTGGTGATCGGGGGGACAGATAGCTGAGATGACGATGAGTAGCTGAAAGATAAACGACTAGCTACAATGACAAATAAGTAGCGGTGACAACAGTCGACAGTGGTAAACATCTGAGGGATTTTGGCAGTTTGATAGCGTGTTCCCAAAGAGTAAACCTAGTGAACCACCTTTAAGAATTTATATTAGTTTCAAATTTCAAATTAGTTTCAAACAGCTACGCAAAAAATGGTTCAAATGGCTCTGAGCACTATGGGACTTAACTTCTAAGGTCATCAGTCCCCTAGAACTTAGAACTACTTAAACCTAACTAACTTAAGGACACCACACACATCCATGCCCGAGGCAGGATTCGAACCTGAGACCGTAGTGGTCGCGCGGTTCCAGACTGTAGCGCCTAGAACCGCTTGGCCACACTGGCCGGCAACAGCTACGCGGTTAGGAATACAACGAGAAACGATTTACAGTAAAAAAGTTTATTTATACCGGTGCACTGATCCATTTTGGTATACACTTCTGATACTCAAATAATTATGAGCAGCAGACTTCCGAGAAGTCTGGCATTAGACAATTTTCAGTAATATGAAGAGTTCCGTTCTTGATAATTCTCGAATAGTTATGGAAAGGTTGCAGTCAATGGGCCACCTAAAGATAATGTGTAATAAAATCCTCGCATATTGTAATAAATATTTTATTATATGACAACTGAAGGTGAAGAGGAGAACAAAAGAACAGATGCCACACATTCATATAACTTGATAGGTATAGCTGGGCAATGAATCCACCTTCAGTGCGAATGCACAAATTCGTCCGACCTCCTGTGGGAATCTCGGCAGAGCGATTATGGAGGAAATGGACACGGACTGCGGATATGTCGTGCTCGATGGGAGTATGGATTGGCCATGAGGCGTGCAGTTGCGAAGGAACTCTTCTGGATGGCGCAATTGTTATCGCACCTGCTTAGTGAGCAGGAGATCCCAGATTCGATTCCCGGGTGGGTACACATTTTCACTCGTCGCCGCCGATTTCGCTCAGGAGAGCGTGGAGGCCATGGAATTGGTCCGCCTCTACCAATCCATCGGCCACCGAATCTGTTGTTGAGAAGTGTACGAACACTTCAACTGAAATGTGCAGGAGCTCCATCGTGCGTGAACCACATGTTGTGTCGTACTTGTAAAGGCACATGTTGTAGCAGCACAGGTAGAGTATCCCGTATGAAATCATGATAACGTGCTCCATTGAGCGTAGGTGGAAGAAACTAAAATGACCTCTAACATGGAAATTAAGCATTTCTGGACACATGTCCACATAACATCTTTTCTTTATTTGTGTGTGAGAAATGTGTCCTGAAAATTTGGCCGTACCTTTTTGTAACAGCCTGTATAAATGCTGCGAATACTGCGTGGTGTCTTCTTTTGGACGTGTCCGAAAGAGCAGATACCGCACGTTCTACATCTGTCTACATCTACGTGATTACTCTGCTATTCACAATAAAGTGCCTGGCAGAGGGTTCAATGAACCACCTTCAAGCTGTCTACCGTTCCACTCTCGAACGGCACGTGGGAAAAACGAGCACTTAAATTTTTCTGTGCATGCCCTGATTTCTCTTATTTTATCGTGATGATCATTTCTCCCTATGTAGGTAGGTGCCAACAGAATGTTTTCCCAATCGGAGGAGAAAACTGGTGATTCAAATTTGATGAGAAGATCCCGTCGCAACGAAAAATGCCTTTGTTTTAATGATTGCCACTACAATTCACGTATCATGTCTGTGACACAATCTCCCCTATATCGCGATAATACCAAATGAGCTGCCCTTCTTTGTACTTTTTCGATGTCATCCGTCAGTCCAACAGTCCAACCTGATGCAGATCCCACACCGCACAGCAATACTCCAGAATAGGACGGACATGCTTGGTGTAAGCAGTCTCTTTAGTAGGCCTGTTACACCTTCTAAGTGTTCTGCCAATGAATCGCAGTCTTTGGTTTGCTGTATCCACAATATTATCTATGTGATCGTTCCAGTTTAGGTTATTTGTAATTGTTACCCCTAAGTATTTACTTGAATTTACAACTTTCAGATTTGTGTGACTTATCGCGTAATCGAAATTTAGCTGATTTCTTTTAGTACTCATGTGAATAACTTCACATAGCCGGCCGGAGTGGACGTGCGGTTCTAGGCCCTACAGTCTGGAGCCGAGCGACAGCTACGGTCGCAGGTTCGAATCCCGCCTCGGGCATGGATGTGTGTGATGTCCTTAGGTTAGTTAGGTTTAAGTAGTTCTAAGTTCTAGGGGACTGATGACCTCAGATATTAAGTCCCATAGTGCTCAGAGCCATTTGAACCAAGCTATTTTGAACTTCACACTTTTCCTTATGCAGGGTCAATTGTCACTTTTCGCACCATACAGATATCTTATTTAAATCATTTTGCAAGTCGTTTTTATCATCTAAATGCTACAAGACGGTAAATGACAGCATTATCTGCAAACAATCTATGACGGCCACTCAGATTGTCTCCTATGTCGTTAATATAGATCAGGAATAATAGAGGGCCTATAACACTTCCTTGGGGAACGTCGGATATTACTTCAGTTGTACTCGATGTCTTTCCGTGGTTGTATATAATTGCTAAATATGGAGCTATTTTATCAGCATACTCTGAGAGGAACTTGACTGGTATACAATCTGGACCAGAAGCCTTGCCTTTATTAAGTAATTTAAGCCGCTTCGTTACTCCGAGGATATCTACTGTTTCTCATCTTGGCAGTTGTTCTTGATTGGAATTCAGGAATATTTACTTCGTCTTCTTTCATATAAGTATTTTATTTTCAGTGTAGCTTGCTTAACAAAGCGGGCAATGATTTGAAAAAGAGTACAGTATTAGCAGAGAATTTCTACAAAAATGAAACAGCTTAATCAGTTGATATCATAATGCATGGTTCATGGAAGTAGGGTGGTCTTTCTCTCAGCTCTGGGCAATTGAACAAAGTCAACTAGCTGCCAATAATAAATTCTACAAATTAGGTGTGCGTTCCTGAAATCTTAGCTCAAACTTCTCTTAAAAAAATAATAACATTATTCAAAATTTACATTCCTTTCACCTTTATATAAGTCAACACATTCATCCTTTTTGTCCTTTGCAATAAATCTTTCCTCAGCTAACAGATACAATCACAACTCAACACATCTCTACTAAAATATGTCTAACACCTACCAACCTTATTCAACTAGGAATGTATCAGACTGCACACAGGCAGAGACACTCCCACAACAAGACCAAAGATTGTTTAACAGTAACATAAGTTGCTCTCTCTCTGACGCGCACATCAATAACATACAAAAATCAAAACGACATGACCATCTTACATATCCTCCAAGTATAATTTTCTATGAGGGTCATTTCAAATAGGAATGGGATAAGGGTAAAATTCTAAACAGTAAGGATAGGAATAGTCAGAACATGTTACAAATAGGAAGAGAAAAATAGCTTTACAAGAATATGAATTACAGAACTATAAGTACAAAAATATTTACAAAATTCAAGAATATATAAATGAAGCAATCAGTAGAATTCACAACAGCTAAACTATCATGTTTCATGATGACAATGAGAACGTTGTGCACAGCTACTTTGAAAGTTTGTATGTCACATTTTGAACTGGCGTGGTATTGGTGATCTACACTGTTATTGTAGCACACAGGAAGTAGGTTACAGTGTCTATATATCACACAAGGCATATATTTTTTAAGCGTAGTGACGTATGGTAGTAGTAATTTGCATGATGAAAGTAGGCAGAAGAGTGTCCTTGTCGCAAACAACAAAATTTTCTTTAGCTCGTTGCAATAGTGCCACTGTTGTGGAACGTTATGTGGAAGCAGACTCAGTGAGACTAACCACAGTTTTTGGTTGACACCCCACATATACAGAACCAGTAAAAATGTAGTAGTATCTGCTTGAAGCAGACTAAACATCTATCTTTTCATACCGAAGAGTTCCTTATAAAATTCAGTTGCAGCTTGTATCGGTGAAGTATATCAACATTTGACAGAGAATATTTCAGTAAATAACGAGTAGACGTATTTCTTCTGTCCTGGCAAGTCTCAATCATTTGTGGTGATTGGTCAATCATATACAATTTGTTACATTTACATAATACCATTATCTGTATTAATACAGGAGTAATAAGATTATCAAACTTCTTCTCTTCCAAAAATGATAGTATTATTCGAAGTTTATATTCCTCTCACCTTTCGAGATATACATCATATTCATCCTTGCCGCCATTTACAATAAATCTTCCTTCAGTTAACAGTTACAATCACAACTCAACACAGCACTACTAAAATATGTCCATCACCTACCACAGTCGAACTCAGAATGTATCAGACTGCGCAGAGACAAAGACCATGACATAAAATGACCATAAATTGTTTAACAGTAACGCAACTTCTTGTCTCTCTGACAAGCACACCCATAACATACAAAATTCGAAATGACATGACCACCTTATACTTAGTGCAGCCAAGCCTTGGTCTTCCTCTTCAATTTTTATGCCTCACGCTTCTGTTTCCAAACTGAGGATTCCATGATGATTCACTATGTGTTTTATCAACAAATCTCTTTTCTCTCCAGTTCGAGTCAGTACAACTTAGTTAGTTATCCCATTTACCTATCAAATCTTCAGAATTCTTCTGTACTACAGTACTTCAAAAGCTGCTATTTCCTTCTTATGCCGGCTGGGGTGACCGAGCGGTTCTAGGCGCTACAGTGTGGAACCGTGCGACCGCTACAGTCGCAGGTTCGAATCCTGCCTCGGGCATGGATATGTGTGATGTCCTTAGGTTAGTTAGGTTTAAGTAGCTCTAAGTTCTAGGGGACTGATGACCTCAGAAGTTAAGTCCCATAGTGCTCAAAGCCATTTGAACCATTTGAACCTTCTTATTAGAAGTATTAACAGTGCACATTTCACTTCTGTACAATACTGCACCCAAGATAAATACTTCCAGAAAAGACTTCCTAATACTTAAATTTATGTTCGACATTAACAAATTTCTCTTGTTCAGAAGCTCTTTTCTTGTTATTGCATCTTTATCGTATACCATCTCTACCTCGGCCATCGTCGCTTATTTTGCTGTCTAAGTAGCAAATCTGATCTACTACTTCTAATGTCTCATTTCCTAACCTAATTCCCTCAGTATCACCTTATTTAATTCGGCTCCAGTCCCTTATCTTATTTTACACTAATCCACCTCATTCAACTGATCTTTCAAGTGCTCTACTGTCTCTGGAATTACAATGTTATCTGCGAACTATACATCTTTATTTCTTTTCGCTGAACTACAATCCCCTTTCCAAAGTTCTCTTTGGTTTCCCTCACATCTTGCTCATTGGGCATAGTGAATAACATAGGAGCTTCACTACAATTGCTCTCTCATTTCCTTCTCAACTAATGCTTCCCTTTGATGTCCATTGACTCCAATAACGGCAGTCTCTTTTCTGTACAAGCCGTAAGCAATCTTTTGCTACCTGAGTCTTATCCCTGCTTCCTTCTGAACTCCAAAGAGTGTATTTCAGTCGACAGTGTGAAAGATTTCTATAAATGTACAAATGCTATAAATGTAGGCTTGTGTTTCTGCAACCTAGCTTTTAAAATAACTCGTAGGACGCCAGCAGTAGATACAATGATGGTGGATGAGTGACCTAACATTTCTCTGGAATGTAAAATGATCTTCCCCAAGGTCGTATTCTACCAGTTTTATATTTTATAGTAAATAATTCTTGTCAGTAGTTTGCAACAATAAGTTATTAAACTGATGGTTTGGCGACATTCACACCTGTGAGTATTTGCCTTTTTTGGAACATCAATTATTACATTCTTCTTTAAGTCTGAGGGCATCCCGCCTGTTTCACAAATCTTGCATGGCAGGTGGAGCATCTTTATAATGGTATGTTGTTCCAAGGATCTCAGTAATTCCAAGGGAATGTTTCTTATCCAGGTGCCTTGTTTTGACTTAGGTTTTTCTGTGCTCTGTCAAATTATTATCGCAGTCTCTCATGCCCTAGATCTTCAACTACTACAGGTATTTCAAGTTCGTTTCCTTTGTATAGCCCTCAACATTTTCCTTTGTCATTTCAGCTTGAATTTTTTTGCTTGCCATCTAAGCTCTTGATTTTCATACAGGTGCTTTTCCTTTCTCCAAAAGTTTCTTTAGTTTAGCTACAGGCTTTTCCATAAAATTCATTTAATAATTATCTTTCCTAAAGAGAAATAATGTACACCAATCCTCATTGTGATTTTGTATATCATTCTGATCACTAAGGTAATTGAAAAATATATACTCACAAGGCTCGTAAGTAGTGGAAGCAGGTGTATTACAAAATGACATACGGACACACCTGCCACCATCAGCGCTGTGAATTATACACAACTGATTTGCACATTGTTTCTCATTTCCTAGTTCGTTTTTCATTACAAGCATGCTTACAAAATTATCCTTATAGTATTTTACAATGAATAATGATATCACATGCTACTGGGCTGCCAACGCATTGCGTTTCACAGGGAAGTAATATCTCTAATTCTGAAGCATTTCACAAGGTGATCAAAACAGTAGATATATGTAACAAAAAATACGGAATAGCAATATTAATTGGCTTCTTGGGAGCACTGATAATTTATCATGGTCTGTGTTCTTCACCTGAATACTTGAACTGTAGGTTCACCGGTGTCTATACTACAGCTTCATAGAGTATTATAAGGATAGAGTTGTGGAATGAGCAGCTGGCACACAAAAAGTAATAAAAGGAAGTACCAAAGGATAGCCAAAGGAGTCAACTTGTGGACCAGTATTTCGCGATTTGGCAGTCAAACTATTCTTGTGGCTTTTGGAAGAAGATGACCAAGGTGCTGCCACATGCTGATGATGTCTTGATTGTGGTACCAGGGAACTCAAGAGCTGAGTT
Organism: Schistocerca piceifrons; assembly: GCF_021461385.2. Taxonomy (NCBI): domain Eukaryota; kingdom Metazoa; phylum Arthropoda; class Insecta; order Orthoptera; family Acrididae; genus Schistocerca; species Schistocerca piceifrons. The sequence goes on along the minus strand of NC_060138.1, from coordinate 1,015,016,845 downwards.
GGAAGAGGTGGTGAGTGGGGTCCTCCCCCAGATGCAGCGATAGTGCATAAACAACAGATCAACCATATTCCTACAGAAAAGCACACATATATCCTTAGAGGTCAACTGCCATTTAAATAGAAACTCTACAGTAAAATCAGAAAGTATCTCTATCACCATCTGGAGTCCAACTAGACGAAAAGCATAACTTTACACAACACACTCAGACAAAGCAATCAAAATTATGCTCAAAATTGCCTGTGAATCAACAGCAAACTACAAACCACTGGTGCACAGTTAGAGCCTAACATGATGCCATTTTCACATGTGTTATAGGCTATGCAGCAAGTGTCTGCACACAGACTTCGGTGCAAGCTGCACAAGAAATTCCTGTGATGTGCATAGTGAGGTGTGCTCGTCAGAGTCATAGGACCCTTGGTACCACACTAACTGATGCTTTATTAGTAATCCTCAGAACCTAACTAGTAGACATTAGGGTAAGTTATTATGCAGCCTCCAGTTGGTTTCGTAAGGGGAGCTGACGACAGTTCAACAAACGTTAGCTCAAAGGTTAACAACCAAGCCCCAAATCCTGAACTGGAAAGTGGGTATATGGCAGAAAACTGGGACAACAGTGAAAATGGTCAAAGAGTTCACTAACTGTTCCTGTGTAATCGAGAAAGTCTAGAGCTTGACCATGTAATCCCCAGTCAAGGCATGTTACAATACCTAATGGGACATGGCCTATAATCAGTTTATCTTTTCACATTTAACAGGACAGACAATGATGTCTGTCAGTGTGGTCTTAAGGGAACACATAAATACATTGTTTTTAACTGTGGCACCTATAACAGAACCAATAGTACTAGCCAACCAGTATATGAACATATAGTAAATAACAAATGATGAGCAATAATAGACAGTGCTGCTAACACCATTTCCTCACATGAAAAAGAAAAAATTGCCAGGGTAAAGAAATGACAAACTCCCTTCCATCCTGCAGAGCGCCGGCCAGAGTGGCCGAGCGGTTTTAGGCGCTACAGTCTGGAACCGCGCGACTGCTACGGTGGCAGTTTCGAATCCTGCCTCAGGCATGGATGTGTGTGATGTCCTTAGGTTAGTTAGGTTTAAGTAGTTCTAAGTTCTAGGGGACTGATGACCTCAGATGTTAAGTCCCATAGTGCTCAGAACCATTTGAACCATCCTTGCAGAGCATCACCATAAGAGTGTCAACGTGATAACAAAAGTGCCAGTGAGTGCGTCGAGTGTTGTGGAAAATGTGAATGCAAGTGTTGTGTTACAGAATGTGCATGTGCAACCATGATCACAGTACCAAATTTGTACACACACACACACACGTCATATATATATTATAGACAGTGTGTGTGTATTCTTTACTATATTACTTAATTATTATTATTATTATTGTATTTCTATTATTATTCTGAGTAATAACATTGTAATCAATCAAAAAATTTCACAATTTCAAACGGAACAAGTTAAAAATACAGGCTATAATATAAAAAGAGTAAGTCTAATGAAAGCAAATAATTACACAATAAATAAATAGATTATTATGTTGTAAATTAAAATTTAAATGATCCTTGAAAAATCTTTCATAAAGATGTAAGTTTGTGAACATAATCAAAAGAAAAAATAAAGGATAGGATTTCAATGGCTCAGTTGGTTTTACGTTAGCTAGACACACAAACTTTACACCACACTAGTACTTACAAAGACCACACGAAGTGGATAAAAATTGGTCTGTATTAATATCAGTTGAATTGGGTCAATGAAATAACAAGATTGTTAATTAACTCCTCTAGCTCACTGTCCTAGATGAGTAAGATCTTTTACTATAATATTTTCCATAATGGAGCTAGGGATGAAAGAAGGTTGGCAGAGTTTCATAACCTGCTCATGAAGCTTTTATAAATTATTATGATTGGCACAGCAGAGATTATGACTTCACAAGCTTCCAAGATTTGACTCAAGTGATATTACATGTTCTACCAAAGGAGGGAGACATTTTTACTAGATAAATCTATCTGGTGCCATTCTAGCAATTCTGTCTTCATTAAGTTTTTTCTTTATCAATTTACTAAATTTATAAAGAGACAAAGTTAGATTATAAGAGAAATGTAGATATTAGGAAGGAATTGAAAATCATTTAAACAAAAAGGTAGAAGATAATAGCCAAAAAAGAATATCTCATCTGTTGCAAATGGTGGAGTTTAGATTACCACTTCATTTTTGGCAGTATTTTCCACATTGAAGGGCCAGTAAAAAGATGGATGGACCAAATGCAGCTGCCATAGACTGAGCAATATCTGATGCATGACAGAAGAAGATCATTGATAATTTATAACTTTGGCTAATGCCTATTATGGGTTATATTATTTTCTTTCTGAACATTCAATCTTTTCTCCCTTTTTCTTTGATTTTCTACTGACATTAAAAGGATAAGTGTAGGGATATATTGGGATTCAGAGTTATTTGACAAAAATACACTGATACACATTGTAACAAGCTTACATGAAACAAAGAAAAAGTGATCTACAATAAAGAATCAGATTATTGCAGTATGTGAATATTCAAGCATTACATTTCTCTTTGAACATGAATAAATTTGTTATTATTAAGAATACTTATACTTTATGTGGAGAAGACACTTCATATATTAATACATGTTGTATTAATTTTCTTTTTATATAGAAACAGACTAGAAAATTCTTTCACCCTGGAGTAATTATTTTTATACCACTCCACCATCTAATCTTGTATGAAACCAGGGAACACTACAAGAGGAGGCCTCAACCTCATATGATATTGATTTTTCAGCACATGTTATTCATCTCCTCCGTAACAGACAACGGATTTTTTCTGCACTTTTTCACTTGACTAGCTGTAAAATATGATTTCAGTAGTTTGTAAGTTGTGGGTTTGAATTTACAGATTCAAAGCTCAACACAAAGTTCAGCAAGGGAAAAGGTCTTGTGACAATTCGTTTTTATAACAAGATAGAGAGTGATGTAGGTAGTTAGTGGCAGGAGACACATATATGTCTCTAAATGGAGCATCGTCTTGAATATGCAGTGAGGTTGTGATGTCTTGACTCCACATAGGACCCTCGTGACGGTTATATGTGCAGGTCTCGTCATCGATGTCCAGCACACCATGGCAGAAATACGACACATTCCTACAATAAGTGTTAAAAATATGAAAGGGAATATCTTCCTGAAAGAGAAGCAGCTGTTTAGTTCCAAAATTCTTTAAAACTGGAGGAAGAGGCTCTCATTCTCCAAAAATCAATCACAGCCTGTTAAAAATGGATCATGGAAATTCAGGGAAAACACAGTCTAGCGGTGCGGGATTATCTGAGTGGTCTCGGGCGCTGCAGTTATCGACTGTGCGGTTGGTCCAGGCGGAGGTTCGAATCCTCCCTCGGGCATGGGTGTGTGTGTTTGTCCTTAGGATAATTTGGGTTAAGTAGTGCATAAGCTTAGGGACTGATGACCTTAGCAGTTAAGTCCCATAAGATTTCACACACATTTGAACATTTTGAAAACATAGTCTTCAGCAAAAAAACTTCATTTGATTTTGGTTTGCATAGTTTGTTTCCTGCCTGAAGCAGTTCGCTGTTCTTCACCACTCAAAAGCGCATTTGCAGAGCGTCCTTGCAGCTAGTTCATCACAGTATCTACAACTGAATATTTATAAAGCGGAGGTTTCCACCTCACTCAATTTAACAAAAACAATATAGCCTAGCAGGTTTGACTTACAAGCCGCTTGCACATGGTAGAGCTATGTATTTAGGAGTGTTTGCTCGTGGAATGTCAGTGCACACTCTTCATGACACATTTGCGATTACAGGTCGTTTGGAATTAATCACAGACAAATGGTGATTCCCCTTCGCTCACCATTGAAGTTACTGATAGAAGGTAAGCGATTACTCATAGAGTTAACCATGTCTAGCTGCTTGTATTGTTTGTCGCTTCCATTCTGCTGGCTACTCATCTGTTGCTGGTGTGTTCATACTGCGCAAGTGTGAATAACAATCGATCATATTTACCGGGTGATCAAAAAGTCAGTATAAATTTGAAAACTGAATAAATCATGGAATAATGTAGATAGAGAGGTACAAATTGACACACATGCTTGGAATGACATAGGGTTTTATTAGAACCAAAAAAATACAAAAGTTCAAAAAATGTCCGACAGATGGCGCTTCATCTGATCAGAATAGCAATAATTAACATAACAAAGTAAGACAAAGCAAAGATGATGTTCTTTACAGGAAATGCTCAATATGTCCACCATCATTCCTCAACAACAGCTGTAGTCGATGAATAATGTTGTGAACAGCACTGTAAAGCATGTCAGGGGTTATGGTGAGGCATTGGCGTCGGATGTTGTCTTTCAGCATGCCTAGAGATGTCGGTCGATCACGATACACTTGCGACTTCAGGTAACCCTAAAGCCAATAATCGCACGGACTGAGATCTGGGGACCTGGGAGGCCAAGCATGACGAATGTGGCGGCTGAGCGCACGATCATCACCAAACGACGCGCGCAAGAGATCTTTCACGCGTCTGACAATATGGGGTGGAGCGCCATCCTGCACAAACATCGTACGTTCCAGCAGGTGTTTATCAGCCAGGCTGGGAATGATGCGATTCTGTAATATATCGGCGTACCTCTCACCCGTCACGGTAGCAGTTGTAAAACGAGAATCACGCATTTCCTCGAAGAAAAAAGGCCCGATAACGGTAGTTGTGGTAAATCCAACCCATACCGTGACTTTCTCGTCGTGCAATGGAGCTTTCACGACAGTTCTAGGATTTTCGGTAGCCCGAATTCTGCAGTTGTGGGCGTTGACAGATCCTCGGAGCGTGAAATGAGCTTCGTCGGTCCACAACACGTTACCCAACCAATTGTCATCTTCCGTCATCTTTTGAAACGCCTACACCGCAAATGCCCACCGTTTCACTAAATCGCCAGGTAATAGTTCATGATGCCAATGGATTTTGTATTGATAGCATCGGAGGGTATGTCTAAGTGCCAACCAAACAGTAGTGTATGGAATGCCGATGCGACGTGCGACTGCACGAGCGCTGACTTCCCCGTGCATAGACGAAGCCGCTACAGTCTCCATTTCTTCCTGAAATGTCTCAGCAGCATTACGCCTTGTGTTCGGTCGGCCACTACGGGGTCTATCGTCTAAACAACCCGTAGCTTTGAACTTCGAAATCATTCTCGCCACAGCTGCATTTGTTAATGGACCTTTACCCGTTCGAATCTCCTTCCTATGGCGATAGGATCGTAACGCTGAACTAGCTCATTCCCCATTCTGATAATACAGCTTCACTAAAAGCGCCTTTTCAGGTAACGTCTGATTCTCTCTCTCATTACAGATCCTTTTGGTTGTAATAAAACCCCATGTCATTCCAAGCATGTGTGTCAATTTTTACCTTTCTGTGTACATTATTCCGTGGTTTATTAAGTTTTAAATTTATACAGGCTTTTTGATCACCTGGTATATCACATCTCCAGAACACATCATTTTAAACTGCTCCCCCCCCCCCCCCACCCCTCCACCCTCGAGAACACAAGTGAAATCAGTCTAAATGTAGAAACTCATTCAGCTTCCTTGTCTGGAACTTGTAAGATGGTTCATTTTTCTCATTGAAGCTGGAAATGCATTGTGCCTTTCCCAAGGTCCGCTGAAATATCGTGTACGCTGATGTGACAAAAGTCATGGGAGACCTGCTAATCTGTCGTCGGATCTCCTTTTGTCTGGTGTAGTCCAGCAGCTCGACTTGGTATGTACTCAACAAGTCGTTGGAAGTCTCCTGAAGAAATATTGAGCCATGCTACCTCTACAGCTGTCCATAATTGCGAAAGTGTTGCTGGTGCAGTATTTTGTGCACGAACTGACCTCTCAACTATGTCCCATAAATGCTGGATGGTATTCATGCACGGGGATCTGCGTGACCAAATCATTCGTTCGAATTTTACACAATGTTCTTCATACCAATTGCAAACAATTCTGACCAGATGACATGCCAAATTGTCATCCACCTGTAAAAATGTTCAGGAACATGAAGTCCATAAATGGCTGCAGATGGTCTCCAAGTAGCAGAACATAACCATTTCCAGCCAATGATCGATTCAGCTTGACCAGAGGATCCAGTCCATTCCATGTAAACACAGCCCACGCCTTTAATGGAGCCACCACCAGCTGGCACAGTGCCTCGTTTAAAATTTAGGTCCATCACTTCGTAGGGTCTGTGACACACTCGAACCCTACCATCAGCTCTTATCAACTGAAATAGGAACCCATATTTATACAAGTTTCCAGTCGTCTAGTCTCGAACCAATAAGGTCACGGGCCCTGGAGAGGCGCTGCACGCGATGTCTTGCCGTTAGCAAAGTCACTCTCGTCGGTCGTCTTCTGCCATATCCCTTTAACGCCAGATTTCGCCGCACTGTCCTAAACCGATACTTTCGTCGTGCGTTCTACAGTGTCAATCATACTTGATGAAGGCTAACGTCTAAAATTATATGATTCCTTTTCACAATCACTGAAAGGTCAGTCAGTAACACGTACACAAGTAAAGAAAAACAAATGATAATATTTTAAACTTTTACTTTTATGAAATCTGAAAAATATTTTAAGTGCTTTGACCATAAACGTTTTGTGTCATGGAATAATTACTATTAGAATTAGATTACATAGTAGCATACTCCTCATTATTGGCATCATATGAAGTATTATGAACTTTATATTCTACATTTTGAGATTCTTCTCATGAACATTATGGAAGTTACTATATAAAAAAGTCTTTTTATGAATAATAAGTAGAAGTTAATTTGTCACCGATGTGAAAAAGTGTACCAGCTGTAACGTACCGTTGCTGAACGTGTACCAAGAATACAGATGCAAAAGAAAGAAAATTAAGTTTGGTCCTTTTCATTAAGCAATGCTGAGAAGAAAACTTCATTATTTCAAAATCTAGGCGACACGGTCAAGAAAGAAGAGATACAACATTGTGGCTATAAAAGACGTCGAAAGAATTTTCGTTATGCACGAAATAAAATCACTGAACAAGCACTTGGTAAGGAAATGTAAGTAACTGTACAAATTTTTAAGAAATACGCGGATTCCAAAAATTGACATAGGAATCAATTTCAATGAATTTTTTAACATATATCTAACTTTCCGAAGTCACTCACTCCGTTGCATTATCAGCATTACCACTATACTCACAGTTTAGTCCCACATTAATTTCCACAGTTATTTCATGCAGTGTTCCTTCTCTGTTAGCACTGAAAACTCCATGCAATCGCCGCTGCTATCGGTCGTTGACTGAGGGCTGTTGGCCACGCATTGTCTGTGGTGAGAGGTAATGGCCTGAAATTTGGTATTCTTGGCACACTCTTGACGTTGTGGACCTCGGAATACTGAATTCCCTAACGAATTCTGACAGTGAATGTCCCACGCGTGTAGCTCCAACTCCCATTCTGCGTTCAAACTCTGTTAATACCTGTCGTGTTTCTATAATCAAGTTGGAGATCTTTTCACATGAATTACCTACATATAAATGACAGCTCTGCCACTGCACTGCCCTATTATACCTTGTGTACACAATGCTACCGCCATCTTTACATGTGTGTATTATTCTCCATGACTTTTGTCACTCATTGTATAATGGGTTTAATACCTTCAGTTGCTCCTTAAATAAAAGTACTCGCCATAAAATTCGTTGCAGAGCTCCATTTGTTCAATGGTAGACTAATATCTACCTAATGTAACACAGGACAATATCCATTAGTGTTACACAGTAAGTATACATACACAGCATTTGGCAATTGATTCCGTGCATTGAAACTTCCAGTCTTAGAATTTCTTTTACCTTGTAGAGAGGATCCAAGTTGCAATTTATCTCTTATAATGTAACCTCCTTACACAGGTGATTATCAGAAAACAGTATTACCATTAAAAATGAATCGGTTGTTAACGATTCTCCTGGATAAACTGTATATTGGTATAGCAGCATTTAATTTTAGAAATATACATTTGCATTCTTCGCTGTTAATAGTACAGGTAATTTGACTAGAAAATGGTTTTGATCCTTGTTCGAGAAATGTGTATTTTGAAGTTAGTTTTCTTAAAATGTGACTTTTTCAAGTGCTTTTCATTAATGTAACAGTGTAAAAATACAATTCGAATTCTCTTGTTAAGAATGATACAAGTCATTTTCTCTTTGAAGTTGTGTTGGTGTAATTTAAATATTACATATTTCAGTTGTAAAAAACATTAATTGAGCAAATTTGAAGAAGTGTGGACAGTTTTCCAGATTTACCATCAATAAGCTTCCTGGTGAGAGACAAATTTGTAAAAAGTTAATTACTTTTGTAAGACATAACTCATCAAATTATGTATTTCATCTGTTTAAGTGTTGCTTCCAATATGTAGTAAGTTTGAAGGTCATTTGGGAGTTGTGATCACTTGCAAACTAGATTAAGAACCATTGTGATTTAAATTGGTTTGCAAGGTATTAGTTTCTTTTATTGTGTATATTCAAATGCGGTGGTAATTTTATCTTTTAAACAAACAATGCTAATCTTGAATAACTAAACTGACTACTATGGTGTAAAGTATGTATACGTATCACAGATATTATACAGATGGCTGTCATTCCAAATGTAGGTATTACTTGCTAAACTAAAGTGTAAAAATGTCAATGAAAGGACTGATACCCTGCAACCTGTGATTTGTCACATGACAACAGACACAGTTACAAACTGAATTGACCAATACCAGTGTAAAGAGTTACATTGTATGACTAGGTAATGTTAACTGATCGAATATTACTTTACCACCTGTCTTTTAAATCTCAACTAGCAAATCATATCTCTGGCCTGTAAACCTAATTTGGGGACACATCTTTATGTGGTGGTTATGCATCTACACCTTTTCTGTACACAGCATGTGAAGCAACAGAGTACATCATATGTCAGTACTTATTCCCAGTCTGTACTACCAATATACACGTCAAGGCTCAGCAAACTTGGTAATGAATTCGTAACTATCTAAGAGAGTTATGTTATCAGCAGTAGAGATGTACCATGAATAAATGAATTCCATCTGTTCTACTTAAAGCTGTGGGGGAGGAGACATGAGAGAGGGAATTTTCTTATTTGTCTTCCAGTGATGACAACTCATGGTTGTGTGCATCTCATACCGATCAGATACTTATGCTACAAATTACACACGTAAATAACATGGATTCATGAATGCGCACGATACAGACTGCCATCTTCACTTATATGAGCATACTTACATACAGCACGGAATACAAATGTAAATAAAAGTGTTGCGGTGCAACACAGTTAGTAGAGGAAAAATGACATTTTAAGATTAGTTAAGAGCTTGTGAATGTACTGCATAATGCGTTTTAAAATAAATACTATTATTATCGATATTAATTAAACACACCCGCTATCGTCTTTTTCTGTTTCTAACTCCTCAAGTGTTTCCAATTATACATGTTAATGTACAAGGTGATTCGAAAACACAAAACACTGACGCAGTCCTAACGCCCCTTCGACACTTTTGCTTTTGTAGAAGCACAAATATCGTTCATATATTAAGTGCCCGTGTTATGTTCAATTAGTGGTGCTTGTTCCTTAAGGCCTCACAAGTTCTCTTAAAACTGAATACAGTAAAAGCACAGCCTGTCGAGCGTCAAGTTTTTTATTTGTATGGTGGCTGGACATAATCATTAAAATATATAGACAGCTGTATTTACATACAATCTGCTTTCAAAGTATTGCAGTACATATTCCTAAGTAATGCAGATGAAATGTGAATGTTTCAGTGGATGTGAGCCAAAACAAATCTCTTCTTGCCAAGAGTTGACGGTGAATGTCCGGGAAAAAAAGCTGAAAAGCTCTATAATAAATTATTTTAACAGAATTCAGTTGTACGACGTCAGTCCAAAAGTAAAAAAAAGGCACTTGACTCTCTTTATGTGCAAATGATCGCTACTGATATGCTGCCGTTCAGAACTTTCGGCCATCAAGATTTGAAAAAAATTGCTCATGACTTAGACAGCAGATATGAGTTTCCAGATAAAACCACACTCAAATGATCACTGATCCATGCTGAGCTATGGTTCATTCTTGTGATCGGTACATGCCATTATAAATCAAGTCGGCATAGCTTGTAAAGTTTTTCTTGCCTGCTTCACCGTCCCCCCCACCACAACCCCTCTTGTCGATAGAAATCTGAAGCTGTCGTGACTTTTGTGTTCTGTTTATGGACACTTCCAGCCGTAATAAATAATTTAATAACTGCGTTACAACGGGCTTAATTTATTTTCTTATTCATTACTACAAATATCAAACGCATTTGAACATGGATATCTCTATAATGTGCTTTCTCCGTGCACCATGTATAGTAGACCGCCCAGTGTTTATGTCTGAGAGTGTGCACGAGAACAGAGTAAGACGAGAGAAATCAACATGTACTCCAACACCATCTGAACCAAAATTAGTACAACGTAGCAAAATCATAAACTGGTCGTGACGTTGCAATTACTGTGTTGCTGTCTTCGAGTTTGTAAACTAGGTGCTTAGGTGTGTCATTTAACGGAGGTGCTTCCACTGTGTTTGCGAATGGGAACAAAATTGAAACTTTCGGTGTTTATAACATGGTGTAATATTAATGCATATATTTGGCCAAAAAAGACTAACCGTAGTAAGTTGTAAATATAGGTCGGAATAACCGAATCGGAACTTTCTAATCGTAACAGAAAACTCTTAGCTATTGTGTAATGGAAGCTGCTGTATCGCATCTACAGTAAAGTCGACAAAACGCTAGATCAGGATCTGTCAAGTGCAAACTTTTAACGGTCCGGGAATATTATAGGAATACATCGGTACGATGGGTGAGGGTGCCAGCACTGCTGTATCTCTCCACACCTTTCCTTACTCTTCATTACTATTGTGCTCTTAATACCGGTCCGTGCGCTTCCCTCGTCGAATGGCGAAACTCCGCATGAAACTTCTACAAGCTATACACTTAGTGTCCACTGCATTAAGAAAACTAGTGCTACCAACCTCAACAATGTAGCAACTGTAACAGTGCAGTAGAGTGATGGCCCTATTGTTTTGTGTCAACTCAACTCAGAATAAACATAATTAGCAACGAAGCCACCCCTGGTCTCTTCAGTGCGGTTACACTAAATCTCGTTATTCCTGTATGTAGTTCACACCATATCTGCTGCAGTTCATCAACAACCATGCACGCGTAATGTGGCAGTATTGCATGCCAGACCACCAAACATTTCCCCTGTCGCATCCATGTTCCTGGTGGTCACCTATCTCCTCCTCCTCCCCCCCTCTTCTTCTTCTTCTTCTTGTTCCTGCTTTCCGCGTGCTTCTAAGATGCTGAAACTCAGCTTAGCGTCGACAAGTAGTATATTGGCCCGATCGTTATGAAAATTACTTTTTGTACATAAAGGTAGTTTTTCAGACAGCAAGACGTTGAAAAATTTCGGATATATCGATTGATTGTAGATTTCAACATTAAATTTTTGCAGGTGACCAATCAAATCTTACTAGAATACAATATTCGTGACAAGACACTAGTATTGGTTATACAAAACGTTGCAGTTACGAAAAAAACTGACGAAACCCCAAGGATTCGACGACATTCACCCTGTTTTGTCCACTGCATCAACTTAAAATTGTGAGGTTATTGCAAAGTAGAAACATGTTCCAAACTTTTACTGAAAACAAAGGCTATTGTGACTTTCTTTCATAACTCTACTCTAGCCAGTTCAAAAAGTTCAAAAAAGAGCAAAGAAAAAAACTGAAACCAATACAGGAGATGCTGAATCGATGGAACAGCTCATACTACATGCTGAAAATCCTTTTGGAAGTACGAAATGAGCTTGCGATTGCGATCAGTGAAAGTTGAAAAGCACTGCCTTACCTCACAGTAGGAAATTACTTCCCTGTACAAGAGATAATACGTCTTCTTGGACCTTCTGAAGTAGCAAGAACAGCAATATCAGGGGATTCATACATCAATGCTTCCTTAATCATACCTCTTATACGAGTTATTTCTGCAAAGTTGTCACACTTGGAAAGCACCTTAATAACTAATGAAGCACGAACTGTTCTGGATTCCTTGATTAAATCAGTCAATGAAAGACTGACACCATTTAACAAGCGGACTGTTGTTATGCTTTTGACATTATTAGGTCCTAGGTTTGAAAAATTTGGTTTCAGGACACTTCGAAAGGCAGACAACGCTGCACAATTACTTCAGAAAGTGTATGGTGCTATCATTGCATTAGCACCAAGAATAATACCTGAAACAGAAGCATCCATGAGCAGTGCTAATGCGTCTGCTAATATTTATACCAGTTTGAAATCAGATGATCTACTTTTTCTGCCCAGTTAGCAACAGCGTAATGTCGATGTCGTTACACCAGTCAATCGTTCCATAATTGACTCACGTCAGTATCCTGAAAAACTTGAAACAGACAAGTGTGCTTGTGTATTAGAATATTGGGAAAAATCTAATGTTGCATGTAATGGCCACTAAATACTTACGCTTTCCAGCAACTTCAGTTCCTGCACAGAGGATTTCCTCCAAGGCTGGAGAAATAATTACTGATAAAAGCAACAGACTAAATGAAAATACCTTAAATATCTTACTTTTTATAAAATGAAATTTGCACATCTTGTAATCTTGTACTTTAAACAACAGACTATGGGACAAGAATTTAAATCCCTTACTTTTTATAAAACGAAATTTGCATATATTATATTGTTGTATTTTAAACAATAAAAACTCTAAGAAAGTTATTTTTCACCTGAAATAGCTGTACATAACAATCGATAATTAATCGATGAATAGACAATTTTTGGAAATACTATCGATAATATCAGATGTACCAACTATCGATGTTTAAGTAACACATTATGGTAACGTATGGAAAAGAGAGAAATGGTCGACCCTAAAAAAAAAAAAAGCAACAACTCCCTGTACAAAGATCTACAAGCAGCCACAAAATGTGGTGGAAGGGCGGTGACAGTGTGGTGTACTATGAATTACTTCGACAAGGTGCAACCACCACTGCTGACATTTACTATCACCAACTGAGACATCTTGCAGGTGCAATCCAAGAACAGTGACCAGGATGACTGCGTGAAGTGATGCTACTCCACGATAAAATCCGCCTACATTTTACAAGACTGACAAGAAACTATATAAGAAATGGAAATTCATTCTGCATATACCTCATTCACCTCATATTGTGCCCTCAGATTCTCACCTTTTCTCCTCGTAATATTAAGTGTACATCAAGCACTTGCTGGTAACTTTAATCTGTTCATGAACCACCTTGAAGCTGTACTGGCCCATTTAACAACCAAAAACAAAGAAATAGAGGTTGCTAGTGACTTGAATGTAGATTTGCTTAAAGACTCTCCCAATAAGAACTTATTTGAGTTAGTAACACTATCATTCAATTTAATTCCCACTGTAAAGATCCCCACTAGGGTAGCCAATTGCTCACAAACAGCCATTGATAGTATCTTTATAAAAAAAGTCCAAAGAACAAAATTATATTGTAAAATCAATAGTCAATGGCCTCTCAGACATAGACATTCAGTTCCCTCTCTTAAATGTTAATACTGAACAGGATATAAAATCCGTTAAATCTGAACTCAAGAGGGTAATCAATAAGCCAAAAATTGATTATTTTAGGGCACTCCTCAGAGACATTCACTGCAGTGATGTTTACAGTGCTCGTAGTATGAATGAAAAAATAACAATTTTGCAAATAAAGTGCTTACCGTATGAACACTCTTTTCCCACAAAACTAACCAAGGTTAGAACAAAGTCTGCAAAGAAGCCACGGATTACTCAAGGAACAGAGGTATCTTGTAAAACAAAAAGAAAACTGTATCTGTCAATCCAAAACAGTTCTGATGCTGATCCTATAGCACATCACAAGAAATACTGAAAAAATATTAAAGACTAATACAGACATCAAAGCAAATATATCATGAGGAAAGGATAGTCATATCATATAACAAAGGAGGAGACCAGTAGAACCAGACATGAAGAGGGACAAATAGCATTAAGAGCAAATGATACATTGGTGACAGATAAGTATGGTTTTTCAGAACTTTTAAAAAAATATTTTATACCTGTTACTGAAAAGATGGGGTTGTCAGGTCCTGTAGATGCTGCTATGGAATATCTCAGATCAGACATTTCAAGTAACTTCCATAATACACTCCTGGAAATTGAAATAAGAACACCGTGAATTCATTGTCCCAGGAAGGGGAAACTTTATTGACACATTCCTGGGGTCAGATACATCACATGATCACACTGACAGAACCACAGGCACATAGACACAGGCAACAGAGCATGCACAATGTCGGCACTAGTACAGTGTATATCCACCTTTCGCAGCAATGCAGGCTGCTATTCTCCCATGGAGACGATCGTAGAGATGCTGGATGTAGTCCTGTGGAACGGCTTGCCATGCCATTTACACCTGGCGCCTCAGTTGGACCAGCGTTCGTGCTGGACGTGCAGACCACGTGAGACGACGTTTCATCCAGTCCCAAACATGCTCAATGGGGGACAGATCCGGAGATCTTGCTGGCCAGGGTAGTTGACTTACACCTTCTAGAGCACGTTGGGTGGCACGGGATACATGCGGACGTGCATTGTCCTGTTGGAACAGCAAGTTCCCTTGCCGGTCTAGGAATGGTAGAACGATGGGTTCGATGACGGTTTGGATGTACCGTGCACTATTCAGTGTCCCCTCGACGATCACCAGTGGTGTACGGCCAGTGTAGGAGATCGCTCCCCACACCATGATGCCGGGTGTTGGCCCTGTGTGCCTCGGTCGTATGCAGTCCTGATTGTGGCGCTCACCTGCACGGCGCCAAACACGCATACGACCATCATTGGCACCAAGGCAGAAGCGACTCTCATCGCTGAAGACGACACGTCTCCATTCGTCCCTCCATTCACGCCTGTCGCGACACCACTGGAGGCGGGCTGCACGATGTTGGGGCGTGAGCGGAAGACGGCCTAACGGTGTGCGGGACCGTGGCCCAGCTTCATGGAGACGGTTGCGAATGGTCCTCGCCGATACCCCAGGAGCAACAGTGTCCCTAATTTGCTGGGAAGTGGCGGTGCGGTCCCCTACGGCACTGCGTAGGATCCTACGGTCTTGGCGTGCATCCGTGCGTCGCTGCGGTCCGGTCCCAGGTCGACGGGCACGTGCACCTTCCGCCGACCACTGGCGACAACATCGATGTACTGTGGAGACCTCACGCCCCACGTGTTGAGCAATTCGGCGGTACGTCCACCCGGCCTCCCGCATGCCCACTATACGCCCTCGCTCAAAGTCCGTCAACTGCACATACGGTTCACGTCCACGCTGTCGCGGCATGCTACCAGTGTTAAAGACTGCGATGGAGCTCCGTATGCCACGGCAAACTGGCTGACACTGACGGCGGCGGTGCACAAATGCTGCGCAGCTAGCGCCATTCGACGGCCAACACCGCGGTTCCTGGCGTGTCCGCTGTGCCGTGCGTGTGATCATTGCTTGTACAGCCCTCTCGCAGTGTCCGGAGCAAGTATGGTGGGTCTGACACACCGGTGTCAATGTGTTCCTTTTTCCATTTCCAGGAGTGTATATATTTGACCCTCACTACCACAGCAGAACTAATGTCCATCATAAAATCTTTAAAATCAAAACATCTAGTGGGTATGATGAAAGATCAACAAAGTTAATTAAAGAATGTGATTCTGAGTTAAGTAATATATTAAGCTATCTGTGTAACCAGTCGTTTATCAGTGGAATATTTCCAGAATGGTTGAAATATGCTGAAGTTAACCCACTGTTTAAGAAGGGAGGTAAAGAAATAGCATCAAACTTCCATCCAATTTCACTTTTGCCAGCATTCTCAAAAATTTTAGAAAAGGTAATGTATAATCGGTTTTATAACCATCTTATCACAAATAACAAATTGTCAAAGTCGCAGTTCGGATTTCTAAAGGGTTCTGATATTGGGAATGCTATCTACACTTACAGTGAAAATGTACTTAATTCATTATACAAAAAGTTGCAGGCAACTATTATATTTTGTTATCTGTCAAAGACATTTGACTGTGTAAATCACAATATCCTGTTAAGTAGAATATTTAGGCAATGCTGCAAAATAGTTCAAATCTTATATCTCTGTCAAGAAACAAAGGGTGTTACTAGGAAAGAGACATGTATTAACCTACCAGGCATCATCCAACTGGAACTAATTACATGTGGGGTCCCACAAGGTTCCATCTTAGGGCCCTTACTTTTTCTTGTGTATATCAATGACTTTTTATCCATAACATTACCAAATGCCAAGTTTGTTTTGTTTGCTGATGATACAAACATTACAATAAATAGCAAATCAAATGCAGTCTTAGAAAACTCAGCTAATAAAATATTTGTGGACATTAATTGCTGGTTCCTAACTACTTCTTTGTCACTAAACTTTGAAAAAACACACTACATGCTGTTCAAAACTTATTAGGGGTGTCCCACAAGTATATGCCTAACATACAATGACAAGCAGATAGAGGAAGTGGACAGTGTTAATTCTTCGAGTTGTTTGTTCTTGTGGTCTTCAGTCCTGAGAGTGGTTTGATGCAGCTCTCCATGCTACTCTATCCTGTGCAAGCTTCTTCATCTCCCAGTACTAACTGCAACCTACATCCTTTTGAATCTGCTTAGTGTATTCATCTCTTGGTCTCCCTCGACGATTTTTACCCTCCACACTGCCCTCCAGTGCTAAATTTGTGATCCCTTGATACCTCGGAACATGTCCTACAAACCGGTGCCTTCTTCTTGTCAAGTTGTGCCACAAACTCCTCTTCTCCCCTATTCTATTCAATACCTCCTCATTAGTTATGTGATCTACCCATCTAATCTTCAGCATTCTTCTGTAGCACCACATTTCGAAAGCTTCTATTCTCTTCTTGTCCAAACTATTTATCGTCCATGTTGCACTTCCATACATGGCTACACTCCATACAAATACTTTCAGAAACGACTTCCTGACACTTAAATCTATTCTCGATGTTAACAAATTCCTATTCTTCAGAAACGCTTTCGTTGCCATTCCCAGTCTACATTTTATATCCTCTCTACTTCGACCATCATCAGTTATTTTGCTCTTGGAATTACAGCTTGATGATAAATTCAACTGGGAGGGGCACAGAACTCCTGAAGCGTCTTAACAAATCTCTATTAGTAATGCGAATTGTGTCCGACATAGGGGACATAAAAATGAAAAAGCTGGCATACTATACTTACTTTCATTCCATAATGCCATATGGGATCATTTTTTGGGGTAATTCAACAAGCCAAGCTAAAGTTTTCTGGGCACAAAACAGGGTAATAAGAGTTATATGTGGTGTGAACTCAAGAATATTGGGCAGAAGCCTGTTCAGGGAACTAGGGATACTAACTACCACTTCCCAATATAGTTATTCCTTAATGAAAATTGTCATTAAAAATATATCACTTTTTCAAACCAACAGCTCAATTCATGGAATCAATACTAGAAACAAGAATAATCTTCACAAGGATTTAAAGTCACTTACTCTTGAACAGAAAGGTATGCATTATTCAGGAACACACATTTTCAATGGTTTGCCAGCAGCCATAAAAAGCTTAACAATCAATTAAATTCAGTTTATTAGAAGACTAAAGGATTTATTGGTGGCCAACTCCTTCTACTCTACTCATAAAATTCGCAGTAGAACCAACTGATATATAAAATCTAACTTCTGCACTGTTTCAGTGCAGTAATGTGTTCATTGTAAATAGCTATTGTAGTAGTTCTATGATATGTTTATTACCTTATAGAAATACATATTTTAAAATTTTAAATTCAGTGGATTAATGCAATCTTAGTAAACGAGTGTTTGTAAAATGGTTCTTTCATACAGCGTTCATTAAATAAATGATGATCATTCCACTTGGGACCTGTGCAAGGTACAATAGCTTATTTGTTTCACTTGTAAATATTTGTAATGTATTATTGTTTTTCTGACATGTTCTACATCCTGGAGGACCTCCTCACTACGGATCAATTGGAATGAAAGTAAATCTAATCTGGAGCAATCTTCAAGGAACTTCATTTCTGGACAAATATGCGCTCTGAAGATGGCTCGATGAGTTCTTTGCCCCATAACTACGTGATTCGTACATTCGCAGACTCGAAAAGCTACTCCAGCGTTGGCAGACAGTTGCAAATAGCGAAGGAGAATATATTATTAATGACTAAGGTCTCTGTTACGCTTATCTGTTGTTTAAATTTGTGGAAAACCGCTACGAACTTATGCAGTAACCCAATATCTTTCAACAATATATATGATGCATGTGCCAACTTTACAGCAATGTCTCATTTTATGTAGAAAATCAATACATACTTCGTATGTCTAAGTTTCAATTAGTTCCTCAGTGTTTATAATCATCTTCTTCACTTGGTAAATGTTACATAATGTACAGTATACGAACATTTAAACATATGATCAAGACAGGGCAAAAAATAGAAACTGACATACCTGTAGTATAACTTATATTGTGAGGATCATAATGATGAAATGCCACCCTTAAATGTATTTGTTTGATTAACAGAACTAATAAATTTAATGCTGGGAACTGTTTATGTGTCATAGGGATATTATACACCAGTCCCCTGAGAAATCTGCTGATCAAAATCAAATAAATGTCAAGTTTTATCTCCCTCTTCTGTGTTTTTCCTAGAGTAAAGAAGTCTTGAGCAGCACCTGTACCTGCATTTTCCTCCTCCTTGTTTACTCTCTTTATTGTAGGATGGGAAACGCCAGTCACTGATGCACCCTTATCCAGCACTGTTTCTAATTATATTTTTGCTCCCTCATCTGCCTCTTCTGAAGTAAATTTTATGATAATGTACAAACCTCCCATGCATATTATCAAGTAATTTCCCTACACCTGTGGTGCATGGAGGCTGTGATTCCATGCTGGCCAGAACAGAAAACAGCAACGAGAACACTCAAAGCGCACAGCTCAGCAGGTGAGAGGTAACTGAGGTGACGGCCCATTCAGAACAAAGGAATTGACTCGCCCAGGGGCTAGCACAAGAATGCATTTCTATGCAGGCACCAAGTCATCTTGTGTGACCTCTAATTCACAATGGAATAGCCCTCATAAAAACTACAGGATAGATGCTCTTCATCTCTGAAAAAAAAAACACTTGAAACTGTGTGCCTTATTAAGTTACTATAAATATTTGATTAATATTATATGGTCATTCATACATTGACTGGGCCATCAGCTCACACTGTTCTTACTGCTACCTGTTAGACATCTGTTCGACATCTTTTGAGCCATGTCCAACTGACTGATTGCTGTGCACCATGTCCCTTATTTCAGATAATTTCTTTTTAATGATACAATATCTTCACTTATAGTATCACTCCATAGTGAAAAGTCAGTAATAATTTATTCTTGAAGTTAAGTAATTTAGTCTGAGAAGACTTGTTGAACAACCCTATTTAAATGTGAATTCGTTTGTGACCTAGACGAACTACTGCATCTAATTTTGAATCAATAGTTTTGGTTATTAGTGGTCCAAGTCAAATAATTGTTTTCGAGGTTTTATCTCTGCTTTCTTATTGATCATGCATCAATTTCTCTTGCTCACAGCCAACTTACTCACTTTCTCGGAAAGATGACGAACAGTTTCGGATAGCGCAACTCGTGTTGGTTGGTTGCCACTATCTTATCACTTAATTTGCGCACGGTATGTGATAGGCCTACTTGAGCTAACTTTAATTCCGAAACTGCAGCGGACATTTGAGTGGACAACAGAGTGCCATGTTTCTCCGAAACTTCTCTGGACACAGCGTCAAGTCACTGAAATCTAAGCCTGTGCTGCGTGGATGCAGTTTCCTTTGCACAACTTAAAGCTGCAGACATCGTCTTTGTCGCTAAACCTATATTTTGAAACAACTTGTTTCATTAACTAGTTGATTGTGTGCCCTTACTGGTAGATGCTTCCTCCTAATGCCGCATCAGTGTTCTTAGAGGGATTCATGTTTAATTGCCTAGCTATTTTTACCACCACATCAAAATTCCCCCACTTTAGACATAAACAGCATCTACATATATATCATACTTCACAAGCAACCTACCGGTGTCTGGCGGAGGGTACTTCTGGTATCATTAACTGAGCCCTCCTCTGTGTTCCACTCACGAATGACGTGTGGGAAAAATGATGTCAATAAGCCTTTGTATTAACTCTAATTTCTTGAATTTTCTCGTCGTGGTCATATCGCGAGATGAATGTGGGATGAAGTAATATGTTGTCCGGCTCTTCCTGGAAAGTGCTCTTGTAAGTAGGCTGTTTAGGTTTTTATGTTGGTAATACCTCGTAGTGCCCTGTATGAAAATCGCTGACTGCGCTGTGTACAGTCTGTGGCTGGTTGGACTCATTGTTGGAATATTCGCTTGTGTAGGGTTGGGCTGTTGGATGTGAAGAGCGCGTAGCGTAGTTGGAAGTGAGCCGCCAGCAGTGGTGGATGTGGGGAGAGAGATGCCAGAGTTTTGAGAGCAGACGATGTGGACGTGTGTCGGTCAGAAAAAGGAAATTTGTTTAATTGGATGTCACAAAATTATATATATTTTATAACTTTTGAACGCTAAAAAGGTAAATTCATTGTTTGTCCTCTATCAAAATCTTTCATTTGCTAACTTTGCCTATCAGTAGATAGTGCCTTGAGTAGTTTGAATCTTTTATTTAGCTGGCAGTATTGGCGCTCGCTGTATTGCAGTAGTTCGAGTAACGAAGATTTTTGTGAGGTAAGTGATTCATGAAAGGTATAGGTTATTGTTAGTCAGGGCCATTCTTTTGTAGGGATTATTGAAAGTCAGATTGCGTTGCGCTAAAAATGTTGTGTGTCAGTTTAGTGATGATCAGAATAAGTAAAGAGAAAACTGTTTGAGTATGTTAAGTTTTGCTCAGCTGTTTGAAAATCAAATAACGTAAGAGTTTTTCCAGCACTGTCATTCTCAATTTTCAAAGGGGACGTTTCACTCTCTCGATATTTCTATAGTAAACCTTCCGTGATGCACAACGCCTCTCTTGTAACGTCTGCCACTGGAGTTCGTTAGGCATCTCTGTAAAAGATTGACGAAGAATACTCAAGAACCGGTCGATCAAGTACCTTGTATACTACTTCCTTCGTGGATGAATTACATTTCCTTAACATTCTTTCTATAAATCTAAGTCTGGCATCTCCCATGATTCGACCAACGCGAGCAGCAATGTCGCGATACGATAAACCGGAATCGCGATAGGCTACAATCCAACCTTTATCATAGTTGGAAACGTGATGGTACGTATTTCTCCTCCTTACACGAAGCATCACAACAACGTTTCACCAGGCAACGCCGGTCAACTGCTGTTCGTGTATGAGAAATTGGTTGGAAACTTTCCTCATGTCAGCACGTTGTAGGTGTCGCCACCGGCGTCAAACTTGTGTGAATGCTCTGAAACGCTAATCATTTGCATATCACAACATCTTTTTCCTGTCGGTTAAATTTCGCGTCTGTAGCACGTCATCTTCGTGGTGTAGCAATTTTAATGGCCAGTAGTGTATTTGCCTGCAATACCTGGCAATAGATAAAATTAAACGTAAATGATTGCGTCTTAATTTTAAATTTAAATAATCCTTGGTAAATCACTCACGTAGATGCAAGTTCTAAAGTATAATTATACGAATAATGAGGGTATGAGCATTCAATGTCCAGACTGGTTTTATTGCCGGATAGGTACACAATCATTACACCAGAATAGTATTGACCAAGGCCATATGAAATGGAGAAAGGTACATCTGTATTCATAGCTGAATCGAGTCGAAGAAGTAAAAAGAACGTTGATTAATTCATTTAGCTCACCGAGCAAGATGATTGAGTTATTGGTGTAACATATACTGCAATATGGCAAATCTCGGTAAATGTGAATAAGTGCAAGATATGTATCTTCATATTTTTGCGGCGCAAAGACTGATACATAAAAATTTGGGCGTGCAGCCGCATAAATTCGACTTCTTCTTCTAATACTTCGGCTGAATACCGTCCAGCCATCTTGAGAGTGAGCCGAGGTGACTGACACTCCAGCACTTGCTCCGTCCTTTTAAACCCGTGGACCGCATCACTGCGCATGCGGCCACAGATACACAAGGCGCGAGAGACGTTAATCGGCGGCAAAAAGGTATGGCATATGCATGGAAATAGATCTGTGGCTGCGCAGTCGATCCACACTGTGGTATCGATGTAATACTGCGAGCTGCACCGTCGCGACGTCTTTGTGATTTTATTACAGAATTTGCCGGATTCCATGATTTGTCCATGCTGAAGCCGTTATCTATATTAATTAAATTCGTCGCCAGCCGAATTTCAATTGCTTCTTTCACTACTGAGTCCACAGAAAGATGAAGTCAAGGCTAAAATATCGACGTTATAGTACACCATAGATTGCCCAGTGTCAAAACGGTGATCTGCCACCGCAGATTTATTAGGTTGTAAGAGCTGGCTGTACCTGCGGTGCTCTGTGAATCCCTCCTCGACAGTATGTGTCGTCTGTCCGATGTAGGAACGGCCGCATTCACTGGGGATCTTGTAAACCCCAGGCTTCCGAAGCAGCGTCAGTCACCTCGGCTCATTCTGAAGATGGTTGGACGGTATTCAGCCGAAGTACACTACTTGCCATTAAAATTGCTCCACCAAGAAGAAAAGCAGATGATAAACGGGTATTCACTGGACAAATATATTATACTAGAACTGATAAGTGGTTACATTTTCACCCAATTTGGGTGCATAGATCCTGAGAAATCAGTACCCAGAGCAACCACCTCTGGCAGTAATAACGGCCTTCATACGCCTGGGCATTGAGTCAAACAGGGCTTGGATGGCATGTACAGGTACAGCTGCCCATGCAGCTTCAACATGATACCACAGTTATCAAGAGCAGTGCCTGGCGTATTGTGACGACCCAGTTGCTCGGCCACCATTGATCAGACGTTTTTAAGTTGGTGAGAGATCTGGAGAATGCGCTGGCCAGGGCAGCAGTCGAACATTTTCTGTATCCAGAAAGGCCCGTACAGGACGTACAACATGCGGTCGTGCATTATCCTGCTGAAATGTAGGGTTTCACAGGGATCGAATGAAGGGTAGAGCCACGGGTCGTAACGCATCTGAAATGTAACGCCCACTGTTCAAAGTGCCGTCAATGCGAAAAAGGGGTGACCGAGACGTGTAACCAATGGCACCCCATACCATCACGCCGGGTGATACGCCAGTATGGAGACGACGAATACACCCTTCCAATGTGCGTCCGCCGCGATGTCGCCAAACACGCATACGACCATCATGATGCTGTAAACAGAACCTGGATTCATCCGAAAAAATGATATTTTACCATTCGTGCACCCAGGTTCGTCGTTGAGTACACCATCGCAGGCGCTCCTGTCTGTGATGCAGCGTCAGGTGTAACCGCAGCCATGGTCTCCGAGCTGATAGTCCATGCTGCTGCAAACGTCGTCGAACTGTTCGTGCAGATGGTTGTTGTCTTGCAAACGTCCCCATCTGTTTACTCAGGGATCGAGACATGGCTGCACGATCCGTTACAGCCATGCGGATGAGATGCCTGTCATCTCGACTGCTAGTGATACGAAGCCGTTGGGATCCAGCATGGCGTTCCGTATTACCCTCCTGATCCCACCGATTCCATATTCTGCTAACAGTCATTGGATCTCAACCAACGCGAACAGCAATGTCGCGATACGATAAACCGCAATCGCGATAGGCTACAATCCGACCTTTATTTAAGTCGGAAAAGTGACGGTACGCATTTCTCCTGCTTACACGAGGCATGACAACAACATTTGACCAGGCAACGCCGATCAACTGCTGTATGTGTATGAGCAATCGGTTGGAAACTTTCCTCATGTCAGCACGTTGTAGGTGTCGCCATCGGCGCCAACCTTGTGTGAATGCTCTGAAAAGCTAATCATTTGCATATCACAGCATCTTCTTCCTGTCAGTTAAGTTTCGAGTCAGTAACACGTCATCTTCATGGTGTAGCAATTTTAATGGCCAGTATGGCCCGTATAAATTCGACCTCTTCTTCTAATACATTATTAGAAGAAGAGGTCAAATTTATACGGGTGCACGCCCGAAATTTTATGGATAAGTGCAACATAATTCCTATAACAAGAGGAACTTTCGATAGATGAGTAAGGTCGTCGTCATACTTACGCCATTTTTGGAAAATAATGAGACTGAAGATGCAATTTTGAGGGTTCTACATTCTTGTGATGGAGCAGACCTCCCTCTCAAATTATTGCTCTTGGTAGAGGCAATATGACGAAAACCTGAAACCTGGACGCAAAAAAAAAGAATTTAGAAAATCTGCATTGTTTTAACTCAGAGTGCGTTGCAGATTTTTGTGTCGAGGTAGGAATTTAATTCGTTAATTCAGATTCCATTTCCTCCGCAGTGACAACGCGAAGACGGTGGCGAAACCACCGTTTAACGGCAAGATACGAGCTACGATGCTGGCGGCTTGGTAGTTAGCCAGTAATAGTCGGTGGAGGTGAGGAACAACACTCAGATGAGCTGATGTTCTCGATCACAGCTGGACGCCTCTGTGGTCTGGATGATTTTACAAACATAAAAGCAGACGCCAAACGAGCAGCTGCGGCTTGCGTCCATAGAGTGCTGCACGAAATGAAACTCACAGTAGTAGATCAACTTTCTTTTTCTTTGTTATATCATTCACATCAACTTCACGGACTGCAGGTGGAACGTCAGCGGTACAAAGGTATCCATTATTCAGCAAATGTATCTAACAGAATCGAACTCTTGCTTAAAATATCGGCAAAAAGTCATGGTTGTGCTGATTACGTCCATATTTATTGAACTGACATAAGGCGCCTCAGTAAAGTTTCTCTGTGGCACTATAAGATACTGCATGATTCAAGTTAAAGATGAAGTTGATGATGACTGATTTTTTAGGTTTAGTGCCTTCACCGTGGGCTTCTGAATATTGGGAGATAGGAAGCGTGTGGGTAAATAGTTTGTAATATATTGTGTGAAGTAACAGAGTAGTGCAATATTAATATGAATGAACAAATATTATGAGGATTGTGGACGATGGGACAGGGTGGGGGAGGGGAAAAGTGGGAGAGAATGTATTGGTTTAACTATGGACCGTACTGGCTTAGGGTACAAAAGCACACGCTTTGTTTGGTAAGTCAAGAATCGGCTGAAGTACACGGGGAGTTTGAGATTAGTAAAAGGTATTTTACTGGTAGAGAGTTGTGTATGGCAGCTACATAAGTATGAAGTGGTCAGATCGGCAAAGCTGCAGATGTTATTGATAACACGAGGAAGTCCATCGGATGCGATGTAGCTGGAGAGCCATCTCGGTGTTTCGGCATTGTTGGATATAGGTAAAAGAATATAATGCTTTAACACACATGAAAAAAAGTTTTGCATCACCTCGGTTGCGAGAGTTCCGTAACCTGTACAGGAAATTGGAATAGAGATCAACATAAACATACACTCCTGGAAATGGAAAAAAGAACACATTGACACCGGTGTATCAGACCCACCATACTTGCTCCGGACACTGCGAGAGAGCTGTACAAGCAATGATCACACGCACGGCACAGCGGCCACACCAGGAACCGCGGTGTTGGCCGTCGAATGGCGCTAGCTGCGCAGCATTTGTGCACCGCCGCCGTCAGTGTCAGCCAGTTTGCCGTTGCATACGGAGCTCCATCGCAGTCTTTAACACTGGTAGCATGCCGCGACAGCGTGGACGTGAACCGTATGTGCAGTTGACGGACTTTGAGCGAGGGCGTATAGTGGGCATGCGGGAGGCCAGGTGGACGTACCGCCGAATTGCTCAACACGTGGGGCGTGAGGTCTCCACAGTACATCGATGTTGTCGCCAGTGGTCGGCGGAAGGTGCACGTGCCCGTCGACCTGGGACCGGACCGCAGCGACGCACGGATGCACGCCAAGACCGTAGGATCCTACGCAGTGCCGTAGGGGACCGCACCGCCACTTCCCAGCAAATTAGGGACACTGTTGCTCCTGGGGTATCGGCGAGGACCATTCGCAACCGTCTCCATGAAGCTGGGCTACAGTCCCGCACACCGTTAGGCCGTCTTCCGCTCACGCCCCAACATCGTGCAGCCCGCCTCCAGTGGTGTCGCGACAGGCGTGAATGGAGGGACGAATGGAGACGTGTCGTCTTCAGCGATGAGAGTCGCTTCTGCCTTGGTGCCAATGATGGTCGTATGCGTGTTTGGTGCCGTGCAGGTGAGCGCCACAATCAGGACTGCATACGACCGAGGTACACAGGGCTAACACCCGGCATCATGGTGTGGGGAGCGATCTCCTACACTGGCCGTACACCACTGGTGATCGTCGAGGGGACACTGAATAGTGCACGGTACATCCAAACCGTCATCGAACCCATCGTTCTACCATTCCTAGACCGGCAAGGGAACTTGCTGTTCCAACAGGACAATGCACGTCCGCATGTATCCCGTGCCACCCAACGTGCTCTAGAAGGTGTAAGTCAACTACCCTGGCCAGCAAGATCTCCGGATCTGTCCCCCATTGAGCATGTTTGGGACTGGATGAAGCGTCGTCTCACGCGGTCTGCACGTCCAGCACGAACGCTGGTCCAACTGAGGCGCCAGGTGGAAATGGCATGGCAAGCCGTTCCACAGGACTACATCCAGCATCTCTACGATCGTCTCCATGGGAGAATAGCAGCCTGCATTGCTGCGAAAGGTGGATATACACTGTACTAGTGCCGACATTGTGCATGCTCTGTTGCCTGTGTCTATGTGCCTGTGGTTCTGTCAGTGTGATCATGTGATGTATCTGACCCCAGGAATGTGTCAATAAAGTTTCCCCTTCCTGGGACAATGAATTCACGGTGTTCTTATTTCAATTTCCAGGAGTGTAATTTCCGCCCTTTTTATTGCTCATGAAAACCACACAATGGATATTGTACCACCATACCGCGAGACCTTCAGAGGTGGTGGTCCAGATTGCTGTACATACCGGTACCTCTAATATCCAGTAGCACGTCCTCTTGCATTGATGTATGCCTGTGTTCGTCGTGGCATACTATCCACAATTTAATCAAGACGCTATTGGTCCAGATTGTCCCACTCCTCGACGGCGATTCGGCGTAGATCCCTCAGAGTGGTTGGTAGGTCACGTCGTCCATAAACAGCCGTTTTCAATCTAACACAGGCATGTTCGATAAGGTTCGTTCCTGGAGAACGTGCTGGCCACTCCAGTCGAGCGATATCGTTATCCTGAAGGAAGTCATTCACAAGATGTGTACGACGGGGGCGCGAATTATCATCCATGAAGACGAATGACTCGCCAATATGCTGCCGATATGGATGCACTATCGGTCGGAGGATGACATTCACGTATCGTAAAGCCGTTACGGCGCCTTCCATGACCGCCAGCGGCGTACATCGGCCACACATAATGCCACCCCAAAACAGCAGGGAACCTGCACCTTGCTGCCTTCCCCGGACAGTATGTCTAAGGCGTTCAGCCTGACCGGGTTGCCTCCAAACACGTCTCCGACGATTGTCTAGTTGAAGGCATAAGCGACACTCATCGGTGAACAGAACGTGATGCATATCCTGAGCGGTCCATTTGGCACGTTGTTGGGCCCATCTGTACCTCGCTGCATTGTGTCGTCGTTGCAAAGGTGGACCTCGCTATGGGCGTCGAGAGTGAAGTTGCGCATCATGCAGCGTATCGCGCACAGTTTGAGTCGTAACATTACGTCCTGCGGATGCACGAAAAGCATTATTCAACATGATGGCTTTGCTGTCAGGGTTCCTCCGAGCCATAATCCGTAGATAGCGGTCATTCACTGCAGTACTAGACCTTGCGCGGTCTGAGAGAGGCATGTCATCTATAGTTCATGTCTCTCTGTATCTCCTCTATGTCCGAACAAAATCGCTTCGGTTCACTCCAAGACGCCTGGTCACTTCCCTTGTTGAGAGCCCTTCCTGGCACAAAGTAACAATGCGGACGCAATCGAACCGCGGTATTCACCGTCTAGGCATGGTTGAACTACAGATAACACGAGCCGTGTACCTCCTTCCTGGTGGAATGACTGGAACTGATCGCCTGTCGGACCCCCTCCGTCTAATAGGCGCTGCTCGCGCATGGTTGTTTACATCTTTTGGGCGGGTTTAGTGACATCTCTGAACAGTCAAATGGACTGTGTCTGTTATACAATAACCACAGCCAGAGTTTATCTTCAGGAGTTCTGGGAACTGGGGTGATCCAAAACTTTTTTTGATGTGTGTAATTATTGCCCGAATTCAAAGGTTTAAAACAGTAAGACATGTATGACAGTGAGAAACTGTGTATAGATCGCGAGGCAGTGTAGCTTATGCTGCGCAAATTAGTCACACTATATTCATCTGGTATTTGAGAAGGAGAGCACTCAGTGACTTTCAAAAAACTTTCCACATGATTTTTTACAAGTCTTTTTTCCACCGCCAACCCTCACAAAATAAAAGGCAAAAAGTTTATCGCTTAGTGCATTTTCACCATTCATGCAGCAAACCTTCAACGATAGGTAAAACTTTTTAATTTATTACTTCTTTAGCACGAACACTATTTGCAACACATTTTGCAAACAGTATCCACATATTCCACTGAATGTTCCTGTAAAATTTCATCATTGCACGACACACGGTTCAGGAGATAAGGCATCGTAAACACTGACGTACTTAAAACAAACACTGAGATACTTAAAAAACTAACTTTTGCTTAAAACGGAGCGGGAAGTACCTGGATTACACTCATCCAATTTTTGATAATGAGAGCACGTAGCGACTTCCAACAAATTTTAAACATAATTTCAAACCTTTTCCAAACTTTTTCTCGCTTATGTTCTTAATGTCAAATACAGGGTGTTCGGGCTAGAGGTATACATAAACAAATCCTTGTAACGAAAAAAATCGACATTTTATGTTCTTGGATAAATACGCAGCCGTCATCGGCACTCTCCAAGATGTGATGCTTACCAGCCCGTAAACGGAGCAGTCACATGGCGCATACGCGCCAATGACATGGCACGCCTGTCTCTACATGTTGGCGAACTCTGCAGTTCAACAGATGCCTCCCGACGTCATTTTCCGGCAAGATGCTGCCGAACCTCACTACCATGGGGATGTTACAAAATTTCCCCATGAGACATTTCCTGAGTGTTGGTTCGGAAGGGGGACGAGTCCCATTGCCTGTGCCCCTCGGTCTCCTGATCTGACTCCGATGGATTTCAGTGCATGGTGTTTATCAAGGACATTATTTACTGAACAAGGGTTCTAGATCTGGTAGATTTGAGACAACACATCTACGCCGAAGTAGAGGCTGTAACACCTGTGATGCTTATAAACATCTGCCGAAAACTGGAGTACCGTTCCTATATCTATCGAGCCGCAAACTGCGCGCACATTGAACTGTACCAACACGCATAAAAATGTTTGAACTCCGGTGTATAATTTTGGTCAAATGAAGTTATAAACCTTAATAGGGAAAATAAACGTTTTTGTATACCTCTAGTCGCGTTTGAAGCTGTTTTATACATGGGAGTTCGATTCCATAAAGAATGGGGCAGGGGGGGGGGGGGAGGGCGGGGGGTTTACTGCTAAAGTACTAAATTACTAAATGAAGAAGATGAATGAAAGATGTGCATGGAAGACATCTACCAGAAGACGTAGCAGGCTAGTAGAACCTCTGCTACGGTATCCAGGAATAGTTAGATTGGAAGAAGCAGAAGAGGGGAATAATGTATACTTCAGTCTCAAAAATAGATTATAGTGAGTGATGGTTACACTAATTAGTTGTAGATATAAAAGGATTACCACATCACAGGAAAAGATGGAAGACATCATGTCTTAGAGATTGCCCTACGTTATCCCGCAGCATAACAAGATCAAAATTTCATTTTTAATAATGCTATTTCTGTGTTGGACCATAAAAATCAGTTTCCCTCGTAAAACACTGCAGATTATTGCATCATTTCTCCACTTGACAATAAACCTGTCTATAGAGAACAGGACATCGAAAACTATCGATAGATACTAGACCACGAGGTCAGCCTCTTCGCATCTGGAAATAAAAGCTCAAACTGAAGCAAAATGCTGTAGGATATTCGCCTGCGTGCACAGTGGAAGAATGTGCTTCACTGCTGTTACATTTTCGAGTAGAAAAAGGTAAAGTAGTGCTATGAGTAACTAGTCATGAACAGTGCACTAAAAACAACTTTCAGCGACTCCTGATAGGAAGTCTTCCGTGAAATAACACGAAACTGTTTGCTTTGGTTGACGTATGAGTGCGCAGGCAGTGACAATATTGACCATCTGTCTTGTGGATAGAACAGAGGTCGGGTGCGTCCTGTTCCCTTCTCGATAAGGCTTCGCCCTGCGTTCTCTGTTCACCCGTAGGCAGTTTCGACAGATGATGAAAAGAGCAGCTGAGTAAGAAACAGGATATACCAAGCCGTTGCTGGATTTTTTTTTACTTAGCCGGAGCCTCCAGTAGGGGATAACCGCGCCAGCAACTACTGCGGACAAACAAGTGTTGACTGCAGAGGTCGCTGCCGACAATCAGACTGTAAAAGAGGACAGACCGGCTGGCCACAGTGCAACATTTCACTCACCAGTACACTGCTGGCCAACAGCAGTCAATAAGCAGCCATAACATTTAGAATGTTCAAATGTGTGTGAAATCTTATGGGACTTAACTGCTAAGGTCATCAGTCCCTAAGCTTACACACTACTTAACCTAAATTATCCTAAGGACAAACACACACCCATGCCCGAGGGAGGACTCGAACCTCCGCCGGGACCTAACTTTTAGAAGCGACGCATTATAAATGTTCTTCTGTTTCCTTCAGTGCACAGCGATTAACATACTCCTAGGAACATCGACGTCAGATGTTCATAGGATGAAAAGAGGATGCATCTCTGTTTCGAACTGAACGCTATTCAGAACGTCCTAAAGATCTTCTCGAGTGGATGGGGAGGGGTCCCTGATATGCATTGGCGAACGCTACAGAATTCTATTTGATGCGTTTACATGCAGTACATCTTTCGGGAGACGAAACCCGAATGTCGGAAATCGAATTCGCTGACGAATTTACATGTTAAGGCATGAATCGAATTTCCTAGTCTGGCCACGTATCTGTTTCCCAATCGTTAGCTCCTTCACGCTAATGGCCCCTGGACATCAGTTCTTCTCGTCTCTATTTATTCTACGCCGAGGCCGTCTCTCTCCATTGAAATATGGCTGGTTGATAACTTCATGTTCAGACTGATATTTACTTTTCTCTTTCGCTGTACAAGAAGAGCCGACACTTGGAAAATCAAATAGGAACTTGAAAACTCAAGTACGTTTCAAAAAAGATCGTTTAGACGAGAGCGAAAATGTATTGCTCAAGTAGAAATCCAGCAGCTAAATGCTCATTTCCGGAATCACTATCGGAAGTAGTATTGGGAAATATGTTGACGAAAACGAGATTTAAGAGCCACACATAAACGTAGTGACTGTCCTATCACATTAATTTTTTCGCCTAAAGCATCCTGCAGATAACGTGTACCTCTTTTGTCAGAATTGTTTAGAACCTACAGAGAATACTCCACGAATAGGGGCACCCTTTTCAGGTTGCCTGACTTCAGTCCTACTGAATGCATCTGAAAAGTCATCGAGGGAGATGTACCTCATATACTCAGTATACGTTTCGACGTACAGCGCTGTTCGTATATGGACGCTAAATGGTATATTGTCACGTTTACATGTTTTGTGGCCAGTCACTTACATGCAAGATTTATGTACATGGATGATTTGATAACGGGCAAGCCATCTGAAACTAGTCATCAATAAATAAATAAAACTTCCTACGCTACTTAGACGGTTCATCTAACAGTTATTGTAGTCACACCTCTATCTCCTGATCAGCACAAAATCTGCTTGCTTCATTGTTATTAAAAACAATGAATGATGTGTCCCATTATGTGTGACAACTCCTCCTTCTCCCATATTATTTCTACGTGAATAAGATGGTAGAGTGTAATCTTTTACTTTTAACTTCTCTAACGCCACGGTTATGTAGTGCTCACATATAGGCACAAGATGCCTATCTTTTCACAGCTCTCTGAACTCTCCATCGAGACATGCAGCTCTGTTTGTGTCCTCCAGTAAAATGACATAAGGTAAAAGAAACTGCAGAATGAAAATCGAGAAATACGATGGGGTCTTCGTTCAAAGCAAAAGCTTTCGGTAATGTTGACCGCATAGAATAAAAAGGAATTTATGATGCTATATCACAATTTTGATCCTAAACAAGCTCGTTAATAAGTATGTGTAGCGTAAACTGTAAAATACTTAAATGTGAAATGTCGATTATAATACGGAATCAACTGTAAGAAGTACATATGTCTAATAGTATCTGTTTTCAGCAGTGATTTTATGTGTACTGACGATTTCTGATCCAATATCGCTGTTGCGTACAAATAATAAATACTTTTGGTTTGAAACGGTAGCAGGTACGTCAACAATTTTCGGTCAGCGCCTGTCCGCCTTAGACAGGGCCGCAGTGGTTGTAATTACCGTCACGCGGTAGTGAAGGAACACGAAAGGTTACATTTCTTGTCGACTGGTGCGGTCGCATTTTCGGAACCGTCCTCGGAAGGCGTGGAAGGAAAGCGTAACACTTCTTTCCTAACTAAGATATTTCCCAAGCTACCAAAATGTAATTTATCACTCTCTCTCCAACACTCTCGAAACGAGTTTTGACAGTGTAATGCCTTTTCATTGAATATGTGATCCGCTATTTCAAAAGGACATTATTATCATATTCGCTGTATATCAGAAAATCTGAAAGACTCTACTGGGCAGCACGTTTGGACTCAGATATCGCACGCAATATAGCAAATGGTGTATGATTCTCTTATTCACACTCCTATCTCTACTGTGAGATACAATTGCGCAAGCTACGTTACAGTACATGGCGGAGGGTACTTTGCCCCACCATTATCGATATTATGGGCTACTCCATTCGTGTATTGACAGAGGGAACAATGTCTCTCTGCGTGTATTTGTTCGTACCCTAAAGCAGTTCCCAGCAGTCCCTATCATCGAAGTTCTCCTAGACTGATCAATAATATTGTCAGTCACATTGCTACTGGTAAATCTTTCGAAGACCTAAAATTTGGAAGTGTAGATTCACCTCACACTGTTTGAGACGTAGTTATGGAAGCATGTCACGCAATAATAGAGCATTAATTGATTATATTCCGATAAGTAATGTGTTGTTGTTGTGGTCTTCAGTCCTGAGACTGGTTTGATGCAGTCTCCATGCTACTCTATACTGTGCAAGCTTCTTCATCTCCCAGTACCTACCGCAACCTACATCCTTCTGAATCTGTTTAGTGTATTCATCTTTTGGTCTCCCTCTACGACTTTTACCCTCCACGCTGCCCTCCAATACTAAACTGGTGATCCCTTGATGTCTCAGAACATGTCCTACCAACCGATCTCTTCTTCTAGTCAAGTTGTGCCACAAACTCCTCTTCTCCCCAATCCTATTCAATACCTCCTCATTAGTTATATGATCTACCCATCTAATCTTCAGCATTCTTCTGTAGCACCACATTTCGAAAGTTTCTATTCTCTTCTTGTCCAAACTAGTTATCGTCCATGTTTCACTTCCATACACGGCTACACTCCATACAAATACTTTCAGAAACGAGTTCCTGACACTTAAATCTATACTCGATATTAACAAATTTCTCTTCTTCAGAAACGCTTTCCTTGCCATTGCCAGTCTACATTTTATATCCTCTCTACTTCGTCTATCATCAGTTATTTTGCTCCCCAAATAGCAAAACTCCTTTATTACCTTTAAGTGTCTCATTTCCTAATCTGATTCCCTCAGCATCACCCGACTTAATTAGACTACATTCCATTATCCTCGTTTTGCTTTTGTTGATGTTGATCTTATATCCTCCTTTCAAGACACTATCCATTCCGTTCAACTGCTCTTCCAAGTCCTTTGATGTCTCTGGCAGAAT
This sequence comes from Schistocerca piceifrons, assembly GCF_021461385.2. Taxonomy (NCBI): domain Eukaryota; kingdom Metazoa; phylum Arthropoda; class Insecta; order Orthoptera; family Acrididae; genus Schistocerca; species Schistocerca piceifrons. The sequence continues at coordinate 1,014,982,578 of NC_060138.1, read as the reverse complement.
TACAATGTCATCGGCGAACCTCAAAGTTTTTATTTCTTCTCCATGGATTTTAATACCTACTCCGAATTTTTCTTTTGTTTCCTTTACTGCTTGCTCAATATACAGATTGAATAACATTGGGGAGAGGCTACAACCCTGTCTCACTCCCTTTCCAACCACTGCTTCCCTTTCATGCCCCTCGACTCTTATAACTGCCATCTGGTTTCTGTACAAATTGTAAATAGCCTCTCGCTCCCTGTATTTTACCCCTGCCACCTTCAGAATTTGAAAGAGAGTATTCCAGTCAACATTGTCAAAAGCTTTCTCTAAGTCTACAAATGCTAGAAACAAAGGTTTGCCTTTCCTTAATCTCGCTTCTAAGATAAGTCGTAGGTTCAGTATTGCCTCACGTGCTCCTATATTTCTACAGAATCCAAACTGATCTTCCCCGAGGTCGGCTTCTACCAGTTTTTCCATTCGCCTGTAAAGTTAGTATTTTGCATCCGTGACTTATTAAACTGATTGTTCGGTAATTTTCACATCTGTCAGCACCTGCTTTCTTTGGGATTGGAATTATTATATTCTTCTTGAAGTCTGAGGGTATTTCGCCTGTCTCATACATCTTGCTCATCAGATGGTAGAGTTTTGTCAGGACTGGCTCTACCAAGGCCGTCAGTAGTTCAAATGGAATGTTGTCTACTCCCGGGGCCTTGTTTCGACTCAGGTCTTTCAGTGCTCTGTCAAACTCTTCACGCATTCACGTTTGTATTTTGCATCCGTGACTTATTGAACTGATTGTTCGGTAATTTTCACATCTGTCAGCACCTGCTTTCTTTGGGATTGGAATTATTATATTCTTCTTGAAGTCTGAGGGTATCTCGCCTGTCTCATACTTCTTGCTCACCAGATGGTAGAGTTTTGTCGGGACTGGCTCTCCCAAGGCCGTCAGTAGTTCTAATGGAATGCTGTCTACTCCCGGGGCCTTGTTTCGACTCAGGTCTTTCAGTGCTCTGTCAAACTCTTCACGCAGTATCGTATATCCCATTTCATCTTCATCTACATCCTCTTCCATTTCCATAATATTGTCCTCAAGCACATCACCCTTGTATAGACCCTCTATATACTCCTTCCACCTTTCTGCTTTCCTTTCTTCGCTTAGAACTGGGTTTCCACCTGAGCTCTTGATATGCATACAAGTGGTTCTCTTTTCTCCAAAGGTCTCTTTAATTTTCCTGTAGGCAGTATCTATCTTTCCCCTAGTGAGATAAGCCTCTACATCCTTACATTTGTCCTCTAGCCATCCCTGCTTAGCCATTTTGCACTTCCTGTCGATCTCATTTTTGAGACGTTTGTAGTCCTTTTTGCCTGCTTCATTTACTGAATTTTTGTATTTTCTCCTTTCATCAATTAAATTCAATATTTCTTCTGTTACCCAAGGATTTTCTACTAGCCCTCGTCTTTTTACCTATTTGATCCTCTGCTGCCTTCACTACTTCATCTCTCAAAGCTACTCATTCTTCTTCTACTTTATTTCTTTCCCCCATTCGTGTCAATTGTTCCCTTATGCTCTCCCTGAAACTCTGTACAACCTCTGGTTTAGTCAGTTTATCCAGGTCCCATCTCCTTAGATTCCCACCTTTTTGCAATTGCTTCAGTTTTAATCTTTAATAAGTAATGTATAAAGATAAATATCTATACAAACTTTTATTCACACCTTTTTATTAATTAATTTTTTAAAACATGTTTCTTTGTGGCCGTTGCCTATACCTTCTGAGCAACAAATAATACGATTCATCATTCGTAACACTTCTGTTTTCGTACACATCTGCCCTCACATTCCACAATGACGGCAATGATTTACACATTTCGATGGACGTTTATAATAACGCTCTTTCGTCTGGTTTTGAACTTATTTTCCATACAACAACAGCAAACCTAACCTAACCTCCTTGGTCTGTGTAGCACGCGAGACTGTCAAGGATATTGTCAGTACTGCTCACAAACGGCACATCTCCAGCCAGCGCAGTATAGGCCTATTTCCAAAATTTCTGATGTTCCAGATATTACTGCGCAACCTGTCAATCTCACTCCTAGATGATCAATATTATTGCGCTTCCGCGATATATTCTCAATATTATTGACCGTCTAGGAGCCACTTAACATACCTTTATCTCGTTCATATGAACATTACGTGGGATATACGACGATGACAGCAGAATATTCGAACAGCATTCTTCGAGTTCAGCTCTCTACATTTACTCAACAGAGTTTCGCGACAACTGTGTCCCATTTCTTCCAACGATTCTCATTTAAACTCCTCGAGCATATCCGTTACACTTTCGACATATGTTGTCGTCCTTACCTGATAAGGACACCTACTGGCGGAAGCACAAGCTTCTTGTATGCGATTTCCTTTATAGATGTACTGCTCTCTCCCTCAATCTTTCCAACAAATCTGTCTTATTCTCCTTCTCTGATACTGAATTACCTGGTCGTCCCACGTCACATCGCTACTATAATTATAGCCGCCCGTTGTGGCCGAGCGATTCTAGGCGCTTCAGTCCGGAACTGCGCTGCTGCTACGGTCGCAGGTTCGAATCCTGCCTCGGGCATGGATGTGTGTGATGTCCTTAGGTTAGTTAGGTTTAAGTAGTTCTAAGTCTAGGGACTGATGACCTCAGATGTTAAGTCCCAGAGTACTTAGAGCCATTTGAACCATTTACTATAATTATACGATGTGATGTTCTCAAGATGCTCTTGTAATCAGAAGCTATAGGGATATGTCTCTTTTTTATTGTCGTTATCTTGTATTTAACATCTTTGAAAGGAAGTTACTTTTCATTGCACAAAGTGAAAAAATTTGTCGTCGTCTCTTGAATGTCCTTACGATAGTCTGACGATGATGTTTCCATGTTGACACCTGAATCGTCAGCGAACAATCTATAGAGCGGCGAATCCTATAATTGAAACTCGTTTATGCATAGTCGACTCTGGCTAATTCCAACCTCGATAGGCCGAGGTTCTTGAGAAGTCGATTTAATTGTCTGGCCACTTGAAAAAACCGTCAAAAGATTAAAGAAATCACGTGTGTTTTGGTACAATCGACAAATCAAATCGATTATTAACAGAGACCGCTCGCAAACACACTATATTTCGCAGTTGGCGGTTACCTAACACTCTGCAGCTCGAGTACTTGTTTCGTCATCCAACTCTTCGTGAATCGCCTGTGTTCGCTGAAAAATGCTTGATGCACCGCGGCCTATATACCACTCAGTTGCGAAAAAGACTTCAAAGAAGTGAAAGTGTTTGACGTTATTGAGACTGTGGAATGTGGAAAGAGAAAAAAGGATGTAGTGACAACTTTTGGGAATCTACCATATACACAGACCTGAAACAGAGAGAATGGATTTCTGAATACGTATCATGTGTCCTGTGAACCATGGACCTTGTCGTTAGTGGAGAGGCTTGCGTGCCCCAGCGATACTGATTGCCGTACTGCAGGTACAACCACAACGGAGGGGTATCTGTTGAGAGGCCAGACAAACATGTGGTTCCTGAAGCAGTCTTTTCAGTAGTTGCGGGGACAACAGTCTGGATGATTGATCTGGCCTTGTAACACTATCCAAAACGGTCTTCCTGTGCTGCTACTACGAACGGCTGAAAGCAAGGGGAAGCTACAGCCGTAATTTTTCCCGAGGGCATGCAGCTTTACTGTATGGTTAAATGATGATGACGTGCATTTGGATAAAATATTCCGAAGGCAAAATAGTCCCCTATTCGGATCTCCGGGCGGGACTACTCAGGAGGACGTCGTTATCAGGAGAAACAAAACTGGCGTTCTGTGGATCGGAGCGTGGGATGTCAGAACCCTTAATCGGGCAGGTAGGTTAGAAAACTTAAAAAGGGAAATGGATAGATTAAATTTAGATATAGTGGGAATTAGTGAAGTTCGGTGGCAAGAGAAACGGGACTTCTGGTCAGGTGAATACAGGGTTATAAATACGAAATCACATAGGGGTAATGCAGGAGTAGGTTTAATAATGAGTAAAACAATAGGAGCGCGGATAAGCTACAATGAACAGCATAGTGGACGCATTATCGTAGCCAAGATAGACAGAATCTCCCTCTTACCACAGTAGTACAAGTTTATATGCCAACTAGCTCCGCAGATGACGGAGAGATTTAAGAAATGTATGATGAGATAAAAGAAATTATTCAGATAGTGAAGGGAGACGAAGATTTAATAGTCACAGGGGACTGGAATTCGACAGTAGGAGAAGGAAGAGAAGGAAAAGTAGTAGCTGAATATAGAATGTGGGTAAGGAATGAAAGAGGAAGCCAGCTGGTAGAATTCTGCACAGAGCATAACTTAATCATAGCTAACACTTAGTTTAAGAATCATGAAAGAAGGTTGTATACGTGGAAGAGGCCTGGAGACACTGGAAGATTTTAGATCGATTATATAATGGTAAGACAGAGATTTAGGAACCAGGCTTTAAATTGTAAGACATTTCCAGGGGCCGATGTGGACTCTAACCACAATTTATTGGTTGTGAACTGTAGATTAAAAGTGAAGAAACTGCAAAAAGGGAGGCATTTAAGGAGATGGGATCTGGGTAAATTGAAGGAATCAGAGGTTGTACAGAGTTTCAGAGAGAGCATTAGGGAACGATTGATAAGAACGGAGGAAAGAAATACAATAGAAGAAGAATGGGTAGCTTTGAGAGATGAAATAGTGAAGGCAGTAGAGGATCAAGAAGGTGAAAAGACGAGGGCTAGTAGAAGTCCTTGGGTAACAAAAGATATATTGAATTTAATTGATGAAAGGAGAAAATATAAAAATGCAGTAAATGAAGCAGGCAAAAATGAATACAAACGTCTCAAAAATGAGATCGACAGGAAGTGCATAATGGCTAAGCAGGGATGATAGAGGATAATTGTAAGGATGTAGAGACATATATCACTGGGGGTGAGACAGACACTGCCTACAGGAGAGTTAAAGAGAGCTTTGAAGAAAAGGGAACCACTTTTATGAATATCGAGAGTCTTGATGGAAAACCAGTACAAAGCAAAGAAGGGAAATTAGGAAGGTGTAAGGAGTATTCAGAGGGTCTATACAAGGCCGATGTACTTGAGGGCAATATTATGGAGATGGAAGAGGACATAGATGAAGATGAAGTGGGAGATATGATACTACGTGAAGAGTTTGACAGAGCACTGAAAGATCTGAGTTGAAACAAGGCCCCGGGAATAGACAACATTCCATTAGAATTGCTGATAGCCTTGGGAGAGGCAGCCATCTGGTGAGCAAGATTTATGAGACAGGCGAAATACCCTCAGACTTCAAGAAGAATATAATAATTCCAATCCTAAAGAAACCAGGTGTTGACAGGCGTGAAAATTACCGATATACTAACTCGAATTCCTTACAGACGAATGGAAAAGCTGGTAGAAGCCGACCTCAGGGAAGATCAGTTTGTATTCCGTAGAAATATTGGAACACGTTAGGCAATACTGACGCACTTATCTTAGAAGGTAGATTAAGGTAAGGGAAACTCACGTTTCTGGCATTTGTTTTGACACTGTTGACTGGAATACTCTCTTTCAAAATCTGAAGGTGTCAGGGGTCAAATACAGAGAGCGAAAGGTTATTTACAGTTTGTACAGAAACCAGATGGCAGTTATAAGCGTCGAGGGGCATGAAAGGAAAGCAGTGGTTGGGAAGGGAGTGAGACAGGGTTGTAGCCTATCCCCAATGTTATTCAATGTGTATATTGAGCAAGCAGTAAAGGAAACAAAAGAAAAATTTGTAGTAGGAATTAAAATCCACCGAGAAGAAATAAAAACTTTAAGGTTTGCCGATGACATTGTAATTCTGTCAGAGACAGCAAAGGACTTGGAAGAGCAGTTGAATGGAATGGACAGTGTCTTGAAAGGAGGATATAAGATCAACATCAACAAAAGCAAAACGAGGATACTGGAATGTAGTCAAATTAAATCGGGTGATGCTGAGGGAATTAGATTAGGAAATGAGACACTTAAAGCAGTAAATGAGTTTTGTTATTTGGGGACCAAAATAACTGAAGATGGTCGAAGTAGAGAATATATAAAATGTAGACTGGCAATGGCAAGGAAAGCGTTTCTGAAGAAGAGAAATTTGTTAACACCGAGTATAGATGTAAGTGTCAGGAAGTCGTTTCTGAAAGTATTTGTATGGAGTGTAAGCCATGTATTGAAGTGAAACGTGGACGATAAATAGTTTAGACAAGAAGAGAATAGAAGTTTCCGAAATGTGGTGCTACAGAAGAATGCTGAAGATTAGATAAGTAGATCACATAACTAATGAGGAGGTTCTGAATAGAATTGGGGCTTATCGTCGACGTTTCACTTTTGTGCAAAACTACGCTTCAGACAAACGCCTTCATAAAATACTTCCTAACACTTGAATTTACATTCACTGTTAACAAAGTTTCATTCTTCAGAAATGTTTCTCCTGCCATTGCCCGTCTACACTTTATATTCTCTCTACTTCAGCCTTCATCAGTTATTTCACTGCACAAATAGCAACATCGCCTAATTTAATTCGCCTGCCTTCCGTTATCTTTGTTTTCCTTTTGTTAACATTAAGCTTATAACCTCCTTTCAGGACACTGACGATTCCGTTCAGCTGCACTTCCAAGGCATAAGTACGTCGCGGTTAATCACAGAAAATAACTTTAGCGAAGGTGCCACCATAATCGTGGGCTCTCAATGTGACAATACGTCCATCTTTGAAAAAAAATCAGTTAAAGTTATTTGTTTACTCTTCAGAAAAACATTGCGCTAGATGCGAAGGAGCCACACTGTAAATGTCGTCATTGAGCACACATGAGTTAATTGTTCTTCGTAAGCAGCTGGCAATCGCCCTGACTACTCTCCCGTCCATACTGTCTCCTCTCCAGGAAATATACAGGGCCTATTACACTCGTCGACCTGACTACGATTGGCGTGCAAGTTGTAGTGTACGAGTCTGTAAAGGAAAGAAAGGACGAGGGACAACGCAGGGTACTACACCCATAGCGCATACCAATAGCTTCCAAATTATGTCTTTCACTGAAACTGAGCCAGCGTGACATATTTCATCTGTTGAGAAACCTGCGGTGTCCTAAGCCGAGGGAGCTAGTGAAAAAGTCTAAGGGTCTGTTAACAGCCAGCATTTCGAACAGTACAGCGTATAATGACACCTCTTCGGAGGATGGCAGCAAGGGAGAAGAAGGATTGCCTTGCACACTCAGTGTATATGCCTGAAACAAGGTGGAGAGAGTGAGTGTTCCAGCAAGCTTTGAGGTGCAACCAGCTGCAAATTTTGGCAGACATTGGGACAAATGATGCCTGGCATTTAGGCTCCGCAGTCTTATGAGGATCATAATAGAGAGCAACAGATTCGATCATAGAATTTTAGTGAAGCTCGCCCTAGAATGATTGCCGCCCACCCTTCCCCCCCCCCCCCCCCCCCCCGCCCCACCGGCCTCTCCCCGTCACCACCACTGGTGAAAGGTTCTATGGCAAATTATACAAGACTTCCTACACTTGCGCCATGGGGTTGAAAGTGGCTTACAGATATGCAATACATCAGACGCTAACATCCATCACGCTATGTGATTCAAATGACCAGCAGTTTCAGATAAAGTTAGAGTATGCAACAGTCATAAATAGCAGTGGAAATCAAATAAAAAGGCACAGAAAGCTGGTTGGAACCTGAAACTGACAGCAGTGAGATTTTTGGGGCAAGTCGAAGTTTATATCGCAAGCGAAATTGCGGTGACATACTCGTTGCAGTAGATAGGAAATTCAGTAAACTAAAGCTGCATGCAATATTTCTCAGGTAAGATACTTTATCATGGGTATGCATAATTGAAAAAGTGCGTTGTTGTATTGGCTTCCAGAGTCACTCTTCGATGTAAATAAAACTGCTACAGAAACCCTCAAAGAGATAACACAAGTGGTCCCCAACTATTCCATCATAATTATTAGAAGCTATATTCCACAAACAGTAAGTGGGAATAATAAGGATTTATAGTAAGTGGTGGACGTGACAACATTCTTGTGAAACTATACTAAATGCTTTCTCTGAGAAACATTTATAATAGATAGTTTGAAAGCCCGCTTATGAGAGAAACATATTGAATCTAACGGCATACATACAAACATACATACATACATCGATCCTTGTTCCACAGATCATGAATACGACATTTCGTAATGATGTGAAACGTGTCACTTTAACATAAGTTTTCTTTACACAAAATAATTAATTAATCCTTTTTTTTACAGTTACTACTTCATATCTAAAAATTCATCTACTGAGTAGGCGTTGTCATTCAGAAATGCTTTTAATTCAATAATTAAATGTTGGTTTGGATCTCTAAAATCTTTGCGAATGGAAACATTGAAACTATTGGATACTGACTCTAATCCATCCTTTGAGAGATTAGGAAAATACCTTAGTAACCACCGAAAAATACATACACCTTATTGCCAGAAACACCGATTTAAGACTGATTCTGTGGTAATTGCAAGACAGACCAAATATGAAAACCAACAAACTTCTACCGTACAATTTGTCAAAAAAAAAAAAGAAGAAGAAGCCCATACACACACACACACACACACACACACACACACACACACACACACACACACACAATTGTTCCCAGCAGAAACTAGTATCGGTGACCATGAACAGTTGTAAGCAATAATTATTACCAAAATATAAAGGACAGTTGGCAATAGTGTGATATCTCAACGAGAAACTTCGTGTAAAATAATGTATTAAGCTACAGATCCCTCGAACAAAAAAAAGTACTCAGTTCCTGGAAAAAAGCACAGGTCACACCATCTACAAAAAGAGTAGTAGAACAGGTCCACAAGTCTACCGTTGACTATCCTTGATATCGATTTGTTGTAGAGTCTTAGAACATATTCTGAACTCAAGCATAGTTACATATCTTGAACAGAATGCCCTCCAGAATGCCAACCAGCTTGGATTCCGAAACCATCGATTATGTGAAATCCAGCTCGCACTTTTCTCACACGACATATGGAAAGCTTTGGAGCAAGTCAGTCAGGTAGGTGCAGATTTCTTGATTTTCGTAAAGCATTCGGCTCAGTACCACATCTACGCTTATTGTCAAAAGTACGATCATGTGGGGTACCAAGAGAAATTTGAGAATGGATTGACGTCATTTTGGTAGGAAGGCACATCATGCTATATTGGATGAAGAGCCATAATCAGATGTAGAAGTAACTTCAGATGTGTCCCAAGTAAGTGTGTTGGAACCCTTGTTGTTCATGTTTTATATTAATAACGTTGCAGACAATATTAACAGTAGCCTCAGACTTTTTGCAGGTGATGCTGTTATCTGTAACGAAGTACTATCTCAAAGAAGCTGCACAAATGTTCAGTCAGATCTCGATAAGCTCTAAAAGTGGCGCAAAGATTGGCAACTTGCTTTAAATGCTCAGAAATGTAAAACGGTACACCTCACCAAACGAAACATCCTATGACTATAATATCAATGGAATCGGCCAACTCACACAAATACCTTGGTGTAACATTTTGTAGAGATGCGAAATAGAATGATTATCTACGCTCAGTCGTGGGTAAAACAAGTGGTAGACATCAGTTTACTGCTAGAATACTAGGGAAGTGCAATCAGTCTACAAAGGAGATTGTCTACAAATAGCTCGTGCGACCGGTTTTAGAATATTGCTCAGGTGTGTGGAACCCGGCTTGACAGGGGATATTGAACGTATACAGAGAAGGGCAGCACACAAGGTCACAGGTTTGTTTGATTATGGGAGAGTGTCACAGAGATATTGAAGAAACTGAACTGGAGCACTCGATCGACATAAACTATCCCGAGAAAGTCTATAACAAAGTTTCAAGAACTGGCTTTAAATGAAGATTCTAGGAATATACTACAATTCCCTATACATCACTCACATAGGGATTGTGAGGATACGATTAGAATAATTACTGCAAGCACAGTGGAATGCAAAGAATCATTCTTCCCACACTCCATACGTGAATGGAACATGAAGAAACCCTAATAACTGGTACAGTGGGACGAATCGTCTGTCATGCACTTCATGGTGGTTTGCAGAGTAAAGATATAGATGCAGACAGAGATGTTTAACGAAACGCAGTTGGCTGTCAAAAGTTAAATGCAGTCAGCCGTCAATAACAACCGTAGCAGAATCTTATTTAAAGACCACTCACAAAATTCAAAGAAACGATATTCATATGTAGAGATTCTCAGTGGCACCAGAGTTAGTGTCCAGAGGTTACAGAGAGTTTTAGAAGGAGCATTAGGCAACGTTGGATGAAATAGGGGAAATTAATACTACAGAAGCCGAATGGGGAACTTTGAGAGATGAGATACGGAAGTTAGTAGATGATTGCATAGGTAAAAAGATAATGAGAATATCTTGATAACTCGTGAAATATTGTATTTAATTGATGAAAGAGAAAATATAAAAATGTAGCTGACGAAAGGGAATACTGGCGTCTAAAATGAGATTGGCGGAAAGCGCAAAATGACTAAGCAGTAATGGCTACAGGACAAACGCATGGCTGTAGGAATATGCATAATTCTGGGAAAAAGATGCTGCCTGTAGGAAAATTAAAGATATCTATGAAGAAAAGAGAGGCAACTGTACGAATGTCAAGAACTCAGATGGCAAGCCAGTACTAAGCAAGACGGGATACCAGAAAAGTGGAAGGAGTATACAAAGTGTTGAGAAATTGAAAACTTCCAGGACCTGTAGTGGGGAGTGAGTATATAACGTTCTGAATAGGAACCCATGTCCGGCAACGTACCGTCTCGGTTCTACGAACACTGAAAAATTCAAGAAAATTCCAGCTGCTCGCTTGAAGGAAGCAAAGAAAGCTTCAGAAGGTCGCTTCAAAGACGTTTCGCCAGTACCCAGATGAGAATCAACCAGAATGACTATACAAATTAATATGAAACAATTCTGTCAGAGCCTTAGTGACAATTTAAGGCAAAGACTAATTTTAAATGACATTCAAGAATTCAGATCTTTCATGAATGAGATTGATATTTTGGATAGTATAAAATGGTTCTTTGACAGTGCAAATCCATGGCTAGAAGGGAAAGAAGATATAAGAAAAATGTGTGGTCGGTTTCTTCGTTCTTTTAAAAATCTAGGAGAAGGTTTCAGAGATTATATAGACAACAGTGCAGAGAACATTCCCGAAAACCTGAAACCACTTTTTGTCTGTGTTGAGGCACTCCCTATAAGTCCATCGGACTGTGAAACAGGCTTCAGCAAAATGGACTTATGTTAGTTATGATAATATTGCGGAATTCGCTTTCTGTTTGCTATCATCTTCAAAGTTTATTTTAATTGTGGGACTCCACTTCATCTATGAATGCCGAGGACTATATCAAAGTAGGGTTCGAAGCAAATGGGCATGCCGAGGACAACCAATACAAAAAGCTCACCTACATGTGCAGCAGTCTGAGCGATAGTCCAACTTCTGTGGTCTTCATTATGTAAGTCCCCAGCCTCCCCCCTTCCCATTCTTTCCATTAGGAATACAGCACTGGACATTACGTTTACTCCTAATAGAAGCTCCACATAACATAACAAAGTCTGTCATTCTAGCGTCGTACTTGTTTTTATGCTGTATCACAATTCTTTTACTTTTGTTTTTGGTAATAATAATTATTAAAATTAGCAGTGCCGTATATATCATTACAGAACATATTTTGCACGCATGCCGGCAAAGCACCCGAAAAATAGTGAAGCTACAGTACTAAGGGGGGAGGGGGGGGGGGGGGGTCGGTGCAAAACAATCAAAGAAGTATTACCTCCCGAGCCGTCTGTTGATCTGAAACGGAAAATCTTACTGCGTCCGCGGTCGGAAGGTAATGCCGCTGCTCTCTGGAAGCTGGCGCTGAAAAATCTCCCTAAAATTTAATATTCACTTTTGCTCGTAATTAATCACAAGGTCAATGACAGATGTGAAATCAGCTAAACTTATGTTCTTATTTTAAGAGAGTTACAAGAGAGCTTTAGATGCCACAGTATGACGAATTTCTTTTACACAATACAAAGCAACCATTTTTACTTATGACAGATGGACGTAGGGGCCTTGAAGAGATAACAAAGCATAATTAATATCTATGGATGTATGTAACTTTTACCAGGTGTCTCGTTATTTAATAAGAAATCACATTGAAATACTCTTCAGCATAAAGCATTCCTTGCGCTGCTTAGGCCTAAAATGTCTGCTAATTGTACGGAGATTAAACAAATATTCGACTCCAAAACGGAGATTAAATAGTTGTCATTAGAATATTCCTGTTATAAGTCAATCATCAATAACAGTTCAAAATCATTATACACCATCACTACTGTCGATCGATTCCCTGCCAATAATCAGCCATCAATGAAACTGCCAGCTGTAAATATTAAACAACTATAGAGCACCGTTCTTTGCCTGAGTGATTGTTTATTCTGCCTGCCACTGGTGAAAAAAGATTTTTTTCCCTTCAGAAGTAATTTAGAACAAACGGAAGTACACGAGATGTACTTTTCGATCGCAGGTAGATGTTTCGTAGGGGATTAAAAATGACACTTCTACAAAAATCTGACCGTTTTTATGAAAAATAAAAACCTCGTTTAATCTTCATCTACAAGATTTGGTGTTAGAGTATAAATATTCTTTGACTCAGAAAACAGCAAACAAATACTGTCATAATGCTCTTCATTTCTCTATATAATGCCGACAACCACAAGCTTATCGAAGATTTTACAACGATATGACAACGCAACGTAAATCGCAGAGTATAAAGATGTATACACTCACGTTATGACGTTACCATAGAAACCAGAGCATCATTGCAGCGGTGACGATTTACACTGTTGCCTCATTGCACATCAAGAATATTACTACATTGTATTTTTCAACAGCTACACTTATCGAGATTCATAATTGTTTTGCAGTTTCTGAAACTGTGGTCCTTTTCTCGTATTTGTTTTTAGTTTCAGAAAACCACCATGATTGATATAGTTCTTGTTCTTAATCTTATGGCTATAAATTTCTTTTTTATTTTTGGTTATTGACTGACAGTAAAAACAAAAGACAAACATGACGAAAAGCTATTACTTACAAAGTATACTTACCAGATCCATTAAATGGTGATTTTTATGCTTCATACATGATTAGAAGTGACAGATACTCGTAAAATTCGACCTATCGATTACGTAGACCAAGCAACAGTGGAATACGCTGTTATTTGTCAACACTAGCGATAAAAGGCGCTCTGATTAAACTGTGTCATACTGTGGTTTGTTTAACTGCTTGAGAAAGCACATGCAAGCTTTATTGTAAGTCGTGTTCTCCGATAGAATGTTTTCTAGTTTACTAAAGCGCCAGTATCTTTGTTGTCACGGAGTGAGAAGCATAAGAACAATTAGGACACCGCGTCGTAGACCTACTTTCATTACAATGAACAGTTGCTAGCGCACGGGAAAGCGGGTCGTGTGGCATCAGTTTCTGTAGCGTTAATAACTCAGGGAGGGACTGGTTGCAGTATAAGGTGTACATTGCGCTAATGCGGTTTATTTTACTTATAAGTGCCTCTAACGTTCAGTGAGCATCAAAATATGCTGCTATTTGTATATTCTCTTGCGGTGCTGTGGTGGGATTTAGCGCGTGTCGTTGTCGCCTGTTCGTTTGCAGTGATTGAAATGATGTATCGCACAATTATACCTGTCAAGGAGAAGCCTGTGTTGGGGCAGATCATCTTGGTATGAGGCTTACATCTTCGCTCTTATCTTAATTCTATTTTTTCATATGTTTGTCATTTGGTTGTGAATTAGGTCGTAGGTACAGGTCGTGGAGTTGGTCGTGAAATTGCACTGCAACTAACATCCCTAGGAGCTGTTGTCATTTGTGTTGATATTAACGAGAAGATGAATTTAGCTACAGTATCAGCCGCAAACAAATATAGCACCACTGGAAGAGCATTTAGCTGTATTTGCGACGTCTCGGACAGGGAACAGGTAAGCATGGCAGATAACGTGGATCTGCTAACGACTAACGTGGAAAATTTAAACACATTCCCTTTTTGTTGTTCATTATTGAGCTGTAGAGGCAGAAATGGAACTTTTTACAAGTTAGTTGCACTCTTTAACTGTGTTAATAACACCATATTTCAAACTAATACTATATTTGGTAAATATATTCATTTTCGATAGACTGTAATTGTTTCCTGTTTTACCGTTATTTTAGAGGTATCAGGAAACCCATTTACAATGTCATTTTGTTCACCATGATGTTTTACTTGCAAACAGAAGACAGTATAGTGTATATTTAAACAAATATCGAAATGGTTTTGCTCATTAATGATTTTTCCATGTTATACAATCTGTATGTAATTTGATTCTTAGATCAGAAACTTTGACATAAGTAAGTAATTCACATGTCAGTATTTCTCTTCAATATGACTTGCCATTAGCTACTGTTTCATATACAATATTTGCTAACAGTCTGGTAGTACAAGCTGAACATCAAGGTGTTCTCCCTCCCCCAGTCATAACTGTGGTAGGAGGAGGATAAGATCACATAGTGTATGTAAAAACACTGTCTCGTAAAGGTCTGTAATGTTCAAAACATTTGAGTGTTTTTTCTTGCAAGGAGGAATTTAGCATAGTGTCCTCTCAGTTTGTACACTTCATTAGTTACTTTCCTCAAGATAATACAGAACTTCACAATGGGAAGCATAAATTAAATAACACCATGCTTTTCATACATACATGTCATTACACCCACTCAGTGTGACCATCACCCTCTCTTTCCCTGCTAATGTTCATTTTTGTGTGTGAGTGATAAGAGGACTTGTGGGTAAGAGTTGTACACCACATAATATGACACACAAAGTGTACAGAATTGTTTTTGACACTCAGTGCACTAAATACATATTTAGTAAATGACATAGGGTAACAAGATGCTGGAAGTGACTCCAGGGATAAACTTTGTGTCAGCACACGCTAAAGTTACTTGCTGGATTGTTTATTATGACTAATAATTACTGCTTTTCATTAAGTTTTTTCATAAACACTGCACACTCATGTTAATAACTGTTGTTATTATCTTCTAGGTTCTGAAAATGGCAAGTGAAATAAAGAAAAACATTGGCCGTGTAACAGGTATAATACATTGCTGTGCTCTTCCAAGTCCTCAGTCTTATATTTATAGAACTGAACAGGAAGTCAGGAGAACGGTTGATGTCTGTGTAATGTCATATTTTTGGGTCAGTATCTGTGGATCTAATATTTAAAGTACAAATATTTAATGCCATTCAGTGTGAGATACACAGCAAATTATTTATTAGAAATATGTAGAGCAATATGTCTAGAATAATCTCTCTGAGTCACATTTGGCAACTCTTTACTGTTGAACCATGAGTACTTTCGTGTTTACGGACAAATGGCAAAAACGCTGAAGGTGAAGAAGCATAAGGTACTGCCTGTTTCTAAACAGTCTAATCAGTGGGCCAAAGATAATCCCATATTGCATTTTTATTAGTAATTTCAGCCGTACTGAGTTACTGAGTGTATTTAAGCGGTACGAAACATTCCACACCAATGAGAATCATCTCATTTTATGGTCTATTGAACAGAAACTGAATCTAATCTTAAGTACTGGTCATCAGCTTTGACCCATATATAATGAGGAATATAACCAATATTATTATCCAATACGGCAACCATGAAGTCACCTTGCATTTATAATGGAAACACAATAACTAAATTCATCAGAAAATGTATATTCAAAATAATCTAAAAATCAGTACATAAGTAACAGGACATGTGGGAATATGGGGTTTTGGGGAGGAGACAAATAACCCCCTCCACCTGTCAAATATGGAACGACAATATTAAACAAAATCCTACTCTCAAAACACAACAAAATTGTTATTGTCTTCAGTTAGCCTCTATAGCTTAAAATTAACTCAACAACCAATCCTGTAGTGTTATCAGGACAGTAATGAGTCATTTACAATGGCAACACTGAAATTGTTATGTACACCTGTTCCATATGGCTAAAATGGACTCCACAGAACTAACCAAACGTGAAAAATCACTATCTGATAAATAACAAGCCAATTACATAAGACCAGTATTGTTATACACACTTAACATATGTAGCTAAAATGATCTCCATGACACCCCTCAAGCATGAAAAATCTATTTCCACAAACAAACAAAATAACACCAATGTTAATGTACATTTGGTATATTAACTCAATTTATCTATAAAGCTAAGATGAAGACCACAGTACCCACCAAATAGATGTAAAAGATTCAGAATAAAATCAAAAAACAGAGTAAACAGTCGCTCACATCATACTTGCTTGTCAAAGATTAAAAGACCTATGTACAAAAAAAGGTAGACTAGTGAAAAGCAAAACCAAAAGAATGTAACATGAGCCAATATCCAAAACAAAAATACATTAAATAGATAAAACAAAATAAAGTACTTACCTCATCTAATTGCTTCCAAACAGCAACACCCACTTTCTGCCCCCCACCCCTCCACAAAAATAAAAAAAACCCTCCACCAGCAGCTATTCATTTTCCTACACAAAAAACAACACAAACTAAAATTATGTTAGAAAATAAAAAACACACCTTTCAAAATAAATCATTACAAACAGAAAATACTTACACATCTTACTCTCTCCTTTTGTATCTAATCACTGGCAGCTACCTAGTGGGCAAAAAACCTTGTATGTGAACAAAAAGTCAAATTGTTCTCCTAACAGTGCCACATATGACTATCACTGATAAAGGTTGGGTCAACTTTAATTGTTTTCGCAAAATTTCCACATTTCTTTATATCAATCTGCCATTAACAACGTAGGAAAATGATAGATTGCTGTTTACCATAAAGAAGAAACATTAAGTTGCAGACATTCACAATTAAAACACACTTACTTAAAGCTTTTAGCCACAGCCTTCATCAGCAAAAGAGAAACATACACCATTCACAGATGTACAACCAAGCATGCCTCAACTGGAATTGGTGGTCGTGTGTCTGTTAGGTGTGTGTGAATGGTGTATGTTTCTTTTTTCCTGATGAAGGCTGTGGCCGAAATCTTTATGTAAGTGTCTTTTAATTGTGCCTGTCTGCAGCTTAACATGTCTTCTTTATGGTAAACAGAAATCTCTCATTTCCTACATTGTTGATATTCCTACCTGGAGTTCCCATTGTTTGATAATCTGCCATTACATCTACAGCTACGAACACACTCCATGATTTACCGAATGGTGAATGAATACTATGTACCACTGCTGATCATTTTCTTTCCTGTTCCACTTATAAGTAGAGCAAGGGAAAAAAGATTGTCTGCCTCCACATGAGCTCTAATTTCTCTTATCTTCATGGTCGTTATGCAAAATGTACCTTGGTGGCAGCAGAATAGTTCTACAGTCAACTTCAAGTACCCATTCTCTAAATTTTCTCATTAGCGTTTTGCAAAAAGAAAGTGATCTTCTCTCCGAGGATTGCAATTCAGTTCACAAAGCGTCTCCCTAATACTCGCTTGTTGATCAAACCTACTGTTAACAAATCTAATGTTATTTCTGAAGGATAGTTACAGTGCTCGGACATCTTCTCTGTCAGCATACTGCTGTTAAACCTCATTGTCTGATCCATCATACAATTAGTGTGAGCAATGACCAAATAACAAAACACACAATAATTTTTGTGAAATCGAAATTTACCATAAGAGAGCATGATCTGAAGGAAAAAACCTGCTTTGAAATGCCTAAGTAATCTTGCACAGCAACTTTCAAATACTCCCCCTGTGTATGATGCCAAATGCCATCCTATTGTAAAGCCACAGATCAAAACCGACACTTAGTACCCAATGCTTTGTTTAACTCTGTGTACCTGCCCTTTGCTGTCCTTCAGTGTAGTGCAGTTACTTCCCATTACTGATATGGGTAATGAGTGGTCAAGGTATTATAACATTGCCAATTTGATTATTACCTATAACAAGATTTAGTTTAGAGAAATTTGCAAGGAATTAAGTTATCAAGTAACTGTTTCTTTTAAGCTTCTAGAAGCATTTCTGCAAGAGATGGTAGAGAAGAATGATGGACACATTGTTGCACTGTCATCTGTAACTGGCCTTGCTGGTGTTAAGCAGCATATATCGATGAGTGCATCCCAGTATGCTGTGCAGGGTTTAATGGAATCACTTTCAGAGGAGCTCCGTACAGCAAAAATGTCAAACAATGTCTATATGACACTGGTTCACATATATCCATTCATTGTCAGCAGGGAGCAGGCAAAGGACATCAGGCTAAGGTAATATTGTAGTAACTGTGTTGTTTTCGTGTTATTTTCTCTGTTCACTCACAGATTTCAAAAGTTGTATTTTAAAGCTGCTTTAGACTGAGTGCACTATTCAAGCCACACATTTAAATCGTATTGCAACCTATTTTGTCTTAAAGAAAATAGTAACACATTTTACTGAACGGAAGTTATTGATTGCTTCTTAGGTGGATCACAAATGAAATGTTGAGATTTCATGAAACTTTACTAAGGTTTTTGGTTTTGCAGATCATGAAATTTTACTTGGCAAACTAAAATATTGTGATGTTATAAACACACTGTTGTATTGTGTGTCTTTCATTGATAGAAAATGAGAGATCTCATTTTCAGCTTCACAGAGCAGTTAGAGGGAGATGATAAAATTCTGCTGAATTAATTGGAGGCTTTACTGTTGTCTTTGTTGGACAATTCTAACCAGGGACACTGAAGAGTTGTTGTCAAATTTTTGACTGTTACAGTCAAGTTCTCATTGAGAGTAGAAGAGCATAGTGAAATTGCTAATGTATTTTAACAGGGAACAACATTAAGTGATTTTGATGTAAAAGTAGGCACTAACAGGATATAAAATGAACATCAACAATAGCAAAACGAGGATAATGGAATGTAGTCGAATTAAGTCGGGCGATGCTGAGGGAATTAGATTAGGAAATGAGACACTTAAAGTAGTAAAGGAGTTTTGCTATAGAGAGGATATAAAATGTAGACTGGCAATAGCAAGGAAAGCATTTCTGAAGAAGAGAAATTTGTTAACATCGAGTATAGATCTAAATGCCAGGAAATCGTTTCTGAAAGTATTTGTATGGAGTGTAGCCATGTATGGAAGTGAAACATGGACGCTAAATAGTTTGGACAAGAAGAGAATAGAAGCCTTTGAAATATGGTGCTACAGAAGAATGCTGAAGATTGGATGGGTAGATCACGTAACTAATGAGGAAGTATTGAATAGGATTGGGGAGAAGAAGAGTTCGTGGCACAACTTGACAAGAAGAAGGGATCGGTTAGTAGGACATGTTCTGAGGCATCAAGGGATCACCAATTTAGTATTGGAGGGCAGCGTGGAGGGTAAAAATTATAGAGGGAGACCAAGAGATGAATACACTAAACAGATTCAGAAGGCTGTAGGCTGCAGTACGTATTGGGAGATGAAGGAGCTTGCACAGGATAGAGTAGCATGGAGAGCTGCATCAAACCAGTCTCAGGACTTAAGACCACAACAACAAGAATTGACCATGAAGAATACTTAATGTAACACATGTAGTAGAATGATAAATAATGCTCAGTTTGAGGATTTAAAGACAGATTGTAAGAAGGAGACCTACAAGAAAAAAGTGAAACCATTTTAGAAGCAGGCCTGATAGATTATAAATTTGTGCAACAGTTTTAACTGTGGATTTTTCTTCTAGGGCATATGATGATAAAGCTGAAAGGAAACGGAGAAAGAGTGGGTTAACGATGGGAATACTGCATCTTGTCAACATGACAGAGTACTAATTAAGAGGACAGACTGTAATCCTGAGTTGACTCTCTCATCTCAGTAGTATCATAAAAACTTCAGTGCTAAACGGCATGGATGGAAGTTATCCTTACAACACATCCTTTATTCCAGAAGTTGTCCCGACCTCAATTTCCTGTAACCCACTGTAGCACACCCTCCACCCAGTAGTTTCCCCTTCCTGTAACCTGTCACCTACTCTCAATTCACCTCCCTACATCGCCTTCAGCGTGCACTGCTCCCTACGTTCTTCTACAGTTGTGTATTACGTGCCTGATCTGTATACCTGCCACCTGCCCCTGCCACATTCATAACCAGCAAACCAGCTGTCTCCCTCTGAGCCATTAGCCACCTGCTTCCAATACCACTCCCTGGCTCCAGCCTCCATCTACCTTTACCACCACCCCACCTGACCTGACACTACCCCCACTACAACCTAGTCCACCTGCCAAAATGCAACACTGGCACTCTTAGTCCAGCTGATACCATGTAGGGAACAGAGAGAATGTGTGTGTGTGTGTGTGTGGGGGGGGGGGGGGGGGGATCGGCATTTTTTCTGTGTGCATTTCACTCTAGCTCGTGAAAGGATGACTCCCAATTGTAGCAAATTTTCTTTCTTTTTGTATGTACCTATCGACAACTCAGAGCTTCTGCTTTTGGGTGAGTGGCCTCCTTTAATCCAAAAGTATTTACATTCTTCTAGAACTTTCTACAACATCTTTATAGTATAAGCTGTTTGTATCGTCCTTCATACAGACTGAAAGCATGTTTCTTCATTCTTAGATGTGAAAAGACTGAGTTGTTATTGTTTTGATCCGCTTCAAGAGTTCAGACAGTAGAAGAAATATACAGGGTGTTCTAGGAGGAATGGTGAATATTCGTGGCTGTGACAGGGATGATCATTCAAACCAAAAAAAAAATTCTAGTAAGGATAGGCTCTAAAATGCCTATCTTAGTAACTACGAGCATCTCTTGGTCTTCGGCACTGTCAAACTAATCTCTTAAAATTTTCTCTTCTTTGCTAAAAGTTAATTTTTTAGATTTGTCTTTCTTGGGTCAGTGTGACCCAGGGAGCATTAAAATTTTCAGAATGTACAAATATCATAAGTCTGATTTCTAAATGCCTGAGGGATATGCATAATGGTTTTCTGTGAGATAGTAAGTATCTGATTCCTTGTTGTTGAAATGTGCGAAGGTTATGCAACAATGCAAGCTGATGATTGCATTTGAATTATTATAGCACATTATTGCCAACAGTTACATTTTATCAACTGTTGTGTACAGATGCAGTTCGTGTACCTGTTGTAGTAGTTTCTGTGTGGCTATCATGACAAAATGAGTTCTTTCCAATGAGCAATTGGAAGCATTTGTAAATGCATCTGACAAGAGAATATTTCTGACGAAAACCAATGACAACATTTATCCTTCATCTGATTTAGAAGAGATTTTAGATACTGATACATCAGATGACAATGTGAGTGCTGCTGAACCGATTCAGTCTAAAGACAAAAAAATCACATGGAGCTTGGAGTATTTTCCACGAACTGGAAGAGCATTTAGTGCAAATGTTCTAAAGCTGACTTGTGGTCCAACAAAATACGCTATCGCCAGAGTATTTAGAGTTACAATGAATGACAACATTCAGAGTATTGTGGTGGAAATGACTAATATTGAGGTTTGAAGAATTTATAGAGTTTATTGGGAATCATTATTGATGACTCAACAAAGTGCCTATGGGATGCAGAAACAGATAGAGCCATCTTTCCTGTTGTATCACTGAAACAGTTCTGTTACATCTCACATGTGTTACATTTTGATGACAAGTCTGACTGAAGAGCACAAAGAATGAATGATGACAAGTTAGCACCTCTAAGAGTTCTGTGGGATAAGTGGGAGGAAATACTCCCAAAACTTTATTATCTTGGCAAAAATGTAGACATGGATGAACATCTGGTGGCTTTCTCAAGACGTCTGTTCAAAAAAATATGTACTGTGCAAACCCTCAAAATACAGTCCGCCAGCAAAATGTACATACTCTTTGTAAGGATCTATCAAGATATTGTCATTTGATTTGAGTTAAAAGTGTGGTGTAGTATGGTCTTTGGCTCAACAAAAGTACTTTCTTCTCGGTATTGAGAACACAACATGGCTGGAGCACGCTTGACATTCAAGCAAATGTATTGTGAAGTGGTTTTTCAAGTTTGATAATACTGTTGCAGTACACCGTCAGTGGAGGCAGGAGTCTGAAACAGAACCGCCAACCCGCCTAACAATTAAACACATCATTGACAAGTTTGAGTTGCAAGGAACGATTTGTGATATTCACGAAAGAAGATCAGGAAGACAGCGTACAGCTACAAGTCCTGCTTCGTCGGCTCTCGTGTTGGAAACATTTGTTAATTTTCCACAAAAGTCTGCCACACAATGTGCACGTGAGTACAAGTGTACAAAGAATTCTGAAAGCTACAAAGTGCAAAGTTTACATTCCACAACTACTGCATGCAATCAATGATGATGGTCCTGACCGCCAAATGCAATTTTGCGAATGGTATCAGAAACTGATAACTGATGATGAATAATTTGTGACAAAGGCAGTGTGGAGTGACGAGGAACAATTTAAACTTAATGGAAGAACTGGGTGCTGGAAAATCTGCATGTTTATGTGGATAAAGTGGTCAATCTACCAGGGGTTCATGTGTGGTGTGGACTATCATCTAGGGGCTTAGTAGAACTGGAGAAGTGTACCTGGAAATGTTACACACATCAATTATGTCAGGTATACATGCGCTTTATGGAACTGATGAAGGGGGTCTTCTACCAACAGGATGGAGCGCTACCACACGACCACCTAGCCTTACGAGTTTTTCTGCATGGCAATTTTCTGGGGCATTGGATTGGAGTTCAATCCACAGTTGCCAGATCTAATGGACTTTTACTTGTTGGGAACTGTGAAAGATAAGGTCTAGCGACGTAAGCCACGCAAGCTGGAGGAGCTTCGCCAGGAGATTACCAGCAACATGTGCAGCGATCTTGACTGTAACATTGACTGATGTAGTTGAGGCGACCGCTCGTTGTTGTGTTATGTGTATAGCAACGAACGGTGAACATTTAAAGTAACCATGTGCTAAACTGAAGGTTGTACTAAATGTCTGATCAGTTATTAAACATAAAATAATACATCATTAATACTTCTCATTCCTTGAAGTGTGTGTACATTTTTCTGGCAGACTCTGTTTTGTCATTGTGTGATAGTGCTACTTCTTATGTTTTGAAGGCATATATCTATATGGGGAAATTACCTTGGAAGCACCTGAGGAATATCAAGGTGTGAGGGTTGTCATGGATCTGACACATGAGCTAAAAGGGCAAAATGTCACACATGACAAGTTCTTCACATCATGTGTATTAAGCTAAGGACTTGTCACAATACATCTTTCGATGCTGGGGATGGTGAGAAAAAATAAACCTGACTCTCTAATAATATATCAAGTAAAGAAAATATTCACACTTAAAAGTTAGTTTTACTGAGGGTACCACGATAGTGTTTTACATTTCTAGGAAGAACAAACAGATTGTGGACAAGAAACCAAAAATGATGTTGGATTACAATGCAAGTAAGGGAGCAGTTGACACTTTGGACAGCTTTTTGGCACCTACTCATGCAAGAGGAAAACCACCTGCTGGCTAATGATCATCTTCTACAGTATTGTTGATACTTCTGCCTACAATGCTTTTGTGCTGTGAAAAGAAATAAATCCAGGTTGGGAAAAAATATTATTGGCAAAAGAAGGGTATTTCTCGATGAATTGGGAAAACCTTTAATTACTCCTTACATTGAAGCTAGAAAAATCCTGCCACGAAATGAACACTCGGCTGCCATTGTTAGAAGAATACAAACAGGAAGCCAATCAACACCAAGCTTCAGCAGTGGCAGCCAAACCTGCAAACATGCCAGATGCAAATTCTATCAAGTTGTTACATCAAGACACCATGAAGTGCTCAAATTGTAATAAACATGTTTGTGAAGCTCACGTTAGATACCACTGCCCAAATTGTGGAATTCTTAGTAAAACTCTATTGTAATTTCTCCCATGATTGACAGTTTATACACTAAGTAAAACACTATTGCACAACATCTCATTGAGGTCCAGATCTTACATCATTGGTGAGATTGTTGGCATGTAATACTGTAATATTTGTTTATTTTGTAACAAGTAAACCTACATTTAAAATTACAATAATTTTTAAGAATTTATAATCATCATGCCCTTCAGATACCATATGTGTACAGATTTTTTAAGGAAGATAGCAGGATTAATCCTAAAGTATTTATATTCACTCAATAAAGATTTACATAACATTTTTAAAAAGTGAAATTTGATAAGAGCATAAAAAAAATAATTAAGTGGTGCAGTTCCTCTGGCACAAGGATGAGCAGCCTCTCACTAGGTGTGCTATGTCATGGGCTCCTGCAAGTCAAGCAGTCATAGTGTTGCCGGCCCCAATGACATTTGGAGTGTCAGAGCACCCATTGCTGGTAAAAGCAGTTGAGGTAAATCAGCAATTCTTGAAACATTCCAAGAGACCAATTAGAGCTAAACTCATTCTGCTCATTCAGTAGTGACATTGTTTTGAACCTGGGTCAAATATGCCTCTTTTTTTCTTCATAACTTAAGCAGTCAGCCAAGTGTTAATTTTCTGTTCAGGTGGCATCTCAAACTAACATTCTGGTGGCAGCACCTTCCATTTGACAGTACTGCATAACAAAGGAAAAATTCTGAAATTGTGTGAAATTAAGAAAATAAATTATTAAGTGCCTATGCAGCTTGTTTTTAGTACTTACTGCAACATGAGTATTAAAAGTACTGAATTCACTAATATCATTATTGATTGACGTTCCAAAGGGTTTCATAACATCTGCAGTGGAAATTATCTTCTGGGAGAGCTAATCAAATGTACATTTCTGTTTGTTTCAGAATACCTAGCTATTTTGGAACAATTTATCCCAAAGATGCAGCAAGGCAAATAATTTCAGGAATGAGAAGGAATTACCCAGAAGTCAGTATTCCAGGTTATCTGTTGTACATTAGCAGAATACTAAGGTAGGTTTTTGACTATATTTTGAAAAATAAAAGTGAATATTGAAAAATTTTTCTAAGGTGAAAAACTGAAGTGAGATGTGCTAACTAAGAAAATAGAGCAATATATGTGCTCTGGCTTTCACATTATTTTTGCATATTTTAGTTTCATTTTTAATAACATATCATTTATTTTATTTGTTTGCATGTTTGTTTCCCACTGTTATTTCCACATAAAATAATTAGTTTCTGATATGAATATAATAGAGGGAAACATTCCATGTGGGAAAAATATATCTAAAAACAAAGATGATGTAACTTACCAAACGAAAGCGTTGGTATGTCGATATAGACACAAACACACACACAAAATTCAAGCTTTCGCAAACTACGGTTGCTTCATCAGGAAAAGCTTCCTGATGAAGCAACCGTGGGTTGCAAAAGCATGAATTTTGTGTGTGTGTGTGTGTGTGTGTGTGTGTGTGTGTGTCTCTCTCTCTATCAACATACCAACGCTTTCGTTTGGTAAGTTACATCATCTTTGTTTTTAGACATATTAGTTTCTGATACTTTTGAAGTATTTGATAACTGTCTGTCACGTGGACTACCTTTTGTCCACTCTTGTCCTCACTAAAGGTAGATCCCTGAGTGACCTGCCCCCCCCCCCCCCCCCCTTTTCTTTTTCTCCCAACCTATCCTTCTCTCCTTCGGGATGAAGGAACTTTTAGTTCTGAAAGTAAGGAAGTTTATCACTTCTGCTTTTATAAGTGTCTATCAGTACTGCTACTGCTGGGACAAGAACAAATTCTGCCTTTTGAAGGTGTGTACTGGTCAGCAGTTCTGTCTCATTTTTTCGTTGTGGTGGAGAACAGTTCAATTGAGAAGACTAATAACTTATAATTTCTCATTTATTAATTGTGGTAATGGAAATTTCAGAATAGAAAAATCAATAAAATAAACCTTCAGCTTCATTTCATTTCTAACCCTTGATTTTTACTCATTATCAATTTCTTCTGTCCCTCCTGAGTGAAGATTTGTAGAAACTTCTTAGATGTATGGATGGATGTTTTTATGGTGTGTAGATGCCATAAAATCTTTGAGTTTCTAGCCACATCAGTTTATATAATTGTACAAAGTTTCAGAAAAGTATTCTCTTGTCTCGTATTCTGACTAAGACTTTCCACAGCATATACTTTTCCCCTTTCTGTTTCTCATTTCTTGACTTAATCATCTAGCTCAAGATTTGATGTCAGTTTCTTCTTCTTTCTGTTTGTTTTTTGTTGTCCTGATGCAGTTGTCACTATTTTGCAGCTGAAAAGTAGCCTTTCCTCTAACATCACAGAGGTAGCATTTATTTTACCCTTTTAAGGTAGCTTTTCACACAGAAGGAACAACCTGCAAGTGTTGGGGCTATGTTGTAAAGCATTGTATACCATTTAATTTGTGTCAGGGGCTATTCAATTTTAAATTTTACCGAGTGTAGTTAATGTTGCGAATTCCAAAAGTTTTTCTGCAGTTATATGCCTACCATGCTATTTTTATGATGTTAAAGGAAATCTTGAAAGTAAGCATTTGGGACTTGTTAGTGGCATATACGAAACTGAATGGTAGAAATTCAAAGATAATTCGGAAAGGAAAGTCCAAGTTGATGTAATGTATGGAAACTATGCACACAAATGGGTAGGGGGTAATATTTTCCATGTCATGTCATTGTTTTTTATGCACAAACAATGAAAATGAAAAAGATATAGTCACTGCCTGAATTTCATGCACAAAATTTATTTTGAATATGTTCATATTTATAAACACTGCCATCATTTTCGTACGCCAATCAACTGAATTTGACTTTCACACATTCTTAACCAGAACAATCGTACATCTGCATGACACTTCCAAAAAGTGGCTGCTGCATGATAGTATTGTAATTATTCATCAGTGAAACAGCTTTTCTAGATGACATACTGTACTTCTGTAACAGTCTAATAAATTATAGCAGCATAAAATGAGAAATAGTCACTGATAAATCGTACATGATATGTAAAATTTTGTTAATGAAATGTTTCATCACCACCACCATCATGATCTTCTACTACTACTCCTTCTTGTGTGTTAATGTTGATATCTGTGATTTTTTTTCTGTTCCTCAGGATTCTTCCACACAAAGCATCAGTAATGTTAAGAGAGCTTCTGGACACTGGAGTCGATTTTGCCTAGTTTTTCAGTATTGTAAAACTGCCATTTTAGAATGGGTCGATTCAAGATACATGACAAGCAATATTTTTTACAAAATGAAATGGGTTTTATTTTTAAGACTGTTACAATTTTAAAATGCACAAATTTTGAACATCAATGCACCTAGTATTAATTCTGCAACTTTATTGCATGTCAGTGGAAACTGCTCAGTTTTTCTTGCTAAGTTCCTTGCAGTATCTTGACTTTGCTTAACAAAGGTACTAAAATGAAAGTACCATAACCTTTTGTGAAACTTAAAGTGTATCAGTAATTTGCTACATAATGTAAAGTTATAGCTATTTATTTTTTTAACTGTAAAGGATTTGCTGCTCTGGAGTGACCCAATTGCCATTCTTCCATTTGAAATAATTGTACTACTCAGGTACTCTTGTTCAAAGAGTTACAACCACATTGCAGTTCCTTTAAACTTTTGACACATGTATTTTTTTTCCTTGTTAAGTATTGTTATTTGAAAAATATTACACAGTATTTTTTGTAATTTTATCTAGTGTAACAGATTTATATGACACTATTTTAAGAAGGTGTACTGTATGTGATTACAGATGTACTCTTTTTGACTCCAAAAGAATATAAATGAGTGTCAAAGGGCTGTAGATCATACTGTTTGTGCAAAGAAATGACTACATTGACAATATTTTACTTAGTTTGAATTTTAATTCTGTACTTAGAATAACAACCTGAAAAATTGACTTCTTATGTATGCTTGAATATTTTGTACTTTTAAAAACTACTATGATTAATTCCCTTCTTTTTATTCAAGTTATGGTTAATTTAATCACAGCCAATGATAATCTCAAATTCTATTTAATAAAGGAAAAAAAATACAAAGCACAGTAGAGGCACTTGAAATGAAACCATTGTTCTCATGTTAAAATAAAAATGTTAGTGGTGGTCAAAAAATCTGTCATTCACCACACAGGAGACACAAATTTTTAATGTTATACATATGACAAGTTGATTGGCAAGTGATATCCAGTTTTGGCCATTTTATTTTGTGCTGAAACAATTATCTGCAAGGTTATACCTACTAATTACTGAAAATGCTCAAAAGGAATTGTCTTATAGTGGGACTTGAAATTAATGTTCTTCATAGTGAGTATTACAGATATAATGAAGAAATTTCAGTGAGAAAAAGAAATAGCTATCAATTATTTAAATAAAGTTCCTTGTTTACAATCTTTTAAACAAAGACTGTATTTTAAATATCAACATATTTTACTATATTAAGCTGGAAGATCTTAGTTTTTAGTCAGCTTTTTTTTCTGCTGAATAGATCGAATATTTATTTTCTTGCAAATAGTCTGGATTTGTTTTAAATATCGCCATCCATTATAACTATACAGTAGTGAGTGGTCAGGATATAGTGTTATCCATAACTGCATCAACACTGAGATCTGTCAATAAACACAAACACTTTATAACTTATTTAATATGTGTGTTCTGTTAAATACAAGCTTTTGTTTATTTTAATTTTTATTATAATAATAATTTATAAAACATAATATGTGAGTAATTTAGAATCAAATTTAATGTTTTGGAAAAACTGACTTCCTCTCATTGCTGGCCAGTGCAGTATGATGTTGCTATTTCCTCTGAAACATTGCAGCAGCATAATTTGTCTCATAGTTCACATTTGGAGCCATATTTTTGATACAGTATTTTACACAATGAAGTTATTATACACCAAATCAGATTGTACTTTGAATAATTGTTATTGTTTTATTTTTATTCAGTTTAGTTTGTTGAATAAAAGAAAGAAAGCTAAAATATTGTTTCATGTTTACACAAATAACTTCTCCACATTTCATATATTAAAAATTATTATTGCTTTTTGGGTTGTGAATATATGAAATTGTTTCTCAGTAGCTCACAGAAAAAGTGTAATACTGTGTTCTTGCCTTGTCGCTTTTGTGATTTTTGTTTGAATTTTATTTTCAAATCTTCATTTACTTTTTATTCTTTTGTGGAACGTGGAACGAGCTTTATCAAATATGCTAATCAGATTTCACATAGACAACACAAAGTAAATGCTCCACAACAAAAGAAATATCAGTTATTGATAACTTATTGGAAAAACTGAAGAAAGATCTTGAGGTGCTGGAAATACACGAGCTCACTAATGGTGTTAGAGGGTATGTTAGAGGGTACAGGTTAACAGGGACAGATTAACTGGCTGAGAGAAGTGATTCCTGATGGAGGGTGAAATACGGAACATGAGGAAGTCATCGTAATAAAAAATTGGACTTACTTAACAGAAGAAGAATTTCTGAGTGGAGGACTAAAAGACAGGAGTTGCAGTTGTCAGATGGGTAAATAGAATTACTATGGTGGAAAGAGATGGAAACCAAACCAGTTTGTTAAAACTGCAAAAAAGCAACAATATAAAAATGACATCAGGAATATAAAATAACAGCAAATGGAAAATAGTAATAGTTCCGTACATCTCGCCTGACCAAGGGTTCTGGGCGACTTTTCTATAACTTCCCATTTCCTAAATCTTGCTAGTCCTTTAACTTCATCGCTCTTCATTTCCCTTCTACCATGGCTTCAGAAGCTTGCATATTTCTGCATCTTTTATATGTGTTTTCTCCTGCTACTGCATAGGGAGTAGATTCTTTTAATTCATCCATATTATATTTTCAATCATTGACTATTTTGTCAATATTTCAATTTTTAAAAATTGTTGAAGCACTTGCCTCACCATGGCTCATACACGGATCATTTCACATATTTCGAGTACAGATTAAGTAAATGGTGTGACATTGGTTTACCACAGTAGATTTCTGATGTGACACTACATAATATGAACCTGAGAGAAATGAAATAAGGAGGTGTTGATTTCATTTATGCTTATAACTAAACCTTTACTCTTCCAACAAAAGAGAGTTCATGAGCGATTTCATTTCTCTTATGCAAACAAAAATATGAACTCACTTTAAGAACTAAGAAAAAGAACAGAGAATTACAATAAAAACAAATAGCACTGCTTAGACAAAATGTTTCATTTGCAAATACTTGGCTATAGGGTGCACCTTTCCTTCTTCCATAGTACTTTGAATGGATAAAAATCACTATGAATGAATCATTAAGGAGACCACAAAAATATTTTGAGAAGTACTGAAGACTAATATCACACACACAGCCTCTTTCCATTTTATTTTGTAGTAGGTGAGGTGTTCCTCTTATCATGATACTTAATGAGACCATTCTAAAAAAAAAATTTGAATAATGTGGAAAGAATTATTTATACAGTTTACTTTTATTGTGCATTTGGTGTCGTAACATAGAAAATTATTATTAAAAACCTGTTAACTCGCCCATGCAAAAATGCTCTTTATATTCTTGAATTGAGGAACTATAGTCACTGATAACTGGCATGGTGAGTCACCTGGAACATGTTACAAACTTCTTGCCTCTGGGATTCTAATTGGTGTTGCCATGTTCAGTATTCCTCTGGATTACAAGGGAAGCAACTCCCAAGCAAAATGTTCCAAATGAGCCCCTTTTGAATAGCTCCTTATGTGAATGGCCTCAATGTGTGTGCAGTTACTTCTGGTCTTGTCCCACTTTAAACCTTGTAAGAATGAAGTCAAATATTGTCATCTGTTAAAAGTATGTCCATGCGGTGAATTGTTGAACTGTTCACTTGTACACTGCAGTTTTCATTATTATAGTGAAAGCAAGAAACATAAAATATTAATTAAAGAAAGAAACTAGCTTGTTTAGAAGTGGATGTTGCACTTACAGGTCATGAATGTAATTGTCCGTTAGAGCAATGTTTATGAGTTATTGCTTTGACCGGGGTTAATAGATTATGTGAAAGCTTTTGAGATTCCATCTGTATCAGTGTACTTAAGAATATATTTGCTAATGCTACAGGTTCCATTAGACTATGTCAGGATAGTGACAAATGTGGAAAAGAAAGGGGAGGGGAGTTACGCAAGGAGATTCCATATCACCAAAGCTGTTGTCAGCAACATAAGAGGAATTTTTCATTCTCTGATACTGAGAAAACGAAGAAATCTAGGTTAATGGAACCTATGTGAATGATGTCCATGTTTCAGATAAACTTGTGTTACTTGAATGAACTTAATAAAGCAAGTTTGAAAGTAGGCCAGAATGTAGAAGACAGATCTAATGTACAATTATCAATAGAATTGTTTCATAAATTATCAGTGAAGTCATAGAAGGTTTCGATGATGTAGTTAGGCAGGGTAGTTAAAGACAGTGAGTGGGTTGACAGGAAGAGAAGTAAACACAAGAATAAAAATGGCCTAATATGATTTTGGTAAACTAAACAATATTTTCAAAACAAACATTTTGATGTGACAAACAGAATAGTTACAGTTAGTGTGTATTAGCAGTCTTGGCTTAATGGCAGTGAGTCATGGACTTGTACTACAAAATTTATTTAAGAACTGAGAGCCGCTTAGTGATCAATAGTGAGATGCATGTTGATAAATAACAGGAGAGATAGAAAATATAACAAATGGATCAGAGAACAGACTGGAGTCTAAGAAATATTTATGACCTCTTTGAAAATATAGGCTAGGTGGATGAGACATGTATAAAGGAAAATGGATAGTAGATGGTTCAAGGAACTTCTTTGATGGATTCCAAGAGATATGAAATGACCAAATGGAAGGTGGGTATAAGATATTGGAAAGTATGTTGGGACGTTATTCATCTTTATATAACTGAAGAGTAACGTGTGGAAAACCTTGTAGGATGACTATTCAGCAGTGCATGTAGGTTTAACTAAAAGCCTAGTATTATATTAATGTTAGACTTAATTTCAAAATGAATTTTTAAAATTACACAATCATTTTTGCCTAAGTAGAACTTGATTCACAAGTTGCCCTTCCTACTTAGTTAGGTTCATGTTCCATGGATCATTTTACACGACAAATCGTAGTGATGAGGGATGAGTCATTTGACATTCACATTGCTAATTAATTTGTAAATATGGCTACAAGCTGAACATTTATAACCTTTAAAAATGTATAGATGTGAGTCAGTAATTCCTAGCACCACATTTTAAACATTACAGTATCAGAAATTCACCTATGGAATAGGAGTTGTCAAGGAGAAACTTTTTCAGTTTGTTTTTAAATTTTACTTTGCTGTCGAAGCCATCGCTGGATAAGTGATCAAAAATTTTTGTTGCATTGTGCACCCCTTTCTGTGCAAAAGACATCCTTAATGTGGAGTAATGAATGTTGTTTTTCCTTCCTTCCTGAACACGCAAGAAGACAGTGTACAGCCTCAGCTTGATTTCCTACCTTCAAAATGCTGTAGGACCTAAGAAGCGCTCCTAAAAGTTTTTGTTTAATGGTATATGCACTGCAGAATTATAATATGAAAAATATAATCAGTTTTGCACATGCTGTTTATCCTTAGTTCCCAAATCCAAGAAAACTCTTCTACACAAGCTTCTCCTAGTACCATAAGCAGGCTGAACTTCATTAAAAACACAAGAAGGAAAAGTACTTTGAAATAAGCAGCAATGGTAGGGGGAAAAAGTGGAAATCTGAAAAGGTTAGAAAAGGATCATATCACTCACAAACATAATATCAAAAATGCTTTTAAAAAGTGAGCTAGAATTTTAGGAATTAAAAGATGAAAAAAATACTGAGTTTCTTCTAAGTACTCCGTGGTTGGTCAATAAGTTTTATAGCTGTCTGTATAATCTTCACTGTGCTTACTTATTTTCATAAGGAGATACTAACACTAGTGGAAACAGATCTCCAGTGCAGAGACTAGTAACATAATTGGTAATGTGGTATATTCTTGAAGAATCAATGGAGATATGCAGAAGATATGGCAAGAATTTTGTTCTCACATGTTGAAGAAAGAGATGTATGCAGTGGTTGGTTTGTGTCTGTAATGTTAGAGGAAAACTGCTAGTGTTTGTCGGTGCCATTGGGACTGTTCACATGGACTATCTAACGCAATAACAGAAGTTGATGAATATTTAGTTTGTTGTCCCCCCCCCCCCCCCCCCCTCCATAGTTTTAATCTGCAAATGAGTAGGATTGAAAAGTTTTGAATGATTTAGATTTTATAGTGGCATTGTAATACTAAGCCATAAATACAACTTTCCTGTTTTCTGTAAATCCATTTTCACAGCACTGCATTTTCCTTTTCACAGTCACTTTTAACAGAAAACCTGTGCATTGTCATTGAAACAAGTATATAGCCTTTATATGTGTCTGAATGTTTACTAATGTGTTGTGTAACAATTTTGAAAAAATTGGAGAGTTTTGATAGCAACATTAGACAGTGACTTGTCCATAGATATACTGGAAGAAGGTATGACACTGCTTTCTGTCCTTCACAACCATGGATATTGAAATTTAAGGAAGTGTTGTAGTGCACTTATATGCTTCAACTCCCTAGATTTTGAAACATTGTCTCTAGAAGTTAGATATTTGGTTTGATCTCCTGCTCTGACAACGAAATTGATTTCAGTATTCTACAAACATTCATGCTAATGAAGAACCAGCAAGTGATGCAGTGTAGAAGAAAATAGTTGAGTGTACTTTCTGACTGCATCCATTCAGGCACCAGTGAATGAATTTAATGTACAATAAGCTTTCTATTATGAAAAAAGGCAATTTTCTCTTCTTATTAGACGGAGCAAGGTGGCAAAGTGGTTAGCACACTGGACATACATTCGGGAGGTCGACAGTTCAAACCAGCATTCAGCCATCCAGATTTAGGTTTTCCATGATTTCCTTAAATTGCTCAAGGCAAATGACAGGATGGTTCCTTTGAAAGAACTTGGCTGATTTCCTTCCCCATCCTTGACAATATCTGAGCTTGCGCTCTGTCCCTAATGACCTTGATGTCGACAGGGTGTTAAACCCAGTCTTCCTTCTTCTTATTAGGTTGTTTTCATAAGTGAGTGTGGTAGTACTGAAATAGGCTGTGTTGCCTTTTTCATAACATTCAGGAATGAATGAATCATTAAAATGACAACACCATGAAGATTCCATGCAATAAATTTGAAACTAGCATGGTTGGATATTAAAATTATTAGCATTGCAGACCAACAGTACAAAGTAGATAGATTTATATTCTGTATATAAATAAATATTACAAAGCAGATTTCTCATTCCTTAATCACATTTGAATGTTGCTTGTTTGTGAAAAATCATGTTATGCCTCGTGCAAGGAGGAGGAACACCTACTAGCACAGTCAGAATTGAAAAGCAGCAGCAGGATCATGGCCTAGAAGAGTGTGGTTTATCATATCGCACTGTTGCTGCTCACATTAGTCAGGATCTCATGGCACATGCAAATTGGAATCAATTGGTTTAGGAATGCCATACACACTGCCACGCAGGATCTCAATGGCCCCATATGACTAACGTTCTAGAGGACAGACAAATTGTTCACTCAGCCATGTGGGATTGTGCTGTCATGTCACGTTCCTTGAGCCTGCAAATGAGCTTGTTTGCAGTAAGACAAGTATTGACACGGACTGTCAGCATGCGACAAATGTTGCAGCTTCCCTTGGCAGCAAATAAGTGTGCAGGTAGGGATGCATCCAACAAGAACACTGCTTACAGTAGTGCCACCATGTCATCCTTTCAGGTGAGTTTTGGTTCTGCACATAGCATCATGATGGACATACCTGTGTGTCGAGGCTCTGAGGAGAACAGATGTTGACAGATTGTATTCATCATCATTATAGGGGCACAGCACCTGGCTTCATATGTGATGCCATCAGGTAACAACATGATAAGCTGTTGTCTGCATAGCAGCCATTACAGTTCTTACATGTCAAGGCTGGTAGCTGTGCACTATCTTTGAGTTCTCCATGACATTATTGTGAAAAAAACATAATTCATCACTGCCGCTATGAATGATGAACTCAGAGACAGAGTTGAAACAACAGGGAATGGCATATCCGTATCTATCATTTGAACTCAGTTCAACGGTGCCAAACTGGGGCAGAGCTATTGTTACTGCCAGAACTGTTAGCTTTGTGTACTAAATTTCACATCCATGTATACCCCAAACCAACTACAAATTTAATGATGTATTCTTCCTACTCTACTGTATATGCACAATAAGTAAAATTTCCTTATTTACTATCCTTGATGTAAATGTAAGCTCCATCCACAGGTCCTGGCAGGTCCATTGGTGCTGACTGAACGCTGTGTCATGCACCACCAAAAGCATCATTGGGTGCGTTATGGAGGGCCACAGGAGCAGCACACTGCTCTCTTAGTTGTTGTCAGTTTTTGTAACCTGGAGCCTCTAGTACTTGGTCAGGTAGCTCCTCAGTTGGCAACATAATGAGGCTGAGTCCAACCAGTTCTAGTCTCACCAATGAAAAATCCCTGGCAGTACTGGGAATTGAACCCAGCTTCTCAGCATGGGAATCAGCTGTGTTGACCATTCCGCTAAGAATTGGACTATTATCCGTAATGATGTAGCAGTTTTAATGGCCAGCAGGGTACAAGGATCACTTTAATAATTTTATGTTTCTCTTATTTTCTCACTGATTGAGTTTGGAGGAGCAATTGTGTTACCGATATGCATGAGTGCTTGCCATGCTGAAGCATACTGCTAATTAACTCATGACATGAATTCATGCCTATAGGTCCAGCAAGAGCATCTCAGTCACAGAATAATGTGCACAGATCTCCAGTAAAAAATGAATACATTTAAGACACATAAAGAGCATGTTGTGCTCTATGAAAGAGGTGTGAAATAGCGATGGGGCCCTTAAGCTGATCCCAACAGTGGTGGAGTAATTAGTTGTACATAGGCCAGAGAAAAGTCCCTCTTTCTCATATGGATGTGGGTTGTTGAGGTGGTGATGACTGGAACCATTCAGAGAGCCATTAATTAAACACTCCTGTTTATGACAGAGGATTGGAAGGTAAGGCACAATAATTTTTTCTCCCCTGGTATTGCAGCCGGAATGTTGAAATTTCATGGTGATATAGTTTGAAGTTTGCACTACAGAGAGTATTTTGTTTTCATGTGTAGCTCTATTTAGAGAAACCTGAACTATAAAATGAACATGGTGTGCATATTACTGTCATCAACTTGGGAAGAGCAGCAAAGTGTAGTTTGATGTTTGAGGATCAAAGGGGATAAACTGTGACATTCACTGGGACATACATGGTGTGTATGGGAACAACTGTATGGACTGAAAAAATGTCTCCAGGTGGTGTGCATCCTTCTAAGAGGACCATGTGAACATTTAGTGATTTGCCACGCTCCAGGCCGCGAGTAACAGCTACAACCCTGCAGAATGTCAGAGCCATTGAGGCAGCAATGTAGAATGACAAACATGTGCAACTGCGAACCTTATCACAGCAGTTCAACATTTTGCATGGTGCGGTGTACAATACTGTTCAAGACATGTTGAAATTTTGTAAAGTTGGTGCTCGCAGGGTGCCTAAGAATCTGACAGACAGCCATGAGGGGCAGCAAATGATCAAGCTTGGATCACTTAACACATTATACCACAGAACGGCCTGACCTTCTGAAAGGAATCGTCACTCGTGATGAGTTGTGGGTGTACCATTACACACCCAGAACCAGGTAGGCCACTATGTAGTGCAAACATGCTGGTTACCCAATATGAAAAAATCAGAGTGACTCCATCTGTTAGGAAAGAGCTTGTGCCAGTGTCCTCAGATATGCATGTTGTGTTATTGGTGGACTTTGCTGAACACAGGAGGACCACTGTGAATGCTGCAGCTTACCTTAAAACTTTGGTTAATTTGTATCGTGCAGTTTGTGACAAACACCACAACATTAATGCTGACAGTGTCAAACTTCGTGAAAATACTCGTCCCCATGTTGCTGCTCCTGTTCATGAGAAAATCCCCAAATTTTGGGTGTGAGGTGCTCCAGCATCCACCATACAGTTCGGCACTTGCACCCTCAGACTTTCACTTGTTTGGTCCCATGAAGAAATTCCTGGGCAACCAACTCTTTTCAACAGATACAGAAGATAAATCAGCTATCCGCAGATGGCTGTACTCCAACCAACGGACTTCTATGAACAGAGACTATTGAAACTGCTACCACGGTGGGAGAAACGTGTTGAGAACATTGGTGGCTATGTAGAAAAGTAGGTAAAAGATGTAACTTCATCTACGTCTACATCTACATTTATACTCCGCAAGCCACCCAACGGTGTGTGGCAGAGGGCACTTTACGTGCCACTGTCAGTACCTCCCTTTCCTGTTCCAGTCGCATATGGTTCGCGGGAAGAATGACTGTCTGAAAGCCTCCGTGCACACTCTAATCTCTCTAATTTTATATTCGTGATCTCCTCGGGAGGTATGAGTAGGGGGAAGCAATATATTCGATACTTCATCCAGAAACGCACCCTCTCGAAACCTGGCGAGCAAGCTACACCGCGATGCTGAGCGCCTCTCTTGCAGAGTCTGCCACTTCAGTTTGTTAAACATCTCCGTAACGCTATCACGGTTACCAAATAACCCTGTGACGAAACGCGCCGCTCTTCTTTGGATTTTCTCTATCTCCTCCGTCAACCCGATCTGGTACGGATCCCACACTGATGAGCAATACTCAAGTATAGGTCGAACGAGTGTTTTGTAAGCCACCTCCTTTGTTGATGGACTACATTTTCTAAGGACTCTCCCAATGAATCTCAACCTCGTACCCGCCTTACCAACAATTAATTTTATATGATCATTCCACTTCAAATCGTTCCGCACGCATACTCCCAGATATTTTACAGAAGTAATTGCTACCAGTGTTTGTTCCGCTATCATATAATCGTACAATAAAGGATCCTTCTTTCTATGTATTCGCAATACATTACATTTGTCTATATTAAGGGTCAGTTGCCACTCCCTGCACCAAGTGCCTATCCGCTGCAGATCTTCTTGCATTTCGCTACAATTTTCTAATGCTGCAACTTCTCTGTATACTACAGCATCATCCGCGAAAAGCCGCATGGGACTTCTGACGCTATCTACTAGGTCATTTATATATATTGTGAAAAGCAATGGTCCCATAACACTCCCCTGTGGCACGCCAGAGGTTACTTTAACGTCTGTAGACGTCTCTCCATTGATAACAACATGCTGTGTTCTGTTTGCTAAAAACTCTTCAATCCAGCCACACAGCTGGTCTGATATTCCGTAGGCTCTTACTTTGTTTATCAGGCGACAGTGCGGACCTGTATCGAACGCCTTCCGGAAGTCAAGAAAAATAGCATATACCTGGGAGCCTGTATCTAATATTTTCTGGGTCTCATGAACAAATAAGGCGAGTTGGGTCTCACACGATCGCTGTTTCCGGAATACATGTTGATTCCTACATAGTAGATTCTGGGTTTCCAGAAATGACATGATACGCGAGCAAAAAACATGTTCTAAAATTCTACAACAGATCGATGTCAGAGATATAGGTCTATAGTTTTGCGCATCTGATCGACGACCCTTCTTGAAGACTGGGACTACCTGTGCTCTTTTCCAATCATTTGGAACCTTCCGTTCCTCTAGAGACTTGCGGTACACGGCTGTTAGAAGGGGGGCAAGTTATTTCGCATACTCTGTATAGAATCGAATTGGTATCCCGTCAGGTCCAGTGGACTTTCCTCTGTTGAGTGATTCCAGTTGCTTTTCTATTCCTTGGACACTTATTTCGATGTCAGCCATTTTTTCGTTTGTGCGAGGATTTAGATAAGGAACTGCAGTGCGGTCTTCCTCTGTGAAACTTCTTTGGAAAAAGGTGTTTAGTATTTCAGCTTTACGTGTGTCATCCTCTGTTTCAATGCCATCATCATCCCGGAGTGTGTGGATATGCTGTTTCGAGCCACTTACTGATTTAACGTAAGACCAGAACTTCCTAGGATTTTCTGTCAAGTTGGTACATAGAATTTTACTTCCGAATTCACTGAACGCTTCACGCATAGCCCTCCTTACGCTAACTTTGACATCGTTTAGCTTCTGTTTGCCTGAGAGGTTTTGGCTGCGTTTAAACTTAGAGTGAAGCTCTCTTTGCTTTCGCAGTAGTTTCCTAACTTTGTTGTTGTACCATGGTGGGTTTTTCCCACCCCTCACAGTTTTACTCGGCACATACCTGTCTAAAACGCATTTTACGATTGCCTTGAACTTTTTCCATAAACACTCAACATTCTCAGTGTCGGAACAGAAATTTTCGTTTTGATCTGTTAGGTAGTCTGAAATCTGCCTTCTATTACTCTTGCTAGACAGATAAACCTTCCTCCTTTTTTTTATATTCCTACTAACTTCCATATTCAGGGATGCTGTAACGGCCTTATGATCACTGATTCCCTGTTCTGTACATACAGAGTTGAAAAGTTCGGGTCTGTTTGTTATCAGTAGGTCCAAGATGTTATCTCCACGAGTCAGTTCTCTGTTTAATTGCTCGAGGTAATTTTCGGATAGTGCACTCAGTATAATGTCACTCGATGCTCTGTCCCTACCACCCGTCCTAAACATCTGAGTGTCCCAGTCCATATCTGGGAATTGAAATCTCCACCTAAGACTATAACATGCTGAGAAAATTTATGTGAAATGTATTCCAAATTTTCTCTCAGTTTTTCTGCCACTAATGCTGCTGAGTCGGGAGGTCGGTAAAAGGAGCCAATTATTAACCTAGCTCGGTTGTTGAGTGTAACCTCCACCCATAATAATTCACAGGAACTATCCACTTCTACTTCACTACAGGATAAGCTACTACTAACAACGACGAACACTCCACCACTGGTTGCATGCAATCTATCCGTTCTAAACACTGTCTGTACCTTTGTAAACATTTCGGCAGAATTTATCTCTGGCTTCAGCCAGCTTTCTGTACCTATAACGATTTCAGCTTTGGTGCTTTCTATCAGCGCTTGAAGTTCTGGTACTTTACCAACGCAGCTTCGACAGTTTACAATTACAATACCGATTGCTGCTTGGTCCCCGCATGTCCTGACTTTGCCCCGCACCCGTTGAGGCTGTTGCCCTTTCTGTACTTGCCCAAGGCCATCTAACCTAAAAAACCGCCCAGCCCACGCCACACAACTCCTGCTACCCGTGTAGCCGCTTGTTGCGTGTAGTGGACTCCTGACCTATCCAGCGGAACCCGAAACCCCACCACCCTATGGCGCAAGTCGAGGAATCTGCAGCCCACACGGTCGCAGAACCGTCTCAGCCTCTGATTCAGACCCTCCACTCGGCTCTGTACCAAAGGTCCGCAGTCAGTCCTGTCGACGATGCTGCAGATGGTGAGCTCTGCTTTCATCCCGCTAGCAAGACTGGCAGACTTCACCAAATCAGATAGCCGCCGGAAGCCAGAGAGGATTTCCTCAGATCCATAGCGACACACATCATTGGTGCCGACATGAGCGACCACCTGCAGATGGGTGCACCCTGTACCCTTCATGGCATCCGGAAGGACCCTTTCCATATCTGGAATGACTCCCCCCGGTATGCACACGGAGTGCACATTGGTTTTCTTCCCCTCTCTTGCTGCCATATCCCTAAGGGGCCCCATTACGCGCCTGACGTTGGAGCTCCCAACTACCAGTAAGCCCACCCTCTGCAACCGCCCGGATCTTGCAGACTGAGGGGCAACCTCTGGAACAGGACAAGCAGCCATGTCAGGCCGAAGATCAGTATCAGCCTGAGACAGAGCCTGAAACCGGTTTGTCAAACAAACTGGAGAGGCCTTCCATTCAGCCCTCCGGAATGTCTTTCGCCCCCTGCCACACCTTGAGACGACCTCCCACTCTACCACAGGTGAGGGATCAGCCTCAATGCGGGCAGTATCCTGGGCAACCACAGTCATAGTCCAATCGGGGGATGCGTGGGACGAGCTGGCTGTCCCCAACAAACCCCCATCCGGAACCCCACAGTGATGCCCATTGGCAACAGCCTCAAGCTGTGTGACCGAAGCCAACACTGCCTGCAGCTGGGAGCGAAGGGATGCCAACTCAGCCTGCATCTGAACACAGCAGTTGCAGTCCCATCCATGCTAAAAACTGTTGTGCTATAGTACTGGAGACTGAGCAGAGGTGAAGCGTAAGGCATGTTTATGGGCTACTGGCATGATGGGTCAACAAAAGGAAAGTTTGCTCACAGCAGGGCATCTGAATCCTAAGAAGGATGACTTGAGTGGAAGCATATAAAAAACGAGAAAGGCAAAATATAGGTCAAGACTACAGCTGGATCGCACAACAGTTTTTAGCATGGATAGGGACTGCAGCTGCTGTGTTTGTATGCAGGCTGAGTTGGCATCCCTTTGACTGATTAATGGCCACCTTTAGAAACTGTTCTGGTGGTCCAGCTACTTCATCCCACTGCTGTGTACGAACCTCCTTTTCTTCTGGACTTTGATCCTTGTAGGGTGATGCTGAAATGCTAGACCATGATGACTACTTTGAGCTACTATATAAAATATGATCTTTCATTTACACTTCTCTGTATTTAAAGTCTTCAAGTGTCACAATGATAGCTGCAATGATTGTAACTCTAAATAGTTTAACCAAACA
This sequence comes from Schistocerca piceifrons, assembly GCF_021461385.2. Lineage (NCBI taxonomy): Eukaryota > Metazoa > Arthropoda > Insecta > Orthoptera > Acrididae > Schistocerca > Schistocerca piceifrons. The sequence goes on along the minus strand of NC_060138.1, from coordinate 1,014,940,852 downwards.
TTAAAACATTCTTATACATGTCTGACTTGGGCTGTACATCGAAGTTCTTTTTAATATAAAACTGATTACATTTGTTTTGGGTCCACATTGAAATTGTCAGTGGCCCTCTTACTCTGAGCCACCCATCAAACCATCTACATGGAGAGCCAAAGCATACATATAGCCTCATATAGCAAGTGAATGCTGTGCATCATATGACTGCTCACCCTTGTTATGGTGCACACATCCTCTGTACAAACATATACACAGAATAAGCTTTATGACTTACTGGGTCAGAAACTAATTTTTATTGTTCCGTGTCCTAATGTTTCCTTGCTCCCTGCAACTATAATTAACATCAATGACATACATTCAAGTAATTTGGTGCAGATCCCTATTTGCAATAATGTGTGAGTTCCAAAATGCTATGACCACCCTGTGTTATATAGTCCCAAAAACTCTGAGGCAACTATTAGTGCAGTACATTACTGGATAGTCATATGCTATGAAAATATGTCATGTATACAAAGAAATCAATGAGTTCATACACCGTGAAACTTACAAAATAAAAGACAAGGCTCCATGACATTAAAATTCTGCTGCCTTTAGTATATGTTAAACATGCACAAGTGATGGTAAAATTGCTGGTTCACAACAGTATGTTACACATTCATGATTTCTTCCAGAATGGGGATTTTATAGGCTTTCCAGTCTGTGAAAGAAATATCTTTCACTATTCAGAATGAAAGAGCACTTATTAAAGAAGCTGACAAAGTGAAAGAAGCTAGCCAGCATATCTGAATTGGAAATTGGGCAATACCACAGTTCCAGCTAAGCTCCTGCAGCAGGAGCTGACTAGACAAGTAAATCAGAATGAATGAAGTCATCACCAACCAGAACTGACATCCAGGCTGCTACAGCCTGTTGTCTCTTCTAGGTTGTGGTATGTTTCCATTGGAGAAGTGCATTACCGTATTGTGGTGTGTACTTGATGCCCAGCACCAACCATCATCTTCATCAGCTTTTAGCTTTGAGGTGAACACCACTGCAGTGCCAGTCATGTACCAAGGACTTTGTCTCCAGCAGCAGCAAGAGACCACCTGGGCTAGGAACTGTATGCAGAAGACTTGGTACCTTTGCACCACTAGTTGAGTATGTTCTGTTGGCAACCACCTCCCTGGTGCTCTGCTTGTTTGAACCTGGGCTAAAGGCTATCCAGTCTCTTTTATGCTATATACCTGTTCCTGAGAGCCTTTATCATAACTGATCATTGCCCAGTGTGGCCATATGCCTTCAACTTCAGCTATGCTGCATGTTACAGTTTAAACATCGTCCTTCCTGGTGTTGTTTGAGGTGACCACGAGTTAATTGACTGCCACAAGCTGTACCTAGCACACTTTGGCAGCAGTTTGATTGATGCTATTGCAAGCTGTGCTCCAAGCAAGCAGTTGTGGGTCTTGGTGCCTGGTATTTTAAGGAAATAACAGGGCAAAATCCCTATTTCAAAAATTGAAGTAAAAAGTACAATAAGAAATATATTTTAAATGTAAGGATTTTGTAATATGTAGAACTACGGCAAATGTTTATAGTACAAAAACATCTGAACTAATCTACAGAGAGTGCAAATCATCTATAATTTTTCCATTTCCTGCAACTCAGAAATTGTTAGTCATAGAGAAAAAATGACTGGGACATTTTTGTAAGAAAATTAGTGTAGTTCACTTTTGTACTGTGAAAAATTTTCATTACAAGCTGTAGTTTTCTAGTTGTTCAAGAAAATCCTTAAAAAATGACCTTTATGCCTTTCCACCCCTCCCCCCTTCCCCCCCTGCCCTGGCTCACATGCCACCAGTCAGGATAATTACCAAGTCATCCATCACACTCCCCCATACTACTGTACAAAAATTTGCAAATACATAAATTTTTCCCCCAGTTGATATTTTTTTTCCTCTATAGCAATGTGGAACATGGTGTAGAGATTTATGTAGAATCTGTACATAGGCTTTTCTTGTGTTTCTGTTATTAGCAACTGACATCTTTATTCAATGTAATGTTAACACACTGTGAGATTTCGACTTAAGTTCAGATACCATGTTCAACTTCTGTCTCTGCCCAAAAGTCCAAAATATTCACCGAGAGGGAACACTGATGCATTCTGTGTGTGATGCAGCCAATCCAGCCATCTTGAACTGTAGAAATTGCCACAGTTTTTAACTATAAATTGAAACAATACCAGTACTCACATTATTCATTAACAAGTGTTTTCACATTGAATTCATAGACAAATTGAAGTGCTTACACAAAGTATCAGGAAACTGAACACTTCTTGCTGATGCATACCATGTCACCAATAGGGAATCATTGTACATGTTGTGATAGCTTCAGTTATTACAAAGTTGTCTTACTATCAAACAGGAAAATGTGGTTAGACACTATGTAATTTCATGAGCAACTGAATGTAGACAGTAATTGTAGTTGAAGAAAGGTCACTTTCGAAGCCATGGTGAGTGGAATACCGAGTTTCTGTGAGACAATGCGTTGGCTGTTGGCATTCAGAATCATCTCCTCATGGGCTACAGAAGCCACTTCAAAATACATCACATGGCACAGAGATTAGCATAGGAACATGAATGCTGCCACTGGATGCTCAGGACATGGGAAAAGGCTGTCTGGACTGGTGAGTCATTGCACATGCTGTGACATATTCCTATGTTAAAAACCTGCACTTTCAGCAGATTGAGCTGTGTCAAAATGTTTGCTAAATATTCCATAGACATGGAAGTGATTGATTATGTGGATTCAAAATCATCTGATTGTGATTCTATTGAGGACACAATTTCTATGCCAATGTACTTTGCCAATGCCATCAACGTGAGAGAGGATGCTACTTGACAGACTGTCTCTAATTCAGTTTCTTATGAATGTGAAGTATTCCGTCCTTCGCAAAAATTGAAGAGGGAGAAACTGGCTCTCTGCCACACTGGTATGATAGTTTAACTCTGATTTTAGAGGTCACTATAAGACAAGAATGTTGATATCACTATTGCAGATTAGGTAGTATGAAATAAAAATCAAATGTAGGTCAAACATCTCAGGAAAAGCGAAATTGGTATGTCATCAATTAGTTCAAGATAAAACACAACAGACCCATCAGGGTAGCTGAGAGCGCTAATGCGCTGCTTCCTGGACTTGGGTAGGCGTGCCGGTCCCAGATTGAATCCGCCTGGCAGATTACTGATGAGGGCCAGTATGCCGGCCTGCCTGGATGTGGTTTTTAGGCAGTTTTCCACACCCCGCTAGGTGAATACTGGGCTGGTTCACACGTTCCGCCTCAGTTACACGGCTTGCAGATATTCGAAAACTTTCACACTATCCCATGGTTTACACTAGATGCACACAGCTGGGGTACACTAATTCTGTCACGGGTGGGAGGGCAGGGGGGGGGGGGGGAGGCGAGGGGGTTCGGGATGGCGACAGGAAGGGCATCCGGCCACCCTCTGCCACTAACACTGCCAAATTAATACACTCCTGGAAATTGAAATAAGAACACCGTGAATTCATTGTCCCAGGAAGGGGAAACTTTATTGACACATTCCTGGGGTCAGATACATCGCATGATCACACTGACAGAACCACAGGCACATAGACACAGGCAACAGAGCATGCACAATGTCGGCACTAGTACAGTGTATATCCACCTTTCGCAGCAATGCAGGCTGCTATTCTCCCATGGAGACGATCGTAGAGATGCTGGATGTAGTCCTGTGGAACGGCTTGCCATGCCATTTCCACCTGGCGCCTCAGTTGGACCAGCGTTCGTGCTGGACGTGCAGACCGCGTGAGACGACGCTTCATCCAGTCCCAAACATGCTCAATGGGGGACAGATCCGGAGATCTTGCTGGCCAGGGTAGTTGACTTACACCTTCTAGAGCACGTTGGGTGGCACGGGATACAAGCGGACGTGCATTGTCCTGTTGGAACAGCAAGTTCCCTTGCCGGTCTAGGAATGGTAGAACGATGGGTTCGATGACGGTTTGGATGTACCGTGCACTATTCAGTGTCCCCTCGACGATCACCAGTGGTGTACGGCCAGTGTAGGAGATCGCTCCCCACACCATGATGTCGGGTGTTGGCCCTGTGTGCCTCGGTCGTATGCAGTCCTGATTGTGGCGCTCACATGCACGGCGCCAAACACGCATACGACCATCATTGGCACCAAGGCAGAAGCGACTCTCATCGCTGAAGACGACACGTCTCCATTCATCGCTCCATTCACGCCTGTCGCGACACCACTGGAGGCGGGCTGCACGATGTTGGGGCGTGAGCGGAAGACGGCCTAACGGTGTGCGGGACCGTAGCCCAGCTTCATGGAGACGGTTGGGAATGGTCCTCGCCGATACCCCAGGAGCAACAGTGTCCCTAATTTGCTGGGAAGTGGCGGTGCGGTCCCCTACGGCACTGCGTAGGATCCTACGGTCTTGGCGTGCATCCGTGCGTCGCTGCAGTCCGGTCCCAGGTCGACGGGCACGTGCACCTTCCGCCGACCACTGGCGACAACATCGATGTACTGTGGATTTCTCAAGCCCCACGTGTTGAGCAATTTGGCGGTACGTCCACCCGGCCTCCCGCATGCCCACTATACGCCCTCGCTCAAAGTCCGTCAACTGCACATACGGTTCACATCCACGCTGTCGCGGCATGCTACCAGTGTTAAAGACTGCGATGGAGCTCCGTATGCCACGGCGAACTCGCTGACACTGACGGGGGCGGTGCACAAATGCTGCGCAGCTAGCGCCATTCGACGGCCAACACCGCGGTTCCTGGTGTGTCCGCTGTGCCGTGCGTGTGATCATTGCTTGTACAGCCCTCTCGCAGTGTCCGGAGCAAGTATGGTGGGTCTGACACACCGGTGTCAATGTGTTCTTTTTTCCATTTCCAGGAGTGTAGTAAAACCGCCGACTCCAAATTAAAGTAGGACAAAGTCCCCAAAAAAGAAAAAAAGAGAAAAACTTATCAGAAAACTGTACCGGTAAATCACAAAAGTGGACTGACTGTAGAAATATCAACTCATACTACTGCTTACAATTCGAATAAAATAATTCTGTGATTGACAGGTTGTACCAGAGGGTCTGTGTTGTCAGTATGCAACCAGCCCTGCTTGTGAAAGTACCACTGTTGGCTTTGTGACGGTTGGCCCCTGTCACTTGACCCTCAAAAAAGTCAGTCAGAAAGTTATTTTAAACAAAATGTATAATTATAGTGAAAATATCAAGTTACAAAAAAATGTAAGATGTGTTGGGAGGTATTGTGATTCTATTGTTGAGTTTTATAATCCATTCAGTGAAAAACAATTCCTTTCACTTGTAAGTAACTGTACCGTAACATAATTATTGTTATTGTCTCTCGAGAACTTTCTGTTGTTCTCTGAGCTCCATAATCTTGGACAAATGTGGCATCATGTCATAAAACTGAACAGGAGAAAGAGGAGTTTGATCATGTGTGTGTATGAGTCATCTGTGAAAACGCAAAGACGGAAAGCTCGTGGACACAATGTAGACAACGGCCGTCTTTATTTCACGGCTAGGGGAGTACGCGCATTATATTTCGGACGGTCTGGGAGCGGCTATTTGTAGTAGCGAGCAGACAGTTGGCAAGCCCGGCGGGTCTCGCAACGCCGCGTGGCGAAGGCGACGGTCGCTGCCCGCCATCCCGAATTAACTGGACCGTAAACCGCGCCCAGGCCAACTGCTTTGTGTGTTTGCGCATGCGCTGCCGCGTGCTAGCGAAGACGGGTCGTAAAGTTTTGCACTACAGTCACCCCATTTACATGGGGCTCCCAAAAGCGGATTTCGTAAACCGATTTTGCAATACCGCTTCTGGGTGGTCATGTGAACACTTCAAAACCGTTTCTGCTAGTTGCCTATTTTCCAAATCCGCAAGCGATTTTCGCTCCCATGTAAACACAGCCGGTTTTGAAACGTGCTTAGGCTGTCAGGTTTCGTCTTGTTTATAAAAATTTTCAGCTAATATGGGCGGAGTGGCTCTTTGTACAGTTAAGGATAAGTAGAAATATTAGACTAAAGCTATTTACATATCGTCTAATTGAAGAGAAATAGCGCTTGTGCTGGCTAAATCAAAATTGTAACATGTTTTCCAGGGGCCATACTGAACTGGCTAGCAAATCCGCTGCAGACGTGTGTAGACATAACAGCGAAAAACGGTTTTCGAAATTCGGTTTTCATCTTTAGGAAGATATATCGCATGTAAACGTAGTGAGTTTATGCTACTCGCCAGACAATAACAAAAAGTGGTGTTCACCTGTGGGTGGTTGGCCTTAAAAGGGGGTGGTAAGCAGTTACTGTTGTCTGACCCGAGCATACAGGGAGATCTGCATGGGTTGCAGAAAAGGGTATAACCACCTTGGTGCAAACGTCTCGTTTCTGGAGTTTGTTTTCTCTTGTTTGAAATGATGTCATCGTCATTTGTTTCATCTTCATATGCTCGCTGCATTGTTATATTGTATTCAACAACTTCCGAAGAGGGAAACTGAAGTTATGCCCACTGGTCAAATAAGTGATGAAAGTCACATTGTAGAAATTTACCCGTATTTCTATCCATTGACAATAGTCTCGGTGTACAATTGAAAGTCGGTCTGCTAAACAAATTACTAAAATAAAAAATAAACTTATTTATAGAGACAGGAGGGCATAAAGATGGTTAAAAATCTGATACGAGGAATTCAATTGTAAGAGTGAAAGCTGATCTGAATATCCATTTCATTACCATCTGTACTATTTGGTTGCAGTTCATTCCACTGATAACACTTTGTAATGGTTTCTGTGTCTTCCTATCGATTTTGTCCCTAGAAGTTTATTTTCGAAGATAAATTTAATGAAACCGTGATGTCGAATTAGGTGTCCAGTTAATTTAGTTTTCTTCTCTGTATTGTGTTAATCAATAGGGCCTAACATTTTCTCTTTAATTTCTTTCAGTATTTGTTCATTGCATTTTATTTCGGTACAGGATGTTTGCGTGACTGTTATCCATATCCATATCTCTTTTGCTTCTAATTTTGTTCCGTTTCCTCAGGGTCCAACCTTCACATCTATAGCTTAAAATGCTCCAAATAAATGTGTCAGTGAATATCTTTCTCCTTTCAGTATTACAGCGGTTGTTTGTTTATAAATTATTCTTATTTCTGAAGGGTTGTTTGGTCATTGCAGTTCTCTTAATATCTGTTGTAGTCTACTTCAGTTATCAAACGTTACTGTCCTTCCTAAGTAGGAAAATTCATTATAAGCACTAGCATTGTATTTGCAATCTCCATGTTCGCCCTCACTTGTCTCCTCGATATAGCTATCACCATTATTTTAGTCCTGTTTATGTTTATTTTCAGTTAGTGATTCTCCAAAGCAACTAATTTTAACGTATAATTCACTTCCCCTTCGGAATCTGCTAAGACTTCTACAGTGTCCAGTTAAATTAATGTGACCACAGTCAGAAAGTTGAACAACGGCGTTTTGCACCACAGACCGCTGCAAGACTTGAAGGAAGAGTGTCAGTGAGGTTCTGGAAGGTACCGGCAGGGATGTGTAGCTGTGATGACTCCAGCAGCGTGGCCAGCTACACTAGGCTTCTCGATTGTGTATCCATGGTGCCAACAGCCCAGTGGAGGTGATCCCACAGGTTCTCGATTGGGTTAAACGCTGGGGAGTTGCGTGGTCAGTTGAGTACGATAAACTCACCCTGGTGCTCCTTATACAACGCACATACACAGTGAGCTGTATGACACATTGCATTGTTCTACTGGTAGATGACATTTTGCCGAGGAAAAACAAACTGCATGTAATGGTGAACGTGGTCCCCAAGAATAGATGCATACTTGTGTTGATCCATTGTGCCTTCCGGAATGATGAGATCACCCAGGGAATGCCACGAAATATTCCCCAGACCCTAAAGCTCCCTCCTCCGGCCTGGATCCTTCCTGTGATTGTTGCAGGGGGTTTGCTTTCAAACATTTCATGATGTACACGCCAATGGCCAACTTTCTGATGTAGCATAAAATGCAATTCGTGTGAAAAGCACACCTGTCACCGTTCAGTGGACTTTCAGTTGCGGTACTGGCGTGCAAATTCCAGCTTTCATCACCCATGAACAGCAGTCGGCATGGGTGTGAGAACCAGGCGCCTGCTGTGAAGGCCTATGCATAGCAGCGTTCGCTGAACAGTCGTTGAGGAGACACTGTTGGTAGTGCCTCGGTTCATCTGAGTGGTCAGTTGCTCAACAGTTGCACGTCTATTCGCCCGTACCGATCTCCGCAGCTGTCGTACATCCCTGTCATCTATGGGCCACAGTTGCCTCGGCGCCGGTGTTGAATATCACCAATTTTCCGTGCACAGTACACTTTAACCACAGCGACATACAAACAGTTTACAAATTTAGCCGTTTCGGAAATGCCCGCACTGTTTGTCCCAGAGCCAACGATTGACCTCTTTTGGATGTCAGATAAATCACTCCGTTTCTGCATTGCGACAACGACTGCAGTGTTTTCCGCGTCCCCCCCTCCCCCCCAAATGTTTTATATACCCTCCACTGCTAGCGCTGTCACCTGCGTCTGTGAGTGGTTATTGTATGTTGTTGTTGTTGTGGTCTTCAGTCCTGAGACTGGTTTGATGCAGCTCTCCATGCTACTCTATCCTGTGCAAGCTCCTTCATCTCCCAGTACCTACTGGAACCTACATCCTTCTGAATCTGCTTAGTGTATTTATCTCTTGGTCTCCCTCTACGATTTTTACCCTCCACGGTGCCCTCCAATGCTAAATTTGTGATCCCTTGATGCCTCAAAACATGTCCTACCAACCGATCCCTTCTTCTAGTCAAGTTGTGCCACAAACTTCTCTTCTCCCCAATTATATTCAATACCTCCTCATTAGTTACGTGATCTACCCACCTTATCTTCAGTATGTATGTTGACATCAAATATAGGCGGTGATCACATTGATGTGACTGGACCGTGTATATCATAAGCAAATTGCATATAATATATTTGTCAACCATTAATTTTGATCACTTTGCATCTACTTTTGATTGTTTGTATTACAGTTTCTATAAATAAATAAATAAAGATGGAGGGAGAAGACAACCTTGTCGGACACCTTATTCTAACCTCTTGCTTAATGACATTGATACCAATTTCTGTCAGTGAATGCATCATAGTCTTGTTCATCTTAATTTTTCTTTCTAAAGTAGCTCGTATTGCTATTATAGCTTCTTTGATTCCTTTTCATTTTCGGCTTAGAGAATAAAATACCAACAGGAACAGTGGCACATGAAAAAAATAATCATGGCAGCAGTGTTATTGCTAGATCTTTTGTACAGCATGTGAATGAAAAGAAGTGGTTTCAGTAGTGCAAGGAACATAAAACCTAGTCTACTGTCCAGTGGAAACCTTGTGATGTCGCCCGATGACTTTGCTTCCACACTGTTCATTACCATCTGCCTAGTGTGTTTATGCATGGAGAAAAAGCAGGATAACTGCACAATCAAGGTGGTTTTCCTCAAAATGTGGAGTGTGGCAGATGTTCCGTGATTGTTTGGGTAGCCGTATCGAGGTCTTCCATGCATACTATGGTTACAGTGATACGAAAGGTAACTGGTAAGCTCATTGAAAGCATTCCAGCTGACCATGTCAGTTCAATGGAGCAGACATTGTTCATAGAAAGGACCTCATCAGTTTCCAGATTTAAATGTAACTGAGCCATTGTGGTCTATTACTGGGGAGCAATTAATGGTCATTACTCTCCATCAACATCTCTCAAGGAATGGGAACAAATGTTTTATGAAGAAATCCAATTGACCACGAGTCATGATTGATATTCATTGTTAAATAAGAGTTGTGGAATATTTGTTGACAAAGGTGACTGTACGACATATTATAACAAGAACTCCCTAATTTAAGTATAAATTTAATGGGGAAATTAACGAAAAATTACATCAATGAGTACACATCATGAAAGAGAATTCCAGTTTTGTTTAATATTAGTAGACATCAACGTGGGATCCATTTGTTGTCCTGCACACGTTGAGACGATATTCCACTTCTCGCCACATATTCACCATTTCAGGTGTAACTTTCCCAACCGCCACGGACGATTCTTTCCCCTAAATGATTGATGTCTCTGATTTCTCTGTACACAATATTTTTTATGTAATTCCTGGAAAGCGAGGGTCAAGAGCTGCACGAACATGGTTACCCCCTAATGAGGTGGGGCGCCATCTTGTTGGAAAAACATAAGCCCCTTTTCTGCCTCAGTATCATCCATTTGGGGAAAGAAGTACTCTGTCAACATGTCACAGTAAATGTCCTGTTTATTGTTTATTTACAAAAATGAAAGGGCTACTCACACGATCTTCCATCAAACTGCAACAGAAATTAACTTGGGGAGAGTCACGTTGATGCTGATAACTTCATGTGGATGCTGTGCCCCCCAAATTCTGCTGTTATGATGATTAACTGTTCCACTGATATAAAATGTAGCCTCATCAGAATAGAGAATCGTTTTTAAAAATTGACATCATCATCAATTCTGTGTAAAGTCAACAACAAATCATACCTTTCGATTTTATCAGTATGTTTTGTTTCATGTAACAGTTGCAATTTGTAGGCACACAACTTAAGTCTTTTACGCACATCATCATACACAGTACCTGTAGGCACTCCTAATTGTAGACTACGTCTGACCAATGACTTGTTTGGATCTGTCCATTAACATCTTCAGAAGTTCTCAGTCTACCTGGTGATTTTGCTTTTAAAACACTACCAGTTTTCTTGAAAGACTTTAGCCAATGACGGATAGTTTATTCTGTAGGTGGTTCACCACCATACTGACGTCTAAAATTATGTTGCACTGTCATAACTGACTCAGTTTTCACAAGCCAAATAACACACTGCGCTTTCTGTTGCGGAATACTCATTGTTGCTGAGTTTCTCTGCACTGCACTGCACACAGGCCTGGACTGAACTGAGGGAACAGAGGAAAAAAAAAGCAGCACTGGTGCCATCTCAAGGTCAAGCAGACCTGCAGCTGCAGGGGAGTCAAACCTGGAGAGTTGATGAATCAGACACCATAAAGTAGAATAGTGTGTGTCACTTTGTACAGATTCTAGGACACATTAAAACTAGGGAGTTCTTTTTCAAACACACTGTATTTTGTTCAAACCATGCGAAGTTAAATGCGGAATCCGAAACACAGTACAGCCTCATACTTATACATATAGTAATTACGGAAAGAAGAGAAAGTCACCGTTGGACCAAGCAGGCGTAAAAATTTGAAAATCTAGATATACAGTCTGATACTCGTGTACTAAGTCACATGGTGCTCGATCATCAAGTAGGAGGTTACGGTAATCGTGGTGGAAGAAATTTTCATTATCAGCATTTGGATGGCAAAAGAAGAAGTGGTAGTGTACAGGTACTACTAACTGCCAGACCGTGCGTCAGTGTGTCGGATTAAATATGAAATCTCTCCGCTGCGACGCATGGAATAGGAGTATGAGATGCTGCAGGACTGTCATCTGTAACTTAAATGCCGGTATGGATTTTACCGTCTCTAATTTCTCTTTTAACCTTAATAACAGCACAGACACGATATTCTATTATACCTACCTACATTGGTGGTCAAAACGTAAGAACGAAAGTAACATACACATGGCGTGTCACAGCCAAGTAATATAGCTAGATGAAACTTGGACCTGACTTAGAGAGAACTGCTACAGTATAGGCCAGAAGGTAACTGGAAGAAATACCGAATAAGAAGAATAGAAATGACACACTGCTCGAAGGCAATAATTACCTTAAAGTCATCCTGATTCATTACGGTCCACTGGACATTGCAAAAAGCGGAACACGGTTCTTAAAAAGGTGTGTGATCACCAAGGACGGCAATGTTGTGCTCTACAAAGTGCTTCCATGTTGGCCGCAAGATTGGTAAGCACTTCTTGCGGTAGAGCGTGCCATTCTTTCACCAGCGCTGTTGATAGCTGCTGGATGGTCATTGGTGTGGTGTCACCGCCAGACACCACACTTGCTAGGTGGTTGCCTTTAACTCGGCCGCGGTCTGTTAGTATACGTCGGACCCGCGTGTCGCCACTATCAGTGATTGCAGACCGAGCGCCGCCACACGGCAGGTCTAGAGAGACTTCCTAGCACTCGCCCCAGTTGTACAGCCGACTTTGCTAGCGATGGTTCACTGACAAAATACGCTCTCATTTGCCGAGACGATAGTTAGCATAGCCTTCAGCTACGTCATTTGCTACGACCTAGCAAGGCGCCATTACCAGTTACTACTGATGCTGTAAAACATGTACCTTCAAGAGCGATGTTCACCATTTTTGGATTAAAGTTAAGTATTCCACAGCTACGTCCTTTTTTGCTAGTCTCATTTCCTTGGCCTGTTCCAGACCTCACGCCAGCCTGCGTGAGCTAAAACGCGTGCCTTTCGGTTTCCTCTCATAGTGGGTTGGCTGTCTTGCCAATCCACAACAATTGGTACATGAAGGCGTGCTGCAATACGTCCTCCAACGCATGTTACACGCGTTCGAGGTGATTTAAATCGGGGACGGGCAGGCCTAAGAGCTCCTCCACTAGCGTTGTTCGATGCGGTTGCGCTTCGTCATCCATGAAAAGGAAGTTAGGGCCGAATGCACCCCTGAAAAGACGGATTTGGGAGAGGAATGCAGTGCCAGAATAACGTTCATCGGTGAGTGTAGCGCGTTCAAAGATTTGAAGGTCAGTACGCCCACTCCTCCCCCAAATCGTAACACCTGGACCACCAAAACGATCATGTGCGACTATGCACGTACCCTGATGTGGCGAGTGGTGGGAACGCGTAATGCGCCCTGGAACATTTACTTTCGTCCTTAAGTTTTGCACACCAGTGTGTATGCATTGATCAGTGTCACCTACACCAAACATAAAGAAGTAACACATTTAACAAGTGGAAGGTGCCGCTGTGTGCAAATTAATAAAAGGTTGACTTGTTTCATGTACCGTAAGTCATCTGGCGCTTCCAGAAAAAGAGAAAATTATGTCCACTCTGTTGCAGAGGCTGTATCTGATTTTCTGTGAAAGTTTTCCTTCCCTCAGCCTCTGGGAACCCAATTACGGTATAGAACAGACAATAACGGCTATTGTTTCGCGTCAGAGCCACAGGACGCCTATGGTTTTTAATGCCATCTCCATCTCTTCACTTTCCTCCCCTGGCCTAAGCAGGAAGCAGATCAACAAGCTGAAAATACAGAGTAGGATGAAGACGAAGTTTTTTCTTTTTTAGCGTTCCCTACCTTAATCGGTAAAAACGACGAACTCTTATAGGATCTCTTTATTATGTGCCTGTCTGTCCATTAAGAAACCTTTTTCTCAGGAACGGGTAGGCTTATCAAGTTAAAATTTATGTCCTTTGACGGTATAAAAAATTGAAACTTCTGTGTCAGCGCAATCAAAATATACGGCCATTTATGGCACACATTTTGATACTCGCAACTCACTCACCTCAAAACATGTAGGGCACTTGCCGCTGACCTAGAATCATGAAATTTGGCAAGAAGATAGTGCGATTAAAGAAGCTGTACATGTAAAGGAAAAATCTGAAAACATGATAACTTGCAGTTGTATTACAGGCAAGAAAACTGACTTTTTATCCGTCATCAACCCCTGGCGATGTAAGAAATGTAAGTTTCTAAGTCAATGCAGTCAAAAGATACGGCAATTTGTGTCACATAGTTTGGTACTAGCAAAATCACTCATCAAAACGTGTAGACTACCTCCCATTGACATAGAATCATGAAATTTCTCCCAGAGAAATCATACTTAGAGATCAACCGAAGAAGTGTTATGTACAATTTTTCCACGTCTACAGATAATTCATTGATAAGTGTGGAATTCTTTCGCGAAAAGTAATCTTATACCTTAAACCAGTGGTAGTTAACTTTTTTTTTTTTTTTTTTTGCTCAGGAGCCAATATATTGATACTGTGGGGAAGCACCTGCCGCATATGTACTGACCTTACTATTAATTATTGGTAATGTACATGAAATGGTACGTTATGAGGCCCCAATAGTCTAGCTATAGTAAGGACCCGTTAAGTTGGCCGCCGGCTACCAAGTACTAATCGTTAAAAGTCGACAATATTCGGAACACTTCGTGTCGACTTTTCTCTGTTTCAGAATACTGCCATCCTCAGCGGCCCCAAAGTTGTGACATTGTAATTGCCTGACGAAGAGTTGCAATGTTGTCTGTGTGAACGGATGATTAAATTGCTTAATAACAGCAATTGTACTGACATTCAGATGCATTATTTAATATGAGGCACGATAATACATACTTACTGTTTTGAATGTCATTTTACTTCTACTCAGTGGGCTGTATTATAACAGCCTTAATTTAACTTCATATTCTTTGCTACAAATATGTACCGCATTTGAAAATGACCGTCTCTGTAAAGCAAATTCACGAATCCGTGTTACTTGCGTGTCAAAATTTATACCGTAGCGGCTGATTGGTATAAGTTCGCGCAAGATAAGGTGGCCGATGCTCAGTGACCAGTTTTCGCCCAAAGCTCTGGGCGCGTTCTTCGTTTGTTTGGAAGCGGAAGCCAAGTGTTTGCTGCCTTTTGGCTGGTCGGCGATGACAGAGTAGACGCACACGCCCTGCAATCTTTCTCAAACGATTTTACAGAAACTATTCGGTAAAAAAATCATTTTTGTGTCACTTATAGCTTTATCTGTCAGGTTGATGCCCATCATTTCGTTAATGGCCATAATTATTGTGATATTTACGTGGAACCAACACACTGCGCGAAATTCGAAGAAGTTTGCAATGAAAAATGGAGGTCGCTATGATTTTGCGTTTGGTGCAAATTACATAATATGTTGCTGCATGTGAAATTTAGCTAACATATTGAATTTTTCCTTTGAGTTGTATGGAGGTCTCTATCCATCACCAATCTCGAGAAAACTGATCTGATGTAGCATACTCATTTGCGATAGCACCACGCCAGCGATGAATCCAGAATGAAGTATCCACAATGTACCTCATATTTCATATACAGATTGAGATATCGAAATGAAATATTGGCAAATGATAGCACCAAAGAAAAGAGTATTTTACTATATGGTTATTACGCAAAACTTCATTATCTACCGACTTTTTCGATGAAAAAATGTAATGTTTAGGGATCATCGATAGCTGGTGAAACGAGAAATGCTATGTGTTTTGGAACAACCTAAGTGAAAACAATATACGTTTATTTTGTGCCGAGGATCTACTTTTTTAACAAGCTACTGACCTTACTTTTCCTCAGTTCCTCACCTGTTTGCCGTTTTGTGGTCTTCAGTCCAAATACTGGTTTGATGCAGCTCTCCATGCTACTCTATCCTGTGCAAGCCTGCAAGCCTCTTCATCTCCGAGTAACTACTGCAACCTACTACATACTTCTGAATCTGCTTACTGTATTCATCTCTTGGTCTCCGACTACGATTTTAACCGCCACCCCCCCCCCCCCCCCCCCACCGCGCTTTACTCCAGTACTAAATTGGTGATGCCATGACGCCTCAGAATGTGTCCTACCAATCGATCCCTTGTTCTAGTCAGGTTGTACCAAAATTTCTCTTCTCCCCAATTCTATTCAGTACCTCCTCAGTAGTTACGTGATCTACCCATCTAATCTTCAGCATTCTTGTATAGCACCAAATTTCGAAAGCTTCGATTCTCTTCTTGTCTAAACTATTTATCGTCCATGATTCACTCCCGTACACGCTACACTCCATACAAATACTTCCAAAAAAGACTTCCTGACACTTAAATCTATACTCGATGTTAACAAATTTCTCTTCTTCAGAACCGCTTTCCTTGCCATTGCGACTCTACATTTTAGATCCTCTCTACTTCGGCCGTCACTAGTTATTTTGCCCGCCAAAGAGCAGAACTCTTCTACTAGTTTAAGTGTTTCATTTCCTAATCTAATTCTTTCAGAATCATCTGCTTTAATTCGATCACATTCCATTATCCTCGTTTTGCTTTTGTTGATGTTTATCTTATATCCTCCTTTCAAGACAGTATCCATTCCGTTCAACTGCTTTTTCAAATCCTTTGCTGTCTCTGACAGAATTACAGTGTCATCACGGCAAACCTCGAAGTTTTTATTTCTTCTTCCTGGATTTTAATTCCTACTTCTAATTCTTTTGCTTCCTTTACTGCTTGCCCAACGTACAGATTGAATAACATCTGTGATAGGCTACAACCCTGCCTCACTCCCTTCTCAACCGCTGATTCCCTTTTGTTCCCCTCCACTCTTATTACTGCCATCTGGTTTCTGTATAAATTATAAATAGCCTCTCGCTCCATTTATTTTACCCCCTTTAGAATTTGAAAGAGAGTATTTCAGTCAACGTTGTCAAAAGCTTTTTCTAAGTCTACAAATGCTAGAAACGTAGGTTTACCTTTCCTTAACCTATCTTCTATGAGAAGTCTTCGGGTCAGTATTGCCTCGGATGTTCCTACGTTTCTCCGGAATCCAAACTCGTCTTCCCCGTGATCGGCTCCCATCAATTTTTTCTGTTCTTCTGTAAAGGAATCGTGTTTATATTTTAAACCGTCACGTATTAAACTGATACATTGGTAATTTTAACACCTGTCAGCATCTGTTTTTTTGGAATAGGAATTATTATATTCTTCTCGAAGTCTGAGGATATTTCGCCTGTCTCATACATCTTGATCAGCAGATGGTAGAGTTTTGTCATGGCTGGCTCTCCCAAGGCTATCAGTAGTTCTAATGGAATGTTGTCTACTCCTGGGGCCTTGTTTCGAACTAGTTCTTTCAGTGCTCTGTCAGACTCTTCACGCAGTATCATATCTCTTAATTCATCTTCATCTACGTCCTTTTCCATCTGCATAATGTTGTCCTCAAGAACATCGGCCTTGCATAGACGCTCTGTATACTCCTTCCACCTTTCTGCTTTCCTTTCTTTGCTTAGGACTGGTTTTCCATCTGAGTTCTTGGTGTTCATACAGGTGGTTCTCTTTTCTCCAATTCTCCAAAGGTCTGTCTAATTTTCCTGTAGACAGCATCTATCTTACCACAAGTAATACATGCTTCTACATCCTTACATTTGTCCTCTAGCCATTCCTGCTTAGCCATTTTGCACTTTCTGTCGATCTGATTTTTAAGACTATTGTATTCCCTTTCGCCTGCCTCATTTATTGCATTTTTATATTTTCTCCTTCATCGATTGAAGTCAATATCTCTTGTGTTAGCCAAAGATTTGTACTAGACCTCGTATTTTTACCTACTTGATCCTCTGCTGCCTTCACTATTTTATCTTTCAGAGCTACATATTCTTATACTGTATTCCTTTCCCCTGTTCTTGCTTATTGTTCCCTAATGTTCCCTCTGAAACTCTACAACTTCTGGTTCTTTCAGTTTATCCAGGCTCCATCTCCTTAAATTCCTGTTTTTCTGCAGTTTATTACGTTTTAATCTGCAGCTCATAATCAATAAATTGTGGTCAGTGTCCACATCTGCCCCTCCTCACTTAATAAACCACTGTTTCAGAATTCTCTCGCATTTGCGTCTGCACAACATGTTAGAGAGGTGATATTGTATTTACTCTGCTGTGTTTTGTCAAGAGAAACAAATTTTAACACGGCTAAGCGAAAATAAACCGCTGCATTTTCAGCGGAATTATTTTTAGATACTAACCAAAACAAGGTGACAGACCTTTGTGAATGGTCACTATGTAAGTATGGGCATAGACAGGCCCCAAAAAAGTGTGAGCGAGGCTTCAGTTTAGAGCAGCACTTCCCCTCCAGTGCTTGGCACTTCCCCTCCAGCACTTGGCATTTCCCCTACAGCGCCTGCACGCGCCCACATCACTGCTCTCCCCACGCGTGCCCTGCCTACTGTGCATCAACCGGTCACAGCAATTCGCGCGGACTTTCTGAGTCCCATACGGTCGTGGGTAATCAGTACTGGAATTCCCGTCTCACATCCTCTTAACTCGGCAGCGGCCGCACTAATTATCCCTCTGCCTCTGAGGTAAGCAGCCAACAATGCTTAGCCCAAGGCCGAATTCCCTAACGTGAATTGCAATTTGAAACAAAACTCAGAATAGTATTGTCCCTGTAAGTCTTTTTGTTTGTTACTGACAAAGGACAACTACGCTCATAAGATGTTAACGTTAGTTGCTTTTGGATTCTGCTGTTCGTTGCTAGACGGATGTTGCTACAAAATACGGCTGAAACCGCGAGCTGCACGAATACTTGATTCGTGCCGCAGGTCGACGACCACTGCTTTACATACAGAAAATTACAACTTTCACAGTTTTAGAGTAAGTCAAGTACTCGTATATACACTGAAGCGCCAAAGAAACTGGCATAGGCATGCATATTCAAATACATAGATATGTAAACAGGCAGAATACGGCGCTGCAGTTGGCAACGCCTGTATAAGACAAAAACTGTCTGGCGCAGTTGTTAGATCGGTTACTGCTGCTATAATGGCAGGCTATCAAGATTTGAGTTTTAACGTGGTGTTATAGTCAGCGCACGAGCAATCGGACACAGCATCTCCGAGGTAGCGATGAGGTGGCGATTTTCCTATACTATCATTTCACGAGTTTACCGCAAATATCAGGAATCTGGTAAAACATCAAATCTCCGACATCGATGCGGCCGGGAAAAGATCCTGCAAGAACAGGACCAACGACGACTGAAGAGATCGATCAATGTGACAGAAGTGGAACCCTTCCGCAAATTGCTGCAGGTTTCAGTGCTGGGCTATCAACAAGGGTCAGTGTGCGAACCATTCAACGAAACATCATTGATATGGGCTTTCGGAGCCGAAGACCAACCCGTGTACCCTTGATGACTGCATGACCAAAAAGCTTTACGCCTCTCCTGGGCCCGTCAACACCGATATTGGACTGCTGATGAGTGGTAACATGTTGCCTGGTCGGACGACTCTCGTTTCAAATTGTGTCGAGTGGATGGAGTGAACAGGTATGAAGACAACCTCATGAATCCACGGACCCTGCATGTTAGCAGGGGACTGTTCAAGCTGATGGAAGCTCTGTCGCTCTGTGATGGTGTGGCGCGTGTGTGCCTAGATACGTCTAGATACGACTCTAACAGGTGACACGTACGTAAGCAACCTGTCTGATCACTTGTGTCCATTCACGTCCATTGTGCATTCTGACGGACTTGGACGATTCCAACAGGACAATGTGACGCCCCACAAGTCCAGAATTGCTACAGGAACACTCTTCTCAGTTTAAACACTTCCGCTGGCCACCTAACTCCCCAGACATGAACATTATTGAGCATATCTAGGATGCATTGCAACGTGCTGTTCAGGAGATATCTCCACCCCTCGTACTCTTACGGATTTATGTACATCGCTGCAGGATTCATGGTGTCAGTTCCCTCCAGCACTACTTCACACATTATGCGATATTAGGCAGGTGTACCAGTTTCTTTGGCTCTTCAGTCTAAGCGTGAACAAATTTTAAACGTTCCTGCTCTCGAATCAAATAAGAAAAAAAAAATGTTCAAATGGCTCTGAGTACTATGGGACTTAACATCGGAGGTCATCAATCCCCTTGAACTTAAAACTACTTAAACCTAACTAACCTAAGGACATCATACACATCCATGCCCGAGGCAGGATTCGAACCTGCGACCGTAGCGGTCGCATGGTTCCAGACTGAAGCGCCTAGAACCGCTCGGCCACCGCGGCCGCCTAGTCAAATAAGACAAAAACCTCTGAATTAGCTAAGTGTGATAAAGAAGTATAAACGTAAAATGACAATAGGTGCCTTGATGAGTACACAAGTCGTTATAACTGGAATATATTTCTTAATTCGAATAGATTATCACCATTTACTGTGAAATAGATTGAGGTGACAATAGTCAGCGGCGCGGGATTAGCCGAGCGGTCTGCAGCGCTGCAGTCATGAACTGTGCGGCTAGTCCCGGCGGAGGTTCGAGTCCTCCCTCGGGCATGGGTGTGTGTGTTTGTCCTTAGGATAATTTAGGTTACATATTGTGTAAGCTTAGGGACTGATGACCTTAGCAGTTAAGTCCCATAAGATTTCACACAAATTTGAACATTTTTTGACAAAAGTCAAGTGATAGCGACATGCACGGGTACAGATGGCGGTTGTATGGCATACACAAGGTACAAAAAGGCAGTGCTTTGGCGGGGCTGTCATTTGTTCTCTGGTGATTCATGTGAAAAGATTCCCGACGTTCCCGCGCGACGGGAATTAACAGACTTTAAATGCGGAATGGTAGTCGGAGCTAGATCCTTGGGACACTCCATTTCGGCTATCGTTAGGAAATTCAATATTCCGTGAACCATTGTGTCAAAACTGCGCTGAGAATACGACATTTCAGGCTTTACCTCTCACCACGGAGAACGTAGTGGCCGACGGCTTTCACGTAACGAACGAGAGCAGTGACGTTTGTGTAGAGTTGTCAGTGCTAACAGACAAGCAAAACTGCCTGAAATAATCGGATAAATCAGTGTAGGATGTAGACGAACGTATCCTTTAGGACAGTGTGACGAAATTTGGCGGCAATGAGCTGTGGCAGCAGGCGACAGCCGCTATTATCTTTGCTAACAGCACAACATCTCCTGCAGCGCCTCTCCTGGGCTAGTGACCATATCGGTTGGACCTAGACGATTGGAAAACCGTGTGTTCACTTGAGTCCCTATTTCTGTTGGTAAGAGCTGGTAACAGGGTTCGAGTGTGGCGTAGCCCTCCACGAAGCTATGGACCGAGCTGTCAACAAGTCACTGTGCAAACTGGTGGTGGCTCCATAATGTAGTGGGATGTGTTTACATGGAATATAGTGTGATGATGAAGTCCCATACTCCTTTACAGAGCGTAGGGGAACGATACAGGAGACCCGGACCGCGGTACTAGGCAAGCTCCTAGTGGAGATTTGCCATTGCCTTCCTCCGACCGTAATGGGGATGAATGATGATGGTGTTGAAGACGACACAGCAACACCCAGTCATCTCGAGGCAGGGAAAATCCCTGATCCCGCCGGGAATCGAACCCGGGACCCTGTGCTCGGGAAGCGAGAACGCTACCGCGAGGCCGCGAGCATATAGTGTGTCTTCTGGTTAAACTGTATCGATCGTTGACTGGAAATGGTTATGTTCGGCTACACGGAGACAATTTGCAGCCATTCATGGACGTCATGTTTCCAAACGACAATGAAATTTTTATGGATGACAATGTGACATGTCACTGGGCCGCAGTTGTTCGCGATTAGTTTGAAGAACATTCAGGACATTTCGAGCGAGTGGTTTGGTCACCTGGATCATCCGACATAAACCCAGTCGAACATTTATGGGACATTATCGAGAGGGCGGTTCGTGTAGAAAATCCTACACCGGCAACATTTCCTCAATTATGGACTGCTATACAGGCAGTGTGGCTCAGTGCTTCTGCAGGGGACTTAACGACTTGTTGAGTCCATGCCACGTCGAGTTACTGCTCTACGCCGGGGAAAAGGAGGTCCACAAACATTATTAGGAGGTATACTACGACTTTTGTGTGGGTGTACGAGAGGCACGTTCTATGCTTAACAGCTCAGTTCAGATGACTGCAGTGTCGTGGGTTTGTCTCGTTGGTAATGGAAGGACTGAAACACGTTGTTAGCACATAGCCTTTACTTTCGATCAGTACCAATACGATTTCAAAATTTTTTTATGCTTCCAAATTTCTTATTCTTCAGATAGAGTGTGCACGTTGTAATACATCAGAATTTATGCCATACCTCTGAATTTTTGCATCCTTCTTTTCTTCTTATCGAAAGGCGATTCATGGTGGTCAAGTCACTGGGCTCGTATTTCGGAGAAGTTAGTTTCAAATCCGTGCCTGCGACTCTTGATTTTAGTTTCCTACAGTTGCCTTAAATCGCTTACGCCGAACGCCGGGATGATTCCATTTGAAAGGCCAGAGCCGATTTTCTTCTCTTTCGTTGTCCAGTACAAGCCTGTGTTCTATCTCCATTAACCTAGTCGTTGACGGTAACTTACTTTCCCCTCCCTTTCGTTTTTCCCATCTCCGGACCTAAGGAATTCTTGCAGCAACAGAAGAGTTTATTTGTAAGACTTAGTCGCTTGGGCTTAGATACAGTAGATACTGTTCTGATTAACACAAGGACACCAAAGATTGAAGAACATTCAGGACATTTCGAGCGAGTGGTTTGGTCACCTGGATCATCCGACATAAACCCAGTCGAACATTTATGGGACGTTATCGAGAGGGCGGTTCGTGCAGAAAATCCTACACCGGCAACATTTTCTCAATTATGGACTGCTATAGAGGCAGTGTGGCTCAGTGTTAAGAAATATTCCTACTCCGTAACCAGCTCTAGAAAGGCACTGTATCATTCGGAGATGAGCTAAGAACTTAGTAGCGAAAATAATGTGCAGGGCGAATCACCTAAAACTTACACCGCAAATATTGAAGAAATGAAAAGTGCTCCAGGATTAAGAAAAGGAAACTTGTTTGCGCGACTGCACGCGGCACCCTAGAAGATATGCGCCAGCGTAAGTAAACAGGCTATCGAAGATAAAATGTTACAACTGTTCGTAGCTATTGGACGACTGTGTTTATTCTACTAGGAGCGAGAATTGGAGGCTTGTACCATGTTGTCTTACAAGTATATTTTTAGATTCGCTAAAGCTTCTAGGAAAACAAGCACACTGATTTAGAATTGTGTTTGGAGTGGTATTTGCTAAACGCGATTGCCTCGAGATAAACAGTTGTTTTTGGAAATTCACGAAGGTTAGTGCGTCTAAATAGCGCAGTTGGGAAGATCGTAGATTACGGAGAAAAGATCTGTGCTCTAATCTGTCAGAAAATTTAATTCACAAAGTATTATAAGACTTAAGAAATATTCCTACTCCGTAACCAGCTCTAGAAAGGCACTGTATCATTCGGAAATGAGCTAAGAACTAAGTAGCAAAAATAATGTACAGGGCGAATCACCTAAAACTTGCACCGTAAATATTGCGGAAATGAAAAGTGCTATTGACGTACGGTTTTCACAGAATGAGCTGATAGTCAGTGGGTCATATTGTTAGCCAATCAACATATTGTATTCTACATCTACATCTACATCCATACTCCGCAAGCCACCTGACGGTGTGTGGCGGAGGGTACTTTGTGCACCTCTATCGGTTCTCCCTTCTATTCCAGTCTCGTATTGTTCGTGGAAAGAAAGATTGTCGGTATGCCTCTGTGTGGGCTCTAATCTCTCTGATTTTATCCTCAGGGTCTCTTCGCGAGATATATGCAGGAGGGAGCAATATTCCGCTTGTCTCCTCGGTGAAGGTATGTTCTCCAAACTTCAACAAAAGCCCGTACCGAGCTACTGAGCGTCTCTCCTGCAAAGTCTTGCACTGGAGTTTATCTATCATCTCCGTAACGTTTTCGCGATTGCTAAATGATCCTGTAACGAAGCGCGCTGCTCTCCGTTGGATCTTCTCTAGCTCCTCTATCAACCCTATCTGGTACGGATCCCACACTGGTGAGCAATATTCAAGCAGTGGGTGAACAAGTGTACTGTAACCTACTTCTTTTGTTTTCAGATTGCATTTCCTTAGGATTCTTCCAGTGAATCTCAGTCTGGCATCTGCTTTACCGACGATCAACTTTATATGATCATTCCATTTTAAATCACTCCTAACGCCTACTCCCAGATAATTTATGGAATTAACTGCTTCCAGATGCTGACCTGCTATATTGTAGCTAAATGATAAAGGATCTTTCTTTCTATGTATTCGCAGCACATTACACTTGTCTACATTGAGATTCATTTGCCATTCCCTGCACCATGCGTCAATTCGTTGCTGATCCTCCTGCATTTCAGTACAATTTTCCATTGTTACAACCTCTCGATATACTACAGCATCATCCGCAAAAAGCCTCAGTGAACTTCCGATGTTATCCACAAGGTCAGTTATGTATATTGTGAATAGCAACGGTCCTACGACACTCCCCTGCAGCACACCTGAAATCACTCTTACTTCGGAAGACTTCTCTCCATTGAGAATGACATGCTGCGTTCTGTAATCTTCAATCCAATCACACAATTGGTCTGATAGTCCATATGCTCTTACTTTGTTCATTAAACGACTGTGGGGAACTGTATCGAACGCCTTGCGGAAGTCAAGAAACACGGCATCTACCTGGGAACCCGTGTCTATGGCCCTCTGAGTCTGGTGGACGAATAGCGTGAGCTGGGTTTCACATGATCGTCTTCTTCGAAACCCATGCTGATTCCTACAGAGATACTTAGAGCGATTATTTTTGTGGAATCATATGCTTTTTAAATGGAACAATGCCTGTTGACATTAACAAACTAAATGTAGCGTAAATTGGAATGCCAGTGGTGTTTGTTGCAACGTTCTACTGCGAGTCGTTTACGAGATATCGTATTTTGAAAAGATCCCACACCTGCACTTGTAGTACAATAGTTGTGGCAGCACACACTAAAGAACAACACAACTGCATACACTAGTTATATTTATTCTGACAAGTAACGACACAATTAACCAAGTGCTGTGTTCAAAACGACCACCAGCAGCGGCAATACGCACTTCCAGTCTGTTATGGAACAACTGCTGTACACGTGCTAGCGTGTCAGCGGAGATGTCCGAGCAGGCTGCAATAATGTCATTGTATTCCATCAGGTGTAATTGGTATGTCCCTGTAGACAGCGTCTTCCAGCTTTCCCCACGGAAAAAAAGTCTACAGTCGTCAAATCCGGGGAACGGGCCGGCCAAGATACAGGTCATCTGCGTCCAATCCAACGATTTGAAAACAGTTCGTGAAGGCATGCTGTAGTACTTCGTGCTTTATGGGCTGGATACCTATCCCGTTGGTACCACAGGTTTCTCCTAGTTTGCAGAGGGTCGTCTTGTAGCATCCGTAGAAGATGGTCTGTTAGAAGGCTGCGATACCTGTGCACGTTCAGTATCCCGTCTACGAAAAACGGGCTAATGGGCTGATGGTTCGCTATCCCACACCACACGATGGTACTCCATGGAAGCTGACTTTCCACCTGACGAAGCCAAGGGAGACTATCAGCAGACCAATATTGCATGTTTCTGCGGTTTATCTGAGCGTGATTGGTAAATGTGGCTTCATCATTCAACAAGACACATGACGCATTTGGTGTATCCTGCATTAATGCCCATGTACAGAAGTTAACACGATTCTCGTAACCGTTTCCATGCAGCTCTCGATGGAGAGATAGGGATGGAACCTATGTCGATGGGCAATGCATAGGACACTTGACTGACTCATGCCATTCCAGTTAACGTGCGGATCAACTGCAACAGCAGCAAGAATGTTAATTTGCTCCTCTTCAGTCGTCACTTGTTTCCTTCTGTTACGTTGTCTAGATGTTACACTATCACTTTCACGTATCTGGTTGAAGAGGTTGATAAATAATCGCCAGATGGTTGACGTCTATTGGGATATCTTGCCGCATACACCGTACAGGAACGAACTGCATTCTTCCTACACTCTCCAAACACCACCAGCAAGTCGAGTTTTTCTGCATTGATAAATCCCATCGTCCTCTCACGACCTGCTGCTTGGACTGCCACACACTAACTCACTAACAAGTCGAAGTGCACTCAAAGATAACACAAGCACACTCTGAGCAAACATAACAACATCGTACCTAGCAACTACTCATGTTGAATGGCACAAACTGAGTGTCGTTGTGGAAACTTGGACCATACTATATCTCGTAAACGACTCGCACTAGACTCCTGCAACAAACACGATTGACATTCTAATTTAATCTACTTTTAGTTTGTTAGTGTCAATACGCATTGTTCCATTTGAAAAGTGTTCAAATGTTTCAAATGGCTCTAAGCACTATGGGACTTAACATATGAGGTCATCAGTCCCCTAGACTTAGAACTACTTAAACCTAACTAACCTAAGGACAGCACACACATCCATGCCCGAGGCAGGATTCGAACCTGCGACCGTAGCGCGGTTCCGGACTGAAGCGCCTAGAACCGCTCGGCCACAGCGGCCGGCTTGAAAAGTGTGTGTTTGCGCAAAAAATATACTTTCTAAGTGTTATTACAATCCGTTTATTGGCTAACAATACGAGCCCCTGACTACCAACCCATTTTGTGAAAACCGAACATCAATAGCACTTTCCATTTCCGCAATATCTGCTGCGCAAGTTTTAAGTGATTCATCTTGTGTAGTAAAAAAACTCGGTGGTATGAATCCTCAGAAAGAATCTTGAGTGCTTGCTGATGCCGCTGTAGTTTACGGGAAAGCGTCTTTATTGAGTGGTTGTAGGATAGCAAGGGTGATTTTGACAGACTTTATATTTGGTGTGACGAATAGTAGCTTTCTCTAAATGTGGAAAAATGTAAGTCAATGCAAGTCAGTAGGGAATAATATGAAAAAACATGTAGTATTTAATGCGGTATTAGTGTGTATCATTTGACGCAGTGACGTCGATGAAATATCTAGACTTAACGTCGCAAAGCGATATGAAATGGAACGAGCATGAGGTCGATAGTAGGGAAAGTGAATGCTCCACTTCGGTTTATTGGAAGAATTATCGGAAAGTATAGCTCAACTAAAAAGTAGACCGCGTATAGAACATTAGTGCGCTCCATTCTAGAGTATTGCCCATGTGTTTGGGATCCCCAAGTGGTCGGATTAAGGGAAGACACCGAATCAAATCAGAGGCCGGCTGCTATACTTGTTATCGGTAGGTTCGATCAACAGACGAGAGTTATGAAGATGCTGTGTGAGCTTAAATGGGAATCCTTGGAGGGATGACGTTCTTTTCGCAAAACACTATTGAGAAAATTTAGAGAATGGCATTTTAAATCGACTGCAGAACGATTCTAGCGCCATTAATGTGCATTTCGAGCAAGGACCGCGAAGAAAACATAAATTAGGACTCGTACGGGAACATATAGACAGTCGTTAATCTCTTTGCTCCATTTGGGAGTGGAACAGGAAATGGAATCACTATTAGTGGTACAAGGTACTCTCCTCCATGCACCATGTGGTGGCTTACGGAGTGGAGTATGTACATAGATGTAGAACACGTTGCTGAAGAAGTCAGGTCGAAAGAAGAAACATCGTAAGGTGTGATTTCAATGCGTGCTGACGTAAAGTGGATATAAAAGTTATGAAGACCGAACTTAATATTTTTTAAAATATGCGCCCGCCAGAACAAATTCTCATTTGTGCTATAACTAACTGCAAGTATACGGCAATGGAAAAATACCGAGCGAGGTGGCGCAGTGTGGTAATGAAAATCATTATAAAGGCAGGGTTCCACGAAAGTCTTAGTACAATGTCTGAAGCATATATGCATCGATATTACTATGAAAGTAGTAGGTACATATAAGACATAAATAACCACACGGAATTACAAAGTTTCTTTCATAATACGAAACACAAAAAAAAGGCGATCGCATTTCCTAGATGGAAAATGGCGCAAAGGCACTCGTTGTCCTGTTGTATTATTACTTTGTTGGTACTTTATCCAACCTCCGTTCTTTCTAATAACGTCAAAAACTCTTTTCGACAACGATTTTGTCAGGGTTTGTAGCTCTTGTACGGAAATTGCAGCCAGTAAACCAATACTTCACATATCACTCTTCTCAGCTCACATACGGCCTCAATATGAATCGTGTTCTGCTGTATGCTGTCATTCTAAGTTTTGCTAGTGTGCGAACAAAATTATATTCTTGAATTGATTCATTGTTCCGTCGGTTGTCGGTAGAACATTTTATACATTACCCATATGAATGAAAACACACACGACATGACGCAATATTTTACAATATTTATTGTTTGCTCCACAAACTGGTTTTCGGCTGTTACGCTAGCATTAAGTACGAAGATAAATATGTGACACAGTGACATTTTTGTACGATCAAAGATTTTAAGCTACTGAACATCAGAGTACCTCCGTTTGCAAAGATGAAAATTGTTAATGTTAGATTTAGGAATAAAACGAGAGGAATTATTTAAACGAAAATGCGATGTAAGATTATTTAACCAACAATAAGATAAATTCTGTGACACCTTAACTAATGGACTATATAACAAATTACAACAATTCTTCAGTAGCCATCCCCATAAGCGAAGACAACTTCTAAATTGAATCAAATGCTATCAGATAAATAGCATCAAATAATGGCTACGCTCCACTCTTGGTGAACTCCATAATGCATAAAAACAGTAACATCAAGTGTTCTCTCTTATCTACACTGCTCTCGACCCACAACCTCAAGAACTCAATCAATGATGCACAATCCCACATTCAGGAAAAGTCTCCTAAAAGAAGCCAGAAAGCTTAAATCCAGTAACTTTAAAACACCATTTTATGTGCGCAACGCTGTCTGACAACTTTTGGTCAATGTTAAAGGCAACACTTCAGCTTTGGAAAAAAATCGAATGTAAAAAATAATTTGTAATTGTGGCAAATTTTAAAAGATCAGTCTCTCAGGGCAATGTGCACCCGCTTAACGGAACACCACAGAAGTTGGAAACTTGGAGGAGGAGACTCTACTTTTGCAGATCATCTGCTTAAAGATGGCTCTAGCTACGAGTGAAACATGAAGAATTATATCACATCTATAAAGGAAGGAAGATGAACTACCCCGAAATAATGGAAATTAATCAACATATGTTTTTCTATCCAAGCTTAGTACTGAATAAAAAACACAGTTCCCTTACACGCCATTTCTAACTGCAGGTACTGCTCCTAATCACATCCAGGCCATGCTGCAAATTACCCCTCTTACTGATACACCCCAAGTTTTCCTTTATTTCAGTTTCCGTAATGTCTTTTATACTCTTAAATAATTTTTGCTTTGTATAATCACAGCTGCTTCACTTACCTGCTTACTCTCACTAGCATAATTTATCTGTTTGTAATTTAGGATCTATTAAAGACAAAATTATTTTGTTCAACCACACGATCGTAACATGTCCCAAAGTTTATTGTTCAGTTTATTTTCTTCTAAGAACAATTGTAATTTGTTATACAGTTCATTTGGTAACGAGTCACATATTTTATCTTGGTTAAATAATCTTACATATCATTTTCACTGAAATAATTCCTATGTTTTTATTCCTAAATCAAACGCTGGAATTTTTCGTCCTTGGGAACTGAGATACTCTGATGCTGCAATAATTTAAAATCTCTGATCCTACAAAAATTTCACTGCTCCACATATTTATCTTTGTGCATGATGATAGCGTAAGGCCAAAAACTGGCTTGAGAAATAAATATTAAATGTTGTAGAATATTACATCAGTGACGTGTGTGTTTTCGTTCTTAATATTGTATTCTTAGCGTCTCACCAATGTTCTGTTCCAACGCAACCTGCAGCGAGTATGTAACATCACATCACTTGCAACTTAGGTGTTCGCAAATATAATGTAAAAGCAAAACACACAGGACAATCAAGAAGATAGTTGTGATTGGTAATGTACTAATATGTCACTTTGGAGGCAAAGCCTCAGATTTCAGGTTAATTTTCCACCTTCCATATTGAGGTAAGTCATACCCAGTTCATGACTGCTATGGCGACGTGGCATGATCATTTAGCTTTGTGTCACGAGGGCGACTACCTAATCCCGTCAAAAACATGAAAGACCAGAAGACCTATGAACAGATCAGCTTGCTTCCGGTATTAAGTAAAGTCTTTGAACGACTTTTGACCAAGACATTTCACCTTCCAGTGGCCAGAGAAGCCATGCTACCGAAAGAACAGTTCGGTGTCAGAGAAGAGCTCTTTACCACACAAGAAGTGGTATGAGTTGTAGAAAAAGCCAGTCTAGTCGTTAACAAGAGGAAACTGTGACACTGTCCTGCTTGACGTATCTCGGACCTTCGACAGTGTTAGGCCCAGAGGACTCATCTACAAACTCTTCAAGATGACACATACAACTGACAGGCGACCACTTCACTGGTCGAACATTCATCGTAAGTTCGGCAGTAGCGACTCTGTTGTTAAAGAAATGCGTACTGGAATTCCACAAGGGTCAGTTGTGGGCCCTGTACTCTACAACACTTACACAGCTGATTTTCCTACATCCCCAAGGGTCAGTAAGTACATTTTCGCTGACGACACAGCGCTGATCATCAGAAGCCGATAGCTCCAAGAGATACAGAGAAGACTTCAAAGTCGCCAGTACAGATTTCCAACAACTGACGGCAGACTGACACACTGGGTTCAATGCCGCAAAAAGCCAAGCAACCCTAGTAACGAGGAGACTACCATCGGACTTAGGGAACATCACTCTTTTAGTCCGCCTATACAATGGACGCAGAGAGGAGTTACACCTGATCTTCAAGAAACTTCCGGGGCCCTGGATGCGTTATACCTACTGAGTAATGAAAATTCAACTCCACCTGTAGAATGTATACTGCGAGTATACAGAATATACATCATGCCGTCCAGGACTATACCTGCACTATACGGGGAACAGTAGCCAAAACACACCTGTAAAAGCTACAACGCCAGCAAAATGAAATACTGACGAGGATATCCACGTACCGCGAAACTTTCCCCTCCACTACGCACACGAAGAAGCGAAGGAACAACAAGTGTCCCACAGATTCCAGGTACATGTGAAGAAATTATATGAGTATGCGAGAAATCCGACGACATACTAATACGTCGTCTTGGACTGGAAAATGAAAATAAAAAATGAAAATACTAACCACTTAATATACGCTGCCTGTGGAGCTATTGGAGTGCAGTAGCCACACCCAAGATGACGATGTACTATAACGGCAACAAGAGAACACATACAAACACGATAAGCTAAATAAACAGCAACATTAACATAAGAATAGTAGGCGTTACAGCAGGGTAAAATCTCACACCATTCACTAACTAGGCTAGTAGCTTAGAAAGAAGTAGCTCACTACACGCAGGAAGGCAGATCGTCAGCGCATCTGACGATGGTGACAACTCTGGTCGGCGAAAAATAGTGACCGCTGGACACTGAATTGGAGTAAACACGCGGACTGTTTCGTCAATCCTTCTGATTTTCAACAGGCTCTTATAACACTTCGTTTCAAAGGTTTCTAATCGTTTCAATTTTGTAGTTCCTATTGTGCAAGTTTCGCACACACGTAGAAACATTTAAATTAGCCTACCACTAGTTGTTTGGAGCGATACAAGCTCAATGTACACCATGTAAGCCGTCGTGGAATGAGTTGCATTTACAGCATCGTTGAGTATCGGTCGGCCACGAAGCTGAAACAACTTTAAAAAGCACACGTTGGTGTCACGAGCCTTAGTGCTATTTTTGTCAGGTCTTTAATGAGAAAGTCCCATCCCTGTCAAAGGACTTTCCAGCTCTAAGCAAAACAACTACTAAGTCCTATAGTGAAACTTACTTGAACAAAACAGTCGTAGGTTTCACAATGTTGTTTATTATTTCAAGAACGACGCGATTCGCTCGAGCAGGCGTCATCAGCTTATCTGCAAATATACTGGGAGGGCGACATTACAATTAATTCAGCGTGGTCCTATTCTGGACTACTGTCACAGTGATGTGTGAACCAGAAAACTGGCCGACTGAAATTGCATAGCAGTATATGGGCTAGCTCACGTAAAAAACTATAAAGATACTGCCAAGAAGCATGCAACAGTTCTAGATACGAGCAGTAGAGAACATGAGGAGAAAACGGGAGAATGAGTTGGCGTTGGCGACAACAGACGTAGCAGCGCAGAACGAGAGCTGCGCGGGGTATCCTTGCGGTCTTAGGCGCCTTGCCTCGGTTCGCGTGGGTCCCCCTGTCGGTGGTTCGAGTCCTCCCTCGGGCATGTGTGTGTGTATGAGTGTGTGTGTGTGTGTTGTCCTTAGTGTAAGTTAGTTTAAGTTAGATTAAGTAGTGTGTAAGCCTACGGACTGATGACCTTAGCAATTTGGTCCGGTAGGAACTTACCACAAATTTAAATTTTTATCGCCGGACGAGACCAAGCGCACAAACTGTAAATATGGCCTCAGAGCATAACGGCGCCAGAGGCCCGTCCGCATTCACACAGAGCATGCGTATGAATGATAAGAGCACAAGCAAACTACTGGGCTAGCAGCAATGACAAGCAGTACGGGTCGCTGTAAAGAGGCGGGGGAGGGGTAGGGGAGGTGCAGTGCAATAATAGCAAAATATCGGAAAATACACTCAAAGACAAAAGAAAAGCTACGTACCACGAAAGAATTATCCGAATGGGTATATTTAATGTAAATGCGCAAAAAACAAACTGGATGATTTGTAAAAGAGAACGAGAAACACAAACAGCAAATCTGTAACAGTCAAACTGTTATTCGGCTTGGCATTCATTAACAGAGTTGTTGTATGTCCTCCTGAGGGACATCGTGCCAAAATCCGTCCAAATGGTCTGTTAGATCGTCAAAATATCGAGAGGGTATGAGTGCCCTGCTCGTAATGCTCTCAACTGGGAGAGATCCGGCGACGTTGCTGGCCAAGGTAGGATCTGGCAAACAAGAAGACAAGCAATGTGTGGCCGGGCACTGTCTTGCTGAACGGTAAGCCCAGGATGGCTTGCCACGAAGGCCAACAAAACGGGGAGTAGAATATCGTCGAAGTACCTATGTGCTGTAACGGTGCCGCGAATGAGAACCAAAGGTGTCCTGCTATGAAAAGAAATGGCACCAAAGACCATCACCCGTGGCTGTCGGGCTGTTACGGCGGGCGACAGTCAGGTTGGTACCCCATCGCTATGTGCACCGTCTCTAGACACGTCTTCGGCCTGCAATCTCATCGACCGTAGCAGAATTGTCTTCAGTGATGAATCCCGCTTCGAACTGAGCTCCGAGTATCAGCTAAGATGTGTCTGGAGACGGTGCGAACAGCGAAGGAAACCAATTTTTGGTACGTTTTTCTTTTGTATTTCAGTGTATATTCGATTTTTTGCTATTATTGCACTGCACTCGCCCTCCCCCCTCCTCTTTACAGCGTCCCCTACTGCCTGTCGTTGCTGCTAGCCCAGTAGTTTGCTTGTGCTCTTATCGATCATATGCATGCTCTGTGTGAATGTGGACGGGCCTCTGGCGCTGTTTTGCTCCTGGGCCATATTTACAGTTTGTGCACCTTGTCTCGTTCTGCGCTGCTATGTCTGTTGTCACCGACGCTCATGAGATAATTCAGTTCTCCCGTTTTCTCCTTACGCTCTCTACTGCTCCCAGTTCCCCGTGTTTGTCTTCAGTCTGTTTCTAATGGTTTGTTTTTCAGATTATCTCATTTAGTATTGTACCTATACTTGATTCATGTTTCTTGGCATTAACTTTAGAGTTTTTTAAGTCAGTTATCATATGTACTGCTATGCCGTTTCATTTGGCCTGTTTTCTGGTTTTCACTTTCCTGCTCTAATAGTCCAGGATACGACCACGCCGAGTTAATTGCAATCTTCTTCTCCTTATGTTTCCAGATATTTATTTATTTATTGCAAGTTTAAAGACCTATTACCTGATTTTTATGTCAGGTTGTACATATTACAGTTTTCGTTCGCCATCTTTTTGTAGTTTTTGTTTTGTTTTTGTCAGCAACATTTGACAAAGAATAATTATTTTTTAAAATAACTCTAATTTGAAGTTTAAATATAAATTACATTTTGTTGTTTTAAGTAAATTGTAAAAATATGGTTGCGTAGAGGAGAGATTTATATTTTCATATAACCTCATGAATGTCGTACCCAGGCGACAAACGTCGTTCTTGAGTTAATAAAGAATACTGTGCAACCTATGACTAATATTACGCGTAATATGGTTCCTGTAACTCCACCCTCGATGCTATGGAATATTTTTTTTTTTTTAAACAGAAAGTCTTACATCTTCTACCACTTCGCTGAGCCCCACATGAAGACGCTGTAAAATGGTACACCTTTCCTAATAAAACCACTAACTGGTGTACCTCTCGTGCCTATCACATTGCAACAGGACACTCGTTTCTATTTTACATTTCTCAATAATTGCAAAGTCTGCTGCTCTTAAACGTCATGTCTGTTTACTTGAAGCTCCCCTCCTCTTTACTATGGCAAATGATTGCTTGAGGTTATAGATCTGGTCTTCCTTAACCACTGCTAGTTTTTTCCTGCTGAAATGTCAAGGAAATGCCTCTACGCCTCAACTTATCACAAGACACAAAAGAAGTTTGGGCTGAAAATACATAGCGAAAGACGAGGCATTCGAAAATATATGTAGTTTACAAGTTCGTCCATTCGCAGTTAAACTATTATATAACTTTTGAGACTAAATCGTAATATAGACCATTGCAATTCCTACGTGTCTAGATGCGCTGTTGTCGATAACCAGGGTGAATCTGAAACGCAGTTCGAAAGCGGTTTGGTATCTCGCGTGCCGCAACAAGCTGTGCGAAAGCAGACCAGTCACTGTGAAAAGCGGCTAACAGGTGCAGGCACATTAGTAGGCTCTGTGCACTTATTGTAACAGATGCGCACTGTAACGTTGTCTGAAACAGCGCATTAGTCAGCCATACCGAACAAAGTGGTGGTGTGTTTCAGACTCTGGACCAGAAATCAAGTCCTCATTATGAGCTACTGAGTTAGCATTTCATTGTTTTCCGTAAATAGTATCTCTCGAATGCTGATGCTTTGAATGATTAACTATATTGCTTATCAGATCTTGCGGCTTCCTCCAAAGAAGTGATGTCAAGGAGATATTAAATCCCAACACACTAGAGTAACGCACCACAGAAATAAAAGTATAAAGCAACTATATCACTTACTAAGAGCTTTCCAATAAATAACTGTTTTTATAATATGCGATTATACACTCCTGGAAATTGAAATAAGAACACCGTGAATTCATTGTCCCAGGAAGGGGAAACTTTATTGACACATTCCTGGGGTCAGATACATCACATGATCACACTGACAGAACCACAGGCACATAGACACAGGCAACAGAGCATGCACAATGTCGGCACTAGTACAGTGTATATCCACCTTTCGCAGCAATGCAGGCTGCTATTCTCCCATGGAGACGATCGTAGAGATGCTGGATGTAGTCCTGTGGAACGGCTTGCCATGCCATTTCCACCTGGCGCCTCAGTTGGACCAGCGTTCGTGCTGGACGTGCAGACCGCGTGAGACGACGCTTCATCCAGTCCCAAACATGCTCAATGGGGGACAGATCCGGAGATCTTGCTGGCCAGGGTAGTTGACTTACACCTTCTAGAGCACGTTGGGTGGCACGGGATACATGCGGACGTGCATTGTCCTGTTGGAACAGCAAGTTCCCTTGCCGGTCTAGGAATGGTAGAACGATGGGTTCGATGACGGTTTGGATGTACCGTGCACTATTCAGTGTCCCCTCGACGATCACCAGTGGTGTACGGCCAGTGTAGGAGATCGCTCCCCACACCATGATGTCGGGTGTTGGCCCTGTGTGCCTCGGTCGTATGCAGTCCTGATTGTGGCGCTCACCTGCACGGCCCCAAACACGCATACGACCATCATTGGCACCAAGGCAGAAGCGACTCTCATCGCTGAAGACGACACGTCTCCATTCGTCCCTCCATTCACGCCTGTCGCGACACCACTGGAGGCGGGCTGCACGATGTTGGGGCGTGAGCGGAAGACGGCCTAACGGTGTGCGGGACCGTAGCCCAGCTTCATGGAGACGGTTGCGAGTGGTCCTCGCCGATACCCCAGGAGCAACAGTGTCCCTAATTTGCTGGGAAGTGGCGGTGCGGTCCCCTACGGCACTGCGTAGGATCCTACGGTCTTGGCGTGCATCCGTGCGTCGCTGCGGTCCGGTCCCAGGTCGACGGGCACGTGCACCTTCCGCCGACCACTGGCGACAACATCGATGTACTGTGGAGACCTCACGCCCCACGTGTTGAGCAATTCGGCGGTACGTCCACCCGGCCTCCCGCATGCCCACTATACGCCCTCGCTCAAAGTCCGTCAACTGCACATACGGTTCACGTCCACGCTGTCGCGGCATGCTACCAGTGTTAAAGACTGCGATGGAGCTCCGTATGCCACGGCAAACTGGCTGACACTGACGGCGGCGGTGCACAAATGCTGCGCAGCTAGCGCCATTCGACGGCCAACACCGCGGTTCCTGGTGTGTCCGCTGTGCCGTGCGTGTGATCATTGCTTGTACAGCCCTCTCGCAGTGTCCGGAGCAAGTATGGTGGGTCTGACACACCGGTGTCAATGTGTTCTTTTTTCCATTTCCAGGAGTGTACATCTGTATGCATCAGTGACGTAGAGACGAAACTTTAATTATTCAGACCTTCAGCATCTGTCATATTTCTCAGAATGGATACTATATTTTTGTTTACATATTGTACAGAATGATTAAAAATTATTGGACAATTTGCTATAGGATATACGGGGTGTTCAAAAAGTCTCTCCGCAGTGCCGTATGATTGTTAGCTGCGCGTGCCGTATGCCGCAGTGAATATACCTAAATGAAACTCAGTGAAATACAAGTTATTAATTTACTGAATATTCACATTTAATGTTGAAAGTGTCCCCCCCCCCCCCCCCCCCTGTTGTTGGCCGGCCGGTGTGGCCGAGCAGTTCTAGGCGCTACAGTCTGGAACCGCGCGACCGCTGCGGTCGCAGGTTCGAATCCTGCCTCGGGCATGGATGTGTGTGATGTCTTTAGGTTAGTTAGGTTTAAGTAGTTCTAAGTTCTACGGGACTGATGACCTCAGAAGTTGAGTCCCATAGTGCTCAGAGCCATTTGAACCATTTTTTGAACCCTGTTGTAGAATACACAATTCAATTCGTCTAATCATGATTCCAATCACAAGCTGTACCATTTATTCTGTAACAGACGCAGTGAAAGTGGATATTGCAGTTTTCATTTCATCGATGGATTTTGGACGGTTTTATAGACCGTTGCTTTCTCTGCACCCCAGAAGAAAAAGTCAGGTAGTGTTGGATCAGGCGATCGTGGAGGCCAGAGTCCCTATGAAATTATGCGATCACCAAAAACATCAGCAAGCAGTGACAGTGAAACGTGAGCTGTATGCTCGAGTGCACCATCTTGTTGCAAATAACCGTTCAGTATATCACTTAACACAAGTTCTCCTATGAATGGGTACAGAATATCACTGCAGTATCGTTGTGCGTTTATCGTTTCGTTGAAAAATATGGGACCCACAATGCGATGTCTAGAAAAACTCCTATTTTCACAGAATGAAGTGGTTCCCTATGAATACACAATGCATTTGCAGTACTCCTCATACGAGAATTTTGCGAGTTCATGTACCCGGATAAATGAAACCACGCCGCATCAGTGAGAAACGTTTCATTAAGAATATCCCTTCCATTTTGTTGAACGAAATTTTTGAACCATTGACAATAATGCAGTCTCTTGCCATTATCAGTATTTTTCAGTTCTTGCACGACTGTCACTTTGTATGGGAAAAGTTCTAATTTTTTTCCTTACAGCTGTGTGGGCCGTTACGATACTAACATCGATTTCCTGGGCGAGTTTTCTCACTGACTATTTCGGACTCATGGACATTTTATCGGAAATATCGAGTAGTTTATGCTCAGACAAAACGCTAGGACGACCACTTCTCGGTTCATTTGTCACTGAACCCGTACTTCGAAATTAGTTAGTCAAATCTCGCACAGAATTGCGATGTGGGAGTGTTGTCTCCGGGAAAACTGAATTAAATATTTGACGAACTGTAACTGTGTATTTACCTCCAGCTTTGAACACTTGTTCGACTAAAAACACACTTTCTTCAATGGTTAGCATTTTAACAGTGACAAAAACGAAATAAACGAACAAAGGAGCTAAACTTCAACGTTCACGTCAACACGTAACGACACACACCAACGATACTACTGACGCCGGCTGAGACAACGAAACAGTGGAATGTTGGGAGAGTCCACTTGGGAAGTAACCCAGGCAGGCGAACAATCATACGACACTGCGGAGAGACTTCTTGACCACTCCGTATTTTCACTAGAACTGGACATACTTACATAAAATGAAGATTTTACACAAACTTGAGATGCACGCGATATGAGCCCAATGTGAAAAATGAAACGAATGCAGTTCACACCAACAAAATTCAAGTAGAACAAATGTAAGTTGTGATAATGTGTCTTGTCAATTGCAGCAACGGTGATGAAAGATGTAAAGTTTGTCAACAGAGAAAGAAATTACAAACTGGAAGACTCCGCGAATGCTCTAGCAGTCTAGCGTGTGCGGTAGCAGTGGGAAGAAAACATTATCTGTGCGTGGCGTGTAATCCAGTCACTGACCTAGTAGGTCAAATGGAATAAAGATTTATTGTAAATACTTTTATATCCCGTGTATTGTTGATTTCAGCCAAGGTTTAAGAGTGTTGTAGTTTCACATCTCAGAACACCATCTCCCTATTCAAAGAAATTGAAGAAATTAAAACTTTGACATAATAAATTACAATCGAACAATAAGTTACGATAGCAATAAGTTACAATCATAATACGTTGCAATATGTTCCAAAAATCCGCGCGCGAAAATGCTGTTTTTCATGGGGTTATATCTCGAATTCTATTGTTCGCAGAGTCAAGGGGTCAAATGATTTGAAGAGCACTTGTCCAAACGCCCTTTTGTATACCTATCAGAACAGATATACTGTAGCTATCCTTAAGTTCAGTGTCAAAATTTGAACTTACACACTTCCTCTGGCCCAGGTAGATTGAGCAAATCGGTTGGTTCTTTTGCGTTAGGTGTGGCTAGGGTGGATCCTAGAAGGCTTATAAAAGCACAATTTTTCATGGGTGGTACCTGAAAAAACCTCGAAAAAGAACGATTTTTGGTTACGAAAAGTACCAATTGTGGGAAATTCAGAGATTCAAAGTGTCAGTATTGATGCAGAACACCGCAAAAAGCGGCTTTTAGCCGTTTTTGCACCTTGGGCTTAGATTATCTAAATAACTAACTGTAGCAAATGGCTCAAATTTTAATTGTTCATTGTTTAGACATTCATCTAGAAATGGCATTCTGCCGTATCTTATCCGTTATCAGGATGTACGGGAAAAAAACTTCGAATTTTTGTTACCAAGAGAACCAAACTTCTATAGTTTCTGTTCTTAGCAAATCGTCGAAATTTTTACAATATGTTCTTATGATGATGTTTTTGGGGAATCTTGAAACTTTTTTCGCTATCATTATCCGTTGCCGAGATCCAGCGGTTCAAAATTACCGTACGCACGCACGGAAAACAAGCACGTGATATCCAGTCTGAGGCGTAAATGTGACATTAACGGAAGTAGTGAAACATAGCAAGGACTCTAGGGTATCGCAAGGGTTCTGAGATCACCAAAGAGTGTTTTTAGTGAGCATTTTTTTTTTTTTTTTTTTGCCAATAAAACCTTACGACTCGCTGTCTCTGTACAATGGACACTTCAGATGTTTACAAATATATCCATAGTGGCACTGAAGTGACAAAAAATTGGTAAAAAGGATCTTAATATGCCTGAAAACAACTTAAAATAATTGTCAAAAATTATGAAAATTGCAAAGACCACAAATTCAAAAAAATGTTTCTAACAAAATTTTTACTCTTTTAAGAAACAAATCATAAGCCGGGCGTTTTCGATGAATTGCGATCGATGAGCAAAGTATCCAGAAAAA
Source organism: Schistocerca piceifrons (assembly GCF_021461385.2). Lineage (NCBI taxonomy): Eukaryota > Metazoa > Arthropoda > Insecta > Orthoptera > Acrididae > Schistocerca > Schistocerca piceifrons. Next base: position 1,014,901,131 of record NC_060138.1, on the reverse strand, counting down.
ATATAAAGCAAACGATTTTGTATTAATCTCATATTATAGGTACTTATTTGTTGTTTGTAAGTGTAAAAGTCTGTAAATGTGTCGAAGTATGTAAATAAACTGTCAAATTTTTACTGACCTATAGAATGGCGCGTCATATAAGCAACACTTTTTGCTGTAGCAGGGTAAAGAAGAGAACCAGCGGAAAGATGCTCCTGTCGGAGAGCAAAAAAGACGAAAATATTACTTTTTAAAATACTGTGACCAAAAGGTGGAAATCCAGCTGCCTCAATCCTCACTCTGCCCTCCTCATAAAAATTTTGACAGACGAACATATTCGCGCTTTTTGGTGTTGAAAGAGAGTATGAGAGAGGCAATGACGATGAAAGAGAGAGGAGGCAGTGTCAATAGGAGAGAAAGACAGAGGAGGCAGTGTCAATAGGAGAGAAAGACAGAGGAGACAGTGATGTTGCGAAGGAGAAAGTGTCAGTGAAAGAGAAAGAGAGATGGATGAAGACAATAGTAGTAGGAGCCAAAGAGAGATAAGATATTGATGGTCAGTGAGAGACAGTGGTAGTAAAACAGAAAGAGAGATGGGTTGAGATAGAACCAGTAGCACCAGAAGAAACAGGAGACAATGGAAATGAAAAAGAGAGATGAGTGGAGACCATACATAGGGTTGGGGGGTGTAGTCCCTCCCAAACCGGCGAACTTTAACACGTAGGTATAGGGGAAGACGCAATTTAGACAGAAATTTTAAACATATGGGTAAGGGGAAAACATTAGTGGGACCCCTCCAGAATATTTGACCTGCCAAAGTATGGTGGATATGCTAGCATTGGGGACACCGCGTTGCACCGACAACGCCGCAGCAGCTTAAACACATTACAGCCATAGTACCCTTTCGCACAGTAATTGCAAAATTTTGCTCTCTCAATAACAACCAACAACCAGTTAATAAAATTTTTGTTGAAACCGGTTCACCAGGGTCTACTATAAATGAGGAAACCTACCCTCAGATTGGTTCGCCTTCTCATGTGTTGACCTCAAGCACCGCATATTCTTGCGTGGTAAATGCACAGCAACGACGTTGTACAGAAAAGTCAGCAGTCTGATTACGAATACATTCTCCGTTGTGCCATTAACTCAAGGTGATAGCATTTTAGGGATGGTCATTTGCCATCTTTTGGTTTGAAAATAGTATGCGACATCACATTGTATCAATAGTGGTTCAATTCGATTATCTTGATCCACTATACACCGAATTTTAAGACCTTTCTTTCACCAGGCTTAGGCTATAGCTCTCATTCAGCTGAAGCCTTCTGCAGTCCTTCCCTACTTGAGAGCTATATCAGTGCCAGTAGCATTGCCGGATGACTTCAAATCCCAATAAGGTTGTCTGATGCAATTAGACATCCTCGCATCCATTACATCCAGTCAATTGGCAACACCACAGGTCCCACATAAAGTCGCTAAGCGGGTCTCAGACCTCCATTTAGTCACTCGTTGACCAGTCGGATGTGAAGCAGCTAAAGTTTTAAATTCCGCGTTTAAGAAATCGTTCACGCGGGAGAATCGTATGAACGTAGCGTCATTTGGCCATCACACAGAGTCCCTTGTGGACGAAATAGTAATAAGCGCCACAGGCGCAGAGAAACAACTGAAAGAGTTGAAAATATATAAATCGCCAGGTCTGGATGGAATCCCAATTTGGCTTTACAAAGAATAGTCTACGCCATTGGCCCCTTACTTAGCTTGCATTTATCGCAAATCTCTGACCCAACGTAAAGTCCCAAGTGACTGACAAAAAGCTCAGAAGGGCAAAAGAACGGACCCGCAAAATTACAGATTAATATTCTTAACATCGGTTAGCTGCAGAATTCTGGAACGTATTCTCAGATCGAATTCAATAAATTCCCTAGAGACCGAAAAGCTTATATCCACGTATCAGCGCGGTTTTAGAAACCATCGCTCGTGCACATGATGTACTGCTAACTTAGGACGAAGAGCAACAGGAAGATTCCATATTTCTAGATTTCCGAAAAGTATTTGACACGGTGCCCCTCTGCAGACTGTTAACGAAGGTACGAGCGCACGGAACAGGTTCCCAGATATGTGAGTGGCTCGGAGACTTTTGAAGTAAGAGAACCCAGTATTTTTCCTTCGACGGCGAGTGTTCATCAGAAACAAGGGTATCGTCTGGAGTGCCCTAGGGAAGGGTGATAAGACCGCTATTATCTTCTGTATACATAAATGATTTGGCGCACAAAAAATGGTTCAAATGGCTCTGAGCACTATGGGACTTAACTTCTGAGGTCATCAGTCCCATAGAACTTAGAACTACTTAAACCTAACTAACCTAAGGACATCACACACATCCATGCCCGAGGCAGGATTCGAACCTGCAATCGTAGCGGTCGCGCGATTCCAGACTGAAGCGCCTAGAACCGCTCGGCCACTCTGGCCGGCATTTGGCGAATAGGTTGGGTAACAATATGCGGTTGTTTGCTGATGATGTTACGGTATACGGGATGATGTTGAAGTTGAGTGGCTGTAGGAAGATACAAGGTAACTTAGACAATATTTCTTGCTGGTATTATGAATAGCAGCTGCTTATAAATGTATAAAAATGTAAGTTAATGCAAATGTGTAGGACAAACAAACCCCTAATGTTGAGATACACCGTTAGTAATGTTCTGCATGACACAGTCACGTCATTTAAATACCGGGCCGTAACACTGCAAAGGGATATCAAATGGAACGATCATGTGAGGATTGTGGTGGGGAAGGCGAATGGTCAACTTCGGTTTAGGGCAGAATTTTGGAAAAGTGTGGTTTATCCGTAAATGAGGCTGTCTATACGCATAGAGTATTATTATTGAGTGCTGCTCGAGTGTTGGGATCAGTGCCAGATCGAATTGAAGGAACACATCGAAAAATTCAGACGGGTTGCTGGATTTGTTACCGGTAGGTTCGAACAACACGCAAGTGTTACTGAGATGCTTCGCGTACTCGAATGGGATTCCTGGAGGGAAGGCGACGTTATTTTCGAGGAACGCTATTGAAAAAAATTTAGAGAATCGGCATTTGAAGCTGACTGCAGAACTATCTTACTACCGCCAGTATTCATTTCGTGGTTCGATATGAGGAATTAGGGCTCATACAGAGGCTATAGACAATTGGTTTTCTCTCGATCTGTCTGCGTTTGGAACAGGAAAGGAAACGGCTAGTAGTGGTAAAGGGTACCCTTCGCCACACACAGCACGATGACTTGGGGAGTATATATGCAGATTTAGATGTAGAGGTGTTATGAAAACCAAATGGCTGCCTACGCTTTCTTGGTGGCTTTAAATCAACTACAAATGTACAGTCATGGATTGACGTCTATCCTATTCAAGGGCCAAAAGTACTCATCTCAAGTCTATAGGTGGACATAACTTCTCTAAAATTGATCTATCTGATGCTTATTTTCAATTCCCACTAGATGAACAGTCCACCAGTTCATGGTCATCAACACTCCATTTGGTTTGCACAGATACAATGGGTTGCGTTTAGGAATTACTAGTGCACCAGTAATTTTTCAACGGTTTTTGGAACACAAGTCTCAAAACATTCCGTGCACAGTCAATTATCTGGACCATTTGTTAATTGAGTGGCGCTTCAGGAGAGCAACATTTATCGAACTTTATTCTGCTGTTCCGGATACTACAAAAATGCACTATAAAACAACCTACAAAACTGCATATTCTTTCAGGAGTAAATGGATTACTTAGGCTCAATATTGAGTCATAAAGGACTTCAACCGACTCAGTAACGCATGCCAGCCATTGAAAAAAGTCCCTGCAAACTTAAATGTTCTTCAGTCACTTCTCGGCAAAATAAATTATCACGAAAAGTTTATATTAAATGCTGCCCAGATCGCCAGAATCACTAATACTCTAAGAAAGAAAGGTGTAAAATATGAATGATCACAACAGCGTGCCATGGACTTTTCACAAGTGGCGATCTATAACCCATGAAAACGTCTTATCCTAGCCACCAACGTATTGGAGTCGTTCTTTCTCACAAAAGTGGTAATGAGTATGAAAAACCTATCGCATACACACTAGGTCCTCTTCACCAGCAGTTACAATTATTCAGTTCAATATCACCCAACAGCCCAACATGCTAACTTCAGTGACCTATCCAGACTACTTAAGGGACCAGATTCCGCATTTGACTCTCGGAAAACATTATGCTTCAAAATAGACCTTGCAAAACCACCTGCAAGAGTTTCCTGTCACTGCCTCCATAACTGCGAAGCATACAGCTGATGGTCTTATTCTCCAACAATTTACGAAATACCGGTACATTAACCCAAGTTGGCCAGAACGCCTCTCTCTCTCTATTCCCTACCAGAACTCAGCAAATATTTTCTCTAAAACACAGGATCCAGATGGTACAGAGAATACTGATACTGATCGGACGACGGCAATTGCTGGCTGTTCGTCCCACTGTCACTATATCTGCATGTAATGAACCTGCAGCACGTTGACCAATGGGGAATGACATGCATGAAGGCGAAGGCACTCGCAAGGTGGCACGACTATTGGCATCATGCAGGACATCAAGAGGAGGGCCTACTCCCTACGCGTCAACCCAGTCAGCAGCCCTGCAACGGTTCCACGCCTGGGCAGTGCCGCAGTGCCGATGCAAGCATGTCCACATGGACCCTGACAGCTCTTTCCTCAGGGAGACCTGGTCCATCATCATAGATTCTTCTTCCAAGTTACCTCACGTCAAATATCACAGAAAGGACGAAAATAAGTACCTCACAGAAAATATTGGTCAGTCATAGTAAGGGCACCAGAACCAATCATTTCGGACAGTAGTCCTCAGTTATCATCCAGCATCTTTAGGGATTTCTGCGCTGGAACGACATAACGTACCTGAAAATGGCGCCGTACCATCCAATCTCGAATGTGGAAGCCGACTGGTTCATCCACACATTTGAGATGCAGATGTGGGAGGTTCTGTCAGGCACAACCAAGACCAAGTTCCCGACCCGTTCCTGCTCTCCTACAGAACCATCAGGTAAAGGGGTGCACTCCAGTGAAACTGGTGCTTGGACACCGACACCAGACCCTCTGTGACCTTCTGTGCCCTACTACGTGCCCACTGATGCGCAACCATCGCTGGGCACAGAGGGTTTGGCTCACAGCTTCAGGAGTGCCGCACGATGATACCAGGTGTCACCAGAGCCATCTGGCGGACGACAAATATTCACAATGAACGTGCAGTGTAACGACGTAAGTTTTGTATAAATGATTTTCATTGGACATATGACCATGTGCAGACTTCGTCACCAACGTCAGTTACAAAACACTACAAAATTATTTAAACTCTTTTTAAAGTTGTCGCTGAATGGTTCTTGAACGAAACTGTAATTAAAACATCATCATTTGAGTCGTATGCGCAGAATTACGTCACTCAGTCCAATTGGTTTGCGCAAACTTTTTTCAATTTAGATGTCGTTTGTTTCTTCTCAGAAATTATATTAATGCAAGTTATCTGCTTTAATAAATATTAAAACCACATTGAATAAACTTTCAAGACTCAAACTCGCGATGAACGTTGTCAAAAATTAATAATCTTGTCAAATAAATCAGTAATACTTCTTCCTTAACATAATTCTTCATAAATAAATTCTCGGAACCCGTATTTAAACTTTTGTAGTATACACTAGGTTATTATCTTCCTATATACTACATATAGACGTGAACCTGAGCCTTGACAAGATAGGACTGAACATTTACAACACGATTAAACTTTCTATGACGTCATTGTTGTAGAAACATTTCAAATTCTTATTTTTTCAGTTTTTAGAAGCATGACGCAACAACTCGGTTTCAGGATCTTCTGTTGCTCTTTGACTGTCGACCGGCGACGTATAGTGGCCAGCAATTTTCTCTCTGGTCCCAGCACTGAAGATGCTGTCTCCGTTCGTTGCGCCGCCCTCTCCGTACATGAAACATAAAAATAAATACAAAACTTTAGATAATTCACAACCTTTACAAATATTACAAAATACATAAACAAAACACTAAATTAAACTTATATTCACCTACAAACTGGGCTGACACTGGTGGATGGGTGACGCTTCAATTTCGCTTCCCAGTACATACCCCACCCACAAGCTCAGTTTGTCAGGTTTTAACCGAAAATAAAACTTCTTCTATACACAATATTTAACTGTTAATATCATACATTTTCCTTACATTTTCGGTAATTTAAAATCCTTGCTCTTAGATAGATTCAGTCCTTTTATGACGATATTTTTGTGACTATTTGTCATTTACTTTTAATTGTGCTATTATGGTAATTCATAACCGAATATATGGAGATTACTCCTTTTCATTGAATATTTGCTAGTAAATAATAATTTAGTACGTTCTTTAACGTTGTTACATTAGGACAGAGCGTTCAAATTGTTATAAGTTAGTTTCAGTTTTATTCATTTACTAGGGTTATTCTTTCCAAAATATATATTACTAATAAGTTTCTCACAATAACTAATAGTACTATTTACTTTACGTCGTTCTTTTCCCTAATGCTTTATTTATGCCTGAGGTCAAGAAGAAATCAAGCAAAATTTTCTTTAGAATCTCGGCACGGCTTTCTTTACCTTCGGACACTTTGTTGGGTAATGGCAATTTATTTAGGAGAAACAAGCGAGAGAGCCCCGTTTGGTGTGTTCTATATTAACCCTATTACAAATCTCTATTAAAGGCACTCTGCTATGTTCTCGTGAGCCCTATAGCTCTGGACGCCCATGGTCCCTAAAATTATTAACCATCCCCTTTGGTTCCTACTATCCGAGTAAATATAATATACAAAATTCTTTCTGACCTAAAACAAAAATTTCTTCCATATAATGCCCTTTTAGTTACCTTTCCCTTTGTGAAGTAGCTGTAGATTATTGTAGAACACTTGTTTAAACTTCCTGTCATTTCTTTAAAATAACATGTAACTATCACGAAAAACTTCACATGAATAAACTATGAACATTCGTCCATATGTAACATATACTAAATATTAACTTATTTAGGAATGAAGGGTTTAATTTGATCGACACTATATAATACTTTAATTACACCTGATGAAGGTTCCATAAGAAGTAACGCTTTGGGATGTTCAATCTTATGAACAACATATGGACCTTCAAAGATAAAGAAGAATTTTCTACATTCCTTATTGATCTTCGAACTTTTAGGATGAGATCGTACTAATACAAGGTCTCCTACCTGAAATGAGGGTTCTATAGCATGTTGATTATAACTTTTAATTCTCCGTTCAGCATTTTTAACAATCTGTTCGCGAATTTTTTCGTTTGGAATGCATTGTTGGACCTCATTTACTGGTGGCCAAGGTAGAGCAGCTAGTAAAGGCTCACCTATAATTCGTTTGCCTAAAATTTCTATAGGTGATAATCTCGTCGTTAGATGAGGCAATTCATTTAATATCTTTTCGAATTCCGGCATTAGTTTGGCCCACCGAGTATGTTTATATGCACAATAAGTTCTACATAATCGTCCTAATTCTTTCATGACTCTTTCTACTAAATTACTTTGAGGGTGATATTTCGAAATTAAGATATGTTTGATTCCATATTGTTTTATCATATCTTGAAACTTTTGACTAATAAAGGCACTACCGTTGTCAGACATAAGTCGTTTAGGAATGCCCCAGTTAACAAAGTAATTTCGAGAAAGACAGCGTATAACGCTTGCTGTATTCGCTCGTTTCAAAGTATATAGTTTCACATGTTTGGACCAACATTCCATTACAACAAACACATAAGTAAATCTTCCTGAACTACGAGGCAGAGGGCCAAAAAAATGTAATGACAGTAGATCCCACAGACCTCGAGGAATTACAGCATATAATTTACAACGCTTAGATTTGTTATTAACTTTAACCTTTTGACAGGTTTCACAAGTCCTAATAATACTTCTCACAATGCGGGACATATTTTTGAAATAGTAATACTTCATTAGATGTTTAATACATTCATGAATTCCAAAATGTCCGTAACCTTCATGAATATAAGTAATTAATTCGTACACAACAGTTTTCGGAATGCAGATTTTCCATCTCTGGTGTTCCCTCTGTGCTTTCCAATACAACAAGTCGTTGAAATGTAACCACACACCCTGGGTGTTAACTGTTTCGTCCCCATTATTAAGGTTTTATATAAGTTCCCTATATTGATCGTCATTTCTTTGATTGCATCTAATAGCAGTTACTATCCGTTTAACCTTGCGTTCGTTCTCCTGAGTTAAATGGACATAAACATGATAATTTGTTCCTGGTTCTTCCGCAATGTTAATATTCTCCATTCCTACTGGAGGTCTCGACAAAGCATCCGAAACTACATTTTGAGATCCTTTTATATACCTATTTTCGTACTGAAATTCTTGCAAGCATAATACCCAACGTAATAATCTACGGTGAAGTAACCGACAATTGTTCAAAAAGGTTAAAGCCTGATGATCAGTATATTCAATTGTTTTTCTTCCAATTAATAATCCTCTAAATCTTTGAAAACCCCATACCACTGCGGGAGCTTCCTTCTCGGTTACAAAATAATTTCTTTCATGTTTATTTAAAGTTCTACTAGCGAATCCAATAGGCTGATATAATCCCTTTTCATTGGTCAGATCACCCTGGAATATTACGCAAGACACACCATAATCAGAGGCATCCGTACACATACAAAAGTCCTGATTGAAATCTGGATGGTATAACATTTTAGCTTCTGTTAAAGCTCCTTTTATCTTATTAAAAACTTCCTCTTCCTCTTTTCCCCAGAGCCATAATGATTTCTCTTTTAATAAATCCAGTAATTTAGGATTAACAATATCCTGCCCTGGATGAAATCTTCTCAGAAATCCTACCATTCCTAAGAATGATTTCAGTTGTTTCCGATTTCTAGGACCCGGGCATCGAGTAATAGCTTCAATACGTGCTGGGTCTGGCCTAATACCTTTACTGTCTACTATATGCCCCATAAATCTCACTTCCTCCTTTCCGAAGTAAGACTTAGATAATTTTAAAGTAATTCCTCTGTCAATTAAACGGTCAAACAATTCCCGTAATATCGCTACGTGTTCTTCCCACGTTTTAGTGGCTACCAAAATATCATCTACATATAAAATAATCTTTTGTAATAATTGCTGACCCAAAGCAGAATCTAACGCCCTAATGAAAGTTGACACTGATATATTAAGTCCAAAAGGTAAAACTTGGAACTGATATGATCTGCCTTCAAAAAGAAAAGCCGTATATTGTCGTGAATCCAGGTGTAATATGACTTGATGGTAGCCAGCAGTTAAATCCACTGTATTCATATAACGAGAACCAGCAATCTTAAGAAGTACCTCCTCCATAGGAATATGTCTGTCTCTTTCCATCTCTATAATTTTGTTTAATTCACGAGCATCCAGAACCAGTCGTACCCCACCAGTAGCTTTCTTAACTACCCACAAAGGACTGTTGAAAGCACTACATGATCTTTCGATAATATTTTGTTCTAGCATCTTACTTATTTCTCTACTAGCCGGTTCTTTGAATTGTACTGGAATAGGATAAGGTTTCTTAAAGAATGGTTTTTGATCTTTAATCTTAAGTTTACAAAGGTAATCTTTGATTCTCCCCGGTTAATCTGAGAAGACGGCTCTAAATTTTAACAATAAAGATTCCAACTCTTCCTTTTCTTTTTCGGATAGACAATTCGTAGAATAACATTTTTCTTTCACTTCGGTTTCAATACTATTACTAGCCTGACATTGGTATACTTCATATTCAAGATCACTAGAATCTATTAATAGGTTCATGGTCTTTGTGTACTTAATCTGTAAGGATTCATAGCAATTTTCAGGTACTTGATTATTAGAAAACCTCACTTTAAAATCACATGCCACCTTATGGATGGTTAAGGAAGAGTCTTTAAAATCTAATGTAGCTTTATATTTACACAACCAATCTATACCTAAAATTATGGCCACATTTAAGTTGGCTACGACAAGTACAGAGTGAGAAATTAATTGTTTAGAAATTTCAAAAGTTAAATAAACTTCCTCAGTAATATTTTGACTTCTTTTACCAGTAACTCCTATAATTTTCACCCCAGTTACAGGTAAGGTTGGGAAATTCCAATATTTCCTTTTAAGTTAAAATAATTCTTTAGATGAAATACTTACTTCGCTACCCGAATCGATTATAATATTTACTTCGGTATCTTTAATATAACCTTTAATAACGGGTTTATGAGTTATATTCTCCCTTATCTGATTGTCTTCCTGAAGTAAATCTTGTTGCCAATCACCTTCCTTTTGGCAGCATAATGATAAATTGCAATTGGGTCTTGTATAATTTTGACTAACAGTTCCCTTTAGTCGACCCGTAAAAAAGGACTTTGCTAGTTTTCCGAACTTTCTATGATAACGTCACCTACAACTTGACCTTCATTAATTACTTGAGGATGATTTACCTCATTATCGTTATTGTGTAATTTCTGCATTTTATAGTTATTACCCCGATTTTGTTGGCTCTCTTTATCTTTAGATTGACGTTTAATATAACAAAACCGGCTATGATTGTTGTTGTTAAATTTTCGTGGTTCTGAATTATTATTATTTCGAGAATTGTCATTTCTACCAAATCTAAATTTCTCGTCTTCCCGTTCTCTATTAAGTATATCTAACTGTTCTAAATATCCTAATAATTCGCAAGGTTGTGACCATTCCCTTTCTATGATTCTTCCCTTTACATAATACGGGAACCTACTAATTAGGACTCGTATTAGATGTCTTTCAATAATTGGTTCTTCAATTAATTTAGCACGGTTTAAATGCCATTCGAAATAATTCCTACAACCTCCCCACCGTTTAGAATATGGAGGAGGGTCTAACAACTCTAAAGTTAAGTGTTGTTGTTTTCCTCTTGAGCAATAATTTTTTAAACTGCTTAACAAAATCATCCCAGTCCCTAAATTCAGTTCTATGCAGTACTGCCCATTCCGCAGCTTCTGCTTCTAAATGTCCTATTACAAATTGAATCCGTTTTTCATTACTCCATTTAGGAGATAATGAAGTTTCAAAAGTTTTATAAAGATTATAGGGTGAAGTTCGCCTCCTGGTTTGAATACAGGAAATCGACTTGCTACATTTGAATTTGTCGTTATATCATCCCAACATTCCGTGAGAGACATAGTTGGATTTTGTTTAGATTGCAGAGACGGAGTTGCGTCGGATTTGCTTCCGTGATTTCTTTATTTGTATTGTTGTCGTCCGAGCTAGCAAACACGATGCGACTGTTGTCTCTGATTACGTTATTACTTCTACTACTTGAAATGTTTTCATTATTATCTAATTCCGATAACCGTTTAGTAATTTCCTGTATTCGCGTTTCTGTATTGGATACACGTTTAGCTAATATCGATTCTTCACTGTGTTCACGATGTGAACGCTCTGTACCTTCGTCAATGTTATTGTCTTTGGAAGTCTCTAGGTTACTGCATATTTCGGTAATTAAAAATTTCATGTTTTCTATTTCAGCATGATCTTTTTCTACTCGATGAGTTAATGTCTCTAATTCTACATTATCTATTGAAGAAATCTCTACAGGTTTGGTAGAAACCTCTTTAATAGATTCTAATAATTCTCTATGAACTGTTTCTGTTTGCATAGAAAATTCATCTCGTAACTTATCGTTATTTTTCTCTATTTCATTTACAACTAAGACATTGACATTATCTAGTCTCTTGGTTAAGTCAGTAATATCATTTCGCATGCAAGCCTTTTCCTCACGCGATTCCTGGATATGTTCTTCTAACCTTTTACAATTAACAGCAATCTTATTACTAAGTCCTACTAGTTTTTCCTGCATTTCAACTTTAGAAGCCTCTATTTTATCACTTAATTCTCGACTGGTTTCATTACGATGTTCCTGTAACCTGTCTGTAGATTTTGTTAGCTCCTCTTTAAGTTCCTCTTTTAATCTAGCCGTAGCTTCTTCGTTAGATTGTTTTAATTCCTGTTTTAGTTGCTCTTTTAATCTAGCAATAGATTCTTCGTTAGATTGTTTTAATTCCTGTTTTAGTTCCTCTTTTAATCTAGCAGTAGATTCTTCGTTAGATTGTTTTAATTCCTGTTTTAGTTCCTCTTTTAATCTAGCAGTAGATCTTCGTTGTTGTTGTGGTCTTCAGTCCTGAGACTGGTTTGATGCAGCTCTCCATGCTACTCTATCCTGTGCAAGCTTCTTCATCTCCCAGTACCTACTGCAACCTACATCCTTCTGAATATGCTTAGTGTATTCATCTCTCGGTCTCCCTCTACGATTTTTACCCTCCACGCTGCCCTCCAATACTAAATTGGTGATCCCTTGAAGCCTCAGAACATGTCCTACCAACCGATCCCTTCTTCTGGTCAAGTTGTGCCACAAAATTCTCTTCTCCCCAATCCTATTCAATACTTCCTCATTAGTTATGTGATCTACCCATCTAATCTTCAGCATTCTTCTGTAGCACCACATTTCGAAAGCTTCTATTCTCTTCTTGTCCATACTATTTATCGTCCATGTTTCACTTTCATACATGGCTACACTCCATACAAATACTTTCAGAAATGACTTCCTGACACTTAAATCTATACTCGATGTTAACAAATTTCTCTGCTTCAGAAACGCTTTCCTTGCCATTGCCAGTCTACATTTTATATCCTCTCTACTTCGACCATCATCAGTTATTTTGCTCCCCAAATAGCAAAACTCCTTTACTACTTTAAGTGTCTCATTTCCTAATCTAATTCCCTCAGCATCACCCGACTTAATTCGACTACATTCCATTATCCTCGTTTTGTTTTTGTTGATGTTCATCTTATATCCTCCTTTCAAGACACTGTCCATTCCATTCAACTGCTCTTCCAAGTCCTTTGCTGTCTCTGACAGAATTACAATGTCATCGGCGAACGTCAAAGTTTTTATTTCTTCTCCATGGATTTTAATACCTACTCCGAATTTTTCTTTTGTTTCTTTTACTGCTTGCTCAATATACAGATTGAACAACATCGGGGAGAAGCTACAACCCTGTCTTACTCCCTTGCCAACCACTGCTTCCCTTTCATGTCCCTCGACTCTTATAACTGCCATCTGGTTTCTGTACAAATTGTAAATAGCCTTTCGCTCCCTGTATTTTACCCCTGCCACCTTTAGAATTTGAAAGAGAGTATTCCAGTCAACATTGTCAAAAGCTTTCTCTAAGTCTACAAATGTTAGAAACGTAGGTTTACCTTTCCTTAATCTTTCTTCTAAGATAAGTCGTAAGGTCAGTATTGCCTCACGTGTTCCAGTGTTTCTACGGAATCCAAACTGATCTTCCCCGAGGTTGGCTTCTACTAGTTTTTCCATTCGTCTGTAAAGAATTCGTGTTAGTATTTTGCAGCTGTGACTTATTAAACTGATAGTTCGGTAATTTTCACATCTGTCAACACCTGCTTTCTTTGGGATTGGAATTATTATATTCTTCTTGAAGTCTGAGGGTATTTCGCCTGTTTCATACATCTTGCTCACCAGATGGTAGAGTTTTGTTAGGACTGGCTCTCCCAGGGCCATCAGTAGTTCCAATGGAATGTTGACTACTCCGGGGCCCTTGTTTCGACTCAGGTCTTTCAGTGCTCTGTCAAACTCTTCACGCAGTACCGTATCTCGCATTTCATCTTCATCTACATCCTCTTCCATTTCCATAATATTGTCCTCAAGTACATCGCCCTTGTATAAACCCTCTATATACTCCTTCCACCTTTCTGCTTTCCCTTCTTTGCTTAGAACTGGGTTTCCATCTGAGCTCTTGATATTCATACAAGTGGTTCTCTTCTCTCCAAAGGTCTCTTTAATTTTCCTGTAGACAGTATCTATCTTACCCCTAGAGAGATAAGCCTCTACATCCTTACATTTGTCCTCGAGCTATCCCAGCTTAGCCATTTTGCACTTCCTGTCGATCTCATTTTTGAGACGTTTGTATTCCTTTTTGCCTGCTTCGTTTACTGCATTTTTATATTTTCTCCTTTCATCAATTAAGTTCAATATTTCTTGTGTTACCCAAGGATTTCCACTAGCCCTCGTCTTTTGACCTACTTGATCCTCTGCTGCCTTCACTACTTTATCCCTCAAAGCTACCCATTCTTCTTCTACTGTATTTCTTTCCCCCATTCCTGTCAATTGTTCCCTTATGCTCTCTCTGAAACTCTGTACAACCTCTGGTTCTTTCAGTTTATCCACGTTCCATCTCCTTAAATTCCCACCTTTTTGCAGTTTCTTCAGTTTTAATCTACAGGTCATAACCAATAGATTGTGGACAGAGTCCACATCTGCCCCTGGAAATGTCTTACAATTTAAAACCTGGTTCCTAAATCTCTGTCTTACCATTATATAATCTATCTGATACCTTTTAGTATCTCCAGGGTTCTTCCATGTATACAACCTTCTATCATGATTCTTAAACCAAGTGTTAGCTATGATTAAGTTGTGCTCTGTGCAAAATTCTACCAGGCGGCTTCCTCTTTCATTTCTTAGCCCCAATCCATATTCACCTACTACATTTCCTTCTCTCCCTTTTCCTACACTCGAATTCCAGTCACCCATGACTATTAAATTTTCGTCTCCCTTCATTATCTGAATAATTTCTTTTATTTCATCATACATTTCTTCAATTTCTTCGTCATCTGCAGAGCTAGTTGGCATATAAACTTGTACTACTGTAGTAGGTGTGGGCTTCGTATCTATCTTGGCCACAATAATTCGTTCACTATGCTGTTTGTTGTAGCTTACCCGCATTCCTATTTTCCTATTCATTATTAAACCTACTCCTGCTTTACCCCTATTTGATTTTGTGTTTATAACTCTGACCAGAAGTCTTGTTCCTCCTGCCACCGAACTTCACTAATTCCCACTATATCTAACTTTAACCTATCCATTTCCCTTTTTAAATTTTCTAACCTACCTGCCAGATTAAGGGATCTGACATTCCACGCTCCGATCCGTAGAACGCCAGTTTTCTTTCTCCTGATAATGACGTCCTCCTGAGTAGTCCCCGCCCGGAGATCCGAATGGGAGACTATTTTACCTCCGGAATATTTTACCCAAGAGGATGCCATCATCATTTAATCATACAGTAAAGCTGCATGCCCTCGGGAAAAATTACGGCTGTAGTTTCCCCTTGCTTTCAGCCGTTCGCAGTACCAGCACAGCAAGGCCGTTTTGGTTATTGTTACAAGGCCAGATCAGTCAATCATCCAGACTGTTGCCCTTGCAACTACTGAAAAAGCTGCTGCCCTCTTCAGGAACCACACGTTTGTCTGGCCTCTCAACAGATACCCTCCGTTGTGGTTGCACCTACGGTACGGCTATCTGTATCGCTGAGGCACGCAAGCCTCCCCACCAACGGCAAGGTCCATGGTTCATTAGATTGTTTTAATTCAGCTAAAAAATCCCCGTTAGATTGTTTTAATTTGGCGATCGCCCTAAAAAGGGATCTCTTGCTCCTATCGGACACAGATTGCTCTTCGTCTGACATTTCACTTCCCGACATTATTGTAAGATATTAACTAGTTACACACGCAGACTTGTAATCAACAATCCTATTAAAAGCACACTCCCTATGTACAACACTCCACTTCCAACTCAAAACAGACTCACCGGACACTAATATTGTAGTTTGTAGTTCTCGGTGATCAGTGTGCTGCTATGGGCTGCAGAAGTAACAGCCGTCGATGCAGCCGCTGAGATGCTGCGACCCCGCATCCGCAACCGGCAGGACGGTGAGTCGAACACCGGAGACGTCACTGGCTGCAACCACGCCCGGCCGCACCGTAGACAGGCGAAGCTCTCAGCTACACCTCTAATACCAGCAGGAGGAACGCCCCCCAGCTGACGTACTGGGCCTGTTAGTTTAGGGAGAAAAAGGTTGTCGGGGTTTGCAGCGTTCAGCTGCTGCCCAACAGATGCGCCTTCTCGTGGAATAACTGCGTGATCGTACTGCTTGGCTGCGCTCCGTCAGCTGTCCACACTCGCGAAGTCGCCGCTGGCTGGTGATGGCTCCACGAAGACTCGCGTTGACTTCCGAAGGACTCTTGATGTTTTGTTTCGTACCTGTGTGTCTTAGTTGCACACAAGTCCTGTTTATAAGGTCGCCACGGTGTAGTGTAACGACGTAAGTTTTGTATAAATGATTTTCTTTTGACATATGACCATGTGCAGACTTCGTCACCAACGTCAGTTACAAAACACTACAAAATTATTTAAACTCTTTTTAAAGTTGTCGCTGAATGGTTCTTGAACGAAACTGTAATTAAAACATCATCATTTGAGTCGTATGCGCAGAATTACGTCACTCAGTCCAATTGGTTTGCGCAAACTCTTTTCAATTTAGATGTCGTTTGTTTCTTCTCAGATTTTATATTAATGCAAGTTATCTGCTTTAATAAATATTAAAACCACATTGAATAAACTTTCAAGACTCAAACTCGCGATGAACGTTGTCAAAAATTAATAATCTTGTCAAATAAATTAGTAATACTTCTTCCTTAACATAATTCTTCATAAATAAATTCTCGGAGCACGTATTTTAACTTTTGTAGTATACACTAGGTTATTATCTTCCTATATACTACATATAGACGTGAACCTGAGCCTTGACAAGATAGGACTGAACATTTACAACACGATTAAACTTTCTATGACGTCATTGTTGTAGAAACATTACAAATTCTTATTTTTAGAAGCACGACGCAACAACTCGGTTTCAGGATCTTCTGTTGCTCTTTGACTGTCGACCGGCGACGTATAGTGGCCAGCAATTTTCTCTCTGGTCCCGGCAGTGAAGATGCTGTCTCCGTTCGTTGCGCCGCCCTCTCCGTACATGAAACATAAAAATAAATACAAAACTTTAGATAATTCACAACCATTACAAATATAACAAAATACATAAACAAAACACTAAATTAAACTTATATTCACCTACAAACTGGGCTGACACTGGTGGATGGGTGACGCTTCAATTTCGCGTCCCACTACAGACGCCAATGGCAACATGCTGATATGGCATGCCAACCAGCTGTGCCCACTTTCAGGTGTTTCCACTGCCTCACAGGCTCGATACTACTTCAAATGATTCCCTAATCTACATTCCCAGGTTCGGTGCCGTCAGAGCTAGTCTTCATGTAATGAGACCCTTTTCGATCTCTAGCATCACTGGCTTCCAGCACGAACCCAGAAATTCGAACGCCAGCTCTGGCCGACTCTATCATGAGTACCACAAGCCCACTGTAAGTAGAGGACACAACGATGCCAGATGTCGAGGTGGACTGTGACCCTTTAGCCAGCTTGTCCACCCACGCCTACCCCTTATCAGTACAGTGATTATGATATCGACAGGGACAATTCCGGCGCTATGTGCTGATTGGAGGGGAGGAAGAATACTGTATATCTGTCATCTGACAAGCAGGTCGATATCCTGTGGCGTCCGCTATCAACGATTCTGCCAGCGGCCGGTATGTGGCGTTAGCGGATATTCACTTGGGCCTAGCCGCTAACATCAAGCCGAAGATAAAGCCTGGCCACTGGATGGCTGCAAGACACTTCGAATTGTACTGTGCTAAAGCCTCTACTTCAATTACACCTTACTTTCACGACCTGGCTGTATGCTGCATTTCAGCTGTTCTGTTCTATAGATAATTCATGGATTTGTTTGATCCTGGACTATCCGGATTATTGCGTTGGTATGTTCTGTTAGAGCTTTAAGAAACCTTGCATAGAATGTATCCTGAAACTGAGTTGCCAGATCAAGCATGTATTTCCGGCAATCGAATTAATAAGACAGCCATCGTGCCAAGTGACCTCCGCCTTCCCACTACACGTGTGGTTATGAAACATTCTCCTCTGACAGTGGCCACCAAAAAAAGTCACTTCGCTAAAATCATTTCCTTCGGGTCATAAATTCGCAGCTGGGCTTTTAATTTTCCGGTTGGCGCATAGGGTCTGCTGTAATCTGTTTCCAGTCACCAATAACGATAATAACTGCCCGGTCTCTTCCGTCAGGCACACTGTAAGTGGGCTACTTCTGTGTTGGCAGCGCTGTGTAGCGCTTTGCATTGGATCTCTGACTGCGCTTTCTTTGTAAGAGAGTCTGTGGCTGGTTGGACTCGTTGTTGGAAGATAATCGCCAGTAGTGTTGGGCAGTTGGAAGTAAGTCGCCAGCAGTGGTGGAAGTACTGTTTGGCAGTTGGAAGTGAACAGCCAGCAGTGATGGATAATAAATGTGAGAAGTTAGTATTGATGGAGGGTAGACGTCTGAAGTGTTATCGTAGGCTAACGGTCTGGAAGTATCCGACTTGGAAATTGAAAATTATTCATGATTATATATCTTTGTACTGGATGTCAATGACGATTTATATTCGTGTTTGCACTGGATGTCACATAATTAAGGTAAAAAATACATTATTTGGTTTGCAACAAAATCTTTCCTTTGCTAACCACATGCCTATTGGTACTTAGTGGCTTTAGTAGTTAGAATCTTTCATTTAGCTGGCAGTATTTACGCTCGCTGTATTGCAGTAGTATGCGTAATGAAGATTTTTGTGAGATAAGTACTTAATGAAATGTATAGATTATTGTCAGGATTGCTTCTCATTCAGGGCCATTCTATTGTATTAATTGTTTGAAGTCAGGTTGTAATTTTTTTTGAGCAGTCAGATTGCGTTGCGCTAGAATATTGTGGGTCAGTGTTGACATGACAAGAAAAAGTTAAGAGAAAGTAGGCTCAGTACGTTCAGTTTTAGTCAGCTGTTTCAAAATCAAATAACATAGAAGTTTCATCTTCTCAGTCATTTAGCAATTTCAGTACAGACACACAGATTTAAATAAAGAAGTTTCAACACTAAGACTCTGAGGGCGCGCTCAGACTTTTATTATCTGACGAGATGTTTCCTCCCCTATCTTTTGATCCTCCCCTAACGTTTGAGCCACCCCAATGCAGATGCATCACACTGACCCTCTTAGGTAGCACTGAACCTTCACAAACCGGTATGATGAGGCCCTGTTTTGTTGGAAAACAAAACGCTATCCATTCTCCCTCGCTATCCTGTGATAGCGCTCTCGGCGACGAGATAAAAGGCTAAATGCACGTAGTTTACAAGAAGTCTATAGTACGCTTAATTTTTTGGCCACAACGTTAGACCTAGTGACCGTATGGAATATTTCGCAATAACATATCGAGTTATTGTCTTAAAGAAAGTCATTTTCCTGTATAGGTTATTCTTTATTTTTTGCCGGCCGGAGTGGCAGTGCGGTTCTAGGCGCTGCAGTCTGGAACCGCGAGACCGCTACGGTCGCAGGTTCGAATCCTGCCTCGGGCATGCATGTGCGTGATGTCCTTAGGTTAGTTAGGTTTAAGTAGTTCTAAGTTCTAGGGGACTAATGACCTGAGAAGTTAAGTCCCATAGTGCTCAGAGCCATTTGAACCTTTATTTTTTAAATAAACACTTCCCTATTTCGTCCCTTGGACTGTTTCACAATAAAAATTGTTATGCTTGCAGTATTCTGTGTTCCACACATCACTCTAAAGATTAGTAACATATTTTGATGGCGGCCCTAATAAGAGATTAGTACAACTTTAACAGGTATGCGCAAAACTACCCCAGATATAAAATGGAAAACATGCAGCCCTTAATTTAAGACGTAGACCGCTATGTGCGTGTTTTCACTTCAATAATGACTCTAAAGTATTTTAATTTCTTAGATGCATCCATAGTGACAAATACCACATAATGGTTGCTTTTTTTCCACTTTATAGTATACATAACTCTTGTCAACTGTACGAAGCAAGATGTTTCGTAAAAATTAGTGGTAAGAATGTGACTGGTGTGAGGATTAAGATGGTATGCGCAATGCAGGCCTAAGACCATTCAACACTGAGTCGTCTCGTGGAAAACTCTGTTTCTGAGAAACTACTGTCACTATTCTTCTTTCAAGCACTTTGCTTTTTAAAAAAATACATCATTCCATTCAATATATTTGTTTCATTGTCTTGATAGCTGTAGCTGTACGAAGCACGCAGTAAAAGACAGATCAGCTGTTTTGTCTAAAACTGCGTGTTGGAAACCGTTTATAGAATATTAATGATGTCCATATTACCTGAAGCTTCCTGTATACTGAGTCCTAAACGAGGAACCGGACATACTTTAAGATTTTGACAGTATAAAGGGAAAACATCAAATATGTTCTCACTGCATTGTCAACGGTTTCAGAGATCCAGATGTTTCAAACTCGTCGTAGTACTCTCTCTCTCTCTTTTTTTTTTTTTTTTTTTTTTAAAAAAAGCAACACCCCTAGAGGTGCAAATTGGTCAAAAATTGCTATTCATACAGGTGTCGAAGGAAAATGCAAAACTGTAAACTTTGGCAACCGAGGGATGAATGTGTGACGCTGTACCGCAATTTCATCGCTTAGCTGGCAAGGATAGCAAACAGGGTTCATATCGGTACCAGGGTATAAAGGTTTGCGAGTTTCGTTCTGTGTACTTAGTTTGACAGTAACTACGCCTCGCAGACAGGCGCATGAACAATATCGCAGATATCAGCATTTAAGAGAGGACGTGTAGTTGAGCTCAGGAGAAGCCGTTTGGAGTAATCGGCGAACCGCTCAACATTTGAATAGGAGCGACGCCACTATTCGACGATGTTGATAGGTCTGGGTGAATCATGGCCAAACACTACGTCAAGGAGCCGGCCGGAGTGGCAGAGCGGTTCTAGGCGCTTCAGTCTGGAACCGCGCGACTGCTACGGTCGCAGGTTCGAAGCCTGCCTCGGGCATGGATGCGTGTGATGTCCTTAGGTTAGTTAGGTTTAAGTAGTTCTAAGTTCTAGGGGACATGACCTCAGATGTTAAGTCCCATAGTGCTCAGAGCCATTTGAACTACGTCAAGGAGGAAGCGGTCTACCTAGAGAGATGACAGAACGTGAGGACGGAACAATAGCCAGAGCCCCACATTCATCGTCATCATCAATGCAACGTGCAACTGGTGCTTCAGTGACCACATCAGGTGTTCCACCGGGTTCAATCATGGGCCCTCTTCTGTTCTTGATATATGTGAACGACCTCCTTTCCTATCTGAAACAGGAAGCTGAAATGACACTGTTTGGTGATGATATAAGCATAATTATTAATCCAGTAAGAGCATCTCCAATTCAAAATGATACAAATAATGTCTTTGGAAAAGTCATTAATTGTTTTTCTGCAAATTGGCTTGCTCTAAACTTTGAAAAAACACAGTACATCCAATTTTCCGCTGCAAAAAGTACAGTTCCTTCAATAAATATAACACATCAATAGAAGTCAGTAGACAGGGTAGAGCGTACTAAGTTTTTGGGTGTACATAGAGATGAGAATCTTCGGTAACTCAACATTTAGACAAAAAGTATTCACTGCTCAAAAGAAAGTGGTTAGAATAATGTGTGGGGTTCATAGTCGCACATCTTGGAGGCATCTTTTTAAAAGATTGGGGATTCTTACAACAGCCTCACAGCACATTTAATCATTAATGAAATTGGTTTTCAACACCATGAACCAGTTTAAAAACAACAGTGACATTCATGATTATAATACCAGAAAAAAGGAAGACTTAACTATCTTTTAATCAACCTATCTTTGGCACAGAAAGGGGTAAAATATGTTGCTATAAAAATTTTAACAAATTACCGGATAAAATAAACTGTCTGACAGACAGCAGTAATAGCTTCAAAAATAAACTGAAAGCATATCTCCTTGACAACTCACTCTATACCACAGATGAATTCTTGAATAGGAATAAATAAATCTGTACATATAGCATATGCATTTTGTGCCATTTACGGGAATGAGGTAAATAATAGAAATATTAATCTTTAACTCTGTATTGTAGTATATATATATATATATATATATATATATATATATATATATATATATATATATATAATCTTGTTTGATATGTGCATTTCTTGTGCACTTGACACGTTCCACATCATAACGGCTACCGTACCGTGCGATTGATTAATAGAACACGCAGCCAACTTACTAACATGTGGACGTGCTATAATACGTCTCCCCAATGTGTTTCACACGTGCTCGATCGGATTTAAGTCGTGGGGAAGGGCAGGCCAGTTCATTCGCCTAATAGCTTCTCATTCCAAGAGCTCCTCCATCTGCGTTTTTCGATGTGTTGACGAGTGAGTGTACCGTGTTCAAAGATCTAGAGGTCAGTACGCCCCTGTAACATTATGCCTCCCCATACCGTAATACCTGGACCAACAATAAATCATGTTCGACAATGTTCCTGGGTGTATTACGTGCCGAGAGATGGGAACACGTAATGCATCCAGGAATACTGTCGAACATGATTTATTGTTGATCCAGGTATTACGGTATGGGGAGGCGTAATGTTGTATGGGCGCACTGGCCTTCAGATCTTTGAACACGGTACACACACGAGTCGCCGGTGTTTTGACACTTCACTTCTTCCCCATGTGCATCTTTTTCAGGGGTGCATTTGTCTCTGATTTCGGATGCCGGATCACATCGAAGATCGCAGGTGGAGTAGCTCTCGGAACGAGAGGATACTCGGGGAATTGACTGGCCTGCCCCCCCCCCCCCCCCCCATTTAAATTCCATTGTGAACACGTGGGATGCGTTGATGAGGCGTATTGCTGCACCTCGACATTGAAACGTCTCTGTGGAGTCTAATTGCATTCTGTGCATCCTGTTCTGTCCACCGCCTGATTGCGGTTTAATTTATTAACTCTCCCAGAAAGACTGAGCAATCAAACTAGGGCTTATTAAATGATATTATGTTTGATTTTTTGTGTTCCATAGGAAATCATGACCTGTATTTATTACGTTTTTCCCATCACCCTACCCTATGTGTGCGTAAATGTGACTGAATGAGTGTTTTTACGGGTGGTTTCGGGTTTCTTTTGTGGGGGACACTGAGTTGGTTGTCGTCTGCTAGGAGCAGGTGATGTTTGCTTCTCGTTTGGAGGGTAGCACAGGATGCCCAACTTCGGATCCCATTACCTGGACAGAGAGGTTTACCCCTTTTCGCCTGAGGTTGGTTTGTCTGTCAGGTTTGTGGTGGAAGCCTACCCCTCTGGTAGCTTCCGTTGCACCGGTAGTTAGGCGAAGCTCGGGGGAGAAAAGACACTCTGCAGTTAGCGGTTGGTGAGTACAGTTCGTAGCTCCTAGAGAGGATTTCTACTGATAGGAAGTAGGTCGAATTAGAACTTCACTATGTTAAATTTATGGCATAATTAAGTACTTCCGCTTAACTGAAGCGTGTGTAGTTATGTATTTTCGGATTATGGCATAATTATTTTGTTAAAAATCGGAGATGATGGTGGCTGAAATTGAAAGTGGGGAAGTTGCTTTGTTCCTTTCGGACAGTCGTGGGTATGTAGATGGAACGATTGAATTATTGTGTTCCACTTCCCTTTTGTGTGTTTCCTTTGTAATTGCGCGATTCTACAATTTTTTGCTAGTTATTTAGTTAATTTTTTTTATTCAGGCACCAGTCATGTGTATTCATAGGATGTGCATCAAATTCAGTAATGAAATAAATGTGTTACGTAATAAACTCTGCGCCCTTTATCTTTCTCATTGATGCCAGCTTTCAAATTAATTTTCTATTCCTTAATTTTTGTAAGTTAATCTGCTTGCTTGTGATGAACAAAAATGGGAGGAAAAATCAAAGTGAACGGTGTACTGTCTCAAAATTACGAAATTATCACATTTAATTAAACTATACGACAGTACGACATACAATGCTGTCCACCTTGTTAGATTCTTTTAAAAAAATTGCATTCTTATAATTAAGTTCTTAATTTAATGAAACTGATAATTTCCAGTTCGGTCTTGTCTTAATTGTTTGGAAGAGCTTGGGCTGGTGGCGACCCTGCAATTTTTTAAATTTATAATTGTCCTTCTGAGGTGGCTTAACCAGAAATTGCGCACAAGGGTTATATCTCCATTATTCTTGGTACATAACGTATGTCGAGCCTTGGCTAGGATCCATTTACAGTTCTTCATACGTACTTTACAACATACACCAGCGACCTTCCAGCAGTTGTCAACCGCGCTGCTGGACGAGTGGAACGCCCTACCGCAAGAACTTCTTAATAACCTCGTGGCCAGCATGGGAGCACGTTGCACTTTTATCCTAGGTGATTGCACACCCTATTAAAATCTACGTTACGCCTTTTTAATATCCACAGGATCATCATGAATCGCAGTGACTTCAGTGTACCTATTGTCGTTGAATAAATGTCCCATTTCTGTTCGTTTCATTGCGTGTTTCTTTTACTTTACCTTCTGTACCATAATGTAGCAGTTCTGTCTATGTATGGTCCAAGGTTCATCGAGCTATTTTATATGGCAGTGGCACATTACGCGAAAGCTACTTTCGTCCTTAAAGGCAGATCTAGGGGAAAAGTGAGAAAACAATTCGTATTTTTTATTGCGTAATTTATTAGATTACTTCTTTAAGAATAACATCGCCACGTTTCATAATCGAATTCTTCCTAGAAACATGTTTCAAAAAGTTTGTTTGTTTGGGTATCTGCACCTGCCACATTCCCTCTTTCCATGCTGCGATCCACACCTTCTCTACACTAGAAACTTTTTGTGCGTTAATTTTCCGTTCACACAATCTAAATGAACTACAGATGAGTCTAGAAGGCTGTGAGAAAGATTGTCTTTGCTTGTTCCTTTTGTACAACGTCGTTTAACTGAATAGTACGTGCTACAAACTTATTTCAGTTTTTAGTGTTGCATTTATCAATCTGTTTTGCTTGAAATGAGTCGTAACAGTGGGCACATATTCAAAGAAATGAGGAAATGTCGAATTTCACGTGTAAAAGGTACAGGAATTTAAATAACAGTGTTACAGATGCTGCTTCTAAGTATGAAGAACAATTTTCGGCAAACGCACTGAGTTCATCGAAGAATAAAACTAGTGAAGCAATTGATAACGCTGTGTACAGCGTCAAAGACGAGTTATCCAGTGGATTTAGGCTAATTGACTTAGAACTGCTTGTCCATATCATTAATGTTTCATGCGAATTTGGTTCTTGTCAGTCAAGGGTCTTAGACTGTATGATGACAATGACAGAATTCGCATTGTAAGTAATAGACATATTTTTGTAAAGTTTGTAATTATGATGTTCAGTTCAAGGCTTTTGTTCTCCATGGGAAGATGAGGGGAATAGAAAACTGTAGATGAGATGCTTAGGTGTAGGCAGAGAAGGCACAAATTTGTTTTGTGGCTTGATCAAGATGCCTGCACCAGTGACTAGATCCTGTGATTCCAACAGAACACTCCTCAGTGTTCTTGAAGTTGAGTGCAGCGATGACATGAAAGCAGCTGTTGAGGAAGCTGTAATTATTAACAATGAAGGGGAAGAAGGACACTGTGTAGTCAAGACAGATCTGTGTGTCTCTTGTGATGGAACCTGGATGAAGGTGTATCATCTATGAGTGTAGATACAGGGAAAATCTTAGACTTCCAAGTAATGAGCAAATATTGCTCTCAGTGTGTCACAAGTAAGAATAATAATGGCAGTGAAGATGAAAGGTGGCAGCAGTAACACAAGAAACTGTGCAGCAAGAATTACCAGGGGTCAAGTAGTAGGATGGAAGCAGCTGGGAAGAAACTAATATTCCAAAGGTCAGTTGAACGTTATGGTGTTAGGTATGTGAAGTATAGGCGGTTGAGATTCCATGCTTTTAAGACTGTTTTAGAGAGCAATCCTTATGACTCACAAACTAAAAATGAAAAACTGGAATGTGTGGGGTATGTCCAAAGCGAAAGGAAGTTAGACATCTCAGATTGAAGAAAGAAATGAAAGGCAAGAAATTAGAAGATGGAAGGCCACTGGGAGGTGTTAACAGACTGACAGATAAGGAAATTCACACTTTACAAATATACTGTGGGAAAGCTATCAGGGATAGCCTACGTAGTGTGTAAACAATGCAGCAAGCCGTGTGGGCAATACTCTTTCACAAACTGTCCACAGATAACAATCCTCAACACCCCTCTGTGACATATCGTGGTGCAAATATCTTCAGGTAGAAGCCAATGGAAACCCATACATCCGCAAACATGATTTGCCACTTGCTGTTTTAGATGTTATAAAAACAACTTTCAGGTACCTAGCCAAACCTGAACTGCTGAAAAACCACTGCTAAAAAGCTACTTTGAATACACAGAATACAAATGAGAGCTACAATCACCTTATATGGAGGCGTTTCAAAAACAGTATTTGTGTCCTCAGTTGTTATGATGATAGCTGCATTTGATGCCCCTCTAGTGATGAATAGTGGAAATGTAGGTAGGATTAAGTGCCTGCAGAGACTAGGCTTTCATCCAGGTCCATTCACACTGAAGATACTCAGAAGCATCAATGAAGCGCGACTGGACAGAGCTCAGGCAGCAGAAGAAAAAATGCGAAAGATGGCTGAGAAAAGGAGGCAGGGGAAGAGATTGTTCCAGGAAGACGAGGAAGAGAATAAATGCTAAGGATATGAACAGCATTAGTCACTAGAGGTGTAACAGTACTGTCCAAAATGGAAATAAAAACTTTAAAAGCAAATTGCCTTAAATTGACTTTTTTGACCTACACTGGAGCGCCAAAGAAACTGGTATAGGTATGCGTATTCAAATACAGAGATAAGTAAACGGGCAGAATATGGCGCTGCGGTCGGCAACGCCTATATGAGACAAGTGTCTGGCGCAGTTGTTAGATCGGCTACTTCTGCTACAATGGCAGATTATCAAGATTCAAGTGAGTTTGAACGTGGTGTTACAGTCGGCGTACGAGCGATGGGACACAGCATCTCCGAGGTAGCGATGAAGCGGGGATTTTCCGGTACGACCATTTCACAAGTGTACTGTGAATATCAGGAATCCGGTAAAACATCAAATCTCCGACATCGCTGCGGCCGGAAAAACATCCTGCAAGAACGGGACCAACGACGACTGAAGAGAATCGTTCAACGTGACAGAAGAGCAACCCTTCCGCAAATTGCTGCAGATTTCAATTCTGGGCCATCAACAAGTGTCAGCGTTCGAACCATTCAACGAAACGTCATTGATATGGGCTTTCGGAGCCAAAGGCCCACTCGTGTACACTTAATGACTGCACTACCAAAGTTTTACGCCTCGCCTGGGCCCGTCAATAGCGACATTGGGTTGTTGATGTCTGGAAACATGTTGCCTGGTCGGACGAGTCTCGTATCAAATTGTATCGAGCGGACGGAAGTGTACGGGTATGGAGATAACCTCATGAATCCATGCAACCTGCATGTCAGCAGGGGACTGTTCAAGTTGGTGGAAGCTCTGTAATGGTGTGAGGCGTGTGCAGTTTGAGTCATATGGAACCCTTGATACGTCTAGATACGACTCTGACAGGTGACAGGTACGTAAGCATCCTGTCTGATCACTTGAATCCATTCATGTCCATCATGCATCCGACGGACTTGGGCAATTGCAGCAGGACAATGGGACACTCCACACGTCCAGTATTGCTACAGAGTGGCTCTAGGAACACTTTTCTTAATTTAAACACTTCCGGTGGCCACCAAACTCTCCAGACAAGAACATTATTGAGCATATCTGGGATGCCTTGCAACTTGCTGTTCAGAAAAGATCTCCACCCCCTCGTACTCTTACGGATTTATGGACAGCCATGGAGGATTCATGTTGTCAGTTTCCTCCAGCACTACTGCAGACATTAGTTGAGTCCATGCCACGTCGTGTTGCGGCACATTTGCATGCTCGCGGGGGCCCTACACGATATTAGGTAGGTGTACCAGTTTCTTTGGCTCTTCAGTGTATAATGTACCTTTTCTGAGTAACTAGAAAAGCTAACATCCTGAAATTTGGGATTGTTCTTAAGAATTACTTGCATTGTATTGTATGTTAACCGGGGACCTAGAAACGACGGAGAGGTTCCGTCCCCGCCGCAGCTACAGTGGTCCACAACCCCACGACGACCACCGCAGTCCACTTCACCCCTCCGCCGCCCCACACCGAACCCAGAGTTATTGTGCGATTTGGACCACGGTGGACCCTCAGGGAACATCTCACACCAGACAAGTGTAACTCCTATGTTTGCGTGGTAGAGTAATGGTGGTGTACGCGTACGTGGAGAACTTGTTTGCGCAGCAATCGCTGACATAGTGTAACTGAGGCGGAATAAGGGGAACCAGCCCGCATTCGCGGAGGCAGATGGAAAACCGCCTAAAAACCATCCACAGACTGGCCGGTTCACCGGACCTTGGCACAAATCCGCAGGGCGGATTCGTGCCCGGAACCAGGCGCTCCTTCCCATTCGGAAAGCTGTGCGTTAAATCGGACGGCCAACCTGGAGGGCCTAAGAATTAGTTACTGAATAATCCCGTGCAGCACCTTTCTATGATCTTTTCTCCGAGAAAAGTTCTCCTTTAAAGTTTGAAAAAAATAGAGCAGTCCCAGGTAACACAAAACTGAAAATTAATTTCAAAGCAACTATCACCTTAAACTAAAATCTGTTCCACACGTTTTATTTGCCTCTCATGCAGATATAAACCATGAAATTCCAATTTTATTGCTTGGTTAGTTTAGGGGAAAACGTACATTAAAAAAACAATAGTAATTAAAAATGGAAATCCTTATGAAATGTAGCTCGATTCGCATTTCCAAACAAAAATTGCACAGAATAGTAAGCATTATGTTGTACACAGTAAGCCTAAGTTTTACTATTTTAGCTGTAATATTTTTGGAGATATATATATTTAAGTGCAAGACATTTTGCCCTACGTCGGTCCTTAAAGTTTGCACACCACTGTATATGCTGGTAACAGCTTGATTGTATCTAGGTACCGCTTGAGAAATAGGGATCGTTCGAAATCGGAATGGGCAAATACAATTAAAAAAGTAGCTCCTGTGGGTTATTATTATTACTGTTATTATGACAGTAGGGGCAACGGCCTTGCCGCAGTGGACACACCGGTTCCCGTCAGGTCACCGAAGTTAAGCGCTGTCGGTCGTGGCCGGCAGTTGGATGGGTGACCATCCGGGCCGCCGTGCACTGTTGTCATTTTTCGGGGTGCACTCAGCCTCGTTATGCCAATTGAGGAGCTACTCGACCGAATAGCAGCGGCTCCGGTCAAAGAAAACCATCATAACGACCGGGAGAGCGGTGTGCTGACCACATGCCCCTCCTATCCGCATCTGAGGATGATACGGCGGTCGGATGGTCCCGATGGGCCAGCTGTGGCCTGAAGACGGAGTGCTTTATTATGACAGTAGACATTTCATGCAGAAATAGAAGGTTTTGAAATGTGATGGTGTAGAAGAATGCTGAACATTAGAAGGGTGGATCGTGTGACAAATGAGATGTACTGAATGGAATTATGGAAGATAGAAGTTTATGACACAACTTGAATGAAAGGAGGGATATGTTGATAGGACACGTCTTGAGACATCCGGGAACTGTCAGTTTGGTAATGGAAAGAATTGTGGGGGTCAAGACTGTAGAGGGAGACCAGGGATTAAATCAAGTAAGCGTCAAATATATGTATGTTGCAGTAGTTATGGAGAGATGAAGACGCTTTCACAAGATAGACTAGTATGGGGAGCTGCATCAAACAAGACTTCAGGCTGAAGATCACAACAACCTTTAAAAGCGGTGGTCAAACCAAGCAGAATAAGACAGGTCGACATACTCTACTGGCCATTAAAATTGCTACACGAGGAAGATGACGTGCTACAGACGCGAAATTTAACCGACAGGAAGAAGATGCTGTGATATGCAAACGATTAGCTTTTCATAGCATTCACACAAGGTTGGCGCCGGTGGCGACACCTACAACGTGCTGACATGAGGAAAGTTTCCAACCGATTTCTCGTACACAAACAGCAGTTGACCGGCGTTGCCTGGTGAAACGTTGTTGTGATGCCTCGTGTAGGGAGGAGAAATGCGTACCATCACGTTTCCGACTTCGATAAAGATCGGATTGTAGCGTATCGCGATTGTGGTCTATCGTATCGCGACATTGGTGCTCGCGTTGGTTTTAAGTCCAATGACTGTTAGGAGAATATGGAATCGGTGGGTTCAGGAGGGTAATACGGAACGCCGTGCTGGATCCCAAGGCCTCGTATCACTGGCAGCCGAGATGACAGGCATCTTATCCACGTGGCTGTAACGGATCGTGCAGCCACGTCTTGATCCCTGAGTCAACAGATGGGGACGTTTGCAAGACAGCAACCATCTGCACGAACAGTTCGACGACGTTTGCAGCAGCATGGACTATCAGCTCGGAGACTATGGCTGCGGTTACCCTCGACGCTGCATCACTGACAGGAGCACCTACGATGGTGTACTCAACGACGAACCTGGGTGCACGAATGGCAAAACGTCATTTTTTCCGATGAATCCAGGTTCTGTTTACAGCATCATGATGGTCGCATCCGTATTTGGCGACATCGCGGTGAACGTACATTGGAAGCGTGTATTCGTCATCGCCATACTGGCGTTTCACCCGGCGTGATGGTATGGGGTGCCATTAGTTACACGTCTCGGTCTCCTCTTGTTCGTATTGACTGCACTTTGAACAATGGACGTTCCATTTCAGATGTGTTACGACCCGTGGCTCTACCCTTCATTCGATCCCTGCGAAACCCTACATTTCAGCAGGATAATGCACCACTGCATGTTGCAGGTCCTGTACGGGCTCTAGTATGATAAAAAAATTAGGTTAAATATATTTGAATTTTTTTTCAATTTTAATCTGATATACTAGAATGTTGTGTTCCCAGTTTGGCACAGCTTTGCCACAGGAAACACGAAAGTGGTCGAAGACGTCCGCCTTCTGGTCGGCTCCTGATCGTTGTCAGAA
Source organism: Schistocerca piceifrons (assembly GCF_021461385.2). Classification (NCBI taxonomy): domain Eukaryota; kingdom Metazoa; phylum Arthropoda; class Insecta; order Orthoptera; family Acrididae; genus Schistocerca; species Schistocerca piceifrons. Next base: position 1,014,870,153 of record NC_060138.1, on the reverse strand, counting down.
GGAGGCTAGTTTTTGATTACGCAAAGGCTTCTATTATTTGGAAAAGAACAACCCGGATTTCTTTACGTAATCAGTATGAAATATATAATCACCTAAGGGACCTTTAACAATGAACAATAAAAAAATGCATTTGCAAATGAAATCATTAATAAATGGGGCAGCTATGAGTTGTATAGAAGACAAGGAGCGGCCTTCTGTCTACGACCAGGACGCCGCAGTATTCTCTGCTGTAGTAAAGGCCGTTTGATATTTACAAAAATAATATGACATGGAGGTAAAAAAAATAAAGGAAAAGAATAGAATAAGAAATCTGGTAAACACATATATTCAAACAATTCTCACTAGCAAATTAGGGCTTATTTATAAACAGTATAACTTACATAAGTACTTTTCTAGCTGTATGGTGCGATCAGATTTCAGCCTGCCCTGTGCTGTCTCCTTGGTTCACGTTTTTGTCACAAATTACAGTGATTACTTTTCTCCTTCGATAAAGACAATTCTTGCACCGTTCAACACCTTCATAACAATAACTTGCCGATTTACAGTTTCGAACATAAATTACTTGAATTTTATTGATTAATAATGTTGTCTGCACGCTGGCAAGACCGCTCACTTTTATAGCTTAAAGTCGACCTTCTTTACGTTTTCACATTAGAAGCAGAGGTACATAAAATCTGAAGATCTACAAAAGTTTTTACTGTCATCTTTTATTTAGATCGAAGCGGAACGTTCAGTTCAGCTTCTGTTAAAATGTCGCTTTGACTGCGCAATCGATGTATTATCGTCCGCGCTAGATGCGCATCTTTACAGTTACGTAAATTATATAAAACAAATGTCTTTCAAAGAATAGGTCTCTGCCCTGGCCAGCACATTCTCCAGATCTCTCACCAACTGAAAACGTCTGGTCAATGGTGGCCGAGCAACTGGCTCGTCACAATACACCAGTCACTACTCTTGATGAACTGTGGTATGGTGTTGAAGCTGCATTGGCAGCTGTACATGTACACGCCATCCGATGCCCGGGCGTATCAAGGCCGTTATTACGGCCAGAGGTGGTTGTTCTGGGCACTGATTTCTCAGGATCTACGCACTCAAATTGAGTGAAAATGTAATCACATGTCAGCTCTAGTATAATATATTTGTCCAATGAATATCCGTTTATCATCTGCATTTCTTCTTGGTGTAGCAATTTTAATGGCCAGTAGTGTATGTTTCGTTCCGAATATTGTCGCTCGGAATGAAGGCTATGTACATCATAGAAATAGGGAACCACCTGACAGTTGTGTCCAAGGTAATTCTATTGATGCATTCTTGATCCGTGTACTTTCTGCTGCAGTAGTACGCCTCTAAGCAAAAGAACTTCTCGATCCCTAGTTTACGCCCACTAGCTGTCATGCCGAGAGAAGTGAGCAGTCGTCAGCCTAGCCTCACGTCGCTGGTAACAGCGACAGCGACAGCGGAGGGCGGCGACAGTTCGGGCGCGCTCGACAGCTTCCGCCGGCTTCCGGGCGGCGGTCGGCGGCGGGCGTCACGCGGCGTCGCGGCGCCGCCGGCAGACAGCAACACCTGCAGCGACCGCGGCCGCGACAGGACCTGCTGCACCCCTTCCGGTGAGTCCACGTGGCGGCCACGCCGCGCGCTAGCTCCAGCCGCGCCTAACACACGTCTCTTTCCACCGCCTCGTAACGCCTGCGTCGTCTGTTTTAACGCGCCGATACAACATTACTCCGCTGTTGTGGAGGGATCCCTCGACACGTTATCCGAACAACGGATACGATGTGGCCAGATGCTGAGTTTGCTGTCTTCGGCTATTGACAACCCTGTACGTTTCAAGTCTTCCGTACAATTTTGCAAATGTTTTTGTTCCTGAAGCCAGCGCAGCTGACTGTTAATACTCTTTGGCCGCGGATGGACTAAATTTCCGATTTCATTCACATGACAATATTTCATGAAACACGTGCGGTAGTTAATCGACCAGAGTATGCGAGAAGTCGGGATTTTCAGTCGACCTACCCGCGAAACATTTAAAACATTGTGCGAGGACAGTACACTACCGAGTATCCTTACGATTTGGAGGCAATATTCTTATACGATAAGCTGTTCAGGCTTCTGGTAGAACCTGTCTCCAGAACAGTTATTTACTTCTGACCACACTGATGTTAGATATCAGCAATCCAGTTGGAACACTAGAAAAGCCTTTCTCTTCTGCTTGCAGAAGAGCATGTGTGACCTTCGTCAATAAAAAATTCAAGGGCACTTTATAAATATCTGCTTGTAGACCTAATTGAAACCAGAGCGATAATCTACGTCAGACCTTTATTCTTAAGCGTCGTTACAAGTTTTTTCTGAAGTGTCATCCTACCAGGAAGATTACTTCTCATTTTTCTCCCCCAATAGTACTTCTTTGGTAAACCTTGTACCTCATTTGACTTCTACTAGGAGGAATTGAGGCAGTCGTGATAGATGCTTTCAAGGCAATCGTAAACTATGTCCTACAGTCACTTATGAAGATGATTAAATATTAATACGAAGCGTATCAGAAATTCAGACAAGAGTTTCTCAAGTAATTAAGAGACACGAGATATCCCTGAAGCCAGGATGCAGTAACTAGTTACTAGATTTCACTTTCTGAGATCGACAAGTTCTCATATAAAATGTTACGGAAGCCGTGTTACAGAGTTGTTCCAGCTGTTAATAATAATGGCATACAACAAGTGGGGAAGCACAGCGATTAAGGACTGTGAGTCGTATTCACGAAGAGCTACCTTAATATCCCTATTCGACCTCCTGATTCAAATTATTTGGAAGGTTTCGTTAATTAGTATGGATGAATGGCGATAAGATTCATTGTCCAATGCCTATTTCTTCCTCCAAAACTTCACTACTAATTCGAATGACCTCAATGTCAGCGGAACATATCTCCTTCTTTTACTTTCCTAATATTCTAATCATGCAACTCCCGCTACTTTTTGTCACTGATGGAGTCATTAGGAGTCATTAGGACATGGTATTTCTGTCTTCGTATGACCACAATGATGAGAAGATAACTGTAGGACCTGCAACGCGAACGAATATTTTCTCAAGTCTGTATATCTATAAAATCACGTAATTTCTTCACGTATTGTATCCGCAGAATATGTGTGGCACAGCACATGCCATTCGTACTCAATCATCTCTTAGGTCTAAGTTCCATCGTACTAAATCTTTCTCCTCCCAATAACTGACATCAATTTTCTTTGTGCTAGATAAGAACTAGGAAGTACTAGCTATTATCGACGCGATGGTCTTATTGACAGATCCACACTCAGCATAAATTTTGATGCATGCACAGATTTGAGGCATTTAAGATAAGATATTCTGATGGATCCATTCGTCCAACATCTCGAATTAAATTTCTTTATGAAGCTGCTACAACGGCCGTATGGCAGAACTCAGTTTTCACGGGAAACTAACCTCTTCGTCACACCAACGTAAGGGTTAGCTGTAATTTGTGACTGTGCGTAATCCGTTAGGCGCCTTCGCATAGGTGGGAAAACAATACTACCCCATGTTTTGAGGTGTCGGTACTGCTTTAAAACTAATATTGAACTGAAAATTTAGCAGTAGATAGAATTCGGCAAATTTTCATGGATGAGGACGTAGGTCGTAGCAAATTCAGCGTCTGGTGTAGAATGAGGAAGACTAGATGATTTCCTAGCCATCATACAAAGAAATGATGTAGTTTATAAGGTCAGTAACCCTAAGACAATGTTATACATAAAAATTCCTAGATTCTGTAATAAGAAGGAAAAAGGAAGACGAGAGTTTAACATCCCGTCGACAGCGTGGTCGTTAGAGACGGAGCACAAGGTTGCATTACGAAAGGAAATCGGCCGCGTCTTTTTCAAAGGAACCACCCCGACTTTTGTGTGGAGCGATTTATGGAAATCACAGAAAACCTAAATCTGGATTGCCGGAAGGTGACCTGAATCATCGTCCTCCCAAACGCAAGTCCAGTAAGTTAACTACTGCGCCACCACGCCCGGTGGTACTCTAAGAACACGCACGGAATGTTAATGTCTATCACAAAGATTCGCACCGGAACATCAATACGTAAATTAAAAGAGCTGATTGTGTAACACAGCAGAACTCATGATAAACCACGGACGTCGGTCACACAAGTCATATACTTCGCAGTGACAGGTCGAAGACATATAAGGTGGAAGCACTTTTAAAGTCCTGTTAGTGGGGAAAGGAAACTTCAGACTCTAAGTCAGCGGACGAAATCTGAGACAGTGGGTCATCTGTGAAAAAGGAATAAAATACGTCTCTCTGGAGACCTAAACTTTATCACACTGGGATTTTCACCAAATACAATTGACTGAATATATGCTAAATGTTCAAAGAAGACCTGCATAATATTTGCAGGTCTTAGCTTTGTTTATTTTTCCGCAGAAGAGCGTCAAAGACATCCTCAACTATCAATAATGAAAGAAAGCACAACCAAGTCGTTACGTGCACCGCAACAAATGGTATCGAAAACAGAACCATAGACTGTATTTCTATGCAGAAAAACTTCATCGTTTAAGTACCTCGTTGGTACCGTTACAGCAGCTCGTTGCTCTTCAGTATTGAAAGCACGGTGTTCCTCCCCACACTCTACCCAAGAATGGAATAGGAAGGGGAATAATTAAGACTGGTCTGCCACGTACCTTCCATTGTATGATGACCTCCGGGATATGGTTCAAATGGCTCTGAGCAATATGGGACTTAACATCTGAGGTCATCAGTCCCCTAGGACTTAGAACTACTTAAACCTAACTAACCTATGGACATCACACACATCCCTGCCCGCGGCAGGATTCGAACCTGCGGCTGTAGCGGTCGCGCGGTTCCAGACCGAAGCGCCTAGAACCGCTCGGCCACTCTGGCCGCCTCCTCCGGGATAATTAAGTAAATTTAAACGGATAAGGTGGTATGTCACTAGACGACTGACGGACTCTCACAGCGAGCTGGAGAACTGGAAGAGGACAAGACATTGGCCGTTTAATGCCTCTGGAGTAGGACTAAGCTGAGGCAATTAACAACCCTGTTCCTGGAATAGAAAATAGGCCCAAAAGAAAACAGGAGGAACACTACAAGTCACCCTGGCAGAGCTCCGCGGCTCCGTAAGAGATCCATTTGAAAAGTGAGCTATTTATGAAGAGACGGACCCGGCCGTTTAAATCACCGGCTCTGCCACTGGCGCCCTCAGTTTGTCTCCAGCGACGCGTGTCCGGCTGGACGTGAGAGTGTGAACTAGCTGCCGGAGTTTCGGTGGCGCCACGCCGGGCCCAACTTCTCACGGCTGTCCCTGGTAAACGACAGCTGACTGCTTTTGTGTGCGCGCGGCGCGCCGCGCCATGCCAAGAATTCGCGCTCTGGCTTTAAATACCTCCGGAGCGGTTCGCGAGGGGCTCTTCTCTTGTTGCCGTGCGCAGTTCAATGCCCATGCGAAGCAGCCAGACTCGAGAATACGTTCATCGAACGATGGTACTTCTCCGCGATGGTTACAAGAGATATCGAAGAACTCTCGATGTGCTCTCGTCTTCTTGAGAAAGTAACTTTAATAATTTTACAACTGTAAATTACAAATTCAAATGTCACGTAAGCCTTTACTTCTTTTACGAAAAGTAAATGACGGAAATAAAAGCACGAATCATTACACAACAATCAGAAAATGATGGGAGCTACTGCCTAGCAAAAAATTCTGCACTATCGCATCGCGACAACCTTGAGGGAGCCGGTTAGCTGCAAAAACAAGTCCTGGAAATTGTATGTACAGGTGATACAAAACATTAGGATCGCTGCCCACTGCAAGATTGAAAGGTCCACTACTGGCCATTAAAATTGCTACACCAAGAAGAAATGCAGATGATATACGGGTATTCATTGGACAAATATGTTATACTAGAACTGACATGTGATTACATTTTCACGCAATTTGGGTCCATAGATCCTGAGAAATCAGTACCCAGAACAACCACCTCTGGCCGTAATAACGGCCTTGATACGCCTGGGCATTGAGTCAAACAGAGCTTGGATGGCGTGTACAGGTACAGCTGCCCATGCAGCTTCAACACGATACCACACTTCATCAAGATTAATGACTGGCATATCGTGACGAGCCAGTTGCTCGACCACCATTGACCAGACGTTTTCAGTTGGTGAGAGATCTGGAGAATGTGCTGGCCAGGACAGCAGTCGAACATTTTCTGTATCCAGAAAGGCCCGTACAGGACCTGCAACATGCGGTCGTGCATTATCCTGCTGAAATGTAGGGTTTCGCAGGGATCGAATGAAGGGTAGAGCCATGGGTCGTAACACATCTGAAATGTAACGTCCACTGTTCAGAGTGCTGTCAATGCGAACAAGAGGTGACTGAGACGTGTAACAATTGGCACCCCATACCATGACGCCGGGTGATACGCCAGTATGGCGATGACGGATACATGCTTCCAATGTGCTTTCACCGCTATGTCGCCAAACACGGTTGCGACCATCATGATGCTGTCAACAGAACCTGTATTCATCCGAAAAAATGAAGTTCTACCATTCGTGCACCGAGGTTCGTCTTCCCTATTCTGCTAACAGTCATTGGATCTCGACCAACGCGAGCAGCAATGTCGCCATACGATAAACCGCAATCGCGGTAGGCTACAATCCGACCTTTATCAAAGTCAGAAACGTGATGGTACGCATTTCTCCTCCTTACACGAGGCATCACAACAACGTTTCACCAGGCAACGCCGGTCAACTGCTGTTTGTGTATGAGAAATTGGTTGGAAACTTTCCTCATGTCAGCACGTTGTAGGAGTCGCCACCGATGCCAACCTTGTGTGAATGCTGTGAAAAGCTAATCATCTGCATATCACAGCACCTTCCTCCTGTCGGTTAAATTTCGCGTCTGTAGCACGTCATCTTCGTGGTGTAGCAATTTTAATGGCCAGTAGTGTACTTTTTGGAGGTGAGGGCGCGTGACGCGGTGAGGAAAGTGTAGCCTACAACAGCAGCAGAGACGAATGAGGAATCATCCAGGGAAGATACGAGCCGCAAAATGGGAAATCCACAAACGTATGGGACTTTGAACCAGCAGACTGTTACGGCTTCGCGCCTGGGAACGAGCATCTGGGAAACGGCGATATTGGTTGTTTCTTCACAAGCAAATTTCTACGGAAAGTGGTTGAAGGAAGTTCATACCACGAGTAGGCGACAAGTTGCTGGACGTCCACGTACTAGCACAGATCGTGGAGGGCGGACGCTTGCCCTCTTTGTGAGGCAGGATAGGAGGCACTCTGTGGGAAATCTGACGACAGAGTACAATGTCGATACCAGTCAAGAGGTGGAAAATTTTCCAAACTAATAGCCAATGAACCTAGTGCAGAATCAACACGAACGACAGCGACAGCAAGAGACGCTTGACCAGCTTTTAAATCAACATCAGTCAATCCAAAATCATCACAGCCACCACTACTGATGGACCAAATAGAATATCAATAATCCTAGCGGTATCAACATTCACAACACAGTGTCCCCACATACAAAACAGTCTTTTAGAAACACTGAAGGAAAAAATCACAACACCAAAGCATAATTAATGTAGAGTCTAGGTAACATATTTAAGTGAATAACATTGCAAGGTCACAAGTAAATGTAACCGCAAGATAAGCCATTGAAACTCTGAAATGCTGGTGGATTAATAACCGCTGTCACCGCCGGAATGTTGCACGCAAGCATGCAAGCGTGCATGCATAGTGTTGTACCAGTGAAACTTCGTGGCAGATTGAAACTGTGTGCGGGACCGAGACTCGAACTCGGGACCTTTGCCTTTCGCGGGCACGTGCTCTACCATCTGAGCTACCCAAGCACGACCCACGCCACGTCCTCACAGCTTTACTTCTGCCAGTACCTCGTCTCCTACCTTCCAAACTTTACAGAAGCTCTCCTGCGAATCTTGCAGAACAATATCCTTTCTTTCAGGAGTGCTAGTTCAGCAAAGTTCGCAGGAGAGCTTCTGTAAAGTTTGGAAGGTAGGAGACGAGGTACTGACAGAAGTAAAGCTGTGAGGACGGGGCGTGAGTCGTGCTTGGGTAGCTCAGATGATACAGCACTTGCCCGCGAAAGGCAAAGGTCCCGAGTTCGAGTCTCGGTCCGGCACACAGTTTTAATCTGCCAGTAAGTTTCATATCAGAGCACACTCCGCTGCAGAGTGAAAATCTCATTCTGTTGTACCAGTGCCGGATGTCGGTTTCTGGGATCCAGTTCCATGCCTGTTGCTCTTGGTCGTTCAATACAGGGACGGTTAATGTTGATTGTGGATGACGCTGGAGTTTTCGTCTGATGATCCACAAGTACTGGATTCGAGACAAATGGCTCTGAGCACTATGCGACTTAACTTCTGAGGTCATCAGTCGCCTAGAACTTAGAACTAATTAAACCTAACTAATCTAAGGACATCACGCACATTCATGCCCGAGGCAGGATTCGAACCTGCGACCGTAGCGGTCGCTCGGTTCCAGACTGTAGCGCCTAGAACCGCACGGCCACTCCGGCCGGCCGATTCGAGACAGATATGGTGATCGAACAGGCCAAGGCAACATGTCGACACGCTGTAGAGCAAGATGGATTACAACAGCGGTATGTGGGCGAGCGTTATCCTATTGGAAAACACCCCTGAAATGCTGTTCACGAACGGCAGAACAACTGGTAGAATCACCAGACCGGTTCACAAATGTCAAGACAGGATGCGTGAGATAACTACTAGAGTGCTCTTGCTGTCATACGAAATCGCAACCCAGACCACAACTCCTACTGTAAGCCCAATGTGTTTAACACGCGCAAGGTTGGTTGCAGGTCTTCAACTAACCTCCTTATAATCAACACACACACCGTCACCGGCATCGAGGCAGAACCAGCTAGCACCAAAAAACACAACCGACCTCCACCCTGCCCTCCTATGAGCTCTCGCTTGAAACCACTGAAGACGCAAATGGCGATGGTTTGAGATGCAAGCTATAGGGCGTCTGGCTCGGAGCTTTACTCGAAGTAACCGAATTGTAACAGTTCTTTGTGTCACTGTGGTGCCAACTGCTGCTCATACTGTTGCTGTAGACGCAGTACGATAGGCCAGAGCCATACGCGGAACAATGGTGCTCTCCCCTATCGTTAGTGCCACGTGACCGCCCGGAGCCCAGTCTTCTTGCGACTGCATATTTTCGTGACCGCCGCTGGCAGCAATCATGTGCGGTGGCTACATTCCTGCCAAGTATTTCTGCTGTACTGTAAAAGGAAATCCAGCTTCTCGTAGACTTTCACACGATCTCGTTGAAGCTCAGTGAAGTGATGATAATGGCTTCTTTGTCGCCTTAAAGGCTTTCTTCACTAACATCGATTCACCATGTCCAGTCTCAAATGTAACTGATGATCACGCCGTAACAGCGTATTTTTAAAGCAAACTTGGTTTACATTCTCATAGTGGCGCTATTATCGCCACTCTTGTGCAGCTAATGTGAAATTTGCATATTCATCATCTTTCAGACATAGACTCCTTTGTGTTTCCTTTTTTTCCCGTCAGTATGGCTGGACGCCATTTTAAACACACAATGCACGCGGTGTGCATGGTGTGCATCTCGGCGAATGAGAGCACCAGAGCGGTTACTTACATAGCAAAGGGCAAACATGACGTAATAGACAGATAACAGACTTCTTGGGGAGGGAGCAGTGATCTCTGTACTTTGTGGATGTCGAACTCCAGCTGTTTGAATGTGATGCTCGTATTTAGTTTCCTGCCCAACTGCAACATGGCTGCCACGAAATATTACGAGATTGTAAAATGCAGATAATTCTTCGACTCTGCTCCCACATCAGCCTATTCATCACATATTAATATAAAGTTCAAAGCCAGACATAAATAAAGAGTTCCAGAATGAGATTTTCACTCTGCAGCGGAGTGTGCGCTGATATGAAACTTCCTGGCAGATTAAAACTGTGTGCCGGACCGAGACTCGAACTCGGGCCCTTTGCCTTTCGCGGGAAAGTGTTATACCATTTTTTTAAATCTGATTTTGTTCGCTTTTGTTCGTTGCGTCTGCTCGGGGCGGACGTCGTAAGACATTCGTTTAAGTCCGTTGTTGATCGATTAACTCAGTTTTTTTTATTACAGAGGGCAGCTAACCCTCTGACCGAACACGCTAAGCTACCGTACCGGCACCATCTGAGCTACCCAAGCACGACTCACGTCCCGTCCTCACAGCTTTACATCCGCCAGTATCTCGTCCCCTACCTTCCAAACTTGGTAGAAGCTCTCCTGCGAACCTAGTTAGTTTCAACTAAAGAATTCCTTATGCGTATAGACCGGCAGAATTTATTTTGACTAGTTGGAAGGCGGACTATGGAGAAGATAAGAATCTGCAGGCACGTCGAAGATCCGTGTCTAAGATCAAGGATCTACTTGCAGGTAGTATAAAGATCACTGGAAGATAATGTTGCAGTATATTCTTCGACAAAGTGTGGAATGTTATATAATGGGAGGGCTGGCGATGTAGTTCGTTGATGGAATAGTGTGTTGACATTTTTTTAAAGCAGTTATATTTGTATAATGTCCTCGGTGCAGGAAAATCCACTCTGAATGAGAGAATAATTAAGTGTGATGTGTATTCTATGAATACCAACATCATCACTGTTGCTGTTGAGACCTTGCATGAATATCATGAGGTAATACTGTTGGGAACACACCGTTCAGTGCAGTATGTTGAACAAGGGACTTCGCAGTAAACAACCCCTACGTTCTCCCATATTGACTCCACGACTTCGCCAATTACGACTGCAGCGAAATCATCGTGTGGATCAGTGGAAACATGTCGCCTAGTTGAATGAATCGTGTTTCTAATTACAACAGCTCGATGAGCATGTCCGGCTACTCCGTCATACGAGCGAATGATTGCTGCTAACAGGCATCGCCCTTCCGATGCAAGCCAGTATTGTGTTATGGGGGACATCCACTTGTGTCTCACGGGATGTATGGTAGTAATTGCAGGCACCATGCCATCTTTGGACTATGTGTACATTATTACAGACCACCCGCACCCATTCATAATTTATGTCTTCCTCGACAGCGACGGCATTTTCCAGCAGCATAACCATACACGTTTCAAGGCCAGAATCACGCTGCAGTGGTTTGAGGAGAGTGAAAGTGAACTCACAATGAATTTTCGGCCTCATCCGAACCCCGATGGCATGCATATGATGAGCTATCAGGCGCCAGCTCCGCGTCCACTTACCATCGGCCCGTTGTTTACGGTAACTGTCTGACCTGTGCAAAGACGTCTGGTGCCGTACACATCCGCAAACCTACAAACCTAAACATCGCTGCTGTGCTGCGTTCCATTAGTGGACCAACACACTATAAGCAGGTGGTCGTAATGTTTTGGCTTATCAGTGCTTATACTCCGCAAGCCATCGCACAGTGTGTGGTGGACGGTGCATCGAACCATATTATCAATTTTCTTCCCTATTCCATTCTCGTATTGACTGAGGGAAACTGTGTATACTCCTTTGTGTGTTTTCTAGTCTCTCTTATCTTATTTTCATGCCCCTGTGCAATATATTAGTAGTATTATGGCCGCACAGCCTCCTTCGAATGTCCGCCCTCCGTAGCTCAGAGGTCACCACGGCTGACTACCATGCGGAGGCCATGTATTCGATTCCCGGTACTGCCAGGGATTTTCCTTGGTGGGAGGACTGTAACAGGATGCACTCAGTCTCGTGAGGCCAGATGAGGAGATACTTGACCGAGCAATAGCGTCTCGCCGACCATGGTGGCCGACCGGTTGTAGGCGCTCAGTCCGGAACCGCGCGACTGCTGCCGTCGCAGGTTCGAATCCTGCCTCGGGCATGGATGTGTGTGTCGTCCTTAGGTTAGTTAGGTTTAAGTAGTTCTAAGTTCTAGGGGACTGATGACCTCAGATGTTGAGTCCCATAGTGCTCAGAGCCATTTGAACAATAGCGTCTCTAGTTCACGGAAACAGACATTCATTGGCGCCATTGGCGGGGGGCGACATGGAGGTCGGTCAATGCCTGTGGAGTTAATTCGTTAGTCAGTCAGTCAGTTCTCCTATGAAACTTCCTAGCAGATTAAAACTGTATGGAGGACCGAGATTCGAGATCGCAGGCAAGTGCCCTACCGAAGGCAAAGGTCTCGAGTTAGAATCTTGGTCCGGCACACAGTTTCAATCTGCCAGGAAGTTTCATACCATCGCAAACTCCGCCGCAGAGTGAAAATTTCATTCTAGGGGTACTCCTAATTTACCCAACAGGGTTTAGCTATAACTACGTCATTCTCTAAAATATTCCCACTCAAGCGCTACTGGTATTTCTGTAACAGTTTCGTATGGGCTGCACTGACATGATATCCTAGCGGTCCATCTCTGAATTCGTTCACTATCACTTCTTAAGGGTTCAAAACCTTGGAACAGTATTCCAGAATAGGTCACACTAGAGCCCTGTATGCAACTTCGTTTACACATACGTTGCATTTTCCGAGAACTCTTCTACAAATCTAAATCTTTCATTCGCCTTCTCTAACACTGATTTTATTTGTTCAGTGCAACACCAAGACGCAGTAGATGGTAACTGAAGAAACAATGAGAAGATCATTATCGGCTGGAAACTAGCTCGGTAGGACAAGTTATCATTACGGCATTCGCCTCAGTTAATCGTTGGGAACCGAAGAGGAGTTTCAAGCATATTGTTTCTTACCCACTGGGCTACAGGCCTCAGTTGACTTTTTCAGTCACGTTAATGACTTATGCTTCTGAAACAAACCTTCCTCTTATTGTGTGCAGCCAAAGAAGGTGGGAGCGGAGATAAAAGACAACAGCAACCTCTGAGGAGAAATAAATTTAGAAGATGTTAATGTAGAGATAACTTCAAACACAGGAAAATGGGCAAGATAAATTCATACCATAAAAAACGATCGACTGGGCATTTGAAAACATAAAAGTTGTGACAATTCTATGGTAGTAGAGTTATTAATCATTGAGGCAGATAATTAACTTAAAGAACTGTTTTGAAAACGATTTCGACCACTCAGTGCTGTATTTTTGTGTGACATTAATATCTGCAAAAAAGTAATTCGACGGTTTTGTATTTCATAACAGAAATGGATAAACGAAAGTGTGGGAAAACGTCTTAAGCTGGATAAAATCCGCGCCAGGCATCTGAAACTCGAAGCTTTTCAGACTCAACAGGGAACACAAAAATGTTGACAGAACATTAAAGCAGTCTTCTTACTGCAAAGCGCAAAAATTGCGTAACAAGAAAGTAGCGTTTTTGTATTTCCATCCTTTCAGCTGGTTCAAATGGCTCTGAGCACTATGGGACTTAACATCTGTAGTCATCAGTCCCCTAGAACTTAGAACTACTTAAACCTAACTAACCTAAGGACATCACATACATCCATGCCCGAGGCAGGATTCGAACCTGCGACCGTAGCAGTCGCACAGTTCCGGACTGAGCGCCTAGAACAGCGAGACCACCGCGGCCGGCCTTTCAGCTGGGACGACAGCCGTTTACTATCGTGACAAAAAATTAAAACTCCTACAGCCGTCCTTAAGATTTTATTTTATTGTGTCGCTACCAGTTTCAACGCTTCATTGCGTCATCTTCAGGCTGTTTAGATGCGGTACAGGTTGATACGATCCCCATGCATAACCCATGAGTTGCCAGCATTATTGGATTCGCAGATAATCTGAAACTTACGTGTCAGCACTCCAATCATCAACTGCCAACTAGTTGGCACCCAAGCATAGGCAAAAAATGAATGAGAGAGCACATTTCCCGGATGTTACAGGAATACAATGATCTGAACGAAGTCCAGAGTGTATTATACACAGTTCAGTATTCCCTCGACAAACGTCAAAGGTCGTTACTCACTGTAGACTATGACTGTTCGCCGCGCGGGGTAGCTGCGTGGTCTAGGGCGCCTTGCCACGGTTAGCACGGCTGCCCCCCCCCACCCCCCATCCCATCTCCCAGCCCCCCTTCCCTGCCGGAGGCTCGAGTCCTCCCTCGTGTTTGTTGTCCTTAGCGTAAGTTAGTTTAAGTTAGATTAAGTAGTGTGTAAGCCTAGGGACCGATGACCTCAGCAGTTTGGTTCCATAGGAAGTTACCACAAATTTCCAGTTTCTATGACTGTTCGTACTTTCCTGATCCACTCACATGGTTCGCATTCTGGTCAACATCGTACTCACAGCAGATCATCACTGACTCTAACGAAGAATCTTTCATCTTTACGTATTATCTTCGAAATGCTGTGTTTTCCACTTGGGTAACGGATGCAGTCTCGGGTTGGTGACGCGAGGAAACAAACGTGGTGGGCGGAACCCTTGATTGCAGCCTATCTTCCAGAAAACGGTATCGGATGGTTCCACTTGATATAGGGCGCAACATGAGTGGTAAATAGTGCTGTGGATGTCATATAACCAGCAATGGCTGCTCCTCTGTCGCTGTGATCTTGGCATGAGTTTCTATACGAGTACACGCATTATGCCATCTGAAACCAGATCGAGAAAGTGCTTCTCTCTTGGACTACCGGCCCAATGCATTCGCAGCGCTACGTCACTTCCAATTTGTCGGGCTATTCCTCGGAGGGATCATCCGATATTCCACATGCATCGCTGAAATTAAGTTAAGAGCACATATTCTGCTCGTGGACGACGTCCCGGCCTGAGTGTAACGTTAAGACATAAATATGCTCCAGAGGAAACGGACAGAGCATTACTGCGCAAAGGAGTCAGTTGCTAACGTACTGAGGAGTGTTGTGTGAGAGTACGTCTGTGTGGCTCTTTACGACATACATCCGGTGTTGCAGCAATTTGGAAGACAACCAAATGGAAGATCTGCGTGCTTCGGCTGCAGCTACAATCCGAGCTATAAGATCTTTACCTTTTCATAAGTGATTAATAAGCAACATATCTGACATCTCTGAAGAAGAGGGAGAATCGCAGCGAGCCTTAGTCTGCCAATCTTGGAGATTTTCATTATTCTCACCCCGAATATTTTTTCTGGGTAAGGTCCTGAAATGCAACAGTGTACCACAAGTACTGGAAAAACATGTCTCGGTGAACATTTAAACACTCTCATAACTGTGTGTTATTTGTCCCGGAGGACCATTATGGAGCATAAGAGTTTCAATCATTTTCCGAAATTGATATTAAGCTATACCATTTTAGAAACGTGTCTGGCTAAATACCTGTACGAGGCATTGATGCTGTGATTTGTGGAGCAAGGGCGTAATTTGTCCACTGAAAGTGAATTTCTAATCTACCATCTACCTTGTTGCGCATCGAAACTAGACTCTTCTGATAGTCTGCAAGCGTAATATAAAACATTTCCCAAATAAGACTTGTTAGGACCGCTCAATTTATCAACATCTGTAAACATTCAATCGGACAGAGCTTCACCACATAGGCATAATAGTCACCTATACTTGAATACTGTTCAGAAAGTTGGGATCCGTATGGACTTGATTTGAGAGCGAAGGAATTCATAAACAGACCAGTAGAACTTTAACCGGTAGAATCAGTCAATATGACGGTATAAGGAAGATTTTCTGAAAACTGTGTAGAATCTATATAGGAAAGATTGCGAGATCGACTGTTAAAACGGCTGTTGTCTCTACGATATGGTTCACTTAAGAGCCATAAAAAAAGCAAGAATGTGCGTCGAGGTGTACTAACGGTTCTATTTCTGTCTATGCATCCACAAATGGGACAAGAAAACGAACAGATCGTATGTAAAATGAGCTTCCTTGCATTGTGCCTTACGGATTACCTGTTGTAACGGACGAAGCAGACATTAAGAGTGAATAGTAACAATCTACTTAGCAATTTTCTCTTAAAGGTTCTTCATATCTAACTAGGCAATAATCGAAGAAATTTTAGTAAAATTTTGGAACGTTAGCTATTTGTTTGATGTAAGAATAACTAAAATTTCTTTAATAAATCTATATATAATTTGTCTAAACCGCTCTTTTTTTTAATCGTCTTGACGTAAACATGGAGAAAATTCGTCTATCTGCAAATTGTATCAATTTTCTAAATTGTGATTTAGAAAGTTACTATTTATTCTTGTATATACCAGATAGCTGATGTTCCAACAAGTTACGAAAAGTAGACTATGTTCTCACTGTAGTGTTACTCTCCCCATTTCTAATTAGTTTATAGCAATATAGAGAGACAAGCGTTGCGGACAGGCGAACTTAACGTTTTGCCTTTATATCTGTGACGACAGTGGAGGCAAGTTTCAGATTTCAATACACGTCGATCTGTCTCTTTTCTAAAATTGATGCTGTCGGATGTATAGAGTTTCTCACTGCCTGGATACTCCTAACGTTGAAGGTTGTTCTCCCCTTGCTTTTGTCGTCAAGGCTTCGACGTTTTAAGCGCCTTCTAGGTGGATTTCTGACGTCAAAACATGGTCTTCACGCAAATATGGAGAAACGTCGTATTCATCTACCTGCAAACTGCATCTCTCTCCTTTACGTAATTATTATGCTAGTTGCTTGCTTATTATGTATGTGTGTGATGGAAGAGGGAAAGCAGCTCCATATTCACCTAGATGAGTAAGGAAAACAGCGTAAAACCGCTTCTCGTCATCTACTGGTAAGATCCACATTACATAGGTGGTTTCGGATACGTTTGATCAGATAGTGAATATTCCCTTCTTAGAGGAGTATTTGATATCCATAAATATGTCCTTCTTGCACGCCCACATAGTCAAAATAAACGATGCACTTCTAACTGCACTCGTCTACGTAGCCAAGCTCTCTAATGCAAGCCTATGCGGCAGCGCTCGACTCGGAGGTAGCCTGATCGAGCGCTCGTGGCAGGCGAAATATTCACCACCAGCATTTGGGTGACAAGAAGGGGAGTGGTTGTGGAGTAAAGTTCCTGATCTGCAGATCTTGCACCATTGTCTTGTATTAAATTTCAACCCATCCACAGTATCTCATGAAGCGAGAGCACACGGCACTGTTGATGGTGATCCATCTACCGAATGGGGACATAACGCTCACACGGACCTCTTGGTGCTATTCGAGGTATGAAAGGGGTGGGCGTGGAGGTCACACTTCTGAAGCCAATTGTACCTGTGTCTCCGGGAGGACTTTAGTGTTGTCTAGCATTCACTGCTGAGGAAGGATGTTCTCCACCCAGGATCGGCACATGTAGTCTGTCAACACAGAGGTGGCTGCGAAGTCACTGACCATACAGTCCGCTGGCCTGCGTCCGACTTTGGCGTGGCCTGATTTCGCCCTGGCACTGCACTGCTGATTCTGTCTCGTTTATAACTTTGAACTTTCGCAGCTGGCGGTGTGTCGACATCGGATTTCACCCCCTCAGTTGTTTCATCATCATACAATCCAAACACGACAACACCGCACTGTGCACACACATCCATTACACGCACCTACGTTCAGCAGATGCACTTAGCACTCAACTATCACGTAGAAAGGAGGCATCGAATGTGGAGGAAGAAAACCCTTTCAACCTATCCCTCAGACTCTTCCAACCAACAATGTCAAACCGCTTCTTTTTCTTTTACTGTTCATTGCATTCTGCATTTTACTGGTCTACAATCGTAAGAAGTAAATTTTAGAGTTCACAGGTACACATATTTTGTTTGAAAGCGTTTCTGTTGTGTTTTTTGTGACGCCAGGAACTGCTCATTTCTTTTCCAATAAAAAAAGCTACCACCTGCCCATTTTACACTTCGAATGTTGCCATAAGTTCAACGACCTTGCTGCGGAGACAAGCGAATACTTACCGCGTCACGACAGTCCGACCTCGTTCCAAAGACCGATAACTACGTACTGTCCAAAACAGTGGATTAGTATTTGGAAGGGTCGTTGTTAAATTCCCCACGTATCCATCATGATTAAGATTTTCAATGTTTTCGTTGGCGAATGTCGGAATGGTGTCTTGAAGCAATTAACTCCCCAAATGATTTACTGCTCTCTCTGTAACGACCTCTATGTCGACGGTAAATTAAAATGAATCCCTTTTCCTTCTTTCCTTCTGCAGACTATAACACAAGAAGTTTTTGTAGGTTGTTGACATCGTCTGCTGTAGATCATCTGTTACAGTTTCTCTTGGACATACTCCAATGAAATGCGAGTCATTTAATATGATGCTTAGCACATCTGGCCAATTGGCACAAGTGCTGACATTCCTCTTACACTAATTTAGAATCCAAGAGCTACCCAAGAAAACAACCTTCCACATTATCGCGTGGATTTATTTCAAAATATTGTCAGTTAAATTAGAGATAAGCAGTTACACAGCTTGTTATTACAGTCAACATTGTATAGTATTTTCGTCGTGCGGAATACTTCACAAACGTTGTAGTGCTCGAAATAACCAGACTAGTCAGTAGGACCGTCTTTGAAGCGCCTCGCTGTAAAAGACGCCAATGTGGCTTGCAATCAATTATACTTGATGTAAATTCCGTGCATTGGCGTGATTCGATACAAATACTAGGGAGTGATTTTTCGTGCATTACAAGTTATCAACGTACAATTCGTATACGTGATGTTCTCCATGTAACATTGTCTTCTCTAGCTGACTGCAGATAACGTACTGCGTACATGAACACCGTGCCGGAATGGAGTTTGGTGTTATTTGGCATACCCGTTTTATGAATGAAAACACATTCTCATTGATCAGATGCCTTCCGCTATGACACAGAACGCGGCCGTATCCCCTGTTCACGATTGCGTATAGACCGGTGAAGCGGACCCGTCCACTATATTAGAACCCGGCTGTACATACCACCTTTTAGCGGTGTACTAAAGAACGAGTGTTGGGTACAAAGGTTCCGAGCTTTTCAGCTCTCATGTTTTAGTTATATGTTCACTGAAGATGTGGAATTTAGTGCCTCCGAAACCTATGGTAATCCAGTAATAAAGGAACCGGTTTATTAACACCAAAGATGACTACTCATAGTTGGCGTTGCCTTATCTACAAGGTTGTTTGCATAGTCATTATCAGTGCACTACCACAAAAAAAATGGTTCAAATGGCTCTGAGCACTATGGGACTTAACTGCAGTGGTCATCAGTCCACTAGAACTTAGAACTGCTTAAACCTAACTAACCTAAGGACATCACATACATCCATGCCCGAGGCAGGATTCGAACCTGCGACCGTAGCGGTCGCGCGGTTCCAGACTGTAGCGCCTAGAACCGCTCGGCAACTTCGGCACTACCACAAGAGGTACCAAAATGTCAGAGAATAAATTTATGTCAAATGTCACGAGCCTTTACGACAAACTAAACTGAATGTGCCAGTGTTATTTGTCACAAGTTCATGCTCTGACATGTTGCTACATGACTCTTATGTAACGCACCAATGTTGACTAGGCTATAGCCAAAATATAGATCTGAAATAAACTACGGATTCTTGAGAGTGTCTGCTGTCCCCTCTAAATTTGAATATACAACGTTCACTGTGCCACACAAGCGTCCAACGGATTCCAGTTTACTTAAAATACGGAAGTTAGTTAGTTATTCAACTTCTTTATGTTGGGTTCCATTGCCGTAATACACCACTTGATAGGTAATAGCATTTTTGCACCAAGGCTGTCGATTTTATTTAGAAACGAGGGAAATGAAATGTTGTGCTCAGTTTCAGATTATTATGGTATGCGATGCATGTGCCAGTTACTTCTAAACGGTATAAAAATGGGAACAGGAACGTGGTTTTATATTCTTTACAATGTAGTTGATCTGAGATGAATGTGGTTAAAAGTCAAATTAAAAACGTATAAAATACAAGCTCACTTAAAATCACAGTGTGTTCGATATTCACTCACCTTAGATGCTTCTGGCATACCCACTCTCGCGGAATGTAAAATTTTCAACTTTGTAACTGTTAAGTTTCTAACTGAACTATAGAATAAAAGTTATAATAATAACTTGGGAAAGTATGGTTGGCTGATCACTTACAACGCATACCTGGAAGAGTCAGCCATCGTGACAACACTTTGAACCCTTCTCCCTAATACATTATGGAGCAAACAAAATATTTCACAAATTTAAGGTGCACCACATTGTTATCATCGTTTGCTAAAAGAGATGACAAATCAACTGATAAACTAGTCTCTGGATTCTGTTCTCAATGTACAACACATACTTTTAAAATGTGAAGTACAGAAATCCGCGAGCCACAACCACTGCACCTTGGAGGGTTCTTCCTTCGGGGCAAGTAATCTCGCGTCATCGAATTGCGCGCAGTCGGTAATCGACCGAGAAGAACTTCATCTCACTTCAGTGGCTGAAATGAGGTACGACACTTGAAAAGAGATTCTACTATCGAAACTGGCCACAGATACTACAACAAAATTTAAAGTATTTGAAGAACCTACACAAACTAGTCGGAAAATTGTTTTATCATTTAACAAGTTGTAATTATTAACATTAATAATTTGGACATTTGCAGTGAATTTGTTCATGACCATCTCAGGCTTTCCATATAATGCTATAGAACAAACCAGTACAGTGTCATTTGTGTAATGAAGTACTAAGTGCAGCGAAACGTGATTGCCCTTATCGTTTGGTTATAGCAAAGACTTTCGCCGCTGCTTGCGTACGATACCAGACTCATGTGTCAGCTGTGAATCTGTATCGTCTGCATGACAATGAAAATGGGATTTTGCGTAGTATATTGCCACTGAAATGTTGAGAATATCCTGGGAAATGAGAGGAAAGGAGAAGACAGAACAGACACCACGCAAATATACACATTTGTATAAGACCGCGACGGTTCCTTGACGTTTGTTTCAACGCGGATGCACTAATTCCGTCCGAACTCCTACGGTAATTAATAAATTTGCGAGTAGAGGTTTAATGGACGAGAGACGCTGCATTTCAGCGTGCGATAAGTTGGAAATTTGAGTCGGTCAGGGGCTGTGTCCATATAGCTCCGTAGTTCCCAAGCTGGGGGTAATTACCCCCTGAGGGATAAAATGAAATTTCCTGAGGGATAAAAACTAAATGATTCGATTTCGTTTCATAAAAGAATACAGTGTCCATTGTAGGCTGTATTGTGCTTTTTTAAACTCATGCTGTAAGCTAATTTTGGCAGTGAGCTATTATCAAGCACATCTGCAACGTCGTGTATTACATATCGTGCACGATGCATCACGAATTCCTTCGTCATTCATTCTAACACACACACACACACACACACACACACACACACACACACACACACACACACACCAGCTAAATATCATTCACCTTTCATCATTTTGAAAATGAAAGTGTCCCAAGAATAGTATTTCATTCTATACTTTAGTTAGGTGCCATAGTTGGTGATAATGTAGGGGAGGGGGAGGGGCAACATACGGCAGGGTACTAGCTAACGTGTAATAACACTCAGGAGTAAAGGTCTAACAAAGGTTGGGGGCCACTGGTACAGATGGAGCGGGCCGGCACGGTATCTCAGCGTGTTCGGTCAGAGGGCTGTCTGCTCTCTGTAATAAAAAAATAAAAAAAAAACTGAGTGAGTTGTTCAACGATGAACGTAAAGGGGTGTCAAGTGACGTCTGTCCAGACCAAATGGTGAGGGAAAAAGCACACTTAAGGCAACCGCTCATGAGAAACGATAAATCCGAGTTTGAATTCCGGTTCGGCACAAATTTTCAACTTTCTTCATTGCATTAGCACAATGTACTGTGAATCTAGATGTCAGGAACTCCCACTCACCCCTTTCCTTTCTTTTGCCATTCTCTGTTTCATAAAAACACATATAAATTCGTAAAATAAGTGCACAGTCAACTAATCGGGAGTTTTACGCCGAAATTGTTTCGGCTTGACGAAAAAATTCTGCTAACGAAAACAGGTTTCGAAGCAAAGGTTGGAAGATTAGTGAAAAAGAAGCACTAACGGGATTTCAGTACATCATGGATTCAACAGCTTAAATCGGAAAAGTTATTGTTAATCGAATCCGTTAGGCAATTTTTCTAATGAATGTCTTGTCAACTTCGAGGTCATTAGAGACAGAAACAGAATTCAGACCAGCCACCCCCTCGACAGACAATACCACGTCATGCAGTATGGAAACTTTGGTCAAGGACAGTAGTTTTCATGGTAAAAACGAGAAGCTGTACCAGTGTAATGTTCTTTCAAATTAACTGTCTCCATAGGCTTTATAGCAGAAAGTCGTCGAGTATGATTAATAAGAATTACTGGCGTATTTGCAGCAATTTGTGAATTCTAAGTAACATTGCCGTCCCACGAAGGGCTCCATTGACCGGTACGCTGCCAGTAAATACTGCAGCAGTGTGCTGTCTTTACAGCACTCCATAACGCAGTGAAATAAATTTTCGAGGGTCATTAGCTGCGCCAGCGTCTTTTTCTGGAAATAGCAACAGGAAATGCTGCAGAAGCGGACAGCGGCCAACGGCAGACGGGCTCGCTCGCGGTGGTGGTGGTGGTGTTGGCGGCGACCGCCCACGGTGGACATCTGCGCGACCGACCGCGCCGCACTGTATTTAGGCGCGCGCCTGGACGTCGTTCAAGCCGGCCTCTCTTCTGTTCTGAACAGACAACAAACACGTGGGGGCGTCCGGCGTGGGCTGCCAGCACCCGAGTCACCAGCCTACTCATACTTAACCCACGAAGTCTCGGCCGTACCCCTCTCACCCACACAGCCCACTCACTGGTTTCCCTCTCCTCTCATGCCCTTCTCCTTCCGTCGAGCTACACTCACGAAGAACTCATGTCAGTAGCCGACGTCGCTAAAGTACTCTCGTACTACTGTGTTCGTCCTAAATATACTCTTCTTGTTACTCTTCTTGTTCATCCTTGCCTCGTCCCATTCGACTACGACACTACGAGGTAGCCATTGTTATATGAGTTAAAGCGATCTTAGTGAAAGTGGACGGCCGGTTGACCTTCCTGACGCCGCCTTGAGAACCAACTTGGTAACTACCTTGTTGTATGTGGAAAACCGCCTGAAAACGGTACCCAGATTGGCCTGCACGCTGACCCTCAACGTTAATCGCCCGGACGGATTCCATCCGAGATCGGCGCGTCTCTCCGAATCGCGAAGCGGCGCGTTAACGCTCTAGGCTATCCGGGCGGGCCAGTTCGGCCTCAGTGTATACTGCAGCCTATTAAATCCCGACATCGGAAACGGCTACATGTAACATAATTTTACTTATTGGAGTTATATACACTACTGGATATTAAAATTGCTACACCACGAAGATGACCTGCTACAGACGCGAAATTTAACCGACAGGAAGGAGATGCTGTGATATGCAAATGATTAGCTTTTCAGAGCATTCACAAAAGGTTGGCGCCGGTGGCGACACCTACAACGTGCTGACATGAGGAAAGTTTCCAACCGATTTCTCATACACAAACAGCAGTTGACCGGCGTTGCCTGGTGAAACGTTGTTGTGATGCCACGTGTAAGGAGAAGAAATGCGTATCATCACGTTTCTGACTTTGATAAAGGTCGGATTGTAGCCTATCGCGATTGCGGTTTATCGTATCGCGACAATGCTGCTCGCGTTGGTCGAGACCCAGTGAGTGTTAGCAGAATATGGAATCGGTAGGTTCAGGAGGGTAATACGGAACGCCGTGCTGGATCCCAACGGCCTCGTACTACTAACAGTCTAGATGACAGGCATCTTATCCGCATGGCTGTAACGGATCGTGCAGTCACGTCTCGATCCCTGAGTTAACAGATGGGGACGTTTGCAAGACAACAACCATGTGCACGAACAGTTCGACGACGTTTGCAGCAACATGGTCTATCAGCTCGGAGACCATGGATACGGCTACCCTTGACGCTGCATCACAGACAGGAGCGCCTTCGATGGTGTACTCAACGACGAACCTGGGTGCACGAATGGCAAAACGTCATTTTTTCGGATGAATCCAGGTTCTGTTTACAGCATCATGATGGTCGCACCGGTGTTTGGCGACATCGCGGTGAACGCACATTGGAAGCGTGTATTCGTCATCGCCATACTGGCGTATTACCCGGCGTGATGGTAGGGGGTGCTAATTGTTACACGTCTCGGTCACGTCTTGTTCACACTGACAGCACTTTGAACAGTGGACGTTACATTTCAGATGTGTTACGACCCGTGGCTCTACCCTTGGCTCAAATGGCTCTGAGCACTATGGGACTTAACATCGATGGCCATCAGTCCCCTAGAACTTAGAACTACTTAAACCTAACTAACCTAAGGACAACACACAACACCCAGCCATCACGAGGCAGAGAAAATCCCTGACCCCGCCGGGAATCGAACCCGGGAACCCGGGCGTGGGAAGCGAGAACGCTACCGCACGACCACGAGATGCGGGCGGCTCTACCCTTCATTCGATCTTTGCGAAACCCTACATTTCAGCAGGATAATACAAGACCGCATGTTGCAGGTCCTGTACGGGCCTTTCTGGATACAGAAAATGTTCGACTGCTGCCCTGGCCAGCACGTTTTCTCAAGATGAAGCTGTCCCTCGACCACACAATAAATTTTTGCTTAATCCCAATTTGCAGTACCGGTTCGACACTAGAATACTGCGCCTTGGTTCTTCCAAAAGCGATAGTAATAAGCACGTCCACTGCAGTGTCATTTGGGGTAGTGAGTCAGACAACGACAGGGGCATTGCAGGGCGGCCGCCGACTCCTTGGGCTGTGGCGCACCGGTGCCGGCGGCGGCCTGGCTGGGCTGCTGGTGCCTCCATGTAGAGCTGAATACGCCAGTCACCACTCTTGATGAACTGTGGTATCGTGTTGAAGCTGCATGGGCAGCTGTATCTGTACACACCATCCAATCTCTGTTCGACTCAATGCCCAGGCGTATCAAGGCCGTTATTACGGCCAGAGGTGGTTTTTCTGGGTACTGATTCCTCAGGATCTATGTACCCAAATTGCGTGAAAATGTAATCACATGTCAGTTCTAGTATAATATATTTGTCCAATGAATACCCGTTTATCATCTGCATTTCCTCTTGGTGTAGCAATTTTAATGGCCAGTAGTGTAGTAGGGGAGAGTGTTGTACTTGGAGGACAGAGTACCTCGGAACACATTATGTTTCCTCGTCGATGTTTCAGTACAGATTAATTTCAATAAAGCGTTTATCCGCTGGTTCTCTTCATTTCCCTGCTACAGCCAGTGGTATAAAACGCATTCGACAAGTATTTATAGGCATTTATATACCTCGAACATTTTAATACTTTGACACATATAAACAACGAAAAATTATGCCTAATGTAAGGTTACACAAAGTCATTACTTTACATTTTTTGGATACTTTTCTCATCCACCGCAATTCATTGGAAACTCCCGGCTTATGATTTGTATCTTAAAAGAGTAAAAATATTATTAGAAATATTTTACTCACTTTACAATCTTTCGAGTTTTAAATAATTTTTGACAGTCATTTTAAGTTCTTTTCAGGCATGTTAAGAACCTTTTTAGCACATTTTTGTCACTATACTACCACTTTTACTATATTTGCTCAGGCGTGAAGTGACCATTATACAGAAACAGCGAGTCATAAAACTTTATTAGTGAAAACATGGTTACTAAAAATATAGTTTGGTGATTTCAGAACCCTTTCGATGATCTTAGAACCGTTTGCAACGCGTTCATACGTGAGGTAAAACTACATTTACTCCTCAAACCGGACATTACGAGCATAAGTACGCCCTCTGGATCTCTGGATCTCGGTAACGGATAATGATATCGAAAAAAGTTTCGAAGTTCACCAAAAATATCATCTTAGGGCACACAGTAAAAATTTCAGATATGACATGAATAGAAATAATGGTGACCATAGCCACAGATGGTACTTTTCGTGCCCAAAAACCACGGTTTTCCGAGGTTTTCTCAGAAAGCACCCATGAAGAATTCGTGATTTTATAAGCTACCTAGGTCCAACCAAGGATACACCTAATACAAAAGATCCAATCGATTTGCTTAATTTGCCGGGGTGGAGGAAGTATGTAATGTTGAAACTTTGACCCAGTACACTCGTTCTTCCGGTAGGGCAGCTTGGCCAAGGGTTATCAAAAACACATGATCCCTTATCTCTGATCAAAAATGGTTCAAACGGCTCTGAGCACTATGGGAATTAACATCTGAGGTCATCAGTCCCCTAGAACTTAGAACTACTTCAACCTAACTAACCTAAGGACATCACACACATCCATGCCCGAGGCAGGATTCGAACCTGCGACCGTAGCGGTCGCGCGGTTCCAGACTGAAGCGCCTAGAGCCGCTCGGTCGCAACGGCCGGCTCTGATCAAAAGAACGCGAGATATGACCCCTAAAAAATCTGCACGGACCGACTGTGTGATAATGTTAGTCGCAGTTTCACGGTTTTCTATTCGTTCTATTGGAAGTCCCTCCTTTTCCCCAACGGTGTGTCCACAACAACCGTATTTGACTGAATGAAAGACTGATCTCTTGGTTCGAGTATTGTGTTAGGTTAGTAAACATTTTAGTCACGACAAGACTGCGTCGCCGAGAACAGTCGGCGCAATTGACTGATCCCCTGCTAGGTGACACTGTAGCCCTGCTAAGGTGTGGCTGGCTCTTCTGAAGATTTCCCCAAGCAGCTGGGCGTGAGCTATCGCCTGAGCATCTCCGTTGGAACGCCGTGGCAACCAGCTGCACAGGCTATTCTGCCTTGCTTGTGAAAGGCAGTGGCGTAATACTCATGCCCGGAAATCCTCATCACACTGCTGAGCATATCGCGGCTGAGACACAAATTACAAACCATGCTGCATCAAGCATATGAGTTAGAACCATCAGAAATCTTTTGCAGGAAGCTATTCTATGAGCAAGGCCTCTCCACAGTATAATTCTTCTAAATCTCATCACCGCGCAGTAAAGCTTGAAGGTGACGTTTAAGAAATTCGTTGAAACATTGCCTCAAAACAACTTTGGTCCCGGGGGTGATAATTCAAGACGATTTCGCCCATTAAATTTACCGAAAACGCCTGCGTACTTACACTGAAATTGTTGTTACAGACTGTCTGTTCTTGTATAACCTTATGATCATGATCGTATACTATTTACGATATAGGTAATACATTTGTTAAATTTTACTCGTGCGGGACAAGTGCGTCTACATATCCTTTTTATTAGTTCCATTGCTTTACTTGCGATAGCACCACGGGTGACAGAGGTAAGTGCTGTAATTCATAAAGAATGGGGCAAAATTCGTTCAGGAGGGTTAGCTTGTTCCATTGCCATTGCCACGTTCGCTAACGTGCGAGGGAGTATGCTGTCACTACCGCAGACGGATGCGTGTCTTCCGGCCTCGGCAGATGTGGATTTCCAGCGCTAGCTGCAGTGACTCACACGGCTGTCACTGCGTTCAGAAGGAAAGCTTTGAGTGACCTCCGAGCTGTGGCGGCGTATGTACCTTCGAGACTAGCATCCCCGTCTCTGCTTTGAAGTTCAGCTGCCAAACTCCGGCCGGTGTGGCCGAACGGTTCTAGGCGCTTCAGTCAGGAACCGCGCGACCGCTACGGTCGCAGGTTCGAATTCTGCCTCGGGCATGGATGTGTGTGATGTCCTTAGGTTAGTTAGGTTTAAGTAGTTCCAAGTTTAGGGGACTGATGACCTCAGATGTTAAGTCCCATAGTGCTCAGAGCCATTTGAACCATTTTGCCAAACTCCTAATCTGGCATCTCGAAGTGAAGTGCCGCACTAGGATGATCTCTCTTACGGCATTCTGCAAAAAATTCTGTGGACGCGTCCATGGACCTGACTGGTCAACTTATGATCTTCTTCTTGGCATTCAGCTTATTTAACACTAACTTAAGTAGTTGTTGAGTGCCGCCCTCTTTTCCCATACTAAAAAGACCACACACACACACACACACACAATCGGTAATAATGTTTCGTTATGGCATCGTTTCGTTATGGCAAGTTGCGTTTTCTCCGATACGTGCAAATAACGAGTGCTTCAGTAGTCGTCCAAACACTATTTGGGCGCGTCTCTGTCGTATCGAGTCCCACAATGACACTTGGTGACCAGCCCACTTGTGGCAGCTTTTACGGGCTACAGCCACCAGCCTCCAGCCCTCTAAGGAAGGAAGAAAGATTAGGGTTTAACGTCCCGTCGACATCGAGGTCTTTAGAGACGGAATACACGCTCGAAATGTTTCAAGGGAGAGGAAAGGTAATCGATCGTGCACTTTGAAAGAAACCATCCCTGAAGTTTTCTGGAGCGATTCAGGGAAACCACGGAAAGCCTAAATCTGAATGTTTGGATACGTATTTGAATTGTCAAATATGCTAACAACCGCGCCACCTCGCTCTGTCCCATCCCACTGTGGCTGAGGGTGATAGTGCTCTCGTCTATTTCCTGACACTCCGTTTGGAGGGAACATTAAAACATCGATGCTATAGATTCTAAAAACACATTATTCTGCCTTCACACGGAAAATTGTGAAATTCATGTAACATATGAAAATTTTGTGGCATTCCCATCATAACTACAATAATATAGGATACATCTCTATGTATTCGTACAAGAATATGTAATTGGCTTTAGGGTATTCTGGCTGGACTTACTTCTAATTTTCAACGGATTCTGAGATATCCTCAATTCCAAAACCCCTTAGCTGATTCACCCTAACTAAATTTCTCTCTCCCTCAGAACTCACTTTTGTACACTTATTATTAGCATTGGTAGTAGTACAGCTAGAAGTAACCAAAATGTTTTCTGTAAACAGTGTAGGCCCACTTCAATGTATTTAAAGCGCGGCATCATGCAACCACCAGAAGCTGCTGTAATGTGTATTAACGAGTGCTTAGGGACAACCACCACGAATTACCATTACATGAGGAGGAAGGTTTCTTGGCGCAAGTATACAAGTACTATCGGTTGCGGTATCTGTCAGTTATACATAATTATTATCAGTTGCAGCATCTGTGATTAATCTTCAGAAAGCGTGTAGTACAAGATACTTACTGAAGAATATTACACGTATTAAAGACAAATATTAGCTAGCATTAAGGTTGTTAGTTCTTAGTACTGTTATTCACACCGTCATTAGATACATTCAATTAATTTTTAATAATGTTAATACCACTGCATTACCATATTTCTCAATTGAACTGCAATTTGTATTTGTTGTTGTTGTGGTCTTCAGTCCTGAGACTGGTTTGATGCAGCTCTCCATGCTACCCTATCCTGCGCAAGTTTCTTCATCTCACAGTACCTACTGCAACCTACATCCTCCTGAATCTGCTTAGTGTATTCATCTCTTGGTCTCCCTCTACTATTTTTACCCTCCACGCTGCCCTCCAATGCTAAATTTGTGATTCCTTGATGCCTCAGAACATGTTGTACTAACCGGTCCCTTCTTCTCGTCAAGTTGTACCAC
Organism: Schistocerca piceifrons; assembly: GCF_021461385.2. Lineage (NCBI taxonomy): Eukaryota > Metazoa > Arthropoda > Insecta > Orthoptera > Acrididae > Schistocerca > Schistocerca piceifrons. The sequence goes on along the minus strand of NC_060138.1, from coordinate 1,014,840,710 downwards.
AAACTCCTCTTTTCCCCAATTCTATTCAATACATCCTCATTAGTTACGTGATCTACCCATCTAATCTTCAGCATTCTTCTGTAGCACCACATTTCGAAAGCTTCTATTCTCTTCCTGTCCAAACTATTCATCGTCCATGTTTCACTTCCATACATGGCTACACTCAAAACAAATCCTTTCAGAAACGACTTCCTGACACTTAAATCTATACTCGATGTTAACAAATTTCTCTTGTTCAGAAACGCTTTCCTTGCCATTGCCAGTCTACATTTTATATCTTCTCTTCTTTGACCATCATCAGTTGTTTAGCTCCCCAAATAGCAAAACTCCTTTACTACTTTAAATGTCTCATTTCCTAATCTAATTCCCTCAGCATCACCCGACTTAATTAGACTACATTCCATTATCCTCGTTTTGCTTTTGTTGATGTTCATCTTATACCCTCCTTTCAAGACAATGTCCATTCCGTTCAACTGCTCTTCCAAGTCCTTTGCTGTCTCTGACAGAATTACAATGTCATCGGCGAACCTCAAAGTTTTTATTTCTTCTCCATGGATTTTAATACCTACTCCGAATTTTTCTTTTGTTTCCTTTACTGCTTGCTCAATATACAGATTGAATAACATTGGGGAGAGGCTACAACCCTGTCTCACTCCCTTCCCATCCACTGCTTCCTTTTCATGTCCCTCGACTCTTATAACTGCCATCTGGTTTCTGTACAAATTGTAAATAGCCTTTCGCTCCCTGTATTTTACCCCTGCCACCTTCAGAATTTGAAAGAGAGTATTCCAGTTAACATTGTCAAAAGCTTTCTCTAAGTCTACAAATGCTAGAAACGTAGGTTTACCTTTCCTTAATCTTTCTTCTAAGATAAGTCGTAAGGTCAGTATTGCCTCACGTGTTCCAGTGTTTCTACGGAATCCAAACTGATCTTCCCCGAGGTCGGCTTCTACCAGTTTTTCCATTCGTCTGTAAAGAATTCGTGTTAGTATTTTGCAGCTGTGACTTATTAAACTGATAGTTCGGTAATTTTCACATCTGTCAACACCTGCTTTCTTTGGGATTGGAATTATTATATTCTTCTTGGAGTCTGAGGGTACTTCGCCTGTCTCATACATCTTGCTCACCAGATGGTAGAGTTTTGTCAGGACTGGCTCTCCCAAGGCTATCAGTAGTTCTAATGGAATGTTGTCTACTCCTGGGGCCTTGTTTCGGCTCAGGTCTTCCAGTGCTCTGTCAAACTCTTCACGCAGTATCTTATCTCCCATTTCATCTTCATCTACATTCTCTTCCATTTCTATAATATTGTCGTCAAGTACATCGCCCTTGTATAGACCCTCTATATACTCCTTCCATCTTTCTGCTTTCCCTTCTTTGGTTAGAACTGGGTTTCCATCTGAGATCTTGATATTCATACAAGTGGTTCTCTTTTCTCCAAAGGTCTCTTTAATTTTCCTGTAGGCAGTATCTATCTTACCCCTAGTGAGATAAGCCTCTACATCCTTACATTTGTCCTCTAGCCATCCCTGCTTAGCCATTTTGCACTTCCTGTCGATCTCATTTTTGAGACGTTTGTATTCCTTTTTGCCTGCATCATTTTTATATTTCCTCCTTTCATCAATTAAATTCAATATTTCTTCTGTTACCCAAGGATTTCTACTAGCCCTCGTCTTTTTACCTACGTGATCCTCTGCTGCCTTCACTACTTCATCCATCAGAGCTACCCATTCTTCTTCTACTGTACTTCTTTCCCCCACTGCTGCCAATTGTTCCCTTATGCTCTCCCTGAAACTCTGTACAACCTCTGGTTTAGTCAATTTATCCAGGTCCCATCTCCTTAAATTCCCACCTTTTTGCAGTTTCTTCAGTTTTAATCTGCAGTTCGTAACCAATAGATTGTGGTCAGAGTCCACATCTGCCCCTGGAAATGTCTTACAATTTAAAACCTGGTTCCTAAATCTCTGTCTTACCATTATATAATCTATCAGATACCTTTTAGTATCTCCGGGATTCTTCTATGTATACAACCTTCTTTTATGATTCTTGAACCAAGTGTTAGCTATGATTAAGTTATGCTCTGTGCAAAATTCTACCAGACGGCTTCCTCTTTCATTTCTTAGCCCCAATCCATATTCACCCACTATGTTTCCTTCTCTCCCTTTTCCTACTCTCGAATTCCAGTCACCCATGGCTATTAAATTTTCGTCTCCCTTCACTATCTGAATAATTTCTTTTATCTCATCATACATTTCATCAATTTCTTCATCATCTGCAGAGCTAGTTGGCATATAAACTTGTACTACTGTAGCAGGCGTGGGCTTCGTGTCTACCTTGGCCACAATAATGCGTTCACTATGCTGTTTGTAGTAGCTTACCCGCACGCCTATTTTTTTATTCATTATTAAACCTACTCCTGCATTGATTTTGTATTTATAGCCCTGTATTCACCTGACCAAAAGTCTTGTTCCTCCTGTCACCGAACTTCACTAATTCCCACTATATCTAACTTTAACCTATCCATTTCCCTTTTTAAATTTTCTAACCTATCTACTCTATTAAGGGATCTGACATTCCACGCTCCGATCCGTAGAACGCCAGTTTTCTTTCTCCAGTTTGTATTTATAGCTCTGTAAAACTGATCGTGTCCATCTCTTTGTATGTTTGAGCACACTTTTCCAAAACTACTATACGAATTTTCATGGTGTTTGCAGAGGTAACTTGAGCATAGCTTGTGGCACCTTATCGGCTTCATTTCATTAAAATAGGAACGCGAAAAAACAAATGCCCTGATTCAAAGTTTTATCTAAAATGGTCGTATCTGTCTGTCTGCCTGTTTAAACACGCTACTCTCTTCCAAGGGGTTTTCACAGGTAATTTGAACATAGCTTGGGGCCCCATACAGGCTTTATTTCATCAAAATCGTATAACGGACAAAAAATATGTCGTAATTGAAAGTTTTATCCTTAGACTAACAATACTATATATGCGGAAGTAACTGTGTCAGTTACGATTTTACGACTAACCTGCCGAATCGATTTCGATAAATTTTGATATGAAGATAGCTTGAGCCCTGAGGAAGACAAAGGCTACTTCAGAAAGCGTGTAGTACAAGATACTTACTGACCTGAAGAATATTACACTAATCAGAGACAAACATTTAGGCTACTCTTTGAAATAGCTATTGACTCTTGGCTTTTGATCTTTATCATTTTTGTGAAAATGTTTTCATCGATTGATATGTGCTACATTATATGATTAAAAGTAATTAATACAATGCTTATCCCCTTTTCAATGTATTTAATCTATACTTCCATACTATTTGTTGCAACATGTACACGTTGTATAATGTATAGCTACATCAATAGCACGATGCGCGCTCCTGCCCGTGAGGGCTACTTATGTTGTTGCTTACCTACTCACCATCACTCGCCAAAACAAAACTACTGATAAGCGATTGCAGCTATGGGTAACAGCTATTAAGAAATAAATATGATTTCAATAATTGTCAGATGTTTTTCCATACTCTCGTGTGGTAAAGAGTTCCCTTCAAATGCTCTTTCACCCTTCTCTTGAGATTATTCCATTAAGCTCTAAATAAATTTGGATAATGTGACATAAAACAGTCGTGCTTTTTCATATTTCTGCAGGTTTTCCGTGTGTTATGTTCTTCATCTCTTGTAGGACGCTAATATGCTGCTACCTCGGTCGTTTCCATTCGATATTTCTGAAAAGACTATTTACCTCGTCCGTCTGTTATCCTAAGCTCTTTGTACTCTCCTCATGTAAAAATAATCTTAGTGTTTAACGTGTTTCATGGTGATGTGTTGGCGAATGTGCCAACACCTTGTAGATATAGGAGGCCGAAATGCACGCTATCTAACGCAGACGGGCGTGAATTCTGGAACAGGATAAGTAGTGAATTCTAATCAGAAAAGTATGCAGCTCCTCGAATACTTAACTTTTATTCTTTGTTGGTTTACAACGTTCTTGATGAGACATTTCATACGATAACTATCAAACTATGTAAGGCTAATGGCGCCTTGCTAGGTCGTAGCCATGGACTTAGCTGAAGGCTATTCTAACTGTCTCTCGGCAAATGAGAGGAAGGCTTCGTCAGTGTAGTCGCTAGCAAAGTCGTCGTACAACTGGGGTCGAGTGCTAGTCCGTATCTCGAGACCTGCCTTGTGGTGGCGCTCGGTCTGCGATCACACAGTGGCGACACGCGGGTCCGACATGTACTAATGGACCGCGGCCGATTTAAAGCTACCACCTAGCAAGTGTGGTGTCTGGCGGTGACACCACACATGGCACTTTCCAAAAGAAAATTTCTGCAGAACAATTTAATCTTCCCCAACTCAAGAGTGGATGTATCTTTCAGTGAAATGTGCTTTGCTTCCAGCAAATCATGTTTCGTGTTTTGTACTCTGAGTTCAAATTATGTCCGAGAAACCTGTATGTGACGCAAGGAACGTGTGAACATAGAAAGACATTCCGCTATTTAATCACTTCGATAGGCGTTAAACAGAAGACTTCTATACGAAATTAGTTACGGGAGCTGGTTAGTAATATAAGTGTATGTTGTAATAGGAAAGTCCGATCTCGAAAAGTCGTTTTTGGTCAGTCTTTGTTCATGAATTTATAATCACCCTACGAGGCGCGTAAGCGACGCTCCAGCGAGTATGATTACAAACACGGGGCAAGAAGGGTGCCTGGGTTGCGTTCGAACCTATAATGGAGGGTAGCTTCCTGTGTCCAATTTCATATACATCGTATAGTGGACTTTATGATATGTGTCTACAGTTATTAACTTTTGTGGACACCATATATTCAGAGCTCTAATCGCATCATATCTCTAAATGCAAAACTTAGCTCAGTGAATGGCAGACATAATAGCACGAAGAGACTTATCTGCAGCATATTAGTTCTTTTACTGCGGTTTACCTTTTATGTCCACAAAGGGAGCATTAATCTCGCGTAATATACAGTTATAAGATGACGAGGTAAGTGGTGCAGTGGTAGGACGCTTGATTCACATTAGGAAGGACGGCGGTTCGAATCCCCGTCCGGCTATCTTGAGTTAGGTGTTCAGTGGTTTCGCTAGATCGTTTGAAATAAAGATCTCAATGGTTCAATTGCTTAAGCTCCGTCTCTGATGACCTCGTCGTCGTGAACGGGCATTAATCCCACTTCCTCTTCCTGCCGACTGACGACAAACGAATATAATGTAAGCTAACTTAGTATAAAAGTGAATTCAATAGTTGACTTTATATGATTATCAGTAAATAGATGTAGCATCTATACAGTCGTATATGCTGTTACAAGCTAAACAGCCAGTTGAGGAAGCAGAAATTTAGCAACGAAAGTATTGAAACTTTATGCAATTATATTTGTTACTCTTACGTCTCGACATGATATGGGTGAATAAAAGGCACATTTCATGCAGAAGGAGTAAACTTTTACAGTAGCTTAATCCAATTTAAGAATGTGTTTTACTGGTTCAGGTTATTTGCTAGAACAGTCTTATTTCACTCATTAATTACAAGTTTTGTTTCCTCTCTTGCAACCAGTGACCAATCGAAATGCAATTCGCATGGAATTCGACCAATTTAGCTTATTAATCAGGTAGTAACATGATGCCGTACTACATCCCTTCAGGTTCAAATTTCATAATTTGACCTTAAAATAAATACACTACACTCTAATAAAAATGGCTCCCACTCTCTGTTGAATGTTTTCAACCACTGTCTATGTTTTCAGAATGCTTGTGCTTAGAATACGGCCTTTATCAATTGAAATAGTTATTGATTTTTCCTTCATGGAAGACCACATTCATGTAGAACATTTTGAAAAAAAAAACTCTCGCCGTTTGACTTTAAATTACTATTCATTTATTTCAAACAGTCATGACTTCGACTTTTTAGCCATTCTCAGTCGCTAGTTGAACTGAAAATCAATAAAACGTACAGATCATACAGTGCAGGTATAGTTATAGCTTTACTTGAGCTGTTGTCCTTTCTGGCAGCTAGGTAACAACATCACGCAAACATTTACCTTAGATACCTCGATAAACTGAAGAAAAAAAACTGTCTTTCTCTTGTAGCCCGTGGCAAAAGAAATGTGGCGTCTGATTCTCAGGAATAAAACACAAACAGTCATAAAATTCTTGGCTCCTGACACTGTTCGAAAATATCTTTCTAGGGCGCTTATCTAGGTCAAACCCGCTTGATGTGCTTACTATACCGAAAGGCAGCGATCCCAAGTCCATAAAGAATTCTTTTTTAGAACAAAAAAGGCCACGATCTTATGTGAGATGATTTGCTGTTCTCTTCTGCAGCAAAAAAATAGCGATCATCCATTACTCACTTTGCCTTCTCTCAATCTTTGAAGTAATAAGAGAAATTTCGCTGCATTTCTCTGGTTGAAAGATCAAACGTATTATCACTGTCATTTCTTACGTGTTTCGAAAGTCTCTTTTCGCTAACATATAAAGTGGAAACCTGCGGAGGTTGTTTCAAGTGATCAGCTCGATTCATAAGATTACATTGGTAGAATCTCGTTACCGAGGACATCTATTCAAGAATAACCCACTTCCTTAGCCGAGATCGCCAATATGAGTTGGATCAGTGGTGCTCCGTCCAAAGGTTGCGTTTGGAACCTGTAAGTGGATGACAAGTGAGTGCGGTATTATCCTTGATCACCACGAGCGCCTGGATAACTGAAACACCGTTGCAGAATTTTCGTAAACTCCTACATACGGTGGACCCATATGTATACTTAGTACTTCTTGGCCTTATGCAGTTGCACTTGAAATACAGCAGTATCTACGCAAGTAATAATACCAACATAAATATTTGAAAATTTTTGGGTAAGTGATTTTCTGTTTTCCAGAGGCAGGCTGACACTTATGCTGAGACTACACGACTGGAATGTCGGCGCAGTGGAGGCACTGTGCTGATAATAAATTAGGAATAGTTCGAATTAATACTCCCCAATTCCTTTCATTTTATAATGCTTTACAAATGAGTGAATTTTGTAAGAATACTAAATCGAAAGCTGACACACGCACCGACACACAAATACACACATAAATGCCAGAGTTATATTATATCCGACTCTGGAATAACTTCTCGCATAATATTAGAGAACTGAATAATATCTCCAGCTTCAGAAGACAGTTAATGATATATGTACTAAAGTAACAATAATGATTACTATTGTCCCTGTACGTACTTGTTACCCTTGCGCATTCTTCTTTCCAACCACATGTTCTTCATTTCCTAGTATTTTTAGTTGGTGCAGCCACCTTAAATTTCCCTTCTCTAGAACTCGCTATAACAGAAAACGTTTTTAGTATCTGCCTTTATCATTATTGTTATTATTGTCATTATTATCGTCATTAGTATTATTATCACTATCGCTGTCCGCCCCCGGTAGCTGAGTGGTCAGCGCGACAGAATGTCAACCCTAAGGGCCCGGGTTCGATTCCCGGCTGGGTCGGAGATTTTCTCCGCTCAGGGACTGGGTGTTGTGTTGTCCTCATCATCATCAATTCATCCCCATTGACGCGCGAGTCGCCGAAGTGGCGTCAAATCGAAAGACTTGCACGCGGTGAACGGTCTACCCGACGGCAGGCCCTAGTCACACGACCTTTACAATTACATTACTATCGCTAAGAATGGTAGCAGCAGTTCTAGAATAATTACTGCCAGTATTAACTTTACAAGTTCATAGTGAGTATTACTTACTCACATTGTCACTATAGACACTCACGTCATTTTAATACTATTTGTCACATTAAAATTGTTATTTCTTAGGCAATTATGATGTGAAAAAGGTACTATATGTGTGAAACCCTGGTCCGCTGTAAGAGAGAGCCTAATGGCCCTAATCAGATCGCTTTCATGGTATTCTGAGGGGTTTGCGCTTTGACAGTGCAGCAGCCCGACTTGAACATATATCAAGTGACAAACTTCAACCAATTAGAGAAGTTTTTGAGATATGAGAAACTACCATGACGGATCCCTACATTCCAGAATGGTGCAAGACCGTGAATGAACAGTTGGTCACATTTCGAGGCCTACGGTAGTTTTACAACCATAGGGAGAGTGTACGTAAAACTTATTCGCAGTTGCGAATATGGACAACCATCAGCTTTACAATAGAATGACGACAATGAAAATTTGTGCCCGACTGGGACTCGACCCCGGATTTCCGCCTTATTGCGAGACGTCGTCTTACCATTAGGCTATCCGAGTAAGACTCACGAGCAGACTCAAACTTCCATCTGTTGTTATTCTTATATCTACAACCTGCACTCGTGGATTCGTTATGTTTCTTCCCATACTGGGGAGATACTTCAACTGAAAGTCGAAGTCCAAAGGAACACTGCATCGTATTTCTGATAATCACAGACACTGTAATATCGTGCCTAGTGACGGTAAGTGGCGGGTGGCTAGATGCCATTCCTGTCCCTACCGGCGGAATTCGTGCAGCCCTGCTGCCTGCGTCTAGAGTACAGAACATATTCAAATGTGATATCTGTGCACCTCGTATCTGTGGCAGGACGTTGAAATGAGCCCGGTTTTTACTTTGTGGATGAGAGAAACCGCCTAAAAATCACATCCAGGCTGGGCGGCACACAGATCCTCGTTGTTAACCCGCCGAGAGTATTCGATGCATGGGCTGAGCACCTCCCCGAATCTCGGAAGCGGCGAGTTAACGCTCTCGGCTATCCTGGCGGTTCCAGCTTGCACTCGGTTGTAGAGTGAAAATTAATGTTTAATTTTCAGATATATTTATCTTCGTGAAAAGAACAGTAATGCTATATTGTTTCTTAGAAATGGGCCAACGATGAAATATGAAATTATTTTTTAACTGTTGGCTCTCCAATGATATCGAAGTGAAATCATATCCTGTATGTTTTATATGAATATTTTATGATTATTATTATTCGAAGGTCCATTATCTGTGCTTCACTGCTAGGGTTTGTTATGAACAGTTTTGTAGGAGCGCTCGTCTGTTTATGAAAGCTTATCAGAGCATCAACAAACAAGAGTGCTGGAAGTCATTCCCGGATCCTTAAATACCGGGTCCGTCACCTTTAGCTTGCACGTGTCAAAACGTGGCGAGCAGCCAAGAGAAATGAGGCGCGCCGCCTGAGGCGAGCATTTCCGCGGTCTGCTCAGCTGACAGCGGCCGATGCTTCCTGCCTCCTAATGGGGGCGAGGGGCGTCACAAGACTTCCACAGTCTCGAATGTTTGTCTGCCACTCGGCGCCACTAAAATTGACGCGTCGCAGGTCTGAAACCAAAGTTAGACAGGAGGGAGGCAGTGGAAGATTGGAGCTGTTCGGGCTCTTAAGATGGCTCAGTTAGTAAGAGATTCACACACAAAACCAATTTTTTCGAGCCCCCGTTTGCCACAAAGTAATAATCTTTCGAGAAGTTTCATTAAATCTGACACTCCACTGCAGAACAGTATACTATTTCTGGAAACATTAAACACGACTCTTAGACAAGAGCTTCTGCGAATGACATTTACAATTAGATAGCGTATTCCGATGAACATGTACTCTACGAAAAAAATCAAAAAATTTTCAAATGTGTGTGAAATCTTATGGGACTTAACTGCTAAGGTCATCAGTCCCTAAGCTTACACACTACTTAACCAAAATTATCCTAAGGACAAACACAAACACCCATGCCCAAGGGAGGACTCGAACCTCCGCCGGGACCAGCCGTACAGTCCATGACTGCAGCGCCCTAGACCGCTCGGCTAATCCCGCGCGGCTGTACTCTACGAACAATCACGAAGTTCCACTCTTATAAACATTAACTCATGCTCAATAATTAAATTGAGATTTAAGAAAAAAAGGCCTTAAGCATTCTGAATCAAACTATTTTCAAATAAGATATAGTCGCTGTCTCCTCCAATGTCGACAGAGGCTCAACTAGTCGCTTTACTTTCCACGTTGCTCAATGCCTGGTAGACACCGTTTCGGCGTTTCAAATGTCTAACGTGTAGTATCGAAGATTATGATAATAATAATGTTTTAGTTGTTTCAGCTCTTGTCATTTTCCCTGCTTGCTAAGAAGATATGGAGAGGAATTCCGCCTCATGCAAGACACCGTTATAAGGTTTCGGCTCCTTATATGCTATATTAAGTGTAATTTTTGTTTATTTTCTTTCTTACACAACGCTATTACAAAACTACTAGCATACACAACTAACAGCGTCATCTGGGAAAGAAAATAAACAAAAATCACATTGAAGGTAGCACATAAAATGCTGAAACATCCTTGGGCAGTAACAAATCTGTGTAATCGTCGCTTGCGCTAGACAGAATTCCTCTGCAATACAGGTACATAGCCTCCACGTTTCGGACAGCACCAAGGCGTCAACTGAAGTTAACGGTCCAATCTGACTGACGGATCACAGTCAACAACATCACACGCACGCACTCCATGGGAAACTGCGAAGAACTTTTCCGTTTAGCCGAAGGCGATGTGATACCCAGGGTGGGGGGGGGGGGGGGGGGGGGGGGGTTCAATAAGTGATGCAACACATTTTTTCTCGGCTAATTTCGATCGGGAAAAGAGCAGAATTTGTGGTGGGACATCTTGGAACACTACCGCTGCACTGTGTATATTTTCAGGAAGTTCCTTTAGGTGGCGGCGACATACGTACAGTCTTCAAAATGGCGTCTGTAATGAAGTTGCGGTCCAAGCGGAGAGCTGTCATTGAGCTTCTTTTGACGGAAAACCAGAGCATCGCAGATATTCATAGGCGCTTGCACAATGTGTGTTCAAATGTGTGTGAATTCCTAAGGGACCAACTGCTGAGGTCATCGGTCCCTAGACTTACACACTGCTTAAACTAACTTACACTAACTTATGCTAAGAACAACACACACATCCATGCCAGGGGGGAGGACTCAAACCTCCGGCGGGAGGGTCTGCGTAATCCGTGACATGGCTCCTCTAACCGCGCGGCTGCTTAATGTCTGTGGAGACCTGGCAATCAACAAAAGCACGGTGAGTCGTCGGGCGGTGCGTCTGTCATCTTCGCAACAAGGTCGCGCAAACCAGCACGGTCTTCCGCGTGCCGGCCTGTCGCACACAACAGTGACTCCTGCAATGTTGGAATGTGCGGACACTCTCATTCGGGGTGATGGACGAATCACAGCCAGACACTTCGCTGCACAACTGGACTCCTGATAAACTTGTCCACCATTTAGGATACTCAAAGGTGTGTGCCCACTGGGTTCCTCGCCGCCTAACAGAAAACGGTAAAGAGCAACAAAGGACCATCTGCACGGAATTGCTTACGCTAAGAGGCTGATCGTGAAAATTTCCTGTCGAACATCGTCACGGGCAACGAACCAAAGGGGTTCATCACTTCGAACCGAAAACAAAATAGCAATCCATGCATTGTTGATACACCACCTCTCCTCCGAAGAAAAAGCTCAAAGCCTCAACCTCAATCGGTGAAGTCAAGGGGACTGTCTTCTGGGACTCTGAAGGGGCTATTCTGTGTGATGTCCTTCCTCATGGTGCAAGCATCAACTGTGAAATGTATTGTGCTACCATCAAGAAACTGACGAAATGACTTCAGCGTGTTCGTCGCCACAAAAATGCAAACGAACGTCCTCCGTTTCAGTGACAACGCAAGGACCTCACATGAGTCTGCCCACCCGATAGGAGCTGACAAAACTTCATTGGACTCTTCTTCCTCATCCACCTAATATTCAGGATCTCGCACCTTCCAACTTCCATCTCCACGGCCCAGTGAAGGATGCACTCCTTGGGAAGCGCAGTACGTGGATCATGGTGAGGTTACTGAAGCAGCAAGACGTTGCCTCCGACGTCGACCAGTAGAGTAGCGCCATGCAGGCTTACAGCCCCCCCCCCCCCTCCCCCAGTAAGATGGCGTAAGCCCTTCGCATTGAGTGGAACTTTAGTTGTAAAATAGGATTTTGTAGCCAAAAGTGTGGGGGAATAATAAGGCGTAGTGGAATCGTGAATAAAACCAACCATATTTCAGAAAAAAGGGGTGCATTACTTATTGAACGCCTCTCGTACAGTCTGGAACCGAGCGACCGCTACGGTCGCAGGTTCGAATCCTGCCTCGGGCATGGATGTGTGTGATGTCCTTAGGTTAGTTAGGTTGAAGTAGTTCTAAGTTCTAGGCGACTGATGACCTCAGAAGTTAAGTTGCAAAGTGCTCAGAGCCAGCCTCTCGTACTTCTCCTGAATTTACCCTTTTTGGCATTCAAATGTTGTCAGCAAGCACATGATTGATTGCTTCAGGCTAGAAGCTCTTTGGTCTTATAACCTAAATTTACAATAAGAGATCCTCGCCATATAGTTTAGCATACACGTTTGACTACTTTCTTCTAATTTCTTGTGGCTTTTAATTACTTCATTTTACATTTATGTAATCAAACATATGTCAAAATATAACTCAAGTTTTAACTTTTCGGTTCCTTTTATTGATTGCTTACACATACTGACGATCAGAACCCTCATTTATTCACAGCGAGATAATAGGTTATATAGGAAGTCCGCTTGCGTGACCCAATCTTTCTAAAACACACGTAAGCCCTGTAGCAGTTGGTATTAGTTACTTTTAGAGCTTTTGGAAATAGCTGAGCTATCTCAGTCGAACAGGAGGTTTAAATACCCCAGTTCATACACTCGTTTCTTACTCTGGCTGATGTTTTAATTAATAAGTTCTAATTGAAATATTAATATGAAAACCCTGGTTATTTTTCACTGACGCTGCGTAGAAAATATTCGATTGCAAATTCATACTCCTACGGTCGAACTATCGTTTAAGATGCACGACAATGAAATTTGATGAAATACTTTAGCAAGCGAGGAGCTGGGAGTAGTAAGGCACCAGGCCACAAAAAATATAATGCTTCACACAGAAAAAAACGAATTTAAATAAGAAGTTGTGATATTTAACAATCACAAATGAGTGTAAGAAAATGAGATAAGTATTTAATATTTGAAATCCGAGAAATTTTCAGTTGAGGTTATAACAGAATGACCTTGCGTAGAGCTTCTGTCTCAAAAATAATTAAAATAACGCATACTATGATTTCAGCCACTACTATGACACATAGTTAGTTTACATATGTTCCAAAATATATGAAGCATCTCTAAAAGGTTAGTTACCTCATCAATTAACACCTGCAAGCACAGAAGACCAGAACAATGAATGAGCAGCTATGAAATGAATTAAGTATAGACCTTTATGTAAATCAAATAAATGTTATTTGAACTCCTTAAGTAGAAATCAAACAACTCAGGCTAGTTCTGTAATAAGAGCGTATAAATAATAATTAAACAACAACGCCCACAAATCTTCAACTAAAACAGCAGGTAGTAAAGTTGAATTTAAATTAAAACCTCTATGTACATGCGTTACATTTTCGTCGTGTTCACTCGTTTCAGAATTCTGTAGATGTGAACATTTATTTTACGTCAGCATCTGTCCTCTGTTAAGCCTATGTAACTTCGTATCAGGGTACTCTGCACTGTCGAAAACGAACTGCAGGATAATATGCGTAGTGTTGAGATGGCTGCATGGGCACGTTCTGAAAGCCAATAAATATCTTCCACCAAATCCGAACAACATGCTTTTCGCGATTGTAAATTAGTAGAATTAAGCATCACACACAGCTGCTCAAGGTGATCTTCAGCTGACATGTCTCACATAACTGGCAGAACTTGTGCGTGGATAGACATCCTGCAGTTACCAGTGCTAAGCGATAGACAAGGGAGTTTGATGAGTCTCAAGTATGTTGGAGAGGGGCCTGCCCTTAGTACGTGGCTAACAGCTTTTCAAGCGACGATTCCTAGTTTCCGAAAAAATCGATGTTGACGTTTCATACCTACTGCCTATATCTGTAACGTCAGTCGCATTTCGATTAAGCGAGCGTAGCGCAGCGTCTAAGGATCACAGCTACAACGCTGGCAGAAAAATTCAAAATTCTCCCGAATGTCAGAGATAGAGAAATTGTTTCTAGGTAGGATTCCATAATAATACGATCTTTAATTCTCTATCAATGTGGTGAACCTGCTTTCACAGGAATGATCAAACATGATCGCATCGAAGTTGTCCGAAGATACAACAATCTTTTTGAATTTAAACAAACTGTTTTCCGGCATCGCTTCTTAAAAATCCGTATACTGTAGTGCAGTAGCTTTTGTTAAATATGTGCGGTGTTTTCTACGAATTTGTGCTTCTGTTGCTTCTACGGCAAATACCTTCCGGAAGTCTGTTCTAGCACAGCAGGCAATGCAAGTGACAGCGGGAAAGACGATTCTGTAGTCTATTCTGCAACAAACGGGATACACAGTTTACGAAAGTTCGTTGTAATGATGCATGTATTAATGAAATTACTACGGCGAAAATGATTATTTACGTTAATTTTCCGTGATATATACTACTTTATTTAATGGTATTCTGTACGATGGAATTGGAAAAAAAGTATACAAGCAGGATTTGAGCCCCATAAGCTCGGTTCCCATAAAACTTTACCAGTGCGCTACGCTCACTTATTCGTAACATGAGTAACGTTACTGGTATTGGCGGTACGTATGAAACTTCTACATCGATTTTTCTTGTGAAGTAGGGCGGCCGCATGAAATGCCCCTAGCCAGGTACTCAGGACCGGTCCCTCTACAATGTACCTGATCCGTGATTAGCAGGTCTGATGGTCGCCTAGTGAGAGAGAGCTCACGCGGATCGCCGGCGCGGTAGAGAGCGCTCATGCCCTCTGCCGGGACGCGGAAGAGGTGCTTGCTTAGCTACACAGGGAAGGAGAGAATACCGCACTTCCGATTTCACGTGGAATCGCGCACAGGTTATTTGATTTAATTTTTATTTTAATAATGAAATAGTAAATTTTGGCACGAAAACTTCTACTCGTTCGTCGGTCGTACTTTCTTGTGTGATAAATACCGTCAGATTTGAATCGCAAATAACTATGATACTAGTGATGTGTAAACAGTGGTTGAGCTCATAACGGATATATCATGTCTTTTAAGCGTTTATCGCACAGTATTTGTTTTTCCCGTGACGGCATCGTACCACTGTAGGCGCATGCGTGTGATTGTCACGAATTACCTTTGAGTGAATTTATAAATTAGTGTAGCGTGGAAACGTGTTTATGGTAGATAGGACATTGATACGGTTATTGTTGTGAAGAGTTCGCGGAGCACTATTAGGACCTACAGCGCAACAATAAAAACGTCAACCGGAATACAAGTGAAAATCGATATTAAACTGAAAATCACAAAATAGTCAAAGATGTCGTCCCATATGAATCACAAATATGCCCAGAATTATAGAAAAGACAAGTGAGAGGGCCGACCGCTGTAACCAAGCGGTTCTAGGCGCTTCATTCCGGAACCGCGCTGCTGCTGCGGTCGCAGGTTCGAATCCTGCCTCGGGCTTTGATGTGTGTGATGTCCTTAGGTTAGTTAGGTTTAAGTAGTTCTAAGTCTAGGGGACTGATGACCTCAGATGTTAGGTCCCATTGTCGTCAGAACCATTTTTGAACAAGTAGAGGAAAGTCCGCTTCGAAAGGTGTGACCAGATACAACTACTTCCGTCTGGCCATAACTGTGGATTCTTTGACTGCTCTGGGAGAAGGCTGATCAAACTAGAACACATGAAATACTAGTTCGCTTTATTACATAAATGAAAAAAAAGATTTACCTGACTTTGACACATTCCTTCACCACAGGATTCTTGTGCAATTTATAATTTTGACTAGCAAAGCGCCACTTGAGGCGCTCATTAACAAACTGTTCTCTTGCAGTAAAAATGAAGCATTTACGTAAGTATATTTCATCAGAAACTTTAAGAACTGTCACTATCCTGCATGATGATGTTGACTGCCGTATCTGAGGTCTCAAACTGGGCTTAGCTCTTGCTTAGTCGACACTATATTGACCTCAACGTGAGGGCGCCGCTGCGCCGAGAGGGAGGAGTGGTCTTCTGGAGTGCCTTCCATTGATTGTTGCGGACTACAATGAGCCCTCGCTAACGTTTGTGGTATCGATTCGCGTTGCCAACTTCGTTGTGACACTGCAGTCTCTGAATAATACCATAAAAGGGATCCAAAAGACCTAAAAACTGCAGTACCGAACGAATTCGGTGGCTTTGGCAGCGTCATATGAAGAAACGATGAAAAGTAATTACGTAGATGCCTCGTCCGCCTTACAGGGGCCAGCGACAGTTGACACTCGTGATTTGTCTATTCTATAACCATTAGTACTCTGAGTAACCATTGTACTAAAGAAATGATAATTCAGTTACATATTAATTCGAAACAGTTGTTATGATTTTATCCCAACATTTTCACGAAATATGGGACCTGAAATGCGCACACGCAAGGAATTTTTTAAATATATTTTTAACACCCAATCTGTTTCTTATCTTATTTTTAACTCGCAACAAGTACGAACTTTAATGTCTTTATCTTCCATATAAATTCAGAAATTTACGTTTGGTATGCTGGCTGATTTTTTCCGCCGTGTACAAACTCAAGGGATTGATCGATGAGAGGATACGGTACAAAAAAGATCTAACGAACTTATGTCCGGAAATGCATGGTTTCCACTCTAGAGACCATTTATTCAATGATACTTCGTTACAGAGACAGCGGTCTAATACGCGCTGTACCATGCAGCCACAGTTATATTATGCGTGGTTTGCCGCGCCGGATTAGCCTAGCGGTCTGAGGCGCTGCAGTCATGGACTGTGCGGATGGTCCTGCCGGAGGTTCGAGTCCTCCCTCGGGCATGGGTGTGGGTGTTTGTTCAAATGGCTCTGAGCACCATGGGACTTAACATCTCAGGTCATCAGTCCCCTAGAACTTAGAACTACTTAAACCTAACTAACCTAAGGACATCACACACATCCATGCCCGAGGCAGGATTCGAACCTGCGACCGTAGCGGTCGCGCGGTTCCAGACTGAAGCGCCTAGAACCGCTCGGCCACCAGCAGCCGGCGGGTGTTTGTCCTTAGGATAATTTAGGTTAAGTAGTGTGTAAGCTTAGGGACTGATTACCTTAGCAGTTAAGTCCCATAAGATTTCACACACATTTGAACATTCGTGGTTTCCTCCTAGAGCAGGGGCGGGCAGGAATCCTGCACGTGTGCGGTGCACATGCACGTGTGCAGTTAACAGGTGTTCTGCGTGCACACAGGGGCAAGCTGGCCACCCGCTCCTCACCCCTCCCCACCATACCGTCTCTCCGCTTCTTCCCCTGTAATGCGTTTTGTTTCCTGGCCTGCTTTATTAAATGAAGGAATAAGGTTAGTAGGAGTGCTTGAAAGTAATCGTGGTTTGAAAGAGTACCTATTACCTACGATACGTTTTATTTAATTATCACAGGTGGAGTTTACAATACGTTTAAACGTATTGTTTAACGTCTGGAACAAAGTTTCTACATACAGACAAACGCAAACAGTTACGTAAATTTTCATTACTGATGCTTGCTCTTAACCGAGACTTATTAATTTTCATAACAGAAAAAAATCTCTCACAAAAGTATGTCGAGCCCAACGTTGACTATCTTCATGGCTTCACGATGGAGACGAGGAAACTCTTGCTGTGGAAAGTCGTGATAAAAATCTATTACACGTCTTGCCAAAAGGAATTTGTCTCTCAGACGAGAATTACACTGTAGATCTATTAATTCCATTTGCAAACTGAGATGAATATCATCTACAGAAACCAGATTCTCTCGAGAACTATTCAAAACCTTGGGATAAGTAAGGTATATCCCAAAATCTCTTGAGAAATTCCTCTTTTATTGCACTAAGAACGGCAACATACTGAAATTTATTATAATGGCGTTCAATATTAAACTTCCGCTCACCAGCGAGAGTACTGTCACATATTATACATTTCCAATTTTCACGTTTTTCCACAGAGAACAATTGATTCTCCCATTCCTTTTTAAAAGATAGCAGATCTCCAATTCTCCGTTTCCTTGATTCACTCTGCATTTTCCGGTTCTTGAAATACAACGTTCACTACGTAGTGGTCGCTTCGCTTCAACGTCCGCAGCTTAGCCTGGTACTACACTGCCGCAACCTGCAGGCTGTCGGCACTGTCCCGTTCGACGATTGCACGCGAGCAGCACACGTGCAGCGCTGTGTGCTCATGAGCCGCGTGCAACGTTTGCCCGCCCCTGTCCTAGAGGGTGATACTGCTCCTCAAACGTCATGCCCTAGCGCCCGCTCCTGCCATAGTAATTAGTAATGTTATGTCCGATTCTCTTCTCTTTCTTACTCTCCTTGTAGTGGGTGTGATACAGCGTTGTACACAGTGGTTCCGTATTCGAATCGAGAGCTTGCCGACGTATTGTTTACTTACGGAAAGGCAAATGGCAACGGGCGATGGGCAGCAAGGTTGTATCAATTGACCTATCCCCGCCGACAACAACCACAGCATTCAATGTTTGCATTTCGCCGTTTGTCTGAGACAGCATCGTTTCAGGAAGCAGGAAATCATGAAGGACGTACTCGAAGTATTCGGACACCATACTTGGAGAAAAATGTGATTAACACAGTGGAACGCGAGCGCCGTGTCAGTACCAGGCAGTTGGCCCGCAGTATAGGGTCTTACAGCGTACTAGCAACACATCGGGATCAGTTTCTCGTTGGTTTCTTCACCAGATAACCACTATTCCGGGATTTGTGTCATCCATCCTATTCACAGATGAAGCCACAATTGCGCGGAGTGGTATCTTCATTTTCCATCTGTGGGATAGTATGCAGAGCCGCCATGGTATGCTGACAGTGAATCATCAACATCGGTGCAACAGGTATGTAGGGACCGGGATAACTGGCCACTGTGTTTTGGGACCAGTCTTCCTTCCACGTCGTCTAACAGGCCGGAACTATTGGCGTTTCTTGCGGATGACTTTCCTTCCCTGCTGGAAGAAGTGCCATTGATGATTCGAAGGGTTAGGAGACTGCTACGTGATAGTGCTCCAGCCCACTTCGCCATTAACGTCCGGACCCAACTCAATCGTGTCCTTCCTAGTCAATGGATCGGACGACGGGGTCCAGTTACTTGCCTGCCCGTTCACCGGATTTCAACCCGTGCCATTTCTGGTTATGGGGCCATCTCAAAGGTATCGTGTATGCAGAAACTATTCCAGATGCGGAGACACTGGAGCAGCGTATTCATGCCGTCTTTGACACTGTTCGGATGCAGCCTGGCCGATATGTACGTGTGAGAAAGGACATGCTACGGCGCGTACACGTATGCGTTGAAGCAAACAGAAACCATTTTCAACACGTACTGTATCTGTGGCTGCATGGTACAGCGCGTGTAAGGCCGCAGTCTCTGTAACAATGTATGATTGAATATATGGTCTCTGCATGGAAACCATGGATTTCCGGACGTGAGTTCACTAGATCTTTTTTGTTCCGTATCCTCTCATCGATCAATCCCTAGAGTTTGTACACGGTAGAAAAAATTACCCTGAGATCTCTTCCGTGTCTCTTAGCGTGTTACCAGTCGGTTCTGGGATCAGTGTGACGTTTTTCCTAGAAATAGGCGAAATTTTCGGTCGGGAAGGGTTTCGTGCTTGAGAACTGGCAGGCGTAATACTTTGTGCAGCAGAAGAGGGAACATAGTGTGAGCTGGTACTGCCATCCTGGTGGTTTGGAGACGGGAGTTGTGCAGCGCTTCAGCTGTCAAATGACAGCTACACTATATGATCAAAAGTATCCGGACACCCCAAAAACATACGTTTTTCATATTAGGTGCATTATGCTGCCATCTACTGCCAGGTACTCATATCAGCGACCTCAGTAGCAATTACACATCGTGAGAGAAGAGAATGGGGCGCTCCACGGAACTCACCGACTTCGAACGTGGTTAGGTGATTGGGTGTCACTTGTGTCATATGTCTGTACGCGAGATTTCCACGCTCCTAAACATCCCTAGGTCCACTGTTTCCGATGTGATAATGAAATGGAAACATGAAGGGACAGGTACAGCACAAAAGCGTACAGACCTACTTCGTCTGTTGACTGACAGAGACTGCCGACAGTTTAACGAGGTTCGTAATGTGTAATAGGCAGACATCTATCCAGTCCGTCACACAGTAATTCCAAACTGCATCAGGATCCACTGCAAGTACTATGACAGTTAGGCGGGAGGTGAGAAAACTTGGATTTCATGGTCGAGCAGCTGCTCATAAGCCACACATCACACCGGTAAATGCCAAACGCCGCCTCGCTCGGTGTAAGGAGCGTAAACATTGGACGATTGAACAGTGGAAAAACGTTGTGTAGAGTGACGAATCAGTGTACACAATGTGGCAATCTGATGACAGGGTGTGGGTATGGCGAATTCCCAGTAAACGTTATCTGCCAGCGTGTGTAGTGCCAACAGTAAAATTCGGAGGCGGTGGTGTTATGGTGTGGTCGTGTTTTTCACAGAGGAGACTTGCACCCTTCGTTGTTTCGCGTGGCACTATCACAGTACAGGCCTACATTGATGTTTTGAGCATCTTCTTGCTTCCCGCTGCTGAAGAGCAATTCGGGGATGACGACTGCATCTTTCAACACGATAGAGCACCTGCTCATTATGCACGGCCTGTGGTGGAGTGGCTACGAGACAATAACGTCCCTGTAATGGACTGGCCTGCTCAGAGACCTGACCTAAATCCTACAGAACACCTTTGGGATTTTTTGGAACGCCGACTTCGTGCCAGGTCTCACCGACCGACATCGATACCTCACTTCAGTTCAGCACTTTGTGAAGGATGGGCTGCCATTCCCCCAGAAACGTTCCAGCACCTGACTGAACATATGCTTGCGAGAGTGGAAGCTGTCATCAAGGTTAAGAGTGGGCCAACACCATGATGAATTCAGCATTGTCGAAGGAGTGCGCCACGAACTTGTAAGTCTTTTTCAGCCAGGTGTCCGGATACTTTTAGTCACATGTTGTTGTTGTGGTCTTCAGTCCTGAGACTGGTTTGATGCAGCTCTCCATGGTACTCTATCCTGTGCAAGCTCCTACATCTCCCAGTACCTACTGCAACCTGCATCCTTCTGAATCTGGTTAGTGTATTCATCTCTTGGTCTCCCTCTACGATATTTACCCACCACGCTGCCCTCGAATGCTAAATTTGTGATCCCTTGATGCCTCAGAACATGTCCTACCAACCGATCCCTTCTTCTAGTCAATTTGTGCCACAAACTTCTCTTCTCCCCAATCCTATTCAATACCTCCTCATTACTTACGTGATCTACCCACCTAATCTTCAACATAAGCTGTAGCACCACATTTCGAAAGCTTCTATTCTCTTCTTGTCCAAACTATTTATCGTCCATGTTTCACTTCCATACATGGCTACACTCCATACAAATACTTTCAGAAACGACTTCCTGACACTTAAATCTATACTTGATGTTAACAAATTTGCCAGTCTACATTTAATATCCTCTATACTTCGACCATCATCAGTTATTTTGCTCCCAAAATAACAGAACTCCTTTACCACTTTAAGTGTTTCATTACCTAATCTAATTCCCTCAGCATCACCCGACTTAATTCGACTACATTCCACTATCCTCGTTTTGCTTTTGTTGATGTTCATCTTATATCCTCCTTTCAAGACACTATCCATTCCGTTCAGCTGCTCTTGGAAGTCCTTTGCTGTCTGTTTCTGACAGAATTACAATGTCATCGGCGAACCTCAAAGTTTTTATTTCTTCTCCATGGATTTTAATACCTACTCCGAAATTTTCTTTTGTTTCCTTTACTGCTTGCTCAATATACAGATTGAATAACATCGGGGAGAGGCTACAACCCTGTCTCACTCCCTTCCCAATCACTGCTTCCCTTTCATACCCCTCGACTCTTATAACTGCCATCTGCTCTCTGCACAATTTGGTAATAGCCTTTCGCTCCTTGTATTTTACCCCTCCCACCTTCAGAATTTGAAAGAGAGTATTCCAGTCAACATTGTCAAAAGCTTTTCCTAAGTCTAAAAATGCCAGAAACGTAGGTTTGCATTTCCTTAATCTTTCTTCAAAGATAAGTCGCAGGGTCAGTAATGCCTCATTTGTCCAACATTTCTACGGAATCCAAACTGATCTTCCCCGAGGTCGGCTTCTATCAGTTTTTCCATTCGTCTGTAAAGAATTCGCGTTAGTATTTTGCAGCTGTGACTTATTAAACTTATAGTTCGGTAATTTTCACATCTGTCAACAACTGCTTTCTTTGGGATTGGAATTTTTATATTCTTCTTGAAGTCTGAGGGTATGTCGCCGGTCTCCTACATGTTGGTCACCAGATGGTAGAGTTTTGTCAGGACTGGGTCTCCCAAGGGTGTCAGTAGTTCTAATGGAATGTTGTCTACTCCCGGGGCCTTGTTTCGACTCAGGTCTTTCAGTACTCTGTCAAACTCTTCACGCAGAATCGTATGTCCCATTTCATCTTCATCTACATCCTCTTCCATTTCCATAATATTGTCCTCAAGTACATCGCCCTTGTATAGACCCTCTATATACTCCTTCCACCTTTCTGCTTTCCCTTCTTTGCTTAGAACTGGGTTTCCATCTGAGATCTTGATATTCATACAAGTGGTTCTCTTTTCTCCAAAGGTCTCTTCAATTTTCCTGTAGGCAGTATCTATCTTACCCCTAGTGAGATAAGCCTCTACATCGTTACATTTGTCCTCTAGCCATCCCTGCTTAGCCATTTTGCACTTCCTGTCGATCTCATTTTTGAGACGTTTGTATTCCTTTTTGCCTGCTTCATTTGCTGCATTTTTATATTTTCTCCTTTCATCAATTAAATTCAATATTTCTTCTGTTACCCAAGGATTTCTACTAGCCCTCGTCTTTTCACCTACTTGACCCTCTGCTGCCTTCACTACTTCATCCCGCAGACCTACCCATTCTTCTTCTACTGTATTTCTTTCCTCCATTCCTGTAAATTGTTCCCTTATGTTCTCCCTGAAACTCTGTTGTAAAGCTGCATGCCCTCGGGAAAAATTACGGCTGTAGTTTCCCCTTGCTTTCAGCCCTTCGCAGTACCAGCACAGCAAGGGCGTTTTGGTTAGTGTTGCAAGGCCAGATCAGTCAATCATACAGACTGTTGCCCCTGCAACTACTGAAAAGGCTGCTGCCCCTCTTCAGGAACCACACGTTTGACTGGCCTCTCAACAGATACCCCTCCGTTGTGGTTGCACGTACGGTACGGCCATCTGTATCGCTGAGGCACGCAAGCCTCCCCACCAACGGCAAGGTCCATGGTTCATGGGGGTAGGTTAGTTGGTCACATAGTTCATGTTCACAGTTGGTCCATGGTTCATGGGGGTAGGTTAGTGGGTCACATAGTGTACTTTAAAGCGGACAACGGTCGTTAGCTCTTCTGATTGCTGTCCTTCATTCACCCCCTCGCATTTTTTGCGTTCCTTCTTTCTTCGATAAGCTGGAGTAATTTTTTCAGTTTCTGTCCAGTGACAATACTCTGCGGAAATAGACTTGCGCCGAGCGCCACGCCCTTGAGGCAGCGCCGCCGCTGGCAGCGGTGTGGCGCCCACGGCACGCCGGCCCATCCGTCTGGTCGCCATCTGCTTATTGTCGCGCCGCTTGCCGCGCTCGCATGCCGATACGCCTCGGCGCTGGGGGGGCTGACGCTACTGCTCGAGAGGAGGGCGCAGTTTGGCGACGGGGATCAAATACTATTTTAATCTGGTGAGCGGCCACCGCGGCCGGGCACACACCAGTCACCAGTCGTGCGGCCGACGCCACACGGACGGCACGGCTCACGTGAGTTACTGCCCGCCGCCCGCTGCCCGCTGGCTTCTGGCTGCTACTGCTGGCTGATGTTCCGTCTGTCTGTCTCTGTGTGAGAGTGTGAGTCAGTGGCATTAGACGTGTCCAGCGTAGCAGCGAATTTCTTCCTGACTGAGAACCGCTGCTTTGTTGGGTCAACGTTCACGTCCTTCGTCAGACATCCTTAAAACGCGAGCACATATGTTATTTTTGGCCGTCTGGGAAGGAGCGACGAAATAATTTTCGTTGAGTAATAAAATCTTGCTATGGCTGTCGGGTGTTACTTAGCCTGCGATGAGACCACAGAGCAATTACATTTTTTAATTTTTTAGGGTTCCGTATCTCAGTCAGTAAAAAGGGAACCATTATAGGATTACTTTATTGTCCGTCTGCTTTCTCTCTGTCCGTCTGTCCGATTATTCAAAACCAATTCTTTAAGGAATGGGTAGACGTATCAAGTTCAAAATCTGTCACATTTTAAGGTCTACGATCCATTGGCGATGTAAAAAAGTCAATCTTCTAAGTGAATGATTCACTATCTGAGGTCATCAGTCCCCTAGACTTAGAACTACATAAACCTAACTAACCTAAGGACATCACACACATCCATGCCCGAGGCAGGATTCGAACCTGCGACTGTAGCAGCAGCGCGGTTCCGAACTGAAGCGCCTAGAATCACTCGGCCACAGCGGCCGGCTCTGAGTGAATGCTGTCTAAGGATATGGTCATATACGTCACATATTCTGATAGCCGCCAACTCACTCATCGAAACCTACTGCCGGCCGCTGTGATAGAGCGGTTCTAGGCGCTTCAGTCCGGAATTGTGCTGCTGCTACAGTCACAGGTTCGAATCCTGCCTCGGGCTTTGATATGTGTGATGTCCTTGGGTTAGTTAGGTTTAAGTAGTTTGAAGTCTACGGGAATGATGACCCCATAGTGCTCAGAGCCATTTGAACCATTCGAAACCTACCCTACAGGATACTTCCTGTTGACCTGCAATCATGGAATTTGCCAACGACCACGGTTTCACAGTAAAACCAAAGGAAAAAAATTCGAAATTTATTAATTTGTAATTACATTAGACACAAAAGAAATTTTGTCATTTGTTACCAGACTGTCTGCCGTGCGTTCGTTGACACCCTTTTCTGTCAGGGACGGGTAGGCGTATCGGGTTGAAATTTATTTCTCATACTAAGGTTTATAGTCCCTTGGCGGTATAATCAACGTTAGCTTTTAAGTCAATGCAGCCAAAAGATACGGCCATTTAGGTCACATATTTTCATACTCGTAAACTCACCCATCAAAACCAACAGGGTGCTTCCCGTTAGCCGGCCCTTGTGGCAGAGCGGTTCTAGGCGTTTCAGTCTAGAAACCGCGCGACCGCTACGGTCGGAGGTTCGAAAGCTGCCTCGGGCATGGATGTGTGTGATGTCCTTAGGTTTGTTAGGTTTAAGTAGTTCTACGTTCTAGGGGACTGATGACCTCAGATGTTAAGTCCCATAGTGCTCAGAGCCATTTGAACCATTTTTTGCTTCCCGTTGACCTGGATTCATGAAGTTTGCCAAGAAGCAAGATTTCACAGTACTACCAAAGAAAAACATAAAAAATGGTTCAAATGGCTCTGAGCACTATGGGACTTAACATCTGTGGTCATCAGTCCCCTAGAACTTAGAACTACGTAAACCTAACTAACCTAAGGACATCACACACATCCATGCCCGAGGCAGGATTCGAACCTGCGACCGTAGCAGCCGCGCGGTTCCGGACTGCGCGCCTAGAACCGCTAGACCACCGCGGCCGGCGAAAAACATCGAAAAATTGGTAATTTCTAATTAATCACACAACAAAAATTTTTCTTTGGCATTTGTTATCCGAGTTCAAACTTGAAATTAAAACGTTCTCGAAAATCTTGGCGTTCCTGGAACCTATATCTTACAGTATCAATGTCGATAACAGACAAAAACTTCGAAATCCTCAGTTCCGGGAATGGATGAACTGAGTGTTTAAATTATTAAGTTTATACAGAATTCTCAGTGCGCGAGTCCTGATCGCACTTGGCCATTTTTATTTTTTTTTTATTTTACATCAGTGTCGGAACTCAGACATCAATCTACCAAAGCAGTTCCATGCAACGCTTAAAAATTCTCTACAAAATCGACTTTGAATTTTTCCAAGCGGCTTTACACCCTAAAAAGATTTCGTTTCCCGACGGGCCGTTTGGACGTGTGGCAGAATGCTCGTCTGCTAGGGGGGTGGGCTCGGTTCGATTTCCAGCTGTGGTAAATTTTTAAACAAAGGTTCATGTTCCATGAGCATTTCCGTGGAGCGTAAAATATACAAAGACGAAAAAAAATGTAATATTGTTTCAATAAAAATATTTATTAACAATCTTTTATAAATATCGGTAATTAAGAATTTATATTTGCAATGAGAATTGGATTTTTGTGTGCAATGTGTGATTAGAAATAAGAAGACCCGGATTTTCCATAAAATGTCAGTTACATCTTAATTAGCATATATTTGTTCCATTTTATATTTAAATGACGTAGGTATTCGAAATGAACAGAAAAAAACGGAAAAGATAATGACCAAAATAAGATTCGAAACAGTGATCCAGCGATTGCCAGTCTCGATGGCTACTACTTTTTTCCAACTTTATGTGTATTACACTTCAGGTTAATGCTCATAGGGCAGGCATTTTTATTTAAAAATTTGCTTCAGCCTGAAATCGAAACTACGGCCACAATATAGTAACCAAGCTGCCTGTCGAAAAATCGACTGTAATTTAGATTATTAAAGACGCTTGGAAAATTTTGAAGTCATTTTTGTCGAGAATTTTTGAGCGTTGTATTGATCTGCTTTGGTTTGAGTTCTGAACTTCACGTAAAATAAATACAGAAAATTACAAAAATCCTATTACCTTGTGGTCTTCTTGTTTGTACCAATAAACTTGAGAATACAGGATGTTGCAGAAAGATCCATCCGATTACACAAGACTACACCTTCTGCATGTATGAAGAGAGAAACTTGGGATGAATTTTAAGTCACACGCTGAAACTAAAGCTTTACCTTGGCGCCAGCTGTAAGTGGCCTGTGCAGTTAACTCGCTTGCTCGTTCATTAATCAGTGTCCGTCTGGTCGAGATGACGATAACAAAGTGATAAAAGGAGTTTTGCATTCTCCATTTCAACAGATATAATTCAGTTACAAGAGTGTGCTGCGTTATCGTAGACAGCACTGCACAGCACCTCCTACAGATCAAGACGTTCAACGATGACACCAATATATTAAAGAAACAGGTGTTTATGTAAGTGGAAATCCACAGGTCGCCCCCGTAGAGCGCATTCAACTGAGTTTTACACGTAGTCCGCAGAAGTCATGACAGTTGAGTGCTGTTCCTCATACGTCTTTCTGGCGTGTTTTACGAAGATCTTTGCTTTTCAAATTTACCGGAAGTGCTGAAAATTTCATTTTTCAGAAGGCTGGAGTACCTCCGCGCTAGCACTTGCATGTAAGAGCATTTCTCAACAATGCGTTGTGTCACCGATCGATGAGCCCTAAGGAACCTGCGGGTCTTGAATTACGCTATTGACCTCCATGGTCGCCTGCTCTCACAACGTGTGATTTATTTTTTGTAGCGGTTTATCAAAGGCTTAGTCTGAAAGTTTCATCTTCCAACTACTCTATACGAACGGGCGTAGCAACAACAGTCAATGTAATAACTTCCAAACGCTCTCAGAAAAGTATGGAACGAGTTTGACCATCGTCTGGATGTTTAGTGTACCTCCGTTGGAGAGTACATTGAACATTTGTGAAAGGTAAAGAAAAGTCTGACCGAAACGTAATTCTAAAACATACTCCAGAATTGTCTGAGTTTGCGCCCAGAAGATACTTCTTTCTAAGATCGGATGGTCGCTTTGAAAATAAAAACGCTGTAATCCGGTGCGTAAGTTAAAATTCATCCCTAGTTTTTGTTTTAATTCGTGTAGATGACACAGTCGTGAAATAGCACGACTCTTTATGAAACACCCGCTATTCGAAGAACACCCACACGTCATCTTCACGCGACGACGCTGACGTAGTCGAATCAACAGTCATCATGAATACCTGAAGTTCAGAAACAGGAGACTGGCGAACGACTGCAACGATTCAGCGATACTACATTACCTAAAGGCCAAGAGCGACAGGAACCAGCACCACGAACGACTGACACAGATCAAGAAGCGAGTATAGCCTCTTTGAAGGAATCAGCTCGGCGTTAACCTGAAACAAACAGACGTCACCGCAACAAAATGCACCTCGATGGCCGGATTGTCGTATCCTACCCACTCGTCTAATATAGGGTGCCTAGGAAGCTGTTTCTCGGATAGCTAGACAACAATTCAAGCAAATCTTATTAATGGAGTTTATTACAGTAAGTTGAATTGACAATACTTAACTTTGCATTTTCACAAGGGGGTGTCGCAGGCAATTGGCGACATGCGAATAATCAATGTCCTTTGTATATACAATTTTAGTGCAATCAAAATACAACAGTTCATAATTTACGGCTAAAGCGTTTGGATGACAGCTCTTCTTCTAGTCCAGCCGCGGCTTCGTGGCTCCTCGTATAGGGGCCGCTCCTGTCGTGGTGTCGTCCTAGACAGCGTACTATTGGCTGACGTCGTCTCACAGCCCTCTCTGCTGTAACGTTCCAGACCCACGTGCCGGCGCTTGATGTTACGCCGGCTCACCGACGATGTTTGAAACCAGCCTCTCAAGAATCCAAATTTATTGCCTGATCACTGTGTTACCTCGTTCGGTAGGACACTTTGAAGTGTTCTACATGACTGAGATTTCGACTGTAAATGTAACAAGTAACAGCGGAGAAAAAAGTTAACATTTCTGTTTATTTTACTACTTTGCAGCTGGTTTGTTGTTTAAGAGAAAATAACGATGTAAAAAAAAATCGTCGCATACGATCAGGGTGATCGTCGCAGGACAGTACGCAAGGGCAGCCCATCCAGTCCAAAGCAGGGTCCGTATTTCCTTATTTTAACTTTCACAGACTGGAAAACAAGGTAATTTTTATAAAACGCTGTGCGACGGAGAGTATACTGGACTTAATCGTCCGGCTATATTACAATTGCGTGTCAGGCTTAACTCGAACCGAAATCTTTGCCTTCCTCGTGAATCCCGTTAGGAGAATGATTGTGAGGGAAGATTAGGTCCAGGTTAGAGCTTCTGTGGCCCAAAATTTTATATAATCAGAAACGTACAGGATGACTTTCCATTCTCATAAAAACATCCAAATCACGAAAACAGCGGTCCTCGCAGGACGATAGAAAAGCTAGGAAAGGCGGAGAGCGATTGATGACAACAGTTTACGAACTGCATAAAGATAATATGTCAGCCTCTTGACACTGACACTTTACCAGTAACAAATGTCAAGATGTAAGTGCAGAAAACGCCACAACTGGGAGTCTGCGTAGTAGTGTGATCTTGCAGCACATACTGTTTAGTCGTTCAATGGGAGACGCGTAGCTTTTCCTTTCGCACTGATGACAACCACAACTCTTAGAGGTCCTATGTGAGATCTGGCACAATAGGTGGATATAGCCAATAGTCAAATTCTGTTCAATGAGACTGGCGGAAATAGTAATAAATGGATTTGCATCCGTTTGGAAACACTCGAGATGTGATCAACACAAGTATGGTGACTGAGGGACCAAGCCCGTATCCTCATGTTTGTGGACCGAGGAAGATGGCACATTTATTAAGACACTGAAATCTCATTCGGTGGACGGCAGTTCAGATCTTCGTCCGGTCATTCATATTTACGTTTTCTATGATTTCCATAACCCGCCAGACAAACGTCGGGATGAAAATAATAAGGCAACTTTCCCTTGCCATCTTTTTCCAGTCTGGGTTTGTGCTCCGTTGCTAGTGATTTGTCGTCAGTGGGGCGTTAGGCTACAATCTTCTTTCCCTGTTTTTCATTTTTGCAGAGCGTTTGTCAAACGTTGAAATATAATTCAGCAGCAACGAAGCGTCGTACCTGTCTTGGTGACTGTGCAGTTTGTCAATGGACTGCTATTTTTTTAATTTGTTGGCTTTTGGGTCGTCCCCATACAGCCAGCTAAATAGTTGAATTTCAATCCTGACGATGCGGAACGTAAGGACAGCACAACACCCAGTCCCCGGACGGAACAAATCTCCGACCAGGCGGGGAATCGAATCCGCGCCGGACTGCTATTTATGAACAAACTGGAGCACGTGATCTCCTGCACAGCCTTATTTCGACAACCTATGGGGAACGGGGCGATGGCGGACATTCTTGGTTCTCATTTCATCCCTCCCAGGCGTTTCCATTAAGAGTATGCCAACAAAAAACTTGAAAAGTACCTGCTTTTCGCAGCACTCCTACCGTGCCATTTTTATGTACAATTATGAACTGAAGTTCAATATTTCGGGTGATATTTCTCGAAAAAATGTTCAAATGTGTTTGAAATCTTATGGGACTCAATTGCTAAGGTCATCAGTCCCTAAGCTTACACACTACTTAACCTAAATTGTCCTGAGGACAAACACACACACCCATGCCCGAGGGATGATTCGAACCTCCGACGGGACCAACCGCACAGTCCATGACTGCAGCGTCGTAGACCGCTCGGCTAATCCCGCGCGGCTGATATTTCTCCACAGTCCAAGAGATCAATAGTGTGAGTTGGGTCGTGTGGGAAGTTGGTTCTTGTGAGCCAGCGTCTGGAAATGGATCTTGGTGACATTCATGCTCGTTTAATGTCAAGTGCTGAGTTGATGGGCATTTTGCTGCTCTGTGATTGCGTGAGCTATCCGATGATGGCTCTTGCAATCCACTTGTTGTTAACACCACAGTAGAAACTCTCGCCGTGTGCGGGCGGTCATTATCTTGCTGAAATATAAACCTAGTATGACTTGCCGTGAAGGGCAATAAAACGGGGCGTAGACTGTCCTCAACGTACCGATGTACTGTAAGGGAGCCGCGGATGACAACCAAATGAATCCTGCTATGATCTGAAATGGCACCGAAGACCATTACTCCTGGTTGTGGTGCGACATTCAGACTTGTATATCACCGCTGTCGGACGTGTCTCCATACACGTCTTCGGCCTGGAAGCTCATTGACTAGAGCAGAATTGTCTTCATTGTCGTGTCCCGCTTCGAATTGAGACCCATGACCCTGTATTGCATCTTGCTATATTTCGGGTCCTAACTGTACAGTCATCTTCAAGGCGAGTCAGTGGTTTAGAAGACCGCTTGACACAATGACGTACCGTAGAATAAATGCAACCAAAGGATGATAGAGCCTTTCATGTCACTGAGAAAGTGGCGTTTCAAAAGGGTGGTAGTGCCTTCAATGATGGAGTGTCCTTTGCTTCTAATCACTGATCGTTCCCACTGCGATCCTCTGACTTGTCCGTACTAAAGTTACCGTCAGAGGGCCAGTGGAAGTTGTACCAACACAAACGCCGCGAGATCTATTCCATTCATTGAGGCAACAGGCGATATAGCTCTCCAACATAGCGACTACTGCTAATATATTCTGAAGAGCCAAGGAAACTGGTATACCTGCCTAATATCGTGTAGGGCCCCCGCGAGCATGCAGAAGTGCCACAACACGGCGTGGCATGGACTCGACTAATGTTTGAAGTACTACTGGAGGGAAATGACACAATCAGTCCTGCAGGGCTGTCCATAAATCCGTAAGAGTACGAGGGGCGGAGATCTCTTCCGAACAGCACATTACAAGGCATTCCAGATATGCTCTATAATGTTCATGTCCAGGGAGTTTGGCAGCCATCAAAATGGTTCAAATGGCTCTGAGCACTATGGGACTTAACTTCTGAGGTCATCAGTCCCCTAGAACTTACAACTACTGAAACCTAACTAACCTAAGGACACCACACATATCCATGCCCGAGTCAGGATTCGAACCTGCGACCGTAGCGGTTGCGCGATTCCATACTGTAGCGCCTAGAACCGCACGGCCACTCCAGACGGCTTGGAGGCCATCGGAAGTGTTTAAACTCAGAAGAGTGTTCCTGCAGCCACGCTGTAGTAATTCATGGGTAGTCGCTGGAATTGCCCAAGTCCATCGGAACGCACGATAGACATGAAGGGATGCAGGTGATCAGACAGGATGCTTACATACGTGTCACCTGCCAGAGTCGTATCTAGACGTATCAGGGGTTCCATATCACTCCAACTGCACACGCCCCACACCGTTACAGAACCTCCACCAACTTGAACAGTCCCCTGCTGACATGCAGGGTCCACGGATTCATGAGGTTGTCTCCATACCCGTACATGTCCATCCGCTCGATACAATTTTAAACGAGACTCGTCCAAACAGGCAACATATTTCCAGTCATCAACAGTCCAATGTCTGTGTTGACAGGCCCAGGCGAGGCGTAAAGCTTTGTGTCGTGATGTCATCAAGAGTACACAAGTGGCCTTCGGCTCCGAAAGCCTATATCGATGATGTTTCGTTGAATGGTTTGTACGCTGACACTTGTTGATGGCCCAGCATTTAAATCTGCAGCAATTTGCGGCAGGGTTGCACTTCTGCCATGCTGAACGATTTTCTTCAGTCGTCGTTGGTCCCGTTCTTGCAGGATGTTTTTCCGGCCGTAGCGATGTCGGAGATTTGATGTTTTACCGGATTCCTGATATTCACGGTACACTCGTGAAATGGTCGTACGGGAAAATCCCCACTTCATAGCTACCTCGTAGGTGCTGTATCCCATCGCTGGTGCGCCGACTATAACACCACGATCAAACTCACTTAAATCTTGATAACTTGCCACTGTAGAAGCAGTAACGGATCTAAAACCGCGCCAGGCACTTGCCTTATTTAGGCGTTGCCAACCTCAGCGCCGCATTCTGCTGTTTACGTACACACCACTGGCCATTAAAATTGCAACAAAGATAACGTGCTACAGACGCGAAATTTAACCGACAGGAAGAAGATGCTGTGATATGCAAATGATTAGCTTTTCAGAGCATTCACACAAGGTTGGCGCCGGTGGCGACACGTACAACGTGCTGACATGAGGAAAGTTTCCAACCGATTTCTCATACACAAACAGCAGTAGGCCGGCGTTGCCTGGTGAAACGTTGTTGTGATGCCTCGTGTATGGAGGAGAAATGCGTACCATCACGTTTCCCACTTTGATGCAGGTCGAATTGTAGCCTATCGCGATTGCGGTTTATCCTATCGCGACATTGCTGCTCGCGTTGGTCGAGATCCAATGACTGTTAGCAGAATATGGAATCGGTGGGTTCGGGAGGGTAATACGGAACGCCGTGGTGGATCCCAACGGCCCCGTGTCACTAGCAGTCGAGATGAAGGGCATCTTATCCGCATGGCTGTAACGGATCGTGCAGGCACGTCTCGATCCCTGAGTCAACAGATGGGGACGTTTGCAAGACAACAACCATCTGCACGAGCAGTTCGACGACGTTTGCAGCAGCATGGACTATCAGCTCGGAGACCATGGCTGCGGTTACCCTTGACGCTGCATCACAGACAGGAGCGGCTGCGATGGTGTACTCAACGACGAACCTCGGTGCACGAATGGTAGAACTTCATTTTTTCGGATGAATCCAGGTTCTGTTTACAGCATCATGATGGTCGCATCCGTATTGGGTGACATCGCGGTGAACGCACATTGGAAGCGTGTATTCGTCATCGTCATACTGGCGTATCACCGGGCGTGATGGTGTGGGGTGCCATCGGTTACATGTCTCGGTCACCTCTTGTTCGCATTGACGGCACTTTGAACAGTGGATGTTACATTTCAGATGTGTTACGACCCGTGGCTCTACCCTTCATTCGATCCCTGCGAAACCCTACATTTCAGCAGGACAATGCACGACCGCATGTTGCAGGTCCTGTACGGGCCTTTCTGGATACAGGAAATGTTCGACTGTTGCCCTGGCCAGCACATTCTCCAGATCTCTCACCAACTGGAAACGTCTGGCCAATGGTAGCCGAGCAACTGGCTCGTCACAATACGCCAGTCACTACTCTTGATGAACTGTGGTATCGTGTTGAAGCTGCATGGGCAGCTCTACCTTTATATGCCATCCAAGCCCTGTTTGACTAAATGCCCAGGCGTATCAAGGCCGTTATTACGGCCAGAGGTGGTTGTTCTGGGTACTGACTTCTCAGGATCTATGCACCCAGATTGCGTGAAAATGTAATCACATTTCAGTTCTAGTATAATACATTTGTTCAATGAATACCCGTTTATCATCTGCA
Organism: Schistocerca piceifrons; assembly: GCF_021461385.2. Lineage (NCBI taxonomy): Eukaryota > Metazoa > Arthropoda > Insecta > Orthoptera > Acrididae > Schistocerca > Schistocerca piceifrons. Next base: position 1,014,806,589 of record NC_060138.1, on the reverse strand, counting down.
TTTTTTCTTGGTGTAGCAATTTTAATGGCCAGTAGTGTGTTTGTAATTGAATACGCATGCCTGTACCAGTTTCTGTGGCGCTTCAGTGTATATGCTCATCTCTCACTCCCCTCCCCTCCACCCTCTCTCTCTGTGTGTGTGTATGTGTGTGTGTGTGTGTGTGTGTGTGTGTGTGTGCGCGCTTATGCATATGACATGGGAATATGCTCTTGTCTGTTCATGAGCCCATACATATATAGCAGCGTGCTTGTTTTAGTTCACTACGTGCACAGTTGCTTGTATTTGATTACATACGTGCATATGTGTCGTAGGTGTGCGTTTGGAATCGAATTTCTTTCACACCTCTTACGCACCAGTGACGCAACGATGAGGTGATGCAGCAAGTGTCAAGTTTCCGCTAAAACATCGGCGCAGCTGTCACACGCTGCCGTAACTGTGAGCACTGGCGGCGCTCCAAAGACACATCGGGACGCTCACAGATCACCGGCCCTGGAAGGGGGCTGGCTGGCTGGCGACTGCGCACGACCCCAGCCTTCCTCCTCGTACATTATGTCTCTCGGCATCAGTTTGATAAATTGATTTATTAAATATAAATTGCTCATTAACGCACTTGCAATGTACTGGGTGGTTATAATTAAGGTGCAGCTACTTACGTAGCTCCGGTGTAGGCTGTAATTATCATCTGGCAGCGAAACTTGGCAGATACGATAATGCTTTAACGCGGAACCGATTTACGCTGAAAAAAATAGTCTCAATTTTGGCAGAGGGTCAAATCTGGCGGAGGTATCTCGTCGATGTCTCTGGTGCTCATATTGAACAAATTATGTAAGCGCCGGTTAATAATAAATAACATTATATCTTTCTCACTTAATCATATGAAGTTGACGTTCCTGAGAAATACTGAGTCTCACCTTTATCTACGATCTATCGAAGCAATGAATTAAAATTTGTACCATTGCCGGAATTCTTTCTCGCTTGTATAGCCTTTTCTGCACACATACCCTTCCTAATCCATTACATAACGAAACATTTCTATACGTCTTTCTTGGATTCACAGAGCCAGATTTGCGACTGATGGTAAAAAGCGGAATTTTTTACGGCATAAATCGATTCCGAACTAACGAATTATAAGATCTGTTAAGTTTTGCTGGCTATACGATAATTACAACCTAGACTGGACCGCTGTGAGTAGCTACACTTTAATTATAACATCCAGTATAGTTATTCAATGGATATGGTGCAGGCATAATAACTGAAAAATCTCCCCCCCCCCCCCCCCCCCCTCCCTTGCTTACAGTCTGAATATCACCCCACTAACCGTCTTTCCACCAGCGAAAGAATCTGGCTTCCATATTCAAAGACAGCGTTATGGTATAGTAAGTCAGTCTACTGAATTACCACTGTTGTGATGTTCATGCCTCGACCAGTCATCTCAAACTGACATACAAAATCGTCTCTTACCAAATCTCTTTTTTTAAGTGTAATGTCTACACAATTACCAACAAAAGACACTAGTATTCAGAATGCTGAAGTAAGTGCAACATTCAAAGTTACCTACCTCGGTTGTCTGTTTTGAGTCTGTTATACGATCTCTATTACTTGCATCGTTTCCCCTTTCTCCAGTATCTCGCTACGCTTCCCAGGATGCTAAATTTCAGTATCAGTGTTTGCCCTCCATATCACGGTCTCAAGCACCTGTAATGAGATTTTAAAGGATTAAAACGTGTATGGTTCTCTATAAAACAACACGCAATGGCTCTGCACCATGTAAGTCTCTGTTGTGCAGCCCTATTTAACACGTTATAATACGGAAACCAATTACCGTACGAGTACCAAACTTGGTAGCATTAATGTCCAGAGTATGGGGTGCATGATTTCCAAGGCGTCACAGAGCCACCATCCAGTTCCAGCTATGGCCCCCATGTACCGTGATCACTCATCGTGATTCATAGTCTCATACACCCCACCAGTCGCAGTGCACTTGTTGGCGTGTCAACAAGAGCATTGAGAAAAGGAGCAGGGCATTATTGGTGAAGCTCTATTATCAAAACAACAGTAACGTTGCAGCTGCACTTCGAGAATATCGCCGGCTGAAAGGATTACAAAAGGGTCCTTTTTCTCCATCTGCTGTGCGGAGCATGATGAAGAAGTTAGAATCAACTGGAGAACTGGCCGTCGCTCCTGGAAGAGGCCGACGACCGGTTGCACCATAGGCGGTTGATGAAATCGCTGTTGCTATGGCAGACAACGCTGCGCGCAATTCGCGATTGGTCAGGCAGTGTGTGTGCTGTGTCATGAGAGTTGAACATCCCGTGGTCCACTGTACGGAAGATGCTTCGAACCATTCACAAATGGTATCCGTACAAGATCCATATCGTACAGCAGCTTGTACCGCAGGACGCACAACGACGTGTTGACTTCGCTCTCCACTTTCTTGCAAGGATTGAAGTTAACGACGGCTGGCCCTGAACCATCCTAGGGACAAACGAAGCCCATTTTTCTCTGACAGGTGAGCTGAACACATAGAATGTCGAGTGTGGGGATCTTCACCACCAGTCACTGTGCATGAAGTTCCTCTGTACGGTTAACGTGTCACCGTATGGTGCGGCTTCACGGCTACGTTGATCACTGGCCCATTCTTTTTTGAACAGATTGGTGCTCAAGGACCAAAGACTTGCAGTGTGACTGGCCAGCGCTACTGCGGTATGCTTCACCAGCATGTCATGCACGCCCTACGGGAGAGAGACACATTGAACTCAACAGTTTTCACGTAAGACTGGGGTCCCACCGCATATCACTCGTAAAGTTCACCGAAATGATCGAATTATCCGCCGATCGTATCCAAATGCTTGGCCGGCACAATCACCTAAACTCACTCCCTGTGATTTCTGGTTGTCGGGCTACCTGAAGGACATGGTTTACCAGGGTAACATTCGCACATGTGCTGATCTGATGTGCAGCATATCAAGAGAGGTAGCCAGCGTACCTATGAACATGCTTTGTTCTGCTGTGCATAATGCAATCCAGCGCTTTCAGTCTCTTCTGGACACTGGTGGGGGCCATATTGAGCCCCTTTTGTAGCAGTAACAGTACCTGGTGTAATGGTATGATGCAATGTAGCAGCACATTAAAAGTGTTTCAACGGAATGGATTCTGCAATATTTCTCTTCCCTGTGTCCTTGACATTAACGCTACCAAGTTTGGTTCTCGTACAGTAATTAGTTTCCGTGTTATAACGTGTTGAATAGGGAAAGTTTAATTACGACCACCCGGTACTATCGTGTCAGCAGTAGACGACCGATGGCAGCTCGAGACCGCAACCCAGGTTCCAGTAATCTGTTCCCGATGGTAAGTGGTGACTCTCTATCCGGAGTTTAGCTACTCTCATCCGTCTATTCGTCACAGCCAATCGAAGAGTCCTACGATATTCTCGTGGTGTTGTCCTTCTGAAAGGAACCTTGCTCGCTCTTCTTGCTAGACTATCGCCCAACCACCTCTGCAAAGTCGATGATGATGGTATGGAGCACGCGATGAGGTTGATTTCAGCGGCACTCGCTTTCACGGAACGTACAGATGCTTTATTTTCTAGTAGGAACTGAAGCTCTACCTTCCAAGAGCGGTACGCACACTTTGAATTATTATATAACTAATGAAGTGTGTTTTCGTAAGTGAAAGCTACAATTCGTTCAACGATACAGGGTGTTTATAAATGAATATCGGGGTTTTAACGCTTTATAATATTTATTACATTAAACTTACAGTTATAAATGATATGTCAAATGAAAGAGCAACTCAAACAGTTGTGTTTGGCACCAGTGCACGTGCGCAGCGCGCAATGTTTCCGCCGCAATCCGCTAGACAGCGGTAGTAGCGAAGATGGCGACTATATTTTAGTGAACAGAAAGCGTTTTGTGTTCTGTAGTTTGCAAAGGTCGAATCTTTAGTTACTGTGCAACGTGCATTCCGGCTGAAGTTCGGCAGTGATCCTCCAAGTGATAATAACATTCGTAGATGGTATCATCAATTTGATGCCTTTGTAAAGTGAAGAGCACAGGACGACCAGTTAGTGAAGATACTGTTGAGCGAGTGAGAAAGTCGTTCACTCGTAGCCCAAAGAAATCAGTCCGGAAGGATAGTCGTCAATTACAATTTCCTGTGTCGACTGTTTGGAAAGTTTTAAGAAAACGCGTTCAACTACATCCTTACCGTTTACAGTTATTACAGGCTCTAAAGCTGGCAGACTGTGGATTACATGTCAACTTCGCAAACGAAATGTTGTTTCATGATGATGAAGATTTTCTGGATCATGTTGTTTTCAGTGATGAATCGACCTTTCACCTTAGTGGACATGTTAACGTTCACAATGTGCGCATCTGGGGCTCAGAAGATCCTCATGAGGTGGTACAAATGCAACGAGATTCCCCTAAAGTGACTGTTTTTTGTGCCGTATCCCGGCGGAAAGTTTATGGGCCTTTTTGTTTTGGTGAACCTACTGTAACTGGAACTTCTTATTTTGATACACTAGAGCAACGGCTCTTCCCTCAGTTGGAAGAAGATGAGCCAGAGAACTTCATTTTCCAGCAAGATGGTGCACCACCTCACTGGCATAGCGAAGTACGTGATTGGTAGAACTTCACTGTACCCAAGTGCTGGATAGGCCGCAAGGGACCCAATGACAGGGCTTGCTTTGCATCGCCTCCACGTTCACTCTACCTATCGCCATGCTATTTTTTCCTTTGTCACCTCATCAAGGATCGTGTGTACATGGCTCTGCTACCAGCAGACCTCCCTGAATTAAGAAACTTGATTGAAGCAGCGGTTGCTACAATCACTGAAGACACACTTATCAACGTTTGAGAAGAACTCGGCTGTAGACATGATGTGAACTGTGTGACAAATGGTGCTCACATTGAACATTTATAAGGTTCTCGGTAAAACTGATTGAGTTGATCTTTCATTTGACGTATCATTTATAACTGTAAGTTCAATATAATAAATATTACAAAGCGTTAAAACCCCGATATTCATTTGTAAACACCTTGTATAGTAAACGGAGAGAACCAGACTTTGTTACACCATAATACAATTAAATCGGAGCAATGTTATAGTGCAAGACAGTTGGGAGGAAAGACACTGAAAAGGCATAAGAACAGAGATGCTCCATTACCTAAATAACAAACTCGTGCGAAATACGTCGATGAGCCACAACATGATGACCAATACCCAGCGCGAAATTGAATGATGCCTGGTGATGTTGGTGGCACGTGACAACGGGGTAAGGAAAGTATATAAGCGGGTCAGAGTGTGGTGTCACCGCCAGACACCACACTTGCTAGGTGGTAGCCTTTAAATCGGCCGCGGTCCGTCAATATACGTCGGACCCGCGTGTCGCCACTATCAGTGATTGCAGACCGAGCGCCGCCACACGGCAGGTCTAGTCTAGAGAGACAAGCACTCGCCCAGTTGTACAGCCGACTTTGCTAGCGATGGTTCACTGTCTACATACGCTCTCATTTGCAGAGACGACAGTTTAGCATAGCCTTCAGCTACGTCATTTGCTACGACCTAGCAAGGCGCCATATTCAGTTATTATGAATGTATTCTGAACAGATAATATTGTGAATCACGTACCGTCAAGAGCGACGTTCATCATTAAAGGATTAAAGTTAAGTATCAGACTAATTACGTCCGCTTTCTGAATTCTAATTCTTTGTCGTGTTCCAGACCTCACGTCACTATAGTTCTTCCCTCCTCAAGCCAGCCTGCGTGAGCTAAAACGCGTGCATTTCGGCCTCCACTAGTAACACGGTGTTAGCTCTTCTGCCAACAAAACACAGAGCTGACTGGGAAATTATTCTAGTGACAATACGAGTTGCGGACAGAGAAATCCACTGACATAACGAGTTTGACGAACGACAGATTCTTAAGATGCGACACCTGGGAACGAGCATCTCCCAAATGGCGAAGGTTCTCGGTTGTTCGCGTGCTACTGCCGTGAGAACCTCCACGTCTCGTAATAGAAGGTCAAGGTCGGAGTCTTTCCCGCTCTGTAAAGCAGGATAAGCAGCGATCGGTGGCAAATCTGACGACAAAGTACAATACTGGAAAATACAGTTCAGCTCACATTGTTGAACATGGGACTCCGCAGTAGGTCATCCCTACGTGCTCCCACGTTGGCTCAAAAAATCATAAATTTCAATTGCAGTAGGCACGATAGTGTCGTAAGTGGACCTTGAATCAATGGAAAAGTGTCGACTGGTCGAGTTAAAAATTTCTTGGTACAACAGGTCGACGGTCGTGACCGTGTGCGCTGTTAATCAGGCGAACAACTGATCGAAATATGGACCGCGTCACGAACGCAGGCCGGCGAAGGCTGGATTGTGATATGCTTCCATTGGAACTGTGGTACTTATCGAAGGCACCACGACTTCTGTGGACTGCATCAACATTATTGTGGACTACTTCATGTAACGTCCCCTTAGAAAAATTAATGAATTACTGTGCTGATAAACCCCTTACATGATTTTCTTTTCAAACAGCTGAGCAGAACTGAACGTACTCAGACATTTCGCATTTCGCTCTTTACCTATTCTGATCAACACTAAAATGACACACAATATTTTTAGCGCAACGCAGTCTGACTTTCAATAATCCATACAAAAGAATGTTCCTGACTAACATTAAACTATACCTTTCACAAATCACTTACCTCACAAAAATCTTCGTTACTCAAGCTACTGCAATACAGCAAGCGCCACTACTGCCAGCTAAATAAAAGATTCAAACTACTGAAGGCACTAACTACTGATAGGCATAGTTAGCAAATGAAAGATTTTGTTAGAGAACAAACAATGTATTTACCTTAATAGTGTTCAAAAGTCATTATATATATATATATATATATATATATATATATATATATATATATATATATATATATATCAGTTCATGATATCCAGTCTTACAAATTTACTGTCTCTGTCCAGATCGTCCGCTCTCAAAACTCCGCCATCTCACTCCCCACATCCACCACTGCTGGCGGCTCACCTCCAACTGCGCAACGCTACGCGCTGTTAACAGCCAACTGCCCAACACTACAATAGCCAACAACAATGCAAACCAGCCACAGACTGCACACAGCACAGCCAGTGATTTTCATACAGAGCGCTACGTGGCGTTACCAATATAAAAACCTAAACAGCCTACTTACATTCATCCCTCCATGCTTCACGTCTTTTCCGACGGCAGTCACATCCTCCAGGGGACAATAGTTCGCAACTCGCGTTGATGACCTGGCCACCAAATTTGCCCGATCCGAACCTGATGGACCACATCTGGGGCGCTATTAGGGGGCTAGCTTCGTGCCCACAAACCACAGGCTGGTAATTTTACGGAATTAATACGACCTGTGCATAGACATCAAGTGCCAAATACCTCCTTACAACAACTAAGGAATTGTCGAATCTATGCTATGCAGAATCGCTGCTGTACTGCGTTCCAGAAGTGAGCCAACAAATCAGAATGTTTCCGCTTATTAATATACATCGCAGCTACGATTCTGAACAAGGGGCATGCTTACAGGACGTTTTATTAGAACAGCTCGAAGAATGTACATGAGTTCGATCTGGTTTCACGACAGATTATAGGAGGCCGCCATGGATGCGACAATCACCTAAAACTCATTTACACACATCAAAAAAAGTTTTGCATCACCCCAGTTCCCAGAACTCCTGAAGATAGACGTTGACTGTGGATATTGTATCACAGACACAGTCCATTTGACTGTTCAGAGATGTCACTAAACCCGCCCAAAGATGTAAACAACCATGCATGAGCAGCGTCTATTAGACGGAGGGAATACGACAGCCAGTCAGTTCCAGTCATTCCACCAGGAAGGAGGAACACGGCTCGTGTTGTCCGTAGTTCAACCATGCCTAGATCGTCAATACAGCGGTTCGATCACATCCGCATTGTTACTTTGTGCCAGGAACGGCCCTCAACAAGGGAAGTGTCCATGCGTCCCAGAGTGAACCAAAGCGATGTTGTTCAGACATAGAAGAGATACAATGAGACAGGAACTGTCGATGACATGCCTCGCGCAGGCCGCCCAAGGGCTACTACTGCAGTGGATGATTGCTACCTACGGATTATGGCTCGGAGGAACCCTGACAGCAACTCCACCATGTTGAATAATGCTTTTCGTGCAGCCACAGGACTTCGTGTTACGACTCACACGGTGCGCAATAGGCTGCATGATGCGCAACTTCACTCCCGACGTCCATGGAGAGGCCCATCTTTTCAACCACGACATCATGCAGCGCAGTACACATGGGCCCAACAACATGCCGGATGGACCGCTCAGGATTGGCATCACGTTCTCTTCACCGATGAGTGTCGCATATGCCTTCAACCACACTATCGTTGGAGGCGTGTTTGGAGGTAACCCGGTCAGGTTGAACGCCTAAGATACACTGTCCAGCGAGTGCAGCAAGGTGGAGGTTCCCTGCCGTTTTTCGGTGGAACATGGGGCCGACGTACGCCGCTGGTAGTCATGGAAGGCGCCGTAACGGCTGTACGAGACGTAAATGCCATCATCCGACAGGTAGTGCATCCATATCGGCAGCATATTGGCGAGGCATTCGTCTTCATGGACGACAATTCGCGTCTCCATCGTGCACATCTTGTGGATGACTTCCTTCTGGATAATGACATCGCTCGACTAAAGAGGTCAGCATCTTCTCCAGACATGAACACTAACGAACATGCCTGGGATAGACTGAAAAGGGGTGTTTATGGACGACGTGACCCACCAACCACTCTACGGGATCTACGCTGAATCGCCGTTGAGGAATGGGACAATCTGGACCAACAGTGCCTTTATGTACTCGTGGATAGTATAACACGACGAATACAGGCATGCATCAATGCAAGAGGACGTGCTACTGGGTATTAAAGGTACCTGAGTGGAGCAATCTGGACCACCACCTCTGAAGATCTCGCTGTATCGTGGTACAACATGCAGTGTGTGGTTTTCATGAGCAATATTTAAGGGCGGAAATGATGTTTATGTTGATCTTTATTCCAATTTCCTGTACAGGTTCCGGAATTCTCGGAACCGAAGTGATACAAAACTTTTTTTATGTGTGTACTTGTTAGGAGCTAACTATGTCAACGAGGTGAATCCGAGCACAATGTGCGCGATTTACGTTTTTGCTAGGAACATGCTGCGAGATGGCGTCCTATCTGGCCCATGCACTGCAAGTACAGGGCTCACGTTATCCGCCTATTTGCATTTTTATTACTGAATTGAAGACTCCCATGGCAACCAGCGAAGTGCAGAGATCAAGTTAAGGGTTCCGTTCGGATAATTATAACTACCACGGGTCTGTTAAAACGCACAATGAGCACAAGGTGCATTGCATTAAAAATCACGTATTATGAAGAACTTTTCCGTGGCAGAGTTCTCTACCGGAAACCGCTGCAAGTGGAATCGGTGCCGAGCAGCCGGGGGGAGATTTTGTAACACCGACAGAGAGGGCCGCCCAAGTCGGCGTCCTGTGCAGAAGCGTCCCTTTGATCTTACCTTGGACCGGACGCCCGTACCAGACAACGCCGGCGCCTTCTGCGAATTCTGGAAGCGGCGCCGGTGTGGTGCTTGGACGACTGACCGCAGCCAACGGGTGCCTACCGAAAGTAACACTGATCGGACAGCCGCTGGACATCCACACAGCGAGCGGGAATGACGGTGACTGGGTAGTTCGTAAGAAAATTATTACTCTCGGACGGCCCCTGGAGCCAACTCCGTCTGATACCTACAGAAATTAAGTACCCCGTTTTGGCTTCGAAGGGAAGCGTAGCCTTTGCTCCGGTCCGTGCAGAAAAGTTTTGTTTTTCGCTCGTTAGCCCGTACATTAGTTTTGCACATAAGCGATCATCGCAGCTGATCCACATCTCGACACCACGAGGGGGCCACCTGCTGTGGTTTCGGCGTTCAGAGAACATCGCAGGGCAAATATCTGCAGCTCCGGCCGTATTCAAATCGCTCTTGCCGAGGCAGATACAGAAGGGAATATATGCAGTTCAGTGCTTGCTCAAAGTATAATTTCCTTCTGTATGTCAGTAACCTTCACTTTGATAGGTAAATCAACTAGAATCTCGTGCTCTCTGTCAGTGATAGAAAAGGTGCCAATCGGTACTGAAAAATGGAAAAAATTAGTACTTTTGTGTTAGTTGTCATAACCTCATCATGCATATTGAGTTGTTAATGTGAAAACCTAGTAGTAATAAAAATTTGTTTCATTTTCCACAATATTTCTGGCTTTCAGTTACAAACTGCCTGCCAGTCTCCTCAACCCAGTCATTCTTTTGGGAGATTATTCTTGTGTTTTTATTAAATTGATTCTTATTATATGTACGGCGTGTGTCCTCACCTGGCATGATTCTTCAATAGGGGCAAGGGATTAAATATCAGATATTGCGTATAGGAGTCATGTAATAGGGATTCTCTGTAGAATTCCGAGTTCGCATAATGCACCATCTGTAGACCGCTTCACGGTGAAATAAACGCGGAGGACGCCTCTCAATGTACCGGGTGATCAAAAAGTCAGTATAAATTTGAAAACTGAATAAATCACGGAATAATGTAGATAGAGAGGTACAAATTGACACACATGCTTGGAATGGCATGGGGTTTTATTAGAACCAAAAAAATACAAAAGTTCAAAAAATGTCCGACAGATGGCGCTTCATCTGATCAGAATAGCAATAATTAGCATAACAAAGTAAGACAAAGTAAAGATGATGTTCTTTACAGGAAATGCTCAATATGTCCACCATCATTCCTCAACAATAGCTGTAGTCGAGGAATAATGTTGTGAACAGCACTGTAAAGCATGTCCGGAGTTATGGTGAGGCATTGGCGTCGGATGTTGTCTTTCAGCATCCCTAAAGATGTCGGTCGATTACGGTACACTTGCGCCTTCAGGTAACCACTCAGCCAATAATCGCACGGACTGAGGTCTGGGGACCTGGGAGGCCTAGCATGACGAAAGTGGCGGCTGAGCACACTATATCACCAAACGACGCGCGCAAGAGATCTTTCACGTATCTAGCGATACTTTTTTTTTGGTTCTAATAAAACCCCATGTCATTCCAAGCATGTGTGTCAATTTTTACCTCTCTATCTACATTATTCCGTGGTTTATTAAATTTTCAAATTTATACTGACTTTTTGATCACCCGGTACAACATAATTTTTTTGCAGCCTCTGCGTCTCCATTTCGGACCAAGTGCTCGGCATCTCTTAAGCTCCAAATGATTTACTGGGAGCTAAGGTTTGTTGCCTCAGTTCTGACGTCCACATGGATCTCTGTCGACTGTTAGTGGCCTACAAGAGGCAGAAGCGCGGTGTGTGTATTTCGATGTTGTCATCCGCTCGTGTGACTGTGCAGGCTCACTGGTAATACTCGCTATGATGGAAGGTGTGCAGGTGCGGGTAGTATCAATGTTATGTCAATGTGTTCCTTAGTACTTCCCGGATATCTGCATACCGTCACAGAATTGTTTCGCAAAGGGGAACGCTGTAGTGAGGTTTGGAAGACAAAGCTAAGGGAGAGGTACTGGAAGATCGAAATTTTGGCTTAGGATATGCAACGTTGTCGTAGGGCACAGACAATAAGTGTTCCGGGATGTCATACAGTTTTAGTGGCAGAGAACAATTTTTTCAATAAAATTATCGGAAATCTGCGCTGACGGTAGCAGTTGTGTTTGAGCAATGATAAATAACGCGGGAAGACGACGCAGATGAAGATGAGACGGGAGATATGGTACTGAAAGAAGAATTTTATAGAGCAGTAACACAGCTAACTCGAAACAAGGCCCCGGGAGTAGTCGACATTACGTCAGCACTACTGACAGTCTTGGGAGAGCCACACATGAAAAAACTCTTCCATCTGATGTCCAAAATGTATGTGACATGCGAAATACCTTCAGCCTTCAAAAAGAATATATTAATACGAATTACAAAGCAAGCAGGCGTTGACAGATGTGAAAATTACCTAACAATCAGTCTCATAAGTGATGATTGCAAAATATGAATACGAATTCTTTACAGAAGAATGGAAAAACTGGCAGAAACCAACATCGGAGAAGATCAGTTCGGATTCTGGGGAAATGTAGGAACCCGTGAGGCAATACTGACCCTACAACTTATCTTGCAAGATGTATTAAGGCAGGACAAACGTGCTTTTATATCATTTGTAAACTTAAAGAAAGGTTTCGACAGTGTTAACGAAGTACCCCGAAATCCTGACGGTGGCAGGGATAAAACACAGTGGGCGAAAGGCTATTTACAACTTCTACAGAGACCAGTCGAATCGAGGGTGACAAAAGGGAAGCGGTGGTTACAGAAGGGACTCAGACAGGGTTGTAGGCTATCCTCGATGTCATTCAGTCTGTAGGCTGAGGGAGCAATGAAGGAGACCAAAGAAAATCTGCAGTAGGAATTAAAGTTCAGGGAGAAGAAATAAAAACATTGAGTTTTTCCGATGGCATTGTAATTCTGTCAGAGACACCAAAGGACATCAACGGAAGAAAAACGAGGATAATGGACTGCATTCGAATTAAATCAGGTAATTCTGAGGGAATTAGGTTAAATAACGCGACACTTAATATAGTGGATGACTTTTGTTATTTCGGCAGCTCAAAATGGTTCAAATGGCTCTGAGCACTATGGGACTTAACTTCTGAGGTCATCAGTCCCCTAGAACTTAGAACTACTTAAACCTAACTAACCTAAGGACATCACACACATCCATGCCCGAGGCAGGATTCGAACCTGCGACCGGAGCGGTCGCGCGGCTCCAGACCGTAGCGCCTAGAACCGCTCGGCCACACAAGCCGGCGTTTCGGCAGCAAAATAACTGATATTACTGATGATGGGCGAAGTAGAGGAGAATATAAAATGTAGACTGGCAACAGGAAGAAAAGCCACAAACATATAGCTCAAAATTTTAGACGAACAGTTGGTAACGGGTAGGTTTTTTAAATTAAAATACAGATCGTAGGTACATTTGAACATTTTGTTTCTGTTGTTCCAATGTGATACATGTACCCTCGTGAACTTATCATTTCTGAGAATGCATGCTGTTGATTGCGTGATTACCTGTAAATACCACATTAATGCAAGAAATGCTCAAAATGATGTCCGTCAACCTCAATGCGTTTGGCAATACGTGTAATGACATTCCTCTCAACAGCGAGTAGTTCGCATTCCGTAATGTTCACACGTTCATTGACAATGCGCTGACCCATGTTGTCGGGCGTTGTCGGTGGATCACGATAGCAAATATCCTTCAACTTTCCCCACAGAAAGTAATCCGGGGACGTCAGATCCGGTGAACGGGCAGGCCTTGGTATGATGCTTCGACGACCAATCCACCTGTCATGAAATATGTTATTCAATACCGCTTCAACCGCATGCGAGCTATGTGCCGGACATCCATCATGTTAGAAGTACATCGCCATTCTGTCCTGCAGTGAAACATCTTGTAGTAACATCGGTAGAACATTACGTAGGAAATCATACATTGCACCATTTAGATTGCCATAGATAAAATGGGGGCCAATTATCCTTCCTCCCATAATGCCGCACCATACATTAACCCGCCAAGTTCGCTGATGTTCCACTTGTCGCAGCCATCGTGGATTTTCCGTTGCCCAATAGTGCGTATTATGCCGGTTTACGTTACCTCTGTTGGTGAATGACGCTTCGTCGGCAAAATAGAACGCGTGCAAAAAATCTGTCATCGTCCCGTAATTTCTCTTGTGCCCTGTGGCAGAACTGTACACGTCGTCGCCATGCAGTTCCTGTGGCATATAAATATGGTACGGGTGCAATCGATGTTGATGTAGCATTCTCAACACCGACTTTTTCAGAGTCCCGATTCTCGCGCAGTTTGTCTGCTACTGATGTGCGGATTAGCCGCGACAGCAGCTAAAACACCTACTTGGGCATCATCATTTGTTGCAGGTCGTGGTTGACGTTTCACATGTGGCTGAACACTTCCTGTTTCCTTAAATATCGTAACTATCCGGCGAACGGTCCGGACACTTGGATGATGTCTTCCATGATACCGAGCAGCATACATAGCACACGCCCGTTGGGCATTTTGATCACAATAGCCATACATCAACACTATCGACCTTTTCCGCAGTTGGTAAACGGTCCATTTTAACACGGGTAATGTATCACGAAGCAAATACCATCCGCACTGGCGGAATGTTACTTGATACCACGTACTTATACGTTTGTGACTATTAAAGCGCCATCTGTCACAAAGCGAAAAAAGTGGTCCAACTAAAACATTCATATTTCTTTACGTGCTACACGAATATGTAATAAAAAACGGGGGTTCTTAATTAAAGAAACGCAGTTGATATCCGTTTGACCCATGGCAGCGCCATCTAGCGGGCCAACCATAGCGCCATCTGGTTTCCCCTTCAAGCTAGACGAGTTCTGTTGTTTGTAGTTTTTTCGTTTGATGCCGTCCGCCCCCGGTAGCTGAGTGGTCGCCGGCACGGTAACTCAGCGTGTTCGGTCAGAGGGTTAGCTGCCCTCTGTAATAAAAAAACTGAGTTAATGGATCAACGACGAACTGAAACGGGTGTCTTGCGACGTCCGCCCCGAGCAGATACAACGAACGAAAACGAACAAAACGAGAGTAAAAATAAAAAAAAGTGGTCAGCGCGACAGACTATCAATCCTAAGGGCCCGGGTTCGATTCCTGGCTGGGTCGGAGATTTTCTCCGCTCAGGGACTGGGTGTTGTGTTGTCCTAGTCATCATCATTTCATCCCCATCGACGTGCAAGTCGCCGAAGTGGCGTCAAATCGAAAGACTTGCACCAGTCGAGCGGTCTACCCAACGGGAGGTCCTCTTCACACGCCATTATTATTATTGTTTGATGCTTATTTCGTGAGATATTTGGCCCGGTCACTATCAATGAACCACCCTGTATATACGTCTTTCTTGGACACACAGCGTCAGATTTGCACCTGGTAGCCAGAGTTGGAACAATTTTTTTTTTCAGCATAAATCGGTTCTGCGTTAACACATTAGAATGTCTACCAAGTATCGCTGCCATACGATAATTACAGCCCTCACTGGACCTCCGCGAGTAGCTGCCATACGATAATTAGAGCCCTCATTGGACCTCCGCTGCAATTTAATTATAATTACCTGGTAATAATAATATGGTTATATTTTCATCCCTTCGGAGAGTGGCATTAGAAGTTCTCGCTGGTCACGGGTCTTAATGGGCTCGGAGTACCGATGGGCAATCACACGGTGGGAGGTGTGGGGGCGTGCGAACTAGGTCGCAGCGGAGCTGTTGGGCCAGTGCGCCGGTGCACAAATAACCTGGCAGCGGAGGAGCGGCCGCGTTCGCTGGCGCCAGCGACAAGTGCGCGCTGTCCGGTCCGCGGCGCGCCATGGCGCGCGAGGTGCTGGGCGCGCTCTCCGAGGTTATGCAGCGCCTGCAGGGCGTACAGGTTAGTCGCTGCACATGCCTGCAATCCCACTGGCCCGACGCGTCTCCCCAGTCCCCTGTCTGCTAGCTTGGAGTGGCGCCACTCGTCTGTTTTCACGCTGTCTTGCTTACCATAACAAAAGGCCGCATGCACTATTGCCTCGAGGCTTGGCAGCCTGTCAACAGTAAAGTCAAGGGATGATTTAGTACCAGAGTAGCTTAAGGTACAACGAACAGCGGAGGTAATGTTGAATGTTCCCCATGGAAAAACAATAGGACCACACCGTTCGTATTACACGTATTTATCCCGATACGTCACAACCCAGAAGAAAGTCTGCGTTTGTGCCAAGTGTCTGATCATAAACTACGCAGATGTAACAATACGCACCCATGTGCTTTGGCATCGTCTGAATCCGCAAGTAGCAAGGTAGACACACTTTAACAGATACCTAGATTGGGCTATTTTCCGACAAAAGTGACATAGCGCTTAAGACCCTGAATTCACATTTATGGAGAGAGGACTTCAAATTTCCATTTAGCAACCCTCATTACTTTCTCTGTAGTTTCACTAAATCACTTTAGGCGAATGTTTCGAGATGGTTTCTTTTCCGAAAAGGCCACATAGTGATTCCTGCCACATCGAGTGACTTCGAAATCGATGAGATCCTAATCTCTGACCTCATAATAGTTTTACAGAAAACGGCGGTTCCTATATGTTAACGAAACATAAATCACTGAGACACAGCTGAGAGAAAGCTACAGACTTCGTGTCTGTTGCACTGACACTCACGTAAATATAGGCAGATCTAACAATATAAGAGCGTTGTCGTCGTTCGTGAGCAACAAAAAGAAAACACTGCAATCATCTAGAATGAGTATTTCACGCTACAGGCATTCTGTGTTGACGCATTCTGACAGGTCAAAACTGGTGTCGGGACGTAACTCACACCCTGGCCAATGCCTTTCGTGCAAAATGCTCTTACCATCTGGGCTTTCGAACCAAAACTCACATTTCGCCTGTGCTGCTATCAATAACAGCGTAGCATCGTGTCTAACAAAGCATTACAATGAAGCACAGAGCCTCCTGTTTTTGACATCTGTCAAGCACCGTGAAAATTTACTACAGAAATGGCGGCTGTGCACAGTACGACAGGAGCCATTCAGTATTGTCGGATACGCTTTCATGTTCTTCCAGTTTATCCACAATAAAACATTGAAGACTAGAATTAGTATGGTTTTCTATGCGCTATATTGAACCAGCGTCGATGAGTTACACTTATAAGGCTGTCGTAAAATAAATTTACGTAGCTGTGACTGATAAAAAAAATTTTAAAGCAAAATTGTTACGACTAGAGCGTGCAGCACTCCCCCTTCAGCGTTTTCGTAACAATTCTGAGTAGTTTCAGCAATTCGAAAGTTATCCTCGTTGCCATTCGGTAAGTTTGTTGCTCATCTGAGCTTCTGGTTTTTAACTGTAGCCAAGAAAGTGTTGTGGACTACAACCAAGCAGCAAACATATGCTACACGTTTTTGCTCCGATTATATCATTGCCAAAGCAAAGAAGCATGTTCCAAAAATAATTTTGCGTTTCGCCACTAGCGATTGACTGTGGGAAGGCTGCCAATAGCTGTTTGTGAGAGCAGCTTGAATGTCTGTTAAAAGAGCAGCCCGTTATAACAGAGACTGCACTGCCTTCGTTCTTTCTCGAATAACTCCAGTGATGAATAAAATAATAACTCCCGTGAGCTTCATCTTTGCTGTCCAATCTTTACCCAAAATGCGCCTTGGAGGACGTGTATATTCCCGGAAACCCTACCGCTAATTCACTCAAGAACCGACGCCGATGACTTATTACGAAATGTCTAACGTCATTACTTCCAAATTCATTGCAAATTTGTATCCTAGAACGTAGATAGCATAAACTATGTTATTTTTCAGATTTCGTACAGATGGTGTACAGCTGTAAGTGTGGCGCAAATGGCTCTGAGCACTATGGGACTTAACATCTGTGGTCATCAGTCCCCTAGAACTTAGAACTACTTAAACCTAACTAACCTAAGGACATCACCCACATCCATGCCCGAGGCAGGATTCGAACCTGCGACCGTAGCGGTCACGCGGTTCCAGACTGAAGCGCCTAGAACCGCACGGCCACACCGGCCTGCTCAGCTGTAAGTGTGAAAAGCCATGAGATGCTTACCTCATGCCGTTTAAAACACACTTAACACCGTTCACGAGCGGCATTTCAGGCTCACTATCTGTCTCTTTCTCTATCTATCTGTCTCTCTTTCCCTTTATGTCTACGGACGTCTTTCAAACGTACGTTTAATTAAGCCAACTTTCCAGGTGCCCAAGAGCGCGTTTCCTAAAAGCTGGAAAATTTTGACTTGGATGCGATGTATGGACATATTCCAGAGGTGCTGGGCTGATTTCATGTGTGCTGATCCAAACTCACATCAGTTGTTTGACATTGTTCACAGCGTTTTATAAATGAATAATGAACAATTTTGCTGCAGCACCATGCAACAATGTCATCCTGAGCATTGGCTTCGTTAATGGAATATCTTAAATCTTTCAAAGGAAGCTGAGCGAAGCGTTTCCATTTGATAAATAATTCAGTTTAACAAGAAAATGCAAATCACAAAGTAAAACTACGTCCATACCATTACCAAGTCTTGATGAGATCCTTAGTTTCATAAGCCCAACGATGACCTGAACACTGCAAGGTTATCACGAAATCGCGATACGTTTCTTGTGAAGTACAGGTAGACAGGGCACTAACGTAGGCCTTCCACTTGACCATCTCCGTGTCACTATCAAGTTTCTCTTTCGTCGCTCGCTGGACGCTGTGTCGCCTGCCTATGAATGCGGATGATTCAGTTGAAATGGTAGTGGTCAGCATCACTAGGGAGATTTACTCATTCGCTATGTTGTCTGTAAGGGAGGAGTATGATTAAAATCCCCATCTGACTACCCCTGTTCAGGTCTCTTATCGCTTCCCCAAATCATTCTAGTTGCATTCCCAGACCGTTCTTCCAAAATGCCATGCCCAATTCCTTCTCCCATTCTTGTACAATTCCAATTAGTTGGCCGCCTTTACTGATCTTGATGTCGATTGACAGTGAGATCTCAACCTTCCTTCCTGCTGCTAAATGGCACCGATGGTAATATGCGTGCAGTCCTAATGCGGAAACACATGACTGCCTACAAATCGAACCTAGCGATTCTCGCTTACCGTGGTAGAAGAAGTTTCACCAGAGGGCTAAAACCATGTCGCGAAAGTTTGCCCGTGCCAGTACTGAGTACCTGTATTCTTTACAGCGTCCCACAGCCAGCTAGGTGCTTTGTGACTCGGAGTCCTACACGTTCAATGACCTTGTGTCACATAGCAACAACTAGCGCGGTGATTCACCGAACCAGACTAAGTTTCTACGCTTAAAATACGATCGCCAATTTCGCGCACCAAAAGGCAGCTGCTGGTTTCGAAGGCATGCTACACCAGACAGCATATTGTCGTCTATGTTCCGCTGCCATTAGCGCACTGATCTAGGCGTCAAATATCTCTTACGTCTCACTTTACATCATATTGCTTCCATGAAAGCACATCAGATGTTCGTCAGACTTCGGTGATCACAGTCAGTAGAAAGAGATAATTGCAGCGCTGTCCATGATGGTACATGATGCCTCTGAGAATGTACTTTCAGTGAGCTATTGGATCTCTGAAGCTAAAGATGTTAGATTGCAGTATTACTTTGGCCATGGAATGAGGCTAAGACCTTGCCCCTACAGAATTCCCGCATCCAAATTGAGACAATTCTCTTTGTGATCCCATAAACACGTCAGGTAACACTTCTGGAGCACGAAAAACTCTGCATTTTAGGCTCTTACATGCGATGCTAGCACCACTTGGCAAGATGCATACTGACTGACTGACTCCTCGGCTCTACAGCCCTTGAAGGGCCTTGGCCTGCATCACAATATCCTGCCATTCTATCCGATCCATGGCTTTCCGTCTCTATCCTCTGACACCCAGCTTTTTCATGTCTTCTTCAACTCCATCCACACATCTCTTTCTGGGGCGTCCCCTACGCCGTCTGCCTCCAGCCTTGCCATCAAACATCCTCTTACATGTTCTGTCTTCTTCCATTCTGACCAGGTGCCCTGCCCACCGCAGTCTTCTTATTTTAATGGTAATGACAATGTCAGGTTCTTCAAAAAGGTGTTCTGCATTCGTACGGATGCGCCAACCTTCTTGATCATATATTGCGCTATATATTTTACGTAGCACCTTTCTCTCCCATATGCTAAGGATCCTTTCCTCATTTACAGTCATGGTCCACGTTTCGGCACCATACATAACATCTGGTCTTATAATTGTTTTGTAAATGAGGATTTTGGATTTTCGTGATAGAAGCGAACTCCTAAGCATGGGTAATGCGGCAAAGTAGCATCTGTTACCTGCTGCTATTCTGGCTTTCACCTCACTGCCAATGTCATTTGTCTAAGTAATAGTCGATCCAAGGCGCACTGTACACACTAAGCTCTAAGACTAACCTTGTTATTTACTGCGTGTAACATTTCCAGAAGCTATAAGTACGATATTCAGATTTTAAGAAAGCCTTCTGACTAAAGCCATACCTCCGTATACAAAGCGTGCAGTACAAACAGCTAGTAGATTTCGGACGGAGAATGAAGCAAGTGCAAGTGGGAACCGGACCTTAGGATAACGTTGCCAGTTTATCACATGCATATGGCGGTACGCCGACAAAGTCATGCGACTAGTGGACCATCGGTTAGTTTACGAAAGATCCTGCTAGAAGTCAGGTATCTATTACTATTAGGTGTTGCCGTTCTCGTAATTCGACTCAGGAAGGTAAGCTCATGGGACAAAATGTTACACACATCACTAAAAAGGCACACTGTTCTCCTTTGAGAGCTTTAGGTGGCGTCAAACTTTTCCCAGGCGGTCATGAGTATGGAATCAGTGCCTTGGGATGAGACGACGTGGATGTGACAGAATGGCAGAGTGCGCGTATCGTGTTTGGATGTGCTCAGGTGCACTTCATGAATGTTAACCAATTTGTTGGTGTAGCAACGCTGGCTGTCAAACATGTCCACGAGGAACAGTACACCGCTCGCACCCAGTTAAGCGGTCTAATACTTCATCCTGTCACTCGTTGACCAGTATGGTGTGGCAGTAGACGATAGCAAAAGGAAAGCTGATGTTTTAAATTTCGCGTTTAGGAAATGGTTCGTGCAGGAGATTAGTACAAACTTATCGCCGTTTGACCAGTGCACAGACTCTCGAATGTACGACACAGTAATTGGCAATCCTGGCGTAGAGAAACAATTCAAAGAATTGAAAACAAGTAAGTCTCCAGGTGTGGTTGGAAGCCCAATTCGGTTTTACAAAGAATACTCTACGGCACTGGCTCTTTACTTAGCCCACATTTATCGCAAATCTCTCGCCCAGCGCAAAGTTCCAAGCCACTGGAAAAAAGCTCAGGTGACTACTGTATATAGGAACGGTAAAAGAACAGATCCGCAAAATTACAGACCAGTATATTTAACATCGGTTTGATGCAGGATTCTTGAACATATGAGTCTGAATGTAATAAATTTCCTTGAGACGGAAAAGCTTCTGTCCACGAATTAGCATGATTTTAGAAAGTGTCGCTCTTATGAAACTCGGCGTGCCTTTTTCTTACACGGTGTACTACGAACTAAGGATGAAGGACAACAGGAGATGCCATATTTCCAGATTTCCGGAAAACTATTTGACACGGTGCCCAGTGCAGACTGTTAACGAAGGTACGAGCATTCAGAATAGGTTGGCAGATAACTGAGTGGCCCGAAGACTTCTTAAGTAATAGAGCCGATTATGTTGTCCTTGACAGCGAGTGTGCGTCAGAGACAAGGGTGTCAGGAGTGTCGCAGGGAAATGAGATATGACCACCATTATTTCCTGTGCACGTAAATAATCTGGTGGACAGGGTGGGCAGCAATGTGCTGTTGTTTGCTGATGATACCGTGGTGCACGGGAAGGTGTCGATGTTCAGTGACTGTAGAAGGATACAAGATGATTTAGACAAGATTTATAGTTGGTTTGATGAATAACGTGGAAAAATGTAATTTAATGCAGATGAGTAGGAATAACAAATCCTTAATATTCTAATACAGCGATAGTAGTGTCCTGCTTGACACAATCACGTCGTTTAAATATCTGGGCGTGACGTTGCAAAGTGATATGAAACGCAACAAGCATGTGAAGATTGTGCCAGGGAAGGCGATTTGTCGAATTCGGTTTTTTGGGAGAATTCTAGGGAAGTGTGGCTCATTTGTAAATATAGACCTATTCTTGAGTAATGCTCGAGAGTACCGGATCAGAGGAGGAGAAGGAGGAGGTTTAGTGTTTAACGTCCCGTCGACGTCGAGGTCATTGCCCTTTCGAAGGAACCACCCCGGCATTTGCCTTAAGCGATTTAGGGACACCACAGATAACTTTACTCTGGATGACAGGACGCGGGTTTCAACCGCCGTCTTGCCGAATGGGAGACCAGTGTGCTAACCATTGCGCCATCTCGCTTTCGGACCCTCACCGGATCGGATTAATGGAAGACATCCAAACAGTTCAGAGGTGGGCTTTTAGGTTTGTTACCGGTACCTTCGAACAAGCAAGTATTAGGGAGATAGCTCAGGAATTCAAATGGGAACCCTGTATGGAGGACGACGATCTTTTTGAGAAACAGTATTGATAATATTTAGAGAACTGGCGTTTGAAGCCGAATGCAGAATGATTCTACTGCCGCCGACATACATTTCGCGTAAGGATCACGAAGATAAGATACGAGAAATTACGACCCTACGAAGGTATGTAGACAATCGTTTTTCCTTCACTCTATTTGCGAGTGGAACACTGAAAGGAAATGACGAGTAGTGGTACAGGAGACCATCCGCCACGCACCGAACGTTATCTTGGGCAAGATGTACATAGATGTAGATGTAGAAGTAACAGGGTGTAAGGACGATATTCGTAAAAGAACCGACGGCGACCAGAGGTGAATATCACACCCTGTCAATGGCAATCGGTTTCACTCCCGACAAGAATCGCTGTTGTCAGCGAATGCAGGTCTACCTCAACTATTTTCCGACTTAAAACAGCGAAGGGAACCGCACAACTGGAGTCAGATGCCATGCAAAAGGCCATAGCTCACAGCACACGTGAATGGAACGTCTTAAAAAGGCCAAACAACACAGTGGACGACTGAAGTCGTGTACAGTCTTCCGACAGGTCACGATTTTGCTTCTCTTTTTTTTTTAAATTATGCAAAGATAATGTGAGGATATGGGCCAATGAGGCGATAAACCTGTGGTGTGTGGAGGGTGTAATTCAGGCCAGAGGCTGTGTGTAATATTTGGGGGGTGTTTTTCGTATTGTGACTTGGGCCCATTAATACTGATTAACGTGAACACGAGCAAGGATGTTTGTTACCCTTTATTGTACATCTTTTTGATGAGAATGCTGTGGATACTTCCGTCTTCCAAGGTCACAACAGCTTGTTCACAGGATTAACGGATACGATCCCGGTTTGACGAAGACTCAGGCACTCCTTGTTCTGCCTAGGCAAATCAACTGAACGTAATCCCACAGAAAATGTCTGGGATTATTTGGAACTGCAGCTGAAACGTAGCAGTCAACATCCCCACTTCTTGTAGGAGTACGAGATGTGATCATCCGTGAGTAGCTTCAGCATATATATTTATATATACTGGGTGATTCAAGTACAAAAACCACGCACAAAATTTTCATATTATCTTATTTGCTCCACACTATTATCCCCATAGAAAAAAATGAACAGGACCCAGGACCATTCTGTAGAAAATTTAAGTTAGTTAAATTTTGTACTGATTACGTTTTTTGCTGGAGGTCACAGTTTTCGAGTCATAAAAAAAAATCTCGTTCGAAGGACACTTTTGTACGTTTTTTCTTGAACAATTCGAAAACTACAGTCTCTAGCGAAAACGTATCCCAGTACAAAATGCAACTACATTAAAACTCCTACAAAAAGGCCTTGTTCATTATTTTTGTAGGGCTAATAGTTTGCGTGTAGCGAGCGAGAGAATATGAAAATTTTATGCATGGTATCTGAAGGTGTTGCGGGTTGCTTAGAACCCATCGGTAGGTGCAATTGAATCGTCCTGTACAAGAAGCATTCGCTGCGTTACTTCCTTTAAATGAACAACACGTCTTGCCGACTATTGGGCTTCAGAAGGAGCAGTGGCAGCAGCCGACACACCAATGCAAGTCAGCGACGCTGCGCTTCCTGAGACGTCAATCGTCCCGTCTGGCATCAAAGCGCGTGAGGCTGCGAGCAGTTGGAGCCCGTCACATGTAAACACTCAAAGCTTTCATCCGTCCGCTCTGTGGCAACCGGTTTCAGGCGCCCGTTGGACGCACGTTTTGTGTCTGCCTCTCTCGCCAGTCTCGAAATAAGCACAAATCGCTTTCTTCTTCGAACGCGGATGCAGTACAGCTGGCATTTTATCGTATTGCTTGAGCCATTTGAAAAGGGCTAAACACAAAGCACAGCGCTGTTCAGACACATCAGGCACGTAGTGTTAAAGACGCCACACTGTCTTACGTTTCCATCATAATGTTGTCGGATTTGATTCGTATTGTCAAAGAAAAAAAAATTCAGAGGTCATCTTAATTGAAACAGTACGCTCCAGAATTAGTTCTCCTACTACAGCCTGAAACACTTTACAACTCATCTGCTGAAAAAAGAGAAGCCTTATGCAGAATGAAGTGCACCTCGTAGTCAACGGATGTTAAGTTTCTCGCACAAACGTGATAAAATATTTGCTTCTGTCCCTTTCTTTTCGATATGAATGCTGAAACACTTTCAGTAGTAAATTAATAGTAGAGTACCTGATAGCGTCGAATATTAGGGTACATACTGAACGGAGCATTCTCATCCTCATTCTAGCGGCATAATATCGCAGTTACGTTCCACATATCGACAAAAACTGAGCTGCCTTTCTTTCAGTTTTGTCGATGTCCTCCGTCAATCTTACTGAGTAAGAATCCCATACCGTACAGCAATACTCCACAGGAGACGGACAAGCATAGTGTAGGTAATCTCATTAGCAAATATAGTGCATTTTCTGAGTGAGAATGTTCTGCATACTTGTCGTATCTCACTCTAACAGAGTTTGCGTCGGACGTTCTCAGGGGAATTGATACTCAGGAGAAGTCGCACATTCGTAATTTGTAAACCACATTGAGGTCGAAATGTAACACTATATCTCCATGATATCTGAATGAGCTCGAAAAAAGTGTCCCAGAAAAATTCAGTTTGTGCATTGGTGTCCATAGCGAGCATACTCCTAACAGACTTGTTGGCAGGATTAAGAACGCTAGAGACGGTCTGATTTGTCTCATCTGATATCAGGTTTGACGCTTTGGGTCCCAGTATAGTCGTGTGTCTAAGCCACTGGGCTACCCAAATAATGTCCCCTGGACATTGGATGGCTGATAAGATTAAAGCGATTGGAGCGACCCTCCACCAGTTCTCCCTGTTGGTTATCGTGTGTGTAAGTCGGTAGCTCAAAAGGCTGCAGCTTGGGTAGTGGCAGGAACTGAGAAACAGCCCTGTGCCTCTCCCCTCTCGCAAACCTTTTGCTACTCATTGCCAGAATCCTGTCACTCAAATGTTCAAATGTGTGTGAAATCTTATGGGACGTAACTGCTATGGTCATCAGCCCCTAAGCCTACAAATTACTTAATCTAAATTATCCTAAGGACAAACACACACACCCATGCCCGAGGGAGGACTCGAACCTCCGCCGGGACAAGCCGTACAGTCCATGACTGCAGCGCCTTAGACCGCTCGGCTAATCCCTCGCGGCCAATCCTGTCACGTCTGCATTTCCGCGCTTCGTGGCTGTTTTCCGTTCCGTTCTCCCTTCTCTCGCCGAGTGCAATGATTGCGGTGATTGAGTGCTGAGAAGGATTAAGTGCCTTTGGTACCAGCTCAACCCTCAGAATCACAAGAGACATACGAAATAAACGGACATAGCTTTATTGGAGATCAATCGGAAAATGAAACTGACAGTGTCTTTGTGGGATTTGAAAAACAAACTGGAAAACTGCACTGTTGCTGTCAATGGCACACAGGTGACTGTACTCTCTTGGTTGCGCATCGTGCGTGTAAGTATATAAATATGCGTTTAGATGGTGTGATGAATGGCAGGTTGTTCTAAAGGTAAAAAAATGTGAATGTCGTGTGACTAGGGCCTCCGTTGGGTAGACCGTTCGCCGGGTGCAAGTCTTTCGATTTGACGCCACTTCGGCGACTTGCGCGTCGATGGGGATGAAATGATGTTGATTAGTACAACACAACACCCAGTCCCCGAGCGGAGAAAATCTCCGACCCAGCCGCGAATCGAACTCGGGCCCTTAGGATTAACATTCTGTCTCGCTGATCACTCAGCTACCGGGGGCGAACTGTTCTAAAGATAGAACATTGTGATAATGCAGATGAGCAGGAAAACCTGTTCCATAATGTTCCAATAGAGCATTAGTAGTGCGCTACATGACGGAGTCCCGTCGTTTAAATATCTAGGCGTAACATATGAAATGGAACGAGCACGTCAGATTGATACCACTGAAGGCGACGGTCGACTTCGGTTTATTGCGAGAATTTAAAGAAAGTGTGCTTCATCTATAAAGGAGACCGCGTATAGAACACTAGTGCGACCCATTCTTGAATACTGCTCGAGTATTTGAGGTTAAAGGAAGACATCGAAGCAATTCAGAGCCGTGTTGCAAGATTTGTTACCAGTGGGTTCAATCAACATGCGAGTATTACAGAGATGCTTCATGAAACTCAAATAGGAATCGAGGAGGGAAGACGATGATGTTTGGTTTGTGGGGCGCTCAACTGCGCGGTCGACAGCGCCCGTACAAAGTCCCAGTTTTCACGCAGTCCAGTTTTTTCACAATCCAATCTAACCACTCTCACGAATGATGAAGGCAATGATGAAATGATGAGGACAACACAAACATCCAGTCCCCTGGCTGAGAAAATCCCTAACCCGGCCGGGAGTCGAACCCTGGACCCCGTGATCCAGAGGCAGCAACGCTAGCCACTAGACCACGAGCTGCGGACTGGAGGAAAGACGACGGTCTTTCCGTTGAACACTATTGAGAAAAAATGTAGAGAAACGGTATTTGAAGCTGACAGCAAGATGATTCCACTGTCGCGTAAGGACCACATCTCGAAGATAAGATAAGTCAGCGCTCGTACGGACAAATATAGACCGTATTTTTTCTCTCGCTCTGTTGCGAATGGAACAGGAAAGGAACTGACTAGTACCGGCTTGCGGAGTATGTATGTAGATGCAGATCAGTTGCAATATGAAAATTCTTTTCCAGGATTCCAATAATAATGACAATAACAAGAACTATATAAATGTTTGGTATTCAGATTTTTTTTAAGTTCCTCCCAGAGAGCAAACAAGATGTTGGAATATGAGGTATGTCTAGAATTTTCCCGGATTCTGGTACTCTCCCTCACACAGAATGCTCAACGTAAAACGCATGTCATCTTAGGAAAATACTGACGTGACAATGTCTCACTTTAAGACATGAATGTATAAAAGGTTTTCGTGCAAAATGAGACAACAACGCGTAATTAATTGATCGTGAATCAAAATAAATTAATTTATTAACTAGTCTGTCCCGTTTTCGGTGTGACGGCAAGTAAACTTGAAAACAACATTAAATCAACATCAATACAGCAACAAAAAATCTGAAGTTCATTACAGCCCTTTTCAGTAAAAACATGGAAGGACAAGAAACGTTATACTTGCGACGCAGAACTGATAGCAGTAGTCTCTATTACGTGTCTGCGATGAAACAGAAACTTGAGAACAGTCTGCCCGACGATGTCTCCAATGATACCATGTCCGTCAAATAGTACCTCCTTTAGGGGAGATTAGGGTAATGACACTGTTTTATTATTGCACGATACTGTAGCTTTCGCTTTTTTTGTCCTGTATTGCACCTTTTAGGAGAATTCTGCAGTATGATGCAGATTAATTAGGCACATTTGCTACACTATGAGATCAAAAGTATCCGGACACCTGGCTGAAAATGACTTACAAATTCGTGGTGCCCACCATCGGTAATTCTGGAATTCAGTATCGTGTTGGCCCACCATTAGCCTTGATGGCAGTTTCCACTCTCGCAGGCATACATTCAATCAGGTGCTGGAAGGTTACTTGGGGAATTGCAGCCCATTCTATACAAAGTGCTGCACTGAGGAAGGTTATGGATGTCGGTGTGTGAGGCCTAGCACGAAGTCGGCGTTCCAAAACATCCCAGAGGTATTCTATAGGAATCAAGTCAGGACTCTATGCAGGCCAGTCCATTACAAGGAGGTTATTGTCGTGTAACCGCTCCGCCACAGGTCGTGCATTAACAGGTGCTCGATCGTGTTTAAAGATGCAATTGCCATCCCCGAATTGCTCTTCGACAGTGGGAAGCAAGAAGGTGCTTAAAACCTCAATGTATGCCTGTGCTGCGATAGTGCCATGCGAAACAACAAGGGGTGTGAGCCCCCTCGATGAAAAACACGACCACACCATAACACCACCGCCTCAGAATTTTACTGTTGGCACTACACACGCTGGCAGATGACGTTTACCGGGCAATCGCCGTACCTACACTCTGCCATCGGATCGCCACGTTATGTACCGTGATTTGTCACTCCACACAACGTTATCCCGCTGTTCAGTCGGCCAATGTTTACGCTCCTTACACCAAGCGAGGCGTTGTTTGGCATTTGCCAGCGTGATGTGTGGCTTATGAACAGCCGCTAGACCATGAAATACAAGTTTTCTCACCTCCCGCCTAACTTTCATAGTACTTGCAGTGGATCCTGATGCAGTTTGGAATTCCTGTGTGATGGTCTGGATAGATGTCTGCCTATTACACATTACGACTCTCTTCAACTGTTGATGGTCTCTTGTCAGTCAACAGACGAAGTCGGCCTGTACGGTTTTGCGCTGTATGTGTCGTTTCACGTTTCCACTTCACTATCACATCGGAAACAGTGGACCTAGGGATATTTGGGAGTGTGGAAACCGCGCATACAGACGTACGACACAAGTGACACCCAATCACCTGACCACGTTCGAAGTCCGTGAGGCCCGCGGAGCACCATACTCTGCTCTCTCACGATGTCTAATGACTACTGAGGTCGCTGATGTGGAGTAGCTGGCAGTAGGTGGTAGCACAATGCACCTAATATGAAAAACATATGTTTTTGGGGTTTCTGGATACTTTTGATCACATAGTATATATATTCATGACTTGTTTTGATATACAAGTCAGTTCTCATGTCAACAAAAAATCACAGCAGAGTGTATGCTTGTTCCTCAGCAGTTGTCAAACAGCGTAAATCAATAGCCGTAGGCAGACTACCAAAAAACTTTCTATGGTAAAACTGGAAGAGAGCTTAATTACTACCTTAACAATGTGTAAATGAATCGGCTTTGTGTGGTGTATTTGAGGTATAGAAGTGCCACACTTTTTCTCCTTCCTGTTCCTAGTCCAGATTTACGTGTGTGTGTTTTCCTTATGCCTGTCCATCGTCAGCAAGAACTCTCTTTTATTTACGTGTGTGTAAGAGGCGTGTGTGTGTTGGCGAGCGGCGTGCGCTCTGCTGGTAAGACGAGGAGTGACGGCCGCCGTCTGCTTGCGTGTTGCAGGCCGTGCTGCAGCTTCGGACCCAGACGCCCCCTGAGCACCTCCAGCAACGCCCCACAACAAGGTAACAGACTCCAGAAAATGCCGTTATTACTGCTTTAGCCTCTCTCAAGTGTGAAACCATCCTAATAGCGTGACCCCTGTCTACAAGCCTTGACAACAGCTGCAGTTCGCTGTGGGAGGGATTGGATTTGAATGTGTGACGGAAGCAGGAAACAATAGAGCGAAATACACAGTTGTTCATTAAATTCCGCGTTTAAGAAATTGTTCACCCACGAGGACTCTAAAACGTACCGTCCTTTGACCGTCGCACGGACTCCCTTAAGGAGAACATACTCTTATTACACTACAGGCCATTAAAATTGCTACAGCACAAAGATGACGTGCTACAGACGCGAAATTTAACCGACCGGAAGAAGATGCTGTGATATGCGAATGATTAGCTTTTCAGAGCTTCCACATAAGGTTGGCGCCGGTGGCGACACCTACAACGTGCTGACATGAGGAAAGTTTCCATCCTATTTCTCATACACAAACAGCAGTTGACCGGCGTTGCCTGGTGAAACGTTGTTGTAATGCCTCGTGTGAGAACGAGAAATGCGTACCATCACGTTTCCGACTTTGATAAAGGTCGGATTGTAGCCTATCGCGATTGCGGTTTATCCTATCGCGACATTGCTGCTCGCGTTGGTCGAGATCCAATGACTGTTAGCAGAAGATGGAATCGGTGGGTTCAGGAGGGTAATACGGAACGCCGTGCTGGATCCCAACGGCCTCGTATCGCTAGTAGTCGAGATGACAGGCATCTTATCCGCATGGCTGTAACGGATTGTGCAGGCACGTCTCGATCCCTGAGTCAACAGATGGGGACGTTCGCAAGACAACAACCATCTGTACGAGCAGTTCGACGACGTTTGCAGCAGCATGGACTATCAGCTCGGAGACCATGGCTGCGGTTACCCTTGACGCTGCATCACAGACAGGAGGGCCTGCGGTGGTGTACTCAACGACGAACCTGGGTGCACCAATGGCAAAACTTCATTTTTTTCGGATGAATCCAGGTTCTGTTTACAGCATCATGATGGTCGCATCCGTGTTTGACGACATCGCGGTGAACGCACATTGGAAGCGTGTATTCGTCATCGCCATACTGGCGTATCACCCGGCGTGATGGTATGGGGTGCCATTGGTTACACGTCTCGGCCACCTCTTGTTCGCATTGAGGACACGTTGAACAGTGGACGTTACATTTCAGATGTGTTACGACCCGTGGCTCAACCCTTCATTCGATCCCTGCGAAACCCTACATTTCAGCAGGATAATGCACGACCGCATGTTGCAGGTCCTTTACGGGCCTTTCTTGATACAGAGAATGTTCGACTGCTGCCCTGGCCAGCACATTTTCCAGATCTCTCACCAATTGAAAACGTCTGGTCAATGGTGGCCGAGCAACTGGCTCGTCACAATACGTCAGTCACTACTCTTGATGAACTGTGGTATCGTGTTGAAGCTGCATGGGCAGCTGTACCTGTACACGCCATCCAAGCTCTGTTTGACCTAATGCCCAGGCGTATCCACGCCGTTATTACGGACAGAGGTGGTTGTTCTGGGTACTGATTTCTCAGGATCTATGTAGCCAAATTGCGTGAAAATGTAATCACATGTCAGTTCTAGTATAATATATTTGTCCAATGAATACCGGTTTATCATCTGCATTTCTTCTTGGTGTAGCAATTTTAATGGCCAGTAGTGTAAAAAGCTTCCCTGACGCAGACAAGCAACTGAAAGAGTTGAATACAAATAAGTTTCCACGTCCGGATGGAATCCCAGTTCGGTTCTACAAAGAGCAGTCCCTTACGTAGTATACATTTATCGCGAATCTCTCGCCCAGCGCAGAGTCCAAAGCGACACGAAAAAAAAATGCAGCTGGCTCCTTTATATAAGAAGGTTAAAAGAACGGACCCACAAAGTTACAGACGAATATCCCTGACGTCGGTTTGCTGCTGAATTTTGAACATATTCTCAATTCGGATAAAACAAATTTCCTAGACAAGAAAAAGCTTCCGTTCACAAATCAGCACGGACTTTCTCGTGCGATTATTCTGTGCCCTTTTCTCATGTGATACCCTGTGAACCATGGATGGAGGACAACAGGCAAATTCCATATCCCTCGATTCACACAGCGCCCCACTGCAGACAGTTGACGATGAAACGACCATACGGTATAAGTTTCTATACACGTGAGTGACTCGAAGACTTATTTAGTAATACAACTCAGTACGATGTACTCAAGAGCGGGCGTTCATCAGAGACAATAGTAACGTCGTGAGTGTTCTGGGGAAGTGTAACAGGATGGCTGTTATTCTCTGCACACATAAATGATCTGACGGTCACGGTGAGCAGCAAGGATGCCGCTGTTTGCTGATGATGCTGTTGTGTATGCGAAGGTGTCGTCGTTGAGGGACCGTAGGAGTATACAACATGACTTAGACAAAATTTCTCGTTGGTGTGATGCGGATGAGTACGAAGAACAATCCCGTAATGTCCCAATACAGCATCAGTTGTGTGTTGCTTGACGCAGTCGCGTCAGTTAAATATCTAGGCGTAATGTTGCAAAGCGATGTGATGCGGATCGAGCACGTGAAGATGGTAGGAGGCGAGGTGTATGGGCGACTTCTATTTACGGTGAGAATTTTGGGGATGTGCAGGTGTACTTACAGAAGACCGCGTGTAGAACGCTTAACGCGACCCATTCTTGAGTGCTGCTCGAGTGTTTGGAATCCCGATCAGGTCGGTTTAAAGGAAGAAATCGAAGCAGTTCAGAGGCGGGTTTCTATGTTTGTTACCGATGGCTTCGCTCAACTCGCAAGAATTACGGAGATACTTCGGGGAGTCAAATGGAAATCCCTGGATGTAAGGCGGCGTTCTTTGCGACGAACACTATTGAGAAAATTTAGAGAAAGGCGTTTGAAACTGACCGCAGAACGATTCTACTGTTGAAAATGTACATTTTGCATAAGGACCACAAAGATAAGAGGAACTAGTGCTCGTATGGTGGATTATAAACAATGGTTTTCCTCTCGATCTATTCGCGAATGGAACAGGAAAAGGAATGACTCGTAGTGGTACAAGGTACCCTCCGCTAGTAACTTGCGGAGTACGTGCGTAGATTGCAGATAACGAAATTTGTGCGTCTACGGTATAGTAGGAAGAATATGTGATTAATGTGAAGGTGGTTGGGGTGGTGTACATGGTGTCAATATAGCAACATATTAACACCTTCTTTCTGGCAGCAACAGTGGCTCTAAACCACATGGACACCAAGTCGAAGTGAGCTTAGATGACAGATACGGGTATAACCTTCCATGCTGCTACATCTCTACACCACAATTCATCAAGTCCAGTGGTGGCCCTCTTGACAATCCATGACCAACATTTGGAGTTGGTGAGATATATGAAGAACATGCTGACCACAAAACAGGCGACCACGCTCTGTATTGATATAGGTCATGACAGGTCATGCAACATACAT
Organism: Schistocerca piceifrons; assembly: GCF_021461385.2. Classification (NCBI taxonomy): domain Eukaryota; kingdom Metazoa; phylum Arthropoda; class Insecta; order Orthoptera; family Acrididae; genus Schistocerca; species Schistocerca piceifrons. The sequence continues at coordinate 1,014,773,757 of NC_060138.1, read as the reverse complement.
TCTTACGCTATCTTTTTGAAAGATAATGTTACGGAGATCAGGCGCTACAGTCTGGAACCGCGCGACCGCTACGGTCGCAGGTTCGAATCCTGCCTCGGGCATGGATGTGTGTGATGTCCTTAGGTTAGTTAGGTTTACGTAGTTCTAAGTTCTAGGGGACTGATGACCTCAGAAGTTAAGTCCCATAGTGCTCAGAGCCATTTGTTACGGAGATCTCAGAGATAGTGCAAAGCCATGGGCCTTAACAGAGCAGAAATGTAACACCAGCTAACCAGATTAATGGTAATGTGAACCAGAAATGAACGTGCTGTGTACTCAACCGCATCACGCTAAGTGCTGGGCCACATGACGGTGACGAATTCAGTCTGGTAATGTTCCTTCTCCTCCGGGTCTCCACACGCGCGTAAGTCAATTATGAGGCTGTAAACAGAACTGGGACTCGGCTGAAAAGGCGATGGGATGCTAGGGATGGAAGAAACCGACCGGTTCAAATCGATACCGGAATTTTAGTTCTGATTAACCGGTACTTTTCGGCATTCCTTTGATCTCGGTTAAAACAGCTGTTTTCGTTTCTCACTGATAACCAACCGGGTGTAAAATCAAAATATCACTCTGCCATAGCAGTGCTGATATTTTTTTTTGTTTTTAAGTGAAACAGTTTTAGAAAAGGACCTCGGTTGGATGTTCTGCGGCTTCTGCAAGATTACTATCGTCTTTGAATGATGTTTCTAATGGAGTTAACTTACAGATCAACACATTATAAAAGAAGTATTTATGAACAGACTGGACAACAAATATTGGCCAGTGGCCGGCCGTAGTGGACGTGCGGTTCTAGGCGCTACGGTCTGGAAAGAGCGACCGCTACGGTCGCAGGTTCGAATCCTGCCTCGGGCATGGATGTGTGTGATGTCCTTGGGTTAGTTAGGTTTAATTAGTTCTAAGTTCTAGGCGACTGATGACCTCAGAAGTTAAGTCGCATAGTGCTCAGAGCCATTTGAACCATTTGAACCATTGGCCAGTGGAGTAATTCGTTATTGAACTTTTAACTTCTTCCTGGGAAATGTTGTTTTTCCTACTATCTAAATAGTTCACTCGATTTTTTTGAAGCAGGTTTTTCGGTCCTGACAGTAAAGCATCAGTTTTAGTCAAATTCCCATTAAAAAGTAGAGACATATATTTGACTAAAATGAATTTTCCATTCGAAATAAATAAATAAATAGAACGCTACAAATTTCCACAAAAGCTTATTATTTTTCTCCCATTTCTATGAAATATCATGAGAAAGGAAGTTCTGCAAGAGTTATAAATTAAAAATCAGCATTTCGTTCATAATTTTAAATGACAATGGAAAGTAGTTGATATGCTGTCAGTCTGTACGTAATACGCCTTTATTTTCTTGTAACCCTTGGAAACAGACAATTTAACATGATCATAATGGCCAAATAGTCGTATTATCCTCGATAACAAAGCATTTTTTTAACAGAGATTCAAAACAAATTAGGATCAGTTAGAGAAAACTGATAAATTTTTTGTAGTATCCAAGTCCACATCAGCGATGCTGAACAGATTATGTTTGCTTTTATTTACCTATTTTACTTGATATTTTGATTTATGCGACTTGAGACATATACTGCAAAAGTCGGAGGAAGTCTTACAATTTTTCAAATTTTCTTTGATGTCTGGACATATTGCTGGAAATAAATACTATCAAAAACAGAAAATCAGTTTTTTCTGAAACCAGTTATTTTGAGCGGATTTTAAAGTCAGGTAAAACTGGAGATGGAAAAACTGTTATAATCGAAAACCGGTTGTTTCAGCGATAATCGCTATCGCTATGTGGTGCCAATTCTTTGTCCAGCATTTCGGATGCGCAGTTGTTGCGCCTCTTTCTGCTGCCGCGACAAGGGAAACCGCAGCATAGGTCGCCATGCTGACAATCCGCGGTGCTCCAGACGTAGTAGCTAAGTACGCACAGAATAACTTGGTCGCTAGATGCGCGGTCGGCAGGACACGAAAGAGGTGAGCAGTAGTGGCTGGCGCTGTAGGGGAAATGCTCAGCGCTGGAGGGGAAGTGTCGTTCCAAACTGAAGCATACTCTCACATTTCCTGTATATATTAAGTGGAGTCCCTTCACTCCCAAACTCGCATGGGGACCATTCGAAAGATCTACTGTCACCTCTTTTTTGGTTAGTATCTAGAAAGAATTTCGCTGAAAATGCACCAAAAGCAGCGATTTTATTTTCGCCTGGATTGTTAACCATTTTTAGTTTTCAGAGAATTTTACGTTAAACCTACATTTCGCTTGTTGCTGTGTTAAAATTTGGTTCCTTTTCCAAAATACAGACGAGTTTACACAATGTCACCCCACTAACATGTTGTGCAGATGCCATTGAGAGAGAATTCTGAAACTGTGGTTTATTGATTTTATTCAGTGGCATAATTAGGAAAATTAAAGTCAGTAGCTTATGAAGAAGAACATCCTTGGTAGAAAAATAAACGTGTAATGTCTTTACTTATGTCATTCCAAGACCCGCAGAATTTCTCGTTTCACCAGCTACCGATGGCCCTCAAAAATTACATTCTTTCATCGAAAAAGTCTGTAGTTAATGGAATAAAATTGAAGATAATGAGGTTTTTGCATAATAACCATACGGCAAAATACTCTCCTATTTGCGAGTTATCATTTTCCAAAATTTCGCTTCGATATCTCAGACCATTTATGAAATACGAGGAATATAGATATTTCATTCTAGCTTTATCGCTGGCGCGCGTGATCGCAGATGAGTGTGCTACATCAGATCAGTTTTCTCGGTATTGGTGACAGATAGAGACCTCCATTGAAGTCTAAAGAAAAATTCAATATCTTAGCTGAATTTCATATGCATTAACATATTATGTAATATACACCATACGCCAGATCATAGTGAGTCCTACTTTTCATTGCAAACTTTTTCGAATTTCCCACAATGTCTCACTTAAATCCAAATATCACAATAACTATGACCTTTAACGAAATAATAGGGTTTATGTGAAATCGTTTAAGAAGTACTGCAGGGTATGCGCTTCGATTCTGTCATCGTGGCGGGCCGAAAACCGGCCGAAAGTGGGCAAACAATGTACGCCTACCCTTCCGAACAAAATAATGAAATCGCCCAGTGCTTTGGACGAAAATTGATCACTGGGCATCGGCCAGCGTATACTGCGCTGTATCTGTGTGAATACCTGTCTTGCTGTCAACGAGCCCATTTCAGACGCAAGACACATGACATGGCAGTACGATCCCGTACAGCGAGTACACATCTGTCATCCAGGGCGTTAGTAACGTGTGGCTGTTGGGAGCTTGCGTGGTGTTGAGTAAGGCATGTTTTAATATCCATACCAACGCAATGTCGAGGAACGATAAACAGCAATCTTGACAGGCTACGATTCTGCCGCTGTTGGTGCCCGACACTGGTAGACATTTGTTTTTCTTACATTAAATGTAACAAGGTCTCCTCGCAAACGACTAAGGTCCACAGGCGATATCCATGAAAAATGAAAACACTAACACCATAATCTCCGTAATCTGTTCTTGCATACGGAATGTAGATGAACTCACTCCTACCTAATATTTGGGCCAGCGTTTTTTTTTTTTTAATCATTAGCTTATCCAGTCATGGGAAACACATCAAGCCAAGTTGAAGTTTGTTATGCCGCGTTCATCATGTTGCAGTTTTAACGGCCAGCAGTTTACTACCGTTACCACTCGAGCAGGGTGGCCAAATACCATGGATGCCGTCCAGGATGTTTGTCGCGTAATTACGGTCCGTCTCAGCGATTTTTCGTGGGTATGAATTTTAGGATTTTTGCCAGTTGGAACTGACGTGTAATTGCTCTCGAACTTTGATCAAGCCAAACATTCACAGTTTTAGCACAGGGGATCTAAAAATTGTCAGATTGGTACATATCGCTCGTAGTGTTATGTCAATCTATAAGCTGACCGACAAAGGCCATATCTTAGTTGTCCATCAGCTCGATATTATCTTCCGGATTCAAGACGCCCTCACACTGCGAGCAGTCCCATTTGTCTCTCAAGTCATGAGCTTAAGAGTTGTTCGGGTCGACCGAGCAGCGAAGCTACCTACGGGTGCATTGCGAAGTGTCAGCAATGAGCAACTTCTGAACACTGAGGCATCCCTAAGCACCTGATTACGACGGCCTCATTCTGGGGTGGGGTCCAGAATAGCGAAAGTCATAAAATGGGAACAGTAGCTGTGCATTATAAAACATTAACTTCCACGTCCAGTATTATCACACTTTTTAAAATACCAGCTCTTCAACCACGGTTTCGCCCACGTAAGCGTGTATCACATATGTCTTATTCTCTACTGTTTTACACCATACGACACCAGAGAGGTTGTTACATTTATCTGTGGTATTCAGCCATGTAGTGTGATCCTTTCCATCTATATCAGTGTTTCACAAGTCCCCTAACAGTATGTGGCGAAAGGTACTTCTTGAACAACAACTGATGCCCCCTTCCCTGTTCCATACGCGAATGGCGCATGGGAAGAACGATTGTTGGTAACCCTCTGCCATCAGCTGTAATTTCTCGGCCGGCCGCTGTGGCCGAGCGGTTCTAGGCGTATATTTTCAGGAACTTCCTGTAGGTGGCGGCGATATACGTCTAGTCTTCAAAATGGCGTCTGTAATGAAGTTCTAGGTCCTTCAGTCCGGAACCGCGCTGCTGCAACGGTCGCAGGTTCGAATCCTGCCTCGGGCATGGATGTGTATGATGTCCTTAGGTTAGTTAGGTTTAAGTAGTTCTAAGTTCTAGGGGACTGATGACCTCACATGTTAAGTCCCATTGTGCTTGGAGCCATTTGAATAATTTTGTAATTTCTCGATGAGGTCATTGAGCGAGACGTATGTGGGAGGAAGTAGTATGTTGTCCAACTCTTCCCGGAGCATACTCTTTCGGAGTTACAATAACAAGCCACTTCGTGTTCCGCAACGCTTCACTTCTAGCGTCTGCAATTAGAGTTTGTTGAGCATTCTGTAATGTTCTCGCACCGGCTAAACGATCCTGTCACGAAACGCACTGCTGTTCGTTGGAACTTCTCTGCCTCTTCTAGTACTCATGCCTGGTAAGGGCCCCTGAGTGATGAGCAATACTCAAGAATCGGCAAGCAACTGTTTTGTAAGCCACGTCTGTAGTGGCTCAGTTACATTTCCTTAATACTCTTCCTATGAATCTCTGATAGCATTTGCTTTTGTTACTATGTATTTTATGTGGTCATTCCACTTAAAACCCTCCGGATTGTTACTTCTTGATATTTTCCTCTGGATGCTCTTTTCAGCAAATTGTTATCAATGTAGTTGTACAGAAGTGAATTTCTTTTCCTGTGGATGCTCAATATATTACATTTTATTTACGTTCAGGGTGAACTGCCACAGCCTGCACCAATACTCTGCGGTCCTCTTCCAAGTCGCTACTGTCTTCTGGCGTTGTTACCTTCTTGCAGACAACCATCATCTGCGAACAAACCCCTGGATCTGTCAGCTGTTTCTACTAGATCATTTATATATACTGCTATCATACTTCCTTGGGTACTGTTCATAATCACCTTTACATTTGCCGATTTTGTTACGTTAAGAGTGACGTGTTGAGGTCTATCGGCTAGTAAGTCTTGAATCCAGTCGCAAACCTGGTCCGACACTCAACAAGCTTGTGTTTTTTTTTTCACTAAACGGCAGTGCGGAACGGCATCAAAGGCTTTCTTGAAGTCGAGGAACACAAAATCAGCCTGAACGGCGTTATCTACAGCGCTACGGACCTGAGGGAGCTGAGATTCGCAAGATCTCTATTTGCGGAATCCATGTGGATTCTTATAGAGAAGATTTTCGTTCTCCAATAACTTCATAGTTCTTGAGCATAAAACATGTTCCCTAATTCCACAACATACTAGCGTCAGCGATATAGGCCTATAATTTTGTACATCTGGCATACGATCCTTCTTGAAAACGGCTTTTTTTCAAGTAGCCAGGGGACCTCCGCTGCTCCAACAAACTACGATAAACTGCTGCTAGTAGAGGAGCAATTCCTTTCGAATAATCTCTGTAGAAACTCTCAGGTATCTCATCTGGTCCCGATGCCTTTCCGCTCCTAAGCGATTGTAGTTGCTCTTATACTCTGCGATATCTGCCAGTTCCATGTTCGTACGACGATTGAACAGAGGAGCTATATTACAATCTTTCGTGCTGAATCAACTTCGGAACACCACGTTCAGTACTTCGGGATTCCGTTTCCCTGCGTGACTGAATAGATGACTTCATTCTGCCTACTGATTTAAGTAAGGCCAAAACCTGTTAGGGTTTTTCGTCACATATGTTGGCAAAATTTTATTTTCAGTTACTGAACGTTTCTCTTTTTACCCTCCTTGCGCTCATATTCACTTCGTTAAGTTCTTATTTGTCAACTGGTTTTGACTTCCCTTGAATCAGTGACGAAGCTCTCTTTGCTCATGCAGTAGTTTTCTAACATGGTTATTAAACCACGTAGGGTCTTTTCTTGAGACCTAGCTTGGTACATCCTTGTCTGAAGTATAATGAACGATGCTTTTGAATATTTTCCATTTTTTTCTCCACATTTTCGTCCTTACACAGTTAATCTCGGAACTGTCTTAGGTCCCGAAATACGTTGACAAAGTTACTGACTCGCAGCTGTCTACGTCTACATCTATATCATACTCTGCAAATAACTGTGAAGTACATGACAGAGGGTACGTCCCACTGTACTAGTTATCAGAGCTTTTCCCGTTCCATTCACATACGCATCACATAACATGTTTGTTCCATAAGGGTACAACAGACTGACGTGCTGCATTTAGCCTGATCCTGTCCGCATAGTCCTGAGGGAGCAAAATATAGGAGGCTGTGCACTCATGTTCAGAAAAAACAGAATACCTTGAACGACCGTAGATAGGACGTTCATATTTACAGGACATGTACATTAGTATGTTCTGCAGAAATGATTAGCTTTTCAGTCACCTCGGTTCAATATGTGTCCTGTTGCCTAGAAGGCACAGGGATACCATGGATGGCATCGGCGAGTATAAGGTGCGAATGGCGTTCTGTGGTACAGCCATCCGAACTGCATTCACGTGGTTCCAAAGTTCATCTGTGGTGGTTGGCATTGGGTCACAGCGCTGCACCCGTCGTTTCACGATATCCCACACCTTTTCGATTGGCAACAAGTCTGGTGATCTGGCGGGTCAGGGCAAAAGGCTGACATGCTGTGACACCAAAAAGGCACGTCTTTGTCCAGCAATATCTGGTTGTGCATTGTCTTGCTGAAAAATGGAGTCTGGGGTGTTGTGCGGAAAGGGTATGGCTACAGGCTACAGGATGTCATTCAAGTGGGTCACACTGGTCACTGTATCCTGGACATGTGATTAGTGGTTGTACCAAACAGCACCTCACACCATAAGACCTTGAATCGGCGCTGTACGTCTTGTTGGAATGCAGTGAGTGATGCTGCTACCCTCTCTGCGGCGAACCAAAAAGCGGCCATTGTTTTCAAACAAACAGAACCTGGATTCGCCCGAAAACATTATTTGATGTTATTCCTGTCCCCAGTGACGTTGTTCCATATACCATAGCCGTCTATTATGTTTCTGCACATTCGACAAAGGTTGTAGACGCAGAAGCGGCCGACGCGCACGACGGACGCAGATCTGTCCTGCAATGCCATTCGAATGAGGTGTCAATCTTCTCGTCGGGGGGGCGGGGGGGGGGGGGGGAGGGCGGGCGGTCTGTCTGAGTGGTGCGAATTGACCGATCTCGTAGTGTTCTACGACTTGACCCATATGGTCGTGTTCAACGGCCTTCCGTAAACCATTCTGTACACACCCGTTGCACTGCCAAAACACTTCGTCCCACACTAACAGCAATTTTCCGGAAGGATGTATCGTATTCTCTCATGCCAATAACGCGCCCTTTTTCAGATTCACTGATTTGACGGTACCCATAGTGCTTACGTCTACGAGGCATCCTGGACGTCTGCTCAAGTCAGACTGATCCATTACCTTCAGTTTATAGCGAAAACGAGAGCCGCTGGCACATTTTACCGGAAGATAGTGTTGCGCCCCGTGCCGGCATGGTTCAAACGGTAATTATTTCTGCAGAACATACTAATGAACATTTTCTGTGAATATGAACGTCTTATCTCTAGTCGTTCAAGGTGTTCTGTTTTTCCTGAACATGAGTATGTATATTCCTAGAGTCATCATTTAAAGCCTGTTCTTGAAACTTTGTTAGTAGACTTTCTCGGGATAGTGTCCGTCTACCTTCAAGAGTCTACTAGTCCAGTTATTCCAACGCCTCTCTTACAGTCCCCCGCGGATCAAACAAACCTGTGACCATTCGTGCTGCCCTTCTCTGTATACGTTCAGTAACCCCTGCTAGTCCTGTTTGGTACGGGTCTATCATCCTTGACCAGTATTCTAGGTTTCGTGCACTAATCACTTGTAAGCAATCGGTAGACTAATTGCATTTCCCTAGTATTCTACCAATAAATCGAAGTATGTTACCTGTTCATTCTCGCGACCTGGTTGACATACTGAGCAGCACACGTAAGAGACAAATTGCACTTCACACTTTTAATACGTTCCAATTCAACAAGATACAGGAAATAAATACCAACAGATTGTTTCCCCTCCTTCTCATCCCCGTCCCTTGCAAGTGTTTGTAATTATACCCCAATCACCATCTCCAGATACACACACACACACACACACACACACACACACAGGGGCGCAACGTTATCAGGACCGTCGCCAATGAGCCTACGTCTTTTGTAACTCATCTTGTATAAAGGGCAGTCTGATGAAAACGAGACAGGTGGAAAAAAGTAATCACCATAACTATTAAAACATTTATCCCATTGTGAGACAAGACGGTTATTACCTTCATGGAAAAATGTTTGCGTTTGTCTGCGGAACTGTGATTTTACCCAGGCCCGCACCTCTTCATCCGAAGCAAATCGACGGCCACGAATGTCGTTTTTCAGCGCTCCAAAAATTTGTAAATCGCACGGGGAGCGATCGGAACTGTATGGAGACGTGCAAGGGCTTCCAAGCGAAACTTCTGTAAAACTTCTACGGTCAACTTGCTGCCAAGGTTGTTTCATCTACGCTATAGAAGTTTCGCTAGGAAGCTCTTACCCTTACAATCCCGGTCTATCCCCATGCGATTTCCATTTTTTTTCCAACCCTGAAGATTTACTTCGGACGAAGAGGTGCATGCCTGGGTACAGTAGGCAACGGCGAACATTTCTTGGAGAAACCTACCTGCAGAAATCATCACCAAAGGGGAATTGTAGCGTGTATGCAGGTCCGCTAGTGACGGAAGTAAATTTACGTGTCTCTGCGATCCTGCGCAGAGGCGTAACGTCACATGGTTTGAAAATTAAAGAGCAGTTGAGTGTTGTCGCTTTCTGGTATCCACTATACTGTTACCACTCTACGGTGGAAGACTGATACACAAATTCCTTCAGCATCAGAATCCAGATACCACTCAGTTTCACACACTCCTCCTTCCGATTAAAATTATCGACCTGTTTAAAAATATCTAATTCTCTCTGTGGTTAGCCTATCTCAGTATCGATCAATCCATTTCTTCTATTTTACAGTTTCCCTTGTGCTCTTTTAGTCGGTTTTCCGACGTTCTTTCTGTAGTATCCGCTCACTCTACTTCTCTTCTTCTTCTTCTTCTTCTTCTTCTTCTTCTTACTCGTGTTCGTTTATTCGGATGTCTACCGTTCATTTCGTGGTAGCAGCTTACTCCTCTCCACCACACCTTGGTATTCTTCAAATTCCTGCTTTTCCCAGCGGTTTGGGACTTTAGCTGTTCCTGTATCTTTCGGATGGATTTGTAAAACAACGGCGATATTTTGTTCCTTCAAGATTCTCCCTATGCGGTCAGTAACATCTTTAACGATCCGTAGGAGAGGGTTTGGTTTCGCAGACGGTTATATATCAGTACGTTCTTTACGTGTCGGTCTTAACGCTCTTTTTTATTTCCGCCGAAGATTACTCATTCCTAAGCAATATGGTAGTGAAATATTTCAATGCTGCGCCAAGCAGCCGCAGTTGACAAAAGTTCCTCGTTCGACCCGCTATCGCTTTTGTTAACATTGTGCTCTGCCGTGGCTGTGATTTGAATATCGTGGAAGGTACCTGTTCGTGTGAGTGGGTTTGCTGTTTAACGTCTGGCACAAACTAGTATATCCAGAAAATGCAACCTCCCATCGACGTCCTCCTCCATGGTGACCTGAATCTTCCGATTAATCGTGCTGAGGTGTTCATCAATACGACCTAGTTCCTCTGTGTCATGTCTTCTCAGAAATGTATCGTTCATATAACAAGATTTTCGTTTTTTCCTTTTGTTTAGTGGAGAAAGTAAAGAACAGACTACAACTTGTGGATGCGTTAGTCTTGAAGGAAGAAGATGATAACTTAGGTAAAGTCAGTCAAATTAAGTTCCGGCATAAAGTTGCTTAGAAGCTCTGCGACCATAATGTAAATTGTGAGCACTGGCTATACACTGTGTAATAGGTCGCTTAAAGACAATCGTTCCCTTGCTGCTAAAAAAAAAAAAAAAAAAAAAAAAAAAAAAAAAAAAGAATTGCCATGTTCGAGCTTAGTCCATTCTCATAACGTCAAACGAAATGCCTTCATACATAGTGCAGTGTCACATGTACGCAGGGTGAATCACCTAAAACTTGCACCTCAAATATTGAGGAAATGACAGGTGCTATTGACGTGCGGTTTTCACAGAACGGATTGATAGACAGGGGCTCGTATTTTTAATCAATACTTTGCAAGTGTAGTTTTCGTGAAAACATATACTTTTTTAAATGGAACAATGCCTATTGACATTAACAAATTAAAAGTAGGTTAAATTAGAATGTCAGCAGTGTTTGTTGCAGGATTCTTGTGCTAGTCGCTTACGAGATGTAGTACTTTGAAAAGTTCCCACACCGACACATGTACAACACCTGTGGTAGCACACATTAAGGAATAATGCAAGTGCGGACACTAGTTACGTGGATTCTGACCAACGAGACATTCGACTGCCATAGGTTGTGTTCAAAATGACCACCGGCAGCGGCAGCACACGGTTCCACGCTTCCGGTTTGGTACGGAGCGACTGCTGCACACGTGCTAGCATTTCAGCGGAGATGTCCGAACAGGCTGCAGTAATACGTCGTTGCGTATCATTGAGTGCACTTGGATGTCCTTGCAGACAGCGTCTTTCAGCTTTCCCTACAGAAAAAAGTCTGAGGCCGTCAAATCCGGGGATAGGAACGGCCAAGGTACACGTCCTCTGCGTCCAATCCAGCAATCTACAGACCATTTGTGAAGACAGACCGCAATACTTCGTGCACTGTGAGATGGACAGCCATCGTGTTGGTGCCACAGGTTCCGCCTAGTCTTCAGAGGAACGTCTTCTAGCATTAGTGGAAGGTGGTCTGTTGGGAGTCTGCGATACTTGTGCGTATTCAGTGTCTCTTCTATGAAAAACGGAACTATGAGCTGATGGTTCACTGTCCCACACCACGTATTTACATCCCATAGACGCTGACGTTCCACCTGACGAAGCTAACTATGATTGTCAACAGACCAAAAGTGGATATTTTGGCGGTTTACCTGGCCATGATTGGTAACAGTGGCCTCATCACTAAACAAGATACGTGATACATTTGAAGTATCATGTCTTAATGCCCATGTACAGAAGTTAACAGTCTTATAATCATATCCATGCAGCTCTCAATGTACCAACTGCAATAACTGCAAGAACATTACAGGGTGTTTATAAACGAATATCGGGGTTTTAACACTTTATAATATTTGTTATATTAAACTTACTGTTATAAATGGTATGCCAAATGAAAGAGCAACTCAAACAGTTTTACCAAGAACCTTATAAATGTTCAATGCGAGCACCATTCGTCACACGGCACGCATCAAGTCCATAGCCGAGTTCTTCCCAAACGTTGATAAGTGTGTCTTCAGTGATTGTAGCAACAGCTGCTTCAATCCGGTTTCTTAATTCAGGCAGGTCTACTGGTAGCGGAGGCACGTACACACGATTCTTGATGAAGCCCCAAAGGAAAAAATCGCATGGCATTAGGTCGGGTGAACGTGGAGGCCATGCAAAGCAAGCCGTGTCATTGGGTCCCTTGCGGCCTATCCAGCACTTGGGTACAGTGAATTTCAACCAATCGCGTAATTCGCTATGCCAGTGCTCACACTGAACATTTATAAGGTTCTTGGTAAAACTTTTTGAGTTGCTCTTTCATTTGACATATCATTTATAACTATAATAAATATTATAAAGCGTTAAACCCCCGATATTCATTTATAAACACCCTGTACTTTCTCCATCTTCTGTCGACACTTGTTGCCTTGTGTTAGGTTGTTAGGTGTTGCGCTATCGCTTTCACGTAGCTGGTTGAGGGGGTTGATAAATAATTGCTGAGATTGTTGACGTATATTGGGATATCTTGCAGCATGCGCCGTACAAGAACGAATTGCATTCTTCCTTCACTCTCCATACGCCATGAGCATGTCCGCTTTTTCTCACTGGTAAATCCCATCGTCCACTCACGACTTACTGCTTGGAGACTATCACGCTCCAACTGACTAGGAAGCTGCAAGACACCCAAGGAACACACAAACACACCGTAAGCAAACATAAAAATGTTGTAGCTATCAACGAAACACTCTCAGTGGCACAAATAGGTGTCGGTGTAGAAACTTTTCAAAATACGACAATCTCGTAAACGACTCGCACTAGAATCCGACAACAAATACCATTGACATTCTATCTAGCCCTACCTTTAGTTTGTTACTGTCAATAGACTTTGTTCCATTAACAAAGGGCATGTTTGCACAAAAACTACACTTTCCAAGTACTTTTTCAATCTGTTTATTTGCTAACAGTACGAGCCCCTGACAACCATTATAACACATTCCGTTTCCGCAATATGTGTGGTACAAGTTTTAAGTGAGTCACCCTGTATATTCTCAATACTGCTGCTCAGACATAGACTCCAGAAAGGCCAGTCCATTTCAAGAATGTTATTGTCAACAAACCATTCCCTCATAGATGCTTATTTATGACAGGACGCGTTGTCAGGCTGATAAACACATTCATGCTCTCCAAAATGTTCCTCTACTATAGACAGTATACAATGTTCTATAATGTGTTCATATCCTTCCGCTCTTAGTGGTTTCTTAAGCACCACAAGAGGACTAGACCTTAACCACGAGGAACATCCTCTATACTGTAACACTAGCTCGTTCATTTTCACTGTTGGCACTACACTTGACGGCAGGTAACTTTCTCCAGGAATCCGCCAAACTCAAACCCTTCCATCGGACTGCCACAGGGTATAGCGCGATCTGTTATTCCAATTCACTCGTTCCGGTCATCGGCATTCTTTTCACCCCACGAGTGATTCTTTCCGCTGATGTCACACGAATTTATACAACCATCCTCCGCAATGAAACTTCCTGGCAGATTAAAACTGTGTGCCGGACCGAGACTCGAACTCGGGACCTTTGCCTTTTGCGGGCAAGTGCTCTACCAACTGAGCTACCCAAGCACGACTCACGACCCGTCCTCACAGCTTTAATTCCGCCAGTACCGCGTCTGCCAGGAAGTTTCATATCAGCGCACACTCCGCTGCAGAGTGAAAAAAAAGAAAATTTCATTCTGGAAACATCCCCCAGGCTGTGGCTAAGCCATGTCTCCGCAATATCCTTTCTTACAGAAGTGCTAGTTCTGCAAAGGTATGCAGGAGAGCTTCTGCGAAGTTTGGAAGGTAGGAGACGCGGTACTGGCGGAATTAAAGCTGTGAGGACGGGTCGTGAGTCGTGCTTGGGTAGCTCAGTTGGTAGAGCACTTGCCCGCGAAAGGCAAAGGTCTCGAGTTCGAGTCTCGGTCCGGCACACAGTTTTAATCTGCCAGGAAGTTTCATATCAGAGCACACTCCGCTGCAGAGGGAAAATTTCATCCTTCGCAATGCTCGACGGTTCCTCTAGGTCAATACCTCAGTTCTGCATGGTTTCGGGTTATCTGCGGCTGTCCTTCTCGTTTCCATCACACAATCACAATAGTCGCCTTGTGTAGCTTCTGAAAGATTGAAATTTCCGTGACGGATCTGTTACGCAGGTGACACCAAATGATAAGTTCACGTTCGAAGTCACTGAGATCTCGCCGTTCTGCTGTTAAAGCTTCTCTGCTGACAACAAAATATACTGGCGGGTCGGTCTCTCGTGATATCTAGTGGCCAAATCTGTATTACACTGGGGTGCCCGGAAACTTGTGATCAGATAATGTAGCCTCTCCTCATCGTACAAATGGGCAACTTTCAGAGGTAGGCCAAACTTTCATTGTGGACTACTTACAATTTTGCTGATAACAGCGAAACTTTTCCCCTATGTTACGTGTAGAAAAGTAAGGCTTTTCAGTTATGTGACGTTTGTGTGCCAGTCGTTGCTGAACCTGGAGGTTTCCACTGTGTTCGCGGATTAAGGTTCGATGCGTTTGGCCACGATGTCTTCTCCTATGCCATATTCTTCATATTAGAGTAGCAAACTCACCCATCTTCCGCAGTTATTTGTTGGATATATTCCAATTCATGTTTACGCTTCCCTCTAGCACCATCGCAGTTATTTCCTGAAGTCATAACACAGTCCTGTCATCCTGTTCTTTCTTCTTGTTAGTGTATTTCTTTCCTCGCCGACTCCACAAAGAATCTTCATACTTATTATCTAATCAGTCCAATGAGTTTTCTACATTCTTCTGTAGCACCATATCTTTTCTTTGTTGGTTTTCCAGCAGAGGATGCTTCGCTTTCATATAATTCTTTGTTTTAGACTCACTCTCTCAGACACTTCTTACTCAAATTAAGGTCTACGTTTAATACTAGTGGACTTCTGTAGTGCTGAGTACCACACTTGCCTGTGCTACTCTACGTTTTACATTCGTCTTACTCCACCAGTCATGTGTTATCTTGCTTCCAGTGTGGCAAAATTCCTTAACTTCGTCAACTGCGTGGTCCCCAACTTTGATGTTAGGTTTATCGATTTCATTTAAGCTACTCTCCATTAGTGTCGTATTTCTTTGTTTTACTCTCAGTGTAAATTCTGTGGTCATTAGACTGTTCATTTCATGCAAGAAGTTCTGTAATTGTGTTTCACTTCCACTCAGGATAGCAATGTGTTCAGCGAATCGTATCATTGATATCCTTTCACACTCAATTCTATTCCCTTTTCTGAACCTTTATTTTATTTCCGTCGTTGCTTCTTCGATGTACAAGTTAAAGAGTAGGGTAGAAAGTCTGCAACCTTGCGTTATATCTTTTTTTAATCGTAGCACTTCTCTCTAGTTTTCCATTCTTATTGATCCCTTTTGTTGTTTGTACAGATTGTGTAGGGGCAGTCAACTGAAAACGAGAACATGAGAAAAATGTAAATAAACTGTTTATTTTTCCAAAAGTAGTCGCCATAACTATTGGTACATTTATCCTCTTGCGAGGCAAGACGTTCAAACCGTTCACGGAAAAATTGTTGCAGTTGCCTACGAAACCATGATTGTACCCAGGCGTGCGCTTTGAAGCAAATCGTAAGCCACGAATGTCTTTCTTCGTGGATCCAAAAATACACTAAAGAGCCGAACAAACTAGAACACCTGACTAATATCATGTAGGGCCCCCCGCGAGCATGCAGAAGTGCCGCAAGACGACGTGGCATGGCCTCGACTAATGTCTCAAATAGTGCTAGAGGGAACTGACACCATGAATCCTGCAGGGCTATCCATAAATCCGTAAGAGAACGAGGGTTGGGGATCTCTTCTGAACAGCGCGTTGCAAGGCAGCCCATATATGCTCAATAATGTTCATTTCTGGAGAGTTTGGTGCCCAGCAGAAGTGTTTAAACTCGAGAGTGTTCCTGAAGCCACTTTGTAGCAATTCTTGGCACGTGGTGTGTCGCATTGTCCTGCTGCAATTGCCCAAGTCCGTCGGAATACACTATGGACATGAATGGATGCCGGTGATCAGACAGGATCTTACGTACGTTTCACCTGTCATAGAGTCCTATCTAGACGTATCAGGGGTGCCATACCACTCCAGCTGCACACGCCCCACACCATTACACAGCCTCCACCAGCTTGAACAGTCCCCTGCTGACATTCAGGGTCCATGGATTCAGGAGGTTTTCTCCATACCCATACACATCCATCCGCTCGATACAATTTTAAACGAGACTCGTCCGACCAGGCAACGTGTTGCCAGTCATTAACAGTCCAGTGTCGGTATTGACGGGCCCAGGCGAGGCGTAAAGCTTTGTGTCGTGGAGTCATCAAGGGTACACGAGTGGGCCTTCGGCTCCGAAAGCCCGTATGATGTTTCGTTGAATGGTTCGCGGGCTGACACTTGTTGATGGCCCAGCATTTAAATCTGCAGCAATTTGCGAAAGGGTTGCACTTCTATCACGTTGAACGATTTTCTCCAATCGTCGTTGGTCCCATTCTCGCAGGATCTTTTTCCGGCCGCAGCGATGTCGGAGAGATTTGATGTTTTATCGGATTCCTGATATTCACTGTACACACGTGAAATGGTCGTGCGAGAAAATTCCCACTTCATCGCTACCTCGGAGATGCTGCGTACCATCTTGATAGCCTGCCATTGCAGCAGCAGTAACCGATGTAACTAGTGCGCCAGACACTTGTCTTATATATGCGTTGCCGGCCGCAGCCCGTATTCTGCCTGTTTACATACCTCTGTATTTAAATATGCATGCCTATACCAGTTTCTTTGGCGCTTTAGTGTATGAAATTCGCATGGGGAGACATCGAGACTGTATGGAAGATTTGTAAAGGCTTCCTAGCGAAACTTCTACGGGCCCACTTCTTGCACGGTTGTTTAGACGACACTGCAGAACTTAAGCTGGGCCCACATGTTGCCAAGACTGTTTGAATTACGCTGCAGAAGTTTCGCTGGGTAGCCTTTAACATCCTCCGTACCATCCTGGTCTCTCCTCATGGGGCCGGCCGAGGTGGCCGAGCCGTTCTAGGCGCTACAGTTTGGAACCACGCAGCTGCTACGGTCGCATGTTCGAATCCTGCCTCGGGCATGGATATGTGTGATGTCCTTAGGTTAGTTAGGTTTAAGTAGTTCTACGTTCTAGGGGACTGATGACCTCAGACGTTAAGTCCCATAGTGCTCAGAGCCATTTTCTCCTCAAGGGAGTTCCATATTTTTGGTGCCCCAAAGAAAGACATTCACGGCGGTTGATTTGCTCTGAATGGAGAGCTGCACCCCTGGTTACGTCATGGTTCCGTAGGCAGTTGCAAACAGTTTTCCATGGAGGCATTGAACTTCCTGTGGGATAAGTATATTAATATTACCTCTGAAATAATGAACAGTATACTTACTTTTTTCCGTCTGTCTTGTTTTGATTTGACTGTCCCTTATATGTTACACGTCCTTCCCTATCGCCTATATCTATTTTGCTGTGAAATTCCAACATCTTGCACCAATTTGCCGCACGGGAGTAGCCGAGAGGTCTGAGGCGCTGCAGTCATGGACTGTGTACCTGGTCTCGGCGGTGGTTCGAGTCCTCCCTCGGGCATGGGTGTGTGTATTTGTCCTTAGGATAATTTAGGTTAAGTAGTGTGTAAGCTTCGGGACTGATGACCTTAGCAGTTAAGTACCATAAGATTTCACACACTTTTTTTTCTTACACCACTTTACTTTGTCGAACGCTTTTTCTATGTCTGCAAATTCTATGAGAGTGCTATGGTATTTTAAAAGTTTTGCCACCTTCATTGAGCGCAATGCTTGAACTGCCCCTCTGGTGCCCTTACGTTTTCTAAATCCAATTTCATCGTCATATAACAGAACGTTCATTTTCTTTTCCATTCTTTTGTGCACTATTCTTGTAAAGTATTCGGATACATGAGCTGTTAAGTTGGTTATACCATAGTTTACGCATTTATCTCCTTTTTGTATGCCCAAGAGTTTACGGATAAAATACTTCCGAAAGTCGGATGGTATATCTCCAGTCTCATAGACTCGCGGATAGCTTTGCTCATATGTCTTCTGTAGACTGCTGGGTGGCGGTTGGCAGTGGGGGATGGGGGGTGGTGGGTGGGGGGAGTACATGGAGGAGCTGCGGTTTCTGTAGACGTTGCAGAGGCTTTGCCGCCGCCACCCGCTCTGCTTGCCTTATGAGTGTTGGGCTCTGGGTGTCGTCGCATAGGCAGTCGCACACAGCCAGAGGCGGCGCGCCGCTGCTGTAGGGAACACCCAGTCGTAAATAACCCGTCCGGCGCGGCTATTTCGGCAGCGCAGCCACCGTCCGGGCTGCGGGACCGTCGCGATCCTTGTCTCCGCACAGAGGAGCTGCTGCTGAGCCCAAAACCGTAATGCCTCCGCGATTAACAGCCAGCGCCGAGTTCAAAAGCTCATATGAAAAATAGTGTGGCTGGGTTGACGTTACACACGCTATGATGGAGTAAGTGACACGATTTCTAGCAACAGTCCCAGGGAGAAATAACGAAATCGATTTAGTTTGGTCCCATAAGACTACAGCCATCTTTTGTCATAAACGTTCAGTAAATTTACCCAACCGCATTTCGGCAGAAGCTTTTTTTTGAAGATTCCCCATTCAGGTTCCCTGAGCATCTGCGATACCATTTCGTATGGGTCGTACTGAAATATTACGATCCTGACAGTGTGTTTCTAAATTATTTCGATGTGTGCTCTGCTGCCTGCAAGGTAAGGACTCTGAACGCTAGAGCAGAACTCTACAATTGGTTACCCTAGCGTCACGCGTACACCTTCCATCACAGATACGGTTTTAAAGGAGAGAAAGTTGTTCAAATCTTCAACTTCTCCAGAGAAGCAAGCCATACGTACGAAATAAAGTAACCACCCACTAGCGCGATAGGGAATCAAGAGATGTGCGCACTGGGCTAATATTCGAGAGAAGTGGGGATAAAATCTTCGTCCGACAATCCTAAAGGAGATTCGATACAATTTCTTTAAACCATTTCACGGATCTGGTGGTCAAAGAAACTGTCGCCGCTTGTATTTGCGTGGAAATGGCTGGAGAGATGGCGCAACGTTCCTCAGAATCACATAATGTGAGTTTGGCTCTCATTTAGGATTGTCGGACGGGGATTTTAACCTCACTTCTCTCAGATATTAGCCCAGTGCGCATGTCTCTTGATTCCCTATCGCGCTAATGGGTGGTTATTTTATTTCGTACGTATGGCTAGCTTCTCTGGAGAAGCTGAAGTTTTGAATAATTTTCTCTCCTTTAAAACACAATGTCCTATGGAATGAGGAAATGCGAATCAATATCCCTCTGTCAGATGGGGGATGTTAAGTTCGGATTCTCTCTGGTGCTGTTCGGAAAACGTAGGCGATGTGTCTGTACCTCGTTTCACTTGCATCCCTTCTACATCTTTGTCATCAAAAAACAAACACGGCACCACGTTCTTCACGTCCCCAACACACTGGCATACAAGAAACAACGCACATGCACGAGCCAACTTCACACTTTAATTTAAATATATGGATATGAATAAAGAAAACTTTTCGATTAAGCACCTGAAGTCTGGGAGCAATGGCGTGCACCTTCGTCGAGATAATTTCCGGCTTCCTGCAATAAGACCGAGGCAGACTTCCTTACTTACCCTTGTCTAAGTTAATTCTTGGTTCGTTTCTAGTGACAGCTATGACGACGAAACGCTAAACTGTAACCTTACTTCGAATGCGACACGTAAAAGAATTGTGCACCTGGTTTAAGTAGTCAAGCCGGCCGGGGTGGCCGAGCGGTTCGAATACTGCCTCGGGCATGGATGTGTGTGATGTCCTTAGGTTAGTTAGGTTTAAGTAGTTCTAAGTTCTAGGGGACTGATGACCTCAGATGTTGAGTCCCATAGTGCACAGAGCCATTTAAGTAATCAAACATCAGTATGGATGCCAAAATCAGACAACAATAACAGATAGGACCTTATTCGCTACGCATGAAACGTTATTTACGATTTACGTACACTCTCACTATCTGTCCACTGCACAGACTCTCAGATAGACGATACATAAATTAGAAATGCTGTTACTTGAGTCGCATAAAACGCAATGCCTTGTTGTAGTTCCTGTTAGATTTTACAATAACTGCATTGTGCATTAGCCACTGTTCTTGATCACACTTATCTCCACTTTCACGAAGGTTATGAGGCAAAACATGGAGTAATTTCGAAATAATAGGTATATTGATCATGTCAGTGAATGACAGTACACTCTCACCTCATAGAGGAAAATCGCACCCAAATAACACTGAAACTGATCTCAACGTACTTAGAGACAGAATCTCTTACCAAAAGCTCACAACCGAGGAGAATTTCCAAACACAAAAAGCAGTAATACAAGACAAGAACGAATTGAACAAATACACAACTCTCTGCAGAAAAACGCTATTTACGATACTTAATGAATTATACAAAGTCACTTCCTCAAAGAAACCCTAGCATTCGGATACTTCCTTTTATCCAGAAACACCTTATTCTCAGCCCTGCTCCTCTACCTCCTACACCGAGCGAGGTGGCGCAGTGGTTAGCACACTGGACTCACATTCGGGAGGACGACGGTTCAATCCCGCGTCCAGCCCTCCTGATTTAGGTCCTCCTTGATTTCCCTAAATCGTTCCAGGCTAATGCCGGGATGGTTCCTTTGAAAGGGCACGGCCGACTTCCTTCGCCGTCTTTCCCTAATCCGATGAGACCGATGACCTCACTGTTTGATCTTCTCCCCCAAAACAACCCTCTCCCTCCTCTCTCTCTTTCGCTCTCTCTCTCAAACACACACACACACACACACACACACACACACACACACACAGGCACACACACACGAATCAGATAAGTTCTCCCTTATTTCCTCTACCACAAAAAATCACATTCAACATTCAAAAATTAGAGCCACAAGTCATTGAACAAATGAGCAGCGACCATAACATTGCATCTCTCGAAGAGACTGTTCACATAAACCATTCCTAAATATCATATTCGTATAAGAAAATTTGTGAAGTTTGGTGAGGCTCATGTGAAAAATAATTATAATGGACAACCAAGGCAATAAAGATCTACAGTACTTCGTATAACAAAAGAACACAACCAGTACTACCGTTACTCTTGTAGGAAAAGTTCAAAAGCAATTTCTATTTGAACAAAGAAACAAATTCTTCTATTTACTTTACAAATGACATGCTGTCAAACCATGAACATTCCTTTAATCAACCCAGCCCCTGCATTTACATTTTCGCAATTAATGTACTTTGAGATGCATAAATAAACTCTTAAAAGTGCACATGTTATAGTTGTTAGGCCTAAAACAGAAAACTAACCAACAGAAAACCAACCACGAACTTCGTATAATATTTTTACAGACATAAAACCCACTGAAGATGATACGTGTGTGTCTAAACATGTTTGATGAGTGGTTCAAATGGCTCTAAGAACTGTGGGACTTAACATCTGAGGTCATCAGTCCCCCTAGACTTAGAACTACTTAAACCTAACTAACCTAAGCACAACACACACCTCCATGCCCGAGGCAGGATTCGAACCTGCGACCATAGCAGCAGCGCGATTCCGGACTGAAGCGCCTAGAACCGCTCGGCCACTCCGGCCGGCAAACATGTTTGAGTAATGAAATAAACTGTGTTTGGCAGAAGGTTGAATTTTAAAAACCCAAACTCCTGTCGCTCGGTTACGATGCTGTTGTCTGATGGTTGGTGTCGTCGCTGAATAATTGTAAGGAATCCAGAATAACGAAGAAAATACACTGTCTGACAAAAAAGTGAAGCATGCAGAAGACACTGTCGGACATCAGTGGAAATTTACATACGTTCACACCATCGGCAAGAATGTAGATCATTTCGGTTTAAATTCTCTGTGATAGGTAGAACGGTCACCACAATTCGTTAGTGTTGTTACCAGCCCTGGTGTCTCCATTTGACCAGATGGTCTAATTGTGCAGTATCCCTATTTGTGGGGAATTCGTATGTGGCAGTCGCCCGAAGTTGAAGTGAATTCGTGAGTGGCACGCACACACATTGTCAAGGTTTCGGTCGACCACGTCTGATCATAGCAAGGGAACATCGCTGCATTGTACACCGAGCACATAGTAACCAATCCATAACTGTATCTGCCATCTGAGAACAAGCAGAGTTCTGTGTCTGCCTGTACCATTGATCGGAACAATCAGCAACAGCGGCACTAGGGAATTAACGTCCTACGCGTAGGTTACCGTTAACACCACAGCAGAAACGGCTGCGTTTGTAGTGGTACCGTGATATGGAAGCATGGACTGCTGATAAATGGCGTCGCATTGTGTTCAGCGACGAATCGCGGTTCTGCACTACCCCGGATTACCATCGTCGAAGAGTGTGTCGGCAGCCGTAGGACAGGTCCCATTTTTCCAATGGAGGCGCAGCGCTGTTACTCCTGACATCGTGGTACGGGCTACGATTTCACCTCACAGGTGGTAGGGATTGAGGGAAATCTGACGGCACAACGGTACGTCACTGACATCCTGGATCCTCATGTCTTACTTCTCAAGTATTGTGGTGCCATTTTTCATCAAGGCAATGCTCGTCCACACATCACACAGGTCTCCACGAAGTGCCTGCGTGATGCTGAACACTCCAGTGTCCAGCAAGATCCCCGTATCTGTCCCCGAGCGCGGACGACAGCTCCGTCCCGGTGCCAGAATCCTGGATAACAAGGACCAGTTACAACAGTTGTGGGCCAACTGCTTCGGAAGAGAATACAACAGCTTTATGAAGCCCTTTCCAGCCGAGTCAATCCATGCAACCAAGCTGCAAGGAGTGCAACGTCGCAGTGATAAATGGGCCCACTGCAAGCTCATTGTAAATTTGATTCGATTTTGTAATCATTGAAATTACATCACAAACACTCTCAACCAGAAAGGTTTCATTTAGTTTAGCGAATGGAAGGTTGTCACAAAGGTGGAGAATTGTAGAGGCACGTACATTTTATTTATTTATTTACTTATTTTTTCTTTGAGTTGTCAGTCTTCTGACTGGTTTGATGCGGCCCGCCATGAATTCCTCTCCTGTGCCTACCTCTTCATCTCAGAGTAGCAAATGCAACATACGTCCTCAATTATTTGCTGAATATATTCCAATTTCTGTCTTCCCCTACAGTTTTTATCCCCTACAGCTCCCTCTAGTACCACGGAAATTATTCCCTGATGTCTTAACAGAAGTCCTATCATCCTGTCCCTTCTTCTTTTCAGTATTTTTCATATATTCCTTTCCTCGCCGATTCTTCACAGAACCTCCTCACACCTTTCCTTACCAGTCCACCTAATTTTTAAAATTCTTCTGGAGCATCACGTCTCAAATGCTTATATTCTCTTCTTTTCCGATTTTCCCGTAGTCCATATTTCACTACCATACAATTCCGTGCTCCAAACGTACATTCTCAGAAATTTCTTCCTCAAATTAAGGCCTATGTTTGATACTAGTAGATTTCTCTTGGCCACGAATGCACTTTTTGCCATTGATAGTCTGCTTTTGATGTCCATCTTGCTCCACCAGTCCTCGGTTATTTTGCTGCCTAGGTAGCAGAATTTCTTAACTTCATCACCTTCGTGATCACCAATCCTGATGTTAAGTTCCTCGCTGTTCTCATTTCTGCTACTTGTCATTACTCTCAGCCGGCCGCGGTGGCCGAGCGCTTCTAGGCGCTTCAGTCCGGAACCACGCGACTTCTACGGTCGCAGGTTCGAATCCTGCCTCGGGCATGGATGTGTGTGTTGTCCTTAGGTTAGTTAGGTTTAAGTAGTTCTAAGGGACTGATGGCCTCAATGTTAAGTCCCATAGTGATCAGAGCCACTTGAACCATTTGAATTTGTCATCACTTTCGTCTTTCTTTGATTTACTCTCAATCTATATGCTGTACTCATTATAATGTTCATTTCATACAGCAGATCCTGTAATTCTTCTTTACTTTCACAGAGGATAGCAATGTCATCAGCGAATCTTATCATTTATATTCTTTCGCCTTGAATTTCGATTCCACTCTTGAACGTTTTATTTCCATCATTGCTTCTTCGATATATGGATTAAACAATAGGGGTGAAACACTACATCCGTGTCTAACACCCCTTTTAATTAGAGCATAATGTTCTTGGTCTTCCAGTCTTATCGTTCCTCTTGCCTCTTATACATATTGTGTATTATCCGTCTTTCCCTATAGCTTACCCCTACCTTTCTCAGAATTTCGAACATCTTTCACTATTTTACATTGTCGAACGCTTTTCCAAGGTTGACAGATCCTATGACTGTGTCTTGATTTTGCTTTAGTCTTGCTTCCATTATCAAAGCAACGTCAGAACTGCCTCTCTGGTGCCTTTATCTTTCTTAAAGCCAAATTGATCGTCGTTTAAAACATCCACAATTTTCTTTTCCATTCTTCTGTTTATTATTCTTGTCAACAACTTGGTCAACAACTTGGATGCATGAACTGTTAAGCTGATTGTGTGACAATTCTCGCACTTATCATCTCTTGCAGTCTTCGGAATTGTGTGGATGATGTTTTCCTGAAAATCAGATAGTATATCGCCAGACTCGTACATTCTACACACCAACGTGAATAGTCTTTTCTTGCCATTTACCCCAATGGTTTTAGAAATTCAGATTGAATGTTATCTATTCCTTCTGCCTTATTCGATTTTAAGTCTTCTACAGCTCTTTTAAATTCTAACTCTAATACTGGATCCCCTACCTCTTCTATATCGACTCCTGTTTCTTCTTCTATCACTTCAAACAATCTTACTCCTCACAGAGGCCTTCAATGTACTCTTTCCACCAATCTGCTCTCTCCTCTGCGTTTAACAGTGGAATTCCCATTGTACTCTTAATGTTACCAACCTTACTTATAATTTCACCGTTGGTTGTTTTGACTTTTCTATATGCTGAGGTAGTCCGTCCGACAGTCATTTTTTAGTCGATTTTTTCCTATTTTTCCTGCAACCACTTCGCCTTAGCTCCCCTGCACTTCCTATTTATTTCATTCTTAAGTGACTTGTATTTCTGTATTCCTGAATTTCCCGGAATATTTTTGTACTTCCTTCATTCATCGATCAACTGAAGCATTTCTTCTTTTACCCATGGTTTCTTCGCAGTTAACTTCTTTGTACCCATGTTTTTCTTTCCTATTTCTGTGATCGCCATTTTTAGAGATGTCCATTCCTCCTCAACTGAACTGTCCACTGAGCCACTGCTGTATCTATAGCCCTAGAGAACTTCAAGCTTATCTCTTCATTCCTGTACGTAACAAAATGTTAAACCCTTTCGCAAGAAAGGATATTAGTTTGGAGGTACTTTTTTCAGTGAAACGTTCACAGACAGAAATAACACTAATCACATTCAGTACTTTGGAATGGATGGCTCTAAGCACTATGGGACATAACAGCTGACGTCATCAGTCCCCTAAACTTAGAACTACTTAAACCTAACTAACCTAAGGACATCACACACATCCATGCCCGAGGCAGGATTCGAACCTGCGACCGCAGCAGCCGCGTGGTTCCGAACTGACGTGCCTAGAACCGCTCGGCTACCGCGGCCGGCTTCAGTACTGCAAAGTAAACATAAGTCGCAGAACGACATTTGAACAGCGGAAGACATAGAACCGGCGACTACTTCTGTCACTGAAAGAAGTGTGAGTAAAATATAGAACATCAAAGCAAGCAAAGAAGCCACTCAGCACAGGGGAAGTCGGAAACGAGCGCTACGGGATGTGAGCTGCACGAGAATAGATAACATGAAGCAGCACGAAAGGACGTATTGGAGGAAAAACGAACGGTTCATTCTACAGTTAAGCAGGTAGAAATACCTTCATAACGGTCAACCAGAACCATCGTGTCGAAAAGGGCACAAAATGTGCTTGACTTGTATAGTGGGACCTTGCATCAGTTTTGGCAGATTTTCTCAAATTTCCTATTACAGGCAACAGTGACGGGCCGTTCCTGTTCTTGAAAGCACTCTAACTGGGTGTTATGTTGGTACTTTGGTTCACAACCTATGGGAATACAGGCGGTTACAACATGTTTTTAGCGTATTTTCCAGCATTATAATGTAAAGTGACAGCAAAATGTTATTCAAACTTTTTTCACGTAGAACGGTCGTGACTACAGGGGTAATATTATTCAAAAGCCTCAGAACGACTAACGAATTTTGCACACAGCAGTGTCACTACCGGTAAAATCTCCGAATGTCAACTCGGACCCAGTTCTTTCTATACCGAGCTTGCAAATGCAGCATCGCTGCTGTTGACTAGCATTTATGGCGTACGCTGTTAACAGGAAAGGAGCTCTAGATACTCGAATGGCCCACTCAGTATCTATCTATCCCATCTCTGTAGCCCAAGTCGCTAGTGCGGAGGCGTTCGTCCACAGGTATAGCCCGTCAGAAACCCAACTGTGGGGGAAAGTTTCATTATTGGTATGCACTCTGTTGGCCGCTTCCGTAACTGTGTGATCAGCGCGGCTGACTTCGATGTAGGGGGCGGGGGTATGATTCCCGGCCGCATTGGAAATTTTACCCGCTCGTGGACTGGGTGATGTGTTCATCATTATTGACACGCAAGTCGCCGAAATGGCGTCAGATACAATGACTTGCACTAGGTGGCCGAATAATCCTAGATGGTATCTTCCGCCCAGTAATTCCATACGATCATTTCATTTTTTGCCCCCTATTGTGCCTTAATATTCAGTGTTAAGTCTCAGAACGCTTCGCTGTGTATCTCAGAGTGAAAGAGTGTGACACTGCTACGGGCAGCAATGAAAATGAAACTGCGTTTATGCGGCAGCGTCCTCTGGCTGGACTTTAAGAGAGTTATCAAATTTTACATCTTTTAATTATGCGTCCTTATAGCCATCAAGATAAGAAACACTGAATATTTCGGTCATGTTTTGAGATATAACGAAAGGTACTCCCATCTCGAGGTGCTGCACGTTGAAAGCTACATATTAATGGTGAACTGAACTCTGTCCGAACAGGCCTCGGAAGGCCCAACGGTACCGACCGACCGCTGTGTCATCCTCTGCCCATAGGCGTCTTGGATGCTGAAGTAGAGGACCATTTGGTCAGCACGGCGCTCTCCCGACCGTTGTCACTTTTCGTGACCAAAGCCGCTACCTCTCAGTAAAGCAGGTCCTGAATTGGCCTCGCAACGGCGGAGCGCACCCCGCTTGCTGACAGCGCTCGGCAGATCCGTGTACGGTCACCTATCCAAGTGCTAGCCACGCCTGACACCGCATTACTTCGATAATCTGACGAGAACTGGTATATCACTGTGGCAAGGCCGTTGGCAATGGTGAACTTGTTGTAAGAAAAATACCCTCATTAGTCAACGTAAAATATTTGATGAAAGACGTCTCTTTTGACATAATCTTTCAATAATGATTATATTTCCACTGATATTGTCATTTTGTATAAAACTGAAATATTCATGTTCAATTGATAAATTACAAAATCTGGTACTTAGCTAGTTTTATGTTGGCTTCGGTGTCTTCTTCGGGCTATGACTGCTGGGACAAGCTTTGCAAGCTACAAATTTCAGTTTTGAATATCGTACATAGTAAGGGTTGCCATAATTTCCTGTCTTCTCGATTTTTTAAGGTTTATAAGCAAACTGCTTCACAATGACAAACCAACTTTCACAGAAATACAACTCCCTGCGACCGCACAAACACGTCTCTCTCTTACAACAGTCCAAACATGTCTCTTCGTTGCCTCTGACTCTTTTAAGAGGCACTCTTACAACGACTCTTCTCGCCAAATGCGAGGTAGAAAGACAGAGATACAACAACTGTAAGTAAAGAGTCCTAGTATTTATACAGCTGTCGGTGAAAGTATTTACATTTTCATTACAAAACTCGGTCGCACCATTATTGTAAATAACTGTGCAAAATTAATGTATGTACTTTTTTGTTAATTAACTACAAAACTGTTCATTCATGTCAAATGAAAGCAATAGTTTACAAGGTATACCGTTCACTTAGAAACCGATTTAGGCAATGTTATTATTTTTTAGAAATTAAGTGATCGATACTCGGTAGGATTCCTAATATCTATTAGCCTTGATCACATCACACTCTGCATGTCTTTTCAAGGCAGCAGAGGATAAAAACCGATTTGGCACCTCGATAGGCAACACGCAGTACTTTTGAAAAAGCGCAAAAAGCAGAACTACATTTGAGGGATTTAAGAATTTGCCTACATTTGTGAAATAATTGTTTTTTCGCCGTTGCAGGTTAAAGTCATCGTAGAAGGTTTCTCTAACTACTCGAAATAAAAAAATGTTCAAATGTGTGTGAAATCTTATGGGACTTAACTGCTAAGGTCATCAGTCCCAAAGCTTACACACTACTTTACCTAAATTATCCTAAGGACAAACACACACACCCATGCCCGAGGGAGGACTCGAACCTCCGCCGGGACCAGCCGCACAGTCCATGACTGCAGCGCCTTAGACCGCTCGGCTCTACTCGAAATAGAACAAGTACAAAAACTGAAAGATGTAAACTGAAACCTGATGATCTATTTTCATTTCCTTACCAACTGAATGCGATTTTAGATCATACAACTGTCTTCCATCATCTATCAACACGCAGTCAAATTTAACATGTCTCTATAAAAATGAATGCTACACCTCAGTTCGACCCGACTTCTTTGAAAATATGAAATTGACATACACACTCATATATATATATATATATATATATATATAAATTCTACGGACATTTAGATAGACTCCCTGAAACAAGACTCACCAAGAAAATTCTAGAACACATCAAGACACTTAAAGTCTCGACACCCTGGATGGAAGGAGTCCGAAAAGACCTACAAGCAATTGGCACCACAAACACCACAGACAGAAGCACCTTCCGAAAACACATAGACAATTGGGAAGTAAAGTCAGAAGCGCTAAAACAGCGGACCAAACAAGAATGGTCTGAGGAGAGAAAAGAGGCCCTCTCCAAGAGAATGAAGGAGTACTGGAAGGACAAGAAGAACAAGCCTTCAAAGTCATAAGCTTAACGATTTCCTTTTAGGGAAAATTCGCCAACAATAATATATATATATATATATATATATATATATATATATATATATATATGTGTGTGTGTGTGTGTGTGTGTGTGTGTGTGTGTAAGTGTGTGTTTGTTGGTTGGATGATTTCGGTGAGGGGACCAAACAGCAAGGTCATCGGTCCCATCGGATTAGGGAAAGATGGCGAAGGAAGTCGGACGTACCCTGTCAAAGAAACCTTCCCGTCATTTGCCTGAAGCGATGTATGGAAATCGCGGGAAACCTAAATCAGGATGGGCGGACGCGGGTTTGAACCGTCGAGACAGTCCAAAAAAGAAAATGCTAATAATTTTCTCGCTTGTCACTTTTAATTTCTACCAGCACTGTTTAAGTAAGCAGAGTAGCCCCTAACAAATATTTGCATATTGTGTCATAAAATATAGTTAATGCTGTACCGAATTCTTTTATCAATTTGGATGCGTTTTAGTAGTAGATCAAATGAACAATACCTCCTTCTGAATTCCAAATTGTTAGTCAGATCACGAAAAACTCGTTTGTCAATGTTTATATGTATGAATGCTGATCAGTGACGTTAGTGTTCTGTATCAGGGTCTACTGACCAGGTGTGTTGCGTAATACCGACCCCAATAAATCGCTAGAGTGATTTTCAACAACAAAAAGACCTTGAGAATGCAGAGAAAGGTATTTTAGGAGCGAACCAGGAACTTCAATTTTTTCGGCCTTCGTCCTTTCACGAGGAGTAGATGACTGGATTATAGGCAACACGTATTGCAGACACATGCAGCACAGTGCCCACGTTCTGCTGTCACTCAGGGGCACAACCAAAGCAAAAGGACAGCTAGCGTCACGAAACATTTTGTCTCTAACAAAAGTTGTTACCTATGCCGTGCTCCATAACCCCTAGGCGTTTTTCGAGAAGGTATTTCGCATGTATATGATTTCAGTTTGAGTGTTGTCACTTTTGGATGTCAGATTCTTAACTCAGTGTGCATTATCTTAAATCTTATTATGACATACTTATGAATTTAAAATTCGCTTCAAAAGAGAATTAATGCACGACTATTTGTGTTACAGCAGGTTCCTGAACGAGAGAAAACCAGAAAGCAGTGACAAAATGGAAGTAACTCCCACAGGAAACGTCGTCTCTCAGGAACATTCCTCCAGCATGGAAGCTTCCTCTTCGGAGGTAAGATATCAAACGAGAGGTGGGAGTGCACTGATAAATATTTAGGAGTACCTCCTACCCGAGGAATGAGCGGCAGGTAAACATAGAAGTGGACGCTAAGGTTGAGAGATTTCTCAAGTGCAAAAAAATAGTTCTCTGCACACTTGTTCCCGTTCATGCAGCAGTCTCATTCATGGGCGATTGCGCACACGTAGAGATATCTTAACAGAAAATTTAGTATTCGCAGCATTTGCAGAGATGTGTTGTACCTGTCTACTCGGAATTAACATCTTGCTTATCACTTTTAAATAAAACATTATTTAATCTGAAGTTAAAATAAACTGATATCTTCAGAATCTGAGTTATGCACATACTCAGCAAGCCACTGTACAGCGTAGAGCTGTTGATAATCTGAAGTTCAGAATAGAAAAGTGGAATAAGTTGAAGTGAGGATTCCCAAAAGACTGGAAGTACATATTTCTTCAAATAACAACCATCAGCTTTCATTACCTGAATATGCTGCTCGTATGTTATAGGGAAAATATGGGTTTGAGGCACGTTAGTGGTCTTCCTATGTACTGTTCGTCCTGGTTTCATTCTGTTCTACGACAGCCATTATACGCCTCCAAAAGCATGCCAGAAGAGACGAGAAACAACTCAGTTCATGCTCCATGTGATTGACCGCGGTTCTATCACTTTCATTGATAACAATAGGGTGTAAAACACAAAGTCTATATTTTTACTTCAACTCTTACTCTGTAGCGGTGTGTTTGCGTATGTTCACAACCCAACAGATTAAAACTATGCACTAACAGAGATTCGAAACCACTCCTTTGGCTTCCATGTACACTAAGCGCCTCACAGCCCACTTCATTGACCCAAAATGGCCATTCTTCTGAAAGTTTCTGCAGCCTGTAGATCCTGTGTTGCGGCTACCACGCGGAAGAGACGTCATAAGTTTTATAACCGTACGATTAAATCCTTTCTATACAATGATTTGTGTTATGACATGAAAATGTAATTTTCTTTTAAAAAGCATGTCTGTTACCCAACAGATACTATGCACTAAAGACATGTGAAAGGGACTTCCGGTGGGGTAAAGTACGGCTAGTCAGCCGAATCCGTAGACTTGCATTTGAAGTGTTAGTAGTTGCTAGCCTGTGATAAAGCATTTATAACAAATTCCTAACTTCTGATTGACGTCGTTAGCTTTCAAATGCGAGCGCGCAAACTAACGTGAGAAATACTTTTCAAGGGAGTCATTGCAAAAGCTATCGGTCCAAAAATCTGCAGTCATTTTCTCTGGAAAAGGCTGAATATATATATTCTTAAACGTCCTTAATACGTTTTTAAGTAGTACGTTCAAACATTTGGAAGAATCTAATTTAAGCATCGTGTTGTAATGGTATACTAAATTTATGTTGGAATTATCGTCTATGAATCACTACATGTTGCCCATCGTAGTGCGGTGGTGTAATGGTTAGCATTTCTGCCTAGCAAGCAAGAAGATCCGGGTTCGAGTCCCAGCCGCAGCACAAGTTTTAATTCATTTCGTCTGCTTCTATCACTATATTAAATGATCATACAATGACGGCTTGCGTGACCGGTTGTCTCAGTTGCTGGTGAATTTTCCAGGTTATATGGTCACTGTCCTGACGTTAGGACCACAGCTGCTTTGGATACCTTCACGGTTGCACCTGGTTCCTCAGCGTATTGCCACCTGACGAGTCAGAGGTCAGACAGCGACACGATTACTATGGAAAGGGGAGAAGGTAGAAGTTTACACGTGATCGGCAGAGGTAATCCTTGTGAAAGATAAAACCGTCAAACTGTCGTCTGTCAAAGGTAAAACTTATGTATCGATTGTCCATATATCAGGAAGTGCTCTCCGACATTTGATCCGTCAATAGGCAAGAGTCAGCGGAACCAGGTGCACATCTGAATATGTCGAACGCAGTTCTGGTCGTAACGTCAGGAACGATAAAAGTTTCATGGGACACGACCACACAGCCCGGAAAATTCACGAGCTACTACATTGAATATAAACGCTTGTGGCTATTTTTAACTTCAAACTGAGAAGAGCTTTAATCCAATAAATTGTACAAACAATATTTTAACGCTTCTAAAAACGGTCACCACGTACAAAAACGGTATGAATTAGGAATGGCTGTCGTTCATTGACCAAGTCAGAAGTTCCTACAAGATATTCAGGAGAATTTATTACTCTCTCATTTGCACATTACCTGCATCTCCTAACGTCGCCATATCTATCTGTTGTTTCAAGTACTGCAAACGACAGTCACGCAGTTCCTTGTAATGAAGGAATTCCTTCCTCTGCTCATTCTTTAGGTCAGTTTACATTTCTATCATTTGCTTTAAACAATGGGAGAATCTCTCAAAATTACCTTATTCGCATTTACTATTTACTAAGTACCTCGTGTGCATATAGTGACCAGATTCCCTTAAGGTCACGGGATACTTTCTCGGCTCCATATTTTGTGAAAATCGGCACCTATTTATATCATGCACTATTTCTTTTGTATATGTTTTACAGTTCATAAAAGTTAACTCAGAATACTTTCTAAACAATTTGAAAGTACTTTGAACAATTTAGGACCTATTGATGTTTATGGAAAGCAATAGTTAAAGAGTGACTATCTAAGATGCTTCTTCAAAGTCAAAGTATGGAAGTGAAACGATAAATAGTTTAGACAAGAAGAGAATAGAAGCTTTCGAAATGTGATGCTACAGAAGAATGCCGAAGATTACATGGGATGTCACATAACTAACGAGGAGGTATTGAATAGAATTAGGAAGAAGAGAAATTTGTGGCAAACCTTGACTAGAAGAAGGGATCGGTTGGTAGGACATGTTCTGAGGCATCAAGGGATCACCAATTTAGTACTGGAGGGCAGTGTGGAGGGTAAAAATCGTAGACGGAGGCCAAGAGATGAATACAGTAAGCAGATTCAGAAGGATGTAGGTTGCAGTAAGTACTGGAAGATGAAGAAGCTTGCACAGGATAGAATAGCATGGAGAGCTCATCAAACCAGTCTCTAGACTGAAGACCACAACAACAACAACAACCGTGAGGCAATGGTTTGTTTACACCATCGTTCGTAAAATAGCCTTGCCTGCCGAGAGTCCCGACGTGAACCCATCGGAATTCCTTCTGGGTGAGTTAGAACGTCTACTTCGATCAGGGCCCAGCGTCCAACATCACTGAATTATCTGGTTTAGGCTCTTGAGGAAGAATGGGGTGCCATTTCCGCACAGACGTTCAGACACCTCATTGAAAGTGTCCCCAACAGAGTTCAGACCGTGATAAAGGCTGTCCGCTAATAGATGTCCGCATACTTTTGATCAGATATTGTAGATATTACTGCTCGATCAGAAGCACAACATCTGGCAAAATGAGACCCTCACGCTTAAAATGCCTGTATGATAGGCTGACGTCAGCACGTTTCGTTCCAGGAGCGCCGCGAGGTGGGCGGCCGGCAGATCCTGGAGAAGAAGAGCAGCGTGGAGCAGAGCGAGAGCTCGCACGTGGTGGAGGCGAGCAGCTCCACGCGCCGCCTCGAGAGCTCCAGCGTCATCCAGTCGTCCGTGTCCAGCGTCTCCTCCTCCGTGTCCTCCCAGAAGGTGGTCTCCTCCTCCTCCGTGGGCATCGAGTCCAGCCAGGTAAAGAGGATCGAATTCTGAGCGGCGCGCCGGAAGAGGCGCGCTGCGCTGCCGAGACCACCGACCCCTGCCGCAGCTCACTTCTGTTTCCTCCACCTCACCGTGCTCAGGTGTCAACTAGCTGTAGCGATTTCGTCTTGTTTAAAATTTTCTCATATTTTTCATTCTCTTTGCACAGGCTTCACACTCATCAAGTATATGCTCCGATCGTAACGCACACAACTACCACCCTCTCTTCTATTTTTTTGCGAATGTAGAGAGCCAAATATGGCCACTGGGAAAAATATCGTTGTCTCGGAATTGGATGTACTCATTATAAAACGACATTTTGGCATGAATATGTGACTCAGATGTACGAAACAGATTGAGAAATGACAATACCGCCATATTTCCTAATCCAGTATTGGTAGGAATAAACGAAAACCTTAACCAATGGCGTAGACCACTCTTGTAATGCTGACTTTCAATGCTTTTTCGTGATGTGCTTGACATTAACATCACTATTGCGACTCTTTCGAGTAACGTCATAATTGAGCAAACTCTTGAACACTGCACACAATGGCTTTTTTGAATTTTTTTGTTTCTGTTGTATGAATCGTGTTGAGTTGCTTTTTTTGAGTTCCCATACCCAAAGACATCTTTTTAAAAGACATGAACCTTGTGATGTACCACTGTGTGAGATTTTTGTGATTGTTTTTGTCCGATTATTAATCTAACAATAATCGATTTGTAGAGAAAAGAGTTGCAACTTGTACTCATTAGTTTATTGCACAGAACTGGAGCTCTGCAACGGGTGTCTTTTTTTTTACGAGTGTAATATGTTGGTTGAACATCACACCCGTGTTCATTTCCCTTGCGTCTTATCGTGTTGACTCGTGTTTCGTGAAATACTTTAGGGTTATACAGACCTTCATGTGTGGTAAATCATATTTTTTTTTCGTGCTAATTCTATACTTCTCTGAAATCTTTCTTGTTTTAGTGTAAGAAATAAATGTCAAAATGGTGATTAAATGATGTTATTGGACTGTTATTTTAAGAAATGTCACCTGTATGCAAAAAAGACGAAACTGCACATTTCATTTCATTTATGAGCACGTTCCCATAAAAATGCAAAACAGCTCAAGCACATGATTGTAATTAAGTGTAAACACGTGGCTGAAAGACGAATAAAGTTTTGTGTCAAAGTGTAAAACATAACTTCATTTTACTTGCAGAACGTAGCTTCATAATGTTTTGGAAGTAACGACAACGAAATCTTGGCAAAGTTCAGTCATTTATTTAAAAGAAAGTCTTATTTTTGCAAGAGAAAAATTATGAACACAATTCTGATTTTTTGTGCTAAAAAGTGTTGAATTAATACCATTCGTCTGTAAACCTGGACGATTGTGTATTGCAAGAAGCCAAGATTTCGAATCGAAAGCTTTGGTACATTTGTTATTCAGACCCAGTTCTGGGACTCACAGTCGCAACTCTCTTCTCTAAGAGCTTTTATCCTAACTTTCTTTCTTTCCGTTGCTTTCAGACACAAAACAGAATGAGCTTACTCACTAAAATCTTAAGTAGACCTTTCACGCTTACCAAAACTCTTTTGTTATATCTTCCGAAACATTTTGAAGCTCCCCTTTGACCCAACACACATATCCTCTTTCTTTGAAAGTCAGACAGAATGATTGGCGCACACCACACATTTATGTGAATGTAACATCCTGTACATTAACCTGATTATCACACTATGTAGAATGATCTGGCATCAAACATAGTAATAATGAATAATACTTATACGATACAGTGCAGGCAGTGTTGCAGTCGTATGGGGCATAAACCTCCAAATGGTTTTACATTTTGAAACCGTCTTCAGACTTTTAATTACAAGCACGTGCTCAAAGTAACTTACTGTAAGCGCGTCGCTTCTTTAGACAAACTTCAATAGAAGAGGATTATTCTCAGCAACGAAGGTATGACCCTTAAGCATCTACTGATAGAGGAGGTTGCTGTCAGAGAGTAAGTAGTCAGAGCTGTGTCTTTCCGCGGCAGTAATCAAGCGACGTCGTGTTTTTTGTGTGGTCATACGAGAACAAGAAATTGGTTTGCTGAACAGCAAGAAGATCCACTGAATGCTCCAGGCAAAGGGGACACTATCAGTATGCGACAGCTTCACGATTTCCTAGTCAGGTTGGGTAAATGATAATTTATACAATGGAATGAATAATTTTCTACATTATCCTCATTGGCAAAACTCATCCTTTTGGAGTAACCAACAAAAAATATGTTTTAAAAACGAAATGCTGTATTGTTATGAAATTAATTTTATAATTCTTTAAGAAAGGAACGCTGCGATTTAACATTTTTCTGTACGTTCAACGAAATATTTCTTAAAAATGCGAAATATGATGAAAATAAAGAAATAATCTAGAGCAGAGTTTCGATTTAGCTTCAAGTTGGGAAACAGGGACGATGAAGATGTTGCACAGCCGATTAACTAAGACTTTGTGGATACAAAAGAAACTAGATTAAATAAAACAGAAAAGAAGCCTCGTGTCGACAATTCGTTAAGTGAAATCAAAAACAAATTTTGGGCATATATTTCGACATAGCAGATTCGAGATAAATGTCTTCGAAAGAAAAATGATGAGTAAGAAGTCCTCCAGTGTGTGTGGGGCGGGGGGCGGGGGGGGGCGGGAGGGGAGAGTGGAGGAGGGGAGGGGGGGGGCCGGGGGGTGGGGGGGGAGGGGAATATAAAATAATAATATTCAATATTCTCGAGCCAAAAAAATCTAAATTACCTAGAAATGAAAGAACAATTTAAAATAGGGAAGAATTATTGCCATAACAAGACATGCTCTTTATAAGAAAAAGAAGTATATGATAGTGATACTGATGTCTAATTACGATTGATTACATTTAGCCACTTTTAGAAGATAAGTACGGTTTAGTAACGTTGATGGTGTCAAAATAGCATGGGGCAGCCTGTAGAACACTCACAAGAGCACGCAGGAACGTAAAGTGAATAAACTCGAGCCACTTCCAAAGAGCAAAATACACATACTCTCACCAAAACAACGATACGGTGATCAATGAAATTTCCCACACTTATATTACTAAATGAGTATCCGGTCCCAATCTAACGGCGTACATAGGCAACAAAAACCGATTTTCAATATTTCGTGTGATTATTGGCCGAATTTTAAAAAATTTAAATTCTGTCATAATCTGCTCGTTAAGAGGCATAATCAGTTTTACACCGAAAGCTTAACACGACAAGACAAGTATTACAGGCATAGGAACTGTTTTTTGTCTTGAGACAGAGTAACTGACGGTGCGCATGCTCGCATTCGGGAGGACGACGGTTCAATCCCGCGTCCGGCCATCCTGATTTAGGTTTTCCGTGATTTCCCTAAATCGGTCCAGGCAAATGCCGGGATGGTTCCTTTCAAAGGGCACGGCCGATTTCCTTCCCCGTCCTTCCCTAATCCGATGAGACCGATGACCCCGCTGTCTGGTCTCCTTCCTCGAAACAACCAACCAACCAACCAACGGTGCGCATGTAACTGTCTTTATTTATCCACTATTCGAGAATTAGCGACTTCCAAGAACCCTACAAGTAATTTCAAACCTTTACGAAAGTTTGTATAGCTCACGTCCCGTACAAAATGATAAAAGGAAAAAGTTTATCACTTACTATATTTTTGCTCTTTACACAGTAAGACTTCAGTATCAAGTCTGAGGTTTTAATTCATTACTTCTTTACTACTATCTCTACTCGCAACAACTTTTGCAGACAGTATCAATATTTACCACTGACTGTACCTCCAAAATTACACTGACAGGAAAAAAATCGCAACACCAAAAAATAATTAATGTAGAGTAATGGAATTCCGGGAATGTATTTGTCTAGGTAACATATTTTAGTGATTAACATTGCAAGATCACTGGTTAAGTAAGCACGAGATAAGCCATTGCAAGTGTGACATGCTGGCGCATTAATAATCAGTGTAACTGCCAAAATGTCGAATTCAAGCACGCAAACGTGCAGGCATTGTGTTGCACAGGTTCCGAATGTCCATTTGCGGGATGGAGCTCCATGCTTGTTGCACTTGGTTGTTCAATACATGGACGGGGAATGCTGATTGTGGATGACGCTGGAGTTGTCGTCCGATGACGTCCCATGTGTTCTCGACTGGTGATAGATTTGATAATCGAGCAGATCAAGGCAACGTGTCAACACTCTGTAGAGGGTATTGAGTTACAGCAGCGGTATGTGGGCGAGCGTTATCCTGTTGGAAAACACCCCCTGGAACGCTATTCAAGAATAGCAGCCCAACAGGTCGAATCACAAGACTGACGTACAAATTTGCAGTCAGGGCATGCGATGTTTCTCCTGTCATACGAAACCGCAC
This sequence comes from Schistocerca piceifrons, assembly GCF_021461385.2. Classification (NCBI taxonomy): domain Eukaryota; kingdom Metazoa; phylum Arthropoda; class Insecta; order Orthoptera; family Acrididae; genus Schistocerca; species Schistocerca piceifrons. Next base: position 1,014,735,307 of record NC_060138.1, on the reverse strand, counting down.
CCCAGACCATAACTCCAGGTGTAGGTCCAGTGTGTCTAGCACGCAGACAGGTTGGTTGCAGGCACTCAACAGGCCTCCTCCTAACCAACACAAGGCCATCAATGGCACCGAGGCAGAACCAGCTTTCATCAGAAAACACAACAGACCTCCACCCTGCCCTCCAATGAGCTCTCGCTTGACACCAGTGAAGTCGCAGATGGGATTAGTTTGGCGTCAGTGGAATGCACGTTGCACGGCGTCTGGCTCGAAACTGTCCTTGAAGCAAACGATTTGTAACAGTTCGCTGTGTCACTGTGGTGCCAAATTACTGCTGCAGGTGCAGTACGATGCTCCAAAGCCACATGCCAAACATGATAGTTTTCCCTCTCGGCAGTGCCACTTGGTCGACCAGAGCCCGCTGTTCTAGCGACCATACATTCTCGTGATCACAGGTGCCAGCAGTCATGTACATGGGCTACATTCCTGCCAAGTTTATCTGCAATAACGAAGAACGAACGTCGAGCTTCCCGTGACCCTATTACACGACCTCGTCCATAGTCAATGAAGTGTTGATAATTACATCTTTGTCGCCTTAAAGGCATTCTTGAGTAACACCAACTCATCGAGACCAGTCTCAAAGGTAACTAACGCTCACGACCGTTGCAGCGTGTATTTAAAGGAAACCTGATTTGAATCCTCATAGTGGCGCTATTAACGCCACTCTTATTCGACTGACGCGAAATCTGAGTAGATATCATCTTTCAGATGTAGAAACACACATGCCAACCTTTTTTTATGTCGCACAACTCCTTCTTGGTGTTGCGACTTTTTTTTCCTCAGTGTATATCACTGTACGACACATAGTTCAGAAGATAGCTTTTGCCTGAAACAGAGTGCGAATTTTCAAAAAGAAAATTTTCAAATGTGTGTGAAGTCTTATGGGACTTAACTACTAAGGTCATCAGTCCCTAAGCTTACACACTACTTAACCTAAATTATCCTAAGGACAAACACACACACCCATGCCCGAGGGAGGACTCGAACCTCCGCCGGGACCAGCCGCACAGTCCATGACTGTAGCGCCTGAGACCGTTCGGCTAATCCCGCGCGGCTGCAAATTATCGCCACTATATTCATGCAGTGTTTTTCATAATGATAGCACTTAGTGACTTGCAACAAGCTTTACGCATACTTTCAAACCTTTGCTAAGCTTTTCTCGGTTAAGTCAATTATTTAACACATTAGCTCATCTGTAAAGTAATCAGACGTTTGCAGCTGTTTTATACATGGGAGTTCGAATCTTTAAAAAAATCGGGATTTGACTGGTACTTACGGAAAACATGTTTCATGTCTGAAACGCCCTGGCGGAAAGAAATTATTTTTTTGCCATTTGCAACTAACAGCTGTATACGAAAGGAAGGGAATTTCCCAAAATTACTGTCTACTTCTGTCGCCAAATCAGTACCTCCTCAAAATCTCAGCGTACTCATTAAAAGCTTTCGAGCCTTACAACGTAAAGTCCTTTCAGGCGCGTCGTGTGCTCTTAGGCTCCGTTGCTTCGACCAGATTACAGTTTTCTGTCACTGAAGCCCCATTCCATGAATGTTCATATGCTTCATCGGCGAAATGGCCAGCGAACGGTCATTCTGATGGAAAGACGGCTTTGCCATCTCTCAGGTGACACACGCTGTAAAGCTGTCCTACTGAAATACATCCCCAAGAATATACTGAAGTTAACAACAAATGTTGGAGCCTGCCAGATATTACAACGTTGGCAGAGGGGTGGACAGCCATTACTGCAGTTCACAACTGAATTTTCTTAAAATGAACGTAGGCCTACAGTTATTTTCACTATTTTTTGAAATGTATCTATTGTTGCCAGCATGCTGCTAGCATATTAGAACATTACATGCACTGACATGATGAGACCTCTTAGTTGTTGACAACTGTGTGTGCTATAAATAGCAAGAGAAACATAAGCCAATTGTCGGGGCCAAAATTAACATAAGGTTTTATTGTAAAAAGATAACGGCAACGGTGTACCACTCGTTGTCCGAAACAACCAAAGATTTTCTGTGTGAGGCAGATTTATGTTTTTACTGGCTTAGCCGCTCGTTAGTCTTGTCGACCATTGAACGTTCTGAGGATATGGTCTTTCAACTAGAGACGTACCAACGCCCTTCACGTTATTATCAGTTAGCTGTCGACTTACATGGCAGTTACGTGCCAAGTAATATTTTGGCAACGTATCCACTGAAACTCGCTTCTACGAGTTCAGCATCAGGCATGACGTTTTAATTCATTACTTCTTTATTATTAACCCTGTTGGCAACAATCCATATTTACCACTGAATATGCCTGGAAAATTACAATGAAGGAAAAAATCGCAACACCAAAAGATAATTAATGTAGAGTAATAAATAATTATCCGGGATATGGTTTAATTATTTTCGTCACTGTTAGCGATCTGCGGCTTTAATTTCTTTCGCCGATAATAGATCACCACTTTTCGTATCACTTCTGCTACTGCGTTCGAGTAACACAGGTAAGTTGCACACCACGTTGATGTCTGGTGGACTAAAAAAAAATAGATATGGGATACCGAACAATACAGCTTCTCAAGGTAAGTACATCATTCATCACTGCCCTTGAGTTCGTATGTTACATATGTTTCATAAGAGTACATAAGGGGAAGTCTAATTTCTTATATTTATAATAACAGATAATCTAATACAAGATAAAGCTATGCAGATCTTTACGTGTACACATGAACAACAGTTAGCAAACAGAACAACATGCATTTTACAAAACATTAATTGAAAAATACGTATTTTCAACATACTCACTTCAGAGCATTGACGTACAGGTCACATCCTATCTGTCGAACAGTTTACAAAAATATCGAATATCGCACTGTCAGCTTCCTTGTATGTGTGCATTCTTTGGAGAACAAATGTTTATTGTCTGAGTGCCTCTACACATTTCATAATGAGAGCAGCAGCGGCAGTGATGCGATAAAGTAATTTATCTCGCGTATTCGCGTATCGCTTGTCACCTTAGACTTTATCCAAATCCATAAAGAATAACCTAATGGCGTAAGGTCTGGCGATCTTGGTGCCCAGTTAATTGAATTACCACGACCTGTCTAGCGATTAGGATTAAGTCCGGTTGAGATGTTCCCTCACACCTCTGGTAAAATGTGGAGGTGCTCAGTCATGCTGCACGTACAGTGCGGTCTGTGCGACCAAAGGAACGTCCTCAAGATTGGGGACTGATGACCTTAGCTGTTTAGTCCCCCTTAAACATCCCAACAACCACCACCACCACGTCCTCAATATGTTCACAAACGAATTTTCCAAAAAATACCAGTAATTCTGTCTCGTCATTCACTCTTCTAAGATGACCCGACCCGTCATCATGCCACAACAAACACTGATAGAAAAACGAACTTTGAAATTGGTTTCCACTGTATCTTGTGGATTTTCCAGCGGCCACCGATGATTATTACGTGTGTTGTTGATTCCATCCCGTGTAAAAGTGGCTTCATCAGTGTACAGTACTAATGGAAGAAAATGACGTTTGTCATTTAACCAGTGACACAATTCAAGCAGTGAGGCATTGTCGCCAATGTGAAAATTTTGGTAGAAGTTTTCCACATGTGATGCTCGCCATACACCTGTTCATGGGTCACTGATACTTGCAGAAAGTCACCATGTGCTGCTCGTAGTACTCCGCTGCACCATTTCAACAATGTGTTGCTCCTCCTGTGTAGGTCGTTGAACAACGCCTTCAGGAGAAAAATGGTGACTTGGAAGAATACCAATTTCACGCAATGCGCTGGAAACTCCGCTAAACATCTACGAAAGCGCCGACGGTATTCTTCGACAGCAGCAAGAACACTACCACAGCAAGAACACTACCATCGCGTAAGTCGTAAACATTTACCACAACTGCGTCTTCTTCGTTATTGCGAATGTGTGAAATTTTAGCCAGCGCGTATACAAACATAGTTAACCGGTGGTTCTCTTTGATACACTTTCATTCCCTCTCACTACTTCACTCACAACGTACCATGGACAACTGCACGCTCAGCGAGCTAGCTTAATGGCAAAAAGACATCCCGAGAAAAGAAGTTGAAAGCGAAGAGGTAGACTGAGTTCGAATAAAATATCAAAGAGGTTGGGTGGAAAATACACATACGTGCGCGGCACTAGCCTAAAAACAAATGTACATTAAATGTGTTCTACCTCGGAAACCATTCGGAATAGGGCACATGTCTAAATGAAATTTTTTGCTTCAAATGACCATTCTTGTCACGTCTGAGTACTGCCCAGTCCCTCTTGGACACCCTGTATACGGCATTCTATAGTGCTAGAGAAAGCGAGAGAGAGAGAACAGTATGATCTTTTCAATTAAGTATTTGCTGAGTGATCGGCGGTCAGAGCCGACTATTCGGTAACAATGACATCAGATCATGTCGAGAAAAATGACGAACGTCTTGAAGCTACTACTACGGTATACACACTGACATACGCACTACTGAAACTCAGATGGTTTAATACCCACCTTTTCACACATTGAGCCTACTCTGCGAAATAGAAATCACCATAACGTCATTTTCAGCAAAATTCTTCGTGTTAACTCTTACTGTAAAAAATGGTTCAAATGCCTCTAAGCACTATGGGACTTAACATCTGAGGTCATCAGTCCCCTAGAAGTTAGAACTACTTAAACGTAACTAACCTAAGGACATCACACACACCCATGCCCGGACTGAAGCGCCTAGAACCGCTCGGCCACAACGGCCGGCTCTTACTGTAAAGCATGAACACAGTTTATATATTAAAGTTTGAATTTACATGCTAATGTTTGTGAAAATTACAATGGCACTTCACAACACAGATTAGCAACGTGACAGTGCACAAACGATTCGAATGCAAAACGTATATATTTTTGAGAATTCAACAACGAGTCACAAAACTTTGTGGTATGGAATGAAATCTGAACATCCATATTTTCATGAGGAGACTCTGTCCGCATTAATGTATCAACAATTGTCGGAGGACCATGACGAACAACCTGCAAACCAAAATAACCTAGGTGCATTATGTCCAGTGGGCGACTTATCGGGCGAACCTGCGCACCAGTGAGGCAGTAGTAACCGTCGCTCTTCCACAAATGTTTGAGTATTCCTCGACATCTAACACATCCATCACGAGGCAGTTGCTGTTAAGACTGCATTTAATATGTAAACCCCTTCTCAACCAGTCATCAGTCTACTGACTGGTTTGATGGCGCCCACCACGAATTCCTCTCTTTGCCAACCTTTTTGCCTCAGAGTACAAATTCCACCCTACATCCTCAATTATTTGTTGGTTATACTCCAATCCCTGTCTTTCCCTATAGTTTCAGTCATCTACAGCTCCCTATAGTACCACTAAAGTTATTCTCTGACGTCTTAACACATGTCGTACCATACTGCCCTTCTTCTTGTCAGTGATTTTCATACGTTTCTTTCTTCATCGATTCTGCGGAGAATCTCCTCATACCTTATATTGTCACTTAACCTGATTTTCGACATCCTTCCACAGCAATTAACTTAAACGCTTCGATTCTCTTTTCCGATTTTCCCGCAGTCCATATCTCACTACCATACAATGCTGCGTTTGTTTTTCCCGCGTGTTCTCATTAAAGAGAGTGAAGGTAGTTCGATGAACTCTCTGATAGACACTGAAGTGTGAATTATGGAGTAGTTATGTAGATGTCGATGTGGGTACACAGTTTTAGTCCATCCGGAGATCAACGACCTTTAAATTAAAACATTTTGTGTCCTTAAATATGTGTCCAATGCCACCGCGTAATGAGCAGCAATATTAGAAAATTTGTAGGTTCAAAATCCGGATATGTTATACATGTAAATTTCTTCTACCAATCATACCCACTAGCAGTTTGCGACTTTGTCAGATGCGCAGGTTTGAAATGACAGAAGATTTTACTTCCTGCCAATTGTATGGGGCTACAAGGACACTCTAAGGACAATGGAAGATGATTGTTCTCTCCAAACGCCTATCCATAGCATTCCTACCTTCCGTAGATTTGCTTTCTGTAAACACATGCTGCCGATTAGGAAGAAACTTAAATGTGTGAGCAGACGCTTCCATACTGGCGCCGTTAGATTCGAACTGTGTCCTAATAGTCCTAACTGTCTAATTTGAGCGACTGACGAGTTACTGGGAGACAGAAAACGTTAAGACAGTGAAACTTCCCGGTAGATTAAAACTGTGTGCCGGACCGAAACTCTAAATCGGGACCTTTGCCTTACACGGGCAAGTACTGTACCATCTGAGCTACCCAAGCATGACTCACGACCCGTCCCCACAGCTTTAATTCAGCCAGTACCTCGTCTCCTACTTTCCAAACTTCACAGAAGCTCTCCTGCAGACCTAGCACTCCTGGAAGAAAGGATATTTGGGAAACATGGCTTAGCCACAGCCTGAGAGATGTTTCCATAATGAATTTTTCACTCTGCCTCGGAGTGTGTGCTGATATTAAACTTCCTGGCAGATTAAAACTATGTGCTGGACCGAGACTCGAACTCGGGACCTTTGCCTTTCTCGGGCAAGTGCTCTACCAGCTGAACTTACCCAGGTAAGTAGCAGACAAGGTAGTAGCGGAACTGAAGTTGTGGGGAGGGGTCGTAGGCACGCTTGGGTACATCAGATGCAAGAGCACTTGCCCTCGAAAGGCAAAGGTCCCGAGTTCGAGTCTCGATCCGGCATACAGTTTTAATCTGCCAGGAAGTTTCGTATCAGTGCACACTCCAAAGCAGAGTGAGAATTTCATTGCCGGCCGAAGTGGCCGTGCGGTTAAAGGCGCTGCAGTCTGGAACCGCAAGACCGCTACGGTCGCAGGTTCGAATCCTGCCTCGGGCATGGATGTTTGTGATGTCCTTAGGTTAGTTAGGTTTAACTAGTTCTACGTTCTAGTGGACTAAAGACCTCAGCAGTTGAGTCCCATAGTGCTCAGAGCCATTTGAGAATTTCATTCGGACACGTTAAGACACTACCTAGTTTAAAAAATGGTTCAAATGGCTCTATGTACTATGGGACTTAACATCTGAGGTCATCAGTCCTCTAGACTTAGAACTACTTAAGCCTAACTAACCTAAGGACATCACACACATCCATGCCCGAGGCAGTATTCGAAACTGCGACCGTAGCAGCAACGCGGTTCCGGACCGAAGCGCCTAGAACCGCTAGGCCACAACCACTACTTAGTGACAGAAGCTAACGTTAGATGCCCGATACCTGGTGGATGTGCAGACAACGAACAACTATTTTTTTTTTTTAGTTCGTCGGTCACTAGGCTTACGCACTACTTAATCTAACTTAAACTAACTTACACTAAGGATAACACACACACCCACGCCCGAGGGAGGACTCGAACCTCCGACGGGGTGAGCTTTGCTAACCGTGACAAGACGCCTTACACCGCACGGCTATCCCGCGCGGCCCAAAAACTGTAACCCAGTAGAAACTTTTTAGGAAAGTTGCACTGTAGAGTTGTAGCAGTAGTACACACGGTTTCTGGCAGATTTAAACACTCAAGGTAAAATCTTCCAGATTGTGAGGCCTCTTCTTAAACAATCGTCGGTTAGCTGAACCTGAAACACCAGAAGACTCTCAGCAGAGGGTCTGAACGTCGATTGTGTAGGAAGAAACTGAAGAGGAATATGACGAACTAACAACCTGGAAGAGTTTACCATAAAGACAGCGGCCACGAAAGGCTGTATACTTACATATAATTAAACATGCACACATGTAAATACGGAACTAGCAGCACCGACACTATGAACATCAATAGAGGCTCAGTGTCCGCGCCCTTCGATTTGTATTCCGTTCAGGTCTTACCACAAGCCCAATGTCACGTGCTGTCCCTACCCTTCTCCTCAACAGCTATTGTCTTATCTCTAAAGTCGTCAATGTTGACGAGCACTAATTTATTTCCCCTTTCATACAATTTTAAGACCATTTCCGTCGTCGCCATTACTACTCCAACCGGTAGTTCAAACAAAATTCCGGATGTGTGGTGGGTTACTATTTAATCACATAGCATCAAAATAATTAGTCGATATGGCCAAATTGTCCCAAACTGGCGAACGTGTTGCAGCAGATGCCGAAGGTGAATGTCTGCTCTCTGTGTTCTAGTTAGTGTGTGACTTCTTGTGCATCTTTATGTGTGCCATGGCTTCACGGAGCAAAACAGAAAGGATGCACTGCCAGACATAAATCTCCACTAGTTATTATTGCATAAATGGTACAGCAGACAGCTCAGGAGAGATCCCTGTGAAGGTGAAGTAGGGACCAGGGAAACATTTCTTCCCCTCTCTCCCTCCCACCCTCGCCTGTCAATGGACTGTCTTACTGTATACAAAAGATATCGCCACTAGTAGACTTTGTTGTCAGCGTTGCTGTGCTTCACTGTTCGCTGTTTGTGGTCTCTCATTTTGAATGTACAGGTGCAATTGGAAAGGGGATAATTCTAGTGAGAAATGGGTGGAGACATCATATTCCTATTGTATGGAAGAAACGGATAAGAAACCTGTACCACTGGCGTTATCTTAACTGAATAAAACGAAACGAGAATCGTAGTGAAACAACGCACTTCAGTATTAGTTATGTACGACTACACAGTAACAGTATTAATAGTTATATACACAGCAGTTGCCGATACCGTAAACACACAAATGAAAAATTTTACCAATATTATTCAGAAATATCGGTGTGCTGAAGAGGAGACAAAGTAATATATTTATATCATTAGAACCTCATTAAGTTACTCATTGTTACATTGTTGGCGTAATTTCATTTATGTCAATGTCTTTAGAACGGAGTGTACCATTCTGTTCTAGAGCACATCACAATGTACACCTTACTCGCTACCACATTTATGTAGCACGCCCTGTCCTCGGCGACAGACATTACATCAAGAGCTTCCCTGTCAGTTTTGCCTATGGTACACCATCTGTAATACTTTAATGCTAATAATAACAGTTTCTACTGGACACTGCGAGTTCTGGTGTCGTCTAGCGTGGGACCTTCTGCACAGCTGCTTCCGTTGTGGAAGAAATCCCTGCCCTTTCTATTTCTCCGCTACCGCCAAAATACGAAAACTTGCACAGCTGAAGACTAGTGGAAACCTCGCTAGGCAGGCATTTGAACACAGAATCCCCGAGTACAGTCCTTTTTTTTAGGAGACAGCGGCCTGTGGAAAATGTATGCAGTGCGAATTTTAGATTACGTGGTGAGTGCCGGCATAATCCTCTGAGCAAGGTTTCGGCCACGACCTTTTCACCTCATTTCTGTCTGTAACGGCCTGGATCTCCAAGGTACATTTAATATTATCAAACAAAATACGCCTCACTTACGAGCCAAATGCAACACAGTACTGTACTGGAGTGCATTCTTGGCAAATCTCTCCCTAGTAGCAAAGAAATCGGTTTATTTTTACAAACGCGCTGTAGAAGTAACTCGTTCCAGACAGAATCCTAAAAACAACTCGATCTGCAGACAAAAGCTATGGCTGCGCTTTGAGTAAGCAAACGAATAATTTAAAAGGATAACAGCTGATTCTCAAGTGCAAGGGACGTGGGTCAGTAATAGAACACGTGGAAAATATTGGCGAGCGTCGTCGCGCTTTTGTTGACATGAGCGCCGAGTATAAATAGCGGCGCTCATAAAGACAATGCGCTCGCCGGGGGGCCGGGCGAGATGCCAGCGCGCCCGCCGCCCACGCTGCCCTTCGCTGCGACCTCAGGGACCGCCGCTGTCTGCTCCTCCGGAGACACTTCGCGAATCTACACACACGTACGTAGTGTGGACTCTGCGCCAGAGTGTGTGGAATTACCCTATCACTGAACACACGATTTAAGACGATTACTCCTTTTATTGTAAGTAAAGTAAGCTCAACGGACAAAATAGTAGTCATTGCAGTAAAAGAGCACACTGATTGCTCCGGAGTACGATAAATGGTGTAGAACAGGTACCAGTCGGTTGTGCTGAATCAGCGCAGTAAGAATGGTCGACGCTGAGACTTGTCTTCAAAGCATGGTGTACCAGTCGCAAGCCGTGTAACACGACATTAAGAAGAGTGATCGTGAAGAGCTCCTAACCATCAGGGAATGGAGAGCAGCGTGACGCATTGTCAATAAGAATCGGTTAAGTCGACATGAATTATTGGTGTCAGTGAATGCACGACAATCTCAACCAGTTTCCGAACGAGCACTGTGAAGGGACACTTGGAATCATGTAACTTACAAACGACATTGCTCACAGAGGCATATAAAGTTACACATCTCTAATAATCCAGACATCACTGAAATTGAATAGCAGGTGACTTGAAGCATGTAGTGTGGTCTTCATTTCCAATGATGGGACAGATGGCCCGATGAGGCGTTTAAGCTGCAGTGTGTGATGGGTTTTGTTCAGGCCGAGGGTGGTCCTCTGTGATGTTTTGGGCCGATTTCCGTATCCTCTCATTTAGGCTACCATGCATGTGAAGCAGGATGGTTATCTCAACTTTCTCGGGGACCAACTGTTGCCCTTTCTCTTACGTCTTCATGATGAGTATGTTACGGGCACTATTGTCTTCCAGTATTACAACACAGGACTGCACGGATACATTCCTGGGTTGGCGGGCACTTAGGTACCCTATGACGCAACTGGCCCACTAAAACATGGCATCTTTAATCACACAGAAAACATCTAGGACTTTTAGGTATAGTGGATGAAACGTTTCAGTCAACATCCCCGTAATTCGGTAGCTCTAGGACACCTAATAATCAATGAGCGGCTTCAGCTGGACAAGATACGCCTGAAGAAATGTGCAGACTCTCATGCTCGCCGAACTGAGGCGAGGACAGAGGCAGTGTTAACCATTATTAACATGCTGTCTCCCGGGAGTGACTTAATTTTTTCTTCAGTGGGCTTATGCTACGCTTATTGTAAGTAGCTAGTCAACACTGTGCAGTGGACCAGAATTCGATCTCCGATCCTCGCCTTTCGCGAGCAGTGCGTTGCCATTCGACCAAACGTCACGGATCGACGCAAAACTTCAACATGTTACTGGCTCTTCCATCTCTTTCCGAACTCTATGTACCCTTCCTCATAACGCTGTAAGCCAAGCACTCCGTGAGATAGGATATAGCGGGACGTCCTGTATATTCACAGTCTCAGGATTTGGCTACGAATAAACTGTTTTGCTATAAATGTAAATGTCGTATGACTAGGGCCTCCCGTCGAGTAGACCGTTCGCCAGGTGCAAGTCTTTCGATTTGACTCCACTTCGGCGACTTGCGCGTCGATGGGGATGAAATGCTGATGATTAGGACAACACAACACCCAGTCCCTGAGTGGAGAAAATCTCCAACCCAGCCGGGAATCGAACCCGGGCCCTTAGGATTGACATTGTCTCGCGCTGACCACTCAGCTGCCGGGAGCGGACACTGTTTTACTATGAGCAGAGTGTATACTACCTGCCGTCCCAGAATTCGAAGCTATTTCCCCGGCTTCCACGATCAGCACAATACAACTTACAATATCCGAGCATGTCTCAAGAATCGACACAAAGCTTCACATCATCAACACTACTGCCGATTAAAAATGCAAAGCCAGGAAAGATGACAAACAACGAAATTTTGCTTGTTATGCATTCACATTATTGCAGGAAGAATACGTGATTGACACGTCAGGTAATTTGGGGTATATAAGATGCTAAAGGCAGCATACAGAGTTGCCACCTCAAGGAGAAATAATGGCTTTAACCTGCTGGGTATCCATCTTGGATGACACAGAAGCCCACGTCACTCCATGCTGCTTCAGCTCTGTCCCAGTATTCCCTGGCGAGTGGTGCCGTGTCAGTCTCATGGGAAAACGTAACAGGTGTTTTCAATGGATGAGAGATCTGGATAACGTGATGGTCAGGCAACAGTCAAACATTCTCTGTATTGATGTACTTGAGGGCAGCACAGGCAACTATAGTGTTGTCTTGTTTAAAGATGATTCCACGGAGACCTCGAAGATAGGGAAAACCACCGACCTTAATACACAGGCCCTCCGCCTCAAAAAAATGTAACCACTCCGAAGGCAAGGTCGGGTGTCAATGTAACTTTGCACTCGTACATACCATGGTGGGTATGTGAAAGATTTGTTTGTCTCTGTGACAGACAGAACGGTCAGCAAAGAACATTATTGTTGTTCATGTTTAGTGTTGTTACCAGGATCACGCCTGGTAGGATATAAAAAGGGCGTGAACCTCGAAGATAGGGAAAACAACCGACCTTTATACACAGGCCCTCCGCCTCAAAAAAATGTAACCACTCCGAAGGCAAGGTCGGGTGTCAACGTAACTTTGCACTCGTACAGACCATTGTGGGTATGTAAAAGATTTGTTTGTCTTTGTGACAGGCAGAACGGTCAGCAAAGAACATTATTGTTGTTCATGTTTAGTGTTGTTACCAGGCTCACGCCTGGTAGGATATAAAAAGGGCGTGAACAGCGTCAGACGTTGACTGAGCACTGTGTTGACGCGGAGATACCGCGTACTCGTGTGACACAGCGCTATCAGCACCTCTCACAATTTAAAAAGGGCCCCATTGCGGGTCTCCATTTGGCCAGCTGAACACATGGTGCAGCATCTAGATTTATGGGGCATTGTGATGTGGCAGTGACCCGATGTTGCACTCCCTGAGAACGTGAGAACAGGTTTACTCGTCGTCAACGTTCTCGTCGACGACAGCTGACTACCAGAATGGTGGATCGCATATTGTGCACTAAGCACATCGTAGCTCCTTCGCATCTGTGCCTGGCATTCAAGAACAACTAATGCATTTCCTATCATATGCTGTGTCATCCCACGCCATTGGTTGGATACTAGCAGCAGCTGGACCAGAGAATTACCGTCTCGTACGAAGGTTGACGTTAACACCACAATACAAACGGCTGCGTTTGGAGAAGTGACGTGTCTGAGATCACGGACTGCTGATGAATGGCCTCACACTATGTTCAGCGAGGAATCGCAGTTCTGCACTACCCGGATGACCATCATCATCGAGTAAGGTGGCAGCCTGGCAAGATGTTCCATTCTTCCAATGTTATGGAGAGTACAGCTGTGTTACTTCTGGCGTCATAGCGTGGGGAGCTATCAGGAGTGACCAGAGGTCACAGCTGGTAGTGATTGATGGAAGTCAGTCCGTAGAGCTCTAGACGTCGTCGCACTTCCTCTATTGACACTGGTCTCGCTTCAAACAAGCTCCAGCTAGAAGAAGTGGCTGTATGATCCTACACGGCTGAGCAAACAATATATCATCTCAGGCGCAAGTTGCGTGAGACTTCTGAAATTCTGCACGTCGTCGAGAATACAGTTCATGCTAGCTAGACGTTTGTTGCATACTACATTCATGATGTGGCTGTTTTAATGACCATTAGTGTAGTCATGGCAGGTCAACATACTCGAGAACAAATGGTACAATTAACTGCATTTCAGCGATTCCTGATGGCATCGAATAAGTTAAAGCTGACGTGTGTCAGTGCTGGTGTTGTCACGGTTCCGAACGGTGGTGGCACATACTCTGATACCTGTCCTCACACAGAAAATGAGCAGCCATTCGTGACTGCACGACGAATGCAAAAATTAGGTTAAAATGGTTCAAATGGCTCTGAGCACTATGAGACTTAACTTGTAAGATCATCAGTTCCCTAGAACTTAGAACTACTTAAACCTAACTAACCTAAGGACATCAACACATTCATGCCCGAGGCAGGATTCGAACCTGCGACCGCAGCGGTCCCGCAGTTCCAGACTGAAGCGCTTAGAACCGCTCGGCCACCTCGGCCGGCCGAAAATTAGGATTAATATTTCATTCAGGATGTCAGCTAGCACCATCAGCAATGACAAGCTGGAAATGGAGTTTCAAGTGACAGTGCTGTTCACCATGCTTCTTGAGACACCTCGACACTGTTCAGCCCAACTCCAATGATGTCGCAAAAGACGCAACTGGAGGAATGAATGGTGGAAATTTGTGTTTGGCAACATGAGCAGATTCTGACTTTGCACCAGTAGTGATAGTTTGGAAATGCAGAATCGAAGAGGAAAGTATTAAGTGCTATAGTGTTTCAGGTAACGACAACTCTGAACATCACGGTATGAGGAACCACAGAAGAGAACAGCCACACACCTCTAGTATTTGTTAAGAGAAGAGTGAACAGGAAGGATACTCAGAGAACATCACCAGCTCACTCTTTTGTAATTCTTACAGTGTCTTTAAAATATGCTCTTGTGGCACAATAATGTTTGCTCACACGCTCTCCACTTCGTCCAATTTCCTCTCAAGACAGTCGTCAAGTACCGCGACCTGCTCTTCAAATGGTTCAAATGGCTCTGAGCACCATGGGACTTAACTTCTGAGGTCATCAGTACCCTAGAACTTATAACTACTTAAACCTAACTGACCTAAGGACATCACACACATCCATGCCCGAGGCAGGATTCGAAACTGCGACCGTAGCGGTCGCTTGGCTCCAGACTGTAACGCCTAGAACCGCACGGCCACTCCAGCCGGCCACCTGCTCTTCATTGTGTGTACAAGAAATAATCGTGCGGCGTCTGGTGCAATCGACATAACCTGCAACATATCATAGTCTAATGTGAGAAGAACAGAAACATAGTGAAATAATGTCTTTCAAATTGACACCCCTGTTATTGAATTATACACTATTTCAGGTCTGCAGGATAGCTAAAGATGCTGACGACACCAACTAATAAAGACCATGCGTACAAAAATATTGTTATTTTTGAGCTCTTGAAATGACTATCACTTAATTAGATTTCAAATCCTTACGCAGTTCCTATGAAGCTGTGTAAAAAATTCTCAAGTTAAATAGTTTCACTCATGATCACAGTTCGCCACATATCTTTTTGAGATTGTTCCTAAGTAAGAGCTAAAGATATATTTACACTGAAAGAGGTGACAGAACTGAGACACAGAGTGTAGTAATATATCACTCACCTTTACGGACATCAGAGGGTTTCCTACAACATGTACTCAGTCCATGACCTGCAGGGAACCAAACAGTTTCCCAATGGCTACCAACATAAATAAAAGGCGCAAAAGATTTCTATTTTCCTATAAGCCATGAGCTGACATAGCCCTGTTTTCATGGTTTCTGTATTTTCCAAACTCATTCGAATCAGTAACGCTCCGACTTCTACTAAAGAAAAAACGTTTGTAAGAGAAAGTGTCACTGGATAAAAATTTATCTCGACAGAAAATCAGTGTGTATCATGAACTGTAAAATGGTTCAAATGGCTCTGAGCAGTATGGGACTTAACATCTGAGGTCATCAGTCCCCTAGACTTAGAACTACTTAAACCTAACTAACCTAAGGACAGCACACACATCCATGCCCGAGGCAGGATTCGAACCTGCGACCGTAGTAACAGCGCGGTTCCGGACTGAAGCGCCTAGAACCGCTCGGTCACAAAGGCCGGCCATAAACTGTAAGCAATCCTTAATGTATAAAAATGTAAAGTTTCATGTAGTAGTCATTGACAACATCATAATGAACCACACGTAAAATGCTGTATCATGTGGATACTTAGCAGCAATAGTACGTGGGATATGAGTCAATCAGTAAAGCGAACTGCAAGTATCGATTAACTGTTAGGGTTATGGAAACTTAAGTTCAGTTATGAAAGTGTGAGCTTACAAAACATTTTTACGATATAGTTGTCATACTGCTCATATGCATGAGGTTCCCACCACATCCAGCTAATAGGACAAATCAAGTACATACAAAGAATGGCAGCGTAAATGGTCACTATCGTATTGGACCCAGAGGGACATAACTGGAGAATGACACCTAAAATTACGCTGAAAAATGCTTTGAAATGTGCAGAAACCTGTTTTAAGGTAGGAAACTACGAATGTTGTTCAGTCACCGCGTTTCGCTCTCGTGGAGACTGTGCAAATGAAATAGCACGATTAACAACTCGCACAGAAGTATATGAGGAAATATACTTGTACCATATTTTGATTTCACACAAAAACTAACAATGTGAGTAATGGTTTGTGTGTATATATATTTCTTGACAATGGAGGGATACAGTACCTGAAAGTAGACAGAAAAAATACTATTTTCTAATATTAGCACGTAAAAATTCGCAACGTTTATATTTTTCGATTCCAGCAAGACCACAAAGCAGGGCAAGAGAAGCTGAGTAACACAGACGCAAATACCACATAAAATAATAATGTAAATATTTGCACTTGATAATGTGAAAGGTATCTAGCTGTGCATGAATAAACTTAACTGGTTAAGTGTTTTATTTTTCAAATCATGAATGACACAGTTCCAAGTTTTCAAAAAACACCAATTATGAAGAATAAATTAAATAATATAGAGGCACCATTGGGAAACGGGCATCTCGGTACTTCACTTGATAATGTGAAAGGTATCTAGCTGTGCATGAAAAAACTTAACTGGTTAAGTGCTTTATTATTCAAATCATGATGGCACATTTCCAAGTTTTCAAAAAACACCAATTATGAAGAATAAATTGAATAATATAGAGGCACCATTGGGAAACGGGCATCTCGGTACTTTCACCTACCGTCACTAAATTCAATGCTTGAACCATGATGATCTGATGATTGGTTAAAGGTCAATACTGTAGAATAATATACCATTTAGATTGTGTTTATTACGTACGGTACTGGAACATCAAAACATCGTACTGTCGCATGGCACGTTCCGTCAGAAATTCCAGCACGGACAGGCACATGACAGCAAAAACGAAAAGCTGTAAGCTATTCGAAGCTATATTGTGCAGTGTCAAGCATTGTTGTTATGGCAACCATGCCAACAAATTTTTAAGGAGTAGGCCGTCCGGGGAAAATGATACGACCTGCATGTGTTTAAGACACTCTCAAAGGGACTATACAGAAGTTCTGTAGGTGTTGTTTCATTATGCGATTTCACAGTTTTCGGAGATGATAGAGAACTGCTCGACCCGTTCTCCAAGTGAGATCACGCACACTCTTTTGGATTCAGGTCCAAAAAACAGGCAGTTCGTCAGTTTTTGTGACGCCCTCACATTCCAGAGTCTTTGGTATTCCAACATTGTTGTCCTCCACGGAAACTAAGTCAGAATCCACTGCAACACGCAAAAGGTGTACACATACTTCTAGTATCTGTATGCAATACGTGGGATAGCAATATGCAGATAAACAGGTTGCCTTAGTATCGCGTACATAAGGCATAAGTGCACTGGCGGTGCATTGGCGGAACTGTCGTTTGTACACGGATTACTCGTGTGAAAAAGTTTCTGATATGCTAATGGCTGCACGACGGGAAGTAACAGCTCTGAAAGTGGAATGCTGGTTGGAGCCAGAAGCATGGAACGTTCCATTTCTTAAATCATTAGAGAATTCAATATTGAAAGATTCACAGTGTCAAGAGTGTTCCGAGAATAACAAATTTCAGGCATTATCTCTGAACATGAACAAAGCAGTGACCAACGGCTTTCACTTAACTACCGAGAGCAGCGTAGTTTCATATGGTTGTCAAAGCTAATAGACAAGCAACACTACGTGAAATAACCGCGAGAATCAATGTGGGATTTATCCGTTCGGACAGTGCGGAGAAAAGTTGACGTTAATAGGCTATGGCAGCAGACGACCGACACGAGTACCTTTTCTAACAAAAATGGCTCTGAGCACTATGGGACCTAACTGCTGAGGTCATCAGTCCCCTAGAACTTAGAACAATTTAAACCTAACTAACCTAAGGACACCACACACATCCATGCCCGAGGCAGGATTCGAACCTGCGACCGTAGCGGTCGCGCGGTTCCTGACTGTAGCGCCTAGAACCGCTCGGCCTTTTCTAACAGCACGATATCTCCCATAGAGCCTCTCCTGGGCTCGTGACGATATCGTTTGGACGCTAGACGAGTGGAAACCTGTAGCTTGGTCAGATGAGACTCGATTTCAGTTGATAAGAGCTGATGGTAAGGTTCGAGTGTGGCTCAGACCCCACGAAGCGATGCACGCAAGCTGTCAACAAGACACTGTGCAAGCCGGTGACTCCGTAATGCTGTGGACTGTGTGTATGTGGAAAGGATTGTGTCCTCTGGTACAGATGAACCGATCATTGACTGGAAATAGTTATGTTCATCTAATAATGGAGAGATCGATTCGTGCTCCAAATCCTGCACCGGCAACACTTTCGCAATTATGGACGGCTATAATTACAGCATGGCTCACTATTTCTACAGAGGACTTCTAACGACTTGTTGAGTCCATGCCACGTCGAGTTGCTGCACTACCCTGCGCAAAAGGATGTCCGACACGATATCAGGAGATATCCCATGAATTTTGTTACCTCAGTGTAAAGCTACCCTGTGACCGATAAGCCTGCCGAAGTGGCCGTGCGGTTAAAGGCGCTGCAGTCTGGAACCGTAAGCCCGCTACGGTCGCAGGTTCGAATCCTGCCTCGGGTATGGCTGATTGTGATGTCCTTAGGTTAGTTAGGTTTAACTAGTTCTAAGTTCTAGGGGACTAGTGACCTCAGCAGTTGAGTCCCATAGCGCTCAGAGCCATTTTTTTGTGACCGATAATGTTGAGAATATACACGGTTGTGCTAATGCGATGGTCATGGTATGCAATGAAATTGTTCTGCATCAATCTTTCTTCGCCATTAGAAGATACCATTCTGCAAAATTGCTTGCTACACTGAATCGGTATGCACCCAATTATTCGTACTGTTGGTGTCAGTAACGATGTTCAGTAAGTCGGCGGAATGTGACTCGTCGGTAGACAGAAATCAGTAGCACGAGGAGGCAGACACAGCTCACTTGTCGCGAAATTGTTCTGAGGAGAACCATCTGCGATTAATGCACACCCAAGGTAAGTAGAATCTTTTTGTTGGCGTACGTGGTAAGGAAATTTGGACTACATCTTTGTTCTTCCTTCACGTTGTATACCACCAATCACTCGTAAGTTCAACGAAGCACGCATACACACACAAACAACTGATACCTTGTAAACAGCAGTTTTCGTCAGTGGAACGATTGCACTTTTTGTGACTCGAATCGCACTTGTTTCCGATGGCATTTCGACCCGTCACTAGGTTACCAGCTACTCTCCCACGGTACAATCACTAAGATAACCGTTTTGGCTGTTTTCCAAGAGGATTAGTCCCTGTACAAGCCAGTTGGTTAATTCAACGTTTGAATCTCTCTCGAGTCTGTGCCTCACAGAGCAACAACAGCAGGTGTTTCTCCTATCAGTGAGCATCGATAGCGCTTTGCGTAGACGGTTTAAAAGACCAAGTACCATTGCCCTCCATAGGAAATATCAACCAGATACAGTACTGCAACTGAAGTAAAACTTTAGTTCATGCCAAAACAATGTCAAGCAACGTGTTAAGTTGTTGACTAAGAAGATGCTAAGATTATGGTTGAGTTGAGAATTTTCAATAACACTGTTTTTTAAATACAGTGGAATGTAAGTAACTGAGTTGTTCCGCCTACTTAAAAGAGTGTAGGAGCTTCTTCGGGTATGTCCAAATGACATAAATTCTGTCTACTTCACTTACCGATACAATATTACACTACTGGCCATTAAAATTCCCACACCACGAAGAGGACGTGCTACAGACGCGAAATTTAACCGACATGAAGAAGATGCTGTGATATGAAAATGATTAGTTTTTCAGAGCATTCACACAAGACTGGCGCCGGTGGCGACACCTACAACGTGCTAACATGAGTAAAGTTTCCAACCGATTTCTCATACACAAACAGCAGTTGACCGGCGTTGCCTGGTGAAACGTTGTTGTGATGCCTCGTGCAAGGAGGAGAAATGCGTACCATCACGTTTCCGATATTGATAAAGGTCGGATTGTAGCTTATCGCGATTGCGGTTTATCGTATCGTGACATTACTGCTCGCGTTGGTCGAGATCCAATGACTGTTAGCATAATATGGAATCGGTGGTTTCAGGAGGGTAATACGGAACGCCGTGCTCGATCCCAATGGCCTCGTATCACTTGTAGTCGAGATGTCAGGCATCTTATCCGCGTGGCTGCAACGGATCGTGCAGCCACGTCTCGATCCCTGAGTCAACAGATGCTAGACAACAACCATCTGCACGAACAGTTCGACGATTTTGCAGCAGCATCGACTATCAGCTCGGAGACCATGGCTGCGGTTTCCCTTGACGCTGCATCACAGACAGGAGCGCCTGCGATGGTGTACTCAACGACGAACTTGGTGCACGAATGGCAAAACCTCATTTTTTCGGATGAATCCAGGTTCTGTTTACAGCATCGTGATGGTCGCATCCGTGTTTGGCGACATCGCGGTGAACGCACATTGGAACCGTGTATTCGTGATCGCCATACTGGCGTATCACCCGGCGTGATGGTATGGGGTGCCACTGGTTACACGTCTCGGTCACCTCTTGTTCGCATTGACGGCACTCTGAACAGTGGACGTTACGCTTCAGATGTGTTACGACCCGTGGCTCTACCCTCCATTCGATCCCTGCGAAACCCTACATTTCAGCAGGATAATGCACGACCGCATGTTGCAGGTCCTGTACGGGCCTTTCTGGATGCAGAAAATGTTCGAGTGTTGCCATGGCCAGCACATTCTCCTGATCGTTCACCAACTGAAAACGTCTGGTCAATGGTGGCCGAGCAACTGGCACGTCACAATACGCCAGTCACTACTCTTGATGAACTGTGGTATCGTGTTGAAGGTGCATGGGCAGCTGTACCTGTACACGCCATCCAAGCTCTGTTTGACTCAATGCCCAGGCATATCAAGGCCGTTGTTACGGCCAGACTTGGTTGTTCTGGGTACTGATTTCTCAGGACCTATGCAGCCAAATTGCGTGAAAATGTAATCACATGTCAGTTCTAGTATAATATATTTGTCAAATGAATACCCCTTTATCATCTGCATTTCTTCTTGGAGTAGCAATTTTAATGGCCAGTAGTGTATATAAACATCAGGTCGCCTTACATCACAGTTATCTCATTCTAAGTTCTGGAAAAACTTTAATACAGTATCCTCCGTACTCGTGTAATATAGAGTGCTTTCTCGAATAGCCAAACAACAATTCAAGCAAATCACATTAATGGTTTTATCACAATAAAGCATACTGACAATACTTAACTTGGCGTCCTTACAAAGATTGGTGGCAAGCATTTGGCGACATACAAATAATCAATGTCCTTCAATGAACACAATTTCCATGCAAGTAAATGATACTGTTCACAACTCACGCTTCGCCTTCCACTGCGGCTCTTCTAGTGCGGTCGAGGCTAGGCGGCGCGTCGCTTTTCTTCTCTTCGTGTAGAGGCCGCTCCTGTCATAGTGACGTCGCCTCTCACCTCTCTCTGCTGTATCGTTCTTGATCTTCGTGCCAGCGCTTGTCCTTACGCCGGAAAATATACCTTCATTAAAAGTAAATGCTGTACACTCTGATGATGGAAACCGTTATGGTTCAAATATAAAGAGGAAAAGCATTTCCTACTGATCTCCGCATCCTATAATTTTTATTATTATGTTATTTGGTGATTTCGATTCTGTTGGTAGTTCTTTGGACCAGACTATTTGCATTTGCAGGCGTAGTATTTCTGCGAGTTTCTCGTCCCCCTGCCTGGGTCATCTAGGCCTGTATTCTGTCTTCACCTGGGCTCTGATTCTTCTTAAGCCATTTTATTTGCACTTTTATCTCATTCAGTGTGGGTGGAGATAATCTCGGTCAGCTGTGTTTAGAAACTGGAAATCGAACCGTACTTCGGGTTCATAAAAGTTGAGAAGCTGCTCGAAATATTCACTCCATCCTTCGGCGATTTCATTTTCTGTGATCAGGATTTTGTCATCAGAGTCTTCAACAGTGGTTCATGGTGTGTGTTCCTGTAGTCATGTCCTAGTTCATGGATCACGGGCAACGTATGAGTGGCCAAGTACGTGGTCCCGACAGTCGGGATACCAGTTACTTCGGAATAAGGCTGGGCATCTCGGACATATTCTGAGTCGTGGTCACCTTTGTGCTCATACGGCAAAGACTACCAAATCCACCGGTTAGTCCCTCAACCGTTAGGGGTAAAACACAATGGGACTCGGGGCAAGTAAGGCTAGCAACCTGCTTCCCTGGTACTTCAAATATAATGCTGGCAACAATCAGAGCAAAACGCCTCGGACCTTTGGAGGTGATGGAGTCCCACCTCTAACTGACAAATCAGGGACTCCTAAGATACGACTTGGCAAACAAATGGTAATGAGATGGGGAGCTATTAATATCAATGGGGGCTACTCTGGGAAGAAGGTAGAGCTGGCAGAGGCTGCGAGTAAGATGGGGCTGGTCGTTTTAGCTGTTAGTGACATTCGGGTAAGGGGTGAGAAAGAAGAGGAAGTGGGAGAATACAAGGCCTACCTGTCAGGAGTCAAAGCAGGAATAGCACAATGGGGTGTAGGGCTTTACATCAGGAAATAAAGTTGCAATAAGGTATGTAAACGAACGACTGATGTAGATAGATTTGACAGTGTCTAGCAAGAAAATTAGGATTGTGTCAGTATATTCGCATTGTGAAGGGACAGATCAAGATAAGATGGATAGTTTTTATGAGGCTCTCAGTGATGTAGTTGTTAGAGTAAAGGACATGGACAGTGTTCTGCTCATGGGTGATTTTAATGCCAGGATTGGAAATCGAACAGAAGGGTATGAAAAGGTTATGGGTAAATTTGGAGAGGATATGGAGGCCAACAGAAACGGGAAACAACTCTTGGATTTCTGTGCCACTATGGGCTTAGTAATCACAAACTCCTTTTTTAAACATAAGAACATTCACCGGTATACTTGGGAAGGCAGGGGAACCAGATCTGTCATTGACTATATAATAACAGATCAGGAATTCAGGAAGGCTGTGAGGGACACACGTGTATTCAGGGGATTCTTTGATGACACTGATCATTATTTAATCTGCAGTGAAATTGGGATTGTGAGGCCGAAAGTGCAGGAGGTCAGGTCCATATGTAGGAGCATAAGAGTGGAGAAACTTCAGCATAAGGAAATCAGGTACAAGTACATAACAGCGATCTCAGAAAGGTACCAGTTAGTTGAATGTAGTCAATTACAGTCAGTGGAAAAGGAATGGACAAGGTACAGGGACACAGTACTAGAAGTGGCTAAAGAATGTCTTGGAACAGTAGTGTGTAAAAGTAGGATGAAGCAAACAGCTTGGTGGTATGACACAGTCAAGGCAGCCTGTAAAAGGAAAAAGAAGGCGTATCAAAATTGGCTACATACTAGAACTCAGGTAGACAGACAAAGTTATGTTGAAGAAAGAAACAAAGCCAAACAGATAATTGCAGCATCCAAGAAGAAATCTTGGGAAGACTTTGGAAACAGGTTGGAGACTATGGGTCAAGCTGCTGGAAACCCATTCTGAAGTGTAATTAGCAGTCTTCGAAAGGGAGGTAAGAAGGAAATGACAAGTATTTTGGACAGGTCAGGAAAACTGCTGGTGAATCCTGTGGATGCCTTCGGCAGATGGAAGGGAATATTTGAAGAGTTGCTCAATGTAGGTGAAAATACGATCAGTAATGTTTCAGACTTCGGGGTAGAATGTGATAGGAATGATGATGGAAATAGGATCACATTTGAGGAAGTGGAGAAAATAGTCAATAGATTGCAGAGCAATAAAGCAGCTGGGGTGGATGAAATTAAGTCGGAACTCATCAAATACAGTGGAATGTCAGGTCTTAAATGGCTACACAGGATAATTGAAATGGCCTGGGAGTCGGGACAGGTTCCATCAGACTGGACAAAAGCAGTAATTACACCAATCTTTAAACATGGAAACAGAAAAGATTGTAACAACTACAGAGGTATCTCTTTAATCAGCGTTGTGGGTAAAATCTTCTCAGGTATTGTTGAAAGGAAAGTGCGAGTATTAGTTGAGGACCAATTGGATGAAAATCAGTGTGGGTTTAGGCCTCTTAGAGGTTGTCAGGACCAGATCTTTAGCTTACGGCAAATAATGGAGAAGTGTTATGAGTGGAACAGGGAATTGTATCTATGCTTTATAGATCTAGAAAAGGCATATGACGGGGTTCCTAGGAGGAAGTTATTGTCTGTTCTACGAGATTATGGAATAGGAGGCAAACTTTTGCAAGCAATTAAAGGTCTTTACATGGATAGTCAAGCAGCAGTTAGAGTTGACGGTAAATTGAGTTCATGGTTCAGAGTAGTTTCAGGGGTAAGACAAGGCTGCAACCTGTCTCCACTGTTGTTCATATTATTTATGGATCATATGTTGAAAACAATAGACTGTCTGGGTGAGATTAAGATATGTGAACACAAAATAAGCAGTCTAGCATATGCGTATGACTTAGTTGTGATGGCAGATTCGATTGAAAGTTTGCAAAGTAATATTTCAGAGCTAGATCAAAAATGTAAGGACTATGGTATGAAGATTAGCATCTCCAAAATGAAAGTAATGCCTGTGGGAAGGAAATATAAACGGATTGAGTGTCAAATAGGAGGAACAAAGTTAGAACAGGTGGACGGTTTCAAGTACTTAGGATGCATATTCTCACAGGATGGCAACGTAGTGAAAGAACTGGAAGCGAGGTGTAGTAAAGCTAATGCAGTGAGCGCTCAGCTATGATCTACTCTCTTCTGCAAGAAGGAAGTCAGTACCAAGACTAAGTTATCTGTGCACCGTTCAATCTTTCGACCAACTTTGTTGTATGGGAGCGAAAGCTGGGTGGATTCAGGTTACCTTATCAACAAGGTTGAGGTTACGGATATGAAAGTAGCTAGGATAATTTCAGGTACTAGTAGATGGGAACAATGGCAGGAGGGTGTCCACAATGAGGAAATCAAAGAAAAACTGGAAATGAACTCTATAGATGTAGCAGTCAGGGCGAACAGGCTTAGATGGTGGGGTTATGTTACACGCATGGGAGAAGCAAGGTTACCCAAGAGACTCATGGATTCAGCAGTAGAGGGTAGGAGGAGTCGGGGCAGACCAAGGAGAAGGTACCTGGATTCGGTTCAGAATGATTTTGAAGTAATAGGTTTAACATCAGAAGAGGCACCAATGTTAGCACTGAATAGGGGATCATGGAGGAATTTTATAAGGGGGCTATGCTCCAGACTGAACGCTGAAAGGCATAATCAGTCTTAAATGATGATGATGATGATGATGAGTCTTCAACAAACTTCTGTATGGATCTGTACCCTTTGCTAAAACATTTCACCTTTTGGAACTTTTCTCTGGTTATTTCCTCTAAGCCGGCCGATGTGACCGAGCGGTTCTAGGCGTTTCAGTCCGGAACATCGCGACTGCTACGGTCGCAGGTTCGAATCCTGCCTCGGGCATGGATGTGTGTGATGTCCTTAGTTTATTTAGGTTTAAGTGGTTCTAAGTTCTTGGGGACTGATGATCTCAGATGTTAAGTCCCATAGTGCTCGGAGCCTTTTGATTTCTTTATTTCCTCCGAGGTCTGCTTCCCCTCAACGATGATGTCCTTAACATATTCCATCTTTGCTGTTCTCACAGTTGCTTGGGTAGCTCTTCAAACTTCCTGAAATTGTGCTTTACGGTACAATGCATTTGTCTCCCTCATCCACTTCCTCCTGACATCCTGCTCCCTTCCAAAGTGTCAGTGCGTTACCTTCCAAACCAGATCGTCTTGCTAGCTGGTCTCTCTCAATCGTTTCCTTTGCTGTGTCAGTCACTGAGCTCCGGGTGTCTCTCCATATTTGTTCAGGGTCTTCACAGTCGTCCCGTTCACTGAGTCCTTCGCAACATTTGTTAAGTTGCAGGTGATATTCGGTCATTATAACTTCATCTTTGGACTTTCAACATGGTATCTGACAGCCTTCTGTAGCTTATCCCTGGTCCTTCCTACACAGTAAACTTCTAACGGGGCCTCTAACCAGAAAATGGTCACTTCCACTTCCTCACGCCGCACCGTCCTAACCCATCTTTTGGCCCTTAAATTGTCCTCCCATCTGATGACACCATGCTTTCCTTAAGTGAGTCCTTGAGCTGGAAATTTGTGCTGGAGTGAACAGACCTGTTGGTGTGACGAAGCTAGTGAACCTCACATCATCATCGTTACTTAGTCCATGCAGGGTATGTCTCTTCCTTTTGTGCCTCGAAATACTTACTCTTTCCCAGTTTTAGTATTCATATCACCTATAAGCATCCCCAAGTATCCGCTTGGGACGGTATCCATCACTGCTTCAAGCTGCGCATGGAACTCATCTTTCACTTCAGCCATACTTTCTTCCTTGAGAGCACGACAGCTCACGAAAGTTACCTAGATATGCTTTGCAGTCACCGTTAAGACACAGACCCTTGGGTTGACAGACACAAACTCTTAAACATTAGTGACCAACATCTTGCAGCGCCAGCGGTTTGTGAATACCATGAATACCAGGGTGATTTTCGGCTAGGGCGGTCAACAGTGGATCATATATTCGTTCTCAGCCACCTCACTGAAAAACTGATGGAACATGAAACAGAGCTACACATTACGTTTGTTGATTTGAAGAAGACCATTGACTGCATACACCGCAAGAGCCTGTTCACTTGTCTAAGGGCATTCAGAATGCCACAGAAACTCATCAGCCTGGTAAAGATCGGCCAGAGTGAAACACACAGTAAGAGGGAGATGAAAAACCGAGTAACAGATGATCCCGAAATTGCGACGTTTTCAAGCATAGAGACCACTGACCCTGTTCAATTTTGCATTTGGAAAGATCATACGAGAGACTTTTAAAGGCAACTTCGAAGGGGTCCAGTTCGAAGGAAAAAATCTGGCATATCTGGCCTACACAGAGGAACTGGAACAAATGACGAGGGCACTGGAGATGGCTGCCAACAAATTTGGGCTACTAGTAAACGAAGCCAAGATGGATTACCTCGTTATGACTCGCCTACATGGTCAAGATACTGGACAACTACAGTCCCTGTGGGTGGGAGACTGGTCCTACAAGAGAGTACAGTGGGAGCGCTTATCCCGGAGAACCCGTCATGCGAAATAGAGATCAGAATCCAAGCAAGAAACTGATCCTTCTACCGCCTAACGCAAAAGCTTCGGTCCAGATGTCTCTCGAGACAGTTCAAGATTGGGCTGTATAAAATCTGATCCAACACATGAGACCTGGAGTGTCCCGAAAGTGGACTTTCATAAGCTTCTTTTATTTGAGACAAAAGTGTTTCTGAAGAACTTTGGTCCGATGTTGGACTCCAACACGGGTGAATGTAGGATCAGACCCATCCAACAGTTACATGAACTGTACCGAGATCCAAGTGCAGCAGGACTCATCAGAAACAATCCGCTAAGTGGGCTGGATATATGGCTCGGACGGAAGATGACAAGAGAGCACGGAAGCTCATGGAATTCATCCCCTCGGGCAGGAAACTTGCGAGAAGGCCAAGGAAAAGGTGGAAGGATGGCCTCCATGAAGATCAGTAACCGTCACCGACAGATGAGGACGGATGGCAGATAACAGCGATGGATTGAAGACGATGGAATAGGTAACATGCAGCAGTGCGCGTTCCGTTGGGCTTGATCAGGTTAAAATACAGAAAATAAAGTGAAATATTTTGTGTGGTCCTTTAAAGAGTACGTAGAAACACCGGCTGGATTTAATCTTCGTTTTCTTCGTGTCTTCCCAATATTTGTTGATCCTGCCATTATTCGTCTATCGACAGTGTTTTAGTTTCAGACTTTTTTCTGTTATTTTTTCAATTTTTATATCTTTATATTGCCCGTGTAGTTGCCAATGAATAGACCATGACTTCCTTGAGACCTTTTGGGTATTGGCTAGACATCGTCCTTAGGTTTCTTGGGATCCATTCTTGACGGTGAATATTTTCTTGGTTTGTCGTGAGCCGGCCAGTTGTGCTACATGTAGGTGAAATTTTAGACGTCATTTCCGTGCAATGAATTTGTTTCAAGGAATACAATTCTTCTGAACTTCTGCGCATTCAAATATCGTTTTGGATCTTGCTCACGCCTATTATACAAGAATCTCCTTTATCTGGGCCTCATTAATCTGTATTTGGTTCAAATGCCTCTGAGCACTATGGGACTTAACATCTGAGGTCATCAGTCCCCTAGAACTACTTAAACCTAACTAACCTAAGGACATAACACACATCTATGCCCGAGGCAGGATTCGAACCTGCGACCGTAGCGATCGCGTGGTTCCAGACTGAAGCGCCTAGAACCGCTCGGCCACACCGGCTGGCTAATCTGTATTTCTGGTTTATGCTAACTCATTTTTTGTTTCGTTTCCCTATTTATGAATCCACCACTTGACTTTGTGAAATTGTCAACGTCTCTTAATTCTTTGAAATGTTAGCAAACATTCCTAGTTGTTCGAATATAGACAGTTGTGACATAGATATCTGGTTCCGGAACGATAGTAATGCTGTATACGGCATGAAGAAATTTGTACTGCACATTTACTACGGAGAACGACACTGGTGCCAAAGAGGACAACGAAAGGGGCGTTTCAGGAAAAGAAATAACGCCTCATGTGGAGGCAACGGCACCGGCGGAAAAACTACTAGTTTACATAGAAGGTCAGCAGGAAATAACTCCAGCCGAATGGATGTTAGTGAAACGTCTAAGCGATCGTGCTCCTCTCGAAACTACTGATCTACACAGACCAAACTCGTCTTCTTCCTCGGCACAAACAAGCATAACATTTCAGTATCAGGTGGAAGAAGACGGAACACACAGGACGTTCCATTTGTCTAACAACTTCTTGCATGGTGCATTAGATGGCAGGCAGTGAGCGCTCCGTTGCCCGGCGAATCGAATGTTGTGTCGCCCGCCTACTGTTGCAGTACTAAATTTAAAATATATGGAAATAAATTTTGTGCTCACTCATCTCATGTAAGGAAGTGCTCGAGCTGCTGCCATTGTTTTCGGCGTATTTCTGGTAGGTACTCAATAAATTATTCATCATACGATGCAACTCTGTTTGAGAAGCTGAATTAATTGACTCACGGAAATTATCCTTGCGTTCCTGTTACGCGTGCGGATTTATTATTTACGCTTTATCCTTTAGTTGCTCCCCACAAATAGAAATCACAGGGGGTTAATCGTGACTACGAGCAGTTGCTAACGACTTTGTCACCGACCACATCGTGAATTGGGTACAAACAAATATTGGCCGTATGTGCCTTTGCTGAAACCTGCTGAAAAATCGCGATGCTTCGGTCTCTTTCACTCAGGTAACTGAAAAATGATTGCAAAATACTTTGCTTGTATCTTTCACAGTTAACTGTATCCATAAAAAAACTAGGCCCCTCATTTTATCACCACTGACTGCGCACCACACTCGTGTGCACTATCTGATCGTATAGGGGCTCCTCATGAAGCAGGATAGGCCTATCGGCGCTCCAGCGCGAACAGTTTTGTGAATTAACATACCCTTGTAAATGGAACCAAGCCTAATCTGAAAACAGAATGAGGATATGATCCATTTCATCGTCAGGTACTTGTTTCAAAACCCATTCCAAAGCCTAATACTGTGCTCAGGATCACCGGGTTTAAGTTCTTGCACTAGTGTTGTTTAATAGAGCCTTAGCTCAAGAAACTTAGTAGCTCTTTGTTCAGAGTGAAATAAATCTGCGTTTGCTTTGAAAAACGTCTAAGAGACTTTTTGGGGAATTTTCCAGGCCATATGCAATGTCTTCGAGATGAGCTTCTGTGAGTACTGTACATCGTCGTTTACGCTTCTTGTCATGAACACTCACCGTATAACGAATGTATTCACTAATTAATTCAGACTCGGAATTCGAACACTTGGAAACTTCTGTTCAAACAACCTCTGGACAATACGAGTGCTCTCCGAATGCACATACGAATCGTAAACACTCGTTGTGGTACGGAATAATTTGGTCTTGCCATTGTTGCGCTCGCAGACTTCACTTCACACTCTTGATGTATGTTTCACTGTTTGAATGACACTGACCGAAAAGGCGCGTAATGCGAGAGGCATTAGAAAGCGTAGGAGACGCGGCCTTAAGGTTGCCATATGTCCCAGTGTATAAGGACAGTCACCGTAATGGACCTTCTCGTTTCGACGTACCGACAAGACCCAGTTTTGTCCCGATCTTGCAAAATACTATTACGAGCTTGGCTCAAGTACTGAAGTAAAGCCATCTGTTAGCTCAACATGTAAATGCAGCATCAGTTTCATCTATCTCAACAAGTTTATGTTGACAAGGTCGTCTCACAGATGGTGTTCCATGTTTCGTATCCTACATCAACGATGCAAGTACCTTCTAGATCTAGCACCATCGTTCGAGAAAATACCAGACTTTCCCAGTTATACGGGGCTGGAACTATTTACGCAGCGCCACGCGGAAGATTCAGGCAGTTCCCATTTCGATAGCGATTTGATAAGAAGATTCTTTCTAAACGTAATACGAACAACGAGTGCAAGTTAGTAACGTTTAAAGTATTTACTATGGGTATACGGAGCATGAAGTGTATAGTGACCTGTGATTAGATGAGTGAAGCGTTATTGCCGATTGTTTATCGTCTAATAAACTTATCACAGATTACGAAAATACCTAAGAAAGGAAACAGAAAGTGTCACTTTTCGGATGACTACCCAAAAGAATGGTCTATTGTCAAGAAAGGACGTACGGATCAAGAAGCGTTATTTGACATTTGTAGCTGTTTCGTCTCAATAACTCACGAAGCTAAGGCAGATGTGAGGTACCGGTATCACATTTCTACAAAGACATACAAATAGATTCGCGATCGAGCATCGACATCAAAGCCTGTTTCTACATTCATGATTAATGAAGATATCCTGCTCGTTGCTGCTGCAGAAATAACAATAGCTTATAAAGTTGTCAAACATTATCAATCCTCCAGTTATCTTGACTGTACCATGAAACTGAAAGCCGCAAAGTATCCTGACTTCAAACTCGTCACAAAGCAGTCTACAGCTAAGACCAAAGCTACAACGATTGTTAAAAATATTCTCGCACCCCGCTTCATGTCCCAATGGATAAAGAAAAAATGCAAGAAGCTTCATTTTACAGCATAGTCACCGACGAATTAAACTACAAAGCTGAAAAGATGTTTCCTTTAGTTACTCCATACTTGACTGAAACCGATGGAATCCAACAGAAGCTGTTAAAGTTTGATTCGCTGAGTAACGAAGCATCGGAGACGATTACAAAGTTTTGTCTAGACACTTTAAGACAACTGCAAATTGTATTAGAAAAATTAATCGCTTTCTGTGGAGACAGTACCAATACCAACTTCGGAGGGCTTCATGGACGCGGGCAGCGGAATGTGTTTCACCAAATTAAAGAAGAATTAGGAAAAAATGTAGAAGGAACTAGATGCCCTGCCCATTTTCCTCACAACCACTATATCAAACGTTGCTGGATTATTAACTGTCGACATTGAAATAATCGTCATGAAAATATTTAATTATTTTTCAATATACAAGGAAAATACAGAAAATCTGAAAGAGTTCTACTTATACGTCGATGTCAATCACCAGACTCATCTATCTCACTCAAAAGCAAGATAACTGTCGTTAATGCCCGCAGTTGAGAAGATTCTTAAGCTCTTAATTCCATTAAAACAATTTTTTGACGCCAAAGACAGACCACCTAAAATAATTTCAGATTTTTCAGTTTCACGTTTCTGCAATCAAACTTGGCTCTGTTTGAACAAAACATAAAAAGCGTGGAGAACAGCAAAGTCTCGATAACTGAAATAAGAAATATATTAATCGGCACTCAAAGGTGACTGAATGAAAGGAAGATGGCCAGTTTTATTGGCATGCAAACCAAGATGAATTTGAACAGTTTAGAGTTAGGACCCTAACCAAGAAATAATTTATTTCTATACCAAGGCATTTGATTACTTAGAGAATGGGCTATTTCTTTTATTTCATTGGATGACGCTATCTGAAACCCTAGACTGAGTGATGATTGAAAACACATGTTGTTGTTGTTGTTGTGGTCTTCAGTCGTGAGACTGGTTTGATGCAGCCTACATCCTTCTGAATCTGCTTGGTGTATTCATCTCTTGGTCTCCCTCTACGATTTTTACCCTCTACGCTGCCCTCCAATACTAAATTGGTGATCCCTTGATGCCTCAGAACATGTCCTACCAACCGGTCCCTTCTTCTAGTCAAGTTGTGCCACAAACTTCTCTTCTCCCCAGACTAAAAACGTTGTGAAGATTTCAGGCGACAGTTGTTTGCAGAAATGCATGTATCTGAAAAGCTTTTCACGAACTAAGCGTGACTCAGAAGAATGGAAGTCTAAACATTGCGTGGAAGAAAGGTGGAGTTGCTTTCTTAAGGAAACCAAAAATCTTGAACGCAAACGTCAACTGCTAAAATTACGCAAATATTTGTTTCCTGTTCCCACACACAACACCACTGTGGAAACAATATTTTCGCTGATGTCGGTGCAGTGGACTGATGAAAGAAATCGACTGCTGCCATAGACTGTGGATCAATCTTACCGTGCCAATTTTATAGCAAGCTGACTTGCTTGAAATTTTATAAATAAGAAAAAGGGAAAAAGGTCTCGTTTAAAAAGCTTAATCTTTCGAAAAATATGGTGTACCAACTACTTCTGCCGCAACAACTTCCATGTAATTGTGTGCCAAACAAAAAATACTTATCTTAAATAAATTTTTTACTTCATTTCTACACCCCCATCTCAGAGTGTCTGGACGAGGTCCCAGCTAGATACGGCAACCCTACGTGGCACCCATTAGCACTGCCTGCATGGCTCTAGTGGCCGGAAAACACAACCCCAAGCGCGCAGACATCAGATAAGTGGAACACCCTGTATAATGAATAGTGGGTAGTAGCTAGGGTACCCAGAACTGTCTGTTGCAAAATCTCAAACCGTGAAACTAATGGGTTGTCTCCCATCCTAGCTTAGATCCTGGTTCGGGTTCAATTTTTAATACCGTCCTAAGTCCAATTTTTATATCGCTCTCTTGTTCGATTTTTAGGAAATCTAACGTTTCGCGACACCGTCCCCGGTCGGGCCACTTGAAATAGCGCACGCAACGGCCTGATTGGTCGACTTCAGTGCTAATTAATTCGGAAACGGCGCAACGTATTGGATTTTTTGTTAGCAATTATTTCTCAACGCAACTTATCCTGCAACACCCTTGGAAGCTTTCCTGACTGTTTCTGACCACCCTATATGTGACGTGAATCCAACTGTTGCCTCCAAACATCGTGGCATGGTTTCAAAGAGGACATGGATACGTTCCTGAGGAATTACTCTCCATACGCTTTGCATACTAGCCTACAATGCATCAACAAGTTTTGATGGAGGGCTGTGAGTAACAGGCAAGCAACCAACGACATCACAGACATGTTTATGAACGATCCTTCTTCTCCATTCGTAGTCATTCGACCGCTACTATAGCGTCCTTTGAAGTCGACAAGTAATAGTTGCACTTGTTTTCACTTCTCATGTGATATGAGCGGTCGTGTGTGCAGCAGTTTCGTATAAAACAAACTTTTCCTTTCACACATGTGATCAACGTGTACACAGTCTCCTTTATTGGCCGCTGTTGCACTGCCCTAAGCATTCTCCGAGTATGGATCCATCGAGTGCAGTGTTTCCGTATGCAGAGATTTTGGCAATTACTATTACACAATCATGTACGAAAGAAGGAACGGTTTAAAGAACCGCCAGAATGATACCACAAGTTCAACGGGTGATAACTCAACCAAAAACATTAAAATACGCAAAAAAACTTACCGACGAAAAACAGAACTTAGTTAGATGTTTAATTCAACGTAGTACTAACGGCCCTGTTGAACGGAGTGCTGGATATGAGTACGCTGTCAGTAACTTCTAATATTCTCCTGCCGCAGCTGTTATACTGGAACAATATTTCAAATGGGATGAGAAGTTCCGCCTTATGCAAGACACCTTTTTTCTTTTGTTTCACCCATACATGTTTCAGCACTTTTGTGCTATCGTCAGTGGGTTCAATTTTTATTTTTAACTGTAAAATTGTTGTTACATATTAACATTTGTGTTGTTTACAACATTATGTAAAAGTTCCATTTATAACTTAATTGGGGAATAGTGAATGTGAGCATTAGTTAACATACCTTGCATGATGCTGTTGTCCATTTATTTTGGTAGCTATTCTGCTACACAATATACAGCTTGTCATCTGCAAACAGGAAAACGTAATTTATTTTTCTGTTTGTTACGCATTTACGAACGGAAATGAGACTGTATCACGTTTTCTGTGTATAACCTACAGTTTTGAAGCTGTGGTGCGTTCTCCTATGGCCGAGTGGTTCTAGGCGCTTCAGTCTGGAACCGGGCGACCGCTACGGTAGCAGGTTCGAATCCTGCCTCGGGCATGGATGTGTATCATATCCTTAAGTTAGTTAGGTTTAAGTAGTTCTAATAGGCTTACCTATTTACTTCGCCAACAACACAGGAGAGCGCACCACAGCTTCAAAACTGTACGTTACACACAGAAAACGTGATACAGTCTCATGTGTGCTTTGGAGAGACTTGAGCGACTAGAATGAGGCAAACAAAGATTCGTCTGAAAGAGATTATCTAACATGAATAGCTTGAGAAAGTACATTTATCTCCCAAGTCAAGAAGCATCAGTCTGCTCATATTTTAAATACAGATGTACTGAACTGCTAGCAAAAAATTGAGAGTACGCTATAAACAGACATGAAATATTACGAATCGACGTCATCTGTTCAGACACTTACGGATCTTAGTACCGTCGAAACGGAGAGTGACAGAGAGAAGACCGAAATACCACAGTTTTTTTTCCAAAATTGTTTCACGGAGAAAGAACTTACGACGGTTCTTCCTTCCAATCGTCGCACCAACTTCAAATGATAGATAGCGAAATAAGTGACTGCAGAATAAAATTGCAACTTAAATTGCTCAAAGCGACTGAATCTAATATACTTACACTACGATTATATAGGGTGACAATTATTGAACTAAATGGATAAAACGTAAATTATTTACAAACTGCGGCGTGCACACGCTTTATTCAACATACAAACGTCACTGCAGATATTCAGATTTAGGTTATGACACGTTCAATGCGCCTGCTATCATTGGCGATAATGTTGAGCAGACGAACAGCGAAATTCTATATAACCCACTGAAGTGTCGGAACATCGATGCTATCGATGACCTCCTAAATGGCTGTTTTCAGCTCAGCAATCAGGTTACTGCCGTACGCCTTCTCTTTAATATACCCCCACAAAAAGGAGTCGCATTTGTTCATATCTTGAGAATATGGTGGCCAATCGAGGCCCGTGCCAGTGGCCTCTGGGTACCCTAGAAGCAGAATGCGGTCCCCAAAGTGCTCCTCCTGTACATAAAACACTCTCCTGCTTCGATGGAGTCGAGCCCCGTCTTGCATGAACCACAACCTGTCGAAATCAGAGTCACTTTGGATAATGAGGATGAAATAATCTTCCAAAACCTTCACGCACCATTCGGTAGTCATCGTGCCATCAAGGAATACCGCACCGATTATTCTGTGACTGAACATTGCACACTACACAGTCAGCCGTTGAGGGTGAAGAGACTTCTCGACCGCGAAATTCGGATTCTCAGTCCCCCAAATGCGCCAGTTTTACTTGTTGGCGAATCCATCCAAAAGAAAATGGGCTCCGTCGCTAAACTATACAGCGCATATTAATTCCCATCATGCCCCGCGGCCAACCGTGCAGTTTGGACACAAACCGTTCTGAAGTTATGACGATTTTACTTCATACACTTCAATAAATCTCACCTTGTACGAAGAGTATGCGAAAGAACTTGCTCCTCTTGTAGCAGCAGTCTGCCGTTAAGTCGCTGGAGGAGCAAACTGCTCCTAGTGATCGGAAAAAAATGAGCAGACCATTCCTATTTTCAAGAAACACTATGGAACAGACGTACAGAACTGTAAGCTTAAATTACTGACATCAGTCTGTTATAGAATTTTAGAACACGTTTCATGCTCATATTATGGCTTCTACGGTGACCGGAAATCACCTCTGTAGGAATCAAAATGGACTCCGCAAACAACGATCGCGTAAAATCTAGCTCGGTCTTCGTCCACGGACCTAGAAAGGAGTACTTTCCATCGCCCAAGTTGATGGCGTGTTCCTTGAGTTCCAAAAGGCGTTCAGTGCGGTTCCTCAGTGTCATCTGGCGAATTCTAGAGCACGGTAATGTGTACGGGTCGTCTGAGTACAACGGCTCGCAAACGTCGTATTAGGTTTTGATGCTGCGAGGTGTGCGGAAGAACTGTGACAGTGCAAACAAATTATTGACACACAATTACGAGTATACACTTTATTACACTGCAGCAAATAACTAAAGTTGTACAGCAACTCGTCGGATTTGCTTGCGGAGAGATACAAGAAAGAGCGGCCTGTCAAGGCCTGCGTCACTGAATGCAATGTCAACAAGACTATGTCCGTCCTGGCCTCCATACTATCAATCACTGTAGTAAACACTTGCCCCTACGCGAAAGCTTAAGGCGACTTCACTTGTAGACTAAGTCCCACAGGTTGCTCTTCACTACGAACTGTAGTTACGAACTGCAACCCTGGAACTCCGTACTAGAACTGTCGTAAGCCAATGCCGAACATGAACCATCCGTATCTGCGTGTGGCCGCCGCTTATCTCATTGGCAGCGGCGAGGAGGTTGCTGATTGGGCTGCAAGTGTGGTTCGCGGCAAACTACAAAGCGCCGCCAGTGTCACCACTCGGAAACTATCTCAGCGCCAGCTCCGGTTGAGTCCATTGGCGAGGACGCAGCACACGGAATATCATATCAACTCTGGTAGTGGCTTCTAGAGGTTTTAGCAATTAGAACTCTGGATGACATTCTTAACAGAAAGAAATACTTAGGCCTAAAACTTCTAGGGTACCCCGGCGAAAAGGTGTAGGACCATTACTGTTTACAATATACAGAGTGGTCCATTGATAGTGACCGGGCCAAATATCTTACGAAATAAGAGTCAAACGAAAAAACTGCAAGGAACGAAACTCGTCTAGCTTGAAGGGGGAAACCAGATGGCGCTATGGTTGGCCGACTAGATGGCGCTGCCATAGATCAAACGGACATCAACTGCGTTTTTTTAAAAATAGGAACCCCCAATTTTTATTACATATTCGTGTAACACGTAAAGAAATATGAATATTTCAGTTGGACCACTTTTCTCGCTTTGTGATAGATGGCACTGTAATAGTCACTAAGTATAAGTACGTGGTATCACGTAACATTCCGCCAGTGCGGACGGTATTTGCCTCGTGATACATTAACCGTGTTAAAATGGACCGTTTACCAATTGCGGAAAAGGTCGATATCGTATTGATGTATGGCTATTGTGATCAAAATGCCCAGTGGGCGTGTGCTATGTATGCTGCTCGGTATCCTGGACGACATCATCCAAGTGTCCGGACCGTTCGCCGGACAGTTACGTTATTTAAGGAAACAGGAAGTTTTCGGCCACATGTGAAACGTCAACCACGACCTGCAACAAATGATGATGCCCAAGTAGGTGTTTTAGCTGCTGTCGCGGCTAATCCGCACATCAATAGCAGACAAATTGCGCGAGAATCGGGAATCTCAAAAACGTCGGTGCTGAGAATGCTACATTAACATCGACTGCACCTGTACCATATTTCTATGCACCACGAATTGCATGGCGACGACTTTGCACGTCGTATACAGTTCTGCCACTGGGCACAAGAGAAATTACGGGACAATGGCAGATTTTTTGTACGTGTTCTATTTAGCGACGAAGCGTCATTCACCAACAGCGGTAACGTAAACCGGCATAACATGCACTATTGGGCAACGGAAAATCCACAATGGCTGCGACAAGTGGAACATCAGCTACTTTGGCGGGTTAATGTATGGTGCGGTATTATGAGAGGAAGGATAATTGGCCGCCATTTTATCGATGGCAATCTAAATGGTGCAATGTATACTGATTTCCTACCGATGTTACTAAAAGATGTTTCACTGCATGACAGAATGGTGATGTACTTCCAACACGATGGATGTCCGGCACATAGCTCG
The DNA here is from genome assembly GCF_021461385.2 of Schistocerca piceifrons. Lineage (NCBI taxonomy): Eukaryota > Metazoa > Arthropoda > Insecta > Orthoptera > Acrididae > Schistocerca > Schistocerca piceifrons. The sequence goes on along the minus strand of NC_060138.1, from coordinate 1,014,697,132 downwards.
CGTGTGGTTGAAGCGGTATTGAATAGCATATTTCATGACAGGTGGATTGGTCGTCGAAGCACCATACCATGGCCCGCACGTTCACCGGATCTGGCGTCCCCGGATTTCTTTCTGTGGGGAAAGTTGAAGGATATTTGCTATTGTGATCCACCGACAACGCCTGACAACTTGCGTCAGCTCATTGTCAATGCATGTGTGAACATTACGGAAGGCGAACTACTCGCTGTTGAGAGGAATGTCGTTACGCGAATTGCAAAATGCATTGAGGTTGACGGACATCATTTTGAGCATTTATTGCATTAATGTGGTATTTACAGGTAATCACGCTGTAACAGCATGCGTTCTCAGAAATGATAAGTTCACAAAGGTACATGTATCACATTGGAACAACCGAAATAAAATGTTCAAACGTACCTACGTTCTGTATTTTAATTTAAAAAACCTACCTGTTACCAACTGTTCGTCTAAAATTGTGAGCCATATGTTTGTGACTATTACATCGCCATCTATCGCAAAACGAAAAAAGTGGTCCAACTAAAACATACATATTTCTTTATGTACTACACGAATATGTAATAAAAAATGGGGGTTCCTATTTAAAAAAAAAACGCAGTTGATATCCGTTTGACCTATGGCAGCGCCATCTAGCGGGCCAACTGTAGTGCCATCTGGTTTCCCCCTTCAAGCTAGACAAGTTTCGTCTTTGTAGTTTTTTCGTTTGACGCTTATTTCGTGAGATATTTGGCCCGGTCACGATCAGTGGACCACCCTGTATATAAATGACATAATGGATAATAATGGAAACTCCATGAGGCTGGCATTTGGCGTACAAAAGTCGTAACGGTAAAAAATTTTTCCAAAACGCTCTTAGTGTTGGGACTGGCAATTGACCCTGAACATAAATAAATGTATTATATACCGCATAAATAACCGAAATGATCTGTTATTGTATGAATACACAACTACCGAACAAGCTATGGAAGCAGTCACAACCATTACATATCTGAGAGTTTGCGTATGGAATGGTTTAATGTGGAACGACTGCATAAAACTTACCGTAAAAATAGTAGATGCGAGACAGATTTAATGGGAGAATCCTCAAGAAGTGTAGGCAGCTTACAGAACCGCCGCTCCACCGATACTTGCAAAATGCTTGTCAGTCTGGGACCCGTACCAGAGAGGACTGGTAGAGGATACAGCGAAGTCTACAAGAAACGCGACGCCTTTCGTCACAGGTTCTTTTAGTCAGCGTGAATGCCCCAAGGAGATGCTCAGCCAGCTTCAGTGGAAGACGCTGCATCACACAGTGGTTTACTGCTAAATTCCGAGAGCTTACGTTTCTAGCCAATCAATACATTGCTTCTTCCTACGTGTATCTCGCGAAAAGACCTTGTAGGTAAAGTCAAGGCGATTCGAGCTCAGACTGTGACTTACCGGCAATCGTTCAGGAACAAGAAAGCGGGAAATTGACAGACGTACACAAAATACCCTCCGCCGCATGTCATAAGATAGTTTGCACCTTATACGTTCAAAACCATCGTACAATATGCATTAGATGAGTATGTGCCAAGCAAGGTCGTAAGAGATGAAAAAGAGCCATCGTGGTACAACAACCGAGTTAGAAAACTGCTGCGGAAGCAAAGGGAACTTCACAGCAAACATAAACATAGCCAAAGCCTTGCAGACAAACAAAAATTACGAGAAACGAAATGTGTGAGGAGGGCTATGCGAGAGGCGTTCAATGAATTCGAAAGTAAAGTTCTATGTACTGACTTGGCAGAAAATCCTAAGAAATTTTGGCCTTATGTCAAAGCGGTAGGTGGATCAAAACAAAATGTCCAGTCACTCTGTGACCAAAATGGTATTGAAAACAGAGGATGACAGACTAAAGGCCGAAATACTAAATGTCTTTTTCCAAAGCTGTTTCACAGACGAAGACTGCACTGTAGTTCCTTCTCTAGCTTGTCGCACAGATGACAAAATGGTAGATATCGAAATAGAGGGATAGAGAAACAACTAAAATCGCCCAAAAGAGGAAAGGCCGCTGGACCTGATGGGATACCAGTTCGATTTTACACAGAGTACGCGAAGGAACTTGCCCCCCTTCTTGCAGCGGTGTACCGTAGGTCTCTAGAAGAGCGTAGCGTTCCTAAGGATTGGAAAAGGACGCAGGTCATCCCAGTTTTCAAGAAAGGACGTCGAACAAATGTGCAAAACTATAGACCTATATCTCTAACGTCGATCAGTTGTAGAATTTTGGAACACGTATCATGTTCGAGTATAATGACTTTTCTGGAGACGAAATCTACTCTGTAGGAATCAGCATGGGTTTCGAAAAAAACGATCGTGTGAAACCCAGCTCGCGCTATTCGTCCACGAGTCTCAGAGGGCCATAGACACGGGTTCCCAGGTAGATGCCGTAATTCTTGACTTCCGCAAGGCGTTCGATATAGTTCCCCACAGTCGTTTAATGAGCAAAGTAAGAGCATATGGACTATCAGATCAGTTGTGTGACTGGATTGAAGAGTTCCTAGATAACAGAACGCAGCATGTCATCCTCAATGAAGAGAAATCTTCCGAAGTAAGAGTGATTTCAGGTGTGCTGCAAGGGAGTGTCGTAGGACCGTTGCTATTCACAATATACATAAATGACCTTGTGGATAACATCGGAAGTTCACTGAGGCTTGTTGCGGATGATGCTGTGGTATATCGAGAGGTTATAACAATGGAAAATTGTACTGAAATGCAGGAGGATCTGCAACGAATTGACTCATGGTGCAAGGAATGGCAATTGAATCTCAATGTAGACAAGTGTAATGTACTGCGAATACATAGAAAGAAAGATCCTTTATCATTTAGCTACAATATAGCAGGTCAGCAACTGGGAGTAGGCATTAGGAGTGATTTAAAACGGAATGATCGTATAAAGTTGATCGTCGGTAAAGCGGATGCCAGACTGAGATTCATTGGAAGCATCCTAAGGAAATGCAACCCGAAAACAAAAGAAGTAGGTTACATTACACTTGTTCGCCCACTGCTTGAATATTTCTCACCAGTGTGTTATCCGTACCAGACAGGGTTGATAGAAGAGTTAGAGAAGATCCAACGGAGAGCAGCGCGCTTCGTTACAGGATCATTTAGTAATCGCGAAAGCGTTACGGAGATGACAGATAAACCCCAGTGGAAGACTCTGCAGGAGAGACGCTCAGTAGCTCGGTACGGGCTTTTGTTGAAGTTTCGAGAACATACCTTCACCGAGGAGTCGGGCAGTATATTGCTCCCTCCTGTGTATATCTCGCGAAGAGACCATGAGGATAAAATCGGAGAGATTAGAGCCCACACAGAGGCATACCGACAATCTTTCTTTCCACGAACAATAAGAGACTGGAATAGAAGGGAGAACCGATAGAGGTATTCAAAGTACCCTCCGCCACACACCGTCAGGTGGCTTGCGGAGTATGGATGTAGATGTACCAGATGATTCGCGATCACACACCCGTGCAGCCGAATGTGCTGCCCATGTCTTCCGAAATGTTTCCTACATTACGCGGTCTGCCACTGATAACATTCACCAGCATGATCAGAGCGCAAAACTTAATCGGCTGTGGTTGTCGCAGGACGAGCCCCTGGACGACAATGGCAACCAAGTGGCTGAGGCGCCGCCGCCGCAGCAGCAGCAGCCGCCAGCAGTCACCAGCTACTCCAGGGAGGTCACGCAGGAGAGCTTCGTCTGCGAGCAGGACGGACAGGTCGTCGAACAGGTGAGTGCTTCCCTTTCTGCCTCATTATCTGCGCCACCCGTGTCATCAGATCAATATTGGTGTATACAGGCATTAGAAAACAAAGATCAATACCCAAGTAAACCGAGTGGGCAAAAATCAAGGGAAGGGTCGTCCCATTTGAAAATGTGCTGTGTATGACGTCCGAACATTGTGCTGCGGACAGCCCGAGTGTAGGCTCTGTATCTGAGCAGTCTGTTACAGATAGCTGTGTTGTAAAAATGACAACTTATCGCAAGTCAATCGAGTTTGAATATGGAAAGATAAGCGGCACAGTGCCATTAGTCACAGCATATCGGAGACACAAGAATTCGGATTTCTGTGCACAACAGTGTCTACGGTGGGTCTTCAGTATCGCTGAAACAGTCTTTCTATCTGTGTAAGTCATATCACAGGACGACAGTTACCTCGCCGCCGATTTGCATTTTGGGCGTCAGGAATCCATTTCTACCGTCACTGTACTAAGACAACACACAGCATAGGCTTCGTTAGCCTACGACAGAGCCGTGCCCCGTTTCCTTTCTACGACTTTTGTCCACTCAGGTTAATACGGTGTAGGACCTCATTTAACAACCGAAAATGGTTAAATCCTCCAGCGAAGCGAAGCGTAGAGAAGGCCAAACAAATTTTATACTCGCACCATTCCTTGGGGAAAATAAGTTCTTTGAGAGGTGCTGAAGAACCATCAATATTCCAATTGTTTTTATAATATAGACCGTCCAATAGGACATTTCGGGCCGTGTACAAGGAGGGACTTATCTTCACATAAGACCCTTTCAGCTATTGAGAACAATACCTGCGCTGCCGAATACATATGGCCACCTGAAATGGTTCCATGCACCTCCAAGCGAGGTGGGATAGTGGTTAGTACACTGGACGAGCAGTCAGGAGGACGACGGTTCAAATCCGCGTCCAACCATCCTCATTTAGGCTTTCCGTGATTTCCTCAATCACTCCAGGCAGGCCGCCCGGTGTGGCCGTGCGATTCTAGGCGCTTCAGTCTGGAACCGCGTGACCCCTACGGTCGCAGGTTCGACTCCTGCCTCGGGAATGGATGTGTGTGATGTCCTTAGGTTAGTTAGGTTTAAGTAGTTCTAAGTTCTAGGGGACTGATGACCACAGCTGTTAAGTCCCATAGTGCTCAGAACCATTTGAACCACTCCAGGCAAATTCCGGAATGGTTCCTGTCAATGGGCATGCTGACTGCCTCCACCCTTGAAACAATCCGAGAAATATAAACTTTCTTCGTTTTCATACACCTCTATGGCTGTATTTCGTTTCAGTGTGTATCAACAAAACCTTCCGAAAGCTATGACTGTTCACACCGTTACAGAACTTCCGTCATGTTTCACGGTCCGAAGAGAGTCTGGATTTCACCCCTCATATTGAGTTGTCACTAAGTAAACACATGTTCGCAGTATGTAACAGCATGAAAGTCGACTCATCGGACGTATTTTTCTATTGGTCGGTAGTCCACGTTTCGTGTCACATGTATCGCTGTAGCTTTATCCTTGTGTGTATCTGGTTTACGGGAGACCTACTGATGTAGAACATTATGTGCACCTGATGACAGTCTCGTACGTTCTGTCCAACTACAGCTGGCTCTCCTCGCTGTCGCTGTCTCCCTCTTGCTTCCTCTTATTGCTACTACCTCATTCATTCCTTCCCACTGCTGCTGTCTCTTCTCACTTTCACTCTTGCTCGTTGTTGTCATATACTTTCTCTCTCTCTCTCATTATCACTGGTTGTCAACCACATTCACTTTCTCCTTTTCTTTGTTCGTCTCCCACAGCCATTGTCTCCTTCACTGTGTTCTACTGCTATTGTGTCCCTCTCTTTCTCTCAAACTACCATTGTCTCCTTCGCTTTTTCTATACCTCTATACCACAATCACTGTCTCAGATGCAGCGAATGGCTGCAGTGGTTGCTGAAAGTTACAATTTCGGCCACAGCGTCTGTGATAGGCTCAGAGGCCGTCTCAGTATGACCATCACCTAAAGCGTTGTCTGCTGCAAGCGCAGATGGAGACAAAGTGTTCCCTCTTTGGAGCTCTAAGATCAAGTCCCGACACGCTTGCCCTAGAAAAATCTTGCTGGTTCTGGTAGCACTGGATTTTCGTTAACAATTCACTGTAGGGCATCCACGTTCTGTCCGATGAAAAATTGATGAAAATATTACCAATCTCCTCCTTCTTAAAAAAATCTGCAGTGATTAGCCCGTAACATACATTTCTCCATAAGAGTAGGTGAGGAAGCAAAAAAAACCTCTCCCACTACGAGGTTGTTTCCACGTTTGGCCCATTGATGGCAGCTGCACGTAGACACTCGGGAGTTCTCATTCCTGCTACAAAAATAATTTTGGTGAGCCAATCCTGCGCTCTCTTACACAACATAACATCAATTAATGCTAATCTCTTTTGAGTGCGCCAGATTCCTCTGGTGTTTTCCTATCCCCGTGCAGTTCACTATCTTTTCAGAACGCGTTCTTGTAGCTGTCCTCACGTTGCGAGTTTACATCTTGCCGAGTTCTGCCCCCCGTCCTCTCGCGTGGCCAAGCTCTATCCCAAACAGCTCCTGTCGCCCAGAGCATACCTGCCAGGAACCTGCCTTTTAACGAAAAACAGTTTTTGGACCCACTTGCTATTCTACCCCTTTGGCCCTCGCGTTATCGCAGTCAGCCAGCAGACTCAGCTCACAGAAAAACTGCGCAAAGCCTTCACCACCATATAGAAATAAAATGAAAAAGTAGTTATTACATTTACAATCATTGGTGTTTGTTTCAGTTACATGCATACTTTCATGTATCGCTTTTGATTTGAATTGACATGGTAGTCTAATATGAGCAGTGAGTTATTAATAAGATTATGGAGAAGCTTTGGGAAAAACTATCCCGTAATATTCCCCACTGCTGAAAATTTTTCTTCTAGTCGTTTTCCACCTTTTTATCCTTTGGGGGAAGCGCAAGAAAACTTCCGTTGTAAACTACTCTTACGTTACCTCTGAGATGATCAGACTGACGGAATTTGTCACAATCTAAGACCACACATGAGGCCGAAAACAGTCACATACTAATAGAAACAAGTAATTTCTCAATGAGTCTAGGAGCCTCTTTTCGTTTTTGCCGCAGCTCATTTTGCTATGGTTCTTAAGCCGCGAAACTGCATGATGTCTAGAGGCTCTCCTGGCAGAATCAGGACGAACATGGAGGGGTGACGACAACAGGACGAATAACGTATCGGGTGAACAGGTGGTTGTTCTGTATTTTTTAGTTCGCCGTGCGTAAGGAAAGTGATATTGTTTGTAAACAGTGCCAGAGATTTCCAGCTTCAAACATGATACGATGCGACTATGTAAGTTATTTCTCCTGACCACCTGTTAAAAAGTCAACAAGTTCTGTGGTCTGCGGCCAGATATTTTAGGGGAAGTGGGAACCATTCATATCTTTCATGTCTCATGTAACCCGTTTTGACCATCGCCGATGTTGCATGGAATCCTTAATCTTTGGTGATGTATAAGCTGTCTAAAATTAGATACTGACGATTAAGATACCTTAAGATTTGGTAGATATCATGGTACGCTGCTAAATATAACAAGACAATGCTAAACAAATCCATTAAAAGAACATCGTAAACAGATAATCTACGATACCCGGTGAACCTTCTACAATGAGGTGATACAAGTCATGGGATGGCAATACGCACATATGCAGATGGCGGTAGTCGAGCATTCGTGGAGCTCCCGATTGTACTGAAATGATTTATGTGAAAAGGTTTCCGTCGTGATTATGGCCGCATGACGGGAATTAACAGACTTTGAACGCGGCATATTATTTGGAGCTAGACGCACGAGATATTTCATTTCCGAAATCGTTAGAGAATTCAGTACTTGGAGATGCACAGCGGCAAGAGTGTGCCGAGAGCACCAAATTTCAGGCACTGTCCCTCACCACGGACACGCAGTGGCCGACGGCCTTCACTTAACGACCGAGAACAGTGGCGTTTGCGTAGCGTTGTCAGTGCTATCAGACAAGCAATACTACATGAAATAACTGTAGAAATCAAATTCTAACATATCTGTTACAACAGTGCTACAAAATTTGGCGTTAATGGGCTACGTCAGCAGACGATCGACGCGAGTGCCTTTGCTAACAGCACGACATCGCCTGCAGACCTTCTTCTGTCCTCGTAGCCATATTGGATGGGCCCCAACGACTGGAAAATCTAGCGTTGTCAGATGAGTCGCGATGTCAGTTGATGGCGGGGTTCGAGAGTGGCACAGATCCCACGATGCCATGGACCCAAGTTATCAACAAGGTCCTGTGCGAGCTGCTGGTGGCTCCCTAATGATGAGCGCTGTGCCGGCCCAAGTGGCCGTGCGGTTAAAGGCGCTGCAGTCTGGAACCGCAAGACCGCTACGGTCGCAGGTTCGAATCCTGCCTCGGGCATGGATGTTTGTGATGTCCTTAGGTTAGTTAGGTTTAACTAGTTCTAAGTTCTAGGGGACTAATGACCTCAGCAGTTGAGTCCCATAGTGCTCAGAGCCATTTGAACCAATGATGAGCGCTGTGTATAGGAACGGACTGTGTCCTCTGGTCCAGCCGAACAGTTCCTTGACTTGGAGATCATTTGCAGCCATTCATAGACTTGAAACTTTCTGGCAGATTAAAACTGTGTGCCGGACCGAGACTCGAACTCGGGACCTTTGCCTTTCCCGGGCAAGTGCTCTGGATTCATAGACTTCATGTTCCCAAACAACCACGCCAGTCACTGAGTGACAATTGTTCACGATTGGTTTGAAGAACATTCTGGATAATTAGAGCGGAATGAGTTGGCCAACCAGATCGCTCAACATGAATCCCATCGAATACCGGGTGATCAAAAAGTCAGTATAAATTTGAAAACTGAATAAATCACTGAATAATGTAGATAGAGAGGTACAAATTGACACACATGCTTGGAATGACATAGGGTTTTATTAAAACTAAAAAATACAAACGTTCAAAAAATGTCCGACAGCGCTTCATCTGATCAAAACAGCAATAATTAGCACAACAAAGTAAGACAAAGTAAAGATGATGTTCTTTACAGGAAACGCTCAATATGTCCACCATCATTCCTCAACAATAGCTGTAGTCGAAGAATAATGTTGTGAACAGCACTGTAAAGCATGTCTGGAGTTGTGGTGAGGCATTGGCGTCGGATGTTGTCTTTCAGCATCCCTAGAGATGTCGGTCAATCACGATACACTTGCGACTTCAGGTAACCCCAAAGCCAATAATCGCACGGACTGAGGTCTGGGGACCTGTTAGGCCAAGCATGACGGAAGTGGCGGCTGAGCACACGATCATCACCATAACGACTCGCGCAAGAGATCTTTCACACGTTTAGCAATACTTTTTTTTTTATTCTAATAAAACCCCATGTCATTCCAAGCATGTGTGTCAATTTTTACCTCTCTATCTACATTATTCCGTGGTTTTTTAAGTTCTCAAATTTATACTGACTTTTTGATCACCCGGTATTTATGAGACTTAATCTTCAAGTCAGTTCTTGCATAATATCCTGCAGCGGCAACACTTTCGCAATTATGGACAGCTATAGAAGTAGCATGACTCAATATTTCTGCACGGGACTTGCAACGACTTTTTGAGTCCATGTCACTCCGAGTTGCTGCAATACGCCGGGCAAAAGGAGATCCGACACAACATAAGAAGTTATCTCACGACTTATGTCAGCTCAGTGTACTCATATAATGAGATGATGTTTCTTAAACGTTGTACGAATTTGCCTACAACAGTTTAATCTATGTGCAAAAGTCTTTTAAACGTTCAAAACAGTACAAAATAGTCTGTGATTATAACGATATGGAGAAAGCGGTTAAAACAAAAACAAAAAAAAACAGAGTAAGTACCAATTACTGATTGAACATTTAAAATGGGCAATATTTATTACAAATATTAAACTATTAGAATTAACTGTATTGGTTTTGATGCAGGAACGACAGAATGTTCTAGAAATAAAAAAGTAGTAAGTGATTTTTAATTCTTTCTTATGAACAATGTTGTCAAACTGATGGATATCTACTCCTATTATGTCGTTCAGTATGTTACTCATGTTGAACACAGGGTATCGGTAATTGTGATTAATCCATCGAATTTATCACAGCTCTAATTGCATAAATCTTTTTCTCAGCATCATCGGTTCCAGCTATTACGCAAACCTTAGGTGTTCAGCAAATACACTCTAAGACAAAAAAAAGAACAAATAATGAGACGCATCACGAAGGTTTGCGGAATGGGACGGAAATCGGTAGATGTGGCTTACATGTCTAAATGAACAAATGATTACATTTCAGATAAATCAGATGATTTATCCACGAGAAATAGCTTCATAAATTGAGCAAGTCAATAACGCGTTGATCTATCTCTGGCCCTTATGCAAGCAGTTATTCCGCTTGACATTGACTGATGTGTTGTTGGCTATCCTCCTGAGGTACATCAGGCCAAATTCTGTCCAACTGGCGCATTATATCGTTGAAAATCCCGACCTGGTTGGAGGGTCCTGTCCATAATGCTCCACAAGTTCTCAACTGGCGAAACATCCGGCAACCTTGCTGGCCAAGACTGATGTGTTGTTGGCTATCCTCCTGAGGTACATCAGGCCAAATTCTGTCCAACTGGCGCATTATATCGTTGAAAATCCCGACCTGGTTGGAGGGTCCTGTCCATAATGCTCCACAAGTTCTCAACTGGTGAAACATCCGGCAACCTTGCTGGCCAAGGTAGAGTCCAAGCACGAAGACAAGCAGTGGAAACTCTCTTCGTGTGCGGGCGGGCATTATCTTGGTGAAATGTAAGCCCAGGATGGTTTGCCATGAAGGGCAACAAAACAGGGCGTAGAATATCGTCGACGTACCGCTGTGCTGTGAGGGTGGCACGAATGACAACCAAAGGGATCCTACTATGAAAAGAAATGGCTCCAAAATCCATTATTCCTGGTTGTCGGGCTGTATGTTGGGCGACATTCAGGTTGGTACCCCACCACTGTCCAGGGAGTCTCCAGACACGTCTTCGCTTAGCCAATGAGAGTCCAGGCCTAATGTGCTCGATCCCACTGCACTGTTGGTCTACCGAGGTCAACGGCAGTCGGCGCAAGAGGTGCTGTGAACTCAGCCCCCCTTTCCTTGAGCCGCCTAGTAATGGTCCTTATGGTCACTGAAGCACCAGTTGCATGTCGGATAGTGAAAATGATGAATCTGGGGCTCTGAGTGCCTCTCCGACGGTTGCTCAGTCCTCGTCTTCTGTCATCTCTCACCTGCTTGACGACTTGTTCGGCCACGGTTCACCCATTCCTGCCAACATGGTCGATTAGTGACATAGTTCCTATTCAGATCGCGAGCTGACTATTCCAACCTGCTTCTTTGAACTCATTTACACGTCCTCTCTCAAAAGCTGACATCTGTGTATATTGTTCGCGCGCCTGTCTGCGAGACATACTAACTACCCAACCGAGTACACGTAATGAAGGTCGCAAGGACTTTATGCCCTGGTATCAACACGTCCCCTGTTTATTATCTTTGCCATTTGCATAGTGATGTTACACTGGAGCGTCACACATTCATCCATAGCTAAAGTTTACAAGTTTGCATTCTCCGTTGGTACCTACATGAATAACAATTTGTGATAATTTTGCATAATTCCTTCGTGGTGCCCTTTTTGGTCTTACTTCTCTGTTGTGAATGCACTACTGTTCGGGACACACTCAACACATAGTGTCCTCGACTGCTTCCAATATTCTGAATAGGTCACAGCTTTAGTTGCTTAAATATATTTCTCATGACGACTATTTTCGACCGTCAGTGCATTTTCAAGTATTTCACGCAAGCAACTTTATGTGTAAAACAGTTGATGAACATTTTAGAATGGACTAACCACCGATACCAGTAGTGATGGGAAATATACATCTAGAGCAGTGTGATATATTCAGAGTTACTACGATTAATTCAACCATGTTTCGAGAATGCTTCCTTTGATCGTGGATATGTAGATCTAGAACCATGCTACACACTTTTGCTAAAACCGAGGTTAAGTGCTCTACCTGTTTTACCCCAAGACAATATGAAATCCGTACAGTGGAAGAAATTTAGAGAAAAAATATATTTAATACTAAACCAAACACGTGAAAATGCGACATTCCGCCTCGAAAGTCCACAGGAGAGTTCAGAGACTGCCGGGTGCGCTTCTAATTCTGTTTTCTCGGGTTTTTGTCCGCGGCTGAAACACGATACATCCCTATAGAAAGCAACGTATCCCAGAGTCGCTCCAAAGCCAATGAACGACTCCTCGTCTGGCTGCTTCAAACAGTCTGACGGTGTTTGGTTTAGCAACGACAGCAGACCAAATACCTCGACGCAGTGCTCGTACTTTCAGTCGCTCAAAGACATGGCGCTCGTCACTGTAACAGGAACGCTGTGACTGTTTATTTTACAGCTATAAACAACTACATGCTTTACACCAAAAACATCTCTGACACACATGTGCGACTGGAAAGAAGAGCTCGGCATTCGTATACAAAAACAGCCTGAGGAAGTAACCCATTCTCATGTACGTGCTGGATGTCTCTAAAAAAAATTAAAGTCAATACGAAATCAAGATAGTTGGCTCCAAAGCTCGTACTAAGGTTCTTCGTTTCTTGCGCTCGATAATATGATTGTTTGATCGCAGAAGCAATAATACATGGATAGATGAATAAACGGTTAGATAACACACAATAGTTAAGCAATAAAAATATTTAATTTTACCTACCAACAATTCTTCTGGTTGTAATGCCACAGATAAAGATGGTTTCTTGATAATCACAAAGAAATTCGTTATTCAAGTCCTATGTAGGCCTAATAAATAATTCAGCACGTATTTCTTGCAATGATTATTATTCTTCATTCATAAACGTAGGCAAAAATAAAATACATAAATGAGTCGTTAATATAATGACCCTGGTATAAACATCAGTGAGCGCAAAAAATAAAAGGTTAAAACCAATTTTAAGATATATTATGATAATAACTGCGAGCCAGGATTCCTTATCTCAAATTGATACCTCTTTTCTTAACCTCTGTCCCACCGTCACAGGAACATCTCGTGTATATGTAGCACACTGGCGCATTTAACACCACATTCTGTTGAAATGAGAAATCAACGATTAGAGCCTATATGAAATCTCACATTTCCGCTCATTTTTCTGTGCATATTGTGCTAGAACGTTCAGTTTTTCAACCCATATTTTTCCTCTAAAGCGTTCTATGAATTGTAGCTACATCTTTTTTCGACCATAATTTATATTTACTAAGTTTCTCTGAATATTCCGTCCTAGGAAATACTTCGTTAGCTTGCATCATCACCTCTAATTTTCTATTGTATACTGCTCATGTATTTGCAACAATAACATTCCCGAGTCTCGCGTTTACAGTCACGTTGATTCAAATTATTCCTTTATATACCTCGAAATTAAAGTCATCCAGTGGAACACTATCTCGACTGGCACTTGACATCAGATCAGAAGCTACGAAAGTCTTCACTGCTCTACTCATTAAAGCAAGTTCAAAGAAAAATTTGGATAACACAAATGGTTAAAATTCAGCATACCTCTACCTTGTAAGACTTATTCGATTAACAACACACAAATGATGTGACCAAAAAGTTGAAAATCGGAAAAGCATCTGGACTAGATGGTGTATTCCCCTATTTTATTCGACAGATTGGAATACATGGAAAATATGGTTCATGATGTTTTTTAATGATATTTTAAACACTGGGAGTATTTCTGCTGACCGAGGCACACTCCGACAGTTTCTAGACGGGATTAAAAAAATAGAGAAAAGTCAAAATGGTTGTTTTAACACTTCAGATACTCCACATATCCTCCCCCACTTGAGTTGAAAGTACAGAACCTCCATGCAATTATGTGAAACTGCGTCACATTGGTTGGAATGCCGAGTATGTAGAGATAGCGTTGCCCAACCATGCGAATTCCTGCACTTCGTCGTTTTGTGGTAGGTTATTATTGATAATACCAAATCTTGACAGATGTGATGATCTTTTCGAGAAAAAATTTCCACGTTTAGGATTTCAAAAGAAGTCGCCGCACGCGTCCACGCGTTGTTGTTTTTGTTAAGGAGTCAAGATGTGTGGGACAAACTTTGCACACACTTTTCTCTTCTTCAAAACATTCTGGAGAATGTCTTGAACACTTGATTTAGTACCGTTGTTCCACTGCGTTTTTTAACACAAGCACATTGACACATTACGGTCACTACGATCGCACGTCCACTACTTAACACCAGTTGCTTACAACTGTAGGGGCGAATGAACATCAGTTAACTCAAGCGCCGATCGTAGTTAATTGCGTTGACGGCGCTTATACTCCAGGAATAAAATCAGCCTCGGAATACTCTTGATTGACGCACTGATAGTTCATGTCTTAATGACATTTAAATGAGGAATGGAGACTATGCATCAAGCTGTAGACTTGTACCATTATTCAGCTATTTCATACTCCTTGAATGTTTACTACTCAGGAGCAGAACACCAGCTTTAGCATACCAAATATATTTCCAAACAAAGCAAGCTGTTGTGAACAGGTGCTAGCACTAACGTCTTACATCGAATCTGGATTCACCTGTAGCTCAACTGTCTACAAGCTACTCGTATGGTACAGTATGTCTGGATGGACCCTTGCTAAACTCAAAACGTGTGCATGAAGCAAAAAACTGACCACTCTAATTAAAAAGTTCCAGCACATCGCAAGAATATCTTTCAAAGCAAACAAAAATTACCCCGAAGTTCCTACATTGATTCCAGTGTTATTCAACTTGCATACGACTGACTTGTCTGACACAGCTAACGTCAATTTCTGTTCCCGGCCGAATCGTTCAGTATGTATGTCAAGGATAATCTCAGGAACTTCTGTAGAGATTTTGATACAGTTTGGAGTAATAGATTGACTGATTCACGTTGACGGTTTGTATATACAGGCTGCCCTAGGAGGAATGGTCAGTATTCATGGACATGAGACAAACGATAATTCGAAGCGAGAATGTCTAACAAATGTAGGCTTTAGAGCTATGTGAACTTCTTTATCTTCGATACTGTGAAACAGAGCTCTTCTACCGCAGCCTCTCGCTTTCCATGTTTTAGGCATTAAAATGCATACCTTAAGAGCTATGAGCACTTGTTTCGTAGAAGAGACGTGTTTCAGAGTAGCAAAGGTTTACAAGTGCTGATAGCTCTTAAGGTATACACTTTAGAGCTTAAGTTTACTGGACATATTTTTTCCTGTTTTGGTCCACACTAAAACCCCGCAAAATATGGAAAGCAAAGAGCTTGCAAATAGAAGTATATTTCACTATATCGAAAATGAACAATTGCTCCTAGCTCTTACGGTATGTTTACTAGACCGTTTTGTTTCGGGCGATCGTTCCTGTCATATCTATGACTATTGACCACCATTCCATCTGGGACACACTGTATATTTTGTCACCTCTAAGTCAAACAAGCCGAACGACTATAGATACTTGATGCTACCCGTGCGAAGCACGGCGGGGCGCTGCTGTTGTGTAGTAATTATCTGGAAGACTGTATCAATAATTACGTCAGACTTTTACAGATAATGCAGTTGTCTATAATGAAATCAGATGTTGATAAGATTAGAAAGAGATGCAAAGATTGATAACGTGCACTAAAAGTTCAGAAATGTAAAATTTGCGCTTCACAGTATACAGAAAAGTAGTATACTATGTCTCCAAAATTAATGAGTCATAGCTGGAGTATAAAGACCTGGTTGCAGTCTGAAGAGGTGTGAAATGGAATGATCATATAGATCCAGTTGTAGTTAAAGCAGGTGATAGGCTTTGGTTCATTGGTAAGATACTGGTAAACTACAATAAGTATGCAAAGAATATGGCTAACAAAACACTCGTGCAACCAATCTTTGAATATTGTTCTGGTGTGTATGACCGTTACATATTGGACTAACAGGGGATACTCAGCGTGTGCAAAGAAGGACAGCACGACTGGTCACAGGTTGGTTCGACCCATGGGAGAGAGCCACGCATATGCTACAAAACTGGAAAGATCAACGCTTGAAGATAGGCGCCTACTATCACGCGAAAGCCTACTTACCAAGTTTCAAGTATCAGTATTAAGTTAGGGATCTTGGAGTATACTACAGTCTTCTGCGTATCGCTTTAGTAGAAACAGTGAAGACGTGATTAGACAATTACAGCGCGCACAGAGTGATTTAAGCAATCATTCCTCCTGAGCAACAAGGGCGAATTGATTAGGAAGAAATCTTAATATGTGGCAAAAACAAAAGACCTCTGCCGTACATTTACATTGTTTTCCAGAGTATAGATGTATATGTAGACTGATCACTCAACTAGCAACGAAAGGTAGATATACGCCATCCAGACATCAGTAAGTGAACATTAATATGAGGTGTGTCCACCCCTCGCCTATATGACGACTTCATCTCTGCTGAGGACACTTTCAACGAGATGTCTGAATGTCTGTGGAGGAATGGCCGCCAATCGTCCTCAAGAGACGAAACCAGAGAAGGTAGTGATGCTGAATGCTGGAGAGTGGAACGAAGTCGACGTTCGAACTTATCCCAAAAGTGTTCCATTGGGGACTCTGGACAGGAGAGTCCATTTCAGAAATGTCACTGTCCAAAAACCATTGCCTCACAGATGCTGCTCTGTTACAGGCGCATGTCATGCTCATTCAAACAATAATTATCTCTTCAAGAGCCGAAAGCACAGAAGGTAGCGAAAAATGGTTCAAATGGCTCTGAGCACTATGGGACTCAACTGCTGAGGTCATTAGTCCCCTAGAACTTAGAACTAGTTAAACCTAACTAACCTAAGGACATCACAAACATCCATGCCCGAGGCAGGATTCGAACCTGCGACCGTAGCGGTCTTGCGGTTCCAGACTGCAGCGCCTTTAACCGCACGGCCACTTCGGCCGGCGAAGGTAGCGATGTTGAATCCCAGGGTGTGGAACGAAGTCGACCTTCGAACTCGTCCCAAAGGTCCATTGGGGACTCCATTATCTCTCAACTGTTCCTCTACTATATGCAGTACAGAACAGTGATCCTATCCTCCACACTTCACGTTTTCGTAAGCGCAATAAACGGATCATACCCTAATCACGAAGAAAAACCATACCGTAGTACCACCTTCTCTGTACCTCACTGCAGGTACTACACACGACGGCAAGTAACATTCTCCAGGTATCCGCTAACCCGGAACCTTTCCATCGGATTTCTACAGAAGACAGCGTGATTCGTCACTCCAAATCACTTGTTTCCAGTCATCCACTAACCAGTGGTGTCGCTCTTTACACCACCTCAGGTATTGCTTAGAGTGACTGCAAAAGACCTGTGCTTTATGGAGAGCCACTCAACCGTTGTATCCCATTCTTCTCGACTCCCTACGCACAGCCATTGCGCTAGGTGGACCACTCGTAGCATTTTGGAACTCACGAGTGATTCCTTCCACTGATTTCAAGCAGTTTTTTACAACCAACCCACGCTATGATCGACTGTCCCTGTCAGTCAGTACAACAGGTCTGCGTGTTATTGGTTTTGCTGTGATTGCTCCTTCGCGTTTTCTCTTCTCAATCACATCACCAGCAGTCGAATTCGGCAGCTTCAGAAGTTTGAAATGTCCCTGGAGGATCTGTTACTCAGTTGACATCCAATGACTAGCCCACGTTGGAAGTTACTGTGCTCTATCTACTGTTGTTGTTTCTCTCCTGACAACCACAGTACTCCCCATTTCCTTTTATACTGGCGGGTCCGCCTCTCGTGACACTTAGTAGTCAGTTCCGCCTTACACACGGGTGTCCAGATACTTTTTTTCAGCTGGTGTAGGTCTGTAATCCAAGCCACTAAATTTTGAATTTTGTATGCTTTTATTTTATTTTGTAAACAGCTTCTGTTCTATCACGCTAATAAATAAATTCGTCAAAATAACTTTTTTTAGTTTGGTACGATGTTCACTGTTTTGGCGTAGTACATGAGTGTGCAAGAGACCGTAACAATAAAAGTAAATGACCAAGTTCTGACCGATAATTTGCAAGCTGTGAGTACTTTTCACTATCACTTTTCAAATGTAGCAGCAAAAGTGGGATTGAATTGTTCAGTTGAAGAGGCAAGAGAATATATTAAAACTCTCAATCCACAAAACTTAAACAACCGGAAGTAGCACCAACATCCTTCACCTAAATTAATAGAATTATAAAAATTGTAAAAACATAAAAGCTCATATGGTGCTGATGATATTTCAAACAGAATTCTGAGGAGTTCTTCCAATTTAACAAGTAATGTACATAGTAATTCATATAATGCATCACAGGCACAAGGAATTTTTCTAGACAGATTAAAATATGTAATTATTAAACCTTCATAAGAAAGGTAACAAGAAAGACAGTTATCGTCCAGTTTCCTTACTGACCTCATTTTCTAAAATATTCGAAAAAGTAATGTACTTAAGAGCAGTCTCATACTAAAGTAAGGGAAATTTACTTAGCAGATCAGAGTGTGGTTTACAGAAGGATTGCTTGACTGAGTTGCTCTTTATACATTCATTCACGAACTAGTAAACTTAAATAGTAAAATTTCGTCAGTTGGTATGTTTTGTGATCTTTCCAAGGCGTGTGATTGTGTAGATGATCATAGACTCTTAGAAAAACACAAGTTTCACGGAACTGATGGTTTCGTATTTAGTTCCGTACAATAAATACAATCAGCGGGTGAACAGGAGTCAGTAAATAGGGTAGAATGCTCCAAATTTTTGGGTATAAATTTTGATGAAAACTTGAACTAGAAGACGCATATTACTGAGTTTCTCAAACAATTAAGTTCATCTACTTTTGCTCTGTGGATAATTACTGATATTAGAAACAAATTAAACTCCTGTCACATTTTGCTTATTTCTACTCAATAACCTCTTATGAAATAATTTTCTGGGGTAATTCATCACTTAAAAAGAAAGTACTGATTGCACAAAAGCGAGCAAATAAGAATAATATATGATGTGCACCCAAGGACGTAGGTACTTCTTCAAGGATCTGGGTATTTTAACTGAGCCGTCACATTACATAGATTAGCTAATGAAATTAGTCATAAGTAATCCGTCACAATTTCAGAAGAACAGTGAAGTACATATCTACAACAGTAGAGGGAAAATGACATTTATTATCCATTATTAAAATGACTCAGAGAGAAATTCAGTATTCGGCAACAAAAATTTTTATCATGTGCCCAATACCTTACCATGTCTGACAGATAGCAAAGGAAGTTTTAAGTCTAATCTAAAATAACTTCTCCAGGATAACTCATATTCCACTGACAAATTCCTACTTAAAAATTGGTTGCCAATAAACAAATGTTATGTTAACCCTAATAACATATACATATCCTGTTAACTGCTCGTTCCACATCATTTCGATAAAAGGACCGTTCATCTTAGCCACGGAAGATGTAACTAATTAACTATTGGGTTAGTGCATAAGTCCGTAGCGCTTTTCCTTAAACCAAAGATACATATAAAGAGATTTTAGTAATCTGTAAAATGTTCTCCTTCACTATTTACAACAGTCTGACAACGCTGGGATAGCTTTTCAATTTCAAGACCGCAGAAATGACGTGTTTTTTAGGGAAAGAACTCGACGAGCTATAAAGAACTTTGAACAGAGAGTTGCTGCTTTGTTTGGGCTCAACCATTCCTTCCTTTTTCTTATTTTAGAATAAGGACACCATTTCTCGTCACCGCTAACGGTACAGGATAGGAATGGTCGGTGTTATTCACGAGCCAGTTCATGACAAGCAAGCAGATGCACATATGGCCACTCACTACTTTCTGTGACTTTGGCTTAAATAACGCGGTACCCACACATCCGATTTCTGAATCTTCCCCATTGCATGCAAATGTCGCACGTTGGTGAAATGATCACAGTTCATCACATTTGCCAGTTCTCGAGTACACAAAAGTGGATCATTGTGAATTACTGCATTTAAACGATCTTCGTGTAATCTCGAAAGCCTTCCTAAACGTGGAAAGTCGCTAATGTCAAGTCGATCCTGCTTAAAACGAGAAAACCATTTTCTTGCCGAATTCTGTCCAATGACGTTATCCCACTTCAGAGCGCAAGTATTTCAGACTGCCTTCGCTGCTGTCACCCCTCTACTGAACTCAAGCAGAAGAATATGTCGAAAATGTTCCTTTTTCACCACTTGGCACTCCAGTTTCTAGCGTCCACAGCTCCAAAAATGACAACATGACTATATGCAAACTCGAATAGTAACAGTGAACTACGAGGGCATTTCGAAAAGTAAAGATACAATGGCTTGCAGTCCTTAAATAGAACATTTATTTAGAAAACGTCAGTTACATCTTATTAACTGGACTGTTTGTTATTTTTCGACATAATCACCACCGTTATCCAAACATTTGTTAAGTCGGTGCACAAGCTTTTGTATCCCACAGTCATAGAAGGTTGCCGCCTGTTGTCGGAACCACATTTCAACTTCATCTTTGATCTCTTCATCGTCGTGGAATGATTTTCCACCAAGATGTGACTTCACGTAACGGAAAACATGGAAGTAGGTGGGCGCAAGGTCTGGGCTGTATGGCGGATGGTCCAATACGTCCCATTTGAATTGTTTGAGTAGTGCTTTGGCTACGAGCGCAGTGTAAGGCCGAGCGTTGTCATGAAGCAAGCGGACTCCACTTGTCAGCATTCCCCTGCGTTTGTTTTGAATTGCCCTTCGAAGACGTTTCAAAGTCTGGCAATATGCAGCAGCATTAATTGTCGTTCCAGGAAGCATAATTTCCAACAGAAGAATGCCTTGCCTGTCCCAAAAAACAGAAGCCATGATTTTCTTCGCTGAAATTGACGTTTTGCATTTCTTGGCTTTTGGTGAATTCGAATGGCGCCATTGCATTGATTGTTGCTTGGATTCAGGTGTATGGTGATAAGCCCACATCTCGTCACCTGTCACAATGTGATCAAGGAACTCATCACCTGCTTCAGCATAGCTTGTGAAGAAGTCGAGTGCAAAGCCCATCCTTTTGTTTTTGTGTTCTTCCGTTAACAGTTTCGGAAGCCAGCGCGCACACAATTTCCTGTACCCTAACTTGACAGTCACTATGTCATAAAGAGGTGTCATTGACACGTCAGGTATGATCTGATGCAATTCTTTCAATGTGAGACGTCCATTCGCACGAATTGCTTCCCCCGTTCTCCGAAGAAGGGCATCAAAGATCACAGATGGCCGACCTGTTCTTTGTTCGTCATGAACATCGGTCCTACCTTCAGAGAAATGACGATACCATGTCGTTACATTTTGTCGATTCATAATGTTCGCATTAACAGAAACAATTTCTTTGTGAATATACGCTGTTCGCTGACCTTTTGCGTGAAGAAAACGTATGACGGAGCGCACTTCGCATTTGGCGGGACTCTGAATCGGCGCAGCCATTTTAAACACGACCTACTCCAACCAGAAGCAACGTTCAACTGCCGAACGACCGCGAGGAGAAAGCTAACGGTTCAAGGTTAACACCAGTGTTGACAACTTGCTCGCCAAAACTCTTCTGTTCCTCTGGCAAACGGTGTATCTTTACTTCCCGAAATACCCTCGTACAAATAAAAGATGACAATCGATAAATAAACCACAGGAATCGAAGTACCAATAAGCAAAACAAAAACGCTACGCACTGATGCACCAACCTATTAATGTTCCATCTTCTCCTCGTAGGAAGCGCCACGGATTTGAAATTTGTGTCGACAAATTTTGTAAGACGGCGCTGTGTTTGTTGGCAGCACTCGTCAGTATCGCAGCAGGAATCCAGCAGCGGCGGTGGTGACGAGGGAGGGGG
Organism: Schistocerca piceifrons; assembly: GCF_021461385.2. NCBI lineage: Eukaryota > Metazoa > Arthropoda > Insecta > Orthoptera > Acrididae > Schistocerca > Schistocerca piceifrons. Next base: position 1,014,675,414 of record NC_060138.1, on the reverse strand, counting down.
AGGAGGCGGCGAGAAGGAGAAGACGGTGCAGCTGGAGCTGGAGGCGCCGCCGCTGTCGCCGCCCGCCGCCGGCGAGCCGGACCAGCCCCGCCAGGAGGCTCAGCAGCTGGAAGCCCAGCAGCCGGACCAGCAGACTCCTCAGCAGCCAGAGCAGGAGGCGCCGCCACAGGAGCAGCAGCCGGAGTCGCAGCCCGCAGAGATCCACCAGGAGAGCATCAAGAACACGCTCAAGGAGATCATCTCGGAGATCGAGGAGGCCGTCGTTTCGGAGGTCGCCTCCGACAGCACTGCTGCTCCACAGCAGGTACTACCCCCTTCGTGTAGGACACCAGTATATACCAAAAACTTCCTCAGCACATGTCACACAGTAGCATTAGGGCTCCGTACCTCAATCGGTAAAAGTGGAACCCATATAGCATCAATTTGTTGTCCGTCTGCCTATCTGTCTGTCAGTCCAACTGTTAAGAACCCCTTTTCTCAGAAACGAGCAGACGAATCAAGATGAAATTTATGTCACATACTAAGATATGTGGTCCCTTGTCTGTGTAAAAAATTTAAGCTTCTACGAGGGTCATTCCAAAAGAAACGCACACTATTTTTTTTTAAATCCATCTTTTATTCTACATGTTTCAAAGTTTTACAGTGTTCAGATACATCCTTTAGGAACAATATTTTCATTTCTCCACATAATTTTCATCCCTCTCAACTGCCTTACGCCATCTTGGAACCAGCGCCTGTATACCAGCACGGTAAAATTCTGGACCAATCTGTTCGAGCCACTGTTTGGCAGCGTGCACAAGGGAGTCATCATCTTCAAACCTTTTTCCACGAAGAGACTCCTTCAGTTTCCCAAAGAGATGATAGCCACATGGAGGCAGGTCAGAGCTGTAGGGTGGGTGTTTCAGTGTTGTCCATCCGAGTTTTGTGATCGCTTCCATGGTTTTTTGACTGACATGTGGCCGTGCATTGCCGTGCAACAGCAAAACACCCTGCTTTTGCCGATGTGGTCGAACACGACTCAGTCGAGCTTGAAGTTTCTTCAGTGTCGTCACATATGCACTAAAATTTATGGTGGTTTCACTTGGCATCATGTCCACAAGCAAGAGTCCTTCGGAATCGAAAAACACAGTAGCCATAACTATTTCAGCAGAAGGTGTGGTTTTGAATATTTTTTCTTGGGTGAATTTGCATGATGGCTCTCCATTGATTGCCTCTTCATCTCTGGTGAAAAATGATGGAGCCATGTTTCATCACCTGTCACAGTTCTTCCACCTCCACCATTCTCGTACTGTTCCAAAAGTTCGCTGCATACTGTTTTTCTTGTTTCTTTGTGAGCCACTGTCAACATCCTGGAAACCCACCTGGCACAAATCTCTTTTAACGCCAACACTTCCAGTATTCTGCAAACATTTCCTTCCCCTATCCCAACGTAGCGTGACAATTCGTTCACTGTGATGCACCTGTCAGCAGTCACCAATTCGTTAACTCCCTGCACACTGTCTGGAGTATATGCAGTGTGAGGCCTGCTGCTGCGAGAACAATCCTCAATATTGCCGTGCCCGCTTTCATCACGTAACCTGCTTGCCCACCGACTAACCGTACTGCGATCGACAGCAGCATCTACATAGACCTTTTTCAACCTCCTGTGGATGTTTCCCACTGTCTCGTTTTCAAAGCACAGGAATTCTATGACAACACGTTGCTTCTGGCGACCGTCAAGTGTACCAGCCACCTTGAAGACATGCTGTGACGGCCCCACTCACGGGAACAGGTTGAACTAAGTTTGAAAACAAGCGGGAAGGATGTATCTACACACTGTAAAACTTTTACACATGCAGAATGAAAACTGTATTTTTACAAAAATAGTGTGCATTTCTTTTGGAGTGACCCTCGTACGTCAGTACAACCAAAAGATACGGTCATTTACAACACATATTTCCATACTCGCAAACTCACTCATCAAAACCTATAGGGTACTTTCCGTTGACCTAGAATCATAAAATTTCGTAGGAAGCTAGATTTCGCAGTGCAAGTCAAGAAAAAAGTACAAAAATTGTCAATTCGTAATCATATCAAAGAAAAAAATATTTTGTGTAATTTTTTGTTTGTTAAGGCCCCTTTCTTCTCAGGAACGAGTAGACGTACCAAGTTGAAATTTATGTCCCATAATAAGGTATATGGTCCCTGAAAAACCTTGTGTGAAAACCTTAAGCTTGTAATCCAATGCAATCAAAAGATATCTTCATTTTTGTCAAATATTTTGATATTCCAAACTCGCTCATCGAAACGTATATGGTACTTACCATTGATCTAGAATCATGAAATTTGGCAAGCAGCAAGGTTTCGCGGTACAAGTAAAGGAAAAAATCCTAAAACACTTAACTACTTAACTGTTATTACATCACACGAAAAAAATGTTTTTTGCTTTTTTTATACGTCTCTCTGTTTGTCCATCTGTCAAGGCCCCTTTTTCTCAGGAACTAGTAGACGCATCAAGTTGAAATTTATGTCGTACACTGAGATCCAGTGTTAGAAGCAGAGTAGAGGTCAGATAAGTGGAAAGAGTACACTGAAGGCCTCTATGAGCGGAAAGACTTGTCTGATGAAGTGATAAGAGAAAAACAGGAGTCTATATAGAAGAGATAGGGGATCCAGTGTCAGAATCAGAATTTAAAAGAGCTTTGGAAGACTTAAGTTGGAATAAGGCAGAAGGGTTAGATAACATTCCATCAGAAATTATTAACTCATTGGGGGGAAGTGGCAGCAAGGCGACTACTCACGCTGGTGTGTAAAATGTATGAGTCTGGTGATATACCATCCGACTTTCGGAAAAACGTTATCCACTTTATTCCGAAGATTGCAAGAGGCGACAAGTGTGAGAGCTATCGCACAATCAGCTTAACAGCTCATGTATCCAAGTTGCCGACAAGAATAATATGCAGAAGAATGGAAAAGAAAGTTGAAGACCTATTGAACGATGATCACTTTGGCTTAGGAGAGGTAACGGTACAAGAGAGGCAATTCTGACGTTGCAGTTGATAATGGAAGCGAAAATTCGGAAATTTGTGGTAAGGTCTTATGGGACGAAACTGCTAAAGTCATCGGTCCCTAAGCTTACACACTACTTAATTTGACTTATGCTAAGGACAACACACACACCCATGCCCGAGGGAGGACTCGAACCTCGGACGGGGGGAGCCGCGCGGACCGTGACAAGACGCCTTAGATGGCGCAGCTACCCCGCGCGGCTAATGGGAGGGAAATCAAGACACGTTCACAGAATTTGTCGACCTGGAAAAAGCGTTCGACAATGTAAAATGGTGCAATACGTTTGCTTTTCTCAGAAAAATAGGGATAAGCTATAGGGATAGATGGGTAATATACAATTTGTACAAGAATCAAGTGGCAACAATAAGAGTGGAGGACGAAGAACGAAGTGCTCGTATTAAAAAGGGTGTAAGACAGGGATGTAACTTTTCGTCCTTACTGTTCAGTCTATACATCGAAGAAGCAATAACAGATGTAAATGATGTGCTGAATGGAATGAACAGTCTAATGAGTACAGATCAGGGATTAGGAGGGAATTGAAGAAAGACGAAAGTAATCAGAAGTTGCGGAAATGAGAACAGTGAGAAACTTAACATCAGGATGGGTGATCATGGAGTTAAGAAATTCTGCTACCAAGGCAGCAAAAGGACGGAGCAAGGAGAACATAAAAACCATACTAGCAATGGCAAAAAGGGCAATACTGACCAAGAGAAGTAAACTAGTATCAAACATAGGCCTTAATTTGAGGAAGAAATTTCTGAGAATGTACGTTTGGAGCACAGTATTGTATGGACTGTGGGGAAACCAGAAAAGAAGAGAATCGAAGCATTTGAGATGTGGTGTTACAGGAAAATGTTGAAAAACAGGTGAACTGATACTATAAGGAATGAGAAGCTTCTCCGGAGAATCGGCGAGGAAAGGAATGCATGAAAAACACAGATAAGAAGAAGGAATAGGATGTTAGGACATCTGCTAAGACATCAGGAAATAACTTCCATGGTACTAGAGGGAGCTGCATAGGGTAAAAACTGTAGAGAAAGACAGAGACTGGAATACCACCAGCAAATAATTGAGGACGTAGGTTGCACACAGTGGAGAATTCGTGGTGGGCCGCATCAACCCAGCAGTCAGAAGACTGAGGAAAAAAAAAACACTAAAGTCTATGGTCCCTTGGCGATGTCTTAAATTTAAGCTTCTATATCAATGCAATCAAAAATACGGCCCCTATTGTCACGTGGTTTGATATCGTGCTAGCATTAGTGTCAATAATAGGCGAAATTCGTCGAAATTCTCGATTCCTGGAATGGATGAACAGTCCGTATACACACACTGCTGGCCATTAAAATTGCTACACTACGAAGGTGGCGTACTACAGACGCGAAATTTAACCGACAGGAAGAAGATGCTGTGATATGAAAATGATTAGCTTTTCAGAGCATTCACGCGAGGTTGGCGCCGGTGGCGACACCTACGATGTGCTGACATGAGAAAAGTTTCCAACCGATTTCTCATACACAAACAGCAGTTGACCGGCGTTGCCTGGTGAAACGTTGTTGTGATGCCTCGTGTAAGGAGGAGAAATACGTACCATCACGTTTCCGACTTTGATAAAGATCGGATTGTAGCCTATCGCGATTGCGGTTTATCTATTGCGACATTGCTGCTCCCGTTGGTCGAGATCCAATGACTGTTAGCAGAATATGGAATCGGTGGGTTCAGGAGGGTAATACGGAACGCCGTGCTGGATCCCAATGGCCTCGTATCTCTAGCAGTCGAGATGACAGGTATCTTATCCGCATGGATCCCTGAGTCAGCAGATGGGGACGTTTGCAAGACAACAACCATCTGCACCAACAGTTCGACGACGTTTGCAGCAGCATGGACTATCAGCTAGGAGACCATGGCTACGGTTACCCTTGACGCTGCATCACAGACAGGAGCACCTGCGATTGTGTACTCAACGACGAACCTGGGTGCACGAGTGGCAAAACGTCATTTTTTCGGATGAATCCAGGTTCTGTTTACAGCATCATGATGGTTGCATCCGTGTTTGGCGACATCGCGGTGAACCCACATTGGAAGCGTGTATTCGTCATTGCCATACTGGCGTACCACTCGGCGTGATGGTATGGGGTGCCATTGGTTACACGTCTCGGTCACCTCTTGCTCGCATTGACGGCACTCTGAACAGCGGACGTTACATTTCAGATGTGTTACGACCCGTGGCTCTACCCTTCATTCGATCCCTGCGAAACCCTACATTTCAGCAGGATAATGCACGAACGCATGTTGCAAGTCCTGTACGGGCCTTTCTGGATACAGAAAATGTTCGACTGTTGCCCTGGCCAGCACATTCTCCAGATCTCTCACCAATTGAAAACGTCTGGTCAATGGTGGCCGAGCAACTGTCTCGTCACAATACGCCAGTCACTACTCTTGATAAACTGTGGTATCGTGTTGAAGCTGCATGGGCAGCTGTACCTGTAGACGTCATCCAAGCTCTGTTTGACTCAATGTCCAGGCGTATCAAGGCCGTTATTACGGCCAGATTTGGTTGTTCTGGGTACTTATTTCTCAGGATCTTCAAATGGTTCAAATGGCTCTGAGTACTATGGGACTTAACAGCTGTGGTTTTCAGTTCCCTAGAACTTAGAATTACTTAAACCTTACTAACCTAAGGACATCACACACATCCATGCCCGAGGCAGGATTCGGACATGCGACCGTAGCGGTCACGCGGTTCCAGACTGAAGCGGTAGAACCGCACGGCCACACCGGCCGGCTCTCAGGATCTATGCACCCAAACTGCGTGAAAATGTAATCACATGTCAGTTGTAGTATAATATATTTGTCCAATGAATACCCGTTTATCATCTGCATTTCTTCTTGGTGTAGCAATTTTAATGGCCAGTAGTGTAATTAGGTTTGTAGGGAACTCTCGGATTAATGTGACTCTTACTCGCACTAATCCGAATTTTTAACGAAGAGGAACAATAACGACAAGACAAACTCAGAGTGTCGACACCCATCTGTTCAACTCTTGCTCGTTCCTATTTTCTGCAATAATCACGATCACCTTTAGAAAATGTAGGCTGTCCCATTTGTCTTGACCGCCCCAAATTACTTTTTGTCCAGAAGCAAAATAAAAAATGTTATCAGTCAAATGTTGTTTAGCAGCCAGTGGGAAATTAACAAGCAATATTGCCTTTCTTGTAACTTTATTCGTTACTAAGATATAAGCAGCAGTACACCCTCTTTAAACAGCACGTTGCTTTTTTTTACTCGCTAACCCATTTCCTCCCTGTCGTATCGGTAATTAAGGTGGCCAATGAATACAGTCAGATGTCTACAAAAAGGTAACACATTAATAACATTTTTTTAAATTACCTACATTTAATAATTGTATTATACATAATTCTGAGGCACTGTTTTATATAACAGAGAGTAATGTGCTTGATAGAATCGAATGGTGTTGAAAGCTAGTACACTTACACGCTGAGTTGACAAAAGTCATGGAACAGGTCCTAACATCGTGTGGGAGCTCCTTTTGCTCGGCGTAGTGCAGCAATTGGACGTGGCATAGACTCAACTGGTCATTGGAATTCCTCTGCAGAAATATTGAGCCATGCTGCCTCTATAGCCGTCCGTAATTGTGAAAGCGTTGCCGGGAACTGACCTCTCGATTACGCTCAATAAATGTTCGATGGGATTCACGTCCAGCGATCTGGGTGGCAAAACCATTCGCTCGAGTCGTCCAGTATCAAACCAATCGCCAACAATTGTGGTTCGGTGACATGGCGCACTGTCATTCATAAAAATTCCATCGTTACTTGGGAACATGAACCCCATGAATGGCTGCAAATGATCTCCAAGTAGCCTAACGACTGACTCAGTTGGACCAGAGGACCCTGTCCATTCCACATAAAGAGAGCCCATACCATTACTGAGCCACCACGCGCTTGCACAATGCCTTGTTGACAACTAGGATCCATGGCTTCGTGTCACACTTGAACCCTACTATCACCTCTTTCCAACTGAAATTAGTACTCATATACCCAGGCCACAGTTTCCCAGTCGTCTAGGGTCCAAACGATGTTGTCACCAGCCCAGGAGAGGCGCTGCAGACGGTGTCGTTCTATTAGCAAACGCACTCGCGCCGTTCGTCTGCTGCCAAAAACCCATTAATGCTAAATTTCGCCGCAGTGTCCTAACGGATACGTTCTTCGTACGTCCCACACTGATTTCTGAGGTTACTTCACGCCGTGTTTCTTGTCTGTTAGCACAGACAATTCTACACAAACGCCGTAGCTCTCTACATCTACATCTAAATTGACACTCCCCAAGCCACAGTACGGTGCGTGGTGGACAGTGCCCTTTACCACCGCTAGACATTTCCTTTTCCGTTCCACTCGCAAATAGAACGAGGGAAAAACTACCGTCTATATGCCTCCGTATGAGCCGTAATTTCTAGAATCTTATCTTCGTGTTCCTTAAGCGTAATGTATTTTGCCGGCCGTAGAATCGTTCGGAAGCCATCTTCAAATGCCGGTTCTCTAAATTTTCTCAGTAGTGTTTCTAGAAAAGGACGTCGCCTTCCATCCAGGGATTCTCATTTGAGTTCCCGAAGCACCTCGGTAACACCTACGTGCTGTCCGAACCAACTGGTAACAAATCTAGCTGCCCGCCTTTGAATTGCGTCGATGTCTTCCTGCAGTCCGACCTGATACGGATCCCAAACAGTCGAGCAGCATTCAAAAATACGTCGCACCAGCTTCTTATATGCAGTCTCCTTTAAGGGTGAATCACTCTTTCCTAAAATTCTCCCAATAATCCGAAGTCGACCCTACCACAGTTTTCACATGCCCCTTCCACCTCATATTGCTTTGAAACGCTACATCTAGATATTTAAACTACTTGACTGTGCAAGCAGGACACTAGTAAATACTGTATCCGAACATTACAGGTTTGTTCTTCCTACTCATCCGCATTAATTTACATTTTTCCACATTTAGGGATTTAGGGCTAGGTGCCATTCATCACATAAATTGGAAATTTTGTCTAAGTCGTCTTGTATCTTCCAACCGTCACTCAACTTCGACACCTTACCGTACACCACGGCGTCATCAGCAAACAACCGCAGATTGCCGCCCACCCTGTCGCCCAAATCATTTATGTATGTAGAGAACAACAGAGGTCCTATCACACTTCCCTGGGGCACTCCCGACGATACCCTTGTCTCTGATGAACACTCACTGTCGGGGACTACATACTGGGTTCTATTATTTAAGAATTCTTCCAGCCACTCACTTATTTGTGAACTTATTCTGTACGGTCATACCTTCGTTAATGGCCTGCAATGGGGCATCGTATCAAATGCTTTCCGGAAATCTAGAAATACGAAATCCACCCGTTGCCTTTCAACCACGGTTCTCAGTATATCACGTGAGAAAAGAGTAAGCTGAGTTTAGCACGAGCGATGCTGTCTAAAACCATGTTGATTCGTGGACGTAAGCTTCAGTAACAAAAAAGCTTATTATTTTCGATCTGAAAATGTATTCAAGGATTCTGCGGCAAACAGAAGTTAGGGATATTGGCCTGTAATTTTGCTGGTCCGTTCTTTTACCGTTCTCATATACTGGAGACACCTGCGATTTTTTCCAGTCGCTTGGGACTTAGTGCTGGGCGAGAGATTCACGATAAATGCAGGATAGGTTGCAATGGCTCTGAGCACTATGGGACTTAACATCTGAGGTCATCACTCCCTATAACTTAGAACTACTTAAACCTAACTAACCTAAAGACATCACACACATCCCTGCCCGGCAAGATAGGTAAGGGGTCAACATCGTAGAGTACTCTTTGTGAAATCGAACTAGCATTCAATCCAGACCTGGTGATTTATTTGGTTTCAAAACTTTCAGTTGTTTCTCTATGCCAGGTAAGCTTATTTCTATGTGGTCCATACTGGAGTCCGTCCGAGGGTCAAATGACGGTGTTTGTGCGTTCCTCCTGTGTGAACGATTTCTTGAACGTGAAATTTAAAACTTCTGTTTTCGTTTTGCTATCTTCAACTGCCACACCAGACTGGTCAGCAAGAGACTGAATGGAAGTCTTAGATCCACTTGGAAATTTTACGTACGACCAGAATTTTCTGGAGTTCTCTGTCAGATCTTTTGATAAGGTGTGGTGGTGGTAGTTGTATGCTTCTTTTCACAGACGCAAGAATCTCTAATAACCTTCGTTTGTCGTCAGTTGCGCGTCCCATTTTGAACCTAGAGTGCAACAGCCTCTGCTTCCTCAGCATCCGCCGAATTTCGTTATTAAACCATAACAGGTCATTTCCACCCTTTATCCACTTACTTGGCAGGATAGGTATATGTCGGGACGGAGTTCGTGGTTCAGGAGAGGGAAACGGTTGAAATTTCTTTGTGAGAGAACGTGAAGTGTGTGCAAGTGAAGAATTGGTGGGATGTGTAGGTAGTGGCGCGGCAGCGCAATAGGAATGGAAAGGAGAGGGGACACAATAGGATTGTTGTTGTCAATTTTGTGGCTAGTGTACGTTATTCGGAGTTGTTGAATGTGAGTGAGAAGAGGTGGGAATTTGATGATTTGGTAAAGGATCTTTGTAGAGGAAAGTAAGCGGATGCGGAAAGTGAGACGTAAAGAATGACGTTCGAGGATCAGGAGGGAGTTACAAAACTTGGAAGGGGTGGAGGGGCGAGCTCTGAATTGCGACTGCTTAAAAGGATGCGTCGACCAGTCAGAGTCTCGAGCAGTGAGATCATGTGGATTTGCGTCCTCGGCTGGTGTATATGCGAGGCGCCTCTCATCGGAAACAGTGAGCGATGCAATGGTGTCCTCGCACGGCAACGCGCTGGCGGGACGTTTGAAAGTGCCGTCTCTCGTGTAGCAGTGAGCGGGCGCGGAGTGCCGGGTGCGACTCACGAGGATTCTGACGATACTACACTCACCTCAAGACCTGTTCAAACACGTATCATACTGCAACATTCGTGTGAACACGACGTTATTAAAAATGTAACACAAAATCGATTTCGAGTCTCATGTACTAGCACACAGTACAGAGTATCCGGCCTAATGTATCTCGTCCGCTTTCAGGAGTTAACAGGTCAATCAACCGTCTGCAGTTGAAGTTTGTGTGAATACAACGTACAACAACACAGAGAAAGTAGAAATGATACTCATCTATGGGGAATGTAAGATAGGAGAACAGTAACTGCAATAATGTTCCTTATATTCAATGTCTACCGTACTGTACCACTTTTAAACGATATGTTGCGTACAGTAAAGGTATCATCATCACTTTTCTTTTATTGTGCTTGAAGGTAAGTGTAATGCTACTCAGGCAGAGGGACTTCTAGAGAAAGTGATTTCCTGCCAGGAAACTCCCTGAAGGATGTTTCCATGTCTCGTTGCGACGTTTCAGGAAACGCGTTTCAGGAAACCCAGCTTATATTCTCCATAGATGAGCAGCATTTCCACATTCTATTCGTTGGTATACATTGCACTCACACATACCTTCAGTTGACGCTTGACTGAATGACCGGGGTGCACTTTTCTTGTGTTTCATTTTGTTTACTGTCAGTTCTAACAAGAGGACGAGTTGCGTTACCATGGGTAACTGAGGTGTACTAGTACAGGAGAAATGGTTCAAATGGCTCTGAGCACTATGCGAATTAACTTCTGAGGTCATCAGTCGCCTAGAACTTAGAACTAATTAAACCTAACTAACCTAAGGACATCACACACATCCATGCCCGAGGCAGGATTCGAACCAGCGACCGTAGCGGTCACGCGGTTCCAGACTGAAGCGCCTTTAACCGCACGGCCACACCGGCCGGCAGTAAAGGAGAATCAAAGTCAGTTTTGTATTGTGTTTTTAGTAGCATGTTTGCGGGAATGGTGCCGGGTTTAATGGTTTAGCAGTAAAGCGAGTACCTGGAAAGTGCGAGGTCGCAGGATCGAATCCCGGTCGGCCTGCGAATTTGCAGTTTGCATTTTAACCTAGGCTCCACCAATCAACCTTTTGAGGAGTTGCCAGAATTTCGGATTCCGTGTTGAACTGTAGATCCGCTTCCCCCGGTAGGATAACCGGAGCAGGTTAGCGACACAGGAGTCGCTGAAGTAGCGTCTAATTGAAAGACTTGCACCAGGCCAGTGAGCCACACGAAATTATTATTATTATTATTATTATTATTATTATTATTGTTACGTGAATGGTACAATGTGACACGTTTTTGAACAGGTCTTAAGAAGAGGAAGTAGGTTACCGAATAAAGAATATAGAATACCGAAAAATGCGCAATGCTGTTCATATCTTCGTAACGAACAAATCTACAAGAAAGTTAATCATGCTGGTTAATGTCCTCCTGGTAGTTAAACAACATAACAACATTTGCTGATTTTTTTTTTTCCGATGATCAAGATAAATGAGACACTCTTTAGATTGGAATAGTGACTGAAAGACATACCTTTAAACTGACCATAGAATAAGATTGCCATATAACACCCCCTTCTATTTCTTTAAATATATGTTAACTGAAATTGGCTTACATCAATCGTGGCAATCGGACGATTGTAATTCAGGTCATTAACAAAGGGAAATCACACATCTCTGGCACTTCTTCTGATCGTGTGCCTGAAAGTGAAACATAGTCGCCTTAATGGTTCTGTTGCTATGATATTAATCCAACTAAGTAAGCAGAAGGTCCGAAATAACACGATCCATATTAAAGATGAAGTTTATTGTCCCACAAACACAAAAAAATTGCATGCATGTCCAAAGGAACAGGCACTGAGGCGACTACAGCCGTTATGAAATACGTTAGATGTATTCGCAATTTATAATATGGACAACCATCAGCTGTAGAATGGAATGACGACGACGAAAATTTGTGCCGGATCGAGACTAAGACCCGTATTTCCCGCTTATCGCGAGCGGTCGCCCATGTCGTCAACCAAGCGTCTATAAACTGTAGTTGTACATCCATTATGTATATTCCTACATAGGTGAGACATTTTACTTGAAAGTCGCTTGCCCGGCATGCGTGCATGTCCAAAGGAACTCTGCATCACAATTCAGAACAAAACAGGCACTGAAATATAATATTTATCCGCCGACTGCGGGCGAGCGACTTCCAGGTAAAAAATGTCTCGCCTGTAAGGGAATATACATAATGGATTTACGAATATGGGTTATAGACGCATGGTTGACGACATAGGAAGTTTTGATCTGGCGGTGAGTCGTGCACGGATACCCAAATGGTAAAGCGACAGCTCGCGATAAGTAGGAAATCCGGTTTCGAGTTTCGGGTGGGCACAAGTTTTCGTTATCGTCATTCCATTCTACAGCTGATGGTTGTCCACATTCGCAATTGCGAATACACTTAAAATGTTTTATAGAAGTTCTGTATCCTCACCTTTTTTAGTTCGTCCAACTCTGGACACGCGCCGCCCTCACACTGGAAACACTAAAATTGGATAGCTGATTTATCGCACCTGTGTTAATATATCTTTACTTTTGACGCGAAATAATACATCATAAATGATACTAGCGTTCGGGTATGCTCGGGCATCCTGCTTCTACAAGTGATGAATAAGGATACGATTCGACCGTAACATGGCACGATCGGTATTAGCACAGTTACAAACACATTAGGCCACAGAATCACATGATAAAGGAAACAAAATACCACACATTTCAGATGTACAAGGGCATTCTTCGGGAGGAAGATAAGATCAGACTTAAGCACAAATGATACATCGACGGAACGAGAGACATAATTTTAATATGAGTCCTTATGAGTTTCTCATTATTTTTTCCTTATTTTGTGCGTCAACAGCATTTAATTAATGTTACGTTATTGCCAATTTCTTCTGCTTGTTTTGAACCGGTGCTCTCCCTTTCGACCAGTGTGATCCTTCCTTCATTCGTCCCTATATCTTCGTCACCTCAACAACCAATCGTCAATAATCTTTCACAAATACTGATCATTGTTAGCCCCTACGGTTCTTTCACTCAGCTGCTCCAGAGTGCTAAATCGAAAAACAATCGTGCATAATTTAGCACACACCTCACTGACATAACGCCTCTTCTGATAACACTTTCATGTATGCTTCTAACCTCATTACTTTCCCCTGCTTCACAAGTTACCTGTTCACTTATTTTTTAATATATTCCCGTGTCACCACATTTGAAATGTTTAAAGCTGCTTTTTTCTTGTTTTACAATATCTAGTTTCACTTTCATAGAATACAGTGGTTGAGATTTTCTCTATCTGGAACTTTTCTCTTCATACCATGAGGATATCTAATACCTGTCGAGTTATTCTGTTAGAGAATGCTTTGCAAGTGCCAATGACTTTCTCATGTGAAATGTCACGTTTTTACATCGAGTACCAGTAATGAATAATGAGCGTATGGCATTGGTGGCGGTTCGGCCGCCGCTCCACAAGTTCTTTAACGCCACAACGGCGACTTGCCACATCGGCGACTTGCGAGTGAATGAGGATGAAATGATGAAGAAAGACACACAACACCCAGTCATCTCGAGGCAGAGAAAATCCCTGACCCCGCCGGGAATCGAAACCAGGACCCCGCGCGCGGGAAGCGAGAACGCTACCGCAAGACCACGAGCCGCGGATATCGAGTACCAGTATTGTTCAGCTATAGTACCTTCTCAGATAGTAGTAGCTGCAGAACAATCAGTCGTTTGCAGGTGCTGTGTACAAGTGTACATGAGTCACCTTAGTGACTGGTAACATGCCAAGAGTTCATAAATTTATTCTTCTGATGCTTCTGCCGTTTTGCGCAAAAGTATGTCCTATGTAGCAGTACTCCTTCACTTCTTCTGCTGTGTCTTCTCCCATTAGATATTTAGCAAATCTAGTCTCTTTTACAAGAGTCCTCATCACGTTTTTGTTTGATTTGCTCATATTTAGCCCAAAATTTGCGATAAGTGGTTTTGTCTGCTCCACGCTATAGTTCTCCACTATTTCGGGTTAGAAGGGCGATGTAATACTCAATCGTTTCGTTACCTAGTGCCTTAAGTAACTGCTACAACACTTTCATTTGCATTTATCTTTTACCCCATTTTATTTCTTGTATTTTGAAATTATACAGACCTTAATTTGTTATTGACACCTCTTAAGTTTGTTTCCTAGATGTCTGTAAAGGAAAGAAACGTAAATTTTCGTACGTAATTCGCTCTCAGATGATAAAGTTATGATCCTTCTACATAAAATGAAAATGTCGTGACTTCCTCACGGATAAATGGGAAATATGGTTACCAGTACTTGGTATTGTGAGGCTACAGTGAAGATTCCTAGCTCTTAGGAGTAAAATATAATTAGCATTTATTTATTATAGTAGCTAATAAGGAAAAAGTAAACGAAACGATAAGCAATTCTCGAAGATTACGAAGGCTTCACATGCTGTCAACTGGAGACAACAAGCGACATCGGAGGGATATGACATTTACGCCGGCCGGGGTGGCCAAGCAGTTAAAGGCGTTCCAGTCTGGAACCGCGCGGCCGCTACGGTCGCAGGTTCGAAGCCTGCCTCGGGCATGGATGTGTGTGATGTCCTTAGGTTAGTTAGGTTTAAGTAGTTCTAAGTTCTAGGGGACTGATGACCTTAGAAGTTAAGTCCCATAGTGCTCAGAGCCATTTGAACCATTTGACATTTATGGATGTAAGAAGACACAGTATATACAGTTCCACACAGTAAATGGAATGACACCATTAATAAATATAGACTTCGATCAGAAATCGGTAGCTAAGGTAGAATATTCAAAATTTCTAGGTGTATGCATTGATAAGGGGTTGAAATGGAAAAAACACACTGAAGATCTGCTGAAACGTTTGAGTTCAGCTACTTATGCTGTTAGGGTCATTGCAAATTTTGGCGATATACATCTCAGTAAATTAGCTTACCATGCCTATTTTCATTCTCTGCTTTCGGATGGCATCATATTCTGGGGTAACTCATAATTGAGTAAAAGAGTGTTCATTGCACAAAAGCGTGTAACCAGAATAATTGCTGGAGCTCATCCAAGATCATGTTGCTGACACTTATTTAAAGAGCTAGGAATCTTCACTGTAGCCTCACAATATCTATATTCACTTATGAAGTTTGTTATTAATAATCCGAACGAATTCAAAAGTAATAGCAGTGTACATGGCTACAACACTAGGAGAAAGGATGATCTTCACTACTCAAGATTAAATCTAACTTTGACTCAGAAGGGGGTAAATTATGCTGCCACAAAAGTCTTTGGTCACTTATCTAATAACATAAAAATTCTGACAGATAGCCATGTAGCATTTAAAAGGAAATTAAAAGAATTTCTGAATGGCAACTCCTTCTACTCATTAGATGAATTTTTGGATATAGTAAGTGGGTACTTCCCCCCCCCCCCCAAAAAAAATGTTAAGTGTCATGTAATATTTTGTCTAATGTAATATCTTGTATAGACACCGTTTATTAATCTGACACGTTCCACATCATTACGAAGTGTCGTATTCATGATCTATGGAACAAGTACTAATCTAAGCCAATCTCATCTAACAAATTCAAAGTAAAATGGAATATAGTTCAAATTTTCACATAATCTTGTACATAGACATTAGCTATTGCACTATTCGGTCAGACCACTTTTTCCTGATCCTCTTCAGGTCACTACATTTTATGAAATATCACTGGTCCTTTAGTCCGGAATAATATCATCGTACACTTTAGGTCTCTGTTTTTCAGTATTATGCCTATTATACAACTGATCGTCAAAAATACGCAAATACAACAAATCTCACAACAGACGAGACAAATGTAGCTGCATAAAATACTATAAGATGATTGAAACAAATAAAGATTACCAGAACTTTTCCCTCATGTGGAACCATAATATATTACCATTATATGACAGTCCCACATTATCTCATTATGGTGCCACACACGTCGCGAAAGAGATCCCTCCACTCAGTTGGTTCCATGCCTTTTGCCACCTCTTCGATTCTATCTAAGTTCTACCACAAAGTACATAAATATAAAATAGATTATCTTCCTCGTGACTCAGTTTAATGTATCACAATTTTGGTCATAAATAATGCACTCTACATTAGTCATCTGTAATACACTTCATTATTGAGCATTTGTAATATTCCAGCTTCATCAAGAGAAACCTTTGACCTTTATATTATTCTGTCTATTCCAAAAAATGTCCTACATTTATTTAAGATTCCTGCTGTGCGGATTGTGATACCTAATAGCATTATTATTAGAACAGGGCACTCCTCGCAGAAATAGCCTAGGTATTTAATTTGTCTGGATTTTAAGGCATTCGAAGAATGAAGATGAGAGCTCTCTCTCTTCAAGGTTTCTATATTCAACTAAATCCAATCAAACATCAAGACATCAATACGTAGATGGAAGACAAATATGCCAATAATTTATGAAACAATCATTTATCATTTATATTAGCTGGCCTGTCTGCTTACATCTATACGATTTGCTTACATGCACACGTTTTCAAACGATTATTGATTACTTGGATTATATGTAACAATATTACCCCGCATTTAAAGTTTCTTGTCTCCTCCTTAATCAGACTAACAAACTGTGCATTATTGTACCACTGGCGTTGTTCCCATGTCCTTGGTGTTTATCACCGTAGCTTCTTGAAATGCTTATTACGATCTACGATAAGACACGCGCAATTTACAGATATCTGTGAACTTAAGTTCTTAAATCAGCAGCTCTAATTACCTTGTTAGCATCGAAACGAACATACGTAGTGCAAATGTCACTGAGCTCAGTACATAACAGTATATGTGCTACCTTTTCATTTACGAAGTCCGCCTCAGCTGCACAATATAAGGCAAAGTTATCGGATTCCCTTTGCATTGTCCTAAAGTTAGTCTAACTTTTCCTTTCCTTACTTGTACTGGAATTAGTGGCTAGGGCTTCGGCAAGAGTCTTAAAGTGTACGTCAGATTTTGGATAGGACATAACTTTCTCTAATTTTCTATGAAATAAGAAACATCCATGTTACATTAATATACAGGTTTAAACATTTTAGGATATTGTGTGTTATCGCGCCGTCCACGGAACCGCGCGACTGCTACGGTCGCAGGTTCGAATGCTGCCTCGGGCATGGATGTGTGTGATGTCCTTAGGTTAGTTAGGTTTAAGTAGATCTAAGTTCTAGGAAGCGATGACCTCAGATGTTAAGTCCCATAGTTCTCAGAGCCATTTGATTTTTTTATTGGGTGTTATCAATTGACTCTAATTCTCCTTCATCTTCTTTCGATTTCGGCCATCTTTGGACCACGTTCAACAATTCACTTGCCCGGCTTTTTGATCTTTTTTTCTCTCTTCCCAATATTTCCTCATCATTTTCGAGTGGTTCCTCCTCCGCTCTTCCGACCATTTCCTGTTATTATTCTTTAGTTTCGTTTCTTCTGGAAAACACTTAATTTCGTTCACTATTTGTCTAAACTTTTCCCTGTCCCTGATTGACTCACGGGTGACATTAAAATAGGCCAAATCCTTTTTCACCATCTGTATCCATTTATTGTTGGTTTTTTCGTTCCTGTTACTATGTTCAAACACTTTTCTTGTTAGTCTGTTTCCATCCATCCTCGACAGGTGACCATAAAACGTTAGTCTGCGTTTACGCATCGCCTCACTCACTTTCTCAATAGTTTTGTATATTTCCTTATTACTCTTTAGCTTGTACTCTTCTCCAATCTTTCTCGGTCCTAATATTTTTCTCAAAATTTTCCTTTCTTTCTTTTCCATGTTTTCTATTTCCCCCTTTTTGTTAAGAGTTAGGCACTCCGATGCATACAGGCATTCTGGTCTAATGACAGTTTTATAATGTCTTAATTTAGCTTGAATCGAAATGTTTTTTTTGTTATATATGTCTTTGGTTTTTTGAAAAGCAAATTCCATTTTCCTTGCTCTCGCCTGGTTTGCACTCTTGTCTAAACCATTCACTTGAATTATTTCACCTAAATACTTAAATTTTTCTACTCTCTTAATATTGCCGTATTTAGTAATAAGATTTTTCTTGTTATTTCTATGATTAGACATATACACAGTTTTTTCAAATGAAATCTGCAGTCCAGCTCTGGCCGAAACTTCTTGTAGTTTCTCCAGGTAGTTCTGAGCTATTTCTTCGTTTTCTGTAATTATTGCCAGATCGTCTGCAAAAGCTAAACAGTCCACTTCTATTTTTTCTTTTTTTGTTCCAATTCTGATGTCATTCTTGGTGCCTTTGAGTTCTTCTTTCCATATTCTCAATATCTTTTCCAGTACGCAGTTGAAGAGGATTGGGGATAAACCATCACCTTGTCTAACACCTGTTTTAATTTCGAACTTCCTTGAAATTTCACCCATAAATTTAACTTTGGCCTTACTGTTTGTTAGCGTCTGTTTGATAATTTGAATTGTTTTCGTATCGACCCCAAATTCTTCCAATACTTTCAGTAATGTTTCTCTATCTACCGAGTCGTATGCTTTTTTGAAATCTACAAATACTATTGCAAATCTCTGGCCTCTTGAGATTCTGTAACGAATTAGTGTTTTCAGGTTAAATATTTGTTCAACACAGGATCTACCTTGTCTAAAACCTGCTTGATATTCACCTATTTTTTTATCCAGAACTGGCTCCACGATTTGAAGTAATTTCCTTGACAAAATTTTGTATCCTACTGGTAGTAGCGAGATCCCTCTATAATTATTAACATTCATCTTATCCCCCTTTTTGTGTAGTGGGTGTATCAGGGCACACTGCCAGTCTTCAGGAATTCTTTCTTCGTCCCAGATCTTCTTAAACATATGTTCCAAAACTTGTGGGAGGTTGGTATCCATTATTTTTAGGATTTCTGGTACTATGGAGTCTTCACCTGGGGCTTTATTGTTTTTTAGACTGTGTATTATGTGTTTTATTTCTTCAGCGTCTGGAGGTTTTGACTCGGTATTAGTATTTCGGTGGTTTTCAAAACTCATTTTATCTTTGGGTGGTTCACAATTTAGTAGATTCTCGAAATATTTTGCTAATATTTCACAGTTAGTCTTGTTTGTCAAACCTAGCTTGTTCTCTTCATCTTTAAAACATAAATTTGGGGATTGGTATTTGGTTAGCTGTTTTCTAAAAGTTTTGTAGAAATCTCTAGAATTATTTCTTTTAAAGTCTTCCTCAATCTGTTCTAGGTTATCCTGAAATTGTCTTCTTTTTTTATTACGTAAAAGCTTAGCTGTTTCTCTTCTCTGGATTTTAAAATTGTCAAGATCTTGAGGATCTTTTGTGGAGTTCCATTTCTGCCACAATTTCTGTCTCTTCCCCAGGTTCTCATCACATTCATTGTCCCACCATGGATGTCTTCTTACTCTTTTCACGAGACAATTTTCTTTTGCTATTTCAACTATTTCGTTTTTGATCTCCTCCCATCCCGCTTCCTTATTTATTGTGGATATGCCATCGCTATCTTTGTGCAATGCTCTTTGAAACCGTTGTTTAATTTCTTCATTTTTTAACGTTTCTGTGTTATATTTTGGAATTTTGTAGAAGGTTTTCTTCTCTTTTCGAAATGGGAGTGGTCTGAATTTAATCGTAGTCAAATAGTGGTCTGAATCAACATCAAGGCTTTTCAGCACTTTAGTGTTTTGAATTTCTTCTTGACAATGAAGTGAGATAGCCACATGGTCAATTTGGAATTCTCCGAGAAGTGGATTTGGTGATCTCCATGTTTTAGTTTTTCGGCTCAGCTTTTTGAAATGTGTTGTCATTATTTTCAAGTTGAAATGCCTACATACCTCTATAAGCCTTTCTCATTTTTTGAAGTTCTTTTGTGACCTGGGAAGAGGCCTACTGTTCCATGGTATTTTTTCTCCCTTCCTATTTGTGCGTTAAAATCGCCTACTAACATTTTTATGTTCTTCTTTGAGCATCTATCCAGTTCCATTTCAAGTATCTCCCAAAATTCTTCAACTTTCTCCGGGTTATTTTTGTTGTCCTGGTTTATGGGTGCATGGCAGTTGATTATAGAGTATCCTTTGTTTTTACATTTAATCTCAAGAATGGATAGTCTCTCAGAACTCGAGTAGAAGTTAGTAACTGAATCTAAAATTGAGTGATGTACCAGAAATGCTGTTCCCAGGTATGGCATTTGTTTCATTAAGATTTTACCTGGTTTTCCTTTAAATAAACGATAGTTTTCAAAATCTAAAGCAGTTTCATCTAAAAACCTTGTTTCTTGTAATGCACATATTAAAATTTCTTTCTGGTTCAGCTTTTCAATCAATAATTTCAATTTTCCTACTTTAATTAGAGAGTTTACATTTAGGGTTGCAAACATAGTTGCTTTCTTAAATTTCAGTGTTGAGGGCTGCATACATGTTGGTTGGGGTCCTCCAAAATCCTTTGACCCCTTTGCATTGTTTCTACGAACAACGGAGGATTTGCCATTCGGTCTACCTCTTGGAGTAGTGTCTATCTTTGACGACGTTCCCATCATGCTTTGCAGTAATTGTTGGATAATAAATTGGGGGATCGGGTTGCCCCGAATCCGAAATTAAAACCAAGGTAGTAAGCCCTAATTATTTTTGAGAGTTTTACCGTTACATACGAGAACCCATCTGATATGCAAGAATCTCAGTTTTCTCAATACCTCGGGTCTTTGAAGTGAGTGGAACTGGCTAGACCTGTCGATACACTATAGTCTCAATCTTTAAAGCACTATTTTGTACACATGTATCATCGTTTTTATATATATTTCACTACTCCTGTTTACTTCGTAGCTTTTAGCTTGTGTCATACACAAAATCCTTGGCTTGTTTGATGAAATCTTCCGTTCTTCTTTATGCGTGATTTACCACAGAATACATCTTCGATATCCGGCTTTATGTATTTTAATCCCAGTCACCGTTGTCCATGTCTTACTCTATGGTCCTGCCTGCATTTTCGATTCAAGTATTTCTTAAGGATTTAAATATATTCTCTCATTTGGCAATATAGCCTAATGTTTCCTTGATTGTTTTATCTGTCTGAAATGGCAAAGTTGCAAGCAATTCATCTTTAAGGGTTTTATATTCTCCGATTCCCCTCTTTTCATGTTCGTTTGTTGACTATCAGTCCCATATAAAGACGTGTCCAAAGAAATCTAACGCCAGATACACACTTCATTGACTGTAGTAGAATTCAGAATTGCTTTATCGACGACATCTCTTGACCAATTATGCCATTTCCATTTTTTCACTGAAGAAAACTCTTCTTGCCGGGTTTCCTTTCATGTTTCAGTTGTCTTTTCCTTCTAAAAGGTATAATTTCCTTTATTTTCCTTTTAATTTTTCCACTTGCTATTTATGTTACTCATTTGCTAGGCTTACAATAATGATGCCTTTCTTCCGAGTTTTCCTAAGCCAAATTCGTTAATAATGTTAAAAAAAAAGAAAAAGTTCCTTGACGTCTATATTTATGTGCTGCACCATGACTCTGCTGTCAATATCTTTATTCTTGGCTTGTATGTAACTTCTGTGTTTTCTTTAAGTAAATGTGGTTTTTTTTCGTATCCAGGGTGTAATTACAAAGCTAATAAAATGTTTTCTTGCCTTTAAATAATATTTTTCATCAGGTTATGGGCCCAGTACACGTGTAAGGGCAAACAACATAGTTTAATTAAAACAATATTTGAAATGACTGCTAGCGGCGATTATAAGGTCAGCATTGATAAGCTTAAAGGGCCTGACGATTGGGCCAAATGGAAATGGCATATTTCTATGGTGCTGCGTTCATATGGAGTAGAAGATATTATTAACGGTACACGTGAACGTGTAGAGTTGCCGCAAGATGCGACAGTGCACAAAAAGAAGCGTATGTGGAATGGCACAAGGACGATGCAAAGGCAGCAAGTCTTATAGCAAGTGCACTAAGTAAACCTGTTACAGAACTCGTCTTAACGTGCAAGAATGCTAAAGAAATCTGGGACAAATTACGCGCCCGATATGAACGTAGCAGTACTCAGCGTTTGAATATGTTGATTGAAACATTTTTCCGGGTTAAACGTGATGAAACGGAAGATATTAGTGCACATGTGGCCAAACTGCAAAAGTTATTTGTGGTCCTGAACGATGAATTAGCAAAACATGAAGAAAATACGCTATCTAAAAGAATCTTAAATGGTCGAATTTTGTCTACACTGGGAAAAGACTACGACAATTTTAAGGATCTCTGGGATACGATACCGACAGAAAAGCAAAGCTTGAATTTATTGACTGAAAAACTCTGTACTATTGAACTGCGTGAACAAGACATTAATGGAAGTGCAGCTTTTGTTGTTTCTAAAACAAGTAAACGGCAAACAAGTAATCAGCAAGTAAAGATGACAAAGTCACAATTAAAACAGAAGTTTCCGAATAATATATGCAAATAATTAGGTCACTGGGCAGCAGAGTGTCCACAGAACACTCGTGACTGCAATAAAAGCAAAGAGAAGAAGCGAGAAAGTGAACACGCTGCATTTACTTCATACGCTATGGGTGTGTGTACCAGTAATCACAGTGGCCCAAATAAATGGTATTGCGACAGTGGTGCTACAAATCATATCACTCCCAACAAACAGTATTTTGTTTCGTATAGTAAATTTGATGTTCCTCAAGTAATTTCATTGGGAAAACAAGATGTCAAAATGTGTGCGTACGGTCAAGGAACAGTTTACATCCAAATTCGACGAAACAATAAATGGTACAAAGCTAGAATGGACAATGTTTTGTACGTCCCTGATGCAAGTGCTAATCTGTTCTCTGCG
The DNA here is from genome assembly GCF_021461385.2 of Schistocerca piceifrons. Lineage (NCBI taxonomy): Eukaryota > Metazoa > Arthropoda > Insecta > Orthoptera > Acrididae > Schistocerca > Schistocerca piceifrons. The sequence continues at coordinate 1,014,652,543 of NC_060138.1, read as the reverse complement.
AGAGCCATTGCCTGCAGAGGCTACAGTACTAATTTTAGTTATAATAATGTCTGTGTTCGAAAACAAGTCAGTGGCAATATTGTTATGACAGGTTATGTGAAAAATGGACTTTATGTGTTGTACATGCGTGTTGTTAGCAACGCAAAAATGAATCGTGTGAACTTGATGATTTCATCCGAAACATTGCAAGTGTACCATGAAAGGTTTGGTCACCAAAATAAACAACACGTGAAGAATATTTTAAAAGGAATTTTTTCTTTTCTTTTAACAAATAAATGTTCTACTAGCTCCACGTAACATTTCTTTGTTTCCTGCAACTGTAGCCAGATTAAGTATATTGTTGGTAAACATTTATATTCTCTTCTGTCTTACTTCCGTTCTGTTTCAGTACGTCCACTGATTCTTCAGCAAAAAGAAAATAGTGACACTGAGACATTTTTTTTGCTTTCCCCTCTCTCCTTAATAGTCCCATATTTCTCTCAGCTCTCAATTTTATTAAAAAAACTAAATGTGTATGAAAATCTAAGTTATTTACCTGACACTATGTCTCAGGATACAAAATTCTAATCCTATTTACTTTACATGATCTCTCAAGCCGCACGCGGGGTAGCGGCACGGTCTATGGCGCCTTGTCAGGGTTCGCGCGGCTCCCCTCGTCCTAGGTTCGAGTCCTCCCTCGGGCATGGGTGTGTGTATTGTCCATAGCTTAAGTTAGTTTAAGTTAGATTAAGTAGCGTGTAAGCTTAGGGGCCGATGACCTATGCAGTTTGGCCCCATAAAATCTTAACAAAAAATTTTTAAAAAAAATTCTCAAATGTTACGTCTTTTACAATGCTGGTCCTATGACTTTTTAAGGCTACGTATGTACCACTAGACTTTCCGATCTTCTGTGTCATATGTAAGATACAGATTGCTTACCAAATAAATGCACTATTTTTCTAGAAAGTAGTTCATCTTAATTACATCCGTATCAGGTATTTACAACACAGGAATAGAGTGTAAACAAGAAAAGAGAGGGCTTGTTACAGAAATTCTAGAATATATTAACTGGAAGATGCTGTTATCTCGATAAAATCTGCTTACACATCACCAATGTGTAGATTTAGTCAGAAACCTTAGAATATCCTGCAGTCCGCTCCACACCGCTCTGGCAGATATTGAAAACACAATATCAGATTAATTACATCTCGCACACAGTGAAACAGTCAGCATGTTTTTCGCACTCAGTGAGTAAATGCACAAAAACAACAGTCTGTATCTGCCGCCTTCAGCCTCAAATCGATTCTTGACGAGGCAGATCGGGATTTTACTTCTGGGCGATGAAAAGGCCACAGGCTCAGCTGGAAAAAGATTATAAAGTAAATCAGTCATGCTCTTTTCAAAAGAACCATCCCTTCAGTTGTACTAAACGATGCTCATGATGTTATCATAGAAAAATTTGACCGTTTAATACGAACATAATTATTTGCTCATATCGCCAATGGAACTGAAGATGATACTTTTCAGAAAGTTCGATAGTGGATGTCATGTACTCGTAGCTTAAGCCTGGACACTAAACAACGATTTCAGGTCACTGCGCTATCACATTACTATGGTATCGGCTTTTTTCGGTGAAAAATACATTTGCTGTAAGTAGGTGGATATTTCGTAGTAGTTCAAAAGCTTTTCTTACGTGTGCCTCATCTTTTCAATTTTGTATCCTGCCCTGTTTTCCCATTCTTATAGAGCAATTCTGTCTCATTTTCCTACAAATTTTAGTTCTTCTTTTTTTTTTGTTACATTCAGATCATTAGAATTCTGTATGTAGTTCCTGTTTACTAAGCATGTGCTTGCAAGGAAATTTACGTTCTGAAAACTATTGTTATTTAATATGTTGTTTATATAGGAGTTTTGTGTGAGTTTGTTCAATTTTTCTGGCACACCATTTTTCTTGACGTAATTGGTAGGAGATCTGTGTAATGATTATTATCCCATGTTTAGAACAACAAATTACGACCAATTATGCATATTAATGTAACACTCTCGTGTATATAAACGCGAAGAGTATGCAAACGTAACAGTGATTGAGTGGTAACGTTTATGCCACACTTACTGTTTTTCTCAATGAGAACAACAGAAATTTCTGCTATTTATTGGGTGAAGATATCTGTTTACGAGATCTCTCTAGAGAAATAACTCATGAGTGATTTGTATACAGAATCCCTCTTTTACTATTTGAGATTGGGACGGCTAACAGTCCGTGAACAAAAATATCATCGTTATGGTTCTCACGTTTCTACAAGTCACTATCTGCCTATATTTTCTTACTTAAAATAAGGGGCAGAGATTATTCATATAATTGTAACTTATCATGGAGAGCAGTTCCTGCTTTGCTACCTTTGTCACCAGATTTTACACCAGTTACACACTTCTCTATAAGCCGCGTATGTTTCTTTGCTGTTCTTTTGCCATGAACTTAACATATTTGTAACGAAGTGCACCAGGCAAATTTAGACAACCTTTCGAAGGTATATGCTACATGTAAGTTACTCCTAAAAACAGAGAGAGAGGAGAGAGAGAGAGAAAGGAATAGGTGTCGGGTATTGGTGCATTTAATGGCGAAGCATGATAATATAAACGTATTTCTAGGAAACACAAATCAGTTAGTTGCGATATTACTCTCATATTTGCTTACACATTGGACTGAATAAATGTGGGAAAAACAACAAAGCAAGTCAAGTAGCTCATCAGACTCACTAAATGCACTACGCCTTTCACTTTCGATAAGAAATAGTGCTTCTCTATCTTTATTTTCCTATTTGTTCCTGTAAGAGATCAGTCTTTCGACTCGTGCTGATCTATTCATGTCTGCATACCTATCACATCCTACATCTTCTGTAATCTGTTTTTCACATTATAATCCTTTCTTGGTCTTCAATTTTCCTGTTACGTTGTTCGTGGAGTATTAACGCACGTCACATGAAAAATTCCCTTTTCTAGTCTTTAGGAAATCATTAATTCCGAAAATATCTTATTTCTGTATCACAAGCTGCAGATCAAAGAAAAGCGTACGCATATAAATTGCACTAAGGCGGTCAGCCTCAGGTAGAGCAGTGTATTTTCCCCTTCTGTTTCTCGACAGGGAATCGACTGTAGCACCACTTCTCCTGAGCACCAGGCCCAAAGAACGAACTGGCTAGACTTCAACCTTCCCAAAACAGTCCACATTAATAATACAGAGGAATCGTACAGCAAGCTGCGGACGTTACGTGCTTCCCGTAATCTAACATAATATTTTGTACGAACCCTTCATTAATTTGAGCAGTTTATGTAGTCTGTTAGAGATTTAAGGTGCCACAGCACAGACTTGAGCTTTCTCTTTCTCCCAATATCGTTTTTTAAATTATTTTTCCGCAAAACATGTGCATGATAGTATCTACGTATTACCAAACACAATGATTTACGCGCTGCTCCTAAGTTTGAGTGAAATAGCTTATGTTCTCTCCCAGCTCAGCTACTCATCCACTTCCTCGCAAACACTAGCAAGCGTACACATACTTATTAGATTATCCCATGAAACGGTAAACAGTACTCCTGATGTCTGCCTGTATAGCACGATTCATGAAGAAAATTTGTCAAATGTCTCTATAGCCCATTGTTCGTAATAATATTGTCAGATGGATACAATCACAATGGGACGATTAACAAGTTCTTCATCATCTTCAGTCCCAATAAGAAGTAAATTTTTCTGATTTAAGAGTAGTACCGGATCCGACAACTCAATCTCTACCTATGCTCTCTGTAAATTATTGTGCAGAGAGGACTTTTTACATCACTATTTACTACGATCTTACCTGATTCCACTATATAACGGAGGGCTTAAGAATAACTGCTTATTTTCTACCTGTTATTAGTGCGATTTATTTTCATTGTCCTCGAAGAATATTATCAGATTTCGTTTTGAAAACAGGTTCAAATGGCTCTAAGCGCTATTGGACTTAACATCTGAGGTCATCAGTCCCCTAGAACTTAGAACTACTTAAACCTAACTAACCTAAGAACATCACACACATCCATGCCCGAGGCAGGATTCGAACTTGCGACCGAAACGGTTGCGCGGTTCCAGATTGAAACACCTAGAACCGCTCGGCCACAGCGGCCGGCTTGAAAACAGGACTTTGGAATTATGAATTCGGTTTTGGAAAGATAATAGCCGTCTTTCTTGAAGAGTATGTTAGTTTGGAGTTTACATTACCTCTGCTCCATTCTTCCGCTAGTGCAAAATGGCTGTGACAGTTCGCGCTTTCTTTATTTCTTGATATTCCCTTTTAGTTTAACTTGATACGGATCATATACATATAAGCAGTACTCTAGAGTAGGCAGTACGTGTTTTCTGTAAAGAATTTATATTGTAGGCATACACAAGTTTCACAGTACCCAATCAGTGAGGTGAAACTGGTCATTTGAGCGTAAGCGATCGTTCCATCTCATCCTCACACATTATTACATACAAGTATTTGTATTTGTATACCGTACTCACTGTAGTTGCGATTCAGTAATAGTGTAATCAAAGGCTAATAAATTTTTCTATGTCTGCATCTACATACATACTTCACAAGCCACCGTATGGTGCCTGACGGAGGGTACCTTGTACCATTATCAGTCTATTTCTTTCCTGTTTCATTCGCAAATAGAGGGAGGGATAAATGACTTTCTATATACCTCCGTATGAGACCACTTTTCTCTTAGTGATCCTTCCGCGAAAAGTAAGTTGGCGGCAGTAGAATCGACCTGCAGTCACTTTCAAATAGCGAATCTCTAAATTTTCTTAGTAGTGTTCACGAAGATTCCCCATAATGCTCGCGTGTTGATCGGGCCTAACGGTAGCAAATCGAGCAGCCACCTCTGAATTTTATGTTTTATATATTGCATAATTTCATATTTCGCTGCATTAAAACATAGCTACCTTTACCTTAACCTGGTATTTCGTCAAGATTTGACTCTATATATTGCTACTAATTTACTAGGTAAATTTTGCCATACATCATCGCGTCATCTGCATGAATTCTGACATTGCAACTAACACAATGTGCAAAATTTTTATAAAACTTATAAAATACCTAATCAAAGCGCAGAGGATATTATGAATAGCAGAGGAAGCAGTTGATTTAGTTCATCAACGAGAATTCAAGCAGTGCTTTTCCTGTACAGCGATTACGCAGCTGTCATTGACGATGAACAAAATCAGCTTTCCCTCTGTACCTCGAAGTCAAACTATATCATCTGCATTACTTTCTTTCCTTTGTTTTATTTTGACAGTCATTAGCTGCGTCCATTCAGATCCCAGATACAAAATCGAATAAGCAGAAGTGTTTGTCAGTACAGGCACTAACTATTCGCTGTTATGCTAGTACAGGCATGTTAATTTACCATCGCCACTAAGAAATATTTAAAGTACAAGTAGGTCTATTGTGAAAACTGGAACGATTCCAGTTACTTTATCAGTATAATAAACATGTCCTCGTATCTTCGTTGTTCTCGTAATGAGATCAACGTGAAGTCCAGCCAAACGTCTTCTAACTGATAAAAACATGCTTCCTTAAGCACCCCTGTGGTATTTGTAATTATTGAAACTGCAGCCTAGTTCGAACGCAATGAGCCTGTTAGTGATACGAATAAAGTATGATGAGGTTTGCGTTAGAGGCATATTTTAAGTGATAATCTCCTTTTGTCGGTTACAGAATTTTCTGTTGCTGTTGCTGACCTCTAATTGTATGGTAGGGACAACAGCCTCATGTTGTTGCTCTGTATGCCACTGATATTAAAAAGGGCCTAGATTTTATTACTTTAATTAAGCGTCCACCTCTCTACAGTACTCGTATAGCTCACTGATTGGTCGCAAAGACTGGTGAAGCTAGCAGAATTACACCCTAGAGAGACTGCTGTGTCTACAATTTGGAATACAACAGTTCACTACGCACGCATAAGTAATTGTATGGAAGAGCCCGTTCAGACGACAGAGTCAAGTGCCCCATAAGAAGGTTGATTTGCTCAAGTTTTAGTGCTTTACATTTATTTGGCGTGGCGTGTAGCGATCACTCAATAAAGATGGACTGATCTGATTCGGATCTACTTCATGACGAGCCAATGGTAGGATAGAAGCTAGTCAGTCACGCTGTGAATCAGCAAATATCACTGGAGTGTCCAATAGGAATGCTATGCGACTAAGGAAGCGATTCAGTAATGTGTACGACGAAGATCAAGGCGAGGTAGACCACGAGCAGCTACAACCAGAGATGATACAGGGTGTTTCAAAAACGACCGGTATATTTGAAACGGCAATACAAACTAAACGAGCAGCGATAGAAATACACCGTTTGTTGCAATATGCTTGGGACAACAGTACATTTTCAGGCAGACAAACTTTCGAAATTACAGTAGTTACAATTGTCAACAACAGATGGCGCTGCGGTCTGGGAAACGATATTTTCCACATATGCACCATGCGTAGCAATAATATGGCGTAGTCTCTGAATGAAATTACCCGAAACCTTTGACAACGTGTCTGGCGGAATGGCTTAACATGCAGATGAGATGTACTGCTTCAGCTGTTCAATTGTTTCTGGATTCTGGCGGTACACCTGGTCTTTCAAGTGTCCCCACAGAAAGAAGTCACAGGGGTTCATGTCTGGCGAATAGGGAGGCCAATCCACGCCGCCTCCTGTATGTTTCGGATAGCCCAAAGCAATGACACGATCATCGAAATATTCATTCAGGAAATTAAAGACGTCGGCCGTGCGATGTGGCCGGGCACCATCTTGCATAAACCACGAGGTGTTCGCAGTGTCGTCTAAGGCAGTTTGTACCGCCACAAATTCACGAAGAATGTCCAGATAGCGTGATGCAGTAATCGTTTCGGATCTGAAAAATGGGCCAATGATTCCTTTGGAAGAAATGGCGGCCCAGACCAGTACTTTTTGAGGATGCAGGGACGATGGGACTGCAACATGGGGCTTTCCGGTTCCCCATATGCGCCAGTTCTGTTTATTGACGAAGCCGTCCAGGTAAAAATAAGCTTCGTCAGTAAACCAAATGCTGCCCACATGCATATCGCCATCATCAATCCTGTGCACTATATCGTTAGCGAATGTCTCTCGTGCAGCAATGGTAGCGGCGCTGAGGGGTTGCCGCGTTTGAATTTTGTATGGATAGAGGTGTAAACTCTGGCGCATGAGATGATACGTGGACGTTGGCGTCATTTGGACCGCAGCTGCAACACGACGAACGGAAACCCGAGGCCGCTGTTGGATCACCTGCTGCACTAGCTGCGCGTTGCCCTCTGTGGTTGCCGTACGCGGTCGCCCTACCTTTCCAGCACGTTCATCCGTCACGTTTCACGTTCCCAGTCCGTTGAAATTTTTCAAACAGATCCTTTATTGTATCGCTTTTCGGTCCTTTGGTTACATTAAACCTCCGTTGAAAACTTCGTCTTGTTGCAACAACACTGTGTTCTAGGCGGTGGAATTCCAACACCAGAAAAATGCTCTGTTCTAAGGAATAAACCATGTTGTCCACAGCACACTTGCACGTTGTGAACAGCACACGCTTACAGCAGAAAGACGACGTACAGAATGGCGCACCCACAGACTGCGTTGTCATCTATATCTTTCACATCACTTGCAGCGCCATCTGTTGTTGAAAATTGTAACTACTGTAATTTCGAAAGATTGTCCGCCTGAAAATGTACTGTTGTCCCAAGCATATTGCAACAAACGGTGTATTTCTATCGCTGCTCGTTTAGTTCTTATTGCCGTTTCAAATATACCTGTCATTTTTGAAACACCCTGTAGTAAACTCTTGCTCACAGCCACCCAGAATAGGTTTCAGAACGTAACTTTCCTGTTTTGAATCCGACAAGCAGTAAAACGCAGATTATACATTCAAAATGTCCTCAGTTGTTTTTGTGAGGTGATCTCTACGTAAGAAAACCCATTGTATATGCCGCATTATAGTATTCCGTAGTCCAGGAACAAATTGGACACAGACGAATCGTAGATCGGGGCCTATCGAATGATGCTTTATTTCATTCTCTTACGAACTGCAGCTTAGTGTCAAACCTAAGAATCGACTCTATCTCAGGCGATGCATCCAAGTCATTCGAAACCGTTTGCTGTTAGCTCTAAGGTACTGCTCACAAGACCAGAACCATGATGGGCCTGTGTTTGTTTGTTTGTGTGTGTGTGTGTGTGTGTGTGTGTGTGTGTGTGTGTGTGTGTGTGTGTTTGTGTGTGTGTGTGTGTTCAGTTGGATAATTTATGGCGCCGCCCACGACTGTTCCAGAACTGGAGACTGATGTTTTTGAGGAGCTGCCAATGAGAAGTGAATCAGTTTTGGCTCTTCGCTCCTAAACATGTAATATACCAGGTCGTACTGTAACTTACCCATATATTTAAAGATACTTAATTCAATCCTTACGTTCACATAGCGTGTTATACCTCATTGAATACCCTAGATAGTATGCTATTGTATATAATTATAATTATAAAATCTGAACTTTTCAGCAACTTTTTGGGGAACATACTGTACCTTAAAGTGTTTGGCTGATAATTTACTGGTTCTGCCGTTGGATGTACATCTATATTTTCCCTTAAAGAAAAATCATAATAGCAAGGTGAACAAATTCGACACCGAAGTTAGTTCCGTTACCTGTGGAATTTTGATTGGAACTATAACTTTTACAGGCCAAACCGACGACAGCAGAAGAGACTAAACCACCGATTTCCGGCAAAAAGACTTTGGAGAAGCAGACTTCGACAACGTCCTTGGAAGAAGGTTACTATTATATCAACAAAGAGGTAAGCCAACCTCGAAGTAAAGGCCTTACTAGAGGCAGCATGGTCTGTACTCATACCACATTTCCGTTATGTCGAAATTTCACATTGTTATCCAAAAGTTAATAGTATTTCCTTGTCCATTCATATGTCCGACAATTTCAAACGTATTTGTAATTGACACAGCATTCAAATTTCTGTTTAATTTGTTACGTGTTACAATTATGTTTTCATTGTCATCATTTTAGAAGAGTGTCACTTTCAAATTACCCAAAAAGGGAACAAAATACGGTTTGCTATGTATGTTTTCAATTTTTGTGTTGCTTACCTCTCCCTTATCACCTTATTCGCGTAGTCCCGCACGGATTGCATGGTATGTGAATTAGCTTCCAAAAGGTCCTCTTCATCTTCCCACATACGTAGTGACAAGAAAGAGCAATAAGGGTTAGTAATAACTTGTTTTCAAAGACTGTAGAACAACGTAAATCCCTTAAGTTTATTTACGGCTGGACGTGAAAAATACAATATGAATATCATTGGTAAGAAATATCAATGAGGAATCCAGAGCCCAGTTCGTCTAATATATTAATCGAGGTGCCGAAAATAAATTTTATGCAGAAGGTGCTGCCTCCATGTGAGCGAATGTCACACGGTATGTACCGAATTCCAATAGTCTTCCTTATTTTATGTTATGAAGTTTCGGTCAACCTTGGACGACTGTTGATTTATCTGAAAACAACAAAGTCAAAACGTTTTCACACTCTAACCGACTCCTAATGCAAAAACCCGTTATAGGCCTTTAACCAGCTATGGCAAGAATTTGAGAACAGTCATAAATTACTGGGGACTAGAATTCTGAAGTCCAGGGAACTACGGGGAGTGAAAGGCTGTCTACAGCTTGTAAGGGAACCACACTGCAGTTTCTAAGATGACATGAAAGAAAGCAAAAATTGACATGCGTGTGAGACGTGGATGCAATCTATGTCACATATTATTCAACTTGTACCTCAAGTGGTAGAGAACACTGAGCAGAAAACTTGGAAACGGAGTGAGAGTTCAGGAGGCAGAAATAAAAGATGCTAAGATTTGTCTATGACAGTGTCATACTGCCACAGGGGGCAAACGGCTTGGGTAATCAGTTGAAAGGAATGGATAAAGTCTAAAAAAGGTATTGCGAAGTGATTAAGTCAGATGATGATGAGGAATTAGATTAGGAAATGGGACGCTGAAAGTAGCAGACGAGTTAGCTGACCGCAGTAGAAGTGGGGAGGATATAATTTGTATACTTCCAATAGTAAAAGAAGCTACCACTAAAATGAAAAACATGTTAACATTTAATATAAATTTAAGTGTTAGGAAGTCTTTTCTTAAAGTATTTGTCCAGAGAGTAGCCTTGCATAGTCTTCCTTTTAACTGAAGAGCAAGGAGGCGTGCATCCACTTTGTCTACGCAGAGAGGATAGAAGAACTTACAAGTTGTTTCACAAGGTTGTAGCAACCTTTCCGCAGTGCGCCTTTGCAACCAGCGCGCATACACGTCTTGAGGTATTTATTTTTCAATAAATGCATCAACACTGTAGGGAATACATCCATTAGTAACTAATATAACTAACATAAGAAACTTTCACGAAAAGAATCTTACGTCAATCGCCGCTTGCTACTGCACAGTGAGAGACCGGAAACTAATTCTTATTGTTCGTGTACGGCAGTTGCAGCGTCTTTTCGGCAAAGCTTTCTTCCAACACCATGAGGGCTTTTTGCCTTTCAGTTTACAGACAGATTATTTGCAAGGGGCGTACCGAGGATCTGAGCTGGGGGAGGGTGCAACTCATGCAAGTTTTGTTGTGGTGGCGAAACAGTTTTTAAAACTTGTGACAGATGGCTCTCGTTACACATAGTACCAGTAAATATCCCTTACATCCTTTCCTAGGGTATGCTGTTGTCAGTGTGTGTGTGAAACGTGGAAGACAAGCAGCTCAGACAAGAAGAGAATAGAAGCTTTTGCAGTGTAGTACTGCAGACGAGCGCTGAAGATTCGATTGCTATATAAAGTAACTAATCAAGAGGTGCTGAAGCGCATCTGGGAGAAAAAATATTTATGGTACAACTTGACTAAAGGAGGGGAGAGAGTGACAGGGCACGACCAGGTGCTCTAAGGGATAGTTTATTTGGTAATGAGGGGAAATGTGGGGAATAAAAACCGTAGAAGGAGACCAAAGTTCGCGTATAATAAGTAGCTTGACATGGATGTAGGTTGCAGCTGTTCTGCGGAGATGAAGAGGCTTACACAGGATAGACTATCGTTGAGAGTGTAACGACACAATATACACTGCCTGACATGAAAGGTTAAGCTCGTCCGTTGTTGTTTCCGTTCGGGCGCTAACGACTACACTGTTGAGCGCCCATAACACCATATCCATCCATCCATCCATAAAAGGTTAAGCACCCTGAAGGGGAGGAGGAAACGGAATTTCACGGACTGAGAGGGTAAGAGTCCTCAACTCCGTCCGAACAGGCCTCCGGAGGCCCAACGATACCAACCAACTGTTGTGTTGGCAGAAGAGCCAACACCGTGTTACGAGAGGAGGCCGAAATGCACGCGTTTTAGCTCACCCAGGCTGGCGTGAGGAGGGAAGAACTATACTGACGTGAGATCGGGAACATGACAAGGAATGAGAATTCAGAAAGCGGACATAGTTAGTTTGATACTTAACTTTAATCCATTAATGATGAACGTCGCTCCTGAACGTACATGATTCACAATATCAATATCAATAGTAACTGAATATGGCGCCTTGCTAGGTCGTAGCAAATGACGTAGCTGAAGGCTATGCTAAACTGTCGTCTCTGCAAATGAGAGCGTATGTAGTCAGGGAACCATCGCTAGCAAAGTCGGCTGTACAACTGGGGCGAGTGCTAGGGAGTCTCTCTAGACTAGACCTGCCGTGTGGCGGCGCTCGGTCTGCAATCACTGATACTGGCGACACGCGGGTCCGACGTATACTAACGGACCGCGGCCGATTTAAAGGCTACCACCTAGCAAGTGTGGTGTCTGGCGGTGACACCACACCAACCACCATGTCATCCTCAGCTGATAGGTGTCACTGGATGCAAGCAGGATAGGCATGTGGTCAGCACACTGCTCTCCCGACTGTTGTCAGCTTTCGTGACCGGAGCAGTTACTTCTCAGTCAAGTAGCTCTTCAATTGGCCTCACAAAGGCTGACTGCACGTTGCTTGTCAGTAGTGCTCGGCAGACCCGGGCGACCGCTCAACTAAGTGCTAGTAAGCCAGACAGCACTTAACTTCGGTGATCTGGCGGGAACCGATATTACAACTGCGGCAAGGCCATTGACGATGCTGTTTCAGTGATTACAAAATCGACTCAAATTTACAAAGAACTTGACAGTATCACGTTGAACTCCCTCTGGCTGCGACGTATGCACTTATTCGGTTGGGAAGGGTATCATTAAGGGGTTGTATCCCCACCTGAGGCAAGCTGGCTGACAACTGTATTACCTCGTCCTTGATATCCTGGATAGTGACAATGGGATGGAGTTGAGTTTCGAGCTGGTCCCGTACATATTCTGTCACAGCTGTTTGTGTAGTGATGTTAATAACAGTTTACATTGGAGACTATTTCTGCAGTCTGACTGCTGCTAGTCTTCTGTCAATGATTCAGGATGATACAGGCAGTTCTCATGATGGGGCAGGCACAGATGTGAAGAGGTTGTAATGTCGGTGGTGCACAATATGGTAACCCTCACTTGTGGTGGTCAGGCGTGGTTAACTGGAATCTTGATGATAGGTATGCTTGCCCTGACATTCTGAATACAGTCCAACATTTGACCACTGTCGCATCCGAATGCCCCAAAAATCTGTAGACTGCACGATTCCACCAACCAGCCAAATGGGAATGCTGTTTCACTCTCTGTTAGGCGCTGATAGCACTGTCTCCCACGAATATTCCGTATTTATGTGTCCTTCACAGTGACCACTTAACATCTGACTCTGTTCATGCCCTATACACTGAGGTGACAAAAGTCATAGGATACCTCCTAATATTGTGTCGGACCTCCTTTTGCCCAGTGTAGTACCGGAACTCGACACGGCATGGACTCAACGATTGATCGATGGAAGTTCCCTTCTGAAATATTGAGCCATGCTACCTCTATAGCCGTCCATAATTGCGAAAGTGTTGCCGGTAAAGGATTTGTGCATGAACTGAACTCTCGATCATATCCCATAAATGTTTGATGGGATTCATGTCGGGCGATCTGGGTGGCTAAATCATTCGTTCGAACTGTACAGGTTGTTCTTCAAACGAGTCGCGAACAGCAGTGGTCCGGTGACATGGCGCGCTGTCGTCCACAAAAATTCCATCGTTGTTTGGGGACACGAAGCCCATTAATGGCCGCAAATGGTCTTCATGTAGCAGAACATAACTATTTCCAGTCAATAATCGGTTCAGTTGGACCAGAGAACCCAATCCATTCCGTGTAAACACAGCCCACACCATTATGGGGCCACCACCAGCTTGCGACGTGTCTTGTGGACAACTTGGGTCCATGGCTTCTTGGGGTCTACGCCACACCCTAACCCTACCATCAGTTTTTACCAACTGAAATCGGGACTCATGGAACCAGGCCACAGTTTTCCAGTGGTCTAGGGTACAACCGATATGGTCATGAGCCCAGGAGAGGCACTACAGGCGATGTCGTGCTATTTTCAAAGACACTCGCGTCGATCTTCTTCTGCCACAGCCCATTAACGCCCAATTTCGCCGCTCTGTCCTAACTGATACTTTCATCTTGCGTCTCGCATTGATTTCTGCGGTTATTTCACTCAGACTTGTTTGTCTGTTAGTACTGACACCTCTACACGAACGCCGCTGCTCTCGGTTGTTAAGTGAAGGCCTTCAGCCATTGCGTTGCCCGTAGTGAGAGGATATGCCTTAAATTTGGTATTCACGACACATACTTGGCACTGTGAATCTCGGAATATTGAAAACCCTAACGATTTCTGAAATGGAAATATATAACTGCCCACGTCGTGTTGTGCCGACTCCACTGTAGCTTGAATGGATTTTTAAGTTTGTTTTATATGCCCGACTTCTAATTTCACCACACAAGTCTCCAGGGTTGAACAGTTATTGCCCGATGACGACACGCAATGCAGTTTGTTAAAGCGGAGTTCACCGTTATTAAGTATGTTTTTAGGTTTAATTTTATTACTCGTACAGAGATTCAACGTTCCTTTGTTTAACAGCGCGTCGTCAAAACAAGTTTGAAATGCTAATACATAATGTCGACTATTGAGTTAAAGTTCGTACTTATTTTGCCATTTTAGAGAAGAGAAACCTTAAGCGCTTCTGCTCTTATAGTCTCAGTATCAAATGTTCACTAATTTCAATTTACTTCCTATCTCAGTTCAGTATTTAACACAAATTATGTATCAGTGTCATTTCAGAGATATTACGTCGGTTCCACACTAACGGAATAACACGTAATTGTCATTAAATATCACGTTTATTAATAACCCTTTTTCTTGACGTAAATGTTAATGAATGATCACTATCTAGGAGGAAAGCGGGATTGATCCTAATCATGAGATAATAGCTTTTAATGAGCCCGCAATCGTTAATTAAATAAAAAGTCACGTTCAAGGATGATATGCGAACAACTTTCGTTACGTCCGTTTTCACGTATCTGTCAAAACTAATCCCGTCGCCCACAATTCAAATTTACACTGACGTTAACCCCTTTTGTCGGAACATCGAATCGCAACTATTATGTGAAAGTTTATTATAGTCCCCGAACTAATTTCTTTCAGATACGCGCACGACCGAACAGCAGAACGGAACACAAACGACTTGTTTTAACAACCGAACAACGCAATGACGTTACATTACGACAATGTCCGCCCAATGAACATCTCTTTGGCTTTTTATCTTTTCTACTCTGTTGTATTAAATTATTCCTAATAACAATTTATTCAGCTATTTAACGAAAACATCTAACAAAAATAAAATAAATTTATCCTAACATAAAAGATCCGTTATACATTCCACGTTCAAAGTCTGTTAATTCCCGTCAGAAACCTTTACACATCAATCGCCTGAGTACAAATAACAGCTCCGCCATTGTCTCTTACACCTCGTGTACGCGATATTACCGCCATCTGTATATGACTTTTATCACCTTAGCGTATCCCCGTCAGGCCAGGTAAAATAGTAAACACGGAGAAACTGATGATCTTTGGTGGCCACTCTACATGCCAGAAAGAACTGTAGTTGTAATCACTTACATACCTGCAGGTGGTGTGTACATGTACGAAATTAGACTGATATCTGACCATGTCCTATGGGTGCTTAACTTTTTTTGTTGGGCTGTGTAAATGAGCCAGGTATTGGAAGGGTAGACCGTGATCCTGAGCTGTGTTTCCCACGTCCCTTTCCCCTGCTCTCCGTGCCTGGACCCCCTGGGACGGGCTGGCACGCTGAATGCTGAGTGTTGCTCGCTGTTGTGGTGGCAGGACGAGCTGATGGATGCGCTGACGCTGCCACCCTGCCTGCGCAAGGGCCGCCGCCCCCTGTCGCTGCCCGCCGGAGCGCTGCTGCACCTCTGCCAGAGTGTCAAGGTATGTAGCTACACCCGCCACCACACGCTCAGCTGGCAGATGCTGATCATACCTTACGAATTCTGTTCTTCAGTTCAATAACACAGACCACTGACAAATAATAAACACTATAAAAGAAACATCATGTAGCAAAAACATATACACTACTAGCCATTAAAATTGCTACACCAAGAACAAATGCAGATGATAAACGGGTATTCATTGGACAAATATATTATACTGAAACTGACATGTGATTACATTTTCACGCAGTTTGGGTGCATAGATCTTGAGAAATCAGTACCCAGAACAACCACCTCTGGCCGTAACAAAGGCCTGGACATTGAGTCAAACACAGCTTGGATGGCGTGTACAGGTACAGCTGCCCATGCAGCTTCAACACGATACCACAGTTCATCACGAGTAGTGACTGGCGTATTGTGACGAGCCAGTTGCTCGGCCACCATTGACCAGACGTTTTCAATTGGTGAGAGATTTGGAGAATGTGCTGGCCAGGGCAGCAGTCGAACATTTTCTGTATCCAGAAAGGCCCGTACAGGACCTCCAACATGCGGTCGTGCATTATCCTGCTGAAATGTAGGGTTTCGCAGGGATCGAATGAAGGGTAGAGCCACGGGTCGTAACACATCTGAAATGTAACGTCCACTGTTCAAAGTGCCGTCAATGCGAGCAAGAGGTGACCGAGACGTGTAACCAATGGCACCCCTTACCATCACGCTGGTGATACGCCAGTATGGCGATGACGAATGACGCTTCCAATGTGCGTTCACCGCGATGTCGCCAAACACGGATGCGACCATCATGATGCTGTAAACAGAACCTGGATTCATCCGAAAAAATGAGGTTTTGCCATTCGTGCACCCAGGTTCGTCGTTGAGTACACCATCGCAACGCTCCTGTCTGTGATGCAGCGTCAAGAGTAACCGCAGCCATGGTCTCCGAACTGATAGACCATGCTGCTGCAAACGTCGTCGAACTGTTCGTGCAGAAGGTTGTTGTCTTCCAAATGTCCCCATCTGTTGACTCAGGGATCGAGACGTGGCTGCATGATCCGTTACAGCCATGCGGATAAGATGCCTGTCATGTCGACTGCTAGTAATACGAGGCCGTTGGGATCCAGCACGGCGTTCCGTATTACCCTCCTGAAACCACCGATTCTATATTCTCCTAACAGTCATTGGATCTCGACCAACGCGAGCAGCAATGTCGCGATACAGTAAACCGCAATCGCGATAGGCTACAATCCGACCTTTATCAAAGTCGGAAACGTGATGGTATGCATTTTTCCTCCTTACACGAGGCATCACAACAACGTTTCACCAGGCAACGCCGGTTAACTGCTGTGTGTGTGTGTTAGAAATGGGTTGGAAACTTTCCTCATGTCAGCACGTTTTAGGTGTCGCCACCGGCGCCAACCTTGTGTGAATGCTCTGAAAAGCTAATCAATTGATATCACAGCATCTTCTTCCTGTCGGTTAAATTTCGCATCTGTAGCACGTCATCTTCGTGGTGTAGTAATTTTAATGGCCAGTAGTGTATTTTAAAAACAACCCTCTTCCCTGCTTCATTCAATTACCATGACGTTGTTAATTTTCGCTTGACGTGATTTGGCAGCATGTTTTCATCATTGGGTAATTACGCCTGACTGTATGTGACACATTATTGGTGATCAGGCTTGGCACCTCATCCACCTGGCGCTGCTGTGGACGCCAGAGCCAGTTTCCAGTATGTAGGAGAAGGGGGCACTGTTCAACCTCCAGATGATGGTCTAGTTTTTTCCGTGAAGAATGAAATGATCGTAAGGCACTGATGGCTGGGAGTCGCCACATGGGAAATTTTGGTAGCAGTGTTGCAAGTCTTTTCACTTGATGCCACATTGGGTGATTTGCTTGTCGATGATGATAAAATATGAGGACAGCACAACACATAGTCCCTGAGTGGAGAATAATCTCCGACCGGGCCGGGAATCGAACCTTGATGATACGCCTAGATATAAAACAATTTTCGTGAAGCTGCTCGGAGCTTGTCACATTCAGGAGTCGCCGACAGCCTTCAAGAGTGTAGGAGGCCAACAGTAGGCCATGTAGAGCGGAAGTGATGTTTTAAGAGTGCTGTCAAGTCAGCAGCGAATAATTCTCAGCGATCCGTTGTTCTGCCAGTACGGAAAGTTTTGAAAGAGTGCGCACGTGCATTCCTGTATGCAGATCTGGAATTCTTCTTAATCCGTTAGTTCTCTTGGCGAGTGATGCGTATAGTAAATGTGTGCGTGCTACATAGTAAGAGGTCATTAGCTGTCTAGAGATGGTTTTTGATAAAAGAGCCGTAACTGGTGAGGTCTAGTCGAAGCCAATGAACCACATTTTTTTCTGTGTAAACTCGAGATGCTGTGTTTTTGTGAGATTTTATTCCAGTTTAAATTTTAACCATTACGCTGTCTGGTTCTAGATCGGGAGTAGCTAGAAATTAGCTGAAGGTGGTTACTTTTTTCAGTCTGGTGATGTGACTGCGGAGTCTCTCTGAAACTGGTAAATCACTGAAGGGGTTTTATTAGTAGTACAAATGTAGTGACAATTTTAGCACTGTCTCGGGGGTCAGAGCGAGGTAAGCAACCCATATTTAAATTTAATAGTGTAGCAGCGGAGACCATTAATCCGAATCCGTCAAAAAATATTTGCGAGTAAATTTGCGGAGCAAGAGGGCGTGTAATTGGGCCCGCGCGTCGCATTTCGCTTAAAGCATGTGCATCGGCGGCCGCGAGTGGCTTGTTTGTTCGAAGCCTCTCAAACTCCGAGAGGAGATTGAAAGAAACGTTCGGTATCTATCATGAGTACAATGTTTTGTTTCTCTTATTTATGACAGTAAGGTTGGGTGGCGATATTCCGTTAGCCTTAATGATGAAACTGTTTCTTCAAAGTATACAGGTTGGGAATATATATAGCTGTGGGTAGTGTGACACAGTTCTTTAACAGAAGGGAGATTGTTTCTATTTGCATAAAATTTTCATTGTCAGAACTCGGAACGATAATCCGGTCCTAGCAGAACCTGCAAGATTTTGAGAAGGAGAGCAGTGGTAGGTGGTACCTAGGACCGAGTGCTGGAATCTGGGCTACAAGTATGGATGCCGCTTGCCAGACAACTCCTCATTGCTCCAGCTTCTAATAACGTAGCGAAAGACACAACCCTGGACAAATTTGCACCAGGATATTTATCTTTACTGATGACAGCAGATTCCGTCTCTGCATCACTAACGATCGTGAGTGCCGTGTCAATCAGCTGAGAGGCTGAAAAGTGCAGGATACGTGAAGAACATTCCCTGGCTCATTCTGTTCTGTCGTTACAATCTCGAGCGTAAGAGCTCTTCCAGCCGGATAACACCTAACTTGCTCTCCAAGATAATCATCAACTTCATTTGCAGGAATTATTACCAGGCCTCTCCATCATTGAGCATGTGTGGAACATACCGGGGCGATCTCTGGTCCAGTTGCCACAACAGCAATGTACTTTGAGCAATTGCAACAACAGCTGGCTGCAGAATGCATTACTGTCTCACAAGAGACATCTAACACTTCTATGATCGTATCTACATACTGTTTCGAGACAGCATAGTACTGAAAGGAATCTGCCCAACAGTACAGTCTATCCATAGACATGTGAGCCTGTCAATACGATCATATACACTTTACGACATGTTTAGCTTGTACATAAAACTCAATTCATGTACAACCAGTGCTTAAACGTGTGGGTATTCACAAAGTCACTGTAACGTTACACTATAAAGGCAGCCTCTGACGTGGTCAAAACATAGATATAATACATGGCATGCAGTTAGCATATTAGTGAAAGAAATTAGTTTCACAACCTGCTCTACGCCCGTTATCTAAGTGATTCATCATCAAACAGATTGGACATTTATCAAGTTTCATCCATATGCTCTCTTGATTTTTCATAAACTGCCTCCTATCTACCATAATATGTAATCTAACACTATGTGGCGATAGCGTCCTGACAATCAATTTTCGCTTAACTTCCACTCAACGAGTTAATGAGGAAATCACTACCGCTAGAAAAACTACCGAAGTAACATTAGCAAATTTAATACTCAAAGAGCGCGAATACATTGAAATAATTACATACAAGCTCCATGTAACAACCAAATTTAAATTCACAGATGGACACATATATAAGGTGAACGCTGTGTTTAATGTGACATAAGTTAGATGGATTGTAGAAAACAGCTTTATTCCTCTTCTTTGCTTTCATGATGAATAAATACCTCCTTATTGACTGAAGAACAGAATTTTCAAAACGGAAATTAAAAACGCATTCTGCCTCTAAATTTTGTATGTGACTTTGCATCTGCTAGCTGAATTCACATTTCTACCTCCAGCTTCATTTTAAACTTGGTTACAAAACATACACTGAGGAAAGCTACGTCAAATGTAGTAATAAGATCCATTCTAACACTTAACGCAATTTTAGTAAAGGCATTTAATTATTACCCTTATTGACACAAAATATTGATAGCATTTCACCAAATACTTTTTATTATGTAGTATAACATTCCCTTTTCTAAATTATTTTCATGTAAAGATTGAAATAATTGAATAAAAAACTTGTAATAATAAGTGTTCCTACAGCAATGATACAAATTCGTTAATATTACTGTGATGATGAACACATTTCTTTTACATTGACTGAAAGCCAAGAGTCGAAAAATCTAAGTAATGGTGTCAATCACTGGTAAAAAGAAAAGTTTATAATAACAGCAAACGCCCATACTACCTTTCCACTGCATGTACATTACTAAAATAATACGTGTTTATTACTATTAAGAGGTTGTACATTAGAGTTACTGTCAGCATAAATTAAATAAATGCACTACGCGAGTTAATAGTTTCATTAGAACCAAATTCAACACTGCCATCCACAGACTTCACAGAAAGAATTATAAATATTTTATTCCCCAATAATTCTCTCGTCTTAATTTTTTAACTTTGAAAATGTGTGCAATGTTAAAACTTTTCCTTGATAGTTACATTTCCCATAAGCTGTGTATATGTTTATTTTACAATCTTTTAATGTAAGGTGCAAACTTTAAAAATAGTTTATACAAGAAGTAATTTGGATATTTATAAACGATGTATTTTCTGTTCAGGCACAAATTCTAATGTTCTATATTTTAATTTAAAAGACAACCTGAAAGAGAAGTATTTTGAAGACATTCGGAGAAAATGATGAGTGCACTAATATATATGATTCTAATTATGGAATTACTTGCTATAAGTGTTCTATCCTTGGGCGAAAATATATGGAATTAAAATGAATTCTGCAACAAATTAACCAATCATCATCTTTGGATATTGTTATTATAATATTATGAATTACAGAGCAACACTAGGAAACAAATTATCCGAAAAATCTCTTTGATTTAAAATATAACTGCCTTTCAACGGCTTTGATGTCGATAGTCTCTTAGTATCATCCTAATCTTGCTATCTCTTCATCATTTGGAGTCGCTGCTCTTGCATTTGCCGCGTTTGCAATTTAAATTATTTGATGTAAAGTCCGCCTTTCATGCAAAACAAAGACAAACACACACAGAGGTGCTGAAACATGTTTGGTTCATACGAAAGAACAGTGTTTTGTATGATAGGCGGACCTTGCATCCAATCACTTGCTACCTCTGCACATCTTGTACCACCAGTGTTGTCTATAGCCTTTCTTATATTTTAATTTTTGTCTCCCACCATAACATTTCATTCTCTACTCCTCACCGTCGTGTCAATGTCGTTCCATTTGTTCTACAAACTTATGAATTATTCTCAGACGAGTTTATAGCAGACATCTTTCCTTGGCTACACTTTTTTCTAACTCTTCACTTCGTACTTTACATAACCGCTTCATTTTTAATTATTTTCAATGGCAGCACATTTCAAAAGGTTCAGTTTTTTCACTTGCATCTACTAATGAAGTCTTTACAGTGTGGTCCTTTTTCTTCTTTCAATATGGGTCACATCCGGTTACTTTTTAGTTGGCGTAATTGGTTAGCTTGGGTGCCAAGTGTGTTAAGAGTTTATGTGTAACGTAGCGTTGTGTTTGTTTTATTGTCCATGATGATATTATGAGAAATGGTAGAGGACGAAACCCGGTATTAGCACATAGCATGCTTCTCTTGAACAGCAACGACAGACCCAGTTCTTCAACAGAAGTGTATGCCCAGTTTTGATATTTAGAAAGTCGCTAAACGCCTCTCCAATACTCTTCG
The DNA here is from genome assembly GCF_021461385.2 of Schistocerca piceifrons. Lineage (NCBI taxonomy): Eukaryota > Metazoa > Arthropoda > Insecta > Orthoptera > Acrididae > Schistocerca > Schistocerca piceifrons. The sequence goes on along the minus strand of NC_060138.1, from coordinate 1,014,630,831 downwards.
GCATTTTCTTCTTTGCTCTGTTTATAATTAATCTACATTCTGTGCTAAGCAGCTGTTTCATATACTAATAATTGTCTTATGTCTTCATTCTGTCGAGCAGTGTGGCTATAACTTATGCGAATTTACTCGTTGTACCCCACTGAATACATTCTCTTTCTGAAAAATTGTTGTAAGTTAGTTCGCGCGCAATTATTTAATGTTCTTCGTTAGTGATAGACGTAACCCACGATCACAACAAGCACTATTGCTGCACATCAAGTTTTATAGAGCAGAGCCTAGTACCCCAAGATACTAGAGGACATGGTTGGTAGAAGCAGCTATCCTAGTGATACAGTCCCCGTAACTTTAGCGAAACATTTTGTAAACTAAATTCTTCACATCACACGATATGTATACATGGCAGATGATTTTTCGATTTGTCATAGAGCATAAATAATTTAGCAAATGGAGTAGTGCCTGATGTCAGCACATGATCATCAGGAGGATCGGTTGTCAGTTACATGCATCAAAACAGGTTCTCGTAAAAGGGATATGTTTTACCACATCAAAATGTTTAATTATTTGTGATGTATCAAAAGTACTTTACTTATCGTCCCTCTGTCAGATGGTGGGACACATTACACGAATTTGCACTTATAACTAAGTATACATTTTCTTATTCTGGCTTCTCATACTCCACTTTCCATAATGCGAAATATTCAATACAAAATTACCTACTTTATGAATAATTTTTGCTCACTTTGCTTCCTTGCTTTCATTTAAATAAGCAAAACATTGCAATAAATTTATTCGTAATGTTAAATTTTCATGTTGTAGTTGGTAAACGTTTGAAAAACATCCCTCACACCTCTGCAGTAAGGAGAGTGCTGTGAGAAACACATACAACAAATTTCAGAATAAAAATTAATCCAAAGCTAAAAAACCTGGGAAAGAGAAGGATCAATGTTAACTGCAATAATACACCAACGTAAAATTCATGAAAGCACAAAAAGGCAAAACTACTTTTAAAACCATTTTCTCAGTTTGGCGTAAGCAACAATAACGTTCCAGAGTTGATTGTCTGTGCCCCGTATAGTCCTACATAAAACACAGTTGAACCACGCAAAAAGACATATACAAGCTTTTATTGGCTGCTTAAAGTACATTAATATTTGGCTGCCGCCCTTGCTTCAGATCCCTACTAATAAGCATGCCGGCGTGTTGCAGATAGCACAGGAGCTGAACCAGGTGCTGGGTGGAGAGACCAAGGAGTCAGCACCCAAGGTAAGTCAACAGCACAACGGCACGCTTACGTATTAACATTAAGCCTAATGATTTTAAAGCATCAGGCACCAGGTAAGGCACGCTGATTCTGAAATCAGCTGTATTATAAGTTAATGCAGCTGGAGGTGCGAGGTAAGTAAATTCCTCTTACTCGTTGATTATTAACAACACTTCAGGTTACGTCGACATCCAGAAATGTTATGATGACGACAAACGAGTCGTCGCCAATGTTGACTGGTGGCCAAAGCTAAACAGAAACATATAAATCACAGCAGGTTTGTCAGTAACGTCGATAAGATGCTGGCTGCATGGGTGGATCTGCAACGACTAAAATAGTTAGAAGTCGTTGATAAAAAATAATATATATTGTACTTAACTGGATGTACAGGATTCTTCTTGGCTGCATACATATAATTATAACCAGATAGCTATTGAGGCTACTAAGCGCCTTGTTAGAGGTTGCTTCCTATCAGCTGAAGGCTATGCTGCTTAATACTTTAAGTCCCGAGCAAGAGTGGACGAGAGCTCGCTAGAAACTTGATACAAGCCGTGGAGCGGCGCTGGTCGCGACTCGCGGGTCCATCGATACTAATACCGATGCGGTCGATTACTGCAACCCCTAACAAGTGTGGTATCGAACGCTGATACCACAAGAATGAAGAAACACATCGAGACCTGACCGGGAAATTACACATACAAACGTGGCTTTGGCTAGGAGTTGAGGATATAGCGATTACGCCCATGATTTGAAAACTTGCGAACTTTAACCTCCAAGTAAAAGTCCACCAGGATCATGAAAGCTGTCTGACAAGGTATACAACGCGTACAACAAACGGAATTGTTCCTCAATTAGACCGGAGTCATATGAGTAGTGCAGAGCTCTCTTTTATTCATGTGACGAACTACTATTTGGTCATATCCATTAAACAGTAGCAATTCTTCTTTACATTTGTCACACAGTCAGATGCACTCATTTTCAAACAAAACATGCAAATTACCCGATTTAAACGATTTAAAGAATTTTCTGATACTAAACGAATTGTGATTATTGGGCAGACTCATCACTGACCACTTGTTTAAGGCTTTAAGTACATATTCTTATATGGTTGATATTAGCTGTCGAAACAAGCAGCTTCGAACTTAATTGAAAAATAGTAGTCTGACGCAGTGTGCCATAAGATATCCTTACTGTTTAGACTTGCAAGTGCCTTAGTAATACATCTGAAGATGACATGTTAAATAAATCGAAACCGGTAATCGCCAAAAAAAAATGTATTTGTGATCCTGGTGGATAATAAACATTATGTTAAAATGAGAAGTGATCACGACCTTCTCGTAAACACAACATCATTTTGCAGTGAACGGGATTTAGGGCTCTTTGTGTGAGGAGTGTAGTCATATGAGTGTTGTTACGGTTGCAGTGAAATGTTTTGAACAAAGCAGCTGGATACAGCCGGAAAATTGCAGTTCTAACTCTGTTGCCGTGTAAATGTTGTGTAACGAGAGGAAAATGCGGTCTTGGCTTCCCGATTTAGTATATTTTCCGCCTTTCGTTCCATTTATCTCAAATGATCTTTAATACAATGTGTCAAAGTAGATTAGATCAAACATTACGGGAATATAGTATGCAGACGCCTGATGGGATACTACGAGCTATTTCATATCATTCAATCCCTGCAGTGCCTGGAAGTATCTACTGACATTAAGATATGTGTAACGAAAAAATCCTGTAAATAAGCGTGTGTAGAAAGCACGCAGTTCACTGCGACATTTTGTTTTCACATGACTTGTTTTAAGGATATTTACGTTGCTGAGCGAACACGAAATGTCTACAGCGCCAAGTACATCACCTTTACACTTTTCTTCACTTCCAGATATCAGCGATATATAACTCCCGTGTATCACTAAATTAATAATAGTCACACTTACTAAAATATCTGTAGATAAAGTATTTGACGAGGTCTGGTGTTTAATAAATGTTTTCTGTACAGGACGAGTCACGCAGAACGTAAGATCCTTTTATTTCGTGGACCATTCAAGATTTCGAAATGAGGCTTCCAACAAATGATGGTACGCAGAGGGACGCGTAATAGTGATTTATAGTTAAGCCGTTTAACTCCTGTAACAACTGATATTTTGAAGCGAATACGGGTTTTATAATGGATCGGTGTACTGCTTTAACAGCTACTGAACTCTCTTGAAAAGTCGAATGATATAAAGTTGGTGTTGAAAAATTTCGCAAATACCCAAGAGATACATTAAAATTGAAAGGTGAGACTATGGAATTGGTAATTGCGGAATAAACATCTTGAAAAGGAAGGCAGCTCGGCTATATAAGGACGGAAGCAGCAATCATTCGACTGTCTATTTCACAATGGGCAAGGAGCACTCGGACGAAAACTTGAGGATTTTAAATCATTTGAGGCAGCTGGAAGCCCGAGAGAATTTTAATAAGCGTTGTATCACTCTACTCATATCTTTAAAAAGTATAACGTTCTTTCCAAAATAAAAATTAAGAAAAAGTACTTGATTCAATGTTTCAGTTGAAATAAGTTTTAACAGTATTAACCATTCAATAAAATTACGTGCCTCTCTTCGTACTATCGTTTCACAGAAATTTGCGATTCGGTGTATTCAACTGTTCACAAAACGAAAGGAGTATTATGCCTTAAGCGACTCACCTTGTGTAACGGGCAGTCAAATGAAAACGAGACAGAGGGGAAAAAAGTAAGTAAACTGTTTATTATTTCAAAAGTAATCGCCGTAGCTGTTGACACATTTATCCCAGTGTGAGACAAGACGGTCAGTACCTACATAGAAAAATGTTTGCGGTTCTCTGCGGAAAAGTGATTGTACACAGGCTTCCACCCTTTCTGCCGAAGCAAATGGACGGACACGAAATTCTTTCTTCGAAGATCCAAAAATACGGAAATCGTATGGGGAGAGATCGGGACTGTGTGGAGGACGTGAAAGGGCTTCCCAGTGAAGCTTTTGCAGTGCACTCGAAACAACCTTGGCAACATGTGGGCGGACTTTTTGTGGGCAGGTTGTTTCGCTGGGAAGTCCTTACACATTCCTCATACAGTCCTAACCTGTCTCCAGGCGATTTTCATATTTTTGGAGCCCTGAAGAGAGACTTTCGTGGCCGTCGATTTGCTTCGGACATTGAGGTGCACGCCTGGGTACAATCACGTTTCAGTAGACAATCACAGCCATTTTTGCATGAAGATACTAACGGTCTCGTCTCACATTGCGATAAATGTATTAACAGCTATGGTAATTACTTTTGAAATAATAAACCGTTTACTTACCTTTTTTCCATCTGTCTCGCTTTCATTTGACTGCGTATGGATAGTCCTTCAATCCATACTCCATGAGTGAATAGAATAGGAGAGGTAGTCTAGAAGTAACAGATACATGATCCTGCTAGACTAACTCTCCTATTCTATTCGCGCATGGAGTATAGAGTGAGGGAGAAACGATTACCTATATGCATTCAAATGAAAGCGAGACAGATGGAAAAAAGTAAGTAAACAGTTTATTATAAATATATATACTTCGTTCCACATCATTTGGACGCAAAAATATTTCAAATGGCCTATGGAACACGTAACTAACATCCCGTCGATAATGAGGCAAACAGCGACGGAGGTTAAACTCTCATTGGACAAGGATACGGTAAAAAGTCAGACTTGGCATTTTCAAAGTTTCCATACTGATATATGCCTTAAGTGAGTTTTGCAAGCACGGAATACCTACATCTAGATGGTCTGATGGGGATTTGGGTCCCGGTCCTTCCAAATGCAACACCAGTGTCTTAACCGCTAAGTCTCATCTGAAAGAAAAATGCGTAAAGCCACAAAGGCAGGTGACTCATATTAGCATGGAATTCCGGAACAGTGTTTTATGATCAAACTGCGTCACATTGAATCGAACGTTGAAAACGACATACCGAGGTAGCGTTTAAAGTGATTCCCGTGTAAGAGCTTTTGGAGATAACGGAAGACTGCCAACTTCCAGTTTGCAAAAATGGTTCAAATGGCTCTGAACACTATGGGACTTAACATCTGTGGTCATCAGTCCCCTAGAACTTAGAACTACTTAAACCTAACTAACCTAAGGACATCACACACATCCATGCCCGAGGCAGGATTCGAACCTGCGACCATAGCAGTCGCGTCCAGTTTGCAGTTGTGCCTGTAATTAATATTGGCTCTCGACGTTAATTTGAGCAAGCTACCTGTTAATGAAATTGTCTGTTAAGCTAAAGTGATGAACTGTTCTTGCGAAAAGAAACTTTGACTAGATCTGATTTGCAACTGCTTTTATGGCAAGAAAAGGTGTTGCACACCTAATGATGGAGAAAATTAATGAAAAAGAACGCAGAATTACTTATTATAGCTCAAATGCGAAGGCAAGCAACATTTAAGTATGGAAGCACGTTTTCCAAGATGTGATAGGCAGCCTTTCCAGAAGAGAACACTACGGCACAAATGACTGTATCGAATGTTAATCTGTATACAGATATGCTAGTGCTTCAGAAACGTCAGAGTTTCAGCTGCAGTACGCTGTAGTAAATAGTAAAATATCAGTCCTCAAGTTAAGTATTTATGTTGCAATTAAACACAAATCTTTTATTGCGTTATATACGTTTTGGAAAACGGCTGTTCAACACAATGATAATCATTTCATTCTTAAGAGAAACGCAGAAGAATATTAATCAATGATGGAGAACATTTAACTAAAATATACCTCATGTTCGGCTACTATGTTAGTTGTCGGCGATTGCTTTCTGGTTACAAAAAAAGAAAGCAATGCTTCATAAAAGTAGCGAAAGAAGCTAAACAGTTGTCTTCGATGTTAGACGTTACAATGTAAAAATTTCGTGAGTGCGTGTGTATTTTCACTGGCTCCTTATTTTAAGGAAAGGAAACGCCTATTTAGAGAGCCTAACACACCACTGTACAGAGCTTTAATTTTTTTTTTTTTTTCCTTTATTGAATTTCAATTCCCCCCGAAGGGGGCGGGCTGGCAGCAGCTTAGGACGCCGCTCTGCAGCCTACAGGTTTTCTGACAAAGAGCAGGAGAATAAATAATAATAAAAAACAGGCGATAAAATCGGGGACTCATTGAGTAACAAGGTTAAAAGAAAATGGGGAAATGACAACAAACAACAGAGGGATGATGAAGCGAATAAAAATACATACGGAGCAGACAGGGGAAACAATAGACAATTAAAAAAAACACGGCGACAGTCTGGATTCTGTTCGCAAAGTATATAAAACGCACACCCAGCGACAGCATGGTTTCTGTTCGCAACACAACACTGAATAGTCACTAGAACACAGCACGAAAAAGTCGGCAAAGGTGACACCACAGTCGAGAGCAGGTGGGGGGAAACTGAACAGGAGATGGGAAAACAAAAAGGGGGGGAAAGGAGAGTAAAAGCGAAGGGGGGGGGGAACCGGGAAAGGAGCTGATGGAGGATGAGGACCCATAAGAGGGGTGGGGGGCAGACGCGACAGGGAGGGGGGTAGGCAGAGGAGGGGAATACAAAAGGACTGGGGGGGAGAAGGGAGGTAGGGAGAGGTGTAGTGGGGAGGAAACAGGACGGAAGGGGGGGGAGGAGGGAGCCCAGGGAAAGGACAGAGGAAAGGAGGGGGAGGGAGGATCAGAGTTGATAGGAAGGATAAATGGAGGGAGAGAGGGCATCATCCGGGAGGGGGAGTTGACGGAAGCCACCTTGGGAAAGGAGATGGAGGGTGTAGAGATGGAGGGTAGGGGGGACACAACGGTGAAGACGGGGCAGGGGGCGAGGATGGGAGAGGAGAGGAGCAACCAGGGGGTGAGGGGGTTCAAGACGGCGGGAGGTGTAGAGGATGCGGATATGTTCGAGGAAGAGGAGCAGATGGGGGAAAGGAATGAGATCATAGAGGAGCCGCGTGGGGGACGGGAGGCGGATACGGAAGGCGAGGCGGAGTGCATGACGCTCAAGGATCTGGAGGGACTGATAGAATTTGGGGGGGGCAGATATCCAGGCAGGACTGGCATAACAGAGGATGGGACGGATTAAGGATTTGTAGGTGTGGAGGATGGTAGAGGGGTGCAACCCCCATGTCCGGCCAGAGAGGAGTTTGAGGAGGCGGAGGCGGTTGTGGGCTTTGGATTGGATGGATTGGAGATGAGGGATCCAGGTGAGGTGACGGTCAATGGTGAGGCCAAGGTAGGTGAGGGTGGGGGTGAGACGGACAGGACGTGCGCAGACAGTAAGGGAGAAATCCAGGAGCTGGAAGGAGCGAGTGGTACGACCTACGATGAGAGCTTTAATGTGCGCAAGAGACCCTATATAGGCTCTCTCTAACGTGCACCGGACAACGGTTCCATCTGACGGCGCTTCGTGCTACTACGTAGTGCACGTCTTAGCAAGCGTTCCAAACTCGAACAGCATATCGAATTACCCTTTTAGTTATTCATTTCCAATGATGAACGCCATAGACCTCACTTGCGTTGGTTGGTTGGATGGTTTGGGGTATAAAGAGACCAAATTACAGGGTCAATAGTCCCCTCACTTGTGTGATCAATGATTAACGTCCTCAGCAGAATACGCTTGTGTCATTTGGAGTGGTAAGATGTAATCAAAAAATAGTGAGATGTATCGAAAATTCACTATTAACATATATCCATATTTGATTACATATATTAAATAACAATGTAATTGGCTAAATAGCCATAAACTACAACAAATAAAAGAGCTTGTAGTGGTACTGACCTGTTTGATTTCTGCCGCTTTCTGTCAAAGCTTCACGGTTGGTTAGGCCTCATGTTATTTTCCTCCCTTCATCTCAACAAAACGACACGCAGTATTAAATTTCCCTCATATGTCTACTCAAAAACTGAAAAATATTTATATTTCATCCTTACTGTATTTTCATAGTAGAAATAAGTGAACGAAATCAACTGCACTCAGTACCCTTTTTACCTCTTACTTCGCTAGCCAAAACAGTTATATAACGGGAGAGTAATTCCGCCTTTTGCAAGACACCGTTTTATGGTTTTGTTATTACCAAAACGTGCTTCAGCATTTACGCGCTATTCTCAGTGATATCTGTTTTTATTTCCCTTCTGAAAAAAATATTTTTACATTTTAACGTCCTCATTTTTGGCCCAAAAGTATTTGCATTTGTAAAGGTATGATTATTAGATGCCAAATATTTTACATTCGTTTATGTGTGGTATACCAGGTAACATGTACGTCGCTTAGTTGATACGAATGTTGTTCACTTACCCTACGCTTAAAGATACTAAATTTGAAAATAATACGTTGGTTCACATACCTCACGTGACGCAAGTAGTTGTATATGCTGCTAGCTTTATAAATCATCTGCTGCACATTCTACTGCTTGTCATCTGCAAACAACGAAATTGTTTCTATTTTTCTGTTTTACGTTCACTTCAGGGCGAAAATCGCTATATATCCCGTTAGCTACCGTGTTACTAAAAGTTTTATGTAATGTTTTGGTTTTTCTTCTCTTGTCTGTGACGTGTTAAAGCACTTATTTGTTTTGCTGTTGTCATTTCTTGGTGTATCACAAGCATTTGATATAATTTCACAGTAAAGCACAAGTTTTCAGCGACTATTTCACTTGTAGCTACATTGTTCATTTGTTTAGTTTCGAGCTACAACATCCGAAAGATGATTAAAATCTATGACTCTTCCGCTCATGGAACTTAACGAGTAGTCATATATTTAATAAAGTAACACATCGATCTAAAAATCTGCTGTTTCTGGTGTACGTACTGCTCTGCCGTGCTGTAAATTTACCTGTGATAAGGAGCGAGAGGTATTATGCTTGTTTTTAAACTAATTAATGTATTTGGATGAAGAGATGCCAAACTGACATTAATGGTTACTTCAACGGATGGATCGATGATACAACCTGTATTTTAAATATTATTTTCTGTTCGATCTTTTTGAATCATTAAATTGACACACTTCTTATTGCAGCGGTATAGCCAACCTGATCACTTCTTGATCAACACAGCAGTCTCTTCCAAGAGTTTATCCAGAAACTGCTTCTCTAAATGCTACTTTATATTGTGATCAGGGCGAATAAATTTTTAGTGAACTATTATGGATATCGTATCTTCATAACCTGACACTGTCAGGTCTTGCAAGTGTAATTTATGAATTCTTTCAAACTATTTTCTGAAAGTCGTATCGTGAAATATCTACTATCCTTTTCTCGGAGCAGATGATACTGAATGTTACTCGCGGAGGGTATTTTTATTTTGCTATTTCGTTTGTATAAATAAATCCATTCTTCTCATCACATTATTTCCGCTGTCACTGAAAATCGCCATAGGCTAGAAAGGAGTTGGCGCGCTGAAACTGGCGCCCCGGTGTAGCCCGGTCAACGAAGACCAAAAATGGTCGATATACTTTTCTTGCATAAATGTTATTAGTAACTCATATCTGTGCTGGGTATTGTTAACATAGGCCTACATTGTGGGAAATAAACATCCCCTGGGCGTGTCTGCGCACTCGTCGCCAGTAGCTCATAAGGCGCCCTGCAGAAGTGTCGGGTCTTTGTGAAACATACTGTAGTAGCTTCTTGTGAGGTAGTGGGGTAGGTAGGAAATAATTTGCTCGCTCTTCAGTCTGGACACCTATGAAGGAGGGAAGTGTGTGACCACAATTCGGCGCTCTACCTTCCCTCTCGTTTCTACCCTCCACCCCTGCTTCCCTCCACCCTGTTACACCGCCAGAAAACAGTTTGTCCCTTAATACGGCTCTACTGCAGCTAGATGCTGTACACATATCTAATATCTCTCTTTAACCTATTTTATTTAACAATAAGCACTAATTTTATACCATTAAAATACTACCTTCAATAATCTACGATTTTTCCGCCCCTGCAACGGGGAAACTGTTAGCCCTATAAATAAATGAAGGGGCGATATCTTTTGCGGGAAATTTAATGTAGTTACAGGGAAACATTTTTACTAAAAGCAGTTGTCTTCGAGTTATTTAAGAAAAACATAAAAACGTGACGTTTAAACTCCACCACCCTATGGTTGCTAAGTTGTACGTTTTTCCCTTATTCTTAAGCTTTTTTTACCGTTAATTTGGCCTTACGTTTTTTATTTTCCCCTACAGCACTTTCTTCCATTTTTTAATATTCGGCGCTGGCCTAAAGGAGAACCCGACAATTCTATCCCTTAACATACATGTAACAAATATACACATTAATTTGAGTATATTTGTTAGTATCACAGTTCGGATATAAATTTTAGGGTATTCCATGTTTAGCTTGGTACTTCTGTAGATGTCTCGATCGTACAATCGATAATGTTTCCGATATACTTAATTTCTGATTCTGATGTTATACACATCTTCGTAAAGTTCATTGCAGTGATAGTTTCTTGGATCTATACAGTATATACCCTAGTTCCCTTAATTTACTTTTGTCCGAGAATCGTAATCGGTTTATCAACGAAGAGGAAACGCTAAGCAACAGCAGTACAAAACATGTACTTAAAGAAATGGGAAGATACTTTCACGTGGGTTAGATCTGGTTCAGCTTCTGATAAACATGCTTTTTGTGTATTGTTCAAGAATGAATTCATCTTTTCACCTGATGGACAGTTTGATCTCAAGCAACATGCCCAGCACAAACGACGTCAGTTAAAGAGGAAAGCAAGTAGTCAAACCACGAAAGTGTCTAAATATTTTGTGAACACTAAGAAACCTGAAGCCAGTAATGTCACAGCTTGTGTGTTAGGGCTTTTGTACCACACAGTCAAACATAACCTGAGTTGTGCAAGTTTGGACTGCAGCAATAAATTGACGTCATGTACATTCACAGATTCAGAAACAGCTGTAACACTTTCCTGTGGCAACACGAAGGCACAAATGTTAGAGAAAAGCGTATTAGCACCTACAAGTGCCAGTGATTTTGTCAAAATTCTAAGATCTGCTGAAAGTAGTAAATTTTTATCAGCAGCAACAGATGCTTCCAAACAAACGCAACAAAAAGATGTTCCCATTTCGTATAAGATGCTTTGAACCGTTAGCAGGCGTAGAGAACAAACTGTCGGCATTGTTTTAAGACGTAAATGTAAGTGATTTCTGATCAAAAATGGCATTTAATAAATGGATGGATCCATGAGTCATTAAGAATATGTCCATGAAAAATCTTCTTTTTTGTGAAGAAAGTGGCAACCCTACCCCACCGCCACACTGACAAAACACCGGTCGGGATGTTCATGGCACTCCGTCCGCCCACTGTACAAAAATTTGCGACCACACAAATTTATTCCCCTAATTTTCCTTCGTTGACAAGCTACTCCATTTTATTTGACGTATAGTACGAGGCCAGATGCAAAGATCAACACTAGGATCGTATCTGAACTGTTGAATCTGTTGCTGTGGTACTGGAGGACATTAGATCAGGAGTTAACGAAGTGGAGATATAGCTCCTGTAAGATGTGTTTAGTACAAAGTTCAAAGTGATATCCAGAGTCTCTGAAATGCTTCTTACTAAAAGCTTTTACCCACAAAAGAAAGGAGACTGTTCAAAGCTACAGACGACAATCAATTGCTTTTCACGTTCCGTTATCTGAGCTGCAAAATCAAGATTCTCTGTTTCTAACATACAACCAGATCTTTAGAAAATGGTACCTAAAAACTATGGGCGGAGGGATCTTGTAATGCGCTATCAGCTTCTGAATCAATTCTATAGTGGTATAAGACGGTTTGAAGTATCCAGTATGCGAAAATAAGCAGCAAATCTCGAAACAGTTCTTTTATCCAGTTTGTGTTCAGCAATGTGGACGTCCATGTCGACAAAATTTATAATAACCAAAATAAACAAATATATTGTCGTTTACTTCGTGTTATTCGGTTTGTTTTATTGTTTCCAAAACTATTATAACTATTATCTTGATGCATATGATTTCTATCAAATTGATAAATGCCGATATTTAATCATCAGTGACGTTTTTCGTTACTTTTTTAGACTTTTCGAAAACCCACTTCGATGCTCTACAACTTTCCTCTTATACAGCTTTGCGTCCGGCTGATCAGTTCTCGGATATTGCAGGTATCATATTGTTGTTGTGGTCTTCAGTCCTGAGACTGGTTTGATGCAGCTCTCCATGCTACCCTATCCTGTGCAAGCTTCTTCATCTCCCAGTACTTAATGCAACCTACATCCTTCTGAATCTGCTTAGTGTATTCACCTCTCGGTCTCCTTCTACGATTTTTACCCTCCACACTGCCCTCCAATGCTAAATTCGTGATCCCTTGATGCCTCAGAACATGTCCTAACAACCGGTCCCTTCTTTTTGTCAAGTTGTGCCACAAACTCCTCTTCTCCCCAATTCTATTCAATACTTCATCACTAGTTATGTGATATACCCATCTAATCTTCAGCATTCTTCTGTAGCACCACATTTCGAAAGCTTCTATTCTCTTCTTGTCCAAACTATTTATCGTCCATGTTTCACTTCCATACATGGCTACTCTCCATACAAATACTTTCAGAAACGACTTCCTGACACTTAAATCTACACTCGATGTTAACAAATTTCTCTTCTTCAGAAACGCTTTCCTTGCCATTGCCAGTCTACATTTTATATCCTCTCTACTTCGACCATCATCAGTTATTTTGCTCCCCAAATATCAAAACTCCTTTACTTCTTTAAGTGTCTCATTTCCTAAACTAATTCCCTCAGCATCGCCCGACTTAATTCGACTACATTCCATTACCCTCGTTTTGATTTTGTTGATGTTCATCTTATATCCTCCTTTCAAGACACTGTCCATTCCGTTCAACTGCTCTTGCAAGTCCTTTGCTGTCTCTGACAGAATTACAATGTCATCGGCGAACCTCAAAGTTTTTATTTCTTCTCCATGGATTTTAATACCTACTCCAAATTTTTCTTTTGTTTCCTTTACTGCTTGCTCAATATACAGATTGAATAACATCGGGGAGAGGCTACAACCCTGTCTCACTCCCTTCGCAATCACTGCTTCCCTTTCATGCCCCTCGACTCTTATAACTGATTTCTGGTTTCCGTACAAATTGTAAATAGCCTTTCGCTCCCTGTATTTTACCCCTGCCACCTTTAGAATTTGGAAGAGAGTACTCCAGTCAACATTGTCAAAAACTTTCTCTAAGTCTACAAATGCTAGAAACGTAGGTTTGCCTTTCCTTAATCTTTCTTCTAAGATAAGTCGTAAGGTCGGTATTGCCTCACGTGTTCCAGTATTTCTACGGAATCCAAACTGATCTTCCCCGAGGTCGGCTTCTATCAGTTTTTCCATTCGTCTATAAAGAATTCATGTTAGTATTTTGCAGCTGTGTCGTATTAAACTGATAGTTCGGTAATTTTCACATCTGTCAACACCTGCTTTCTTTGGGATTAGAATTATTATATTCTTCTTGGAGTCTGAGGGTATTTCGCCTGTCTCATACATCTTGCTCACCAGATGGTAGAGTTTTGTCGGGACTGGCTCTCACAAGGCCGTCAGTAGTTCTAGTGGAATGTTGTCTACTCCCGGGGCCCTGTTTCGACTCAGGCCTTTCAGTGCTCTGTCAAACTCTTCACGCAGTATCGTATCTCCCATTTCATCTTCATCTACATCCTCTTCCATTTCCATAATATTGTCCTCAAGTACATCGCCCTTGTATACACCCTCTATATACTCCTTGCACCTTTCTGCTTTCCCTTCTTTGCTTAGAACTGGGTTTCCACCTGAGCTCTTGATATTCATACAAGTGGTTCTCTTTTCTCCAAAGGTCTCTTTAATTTTCCTGTAGGCAGTATCTATCTTACCCCTAGTGAGATAAGCCAGGTATCATATAGAGACATAAACGCAAAAAGGGTGAGAGATTATCATATTGCGTACTCTAGCCACTCCTCTCATCGTTGCACCTTTGTTATAACTGATGAACTACGGATAGTACCCCAGCGTAGTGTCATAAACAAAGCTTCATAGCGTTTGACTGCAGTAGACGCAGTAATGTTTGTTTTCCTGTCGCGGAGAGAGAATGACGACGTAAAGAAAGTGGAGAGGCCCGACAGACAAGTCGTTAGCTTAGGCGCGCCGTCTGTGGCTCGCCGCACTATAAACGAACACTTAGCCGTAAAAATAGCCGTTTAGTTGTTATTAATTTTCGCAGTGTCTCGCTCTGTCAGTTCTTTATTTAGCTGTGAACGAAGAGTCTGAAATATTGTCCTGCTGTCTTGTGTCGGTGGTGTGGTCGGGCGGGAAGGGGGGGGGAGGGGTTTTTATAAATGGGTGAAGCAGCTGCGGTGTTTCTCTCTGCTTTGCAGAAAATGCGGATTGCATTTGTAGTCATCGTAGAAGAAACAGCGGCTTCAGACAGTGCATTCTATTTTATATCAAATTACTTCACTTACAGAACACTTTAAAACGCTGTTCTACAATTACATAACTAGTCTACCGTTATGCATCGAAAGTTAATAGAAAAATCAATATTTTTAATAATCTGAGAATCATTTGTAGCAGAAAATGGTTTTATATTAATGACAGTAATGAACGATGGTGGGATGAAATGTTAGTGGATAATACAGGAAAAAAATCTTCCACTTCAGTAGCTGGATTCCATGCTGACTGCCATGCGGGGTCGGGTTCGATTTCTGGCCGGGTAGGAGATTTTATCCGCTCGGGGAGTGGGTGTTGTGTTGTCATCATTACTTCCTCATAATCGACGCTCAAATTGCCGAAAAAAGTAAAAAGACTTCCACTAGGTGGCCGAACAACCCCAGATGGGGTCTTCCGGTCAGTAACGTCATACCATCATCTTATTTCACTGGAGTACACAGAGTTACAGGAATGAATGCAAGCAAAATGGGAGCGCAAGACCAGGGTGAGAGTAATTGAGAAAAGATAAAATAATTAATTGCTGCTGAGCTGTAGCATACATTCTTCTTAGTTCTTTAACTGTCAGGTCGGTAGCACCAACTCTCCATATTTTTCTGTCTTCGGCCTTCCTCCTGAGAGTGGCATAGGTAGTGCAGCGGGTATCCTCCATTATCTAGTTGATGTATTCAGCCTTCCCTTCTACTGTCCCTTCAATAATACTTGTAATGATACTATCACGTCTCGGCAGCTGACCGACCCATGAGTCCTTTCCGTTGAGATACGGCTTCTCTTCCTCCACTCTGTGGAGCACCTCTTAATTTGATACCTTGTCTACCCAAAAATTCTTTACGATTCTGCGGTAGCTCCACACCATCTTTAATCTTCATTACCTATCAAAGTGTAGTGCGTAGTGTCGCTTGCATGATGTTGCGTACGTAGCGTGCGGTTACCGGTATGTCAGTTGGCAACCAGTGTAAGTAGGGATATTAACATATAACCGTCTATTAGATATTTACAAACGTGCATCTGAGGATGAGACGCGAACTCTAGAAATCGATACTGCAATAAAACTTGTAATACCATAACCGCAGTCTGAAGCTAATTTATTTATTGTAATTACATTTTTTTTCTTCGGAGTGTCCATATTCACCTCAGTACAGCAGCCTATTCCAAAGTAACGCCTTTATGAGATCTTTCCCGACATCGTCTATGCAGCTGGATGTGGACAGATTTCTTCTCTTCTTAAAAGCAGCATTTACCCGGTGGATTCGGCGTATAATATCCTTCTCTGATGTCCCACAAGATATAATTTTACTTCCTAGGCAGGCGACAGATTCGATGATCTCCAGTCGCTCATTGTCAAGTGAGCACTAGGCAGCGATGTTTTGTTCACTCACCACTAAGATTAGATTTTCAGATGTTGTTGTTGTGGTCCTCAGTCCAGGGACTGCTTTCATGCAGCTTTCCATGCTACTCTACCCTGCGCAATCTTCTTCGTCTCCGAGTAACTACTGCAACCTACATCATTCTCAATCTTCTTGTTGTGTTTATCACTCAGTTTTCCTCAACGATTTTTACCTTCCACGCTTCCCTCCAGTACTAAATTGATGATCCCTTGATGCCTCAAAACGTGTGCTACCACCCGATACCCTCTTCTAGTCAAGTTGTGCCACAAATTCCTCTTCTCACCAATTCTATTCACTACCTCCTCATTAGCTACTTGATCCACCCATCTGATCTTCAGCGCCCTTCTGTAGCACGACAGTTCGAAAGCTTCTATTCTCTTTTTGTCTATAGTATTTATCGTCCGTGTTTCACTTTCATACATGGCTACACTCTAAAAAAATACTTTCATAAAAGACTACTTGACACTTAAATTTATATTCGATGTTAAAAAATTTCTCTTCTTCAGAATCGCTTTCCTTGACATAGCCAGTCTACATTTTATATCCTCTCTACTTCGGCCATCATTAGTTATTTTGTTCCCCAAATAGCTAAACTCATCTACTACTTTAAGGGTCTCATTTACTAATCTAATTGTATTTACAGCTCATACAAAATAGATACGTGTTTCAAAGTTTTACTGACCTTCAAAGTAGTCACCAGCATTGAGTATTACCCGTTGCCAGGGATGTGGAAGTCGTAGGTTGTGTTCCAAAAATGAACAGCGTAGAGACAGAAGTGATGACACTTTCTGCAGGACCTGACCATCATTTTGCAGGATAATGCTCAAGCACGTACAGTGCAAGCTGTTACTGATTTGTTTGACTGATGGGGTTGCTAAGTGCTTTAACACCCGCTGCACTCCCCTGACTTATGCTCTTGTGAGTTCAACTCGATTTCTAAACTGAAGGAAACACTTCACGGCATTCGCTTCAGAACTGCTACAAATTTATCGGACAACAGATCGCGCCGCTCGATCTGTCAACACAACTGGCACTGCTAAGAGTATCCCACGACTATCCTTATCAAAAGCTTTCTCTAAGTCTACAAATGCAAGAATCAGTTTTTCAGATACAAAGCGGAAATAATTAAGTAACTCAACAGTTACGTTTCCCCCGCTTTCCAAAATTGGTTCAAAATTTTCGTTGGAAATCTCTTTCTATTGTGTAGTGCAATCGTTTCCGTATTTTTCTTGAAATGTAGGTTCATTTGTTAAGAAAAATTTGTTAATATGACTCGAATGTTGGCAACGACGGAATCTTTCGAAATTATAAATGGCTGAAGCAAAGCAGGGCTTACAAAATGTTACACGAAATGATGTGTATCAAGTATGGAGCGAATCACTTCTAATTGTTAGCTTTCGGCGCTGGAAACATGACTTTTTCGTGTTATTTACTAAGTTATTATTAAGCCACAGTTGTAACATGGAACAAGTCAAAGTTTTTCATAGTACTGGACACAGTAAACAAAGATTATTAAACAAAAGAAATATCTTCTAACAATAATACTCTTTGTCTCTTTCCTTTTCGTATCTTTTAAAGTATTGCTTAATCCTGTCTACTGTAATTTTTACTTCGTAGGATAGAATACATAAATCGAGATATTTACAATTATGAGCAAAAACCCTCTTTTCACACTGACCAGCTAGGCTCACGTAACACTCTCAATTCCTCTTCTTTCTTCGTCGTTTTCTATTTTGCCAGTTCTCCTTAATCTTTTATCCACGCTGTTTTCCCTTTCTTTTGTCTATGTTGTTCTCGATTTCTTATTTCTTATATTTTCTTATATCTTGAAAATCTCCTAAATTTATTGCTTTATTCTTAAAATGGTTATTTTCTGTTAATTCTTCTTTAATGTTGTTTCTTTGTAATTCTTTTCTTATTTCTGTAATCCACACCACTGTCGATTTCTTTTTCTAAAAATACAGGAATATGCGTACTTATTTCGTTGCCTGTTCTCTTTCATTCTGAAGAGGCGACCAAAGTAGATGGCTTGCCATTACTTCTGGTATTTTCTTTATGTATTAGCGGATCTTCTCGTACTCCTCTGATTTTAAAACTGTGATATACATTAGTTCTTATTTTCTAGATATGCGTTTCTTGTTTTAGATATTTTTGTCAAACCGTATGATCTTTCAGTCGTATTAACTTTTACGGCTATTTCATATTTTCCTAGTCTATTGTGCTGTATGATTTTTTCAAGATTTTTATATTGTCTAACTCGCTCTATTTTACCTGTTAGTGTATCTATGTTTTTTGGTGCATTTTTTAAAAATATTTGCCATGCATTTTGTTTTTTCAACAGATATTCTGAGACCAGTTCTGTTCGCTGTTTTTTTTTTTCAGAAAATTTATTTGAGTAACTGCTGCTGTCATACATTCTGAAAATACAGCAAAATCGTCTTCAAAAGCCAGGCAGCTTATCATTCCATTTAAGTTTCTTCCCAGATACACTGGTTCAGTTTTGTGGTTATTACCTCCATATTCCTTACAATTTTTTAAACACAATTAAACGGTAAAGATAAGCCGCTCCCGTGTCTAACACCAGTTTTTATGAATGGGGTATATTTCCTAGAACTTCGGTTTCGATACCGCATTTGTTAGAGTTTCACGAATTATGTTTGGTTATTCTGCTTTAACATCATGTTCTACAATGAATTTGTCTGTTGCATCTCTGTCTACAACATCACATGCTGTCTTGAAACCAATAAATATTATAGGTTTGTTGGTTAACATTCTGTTCTGTGAAAGATCTTCTCTTCCAAAAACCACTATTTAACTCTCGCAGTAGTTGTGTAAAATTTCTTCAAACCCTGTTCAAGAGCAATTTTAATACTATTTCGTTGTGACGCTGTCGTGGACTTTCCCACTATGGACTTGACGACTCGTAACGTTAACGTGGTGTTTCCGACCACAAACATTTTAGCCGTCACTTTTCCGACCGCCAAATAAAGCCGCTACAGTGGCGGAGGCCCTAGTAGAAAATACCACGGTGCTGGTTACAGTAAGCAGACATGTTCAAATATTTTTCATTTTTTTTTAAATTTTTAGTCTGATTAAAAAACGAAAGATTAAATTGCTGCTAGTGAAACTTACAAATGCAAATATTTGGCTGTTTCTTTCCAAATATGTCGCCATTTCCAAAGGTATGGTTAGGCAGAACCCTACGGGTACATCTTAAATTGCTGCGTGTGAAACAAGCAGCAATAACATTTATATTCTTGCTTTTCACAAATATTTCATTGTTCATTTCCAAATTTGTTGCAATTTACGAGGATTTGAATTGGCAGGAACCTAATGACGATACTTCCCTCGGCTGCCACGTCAAAGGTAGCCACTCCAATGGGGAAAGGTCTTTTCAGAAACGCCACGGTGCAAAACTAGTTAGAAGAGTCACTGTACCTGCTGCAAATACAAAATGATTGGAAACGCCACGGTCAGAAAGTCCACGGAGCCAACGTAATACTCCCCTGTAACTGTTGACATTTTTGTGACCTCCTCCCCCAAAATATATTAGTAAAGGCGTTTGTGGTAAATTTGTTTTATTTCCGTCCATGATCACAAAAGTGTTGGTCCTAAGGCTACCGGTTTCGATCAGCAATGACCATCTTCAGATCTGCAGAAAAACATGTGAAGTGAAATACAACTAGTGGTCAGATTACATCTTAAAACAATAAAATATGCCATAACGAAAAATTATAACTTTCATAGATGTGGAAACAAGCGCTTAAAATACGACGAGTTATTCCTGTTTTATAACATTTTCAAATGTAGTAAAGCCATAAGAGGGTCGTCGCAAAATACACATAAGATCAGCTTAGTGCCGTTGCGTATATTTAAAACATAGTGTAAAGAAGGCCACAGTGCAGATGGAGTCATGGCGCTACTATTCATTACAAACTACAGTACAGTAGCGACAAAATACGTTTGTGCTGTAAGTTCGTTTAATGTCGCTACTGTAAGTCTAGACGTAATCGCCCATTATAAAATTGTACACAATGCAAAAAAGGGAGAGTACAACAGGTAAAGTCTATAGTGGTGTTGTGAAATGTGTTAAGTTATTACGATGACAAAAAGTAATAATTAAAAACGCGAATAAACTTAAATTTAAAAGTGTTTAAACGGAATGGTTAAGAGGTAACAAGTGATTCTGAAATGCTCTTGTGGTATTTCGTCTCCCACATTTTTCTGCAAATATGAAGACGGCCATTGCTGACCGAAACCGGCAATCCAAGGACAAAAACTTTTGTGATCATTGGCGGAAATAAAAAAAAAATATTCTTATTTAGTGGATCACTGTTTCACTACGCTTTCATGTCTCTGCTCATGAAAAGCTTTTGTGTTTTTGTGTCTGTCAATTTCCAGATTTTACAGTTAACTTTCTGAGAATAAAGTAGGATGCAAACTAAGAGTCGCAAGTGATTACAGATATTATAAGCTACGTATAACAGAGGATACGTTTCACGTGATGCCCTGCCCATATGGATATGCTTGCGGTCCGGCCGGTAACATTCATGTCACGCAAATGCGCACTCTGGAACCGCGCAACCCCTACGGTCGCAGGTTCGAATCCTGCCTCGGGCATGGATGTGTGTGGTGTGCTTAGGTTAGTTAGGTTTAAGTAGTTCTAAGTTCTAGGGGACTCATGACCTCAGCAGTTAAGTCTCATAGTGCTCAGAGCCAAATGCGCACTCTGGCTGTACCTCCTGCAACAACAAATCCGACACGGTTCGTGGGTCCACAAGGAGAACTGGCAAACAAAAGAGAGACAAGGTGGGGCACTAATGGGAAAGAAATGAAAACAAAAAACTTTTTTTACTTCCCAAACATGGATGGAAACGAACTGAAGAAACAGTAGTCCAGTCATTTACACGTTCGCATAGCCATAGTCTGTAGACATATTTTCACAGTGGTAGTGCTTGGTGAAATACTGTTAGCGGTAAGTTATACTGTGTAAGTTATACGTTGTCAGAGTTGTGGGAGTTTATTTGTATTTGGAGCATTGTTGGCGTAGAGCGTCTAAGAGGTCATTAAATTTGACCATAAAGATTATCAGTCAGCCCTAAACTGTCAATAGTCCATAATGCTTCTTACATTAGCCAGTGGTTGCGTCAAGGTGCAGAAGCAGTATCTCCTCAGGGCTCCTACTAGAGAGCTGACTGTTGCTATCATAGTTCTTAAATAACTTGCATGACACATATACCTCTCATATGTTCAAACACACAGTTTTCGAATGCCACCAGTAAACCCCCGATTCTTTAAAGCATCGAATTCCAACGTATAAAACACCTTCAAACGTCTGATTACTTTACGAGTGAGGTAATGTGTATTGGACGTGAAGTATGTAAGCGAGAATAACTTAAGAAATGGTTCAAAATTACGCTTAAAGTTTGTCAGAAGTTATTATGAAACGCTAGGTGAATATATTGTAAGTAATTTGCGCTCCATTTTAAGCAAAAGCAAGCATTCACGTATCTCAATGTTTATAACGTCATATCTCCAGAACCACGTGTCGTACAGTGATATAATTTTGCAGGTACTTTACGTGGTATATGCGGAAATTGTCTGCAAACTGTGTTGCTAATAGAATTAATAGTAAAGAAGTAATCAATTAAAATGTCATGCCTGACGCTGAGGTTTACATGTGTGGCTAAAATGGAAGTCGCTAAGTGCTTACATTCTCAAACACTGGATGAATATACTCTGGTTAATTGCGCGAGTTGACTTACCCTGTCGCAAGACATATATACGGTTCCTACCTTTAATACTGGTCGTGCTGTATTAATTGAAATGGCTCTGAGCACTATGGGACTTAACTTCTGAGGTCATCAGTGCCCTAGAACTTAGAATTACTTAAACCTCATTAACCTAAGGACATCACACACATCCGTGCCCGAGGCAGGATTCGAACCTGCGACCGTAGCGGTCGCGCGGTTCCAGACTGTAGCGCCTAGAACCGCTCGGCCACACCGGCAGGCGTGATGTATTAAATCTTTAAAGTAAGATTATACCTCTTCATAAGCAGATTATGAAAGCATTTAAATTGTTAAATTCGGTAAATAATTAAATGGAATACTGAAAATAAAATTTTCTGTTGCCCCTGGAACACGTTAGATATACAACGTCGACCTTAACGATTTACGTCTGATGTCTACGCATAAGTGCCGTTGATTCGTAGCTGCATTTAATATTGGCTTGTTTGAACTGACGTAAGCTACAGTTTAAATAAGGCAAAATCGAACTTCAACCCATTGTCTAACAATAAATACGTAGTGTGAAGTACATATGCAAGGAAGACTCACTAACTCCCCTACTATTATTGTTTCATTCTCTCCCATTAAAGATACATAGGTTGAGTTATGACCCATTGTATAATCAGCATCTTTTCAGTCAAAAATACCAGATGAGCTAGTAGGGGAACAATGAGTCCCAGTTGGGAATGTTTGAGAAAGGATTTCTAGTTCCAGAATTTCACTTACAACCGAGAGAAACATCCCCTAAACTTCGGTCAGAATTGGGTATGGGGAACTATTTGTTATTTAATTCTGGGGCGTATGAAACCCTAGTGTATGTGTAAATGTAAGGACGTACGAAGTAAAGTCGATGACTTTGTCGACATGTGCTGTGTAGCCATATTGCTGCTGACCGCAAGCGAAGTGATCGATAGCGATAACAGCCAACGTTCAGATCGTTTTCAAATTTCTTGCTCAGATACTACTACGGCTAAAACTCATCCGTGCCTGTCCACTTTGAAGTATGTACCAAAGAGAACGGGTTTGTACTATTCAAACTACCTTCTGTATCAAAGCTTACACAGAACTGTCAACACAAAGGAATCAGAAATACTTATCGACTCTCGACTGTTGTACATCAGGAAATGCATGTGTTCTAAAATACGTGCGGAGAGATTCGAGCAGAGTAATAGAATGCGAAATCTGAAGCTGACATAGAACTCTGCGTCGTACCTAGTTGCAAACAGCTGCAGGAACGATGTTGGAGCCATCTGGCAGCGATTGTTGGCTCGATTTGCAGAGCTGCAAACACGATATATTTCTGTTGACTTCTCACACCCGCTCGATAACAAATCTCTAGCAAGTGGTGAGTTTAAGTGAACGCTGTACGTATGCAGGGATGCCAGCCAAGTGTATTCTGTGCCAAGCGCATCCAAATTGTGTTCCGCGAAAAAACAAACTAAAAACAAAATTGTCGTGAAGAAGTAAAGTTCGGTTTCACAAAAAGCGACTTACTTGGTACTAAAAAGTCAGCTTTCCGAGTATTTTTTAACTAACATGTTCATCATACACACTGTGTGTTTGCTGTGACCACCTTTAAAATTTCTTAAGTTTGAAAGCTATTGTTTTACGCAGTGGATTCTCAAAGTTTGAAGAGCGTCATGTGATAAATGCTCAATGATAAATTTTTGTGATTTTCCAATTCATTCACCCTTAAAATAAAGTAATACGCAGTCCTGGAGCAGTTAACGAACATCAACTTCGTGAACAGCAAATAAGAATTAAATCATAAAATCTGAAAAATGTGCACAACCAGTTAGCAACCGCAACAGTCACAGATGAGTTAGTAGTGTACTTAACTGGTGATTTCCAATCACCAATTGGCAGAATATACAATTTTTATCCTTTACAGCTTATTTTGCTGTCGTCAAGTTCGACCCCTACTATGTAAAAACAGTAACTAAATTTGTACAGGCATTGTAGGACGAAATAATTTCTTGAATATAGAGCGTTCCCCGAAATAACATCTCGTATAGTAGAAGACTGTCGTATTGTTTCCCTATAAGATATTAAAGGATTTCCAAAAGTAACTGACGTTAAGGTGCACATTTTGTTCAGCTCGTAGACATTTGGAAAAGTAATATTTCAAAGTCGCCAGGAGGTGCTGATGAAACAATTCTTTGTTAACTACCGATTCGAACGCCCTATGATCAGTTGTCATAAAATTATTTACATCAGGTTGTATCACAACGTTCTTGTTGCAGCGTCAAATAAAATAAAAACTGAACTGCGTCATTATCGTCGGTAGTAAAATGCATTACACAGTCAGTATTAAAATGCTTGCTGTAGTTAACTAATACTCGTATACTGTCGTTATCACATTCCATCCTCCTGTGTAGAGTACGCTCGGCGTATTTATGACTAATAAGAAGTAGATTCTTAACTTACCAGAAACAAAGTTCTACAATTCTGTGCTACTAAGACAGTGGAAAAGTGTCTAGTGACAACGGAAACGAATTGACGATACCTAGATATTTGTACTTCGACAATGGCCAACCCGTTTCTCAGTATTCGGCAAGTCTTTAGAAATTTGTCCTACAATAGTTTCTTTAAATACTGCACACATTTTGATAGCAGCGCGAGAGCATTACTTCATGTATAACCCTGCTTATTTTTAAACTAACAACGAAATGTAGCAAACAGAAAGCCTCGTAGAGTTACATGAGCGAAGTGAAGATAAGAATGAATTTCATTATGGTACTGAATTTCTGCACTCCTATTTGACAGTGCATGAGACGACTAATTAATAGACGTTTTGTAAATGCAACTTGATTTTCACTTACTTTTTATACACAGTTCAGTCTCATTAATGTGACCACCACCTATGTTCAACGTCAACGTGCAATAACCACTCACAGACGGCACGTGGCAGCGCTGGTATGTAAAGCGTGTCGGGCGGAAGCAGAAAACAGAGCAGTCGTTGCCGTAATGCGGAAATAGAGCGATTTATCTGACGTCTAGGGGAGCCAAGGGTGGAAACATTTCCGAAACGGCTACTTTTGTAAACTGTTCATATGCCACCATGGTTAAAATACAGGATGTCCCAAAAAGAACGACCCGATTTCAACTTGTAATAATATTGAGACAAATGTCACTAGGTAACTGAAACAGCGCTTGATGTAATCGGCACGGTCTAGAGTTTCAGAAAAAATCCGTTAGATGTCTCTACGAGCGCTGACCTGGAGCGTGCAGCCAGTTTCGCGCAACGTGGCGTCCGCGCAACAGGCGTAGTGTGTTATTTAATTTAGTCGTACTCAGTGATCGCAGTTCAGTGGGCGTTTCATATTCGATTTCGTGCTAAACCACCATCACCAAAAAACATTCGACGGTGGTATAAACAGTTTGAAGAAACAGGGTGCCTCTGTAAAGGCGTAAGTCGGCCACGCGTTCCTGAACAAACAGTGGAACAAATCCGACGAGCATTTGAGCGGAGCCCCCGCAAGTCGACGCGTCGTGCTAGCCGAGAACTTGCGTTACCGCGCATGACAGTGTGGCCTGTGTTACGGCGTCGTTTAGCCCTCAAAACGTACCGATTACAATTGGTACAAGCTCTTCGAGATGCTGATGAAGTGAAGCTAGTGGACTTTATCAATGCTATTCTAGAGGACATGGAAGATGACACTTTTATGTCATGATTGATATTCAGCGATGAGGCAACTTTCCATATTAGCGGTAAGGTTCACCGTCATAATGTGCGTATATGGGGGCTCAAAAATCCTCATGAAACAATTGAACACGAACGTGATTCACCAAAAGTGAATGTTTTTTGTGCTGTTTCGCAAAGCAAGGTTTATGGACCCTACCTTTTTGAGGAAGAAACCGCAATAGGACAACCATATCTTGCAATGCTACAGAACTGGTTATTCCCATAACTTGATTCTGACAATTTCATCTATCAGCAAGTGGAGCACCATCGTACTGGCACAACAACGTGCGCAGTTCCCTCAATGCCAACGTGCCTCAACACTGGAGAGGCTGTACAGGACCACGAGACCAGGCTTTACACTCTTGGCCTCCTAGGCCCCCTGACTTAACACCATGTGATTTCTTCCTGTGGGGATATGTTAAACAATGTGTTTACGTTCTTCTCATTCATCTCTTACCTCGTGACATTGATGATCTAAAAACCAGAATATCAGCTGCTGTAGCTTCAGTGACAGAAGACACCTTACACTCAGTTTGGGATGAATTCGGCTATCGGCTAGATGTCTTTTCTGAGTAATTTAGTATGCAATTTGTTGGTGTTAAGCCCTTCTTCCTAATAAATAATTATATTTAAAATCGGGTCATTATTTTTGGAACACCCTGTATAACATCCTTGGCAAAATGGCCAGCGCCGAGGCAACTGTGGCTCACCAGGAGCCATAGATGACAGGGGTGAACGACGGCTATGGAGATGAGTACGGCCGATTAAAGGTGCAACTGTTGAGCAACTGACTGGCCAGTTGTCTCCTCAACGACCGTTCAACGACCTTTGCTGCGGGAGGGCCTGGTTCATGAACTCATGGTGACTACTGTTCAGCACCGAAGGAGGTTGGAATTTACACGCCAATACCGCAACTGAACGTCTACCGAGTAGCGACAGGTGACCTTTTCAGGTGAATAACGTTTTATGCTCCATCGCACAGAAGGCCGTTGATGTGTAGGGCGCGAAACGTCTGAAAGCGAACAATCTGCAACAGCGTTATGGTCTGGGAAATGTTTTCATGGTTCAAATGGCTCTGAGCACTATGGACTTAACATCTATGGTCACCAGTTCCCTATAACTTAGAACTACTTAAACCTAACTAACCTAAAAATGTTTTCATGGCATGACCTTGATGATGGTGTCATTCTGGAAGGCACAATGGATCAATGCAAGTATGTATCTGTCCTTGGGGACCATGTCCACCTCTACCTGTAGTTCGTTTTTCCTCTGCACGATGGCATCTACCAGCAGGACAATGCAACATGTCACACACTTCGCAGTGTACATGGGTGGTTCGAAGAGAACCAAGATGAGTTTACCCTACTCCCATTTCCGCCAAACTCTCTGGATTTAACCCAATCGAGAATCTGTGGGACCATCTCGATCGGGTTGTTTGCGCCATACATCCCAGTCATGTGTCTCGACAGTACTATTGGTTGAAACTCAAGTAAACTAAAGGTTACATTATTCGAAGAGCAGTCATTCCGACAGTGTTTTCTATTTCTGCAGAGATCCGTGCATGCATTATCGCTGCCCTCAAATCGCTCGGATCGATCCCGCTTCACATGAGTGATTTACAACGCAATTTCAACCAGAATTACGAACGCTACTGTGTCGAGAAGTTCTGCTATGGAAAATGAACTGCTATGTATCGCAGCTGTGACAGTTGATCTCCATAATTGCAAAAATCAATTTAAAAAGCTATAATTGTGATTTATCAAGCTCGTTTTCATACGCTTAGCTTGGGAATCGTAGCTTACGTTACTGAATATATTACTGTTTTCACTGGCGCCAAGTGGGTTATGTATATCTTTCCAATGTGCTAACACAATTAGTTTTTGTTTATTATTCTCAGTTTTTTTCCATTCAGTAGTTTTATTGCTTTTCAATCTCGATTTGTCTATACAAACGTTGTCAATATTAGCATTGCTGATTACCATCACTCTTGTTCAAATAAGTATGAGAGAGAGTTATATGAAATGACAAGGGATTTCAGTGTGTCTCACGATAGATTTGCTCTCAAAATTTAAATTAAACCTTAACATTTAAATTAAAATATACAATTGGTATTACGGTATATCATTCCATTTAAAAGTTCAAAACGTTAGTAATCGTGAATTTTTTCACAAATAGTTTGAAATCATCCGATGAAGCACGGTGTATCGCGATTATTATTATCAACTTCCCATCAACTCTGCTTCTACACCACGAGCTTCAAACAGCAAATCACTGCAAAATCGGAGAGTATCTTTCCTATTAATTCATGACATAAATGGCAACTGCGGCCCCATCTTCACTTCTTAGGGTGGTTCGTGATTCCTGAATAACTATAACTTCTAACGAAAAGTTATTAAACGTTAACAAAGAGAAACGAAACAAAACTACACTATTCCAACTAACATTTATTTTGTAATGTGTACATCCACTGCATGGTTTATCACGAATACACGTATCACTTTTGATTCAAATAGGCTACTATTTGTTTTGCACGGGAACACCATTTCCTTATTAATTTTGAGATTGGTCTGAATTTGACGTATACCGAAAAAGCATTCATGTTAAAGATGGGAAATTACTCAATACCAGTGGTGCATGGAAAATTCGAAAAAAAAGATGAAGCGAATCACCATTGATAAAAAAAAATGTATAATTGCGCCGTAGCTTGGCGCAATATACTTACATCCTAAAATTATAAACTTTTTTAAACTTTATACACGGAAAAAGTTTTGCAGTGGAATCCTCTTTCTAAAAATAACGAAGACTTCCTATTAGTCAATCTGCCGGCTACATTTCTCTGGCGGGGCAAAGACTGATAATCTTATCAGTTATCATTATAGCATTTTGTACAGGTTTTTTTTTTTTTTTTTGGAATATTGCCTTAAGGTACAGACATGTTCACCTGTAAATTAGGATACAGCGAATATTTGCCCCAATCACTGTTTTGCTACTGCTACAAATGTTTTTTCGTGATCAGTCGCACATCTCACGGACAATTGCGGGAGCTGGAGACCAGTTAATTGTGAGACAGTACACTTTTCGTCGAGTTTTAGTAGACTTTCGGAATAATACATTAGTTTGAAATGTGAGTAGCATAATCGTATTGACTACCGTACATGACTTCAAAAGATTTGTGTGAGACACAATGAAGTATGAAATCTAACGATAACAAAGAAGTTACATTGTTATTTTTATGTGGTTTACTAAAGTCACTGAAATCACGCAAGCGGTCAAACCCAATGACTGAAACTATAACATGAAGATAATTTAAGCAGACCTCCCAAATGACAGCAGTGACTTTACGTAGCTTATAAAAATATGGGAAAAGAGGAATATGTATTGGTGGGAAGAGAATAGAAAGTATAAGATTTGCTGATGGCATGGTATTAGTGGCAGAAAGTGAGCGGACAGTGAGTAACATACTGAAAGATCTGGATGAAGCTCGTGTGGAATATGGGATGCAAATAAACACAGCAAAAACAAACATTATGGTCATCAGTATAAGACGCAGACTGTCCAATATTAAAATCGGACAATCTACCACTAGCCAAGTAAGTGTATTTAAGTATCGTGGAAGCACAATAACTGAAGACTTGAGATGTCACCAGGAGGTGAAAACACGAATTCCGAAGGAGACATTCAACAGAAAGAGAAGACTGTTATGTGTCAAATTAGATAAAGGTCTAAGGAAAAGGCTTGGCAAATGTTTTGACTGGAGTGTGGCACTATATGGGGCAGAAACACGGATGCTGAGACGAGAGGATGAAAAAAGGCGAGAAGCATTTGAGATGTGGATGTGGAGGAGAATGGAGAGAGTAAGCTGGATGGAAAGAGTGAGTAATGAAAGTGGACTGGAAAGGGTTGGTGACAGGAGATATCTGCTGAGGCTATTAGAGAAACGAAAACGAACTGGTTGGGACATGCATTGAGAAGGGAGTGCTTACTAGCAAATGCTTTGGAAGGACTGGTTTGTAGGAGAAGACTGAGAGGAAGAAGGAGATACAAGGTGATAGACGACACAAAGGGAAGAGGAAATTATGCAGAGCTGAAGAGGATGGCAGAAGATCAGACAGCCTGGAGAACACTAGTGATGATGATGATGATAAAAATACTATAAATTTTAGTCATATTTATTAAGGAATAACTACAGGCTTATAAGATACTATACATACTAATAATATTTAAATTCTATTTCCACATATGGAGATCCTTTTTCCCCTTTTCGTAAGTGCGTATTATTTCCTGGCCTTTGTAAATTAGGATTTTTTTGTTATCCCTTAGAAATTTGTAAAGATCACTAAGAAACAGTGTTAAGCAAAGACGTGATTTGTTACATACCTGCATGCTAATACAATTCGCTTCTGTTTTTCTTCTCAGTGGAATGAGAAATACACTTCGATATTCCTCTCTGTTTTCGTGTCTATGATTTACTGGGGACGCGTCAAATTGTGGCATGGGCCAAGGTGCATACTCACTGGTACAATGTCGACAGAGAGGCATTCAGTCACCTAATAATCCGCTGGACTGACTTTTATGCTGTACTCTGTTCTGAGAGAAGCAGGAAGTAGCTCATAAACATGGCACCCAGACGACCGTAACCTTCTTGTAAGCTACGATCGTCTCTCATTCACTTGTATCGTGCGCTTATTTTCTTTTTATAGCGTACAGACAGCTACAACACGTGATAACGACGTGAAGAAACTATAGTCACATAAATCGTTACGTGGGTCTTTATGGTGCAGTCCTTTGCTGTGTTGATCGTTATATGTAGTCAGGGCAAGTGAAGAAATTGTCTACTAAGTATAATATTTCACAGATCATCATGTCAGTCTCCTAACCAGGGAAATAGTTCCTACATGTACCGTTGTTCCAGCAAGCACTTCACTTGATCTTGCTGTACGATAATGCTTTTCTGGGCCACCTTGTGAAAGAAAAAGAATAACTTCAGTCTTTCATTACTAAGCGTTTTAAGACGATTGCGATCTAATTAATTTCTAAGCATTGCAGACACTATAATTTATTTTTCACAAAAAAGTGACCAAAGGTTAAGACTATTTGTATATGGTCAAGTTAGTATCTTCCTATTCACTTAAAAATAAGACACTTAGTGCGTTTGACTTATTGTCAATTGGGACCTAGAGGCTGACGTCACAATGCAAACAAAACAATTGTTTTTTTATGGATTCATTACCGGTTTGGTACATCCATTATTATCATTATTAAAATCTCTCATAAAAATCTGCAACCATAACGCAGCCACTGAACGGAATATTAATATCTATCACATAATTATACTGGTTGAAAGAGCTGCTAGAATTACTTGACTCTAATATGTGTCAGTAACTCGAAAGACTGCTATGTCGGGCACACAGCTCACGTTCAATAACAACGGCACCTGAAGCACGAAATTTAACAGACTGAGAGCGAATTCTCTCTGTGCTGTTTGCATCGAGGTAGTGGTGGGAAGTCCGGGAAGTGAGACGTACTCGATTCCAATGAGTTCTCGGTGTTCTCAGGAACCGACGTCTCTGTTCTCGGTTTTCATTTCTCTCTTTTTCGGCCTCGCTTCTTGGCTCGCTGATGTGTCCTTCCCGTTAAACAAAACGAGACCGAAGTTCTCGGATTTGTATTCGTTTCCATCTTGTGCCTGTCACCCGTTACTGCCAAAGTTCTGGGAAAGTCAGTCTTTCGTTCGCTTTTTATACAAAGTAGAACGTTATATTGGAAGATGTAATAAAAATGTGATACTTTTCTTTGTATAACAACCACACATAATTACTCTACGAAATGATCCGTAAACTTTCAAAAATGTTTTAAAATTCAAGATAGTGAAATATTCTGAAAACAAGTTCTGATGAAAATGCTTAAGTTATTTAAAGACTAATGTTGGGAGAAGAAGCAACGAAGTTTTCGGACCCTCCGAAGATACCAATAAATGCCACCAAGGATTGGCACGGAGGTTGAATTATAGGCTGTCCAGACGCAGTAAGCAGAGGTCGCGATCACGAGTCCTTTGGGGATACCGATTTCGGAATGTGTCACTGCTAAGTATTTCCTCTGTAGAATGATAATTTCAACCAGCATTAGATGCCAGATCGATGTGTTGTCATGTTTAACAGAAATACTGATAGAAGTAACACTGAAATTAATATATTAGTGTATATTTCTGCGTATGTGAGACATTACTTTCGATGTATTTAGTATGTGTGGGTACAAAATTTATGACCAATTTACAAATGCTTTTATTGTAAAATACATCGAAAACAAATGGACACCCATTGTTAGCATCTGTGAGATGCACATCTTTTTTAACTATACGAAGAAATGCGTGAGAACTACAAAAAAAGGAGGTGGGTTACTGTACTCATTAAAGAATCCACTTCTCGGACACGTATCTGTTACTGACAAAGTGTCAAATCATGTACTGTATAGAATACCTAGCCAATGTATAGAATGCCTAGAAGTTTTTGGTAAATTGTTTAAGTTAATGCTTTTTCTAGAAAATGTATAAAATGCCTAGGTATTTTATAAAATGTGAAATGGACATAGGCAAACTATAAAATTGCAATGAAATAACGTGTACAAACCAGATGTCTACATATTTAATGAAAGTTAAATTAAAACATGAAAACTGTCACAATTATGTGTGAGTGGAAACTGGCTTATCCTGAAGATGATGTGTCTTAATAGTTTTTTAACAATTACTAATATGTAATAAACAATTGAAGAAACAGATTTTTTTATAATTATTAAAAATGTATAATAGACTATAAAAAATCTAAACTTTCAATTTTTATATACTTCAGAGTTGTACGTATTTTATGCTTTATTTATTGCAACAAACAGAAATGAAATTTAGAATTGCAAATAAATTTTCTTTTTACGTGGAAACACTTGAGATCCTGCCATTTATTTTTGCACATGCAATTCACAAATAATTGTCCAGTCCCAGTGTACTGTTGAGTTGCAGCTGATCTGAGTAATACTTCTTTGTCTACAGGAACATCTTCAGACTTTAGAAGAGATCTTTCTTTCATACTTCGCCCCAAACGTAACCGGCATTTTCTATTAAATAACTTGGCAAAGTATTAAATAAGATGCTTTTCATACGCTACCTAATGATATTTGATATTCTATGTATTGCCTAGGCATTCAATAAAAAGCTGAAAGATGAATAACTAGCGCAACACGAGCGCGTGCTTGCTGATGCGAAGCGCACGCGACCGAATGCTGTTTGCTCGCGTTCACCTGCCGCTTTCTGAGATAGACAAGCAGTCAAGATTTCGGGCCATTGGGGAAACTTCCGAGTCGTTGGCTTTTGGAACAAGAATTGTAGCAGATGCATTATTTATAATAAAGAACATCGACTATTGCTGATAAAACTTCTGCTAAATTAATAATAAAGACCCAGAACCTTCCACGCCGTGACGACACCTACCTCTTAACCACGTGAGTTTCCACGTCTCTTGAGAGGACGGCTGAAGGCGTGATTGGTAGCCCAAGTGGCAGCGCACTGCCCGCGAAATGCAGGGATCATGGTCGACCCCTTGTCCGGCATACTGCTCTAAAGTATCAGAGACAATGGTACCTGAATTGTTATCTAGCACCGTAGAATTTATTCAGCAGGTGGGTTTAACCATTCAGCATTCAATAGTAGTCGTTTCGGAGCTCGTTGCGTATGAATCTTGCTTTAATTGTTTTCTTGTATTATTATATTCCTATTTTACTGATTTTCTTTTGTTGCTGAATTTATCTCCTATTTAGTATTACTTTCTCGTGCATGGAGCTATTGACTGCACCCTCGAGCGGCATAAAACGAATGTCAATATGTTAATACGTCTGTTCAGTTCCTGCAGAATAACACAAGAAAATGATTTTTTTGTTTTCTTTTTTCTAAAGCAGGCTTACGTTGTTTCTAAGGAAACGATGGGAAAGTATACAACGAAAAAAAATAAGCAACTGTTCATGGACTGAGTGGAACCTGTTTGTTACATGTTTCGCGTGGTTGATACTTTCTCTATATGAAATTTTGTTTTCTTAACATAATTCTTGAGTAGCTGGCTTGTTTCTACCAGAATTCGTGCGATAGTTCATGTTTTTACTTTTCATTTTACTTAAATGAGCATGTCGCAACCAAAATTAATGGGATAAATCTTACTCAAAAGTTTGTAATTTCACTAAAGCATAACGAAAATCAGATTGCATGTTTGATAACATCCACCGCAGCAACCCAGACAGGCGATTTCGTTTGTTATAGTCTGCTTGAAATATAAAATACAATGATGGTAGTTAGCGACCTGGCTATTCATTAACTGAAAAACGCACGAATAGCGAATTATAAGAGTGTTCAGCTTATTCGACAACATATTGCTTGAGTTGTTGACAGCAGAGCAGTCCTAATAAACGAGCGCCAACTAGCACTGACAGTCTAACAATAAGTCACTTGTTCGACGTCACTTTTATCCGCGAGTCAGTAGCTGGCGGGTATTTATAGGTGGACACACGAACCAAAGTGACTAATAGATTAGTCCACCATGTCTGACGTGCTATGTTCTCCGACAGCCAATGGAACGTTCAGTTGCTCTCTGGAGGTTGTGTTTAGAAAATATTTCTTACTGCGAGCTCTTGAGTATACACACTCCCTTCAAGCGCGAAGCAGAAAAAGACGGTATGATTTTAGATGACTTCACTTCTCGTGGAAGTAGTGCACCTGCTCCATGCTTGTTCAGCTGTTGTAGTCTGAAACTGCCAACGCCGCTATTACTATCCTTGCTTTACTGCTTGGCCTGTCTTCGTCGTGACTCAGACTTTTTATTATAGATCGTTGTTTTGGCGCGATGTTCCACACTGTTGTAGGGGACTGAAACACCTAAAGAATTACTGTATTTTCTTATAAAAATGGGAAACACTCTTTGTTTTCCTTCGGTTTAGCTTCTTAGCGTTTGTTATACTGATATTTTAATACCGTGTTTGATCTTGTATGTAAATGTGTTCAAACGTGTGTGAAGTCTTATGGGACTTACCTGCTAAGGTCATCAGTCCCTAAGCTTACACACTACTTAACCTAAATTATCCTAAGAATAAACACACACACCCATGCCCGAGGGAGGACTCGAACCGCCGCCGGGACCAGCCGCACAGTCCATGACTGCAGCGCCCTAGACCGCTTGGCTAATCCCGCGCGGCTTGTATGTAAGAAGACGATGAATGAAGGAGTAGTATAGTATGCTATTTCACATCCAGTGCGTGGCTAATGCAATGAAAAACGTATATCTTTAATACATCAGTTACTTATAGTAAGACAAAACATGATCTGTAAGGGAAATCAGCGAAGAAAAAGCAGAGCCTAGGGCAATGAGTATAGTTTCGCAATTTACTGTAACAGATGTATACCACACAGCAAGACAGTCCTTTTTTTTAACATAGCTCTGATATTCAGCGAAAGATTTTCGAGCTAATCACCTAACCATAGTTCTGCCTTTTTGTAAACTGTTTTAGTTGATATTAAAATAGGTTTTAAGAATTATTGTTATGTATAGACATAGCTTACTAGCTCATGTCGACGGGAAAGAGAAAGGCAAACTTCTAAACTTGGCTCGGATCT
This sequence comes from Schistocerca piceifrons, assembly GCF_021461385.2. NCBI lineage: Eukaryota > Metazoa > Arthropoda > Insecta > Orthoptera > Acrididae > Schistocerca > Schistocerca piceifrons. Next base: position 1,014,595,652 of record NC_060138.1, on the reverse strand, counting down.
TGCATTCAACAAAATTACTGTTTTACTTGTTGTGGGCATGTGGTGTTTGAAGAACGATATATTGAACCACATTAACCCCCTGCACAGCACAGAAGAATGTCGCTCGGCGTGTCTCAGTGAAGACGTCGACGGTTGCTACAAACATTTTAGCAGCGTATCAGTCTTGTATTGGCCCATCTCAACGTTGCTGCGTCCCAGATTGTCGTAGTCGTAGTGCACCACTGTGTCAACAAATTTCCATATATTTCGACGGAGCACGTGCTCGTCTTTGGTAATATCATGTTCAAGTACCATCGTGTCAAGATGATGAGAAAGTACTCCGTCTACATATCGCAGAATTTTAGCTACACCAATGAGCACTTCATCCGAATGCCTCAATAAGAACAGAATTACAGTTATTTGGATAATGAGATCAACTGTTACTTTGAGACACAAAGATAGACTTCGCTTCATTGGTAGGAACTGGGATAATGCAGTCAAATGCTTACAAAAATTTCTGAGGTGCTTGGCACCCACACCAAACAGTAGAAGCAAGGGATATTTAACGTAGGTCATAGGAATGTTTGGCCCACATGAGAACTGAACTGGGAGATTGCGTGGGTACCTATAAGATTTACATGTACAGAAAAACGAAATGTATTAATTCATACAGGCGCTAGATGAATGGGCCAAACGTACTAACTCATATCACGCCGCATTAATGCAATCTGAGAGGGCGGCGGAAAAGTTAAAAACGCTATATCTATTTTAACACCACCTCTCTTGTTTTAATGTTTGCAACAAAGCTCTTCTGTTCTCGTCCACGGTGGAGTACGGACGTATCTTGTTCTATATGCGCCTAGCAAACAAAAAGTGGATAGTTCGTGGAAGAAAAGTATTTTATTCCTACGAGTTTCAAATACACCTGTTCCCCTCTAGGTGCATCACGAGCCATCTTCGGAATGCACGGAAATAATCTTCAAGAGGACGACCGCCGCATACTCATCGGCATTGTCGTTCTACGAGAGACAAGAGGTAATTATCATTAATAGGAAAAAACAACTTTCGAAGTTCATTCTTCTTACTTCATGTTACACAAGGTTCAAAGCTGTATCTATCGTCCAGTCCTGCATGGTGTTTGTGTAAAGGGGAAAACTTTCGACAGTGTGTAAAGGAGAAAACTTCCGTCAGCAATTATTGACAGTGCTCGTCCAATTAATTGTATCTTTATAAAATGCTCGAAGAAAGACGCCTACTTACAAAGTTTCAGGAAACAGTGTTAGTGAGGAATCTAGGAATATACCACAACCCCCAGCGGATTGGTCCCGTTCCGTGAGGACAGCGAAGACTAGAGTAATTATAGCGCGTTTAGAAGTGTTTATTCACTCATTCTTCACGCGCTCTATACGCGAATGGCACGGGAATAAACCCCAATAAGTTGTAAATGGGAAATACCCTCTGCTATGTACTTCATAGTCATTTGCAGAATACAGATATAGGAGAATATGTATACCAGATTGTGGTTTCCTAAGTAGCAATTTTCTGCCACTTTAAACGAAATAGCGTAATTGAGCTGAGTCCTATTTCGTATGTTACTATTCTCGACGCAGCGGACTAACGCTGCATTTAACGAGTCATTTCGCAAAACGTTGTCAGTTATCTACTTATAAAATAACTGTTGGAGCAGAAATCAGTTTCGTACTAAGGAAATAAGTGTTGGTTGCAAACACACTAGTTCAGCGTTATATAGTGAGCAAAGTCTCAGTGAAGATTATTCGTCGTTGTCCTTCTCCGGTCTATTAAGAAATGTCAAGTGTTGAGTGATGGTAATGTTCTGGGTTCGTGTTGTTATGGATGAAATTCCATGCCGCCACAGTGCCTATTCCTCCTTAACTGAGATACTAAGCTAAACGTTTGCATCCGATGGAAGAATCTTTATAAGCAGTATCACATGCCCTCATTTCACTAGACTCTTCTTCACAAACATAACGCTACCTCCATCGTTCTGCTGGCCGAATACTCGCCTTGTAATTTTATCCTACCACCAAGATTCTAAACGGCTACTTCCATCTCGAACATAGCTGCATAACCGTGCGTTAACGATCTAGGCTAGCCACCTTGCAAAAAATTCCCGACGTTCTACATCGTTTAGTCATTTCTGTTTCTGTGCTATATTTATTTAAGCTCTCCTACCTTGTACCTCGGTTGAACGTCGAGAAACGTTCACTCGTATTCTCAGTGTCACGCTGTACAACGTTGAACTGATGACTCAGATATCGATTTCAAATGTCGACGACCCGGCCGGGCCTGCGTTGTGTAAGCTGTTGTGTTCGGATGCCGACGTCGTTAGACGTCCTGTCTTACCGCCAGCTGCGTGGCTCGATGCCAGCAGATGGCCTTTACTAGCATTCTCGAAATCACCGCTTCGGAACACGTAAGCCATGGTAACGACTTTGAGCAACAGTAATGATTAAATAGTTCAGTTGCTCCTAGAGGTGTGCTCTGATTTCGAAGGAGTAAATATCTCATTTACATGTGTAACACGAAGGCCATTTTTTTCAACCTCCGATCGGTCGCGAAATTAAAACCACAATGAAAATCTGGTGAAGCTTTGTTCAGATGTGTTGCACAGTGTCTCCAGTATGCCCGTCTATAGCGTCTTGTCACACTTTTCACTTCTGAAAGTATAGTGAGTACGTAAAGTCTTCCACTAAATGTGATAGTGAGCATGTGAAGTCTTCCATCGAGTGTGAAGTCCTGCAGAGCGGTTGCGCCTGATTTGATGCAGCCCACATAATGTATCTGTCATGCGTTTCCTTTTTGGTGACAGTTCTCGGCCAGATACTGCAGGTGCAACGAAGAGGCCCCCCTATGGCGTTTTCTGTGGGAAGTGTTTGATCACCCACCATTCAGCCAGGACTAAACTCCCTCTGATTTCTCACGTCAACCGCTGACTACGAGGGCAGCATTTTGGTACAGACAACGAGGTGCAGACCAGTGTAGGGAATTGACAGAAATCATGGGCTGCTGCCTTCTATAATTAGGGTTCTGGAAAGTTGGTACCACTCTAAGACAAATGGCTAAGCCAGAGCGGCGACTAAGTAGATAAGTAGCTGATAGATGTAGCTAAATGTTGCAAATAAAACATGTTTTATTTTCATTGTGGTTTCCATTTCACGAGCGACTGGCAGCTGAAAAAAAAATAGCCCTCACACTTTCATATCTTACTTTCCCCCCTACGAGACAGTGACGGAACTAATTTCGTAATACATGTGTCGAATCTTCTTTGTCATGTGATTTGTCCACACCAGTGAACATCACAAGTAATTTTACACCTAGGGCACCACTGTATGAACAGGATTTGGGAGGGTAGATCGTTTATGGCTTGGGATGGGCGGGTGATGAAATGCTCATCACCTGTCAGTACGTTAGAGCGTAGTGAAATCGAAATGACACCGGTCGACATAATTATCAATCATTATATATCGAAAAGTGGGGAAGAAAGTGGTGCTGCGTTCAAGACGAATACTAATAACCGCTATTCTCTTTGCAACACATTTGGCGTCATTTCTTGGACTATCGTTAACTCATTTCTTTGAAATCAAGCACACAACAAAGATCACTAGAGTTAATGCAGTGACTGACGACGTCCGTATTTTTCTGACAGACTAAATGAGCGTGTGCTCTGTACTTAACTCGCGTGTGATATTGCTATGTACTGTTAACTATGGCTTCTCGGCTAGGTGGTCGCCTGTTGACTATGTGCATTTTTAATAAATTCGTATTGTATACAAAATTTTCCTAACAAACAAACACTAAGAGACATCACAAGCAAAAAACTTGAACGACTTATGTCCCAATTGATTTATCTTCTTATTCAAATGACATGACACATCCTTAAGAATTTATACGCGACGTGGATGAGCGTTGTATTACGAATACTTTCGATCACGGATGATATGACTGATGGCTGGGATAGGAGAGGGAGTGATGGGCAGATGTGAAGCATACTATTTTTCTCAGGTTATATTTAACTCTGGGTTCCATAGTTCGAGATTGACAGTACTTGGAAGTCTTCCAGTAAACTGCGTTCAGTTTGTTCGCTTTGTATTTAACCCTGGGCTTGGTGGGTCTAAATTGGCAGACGTCGGAAGTCCTTGGCGAAACGAAGTACGCGTTTTGGACTTTGTCTCCCTTTGAGAGCAAATTATGTGATGGCGTAGCAAGAGTCTTATGACTGTTAATTGTGAAAGATTGTCTCTCGTCGCTCAGTGTAGCGTGTGCATTTTCTGAGATTTGAGATCACACGAAATGTTTAAGCGTTCCCAGAATGAGATTTTCACTCTGCAGCGGAATGTGCGCTGATACGAAACTTCCTGGCAGATTAAAACTGTGTGCCGGACCGAGACTCGAACTCGGGACCTTCTGCAAGGTTTGCAGGAGAGCTTCTGTAAAGTTTGGAAGGTAGGGGACGAGATACTGGCAGAAGTAAAGCTGTGAGGACGGAGTGTGAGTCGTGCTTGGGTAGCTCAGATGGTAGAGCACTTGCCCGCGAAAGGCAAAGGTCCCGAGTTCGAGTCTCGGTCCGGCACACAGTTTTAATCTGCCAGGAAGTTTCTTATTTAAGCGTTCATTACTTTTGCAGTACATTTTAACTCAATACACTGAGAAAGAAGTGCGCAGTTACTATTTCTTAGATTAGGTTAGTAGCAGTGTGAGCGAATGGGTGTGAGTGAGGTGGTGGATGGGCTAGTCACTGACACCACGCCTCTCTCCACGCGTCGTTCTGTAAGTGGAGCTAATACCATATACTGCCTGCACCATTCTCTGACAGGGCTCAAGAAAACGTAAACAAACAGTACTGGCATATTTTATATTCATTCAATGATGTTAGTAACTTTATCTTCTTTTGTGCCACAACACTAAGTGCTTGTGCTACAAGATTTGAGTTTAGAATTAACGAAACGTGTGCTTCTCGAGCAGAATTATTTTTGTACCTGTATCCTGATCTGCTAGGACCACTCATAATGAGTGTTTGCTCACACTGCATTCAGCCCTCATTTTCGTGTACTGATACACTTCATAGCGCCAGTGTGAAAGGAAAGATGCCATACTTCCCGAATCGTATGCTGTGTTTCTTTTTGAGATCCAGGGAACAGGAGTTATAATCGCTTCAGCTTGTGCGAGACACGGCCAAAAAATCGCTCTAGGACCAGCCAATTTACCATATCTGCAATCATCAAGGTCAGAAAAAGTCTGAAAAGCTTGTAAGGCTATTACTGGGCAGGTTGCCTGAGAAGTAATTGTTAAAAAAATTCGATACGTTTGCTCCGTTTCCGAGTTAATTAGCACTGAAGTTAGCCATTCAGGCCGTTGCGCAATTTCAAGTGCACTCTCGTGCGCTATCATCTACGCTATAAGAACAGCTGACACTCATTGTATGTGGCGGGCCGCTTGAATTTGCGCTCGCAACGGCCTGACTGGCTAACTTTAATGCTAATTAACTCGGATGCGGCGCAAACGTATCGAATTTTTTAAACAATTATTTCTCAGCACAAGCTACCCTACAATACCCTTACAAGCTTTTCAGACTGTTTCTGACCACCCTGCAGATGGACTGCACTTTAACATACACCCTGAACCAAGCTACAAGTGAAATTTTTGCTTTAAAAACCATATTGAAAGAAATAACTGACATTAAAATAAAAGCAATGACTGACTAGACATCAAACCCAGTACTTTAGGATTATTAGTATGACTCTTAACGGCTGAGCCACACACAAGTAATGTAATCACTGTATAACATTTGGAGTAGTGACTTGTATCTGCGCTGAAGTCACATTAAGAAATTACTTCAGTGAGGTTAAAAGTCATATAGTTATTTGTAGTATCTTCACCCATTTTGATTCCAGGTGCATGACACTGTTTTGATGCTCGTTCTCCCAGCAGCGAGAGAAGACGGGATCTTCGAATAAGTTCAGAGAAATTATGAGATGATATGTTTGTCTGAGTGCACGACAGCCATCTCTTTAGCTGCGCAGTGAAATGAGACAGACTCTGTTACTAGAGGACCTACAATTGGACGTTTTCTTTTTATTTCTTTTTTGTGGTGTTCTTGCTTTCTTCGGCTGTTGAAAGTTTGACTTTTTTACGGTTATCTTGGTAGGAGTAATTCGCATTGGCAAAGCTTAAACTTCCATTACAGGGCCCACTAATCCGCCACCGGTAATGGAGGATGAATCGTTGACAATGCAAGCAACAGTTTAGAAAAATATACACTTTTTACAGTTGTGTATCTTTATTGATGGCACATGACCTAAATGGACAGCCTTTTTACATTACACTTCTGAAATAAGCTGTAATAAAAACATCTATGGTACATTTTCATCGTTGTTTCTTAAAGTATCCAGGAAATACTTACGATCTCTTCTCCCGCCAGCAGACGACTATTATGGCAGTATGCTTTCCTCGGCACTTGTCTCTATTAAAAACTAGCCATAAGGTAACTATTACTAATTTAGCCATCAAAACTACTTATTAAAAAAAACTGCCACCTAGTATTACAAAAATCTAAAACAATGAAAAGATAATCAATAAAAACAAAAAAGTGTGTGTGTTTGTCAGAGAGAGAGATAGAGAGAGAGAAGATAGAAAGAATAATAGAAAGGAAAAAAAGAAAATAAAGAAATTTATTGTTATTGCAAACTACACATGATGGGAGGATAAAAGTGCTACGACAATTTTTGTTTTATCTAATGCAATCTAAGTGGCTAGCGTAGACTACGTACAGTTTCTGTTCCGCACTTTCTTCAAAAAGATCTCGGATCTGGAAGCAAGTGGAGGGTCTACTCTAGTGTTCCCCTTTTTACCACCGGTGTGGTGGGTTAGCTACTGGAGATCGAGCCTCTCTTTCAAATCCGACTTCGGACCTAAAAACGACTCGAATGGAAGACAACTAACTGTTACTTTCCGGGCAATGAGCCGTTCCCTTTCCGCACGGCACTCCTGTCCTGGGCACGCATGAGCTGTTCACCTTTCTCTCTTTTGGCTATCAATAAGAAAATTGTAACTATTTCGTTCAAGGGAACGAATTTATCCTGATTTCACAACGCCTTGTAAACAGGAGTGTGCTGGAGTTCCCACCAACGGCTCATAAACTAGATATTCCACTACGACTTGGTAGGATATACCAGTAGCCCTCATGTGCTGTCAGTCACTACCGATGACCAGCAGTGGCCTCAACATCAACCACTGGGGGTCCGTACTTCACATTAGAAAAGAAGCAATATGAGTGCCTCCGAGTAGCACAAGAGTTCCATTTCTGTTATCACAAATGCACCGTACGCTGTCTAATGAAGATAAACTTATCTTTATAACTCCCAAGTATATCACTTTTGTGGCCTCCTTACCTTCGTCCAGTAGATGGCTACTCTTTGTGTGGCATACAATTACAGAGTAGGGACTCCAAACACTACCTGTAATGCTTTAATCTGTGTGCCATGTGCATCCGCCCTGCATATTACACCTGCACCATCAAAATCTACTACACTTACATTTATACTCCGCAGGAGGTGTGATTTATGGCGCAGGATGCTTTTTGTATCAGTGTCACTTTTTCTGTATGGTTCACGGGAAACACGACTGTTGGTAAGTTCCGAGTGAGATCCAATCTTTATAATTGTACCCTCTTGGTCTTTACACGGGATATACGTAGGAGGAAGCAATACAGTTTGCAGAACACCTCTATCGCAACGTCTGCCACAGGAGTTGGTTAACATCTCCATGACGCTTGCGCGCTTGTTAAATGAACCTGCAACGAAACGCGCTGCTCTTCTTTGGATCTTTTCAATTTCTCCTATCAATCCTATGTGATACGGATCTCAGCCTGACGACCAGTGCTCAAGTACTGGTCGAACAAGTGTTTTATGAGGGTGAACTGCATTTCCTGAGGATTCTTCCAACGAATATCAGTCTAGCATCTGCCTTACCTACGATTGCTTTTATGTGCTCGTTACACTTTAAAATGCTACATTCGCATGCTCATAGATATTTTGTGGATAAGACTGCTTTCAGTGATTTTTCTGCAATCCTATAACGATAAAGTAATAGGTCCATTGCCTGTTTATGCGCAGTACGTTACATTTGTTGATGCTGAGGGACAGCTGCCGCTCCCTACACCAAGCCTCGGTATTCTGCAGACCTTCCTGCATTTCGCTACAATTTTCCAGCATTGCGACTTCTCTGTGTATAACAGCATCACTCGCGAATAGCCTCATGGAACTTGCAACGCAATCCACTCGGTCATTTATATATTTATATTGTGAAAAGTAATGGTGCAGTAACACACCCTTGGGATACACTCGACGTTACTTTTACGTCTGAAGATTTCACTCCGTTGAGAATGACATAATGTGTTCTTTTCGTAGAAACTCTTCAGTCCAGCCGCACAGCCAGTCTGATACTCTGTACTCCCATATTTTGTTCATTAGTCACCAATTGGGAACTGTACTGAACACCTAACGAAAGTCAAGGAACACGACATCAACATAGGCCCAGGTATCTATTGCTTTCTGTTGTGGATCTCGTGGACGAAGAGGGCGAGCTGGGTTTCACACGATCGTTGTTTTCGGAGCCCTTGTTGATGCCAACAGAGGAGATATTCACTCTGCGGAAATATAATAATATACTAGCACAAAACATGTTACAAAATTCTACAACAGATCGATTTAAGAGATTTGTAGTTTCGTGCGTCTGTTCGACGACTCTCCTTGAAAACCGTAATGACGTGTGCTTTTTCCAATCATTAGGAACTTCTGCCACCAGCCTCATACCATGCGCCCGCACTGGCACCATAAATCACTATGACCGCTGACATCACCTCGTGATAGAGATGAGATCAAATCTTGTTTCTGCAATGTCAGCGGTCTTGTTCGTTACATACAAACCTTTCTAGTATACTGCATTTATGTGGGTACTAAAATTTAATTTCTCAGGTGCACACCGAGACACCTACAGGTGAGATCTTTCAGTATGGCCGCATCATCCCGATTTCGGCTGTAGCTTCTTCTTCTTTTTCTTCTTCTTATACCATCATGATCCAGGCTATAGGCCGTTCCATCTTCTAAGTATGCAGCCATCTATGTCTTCCTATGGATCCTGTACCTAAAGGTCTTAAAATTTAAGGCTTGTTTTGGTAGTCTAGAATCTGGCGTTCTTTGTAGGTCCTCTAGTCAATTTTGTCGATTAGACTAGATCTCATTTATAGCATATGTCTCAAATTCTGCCCTTGTATCTTCATTTCTTAGTCTATCTAATCTCATGCAGGCCTTCACTCCTCTAAGAAATTTCATTTCTGCTGCTTGGATTCTACTTTCTTGCTTTTTAGTATTTGTCCTAGTTTCACTTTCAAAGAGCAATGTGGGTGTGGCCGTTGCTTTATAAAATTTTATTTTTGTGTCCTTTCTCAGTCTATTTCTCAATGTTCTACTGATCGTTCCGCATCTCATTTGAGATTTCTGCAGTTTGTTGTCGATGTCGAGTTCGTTCTGGTAGCTTATAATATTTCCCAGGTAACTGAAATGACTATCTTGTTCGATGGTTTTGTTTCTTATTATAATCTTGACCGTCACCTGTTTTGTCCCTTTGAAAGCCATCACTTTTGTTTTTGGAATGGATTTCTTCCTGCCATATTCTTGAGAAACGTTGGTAAGTTTGTAGGTAGATCTTTGTAGCGAAGTTTTGCTATCCTGTATAAGTGCAGGGTCGTCTGCAAAAAGCATTGTATTAAAAAATACCGGGTGATCAAAAAGTCAGTATAAATTTGAAAACTTAATATACCACGGAATAACGTAGATAGAGAGGTAAAAATTGACATACATGCTTGGAATGACATGGGGTTTTATTAGAACAAAAAAAAAAACAAAAAAAACAAGGTATTGCTAGACGCGTGAAAGATCTCTTCCGCGCGTCGTTTGGTGATGATCGTGTGCTCAGCCGCCACTTTCGTCATGCTTGGACTCCCAGGTCCCCAGACCTCAGTCCGTGCGATTATTGTTTTGGGGTTACCTGAAGTCGCAAGTGTATCGTGATCGACCGACAACTCTAGGGATGCTGAAAGACAACATCCGACGCTAATGCACCACCATAACTTCGCACATGCTTTACAGCGCTGTTCACAACATTATTCCTCGACTACAGCTATTGTTGATGAATGATGGTGGACATATTGAGCATTTCCTGTAAAGAACATCATCTTTGCTTTGTCTTACTTTGTTACGCTAATTATTGCTATTCTGATCAGATGAAGCGCCATCTGTCGGACATTTTGTGAATTTTTGTATTTTTTTGGTTCTAATAAAACCCCATGTCATTCCAAGCATGTGTGACAATTTGTACCTCTCTTTCTACATTATTCCGTCATTTATTCAGCTTTCAAATGTATACTGACTTTTTGATCACCCAGTATATTATGTGATATTCTTGAGCCTGGATCAAATTGTTGTCTCCGTGTTTCAATCATATCGTCAATGCATATATTAAAAAGTGTGTGTGATAAGCTACATCATTGCCGGACGCCTTGGTTTATACTTTTTTCTTATATAGCATGTTTAGAGTTTATTCTTATTTTTGTATCTCTATATAGGCTTTCCATCACCTTTATTTTTTGCCGTGAATATCCTTTTCTGTATAATACGTTCGAGAAAATTTTGCTGTCTGCGTGATCGAACGCTTTCTCTAAATCTATTAATGGAATTTGGGTTTCTGTCTTGACCTCTTGTTTCTTTGTGACTTAGCCTGCCTTCTGTCGTCACGTAGATTGATTTCAGAAGTATGATGGAAAGTTCATTGATTCTGCACTATTTCTGAACTGTGTCCACCTGTACTTCCACGTTCGCTTCTAGCTGTAATCTACTGTTGCCTTTGAATAGTCGCAAGAAATGCTCAGTGCACGCAGGTACGCCCAAAGCTTCGCTTTTTTCTTGTAGGTTGTCCAGAAGGAATCCTGGGTTAATGTATAGTTGTCTTCTGAAGAATCCGAGGAGAATGCCAACAGGCAACACGTATTCCGACGGTTAACTAGCGGTTACATATCGAGATATCTCGCGGTATCGTTTTTCGTCGCGTTACGTAAAAAGCGCCGACCGGGGGTGGGGGCGGCGGGGCGCGATATTTTGGCCGGCGCTATTCCTGGCTCCGCGGTGGGCAGGCGAAGCGGGCAGGCGGCGGCCGCCGCGGCGGCGGCTCGGTCAGTGCTAGAGCTGCCGCTGCCGCTGCGGCCGCCGAGGTATGTGAGCCGCGCCGCGCCGCCAGCACAGCCGAGCGGGACGTCGCGACGCCGGGGGCAGCGCCGCCGGCCGCGCATGCGCAGTCGCCGCCAGCGTCCGTACTGCAAACACGCCGCGCGCCTACTAGGCTCGCCGGCGCGACTGCGGGAGCAGGTGGTGGGGGGTCCGCGCGCGGGGAGTGGGGAGTGGAGGGGAGGCTCGTAAAACCTTAACGGCCCGTGAGCGTCTAATTTGACATCTTTAGAAACGAAGCTGATACAACTGACGTAGCCGAAGATCTCGCACTTTATTAAGCTTGCACTCAACAGCCCTCAATACTGGTGAGGTAACAGAACACTGACACAAGAGTTTAGTGCTTTCTGTTTTCGTAACCCAAATTCTGAAGTAGAATTCATTTTGAAACACAAAGCTTGCCTGAGTGCATAAACATCATTCTATAATAATTTTCCGCTTTCAGAATTCTTGATGACATTCTACCACATAATCATTTCAATTTTCTTACGATAAAGAACAAACATATAGCGCTATCGGACATGCAGAGTCTAACTGACGACATAGTAGCTTTTGTTTAAAAGTTGTAAAAGAGGTAAAATCCAAAACATTATTCATTTAAAGTATTCGAATTTCATTTGGATTTACCGGAGTAACAAATTAGTAAATATATTTTTTGAAGTACTTAATTATTTGTGTCGAGGTGTAATACAACACAGTTCGAAGGAGGGTTGACTTGGTATCAGTCGATAATACACATCGGTGTTCAGAATTCGGTTGTTAGAAACTGACATTGATGCTTGGAAGAAAGTCACCAGACACTGACTTAGGGGAATACAGCATACAGCGGCCATTTAGTAAACGATTTTCTTTTCTCTTACATGTTTCAGCCTCAGCTCACACAGATGTTATCATTACCGGTTTTGACGACTTACAAAGTAGCCAGAGGGGTCTGTTTGAAAAGAAAGAAAAATTAGAATAGTAAACTACTGGGAAATTAAATCACAAAATTAAACTAATTCTACGTGTAGCTAAACGCACTTGAATATGTTAAACAGTAACTCGTCACAGTACAACTGGACAGAGCAGCAGTGTTGTTCACAATGTAAGCACATCTGTACTGTAAGTGGGGACTGAAGGCTAAAATTAACTACGTAATAGCAAAGATCGCTGAAAATTATTGTTGCTACATGATCTGGAGTAATGGTATAAAGTTAACAACTTGAAAATCGCAGATACAAGATTGAAATGCAGTAGTCGACACCGGTGATGATATCATTTACGTGACTTGAGGCTGAAATATGTAAAATCGCTAGAACTACGCCTACATGCTGTAATGCCTGTGTAATACTTTTCTTCCCATTCTTCAGTCCTCCACTTACTCTTCATTTCTCTTTCTTTCTTATTTCGCTTTCAAATTATTTTGAAATTGTCTGCGGTGTTGACATTATCTCGCAGAAAGAGAAATAGATACCAATTTCACGATCGACTTGCAGAAAAGATTGCCACATGTTTATTCGTTAAAGATAATTTCGCCTAAAGAAAGGGAGTAATTAATGGTTTGTATTCGCAACAGTTTGGGTATCCCTTTGCAAACAAATTACACCAGGCCACTACAGACAGACAGCGTCGTGGGACGTAAGCTGCGGATGAATTATTTTGTTTGGCTGCCACCACTTCCTCCATCAGGCTGGCCAACCTCTGCGCAAATAAACGGCAGAAGATTGTGGGGGCGATGTTAGGGCGTAGGGGAGGCGAAACCAAAGAAAGTGGGGAGGGGAGTAAGGAGGGAAAGAGGGTGGGGGCCCGCTAGGTGTCTCAGATGTCCCGCTCGGCTCGACTCGGCCCTTTGGAACTGGAACAGTGCCAACACTTCACACACCTGTCGCCTGCGAATCGCCGCAGCTACGGCCACGCGTGCTCTTGTGGTGCAATTCACTGCTGTCTTACTACATATCGCCAACAAAACAGCTGGCGGGGTGTTCCACAGCATACGACGCACAGCTTCTCTAATGTCATCGTGGACCTCAAACTACTCAGCTGGTGCAGATGCTGACGCTGACGCTGAAATATATATTTTTATTCGGAATATTTCGCGGGTTTGTTGGATCAGTCTCTGTCTCCCACAAACTCAAAACTTGCGAGAAAGTTCCAGTTCTGAAGAGACTACGGGCAGCATTTTAGACGTCACGTTTTAACACAGAATTTGTGGATTACTAACCCTCATAGCAGCTACAACAGTGTAACAGAAAACGTCACTGTCATTTCGTCTATAGTTGCCTTTGGAAAAATTTGACTACACAGACGTTGGCTTTCCAAAATGAAATTCCATACACAGAACTTATGAACAAAAATTTTGATTCAGAAAGTTCGCAAAACTTTTCTTTCTGGCCCGCAGAAGGAAGATTGTGCACAGCTGTTATTTTGTAAAATTCTGTTATGCTCTGCTTTTCAATATAACTAGGTTTGAAACACCATTCAGTCAGAAGTTCGCTGCTTAATGAGTTTTTAATTTACTGGCGTTTATAGATTACAGAACCCATTGCATAGTAAAATCCGAAGTAATTACTTTCAGACTAAATAACCTCTCCCTTTAGCCACCTGAAAATTTAAGATGCAATTATATTTGAAGAAATTTGCCCATTTCGAACAAAAACACCTATGTACCATGAGTTATTCATTTGAGCTTCTTCTCTTGATCTCTGGAAGGCGAAGCAAGATTTATCTATTATTTATCAAAAACTTTTCAAAGTAAAATAGATGTACTTTCCTGTTGTTCACCTTGCACCAGATGAGGAAAGATACGGTGTGACAAGGAAACCCAGTATTTTTCACGTTTACAAAAAAAAAAAAAAAAGTTAATTAGAACAAGCCCATTTTCCTGATGCATTTGTACTAAGTGGCTCTTATTTAATTACTTTAGACGATTGCCTTCGACTACGTCCCAGTAGACTCAATTGTTGACTGCTTACCTCTTCTTCTACCTTCCATACACCATGGCAATCATGGAGTAAGTGTATCTGTGAGAGTATACTTCAAAACTGTGATACCTCTCTGATCCAAATTCAAAATCTTGCCCTTAAACCAACATACGTTGCATGAATCATGGAGTAAGTGTATCTGTGAGAGTATACTTCAAAACTGTGATACTTCTCTGATCCGAATTCAAAATCATGCCATTAAATCAACATGAGTTACATGTTTTAAACCCTCTTAGAACTTAAACACAAGCATTGCATCTTGATGAAACTGTTACCTGACATATTAATTTCAAATATTAACAAATCCATTTAAAATATACTTGTTTTGCCTGCATCCAGACCAACTGTGAAGCAAGCTACACAAGAGCAAATTTTGTCGATTGACTCATTATCCACACAGCTGCTGCTAGCAATCCGTTTATTTTATTTTTATTTTTTTTTTTTTTTGTCGTATAGTCCTTCAGCTGTTTCTTATTTCAGCATACTAGCTTTTGACAAGAGAAACCGGACAATACAAAAGTTTCCAAAGTTTTTACAATAAAATTGATATTTGGGACAATGGTTCTTTTCGCTACACAGTTGGAGCAGTGTGTCTGTCAACAAGCACCTGAGAACTGGTTGTATCAATCACTACATCATATAAGGAAGACCGTGTTACAATTCATTTTGGAGGCAGCAAAGTGTTTTAGCAGCATTCTTGTCACCAGCAATCCTCTTACTCGCTCATTTAGGCCAATCGGTGAGACGAGTGTTTTTTAAATACACACCACCAGCGTAGAACCGTTTACAAAACGTGAGTCAAGCAACAGGCCTCACAAGTCTATTAGGTTTCACGCAGTGCTTACGCGTTCATTTGTAACAGCTATCAATCTATTTCAGCATCAGACTTTGATGTCTGGCTCCCCACCCCCTCCCGCCATTTTTAAAGAAAATAACGAATAGTTAGTCCTCTGGCACACTGAAATCTTTGAAATCTTGTGATTTATACCGAATGATAGTGACGTTTTCGTTGCAATTTTGTATATTACTGCTATAGAACAGCTCTAAGTTGCAATCCAGAATAGCTCGTATCGCACGCCAACCAATGCCTTACGTATCAGGAGCACTCACCGATTGCCCGAAAATATGAAAATAATTTAAGTCGGATTGTTTGTGTTAGTATTGCACTCAGCAACTCGTAATAGGCCATCACTCTCTGAGTAGCTGCATCAGTTCCTACAGCCAGGTAACTTGAAATCTTCGCGAGACAACTCAAAATGGCTATCAGTTAGCACCAGTTGACCAAGGAACACAATTACCGTAATCAGCCCACAACAGAAAAAATTATAGGTCCAAATTTTCCTGAGCACCAGATGCGTTAGCATTAGAGTACAAGTTGAGACTAGGATGTCGTCCAGGAAAGGTGTAAGACATATCTACGAAATGTTTCGCTAGTACACTCTAAGAAGCTGAACAATACATCTTTATTTGGCAGCAAGATTGTGCGCCGCCTCACTGGCATAACTCAGTGCGCGACTGGTTAAACGATGTTGTATCCGACCGGTGGATTGGGAGCAAGGGGCCGGTTGACACTGCATTTTAAGCATGACCTCCACGTTCACACACGATCTGACACGATTATTTGTATGTGCCTCCGACACTAGCTGACCTATCCGACTTTAGAAACAGTGTTATTGCAGCAGTTAGTCGTGACACATTGATCAAGGTTTCCGAACAACTCGCCAATCGACTCGATGTGTGGTCGGTGTTCTCACTGAATATTTGTAAGAAAAACTGTTTGAGTTGTTCTTTCATTTGACATATCATTTATAACTGTAAGATTAATATAATAAATATTATAAAGCGTTAAAACCCAGATATTCATTTATAAACACCCTGTATAGTAAACAGCGGACATGTCAACACCAGGGCATAAAGACTTCACGAATTTCATTTCGTGTACTCAGCTGGACAGTAACTGTGCATCGCAGACAAGCGCATGGGCAGTATATACGCAGATGTCAGCGTTTGTAAGAGGATGTGTAGCTGGGCTCAGTGAAGCTGGTTGGAGTAATTGGCGAATCGCTCGACATTTGAATAGCACGTTCGGCATGGCTTCCCACTGATTGGAGTAGAATTGTCTTCAGTGATGAGTCCCACTTCGAACTGAGCCCCGATGACTGTCGAAGACGTGTCTGGAGCCGCCCGAGACAGTGGTGGGATACCAACCTGACTTTTACACCCCCTAAGGCCCGACAGCCGGGAGGGGTGGTCTGGGGTGCCATTTCTTTTCATAGCAGGACCTCTTTGGTTGTCATTCATTGTCATTCAGGGCACAGCGGTATGTCGACGATATTCTACAGCCCGTTTTGTTGCCCTTCATGTCAAGCCATCCTGGGATTACATTTTAGCAAGATAATACCCGCCCGCACACGGCGAGAGTCTACTGCTTGTCTTTGTGGTCGTCAAATCCTTCATTGGCCAGCAAGGCTGCCAGATGTCTCCCCAACTGAGGCAGGAACTTCCAACCGTCTCAGGGTTTTGACGATATAACGCGCCAATTGGACAGAAGTTGGCATTATGTCCCTCAGGAGGATATCTAATAATTCTGTCAATCATTGCCAAGTGGAATAACTGCTTGCATAAGGAGCAGAGGTGGATCAATGCGTTACTGATTTGTACAGTTTGTGAACCTCTTTCTCTTGAATAAATCATCCAATTTTGCTGAAATTGTAATCATTTGTTTGTCTGTACATGAACATCACACTACCGATTTCCGTCCCACCCAGGTAATGCCTTCCCGGTGCGTTTTTTTTCCACATGGCAGAAGTTGTTGATCAGATAGTCATGGTTTGTCAATAGAATTCATTTCTACCATTCATTTATCATTAAAATAAAATTTCTGTTTTCATAATTACAGAAATACTGCCGACAGCGTGACATTTCTCTTGTCAGTTCACTATAAACTGTATAGAACTTGGCAAGCTGCCAGCTTGGGTTGATTAAAGCTATTATCTGGAGAATTTTAAGAAGAGATACGGGACTGAATTTCTACGTTATGAAAAGACTCTTTTTAAAAAAATCGGTGTAAGAGTTGAGGGAATATTACGTAGCCAGTGAGTAATTCCTCCGCCGAACATAAGTTGAGTAAAATACGTGTACATCGTTCGACACTTTTTTGATGAGACTGTCCTAATAAATTAATTTCACAGAAAGTGGTTAATAGTCTTATTTATTTGATTAAAGCATGCGTTCCTCTTATCAGTGTAATGAATATGAAAATCTACCGAATACTGGAACGGTCTTTGCATTAGCCTCCCCAATGAAAATAATATAAAATTATGACTGTTTTTCCCCAGGATAAGTTGTAGGCGAACAGCCGTTCTGTTATAGGCCTAATATAAACAAACATTTATTTTGGAGGCTAAATGTTTTATATTGTTCTATGCTATTGGCTTTCAGTCGGAATATTGTGCGGAAAAATCTAGAGGAGGCCGTTATCCAGCAGCCTGTGTCAAACATTTGATGATGCTGATTATTCGTGATGTAATCCGACCTGTTCTCGAAGAATTTCGAAACGAGTAAATCCATATAGCGGCGTGGACGCCTTCAACGACAATAACGCATGTAGTTTTTTATGTTGCCCTATTAAATAGAATGCTATTTTTCACAAGAACAGGCAACTCGAAGTTATAGCAAACTCGTGCTTAATGACTACGGAAGGACGAAGATCATTCCAACCTCCCAACATGCGTGGTGCAACCTCGTTACTTCTGTATATGTCATGACCCTATGCCACCATAGAAGCTGCAGGAACTGGATCCTTTCAACATGCCATGCGCGACTACGTGTAGTGCGAGAGAACAAATGGAAGCGCTTTGAGTGGCACTGTTACAGGAAGGTAAAGGATGCTGCCGGGTGGCATGACTTCGTGTCAATGAATATTGGGTCAATATTGTCACAGCAGGCCGTCGTATGTGAACTATATTAAAACCACAGAGAGCAGTTTGTCCAGAGTAATCTCAAGAAGTTTCAAGAAGCTTCAATATCACATTACGGACTACAATAATATGAACCACCTTTGTAGTCGAGGTGCCTGCTAATCCGATGCTCCTTGACGTGGAGATAGCAGGTGCGAATACTGGTGATACCCGAAGTTTTCGTCGCCAGATTTTCGCCAGCAAGCGAAGCTGGCTGACAAATTCTGACTGTACATCAGTTCCCTGAGTTCAGTTGCGGAACATCCGCCCGCTGCTTCGCACACGTTCTGGGCAAGTGATGTTTTGGAGATGTTGTTGTTGTTGTTGTGACCTTCAGTCCTGAGATTGGTTTGACGCAGCTCTCCATGCTACTCTATCCCAGTACCTACAGCAGCCTACATCCTTCTGAATCTGCTTAGTGTATTCGTCTCTTGGTCTCCCTCTACGATTGTTACCCCCCACGATGCCCTCCAATGCTAAATTTGTGATCCTTTGATGCCTCAGAACATGTCCTACCAACCGATCCCTTCTTCTAGTCAAGTTGTGCCACAAGCTCCTCTTCTCCCCAATTCTATTCAATACCTCCTCATTATGTGATCTACCCATCTAATCTTCAGCATTCTTCTGTAGCACCACATTTCGAAAGCTTCTATTCTCTCCTTTCCAAACTATTTATCGTCCATGTTTCACTTCCATACATGGCTACACTCCATACAAATACTTTCAGAAACGACTTCCTGGCACTTAAATCTATGCTCGATGTTAACAAATTTCTCTTCTTCAGAAACGCTTCCCTTGCCATTGCCAGTTAACCACTCAGTGAAGCTGCATGCCCTCGGGAAAAATTACGGCTGCAGTTTCCCCTTCCTTTCAGCCGTTCGCAGTACCGGCACAGCAAGGCCGTTTTGGTTAGTGTTACAAAGCCAGATCAGTCAATGATCCAGACTGTTGCCCCTGCAACTACTGAAAGATAGGTTCATAAAATGAGGACGGTAACCTTGGCGCTCTGTTAGTACTGTGTAAAAGGAGGTTATTATTTGCCACCTTCATCTTTCACTGTCTACTCTTCCTCTTTCCTTACTCATCCCACAATAATACGAACAGTACACTACACTGCATAGGTGTCACAGTTGACTGCACGTTGCAGGTGTATATTAGTGGGGCGGGGAAGAATATTGACAATGAAATTACAGTGAAATCCAGACCATTAGCTGCTTACAGGCGTTGATAAATATCAATGGGGACATGAAACTTCCTGGCAGATTAAAACTGTGTGCCCGACCGAGACTCGAACTCGGGACCTTTGCCTTTCGCGGGCAAGTGCTCTACCATCTGAGCTACCGAAGCACGACTCACGCCCGGTCCTCACAGCTTTACTTCTGCCAGTATCTCGCCTCCTACCTTCCAAACTTTACAGAAGCTCTCCTGCGAAACCTTGCAGAACTAGCACTCCTGAAAGAAAGGATACTGCGGAGACATGGCTTAGCCACAGTCTGGGGGATGTTTCCAGAATGAGATTTTCACTCTGCAGCGGAGTGTGCGCTGAAATGAAACTTCCTGGCAGAGTAAAACTGTGTGCCCGACCGAGACTCGAACTCGGGACCTTTGCCTGCGAAAGGCAAAGGTCCCGAGTTCGAGTCTCGGTCGGGCACACAGTTTTACTCTGCCAGGAAGTTTCATTTCAGCGCACACTCCGCTGCAGAGCGAAAATCTCATGCTGGAATCAACGGGGACAGTTGAAAATGTGTGCCCCGACCGGGACACGAGTGCGGAATCTCCTGCTTACATGGCAGACACTCTATCCGACTGAGCCATCGAGGACACAGAGGACTGCAGGGACCTATCTCTGGCACGCTCCCCGTGAGACCCACATTTCCAGCTTACTGTCCACACACTACATTTTTTGTGCCCCTGTCCACTATACTCCCGGTCGGGGCACACATTTCCAGCTGTCCCCGTTGATATTTATCAGCACCTGTAAGCAGCTAATGGTCTGGATTTCATTGTAATTTCATTCTTCGAGAGCTGCAAGATCGCCAATAGTATCTGTACTTTCGGACTTGTGAAAGAACAGATACCATCTTCATATAGAATTTTGACAAGGTCGTCAGGGAGTTTAATATGCCATCGATAACAGACATAGCTAATTAAGGAAGCAGTGACGATGCCGCTTCCCATTGATTGAATTCGACTTTCGACTCCTATGCAATTGGTCGTGACAAAGCCAGGGTATTTCTGCTACTGAAGGAGTGTTATTTGCCCCGCAAATTTATCACGGAGGAATAAACTGTCACTGTCATTCACGTGTTGAAGAAGACTTGAGGTGGAGTAATAGCACTTCGCTGATCTGAATAACTTGCCAACTTCTAGACTTTTAAAGTTGTGCTCTCTACTTGTCCATACTACTTATCCAAGAAATTAATCTGGCGGTGATGATTTTCTAACCACCAAAAGTGATATCATTGTTTTAAGGCTGCGTTCTTGATGTTATTATATTCAACAAAAAAGCCAGAAATAATAACAGTAAATAACAATAATCCTACCACTGTTGGCTGTCTTGTGCAGATTTACTGGTTCTACATTTGCTGTGTGGGTATTTATTTGACTTCACTTGCACCCATAGACTGAGCTGACAGTGTCGCCAAGAACCGTGACTGATAAACAATTCCAGAATTCCAGTAATAAATATTATATAGAGTGCGTTTAACATGTTCTAAGAATATAGTACGCACTTTAAGTCAATGTCACAGATTTCTGCCTTCGGAATAGACAATAGACAATGCGGTCGATAACAGCCACGTTTGACAGTTAGGTATTTTTCCAGCAGTGTTGGAAGTAATTCTTCCACACCCAAGGACCAATCTTCAGTAGTCTATGGATGTGAGGTGAGAAGGATCCGAGTATTTGCTGGACGGGACTACGTACGATATTACTTGGCATTTCTGCGAGGGATGCTAGGAGCACAGGTGCACGATACTCACTTAGCACTTGTGCTGCTCCAGAGGAAGGAGTAGTATTGGGATTATTCGAATTGGTTAGGAAGTTTCTTCTTTTAAGGGTACAGAGCAGGCAGGACAATTAGCATCAACATTGCATTCACAACACCTACGACAACTGCGGCTGACAGGGTGCTGTATTGTTTCCTAGCTAAAGTTGGCAAAGGATGAAAACAATCCGTACCGCTCCTAATCATCCGACTTCCACCGAGTACTCCGCTTCCAGAAACATGTTACTTGTATTGCGCGTACAGTATGCTTCCCTGTAGACAACAATCAGTGTGGTGCAGTACGAGCTATTGCGGGTTGCGCTAGTTGGCGACCTCGTGTGCTGAGTGTGGCGGAGTGTCTGCAGAGGAGGCGAGGCGGCGGCGATGAAGCTGAGCGCGAGCCGGAGCGCGGCGGACGTGCTGCGCCAGGGCCCCAAGCTGCTGGGGACTCCCCTGCCGCTGCGCCGCTCCGCCAGCGCTGCCAACTGCGTCATCGACAGCAAGCGCGGCTTCAAGCCCTCGGACCGCTACGACCCCCACAAGCGGGAGTTCCTCACGTCGCTCACCGCCAAGCTGCTCCACATCTCGCTGGTAACTTCAGTCGCGGCATTTGCATTGGTCACCACATTTCTCGACTTCACCCCACCATATTTAAAACAATGACAATTTGTTATTATACTATTATGCATAACTTGAACATCCCTCAGATTTAACAAACAAGTCAAGGCATCGTAAATGAGCATTTAGCAAATGACAGTGGCGAACTAGAGCAAATATTTAGCTTTTTTTTCAATACTCAAAACCCATTTATCTAATATGCTATTGAATAATATTGCTATAGCGAAATTCGCAGTTCATGAACGACATTCTAAATCTTCTGAGAAACTTGGAAAAAACTGAACCAAATTTTTTGGAGAGAAGAAAGAACTGCAGTAAATATGAAGGGCAAGGTTCGTACCAGTGCACCTTACATCCCGTTTAGCACATGTACCACTTTTTGTTAACACAACGAGCGTTTTTACACGAGCACAGTCAGGACTGCTTTCCTCTGTTGAAATAAACTGTGCTTGTTTTTGTATCAAGGGAATGAAATGGGTACAGTTACTAGGAATCATCGTGTTTCAGTGTCTTTACATATAGGTGTCCACACTAGGTGACTAAATTTGAATACAGGATTGTCAGAAACAGTCTGAAAACTTGTAATGGTGTTAGAGGGTAGGCTGTATAGAGAAATAACAGTTAAGAAAAAATTCCATACTTTACGCCGTTTCCGAGTTAACTGGCACTGAAGTTAGCCAATCAGGCCGTTGCACGCGCAAATTCAAGCAGCCCGCCAGATACAATTAGTGTCAGTGGTTCTCATAGCGTAGAAGTAGATGATAGCGCACGAGGCTGCTCAGCCTCTGGCTCGGGTTCGATTCTCACTACCGTCTAACGTCCAATTTTTGTATTGCTCTCCTGTTCGGTTTTAGGAAACCATATGAAGAACGCGTTTAACGAAACAGCCTCTGATGGGCGACTTGAATTTGCACGCGCAACAACCTGATTAACTAACGTTAATACTTATTAACTCAGAAACAGTGCAACGCATCGATTTTTTTCTTAGCATTTATTTCTCAGCACAATCTAACCTGCAGCATCCTTACAAGCTTTTCAGACTCTTTCTGACCACACTAATCGTTATTTAACAAAGAAACTCGTCAAACGGCCGTGCAAACTGACAAGATATATATATTTTTTTATTTTCGATACGAGTTTCGGCAATTCAATATGCCTTGTTGAGGCCCCGTATGCACCTCTCAAAATTTATCGATATTAGCATGTTCGGGCCATCTGCTTCTGGATGTAATGAATTCTCAAGTGCTTCCTTCGAAGACTCGACTATAACTCAACAGGGACCCTATATAATGTCTGGAGTATCGTCCCTTAGCATAATGCTATTCATGTCTGCCTAAAGATACTGCTTCGGCCCCCATTCATTGGAAAAAACCAACAGAACCCTCAGAAGGATAGTTCCTACGGAAGACAAAACCAAAACAATAATAGATAATGGAAAAGATACGTACCCAAGATGAAACAGAAATATCTGGTGGGTACTAGTAGGATATCTGCTGATTTGGACTCAGATAACGATCTTATCTCGAGGTCACTCCCGTTCCTATGACGCGATTGTGCGTGGCACATTCAAGATCAGGATGTAAGCTGATAACTGTCACCTATCCCCTCCAAGCTCACCCTCGCATCTTGGACAATTGTGTGCCATAAAAATTGGGGCAAAATTAATGTCACCGTCTCCTTTCTCTCTCTAGACCAATTGGATGACTTAAATCAAGTTCACCTCCCTCTCCCCCTTTTGTTACTACTCCAGCTGTGTGAGTTTCGTCATTCAGAGTCTGCGCACCTCACTGAAAGGATCATGAAGTGACAGCAGTGGTCAGCCACCAGCCCCAAGCAAAAAGAATAAGAAGCCTGTCACAGGCGAATGTAAGTATTACTAACCCCTTCTTCTCATAATTAATTGCTATTTACAATTTTGTTACATACTTGATCGATTTTTTCGTCCTTTCAAGATCGTCAACCAAAATGTAAATATAAGGCTTTTAATGTGTAACAATTACCACACTGCATTATTTAAAGAAATACACTCTTGCCACATACCAAAGTGCTTTATTTAAGCAAGTAAACTACTGCTGCAATGAGTTTTGGCCTGCATTGCCGATGATTTAAAAAAAAAAGGAACATCTTAGTGTGTTAAAAATAACGGCCGCAAAAGAGACTTTAGACGTTAAACAACTTCCACAGTACGATATTTTAACAAATACACCGAAATCTCATATTAAACAATTATCACAGTAAGAAATTATAAGAAATACACAGATATCCCAGCACAGAAACACATCGATATCCCATGTTATGCAATTAGCACAGTGTGATAATTTTAACAAATACACCAATATCCAACATGAAACAAACAGCACACTGCAAGAAATAGGCGTCAAGTATATAAGGAGCCTGTATTATTAGTTTGTTCAAAAGCAATGATGTCACTATGAGGTTACCTTAGTGGAGTATCACACTGTAGAATTATAGGAGACTTGTAAATAATGATGGGAAAATCCGATTATGTACAATCGCAACACATCGCTAAATTTGCACTGTAAAAATCTACCACCACCGCTGACATTGGATAGGAAAGGTAGGGGAATGCACTTCATTTAAAACAAACTAAAAATGCGATATGAAGACCACGTGTCATCGTCTCCTATGGGCACGGGCGAGTCTCCAGACTGCAGACGAAAGTTCGAATGCCCTGATGTTTTCAGCTGCCATATGCCTCTGTACCTTGCCTATATACAACATAACAGCTTCTGGTCAGAGAACCACAGTTTGGAAGGGAGAGAGGGACGAGAGAAAGGGGAGAGAGAGAGAGAGAGAGAGAGAGAGAGAGAGAGAGAGAGAGAGAGAGAGAGACTGAGACAGCCCACAGCTGAACGTTCACACAACTGAGGCTAGACTGGCATGCCACGGAAACAGCTAGAAAATCGCAGGCACAGACTACAGGTTGCTGTCGGTGTCCGCGAGTGGTGGCTTCTTCTGATATCGTAGTGGTCTAATCTCAGTTGTGTGGCCGCTCAGTTGCGTTTTGCGGTCACACGATGAGACTATTCCCCATCTCTCTTTCCAGCAGCATTATCTATCATGTTTAGTCACCCCTTCTGATGACTTCCGAGAAACCAAGATGATATGATGCACACAAGTTAAAGCATACGGGCTACAGATTCTTAAATAGGCGTCCAGACCTCTCTCTCTCTCTCTCTCTCTCCAACAAACTGTGGTCCATGACCAGAAGCTGTTATGATGTATATACGCGAGGCACAGAGGCGTCTAGCGGCCGAGAGCGTAATGGCAGTCGAACCTTCGTCAGCAACCTGTAAACAATGACGCATGGGTATCCCACATCGCGTTTTCAGTTTCTTTTAAATAAAGTACATTTCCTCTGCAATTCCTATACAGTGCCCATGGTGGTGGTAGTTGCTTAGAGTGGAAATTCAGCCATGTATTTTGAATGCTCATACTCGTATTTTTCTGTTGTTATTTACAACTCTACTGTAGTGGTATAGGGTCATACTCCTATAAGGCAACTAGTAGTGCAGCGGTGAATTCCTTTTAGACTCGGTACATGTTTATTGCAGTGCGCTATTTGTTTACTGTGGGACATCAGCATATTTGTTAAAATATCGCACTTCGCTAATTTATTTAAAAAGGAACATCGATTTCTTCGTTAAAATATTGAACTGTACTAATTACTGAACATGGGGTATCGGTGTATTTGTTAAAATATCACACTGTGGAAATTGTTCATCATTTAAAATCTCTATTGACATCATTATTTTTAGCACACTATCATGTCACTTTTTAACACAATTATAATGCAGCGACAAGTTCCTCATAACAAGAGTTTAAATAATGTACTGTGGCACATAGTAAGAATATATTTGTTTAAATAATGGACTTTGGTTATTGTGAAACATTTAAGGTCTGGTATTTACATGCATCTTTATTTGATGAACTTGGAAAGCGGCAAAATAAATCCCTAAAAATGTAACAAAATTGTAAATGGTCATTGATTATGAGAGGAAGGGGTTAGTAACACTGGCATTCGACTGTGACAGTCTTCTTATGCCTTTTAGTCTACCTGGAGACGGTGGTTGTTCTCTGGTGGCGCTTCGTAATCCTTTCACTAAGGTGCGCCGACCCTGAATGACGGAATAGTAATAAAATACTCGAATAGTAATAAAAGGGAAATCGATTTAAGTTATTCAGTTGGCCTAGGAAGACAAAGGAGTAAGGTGAGGGTGACCTTGATTTTCCCGACATTTTTATGTCACGCAGTTTCCCAAGATGGATGGGTGACCTCGGAGGGGACACGTAACGGCTACCAGGTTATATCCTGACCTTGAATACACCACATGCAATTGCCCCAGAGACATAACGTGACTTTGACATAAGATCGTTATATGAACTCAAATAAGCATGAATATCCTACTACTAGTAATAAAGAACTATTAGACTGAGACAAAAACTGAAAGCTGACATAAAATTAGATAAACGGTTAGGCAGAGCAGAAGATTATGAAGTAAGAGAGAGAGTGGTGGGTGAGGTACATTAATTTGAGGATATGAAGAAACAAATTACGTGAAATGGGGCCATAAAAATATATAAAAGCGAGAATGAAAAAAATATGTACGGCATAGATGCAGTTATGTGTTGATGGTAACTTTCTGGCGTCAAACTTGGGAAGAACTGGTGTTGTAAATGTGATCCCAAAGGAATAACTCTGCGATGAAATTAAATAATTATTTCTTTTATGAGCAATATCCCAGGAAGGCGGCGTTTAAATTGAGTGCCTTCCACATCTACATCTACATGATTACTACGCAATTCACATTTAAGTGCTTGGCAGAGGGTTCATCGAACCACAATCATACTATCTCTCTACCATTCCATTCCCGAACAGCGCGCGGGAAAAACGAACACCTAAACCTTTCTGTTCGAACTCTGATTTCTCTTATTTTATTTTGATGATCATTCCTACCTATGTAGGCTGGGCTCAACAAAATATTTTCGCATTCGGAAGAGAAAGTTGGTGACTGAAATTTCGTAAATAGATCTCACCGCGACGAGAAACGTCTTTGCTTCAGTGACTTCCATCCCAACTCACGTATCATATCTGCCACACTCTCAACCCTATTACGTGATAATACAATACGAGCTGCCCTTTTTTGCACCCTTTCGATGTCCTCCGTCAGTCCCACCTGGTAAGGATCCCACAGCGCGCAGCAATATTCTAACAGAGGACGAACGAGTGTAGTGTAAGCTGTCTCTTTAGTGGACTTGTTGCATCTTCTAAGCGTCCTGCCAATGAAACGCAACCTTTGGCTCGCCTTCCCCACAATATTATCTATGTGGTCTTTCCAACTGAAGTTGCTCGTAATTTTAACACTCAGGTACTTAGTTGAATTGACAGCCTTGAGAATTGTATTTATCGATAATCGAATTCCAACGGATTTAACACACTGGTAGAATCGTACTGAATGCTGTCGAGACTTTAACTGTGCGCACTGTCGGAATTTGTAGGGACAAGTTTAGACGCTCATGTACTGCATTGTCATTGGATGCCAACACCAGCTCAACCCATACCTCTATTACCAGAAAAACTGCCAAAATGTAGGTTTCATTCATTGCACTACAGGTAATTACGCGCAAGCACAAATGATACCGTTAGGAGAGCACCAGACATGCGGCATTCTGCGAACACTGAGCGAATGCTCAGCGGATGCCAGATGGGCATGGCACTCGCCAGGGTGTCAAGGAGTAATCGCCAGATTGTGAGCGCATTGAACCAGATCGGGTTGTTGGCGCCATCGATCCTCAACTGAGATAGTTGATAGTGTCGGAAGTTCCACGCGGCTTTTCGCGGATGATGCTGTAGTATACAGAGAAGTTGCAGCATTAGAAAATTGCAGCGAAATGCAGGAAGATCTGCAGCGGATAGGCACTTGCTGCATGGAGTGGCAACTGACCCTTAACAGACAAATGTAATGTATTGCGAATACATAGAAAGAAGGATCCTTTATTGTATGATTATATGACAGCGGAACAAACACTGGTAGCAGTTACTTCTGTAAAATATCTGGGAGTATGCGTACGGAACGATTTGAAGTGGAATGATCATATAAAATTAATTGTTGGTAAGGCGGGTGCCAGGTTGAGATTCATCGGGAGAGTCCTTAGAAAATGTAGTCCATCAACAAAGGAGGTGGCTTACAAAACACTCGCTCGGCCTATACTTGAGTATTGCTCATCAGTGTGGGATCGGTAGCAGGTCGGGTTGACAGAGGAGATAGAGAAGATCGAAAGAAGAGCGGCGCGTTTCGTCACAGGGTTATTTGGTAAGCGTGATAGCGTTACGGAGATGTTTAGCAAACTCGAGTGGCAGACTCTGCAAGAGAGGCGCTCTGCATCGCGGTGTAGCTTGCTGTCCAGGTTTCGAGAGGGTTCGCTTCTGGATAAGGTATCGAATATATTGCTTCCCCCTACTTATACCTCCAGAGGAGATCACGAATGTAAAATTAGAGAGATTAGAGCACGCACGGAGGCTTTCCGGCAGTCGTTCTTCCCGCGAACCATACGCTAGTGGAACAGGAAAGGGAGGTAATGACAGTGGCACGTAAAGTGCCCTCCGCCACATACCGTTGGGTGGCTTGCGGAGTATAAATGTAGATGTAGAAGTAGAGCAGGTGGCCGCGGCACAGGAGTCATCATGGCTCCACACTCTGACGGTACTGTCCAGAACCTCATCGTCTCTCTTACCGCGTGTTTCGCACCTGTCCACGCTGCAGAAGGTGGTTATTGAGGCTTCCCACAAGTGGTCACATTAATGTGACTGGGTAGTGTATTTCTGACAGCGTCAGGTCAAGTTCCTCATTCATGCTTTTGGTACAAAATACTTTCTTCAGTGAACAATAGAACCCGTAATCTGACTTCCCATTTGTGAGTCTGTCCAGTTTTGTTCTTTGCATCTAATCCCATTTCCCTTCCCTGAGCATGGCTGAGGAATCTCAGGAAATTCTCAACAACTGACAACGATTCTACCAGTGGCAGACACGTGTCTTCTAACTCCGTTATAGTAGAGGGCAATTGAAAAAAGTTTGCCTTAATGTTAATTAAATCCTGCTGCACATTTGTTCATTCATATCCTGCTTGTGCATCTCTGATACATACGGCATCATCTCATGAGAAAATGTCAAATACCTAAAAATGAAGAAGTACTCACTTTACAACTTAAATATTGATGTATTAATTCTGTTGTAATTTACCAGACATCAGTTTAATGGCATCAAAATTATCAGAGCAAAACACTGCAGTTTCCAACCAAGTACTCCATCTAGTATGGATGGGCTGAAGAGGTAACGGTAACTCAGTTAGAATCTCTTTGTAAGCAGCTACAAGAGCAGGAGCTTTTCAAAACACCTATACAAAACAAAGTATCTTTTTAAAGTAAGTAATTTATTTTTGCAGCTAAGGGGCCATTGAAACTGATATATCCCTAAATTTTACACATACAACGTCATACTTAGAGCGTGTTCTTTCTGCAACCCTTTGGACCATCAGCAAGATTTGATGCGATTTTTTTGCAAGCAGTCTCCACAACGCTCGATAGTTTCTGTCCGTCAGTACATGAAGGTTGCCTGGTCTTCGTTTGGCTGTTGTTTCGCGTTTCCACTTCACAGTCACAACACTACACAGTCGACTTGGAAAGCCTTAGAAGGGCTGGAATCTCTCTGACTGATTTGTCAGGTGATATCCAATGGCTAGTCCGCGGTCCAAGTCACTGATGTCTCCTGACCGCTCCAATCCGCTGTTACTGCCTCTATATGAACAGCCGGCCGGGATGGCTGAGCGGTTCTACGCGCTACAGTCTGGAACCGCGCGACCGCTACGGTCGCAGGTTCGAATCCTGCCTCGGGCATGGATGTGTGTGATGTCCTTAGGTTAGTTAGGTTTAACTAGTTCTAAGTTCTAGGGGACTGATGACCTTAGAAGTTAAGTCCCATAGTGCTCAGAGCCATCTGAACCATTTCTATATGAACAACGCTACACTCCCTGCCTCCCTGTATACTGGTGAGTCCGCGTCCCGGGAAATCTAGCGCAATTAATAGTATCACTACTGTAGTATGGTCATGGAAAAATAATTGCACAGTTAATTCCGCATTACCTGGGAGTGTCCGGATACTTCTCATCAGACAGTATGCACTGAGCAGCCGGAACATTCTGACCACTCTCTAACAGCCGGTACGTACACCTTTAGCACAGATAAAAGCGATGACACGTCGTGGCATGGAAAGAATGACGCCTTTCTGGGTCGCTGGAGGTAGTTGGCACCACATCTGTACACATAAGTTACTTGCTTCCCTTAAATTGCGGTGGGGGGCGCCATGAGCTCTGACGCCACGTTCAATCACATACCAGATGTGTTCGATCGGATTCAGGTCTCGTGGGTTTGGGTGGGGTCGGGGGGGGGGGGGGGGAGGGGAGGCAACACATCAATCAGGACTCGCAACTGTGTTCCTCGAACCACTCCATCATAGTCCTGGCCTTGTGAGATGGCGCATTATCTTGTTGAAAAATGCCGCTGCTGTCCGGAAATACACTATTGGCCATTAAAATTGCTACACCACGAAGGTGACGTGCTACAGACGCGAAATTTAACCGACAGAAAGAAGATGCTGTGATATGCAAATGATTAGCTTTTCAGAGCATTCACTCAAGGTTGGCGCCGGTGGCGACACCTACGACGTACTGACACGAGGAAAGTTTCCAAACGATTTCTCATACACAAACAGCAGTTGATCGACGTTGCCTGGTGAAATGTTGTTGTGATGCCTCGTATAAGGAGGAAAAATGCGTACCATCACGTTTCCGACTTTGATAAAGGTCGGATTGTAGCCTATCGCGATTGCGGTTTATCGTATCGCGACATTGCTGCTCGCGTTGGTCGAGATCCAATGACTGTTAGCAGAATATGGAATCGGTGGGTTCAGGAGGGTAATAAGGAACGCCGTGCTGGATCCCAACGGCCTCGTATCACTAGCAATCGAGATGACAGGCATCTTATCCGCATGACTGTAACGGATCGTGCAGCCACGTCTCGATCCCTGAGTCAACAGATGGGGACGTTTGCAAGACAACAACCATCTGCACGAACAGCTCGACGACGTTTGCAGCAGCATGGACTATCAGCTAGGAGACCATGGCTGCGGTTACCCTTGACGCTGCATCACAGACAGGAGCGCCTACGATGGTGTACTCAACGACGAACCTGGTGCACGAATGGCAAAACCTTATTTTTTCGGATGAATCCAGGTTCTGTTTACAGCATCATGATGGTCGCATCCGTGTTTGGCGACATCGCGGTGAACGCACATTGGAAGCGTGTATTCGTCATCGTCAAACTGGCGTAATACCCGGCGTAATGGCATGGGGTGCCATTGGTGACACGTCTCGGTCACGTCTTGTTCGCATTGACGGCACTTTGAACAGTAGACGTTACATGTCAGATGTGTTACGACCCGTGGCTCTACCCTTCATTCGATCCCTACGAAACCCTACATTTCAGCAGGATAATGCACGACCGCATGATGCAGGTCCTGTACGGGCCTGTCTGGATAGAGAAAACGTTCGGTTGCTGCCCTGGCCAGCACATTCTCCAGATCTCTCACCAATTGAAAACGTCTGGCCAATGGTGGCCGAGCAACTGGCTCGTCACAATACGCCAGTCGCTATTCTTGATGAACTGTGGTATCGTGTTGAAGCTGCATGGGCAGCTGTACCTGTACACGCCATCCAAGCTCTGTTTGACTCAATTCCCAGGCGTATCAAGGCCGTTAATACGGCCAGAGGTGGTAGTTCTGGGTACTGATTTCTCAGGATCTATGCACCGAAATTGCGTGAAAATGTAATCACATGTCAGTTATAGTGTAATATATTTGTCCAATGAATACCCGTTTATCATCTGCATTTCTTCTTGGTGTAGCAATTTTAATGGCCAGTAGTGTATGATCGTCATGAAGGGGTGTACGTGGTCTGCAACTAGTGCACGATACTCTTTTGCCGTCATGGTACCTTGCACAAGCTCCACTAGACCCATGGATGCCCACGCGAACGTTCCTCAAAGCATAATGGGGCCACCGCCAGCTTGTCTCTGTCCCGCGGCACAGGGGTCAGGGAGCTACTCTTCTAGAAGACGACGGATTCGCGGCCTCCCATCAGTATGATGAAGTAGGTATCGGGACTCGTCAGACCATTCAACGATCTGCCACTGCGCCGACGTCCGGTACCGATAGTCACGTGCCCATTTCAATCGTAGTTGCCCATGTCGTGGTGTTAGCATTGGCACGTGCATGGGTCATCGGCTTTGGAGGCCCATCGTTAGGAGTGTGTGTGTGTGAAATCTTATGGGAGTTAATTGCTAAGGTCATCAGTCCCGAAGCTTACACACTACGTAACCTAAATTATCCTAAGGACAAACACACACACCCATACCCAAGGGAGAACTCGAGCCTCCGCCGGAACCAGCCGAACAGTCCATGACTGCAGCGCCTTAGACCGCTCGGCCAATCCTCCGTGTCCTCGTTAGGAGTGTTCAGAGCACTGTGTATTCAGACACACTTGTACCTGACCAGCCTTTAAACCTGATGTTAAGTCCGCCAAAGTTCGCCTCCTGTTCTGCTTTATCAGCCTGCACAGCCTACGAAGTCCGACGTCTAGACGTGGTTTCACCTTGGTTTCGCCACTTGTTGAAGACCACAGCACTCCTTGAACACAAGTTGCGCAGTTTCTGAAATGCTCGTGCCGAGCCTCTGTGTCATCACAATCTACCTTCGGTCTAACTCAGATAGATCGCGCGCCTTCTCCATTCTACACATGGACAGCATACTCAGTGATACTAAATGCACCGTGCGTGTGTCTGACTAGCAGTCATTCCTCGCTAGGTGACGGTGCTATCTCCTGGACGAGTTTAGATCAGTGTACGTCGCAGCGGAGACAACATTGTACTTTCAGTAGTTCCACCTCCTTTCTCCTTCTGGTTGGGATCGGAGCCAGCAGCACGCAGGTGTCCTTGGCACACAAGCTGCATAAGAAGAAACAGAAGCAGATGGAGCGGTTACACAACGTCGCGACGTCTGGGGGAGTACGCATGAGTACGCTACGCAACATAGCGGAGTGCGTGCGTGGGTGGAAGCAGACTGGCGCCTTGCCCGCCTGGGCCGACAATAGTGTTTGCGACATCGTCTGCCTATGTTGCAGCCGCGGGCAAACGAGTACCGTCCACTGTGGCTCTCTTCGACGCAGCACCATTCTATAACCGATACACTAATTCTAAACAGAATAGGAACTTACAACTAACGTCTCCTCCACCGCGTGTACGAAACAGCTTCAGATGTCTGATTACTTTAAAATGAGTTAATGTGTTGAATTTTTGTCGATAAGCATGTAACCAAGAAAATGTTTTGAAGAGGTTCGAAATTATGTTAAAATTTGTTGCATTATCAAACACTGAGTAAGTGTGATTCGGGAAATTCGCACTTAATTTTGAGATAAGTTAGTTTTACGCGCATCTCAATGTTCATGGTGTCTTATCTCCCGTATCATGTGTCGTAGACTGATATAATTTGGCAGGTACATACAGTGGTATATGTGGATGCTGTCTACAAAATGTGTCACGAACAGAAATAGTAGAAAAGAAGTAATAAATTAAAACGTCATGTCTGACTCTGAAGTTTTACTGCATGAACAGCGAAGAGTAAACTTTTGTTCTTTCATTATTTTGTGGGATGTGCCATCGAGAAAAAGTTTCGAAAAGGTTTGAAGTTACGTGGAAAGTTTGTTGGAAGTCGCTAAGTGCTCTCATTCTAAAATTCTCAATGAAGATAGTGTGCGTAATTTGCACGGCGTATGTTACACTGCCTCACGACATGCGTGACTGGATGCGGATATGAAGGGGCATGTGGTCAGCACACCGCTCTCCCGGCCGTATGTCAGTTTACGAGAGCGGAGCCGCTACTTCCCACTCAAGTAGCTCCTCAGTTTGCCTCACAAGGGCTGAGTGCACCCCGCTTGCCAACAGCGCTCGGCAGACCGAATGATCACCTATTCAAGTGCTAGCCCAGCACGACACCACTTAACTTCGGTGATCTGCCGGGAACCGGTGTTGCCACTGTGGAAAGACAGTCGAGAAAATTCGGTAGATAATTATATAAAATACTGAAAATCAAATTTATGTTGCTTCTGGAAGCCGTTAGATAGGTAATTTGCAACTGAGACCTTGCAGCATGCACTGTTTTAGCAATTAAACAACATACTTTACATATCCATTATGACAGTTACATTTGTAGATCTCTCTTCCGTTGCAAGTTGCTGTCGGAAAGCAGAGTAACGTCATAATTCTATTCGAGCAGAATTTCACTTGTGCCAACGACCCTGCCGCAGTGATACCACCGGTTCCCGTCAGATCACCGAAGTTAAGCGCTGTCGGGCTGGGCTGGCACTTGGATGGGTGACCATCCGGTCTGTCCAGCGCTGTTGGCAAGCGGGGTGCACTCACCCCTTGTGAGGCAAACTGAGGAGCTACTTGATTGAGAAGTAGCGGCTCCGGTCACGAAAAAATGACAACGGCCGCAAGAGCGGTGTGCTGATTACATGCCCCTCCATATCCTCATCCAGTGCTGCCTGTGGGCTGAGGATGACACGGCGGCCGGTCGATACCGTTGGGCCTTCATGGCCTGTTCGGACGGAGAGAATTTCATTTTGTATCGCTATATAGTTGATTAAACAGCACGAAATACACTGCTGGCCACCGTAAATGCAACACCAAGAAAGACAAGAGGTAGCACAACAAGATTTATTTTGTAGATAACATGTTGACCAAGTATCAAATGATTACGTTTACAGACGTCTGTGACATGTGGTTCCTGCCAGAATCAGTAGCCAGAGTAGCCGCCATTGTTGGAGATCACCGCTGCCACACGTCTCGGCATTGAGTCAAAGAGACGTTGGATGTCTTCCTGGGGTACAGCAGCCCAAGCAGCTTCCACACGTTGCCAAATATCATCTGGTGTGGCAGCTGGGGATGTAATCTGGGTCACTCGTTGAGCAACCATGGCCCACATGTTTTCTATCGGCGAAAGATCCGGAGAGCGAGCCGGCCAGGGAATCAATTCAATCTGGTTATTGACGAAGAACCTTTGGACAATGCGTGCCACGTGTGGTCGCGCATTATCCTGTTGAAATATGGCTGTGGCCGAGCCCTGAAGGTAAGGAAGGACAACTGGCTCCAACACCTTGGATATGTAGCGCCGGCTATTTAAAGTACCGGCAATGCGTACTACAGGCGTGCGAGAGTAATATCCAATACCGCCCCATACCATAATACCCGGTGCAAGACCAGTGTGGCGGTGCATAATGCAGCTGTCCAGCATCCTCTCTCCACGGTGTCTCCACACTCGAATCCGACCATCGTGGTGCTGCAGACAGAAGCGTGCCTAGTCAGTAAAGACAACGTCATTCCATTCTGCCGTCCACATCCGTCTGTCATCACACCATTGGCGACGGAGACGTCTGTGGTTCTGCGTCAATGGTAGACGAAGCAATGGACGTCTTGCGGACAGACCACTCTGCTGTAAACGGCGTCGAATGGTACGCGCAGACACTGGATGATGCGTTACAGACGCAATGTGCTGTGCTATGGTTCGGGATGTCACTGAGCGATCCGTCACTGCCATGCGCACAATTTGCCTATCAGCACGTGCAGTGGTGCACCGAGGTGAATGCGATCGACCACGTCGGTCCGTCGTACCCTCCTGCATCCAACGGTCACATATCCGCATTACAGTTGTTTGGTTTCGTCCAACACGACTAGCGATTTCTCTGTATGATAATCCACAATCTCGGTAAGCCACTATCCTTCCTCTGTCGAACTCGGATACTTGATCAAAAGATGTTCGCTGTTGACTACGAGGCATAACTGATCGTCTTGTGAAACAACCACAAGGTAAACACAAGTGCCGAACGTACACTCGTCGAAATCGCCAAGCCTTAAATGGCGCTATGAGGTGGCGCCACAGGCGCGCGTGATGTGCGTCTGCGCTGAAATTCTAATCAGTTGCATATCTCATCGCTGCAAACCCATGGTGTAAATTTCACTTGATTCGGATGCTTCCTTCAGGGTGTTGCATTTACGGTGGCCAGCAGTGTATTTACACAACAGTTCGCAAAAACTGGACGTGAAATAGCGACACACGAAATGATTCCATAAACGTGTTCTGAAAACTCATTAGACTCACTCGAGTTGGTAGCTGACTCACTCGAGTTGGTAGCTGATGGCTGCAGACACAACATAGTTGTTACAGTTTCCTGCGGAAATCAGTTCATAGATGCTGGCCACCGATGTGGACCGTGTATACAATCGGAGTTCACCCCCTTCTCTGAATCTACATCTACGTGATTACTCTGCTATTCACAATAAAGTGCCTGGCAGAGGGTTCAATGACCCACCTACCAGCTGGCCGCAGTGGCCGAGCGGTTCTAGGTGCTTCAGTCTGGTACCGCGCGACTGCTGCGGTCGCAGGATCGAATCCTGCCTCGGGCATGGATGTGTGTGATGTCCTTAGGTTAGTTAGGTTTAAGTAGTTCGAATTTCTAGGGGACTGATTACTTCAGCTGTTAAGTCCCATAGTGCTCAGAGCCATTTGAACCATTTGAACCACCTTCCAGCTGTCTCTCTACTGTTCCACTCTCGAACGGCGCGCTGGAAAAACGAGCACTTAAATTTTTTCTGTGCGATCTCTGATTGTTCTTATTTTATCGTGTTTATCATTTCTCCCTATGTAGGTTGGTGCCAAAAGAATGTTTTCACAATTGGAAGAGAAAACTAGTGATTGAAATTTCATGAGAAGATCCCATCGCAACGAAAAACGGCTTTGTTTTACTGATTGCCACTCCAATCAACATCAGCTAAAACCTGAAGATGGTCACCGAAACTGGTTGCCATATGATAAATTAACATCTAAATTACGCTTGCAGGTGTTTCATTTTATTACGTACTTGTTAAGAGGTTGTGTGATCAGCATAGACGGCAGCGGAAGCTATGCAGCGTCATCCCATTTTGGCGACAAGGTTGTTAAGGAGTTCTCGTGATAGGGTGTGTCAGTGCTCTACCAGCGCGCTTCACAAGTGCTGGATGATGGTTGGTTCATGTGCACGTTCTGCAATACGTCTCCCCAACGCATCCCACACGTGCTCGATGGGGCTGGAGATGGGGAACGTTCAGGGCAGTCCATTCGCCGACTATAGACTCATTTCAAGACCACCTCTGCTTGCGCAGTTTGAGGCGCTCTCGCATTGGCATCCATAAAAATGAAGTCAGGGCCGAATGCATCCCTGAAAGACGGATATGGGGAAGGAGTATAGTCTCACAACAACGCTGACCAGTGAGTGTACCATGTTCAATGAGTTGGAGGTCAGTATGCCCATGTAATACACTCATGCTCATAAATTAAGGATAATGCAGAATGTGGTACCACATAACGTGGCACTACACAAAACTGGCGCTAATAGCATAGGCACATAGGGAACACACACGACACAGATCTGTAAGTCCACGGTATTGGTGATAAGTTGAGAAAACCGTCCCGAAACGCGTGTGCTACAAAACGCCACTGTTTCCTACACATGTGCCCCGACATCAATATGGGATATGATCACCGTGGACACGTACACTGGCCGCAGAACGGATTGGCATACTCTGGATCAGATGGTCGAGCAGCTGCTGGGTATAGCGTCCCATTCTTGCACCAGTGCCTGTCGGAGCTCCTGAAGTGTCCTAGGGGTTTGAAGACGTGCAGTGATACGTCGACCGAGAGCATCCCAGACGTGCTCGATAGGGTTTATATCTGGAGAACAGGCAGGCCACTCCATTCGCCTGATATCTTCTGTTTCAAGGTACTCCTCCACGATGGCAGCTCGGTGGGGCCCTGTGTTATCATCCATCAGGAAGAAGGAGGGACCCACCGCACCCATGAAAAGGCGGACATACTGGTGCAAAATGACGTCCCGATACACCTGATCTGTTACAGTTCCTCTGTCAAAGACATGCAGGGGTGTACGTACACCAATCATAATCCCACCCCACACCATCAAACCACGACCTCCATACAGGTCCCTTTCAAGGACATTAAGGGGTTGGTATCTGGTTCCTGGTTCACACCATATGAAAACCCAGCGAGAATCACTGTTCAGACTATACATGGACTCGCCTATGAACATAACCTGGGGCCACTGTTCCAATGACCATGTACTGTGTTCTTGACACCAGGCTTTACGGGCTCTCCTGTGACCAGCGGTCAGTGGAATGCACCTTGCAGTTCTCCGGGCGAATAAACCATGTCTCTTCAGTCGTCTGTAGACTGTGTGTCTGGATACAACTGTTCCATTGGCTACAGTAAGGTCCCGGGCAAGGCTACCTGCAGTACTCCGTGGCCGTCTGCGGACACTGCTGGTGGGATATCGGTCTTCTTGTGGTATTGTACACTGTGGACGTCCCGTACTGTAGCGCCTGGACACGTTTCCTGTCTGCTGGATTGTTGCCATAATCTTGAGATCACACTTTGTGGCACACGGAGGGCTCGTGATATAATCTGCTGTGTTTGATCAGCCTCCAGTTGCCCAAGTGTTCTACCCCTCATAACGTCATCAATATGTGTTCTTTGTGCCATTTTCAACAACCAGTCACCATTAGCATGTCTGAAAACGTCTGCACACTTACTCGCTCCACCGGCCCTGACAAGCACAAGCACACCTCTGCGTATGTGGACTGCTGCCAGCGCCACCGTGCCACGACTGCAGGTCAAATGCACCGCATGGTCATACCTCGAGGTAATTTAAACCCACAAACCGCCCACCAGAGCGTTGTTTCACCATGTATCAGCATTATCCTTAATTTATGCGCATGAGTGTATTATCCCCACACACATACACCTCGGCCACCAAAACGATTATGTTCGACAATGTTCCTGGTTGCCTTTATATGGTGAGAGGTAGGAATACTTAATGCACCCAGGACCATTGTCGAACATCATCCTTTTGATGGTCCAGGTGCTACAGCGTGTGGAGGCAAAATGTTACATGGACGTACTGCGCTACAAATCTTTGAACACGGTACTCTCCGGGCAATGTTATTGTGACACTATACTCCTTCCCCATTGCCTCTTTGTAGCGGTGCATTCAGCCCTTATTTCACTTTTATCGATGACAGTGCGTGACCAAATCGAACTGCGTAGGTGGATGAGCCCTTGGAACTAGAGGATATTTGGCAGATGGACTGAGCTGCCCGTTCTCTGGAGCTAAATCTCATCAAATAAGTTTGGGAAGCGGTGGGCAGCTGTATTGCAGCACGTCCACATTCACTAACGACCACTCAGCAGCTGTCAAGCGCACCGGTGGAGGAATGGAATGCCGTACCATAAGAACTCGTTACCAGTCTTGTGACCAGCATGGGAGCACGTCGCAGACCGTCTGCATCCCTTCATGTCTGAAGCCTTCCCTTACAGTGATGGCATCTTCCAGCAGGATAAATGTCCTT
Organism: Schistocerca piceifrons; assembly: GCF_021461385.2. Lineage (NCBI taxonomy): Eukaryota > Metazoa > Arthropoda > Insecta > Orthoptera > Acrididae > Schistocerca > Schistocerca piceifrons. The sequence continues at coordinate 1,014,556,269 of NC_060138.1, read as the reverse complement.
GTCACAAGACCAGAATCGTGCTACGGTGGTTTGAGGAGCATGGCAGTGAACCGACGTTGATGTCTTGCTCACCAGATTCGCCTGATCTGAACCTGATGGAACATATCCGTAACGTTTTTGGGCACCAGCTCCGCGTCCGCAAACTACCACTCCGTAATTTTCAGGAACTGCGTGGTGCTACATACTTCCGAAAACTGCCAAGAACTTTCCGAATTCACTCCACGCAGAATAGCTGCTGTACTGCGTTCCAAAGAAGGACCAGTACGCTATTAATTAGGTGGTAATAATTTTTTGGCTCCTCAGTGAGAAGAGTGAGAAATGTATGTATCACATCTTAACGATTTAGTTCGTTACTTATACCCAGAATTTGTGCCACCCAGCATGAACAGAGTCTTCGATATCTCAAACTGTTTGTAAGTTTTGTAGTCCTTGGCACTGGTATCCATTGATGAAGTATCCATTAGTTTCGTCAGAGGCTAAGGATGGACTTCCGTGGCCTGACTCGTCATTGGCAGAATTTTTCCTTCTCATTCTACGATATTATGCTCTTCATAAGACTTTATCCACAAATAGACATCGCGATTGACTTCAATAGATATTTCGCCTTCCGCATGAAAAAAGCAAATCATAGTATCAGAGGGGAACTCTGCGTTGGCATATGTACTCAATTTACAAGTGGTAAAACTGAAGTCATAAGCAAACAACTCTGCGATACTAACAACTAGTTTTATGAGACTCACATATTAACTTTGCAGAGAATCCTCGTAATATGACAGTTTGACGTATCTGTAAATAGTCTTCTCGTTTTTGCTTGTAACTTTCCTCGCCTGACGAATAAAACTTTGGAAGTGCAGAAATAGCTTAATCTGTCGCTTTCAGAGAATTTTGTCAGAAAAGTCATGTTTTAAGTATGTCTGCGTGATGCCGTGACAAACACTCATGTCGCATAGTCCATTAAATTCCGGGCATGCAGCTGCGCAAATAAAATTTCCTCCACTGATATTTCGGCCGCGTATCGTCCGGCCATCCTCAGAGTGAGTTACAGTCACAGTCTTGTGACTCACTCTGAGGATGGCCGGACGATACGCGGTCGAAATATCAATGGAGGAAATTTTATTTGCGCGGCTGTATGCCCGAAATTTAATGGACTATTCATTACGCCGTGAGAAGTTGGAAATGCACTCAGGTCGTAATTTTTCGGTTCACTCGGCTGTTTTTCAGGAAATAAGTCTGTAGTTTCGGCGTGTCCTATCAGCGTTTGTCCACTATAGACATTTCGTCCATAATTTTAATATTGGCAGCATTTCAGACAACCTTGCAAAAACGTTAAAGTCTCGCAACTCGTAAGTACAACACCAATAGCATATCAAAATTGTTATTCAATAGTAAAGAGAAATTGCAACCCTTGGCACGGAGTAGTGTGTATAAAATCACATGCAAGCAGTACGGAAAAGTAAGTGTTGTTCTATCAGACACACTGTGGCAAAGAGGCCATTTGAACATGAGAGGAGGTAGAGATCGAGGAAGAAAGATTCAACTCTTGCTGATCATCTTTTAACAGAAAACCATTCATAGGATGTAGAGTGTGAAGTTTTACATTCTGTTAAGGAAAGCAGAAATACTGGAAATCTACAAACACGTGACACAAAATGCCAGCTTTGTCTTAAATGATCATTCTCAATTGCCTGCTTTCCTTTTCTTAAATTAAGTCAATGTAATTATTTCTATGAGACGAAAATGTATTGTTTTCCAATGTACGCGCTCTGTCATTTTTTTATCTGCTGTACAAATAATATCTGTGTAAGTCGCAGATCATATTTATCTATGTTTACGACGATCAGTTGTCATCTGAAGATTGCCTAAGAAGACTTGGTTGGTTGTTTCGGGGAAGGAGACCAGACAGCGAGGTCATTGGTCTCATCGGATTAGGGAAGGACGGGGAAGGAAGTCGGCCGTGCCCTTTGAAAGGAACCATCCCAGCATTTGCCTGGAGCGATTGAGGGAAATCACGGAAAACCTAAATCAGGATGGCCGGACGCGGGATTGAACCGTCGTCCTCCCGAATGCGAGTCCAGTGTCTAACCACTGCGCCACCTCGCTCGGTGCCTAAGAAGACGAAAAGCCAGTTCGTGACCAAATCAATATAATTTCGCAGAAAGTTAAGAAGTGTTTTCCGTGTTAATATTATTATCATGTTCTGCAAAGCACCGACGGAAAATTCAGTTAATTTCGCTCCTGTTTGACTGGTGGTGTTAACTGCTGTGGGCACATTTACAATCACTCAATCTTTCTGATCAAATAATGTTACATTCATATATAGAATACATTGTGCCAAAATATTGTGTATTTCATTCCTGATACAAGAGACGCTGTAAGATTATTGCTTACTCCGAATATTTTTTGCCTTTATGCATAATGTAGAAAGTGCATTACACAGCGTTCGTTCTTGTTGCTTCAGTGTAGATGTCCATATCGACGAGAATTTAAACAGGAAAAAGCACATCTTGGAATTCCTAAAACAACTTAGTTCAGCCACATTTGCACTTCGGAGGCGGGGGGGGGGGGGGGGGGGGGGGAAGACAAATCAGTAAGTTGACATATTTTACATATTTTCATTCAGTAACGTTATATGGAGTAATGTTCTGGGGTAATTCACCATTAAGAAAGAAAATCTCGGTTGCTTAAAAACGTGCTGCAAGAGTAATTTTTGGTGCTCACCACGAAAATCTTGTAGATACCTGTTTAAGGCATTGGGCATTCTGACTGCTGCTATGCACTGTATTTATTCCCTCATGAAGTTTGTAGTACATAATCCACTGCAGTTCAAAAGGAACAATGATACACATAATTACAATACCAGAAGGAAAAACGACGTTCATTACTCCGCATCAAGGTTGTCTTTAGCACAAAAAGGGGCGCAGAACGATGCAAGAAAAGTTTTTGATCACTTAATATAAAAGGTCTGACAGACAACAAAGTAAAATTTGAAAACAACCATGAAGAAGTCTCTCCTTGACAACTCCTTCTGTTCCGTAGAAGAATTTCTATTATTGTAGTGTGTAAAAGGTCGTGGGTAGGAATTACTAACTCACTTCTGTATGTCATTTTTTTCTTTTTGTAAAAAACACTCACGCTTACAAATGTTCAGAATGTAACCAAAGTCTATGTACAAATTAATCTGCGATGTGAATCTAAAATGATTCTTCCACATCATTACGATTTATCGTACAAAATGATCCATGGAAAGTAAAACTAACTAGTTGTATGCTGCTAAAGGAAGTTTCGCGTACACTATGTAACCCATAATGTAAGTGAAAACGGACCAGCTCACAGAGAGTCACATACCCAACGCACGATTGAATTTTCAGGCCTCACTGACCAGTCGTTATCTGATATCAGACTAGTTCTTGATACGTCATCATCAAAGCAATGTCTCGACATTCAAAAAGATGAACGGTTATTTACGTATATCGGGCTTCTGTAGCCGAACAAAAAGCTCAAGATATTTCTGTAATCAAACGATTCGCCGTTTGATGTAGGGTTTAAGCGTTTAGGCTTATAATCGAGACTACGTAAGCCAAGTGGAGCATCCTTCTTACAGAATGTAGTATTAAGAGAGATTTAATTTTGAAGCATCATGACTTACACTTTGTGGCACAATCTGTATTTATTCTTATACCGTCTTCGCAGCTACATGAAAGGCAATTTGTTTTCTGCCACAAGCGTTTCGCTTCCTTTATTTGTGAAGTATCTTCAGTGGCCTGTTCAAATGGTTCAAATGGCTCTAAGCACTATAGGACTTAACATCTCAGGTCATCAGTCCCCTAGACTTAGAACTACTTAAACCTAACTAACCTAAGGACATCACACACATCCATGCCCAAGGCAGGATTCGAACCTGCGACCGTAACAGCAGCGCGGTTCTGGACTGAAGCGCCCAGAACCGCTCGGTCAAAGCGGCCGGTCAGTGGCCTGTAACAAATATTCCTTCTCTGCTTATAATAAATCGTAAGTAACACCAAACGATAATATAACTTCAGGTAACTTGTGCTACGAAAATTGTTTCTAACCTGAAAAACAAGAGTAAACGTAATATACTAACATATTTGTAACTATCATATAACGCATTTATTATATTCTGATAACAAATATGTATTCCAGGCCCCTGAAGATGCATCGCAAACAAAAGAAGCGAAACGTTCATAGCAAAAAAAAAAAAAAAAGTTTGCATTTAGTTGCGAAGACGAAATATACCTCTATGAATTTTGAGGCAACTAAGGAAAGACGGGAAATCGGAAAAAATGACGACCTCATTATGTATTTCATACAACACTACTTCTTCACAAACCATTGCAAGTATATCCGTTGATATCGGAGTTATTCTGGTGTAAATGTTAATGTGCCGTTTTCTGGCAGACTTTCAGCGATATACATTACTTGCGCGGACAGTTGAGGCAAAGAGTTTACTAAATCGCAGGATAAAATAGATTGTCGCACCAGCTGATGTCCACTGTAATATTTTTATGGCGCGTATTAGATAAAACCGCAACAGAGACAAAGCTGCGTCGTCTTTAAATAGCACATTGTAGAGAGTCCTGCTCTTTGAGGGCCACGCGCCTGGAGCCCACCCACAAAACAGACGACATATCTGCAACGCGTGGAGAACAATGGCCTGTTTCATGCGCTCCAAACCATTACGTTCCTCTTAAATTAAGTATTGGCTGCGCCCCAAGTGAGAGAATTAAGAAGCGTTTTCCTCCTTCCTGGAATAAAAAAGCAGCAACGTTAGCCGCCGCGGCCGTGTATTTGTGAATCTGGCGGGCTTTCAGCGACGCTGTGCGCCAGCCATTACGCTCCAGGTCTCTTTTTCCTCTTTTTTTCTTTGGTTGCTCGGCCGTTAGCCGAAACGATGCAGAATTAGACGCCGCTCCTCGGGGCACTGCTGCACGTGTTTACATGGCGACACCCAAGTCGCACCCGGCTGTCTTCCCTCACAGCGGGTCCGAATCTTTAAGTAGGTTGTTCTCGCTCGAGCGTACAGACCAGGGATGGGGAAAACCGACCGGCTAAAACTGCTACCGGTGTTCTGAATAACCGTTATTTTTTGGTATTTGTATGGTCTCAGTTATAACGGGTATTTTTTATCTTTTGCTAATAGCCGAGTAAAAAACCCGAAATATCTATTAGCCATACTATTAAACAAATGTTTTTTTTAAAAAGGAGTAATTTACAGTTGTAAAATTTGCGTTGGTTTGAAATACTGTATTATAAAAGAAAATCGAGAAAGTGATCAGTACTAACAACGCCGACAGAAACAAGCAACAAACTTGTGGCATAAGAAGTTTTGCAGCACTGCTGAGACAATGATGTCCCTGTTCCTATGAGTCGTGACATAGGGTACGTGTGTACGTGCAACGAACAAGACTTGCCTCCACCTGATATATACGGTAGCTTCTCCCTGTCGTTGCCAGACATCCGTTGTATTGCGGAATGGCACCAACCCTAGCCTGGTAATATTTTTACTAAGTGACGTAGCAATGAAGTAAAATGCTTCACTTGCTTTCAAAGATTAAAGATTTGTCTGCCATTTCTATGAAATAATCAAAAAGGAAGGAAACTGTGGCAACAGTAATAAATTAAAAACTTCACAACAATTCATTCATAATATACAGTAAAAATAGTACGTAGTTGATCTGCTGCCTATGTCTATACAATATGCGTTTATCTGCTTGTAGCCCTTGAAAACGGACAAATTAATATTAGAAACAGTTATTCAACCTCAGTTTTCACTCTTTAGCACTGACTGTCCGTTATGCCCAAATAGTTGTGCGATCTTCGATTACAACATAATTTTTTAGCAGACTTCAAGAAATTGGAATCAGTAGGAAGATACTGGTGATTTTTTGTAGTACTCAGCAACTTAACCACAATTCGAGAGAAGCAGCGAACGGTATATTGAAACTGCGAGAGTCAAAAATTTTCAATCTTTGTTCGAGTTCTACGTTTATTAGAGGGAATAACAGGAATAAAAAACCGAAAATCTGTTATTTCAACAGCGAGTTATTTTGAGCGGTTTCAACAGCCAGATTAAGCTAATGTGGAAAAACCGATATAACCTAAAACCGGTCGTTTTAGCGATAACCGCCATCCCTAGTACAGACTAGTTTATCATTCTTAGGCTCTTGACGAAATAACTTAGAAAATATCAGTTTTAATTATTCCTCATCTCAGCGCCGTAAGCTAGCCGTCTGAAGGTCATCAGTGGATGGTCCCAGATATATTAAACAAAGATTTTATCAACGGATGGCGCAACTGTCACAGCTATTTCTTTTATGAACGTTTTTGTTCGAAGCTTTTCAGCTAGCGACTGGTAGAAAATATAAGGCGTTTCAATAGCGACGTGGCATTTTTCGCACAAAAGTCAAAAAAACGAATAAAAAGGTTTGGAGCAAGTTTCATAGGTTCAGATTTTGAAATAGCCAACGTTAAATCTTTTTATGAAATTTATTCACAGTTGAGGACTTTTTCTGACTTTAGCTGCATTAGGTCCTGGAATAGTGCTCGGATAGCCGAAGTTGTCAAGGCAACTGCTCGCGACAAGCGAGGATACGGGTTCGAGTCCCGGTCCGGCATTTTCATGTGTCATCGATAGGTAATGTCTTCATAACTAATGCAGATAATGTTAAAGATTCCGCAGCTGCGAATAATTTTCAAAAATTTACAACAGCTGCAAGATCCTCACCAATGTCTGTTTCTTCAGAGATTGTTAAAAATAAATTAATTTTTCCCACGAAACACGAGTGTTAAAAAAGAAGGAAGTGGGGTAAACCAGATATGAAAGGAAAAGCATTGAAAAGCTACGAAGTTTAATCGTCAGCAGCGTAGCCCTAAAATGTCAACTTTTATAACGAATTCATTCGAGTGTCCAGTCTTATTTTAAAATTTGATTCTTATGCGACAGATATTCATCTCTTCCTTACTACCAAAATAATATTTAATAGATACGAATCACCTTGCATTCTCAACAGATGATCTGCTCCTTTAAGATCATTGACTCTTGCCTTTTATGCTCCTGTATTCGTTTACGCAACTGTTTATACCCCCTTTGTTGCTTGCTATTGACAATCCTTGGCAATTTCATTAAAATTTCCCCGAAGTAGAAACTAAGAAAAAACGCTGTTGGTCATGGTAGTCGTCACAAACAAGCATGATGGAGTTAGATTTTTCCAGATTACTTGCTTGAATGTGACATTAAAAAGTGTAGGTATGCGACAATAGTTGAGGAATTTATCAACAATTTTTTTAACGGAGCTCGTACTTAATTTTGGCTTACACGTCTATTTCGGACAATAATTTTTACCAAAATAACGTTTAAGCTAGGTATACTTTGTTAGTAGTCTACTAGAAGAGTGATGTTTTGTAGTTTCTGTTTAAAATAAAATCGTATGATACGAGAAGAGATTTGTATGGAGATATGCGTGAACAGAAGAGGATAGAACTAATGATGAAATGCAGGTTCTACATTTTTCTTTGGTTTTTTAGTTCCATTATTTAGTGTACTACTCTTTTAATTCAAAGTAGTCCACTTATTGCATCAGTAAAAAATTGGACGTATCGAAGACCATCAAATGATGAAATACGTTGCGCACATGGAGACTATTTTGCAGGTTGGTCAAAGTGATTATTACGAATTTTTTGATCGTTGCTTATGAAGATTACAATCGTATCTTAGTCACAAAAATCAATTCTGAAACTCTCTGGAAGTGTATTAATGAGTTCAAAATCAGGAATTCTGTTCACATCTCCGGCAACAAGACACGAGCAGCAGAGAGTTTGGCTTCTTCTTGTGCTGTTTTTAACTGCGTTTTGTTGAAATCTTGGCACTCTCACCCAAGAATGTGGTCGGCAGAGATTTGACCGTTCCGCGCAGTGGCAGTCAGGATTCTGAAACACAGCGTTGTTCAATCCTGGTGGAAAGCGCATATATCGTTTACCACCTATTGTTATAAATGTTCCTAGGCAACTGTAGCCGACCTGTACAAATTGTGCTCTTGTCCTTTCTGTTACAGCGTCAGCTAAAGCGGCAGTAACAGCGTGAGCATCGTAATTGGCTTACGGGGAAAAGGAAACTATTTGCTTGGCCAAATGAATCATGCTTTCTGTTACATCACATCAACTATTGTCATCATATTAATATTACTGCTGGGCGCTTGAATCCCTTTGTGGCTGATGTTTCCTCCGCAGGAAATTTCATTTTCCAGTACTAAAGCTGTTCTGGGTGCAAGTCGACTTTTGTGCTATAACTTTTTGAGTAGCATGCTGATGGTGTAGCTCACAAATGTGGGAAATTCAGCCCTGTGAAATATATCTGGAATGATCTCACTTTCCCTATCGTTGTTCACTATACACTTCCTTTTTGCAACGTCACACTGGTAAGTAGGCTCATACTTCCTTTGTAAACTTGTCTCGATTTTGCGATCACTGAAACGACATCACAGCCCATGAACTTCCGTTTCGTTCTCCCCTTCTGGGTGGATAATTTTCTGTATCAGACAGTGAAATATGGAATTGTTCACCCATACTTAATTTTTAAAGTGATGAGGATTATTCTCACGGACTTCGCGTAATAGAGGCGTAATACAGGGTGATTCAAAAAGAATACCACAACTTTAAAAATGTGTATTTAATGAAAGAAACATAATATAACCTTCTGTTATACATCATTACAAAGTGTATTTAAAAAGGTTTTTTTTCACTCAAAAACAAGTTCAGAGATGTTCAATATGGCCCCCTCCAGACACTCGAGCAATATCAACCCGATACTCCAACTCGTTCCACACTCTCTGTAGCATATCAGGCGTAACAGTTTGGATAGCTGTTGTTATTTCTCGTTTCAAATCATCAATGGTGGCTGGGAGAGGTGGCCGAAACACCATATCCTTAACATACCCCCATAAGAAAAAATCGCAGGGGATAAGATCAGGGCTTCTTGGAGGCCAGTGATGAAGTGCTCTGTCACGGGCTGCCTGGCGGCCGATCCATCGCCTCTGGTAGTTGACGTTCAGGTAGTTACGGACAGATAAGTGCCAATGTGGTGGCGCTCCATCCTGCTGAAATATGAAATGTTGTGCTTCTTGTTCGAGCTGAGGGAACAGCCAATTCTCTAACATCTCCAGATACTGTAGTCCAGTTACAGTAGCACCTTCGAAGAAAAAGGGACTAAAAACTTTATTGGCTGAAATGGCACAGAAAACGTTCACCTTAGGCGAGTCACGTTCATACTGAGTTGTTTCCCGCGGATTCTCAGTGCCCCATCTTTATCTCATGATTCACTTCTGCCGTACTCAATAACACAAAAAGCTTTCTGTTGAGCGGTCGCCGTCTTAGCATCAACTGACACTGACGCCTAGTCAACAGCGCCTCAAGCGAACAAATGTACAACTAAATGAAACTTTTGTAGCTCCCTTAATTCGCCGACAGATAGTGCTTAGCTCTGCCTTTTGTGGTTGCAGAGTTTTAAATTCCTAAAGTTGTGGTATTCTTTTTGAATCACCCTGTATTTCCATAGTGTTCTTTGTCTTCGCGCCATCTTTTTTTTAAACGCTATTTGTTTCTCTTTATATTTTTCTGTGTTGAAATAAACGTATAATCCGGCACAAGAAACTGCACAAGCTTGTAACTTTCTTGGAAACTACGTACTGCCAAACGAGTGTACATTCCAAAGCCACAGTTTGGGATTGTGTTTGTTTTCTCTGTGCGTACACAACAAGCGCACGCTCCTTAGTATCGGCACTCTGGACTGCGGCTCCTGGACTGGCAGTTCAACTACTGTGGAGAACTTCATAATGCCAGCTCTTCCGTCTGGACCTTAATGTGAAGCCCAAACGAGTAGTCAGTACACTGTTCTGCCCCACAGCTTGATGGAATAGATGATGAGGCTTGGCACGTTTTAGGCAAGAAAACGTCATGAATCTTACTAAATAAAAATCATTTAGTTGACTTCACGCAGACATCTCTACATAATTGACACAAATGATTGAAGTCCTCTCTAACGACCTCTCTGCACCTGGCATAGTATTAAACTTTAATGGTTTGGATGTGTTCCAGCCATGTGCCTATGTGTCAGCTACTTAGCGATTTTTACAAGAGGTAAAAAAATTTTATTGTTCCATTGTACATTAATTGGTAATTCATATGCAGACAATAGGTACACTGTTGCTAGAGTCCTATATTTCGTGTCTATGCTTCCTTGTTTTTCTCTTCCTGTGTTTTCAGGTGCACTAAATGTTCTCAGGTAGTGTCAGATATTACATGTCTTCTTTGGAAAACAGTGGCTTATTCTCTCATGTGTAATATGAATCCCTCTGAACAGCCTTCCAGTTCAGTTGTGTTTTTCGCCTGTTAGACCTATCCTACATTTATCTCAAGTGATTATTCGTGATTCATTTTAAGCGTAGAAAAGCCATTCTAGTATTTATTGAAGAGTGTCTCAGTGTGTTCACACGTTATGAATTGAACGTATCATATGACAAGGGATCAGCAGAGCTTCACATATATAAAAGTGACAAATATGCCCTGTATATTTCCCTTATTCGATGTCGATATAAACCATGAGCTCTTCCTCGGCAATTCCGGTTTATTCTAGAAGCCGCATTGCAAGCTTCTTATCTACTGTAGTCTTCTCAGTTCGCCCTTTCGTAGAATATGCCTGTCATAGTTTTTGTAACATGATATACAGTACATTCCTTTTACATACTTATAGTGATATCTTTATACTCTACTTCAGAAAGCAGCCTTTTGTCTACGAGCAGCATGCGAGATTCAATCCATGTGATATGCTGCCCAATACACAACCGCTACCGACAGTTTGCACTGTAGGGGTCACCCTCTGCTAGGCTGGGAACCCCTACTGTTTTGTCAGGATGCAGACGGAGGACCTGTGTGTCGTCATTAGACACAATCAAACAATATTCAATATAATTCCTTTTATTACTCAGAATACAAGTCGTTGCCGTTCAGTTGATCGACGAAAGAAGGAATATGAAAATGTTCAGGGAAATTTTGAAATAAATACAAGTCGCTAAGGAATGAAATAAATAGGAAGTGCAGGTAAGCGAAGATTAAATGGATAGATGAAAAATGTGGAGAAATCGAAAAAGAAATGATTGTCGGAAGGAGTGGCTCAACAAATGGGAAAGTCAAAACAATCTTCAGTGAAATTAAAAGCAAGGGTGGTAACATCAAGAGTACAACGGGGATTCCACTGTTAAGTGCAGCGGAGAGAGCGGATAGCTGGAAAGACTACACTGAAGGCCTTTATGAAGGCAAAGATTTGTCTGATGTAATATAAGAAGAAGAAACAGGAATCGTTTAGAAGAGATAGGGGATCCACTATTAGTATCAGAACTGAAGAGGGCTTTTGAAGAGTTAAGATCAAACAATTCGTTGCCAAAGAATAGCAGTTAGCGTGGGTGCACGAACAAGGCACCTTCTACGGAGGCCCATATGCAGCAACGTTCGCTGAACGGTAGTTGAGGAGACGCTGTTGGTAGGCCCGTGATTCATCGGGCGATCAGTTGCTCGACAGTTGCACGTCTGTTCGCCCGTACATATCTCTACAGCCGTCGTTCATTCCTGTCATCTGTTGTCCGTGGTGCACTAGAGTTGATCAGCCATTGTTTTGGATAGCCCCATTTTGCCGTGCACGGTACACTTCAATAACGGTATACTTCAATAATGTAGCCGTTTCGGAAAGGCTTCCGCCCTTGGACCAAAAGCCAGTACTTATGCTGTTCTGAACGTTCGATAAATCGCTTCGTTTCCCCATTACGACAAAATTGCCTTGTTTTCCTCGACCCTCTACACCTCTTACGTGCCGTCCACTGCAGTCTGTAAATGGTTATTGCACGCTGACGTCTAGCGTAGGCGGTGGTCACATTAATGTGGTCCATTGATAGTGACCGGACCAAATATCTCACGAAATAAGTATGAAACGAAAAAACTACAAAGAACGAAACTCGTTTAGCTTGAAGGGGGAAACCAGATGGCGCTATGATTGGCCCGCTAGATGGCGCTTCCATAGGTCAAACGGATATCAAATGCGTTTTTTTTAAAATAGGAACCCCCGTTTTTTATTACATATTTGTGTAGTACGTAAAGAAATATGAATGTTTTAGTCGGGCCACTTTTTGCGCTTTGTGATAGATGGCGCTGTAATAGCCACAAACGTATAAGTACGTGGTATCACGTAACATTCCGCCAGTGCGGACGGTATTTGCTTCGTGATACATTATCCGTGTTAAAATGGACCGTTTACCATTTGCGGAAAAGGTCGATATCGTGTTGACGTATGGCTATTGTGATGAAAGTGACCAACGGGCGAGTGCTATATACGCTGCTCGGTATCCTGGACGGCATCATCCAAGTGTCAGGACCGTTCGCCGGATAGTTACGTTATTTAAGGAAGCAGGAAGTGTTCAGCGACATGTGAAACGTCAGCCACGACCTGCAACAAATGATGATGCCCAAGTAGGTGTTTTAGCTGCTGTCGCGGCTAATCCGCACATCAGTAGCAGACAAATTGCGCGAGAATCGGGAATCTCAAAAACGTTGGTGTTGAGAATGCTACATCAACATCGGCTGCACCCGTACAATATTTTTATGCTCCAGGAATTGCATGGCGACGACTCTGAACGTCGTGTACAGTTCTGCCACTGGGCACAAGAGAAATTGCGGGACGCTGACAGATTTTTTGCACGCTTTCTATTTAGGGACGAGGCGTCATTCACCAACAGCGGTCATGTAAACCGGCATAATTTGCACTATTGGGCAACGGAAAATCCACGATGGTTGCGACAAGTGGAACATTAGCGACCTTGGCGGGTTAATGTATGGTGCGGCATTATGGGAGGAAGGATAATTGGCCCCCCTTTTATAGATGGCAGTCTAAATGGTGCAATGTATGTTGATTTCCTCCGTAATGTTCTACCGATGTTACTACAAGATGTTTCACAGCATGACAGAATGGCGACGTACTTCAAATATGATGGATGTCCGGCACATTGCTCGCGTGCGGTTGAAGTGGTATTGAATAGCATATTTCATGACAGGTGAATTGGTCGTCGAAGCACCATACCATGGCCCGTGCGTTCACCGGATGTGACGTCCTCGGATTTCTTTCTGTGGGGAACGTTGAAGGATATTTGCTATCGTGATCCACCGACAACGCCTGACAACATGCGTCAGCGCATTGTCAATGCGTGCGAACATTACGGAACGCGTTCCTCGCTGTTGAGAGGAATGTCGTTACACGTATTGCCAAATACATTGAGGTTGATGGACATCATTTTGAGCACTTATTGCATTAGTGTGGTGTTTACAGCTTATCACGCTGTAACAGCATGCGTTCTCAGAAATGATAAGTTCACGAAGGTACATGTATCACATTGGAACAACCGAAATAAAATGTTCAAACGTACCTACGTTCTGTATTTTAATTTACAAAACCTACCTGTTACCAACTGTTCGTCTAAAATTGTGTGCCATATGTTTGTGACTATTACAGCGCCATCTATCACAAAGCGAAAAAAGTGATCCAACTAAAACATTCATATTTCATTACGTACTACACGAATATGTAATAAAAAATGGGGGTTCGTATTTAAAGAAACGCAGTTGATATCCGTTTGACCTATGGCAGCGCTATCTAGCGGGCCAACTGTAGCGCCATCTCGTTTCCCACTTCAAGCTAGACAAGTTTTGTTCTTTGTAGTTTCTTCGTTTGACGCTTATTTCGTGAGATATTTGGCCAGGTCACGATCAGTGGACCACCCAGTATACAGAAGAAATGTGCTGCCTTCGCAAATCTCATATAATACTGCTGTGTAGAAGCAGACAGCGCAGTAATTAGATATTTTCGTCGGTGGCACTCGAAGACCCGTATTTTTAAAAATACTTGCGATGGCTGCCGAGGATCGGGAAATGCGGCCAGCGCGGTGCTCAGAGGTCAGCCGCGCGGAAAGGGAATTGGCGTGTCATTTACTACGACCGCGTGTCGGCCGAGGGCGGCGCTATTCCTGGCTGCAGCCCCGGGACGAGGACGGGAGCGCCGCACGAGGACACCCGAGTGCACCGGACGACACCCGAAGGCCGGCGGCGGCTGCGGGGCTACCCGTCGACTGCGACGACGCCGCCGGACAAAACTGTGTCGTTGCATGCATGCTCCGTCAGTCATTGCAAAGAACACGACAGAAGGTGCTTCGTATAGTACAAGTTTAGTGTAAGGAAATGACCACTTACATGCTTCTATTACTCGCACTTTCCGTCGCGACTTTTATGTGGTCGATATGAAAGCTTTGGAAGGCTATTAGAAGCTTATGCTGTGCAAAACAGTTCTTCGGATTTTGCAAGGAATCACAACAAATTAGTCACCCCAAGAACACATATTGCTAATACCGTGTAATGCGATCTCTAGCCTTGACGAAAGAAAAAAGTTCCAGCGGTTTCTTCACGTACGTTACATCCACATGAAGCCACTTGATGATAGTTTCTTGTAGAACTGCAAAGGTATTGTTTACCATGTTTAAGCCGCTCTTTCAAATAGTCCCAGAAATTTTCTACTCGCCTTCAGTCAGCTACAGTCTAGTTTCTGTGTATTTGGCCCATTGAAACGCGCAGCATTATGTGTCGCCGGGAATCATAGTCTTTAGTGACAAGCGACTCCAAACGTCCATTGCATACAGTTTTCTTCACAGTGTTAGCTCAGAAACTGGTTGAGACAGACCTGCATTCACTGACAGCAACAATTCCTGTGGCGGTTGAAACCGATTCTCACTGACGATATGCATCGATTTGTTGCAGAATAGTTGAACATATTCCCATTTCGAATACCACAAATTTCTATCCACAAATCAGCACGGATTTAGAAAGCATCACTCTTGCGAAACGGCTTGCCCTTGTCTCACAAGATTTCCTCCGAGCCATGGATGAAGAGCAACAGACAGATTCCATATTCCCAGATTTCCGGAAAGCATTTGACGTGGTGCCCCACTGCAAACTGTTAACGAAGTACGAGCATACGGCATAGGTTGCCACATATGTGATGTGTCTCGAAGACTTCTTAAGTAATAGAACCCAGTACGTTGTCCTCCATGGCGAGTGATCATCAGAGACAAGTGAACGTCAGGAGTGTCCCCGGAAAGCGTGATAACACCGCTTTTATTCTCTGCATACATAAATGAATTGACGGATAGGGTGAGCAGCAATATATGGCTGTTTGCTGACGATGCTATGGTGTACGCAAAGGTGTCGTCGCTGAGTGACTGTACGAGGATACAATATGACTTTGACACAATTTATAGTTGGTGTGAAGAGTGGCAGGTCGCTCTAAATGTAGAGAAATGTAAGTTAAAGCAGATGAGCGGGACAAACAATCCCTTGAAGTTCGAATACAGAATCAATAGTGTGCTGCCTTATACAGGCACGTCAGTTAAGTATCTAGGCATAACTTTGTAAAGCGATGTGAAAAGGAACCAGCACGTAAGAATGGTAGTAGGTAAGGCGCATGGTCGATTTCGGTTTGTTGGGAGAATTTTAGGGAAGTGTGGTTCATCCGCGAAGGAGACCTCGTATAGAACACTAGCGCGACAAATTTTTGAAAGCTGTTCAAATGTTTGGAATCCCCACCAGGTCGGACAGAAGGAAGACATCGAAACAATTCAGAGGCGGGAAGCTAGTTTTGTTGCTAGTAGTTTTGATCAACACGTATTACGGAAATATTTCATGAACTCAAATGGGAATCCCTGGAGAAAAGGCGACGTCCTTATCGCGGAACAGTATTGTGAAGCTGACTGCAGAACGATTCAACTGCCGCCTAAGTACATTTGGCGTAAGGACCACGAATATAAGATACGTGAAAGTGGGGCTCGTACAGAGGCACATAGACAGTCGCTTTTCCCTTAAAGGAATGAACAATAGTGGTACAAGGCAGCGTCCGCCACGCATCGTACGGTGGTTTACAGAGGTGTACGAGGGGACGTTAGAAAAGTCCATGCAAAGTCCGAGAGATGGCACCACCGGTGCATATCTAGGTCATGTTTAGTTAGTAGCACTTTGGAAAGAACGCTCACCAAGTTTCAGCCATATTGATCTATTTCCTTGTGTTTGGCATTCGTGTGAATCAAGGAAGTCGAGTGATTGTCAAAAAATGGACAAAAAAGAATTTCATGTGGTGATTAAACATTATTTTATGAAAGGCAAAACACCTCAGGAGACTAAAGAGAAGCTTGATAAACATTACGGTGACTCTGCACCTTCGATTAGAACAGTTTATAAGTGATTACAAAATTTTCAGATTGGTCATATGGGCACAAGTGATGCTGTACGTTCTGGACTCCCTGTGGAGGTTACGACTCCAGAAATCATTGATAAAATCCATGATATGGTGATGGATGGCAGAAGAGTTAAGGTGCGTGAGATTGCTAGTGCTGTGGGCATCTCAAATGAATAGGTACATAATATTTTGCATAAACATTTGGACATGAGAAAGCTATCCGCAAGATGGGTTCCGCGATTGCTCACGCTTGACCAAAAACCAGAATCGTATGAAGTGTTGCAAGGATGGTTTGCAGCTGTTCAGGAAGAATCTACAGGACTTCAAGCGTCGTTTCGTCAATGTGGATGAAACATAGATACATTACTATGCTCCTGAGACCAAAGAACAATCTAAACAATGGTTTACCAAGGGAGAATCTGCACCAAAAAAGACGAAGACCATTCCTTCGGCCGAAAAGGTTATGGCGACTGTCTTTTGGGATTCGCAAAGAATAATCCTCATTGACTATCTGGAAAAGGGTGAAACTATTACAGGTGCATATTATTCATCGTTATTGGACCGTTTGAAAACCGAGCTGCAAGAAAAACGCCGGTGATTAGAGAGCAAAAAAGTCCTTTTCCATCACGACAATGCACCAGAACACATCTCAGCAATTGTGGTCGCAAAATTAATAGAAATAGTATTCCAACTCGTTTCACCCCCCCCCCTCCCCTATTCTTCAGACTTGGCTCCCTTGGACTGCTATTTGTTCCCCAATTTGAAGAAATGGCTGGCGGGACAAAGATTTTATTCAAACGAGGAGGTGATTGCAGCAACTAAAAGCTGTTTTGCAGACTTGGACAATTCCTATTATTCGGAAGGGATCAACAAATAAGAACAGCGTTGGACGAAGTGTATAAGCCTAAAAGGAGACTATGTCGAAAAATAAAAAAGGGTTTACCCCAAACACGTAAGAAGTTTTTATTTTTGCACGGGATTTTCAAACGCCCCTCGCATGCACATGTAGATGTAGGCACGGTGTGACACTCGCCTAACACCCCTGTCAGTTGGGATCGCTAAACAGTCACTGACACTGCGCTGTATCACAGGGCTACGTGTGGTATACCATTCCTTGTAGACACGTTGGGCAGTCCGCACCTCTGCACCATCCAGTCGGGCAACTTGATTCACGATAGTTCGTTTCTGGCGTTCTGTCACATCTACACTTCGACCCATCTTATTACGCTGATTCCACACAACCGACTGGCTATATACACGCCTTCACTACCATCACTAGGTCTGCGGTAGTCACGTGACTGACAGGTATCAGTTCCAAAGCTACCGATCTCCTCTTTTGAGGTGGCTCCTACTATTTTGTCCGGTGAACTTGCATGTTCGCTATGTGTTAAGGGCCTTCCGTTATAGAATACAGACACTTTAGCGGTGCTCCTGCGACGTTTCACCCTGAAACCTTCACCGTGACAGGATAGACATGCTGGTACAGTGGCGCCAGACGAAGAACACAGATGGCTAATCCTCCAGCTTTCTTTCGTGGTGAACACAACCAGATTTTCTATTAACGGAAGGATAGCGCCGACGTGGCACCTGCACCAGCAGCGGTAGGGCAGTACGGTGTGTTAGAACACCTTCAGTAGCCAGTGTGTAAGCAGCAGGTGTTTTAATTTTGACATAATCTGCATAGCTTTGCCTTTAGCTTTTAAACTTATTTGACTTATATGTCTAAAGATCTTCCATGTCGAGTGAAATAGGTAATTCGTTTGAAATTAATGCGATTGTGTCGGCCAATGAATTATTTTCAGTATTAAAGAAAGATGACACTTATCTTAGATGCTCTCAGCCGTCAATGAAACAGAAGAAGTTGCTTTCATGTTTCTTTTTCCCCTTTCCTCTCTGCGCTATTGTACTGTCAGGTATACAGGGGATGGACAAAAATTTGGAAACAATACGAGAAATGTATGCTTGAATATGAATGCAGTTGCTAGTCCAGCCTGTAGGTTGTGATGTTCTATCCGACCAAGAACGGCACTTGTACAATGTAGCCAATACATTGCAAGTGCCTGTCTTGGTCAGAACAGTTTTGTGTAGTTGTGAGTACATTCTGTCGGAGCTAAGTCAATTCGAACGTGGGCAAATTATTGGTGCTCGAAAAAATGTTCAAATGTGTGTGAAATCTTATGGGACTTAACTGCTAAGGTCATCAGTCCCTAAGCTTAAACACTACTTAATCTAAATTATCCTAGGGACAAAGACACACACCCATGCTCGAACCTCCGCTGGGACCATCCGCACATTGGTGCTCTTATGGTGGGTGCTTTTCTAACCAAGGTAGCTGAAGTGTTGGTGTTTCAAGAGAAGCCGTATCAAAGATTTAGTCTACATACAGGGAAAGCGGAAAATCATCATCCTCTAAGTCACAACTCGGACGAAAGTATGTGTTCAGTGATCGTGACGGACAGTCATTGAAGAGGATTGTGACAAAAAGTAAGACGACGATAGCTGCAAAAGAGACTGAAGAACTGAACGGTGCACTCGTGAACCCTGTCAGCACCAAAACAACACGAAGGGAGTCCATAAGCAGAGAAGTGGATGGAGAACTGGAATCCCAAAGGCACACATCAATGATGCAGGTGCCTGTAACAGGAAAACGTGGTGCCAAAGCCATAAAACCTGGACTATCGAGCAATGGAAGAATGTCATTTGGTCGGATGAGTCTCGTTTCACACTTTTTCCGGCTTCGGACCGAATTTACGTCCCAGGAGTGAAATATAGCGCCGGTTCGGTGATCGTTTTGGTGACCATATCGATTTATCCCAGGGGCCCCATTGTTACTCTACAAGGTCGCATTATTGCCAAGGTATATGTGATCATTTTGGCCGATTAGACCCATCCCATGGTACAATGATTGTTCCCCAAAGGTGATGCCGTGTTACAAGAGGACAGGGCCCCTGTCCACATAGCTGGCATCGTCAAAGAATCGTTTTGTGAGCATGAGGATCAATTGTCCCATCTGCCCTGGGCACCACAGTCACCAGATCTCAATGTTATTGAGCCTTTGTGATCTGCTTTGAAGAGAAGGGCACGTGATTGTTATCCAACTCCATCCTCGTTACATGAACTTGTCACTAGTTTGCAGGAAGTATGGTATAAGATTCCCTTGAAAACCATACTGGACCTGTATTTATCCGTTCCGAGACGACTGGAAGTTGTTTTGAATAGCAACGGTTTTCCTATACCGTATTAGGCATGGTAATTCGTTATGTGTTTGGTGTTTCCTCATTTTTGCTTTCCTTCCATCCCCCTCCCCACACCCACACTATACGGTTGCAAGTAAACATTGTCGCTCATCTGGCTGAAAAATATATGATTATACCGGGCTGGTACGACCGACTTCCACTACAGCAGATTGCGTTTTTGCGTCTCCTGAGCCTAAATCCACTATGCAGGCGCCCGACATACTCAAAGATACATACAACTGGTTTCTTTCCCAAATGTGTTATGGATTTCCACAGTCCCTTATCATTAGCTAGGAGGCCTCTAAATAAACCGAATTATTCAAGGCAAATGTGTTACGACCTCTATTATTCATAATACACACAACTGACCAATGTCGGTAGCTCCCTGAGGGTACTGATAGTGGAACGTGCAGTTGTATGCAGGAAGGTAGAAGGTAGATGATCAACGCATGGCGCTATGTTTGTCGGCTGATACACTATCTGATCAAAAGTATCCGGACACCTATTAGTGGACATTAAATTGGGGTGTACCCATCCTTCGCCTTCATGACCGCTTGAACTCCGCTGAGGACACTTTCAGTGTGGTGTCTGGATGTTTGTGGAGGACCAGCAGCCCAGCCTTCCTCAAGAGCCGAAGCTACAGAAGGTAGCGATGTTGAGCACTGGGGTCTGGAGCCAAGTCGACGTTCCAACTCAACCCAAAAGTTTTCCATTGAGTTCAGATCGGGACTCGGGCAGACCAATCCATTTCAGGAATGCTGTTGCCCACACAACCATTGCCTCATAAATGCTGCTTTATGACAGGCGAATTGTCATGCTGACACAAAAATCATCGTCTCGGAATCGTTCCTCTACTACACATAGTACACATTGTTGTAAAATGTGTTCATATCCTTCTGGATTTAGCGTTTTCTTAAGCATAATAAGGGGACCGCACCTAACCACGGAAAACACGCCCATACCGTAACACACCTCCGTACTCCACTGTTGGCAGTGGACATGGTGGCAGGTAAAGTTCTGGGGCTATTCCCCAATCCCAAACACTTTCACGGCATTGCCACAGGGTATAGCGAGATTCATCATTCCAGATCGCTAGTATCTGGTTATCCGCTGTCCACTGACATCACTGTTCACACCACATCGAGCGTATCTTAGCGTTGAGTACAGAAATGTGTGGCTTATGAGGAGCTCCTCGACCACTGTACCCATTCTTTTTAAATCCCTGCGCACAGTCATTGGACTAGCTGAACTGGTGGTAACACTTTGGAACTCACGCTTCGGCTGATTTTACGCGATTTGTTTACACCTACCCTCTGCAATGTTCGACGGTACCTGTCCGTCACTATATAAGATCTGCCCAGTCTTAGTTTAGCTACGGTTATTCCTTAGCGTTCCCACTTCACAATCACATCAACAACAGTCGACTTGGCCATCCTCAGAAGGCTGACATGACCCTAATGGATATGTTACTTAGGTTGCATCCAATGGCTAATCCGCATTCGATGTCGTTGAGCTTTCCTGACCGACTCATTCTGCCGTTACTGTTTCCCTATTGACAACAATGATCCGAACCTTCTTTCGTACTGACGGATCCGTGACGTCTGGTACTCCGTTCCGCGTTACATAGCGGTGTTCAGATACTTTTGATCAGATGGTGCATATTACTCATAAGCAGGCAGAAGGAATCGATATTGTTCGGTTACACAATCGATGATTAACTTTTAGAATCAATTGCAACCACCAACTCTCTAGTATGGACTAGAATCAAATGGCTCTAAGCACTATGGGACTTAACATCTGAGGTCATCAGTCCCCTCGACTTAGAACTACTTAAACCTAACTAACTTAAGGACATCACACACATCCATTCCCGAGGCAGAATTCGAACCTGCGACCGTAGCAGCAACGCAATTCCGGACTGAAGCGCCTAGAACCGCTCGGCCACAGCGGCCGTCTAGTATGGACTAGAATTTGCTGTACCAACAATTATACTGGTGAAGTTGTTCCGTTTGATACAACTAAGCATGCTTGTACGGATGATGAAAATTGACATTTCCTGGGCTAATGAGGAGCTATTAATATAATTAGGCGACGTAGTCCCTGTAGGAAATTATGTACGTGCGGTGTACCAGTTTTATCGTATAAGATACTAGTTATAGCATCCACTTGTCTGCTAAGGGGCGATTTGTATCATCGTGCAGCTCATGTGCCTTCTTTGAAACTACCGTGGACATGTCTTCCTGCGGCAGGTGGAAGGCTGTTGAACGTATCGGGCGCCATACAGAGCTTCGCTACTCGCAGACCGAAAAAGTCACCTCGTCTCGTCGGCAGAGAAACGAACCGTTTTTACAGTAGCGTGTACCTTATGTTATCGGTTACTTCCAGTTGCAGAATTCGCCATTCACTCTGCATCTCTCTCGCATCTGCGTCTGCAATTACCATTTCGTCACTGTACCGACTTCACTTAACAAAAACTAGACATGGTAGTGTCGCGACTGCAAAAGAAAGCAAACTACACTTTAGACTAAAACAATGCTATGAAAAAAAAAATTGACATCGAGTGAAACTGGTGCCACAAATGGCTGACTATCATCTACGTAAATAGTTATGGCTTCATCTAATACTGCCGAATCGCTGTTGAAACTTCATGAGCTGAAATAACAATTTAACGGCATCAAATAGCGGAAGTGTTGAACGTTTTTATGGAGCTTTGCATGCCGAGTGGTTCTGGGTAAACTGCACAACTCATTGATACTTCCAGGGTAAAACAGAATGGCCAGTTGTCGTTCGACCACGAGGTATACATGTTCACAGGGAGATGCCTAGTAAACGGTTTGCGGGAAAGTGAAGTCACCTCCAGGTACAGCGAAAGAAGAGGTGGAGCGTTCTCGGCATCATGTACTAGGACGTTGTCGAGATGGAATACAACATTAGTAATGTGATGAAAGTGTGTTACGTCCAGTACCTTTACAGATTGTGTGAGGTAGTCGTTATTGTTGGAGTACCTACAAGTTGTAGCCGTTAAGAACGTCACTAATACTGCATGACGCCCTAGTGCATCATGACAGTTATCTACCCACTGCAACAATCTAAACCGCGTGCTGGGACATGAACCTGACTCTTTTCACGTAAACTAGCACTGCAATTATAAAAAAAAGAAACACATTGCTATTCCAGATAAAGTGTGGTGCAATTTCTACGATATCTGTAGAACATGTGGAAAAAGCAATATCTAAAGTAAAATGTTCAAAACTTCTGTGTTCGCATTGATAGTAACTTGAATTAGAAATTACATATTATAGACATTCTTAGACGCTCAAGTTCATCAAATTTTGTGAGTATGTGGTTCCGGGTTTCAGTATCTAAAAATGTACGAATGCTTCTATTCACTGACGTCAGCTAACTTGACATTCTGTTATACAAGGTGCGTCTGAAAAGTTCGGTGAATGGTCTCAGGAAATACAAAATAGCATTATTGACCTGCAAAGTTATCAACATTACATTCAAAACACTTCTGACAGCGGTTGTAAAGCTGTTGAAAACTGTCAGCAAACGCTTCTTGTGGAATCGTTCGTGGCATCTTGGTCACGGTTTGTTGGATATCTGTAACGTCCGTATGCTGAACTTTCCCAAATTCATTATTTTATATTTCGGAGCTTCATCTCCGCCTCTTGTAGGTAATGTACTATCGATTTTGCGGCTGTTCTCACTCATTAATGTTTTAGTGCTTGTTGGTAAGGGAATCTTCATTTTTGCGATGTTTTTCCATAGTTTATTTTGATGTGGAGCTTACTTGGAACATCCCAAAATGATATGGTGTAGATCTCCATTGTCTTCTGGAAGTGGGAGAGTCAATCACTCTATTCCTGCAGGGAAATATGCTTGTGCCAACCTTATTCTAGTAACTGATGTTGCATATCTCCTTGGGAGATTTTTCTGACTGTACCCCGATTTTGTTGGTATATTGCGCTGGAACGAAGCGAACAAAAAGCCCTTTTCTGCTGCGATATCTGCCACTTTCGTTCCCATTGACTGTCTGCCTCTTTTTTTTTTTTTTAAACATTGAGAAAGTTTCAGTATGACAGCTGTGTAAATATCAGGTCCTCTTCTTTGAAGCTTTCTTTTAGACCGTCTACTACTTCATAACGCCGAATATTTGATTGCCCTTCTGAGAGCGACGTCAGACGATTTCTAAGTGCAGCGGTAGAATGTGCTTCAAATATCATCGACAGATCAGAATTTGGAAGCCTTTAGTTGCATCGTCTACACTGTTGGCCTAACATACAGTTGAATAGGTATACATGGCCGCTTGAGAACTGACTGAAGGTGATCTTGTAACAGTCAGTGTCACTAAATGCAGGCTCCGATCGAAGCGTATAGCAGTTAATGTTGGAGAAACTTCCTTTTGGTATGATATCTAGAAGTAAATAAGGTCTTATTTTATTTAGAACTGCTGTAAGAAGTTATTAGTTATTCGCACCACCTCTAGTCTTAGGTCGCAACAGTTGTGACGCACTTCCTGACAGTTTCAGTCTCGGGTGTATATAAAGGCCCCAGTGAGCAAGATGGCACAACAGCTACGGATTTTAGTTTTTTATTTTTTGCAATTTCCGAAAATCCATTTCTTGCAAAATTCAATGTCTTGTCGATGCTGTTACTTCCATCTCAACGCTCTTTATTTCGCCGAACAACCACGCTCTTCTGAGCAGCATTAGCACCGTAACGCTGAGTTCGAGATAATATGGATGATGTTAAAACTATTGACTAGATTCCTCTATCATTGTCGCCCGCTAAGATGGTTCCTTCCAGATTCTGCGAAGGCAGAGTGTATCCGCGACATACTGCGCTCGTATATTACGATTTACGCAAATTTACTAAAGGACGGCGCATTTCTGTGATAACATCCTGATGCATCCAGCAAAAATCAACAAAAAAGAAGTAAAGATTTAACAACTCTATATTAACAGGATCTTCCATCAAGCTACCTTCCATTAGGAATGTGGGTGCACTCAACGACTGTGATATGACTTTCAAGACTTGAATATGACGTTCAAGACTTGAACGAACCGTCACAGAAGCCCGAAAAACAGGGGACTGACGTATTGATACCGCGAAATAGTGCATTGATAAAGGCTAGGCACTAGTCGAAATATAGATTTGCCTAACAAAACCTGAAAGAAAAGGACGACTCACTGCTGTAAACAAGATATTGCTGAAAACAGGATATTTACCAATGTTTCTTTTTCATTGGGTTGTCACACTTAGGCTGCTTCCCTGGCAGAGATTACTTCATTACAGTGTATACGGACCTGGAGGTTGATAGCTCGAATTTCGACTGTTAAACAGGTTTTCACTGACAGAATCTATAAGATGGGTAAAATGGAAATGAGCGTTTGGCGTCATTGACCGGGAGGCCCCTTGCGGGGCAGGTCCGGCCGCCTTGGTGCAGTTCTTATTACATTCGACGCCACATTGGGCGACCTGCGCGCCGGATCAGGATGAAATGATGATGAAAACAACACAACACCCAGTCCCTGAGCGGAGAAAATCTCCAACCCAGCCGGGAATCGAACCCGGGCCCGTGGGACGGCAATCCGTCAGGCTGATCACTCTTTTTTTTTTTAATCTCATTTTGTTCGCTTTCGTTCGTTGCTCGGGGCGGACGTCGTAAGACACCCGTTTAAGTTAGTTGTTGATCGATTAACTCACTTTTCTTTTTTTTTATTACAGAGAGCAGCTAGCCCTCTGACCACTCAGCTATCGGGGCGGACTATAACATAGGTGATGACGGGTTATAGTTAAAGAACGTACGACAATGTCCTAGCAAAATTGCAAATCTCTCTGCAGTAGCTTAAGGATGCTCCATAATATGATAATAATCTGTCCATGGTACATTCAGCGCGGCGGACCATTTACAAGTCGAGAAAAAGAAACATGCCATGAGTAGCATTATCGTGTATCTATTTGTTTTGGAAGGGAACCGTGTGTCTCTCACTGTCAGACATATATTAACGAACAATTCTTGAGCATGTAGCTAGTGGCAAAGGAGCCAGTGGTGGAAAAAATTGATTCTATGTCAGGCGGCGTCACAGGGCACAGTGGTTGACGACCAGTAAACAAGAAGGCATTACGAAATCTAGTTTGAGACTACCGAACTCATGCCTAAACCGGTCACTAATTTACAAGTGAGTTTCCTTCAGAAGCACACGCAATATGTTTTCTGACTGACAGTTTTGCATCTCCCGTTTAGAGATTTGACGCAGCTGGAGCATTCATTAGATTTAAAAATGAAAAGAAATGATCTGACCTGCAGAAATACCGTTGCTTATCTACATAAGGCGACTGATAAATATTTAGAAGAATTTCGCTTATAGCGTCTGGAAATTGAATTTCTCTAGCTATTGATTAATGTGAGTTGAAAGGATATAGTCATACACATTCTAAAATTAAATGTGAAGTATTATAGCTACACTGTTTGTCGTTCAATAAACTCAGCTAGTTACACTTACTAATAAATAATGATAATGAAATAGGTTCCTGATTACTAGACAAATGCACTATCTGTTGCGCCACAGTGGCTCTGCAGATACGCATGTATTCCAATTTTCAAGAGTGCATTATGACTAACGTATTATGTTAACTGCCAATTTACTTGTAAATTTCGGATGGCAAAAACTGCTGGTGCATCAACTGATAGCGCATGTGCCTAGTAAGCAGGAGACTCGGGTTCGAATCCGGTGCTAGAACGAATTTTAATTCACTGCTTCAGCCTACATCATTATCGTAGAGAAAGGTGAGACTCCACATGTCTCAGGAACATCAACTGTATATGATTAAATAAACTTCCAGTTACAGTAAAGTCCTTGTTATCAGAATGACAGTTTATTACAGTTATATTTTTTATAAAGCAAGCTGGTACGGAACATAACCTTGAGGCTACTACATACCTTTTGTTTCTGGATGAATCAGAACTACCCCGACAAACTTTAAATGGTTGTACAGGGATACCTGCTTTGTGTTTTGGTACAAGGGGCCCACTTTCTCCGGCGGATGGTTACACAGTACCAATATATTTATGATTTATTCATTTTGTTACCCCAGTTACCTTAGTAAAAAAGACTGTTACATGTAATAACTGAAGCGCATAATGCAAAACACAGGATTCGGTTTATCGTATGCGATTATGAACACATAACCAACACTGTCGGGAAAAAAACCTACAGGAAAACGAACAGTACTGAGTGCAGGCTTGAGGACAACGGGTTAAATGAGGCATTACTGTTGTCAACAGCAGGCACCTTGAGCGAATGAAAACAAGACACACAATGCATATCGTCGACATTTGCACTGATGTGCGCTATTTTCAGCGCAATACAGATACAAAACTCACTGGGACAAGAAACCAAACTAAATGCAAGAACTCTGTAACGAGCTGCCGGAGACCGTGGTTTCTTGATACCAAAATACTAAGAACGTACCTCCGAGCGATCTTGTGAAAGTTTGTCGGAGTTCTGGTGCACCCTTTATACTTACATTTTGATGTAAAATGTCTTGTTGCTGTTACTTTTATAACCTAGTCTGGGTCCAGAGCACTTCGCTTTCAGTTTACCAGGAAACAAAGCTCTCCTCTCCAGAGAGTACTGATATAACTGACAAAGTTAGAATTATTGTCGAACAGATGTGTACTTAATATGCATTACTATTTAACAGTAAATTTAAAGTTGGTCAAAGTTAGAATTATTGTCGAACAGATGTGTACTTAATATGCATTACTATTTAACAGTAAATTTAAAGTTGGTCAAAGTTAGAATTATTGTCGAACAGATGTGTACTTAATATGCATTACTATTTAACAGTAAATTTAAAGTTGGTCAAAATGATTAATTCATTGCTACTCCTTGGCACCCCATGTGCTGAGTTAATATGGCATACGTTAGAACGGAATCGTGAAGGGGAAAATCTCCGTCGTAACTAACATAAAACAGCATATTGATAGTTGTCCAAGCCATAAAGCACTCATGTATTCCGATTTTCAATAGTGCAGTATGACTAACGAATTACGAAAACTGCCATCCACCTGTAAATTTGTGATGACAAAAACTGCTGGTACGCCAAAAAAAATTAAGTTTTCAAGCACTTTGTGGCTAGTAGCTTTATGATTCAACGTAAAGACGTAAGATCGAGAACTGAAAAACAGCGTATAAAAATTCCCGCAATATCTGAAACACGATGACAAATGTTCATCAAATTTGATGTTAAGGAAGTATTTTTCACCTCCGTACATTCTTTTCTACAAAAAAAGGGAGAAAATTGACACCGTCTACAGACGTTTCCAGAGCGACATAGCAATCGCTTAGCAACAAGGAGTCAACAGAGTCAACTTTAACGAACGTTTCCAACAGGGAGTTAGTTTAACGTCAAGATCTTTGGCAACCCATTATGATTTCTCGTAAGAGTTTGGGTCGAGGCAAACCATAAACTACCTAGTCTTCAGTTATGTTGTAGCAGTGGTAATGAACACTTTGGAGATCTAGAGTAATCACTGTTGTACATGCACGCTTTATCTGCACAACAAATTGAAATTCAGAGAAGAAAAGACTGCTACGGCAATATTGCAGGCGAGACCATTACTTGTAAAGCTTTTGGGCTTTTCTCCCAGAGATGATGATCCGGCACGATAAGCAGGAGCGCTTCTGTGAATGATGGGCGAGTACGCTATTGGCTGGCTCATGCCTGGAGCTGAATAGCGTACCGCTCCAGGATGAATCGATTGGTAAGAGCGTTGTCTAATGAATGCAAATATACACTTCGAGTTCCGGTCCAACACACTTTTAATCTGTCAGGAAGTTTAATTAGAGCCAGTGTAAACTCTATCGTAATGTGAGAAGTGCACTTCGGAATCTAGAGGCTTTTGCCTAGTAGCGTGGATTGGTAATAGAATTACGATCGCCCTATTCGCGGGCTTGGATTTTTTGTTGTTTCGCCATCTCTCAACGGGCATGTGAATAATAAAGGCTGAGCAAAACGAAAATTATTAGCAGATGGCGCGTTGACACGGTAGCCTCAAGAGCGAATGGGTGCCGCAGCATCATAAACTAGGCGTCAAGAGGCAAATCGATGAGCTGAAGTTTCGTCTATTTTTAATAAGCGCCGTGGCGCCCGATGCCTGTCCAAGAAGCAGGCTGTAGGATCGCGGCCGCCATGAGAGCCGGTCTGCCGCTCATCCTCGTGTGGTCTGACAGTGAGGTGAGTAGTTTCTGTTGCTGCTGCCGACTGGATCAAGTTTTGGGACGCATCGGAAGTATGACTGTAACAGATGTCACGTGGTTTGCACGATTTCACTCAGGCACACTTATGTTAAAGTCGCGATTGATTATAGCAACTTTCTTTGGTGAATTCAGGCAGCGATACATATTGTAAGAAAAATGGAACGTATTTCCTAAAAAAAGTTGGAAAGTGATACGTGAAGACGAGTGACGCGTAAAGGAAAAACAGAACGTGTACTCCGTTTTCCTTGGTTTATCCACTGACTTGCTTCTCAGGAGCTGAAGTTAATACTCGTACCGGTAAATGGAACAACTTTAACACATGGCCGACTTGGGACACCTTTGCCGGCTCTAAAGAACGTTTATATTTCGTGTAGTTCCTGAACAAACCAATAGAGGCGCCACTGTTTACATCAACAAGAAGACATTTAACAATGATAGTTCTGCTCGTTTTCAGCATTGTAATGTGTGTATATATATCTTTACCGATGGTTTTGTCTGTCTATTGGAGGAGATGATTGATTTTTTGACAGTCCAAAAAAGTATCTCTCTATGCTATGTATTTACAGCTGAGCAAAAGCTGGTTTGAGTAACAGAATCACTTTTACGATCATACCAATATCCACACGTATCTGTTATTGAGACAAAGGATTTTTAAGTTATAGGTAACGGTACTGTACGCTGGATGGCTAATGCGCAAGTGAAACGAAAGTATCATTCTGTAAGAGCCCTCAAATACGTTTTAAAACTATTACCACGGCGTCCTTAGTATGCAGAGCCATTTTATTAGATAGCGTAGGACACACTCTCCAGTTGTTCACTGATCGTGTTATTAGGCTACCTGCAGAAAAGTATCGTAGCAGGATGCTTGTAAGGAAGATCATAACGATATAGACATTACCGGTACTGTATTTCACTTGGTGTGCTGAACGGTACCCCCATTTAAAAATGGGTAAATGTCGAATAATGCTCACAATGAAGAAAGGAACACAATATTATGTGATTAGAAGATTCGTAGCAATCCTCTGAATCCAGTTAGTCATTTATATATCTATGAGTTACATTACGAAGTTATATAAATCAGACGAAATAAATACGTGAAAACGAATGATAGGCGAACCGATACATTTGTTGTAAACTATGGAAAAGTACGATATCGGTATGTGTTTTAGTGAGACCTATTCTAGTGCACTGTTAAACGGTGTGGAGTCCGTAGCAAGTAGGGATGACGACAGATATCGAAGGAATCCAGGACGTAACTTCACGTTTTTGGTGTAGTCCATTGGGTTGTAACAGAGATTCCCAGGAAATGTAAATGTGATTCTTTGAAAGAAAGATGATGTCCTCTCGAAACCAAGTTCGGTAAATTTTGAGAACCAGAATTCGCGCAGACTGCGCCAGGGTGCGATTTGTGCTTTTACCAGTGGGGGTGGTGTCTTCGGGGGTTATTAGAATTATATATGTTAGTAGCTTGGACCGTGGCGTTACGCATGGTTAAACAGCTATTTATAAATGGATGTTAATGCCGAAACTCACTATTCACGTACATGCACTATCAGAAAAGCCATCCCTTGTTATATCTTTAAAAGTACATTATAGGTAAAGCTTATTTACAAAATCCTCTACATACAGGTATACTAGGGGAATTCAAAAAGTAGAGGCACATTTGTGAAAAGCTGTACTTATTCTGATGATAGAAAACTGACACATATTAATAGTATTAATAGTAAGACTTATTAAAAACTTTCAGTGTTCGGCTCCACAAATTTAAATTATATGTAAGGTTTTACTCCAGTGCGTGGCAAATAAACATTCCAGGTTGGGACGCATAAACTAACACCAGAGTAGGGGATGGTCTGATGCAGAGGGGGGGGGGGGGGGAATCCCCCCCATCCCCCTCTGCAAATCGCACACTGGACTGCGCAACAGTTCTCCATCACCAATTTTACATCTCTCGTACGGATCATGAAAATAACAGAAGAGAGATTTTAAGGCGGATACAGAAACAGTCTGTTTTCCTCTTCCCATCAGTGAATGACTTGAGACAGAGAGTGACTAAAGGAGGAGCAGTGGCCCTTCTGTCATGCACTGTACAGTGGCTTCAAAATGTAAATATAGTTCATCCGATATTCAACCCAGCTTAACCAATAGTTTTGTGCAGAGAATAATCTGCAGATTATAACCTGCCTTTTCGAAATTTTATAGTTTCCCCTCCATGGAAATAACTTGAAAAGTTTTAGTATTTTTGGAAAATACTCTAGGAGAATTTACTTTAGAATGAGGTTTGAACTTCTGCTGATACACATTCAACATATACATGATGGTAATTTGATGAATACTAACCTAGAAGCCTCACAGTTCATTGTGCGCATCTTTATGTAGCTTTGTGAGATAGTTTAGGAGATGTCCATTCAGAGCTGTGACTCCAACTGAATCGCTCTTGAAAAATGTAATCCCATATTTGATGTCTAAACTGCTGAAGTGATGTCATCAAAAGTGTTGCACGAGGAATTACCTCTATTCCTCAAGCAAATACTAGACAGAATAAGCTTAATTTTTCTATTCATTTGAGAGAAAGGGCCAAAGAAATTAGACAGACAGTAAAAACTTGCAATGGCGAGAAAGTTTAAGTGGCTGGGAAAACTGTTACATCATAAATGATAACTATTTTATTCACAACTGAAAACATTATTGCAGGAAGATAAGTTGTACCAAGTCTACTCATAATCTGGACTCTAGTGATTTATGTTTATCACAAAATTTCTCTGTAAGCGAAATTTACATTGATGAATGTTAAAACAATCATAAGCCAGCATGCATCATGTGCGAAGAATGACCTTAACAGTCAAAGTAGTTCCAAATTGAAGCTCCTTTCTTCCTGCTGTGGAATGGAAGTTTAAAGAAAGCTTTTGCATCAAAATGGCATAAAAAGTTATTAAAATCTCATGAAAGCAGGTGTTTGTGCCATTATTTTGTGCTATGGTTTATCCTCAGTTTATCTTTTCTCAAATTAATGGTTCATTCAGTAATAAATCAGAAATGTTTTCCTTTTGGCCAGCATGCATCAGTGTCATTTGAAGGTAATAAATACTGCTGGTTGTGTTGGTTATTATCTTTTTATACATTAATATTATTATACGGATTATAAACAAAAAGCAGTAATTAATTAGAAAATATCCATGGTGAATTTAGTTTATTCTGTATTCAATATAAACCATTCATGCACTTCATTATTAACCTTTTCTGTTATAAACAGCTTGTAAACCCATCTGTAAGAAATTAATTTAACTTTATGTGTACCAATTGACCCGAAGACATACATGTGCCCTTTCTCCAAATAGTCTGCTTGTACTTTCTAATGTGTACTTGCAGTATAAAATGATACACTAACTTGTCTAACAGAAAAAGAAAGTATATTAATACACTATAAAATTTGTTTTTTCAGTGTTACTGTCACTATAAACCCATTTATAAAACGTTCATATCAGCAGCACAGCTCTGATTCAAATTCATCTGCAATTCATTACTGTTTACCTTAAAAAAGCTTAAATTATTTTTTACTGAAATTGCCACAAGTATAAAGTCAGTAAAATTTATTACTTGTTAATTTAGTAAATGACAAAGTCTGTGTATACTTTGTAGGAATCTCTGTATTTAATAATGTTTCATTATTATTCTTCCTTATTCAATTATGCAGTCACCACAGTGTTGTTTCTTCTTTCAGGATGAAAATTCAACAGATGGTTCACACCACAAGGCTATTGATTTGGAGAAGCTGTTTACACCAGCTTCTGACTCAGGAGAAGTCACCCCTTCCCGACACAGTAAGCAGTAACTGTAGTGATATAGCAGTGGAACTGCTCATTCAGAAAACTATTTTGAGTGGTATTTTCTATATATTTTGTCACTCTGTTAGAAAATTGCAGTAGACTAGTGTGTTCCCTTTTATTTTTGTTTCATTGGTGTCAGGGATTGGATGTTTCTGTGTCAGTGTTCAAGCTGCATATTCTGTGTATAGTAACATTTCCACTTTTTTCAATAAAACCAAGGAAAACTGTGCAGATACACAATGACATAAGATGTTTACTTGGAAGGAAACTGTAAATTTGTTTTATAAAATAGTTGTATTGTCGATGGGTAAGATATAGAACAACTGGTTACATGTGATCAAATAGGAATGACAGAATTTCTAATTCAATACTTTCCCATTAAGTACATTTCCCAGAAAACATTAACAACTTTTACAAGTTTTAAGTTCATTAGGAAAGATAGAAACATTAAAATTAAAGCAATAAGAATTTTTTCATTTTGTTTGCAGGTTATCAACTATTTCCAACAAAAAATTAAATGTAGTGCAAAAAGCATTTACATACATACTTCATTTTAAAGTGTCTAGGAAACCCTTTTTTTCCTTTCAGGGAGAATGTATGCATCATCCAGCTTTTATTCCCCAAACCACCCAACAGTTGAAGATCAAGTGGAGTTAGCCAGGCGCATATCAAATTCTCTCAGTGATATTAGCAATCAACAAAGCAAGGGCCAGTCCATGTATGTAAATCGTAAGAAGAGATCAGTTAAATGGATCCATGAAGGTAAGATTTCCTGTTCTCATGTTTTTCCTCCACAAAAAGACCATGTGTCATTTATCAAACTTATCTATAATTTTTTTAATAATTTTAAAGCAAAAAGTTATAACTGCAGCTACTTAACATTAATTTAATGATGTAACCACATACCTATGGTATTACATATTTGACATAACCCTGGCAGTGAAATATTATTTCTTGTGAAGAGTTTTATTCATCTGACCACTAGTACTTTTGTGTTATCAGGTGTCTACTAATCACTAAAATGTTATCATATTTGAGTACATTTGTAATTTAAGGTCATGAGTAATTTCATATCGCAATTCGCTATATATACACTGAAGTTCAGAATCCAAAGAAGATAATAAAAAGAACTAATCTTCTGTGTCAAGAAAATGAACTCAGAGAACTCCAAAAATAAACTTTAGTAATCTAATTAAAAATCTGTTTTAAATAATCATTATTATATATTATGTAAAACACATTTTGATGTCTGGTTTGGAATTTCCAGACAGACGTTTTACAAGTTCTGGAACCTTCAAAATTTTCTTGACAGGCTTTGTAGGATACTTGGATCATACATTCAAAAGCTTGTTATGCGAAAAAAATACTAGGAAGGCTCAGCACTCAAGTTGTGTTTTTGTTGCTCCTAAAATACTATACATAACCCTACTGGCTACACTGCTGCCAACTGTGGACTCACAACAGGAAGAGGAGAGAGTCAGAGAGAGGAGAAGGGGTTTTCCCCAGTGGTGGTAAATAACATTTATAGCAAAGCTATTTCAGAATGCCTGTTGCTTTGTCTGGGCCTCTTAGTGTTCAACACTCTGTGAAATAGTTCAGTCAGACACACAGTGCAGTGAGGAACAATGTAGTGGACAGTGATGACAACACGTGTGGGATGGATACCCTGCATAGGGCCACCTCCACCACCTGGTACCCCCACCTATTTACCAAAGAGAAGGCAGCCCTCATCAGGAGAAGGTACACAGATCATATTGTGAGTGGTGTATTTCTCTCTCTGCAGCATAAAATGGGAATACATTTGAAGAAGTGAATAACAGGCTGTTATGTGGTAACATTCAAAAATATTTATGTTTAAGATATGTGAATTATTTTATTAATTGTTTGCATAAAAACTTTAATGCTTGTGGTGTGTTGCAAGATTATAATGTACTAACATTAAAACATACAGATTCATAGCATCATAAAATACTGCATTTCTGACAATTAAAAGGCCAAAAGAGTAGCTGAGGGAGGATTTACACTTTTCAGTCAGACATATTCTACCCTCATTAGTTTTCTAATAGGATTATCTTTTTCGTAGTACCTTTTTTAAAGCTTAGATGTTTTCTTGCACCATGTTTGTTTCTGACTGAAACTGATATGGGAAACTTGGTTCTTTACTGCAACTTCACATATATTTTTGGACAGTACTTTCCACTATATAATTAAATTCTAGAAAAAAATAAGACATGAAAAAACACAGCAGCTGCAAAGATGATTATGCCATACTGATTTTGAAAATATTTCTTCCTTTGGGATAGCAGTGCACCTTATATTAATCAGCTTATAATGCTATTCTTCTTTTCTGATTCTTCACACAATGCATTGTACTCTTTTTACTCATAAATGGAGTGACAGACTTCTGAAGAAAATTAGTGTTTGTTATTTGGTACATACTCAAATTACGAGCTGTTAGTAACTTCATGTTAGCAGTTGTCATATTATTACAGAATTAACCTGTTATTCAGTGTGGAGCAGAGTTACTCAATATATAAGTGTCAATTTCTAGAGAATTCCTATAGCACAGTGGTCTATGATTAAGGGCCCAGTTTTAATGCAGATTTCTTACCTCCTGGCTGACAACAAACAGTGACAAATATAGGCATCCATACATGTAAGTTGTGCTTATTGAAGAATTTGTTGAGAGGCACAAGAATCATACTTGTTTTATTTTAAGTATAATTTTACTGCTGCTAATCATCATACCTTCTGGTCATTTTCTATCATTTTTTACAGTAAGTGATTCAAAAAATGAAATACGGTAGATGGCAGATTAGTGTTCTTGGTGAAAAGCTATGTGATAGCTTGATATTCCTTTCAACGACATGGTGCACATAGTTAACTGAATAGATAGTCTCTTCTCAGTTTCTTTTAACTGTAATACGGTTAGTCATTATAGACACATAATATGCAATAACAATCAAATCAACATTCTTTATCTGTGTATTTTCCTCCTGCATTGTGTTAGTTCCTAAATTATATTAACCAGTGAGCCATATTGTTAAATTTGTAATTATTGTATTAATTTGTAATCTATGAATCTACTGCTTGCACGGTTTGTAAGAATGCCTACTAAAATCCAAAGGTTTACTTGTTTTCATAGTGTTTGTGTTCTACATTCAGTTAATTCACATGAATTAACAGCTCAGATTTTTCATTAATTTATTTTGGAATAGTGGTGTCCTTTGTATAATTGTATTTTGATTGGGAGTGTGTTGTGGTAAAAGTAACCACCATTTATAGGCGTCTTGTCAGTTAAA
The DNA here is from genome assembly GCF_021461385.2 of Schistocerca piceifrons. Taxonomy (NCBI): domain Eukaryota; kingdom Metazoa; phylum Arthropoda; class Insecta; order Orthoptera; family Acrididae; genus Schistocerca; species Schistocerca piceifrons. The sequence goes on along the minus strand of NC_060138.1, from coordinate 1,014,520,305 downwards.
TGAAGCTGTGTTTCTCGTATGTAGTAATCACTCTCACACCTTGTATTATAATTTGTTAAATGAAGCACAATTTATGTTTACTTGCATTATTGTTTCAAATGTATATAGTGCAGGAGAGTTAGTATTAATTTTCTGAATGGATTTTTTCGTGACTGTCTTGTTGTAAATTAGCTGTTCCCTTAATGCTTTCTTCTGTAGTTTCTCCACTTTTTGAACATGGGTATCTGTAGCATATCCCCATATTGGGATGCAGTGTGATAGGTGTGAGTAAATTGGATCATAGCACTTTGTAGTATATCTGCATGTACTGGTTTTGATGTCTCCTCATTATGAATATATTTGTATTTGTTTTTTAAGCAGATTTTATTTGTGTAGTCATTCCCTGTAATATGCATTACATGTCTCAAACATTTAGAGGAAAATGTAAATCAACTCAGTGAGAAATATTGACACATGTACACCAAAACATGTCACTTGGGACAAGTGGTGGAATAAACCTTCTGGATTGTTGCGTCTACACCTGGTGCTATGCTCTAAAGTGTATGCCAAATGGTAGTTTTTATCATATCATATATTTTAGTTTCTTCTTGATCCATTCATGGATGGAATGTGGGGAGAGTAACTGCTTGTATGCCTCTGCATGCAAGCTGTTATTGATCTGATTTTATTCATACTGTGTCTCCTCAGGAGCAGTGCAAAGGAAGCTGATGAATGTTTGCAGCTTCCAATCTAAAAACTGCTTCTTAGAATGTTTAAACTAGGTTTTGTGGTAATGAAATGAGATTTTTAGTATTCTCACCATATTATCCCATGGGCAGTCTTGTGACTGTTTGTGCTATCTCCTGTTAATCCAACGTGATATGAACCTCACACTCACATGAGGACTATTCTGCTACATCTGCTAGAAATGATTTGTAAGTAGTCACTTTCACAGAAAAGTGGCAGTTATCCCAAATCCTATCTGTACACTGAACTCCACCATTTGCTTTATCTAGAATAAATCTTACATGATCATTGCACATTGTACTCTTACACAGTCATGGTAACTGAATCAAATTGTAACACTTTGATCTTATATTACATTTTTATCTTTTGTGAAGTAAACATTGTTTCATTTCTCTATATTAACAGCTAGCTACCAGTGTTTATATAAAGTTGATAGTTTATTCATATATGGATGGATGTTGATCCAGTATTTATCAAATACTAGGAAATTTGATAAAATTTTACTCTCATCTCGCAGAAAGCTATGACTTTATGTAGATGACTCTATGTAGATGTGATTCAGAAAATATTCTGTTTCTATTTCATGTTCATCTAATATCTGCAGACTTCAATAACAGGTTACATATTCTCTAAGAGAATCTAGTTGCTCAAAATCACACTTGATTACTAGTTTGAATCATAAACAGTGATCATCTTCAGGTCTGAAAATAAAATAAAATGAAATGAAACATTAAGAAATAATTATATCTTTAGATGACATAGATAGAAAAAAATTAAAAATTAAAGACATTAAAATTGTACCTACATAGTGAAATAACAAGGATTAACATTGTCTAAAATATAAAATACATAAAATATTAGCTGATGAATCAAGAGTAGTAAAAAGTCACGATTCTTCAGAAAGAAAAACATAAAGTTTTACAATAAAGGTAACAGCACAGAAGTATGCTTGTGAGTGGATTCCATGGCATCAGGCATGATACTGAACCCACTTTGCAGGATGCAAATCCATAGCAATGAATGATGGGTTGGGGGTGGGAGAAAGGTGGGAGGAGAGAGAAAATGCTGGTATGTGCACTATGAAAGCATAACAGAGAACTGTCTATTAAAAAGCAAACAGATAATGAAACTTGACATTAATACATGACACAGCTCATTTAGATTAATAAATAAAATAAAACACTGAACTAAAATGTAGTGCGTGGACAATTTCCACCAGATGGCATCTGAGGTGTATTGGGCTCATGTACACTGAGCTCGATCTACTTGCGGCCATGCTGCCAGTCAGCCAGTCACCAGTGAGTGCAGTGACCTGCTGAGGTCTTGTTCTGCCAAGTGGAGCTGCAGAGAAGGTTGTGAGCTGCTAATGACTGGGCTGTCTAAGTACAGAATTCTTGTAGTACACTGAATTTTTGTAGTCAAATAGGAGATTAAGACTTTATCTTGTTCTTTCAGGTGATGTCCATATGTTTAAAAAGTATCCCTTAAATACTGTGTCTTAAGTTTTGAGATGTGTATCTATTGGTCTGACAGAATGTTAAGTCTCATTCAGATGATCTCCAAATGCTGTCTTATTATTTCATCATGCTGTGTGTTCTTTAAACTGGGTCTCAAAAGATCTACCACTCTGATCTATATACTGTTTGTGATAGTTATTGCACTTTATCTTAGAGACTTATGACACACTAAATTTGCAGCTCGAATTTATATCTACCATATTTTATCCTAAATCAAAGAGTTTAACTTATGCAAACTTATTCTTAAACTTGTATTACAAAATTGTTGAGTTATTGTTTGTGTCACCCTTGCTCCATATTTTACAGGCAAGTGCTTTGATTTTTGCACTTGATGTTCATTTTTTAACATAACAGTCTGTTCTTCATATGTGCTCTGTTTTAATTTTTTGAAACATTTAATTATTTGTGTTAGTTGATGTAGTAAATCTGTGTACAAATGTGCCACACAGTGAAACCCGCAATTTAATTAAAAACAGCTACTGGTGCACAAAAGGTATCTGTAGGAGAAACAATGGAGTTAATAGAATTGTTGTAATTGGCAACAGCTTACAGTTACTCTATTTTTATGGTAAAATTTACCACCAATCAGATCTAACAGCTAGTAACGCCCTTGCTAGTGTTATGGCAGAAATATTCGTGAACCATAGAGAGCAGAAATTTTGCACTGAAAATCCAAAGTTTGCTAGTGAAATAATATACTGTCATCCATGTGTGGATGATTTCATCTTATTATTCAAAGGGAATGTAAATGAAATCATTGAAGGTGTCATGAAGCTTAATGCTTTTCACCCCAAGACAAAATTGCTGTTCAACGTAAATGCAAGAGGTGATCAGTTTCCTGTATGTAATTTCGCTAAATAAGATGGTAAGCACAGATCCAGCATTTATGAGAAACTCACTTGCTAAGATCTCATTACATCCCTTACATTCTGGCATCTCATTGTATATAAAATCCCACATTTTTGCTCCTTAATTAACGGACTGCTCGAACTACCATTTTGTGAGCAAGATAGGAAAATGAAATAGCCATTCTTAAAAAAGTCTCTGTGAACAGTAGTTACATGCTTGAAATAGTTACTGAAATGTTTCAGAAAATGAAAACAGAGTACATGTAGAGAACAGACGTTAATATTTTTAAAAAATGAGCGTAGGTACATAAATCAATATATATGCCTGTAAAATGAAGAGGAAAGATGTCAGATACAATAACACAACAATTTCAGAAAACAGATTAAAGAATATGCTTTTGCACAAGTAAAAATCTTTGATTTAGGTTAAAACATGATATAAATAAATATGAGTTGCAAATTAGGTGTGTCATGAATTTCTACGGTCAACTGCAATGACTCTCATAAACAGTATATTGGTCAGAGTGGCAGAACTTTTGAGATCCAGTTTAACCCCATAATATAAAATCATGAATTACCTCGTTTTTATTATTTTGGCAGAGACTTAAAAGCCTGAGTACACTTGGGCAACTTAAGAACAGACCTTCGGAAAAATAAAACTCTTCTTATATCAATTTCAGCACTGATAGTTAAGCATTTGACCGCAAGAGAGCACCTGGCCCAACATTTGTAGCCTGGCTGCTGTCTTACACTTGTAGCAAGGCTGTCATGTTTTTGTTGAGGTAACTGCTGTTATATTCATTGTCTTTATTGTGTACAGCTTTGGATGATCAACAACAAACCACATGCTTTCAATCTCTTTCCTGTATTGCTGTCTAGGCAATGCTTTCCAAAATGATGTCTACAGTGATCCTGAGTTTGGCATGGAATTTAGCGGCTCAGAAAGTGAAGAAGAATGTGATGTTACTGTATTAGGGACTGAAAGTAATGGCAGGTCATCATTTGAGTGACAAGAACTCTTCATTGTTATGAGATAAATACATTCAGTGTGCTCCACCCAGCTCCTCCAAGATTTACGTTCACAGGAAACCATTATGAAATACATGGTTAGACTTCGTAGCTACACAGAAACTAAGAAATGACTTCAAGTTTCAGGGTATTTTAGTGAATGTCCAGCACACGAGTATGCTCAAGGGTTTATTATTGGTGTTCTTCAAAAATTCTGTAACTCATTATTTTGCTTTTTAAATACTACCTTTATATGTCTTTATGTAATGTCATTCAGGATAGGATGTTTTCCTTAAATAAACATTTTTTTAGCTTAATTTGAAACAAATTGTCATATTAAGGGGTTGAAGAACACAGTACTATGAAATAATAGGACAACATTTGGAGATCATCTGAATGAAACTAAACTCTCCATCAGACCAACAGAGACACATCTTGAACTTTTACACATGACGTTTAAAGGACATTTTTTAAACATGTTGCCATCACCTGAAGGAACCAGATAAAGAACTTAATTTCCAGTGTAACTTCAAGAATTCAGTGTGCTTCAAGAAGTTTGAGGCTGTACTTAAACAGCCCGATCAACAGCATTTCACGACTTTCACCACAGCCCCACTCGGCAGAACAAGACTTAGGAGCTTGCTGCTCTTGCTGGAACTTGGCTGAGTGGCATCATGGCTGCAAGCAGCCCAACAGACTCCAGACACCATTTGGTGGAAACTGCACATACTCTATGTTTTCATTCAACGTTTTATTTTGTTTACAAGTATAAACAAGATGTGTCACTTATTAATGTTAAATTTTGTTATTTATTTTCCTTCTTAATTCCAGATCATTTGTACTACCCCTTTTAGACACTTTTTTTGTTATATTTTAATAATACATATACCAGTATTTCCTCTCCCCTCACAACTTCATCCCTCCCCTACACATTATTCATGATTATGGACTTGCATCCTGCATAGTGGGTTGAGTGTGTTTCATACCATGGAATACGCTTACAAGCATACTTTTGTGATGTTTCCTTTATTGTACAACTTTGATTATGTTCTCCTTTCTGAAGATTTGTGACTTTTCAGTACTGATAATCAATCAGGTACTCTTTTAGATATATATTTTAAACATATGGCAATCTATGTAATTTCAGTATGCAGTACAATTGTAACATGTTTGCTTTGAAATATCTATATCATTTAAAGTAATAAAATAACAGAAGGTGTAGGATGAAATAACAACAATATGGAAAGGACAGGCTGATACTCAGCACATAGAGGAGTCATCGAGTCACAAAAAGGCACAATGAAGACTGCCAAAGTACTTAAGCGGTCAGACAAAGTTCTTCTTCCAAAGTAGAACACATGTGCACGTGCACACACCCACCCATCCACATACACACACACACACACACACACACACACACACACACACACACACACACACACACTTGCACACACACACATACACATTCACATAAACACCACTCACACTCAGATGGCCACTGCTTCTGGGTGCTGTCATGGCAGCCGGGCCCAAAAAATTAATTATTTATTAATCTTTTTTTACTTTTAGACCTTAAGATGACCATTGCTTATGATCAAAACTAGTAATAAAGTGTGAATCTGTGCAATGTAATGACTGTAATGATATTTTTTTAATCTACAAATTTATGCATAATGTCAAGTGTCATTATTCTGTTTATTGATCTGTAGCAGTTGTAATCTTTGCAGCAACTATGACTTACACATGTGACAAAATACAGATAATATTAGTTTCTCCGCCGGCTGGTGTGGCCTTGCGGTTCTAAGCGCTTCAGTTTGGAACCGCGTGACCGCTACGGTCACAGGTTCGAATGCTGCCTTGGGCATGGATGTGTGTGATGTCCTTAGGTTAGTTAGGTTCAAGTAGTTCTAAGTTCTAGGGGACTGATGACCACAGATGTTAAGTCCCATAGTGCTCAGAGCCATTTTTTTAGTTTCTCCACTGAAAAATAAATTGTAGAACGTGAAGTACTAATATAGTAAATACTACATTTCTTGTTGTTTATGTCACACAAGGTGTACAATCTGTTTCATGTGCTCTTTTGTTGCTGTTCTCTAAGGCATTACTCTACTCAGTGTCCATTCTTTCTCTCCCTTCCTGTGTTTTCTTATCACTGTCCAAACTGCATATGCTCTGAGGCATTCTAGCCAAAACAGCCGGTGATAGTGGTCGTGGGTGGGTGAGGTGTATTTGCTTGTGTGAATGTGTGGGTATTTTTCTTTCTGAAGAAGGCTTTGGCAAAAATTCTAATGTGTAACAGTCTTTTGTCATGCCTGTCTGCAACTAAACAGAAGCAATCTATCCTTTTCATAATTTTGTTGATATTCCAACCTAGACTTTGCAATATGCGTGTTTATGGCTGAAGTTTCTCAGTATTACCATAAGTAAGCCTTAGCACAAGTTCATATCATATCACAAATCAGAGAAAATTTAGTTTAAATGAACATCAAAGTAATGCTAGGGTTATATTTTCTGTAGCATTTATTCATCATTCATTCATCTGTTTATCTATATGATTCAGTGGCTATAATTGGCTGTTAACTGTCGAGATTCAAATTTAATGAGAAAAGTGCACTTAGATTGAGCATTAGTATACAAGTTTAAGCAAATTTTATTCTTTGCTATAGTCCTGTACAGTTTTTGTTCTTCTCATATATACTAAAATATGATATTTTTTACATCCTTGTATGCATAGAACATACTTACACCCTTCAGTCGGTTCTTGGAATTTGTGTTTGGTACACATTTTATGATGGTACTCGTGTATTGCGAGTCTTGTTGTTACATGTGTCTGGTTCCTGCAGTCTCTGACCCAGCTGTCATCCAGCATGGCTGGTGTGTTGTAAAACTCTTACATCTATTTCCTTCTTCTTCTGATCTATGAAGTTAATCACTTCATGATATGGTCCTGCAGAAGGTAGCCAGTGGGGTAATCTGATGTTGTCTATGAAATAAGTCTTCTCCAAGAGTTCATATTTAAGTCGAGATGATCCTACTCTTATAAACTGTTTCATTAATATCATCTTGACTTTTTCTGTTCTTTTCAAATCACCGACCCTTAATTTTCCCCACATGATATCTATTCCATATACTATGACTGCTGCTTAGAATAGTGGCATTGTTGTGCTTGTTGATATATTGGTAATGTTAGGGATATTATATGAGATTTTGATCGCTGCTGCTGCTCTTTCCTGACTTTGTATGCCAAAAGATTTGATGTTGTCTGTAATGTAATTTCCAGCTATTTATACATCTCTACTATTTATAGTGGTTCACTGTATGGAGTATAATGTCCTAATTCAGAATCATACTTTGTTTGCCCATCAGCCCTCATTGTTTGCTGTTGGGATGTAGTTATTTAATATGTACTTCTGTTGAGAAAAAATAGAACAACATTTTAAATAACTGGACACTTTTTCTGTAACGAATGTGCAGCTTTACTTTCTTAAATATTCCACTGTCACAGAATTCTGTGTCCACCTAGTTATTTTGTAGTTTTAAATGGCTGTGGAAATAGTTTTTATTTGGAATTGTTGTATAATTAACGTTTGATGGTACTAATAATAAAATAAAAGTATACTCACTGAACATTGCATTCAGGGGTTTATTTTAACTAAAATGTACATTATAATTTATTACAAAGTTTCAGGAAATATGCTCTAATGTCCACTGCTCAAAACTTTGAATTAAAATAAAAAATTAATTAAATATAAGTAAAAATCAAACAAAATACTCACAAACCAACAATTTCAGAAAGTTACAAATTATTTGATACAAAATTTATTTCAGTGGTTCTCAGTATTTCCTGGATATCCGTTTGATTTACTGTAATCACTGCCTTGACTTTGCACAGCATGGAGTCTACCAGTCAGAGATATTCTGTGTGAACATTTTGAGCCTTGAATTCATGATGGCTTCTAACAGCTCCCTCTCATTACTGAAATTCCATCATGAAACCATAATTTTTAGTCTTGATCACAAGTTCTCAGTCAGGTTGAGGTTGGAACTTTTGCCAGCCCACAGTTGGCACACATATGTGATGTTCAGCAAACCATTTCTCTTGATTCTAGTGCTGTGCTGTGCTCTCTTCCTGAGAGATACACTGATTGTTGTAACCTTGAAACCTAACAGAGGACAGCAATTTCAACACTGAGACTTCTTCTTGGTACTTCTTGGCATAATGTTGCCCTGTGATACTTGTAGACATTCAGTGCCATGTTGCATCATGCGGCCCCACACCATGACACTGATGGGATGCTTGATAGTGGCAGTCAACAAGTCTTTGCCTGGTTGACAACAGATGTACTTAATTCCATTACTTCCAGAGAAGCTGATCTTAATGTCATCATTCCAAATGCCTCTAGCTCAGTCTTCTTGTGTCCACTCCCTGTATGGGATTCCTTCCCACCTCTCCTATTCTGTCAGATACACATAATTGTACTTTGGCTTACACCATGTTGGCGGACAACTTGCCTGGAACTTGTACTAGGGTTTGTCTTAATATCCTGTAGAACTCGGTCCTCCAAATCTAGTGTGTGCCAAGTCAACTCCCTCCCTGCATGTTCTTCTGTCTGAAAGGATCCATGATCACACAACTGCCCAAAAAGGGTTTGAAATGTTGGATGATGTGGTTGGTGTCCATGAGAGCACTTGTTTTGGTATTGCCGTGCTGCCTCTCTACCATTTTCCATCTGTTTGGTCATACACAGACACCATCTCAGCTTGTTCCCAAAGTAAATACCAGACCATTCTCCTGCTTACAGTGTGCTGCATCAATCACACAGCCTGCAGCATACATGGAACACATGGCACATGGTAGAGGAACTTTCATTCATCAGCACTTTCCAATGTGACAACGATGCATTGCTGAATGCATGTGTACAGCACCTTTTTCCCTTCATTTCCAGTCAGGAATCTGTCCCTGCAGTTTGTCAGTTTTATTAATGTTCACCCTGTATGTATAAAATAAACATATTCACAATTTCTTACATATCTCTATCACATTCATTATTTGAATAGTTGTAGGTTTTTTACAAAAATTATGTAATTAACACTTGTACTGAGTGTATGGTCCAGCTCAAGTCAAATACAAGACTGACTTCTGCATAGTGTGGCAGCCCCATGCTCATAAAACCTAACCTTGTTAACAATAATAATTATTATGAGATATATTTGCACTAATAATTACTGCAGGGTACTTATTGCAAATGGAACAAACAGCTGTTAATAATTTGTGTACATGTGGAGAACTCCGTTTTGACCAATGTTTCAATAACAATAAATAATAATTTGTTTAATAAATTATATGTGCTGTAACTGCATCACATAGCTCTCTCAACATGTATCTGAGGTCAGTACCTTTTCATTGGTGTGCTATATGCGTCCTTAACTTGTATGGAAATAGTTGTACGGTAGTTATAAGTAATAAATATTCTAGCAGAAATGGTTCTTAAACCATAAGTTATATGACTTTGAGGAGGACAACAGTTCAAACCCGCGCCCGGCCATCCACATTAAGGTTTTCCATGATTTACCGAAATTGCTTCAGGCAAATGCTTTGATGGTTCATTTCAAGGGCCATGGCCACTTTCCTTCCCTATCCTTCCCTAATCTGAGCTTGTGCTCCATCTCTAATGACCACATTGTCAACGGGACGTTAAACACTAACCTCCTCCTCCTTTTGTATGACTTTGGTGATAATTTTGTTAGAATCTAGAGCTTCTGCCAATTTTAAAAGTGTCTACCATTCCCATAACATACTTGTAAGTAATTTTAACAGTTTATGTGACTATATAGTTTTTCTGCCTAATATTTCAGTTATTAGTCCATGGTGGCTTTCATTCCGTATTCATGTGGGATCTCATGTCACGACACCTTCACCGTGACACACATCAATCCCTGGCCCAAAAGTACATAACAGTCCACCAGATCTTGAAGCTTCAAATGACATCATATAAAGTAATGCAGCCAAGCCCTTGTTATGTCACATGCCACACCTAATCTGCTCCGGTGGCTGTATGTGGCTGTATGTCACATGCCTAGTCCTTACACCTACCACCCCTCCCTCCCTAATTCCTAGTGCCTAAACCTGCTGCCTTCCTCTGAACCACTAGCTACCCATTCTCAGTCCCTCCTCCTGCTTCCTGCCTCTTTCTCCCTGTACCTACCCCACCCGACACGACTCCTACTCAAGACATCTGCCAGACTGCCATCTCTGCATCGTGTGCCCATACAGCACAATGTGAGCACACAGGTGTGTGTGTGTGTGTGTATGTGTGTGTGTGTGTGTGTGTGTATGTGTGTGTGTGTGTGTGTGTGTGCGCGCGCGCGCATCCCCAAGCTCATAAAAGTGCTTTTCAAAAGGCTAGCAAAGTTTTCACTATCATTTGTATGTGCTTGTCAACAACTCAGTGCTTATACACCACAGTGAGTGGTCTCCGTTACTCTTAAAGCTTTCAGTTTTAATTTGCTTTACTGTACATAATTTGTTGAGTTTAGTTTCGTTATTACTGAGCAAGACAGATATGGTCAGGTCAATGAACTGTAAATATGTTGAGAATGTCCTATGCTAAGTTCATTTTGATACAGATGTTGTTCTGTGATATCATTGGAGGCAAACATTCTCAGTAAACAATGGCCTATAAACATGTTATGATCCATTTAGTCATCTCCATGTCCTAGTGACATGACGTGATGGCCCTCCATGCACTCTTGGATATTGTTTTGATCCTCCGCTTCAAGGTCACTTCGGTACTTTCTTCTCCTTGTTTTTCCTCTGTTCTTCTGAGCAAAACAGCTTTTTCAAGAAAGTTTTCTGCTCTTATGATATCCTCAAAATAATCTGCAGTTTTTACTCTAATGATAATCACACTACAGCTCGTAGATGGTATATACTGTTTGCTTCTCAGTACAAATCAATAATTACCTTTTCAGTAATTATATATGTGATGTACATTCTTTCAGACTTATCTGAAAGAAAAGAAATCATTTTGATCCTGCAGTCATTGTGAATATCAACAGAAAGGAATAATGACATTCAGTTGCTAGTGGGCATTAATTTATATCAATAGGGAAAGTTGAAAATTTGTGCTAGACTGGGATTTGAACATGGGTCTCCTGCTCACTAGGCAGATGCTCTGACCACTAAGCCATCCGGACAGCCAATAGACATCACAACTGCACAGACTACCCTAGCACACCTCTCGTCAGACTCTAATTGTCCACGTGCTATTGACATAGTGCTGCGGCTAATTATCCTCATTACTCTTGGCGTTTCGCCAATTCCCATAAGAGTTCGGGCACGTTATGCATCAGCACTGAATGGATCACTGGCCAGCCTCATCTTAATTATGTATGTGCTGTCTGTTCTTTGGGACATGTCAGTGCAGATGCATACCACGCTCAAACTCTTATGGTAACCAGTGAAATGCCACAAGTAATGAGCATAATGGGCAGGGGCTCTGTGTCAGTAATGTATGGATAAGCTGAGAACTTGGGTCTGATGGGAGGCACGCAGTGTAGTCCATGCAGTTGCAATGACCACAGGGTGTCTGGATGGCTTAATGGTCAGAGAGCCTACCTAGTGAACGAAAGACCCAGGTTCAAATCCCAGTCCAGCACAAATCTTGAACTTTCCCCACCGTTGTAAATCAATCCCCACTAGCAGCTGAATTTCATGATGTCTTTTTCAGTAATTCGCACAAAGTTAATTTATTTAATCAAATCTCGTGAGGTGTGTTCCACTTCTTTATATCTTTGATAAATTCCTTATTCACACAGATTTATATTGCTATGGGTGAAACTTGGTACTCTACTAAGTGCCGTGTGGTATGTCATATCGATTCTTGTAGTTCTAACACACCAATCTTAATTGGTGTTTCTGAGCTGTGTGGGGTGATCAGTTTAAAATTACTGCACTATGTTTATTATACACCACTGCTCACTGAATAAATGACGAACAGTGCAGCAAACTAACTGACCTTTTGAATCAAATCATTCTTTTTTTCTCTCTTTCTCACATGCATATGCAGCAAATAAATGAATGTTGAACACTAACAGATTTCTAGAAAAGGATAATTAATTGCTGTTTGTGGTGTGAGTGTATGTGTGCATGTGTTTGTGTATGGAAGAAAGATAGATAGATAGACAGATAGATAGAGAGAGAGAGAGAGAGAGAGAGAGAGAGAGAGAGAGATGTTCATTAGTTTACTGAAGAAAGATTGTGCGTAAGTTCAGCAGGTAATCGTGCTAATTTGTGGAACTTGACTGCTGCTCAAGATACCTTGTCTTTTCATTGAGTGCTTTTGTATTTCTAACCCCATCAAGTTATTAACTCACCTGTTCTTCTAACACCATAATTCTTGCTGTAATACTCTGTTACCCTGAATGTATTTTTTGAGGTCTCACTTCATTGTGGTCTTCACCTTTATTTTAGAGTAATCCTTTATATTCTGCTTCTACAAATTACCACTTTTGGTACACTGTAAAATGCCAGTTTTTATTCCTAGTCTTTGTCAGTTCACAGATATAACAGTACCTATTATGAAAAAATATGGCACTGGATAGCTTTCAGGTACTTTTATGCAGCATCTTGCATTGTTTCCTCATAATCTTCAAAATGATTCTTCTTCAGTTTCCCTGAAAGAGTAAAATAGGACAAACAATATTATGAAAGGGATAGTTGCTACTACTCACTATATACCAGAGATGATGAGTCAAGGGTAGGCACAACAAAAAGTCTGTTGGAAAATGAGCTTTTGTCAAAAATAGACAACACACACACACACACACACACACACTCACTCATGCAAACACAACTCACACACACACATGACCACAGTCTCTGGCAGGTGAAGCCAGACTGCAAACAGCAGCACATGGTCGAAGAGGCAACCGGGTGGTGGGGGTAAGGAGCAAGCTGTGGTGGGGAGGGGAGGGATAGCAAGGAGGGTTGAGGGGTAATAAAAAGCTGCTTATGGGAGCATACTGGGATGAGATGGAGAGAGGCATAGGGCAGTTAGATGTGGGTGGGAGCTTAGACAGAAGGTGGGGGGGGGGGGGGGGGGGGACAGGGAGGGTGGGCAGGGTGGAATAGGAGAGAAGTTAGAAGACTGAGGATGTGTTGGTGGAATAGAGGGCTGTGTAGTGCTGGAATGGGAACAAGGAAGAGGCTAGATAGGTAAGGACAATACCTAACGAAGGCTGAGGCCAGTAGGGTTATGGGAACATAGAATATGCAGGGTGAGCACAAAGTCTTGCCCTGATTATAACAACTTATTACAGAATAACTATTTGACATCATAATTTACATTTGGTGCCTTTACATGGGTTAGTGTTCCTACCTTTTTTTTTTTCTTTTTTTTTTAGACCACTTACATTAGTAAACCTCAACTCCCTTGATAGCTCGAAGAATGTTGAGGCAGTATTCCAGTTAACGCCAGGTGTTTTGTAACATGTGTTCTGTCACAGTAGCCACAGCAGCTTGTATCCTAGCCTTTCGCTGTCTCGCTGTAACTGTACAGTAGCATGTGGAGACTCTGAACCTCATATACGGGCATTATGCCCATTTACCATTCCACTGACATGAAAGGGGATTCATCAGTAAAGCATATGCGATTTAAGTAATCGTTAGTGCCATCAATGCTGACAAGAATCTCAGTTGCAAATTCAGCATGTGTCAGCAGCAAATCATTCGGTTGCAAGGCCTGCACAATTTTCTTTTTGTAAGCATGCAACCTAAGCCTTTGATGAAGAATCTTCACCACACTTACTTGCGGTATTGCGGTATTTGAAGTTCACATGATGCTTGATGAGTTGATGTAGATGGACTCTGTTGAAATGATTGCTGAACACGATCAACAGTTGCATCACTCACATGGGGCCTGCCACATTGAAAACAATCTTCAACGTTGCCTGTTTCATTAAACTTTGCATATGATCATTTTATTGATTTAATGTCAGGAGGTCTGCATCCATAAGAGGCCCAAAAGTTACACTGAACATTGATGGGCGATTTTGTTTTGTGAAACCAAAGCACACGTTGCACTTCCTCCAGCCTCGGCGCCATTTTGCCAGCAACTGACGTGACCTAACAGACCGCATTGCTATTATGGAGCAGTAGTGCCATCTATTGGTCACAAAAACTAGTAACACCAACCTATGTAACTTATTATGTCAAATGGTTATTCTGTTATAAATTTTTATAATCAGAGCAAGACTTTGTGCTCACCCTGTATTGCAGGCAGAGTTCCCACCTGTGCATTTCAGAAATGCTGGTGTGGGTGGGAAGGATCCAGGTGGCATAGGCTGTGAAGCAGTCATTGAAATGAAGAATATCATGTTGGATAGCGTGCTGAGCACAGTTAGTTGGTGGCCATTCGTGCACAGACACACTTTGTTGGTTGTCATTACTCACGTGGATGACCCCACACTTTTCGTTATTTAAGGTCAACTGCCACTTTTCCACCATTCAGATATCTTATCTAAATCGTTTTGCAGTTTGTTTTGATCTTCTGATGACTTTATTAGTCGATAAACCACAGCGTCATCTGCAAACAACCGAAGACGGCTGCTCATATTGTCTCCCAAATCGTTTATATAGATAAGGATTATACAATAAACGTTTTTTATCACGAGTGATTTTTTATTCGGAAAATTTACATTGCTTTGCAACCACCTATCCTAATACCTTTAGGGTATGACCACATTCCAGTGCTCCTACCCTGTTTCTACACTACAGTATTTAAATTTGGGGGACAGGCTTTGCATCTAGGTCTGTTACAGAGATATGAGCCATGAGGCAAGGGATTGGGAGCAGGTGTTGTGCAGGGATGGACGAGGATATTGTGTAGGTTCGGTGGGTGGCAGAATAGCACATTGGGAGAGGTGGGAAGGATAGTAGGTAGGACATTTCTCATTTCAATGCATGACAAGAGGTAGTCAAAATCCTGGTGGAGGATGTTATTCAGTTGCTCCAGTCGTGGGTAGTATTGAGTCATGAGGGGAATACTCCTCTGTGGCCAGTTGGTGAGACTTTGGGAGGCTGTAGTGGCAGGGAAATTATGATCTGTGAAGGACTTAGTATGACCTTGGCTATATTTTGAGAAGTACCAACTCGTCACTACAGATGCAACAGCAACGTGTGACCAGGCTATGTATGGAAGGGAATTCTTGGTATGGAATAGGTGGCAGCTATTGAAGTGGAGTTATTGCTGGTGGTTGGTAGGTTTGATATGGACAGAGGTACTGATGCAGCCATCTTTGAGGTGGAGGTCAACATTGAGGAAAGTGGCTTGTTAGGTTGAGTAGGATCAGGTGAAGCAAATGGGGGAGAAGGTTTTGAGGTTCTGGAGCAATGTGGATAGGATGTCCTCACTCTCGATCCAGATCACGAAGATGTCATCAGTGAACCTGAACCAGGTGTGGGGTTTGGGATTCTGGGTGTTTTGGAAAGGTGGTCCAAAATAGGTTGGTATAGGATGGTGCCATGCGGGTGCCAATTCCCTGGATTTGTTTGTAGGTAATGCATTTGAAGGCATTACATACCCACTCCCCACTATCCTTTGCACCTCTCCCACAGTGGTATTTCACAACCCACCAAACTTACACAACATCCTCATCCTTCCCTACACAACCACTGCTCCCAACCTCTTGCCTCATGGGTCACATCCCTGTAATAAATCTAGAAGGAAGACCTGCCTCATACATCCTCCCTCCATCACCTACTCCAGTCCGGTCACAAACATCACCTATCCCATCCAAAGCAGAGCAACATGTAAAACCAGTCATGTGATCTACAAGCTAAGCTGCAACCATTGTACTGCATTCTATGTGTGAATGACAACCCACAAGCTGTTTGTGCGCATGAGTGGCCACCGAAAAACTGTGCCAAGGAACAGCTGGACCACCCCATTGCTGAGCACACCGCCCAACATGACATTCTTCATTTCAGTGACTGATTCACAGCCTCGGCCATCTGGATCCTTCCCACTTAACCAGCTTCTGAAATGCGCAGGTGGGAACTCTGTCTGAAATATATTCTATGTTCCTGTAACCCTACTGGCCGCACACTTCGCTAGTCATTGTCCTTACCCATCTAGCCTCTTCCTTGTTCCCATTTCAGCACTACACTGCCCTCTGTTCCATCAACACATCCCCAGTCTTCTTACTTCTCTCCTTTTCCATCCCCCCCCTCCTTGTCCCTCCCCCCTCCCCCCCCCCCCCCCCCCCCCCCCACCTTCCGTTTTAACTCCCAACCACACCTAGCTGCCATACCCCTCTCTCCACCTCATCCCTGTATTCTCCCACAAATAGCTATTTATAGTACCCGCTCCTACCCTGCTATCCCTCCTCCTCCCCACCCCAACCTCCTCTTTACCTCCACCACCCAGTTGCCTCTCCCACCATGCACTGCTGCTTTCAGTGTGGCTTCAGCTGCCAGCGACTGTGGTCATGTGTGTGAGAGTTGCATTTGCACCTGTGTGTGTTGTTTATTTTCATCAAAGGCATTGTTGTCCAAAAACTCACTTTCCGACAGTCTTTTTTGTTGTGCCTATCTGAGACTCAGCATCTCTGCTGTATGGTGAGTAGCAACTACCCTTTTCATAATACTGTTACATTCCATCCTGGATTTTCCATTGTTTAAAATAGGACAAAGCCTGTTCTGATACCCATTTCTTCCCCAGTACAATCATACAGTTGTTTTGTGTGCTGAAAATAAAATAGTTTGTATATGTGTGGCTAACCCCCATTTTCCACAACATTTAGAAACACTGATTTTGCTTTTAATCAGAGTTTGCTCCATTATGCTTGTTTCCTTCTTGAGATAAGGACCCTACCTTCTCCAAAGTGATTCTTTCACTTTCATAATTGTTGGTCTAGCTTCTCATGCAATACAAGTTGTAAAGATCACATGAGACAGGTCAAAGGACATAATATAACATATAATACCAACAGAACAGTAAATAGATACTCATTCTTATAATCAAATTCTTATCAGTGTACATTTAAAGAACAGTTACTGTTGAGTAATTCTTGTGTGAGGTAGAAACAGTGCATGCTCTATTAGAAATGTTTTCTGTTTGCTCTTTAACATTGGCACTTAATCTGGAATACTTTTTTCCTTCTTCTGGCATGTTGTTGTGTAATGTGTGGCTAGGATGAAATACACTTCTCTGGTAATAAGATATACTGTAAAATTTTTTTGTGGATATTTGATTGTTCTCTGATTTGTATACATTCTTGTTTTGCTTCAATTTGCAAAGTTTTGTAAGTAGTGCCTTATTAATAAAGATTTCAAGGATATATAACGAAGGAGCATTTATGACACCAGACTTAGTACTGTGAGGTTCAGGAGGTTCCAGTTCTTTAGAGTCACAAAATATTCTTAGTATTCTTCTTTCAGTAGTTTATAAACCTTCAAGGGCATTCTTATTAGACCACTACTTCTATTCAGCCACAGAATTTTTGAACCATTTAAAGTACAGCAGACCTGAAGAGCAAGAATGCACAAAAACTGCTGGTAAAGCAAGATCTTATAGAATTAATTTACTGTACTCTTTCAGTATGTTTTGATGTTATATGTAGTGTGTGTGTGTGTGTGTGTGTGTGTGTGTGTGTGTGTGTGTGTGTGTGTGTGTGCGCACCCTTACCAGTGTGTGTGCTCATGTGTAAATGAGGTCCCACAATCTGTAGAGATTTTCTGGGTGAACAAAGAATTTGAATTTTGTATTGTAAATACATTTACACCATTAATAGCATTTTCCTAGAAAGTGATCTATGATAAAGAATAAATAGAACTCTGCATAGTATGCATGAATCACTATTAATTTACTTGAATATGTCTGTATTCTCAGAGCACAACACATTGCAAAGGGTCAACACAGTTCTGTGTGTTTCTTTGAGAAGTTACTTATATCCTATTTCATTTCTTGCTGGTGAGATGGTACATGTGTTCTCTCTTGCATCAGAATCCACTAACTAGCTTTTTACTCATACAATTGTCAGTTTTTTAAGATTTTACAAATGGCAGCTAGGTGGCACTGTTGGGATATGACACTGCTATTGTTTTAAAATTTGTCATTTGTTACTGTTAAAACAATGGAAGCTCAGAAATTCCCCACTAATTTGGTTACAGTGAACATTTAAAGAAACAGTGTTGTAAGTAAATGGCATTTCCTCACAAAGTGTTTCATTCGATGGTTTTTTTACAATCTTCATTAAGTGTAACTAAGCAACAAAGACTCAGCTCACTTTGTTCAGCTTTTGGTAATCACTCACATTCAGAAAAATGCTGTTTGTGGTTGATTTGCAGAATTTCATCATGGTTGTGCTTCCATCAGTGATGAATTTCATGAAGATTGACCAAAAGCTGTTATTTTCCCAAAAATACATTGATGTTGTGTGCAACGCGATTGAAGAGGACTGGCATGCTACTTACTGTGAGATAGAGGCATCCTTAGGTGTATCAAAGACTGCTGAACGTTGAGTCTTGCATGAATGTTTAGCTGTTTGAAAGATCTGGCCTTGATCAATTTCCCACAGTTTGACAGACCTAGAGAAAAATGTTCATGTCATTTAGTGTCAAAAAACGCTCAAAAAATTTGATGAAGGGAAATGCATAATACATATACTACATTGCAACAGTAGCTGAAACTTGATTATATTCATACAAGCCAAAAACTAAGCAGGAATCAACTGACTTGGTGTTCCATGATTAATTGAAACCAGCAAAGTTTTTGTTCATGATGCACTTCCAAGAAAATGATTGCTTGGGTCTTTGGTTACACTGAACATCTCATAGACATTGCTTTAGAGGATCAACTGTTAATGCTGAGTGATGTACAACAATTTGTCTCATTTCCTGTACTCACCTGATTTATTGCCTAACGACTTCTTTTTCTTCTCTAATGTCAACAAAATACGTGTGTACAGAGATTTTCATGACCTCTAGTGGCTGTTGAATTCTTCCAAGGCTATGTTTTTGAGGCAACAACGTCAGCATAGAAAACGTTATCAGATTTGTTTCGAGTGCACACAAATATTGGTGAATATTAAAGGTGACTATTTTAAAAATAATAAAACCATTTGTACCATAAACTTTTTTAGTCATTGTTTTTGTAAAAATTTAAAACACACCGATTTGTACCGTGTGCTGAGATCCTTTCAGGATGCTGTCAACTGGGCCACCTGAAATTATTTATTTATTATCTTTTTTAATGAGGTTACAACTCTTTGGAGACACCCACCTTCATAAGATTTTAAACCTTATCTCTGTGCTTGTAATTGTTATAGCACAGTTGCAATATGTTTATCGTAGCTACTACAAGTACCTAGAAACAATGCACAACTCAGTTAGACTTTTAGTTGGAATTAAATAACTATCTATCCTGTCTCTCTGATATACAATGTAAATAAAAACAAGCTTAATTTCTTATCAAATTAACAACTTCACTTTCTTGCTTTGATTTGTAGTGGTGAAGTTGAATATGTAAAGAATAATCAAACTTCATTGGACAAATGTAAGTATCGAGAAGCGCACACTTCCCAGATTTCTGATTGTATAAAGTAAATGTATGTCCTCAAATTTATGTGCATATTTATTCTACCAAATCTTATTGTTAATTAATGGAGAAAATTCTTGATACTGTGTTAATGACTCAATACTTTCCTATTTCCCCATAGGACAGGGTACAGGCAAGCTCAGTTCCAATGAAGAATACTCCGAAACTACTGATGAGAAGTTGTCATTCAAAATACCAAATGTGGGTCCACAGGTATGTCTGATTGCTTGTAGACTAAAAGGAATGCGTATAATATAAATTAACAAAATATGAAATAAAAAATGCAAAAGATATGCCACTATGAATATGAGTTAGTGCTATGGAAAATACCACAATGCATGTCTAATCTTTCTTAGAAGCACATACAAGGGAAAGCTGCTTCAGAGTTCAGTTTTCATTTTTGAACACCTGACATACTTTGGAAATTGATAGAATCTAAAAATAAATTGTGTCGTGTGGCCAAGCAGAGCGTTACTTAGCAATGAGTATAACAATGTGCTATGCCTAGGGTGAGGAGGGGGGAGGGGGGAGTTAGCAGTTGGTTTACTCTCCTCCACAGACAAGAAATACAAATTTGTAATATATAAAAGTTGTCACACAATTCTGAAAACAATTGAAAAGGTAATTTATTGAAAAAAATAACAAAATACGAGGGTTGCCCGGAAAGTAATGCACCACTTTTTTTTTCTTCAACAATTCTTTACTGAACATAATGAGAATTACACACATTTGATCTACACAACCTACTTTTCCACACACTCTCCATCCTGTTCTATGGCATTCCTCCAGCACGAAACCAGTGCATGTATGCCCCGACAGTATAAATCCTTGTCCTGGTGGCAGAGCCAGTGCTTCACTGTGTGAATTGCCTTCTCATCATCCTCAAAATGTGTTCCATAAAAGGCAACCTTTAATGGCCCAAACAAATGGAAGTCTGAGGGGCCTAGATCAGGGCTGTGGGGTGGATGGGGTAACACTGTCCAACCCTGTTTTTTGATGTGCTCTGTGGATCATGATCTTTCCAGAGAAAGCAGTTTCTTTGAATTTTTACCTCTGTGGGGAGTGGAAATGGTGCCATTCAGTCAGCTGTCATTTTGTTTTGGGCTCAAAGTGGTGAACTCAGGCTTCATCGCCCGTCACAATCTGGGAGAAGCAGCACGTCCCCTGCCCTTCAAAATGTTGTAACAAATCAAGACAAATGTTTTTTCTGTGCAATTTTTGATCCACCATTAGGTACCATGGGACCCAGCTTGCACACACTTTTGAATATCCAAGAGTGTGGATAACTGCATCCACACTTCCTTTGCTGATTGACAGATGTGGTGCCAACTGCCAAGTCACAGTGCATCTCTCCTTGCGAATGACTACATCAGCTCGCTGCAAAATGTCAGGTGCGACAGCCGTTGATGGTCTCCTCAACTGCCAAAAATCATGGAGCTCTGCCGAACTGCCTTCTGATAATCTCACCCTCCGTGACCAGCAACTAACTGTACTTCTGTCGACAGCAGATGCTCCATAGATGTTGCACAAGTGTTTGAGAATTTCTCTGCAGTGAGAAATTCAATGATGGCACATTGCTTGTAACCTACATCACCTGTAGATGTAATTTTGAAACAATCCTGCAGCTACATTATCTGTTGGAAATGACGGAACCTTGGGGCACTCGCTCAGGAGACTTCAGATAATACAAACATAACGTTTTGCATTCATAGCATTGTTTTCGGCTGAGAAAAGAATGTGGTGCATTACTTTTTGGGCAACCCTCATATAAACAAGTAGTAGTAAAATGAACTTTTTCATTTTCGTTATTTCACACATTGTTTATTGTGAGCTGAGATTGCTTATGGTTGAGCATAACAGAAAAAATGAATGTTGGCCCTCCAGGCATATCATTTGCTTGGTCAGATAACTCTTGTTCACATTAGCTCTCCTCTGCCCATCTTTGGTTATAATATTTCTGAGTGATAATTGTAAATAACATTGTGATAACATTGGTGTACCATTGATGCTGACAAATGGTACAATACCTTTTTTAAGTTCAATGAACCGTGCTAAGTTTGCCAAAAGCACGAAGAAAATGTAATGAGTGAAATCATTGTACAGTGTGTCTCTTGTTGATGTGTGCAGCAGAATATCTTGAGAAACATAAACCCTCTGACAAAAGTGTTTCACATAAAACAGGTTACAGACTGGGACTCCTGAGGTAATCCTATTTGTTTCATATTAGATTGCACTACAATTCCCAACAGCTGTGTAAACATATTTTACAATAGGAAGGACCTGCCATGGTTCAATAAACATATTAGAAAGTTGTTATGAAAGCTAAGAGAGCTTAATCATACATTTATGGGAATTCAACAAAACAGAACTGAACAAAGCCAAAATGAGCATAACGAAAGGAATGTGAGAAGTTTTCAGTGGATTTGAAAGTAAAGTTCTGATGACCTGGCTGGAAAAAAAAAATCCTAAGAAAATTTGGTCTCACATAAATGGATCAAAATCACCTGTCTAGTTGAGTGACCACACTCTCACTGCAATGGAAGATGAAAGCCAGGAGGCCAAACATATTGAATCTGGTGTCTGAAATTGTTTAACTGAAGAAGGTGGTGTTATGGGGCAGGATGGACCAAGCATTGTTGACCCTGGAATTGGTCACGATTACATGCAGAATGGTAGACTGGGCAGCAGGTATGAAGAACCAGTTTCTCAGCCATAGTGAAATCATAAATGCAGTAGCAACTATGTGATTTATTCAGCAGAATTCATACAGCCAATGTAGACAGCATCCTAGTGGCCTGCAGTGACCATGGGTGGCAGGGATGACCACAGCAAATCAAGGTTTCATGTGTGGATGGCCACAGTAGCTTTACTCAGCAAGGCACAGTGATATGTCGCCTTGTATGGTATGCTTTATCAGATGCCGATGCAACACAGGCAGCCGAACACCAGTCATGCCACTGGCAGTGTCAAACTCGAACAAGCATAGACCCTGGGCCAGGCAGTTGCATAGAGACAAGGCATGCTGCGCCTTTAACATGGTACCCCAGTGAAGGATGCAGTGTCAGTCGCCCTCAGATGTGGGTCTGTGGCAGCAGGGTGTTAGCAAGCAGGGCAAGTGGTGGCAATTCTGGTACGAGTGGACACATGGACATGGACTGTGACCAAGGACTGCTGGGAGGCACCCTTTATCTACATCTACATCTACATCCATACTCCGCAAGCCACCTGAAGGTGTGTGGCGGAGGGTACCTTGAGTACCTCTTTTGGTTCTCCCTTCTAATTCAGTCTTGTATTGTTCGTGGAAGGAACGATTGTCGGTATGCTTCTGTGTGGGCTCTAATCTCTCTGATTTTATCCTCATGGTCTCTTCGCGAGATATACGTAGGAGGGAGCAATATACTGCTTGACTCTTCGGTGAAGGTATGTTCTCAAAACTTTAACAATAGCCCGTACCGAGCGTCTCTCCTGCAGAGTCTTCCACTGGAGTTTATCTATCATCTCCGTAACGCTTTCGTGATTACTAAATGATCCTGTAATGAATCGCACTGCTCTCCGTTGGATCTTCTCTATCTCCTCTATCAACCCTATCTGGTACGGATCCCACACTGCTGAGCAGTATTCAAGCAGTGGGCAAACAAGCGTACTGTAACCTACTTCCTTTGTTTTCGGATTGCATTTCCTTAGGATTCTTCCAATGGATCTCAGTCTGGCATCTGCTTTACCGACGATCAACTTTATATGATCATTCCATTTTAAATCACTCCTAATGCGTACTCCCAGATAATTTATGGAATTAACTGCTTCCAGTTGCTGACCTGCTATTTTGTAGCTAAATGATAAGGGATCTATCTTTCTATGTATTCGCAGCACATTACACTTGTCTACATTGAGATACAATTGCCATTCCCTGCACCATGCGTCAATTCGCTGCAGATCCTCCTGCATTTCAGTACAATTTTCCATTGTTACAACCTCTCGATACACCACAGCATCATCTGCAAAAAGTCTCAGTGAACTTCCGATGTCATCCACAAGGTCATTTATGTATATTGTGAATAGCAATGGTCCTATGACACTCCCCTGCGGCACACCTGAAATCACTTCGGAAGACTTGTCTTCATTGAGAATGACATGCTGCGTTCTGTTATCTAGGAACTCTTCAATCCAATCACACAGTTGGTCTGATAGTCCATATGCTCTTACTTTGTTCATTAAACGACTGTGGGGAACTGTATCAAACGCCTTGCGGAAGTCAAGAAACACAGCATCTACCTGTGAACCCGTGTCTATGGCCCTCTGAGTCTCATGGACGAATAGCGCGAGCTGGGTTTCACACGACTGTCTTTTTTGAAACCCATGCTGATTCCTACAGAGTAGATTTCTAGTCTCCAGAAAAGTCATTATACTAGAACATAATACGTGTTCCAAAATTCTACAACTGATCGACGTTAGAGATATAGGTCTATAGTCCTGCACATCTGTTCGACATCCCTTCTTGAAAACGGGGATGACCTGTGCCCTTTTCCAATCCTTTGGAACACTACGCTCTTCTACAGACCTACGGTACACCGCTGCAAGAAGAGGGGTAAGTTCCTTTCCATACTCTGTGTAAAATCGAACTGGTATCCCATCAGATCCAGCGGCCTTTCCTCTTTTAAGCGATTTTAATTGTTTCTCTATCCCTCTGTCGTCTATTTCGATATGTATCATTTTGTCGTCTGTGCGACAATCTAGAGAAGGAACAAAAGTGCAGTCTTCCTCTGTGAAACAGCTTTGGAAAAAGAAATTTAGTATTTCGGCCTTTAGTCTGTCATCCTCTGTTTCAGTACCATTTTGGTCACAGAGTGTCTGGACATTTTGTTTTGATCCACCTACCGCTTTGACATAAGACCATAATTTCTTAGGATTTTCTGCCAAGTCAGTACATAGAACTTTACTTTCGAGTTCATTGAACGCCTCTCGCATATCCCTCCTCACACTACATTTCCCTTCACATAATTTTTGTTTGTCTGCAAGGCTTTGGCTATGTTTATGGTTGCTGTGAAGTTCCCTTTGCTTCCAAAGCAGTTTTCTAACTTGGTTGTTGTACCACGGTGGCTCTTTTCCATCTCTTACGATTTTGCTTGGCACATACTCATCTGACGCATATTGTACGATGGTTTTGAACTTTGTCCACTGATCCTCAACACTATCTGTACTTGAGACAAAACTTTTGTGTTGAGCTATCAGGTACTCCGTAATCTGCTTTTTGTCACTTTTGCTAAACAGAAAAATCTTCCTACCTTTTTTAATAATTCTATTTACGGCTGAAATCATCGATGCAGTAACCGCTTTATGATCGCTGATTCCCTGTTCTGCGTTAACTGTTTCAAATAGTTTGGGTCTGTTTGTCACCAGAAGGTCTAATATGTTATCGCCATGAGTCAGTTCTCTGTTTAACTGCTCAAGGTAGTTTTCAGATAAAGCACTTTAAAAAGTTTCACTGGATTCTTTGTCCCTGCCACTCGTTATGAACGTTTGAGTCACCGAGTCTATATCCGGCAAATTAAAATCTCCATCCAGAACTATAACATGGTGGGGAAATCTACTCGAAATATTTTCCAAAGTATACTTCAGGTGCTCAGCCACAACAGCTGCTGAGCCAGGGGGCCTATAGAGACATCCAATTACAATGTCTGAGCCTGCTTTAACCATGACCTTCACCAAAATTATTTCACATTTCGGATGTCCGTCAATTTCCTTCGATACTATTGCACTTGTTATCGCTATAAACATGCCTCCCCCTTCGCTGTCCAGCCTGTCTCTGCGGTAAACATTCCAATCTGAGCTTAGGATTTCATTACTGTTTACGTCTGGTTTCAGCCAACTTTCTGTCCCTAGTACTATGTGGGCATTGTGACCGTTTATTAATGAGAGCAGTTCTGGAACCTTTCTATAGACGCTCCTGCAGTTCACTATTAGCACATTAATATTGTTATTCCCTGTTGCATTTTGCCTACTCCTACCTTGCCGCGTCTCAGGAGGCGTCTTGTCGGGCCTAGGGAGGGAATTCTCCAACCTAAAAACCCACATGTGCACTCCACACGTACTCCGATACCCTTGTAGCCGCTTCCGGCGTGCAGTGCACGCCTGACCTATTCAGGGGGACCCTACATTTCTCCACCCGATAGCGGAGGTCGAGAAATTCGCACCCCAGATCTCCGCAGAATCGTCTGAGCCTCTGGTTTAAGCCTTCTACCCTGCTCCAAACCTGAGGACCGCGATCGGTTCTGGGAATGATACTACAAATAGTTAGCTCAGATTCCACCCCGCGAGCGAGGCTTTCCGCCTTCACCAATTCCACCAACCGCCTGTATGAACTGAGGATGACCTCTGAACCCAGACGGCACAAGTCATTGGTGCCGACATGAGCAACAATTTGCAGTCGGGTGCACCCAGTGCTCTCTATCGCCGCCGCCGCCCTTGTGTCAGTTGGTATCAGCCAGCAGCAGGCCCCAGCTGGAAGACACCATTTCAGCTCATGGCAGCATTAGGACTGAGTGCGGCTGTGACGTTCACCTGCTTTAGTTCTTCATTGACTGTCCTCAGTGTCAACGTACAGCGTTGCTACACTGGCTGAAAAATGGGGGGTGGAAGTTCAATACTGACTACTTTAAATGATGTAGCCGACAGGTGCACATTTGCATTTCACAGTTCACAACCTCCCAATTATACACAGTTATATGGCCAGTGCACTATTGTTTAACTTTCGATAAGTCTCATCAATAGGTTGCAAGCAAACAGCAACATACTGCTACAATAGTTTACTGTTGAACATCTACAAACACTAAAAACCTAACCGCATAGTTCTTGCCACATAATATGGTACGTATTGAACAGACACTGCCATTGTTTTAGCACGCAGCCTATTACACTTATTTCAGTTAAGTGGATGCATTGTTGTTAATCTAACCAATATGAGTTTCTTGTCTGAAACTTGGCCATGGACTGTCTCTCCCCGGACCAAAAATCGGGCCCTTATATATCGTCATAATAATAGGCACCGAAACTACACATTGTTTGATGTTTAATCTACAGAACTTACAATTAAAACTTAACTCATTAAATTAACTAAATACATCGAAAAATTGCGTCTTTTACAGTTTCTTCTGCTACAAGAGTTAGGCCGAATTATTTGTTTAAATGATGAATATAACAGATATTGTTATGCAAACAATACATTTGACAAAACTAATAGTTTTGCTTCATCACACGGCCCATAGACCAGCAGCTAGTGGAGGAAGTGGCTACTTGTAGCATAGAGTGGATGACCGACAGCGCATCAATGGCTTTTGTGTGCTATTTCTTGCTGAAGGCAGTGGTTGAGGACAGATACCGTTGGGTCTTGATGGCCAGCATTTATAGTGGTCAGTACTGCAAGTAGAGCTCACATTAGATTTATTAGGGAAAGGTGATGCTTCCCATCATTGTTGTGCTATCTTCAGTGCCGGAACAGAGGCTTTCATCATGCCAGTTCATCACCTTTTTCGGCTCTGGTAGCAGAATGTGGTATACAACCTGCTGGCTCGCCTCACTGAGCTGAGTTAGGAAGGTGGTGGTTTAACAGTTGTAATACTTTTCAATCACTGCACAAAACCTTAAAATGGTGGACATTGAGATAAGTTATCTCAGTATAGAAAATCCACCGACAGAGGAAAGAAACTGAATCTGAAGAGATAACTGTATGATATCATAAATATATTAAGTAAACAAACTTTCTCCCTTCACATCAGCAATTTATTGCAGGTTGCTCAAGCATGCAGGATTTTAAGAGATTGGAAAAAAATCATTCCATATTTCAAAACTATTAGTCAGACAGATGCATATAATTTTAGGCCTTTATTGGTGATGGCAATCTTTTGTACAGTTATGGAATGTGTTTAATGCACGTTTATGGATAACAAAAATCTCCTCAAAGGAGTCAACATGGAATCTGCAAACAGAAATCTTGTGATAAACAAATAGCTCTGTTCACTCGTGTATCCAGAAAACCATAGACATTGGTGCCCAGGATGGTGCCATGTTCCTTGACTTCCAGAATGAATTTAATATAGTTCTACTCTGTCAGTATGCGCAGAAAATAAGTGCTTAAGGAATATTGGACAGGTTTTGTGACTGGATTCAGAACTTTTTAAAGGTCATATGCACGTGGCTAGAAATACATTACAAAGGCACACCAACTTGAAGGTGGAGATAAAAGTTCTTTGACAGTGTACACTTCAGTGATTGAGAACATTTCATGCAAGTGGGAAAGTTCAATCTGTACTAATGGTTTAGCACTACACTTAGGCGGGCAATCAGCTGGAGCAGTAGTCACCATCATATAGTAGCCACATACCCTTTGCACCACCAAAGGCACATCTTCCAAAAGTGGATGCAGGGTCACTTGCAGGAACTGCAGATATACCTCACCTGTGAGACGTTGTGGAAGGATGACTGGTCCCAAAGGCAATTGCCAATAACCCATGCCCACACGATGAGGCTGAACTGGTGCTGATATTTCACTGCCACAATATGATGGGGATTTTCTGTAGCTCACAGGTGAGAGATGTATAGATTGACAATACTTCCCCTATAAATGTTGCCTCATCTGGGAATAGGATGGAAGACAGAAATCTCAACACCATGGCGGCCTGTGTGACGAACCAGCAACAGACCATTGACACAGAGGCAAGAAATAATGTCTGCATGCATTGTAATTGGTATGGATAGTGGCAGTTGTTGTGGGGAATGTTCCATATATATATATATATATATATATATATATATATATATATATATATATATATATATATATATATATATATATATATATATGAGCTCTATATAATGGAAGGAAACATTCCACGTGGGAAAAATTATATAATATAATATATAATATAATATATAATATATAATAATATATAATATAATATATAATATATATGAGGTCTTGTGGATAAAGCAGAAGCTTCATGGGGGGATTTTGTAGATAATACTGTTGTTTATAGGAAAGATGCAGTGCTAGAAAATGATAATGAAATAGTTCCTGCGTGGGACTAGCAATTTGGTCCAGCAGCTGACCATGAATGTAAATAAATGTAACATCTGCATAATTAGATAGAAGGACCAATTACAATGTTGGCCCTAATTCGCTGGCAACAGTAACAAGTAAGGGAATTGTAACGATCTTTAAACATTGCTACTTAACTTGCTTTGGCCTGTGGATGCTGTGAATAATGAGAATATCACGAAAATTTGAAGCTTGGCAAATTATTTATTGACATCAGCTGATCAACAGAACTGACATAAGTGCAAAACAACTGACTAAACTGAGCTAAGCCGAACTGAACTGCACTGACTCCAGAAGTAAACAAAACTTGACTGACTGACTGTCTGCGCAGCCTTGCTGTGTCGCTTTAAATACAGTTTTAACAATTGCTACCATTGTTAATTCATTACAAACTGCAACTTACAATTAAAAACAATTTCATCTAAACTAACTGCTGTTACATTTGTACAGGTTATAAAATGTAATGTCAGATAATGTAATATTTTTATCATCATCTTGGTTTTATGTGTGAAAATTAATTCACAATCTGATTTCAACAATTATTTTGATTTTACTTTAATTTCATAATTAGTGACTGTATGGATTTTGTTTGAAGTATACACATCGTGCTTCACCAGATTACATAAATTAAATACAAACGTTTTCTCAAATACTGGAATTTCGTAAATGTGGGTAGTGTAACTAACAAGAGGTAAATATCTGTGTAATTTACAAGCATCTTTAATTACAATGAATTACATAAAAATGAATAACAAATGAAATTAGATCATTGGATAAAGATTGTTATTTTCATTTGAATCGTAATGAGGTTTTTATGTTAGCGTCTTTACAAATTGCAGTTATGGTAATTAGAGGCGTACATGCTAACATTTCCACAGCCTCTTAATATTTATTGCTAAACATTTATTACTACCATTTCATGATCTCTGATATTTAATTTGGCATATGTAAATATTTTTGTTAATGACAACAATCTATTAACAATCACGAGAATGTATGTCATTCCAGAATATTTTATATGTATTTACAAAGAAGAACAGGTTTTTGGGCAAACTGAACTGAACAATACCTATAAAAATACACACAAAAGGCCCTAGGAAGCACTGATTCATATGATAAATACATGGATGCATATAAAAAAGGTGGTATTGGACAGTTCATAATGATCTTTGGAGAGGCTGTTGCATAATAGAACATCCATCTGGAGCTATCTAAGCGAAATGATCACTTAAAACTAGTGCTATTAAAAGCAGATGCCAGCTCAAAACATGCACTGGAAGAATTATAAAGAAATGTAACTGATCCACAAAAGGCATGACATAAAAAAAAAAAACTAGTTTGACTGCTTCTTGATTATTATTGGTCAGTCTGGGGCACTTATCAGGTAGGATTCATGGAGGAGCTAGAGAAGATCCAAAGATGAGAGATGCATTTTTTCACAGGTTCATTTCATAAACAAGGAAATGTTATGTAGATGCTCATCAAACTTGAACAAATTTGCTGCAACAAAGGCATTTTGCACCAAAAGAGGACTCCTGTTAAAATTCCAAGAATATTCATTCCAAGAAGATTCATGCAAGGTATTAACTGCTTTCATTAACAAATGGAACCGGGTAGTAGGAAAGTGACAAAGATGATACAAAATTCAGGTGTGTACATTTGGATGCAGATGTTGCTAAACCAGTGGAATGGTGACATCAAATGGACATCTCTGAGCAAGTAAATGACCTTATAATATATAGACAGCTTCATAATAATTTTCCCTCACTTTACCAAGACACATCAGAATATATAAGGGTGCAAAAAAGGGCAGCTCGTTTCGTATTATCACGTAATAGGGGAGAGAGTGTGGCAGATATGATACGCGAGTTGGGATGGAAGCCATTAAAGCAAAGACGTTTTTTGTCGCGGTGAGATCTATTCACGAAATATCAGTCACCAACTTTCTCTTCCGAATGCAAAAATATTTTGTTGAGCCCAACCTACATAGGTAGGAATGATCATCAAAATAAAATAAGAGAAATCAGAGCTCGAACAGAAAGGTTTAGGTGTTCGTTTTTCCCGCGCACTTTTCGGGAGTGGAATGGTAGAGAGATAGTATGATTGTGGTTCAATGAACCCTCTGCTAAGCACTTAAATGTGAATTGCAGAGTAGTCATGTAGATGTAGATATAAAATATTATTGGGAGTGTAATCTTACACATTTAATGCACTACATTTATGTTGATAGAAAACTGAGTCAAAATCGGTTTTACGTAGTTTTAAAATTAAAGCATACAAAAGTTACTGGTATTGCTTTTATTTGACTGAAATAAGATAAATAAAGTAATTAAAAACATAAAAGAGAAATAAGTGATATTTACACCATGGGAATTTCTTTGACGTATTAGACTGGTTATGGAGAACATGTGACATTTTTATGGATTTACCCTATATGTAAAATCATTGTGTGCCATTAAAATAGGAGTTCTGATTTCATTAAAAAATTGTTTTATCCTCTTTTCACCAATTAGAGAGTCATTTTCAGATGAGTGTTACTTTTCACAATAGAATAGTAAAATTAGAAGAAACTGCAGTTGAAGAAAAAGGCAGTGTACCATATTTTCACTGAGAGAAGCACCATCTGCACTGAAACTGATGTGGTTACCTTGTGAGCCCCTTTGTGTGCAAGTTTTATTTGAAAATGTTTGTCATAGGATATATATGAAATGGAGTTTATTGTTAATAGATAGTCTTATTACTCACTTCTACTGAACATTATTTTCCTGTTAAATACGGATAATTGCTTATCAGTTGCATTTAAGCCTGTTTGCGAAAAAAAATCTTTAAATAAATATTTTAACAACTGAAAGCCATTTTTATGTTTGCATTAGGAAATGGTGTTTAAGGAGCCGAGTAAAACACCATTGAAACTTGTTATGGATCCCAGAGGTCAGGTGCAAGATTTGGCAAGTCTGAGACAACAAGGTTACAACATTGAAACTGGAGCTCTTAGTCCGGACATTTGCCTTGATCTTGTGCGAGATCTCAATGCAACGAAAGGGAAAGGTAACAACCAGCACATTAATATAACACTTTATTCAGCCACAGATTGTGTTCCATAAATCCCATCATAAAGGAGAGCCTTTAGGGATGTGTAATGAGCCAATTTATAATCATATTAACAGGTAGAAGCAGCCACTGCAGGATATTTCTGCAAAGTTTGAATGCAACAGGTTACGACTATCATTACTCTACTCACACCAATAATTACAAGAATTAATTAATTATATATTATTATAATTAGGTATAAGTATATTAGGAGAAAATTAACCACTTTGAAAGAAACTCATTTTAGACAACTCAAATGCTGTTTTTATCTTATATTTCCATCAAATCATTTGTGGAACATTGTATGGAACACTATCAAGTGGCTGTATAAAGGCAGAGACGAGATCTGTTTAATGTTAACATTGGAATGACGCAGAATTGTTGCCCCTAAGCTCAAATATTCTGATAAATAGTAGAAGGAACTGCCAGTAAAGCATTATACTAATTTGTTTTTTAGTGCCTGGGGATTTTGAATTTCCTACCAAAACTCTAGTGGGCAACCTACTGCAGAATTTTGCACCACAATATTAAACACCATTTTGAGCCTTTGATAGGCCTACAATATGGGGTGTAATGCAGATGCTCTGATTAACTTCTTAAGGGGCCTAAATGGTGTCTTGAGGGACAGATTGAGAAGAGGCACCCATGTCCAGAAATTTCATCTAACAATGGTACAGAGTGTTGAAGTTATAAGGGAAACATCTATATTAGGCCACCCCTTCAGCAGGAAATACGATTTGTAATGATAACAGACCGCAGGCCAAACTCCACGCAATGGACCTGAGAGTATTATCAATGTTAGAGTGCATCCACACCTGCCACAACAACACTGTAGAGACTGTTAAGCACAGTGAAGGCAGAGTCTTACATCACACTTTTGTTGCTGAAGGAGTGGTTTGGTGGCATAAATTTTCCCCTGTAACTTCAGTGGTCTCTAGCAGCATTGGATGATGTATCCAGGCATGGATACCTAGTCTCAATTTGTTTCCCAAGAGACCAGATACAACCCCTAAAAATTTATTAATAAAATTTTGTTACATCCTGTATATGGGAATTATTATATGGGAATTATTTGCAACTGTAGAATTATGGTTTCGTATTGCACAGTTGTCCTAAATTCATTCTTGCTTCAAAAATTAATATTAGCCATTTTCTTTTGAAATTAACATTAAAGAATAGCTTTCTTTGCTCTTATCATTACCTAGATTCATACCAGTTTCAAGCATGTATTACTTTCATTCACAAAGGCATTCAGTAATGTGTTTTACCAGGTGTAGAAGTATGAAACCAGAATTTGGTTGCAATAATTACATATCTCTTGTTTGAAACTGATAAACAATATTTTGTTCAAAATAATCTCCATTGCTATTTATACATTTCTTCCATCTCTCCGGAAGGCTATGAATGCCACGCCAAAAAACAATTCTTCTTTTGAAGTGAACCAGTCAGCGAGCCATTCTTGTACATTTTCATATGAATTGAAGCATTGTTCAGTGAGAGCATGTCCCAGTGATGCAAATAGATTATAATCAGACAGAGCCAATTCTGCAGAATAAGCCAAATGCCCTAGTATTCCTGAACTGGGCACCTCGATCATTTCCCTAACCCATTTTGCTGTGTTTGATGGGGCGTTATCATGGAGCAATATGACTTTTTGTTGTCTTTTTCCATATTCTGGACATTTTTTACATAATGCTCAATTGAAATCAATCATTTGCTGTTGGTAGTGATCAATGTTAACTGTTTCACCAGGTTTTAGCAGGTCATAACAGACGACACCCTTTTGATTCCACCACACACAGAGCATTGTCTTCTTTACAAAGCAGTTTGGTCTTGCATTAGATGTTGATGCTTTGCCTGGATTCACCCATGATTTATGATGCTTAGGATTCTCAAAATACAACCTTTTTCATCACCTGTTACTATTCAATGGAGAAACAACTTTCTTTTGTATCAGGTGAGCAGCATTTCACAAGTGGTCTTTTGAGTTGCTTGCTGTCTTTCATTCACTTCATGCGGAACCCATTTTTCCACTTTCTGCACCTTTCCCATAGCTCTCAACTGAAGAGAAATGGCTTTCTGTATCACATTCAATTGTTCCGCAAGTTCCTGTTGAGTTTGAGTATCGTCTTCATCCAATAATGCCTGCAATTCGTTGTCTTCGAACTTTTTTGGTGGTTTCCCAGCACTTGTCATTTCTCACATCAAAATCACCACTTTTGAGTTTTTTGAACCACTAAAAACACTGTGTTTTCCAAAGAGTATGTTCACTGAAAGCTTCAACAAGCATTTGATGTAATTGTGCAGCAGTTTTCTTCAAATTACAACATAGAACCAATGCTGTCCACAAATCATAGTTTGAAGGCACAAACTCGACATGTTTACGGGTTTGAAATAGATACCGAATAATGGAACTTAGATTACTGTGTGTTGACATTCATTGTCAGCCATTACAGGATGCAGATGGTGCTGCAGACGTGGTCTCATGGGCCCTACACTGACAGCTAGCACCCTCTATAGGGAAATTCTGGTTTTATACTTTTACACCTGGTATGCTTACGTATTAGGGAAACTTTGCAATTTGTATTAAAAGCTTGAAACTGAATTGGCAATAGTTTGGGTTAATACAGAGAGCCAATAGCTCTTCAATGTGAATTGCCAAAAGCCAGAATTAATGGCAGCTCCATGTTTGCTGTGAGCTGTAGCTTTGGTGTCTTGGAGAACTGCACTGCATTATGTCTATGAAGTATCTTTGGCTATCCACAGTCAGTGGTATGGTATACATTGAGTTCTTCAAAGAAAGTGTTTGGCGACCAAGGTTACTTAATAATTATCTTGAAGAGGGCTTGTAGAAGTAGGTATGAGAACTGTTAAAGAATAGCTTAGACTTCTTTTGCTTGCTAACTGCTGACTAGAGTAATATATTGGAAAATATGAAGAAAAATTGAGGAGGCACTACATAAAATTAGATTGCGATCAGATTAGGACATGAGAGCAGTGATTCTGACTATGTATGGCAAAATAGAAGGAAGAACAGAGAGTCACCGCTGTTTAAATTTTAAATTTGAGAAGCCATAAAGAGAACTGAAAACTATTTCTGAAAAGGATGCACTGAAACAATGATGAACTAATAAAATAATTTCCGAAACTGTGAGTTTTGAATACAGCAGTATACAGAAGCAAAAAATAACTGCAGGAAAACCATAGTAGAAAGAACTGGAAGTACTGGAGAGATGTAGTGTAACAGAGGGTCCCAAAAAATTTGTGGTTGGGTGTGGTAGATGTGCAGATAAGAAAATACCAGCGCAAGATCAGAACAGATAGATAATGGCATTAAAACAAGTCAAATGACACTTGATTTAAAAATGTGAGAAGAATACAGAAGAAACAAGCAGTAAAAAAAGGGATGCTAGCAACAGCTTGAACTGTAAGTCAATAAAAAAATATAAAATGATATTACCAAAATTATGAAGACGTACTACACACAAATGTGAACATTATTAACATTTTGATCAGTCCAGGGTTAAGCCTTAGATGGGCCACATTGCACTTTGTACAGCTGAAAAATCGCACAGACATCTGAGTGATGTTAATGAATGAACTTGGATGTCCTGCATATTTGATGGCATAAACCTCAATGTATAGTTGAAAAGTTATTTGTTACCAAAAGTTTTATCGTGAGGCCAGACATAATCTCCCCAGTCCTTATAGGTCTTTTTAGAACAAAATGTAGAAGTTTTGTCAAACATTGTTAAGAAAAGGGAAAAAAGAAAGAATCCTCTCTTCAGCATCAACGCAATTACTTGAAAAATTGGTATGTGTTCTGGCTGTAAGAAGAGTACATGAAAAATTACAAAAACTAATTTTATGCCACACAAACAACTAACTTGGATTTGGCTGTTATTATAATAGTGTTAAGTTGGCTGTAGACGTCATAAAAGCTAACCGTCAAAGTAACAATATTATAATAATATTTCCTTCTCATAATATTGTTACATTCCATCCTGGATTAACCATCAGAGTAAGTAATATAATGAACTGCTGTCTTTCAAGACCTAGAAAAAAACAATCTTTGACAGACTGGTATAGAAAATCACAGCAGAAAGTACTCTCATAAATCACATTCCTTTATTCATCTTATACCTTGTTTACAAATTGTATCCTTGGTAGGGTTCACAGGATTGTGTGTGTGTGTGTGTGTGTGTGTGTGTGTGCGCGCACAAATGTGCTCATGCATGTGTGCAGGCAATAGTGGGGGGGGGGGGGGAGGAGGATTTAATTAACGACAGATGTTTTTACATTTGTAACCATGCGACATCAAATGTCCAATATTTGTAAAATAATTATTTTTCGTTTCTTTTTGAGGTGTCCTTGTCTTCGTACACATTTGTCTTTGTGGATTTGTTCCTCATGTACCCACCCATTTTCGATATGATACTCAACTGTCCTATTTTGTTCTTAGCTGTATCAAATGACACTTATATGCAGTTTTTGTCATTGCATTCAACATAAGCAGCTCAAATTTGAGCTTACTATTTCCATATTTTTTGTACTGCACCCCCCCCCCCCCCCCAGTCCTTCTTTTATCCAACTATTCCAAACAGTTTTTCTCTGGTTCTAATTGCATTAAGCTACAACATCAAATAACTTAGCAAATTTCAAGTGTTATAATACTCCTCTGTGACATTGCAGGTGCTGAGCTCTTTGCAAAGCGACGAAAGAAGTCTGAAAAATGGGTGGTTGATGAAACTACTGTGAAGAAGTCCAGCACAAGCAGCACAGTTACTGATTATATTTCTTCATCAAGCACTCTGCAACGCCAGAGTAGCATTGGGACTCCTAGTCAGCTGCCACCAATTGTTCCATCATATTTAGATACATCACGTGTGCAACATGCACAAAAACTGAATGAGATACAGGTAACCAAAGCATCAGAGGTCCACATCAAAGGATTTACTTGAAGTGCAGTGTGCACACTTTTCCTTAGTCTGTTTCAGTAGGGTTTGGGAGGGTAAAAGGAAGGAAATTGTGTGCCATTCATATTCTGCCACCAGGTGATTGATGTTGAGAATGGGGTATTCTCAATCTTCCTCAATCAAAACAGGTACAAGATAAATGAGATTTTCATTTTGTGCTTTGTAACACGCATTTACAAACTTTAAACAGTGACACAAAAGTAACAAGCAGTGAACCAGGAATTGCTTCATTATTCGTACTAGAATGATGTAACGTGTTACTGTTTAATTGCTTAGATTGGTAACATACTTTCAAGAAACACAACAGACTCAAAGGCTTCAAACTGTTGTTGACTGAAATAAGAAAACTGAGAGGTCAATTAAAATAATGTGCATACTGTACTAATACATGGGACAGTAAAAAAACTCAGCAATATGGCTGTGATGCTCATGAAAAATTAATGTGGTGTTAAGTGGTACAAGGCAACTGGTCTTATCAGTCGGCAGACAGTGAATTTTCACGTGTTATGGGAAAAAAAAGATATGTCAGCATCTGACAAAGGAGAAGTCATGAGGAAGAAGTAGATAGGGAGAGATAGAGAACGAGAGTTATGTTTGATGAATATGCATACTGTAGGAGAATATTTATAAGGGGCTTCACCTAGATTTTGTAATGTGACATGTTACTTTGTAAATTTATGTATCCCTTATTCTGTATATGTATGTTAGTAACCACAGATTTTTGCTTACTCCAGGAAAATTTGTCTCAATTCCAAAAACATCACCCATACACTGTAAAGAAATTGTGAAGATTTTCTGGTAAATGGCTTGCTAGTGTTACTTTACAATAGTTATTAAATTGATGGTTCACTGTTTACTAAAATGATTGTTCCAAGTTTGAGACTCAGTATCAGTGGCATAAAACTTTTGAACCTAATGTTGGGTGAATTTTTATAACAATAAGGACTAGTTTGCAGTCCAAAACATCATCTGTTTTGGAGATTTGCTGCTTATTTTTTAAAAAAGGGTACTAAGTTAGGCATGAAGTATTCAATTTTACTAGTGTGATACTAAAACATTGCCATAATTTGGCCACTGGTTTTAATTGATGTTGACAGTGTAGATGTAGCATTGCAAGAATCTTTACAGATTTCTGCTTCCAGTCTTCATTTTCAGTAACTGCTTGAAGCAGTTTCATCTTTGTTTTGAGTGAAGAAGCAATTTTTTCTGTCCCATTTTGCCTGTTATTATGTGCAGAAAAATAACAAGCTGAAATTAGAAAGGAAATCTGATGTCAATACACTATTCACTACCTTTCACACATCGTTCACCGTATTTGAAAACTGACTAAAGTGTTTGTCAATGGCAGCAGCCGAGGATAACTGATAACATAGCAACATAGTAGCCATTGCTTATTTTGGTCTAATAAAAAACAAAGGTCAATGAAGTTAGGCAAACATGTTACTCTTCACTACTTGTTCTCCCAAGGGACAAAATCTTTCTGCATTAAACAGATTTCATTGTGCTTTAAAAGAAACAAATGCATGCAATGTATGAGTATTTTTTCCAGGCCTACAGTATTATTTTGTGTTAACTGATTTTTCATGTTGAGCATTCTCATGTTTCACTGTATATAGAGAATGGGCCACTCAACAGAGATACAGGATTTTGGGTCAGTAGAGGTGGCAGTAGTGCTGATATTTCTTACTCTCCTGTCCGCCAAGTACCTGCACTTCTCAAGCCAGCAGCAATATAAATTGACTAAGTAAACCAGTTTGCTATAATCAAGACCTTATATCTGAGACCATTGTAACCAGTAGAGAGTATACTGAATAACCAAAAAAGTCAAAGTTGTATCACCCCCTCCCACAATTTGTTGTTGTCACTACTATTGCCAATGGTAAGGTCTCTTTTTTTCAAAAATACAAGAGTAAGATTTACAATAAACTTTTTACTTATCTTCTTTCTCGTAGTTGGCTCCAGTTCTTCATGTCTAGGGGCTGA
Source organism: Schistocerca piceifrons (assembly GCF_021461385.2). Classification (NCBI taxonomy): domain Eukaryota; kingdom Metazoa; phylum Arthropoda; class Insecta; order Orthoptera; family Acrididae; genus Schistocerca; species Schistocerca piceifrons. The sequence continues at coordinate 1,014,481,467 of NC_060138.1, read as the reverse complement.
TTCTTGAAGATGAAATTTTTGACATTTTAGGCTCTCACGGTTCTAGTTGACATAATTAACTTTGTAGAATGCTTGCACTGTATTTTTGTTTTCACAATAATTTATTGTCTCACATTTTATTGTATCACACTGTCTTTTGAATTTGTGTTCTTCCAACATACAAAAACACAATCGATCACATCAGAGGCATGCCCACTACTCCTTCACACTGTGGTAATAACAATATTCCAAAGGGTTTAAAAATTTTCTTGACAAATGAATTTCTATTAATTTATAAATGAATCCAGAAATAAATGTAATAAATAGCGCCAAATTGTGTAAATAATAATAGAAATTTTAAGTGTGCTAAATATTTCGTAATCTTCATGTTTCTAAAAAAATAATTTTAACTGTACATCCAGAGCTAGTACATATTGATTGTGACAGCAAAAATAAAGTAATTTCTTTTTATAGATTTTATCTTGAAATATAGCATCTCGTCTACAAAATCATATGAATTTTTTTTTGAAAAACAGCTGAGATAATATTAACCTGTTCAAAATTCTAAAATATTTCTGGTGTCGAATACTTCTGTCCAGGTAAAGCAATGCTAGGGGAGGATGTCCCTTTACAAGAGACAGTAATGAAAATTGTAAATATTGATTTTTTTCATGTCTTCTTTTCAACTATAAAAGTGTGTGTGAGACTTGTTTTACCAACAGGAGCGGTTTACTCTACCAAGGCTTCGCCTTGTGAAATCTCCATGGGAAGCTGCTCTGGAGACTGGTTCCGTGGATGCAGCTTTCCAGGAACTCAAACCACTGCAGTCATGGAGCTTTTCTAGTGCTCCAACACCAGCTGCCCCTGAGCCAGCTCTGAGTTCAACATTTGACAGCTACAAATCAACAACACCACAACCTGTATCAGCTGAACCAGTATTTACTCCTCTTACACCCTCTACTGGTGTCAGTCAGCCTCCAAGCCAAAGAGTTTCTGGTCATGAAAAGGACTTTCTGTACAAACCTAAGGCACCAAGAGGATGGAGCGGTGCACAACACTCACAGCAAAGTTATGGTAATCACATGAAAGATTTATTTGGAGAGCTTTTATTTAATTATTTTAAATATTGCATTTTGTCCAGTAAAGCTTTAATCATGTATTTGTTACTCTGGTAAATGTATGTTGATTTTACTAATGATGATACACTCGTATAGCTGCATGACTGTAATATCTTTGATGCATGTGTTTTTATATTAGTTTTCCTTCATCACCAGCTAATTGTAGTATGATGTTCATAATCACTGAAACACAAATCATAGCTAAAACAGCCAGTAAATACCCTAGAATACAGAACATACTTTGTAAAGGCAATTTGTGGAAAGCAACACCAGTTAACAAAAACCTATTTAAATATAGAAACGTATCAGTGCTAATTTAATTTATCTTGTATTTCAATAATTTCATTTATTCTACTTTTTTGTATTTATTTTCTTGATTATTGAGCTCTTTACTACTATCTTTCCTTAAAATAACAAGACCGAAGTACTTGTAGAACTCGTTTTAAGTTAGTTCAATTTACTACCAATTGTATGAAAGATCTTAGTTGGGGATAGTGATATTTTGGATTGTTTTAATGCAGAAATTTCATTGTTAATGCATGTGAAATGCATTAATTTTGTAAACCCTGTCAACTTGCATTGTTGTGGGGATGAAGGCTTTTTGTCTGTTGAAGTGTACATGTCCTAACATAGTTACAGATTTGTAGCTCTCTTTTTTCCACATTTCCGTTTTTTATCTCTTCCCTCCTTTTTTTCCATACTCCCTTTCTTGGTCCAATACATATTAGAATGCTACTGTATAAACCTTTGTGGCAGTTTGAATAAACATACAATTAAGTAATCATTAACTACAGAGCTTATACTTAAATGTACGACTTGAGATTCAATATGTTGTGCAAAACAGACATTTTCCAGTATGTTGTCAGCTCGTGTTACAAACCAGTTTAATTTAAGAACAAGGCAGAAACAATTTTCTTCTTGAGACTTTGATTTTAATAATATCCATAGGTGATGTAGCGAATCATGCTACAAATCAGAAATACCTTAAGCATTGGTTGGTAGGAGATTTTCCTTATTGCCATATTAGAAAGGCATTCTTTTCCATAAAAGTGGAAAGGGGCAAGTTTGTTTCTTATGTTTCATTTCTTCTGCATTTATAGAAAGATCTCTGTAATTTACCTTGCAGTATATTAGTTTATATTTATGAGGATCAAGAAACAAATGTAACCATGGATAACAGAACTAACAGGAAAGTGAACATGAAGGAGTATCTTGTGTGGGACAACATTTTGTAACAAAGAAGAAGACATAGAACATAGGTTTCATATAGGAGAACAGAAGAACCTATAGGTGTGTGGATGAGGAAGAGAAAAAAATTATCATCTGATTCTCTCCCCCCATGAACCATGGACCTTGCCGTTGGTGGGAAGGCTTGCGTGCCTCAGCGATGCAGATGGCCGTACCGTAGGTGCAACCACAACGGAGGGGTATCTGTTGAGAGGCCAGGCAAACATGTGGTTCATGAAGAGGGGCAGCGGCCTTTTCAGTAGTTGCAGGGGCAACAGTCTCGATGATTGACTGATCTGGCCTTGTAACATTAACCAAATCGGCCTTGCTGTGCTGGTACTGCGAACGGCTGAAAGCAAGGGGAAACTACAGCTGTAATGTTCCCCAAGGGCATACAGCTTTGCTGTATGATTAAATGACGATGGCGTCCTCTTGGGTAAAATATTCCGAAGATAAAATAGTCCCCCATTCGGATCTCCGGGCGGGGACTACTCAAGAGGACGTCATTATCAGGAGAAAGAAAACTGGCCTTCTATGGATTGGAGTGTGGAATGTCAGATCCCTTAATCTGGCAGGAAGGTTAGAAAATTTAAAAAGGGAAATGGATAGGTTAAAGTTAGATATAGTGGGAATTAGTGAAGTTCGGTGGCAGGAGGAGCAAGACTTTTGGACAGGTGAATACAGGGTTATAAATACAAAATCAAATAGGGGTAGTGCAGGAGTAGGTTTAATAATGAATAAAAAAATAGGAGTGCGGGTAAGCTACTACAAACAGGATAGTGAAAACATTATTGTGGCCAAGATAGACACAAAGCCCATTCCTACTACAGTAGTAAAAGTTTATATGCCAACTAGCTCTGCAGATGATGAAGAAATTGATGAAATGTATGATGAGATAAAAGAAATTATTCAGGTAGTGAAGGGAGATGAAAATTTAATAGTCATGGGTGACTGGAATTCGAGAGTAGGAAAAGGGAGAGAAGGAAACATAGTAGTTGAATATGGATTGGGGGGAAGAAATGAAAGAGGAAGCCGTCTGGTAGAATTTTGCACAGGGCATAACTTAATCATAGCTAAAACTCGGTTCAAGAATCATAAAAGAAGGTTGTATACATGGAAGAATCCTGGATATACTAAAAGGTATCAGATAGATTATATAATGGTAAGACAGAGATTTAGGAACCAGGTTTTAAATTGTAAGACATTTCCAGGGGCAGATGTGGACTCTGACCACAATCTATTGGTTATGAGCTGTAGATTAAAACTGAAGAAACTACAAAAAGGTGCTAATTTAAGGAGATGGGACCTTGATAAACTGACTAACCCAGAGGTTGTAGAGAGTTTCAGGGAGAGCATAAGGGAACAATTGACAGGAATGGGGGAAAGAAATACAGTAGAAGAAGAATGGGTAGCTCTGAGGGATGAAGTAGTGAAGGCAACAGACGATCAAGTAGGCAAAAAGACGAGGGCTAATAGAAATCCTTGGGTAACAGAAGAAATATTGAATTTAATTGATGAAAGGAGAAAATATAAAAATGCAGTAAATGAAGCAGGCAAAAAGGAATACAAACGTCTCAAAAATGAGATCGACAGGAAGTGCAAAAGTGCTAAGCAGGGATGGCTAGAGGACAAATGTAAGGATGTAGAGGCTTATTTCACTAGGGGTAAGATAGATACTGCCTACAGGAAAATCAAAGAGACCTTTGGAGAGAAGAGAACCACTTGTATGAATATCAAGAGCTCAGATGGAAACCCAGTTCTAAGCAAAGATTGGAAGGCAGAAAGGTGGAAGGAGTATATAGAGGGTTTATACAAGGGCGATGTACTTGAGGACAATATTATGGAAGTGGAAGAGGATGTAGATGAAGATGAAATGGGAGATAACATACTGCGTGAAGAGTTTGACAGAGCACTGAAAGATCTGAGTCGAACAAGGCCCCGGGAGTAGACAACATTCCATTAGAACTACTGACGTCCTTGGGATAGCCAGTCATGACAAAACTCTACCATCTGGTGAGCAAGATGTATGGGACAGGCGAAATACCCTCAGACTTCAAGAAGAATATAATAATTCCAATCCCAAAGAAAGCAGGTGTTGACAGATGTGAAAATTACCGAACTATCAGTTTAATAAGTCACAGCTGCAAAATACTAACGCGAATTCTTTACAGACAAATGGAAAAACTGGTAGAAGCGGACGTTGGGGAAGATCAGTTTGGATTCCGTAGAAATGTTGGAACACGTGAGGCGATACTAACCTCACGACTAATCTTAGAAGAATGATTAAGAAAAGGCAAACCTATGTTTCTAGTATTTGTAGACTTAGAAAAAGCTTTTGACAATGTTAACTGGAATACTCTCTTTCAAATTCTGAAGGTGGCAGGGATAAAATACAGGGAGCGAAAGGCTATTTACAATTTGTACAGAAACCAGATGGCAGTTATAAGAGTCGAGGGGCGTGAAAGGGAAGCAGTGATTGGGAAGGGAGTGAGACAGGGTTGTAGCCTCTCCCTGATATTATTCAATCTGTATATTGAGCAAGCAGTAAAGGAAACAAAAGAAAAATTCGGAGTAGGTATTAAAATTCATGGAGAAGAAATAAAAACTTTGAGGTTCGCCGATGACATTGTAATTCTGTCAGAGACAGCAAAGGACTTGGAAGAGCAGTTGAATGGAATCTACAGTGTCTTGAAAGGAGGATATAAGATGAACATCAACAAAAGCAAAATGAGGATAATGGAATGTAGTCAAATTAAATCGGGTGATGCTGAGGGAATTAGATTAGGAAATGAGACACTTAAAGTAGTAAAGGAGTTTTGCTATTTAGGGAGGAAAATAACTGATGATGGTCGAAGTAGAGAGGATATAAAATGTAGACTGGCAATGGCAAGGAAAGCGTTTCTGAAGAAGAGAAATTTATTAACATTGAGTATAGATTTAAGTGTCAGGTAGTCGTTTCTGAAAGTATTTGTATGGAGTGTAGCCATGTATGGAAGTGAAACATGGACGATAAATAGTTTGGACAAGAAGAGAATAGGAGCTTTCGAAATGTGGTGCTACAGAAGAAAGCTGAAGATTAGATGGGCAGATCACATAACTAATGAGGAGGTACTGAATAGAATTGGGGAGAAGAGAAGTTTGTGGCACAACTTGACAAAAAGAAGGGATCAGTTGGTAGGACATGTTTTGAGGCATCAAGGGATCACAAATTTAGCATTGGAGGGCAGCGTGGAGGGTAAAAATCATAGAGGGAGACCAAGAGACGAATACACTAAGCAGATTCAGAAGGATGTAGGTTGCAGTAAGTACTGGGAGATGAAGAAGCTTGCACAGGATAGAGTAGCATGGAGAGCTGCATCAAACCAGTCTCAGGACTGAAGACCACAACAACAACAAACTCTTTATGAGGATAATCCTTTATTAAGGAAATCATAAGACTTTAATTTTCTACATGGCTGGAGCAGCAACCATGGAATGAATTCTTCTTGTAGAAATGGTAAAACAACCAATCATTTGCAAATTTGAAGGTTTATTAAAACCCATTTACCATGGTTTCAACATTTATAAAAAGACTAGTCTTTATCTGTGGCATAAAACAACAGAACTTTTGCTGGAGTATTCTTATAGCCCAAGAAGGATATTTCATAGTCTCTTACTATTTTCATTTGGTATTTTTGCTTAGAAGGTAATTTATCCAGTCATAGTAACATGTGTAATTTCTTCTTCTAGTGCGCCTCACTTAAACATTGTTCAATTTATCTATAAAATCTCATAGCTTGGTATAAAATGATAGTTGTCAAGAAGATGGATATTGTGTTCCATTGTTATCATTCTTTCATAAAAATAATAGAAGAGAATAAAAAGAATCTAGATTGTGAGCTTCTGAAAAGGAGTTCCATGGTATGTGTAACTTGAATAAAATTCGATATTAATATATTAAATTAAAGAAAAGCAACCACTTACCATCCCTAATTAGATATACATCTACCAAGATTCAGCATAGACAAGTACAGTTAGTATATAGGTGTGATAAGCTCCAGAGACAAGATTAAGATTGGTTGGTGGGGAGAGTAAACGGACCAAACTACAGGGTCATCAGTCCCCAAGATTAAGGAAATGTGAAGTCAGTAGAAACAAGTCACGTGACATAATAATTTTATTGTATCACTGACCCAATTTGATGTTTGTAAATGTGGTATTTGTCACCGAACACCAGGTCTAGATTCATGTTTTGATTTATTTTATTTTCCCAAACTGTAATTAATTTAATTAAATGAAATTATATGGTTCCAGAGACCTTTTCAAGTCTCAGATATCTATGACATATGTATGCAGGCTGAAGCTGCAGATGAAAATTTATACCAAGGCCAGGATTTGAACCCAGCTCTCCTACTCATTAGACAGATGCGCTAACCATTACAGCACCTTGGAACAGTGGATTTGCACAACTGCATGGACTACCCTAGCATGCCTCCATTCTCAGACCCATTCATGCCTCAGCCCACTTGATATTCCGTCTAAACTCAAACAGCATTGCATTGCTGAGGTGCTAGTCCAATACAGTTGAAGAACTTCTGCAATACTGTTATGAGTTTATCAGGAATACCAAGTAAGTTGAGGCATGATTGGGAATTTGGATTGAGGAGGGAGGTGTGCCAGGGTAGTCCATACGATTGTTCAAAGCAACTTGGCCAATGTGGTATCATGGTTAGTCTATCTGCCTAGTGAATGGGAGACCTGGGTTCAAATTCTTGCCTTGGTACAAATTTTCATGTGTCACTTCAGTCTGCATACATACAACATACATGTAATTTGTTTCTTGACATTTAATGCCAAAGTCTTTGCATTAACCAAGAGTGGACATACTTTAGGATTTAATCAGTAGTTGTATGCAGCAATTGCTGTGGCACACCTATTATCACACTAGTATCATCTTCGAGTAGTGCAGCATTGGCTGTAATATTCCAATGTGTGAATATAGACATGGAATAATAAGGGACACAGACTGTTGTCTTATGGTACTCCTGTTTCCACTTTTTTGCATCTGATACTAAATTGATTTTATGGTTGGAGTAAGCTGTCATCGGTCCTACACTCTGTGTTCTGTTTTGGAGGTATGATTCAAACTACTTCTTTCTTCCAAGTTTTCTGAGAGTATCAAGTGCTTTGGAGATTAGTTAGTTTGTTAGCTAGTTAGTTATATAGTTTGTTTCATGATCCATGGATAATTTTGCACAATAAATCAGAATGATGTGGAATGCGTCAGTTTACATTCCATCGCATATTAATTTGTCAATATGACTACATGTTGACCAATTATAAGTCATTTTTTTCTTTTTTTAAATACAGGTGTTAATAATTCCTAACAGCCACATTTTACACATTTATTATAATAAATTTTACGTTGCTATATTCCAGACATTTTACATCACTGGGCAAGTAATCAAAAAAATTTGTTGCAGCACTGTGCATCCCTTTTTGTGCTAAAGACAACCTTAATGTCACTTTTCCTCCTGGTATTGTAACGATGTACATCATTGTTCCTTTTGAACTGTAGAGGATTATTTACAACAAACTTCATGAAGGGATAAACATACTGTGAAGCATTAGTCAGAATGGCTAACTCCTTAAACAGAAGTCTACGAGATGAATGTGGGTAAATACCACATATTATTTTTACAGCTTGTGTTTGAGCAATGAAGACTTTGTTTCTTAACTCTTAAGTGGGCACACAGTGTTTTTTGTAGTATGAGTGGGCAAGTGACATACTTTGAACACCTGTAAGGAATAATTATATTTATGAGATTGGTGGAGGCTAAAGAAATGAATTAAAATTTGTGCTACGGCTGGGACTTGAACTTGGATCTTTTTACTTACTAGGCAGAAATGCTGACCATACACCACCATAGCACTAGGGTAACAATGCTGCTTAAATGTATCAGGGAAAATTTAATTATAAGAGCTATATCTATGTTACAAAGGTAAATATATATAACCAAATCACAGGTTTAATGAAACAACGATAAACTATACTTATATTAAATGACTAAAGCATTGTTTAACTAAACAATAATAAAATAAACTTCCATCATATCACTCTTTTGTAACAGACAGTTGTTACCCCACAGTAATGAACCACTTGAAACATTAAACAGCACAGTTGCATCAGATCCCAAGCCAACCCCTTATTCGATTACTAATTATCTCATACACAACAGCCCAATTGTGGGATTGTGCTACCAGCTTGTAATCTGGGTCATTTTGTTGCATGGATCATAAATTTTTTTCTCATTCAGCTCATCATTTATTTTATATTGCTGCTGCTCACTTGCACACGTCAGCACAATTTATCTCTGTGTTAGATGAAGCATCATGACGGAGGAGGTATGGGCTCACAACTGTGAACAATGGAATGGTGCAAAACAATTTTATTTGCAGTGGCGCACTTTATGCACAGGTGCACCCACTCGAGGGTTAAAGATGAGCTACCCCAGAACATTATTCCGTATGACATTTCAATGAAAATATGTCAACTTACTGATTTGTCCCTCAGCAAGATTTGTGATTATTTTAAGTGCAAATATGGCTGAACAGAGATGGTTTAGGTGTTCCAAAATGTGCGTTTTTCAGTTTAAATTGTCATTAATATGGACATCTAAGAATTTTGAAGTTTCCACCCCATTTGTTATTTCCTCACCATGTGTTGCATCTGCCATTGTTGTAGTACTCGTAGATGGGCAGAACTGAATATGTTGTGTCTTTTTAAAATTGAGGGTGAGATTATTTGCAGAAAACTAGTCAATACTTTTATGAAAATTGTTTACCAATTCTTCTGTTTCTGTGTCTAAATTTACTCCTACAATTGGAGTCACAAATGACGGTGGTCGAGTTTAGGCTTGATCTGCGCACCTACTTCAGACGTTCTCTGACAGCCAGTGGGTATTTAGTAGTGTTCTGAGCACCCGGCAGTGAACGTCGTACCTAGTGCGAGCGTCACACATGATCAAAGCGAGTTATTTAGTGAATTTTTATTTTGTTTGCTGCAACTTCTCATGGCTGATGGTGGTGCTAAGTGACAAATTCTGTACAAGCAAGCAAGAGACATAATTTGAAGGCTACACACTTTCATTAAGTGCAAAGCATGTGTATGCACGTACAGCAACTGTCACTTGGAACCAGCAACAGTACAATCCACCTCCATACCTCCACCTTCACAAAATACCGTCCTTCAGGGATTGCATTGTGCAATACTATTGTTTCTTTCCTAGATTTCGAGTTATTTGATAAGTGTAGCACATTGCTGTTATTTCTGTGTTTTTCTTGCGTGGAAGCCATGCTGATTTCTGTTTAGTAAATTAGGATCATTTAGATATTTGTTGATTTGGTGCTTCATATATTTCTCTAATATTTTTGAAAATGTTGGAAGGAATGATGTTATCACTATTTTTAGCTAAATTAGAATTATATTAATAGCTTCAGCTGCTAATGGGCTTTGATATATATCAATGGGGACAGGTGAAAATGTGTGCCCTGACCGGGACTCGAACCCGAGATCTCCTGCTTACATGGCAGATGCTCTATCCATCTGAGCCACTGACGTCACAGAGGATAGTGCAACTGCAGGGACTATCTCGCGCATGCCTCCCGCGAGACCCACATTCTTACCTTGTCAGACATGTCCGAAAGAACAGACACCGTATCCATATAAGTATATAGTTCTGGCAATACCGGCCATGACCTTCTTCTTCTGTGCAGATGCACACATATTCCCCGAACTCTTACTGGACTTGGTAAGAATGTGTTCGACGAGTAATGAGTGTGTTGGGGTGGGACACTACGAATGTAGCATGTGGACATACAAGGTGAGAATGTGGGTCTCGCAGGAGGCGTGCGTGAGATAGTCCCTGCAGTCGCGCTATCCTCTGTGCCCTTGGTGGCTAAGATGGATAGAGCATCTGCCATGTAAGCAGGAGATCCCGGGTTCGAGTCCCGGTCGGGGCACACATTTTCACCTGTCCCCATTGATGTATATCAACACCTGTTAGCAGCTGAATGTATTAATATAATTCTAATTTCATTCTAGATGTCTGCAGGCCATCAATGGTGTCTGTTCTTTCGGACATGTCCAAAAGAACAGACACCATATCCATATAAGTATATAGTTCTGGTAACACCGGCCATGACCTTCTTCTTCTGTGCGGATGCACACACATTCCCCAAATTCTTACGGGACTTGGTAAGAATGTCTTCCACAAGTAATGAGTATGTTGGGGTGGGACATTACGAATGTAGTGTGTGGACATACAAGATGAGAGTGTGGGTCTTGCAGGAGGCATGCATCAGTTAGTCCCTGCAGTTGCGCTATCCTCTGTGCCCTCGGTCGCTCAGTTGGATAGAGTGTCTGCCATGTAAGCAGGAGATCCCGGGTTCGAGTCCCAGTCAGGGCACACATTTTCACCTGTCCCCTTTGATATATATCAATGCCCGTTAGCAGATGAAGGTATTAATATAATTTTAATTTCGTTCCAGATGGCTGCAGGTCATCATTGGTGTCTGTTCTTTCGAACATGCCCAAAGTTATAATAAGGGTCAGAATGTTCTTTGTACTTATTATATATCTAGATTTAGCTGTTTTAACTGCTTGTGACTATGATTTCTTATCAATATTTCAAGAGTGACAAAGTATAAATTTTAACACTTCTATACTTTTCTCCCATATAAAACATGCTCTGTTAAACACTCCTTTCAGCAATAATAAAATGGATAATGCTGTGCAATTACTGACACAATATGCTGAGGAGCTGTCAGTGACATTAAATGTAAAACCTGTCAACTTCAAAAATTAATCATTACCGTGTCCATATCCCTAATAATAAACCCTAGGGAAGTATTAAATAATGTTAATAAGTATACTCATTATTATGTGGCATTACTTAGACTTTTGAGTACTTAACAGAATTCTTTACTGTAATTTTAATATGAAACCCAGAATAAGTAATTTACTCAGAAACAAACAAGTATCCAGACATTTCCATGTCTGTCAAGCTGACCTACACGATGTTCTCAGAATATAATCAGTATTGTGCTTAAGTCCTCTTTCTTATTTCTCACACCCAATGTCAGTGCCGCAAAATTTGTATACAGTTTTATATGTTGTGATAAAATGAGAGAATAAATCTTGATGACAAGGTCATTAGAGGCAGAGCAGGGACAGGGAAGGAAATTGGCTGTCTCCTTTTTAGAGAAATTATCCTTGCATTAACCTTACTAATTTATGGGAGCCCCCCAGAAAAGGTTTCGCTGCAAAGGTTACTGTGTGGAATAGCTGCACAAGCTAGAAACCACTCTTCACATAAATCCAATTTATTTCTTTTCTGATCTCTCTTAGATATGTAATACATATGATGCATGATCAAAAAGTAACAGGGAATTTTTTTATTTTGCAGGCTTTATACTTCTGATTTTCAAAACTTTTTTTTCTTATCTCATTGGTACACATATTCCTGATATATTTGTATTTTCAAATGTTTTGAATATGTACTTTATTGTTGACAGTTGAAAAGGTTATATGTATTTTTGAGTGCTTGGTGAATTTTTACTTACAGAAAAGATGGCTCAAAGAATTTGCATTAAATTTTGCTTAAAAAATGGAATAAAGTGCAGCACCACATTCAAAATATTGACTATGGCTTTTAGTGAGTCTACTATGAGTAAGACAAGAGTTTATGAGTGCTATAAACATTCCAAAGAGAGTCAAGAAGACATTGGAGACGACGGCTGCCCTCATTGCTCTAGCACAACAACTACTGACAACAATGCGGAAGAAGTAAAGAAAATGGTTCTGTAAAAATCACCATCACAGAGGTTGCTGATGATGGTGGCATATCCTTTGTCTCATGGAAAGCAATGTTTTTGTATGCTTTGAGCATGAAATGAGTAGCAGTAAAGGTTGTTCCGAAATTGTTGAATTTTGACCGATAAAGACATCACTCAGACATGCTAAGAAATTGCTGAATGAATTCAACAACAACCTAGAACAATTGGGTATATGGGCATGACATCAAAACCAAAGCCCAATTGTCCCAGTGGAAACTGCTTGAAGAGCCAGGACTAAAAAAATTCAACAAGTTCATTCACATGTGAAGGTTCTTCTGACTGTTTACTTTGATTACAATGGTAGAATGCATCATGAGTTCCTGCCGTATGGTCAAGAAGAATACTAACTGGAGGTTATATGGCATTTGCATGAAGCAATTGAAAGAAAACAACCAGAATTGTGGCAAAACCACTCATGGAAATTGCACCACAATAATGCTCCTGCTCACACTTGTTTATGATTTTATGATTTTTTGGCAAAAAATGAAACTTTTTGTTGCCTCTGTGAATATCTAACAAACATTGCCTCCTGTGACTTCTTTCCATTCCTGAGGCTGAGAAGAGCCATGAAAGGATATCATTTTGCTACCACTGATGAGAGAAAAACAGGATCGCTGTAGGAGCTGAACACAATAATGAAAAGCAAGTTCCAGATTATATCTGAGGAAGAGAACTTTGAAGGGCACACAGTTGATGTTGATGAATAAATAAAGATACATTAAGAAAAACAAAAATTCCCGTTACTTTTTTATCACAACTGTTTTCAAAGCTTTATGATCTAAAGCATAGGGCATAAGCGTCAAGTAACAATGTATAAACAGTTGATATAGAAACATCTAATTCAAAGATATATACAAAAATTTTCATGTAGGAACATGAAAATTCGACCCCGCTAAAAGTTGTCTGTTCTACAATTGTCATAACTATCTGAAAATTCTTATTCCCATCTTTCTAAAGAATATCTTATCTTTTGTGAAAACTATGTAGTTCATCTTTATTCAAGACTGTATGTGTCTACAATGTTAGAATCTTAACAGGCAATCTTTTCAAAGATGCAGTCTCATCATATTGTAGTCCTAATTTTTCTGATTCCAACAATACACAATTTCATCTTAATAATATGTTAGTTAGCTAAATATTTCAATTGGAAAATCTGTTTCTAGAATATTTTTGATGGGCTTTTGTAAGATACACTCAATAACCACCTCATAAAACAGAACCATCATTTCTAACAATTTAAGGATGTTGAGCCAACTGTTAACCAAAATAGGTTTTCTGTCTAACATGTATCTGTATACCACCTTTTTTTTCCACATCTACATACATACTCTGCAAACCACTACACAGAACATGGTGGAGGGTACCTATTACCATTGCTAGTTAATTCCCTTTTCTGCCCACTGGACAAGTGGAGCAAGAGAAAACTACCCGTCTATATGCCTCGGTATGAGCCCTAACTTCTCTTATCTTACATTTGTGGTCCTTACACCAGATGTAAGATGGTGACAATGGAATCGGACTGCCTTCAGTCGCATAAGCCAGTTCTCTAAACTTTCTCAGTAGTGTTTCATGTAAAGAATGTTGTCTTCCCTCCATGGATTCCAATTTGAGTTGATGGTGCATCTCCGTAATACTTGCATGATGACTGAAACTACCAGTAATAAATGTAGCAGCACACCTCTGAATTACTTTGACATTTTCCTTTAATCTGATCTTGTTGGGTTTCAAACACGCAAGCAGTACTGAAGAATGAATCACAATAGGGTTCTATGTGATCTCTTTTATAGATGAGCTGCAGTTTCCTAAAATTCCCACAATAAACTGAAGTCGACCATTCATTTTCTCTACAACTGACCTTATACACTCATCCCATTTTGTATTGCTTTACAGTATTACACCTAGATGTTTAATCGATGCAAGCATGATAACACTGCTTTCCTTGATATATTGTTAGGCTGGCATCTATTGTGGGAGGATCAACTTGATCTTTTATGTCAAAAATTAAGAAAATCAATCAAAACAATGAAGACTAAAGCACAAGTTCTTAATTATGAGCAAATGAGTATTATCTACCATTCTTTATGGACACTGCAATGGTTAATTTTTGAAGTTGACAGGTTTTACATTTAATGTCACTCACAGCTCCTCAGCATATTGTGTCAGTAATTGCACAGCATTATTCATTTTATTATTGCTGAAAGGAGTGTTTAACAGAGCATGTTTTATATGGGAGGAAATAATAGAAGTGTTAAACTTTATACTTTGTCACTCATGAAATATTGATAAGAAATCATAGTCACAAGCAGTTAAAACAGCTAAATCTAGATATATAATGAGTACAAAGAACATTCTGACCTTTATTATAACTTTGGGCAGGGTTCATAACTGTGTCGTTACTGTTTCGTCCTCTTCCCATATTCATCAACATAGCGAATAAAGCAGCTTATTTTTTAACATAAGGTGTTGAAAGGTAAATCTGTGAGAGAGGTTGCAGCTGTTATTTTATGCTTCATGGTTTATGTTGTGCTGTACATTCCTGATCCTTTGGAGTTATGGTGGTATACAATGATTTCTCTCATTCCTTATATCTGTTAGAACATGCTTCATGAGAGAAAGCATCCACACTATGTATAAGACAGTTACACAGAATTCTGGGGAAAAAAATGTAAGACCACAGTGTACATAGTTAAAAGTTGGCTACCATTCTTCAGTGGAAGTAATCTGCAGTCATGACAACATTACTGACAGCACACAAGTCAATATCTGTAGAAAGACACATTATGTGGCTCAGCATATTAGTTGATAAGATTTCAATCTGTAGCCTGAAGTTTTGACAGTTTAACTTCCAACTTATACTAACACTATTTAATGTGACTTCCAGCAATGGCAACAGTAAGTTGTCAACTGCAAAAAAGTAAATAAAAGCATCACACTTTGTTAAGCATTCCACAGTAACCCTTTTTCTGGGAGAACCAGTTCTTTGGTAAGAAGAACACAATGAATACCACTATAATAAGATCATGCCTCCTGAAGTGCATTGGTGTTCACACCAACCTGTTAACTAACTTTTATTCATGCTTAATATGAGATTTTTATTTATTCCACGAGATAGTGTTGTGTGGATTCAGAGGATTGGTTCTGTGACATGTGATGTTATTATTTAGTATACATAGTGCAATTGGAACATGCATTTTTTTATTTATCACCTAGGTCATACCAAGACCCTGGCCTTTACCCGGTGCATATTGTAGCCACAATCTAAGACAATGTGAAAATTTTTACAGAAGATGGTGTTGTGCATGATTTTCAATAAACTTCACTAGATATTTAAAGTTTGATGTATGCATGTGTAGGAAATATCAATATTGGAACTTGGTAGTGATGTGATGTGAGTCTAGAAATTGATTTGTGAATTAACAGTGTGATTTTGACACATGATAATATTTTATTTTCTGTACACAGATCTGCCTAGCACAATTTTGAAAACAGTAAAATAACAAGCTGGTTAATTTCTAAAATTAATCAGTATTTTATATCCCCTTTGTATCAATATAATGTAAATGTCATAAAACATGGCTATCATTGCCTGCATTTTTCTGTAAATAAATTGCTTTATAATTTAAGGAAACTCTCTTACAATTCATCACTCCTTAGCCAGAATTATGACTATAATATAGATTTAATTTTTGTTTTTGTGTAGATATATTCCATGTGAGAGGTGAGTGATTATTTAAGATTTTTTAAAATACTTAGTGCCAACACTTCATAGTGATGACAAGAAAATCTCAGTAAATTATTACTAAAGTTGATGCAAGAATATTTACAGAAAATTATTACTAACGCACTAAGTTTTCTTAATTAAGTGCTGCACAATTTGAAATGCCATGTTTTTTTGAAAGAATATTGCCTCATAATTTTACAGCACCATTGCTGTAGATGTTTCACATATGTAAAGTTGGAAAGAAATATTAACTAAATGTTACTCATTAAGAAGAACTGTGTAATCATTTGCAAGAAAAATTTTATTTTATTCTTCTACATCTCAAGTGATAAGGAGGTATTATAGATGAACGTAATCTTTTCTTTCTTCCTGTCACTACTGTTTTCTTTTTCATTTTCCTATGTCAGTTGCCTTTGAGTCATACTTCTGTGCCACTCCATGACAATTACAGTTTTTGTGCAAAAAGAAATACTTCAGTTGTCTACAATATTCACAAAAAGTGACATTACTAACATCAGAAATCGTTCTTTTTGAAGGACAAATAACTGCAACAAAGCATTTAAAAATTTTCAACTTTTTTTTTCTTTTTTACCTGTGCCAATCAAAATTAAAGACATGTGGAACAATGATTATGTAAGTCTACATTTTTCTCAGGAACTGAAATCAATGTTCATGTTCCTTCTCATACTCTCGTTTTAAAAAACAGATATAATATACTTTAATTTCTACTATATGTGATGTGTAACACACTAATTTTGAATAATCTGTAACAAAATAACACTGTGCAAGTCTTAAGGAGTATAACTTGTCATCAGGTCAGTCCACCACTACTGCTACTACTGATGCTGCTGCAACTAACATCTTAGGCATGGAGTCTAGTATGATACCTACTGGTAGTACTTTCAGTGCCTCATCATCTTATGCCACTTCAATGAACAAGGAACAAGTAACAGAAACTGTTTCTTCAGTTCACGACATAAGTAAGAAAACTGAGAAACAAGTGAAGAAAGAGGAGAATAGTTTTATTACTAGAGCTGTTTCTGAAGACACATCATCTCTAAAACAATCTTTAAGTGAAATAATCAAGGGTGAGCAAGTTTCTCCAAACAAAGTGGCTGAGGAAATGACAAGTGCAAAATCCACCGAATTTATTGAACAAGGTATAAGAGACGCAGCTACATTTCCACCATTGCAGTTCAGACAGTCATCATCTGCAAAAGAGACCGCAAAAGAAAATATTATTGAGTACACAAATATCCATAAGCAATTAGATACTGCAGAGACTGAGAGTGGTGTGTTGTACGAGTCAAAACAGCCTGTTAGAACTCTTATAGAATCATTTGAGCAGAATACAAGGCCACCATTTAAGTATAAACAGGTTCAGCCAGAATCACAAATGGCAGGAATTTTACAACAGAAGCAAGAATCAAAGCCACACCCAAGTTGCTATTACATTGCAAATGTTGCAAATGTGAAATCACGAACATTTGATGTGCCACTACAACAGGGCATTGAAACAAAAACAGAGGGTATTTCATTTTCATCTCAAATAACAGAAAAAACGCATATCGAATCAAGCTACGAGCAGAAATCAGAAATGCGTACGAGTACTTCTTTTTTCTCACAACAAGGTGCATCCGCACAGCTCACAGAGCAAAAAACATCAGTACCAACGATTCCTAAGGCCCAGCCTCCACAGCACAAGACAGTATCATCCACAACCGGATCTGTCCAGCAGCTTCTAACAAAAACAGCAGGCAAGACCTGTTTTTTTGTTTCACTCCAGTTTTTTGAGTAGATAGACCCATTTTTGACTGCTACTTGTGATTTAGTATTTCCTATTAACATAAATAACTTTTAGATGTAAATAAATATTAACAAATTTTATCAGTGCCTTCCTACTGATAGTAGCTATACATACATATTTAATATTTGCATGCTGACATATGTGCATTTGTGATGACCATAAATTGCCATTCAGCCATGTTGAATCTTATTTCTGCAGAGACTTGCTCAGTTCCAATGCACTATTTTTTAATCTCTGCTTTGTTGCTGACAATGGCATCTATGAGGCATGCAGGCCACAGTGTTTTATTATGTGAAAGATTACAGTCCTCTTCAGGCAGCACTTTATCAATGTTGAGTTTTCATTCAACATGCGGGGTCGAGACTGGAATACCCATTTCATCATCAGTTGTATCTGGGAAAGCAATCACAATTATATAGATTCAGTTAAATTCATCCATGTATGGATAGCCACTAACCACTGATATCCAGTCAAACCATTTTACCATGCAGGTAAAATCACATAAGATCACACAAAAACTTTTTAAAAAATCCAAACTGAACATCCGTGTAGATTTCGTATCTGTATGGAAGTTTTCAAATATCTTTGCGATTTGACTTACATGGTAAAGTGGTATGGCAGGAAATGGTCAGCTGATAGCCATATATGGGTATATTTCTTTGGTTCAGTGCAGATGTGGTTGATATCCCAGATACATCTGATGATGGAATGATTGTTCTGAAACTGCATATATATTGTATGAATAAATAATATTTCTAAATGTGCACCCTAAGGATGTTTGTAATCTCTCATACAATAGTCTGTATAACTTTTTTTAAAAAAATTTTTTAAAGTAGATTGTATTTGTTTCAGTTACAGTCAGTTAGCTTAGTTCTAAAGTGTAGTATGTGGTGAGAAACTAGTATGGAAAAAAGTACGCTTTTTCTCAAAGTGCAAGCTGTGGAATACTGAAAGTGAATTTATTTAGCATTTGATGCTCTTGAACTATTAGAAGTATATTAACAATTACAAACAAATAAATAATGAACAACCAGTTACATAAACACTAGGAAACCAAAGGCCACTGTCCACATATCCCAACAACTCAGTTTCTTTATAATCAGCATGATGTAGTTCTTCCAGGGATCTGGCAAAACTACACAATAGTCAGCCCTGAACAAGATGTGCATCTCTGCATCACCTTCTGCAGTCACAGCTTGGGGCTGTCCCACATCTGATTTAGTTCAGTTTGCACCAAGTGATGCATGGGAGTTGACATTTGGTTTTCAACTTGTAGGAAGCCTTGCTGTGGTCAACACTCCAATTTCCAGGCAGCCACAGGATGACATTTCTGGTAACAGGCTCATGGCAGTTCTCCAGGTTGGTTGACAAGACTTCAGTCAGGTTACAGAACGTTGCTAGGGGACAAACTAGTTTTTGTATATTCTTGGTCATGACTGAGTATTTGCTCTGTTTTTACATGAGGTAGAGTGATGTTGGGCTTAGCACTGGAAGCCATTGAAGTAGCATATGCAGAAGCATGCTATATACAATCAAATGGCCTTTCCACTTTTGCAACTGTTTTCAAAAAGGTGGTGTTGGTAGGTGAATGGCCTATCCAAAGTGATCCCTAATACTTTGAATTCCTGTCACATTGTAACACACTGCCTCACAATATTACCAGTGGACAGTAGCTGCTTATTTGTTGCTCAGAATGAGTGCTGCAATATCTGTCTACATTGGGTTTGGTTTTCCTCCTCAGTACACATGTCTTCTGTCAGCCTTTTCATCTGTCTCTGACAGACATTGAACCACCATATAGATGACACAGATGTGCATAATTTGTGATACACAGTTTCTGGTAGGCAGGCTAATTTTGGTTTGTGGAATTTACTCTTCATATGTTTGGAGTAAACTTGAAACAGGTAGTTAATCAGCATATTATTCAATAAGGAGTTGATCTTTAAGTATACAATTTCTGTAGAAGTGTCTCTGTTCAGTTTATGTCATATGGCGTGGACAGGTCGAGGAAGACAGAAACAATTTTTTTTCTTTTTTCTCAAAGGCGGTTTCCAAATATGAGGGTGGTTTGAAAATTTCTCGAAATCACCACAAGAGGTCAGTGCGAGTGCAAAGAGTTGTTGACGGGATATTCATTGGACTGTTGTCTGTAAACATGTGCCATGGCAGTGCTCTTGGAAGAGAGCTGTGGCGGTGGTGTGGCTCTATGTTGTTCCCACATAGTGATTTGCATAGATGGAAAAAAATTGAGATTCGAGCAGTGATTAAGTATTTCGTAAAGAAAGATATGAAAGCAAAGGACATTTATGCTGATTTCCAGAATACACTGGGGGATTCTGCTCCTTCATGTTCAACTGTTACCAAGTGGACAATGAATTTAAATTTGGTCAGGAGAGCTTAGATGATGATCCACGCAGTGGTCGACCGAGATGTGTCACTACTCCAGAAATCATTGTGTAAGTTCACAAATTGGGCATGGAGGATTGCCGATTGAAAGTGTGTGAAATTGCTCATGCTTGCCAGATGCCATCTAAAAGGGTGCAGCACATTTTAACTGAAGAATTAGAAATGAAAAAATTATCTGCAAGATGGGTGCTGCTACTCTTGATGCTTGCCCGCACACATGTGCCATTGCCATGGCAAAATTACACGAACTAAGGTATGAATTGTTGCCACATCTGCCTTATTCACCTGATATGACTCTGTCATTCTTTCATGTGGCCAATGGCCGTACCATGTTGAATACACCGGTTCTCGTCCGATCACCGAAGTAAAGCAACATCGGGCCCGGTTAGTACTTGGATGGGTGACCGCCTGGGAACACCGGGTGCTGTTGGCTCCCTCTCATCCCCCATGAACCATGGACCTTGCCGTTGGAGAGGAGGCTTGCGTGCCTCAGCGATACAGATGGCCGTACCGTAGGTGCAACCACAACGAAGGGGTATCTGTTGAGAGGCCAGACAAACATATATATATATATATATATATATATATATATATATATATATATATATATATATATATATAGAGAGAGAGAGAGAGAGAGAGAGAGAGGGAAACATTATATATATATATATATATATATATATATATATATATATATATATATATATATTTTTATTTTTTTTTTGGTTTGGAAGAAATAGTGAGGAACTGAAATCATTGATAAATGCTATACAATGCTATGCACATTTAATTATGGCATGAGTATGAGCTTCATAGTTGCTGCTTTGATAAATTGATGACAATTATATCATGTAGTACATAAAATGCCAGTTGCTCAAGAAGTACTCAATAACAAAATGGTAATACCTACTGAGACTTATTTTTGCAAGAACAATAAAATATTTTGAAATTATTGACAGAAAATGAAATTCACATTAAGCACACTCTTTAGTTTTTAATGTACAAATTATGGTACTTGTGAAATTCCTTGGTGCATACTTGAGCTGTATTTTTCACTGACTCTAAGTATTTTGGAGAGGTTATGTGTGATTAAGTACCTTTTACACTGACTGAATATGAGGTACAACTGGGACACCAAGTGATTATCAACTGCTTAAATTTCATTTCCAATGAGGTAGCAGAAAAAATTAGTAATCAGGATTTCACATAAAATATTATTCCATTTTGTACAATGGAATGAGTATTTATTTATTTGTACAGACCTTGTTGGTATGTAGAATGTACATAAGATGTTGGGCATCATTTAACACAATATTGTTTCTATCATTTTAACATCATTAATCTCGTATGGTTACACTACTCATTATCAGTACATTATTTGTATTTTTTTTTTAGTGGTTACAATGTTACAGTGGTTTCAGTGGATTCATACTAGCATGTTGTTATTCATCAAAATGCTCTTTAAGGCTGTGGAAGCAATGGGATATGCCTTTACTGCAACTTTGAACCCTGCTATGTTGTTTATTGATTGTGTGTTGCTTGGTAGTTTCCTGAATATTTTTCCTAAGGTGCAGAGCTCCGTTTGACTTGCAAATAATTCAATTTCACAGTGTATGAAGAAAAATTGAAAATATTCAGAAGAGATACACATTTGTTATTGAATTAGTAGCAGAGTAATTAATATTAAAACTAAATCTTGTCTAGCTGGAACCATACCTTCTATTATTCAGATAAAAAGTGGTTGCATAACCTGTCGATGAAGAAACTACACTCAGACCAGAAATAGATTTGAATATGAAGTATATGAGCTATATGCCCACAGACTCACTACCAGGAAACAGAAATGTGACGCATACTAAGATCTGATGGACAGGTGATTTAAGAAATAAAATGAACCTGATGAAATATTTACAGCAAGGAAAAAATGAGCTGTGCTGCAAGATATCAGTCATCAGAATGCTTATTTCTGTACATTATTTAATGATCTGACATGCTTTTGAACACAACACATTATTGGAGAAAGAGATTAAAATATGGGAGCAGTGGTGCAAATAGGAAAATTAATTATGAAAGATGCCACAACAGAACAATGAATGGTGAACTTCTAATGTGTGTGACTGGAATAGTAATATACTGAGCATAGTTGAGGTTACATTAACTACAAATAAATTTTAAAATAGTACTGTACAATGAGTTTATACAAGAATGGATCACACACTTATGCTGAAACATGAAATGTGGCTTGGTGTATGTGGTAGGAACTGTGTGTTCCTATGATGTATTTTGAGCACCCCAAGCCTTCCAGTGTGACTTTTTTCCTCAGCTTAGCACCAAGAAATGAAACTTAAAGAAAGTACAGAGATTTATACCATACCTGCTTCAACTGTCCAAGACACATTTTCAGTGAAGGCCTGTATCTGGGTGTCAACTCACTTTATGTTAGAAAATTTTAATGTTTGGAAACCTAAAAGAAAAAGCCACACTATTCTGATATGTGTCACTTCAGCAGATAAAAAATGTATCAACATTGAATACTTCTGTTCAGTTAAAAAATCTCTGTCATCTATCCTAGAGCACATATGATGGTAAGTCAATCAGTAACTGAGATTTTGCTGATTGTTGTTAGGTTGGCTCTATGGTTTTGTGTACACACCAACCGCTACATGGCACTAGTAGGTTGCCCTACTATCGTGTTACTTCAAGCTGTTGTGACGTACAGATGGCCATGCCACACTCTGTTTACACTATAGAAGAACAGTATTCTGTAGTCCATTTTTGTGGTCTGAAAGCTTACCAGGAACAGAAATTCATAGCAGACTTTCAGCATAGATAGAACAGTTCAAAAGTGGTTGAAGGAATGTGAAGGAAGCGGAAAGAGCAGGGCATCCAGCTACAGACACAACTGATGCTAATATTGAACAAGTCTATGTCTTTATTCTGAGTAGCAAACAGGTGACTACTGATGATGTTGCAAACCATATGCAGATCAGTCATGGTTCTACACATGAAATCATGCATAACCAGCTCAACTTTCACAAAGTCTGTGCAAAATGGGTTCCAAAGCAACTTGATGGAGAGCATAGGCATAACTGTCTGAAAATCCGTCACCTACTAGACCATCAGGTTAACAAAGGTGAGATGTTTCTAAAACAAATGATTGATGGAGATGATCCACTTGAATATGTGTTGATTTATGGAGATGATCCACTTGAATATGTGTTGGAAGGCTACCGATTCAGCTTTGATCAACAGGTGAAGGAAGCAGTGTGTATGTGGATTGCTGTGACACCAAAAGGCTTTTTTCAGAAGGTATCAGAAAGATAGCGTCTTGGTAAACCAAGGGCATTGAAAAGCAGGGTGAATGTGATGACAAATGATATCAATAAAAATTGTGAACTCTTGTTCTCTTGTTGTACTAAAACTTTGTTTCTATGAGGAGCCACAACTTCTAATTACCTTATAAAAGAAAACATGGTCTGTTGTAGACTATTCTTGTTAGTCATTTATTTCCACTCTGATAGTCTGAATTTTGCTAAAAATTAAATGAATGCATTCGCACATCCAATCCACCACACAAACAAACAGTGATTGGTATTCACCTGTTTGGGGTTATTTAGCTCGGGTCATATAGCCCTCTCCCCTTTTGTCTGCGGGCAAGTTTTTTATTTCTAGATGCGACAGGGATTTCCCTGGCAGAGACATCACATGCCCTATGCATGCATTCAAGCACTGGGTAGCTAGGTGTGTTGTGGAACATGGTTTTTTTATTCAAGAAATGAATTTGGTGCCCCCTGAAATTGCTGCCCAGGGCAAATAACCTGGCATCACATACTGTGATGTCTCCCCATCCTTTCTCCCATTACCTGCCCACACAGTGTGTCAGGTGGAGTGGTATGGTGATGGCATCACTGAAGGCTGGGCATGAATCTTGGTTTCTCAGTACTTTTGTAGCTCCTGTCAGGCACAGAACTGAACCTTGGCTGATGCCTTGATTTTAGTTGCCTCTGTGCTAGGTCCCAAGCTTTGCTTAGGGCGTAGTGAATGTCTCTGTTGGTCATCCTGTTGGCCACTCAAATTTCAATAGCCTCCATTCATTTCTTCATGCTTCATTGGGTCCCCTGTATCCATGAAATGTACTGCAACCACAGATTTTGTAAGTTCCTTAAGTGTCTTATGTGTTTCTTGTATCTTTCTTTAATTGTCTGCACAGTCTGACAGCTGTACACCTTACTGCATTTATGTAGAGTGCAGTTCCAAAACTGTGGGGTCTGTCTTAATACCTCTATTTCTTCATACTTCATTGAGTCCCCTGTAGCCATGTAATTTTGTAGGTTGCTGAAGTTCAGTGTGTGTCTTAACACCTCTGTTTCTTCATGCTACATTGGACCCATTGCAGCCATGTAATGTTCTGCAATTACAGATTTTGTAAGTTCCTGAAGTTCAGTGTGTCTTCTGTGTTCCTTGCATCTTTCTTTGGTTGCCCGCACAGTCTGCCCATTGTATGCCTTACCACATCTACATGGGATGAGCTATACACCTGGTTTATGGAGCCCCATGTCATGCCCGCAGTTGAGCTATCTTGGCAGGCTTTCTTCCTCCAATATTGGACAGACTAAGCTTTGCTTAGGATGTAGCTGTTGTATTGATGAACCTGTTGGCAACTCAAATTACAATAGCCTCCTTCAGGACACAGTCCCAAAACTATGAGGTCTTTCTTAACACTTCCATTTCTTAATACTTCATTGAGTCCCCTATAGACATGCAATTTTGTAGATTGTTTAAGTCCAATGGGTGTTCTATGGTTCTTGGATCTTTCTTCAGTTGCCCGCACAGTCTGCCTGATATATGCCTTACCCTGTTTACATGGAATACTGTAAACACCCAGTTTACAGAGCTCCAAGCCACCTTTCACCATACCTAATAGAGCATGCATTTTCAGAGGTGGATGGAAAACACATTTAATGTTACATTGAGCCAGGACTCTGCCCATTTTATTTGATACTTTTCCAGTGTATGACAGATAGAACATAATCTTATCCTCCTCATCGTATTCTGTTCGAAAATACAGAACATGTTTAATGTTACTTGGAAGCAGGATTATGCCCATTCTATTCCATACTTTGCTAGTGTACAGCAGATTTGCCATTGTCTTGTCCTCCTTATCATGTTCTGTTTGCAAATAGAATGTGACAAGTAGCATAAGACAATGACATATCTGCCATACACCAGCGAAGTCTCAAATAAAATTGGCAGAATCCTGGCTTGATGTAACATTAAGTGCACTTTCTTTCCATCTCCAAAAATGTGTGTACTATCAGGTACGGTGAAAGACAACTTGGGGCTCCACAAACCACATGTTTACCATATTCCATGTAAAGGCGTACATTGGGCAGATTGAGCAGGCAATTGAAGAAAGATTCAAGGAACACAAAACACACACTGAACTTAAGCAACTTATTAAATCTGCAGTTGCAGAACATTGCATGACTACAAGGGCCTCAATGAAATATGAGGAAACGGAAGAGACTGTGGCTACACACAAGCAAAGTTTGGGACCCAGTGTAAAGGCAACTAAAATCACAGCATTGAGCAAGAGCCACTCACATGCCCGATGGAGACTACAGAAGCACTGAGAGACCAAGGTTCGCTCACAGCCTTCAGTGATGCCAATCCTCCAGTACTCCATCCGATGCCTCGCATAACCAAGTAGTGGGGAAGGGGTGGGGAGAGATTACAGCACAAAGGAGGTAGAATGTAGCAAAGATGTATCATGTGAAGATGACAGCATGGTACACTGTCAGAGTATCCTGTTACAAAGACAACTGCACATGGCTGGATACCTGACAGCAGTACAAATAGTCAGTTTGCTGGTAAAACTTAAGATTGTACTGGAACAAGTTTTACATACTTATTCTTGTTTTTGTGGCTTATTGTTACAGATGTATCTGTAGAATGAAGTTTCAGTAAAATATTTTAGTGATCAAATTGAATGAAAACAGTATGATATACATTTAGACAACGGCAGGCACAATTTTAAACAGAGACAAATAAATGATAATTGGTATATTTCAGCATGGTAGTATTGATTTTTCAAATAGGATTTTTAATGTTGCACGAGTGATGTAGTTATAGCTTTATGTAAGAGTTCTGTTGCCTTTTGTAGGTAAAAGTTTGGAACTGCACGTTGTTGATTAATAAAACAATATTTCAACCCAACATTCAAGCTTCTGCATGCAGAGGCTACATCTGTTTTTGCATTTTTTGTATTACTACTAATTGTAACAAAATATAGCTTCTCAAACTAAAGAGCACTGTTTTGATAAAATATCTTTGTGATCTTATTGGGTTCGTTTCATCATTTCTGCTGGACCTTTTCTCTTTGCGAAATGAATGCTCAGTAAACAACAATTTGCCTACTGAGATATCACATCATGTCTTGTGAACCAAATGACAGCCTCAATAGTCCCTAACATCTTTCCTACAAATCAATAGTAATAATGCTGAAGAAACTGTGAATGGGATGGAGAATGCCATTTAACAATCAAAACTTGAACAAATAGGTGACCGTATTATGTGGAATTTTTTTTAAAATTAGGAACTATATTTTATTTATGTATTAGCCATCCATTAACAATAAATATTTTATGTGTGCTGTCCAAAAGATGTGCAGACTATGTGTTGGGCCAGGTGTCGTATATGGTGAGTCAGCATGTCTAGTGAAGAAAATAACTGATCTCTGTTAGTCCTGGTCCTGCTCACAGTTTCAATCTAGCATGCTTCTTGTTTTTGTTTGTAATTTGTGAAGAAGAACTATTGATTGTAACATACTTAGACTGTTTATTATAGCTATACTTTTCAGTCAGTGTGATAATGTTTCTCATCCTTACAGTGAAGTAGGTTTTATCTATCCATACTCTAATATGAAAGTCTTCTTTAAAAGAAGAAATATGTTGTATGTATTTTATGTTACATGTGAAATCAATGCTGGGGGTACTGCAAATGAAAAGCTGTCATTGAATGTATTAAATATTTCAAGCTAACACAATATAAATTAAAGTCATGATTTCAAGACTTGCTTCAAAATACATGAGCAATACAGAAACATGTAACATTTCATTTAGTGGGTATCTGGTAGCTTCAATAACTTTCAAAATACATATTGAGGATAACATAATTTTTTCCTGATTTTGTTGTTGTTTAGCACTATATTAAATCTTTACACATAAGCTGTCCCAACTTAACTGTTTATCTGGTGAAACATAAATGTCTTAATGTGCAAATAAGTCTGCTCACTTGCATACTTTCAGTCTCAGCACCAGACTACCTTTGTGACAAGCATCCATTGAGAACAGTCCATGTGCACCATGTGCTGCTGGATAGACGACTGTAGGACAAGCGTAAAATGATACAAGTTTGTGACACTGCCTCTGTAAACATATCTACGCAGTAATGATATCCTCAATTTTCAGCCCTCATAAAGATTCCAGGAAGTAAAGTTATAACAGCTAAAATATGTCAACAGCATGGTTATGAACTTTTTTTATCCAGGAGTGCAACCAGAAATTATTGCCATTCAGATATGGGTCAAAACAACAAATATATTCCGTAAGCTCAAAGCGTCTCTGAATAGTTTTGTGTTATATAGATGTGATGTAGCTCTCCAAAATAAATTTTTCTATTTCATGTATAGCAAGTTTGCTATGTAGAGTGAAAGTTGGGCCAATTTGTATGGCAGTGATCAGCCATTTCCATGTGACATTGAGTAGTAGCAGAGCTTATTGTTTTTTTGTTAATACACACTGATTTTTTTTCTCTCATTAGTGTTAGTTCTGTCTCAGGTTTCTTAATTTCACACTTGATACAGCATTTTTCTGCTTTTGCACTTCGCTCCACTTTTTCACTGATAATGTTAAGCACATATTCACGAGTTTCATGAGCTTGCCTTCTGCTATTTCTTCAAGATACCTGTCAGCTATAGGGTGGAACAGCAGTGGAAGTGGCTTTAATAAAGTGCAATGTAGCCACTGCATTCTGCTTTAAGATATTCCTTTATGGAAATTTCACAGAGCAGAAAATATTGATCACATTTCTGGGTATTTGGGGAAATTATGATTAGATTTCTGATTACAGTTTTCACATTAAGTCACAGCCTAATCTCAAACAGAATAATAAAACTTGATAGAACAGAAAAACAAAGCACAACAGTACAAAACTTACTTGCTTCAGCACATAAGAGCATGTGTGAACTGAGTGGAGCTTATTGATAGTGACAAAATGTGCAGAACGGAGGTAAATCTCATGCACAAACATTGGGTTCCCTTGGCTAATGACATTTGTGCTGTTAGTTGTTTAATGTACATCTTGTTACTAATTCACAGCCATATCAGTGTGTTACAATACGTTGGTTGCTGATCAGCCAAAGTTTAATATATAATTTGTTACTGTATTCTTGTATTTAATATTAATGCATTGAATGTGCACCATTTGCTGGTGAAGTTCTTCATTGTCTTTGAAATTCTTAATTTTCTTGTGCATCTTCAACATTAGTAAATTGTACTTATTTAAAACAAGAGTAAATTGTCAATTAATGTTACCTTCTGCTTTCAGTGCCTCCAGCTCCAGTGTACAGTTACGAGCCTTCTATTGAGATAGTTCAGGAACAGCCTCCTGCAGCCAGATTTTCATTCAAAACGCTGAACAATTACAACACAGCACCCAGAGGCTGGGGCCAAGGACTTGACTACTACAGACCAGTCACTTTTGCACCTACAAGGATAGGTTAAATACCATGTGCCATAATAAACTCATTTCATTGAAATCACCATGCTGCTCATAATTTCCTTTTTTCAATAAAAACTTTTTAAAATGCAATTTATATACACTATTCACATCAAATAATGTTTATGTAGTGTACCTGATGGAAATGGTTAAAGCAAAACTTGTGAGATGTGCCAAATATTTTGATGAGTGTTGTACAGTATTTCATGTACACCATGAGTCTTACTTAGTAAAATACAGAAAAAAATTATTACAATATTGATTTGTTACTGTTGCTTCCTCATTCATATTTTCCTATGTGTAACCATTCTGCAGACACAAGATTCATTAGTGGCCATTCTACCCATTCTTTTGCTGCTTACAACATCGCTGATTAGAGCTTAAAGAAGAGCTTCAGTTGAAAACTTCCTAGATTCCATGTTCTTTCAGGTTTTCAAATATTTAGTTCAATAATTACACTGATTACTTCGTCCGCCCCTGGTATCTGAGTGGTCGTAATGACAGAAGGGCCTAGGTTCGATTCCTGGCTGAGTTGGAGATTTTCTCCACTCAGGGGCTGGGTGTTGTGTCATCAAAGTCACTCCAAAATTCTTTAAGGTGAACATTTTTACTGGGATTAATTCGTAAAAACTGGCGATGAGTAACATAGGCAATTTCAGATGAATCTACAACAGTGTTCAATACTATACAGCCACTATGGTTGTTAGCATTTTACTCTACTTTTGTTAGTCTGCTTTCATACTCACAGAACTGCTCATTCACGCCTGTACTAAACTGTTGGATATTAGTTTCAATGTTAGTAATTTTACTCGCTATGTGCACACCAAACTTCGCACATACATCTTTTCCATCTTTGATTTGACTTTCTAACATGGTATGACTTTCCTCACAGTGCTTTTCTACATTATAGACCTGATCATTAACTTTGGCTAATTCTAAACATAACTGTTGCTTTGACTGTTGGTTGTCCTCAGCAACTTGCTCAACCTGTGTAGTTAGTTCACTGTTCACTGTCACAATAACAATATTACATTCTCGTCTGACCTGATTAATGTCACTTTTAACATTGTTGCTGAACAAAGTCAGATCATTTTTCCAAGAATCTCTCAAATTCGAAATTTTATCCTCCATTTTAGCTTCCATTTCTACTGACAAGTTAGTAAACCCCTGATCAACTTTTTCAGTGTGTAACTTATTTATTTCCAAACCCGATAAAGCACCAATTGTGGCGGGGCGGGGTTTTGTTCTCTGTGCCGGCTGCACATTAAAATTCAGAAACTGCGTCTGCTCGATGTCCCTTCACTCTGCAACATAAATACTTGCAAGATGATGTAAAAGCAGTGTTGATAAAAAACACCATCTAGTATCTACATTTACTGAGGCTGCACAACTCTAGTAATGAAAGAAAAATCTGTAGAAAAACTATCACTCAATTTTATTGGGCAGTAAGAAAATGGATTAGCTTCTGGATAATAATGTCCAAAATTTCCACACAAAAATGTTTATTTTGTCCTTATAGCCAAAGAAGTGGTACTATTCAGTCCACATTTAAACTATTGGCTATTTTCTTCTAGTTCACAATTCATGTACACATTTCATACGCACAGCAGCCAGAAATCTGTCCAGACCTGACCCGAATTAAACAACAGTTTCACAGTCATTAATTTCCCCACTAATCTGAGTTATTACATTCAGTCCTTCTTGTGGATTTCTAAAAAAGAAATTGCTCACCAAAACTGCTCAGTAGTTGAATACTGAAACATTCCACACGGATACTATGAAGGCCAAATTTTCACACGCTAATATCTTTCCCATAAAACAATTCCAAAACTTCCAAACTTCACAAAACTGTCCATAAATGCAACTGCTATCATGGCCACACAATCTGGACTCAAGGAGCCAAATATTTCTTCATTTGACATGTTATTTTGACTCGCACTAGTAAAATGACCGTCCGCATTCAAAGCTAGCGAGTGACTCCCTCCTTGCAGCCTCACTCCCAGTATAACTATCAGCTAACGAGTGGGAACCATCTCAATTCTGACTGGCTGACCAAACTCGCTGCCAATAAGAATGCTCAATGCCAACACTGGCCTGCACCAATCCTTATACACAGATGCATTTACGTCATTCTGACATACAAATATTAAAGTAATGTTTAATAAACGAAAATGAAAAGGCAATAATTCTGGTAATATTCTTTATATACTGATTTTACTCCAGCTGACTTTCTGGCTGCTCTGTTACAATCACACCTAGACATACGTCATCAGCAAAGTGAGTAAATCCTCTAGGATCATTTTCCCACGACAGGCTTGTGTAACTCTTGCAGGTTACTTAAGACGGTATATAATGCAACATTGAAATTAAACGAATGTCCCACATATACAGTCTCATTTACTCAACGAAAATGAAAAATAATTATAGTTTTAATATGAAAATGTCAATAAATTATTTCTGCACACTGAGAGTTTGATTTATGTTTTCCAATTATACCAAAAGATGAACTATCATATTTCCTAATTGAATTTAGTTCCCTAAGTGTCAGTTTTTTACTTTTTAGTAATTTTTTTTATCTCCGAAACTATGATAGTTACAGTGTTAAAATTTTTATACAATCTTCTCCTCAATAACAAAAGGTAGTGTGCCGATTTTGAAAATGTTTGAATTATATTTAATATCATTTATTTAAGTTCAAGGTGCTATGAATATACAGTCGCTCAAAGTGACATAGGAGCCGTTCTCACGCTGCAGTAGCAGCAGGTGTATATGACTCATAGGTAGGACACAACTTGTGCTCTCCTTCACAGCCTCTGGCTCCAATACTGCAGGCTGTACTGCAATGTAGCTTACTGCAATAATTGTTATCGCGCATTAATTCGTGACATCACACATGGCCTAAGAACCTAAAATTTCTGCTGAACATATTTTGTGGTTCTTATTGCAAACAAAAGTTGAAACTTGAACTACCATGACAGTATTATCAAACTTTGTTTTCATCAATTAACCAAATATCTAAACTTCATGACAGTATTATATACAATTACATCGAATATCAAAGGCTAGGACTGAGTAGCATACAATCAAATTAATTCACAGAAAATTTCCATCTTTCTCCAAAATCACATTTTTCTCAAAATTAAATCAGCAATACATTTACATTGAACTTTTCTTGAAATTACAATCTTCTCTGAACAAAAGTACTTTATCTTTCATTTTGACTTTAAGAAAAAATAGTAATTTTATTACGTCGCTTATCAGCATTCAAAAAATTAATAAAATACAATTTAGGCACTGTGAAGGGTGTCCTTTCCTGAACCTTAACAGAATATAGTCACTTCGTTATGGGGGTCATCTCTTTCTTTTCTTTTCTTTCTCTCTCTCCCTCTCTCTCTCTCTCTCTCTCTCCCCCCCCCCCCCCCCCCCCGCCCCCCCTCCTCCTCTGTACCTGCAAAATACATTACGTCTAAGTATCCATGGTTAATATCGACATCCTAACCTAACACACATATATACTTTAGTCAGCAATTGCTGCTCTCAATTCAAAAGCAAAGAACTCCATGAAAAATGTTTTGAAAATTTTACTGTCCTCCACATTTTACTTCTTATTTAGACAAAGCCTTTTTGTCAGACAAATTCATAGTTCATCAGAACTCAGCATCTTATATACAGTAGTTAAATTCAGTATTAATCACCTCAGTAAAAAGTGAATTAACTGTCCCGCAAGAAATCAACAGAACCCAATATTGGCACTACTACTGAAATCTTTTTCCAAAATCTGTTTCAATCATTAAGCAAGTTACTGTTACAAATTCTGCTGACTATACAACATCATAAAATATCCTGCAAAGTTATCTCTGCCACCATCTGTGGCTCTGAAAAACATCATTACACATTACATAAAGAAATACAAAATTACTGAGCACTGAAAATCATTCAGTCCACCTTCTGCAGTACTGCAGCTCCTTCTATATACATCTTACAAAAATAGAAAAACAGTTTTATGAAATCACTGAAATATTACTCACTTCTTACATAATACTATTTACAAAGAACATCTATTCTATAGAAAAGTCCTCATAAAAATCTCTGAAAAATATCCTTGCCATCATCTGTGGCTTGAGCAAAGTCCTCACATTTATCCTATATACAAAATTTATCATATTGTGGTAACAGACTGAAAATCCTTTACACCAGCTTCTGTGGCTTCCAGCAATACACCTTAGACACACCTTTTATTAAGTATATAAATTACTGACAAATACTACCAATAGTCCTTGTATAAGAATTTTGAATGTAACTCATGCCACCAATGTGGCTCTGTACTTCTTGTGCACAATATTCAAGAAAAATACAAAAAGTCCTTATAGTAAAGTACTGAACTACTGGCCAATTACTGTGGCTCTTTATTGCACATTACTGAAACTAACTCCAGCCAACTTGTGTGGCTCTCCACCACACCCCATTCACTATATTCAAGAAAACATACTACTGAAACAAGCCAACCTCAGTGGCTTTCGAGTCATCTCAAATACAAAACTTCTTCTTACTCGTTAGGCAGACAGCCTCTGAACACATTACCTTTACAGCAACATTTCTACCAGTTACATAAAACTGGAATGTAGGCGAATTAAGTCGGGTGATGCTGAGGGAATTAGATTAGGAAATGAGACACTTAAAGTAGTAAAGGAGTTTTGCTATTTGGGGAGGAAAATAACTGATGATGGTCGAAGTAGAGAGGATGTAAAATGTAGACTGGCAATGGCAAGGAAAGCGTTTCTGAAGAAGAGAAATTTGTTAACATCGAGTATAGATTTAAGTGTCAGGAAGTCGTTTCTGAAAGTATTTGTATGGAGTGTAGCCATGTATGGAAGTCAAACATGGACGATAAATAGTTTGGACAAGAAGAGAATAGAAGCTTTTGAAATGTGGTGCTACAGAAGAATGCTGAAGATTAGATGGGTAGATCACATAACTAATGAGGAAGTATTGAATAGGATTGGGGAGAAGAGAAGTTTGTGGCACAACTTGACCAGAAGAAGGGATCGGTTGGTAGGACATGTTCTGAAGCATCAAGGTATCATCAATTTAGTATTGGAGGGCAGCGTGGAGGGTAAAAATCAAAGAGGGAGACCAAGAGATGAATACACTAAGCAGATGTAGGATGCAGTAGGTACTGGGAGATGAAGAAGCTTGCACAGGATAGAGTAGCATGGAGAGCTGCATCAAACCAGTCTCAGGACTGAAGACCACAACAACAACATAAAACTTTGGGAAAATTAGACATCCTAAGCTCACCTTTGTGGCTTTCAAAACACATCACATTTTAGACTTTACTTCCTTGAACAGGCCCTCTCTTGCCTCAAACACATTTCTTACACTGCAACCGTTTTACAGGTTACAAAAACTTTTGTATTACTCTTCATATTACTGTATGATCACCTTAAAGTAATACTTTCTGTCATTAATAGGCAATTCTCTCTCATCTGATTAGTCATTTCTTAGTTTCTACTGGGACACTCACTCTCTGTATACTTTGTACTACTACTTTAGTACACTATTTACTGATAGGGAAGAAGGAATGATGATTGTCAAAGTTCTGAATGAATAAGAGGATGATTGATAACAGGAAAAGAAACTGAAATAGTATTTGTCAATAACTCACGCACGTAGTGTTCATCAAACACTTAGCATTGCATAGAGTGCAACACCTTCTGATGGTTCAAATGGCTCTGAGCGCTATGGGACTTAACATCTATGGTCATCAGTCCCCTAGAACTTAGAACTACTTAAACCTAACTAACCTAAGGACATCACACAACACCCAGCCATCACGAGGCAGAGAAAATCCCTGACCCCGCCGGGAATCGAACCACACCTTCTGAGACTTCTTAGTTACTGTTATTTAATTGATTCTTCAGTACATATCTTTTTAAATCAATAATGTTTCTTAAACCTAGTAGTTTGGCTACAATCCTAAAAGGTCCTACATATTTACAGTAAACTTTTTCGTCTCAGCCATAACCTTTTTTGATTTCTCTTCGGTTTTTACAAGCACTAGGTCACCAATTTGAAATCTAGTTGGACTTGCTCTCACATTATGTTTCCTTTTGCTCTCCAGAGCCTTTTTTCTGATATTTGCTCACGCTAATTTTTTCTTATGTTCCATTGCCAATTCAGTAAGATTAGGGAACTCTGTCAGGTCAAATAAGAGGTTATTAGACCTCCTGGCAGATTAAAACTGTGTGCCAGACCGAGACTCGAACTCGGGACCTTTGCCTTTCGCGAGCAAGTGCTCTACCAACTTTGCCCATGAAAGGCAAAGGTCCCAAGTTAGAGTCTCAGTCCTGCACACAGTTTTAATCTGCCAGGAGGTTTCATATCAGCCCATGCAGAGTGAAGATTTCATTCAAGAGGTTATTAGGTTTAATTCCACACATTAAAACTACTGGAGCAAAACTAGTGGCTTCATGTTTTAGATGGTTAATCACTTCTTCGAAATTTTCTAAGTAATTGGCCCAAGCGGAATGCTTCTTGTGACAGTATGGTCTACAGAGATGGTTTAGTTCTCTCATGGTCCTTTCGCACATATTTCCCTGTGGAAAATAGACAGAAATTTTTGCATGTTCTATGTTTCTTTTGCTTAAGCATTCTGCAAATCGCTTAGAAATAAATTGTGGCCCATTATCAGATAATACTGCTTTTGGCACCCCAATGTTTACAAAATAGTCTTTCTCTAGTTTATTCACAATTACTTTAGCATTGGGCTTTTTAATAGGATAAAATATCACATACTTAATAAAACCATCTATTAGCACAAATACATACTTGCAACCTCCCCTTGAAACTGGCAAATGACCAAACAAGTCCACAGCTGCTAAATCCAACCTATTCTGATGTTCCACTGAATACATTTTCCCCTGAATAATTCTATTATTTGCTCTCACCTTTTGGCACCTGTCACAAGATTCTAGTCTTTTCTGTACTCTTCACCACATATTATCAAAAATTACTACCACACTTAACTTTGCAATACATTTCTGGGCTCCATAATGTCCATATTTCCCATGTATATAATCAATAAGTAAGTCCATGTGTTGTTCTGGGAAGCAAATATGCCAATTTTCATCAGTGTTCTTTCTCCACCTAAAAAGTATGTCCTTGTGTATCTGGTAATATTCTGTTAACTTACGAAAGTCAGGATAACCTAACCTGCTTTTTACCAGCTTAAGACTGTCATCTTGGTTTTGTTCCTGCCTGAGATTTTTACAAATATGTTTTATTGGTCCCTCTTCCTGTAACTCAATGACCGCCAGCAAAACTTCATCACAATCCCGTGTTCGTACGAAATCTCCATACTGCTTGTTCTCCTTTACATACTGAGGCAATGCTCCCGCCACAATGTTTTCAGAGCCTTTGATTTGACTTTCTAACATGGTATGACTTTCCTCACAGTGCTTTTCTACATGATAGACCTGATCATTAACTTTGGCTAATTCTAAACATAACTGTTGCTTTGACTGTTGGTTGTCCTCAGCAGCTTGCTCAACCTGTGTAGTTAGTTCACTGTTCACTGTCACAATAACAATATTACATTCTTGTCTGACCTGATTAATGTCACTTTTAACATTGTTGCTGAACAAAGTCAGATCATTTTTCCAAGAATCTCTCAAATTCGAAATTTTATCCTCCATTTTAGCTTCCATTTCTACTGACAAGTTAGTAAACCCCTGATCAACTTTTTCAGTGTGTAACTTATTTATTTTCAAACCCGATAAAGCACCAATTGTGGTGGGGCGGGGTTTTGTTCTCTGTGCCGGCTGCACATTAAAATTCAGAAACTGCGTCTGCTCGATGTCCCTTCACTCTGCAACATAAATACTTGCAAGATGATGTAAAAGCAGTGTTGATAAAAAACACCATCTAGTATCTACATTTACTGAGGCTGCACAACTCTAGTAATGAAAGAAAAATCTGTAGAAAAACTATCACTCAATTTTATTGGGCAGTAAGAAAATGGATTAGCTTCTGGAAAATAATGTCCAAAATTTCCACACAAAAATGTTTATTTTGTCCTTATAGCCAAAGAAACGGCACTATTCAGTCCATATTTAAACTATTGGCTATTTTCTTCCAAGTCACAATTCATACACACATTTCATACGCACAGCAGCCAGAAATCTGTCCAGACCTGACCCGAATTAAACAACAGTTTCACAGTCATTAATTTCACCACTAATTTGAGTTACATTCAGTCCTTGTGGATTTCTAAAAAAGAAATTGCTCGCCAAAAATGGTCAGTGGTTGAATACTGAAACATGCCATGTGGATACTATGAAGGCCAAATTTTCACACGCAAATATCTTTCCAATAAAACAATTACAAAACTTCCAAACTTCACAAAACTGCACATAAATGCAACTGCTATTATGGCCACACAATCTGGACGCAAGGAGCCAAATATTTCTTCATTTTACACATTATTTTGACTCACACTAGTAACATGACTGTCCACGTTCAAAGCTAACAAGCGACTCCCTCCTTGCAGCCTCACTCCCAGTATAACCATCTGGTAATGAGCGGGAACCATCTCAGTTCTGATTGGCTGACCATACTCGCTGCCAATTAGAAAGCTCAATGACAAAACTGGCCTGCACCAATCCTTATACACAGATGCATTTACGTCATTCTGACATGTTGTTGTTGTTGTGGTCTTCAGTCCTGAGACTGGTTTGATACAGCTCTCCATGCTAATCTATCCTGTGCAAGCTCCTTCATCTCCCAGTACCTACTGCAACCTACATCCTTCTGAATCCGCTTAGTGTATTCATCTCTTGGTCTCCCTCTACGATTTTTACCCTCCACGCTGCCCTCCAATGCTAAATTTGTAATCCTTTGATGCCTCAGGACATGTCCTACCAACCGATCCCTTCTTCTGGTCAAGTTGTGCCACAAACTTCTCTTCTCCCCGATCCTATTCAATACTTCCTCATTAGTTACGTGATCTACCCACTTAATCTTCAACATTCTTCTGTAGCACCACATTTCGAAAGCTTCTATTCTCTTCTTGTTCAAACTATTTATCGTCCACGTTTCACTTCCATACATGGCTACACTCCATACAAATACTTTCAGAAACGACTTCCTGACACTTGAATCTATACTCGATGTTAACAAATTTCTCTTCTTCAGAAACGCTTTCCTTGCCATTGCCAGTCTACATTTTATATCCTCTCTACTTCGACCATCAGTTATTTTGCTCCCCAAATAGCAAAACTCATTTACTACTTTAAGTGTCTCATTTCCTAATCTAATTCCCTCAGCATCACCCGACTTAATTCGACTACATTCCATTATCCTTGTTTTGCTTTTGTTGATGTTCATCTTATATCCTCCTTTCAAGACACTGTCCATTCCATTCAACTGCTCTTCCAAATCCTTTGCTGTCTCTGAAAGAATTACAATGTCATCGGCGAACCTCAAAGTTTTTATTTCTTCTCCATGGATTTTAATACCTACTCCGAATTTTTCTTTTGTTTCCTTTACCGAAATACAAATATTAAAGTAATGTTTAATAAATGGAAATGAAAAGGCAATAATTCTGGAAATATTCCTTAGGTACTGATTTTACTCCAGCTGACTTTCTGGCTGCTCTGTCACAATAGCAATCACATCTAGACATATGTCATCAGCAAAGTGAGTAAATCTCCTAAGATCATTTTCCCGCAACAGGCATGTGTAACTCTTGCAGGTTACTTAAGACGGTATATAACGCAACACTGAAATTAAATGAATGCCCCTCATATACAGTCTCATTTACTCACATTTACTCCCACAACCATATTAGACACAAATAATAACTTTGTCTGATTTTTATATTACGAAAACAAGAAACAATTAATGTTTTAATATGAAAATCTCAATAAATTACACTCCTGGAAATGGAAAAAAGAACACATTGACACCGGTGTGTCAGACCCACCATACTTGCTCCGGACACAGCGAGAGGGCTGTACAACCAATGATCACACGCACGGCACAGCGGACACACCAGGAACCGCGGTGTTGGTCGTCGAATGGCGCTAGCTGCGCAGCATTTGTGCACCGCCGCCGTCAGTGTCAGCCAGTTTGCCGTGGCATACGGAGCTCCATCGCAGTCTTTAACACTGGTAGCATGCCGCGACAGCGTGGACGTGAACCGTATGTGCAGTTGACGGACTTTGAGCGAGGGCGTATAGTGGGCATGCGGGAGGCCGGGTGGACGTACCGCCGAATTGCTCAACACGTGGGGCGTGAGGTCTCCACAGTACATCGATGTTGTCGCCAGTGGTCGGCGGAAGGTGCACGTGCCCGTCGACCTGGGACCGGACCGCAGCGACGCACGGATGCACGCCAAGACCGTAGGATCCTACGCAGTGCCGTAGGGGACCGCACCGCCACTTCCCAGCAAATTAGGGACACTGTTGCTCCTGGGGTATCGGCGAGGACCATTCGCAACCGTCTCCATGAAGCTGGGCTACGGTCCCGCACACCGTTAGGCCGTCTTCCGCTCACGCCCCAACATCGTGCAGCCCGCCTCCAGTGGTGTCGCGACAGGCGTGAATGGAGGGACGAATGGAGACGTGTCGTCTTCAGCGATGAGAGTCGCTTCTGCCTTGGTGCCAATGATGGTCGTATGCGTGTTTGGCGCCGTGCAGATGAGCGCCACAATCAGGACTGCATACGACCGAGGCACACAGGGCCAACACCCGGCATCATGGTGTGGGGAGCGACCTCCTACACTGGCCGTACACCACTGGTGATCGTCGAGGGGACACTGAATAGTGCACGGTACATCCAAACCGTCATCGAACCCATCGTTCTATCATTCCTAGACCGGCAAGGGAACTTGCTGTTCCAACAGGACAATGCACGTCCGCATGTATCCCGTGCCACCCAACGTGCTCTAGAAGGTGTAAGTCACCTACCCTGGCCAGCAAGGTCTCCGGATCTGTCCCCCATTGAGCATGTTTGGGACTGGATGAAGCGTCGTCTCACGCGGTCTGCACGTCCAGCACGAACGCTGGTCCAACTGAGGTGCCAGGTGGAAATGGCATGGCAAGCCATTCCACAGGACTACATCCAGCATCTCTACGATCGTCTCCATGGGAGAATAGCAGCCTGCATTGCTGCGAAAGGTGGATATACACTGTACTAGTGCCGACATTGTGCATGCTCTGTTGCCTGTGTCTATGTGCCTGTGGTTCTGTCAGTGTGATCATGTGATGTATCTGACCCCAGGAATGTGTCAATAAAGTTTCCCCTTCCTGGGACAATGAATTCACGGTGTTCTTATTTCAATTTCCAGGAGTGTATTTCTGCACACTGAGCGTGTGATTTATGTTTTCCAATTATACCAAAAGATAAACTATCATATTTCCTAACTGAATTTAGTTCCCTAAGTGTCAGTTTTTTACTTTTTAGTATTTCTTTATCTCTGAAACTATGATAGTTAAAGTGTTGAAAGTTTTTACTTTTTAGTATTTTTTTACCTCTGAAACTATGATAGTTAAAGTGTTGAAAGTTTTATACAATCTTTTCCTGAATAACGAAAGGTAGTGTACCAATTTGGAAATGATTGAATAATATTTAATATCATTTATTTAGGTTCATAGGTGGCATGAAAATACAGTCGCTCGAAGTGACACAGGAGCTGTTCTCACGCTGCAGTAGCAGCAGCTGTATATGACTCATAGGTAGGACACAACTTGCAGTCTCCTTCACAGCCTCCAGCTCCAATACTGCAGGCTGCACTGCAGTGTAGCTTACTGCAATAATTGTTATCACGCATTAAGTCGTGACGTCATACTATTTCTTTACCCTAAACTTATAAACAGGAAGTCAAACACTAAGAGGTACACTTATTACTGAGTGTTTCACTACAATGATAGAACCTTCAATAACATTTATAATGTGCCAATTTTTTCCACATGAGTTAGTGCCATTTGACCCAACAATTTTGCTATTTACCATGAGCAGGCATTGTTTGCTGGGGGAGCGACTGTTACAACTAAGTTTTTGAAAACAGCCACAAGTCACACTTTGTATTTTTTATTATGACCTGTTTCAATCTTCAAATGAACAAGAGCATCATCATCAGAATATACAGTTTGAAGTTGGTTTGACAATGTTAAAGATTGCCTTTACAGTTTGCTGACAGCTCTAAATATTAATTTGGCTGTACTGTAGTACTTAAACTTACATTTAAAGTATGTTTTAAGTACAGTAGTAAATGATGATACTGAAATTGGCAGCACCAAGTGCCAATCTCAGTGTCATTATTTATTACCATACTTTAAAGATAAGCTTAAGTGCTATAGAACACCCAAATTAATCTTTAGAGCTGTCACTCAACTGTAAAGGCAATCTTTAATACTGTCAACCAACTTTAAGCTGTATATTCTGTTGAAGCTCTTGTTCATTTGAAGAGTGAAACCACTCATAATAAAAAATGAAAAGTGCAATGTTTGGATGTTTTCGAAAATTTAATTCCACTATTGCTATCCATGGCTGAAAATGAGACAACTTAAAGACAGGAAAAGTGTCGGATAGCTTTTTTCAGCCAAGTCTTGTTGCTGATCAATGGTATCATTAGATTTACAACGATGGTGTAGTAACTGCACATGCTCTGTACAAAAATTCATCTATTATTTAAATGCATGTCATCTTTCACTGGCAGTTGATTTGTACATCTCTTAACAAGTTTTACATACAGAGAAATTATTCCCTGTATTATGCATTAAAACTGTAGCCAACCTCACCAATCTCTCTTCTTTCAGCTACACCATTGAATTTAAACCAATTAAATTCAAAACATATTCTCTTGTGTTCAAAAAATCACATTTAAAGAAGAAAAAACATCTCATAATAAATGTAATTAATGTACTGTGGTCCAAATTAGAAAATGCAATATATACCTCATGGAACATGAAAGGACTCAAATTTAGAGAATTATTATTATTATTATTATTATTATTTATGATGCGTTCAGCTGCCATTCACTTTATTTTGTGTATGATTGTACAGATTTGGCCTTAGGCCATTTTCAAGAAATTTATGGATGATTCTTTAGTAGTACGTTATGCCATGTATGTCCTCGCTCCTATGACTGCATGTAATCGTCATAAAGAGCTCTACAACTACTGCTCAAAAGTAACATGCTCATAAAATAGCGAGAAACCTTTGTAATTTAATTCAGGAGCATTACATGCAGTCATAGCAGCACAGACATACATGGCATAATATACTACCAAAAAATGATCCATAACACACATGAAAATGGTGTAAGGCTGAAACTGTACAATCATACATAAAATAAAGAGAATGGCAGCTGAAGGCATCAAGAAATCATTCAAAAAATTAGCACAGCTGCAGACCCAATCACACTGAAAATTGGAGATAAGTGTCCCAAGTTTTAAAGGCAGCCAGAGAAATTAACCCCTTAAATGGATATTTTATATGTATGACCCTTTGACTTGAAGCACACGTTTTTCTCTCTCATGAAAATATTTCTTTGTGGATTTTAAATTATGACCCAAAATTAAAATGGTTTGGGAATGAATAAAATAATTGAAGGAGTCAGTTTATATTTTATTTCCACTTAATTACAGATTGTTTTCTGTGTGAGATATTTTAATACTTGATGCTCTGTAGAAAGGAACTTCCTGTATGTCAATAAGATATCTTTTTTCTAATGGTTCTCCTTGTGTATAATTCACATCTCCTTGTTACTTTTTTCCTATATTTACTTGGCAGTAAGTCTAAACCCTACCTGACTAAAAAGACATGTCGGTTTTGGTGTTTTAGGTGGACACCCAACAGATCATATTTGTAAGAGACAGAATTCAGCCCAACTGTTCATCAAGACTAATCACAAATTCCATTCTACCTTTTTTATAATCACTTTTTTTAATGTAATGAACATATGCACTGAAGCATGCATGAAAGGTATTATGTATGCAAGCTTTTGGAGGCAGTGGCTCCTTCTGGCTGAAGGGGATGAAGGAGGTGAAGGGAAAGGACTGGTGATGTAGGGGTAGAGCTTGGAAAAGTCACCCAGAAGTCTGTGTCAGGGGAGACTTACTGGACAGGATAAGAAAGAAAGGCTAATCGGTGGGAACTGCTCTGGACAAGACTTGAAAACCTGTGAGTGTAAAGGTGGAAGACAGGGTAAGAAGCAACACAGAGATTGATGCTAAAACATTGTGCAAGAGTTAATAAGAGCAAAACGCTAAGTGCACTGTATGTGACAGAGGTTGGAGGGGACCACAAAAAATAGCTCAGAAAATAAAAGATGTAGAAAACTAAAACAAGAGTGAAGAAAGAAATAGTTACTGTGAAGAAATGCTGAGACCAAAGAAATTAGTGTAAATTCCGTCCAGATGGGGGCAAGAACCAAGGATATATGGTAGCATCACTTCCCACCTGTGGAGCTGTGAGAAGCTGGTGCCTGGGGGAAAACACCAGATGGCATGTGTAGCGAAACATGCACTGAGGTCATGTCATAGGGCATAGTTTGTAACAGGATATTGTGTGTTGCCAGTACACACCCTCTGCCAATGCCCATTCATCCTAACTGATAACTTGGTGGTAGGTATGCTGATGCAAAAGGCCAAACAATGTGTATGTAACAGCTGGTATCTGAAGCTGTATGGACTCAGAAAAGCCTCCTACAAGCAAACCATGGAAGGTTGGCATAGTAGTTGTAGGTAACTATAAAGGTGATTAAGATGAGCAGGACAGATGTCAAAGGTTTGAAATCAGGTGGGTTGTGACTGAGGAAATGTTCAGGAGCAGACAGATCATGCTTGTGGGGGACATTGGTAAAGAGGGAGGTGGCATCAGTAGTGACAAGCAAGGTGGGTGGTGGTGGGAGTAGGATGGGCATGAATTCCAGAGGATCTAGGAAATGGTTGGTGCCTTTGATATAGGGAGGAAGTCTTTGTACTATATTTTGCAAGTGTTGACCAACTAAGGCAGATATACATTCAGCTGGTGCTTTAACCCTCGAGCGGACTAGCCTGTATATTAAGTGCGCCAACTGCAAATAACATTGTTGTGCTCAGTTCAATTGTTGTTTTACAATAGGAAGCTCCTACCTATTCCTGCATGATTGTTTCAGAAAGCACAGTGAGAAGTTGTGTTATCATAGGTTCACGTGAGTTACAATAATTTAAAATAAATCACGAGTGTGTCACCTTAGCGTACAAAGTACGCCACGCACCTGGTCATGTAAGTAATTTTTCCTTCACTTTTATTTTGTTCCTTTTTAATCAAATCGAAAGATAATACATCACAACAGATATATCACTGTGCAGGCAAGATCAAAGCTGAGAGACAACAAGCTTGATTGGTTACTGAACTAAGGATCCAGAGATCAACTCTGTACCTGACAAAAAAATGATGACAACTCTGAAGAAGAAGAGGAATTTATCACACGAAGTGACCACGATTAACATGATGACTGTGAAGAGCCACTCTCCTCTGGTGGGGACAAAACATGTAAATGGAATAAAATATGTCCTAATGTGACTTCAAAAACAAAAAGAAAGAACATTGTGAAAATATTCCCTAGGCATACACATGTTGCCAGAGGGGTTAGAAGTGAAACACAGGCTTTATGGACGATATATAGCCTGCAAATGTTGATGAAATTGTAAAATACACAAACAAATACATTCAATCTAAGAAAGAATGTGTACAATATTCCAGAGAAAGGGTATTGTTGGGATTGCTGTATCTCATCGGGACTAAGAAACCAAATCACACAAATGCCACTGAACTGTGGACGGCAGATGGTACTGGTATGGAGATTATGAGAGCTGTGATCAGATACAGAAGATTTCTGTTGCTTTTATGGTGTATCCATTTTGACGACAAGAGGACAAGGCAAGAAAGAAGAGTAACTGAAAACTTGCTGCAATAAGGCAAACATTGGGTGCCTTTGTTGTGAACTGCAAGATTGCTTATAGTGTAGG
Organism: Schistocerca piceifrons; assembly: GCF_021461385.2. Classification (NCBI taxonomy): domain Eukaryota; kingdom Metazoa; phylum Arthropoda; class Insecta; order Orthoptera; family Acrididae; genus Schistocerca; species Schistocerca piceifrons. The sequence continues at coordinate 1,014,436,539 of NC_060138.1, read as the reverse complement.
ACAATTTGTGACAGTAGACAAAAAGTTGCAAGCTTTCCGGAGTTGCTGTTTTTTTGTTCAGTATATCCCGAACAAACCAGTGAAGTACGGGATAAAGATTTTTGTTTTAGCAGATGCTAAAACATTCTTCACTAGTAACATTATATATATTGTGGAAAACAACATAAAGGACCATATGATGTTTCTAATTCTTCCTGTGATATTGTAGGAAGGCTCAGGAAGAAATGTTACAATTGATAATTGGTACATTAGCTATTCCTTAGCCAACTCCCTTTTGAAAAAGTTACTAACATGTATCGGCATGTTGAGAAGAAACAAATGCGAGATCCCACAAGAATTTTTACCTGGAAACGTAGAGCTACCCACTCCTCTTTATTTGGTTTCAGAATGATATGACGTTAGTTTTGTATGTGCTAAAACAAAACAAGGCAGTTATATTACTTTCAAGTATGCACGATTTTGGAACCATTGACAGGTAAACCAGGGATAGTTTTAGATTACAATATAGCAAAGGGAAAAGTAGACAAAGTCAATCAGCTGGGAGGTGCATATTCCATCGCATGGGTGACAAGAAGATGGCTGTATGCTCTAATGGACATAGCAGGAATCAATGCTCAAATAATTTTTCTTGCATATGAGACAAATCCAGAAAAGAAGAGAAGAATTTTCTTGACAGATTTAGCACTGTCTGTTATGAAGCCTCAAACTAGTGGAAAGAGCTAATATTCCTTCACTTCCTGCCGCCATTGCAACATTCCTCACGAAATACAAAGATCAACCTGTTGAAAGAGCCGAGGAGCCTACCACCAGGAGAAGAGGTCAGAGTGTGACATATTGACAAGTGAGAAACACATCTACTTCCATAAGGTGTAATTCATGCCATAGCTTTGTTTGCAAAGTACATGTAAAAATAGTGCATATAAGCCTTTCTCCTTTTACACTGCAATGAAAGCGTGTTTTTGTTCAGTATGTGCTTAAAAAAGTGTTGGAATAGATTGATATGTCAGCTGCAGCAATAGAATAACATGAAAGTTTCCTATTTGTTTAATCAAAAAGTAAATTAGTGATGTAATATAAGTTTCTTGCATTGTTGTTTAAATAAATAAAATTAATCTGTGATTAAGGACATACATGTTTCCCTTGGAAGCATAATGACAGCTTTTGACACCACATGCCTGCTCGTGTTATGAAATTGGTGCACCTGCTCAAGGAATAAAGCCAGCAACTATGGGATGGCCAGGATGACTGAGTTTGCAGATCTTAGGAAGAAGGTAAAAGGTGAGGGTGCATGGTTTGGATGGGGTAAAAGTTGTATGGATTGAGGTGTTAGTCCTTGTGAGGGGCCTGAGATGTTAAGGAGGTACTGAAGGTCAGTTTGAATCACAGATATTGGATCTTGATGGCAGATGCTGTATGTAGAGGTGTCAGATAGCTGGCGCAGACCTTCACTTACGTACTCCTGTCAGTCAGATACCTTGCCTGCTGGGAGGATAACGGGGGAGTCATCAGCGTTAGGGAATGAAGAGCCTGGAGTTCTGCAGAGAAGAGGTTAAGGTCATGTTGTAGAGATCTGAGAAAGTGTTGTGAAGCAAAACTGGATGTCGGGAATTCTTGGAAGGCTTGTAAGGGATGATTTTGAGGTAATGGTGGTGGATCAAGATGGGATCATGGTCTGTACAAGGCAGAGTTCAGTGTCAGGTTTGCTGTAGGAAGGGTTATTGGGCTGCAAAGTAATATGTACAGGTGACATTACGTGTGAAGGAAAGAATGTCCTTTACCAAAGCAGCAGCATTAAATGCAGGTTTAGGGCTGAAAGTTACACCCATGGATAACACAGATAATTCAGGAGGGGAGTGTGCATTAAACAAGAGGTTGACAACACTGTACTGTTGTGACTCATTTTGTGATTATGAGTTATTATTAGTCTGGAAGGTAGTGATGGAGGCTGGGGGGATGTTAAGGATGTTGGTCAAGCTCGGTTTGTAGGACAGGAGTGGTGGTTGATGGTGTGGCTGTTTAGGGAGCTGTAGAGAGACAGGAAGGGAAACATCAGTGTTGAGGTTGTTTAGGAGAAGGTGGGACAGCTTTCTGAGGTGAAGTATAACATATTGTTGCAATTTGAAGTTTGCTTGGCAGGTGATACCATCCAAGCAAATATGAGGGGCAGATAACAGCAGGATTTTGTAGAAGAAAAGAAGTCTGGTGTAGTGAAAATTGGTCGATGAGGCATGTGGGTCACAGATGAGGTGGGTAAGTGTAAGAGATTGCTGTATTTGAAACTGTAAAAGAGGCTGGTGAAGTGTAGGATTAAGTCTAGAAACATGGACTTTTAGTGTTAGGTCTTTGGGGGTAACTCCAAGGTACAAAAAGATTACAAGAAACAGAATGTGAGACATTAGTTTTGATAGTGCAAAAGCATGTTTGTGAAAAGTAACTGTAATAACTGATGGGATTCATCATGCTGATAGAGGAGGTTTTGGGGTGTTAGAGGTGGTGGAGGTGTTAACAAAGAGAAGCAGAGTGTGGAAAAAAATAGAAAAATGGAAGAAAAACAATGAAAACATTCAGAAAAATCCATGCAAAAATCTTGGGAACAGACGAGGGTTAAAAAAATAGTTCAAATGACTCTGAGCACTATGGGGCTTAACTTCTGAGGTCATCAGTCCCCTAGAACTTAGGACTACTTAAACCTAAGTAACCTAAGGACATCACACACATCCATGCCCGAGGCAGGATTCGAACCTGCGACCGTAGCGGTCGCGCAGTTCCAGACTGTAGCGCCTAGAACCGCTCGGCCACTCCGGCCAGCTAGACGAGGGTTAACAAGAGGTAACAAGTGCACGAGAAATTCTCGCCAGAAAAGTGACACAAAAAAAGATTGGAAAAAATTGATAGGGAAAGTCATGAAAAGCAACAAAAAATTTCAAAACTGCAAAAACAGAAAGAGGAAGTCATTGGAGAAAATCTAAACTACAGTGCCTGGCAAATGAAGTACTGTAGCAGATGACAGTAAAAGTTTATCAGAGCAGTTTGGTGAAAAACACACAAAAACGTGAAAGAATTACATACAGACAAGGTAAGTGGAGGGTGGGAAAGAACATAGCTGCAAAATTTCCAAATAAATTGGCAAAAGATGATCGGGAGAAGGCCCTGCAGTATAGTGAAACATAAACAAATTGTTACAAGCAAATTCTTTAATAACAATGGAACTGTTATATGCAAATTCATAAATAACAATCGGCCCATCGACATGCATGGAAATCAGTACTATAAAAGCTGCAGGGGCACAGTACTGGTTAATCTGAGTGGTACAGATAAATAAATTAATAGCACCTTAGGTAGAAAACAGACGACAGTGTGAACAAGATAAATGACAACAAAGACTGGCAAGAGGGCTAGGTAACAAGGAATTATGCCCACATGGGCTAATATATCAATGAAAATAATCGATTTTTGAAAATATAACATATTGAATAGATAAAAAAATCTACACACAGAGCAGCAGCAGAAAAACACACATATAAAATGTACTGTGTATGCAAGCTTTCAGAGCCAGTGGCACCTTCTTCTGGCATAATGGGAAGGAGGGGGGATGGAAGAAAAAGAATGGTGAAGTTTAGCAAAATGGGTGGAGTCTGGAAAAGTTATCCAGAACCCCAGATCAGGAGAGACTTACTGGACAGGATGAGAAGGTAAGACCGATTATAGGAGAGGCCAGATGAGATTTGAAACCTGTCACATAAAGGTGGAAGACAGGGTAATATGCAAGACAGAGATTTCTGCTAAAACATCGTGAACCAATTAATAAGAGCAAAAACCTAAGTGCGTTGTATGTGATGGAAGTGGGAGGGGGATGGCTAAAAATAGCAGAGTCCAAAAATGAAAGATGTAGAAAACTAAACCAGAGTCAAGAAGGGAATACTTACCATGAATAAATGCTGAGCTCAAGTAAATTAATGTAAATTCAGGCCAGGTGGGTGGCTAGAACCAAGGACATGTTGTAGCACCAGTTCCCACCTGCGGAGTTTAAAGAAATGGTGTCGGGGGAAGTATACTAATAAACAATCAGAAATTGAAAATATTTTCAATAATCATTTTTTAAATGTTGTGGAGAAAATAGGATCTAGATCTTCACTAGGCTTCACAAGGCTACTAATAGAAGAGGCCATACCTGTGCAGTTTGAAACAACTGTAATTCCACCAACCTCTCCCTCTGAAATCAGTAAAATAATAAACTCGCTGAAAAGTAAAAGCTCTTACGGAATTGATGGCATTTCCAGCAAGGTACTTAAAGCTTGTTCCCCACAGATAAGTAGGATTCTCAGCCACGTATGTAATAGCTCTTTGGAGCAGGGTGTTTTCCCCGATAGGCTGAAATATGCCATTGTAAAACCATTGCATAAAAAAGGGGGATACGTCAGATGTCAAAAACTACCACACAATCTCTCTTCTGACAGCTCTATCAAACATTTTTGAGAAAGTAACGTATTCAAGAGTAGCCTCCCATATTTGTAAAAATAAAGTACTAACAAAATGTCAGTTTGGTTTTCAGAAAGGCTTTTCAACAGAAAATGCTATATACGCTTTCACTGATCAAATATTAAATTCTCTGAATAACCGGACATTACCCATTGGTATTTTTTGTGATCTCTCAAAGGCCTTTGATTGTGTAAATCATGGAATTCTTTTAGATAAGCTAAATCATTATGGTCTGAGTGGGGCAGTGCACAAATGGTTTAATTCATACTTAACTGGAAGAATGCAGAAAGTTGAAATAAGTGGTTCATGTAATGTTAAAACAACAGCTGATTCCTCAGACTGGGGGGCTATCAAGTACGGGGTCCCACAGGGTCTGGTCTTAGGTCCTCTACTGTTCTTGATATACATTAATGACTTACCATTCCGCATTGATGAAGATGCAAAGTTGGTTCTTTTTGCTGATGATACAAGTATAGTAATAACATCCAAAAACCAAGAACTAATGATGTAATTGTAAATGATGTTTTTCACAAAATTACTAAGTGGTTTTCAGCAAACGGACTCTCTTTAAATTTTGATAAAAGACAGTATATACAGTTCCGTACAGTAAATGGCACAACTCCAGTAATAAATATAGACTTTGAACATAAATCTGTAGCTAAGGTAGAATTTTCAAAATTTTTAGGTGTGTCCATTTATGAGAGGTTAAACTGGAAGTAACACATTCATGGTCTGCTGAAACGTCTGAGTTCAGCTACATATGCTATTAGGGTTACTGCAAATTTTGGTGATAAGATTCTCAGTACATTAGCTTACTATGCCTGCTTTCATTCACTGCTTCCGTATGGCATCATATTCTGGAGTAATTCATCATTGAGTAGAAAAGTATTCATTGCTCAAAAACGTGTAATCAGAATAATTGCTGGAGCCCACCCACGGTCATCCTGCAGACATCTATCTAAGGATCTAGGGACCATCACAGTAACCTCACAGTATATATATTCACTTATGAAATTTGTTGTTAATAATGCAATCCAGTTCAAAAGTAATAGCAGTGTGCATAGCTATAACACCAGGAGAAAGGATGATCTTCACTACGCAGGGTTAAATCTGACTTTGGCACAGAAAGGGGTAAATTATGCTGCCACAAAAGTCTTTGGTCACCTACCAAACAGCATTAAAAGCCTGACAGACAGCCAACTAACATTTAAAAATAAATTAAAAGAATTTCTAGATGACAACTCCTTCTACTCATTGGCTGAATTTTTAGATATAAATTAAGGGAAAAAAACAACTTAAACATTAGTGTCATGCAATATTTTGTGTAATGTAATATATTGTACAGACATCTTTTATTAACCTGACACTTTCCACATCATTACGAAGTGTCGTATTCATGATCTATGGAACAAGTATTAATCTAATCTAATCTTATCTAATCTATACAGATGCCACATGTGCTGAAACAGGTCCCAAGGTCATGACTATAATGTTGTGCATGCTCTGCAACAGGATATTGTTTGTTGCCAGTATACACCCTCTGCCTATGCCCACTCATCCTGATTGATAATTTGGTGGTAATCATGCTGATGTAAAAGGTTGAACAGTGATTACATAACAGCTGATATAAGATGTATTATATCACAGGTGTCTCTCCCTTTGATGGTAGGTTTTTCCAGTTACAGGGCTGGTATAAGTGGTGGTAGGAGGGTGCGTAGGGCAAGTCTTGCAGCAGGTATGGTCACACGGATGGGAGCCTTAGGGTAGGGTGATGGGTGCAGCATAGGGTCTGACAAGGATAATATGGTGATTAAGAGGGCAACGAAAAGCTGTTCTAGATGTGGTGGACCTTATTTCAAGGTGTGATTTTAGGAATTTTAAGCCTTGTAGTAGGAGTTGGTTAATACTTTCAGGACCAGCATAATACTGAGTGACAAGTGGTGGTTTTCTTAGGTGGTTTTTTTTTTTTTTTTTTTTTTTTTTTTTTTTTTTTTTTTTTTTTTTTTTTTTTTTTTTTGAGGTATCAACAGCACCAGGTTTGGATGCGATGGACCAGAAAATCTGCTTCTGAACTCGGCTGGTGGGGTAATTATGACCAGTGAAGGCTGAGGTGAGAATGGTGGTGTAATGCCATAAGGAGTTTGGATCTGAACAAATACGTTTGCCTTGAATGCCAAGGCTGTATGGGTGGGAACATTTGATATGGAAAGGATGGCAACTGTCAAAATGTAAGTAACGTTGTTTGCTAATAGGTTTAATGTGAGCAGAAGTGTGAAGCTGGCCCTTGGGGAGGATGAGATCAACATCAAGGAATATGGCAAGGGATTCAGAATAGGACCATGTGAAACTGAACTGGGAGAATGTATTCAGAGATTCCAATAATTTTAACAAATCATCCTCACCATTAGTCCATGTAGCAAAAATGTCGCTGTATGTAAACCAGACCAGGGGCTGAAGGCTTATGGATCTCCCCATGAAAGAATGATTGGTATAGGGAGGAGCCTTTATGGTTTCCATGGCTGTACCCCTGATCTGTTTGTAAGTCTGCCCTTCAAAGGTTAAGTAGTTGTTGGTAGGTATAAAGTTGATTAAGGTGAGCAGAAAGGATGTCATAGGTTTGGAATGAGGTGGGTGCTGATTGAGAAAATGGTTCAGCAGCAGGCAGAAAATGTACATGGAAGATGTCGGTGTATAGGGAGGTGGCATCAATGATGACAAGCAAGATGGTTAGAAGGAGTGGGACGGGCTTCAATTTAAGACAGACTATGGAATGGCTGGTGTCCTTGATACAGAAGGGAAGTTTTTGTATTATGTGTTGCAGGTGTTGATCAAGTAAGGCAGATACACATTCAGTTGGTGCTCTGAAGCCAGCAACTATGGGACAGCCAGGATGACTGTGTCTGTGGGTCTTAGGACGGAGGTAAAAGGTGGGGGTGCATGGTTTGCGTGGGGTAAGAAGTTCTATGGATTGGGGTGTTCACTGTTGTGAGGGATCTCAGTTTTTAAGGAGGGACTGCAGGTCAGTTTGAATCACAGGGATGGTATCTTGAAGGCAGACACTGTATGTAGAGGTGTCAAACAGCTGCCGCACCTTCACTTACATATTCCTGTGAGTCAAGTACCACAGTGGTAGATCCTTGCCTGTTGAGAGGATAATGATGGAGTCGTCAGCTTTAGGGAACGAAGAGCCTGGAGTTCTGTAGATGGCAGGTTAGTGTCATTTTGAAGGGACCTGTGGAATAGTTGTGAAGCAATGCTGGCTGTGAGGAACTCTTGGAAGGCTTACAAGGATAATTTTGAGAGAGTGGTGGTGGATCAAGTTTGGCTCATGGTCGAAACTGTTCAAGGCAGGATTCAGTGTCAGGTTTGCTGGTGGAAAGGTTTTGGGACTGGGCTGCAAAGTGATATTTCCAGTTGATATTTCATGCTAAGGAAAGAAGACCCTTTGCCAAAGCAGCAGGATTAAATGCAGGTTTAGGACTGAAAGTGAGACATACTACCACTATTGAAAGGGAGAGCCAGTTGTGAAATGACACATCATACACCAGCTGTTATGTAAGTACTTTTACATTGACATAACTACCAGCTAGTTATGAGTTACAATGACTGGGCATAGGCAGACAGTGTACACTGGCAGCACACAATATCCTGGTACAGAGCCAGACCTAGTCTCTCAAAACTCCGCAGGTGGGAACTGGTACTACAACAGGTCTTTGTTTCTCTCCACCCACCTGGCTTGAATGTACATTAATTTCTTTGGTCTCAGCATTTCTTCACAATAACTATTCCTTCCTTCATTCTGTTTTAGTTTTCTACATCTTTCATTTTCTGACCTGTCTACTTTTCGCTGTCACCCTCCCATCTCTATTACATACAGTGCCCTTAGCTTTTCACTCTTATTAATTCAAGACTGATGTTTAGCTGTAATATTTGTCTTACATATTACCCTATCTTCCACCATTAAGCTCTCAGGTTTTCAAATTCATCTGGTGGAGTCCCCAACAATCAACCGTACCTTCTCATCCTGTCCGGTACGTCTCCCCTGGGGTTCTGAGAAACTTTTTCATACTCTACCTCTTTTCCTAAACCTCTCCAGTCCTTTTTCTTTACTCCTCTTCCTTCCCTTTCAGCTCTCCCGCCAGAAGACGGAGCCTCTGGCTCTGAAAGCTTGACCTTTTATATGTGCGTTCTCTTCCTGCCACTGGTAAGAAAATTTTTATTTATCCAATATATGTATATACATAAGAATAACTTTCACACAATTCAAAATATTGTACGCCAAATCTACTCCAGTTTGAAGGAATAAGTAGCTCCCATCTGGGACATCCTTTCCAGATCAGCAGATTTGCGCTTCTTTGTGTGTCAACTGATATGAATTTTCACCTTAGATGTTCCATAGTCAGCTGTACTCAGATTTTTGTTTCGGTACCTAAATGCTCGTATAGTGTACAGTATGCAAAGTGGAGAAATTTAAAAAAAATATGTACCTTCTTTTCATTCCTAAGTTTCCTAATTACTTTTTAAAAAATATAGTTTGTTTTCTGGCTTATGCAGAATTTCCTAAAGAATCAATACAGCAGTTTTTGTCCTCACTTCATCATTCAACATATCTCACCATCTGCAAACACTGCGTCTTGGTGTTGTTGTTGAATGAGGATGAGAAGCTATTTGCTGAAGCCCATTCAAGTTTGTTTTGCACATACTCATATAAAAAACACTGAAAACAATTCATCACATAATTCTGTATTAATGGTACATTTATAACAATCTTACCAAGAAACCAAAAGTGATAGTGAGCTAAACTAACATGTTCTAAAGCATACTGCAGCTTCTATTGTAGGTATCTAAACATGACAAAAACTATCTTTCTCAATCCGCATAGAAATTTTATATTATGATACACATCTTTCTTTAAAATCATTAAAATCTTGGAAGCACATAATCTGAATTCAGAAACAAACAAAACAGTTCATGGCAATGCACTCACATGATAGCTGCTGCCTGCATGATTGTATGTTGTATAGAACATCTAGGACTGTGCAAGAGCACCTGAGAACAGAAATTCTTTGGAACACTGACTTAAAAAAGGCAAGAGAATCATAGCACATAAAAAGGGAGGGGCACCTCCCTGGGCAATTAGTATTCAGTGAGGATGAGGAGTTACGCTGTTGAAATTTGTACCAAAAGACATGAGAAACTGTTGGCATTCTTGCAGTTACCTTCATTTGTATTTAATTAAGTGTCAAAGTGAGGTTGCAGTACTACTGCTGTAGATTCTTTGGTGAACTGAGCAATGTAAACTTTACTGGGTGTCTTTGTGTCTTAGTGTTTGAACATGTGGTTTACAAATTTGAAACAAAACGTAAAATACACACAGTGCAATCTCTTCTTTCAAACTAAAACTAACATAAATGTAACAGCTTATGGGCCCAGTTTCATTTACGTGCCTCAAGAAGTTAATTAATGACATGAAACAGTGACAAGAAGTCAGTGAAAATACAACAGCACATTCTTTCAGTGAAAATTGTGTTGTGAAACCTTCCTCTGAACTGCATTAGTGCAAGTAAGCATTAAAATGAATGATTTTTTGCCCACCAGCAAATACAGTAGTCAGAATTGGAGGCTAAAGTTTCGCCAGCTGAGCTTTGAGTAAAGTACAGGCCACTGAGTTTCGATATTAGAAACATAGAGAGCTTAGTTTTAGGTTAAAACATCTGCATTCAGAACTAACTTTTAGGCCATACAGTTTATTCTGAGATAAAGTTCCACAGAAATGGATATGTAAAAAAATATTAAGCCACTAACTGGAGAAGTGGATTGGCCAATAAGGAAAAGGAAAACAAGAGACTTGCTGGATTACCATGAAGGTGCATTGGATGCCATTGTTAAGAAATTAGTGAAGCCCAAACCACTAGAAGATGGCACAACAGACATAGAAGTTAAAAAGCACAAAGAACAGTGAGAATTGTATCGAAAGGCATCAGTTACGCAAAGTGCACTATAACTAGTGCAATTACCGATAAGTGTATCAAAAAGTTATGGGCAAGGAAACTGCCAGTGACACATGGGATGCTTTAAAACAACAGTTTGAGGCTTCAACCAAGGACCAGTTGTTCACAATCTGCACAGACTTTTCTCTTTTAGCCGGGCACCAGGTGAAGATGTGTCTACTCACACAGCAAAAGTGAAAAGTTTGTGGAATGAGTTAAACAGTGGACTTAAAGCTAAAAATGAAAGCGTTTTACCAGACTCAAGGCTAGTTTGCAAGACCTTGCATATTTTACCATGTGAATTTGAAAACTTTCAGTGAAGTTGTATGTTGTTGACACAGGATGAAATCATTTGACAAATTAATATTACGGTTATGTATGTTTGAAAGAAATTTCATGAAGAATGCCAACGGTGACAAAAGACCAAAGGAAACATTAACAGTAGATGTAAGCAAACAAAACTCTGATGGCAAAGGCAAGTTTGTTAATAATTAGTCAAGAAGAGGTGACATTTGCAATTATTGTAAATGGAAGGACTGCAAAAAGTGGGTTTCTGATGGAAAACCAAAGAAAAATAGAAATAAAAGCCAGAAAGGTTGTGCAGCTGCTATAGCAGTCGGCATGAAAATAGTGCTTCGAGGTCATCTCGCTGTCTTACAACTTTGTCATTTTCTCTGATAGTGATAATTTCATATGTTCATAAAAATTTTAAAAAAATATTGGGCAGCTCTATTTTTAGTCTAGAATATGACAGAGTACTTTCCAAAAGAAAATTCTCACTAGCTGCTAGAAAAAAATGAAAACTAACATTACGAGAAATTTTTGAGGAAAATAAAAGTATTCTGAGATAAAAAATAAAATATTATAAGAAGTGTGAAACTGTGCCGACTGCGTAGCGAAAAATGTTGTCACTGATGAATTTTCTTTCTGAAGGACTTGTAATCTCCCCACGGAAAATTACCCTCTACCACGCAATAATTAATAATGGTCAACCAAATCATCCACATGTATTTACGTTTGAAAAGTATCTGATCAGATTTTCTAGTAATATATGCGCCGACAGCTCGTCGACGCCAAGGTATTTTTCTAGTACGTTTATTCTTTGGAACAACAGAGGTACAGAAATTTATGCTCCATGGTTATTATAGAGAGAGAGAGGAACAGCTTCGGAAGTATCGGTTGGAAGATTGTCGGATTGCTAAAGGAGATTTATTTACTCTTCTTCGCGCTAAAGCGAGCTAGGAAAGTTTGTGCCGCTAGCGTGATAGATAAAGAGAAAGAAAAACCTGTAAAAGAAAATTACATGAGACTTGGAACCAACAGAAAACGGAACATGTACGGAAATGGATTCAATATACAATTTTCCTCAGAAATAAGGTTTGTGACCATTTTATTCCAGAGTGAATGACGAATGAGTTCTCTGTCTGAACCATTGATGATTGTCTGGGCCCTGTAATTAATTGGGAAGTTTCAGCTGTGACGAAGAGAGCCTGCAATCTCTGAGTTTTTTGAAATCGTCCAAAAAGGCTTCGTCCACATCTGAAATTTTAGATCTGTCGTAAACTGAACGAATTGTTCAAACGATCGATTTTCCCAACTGAATGCAGCGCTTAATAATAATAACAAATGTAAAGATCTTTTCTAGCAAGCCAGCCACTGAATATTAAGATGAAGGGCTCCACCAGAGATTCTACTGGGCTGATTTCACGTAAATAATATATTTAAACTGTACACAGATAAAGGACAGAGAGAGAGAGAGAGAGAGAGAGAGAGAGAGAGAGAGAGAGAGAGAGAGAGAGAGAATCCTCCATTAGCATAATTGTTTCTCTGTCTTTTCACGGATCAGCCTAACTAGAAAACACGAAGCCCTGACTTTATTGTACCGATTTATGTGTGAGAGGGAAAGAGCGATAAAGGCGACAGATACACTTCTGTGCAGACAAAACATTACACCAAGTTAGCGGCAAGCTGCATTCACATAGACTTTCATCATTTACAAAAGCAGAGTAGAATTCATTATAGACTGTGAAGAAACTTCCCAAGAGAAAGTTGTTAAGAAAACTACAAAATTATTTTTGGAATCATTTCAGGCATCATTATTGTATCGTATTACATACAGAGGCAAATTACTTCTCTGATATTCTGTGCGCAGCAGCGCACGAGTCGTTGTAGGCTGTTGCCAAGAGTTTTGTTCAGATGGCTCGTTTAATATGACTGAGAATATTCCCTACTTCCCAAAAATATTTTACTGGCTGCTAATACATATCGTTCATCATTGGATCCATCACTCAAAATGCCAATACACGCTACATAAAAGTAATTGTAGTTATTTTGAAGCCAGTATTTTCACTGAAGTTGAGCAAAATATTTGTTCGAAAGGTTTTGTGGAACCCTAGTTTTATCTAAATTTGCTGTAAGTCTATTACTCTCAGCATGCAATACATGCTTGGTACACAAAAACCTTGTTCTTACTACTGCAATGCCCCTGTCTTATGTTACAAATTTTGTCCATCACTATAGTTTCTGAATTAAAAACCAAGTGGGCAGAGAAAACAGTGCATTGAAGTGACTGGCCAGAATAATCAAATTTATCACGGACATTACCCTGTATTTCTCTAGCCATCGGATACCATCCTCTGACACACTAAAGTAATACAATTCTACCTTCTACCTTTTTGTAAAAGGCATCAAATATCATAGATTTCTATGCTCTTCTCAGAGAATCAGAATAAGTGCTGGGACTTATCAGACGTTACTGCACTGTTTATATATACAGTCAATACAGAAACACCACAATGTTTTGCCATTTTATGAACTGCATTACCCTTACTACAAAACAGCCAGTAAATCCTTCTATGAAAAGAAGGAGTTAAATTTTGAATGTACAAGTAAACCGAATGCAGTAAGATTATATACAAATGTAAAGACATTCGATACAGGTTTTTAGGAAAAACTGATGTCAATTAATTAATGCAGAATTGACAATCTTATTTTAATTGACAGTTACTGTGGAGTAAACTAATCGCCACCACTTGTGATAAATTTATGAGACATCTACTGTAAGGGAAAACATTCGCAGTATGTCCTCTATAATTGAAATGAATAGACAAACATTTAGATCAAGTCAGCTTTTTACATAGACGACACTTACCTAAAATGATGGATCTTTTGGCTCTGTGTCTTTTTTAGCCGTTGGATACTCACCTTTGTTGCAATAGCCAAGTACAGTTCTACACATGAGCTCTTTGTTAAAATCATCAAAGTCGGTTGATTTCCGTTCACATTTGTATCCCTTTCTTGGAGAATTGAAACACTCATTCATGTCTGGAGATTCTGCCAATGACACAGATTTGCTAATATTGCCTACAGTTAACTTGGAAACACCACATGCTTTAGCAGTAACTTCATGAATTTGTGCAAAATTTAAGTTATTGCTTGCTTCTTCATTGTCAGCCAGATCAGTAAAAAACCTGAGTACATCCGATATGATAATTTTGTCTTTCCGCCCTTTACGCACACCAACCAGAGGAGTACTACAAGTAGGCCATTGCTCCTGCATTGTTGTTCACCACCGAACACATGTCAAAGCACCTTTCTTAAGACAGTAAGACACTAAGATCAGATGTGAACACTCAAAATAGCACGGTAACACTGAGCTTTCAGCTGCTCTGACCTACTGCACCGCTAACGGTACCTACATGGCAACAAAGCTGAGAGGCGGGCGAATCACAGCCCATAGCCCCTGCTGGCGGCAGGCAGCATACATGACCTTGAGGGCTCTACTTTCATGCTGGCCACTATAGTGCTGTGTTGATGTCTGTGTGTGAAGAGGCCTATTCAGTTGAAAAAGATTCAGCAAAATGGTCTGTCGACAATGGAGCTACAAGGCAAGTAATCGACCCTTCAAACTACTTTACAGTCTTTTTAAAATTTGGCACTCCATGTGGTGTAAAGGTGGCAGGAAAAATAAACCCTAATGGCAGTGGGAAAAGGCAAAATTAGTTTATCGTCACTTACTGATGGTCAGGATATTATGTTGTTGGATTCGTTATATGTTCCACAGCTATATAGAAACTTGTTTCTGTGTTGGCTGCTGATGACAGAAATATCAATAGTGAATTTAAGTCATCAAAAAGGGAGTTTTGGTTTAAAATTGGTGACAAAGTAGTGTAACAAGGAACCTCGGAGCCATATGGAACTTTGTACAAAGCAGACATTGAACAAAATTTGACCAAGGAAATTTCTGTGGTAAATGTTGTAGAAGAGACTTCATTATTGCAGCTGTACCATGAAACATGGGGACATCAGGACAAACACCATGTCAGAGTTAAGTTAGAATGGGAATTAGGCATAGGCATTTCTTTGAAAAAGGCATTTTGTGAGCTCTGAATTTATGGCAAAGCACATTGTTTACCATTCAGTCAGAAAGAAGAGACAACCAAGCCAGGGGAATTGATGTCAGCTGATGTCTGTCAATCTTTTAGTGAATCATTTCAAAAGAAGTGATATGTGGTTGTGTTCAAAGATAACTATACAAAATTTAGATATTCCCATACCGTAACACAAAAACTAGAAATTAAGGATGCCTTAAAATTTGTTCTTCAACATTCAAAGATGTTGGGCCACATGTCAAAGAGTTGATTAGTGACAATGGTGGAGAATTTGATAATAAGGAAATTCAGGACATACTGCATGCAGAAGGTGTTGCTCAGAGACTGACAGCACCCTACACTCCACAGCAAATTGGTGGAAGTGTGCATGAGATGAAAACTACACTTAAAATGGCAAGGACCTGCAAGTATTCGAATAAGGAAGCTAATTTCCCAGCAGCCATGTGGGTAGCATCGGTTGCAGCATCAGTGTACATTTTAAATTGAACTGGAAAATCATCTGTGGAACGAATTAGCCCTTTTGAGTTGTGTTTTGGTAAGAAGCCAAGAAAAAACATTTACATACAATAGGCACTGAATGCTATCACCACACATCCCAGTTCAAAAAAGACAAAAGATGGATAAGAAAGCTATCGAGGGTTATCTTGTGGGCTATGACAGAGATGAGTGCTATAGAATTTGGGTAAAACAACAAAACAAAGTCAATCTCAGCAAAGATATAATCTTCAACGAAAGGCCTGAAAGTTGTGAAGCACAAGTCAAGTTACCATTGCAGGATATTGAGCAAAACAATCAGAGAAAGTATGCAGCCCAAGAAGAAGATGAAGCAAGCCCCAGCAAAGAAGAGTCTGCAGAATCGGAGACTGAAGAGAACTGCTGATACCAGAGAAGAGGAACTCCTTGCTTATCCTCATCATCGGCTGTGAAACCAGTCAACATTAGTGAAACCCTCATGACTGAAAGACTTTGTGATGTTCACTGAAGAGATGGTAAATCAAATAAATGAAGAGCCAGCATCATAAGAAGAAGCTGTAAACATTACACAAAGCGTACACTGGAAGGAAGTTATGAGAAATTAAATGAAGTCATTACAAGATAATCAAGCATGGCAACTGAATACTCTACCAGAAGGTGCAAGAGCTATACCATGTAAGTGGGTTTTTTGTGTAAAGACTAATCCTGATGTAAGTATTGGGAAATTTAAAGCAATGTTTGTTGTCAAAGGTTTTAATCAATGATATGGGCAATGCTGGCCGAAGCAGAGAGGATATAAAATGTAGACTGGCAATGGCAAGAAAAGTGTTTCTGAAGAAGAGAAATTTGTTAACATCGAGTATAGATTTAAGTGTCAGGAAGTCGTTTCTCAAAGTATTTGTATGGAGTGTAGCCATGTATGGAAGTGAAACATGGACGATAAATAGTTTGGACAAGAAGAGAATAGAAGCTTTCGAAATGTGGTGCTACAGAAGAATGCTGAAGATTAGGTGGGTAGATCACATAACTAATGAGGAGGTATTGAATGGAATTGGGGAGAAGAGGAGTTTGTGGCACAACTTGACAAGAAGAAGGGACCGGTTGGTAGGACATATTCTGAGGCATCAACGGATCACAAATTTAGCATTGGAGGGCAGTGTGGAGGGTAAAAATCGTAGAGGGAGACCAAGAGATGAATACACTAAGCAGATTCAGAAGGACGTAGGTTGCAGTAAGTACTGGGAGATGAAGAAGCTTGCACAGGATAGAGTAGCATGGGGAGCTGCATCAAACCAGTCTCAGGACTGAAGACCACAATAACAAGAACATGGTGTAGATTACAGTGAAACATTCAGTCCTTTTCCTAAGTCGAGCACAATTTGTTCAGTGTTAAGTGTTGCTGCAGCTGAGAAGAAACAGTCTGCAGGGGTCAGATATGGAGTGTACAGAGGATGAGGCAGCAGTGTGATTTCGTTTTTTGTGCAATGGTCATGCACCAACAGGGATGAATGTGTGGGTATATAGTCATGATGCAAGAACCATGAATTGCCTCACCAGATTTCAGGCCATTTCCTTCTCACATTTTCTTGCAAGCATCACAACACATCTTGATAGTACAATCAATTAACAGTTTGTCCTTTTGGCACAAATTCATGATGAACTAATCCTTCAAATTCAATGAAAATTATTAGCATGGCTTTGACATTTGACCTAAACTGATTTGGTTCTTGGAGGACATAAGCCTTGTTCTCAACATCATAACTGTAGACCCACATCTCATCACCAGTTCTTAAGCAACATCTTGTTCTCGTTTGTGCAATCTGAGGCTCTTCACAGATTGCGAGGTAAAGGTCTTCCTTGTCTTCACTCATGAGCTGTGGGATGCAATTGCCAGCAACACAATGCATTCCAAGATGCTGTGTCAGGATTTTATGACTTGATCCAACTGAACTACAACATTCTTATGCAATCTCTCAGACAGTCAATCTTCTATTGGCATGGTCAATTTCATCGGTGTTCCTGACATGGGCATCAATCGGTAGATGTCAAAGGGCATCCTGAATGAGGGTCATCTTTAACTTCTGTCTGGCCATTCTTAAACAATGTGAACCATTTATAACACTGTGTGTGGCTTAAGCATACATCACTATGGGCCTCCTGCATTATTTGGTGTCTCTGTAAAGGTTTTCTTAAGTTTCATGCAAAATTTAATGCAGACATTTTGCTCCTCTAACTCTGCCATCTCAAAATTTGCAAACTGTGCAACACAACGTTCTACTCACTACAGCACTGAACAATAACTAACAGACATACAAGAATGAAACTTATGGCAGTTACACATTATACACAGACATATGCAGTGATATCAACTGTATTTTGCTCCAACACACCATTGATGGGAAATTATGAATGATTTGGAATTTTTTGAACAGACCTTGTATGCTAGATACCAGGAGGTAGGTGGTGATGAATCTTGAGGGGTTAGCCATGGTCAACCATAGGACCTTGGCCAAGGAATTGGATAACTAGAACAAGGATAGTCATTGGGATGAAAGGTAAAAGGGGCTTGTACAGCAGATGCCCAAGGGGATAGTGTGAAAATGTAAATTTTCAGATAAACTCATTGGAACAAAGCTGAAATAAAAGGGGTTAGTACAAACCAATTATCTGAGTAAATCATTGCACAGCTGTTCTGAGTGTGATTGATTTGGACAAGGTAATTCAGTGAAGTGCAGCTTCACCAAGACATTCATCAGTTATTCAATAGAAGCAGTGAAAGACTGTTAATCATTGTGCGAGGTATCCTACAAGAACTTGGAACATCCTTCTCTCCTGTGTTGGCTTATGGTACACAACTGCCAGGGAAGACTCCAAATTACCTATCCCAAAATAAAACTACTCCTACTGTAGTGAACTAACTCAAACTTCAAAATTTGACTTATCAGGGAAATGTGCTCAATATGTAGTAATCTGAACTAGTATGCTCAAAAGTTTTGAAATGAAACAATTATATTTACTGAGTAACACTTCCTAATGGTAATAAAATAATTAGAAACATTTAAAATGATTTTATATGATCCTGGAAAAAATTATGATAATTCATACATAATATAGAAATACATTTCTTATAGAAATACATTTCTTCCTCACTAAGGGTAGTCTGTTGGAAATCAATATTAACACCTTAACGTGTTATACACATATACTTAATCACACATGGAAATGAAATCTTAGAAATTTTCTGTGGATAAAACTTTCCACTAACATCAGACATCACTTATTTTATGCTTCACAGCTTAAAAACAAAGTAATGATCACTGTGACCAGGTCCACAGGTTCTCACAAGTATCGGATAATTAACAGAATTAAAATATTATTCTAACTGAATGATCATTAGATCAAGTCCATCTTTCTTCTTTCCATACATATTACACTCTACAGAATTCACACTGTCTACATACTCATTATTTGACAAATGTCTGCTTGTGTCTGTGTATGTGCGGTTGGATATGGGTGTGTGTGCGAGTGTATACCTGTCCTTTTTTCCCCCTAAGTTAAGTCTTTCCGCTCTCGGGATTGGAATGACTCCTTACCCTCTCCCTTAAAACCCACATCCTTTCGTCTTTCCCTCTCCTTCCCTCTTTCCTGATGAAGCAACCATTGGTTGCGAAAGCTTAAATTTTGTGTGTATGTTTGTGTTTGTTTGCGTGTCTATCGACCTGCCAGCGCTTTCGTTTGGTAAGTCACATCATCTTTGTTTTTAGATATATTTTTCCCACGTGGAATGTTTCCCTCTACTATATCCATGTCTACATACTCACATATACATATATTGTTGGATAAAGACAATCTGTTATTCATGTACAGTATCTTTTAAAATCTAACTTTTCTTCCTGGCTTTGGATCATGAGAAGCAGACTGTAGTAGGGACTATTGGATGTATCTATTAGATGCCATTCAGTCATCCGGTTGATTTCTTCATCTATTGCTCTTCTTTGGGACCAAGGCACAGGTTAAAATCTGTGGCAATATGTTTGGCTGGGAAAGATATCTAAATGACATGTATAACAATGGGTAATACCTGGCTTTTCCTCAAACACAGTGGAATATTGCTGAAGTATGTCTGTTAATTCCTGTCTCTGTTCACTTGTCAGGTTTTCTGGTTCCCATATCTTACTGTCACTTGATCCTCCATTGCAATTATATTAATCATATGGAAAGGAAACTCAAGATCTTTAGTGCTGGTTCATAACAAGACAGAGCTGACTCCATCTGCAGTGCCAGCCAAGTTCACCTTCCTTCTTAAATGAAGTGTGTTAGGCTCACTTAATGAAATTAATACACATTAATTCGAAATGAACTTTGTACCTACTTAGTTTAGAATAGGAGCTCCAAACACAATTAACTGTTGCTTGTTGTGCCAGTAGGTTATTAAATAGGGGACTATGGTATACATTCATCAGCACACTTCTGAAAATGGCCAGAGGATGCTTTGCCAAAATATTGTATCATGAAACTGCTGACATCTGGCAGTTTCCCCAGAAATACATGGATCACTCTGTACACTGGATAAGTTTTAAATGTAAATTATATATTTGTCAAACATTTAAAGGGTGAATAAATGGGTCTGAGGCAACTTGCTTTGAAGACTAGGTGACCTTTATTATAAGAGCAACTGCAGTAGCTCACAATTCAGGAGAATGAGCAAACTGATTTTCAGCTAATGCCCAGAAGCAAACCAAGGGCACAAAAGGCAAGTCATAATGATCCCATTTCTATGTAAATAATCTTACACTGACAACTACCTCCTTTACCTCTTGGGTCAGGGCTATTCCAGATAAGTTTTGAAATTAGATTGCATCCCTATAAGCAACGAAACAGTCAGTATTTCGACTGATCTTGCAGTGTTCATCTTTAGGGAGGTTATAATGATGTGACCTAATTTTCAAAATTATTTTATTCAAAATGACACTGACCATGGAAGCATGTGAACAAGCAGAGTGATTATAATTAAAGTTAAGCTTTCAAACCACTGTAGAAATAACACCACTGGTCAGAATGATGTCAAATTGCAATGGAATATTATCGGAGAAGGGGGAAAACGTATGGCAGAAGAAAAATAAATAGTTACAAAATGTAGCAATAGATGGTGCTGTAAGCATTATACTTTAATAGTGATCACTACAAATGACAAATGAATCCTACAACAATGCCTAAGGTGTACATCTGACGTTAAACAAACTGTACTACTCAGTGTGCATGGGTGTACAGGTGTGATAATGTTAGTTATGTAAGCCTATCTACCACGGCAAGGTCATATCACATTGGATGGGAACATCGGTTTTTAATTGTCCTGAGGCCAAAAACTGCATAAAAAGCATCCTTGCATCACCTTTTAATTGTCCTGAGGCCAAAAACTGCATAAAAAGCATCAATCACATCGGTTTTTAATTGTGCTGAGGCCAAAAACTGCATTAAAAGCATCAACCACATCGGTTTTTAATTGTCCTGAGGCCAAAAACTGCATAAAAAGCATCCTTGCATCAGTTTTTAATTGTCCTGAGGCCAAAACCTGCATAAAAAGCATCTATCACATCGGTTTTTAATTGTGCTGAGGCCAAAAACTGCATAAAAAG
This sequence comes from Schistocerca piceifrons, assembly GCF_021461385.2. Lineage (NCBI taxonomy): Eukaryota > Metazoa > Arthropoda > Insecta > Orthoptera > Acrididae > Schistocerca > Schistocerca piceifrons. The sequence goes on along the minus strand of NC_060138.1, from coordinate 1,014,415,569 downwards.
CATCAACCACATCGGTTTTTAATTTTCCTGAGGCCAAAAACTGTGTAAAAAGCATCAATCACATCAGTTTTCAATTTTCCTGAGTCCAAAAACCACTTAAAAAGCATCAATCAAAATCAAATCTGATTATTAATTTCTGTGTGAATGGCACAATACACGTTCAGTATGGTGTCCACTGTTTTCTGCAACAAGTTGAAATCGAGAAACAGCATGTTCCGCAACTGATCAAAGTATTTCTGAGGTCACATTCAGAATGTGTTGCACAATGTGTGCCTTCAATGCAGCTAAGTTTGCAATAAGAACACTGAAAGCATCTTTCAGATACCCCACAGCCAGAAGTCACGTGGATTAAGATCAGGTGACTGGGACAGCCAGACTATAGGGAAATGGTGGCTGATAATGCTAGCATTTCCAAAATGGCACTAGCATTTCCGAAATGGCACTTCAGCAGCTGCTTAACTGGATCTGCAATGTGCGGAGGTGCATGATCTTGCACAAAAATGGTCCCATCCACACATCCATGCTGTTGGAGAGCTGGAATGATGTGGTCGTGCAAACAACACTCATAGCTCTTACCAGCAACAGGACAGGTAACAGTACTGGAAGCACCTGGCTCTTCGAAAAAATATGGACCTATGGTAAATGATGCCATAAACCTGCACCACACTGTGACCTTTACCTTTTCAGCATGATGTGGTACTGGTTGATTTGCATGTAGATTTTTTTATTGCCCATATTTGACAATTCTGTGTATTGACATATCCTGTCAAATGGATGTGACCTTCATCTGTCCACAAAATCTTCTTATCCACTTCCATGTGAGTAAGAAATTCTATAGCAAAGGTCTCTCTTGCTGGCAGGGTCAATAGGAAGCAACTCATGTACTTGGGTAATTTTGAATGGATAGCAAAGAAGGATGTTTCATAGGATTCCACGCACCGTGCTCTCAGGTATGTCTAATGTTTGGGCAATTCTCTGTGCACTACATGTTTGGGCACCACCACTTGTCTCCTCCTGCATTGCTGTGGCCACTGCTTCCACTGATGTTGAATCAATTCATTTCCTCCCTCTACCAGGTTGCACACCAAAAGAACCCATCTTTTTGAATTTATTAAGCATTTTCCCCAGACCCACGGTAGTCATGAGACCAATGTCTTTTTTCAAACCCTTCAGTGTCCAGAACTTCTACATCTACATCTACATGGTTACTCTACAATTCACACTTAAGTGCCTGGCAGAGGGTTCATCGAACCATTTTCATACTACTTCTCTGCCATTCCACTCTTAAATGGAAAGTGGGAAAAAGGAACACCTAAATCTTTCCGTTCAAGCTCTGATTTCTCTTATTTTATTTGATGTTCATTTCTCCCTAAGTAGGTGCATGTCAACAAAATATTTATGCATTTGAAAGAGAAACTTGGTGATTGAAATTTCATAAATAGATCTCGCCGCAAAGAAAACTGCCTTTGTTTCAGTGACTGCCATCCCAACTCGTGTATCATATCAGTGACACCCTCACCCCTATTGCACGATAACACGAAATGGGCTGCCCGTCTTTGCACTTTTTCTATGTCCTCCGTCAATCCTACCTGGTAAGGATCCCACATCACACAGTAATATTCCAGTAGAGAATGGACAAGTGTAATGTAGGCTGTCTCTTTAGTGGGTTTGTCACATCTTCTAAGTGTTCTGCCAACAAAGCACAGTCTTTGTTTCGCCTACCCCAGAATATTATCTATGTGCTCTTTCCAATTTAAGTTGCTTGTAATTGTTAATTCCTAGGTATTTAGTCAAACTGACAGCCCTTAGATTTGTGCGATTTATCGTATACCCAAAATTTATCAGATTTCTTTTAGTACCCATGTGGATGACCTCGCACTTTTGTTTGTTTATTGCCAATTGCCACTTTTCGCGTTGTACAGAAATTGTCTCTAGATCATTTTGTAATTTTTGTAAATTACACCATCATCTGCAAACAATCAAAGGGGGCTGCTCAGATTATCACCTAGATCATTTATGTAAATCAGGAACAGCAGAGGACCTACGACACTACCTTGCAGAATGCCAAATATCACTTCTGTTCTACTCGATGGTTTACCGTCTATCACTACATACTGTGACCACTCTGAGAGGAAATCACAAACCCAGACACTGACACTCTACTCCATATGCATGCAATTTTATTAATAGTCATGTGTGAGGAACAGTATCAAAAACCTTCTTGAAATCTAGGAATATGGAATCGATCTGAGATCCCTTGTTGGCAGCACTCATTACTTCATGGGAATAAAGAGCTAGCTGTGTTGCACAAGAACAATATTTTCTGAATCCGTGTTGGTTATGTATCAATAAGTCATTTTCTTCAAGGTGATTCTTAATGTTTGAGTACAGTATATGCTCCAAAATCCTGCTGCAAATTGAGGTCAGTTATATGGGCCTGTAATTCAGTGTGTTACTCCTATTTCCTTTCTTGAATATTGGTGTGACCTCTGCTACTTTCCAGTCTTTAGGAACAGACCTTTCATCAAGTGAGCGGTTGTATGTGATTGCTAAGAAAGACGCTATTGTGTCCGCAAACTCTGAAAGGAACCTGATTGGTATACCATGTGGACCGGAAGATTTGCCTTTCTTAAGTGACTTGAGTTGTTTCGCAACACTTGAGATATCCACTTTTATGTCACTCATGCTAACAGCTGTTCTGGTTTCGAATTCTGGAATATTTACTTCATCTTCTTTCATGAAGGAATTATGGAAAACTGTATTTAGTAACTCCGCTTTAGTGGCACCATCATCAGTAACATTTCCACCACTATCGCGCAGTTACAGTATTGACTGTTTTTTGCCACTGATGTAATTTACATACAACCAGAATCTCTTTGGGTTTTCTACCATATTTTGAGACGATGTTTCACTGTGGAAACTATTAAAAGCATCTCGCATTGATGTCTGCACTAAATTTCAAGCTTTCGCGAAAGTTAGCCAGTCTTGGGGATTTTCCATTCTTCCGAATGTGGCATGCTTTTTTTGTTGCTTCTGCAACAGTGTTCTGACAAGTTTTGTGTGCCATGGTGGATCAGTCCCATCTCTTATTAACTTATGCGGTATGAATCTATCTATTGCCGTCAATTTTGTATCTTTGAATTTGAGCCACATCTGGTCTACACTTAGCTTGGAAGGAATGGAGACTCTCTCTTAGGAAGGCATCAAGAGAATTTTTATCTACTGTTTTAAATAGATATATTTTGCATTTATTTTTAGTGGTTTTGAGCCTCGCTACAGTGACCTTGTGTTCACTAATCCCTGTATCCATCATGACGCTCTCTATTAGATCAGGATTATTTGTGGCTAAGAGGTCAAGTGTGTTTTTGCAACAATTTACAATTTGTGTGGGCTCATGAACTAACTGTTCAAAGTAATTCTCAGAGAAAGCATTTAGTACAATTTCAGAAGATGTTCTGTCTACCACCGGCTTTGGACATGTATTTCCACCAACAAATTGATGGTAGATTGAAGTTTCCACCAATTATAACTGTATGAGCTGGGTACTTATTTTTAATGAGATTCAAGTTTTCTTTGAACCATTCATCTATTATATCATCTGAGATGGGGGTCGGTAGAAGGAGCCAATTATTATTTTGGTACGGCTGTTGAGTATAACCTCTACCCATAGTGATTCACAGGAACTATCTATTTCAGCTTCGCTACAAGATAAACTACTACCAACAGACACAAACACACCACCACCTGCTTTATTTAATCTACCATTTCTGAACACGGTTTACGCCTCTGTACAAATTTGGGCAGAATTTATCTCCAGGTTTAGGCAGCTTTCTGTTCCTATAACGATTTCAGCTTCACTGCTTTCTATCAGTGCTTGAAGCTCCAGTACTTTTCCAACACAGCTACGACAATTTACAGCTACAATACCGACTGTTGCTTGGTCAATTCTTATCATTTCTTTGCCCTGTACCCTTTGAGACTGGAGCCCTTTTTGATCTTTCCCGAGACTGTCTAACCTAAAAAACCGCTCAGTCCATGCCACATAGCCCTTGCTACCCATGTAGCCACCTCCTGTGTGCAGTGAGCACCTGACCTATTTAGCGGAACCCGAAACCCCACCACCCTCTGGTGCAAGTCAAGGAATCTGCAACCCACACAGTCACAGAACGGTCTGAGCCTCTGATTCAGACCCTTCACTAAGCTCTGTACCAAAGGTCTGCAATCGGTCCTGTCAGTGATGCTGCAGATGGTGAGCTCTGCTTTCATCTTGCTAGCAAGACTGGCAGTCTTCACCAACTCAGATAGCCACTAGAAACCAGAGAGAATCTCTTCCGATCCATAGCGACACACGTCATTAGTGCCAACATGAGCCACCCACCACCTGCAGAGTGATGTGTGCGCAGTCATAATTCTTGTAATACAGCTTTACAAGCAGAGCGCGATCCTGCATTGAGACAGTCATGGCGAAGGTTGCAAATGCAGGAGGAGGAAAAGCTGTGTAACTGGGGTGTTTATATCAACTTCAGTATGTTGTGCGCATGACAGGTGTTTTCATTAATGTATTTTGACACATACAGCGTCATCTATTGATCAATTTTGACATTATTTTTTTTCTTCTGCCATACATTTTCCCCCTTCCCTGATAATATTCCATTGCAATTTGACGTCATTCTGACCAGTGGTGTTATTTCTACAGCATTCTGAAAGTTTAGCTTTAGTTATAATCACCCTGTCTATAAGTTCCAGAGTTGTCTGCATTTCTGCAACCATCAATGCTGCTTTCTCTACCTCATATGCTATTTTCAGCAGCAAGACATCAATTTTGACTCTACCTACCATATGGGCTGTCCATCATAAGTTTGAAGGTGGCTAAATGGCAAAACTTTAAACTCACAGAGGCCATCAGAAGTTATGGAGGCAGTTTTTCCCTGACTTGTCAGTAGCCTGTCTGTATATCCATAGCTGAGAAATATTTTGCTCTTTCTAAGCAGCCTAGTGTGTTATCAGTCCGTGGCAACAAAAAGACATTTTTTGTGACTTTTTTCTGTAGTCTGATGTTGACACTGAAATGTCATACGACACCCTTCTTCTTCATAAGGACCACATGAGAGGTTCATGGTTTCTCTGAAGGTTCAATGACGTCATCTTGCTGCATCTTTTTCACATCCTAACAGATTATCCATTGTTCAGCCAGAATCATTCTACATGAGTGCCAGTTAATGTAACATGCCAGTGAAATGCATCACATTTATTGTAAACACATAGAACTGACGAGGTGAATGGAGAGTGCAGCTATTTACACAAACACCAAATAATCCAGAGTTCTGGTATTTATACAATCATTACAAACATATTTCAAGAATTTTCCAGAAGTGATAAATATTAAATAACCTACAATTGCTGGTGATTGGGTTTGAACTGCTGACCCAAAGCATGCTGTGCAGTGACACAAATGATTAAGCCACACTACATGTGTCACAGCTCGCGGCAGTATGCTATTTCCAGCAGGAAGATGTCAGTTTTTGTTCTTACCTTTCACTATTAAATTCCTTCTTTTGATAAATCAACTGCCTTATGTCTTATGATAACTGAGAGTATTGTATCATTATTCCTATCAGATATTAACTTTTTAAAGCCACTCCATTATTTTGTATTGCATTTCAGTTGAATGAGACAGGAGGTGTGGAATACATGAGACTCATATGTTGACTGTAACACAGTGACTGACAGAAGCCCTTTTGTATACTGTTACTCTGACTTAAGGGCGTACAATACTTATCTTTGTTCACCTACTTGAATACAAGGTGCTGGAAAGACTACTTAGCAGGTAATTTTCTTGAAGTTCTTCATTGTGCTTATCAAAGTTTGGAAGTTGTAAGACACACAAAAAGTGTCTTATAATTATTACTGAATATGCTGTGGTTCAGACACATAAGAAAGGTAATCTACTCAGTGTTACTCATCAATTACACGTAGTTTATTCATTTAAAATGGTTCAAATGGCTCTAAGCACTATGGGACTGAACATCTGAGGTCATCAGTCCCCTAGACTTAGAACAACTTAAACCTAACTAACCTAAGGACATCACACACATCCATGCCCGAGACAGGATTCGAACCTGCGACCATAGCAGAAGCGCGGTTCCGGACTGAACCACCTAGAACCGCTTGGCCACAGTGGCCAGCACATTTAAAATGCAATTTCAAATTCAATTATTCAAATCCAAGTTCTGTGCTACAAGTAGTTAGGAGGACTGATCAAAATTACTGATGGTAACTACTTGAGCATCACTGTTTTACAGTGCTAGTGTCACGTTTTCTGTTGAGATTTTTGCAAGTTCTTATTTCTTTGATTAGTCTTTCTAGTCCTTTTAACTGTGTACTTTGACTTTTCATTCTAAATTACCAATTTATGAACAATATTTACTAAAAATATAACTTTCTTGATTTTTGACTGTTCTAATTTGTACTAAAATTCATGTTTCTCTTCCATATATATTCAAACCTCACCCTTTCACTAAGCAGTATGTTGAGTCTCTCACATTTTTATCATACAGCACACAACAAAACATCAGGGTGCTATGTCCTTCTAATTGCACTTTGGTTCTACCCTAAACTTTACTTCTTCCTTCACAGCTATGTAAATATAAGAGATAAATAGTAGAGCCAATCTCAGAATAAGTTTCACAAGGTACACAGGAAAACTTCTGTGAAGCCTGGAAGGCTGAAGAGAGATACTGGTGAAAGTAGGGCTTTATGAATAGGCCACTGACTTGTCACTGGCCAGCTCAGTCAGTCAGACCATTGCCTGTGAAATGTAAAATGCCTCTAAGCACTACAGGACGTAACATCTGATGTCATCAGTCCCCTAGACTTAGAACTACTTAAACCTTATTAACCTAAGGACATCACACACAGCTATGTCCAAGGCAGGATTTGAATCTGCGACTGTAGCAGCAGCACGGTTCTGGACTGAAGTGCCTAGAATTGCTTGGCCACAGTGGCAGGCTGTGAAATGTAAGGTTCCATGTTCTAGCTCCAGACCAGCATACAGTTTTAATCTGTCAGGAAGTATCATTACAACTGGGATTATTGGTCTTCAACATACTATATTTATTTTCGTTAAGTCCACCTTCTAAATGTCTTCCACAAGGCTAATTAATCAGTGAAATGTTTTTGACCTTCTTCTTACATTTTTGAAGCCATGTCTGAACACTCTCCTCCCCTGTAACACATGACATGATGACATGTGTCATCTAACCAACACTCCACAAAATTTTGTCAGTCTTTTGTCACTGTCATACGTCAAATAATCTCCAGTGCAACCCTATTATTGTATGTTGTAACTTTAATTATGTGAACTGTACAGAGAAAGGATCCTGCAATAGGAACTTTGCATATGGATAAAGGGAGGATAGATTTGGTACTCCTGAGGGAGAAGTAAGAAAAGAAAACAAAGAGACAAGAATGTTAGTATCAAAGAAGAAAAAAAGAAAGAGACATTACCCCATAGATAGATTTCCTTACCCCCTCCAAGGACCCCACCTGCTAAAGCACTGCACTGTGGCACCAGAGGAAGAAGCTGTTCAGCATTTCCTATAGAATGGTTTTTCCATGGTTTCACCATTGCAGAAAACCTGAAAACTGACTGTAACAAACTCCAATGAAATGCAACAAAAGTGTAGTATTTTCTTGTAAGTCATTACCAGACTGTCACTATAATGATTAAAGTCAGTCTATTCTTCCGTCAGCACTCTGTAGAGTGATACCTCACTACCCCTGACTGACGTATCCTAAAAAATCACGTATTGACCCCACGATGGTATTCTTCTTTATTCAGTTTTATAAACTGTATGAAGCAGATAACATTTTATTTGTAATTCTTAAATAGTCTTTTTACTACATTCATAGCACGTTGATATTGCTATTTCAATTTTGTAGAAGTTTTGTAGTATTATATATTCCTTCAACTCCTAATATTATCATATGAGAATAAAACTAAAATCATTCTTATTCTAAGTTTTTCATGTATGACATGTACAGGGTAACATGCAAGTAAATAAATGACATGGAAATATTAACTGTCATAAATTCATGATAAATTTAGTCTATGGTACAGTTAAGTTTCTGGACTAATTGATCATCTATTATCTTAATGTAGCAGTTCAATAGTCACAAAACCAGCACTAGACACTATGCATCCAGCTGTTGTTGTCATTGGGGCCTACCCCACTATTTTCATGTTGAGCTAAGTCCTCCAACCCCCCCCCCCCCCCCCCTTCTTTTTTCACATATATATGCAAGACATGGTAGTAGGTTTTACTTTATTGAAAGATAACACAGGATAGCTGAAAAAGAAAGAAATTGTCTCTGGGAAAACAAAAAAGAGAAATTTGGAAACTATTCAACTGGGACACTGAATACACAAAAAACATGAACTCCCCTGGGGCCTCAAATCTTTTAAGTATTTCCATATTGTGCAATTCTTTAATTTGTCTTGTGTCAGGGTCTACAAAGCTTTTGGATGTGGTATGTCTTGTGCTTCAAATCGTTTCCTGTAATGAGGGAAAAATTTATTTTTATCCTTCTTTAAGTTTGAGCTGTGACACAAAACATGCACTGATACCAGATCATCTATTTGAAAGCTAGGTGTAGCAGATATCATTAAAGGTCTTGAGTCTTTTCTGCACCTGTGTATGCACATTCTCCTGCATCTCTCTTTGCAATTTTTCTAAGTCAGCCTCCAGTGATAATGGCCAGGAAAACATCATGATTAGCTATATTACCAGTGTCATCATTTTTTTAAAAAGTGGAACGTCAACATCATTGTTTTGGTTGCCATGGGCTAGTCAACTTCCAAGAGCTAAAAGAGGATTTCAGTGTATTTTTGTCATTGTGTATTTATTTTCTAAATATGCGAAATTTTATCCTTTAAAGAAAGCAACTAGCAAGAAAATAGCTATTAAATTTGTAAAAGATTACTTCATTAAAATAGGTATACCGTAAGCAATTTTATCTGACAATGGAAGTCAATTTATTTCAAAATTTTGGAAGGAATTTGTAGAAGAATATAACATCAGACACATCTTAATATTATCCTATTCACCTAAATGTAACACAACTGAATGGTATACGAGGGAAATTGGAAGATTATGTAGAACTCACTATCAGAAAGATCCCTTATGAGATAATGTTTGAGAAAAGGCTACCTTACTTAAAGAACTTGTAGAGTTTCCAGCTTGTAAAAGCATAACAGCAGCTGTAAGAGAGGAGGTAGTTAGAAGAACTATGGAAGATTATTATGAAAAAAGAAAGAAATATAATTACAAATAAATAAAAAACACAGAATTCAAAGTTAGAGATCTAGTTTCGACAAAAAGTTACACCAAATCTAAAGCACTAAACAGAGAAATAAAGAAATTTTTTGATATTTATATAGGACCATTTGAAATTGTTGAAAACCCACATCCAAATGCATATAGACTTGTATATCCTAAGTCCAAAAGATTATTTGGGCTCAGGAATGTTACACAGCTGAAATTATAGACAACCTTGATCACTCATATAACATCACAAGAATTGTTTTTCCTCAGGAGGTTGCAAGCTCTTTTTGGAATTTGGGGGTGGCGAACCCAACGCTCCAAGCTGGTGTGACTATTTTCTGTTTCATGTCACTGTTTCTCTTACTTTTCTGTATAAACTGATTACCTTTCACTATCCATGCCATCCAAGAAATTGATAAGTCACTGCTTAGTTAATATATGAATAATCTCATTGTGATGGTAACTTTATACCCTCAATTTACTGATAACTTTGTAAAAGGCCGAGTAAAAAGAAAAGAAAGAAAAAAAAGTATTGGTCATCTCCAAATTTTTTTGTGCTATGGCTGCCTAGGAAATGTAACAGTATTGATTCACTGTTGAATATGAAAATACTCTACATTATGATCTTGTCCCTCTTAACTCAATGGAATTGCTGAATACTTGGCAAAAGGACTGAAGCAGAAGTGTTTGATTCCCAGGTTCTGAAATTCATACAATTTTTCTTTTAATGTTATTCCTAATGCCTAAATGGACATCATGGTCAGTCATTTGAAAAGTTGTTTAAATAATTTTCTCACCTTTAATTCAATGAGATAGAGATGATGTTTGCTACTTGTCTGGTATCAGTGTAAACTATACTATCTGTTTTATATAAGTTTATAGTGTTATGCAAATTACTTTTAATGTTATATCTACACAAATCTGGAAACTGCTTAGCTATATATATCTCAAGTAATACAAAATGTTTGCTCAGTGACACTGCAGATTGCAGCAAGCATATAATTTTTCAATCGATATGTTTATAAGCAAATCCATCTGGATTCTAAATATTGTAATCTAAGATTTCTCTAGGCAAATGTTGGCCTATAGTCTGATATGAAATACTTAACGATAACTGATTTAATTTTATGTTATGTCACTTGTATGCTAATGGTCACAAACATATACCATGTAATTAGTAAAGATTTGATGCTTGTCCAAAGCTCATGAGAATTGATATTCACAAGTATAGCTGTTATTCTTGCAGACATCTGCTCCCAAATGTACTCTGGATTATTCATTATTCATTACCTGACAAGGAAAAGTATAAATCATACCTTTGGAATAACTGAACTACCTATTTTGTCCCAACTTTTGATCTGTTCAAACGTAACCTATGGTAGTCCAGTCTTTGTCTTAACCTATGTTGGAACTTACCTTTACCGGTGCCCTACTATCTATCTTTGCTGTCTCATCTGTTGTTGCTACATCATGTCAAATGAGGTGACGATCAATAAAAAATATATCAACTTATGAATGTGCAGTATTTGTTCTGGGAACAACCTGCTGTTACTCAAATTTCCAATGAAAATTGGATTGTATGGATACATATGGCCATGCGGACCACTGTCTCAGCTAGATGATGCAAAAAGAAATTTTATAAACGACTACATATAAGCTACGAGGGCATGATGGTTTTGACAGTTGTTGTGGGTAAATCCTTCTATCCGTCCTTGTAGTTTCCTGACCAGAAATACTCAAGTTCAGTTACTCTGAAGTTTGAGGTCAGCTTCTAAGGAAGTAAGAAAGTTAGCCACTCAGGTAATACAGTGGTTATGTCTTGATGTAGTTTAGCAGCTTGAAACTGACATGATTTATCTATGCAAGTTGAAGTCTGTAAAGCTGACAACTAATTCCTGTCTGGCATAAAAATGGAATCTGGGTTAATTTTTTTAATGAATAAATGAATGTAACAGACAGTTACAATACGAGAGAAGGAAAACTGCCACACACCATATAGCGGAGATGCTGAGTCGCGATAGGCAGAATAAAAAGATTCAGACAATCATAGCATTCGGCCATTAAGGCCTTTGTCAGCAGTAGACACACATACACACACGCACACAAACACACTCACACGTGTGTTTATGTGTGTCTACTGCTGACAAAGGCCTTGGTGGCCAAAAGATATGATTGTGTGAATCTTTTTATTCTGCCTATCGCGACTCAGCATCTCCACTATATGGTGAGTGGCAACTTTCCTTCTCTCATATTGTAACAGCCAGTTAGGTAGATTAAGACATGACATTGGGACACTCTGTTCTCTGCTAAAATTTGCTTCCTTCGACTAAGGAACATATTGTATAAGTTGACTGGCAACTACTCTCACAAAAACTTTTGTACAATGATATAATGTCACATGCAACATGGTTCTCAGTAACCACTCATTATCAATGCTCTTTTTCTTTCAAAAGAAATATAATTACTTTAATTAGATTTACAACTTATGGGAACAAAGTCAGAACTAGCAATGTATTAACATATGTTATACCATGTTATACTATTACATGCAACCTGGTTCTCTGTAATCACTCATTGTCAAGATATTCTCAAACTTACTTCTGTTTGTTTATATAAGAACTAAACTTGTACATCTCAGACCTGCATCATACTTAACTTTAAAAATGTGACATAATTTTTTTTGTCATTTTCACACTTTACTTTATGGCGTTTAGCAAATATATGAATGCATGAGAAAGTTCTTCTCATAATGTGAACATTACCAGAGTTGGATGATCTGCCCAAAGAGGCATTTCACTTTGTTTACTTATTGTCATGGGATATGCAGTAATTCCATGTGATATTTGCGTACCTAATTTCTATATTTTCATCTTTATGTACTAATTATGTTTGAGCTGCAACAGATATCAGAGAAACAGAGTAATTCTGTACCTCGCTTTAGTTTTTCCATGTTTATGTATCAGTTACGTCAGAGGTAATTAATTATGTTTGATCTGACTCAGATATTAGAGGGACTGCTTGTCAGTCAGATGGTTGTATCTAGCATTTATTACTTGAATTAAACAACACAGTGTTAAATATGTCAATTACTCTGTCTTGCAGAATGCTAATTGTTTACCCTTCGTCGATCAGTTAATACAGAGTGTTGGAGTTAATTTTTGGGGACTGGGAAGGTGAAGCTGTGGCAAGTCCATTCTGTAGGGAATGCCAAACACACTTCTCCCTCCAGCACCACAGTGAAGTACTGGAACAGTAGGGGTCTTGGGGAGGGGGGTAGGGGGGTTCCAATCTTTGGGGTCTGTTATCTTTCCTTCTTCAGCTCCAGTGCTCCAAATCTTCAATTTCATTTCTTACTTCTGAGCAGAATACCAAACTGTCCATCCCTCTATCTGTACCCATAAGTCTCTATTGCTGAGACCCTTCTCATTTACCGTGTCAGCTTTAATTAACTGACTAAAGCCTATTTTATAGGAGGATCCAGGTAACACGCAAGCATTTCTGTATTATTAAATGTAACTATGCTCTGTTATTTATTTATTTATTTCATGTTCCGAGTTGCAGCTGTAGCGGCGCATCGAAAGCTAAGTACTAATTAATTGTTTGTGTGTAGTGGTTTATTTAGGAACTTTAGTAGTCGTCAACCGGTGTTTTTTGTGTTTTCTGGTGAAATAATTTCAGAAGAACCTTTTGGGAACTGTTTTCAGCTTCCTTACTGTGTAATTAGACATTTGATTCTCTTTCTGTATTAGTCTTTCGTTATATTCACATTTGTTGTTTATTAATACTGTTAATAATAGTAGTTACTTCCCTTGTAGAGTAAGTTTGTGATTATTGTAGTCAGTTTTTTAACATCTTCTTATTGTAGTAGCGGAACTTAGAAAAAGTAAAATTTTACCATGAGTAAGAAGTGTGGGCTTTGCCGTAGATTCGTGAGTAGTGGATTGCGGTGTGAGACTTGTTCGAAGCATTTTCACTGGGGGGAATGCAGTGGGGAAGCCAGTGGGCATTCTGGTGAGATCCTCTCCTGGAACTGCAGGTTATGTAGCAAGAGTAAGTTAATAGAGGAGCAGGAGCGTAAGATCTGTGCCCTTCAGGTGCAGTTGAAAAACGCACAGGAGGAGCTAGATAGGATGAGGCAGGAGAAGGGGGTTGGGGAATGGGAGCTGGCTGTTGGCAAGAGATCTGCTAGGAGAAGAAGATTTTCAGATAGTTTTACTATTGGTGTTTACAATAGATATGACCAACTGTCAGAGTCTAGTGGAGAGGAATCTCTAGTAGCTGTAGATGTAGGAAGTATGCAGCAGACCTCAGTAGTTACGGTGGCTAGAACAGTTGCGAAGTCGAAGAGGAAGAAGAAGGTTCTGCTGTTAGGTAGTTCTCATGGCAGAGGTGTAGGCCAGCAGTTGCAGGAAGTGCTGGGGAGTGAGTACCAGGTCACCAGCATTGTGAAGCCTAATGCAGGATTGGCTCAGGTGACTGTTAACATAGGGGGGTTATGTAGGGATTTTACTAAAGAGGATCAGGTAGTGATAGTGGGTGGGGCTGGTAATAGTATTGATAGGGATGGGGAGTATGACATAGATGGTGACCTGAAAAAGATAGCCACTCACACTCGCAACACGAATGTGCATTTCGTGGAACTGTTTCAGCGTCACGATCGGCCTCATCTTAATACAGCCGTCAGGCGTAATAACATGAGACTTGGGGGTGCGCTGATGGCAGAAAGCATGGGTCACATTTCAGTGGTGTCGGTGGAGTCTATCAGCAGGACGGGTTTCACTAGACATGGCCTGCACCTCAACAGGTATGGGAAGGGGAGGTTAGCAAAGCTTATATTTTGACAGCATAGGTGGGGTTAGTGGGATCACTCATGGGAAAATTTCTGCAGTAGTGGGTGTTAGAGCTGCACCTTTTTTATATTGAAGTCAGCTGATAGGTATTCCTGCTTAAGGGAAGTCTCTCTAACAAAGGAACCACTTTTGACAAAGCTTAGGTATCCGAGTAATGAGGGAATTAGTATATTTCATCAAAATATACAAGGTATTAGAGATAAAGTTAGTGAATTGCTTATAGATGTTGACTCTTAAATTATTGGTATATCTGAACACTTCTTAAATAAGGAGATAATTCAGAGGCTTCATTTATCAGGATACAGGTTGGCTGGCAGCTTTTCGAGGAGCTCTTTGCGGTGTGGGGGAGTAGCCATGTATGTGAAAAACGGCATCCCATTTGAGTCAATTGATGTTTCAAAGTACTGCACTGAAAAGGTGTTTGAATGTTGTGCAGGTGTGGTTAAATTTAATGGAGCTAAACTTCTAACTGTTGTTATTTATAGATCCCCAGACTCCGATTTCACAACATTTTTGCCAAAGCTAGAGGAGGTTCTTGGTTCACTTTATAGGAAATACAAAAAGTTAGTTATATGTGGTGACTTCAATATTAATTGTATAAGTGATTGTGCAAGGAAGAGGATGCTGGTAGACCTCCTTAATTCATATAATCTTATGCAAACCGTATTCTTTCCAACGAGAGTGCAAGGGAACAGTAGAACAACCATAGACAACATTTTTGTTCATTTCTCATTACTAGAAGGGCATTCTGTTAGCAAAAAGGTGAATGGCCTTTCAGATCATGATGCACAAATTTTAACTCTAAAAGATTTTTGTGCTGCAACACGTGTTAAATATAGTCACCAGCTGTTTAGGAAAGCTGATCCAGTTGCTGTAGAGACCTTTGTAAACCTTATCAAGGAACAAGAGTGGCAAGATGTTTATAGCGCTGATACAGTAGACGATAAATATAATGCTTTTCTCAGGACTTTTCTCGTGCTCTTTGAAAGTTGCTTTCCATTAGAACGTTCAAAACAGGGCACTAGCACAAACAGGCAGCCTGGGTGGCTGACTAGAGGGATAAGAATATCTTGTAGAACAAAGTGGCAATTATATCAAAACGTTAGAAACAGTCAGAATCTAAATGCAGCAGCCCATTACAAACAGTATTGTAAGGTGCTTAAAACTGTTATTAAGAAGGCAAAAAGTATGTGGTATGCAGATAGAATAGCTAAGTCTCAGGATAAAATTAAAACCATATGGTCAGTCGTAAAGGAAGTGGCTGGTCTGCAGAAACAGGTCGAGGATATAGAATCAGTGCGTAGTGGGAATGTCTGTGTTACTGACAAGTCGCATATATGTACAGTATTTAATAATCACTTTCTGAATATAGCAGGTGAACTAAATAGAAACCTAGACCCAACAGAGAATCATATAGCGCTCTTAGAAAAAAGTGTTCCGAGACTGTTACCTGAAATGCTCTTCCATGATACTGACAAGAGGGAGATTGAGTTAATAATTAAATCACTAAAGACCAAGAACTCTCATGGATATGACGGGGTATCTAGCAGAATACTGAAGTACTGTTCTATGTATGTTAGCCCAGTACTTAGCCATATCTGTAACTTTTCCTTTAGGAGTGGTCGGTTTCCTGACCGATTAAAGTACTCAGTAGTGAAGCCACTTTATAAGAAGGGAGACAGGGATAATGTTGACAATTATAGACCTATTTCTATGCCATCGGTGTTTGCTAAAGTTATCGAGAAGGTTGTATATACTAGGTTACTGGGGCACTTAAAATCACATAATTTGCTGTCAAATGTTCAGTTTGGTTTTAGAAATGGTTTAACAACTGAAAATGCTATATTCTCTTTTCTCTGTGAGGTTTTGGACAGATTAAATAAAAGGTTGCAAACGCTAGGTGTTTTCTTAGATTTAACGAAAGCTTTTGATTGTGTTGACCACAAAATATTACTGCAGAAGTTGGACCATTATGGAGTAAGGGGAGTAGCTTACAATTGGTTCACCTCTTACTTTAAGAACAGAAAGCAGAAGGTAATTCTCCGCAATATTGAGAGTGGTGGTGATGTTCAGTCCCAATGGGGCACTGTTAAGTGGGGCGTTCCCCAAGGGTCGGTGCTGGGGCCACTGCTGTTTCTTATTTATATAAATGATATACCTTCTAGTATTACAGGTGATTCAAAAATATTTCTGTTTGCTGATGACAGCAGCTTGGTAGTGAAGGATCTTGTGTGTAATATTGAAACAGTATCAAATAATGTAGTTCATGAAATAAGTTTGTGGCTTGTGGAAAATAATTTGACGCTAAATCACAGTAAGACTCAGTTTTTACAGTTTCTAACTCACAATTCAACAAGAACCGATATTTTGATCAGACAGAATGGGCATATTATAAGCGAGACGGAACAGTTCAAGTTCCTAGGCGTTCGGATAGATAGTAAGCTGTTGTGGAAAGCCCATGTCCAGGATCTTGTTCAGAAGCTAAATGCTGCTTTATTTACCATTAAAACAGTATCTGAAATAAGTGACACTTCAACACGAAAAGTAGTCTACTTCGCATATTTTCATACGCTTATGTCGTATGGTGTTATTTTTTGGGGTAATTCTTCTCATTCAAAAAGGGTATTTTTGGCTCAAAAACGGGCTGTTCGAGCTATATGTGGTGTAAGTTCAAGAACCTCTTGTCGACCCCTATTCAATAGTCTGGGAATTCTGACATTGTCCTCACAGTATATATTTTCTTTAATGTCGTTTGTTGTTAGCAATATTAGCCTATTCCCAAGAGTTAGCAGCTTTCACTCAGTTAATACTAGGCAGAAGTCCAATCTGCATGTGGAATGCACTTCCTTGACTCTTGTGCAGAAAGGAGTGCAGTATTCTGCTGCATCCATTTTCAATAAGCTACCACAAGAACTCAAAAATCTTAGCAGTAGCCCAAAGAAGAGTTTCCTCATGGCTCACTCCTTCTATTCTGTCGAGGAGCTCCTGGAAGAGCTAAAAAATTAAGCAAATTCCAGGGTTACATTGTTGGTTTTCTTTATTTAAACTTACGACTTGTCACCTGAATATGTTTTTTTATATTTCATTTTATCTGTTTCTAATATAGTGTTATAATTTCATGTATTGACTCGTTCCACGACCATGGAGACTTCTTCTTAAGTTGGTCCCACGGAACAATAAATAAATAAATAAATAAATAAAAAATCCAGTTAGTGAGTCAATCACAAGGATATGGTAAGTGTCAAATTGTACAGGTTTCAATTTAAACTTACAATAAATACAAGAGCAATTCAATGCCAAATTGTACATAGTTTAAGACATACTATAAATACAGTACTAGACACAATGTCAGCTAGATAACATAACAACCATTTAACAGAAAAAGGAGTTTCAAATAAAGGTTAAAAATAAGAGCACAAAGTTATATCAGATATTGGGCCTACAATAGTAAATACAGGTACAGCCAATCTGTTGTTACAAAAAGTGTGATAATGCTCAAATGCTCAATAAAATCAATTGAACTAGTTCTATACACAATAAGTTTAGTGATGGAATACATTTTTATTTATTTTTTTTTTTCAAATATTCATCCACAGTATAAAAAGATTTCTCTGTCAGGTAATCTTTGAGAACTTGTTTAAATTTTGGCAGTTCTATATGAACACATTTGATATGTAGTGGGAGAGCATTGAACAGCTTAATGCTGGAGTAGTAAACTCCTTTTTGTACCAGAATGAGACATTTCATTTCGAAATGTAGATTGTTTTTGTTTCTGGTGTTATAACCATGGAATTTGGTGTTGTCTTGGTAGATAGAATAATTTTTGCACACAAAGGTCAGCAAGGAAAAAATATACTGTGAGGCAGTTGTTAGGATACCTATCTTTCGAAAAGAATGTCTGCAAGAGTGTCTTTGATGAACCCCACACATTATTCTGATTGCTTTTTTTTTATTTTTTTTGGACGATGAAAACTTTTTTTTGCAAGTGGTTGGTTCCCCCAGAATATGATAGCATATGACATCAATGAGTGGAAGCAGCCAAAGTAGGCAACCTTAATGGTGTCAACTTCAGCCGTCACATTTCCACTGGCACTCCTCCTTTTTGTTAATATTGAGCTATGTTTTCTGCGAGGATGCAACAAAATAAAATTATTTATACTGTGTTCAAAAATGGTTAGTTATTGCAATTTGTCTTGACATGTTAACAAGTTCCTTGTGACCTACACTCACTTTACAAACTCACCATCCAAAGAATGTGGGATATTTGGCTACCAGTGGTCACATAATATTGTGCATGAGAAAACAGCAGCAGCTGCACCTGGCTTCATGGCATTTAACCATATTGCATTAGGGTTACAATGTTCTTCTCAAGGGCTAGATCCTACAACTATTAGCTTGGGATTATATTTACTGTCTCAACCAAATTTATTTAAGCTTACACTAATGAGTTTATTTTTATTCTTGTCATTTATTTCACTAGACTGGAAATAATTTCAAATGGACTGCATTCAGTATATAGGTTGTTACACAATTTATAAGGGACCAATAGTGGGAAATGTGAAATAAAGTGTCTATACTACTATGCATCTTGTAGGATAAATGCACCAATGTATTTTGAAAAACTTCTATTGATTAGAAGAGTAAAAACAAATACTGTTAACTGAAATGTGGCTTCTCTACTGTAGAGTAAATGTTCAGTGTGGCAATCATCAACTTCATTACTTAATGTACAACAATGAACCATTTTAGTCTGATTCTCTATAAGATTCTGCAGTCCCCTCTGATGGCATCAAATGCTGAAAAGATGTGCTCGATATACTCATAACTGTAGATGAATAAGTCAAAAGGGGTGAAGTCAGGGGAGCACACAGGCCAAGGGCTTGAGCCTCCCTTCCTATTACTCTCTGTCTGAAGTTGTCTGTGAGATGAGACCTAGCCTGACTGTGCTGCAGCACCAACATTCTGAAACCACAAGCTACTGCACAGTTGCAAAGGAACATCCTCGAGAAATTCAGGCATGGGATTGTCCAGAAAGTTCAAATAACACGTGTCATTCAAATGATCTGGTAAGTAAGGTATGTGGTGCAGTAAGATGATCCCCAAAAATTGCAGCCCAAACATACACTGATAATCATGTCTGTCAACTTCTCATACATGTATTGCATGCATTTTCAACAGCCCAGTGATTGCTGTCCAAACTAAATTTCTCATTTCTGGCCACAGGTTCCTTGTACGAAAGACTCAAACTGTCTTCCTCTACAACCTCCCAAATTTTTAAATGTCATTCTGTAACACCCTGTATAGACGTGCTTACCTGCAATAAGAGCATTAATGATCAGCTGTTTTAGTTTATAATCAAATTACAGTTTATTGTGTGTACACAATAAGGCCACACTTCCTCCAGTTCTCAGCATTTACACCAAAGTCTACATTATAATTGACAATAGATCTCGTCTGCATGCTCCTGATGTTCATTTGTGGATAAAATACATTTGAAGACATCGTTCTTGGTACAGACTCTATTGGAGGGAAATACTTATCCTCTGAATGAGCAGGATATTTGCCAAAGGTACCAGCTTTGCAACCACCATCCTGGGAAACACAAAATGTATCAGTCCACAAAATAAAAAAAATATTATGCACAAAAAAAGAAATAGATGTAAGTTTATGTTAGCTGATGCTTCCAACACTTGTTGGTAGAACAGTGTAACAATAAATGAAAAGCACGGTGTTGTGCAAGTTCTGTAGGATTAATCCTGTAGCTTTTCATTTATTACTTGTATTTTTTTTAAATTTATTGACAAAAAAGAGATGGAGTGTCTTAATGTGCACAATGCAACTGACAGGGAAAGTAAGTGTACACAGTTTTAGAAACAGTATCTTACTACATCAACAGAAAGATGTTGGTGAAAGTAATAAATGACCAATCACAGGAGAAGCAACACACAATGTCTTACTTTCTGTAGGCTGGAAGCATCTATCAATATCCACAGAAATATTGTAAGCACAGAAAATTAATCAGCAATTGTAAGGTTAGTTTGGACAATATACAGCTTTCATTATTAGCAGACTCTTGTCTGTTTCTAAACAGAGATTAATATACTGTGATTTAGCAAGGAATCATACCACTGTGCATCTTGCAAATTTTCTTGCACATAAAGTATTGTCAGAAGCGATAGTTACATGAGCAACAGATAAATCACAGCACTGATGAAGAACCAGTTCTGCTCATGAGCAAGGGCCTGAGCAGGCTCCTAATTGATACTCTTCAAAGATGGAGGAGAAAATAAGTCAGAACAACAAATGTATGTGAAAATATTAGTTGTGAAGTCTGACTAGATAGGATTAGTGAGAGATCACATAGCTCAAGACTTTTATTTCACACTGTCATGAACTATGTGTTTATGCAATGAGGTAATAAGAGAATATTGGAGTATCATGAGACACTGAATCAACTGTGAAGGTTTACAAACTTTCATATTATTATTTTGCTGTTTGTTAATGTAATAAGGGTGGTCCATTGATAGTGACCGGGCCAATGATAAGTTCACAAAGGTACATGTATCACATTGGAACAAACGAAATAAAATGTTCAAACATACCTACGTTCTGTATTTTAATTTAAAACATCTACCTGTTACCAACTGTTCATCTAAAATTGTGAGCCATATGTTTGTGACTATTACAGCACCATCTATCACAAATCGAAAAAAGTGGTCCAACTAAAACATTCAGATTTCTTTACTTACTACACAAACATGTAATAAAAAATGGGGGTTCCTATTTTAAAAAACGCAGTTGATATCTGTTTGACCTATGGCAGCGCCATCTAGTGGGCCAACCATAGTACCATCTGGTTTCCTCCTTCAAGCTAGACAAGTTTCATTCTTCGTAGTTTTTTCATTTGACGCTTATTTTGTGAGATATTTGGCCCGGTCATGATCAATGGACCACCCTGTATATTTGGTTCATCTATTCCAGGAGTTTACAGCAAACGTGCTCCACAAGTGTGGTGAATCCAGACCAGTGAGAAATGAGTACTGTACTCCCTCCATCATCACAGGGAATAGAGTGGGGATATGTGTGCAGAATTATATAACAGAGGAAATTGACCCTGATGGAAATTCTTGAGAAATCGCGACTGTTTTACATTCCTTGGGCCATTCCACACCAATTACTTCAAGCTGCAGATCTGTGTGAACTGGGTACAGGAAGCTTTTTCATTTTCCCATTCAGTTGTGCTACAACTTCTGATTTATTCCAGAACTTGTAGTGTCAGAAGTATAGGAGGGGCAGAGTCAGGCCAAAGCAGTAATTTGAATGAGTTATTAATAGTGAGTTGTTCTGAGGCAGTCTGACAGTACAGTCACAGCTTTTTATGAATAAATGAAGAAAATTAAAAGATCATGTGTGTTGAAGACTTATTTCAAAAAGTAGATACAAGAGATTTATAAAGGAATGTAGTGAAAAAAAAAAAAAAAAAAAAAAAAAAAGCCTAGGGGTTCTCCGGTGACCATGTTACATGTGGAGAATAGAGAAGAAAACTGTAGAATTTCTTCCTTTCTGTGGCATGCCATGCCGTCACCTTCTGTCTTGCAATGAAACACAAGCAACTGACCCATTTCAAGTTGGTAGCATGTTATTTCATGGATGAACAAGCAAGGAACAAAAGCAAGAACAAACTTTTCAATTAGCATCACAATAATAACATGATGTACCCTATCTTTCCAAAATGAAGGTAGTTTGCTGTTTACTGATGTGTCAACTGTCCTGTATGAACTCATTCCTTATAAATGACACCACTAGCAGACAAAGACCCTCCCACTCTGATTGTCACATATTTGGAACACTTGCTTCCACATATATCAGATGTGTTGCACATTTTCAAGCTAGTGAAGATATGATCACAATTAGTGTAGATAAACATTTTGAATTGGCAGATTCTGAACTAACAAAGCTAGACATTCATAAGAAGTTAGTCATTCTGTTTGTGATCCATCAACTTAATGTTAATCTGGACACTTTTTTTCTACTACAAATTAACTTAAGTCCTGGAAAGTGTATGAACCCCGAAAACTATCATAATAATATGTGGAGACATGAATATTAGCATAGATATTGAGGGCAAAACGTGTAACAACTTCCTAAATGTTTTTGAACACTTATTGTGTGGCACAAATGGTAAAAACTGATTATACACTGATACATGAAAGGTCATCATCAGTCTGAGACCATGGGCTTACAGATTTTGATAGGGAAAAATGTAAAATATTTATATAAGGTCTTGGTCTCTCTGATTATAACTGTCACATAGTAAAGCTAATATTTTTTTCTAGGGCATTGGCAAATCAAACTTTGGATGAAGTATATAAAAAAACAATGCTAAGTTCTCTAACTTCTACAAATTATTTAAATTGAAAAAATATATATATATAAGTAACCCCTTCAATAACAGCAGCTATGGAAAACAGATGAATAACTGTGGATGTCAGAATATTCTCCAAGACACTTTAACCTCACAGTTCATTACAATAATACTACTTTAACTCACAGTTTCTAGACACAAAAGCATTTACAGAAGGGTAATGCTTGCTGCAAAAATATCAATCAATAATGGAATAATATATAATACAGAAAATAAAAGTAAAGTAATTTGATTTTGTAGGTATATTCCAGTAGAATACAAATACTCTGGAATAAAAGAGACCACTCAACAAAAAACAGAAGCATTGGGTCATCAACAGGAACAATTTGAGCTCACAAACACACACGCACGCACGCACGCATGCACACACACACACACACACACACACACACACACACACACACACACACACAACTATGCTTCTACATGGCACTGGCAGGACGAGCAGTGTTACATTGCTCCATTTCGACAGGTGGATTAGGTTGGTGCAGGGGTTGTGTCAGGAGAGATGGATGGGGGGAAAGAGAGGCAAGAGACAATGTAAGGAGTGGGGGAAGGGGGAAGGTTAGTGGCTCAGAGGGAGGCAGCTGGTTTGCCAGCTAGGCAGAGATGGCAGGTGCATGTGTTAGGCATGCAGAATACAGTTGTCAGGGCTGTTGTACAGTGGCACATGCTGTGGGTGACTTGGGGATGTGAATTGGCAGGGTGCGGGAGGGCAGAGGAAAGTGAAATTGTTGGGTAAAGGGTGTGGCACTAGTGGGTTACTGGAGATTGAGGCCAGGACAGTTGAAGGAGTTAAGAATGTGTTGCAAGGATAACTCCCACCTGCATAGTTCAGAAAAGCTGGTGGTGGAGTGAAGGATTCAGATCACACAGTTTTTGAAGCAGCCGTTGAAACTGAGCCTGTTATACTCAGCTGCACATTGTGCAGCCATGTAGTTGACTTTGTTCTTGGCACCTGTTTGGTGGCGGCCATCCTTGCTGGTGGACAGCTGGTTGGTAATCATAGTGATGTAAAAAGTTGTGCAGTGTCTGCAGCAGAGATGGCATGTGATATGAAAGATTTCAGAGGTAGCTCTGCCTCTGATGGGATACAATAAGCCAGCAACAGGACTAGAGTAGTAAGTGCTGGGAGGATGGACTGGGCAGGTCTTGTACCTTAGTCTTCCACAGGAATGTGATTCCCTGAGGAAAGGGGTTGGGAGCAAGAGTGGCGTAAGGATGGACTAGGATGTTGTGTAGATTATGTGGGCAATGTAACACCACTTTGGCAAGGTTTGGAAGGATCTTGGGTAGGATATCCATCATTTCAAGGCATGATGAGATACAATCCTCTGACAAAGGATATAGTTCAGTTGTTCCAGTCCAGTATGATACTGGGCAATGAGGGGGTGTTGCTTTGTAGTTGGTTCTAAGAGGTGGTGGGAGGATTGTCTGCAACTTCAGGACAGGCGTTTTCCATGATTTACCTACAACACTTTAGGCAAATCGCTCCTACAACAAGACCATGGCCCCTCCCCTCTCCTAACAATAGTAGTGCTCCATCTCTATCATCTTGATGTGAGAAAGATGCTGGGCTATTAGCATTGTTTCTTCTTTCCTTCCTTCATTGACTGCATGTTACTTAAATTAGTTGTTATGACTGAAATTGTACAGGAGACTTCACAAATGTAACTTATTTGATACCAGCGATTACCCAGAAAACCAAAATACCATGAGTATGATACCAATATTCATCAAATTCAACCAGTTATATGTCAACCAGTTCCTCCACACATCATATTCCATCCAAACTTCTGGAGATGAAAAGACAGCAAATGTGACCTAGTAACAAAAAAAATTATATATTTGACATTAACATAAATTATTTCCAATTATTTTAACATGTCAACACCTTGTCAACCACATTCTCATTCCAAGTGGTGGTAAGGGTGTCTTATCTACCCTGTCCCAATTCCCAGTGGTTTTTTCCAGATTTTAAGCCATATTCATAAAACGTTTTCTCCAGTCATTTCAGAACTGCTTACATGTCACCACTTCCCCCTCCCCCCAAACCCCAAACAAGGTGCTAGTGGTGTCTTACCTCAACATTTTTGTTCCTAGACCATATTTGGTTGAAATCTCTCTGTGCATTCCAGAGTTACGATAACATGCCATCCTCCCCTGATACCACTCCATCCCTATGAGTGCTGTGGTATCTTAGCTCACAGTATGTTTAACCAGGTAACAAGTGATATTTGGATCAGGTTCAATTGCAACTGCTCTGGGCCTCCTGGAGTTAAGCATACATGTCACACCTTTGTCACCTCTAGTCCCACAAATATCCTGTGTCTCTTCTTCCATCCCACTAACCGACCATTGCTGACAATAAATGCTGGATCACCATTCATAAGTTTGTTCAGTTGCAAAGCCTTTATTTGAATCGGTGTACTGCCAAAGAGTACAACTTTTAAATTGCCTGAGTAAACTACAAGAAAATTGCTTTGTCAGTTTTATCATATGATGGCATGGTGGAGTTTTTTCACTAGTTCTATTACAGAAGCTTCTAATTTCCCACCCCCTTTTTTCCCCAGTAACTGATTGTGGCTCTCCCAACATAAAATACAGTAGCCAATTTGGTAACACTTTCACCAGTGTCAAACTGCTTAAGCACTTTCACTTTTTCTTTTAATGTACCAAGCAGGAACTATGTTTTTGTTTGCTTGACATTGTGTATGTTTTATGTATAGAGTATTAATTTATGAACAAAAAGCATGACCATGGCATTGTATATGTCTTCCGAATTTGTTCTGTATACTGTATATAGAATATCCATTAACAATCCATTAACAGTTGCCAGACAAACTGTGCTTTAATTACTGTTAAGCTGGTCAAACCTATTTAAATGATATTGATATGTGGTTAACTATGTATATGTATCTTTGACTGTGTTTTACATCTTTGTCCCTACATGCTGTTCCCAGTCGTTCCGAGTTCATTTACTTGTGTGTGTGTAAGCTAATATGTAGCGAAGTGTACCAATGAGAACCATTACAATAAGTTACATAATGTGCACAAGTTTATCGTGTTCTCAATATCCATGGAACCTCAACAGGTTAAGGGCCCAGATACACAGATAAACGATTGTTAAAAGTATCAGGAATCGCTGATTAAAACTCACGTGTCATGATTCAAAATACAGTGTGCTGTTGTCACAAAGAAGAATCGTTTGAGGTGGAAAATATGGCGATGAATTATCTAATTAATGTGCCAAATCTAAAAGGACGTGAGAACTACAGAGATTGGGTGTTTGCTATTGAAAATGTGCTTATTCTCAATGGATTAGTGAAGTGTGTCTCAGTAGTAGTTTCATCAGAAGATTCGAAGGGCAAAGCGAAGATAATTCTTATGATTGATCCATCTTTAAATGTGCACACAAGAGAAGCAAATACGAAAGTGGACTTGTGGAAGAAACTGAAGTCAGTGTTTGATGACTCTAGTTTTGCAAGAAGAATAAATTTATTGAGAACACTGATATCAACATGTCTAGAGAAATGTGATTCAATAATGATCTATGTGGAGCAGATAGTAGATAATGGTCAGAAATTGTGTGGAACAGGTTTTGCTATTAATGATGAATGGATTGGTTCAGTACTGCTAGCAGGATTGCCGGAAAAATATTCTCCCATGATAATGGAAATTGAGCACTCAGGAATTCCAATCACAATGGACACGATCAAAAGTAAGCTTCTTGGCATGGAAGAAGAGGTCACCACGACTAGTAGTGCTTTTAGGGCCAAAAGTTGGCAACTGATGATATAAAATGTGTTATGCAAGAAGATATAGTGAAAAATGTCAGAAGATCACAAAGGCAGCCCAAACCAAATAGAAGATTTGATGATTACAAGGTTTATTTTTCTGCTGGAACTTCAGATCAGCTCGAGGATCCAACAACCGTGCAGATCTGATGCAGAAGAATGGAAATGTGCAATAAATGAAGAGATACAGGCATTTGAAGAAAAGAAATGCCTGGGAAATAGTAAACGTACCACAAAGTGCAAGTGTTGTGCAGTGTAAGTGGGTGTTTAAGAAAAAAATCAACAGTGATAGTGAAGTACAGCATCATGCCAGACTAGTGGCAAAAGGATTCGCTCAGATAACTGGAGTTGATTATAATGTGTCCTTTTCTCCTGTGGTAAGGCATTCAACACTTAGACTTCTAATGGCTTTATCCATTGAACTAGATTTGAACATTGCACATCTTGATGTTAAAACTGCTTTTTTAAATGGTTTTCTCAAAGAGGATATTTTCTTCAACAACCTGAAGGATTAAATCTACATAATGATAAAAGAAAGGTTTTGAAGTTAAAAAGGGCTATGTATGGTTTAAAACAATTATCCAGAATATGGAATGAGAGAGTACATGATGTCTTAAGCTGTCTAGGTTACAAAAGATCTGATTTAGAACCTTCCTTGTTTACAAAACATTACTGCTTAGTTACTATGGTAGCTTTATATGTGGATAACTTCTATATTTTTTCAAATGACTCAAGTGAGACTGAATGTTTGAAACATAAGTTAAGTTCAGAGTTCAAAGTAAAGGATTTAGGACTGGCTAAAAGCTGTTTGGGAGATGGAAATCAAATATGATAAAGCTATTGGAGTATTAGCTTTAAGTCAAGAGAACTATATTGATCAGTTATTGAAAAAGTTCAACATGATAAATTGTAAAACTGTAAAGACTTCTGTTGAAACAAAGCTTTATTTTCTAAATGAAAAAGAAACTAAAACTAGTGATATACCTTATCAAGCCCTAATTGGTAGCTTAATGTATTTATCAGTACTTACAAGACCTGACATCTCTTTCAGTGTGAGCTACTTAAGCCAGTTCAATAATTCTTAAACTGAAAAACATTGGATATATGCTAAGTGAATTTTGAAATAACTGAAGGAAACTAAGAATTATGGCCTAAAGTTTAGGAAAGGAGATTCAGAATTATGTGTTTATGTAGATGCAGATTGAACCAATTGTCCTTTAGACAGAAAATAATACACTGGTTTTATTTTCAAACTATGTGGGTCTGTAGTGTCATGGCAGAGCGCTAAGCAAAAAACCTGCTCTTTCTAGCACAGAAGCTGAATATATGGCTCTTTCAGAAGCTTGTGGGGGGGCTATTTATTTAAGGAACTTGTTACATGAACTGATAAGCCATAATAAGTATGTCACATTATTCAATGATAATCAGAGTGCACTGAACTTATCTGTAGATACTTCCAATCATAAAAGGTCGAAGCACATTGATGTTTGACATCAGTTTATAAGGGAAGCGGTGCCCAATAAAATTGTAAAAACTGTTTACTTACAAACAGCTGATATGCCTGCTGACATAATGACAAAGGTATTGAAAAAAAGAAAAACATTATCATTTTTTTGGACTGTATGGGTCTAGGTATTTTTTAAGAACATCATTTAAATGTTTTGAAGTTTGGGTGTTAAGCTGGTCAAACCTATTTAAATGATATTGATATGTGGTTAACTATGTACAGGGTGGCACACGAAATGTGTTACCAATTGTTTCTTTCACAATTTATGAAGCACGTTAGATATCCCACTGGGATCTCTACAGCAGTACCAGCAGAGCTTGGAAAAACAAATGAGTTACAAAATGACGTGCAATTCATGATACTGCCGATAGGAGACTAGTAAGCAGCAGTGGCTGACAATGGAAGAACAATGGAAGACTGATGACACAGCAACGATTGGAAATTGTGTTACTTTTTCATGAAACGAAAAGCCTTGTTGTGACTCAGAGGCATTTTTGACAACAGTTTAACACACGATGGGTCCCTTGCAAGAAGACTATCCACAGGTTGTACAATAAATTTGTACAGGAAGGAACAGTATTGGAAGCTAAGCGACCTCGGCCTAAGCATGTTTGTTCGCCAGAGAATATTGAAGCGGTATGAGTTGCTGTACAGAGAAGTCATGGGAAATCGTGTAGAAAGGCAGCAGTGCAACTGGGAATATCCAGATGCTCCGTTCAATGCATTCTTAAAAGAGACCTCCATATGTACCCACACAAGATGACCTGTGCACAGAAGCTCACTGAAGAACATAAGCAGCAGAGACTACTGTTTGCTCAGTGGGCAGAGGAAAGGGAAGAAACTCTCAACGACGGTTGGTTTTCAGACGAGGTGCATTTTCATTTAGACAGTGTGGTTAACAAACAAAATGTACACTTTTGGGCCACTGAAAACCCACAAGTGCTTCATGAACGACAACATTATGCTCCGAGGATTACAGCGTGGGCAGCAATTTCCAGTCACGGACTTATTGGACCCTTTTTCTTTGAAGAAACTGTGAACAGCGAGTGTTATTTGAGCGTGCTTCGCAATAGCTTCATTCCACAGCTTCTTGCTACTGCCTTGCCCTTCAACACGCAGTGGTTTATGCAAGATGGAGCAAGGCCACATACTGCAAACACTGTGTTGGAGTTTTTACACAAGCATTTCGACATGCGGATCATTTCACTCAGGTTTCCAGGTCTCTTCAATAACGGACAAAATTGGCCCCCCAATAGTCCTGACCTCAATCCATGTGACTTTTTTCTTTGGGGGTACCTAAAGGAAAAAATTTTCCTGAAATGTCCACGTGATTTAATGGAGCTCAGAAGACTTATTCTTCAAGCTTGCAGTGAAATTACAGAAGACCCGTGCCGTAGGGTAATCATTAACTTCAGTGTTTGTTTGAAGGAAGTTAGGAAACGAAATGGTGGACATATTGAGCATGTGCTGAGTTAGAACAAATCTCCATGGATGGCTCTTCATTGTAGTATATGTTCCTTTCAGATTGTATTGACAATAAAGTTTATATTCAAAAACAAAATGGTAACACATTTCGTGCGCCACCCTGTACATGTATCGTTCACTATGTTTTACATCTTTGTCCCTACATGCTGTTCCCAGTCATTCCCATTTCATTTACTTGTGGGTGTAAGCTAACATGTAACACGGTGTACCAATGTGAACCATTACAATAAACTATATAAAGGACAAGTCTATCATCTTCTCAATATCCAAGGACCCTCAACAATTACCCTGAACTAGGTAGCAACACAACTACATGCAGTTAGCTATGTTATTCTCTTGTTGTAGAGTACTGTGCATGGTATACACAACTTTGCCACTTCCTCATGTCGCTACCGCTACATTGCCACTGTCTCACATCACTAGGCTACATTTCCTTGTGGCTGGTAATCCTATATAGTAACTGTATTTGTATATATTCAATGCATTTCCAAATTCAAACAGATAACACCCCCAATTAGTTTGCAATACTGGTGTTCTACTGTATTAGTATGGAAGAAAGGATTAAACATTTTGAGGATTGTATAAGCACTGCATTGTAGCTGTTACTCATAGTTGTGCTTGCATATGAGTAAAATGAAAAGAAATGTGTGTTTGGTTTTACTGGCTTGAAGACCCAGTTCAGGATGTTTGGCCAACTTGTGCAAGTCTTTTTATTTGATGCCACTTTGGTGATTTGCACATTCATGATGATAATAAAATGATGATATGGACAACGCACCCACCCAGGCTCAAATTGACAAAATTCAAACTAGCTTGGAATTGAGCTCTTAACCTAGTGATCAAGGGACAGCTACACTAACAACAAGAACATAGCTGTAGACACATGTCATTAGGTTTGTTACGATGAGTGGTGGTGACAGTACTAAAATAAAATGTGGCTTTCTGAAATTATCAAATAGTGTTATACTGACATTACATAACTTACAGTTCGGTGTGGCACAAATTTTATAATAACTGTAAGTGCAGTAATGTTAGCTACCCTCAAATGTCTGCCTGTGATCTGCAGCTGCCCTTGCATACCACAATCAAATGCAGCCTCATTAAAAGCCTCCCATGTTCTACATGAAGAGGCATGATTGTACTCATTATGTTGCATTATATTACAAAGAATATATCAAACAATTGAAGTTTTTTTTATAAAAGTGATGAAGTTCAAAAGCCAAAGAGCATGTAAGCAACAAATTAAACCCACATACAGCTTTGAACAAAATACTTTATTTTTCCAACTAAGAAAAGAAAACTAATTGAACTAACAGTCAAAGAGTAAAGGCTTAAATCTAATGTTTGCTGCACTTGCATGGAGTAAACAAAGCACGCATCAATGGAAACTCCCACCACGTTTCCACACAGCCCCCCCCCCCTTAAAGTGCGGAGCATCCAGGATAAATGGATACTTAAAATTGACTTGTCTCCCCACTCTCGTACGGACGACTTGTTGCTGCAAGGATGAGGGAGCCAGCGTGGGCTGTTGCATTGTGGTTCCATGTCCTCTTGGCATGGGTTCTTCTGACATATCATGCATAGTGAGTTCCAAACTTTGGTCCTTCCCATCCTATTCAGTGTCATCATACTCCAGTTCTGGTAATACTCATGGTGGTTTTACCTTTTCTGTGGGCACTCTAATAGTTTTGTTGTTCTGTGAGATGTCCATAGTATGTGTGTTGCATCGTACTATTCGATAAGGTCCAGTATATGGAGGCTGTAGTGGCGCTCTGACTGAATCTGTGAGGAGCATGACATGTGTACAGTCTGCCAATGCTTTATGCACGAAAACTTATCACTCACCATGTCTAGATACTATAGGGCTTCTCGTTTATTCAACATGCTGACAGATTTCATGTATCAGTGATGAGAGGTTTGTTGGCATTGGTCAACTGGCGGCAGATACATAATCTGCAGGGATTCTCAATGATTCCCCATACACCAATTCCACCACTGAGACACTAATGTCCATCTCATATGCGGTCCGTAATCCAAGGAGAACCAATGGCATGGCTTCTGTCCAGCTTCTTTGATGACATATGAGAGATGCCTTCAATGTCCGGTGCCACCTCTCCACCATATTATTGCTTGCTGGATGGTAGCTTGTTGTATGGTAGTGCTGGAACCAACATAAATTAGCTAGCTCGTTGAACAGACTAGACTTGAAATGGCGACCATGAGCTGTTGTGATATGAAGAGGGCACCCAAAGCGTTCCAGCCATTGAGAGACAAACGCCTTTGCCACCATTTCTGCCGCTATGTCAGTGATTGGAAAGGCCTCCATCCATCTCGTGTATTTTTCTACCATTGTTAACAAGTATTTATAGCCATCCAAAACTGGGAGTGGACCCACTAAGTCCAGATGGACATGGGCAAATCTTGCTGACGATACTGTGAAATTCCCAATTTCCTCATGAACATGCTGTCCTACTTTGCAGTGCTGGCACTGTAGGCATGTGTGAGCCCATTCCCTGGCATCATTTTTTGTTGATGGCCAGACGAAACATGCTGTCAGTAACTTGATCATGGCACTTGCCCCTGGGTGTGCCAGGCCATGAACACTGTCAAATGCCACCTTACGAAATTGTTGTGGAATGTACGGGCATGACTTCTTTCTTGATATATCACACCATAATATAAGCCTTCTTCCTGGCATGAGTATCGGCTGTAAGTGTAACCCTTTCGTGTGATCCGTCAATAGCTTCTGTGGATCCAGATCCACTTCCTGCAATGTCGCGAGTTCTTCATAGTTTATTGTGCTGGTCACACTGCAAACATGATTGAAGTAATCTGCAACCAGATTCTCTGCACCTCTGATGTGCCTTATACCCGCGGTGAATTGACCGAAAAACTCTATGTACTGGAACTGCCACAGTGAGCACTTATCGCTAATGTTACTGAAAGCTGACACTATAGGTCTAAGATCAGTGAAAACTGTTACTGGCCTGGCTTCAATATACGGGCGGAAATGTTTGACACTTTCATATGTTGCTATAAACTCTCTGTCATATGCACTCCATTTTGTCTGTCAGAGTTGCAAAGGTAGCCAATGTCCATCGACTTGTTGTTACAAGACTGCACCAACTGTGACCTGGTTGACGTCTACAACAATACTCAATGGTGCTCCAGGTATGGGGCGTGTGAGCAACACTGCCTCCTCTAAGCTTCTTTGTAAGTTGACAAACATTTTGGTCATTTCTGGTGTCCATTGCAGCTTTTTCTTTCCTGTAGTAATCTTGCCAGCCAGGGCATTCATAAGCAGGGCCTGTGTTTCAGCACTGATTGTTAAATGACACCGGTAAAACTTACCATACTGAGATAATGCCTAAGCTGTTTGTAGTCTGTAGGTTTGGGTAGGCTGCGCAACACGTTGATCTTCTCCGGCGGAGACTATATAGCCAAGAAAAGTTAATTGACTCTTGCCGATGATGCATTTGCACTCATTTAACACTACTCCATATTTGTCAAGCCACTGTTGTACCTCCTGAATATGTCTATCATGTGATTGCATATCCTCTGAGACTACCAAAATATCATCCAGATCTGCATAACAGAAAGGCAATCCCTGGAGCACATCTTCAATGAATCTTTGCCAGGATTGGACCACAATTTTGTAACCAAATGGCATAAACAGAAATTAGAATAGCCCAAAGGATGTGATTGCTGCCATCTTTGGCATGTCAGTCGAAGCCACAGGAATCTGATTGTATACCTTATGACAATCCAGTACTGAGAATACTTTCACACCTGCTAGAGCGTAGGTAAACTCTTGAATGTGTTGTATGGGTACTTATCCAGGATTGTTCTCGTGTTCAATCAGTCATAGTCACCATAGGGATGCCATGAGCTGTCTTTCTTGTGTACCAGGTGGAGAGGGGACACTCAAAAACTGTCAGACTTTCTACTTATTCCAGCCTGGACTATTTCCTCAAATATTGCTTTTGTCTCCACTAATCACTCTGGGGATAATCTGTGGACATGTCTTGATACTGGCGGACCTTGGGTGGTGCTATATAATGCACTATATTATGTTTAACTACTGGAGTCTTTATGGCTTCTTGTGGGGGAGACTGTATAGCTGAGCTCCTAAAACAGCCTCTGCCACACTGCACCAAAAACCTTTTATCATGCCCCTATTTGATCCGGTAGCACGAGAGTTATTTGTCAAGTCCATGGTGAGTGAAAAATGAGACAGAAATCTGTGCCTAAGATCGGTTGTAAAATATCTGCTACTACAAAATTCCACTTATAACAGCTAAATAAACCAATATCTATTACAAGCTCTTTATAACTGTACATGTTTATACTTGAATTGTTAACTGCTATCAGTTTCAAAGGCTCCCACATGTCCTTCTTAACAAAGGTCAGGTCTGGCAAGGTACTCACTTATGAGCCAGTGTCTACTAGGAAGTTGAGGCCTGAGGGTCTATTCACCATTTGTAATCTGTGCAATGTTAGCTTACACTCCCAAGGTGATGCAGAGTGGCATAAAGGTGCAGCATACAGAAAGCCTTCAAGTGCCTTATCTTGATTTTGTGTGTTGCTGCCTGCAACTATGACCTGGTTCCTCATTCGTATACGGCGCCGTTCGTGAGCTCCACAGACCTTGCTACCTAGAGCGGGCGCCTTCTTCATTTAGGTATCCACAAGATTTTGTGCATCTGTAGCTAGTGGCCCGAATCATCTGTGATACCAGCAAAAATTGTTGGTGTGAGCTTGATCCTGTTTGGTGTGTGACCTCTTCATGTTACTGGTGAACCTGGTGGATGTCTGCAGTTCCAAGTTATGTAGACAAGTAGTCATATTTTCCATCACATCTTGCAGTTTCCTGATCCCCTCAATGATGCCTGGTTTTTGTCTGTAACCTGTGGCTGCACAGATAAACTTCGGTTCTTCTAACCATTCTGATGAGTCATCAGTGGCTTCTGTTGCAGAGGTGGCAGGTGATGTTGCTACAGACGCTACGAGTGTCAACCGTAGAGTAGCAAAAGCTCTGTCAGCTATTTGCAGTTGTTTGTCAAGACACTGTCCTTCATATACAGTCAACATCAGTTGAACTTGATGAGGAAGCTGCTGTCGCCAGACATGTAGAAACAATTCATATTTGTTGACTATAGTGCGTAAATGTCCCCAAAATTCAGCTGAACTTCTGTCCCCACATTTCTCCTGAAACATCACCTGGGAAAGGCTCTGTTCAGGTAATTTCATGCAGTGAGGAATCGATGCCATTTTAAGTGTGTCGTATGATTGTTGGAGCGGCAGATGTATGATCGAGGCTATCGCTGTTGCCCTCTGATCCAGGTTGCTAATTGCGAGAGTGAATTTTTCACGGTCTCTGGTTATGCGTTGTTGCTTGAAGATATTCTCTATTATTGCAAACCATACATCTGGTTGCATAGGCATGAATGGAGGCACTCCTAACTGCAACCGTGGTGCAGCCGATAATGGCACCTTCTTGCATGAAAAATCTTTGGCATTTGAGTATGCTTGTGGTGTGGCTGCTACTACCGGAGTTTGCAAATTCATGGAGTCTCTTTTGCTATCATTCTTCGGTATTGTAAGCTGTCGTATCTCACTGTTTGTTGCTTGCAAAATTTTGTTAGCTTCTTTCACCTTTGGCAAAACTGCTGCACAATATTAAGTAGCGAGAACGTTTCTTATTTTCCCAGGGTCCCCAATTATGTAGGCAACAAATTAAACCCACATACAGCTTTGCACAAAATACTTTATTTTTCTGACTTGGAAAAGAAAACTAACTGAACTAACAGTGAAAGATTAAAGACTTAAATGTAACGTTCACTGCACTAGCATGGAGTAAACGAAGCATGCATCACTGGCTACTTTCACATTCCAACAAGCAAATAACTTTTTCAGAGAGTAACTATTGTTCCAATTTCATGTTATAGTCTTAAAAACAATAAATATCTTGAGCTACACACTTTTTAAAATAACCTGTATTTGTCCTCTGCATTTAAGCTATTTCCAGACCAGATTTTATTGAAATTAGTTCAGTGGTTTAATCATGAAGGCATAACAGGCAGAGTTTGGCATTTATAATATTAGTATGAAAGTATGGATGTTACACATATTATTTATTTACCTTTATTCTCCAAGGATGATCCCACAATGATATAGGACTTGTCAGTTGTAATATAATGCAAATCAATAGGCCAAAATATACAACACACAACATACATAAAGTGCTTTAAAGGATAGAACATGTAGCCTACGGGGACAGAACAGAAGGTTGGCCATGACCTGGGTTAATGGACCACCCAGCATTTGCTGTGATATCCAGAAAAATCATGGTAAACCCAAATCAGAATAGCTGGACAGAGCAATCCCTTCCTCCTGAATATTAGGTCAACGTCTTAACAGCTTCACTGCCTCATGTGATAAGTCCCTGTTGTATAAGTTCCTTGATTTGCACACAATTTGTTTCATGTAACTTGCAATATACAATATACTTTTGTTCTTAAAGGATATGAAGAGTCCAAAAAGAATGTGAGAAAGACACTGATGAATTGAGACTGATCATTATAGGTAATGTCAAATGCAGAAGCTACATATGAACAAGTACTATGACAAGAAATTAAGAAAAACAACTAGTGATTCATGGTACATTACCTGTGAGCGAAACCTGATTATGGAGGAACTGCTGGTATTGGTGGTAACATATTGTTCACAATTATTTTAGCATGAACTTTAAAGAAGTCTTTGTATCTTATACTTGTTGCTATTTAAGGGGGGTAGGACGTAAAATGGGCAGACTTGGAGCAGGAGAGGCACCACAGGACATTTTACTTTCTACTGTCTATAATTTTACAAATAAATTCATAAAACTTTGTCAGCATGACCAGGAAGGATTCACGATTCACACTCATAGCAGTGGAAGTGCAAAAATATAACAAAATAATTTTTTTTAGATATGAAATTTCATCATTTTTTCACTTACTGTTGGCTGCATTTGTTGCTATAGGTCCATTTTTTTTTCACAAGTAAAAGAGACTCTTTGATGAATTTTGCACAGCATACAAACCATACTTACAGGTGTATGAAACTCTAGAATTTTCCAAATCTATTAAAAACTGTGGTAAAAATTGAGATAATTAACTACAAAATTTGATTTTTTTCTAAACATAAAGTTTAAAACATAACAGCTCATTCATTTTTTCATAAATTAATAGATTCTAGAGCTTCAGACACCTGTAAGTATTGTTTGTATGCTGTGCAAAATTCATCGAACAGTCTCTCTTACTTATTAAGAAAAGTGTACCTATAGCAACAAATGCAGCCAATAGTAAGTGAAAAAAATGATGAAATTTCACATGTAAAAAAAAATTATTTTGTTATGTTTTTGAACTTCCGCTGCTATGAGTGTGAATCCTGAATCCTTCCTGGTCATGCTGACAAAGTTTTATGAATTTACTTGTAAAAGTATAGACAGTGGAAATTAAAATGTCCTCTGGCTCCTCTCCTGCCCCAAGTCAGCCCGTTTGACATCCTACCCCCCTTAATGTAAGTGTTGGCACCAAAGATAATTTTCATTTGCTTTCACAATTTTTTCAATGTAGTCTAATTGCCTCTTCTGACAGTGATTGTTTATGATTTGTCTGTTTTTAGTTGCCCATGTGTTTTATGATGAATAGACTTGGAACTAATACATCTCAAGATCTCTTAAGATCTATGACAGCATCACAAGTAAAACTGAATTAATGAAAATCCTGGAAAAGACTACTTACAGTGTTCCAAGAACCAGCTTTACGTGCTGAATCTGGGAATTTACTATAAACCCCCTACATACCGCTCCCATAGGGGTTTTAAGGACAATCTTAGATTAATAACAGTGTGCACCTCACAGAGGTGCACACTGTTATTAATCTGTGGTGCCTCTCCTGCTCCATATATGATTAGAACAAGAGGAAGTCAAAATAACTGATGTAATGGGATGTATCTTGTGCAATGTACTTCACACAAGTTTGCAGAATATGGATGTAGATCTAATACTTTTGTTTCATTGTCATCACTGTCAAATGTTAATTAAAACCTATTCAAGATAAAAACTATTTCTATATTAATTTAAAAACCGAAAATAATTAAGTAGACACAGTTATAACAGTAAAAGTACATGAAAGGGAAGTAGTAATTAAGAGGCGAGTAAGACAGAATTGTTTTTCACTTGGTACAGTGAGCAAGCAGTAAAACAAACTAAAGTTAAATGTGAAAAGGGTATAAAAACTCAAGGAGAAGAAAATAGAAGGTTTGATTTGGCAAATTTATGACTAACAAAACATTTTAACCAACAAATATATGAATATAGGTGTCAGGAAATCCCTTTCAAAATCATTTGTATGGAGTACACTGTTATATGGAAGTGAAATTTGGACTCTGCATAAATTAGAAAGGAGCTGAATTGAAGCTGCTGAAATGTAGATGTGGTGAAAAATGACAAGGCTAATCTGAATTGAGAGAAAAGCCAACCTGCAAATCTTAATGGAAATCAATGAATAGAAAAGATTGGCAAATGAAATGGAAAAGAGAAAAATAAAATTTATTGGGCATGTCATCAGACACATCACTTTCATTATTAATATCTTTGAAAGGAAAGTTCTAGGGAAGAAAGGAGCAGGGTGGCCTAGAAATAAGTATTTGGAAGACACTGGAAAAAGAATAGGATGTGACAGCTACATGGAACTGAAACGAACTGCCATAACAGAAAAGAGTGGTTGTGTTGATAAGAAATCAACCTTTAGAGTATGTAGGCTATGTATAGAGTTTGCTGATGATATTGTAATTCTGTGAGAGATCCCAAAGGACTCAGAAAATCTGTTGAATAAAATGGACACTGCCTTGAAAAGAGGTTAAAGAAAAACTTAAGTAAAAGTAAAACACAGGGAATGGAATGTGCTTAAAGTAAGCCAAAAGGTGCTGAGGGAGTTAGTTTATAAAATTAAATGCTGAAAGTAGTAGATAGGTTTTGCTATTTGGGCAACAAAGTATCTGATGACAGTGGAAGTGAACTGGATATAAACGTAGACTGGTAAGAATAAGAAAGCTTTCCTGAAAAAGAGAAATGTGTTAACACCGAATATCAATTTAAGTGTTAGCATCTTTTTTCAAAGTATTTGTTTGGAGTGTAGTCTTATATGTATAATGAAACAAGGATGATAAACAGTTCAGACAAAAAGAGAACAGCTTTTGAAATGTGATGCTGAGGATTATATCAGTAGAGTGAGAAGCTAATTACCAGTACTGAACCGAGTTGGGAAAATAAAGCCTTATGGCGCACCTTAACTAAAAGGTGGAATCGATTGACAGAGGACATCTTAAGACACTAATCCACCAAGAATTAATTTTGTAAGGGAGGTAAGTGTGTGATATGTGCAAGTGGTGGGGGTGGGGAGTAGAACAAGGTTTGAATATCATAAACAGGTTCAAAATACGGTAGGGTGCAGTACTTAGGAGGACATGAAGTGATGTCCTTAGTATAGACTAGCATGGAGAAAGACATCAAACCTGTCTCTGGACTGATGACTACCACAGCAGCAACAACAACTACTATTCTGTCACCATTTGATACATTTCTGTATTCTCTATAAATCATCTTGAGCAGAATATTCCTTTTTTCAGTACATAAAATTTTAATAATTGGACACAAAATTATTCTGAAACAATGGAAAAATTATCCAGGCACTATTACAGCTCTTTCAGGTTTTTTATCAATAGGAATTGATGAGTGTTTGTTTCTCTTGTTGCCTAGTCTCAATGAAGTTTAATTTACCATTGATCTTCAGTCAGTAATGGATTGTCATGTCAGTGGGTGTGCTGTCATTCGGTTCTATATGGCCTTGTTGCCAAAACTTGTCTCTATAAACTCTTCTAATCTAACATCACACTGTACTCAGAATAACTAAGCCATAATTTGCAACAAGATGGTTAATAAAAACATGAGAGATTGAACATAACAAAAATTTCTTGTAAGATACAATGAAATATACAAAGTTGCCTGCAGGTAACTGGGTGAACCTTTAAATAAAAAAAATCAGTATTAACAAGAATTATCTTTCATTGTGCTTAAATTATAGCACCTGATTTATTTTGGTTTGAACAGCCAGTGAATGTGGTAGAAAGGTGTTAGGCGCCAGCCTCAATTCGAGAAACAGCACGAGAGTAGTTCATCTGTTCACTGCATTACTTGCTTCTAAGTAGAAGAAAGTCACATACACTGACAGAAAAAATATCACAACATCAAGACAGAGTTTCTAAATCTGAAAAATGGTATCTATTCAAATTTTGCACCAGTTGCACAAGAGTGGTGCTAGTAGCACTACTAAGATGATGCAAATCAGGTTTGATTTAAATACAGGCTGTAACAGCTGTGAGTGTTAGTTGCCTTTGAGATTGCATGTGGTGAGTTGATGTTAGTCAAGAATGCCTTCAAGACAACAAAGACACCATTATCAAAACTTCACCGAGTTTGAAAGAAGTTGTGTAATAACGCTACAGGAAGCTGGATGTTCTTTCAACATCATTGCAGAAGAACTTGGCATGAATGTAGCCACTGTACATGATTACTGGCAGTGGTGGTCATGAGAATATATGGTCACAAGAAGACTGGGCTCCAGGTGGCCAAGTGGCATTATCAAGAGGGAAGACCAGCGTGTTCAGTGTATGGCTCTTTCATATTGTACTGTATCTACAGCAGGAATCTGAGCAGCAGTTGACACCACAGTGACACAATGAACTGTTACAAATTGTTAACTTTAAGGATAGCTCCAAGCCAGACACCCTGTAGTGTGTTTACCACTGAGCCCAAACAACAACCATTTGGGACTTCAGTGGTGTCAAGTGAGCTCATTGGAGAGCAGGGTGAAGGTTTGTAGTGTTTTCTAACGAAAACTGGTTCTGCATCAGTGCCAATGATGGCTCTGTGTTTGTTAGAAGGAGACCGGTTGAGAACCTGCACCCAGCCTGTCAACATGCTAATCACAATGGGCCTACATCTGGAGTTCTGGGTAGAGATTTTGTAGGACAGCAGAAGCACTCTCATAGTTATCTCACCCACCCTGACTGCAAAACTGTATAGCAATTTGTGCTTCCATTCATGAACAACATTCCAGTGGGTGTTTTCCAACAGGATAACACTCATCCACAAACCACAGTTGTAACCCAACATGCTCAACAGATTATCAACATTGTTGCCTTGGCCTGCTTGATCACTACATCTGTCCCCAACTGAGCACATATGGGACATCATCGGACGACAACTCCAGTGACAGTCAGAAGCAGCACTAACTGTCTCCATATTCACCTACCAAGTGCAACAGACATTGAACTCCATCCCACAAACTGACATCTGGCACCTGTACAACACAATGCATGCTTGCACTGAACATCCTGGTCATTACACTAGTTACTGAGAGTCATAGGCCACTACACTCGGTCCATTCATCTGATAAATATGTTGAAAAGGTTTGTGCTACAACAATACTTCTATTCTGAAATGGAGTTGCATAGCTTAACGCATAGCAAAAAAGTTTTCACAACAGATACTAGCTTGATAAATTGTTTTTTGGTGGGGCACACTGACAAATCTGATAGTGGCATTTAGCCAGTTTTTGTCAATTGCCTGCAGAAATGTCCAGGTGGTTCTCCATCCCTACCTCAGTAAAACAATAGTCGAACAGTTAAATCATGAAAATGCACAGAAGGAAGCTTAAATGATTCTCCAGAAGATATGCAACCTCAAATTGTGTTTAATGGTATGAAAGACAGTGCATCCTTCCATATGGAAAGAATTCTCATCTAATGACTTTTTCTTTCTCCATTTGTAATAATGTTCTCTGAATGAGATTTAGACAGGCCTTCGTTCCCTCTTCATTAAACCAGAGGAACTATTTTGACTCTTCTTTTGATTAAACACTTGAAATGATGAAAATGTTCCATCTAATGCAGCATAAACAGTTAAGGATAATTTTGCATCCCTTAATATAATGAAGTTGTTAGTTTCAGTTTGAACTTGCATATCAAGATCAATGATTCAAGCACCTACCAAGTACTGAAAGGTACAACAAATGTATGGAAGGCTGCAGTCTCAGTGTGCATTACCAAACTGTGGATGAAGTCAAAATGGAATTAATGTCAGAAATCATTGCTTTTATTTTTGTATGTATTATTACCATATCAGAAACAAATAGTTAAGTTTGAACAGTTCACGGGAATGCAGTTACAAAAAATCTTCCACATCGTATTTAAGGCACTAAGCAAACAGAGTATACACCAGGAGCAACTTAAAGCTCCCAATCAATAGCTCAGACCAAAATGTATTGTTCAACTTAAATTCTGTGCTTTACGCACTCAGATTATGGGTTGTATTATAAAGATTAAAGCTAACAGTTGACAAATTAAGTATCACTAGTTGCAGCTAATGAACATACACTATTGTGTCACAAACCTCTCTCTCTCTTACCTTTTTGCCAGGTGAAGAGGGAATAAAAACACCACTTCCAAAACCTTTGACTATTTTTCCTACTGGTTCAGCATACGTAGGACCAACATCCTCTTCAGGAACAAAATATGGGTTTGGATCAAAATATTGAGTTCGATGAATTGCTGACAGGAAAGCAGGTCTTTTATTGACTAACATATGTTGTATGTATTTATTCCTGTAGTCCTGAAGTTCTCCACGATAAAGGCTCTCTCTGTAGTACAAAAAGTTGTATACAGTTATGGTATGTACATACATATTAGATTCCTAAACAAAGCACAATCACAAAGATGTCAGTCAGTTTAGAAAAAAAGAAAAGAAATTGGCTTGAAAGCTGAGTATGTTTTTACCCTAGTAATACTGAACAGAAGTGTTATAGACATTCTACTTAGGTCACAATCTACTTCCATTGTCTACACATAAGAGACAGCTCCACACAATTGAGTTGGGTGACAGTTAGTGTTGGTAGATTTGTTAGAGTCAGTTAGTTACCTAGTTATTTGCGTAGATCTGGATTGAATTTGTGACCATTCTCTAGAAGGTGGAACATGTCAGTAAGTTCCTCTGCACAAACATGCCTACATTTGATTATTAACATAGTTATATTTTTACATTAATCTTTATGTACAGTCAAATTAAATGAAAGGAACCCACCCACAGGCAGACATAATCTGTTGAGTATACAAGAAGCAGTGAAGCAGAAACGGTTTCAGTTTTTTAATTTTTTTATGTTTCTTTTATTTACTTATTTTTTAAACACCTGCAAGCACAAGTGAGGTGGTCACATATTTTTTTAAGCCTGCATATTTTTCTCCTAAGATACTGGAGTAAGATTTAGTTGTAGACACTGTACATTATTTCTGTTCCTAGTACTATACTTCTGAATGCTATAAATATTTTCAGATTGTGATGATTCTTCACAACAAACTTCGTAAGACAGAAAACTCATTGAAAAGCTGATTTGCTCAGTTTGCATGAAGGCATCATTCACCAAATGAATTGCTACGGAGGTTTAACTGAATAAGATCAGACTTATATAAAGCTACTCAAGCAGTTAAATATTGGTTCTTCTATTGTTCATAGACTCTAAAACAAATTTCTAACTGAAGGGAAGCCAATAAGAAACAATGAAGCAAGGACAGCCAAGAGCTATGACATACTTCAGAGATTAATATTTGTTGTTATGTGCTACAAACAGTATAGCTGTGATTCAGCCTCAATTATGGTCTGCCCCTCTAGCAATAATGTGAATTGAAGGCTCCATGAAAATAGTATGCATGCAAGGTGGCCAGAATGTGTCTAGTGCCCACCAGTAGTCACAGACTGGAACATCTGCAGTGGGCACAGCTACTGTAATCTGGACTGCAGAGCAAAGGAAGTTCATTCTTGTGATGACTGAGTCCTAGCTTAGGTTGCAAAACGTTTTGATTTTGTGAAAAAATATCCTTTATCATGCACTGAATATCTATAAAAGGAATTACTGCAGATGAGACCATGGCTGTGCAAGAGATAGCAGATCTTTGGTTGGAAAGAAATGATATCTATGTCTTTCCATGTAGAACTCTGACTGTGCAGGTCTATGGACCAATTTTCTTCTCTTCTTCGTATGTATCAATGATGATGATTGCACTATTCAATTTTCTTTCTGTTTGCAAATGATTCAATTTTCACTCTGAAAGGAGAAGAACATTGTGTAAAACACTTAGCAAGTTCCATCAAAAATTGTGTGCAGACTATTGATGAACCACTAACTCACCCCTGTGACTATTCTTTCCAGGCACGTACTTTTCCAGAAGCACTGAAACTATCTAAAGTAAGTCCAATTTATACAAAGAAGGTGAGAGTAAAGACATAAATAACTATAGGACTACCACAATTACATCCAGTTTCTGAGTACCACAATCACATCATGTTTCTCTAAATTACTTGAAAAAATTATGCACAAAAAAACTGATGGGCTTCACAGATAAAAAGATATACTGAGTTTATTCCAACATGGATTTATAAACAATAAATAAACAAAAATGGCAGTATATGACTGCATTACTATGATACTATATCTGTCAGATAAAAAACAACCCACCATGGACACATTTCTAAATCTATCGAAGGCCTTTGACACAGTGGATCACAAAATATTACAGGAAAAAATTGAACACAATGATATCAGAAGATTCACAAATTATTGAATTGCATCATTTCTAATCAGTTCCATGTAGAAAGTCAGCATGAAATACAATAACAAACAACTCAGTTGAATAACTGAAATCCTATTTAATAGTTAAACAAGATGTGCCATGGCACAGGCCTCAGTATTGAAGTCTCTACTAATCCTTCTTTATATTAATGACTTCAGCCTGAATGTACATCACACAAAACCATAATATTTGCAGATGACACAACTGTGCTCCTCACAGGGAAGAACTGCATCAGTGTGTAACTCCTCATCAGATGTGACAGATGCTGTAGTACCCATGGACATAAACTGTATCTCTACAATGACTGTCTCCCTCACACACTGTTTATTGACTTGTGCATGTTTAATAAACTGCTAAAAATGCAAGTGGGCACAGGAGCTGCAGTGACTTCAGTAAAAGCACAAATGTAGTGGACTTGGGCTTCCTTCAACTCACACAAGTTTCACAGAAGTTGATTAGTTACAATAAACAGCAGATTCTAATCCTACATCAGTTCTCCACACCTGTATCCTACAAAGCTGTTGT
Organism: Schistocerca piceifrons; assembly: GCF_021461385.2. Classification (NCBI taxonomy): domain Eukaryota; kingdom Metazoa; phylum Arthropoda; class Insecta; order Orthoptera; family Acrididae; genus Schistocerca; species Schistocerca piceifrons. The sequence goes on along the minus strand of NC_060138.1, from coordinate 1,014,370,930 downwards.
TTGTTCTCTCACCTTCCTTGCTGTGGATCATTTCCACACCGCAGACCTGTTCGGGTTGGATGCATTTAATGCTTTCGGTTTTTTTCCATTGCCAATCAGGTAAATTTAGTGTCAGATCAAGTTTCATATCAGTAACTGAAGTCCCTCTGCTCTGAGTTCTTGTCACTGTTTTCTCCTGGGCTCGGTTGTTCTACTGGTTTTCTGGCCCATGTTACCATGAAAGTGTCTGTCTGCCCTCATTTTTTTCAGGTGTGGCAGTTGTCTGTTGCATTGTGCAACTCTGTCAAGGCCAAATTAGGCCATTTGACATTGCTCAGTGTCATTCAGCCTATTTCTTCCAGTGAATGAGCTACATCACTGGTCATCATTAAGAAGCCAACGGGTAAGCTTTACCTCTGTGGCAGCTTCAGTGTCATGATTAACACACAGTCCTTGACAGATACATACCATCTGCCTACCCTGATGAGTTGCTCACAAAACTATCAGGCAGCCACCATTTCTCCAAGATTGATTTGTTGGAAGTATACCTCCAACTCCTCTTGAATGAGGCCACTAAGTAACTTCTCATTGTCAAGGCACATTTCGGCCCATACCAATATCAATGCTTGCCTTTTGGCACTGCTAGCACACGCACAATTTTTCAGAGTTTTCTAGAACAGCTGACAGCCTCTGTACCTGGCTATATCAATTACCTTGATGATATCATTGTTTCAGGGTCCTCCATCAAAGACCACCTTAGCAATCTTCGATCATTGTCTGCTGTTTTGCAGTGTGCAAGTCTCACATGCAGTCTCACCAAATCTTCTTCTCCCCCCCCCCCCCCCCCCCCCGGGCGTCAACTGAGTATATAGTTTTTGAGGTTTCTTGCACAAGGGTCAAGCCATTGTGTCACCACGTTGATGCAACTGTGGTTTTGTGACGACTGACCTCTGTTAATGAACTACATGCACTTCTAGGTAAAGTTGCATGTTACCATACATTTTTACTGGATGCATCCACTGTTACTCACCCACTACATGTGCTTTTGCATAAAAATGTGACTTTTTTCTGGTCCCCAACTTGTAACTGAGTGTTCAGTATGCTTAAATCTAAGCTTCAGTCTGCCTCTTGCCTGACCACTTTTCAGCCAGGTCAACATCTTGTGTTGGCTACAGGTGTGTTTCAACACAGTCTCAGCACAATTGCGGCACACAGTACTTGGATTGATCTGAACAACCCATTGCTTATGCTTCTAATACCTTAATTCCCCCTAAGCAATGGTATTCTCAGTTTGAAAAGGAGGCTTTAGCAACAGTGTCAACCCTCAAGAAATTTCACACTTTGTGTATGGTTCTAAGTCCCATTTAATCATGGTTCTCAAGCCATTGGTTGCACTTTTCAACATTTTGGCTTCCATGCTGGACAAGGCAGTGCATTGTTTGCAGCAGTGGTCTCTCTTCCTCTCCTGTTATCATTATCAGATCCATTACTGGCTGATGGTGCAACATCCCCATGCCAATGAATTATCTCACCTTCCATTCGAGCTGGACCCAGTGTTTGATCAGGATGAGTTGCTTTGTTTCAGTTCAGATACTGAGAGCCAGAATGCAGTCGATGGTCTTATCACCACTGTTGTCATTATGGCAGCGGCTGTTACTGTGGATCCTGTACTCAGTTGGGTCCTGCAGTACACTTTGACAGAAAAAGCCCTGAGCCGTGCTTTGTTTCCATTGTGTAATTACTTCTCCCTCCAGCACTGCCTTTCAGTGTTTGATGGGTTTCTCTCATTAACTGTGCTCCATGGTTTGTGATTTCCACTTCCGTACACCATAAAGTACTGAGGCTTTTGCATATTGTTCATAGGAGGACCTCTTGCACCAGAGCTTTGGCCTGCCAGCACACGTATTGGCTGTGCATAGATGAGGACATTACATGGCTTTCACTGCTTGCACTCACTGTGTTCAGAAACTGGCATCCCCGCAGTCATCTTTTTCCTCCTCCCAAACACTGCAGTGCCGTGGGAGCATCTACATGTCGATTTTGCTGGGCCCTTCGAAATCAGTATTGGATCATTGTAGTGGATGCCTATCCCAAGTTTCCCTATGTGGATTGTTGTCTATCCACGTCCTTGGTGGCCACTATTTTGGCCCTGTCTAAGTTTTTTGTAATTGAGGGACTTCCATATACTGTGGTTATTGATAATGATCCCAATTTGTTTCTCTAGAATTTGCATCTTTTTGTCAGGCAAGTAATATTCAGCATCTCACAGCTCCCCCATTTCATATTCATTCTAATGGTGAGGCCAAACACATGGTTCTGATGCTTAAAACTCATATTTGGAAGTATGTATCTGGCAGGTCACTCCTTCACCTGCTACATCAGGCATCATGTCCGTGGGCATTGCCGGTTCTATGAGAGTTCCAGCTGGGTGCGCCTGTTTGGACTTGAGGTTTTGACTGCCAGCCAAACTGGGTTCCTGCAATCATTGAGTGTTGCCAGGGTTGGCACCTGCGGATAAATCACACAATCACACTCCTGACTGGTGAATGGTCTGTCACTTCGACCTTCTATGGCTGCGAATGGCAGGGCTTGTTCCCTGTGTTCTAGATGGTCCAGTTCACAATACAGAGGGGGTCACCACATGGCAGATCACTGTCTGGGATTTCCTGCTTCCACCTACACTCCTCACCTGCCTTCATCAGTGCAGGCCCCGCTACACCTGACACTGCAGCTGTGCCTGTTGAAGCCTCCTGCGCCGACCACTGACCTCAATGAGAATGACATTATGGAGATGATATCCCCGGTCCTGCTCTGTGGCAGGAGGCATGGTTGTCAGAGGGAAGTCAAAGATATTCTACTGTAAGTACTGTGCCAGCTTCAAACCAAAGAGGATGCATACAGAAGTAAAGAGGTATACAGTATAAAGATAAACACAACTATGTAGGATGAAAAGATGCATGAATGGCTAAAGAGGAAAGGGAAAGAGGAGAAGACTGAAGAGTAAATGGGAGTGAGGTTGTTTAACATAGGTTCAGTCCAGGGGGATGGTGGGATGAAAGGATGTGTTGGAGTGCAAGTTCCCATCTCCGCAGTTCAGAGGGACTGGTGTTGGGTGGGAGAAGCCAAATGGCACATACGGTGTAGCAGGTTCCTAGGTCCCTAGAATTATGCTGGAGGGCATGCTCTGCTACTGGGTATTGGACATCTCCTAGGCGGACAGTTCGTCTGTGTCCGTTCATGCGCTCAGCCAGTTTAGTTGTTGTCATACCGATGTAAAAGGCTGTGCAGTGCAGGCATGTCAGCTGATAAATGACGTGTAGTTTCACATGTGGCCCTGCCTTGAATTGTGTATGTTTTACCAGTAGTGGGGCTGGAGTAGGTGGTTGTGGGGGGGATGCATGGGGCAGGTTTTGCAGTGGGGTCGCTTACAGGGGTAGGAACCGCTGGGTAGAGAAGGTAGTCTGGGAATATTGTAGGGTTTAACAAGGATGTTACAGAGGTTAGGGGGGCGACGAAAGGCAACTCTGGGTGGTGTGGGGAGAATTTTGTCAAGGGATGATCTCATTTCAGGGGTTGACTTGAGAAAGTCATATTTCTGCCGGAGTAATTTGTTGATGTATTCGAGGCCAGGATAATATTGGGTTACAAGGGGGATGCTTCTGTGTGGTCTGGGGGTAGGAACATTGTTGTTGGACGGGGAGGAATGTATTGCTCGGGAGATCTGTTTGTGGACAAGGTCTGCAGGATAGTTGCGGGAGAGGAAAGCACTGGTCAGGTTATTGGTGTAATTGTTGAGGGATTCGTCACTGGAGCAGACACGTTTGCCACGAATACCTAGGCTGTAGGGAAGGGAGCGTTTGATGTGGAATGGATGGCAGCTATCAAAGTGAAGGTACTGTTGTTTGTTTGTGGGTTTGATATGGACAGAGGTGTGGATGTGAGCTTCAACAAGATGAAGGTCAACATCCAGGAAGGTGGCTTGGGTTTTGGAGAAGGACCAGGTGAAATTCAGATTCGAAAAGGAGTTGAGGTTATGGAGGAAATTAAGGAGTGTTTCTTCACCATGAGTCCAGACCACAAAGATGTCATCTATAAACCTATACCAGGCCAGGGGAAGCAGCTGTTGGGTCTTCAGGAAAGCCTCCTCCATGCGGCCCATGAAGAGGTTGGCATAGGATGGAGCCATGCTGGTTCCCATGGCCGTTCCCCTGATTTGTTTGTAGGACTAGCCTTCAAAAGTGAAGTAATTATGGGTGAGGATGAAGTTGGTAAGTGTGATAAGGAACGAGGTTTTTGGAAGATCTTCGGGTGGGTGCTGGGAGAGGTAGTGCTCAAGGGCAGAGAGACCATGGGTATGTGGGATGTTTGTGTAAAGGGATGTAGCATCTAAGATCTGACAATTGGCAAACGCTGTGAATGAGCAGAAGAACGTGTTTATCTTGAAGTGGAAGTGAGGTCAAAAGGATATCACATGTGGAGCCCTGGAAAGAGAAAAATCCTTTTGTGAAGAGGTGCCTCCTTTGATGAGAGAATATTCCCTCTGAAGGCAACAATAAACAAAGAACTGTGTCTTCCAGGGGAAGTAAACACAAAGCAAATGACAAAAGCTCCTCCACAAAACAATGAGGTGACAGCAGACACCAATATGGTGTGATTGAGCTTCCCAGATCTGTCAACAGACGGTGACAACACACTACTGAGGAATTCAGAACCAGTAACACATGATGTAGTTGAGTCAAGAGATGTTTGCAGAGATACAGACCAATCCTGAGTCAGAGAAGAATATAGACACGATACAGAAGGTGGTTTAGTTACCAACAGCTAAGATAGTGATTTGCGAGAGGAGTTCAATCAGTGCTGGAAAGTGGAATTTCCTGTGCAAATAGCAAAATGGGGTTACAACAGTCTTCACATCTGGTGAAAGCCAAAAAGTGTGGTTTGCATCTCTTTGTATGATTTTTAGCTACCATGTGTCAGCTGAATCTGTCTGATCCAATCTCAGTAGAAGAGGCTTTAGCCTCAGATCACAGGGATGAATGGTATACAGCCATGGAGTTGGAGGAGCCTAAAACACTGCAACACCTGGCAACTTGTCAACCCATCAAAAGCTGATCATGTTATTGAAAGTAAGAGAGTATGCACAACAAAGCTAAACAGAGAAAGTTATATCACTATATTTAAAGCATGGTTACTAACTCTAGGATATAGCCAGATATTTGGACTACATAACAAGGAAAGTTACAGTCCAGTGATGAGATGAAAAAGCTTGAGGATCCGGATAGCTATTGCTGTACTAAGGGAAGGAAAATCAAATACATTGATGTAAGAATTGCTTATCTGAATACCCCCAGAAGTGGCACTGTTTTCATGAAGCAACCAAAATTGTTTGATGTGGAGAATAATGTGCGTTTATTGAATAAGAGTGAGGATGATCTTCACTAGGATGGTAAGGATTGGAATGATTTTTTTTCTGCTGTGTGATGGTACAGTTAGGTTGGAAATGGGTCACTGTGTATTCTTTTCTAATAATTTCATCATTGGGGTTCATGCTGATGGTGTTGCTATAACAGATGAAGAAGAGAGGATTGTAAAATTCAAGAATGTTTTGAAATCCCAATTAACATTAAAAATATTGATGACATGTTTATTCTAGGACTTGAGACTGAACAGACTAAAGGACAGGTGAAATTAAACCACACTAGCTAGCTACATACAGCAGCTGCTAAGATTATTTAAAATATGTGACTACAAAGGCATAGTTACACTATGTAATGACAACTGTTTTGAGAAGAATAGAATGACAAACCATTTGACCAAAAATTGCACCAAAACACAGTGGGTTGTTTGGCAGTAGTAGCCGACCGAGACAGACGCAGCAACAGGGAAGTAACCGCTTTTGTGACATTTACTAGTTCCTAACCAGGAGCGAATTTTATTATATCATCTGTATGCTTTAATAGTTTAGTTCCTTGAGTTTCTGTGTGTAAATTTAATATCTAATAGTTCTCATGTTTTCATTTTCGTTGGAAAGTAAATCGATTTTGTGACATATTACAAGTTCCCAATCAGGAGAAAATTAATTAGTTTCACCTGGGTGCTTTGGTAGTTAGGTTTTTGAATATCTGTGTATTACTAGACACAGTTTGTGCGTTTTTGTCAGGGTCTACAGTAGAGTTGTGCAGCACGTGCCGACAGTCCGTTTATCTGCATAGTTTAGTTTTCCACGCTCTTTAGTATGGGCACAGACTGCGATCGTTGTGTGTGGATGTGAGCCGAGATGGTGACACTTTGCTCTCAGCTTCAGACTGTGATGGCTTCAATTACACAGCTTGAGGCTGCAATGGATGGACACCACTCTTGTGGGCCAGCCGTGGGGATCCAAGGGACATCCAGCATGTCAGAGTCCCCTGATCGGTCCTCACCGCTGGCCAACCCAGTTACTGCTCGCATTGCGGCTGACCCCTCACCTGTGGTCGAGTAGGAGGTCGCCCCAGGGTGAAGCAGGCAGTGAAAGACTTCCGAGGTGGCCGCACATAATGCCTCCCCAGTTTGTCTGACAAACAAGTTCCAGGTGCTGTCTGTGGCTGACACTGTCACTGAGCCAGATGCTGTCACCTGTCCTATTTCAGAGGAAACCACTCAGCCTGCAAGATCTGGGCAATCGCAGAGGGTGGGATTATTGGTAGTTAGGAGGTCCAAAGTAAGGCGTGTTATGGGCCCCTTAGGGTTTTGGCTGACAAGAAGGGTAAGAAAACCAATGGGTACTTTGTGTGCATACTGGGTGAAGTCATTACAGATGTGGAAAGGGTCTTCCCGGATGCCATGAAGAGGACAGGGTGCAGCCAACTGCAGGTGGTTGCTCATGTCGGTACCAGTGATGTGTGTCACTTTGGATCGGAAGAGATTCTCTCTGGTTTCGAGCAGCTAACAGAAGTGGTAAAGGCAGCCACTCTTGCCTGCAAGATGAAAGCAGAGCAGACCATTTGCAGCATAGTCAACAGGACCAACTGCAGACCTCTGGTACAGAGCCAGAATGAAGGGTCTGAATCAGAGGCACAGACTGTTCTGCGACCGTGTAAGCTGCAGATTCCTCGACTTGAGCGAAAGGGTGGTTGGGTTTCGGGTTCCGCTGAATAGGTCAGGTATCCACTATACGCAGGAGGCGGCTACACGGGTAACAGGGGCTGTGTGGCGTGGACTGGGCTGTTTTTTAGGTTAGATGGTCTCAGGAAAACACAAGAAAGGCTTCAGTCACAAAGGGTGCAGGCTGAACACAGGAAGAATGTAGATACAGGAACCATTGGTGTAACAGTTGTAAATTCTCGTAACTGTGTTGGAAAAGTATCAGAGCTCCAAGCGCTAATAGAAAACACTGATGCTCAAGTCGTTATAGGCACTGAAAGCTGGCTAAAGCCGGATATAAGGTCAGCCGAAATTTTTGCGAAGAACCTAACGGTGTTCCGAAAGGATAGGCTAAACACGGTTGGCGGTGGAGTGTTTGTTGCTGTCAGAAGTGGTCTAACTTGTCGCGAAATTGAAGTAGATACTTCCTATGAGTTAGCATGGGCAGAGCTCACTGTTGGTACCTGGAATAAAACAATAACTGGATTCTTTTACCAACTTCCCAATTCAGAAGATACAGTTGCTGAAAGATTGAAAGAAAACTTGAGTTTGATTTCAAACATGTACCCGACTCATACGATAATAGTTGGTGGTGACTTTAATTTACCCTCGATATGTTGGCGAAAATACATCTATAATTCTGGAGGTACGCATAAAATATCATCTGATATTGTGCTTAACACATTCTCTGAAAATTATTTCCAGCAGTTAGTTCACGAGCCCACGCGAATTGTAAACGGTTGTGAAAACACACTTGACCTCTTAGTAACAAGTAATCCTGAGTTAATAATGAGCATCAAAACCGATTCAGGGATTAGTGAACACTGGTTTGTCGTACCGAGACTGGATATTGTAATCCAGAAATCCTCGGAGAATAAGGGAAAAACATACCTATACAAAAAAGCAGATAAAAATTAACTTGACGCCTTCTTGAGAGACAATCTCCACTCATTCCAATTTAATAAGTGTAGACCAGATGTGGCTTAAGTTAAAAGAAATAGTATCGGCAGCAACTAAGAGATTTATACGAAATAAATTAACAAACGATGGAGCTGATCCTCCTCGGTACACAAAACGGGTTAGATCACTGTTGCAGAAATAACAAAACAAACATGCCAAATTTAATCGGGTCAACAGAAGCGTCCGATCTTACCCGTCGGCTTTGACCCGTGACGTAAGCGTGTTGTGGTGTGTGACGTCATTACGGCGCGGAGTTTGATTTGCGATTGTGGCGTGTTTGTAGATGTCTTGTTTTTGTTTGTCGTGCTCTCTGGTGGTGTGTTCATGGTTTTCGTTTGTTTCGTTTGTTTCGTGTGGTGGGGTCAGTTTTCTGTTGCTCAGGTGTTGGATTTGAAGCGGAATTTCTATTAGTGAGTTAATGGTTAATTTAATGCTCATTGCTGTACGTCGGGTGAGTTTGTTATTGAGTGTATTTGGTTGTGGTTTTTTGTTCAGGAATGGATATGAAAGACCGCCTTAACAGTGTTCGGTTGAGGGCGATGATGGGGGAGACAGCTTTAGAGCTGATTAAATTTCTTCAGCTATGATTCGAAAATATTGATTTGACACTAATGAACATGTATACGTAATATGAAGCAATTTGATGAACATATTGATCTGTAGCGTAGCCCACTTGAGGTTAGGTTGGGAGTTTTTTTTTTTTTGGAATGCGGCCGCGGCAGCGGCCGCCTATGATTCGAAAATATTGATTTGACACTAATGAACATGTATACGTAATATGAAGCAATTTGATGAACATATTGATCTGTAGCGTAGCCCACTTGAGGTTAGGTTGGGAGTTTTTTTTTGGAATGCGGCCGCGGCAGCGGCCGCCTATGATTCGAAAATATTGATTTGACACTAATGAAGCCTGTGGGGGGATGGGGGGGCACTGCAGACTCCCCCCACCGCATAACGACACATGATGATCAAATTTTGAAAAAAAATGAAAAATTTTTTCCGTACCTGCTAAACTGCATAAGTGCCGATGTATGTAGGTGTAAGGGAAGCTTTCGTTTCTTAGTTTTCTATTGGGGGATGTGATCGGTAGGTTCTGTTGAGCTATATAGGTTAAGGGAAGTGTCCGATTATGGATAGGAATGTGTTTTTTGGTATTTGGTCAGTTTTGTGATGTTGATTTATTTCGTTGTTTTGCGTGGTTTTTAATGGCGGTCGGTGGCTACATTTCTGTATATTTAGTTTCTCCGCACCCAAAAACCCCTAATTTCCCACGCTTGTCCCGTTACAGTCATTAGGCTTTTTGTGAAACTTGTGTATTTCAGTGTTTACAATACGTATGCGATGTTTTTATATCCGCCATATTGGAATTGTTTATAGTCGTTTCCGCGGTATTTGTGACGTCATGGGTCAAAGCCGACGGGTAAGATCGGACGCTTCTGTATTTCCATTTAATCAGACCCAAAATCCCCAATACTGGCGATCTTTTACAGAAGCTCGAAATTTAGCGCAGACTTCAATGCGAGATGCTTATAGCAGTTTCCACAACGAAACTTTGTCTCGAAACCCGGCAGAAAATCCACAGAGATTCTGGACGTATGTGAATTGTGAAGCATGTTAGCGGCAAGAAACAATCAATGCCTTCCCTGCGCGATAGCAATGGAGATACTATCGCAGCCAGTGCTGCCAACGCAGAGTTACTAAACACAGCCTTTCGAAATGCCTTCACAAAAGACGACGAAGTAAATATTCCAGAATTCGAATCGCCAAAATGAGTAACGTAGACGTAAATATCCTCAGAGAAGTGAAACAACTTAATCACTTAATAAAAAGCAAGTCTTCTGGTCCAGACTGTATGTCAATTAGGTTACTTTCGGAGTACGCTGATGCATTACCTCCATAATAATATACAACCGTTCGCTCAACGAAAGAACCATACCCAAAGACTGGAAAGTTGCACAGTTCACACAAATATTCAAGAAAGGTAGTAGGAGTAATCCACTAAATTGCAGGCCCATATCGTTAACGTCGATATGCAGCAGGAGTTTGGAACATACATTATGAATTACCTCGAAGAAAACGGCCTATTGACACACAGTCAACATGGGTTTAGAAAACATCGTTCCTGTGAAACACAACTAGCTCTTTATTCACATGAAGTGTGTAGTGCTATTGACAAGGGATTTCAGATCGATTCCTTCGGAAGGCTTTTGACACTTTAACAAACAAGCGCCTTGTAGTGAAATTGCGTGCTTATGGAATATCATCTCAGTTATGTGACTGGATTTGTGATTTCCTATCAGATGCTATAAGCATCTCGCATTGAAGTCTGCGCTAAATTTCGAGCTTCTGTAAAAGATCGCCAGTATTGGGGATTTTGGGTCTGATTAAATTTGGCATGTAGTAATTGTCTGAAAGTCATCGAGTAAAACAGAAGTGCCTTCTGGCGTTCCCCAATGTAGTGTTATAGGCCCTTTGCTGTTCCTTATCGTTATAAACGATTTGGGAGACAATCTGAGCAGCCGTCTTCCGTTGTTTTCAGATGATGCTGTCGTTTATCGACTAATAAAGTCTTTAGAAGATCAATACAAACTGCAAAACGATTTAGAAAAGATATATGTACGGTGTGATAAGTGGCAGTTGACCCTAAATAACGAAAAGTGTGAGGTCATTCACATGAGTGCTAAAAGGAACTCATTAAACTTCGGTAACACGATAAATAAGCCTAATATAAAAGCTGTAAATTCAACTAAATACCTAGGTATTATAATTACAAACAACTTAAATTGGAAGGAACACATCGAAAATGTTGTAGGGAACGCTAACGAAAGACTGCGTTTTATTGACAGGATACTTAGAAAATGTAACATACCTACTAAGGAGACTGCCTGTACTACGCTTGTCCGTCCTTTTTTAGAATACTGCTGCATGGTGCGGGAAACTTACCAGATAGGACTGACAGAGTACATCGAAAAAGTTCTAAGAAAGGCAGCACGTTTTGTGTTATAGCGAAATATGGGAGAGAGTGTCACAGAAATGATACAGGATTTGGGCTGGACATCATTGAAAGAAAGGCGTTTTTCGTTGCAGGGTAACCTTCTCACGAAATTCCAATCACCAACTTTCTCCTCTGAATGCGAAACTATTTTGTTGACACCGACCTACATAGGGAAGAACGATCGCCACGATAAATAAGAGAAATCAGAGTTCGTACAGAAAGATATAACCGTTCATTCTTTCCGCGCGCCATGCGAGATTGGAAAAATAGAGAATTGTGAAGGTGGTTCGATGAACCCTCTGCCAGGCACTTAAATGTGATTTGCAGAGTATCCATGTGGATGTAGATGTATATATCTCCACATGTACTCAGCCTAATATTGTCTTTACTGCAGGAAGGTTGGATCAATTCAATTCTAAACCTCATGTTTCTCGCTGGGCCAGAGAAAAAATGGCGTTTAACAGGCCCGGGTCTATGGCAGGGGCAAACCAGAGGATCTGTCCTGGTTGGCAATTTCAGGGGGTGGCAAATTCATACTCTTGAAGAAAAAAAAAGCTTGTTGCACAAAGAGCCTAGCATCCAGCACATGCTATCAATCATTACCGTGATTTTGAAATGCATCACAGCTGTTTTTTAAACATTTTTGAATACATTCTAAGACGATTTCTGAACGAATCGTAAATTGATTTTTGAATGCACACACAGTGCACATGAGTTCTTTGCCAGAGGAATACCCAACGCATCGAGAAATAGAAAACGTTCCCACAGACAGAAGAGGACAGGGCTGTAAGACCTGAACCAAATAAACCAGAACTGGTGACCAATCGCTACTTGTTTGTGTAGTTGACTGGGTGTGTGAATGATAACCATTGTTATAATTACTAGCGAAATCTAGAGTGGAAACAAACGACTAACAGGAATACCAGGTAACAATATTCACATTATATGATACTATTAATAACATACATGCATCAATCATTTCTGCTGCGAAGTTCATCAATGGAGTAGGAGTTGGGCACCAATAAACCCTTTAGACTCCTCTCAAACTGAACTTTATTCTTAGTTAATTTTATGGCTGCTGTCATGTTACTCAAAATGTGTATTGTTGAATAGTGAGCACTTTTTTGAAACAAAGTAAGTGACTTTAAATCTTTGTGAAAGTTATTCTTATTTCTGGTGTTGATTCCATGAACTGAGCTCCAAATGTGAAGAAAAAAGGTATATTTTTAATGACAAATTTCATTAAGGAACAGATATATTGGGAAACAGCAGTTAGTATCCTCAGTTCCTTAGATAACCCTCTGCAGGACGTCCTTGAGTTAACACTACACATAATTCATATTGCTTGTTTGTGTGCTTGGAAAACTTAAGCGTGACTCGATGAATTGAAAATAATCACATATGACATTACGGAATGAAAGTCACTAACTTTTTATTTGTATATCACAGTCACTAACTTTTTATTTGTATATCACTAGAGACCAGATTATATGCATTATAAAAAGCTTAAGATATATATGCAAATATGAATGAAAAATGCTTACAAATGCATGAAAAGTTTCGAAATATGCAAGATATAATAATAAAAAAACATGGTAGTTACTGTGCGCATTATATCTCAAAGTCGAACCTGTGCATATCAATTACTTGGAAGAGCGCCAGCCACGCGAAAAATCGGTACATGTAGAACGCTCATATCCTTTTCTTAATACTTTTTGGTAGAAGTTAGGAAGGGGCCTTTCTGGGAGTATTTTCTAAAAATTTGCAAAATTGGGACGCACACCGTGTTTCAAGAATTGTTCCTTCTTGCTATTACTGTCGGTAACAAGCGGATGCGATACAAGTGAGTCGCAGCGAAGCAATCGATATGTACACGACAAACTTCGAGATATATCACACACAGAGGGGCATGCTGAAACACTCCGTTATACTTTATTTAAAAAACAACATACAAAAAATACACATACAATCATGAATTTCTTGAACAGCATTAATTTTTAATTAATCGACCGTTCTACACCATCTGAGATAAATGGTCAGTATTTGAATTTGGGTGCTACGTTGGCACTTGTTTCTGGTAAAAGTTCAACCGTCCCATTGATAAAACTATCAACTTGGCACAAGGGTTCAAGGCCTGGGTTATTGTTTAAAATGTTATCAAACTTTTCGTTTTCACTCGAATAATTCTAATCATTAACTGAATAGATTCATTCAACGTCAAACGTTGGGTTTCAAGCTTTTTGCTACTTACAGGTATAAAGGAGAAATGAGTACTAATCACAGCAATGTCTTCTTTAATACCGGAATCAGTAAACGCTTCCTTGCACTGGCAAACTGCCAAACCCTCTTCACTATCGAAGTCGTATGCTACTCCTCTAATGGCCTCGAAATGTTCACTTTAAAACAACACAGCTTCGACCCACGTACTCCAATGAGTTGCTGCTGGTTCAGGAGGTAAAGGCACCTTTTTTAGTTTTTCTTTGTAGGTCTTGATGCGAGCAGAAGCCTTCAGAAACATTTTCTTTGTGGATGAAATCAGTTTATTTACATTCACAAACATGGAACGTACTTCTTCAGTAAGTCGATGTATTGTTGCAAATGGGAAATGCCTTTACGGCCTCTCCCATGAGCCACCACACCGAGTGTCAACTTTGTTTGCGCATGTAGTGATCCATGAGCAAAGGACGTCATATGGATCAAATTGGGATAAAATATTCGGGGCGCTTTTCCCCCTTTGATCATATGGGGACAGCGTCTGAAATAAACACAAACACACTTTCATCTGCGAAAGATTCTGAAAATATTTTTCTTACACCCTCATTCACAAATCTGGCGATCGTAGAATGATTTACTTTTTCGAGTTCTTTGTAGGCCGTTAAATAGAATGAAGGCTCTTCTTTCAGGGTACCAACAAGTAAATTTGCAATGTAACTGCTACAAGTGTGTACAGTTACGTCAACTGAAATCAGATAATGCTGTCCTTGAGTTCATTGCGTATTTCTTCCAGAACATTTACGTAAATTGTCGGTATGTAATTTTTATGCAATGTTGATTCATCTGGTATATTTTGATTTAAGCAATATCTGCGCAAGAAGCTTTTGAGGATAGGGTTTGTAAGTTTGTTAGGAGGATTATTTCTTGCAATGAATGTTTCACATAGATCCATGTTAAACCGAGTTTTTTTGTTACCTGCTACTGCAAATCGCTGTTGTCAGAAGCTGTTGCTGTGTGGTCATTTCTTCTGCATTGCTGCGATATGAAGACTTGTCTTGACATGCTGGTCTATTTGAAACTTTTTATTGCACGAAACGTTTTTCTCGCAAACTCGACAATATAGAACAATTCCGTCTTATGTAAATGTTCAAGCATTTCTTTTTTCTGGCGACATGGCGCATATCACGTTTTATTTATTTATTTTGATCCTCTGAATCATACATTGTACAGAAATGCACATCATGATCTAGGACAGGTCACTTGATACAAATTAGACATTTATAAGAAGAGGTACATTTCTATGAATCTATTAAATGATTACATATTTATGTCACATCTGTAATGTACTTAGGTCTTATATTTATTCTGTACTAGAATTTAGCATTTATACCAATAAAACTTAAATTCAGTTATGTAACCTAAGGTCAATAGTTTGGGATCCATTATCTGATGTTTTTGTAGAGCAGTTCCTTATAGCAGGTTGTTTTTGAGGAATTCTTGTATGCTGTAGAGGCAGTGTTTAATTAGGAGTGACCGTAGTTTTACTTTAAAATCCTTCACTTGTGTAATTTTCTTCAATGCTATTGGGAGATGATTGTAGAGTTTTATTCCCATATATTTGACGCCTTTACTGTATAGTTTTGTTGAATGAGGAATTACTTGTAGAGAGTTCTTTGACCTTGTATCATGTTGGTGCCAGTTTGAGTCTATATCTAAGTTGCTAATATTTTTCTTGGTGAAACACAGTGCGTCCAGTATGTACTGACATAGGAGGGGTAATACATTCAGATTCTGGAACAGTGGTCTACAGGATTCTTTCTGCTGTTTGAATAATATTGAAGCACTTTTTTTTTTTTTTTAGTTTAAACAGCCTCACTGCTTCTGCACTGTGGCCCCAAAAGATAATTCCGTTAGAAACTACACGCCGTAAACACGTTCAACTGTGTACTAGTAAATAGAATGCTAAACTGAAACAATGGACGTCAACTAAAAGCTTCAATTTAATTGTTGCCGACACGTATGGTTAGACAGCGGAGGACATCAACCGTTTTTCAGACACAATATGTATAGTGTCTCAAAAACGGTTACACTGTATATATATATGGTATGTTCATAGAGACACTAACAAACACAAACACACACACAAATTTCAAGTTTTCACAACCCACGGTTGCTTTAATCAGAAAAGAGGGAAGGAGAGGGAAATACAAAAGGATGTGGGTTTTAAGGGAGAGGGTAAGGAGTCGTTCCAATCCCGGGAGCGGAAAGACTTACCTTAGGGGGAAAAAGGGACGGGTATACACTCGCACACACACACATATCCATCCGCACATATACAGACACAAGCAGAAATAAAAAGACAATGAGTTTGGGCAGAGATGTCAGTCGAGACGGAAGTACAGAGGCAAAGATGTTGTTGAATGACATCAAACCCACCAACAAGCAACAGTACCTCCATTATGACAGCTGCCACCCATTCCATATCAATGGTCCCTTAACTACAGCCTTGGTCTCCGTGGCAAACGAATCTGCTCCAGTCCTGAATCCATGAACCATTACACCAACAACCTGACAACAGCTTTCGCATCCCGCAACTACCCTCCCGACCTGGTACAGAAGCAAATAACTAGAGCCACTTCCTCATCCTCTCAAACCCAGAACCTCCCACAGAAGAACCCCCAAAGTGCACCAATTGTGACAGGATACTTTCTGGGACTGGATCAGACTCTGAATGTGGCTCTCCAGCAGGGATACGAGTTCCTCAAATCCTGCCCTGAAATGAGATCCATCCTTCATGAAATCCTCCCCACTCCACCAAGAGTGTCTTTCCGCCGTCCACCTAACCCTCGTAACCTCTTGGTTCATCCCTATGAAATCCCCAAACCACCTTCCCTACCCTCTGGTTCCTACCCTTGTAACCGCCCCCAGTGTAAAACCTGTCCCATGCACCCTCCCACCACCACCTACTCCAGTCCTGTAACTCGAAAGGTGTACACGACCAAAGGCAGAGCCACGTGTGAAAGCACCCATGTGATTTACCAACTGACCTGCCTACACTGTGCAGCTTTCTATGTGGGAATGACCAGCAACAAACTGTCCATTCGGATGAACGGACACAGGCAGACAGTGTTTGTTGGTAATGAGGATCACCCTGTGGCTAAACATGCCTTGGTGCATGGCCAGCACATCTTGGCACAGTGTTACACCATCCGGATTATCTGGATGCTTCCCACTGACACCAACCTATCAGAACTCCGGAGATGGGAACTTGCCCTTCAATATATCCTCTCTTCCCGTTACCCACCTGACCTGAACCTCTGCTAATTTCAAGTTGCCGCCGCTCATACCTCACATGTCATTCAACAACATCTTTGCCTCTGTACTTCCGCCTTGACTGACATCTCTGCCCAAACTCTTTGCCTTTTTATGTCTGCTTGTGTCTGTATATGTGCGGATGGATATGTGTGTGTGTGCGAGTGTATACCTGTCCCTTTTTCCCCCTAAGGTAAGTCTTTCCGCTCCCGGGATTGGAATGACTCCTTACCCTCTCCCTTAAAACCCACATCCTTTTGTCTTTTCCTCTCCTTCCCTCCTTCCTGATGAAGCAACCATGGGTTGCGAAAGCTTGAAATTTGTGTGTGTGTTTGTTAGTGTCTCTATCAACATACCAACGCTTTCATTTGGTAAGTTACAGCATCTTTGTTTTTAGATGTATTTTTCCCACATGGAATGTTTCCGTCATATATAAACAAAGATGATGTGACTTACCAAACGAAAGCGCTGGCACGTCGATAGACACACAAACAAACACAAACATACACACAAAATACTAGCTTTCGCAACCAATGGTTGCTTCGTCAGGAAAGAGGGAAAGACGAAAGGATTTGGGTTTTAAGGGAGAGGGTAAGGAGTCATTCCAATCCCAGGAGCGGAAAGACTTACCTTAGGGGGAAAAAAGGACGGGTATACACTCGCACACACACACATATCCATCCACACATATACAGACACAAGCAGACATATACAGAGGCAAAGAGCTTGGGCAGAGACGTCAGTCGAGGCGGAGGTGCAGAGGCAAAGATGTTGTTGAATGACAGGTGAGGTATGAGTGGCGGCAACTTGAAATTAGCGGAGATTGAGGCCTGGTGGATAATGGGAAGAGAGGATATATTGAAGAGCAAGTTCCCATGTCCAGAGTTCGGATAGGTTGGTGTTAGTGGGAAGTATCCAGATAACCCGGACTGTGTAACACTGTACCAAGATGTGCTGGCCGTGCACCAAGGCATGTTTAGCCACAGGGTGATCCTCATTACCAACAAACACTGTCTGCCTGTGTCCATTCATGCGAATGGACAGTTTGTTGCTGGTCATTCCCACATAGAATGCATCACAGTGTAGGCAGGTCAGTTGGTAAATCACGTGGGTGCTTTCACACGTGGCTCTGCCTTTGATCGTGTACACCTTCCGGGTTACAGGACTGGAGTAGGTGGTGGTGGGAGGGTGCATGGGACAGGTTTTACACCTGGGGTGGTTACAAGGGTAGGAGCCAGAGGGTAGGGAAGGTGGTTTGGGGATTTCATACGGATGAACTAAGAGGTTACGAAGGTTAGGTGGATGGCGGAAAGACACTCTCGGTGGAGTGGGGAGGATTTCATGAAGGATGGATCTCATTTCAGGGCAGGATTTGAGGAACTTGTATCCCTGCTGGAGAGCCACATTCAGAGTCTGATCCAGTCCCGGAAAGTATCCTGTCACAAGTGGGGCACTTTTGTATTTCTTCTGTGGGAGGTTCTGGGTTTGAGAGGATGAGGAAGTGGCTCTAGTTATTTGCTTCTGTACCAGGTCGGGAGGGTAGTTGCGGGATGCGAAAGCTGTTGTCAGGTTGTTGGTGTAATGGTTCAGGGATTCCGGACTGGAGCAGATTCGTTTGCCATGAAGACCTAGGCTTGATGTGGAATGGGTGGCAGCTGTCATAATGGAGGTACTGTTGCTTGTTGGTTGGTTTGATGTGGACGGATGTGTGAAGCTGGCCATCGGACAGGTGGAGGTCAACATCAAGGAAAGTGGCATGGGATTTGGAGTGGGACCAGGTGAATCTGATGGAACCAAAGGAGTTGAGGTTGGAGAGGAAATTCTGGAGTTCTTCTTCACTGTGAGTCCAGATCATGAAGATGTCATCAATAAATCTGTACCAAACTTTGGGTTGGCAGGCTTGGGTAACCAAGAAGGCTTCCTCTAAGCGACCCATGAATAGGTTGGCATACGAGGGGGCCATCCAGGTACCCATGGCTGTTCCCTTTAATTGTTGTTATGTCTGGCCTTCAAAAGTGAAGAAGTTGTGGGTCAGGATGAAGCTGGCTAAGGTAATGAGGAAAGAGGTTTTAGGTAGGGTGGCAGGTGATCGGCGTGAAAGGAAGTGCTCCATCGCAGCGAGGCCCTGGACGTGCGGGATATTTGTGTATAAGGAAGTGGCATCAATGGTTACAAGGATGGTTTCCGGGGGTAACGGATTGGGTAAGGATTCCAGGCGTTTGAGAAAGTGGTTGGTGTCTTTGATGAAGGATGGGAGACTGCATGTAATGGGTTGAAGGTGTTGATCTACGTAGGCAGAGATACATTCTGTGGGGGCTTGGTAACCAGCTACAATGGGGCGGCCGGGATGATTGGGTTTGTGAATTTTAGGAAGAAGGTAGGGGTGCGGGGTGTCGGTGGGGTCAGGAGGTTGATGGAGTCAGATGAAAGATTTCTCTTCAAATCATATTAATCATGGAATGGAAACACACAGCAACAGAACGTACCAGCGTGACTTCAAACACTTTGTTACAGGACATGTTCAAAATGTCCTCCGTTAGCGAGGATGCATGCATCCACCCTCCGTCGCATGGAATCCCTGATGCGCTGATGCAGCCCTGAAGAATGGCGTATTGTATCACAGCCATCCACAATACGAGCACGAAGAGTCTCTACATTTGATATCGGGGTTGCATAGACAAGAGTTCTCAAATGCCCCCATAAATGAAAGTCAAGAGAGTTGAGGTCAGGAGAGCGTGGAGGCCATGGAATTGGTCCGCCTCTACCAATCCATCGGTCACCGAATCTGTTGTTGAGAAGCGTACGAACACTTCGACTGAAATGTGCAGGAGCTCCATCATGCATGAACCACATGTTGTGTCGTACTTGTAAAGGTACATGTTCTAGCAGTACAGGTAGAGTATCATGTATGAAATCATGATAACGTGCTCCATTGAGCGTAGGTGGAAGAACATGAGGCCCAATCAAGACATCACCAACAATGCGTGCCCGAATGTTCACAGAAATCTGTGTTGATGAGGTGATTGCACAATTGCGTGCCGATTCTCGTCAGCCCACACATGTTGATTGTGCAAATTTACAATTTGATCACGTTGGAATGAAGCCTCATCCGTAAAGAGAACATTTGCACTGAAATGAGGATTGACACGTTGTTGGATGAACCATTCTCAGAAGTGTACCCATGGAGGCCAATCAGCTGCTGATAGTGCCTGCACACGCTGTACATGGTATGGAAACAACTGGTTCTCCCGTGGCAGTCTCCATACAGTGACGTGGTCAACGTTACCTTGTACAGTAGCAACTTCTCTGATGCTGACATTAGGGTTATCGTCAACTGAACGAAGAATTGCCTTGTCCATTGCAGGTGTCCTCGTCGTTCTAGGTCTTCCCCAGTCGCGAGTCATAGGCTGGAATGTTCTGTGCTGCCTAAGATGCTGATTAATTGCTTCGAACGTCTTCCTGTCGGGACACCTTCATTCTGGAAATCTGTCTCGATACAAACGTACCGCGCCAAGGCTATTGCCCCGTGCTAATCCATACATACAATGGGCATCTGCCAACTCCGCATTTGTAAACATTGCACTGACTGCTAAAACCACGTTCGTGATGAACACTAACCTGTTGATGCTACGTACTGATGTGCTTGATGCTAGTACTGTAGAGCAATGAGTCGCATATCAACACAAGCACCGAAGTCAACATTACCTTCCTTCAATTGGGCCAACAGGCGGTGAATCGAGGAAGTACAGTACATACTGACGAAACTAAAATGAGCTCTAACATGGAAATTAAGCGTTTCCGGACACATGTCCACATAACATCTTTTCCTTATTTGTGTGTGAGTAATGTTTCCTGAAAGTTTGGCCATACGTTTTTGTAACACCATATGTAAACAAAGATGATGTAACTTACCAAACGAAAGCGCTGGCATGTCGATAGACACACAATCAAACACAAACATACACACAAAATTCAAGCTTTCGCAACCAACAATTGCTTCATCAGGAAAGAGGGAAGGAGAGGGAAAGACAAAAGGATGTGGGTTTTAAGGGAGAGGGTAAGGAGTCATTCCAATCCTGGGAGCAGAAAGACTTACCTTAGGGGGAAAAAAGGACAGGTATACACTCGCACACACACACATATCCATCCGCACATATACAGACACAAGCAGACATTTGTTTATGTCCGGATGGATATGTGTGTGTGTGCGAGTGTATACATGTCCTTTTTTTCCCCCTAAGGTAAGTCTTTCCGCTCCCGGGATTGGAATGACTCCTTACCCTCTCCCTTAAAACCCACATCCTTTCGTCTTTCCCTCTCCTTCCCTCTTTCCTGATGAAGCAACCGTTGGTTGCGAAAGCTTGAATTTTGTGTGTATGTTTGTTTATATATATATGTCTGCTTGTGACTGTATGTGTGGATGGATATGTGGGTGTGTGCGAGTGTATACCTGTCCTTTTTTCCCCCTAAGGTAAGTCTTTCTGCTCCCGGGATTGGAATGACTCCTTACCCCCTCCCTTAAAACCCACATCCTTTCATCTTTCCCTCTCCTTCCCTCTTTCCTGACGAAGCAACCATTGGTTGCGAAAGCTGGAATTTTGTGTGTATGTATGTGTTTGTTTGTGTTTCTATCGACCTGCCAGCACTTTCGTATGGTAAGTCACATCATCGGGACACCAAATGTTATTCTTTCCCAGCTGTTCTTTCCCAGTTGGATGAACCCTGATTGCTTAATACATGCCTCTTTTTCTATTGACACGCTTTGTTTACTGTCTGAGATATAGGATTTGAACCATTTTGCAGCATTTCTTGTTACACCGTAATATTCTAATATACTTAAAAGAATATTTTGACTTACACAGTCAAATACCCTTGATAGATCACAAAATATACTAATAGCCTGTAATTTATTGTCTAATGAATTAAGTATATTCTCACTGTTTGTGTAGGCTGTGTATACAGCCTTCACATCCATTTCCATTACAGTGACCTTTAGAAATCCGAATTGTGAGTAGGATAATATTCTATTTGGGGTCAGATGTTCAAAAGAAGATGACTGTTTACACTGATCAGCCAAAACGTTATTACCACTGCCCACTGGAACATCTTATGCTGCCTAGTGGCATCATGGGCATGTGACATGGTAACCTAAGTATGTAAGCGGAGCAGACACAGATGGGGGATCACCTTAGCAAACATATGGCTGAAATGGGGAAATCTATTGAGATAAACAACTTAGACAAAGGGCAGATTATTATTACCCAGAGCCTGTGAACGATTGTCTCAAACACAGTGAAGCTGGTTGAAAATTCATGTACTAGTGACATGAGCATCTATGGAAAGAGGCAGAAGGACATTGAAACTTCCAGTAGGTGTTGAAAGGTAGGACATTCATTACTATTCACAGAATGTGGGGTTCAGAGGCTTGTCTGCAAAGTAGGATAGATGGTGTTCTGAGGCATCTATGCCAAAAAGGCACAATGATGGTGCATACGCAAGTATTTTGGAGCACACTGTTCAACATACATTGTTGAACATTAATCTCCACAGTAGACCAACCCTACGTGTTCAAATGTTGACCCAATGACATTGTCAATTATGATTGCAGTGGGCACGGGACTATCAAGATTTGATTGTCTTTAATTGGAAACATGTTGGCTCTTCAGATGATTCACATTTTTGCTACAGTAGTTCTACGGTCATCTCCACAAATGCCATCATCGGGGTGAATGGTGGCTCAAAACATGCAGCACGCCACAGATACAGGCTGCTAGAAGCAGTAGTGTGCTATGGGAAACATTCTCCTGTGCTTACATGGACCTGTGGTAGTAATCAAAGACACCAATATGTGTACTGAGACCACTGAGTAAATGTGTAGTACTCGATTCAGTCTGGGAGAAAACGAACTGTCTGGGTGAAAGTAAATGCAATGAATCTAACAATAACAGTCAAAACAAAAAGTTACTAACGGATGGGGGCAGGAAAAAGTTCTTACTATATGCAGACAGCCATGAGAAAAGCCTTTCAGCTCCCCTTCATTATGCTCTACATAGAGTCTATGTTAAGAGTATTCTGTTTTTGCAAAAGTTAAACCTGGAGTAACATTAAGTGTTGTAGTCGAAAACCTAATAATAAAAATAAACAATCTGAAAAAGGATGATCACATTGTAATTATGGGCAGTGCCTACGACATTTACAAAAATGAGAGCAAGAGCCGGCCTCTGTGGCTGAGTGGTTCTAGGAGCTTCAGTCCAGAACCGCATGACTGCTACAGTTGCAGGTACGAATCCTGCCTCAGGCATGGATGTGTATATGTCCTTGGGTTAGTTAGGTTTAAGTAGTTCTAAGTCTAGGGGACTGATGACCTCAGATCTTAAGTCCCATAGTACTTAGAGCCATTTGAACAATTTTTGAGAGCAAGACAGCACTCAGAATGTAGAGGAAGTTGTTCCCAAAACTGTACAATACAAATGTCACATAATAAACAAACCAGTGTGGCTTGATCTCCCCCAGTGGCCATGTGTCAACAGAGAAATTGAACTACAGAAGCTGTGTAAAAAATTTAATCATGTGCACCTACCAGATATGAACAAAATAAAGGGTGAAGAATGTACCAGGCATGGACTCCACTTGAACAGAAATGGAAGGCTCAAGTTAGTGAACCAGGTACTGGAACTTCTTAGCAACTGTATAAAACTGTGGATACTATCATCTTAGACTACAATCAACAGGTTTTTTTATGCGCAAGAAGAAAAATAAAAGTGTGGAATTAAACCATACCAGCCAGTCAAAAGCAGAAACCAACTCATCATCAAAAGCCTGTCCAACACCATCAGTAATGAAAAGCGACAGGGGTGGAAGGGCTGATATTCAAAGTGACAATTTTTTTTATGAGATCAGTGCGACAAGAAACATGGCAAGACTCTGGTTAATTTGTAAGTAATGTGTGCACAAACATTGCCTGTAAGAGAGAGCCTGTCAGTAAATCAAGCATCAATCCTTATGTATTGAGAGACATTAACCCCCAAACACTGTAACTTAAAATCTGTTATGAATGATACATTATCTATATTCCACCAAAATATCAGGAGCCTTAGAGATAAAGTGGAGCTTTTGGCTCTCAACATAAATGAAAATTACTCCCTAGCCCAAGCCTATTTATTGTGTTTCACAAAGCACCATGTAAAGTCTGCCATGCTGATGCCTCAATTGAGGGTTATGTCCTACATGGTAGTTACTGTAGAGCAAACAGAGCGAAAGATGGTGTTGCAACGTATGTCAAGGTGGGTATCGCTCATAAGTCACTTAAGTATGTATTGTGGAGATTTTCCTTTTGTAGCCTGTGGATCTGAAAATTTGCTGATAATAGGTTGGTTATAGTGGTGACAATATATAGGACTCCTGCAGGGAAAATTTGTGTTTTGTGGGTGACTTCCCTACCCGAGTGACAGATACCAGTGTAAGCCTTATTGACAATGTCACAGTACTGTAAGTTAAATCCTCAATGGTCTGACTTACCATTATGGGCAGTTTGTTACTCTTTATGACATATGTTTGAGCATTAAATGTATTTAGGTAAACCAGTTTTTAGGTATTCCAGAACAGTCAATGTGGACACATTAGAAAATTTCAATAAGCTCTTGCAGCAGATTGACTGGAGGCCAGTATATAAAGAAAGAAACGTTAATATTAAATTCAACCTACTCACAGATAAATTAATGTACCTCTTTGAAGCAGTATTTCACAAAAAAACTGTAAAAATGAATCCCTAGGCTTGCAAAATGAAACCTTGAATTACAAAAGGGATAAAAATTTCATGTAAGACACAAAGAAAGGTATATACATCCCAAAGATGTTCTGATAAGCCTGCTGTAAAAGAACATTATATATCATATTGTAAAATACTGAAAAGAGTTGTAAAGTACTGTAATACATTACATATTAAATCTGCAACTGACAGTGCAAACAATAAAATAAAAACCATCTAGGGATCTGTCAAAAGGAAGCTGGGGGAAAAAAAATGATGTGTTTCTGTAACAAAATAAGACATTGTGGTAGTGTGATTAAAGAAATTGATGCAGTTCCAACTGTCCTTAATGAGCACTTTCTAACAGCTTCTGTGAAAACCGGTTGTAATGGCTCAGTCAATGAAGCTATGGACCTTCTGAAAGACTCTGGATTGTACAAATAAGTCAAATGCATATGGCCCCATTTACTGTCAGTGAGGTGAAAAGGATCATCACCAAAATTCAAACAAAAAATACATCTGGTTTTCATAATATTTGTTCTAAGGGACTTAAACATTCTCATTATGCCATTTGTGTTATATTTTGCCATCTATCTAATGAATCCCTTCTACAAGATATCGCCTCAGACAGAATAAAGTATGCAGATGTGAAACCAGTATTCAAGAAAGGGGATAAAACTGATGCTTCTAACTATTGTCCAATTTCCCGTTTGACAAGTTTCTCCAGAGTTCTTGGGAAACTTATGTATAAGAGAATTGTGTGGCAGCTGAACATTCACAAGGCTCTTGGACTTTGTCAGTTCAGATTCCAAGCAGGCCTGCCAATTGATGGTGCTATATTTTCATTTATCAGTGATGTTTTAGAAGCACTGAACAATAGACTAGCTTCAGTTGGTATATTTTACAATTTAACAAAGGTCTTCAACTATGTGTTCATGAAATCCTCCTTTCAAAAACTGTCTATTATGGTTTATGTGCACAATGGGAATGTGGCTTCGAGCATACCTAAATGATAGAAAGCAGAGGGTATTGCTTAATCATGGAGATGGTACAATAAGTACAGGAGTGACATAAGGTTCTGTGCTGTGGGCCCCTTGCTCTTTCTTATTTTTATTAATGACTTTTCACACTGTACAAAAGCTACCACCAAATTTACTGTCTTTGCAGATGATATATCTCTTTTATTTGAAATAACACTTGGCAGTGACACTGCAACATCTGCCAACTTTCTGTTCAATGATCTCTATATATTGTTCACCTGCAATTGCCCGACAGTACATTCATTTACATAGGTCTCAGAAAATGTGGGATAACATAAGTCTAAGCTGTAATGTTCAAGATATACAACAAGTATATACTAGTAAATTTTTGGGCCTTCACATCAACAATAAATTAAATTGGTTGTGCCATATTCTGGACTTGAGAAAAAGACTTAGTTCAGCAACTTATGCTCTATGTATTATAGCAGCAGTTGCAAATACTGGCACTGTTAAGGCTGCTTGTTTTGGCTATTTTCATTCATTGTTGTCATATGGCATAATGTTTTGTGGAAATCAACCAAGGGAAAATAAAGTATTTGTCATTCAGGAAAGAGCAATCCGAATTCTAAATGGAGTGAGCAGAAATCATTCATGTGGAAATCTTTTTAAGCACAAAAAATATTAACAGTGACTTCACAATATATCCTATCCTGTATGTCCTTTTTAGTTAAGAATCTACTCATGCACAAAACCAAAGGTGACTATCACAACCATGGCACAAGATCAAAACACAACTTGCATGTGAATGGAAACTTGAGCCTAGTACAAAAAGGTGCACTCTACTCAAGCAAAATGGTGCTTAATGCACTTGCTTTGGACATAAAAACCTTACTAGTGTAATACCACAATTAGAAGTAAATTAAGGCTACAGGGTACTTATAAATGGTGGAAAAATCGAAATTTTTTAATGACTTTATTAAATTCTATAGTCTTTCCTGATTGCATTATAGGGTTTCAAATGAAAAATGACCTATATATACCAAATTTTAAAGTTACGGTCATTTATGCTGCCACGCCCCCTTTATTTCTGTTACAGAAACCAGTATTATTTAGAAAAGAACTGTGAACTTTCTGTTTCCAGTGATTATACATAAGATACATTGTTTATGTCGGTGACAATGGAGGTTTCTAGTGTCTGTAAATGATTATCTTTGCTAGTATTTACTTTTCTTTTGCTGAAGCAGTTTGTTCAAGTGTTACTGAATTTTTGTTGCCCAGGTGCTACATATATCTGTGGAAGTTCATAACCCTTAGTGTTCAATAAATACGAACTATGCCGCGCATCAAGAAATTCAATAAATGGAAAGTCCGTGGTAACCAGTTCACAAACAAAGCAAGCCACACTGTTGAAAGTAACCTATGTATCAGTTCTTCAGGGAAGAAACTCCCACATGGCATGCCTCCTGGTGATTCAAATTTTTGTGTTAACAATGACGCTGTTTGTAGTGGATTTGTTGTTGTTGATGTGGGCATCTTATCTTCTTAGATAAAGGAAGTGGTGAAATGTAAACAATGTGATGGTGTAGGCTGTCTGGAAATAGCTGTACAACAAAGTACCAGGAAGGGTTTACTGTCAAAATTAGTTGTTCTGTGTAGATCCTGCAATAAATCTACCTTTAAAATGACTTTGAACATTGTGCATAATTCTATGATGTGAATTTGAAGTTAGTGCATGCAATGCATGCAATAGGAAAAGGAAAAATGGCTGCTCAAATGTTTTGTAGTTTGATGGACCTTCCTCCTCCTCCCAGTAGGTTCAGCAAGTACATAAAAATACTTTCACATGCCTTGACAGTTGTGTCTAAAGCATCTATGAACCATGCAGTAGAAGAAACTGTAAATATTAGTGGAACCAGGGACACTGCTGTTGCACTTGGTGGAACATGGCAATGTCGAGGACGTTGTTCCTTGAATGGTGTTGTAAGTGCTACTTCTCTGGAGAATGGAAAAGTTGTTGATGTTGAGTGCTTATCTAAGTACTGCAACACCTGCCATGGTAACACTGAAGGAAATAGTGAACATCAGTATTCTAAGAATTGTGATGGTTACAATGGAGGTATGGAGTGTGATGAAGCTCTACAAATATTTCGGAGGGTGGTGCCCATTTATAACGTTATATATATGAAGAATTAATGAGTTCAATGTTTATGGTGATACCTTGGTAACAAAACTGGAGTGTTGTGGATGTGTGCAAAAGTGGGTAAGTGCTAGATTGAGGAAGCTACAAAGAGAAATGAAAGGAAATTTGCTATCTGATGGAAAACCTGTGTCTGGCCGAGACAGATTGACAGAAACTGAAATAGACCTTCCTCAGAGTTATTATGGACTGGCCACTAGACGAACTGCACCTCTGAAAGATATTACAGCAATGAGGAAATCTGTATGGGCTACCTACTTTCATAAGTTGTCCACAGATGACCACCATTTTCACGGACTTTGCCTTATAAGAGCAGATTCTTGGTGTGGTTACCAAAAAGCAAAATAAAGTAGTCAAATATACCATCATAAGCATTCTCTTCCTGAGCCTATTATGAATGAAATAAAACCAATTTTTAGAGACCTGAGTGACCCTGGTTTGCTTAGTAAATGTCTTCATGGAGGCACTCAGAATAAGAATGAAAGTTTCATCTATTGCGTATGGGAAAGATTACCCAAGAATGTTTTTGTAAGACTAAATAAATTAAAACTTTGTGTACTAGATGCAGTGACATGTTTCAATGATGGAGTGATAGGAAGGATGGAAGTCCTGAGCAATTTAGGCATAAAATGTGGCTCTAATATGGAAGATCAATTGCTTGCATGTGACAGACAATGGGTGCATGAAGCTGAAAGATTCGCTCTTCAAATTACCAAAGGAGCAAGAAGTGCTAAAAGGAATACCAAAAGGAAGATTGAAGATGAAGAAATGCTGCAGGATGAAGACAATGTTTCAGGAATGTTCTGAGGCACAGTTTATTTGAACTCATATCTTCATATGCAATTTCCTGCAAGTTGTATTTTTCAGAATTCAGGTACAAATATTTTCTAAAGCTTATAATGCATTGCTCTAATTTTTCCTGTAACTTGCAATAGTCCATACTTATATAGTAGACCTAAGCTTTATTGCAGAATCAACTAAATTATAGAAAAAATAACATTTTTATCAGGAAAAAAATTATAAAAATTAAAATGTAAGATGTGATATTTTTTACCCCCATGAACCATGGACCTTGACGTTGGTGGGGAGGCTTGTGTGCCTCAATGATACAGATAGCCGTACCGTAGGTGCAACCACAATGGAGGAGTATCTGTTGAGAGGCCAGACAAACGTGTGGTTCCTGAAGAGGGGCAGCAGTCTTTTCAGTAATTTAGGTGCAACGGTTTGGATGATTGACTGATCTGGCCCTGTAACACTAACCAAAATGGCCTTGCTGTGCTGGTACTGTGAACGGCTGAAAGCAAGGGGAAACTTCAGCCGTAATTTTTCCCGAGGGCAAGCAACTTTCCTGTATGGTTTACTGATGATGGCGTCCTGTTGGGTTAAATATTCTGGAGGTGAAATAGTCCCCCATTCGGATCTCCGGGCTGGGACTACTCAGGAGGACATTGTTATCAGGAGAAAAAAAACTGGCATTCTATGGGTCAGAGCATGGAATGTCAGATCCCTTAATTGGGCAGGTAGGTTAGAAAATTTAAAAAAAGGGGAATGGATGGGTTAAAGTTAGATAGAGTGGGAATTAGTGAAGTTCAGTGGCAGGAGGAACAAGACTTCTGGTCAGGTGAATACAGGGTTATAAATACAAAATCAAACAGGGGTAATGCAGGAGCAGGTTTAATAATTAATAAAAAAAATAGGAATGCGGGTAAGCTACTACAAACAGCACAGTGAACGCATTATTGTGGCCAAGATAGATACAAAGCCCACACCTACCACAGTAGTACTAGTTTATATGCCGACTAGCTCTGCAGATGACGAAGAGATTGATGAAATGTATGATGAGATAAAAGAAGTTATTCAGATAGTGAAGGGAGATGAAAATTTAATAGTCATGAGTGACTGGAATTTGATAGTAGGAAAAGGAAGAGAAGGAAACATAGTGGGTGAATACTGCATGGGGGTAAGGAATGAAAGAGGAAGCCGCGTGGTAGAATTTTGCACAGAGCACAACTTAATCATAGCTAAGATTGTATACCTGGAAGGAGATACTGACAGGTTTCACATAGATTATATAAAGGTAAGACAGAGATTTAGGAACCAGGTTTTAAATTGTAAGAAATTTACAGGGGAAGATGTGGACTAATCTATTGGTTATGAACTGTAGATTAAAACAAAAGAAATTTCAGAAAGGTGGGAATTTAAGGAGATGGGACCTGGATAAACTGACAGAACCAGAGGTTGTAGAGAGTTTTAGGGAGAGCATTAGGGAACGATTGACAAGAATGGGGGAAAGAAATACAGTAGAAGAAGAATTGGTAGCTTTGAGAGATGAAATAGTGAATGCAGCAGAGGATCAAGTAGGTAAAAAGACAAGGGCTAATAGAAATCCTTGGGTAACAGAAGAGATACTGAATTTAATTGATGAAAGGAGAAAATACAAAAATGCAGTAAATGAAGCAGGCAGAAAGGAATACAAACGTCTCAAAAATGAGATCGACAGGAAGTGCAAAAGTGCTAAGCAGGGATGGCGAGAGTACAAATGTAAGGATGTAGAGGCATATATCTCTAGGGGTAAGATAGATACTGCCTACAGGAAAATTAAATAGACCTTTGGAGAAAAGAGAACCACTTGCATGAATATCAAGAGCTCAAATGGAAACCCAGTTCTAAGCAAAGAAGGGAAAGCAGAAAGGTGGAAGGAGTAAATAGAGGGTCTATACAAGGGCGATGTTCTTGAGGACAATATTATGGAAATGGAAGAGGATGTTGATGAAGATGAAATGGGAGATACCATACTGCATGAAGAGTTTGACAGAGCACTGAAAGATCTAAGTCGTAACAAGACCCCAGGAGTAGACAACATTCCATTAGAACTACTGATTGCCTTGGGAGAGGCAGCCCTAACAAAACTCTACCTTCTGGTGAGCAAGATGTATGAGACAGGTGAAATACCCTCACACTTCAAGAATAATATAATAATTCCAATCCCAAAGAAAGCAGGTGTTGGCAGATGTGAAAATTACCGAACTATCAGTTTAATAAGCCACAGCTGCAAAATACTAACACAAATTCTTTACAGATGAATGGAAGAACTGGTAGAAGCCGACCTCAGGGAAGATTAGTTTTGATTCCGAAGAAATGTTGGAACACGTGATGCAATACTGACCCTACGACTTAAGTTAGAAAATAGATAAGGAAAGGCAAACACATGTTTCTAGCATTTGTAGACTTAGAGAAAGCTTTTGACAATGTTGACTGGAATACTCTCTTTCAAATTCTGCAGGTGGCGGGGGTAAAATACAGGGAGCGAAAGGCTATTTACAATTTGTACAGAAACCAGATGGCAGTTATAAGAGTCGAGGGGCACGAAAGGTTAGCAGTGGTTGGGAAGGGAGTGAGACAGGGTTTTAGCCTATCCCCAATGTTGTTCAATCTGTATATTGAGTAAGCAGTAAAGGAAATAAAAGAAAAATTTGGAGTAGGAATTAAAATCCATGGAGAAGAAATTAAAACCTTGAGGTTCGCCGATGACATTGTAATTCTGTCAGAGAGAGCACAGGGCCTGGAAGAGCAGCTGAATGGAATGAACAGTGTCTTGAAAGGAGGATATAAGATGAACATCAACAAAATCAAAATGAGGAGAATGGAATATAGTCCAATTAAAGCAGGTGATGCTGAGGGTATTAGATTAGGAAATGAGATGCTTAAAGTAGTAAATGAGTTTTGCTATTTGGGGTGCAAAATAACTGATGATGGTTGGACTAGGGAAGATATAAAATTTAGACTGGCAATGGCAAGGAAAGCATTTTTGAAGAAGAGAAATTTGTTAACATCGAGTATAGATTTAAGTGTTGGGAAGTCATTTCTGAAAGTATTTGTATGGAGTGTAGCCATGTATGGAAGTGAAACATGGACGATAAATAGTTTAGACAAAAAGAGAATAGAAGCTTTTGAAATGTGGTGCTACAGAAGAATGCTGAAGATTAGATGGGTAGATCACATAACTAATGAGGAGGTATTGGATAGAATTGGGGAGAAGAGGAGTTTGTGGCACAACTTTACTAGAAGAAGGGATCAGTAGGTAGGCTATATTCTGAGGCATCAAGGGATCACCAATTTAGTATTGGAGGGCAGCGTGGAGGGTAAAAATCGTAGAGGAGACCAAGAGATGAAT
The DNA here is from genome assembly GCF_021461385.2 of Schistocerca piceifrons. Lineage (NCBI taxonomy): Eukaryota > Metazoa > Arthropoda > Insecta > Orthoptera > Acrididae > Schistocerca > Schistocerca piceifrons. The sequence continues at coordinate 1,014,339,250 of NC_060138.1, read as the reverse complement.
ACACTAAACAGATTCAAAAGGATGTGGGTTGCAGTAGGTACTGGGAGATGAAGAAGCTTGCACAGGATAGAGTAGCATGGAGAGCTGCATCAAACCAGTCTCTGGACTGAAGACCACAACAACAACATACATAATAGGTGGAATTAAATAGGTCTAGTACCTCAGGCATCATGTCATGCTAATCTGGTAAAAACTTTGTCTCCTTCAAATTTATAACATTGGATTAAATTGTACCTCAATTTGAGGATGCATTTTGCAAAAAAAATTGCATCAGTTTCTGTGTAATTTTTTTAATAACCCTAAGCAGGTTCAAAAATATTCAAAATACTTTTAGTTTCTTTAGAAAGTGTGCTGCATTACCGGATATCAACAAAAAATCTGTAAAACAAATACATTATAAACAGTGCCTGAAAGAAATAAGTGTTGATTTTTACATGATATTGAGCCGGAGATGTACCCTGTATCCTTAATAGAATATCTTCTGGAACATTCTTTTTACTCTCTTTATGAGTTCTTTGACATAAACACTTCCACATTACAAGTCAGATATGGCTCATTGACTTTTAATATTTGCTGTTACCACTCTGTAACTAAACATGATGACTTAAGTCAGATTAACAATGTACTTCACCTCTAGCAAAGTTGTAACTTCATATGGAATAATTGTAATTTATTATTGTATTGTTTTACACCTCTGTTTTACTGTAGGAAGTGCCTAAGCTTGGAATTGTTAACAAATGTTGTACCTTTGCACATAATGCAATTTGTATCTATTAGCATCTATAAGTAGGCTACTGTTCTCATGTATAATTATGACTCATTCCGCATCCATACAATTATCTTGTATAGTGGATCTATGGAACATGAATACATAAATAAATAAATAAGTAAAACACGCTGATAGTGGCAATCCACCTACATCCATTCATGCTTGATGTCTTCCTCAATGCTAATCTCATCTTTCAGCAGTATAATTGCCCATGTCTTGGAGCCAGAATCATGCTGCAGTGGTTTGAGGAGCATTACAGTGAACTCACGCTGATGTCCCAGGGGACCAAATTCACCTGATGTAAATGCTATGGAAACCATATGGATCACTACCGGATGCCATCACTGCATACGCTAATCAGTGGCCCATTATTGACACAAATTACATGACCTATGGATAGACATCTAATGCCACATACCTCCACAAACCTACCAACAAACTGTGGAATCCCTGATATGCTGAATCAGTGATGTACTTCGTTTGAAATATGAACAAATGAGCTACTAAGCAGGTGGCTTAATGTTTTGGATGACCAGTGTATTATCTTTCCCAAAATTTTTGAGAATGTGGGCGAAACTGGAATTAAACAGAAGTTTGATGGTATTGCTTCATCTCCTTTCTCATACAAAGGCTTAACTATAGTGTATTTCAAACATTCAGCAAATGTTCCACACATGAAGACTAGTTACACAAATAACCAAAACGTCACTAAAGTCAGAGGCACACTATTTGATCAGCTTTGTTGATGTATTATCATACCCACCAGACTTTTTTTTTTTATTTTAAGGAGTTGATGGTGAACATTATTTCTTCTGGTTTTGCCATCTCCAGAGCACTTGGAAACCAACGTATTTTCAGCTTACATTTCTTTTTTCTGTGCTTACTCTTTGGGAGGCTTGGTAGTTCATGCCAAAACATCTCAATGAAAAAAAGGTAGTATAGTAGTAGTGCGCTTTGTATGTGTGTGTTTATCCAGAAAACATACATTAACAGTGATGACATGTGTTATAATTCAACTACCTATCCTTATCCACACCTCAATATGCACCACTCACTTTAAAATTACAACAGAAGCAGCAGAGGATCAAATTGGGAATAAGACAAGGCACAGTATAAATCCTTGGATAGCACATCAGATACTAAATATAACTGACAAAATGAAAAAAATAAAATAACACAGCAGTCAAAGCAAGCAAAAGGGAAAACAGATCTGTCAAAATAAGATTTACAGAAAGTGCTAAATGGCAAAGCAGGAACAGTGTAACAATACAAGTATCATTACCACCTTCTATAAACTGTTTCATTTCAGTAATATAAAATTTTTGTTTGTAACTTGTTATTACGCATTTTAGGCATGCATAGATGGATAACAATATACAGAAGGCAGTGAGGTGTTAGAGCAGGCATGGCATCCTTCTGCTATCTAGCAGTAACAGTGATAAAATGAGCTCACCTATCACTGTACAGTGCTGCCACCAGACAGATAAGTAAGGAATCTTAAATTGTACGGTAGTTCCACAGTTTTGAACTTTACTGTTTAAATAATGACTTGTGTATTGTTATATGTATCTTGTAAAACTGATTTCATCATTGTAATTGTCATGGAACTTAAGTAAATACAAATGTACAGGGCCATGACTATAGTTTTAAGATATAATCAGTAGGGACTTCATCACGGAAGGGTTTTGGTGACAGAATTAGAACATGAATATTACATTGTGCTGGACAATATTGAACAAAATTGTGATATAAACCTCACATGGGTGTGATAAAGTTGTTGTTATTAATTCTGCAAGTTTTAAGCAACTCTTATGCGAGAAAGAAGAGGTGGCTATACAGGGTGGAGAAAATCTGTCACAAAATTTTAGCCCTGGATAGCTTGTGCCAGTAGGAACCAAAATTGCTAACATTGTGTAGGTCGACAACCACAATCTCTAAACTACAGAAACGTGGCACTACACACGCCAATTGGTCATGGGATAGTTCATGTACAGAAAGTCTTTTACAAATTGTGTTGGCACTGAAAACGGCCTTTTTTGTAGCTAGGACTGTTTACTTAAAGCAGGTGCTTGAATTGGTGACCCTCTGACATGACACAAGCTTGGTAACATTGAATGGTGCTTTGCCAAACTCTTTCAAAGATTCCTGGCATTGCCCTGATGTGACTGGTGGCATGTCGAATGCAATCCATTAATTCCTCTTCATTTCTAGATGGTTTGCATCCAGGTGGGTGAACTAGAACCTTGAAGAATCCTGACAGGAAAAATTTCGGTGGCATAGGGTCTGGTGATCGCCGGGACCATGTCCTACAAGCACCTCTGCCAATTACCCGGCTGTCAAAGAGTTCATGTAAATATCTGCGCACAACATGACTGTTATGTGTGGGCAACCTATCATGGTGCAACCGCATGCGTAATAGTATGTCCAGGGGAACATCTTCCAGCATGCTGGGTAGTGTTTCTTGCAAAAAGTGAGGGTAATTTGCCCCAGTAAGACGAGGAGGTAGCTGGACCAACCCAATCAGATGGCCACCCGCAATGCCTGACCAAATGTTAAGTGAAAATCGTTCCTGGGGTCCATGGACATCCATGACATGAGGATTTGCCCCTTGCACGGTAATGAACATTTCAAGTGTTATAAAGACCATCCCAATGGAAGATGCACTTGTCGGTAAACAACACAGAGGCGGGAAGTTGGGTTATTGTGCAACACGTCACAGAAACCACCGGCAAAACCCTAGCCTATGTTCATAGTCTGCCACAGGATTTAGGTCTAGGACAGGGTGGAAACTAAATGGATGCTGGCCATCATCCCTCAAAAACTCCCAGAGTAAGCGATAAGTGACCCCCATGTTGTGTCCATCTGCTCGAGTACTTGCCGTAGGTGCATCCTCGAAGTGCTTGAGAACAGTCTCTTCAAATGCAGAATCCCGTTATGTTCGAGGTCTTCCAGCATCACCATGATATCCTGCTAATGAGTCTATTTTGTCAAGTCACCAGTGAATTGCTGTAAATGTTTGTGGGTGAGGGTGGTGTCTTGCTGGATACCGTTCCTCATACATCCGACAAGCTTCATGCGCATTACCATTGGCCAGTCCATAAACAAAAACAACATCTCATTGTTCTTCAAACGAATACTGTGTCGCCATGCTTACTGTAAGACTCAATCAAAGGTGATGTGTGTGTGCTCCAAAGTGAGGCTTATGTGTGAATGCCTGCCTCTGATTTGAGGTGGAGACAAACAGCGAGACCTATTCGACACATGTGCATATCACTTTGGAGCAGTGGTGGGGCGAGGTACATTTGTATATGAACAGAGAACCATACCACTGCCTGTCAACCAACAAATGGCAACAAGGAAATGCCACAGCCAATCAGAGCCCGTAGCGCCAAGTTTCCTTAGTTTAAATATGGTGCATTGTCGACCTACACAACACTAGTAATTTAGTTTCCTCCAGGCACCAGCTATCCAGGGTTAAAATTTCATGACACAGTTTTTCTCCACCCTGTATATTTTTGTGGACCAGTTTGAAGGGTCATATGCTGGCTTATAGCATGCATTACGTTGCAGCAAGATCTACTGTGTTGACCAAGTATGATGACAGAAAGTACTACATCTAAGCCACAATTAAAAGCAGCAAACTCATTGTACTGTAACAATTCTCCTTAGATGCTGCAAGCAGTGCTCACCACCTGTGAAAAGACTAATGTATATGTTTTATTGTTGCAGTTCAGTGTATCAGTGTATTAGTTTTCATAATGGGACGATATGTCGTAAAAGTCATGACCTTCTTTCTCTTTTTTCCGAAGTTATTTGACCTGGTCATAAATATAACAAGTTACTGGCATTACTGAGTAAAACATCACAGTGTTGCCCAATAATTTTTACCAGCTCTGCTGTCATAAATATTACTACAAATTGCAAGCAGCATTGCAGAAGAAGACACCAAAAGGTACTGTGCAGTTTTACTTATGTACAACAAAAAAATACTGTGGTGGCATTTCAATCTACATGATTTCATCAATTTATTTGCGTGTGACAAAAGTTTCTTCTAGTTTGATAAAGTGCAGGATACAGTGTTTTTTTTATTAAAGGAAGTGTACCCACATCATTGCAAACTTGTTTCAACATAAAACATAATTTTTAATAATAATTACAAAGCACATTTCACAACAGAATGATCAGATATTGCAAAGCAATATGAAAGTAATGACTACTAGGTACACTACTAATAAAAGCACCACCAGCTATCTTTGCCACAGTAGCTGATGTCAGTTCATTATTTTACTCACATGTATTCTGGATATGGGGAAAATGTAATATCGGGATAACCTGGTCCACCCTTCTTTGGAGGCTTCGAAAGCATATTCTTTGGCTCCTTCACTCTTGGAGGCTGTGCTCGTTTTAATGGGCTGAAAGCTGCAACAATAAGCATCACATGAAAGTAAAGTGGAAAAAATAAATTTCAACATACAATTTTCCTAGCAATTTGAGTGCCAGGCTTGGACACAAACCTGGAACATTGCTATTGTGGGCAAAGGTCTCACTTGCTGAGCGATACAGGCATGCCTCATGACCTGCATTCTTAGCCTCAGCTCAGCCATTGCCTCTGACCTACCTTCCAATCTTCACAGCCCTCCTGCATCCTTTTTCTCCAGTAGTGCTAGTCATGTCAAGGTGTGCAGAAAGGCTTCTGTGAAACTTTTGGTCATTATTCCTTGAAGCAGCTTTGTAAGTGTCCTGTAAGAGTGCAGAAATAGATCGTGCAAACATTCACCCCCTAGCACTGTATGCACATTCCCGCATCTGCTGAATCTGCACATGCCAGTTGTCAGCTGCAAATACAGCTGCCTATACAGAATAAAAATGGAACCTTTCTGCCAGCTGGGTGTTGTGTTGTTACCAGCTGCAGCTCATCCACATCACGTTGCATTGGTAGGCTGGAGTATATGTCTATATCATGTTATGAATAAAGTTATGTAAAAGAGCAGTGGTAGAGCAGTTTGTTGAAGAGTTATAGACACCTCAGAGTGATCACAAACCAGATCGTCATGCGTTCAAAGCTTGGTCAGGAACCAGCTATCATGAGGACAGGCAGCAAAGCACAACTTCTGGTCATTCACCTCTGGAGTGAAAGCTCACAGAACTCACAGAACATGAAACTGTAAGAAGGGGATTGTAAGGTTGAAGGTGGATAGCTTTGGAAGGAGTATGTTACACAACAGAGGGGACAGAAGGGGTATCACTTTTTTCATCTCCAAGAAGCAGTAGTTACTGCAAGCTCCACCACTGATGACAGTTCTAAAGGTCTGATCATTAATGCAATTTACTGTGGACAAAATGTTTCCTATTTGATACACAGCTCAAATTTCTTCAATATAATGCCATAGAATTAAGGAAGATAGTTGGTGGCAGCCAAGCTGTAAAATCAAATGTTAAATGGCCACCAGGTGCTCAGTTACAGAAAAGTTGTGATTAACTCTGTGATAGGCCAAGAAGAGTATGTGGCAAGTGATAAGGAGCAGAGAAAAACGCTAGAATGGTATATTTGCATTATATTTCCTGGCAACTAACAATGTTTACATCAGTGTAGCAGAAAGAGAAATCCGATTTGAACATAAAGATTGTGGTTTCAATGGAAACTCTGAAGGTCAGACCCAAAGGAATGGTTAGTGCTGCTGAGGTAATGTGCAAAACTGAGTAGCAAAGAAATTACACCATCCCAAGTTGACGTACATTTGAGTGAATGTGGGCACACTCTCCTGGGAACAGAAAAAATTATTTATATTGACACAAAGATGTCAAAGTGCAAGGGAAGTAATTTGTTGTTGACAGAGCCATCGGTAAACAGTAACTTGCTAGACCAGAGGCACTGCTATGTGGCAAGAATTGTCAGTGTCATTAAAGAAGAGCCAAGTGTGAAATTGCATGTTCCAGTAAGCATTGCTAATATAAGTAATGCAGAAGCGGAGCTACAATGAGAAATTATTGTGGCAACAGTGTCAGATATAGATCCACAAGACATGATAGAAGTACCTACCAAGGAACAGGATGTGCAGATAGTAAATTATTGTTAACCTAATGATAGTATGAAGAAATCAAATGATGAAGCACTTGATAGAATCAAAGAAGATCTGCTTACTTAATTAAATCATTTATTGTTGGAGGACCTGGAAATAATTTCACCAGTTCTACTTAACTCTTCTGATAATTTCCAAGAATGGGAGTCCATGTGAGTGCCAATTCAAGGTACTTCAGCAGTCTGGGAAACTACAAGCAATGTGAATGGATTGAGTAGGATAGTCAGAATGTGTTTCACAACTGGCAGGGAAGAGTAACTAATAAATCCACAGTGTCAATCCTGGAAACAAGATCAAAAATTTGAAGTTGTTGGTGGGATACAGTAAAAGAGCATTGCTAAAGGAAACCATATCACCATACCTCAAGCCCTTTGCAAAAAAGTGTTAAAAGAATGTCATGATAGTTCTTTGGCTAGACTCAGTGAAAAAAGAGCAACTAACCCACAAATAGCACAAATCTATTGGTGGCCGAGCCAGGAAGCCAGTGCTCAGTTATGTTCCACATTGTGACACCCACAACAAGCAGAGTGATGTGGGCAAAACCAAAGCACCTTTGGAGAACTCCCAGAAACAAGCACATCTTTTGCATGGGTAGGTCTTGATATTGTAGGCCCCTACCAAAAAATGAATGATGTAAATTGTTATATTTTGGCTGTTCTGAATCATTTCACGAGGAATCCATCAATGACACAAATCCTAAACCAAAGTGCTGAGACTGTGGTGTGTCTATTTGTTAAAGACTGGATTTTGAAATGTGGTTCACCTTCTACTATAATTAGCATGGGGCACAGTGCATGCTATTAATTGTGTGTTGATGGGCAGGTGGCATATGCTGCAGGTGACTTCATGTCCACAATCACAGCTACAGCCATCCACCTCTACATCTGGAAACATCTAGGCAGCTTTTCAGAAAGCCGGAATAGAGAATGTGGTCACACTCTAAAACAAAAAAATCTTTCATAGCCTTTCATTTTACTTTGTTTATTTTTGAACTCTGGATACCACAAGTTAAAAAGCGCTTGATCTGTTTCATACTTTTTATTAATTTTGTAGTCGTTAGGACACTAATTCCATTAATTAAATTATTCAAAAATAAAAATAGTTCTTATTGGCCATATAGTGTACTAAATATTTATTTACCTTCAAACATTCTCCCTTCAGTGCTTTATAAATCACATCATATGTTTCTGTAATTATTTTGGTTAATGTGCAACGTGATATTCCAGTGCTGTGTTGTAAACTAGAGTAGCTCTCTCCTGTATCAAGAAACCCCAGTGTCACAGTTTGCCTGTCTGCTGCACAAACAGCATTTCTCAAGAGAGTATTCTGTTTTGTAATATGAGAGGCCACTTTACTGAGAAAATACTGAAATATGCTCTCATCCATTCATAAGTAATTTATACGTAAGGCTTGACATCCTCCACCAGCAGCTCTCGTAACAAATTTTGCTGAATGCTTTTACTACCTTGACGTAATACCTACAGCTTCATCCAAGTGTGTTTTCCACTGCTTTTCTTCCAAATACACATACAGTGCAATTGCGGCACCAACAACTGCAGTGCATAATAACAAGTTGTCAGCCATCTTGAAATTGGATGAAAATCATGACAACAGTGTGATACCACTTTCTAGTGCCACGTCAAAGATCTTTGTCAAAGAAATTTGATGAATAGTTGATCATATTTCTTTGTCAAAGAAATATGACAGTGTAATACTGGCCTAAGTGTGGCATGCATCACTTGCAGATAGTGCACAGGTGTGTAAGTATGCATGTGTAGAAGTGAAAAGTGTGTTCACCCTTGTAAGCAACAAGCTGACAACTGAGTCAAATGTAAATATTTTCTTATCTTGCAGAGAACTAGCCAACTTTCCTGACATCATTATGTTATGCTTAAGTATAAATATTTTATTTTTTATATATCACCAGTTCTTATTTTGTGTTTTGTCTATCTGTTAGGAGCCTTCCACATCAATCTGGCATTCTTTTTGAGCCACAAACAAGTATGGTAGTAGCTAGTGGCAATTTTAAATTTATTTTGAGTTGTAAGCTAAGTGAGGCAGAAGAGAAATTCCAAAACATACATGAACTCATGAATCTTTTTGAGTCATCTTCCGTTAACCATATGGTATAGGACCCAGAAATCTCATGGTACCATAGTTTGGTTACAGCTAAAATGCAAGTTAAGGTAACATTTATGACCTACAAAAGAGAAATTGATTGTATTTTAGATCTTTTACCCCAGAACAACTTGTTAGACATAAGCAGAAATGATTTGATTTTGCTGGTAATATATTTAGAACAGTCTTTTGAACCTTAACTAACAAGGACTTGGCTGAAGTTAGTAACAATTCAGAGTAGGTAGGAAAAGAAGTGCACTATAATATTGTATGAATATTTGGTAATATTACACAACACACAACAGGCAGTTACCAATAATCCCATTGCCTTTGGGAAGGTTGTTAAGCAGTTCATTGCTGATTTCAGTGATATTCACACTGGACTACAATTATCCAGAAGAAATTTCTAAAAAGAAATCAACATCTTGAATGCACATGTATACTAAATACTCTGTTGTTTAAAATTACCTACAGTCTGTCCACTGCATTAATGGATGCTTCTAATTTGATTTATGCTATTGAAACAAGTGAAGTTAATCACTTAAATAGTGTTTTGTTACATCCTAAAGATTATTTGTCATTGTTTTTAGCTGTGAACAGGAAACTAACTACCCCCATGACAATGATTTTACCTGTAAATATGCAAAATTTCTGTTCCTACAAGCAATTGAGTGATGACAATGCCCTCATGATGAACAATGCATTGACCCCTAACTAGGTGGGCCCAAATATCACTCTGAAGTCTATTGGGTGTACACTTATCCAGTATTTTTGGTGCCATTTAATATCTCTATTTGGTTCCGTCTACAGGCATATTTTTTGAGAAGCCAGGTCTGAAGATATTTCTTAGCTTTGTCACAAAATATTTTAGCGAATGTGAACTTACAAAAAAACTTGTTTCAGTTATAGTATTTTACAAGAGCTTTCTATACAGCTGTGAGAGAGACCTCTTCATGAATGTTCAACCTTGAAACTACTGTCCCAGGAAACTGGGGACACAGAATGCACCCTTCCTACGATGGTTCACAGATGGTATCATATATTCTTTCAACTCAATAATTGACCTAACTTTCATGTGCAACAAATCTATCTCTCCCTTCAGCAAACAGATGCAAGGAACTGGTCTTCTGTTAGATTCAGAAACCTGTGAACTGTTAAAGCAACTTTTTTCACATAAACCACATACCCCGATGCACCTTATATGCAGAAAGCAAAGTATCTGTAACCCCCATTTTACTGTATTGCACAATAATATCTATTTATTTCAGCCAATGATTTTGTTCAGTGTTAGTTTAAGTGGAACAGACAAACTGTACAACCAAATAGTACAAGTGATAAGTGCTAGTGGTAATGATTTGAATGTAGTTCAGGCTTTTAACAGTCGCTGGAAGAAGTGGCCGAGCGGTTCTAGGCGCTTCAGTCTGGAACCGCATGACCACTATGGTCGCAGGTTCGAATCCTGCCTCGGGCATGGATGTGTGTGATGTCCTTACGTTAGTTAGGTTTAAGTAGTTCTAAGTTCTAGGGGAATGATGACCTAAGATGTTAAGTCCGATAGTGCTCAGAGCCATTTGAACTTTTTTTTTTTTTTTTTTTTAACGGTCTTTACCAGCTTCAACAAGCTATGCAGAGTACTTTTACAGTTAATCATTCAATTGGGTTAACAACAACTTTTCTAATCATTTTATTATGTTTGATCACCTTTGGTTTCTTTGGATTTAAGCGGTCAAGGCCCTCTATGCCTCCTGAGCTCAAAGCCATTACTGTTGGTGATATTGTGGTTGACTTGTCACCTATTACAAATGAAGCATAACAATTCAGGTGCTTGAGTGTACCATACTCTGACAGGATATTGGAATTAATATGGTAGATAACTGTTATTAAATGAGCCATTCTGGTAGCTCATCTGTATAGGGGAAGGTGGTGTATGAGTGTTGAAACAGAGTATGTGAATATTTACCCTTCAACACAATAAGCAAATTGCCAAGTCTGCTATATCTGCACGCACAGCTCGTCAGTCACAAATACAGCTGGCCATGCAGAGTAACAATGGACCATTTTGACAGCTGAGTGCCATGTCATCACAGCATGCCTGCATCATGTTCATATTTGTGGGCCATCAAGGTATTGAGCACTAAATTGTATGTATTGTTTTATATATAAAGTTATGTAAAAGTAACTGGACTACAGCTATGAGTATTGATCACCTGCTCCCCTAATGACCCCAAACACCATCACCACTCATCCTGGACCACATCCATTATATTTCCTTTATTTTAACAAATCCAATCATAGTTTCCCTTTTAGATGTTTCTAATTTATCCATAACAGGTAACATCTCCTGCATATTAAAGTTCCCCTTTTCAGTTTTAGTTTCAGCCCCAGTACTATCTGAGTATGTGCTTCAGAAACATTTTCTGTTGAGGCTACAGTTCCTTGAGCCACATTCTGCTCCTCACTTGCCACTAAATCACTCATCATGTATCCCTTGATCTTCTTAGAACTCCTAATAAAACAATGTTTAATTGCTACTACTAAGGCCCCTCTTATAGATAAGAGAACTTTGAATTACTTTCTGTAAGTTCTTGTGCTCTCTGGATGATGCAGCTGGTTGAGGAATGTGTGGGTGTCACACCCATGTATTGAACTCTGGACCCCATGTGTGCGCCTCAAGTGCGCACCTTCACTGCTCCTGCAGTGGCTTGAACTGTTTCCTACTCACTCCCAGGGTGCAGCACTTTCTGCCCAGATACATGGCTGGCCTCACCACAACCACTGGTGCTGCCTTTGGCCTTTTTTCCTTGCCTTGCACTGTTGATGACTCTTCATGATATTTAACTTGCAAAATGTTCATAATCCTGGGATATGAAATTAATTTTTCCATGCCAAAATCTTACTATGTTCCATTACATGCACTTTTCACACTCCACACTGTGCACAATTATAATTCTGTGTTGCTACTTGCAACCCACTTCTATTTCAGTGTTCACTTTCTACACAATTGCAACATTCCAGTAAATTGTGACACTGTTAGTTTTTCATATCTGCAGCACAGGTATCCTAAAATGCCTCCCTTATCCTCAACACAGCTTATTCCAAAAAATTCTCTCTTCCACCTTCATCGCTGTCCTAAACATAGGTTTTTCAACAGATTATTTCCCATAAGGGATGCCATATTGCAAGAGCCTCCATGTACTAAACCTCCGTAGATATTTCTCAATCTAGCATGAATCCATAGAACAGAATAAAATAGAATAAAAGTTTATTATCTCATAACGTACAATTCCAAACCATTGACTTAATGTACAGGAGACTCATCAAAACACAAAAACTGGTTTACAATTTTTCTTGTAATATCATTAATATAATATACTGTACAGGGTAATTAAGGAACTAAGCAATCAATGATTTTTATTAGGAAGGTCCAAACTTTTAAAAATTAACAGTCCTAGCTATTTTCTCTCTCCTGCTCAAATTTTCAGGTTGTCATTCATGAATTCTTCTACCGAATAGTAACATTTCTGCACTAGCAGTTCAAAAAAATGTTTTTTTTTCCTAAACTTATACTGAGCAATTCTCTTCCTTTCACTTTATTATAAATTTTCATACCCATATTTTGTGGAGTTGAGTATAAAGTTTTAAATGGTGGGTTGGCAGTATAAAATTATTTTGATTTCTGGTGTTGCAGTCATGTTGAAAATGTGCTACAAAAGTAATCAGGGTTGCTATGTACAAAGATAATCAGCTCATAGATTTTTTTTTTTTACACTGCATTGTGCATATTTGTAATGATGGTTTTCTAAAAATTTAATATTCAACACATGGTTTGAGTTACCCCAAAATACAATTCTGTACCTTATTACTGACTTGAAACAGCTGTGATATACTACTTTTCTTATGTCCATATTGGTAGCATTGTACAATATCCTCAATGCAAATGCTAGGATATTTAATTTATTTGCAAGGCACTGTGTATTTAAGCCCCACGAAAGATTTTTACCCAATTCCATTCCTAGGAATTTCACACATTCCTAGGAAGTTCTTGCAAATTTTGGGTTTTTTGCCTGATCTGAATATCATTCAACTTTGTTTTGTTTTTAATCTGCCTTAACTGAGTCTTTTCCATGTTTACTTTTAACCTGTTCAAATAGGACCAGGTATTTTCTAAAGTATTTAATAAAATTTGTCTAATCTGGTCGCTACTGTTACTTTCAATAATTACAGATGTGCCATCTGTACAAAAAAGTGAGTGACACTCAATATTAAGTGGTAGATCACTTATGTAAAACAGAATGTAACCTAAGATAGAACCTTAGCGTACTCCTTGTGAAATGGTTATCCATTTTAAAATATAAGTTCCTCTTTGATGATATAACCACTCTTTGTCTTTGGTCGGTTAGGCATAACTTAAATCATTCTAATACAATACCTCTAATTCCAAATTTTTCCAGTTTACAGAGTAGCAAGGAGTGGTTCATACCATGAAAGGCCTTTAATGGGCTACAAAAAATTCTTGTGGCCTGCAGTGAATTGTCTAGAGAGGAGCTAATTTCTTCTACAAAACAGTTTCTATCAGATACTATGGTTTTACCTTTTTGAAATCCATACTGATTTTTTGAGATTACTTTAAATTTTTCTATGAAATTTTGAATTTGTATGCTGTCTACCTCTCCAATTTTTTTTTTAAATGATGGAAGCAGAAAGATTGGGTTATAGTTTCCCATATGTTCTTTTTGCTTTTTTTGAATAGTGGCTCAACTACTTCATACTTAATTGTGTCTGGAAAACAACCTTCTTGAAGGCACTGCTTGACTATTGTAGATAATGGCTGTGCAATTATTTAAAAGAGACTGTCCTTAACACTTTCATTGATATCTCATCCCATCCTGCTGATGCTTTACTTTTTAGTGATAGTATCACATTTTCTATACCTTTTACAATATTTTTGCTAAATGTACTGAAAAGTTCACCTTCAAATTGCTCAGTGTTACTGAAATTTATCTTATCTGGGTAATTTTCTATGTTGATGTTTGATTTGTTTGCATTTATAAAGATTTCATTAAATAATTCAGAAATTTGAACAGGATTTACATTAGTTTTGTTCTCTATCTTGATTTCATAATTATTGTGGCCTCCAACTGTGGCACCTATGACACCTGTTTTAACTTTGATCACTCATGGATGTACCTCTTTTTTAGACTAATATCAGTGTCCAATGAGAAGTTCAGGCAGACAGGTGCTAAAGAGGTCCAAAACTCACAAGATTCTCACAACAGTAAAGTAAATAATAATGTTGTCATATTTAACCAAAATATTGATGGATTAAAGAAAAAAGTTGATTCTCACAAAAGTAAAGTAAAAAATAATGTTACCATTTTTCATCAAAATATTCCGGGATTGAAGAATAAAGTAGATGAGCTCCTGGTTTGTTTGGATGACATTGAATCTGATAATGTAATAGATATACTATGCCTGTCTGAGCAACACATTGTGTCTGATATGGAAAAGGTAAATATCAGTGGTTATAAACTAGCTGCACATATGAGTAGAGAGAATAAGGTGAGAGGGGAAGTTGCAATATATGTCAAAAGTTGTCACTGTATAAAAAACTTAGATACAAAAAAGTTTTGTCTAGAGCAACATATAGAAGCATGTGCCTGTCAATTTAAACTGAAGGAGGGCTCTTTTATAATTGTAACAGTATATAGGTCCCCTTCAGGAAACTTTCATTTATTTCTCGAATACTTAGATGCCTTGTTGTGCTATCTGTCAGATAGGGGAAAGCTAATTATTATTTGTGGGGACTTCAATGTTGATTCACTGAAACAGTGTAACAGGCAGAATGACCTGGAAGTCTTGCTCAGTTCTTTCAGTTTGACATCTGTCATTGATTTTCCAACTCAGGTAGTAAAGGACAGCAGTACATTGATAGATAACACTTTTATAGACCAAGATAAGTTAAAAAACATAAATTCTTGTCCTGTTGAGAATGGCCTTTCTGATCATGGTGCTCAGCTAGTTACGGTATATGACATAGCTCCATTCAGTAATTCAAAACTACCCTCCAAAGTTGTGCGTTCAATTAATGACTCAATAATTAGAAATTTCAGGGAAAATTTCAGCAGTTAGACTGGGATGAGGTGTACAAGGACCCCAGTGCTAATTTAAAATATAACTTATTTCATGATACACTTGTAAGAGAATTTGAAAACTGTTTCCCCAAGAGAGTAGTTAAATCTAATTATAAGAAACCATGCAAAAAACCTTGGCTTACTAAAGGAATAAAAATATCTTGTAACCACAAAAGGGAATTGTATCTAAAACAAGAAAGAGTAATGACCCATAAACAGCCAAATATTATAAAAACTACTGTGCTACATTAAGAAAGGTTATTAAAAAGTCCAGAAGCATGTGCATCATGTCTCAGATTAGTACCTCTGATAACAAAATCAAAACAATTTGGAATATTATTAAAAGGGAGTATACTGACGATGTCAATGGATTCCAAACAGCAACAAGTTAGCTGTGCATCAGGCATTCATCAGTGTTTTCCAGAGATACTGGTTGGGATTGAGTGAAATCACTTAAAAGATTCAACTGAGTATCCGAACAAAACAGGTGGTATAACATGATGTGTTTGGCAAATGTTTACTTTTACTTGGACAGCAAAGCCCAGCGTTGGTCCAAGAACAATGAATAGAAACTTGATAGCTTGGCAAATCCCATGCTGAACTGAAGGAAGTATTTGATGACACATACCAGCAAGTCCAATAACCAGATGAGCAACTGAAGAACATGGCGCAACATATGTGGAAATGACACTGGTTTACAAACAGAATGTTTTAGCCGAATACCACATTGTGAATCTGAATATGACAGAAGCTGACAAAATTTTGCATTTGGTGAAAGGAATCACAGAAGACATGCACCAAGCTCTTCTGATAAAGGATGTCAGCATAACAGAGGAATTCATCAACTGGTGCCAGCACATCGAGGGTGTCTGTGTGGAAGGGGAGTGAGGGGATGGGAGAGGTGGGAAGGGTAGGGTAGGGTAGGATAGGGGATGGGAGGGGAAAGGAAGTCAGGTGAAAGAGGTATAAGTGACTCCTGAATGTAGCCCCTACATCAGTCATGGAAGGTCACCATGACCTTGCCTCTTTCATGTGTCAGGTAAAAAGAGAAGTGATACAGGAATTTATAGCAGCCATAAATGTCAGACTGAGTACAGAAGAGACAGCAGTCATGAATGTTGACCCCATACATTAGGAGAAAATAGAGAATGCTGGAAAAGATATATACAGTCTTTAGCTATCTTTAGCCATTAGTAGAATGCACAATGGAGAATGTACTCAGCCAATTCTGATATATGCCACAGCCTTCATTGACAACCCAGCAGCTGACCAATACAGGCACAACCAGTTCCTCTGCCAAAAATAATGTCCACAAAAGAACAGACATTTGGAGAATGGAGGACAGCTATGCCTCCACTATGGACACCCTGGACAAAATGTACATGTGCAGTGTGCATTGTACACTATTTAAATGTGTAGTTTCAGCTCTCTGAGACTGCAGATGTGTGTGCAAGTTGCACTTGCATGAGTGTGTGTGTGTGTGTGTGTGTGTGTGTGTGTGTGTGTGCGCGCGTGTGTGTGTGTGTGTGTATGTGTGTTGACTGCTGACAAAGGCCTTGATGGCCGAAAGCTATGATTGTGTGCATCTTTTTATTGTGCCTATCACAGCTCAGCATCTCCACTATATGGTGAGTAGCAACTTTCCTTCTCTCATATTGTTACATTCCATTCTGGATTTTTCTTTGTTTGATTTTTGCTTGAAGACTATTTTCAGTTATATGAAAGTGATTGTGATGAAGGTCACAAATGGGAAATATTGAGATACACCATTCCTGTTTCAACAGAACAATACTCAGAATGACTAAGTGACACACCTTATCAACAGGAATGAAGAAGTGAGAAAGCTGACTTGCAAACCATCCCTGGGCACCCAGAGGATGGACAGAGAGCATAGTGACACCAGGGACTGGTGACTGAGATACAGCTTGGGAGACTTGGTATGGATTTTTACACCTGTGCAGAAAGTGGGACTACCAAACAAGCTACTAAATGCTACTCTAGGCTCTATCATAGAGTTTGTTACTTGTTGAACATTTCATATGAAGTAACTGATTATGATCCTTCACCAAGAAGACAAAAATGCAGAGATGATTTCCATGTCCTCCCAATGAAGCTCTACTACAGTCCTGAGGCACAGACTGATGATGGGGGCTTCTCATTTGATGAAACTGAATGACTGCTTTATTATCATGAAGCTTCAATGAGAAGGGCAACTTCAATGCTCAACATAATGAAGAGGGTGTGACAACATGACACAAATGTGAGAATCCTCCAGCACTGCCATACAGAGGACCACTGACAAGACCCACATTTAGGACACTGTAGCCAGCTCCAATGATACTATGAGAATTTCTGAATCAGTGGCTCACTGTTTCTCTGTGAGATGGAGCAATGTCATGAGCTGTGCAGCATGCAATGTAGTTCAGCAGTTAGCATCGCTGGCTGGTCTTCAGTGGGTTGTCAGTTCAAATTCAATGTTTGTAATGTTAGGATATCCTGGGATATTTTATGTCTGTATGAACAGCATCTCTCTCCATCCAAGAGGCAGTTCTGTTCTGTCTGTATGTTGATGGTTTTAAAAAGATGAGCTTTCAGTGCTAAGCATTGTACTTTGTTGATGACCCTGCTTTTGAATTAGACTAGGTTATTATTTGGTTTCAAGACTTATAGACAACTGTAACTGGTTGTAGCATTAATTTCTTTATTTCCATCCGTGATCACAAAATGTGACTCGGACTCAGTCTGAGGAGCTAACATTTTGTGATCAAAGACAGAAATAAAGAAATTTATTCCACACTCTCTGGATCACTGTTCAATTCACAACCATGTCACAACTTGTGAAACTAGTGACATGATTTCTGTATGACAGAGTCAAAAGCCTCTGTAAACTGAAGCAGCAAATCAGTACCGAGATCTGAAGATGGTCATTGCTGACTGAAACCAGTAGCCCGAGGACCTAAGATTTTGTGATCATAGACAGAAATAAAAAAATTTCTTCTACAATTTCTGGATCACTATTCGATTTGTGACCATGTTGCAGCTTGTTAATCTTTTGTTACAGAATATTTGTACCTGTTTAATAAATGTTGTTGGCCCATAAGTGAGAGTTACAATAACAACAGGCACACAGTTGGCATTTGGAAAAATCCCACAACTATTAGAGTCAAATATGGATCAGATTACTATGAAAATTTACCCTTTGTTGATTATAAGTGTCAAATTAAAACTGCGTGTTAGACTGGAACTCATATCATAACCTTTCATGAGCGACATGTAATCCATGAAAGCAAGGGGAAACTACAACCATAATTTTTCCCGAGGGCATGCAGCTTTACTGTATGGTTAAATGATGATGGCATCCTCTTGGGTAAAATATTCCGGAGGTAAAATAGTCTCCCATTCGGATCTCTGGGCGGGGACTACCCAAGAGGATGTCATTATCAGAAGAAAGAAAACTGGCGTTCTACGGATCGGAGCATGGAATGTCAGTTCCCTTGATCGGGCAGGTAGGTTAGAAAATTTAAAAAGGGAAATGGGTAGTTTACAGTTAGATATAGTGGGAATTAGTCAAGTTCAGTGGCAGGAGGAACAAGACTTCTGGTCAGGTGACTACAGGGTTATAAACACAAAATCAAATAGGGGTAATGCAGGAGTAGGTTTAATAATGAATAGGAAAATAGGATTGCGGGTAAGCTACTACAAACAGCATAGTGATCGCATTATTGTGGCCAAGATAGATAGATACGAAGCCCACCCCTACCACAGTAGTACAGGTTTATATGCCAACTAGCTCTGCAGATGACGAAGAAATTGAAGAAATGTATGACGAAATAAAAGAAATTATTCAGATAGTGAAGGGAGACGAAAATTTAATAGTCATGGGTGACTGGAATTCGTCAGTAGGAAAATGGAGAGAAGGAAACGTAGTAGGTGAATATGGATTGGGGCTAAGAAATGGAAGAGGAAGCCGCCTGGTAGAATTTTGCACAGAGCATAACTTAATCATAGCTAATACTTGGTTCAAGAATCATGAAAGAAGGTTGTATACATGGAAGAAGCCTGGAGATACTAGAAGGTTTCAGATAGATTATATAATGGTAAGACAGAGATTTAGGAACCAGGTTTTAAATTGTAAGACATTTCCAGGGGGAGATGTGGACTCTGACCACAATCTATTGGTTATGAACTGTAGATTGAAACTGAAGAAACTACAAAAAGGTGGGAATTTAAGGAGATGGGACCTGGATAAACTAACTAAACCAGAGGTCGTACAGAGTTTGAGGGAGAGCGTAAGGGAGCAATTGACAAGAATGGGGGAAAGAAATACAGTAGAAGAAGAATGGGTAGCTTTGAGGGATGAAGTAATAAAGGCAGCAGAGGATCATGTGGGTATAAAGATGAGGGCTAGTAGAAATCCTTGGGTAACAGAAGAAATATTGAATTTAATAGATGAAAGGAGAAAACATAAAAATACAGTGAATAAAGCAGGCAAAAAGGAATACAAACGTCTCAAAAATGAGATCGACAGGAAGTGCAAAATGGCTAAGCAGGGATGGCTAGAGGACAAATGTGTGGATATAGAGGCTTATCTCACTAGGGGTAAGATAGATACTGCTTACAGGAAAATTAAAGAAACCTTCGGAGAAAAGAGAGCCACTTGTATGAATGTCAAGAGCTCAGATGGAAACTCAGTTCTAAGCAAAGAAGGGAAAGCAGAAAGATGGAAGGAGTATATAGTGGGTCTATACAAGGGCGATGTACTTGAGGACAATATTATGGAAATGGAAGAGGATGTAGATGAAGATGAAATGGGAGATCCGATACTGCGTGAAGAGTTTGACAGAGCACTGAAAGACCTGAGTCGAAACAAAGCCCCGGGAGTAGACAACATTCCATTAGAACTACTGACAGCCTTGGGAGAGCCAGTCCTGACAAAACTCTACCTTCTGGTGAGCAAGATGTATGAGATAGTCGAAATACCCTCAGACTTCAAGAAGAATATAATAATTCCAATCCCAAAGAAAGCAGGTTTGAAAGATGTGAAAATTACCGAACTATCAGTTTAATAAGTCACGGCTGCAAAATACTAATGCGAATTCTTTACAGATGAATGGAAATACTGTTAGAAGAACCTCGGGAAAGATCAGTCTGGATTCCGTAGAAATATCGGAACACGTGAGGCAATACTGACCCTACGACTTAAGTTAGAAAATAGATAAGGAAAGGCAAACCTACATTTGTAGCATTTGTAGACTTAGAGAAAGCTTTTGACAATGTTGACTGGAATACTCTCTTTCAAATTCTGAAGGTGGCAGGGGTAAAATACAGGGAGCGAAAAACTATTTACAATTTGTACAGAAACCAGATGGCAGTTATAAGAGTTGAGGGACATCAGAGGGAAGCAGTGGTTGGGAAGGGAGTGAGACGAGGTTGTAGCCTCTCCCCGATGTTATTCAATCTCTATATTGAGGAAGCAGTGAAGGAAACAAAAGAAAAATTCGGAGTAGGTATTAAATTCCATGGAGGAGAAATAAAAACTTTGAGGTTCGCCGATGACATTGTAATTCTGTCAGAGACAGCAAAGGAGTTGGAAGAGCAGTTGAACGGAATGGATAGTGTCTTGAAAGAAGGATATAAGATGAACATCAACAAAAGCAAAACGAGGATAATGGAATGTAGTCGAATTAAGTCGGGTGATGCTGAGGGAATTAGATTAGGAAATGAGACACTTAAAGTAGTAAAGGAGTTTTGCTATTTGGGGAGCAAAATAACTGATGATGGTTGCAGTAGAGAACATATAAAATGTAGACTGGCAATGCCAAGAAAAGCATTTTTGAAGAAGAGAAATTGGTTAACATCAAGTATAGATTTAAGTGTCAGGAAGTCGTTTCTGAAAGTATTTGTATGGAGGGTAGCCATGTATGGAAGTGAAACATGGATGATAACTAGTTTGGACAAGAAGAGAATAGAAGCTTTCGGAATGTGGTGCAACAGAAGAATGCTGAAGATTAGATGGGTAGATCATATAACTAATGAGGAAGTATTGAATAGGATTGGGGAGAAGAGAAGTTTGTGGCACAACTTGACTAGAAGAAGGGCTCGGTTGGTAGGACATGTTCTGAGGCATCAAGGGATCACCAATTTAGTATTGGAGGGCAGTGTGGAGGGTAAAAATCGTAGAGGGAGACCAAGAGATGAATACACCAAGCAGATTCAGAAAGATGTAGGTTGCAGTAGGTACTGGGAGATGAAGAAGCTTGCACAGGATAGAGTAGCATGGAGAGCTGTATCAAACCAGTCTCAGGACTGAAGACCACAACAACAACATGTAATCCATTGCATTACACAAATACACTAATAGAGCAACTCAAAGGTTCATCTCATCAAGTCCTCACCAGCAGTACAAAAGAATTTCTTCAATTAAAAAGAAAATATGCATGATTGTCACTCTACAACAATACGCACTTTAAAAGTAACTCTTTAGATACAACCATGAGGGAAAAGTAAGGAGAAAATAATATGGACAGTTTTTACTGCCTCTACAGTATAGAGTGTGAACTGGTAAAGATTGCGTCGGCATCGAGACACACCAATGTTGAATTTGTATCTGTCCTGAGACGCCATGACCGGCCTCATTTGAACTCTTCTGTTGGGAGAGTTAATTTGGAGTTGGAACGGCTGCTTGTGTCGGGTGCGGGGGCTCATATTGGTGTGGTTCCTGTTGATTATCTCAGTAGGTGGGACTATACCAGGCACGGCCTACATCTCAACAGGAAAGGGAAGGGGAAAGTGGCTGGGGTAATAGCAGGAAATTTAAGGGGGGGAGGCACTGCCATGAATGGTAAAATACCAGTGGTTACAGGTGTTGGAGCAGCACCTTTTTTAGGATAGGTAAGACAGAAAGATGTCAAGTTCTACGAGAGGTCAGGATTGAAACAAATCTTCAGTTTAGGAAAGAAATTCAACAGCACAATTCTAGCACATTGGATCACAAAACACAGCTATCAATTATAAATTTTCACCAATCACCAGAAATTCTATCTCCACCAAGTTGTATCTCAGTCCTAGGTAATTGCATTGATGAACTAAAGTCACCCAACCCAATTGACATGATCTGCCTCTCTGAACACCATGTGACCACTGGTATAGGAACTAGGCCTAAGCACAATGAGAAACTCAGGCAGGAGAGTACTGCAAATGTTAGAATAAGGAATGGTTCTCATAAAAGTATAATTAAAAATAATGTAAGTATATTTCATCAAAATATTGGGAGTTTAAAGAATAAAGTAGATGAGCTTCTGGTTTGTTTGGAAGATTTAGAAGCTGAGAATGAAATAGATATACTATGCCTGTCTGAGCATCACATTGTTACTGATATGGATAAGGTAAATGTAAGTGGTTATAAGCTCTCTGCACATGTAATGAGAGAAAATATGGAGAAAGGAGGAGTTGCCATATATCTCAAAAGTTATCATTGCGCAAAAAGTATAGAAACAAAAAAGTTTTGTGTAGAGAAACATATAGAAGCATGTGCCTGTGAGCTTAAATTAAATAAAGGCACATTTATAATTGTAACTGTATATAGGTCCCCATCAGGAAATTTTCATCTATTTCTGAAAAATTTGGACTCCTTGTTGTGCTATCTGTCAGACAGGGGGAAGCAAATTATTATTTGTGGGGACTTCAATGTAGATTCTCTGAAAGAGGGTAATAGGAAAAATGACCTTGAAGTATTACTCGGTTCTTTCAATTTGACACCCGTTATTGATTTTCCTACTCGGGTGGTAAAGGATAGCAGCTCACTGATAGATAACTTCTTTATAGACCAAGATAAGTTTAACCAGATAAATGCTCAGCCTGTTGAGAATGGTCTTTCTGATCATGGTGCACAGCTAGTTACAATATATGACATAGCTCCATTCAGCAATACTCCTCCAAAGTAGTACGTTCAGTCAACAATTTAACAATTGCAAATTTCAGGGAAAGCCTACAGCAGTTAGACTGGGATGAGGTGTACCGTGAACCTGATGCCAATTTAAAATATAATTTATTTCATGACATTTTTGTAAATGCATTTGAAAACTGCTTCCCCAAGAAAATAGTTAAATATACTCGTAAGAAACCTTGTAACAAACCATGGCTTACTAAGGGTATAAAAATATCTTGTAACCGGAAAAGGGAAATGTATCTGACAGCAAGAAAGAGTAGTGACCCAGAAACTATCAAAAATTATAAAAACTACTGTGTTATATTAAGAAAAGTTATTAAAAAATCCAGGAGTATGTGTATCATGTCTGAAATCAGCAACTCTGATAATAAAATTAAAACAATTTGGAATATTATTAAAAGAGAAACAGGTCAACCAAGAGCAGAGGAAGACCGTATTACCATCAAATTGAATGAAAACTTTACGAACAAAAAGTCAGAAGTTGAAAATATTTTTAATAATCATTTTCTAAATGTTGTGGATATAGTAGGATCCAGGTGTTCATTAGAAGATGCTAGGCTGTTAATGGAAGAGGCCATACCTATGCAATTTGATACAATTGAAACCTCACTCACTTCTCCCTCTGAAATTAGGAAAATAATAAACTTGCTTAAAAGCAAAAACTCACATGGAATTGATGGCATTTCCAGCAAAATACTAAAAGCTTGTTCTCAACAGATAAGTAAGATTCTCAGCCACCTGTGTAATAGCTCTCTGGAACAGGACATTTTCCCTGATAGACTGAAATATGCTATTGTTATACCTTTGCATAAAAAGGGGGATAGATCTGATGTCAACAATTACCGTCCAATCTCCCTTCTAACAGCTTTATCCAAAATTTTTGAGAAAGTAATGTATTCAAGAGTAGCTTCACATATCTGTAAAAATGAAGTACTAACAAAATGTCAGTTTGGTTTCCAGAAACGTTTTTCAACAGAAAATGCCATATATGCTTTCACCAGTCAAATTTTGAATGATCTGAATAACCGAACACCACCCATTGGGATTTTTTGTGATCTCTCAAAGGCTTTTGATTGTGTAAATCATGAAATTCAGCTAGACAAGCTCAAGTATTGTGGCATGAGTGGGACAGTGCACAAATGGTTTAATTTGTACCTAACTGGAAGAGTGCAGAAAGTTGAAATAAGTAGTTCTCGTAACATGCAAAGATCACCACATTCCTCAAACTGGGGAACTATCAAGAATGGGGTTCCACAAAGGTCAGTCTTGGGTCCTTTGTTGTTCTTATTATATATTAATGACTTGCCATTCTATATTCATGAAGAGGCAAAGTTAGTTCTCTTCGCTGATGATACAAGTATAGTAATCACACCTGAGAAACAAGAATTAACTGATGAAATTGTCAATACTGTCTTTCAGAAAATTACCAAGTGGTTCCTTGTAAACGGACTTTCACTGAATTTTGATAAGACACAGTACATACAGTTCCGTACAGTGAATGGTATGACGCCATTCATAAATATAGACCTTAATCAGAAGCATATAGCTAAGGTGGAATATTCCAAATTTTTAGGTATGTCCATTAAATTGGAAGAAACACATTGATGATCTGATGAAACGTTTGAGTTCAGCTACTTATGCAATAAGGGTCATTGCAAATTTTGGTGATAAACATCTTAGTAAATTAGCTTACTACGCCTATTTTCACTCATTGCTTTCATATGGCATCATATTTTGGGGTAATTCATCACTGAGGAATAAAGTATTTATTGCACAAAAGCATGTAATCAGAATAATAGCTGGAGTCCACCCAAGATCATCCTGCAGACATTTATTTAAGGATCTAGGGATATTCACAGTAGCTTCTCAGTATATATACTCTCTTATGAAATTTGTTATTAACAACCAAACCCAATTCAAAAGTAATAGCAGTGTGCATAACTACAATACTAGGAGAAAGGACGATCTTCACTATTCAAGATTAAATCTAACTTTGGCACAGAAAGGGGTGAATTATACTGGCACTAAAGTCTTTGGTCACTTACCAAATAGTATCAAAAGTCTGACAGATAACCAACAAGTATTTAAGAAGAAATTAAAAGAATTTCTGAATGACAACTCCTTCTACTCCATAGAGGAATTTTTAGATATAAATTAAGAAAAAAAAAGAAAAATATTAAAAAAAAAAAAATAAAAAATAAAGAAAAACAAAAAAACACAAAAAAATAAATTTGTTATATTAACTTAAGTATGTTGTTAAATTAACCTAATTATGTCATGTATTGGAAAATTCGACTCGTTCCACATCATTACGAAATATCGTATTCATGATCCATGGAACTAGTATTAATCTAATCTAATCTAATCTAACCATTAGATACACACATTCACCTGTTTCTTGTTAAACTGCTTGAAATTTACTACTGTATAAAACCACAAAATGTTTGCAGTGAAAATGACTGCTAGGATCATCTACAGGTCTTCCAGTGGCTGAGTACTGTTGAAAGACAGCACTTCATTCCTACATACATGGATGCTGTTCCAAGCCAACTGGAACATGACTTGCAAGACTAAAAATGACACAATACAGCACTTCCAATTTGTCATTTTAACATAAAGTACTCATAATTTTATTATTAGATTGGATTTGTTGCAAGTATCACACATTATAGATATAGAATCTGGCCCAACTAAGGAACAACATATGCAAGTGTCAGCCATTTCACACCAATTTTTGAACAGTTTCAAATATGGACAGTTTCAAATATGGAGTGGAGTAAAGAGAGACCAAGTATCCCATGGTATAATGGAGTATCAACATTATAAGCTGGAGCTAACATAGGGTGTTGCAGTATGAACAGCAGATAATCTGGGAAGAAATATTGTAAGATGACATCATTGAAGCTTCAGAGAGTTCTTGGCCCTGTTGTGTGGTCCTTGTGAAGAAGAAGGATGGTACAATGTAAGCTCTGGTGACTACTGACAACATAACAAAACCACTAAAAAAGAATTTATCCCCTGCCACGTACTGATGGCACCCTGGACTGCTTGAAAGAAGCAAAGTATTTCTCAACTTCATACATACCAACAGGCTACTGACATATCGGGTATGAAGCTCTGTAAGAAAATACTACCTTCATAGCTCCTGACAGCCTCTATGGGTGCAAAGTTGTGCCATTCAAACTATGTAATGCTACAGCCATCTTCCAACATATTGTGGAAAACCTGCTGTAGCACATTAAATGGGTGATGTGTCTTAGCTATCTAGATGACATTATTGTTCTTTTGAAGGTATTTGAAGAACAACTATGTCATGTGAATACCATGTTGCAGTGTGTTCAGACCAAGGTCTCTTGCTGAATCTGAAAAAAAAAAAAAACTCTTCTTCGCCCAAGAAATAAAAATCAGGGGGCATCACATGACTGGAGATAATGTCCAGCCTAATCCAAAGAAAATAAGAGTCATCACATATATTCCAATTCCTGGTCATATTCATGCTGTGAGAAGCTATGTCAGAATGTGCTCGTAGTAGCAGTGATAGCACGGCCCTTGAAAGAACTACTGCATGGAGATACCAAATTTTTGTGGAACATGGTGCAAGAAAGATTCATTATTTTCTTAAGGAGGTGCTAACATCTTCTCCAGTCCTAGCATTGCATCATGAATATGTTGAGACAGAACTTGACTCTGATGGTAGTAGTTGTGGGATAGTATAGTTCTAGCACAAATTCAGAAAGGTGCTGGAACATCAAAAACTTTCAGCCTTATTTATTTGACAACCCATTCACCACTGTGATGGAACACCATTCTCTATGCTGACTGAATAGTCTGAAGGCTCCATCGGGTTGACTGGTGAGATGGGCACAGAGGCTTCAGGAGTACAACATCAAAGCAATATACTAAAGCATATATAAACCTATCAACACTGGGTGCCTCTCAAGGAATCCTTTGACAGAACAATCTCAGTCATCACTGCATTAAATGACATTGCTGCTGAACAGAGGAAATAGCCAGCATTGCTGTAAATGACAATGGATTCAGAGTTCCTGTTTGAGCCAGATGATAGTCAGGACTGCTATGTGGAATACCTGATAACCAAGACCAAAGAAGCAAGCCTCATGTACAGATCCTGGACATCTAGTAGAAGGACGAAAGTGCTATAAATCCAAGCATTGCCTAGAGAAAGAAACAGCTGGTGAGACTTAGTAAGAATTTTTACACCTGTGTGGAGAGTGGAACTAAAATCCTACTTTGGGCCATATAATATCCCATGCCATTTCTCAGACGTAACAAAAAAGGTCAAGGATTATTATCCTTCATAAAGAAGACAATAGTGCAGGGACAACGTCCACGTCCTCCATATGATGCCCTACTACAGTCCTGAGGCACAGATTAATGATGGAGGCTTCTTGTTCAGTGAAAATGAATGACTGCTTGATGATCACGAAGCTTCAATGGGAAGGGCTACCCTAATGTGCATCACAATGAAGAAGATGTTATTACATGACCCATATAATAGGATCCTCCTGTATTACCATACACAGTACTACTGATAAGATCTACATATAGGATACTGTAGTCAGCTCCAATGATCCAATGAGAACTAATGGAACAGTTGATCACTGTTTCTCTGTGAGAGGAAGCAATGCCATCAGCCATGCTGCCTGCAGTGTGGCATAGCAGCTGGCATTGCTGGCTGGCATACTGCAAGTAACCAGTTCAAACCCAACCATCAGCAATTACTTGTTACTAAGTATTTGTAAATTTGGAAGATTCTTGAATTTACTTATGTTTGTGTATTGTGGAATATTTAATATTTATATATATATCAGCACTCCCCATCAAGTAGTTTGCTTATATTATGGCTGTTTGTTAGTGTTTGTAATAAACATGCTTTCAATGTTAACCATTATACTTCATTACAAACCAGCTTTTGGGTCTGGACTTGATTGTGGTTTGTGGTTATGATTAAACAATATTATTTTCTTTTATATTTACCATTTTTTTCTGTAACAGCATTCATTTTGGAAGAAAAATACACTAGAAAGTAAAATTGCATTTCCTTGCAATCATTAGTCCTGAACACATACAATGTGTTACTTTCGGATTACTTTCACACAGTTTCCACACATGGTTTTTTTTTTTTTTTTTTTTTTTTTTGCAGGTATCAAATGTATCACATTGTTTTGAAGTTTCATTTCAGTTCTTTGCATTGTCATCTCTGTTTCTTATCCAAAATGCATTGTCAAGTATGGAAAATGCTTTTGACTTATACTTGCCATGTATCTTTGTCTTTGGTTTTGCTGAAATGATGCAGAAACTGCTTACATGGACATAGCTTTTTCTGTTACTATGCATGGTGCTGGCTGAACCCACAGTGCCAGAACTGCAGTTCGACAGATGATCTGGGATGAGGGGTTGTGTTAGGTTGGATGGGTAGAGCAAGAAAGAGGCAGAAAGCAGGATAAATTGGAGAGGGCTAGCTGCTGGCTCAGAATGATCAAGCAATTGTATGGGATAGAAATGCGAGATGGAGAGGCATTAGGTGCATGGAATAGGAATGCAACACACTGATACTACAGCCAGTCAATTTGTGTGATGCACGACAACAGTGACATGGAGGTATGAGTTGGGAGGGGGTGACAGGACAGAGTTTAGAGAAACTCTTGGTCAGAGAGTCTGGGTGAAGTGGATTATCAAAGATTAAGGCCAGGTGGATTATAGGAGTGAAGGATGTGTTGAAAGGATAACTCCCATCTGAATACTATAGAAAAGTTGAGGCTGTGATGAATAATCCAGATGATCCAGATTGTGAAACAGCCATTGAACATGAGCATGTTTTGCTCAGCTGCATGTTGTGCCACTGGGTGGTGAACTGTGTTCTCGGCCACAGTTTGGCTATGGTCATTCATTCTGTTGGGCAGCTGGTTGGTGGTCAAGCCCACATAAAATATTGTGCAGAATCTGCAGAAGAGTTGATGTATGAAATGGCTACTTCATAGGTGGCTCTGCCTCTGATGGAACAGGGTAAGCCTGTGATAGGACTGGAGTAAGCTGTGCTCTGTGCATATATCGGCCAGGTCTTGCACAGGGATCTTCCACAAGAATATTACATAGCATAAGGGGTTGGGTGTGAGAGTGTTGTAAGGATGGACCAGGTTGTTGTTTAGGATGAGTGGGCAGTTGAATACCAATTCAGAAGTGCTAGAAAGGATTTTGGACAGGATGTCACTCATTCCCGGGCCTGATAATAGATAGTTGAAGCCCTGGCAAATGACATAATTCAGTTTCTGCAGTCCAGGATGATACTGGGTGATGAGGAGTGGTGGTCCTTTGCTGCTTGCTCGTGGGAGTGGTGGGAGGATTAGGGGTGTGTGAAGATATTGTGTGGGAAATAAGTTTGCAGACTAGGTGTAGGGGACAGTGCTTGTCTGTGAAGAACTTCACTACATCTTCAGCCTATAGGACTAGAAATTCTCATCACTGCAGATACACCATCCACAGCCTTGTGTCTTGACCCTGATTCCAGATCATGATTCCATGGCCTTGACACCCTATTCTCATTCCTCAACACCTTCTCTCCCATTTGCCTCACCTGGTCCTCTTCAGCCCAACATATTATCCACCTGGACATTGAACTCCACCTCTGTGATGGCTGCGTCCATAAATGCATCCATATAATGCCCACTAAGCACCAACAATTCCTGAATTTTCACAGCTGTCACCTAATAGTCTACTCTAAAAAATCACTACCATTCAACCCAGCCAGCTGTGGACAGTGTATCTGCAGTGATGGGAATCCCTTGTACAGTATGCTGAAAGTCTCAGAAATTCTTCACACACAGGCATTATCCTCTAGGCCTTGTCCACAAACAGATTTCCAATCCAGTACCCTTACAAACCCATAATACTCCCTCCATACCCAGGAATTAGATTTAGAGGAGCACCACTCCTCATCACCCAGTATCATACTGAAATGAAGAAACAGAATAATGTCATTTGCCAGGGCTTTGACTATCTAATATCATGTGTAGAAATGAGTGACATCCTTCCCACAATTCTTGCTACCCTCCTAAAGAGGTATTCCACTGCCTACCCAACCTACATAACTTCCTGGCCCAACCATATGCTGCTCCCACGACCAATCCCTTATACAGGATGTTATTTCTTAGGTAATTAGAATGTAAAAAAGGTACTGTGTATATGAAACCCAGGTCCAATGCGAGAGATAGCCTGATGGCCCTAATTAGTTCAGGTTCAATAAATAAATAACTCTGTGGGAAATCCAGATGTAAGAGCTGTCCGATCCACCCACCAAGCTTACCTGTGATAGATCTCCACTACAGATACAGCAAGATATTAATAAATTGGTTGACGCAGAGTTGACAATACTTTATTGCAAGCAACATACAGTGTGTCTACTCAACATAAAGCTCAGAACCCAACTGCCTTTGACTCATTTCCACAGATACCACACACCAGGGCTGCAGCTCTTTGGTCTGCAACAGTGATGGTGCTGCATCAAAGTAAGAGATGATCAGATTGACCCACATTGACTCTGGTGTGGTGTGGGCACAGGTCCAAGTAACCAATGATGCCTCAGCTGGCTACTTGGCAGGGCACCACCAGATCATTTCTTGGTGTCTGTGATGTGGTGGAGATGGTGTGCCAGTGGTCATAATAAGTGGCCAAACCATGGCTAAGGTGGAGCATGTGGTGTCGATGGGCAGTGCTGTGGTGTTGATGTTTGTTGCAGGTGGTGTGAGTAGACTCAATGGTGTCACAGGGGTTAATGGCTGGGAGATGGGCTGCATCAGTGCCATGATGGTTAGGATGCTGTAGGCTGTGACTGACATGAGAGGGTATCTGACAGGTGTGTGTGAGTAGACGTCTCCAGAAGGTCAAGCCATGCATCAATAATGAGGTCTTCATCAATAATTTTAATTTTATTTATTGGTCCAGTAAGTCTTATATACATACAAGGTATTACAGTTGCTGGACATATTTTACACTGCAGTAATATTAGGCAACCATTCTACTTTGTTACTTACATAAAATGACAAACTGTAAAACAAGTATTTAATAAAAAGGTTTTAGTAAATTTTTCAAATGCATTTATATGATTGGTATTCTTAATAATTTCTGGAAGCGTATTGTAGATTATTACATGAGAGTGATAAGAAACCCACTCAGATAGACTTGTGCTGGAGTAATTTACGTGGATATTTCCCCTTAACCTGGTATGGTGCGCATGCCCAGCAGTGTTGTGGATAAAGAGATTTTCTTTCTTCATCATAGCTTTCTTTAAAAGAGCACAATTTCTAGGATATAAATGCAGGGAAGAGGGAGAATATTTAAATCTATAAACAAAGGCTTACAGGAACTTATATTGCTTGCTTTTTTATTATTCAGATTATTCTCTTGTGCTTCCTGAATGTTGTAATGGCTGGAGGAGAATTTCCCCAAAAGATAACACCGTATATTAATAGTAAGTGTATCTGAGAAAAGTACACAGTTTTTACAGTTTCAAGAGTTGCATTGCTGGATAGTACTCTGATTACATATGTTAGAGAGTTGGGGGTTTAAGGACGGTATGTGAGAGTTCCATTTCAGATTTTCTTGCAGGCAAGGCCTAGAAACTTTGCCACAGTGTAATTCTGAATTTCATGTGAATTGCTGGCTTTTTGTTTATTTATTTTGCTGGTGCAGAAAGTATAAAGTAACTGTTTTTTGTGGGTTTAAGACAAGCCTGTTCCTATAGAGCCATTGTGATACTTCAACCATGATGACACCTGCAGCAGTGGTAAGATCTTTAATATTTTTCACTTCAATAAGCAGATTGGTATAATCTGCAAATAGTAATGCTCCTGTATTTCTTACATATGAATGGAGGTCATTAAACATGGAGGCAGATCATTAACATATATTAGAACAAGAAATTGTCCTAAGACAGAGCCCTGTGGTACACCATGTGTCAGTGACGACAGAACTGAAAGGTAGTTCTGTGTAGTGTTGGCTTGACTGTGTTAATCAGGTCCTTTTTTTCCAGAGAGAGAGACAGAGAGAAAGAGAATTGAATGATCTGTAACATCAAAAGTCTATATTAAATCTAAGAAAATACCTGAAATTTTGGAGTGATTGTCTACTACATTTATGATGTGGTTGACAAGATGAAAGATAGCAGTCTCAGTGGAATGTTGTGCTCTGAAACCATGCTGACATACAGATAATTTATTACTCTGACTGAAAAATTTTGTAGCTGAGCTAGGAAGAGTTGTTCTATAATCTTTGAAAAGCCAGACAGCAGTGCTACAGGTCTTTAATTTGACATTTTCTGAGAGTCACCTTTCTTATAAAGAGGTATGACTTTAGCAGTTTTAAGCAGATCTAGGAAAAGGCCCTGTGAATGAAGATTTGCAAATGTCTAATAATAGTGTGAGAATAAAGTTTGTTGACAGTTTTGTTATATGATCAGGGATGTAATCAACACCTGCTGAATTGCTATTTTTAATGAGCTTATGATTTTTCATAGCACATTTTGACTGGCAGGACAAAGCAATATTTTTTTTAATTGTGGTTTTCAAGTGCCTGGTTGTCCTTCACATCTAATTTGCCAAATTTTTTGGTCACTAAATCATCTGCAATTATAGCAAAGTACGAATTGAACAGGTCTGCAAATAACTTTGGGTCAGTAATGAGGCTGCTATTATGGAACAGAGCAATGTTCTTATGAGTTTCCTTCTTCCCAGTATTATGAAAAGGATAGTTGCTACTCACCATGTAGTGGAGATGCTGAGTCACAGACAGGCACAACAAAAAGACTGTCACAAAATAAGCTTAGTCAAAAATAGTCGACAGACACACACATACACACACACTCATGCAAATGCAACTCACACACATGACCACACTCTGTGGCAGCTGAAGCCAGACTATGAGCAACAGATGCAGTGCATGATGGGAGAGGTAATTTGGTGGGGGTAAGAAGGAGGCTGGGGTGGGGAGGGTGAGCTATGGCAGGGTAGGGGTGGAGGATTGTGAAGCGCTGCTGGGGAGCATACAGGGACAGGTTGGAGAGAGGGTAGGGCAGCTAGGTGCACCCTCTCTCCACCCTGTCCCTGTATCTGTCCCAGCATGTTCAGGCACTGAGTGCCGAATTCTGCTATTGGCCATAGTTCGATGGTGACCATACATTCTGTTGGACAGCTGGTTAGTGGTCATGCCCACATGAAATACAGTACAGAAATTGCAGCAGAGTTGGTACATGAAAGCCACTTCATGGGTGGCCCTACCTCTAATGGGATAGGATAAGCTGGTGACAGGATTGGAGTAAGGTGTTGGGACCACAGCAGCATTGATACACAGACCAAAGAGCCACGGTCCTGGTGTGAGAGTCGAAGACTGTTCAGTTCAGAGCTTTGTATCGAGTAGATGTGCTGTGTTTTTCTCTTTTGTGATGAAGTACTGTCAACTCATAGCTCTATGACTCTTCCACATTCATTCACTTTATGTGTTTCATGGACAATCACAACCAAACACCATACCTGCCCTCCATGTACTTTCTAAACTGCCTGGTGGATCAAGTTGGTATCATGGTCAGAACTTTTCAAGGCTGGGTTCAATGTCAGGTTTCCTGCTAGAAAGATTTTGAGATTGGCTTGCAAAGTGTTATTTCCAGTTGACTTTACATGTAAAGGAAAATAGGTCCTTCACCAAAGCAGCATGGTTAAATGCAGGTTTAGGGCTAAAAGTGAGATCCGTGAATAATACTGATAATTCAGGGGGGAGAGTGCTTTGGATAAGAGGTTGAGAACACTGTACTGTTGTGACTGGTTCTTGTGATTATGAGTTATTACTGGTCTGGGAGGCAGTGGTGAACGCTGTTGGACGTTAAGAAGGTGGCCAAGCTCAGTTTGTAGGAGAAGAGTGGTTGTTGATGGTGTGGCTGTTTGGGGAGCTGCAGAGGGACAGGGAGGGAAACACCACTGTTGACATAGCTTAGGAGAAGTTGGGATAGCTTTGTGAGGTGAAGTCTGGCGTGTTGTTGCAGTCTAAAGTTGGCTTGGTGGATGATACCATCCAAGGATACATGAGGGGCAGATAACTGTAAGATTTTGTAGAAGGAGAGAAATCTGTTGGAGTGGAAACAGGCAGATGAGGCATATAGATCACAGTTTAGCTGGGTAACTCCAAGGGACAAGCAGATTTCAAGAAACAGAATATGGGACCTTAATTTTGATAGTGCCAAAGTGTGTTTTCAAAAAGAAGGACTGTAATATGTGATGGGATTCGTCAAGGCAAAAGAGGACAGTTTGGAGTGTTAGAAGTGATGGGAGTAGCAAAAATGTTAGGCAGAGGGTGGAAAAGATAGAAAAATGGAAGAAAAGCAGGGAAAAAAATTGGAAGAATCAGAAGAATTGACAAGAGAATTGTAGAACAGACAATGGTTAACAAGAGGCAATGAGTGGGCAAAAACTTCTCACCACAAGAGTGGTCTATATAATCCAAAAAATTGATCTGAAAAAAAAGAAAAAAAAGGAAAAGTCATGAAAGGACACGCAATTTTAAAAAAACTGGCCAAACAGAAAGTGAAAGTCACAGGAGATAATGTAAACTACTTTGCATGGCAAATAAAGTAATGTAGGAGATGGCAGTAAAAGTTGATCAAAGCAGTTTGGCGAAAAACAAATGCACCACTATCTCTGAACATCCCTTACAAGCCTTCCAAGAATTCCTCATATCCAACATTGCTTCACAACCTATCCACAGGTCCCTACAACATGACCCTAACCTGTCCTCTGCAGAACTCCAGGCTCTGCTTTCCCTAAAAGCTGAGAACTCCGTCATTATCCTCCCAGAAGACAAAGGATTTACCATTGTGGTACTTGACCAACAGGAGTATGTTGTGAAGGTCTACTCTAGCTGTCTGACACCTCTACATACAGTATCTACCATCAAGATCCCATCCCTCTGATTCAAATGGACCTGTAGTCCTACCTTAAAACCTAAGGCCTTTCACAAGGACTCACACCTCAATCCGTAGAACTTCTTACACTACCCAAACCACACACCTCCACCTTTTACCTTCCTCCTAAGATCCACAAACCCAATAATCCTGGCCATCCTACAGTTACTGACATCAAAGCACCCAGCGAACGTACTACCCAAACCACACACCTCCACCTTTTACCTTCCTCCTAAGATCCACAAACCCAATCATCCTGACCATCCTACAGTTACTGACATCAAAGCACCCAGCGAACATATATCTGCCTTAGTAGATTAGCACTTGAAACCCATAGTACCAAGACTTCCTTCCCTTATTAAAGATACCAACCATTTCCTAGATTGTCTGAAATATGTGCCTGTCACACTCCCACTACACACTTTGCTTGTCACCACTGATTCCATCTCTTTCTGTACCAACAACCCCCTTGTACGTGGTCTGTCTGCTGCTGAACATTTCTTCAGTCAACACCTACCTGATTCCGAAACTAGAACATCCTTCTTGCTCACCTTAATCAACTTTATACTTACCAACAACTACTTCATCTTTACTGGGCGGACATACAAACAGATGAGGGGTACAGTCATGGGAAGCAGGATGGCTCCTTCCTATGCCAACCTTTTCATAGGTTGCTTGGAGGGGGCTTTCCTGGGATCCATAAGCCTTCAGCTCCTGGTTTGGTTTAGATTCATTGATGACATCTTTGCCGTATGGACTCATGGTGAGGCTGACATGTTAAAATTCCTGAAATCTCTAAATACCTTCTCTCAATTAAATTTCCAATTCCAAATCCCATGCCACCTTCCTTGATGTTGATCTCATCTTCATCGAAGGCCAGCTACACACCAAACCTACTAAAAAACAACATTACTCAAATTTTGACAGTTGTCAGCCTTTCCATATCAAATGTTCCCTCCCATACAGACTTGGCATTCATGGCAATCATATTTGTTTGGATGCAGATTCTTTACAGCAATACACCACCACTCTCACTTCAGCCTTCACTGCATGTAATTATCCCAACAGCCTAGTTCAAAAGCAGATTTCCTGGGCCATCACATCCACACTACTTGTCACCCAGTATTGTCCTGGTCTTGAATGTATTAATTAGCTACTTTGACAAGGCCATGACTTCCTAA
The DNA here is from genome assembly GCF_021461385.2 of Schistocerca piceifrons. NCBI lineage: Eukaryota > Metazoa > Arthropoda > Insecta > Orthoptera > Acrididae > Schistocerca > Schistocerca piceifrons. Next base: position 1,014,303,058 of record NC_060138.1, on the reverse strand, counting down.
AATCATGCCCTGAAATGAGATCCATCGTGTCTGAGATTTTGCCCACCACACTAGAATAGCTATTTGTCATCCTCCGAATCTTCACAATATTGTTGCAGAAGAAGCTGAGTAGCACTGTGGTATAATGGTTATGATACTTAACTGCTTGCATGGAGGGGTGTGAGCTCAAAACTCACTTGGACTGCACAGTTTTAATTTCTATATGCATTTCAAGTACATTCTAGAAGTATCCACAAATGTCAAGAATCATTGTACTGGAATTTTCTCTAGCTGTATATATAATGTGTGTGTTCTGGCCAGAGGCAGTTCACTCTGCACTCTTGTATGTGCAAGTGCTGAATAAATATTTGTTAAGTGAAGTTAGTGTTCATCATTCATCTAATTATGCCTTCTACGTGACAATATTTATGCTGCTTCTGCACCCAGCTCCCTACCCTATAGCTCCTACCCCTCTAACCGTCCCCTCCGCAAAACTTGCCCTATGCACCCTCCTGCAACCACCTATTGCAACCCTGTAACTGGCAAAACATATACTATTAGAGGGAGAGCCACCTTTGAAATGACACATCATATACCAGTTTTTATATAAACACTGTTCGGCCTTTCACATCAGCATGACTATCACCCAGTTATTAGTCAGGATTAATGGGCATAGGTAGAGGGTGTATACTGGCAACACACCATATCGTGTTGCAGAGCATGCTGTACAACAAGACAGTCATGACTACAGTGCCTGTTTCACCACACATACCATCTGGTTCTTCCCCCAGACATAAGTTTCTCAGAACTCCAAGGGTGGGAACCAGCGCTACAAGATGTCCTTCGTTGTTGCCACCCACATGGCATTAATTTACATTCTTCACCCTATTTTAGTTTTCTACACCTTTCATTTTCTGACTTGTCTATTTTTGCTGCCGCCCCCCCCCCCCCCCCCCCCAACTCTGTTACATACAATGCACTTAGCTTTTCACACTTATTAATTCAGGCATGATGTTTTAGCAGTAATCTCTGTCTTGCATATTGCGTTGTCTTCCACCTTTAAGCTCTCAAGTTTTTGAAATCTTGTCCAGTGCTGTCCCCAACAATCAGTCCTTCCTTCTCATCCTGTCGGAAAGTCTCCCCTGACCCAGGATTCTGGGTGACATTTCTAAACTTTACCCATTTCCCTAAACCTCTCCCGTCCTTTTCCTGCACCCCTCTTCCTTCCCCTTCTGCCAGAAGAAGAAGCCGCTGGCTTCAAAAGCTTGTAAGAGTTAAAGTCTTTTGTGTGTGTTTTCCCTGCCATTGCTTGGTGAGCATTTACTTTACACTAAAGAGCTATGTATGTTTCGGGATTGGGTCACCTATAAAAAGGTACAAGAACTAGCAGTGCTATAATTTTAATGTTTCTATCTTCTCAAGTGATGCTTTTCCTGAAGTCTGATTTAAAACATTTTGCTTTTGAAATCTTCCAGGTGCGTTCATGATATCAGCAAAGCCACCCATTCTGTCCTGGATTTTCCAAAATCCAAGGGAGCAAAAAAATGCTGAATATCAAATATCAAATGACATCCCTTCCTGATTTATATTTTGGTTTCATTGGAGGTGTTTGTCTTTGCACTGCAAAGGCTATTGGTGTAATTATTACCAGTGCAAATGTTTCATTTATTTCAGCCCTGTCTCAAAAATAATCATTCCTATTAGTTAAATATTTGTGTTTTAATTTCACTACCTTCAGACTCTTGCTGCAAAACTCAATGCAGATATTCAAAATATCCCTCAAGCTACAAATCACATCCTCATTAAGCTAAGACTGTAAGTATTTAAATGTTTGTATAAATGATTATTTTCACTGTAGTGTCATTACATGTGCAATATCTTTGTAAAAGTGATTCAAAGATAAATAAAACTGCACTACTATTACTACTACTGCTTCCAAGCTTATGAACCACTTCCAGTATTTGTTTCACAACTTGTACACAACCAAGCACTTAGAAACAGCTATATGTAATAATCAGCTCTGAAGCTGATCACTTTGTGACCGAGAAAGTAAATCTCTCGGAATACATGATTGGGGGTCAGTGTAAATTTATATATGATGGGTTTGTAAGTGATTAGAGTTGAAAGTCTACGTGACAGCTAGAATGGCCACCAGAGTACTTTAGTGTTGTTTGTATTTAGTGCTATTAACAGACCTGCGAGGGTACATAAGGGGTGTGAACTGTGTCAGATCTTGACTGATCACTGTGGAGGACGCAGAGATGCTGCATACTCATGTGAGACAAGTGTTATCAGCACCTGACAGAGTTTGAACAGGGCCTCATTGTATGTCTCCATTTGGCCATCTGATCAAATCATGCAACATCCCACTTTGTGGGGCATTCAGATTTGGCAGTGGTCTCATGCTGGACTGCATGGGAACATCAGTGTAGGCATACTTGTTGTTAATGTTCCTGCCTACCATGTCCAACCACCACAAGGGAGGATAACTGTATTGTGCACCAAGCACAATCTGCACCTGCTGTCTGAGTACAAGTAAGGGAAACCCTGCAAGATTCTGTGTCATCCCACACCACAGGTTGGAGACCATCAGCAGCTGAACTAGGGAATTATGATCCCATGCATAGCCTGCCATTACAATACAACACAAACAGTTGCATATTGGACTGGTGACATGACTGGAATGCATGAACCGCTGAAGAACAGTGCTGCATTGTCTTCAGCAATGAATTATGGTTCTACACTACCCTGGATGATCATTGTCATTGAATATGACAGCATCTGGGAGAGAGGTCCCATCCTTCCAACATTTTTGACAGGCACAACAGTGTTACTCCTGTCATCATCGTATGGGGAGCCACTGGCCATGAATTCAGCTCACATTTGGAAGTGATTGAGAGAACTCTGACAGCACAATAGTACATCATGGACAGCTAGCTCCCTCACGTGTTACCACTCATTCGACAGTATTGTGGGGCCATTTTTCAGTAGAACAATGCTTGTCCACACATGGCTCATGTCTATATAAACTGTATGCATGATGTTGAGGTACTCCATGGTTATCAAAATTCTCAGGTCTGTCCCCAATAGAACATGGTAGCAGCTGGCTCAAAGGTCAATTGCCGGCTGCGGTGGTCTCGCGGTTCTAGGCGCTCAGTCCGGAACCACGCGACTGCTACGGTCGCAGGTTCGAATCCTGCTTCGGGCATGGATGTGTGTGATGTCCTTAGGTTAGTTAGGTTTAAGTAGTTCTAAGTTCTAGGGGACTGATGACCACAGATGTTAAGTCCCATAGTGCTCAGAGACATTTGAACCATTTTTTCAAAGGTCAATTCTTCCCCAGTGTCAGTATCCAAGATGTCGAGGTCAAGTTACAAAAGTTATGTGACAGCTTGCTGCAGGAGAAGATACAATGGTTTTATGACTTAAGACAAGATGGCGCCGATAGAAGAGTGTTGTGACACATCTCAGTCCTCAAAAAAGGTTAAATTAAATAGTTCATCGTGTAGGGAATGTTCGAAACGCGTCATGAAAGGCATCTTTTGTGTGAAGTGTAACTACTGGTTTCATGAAAAATGCGCGAAAGTGAATTTAAAACTCATAAAAGATGAGTTCCCATGGTCGTGTCCACATTGTTTGCGTATGGAGACGGCCGAACTCGTAAGTACCGTGAACTCAAAAGAAGAAATTATTAAATTGCTTCAAAGTGACATTGAAGCGCTGAAGGCGGAAATTTTAGCATTGAAACAAGAAAATTCTGAACTGGTTATTGAAAGAAAATCCTGCATGTGTAGAAATCAATCCATTACTGAACAAAGTGGCAAACATCCGCATTTGTGTAATACGGCAAATAATACAACAGAGAATTCTGTCAGTGAAACAAGTGATAAGTATAAATGGAAAACAGTTTCCTATAATAAGAAGGGCAAACGTAAAAGTGCAACGAACAAAGAAGATGACAAAAACGATTTATGTTATGTTATGTTATGTTATGTTATGTTATGTTATGTTATGTTGAAAAATGTTATTGTGCCGGACTGCAAGGTCGATGTTCGACCTGGAATCTGATCGCATCAGCTCAACAAACACTTTAAGAATGTATTGTCCACGAAAAGAAACACGGGCGAAACTGGTAACAAAACTTTAAGTACCGACGATTACAGAGGTGTCTTAATCCACGTGGGCACAAACTCCATCCGCAGTAACAGTGAGGAAGAAATCGTGAATGAAACGCGGAATCTGATTAGATCGGCGAAAACTGTATACCCAACAGCCAGGCTGGTAATTAGTGGAATCATTCATCGAAGATCGGTAAGTGATACTTACATCAACAGGATAAATACCGGCATTAGGGAACAGTGCAACAGACTCGGTGCAGTATTCATTGACCCAAACAAATTCTTAAACTGCAAGTGTCTGGGAAAAGACGGCCTGCACTTGAATAGATTAGGCTCTGTGAACCTTAGTAAAATGTTCATAGACGTGTGTAAAGTCCTAAGAAGCAAGGGAAACTAATTCATTGTGATAGGGGTGACAAAGAAAAAATTCAAACTGAAAATAAAAAGTTTAAGTACCAAACAAAGGATGCACGCGAAATAACTAAACGAAAAAATGATCTATTGATGCACTTGAATATAAATGGCTTACGGGCAGAACTACCAAATCGTAAATTCTCAAAAATCGACGAACTAAAAATTCTGCTTTCAGAATCCGTAAATATTAAAATAATCTGCCTAAATGAACACTGGTTAACAGAAGATAGTATAAAAGTACTAAATAGTATTAATAATTATAAGGTAGCTGCTAGCTTTTGTAGAATAAGCAAATCTCGTGGAGTCTCCTGCATTCTTGTCAATTCTTCCATAAGTTATACAGTAAGAGATAGTTTTAATTATTTAAATGAAGAGAGCGTGTTTGAAAGTTGCTCTGTAGAGCTGAGTGATCTGAATACATTGGTTATAGCAATCTACAGAATTCCTGGATGTGCGGTAACAAAAGTGTTTTTAACCAAATTCGAATGCCTCCTGGAAAAACTCCAGAAAGAAAGTAAGAAAAAAGTTGTTACAGCAGCAGACTTCAACTTAAATGTCTTAGTTGAAAGCAATGATTCCACAAAATTTCGTGACTACATTCAGAAATCTGGTTTCAAGCTAAATTTTTCTGAAGGCACTAGGGAAAACAGCAGATCAGTGACCTGCATTGATAATATTATTACTAACTACATATTTGACAGTGGAAATAAGCACAAATACTGCTTAGACTTGGGTATTTCAGATCACTCAGCTCTGTTTATTGAGCTCCCAAAAGCAAATAACCTAAAGTCTCCAGAAGTGTGTATAAAAAGGGATCTCAGTAAAAGTAAAATGGATTTATTCCGCAGTAAATTAAGTATAATAAGCTGGCCTGTAGACTACAATAGTTCAAGCTCGATTAACTATGACAAATTCTTAAATTGTTTCTTAGAGGTATTTAATGAATCATTTCCTCGTAGATATAAGCAAAAGAAGGTTAATGGTAAACTCAAATGGATTACAACAGGAATAAAGATCTCTAGTGCCAGAAAGAGAGAGCTCCACAATGAGTTAAAATCAAACAGAAATCCAGATTTTGTCATTTATGTCAAACAGTATAAAGCTGTATTTAGGAAAGTTGTAGTGGCAGCTAAAAAAATGGCAAATAATAAATTCATACGAGAACACAGAAATAAGACAAAAGCAGTGTGGTCAGTTGTTCAGTCTGAACTAGGAGCCAAAGTAAAAATTCATGAGATTTTGAAAATTAGACATGAAAATGAAATTATAGTAAACCCTGTTCAGATGTCAAGTTGTTTCAATGAATTCTTCCTAAACGTAGTAAGATCGGATGTGGATATGACATTCTATCAGGACATCACAAATTTGGAAAACAGCCAGAACACATCTTTTAAACAATTTGAAAAAATAACCCAAAGGGATGTGGAAAAGGAAATATTGTCTCTAAAAAACAAAACCTCACATGGGTGGGATGAAATAACAACATCTGTAATCAAGTATGTGTATGATATTATTTACCAACCACTGTCAACTATTATAAATCAATCTTATGAACAGGGATGCTTTCCAGAGGTATTGAAATATGGTGAGATCAAACCTCTATTCAAGAAAGGATCGACAGAAGATATGGGGAATTACCGCCCTATCTCTCTCTTGCCGGTCTTCTCTAAAGTGTTTGAAAAGATTGCAGCAAAACAAATTAATAACTTTCTTACTGTAAATGATATAATTTTTAAAAATCAGTTCGGATTCCCACAGGGTAAAAGCACTGCGAATGCTATAAATGAGTTTATCCAAAAAATATGCTCCACGTTAGATAAAGGTAGAAAGGTCACAGGTATTTTCTGTGATCTGACTAAAGCTTTTGATTCAGTGAACCATGCATTACTCCTCCACAAATTACAGATGTATGGAATCAGAGACACTGCTTTAAAATGGTTTAGCTCTTACCTGTCAGGTAGGAAACAAAGAGTAATTTTAACTTCAAATGGAACCAATTATTCATCAGACTGGAAAACAGTTCCCCAAGGAGTCCCACAAGGTTCGATATTGGGTCCCTATCTGTTTCTTTTTTACGTAAATGACCTACCACTTGCTATTGATGTTCATTCAGTCTTATTTGCTGATGATACATCAGTTCTAATTGAAAATGAGGTATCTGAAAATATTCCAGAAAAAGCCAAAAACACTTTAGAAAAACTTGAATCTTGGTTCTATCAAAATGGACTAAAACTAAATGTAACTAAAACCAAAATGATGCAATTTGAAGCTAAATCAGTAGAAAGGAGTGAAATAAAGATAACTTGCAATGATCAGGATATCACAGAAGCAAACCACGTGAAGTTCTTAGGCCTAAATCTTGACAAAAATTTAAATTGGAAGGTACACATAGATTACTTAGCAAATCAACTGAACAACTTAGCATTTGCAATGTGTATTTTGTCAGGTGCCACAAACATAGATACCAGAAAGATAGTTTATCACTGCTACTTTGAGTCAGTTATTCGTTATGGCATAATCTTCTGGGGAAATTCAGCAAATGTCACTAGGCTCCTAGTATTACAAAAGAAAGTAATTAGAAACATGTGTGTTGCAAAAAAACGGGAATCCTGTCGACCACTGTTAAAAAATTTAAAAGTACTATCTAGCCCCTCACTTTACATATATGAGATGGTGGTGTTCCTATATAGAAATCAACATACACTAGACAATTTCCGTTTTGACCACAACTACAGCACTCGCCACAGAGATAACTTCAAACTTCCAACACATAAACGCCAGAGTATATGGGGTTAAAAATTTTCAATAAAATAAAAGGCAGTAATATATTTAAAATGGAGATTGGTTCACTGAAAAGATTGCTCTTTACTCTCCTGGTGGAAAAGTGTTATTATTCTGTCGATGAATTCATTGAGGACAGCTTCACAATCTGAACACAGAGATTGTAATACATTTATTATTTTATGTACATGTGTAGCTGTAACTTAGAAATGTAAAATATAATGTAAACTTTTGTAGTTCTCTTAAAAAAGTGAAAAAAGTTTCTTTTGTAAACCTTGACATGTCTCCTGTACATCAAATCAAATGATTTGAAAATTGTATGTAATGAGATGAATAAACCACATAACATAACATAACATATGACACCATTCCCAGCCAAATCAGTGCATGCATCCATGCCAGAGGCAGTTCAACATCATACTGCTAAGTGGGCTCTTACTGCCAAGTTCTCTGTAAATTCAAGTCAATGTTGTAGTCACTGAAATAACACCACATACCCTCTCAACCTGTGATTTTCCATTTTATTTCCTTCTCCCTTTCTGGATGTTTCAAATTTCTTTCAGGCAGCATACTTCAGCATTATGTTACAGCCATGTGCAATGCAACTGAGCACTGCAGTACTAAGAGGTGCCATAAAGAAATGTTAAGCAATCAAAATAACCACAGCCATGTCTCTAGATATATGGTGAGGAATATAAGCAATGAGCAGAGCTACAGGTCTGTAATTTATACAGAAGATTCTCTGTTAAAAAGAAATGAAACTCACAAATCCTGAAAGCTATACAAAGAAATGTGTAATTACACACCAAAAAAATTCAAAATGCCAAGTTTGGCTACTTCTATGATTGATAATCATGACAAAGCACAGATTTCCAATTTCAACTTGCATTTTTGTTATAAGGATGGAATTAATAACTGCTAACAAACTTCTATGTGGAAAATTTGAAATTTACCACATTTCAAATATAGTTTTCACATTGGTACACTGCTTACCTGTAATTTTCTCAAAACAACCATAATAATCTCCAGATCCAGTTTGTCTTTTTGTTGGAGATGGCTGTACAAATGTTCTTGGTGCGATGTTCTTTGCAGTTGCTGCAAGTCTAAAGCATAATTTCAAAATTAAAGGACTGTGTAATGCAACTCCAAGTAATGCAATTATTTTATGAATAATTTATAGATACCGAAATTGAAATATCAGTTTGTGTGTCACACACATACCGTTCCAGATATGCTGCTCTACTCTTATTGAAATAGGCTTCTTTCTGAAAGATTCGTCTGAAAGGAATGAAGTAACCATCATCTCTTGCACATTTTGACTGTGGAAAACCAGGAATCATCTGACGCCCTTTGATACTTTCTTCATTGAAAACATCTGTGCAAAATAAGAAAGGACTCATACTATGTAACATAATACAGTTTTTAAATTGTTGTATTCACAGAAAGGTGAATTTAATTAAGAATAAAAGCATTGGAAACTATCTCTAAAGAGCACCAGCAACAAAAATTTTAATAAAGGCTTCTTGAAAAGTATTCCTTTACTTGTAATTAAAGTTATTTGAATTCTGTTGTCCTGCTCAAATTGTAAGGGCTACTATTCATTTTTGTAACAGGGAATAACAAATTAACTACACTACTGATGTGACATAGAGGGTGACAGTTATTGAACTATATGAAAAAAAAGTAAATTAGTTACAAACTATGGCATACACAACTTTATTCAACATGTAAACTACAGATATTGAGATTTAGGTTACAACATGTCTGATATGCCTGCCAACAGTGGTGATGTTGTGGCGCAGACAAATAGTGAAATTCTGCATACCGTCAATGATCTGAATGGCTCTTTTCAGCTCAGCAGTGGTTTTGGGGTTATTGCTGCAAATCTTGTCATTAATACAGCCCCACGAAAAGGAGTTGCATGTGTTCAGATCCAGAGAATATGGTGGCCAATCACAGCCCATGCCAGTGGCCTCTGGGTATTCCAGAGCCAGAATGCAGTCCCCAAAGTGCTCCTCCAGGACATCAGACACTCTCCTACTTTGTTGTGTTCGAGCTCCATCTTGCATGAACCACGTCTTGTTGAAATCAGTGTTAATTTGAACAGTGGGGATGATATCATCTTCCAAAACCTTCACATACTGTTTGATAATCACTGTGCCATTAAGGAATATTGCACAGATTATTCCAGGACTGGATATTGCACACCACACAGTCATCCATTGAAGGTCAAGAGACTTCTTGATCATGAAATGCAGATTATCAGTACCCCATATCCACCAACTGCTTATTGCTGAACCCATCTAAGTGAAAGTGGGCTTCATCGCTAAACCAAATCATACATGCGCATACTAATTCCCATCATGCCCCATGGCCAGCCGTTCAGTTTCTATGTCCTAATGCAAACCATTCAGAAGTTATGACAATTTTATTTCATAGAGTTCAGTAATTGTCACCCTGTATTTTGTATCATGGACTTGACCTAAATTCTTTAATTGTAGAATGATAGCGTTTGTTTGGGGTTTTAACCCAATTATATTAATAATGTTACGAAAGCCTACAAATAGTTTATTGAACATAAAATAATTTGTTTTATCCAATGCATATGAAATATGCTTGCCGCAGGTGGGGAGGCTTCCATGCCTCTACGATACAGATAGCCATATCGTAGGTGCAATCACAATGGAGGGGTATCTGTTGAGAGGTCAGACAAATGTGTGGTTCCATGAAGAGGGGCAGCAGGCTTTTCAGTAGTTGTAAGAGCAACAGCCTGGATGATTTACTAATCTGGTCTTCTAATATCCACCAAAATGGCCTTATTGTGCTGATACTACAAACAGCTGAAAGCAAGGAGAAACTACAACTCTAATCTTTCCCAAGGGCATGCATCTCTACCATAAAATGATGATGGCATCCTATTGGGTAAAATATTCTGGAAGTAAAACAGTCTCCCATTTGGATCTCTGGGTGGGGACTGCTCAGGAGTATTTCATCATCAGGAGAAACAAAACTGGCATTCTATAGATTGGAGCGTGGAATGTTAGAACCTGTATTCAGCCAGATAGATTAGAAAATTTAGAAAGAGAAATGGATTGGTTAAAGTTGGATATAATGGGAATTAGTGAAGTTCTGTGGCAGGAGGAGCAGGACTTCTGACCTGATGAATACAAGGTGTTGTTGTTGTTGTTGTTGTTGTTGTCATTGTTCTCGTTTTCAGTCTGAAGACTGGTTTGATGCAGTTCCCATCAACTGATCCCCTCTTTTGGTCAAGCTGTGCCACAAATCTCTTGTCTCACAAATTCTGTTCAGTGCTTTCTCATTAGTTACATGATCAACCCATCTAATCTTCAGCTTTCTTCTGTAGCACCACATTTCAAAAGCTACTATTCTCATTTTATCTAAACTGTTTATCATCTGCATTTCACTTCTATACATGGCTACACTTCATACAAATTACAGAAAAGACTTCCTAACACTTAAATCTGTATCCGATGTTAACAGATTTCTCTTCTTCGGAAATGCTTTCCTTGCCATTGCCTGTCTACATTTTATATCCTCCCTCCTTCGACCATCATCAGTTATTTTGCTGCCCAAAAGCAAAACTCATCTACTACTTTAAGTGACTTATTTCTTAATCTGATTCCCTTAGTGTCACCTGATTTAATCTGACTACATTCCATTATCCTTGTTTTGCTTTTGTTGATGTCCATCTTGTATCCTCTATTCAAAACACTGTCGATCGCATTCAACTGCTCTTCCAAGTCCTTTGCTGTCTCTGACAGAATTACAATGTCATCGGCAAATATCAAAGTTTTTATTTCTTCTCCCTGAATTTTAATTCCTACTCCAAATTTTTCTTTGTTCTATGCCCCTTGACGCTTATAACTGATGTGTGGTTTCTGTAGAACTTTTAAATAGACTTTCACTTGCTGTATTTTACCCCTCTTTTTTTAAAGAAAGTATTCCAGTCAACATTGTCAAAAGCTTTCTCTAAATCTACAAATGCTATAAATGAGGGTTTGCCTTTCCTTAACCTACCTTCTAAGATAGGTCATAGGATCAGTATAGCTTCACTTGTTCCTACATTTCTCTGGTATCCAAACTGATCTTCCCTAAGATCAGCTCCTACCAGTTTTCCATTCTTCTGTAAAGAGTTTGTGTTATCATCTTGCAAGCATGACTTATTAAACTGAGAGTTTGGTAATTTTCACACCTGTCAGCAATTGCTTTCTTTGGAATTGGAATTAGCACATTCTTCTTGAATTCTGAGGTATTTTGCCTGTCTCATACATCTTGCACACCAGACGAAAGAGTTTTGTCATGACTGGCTCTTCTAAGACTGACGTAGTTCTGACAGAAAATGTCATCTACTCCTTGGGCCTTGTTTCAACTTAGATCTTTGAGAGGTTTGTCAAATTCTTCTCACTGTATCATATCTCCCAGCCTATCTTACACTTGTGTCCACTTTGCTTTCTATAATGTTGCTTTCAAGTTCATCTCCCTTGAATCTTCTTCTTCTGTAGTGGTCAATCCAAGGATTGGTTTGCAACAGCTACAATGGCAGCTTGTCTCCATTCTGTGCGTCTTTCAGCTTTTCTCTTCATTTCTTTATAGGTGTTACATCCCACATCTTTCACGATTTGATCCATGTACCTCAGTCGTGGTCTTCCTCTTGGTCTTTTTCCCTCAACATATCCCTCTATGATTGTGTTCAGGAGTCCTTTATGTCTTAATAGATGGCCTGTAAATTGCACTCTTCTTTTAACAATGAAACTCCAGAAGCTTCTCTTCTCACCTGCTCTTTCCAGAACCACTTCGTTTGTGACCTTGTCGATCCATTTTATTTTGAGCATGCGTCTATAGCACCACATTTCAAAAGAATTTAGCTTCTGGTCTTCCTCTGTCCCAAGAGTCCATGTTTCACACCCATAGCATGCCACACTGATGCTCTTAGATGTTAATATGTTTTTCTTCTTGTTAAACGCAGCCTTTGCTTGAGCTATTCTACTTCTCACTTCTGCCTTGCTCCTTCCATCCCTGGTAATATTACTGCCCAGATAAGTAAATTTATCAACTTGTTCAAGCAGTTCATTGCCTACAATTTTCCTTGAATAGATCCTCTATATACTCCTTCCACCTTTCAGCTTTCCCTTCTTTGCTTAGGACTGCTTCACCATCTGAGTTCTTGGTGTTCATTCAGCTACTTCTCTTTTCCCCAAAGGTCTCTTTAAATGCCCTGTAGGCAGCATCTATTATGCCCCTAGTGAAATTTGCTACTAAATCCTTACATTTCTCCTCCAGCCAGACCTATTTAGCCATTTGTGCACTTCCTGTCACTCTCATTTTTTAGACATTTGTATTCCATTTTGCCTGCATCATTTGCTGCATTTTTAAATTTTTCTTTTCATCAATTAAATTCAATATCACATGTATTATCCATGGATTGCTACTAGGTTTGCCTTTTTGCTCATTTGATCCTCTTCTGACTTCACTATTTCATCTCTTAAAGCTGAGCTCACAATCTCTGGTTCTTTCAATTTATCCAGATCCCATCTCCTTAAGTTCCTACCTTTTTCCAATTTCTTCAGCTTTACTCTACAGTTCGTAACCAATAAATTTTGGTCATAGTCCACCTCTGCCCCTAAAAATGTCTTAAAATTTGAAATCTGGTTCCTAAATCTCTGTCTAACCATTATATAATCAATCTGAGACCTTCCAGTGTCTCCAGCTCTCTTTCATGTAAACAACCTTCTATTATGATTCTTAGAGCAAGTGTTATCAGTGATGAATTATGCTCTGTGCAAAACTCTACCAGGTGGCTTTCCTTTAATTCCTTTCCTCCAGTATATATTCACGTACTATTTTTCCTTCTCTTCCTTTTCCTACTGTTGAATTCCAGTCCCTCATAACAATTAAATTTTTATATTTTTTTTATCTATCTGAATAATTTCTGTTACCTCATCATACATTTCTTCAATCTCTTCCAAATCTGCGGAGCTAGTTGGCATGTAAACTTGTACTTCTGTGGTAGGCATGGGCTTCATGTCCATATTTGGCTACGATAATGCATTTACTATGCTGCTCATAGTAGCTTTCCCATGTTCCTATTTTCCTACTCATTATTAAGCCCACTCCTGCAATACCCCTGCTTGACATTGTGTTTGTAACCCTGAATTCACCTGACCAGAAGTCCTGTTCCTCCTACCACCAAACTTCACTAATCCTCACTTTATCTAATTTCAACTTATCCATTTCCCCTTTTTAAATTTTCTAATCTACCTGCCTGATTAAGGAGTCTAACATTCCATGCTCAGATCCATAGATTTCCAGTTCTGTTTCTCCTGATGATGACATCCTCCTGAGTAGTGCCTGCTCAGAGATCCAATTGGGGGACTATTTTACCTCCAGAATTACTCAAGAGGAAGCCAGTATCATTTAACCACACAGTAGAGCTGCATATCCTCAGGAAAAACTATGGTTGTAGTTTCCCCTTGCTTTCAGCTATTCACAGGACCAGCACAGCAATGCTGTTATGATTGATGTTGCAAGGGCAGATCAGTCAGTTGTCCAGACTGTTGGGCCTGCAACTACTGAAAAGACTGCTACTCTTCTTCAGGAACCACGCATTTGTCTGGCCTCTCAACAAATACCCCTCCATTGGGATTGTACCTATAGTACAGATATCCATATCGTTGAGGCACGCAAGCCACCTGACTGATGCCAAGGTCCATGATTATAAATAAAAAATCAAATAAGGGTAACGCAGGAGTAGGTTTAATAATGAATAAGAAAATAGGAATGTGGATAAGCTAATATGAAGAGCATAGTGGGCTCATTATTGTAGCCAAGACAGACACAAAGCCTACACCCACCACAGAAGTACAAGTTTATATGCTCCACAGATGAAGAAGAGATTGAAGAAATTTATGATGAGATAGAAGAAATTATGCAGATAGTTAAGGGAGATGAAAACTTAATAGTGATGGGGGGAGTGGAATTCAATAGCAGAAAAAGAAAGATAAGGAATAATAGTGGGTCAAAATGGATTGGTGGAAAGGAATGAATGAGAAAGCTACATGATAGAATTTTGCATGGAGCATAATTTAATCAACACTAACAGTTGGCTCAAGAATCATGAGAGAAGGCTGCATACGTGGAAGATACCTGGAGATGCTGGGGAGTTCCAGACTGATTATGTAATGGTACAACAGAGATAAACAGATTTTAAGTTGGCAGACATTTTCACGGGCAGATATGGACTCTGATTACAACATATTGGTTATGAACTGTAGATTAAAATTGAATGAATTGCAAAATGATGGGAAATTGAGGTGATGGGATCTGGATAAGTTGAAAGAACCAGAGGTTGTTGGAGAGTTTCACAGGGAGTATTAGATAACGATTGACAGGAATAGGGGAAAAGAATACATAGAGAATGAATGGGTAGCTTTGACAAATAAAATAGTGAAGGCAGTAAAATAGGTAAAAAGATGAGGCCTTGTTGAAATCCTTGGATAACACAGTAGATACTTAATTTAATTAATGAAAGGAGAAAATATAGGAATACAGTAAATGAAGCAGGTGAAAGTGAGTACAAATGTCTAAAAAATGAGATTGACCGGAAGCGCAAAATGGCTAAGCAGGAATGGCTAGAGGACAAATGTAAGGATTTAGAAGCATATTTCACTAGGGGAAAGATAGATACCACCTGCACGAAAATTAGAGAGACCTTTGAAGAAAAGAGAAGCAGCTTTATGAATATCAAGAGCTCAGATGGAAAACCAGTCCTAAGCAAAGAAGGGAAAGCTGAAACATTGAAAGAGTATGTAGAGGGTCTATATAAGGGAGTGTATTTTAGAGCAGTATTATACAATACACACATCAAAAAAAGTTTTGAATCACCCCAATTCACAGAACTCCTGAAGGTAAACGTTGACTGTGGATCTTGTATCACAGACACAGTCCCTTTGACTGTTCAGAGATGGCACTAAACCCATCCAGAGATGTAAACAACCATGCATGAGCAGCACCTATTAGACGGAGGTGGTCCGACAGCCAATCAGTTCCAGTCATTCCACCAGGAAGGAGGTACACGGCTCGTGTTGTCTGTAGTCCAACAATTCCTAGAAGCCATTACCATGGTTCAATCGCATCTGCATTGTTACTTTGTGCTAGGAAGGGCTCTCAATAAGGGAAGTGTCCAGGTGTCTCGGAGTAAACCAAAGTGATGTTGTTCAGACATGGAGGAGGTACAGAGAGACAGGAACTGTTGATGACATGCCTTGCTCAGGCCGCCCGAGGGTACTACTGTAGTGGATGACTGCTACCTATGGATTATGGCTTGGAGAAACCCTGACAGCAACACCACCATGTTGAATAATGCTCTTTGTGCAGCCACTGGACATCGTGCTATGACTCAAACTGCACACAATAGGCTGCATGATGCACAACTTCACTCCCAACGTCCATGGCGAGGTCCATCTTTGCAACCATGATGCCATGCAGTGCAGTACAGAGGGGCCCCAACAACATATCGAATGGACCACTCAGGATTGGCATCACAGTCTCTCCACCGATGAGTGTCGCATATGCCTACAACCAGACAATCTTCGGAGATGTATTTGGAGGCAACCCAGTCAGGCTGAACGCCTTAGACACATTGTCCAGTGGGTGCAGCGAGCTGTAGGTTTCCTGCTATTTTGTGGTGGCATTATGCGGGGCCGATGTACACCGCTGGTGGTCATGGAAGACGCCGTAATGGCTGTACGATATGTGAATGCCATCCTCCGACCGATAATGCAACCATATCGGCAGCATATTGGTGAGGCATTAGTCTTCATAGATGGCAATTCATGTCTCTATCGTGCACATCTTGTGAATGACTTCCTTCAGGATAACTAGATCGTTTGACTAGATTGGCTAGCATGTTCTCCAGACATGAACCCTATCGAACATTCCTGGGATATATTGAAAAGGGCTGTTTATGGACAATGTGACCCACCAACATCTCTGAGGAATCTACTCCGAATCCCGATTGAGGAGTGGAACAATCTAGACCAACAGTGCCTTGATGAACTTGTGGATAGTATACCACAAGGAATACAGGAATGCATCAATGCAAGAGGATGTGCTACTTGGTATTAGAGGTACTGGAGTGTACAGCAATCTGGACCACCATCTCTGAAGGACTTGCTGCATGATGGTACAACATGCAATGTGTGGTTTCCATGAGCAATAAAAAGGACGGAAATGATGTTTATGTTTATCTCTATTCCAATTTTCTGTACAGGTTCTGGAACTCTCGCAACTGAGGTGATACAAAACTTTTTTTTTTATGTGTGTAGAAATGTAAGGGGATGCAGATGAAGCTGAGACAGGAGATATGGTACTGCAAGAAGGATTTGACAGAGCATTGAAAGTACAAGAATTTGACAGAGCGCTGAAAGACCTAAGACGAAACAAGGCCACAAGAGTAGACAACATTCCGTCAGAACTACTGATAGCCTTGGGAGGGCCAGCTATGACAAAACTCTTCCACTTGGTGTGCAAGATGTAGGGACGGGCTAAATATCCTCAGACTTCAAAAAGAATTCCAATTCCAAAGAAATCAGGTGCTGACAAGTGTGAATATTACCAAACTATCAGTTTAGTAAATCACAGTTGCAAAATACTTACACAAATTCTTTTTGACTGGAATACTCTCTCTCAAATTCTAAAGGTGACAGGGGTAAAATACAGGGTGTGAAAGGTTATTTACAATTTCTACAGACTCCAGATATAAGCTACAAGAGTCGAGGGGTGTGAAAGGGAAGCTGTGGTTTAGAAGGGAGCGAGTCAGGTGTGTAGCCTACCCCTGATGTTATTCAGTCTGTACATTGAGGAAGTTGTAAAGGAAACCAAAAAAATTTCGAGTAGGAATTAAAGTCCAGGGAGAAAAATATAAACTTCGATATTTGTTGATGACATTGTAATTCTATCAGAGACAGCAAAGGACCTGGAAGAGCAGTTAAATGGAATGGACAGGATCTTGGAAAGAGGATAAAATATGAACATCAGCCGGCCGAAGTGGCCGTGCGGTTAAAGGCGCTGCAGTCTGGAACCGCAAGACCGCTACGGTCGCAGGTTCGAATCCTGCCTCGGGTATGGATGTTTGTGATGTCCTTAGGTTAGTTAGGTTTAACTAGTTCTAAGTTCTAGGGGACTAATGACCTCAGCAGTTGAGTCCCATAGTGCTCAGAGCCATTTGAACCATTTTTTCTCATTGAATATTCCGTAATCATTATACTGTTCATTCCATTTAACAGATCCTATAATTCTTTCCCACTTTCACTGAGAACAGCAATGTCATCAGCGAATCATGTCATTTATATTCACGTTTATATTATTTTTGCCGACCGCGGTGGTCTCGCAGTTCTAGGCGCGCAGTCCGGAACCGTGCGACCGCTACGGTCGCAGGTTCGAATCCTGCCTCGGGCGTGGATGTTTGTGATGTCCTTAGGTTAGTTAGGTTTAACTAGTTCTAAGTTCTAGGGGACTAATGACCTCAGCAGTTGAGTCCCATAGTGCTCAGAGCCATTTGAACCATTTTTATGAACATCAACAAAAGCAAAACCAGGATAATGGAATGTAGTCGAATTAAATCAGATGATTCTGAGAGAACTACATTAGGAAACAAGACACTTGAAGTAGTAGATGACGGCTGAATTAGAGTGGATATAAAATGTAGGCTGGCAATGGTCAGAAGAGCGTTTCTGAAAAAAAGAAGTATAGATTTAAGTGTCAGGAAGCCTTTTCTGAAGATTTGTATCAAGTGTAGCCCTGTATGGAAGTGAAACATGGACAATAAAGAGTTTAGACAAGAAGAGAATACAAGTTTTTGAAATGTGGTGCTACAGGAGAATGCTGAAGATTAGATGGAAGAACACATAACTAATGAAGACATACTGAATAAAATTGGGGTGAAAAGAAATTTGTGGGACAACTTGACTAAAAGAAGGGATCAGTTGATGGGACACATTCTGAAACATCAATGGATCACCAGTTTAGTTCTGAAGGGCTGTGTGTGGACGTGGAGGGAGGGGGGGCATTGGTTAAAAACCATAGAGGGTGATCAATAGATGAATACAGTAAGCACATTCAGGAGGATGAAGGCTGTAGTAGTTATTCAGAGATGAAGAGGCTTGCACAGGATAGAGAAGCTTGTAGAGCTGCATCAAACCAGTCTTTGGACTCAAGACCACAACAACACTTTCAAAAAACTATTTGTAGAATACAATCAGGGATGTTTAAAGAGTTATTCATATTTGAATTGCACTGAACTAGTCTATCATTTCTAACAAATTACAAAAAAGTTACAGTTTTCTTAGAATTCACTTCTTTATCTATCACTGGCAGTCGACTTGACTCTGGTGCAATAGACTCTTTGACCAGGATTCAGTTTGGTGACTTCACTGTGTCTGCACGGTTATGTATGCATGCTCTTATCAGTGATAAATATCATTCTTCAGTGTGTGAAGATCATGTAGTTATTCACCATAATCACACCCTATTTCCAATGCATCTACACTGGTGTCTCCCAATGATTGTGATTCATCACTTCTGACAATTATGCATCAACAATGCCATTGATGTACTCCCATTCTGGTGTGCAAATATCACTGACAGGCAACATCTCCTTTTCCATGACACCTGTCGTCATGGATGACACTGTGAGTGCAACCTGAGTGGTGAAAACTGAAAGTGATACTCTCTTGGACAGTGCTGTGCCAGTGTACAACAATGATGAACAATACAAGCCAACAGACAATGTGCTTTTTGATTCCACTTGAACCTCCATTCTTTCCAGCGACCAACCCATGCCCGAGGAAAGTCAATCCAACAGATTTGACACATGTTTAATCACATTCAATCAGTCAATCTTACCACATTTAAAGTTCATCTGCTTAGCTGAGTGGTTACGTGCTTGCCTCTCATGCAGCAGGCCAGGGTTCGATTCCTGGCCAGGTTGGAGATTTTCTCTGCTCGTGGACTAGGTGTTGTGTTCTCCTCATCATCATTTCATCCTCATCACCGGCACACGAGTTGCACAATGTGGCTTTGACTGAAACAAGACGCACTCGGTGGCTGAACTTCCCCATTGGCGGCGGAACTTCCCCGAAAGGGGCCTCCCATCCTACAATGCCACATGCTCATTTCCATTTTTACCACATTTAAATATGATTGCACCACAGTTCATGCAGCCAGCTGCATAACCAACTGTGCTGGCCACCATGCATCACATTATGCCATTTCCAGGCAATTTGAGCTCATCTGTATTCCCACCATGAACATCATCATTGCACTCTCTCAACTATTGGATACACCCCAAACTACCAGGCTAGATCAACCAGTGTTGTGCTTCGCCATTGTGTACAATATCTTTGCTTTGAACAATCCAATCAATAACACCACCAAGTTTGTTCTACTCCTAAGCCACTTAGAAGAAAACAACACAGATGCAATAAATGATATCATTCTAATACCACCAACAGACAATAAATACAAAACCATGAAAGCTGCCCTACTTTGTCTCCTCAACCATTCCCTAGAGGAACAAATCTGCCTTGTCACCCATGACAAAGTGCTCAGTGATAAAACACCATCACAATTATGGCTCCATTTGCAAAAGCAAGTTGGCAATCATCTCATGCTCAGCCACACACTATGTGCTCTGTGAGTTTTAAAACATCATCTGCAAGTACAACTGGCTATGAGCAAAGCTGACTCTGTCCAACCCTCAACAATCTTATGTCACTGTGCCCGGCTGGAGCAATGACCTTAATGTGTCATCAACAAATCATCACTTCACTGCCACATGTGCTGTGTCTGCCCAACACAGAATACCACTAACCACGCTGTACCTGCGTGGATCATCAGCAGCCACATCACACTCAGACTTGCACAGAATACTGACAATCATGTCACGAATGTGCTAAAAATGGACTACCATGCTGTGTCTCCACTTCCAAAATACACTACTGATCACATTGCATCTATACCAAACTGCTTTTGCTGGTGTCATACAACATACACAGCCACTGCCTAAAACTGCAGACAACCTTGCAATTTCCAAAATTAAATGCACACTGGACCATGCTGGATATGTTAGTCACCTCGACAACTACAGAAATGGTTATGAACCACTCTCACCATGTCGAATTCATAAAAACAAACTTTTTGCCCACAACAACAAAAGTGAACATTTATATCTCATCAACACTGATTCTGCAGTCAGTACCATGTCACCTTCTTCACCAGGTGCATCAAATGACTACACATTTGTTCAGCTCCATGTGGTAAATGAAACAAAAAACCAGATTTATGGATCACAGGTTCACACATTCGACTTTGACCTCACAGAAAAATTCTAGGACACTTCTTGTAGTGAAATGGCAGAATCTGTTATCGGCACTGATTTCCTATGACACTTCAACGTACTCTCAGACTTACCGAATGATAGGCCCATCAACAGGACGCGTGGTCACTTTACCTATGGGATTTTCAGTTATGTCCACTCGTTGGCTCAACATAATGGTACGATCCTCTCCACACCATGACCCCCTCTGCCTGAGGATCTGCTTGACCACCATCAGACTCTCCTGAACCAATATGAGTGAGCATTTGCAACACATCCACCAAATTTATTCTGACTGCACAAAACGAATCTCCAACTCTGTCAAAACAATAGTATCGTCAGGAACAAGACAAAAACATTGAAAAAGAACTCCTGGTGGCACCACAGCACCTCAACTGTCTACATCAGTCGACTCTACTCAATGCCTCCCACTCATTACCATGCCCAGAACACATCAGTGCAGCAGCTCCCTTGTCACCTATGGATGCAACCACAACATTGCCTCCATCAGACACCTCAATGGTTAGGACAGCACAGCTCAGTTCCTACTGAGTTTCCATGTGATCCTTCACAAGTGTGTGCCAAACAATGTCCCATTATGAGCAAAACAGTCCACAAAATCATAATCACACATCTGACTCTGGTGCCACCTACCAGCCACAAACACCTGACACCTGATCCCACCTGCTCCCTGCCTTACCTGGCACCAACACAATCACTGACCCTGGGCACATGGAGAAGCACATGTATCAGTACACCACCAACTCACCTTGCCACCTGGCTACCCCACTGCTGGCACCATCAGGCACATCCCTTTGACAGTACAGCACACCACTGATATGCTTCCTTCACATGACTCACTGACACGCAGCCTGACTGCCACCTGCTACCTATCTTCTCATGATAATACCGACCATTTCGTCCATGATCATCTGGTTTCACTTTCAACTATCACACACTTACCACAAGTGAGAGACGCTCTACAATGTCACATTCTGGGCACACCAGAGGAGTTGAACACTACATGATGTCATTTTGACCATCGTCATATGCACAATATGCCTTCAACCGTTCCTGACAACTTTGGCACCTCTTTCTGAATATCTCCATCTACATCAACTACCACAATGACCTGAAACAAGTGAGTATCCAGTATTCCTGCCTCCCCATTGCCCCTTGTTCACCATGGATAGCCTTCACACAGATCGTGCCTATCGAAGTTTGTTCTAGCAAATAAATTACTGGCTCACATCAAACAAACTTCCCCTCAACATATGCTGTTCCATTGATCAGATCAAAGTCTTTATCACATGTGTGGCTGCCACATGGTGACATCCTCTCCACTGACACCCTACCCCTGTCTCTTTGACTGTACCACCAATGTCCAGTGTGGCCAAAACCAATGCTCACCACGGCAGGTGTAGCTATACCAAGTGTTCAGCACTCCTATCACATGTACTGCAGCTTCAAGTAATGGTCCAGTCATGTCTCATGGAAATGCCAGCTGTGGCTCTGGTCACATGCATTTGTGTAGCATCACTTTCAGAAGTAGCCCAGTCATGTCTCACGAAAGTGACAGCAACGGCACGACCAATCATACACTTCGGCACCAACCACTTCAGCAATTAGCAACCTCTTCCTTCTCTTCCTTTGAAGTTTTGCAGTGCTTCACACTGGTGAGGAGGGAGGGGGTAGGGTGGGGTGTGGGGGGGGGGGGGGGGGGGGGGGGAGTGGATTCTGTGGGAACACTGCTTCATGAAATATCATTGCTGGCAGTTAACTGAGCTCTGGTGCAACAGACTCTTTGACCAGTAGTCAATCTGGTGTCTTGATTGTATTCATACTCTTATGTTTGTGTGCTCCTATCAGTAAAAAAATGTTGTTCTGCACTTCACAAGGACCATGTGGCTTTTGGTCATAACCAGCCCCCATGCCCTGTGTATCTACATAATTATCAGACTGTTTTATGATTGAGCCTGTAATTACATAATTGAGCACACTGGAACAGTGGTTAAGGCACTGGACTTGCATTCAAGAGCAGCATGCTTCCTCTGTCTGTCTGTCCATCTAGGTTTAGGTTTTCACTGTGCCTGACTCAATTAAGGCAAATGCTGGTATGGTTCTTTTGGAAAGGACATGGCCAATTTCTTTCACGTCCTTGCCCTATTTAAATTTATGCTTGGTCTCTAGCGACCTCCTCATGAAAAGGTCACTACCTTTAAATCTTCCATTAATTGTGTAACTATACGGGGCATTCAAAAAGTAATGAGCTAGAGGCATAATTACAGAAACCAGTACCTGTATGTTATAAGTATTGACCCTGGCTGTTGAGACACTTGTCCCACAATGACACAAGCTGTTGAATGGCTGTCTCATAAAATTCCCGGGGCTGCAATGTTAACCAGTTCCGCACATACAGCTGGACATCATCATCTGAGGTGAATCGTTTGCCCCTCAGAGCATTTTTAAGGGGACCAAAACTGGTGTAATCACAGGGAGAGAAGCCTGGACTCCAGACTGTATGGAGGGTGGCCCAGAATTTCCCATTTGAATTTCTGCAGGAGTGCCGCGACTGTGTTGGGCGTACAGAGCTTTGCATTGCCGTGGAGCAGAGTGACCTTACAGGTGAGATTGCTTCGTCCTTTTGATTTGATCACTTGGCAAAGGGTGGACAAGGTTTGCAAGTAACACTGGGCATTCACTGTTGTCACATGCTGCAGGAAGTGAATGAGAAAGGGGCTATCTTGGTCAAAGAAGAACATCAGCACAATCTTTCCTGCACTCATGTGGATGGCCTTGGCTTTTTTCTTGGTGGTGGTGGCCCTGGATGCTTCCACTGGAGACTCTGTCATTTTGATTCTGGTTAAAAGTGATGACACCATGACTCATCTCCAGCCACCACTCATGCCAGAAACGCAGTCCCTTCCCAAGCATAGCACTGCAGATGAGCAAGACAGTGGGCCATTGGACATGTTTCCTGGTGTGGTTTAAGACCATGGGGCACTCATTGGATGCACACTTTGCGCATGTGCAGTCATTCCTTCATGATGGTGTGAACACTTCCGATGCTCAATCCAACCAAGCTGGCTATGACTTTCACTGTCTCTCAGCGGTTCTGGGTAATGAGTGCATCCACCAGCTGGACGATGTCATCGGTAATGCACTGTGTTGTTATAGACCGTGCATCTTCGGCTAATGACACCCGTCCTTCCCTGAAGTGCTTTTGCCATGCCTTGACCGTCGCAAGGGGCATGCAGTGTTCACCGTACACTTGTGACATTCATCGATGAGTGTCCGTTCCTCCTACTCCTTCCACTGTCAGAAAACAAACAACACCTCTTTGCTCTTCTGTTGATGCCTCCATGTCACTGTTTGCAAAGCAACTGGCAGCACTGGATGATTGACGCATGCTGCTGCTACCTCTGTATAGTCACATAATGTGCATGCATGCTCTCTAGCAACGGGCTGTGAACATCCATGGTCTGGTCAGAACCATACCTTGTTACACATGCTACAATATTACCCTCCTCTCACCGGTTTGCACATTGCAGACTCTGGCTTGTTTCTTTTTGAATGCCCCTTATACAATTAATATTCATAGGGTAGGATTTCCTCTACACAAAAATTTCTGTTTTATAGCAAATAAGGAAAATCGTATTTGCAACAGACCAGACTGACATACCACAAATTAGCATTCAAACTCAAGTGCTAATTGTGTATTCAACATGCCAGTGTCACAGTACTTATGACCTATAATCTGATTCTGTACAGGGAAACATGGGGATTTTCTTGAGGGCATGCAATTCTGTTCTATAGCTTAATGTTGATAGGATCCTCTTGAGTAAAATATTCCTACGGTAAAGAGAATATAGTCCCCTGTTTGGATCTCCAAGTGGGGGCTAATGAGGAGGATTTCATCATCAGGAAAAACAAAGCCTTCATTCTACAGGTCAGAATGTAAAATGTTAGATCAGTGAATCAATTAGCTGGGCTAGAGGATTTAAAGAGGGATATGGACAGGTTGAAGCAGGAACTGGTGAAGTGCAGTGGGGGGTGAACACCACTTACAGTCAGGTGATTACAAGGTTATAAATACAAAATAAAGTATCAGTAATGCAGGAGTAGGTATAATAATGAATAAGAAAATAAGAATGTAGGTAAGCTTCTATGAACAACATAGTGAATGCTTTATCATATCCAACAAAGAAAGGAAGCCAACAACCACCATAGTACAGGGTGGTCTCAAAGAACCATTATCCTCTATAATAATGAACATGAGCCTCTAAATTTCAATAAATAACATTTTTTCATAAGATATGAACCATTACTTGTCTAAAGGATTAGTTTACATGGTCATTCATATGGCACAAGGTAATTCACCGTCAGGTTCTGTGTGACATTATTCAGAGAATTGTTTGTGTAATTTGGGTGAAAGCTTGTTGCAAAGCATATTTCGGTATGTATGTGGTGTCATAATGATTTTATGAACTGATACCCTTTATGAACTCCCATAGTAAATATTGCAATGGTGTGGGAGCAAGTTACCATGAAGCCCTGACCTCAACACATGTTATGTTTGCTATAAGGGATAATACAGGTTATCACTTCATAAAACTGTTACAGCAAAACTGATAGCCTGAAAGATGCTGTGCAACAAGCTTTCGCCTGAGCTACACCAGCAGTGCCCCATAACATGTCTCATAAAACCTGGTGGTGTTTTAACCTTTGCCATGTGAATGACAGTGCACAACTCACCCTTTGGACAAGTAATGGTTCAAATCTCATTAAAACTCCTTTAAAGAACTATTTTGCACATTATTTATTTAAATTTAGAGGTTTCTGTTGATTATTATAAAGAGCAGTGGGACTTTGTTGTCACCTTTTAGTTGATGTGTCAACTAGCTCTGCAACTGATGAAGAGATTGAAATAATGTGTGATGAGACTAAAGAAACTATTCAGTAAGTAAGGAGAGTGAAAATTTAATTGAGATGAACAATTTTAATTCAATCACAAGAAAGGGAAGAGAAGCGAAAACAGCAGGAGGACATAGGCTGAAGGGAAGCATAATTTAATCGTTTCTAACATTGATTTAAAAATCTTGAAAGATGGCAGTGTATTGGAAGAGACCTGGAGACACTGGAAGGTTCTGGATTGATTATATAAAGGTAAGACAGAGATTTCATAACTAAAAATTAAACTGTACAACATTTCCAGGGGCACAAAAGGGTCATGGAATGTAATTAAATTAGGAAATTAGAGTAGGAAATGAGACATTAGAAGTAGTAGGTTATTTTTGCTATTTTGGCAGCAAGTAACTAATAATGAGTAAAGTAGACTGCCAATAGTGTGAAAAGCATTCTTGAAAAAGAGAAAGTTATTAACATCTAACATAAATTTAAATATCAAGAAATCTTTTCTAAAGGTGTTTCTCTGGAATGTAGCCTTGTGCAGAAATAGGACATAGATGACAACAGTTCAGAAAAGAATAAAATAAAATCCTTTCAAATGCGGTACTACAGGAGAGTTCTGGAGATCAGATGTGTAGATCAATAACTAATGAGGAGGAACTGAACAATTTAGGGAAAAAAGAAATTTTTGACACAATTTGACTAAAAGGAGATATCAGTTTACAGGACACATACTTAAGACACCAAAGACTAGTCAGTTTGGTACCAAGAAAGGTATATGTGTGTGTGGGGGGGGGGGGGAGGGGGGGGGGGAGGAAGAATTGTAGTGGAAGTTCTAGACATGAGCACAGTAAGCAGGTTCAAATGTATGTAGGTTGCAGTAGTTATTTAGAGATGAAGAGGCTTGGTCAGCATAGACTAATGTGGACATCTGCATCAAACTAGGCATTGGACTGATGATCACAACAACAACAAAAGAATACATTTATGTGAAGAAATCCCTAACTCTGCACCTTCATACCTCTTTTTGATGTCTCCTTAATTTTTTTCTCCTCTAAGAGTATATGTCAAACTGGCATCCTATTGAATGATCAGGATTCTTTTGTTCTTAGCTGCAGTAACACTTTACATTCTGAGACTGAAGTTATCTCAGAACACTGGTTTTATGAATGACTGTTTTCTGATTCAAACTCTAAAAATTTATTGTTAATCACTTCATGTGTGTGGGGCCATATCTTGTGGATTTATACTAACACTTCAGGGTTTCCTTTGGCTATCTGTATCTGGATTTAATGGTCAGCTTCCTAAGCTAAAAAAAGAAATGTACGCACTCCATACACAATCTTGTCACCTAGGTAGCAGCCTGTGATGTGCAGTGTACATCTCTGAACTATTTAAGGGGACTATATAATTCTCAACCCTATGGCACAAGTCCAAGAAATCACAGCCTATCATATCAGAGGGCCCTAGAAGTTACTATTTCCAACCTTCTGCTCTCCTCAAAACCAAAGGGGCAGGTCTTCATCAAAATTCTGTGAGCATAACTGATATCCTCAATTCTCTCTACTCGTTATTCAAATAATCCAAATACAACTCCTGATGCCAGAAGACAGGCACTGTTTATTCCAATGTGAGCCTCAGTCTGTAGCTTGTTGCACCTTGTTCCTTCAGGGCTGATAGTATGACTTCTTCAACATGTTGAATGAGGGCTCAAGGCATGCATCTAGTGCACAAGGTGATGCTGCCCATCCTTGCTGCTGTTTCCCTAAGGGCTAACATTATTCACTGAACATTTGAACTGCCGATGAGTAATAGGCACTTACCTTATGTGTTCAATTCCCCCTGATACAGGACTTAGCATACTTCCCGATGGGTCAAATGTGACTCATTCACTCAGTTTCAGTTTCAACGGAATACAACCCTACAAACTTGTTGTTTGGGTGATGGATGTAGTGCCCTGAGTTCTCTCTGGTCCCTGTCTCCTCTGTACATGGCCCCTATACTACTGAACATATCCAATTAGTAATTTTTTGTTGGTATCAGTTGTAAGTAAATGATGTCACACATCCCCGATTAGATTGAGATTTTTCTGAAGAAACTGTTCATAAAAGTTATGGATCATGATAACACACTAAACTGAGATACAAAAGTGTGTTGACATGGAAGATATCTTAGTTAAGGGGACATATTATGCTGATGGGAAGCAAAATTTGGTGATACTTGGGGTGGAGGAGATATCAGTATGTCCTTAGGGTTGAAATGACTGCCATTTCAGTGCTCAGGATTCTCAGAGTTATTTTGTGTGTACTGGAGTACAGGAGAGACTGTTCTCTGATTTATATTTATGAAATAATGTTTTAAACAATGTAAAATCTGGAGTAGACTCAAAATACGAATTGAGATAACATAGCTGTTCACCACACAGAGAAGGTATTAGAGCAGCAGACAGCCGCATTTAAAATTAGACTGTTAGAAAATATCACCTTTCAGAGAAAATCCTTCATCAGATGAGAAACAAACACAGATTCACAATTCACACACACATGACCACTAACATACTACATCAATACCAATGCTCCATGCCAGACAATACTGATGAGGGTTGCATAGGGGCAACTTTGACTCTTCTGTGGTTTCCTAAATCATATCTTAAATACCAACTTTATATACGAATTCACTATCTGTGACAGAGATAAGTGTAATCTTGAGACTACTGGAAAAGATGAAATTCTTCGTCAAGCCAATTTCATGGGTGGACTCTGAGCCATACAGCACTTGTATCCAGCAAACAGACAAGTCCAGATTGCTCAAGAGATCCTCCTCCATCTAAAAAGACAACAACAAATTGAATCACAGTTTCCAAAATGTCTGGATTATATTGTCATTTTGCAGAAGTTCTAATAAAGGAACTTTTTAAAAATGGCATTTGTATTCATCATCCTTTTTCACTGTGAAAAAATTGTTTGCAAAGTTATTCATTCTATTTTAAAACAATCTTTTCATTACTGAAAAATTAAATGATATTTTATTATTATATTCTGACTTTTCTTTGCATTTTAAATTTATTTATTCATTGGTGGTAGTTGATATTATTCTTAACACACTATAACAAATAGCTAGATCTACTTTTGCCTTTTTTCCTTACTGACATAAGGCCGAGTATAGCCCATTCCATGGAGATAACTCATTTCTGCAAATAAACCAATACGTTCCAGATCGGTCCTTCCATAGTGAAAGCCAATGTCTGCAGTTTTTTGTTTCTGCTTTTGTTTTGGCATCTTGCTTTCTTCTGTGATGGTGGAAAACTAAGTAAAATGACCTGTAAAAAAATTAGACAGTTATTTCTTATCACAAAAGTACATTCTCACATAAAAACACTCTTGTATTCAGTTTAAAATAAAGTTACAATAATTGACATTTAACGTATCCAAACAAAATAGCACATTATATATTGTTACAGAAGTAAGAAATCCAGGAAAGTAAGTTATGGATCACACTTCTAATAACTTTATGTGCCCTCACCAGAAACTATTCCAAGTTCAGGAAAATATACAAAATCATATTTTACATAGAACACTAATAAAATTAATTGCTCTCTCGGCAATACACTAAGATGAGTCCTATGAACTGCTCCTTTCCTTTAATCAGGTTGTGGCTTAACTTTCTTTCTTCCTCAATTCAATCAATTTGTTATTCAATATATGCATCTAATATTTAGCTTTCTTCTATAGTGCCACATTTCAAAAGCTTTTATGTGCTTTTGTCTGAATCTCCAGTCATCCACATTTGAGTTGAATATGAGGCTACACTACAAAAAATACCTTCATGGTACATTTCCTAACACTTTAATTTACATTTGATGTTAACAAATTCCTATTTTTTAGAGGTGCTTGTCTTGCCATTCCTTACTTCATATGTCATCAGTTTTTGCTCCCCAAATAACAAAACTCATCGGCTACTCTTTGATTTATCTTGACTATATTCCATTAGCTTTGTTTTACTTCTATTGATGTTCATCCTACAATCTGTTTTTAAGACACTGTCCATTTCTTTCAGCTGCTCTCCCTAGTCCTTAGCAGTTTTTGACAGAATTACAATGTTATCAACAAACCTCAAGGTTTTTTTTTTATTTTTTCTCTCTGAATTATAATTCCCTTTCCAAATTTCTCCTTTTTCCTGTACTGCTTGTTCAGTGTACAGAGTCAATAACATCACTGATAGACTACAACCCCATCTCATTCTTTTCACAACAACTGCTTTCTTTTCACATAATTTGACTCTAACAACTGTAGTTTGGTTTCTATACAAGTTCTAAATAACCTTTTGCTTTCTGTATTTTATCTTCTTACCTTCAAAATTTCAGAGTGTAATCCAGTCCACATTGTAGAATCTTTCTCTAACCATGAAAATGCTATAAACGTTGGTTCGCCTTTCTTCACCCTATCTTCTAAGATAAGTTGTAAGGTAAATATTGCTTTACATGTTCTACATTTCTCGAGAAGCCAATATGGTCTTCCACAAGATTGACTTCTAGGAGTTTTTCCTTTCTTATGTAAATAATCCATGTCAATATTTTGCAACAATGACTTTAATTAACCATATGGTTTGGTAGTTTTCACAACTGTAACTAAACACCGTTTTTAGCACTAAAATCATTACATTCTTATTGAAGTCTGAGGGTACTTCACTTGTTTCATAATCTTTCACACCAGGTGGAATAATTTTGTCATGGCCTGCTCTCTCAAGGATTTCAGTAATTAAGAGGAAATGGCATCCACTCCAGGGGACTTGCCTCCACTCACTTTTTTCAGCACTCTGCCAGATTTTCTCACATTACCATATCTCCCATGTCACATTCACCTACTACTTCTTCTTATTAGCATATTGCAATGCCTGTGTTTTTACAATGTACTCTGCAATGTCCTTCAGATTTCCTGCTGTATGTGAATGTTGCCTTAACCACCTGATCCATCTGAGCATGCCTCTAGGATCGACCCAAACTTCCCTATGTCACCTTGTGTCTACATTCTGCATTCACACCAGTGCTGTGATTCGCATACAGGGAGGGACTTATGAATATTGTTGTGGTCTTGTCTTGGCAAGAAATTCTATATTGCAGTGCCTGTGTTTTTGTGATGTACTCTGCAAAGCCCTTCAGACATACACGAATGTTTGGAATGTTTGAAGGAACAGGCAAAGCTGCGATCAACAGCTACATTAAATACAAGAAATGTGTTTGCTATTCAAAATTGATCAGACTCCAGCTGCACAGTGTACTGGTAAAAATTTGTGGTGGACTGGGACTCGAAGCTGGATTTTCGGCTTTATGGGACAGGTCACCTTAACCTCCTCCGCCATTCGAGCTCACCTCCAGGACCAATCCAAATTTCCATATGTCACCGTACGTCCATGTCTTGTGCTCACACAATTCCTGTTATTCCCACATGGTGAGAGACTTGTAATTATTGTTGCCCCCTTGTCTTGGCATGAAATACCATATTGCAGTGCATGTGTTTTTATGATGTACTCTGCAACTAGTATGGCAGAGGTGGTTAAGGCAATTGATGCGTAAAGCAGAAATCTGATTTCATGTCCCAGTCAAGCACAAATTTTCATTTTCACCAATGTAGTGTGCAGCTGGTGTCTGATCATATTCACAATTTGTGAATACGTTTCTTGTATTTTATATAGCTGTTGACCGCAGCAGCACCTGTTCCTTCAGACATAAACACATGGCTGAAGGACATTGCAGAGTACATTGTAAAAACAAAGGCACTGCAATATAGTATTTCATGCCAAGACTCAGCCATGGCAGTAATTATAAGTCTCTCCTTGTGTGAGAATCACAGAATTGTGCAAGTATAGGATATAGACTCTTAGTGTCATATGGACATATGACTCAGTTCGGGAGGTGTGCTCAGATGGCTGGAGTCATTAAGATGACCGGAGGTGTAATGTGGAAATCTTGTGTAGTTGGAGTCTGATCATATTCACAATTTTGAATACATTTCTTGTACTACTTCTTCTCTTTCTATAATATTGCCCTAAATTTTGATCCCCTTGTAATAGATCCTCTACACATTCCATCTACCATTTGGCTTTCCCTTCTTTGCTCAGCACTGGTTAGCCATCTGGTCTCTTCATGTTCATACAGTTGCTTCTCCAAAGATCTCTTTAATTTTCAAATGGACCATATCTATCTTTCCCCTAGTTACACATACTTTACAGCCTTGCATATTTATTTTACCCATTCCTGCTTAGTCATTTTTCACACTCTGTCAATCTCATTTTTTTATATATCGGTGTTCCCTTTTGCCTGCTTCATTTACTGCATTTTTATACTCCCTCCTTTCATTAATTATATTTAATGTCTTGTGAGTTATCCATAAGTTTCTGCTGGGCCATTTCTTTCCACGTATGTGATTCTCTGTTACCTATTGTATTTCATCTCTCAAAGCTATCCATTCATTTCCTATTGTATTCCTTTCACCTGTTTCAGTTCAACAATGGCTAATGCTCCTTCTGAATCCCTAAACAGATCATAGGTCCTCCAATTTATCCAGGCACCATCTCCTTAATTGTGCAATTTCTCCAGTTTTAGTCTGCACTTCATAATCAATAAACTATGCTCAGAGTCCATGCCTGCCCTTGCAAATATCTTACAGTTTAAAATCTGGCTTCTAAATGTTTGTTTTACCATTACATAATTGGTCTAAAACCTTATAAAGTCTTCAGGTCTCACATAAAACCTTGCTTTAATGATTCTTAAACCAAATGTTATCCTCTGCGCACAATTCTTCCATGTGGCTTCTACTTTCATTCCTTTTACCCAGTCCATGTTCTCCGACTACTTCTCCTACTACCAAATTCCAGTCACCCATCACAATTAAATTTCTATCTCCTTCAACTATCTGAATATTAGTGTATCTCATCATTCATTCTTTCAATCTCTTCAGCATCTGAAAAGTTATTTAGCATATAAACTTGTACTATCGTGATGGGCGTAAATCAGTAAATCATCCAGACTCTTGACCAAGCAACTATTGAAAAGACTGCTGCCTCTCTTCAGAAACCATAGGTTAATTTGACCTCTCCCCAGATACCTCTCCATTGTGGTTGAACTTACGGTATGGCTATTAATATTACTGATGTGCCCATGTGTAGTTCCATTACAGTAGGGTTCTATGAAGCCCATGTGTAGTTCCATTACAGTAGGGTTCTATGAAGCAGGTATGGTATGATGTGCTTGATCACAATGGTAAAGTACAGCATCATTTTTCCCAACAAAGTTGGAAAATGACAGATGTAAAGCACTGCAAAATACTGCAATGTGAACTAAGCCAAAGACATTTAAAAAATGGTATTTAATGCCTTCTGCCCACCATATCCATACAGGGAAATGAAGGGCAGATAAAATTTCAGTAAACTTGATAAGCATATTAGAAAATAACATGTAAATCACTGAAACTGAATATATTAATGTTGATGGATGCAAGCTAATTTCATACTACTGCAGAATCAACAAAAAAGATTGAAGTCTCAGGTACTTCAGGTTACAGAATGTTGTCTCTAACAGCTTTTTGATTACTGGGCCATGAGAGTGGATCAGGGAACACACAAGATTGCAGTGGTGACAAGTTTGTAGACAAAAAGTATTTTAAGCTCCCCAAAGCAGTTAGAAACAGTTTTAATAAGGTTACAAGCTTAAAAGGAGAATCATTGTTTTGAAGACTTTAATGTTGATTTTCTGTCAGATGGCACTAAAAAAGAGCACCTAAGGAAAGAATGCTGGAGAGAAATTTATAAAGCAGACAGTGTTGGTGGTAAATCTAGTTATTACAGCACTTTGAGTCCTGTTTTCCCCAAAAACAAGTAAGGACAAAATTGAACAGGAGGAATGACAAGGGCTACAAAACTTATGGTATTAAAGTATCTTGTACCATGGAAACAGAGCTCTAAATAATTCAGATGGCAAGATTTGAAATTCCATTACCACCAAAATAGTAAAATCCTCTAGTCTGTTATTTAAAATGAAATGCATATTTCTGTGTGCGGAAAGATATATTGTTGCTTACCGTGAAGAAGACATGTTAAGTTGCAGACAGGCACTATCGAAAGACAATTACACAAAGCTTTTGGCCACAGCCTTCACCAGCAAAAGAGAAACACACACCATTCATACACACAAGCAAGCATACCTCATTCACACATGACTGCCAACTCTAGCAGCTCGGGCCAGAATGCCATGGCGTTAATGGTCAAGTGTGAATGAGGTGTGTTGTTTGTGTGTATGAATAGTGTGTGTTCCTCTGTTTCTTTCTTGCTGATGAAGGCTGTGGTCAAAATCTTTGTGTAAGTGCCTTTTAATTGTGCATGTCTGCAACTTAAAACATGTCTTCTTTATGGTAAGTAGCAATTTATCTTTTCCCACATTGTTGATATTCCTACTTGGAGTTCCAATGTTTGATGCATAAGTCTGTGCTATACTCAGAAAATAAAACACTCCAAGAATAAGGCAAAAATTTGAGGGCCAGCAACTAACAGACATTTCGAAATTAAAAAAATAATGACATAAAAATCAAATTTTGTTGTATACATTTTAAAGGTACACTCTTAAGCTATTTTTTCTACATAATCATCATTCAAATCGAGGCACTTACCATACCATGGCACAAGTTTTTCAGTCCCAGCTCTGTAGAAATCTGCCACTTACAATTGCAGCCACTGCTTTATAATGGCATAAAGTTCAGCATCAGTATGTCTTCACTGCTGGGAAGATGTGGTAGTCGCTCAGCACGAAATCTAGGTTGTATGGTGGGTGTTAAACCCCTGCCATGCGAAACCCTCAATGCTTCCAGCAACCTTAACTTTGTCAGTGTGTGACAACTTTCAATTGGTTTTCAGTTTTTTGCCAACAAAAACCTAATCACAGAGTGGACATCACAAGTGGGGCATTTTCTATCACAGCACACATTTTAAAACATCACAGAATGCAAAGTAGCACAGACCTCACGTTACCACTGCTGGATGTGTACTGAGTGTAGGAACATTTTGCCACCAATATTATGGTTGTAGCCATGCCAATTGCCATGATAAACCAATACGTCTGTTACTTTCTGGATAGCTCTCATAATTTAGACCATTATTATGTGAGAATCAAACAAAAATAGTGACCCAAATGAAACTGAGGCCCCAGGAAATAGCACTGGTGCAAGTGGTAACACTTTCAATTCTTTGGCCACCAAATTCACTATTTCATCAAAGTCACAGTAAACGTTTCACCCATTAATAAACAGCCAAATACAGAAGCATTAGATTTACTTCTGCAGACATAGCACGTACCACCAACAGACATTAGTTTCAAAAATATAACTCCTGAGGAGATCACAAAACTTGCCAGATTGTTAAAAAATATTAATTCTCCTGGGTATGGTTGTCTTTCAAGTGCAACATTAAAATCTTGTGCTGACTTGATAAGATTAAACTTAAGCCATCTTTGTAGTCAAGCAATGGCTCTAGGCATCTTTTCTGACATATTTAAATATCCTGCAGTAATACCCATCTGCAATAAATAAATTATCCAATTACTTTCAAAAGTACTTTGAATACTGTATTGCTTGCTGATGACACATGCATACTAATCAAGGGTCCAAACTCAACTTTAGCAAATGCAGCTCAGATGATAGCTGAACAGGCCTACAGGTGGTTCATAGCTAAGAGTTTAAGCCTTACTCTCTCAGTTTCAAACCAGAAATAATGAACCAACAGTGCCAGTAGTAGATATTAATTGTCACACTCAAAATGAAACACACTATCTAAAATTCTTTGGAGTCCACTTAGATAACAAGATAAAATAGAGTCAGCACACAGCTCAGTTCAGTGTATTACATTCTTAGTGAATCTGTCACTGTGTTGATCTAAAGACAAGAGTAGTGATATTGCACATTTTCAGCCCCATTTTCTTCCACATTTATATCTACATCCACATCTATTCTCTGCGAACCATAGTGAAGGGCATGGCAGAGGTTACATCCCACTGTAAAAGTTATTAGGGCTTTTTCTCGTTTCATTCACATGTGAGGACATCAAAACATTGATATGAAGAGAATCACTGGCCAGCACTGCAGATTGGGGATGTGGAATCTCTGTGGCCAAGACACCAGTTTGGACTGAACAATCATAGGTGGTAGTTGCCTCTTGTACTCTTGTGTGTCAAATAAATGTTTATCTGCATATAACGGTGTTTGCATATTATTATCTCATCAGCTATTGCCATAAGGAGGTGCCCTTCCACATTAGTGATCCTGACAGCAGTGGATACTGTGTTACCTGCAAAATACTATCATGTGCCATGCTATTGTGCGTTAACAATGGACAGAAAGTTTAACATGTCTGTTGTTCTATGATATGGCTAGCTCTATGGCTATAAATCCATGCACAATTACTGCTGTACAGTGTGCCCAGGCAACAAACTATGTGGGATATGGAGCAAAAGCATGTACAAATGCCACCTCACAAAATACAGTGATTGTCTATCAACAATGGCAACCATCAGAGCTTTTATTAACAGACTTATGGGCAAACCTATACGCGAGCCTGCTTAGAGGACAATTCACATTCAGTTTTTGTAACAACGTACATGGGGCCAATTGTGTCCTCCACATCTGCCGTGCTGCGATCACAGACGCTTGATGCAACTGCCTCATGCACACAATCTTTGTGCAATGCTGACACCATGTTCATTTTCTCAACCATACCATGATGGACTGACCCAGCATTGGTTGTGCCATACCACTTGGTTCCAGCAGTACATCAGATATCAGGGTTAACAGGATAGTGTTCCCTGCACCAAGCGAAGTACACATCATTGTGACCTGAACGAGTGTCTTTGTGGTTCACAATACCTGAGTGTGTTTTTCACACAGTAGGCATTGTTAATGACAATTTGAAGTTTGTAATGCTAATCTGTCACCTTGCAGAATATGCAGAACTGATAAGTGATGTCATTCTTTCTCCTCTGCTGCTCAACAAATACGACATGATGAAAACAGCCCTACTAAAATGCATTGCCCACATCCCTGAACAACAGGTGCAGAAAGTCATTTACAGTGAAAAGCTCACTGAGGAAACTCCCTCACCATTATGGTGCTGTCTATGTTTGCTCATAGTCCTTCTCTAATGCCTGCCACAACCCTGTGGACATTATGGACTGTGGAACTCCCATCTCAGCTACAGCTCACAATTAATGTGCACAAGGCATAACTGCAGGATAGGAATTTGGCCCTAGCAGACAGACTATATTCAGTTGTTCAACACAGCAAAACATCAGTTGAGCAATCCCTGACTCTTCTGCTCAGCCAGCCAGTACACATTGCAAACAATTGAAACACCACTCAATCTCATGCGATAATCCTGTCATGAGCTCCCATACAAGCACCAAGTGGCTGCATGCACACAGCACTACAGCAGTGTCTAAGTCTGCCGCACCAGCTGACCTTGTGTCTCGTCATCCGTAACACTGTTGGTATCAAATGCAATAAATGCAGCAGCACACAACAGTCATCAGCCTGAGGAATACCCAAACAGCAACCACAGGATGAAATAGGTGTTCCATCCTGCTTTACACTGACAAGTCTCCTCCCTTTATCGGCAGTGAATTTGCATGACAGATGCCTTTACATTCAAGAACTTGCACTAATCTCTACTTCCCCATTGAGACTGGACTGGATGTGTGCTCCATGCTTCACCTACTATTTGAACCACACATTGCAAGCATAGGAGTGCAGCTGCATGTGGCTAATGATATGGGCATCCACATACATGGCACTTGAAATCTCGCAGTGCATCTTTCTGATAAACCTTACCGTACATAGACCTTCTACATCACCAACATCGTCAGGCTGGTGGTAGAAATACACTTTCTCCACAAGTTCAACCTCTTGCTGATCCAGACCATGGTCATTATACCACCATGCCTCCCAAGAGCACATTCTGGGGTTCTTTATCACAGGCCACAAATTACAATTCGCATCTGCTAATGACTCATTTCATAGCCTTCATCAACAGCACTCCACTACTACATGAGTGTGTACATTACAAGCAATCAACACAGTTCACGATCAGCTGCATGAAACCAATGCTGACTCACAATGATTATGTTCTGATAACAATAACCTGCACAAAACATCCCTTGCACTCACACATGCATGTGTCCAAATCCAATGCCTGCCATATAACAACATGGCAATGGCACATGCAGCCATGTCCCCACAAAATGGCCACACCTCGCCGCAGCAGCCTGCCAACAATGCAGCACATGATTCAGCGGACCACCAAAACAATACAGGTTAGTATAACGCAATCTGCCTTGCTTAGTCCTCCGCAGCAAGTGTCTTCCTATCCCTCATGTGACATGCCAAGGGTTGGTATCAGCACACAAGAAACAGTGCTATGCACTGTATTGACACAACCCAGACACATCTGTTACAGGACACAACCTAATCTTCAGGCAGCCGAGACAGTAAAACTGCTATCACTCAGTATGGGCTATTTGAATTCTTGTTAATTCAACACTGACTAAAAAACACAGCACAGACATGGCAACATTCATCAATGGTGTACTTTTCAAGATTGATTGCTGCTAGTTATACCTACCTGGACAACATATTAATTTTTGCCTCTGACACACACAGCTATGAACAGCACACTGAACTAATTGTCATTACTCTTTTTGGAGCAGTTGTCATCATCAATGATGATAAATCACAACTGTGAAAATTTCCTTGGCCATCCACTCATTGGAGAAAGCATAAAACCGACTTCAGATTAATGTGAACCATTTCACGAGCTCCTCCCCTGCAAACTTTCCTTTCTCAGATCCCTGGCATTCTGAACTTTTATTGACACCACTAACCTCAAGCAGTTAAAGTGCAGGCATCTATGACTCATGCCCTGCCAGGCCCTCACCCACAGGGCAAGTGGAAAATAGTGTGGACCACAGAAATACTAAATGCATTCAACCACTGTAAAGAATCCCTAGCAATGGCAGCGTCCTTGGAACAGCTGATACTGGTCACCCCAATTATACTCGTGACTGACACCAGCAACTCGGTTATTGGACTTTAGCAAACTGGCAGAAGAATAAGCTCACACACACATCATCCAATCTCATAATTGTACGATGATCAATCCATGGGTTAGAAGTCAATATTCTTTGTGACATATCGCAACACAGGGTCCGTCTATTCCTGCTTAGCACTATGCAGCAAACAGTCATCCATCGATCACCTACATAATCTCATGCAGAAACGCATCTACCACACGACATGGATAGTTGAAATAAAGTCAGTTGACAAGCATAAACACATTTGGCTGTTTTGATTCACCACACAGACCGTTCCACTATGTACACCCGGACCTCATGGGACCCCTACAAGAGTCAGAGGGCTACAGATATCTCCTCCCCACTATCAACAGAGTTTCACGCTGGGTAAAAGGCATCCTGCTAAAAGAGATCACAGCTGAATCCACAGCTAAGGCATTTGTCACAGACTCAGTATCGCAGTTGGGTTGTCTGGATACTATCACTACTGACCAGGGACAACAATTTTAAGTGGGCACATTTTACAGCTCTTTGTAGCCTCTGTGGCATCTCTTGCCATGATATAACAGTATACCACCCTCAAAACAATGGCTTAGTAGTGAGATGACACTGCACAATGAAAACAGCTCTCATGTGCTACAGAGGTGCGTGGACTCCCATGGGTACCTATTGGTACACTCATGGCATGTAAAGAAGATCTACAAGTCTCTATGGTGAGACCCTAACACAGGCAGCTGAATCTGTATTACCTGCATCCATGCCCGACCCCCCCGATCTTCCAGAAATGGTACAACGCATCAAGAATCGTGTACACTAGTCATTTTTACATCCTCCCACATCACATACCTCACCCAAACCATCCATACATGAGAGACTCATAAATTAAACACACATCATGCTCCATGATGATACTGTACAAATGGCATTACAATCTCCATACAACAGCTTGTTTTGAGTGGTCAAATGGGGAACCCATATCTTTGACACTGATATCAAAGGAAATGCCACAAAGGTCTCAATCAACAGACTGAAGCCAATATGAACACTTATTATCAAATGTGATATGAATACACTATAGAACTATAGTGGCCTAGACATCCCATATGTCTGTAAGTCATGTCCGGCCCAACCTAGAAATAATCGTGATTGACATACAAGGCTTTCATCAAGATGAAATTGTGGTCAAATTAATCAACAACAGCCTATGCGTTGGAGCAAAACACAATGCTCTGCATAGCACATACAAAAGGTTATAGAACTGTCAGCCGCCTCTTCATAATGCGCAAGATATTCAATAAAATAATCAGCCTACTCTCCGTAATGCACAAGATATTCACCAAAATAATCACCAACCACATAGGATGGCACTGGATGTTAATGAAAGAAAGGAACTTCCTGACTTAAGAAGTAACAATACAATGGTCCACTTGTTAGTAATGAATTAAGTTGCAGATTGAAATTATGAAAAGTGTAAAAGGTTTTTTACAATATGTACTGAAACTAGATTGCAGTTATAAGAGTTGAAGGATATGAAAGAAAGCAATGGTCTAGAGGCTACTATAATTCTGTCAAAAATGATAAAGGATCTGATAGTGCAACTGAATGAAATGGATATTACTTTGAAAAGAGATTATAATGTGAACATCAACAAAAGTAAAACAATGATAATGAGATGATGCTGATGGAATTACATAGGAAATAAGACACTAAAGATAGTAGGTGAATTTTGTAATATGGGCAGCAAAATTACTGATAATTGCCAATACAGAGAGGAGATAAAATATGTAATGACAAGAGAAAGTAAAGCATTTCTGAAAAATAGGAGTTTACTGAAGAATGTCTCAGTGATTTACTTACTTCTGGACAAGGGTGAAGGTTGTCTGGTTACTATGCAAGTCCTGTTTTGATCTCATATTTTTACCACGACATGCAATACTGGTTTTGAAAAGATAGTGGTTTTTATTAATGACACATACAAATGAGAACATTTCTTGAGATTTCATTTTGAAAATATGTGATTTCCTAAAACAGATTCCTTCAAGAGTGTTTCAGGTGGACACCACTTGAACAGGGGATGATTACTCCAAAAGATGATTTCATAACAAAACAACACATGGAAATATGCTAGGTAAGCAGCTCTGATAGCAACTCTTTGTGTATATGATACAATTATGCCATAAGGCAAAAGTTGCATAATGAAGTCTTTTTGCCAGATATAGGCTATGTCAGGACCAATAAATGTGGTATCAATGTACACATCAAAAATAATTAGCAGAGTACCCTTGTTGTATTTGTTGTCCATTACACTTTGTATTTATGTTCTCTTCTTCTTTCTGTGTCACATAAAGTTGCAAGTACAGTGTTTTATTGACAATCAGAGTGAGGCTATTACAGCTAAAACAGTAGAAGTTATGATCAAATACACTGTTGTTTTATCCACTATGAGAGAAGTATCATTTGTAAAAACAATGGAAAATCCAGGATGGAATGTAACAATACTAGAAAAATAAAAGTTGCTAATCACCATATAGCAGAGATGCTGAGTCGCAGATAGGCACAACAAAAAGATTGTCATAAATAAGCTTTCGGCCAGCAAGGCCTCCATTACTTAGCTTTTCATATTATCCTTACAGAAATATTATCAACAGTAGAACAATGTCTTATTTTCATCAGTTTGATTATCTTCTCGATCTCACTAAATGTAATAGATATTACATGCATATGGCTGATTCAGCTGTTGCCAACTTCATGCAAGAGACTTATCACCTTTACAGTCAATTATCGCTGCAACTGTTAAAAATGTCTATTGAAGATATTAGCTACTTCCTTGGTCTTATTTACTGTATTATCACTGTAACTTAATTATGTATCAGATATGCAATCTACTTTTTTCCACTTTCTCTTTTTGTAGCTTGTTAGGGCTTTTTTTCTGTGTTATTGGAGCTGACAATTTTAGATGTGATGTACAAAATTTGAATTTTTTGCATAGGCCTGTTTCAGTGCAATCTCTAGTTCTCCTTTTCCTGTAGAATCATCAGGTATCCTTAGTGATTCTGTGACTTTCTTTCTGTTCTAGAGGTTTCCTTTTAGTAGCCTGCAGTTAGTTACCTATGCTTTTTTTAAAAAGAGTTTCAAACAATGACACAGACAAATTAGAGAACAGGCTAAATTTTTCACTAACATGTTTTTTCATATACAGGGTGTCCCAGCTATCTTGTCCACCCAAAATATCTCTGGAACAATAACAGCTATTGGAAAACGACTTTCACCGGTATCAATGTAGGGCTGGGGCCCATGAATATACATATTTGGAAACATTCTAAAACGAAATCATATGTGTTTTTTAACACAAACTTATGTTTTTTTTTAATGGATCTCCTATATTTTTTCTTCAGCAATCCATAGCATGACAAAGCACATACACAATGGCGTTGATTGCATCGCCATATTCCCATTACATCCCGAGATATTGAGATGCGAAGTTGACGCTTGAAACACCCGACATGCGCTGCTAGCGCACATCCTGAGGCTCAGGTGTGAACCCCATGCTGCCCGTAATCGCGATGTGATTGACATCCGTAATCACATTTCCATACTCATCAAGAGGTCCGAAACGAATAATACGGTCTGCTGCCATCCTGCATTAACGTCGTACATTCCAGCAGGTATTTATCCCATAGGCTAGGGGTGATGCGGTTCTGTAACATACCTGTGTACCGCAACATTAGTCACAAAGTTAACTTCGCTTATTGTTAATCCGTTACTAAAAAGGTAATGCCGTTCAATGTTAAAACTTTACTTTACTGTAGATCTAGCGCAAGTGACAGTTAATCATTCACTCGTAATAGTAAAATTCATGTTGATGGTTTTAGTGAAACAAGCAAGTGGACTAAAAGTTTAACCGTTGTTTAGGTAAAAATGTTTTGATTTGAGAAGTTCAGGTAGGATATACACTCCTGGAAATTGAAATAAGAACACCGTGAATTCATTGTCCCAGGAAGGGGAAACTTTATTGACACATTTCTGGGGTCAGATACATCACATGATCACACTGACAGAACCACAGGCACATAGACACAGGCAACAGAGCATGCACAATGTCGGCACTAGTACAGTGTATATCCACCTTTCTCAGCAATGCAGGCTGCTATTCTCCCATGGAGACGATCGTAGAGATGCTGGATGTAGTCCTGTGGAACGGCTTGCCATGCCATTTCCACCTGGCACCTCAGTTGGACCAGCGTTCGTGCTGGACGTGCAGACCGCGTGAGACGACGCTTCATCCAGTCCCAAACATGCTCAATGGGGGACAGATCCGGAGATCTTGCTGGCCAGGGTAGTTGACTTACACCTTCTAGAGCACGTTGGGTGGCACGGGATACATGCGGACGTGCATTGTCCTGTTGGAACAGCAAGTTCCCTTGCCAGTCTAGGAATGGTAGAACGATGGGTTCGATGACGGTTTGGATGTACCGTGCACTATTCAGTGTCCCCTCGACGATCACCAGTGGTGTACGGCCAGTGTAGGAGATCGCTCCCCACACCATGATGCCGCGTGTTGGCCCTGTGTGCCTCGGTCGTATGCAGTCCTGATTGTGGCGCTCACCTGCACGGCGCCAAACACACATACGACCATCATTGGCACCAAGGCAGAAGCGACTCTCATCGCTGCCAAGCCAAGCGACTAGCGCGAGGTTTGGTGTTCTCGTAAAGATAAGTTATTTTAGATTATAAAACACATAGATTAGTACTAATTACGTGGTAAATAAGTGTATTAGTGTGCCGTTTAAGTGTACCATTAAAGGTTTCATTTCTCTTTACGTAATATAGCAGAAAACGCGAAAAGACCGTACAGTCGTATTTTCTGTTTACGTTCCGCTGCAGCAAATCTATAGAATTTCGTTTAGTTGTTCCTTGCTCTCTCCAGCAATTTAACTTAGCGTACCTCTTCATTATTTAACTAGCATTTCCGGAAAGTAGCGTAAAGTTTAACTTGTTGTTTCAGAAACTTTGCACTTTTGTTTTTGTTTACACACAGTTGCGTATAGGCCAATTTTGTGTAACCATATTTTCGTGTTTATCTGTAATTTAACTGACTTATTCTTAATAAATTATTACGTTTATCATGAGTGAAAAGTGCTTGACTTGCCGTAGAATTGTTAGGTCGGGGCTTTGGTGTGATGGGTGCTGTAGTTTTTTCCATGTGGGTGACTGTAGTGGCGTGGGAATAGGGGAAGTAAATGAGACTCATCAGTGGTTTTGTAGGATTTGTAGTAGAGATAGGAAGATACTGGAACAGGAGGGGAAAATTGCTGCCCTTCAGGCTGAGTTAGACAAGGCCAGGGGAGATCTTGACAGGTTAAGGAGGGAGAAGGGTAAAGAGAGGTGGGAAGTGGCAACAGGCAACAGGAGGAACAGGCCTAGAACTTTGTCTGACAGCTTTATGGTGAATGTGGAAAATAGATTTGACCTGTTGCTTCAGTTAGAAGCTGGTGAGCCTCAAGCAGTTACAGGTGTAGACAGGGCACAACAAACTTTCAGCAGCAAATTGAAAAGTAAGAATGTAGGGAAATCAGTAAAGAGAAAGAAAGTGTTGTTGTTAGGTAGTTCCCATGGAAGAGGTGTTGGCCAACTCTTGCAGGATGAACTAGGATCAGAATACCAGGTCACCAATTTTTTTAAACCTAGTGCTGGTCTGGAGCAGGTGACAGAGGATTTAGGATCACTTTGCAAAGATTTCACTAAGGAAGACACCGTGGTTATAGTGGGTGGGGCAGGTAACAGTATTGACAGAGATCCTGGGTACAGCGTAGAGTGTGACCTGGCGAAGATTGCATCAGCATCGAGGCATACCAGTGTTGAGTTTGTATCTGTTCTTGGGCGCCATGACCGACCTCATTTGAACTCTTCTGTCAAGAGAGTTAATTTGGAGCTGGAACGGCTGCTCATGTCGGGTGCGAGGTCACACATTGGTGTGGTTCATGTTGATTCTATCAGTAGGTGGGATTATACTAGGCATGGCCTTCACCTCAAGAGGAAGGGGAAGGGTAAATTGGCTGGGGAAATAGCAAGAAAGTTAAAGGGGGGAGGCACTGTCATGAGTGGTAAAATACCAGTGGTTATAGGATTCAGAAAAGAC
This sequence comes from Schistocerca piceifrons, assembly GCF_021461385.2. NCBI lineage: Eukaryota > Metazoa > Arthropoda > Insecta > Orthoptera > Acrididae > Schistocerca > Schistocerca piceifrons. The sequence continues at coordinate 1,014,258,224 of NC_060138.1, read as the reverse complement.
CCTTTTTTAGGGTAGGGAGGACAGAAAGAAAACAAATTTTAAGAGAGGTTAGAACTGAGACAAACCTTCAGTTTGAGAAAGAAATCAAAAAACATAATTCCAGCTTATTACATCAACATAAACAGCCATTGGTTAAGAATTTTCAACTGTCAGCAGATATTTTAACTCCACCCAATTTTAAGTCAGTCAATGTGAAATGTCAGCTATCTTTATTGCATCAAAATATTCGAGGACTGAGAAATAAAATTAATGAATTAACTATCTGCATAGATGAATTAGAGTCTTCAAACCCAGCTGATATAATCTGCCTCTCTGAACATCATGTGACCACTGGTATAGAACTTTTAAGTGTTACAGGGTTTAGGTTAGCATCTCATTTTTGTAGATCAGAAATGGAGAAAGGAGGAGTTGCCACATTCATCAGGAACTGTCATAAATTTAAGAACATAGACATTCATAAATTTTGCCTAGAACAGCATATGGAAGCATGTGCAACAGAATTAGATTTTCACAAAAAATCTTTCATAATATTAAGTGTATATCGAGCACCTGCAGGTAACTTTAATCTGTTTGTAAACCACCTTGAAGCTGTACTGGCCCATTTAACAACCAAAAACAAAGAAATAGTGGTTGCTGGTGATTTCAATGTAGATTTCCTTAAAGACTCTCCCAATAAGAACCTATTTGAGTTAGTAACACTATCATTCAACTTAATTCCCACAGTAAAGTTCCCCACTAGGATAACCACTTGCTCACAAACAGCCATTGATAATATCTTTATAGAAAAGTCAAATGAACAAAATTATATTACAAAACCAATAGTCAATGGCCTCTCAGACCATGACATGCAGTTCCTTCTGTTAAATGTTAATACTGAACAGGATATAAAATCTGTTAAATCTGAGCTCAAGAGGGTAATCAGTAAGCCAAAAATTGATTATTTTAGGACACTCCTCAGAGACATTCACTGGACTGATGTTTACAGTGCTCATGGCATGAATGAAAAATATAACATTTTTGCTAATAAAGTGCTTACATTATTTGAACACTGCTTTCCCCCAAAACTTACCAAGGTTAGAGCAAAGTCTACAAAGAAGCCATGGATTACTCGAGGAATAGGGGTATCTTGTAAAACAAAAAGAAAACTGTATCTGTCAATCCGAAACATTTCCAATGTTGATGCTATAGCACATTATAAGAAATACTGCAAAATATTAAAGACTGTAATACGGATGTCAAAGCAAATATATTACAAGGAAAAGATAGTCATATCAGATAACAAAATAAAGACAATATGGGATATAGTGAAGGAGGAGACCGGTAGAACCAGACATGAAGAGGAACAAATAGCATTAAGAGTAAAAGATGCATTGGTGACAGATGTGTATAGTGTTGCAGAACTTTTTAACAAACATTTTATAACTGTTACTGAAAAGATGGGGTTGTCAGGTTCGGTAGATGCTGCTATGGATTACCTTAGACCAGACATTTCAAGTAACTTCCATAATATGAATTTGACCCTCACTACCCCTACAGAAATAACGTCCATCATAAAATCTTTAAAATCAAAAACATCTAGTGGGTATGATGAAATATCAACAAAGTTAATTAAAGAATGTGATTCTGAGCTAAGTAACATATTAAGCTATCTGTGTAACCAGTTGTTTATCAGTGGAATATTTCCCGAATGGCTGAAATATGCTGAAGTTAAGCCACTGTTTAAGAAGGGAGATAAAGAAATAGCATCAAATTTCCGTCCAATTTCACTGTTGCCAGCATTCTCAAAAATTTTCGAAAAAGTAATGTACAGTCGTCTTTATAACCATCTTATCTCAAATAACATACTGTCAAAGTCACAGTTTGGATTTCTAAAAGGTTCTGATATTGAGAAGGCTATCTACACTTACAGTGAAAATGTACTTAATTCATTAGACAAAAAATTGCAGGCAACTGGTATATTTTGTGATCTGTCAAAGGCATTTGACTGTGTAAATCACAATATCCTTTTAAGTAAACTAGAATATTATAGTGTAACAGGAAATGCTGCAAAATGGTTCAAATCTTATATCTCTGGCAGGAAACAAAGGGTGTTATTAGGAAAGAGACATGTATCAAGCTATCAGGCATCATCCAACTGGGAACTAATTACATGTGGGGTCCCACAAGGTTCCATTTTGGGGCCCTTACTTTTTCTTGTGTATATCAATGACCTTTCATCAGTAACATTACCAGATGCCAAGTTTGTTTTGTTTGCTGATGATACAAACATTGCAATAAATAGCAAATCAAGTGTAGTCTTAGAAAGATCAGCCAATAAAATATTTGTGGACATTAATCACTGGTTCCTAGCCAATTCTTTGTCACTAAACTTTGAAAAAACACACTACATGCAGTTCAGAACTTGTAAGGGGTGTCCCAAGAGTATATGTCTAACATATGATGACAAGAAGATAGAAGAAGTGGACGGTGTTAAATTCTTGGGATTACAGCTTGATAATAAATTCAACTGGGAGGAGCACACCACAGAACTGCTGAAGCGTCTTAACAAATCTCTGTTTGAAATGCGAATTTTGTCAGACATAGGGGATATAAAAATGAAAAAGCTGGCATACTATGCTTACTTTCATTCCATAATGTCATATGGGATTATTTTCTGGGGTAATTCATCAAGCCAAGCTAAAGTTTTCCGGGCACAAAAACGTGCAGTAAGAATTATATGTGGTGTGAACTCAAGAACATCCTGCAGAAGCCTGTTTAGGGAACTAGGGATACTAACTACAGCTTCCCAATATATTTATTCCTTAATGAAATTTGTCATTAAAAATATATCACTTTTTCAAACCAACAGCTCAATTCATGGAATCAATACTAGAAATAAGAATAATCTTCACAAGGATTTAAAGTCACTTAGTCTTGTACAAAAAGGTGTGCATTATTCAGGAACACACATTTTCAATAACTTGCCAGCAGCCATAAAAAGCTTAACAACCAATGAAATTCAGTTTAAGAGAAGCCTAAAGGATTTATTGGTGGCCAACTCCTTCTACTCCATTGATGAATTTCTTAGGAAAACCAACTGATTTGTATATAAGTACAACATAACTTCTGCACAATTTCAGTGCAGTAATGTGTTCACTGAAAATTTGTGTGTGTGTGTGTGTGTGTGTGTGTGTGTGTGTGTGTGTGCTTGGGTGTGTGTAAGTGTGTAAGTATAATCTAACTTCTGCACCATTTCAGTGCAGTAATGTGTTCATTGTAAATAAGTATTACAGTAGTTGTATTACATGTTTCTTACCTTATAAATAAATAAAAAACTTTTTTTATTTTAAATTCAGTGCAATAGTATTTATAAAATGACTCTTAGTGTTCATTAAAAAATGACGATCATTCCACTTGGGACCTGTGGAATGGTACATTAGCTTATTTGTTTTAGTTGTAAATATTTGTCATGTATTGTTGTTTTTCTGACATGTTCCACATCCTGGAGGACCTCCTCACTACGGATCAATTGGAATGAAAGTAAATCTAATCTAATCTAAACGTCTCCATTCGTCCCTCCATTCGCGCCTGTCGCGACACCACTGGAGGCGGGCTGCACGATGTTGGGGCGTGAGCGGAAGACGGCCTAACAGTGTGCGGGACCGTAGCCCAGCTTCATGGAGACGGTTGCGAATGGTCCTCGCCAATACCCCAGGAGCAACAGTGTCCCTAATTTGCTGGGAAGTGGCGGTGCGGTCCCCTACGGCACTGCGTAGGATCCTACGGTCTTGGCGTGCATCCATGCGTCGCTGCGGTCCGGTCCCAGGTCGACGGGCACGTGCACCTTCCGCCGACCACTGGCGACAACATCGATGTACTGTGGAGACCTCACGCCCCACGTGTTGAGGAATTCGGCGGTACGTCCACCCGGCCTCCCGCATGCCCACTATACGCCCTCGCTCAAAGTCCGTTAACTGCACATACGGTTCACGTCCACACTGTCGCGGCATGCTACCAGTGTTAAAGACTGCGATGGAGCTCCATATGCCACGGCAAACTGGCTGACACTGACGGCGGCGGTGCACAAATGCTGCGCAGCTGTGCCGTGCGTGTGATCATTGCTTGTACAGCCCTCTCGCAGTGTCCGGAGCAAGTATGGTGGGTCTGACACACCGGTGTCAATGTGTTCTTTTTTCCATTTCCAGGAGTGTAGAAGATGGATGTAAACATGTTTAACCAATTAGTTTTATTATCACATAATTATCAATGTTATGTTTATCTAATGCGTTAAATGACAAATTGTTGCAAACAAATGTTTCTTAACATCACTGGGTAAAATGGCCCTTTGTAGAAACTTCCACTGTGATACCAGCACTACATACTATAGATAGCGTTCACATCTCATGCTCAAAGTGATGCCCATTGGCTTGCATACATAGGGTCACTCTGCGGATGAAGGATGCCCTATTTCATGCTACTGTTTCCTCTTTGGTGGCTGTACAAGCATCAATAATGCGTTGCTTCATGTCCTCTGGTGTTGTTGGTTCATGTTGGTAAACAGCATCCTTCACTGCTCCCCAAAGAAAATAATTCAGTGGTCTAAGGTCCGAGATCGGGCAGGCCACCTAACTGGGCCACCTCGTCCAATCCACCTACCAGGGTCATCGTGCTCGTAAGGCGTTATGTGCAGGGCATCCGTCATGCTGATACCACATGACCATTCTCCGGTTCAGAGGTACAGTGTCCAAGAGAACAGGAAGATTGTGTCGTATAAATCTGGAGTATTGTGTGGCATTTTGGATGCCATTTATAAAGAAAGGTCCGATAATGGTATCTCCAATAATCCCACACCAAACATTAACTTTCCACGGACGTTGATGCTCTACCTGACGGAGCCATTTTGGATTGTCTGCAGACCAATAATGCATATTCCTCATATTGACAATTCCTTTGTTGGAGAATGATGCCTCGTTGGTAAAGAGAACATCTGCAAAAAAATTTGGATTAGTCAGAAGTTTTTGCTGAGCCCACCGACAAAATGTTACCCTATTGCAGAAGTCATTTCCATGAAGATCCTGGTGTAAATGAACATGGTAAGGATGAAATTTATGACGTTTAAGAATACGCTGTGCACTTGATTTCGACACACCAACTTCATGTTCAATTTGACGTGTGCTGATTTGAGGATTCACAGCTATGGTAGCGAGCACAGCAACTTCAACACGTTCATCTGTGCGTGTTCTAGGACGATGTCGAGGTCTTGGATTTAAGCTTCCTGTTTCACGTAGACGAGATGTGAGACAACCAAACATCTGGCACAAAGGCGATGGCTTGTCAGGGAATCATCTTCTGTACAGTCGTTCTGCCTGAACACCATTTTGTCCACCTACAACAGGGTACAGTACAGGTATGTAGAGTAGGGTAGAAAACAGACATATTAACTTAATAATCATAATGTTCACTAACAGTACTATCAACAAACAAGCAATCTCATAACATATTTCCCGTCAATGTACATTCTCCATAGATCAGCAGCATTTCTACCATATCTTCATGTGTGTACATTATACTGTACAGTATAAGTTCCACAACACAATGTTTATTCACAATGTGTACTATCTCCGTGCCATCACTAGATTACTCTGATGCACGACTACACTGGCAAGCGGTGTACTGCACGCCAAACCAACAACAAATGGGATGCTCGGAGGGTGGTGGAGTACAGGAGTTTGCATGGGTCGCAAATCATAAACAAGGCGAAGTGGTAACTGTGGCAGTAGTGGGAACTACGTTGGACACTTGACTAGGTAGAGCCAGGCCCTGCACGACAGGCACAATGGGTCATATAATGCATTAGATAAACCTTATTTTGAGTGTGCAGGATAAATAAGACAACCTGACAGGTGTACACCGATCGCTACTGGTTCATATTGTGTACGTAGATGCGTAAAACGTGCAAGAGGGAAACCATTATGTGCTTATGAGAGTTGATGGCAGCAGACCGTATTATTCGTTTCAGACTTCTTGATAAGTATGGAGGTGTGGTTACACATGTCAATCACATTGCGATTACGGGCAGCATGGGGTTCACACCTGAGCCTCAGGACGTGCGCTAGCAGCGCATGTCGGGTGTTTCAAGCGTCAACTTCACGTCTCAATATCTCGGGATGTAATGGGAATGTTGCGATGCAATCAACGCCATTGTGTATGTGCTTTGTCATGCTATGGATTGCTGAAGAAAAAATATAGGAGGTCCATTTAAAAAAATATACGTTTGTGTTAAAAAACACATATGCTTTCGTTTTAGAATGTTTCCAAATATGTACAGTCATGGGCCCCAGCCCTACATTGATACCGGTGAAAGTCGTTTTCCAATAGCTGTTATTATTCCAGAGAAATTTTGGGTGAACAAGATAGCTGGAACACCCTGTATATAGGCCTCCAGTCAATTCGCTCTAAGTAAAGGTTGAATGTTTCTAGGGTATTATCACTGACTGACCTGAAACATTTAAAAGAAGCAGGAGAACACACATATGAAAGGTTTCAAAGTTTGCCAGCTTTCTGAGACAATGGTTCCTTCCTCTGGCAGAAGGATTTTAAGGGAAGGGAAGAGGGGTGAAGGGAAAGGGGTAAATTTCGGAAAAGTCTCCCAGAACCTCATGTCAGAGGAGACTTACCAGGTGGGAAGAAGGAAAGAATGATTGTTGGGAACTGCACCAGATGAGATTTGAAAACCTGAGAGCTTAAAGGTGGAAGCTGTTTGCCATTTTGCATCAGCATGACAAGTGAGGATGAATGGGCGTAGGCAGAAGGTGTATATTGCCAACACACAATATCCTGAAACTTCCTGGCAGATTAAAACTGGGTGCCGGACTGAGACTCGAACTCGGGACCTTTGCCTTTCGCGGGCACTTGCCCACGAAAGGCAAAAGTCCCGAGTTCGAGTCTTGGTCTGGCACACAGTTTTAATCTGCCAGGAAGTTTCATATCAGCACACAGTCTGCTGTAGAGTGAAAATTTCATTCTAGAAACAACCCCCAGGCTGTGGCTAACCCATGTCTCTGCAATATCCTCTCTTTCAGGAGTGCTAGTTCTGCAAGGTTCGCAGGAGAGCTTCTGTAAAGTTTGGAAGGTAGGAGACGAGGTACTGGTGGAATTAAAGCTTTGAGGATTGGGCGGGAGTCGTGATTGGGTAGCTCAGTTGGTACAGCACTTGCCCGCGAAAGGCAAAGGTCCTGAGTTTGAGTCTCGGCCTGGTACACAGTTTTAATCTGCCAGGAAGTTTCATATCAGCACACACTCCACTGTAGAGTGAAAATTTTATTCTAGACACAATATCCTGTTGCAAAGCATGCTCTAAAAATGACAGTCATGACCTCAGTGGCTGTTTCACTGTTGCAAAGCATGCTCTAAAAATGACAGTCATGACCTCAGTGGCTGTTTCATTACATGTGCCATCTGGATTCTTCCCATAGACACCAGTTTCCAAGAACTCCATAGGTGGGTACTGGCATTACAACATGTCTTTGATTCTTGTCACTCACCTGGCCTCAATTTATTATAATTTCTTTGGTCTCAGCATTTCTTCCATAACTATTCCTTTATTCACTTCTTTTTAGGTTTCTACATCTTTCATTTTCTGACCTGTCTATTTTTTGTCAACCCCCTTTCTACCTCTGTCACATTCAATGCATTTAGCTTTTCACTCTTATTAACTTGTGTACAATGTTTTGGCAGTAATCTCTTTCTTGCGTTTTATCCTATCTTCCAACTTTAAGTTTTCAGGTTTTCAAATCTCATTCGGTACAGTCCCCAACAGTCTTTCCTTCTCATCCTGTCCAGTAAGTCTCCCATGACCTGGGGTTGTGAATGACTTTGTGACTTTTTTTTCACCCCTCTTCTTTCCCCTTCAACCGTTCTGCCAGATGAAGGAGTCACTAGCTCTGAGAGCTTGCTAACTTTAATACCATTTATATGGATGTTTGCTTGCTGCTGTTTGGTGAGTGGTTTTTTTGTCTATCCACTTACATTATATTTTCTATATCTACATAGATATTCCAATGGAAGGGATACCTTGTACCGCTATGGGTCATTTCCTTTCCTGTTCCACCAGCAAAGAGAGTGAGGGGAAAATGACTGTCTTTGTGGCTCCATACACACCATCATTTCTCTTATCTTATCTTTGTGATCACGACAGTAAAACTGTACTGCAGACAGCTCTCTAAGTTTTCTCAATCGTGTTTGATTACCCATTTGAGTTCACAAAGCATCTGCTTAATACTGATCTGTTGATTGAACCTATCAATAAGAAATCTAGTGGCTCGTCTATGAATTGCTTCAATGTCTTCCTTTACTCTGACCTGGTGGAAATTCCAAATATTCAAGCAGTACTCAAGAATGAGTCACACTAGTGGTCTATAAACAGTCTTGCTTTATAGATGAGCTGTACATTCCTTAAATTCTCCCAATAAACTCAAGTTGCCCTTGTATGTTCCTTCCATTTGAAATTGCTTTGCAACATTACACCTAGATATTTAAGTGATGTGACTGTGCTAAGTAGCACTCTACTGATACTGTCTTTGGATATTCAGGGTTAGTTTTCCGACTCATCTGTGTTAATTTACTTTTTCCACATTTAGAGCAAGTTGTCTTCATTACACCAAATAGAAATTTGTCTAAGTCATCTTGTATCCTCCTACAGTCTCTCCATGATGACACATTCCAGTATACCACAGCAACACCAGCAACATCCACAGATTGCTACCCACCCTTTCCATTAGATCACTTACATATATAGAGAATAAGAGCAGTCCTGTCACACTTCCCTGGAGCACACTGATGCAGCTGTTACTGCCTCTCACAATGAATGTATTGTCAATTGGGCCCTAACAGTTACTCCCTACTATTATGAGAAAGTTAACTACTGCAGTTAGGTTGTATAATTGTATCAAGTGCTCATGGCCTGTCATAGTGTAATTTTTAGTTAAGAAATTGATACTGAAATCACTTATGATAATTAAATCATTGGTTTTGGTAACATTTTCCTCAGAAGCTGTTCAATATGATTTAGATAAATACATATTTTAGAAAAACACACATCATTCTGTTGCATCAAATGTGTCTGAATGCATTTAATAGAATCCTTCTAACATGGCTAAGTGCCAAAAGCCTCTTGTGCAACTGAAGCACATCTTATTCTAACAGTTTAGAATGTTTTCACTAATTTATACACTTCTTTCAGGGGCAGACCTGAAAAAATATCTGTAGCCATTAATGTCTTGTACCAGATAAAATCCTATTTGTGTAAGGGCCAATCAAAAAGTTTCCATTTATAGCCTGTACAGTCCGGAATCAGTATGACAATGAGCCAAAATTACCAGGAGCATTGAGGCAATCATCCCACTGAGTCACCAATTTGAAGATTCCCCTTTCATAAAACACTGTGTCTTGTTGCATGAAAATATCCCTAGCTGCCTGCCGCATACCTTCATCCAAAAGGCCCTTTTTAAACAACCGGAGGTATGATAATCGCATGGGAAGAGATCACGACTAAAGGATAGGTGCCTGAGCTTCTTCCAATTGAATTGGTGTAACTTCTGTGTTACTACATTTCTAATGTGTGATTGACTGATGCCTTGCGTCAAATCACAACCAGCAAGGATCTTGGCACACCATTCCAAAATGGTGATTTTTGGCAGATTTATTGCCCCATACACATTCTTTATTCTCCAATGGATGTCTACCAGTGTTTGTCCTTCCATAGCCAAGTAAATAATAACAGTGTTTTGGTCCTGTTTAGACACATTTAGTAATAGCATCACCATAGTATGTGTTTCTGTCTGTAGTGTGTGGTGTCACCGCCAGACACCACACTTGCTAGGTGGTAGCTTAAATCGGCCGCGGTCCATTTAGTACATGTCGGACCCGCGTGTCGCCACTGTGTGATCGCAGACCGAGCGCCACCACAAGGCAGGTCTCGAGATACGGAATAGCACTTGCCCCAGTTGTACGACGACTTTGCTAGCGACTACACTGACGAAGCCTTTCTCTCATTTGCCGAGAGACAGTTAGAATAGCCTTCAGCTAAGTCAATGGCTACGACCTAGCAAGGCGCCATTAGCCTTACATAGTTTGATAGTTATCGTATGAAATGTCTCATCAAGAACGATGTATACAACAAGGATTAAAAGTTAAGTATTATATCAGCTACGTACTTTTCTTGCTACCATTCATTACGTATCCTGTTTCAGACCTCTCTCTAGCCTACTTGAGATTACACGTGCCTTTCGGCTACTTCAGTGTGGCGTAGCTGTCTTGTTACGCCACAACATAGTGCATGCACATCAGAAAGACAAGAGCACCACACTAATCCCTTGCCTAATGTCAGTGCTTAAATGCCCACATCAGAGTTGTGCTATGTTGCACATATGCTGCAGCAATGACCTCAAACAGAAACTTTTTGATAACCCCTTATGTGATTCCTTTGTGTTGATGTGGATAACAAAGTGAAGTTGTGTCACTATACTGATAAGTTGTTCAGGAAACTAAGTTCAAAATTATCTCTTATACTGTACACCAGCTACTGCTTTTTGAAATTTCTTCCTGGACTAATGCAAGTAAAGACTGGAAAGAATTTAGAAAGTTGAACACTAACAATACTGGGTAAAATAGAGAATTGCACATCTTGCTGGGACCTCTTAAGCAATTTTGAATTTCTGACATTTACTTCTAAGTACAGTGATTCCGTAGTGATAATCATCACAAGTCATTGTACTCATTGTGCCATGATCCCATGAACTAAGCACCTCTATCCTGAATGATTATCAGTTTCTTTTATAGCCGCTGAAGAGAGATTGGAGATCTTCTTGATTTGAATTATCTACCTGCTCACTGCTCTCCCCTTCAGTCCCATGCCTTCGATCTTTCATTTCATGATTATTTTTTCCAGATTTTCTCCATCCCTTCTTGCAATATGGCCAAACAAATGTAGAATTTTTGGTTGACGTAAGAAGAAAAGCACCTGGGTGCACTGAGGTGCTCAGTAATGGATACGTTAGTTCTGACGCCTTCTACATCCAAGTGAATTACTTGCACGTACATATCCATAGAATATGCATACCAAATAAAATTAAAAATAAATAAATAAAATAAACTTCTTTTGTTCCAATTTATGAGCAGTATCCTGTGCCAGCAACTCAAATGCATCCATACACTGCCTCTCTCTAACGTTAAGTGTTCACATTGTGCAACTGTGAGAGAAGACAAAAAACATGAGTGTTTCAACAAGCTAAATCTCTGTACTCTTCACTATCAATCTGTTCTGCCAGATCTTGAGGAGCTTCTTCATAGCCACTCACCCTAGTGTGATCCATCTTCTTATCTCTTCTTCACAATTTCCTGTGTCACGAATCATTGACCCAAGATAGATGAAAAATGCAAGACTTCCAGTTCCTTTAATCAACCTCTGAGTTGGATCTGTACTCCTTGATCAGTTACCATGAGTTATTATTTACTGAAATTGATGTTTTATTCACATGATAGACTAACACCCTTTACTTTTGTCAGTAGCTCAGCAAGCTCATCTTCACCATTGGCTAAAAGCACAGGTTGTTTATAGTTCTTCCATCAACTGACATGCCTTTTGTCCAACAATCAGGAGCTTTCCTAATAACATAGATTTCCTATCTCACACCTTCTGATGTATTCAAGCTGTGAGGTGATCATTGTATAGATGACTTCTAATCACTGCTATCAAGTATAGTGGGACACTGAACTCTAAAATCAGTTGACAAACTTTTCTTAGACAACACAGTTATAGGTTTCTCACGGTTAAGGAAGCAGGTGAAAATGAGAACACTGAACTCTCATTATTTCTCAGTAATTTGTCATATGTTGGGGATCTGTTCTTGTGTTCTGTCTCCTTCAACAAATTCTTCTTGATCAGTAGTTATGTGAGGCTGAATGTATAGTTTCACCCATTGGTTCAAGATGTAGAGCAAAATTTTGCTGGTGTGGGATATGAGAGCAATAGTTCGGTAGTAGTAGCAGTTCCTAATTGACCCTATCTCATGCAGGCGGATGAAGAGAGGCTTAAAACTGTCTTCTGAGCACTCTCCAGTTTACCATTTTTTCCACAAATAATGCACAACATCAACACTTTCCTGCCCCATTTCTTTGATCATCTCCCCAGATATACTGTCTAGGCCATAATATTTATAATCCTTCAGACATCTAACTGTGTTCTCTTATTCACTGTGCAGGCCTTGAGGTTCTAGCATAAGTTGCTAAACTGATTGATTGTCCATACAGTTGTTAATTCCAGAATACATTTTCTTGCAGTATTGTTTCCACCTCACAACAATGTCTTCCTTGTCTCTGATATGGTTGCCATTCTTGTCACCTACCACCCACATACAAGGGTTAAATGCATAGAAAAATATGATTTTCAAAGCCAGTGTCTCAACAGGTGCTAGTGATTCAAGAAATTGTAAATGCTTGATATGAAGTAGTAAATAAAAACTCAGCTAAGTAATGTAAGAAGATGAGAACAGGTTTTTGTTTTCAAAGTGGCAAATTTTTTCAAAAGTAGTTCCTATCATTGTCAGAGAAGGTAGATTAGTACTATAGTATGATTAAAATTAATTTAGTAGATACTTCATATCCTGGAGTGTAATTCCTTCTATCAAAGTTCATAATGTGATACACGGACTGTCTGCCATTGACAATTCATCATAACAAAGAATCAGTGCACTTGTACTTTCATGTCATAATTTGTTGTTAGTATATCTTACAGAATTTTCCTGCAGTGGCTATTTCTTCCTGTTTATGTAAAACTTGAAATAAATTTTTATTCTGGGAAAGTGTACTTTTTTGGCTGTAACATATGGAATAGTCAGGGCTAAGCAATATATCCCCTTCTCTTTATCTTATACATAAATGACATGCCCACTAAAGTAAATTAAAAGGTGAATACGTATGCTGATGACACAACTTTATTAGTTTGAAGCGACTCAGTAAAGGGTTTGGAGAAGAAAGGCAATGGCAACATGCAGATGGAAATAAAATATTTTAGAGAAAATAATCTACTAATGAACAGAAAGAAAACAACATGACCAAAATTTCAGACAAACAGAAGTGACAGCTCAGATGATTTTATTCTGAGCGTGGAATATGCAGACCTAGAAAAAGTGTACTGTAAATGGTTTCTGGGAATAGTGTGGACAAATTTCTGACACGGTAAAAACATACTGATATGAACTGTTCATAAATAAGTACAAATATATTCTTAATGAAGAAAGTGTGCTATTTGATGGATACAGAAACCTTGCTAAAAATGTACTATGGAAGTATCTTCCCATACGTATTGTACTCTATACCAATATGGGAAGGAAAAGCAGATGTACATTCTCAGAGAACTTTAAAATTTCAAAAGAAAGCCATCAGATGCACAGGTGAACCTAACACATGGGAGTTCTGCAAAAACAAATTTAAAGTGAAACTTCCTGGCAGACTGAAGAATGACTCATGACCCATCCTCACAGCTTTACTTCTGCCAGTAACCCCACGATGAGGTAGAGGTGGAAGTAAAGCTAAGAGGGTGGGTCATAAATGGTGTTTGGGTAGCACAGTCAGTAGACACTTGCCTGTGAAAGGCAAACATCCCAAGTTCTGCCCAGCGCATTTAATCTGTAAGGAAATTTCATATGAGTGCACGCTCTGCTGCATAGTGAATATCTCATTCCGAATTTAAAGTGTTTAAAATATTAACTGTAGCAAAACTTTACGTGTATGGAACAGTACTTCTTTTAATGGTAAATTGTACAGCATCATCTAAACTGGTAGAGTGGGATAACATATACCGTACTGATTGATACCAGATTGATTAGTGTATCTTTCTTTTCGCATGTTGTGTATATGTTCATAAGTTTACTTCTGTAAGGACTGTACTTCAATTCCATTTTGGTTTAATTTACTTCAAAATACTCAGTTTTTTATGCAAATTAGTATATCCAGAACATTCTAACATGTTTGTCGAGCCTTAATGTTTTCTCAAACCATAAGTTTAATGTGGAATATGACGCAGCTTATACAAACAGAAGTGCCAAAATTATATTAGAAATAATGTTGGTGTAATTATAACAATAGTTGAAAGCATTTTTAAGATATGTTAAGAGAATATAACTTCACATAAAAATTTTAAAATATTCCAGACTATAATTATGACAATAGATTTTGAACATAGTGTAGAAATCCATTATGTGTGTAACCTTTCACGAAACTACAAATTTTAATTGTACATTAGTCATTGCATCATATTCAGTTATGTAAAATAATACTTGTAATTAGTGTGAATCTGTTTAAGAGGATGTGGTAGTTTTTGTAGAGCCAGTCCAGTAGTAGTTCAGTCTTTGTTCCATTGTGATTCAGATTTTCAGTCAGTACAATTTCTGTGAAGATCAGTGTAATTTAGATTTTATTAATATGTGGCAACACTGACATGCCACAACATCTCTGGTGCGCAAAAACTCTTAGGGGCCAAGGCGGCCATTATGTTCTTTCTATGTGATACTTTTGATGTGTAATGATGTATATCTGAAGTGTCACAATAAATGTGCTGATTGTCTTAACAAGTGGATCAACGGGTTGTTATTTATAACGATAAGGACCCAAACTCCCACACTGGTGACCCCGACGTGAACAGGTGTCAAGCCGTCTTCGTCCGGAGGGGGAACTGGGCGGGGCGGGGCCGGGGTTCGAGCCTTTCAAAAAAACTCAACACCACACTCGCGGAAGCCATCGTGCTCCCCATCCACACCTGGATGCAACACTTTTGTTCACCACGGACGCTAGTGAAATATCTATCGGCGCAGTACTTCAACAACACAGAGGAGAGGTGGTGCAACCTCTTTAAGTTCTTTTCAAAAAAACTTTCTCCCTCTCAGTGCAAATGGTCCGCTTTCAACAGAGAGCTCTTAGCTGTCTACGAAGCCATTAGACATTTCCGCGAAGACGTCGAGGGATGCCCCCTCATGATTGTTACAGAACACAAACCTCTCATCCAAGCACTCACAAACCCTCCAGCCGACCCACCTCCTAGGAGGTTCCGTTATTTTGGCCTCATTTCACAATACACAACTAATGTACAATACGCTCGAGGATCCGACAACATAGCCGCTGATTATTTCTCCCAGATCTCAGGCATATCTTCCTCAATCGACTTCGATGCTCTTGCTCGAGCGCAAACAAATGATGACTCCTTGGTGAGCCTTGGCAACGCCTCGAGCCGATATTTCAGCCGAAACAGTCGCCAACGCTGTCCTCTCCACATGGGTCGCATGTTTTGGCTGCCCTGAAACCATTACTACAGACCAAGGCCGTCAATTTGAGGCTGTCCTCTTCACAAAAATGTGCGAGCTCTTCGGCGTCGGCCACAATCGTATGACAGCCTACCGCCCCCAGTCAAACAGCTTAGTGGAACGATGGCACCACGCATTAAAGACATCGCTAAAGTGCCACGAGGAAGGGTGGTTACACGCCCTCCCGTAGGTACTGCTAGGCCTCCGTTCTGTATATAAAGATGACCTGCAGTGCTTGGTGGCCGAACTGCTCTATGGCGAGCTGTTGACCCTACCAACCGAGTTTGTCGAGCCTTCACTGCTCCAAGATACCATCGAATACCCCATGCTAATAGAGAACATACTACAGACGATACGAGCGCAGAGAGCACCCGCTCCGAAAGCACACACTCTGCCTAAAACATTCATGCACCAGTGGTTAGCCACGTGTGAAGCTGTGATGATTAGGGACAATACAGTGCATGCCATCCTGCAACCCACATATACAGGCCCTTACAGGGTACTTAGGCGCTCGTCGAATACATTCAACATCTGTATCAAAGGCAACCCCTCGATAGTGTCAGTGTCTCGACTCAAGCCGGCGTGGGTCACTGCAAACGAAAGCACCTCCTGCGACCCGACGCCACCGACCACAACGAACGATGACCTCCACACCGCCGCCTCCTCAAGGGACGACACGCTGGCCACGCCCCTTCCTCAACGCAGGGATCCCTCACTGGGCAAAGTCCGGGGTCCACACCCTTCACCCCACCCTCTCCTGGTATGCCTGTCACACATTTCTCACCCGACATTCAACAACCCACTACCGTCTCCATCAACATCTCACACTTTTCACCGTCTGACATCTGTATAACTACCACAAATGATTCTCTCTTAGTCATCCACGCTGCCCCCCGCACCGCCGATGATGACACCTTCCAACTTTCCATTCTCCACTCCTCACCGATCCCCAATTCCTTAGATCCTTCCCTCATTCAATCTTTCATTGATGCCATGGGGACACTGTATGTGTTGTACCCCGTGTCTCCGTCTATTCCCCCCACCCCCTCTGTCACCTCACGAACCGGTCACCGCATACTCCCACCGGTGTGGCACCGCGATTACATTTTTCCATCCAAAAGGGCTCGAACCCCAGCCCCATCCCGCCCATTTCCCCCTCCGGACGAAGACGGTGTGACATCTGCATTCTCCTTCCACAACAGCCAGAGCCTCATGCTCCGCACTGCAGGGGGGAGGGGGGGGGGGGGGGGGGCTCTGTGGCAACACTGATGTGCCATAACATTTCTGGCATGCAAAAACTCTTTGGGGCCAAGGCAGCCATTATGTTCTGTCTATGTGATACTTTCGATGTGTAGTGACGTATATCTGAAGTGTGACAATAAATGTGCTCATTTTCTTAACAAGTGGATCATCGGGTTGTTATTTATAATGATAAGGACCCAAACTCCCACAAATATATTTAAAATCAGACTGAATATTGCGCATACATGATTTTGCATTTAAAACACTACCCTCACATGGAAAACATTCTCACCCACAAAAGTTACATCTGCACCAACCTATGAACAATGAGTTGCTACCCACCGACAATTTCAAGTAAATCATAGACTTGCATTGACCATATTGATTGTTATTCTTAAAATACTGCCAATCCGTTATGCCAAGGACAAATTTGCTTATCTTGGTAAATTTGAAAATACAACAGATGCTTGTTATAAGCTCTAAACAACAATTTTCAAGACCACAATGTAAGAACCAGAGAAAAAAACCATAACGGCAACAACAAAAAAATTGAAAATGACAGGTAGGAACCCTATACTGCAGGAAGCTTATTACAGAGTGCCACTTTGCATAAAGGAACTGAGCACATTCAATAGTTTGAAGGAACATCTCATCTCTGGATGTTTGGTGTAAGGTAAAGCAATACTTCTAGCAAATTCATAGAATAATGGTAAATTTAAAAATAGAAACGGTGTAAAATACTTTTCCTTCTTGTGGAAACCAACTTCCTGAAGAGGGAAAAGGGAATACCAAACATAGTGCTGAAAATACAAAAGAAGAGAATACATAGTGTAAGTCGAAAACTATGTTTTTGAACCTATGCATTAGCACAAATACGATTCAGAAAATATTATATGAAATGTGCAGTATTTACAAGTTAATTTTTTTTCTTTGTATAAATGGCTTAATACTTTTCTGTGGCTTGGCAAGCATATATAACTTCGTTTACTTTACTTCTGTGTGCAAGATTCACCCACATCTACATCTATACTCTGCAAATCACATTAAAGGGCCTGGCAGAGGGTTCATTGAACCACCTTCACAAAAATTCTCTATTATTCCAATCTCATACAGCACGAGGGAAAAAAGAACACCTATATCTTTCTGTGCGAGCTCTGATTTCGCGTTTTTATTATGATGGGCATTTCTCCCTATGTTGATCAACCTCAACAAAATATTTTCACATTCAGTGGAGAAAATTGGTGATTGCAACTTCGTGCAAAGATTCTCCTGCAGTGGAAAACATCTTTGTTTTAATGATGTCGACCCCAAACCCTGCATGATTTCTGTGACGTTCTCTCTATTTTGCGATGATGCAAAACATGATGCCTTTCTTCGAACTTTCTCGATGTACTCCGTCAATCCTATCTGATAGGATCCCACATGGCGCATCAGTATTCCAAAAAGAGGACAAGCAAGTGTAATGTAGGCAGTCTCTTTTGTAGATCTGTTACATTTTTAAAGTGTCCTGCCAATAAAACGCAGTCATTGATTAGCCTTGCCCACAACATTTTCTATGTGTTCCTTTCTCTTTCGTAGATCTGTTACATTTTTAAAGTGTCCTGCCAATAAAACGCAGTCATTGATTAGCCTTGCCCACAACATTTTCTATGTGTTCCTTCCAATTTAAATTGTTCGTAACTGTAATTCCTAGGTATTTAGTTGAATTTATGGCCTTTAGATTTGATTGATTTATCATGTAACCGAAGTTTAATGGATTTCTTTTAGCACTCATGTGGATGACCTCTCACTTTTAGTTATTTAGGGTTAATTGCCAATTTTTGCACCATATGGATATTTTTCTAAATCTTTTTGCAATTTGTTTTGATCTTCTGATGACTTTAATTGTTGATAAACGCCAGCATCATTTGCAAACAACCTAATACAGCTGCTAAGATTGGCTCCTAAATCATTTATATATAACAAAGGAAGTGCCCATAACACTATCTTGGGGAATGCCAGAAATCACATCTGTTTTACTTGATGACTTTCCGTCAATTACTACGAACTGTGACCTCTCCGTCAGGAAATCATCAATTCAATCACATAACTGAGACGGTATTCCAGCACACAATTTCACTACAAGCCACTTGTATGATAGAGTTCAAAAGCCGTGCATTCAAACTGTTGTTCGTGCTTACACCTATTATCATTGATGGGTGCCACTTGGAAATGTTTAATTTGTGCTGATGAAATCTGATGAACTGTTTAATCATTGCTGGTGAATATTATGGACTGTTACCTGCACTTGTTCAACATTGGTGGGTGATACTTGGAAATGTTTAATTTCTGCTGACGAACTCTGATGAACTGTTTCATTATTGCTGGTGAATATTATGCACTGCTACCTGCACTTGTTCAACATTGCTGAGTGCCACTGTTGGAACTGCTGCTACTGATATAATGTCACTTGTTGGTGTCTGCACCTGTTCGCCATTGATGGGTGCCACTGTTGGAACTACTGCTACTGAAATAATGTCACTTGTTGCTGTCTGCACCTGCTCACCATTGATGGGTGACACTGTTGGAACTGTTGCTACTGAAATGATGTCACTTGTTGCTGTCTACACCTGTTCAGCATTGCTGGGTGCCACTGTTGGAACTGCTACTATTGATGTGATGACACTCATTCCTGCCTGCACCTGCTCGCCATTGCTGGGTTCCACTGTTGGAACTGCTGCTACTGAGATGATGTCACTTGTTGCTGTCTGCACCTGTTCAGCATTGCTGGGTGCCACTGTTGGAACTGCTCAACCACTGATGAGATGTCACCTGTTGGTGTTTGCACCTGCTCGCCATTGCTGGGTGCCACTGTTGGAACTGCTACTATTGATGTGATGACACTCATTCCTGCCTGCACCTGCTCGCCATTGCTGGGTTCCACTGTTGGAACTGCTGCTACTGAGATGATGTCACTTGTTGCTGTCTGCACCTGTTCAGCATTGCTGGGTGCCACTGTTGGAACTGCTCAACCACTGATGAGATGTCACCTGTTGGTGTTTGCACCTGCTCGCCATTGCTGGGTGCCACTGTTGGAACTGCTACTATTGATGTGATGACACTCATTCCTGCCTGCACCTGCTCGCCATTGCTGGGTGCCACTGTTGGAACTGCTCAACCACTGATGAGATGTCACCTGTTGGTGTTTGCACCTGCTCGCCATTGCTGGGTGCCACTGTTGGAACTGCTACTATTGATGTGATGACACTCATTCCTGCCTGCACCTGCTCGCCATTGCTGGGTGCCACTTTTGGAACTGCTGCTACTGAGATGATGTCACTTGTTGCTGTCCGCACCTGTTCAACATTGCTGGGTGCCATTATTGGAACTGCTGCTACTGAAATGATGTCACTTGTTGCTGTCTGCACCTGCTCACCATTGCTGGGTGCCACTGTTGGAGCTGTTCAAATACTGCTGATGAAATGTTATGGGACTGCTATTTGCACCTGTTGACCATTGCTGGGTGCCACTGTTTGAACTGTCAACTACTCTGAGGAGTGCTACTTGTTTATTGAACTATTGGAAAGATTTTATGTGAATATTTGTGTAAACTGATTTATTGTGTATATACTGTTTATGAAATGTTATAAGACTCTTATCTGCACCTATTCGTCATTGCTGGTGCCATTGATTGAACTGTTTAACTACTCTGAGAAATGATACTTGCGTAAACTATTATGTAAAATAACATGTATGCAGGCATTTGTATTCCTTACTGTATTTTTATATATTAGGTTATTGCAGGGTCAGTTCAAAGCCAAAATTTATTTAGTTATGTAATATTTACTTATTAATATCATCTTTTATTTTTGTCTGTGTTTTTTGGACGAATTTGGTGGTATTTTCACCACCAATGCTGGCAAAAATACCACCAAATTCTAGCCCGTGGAGGAGGGGCATATGAAAGGTGGCTACACTGAGTCACAGCGCCAGAGATTGCGCCAAAGATTATTATTCCGCCGCCTCCACTGGGGCAGTAGTAGTTCAGAGGTTGTCGAGGGCAGTAGTAGTTCAGAGGATATCAAGGGCAGTTGTTGTTCTGTTGGGCGAGAGAGTAGATGCTGTTCGGTTGGTGTAATGTGTAGATGGAAGATGATGTAATTATCACAGTGTATTTTTCGTCACTATATATTGAGGTAAAAAAAAAGTATTACAGATTTCTTTAATGACAATGCCTCTTGGTCACAGGTTCAGTAAACAAAGCATCTGACTCGTGTTCATGTATTAGACTTGTAATTCTGGTTTCTATGTGCAATTATAGTATTTCTGGTTTTTCAATTAGTTCATTGTAAATGGTGTTTAAAATATCTTGTCGTACTGAGAAAGAACCGAGTCAGATACATGTAAGTTGAGTCACACTACCACACACAGAACAGTTACACTTGTGCTTTGTTGTTTCGTAGTTTTTATAGTTGCATGGGACTTAATTAATCAATTGTGTTAATGGAAACTCCTTGTCATTCTTTATTTTTCTTTTATGCAGTCAGATTGCGTGCTAATACTAGTCAGGGCCAACCAGTTACAAGACTTCGTAACTGATCACAGAGCTACTAAAATTATTGTATTTATTTCTTTTTAATTAAGAGCCTTCTGGAAATCTAGAAATACGGAATCAATTTGAAATCCCTTGTCAATAGCACGCAAAACTTCATGTGAGTAAAGAGCTAGTTGTGTTTCACAAGAATGAAGTTTTCTAAATTTGCGTTGACTGTATGTCAATAGACCTTTCTCTTCGATGTATTTTATAATGTTCAAACATAATATATTTTCCAAAATCCTGCTGCATATCGACGTTAATGATGTGGCCCTGTAAGTTAGTGGATTGCTCCTACTACCCTTCTTGAATATTGGTATGACCTGTGCAACTTTCCAGTCTTTAGATACGAATCTTTCATCGAGCGAGGGGTTGACTATGATTGTTAAGCATGGCACTATTCTATCAGCATACTCTGGACCGGAAGACTTGCTTTTGTTTGCTGATTTATGTTGCTTCACCATTTCAAGGATATCTTCTTCTACGTTACTATAGTTGGCATCTGTTCTTGATTCTAATTCTGGAGTATTTACTTCATCTTCTTTGGTGAAGGAATTTCGTAGGCAGTGTTTAGTAACTCTGCTTTGGCAACAAGGTCGCCAATAGTATTTCAATTGCTGTCGTGCAGGGGAAGGCACTGATTGTGTCTTGCCGCTAGCATACTTCGCATAAGACCAATGTCTCTATGGATTTTCTGCCAGGTTTCGAGACAAAGTTTCATTGCGGAAACTGTTATTACCATCTCGCATTGAAGTCTGTGCTACATTTCAAGCTTCTGTAAAAGATCGCCAATCTCGGAGATGTTGCGTTCGTTTAAATTTTGCGTGATTTTTTCCGTTTTTTCTGCAACAGTGTTCTGACCCGTTTTGTGTACCAAGAAGGTCAGCTCCATCATTTGTTAATTTATTTGGTATAAATCTCTTCAATTGCTGCCAATACTGTTTCTTTGCATTCAAGTCACATCTAGTGTTAATGTGGGAGGAGTGGAGATTCTCTCTCAGGAAGGCGTCAAGTGAATTTTTATCTGCTTTTTGAATAGGTATATTTTTCGTTTATTTTTGGAGGATGTGGGGGTTACAGTATTCAGTCTCACTGTGACAACCTTGTGTTCACTAATCCCCGTATCCGTTTTGATGCTTATTATTAGCTGAGGATTATTTGTTGCTAAGACGTCAAGTGTGTCAAGTGTGTCTTCACAATTGTGAAAACTGCTCGAAATAATTTTCAGAGAATGCATTTAGCACAATTTTGGATGATGTTTTATGTGTACCTCCACAATGAAACATGTATTTTTGCCAACATATCAAGGGTCCCCCCCATGAACCGTGGACCTTGCCATTGGTGGGGAGGCTTGCGTGCCTCAGCGATACAGATAGCCGTACCGCAGGTGCAACCACAACGGAGGGGTATCTATTGAGAGGCCAGACAAACTTGTGGTTCCTGAAGAGGGGCAGCAGCCTTTTCAGTAGTTGCAGGGTCAACAGTCTGGATGATTGAGTGATCTGGCCTTGTAACACTAACCAAAATGGCCTTGCTGTGCTGGTACTGCGAACGGCTGAAAGCAGGGGGAAACTACAGCCGTCATTTTTCCCGAGGGCATGTAGCTTTACTGTATGGTAAATGATGATGACGTCCTCTTGGGTAAAATATTCCAGAGGTAAAATAGTCCCCCATTCGGATCTCCGGGCGGGGACTACTCAAGAGGACGTTGTTATCAGGAAAAAGAAAACTGCCGTACTACGGATAAGAGTGTGGAATGTCAGATCCCCTAATAGGGCAGGTAGGTTAGAAAATTTAAAAAGGGAAATAGATAGGTTAAAGTTAGATATAGTGGGAATTAGTGAAGTTCGATGGTAGGAGGAACAAGACTTTTGGTCAGGTGAATACAGGGTTATAAATACAAAATCAAATAGGGGTAATGCAGGAGTAGGTTTAATGATGAATAAAAAAATAGGAGTGCGGGTAAGGTACTACAAACAGCATAGTGAACCCATTATTGTGGCCAAGATAGACACGAAGCCCATGCCTACTACAGTAGTACAAGTCTATATGACAACTAGCTCTGCAGATGATGAAGAAATTGATGAAATTTGTGATGAGATAAAAGAAATTATTCAGGTGGTGAAGGGAGACAAAAATTTAATAGTCATGGGTGACTGGAATTCGAGAGTAGGAAAAGGGAGAGAAGGAAACATAGTAGGTGAATATGGATTGGGAGAAAGAAACGAAAGAGGAAGCCGTCTGGTGGAATTTTGCACAGAGCATAACTTAATCATAGCTAACACATGGTTCAAGAATCATGATAGAAGGTTGTACACATGGAAGAATCCTGGAGATACTAGAAGATATCAGATAGATTATATAATGGTAAGACAGAGATTTAGGAACCAGGTTTTAAATTGTAAGACATTTCCAGGGGCAGATGTGGACTCTGACCACAATCTATTGGTTATGAACTGTAGATTAAAACTGAAGAAACTGCAAAAAGGTGGGAATTTAAGGAGATGGGACCCGGATAAACTCAAAGAACCAGAGGTTGTACAGAGTTTCAGGGAGAGCATAAGGGAACAATTGACAGTAATGGAGGAAAGAAATACAGTAGAAGAAGAATGGGTAGCTCTGAGGGATGAAGTAGTGAAGGCAGCAGAGAATCAAGTAGGTAAAAAGACTAGGGCTGGTAGAAATCCTTGGGTAACAACGTCTCAAAAATGAGATCGACAGGAAGTACAAAATAGCTAAGCAGGGATGGCTAGCGGACAGATGTAAGGGTGTAGAGGCATATATCTCTAGGGGTAAGATAGATACTGCCTACAGGAAAATTAAATAGACCTTTGGAGAAAAGAGAACCACTTGCATGAATATCAGGAGCTCAGATGGAAACCCAGTTCTAAGCAAAGAAGGGAAAGCAGAAAGGTGGAAGGAGTATATAGAGGATCTATACAAGGGCGATGTACTTGAGGACAATATTATGGAAATGGAAGAGGAGGTAGATGAAGATGAAATGGGAGATACGATACTGCGTGAAGAGTTTGACAAAGCACTGAAAGACCTGAGTCGAAACAAGGCCCCGGGAGTAGACAACATACTGACGGCCTTCGGAGAGCCAGTCCTGACAAAACTCTACCAACTGGCGAGCAAGATGTATGAGACAGGCGAAATACCCTCAGACTTCAAGAAGAATATAGTAATTCCAATCCCAAAGAAAGCAGGTGTTGACAGATGTGAAAATTACCGAACTATCAGGTTAATAAGTCACAGCTGCAAAATACTAATGCGAATTCTTTACAGACAAATAGAAAACTGGTAGAAGCCGACCTTGGGGAAGATCAGTTTGGATTCCGTAGAAATGTTGGAACACGTGAGGCAATACTGACCTTACGACTTATCTTAGAAGAGAGATTAAGGAAAGGCAAACCTACATTTCTAGCATTTGTAGACTTAGAGAAAGCTTTTGACAATGTTGACTGGAATATTCTCTTTCAAATTCTAAAGGTGGCAGGAGTAAGATACAGGGAGCAAAAGGCTATTTACAATTTGTACAGAAACCAGATGGCAGTTATATGAGTCGAGGGGCATGAAAGGGAAGCAGTGGTTGGGAAGGGAGTGGGACAGGATTGTAGCCTATCCCTGATGTAATTCAATCTGTATATTGAGCAAGCAGTAAAGGAAACAAAAGAAAAATTCGGAATAGGTATTAAAATCCATGGAGAAGAAATAAAAACTTTGAGGTTCGCCGATGACATTGTAATTCTCTCAGAGACAGCAAAGGACTTGGAAGAGCAGTTGAACGGAATGGACAGTGTCTTGAAAGGAGGATATAAGATGAACATCAACAAAAGCAAAACGAGGATAATGGAATGTAATCGAATTAAGTCGGGTGATGCTGAGGGAATTAGATTAGGAAATGAGACACTTAAAGAAGTAAAGGAGTTTTGCTATTTTGGGAGCAAAATAACTGATGATGGCCGAAGTAGAGAGGATATAAAATGTAGACTGACAGTGGCAAAGAAAGCGTTTCTGAAGAAGAGAAATTTGTTGACATCGAGTATAGATTTAAGTGTCAGGAAGTCATTTCTGAAAGTATTTGTATGGTGTGTAGCCATGTATGGAAGTCAAACATGGACGATAAATAGTTTGGACAAGAATAGAATAGAAGCTTTCGAAATGTGGTGCTACAGAAGAATGCTGAAGATTTGATGGGTAGATCACATAACTAATCAGGAGGTATTGAATAGAATTGGGGAGAAGAGGAGTTTGTGGCACAACTTGACAAGAAGAAGGGATCGGTTGGTAGGACATGTTCTGAGGCATCAGGGGATCACAAATTTAGCATTGGTGGGCAGCGTGGAGGGTAAAAATCGTAGAGGGAGACCAAGAGATGAATACACTAAGCAGATTCAGAAGGATGTAGGCTGCAGTAGGTACTGGGAGATGAAGAAGATAGCACAGGATAGAGTAGCATGGAGAGCTGCATCAAACCAGTCTCAGGACTGAAGACCACAACAACAACAGTTCATGTTTGTAATTAAAGTCAAGTTTTCTTTGGACCTTTCAGAAAATGTATCATCTGAGTTGGGAAATCGGTGAAAGGATCCTATTATTATTTTATTCTGGTTGCCAGGTATGACTTCTGCCCATACTAACTCACAGGAACTATCTGCTCCAATTTCCCGACAAGATAAACTACTTCTGACAGCAACAAACATGCCACCGCCAACTGTCAGTAGCCTAGCCTTTTGGAACACTGTTAAGATTTTTTGCAAAAATTTGAGTTGAACTTATCCCCGGCTTTAGTCAGCTTTCAGTGCATACAACAATTTGAGCATCAGTGCTTTCTATCAGTGCTTGGAGCTCTGGTATTTTCTCAACACAGCTACAACCAATTGCAACTGTTAAACCGATAGTTCCGGTATCTACATTCTCCTATGTTCGGCCTTCACTCTATGAGACTGACACCCTGTCTGTGTTTCCCAAAGATCCTCTAACTAAACAAACGCCCAGTCCGTGCCACACAGCCCCTGCTACCCATGTAGCCACCTCAAACGTGTAGTGGGCTCCTGACCTATTCAGTGGAGCCTGAAACCCCACCACTCTATGGTGCAAGTTGAGGAATCTGCAGCCCACACTTCCACAGAACTGTCAGAACCTCTGTTTCAGACTCTCCACTTGACTCTGTACCAAAGGTCCACAATCAGTCCTGTCGACTATGCTGTGTGTGGTGAGCTCTGGTTTCATCCCGCAAGCAAGACTGGCAGCCTTTATCACTTATGTTAGCCACTTGAAGCCAGAGAGAATCTCTTCCGATCCAAAGTGACGTATCATTGGTGCCAACATGAGCCACCATCTGCAGTTGGCTGCACACTGTGTTCTTCATGGCATCCAGAATTACCTGTTCCAGTCTGGAATGACTCCACCTGGTACGCACACAGAGTGGACATTTTCTTCCTCCCTCTTCATGGCAGCTATGTCCCTAAGGGGCCCCATAACATGCCTAACATTGGAGCTCCCAACTATCAGTAATCCCACCTTCTGTGATTGCCCAGATCTTGCAGGCTGAGAGATTTCCTCTGAAACAGGACAGGTGACTGCATCTAGCTGAGTGACAGTGTCAGCCACAGACAGTGCCTGGAACCTGTTCGTCAGACTAACCAGGGATGTCTTATGTGCGGCCCCTTGGAAGTCTTTCACCACCTGCCGTGCCCTGAGGTGATCTCCCACTCGATGATAGGCGAGGGTTCAACCTCAGTGGGATCAGTATCTGGGCTGGCCACTGGTGAGTACCAATCAGAGGATTCGCACATGCTGGATGTCCGTTGGATCCCCACGACTGGCTCACAACAGTGATGCCCATCCACTGCAGCTTTAAGCTGTGTAACTGAAGCAATCACAGCCTGGAGCGAAGTGTCACCACCTCTAATTGCATCTGCACACAACAATCACAGTGTCTATCCATACTAAAGACCGTGGAAAACTTCACGTCTCAGAAATATTGACGTGTGTTGGGGAACTCTCCTGTA
Organism: Schistocerca piceifrons; assembly: GCF_021461385.2. Taxonomy (NCBI): domain Eukaryota; kingdom Metazoa; phylum Arthropoda; class Insecta; order Orthoptera; family Acrididae; genus Schistocerca; species Schistocerca piceifrons. The sequence continues at coordinate 1,014,231,057 of NC_060138.1, read as the reverse complement.
TACCCTGACAAAGGCCCAAGAACTGTGTCTAATAAATTTGATTAATACATGGAGTTTCGAAAACCAAATTACCGAAGCATTCAGGTGAGAGTATATAATTTCCTCTTGATTTGGAACTTGTAATATGTCACAAAATAGGTTTACTTTCCAATGCAAATGAAAACATGAGAACTGTGTTAATTAGATATTAAATTAACACGCAGAAAACAAGACACTAAATTATCAAAGCACACAGATGAAATTTCATAATACACTCTTGGTTATGAGATAGTTAAAGCCACAAAATCTGTTATGTCCCTGTTGGTGGTTCTGTCTTGGTCGGCTGTTGCTGCCTGATTTCTGTGTAAATTAACGCAAATAATTAACGTTTATCATTAGGATGAACTACTGAAAAATTTTGTTTTCTCCATGTTTTTTTCTGTATCTACATTATCTGATGGCTATTTATAATTTATTACTATTATTAATACTATAAGAATTTGTTCTCCATGACAACTATACTGAATCTGGCGTCAGCAAGCAGAAACTGCTCATTGTATGTGAGTTGCTTTTGCATGAGTATGTGTGTGTGAATGTTGTTTGATGCCATACTTGCCTTACTTGTTTGACCATCTTTTTGTTGTGTTTATCTGCAATTCAACATAGTCATTATATGAAGCGTAGCAATATGTCCTTTCTGTAATATTGTAAACAATTTTATTAGTTATCTATAAAACCCATAACATATTTGTTACAGCAGAAACGAACAGGATTTGTGGAACATAGTACTCTATAGAGCCAATATAAGGTACAATGATGTGCAGGTTGTCCGTAGCACTGACACAGTGAATGGACAACAGTAATACAGGTAATAGAAAAGGCCAAGCACTCGTTTGCAATTGCTTAAATAATACTTGTTCCTTTCTCGGTCACCAGAGAGCACTATGAGACCAACCCAGGTGTCCTCTACAAGCAGGCCTGTGTACAGTAAGGATGAACGATCTCTGAAATTGTGTGCATACATCAAATGGTTCAAATGGCTCTAAGCACTATGAGACTTAACATCTGAGGTCATAAGTCCCCTAGACTTAGAACTACTTAAACCTAACTAACCTAAAGACATCACAGACATCCATGCCCGAGGCAGGATTTGAACCTGTGACTGTAGCAGCAGCGCAGTTCCGGACTGAAGCACCTTGAAACACTCAGTCACAGCGGCTGGCACATACATCAATATTGTATCTATTGCCATTGTAAAATATGAACTATGGACAGAAATAAACTAAGCCGAACTTGACTTGTTCTCCACCTCTGAAGAATCTCCTTCACGGTGGAATTTATGGAACATAGATAATTAATGTTAGAATAAATTGTTCTCTTGTTTGAGACTCAGGCATTTTGTGTTCTGTTGCACAGGTTCTTTGACTAAATTCTGGAAGACATAAAATTGGTATTTCCCATTCTCACTACAAATAATCTGAACATTTACATTCAAGTATTAATGTTACTCTGGGAATCTAATTACTTAATAGTAATTATAAATGGGCTTTGAATTGTCCAGCATGCTAACTGACCCACAGAATAGATTTATTGCAGCTCTGTGGTAAACATTTACTTTGACTTTTTCAGCATACGTGAAGGCTTTCTACATAATTAGATCTTAAGTACAAGATGAATGATAACCACCTCCTTATTATGGTACTCACAATTCCAAGATGACTGGAACAAACAGAAATTTATTTATTTACATTATATTCATATGGAGCCAGTCCAGTTATGACTTTTGCAAATGTCAGACATAATAAAATCACAAAAATTATATTCACAAAACATTACATACAGCAGTAGCTGTTTCTTACATCTGTTTTACACATTTATTACTTTATGTCTGATATGGTACCTGTTCATGTCACAAGCAGTGTCTTTGATTTCATTGAATGAATATTAAAAAAATTATATTAGAAAAGATTTTAGTTTATTGTTAAAATCAATCACCTATATGTTCTTAACCAGTTTGGTATTTTGTTATACCAGATCAAACAACTAATGTGTGGGCTCCTACCTGTTATTTTTAATTTTGTTCTTTTCCAAAAGTAGATATATTTTGTTCTGGTTTTGTACTCATGTACATCATTGCACTTGATAACTTCAGTCAGTTGGCTCATAAACTTCTAAGTAATTAAAATATGTGTAAAGAGTATATTGTTATGTATTTGTGCAGCACAAATACTTCACAACATAATTATCTATGGCCTATGCTGTGTATTAGTCTTATTGCTTGTTTCTGTAATAATATTATTGTTTTTAAATCTACATCAGCTGTGCAGCTCCATAACTCAATCCCATAGTTAAGAAAGTGGTAAACTGTTCCATAGTAAACTATTTTTAATGTGTGGCTAGGAACTATCTTGGTGAGGTAGCTAAGGATATATAAGTCACCAATGACTTTTCCACATACAGAATTAATGCGATTCATCCACAGATTTACAGCTGCCTGTTTTTGCTGCCAAGATGTTTCATATGTTGCTTACATTGGCATGTTCAGAACTGTCTATTTTAGATGCCAATAACTGAGATTTAGCAACATTTACCTAAGAGGCCCTAACCATTTAAATATTTTGTTAATTCTTTTATGTCACTGGTAGCAAATGATTCTAATATCTTATATTCTCCACCACAGAATAAGGTGGAGGTGTCAACTGCATCACTTATAATGTGGTAGTTGACAGGTTGCGCAATATCGTAAATGTATATGAGGAAGAGAAAGGCAACAAGGATTGAGCCCTGAGGTACACATTGTACAATAGTTATTGTTTCAGTGGTGGATTGAAAATTTACAATTCTTTGTCTAATTTATACATTTAGCGCATTGCTTATAATTCTACAGGTATGTTGCTAAAAGATGCATGATGTACTCCATATATGAATTGACTTCAGTTTGTTTTTGAAGGAAGCTTTGGTTTATTGTGTGAAATGCCTTTGTCAGATCTAAAAATATACCTGCGGTTTGCTTCCTGTGGTCCAACAGGCAGTACACTTCATGCGAGAACTGTGTTACTGTAAAAGAGGAAAGGCAAACACACACCAGTAGTGTATTGATGCGTAGTGTATGTATTCATTTAACATCACAGAAAAACCCAAACTTCATAGCCTTCATGCTTTTTTTAGTCTAATAACCCTTATTGCCACTCAACCCTAGCCCCTTCATCCCCCCTCCCTCCTCCCCCCTCCCACACACACACACACACAGAAATGGGCACCATAATGAGACTGAGTCAGTGTGTGTTTCATGTTTCAGTGACTGTGGAGGTATTCAGTTTTGGGCGTAAGTGTGTGTATGTGTGTGTGTGTGTGTGTGTGTGTGTGAGATATATATATATATATATATATATATAGAGAGAGAGAGAGAGAGAGAGAGAGAGAGAGAGAGAGTGGGGCAGGAAAGAGACTGAGTGTAAATGATCAGACATATAAAGAAAAGTTGAAAGCTAGTGTGATTTTCTGATATGCTACTATCTATGAGGGGTCCATCAATATTTGCATGTGGGTGGTCATCTCTATTCGTTTTTGTTTTAATTACAACTCCTGTTGCTGGTAAATGCTAATATGCTAAAAAATGGATTAGGGAAAGGGAGATATATGGAAAGTTTCTTTAGACAGCAAACTGTCAAGTGGAACTAAATAATGAAATAAATGATAAAGAAGTCAGATTTACTTATCTACAGCATATCCTACTGATTGAAATTCATACACACATATTTTAGCCTTTCTTTCCTTCCTCTCCTCCAACACATTCTCCTTGTTTTCCTTCTTAATCAGCAGCAGGAACAGCACCATGCGACATGTGGTGACATCGCATGTTAGCATAATACATGGAGTAATAATTATACATTTATAAATAATAAAAAAAAATTCAGTACCATACTTTCATAATTAAAAAATAAACATAAATTTTCTTACCTTATATTGTTGATTTTGCTCTTTAACACCAGAAAGTGAACATTCAATTTGGAATAAGCTACTAATAATGTTGTTTCCATGGATCTACAAAAGCTGCACAACAATGAAACTCCATATTTGTTATATTTCATCTGAATATGACAACAGCTTTTTTGTAAACATAAGATCCAGCTAGACCAAATACAGGATTGTGATAAATCAGACAGGGTTTTTATTTTTTAAGTGTATTGGTACTTCTGTTTCAAAATATGTGTATTCCTGAATAATCATACTAATGCTTTTATTCAACCCCGACATTTTGTATGTTCTATTATAGCATCAATAGTAATTACATAAAATATAGCCTTCATAAAGTTTCTTAACAACTGAATGCTGTAAGGGAGCTTTGCAAACAATTCAAATGGCTCTGAGCACTATGGAACTTAACATCTGAGGTCATCAGTCCCCTAGACTTAGAACTACTTAAACTTAACTAATCTAAGGGCATCACACACATCCATGCCACAGGCAGGATTTTAACCTGCGACCATAGCAGCAGTGGAATCTTTGCAAATCAAATATACTGATGTACATTCTAAACTGTCTAGTCACATTAATGTGACCACCTTCTATGTTTGACTTCAATGTGCAATAACCATTCACTGATGGCAGGTGCCAGCACTAGCAATGGAAAATATACAAATTGTGTTCGGATGATACAGAATCAGTGCAGTCATTGTCATAATGTGGAAACCTATCACATGTCCAACAGTGGAAGCCTTCCTGAATGGCTAAGTTCATAAACTGTTTGCACATTGTCATGGTTACAGTATATCATGCACAACAAAATGGCACTATCCAAAACTGGTGCCGAGATAGCTGAGGTGCACCACAAGCCATAGATGACGGGGGTGAATGATGGCTGCAGAGATGTGTACATGTGAATAGGTGTACAACTGTTGAGTATCTGACTGCTCAGATGAATTAAGGGGCTACAAACAGCATCTGCTCAACAAATGCTGCTCCATAAGGACCCCCGCAGCAGGTACCGGGTTCATGCACCCATGCTGACTGCTGTTCATTGGTGACGAAGACTGGAATTTGCATGCCAAAACTGCAACTGGAAATCCATCGACTGATGACAGATTCCCTTTTCAGATTTATCATGTTTTACACTTCATTGGATAGATGGCTGTTGGCACATGTGATGTGAAATGTCTGAAGGCAAACACCCAGGAACAATTGAGGGTACGTTAAGGCCGGGGAATGTTTTTGAAGCATTCCCAGGATGATTTCATCATTCTGGAAGACACAATGATTCAACACAGATATGCATCTATCCTTGGAGACCGCATCCACATCTATGTTCAGTTTTTGAAAATATGATGTAATTGGATGGATTAAAAAATCTACTCACGAAGCAACAGAGGGAGACAACACATATAAAACTTTTAAATAACAAAGGATAGAGGGGCTGGCCAGTACTTACCTCAGCTCAGTACAGCCGATAGATACACGAAAAACAGAACCGAAAATTTACGTTCCTAGCTTTCAGAACAAATGTTCCTTCATCAGGGAGGAGAGAGGGGAAAGAAAGGGAAGAAGGGAAAGTGGATTCAGTTACTCACAACCCAGGTTATGAAGCAACAGGGAAAGGAAAACAGGGAGGGTAGCAAGGATGGAGGCATGGTTGTCAGAGGGAAGCCAAAGATACTCTACTGTAAGTACTGTGCCAGCTTCAAACCAAAGAGGATGTATACAGAAGTAAAGAGGTATATAGTATAAAGATAAACACAACTATGTAGGATGAAAAGATGTGTGAATGGCTAAAGAAGAAAGGGAAAGAGGAGAAGACTGAAGAGTAAATGGGAGTGAGGTTGTTTAACATAGGTTCAGTCCAGGGGGATGGCGGGATGAAAGGATGTGTTGGAGTGCAAGTTCCCATCTCCGCAGTTCAGAGGGACGGTGTTGGGTGGGAGAAGCCAAATGGCACATACGGTGTAGCAGGTTCCTAGGTCCCTAGAATTATGCTGGAGGGCATGCTCCGCTACTGGGTATTGGACATCTCCTAGGCGGACAGTTCGTCTGTGTCCGTTCATGCGCTCAGCCAGTTTAGTTGTTGTCATATCAATGTAAAAGGCTGTGCAGTGCAGGCATGTCAGCTGATAAATGACATGTGTAGTTTCACACGTGGCCCTGCCTTGAATTGTGTATGTTTTACCAGTAGCGGGACTGGAGTAGGTGGTTGTGGGGGGATACATGGGGCAGGTTTTGCAGCGGGGTCGGTTACAGGGGTAGGAACCGCTGGGTAGAGAAGGTAGTCTGGGAATATTGTAGGGTTTAACAAGGATGTTACGGAGGTTAGGGGGGCGACGAAAGGCAACCCTGGGTGGTGTGGGGAGAATTTTGTCAAGGGATGATCTCATTTCAGGGGTTGACTTGAGAAAGTCATATCCCTGGCGGAGTAATTTGTTGGTGTATTCGAGGCCAGTATAATATTGGGTGACAAAGGGGATGCTTCTGTGTGGTCTGGGGGTAGGAACATTGTTGTTGGTCGGGGGGGAATGTATTGCTCAGGAGATCTGTTTGTGGACAAGGTCTGCAGGATAGTTGCGGGAGAGGAAAGCACTGGTCAGGTTATTGGTGTTTCACATCTTTATATGATATTTTCTATTAATCATTTAAAACTTTTAAATATGCAGTTTGACAGGTGGTCACACTGTTGTGACTGGACAGTATAATTCAAGCAGATGCACATATAGGAGTTTAGAGTTCCGCGTGAACATTAAAAAGATGACCAAAGACCTCTATCAGTAATGATAATAAACAACTAGGATCATCGTGTAGAAAATTACTTTGGCTGGTACATCCACTTTAGCACATTAATGTGCAGAAATACAAAGATTTCATTTTGTTATGGAGAAGAGTTAGTAAATGAGGGAGCACCTCAGAGCTGTTGGCTATAGTGGTAGGATAACTATGAGATAAAAATGTAAATGCATTTGTTTTTCATGAAACAAAAATTCCAGGATTGAATAACAACAACAGAAAAGGATGGATCACTATTCAGCACATTAAGGATGCACTGACTGGTAGATGCGCACTCTGAAAAGGGATTGCCTGATATTTATTAGCAGTGACTAAGTCCTTCATGAGACGTAGACAAAACGAAACAAAACATTCACACACACACACACACACACGCAAACACGTGCACACCTCAAACACACAATGCGACTGTTTTCTCTGGGCCATAAGGCTGGTCTGACTGGAACTGTGTCCGAGGCGAACAGTGATCCTTCCTAGGGTGGACAGTGGAGGTGTAGAAGAGGTGTGGTGTGGGGAGGGGCGGAGGATAACAGGATAGGGGTGGAAGAAGATGCTAGTGCTACCTGTGGGAACATGCAAGGAAGTGGTGAGGACCGGGTAGTGGACTGCTAGGTTCATCACTGGGACGCTGTCCTAAGAGAGAGAAGGCATGGGAAAGGGGAGATGGAATGGAAGGCGTATGACAGAAACGAGAAGTAGAGAAGAGAAAGGACTATGTAAGTGCATTGGTGGAATAGACGGTGCATGTAGAGTTGGAGCAGGAGCAGAAAAGATGACAGTCTCAGAGGACAGGGATTAGTGAAGGCTGATATCAGGACACTTATAATAACTATGGATATGTTCTAGGGAGAGCTTCCATCTGCTCAGTTGAGAAATGCTGGTGTTCATGTGAAGAATCCAGATGGTACATACAGTGAAGCAGTCTTTGAAGTCAAGCAAATCATGTTGGTGAACAATCTCAGCAATTTAGTGTTCCAGTTATCTCTTGGCCACAGTTTGGCAGTGGATATTGCATGAACAAACAGCTTGTTAGTGACCATGCACATGTAGAATGCAGGACAGTGGTTGCAGCTAAGTTGGTTGATCACATGACTGCTTCAGATGTGACCCTGTCTCTGGTGTAGTAGGAGATGCAGGTGCAGGAGGATGTGCGGGACAAACCTTGCAGGGATATGAGCCTTGGGAAACGGATTAGGAGCAGGGGTAGTACACGGATGGCTAATGATGTTACCTAGGTTGGATGGGCAGTGGAATACCACTGTGGGAGTGGTGGGGGGTGGGAGGGGGGTAGTGGAGATGATATTTCTTATTTCAGGGCATGACATAAGGTACTTGAAGTCCTGGTGGAAAACATAATTCCTTTCCTAATGTAGAGGGTACTGAGTTGAGAGGGTTGCTCATTTGTGAGAGGACAAGGGGTATCTGGGAGGTGGTATGGGAATAGCAAACCAAGGCAAGGGAGAACTCTGTTTCCAGACAGAGTGAGGAGGATAATTTTGGCCTCTGAAGGCCTCAGTGAAACCCTCACTGTATTTGTAAATGGACTGCTCGTCACTACAGATGTCATAAACACATGTGGCTAGGCTGTGTGGAAGGGATGTCTTGGTGTTTAATGGGTGGCAGCTGTCGCAGTGGAGATATTGTTAGTGGTTGGTAGGTTTGATGTGAACAAAAGTACTGATGTTGTCACCCTTGAGGTGGAGGTTGATGACAGGGAAGGTGACTTGTTGGGGTGAGGAAGACCAAATGACATGAACTGGGGGTGAGTGGTGGGGAGGGGGGGAGGGGTGGTTGAAGTTTTGGAGGAATACCAATAAGGTGTCCTCACTCTCAGTCCAAAACTCAAAGGGGTCACAAGTCTGAACCAGGTGAGATGTTTAGGATTCTGGGTGATCAGAAAGAATTTGTTTAGATAGCTCATGAATACAAGGCGTGTGAGAAAAGTAATGAGACTGGCAACACTGCAAGTGATCTGGCAATGCTGTGTTGTTTCACTTGTGTAGATCTGTGTGTTCATCTCTCGGTGGAGCCTTTATCAGTAGATAGGATTATAAGGTTGGGATCAGTTTTTAGGTGGTGGATTGAAGTTCTGTCTGCATATGTTATGCTAGTTTTCATTTTAAGACATTTTAGTGTGATTTGGGTGCAGTGGAGTGGAGGGGGGGGGGGGGGGGGGGGCATGGATCACAGTTACATGGAGGAGTGAACTGCATGAAGCAGAGTTCCTTAGTGCTTGTGAATCAAGTTTGACAGGTATCGTTAGATGCTGAAAAATGTTACCACTGTAGGGACAGAGAGAAGGAGAGAAGTTATTTAACAGGCCCAGCAGGAAAGAGTTTCAGATTGGGGCAAAAGATAGGAAATAACAGGTACTTCTGTGGAGCTAAGGCTTTTGGAGGAAAGGTTCATGACTGACCTGCAGACCTCTTTAGGCTCCGGGTCCTGTAGAGTGATGAGAGGAAGTTCTTGAATATGTGGCAAATCTAGCATATTTGCAAGGTGACACAGATTAGGCAGTTTTAGAGGTGGGGTTGTGCATGGTGCTCTAGTTCCTGGAGGGCAATAGTTTCGGTCTGGGAGATAGGATGTAGCAATTTGTTATTGCAGAGCAGGAGCAATTTGCAAATGGAACAGAGGTAGAGCAAGAAGGTTTGGTCCTGGTTTATATGGTTTTGCAAGCCTAGGTTGGTGACGGTTATGAACTAACCCAATTTGAACAGATGAAGGTCATTGTGAAAGTAGGGGATGCAGCTGGAAATAGTTGATTTGGTGGTCAGGCTATTTCGAGACTTTCCATGTGCTAGGCAACAACACAAGAAGAGTATTATGACTGGGTTGTAGCTAGGCATAGCGAAACTTTTTGGTATTGGCGAAGATGGAGAGAGCAAGAATCGATAGTAGACAACAAAAAACATTAAAAATTTACTTAAAATTATGTGTGACTGTCACAATCAAGGCGAAACAGATGGAGTATAATAAAAAAAATATGAAACCAGAGTAATTATAGTGAAAAACGAAACAAAATTGACTTGACAATGGGATGAGGCCGTAGTAAAAATATAAGTAAAAGGACGATAATTGAGTGGGATACCGGTTGATGGATGGATATCTTGGGAAGAGAGGGCGGCAGGTGTAATTGGATGGGATGAACTCAGCAATGGTGTGTGCTTGATGGAATGATCTGGCGAGAGAGCTGTTAGGTAAGAGCTGCAAGAAAGTACGAAGGTTCGGTCAGGATAAAGTACACACGCCAAAATATGCGTGGATGAGGGGAATCAATTTTAAGGTCTAGGAATAGTTGTATTTGTTGGGACATCAGGCGCTGCACCGTCAATTCACTTGAGCATGTAGCCATGAGTTGTGAACGGAAGAGACCTTTGATACAGGGTGGTTCAGACGTCAGAGATTCGCAGGATGCTTGGTAAGCAGGTGGAAAGTGCGCGTTTCGCCAGGCGACAAGGAAACTTACGAAAGTAGAGAAAGAAAGGGACAGATACTGAGTAATGTAATGCGACAGAGAACAGTAACAAGGGGAAACAGCACCAGGTTTAGAAAGGTACTGCGCTGCCTGGAAATATTGTGCCATTCGTGGGCAGCATTGGCAGTATCATGTTAGCAGCCCTGGCACAGACCTCACACGCTTGTGAGCTCGTATAGATAAGTAGTTAATTCTGTAATAACTGATAGTTTAGTTAATCTTACATCTAACTTGTTTCAAACGGAAAAAAGAAAAAAAAGATATGTCCTAAGGGCCTGTTTCCGCGTGCTTCAGACGTAGTATCACTTAAAAATTTAAGATGTTTGCGTAAGTATTCAGTGAAGAATTTAGGTTGCTTTCGTTACACATGCGAGAGGCCCCAGAAAAAGGGAAATTCGTCATAACGTCTTTATTTGTTAATACTTTATGCCAAATTTTAATCACCTTCAAACTATTCTCCACTGACCACAACGCACTTCTTCAAAGGATCCTTCCGTAGTTCAAAGCAGTTCTTAAATTCACTTATCGGGTTGTTCTTTTGCCTTCCAGCAATTTTTGTTTTACCTCTTCCACAGTGGAAAATTGCCTTCTTTCACGAATCTTTCGAGTCTGGGGAACAAAAAGAAACATAGGGGGCTAGATCCGGTGAGTAGTGGAGGGGAGGGGGGGTGGACAATCGGGGCCATGCTGCTTTTTGGTCAAAAACTACTTTACACAGAGGGCCGTGTGGGCTGGAACATACTCATGATAGAAGAACCAGTCGCTTGTGCCCCAAAGATCTGCCCTTTTCTTCCGGATACTCTACCTCAATCTTTTCAAAACCTCCAAGTAGAACACCTGGTTGACGGTTTGACCACTGTGCACAACACCTCTGCAACTGAAGAAACAAGTGAGCATTGTCCTGATGTTTGAGTTCACTTGGCGAGCTTTTTTGGAATGAGGAGAGCCGCTTGTCTTCCACTGGCTTGATTGCTGCTTTCTTTCGAGGTCTTATTCATAGTACCACGATTCATCACTTGGAAAAAATTCTGGGTTCTCTTTGAGCTGATTTTGAATCTCAGAATTAGCCTGAAGTCGATGCACCCTTTGCTTATCTGTGAGAAGGTGAGGGACAAATTTGACTGCAACTCTTCTCATGTGCAAATCTTCTGATAAATTCCTTTAACTCCATGATATTCCATACATCTCAAAGAGTTGATCAATGGTTCGGCGACGGTCTTTACGAACGAGGGCATTGATTTTGTCGACTTTTTCGTCACTTCTTGACTTTGATGACCGTCCTGCACGGGGTTGGTCTTCAGTTGACATTTTTTCCTTTTTTAAAACGTGAAAACTACTCGTAGACTTTGGTTTTACTTAGGGTAGCATTCCCGTAAGCAGTCTTAAGCAGTACACTAGTTTCCGCGTCCGATTTCTCTAATAGGAAACAAAATTTCACAGCCACACGTTGCTCTCGACAATCTGCCATTACGTTTTCGCTGAAATAGAAAAAGTTGTTCTACTAAAAAGACTCTCACACACTCACAGCTACACAACATCGTACTGTGACTCAGGTGTAGTGGTGGGCAGGAAATCGCGTATCTGTTAGAAATCACAGTGATTGAGAAGTAACAGATATCACAATAACAACTTCACAAAATCTAACTGCGATTTCAGTCACAGTTAGCAGTCGCAAGTAGCATTTTACATTCAACGCTGTGAGCCATCTGTTGGCCGAATTCCGTACTGCTTTCTGCGATTTCAGTGACAAATCGCGGCTAGAAGTCGCAAGTAGCAACTAAAAAGCGCAGTTAACAGTGCCATCTGTTGGCCAAAGTTCGTACTACGCTAATCTCCGCGACACGCTATCGAGTCTTAACTGCGATTTCCGTGACAAGTCGCAACTAAGAGTCGCAAGTAGCAACTAAAAAGCGCAGTTAGCAGTGCCATCTGTTGAGCAAAGTTCGTACTACGCTCATCTCTGCGACACGCTATCGAGTCTAACTGTGATTTCCGGTAAATTTGACCATATGTGGCCTGAGATCCACCCCCTATACTTTCATGAATCAGCTGTACCAATATTCTCTTGCCAGCCCTGTTTAGGTGTAGGCCATGCCTAGTGAAACCCCATCTGTTGATAGTCCCGACGGGCACCAGAGAAACATAAGCAAAATTGGCTGTCCTCAGAGCCATCCCTAACCCCACATTGATTCACCTCACAACTCCATCAAGGTGTGGTCGATCATGACGCTCAACAAAGTGTACATTCATGCCATCAATCAGTCCAGGTCACCACCCATGTAATATTCCCCATCCCTGTCCAAACTGTTTCCCACCCCACCCACTATCACTACATGGTCCTCTTTCGTAAAGTCCTTACATAAAGACCCTAGGTCCTCTATCACATGACTTAGCCCAGCATTTGGCTAGAAGATACTGGTGGCCTGGTACGCTGATCCTAAACTTTCCTGTAACTGAGGGCCTACACCACGCCGATGGCTACTACCTAGCGGTAGCACTTTCTTCTTCCTTTGTACGTTCCTAGGCTTCTTGGCCTCGGTTGAAGTGTGCTGCACATTTCCTGCTCCTTATTCTATCTGAGGCTCTTCTCCACTTAACTCTGGCAGTGGTAGATAGATGCTTTTGGTGTTGATGATAAGACTGTCAGATCGCATTCTCTTTCTTCCTATCCTGCTACCAGCTGCCAGTCCCCAGCCACCCTCCTGCCCCCTATCTCCCTTGATCCTTATGAGTTCCTTCCTTGCTTCCTACAACTGTGCCTGAAGGGCACAGATTTTCCTTTCCTGTTCACCAATCAAAATGTTCCTACTGCATACTCTGCAGTTCCAGGAGAGAGCCTCTTCTATTCTCCCAACATTCTCCACACTGCATCCCCCCCCCCCCCCCTCCCAGCGAAAATAGTTCCTACGAGATTGGCAACAAATCCCTCTACTCACTACCCTATAACAGCTCCCACATTTCTCATTCATGGTCAGTTCCGAAAGAATAATTAAGTTTGTCAAGGACGCGAGATTGGCAGTGTGTAAACAAAAAAACCACACAAAGGTCTTATGTGCGGTGGTTTTTTTTTTTTTTGGACAGATTTAGAGATACAATGACAGAAGAATGAATCTGTAATTCATTTGCTTTTACAGAATTTATGTAATCAGGTGTGTTTGGTCAGGTTTTTAAAAGGTTTATAACTTGAAAAATTTAGGCCTAGATCGCGTCTATCTAACTAGTAAACAATACGAAATGTGTGGAAATGTTTAATTAGACTTTTATTGCGACAATATACACTGATGAAACTAGTAGCATCTTTTTTTAAACGAATTTTGCACTAGCAAGAAAACATGAATAGAATTTTTTTTGTTTGTCACGAAAAATTTCGGGCTATTCGCGATTATCGAGACTTCAGCTAAAGAACAAGTTTTTTCAAGAACAAGCGCTGCTGGGACGCCAATTATTCGGTTGTGTGACAAAAACGAACACTACAGCAAGTATACAAAAAGAAAATTTAAATTTGACACTATTTCCTCTTAAATAACTTCTTTTAGCAGACGAAGAAAATACCTGTGACCTCACTTGGCGGCCATCTTGGTGATATAGACATGTAACCATCTGTTGTGACAGGGAAGACTAGAGCTCTTAAGAGTGAACTGGATAGTGCTAAGGAGCAACTGATGAGATTAAGGGGAGAAGGGCAAAGACAGATGGGAAGTGGTAGCAAGATACAGTACAAATAAAGAACAGTATCTGACAGTTTCATCATTGGTACCAACAATAGATTTGCCTTGTTACCTCAGTTAACTAAGAAAGATGGTCATGTAGATGTAAGTGTAGTTAATACTCAACAGACTTTCACCAACTATGTGTTTCAAAAAAGTAGAAAGTAGAAGGAATGTCCAGTTGTTAGGTAGTAGCCATGGAAGACGTGTGGGCCAGATCTTGCAGGAAAGATTACGTGATAGGTACCAGTCACAAGTTTTTTCAAGCCCAGTACATGTCTTATCCAAGTGATAGTGGCTGTAGGATCCTTGTGCAATGGTTTTACAAAGCAGGATCCTGTTGTGATAGTGGGTGGAGCAGGAAACAATATTGATAAGGATCAGGGCTACAATATTGAGTATGACCTGGTAAATATAGCATCTGCAATGAACCATACAAATGTTGGCTTGGTGCCTGCTTTCGTGTGGTATGGTCAGCACTAATTTAACACTGGCAGGAGAGTCAGTATCGAGTTAGATCAGCTACTATAGGCGGCTACTTTGTCAGGCATAGGTTTGTAGGTTTGGTTCCTGTTGATGCTATTGGTATATGGTGCTTCACAATGCACAGCCTGCATCTCAGTAGGAAAGGGAAGGGTAAATTGGGTGGGATGACAGCAAAATCTTAAAGGTGGGGGAGGAGGGGGGGCATCGACGCTAATGGGAGTCCCTCTTTTTTAGATGAGTGTCCAATGATTCGACATTGAATGAAGTGAAGCTTTATGAGAAGCTCTGACAGGTAGGTGCTAGAGAAGTAAAAATATCACAAGATTCTCATAAAACTACAGTGAAAAATAATGTTAGTATATCGCAATACTCTCATAAAAGTCAGTGAAAAATAAAGTTATTATACAGCATCAGATCAAGGAACAAAGTAGATGAGCTTCTCGTTTGTTTAGAAAATTTAGAAACCGAGGGTGCAATAGATGTACAATGCATATCTGAACATCATATAGTCACAGATATGGAAAAGCTGAATGTAGGTGGATATAAGCTTTCAGCAGATGTAGGTGGAGACACCATGGGGAGAGGAGGAGTGCCTATATATGTTAAAATTTATCAAAGTGTGAAAAATTTAGAAACGAAAAAAAAAATTGTATTGGGCAACATGTAGAGGCATGTGCCCATGAGTTTAATCAAAATAATGGTACTTTTATAATTGCCACTGTGTACAGACCCCCACTGCTATTTCTGAAAAACTTGGATTCTTTGATATGCTATCTGTCAGACAGAAGGATGTATAATTATTCTTTGTGGGCATTTCAATGTAGATTTTCTGTAAGAGTCTGATAGAAAGCATGATATTGAAGTATTACTTAGTTTTTTCAGTCTGATATCAGTTATTGATTTTCCTACTTGGGTAGTACAAGAAAGCAGCAGACTGATAGATAATTTTTTTATAGACCATGATAAATTTAATCAAATAAAAGTTTACGTGTTAGGAATGGTCTTTCTGATCATGATGCACAGCTAGTTACAGCATACGACATAGCTGTATAGAGTAATGCAAAATAGTCATCCAAAATAGTATGTTCAATAAATGATTTAACAATTGCAAATTTTAGTGGAAGCTTGCAGCAGTTAGACTGGGATGGGGTGCACGAGGAACCTGATATTAATTTAAAATTTAACCTATTTCATGATATCTTTGTGAGTATATTTGAGAACAGTTTCCCTAAGAAAACACTGAAACATAATTGTAAGACACCACCTAAAAAGCCTTAGCTTACTAAATGGATAAAAATGTACTGTAAAAAGAAAATGGAAATATATCTTATAGCGAGAAGGAAGGAGTAATGATCCAGAAACAGTCAAACATTATAAAAACTACTACACTGAATTGAGAAAAGTTGTTATGTGCATTATGTCTGAGATTAGTACATCTGATAATAAAATGTGGAATATTGTTAAAAGGTGAACAGGCCATTGACAGCACAGGAAGGCTGTATTTCTATCAAACTCAGTGAAAAGTTTGATAACAAAAAATGAGAAGCAGAAAAAAATTTAATAATCATTTTTAAGTGTTGTAGTGAAAATAGGATCCAGCTGTTCATTAGAAAATGCAAGGCTGTATACAGAAGAGGCAATAACTATGCAATTTGATAAAATTGCTAACAACCACTTGTGACAGCTTTATCAAAGATTCTTGAAAAAGTAATGTATTCAAGAGTAGTGTCGTATATTTGTAAAAATGAAGTATCAACAAAATATCAGTTTGGTTTTCAGAAAGGCTTTTCAGTAGTAAATGCTTTATATGCTTTCACTGATTAAATATGAAATGCTCTGAATAACCGAACATCCTCCATTGGGGTATTTTGTGATCTCTCAATAGTTTTTGACTACGTGAATCATGAAATTCTTCTAGATAAGCTTATGTATTTTGGTATGGGGAGATATCAAGAATTGTGTCCTACAGGATTCAGTCTTGAGTACCTTATTGTTCTTTATGTATATAATAATGACTTGTCACTCTATGTTAATGAAGATGCAAAGATACTTCTTTTTGCTGATGATGCAAGTAATCACACCCAACATACAAGAATTAGCTGAGGAAATTGTGAATAATGTCTTTCAGAAAATTATTAAGTGGTTCTCTGCAAAGGGACTCTCACTAAGTTTTGAGCAAGCACATGATATACAGTTCTGTACAGTAAACAGACTTTGAATAGAAGTCTGTTGCTAAGGCAGAATATTCAAAATTTCTGGATGTGTACATTGATGAGAAATTTAACTGGAAGAAACGCATTGTTGATCTGGCGAAACGTTTAGGTTCAGCTACTTATGCTATTAGGGTTATTGCAAAATTTGATGATAAACATATCAGTAAATTAGCCTACTATGCATATTTTATCAAATTGATCATATCGCTTAGTCACGTTAATATTTATTAAATTTCATTAACAAAACACACACTAAATTAATAATATCGTTAAAGAAAGACAAAGAAGACATAAGAACACAACAGCAATAGAAATATTATTCATTCAGATTTATTTTTGTCAGTGTTGGATTGCGGTAACAAATGATAATATTGCCTTTTTTCACTTGTTTCTTTATTACATTTCACTTATTAAACTCATTATAAATGACAAATATGTTTACAGAAAGTCAAAGATGACATTATGGCACAATAACAATGGTAACATTACTTATTCAGTTGTACAATCATTACTTTTGGACTGCAGTAACATATGAGGAATTTTACCACAGTCAGACAAACAGGTTCAAAGCGCATCAAACAGATTGGCTTTTGACACATTTTGCAATATTATTTTGTCAGGTTTTTCCTTACTGTGCAGGTATTATACCTTTTCCTCTTGCTTGCAGTTGTTTATTCTCCTTTTCTGCTTTCGTCTTTTGCTTCATCTTCGCATGTTGGCCTGTAATGTTGTAGCCTCTGTAGAAGAACCCTGTGAACTCCTGTCATGTCCAAACTTCTTTGAACAAAGTGAGGCAGAACTAATGCATGGGATAATTGTTTCAGGAATCCTTTTCTTCTGATACAACTCTCATTGTATAGATTACTTGTGCATTGATTCCACTCATATTGATCACTGCAAAAAGTATAACCATGGGCCAACGGTGCACGTTTCCTGCAACATTGTACGAAAAGGTTAACTTATCCATAGTGTCGACTCCACCTTTGGTACTACTATAAAATGTTACAATCGATGGCTGTAGTTTATCTCAAATGTCAGCATTTACTGAATTGTCGTCATGCAAAATTTATGCTAGGGTCACAGAGTTCCCCTTTCTAGGAACATAGGAAACAAGAGTACATCCTTTCTTGAAGCCAAAAAAAATGAACTGTTTGCAGCCCTTCCTTTACTGGTAGCAAACTCTGGAGGAATCTCATGCTTGTTGTTCCTCATAGCTCCAACAAAAAAAGATTTTTCCTTTGTAATTCCTCTATCAAGCCAATACTAGTAAACCAGTTGTCTGCAGTGACATTTCGACCTGACTGATAAATAGGTTCACATTGTTGCAGGTTTATTGCTTACATGATATAATCCTTCTAGTTGCATCCCAGCGTATATTTCCAAATTATCAGGTAAAATATTTGGGAATCTACAAGAGCGTATATCTTAATCCCATATTTGTTTGGTTTGCTAGGTATATATTGGCGAAAACTGCACCTTCCACAGAATCCTTTCAGTTTCTCATCTACAGTAAAGATTTCTCCTAGGGTATACGATTTCTGGTAGTTCTGTTGAATATAGAAAATATTTCCCGAATCGCTGTTATCTTGTCTAATTGACTCCTTTCATCGCAAGTTGCACGATTGTCAAATCTAAGAGACTGTAAACGAATTTGAAACGTTCTATGTTCATTACAAGGCGAAATTTCTCAATGCCATCCCCATCAGTTTTCCACGGATCGTCTAAGCTTTGTCTGTTACATTTGTTTACTCCAACTAAAAACAAGAGACCGATGAAGGGCTTCAATTCAATAATGTCTATTTGTTTTACGTATCTCTCACGCTGGAATAAAGCTTTGACGCTCTCAGTATACTGATTTGTACACAAAACTGTAATAGATAAAATTTGGTCATCTATGAGGCAATTCCAGCATTCCAAAGGCGTTCTCGGAACCTTTGCCGCACTTATAGGTCCAGGTAACTTCCAAATAATATTGAGATCCCTGAATCGTACTCTCTGAGATGGTGGTTCATTCCATTTTGTCTCTTTGCCCCTTCCAATACAGCAATGACCGTTTTCCTCAAGTACTTCCTTGTCATCTTCACTGTCGTCTACCTCTGTTTCTGAATATTCCGGCGGCCAGACTTCTACTACATCATCGCCATATGTGTCCACTTCGTCTCAAAATCCCCTTGAAATTCATTATTACCCTCTTCGAATAACATCTTCCGGATTTCTGGAATATGATTTGGGTTGACAAGATAACCTGCCATCATGATGTATATGCCACCTAAAATCATAAAATCTGTAAGGGGGTTGTTTGTGTTGTTGCCCCAGATGATTTGTAAGCGGTGGGTCCTTGAGGTACAACAATATGCAAACACCGAGAGATAAGTTTAAACAGTTTAGTTAACAAAGGCTGATTATGAAACACACATGCTAAGTGCACCCGTCATCACTGTGTGTGACATCCTAATTATGGTCATATCGAAAGGCTCCATGGTGAGCTAAGGAAAGAGACATATTCGCGCCCGTTGCCACCCTAGTTAATATGGCGCACTGTGGATGGTGGCCAGTGGCTTACTCCCTGCGTCGCACTGCGGACGGACGCACATGAACTGACCAAGCAAACTGTCAGCATTTCTGATAGGTTGGTTGGCGAGCGCGTGTTACATATCGTACGGCTGGGTGCAACCCGTAGACCGTTACATCACTCTCCCCAAAGAAAAAGAGCAACCATAGGTGGCTCAAAACGGCCCCCTGGACGTTATGAATCTATTTCATTGCAACATGTATTTCACTTGCAGACACAGTAACATACACTATAGAGAACCGTGCATTCAGGATGACAACTTCGTACATGACAAATACTGTTGATAAAAGACAAATCAATAAAAGAGATAAAAACACAATACTGACAATCAAGTATGCATTAACATTACTGGATGAATCGAAGGATTTAATTCTAGCCAGCTGCTGTGACTGAGCTTTTCTAGGTGCTTCAGCCCAGAACCGAGCTGCTGCTACAGTCACAGGTTCAAATCCTGCCTCGGGCATGGTTGTGTGTGATGTCCTTAGGTTAGTTAGATTTAAGTAGTTCTAAGTTCTAGGGGACTGGTGACCTCAGAAGTTAAGTCCCATAGTACTCAGATCCATTTGAACTATTTGAACTTGATTCTATTTGCTGCTTCAATGAAGTTTAACTCATTATTGGAAGAAATCAAATTTTCATGGATATCCTTAATTAAATTATTGTCTTCAGAAAAGCTTGATAAGGAATGCTTTCCATATGTTAATATGTATGAATCATTATGATAAACAGATAACATTCTCATTAATGACAAATGTCCAGTTGCATGAAATGTATTTGGCAATACACTAGGCATATCAAATAGATCACATGATCTATCACAATGTGTGGCATTCAAGATTAATCCACTATTACTCAGTTTGAGTGTAAAGGGTAGCTCAGGTGTATCACAATTTTTACATGTAAATGTGACACCAAGGTTGGAGTTACATGAGAAAATTATAACTTCAGAACATCGTTTAAGAAATGGATGATAAAGATGAGTTAAAATTCTAGGGCAATCATCTCTTGGGGAATGATGCATAAGCGATTCTTTCTCACAGCTGTACACTCTACTGTCTAAGAATACCGCTGATTCAGGGCAAGTTAACTTATGACTACATTTACACATATGCAAATCATTTTCATTCAGGGACACAAAATATCTTCGATCCTTTCTTATCAGTAGATAATCATTCAGTATGTACTTTACATGAATACCTGCCTGTCTCCATTTCACAGGGTAAGCATAAATCGTATACATTTCAAAATTATGCTTTGATCTAGCAAAGGGTATAGAAACAATATTAGTTAATTCATCTTCAATCATTAAAGAGTGTGTGGTGGCTAACTTACAGTAATTGTATAAATTGTAGGAGTTAACAGGGTAAATCATAGTACAGATTGCATCTAGCTTTTGCTCAATTGATAGCAGGATCTGCAAAAATTGTTCTGGATGTAGTAGTACACTCCTCAAACGGTCATTTGAACAACTTTCTAAGGCATCAATTCTAGCATTTCATAAATTATCAGTAATCCTTAACGAAAGAATGTTTAAATCTAAGTGTGCACTCACAGCATTTAATCCTTGGAATAGTTCTTAGATATTTGCGTTCATTTCATTACTAATTACGTGGAAATGTGAGATAAATTGCTTTACAATCTGTTCAATGAAAGCTGTGTGGTTAGTAATGGTTCTTTGCATATTCTGTAATACAATAATTTCATTAAAAAGCTTGGTTGAATCTGTACTGGACTGTTGTTCAAGAGCTAATATTTTGCATTTAACTTCCAGTAGAACTGAACTAGTTAAAGTAACAAATACAGTACGAAGGATACTCCCACCAAAATCAAACCAGGTACGTTTATGTCTAATTAAAGTTCAGTATGGCAAAAGCTTTAAAAAACAGTGAATCTCTTGTTCATAATTAGCAAATGTAGACTCTACCTGCATTTTGGCTGAGATCCAGTTATTATACCAAGATGTACCCATTTCCAAAATTGTATCATTACCCCCCCCCCCCTCCAAGAACCATGGACCTTGCCGTTGGTGGGGAGGCTTGTGTGCCTCGGCAATACAGATAGCCGTACCGTAGGTGCAACCACAACAAAGGGGTACCTGTTGAGAGGCCAGACAAACGTGTGGTTCCTGAAGAGGGGCAGCAGCCTTTTCAGTAGTTGCAGGGGCAACAGTCTGGATGATTGACTGATCTGGCCTTATAACACTAACCAAAATGGCCTTGCTGTTCTGGTATTGCGAACCGTTAAAATTAAGGGGAAACTGCAGCTGTAATTTTTCCCGAGGGCATGTAGCTTTACTGTATGGTTAAATGATGATGGTGTCCTCTTGGGTAAAATATTCCGGAGATAAAATCGTCCCCCATTTGGATCTCTGGGCGGGGACTACTCAATATGACGTCGCTATCAGGAGAAAGAAAACAGACGTTCTACGGATCGGAGTGTGGAATGTCAGATTCCTTAATCGGGCAGGTAGGTTAGAAAATTAAAAAAGGGAAATGGATAGGTTAAAGTCAGATATAGTGGGAATTAGTGACGTTCAGTGCCAGGAGGAACAAGACATTTGGTCAGGTGAATACAGGGTTATAAATACAAAATCAAATAGGGGTAATGCAAGAGTAGGTTTAATGATGAATAAAAAAATAGGAGTGCGGGTAAGGTTCTCCAAACAGCATAGTGAACCCATTATTGTGGCCAAGATAGACACGAAGCCCATGTCCACTACAGTAGTCCAAGTCTATATGCCAACTAGCTATGCAGATGATGAAGAAATTGATGAAATTTATGATGAGATAAAAGAAATTATTCAGGCAGTGAAGGGAGACAAAAATTTAATAGTCATGGGCGACTGGAATTCGAGAGTAGGAAAAGGGAGAGAACGAAACATAGTAGGTGAATATGGATTGGGGCGTAAGAAATGAAAGAGGAAGGCGCCTGGTAGAATTTTGCGCAGAGCATAACTTAATCATAGCTAACACTTGGTTTAAAAATCATGAAAGAAGGTTGTATACGTGGAAGAACACTGGAGATACTAAAAGGTATCAGATAGATTATATAATGGTAAGACAGAGCTTTAGGAACCAGTTTCTAAATTGTAAGACATTTCCAGGGGCAGATGTGGACTCTGACCACAATCTATTGGTTATGAACTGTAGATTAAAATTGAAGAAACTGCAAAAAGGTGGGAATTTAAGGAGATGGAACCTGGATAAACTGAAAGAACCAGAGGTTGTACAGAGTTTCAGGGAGAGCATAAGGAAACAATTGACAGGAATGGGGGAAAGAAATACAGAAGAAGAAGAATGGGTAGCTTTGAGGGATGAAATAGTGAAGGCAGCAGAGGATCAAATAGGTAAAAAGACGAGGGCTAGTAGAAACCTTTGGGTATCAGAAGAAATATTGAATTTAATTGATGAAAGGAGAAAATACAAAAATGCAGTATATGAAGCGGGCAAAAAGAAATACAAACGTCTCAAAAATGATATCGACAGGAAGTGCAAAATGGCTAAGCAGGGATAGCTAGAGGACAAATGTAAGGATGTAGAGGCTTATCTCACTAGGGGTAACATAGATACTGCCTACAGGAAAATTGAAGAGACCTTTGGAGAAAAGAGAACCACTTGTATGAATATCAAGAGTTCAGATGGAAACCCAGTTCTAAGCAAAGAAGGGAAAGCAGGAAGGTGGAAGGAGAATATAGAGGGTCTATACATGGGCGATGTGCTTGAGGACAATATCATGGAAATGGAAGAGGATGTAGATGAAGATGAAATGGGAGATATTATACTGCGTGAAGAGTTTGACAGAGCACTGAAAGACCTGAGTCGAAACAAGGCCCCCAGAGTAGTCAACATGTAATAGAATTAAATCGGGTGATGCTGCGGGAATTAGATTAGGAAATGAGACGCTTAAAGTAGTAAATGAGTTTTGCTACCTGGGGAACAAAAAACTGATGATAGTCGAAGTAGAGAGGATATAAAATGTAGACTGGCAATGACAACGAAAGCGCTTTTGAAGAAGAGAGATTTGTTAAAATCGAGTGAAGATTTAAGTGGCAGGAAGTCGTTTCTGGTAGTATTTGTATGGAGTGTAGCCATGTATGGAAGTGAAACATTGACGATAAATAGTTTGGACAAGAAGAGAATAGAAGCTTTTGAAATGTCGTGCTAAGAATGCTGAAGATTAGATGGGTAGATCACGTAACTAATGAGGTGGTATTGAGTAGAATTGAGGAGAAGAGAAATTTGTGTCACAACTTGACTAGAAGAAGGGATCAGTTGGTAGAGCATATTCTGAGGCATCGAGGGATCACCAATTTCGTATTGGAAAGCAGTGTGGAGGGTAAAAATCGTAGAAAAATCGTAGAGGGAGACCAAGAGATGAATACACTAAACAAAATCAGAAGGATGTAGGTTGTAGTAGGTACTGGGAGATGAAGAAGCTTGCACAGGATAGAGTAGCATGGAGAGCTGCATCAAACCAGTCTCTGGACTGAAGACCACAACAATGACAACCCTATTAGAACGAATTATATCAATTTGCTTCTTTCCAGAATTGAGCTGTTGCTGTATTTCACTCAGATTGTACTTGAGGACAAGTTTTGCATTACTTGTTGAAACTAC
This sequence comes from Schistocerca piceifrons, assembly GCF_021461385.2. Lineage (NCBI taxonomy): Eukaryota > Metazoa > Arthropoda > Insecta > Orthoptera > Acrididae > Schistocerca > Schistocerca piceifrons. The sequence continues at coordinate 1,014,207,238 of NC_060138.1, read as the reverse complement.
CATGTCTGATCGTGGTTCAAATAAAATACTTGTACGCTATGGTATTATTATTACAGCATTAGTAGAATACGCTATCACAGCAATCATTAGAATAAAAAAGAACATTGTTAATTAGTTCCAAATAATAGAGTTAACAATGCACATGAAATAAATGAGTTTTTTGTGGTAACCTGTGGAATAAAAGGTTTAGTTTCACTTGTGCACTCGTGACATAGTTTCAATACTAAATTTTCACAACACATTCACATAAGCACATGGCTGAAATACACACACAGATTGCAGTCTCAAACATTACACACGGTTATGTAGATTGTAGGGGTGTCTCCAACAGGATCCCTCAGAAAGTGGCGATGCCTTGGCCTCAAAGTCTGAAATGCAACCTCGTCGTCTTGCTATACTACAGGAAATCTACCCAGAACTGGCTTTACACGATTGACATGAATGACAATTGAACGAAAGGGCAGTTGGAGCTTAAGGGTGACTGGCGACAACACTTCCTAGAGTGGATATGGTCCCTTCCAAAACTTCTTAAACTTTTTGCTTGACTCTTCTTTAACACCACGTAGCTCAGATACACAAGATCTCCAACTCGATACTGTGGCACTGTTGCTTGATGGTCGTGTTGTCTTGCTTGCTGAGGAAAGACAATCCTTTCTTCAGCAAGCTTAGCTTGTGTACTAGATCCCTTACGTGTTCATTACTGATTCCGGCAGTCGATCGTGCAGGGGTGAATGCAGTCTTCTTCCGTAGACGATCTCATATGAACTTAGGCCAGTTGAGCTGTGCATTTTGGCATTGTAACAATTTACCAAGTACAGTCAACAGACATCCCAATTGTCATTTTTGCTACTCACATAATGGCTAACCATTTTCATAATTGTTATGTGGACTCGCTCGAGTCTTCCATTTCCTTCAGGGTGCGCTGGTGTAGTCGTTAACTGAGTTATTTGCATGAGCTTACAAGTCTGTTTAAGTAATTCACTGTTAAAATTCGTTCCTTGGTCACTAATTATACTTAATGGTGATCCAAACATAAGAATCCATTCTTTTAAAAAAACTTTAGCTATAGTCTCAGCACTTTGATCAGGTATTGGTATCATGAGAAGGTATCTAGAGAAATGATCTAACACTGTCAATATATATTTGTTTCCATTTTTTGTCTTAGGCAACGGTCCTACGACATCTACTGCTACTCGTTCAAATGGTTCACTTGTTTCTGGCAGTTCTTGCAATGGTGCTCTACTTTTTGCTACATTATTCTGTCTGTTACAGGAACCACATTGTGAAACAGATGTCAGCGTCGCAGCTCGGCCACCAAAACATTTGAGTTATTTTAAATTTTGTTGCTTTTTTTACCGCAATGTCCAGATAATAAAGAATCGTGTTGTTCTCTCTTGATTTGCTCTTTCATGCTTTCTGGAATAATTAGGCGGTTTTCTTTACTAGTGATTTTGTACAATAATCCATCGTTTTCGACAAAACGTTGATCATTTTTCCATAATTTGCATAATGGATCTTCTTCCTGAGCTGCCTTTAACTCTTCTTCTCGACTTATTGTAACACAATCATTGACTTTTCGACTCATTGCATCAGCATTCACATGTTGCTTACCAGGTCAGTGAATAACCTTAAATTGGTACTCACTCAGTCTTAATGCCTATGAATTTATCTGCAACTTCGATCCTTTAAGCTCAATAACCATTTAAGTGTGGCTTGATCTGTAATAACCGTAAACTCTCTTTCTGTTAAGACACATCTGTTAGATGTTATGCCAAAACCCAAAGCACGAAACTCCTTCTCAGTAGCAGTGTAATTACATTCTGCTTCGTTTAATTGTCTGAAAGCAAATGAGATTGAATGTTCATGACCATCAACTTCTTGATATAGGATTGCACCTATGGCAAAATTGGATGCAACTGTTGAAAGAATAAACGGTTTACTGAAATCTGGATACGCTAACACTGGGCTGTGGTTAGAACAGTTTTAAGTTCTTCCATTGCCTTTTTGTACTCTGTTGACCAATTAAATGTGGCTCCTTTCTTCAGCAGCTGTTGTCATTGGACGTGCCATATTCGCAAAACCGGCTATAAATCGTCTGTAGCCATTTGAAAATCCCAATAATGGTTGTAGTTCTTTCGAATTCTGTGGTTCAGGAATATTCTTTACATCTGCAATTAATTTTGGATCAGGTTGAACACCTTCACTGGTTATAACATGACCAAGGTAGTTAACTTAAACTTTGTGCAAAATGACATTTATCTATTGATAAAGACAGGTTTATGCTTCTTATACTCTCAAAAACAGCTTGTAGTCTCTCAGTATGCTGCTTCATGTTTTCACAAAAATTATAACATCATCAAGGTAAACAAGTGTTTGTGTTGGGGTGAGCCCTCGTAAAACTGAATCTATCAGGCATTGAAATGTAGCTGGAGCATTACGAAGTCCAAGCGAAATACGAAGATACTTGTATACTCCTGTTGCTGTTACAAATGAAGTTTTTACTTGATCATCTGAATGCACTGTTAACTGGTAATAACCAATTGTTCAATCACATACTGAAATAATTTGACATCTGCCCAAGTAATCCAAGGTTTCCACCAGATATGGTAAGGGGTAAATGTCTGGTGTGGTCATAGCAATCAGAGGTCGGTAATGAACTCAAAAACGGAACTGTGGTTCTCGAGAAATTGATTTCTTCTTTACAATTGCAACAGGCAAACACCATGGTAGGTCTGAAGGATCTCTTGGTTTTATAATTTCGGCTTCCAATTGTTCTTTAATCATTTCTTCTACCAACTCTCTTCGACTAAATGGTATTTGGTAAGGTTTCTGTGCTTGGGTCTGCTTCCCCGGTATGAATACGATGCTGAACTATATGAGTGACAGGTACATTTGCACGTTCTCGGAAAAAATCTGCATACTCCAACAAAAGAGACTCTAAAATCTTCCGTTCACCAGCTGTCAAATGTTCTATCTTCTTCCAAATCTTGCGCTTTAGTTCATTATTAACTTCGTCTCCTCGCTGTAATTTTGCAGTACTCTTACAAAAATCTGTGTTTATAACTGCAGCATTTGTTACCTCATCTGGAATCTGTATTACATCACTTTTACTTAGCTCGACACTTCAGCAACTTTCGTTCCTCGTGGTTAAACAACATCCTCATTGCTCATATTCGTTGTTGTAACCGGGACTTTTCCGACATTCTGTCTCACCATTGTAGCGACACCTAAACTTCCAGCAACATAGCAATGCATTGTATCCAATGCCGGTGACTCACTTTTCTCAGATCGCTCAATTAATAACAATTCCCTTGGGAATTTGCTGAGGATGATCAATTTGAACACCGACTCCGGCGGTTTGTACTGATGCATCATTTGAGCGGTCCATTCCCACGACGACAGTATTGCTGTTCCTTTGAGTACGATCTGAAAACGATTTCCTAGGTTGTAGTTGCTACGGCCTAGTCTCATCTTTTTTTCTGGGACAAATATCTCTGCCTCGTTAGCAGACAAGAAATCAAATCCAAGTACACCGTCGTTACGCTTTTCGATGTTTGAAACCACTTGCACCCTTGCTGTGTATTTATCTTTATCTTTATTTTCACCTTCATCTTGGCCTTGGCCAAGAATTAATTCTACGTCAACTGCTCCATAGTTACGTAGTTTTCCTCCGTTTAACCCTTGCACTTTTAATAGCGGCGTTTTCAATTTATCCCGTTTATCTATGAAACACCACGTTAATGAGGTATGTACTCCTGTGTCAATATGTAGTTTGATGTTTCTCCCACGATATACAGCACCTATCACTTTTTCATTTTCGGTCTTATTTTCGCTGGGACTAATAGGAATCACTGTCTCTGGCAGCGGGCCTACGGATTGGTGGCCCATACGTTCCCGTACTCGTTTAAAGATCTGGCAGATTGTCTGTTGTTCGCATGACCTTTCTTCTTGTAGTGACAATCTCTCGAAACATGACCCTGCATCCCGCACTAATAGCAGATTCGATTCTCTTTACAATCCTTAAGCCGTCGGCACACGGACCGTGCTGTCGAACGTTAACGCTGAGCGTGCCAAGTTCAACGTGATGCTGAACGCTCAGGAACGATGCGACTTGTGCATACGGTACGTGGGCCCCAACGTGGTATACGCGATTGCAACGCACTCCAGCCGCAGTTGAGGGATGTTTCTAGTACTTCGTAAATCACACTGTTTACTCAACGGGCGCGCGTAAAATTCCCACGTTAGCACTATTAAAACGCACATTTCCTCCATCGTCCACGAGAAAGAAAGTACCATGTCCAATCAATAAGGACACAGGCTTATAAAAGTTCCATTACAAACAGTGCGGTACAAATTTGGAATACGTCTCTGCATACGATAAACATTATTTCATCATTCCCACATTTTAGTAAAACCCCAAGGTCAGGCTTACTTGATCACTATTTCTACGCAGTAGCAGAATCTTTGCAACATGTGAATTACGAAGCGTAAAAGAAAAAGGAGCAAAATAACTTTATACAAGTAGCGCAAGCTGTCCTGTAGATTAAACCAATCGAACAAAGTCACCCCTCAAAAAAAGATGAACTTATATTTACATAACATCAAATATTATAGCATATACTTACATTAAACTAATAATAAAGTATCAGAACCTAATAAACGCGAATGTTAGGAAAAAAAATTTGGAAGTGTCAAGACGCGAACCACCGCCCCAATAAAAAAAATGTTTTTCTTGAACAAAGACGCTACCCATTACGCTAAACCCCCGACTTAATCTTATTGTATTACCGCTTTCTAAAACCGTTAATCGTAGATAATTACGTTACTAATAGAAATTTAATTATAACAAATTGTACCAAGAACAATGCGTTTTTGGTGGATCTCCAGTGTGTCACTGCCTTCAAATAGCCTACTTACATAATACGCAGGTTACAATAATTCTTTTCCCTCGAATATGATGTTTCTCATAATTTTATTGGAACGAATCACACAACTAACAACGGGTTTTCCAGTGATTATCAATTTGCTGGTGCTCAGAAACGGCATATATACATATAGGCTTGAAATGAACGCCAATATGGCGCCTCACAAATCCGTACTGAAGGGAGACGGCGTGCGTGTGACGTAGGTGGCGTTGTGCCATCTCATTGGTCAACGCTCAGACGCACGTTCAGAATATCTGGCATGCCAGATATTGCTCTGCACGTTCGGAAAGACTCCCGAACGTGATATTCCACGCTATGACGTCAGAAACTCGGCACGCTCAACGCTCAACGTTCGGATGCACGGTCCGTTTGCCGATGGCTTTACGCTTGTGACCCAACTTGTTGCATCTGCAGCATTGTACTGTTGTGTTGAAAACTCTGCGTTCTTGTTGCTACTCGGTCGTCTTAGTGCTTCAACTAAACCAACAGCTGATTCTACTGCTTCCTGAAACGTTTTACATCATGCTAATCGAACAGCTTTGCTTACTTCCTCTCCGTGCAACCCATGAATTATTAATGTGTCCAAAGCTCTCTGGTCGACTTCGAACAACTGAATGCGATTTTCATTTTCATCTTCTACTAACTCGTACGTTTGAGCGTTGATGTTGCGAATTCTGTCGGCAAACTGCTCGATAGATTCGTCTCGTCGCATTCGCAAACTGTGAAGCTGCTCTATGTAAAATCTGATGGCGTTTTTGCGTAAAAATCTCTAAAAAACAACCGTTCTAAACTCATTGTAATCTTCTGTTTTCATGCAAATAGGCTCCGCGCTATGAAATCTTGCGCTGATCCCTGAATTCTTAACTTGGCAACCACTAGCTGACCGGAATCTGTCCAGGATACTAACAGGGGGCCATCTTCAAGTTTACGAAAAAACACTTTCACGTCATCTTCGGGTTTTCCGCTAAACACTGGTACTGATGGCAATAATGAAAAATTCTTTATTGTACTTGTACTGCATGAACTGTCATTTGACAAGTCTTTCTGAATGTTACACTTGCTTCTTTCTGCTTTTAACTGCCGAATCTCTTCTTGCAGTTCATTAATAACAGTTTTTAGATCGACAACGTTACTCTGACTGGATTGTGACATTTCGTCTAATTTAACGCCAATGAGTCACTCAAATGTAAAATAAAAATCCATCACTGCCTTTCGTATTCTAGCCAAACTGGAGTAGACCAACCTGAATTCCAGCGTTGGATGTTTCCGCGTAGACGGAAGATGTTCATGCTGCTGCTGCTGCTCGAATTTCACGTCGTGCTGCACCTGTCAGGACTGTAGATTTTCCATAATTATCTCCATGCTGACACCACTTCTATAAGGGGATTGCTTGTGTTGTTGCCCCAGATGATAATTACACGAAGTATTTGTCAGGATTTGTAAGCGGTGGGTCCTTGAGGTACAGCAATATGCGAACACCGAGAGATAAGTTTAAACAGTTTAGTTAACAAAGGCTGATAATGAAACACGCATGCTACGTGCACCCATCATCACTGTGTGTGACATCCTAATTATGGTCATATCGAAAGTCTCCATAGTGAGCTAAGAAAAGAGACATATTCGCGCCCGTTGCCACGCTAGTTAATATGGTGCGCTGCGGACGGTAGCCAGTGGCTTACTGCCTGCATTGCACTGCGGCTGAATGCACGTGTACTGACCAAGCAAATTGTCAGCATTCCAGATAGGTCGGCTGGCGCGCGCGTGTTAAGTACCGTGCGGCTGTGTGCAACCCGTAGACCCTTACAAATGCCTATAAAAAACGCAATCGGGCGCGGTGTATTAATTTGATACTTGATATTCAGACAACTGTGAAAGACGACTAAACGCTCCAAAAAGAATATAAGTGTATTTTACATTCTAAATTAGGTTTCTACTACTTACTAAGTTATGTTGATAATTACAGTAATTATCTGTTGAAATGTAATGGGAATGGGCATGGTGTTTCAAACTGAGCAATCATCAAATATCTCGACATCAGAGCAGTTGTGTTGATACAGAAGCACACAACATTAGAAAGCGTTTGGAGAAGGGAAGCTACTAGCGAGAAGACGCCAGTGTTGCCAATGGCTGATAAATAATTTACAGCAAATATCGACATGTATCAGTCTGAACAGCCACATCCGACGGAAGCTTAAGCAACTTGGAATATTAACAGTACCATCACTATATATATATTCAGTTATGAAATTTGTTATTAAAAACTCATCAAAAATAATAGCAAAGTGTGTTGCTACAAGCCTAGAAGAAAGAATCACTTCACTATACTGGGTTAAATCTGACTTTGGCACAGAAAGGGGTGAATCATGCTGCCATAAAAATCTTTGGTCATTTACCAAATAGCATTAAAAGTCTGAGAGATAGCTGGCTAGCAATTAAAAACAAATTAAAAGAATTTCTGAATGTCGACTCCTTCTACTCAATAGATGAATTTTTAGGTATGAAGTAGTAGTAAAAAAAATTGTATCATGTAAAGAAAATTTGTAAACTGATATGTTGCAGTCATCATGAAATGTAATGTCTCTCTCATGTCACACAGACCAAGGAGGTTATCTCAGGTTAGATTTGGTGTTGTAGTTGTGCAGTAAATGAGTTCAAAACAAGACAAAAGAACATGGTTATTATACTGCATAAAAAGGTATGAATCATTTTCGGAACTGTGGCATTTTAAGGCAGATGAGTACAAAAACAGAACTGTTAACAATGAAGAATCATATGACACAAAATACAGGGAACAGCCATGAAGAAAGATTTAAAATAAATAATTAATGCAAAGTTATGAATAAAGGGGAAGGGAGTGAGACAGGGTTGAAGCCTGTCCCCGATGTTATTCAATCTGTATATTGAGCAAGCAGTAAAGGAAACAAAAGAAAAATTCGGAGTAGGTATTTAAGTCCATGGAGAAGAAATAAAAACGTTGTGGTTCGCCGATGACATTGTAATTCTGTCAGAGACAGCAAAGGACTTGGAAGAGCAGTTGAACGGAATGGACAGTGTCTTGAAAGGAGGATATAAGATGAACATCAACAAAAGCAAGACGAGGATAATGGAATGTAGTCGAATTAAGTCGGGTGATGCTGAGGGAATTAGATTAGGAAATGAGACACTTAAAGTAGTAAAGGAGTTTTGCTATTTGGGGAACAAAATAACTGATGATGGTCGAAGTGGAGAGGATACAAAATGTAGACTGGCAATGGCAAGGAAAGCGTTTCTGAAGAAGAGAAATTTGTTAACATCGAGTATAGATTTAAGCGTCAGGAAGTCGTTTCTGAAAGTATTTGTATGGAGTGTAGCCATGTATGGAAGTGAAACATGGACAATAAATAGTTTGGACAAAAAGAGAATAGAAGTTTTCGTAATGTGGTGCTACAGAAGAATGCTGAAGATTAGATGGATAGATCACATAACTAATGAGGAGGTATTGAATAGAATTGGGGAGAAGAGGAGTTTGTGGCACAACGTGACAAGAAGAAGGGACCGGTTGGTAGGACATGTTCTGAGGCATCAAGAGATCACAAATTTAGCATTGGAGGGCAGTGTGGAGGGTAAAAATCGTAGAAGGAGACCAAGAGATGAATGCACTAAGCAGATTCAGAAGGCTGTAAGATGCAGTAAGTACTGGGAGATGAAGAAGCTTGCACAGGATAGAGTAGCATGGAGAGCTGCATCAAACCAGTCTCAGGTCTGAAGACAACAACAACAACAACAACAACATGAATAAAAGTAACTACCAGTATAAATATTAATCTCTGGCTTACATTTACATACTCATTTAGTGTGCACATATTATTGCTTGACACATTTCCATAACTATGTCTCAAATACTGCTGGGTGAAATTCCACTTGTAAATGTCAAGTCTTCGAAAGAATTTCCAGTAGCAAGATATTGTACAGTAACAGGTAAGCGTTGACTTGGTGAAAATGTGCCTCTCATTGCATTTTTTGTTTTTTGATGCTGGTGTTACGGGCGTCTGCAAAACTTTATCCGTGATGATGGGTGGGGGTGGGGATAAGTGATTATGTGTGGTAACGCCAGTGTATAGTGAGAGCCATTTCCAGTGATGTATCAAATGTTCCACCACAAACACATAAAAAGAGCAATTATCACAGTATCAGCGTTTTTATCGTCCAACATCCAGGAACCACAGTATTATTGCCACAATATTATTGAGCAGTCTGGGTAGATCGTCAATACCATTGTGCAATATTGTTATGCAATGTTCTTGACTGTCTGGGGGGGGGGGGGGGGCTTAATACGATGAATCTACAACGGCGATCCATTGGCGGTCGCGACATTTGTCGTCGTTCGCTTGTTTAAACAGTGTGGGTCATGCCATTACCACAACCTATCCCTGGAGCCGGGAATTTTTTTTTCTGGGGGTGAGGTGTTCATTTCTCATCAAATACAAAATTTTCATTCTTATCGATAGCCCAAAATGTTAGCAGCCGAACTGTCACAAATTGTTTTAACATTTAGAATTGGAACACAATTTGCTTTACTCAAAATTGTGATGTGAGTGAATGGGAAAGAAAATAGTTTAGTAGAAAAATTTGGGGTACCTGTTAGATGTGGGTCATTAGCAGACGAACTGTTTCAGAGGAGCAGTTCACTGAAATGAACAGAAGGACTCGGGAAGGTCTTCTAAGAACGGATATTCACCATTCACTTTGGTCACAGCCGGTCTCTCTTTGAGGGAGGTTTCAGGCAGGCCTCATTCCTGGATTGGTCGTGGCTTGTCCTTGTTCCGGAACATTGGGTCCATATTCCATGAATAGTCGTGGTCGATCTTACTTCCAGGAATGGTAGGTCATTTTTCCAGGCTCGGTAGCAGCGTGTCTCGTTGCTGACTCTGTCTTATACATTTTCGAGTAGTCACTCGTTCCACTCTCCATTTCAACATTTTTGTAATTATGTAATTTGTATAGAAATGAAGTTACATGTAATATATACATTTTTTCAGGTAGCAAACAAAGAAATCTACTTCTCTCCTTATTCTTTTTATCTGCTGTAGAACACACAGCTACCAAAAGGCAAGTTTTGTTTTTGATTTATAGATTTTCTGGTTCCATCTGCTTGATTTAAAACTAAATTTTAAGATTACTTTGAATCACTTTTTTGAGTGTAGTGTAAGAAAGTTCAATAAAACTGGCGTTTGTCGCATTTCTTCCAAAAATGGAACACGATGCCTATGGAGCCTCTTACTGTTAACGTTTGGTTGTTTCCTGAGCTACTCCCTAGTATTGTTCCTTTGCACAAAAAAAGAGCTGTTCGCGATTTCCGCTCCATAGGAAAAGGGGAAGGTGTGCCTCTCCATTTGAACATTTAGAGTATGGTATACAACCGTATTTATTTTCTATCTAAAAAAATATTATCTGTAGTGCTCTTTTAGCAGCCGCGCAGAGTGGCCGTGCATTCTCAGGCGCCCTGTCACAGATTGCGCGACCCCTCCCGTCGGAGGTTTGAGTCGTCCCATGGGCATTGGTGTGTGTGTGTGTTGTTCTTAGCATAAGTTAGTTTAAGTTACACTCATGCTCATAAATTAAGGATAATGCTGATACATGGTGAAACAACGCTCTGGTGGGCGGTTTGCGGGTTTAAATCACCTTGGGGTATGACCATGCGGAGCATTTGACCTGCGGTCATTGACACGGTGGTGCTGGCACCAGTCCACATACGCAGAGGTGTGTTGGTGCATGTCAGAATATGGTGCAGCGAGTAAGTGTGCAGACGTTTTCAGAGGTGCTAATCGTGACTGTGTGTTGAAAATGGCTCAAAGAACATGCATTAATAACGTTATGAGGGGTAGAATACTAGGGAGACTGGAGGGTGGTCAAACACAGCAGGTAGTAGCATGGGCCCTCCGTGTGCCACAAAGTGTGATCTCAAGATTATGGCAACGATTCCAGCAGACAGTAAATGTGTCCAGGCTCTACAGTACGGGATGTTCACAGTGTACAACACCACAAGAAGACCGATATCTCACTATCAGTGCCTGCAGACAGCCATGGAGTACTGCAAGTAGCCTTGCTCAGGACCTTACCACAGCCGCTGGAACAGTTGTCTCCAGACACACAGTCTACAGACGACTGAACAGACATGGTTTATTTGTCCAGAGACCTGCAAGGTGCATTCCACTGACCCCTGGTCACAGGGGAGCCTGTAAAGCCTGGTGTCAAGAACACAGTACATGATCATTCGAACAATGGTCCCAGGTTATGTTCATGGACGAGTCCAGGTATAGTCTGAACAGTGCTTCTCGCCGGCTTTTCATTTGGCGTGAACCAGGAATGAGATACCAACCCCTTAATGTCCTTGAAAGGGACCTGTATGCAGGTCATGATTTGATGATGTGGGGTGGGATTAGGATTGGTGCACGTACACCCCTGCATGTCTCTGACAGAGCAACTGTAACAGATCAGGTATATTGGGACATCAGTTTGCACCAGTATGTCCGCCTTTTCAGGTGTGCAATGGCTCCCACCTTCCTCCTGGTGGATGATAATGCATGGCCCCACCGAGATGCCATTGTGGAGGAGTACCTTGAAACAGAAGACATCAGGCGGATAGAGTGGCCTGCCTGTTCTCCAGATTTAACCCCATTGAGCACGTCTGGGATGCTCTCGGTCGACGTATTCCTGCACGTCTTCAAACCCCTAGGACACTTCAGGAGCTCCGACAGGCACTGGTGCAAGAATGGGAGGCTATACCCCAACAGTTGCTCGACCACCTGATCCAGAGTATGCCAACACAATGTGCGGCCTGTGTATGTATGCATGGTGATCATAGCCAAATTGATGTCGGGGTACATGCGCAGGAAACAGTGGCGTTTTGTTGCACATGTGTTTCGGGATGGTTGTCTCCAATACCGTGGACTATCAGATCTGTGTCGTGTGTGTTCCCTATGTGCCTATGCTATTAGCACCAGTTTTGTATAGTGCCACGTTGTCTGGCAACACATTCTGCAATTATCCTTAATTTATGAGCATGAGTGTAGTTTAAGTAGTGTGTAAGTCTAGGGACCAATGACCTCAGCAGTATGACCCCATAGAAATTCACACACACACACACACACTTCCTCTTTTAGTGAGAAACTTTACTACTTCAGTTTCATTGTTAATACTATGTTGCTACATTAACTTTAATAATACAAACTATAAGCCTACTATTTACTTAGAGTGTGAGGCAAATATGATGAGAAAGTCACATTTACTTTTACAAATACATATTTTTCAATGAAGTGTCTTTTTTTGTCCTGGAAACATGAGAATATTAGGACACAGCCTGAAGTATATGTATGTTTTCCTTTTTTCTCAGTTATTTGTTACAGTATTCAATGAATTTGACACATGTGTCACTCAGATAATTTACAGTGTTTAGTTTAGTAACTAACTGTAGAATGTTGACATTTTCATTTATATGCCACTGTGATGCGTTTGTTTCAAGGAAATTTTCACTCAAATTCATTTGCTTAAATAAACTTTTATTTTATAAGAAACGAGCAGTTCAGTCCCATTATTTTTAATTTCTGGGATTTGATTCCTACTTGAAACCCTATGTTTCTTCTTGAACCCCTAAGTACGATCGTCCTGCTTCACGGTTCAGTGTAGTGACTCTTTTGAGTTTTGGTTCAGAAGACTAAGGTGACACAACATGGCCCAGGGACCATAAATGATATTTTGCGGGATATTACTATCGACAAGCTGATATATACACATGACGTTCTCAAAGACTTCTGGAATAAATATAAGGAGCTTTAGTTTCTGAAGTAATACGGGGGCGTACACTGACATACCCAGCGTTAAGGCAAATACAAACAGAACAAACTGGAGTCTGTACTTGTGGTCACAGCTCAGCTTAATCAAGGAACATAATTGTTTTCAATACAAAAATGGTTTTCGATCTCCACCTTGCATGATGGATGGCTTTGGAGCATGGAGAGATACTCCCTGAGATTGTTCTTCAAGAAGACAATTAGCAGTTGATTCAAAAACCATCAATATAATCTTCTCATTATCTTATGCCTACAAGATAAATACAAGAGACCTTTTTGCAATATGTTTTCAATCAAAATACACGCACCTCTAAAGCGGGTCATACTTTATGCAGTTGTGACACAAACTAATAACTGAACAGAAAAGCTATTTAGTGTGAGTTTCATGGACAAATTTTTGCTGCCTTTTCTGTAATAAGTTAAAAGACACACATGCATAAAATAATCAGCATTCATTAAACTAATAATGAATTTTTCTTTTATTTTATTTTCAAATATATTTGTAACTCATATTTATCTTTTAAGTACATTAATACATAACTTATTGATTTGTCGATTTTCATATTCGTTTCACTCTCATCAGTTAAGGGTTGCTATGCTTGCTCAGGAGTTCTGTTTCTCAAGTAATTGACTGATTCCATACATGTACCTTGGGAGAGACAGGGGCTTTTCAATAGATGACTGATCAGAAACTGATTACTATTCTCGGTTGTAAAGATCTACAAAGCAATGATTTGTGGTATTATGTCACGATTTGGAAAAAAATGTCTTGTTTCTTTTCACTTGTTAAGTTTCGGCGATGTCCTAGAATATTTATGTAGCTGCCGCCGTTGCTAATACAAACTTTCTAATTTCAGTGTGCAGTTTGCAGCTCGTGTGTCGGAAGTCGTTAATTTTCCAAATAAATCTTCACTTCCCACACAGTACAACACTTTGATGCATAGTTAATTTACACATACGCAGATTATAAGAGAAAACTATTAGTATTTGTTTGACAGATTATAGTTTACTTCCAGTCACCTCATGCAAGAAATGCCAACACAAATATGCATGTAATTTTCTGTAAATGAAGTGAAAACCAAGACTTATACTTGCTACAACTACGAGCTTTCCCCTAAAGTGAATGACCCTTTGATATGTCCGCAACTGATGGTAAACAGTTTATGTTCAGTTTGTCCTGGGCTCTTTTTGCTTGGCTTGGGGTTACTGGCATGTCATATAACCCAACTAACGTGATGCGCTCTGAGATCACATTCAGATAAGGTAATAGATATAAACAACCTGTCTACATAAGGTAGTCAACGAATTTATCATGAAGAAGTAATCGTTTTTCGTGAAATATATCCGAAACTCGTATAGCATTCAATCAGATATAAAAGTGACGGCGAACGAGTAAAAATTGTGAATTTGGGGGCTTGGGAGGGGGGCAGATGAACCCAGTAATGAATCCTGGTACAATCTGCTGACCCCTTTCTCCAGAATTAGTACATGGGACGTGACTCCAGTTATCAAGGGGAGAATATATCAATAATAGTAGTTATTCTCCTACTTCTTTGAACAAAACTAACACACACATTTACATGCAAGAATTAATAACGTGATGTGTCCTTGTGTGTTTCTAGATGCACTCACTGCTCAGGTCAAGCACACACTGACTACTGCTGGGGATAGCGGCCTATAAGATTCCATTGACTGATTCAGAAGTGGTTAATTTTTAACGTTAGTAGAAAAGCTATTGACACATACTTATACCTCTGTTTTTTTATTATGCATAATACTTAATATTGCCCCTCTTTCTGTCTGTTCACGTGATATGGAGGAGATACTGTGTGGTTGACTTGGATGTCCAGCAGCAGCTGACCTGTGGCAGTGTGCAGCAGCAGCCCGCTCTGCTGCCCATGATGATGATACTGCCCATGATGACGAGGATGATGATGATACAGTCCGGTCAATGACCATCACCCATGATGATGCAGCCCACTCTGCATTTCATGATGATGATGATGACGATAATACAGCCACCTCTGTGGATGTACTCTCACCTGGCCATGCAGCAGTAGCCAAGCAAATAGATGTATCCACATGCAGCCATGCAGCAGCAGCAGCAGCAGCACCTTGGTTCTTGGATGGTACCCACATCTGACTGTGCAGCAGCAGTTCAGTCTGCTGCCACCAGTGACCTGCCTGAAGCCGGCCATGCAGCAGCAACAGCCATCCAGTCCACCACCACCAATGACATACCTGCAGCCAGCTGCACAACAGCAGTCTGGATTACTGCTGCCCATTATGAATCTGTAGCCAGCTGCAAAGTACCAGCAGCAGCCGGGCCCATTGACATCTGCAGTGCAGCTGAGGCTGTCGACATCCCAGGTTGGTCCACGGCACAGCATCATGACTCAGGCCCATTTTTAGAGGTCTAGGCACCTCTCTTTACATCCTAGCCCATCTCACAAGCGTCACTGGAGATCACTGTGACATCGTGTTGGGTCCAGCAGCAGCAGCATCTCTACTGGCGCTGTTACACGTCACCAAGTAAGTCCAGTGGCCACAATGGACTACTCAGTCACCGCTGACGCATTTGGGGACAGAATCTCACTTAAATGATAATTAATTGAAATCCTCAGCTGCTGACAGGTGTTGTTGACATACCTTGATGGGGACCGCTGAAAATGTGTGCCCCGATGGGACTCGAACCCGGGATCTCCTACTTACATGGCAGACGCTCTATCCATCTGAGCCACCGAGGACAGAGATGAATAGCGCGACAGCAGGGACGTATCCCTCGCATGCTTCCCGTAAGACCCACATTTCCAACTGGCCATTGACCTTCGTCTGTGCAAGTGCACACAGGTTGCCTGAACTCTTATGGGAATCATCAATTTAAGTGGGCGCGAGTAACAAGTGGATGGGCAAAGCATCTATTAGGAACATCACGTATGTAGATTGTGGACGGTTGGAAATGTGGGTCTCACGGGAAGCGTGCAAGGGATAAGTCCCTGCAGTCGCGCTATTCATCTGTGTCCTCGGTGTCTCATATGGATAAAGCGTCCTTCATGCAAGCAGGAGATCCCGGGTTCGAGTCCTGGTCGTGGGACACATTTTCAGGTGTCCCCATCAAGGTATGTCCACAACACCTGTCGGCAGCTGAGGGTTTCAATTAATTATTATTTATTCTAGAGAAGCTGCACGGCCATCAATGGTATCTGTTCTTTCGAGAACAGTTACTATCTTCATATATAGAATCTCACTTTCTTGCATATCCAACTCGAACATTGGCTACCAAGATCGTTCCACTTTTCTTACGCTTGTGAAGCAGTTCTGGAAAGGGAGATCCCCAGATACATCAATAAAGCAATATACTGCCATTAAATATACCTGACAAAGATGACAGCTCGTTTGAGGAGAAGAGCATCATCCAAATTTGGGGGAGAAATGGCATGATATTGAGGTGTGAGTCGATTGCAGAGTGTTTTGGAACTTTCACCAAGAGCGTCATACTGCCAGCCGCTGTGGCCGAGCGGTTCTAGGCGCTTCTGTCCGGAACTGTGCTGCTGCTGCTGCTACGGTTGCAGGTTAGAATCCTGCCTTGGGTATGGATGTGTGTGATGTCCTTAGGTTAGTTATGTTTAAATAGTTCTAAGCCTAGGGGACTGATGACCTCAGATTTTGAGTCCCATATTGCTTGGAGCCATTTTTTATTATTTTTATTTTTCAAGAGGATCATACTAGGCAGTTTTTCAGGAATGCAGGAAAGGGGTCTGGAAAGGAACTCAACTGTGTACTCCACCTTGATCTGTACTTGCATGTCTTTGATCCACTTAAGGAGAGGGGGGGGGATCCAGTTTAATCCCTATTTTGGAAGATATATTGTTAAAACATGCGTACATTAATATCCAGAATCTTACGGATAAATACTGCTTTGCATGGTTGCTTATGGCTAGTGATGGAAATTACTCTAAAAATATTTGTGATCTGAAACGATAACACACATCTGATGTCTGCAGGCATTATAATTTCCGAGGCATCATATTCCCTGTAAAACTCCAAGACATTCCAAAATTTGAGAGGCAGAACACCGATTATTCAATTTATGTTTACACCCTGGAAGCTGATGAGCCAGAAGATGAA
Source organism: Schistocerca piceifrons (assembly GCF_021461385.2). Classification (NCBI taxonomy): domain Eukaryota; kingdom Metazoa; phylum Arthropoda; class Insecta; order Orthoptera; family Acrididae; genus Schistocerca; species Schistocerca piceifrons. The sequence continues at coordinate 1,014,190,356 of NC_060138.1, read as the reverse complement.
GACGACTATGAGCTCACTGTGTAGAAGAAGATGTCAAGCATAAAGTAGTTGGACTCTCTACTTTTCAAAAGTAGCCAGTAAACACCCCAAACTTGTACACTTATTTTTTATCTCCAAGGGCGATGAGAAACACTGTAAGGTGGCAACGGATTTGCCCCTTACATGAGTCCATTTAACGTGACGGTAATCACTTTGCGAACACTTTAGGTCAATAACAACGACTGATAGCAGCGCAATCGCTTTGTAGATAATTAGTTGTTGTTTGTTGGAGTAATACTCTCGATTACGGTGTATGAAATGTTTGTGGAAACTCGTCGGCACGCTGGCTATGTAACACAGGAAGAATTACGCGATTTTGTAACTATCTGATTTTGCGTAAATGCATTGTGTGCGAGGCATCGAGGACAGCGCTCGGCCAGCGGCTAGAGGCTGCAGCACCGGAGACTGCAGCTGGACGCTATGAAAGGAACGGGCTGGGAAGCCCTGTAATCCGCTCAGTCACGTGACAGTGGCGGCCGCTAGACCCTCAAGCACGCGCGTCTCCAGGTGTGTAGCCTGTTAGAGGTCGGATTGAAGCCTATCGCGATTGCGGTTTATCGTATCGCGACATTGCTGCTCGCGTTGGTCTAGATCCAGTGACTGTTAGCAGAACATGGAATCGGTGGGCTCAGGAGGGTAATACGGAACGCCGTGCTGGATCCCAACGGCCTCGTATCACTAGCAGTCGAGATGACAGGCATCTTATCCGCATGGCTGTAACGGATCGTGCAGCCACGTCTCGATCCCTGTGTCAACTGATGGGGACGTTTGCAAGACAACTACCATCTGCACGAACAGTTCGACAACGTTTGCAGCAGCATGGACTATCAGCTCGGAGACTGTGGCTGCGGTTACCCTTGATGCTGCATCACAGACAGGAGCACCTGCGATGGTGTACTCAACGACGAACCTGGGTGCACGAAGGCAAAACGTCATTTTTTCGGATGAATCCAGGTTCTGTTTACAGCATCATGATGGTCGCATCCGAGTTTGGCGACATCGTGGTGAACGCACATTGGAAGCGTGTATTCGTCATCGCCATACTGGCGTATCACCCGGCGTGATGGTATGGGATGCCATTGGTTACACGTCTCGGCACTTTGAACAGTGGACCTTACATTTCAGATGTGTTACGACCCGTGGCTCTACCCTTCATTCGATCCCAGCGAAACCCTACATTTCAGCAGGATAATGCACGTCCGCATGTTGCAGGTCCTGTACGGGCCTTTCTGGATTCAGAAAATGTTCGACTGCTGCCCTTGCCAGCACATTCTCCAGATCTCTCACCAACTGAAAACGTCTGGTCAATGGTGGCCGAGCAACTGGCTCGTCACAATACACCAGTCCCTACTCTTGATGAACTGTGGTATCGTGTTGAAGCTGCATGGACAGCTGTACCTGTACACGCCATCCAAGCTCTGTTTGACTCAGTGCCCAGGCGTATCAAGGCCGTTATTACGGCCAGAGGGGGTTTATCTGGGTACTGATTTCTCAGGGTCTATGCACCCAGACTGCGTGAAAATGTCATCACATGTCCGTTCTAGTATAATATATTTCTCCAATGAATACCCGTTTATCATCTGCATTTCTTCTTGGTGTAGCAATTCTAATGGCCAGTAGCGTAGTTCGATTCCCAGGCCGTACATGGGAAACTGGGTATTTTGAGCGTTTCTAGGGATGTTATTGGCTCAGTAAAGTTTTTGTGGGGAAAACAGAGGCTAAGAGCGATCTTGCCCGACACTCTGTAGTGGTCTTCCGTCTTGGGCTTTCGTTCTGAGAGAACGTTAGTTGTGTCAGCTCTTTGCTGATGGGAAGATTGTCGCAGTTTGAGAAGTTTACGGACAGCAGTCTGTTGTCCAGGTATTGTAGGAGTGTAATTTCCGAGGTGCCGCACCCGGACTCCACGGCCGCCCCGTCGCCCGCCGGAGACCGCAGCCACAGCAGCAGAATTACGGTGAGATCGCTCCCACTTCGGCCTGTGTTAGGAGTAGCGTTAAATAGCTGGATAACGTGCAATTGCTATTTCCACTGAGGTTTCACAACACTTTGGGGTGTAGTGATTCTTCTTATTTTACGTTTTGTGTCGATGTCAGTAGGTCAGCCAATTTATTAGAGATCGCGTTTTGTACCGATTTTGACACAGTTCACTGCCAATCTCAGCTAGGAGGGTAGTGTGTAAATGGTTGATTTGTTTTGTTTATTCAGCATTGGTCTGAAGTTGATAATAAATTTATTGTGATTCAGTAGAGCTTTTACTTTTAGTAATTTGATCCTGAATTCACCCTTTTGCTTTATTTTATTTCTGTGTAATTGTCTGATATCATTGAACCCCGTAAGTGTTCGTTATGGTTCGTGTTTGGAATTAAAAATAAGTGTGGTTTATCGTCAACTCTACTACTGCAGATTAATTAGGGGTGACAGGGAGACATTTAAATCTAGCGTTATCCATTTTCGCGTACATTTCCACTCCTGATTTCTCTGTAAGTTGTTTGCCAGAGGCGAACACACGGAAAATCTAGACAAGCAACAGGTGGGGTGTAACAACACTATGAGTTGATCAAAATGTCCCGCCTACTTTCCACCCAGTTGAGTATAAAATACTGTAAAAGACATGTCTAAACTGTTTTACCTGGAGAGAGTATCTTGAAAGGCACCTCACTCTCCTCAAGTCAGCAACCGGTATGTGTGGAAATACCTATTGAGCGTAAAAAGTTCTTAAAGTTTAAGAACGCCCACCACCAGGAGCGATGTTCCTTCATTGTTTATACTGAATTCGAGTACTTCCTCGCCCTTGTGGCTCATTGTGAAGGCAACCTACCTTCACAAAATGTCATGTATTGTATGCAGCTGCGTATAAAGTTGTCTGTCTGTATCACTCTAACCAAAACAAATTCGAACCTTATGTCAGGGATAATCCTGTGAGATGGTTGTTCGCTGAGCTTGAAAAACTTCCGTAGCAAGCTGATCATGTTTATACTGACAATGTCTCCATGAGCAACTTGAAGGAGAATGATGCATTATACGAGCAGCTGGTTGATTGTCATATTTGTGGGCTCCTCATAAAGACTACTGTTATATAATGGGGAAATGCTATGGTGCAGCTCACAATGCATGCAACTTGAAGTACCAACTGCCATGGCACTGCCCATCTTTTTCCACAATTTCAGTGGGTCTGATGCCCACCTGCTAGTTCAACAGTAGGGTGATTTTGCGTTGAAGGGTGATAAGGTCAGTGTCTTCCAGACACCGTTGAAAAGTACATCTCGTTTTCAAAGAGAATCATGGCAAGAATAACTCTCCATTTCCTGGATTCACTTCACTTCAAGGGCACAACTCTTCCGAAATGTGTTGAAACAATGCATCAGAGTGATATGCACATCAAAAGAGCCACATATCCCAATGGTGCAAAGTTTCAGGTTGTGTCTAAGAGCCGGCCGTTGTGGTCGAGCGGTTCTAGGCGCTTCAGTCAGGAACTGCACTGCTGCTACGGTCACAGGTTCGAATCATGCCTCAGGCATGGATGTGTGTGATATCCTTAGGTTAGTTAGATTTATAGTAGTTCTAAGTCTAGGGGACTGATGACCTCAGATGTTAAGTCCCACAGTACTTAGAGCCATTTGGACCATTTGTGACTAAGAGGGGTCTATCTATACGAATACCTGGACTTGATGAATAGACTCCACAAAACCACACTATCTGACATAGCCACTTTCTCCATTAAAGTTACAGGCACTGCGGTAACAAATGTAGAGTATGACCATGTGGTGAATATTTGACAGGAGTTCAGTATCAGTAATTTATGCAAGTATGCCAGATTATACATGAACACTGATGGACACCTGCTTGCGGACTACTTCTTGAAGTTCCTAAATGTTTGCCCGGCCACATACATTCTCGATCTTGCATTCTATTTCACCTTGCCTTGTCTTTTGCGGGATGCAGTGTTAAATAAGACAACATGTCAACATTGAACTGTTGACTGATGTTGAATGGTGCTCTTCTTAGAATGTGGGATTAATGGGGGCTTTTCCAGTGCAGATACTGGTACACCATGTTGAATGAGGAGCACAGACTGTCTGGTGATTTAAGCTACATCCTTTACTTGGATGTAAACAAACTCTACAGCTGAGCCATGCAACAAAGTCTAGTATTTGGAGGGTCCCAATGGCTGTATGAGAAGAAAATCGCCCATTTGAAGGAGAAGATCAAACATATGGCTAAGGATGCCAGTGAGGGATATGACCTGGAGGTAGAGCTGGAATATCCCACTCATTTGCACAATGAGCACAGCGACTTTCCGCTATGTCCAGAGTGCTTAGTCCCGTGAAATGGTTCCATCCCAAAGCTGTCGACAAGACTGGGGAACAAAAAAACGTTATATTGTCCACTACAGTAACCTCCAGCAATGTCTCAGGTTGAGGATGGAACTTGTTAGTATCACCAGCGGAGTCTCCTTTGACCTGCACGCCTGTTTTAAGGAGTACATTGATTTAAGGAGCGAAGAGGCTCTCATGACATGCGACTTTGAAAAAGACATTTGCAAGTTAAAGAAGCCTACAGTTTTCGGTGAAACCGTGATAAATTTTAAAGAATACTGTGAAATTCATTTATTTTACCAATAGGATGGGTGTTACGGCGCAAGAGATTCCATCACCAGCCAAATTTCAAATGAGCCATTATCTTCTATGAAGGATTAGTCACTGTGATTATGATGATGATGTTTGGTTTGTGGGGCGCTCAACTGCGCGGTTATCAGCGCCCGTAGAAATGCCCAACCTTTGCTCAGTCCAATCTCGCCACTTTCATGAATGATGATGAAATGATGAGGACAACATAAACACCCAGTCATCTCAAGGCAGGTGAAAATCCCTAACCCTGTCGGGAATTGAACCCGGGACCCCATGCTCGAGAAGCGAGAAAGCTACCGCGAGACCACGAGCTGTGGACCACTTGCTATATTGGCATATGTGTTTTCCTAGGAGCTTCCAAACTTTACATGTACTGCTTTCAATATAATTTTGGTAAGCCTAATTTAGCTACCCTGAAGTTACTTTATATTTATACAGATGGTTTCACTTACTGGATGAAAGACTGTGACCCATATCAAGTAATCAGGTACCTCACGAAAAATTCGACATGTCTGGATATGCAACCAATAATCCTTTTGGAGTAACACCTCAAAACGAAAAGGTTATCAGCCTGATGAAAGACGAAGTGAATTTTTGCAGATTGTGAAGTTTGTAGGGCTCAGATCTAAGATCTAAAAAATAAACATAAAACACAAAACAGCATTTTCTACCAAGGAATAAAACTGTGCAATAAATTATCGAAAGAGATTAAAGAAATTGCAACAATAAATTATTTAGGAAGGCAGCTAAAAAGTACCTGTTATGCAATACATTTTATACATTCAAGGATTATTTGGATAAAACAGAGTAGGAGTTTGGTAAAAATATATTATACAAATAAATAATATAAGCGTAGGCTTCCGCGCCCGTTGTCTTCTTCAATAAAATTCTTCAGGGTATCAGACCGCATCGTCATAATTTAAAATGCGCCAACGTTTCGGCCAGCGTTGCAGCTAGCCTTCATCAGGGCCTTACGTTAACTGCTAAATGAACACACTTGAATTCCTTAAATAGCTGCACGAGAAAACCGTGTCGTTACTTGATTGGCTGTAAAAGGAGGAGGAGGAGGGGTGAAAGGTATGCTTTATTGGTGTTTCCTTTATTATCTGTCATTGGCTGAAATAGCTGTTTTCTATTGGTCTTGATATTAATCCACCCCATTGGAGGAGACGGACGAATAGCGAACAGGTGATGGCTGTGACGTCACACTGTTTCCATGCTGTCCAGAAGCCGGCTGCGGCGTGCCATTGCTTTGTGTGCTCGCGACCACTACTGCGGCTCTCCGCGTGTCCGCATGGGCCGCCACAGCTCTGCCGCCGCTCCGTAGCCCTGCTATTGCAGGCAGCCAAGACCTCGGAAGCTTGTACCCGTCCTCCCTATTCATGTTGGCGGGTCTTTTGGCTATTTCTATCACCTCTCTAATCTTTCTTTTGAAAGTGAGAGGCTATTTCGCCAGGACGCGGGCTTCTTGAAAAAATATTGATTTCCCGCACTCGTCTCGGTGTTCCGCCACTGCTGACTTAGTGTGTTGTTTCAGGCGGATATATCTTTCATGTTCCGAGAGCCTTGTGCTAATCGGACGTCCCGTCTCACCTATGTAGACTAATCCACACGCACAACCAATTTCATACACGCCAGCTGTGTGTAGTTTGTCAACTGCATCCTTGGTAGAACCGAGCATGTCTGATATTTTGTTTCTGCTTCGGAAAATTGGTTTGATGTCGGCTTTTCGTAGAATTTTGCCAATACGTTCGGTGACCCCTTGTACATATGGTAACACAGCAATGCTCTGTGCCTCCTTCTCCTCTTCCCTATTAGTCTTCTCCCTTGTCGACATGGTGCTGTCTATCATCTGCTTCCCATAGCCATTAGTTCCGAAGATGGACCTGAGGCGTTCAAGTTCTGTCTTCAGATGTTCTTCGTCGCTTATCCTGTACGCTCTCTTCGTTAGCGTGTGCAGGGCGGACTTCTTCTGCGTGGGGTGATGGTGGGAGGAGGCGTGAAGGTACCTGTCCGTATTGGTTGGTTTCCTGTACACTTTGTGGCCAAGTTTACCATCAGGTTTTCGATAAACTTCCACGTCGAGAAAAGGCAGCACCCCATTCTTCTCTGTTTCCATTGTAAACTGAATTTTCCTATGCTGTTGGTTAAGGTGCTTGTGGAAGTTCTGTAACTCCTCTTCTCCGTGGGGCCAGATGACGAAAGTATCATCGACATAGCGAAGCCAACAATTTGGGCGTAATGGTGCGGACTGGAGGGCTGTTTCCTCAAATGCCTCCATGAAAATTTCTGCTGCGATAGGCGATAGGGGTGAGCCCATAGCTACACCGTCAGTTTGTTCATAAAATTGACCTCTCCACTTGAAATAGGTGGTCGTCAGTGGCGCACAAGCTCACATATATCAGGTGCCACGCGTTCTTCTAGGATGTTCACAGTATCTGACACTGGGACATTCGTGAATAGGGATTGGCTGCCTGCAATAGCAGGGCTACGGAGCGGCGGCAGAGCCGTGGCGGCCCATGCAGACACGCGGAGAGCCGCAGTAGTGGTCGCGAGCACACAAAGCAATGGCACGCCGCAGCCGGCTTCTGGACAGCATGGAAACAGTGTGACGTCACAGCCATCACCTGTTCGCTATTCGTCCGTCTCCTCCAATGGGGTGGATTAATATAAAGACCAATAGAAAACAGCTATTTCAGCCAATGACAGATAATAAAGGAAACACCAATAAAGCATACCTTTCACCCCTCCTCCTCCTCCTTTTACAGCCAATCAAGTAACGACACGGTTTTCTCGCGCAGCTATTTAAGGAATTCAAGTGTGTTCATTTAGCAGTTAACGTAAGGCCCTGATGAAGGCTAGCTGCAACATTGGCTGAAACGTTGGCGCATTTTAAATTATGACGATGCGGTCTGATACCCTGAAGAATTTTATTGAAGAAATAAATAATAATAATAATAATGATTATAAAAGATCCAACATTCCCCATAACACCTTCACACTATGCTTTTTCCTTCTTTTTTCCTTTTCTAGAAAAACTTATCCCCGAGCTATACATAGCACAATACTAACACCTCTTCCTCTTTCTGAACTCAACACCTCACTCATTATGCTGACTCAGTTTTTCAGGATAGCAAATGGGAAGTTGCAGTACAGAAAATGGCCCAGAGATCGCCAGCGTGTGTGTGAGTTTATGTGTATAATGAGTGAATTGTTATGAAACGTTGTGTGTGTAGTGTGTGCAGTGACTAATAGTGAGACATGAGTGGACAGTGCGACATTACCTTATTTAATAAGTTATTTGTAAAAAAAGAAAAATATTTTATACCAGGAGTAAATCTAATGATTGTCCCTAACTAGAAGTCTCTAAATGTATGTATATATGAATTAGCTTATTTTAAATTGGTCTGAACTTGTAAATACTTTGGCATGTCCTATATCCTCGTAAAAAGAGATCTACGGATGAATAAAGCTACTACTACTACTACTACTACTACTACTACTACTACTGAGATGTACACATACCGTAGGTATGCAGGTGCCATCCAGAGGTGGGCTAAGGGTGTGCTTCATCTGGTCTCAAAGGCTCTCACGTTTGAATATTACAAGAGGTGCCTCCTTGATGGCATTAATGCACCTCTATGCATGGTGCACTAGGTAACCTATTGACAAAGAGCCCATGAGGCATATACCGCACAGCAGCTGAAAGTAGGGCAGTCCCATCATGACAACACGTGGTTCATCTGTGGTGATGGGACAGGGATTCTCTCTTACTCACACTATTCATTGCAGTGATTGAGTATGTTGCTGATGTGGCTGTGTATTTATTTGTAAATAGTTTTATGCATGTGCAAGCGTGTGCAGAATAGCTTGATGAACTGTTTTTTCATAGTTCTGTGTGCATGAGTAAGAATGTGTCATTACACACTATGTATCTATATACTGTATATTATATGTGCCAGTCCGCCTCCATATCGTAGTGGTAGCATTTCCGCATACCACGCAGGGGGCCCGGATTCGATTCCCTGGGTGTTGTGTGTCCTTCATCATCATTTTCATCATCATTCACATGCCAGTCGCCGAAGTGGTGTCCACTAAGAAGGACTTGCAATACGGTGGCCGAACTCACCCGAATAGGGCCTCCCGGCCAACAATGCCATATGATCATTTTATTTTCTTTTTATATGTGCCAAATACATGTGTGCACTCAATGGGCGCTCGTAAATATTGTATTTATGTTTGTGTGTGTATGTGTGTGTATTTTTTTAACCTGCTGCTGCTAATCCCTGTTCCCCAAGTATATATTGTAAATAGAACAGAAATCATTGATATAGTGAAACAAAACAAAAAAGGGCACATAGTATAATCAGAAAGGAAACATGTGAATATTGTGTGTCTTAAATGATGATGAAACCAAACTGAAACGAAATATAAAAATTGTACAAAAGAATAATAAGTATGAGGGGGATCCGAAAAGTCCAAAAATAAGAACTAATTACGTATTTGGAGTAAACCTTTTTTATTTTTCGACATATTCTCCTTTTAGACTTCTTGACTTCATCCAACGCTGTTCTAATTTGTTGATCCCTTCTGAATAATAGGAATTGTCCAAATCTGCAAAATAGCTATTAGTTGCTGCAATCAACCCCTTGTTTGGATAAAATCTTTGTCCCGCCAGCCATTTCTTCAAATTGGGGAACAAATAGTAGTCCGAGGGAGCAAAGTCTGGACAATAGGGGGGATGTGAAACGAGTTGGAATCATATTTCCATTAATTTTGCGACCAAAACTGCTGAGGTGTGTGCTGGTGCATTGTTGTGATGGAAAAGGACTTTTTACCGGCCAATCGCTGGCGTTTTTCTTGCATCTCGGTTTTCAAACGGTCCAATAACGATAAATAATATTCATCTGTAATAATTTTACCCTTTTCCAGATAGTCGATGAGGATTATCCCTTGCGAATCCCAAAAGACAGTCGCCATAAACTTTCCGGCCGAACGAATAGACTTCGCCTATTTTGGTGCAGATTCTCCCATGGTAACCCATTGTTTAGATTGTTGTTTGGTCTCAGGAGTATAGCAATGTATCCATGTTTCATCCATAGTGACGAAACGACACTTAATGCCCTGCAGATTCTTCCTGAACAGCTGTAAACCATCATTGTAACACTACACAGAATTCCGTTTTTGGTCAAGCGTGAGCAATCGTGGATAGCTTTCTCATATACAAATTTTTATGCAAACTATTATGTACCCATTCATTCGAGACGCCCATAGCACTAGTATTCTCACTCACCTTAACTCTTCTGTCATCCATCAATATATCTTGGATTTTATCAATGATTTCTGGAGTCGTAACCTGCACAGGGCGTCCAGAATGTTCAGCATCAGTTGTGCCCATATGGCCACTCTGGAAATTTTGAAACCACATATAAACCGCTCTATTCGAAGGTGCAGAGTCAGCGTAATGTTTATCAAGCTTCTCTTTAGTCTCCTGAGGCGTTTTGCCTTTCATAAAGTAATGTTTAATCACCACACGAAATTCTTTTTCGTCCAATTTTTGACAATCAGTCGACTTCCTTGATTCACACAAATGCCAAACAAAAAGAAATAGATCAATATCGCTGAAGCCTGGTGTGTGCTCTTTCTAAAACTAAACATTACCTCGATTCAGGCCGGTGGTGCCACCTCTCGGACTTTGCATGGACTTTTCAAATGCCCCTCGTATATATAGAAGTAAAATGGGAAACCAAGTATTCAAGCTTCTCTCCTTTATACTAGCTTTAGTGTAAATAAATGTATCTGCCCGTGCCGTACGGCAACCACAACGGAGGGGTATCTGTTGAGAGGCCAGACAAACGTGTGGTTCCTGAAGAGGGGCAGCAGCCTTTTCAGTAGTTGCAGGGGCAACAGTCTGGATGATTGACTGACCTGGCCTTGTAACACTAACCAAAACAGCCTTGCTGTGCTGGTACTGCGAACGGCTGAAAGCAAGGGGAAACTACAGCCGTAATTTTTCCCGAGGGCATGCAGCTTTACTGTACGATTAAATGATGATGGTGTCCTCTTGGGTAAAATATTCCGGAGGTAAAATAGTCCCCCATTCGGATCTCCGGGCAGGGACTCAAGAGGACGTCGTTATCACTTGACCAGAAGAAGGGATCGGTCGGTAGGACATGTTCTGAGGCATCAAGGGATCACCAATTTAGTACTGGAGGGCAGTGTAGAGGGTAAAAATCGTAGAGGGAGACCAAGAGATGAATACACTAAGCAGATTCAGAAGGATGTAGGCTGCAGTAGGTACTGGGAGATGAAGAAGCTTGCACAGGATAGAGTAGCATGGAGAGCTGCATCAAACCAGTCTCTGGACTGAAGACAACAACAACAACAACAAATGTGTCTGGTAATAATAAGCCATGAGAAAAAATAATTTTGCAAATAAAATCATTATATATATATATATATATATATATATATATATATATATATATATATATATGAGAAAAAAATAGTTGTGTAAACACTTCAATCATAAATTGCAAATCATACTATACACGAAAAAGAGCCTTGTAAAAACGTGAGATATGTCATCAGAAACAAATAGTTTCGTAAATAAAAAATATTAACAAAAATTATTGCCAATAAACCATAAGTTATGTACTGTTTATATCATTGTTATTATTTACAAACCCTTCACCCAAAATTATTGTTAATAACTTAATTTGCTGTCGTTTACAGCAAACCTAAAACTCTCCACCAAGGCGCTTAAACCTTGAATGAAGAGGTCTACACACAGTTGACCTAGTTACAAAGGACAATAAGGGGAAAGGGAGAGCTCGAATCCTATTTCTCCATTGAATTTTATTGTGCTCCCATTGGCTGAGAGGGGTTTCTGCCAGTTTTATATCATGTGACTACTGTCGCTTAATTACATGTGACTTTTAGATGGGGTTCCCCTCGGTAACCTCGGTCAGTTCCCAGCAGTTTTCAAGGGAGGGAGTGGGGGATGGCCTTAATACAAGTTACCCAAGTGGGTAGCTTGACACTGGATGCATAAACTGATACCTTCTTATCTTATTTAAGGCATGTGCCAGAAAGAACCATGCTATGCTACTTACTGTTTCCCTAGCCAGTGTGGGAGCAGACTATCTGGGCAGTACAGGAAAGATGCATTGAGCATAAACGCTACACAGACAACGAATAGCCAACAAAGATTGCAGATCACTGCATCTGTCACAGACATTTCATGAATTACGATGGCACCAAGTTGTTGCAACAGACCAACACCTTCTGGGAGTGTGTACTAAGAAACGCTGTAGTAATCTGACTGTATGACAAACTAATAAATAAAGACAGTGGCTTTCAATTAATCAAAGTCTGGGACTTAGCCTTGATCATGGTCAAAGCACACTAGCAACTTATGAGCCACTCCTGTCATGGCAGCTGAAGAGGAAGAGGATGCAGTGTCACTATGCCACCATCACACCAGGTCCGCCATGCACAGAGCCAGCTTGAAGGCACTCAGCAGAAGCCCCAGAGAAGGAGGAGAAACGCAGTGAGCAAAAGGGGGAACACTCCCACACCATTACAACCAAACCAAGAACAGAATAACCAAACACGGGCACATAATTTGTACAACGAAATTACTACTCCTACAACACACACACACACACACACACACACACACACACACACACACTACAAATATCTCACAGATGCTAACACATGCAACTCTTACGCTAAAAAGTGCAAGCCAGCCACACTCTGCCACCCCCACACAAGAAACTACTGCCGAATGACACACATCCAGTGACATACAGGCCAACACAAGCAAAACGCTACCTTTTGAGGGATTAGAGACAACACTGTTCTCCAACCCTATATTAGAAGTGCTTATTTTCAAGGTAACTATCTTCGTCATACACCAGCTCAAGGCCAAACATAGTCAGAAGTGGGCTACCACAAAGAGTTTCTTCAGAACACATATACCAGTTGTCAATGGTTAACACAACACACCTGGTTCCCTATGCAATCAGTACAACACTTACGCAGATTGTGTTCTGGAACTTGCATGGGATCCACCACATGACACCAAACATGCAAGCCTGGCCACACATTGCATCGCAAAAGAAACAATGTCCAAACAACAAGCATCCAGCGATTCTCAGGCTGTCACAAACAAAATACTATCTGTTTGGTTGACTAGTGGCAACACTATTCCCCAAGATCACGTTGGAAGTGTGACTGAAATAGTTGCGTTCATGGAGCAGAAGGATATTCAGATACTGCTCAAACCACACACTGGTCGACCAGGCGACTAAGTTGGAGGCGAGACAGCAATCGCCGTACACAAAGACACAGAACACGTAAACGACAACGTCCCTGAACTTGAAAGGTTAAAGGCCACAGCCATCAGGATGAAGTTCAATGGTGCCTACATCACACTGATATCGCTGTACAAACCTCCAAATAACATTATAATAAGCAATAACAGCACTGTACTCAACATAACACCGCAAGACATCGCCGCTGGAGATCTTAACGCAAAACGCCTCGACTGCAACTCACAAATACGAGATTCCAACTAGAAAAAACTGTACAAACGTTCACTAGGCCGAGACTGCATCATACTAGAGCTGGACATAACCTCGCTCATTCCTATCCATAGGCGACAGAGGTCAGATGTGACAGACACAGCCCTCGTCAAGGGCATTACAAGAACACTCAACATTGTAGCTGAAAACGATAAGGCTTCCTTCCGTATGCCATGTATACTATACATGGAAGAGACACTGCAGAACACAGAACTATACCAGAATTAAACTACAGGCGTGTGAATTGGGCCCTGTTCAAGGAAACGATAGTTATATTCCAGAAACACATGAAATTACTCACACAGCACAAATTGATGAAGATGTTAAAGCACTTACCCCAGCAGTCCAGGATGCAGTGGCTGACGCTCCAGGATATTATACAGGAAAAACAAAACGACTTAAAAGCGCACAGTAGGACCAGAAATTCGCTGAGATGGATACTACGCGATTATGTGTGTGGAATCTAAATCATCACTTCAGTAGGAAACGACACTATACATCCACTCTGCAAGGATTAGACAGATCTACCTATTCTCTGGAGGAGAGGGCAGAACTAATTGCCAGAACAGTAGCAATGTCATTCAGACCAAATTTCCTCTTGTAGCTCTGTAGCTCCGCTTGCACACGACGAAACTAGACATGCTAACACACACTAAATTACGTGAGCTACCAAGCACACCTCAGATAGGAAAGTTCTGTGTCCTTATAGAGCTCGCAGATAAAAAAAAAACATTTGAAGAAACTTTTAACAGCGAAGATCGCCTTCAATACTATAATTCCTGGTGAACAGTATCAACAGTTAAGACTGTCATCTTCTGATCTTCAAAATACGTTTTGTTAAGCCCTTCTGTCTTATGACTGCATCACATATGCCATGTTGACATTATAGCGGACACTACGTAGCATATTCCACACAGATTTGTTAAAAACAAGCACAAGTTTTCAACATGCTATAAGGTCAAAATAGCATGTGTAAAAAGGTTGTGAAGGAACAATATGTATAACAACAAGGTTTTTAATGATCGGAAGATGACAGTCTTAACTGTTGAAATTAGTCATCAGGAACAAACAGCATCGACTATTAAAAGTTTCTTCAAAGAAAATACAGATGGCTCCTTCCAATCTCTAACTATGAGAAATTTCAGTCGCGTACTTTACACAAACCACAAATGCCATCCTGTAACATCAAAATTTCCCTGCCTTTTGGAAGATGGCCAAGGTCCTGATGTTCAGGAATCCAGAGAAAAACCATTCATTCTTTCTCATGTAATTACCAACCCATCAGCCCGCTAAGCTCGCTTAGTAAAATTGTTGAGAAGGTGTTTCTAAATCGACTCACTAGGCACAGCATCAACAAAATTACTCTAAGGCCATCACCACTTTGCAGCACAACAACTCCTCCACATAGTGAAACACATAACGCAGGGCTATAACGCTAGCAAAGTAATGTGGACTGTGTTCTCCACGTCAAAAGAACCTTTGAACATTTGTGGCACAACAGCCTTCTCCGCATACATAGCGATGCTGGCTTCCCTGACGGACTCGTATGTCTCATACCCACATATCTCACAAACAGAAGTTTCAACACTGACATTCAGGGCAAACATTCAACACAACATGGTATCTAAGCTGGAGCTCCTCTTGGTTAACCTCTACATTAACGATAATCCAGTCATACATAACACGGTGATTGCCAGCTATGAAGATGACACTGCCGTTATAACGTAAGATTGGAAACTATCAAACATTAACTTACGACTACAGACATACTAGACTGGACAAAAGATGTGTCAAGGTGCATGTCGACAGGGGCGAGGCAATTCTTTTTACATGCAGACCGAAACTTCTGTACAAATACCAACACTGTAGACAAATTACTCTACACACACGCCCAAAACTTTCTGTGAAAAACTCAGGCACGTTGGTATCTGGATAAATCACAAACTCTCGTGGGTCGGACCACATACATCACCAACAAAGCACACACAAGGCTCAAACAACTGTACCCTATGCTTAACATGCAAATCACACTGAATAGAAAGGTGCTGATGTCCACATATCAGACCTTTGATGACATTCATAGCTCCAGTCTGGGTTTATGCAGCTCCAGACAGGGTTTATGCAGCTCCAACACGTTTACAACCTTTAGTGACCAGTGTCTTCGCTGTGCGTTCAGTGGTAATCTGTGTTTATATAAGAATATACAGCCTACAGTTGCAAGTTAACTTTATGGTTTACCTAGGTTTCAATGTTAGTAATAACGTCTTCTTCAGAATCTGCAAAAAGTTAATATTATAGTGTGCTAGTAAATTATATTAGATATGGTCATTCTACAGGATGCAGCGTGTAGTAGTTACATAAAATATTATTTAAATGTTTGCCTAAAACAAGCCATATCCTAAGTCAACGTTATAAAACTTAATGCATAACCATAAGGTTTTGTCACTTCTATTAAACAAGCTGTAGCACATTCACTTTAAGCCTGTTGTATGGGCCTCGTCATGTGACTAGAGACTGCGGACTGTAAGGGCTTTGCGGTCTGCCTCACAGAAGGCGGCGCGCATGCACAAGACGTATAAAATCAAACTCTTATTACGCACCCATCAGATAACATTTTTGCTATGAAATAATTTTATACTTTACCATTGTAAGTTAATTACAGTGTCCAGCATGACTACGTTTTACATTCTACCACAGAGCCTTATAAACTGACCAGCAAATCTCATATGAACATCTGTAGGAAAGGTTCTATTATTACAGAAACTGTAATGGTCACATGCATTATGAATTATTGTAAACCTAATATAGGCTGGAAGCCTTCGAAGTATGCACTATTTTTAGATACAGTTGATCGTTCAGTAAATTGCCTCTATCTGTAATTAGGTGTGCATACATTTGTAGTTCCTCAAGCGTGTCGAGTCTATATCCCTTAACTTCATGATGTAGTAGCTCTATGTCACGTAAAGGTTTAGGTGTATGAGCCATTTGCACCAGATGTTCCGCAAAGGCTGACCCCCGTGTTCCTACGCCCTTTATTGGAAGATGTTCTTTAAACCTTACTGCTATAGCTCTGCCTGTTTGACCTATGTAATAACATGGGCAATCATCACACATAATCTTATATACACCTGATTTCGCTGACTTATCACAGTCTTTCTCAAGGGAATGGACCAAATTTTGCTTCAAACTATTACTTATCGAGAAGGAAATTTTAAAACCTGAATTTTTCAACAGGTGCCCTATCTTGTAGGAGACATTACCTATATAAGGAACCACTTCTTGGTCTGATCTTGAGTTTGAGTACTTGTGTTTACTAAAGTCGTTGTCCTTTTTCGCGTTTTCTTATGATATAAATGCCTCACTATCTTTGGATCATAGCCATTATTCTGTGCAATACTCTCGAGAATTTGTAATTCTTTTTAGAGGTTGACATCTGACAACTGAATAGAAATTGCCCGATGGATACTAGAATAGAAAAACACCATTTTATGCACTTGGGGTTGGGTAAAACAATATCAGTTGCTGTCGTTGCATAAATATGTTAAAAATTATGTAATCTGGGTTCCCACTTCTAATCTGTGTTGCTGTCAGAGTGTGCTAACTACATGAA
Source organism: Schistocerca piceifrons (assembly GCF_021461385.2). Taxonomy (NCBI): domain Eukaryota; kingdom Metazoa; phylum Arthropoda; class Insecta; order Orthoptera; family Acrididae; genus Schistocerca; species Schistocerca piceifrons. Next base: position 1,014,173,488 of record NC_060138.1, on the reverse strand, counting down.
GATTGTCAACGAGTGCGCGAAAGCGGTTGTATTTCTACCTTGTTAGTCAGTCAATGGAGAAGCGCAGTTCCCGCGTGGACACGAGCCACTGTTTAGACCGCTACAGCGTTTTTTGTATACTGTGCTTTCCTTTTGCGTGTGAAGTGACTTGTGTTGTATTTATCTACTTTTATATTTATGAGGGAGATAGTATTCGTGTATATTTGTTGGATTTGACTGAAAATTACGTAAATATTACAAGGTAAGTTAGTGGAAACTTCTTCCCACTGAACATATGTGAAGTGCAATGCATATGGCTGCGCAATCGGCATCGTAGTTATTGTTTGTTTTAAATGTCTGGAGTGACGCCAGAAGAGGTTTTCAGAATTTTGTACGCATTACCAGAAGATGTAGAAGATTCAGATATCGATGCTGACTCTGATGTTGATTTTGAGTCACCAAATACTTCACAGATTTTGAACGGAAATAGTGATACCTTTATTGTTTGACATGCAGACAACTGTTTCAATTTAACAATAGACACTAGTGAAGTTTCCTTGTCAGGCAAGTGTATCTGATTCAAACCCAGAAACAGCTGCTGCAACATTTTCTTCTAGTGTTAAAATGTGGAATGAGAATATTTCTTATTTTGAAAATCTTCCACTGAAATTAGAAGAAAGCGCAGAAAATATTGCAAATTTCTCAAAGTCTGGTAAAGAAATAAAATATTTCGAGTCTGTACTTACAGAAGAGCTGTTGCTTCATGTTTGCAATCAGACGAATTTCTATGCAAGGCAGGAAAGATGTGCTGTGAAGTCAGGGAAGAAAACAACTAAATTATCTTCCAACAGGCAGGACATTACTGTTTCTGAGCTAACATCTTTTTTTGGGAATGCTTATTGTGATGGGTGTTCATCAGCTTCCACAACTCGGAAATTATTGGAGCACTGATCTTATTCTTGGAGTAACTACTATCTCACCAGTGCTGACAAAGCTTTGATACAAAAAAAAATTGTTGAGAATCTGCATTGCAATGACAACAGCATGTTTGTCAAAAAAGGAAAACCAGGTTATGACAAGTTACACAAAATTCGACCTGTCATCAGTGTAATATCAAATTCTGTAGGCCATTGTTCATGGAAGTGGTGGCACAGACTATTTTTTTCTTGTATATTTGGCAGTTGTCAATTCCTACATTATGTGGAAGCTACAGAAGACAGAAGCAGACCAGCTAAACTTTAGATTGGACTTAGCAAGGCAGCTTATCTCTGGCTTCTCAAGTCATAAGTGAAGAGCAAGGCCTGTTCATTTTCAAACACCAAAAAGAGGCATTCCTGGAGTACCAGATGAATTTCGTCAGGAGAAAGTTGGAATTCATTTGCCTACAAAAGGTACAACAAACAGTAGATGCCACCAACATAGCACCAAGAACAAAAGTAATGTGTAGCAACTGTCGTGTACCTTTGTGTGTAGCACCATACTTCTCTAAGTTCCATAGTACATCACCTTAGTGACAATAGTACCCACTAATTTTTTTGTACTCGTAGGCTAAACTCTCACTTTCAAGATTTAAATTATGATTTTATGAATGGTTTCTTAGCCCAATAAAGTGTTCATAAAAAGTCTACAACTTCTGGAAATAATTTTTCACTAAAGGGTTATACAGAACAAGGTATTACGGCTCATAAACAATCCTCCAAGAACACAAGCACCATGGTCATACGTATTGAATTCCACCTCGATACTTTCATGGAGGTATTAAAAAAAATAGTCTAATGACAATACAAGATCTGGGGACACTCGGAAAAACCGCTTCACCCTGAATCTGGGGAACTAGAACAAAACCACACATGGAAGCATAAACGCCCAAAAACACCTTCCATAGAGAAAGTCAGCTTTGTATGCTAGGTTTACATTAACTACAAAAACAATGACGTATCAGCGATACCCTGCATTACACGTGTATTCATGCAGCCAACTAGTTGACACTCACAGGGAAGTCAAACACACAAGACACAAACAAACCCCTCACGACCCACTCAATGAGCGGCTGATTTTATAATCAGTTTGACCTCTCAGGCGATGACTTGGTACGTTACAACTACACTGATGTTGCTCTTATAACTGCTATCATTCAATCGCCTATCTGTCTACTATCTCCTTGATGAGACTGTGTTAGAGCGTGATTGCACCCAGACGCACAGACATCACAGACCCATATCCTGTGACCCCGCTGTTTGAGTACTAAACATTTTGCAGAGGTGATTGTACAATATATTGTGTTGGTCTCCACGGTAGTGCTGGCATGGATGGGGCTCCACATATTCTTCGTAAGCAAAGACAAACACATTCTGAGCTGGGCAGCAGCAGCAAGAGGTCACCTGTTCCCAGCGCTCCTGCAGTTATGAGAGCAAAGAAGTTCTGCTGATACTGGAGGAGTTACCACAGCTACTGTAGATCACTGACGTTGTGGTCTTCAGAACTCTGAAAGGTTGTTGAAACTCCCGCACTGCATATGATTGTCAGAAGGTTGAGAGAGTGTGGTGATCTATTTTTGTGCAAGCAAAATACACAGCAGAATTGTCATATGTTGAACAACTTCATACAGTGAACCTTGGTGGCCTCTTGCTATATCTAGTGATCAATTTTCTTGTTGTTTTCGGCAAAACTCTCCAGAGTTGGGCATCTCTGCGACGTTTCGGTATTTTCCTTCCAGTGTTTTTTTATTATTCAGGAAGAATAAATAAAAGACCTAGGGACCTTGTTAGCTAGGGTATTTGTGAGCCAGGGCCACATTCACGTTGTACCAGCCAGCACTCACAGAGGCCACTATAGCTTTCGTCGATTTCGTGCTGTCTTTTTTAATCCACTTTCACTTTTCTTCACTGCTGTGAAAGTAGCCCCCTTCCCCCTCCAGTCCACCATAGCAGTGGATGCTGAAGCATCAGAACCAGAGCCATCGATCTGTATAAAGTCTCTCTGATGAGCATTTATATTGAGTGAGTGTCTCTCTCTATATGTTTCCCACACCACCTTGTGTTTGTCTTTATATGTATGAGTGACTCTGTTGTGTTGAATGCCTACACCATTTGGTTTGATACAGGGCAGTGTGTGAAACTGCTTTCACACAACATGCTTCCATTGTCGTAGCGATCTGCTCCAGCTGCTGCAGATGCTCTACTGAAGCTGAAAGAGTTAATCAAAGTTGCAGGGAAATATTCGTTTTTTATATTGGCCTTCAGTTCTTAGAAATGTCCAACATTGGTGGATTTACCTGATCCATGAAATTACTCCTTTCATGAAGAAAGCATCAAACTATTGAATTAGAACTGAGTGCTCCCGTCGGAAATGTTCTCAAGCTGGTATTAATTAATAGATCATAACTGAATTATACGTCAATTGTGGAATGAACACATACCTTCTTGAAATGAACAATCTTTTATTGACTTTTGTGTCAATGAAATTCTTCTTGTAACATGAATTATCTGTTCACTGGCTTATATATGGATACATAATACAATTTCCTTCAAACTCTTGCAGTGGTTTCGATTTCTACTTCACAAGGTTGAAAACTTCTAATGAATTACTCCTTAATAAGAACAAAGACTTCCTACACCAAGAATAGTTATCTGGGCGCTAACTGCCACAGAGTAATAAAGAATATCTTTACCTCTCTTTCTAGCACCGTCATGTCAAGTCATGCTGTTTTCTCTCGTATTGCGTGATACTTCATATATGCCCCTCTTGTGGACGAACGTTTTTGGGCAAAAACAAACATGAGCATTCACACAACACTATGTCGATTATTATTCTTTTTTGTTAGTCCATATACTATCAATGGAAAATTGAATCTAAATTATACATTGGGGTGCATATACTATAAAGAAGTACAATATTGTGCTGACAAATCAGTGTTGCTTGAAAATTACTGAAATGCAGCTTATATGCATAGCTTTATTTCGTTTGTCGAGGAAAGCATGAGATGTGATCAGAATCTTTTTTCATCATCACTCAAAGATTCTTTCACATGCCTTGGGATGTCTCAAACTTGCAATGTAGCCATTCAGCCAAGCCCCACAAAGGGATACCAAGGAAAACTCGGGGTAGATTCACCATCCTCGTATTTCTCATTTGAAAAAAAAAAAAAAAAAAAAAAAGGACTGAATAACAATGGATAATAGAACGTTTACAATATGAATATATTTTGAAATGAATTTAAACATTTTTCAGAAAAGAAACACAATACTGTTAATCTTCTGTGTCTTGAGATGAACAGTCGATGTATTGGGTTATGTACATCCACGATTCCTTTCTATTTGTCATCTCCGGGTAACTGATTTGGATTCTATTCCCATTTCACCGTATTCTCATGGGTATTAATTTTTTGGCGTAGGGTTTACATGAAAATAAGAGCCAGTGTAAGTTCCATGAAAAAGGTGTTTGATCTGTGCTGAGCTCAAGTAGAGTCTACTCTAAAGTCCTTTCTAATTCTCTGTCCTGAATTCTAAATATTCAGAAGTTGTAAGATGTTCTTGACTCTTTCAACAAACATAAGATGCACTATACACTAATCCAACTGGTGATTCCATCTCAACTTAATCTCATCATCATTCAGATGCACCTTAACAGTTGTTGATGTGCTTGTAACTGCTCAGCATTCGCTTAGTTCGTAACTTCGCGAGTAACAGTTAGATGACAAAATTCACATATACAAGTGTGTTACAACAATAATACAACTTACAAAGAAGATGTCTATTACAGTGGATTGAAACAAAGTATAAGCGGGTTGTTAGCTGAGAACAGGTTACCCCTTCCAAACAGCATGACTTCAGCTCAGCGAGTTAAAAAAGATACAAACATACACTGATATTGTCAAATTTGGCATAAGCAAAAAATATCTTGCCATAGACCAGACGCATTTGAATCACTAACCCAAGGTCATTACGCATTTTGAGACCTGATTGAAGTTATTATCAATTAATTAAATGAAAATTAAAAGAAATCAGTCATACTACAGCTAAATTCTCTGCATTCTGGAAAGAAAACTTATCTCTACATTGAAAAATAAATACATAATGTCTGCCTACATATCGAACATTACGCCTGAAAAGAAAAACTAACTACTAAATTGCAAAAAGAAACAAAATATCCTAAGTATGGTTCATAGTTTCAATGGAAAACTGTCTAATCAATGTTATTTGATATGAATGGTATCTTCAGTCTTCAGAATTTTCAGTCATCATCAAATTCCTTCAACAAGTGATGAGGATACATTCCTTTCACTTTTTCATTCTTCACATCCTTCAAAACATAGGCGCATGGATGAGGTATTTTTGTAATCACAAATGGTCCTTGATACAATAATTGCCATTTTTGTTCCTCCTCTCTATAGGTGAAGCCTTAGGATGAGTTTTTATTAAAACATGGTCTTTCACTTTATATGTTTTTATTCTTCCCAATCAATTGTCAAAATAGAATTTTCATTTCTTCACCTTGTCCATTATATTGAGTAAGGCGTGGTGTAGAGACCTTCTGTCAATTGCTTCTTTAGGGATTGGTCGAATTCAGTCATTCTGTTCCTGTTTCCTGTTTCCCAAACATCAATTCGTATGGAATGCAATTTGTTGTAGTGTGTGTCATATTGTTCATAATTTCTTTAAAATCTTCATGATAATAGATCCATTTGGTTTGCTGGTTGTGGCAATATGTTCTCATAACTGGTTTAATTCACAAAAGATTCATTCCACAGGATTTTCAGAAGGGTGGTATGCTGGTGTTAGAACTTGTTTTATGCCACAGCTGCTTAGTGTTTGCCTCCAACGAAATTCAGTGAATGTTGACCCATTGTCAGAAAGAATAGTCTCTGGTTTGCCTACACTGACTATATAATCTTTGACCAGTTTCTTGGTTATAAATGCACCAGTAGCTGATTCGAACAGATAAAGTTTGACATATTTGGTGAAGATATCGAGAAAGTCTACAATATATTTGTGCCCTCCTCTTGATGACGGTAGAGGACCACAGACATCGACCAAAATGATGGATAGCGGTTTAGTAGGTATAATAGGATGTAAGAAATCCATCACACAAAAATTCACTGGTTTGGTTACCTGACAAAGTTTACGTTTCCTTAACTGTCAGTGCATTTTCCTGCGAATATTGGGGGAGCAGCAATATGCTTGAATCTTCTGAGCACATTTTAATACTCCAAAATGTCCCCAAGTGATGTGCATGTATAAAATTAAGTCATCCTCATTCTTCTTGGGACTACACACCATCCGATATCTGAATAAGACGTCGTCCTCAACTTTGTACAATCACTTCAGATCTTCGTTTCCGCGTTTTCCTAAAACTTCCGTTACTGAAAGCGAATGAGGATCTTCATTTTATAGTTTCCCATGTTCTTACACATTTTAGGAAAATGTTTCCTATATATTTTATCAGTTATTAACAGAACTTTGAATCTTGACTGATTGTTCGTGATGTTGATTGTTGGCAAATCACCGTCTGGCATTCTTGACAGTGCATTGGCGATGAAATTATCCTGTCTGCTTTTTTATTTAATTTCAAATTGAAACTCTTGGAGTGAGAGCATCCATCTTACTAGTCTGAATAATTTAATGTTTGCAAAAAACGTAACGCTTTGTGGTCACGGTATACTGTTGTGTTTGGTCAGTATAAATAACAGTGAAATTTTTTAAATGCCCAGACTATTGTCAATGCTTCTTTTTCGGTAGTCGTATACCTTCTTTCACAAGCATTAAGAGTCGGCTAGGGAAAGCTATTGGACAGAAAGCTGGTTTTCCACCTATCATTTTTACTTGGAAGAATCAGGAACCGATTCCAATTTCCGAAGCATCCGCCATTAAACCGAATTCTTGGCTCATATCTGGATGATATAACATTTGTGAGTTAATTAAGGCACGTTTTATTGCTTCAAACGCATTATGGTATTGTTGCGTCCACATCCACGGAGTATTTTTGCGCAACAAGCTGTACAATGGTTCTGCATTAATAGAGTGGTCGTAAATGAAATGCCTGAAAAAAAGAGGCAACTCCAAGGAATCCCTTTAATTGCTTTTTAGTTGTTTGAACTGCAAAGTTTTTGATTGCCTTTAATTTCTCGTAGTCTGACAAGATTACCTTTTCATTTATAAGATGACACAGAAATGTAATTTTATCCCAAGCACAATGGGACTTCTGAAGATTTGCAGTTAAGCCTGCTTCCTTGAAACGTTCCAACACTCTTCTCATTAAATCGACGTGATCCTTCCATGTGATCGTAGCGATGAGTATGTCGTCCACAAACAAAGGTAAACTGCTTCGAAGTGCAGGTCCCACTACGTAGTCTAGAACTTTTATAAAAACTCCCAAGTTCACGTTTAGCCCATAAGGTAGAACCTTAAATTGGTAGCCTCTACGTGCGTGTACAAACACAGTGTACCTTCTTGATTGTTCTTCTAGCGCCACCTGCCAAAATCAACTCCTGAGATCAATATTCGATAAGTATTTTATCCCTACGAACTTTTGAATTAACTCATCGATATTTTCGGGATGAATTCGCACGGGCACGATAATCTTATTTATTTCCCGTGTGTCTAGCACGAGACGAACTTTTGCTCCCTTCTTCCGGACAACAAGAAGAAGACTACAGTATGGACAGGTCGATGGTTCGATCAGCTCCCATTCAAGCATCTGTTGGATTTCGGCATCAACTGCCTTTTGTTGACGCCACAGTACTGGGTAAAAATTAAGGCAGAAAACTTGGTGTGGAATCACATCTAAACGACATGTGTATCCCTTAATTACACCAGGCTTTTCTTCAAAGACTCCATGATATTCCTGTAGAAGATCGTATAACTGCGTTCTTTGATGGTGCTGCATTCTTGAACTTTTTCATATACCACATCTTCAGTTTTTAAGACTGGTCGCAAATAATTAATTTGGTATTTCCATGCAGGTTCGCAATGTATCCACTGGATTTGCAGTTTTCGTCCATGACAATACTTTCCATGGCCACTATGTTCCCTGAGAAGATCCTCCTGATGTCATTGATCCATTATTGTAAGACTGGCACAACCCAGAGAAAAATCGATATGCCAGTTCCTCTCCCTAAATTCATCAATTTCCAATGTACAGTCATTAACCAATTTTTCTATTACAAGGAATGTGCAGTTTAAAGCTACATTTCCTATACCTAACTGTAGTTGAGTCTGTGCTTTAACCTGAGAAGACCTATGACCAGTAGAGCCTACAATCCTACAACATTGAACAGGGAAAAACGGTGGATTTACTTTCTGAAGTATTCTTTGAAGTAACTTCTCCGAACCGACATTTACTGCTGCTCCCATGTCTAAAGTAACTTGCACAGTAATGCCTTCAATTTCCACCTGAATTTTCGCAACGGGTTCACTGGCATGTTCCTCTTGACAAGTCATCATATCCTGCTGAAGTTCTATTAGTAATCTGCCATCATTATGCCAAAAAAAATCGACACTTGAATTTTCGCCCCTCAAAACTTCCTCGACTGCGACGTCGGGGCTTCTGACAGTCGAGTCTAGTTTGACGACTGCTAATTTTTGGTAAATGTTTGCTCTGTTACGTCAGTTATTACTGGTGGCTGGTTTAGCCATTCATTTGCATTGACGTTTGGCTCCCAATCAGAAATTTGTGGTTGGTTGTGATACTCTTGGATTTGTTGCTGATATCGGCGTTTTGGCTGATAATGCCCCTATGCCCCTCTTGATAATATCCTTTCCTCTTCTAATTATTTTTCCTCCATTTTCGCTTATATGTTTGTTCACATTGTTGGTCATATTACTCTGTTCCGAATTTTCATTACAAGATTTCACGTTTTTCTGGAAATAATTCACCTGTGAGTTTGGTGAATTCTGTACAAAAGGTTTGATCCCGTACCCTCTATTCTCTTTGGTTTGTTTATCATACGGTTTGCTGCTGCTATTATATTTGTTAGGTTTGTAACTTGGTTGGGTATAGCGAACATATGATTCTTCGAACAGCATGTCTATTGGATCCAGTGTGGGTAAAAAATCTTCCACATGTTGTTCAGGCACATGTAGAAGTTTTTCCTTTGCTTCCGGTGGAAGTTTGGCCTTTAACATTCGAATGATATACTGTGTCGGGATTGGTTCATTCCAGTATTTGCTTTTATTTATTTACTTCTCGAAGCACTTCTTTAAAGATACATTTTTGAAAGAAAATAGTTGTGGGTCAAAAACTTCCTTGCGTAGCCTTTCTTGCACTCTGTTATTCCAGTATTTGTGCAAGAAAGCGCTTTCAAGTTGCTCATATTCTTGACACCATTCGGATACTTCTGACGCCCACATCGATCCATCCCCATGTATAAACCCGGAAACGTCCATAATTTTTTGTTGCTCAGTCCACCGTTGTGCCAGTATACCTCTAAATTGCTTGATAAACACCACGGGATTGATCGACTTCCTTTCGAGGTTAAATATCTGAAATTGACGATATTTAAGCATTTTCTCTTCAGTCTTAATCACAAGTGTATTCTGGTGACTATTTCGTGGTGGATGATATTCCTGATTACTGGCTCCTGTTGATTACGTGAATACGCACCAATACATGGATATTGTTGCATGGATTCGGTTTCACTGGTTTCGCCAGGAATAACGTCTGCTTTTGATAAACTGCTGGTAAGAAGTGCCCCTCTAGCGATAACTAAACCTTGCTGTCATGCTTTGAGTGTATTTTCAATCTTTTCCTTCCAAGCAGGAAATTCTTCTCCTATATTCTACTTAACCTCTAGAATTTCTAATTTAAGTTATCCTTGTGCAGTTTCATTGTTAACTTGCACATTAGCAATCGTTTCTGTCAAGGTTTTGTCAACATAATTTCGCACTGTCTCGTTTTGCTCTTTCGTCCAATCATCTATGTCTTTATAAAATGCTATCTTATGTTCGTTGAGAAGTTTCTCTATATGTTTCTCACCTTTGAGACTAAGATTGTCCGTCCTTCGAGTAAGATCAATGATTGTGTTGTATCCACGAACCCAACCAACCAACCAACCAACTCGCGCACGCATGCCCTGACCGCGATATCGCTGGCCACAGTTCCTGTCGCGGCCGTCGGCGTCGCAGGGCGTTACCGCCAACGGAAGAGGTCGCGCCATGGCTGAGCTCGGGTCCGCAGCGCCCTCTGCCTTTTGCATATAAGGAGGAGCGCTGGCCCCGAGATGGAATGTCTATTGTCGATTGTCTATTGCTAGCCTTTCGTGGAGTTTATAGCGGAGCCATTGCAGTGTGATATTTGCTATTGTGTTCGACTAGGCTCAGTACACTGATTACTTTTGGATATTACTTGGACTTGTATTGCTGCTGCATGTTTCGTCAGAAATAAAGATAAGTTATCTCTTCATTCTAGCTGGTGTAATTCTTGCCACTAATTATTTTTTGGCCCTCAGACATAGCTACATCCTGGTCACTACCCTCGCTTTATACAATTTGTGGTGGCTGCCCCAAAAGTACCGCCAAGGACCTTGGGTTTGGGAGCCATCCCAAAAGATTGCTTGCTCGTTGTCATGCGTAATTGTATTCAGGTCCCGTGCAGTGGTGTTCTGTACATGGACAACTCCTTGCACTTGATTATTTAGCTTATCTTGACTAGATATCATTGTATCTGGTTGTTAATTCTTTGTATCACTGTTCTTGTGTAACGATGAGTTGTGCTTTACTGGCAATCACGTGACTCTGTTTCGATTCCAAACTTTGGAATTTATTGCTTTAAGTTTATTGGACTGCTCCTGAGCGAAAGTGAATTGTGCCATTGCAAAATTAGATTGTTTGGTTTCCAATGCTTGGAATTTATGATTGATATCATTTGCAAAAGTTGATTGTACTGCTGCAGAATTAGATTGTGCTGTCTCCAGTGTTTGAATCTCATTCGTTACTACGTCATTCCCTTGTCAAATTTCACATCAGCTGGGATAACAAATCAGTATTCTCAGCAATTGACGTTTGCACTGGGTTTATTGAAGATTGTACCGACACATTTTTCGGCACAGCAATTTCGTTAGTTGCGGGCAATGCTCCCCTAGCGAGTACATCTGTATCAGAGGTCAATTCCAGTTATTTGTTGGTTGCTGCGTATTTCTTTGGATTTCACTCGATATATGAATGTCGGAAGTTGCAACAGTTTCTGTCGATGGCGTGAGCGCAGTAATTACTGCTGGTTGCTCGACATTTCACTAACTATGCCTGTATGAAATTCCGTGGCACTAGTCGACGATATATTTACATTATTCAATGATTTTGGGCCATCGTGATGTTGTGTGCTTGATTATTGGCTCTGAACATAGACCTAATTATCACCATGAAAATAAGCAATGGACAATTTCTCTACTAAATACTTCCCACATGAGTTAATATCAATCTCTACACACACAACAAATGTTCATGTCCTAATACTGTTAATGCACAGTTTACAATGTAACAAGAACACAGTACATAGATAACACATAAAATACTGTCTTAAGATATCTACTGAAATAATGAAATTCTAGTAAAAGTAATACAGAAACTACTCAATTATGCATTAAAATCAATAAGTAAAAGGTCATTACAATACATAAATGCTCAAAAAGCTAGTAATTCAAATGTCTGGCGTTTCTGAAGTTTCAGCCTGGCTGCTAAAACGGCATACACGTTCTCCTTACAAGATACTCCCGCATGTTCAGTTAACATGAAACATACAAGGAACCATAATGTAGTTGTACCTTCTGGCTATACATACATGCACAAAAATGAAACATTAATTACTTAATTATTAAGATAACTAATTTCATATAAAAATTATAACTATATCTGTCACAAAGTATGTTACAGGTATCTGTAATCACAAATATGTTTGACTGTTAGTGTCGTGTCTGTCACCATTGAAGTGCTCTTAAAGTGTTGTTATAGCAGAATCGAGTCCTGTCACGGTCGCCACTTATAAAGTTTCTCTGATGAGCACTTACATTGAGTGAGTGTCTCTCTCTCTATATGTTTCCCACACCACCTTGTGTTTGTCTTGAGTAACTGTGTGTGCTCTGTTGTGTTGAATACCTACACCGTTGGTTTGATACAGGGCGATGTTCAAATGGCTCTGATCTCTATGGGACTTGACATCTGAGGTCACCAGCGATGTGTGAAACTGCTTTCACAGTACACACTTCTGTTGTTGTAGCTATCTGCTCCAGCTGCTGCAGATGCTGTATTGAAGCTGAAAGTGTTAATCAATGTTGTGGAGATATATTCGTCTGGGCTCTGTTGCATAGCAATCAGATTTGCTATCAGGTCTTAGAAATGCTCAACATTGGTGGATGTAACTGATCCATGAAATTACTCCTCTTCTGAAGAAAGCATCAAACTATTTAATTAGAAGTGACTGCTCCCTTCAGAAATGTTCTCAAGCTGGTATTCATTAATAGATCATAATTGATGTATATGTCAATTGTGGAATAAACATGTACCTTCTTGAAATGAACAATCTTTTATTGACTTTTGTGTCAATGAAATTCTTCTTGTAACACGAATTATCTGTTCATTGGCTTATATACAGATATGTAATACAATTTCCTTCAGAATCTTGCAATGGCGTCGATTTCTGCTTCACAAGAATGAAAGCTCCTAACGAATTACTTCTTAACAAAAAAAAAGACTTCCTACACTAAGAATAATTATCTCAGCGCTAACCGCCACAGAGTAATAAAGAATATCTTTGCCTCTCTCTTTAGCACCGTCACATCAAGTCACGCTGCTTTCTCTTGTATTGCATAATACATTATATCAGAGAAATACATAAAGCTCTTACTGAAGCTAATGAGGTGTCCCTGACACCATACGAAGTGAGATACTAGCAAGGCCTCTACATCAACCTGAATATCCTTGTTACTGAGGCAGAAATCGTGACAGGTAACCTACCAGCACCACAGAACGCCCCCATTACAGAGGTAAATACTGCCACTGTCACTGCATCTACAGGACCTTTCAGCAATACCACTGCCACCCCTACTGGGTCAATCAGCATCAGAATCAGAGCCATTGCAGCAGCTCCCCTCCTGCAGCAAAGATCGTCACCTACATCACCAATTCCAAGATGTCATTAAAATGCAGGATGAGGAAGAACTGTAACAGCACGGCTCTTGACGCAGATCGCTGGCAGCAGCAAAAGAAGATGGTGCGGGTGCGCCAACTACAGACCTATGCTACAGTGAAGGTGCCAAAGTCCATCAAGCAACTTCTTGCTGAAGGTACCAAACCACCTACATGGGATTCCAAACAGTCGCCACGCCTTGTCACCATGTACAAAGAGGCGTATCTCAATGTGCATGAGGTACTGAAAACAGCAGGGAAAGAAGAAGTAACCGTTAGGACCATAGTGAAGTGTAGCAGAACCACCATTTAGAATAGGGTAAATTAGTTTTGTGCGATATTCTGAGCACAAGTTAAAGCCAGGTGCAGGCTGAATTGCAGTGAGTTATGCATACCAGCACTTGCAAAGGCAAACAGGGATGTAGTACTGCCTGAGAGGGCACACACAGCAGTTTTCACAGCACAAGTAACAGGCAGAAGGGCTCCACTGGCCAACCTAGCGTGTTATGGGTACGTGACACAAAAAATGGTTCAAATGGCTCTGAGCACTATGGGACTTAACATCTATGGTCATCAGTCCCCTAGAACTTAGAACTACTTAAACCTAACTAACCTAAGGACATCACACAACACCCAGTCATCACGAGGCAGAGAAAATCCCTGACCCCGCTGGGAATCGAACCCAGGAACCTGGGCGCGGGAAGCGAGAACGCTACCGCACGACCACGAGCTACGTGATGCAAAGCGGCACATTTGGCAAAACAGAAGTGCACAGCCGAGTATAAATAGATGCCATTTTCTAACGAGATTCATTCAAGTTTGGCAGCTCTCCTGGACGGCGGGACGTGTCACACCACCAGGCTACATGAAGCAACAGATGGGGCGCCAGCACCCCAACTCATGGTGGTCATTGGTTCGACCCTCTGAGGCCGACACAGGGTCCGCAGCCAGCCAGTGGCGCGACACTCCACGGCTCGCTATCACGGGCAGCCACCCTGGCTTCCAACACACGCCAGAGGCAACCTGAGGCGAGGTCCGCAGATTCGGACGCCGCAATCTCAGCCATGCCGGCGAGAAGAAGCTGCAGCTGTGCACCTGCAGCTCACACAGAGGGGCCCTGAGTCGGCAGGGACACAGACTGCCAAGCCAACTCCCGGCATCCTGACGACGATGCAACTCCGCTGGCATACAAGGCTGGCTCGACACAGCATTGCATTACATGGGCCACTGGGGTGCTTCCTCAGCATTCCGGGGCCCTGTGACACAGACCAAGAGGAACAAGGGCACTGTAGCTGAAAAAATAATAAATCACTTGGAAAGTCCTCGCTGAGTTTTAATACAGCACCTCCCAGCAACCACCCACTACATTTGGTGTCAAAATAGCGGACATCGTCTGTACAGTACAATGTTTGTGCCCACTGCCTGCATTACGCTCACAAGATGTGGTGAGTTTTTACCAGTTTTCTTTTGAGTATTTGACGTTTTCTTGCCTTTTTTTGTTTTTTCGAGCATGGCTCCTGGCAAGCCACATTAGCGGGCATAGTATTTTTGTTGTCAGAGTAAGTGTCAGTGTGTTTGGGGCAGTAAAATTTATTATTTTTTTTGTAACATTTAATTGCTTTTGTGTTGGTTTGTGTATGATGTTAATGAGTATGATGATACTGAGCTGTAGGATGTCAGGTTATTCTTGTACTTAAATGTTTTGTTTCAGGACTAACTGGGAACGAAAGCAACACACTGGCAGAGTCAAGGACGCAAGGTGTGTATGAACCAGAAGCAGTGTGGGTTTTAATGGAAAAGGTAACACAATTGATAGCACACAATACGCAGTTGAGAAATGAATTAACATCTAGAAGTGAGCGGGAAAAAACATCTGATCAGTCGCTGTTGCCTAGGGTGCAGGATATTGATCCAGTTGACGTGAGTTTGATTATTCCGTTTTCTGGCAAGGCATCTGAGGATGTGCGTTCGTTTGTGGAGGACTTGGAGACTTCAGCGGTGATGAATGGTTGGTCTGATGAGCAGTTGTTACATATAGCCAAGATTAGATTAACGGGTGAAGACATATGTAAGGTGTTCTGAGGCCTTAAGGAAGGCAGGACAGTTTAAGTAGTTAAAGGAAGGGCTTTTAAAAAGGTACAAGAAACAGAATAGCGCTCAGTACTTTAGGGAGAGGTTAAGTAGAATGACAAAGAGACAGGGAGAGACGGTAAAGAAATATGCGGACAGGATAAGAGAAATTATTGAGTATACTTGTTGGGTCAGTCAGAGCGATGAGGCGAATGTTGTTCTGTTGCAAGAGGCCAAGCAAAGGGATCTTGATGTATTTTTGAGGGGGTTACCGGCGCATTTGTCGCGGAAAGTGAGTGAAGGGACTCCTAAAAATTTGTATTCGGCCATTCAGCTGGCAATTCAATGTGAGGAAATAGGTGTGGCAATAGGGGTACACGAGAGGCAAACAGTGTTTACAGCGGGTATAAAATGTTATAAATGTGGTCGTACAGAACATGTACAGATCCAACGTACCCAGTCACCAAGGAATAGAGGAAGGGATGGAAATCAGCAGCATGGAGGATGGAGAAGTGGAGATAGGAGAGGTGGACAATCGTTAAACAGCAGAGGGGAGCCCAAGACCCACCTAAGGCAGATCTTGTTTAATTTCAATGCTATAAATACGTATACAGAGGTGGAATGTTCAGTGGTGGGATCCATAGGACCCAAAAAGTTTAAGATTTTGTTGGACACAGGGGTGCAAATGTCAGTGGCTACTAGGAATATAATGGGAGGAAGGAAGTTAGACCCACCACGTTATAGGTTGCGTGGAGTGGGGGATAAGGAGGTCACACCTTTGGGGTCGGTGACAGTTCACTTTCGAATAGAGAAAGTCCGATTTAATGCATGCATGGAGGTAGTACCATGGGTAAGCGACGGCTAAGACATGATCCTTGGAGTAGTTTTCTTGCATCAACATCATGCCAAAATTAACCTTAGACAACGAACTGTAGAACTTAGTGGAATGTTATTTCAGCTAGGGGAAACTGTTGTCAATGCAGAGCTGTCGCGAGGGGCGTTCAACAGAATGAACAAACCAGCTGAATAGCGTACAGTAGCATTAAGGCTTAATTCGCATGAGTGTGTGTCTAGTGGCATCGGGTAGTCGCTTTGGGTAAGTGTGGAGTCAAATCCACCTCTGGGTACGGTATGTGTTATTGAACCATTCAAGGATAATAAAGTTTTGGGTTCACTGGGTTGTTTTGTGAAACATATTGTTGTACGCGTACAGGAGGGGAACGACAGGCTAGTAGTTCCCATGAACGTGGTAATTTTACCTCTGTGGACGTGAATTTGAGGAAAGGAGTTTTATTAGCGAATTTTGATGTGCCAGATGACAGAGGCTGGTGTTCGAGAGGTAGACGAAGCGATCAACCACTAACTGCCGATAGAACTGCATTGCGTGACAGAATTAAACATTTGAAAGGAGAAGAAAGAGAGCATTTGGAATTGTGGAGATTTAAGTATTTGTTTTTCCCACAAGGGCCATTACCAGCAACTCCATTAGTTCAACATAGGATACCATCAGGGAATGAAGCACCTGTTTACCGTAAACCATACAGAATACCAAGGTATCTGCAGCCGATTGTGGAGGATTTCATTGATCAGCAGCTTGCGGATGATATTATAGAGCATAGTAGGAGTAATAGTTGCTGGTGAGCGGGCATTGTCGTTGTACCTAAAAAATATATGGATGGAACTAAGAAATACAGGCTCTGTTGTGACTACCGATACCTCAATAATAAGATAGTAACGGACGCATACCCCATTCCAAACATGTCGGAGACTTTGGGTCACTTAGGACAGTGCCAGTACTTTTCTACAATGGATTTCAGTTAGAGGTGGCTCCAGAGGATCGTCCAAAAACTGCCTTCTCTGCACCAGTAGATCATTACCAGTACATTAGAGTGTCATTTGGGTTGAAAAACGCTCCGGCAACGTTTCAGAGGTTGCTATACAGTGTCTTGAGGGGCTTGAAACCAAGGCAGTGTCTTGTCTATTTGGATGACATTATAGTGTTTTCAAGTAGTATGGAGCAACATAGACAGCGGTCAAGGGAAGCCTTTATGAGGTTAAGAGCAGCTCGTTTGACGTTGACCCTGGATAAGTGTCCTTTTGCATTAGAAGAAGTAAAATATTTGGGTCTTATAGTAAGGACGGAGTGCGAACAGATCCGAAGTTGGTACAAGCTGTAAGAGATTTTCGGGAACCGAAAACAGTTAAGGAAGTGCAGTCATCCATCGGAATTTGCAATTTCTATCGAAAGTTCGTGAAGTGTTCTGCAGATTTAGCACAGCCGTTGACGCAATTGTTACGGAAAGGTGTGAAATTTGAGTGGACAGAAGAGTGTCAGAAAACGTTTTATGAACTGAAAGAAGTGTTAACATCAAGTCCGGTTCTTGTGTTCCCAGATTTTCAAAAGGAGTTTATACTAGCATACGATGCGTCGAATCAAGCATTAGGGCCGGCCGGGGTGGCCAAGCGGTTCTAGGCGCTACAGTCTGGAACCGTGCGACCGCTACGGTTCTTAGTCAGGAAATTGATGGGAAAGGACATCCTGTAGCCTATGCGTCTAGGCAGTTGAATGCAGCAGAGAGGAATTACTCAACAACAGAGAGGGAGATGCTTAGCATAATCTATGGAATCACTTATTTTAAATGTTACTCCCCCATGAACCATGGACCTTGCCGTTGGTGGGGAGGCTTGCGTGCCTCAGCGATACAGATGGCCGTACCGTAGGTGCAACCACAACGGAGGGGTATCTGTTGAGAGGCCAGACAAACATGTGGTTCCTGAAGAGGGGCAGCAGCCTTTTCAGTAGTTGCAGGGGCAACAGTCTGGATGATTGACTGATCTGGCCTTGTAACATTAACCAAAACGGCCTTGCTGTGCTGGTACTGCGAACGGCTGAAAGCAAGGGGAAACTACAGCCGTAATTTTTCCCGAGGACATGCAGCTTTACTGTATGATTAAATGATGATGGCGTCCTCTTGGGTAAAATATTCCGGAGGTAAAATAGTCCCCCATTCGGATCTCCGGGCGGGGACTACTCAAGAGGACGTCGTTATCAGGAGAAAGAAAACTGGCATTCTACGGATCGGAGCGTGGAATGGCAGATCCCTTAATCGGGCAGGTCGGTTAGAAAATTTAAAAAGGGAAATGGATAGGTTAAAGTTAGATATAGTGGGAATTAGTGAAGTTCGGTGGCAGGAGGAACAAGACTTTTGGTCAGGTGATTACAGGGTTATAAATACAAAATCAAATAGGGGTAATGCAGGAGTAGGTTTAATAATGAATAAAAAAATAGGAGTGCGGGTTAGCTACTACAAACAGCATAGTGAACGCATTATTGTGGCCAAGATAGACACAAAGCCCATGCCTACTACAGTAGTACAAATTTATATGCCAACTAGCTCTGCAGATGATGAAGAAATTGATGAAATGTATGACGAGATAAAAGAAATTATTCAGGTAGTGAAGGGAGACGAAAATTTAATAGTCATGGGTGACTGGAATTCGTCAGTAGGAAAAGGGAGAGAAGGAAACATAGTAGGTGAATATGGATTGGGGCTAAGAAATGAAAGAGGAAGCCGCCTTGTAGAATTTTGCACAGAGAATAACTTAATCACAGCTAACACTTGGTTCAAGAATCATAAAAGAAGGTTGTATACCTGGAAGAATCCTGGAGATACTAATAGGTATCAGATAGATTATATAATGGTAAGACAGAGATTTAGGAACCAGGTTTTAAATTGTAAGACATTTCCAGGGGCAGATGTGGATTCTGACCACAATCTATTGGTTATGACCTGTAGATTAAAACTGAAGAAACTGCAAAAAGGTGGGAATTTAAGGAGATGGGACCTGGATAAACTGAAAGAACCAGAGGTTGTAGAGAGTTTCAGGGAGAGCATAAGGGAACAATTGACAGGAATGGGGGAAAGAAATACAGTAGAAGAAGAATGGGTAGCTTTGAGGGATGAAGTAGTGAAGGCAGCAGAGGATCAAGTAGGTAAAAAGACGAGGGCTAATAGAAATCCTTGGGTAACAGAAGAAATATTGAATTTAATTGATGAAAGGAGAAAATATAAAAATGCAGTAAATGAAGCAGGCAAAAGGGAATACAAACGTCTCAAAAATGAGATCGACAGAAAGTGCAAAATGGCTAAGCAGGGATGGCTAGAGGACAAATGTAAGGATGTAGAGGCTTGTCTCACTAGGGGTAAGATAGATACTGCCTACAGGAAAATTAAAGAGACCTTTGGAGAGAAGAGAACCACTTGTATGAATATCAAGAGCTCAGATGGCAACCCAGTTCTAAGCAAAGAAGGGAAGGCAGAAAGGTGGAAGGAGTATATAGAGGGTTTGTACAAGGGCGATGTACTTGAGGACAATATTATGGAAATGGAAGAGGATGTAGATGAAGATGAAATGGGAGATCCGATACTGCGTGAAGAGTTTGACAGAGCACTGAAAGACCTGAGTCGAAACAAGGCCCCGGGAGTAGACAACATTCCATTAGAACTACTGATGGCCTTGGGAGAGCCAGTCATGACAAAACTCTACCATCTGGTGAGCAAGATGTATGAGACAGGCGAAATACCCACAGACTTCAAGAAGAATATAATAATTCCAATACCAAAGAAAGCAGGTGTTGACAGATGTGAAAATTACCGAACTATCAGTTTAATAAGTCACAGCTGCAAAATACTAACGCGAATTCTTTATAGACGAATGGAAAAACTGGTAGAAGCGGACCCCGGGGAAGATCAGTTTGGATTCCGTAGAAATGTTGGAACACGTGAGGCAATACTAACCTTACGACTTATCTTAGAAGAAAGATTAAGAAAAGGCAAACCTACGTTTCTAGCATTTGTAGACTTAGAGAAAGCTTTTGACAACGTTAACTGGAATACTCTCTTTCAAATTCTGAAGGTGGCAGGGGTAAAATACAGAGAGCGAAAGGCTATTTACAATTTGTACAGAAACCAGATGGCAGTTATAAGAGTCGAGGGGCATGAAAGGGAAGCAGTGGTTGGGAAAGGAGTGAGACAGGGTTGTAGCCTCTCCCCGATGTTATTCAATCTGTATACTGAGCAAGCAGTAAAGGAAACAAAAGAAAAATTCGGAGTAGGTATTAAAATTCATGGAGAAGAAGTAAAAACTTTGAGGTTCGCCGATGACATTGTAATTCTGTCAGAGACAGCAAAGGACTTGGAAGAGCAGTTGAACGGAATGGACAGTGTCTTGAAAGGAGGATATAAGATGAACATCAACAAAAGCAAAACGAGGATAATGGAATGTAGTCAAATTAAATCGGGTGATGCTGAGGGGATTAGATTAGGAAATGAGACACTTAAACTAGTAAAGGAGTTTTGCTATTTAGGGAGTAAAATAACTGATGATGGTCGAAGTAGAGAGGATATAAAATGTAGACTGGCAATGGCAAGGAAATCGTTTCTGAAGAAGAGAAATTTGTTAACATCGAGTATAGATTTAAGTGTCAGGAAGTCGTTTCTGAAAGTATTTGTATGGAGTGTAGCCATGTATGGAAGTGAAACATGGACGATAACCAGTTTGGACAAGAAGAGAATAGAAGCTTTCAAAATGTGGTGCTACAGAAGAATGCTGAAGATAAGGTGGGTAGATCACGTAACTAATGAGGAGGTATTGAATAGGATTGGGGAGAAGAGAAGTTTGTGGCACAACTTGACTAGAAGAAGGGATCGGTTGGTAGGACATGTTTTGAGGCATCAAGGGATCACAAATTTAGCATTGGAGGGCAGCGTGGAGGGTAAAAATCGTAGAGGGAGACCAAGAGATCAATACACTAAGCAGATTCAGAAGGATGTAGGTTGCAGTAGGTACTGGGAGATGAAGAAGCTTGCACAGGATAGAGTAGCATGGAGAGCTGCATCAAACCAGTCTCAGGACTGAAGACCACAACAACAACAACATATCTGGGATAAGATTCCGAGTAGTGAAAGATCATGCTGCATTGAAATGGTTGTTGGGGCTGAAGGATCCGTCCACTAGACTCGCTCGATGGGCTTTGAGGCTTAGTGAATTCGACTACGAGGTGGTGCACAAGCTTGGGAAGAAGCACGGTAATGTGTATTCACTAAGTAGGAAGGTAGCAAAAGTAGACGTCATAGGTTCTGACCTAGCGGTATGGCAAGAATTACAGGATGCGGAAAATGATTGTAAATTGTATCGGACACAGCCGCAATTTAATATGTACGACGGTCTTCTGTGCAGGGAAACGAAGTTAGGTCCAAGGGTATTAGTGCTAGCGAAGCTGAGGGATGAGGTTTTAAAGGAAGCACATGGTCATGTGTTATCTGGTCATGGAGGGTGTAGAACGACGAATAGGAGAGTGACAGAGAGGTATTGGTGGAGAGGTAGGAAAGTGGAGGTGGATCAGTATGTCAAGAATTGTATACCATGTGCGCAGAAAGCAGATTTGAGTCGGAAACAGATACAGCTACAACGATTACCAGAAGCAACATGTCCATTCTCTTTGCTGGGGATTGATGTCTTAGGACCTTTTAGGCAAACACCATCGGGGAACAGATTCGTCCTGACAATAATAGACCAATTTTCAAGGTATGTGGAGATGGTGGCTACGCCAAATCAACAGGCAGCAATGGTCGTACAAGCGTTAATCAATAACTGGATTTTGAAGTTTCGTGTACCAGAGACAATATATATTGAGCAAGGGACCAACTTCATGTCGGATTTAGTGAAGGAGCTGTATAAATTGTTGAATTTAAAGAAGTTGAGAACGAGTGTGTTGCATCCACAGGCCAATGGAAGGACAGAACGGGTACACAGAACATCGGGAAGATGCTGAGTTTTTGTGTGGATTCTCATCACCATCACTGGGACGAGTATTTGAAGCATATTGTATGCGCATACAATGCAAAAGTCCATACAAACACAGGTTTGTCTCCATATGAGGTAGTGTACAGGCGAAAAATGCCGTCACCGTTTGATTTGGTGAGGCTACAGAAAGGAAGGACCAGTGAATCGGTACTTCAATTAGCGAGAACGATTCGGGGTGTTTGGAAACGGGTACAAAAAACGAATACAAAGGCTTTGGAAAGGCAGAAACACGCAGTAAAGCGGAAAGGAAGTTTACCGCAGTGTTGAGTGGGGAAATGGGTAATGCTGTCCAGTCCCTATACGCAAAAAGGGAAAACGAAGAAGTTTCTCACGAGGTATCAAGGGCCATACCAAGTTGTTGAAACAACATCCCACGTTAATGTTAAGCTTCAGCTGCCAACTAGAACAACGATAGTACACATTGGGCGGTTATGGCCATTTAAGGGTTGCCCGGATGTGATTCCAGGAGTGAAGAGAGATGCTAGGCACAGAGAGAACCAGGAAGATAGAGTACAGCATGAAGTACCGTATGCTTTGCGATCTAGAAAGTAATAGAATATCTGTGGTTTTTTATTTTATTTTCATGTCTTGTATCATTGAGTTTGTGTAGAGTAATTAAGCATTGTATTTTGTATGTGTTTTCGAGTATTGTGAGCCTGCTAGGGACAGCAGTCCTTTTAAAGGGGTAGGACGGGTGATGGTGATCCCTGCCGTCAGGTCACTGAAAAGGGAAGTGTAGCGTCTGACGTATGTGGAGCGTTGTTGGGGGAGAAATCAAACGCAGTTCTGGAGAAATAAATGCGTCGGCGTAAGTTTTGCAGCAAAGCCATAATAAATATGTGTTGAACGATGTCAGAGTCGTACGATTTCCTGTTTAAATATTTAGTTGTCGACAGTGCTGGGTCAAGAATGTCGTGTTTATTGTACCAGTTCATATCATGCAAATTTAAGGATGAAAGAAGTCACACAATCGGTGTTGAATTTGGATAAAAAATAGTGAATGTTGGAGGAAAATCTGTGAAGCTTCAAATATTGGACACCTGCACGGTTTAGTTATTTTTAGCCAGGGGGAAAGGAATAGAGTGTCCAAGGGACATTGTGGAGCCAAAATTGAGCTTGCAAGGGGTCGGGATGCATTGGATCTTCTCCACCTACGAGAATTTGGTAGTAGTAGCAAGTTGTTTTGAGCGGAGAGTATTTGCAGAAGCGAAACGTAAAGAGCACAAAGGGAGTGGAAGTTTAGTCAATGGAACTAAGTGTAACATAATAGGGCCAACCTTCCACCTACCAGCATCAATTTCAGGAGTTATGTAATTGAATGTTACGCAGCCACAGTACTACTGGCCAGAAGCCACTTTGGAGTTTTGCCAAGGCAAACTCTGGAGCCAGGTCTATTGAGATCCATAAACCAGTTCATTTTAGAGCAAGAGTGGCGCATATCAGCTGAACAGCTTGTGCAACTTATCGCTCAGTATAGGGAAAGGCAACGGCAAATAACGATCATTTTGAGCACCTCTGTGCCAAGTGTCATCGCAGCCTTAACTTTGTTATGTGTTGTTTTTCTTTCTGATCAGGTGGAGATCTAATTCCAAAAGGGAACCAAGGGTAGTCCAAGTCCCAGTAGATTGGATATCGAGGGCGTGAGACGAGTAGGTAAGATGTTGATCAAGCAGTGGTCGTCCAGTGAGGAATTTTTACGTTTTGTTTTATGTCATGGTTTGACGAGGGCAGTAGACCACATTTAAGTTTTCTAGTAATAAGGAAATACGGCATAGGTGCCGACTCAAACAAGTTAAGAGCTAGTTAAAGGTCGACCCGGGGACCGGGTCTTTCCAAAGAGGGGAATAATGTAGCGGCACCACCGTTTAGGATAGGGAAAGTTAGTTCTGTGCGATATTCTGAGCACAAGTTACCACCAGGTGCGAGCCGGATTGCAGTGAGTTACGCATACCAGCAGTTTCAAAGGCAAATAGAGGCCACAAGAAAGTAGAACTGCCAGAGAGGGCACACACGCCAGTTTACATGGCGCAAGTCACAGGCAGAAGGGGGCCACTGGCCAACCTAGCATGTTATGAGTATGTGACACGAAACGGCACCCTTGGCAAAACAGAGGCGCACCGCCAAGTATAAATAGATGCCGTTTTCTAACGAGGTTCATTCCAGTGTGGCAGCTCTCCTGGACGGCAGAGCGTGTCACACCACTGGGTTGCTCGCAGCAACAGATGGGGCGCCAGCATCCCAGTCCACGGCAGGTATTTGGTTTGTTCCTCTGAGGCCGACGCGGGTCCGCAGCCAGCCAGCGGCGGGCCACTCCATGGCTCGCTAACGTGGGCAGCCATCCTGGCTTCTAACACACGCTGGAGGCAACCTGAGGCGAGGGCCGCAGATTCGGATGCTGTGATCTCAGGCACACTGGGGAGAAGAAGCAGCAGCTAACCACCTGCAGCTCACACCGAGGGGTGCTGAGTCGGCAGGGACGCAGACTGCTGAGCCAACTCCCTGCATCCTGACGACAACGCAACTCCACTGGCATACAAGGCTGGCTCGACACGGCATTGCATTACATGGGCCGCTGGGGTGCTTCCTCGGCATTGCAGGGCCCTGTGATGCAGACCAAGAGGAACGAGGGCACTGTAGCTGAAAAACAATAAATCACTTGGAATGTCCTAGTTGAGTTTTAATACGTTGCCTTCTACCTCCATCCACTACATTTGGTGGCACCAGCCACTACAGAAGGATCTCTTCAAGGTCAGCCTGTGTGCAGTAAAAGATGTAGCAGCATCATGAACGCCATTATGGATAAGAGCATACCATATTACATGTACCCTAGTCCAAGTGAAAGATCGTTCAAAGTAGACTTCCACAACCTACCCTTGATCTTCTGACCAGCTAGCCTTCAAACGAACTAGGAAGTAGAGGTGTTCTAGCGCTATCAGTGACGAGAGTGAAGTCCCCCAGCTCTTAGTTATCGCAGCAGGCAACCACAACGATCGCAAGGTGTTTCAGATGACTCACATTTGCTGACTAGTAGTAAAAAAAAACTCTACCCCTTCATAGGATACGTGGTCCAGTCCAGTGTTTCTGCTGCCTGGAGTTGAACCACATCATGTACAGGCGAACATGTCCAGCGTTGTGGCTGAACTGACCAAAGCCAAATGCTACTACTGTGATGACCCCACCCAGGAAATTACAGGACTGCCCTCTCCTTAAAAACGATGATGCAAGACAGTGTGGTCGACAACAGGCAGCACTGAGGCACCAGTCTTCCACCGCTACGTGTCAAAATTCTACTTCTGCCCCACCAAGGCCACAGACTTTCGCCCCAGAGCGACTAGATGTTAGCTTTGCTAATGCGCTAACAAACAGAGATAACACTCCTGTCTTTCCATACACTCCAAAACCCCAAACAGTAGCAGAGGCTGACCCCACTATCGCCACCACCATCACTAAAAACGCCCAACAGACACATTTCCCACGCCACCAACGAGACCGGGCCACAAGATCGACAATCGCTGGCGCTAGCCCATGAGCCCACTGTCATTATGCAATAGTTGGTCAAAATTTTAGTAATCATGCACAGACGACCCAACCCCCCCCCCCCCCCCCGCCCCCATGGCTGAAAACCAACCAAGTGTAAGAGTCAACATCTGGAACACAAATAGCATTTGGCAACAGACAAGGGAGTTCAGGCTGTTTCTCCAACAAAACACTACTGTCATGTATCTCATCTGCAAGACACACTTCAAGCAAGGTGTGCTTGTTCGCATACCAAACTACATGTGCTACATGGTGGGCCATGAAACTGCAAAAGGTAGCACAGTGGTCTACTTGCACACCTCTATGTGTCACTACAAGGTCCCACTGCCAGCACTTGCGATGGTAGAGGCGATGGTTTAGCAATCGAAACATTGGTGGGCAGTATCGTCTTCACAGCAATCAACGAGCAACGCGGCTACCAACCCCCACCTGATATTCTGGTTGCTATAATAACTGAAAACAGAGCGCAGAGCGTTCAGTGGATGGCAGGTCACAAGACAGCCTGCCAGCAAGCGCTTCCTCAACAGGTAAAGAAAATAATTAAAATCTGTAGTAGAGACCTACCTAAATGCACAATAGGCTGGGAGTATACCCTCACTATGAACAGAAGATGGAACAGTGTGGCCCATAACAAAATCAATAACACTAAAATACCAACGTATCCCACCCCGCAAAGCAGGACCTCATACCATAGTGGAACCAGATGTGAAAGAAAAAGCACTAGTAGATGCATTTGCAAGAAACTTCTGCCCCCTATAGAATCCTTTGGACCCAGCGCAATATGCCACTGTAACCACTCAACTCCCAGTCTACCGGCAAGCAGAGGATCCAGACGATAAAACTGAACCAGTGACCTCTGAAGAAGTTGCTGCACATCTCCACTTACTAAACAGTCAGACGACAGAGGGCTCAAACCCAGTAAAAAAGAAACTATTGAAACAGCTTCTTCCTGAAACCATGGAACCCCTGGCCAGGGTTTTCAATAAGGTTCTGACCACCAGGACCTTCCCATAGGACTGGAAGCATGCAGAGGTGGTCGCCATACCAAAGGCCAGAAAAGACTTTCATATCCCTACAACCTACAGTCCCGTCAGCTGCCTAACTGCAATATCAAAAGTATTTGAGAGGCTCTACCTCCTCTACCTCTTGCACCATGTGTAGACGGAAGGTTTCACCTAGAAGAGCAGTTTGCGTTCTGCAAGGGATGTGCCACAACCCAACAACTCCTTTGACTGGTTGAAGAAGCACAAGAAGCAGTAGAGTTCTTTGGAGCAGTGCTACTGGACATCTTCTGAGTTTTCGATTTTATGTGGCATAAATGGTTCCTGTACAATCTTCTTGTACCAGGTGTCCTCATGCCACATGTAAGGCTCCTCGAAACCTACCTGGAAGAAATGACCTTCCGTATGGGAGCCCAGGAAGGAAACTCAACAATCCGAAGCATAGAAGCAGGAGCTGCTCAGGGATTGGTGTTTCGTCAAATTCTGTATCCAGTCTACACATCGGACTTGCATAAGATTCCCCTAGAACAGATCACCTTATAAGCAGATGATACTGCCCTGCACAGCTTCAACAGGAAACCTTCTGTATTACAGCGCCACCTCCAAGCTGCAGTCCATGAACTAAAAGAATGGACAAGCAAATGGAAGCTGGCATTCAAAGCCAGCAAAACGACAGTACTGGCAGTATGCAGAAGGCATCTATCAGCTGCCCTAGTACCAGTCCCTGTTCGAGGCGAACCTTTCCCATGTGGCAGAATGGCAAAGTACCTCAGCATGTACCGAGCGAGGTGGCGCAGTGGTTAGCACACTGGACTCGCATTCGGGAGGACGACGGTTCAATCCCGTCTCCGGCCATCCTGATTTAGGTTTTCCGTGATTTCCCTCAATCGCTTCAGGCAAATGCCGGGATGGTTCCTTTGAAAGGGCACGGCCGATTTCCTTCCCCATCCTTCCCTCACCCGAGCTTGCGCTCCGTCTCTAATGACCTCGTTGTCGACGGGACGTTAAACACTGATCTCCTCCACCTCAGCATGTAGAAGACATCAGTGGGGAAAGCACTGAGTGAATGCGCCCCATGTACCCTCTGTTAAACCCGACAACAACACTGTCACCAGATGTCAGCACAAAGTGCTAGTCAGAGCACAGCTTGACTACTGCAAGTGGTGTGGAACAGGTCACTAGGCCTTGCCCTGCATTTGCTGTGAGAATTTGCAACTACTCTTCTGCACCAACTGGCTAATGTCCCCGTTCTACATGTGCAGGATGGACACTTTCTATCACAAGATATAAAGATCAGTAAACTGAAGATCAGGGCCCTAGGGACCTGTGTACATTGGTTACACATGATATGGGTCTGGGATCTGTTATGGAGTGACCGTGAGTGTCCTGTGTAAAAACAAATTCGTCAAAAAACTGAATGTTCACATTAAAATAAAGTCTTCCATTATGTTACCTAAAGCATTTTCCCACATAAATTCCCTTTTTCCTTCCTTTCCTGGAAAACCCATGCCACACAGAATGTTCTCTTACGATTTAAATATTTAATCATTAATTACAATGTCCTGTGACTTTGGACATATGACTTTTATTAACTCATTACTAAGCAGTAATGTCTTCTCACTTAATTAAAAAAACCTATTATCCAGTATTTGTACCCAGTGCTATATCTCTCCATCCAGTGTCTATGTTTCCTTCTAGTGCCAAGCAACATATGCTCAGTCGTCACTGGGCATAATGTTTTACACCCCAATGTTGATTCAATCCTAAGTATTTTAAATATCTGGTGCTTTTAGCATGCACATTGTTTTGGAGTAAACTGCCCATAGAAACATCGATGAAAACCAAAGAAGTTCTTCCAGAGGCACAGCCCTATGGGCTTAAACTCCCATCACCTAGTCAGGGGAAACACAGAGTTCATGCTGATGAGACACACAGAAGACAGTCATCAGCAGACAGAACATCAAAATATAAGAAGAGCAAGGCCCTTACTACAATATGGAAATAGGGAACGATAGGGTGCGCGGAGTAACCACGCACTCTGAGGCGCCTCGTGGCTCCCCCCCTCGGAGGTTCGAGTCCTTCCTTGGGCTTGGGTGAGTGTATTGTCCTTCGTGTAAGTTATTTTAAGTTAGATTAAGTAGTGCAAGCCTAGGGACCGATGACCTCAGAAGTTTGGTCCTATAGGACCTTACCTCGAATTTCTGAATGGGGAACAACCACAGTGCTCATAGTGGCCTGGCAATGAACTTTGAATATCAGGAAATGTGGCGCAAAAATCCGAGTTTTTAAATCGAAATACGCTATTTAGCTGGCCCTAATTTTCATTTGCATGAGGTGGGTGGGCACCGTAGTCCAGCAGTTAAGTGCATATCTGGGAATTGAAAGGTTTTTGTGACCTTCCAAAGTAATGTGTTCAAGAAATCTCAGTAAAAAATAAGGACTAATTTTCTTAGCTGGAGTTCACAGTCAAAATTTTGTAAATGGCATGGTGATCGTCTTTTGATTGTAAAAGTATTTATTTGTAAAACCCAATATTGCAATTTCAACCATGTGGCTATTATCAAATGGAAATAATTGTGCCGTATCACAAGTCAAAACTTAATATCATTTGACGTGAAATGTCACAAAGCCTGGTTAGATCACATTGTGTGCCTGATGACGACTCTTTGTGTGTACTGCACTCATTGAGTTGTATTGTCTGTGTGCTCCATTATTTTTCCATTTGTCTTCAATACTATGTGAGTAAATGATTAAACATTTGTATTTGTTTCATATAAAACAGGAGGTGGCTTCGTCATAAAATGGTCTGTGGACGTTTTCTTTTTTTTTTCTGCCTACGAATTCATGTATGAATCGCTTGATTTAAGGGTGAAAACAGGTAAACCAGGAACAAGTAGAACATAGTTAACAACGAATTATAAGTGCAAACATAAGCTCTACACAGTTACATACCATATAATAACAGGTGAATGACGGGTGTTAATGATGGGTGTAATATAACAGGTGAAATTAGCCCATACTGTCACATAGCAAACAATATTGTTTGATGTAGAACATTCAGGATTCTAACATGGACGGAAGCCAATGCTTACATAGTTCAGCAGGAAGAAAATGTTGTCGGAGATGTGTAATGCCCTCTATTGAGGCACTGACGAATAATTGTCTACTTGTTGTCTCCATTGGAGCTGTAATTCACAAAAAACTTTTTAGAGGTAACTTCTTCGACTCTAGTTTCGTCTGTGAATATATCTATGTTATCTTCCTATTTTGTAGTTGTGAGCATCAAGAATGGTGTCTTTTCTAGATTTATAATTAAGTTATTCTGTATGAGCGTTTCACTCAAGAGGGCCCATAGTATGTTCTATAGGGGGGGGGGGGGGGGGGGGGGGGTGGCAAGACCTGGGGGTATGGAGTATTTTCAGTAAGTTAGAAGATGAATGGCGACTTTAAGTACCCAAAAAAATTTTACGATTCCAACCCTGTTATAACGCTGCATAATGCGGACTTTTAAATCATTTTCTTGAAAGAAAAACTCCTGATCACACTGCAAGGAGTAGGCTTGCCGAAATACTGTATCACCCCTTTTGAACTATGCCATCCAGCTGAATACCTGATAAATATTCAGAAGCTTTGTTCTGACGTGCAACGAAACGTCGGATCTGAAAGTCCGCGTGTCCCTTTGACAGTTGTGCAACGTATGTTATCGTATTGACGGCTCTAGCATAGCCAATTTATGGCTCTATAGCTTTTTTTTAGAGAAGGCCATGGTTTGAGTTTACGCAGTGTGATTCCATATTTGAAAAGAGAATGAAAATAGACTTGATGAACACTTTTTACTCTTCGGTTTTCTTTGCATCAAGAATTCTATGTACAGAATAGAAGGCAGATTTTTTAAACAAATTTTTCATTCCTATATTCTGTGTGCTTATTTTATTTCAAACTGGCTGCCTTGTTTGCGCTCTGATTCGTTTCCTGACGGAGCTTGGAAGCCAAACAGTTTGTTATCTAAATATTTTTAAACCTTTCTAATTTCGTACCATTTTAATTTAATATGTTGATGTGCATACCTGACGCGTCGGTATTATTGGGAGAAACTTTGTGTGTGGTGACATGCATCTTTGCTCCGCGTGTTGTTTGGTTCGATGACAGAGTTTGACAGTAAATTGACAATGGATTCTGAATTGCGGAAAGAAGGCATTGTGTTACAAATTAGAGAAAAACTGAATGAGGACAAGATAAAATTATGGTTAACTCCATTTTATAGGGAAGACCAGGGATGTGTTGAAGCTGAAGTGCAGGTAAAATTTTGTTATTGTATACTATTTCTTATCCTTGTAGTTTTGCGTTGTTTTCAGCGGTTGTCCAGGATAAAGAAGAAAAAGGGCGACGAGGGAAAGACATCCTTAATTTCAAATGTTAAGTTTATATAACTATGTCGTAACGTCCAAATACTAGTAATATTTGGCTGCGTCATGTATTCTTTGAGAAGACACTGTTTAAAGTCTCTGTACGTGCTTTAGGTAGAATTTTGGTGTCTTCTTGAAGTTAGTATTAATTTAGTACGGTTAGAGGTGTAAAATTAATTACCGACATAAGTTTTAATTTTGGATATGGATTTAATTCTATAAGCTCTACAACGCAATGAGTTTAGTCAGTTTCCCAGGATTCTTGTGTGTTTCGGTTCTGTACTGCTCATTTAAGTTAAATGTGAATAAAATTGGCATTAATTTGTATTTTTCCAAACACGTTGAAATGACATGCCATATTTTCAAACAAAATGTTTTGAGATTGAAAGAAATTTATGAAAAAATTTCCACTGTAATTCGGGTAACTTTTGCCCACATTGTGAGTGCTTTGTTAATACATAACTTTTCTGTTCTGGGATAATGTTACTGAGGCTCCATACGTGGCTGAATGTGTACTCAAAGGAGAGATTGTGCCAGTCTCCCAAAAGTTTGCTTTATTGGATAAAGTACAGAAATCTATAGCAATAACTGTTAAGCATTAGCTTAGAAAGGAAAGTTAGCACTTACAAAAACTAAGTATAATAATAAACAAATCTCAGCAGAAAAAACAGTTGTTAAAAACTATTTAATTCTTTTTACTCAGCCTTCCATTAACATCCAACTAAGATGAATTTGATTCTGATATGCTGTCATTCAACTGCAGAGGTGTACCTTTCTGATTATTTGCTACCGTTCATGTACTAAAGAATTTTTCTTTAGTGTGCAGTTTCCCACTTCTTCCAAACTTTCCCACGTAGCTTATATCAAGTCCTTTCTTGTCTGAAAAGTGCCTGCATTATTTTCTTTGTTATAACAGTGTCACCCATTTTAACTCTTCTTCTGTTCTAATGTCAAATACAATTAGAGCCTTTGGCCTAAAGCTCAGTGTGTAACATTTTTTTTCATTGCACCTGTACGCAACTCAACATGTCATCTTTCTAGTGAGTAGTAATCTGACCTTATCTAATATTATTGATATTCCAGCCTGGACTTTCTGTTGTCTGATTTAATCTTATAGGTGTTCTAGAAATGCATGTCCTGTGGCATGCATGTAACCTCTTGATACCTGTGAAATTTGTCCAGAAGTTCTTATTTATTCGATGAATATGTAGGTTTTGTGTAACCTGAAGTAGTTCTACTTCATATCTGTGAATACATTTTGCCTCCTCAAAGATGTTTTCACTTGTAGTGGGGCTCTACTACACTTGTCCCAGAATTGAGTAGTGGAGAGATTTCTCATATCAGTTGCAGTCTGTCTCCTCTGTACGGAGAAAACAGCACATTTCAGCATTGCAAGTGAATCGTCCACAGCCATTGACTTCACACTGCTAATGGATGCTGTCTTCTGGGAAGTGGTGGATTACTTGCACTGTAGTGACTTATTCCCCACATGACAGTTACATCAATACATGTCACCAAACCACCAAAACTGATGTAAAAGAAAATTAGCTGACGCTCTACAACAACTTATCTATATGTAAGCATCAGTTCATCATTCAGGATGT
Source organism: Schistocerca piceifrons (assembly GCF_021461385.2). NCBI lineage: Eukaryota > Metazoa > Arthropoda > Insecta > Orthoptera > Acrididae > Schistocerca > Schistocerca piceifrons. Next base: position 1,014,140,909 of record NC_060138.1, on the reverse strand, counting down.
GACAGAATGTCACTACCAGGGCTGCTGAAATCTCTATCTTAAATCTTGTGTTAATCCTGTCAGATAGCTCGTCCCATGGTAGAGCAAGGAGTGCCGTTTTGGAGGGGGGGGGGGACACCTCTGTGAAAGTTCCATCATACTGATAATTCATTTGCTAACTATCTTGCAGCATTTCACATTGCTTGCGTAAATGTTGGTGCATTAACCCTGTGCCAAGCACTTCACAGACTTTCTATGTCAATAGCAAAAAATAGTTAGAGGGAATTTTTACAATCTGTTAACACCATCAGCTAAGGTATGTAGGTGAATAAAGATCTCTGGGAAAGGCAATTCATGCAACACAGTACCACATAGGACAGTGCTATTTTAATAATTGCACCAAAAGCTATAGGCCAGATAATGCGAAGTACTTAAAACAAATTGTCATGCCATTTGAGATCCTCCATTCCAATGCAGATGGAAATTAGCTAAGAGGGCATGGCTAGATTTCTTGGAGGAAAGCAATCATGATGCTCTTCTTCAAGCCCAGGAACGTTCAACCAGCCTAAGTAGTTATCACATTGTAGCACTTAGCATTTCTATGAGGATGAGGACATTGGAACCACAGTGGACAGTATTACTTCTGGAAGCAGTAGTGCAAGAGGTATGTCATTATATGACTACTGTGTATGAATCAGGCTTCTGGGGTTGTCTTTCCATCATAGTGCAGTATTTTAGCTTCAAAAGTTGGCAGTGCACTACCAGACTGACATACCCAAGAGAATTGTTTCTTTATGGGAGTTTGGTGAATTTTGCTCCTATGGCAGTAGTTATTAGCAGTACAGGGTTCACAGTCAGAAGCCCTCCCAGATGCTCTCCTTTTGTGAAAGCTGTCTTTTTTTCACCTTCTACTCTTGGGCCCTATGCTTGACGATTGCAACAAACACAAAAAAAGGCTAGAATTATAGTCTAAAATCACAAGCCTCAATTTTTTCTCAGGTGAATGCATGTGCATGAATTTCAGTTATTCTGTCATGTGTAACCAACCCAAACTGTAACTACAGGACACCATTCTTAATTTCAAGGGATCATAAAAGTTCCTGGGCCTCATCTTTGTTGAGGTGCTCCCTTGGTTGCCACATCGTGATGCAGGATCTCTAAAGGCTCTAAACACCTTGAAGTGCCTTAGCAGCAGATACTGGGAAAGGGGGAGGGAGATAACTTACATGTTATTTTACAAGGCCTTTGTTCAACCATAGCTGGATTAGGGCTGTGTTGTCTATGTTTCTGCCCAAACACCCTATTTAAAGACCATGGTCTGTATTCACTGTAAGGACATTAGACTGGTGATGGGAGCCTTCAAGATCAGCCTTACAGCCAACTTGTATGCTGAGGCTGGGGAACCACATCTAACCATATGAAGAAAGTTCCTCATAGTGTGATATGCACATAAGTTCTGGTCAATCCCACAGTCTTGAAACTTTAATCTTCTTGTCCGGCAATCAACAGAATATGTATGTAAGATGTAGAACAACACCAGTGTAGTTTGGGATTAGAGTAAAGGAGCAACTTGCAGTGTGGTGGATCTGAGTGTCTTAACACAGGACTGGAGTTAATATTGTCCCTGGTTAGTAGTGAGACAAAGGTTGTGATTCCCTAAATGCTTAACACAATTGTTTCTGCATCATAGTTTTAAAATTTTGACAGTGTGTCCATTTCTATTTTAAAATCAGGTGTGGCAATTGTCACACCATACAATGGTTATAGAATATGAGTCATGTGGCAAGAATATGTTACTGTCGCAAGTAAATGTGATGAATAGTGAGAAAATCACAAGGAAGATTCGAACATGAATCTCTCCTGTCAGAGTTAAACACCAGCTGTCCAATCACGCTCGATGTAAAGCATTTTGAACTTAGGTCATTCACTGTTTCTATTTTGCTTCTTTTTTCACAGTTCATCACAACCTTTTCGTGTTTTCTAGCTTGATCTATGTTCAATTTTTGACAGGCTAACCACTGTTAGTATTTTATTTTTATGACTAAATTGTTAAAGTTTGAGGAAAGGGTGAGAATGTGCACATAGGCATGCACACTGTAATATGCGAGTTTTATTAACCTTTTGAATATATTGATAAGTAGTCACTGTCTGTGTTGTCATAGCCAGACAGTCTTTAAAAGTCTTTGTGTGCCTTTAGGATATTGTATAAGAGAAAAGACATCATTCGTCTCAGTTTTTTAGCTCGTATTCTGCAAGGCCACTGATAACTATGGCATTGAGTGGCCTGAAACATATGTCATCATCATAATGAAGGGCATTAAGCCCCACACCAAACCATTTTGATTAGGCTGGCTAACCATCCAACGTAAGTTCCTCATGGTGTGACTTGCATGTAAGACCTGGTCAGTCCCCTAATCTTAACTTTATTGTTAATACATAATACAGGAGAAATTTCTGTAGTTTGTTTGTCTTTTGGAAATGTAGATCCCGACATATTTCACATCCCTAAAGGCTCATCCTCATATGATGTGATTTACATAGCATGATGTGTAAAGGAATACTCTCATGTTTCTTGGTGTTAGTTAAACTGACTTAATATCTTTATGGACATACCTGGTTGATGTTTCACATTATAAAAAAAGAAAAGAGGTAATTAAAAATAAAGGTACATAGTCTGTAGATGTTTTTTTTATTTAGATTTTTGTTTTGTTGCAGAGACTGGCTGAGAAGTACAGCAAATCCACTGGTTTGGATCAAAATACTTGCTTAAGTGTGATAAAAGAACTACAATCCCATGCATTGCAGAAATTACAAGAGAGAACTCAATTTCAAGAAAGTGGTATAGCCACATTGAAAGTACGTGTTTCAAAAAATAGAAAAATCCATTCTGTTAAAATCCGATTGACAGACATTGGGCACCAGCTTTTGGAAGCTGTTGCAAGTGAACTACAGCAGCCATTGGAAAGGTATTCTGTGATACTGCTATACTTTGTTCTTATTGGTTGACTGACAAGATGTCAGCTAATATTTATTTTCCTTCAAACAATGGAAACTTCAGATTGAAATATAAATAATATAAGGTAAAGAATAGATAGCTACTCACCATAAAGATGACACATTGAGTTGCAGACAGGCACAACGAAAAGACTGTTACACATTTAGCTTTTGGGCAAAACCGTCTTCACGAAAGGTAAAACACACACACACACACACACACACACACACACACACACACACACACGTACGTGTGTGCTACCAGGCACAGTGGCAGGAGTCTGTGTGGGAGAGAGAGGAGGAGGGAGCAGTGGAAAAGGAGAAGAGCAGGCAAGGGAAAGAATGGATGGGTGTATTGGCAGAGGATGGAACACAGTGAGCATGAAGGGGTGAGAATAGGGTAGTGGTAATACGACAGAGGGGGCAGAAACTGTTGCGTGGAGGATGTGGGGACCGTGGGTTACTGTATGTTTAGTCTGGTATAATTTCAGGAGTGGAGTATACAGTATGTTGTAAGGGTAACTCCCATCTGCACAGTTCAGAAAAGCTGATGGTGGAGGGGAGGATCCAGGTGGCCCAGGTTTTGAAGCAACCATTTAAATCGAGCGTGTTCTGTTCAGCTTCATGTTGTGCCACAGGGTGATCTACTTTGCTCTTGGCCGCAGTTTGGTGGTGGTTGTTCATCCTGGTGGACTGTTGGTTGGTGGTCATACCAGTATAAAAAAACTGTGCAATTATTGTAGCAGAGCTGGTAAATGACATGACCCCTTTCACTGATGACCTGTTTTTGATGAGGTAGGATGAGCCTGGGGCAGGACTGGAATAGGAAGTAGAATGAGATTTTCACTCTGCAGCGGAGTGTGCCCTGATATGAAACTTCCTGGCAGATTAAAACTGTGTGCCAGACCGAGACTTGAACTTGGGACCTTTGCCTTTCACGGGCAAGTGCTCTACCAAGACTTGCCCATGAAAGGCAAAGGTCCAGAGTTCGAGTCTCGGTCCATCACACAGTTTTAATCTGCCAGGAAGTTTGGAATAGGAAGTGCTGAGTGGGTGGATTGGGCAGGTCTTCCACATGGGGCTTCCACAGAGATATGATCACAACATACTTGGCAAGGTTCTGGGTGTCTCTTCAAAACATGCAACACAGGGAGCACATGGTGCTTGAGGAATAACTGCTGTTCGAAGTAGATTATTGTTTGGAATGTTGGTTGTGGTGACAGTTAGATCTGTACTGTTGACCAAGGTCTAGACAGGTTGATTGTGACAGTTAAGAGTTGTAAAAGTCAACAAATGTGATACTATGACAATTACTAGAACTCCCGTTGTGGAATATATTTTATGCACATCGAATTTCAAAGAGTAGTTTATGTCTACATGGATGGATGGTATTGGTAGATTCAGTATTTCCCTTTATTCTTCTGCTGAACTTCACTTTCTTAATCTATGTAATTGTCAATACTTATGCAGAATTGACAGCAGTGGTGGGGGGCATGGCATGTGAGAAGTGTCATTGTGCTATTGTAATTTTTCTAATTTAAGAAGGCAGATTCTTTTCTGAGACATTACTACTGTGGTGTCTAGTGGCATTGCCTGTAAAATATTGAGGTCTTAAATTTGGATGTAATTTAAAGTATTTCTTGCAACAATCTAAAACTATCTTCATCTGCATACAGAATAACATTTTGATAATCGTCCATAAAGAAATAGCAATACTTGCTTGTGTATGACAACATTTATACCAAACTAATCCTCAGCATGGCAAATCATCCAAGAATAATTTAAATTACAAATTTGCTAGAAAAATAACCAGTTACTTAGCACTGTTACTATTTAACTCAAATAAAAAGTTGTATTGTGGAAAGCTAGGCTGCACTAAGCCAAAATGGAAGATAAATGGTGGGGAATAGGAATTTCATTTCCTTTTTTTTATTTGTGCACATTTCAGTCTATCATTGTGGCATGAGTGCTGTAGTTTCTTTGAATGTAGGGATAAAATTGCTATTGAGTAAAAGATCTTGATTTGATGACATGGATTATTGAATAATTTTAAATGCTGCTGATGGGGATTCAATGTATAGCAATCATTCCCCTGTTCAAGTACAACAGTGGAAAATCCTGCATTTACTTTGTCTGTCTGTCTGTCTAACAATGGAAACTCCAGGTAGGAATATAGGGAAAAGACAGATTGCTGCTTACAGTAATGAAGACACGTCAAGTGGCAGACAGGCACAATTAAGATACTCACGTGCAGCTATCAGCCACAGCCTAAGTAAAACACACACACAGACAGCAAGCACACCTCATGGATGCCAACTCTAGCATATTGAGCCAAGATGCTGGAGTTGGCAGGCGCGCGCGCCTGTGTGTGTGTGTGTGTGTGTGTGTGTGTGTGTGTGTGTGTGCGGTTTTTTTTTTTTTCCCTGATGAAGGCTGTGACCAAAAGGTATATGTGAGTGTCTTTTAATTACACCTGTCTGCAACTTGATGTGTCTTCTTTATGGTAAGTAGCAATCTGTCTTTTTCCACATTGTTGGTATCTGACTGTCTATCTTTATTCATCTGCTGATTATTGCGCAATGATATGGGATTTGTCAAGATAACACAGTCCAAATCATTAGGGCGAAATATTCGACACCCAGCATACATAACTTGCTTTGAGGATAGGATAAGTGGTTGTCTGTGGCATTGACTAAGGACTCGTCCTGGCATTTGTCTTAGTGTTATATATAAAAACCTCAGATAAACCAAATCAGGGTGGTCAGATAGAGTAACGCCATCCTCCCAAATATGAAGACAGTGTAATACGTAAGTATGAGGAAAAGCAGAAACATATAATAGTGTTCTAGGCTATTTGGTAGACAGTATAGCTGTGTGTAGAGAGAGAAAGCAAAAGTGTTTCTTCTTCATAAATATGCATAACGGTTTTGTTTTTGGGGAATAAACTCCATATGCTGTTAATAACATTTTTAAGAGAAAATGGTGGCTAACTGAAACTGGACAGTTTTCATGAGCAAAATCCACATTAACATGTAACAGTTCAGGCTGTGGATGTGTACACAAAAGCTGTGCTGTGCTGTCATCCTTGTAAATAATGCATCTGCTGTCAAAGGGAAAATGAAATATTGAATAAATGTATTACCCCAAAAGTTACTGGATTGTATGTCTTAACTACTAACTAGATAAGAAAAATATTTAGTTTCTGAATATAAAATAAAGACCGTATTTGAACTATTATGAGGGAGAATCAAAGGAAAACTTTAAAAATGTAATTAAAAATCGACATTTCGCTTCATTGATCTGTTAATTGGCAGCACTATTACCACTGATGTAAGGAATGTCTTACAGGAGGCAACAGCTAATTCAGCTGTGTGTTAGATTCTAGCTGACTTCCATTGAGTCAGCTCAGCACTTGAATGCCCAGGAAATGATGTCACCAACTCCGGCAGCATGGCGACTGCTTAGCTCTAAGCAGTTCTTGGACCGGCTGCAGTGTGTTCTTGGTCTCACTCCATATTTTACTATGACCCATCTGCGATTTGCCTGGTGTTAGTTGTCCTGTGGTTGGTTGATCTCCTCCCTGGGTAGGTTTCAGCACACGAGGGCGCCTGAGTGTTGAACATAAATGTGGACGACAAGAGGCCCTGTTGCTGGCTTCAGCATTGAAGGCTGGTGTTGGCAACACTCTGCAATTGGCGTTGTTGGAAGACAGTCAGTTTCTATATCAATAGATGTTAGGTTGGGAACAGCATGAAGTTCATCCAGTGAAGGCCATCATCTTTTGTACATTTTCGGCTAGTTCATAGGCTGTGCTGGAGCATGTAGGATGTAGATTCATTACAGTTTTGTAATCGTGGATTAAAGTGCTATTACTGTGAATATCATCAGTCCCAACGATCAATAAAGGACAAGGGCGGGAGTGTTTAAAGGGAGCTAGCATGAGGCTGTAATGCAAAGCTCAATTTTTAATGACCGAATGTGTCCTCTTTATTCCGCCACATTCCCTTACAGGCTGGTAGCAGCTGTCTGTCTCCCCCTGTGTGCTCTTATGAAATAGTTTCTTGCAACATGCCTTACGAGCTGATGAACATGCTTGTCACTTCCTTTGGTTTTCCATCTTCTTTTCTGCTGAATTCTTATTCCTTACTTGGAAGACAGTGTCATCAACCTGATCATTTTGTGACATAATGGCTCGCTTCCTGCTTGTGCCTCTGTCATGATTTGAATTTGCCTGATGCAATGTGAGAGAGTTTTAATAACCTTTTTTTCTAATTTCTACTCTTTACTATTCTGTGCTGTAGCACATATTACATTGCCAGGAGCACTGGCAATGTGAACATCACTAATACCAATAATCTGTATTGGAGCTAATACTGATGTCCATTAACAAAGACCAGAGGCCTCCATTAGATCGATCTGTACAATCAGATATAAAATTTAAAATATACTTTCACTCCACAAAAGTAATACATAGTATATGAATGGGAAGTTTCATACTCAATAAGTACTTCGGATGCAAAGTGATATCAAATCATTCTTAGAAGAACATAATGGAAATAGTTTACCATTCCCTGATTTGTCAGTAATTTGCGAATCAGCAGGAGGAACGTGTCAGTGACTAATAAGTGTACCTATTAATCTGTGAAATATATCTCTCGTGATGGAATCTGCTGAACACATTGTGTGAATGAATTAATGACACCCACGCTGTATATATTCTTTTTCATTTTACGAATTGAATACTGAATTTGAGAAAGAGACACTGTCAAATTCAGTGCTGATGCACAAAACATTGCTATAAAAATGTCGTAGGGTCTCCTGAATTTGTTACTCTCATATGAGCCTTGTTTTACAACCAAAAATGCCACGTGTCCTCATTTCATAAAATAGTTTCTTCTTTTACTTGAATCTGAAACTTCTATACTTGTCATCACAGTGCCATCAATTAATGACTAAATGAAATGGCGCAGTGGGATAATGTGTGTGAATATGAATATGTGACCAAGCACAGTGGTGCATTAGTAAAAAACTATACTTGAGTTTAGAAGGCTGACAGATCCAAGTCCTGTTCAGCCATCCAGATTTAGATTTTCTGTGGCTTCTTTTAATCATTTAAGACTAATATCAGAGTGGTTCCTTTGAAAAGGACATAGCCTTTTTCCTTACATATCCTTCATAATCTGAGTGTGTGCTCCATCTCTAATGAACTCATTGTGTATGGAATATTAAGCCTTAATGTTCTTTCTTACTTTCCTGAAGGTGTGCAGTTAAGATTCCCTCTTAGAATATAAAACTGAGGTTTGCCGTGGCTTCACTATATAACTTCAGGGTTATGCAAGGATCAGCCTTTACTGTAAAATATCTGTACATAAGAATCAGTCTGTACCTTCTTATTACATTAAATCAGATGCAGCTCTTAACTCTATAGAGTGGGACTGCAGCACACTTTGTACACATGTAAATAATAGCTGTCTTTGTTACCAAGGTGAACATGTATGGTTGCAAAATCACAGAATGTTCAATCTTAGTTTAACTAAATAATAAACATACATTACATGAACCAAATCACTGTCTAATTAGCCAGTAATAAAATAAACTTTTCATTATCAATCTGTTGCTGCATACAAGTGTTACCCCATGATAATGACACACTCAAAGTGTTAAACAACACAGCTGCATCAGTTTCTTGCCAACCGTTTGTTTGATTACTAACTATCCCATAGATAACTGCCTCATTGTGAGTGTGTGCTGCTAGCTCGGAATTGCCATCATTTTCTTGTATGGATCATAAATTTTCTTCAGTTAGCGTGCTGTCTATTTTGTATTACTGCTGCTCACTTGGACATATGACAACAGAACTAATTACTGTGTTAATGAAGGAATACATACGGGTTCGGAACTGTTAAATGTCAATGGAACAGTAAAAGATGGTGTTATTTATGATTGCCACATATTGTATATAAAAGTGTCCGCTTGAGCATTAAATATCTTTTCACTTATTTTCAAATTGATCCTCTGTTAACCACTTACAATTACACATGAAACAAATTAATTGTTCCATTTGCCCCATTGTAATTGTTCTGCAAATCAAGAAAGCTTTTTACCACTTGCATTTCACATTGTTGATAAGGCTTCCTCAGTGTTGATGACTATGGAGTGACAAACATGTTTTGCTTCTGACTTGATGTATCTATAAGTTACATAAAGTGTTACTCATGACCATCCAAACATGGCCACCAGCACAAGATCGAGGATATAAAGTCAATACATAGTAAAGATGTTTTCTTTACTGATAAGTCAAATGTATGTAGGCTACAGTATTTGACAATCACTTTCTGAATATAGCAGATGAATTAAATAAAAATGTAGTTTCTACAGGGGGTGAGATAACACTCTTAGAAAGTGGCTTTTCAAGGTTTCCATCTGAAACTCACCTCTATGGTGCTGACAAGGGAACAGATTGACTCGATAATTAAATAGCTGAAGGCTAAGAACTCTCACGGACTGGATAATGTGTCTAGTAGGAGACTAAAGAACTGTGCTGTAAATGTTAGCCCAATGCTTACCCACATGTATAGTTTTTCCTTTAGGAATGGTCAGATTTCAAATAATGAAAATACTCCGTAGTAAAACTTAATTATAAAAAAGAAGAAAGGGACAATGTAGACAATTTTTAGACCTATTTCTTTATCACCAGTGTTTGCAAACGTTATTGAAAAGGCTGTATGTATAAAGGTAATTAACGATTTCAGTTTATATAATTTGCTATCAAACATACTTTGGATTCAGAAGAGGCTTAACAACTGAAAACACTATCAGAAGTTGGATCATTATGGTATAAGAGGAGTTGCTCACAGCTCCTTCCTGTCATACTTCAAGAACAGGCAGCCAAAGGTTATTCTCCACAGCAATAAGAATGGCATCAGGTGGCATCTGATTGGGGCATATATATGTGGTGTCTCTCCCAAGAATTGTCAGGTGCATTTTCTCTTGTCTTTCATTAGATATTTGCAATGATGTGCGCTATTTGTTTGGGCTGGCTCCAACACTTTACAATGCAAAAATGAAATTCCAAATACCTCCTGGAACACCAGAGAAAACGTCCCTGACAAATCTTAGGAGACACAATGTGTGTGTGTGTGTGTGTGTGTGTGTGTGTGTGTGTGTGTGTGTGTGTGTGTGTGTGTGTGGGAGGGGGGCGGGGGGGGGGAGGATAAAGATTCTAAAATACTTCTGTTTGCTGATATCACTAGGTTGGTAGTGAAGGATGTTTAGTGCGACGTGGGCGTTGTATCATGCACCACAGTTAGAGACCTAAGTTCATGTCTTGTAGGAAATAAATTGATGCTACATCACAGTAAGATTCAGTTTCTAACACACAGTTCAACTAAGAACGATATTTTGATTGTATAGAAAGGGCATATGATTAGTGAGTCTAAATCATTCAGATTTCTCGTTGTTCAGATAGATGATAAATTGTAATGGAAAGCCCATGTTCAGTATCGTGTTCAAAAACTGAATGCTGCTCTATGTACCATTGGAACTGTATCTGTAATAAGTGGGGGTCCAACACAAAGTTAGTCTGCTTTGCTTATGATAGATTTTTGGCTCAGAAATGGACAGCTCGAGCAGTAGGTGGTATAAGTTTGCGAAACTCTTGTTAATCTCTTTGAGGAGTCTGGGAATTCTGAAATTGGCCTCTCAGTATATATTTTCTTTAGTATTATTTAACTGGATAGTTAAAAAAATCTATTCACCAAGCGGCAGCAGAACACACACATAGCCGACTGTTGTGAGCAACAAGCTTTCGGAGCCGGTGGCTCCTTCAGGCAGAAGGGTTGAAGGGGAAAGAAGAAGGGTGAAGAAAAAGGACTGGAGAGGTCTAGGAAAAGGAGCAGATTTTGGGAAAGTCACCCAGAACCGAGGGTCAGGGGAGACTTATGTTAAGAGTTGAGAGGGAAAGACTTGCTTCTCATCCCACACAGTAAGTCTCGCTTTCTATTTCTGTGTTCTGCTGCCACTTGGTAAATAGATTTTTTATCTATCTAGTTAAATAATCTTATCAGTAATTGATTGTTTTCTTTAATATTGTTTGTTAACAATATGAGCTTTTTTCCAAGAATTGGCAGCTTTTACTGTGGTAATGCTATGTAGAAATCCAATCTGCATGTGGATTACATCATCTAGACACTTTTACAGAAAGGTATGCAGTATTCTACTGCATCCATTTTCAGTTAGCTCTACAAAAATTTAAAAAATGTAGCGGTAATCCTTACACATTCAAGTGTAAACTGAAAAATTTTCTTTTGAATCACTCCTATTGTGTCAGGGAGTTCAGAGAAAGAATTTAAGCTAATTACTGTGGTATTTTGTTGATTATGATAATATACAGTTGCAGATTGTCATCTTCATAGGATTTTTCTGCATTTTGTTTTGCCTATTTGTGTTAATTTCACGTACAGATGCGTTTCATGACCATGTAGATTTACTCTTCAGTTTGTCCTACAGAACTAGAATTGCAAAATGAGATTTAAAAAATGTCATTAAACAAACAATCCATGTAGCTGAGATTTTTGCAAAATTTTTCTCTCTATGGTTATACAGCAGACTTCTTGCTTTGCAAGCTTTGTAATTAAAATATTCTGTATCTGCAGCAAGGCTTGCTCGATTGTCTGATATGAGAAATGTTGAGAAAGAGTAATTGAGGGCTTAAGTGTGCACAGTTTGAAGTAGACTGTTGCTGGACGTGAATATAACTTGTATGATTTTCCTGAAGAAGACAAATTAGCAAACTATTTCCAGACCAAGGATCAGCTGCATGTAGTCATTATTCCACAACAAATCATCCAGAACCATTAGAATGGTTTTTCTGCTGATCAGAATTCTTCAAGGATCTGGGTGATAGTGCCACCATTGAGTTAGGCATTGACTCCTCGGACATTGGCAGTCTTCTTTCCACAAAATGCAGCAAGCATTTATGGATGCAAACTTCTCACAGGTTTGTTGCTGTCTACCTGTCTATCTAGTCCCCTCTCCAGAGCTGTTAGCAACATCACTAAAAGCAACAACAATGAGGGTCATATATAGGGGTCTCTGTGGATCATCAGTGTAAAGACAGTCTGGAAAGGTATATCACTCATGTGGTTTTGAGAGCAGCAGATGACCAGATAAAGCCGTCCTCTTCACCCTGATTAAGAGACAGTGGATAGTGGCTTTCACACTCTAGATTGATGTGAAATCTCTTGGCTGCAGAAACATCAAGTCATCTCAGTAGTGAGAACATCCCCAAAAAAGTCCCAACTTTTACTACAGTATAACAAATGCCAGGAGCCAAATCACATTGCAAAGAGTGCCAATGTGAACCAAGATCTGCTAGCAAGTACCGGTACTCCCTCTAGATTTGCTACAAAAATTACACACTGCTTTTGTCTGCTAGCTGTAGTGGTCTACATAATGGTGAAGTAGCTCGCTGTAATTTCTTTTGTAACCACTTGCGAAGCAGGATAAAGGGAGGATGAGAAAGCATAGAAAAATCCAGTGCAGTAAGGAAATTCAACCAGAAGGACATTCACAGCTAACCTGCAACCTCCAGACCAATGTGACAGGTCTAAAGTGAACTAGCACTGACCTAAATCAACACATCAGCTTATGGAAGACCTGCAGTGGACTGTTAATATCCCGGACTCGCTACCCTTGGTGTTAAACGACGGGTCTCAGCGGCTAACTTAGTTTTACATTTTATGCGTGAAGGGGGCTTTCACCACTCTTTAAGGGGGGGGGGGGGGGGGCACTTAACCTCATTGAGCCGTTGACAGAACACACTGTTGCCTCCTCTGCCCAGACCAGGCTGCGGCAGTCTGGATTTGGTGATCCATCCCAGACCCTCACCCTACCTACTCTTTTGCACTTCCTTCCTGCTCTCGCATGGTCTTTTTGACTTGTTCGTCTGTTATCTGTCTGTGCTTGTCTCGCCCTGTCTGTGTTGCTAGTCTTTCCTAGGCAATTTCTGACTGCGCTACATGTGGTAAGTAGCGTGGGAGGGGGGTATATATCCCCTCATTGCATTCTGCTTTCAGGAGCATCTGGCTGCTCCCTAAATGGGGCACCTCGCCTGCCTTTCTTCCTATGTCTCCCTATCCTCTTTTTTTCCCCCCCTTATCTAGCCTTTGTTGACATTTGGTAGACCTTATGTTTTCTTACTCTGGGTTTTGCGCAGTAGGCCGTCTTCAATGTACGGTCATATAGATCTGTCTGATTGAGGAGAAAGGGACTAAAGGGACTGATGATGTAATAGTTTGGTCCCTTTAATCATCCATCCTACCAGCAAACGAACCTATACACAAGCAGAGTAGCTGTCAGTAGCTAGATGAGTGGGCAATAGTATACACTGGCCCTGACAAATTTGCCGCACGAGCAAGTGGTCAAACATCAGATGTTGAGGAAGCTAATAGCAAGTGGAGCAGCATATGATACCTGAAATCGGAGATAAGACTTTCAAGCCTGGTAACACGGATGAAAATGTTTGTGGTTCTGACATTGAAGATGATGGTTAGATATTGATCACTCTGGCCCTGTTGTAACTACCCAAACAATTAACAGGCACAGTGTATCATTGAAGAAACAATACTTAGTGACTGACGATTTACTACATAAATGCAAAAGTGTTCAGAGCCATGGTATTTCATCATGTTTCCCTTTCCATATTGGAAAGCTGTTTTGAATTAGAGATTCAGCTGGTGGATATGGGCAGTCTTTCGTAGAATGATCACATCACTAAGAAGATTATCATTACCCATTTAAAAGTAGTGTTTTGAAGTTCAGATTTGTTTTTGAATGTGATTGACAGCTGTCAACCACTGCACTAATTGTAGATCCTCTACTGCTTTTCCTACAATTTACTAATCTTCTGGCATTGCTACCTACCTACAGCTATCATCGTAGTCTGCAATCAGCCTCAGGTGGCATCTGATACTCCTGTTGTGCGGTATTTCATTATTTTGTAATTATATATAATTCATGTTGTCTTTGAACTTTACAATATTCTTTCAGCATCACTTTCATTATAAAGAACTGAAAATTCATGATTTTCATTACAACAATAGGTGTGCTGAATCAAAGTATGCCAGCTGGCAGAAATTCGAAAAATTATAGTAGTCAGTTAAGCAGTATTGCTTCTTAGACGAAAGTACAAAGCTGCCATAGCTGCTTGAAGGAGGTAAATAATTGCAGTGATCGGTTTGTACATTCATTCATTCATTCATTCATTCATTCATTCATTCACTCACACACATCATTCCGTAATTTCCTTTATGAAGGAAAACCTGCAAGGACATGGAACATGTCACAGAGCATGTATTACTTTGTGAACATACAAAATTTTAAAAATATTAAGACACCAACTATAAATTATTTTTTAACTTTGTAATAGAAACTTGTAATATACCTTAACTTCATGATTATTACAGTAAAGCTTTTCCATTTAATGCTTAATAACAGTTCATTCAGGGACATATATACTTGATAATGAATGAATGATTTCCATAAATATATTCTTTTGTCATACATTCACATGTTGCGCCCTGCCCTGTTAATACCATCATGAACGAGAACCTACAGGGATGGGAAAAAAGTCAGGTTACACATTAGCAAGCTAAAGCAGCCGTTACAAGCTACTTCTATACAGCATATTAACAATAATTTAAATTAATGCTAATATACTCACACAGTTAATTACAGGAACAACTTCGGAATAACTCTTTTTTTGCATTATAAATCAGGAAGAGAGAGAGAGAGAGAGAGAGAGAGAGAGGGGGGGGGGGGGGACATCCCACGTGGGAAAAATATATCTAAAAACAAAGATGATGTGACTTACCAAACGAAAGCACTGGCAGGTCCATAGACACACGAAAAAAAACAAACATACACACAAAATTCTAGCTTTGGCAACCAACGGTTGCTTCGTCAGGAAAGAGGGAAGGAGAGGGAAAGACGAAAGGATGTGGGTTTTAAGGGAGAGGGTAAGGAGTCATTCCAATCCTGGGAGCGGAAAGACTTACCTTAGGGGGAAAAAAGGACGGGTATACACTCCCGCGCACGCCCACACACATATCCATCCACACATATACAGACACAAGCAGACATATTCAAAGGCAAAGAGTTTGGGCAGAGATCTTTGCCCAAACTCTTTGCCTTTGAATATGTCTGCTTGTGTCTGTATATGTGTGGATTGACATGTGTGTGTGTGCGCGCGCGAGTGTATACCCGTCCTTTTTTCCCCCTAAGGTAAGTCTTTTCACTCCCAGGATTGGAATGACTCCTTACCCTCTCCCTTAAAACCCACATGCTTTCGTCTTTCCCTCACCTTCCCTCTTTCCTGACGAAGCAACAGTTGGATGCGAAAGCTAGAATTTTGTGTGTATGTTTTTGTTCGTGTGTCTATCGACCTGCCCGCGCTTTCGTTTGTAAGTCACATCTTTCTTTAAAACAAAGATGATGTGACTTACCAAACGAAAGCGCTGGCACGTCGATAGACACACAAACAAACACAAACACACACACAAAATCAAGCTTTCGCAACCAATGGTTGCTTCATCAGGAAAGAGGGAAGGAGAGGGAAAGACGAAAGGATGTGGGTTTTAAGGGAGAGGGTAAGGAGTCATTCCAATCCCGGGAGTGGAAAGACTTAACTTAGGGGGAAAAAAGGACGGGTATACACTCGCACACACACACATATCCATCCACACATATACAGACACAAGCAGACATATTTAAAGACAAAGAGTTTGGGTGGAGATGTCAGTCGAGGCGGAAGCCTCGACTGATTTACCCCCGGAAACCATCCTTGTAACCATTGATGCCACTTCCTTATACACAAATATCCCGCACGTCCAGGGCGTCACTGCGATGGAGCACTTCCTTTCACGCCGATCACCTGCCACCCTACCTAAAACCTCTTTCCTCATTACCTTAGCCAGCTTCATCCTGACCCACAACTTCTTCACTTTTGAAGGCCAGACATACCAACAATTAAAGGGAACAGCCATGGGTACCAGGATGACCCCTTCGTACGCCAACCTATTCATGGGTCGCTTAGAGGAAGCCTTCTTGGTTACCCAGGCCTGCCAACCCAAAGTTTGGTACAGATTTATTGATGACATCTTCATGATCTGGACTCACAGTGAAGAAGAACTCCAGAATTTCCGCTCCAACCGCAACTCCTTTGGTTCCATCAGATTCACCTGGTCCTACTCCAAATCCCATGCCACTTTCCTTGATGTTGACCTCCACCTGTCCAATGGCCAGCTTCACACGTCCGTCCACATCAAACCCACCAACAAGCAACAGTACCTCCATTATGACAGCTGCCACCCATTCCACATCAAACGGTCCCTTCCCTACAGCCTAGGTCTTTGTGGCAAACGAATCTGCTCCAGTCCAGAATCCCTGAACCATTACACCAACAACCTGACAACAGCTTTCGCATCCCGCAACTACCCTCCCGACCTGGTACAGAAGCAAATAACCAGAGCCACTTCCTCATCCTCTCAAACCCAGAACCTCCCACAGAAGAAACACAAAAGTGCCCCACTTGTGACGGGATACTTTCCGGGACTGGATCAGACTCTGAATGTGGCTCTCCAGCAGGGATACGACTTCCTCAAATCCTGCCCTGAAATGAGATCCATCCTTCATGAAATCCTCCCCACTCCACCAAGAGTGTCTTTCCGCCGTCCACCTAACCTTCGTAACCTCTTAGTTCATCCCTATGAAATCCCCAAACCACCTTCCCTACCCTCTGGCTCCTACCCTTGTAACCACCCCCGGTGTAAAACCTGTCCCATGCACCCTCCCACCACCACCTACTCCAGTCCTGTAACCTGGATGGTGTACACGATCAAAGGCAGAGCCACGTGTGAAAGCACCCACGTGATTTACCAACTGATCTGCCTACACTGTGACACATTCTATGTGGGAATGACCAGCAACAAACTGTTCATTCGCATGAATGGACACAGGCAGACAGTGTTTGTTGGTAAAGAGGATCACCCTGTGGCTAAACATGCCTTGGTGCACGGCCAGCACATCTTGACACAGTGTTACACCGTCCGGGTTATCTGGATACTTCCCACTAACACCAACCTATCCGAACTCCGGAGAAGGGAACTTGCTCTTCAATATATCCTCTCTTCCCGTTATCCACCAGGCCTCAATCTCTGCTAATTTCAAGTTGCCGCCACTCATACCTCACCTGTCATTCAACAGCATCTTTGCCTCTGCACTTCCGCCTCGACAGACATCTCTGCCCAAACTCTTTGTCTTTAAATATGTCTGCTTGTGTGTGTGTGTGTGTGTGTGTGTGTGTGTGTATATATATATATATATATACCCGTCCTTTTTTCCTCCTAAGGTAAGTCTTTCCGCTCCCGGGATTGGAATGACTCCTTACCCTCTCCCTTGAAACCCACATCCTTTCGTCTTTCCCTCTCCTTCCCTCCTTCCCTCTTTCCTGATGAGGCAACAGTTTGTTGCGAAAGCTTGAATTTTGTGTGTATGTTTGTGTTTGTTTGTGTGTCTATCAACGTGTCAGCGCTTTCGTTTGGTAAGTCACATCAATTTTGTTTTTAGATATATTTTTCCCACATGGAATGTTTCCCTATATATATATTACTACTAAGGAAGACCCACTGCTGTTTGTCTTGAGTTACTCAGCTGCTGTTTTTATTACTTCTTCATACTGAGCATTTATGTAACATCACTGATTTCAGAGAATGCTATTAGCTCTTTGTGTGTTGGAAATGTTAAAAGATCTTGAATTGAATTTAATTTTACTTGATCCTGTAAGATTACATTGTGTACAGTAAATGTATAACGAATAACAATAAATACAAATTTAATGGCCAAGTATTCTGCAACACTGTAAAACTCGTTTTCAATGAGATAGTCTTTAAGTTTCTTTGGAAAGTCATTGTCAAGTACACTACCTTGCAGGCTTTTGGGCAAACTTCTTAGTAGTCTGATACCATAGTACTGGGGTCCTTTTTCTAGCATTGCCAGTCGATGGGGTCTGCTCAGTACTTCATTCTTCCTTCTTGTATTGTAGGTGTGTACACTAGCATTTGTAATCCAGTCCTCACTACCTTTTGTGATGTACATTATTGTGTTGTATATATACAACGATGAAAAAGTTAAGATACCTAACTTCTTGAAACAGTTTCGGCAAGTTTCAGATCAGAGGTCTTTCTTCTTAAAATGGTCCTAATTGCCCCCCCCCCCCCCGCCCCCCCCCCCCCCGTGTGTGTGTGTGTGTGTGTGTGTGTGTGTGTGTGTGTGTGTGTGTGTGTGTGTGTGTCTCCTAATTGCCCCCCCCCCCCCCCGGTGTGTGTGTGTGTGTGTGTGTGTGTGTGTGTGTGTGTGTGTGTAATGTGAGCACTCGTTTTGTCTCTTGTTTGTTGGAGTTTACCCACACAGAGTCACTCAATACTGTATGGTTCGAAAAGTCCATGATACACTGTACGCAGAAGGTTCTTGTCTGAATACTGTGATAGCTGCATCATTAAGCCTGTGACAGAGCTCAGTTTCTTACAGACATTATTAATGTTTTTTCCATTTCAGTCCATTATCTACAAGAATGTGTAAGACTCTAGCAGATTCTACTTCTTCCAGCCTTGTTCCATCAACCTCTAAATCCATGTCTACAGCCCTCTCCTTATTTTTAAACACTACATACATAGTCTTTTTTAGATTTACAACCAGTTCATTTTCCAACAGCCATTGAGCTGTGACATTTGCAAATATGTATGCTCTTCTCTCAAGCTGTTCCATATTTTGGTCACTATTTAGTATTGTCGTGTCATCAGCGTACAATATTTTCTTTTCTTCCTCCTCAACACCTATATCATTAACAAACACATTAAGTAACAATGGCCCCATTACCGAACCCTGCAGCACTCCATATTTGATGGGTTTGGTTTCTGATTGGTATGAGTTTCCTAATGATGCATATTTCTTGCTGTTGCACAAGTATGATTTTATCCATTCACCTGGGTGCTCTCGAATGCCATAGTTGCCTAATTTTTGTATCAGTATTTCATGGTCAATGATGTAAAATGCTTTTGAAAGATCCAGAAACATTGCAGAGACAAACTTTTTTTCATCTAAGGACTGTAAAATGTATTCAGTTAGACTGGCAATTGCTTATTCTGTAGATTTACTCTTTCTGAAACCATGTTGTGAGGGTATGGGAATGTTATGTTTGTCCAAATAATTAACTGATCTGGTATACATAAGCATTTCTAGGATTTTTGAGAAACCGGATATAAGTGAAACTGATCTGTAGTTGTTGGGGTCGTCCTTATCCCCTTTCTTGTACACTGACACCACCTTCGTTATCTTCAGTTTTTCTGGAAAAAATCTATTTCTGAAAGAACAGTATGCTATGTTCAGCAGTGGTGGTGTTATCTGCTCACTTACTAGCTTTATTACATGATTTGATATTTCATAATCACCAGCTGATTTCTTGGACTTTAGTTTCTGTATAGTTTTCTGTAGTTAATCTTCCGTGACTGGTCTTAAGAACATAGTACTACATGATCTTTTTGGTACCTTAACGCTCTTCTGTTTTTGACTATTTCTTTCCAATTTTAAGTTTTCTACTACAGTGATATAGTTATTATTCAGTCTGTTTGCTATTTCCATACCATCTGTGAAAGATCTATTTTAATTGACCTAATACCTTCTTCTTTTTTTGACCCATCTTTTCCCTTTCTTCCACCATTAATTGCATTCCAAGCTGCCTTTGCCTTGTTTTTTGAGTTTGTTATGGTGTTGTCAATTGCTCTTGCTTTTGCTTCTCTAAGTGTTTTTCTATACTTCTTTTTTAACATTTTATAGTTTTCAGCTTCACCCACCCGTCTCAGATCCTGCAGCTTGCTTCACTGTTCTAGTATTTCGCTGGTAATCCGCTGTGTTTGATCTTGCAGCTGTTCTTGTCTCTTTACTTTGGGAAATGCTACATTTCATGCTACATTACATGCAAGATTTCCAGTTTGTACCACTAACCGATTACCTTTTGCATCAGACTATAAAACATCTTTCTGAACCTTAGCTAGGAACACACAGTCTAAGTTGAAATTGTTTCAAATATTGCTATTGTGAATGCCACAGTTCATCCTAAATTGACCTTTATCAGTTACCACAGATACTATGAGGGAGGAAACATATTGGCATGTGAGGATAAGAATTCCATGGCCTTGGAAGATACTTCTTACAGAAGTTTGGTTATCGACTTTCATTAAATTCATACTATATACTTTCGGAGAATAAAGACTCTTTGACCCTACAGCAGTGCCCAAAAAAATTAACCTGTTGAACAATGTTGAGTGAAAGAATGCAAAATAGGTCTGTATGTCAAAATAGAGAGAGAGAGAGAGAGAGAGAGAGAGAGAGATGTTGGTTGCATATTATATAGATCTTCCATGCAATATACCTGAGTGCAGTCAGCAAGAAGTGAGATTGGCTGCAAGATATATTTTAGGACCACCTTTCTTCCCATTCTCTGTATTGCATATGATGAGATGCCATGGGTTACAGCACCTTATAGTGTGATAAGCATTTAAAATTTATGCTGTACACGAAGTGTCTGCATTTCATATCGTATATTATTTCACTTCTCCCAGTTTGTGGGCAACAACCCCTATTGGTGTTACTGACTGTTGTTATTGCTTCACACCAAGTTTGATATAAATAACAATCTTGTCTTGTTAGGGAACTTAAAATTTTAGGCTTGATGAAATTTAGAAAATGAAGTGCCCCATTATGTTGTTTGCTGATATTTTTGCTTACTAATACCAGATGTGCACCAACGTTTCAACATCATGTACTTCCACAAGTTAAGACAATGGTGTCTGATTGGGCTTTTCAGTTGTTTTCCTTGGTGTAGCCTACAGGATCTATTTACCAGGTTTTTTTCACTGTGTACAATTCTTAGTCATCGGCAATGTTGATAGCACTGCTTATGAAGTGATGTAACCAAGTAAGAAATTTCGCACATTTTCTGAATCATTTTGTGAGATCCAGTGCTTATTCAAGTGTACTCAGGCCAGAAAATGGTCTGGAACGTGGAGTACTCCATTCTGTTGTGACAAGAGAAGGGGAGAAATTAGGTGACAATTTGCTGGGTACTGAGACAAATGGTTGTTTGGGGAAGTAAGGAAGCTCATAAAGCAGTCAAGAAGGACTATTGAGATGATGGGAGTTTAACAGTCTGCCGTTTCCATGCGCGCTTCCATCTCATAGTTGGATCAGAAGGTCATAAAAGATTGGAAGGAAGAGTGACTGCAAGTGATGGACAGCAAGTTGAGGATAGGAAAAGCAGTAATCCAGCAGGGATTCTCCTTCCAGTCAAAGTGCTTTAAAGTCGTATACCTCCATGTTGGGCATAGCCTCCATATATGTGGCTTTTTACTCAGGCAGGATGACTTGTTTGTCTGTGGTGCCTGTAGTCTGTGTGTTTCAGTAAACCAGTTGTTAGCAGACTCTTTCACATTACGATGAGAGAAAACAGCATTTTTCAGTGGAACGTGCCCTCTGTTTTAACTGGCAGTGAGTCTAATATCACATGCATTTAAAATTTTGAGTGTTGACTAGGCCCGAGGCTTTTAGGTTGACGATTTTAATCTGTTTTGAGGCGACTATCTCATCTATTTTTAGCAGTCAACCAGTCATATGTATTTTCTTCAGCATAGCATAGTTCTTTTCTGCGTTGCTATTTTTCTTGTTTTATCATAGATCCTGAGAACTGGCAGAAGTAAGTTTTCATTTGTTGCTGTTTATTTATGTGTACATGCATGCGTGTGTGTGTGTGTGTGTGTTTCTTTCTCGAATAAGTTTAATATTTACCTTACCTAAAGTTTACCATTTTAATCACTTTTGTTTCTGTGTCTTTTATTGTAGGCAGAATGTTGGGTGTCCTGAAGTTTGTCACCATCCTGTGCTAGGTATTGATAACAAGATCATTTAGTCTTTCAATATTGAACATCACTGTTCGTTGTTTTGAGGTTCTTTCCTGATGAAGATGATGATATCAGATATAATTGCATTTAGATTTCTGTCATTGGAGCTCATTGTACTAGGCCCTGGTTGTTTAACTTTCCCCTACATTTGATGTTATGGCAGGTTTTTGTTAATGTTATTGTGAAACATCATAATACAGAAAAACTCTTAATATCAAAAACTTGTATTCTGTGATATTCAATTTGTCAGGCAATTGGGAGTAAATAATTATATCTATAAGAACCTGCACACGTCCTGCACTAACTTATCTTTTTTATTAAATTTTTTTTTAGATTGAAGCTTATATCCAATGGTCGTATCATACAAGAAAATCGTGTACTGAGTGAACAAAGCCTTCAGAATGGATCCATGTTATTGTGCCTGCTGCTTGAACGGACTCCTGCAGAGATCAAGGTATGACAAAAGATATTTATAAATAATATTTACACTCCTTTTAGTAAAATTTGCAACATGAACTGAATATGTGTTGATACGAAATTTGGAAGATGTTGAAGCAGATATTTTCTGAACAGCTATGCATGCATGACTGTATGAGGAGTAGATAGCAAAAATTAGGTAGAGTTCAACAGTGTTTATTATTCTGTGACAGCAGTAAACATAGTTGGATCTGCTAATGGCACTTAATGCTATAAAACCAAGCCACAGACCTTGAATGGTTGCTCTGGTTGAAAGTGAGTCCTTGTATTGTGAATTTGGAACCATCCACGTAAAAATCTTGTGTAAATATATCTTAGTTAATCTCTTAACCAGTAGCCATACAACCCTCCTAATACCAAGTACTTTTTGTTACACTGAGTACTGCTGGGATCTGTGGTGACCTCAATACAATATGTTTTCTATTAAGCATAATTTTTAATAAGTGTTGAAAGTAATCACATTCCATTTTCCTTCTTCAAGAACTTGGTGATGGCGGCATGAATGCAAATGAAAATGCAAAATTGCTTTTTATAATTTATTTCAGTAAGTTATATACAGTTTTGATGACATTACAGATGTTTGTGGTCACATTCCAAAGTGACAGTTATAAGGCCTTGCATTTAAGGCAAGAAATTGCTGAGTGGCTTTTACACACATACATACACGTTTTGAACACTTACGGTGTATTTCTATCCACAGATCTTTTGCAGAATGGACACTGGCCTCCTATTTTCGTCTGTGCGGTAGATGGAAGTACTAGGGAACTAGTATTGTCTGCCCCCTGCGGGTTCGGGGGCTAGAATAGGCCCGCGGTATTCCTGCCTGTCATAAGAGGCGACTAAAAGGAGTCTCAAACGTTTCGGCGTTATGTGATGGTCCCCTCTTGGGTTTGACCTCCATCTTTCCAAATTTCTGTTGTTAGTGCGTGCCATTTGGGGAAGGACGCCTTATGTGGAGTTTTTCTATTGGTCCATCATGCACCACCATCTTGCATGCTACCTATTGTCGTGTGGCAGGATTTACACCCACAGTCTTCTGGGTTGCTTCCTTCTCGTCTTGTGCGCAATCCCCTTCTTCGCACCCCCGACAACTGTGGACCCTTTCAACACCTAAAATCCAGCATGGTAGCCAGTCCGTTGTGGTGGGGTCGTCATGTACCCTCTTGGTGGTAGCCCCCTGACCACACAGGGATCGCACTACAGATGCCAGAGCTGTTTCCTCCCCATGCATGCCAAGGAGTATGTGCCCATCTTGTCTGGGGCACGGGGACTCTGGGCAACGGGATATCGGCCAGGTACCCGTTGCTTTGGCTGGGTGGTGCCCTTGGGGAGAGCCCTCGTTCGGAGTAGGTGGCATCTGGGTGGATGTGGCGCAATGAAGCACAATAAATCACACCAAGCTGGTGGTCGCACGGCCACCAGCGTCTCTAAGCGAGGCAGAGTTGACTTTGATGCTACGCAATATGACCCTCAGTCGTTCCCCTCGTTGGCTGCGCCATGGGAGGGACGCAGATCTAGTGCCAAGCGGGAGCCTTACGTACCACAATACCTTGTCTGCAGCAGGACTGATGGTGACTCCTTTCTTACGACGAAGCCTCTGTTTTTTGTGGAACACCTGGAGGATAAGCTTGGGGAAGCGGCGGTGTTGTCTAAAATGAGGAATGGGTCCATCCTCCTCAAGACGTCCTCCCCAGCCCAGTCACGAGCGTTGCTCTTGTGTGATAAGCTGGGTGATGTCCCTGTTACCGTCACTCCCCACAGCAGCTTAAATATGGTCCAGGGGATTATTTACCATCGTGACCTCTTGTTACAATCCGACGACGAGCTGAGAGCCGACTTGGAACAACGTGGTGTACATTTTGTCCGTTGTGTACATCGAGGACCCAAGACTAACGGGGTGGCCACTGGTGCCTTTATCTTGGCCTTCGAGGGTGATGTGTTGCCCGAGAAGGTCAAGGTAATGGTTTACCATTGTGACGTCAAGCCATACGTCCCTCCCCCTATGCGGTGCTTCCAGTGCTGGAAGTTTGGGCACATGTCCTCCCGTTACCCATCCAGTGTCACATGTCGAGATTACGGACGCCCATCTCATACCGATTCTCCATGTGCGCCTCCGCCTGTATGTGTCAACTGTGGGGAGCACCACTCTCCATGCTCGCCGGATTGCCCCGTTCTTCATAAGGAGCGGAAAATAATGGAATTTAAGACCCTGGACCGGCTTACTTATCGAGAGGCAAAACTGAAATATGAAAGGTTGTATCCTGCTTCCATTCAAACATCTTATGCTGCAGCCACGTTATCGTCACCCACGCGAGCGACGGTTGTCGCCTCATCTGTGCCGCCTTCAGTGGGCCCTCGGGGCCGTGCATATCTGTCTGCCCCCCTCTTGTCTGGGGGCAAGCCTTCCTCTGTTGCCCCCTTAGCAGTTGGTGGCAAAACCTCTTCTGCCGCTCCCCCCACGCTTACTTTGGGAGTGACATCTCCTCCAAAACCGGGGGGCTCGATCCCTCCCCCTCCTTCTCCGCCGGCGTTGTCTCTGCCGGTTCCTCTCTCATGGAAGGGGTCCCTCGGGGCTCACCCTTCCTCCGTTTCTTCTCCTACCCAGCCGGATGTCAGCCAGTGGCTGAAGGTTCCGCCAGCTGCTGGTCGTAGGGCTTCTGCGTCATCGTCAGTTTCCAACGCTCCTTCGGAGAAGCTCTCCCAGCCCTCTCACCCTAAGGGCAGACGCGAGAAGAAGGAACGGAACGTGCCCAAGAAGAAGGACGTTCCGGCGGTTTCAGTGCCGCCTGCTGTACATAGTCCTGGCTCCGGGGATGAGGTGGAGATCCTCGCCTCTGCCGCGGATCTTGCCCTCACGGAACCCTCGGGGGCCTTTCCTATGGCCACAGCTGACTCTCCCCCGGTGGCAGCAGTTGGCTCTGAGGTGCCGTGTGCCTCTTAGTCGCCTTCACACCCTCCCAGTCCCTTACTGCTTCCATTCTCCAGTGGAATTGCGGCGGTTATTTCCGCCACCTGCCTGAGCTCCGAATGCTTCTGAATGCTTCCCCTGTTCTCTGCATTGCTCTGCAGGAAACTTGGTTTCCAGCAATGCGGACCCCCGCCCTTCGCGGTTATTGGGGATACTATAAGAACCGTGCTGCCTGTCAACGAGTGTCAGGTGGAGTTTGCCTCTTTGTTCACCACTCGGTGTGTAGCTCGCCAGTACCCCTTCTGACGCCTTTAGAGGCTGTCGCTGTCAGGGTTGAGCTCTCACCGGCTATTACTGTTTGCTCTGTTTACATTCCTGCGGATGGGGAGCTCCCCCGACATGTCTTGGCTGTGCTGCTGGCTCAACTCCCGCCACCATTGCTGCTTCTGGTGGGACTGTCTCCGATGACCGCGGTCGTGCCGTGGAGCATGTGTTGGCTCAGCTCGACCTTAGCCTCTTGAACACCGGTGCTCCCACGCATTTCAGTGTGGCCCATGGCTCGTTCTCGGCCATCGATCTCTCTCTTTGCAGCCCCGGACTTGTCCCATCCCTCCACTGGAGAGTGCATCCTGACCTGTGTGATAGTGACCATTTTCCCATCTATTTGTCACTGCCCCAGTGTCATTCTTCTGGGTGCCTGCCCTGCTGGGCTCTCCACAGGGCTGACTGGCCGGCTTTTACTTCCACTGCAACCATTGAGTCTCCCCCACAGGGTGACACTGACGAGGCGGTCCGTGTCTTAACCACGTCAATCATCTCGGCGGCCGAGGCTGCCATCCCCCGCTCTTCTGGACCCCCTCAGAGGAAGGCTGTGCCCTGGTGGTCGCCGGAGATTGCTGAGGCTCTTCGCGACCGTAGGCGGGCTCTCCTGCGTCATAGGCGGCACCCGTCTCTGGAGACCCTCATCGCCTTCAAGAGGCTCCGTGCCTTGGCCCATCGTCTTATTGCACGGCGTAAGCAGGAGTGCTGGGAGAGGTATGTCTCATCCTTGGGCTCCCGTGTCTCCCCCTCGCTCGTGTGGTCCCGGATCCGGCAGATTTATGGATACCAAATCCCTATGGGTGTCCCTGGGATCTCCTTGGGCGGCGCTGTCTGCACGGATGCTGCCGCCATTGCTGAACGCCTTGCTGCGCACTTTGCTAAGAGCTCTGCGACTGCAACTTATCCCCCCGCCTTTCGCACTCTAAAGGAACGAGCTGAGCAGACACCGTTATCATTCCACACGCGTTGTTCTGAACAATACAATGCTCCTTTCAGCGAGAGGGAATTCCTCGCTGCCCTCGCCGATTGCCCTGATACGGCACCAGGACCAGACTGCATCCACGCACAGATGCTGAAGCATCTCTCCAGGGACTGCCAGAGACACATCCTCACCATCTTTAACCGCATTTGGAGCGAGGGCCTGTTCCCGTCGCAATGGCGAGAGGGTGTTACTGTCCCTATCTTGAAGCCCGGTGCGGACCCACTGGCGGTGGACAGCTATTGTCCCATTACCCTCACCAACGTTTTGTGCAAATTGCTCGAACGTATGGTGGGGCGGCGTTTGTGTTGGGTCCTTGAGTCGCGCGGTCTCCTCGCTCCATCCCAGGGTGGCTTCCGTCGGGGCCGGTCTGCAGTGAACAATTTGGTGCGGCTGGAATCTGCTATCCATACGGCCTTTGCCAGATGTCAGCATCTCGTTGCTGTCTTTTTTGATCTGTGGAAGGCGTATGACACCACATGGAGGCATCACATCCTTGCTACATTGCATGAGTGGGGTCTTCGTGGTCGGCTCCCGGCTTTTCTTCAAACCTTTTTATTGCGCCGCTCTTTCCGGGTGCAAGTCGGTGCCACCCCTAGTTCCTCTTATACACAGGAAAATGGGGTCCCGCAGGACTCGGCGTTGAGCGTTTCCTTATTTCTAGTGGCCATTAATGGTCTGGCTGCAGCCGTGGGGTCGTCGGTGTCTCCTTCTTTGTATGCTGATGACTTCTGCATCTCCTTTAGCTCCACAACTACGGGAGTCGCCGAACGCAGGCTGCAAGTAGCCGTTCGCAAGGCAGCGTCATGGGCTCTGACTCATGGTTTTCAGTTCTCTGCAGCCAAGACTCGAGTTATGCACTTCTGCAGGCGTCGGACGGTCCACCCTCATCCTGAACTTTACCTCAACGGCCACCTGCTTGAAGTGGTGGACACATGCCGCTTCTTAGGACTCGTCTTTGATGCCCGGCTCACATGGGTTCCTCATATTACTCAGCTGAAGCAAAAGTGCTGGCGGCACCTCAACGCCCTCCGCTGCCTGCGCCACACATCTTGGGGTGCGGATCGCTGCACGCTGTTGCGATTGTACAGGGCCCTTGTGCAGTCCAGGCTTGATTATGGGAGCCTGGCCTATGGGTCTGCATCACCCTCCATGTTGACGTTGTTAGACCCCATCCACCACTGTGGGGCTCGGCTTGCAACTGGCGCTTTTCGTACGAGCCCCGTGGATAGTCTACTGGTCCAGGCCGGGGTTCCCCCGCTGCGGATTCGCTGCCATCGACTGCTCGCCGACTACGCTGTACACGTGCATTGCTCGCCGGGCCATCCCAATCGTCGCCTGCTTTTCCCTGCCATGGTCCTCCATCTGCCCGAAAGGCAACCTAATTCTTGGCTTTCCATAGCTGTCCGCGTCCAGTCCCTGCTGTCGGAACTGGGGTCATTCCCTCTTCTGCCTCCCTTCTGGGTCCATGCACCTACACCTCCCTGGTGTTTGCCCCGGCCATCCGTCCGTCTGGAAATGGCACAGGGACCCAAGGACTCGGTTTCGCCTGTGGCCCTCCGTCGCCGTTTTCTTGCGCTCCTAGCCTCATTTTCGGGCTGTGAGACTGTCTACACTGATGGTTCCCTGGTTGATGGGCGCACTGCCTACGCTTTTGCTCACGCTGCCCATGTTGAACAGCGCTCCTTGCCGGCTGGCTCTAGTATTTTTACTGCAGAGCTGGTGGCCATATTGCGCACTCTTGAACATATGCGTTCCTCCTCAGGTACGTCCATCGTCATCTGCAGTGACTCCCTGAGCAGCCTCCAGGCCATCGACCGCTGCTATACCTCTTGTCCTCTGGTGTCCTCTATTCAGGAGTCTGTTTCCGCCATTACCCGTTCTGGTCGTTCGGTGGTCTTTGTTTGGACGCCAAGTCACGTTGGCATCCCGGGGAACGAACGTGTTGACAGGCTGGCCAAAGGGGCGATCGACGCCCCAGCTTTGGAGATCCGCCTCACGGCTCGCGATCAGCAGCTGGTGTTGCGCCGTAAGGTGCTTGGGATGTGGACTGCTGAGTGGCGTGGCATGACATCCCCGAATAAACTGCGGGCTGTCAAGGAGACGACCGATGTGTGGCGCTCCTCCCTGTGGGCTTCTCGCAGGGACTCTGTCATCCTGTGTCGGCTCCGCATCGGCCATACCTACCTGACGCACGACCATCTTTTGCGTTAGGAGGATCCCCTCCTGTGTCGGTGTGGGTCCCGGCTGACGGTCGCCCACATTTTGTTGGAGTGCCCCTGACTGCGCACCCTCCGGCAGTCTTTTCATCTCCCGGGCACTTTGCCTTTGGTTTTATGCGACGATGCCTCCATGGCTGATGACGTTTTAAATTTTATCCGTGGTAGTCGTTTTTATGGTTCGATTTAGGGAGGTCCTGCACCTTTCCCTTTCTGTGTCTTTTGTCCTCGCGTCTCTCAAAATTTGTTGCTGTTTTGGTGTGTAGTCGGATGGTTGACTCTTTCCCTTTTTTTGTTCTCGTGGTCAGTCAACCAGTCTCTGGCCATCTTCTTTTCTTCTGTTTCTTTCTATCTGGTGTTTACCTTTACTCTTCTTGTCTGTAGTGTTTGTTGCTGCATTTGTGTTCTTTTAGTGCCTGGGTGGGGGAGTCTCCTCCCCTCTTTGGTTTTTACCTGCTCCGCAAAATTTTCGGCTCTCCTGTTTTTGGAATGGGGGACTGATGACCTTTGCTGTTTAGTCCCCCTTAAACATCCCAACTACCACCACCTAGTATTGTCTAATTTTTATAAACATATGGGACATAGTGATGATGACAACAGTAATAAAATATTATATAGAAGATTCTTCATCACACTTTTATTCATTAATGGTTTTAAGTAACAGTGTTTTTATGTGGTCAAGAGTGTTCTATTTAATATTTTATTAATGTTGTGTAATTTTCTACCGGTGAGTTGCTTTCAACATCAATGTCTACATCTGCATCTATACTCTGCAAATCACCATGATGTGCATGGCAAAGGGTACATCCCATTGTACCAGTTATTAAGTTTTCTTCCTGTTCCATTCACGCATGGAGCATGGGAAGAATGATTGTTTGAATGCCCCTGCGTGTGCTGTGATTAGAATCTTGTCCTGACAATCCCTTTGTTAGCATTACATAGGAGATTGTAGTATATTCCTAGAGTCATTGTTTTAAGCTGGTTCTTGAAATTTTGTTAGCAGACTTTCTCAGTATGGTTTACAGCTACCTTCGAATCTGCCAGTTCAGTTTATTCAGCATCTCTGACACACTTTCACGGAGTGACTGTTTGTGCTGCCCTTCTCTGTATATGTTAAATATCCCCTGTGAGTTCTATTTGGTATAGGTCCCACACACCTGAGCAGTATTCTAGAATGAGGGAGATGAGTAATTTGTAAGTAGTCTCTTTGTAGACTGATTGCACTTCCCCAGTATTCTACCAATAAACTGAAGCCTACCACCTGTTTTACCCACGACTAAGCCTGTGTGATCATTCCATTTCACATCCCTACAAAGTCTTACACCCAGGTATTTGCACGAGTTGGCTGATTCCAACTACGACTGATAAGTATTATAGTTTAGGGATACTATGTTTTTTTCATCTGCTCTTTACTTCATTGTAATCTAGATTCATCATTGGTTTGGTTTCTTCATGACCTCTCACTTCATTGAATGCGTTTGTACTGCATAGAGTTAAAACTTCGCCCTCTTTTGAACAATATGAAACCATTGATGCATGCTCTTGGAAACTGAACACGAATGAATATTTGACTTCACCTTTGGTATCAGTGAAAACTTCTGGTAGATCTCCTTTATTTCTTCTAATTATTGCTAAAAGTTTAAGATCGATTTTCAAAAGTGCTCCTGCCAAAGTAAGGTTTGTGAAAAAAATGTCAGATATTAAATTTTTACAACTGTTTTCTAAGCCTTCCACCGTATCTAAAGCAACTCTCTTGCCTTGACCAACTCCATATGATTCATTTTATTGTCAGCCAATGTAAAAGTGAAGATTGAGAATGTAAAATGATGCACTATCACATACAGCAATAACTTCAGTCCTGGTTTTGAAGGACTATATTGCTGAAATGGGCATCTACCACCAAATGTCATAAGTTGTTAATCAGTTGTTACATTGTTGTAAGGAACATAAGCATCTGGAATGTCATTACCCACATTTCAGATATTTATTTGATGGGAGCCAGCTTGTTAGGAGCATTTTTGTGACATCTTGCGTCCATGTTGTCAAATCGCATACATCTTGATATTTAGGTAAAAATATTTTCAGCCATTTCTTCACTGAAAATGGATCTACTATCATCTTTATTCCGTGGATGAACAATTGCTTCATTATGGGTCTTGTAAGCACCTGCTAGGATCATGGCACCGATAAAGTGCTTCAGTTTGCTGCAGCATCTATTGGATTCCATCTACTACTGTAAACAGGACTTCCCTCTTTGTTAGTCCCCTTTAGTATGTCATCAACCATGTTCTTCCTAAGAAAGAATGTAAAAGTTGATTCTATGGTGTCCACATTTTTACTGTGAATTTTGTTGGGCCTGACTTAACTCAGATTATGGCACATTATGTTGCATCTTTCCTCTATTCAATTTCTTCTCAACTTCTGTGTGTCTTTTTTGTCCTATACCAAACAGATAAAAAGTACATATTTAGCAACACATACTACCACTTTTGTATAGTAACTTATGATAAGTACTTACCTTTAAGGTCAGAAGTATGTGCCACTTCCTTTACAGGCTGAACATTTGTACTACCCAAATCTTCTTCTGAACTTCCATCTGATTCATAAATATTCTCTTCTAAGATATCTATTTCTGTGTCACTACACGAGACTTCGGAATCTATGTAGCTGATATCACTGTTTTATATTCCAGGGAGAGAATTATCCTGTAGTAATATTTTGAGCATTTCCTCTTTGGAGAGGTATAGCCATTTTCAGTTAAATGCAACAGACACGGTAATAGACTCCACAAGCATGAAATGAATAACTGATTGCATATGAAGCCATATCAGCAATTGTAATTTCCAAGAATGTAATAAAGCAAATATGACAGCAATTATAGATGATAAAACACCATCAAAGTATTATAAAACCCCAAGAGAGAAGTGGAGTCGCCCATAACCCCAGTGGTATTCAGTGGTTCCATCATAATTTTCCTGCAAAATTAAATATATTAAAAAATTGTGTTACTGCATTATGAAATTATTACTTATTCCATGAAAAGTCCATCTTCAATCATCTTGAGGAACGTAGGACAAGGTTTATTGTAGAGAAAATTATGCTCTGGAATCACTAGAAACCCCATGGTATTCAAGTTTTAAGGAAATTTTGGTCTGCTATTTATTGTTGGAAACTAGCTAAGTCTTCCAAAGAAAGATTGAAAGCGAAACAATTGACCGTGAGCCATTTGTGAACTTTGCTTTTTATTATTTCTGTTGATACCCTCAATACAGTTTCAAATCACCAATTTAAGTCAATCATCAGTCATCAGATCTAGTAAAAGGAACATGAAAGAAATGTTATATTTCAGACTGGTGTCTAGTCTGATAAAGTACAATCAAAGTCTGAAATATATTGTTATCCATATTGAATGAAATAACATACTTAAATACAATTTGTTGTGAAAGGTATGAGTTGCCCACTGATTTGAGCAGTTGGTTTTCTAAATTTGTTTGTGCCACAAGAAAACAAAATTACATGTTATGTGCCTGTGTGGCTTCCTTTATAGAATATGGAAATCATATGGACATGTGGAAAAAAAACCTTAGTTTATACATACAGGAGATGTAATAGCTGTAAGGGAACAGCCACACACAGTAGGTCAGTGCACTTAGAGCTGCAGTAGTGAGACAGCCACATTCCATCTTGTTCAACTCCAGTAGCTGTTCAAAATGAGTACTGCAATTGAAAATCCTTCAAAATGTGAAATCCTCCCTGTAACAGGATTTTACTGACAAAATTTTTGTAATTGTTGACATTTTTTGAAATTTGTGCTGCTGTATGCAGACTAAACGTCATGAGTGAAAATCTTTTTTGTCATCGATGCTATTTCTTTAAAAAGCAAAGGTGAATGTTCCTGATGATGGATGTCCATCTGTAGTCAGCAACTAATTGGTTCAGAAAACTGATGATAAAATTCTTGAAAGCCAGTGCTTCACAATATCTCAGCTCTAGGAAAACTTTCTGGAGATTTCTCATGATCTATTCCCCCCCCCCCCCCCCCCCTTTCCCATAAGACTGTGAATTTTTTTGACAAGATTGAGATTAAACAACTAGAATATAATAAGTTCTGTGTTCAAGTAATACCAGGGGTAAAGGCAATGACTCACTGCACAGGGCATAGTTGAGGCATTGTGCAATCAATAGATACACTACATTCCATAGCCATTTGTGTGTGGGAGAGGGCGGAGGTGGTTTTATCTCTTTCATGTGTCTCTACTAAATGCTTTTAACTATATGATGAAATGTTGCCTTCACAGCTTCCATTATTTGTATACTGCCCAGGACTTTCCAGTATCATATCATGTTCTGTGTTCATCGGGTTCTAAAGTTCTTTTCTGAGAACCACAAAACTCAACTGGTTAGAGTACTGGATATTTTGCGTTAGTATATGAAAGATGGTCTACCAAAGGCAGAATAATGAACAGTTATAAGACATGGGATTCTGGGCTGATACCAATAAAGAACAGCAATCAGTGGTGTGCAGTCATCCTGCTTTGCACAACAGACCAAAACAGTGTGCCATATTCTGTGAGTTATAATGTTATGGCTACCGTTTCTTTGTAACATTAAATGAATTTTGCATATGAATTTTATGGAATGAGGAGGGCAGTCAACTTTTGAAGCCTACTATGAGCCATTAAGAAAACTGAGAAATGTTGAATCCAGTTGTGGGACGTGCACACTACAGGACTAGATGTGTCCAGGCACTCAAACCGAGCGAGGTGGCGCAGTGGTTAGCACACTGGACTCGCATTCGGGAGGACGACGGTTCAATCCCGTCTCCGGCCATCCTGATTTAGGTTTTCCGTGATTTCCCTAAAATCGCTTCAGGGAAATGCCGGGATGGTTCCTTTGAAAGGGCACGGCCGATTTCCTTCCCCATCCTTCCCTCACCCGAGCTTGCGCTCAGTCTCTAATGACCTCATTGTCGACGGGACGTTAAACACTAATATCCTCCTCCTCCAGGCACTCAAAAGAACAATAGAACTTTACTGCACAGTACCTTAAGGAAGTACAACAGAAAACAACTTCCAGAGTAATACAACTAAAAGTTTGTCTTTATCTGATAAGGGTTGACATGAAACACAGTGACAGTTTCCTTAATGTAAGAACTGCATGACTATGCTAACTGAGCCCCAGGGTTATGTACACTGTCCATCCTATTAGGCTAGTACTGATTTAATCAGAAATTTCCATAAGTGTGTGTAGTCTGCAGTTTAAGCATTTGTGGAGGAACGGTGGTTTGCAAGTGATATGGGAGGCTGTAAGCTCCCACTGGTGTACGCCGTGCTGTGGCAAATGGGACACTGATTGTAGGACCTGGTTGGCTCCTGGCTCAGAGTGCCATAGCTGTGACACCCTGCTGTCGATTGAATGGTGAGCGACTGTGCAGCATCCTATGAAGCAGTCCAGAAGAAGACTGCCAGGAAATCATGATGATGTCATACAGCTCAAGGAGGTGAGCTAAGACCAGTGGTAGCAGTGCTGTATTTGGCAGATGTGGTGCCACCAGTGGCTGCTGCAAGTGTGATGTGATGTGTTGTGGTTGAGTTGTAGGTGCTTTGGCAGGGTGGCAACCTCCGGCTTTCTGCTGGGTAGTTGGTGGCTGGATTGAACGGTGACAGCCACAGTTACTTCAAGAAGAGGTTGGCAAAACAAGTGACGTGGTCTCTCAAC
The DNA here is from genome assembly GCF_021461385.2 of Schistocerca piceifrons. NCBI lineage: Eukaryota > Metazoa > Arthropoda > Insecta > Orthoptera > Acrididae > Schistocerca > Schistocerca piceifrons. The sequence continues at coordinate 1,014,106,304 of NC_060138.1, read as the reverse complement.
TAACAGAGTGTGTGTGTGTGTGTGTGTGTGTGTGTGTGTGTGTGTGTGTGTGTTGGCGGGAGCGGGAAATCATTGTTACCAAAGATCTCAAAACGTACCTTTCCGGTTTACTTAATATTTTTACACTTTACTGTAATAAACATTTAGACGCGAGTAGGCAATGTATTTTTAGTACAGTAAAGTGCAAACATTTGAAAGAAATCAGAAAGGTACATTTTGAGATTTTTGGTATCAATGTCTTCTATACACACACCTAAAAACATGCCTGTATTAGAATTCAACGTTTTGTCAAAATTTCAAAGCAATCTTTCAGTAACAATTTTGAAGCAATGAACATTTACATTTTTATTTTTACAGATTTATAAATTATGCCATACATTGTTCTCTCAGACTTTTTTGAAAGAACTGGCAGCCAATAGATTAACAAAATGCCTCCTGTTCACTTTTGTGAATTGACATTAATTGTGTATGTGTCGGTATATCAGGAAATATCCCATTTTCCATTGGGTGACCGTAAGGTAGCATAGTGCCTGATTATCTCCATGTGACAGGGTACTTTGCTTCGTAACCGATGTATCCAGAAGTAGAACTAATATGTTAAGATAAATGTCAAACTGATATACTGCTTTCACGTTGTTTCAAAATATCACACTTCACAAACTAAAAAGCTCAATTTTCCTTGTAAAGGTCATAGCTCAAGGATTATAAGATTGTATTTGTCTAATTAATTTCATGCTGTAATGCGCTCATGCACTCACATCTTGACTATTTTTTTCTTCGTAATGTTCTTTCATTTCACTACCAACCATCATAATGCTTGTGTCTTTTCAGAATTTCAATCAATATCATATGTTTTCTTTCTGTGTGTCTTGCAAATTTGTCTGTAACATAAATTTTTCCAACCAACAAAAGCTTCATGTACCGAGCTAGGTGGCGCAGTGGTGAGCACACTGGACTCACATTCGAGAGGATGACGTTTCGAACCCGCTTCTAGCTAACCTGATTTAGGTTTTCTGTGATTTCCCTAAATGCTGGGATGGTTCCCTAATGCAGTGGGACCAATGACCTCACTGTTGGCCCCTCCCCCAAAACCAACAACCAACCAAAAGCTTAAAACTTGAATTCTTGAGCCATAGTGATTATTTCATGACATATCCTGTGACAACTCAGTAAGACCATAATTTTTCCCCAAGACTATGAAAACTTTCAATATACAGCTGAAATTTCTATGCCTTCTCATTTTATGTGACTGTTTTCTCTTCAATCACTGAAAATTCGCAAGTATAATTTGCTTCATTTCTGATCAGTGCTTGTAGTTTCTCTGATGAATTCTAGGGTTTTACAAGGCAGCCAAAATAAAACTGGCCTTGCAAACATTTATAATTCAGATTCAGCACGGCTAACTAGCATTGAGATTTTATTAGACTTTTCTTCAGCGTGTATTTCATTTGCGCAGTGTTTTCTGTACTTGAACTCATCTCTAATTATTTATTTGCTATTGGAATTGTGTTATGAAATGTCAGAAATGCTTTTTGGGCCACTTGTATTTTGGATGCCCTTAACAACAAAGAGCTACTGTGTACAGTGCCACCACAATTGCTGTTCTCATGTTATTTAGTGCTGGTCTTGTATTGTTGTTGGCATCTTTTGTAAGAACAACCATCACCAATGCTGGTAAACTATTTGAGTACCAAACATTTATTTCACCTGCAGACTCCTTAATCTGATTTTTCATCTAAATGTGCAATTTCAGGAGGCACAAATCGAGAGACTGGAGCAGAACATAATGTGAATACTCCTGCATCAACATTCTTTATGACTCCATTCTTTCTTCCCTGTATCCCTACTGATTTGTAATGACTGTTTCCTACTCTGTGCCTACAAGAAACTGAAAGTTATTTGTTTTCCTGAGCCATGTGTCTGTACTGCTTCTGTGCATCACAGGCAAAATTAAAGATAATGGTCACTTACCCAGCAGAATTGTGGAAGCCACTTGGAATGCGATACAGGCCAGCCATGAATGTAATACACAGGTCTTCAGCAATTTCTTGACACTAAGGAAATTAAATCTAACCTGTTAAAATACTGGAAAGAATTTGAAGTGAGTGGGAAGAAAGAAGTTCTTGAGATATGGTTGTCAAGTATTTAAGTGTATTTCAAATTGAGAAGTATGCTTCATGATTATGTATTTAATGTTACCCATAAAAGGATGTCAGATTTATTCTTGACCAAGTATGCAGAGTTATATAATTACCCATACAGCAATAAGTGATTAAACATAGTAGTTAACTGTATTCTATGTGCATGTAAAAAAATTCCATAAAAAATCATATAAATTGTCTGTGTGTCTGTTGTAACGAGACTGGAATAGAAGGAAGAACCGTTAGAGGCACTCAAAGTACCCTCCGCCACACACCGTCAGGTGGCTTGTGGAGTATGGATGTAGATGTAGTAGATGTATTTTTTTCCTCTGAAAATGTGTACCATTATTGTAAGACTGTGTGGCTTGGTGAATAAGTCGGTAAATGGTAAGGTGACAGACTACAAATCCAAAGGTCTCATGTTTGATCCCCAGTCAATCCTAGGATTTCTGTGTCACTTATTACTTATTTCACCTCTGCCAATGTTTCTTGATGTGAAAAATACAAAGTTGCACTGTAGTTTGGAATCTGTGTAAAACTGTAAATCCCTCTATAATTGGCTGGATAAATCAGTTCAAATTTCAGAGAAAGGCAACAGCTTATCACCTCGAACAGGACCATACTTAGTAAAGCACTGTGGTGTTCAAAACAATCTTTGGATTGATGACAGCTGTCCTTTTTTTTATTGTAGAACCAAATTGTTCCGTATCACAAAAGAGGTCATAATTATGATCCATGGAGTATGCAAATGCCTACCCAACTAATATCACTTACACTATGAGTGTGATATCCAATTACTTGTACTTACAAAGTACTCACAAAAACTTCACTCGTTCTTTCATTTTATCTGTAATGTTGATTTCCCGGTAATGAAGACAATTTTATTTTTCTGTATTAGCCATAGTTTTACGCTTTAGTGAAGTATTACCTCAAATGTGAGTGTGAAACCAACTCTTTGACTTGCAATGATTATCTCAGAATAATTTTTATGGTATTCTCAATTGTTTTAATGATTACTTTTCATTCTTAGGAACTGGAATCAAGACACACATTACTGGAAACAACAAAAGCGGATGCACAGCTCCTTGCTGGCAGAAGTAACGATGAGGACGACTACTATGTTCAGGTAATTCTTCAGGACAATTTATCAGGTTTGAGATCAACAAATCATTGTACAATTTTGTTTCTAATGGTGGCTTGAGATAACATTTTATTGTATTAATACATATACTGCTTCAGAAGCTTGTGACATCTTAAAACTTTCTGCCAGACTGGGTTAGACGTGTACTTCTACTACAGACAGTGATAACCCTACTGAGCCATGTGGACATCAGCTTTGTTCTTCAAACAAGTGAGGTGGCATAGTGGTTAGCACACTAAGTTCAGGAGGGGAGGGGGGACAATAGTTAAAGTTCCCCTCTGGCCATCCAGATATTTAGGTTTTATTTCATTTCCATAAATTGTTGCAGGCAAATGCCAGGGTGGTCTCTTTGAAAAGAGTATGCCCAATTTCCTTCCAATTCTTTTTTAATCTGAGCTTGTGTTCCTTTTGTAATAACCTCGCTATTAACGTCACAGTAAACTCTTAATCTTCATTCCATCCTTCCTATTCTTCAGCTTGTCATCACACCTGTTCCAGTCCTAACTTTATTGAGGCTCTCCCGTGAAGATGTGTGAGAAAGGATACAGTGGGGAGCTTAGCTTTGCTATCATATGCTAGTTGTTATGGAAATAAAATGTTTTATGTCCTGGTCACTTTGAACGTTTGTGGAAAGTTTCAACTTGTGCGTGAAATTTACTCAGTTTCCATCACAATAGCTCATAATTGTTATTACTAATTTCTCATTACACGTTTTCCAATCATTTTCGTAATTGTCAGACCTGTTATCCATTTAAGTCTTCACTATCTTGTGTTGTCATAAATAATACTGGGCAGTACTTTGTACGATACAAGTTATCAGAGATGTTTTTGATATGTTACATGTGCAATAAATGCAGACTTTGATCTGAAGATGATTAGGGGTTATTTGATTCCTACTGTTATGAAAGTAACAGAGGGGGATATTGTGATCAAATTTGGTATATGATTAGAAAACATTCAGTGTGTTACTCCTGATTCTTGAGATTCTACTCCTTCACTGTATCCTTTTTTTCTTGGTGGTGTTAATTCCACAGAATCATTGGAAAGTCTTCGTAGTGACTACAACAGATGAAGAGGAGGTGGTGGCAAGGTGGAACTCTTATTTGAGCGGGGTGTATACGCAGCAGGAAATCCAGGAAAAACTCAAGAATTTTTTCTCCTGGGAGAAAACCGGGGAATTTTTTAGAATTCCAGGAAACTTTCATTGTTTTAGACTTTAAATTTTTGTAGTTATGACTGGTAAGAACTGATAAACAGCAAAATGTGTCAAAGGCTTTAGGATGAAGACTATGGAATACTTCACACCAATAAATTGCTGCCGATGAGCGTGTCGTAACTATTGTTTGCATTAAGTTTGTTAGAGCAGTCGCCTGTGGGCTCATGCGCAGTTGAGAGCTGCGTATGGGCAGTACCTTCTCCCACTTCTGGCTACTTGAGGTGTGGCTGTTAGCTGTATCAGCAGTAGCAACAAGCAGCCAGATGCTACCTGAAAAATTTTTCTGGCGCACCCAAGCTGCCAGGTTGCTGCATGCACAAAGCTGCCTGCCGCCGGCTTTAAACGACTAATTTTTTCAGCATATCAAGGGTAGTCTCCACGTAAGCCATGTTTGTTTAGTGATTTTGCTGATTCCTCATTTTTATGCTTCTCTCATCAAATGAAAACAAAATAGATTTCTGTAGTTGGGAACTAGTAAATCTATTAAAATAGATTCACATAATTATGGGAGGCTAACATATATTATTAGTTTCAATTTTCTGATTTTATTTTATTTCCACAGTTTTGACAGTCAATTGCCTTGCAGAACAATGAAGTTCTTTTGGTTTGTTTGCTAAATAACTATGGCTTTTATTAATCTTTTCCCCAGAGGTAGTCAATTTATTTGAAACAAAGTGTTTCATTCTGCCCTATTGGCTAGTTTCAACATTCACTGAATTTCAAGTGCACATTTTCATCTTCTGGTACAAGTGGCAATCCACCCTTGATGTGCTGGAAAAATTATTCGTTTAAAGCCAGCGGCAGGCATAAAACGTCATCTGAAATTGTACTGATGCTTTCTCAGAAAATTATTTTGAACAATTAGTTCATGAGCCCTCTCGAAGCGTAAATTGTTGCGAAAACATACTTGACTTCTTAGCAACAAATAATCCTGGACAAATAGGAAGTATCATGATGAATACAGGGATTAGCAACCACAAGGCAGTTGCTGCTACACTGAATACCATAACACCCACAACCATCAAAAAGAAATTTGAAGTACATCTATTTAAAAAAAAAGAAAGGCGATAAAAATGCTATTAACACCTTTTTAAGAGACAGTCTCCACTCCTGATCTTATCATCTAAGCGTAAAAAAGATGTGGAATGATTTCAAAGAGATAGTATTGACGGCAGTTGAGATATAGATACACCTCATAAATTAATAAGTGATGGTACTGATCCCGCATGGTACACAAAATGGGTCAGATTGCTGTTGCAGAAGCAATGAAAAAAGCATGCCAAATTTAAAAGACCACAAAATCCCCAAGATTGGCAAAGTTTTGCAAAAGTTCGAAATATAGCACGTGCTTCAATGCAAGATGCTTTTAATAATTTCCTCTACAAAACTCTGTCTTGGAATCTGGCAGGAAACCCAAAGAAATCCTGGTCATACATAAAGCACACCAGTGGCAAGAAGCAACCAATACCTTCACTGTGGAATAACAACGGTGAACTCACTGATGAGAGTGCCGTTAAAGCAGAGTTATTAAACACAGTGTTGCGAAGTAAAAATTCCTGAATTCCAGTCAAAAATTACTGCCAAGATGAGAAACATAGAAGTAGATATCCTCGGTGTAGCAAAGCAGCTTAAATAACTTAATAAAGGCAAGGCCTCTGGTCCAGATTGTGTACCAGTCAGGTTCCTTTCAGAGTATGCTGATACAATAGCTCCATATTTAGCAACTATATACAACCACTCTTTCATAGAAAGATCCGTACCTAAAGACTGGAAAATTGCCCAAATCACACAGATACCCAGAAAGGGAAGTAGGAGTAATCCACTGAATTACAGGTTTATATTACCAACGTCGATTTGCAGTAGGGTTTTGGAACATATTCAATGTTTGAACATTAATAATTACCTTGAAGAAAACGATTTGTAGACACATAGTCAGCACGGATTCAGACAACATCGTTCTTGTGAAACACAACTAGCGCTTCATACTAATGAAGCAATGAGTGCTATCAACAGGGGATGTCAAATTGAGTCGATAATTTTAGATTTCCAGGAGGCTTTCGACACCATTCCTCACAAGCATCTTCTAACCAAACTACATGCCTATGGAATATTGCCTCAGTTGTATGACTGGATTCATGATTTCCAGCCAGAATGGTCACAGTTCATAGTAATTGACGTAAAGTCACAAGTAAAACAGAAGTAATATCCGACATTCCCCAAGGAAGTGTTATAGGCCTTCTGTTGTTCCTGATATATATTAACAACATAGGAGACAATCTGAGTAGCCATCTTAGATTGTTTGCAGATGATACTGTCATTTACTGTGGCTTGTAAAGTCATCAGATGACCAAAACGAATTGCTAAACAATTTAGATAAGATATCTATATGGTGCGAAAAGTGGCAATTGACACTGAATAAAGAAAAGTGTGAAGTTATTCACATGAATACTAAAAGAAATCTGCTAAATTTCGATTATGCGATAAGTCACACAAATCTGAAGGCTGTAAATTCAGCTAAATACTTAGAAATTACAATTACAAATAACCTAAATTGGGACGAGCAATTGTGGGTAGAGCAAACCAAAGACTGCGATTCATTGGCAGAACACTTAGAAGATGCAACAGGTCTACTAAAGAGACTATTTACATCACACTTGTCTGCCCTATCCTGGAGTATTGCTGTGGGGTGTGGGATCTGCATCAGGTGGGACTGATGGATGATATCGAAAAAGTTCAAAGAAGGGCAGTCCGTTTCGTATTTTCGTGAAAGCGGGAGATGGTGTCACAGATCTGGTACGTGGCTTGGAGTGGCAATCATTAAAACGAAGGTGTTTTTCATTGCAGCATCATCTTCTCATGAAATTTCAATCACCAGTTTTCTCCTCAGATTGCGAAAACATTCTGTTGGTACCCACCTACATATGGAGAAATGATCATCACTATAAAATGAGAGAAATCGGGGCTCGCATGTAAAAACTTAAGTGCTCTTTTTTCCCGCACATCGTTAGAGAGTGGAACAGTAGAGAGACAGCTTGAAAGTGGTTCATTGAACTCTCTGCTGGGCACTTTATTGTGAAGCGCAGAGTAATCACATAGATGTAGATGTATGCCATAATAAAGAACCAAACATGAGATAATACAGTACGGGTACTCGAAGAAAATTTGCATCCCGAAAACCACACTGAAATCTTAATATCAGATTGGGGCCTTCTTCGCTGTGAATCTGGGCATATGAATTTGTACTTTAAGCTGAATTATACATTTTAGTATGGTGCACGAAATTCCTCTGCTCTTGTTGGCGTATCCTATTTCTTTTGTGGTGTTAGATAAGATCTCTTAATATTATGTTCGTAGGAACCTGTGGGCTTTCCACATTATTGTAGCTGCCAATGCGTAGTAACGCCTGTTTTCTGGCACCTCTGGCAACTGCTGAAACAAAGCTATTTCTAACAGGTCTCAGGAAAATATTGCGAATAATGCTTTGAAAAGTGTTAGTTTCAAAGTAATTTCCTTGTTGCAAGATGAATTATGTTAAGAGTGTGAATGTGCAATGAATTTATTACTTCACAGAGCATTTGACTCTCATTTAAAACTTAAACAGGGTTGCCACAAGTTCTGGAAATCAGGGAATTTCAAACATATCAGGGAAATTTGAAGAAAAAAAACCTGTGGAAAAATCTCGTTTTTTGTCTCAGTAGCATGAAATTGTTTGTTTACTGAGATGTCGTGCTTTGTCGCTGGCTGGTCACAGCTGAGTATGTGCGCTGCTTTCTGACTCTTTCATTCTTATTGCTTCTCACCTTACCAACCCTCTCCTCAACTTGGAGCCAGTGCTGCCACCACTACTTGCTGCTAACCTAGCAGCTGCCAATGAGAGGCAGGGCGGCATGAGGAATAGTTTATTTGGATCTGATCCTCAAAGCTTGTTGACACAGTGACTGGGTACAATGGTCATGTGTGCATGACTTGTGTCTGAGTGATTGTGTGAATTTGTGTGTGCTCTCGTTTTCTGACAAAGGCTATGGCCAAAAATTTAGTTGTGAGAGTGTGATTGTCATTTCTGTGTGCCTGTCTGTGGCTCAGCGATCATCTTTATGGTGAGTTGCTACCTATCCTCATTAGTATTGATTCTCAGAGTATTTGTGCAAGTTATCTATGGGCGATCACCGCGGTCTCATTTCAACTTCATGGTGTCTATGACACAGGAATAACTGACCACATGAGCAGACTTCCATGACGGGCCAAAACCACAGGCCATTTCTGTGGGGTATCTCTAACGAATCGGGCCTTCCGATCTGAAGCCCATAGTTTTCCACTAATGTGCAGGCCCTACCTGTTGGATCCAGTCTCACTGATCTGTCCGCATGCACCATCTGTATGTGTGTGGCGTAATGTGGCAGATTTTCATGGTTTATCCATGGACCCAGGACTGTGGTGCTCCTCGGCAGGCCAGAGGCCACAGGTGAGGGATTTCAGGAATTGCGACTTTATCACTGCAAGTACATTGTACAGTGTGTCATTTTATTGACATTTTATTTATTCTAGTACATTTTAGCACTTTGAAAGTAGTTTATATATTAGAAAGGGGGATGGTCGTAGGGGTAGGAGCCAATAGGGTAGAAAGATGGGTGCAGAAGAAGATGTTAATCTCGTCTTCATTGAATGCCAGTTACACACTTCTGGCCACGTCAAGCCCACTAACAAACAACAGTACTTCCATTTCGACAGTTGCCATCCTTTCCATGTCAAATGTGATCTCCCAAACAGCCTTGGCATTCGAGGCATATGTATGTGTTGAGATGCAGGCTCTTTACAGCAGTACACCACCACTCTCACTTCAGCATTCACCGGATGTAACTATCCCAACAGCCTGCGGCAGGACAGATCGGTTCGTCCCTCGTATTTTTCGTATTAAAATGTTCGCCTACCTCAGTACGGCTTCTGCTCAGTGTCCCTTCACTCGTCAATCGTAGGTACTTAATAGGCAACGAAAAAGCAGTGTTGAAGAAAAATGCCACCTAATACCTACACTGCTGAGGCCACGTAACTCTAGTAGTGAAAAACTGTTCCTGCAAGTTCATATTTATCAAGATTTTGGGCAGTAATACGGGGTATTTTTGACTGAAATAAGCATCCAAAAATTCCAAGACCAGTATTTTTATTGCTTAGAAAACAGGGAAATGACTACAAAGTCCTTATTTAGTGAAATACAACTCTTTTTCAATAGAGGCCGAAATCTCACACGCGCTCAACTATTCAATCAATAGACTCAAACACATCAAACTTTACTCAAATTGTTCGTAACTGAAATCTCCCCCGTTACGACTAGTCCTAAACGCAACGAACTCAACAATTGTTTATTTTACACATAATTTTCACCGTGACATCTAACATGACCTTTCACGTCCGATGGATAGCGAGTGACTATTTTGATGCTACCCCACTCTCTGCCATTTACTTTCAGTATGCAGGACCCTCTTAATTCTGATTGGTTGATCAGTCTGACTGACCGATCAGAACGATCCTTCTAGAGCATTCTCATGGCAAAACTTGCCTAAGCCAATCACACTTCAGAAAATAATTTGTGTCATTCTAAAATGCAAATATTAATATAATGTTTAATAAAAAGACCAAAAAGAAAAATAATTTTAAGATTAATTTAGAAATCGATTGCACTTCAAACTGATATTCTGGCTGCCTTCTTACAAAAGCAATCACACCTTGAAATACGTCGTCATCAATGTGGGTACAATACAACTTTCCCATGATCTGATCGCATAATGTTTTACAGAAAGTAATATCAGATTTTACATATGTCCCACATACACACACTCATTCATTCCCATTTATTCCCACAACAACATAGTAAACAAATATTAATTTTTCATAAATTTCATACTACGAAATGTGAAATAATTTAAGTTTTTTGAAAATAAAAATCCCAATTAAATAATTCGACACATTCAGAACTTTGGTATGATTTCAGTTGATAACAAAAGACAAACAGTTATTGTTCCTAACTGAATTTTACACCCTAAGTGTCGGTTTTATGGTTTTTAGGTAATTTTCTCAATCTCCAAAACAAGCTGTAATTTTTATGAGGTCTTGTACTGAATAACAAAAAGTAGTATACCAAGTTTGAAAACAATTGGTTAATATTTACTATGATTTATTCAGATTTGTAGGGGGTATGAATATACGGTTGTACTAGGTGACACGGTAGCCAGTTCGCATGGCCACATAGTGTCAGCTGCGCGGTGATTCATAGCTGAGGTGTCTTCCTGCAGCTTCCTCACAGCTACCGGCTCCACATCTACAGTAAATGTTATCCCATAATAACTTGCGACGTCACAAGCCTGGTCCAAAAGCAGATTTCCCAGGTCATCACATCCAATCCTGGTACTGCTGGTCCCTCCAAAAACCAACTTTGCAGCACACCACTGGTCACTCACTATTATCCTCGTCTGGAATGTATTAATCAGCTACTTCAACAAGGCCATGACTTGCTAAAATCTTGCCCTGAAATGAGATCCATTCTGTCTGAGATTTTGCCCACCACACCTAGAATAGCTTTTTGTTTCCCTCTCAATCTCCGCAATATCCTTGTCAGACCCTATCCTCCTCCTGTACTCATCTCCCAACTGTATGGCTCCTATCCTTGTGACCATTCCTGGTATGAGACTTGCCCTATGCACTCTCCTGCCAACCACCACCTATCCCAGAGAACAGGCAAGACATGTACTATCAAAGGGATAGCCACTTGGGAAACGACACGTCATGTACCAGCTGTTATGTAAACACTGTTCAGCCTTTTACATCAGCATGACTACCACCCCTTTAACTGTCAGGCTGAATGGGCATGGGCAGAGGGTGCAAACAGGAAACACACAAAATCCTGTTGTGGAGCATGCTATACAACATGACAGTCATCACCTCAGTGCCTGTTTCACCACACGCACCATCTGTATTCTTCCCCCAGACAACAGTTTCTCGGAATTCCTCAGGTGGGAACTGGTACTACAACATGTTCTTAGTTCTCACCACCTACCTGGCCTTAATTTATGTTAATTCCTTCTGTTTAAGTATTTATTCTCAGTAACTACTCCTGTCTTCACTCCATTTCAGTTTTCTACATCTTTCATTTCCTGACTTGTCTGTTTTTTGCTGTCCCCCCTCCTACCTCTGTTACATAAAGTGCACCTAGCTTTTCACTCTTATTAACTCATGCACTGTGTTTTAGTACTTATCTCTGTCTTGCATATTACCCTGTATTCTACCGTTAAGCTCTCAGGTTTTCAAATCTCGTGTGGTGCAGTCCCCAACAATCAGTCCTTCCTTCTCATCCCACCCGGTAAGTCTCCCCCGACCCAGGGTTCTGGGTGACTTTTCTTAACTGTACCGCTTTCTCTAACCTTCTCCAGTTCTTTCCCTTCACCCCTCTTCCTTCCCCTGCAACTCTCCCACCAGGAGGAGGAGAGACTGGCTCAGAAAGCATGTGAAAGTTAAATCCTTTTGTGTGTGTATGTGTGTGTGTGTGTGTGTGTGTGTGTGTGTGTGTGTGTGTGTGTGTGTGTTCTGCTGTTGCTTGGAGAATAGATTTTTTACCAGTCCATTTACATTTTACTATCAATAATTGATTATTTTTGTTGTTACACTTAAGAAATTTGTTAAATCAATAATTAGAATTTTCCTGATGGGTTTGCTTTATGTCACCGTTGCATAGAAGTGTTGAAGTTGTTATGAGATGCATAATTGCATTTGTTATTCATCAAAAAGCAATAACTAATAATTTCATCTTACATCTTTTAAACAGATTTATTTATTATCCATAAAAATAATCATCAATACATGGTTTGCATAGATAAATTTATCTGCATCTTGACTTAATATTTTAGATAATACATTGAAACTATATCGTATACTATTTAAAAAAAAAAAAATTGCGTAGTTTTGTGAATGTGTAAACATTATCCAGTTTTCCATTCTAACATTCTCACGACTTTTTATCCCTCCTTACTTTCTTCAGCCCCCCTCCCGCCACACACACAACATTCTCAAACAGTGGCTCTCCCTAATGAACCAAAAGCTCATATCATTTTTCTTATTTTGTTTATATTCAGAAAATAGCACCTTTGTTGTATCTGAAGTTTGACATAACTGCCAAAATTTCTTGGTTTTCTTTTGCTGCATAAAAAGAATGTACAATCTAACAATAATCTTCCAGTTCTTATGGTTATCCTGTGTTTGTTTTTAAAACTGAGATGATGTTTGTTTCAGTCTGTCTGTCCACGTCTTCTCCAGAATTTTTCCTTTTTTTTGAATAATTGTTCATGTTGTTGCCACTTTCCTCCTATTAATGATTCCAGATACTGATAAGATACTAATTTCCCAGCATAAGCTGTGGTAAATGTCCATCTTTTGCAACTGATATTACATTATTCAAGCACTTCATTAGTAGTACTTGACACAAATGAAAAACACAATTTCATCTACAGCAAACTTGCTGAGCTTTATTACTGCCTTATATATGTTTATTTAAGTCTTCTTCATCTAATATGCAAAAGTATCTTCAGCATTTTGTTAAATTTGTATCACATGCTTGGCTTCGTCCCACACAATTCATGCTGGCCACAAACTACTCACATTTCTTCATACCATTGCATTTCAGGAACTTATATACAATGTTTCTGCACCCAATGGCTGTGCTGATGTCAGTCCTCCAATTCTGAAGAGAACAGAAACTACTACTTAGATGGTCACCAGTTACACAGCCCTCTTGTGATGTCTCCAGACGACAACTGAAGAATGTCACTGGCCATTGCTTTCAGGTTTAATTTCTGCTGTCATTCATATTTACTATAGGCTCTTGAATCTGAATAGTACAAGGATCATTGTACAAACAAATCTTGCAGGTTTGTCTTTATGCTAGTCATTTATACACTGAAGTGCCAAAGAAACTGTTATAGGCATGCGTATTCAAATACAGAGATGTGAACAGGCAGAATATGGCACTGTGGTCGGCAAAACCTGTATAAGACAAGTGTCTGGCACTGTTGTTCGATTGGTTACTGCTGCTACAATGGCAGGTTATCAAGATTTAAGCAAGTTTGAACATGGTGTCATAGTCGATGCATGAGCGATGGGTCGCAGCATCTTTGAGGTAGTGATAAAATGGGGATTTTTCCCATACCATTTCATGAGTGGAGCATGAATATCAGGAATCCTGTAAAACATCAAATCTCCAACATTACTGTAGCTGGAAAAGATCCTGCAAGAACAGAACCAACGACAACTGAAGAGAATCGTTCAGCGTGACAGAAGTGCAACCCTTCCACAAATTGCTGCAGATTTTAGTTCTGGGCCATCAACAAGGGTCAGTGTGAAAACCATTGAACGAAACATCATGGATACGGGCTTTCGGAGTTGAAGGCCTGCTTGTTTTCCCTTGATGACTGCGCAACACAAAGTTTTACGCCTCACATGAGCCAGTCAACACAGACATTGGACTGTTGATGACTGGAAACATGTTGCCTGGTCGGACAAGTCTCATTTCAAATTGTATCAAGCAGATGGACATTTACAGCTATGGGGACCACCTTGTGAATCAATGGATCCTGCATATCAGCAGGGGACTATTCAAGCTGGTGGAGGCTCTGTAATGGTGTGGTTCGTTTGCAGTTGGAGTGATATGGAACCCCTGATACATTCAGATATGACGTTGGCAGGTGACATGTATGTAAGTGTCCTCTCTGATCACCTGCATCCATTCATGTCCATTGTGCATTCTGACGGACGTGGGCAATTCCAGCAGGACAATGTAACACCGCACATGTCCAGAATTACTACAGAGTGGCTCCAGGAACACTCTTATAATTTAAACACTTCCGCTTGCCACCAAACTCCCCAGACACAAACATTATTGAGCATATCTGGGGTGCCTTGCAGTGTGCTGTTCAGAAGAGATCTCCACCCCCTCATACTCTTACGGATTTATGGACAGCCCTGCAGGATTCATGGTGGCAGTTCCCTCCAGCACTACTTCGGACATTAGTAGAATCCATGCCACGTCATGTTGCGGCACTTTTGCGTGCTCACGGGCCCCCTACACGATATTAGGTAGGTCTACCAGTTTCTTTGGCTCTTCAATGTAGGTTTGCTGAAGGACGCTCACGGATCAGATGAGATACAACACGTTGTATTCACTTCTTTCAGAAACATGGAAGCAGTCCCTGATTTATTTATTTATTTTGACATTATGGTAACCTCAGTTATTTTCAGTTTATGTAGATATGCATAAACCATAAAACATATAACATAGTGTATCAGTATTTCAAAGATGCTTGGGAGTATGGCCTAGTAAGATAGAATGAAGTTGCATGTTTATCAGTAGCACAAGAAGTGGGGCAAATGACAGTAAGAGACAAAGATTTTAACACTTTGATGCTAGTGCTTGTAAAAATAAGGATGCTGATGGCCTGCCTGAAAATTTGACTCTTATAATTTTATGGATATGCTTTATTGATGTTTCCCTTTACTCCTGTGTGTGTTCTTATTTTTGTCTGAGTGTCTGGGCTTCTCACTAGATACTCAAGTCAAGATGTTTTTATTGACTGCTAGATGGGTTGGATGCACAGATTAGCACAATGAGCCTGAGGTATAACTGAAGATAAAATTGCCTGTTGTCTCATGATTCCAAAGACAGTATACTGATTTTCAGATGATGTTGCAGACAACTCTGTGTTGACTATGCTCAAAATTAAATTTTTGGAGATTTCGGTGAATAATATTGGGGAGGTAACACTTGATGTTTTTATTGATATTTCAGTTGAAAATGCTTTAGTATGCAATTCCAAAGTACTTTTATTTTCAAATATGGCCTTTTGTGATAGAATCGGAAGAGGAAAGTGAACATAAACTCACTTAAAGGGCAAGGAGTGTCATTATTCATCTGGATATCATTCTTCAAGAGTATAGAAGACCAAGGTTAGAGCCGACTATGAGGAAAGCAGGACAGGCACCGATCATGTTCCAGCTACTGCTATATTTTCAAGACAATCCAGTGCAATTGAAGTACAAATGAGAGTAGTGTACCTCAGTGTGGTTACATGTTTCCAAACGAAAAGCACAAGTTCCCTTCTCCTTGCTCACAAGAGCAATATGCTCTTAGAGGAGCATGAAAGTTGTTTGAAAGTTGTGACACACAGACACAAACAGCCAGTTTAGGGATTGCAAAGTTGCACCTTGTAAATTATAGAGCTACAAAATTTAAGCAGAAAACTGTTTCATGAAAGTTCCTCAAAAATGAGCAGTGTACTCAAGACAAGATGTGTTCACCATTAAGGAGCACTTTCGTGTAAATAAGCATATAACTTTCTTAAAAGTAGTGTGCATGTATCCTTGACCAATTCTTCTTCTTCTTTAAAAAGCTTTATTATTTAAAAAATTGCTCCTGGAAGTAGATACTAATTAAAGAGTGAAGTTTTATGCATCAATTTAAATTAGAAAGTAAATTTTTATTACTGGAAATGCTGTTACTATATTGTGAACTTCACAAGAGTTACTTGAGCTGAAAAAACAGTAAAAAATCAGATTTTTCGACGTAGGCTTCTGTTATAGCTCAGGATCCAAAACATTTGACTTCTGGAAAAAAATTGAGTTGTATGCAGGTTTGGAGAGCTTTATAACATGAGCTTACATTTATTTACAATTCACAAGCAGTAGTCCTGAGTTTCTTGGAAAGGAAACTTTCTTGTCTCTTGATCCAGCATCCTGAGGATCCATAGGAGCAGAATAAGAATTGCCTTTCTGATCACATTATGAACAATGAAAGGTCTTGGCAGATCAGGGCCCTTTGTGTAGGCTGTAGTTTGGGCACTATCCTTAAAACAGTTAATTTTGTAATCCACTGTAAACGGGTCCTTGTGGCATAACGTATACCAGACATTTTAATACCTTCTCATCAGTTAAAGGTTTAATTTAAAATAATTTTTGTCACAGTTACCTGTATCACCATGATGCATGTGGAATCACAATTTGTTTAACAGCAAGCCGCAAGAAGAGCCTTTCGAGAGAGTGCCGTTGAGTGTTCAATCAGCGTACAGTTGAAAATATTGTTATTACCAAATGTTTTACAGCCACTTGGTTGATTGCATAGTTTAATATATATATATATAAAAAAAACAAAGATGATGTGACTTACCGAATGAAGGTGCTGGCAGGTCGACAGACACACAAACATACACAAAATTCAAGCTTTCGCAACAAACTGTTGCCTCATCAGGAAAGAGGGAAGGAGAGGGAAAGACGAAAGGATGTGGGTTTTAAGGGAGAGGGTAAGGAGTCATTCCAATCCCGGGAGCGGAAAGACTTACCCTAGGGGGAAAAAGGACGGGTATACACTCACGCACACACACACATATCCATCCACACATATACAGACACAAGCAGACATATTTGAAGACAAAGAGTTTGGCCAGAGATGTCAGTCGAGGCAGAAGTGCAGAGGCAAAGATGATGTTGAATGACAGGTGAGGTATGAGTGGCGGCAACTTGAAATTAGCGGAGATTGAGGCCTGGTGGATAACGGGAAGAGAGGATATATTGAAGAGCAAGTTCCCATCTCCGGAGTTCGGATAGGTTGGTGTTAGTGGGAAGTATCCAGATAACCCGGACGGTGTAACACTGTGCCAAAATGTGCTGGCCGTGCACCAAGGCATGTTTAGCCACAGGGTGATCCTCATTACCAACAAACACTGTCTGCCTGTGTCCATTCATGCGAATGGACAGTTTGTTGCTGGTCATTCCCACATAGAATGCGTCACAGCGTAGGCAGGTCAGTTGGTAGATCACGTGGGTGCTCTCACACGTGGCTCTGCCTTTGATCGTGTACACCTTCCGGGTTACAGGACTGGAGTAGGTGGTGGTGGGAGGGTGCATGGGACAGGTTTTACACCGGGGGCGGTTACAAGGATAGGAGCCTGAGGGTAGGGAAGGTGGTTTGGGGATTTCATAGGGATGAACTAACAGGTTACGAAGGTTAGGTGGACGGCGGAAAGACACTCTTTGTGGAGTGGGGAGGATTTCATGAAGGATGGATCTCATTTCAGGGCAGGATTTGAGGAAGTCGTATCCCTGCTGGAGAGCCACATTCAGAGTCTGGTCCAGTCCCGGAAAGTATCCTGTCACAAGTGGGGCACTTTTGTGGTTCTTCTGTGGGGGATTCTGGGTTCGAGGGGATGAGGAAGTGGCTCTGTTTATTTGCTTCTGTACCAGGTCGGGAGGGTAGTTGCGAGATGCGAAAGCTGTTGTCAGGTTGTTGGTGTAATGGTTCAGGGATTCCGGACTGGAGCAGATTCGTTTGCCACAAAGACCTAGGCTGTAGGGAAGGGACCGTTTGATGTGGAATGGGTGGCAGCTGTAATAATGGAGGTACTGTTGCTTGTTGGTGGGTTTGATGTGGACGGACGTGTGAAGCTGGCCATTGGACAGGTGGAGATCAACGTCAAGGAAAGTGGCATGGGATTTGGAGTAGGACCAGGTGAATCTGATGGAACCAAAGGAGTTGAGGTTGGAGAGGAAATTCTGAAGTTCTTCTTCACTGTGAGTCCAGATCATGAAGATGTCATCAATAAATCTGTACCAAACTTTGGGTTGGCAGGCCTGGGTAACCAAGAAGGCTTCCTCTAAGCGACCCATGAATAGGTTGGCGTACGAGGGGGCCATCCTGGTACCCATGGCTGCTCCCTTTAATTGTTGGTATGTCTGGCCTTCAAAAGTGAAGAAGTTGTGGGTCAGGATGAAGCTGGCTAAGGTGATGAGGAAAGAGGTTTTAGGTAGGGTGGCAGGTGATCGGCATGAAAGGAAGTGCTCCATCGCAGCGAGGCCCTGGACGTGTGGAATATTTGTGTATAAGGAAGTGGCATCAATGGTTACAAGGATGGTTTCTGGGGGTAACAGATTGGGTAAGGATTCCAGGCGTTCGAGAAAATGGTTGGTGTCTTTGATGAAGGATGGGAGACTGCATGTAATGGGTTGAAGGTGTTGATCTACATAGGCAGAGATACGTTCTGTGGGGGCTTGGTAACCAGCTACAATGGGGCAGCCAGGATGATTGGGTTTGTGGATTTTAGGAAGAAGGTAGAAGGTAGGGGTGCGGGGTGTCGGTGGGGTCAGGAGGTTGATGGAGTCAGGTGAAAGGTTTTGCAGGGGGCCTAAGGTTCTGAGGATTCCTTGAAGCCCCGCCTGGACATCGGGAATGGGGTTACCTCCACAAACTTTGTATGTGGTGTTGTCTGAAAGCTGACGCAGTCCCTCAGCCACATACTCCCGACGATCAAGTACCACGGTCGTGGAACCCTTGTCCGCCGGAAGAATGAAGATGGATCGGTCAGCCTTCAGATCACGGATAGCCTGGGCTTCAGCAGTGGTGATGTTGGGAGTAGGATTAAGGTTTTTTAAGAAGGATTGAGATGCAAGGCTGGAAGTCAGAAATTCCTGGAAGGTTTGGAGAGGGTGATTTTGAGGAAGAGGAGGTGGGTCCCGCTGTGACGGAGGACGGAACTGTTCCAGGCAGGGTTCAATTTGGATGGTGTCTTGGGGAGTTGGATCATTAGGAGTAGGATTAGGATCATTTTTCTTTGTGGCAAAGTGATATTTCCAGTAGAGAGTACGGGTGTAGGACAGTAAATCTTTGACGAGGGCTGTTTGGTTGAATCTGGGAGTGGGGCTGAAGGTGAGGCCTTTGGATAGGACAGAGGTTTCGGATTGGGAGAGAGGTTTGGAGGAAAGATTAACTACTGAATTAGAGTGTTGTGGTTCCAGGTTGTGTTGATTGGAATTTTGAGGTTTTGGAGGGAGTGGAGCTGGAAGTGGGAGATTGAGTAGATGAGAGAGACTGGGTTGGTGTGCAATGAGAGGAGGTTGAGGTTTGCTGGAAAGGTTGTGAAGGGTGAGCGAGTTGCCTTTCCGGAGGTGAGAAACCAGGAGATTGGATAGTTTTTTGAGGTGGAGGGTGGCATGCTGTTCTAATTTACGGTTGGCCTGTAGTAGGATGCTCTGAACAGCCGGTGTGGACGTGGGAGAGGAAAGATTAAGGACTTTTATTAAGGATAGGAGTTGACGGGTGTGTTCATTGGCTGAGTTGATGTGTAGGTGAAGGGTTAGGTGGGTGAGGGCAATGGATTGTTCAGTTTGGAACTGGTATAGGGACTGATGGAAAGAAGGCCCCCCTGCAAAACCTGTCACCTGACTCCATCAACCTCCTGACCCCACCGACACCCCGCACCCCTACCTTCTACCTTCTTCCTTCTTCCTAAAATCCACAAACCAAATCATCCCGGCCGCCCCATTGTAGCTGGTTATCAAGCCCCCACAGAACGTATCTCTGCCTACATAGATCAACACCTTCAACCCATTACATGCAGTCTCCCATCCTTCATCAAAGACACCAACCACTTTCTCGAACGCCTGGAATCCTTACCCAATCTGTTTCCCCCGGAAACCATCCTTGTAACCATTGATGCCACTTCCTTATACACAAATATTCCACACGTCCAGGGCCTCGCTGCGATGGAGCACTTCCTTTCACGCCGATCACCTGCCACCCTACCTAAAACCTCTTTCCTCATTACCTTAGCCAGCTTCATCCTGACCCACAACTTCTTCACTTTTGAAGGCCAGACATACCAACAATTAAAGGGAACAGCCATGGGTACCAGGATGGCCCCCTCGTACGCCAACCTATTCATGGGTCGCTTAGAGGAAGCCTTCTTGGTTACCCAGGCCTGCCAACCCAAAGTTTGGTACAGATTTATTGATGACATCTTCATGATCTGGACTCACAGTGAGGAAGAACTTCAGAATTTCCTCTCCAACCTCAACTCCTTTGGTTCCATCAGATTCACCTGGTCCTACTCCAAATCCCATGCCACTTTCCTTGACGTTGATCTCCACCTGTCCAATGGCCAGCTTCACACGTCCGTCCACATCAAACCCACCAACAAGCAACAGTACCTCCATTATTACAGCTGCCACCCATTCCACATCAAACGGTCCCTTCCCTACAGCCTAGGTCTTTGTGGCAAACGAATTTGCTCCAGTCCGGAATCCCTGAACCATTACACCAACAACCTGACAACAGCTTTCACATCTCGCAACTACCCTCCCGACCTGGTACAGAAGCAAATAACCAGAGCCACTTCCTCATCCCCTCGAACCCAGAATCCCCCACAGAAGAACCACAAAAGTGCCCCACTTGTGACGGGATACTTTCCGGGACTGGACCAGACTCTGAATGTGGCTCTCCAGCAGGGATATGACTTCCTCAAATCCTGCCCTGAAATGAGATCCATCCTTCATGAAATCCTCCCCACTCCACAAAGAGTGTCTTTCCGCCGTCCACCTAACCTTCGTAACCTGTTAGTTCATCCCTATGAAATCCCCAAACCACCTTCCCTACCCTCAGGCTCCTATCCTTGTAACCGCCCCCGGTGTAAAACCTGTCCCATGCACCCTCCCACCACCACCTACTCCAGTCCTGTAACCCGGAAGGTGTACACGATCAAAGGCAGAGCCACGTGTGAGAGCACTCACGTGATCTACCAACTGACCTGCCTACACTGTGATGCATTCTATGTGGGAATGACCAGCAACAAACTGTCCATTCGCATGAATGGACACAGGCAGACAGTGTTTGTTGGTAATGAGGATCACCCTGTGGCTAAACATGCCTCGGTGCACGGCCAGCACATTTTGGCACAGTGTTACACCGTCCCGGTTATCTGGATACTTCCCACTAACACCAACCTATCCGAACTCCGGAGATGGGAACTTGCTCTTCAATATATCCTCTCTTCCCATTATCCACCAGGCCTCAATCTCCGCTAATTTCAAGTTGCCGCCACTCATACCTCACCTGTCATTCAACATCATCTTTGCCTCTGCACTTCTGCCTCGACTGACATCTCTGGCCAAACTCTTTGTCTTCAAATATGTCTGCTTGTGTCTGTATATGTGTGGATGGATATGTGTGTGTGTGCGAGTGTATACCGGTCCTTTTTTCCCCCTAGGGTAAGTCTTTCCGCTCCCGGGATTGGTATGACTCCTTACCCTCTCCCTTAAAACCCATTTCCTTTCGTCTTTCCCTCTTTCCTGATGAGGCAACAGTTTGTTGCGAAAGCATGAATTTTGTGTGTGTGTTTGTGTTTGTTTGTGTGTCTGTCGACCTGCCAGCACTTTCATTTGGTAAGTCACATCATCTTTGTTTTTAGATATATTTTTCCTACGTGGAATGCTTCCCTCTATTATAATCATATATATATATATATATATATATATATATTTTTAAGCTCCTTTTATGGATGTATATGTTGGGTTGCAGCAGGTCTGGCGACTGATTATTAGCGTTGTCAGCAAGATTTTATATATATATATATATATATATATATATATATATATATATATATATAAAAAAAAATACAAAGATGAGGTGACTTACCGAACAAAAACGCTGGCAGGTCGATAGACACACAAACAAACACAAACATACACACAAAATACAAGCTTTCGCAACAAATTGTTGCCTCATCAGGAAAGAGGGAAGGAGAGGTGAAGACGAAAGGAAGTGGGTTTTAAAGGAGAGGGTAAGGAGTCATTCCAATCCCGGGAGCGGAAAGACTTACCTTAGGGGGAAAAAAGGACAGGTATACACTCGCACACACGCACATATCCATCCACACATACAGACACAAGCAGACATATTTGCTTGTGTCTGTATGTGTGGATGGATATGTGCGTGTGTGCGAGTGTATACCTGTCCTTTTTTCCCCCTAAGGTAAGTCTTTCCGCTCCCGGGATTGGAATGACTCCTTACCCTCTCCTTTAAAACCCACTTCCTTTCGTCTTCCCCTCTCCTTCCCTCTTTCCTGATGAGGCAACAATTTGTTGCGAAAGCTTGTATTTTGTGTGTATGTTTGTGTTTGTTTGTGTGTCTATCGACCTGCCAGCGTTTTTGTTCGGTAAGTCACCTCATCTTTGTATTTATATATAATTTTTCCCACGTGGAATGTTTCCTTCCATTATATATATATATATATATATATATATATATATAATATATACACACACACACACACACACACACACACACACACACACACACACACACACACACACACACACCCTGATTTTTAATTGATGTGTATGCTGGGTTGCAGCAGGTCTGGCAACTAAGTATTACTGTTGTTAGCAACACCTGCGACTTGTTGCTTCAATGATTATCTTGTTGTAGTCCTTAATCTATGTATGTTAATATTTAAAAGGTAAAATAATTCTGAGCTTTTAAGAGTCTTACCCACAGCAGATTTACCTGGTAGCTTACGGCCATCAGCGGTACTATTCTGGGCTTGTTGCAGGGTTGACAACTTTTTTTTTTTATGTACATACGTACTGTTTAAGTCTTTTATATGTTTGGTCGCAACAGGTCTGACAAACAACCTATCATTATTGTGAACTGTGCTTCCAGTTGTTGGTTTGATTGGGTAGTGACCATAATTTTGGTGTATCCTTCTATGTACATTCTTCCGACGTAAGGTTTGTCAAGACAAGAAACGTTGCTATTTATGATCATTGAAGGGCCGACATTGGTTTCCGATGTTCCGCACCCAACCATAATCTTGTACCTTGTACCTGGGGCGCGTATTCGGGTTGAGAGAGTTGCCTATTCTGAGGCGTGCCACTCGCTATCTGTGTTGGAACCTGCATTGCTCGATCCCCCGGAATTTGGCCTAGCCCTCCCACTCTCATTACTACAAAGGTCACTCCAAAAGAAATGCACACTATTTTTTTTTAATCCATATTTTATTCTACATGTTTGAAAGTTTTACAGTGTGTAGATACATCCTTTAGGAACAATATTTTCATTTCTCCACATAATTTCCATCCCTCTCATCTGCCTTACACCATCTTGGAACCAGCGCCTGTATACCGGCACGGCAAAATTCGGGACCCACCTGTTGGAGCCACTGTTCGGTAGCGTGCACAAGGGAGTCATCATCTTCAAACCTTGTTCCACGAAGAGTGTCTTTCAGTTTTCCAAAGAGATGATAGTCACATGGAGCCAGGTCAGGATTGTAAGGTGGGTGTTTCAGTGTTGTCCATCAGAGTTTTGTGATCGCTCCCATGGTTTTTCGACTGACATGTGGCCGTGCATTGTTGTGCAACAGCAAAACATCCTGCTTTTGCCGATGTGGTTGAACACGACTCAGTTGAGCTTAAAGTTTCTTCAGTGTTGTCACATATGCATCAGAATTTATGGTGGTTCCACTTGGCATGATGTCCACAAGCAAGAGTCCTTTGGAATCGAAAAACACTGTAGCCATAAGTTTTCCAGCAGAAGGTGTGGTTTTGAATTTTGTTTTTTTTTTTTTTTCCCCTTGGGTGAATTTGCATGATGCCACTCAATTGATTACTTCTTCGTCTCTGGTGAAATGATGTTGCCATGTTTCATCACAATTCTTCGAAGAAATTCATCTCCACCTTTCTCGTACTGTTCCAAAAGTTTGCTGCATACTGTTTTTCTTGTTTCTTTGTGAGCCACTGTCAACATCCTGGGAACCCACCTGGTGCACACCTTTTTTAACACCAACACATTCTGTATTCTGCAGGCACTTCCTTCCCCTATCCCAATGTAGCGTGACAATTTGTTCACTGTGATGCATCTGTCAGCAGTCACCAATTCATTAACTCTCTGCACATTGTCTGGAGTGTGTGCAGTATGAACCTGCCGCTGCGAGGACAGTCCTCAGTATTGCTGTGCCCACTTTCACCACGTAACCTGCTTGCCCATCGACTAACTGTACTGCAATCGACAGCAGCATCTCCATACACCTTTTGCAACCTCTTGTGGATGTTTCACACCGTCTCGTTTTCACAGCACAGGAATTCTATGACAGCACATTGCTTCTGATGAATGTCAAGTGTAGCAGCCATCTTGAAGACATGCTGTGATGGCGCCACTCACGGGTACAGGTTGAACTAAGTTTGAAAACAAGTGGGAAGGATGTATCTATACACTGTAAAACTTTCACATGTGCAGAATGAAAACTGTATTTTTACAAAAATGTGTGCATTTCTTTTGGAGTGACCTTCATACTTAATGATAAATCCAGACTTGAGTAGGACCATATCAGACCAGCAGACAGGCACCTTTAATACACACCTACTACAGGGTGTATACAACCCAGGACAACCGGGAGATCCAGGAAAAACTCTGGAATTTTTTCATCCGGGAGAAAACCGGGAAAAACCTGGGAATTTTTCGTTGTTTTAGTTTTCAAGTAAATTTTTGTAGTTTTGACTGGTAAGAATCAATACTCTAACAAAGGATATTACTGTATCCCGTTACTGCAGAATAATACTGCAACAATAAAAACGAAAGTAAAACATCAATTGCAAAGGAAATGTGCCGTATACAACAACAAAACACATTGCTCATACAAGCGTTTGCCAACAAAGGCTTTAGGAAGACTATGCGATGCTTCCTAACAACAAACTGCCTCCGATGAGTGTGACATCACAAATGTTTACTAGATTTGTTTTAACAGTTACAAGCAGGCTCGTGCACATGTGCAGTTGAGTGACATACGAGTGGTACCTTCTCCCGTTTCTGGCTATATAAATGTGGCTGCTGACTATGTAAGCAGTTGCAGCAAGCAGCTAGATGCAACCGGGAAAGATTTTACTGCCGCGCCTGAGCTGCCAGATTCACACATGCGCAATGGGCCTGGATGTATGAGGGGGGGGGGGGGGGGTGTGCCAAATTCATATTCTTGAGGAGAAAAAAACCTTGTTTCACGAAGCGTCTAGCATCCAGCACACATTGGTCTATCGATTACTCGTATGATTTTGATGCGCATCCCTGTTGGTTTTTGAACACACTCTGTAAGTTGATTTCTGAATGAATCATAAGCCACGCGGGGTAGCCGTGCGGTCTGAGGCGACTTGTCACGGTTCACGCAGCTCCCCCCATCAGAGGTTCGAATCCTCTCTCGGGCATGGGGGGTGTCTGTCTCTCTCTCTCTGTGTGTGTGTGTGTGTGTGTGTGTGTGTGTGTGTGTGTGTGTGTGTGTTGGTTGTCTTTCACGTAAGTTAGTTTAAGTTAGATTAAGTAGTGTGTAAGCCTAGGGACTGATGACATCAGCAGTTTGGTCCCACAGGAAAAAAAAAATAAATCATAAGTTGATTTTTGTATGCATACATAGTGTACTTGATGTCTCTGTCAGGGGAATCCTCGTCGCATCTAGAAATAAACTTTCCTGCGGGCAAAAGGGGACCGGGCTATACAAGCTGAGCAGAGTAAAGCCAAACAAGTGAATTCCAATCGCTGTCTGATTATGTTGTTCTTTGGGTTTGCAAATGATCAGCATTCTTATAATTACTAGGGAAATCCATAGATTCAGACTACAAGAGTGGAAATAAACGACTAAGAGAAACAACAGGTAAGAAAGATTACGTATTATCTTCTCGGTGTATCCAGGAAAATGAAATTTTGACAGAAAATTTTTGGCCAGATTGCTACACTAGTAAGGGCCAGTTGTACAGTCCCCTTGTAGCAGTTCCTAAAGTTCTATTCTGGAAGTAGCACGGAAAATGGTGTGTAGGAACATAACAACACCTAACTGGATAATGATCAGGGATAACTAAACCGGTGATTCTGGTAGGGTTAGTAAAGTTAACTGGCAAATAAGTTTTGACAAAGGCAGGAATAGTTCCAGAATTAGTCATGACAAGATTGTTTGTTAGGCCGAGGAAGAAGGAACGGGGACATCACACAAATTAGGGAAGAATATGACGATTTCAAATTTATATAAAAATCTCGTACGACTGCTTTTCGATCTCATGTTCTAGGAACTGGAGCGTGTGAATGAAATATGAAACTATATTCTAACAGAAAGCTTTTTGCATGTGATAGGCCTAATAGGCATTTTATGTTGGTTTTCGTGAATTATATTCTGTCATGATATAAAAATGACCATTTGTGCCAAAACAGTCTCGTTTGTTTGGGGTGTGTTACAATTTCTGAGGTGTTAGAAAGGCCTATTTTGTTTTATCTAGCAGACAGTGACAAAATAGACGTAATCAGATTGAGAAACCACACCAGTCTTGGGTACTATTCGTATTAACTGCTTACACAGTATTAGAAAACGATATTTTGATTTTTCATGTAGCAAAACGTTTGACGAACTTTGATGAGGTAATTGATTCTTTCGCAGAAAGGAAAGCATGCCATGTAAAGCTATAGCAAGATTAGAGAGAAAACAATGCTAGGAGCTGAGGACTGAAGAAATGTGTACTGTATTGTCTGTCTCTTGTCTTTACTGGTTTTATGTATCTTATATTTAATTTTATGTCACCCAAAACAGAAAGTTATTAGCTAACAGGCAAAAAGAGTGAAAATTTTCTGAAGAGTTCTTGTTCTCTTGATTACAAGGGAGCAGGAGAGGCACCACAGGACATTCTAATTTCCACTGCCCTGAATATAGTTTGATGGCATCCGGTACAAAACATACACGTTTCAATTCCGCGGAGCGAAATACAGTGACGTGCAATAGAAGAATGCTGTGTGAAATGGGGTGGCGCTGCACTCTGGCACACTTAAGACCAAATAACATGTCTTACATTTCCTCGAACACACGTTTTATGTAACAGACTCACTATTCAGACAGCTGTGCACTACAAAATGAACGTATTTTTGAAAATTCGCTTTTTTAAAATATTTTACCTCGTATCTCAAATGCTCGAGGGAGGGGGTTGGTTGAGGGGTGGGGGGTGGGGGCACTGTCTTAGTATTGCCCTGGTTCGTAAATATCGTAGATCCGAGGCTGATGCGCAGAGCAGTCTGAGTTATAGTGATAGGGGGGACGTGTGTAGTCTCCAGGTGACCCGTGTTTACATTTAGTGATTTTGCTGTTTCCTCTTCGTTTACTGCTCTTTCGTCAAATGAAAACAAAATGGATTTCTGTTGCCGAGAGCTATCAAGTGAATTAAAATACATTCGCATAATTACGGAAGGCTAATATATGTTATTAGTTTCAAATTTTATTTTATTTTATTTCCACTTTTCTGACAGACGTGCATTAATCGCCTTGTAGAACAATGAAGTTATTTTTGTCAGTTTGCTAAAGAAATTTGGTTTTTATTAATCTTTTATGCTGAGGCAGTCAATGTGTTTGAAACAAAGTGTTTAGTTCCACACTATTGGCTAATTTCAACTGCTTGTTGCATATAAAGTGCACGTTTTCATCTTACAGCACGTATGGCATTATGCCATAATAAAGAATCAAAAATGAGTTAATACAGCACTGGTACTCCAAGAAAATTTACATCCCAAAACCAACACTGAAAAGCTTAATATCAGGTCAAGGCCTACTTCATTGGGAATCTGGACATACAAATGTTCTTCTCTGATGTCTTTTTTCCTTTATGACATAATGTAAGATCTTTTAATGTTTTACACGTACGAACATACAGGCTTCCTGCGTCATAGCAGCTGCCAAAATGCGGAGGCGCCTGTTATCTGGCACTCTCTGACGACTACTGAAACAAACCTATTTCTAACAGGTCACGGGAAAATATTGCGAATGGTGGTTTGAAAAGCGTTACTTTCAAAGTAAATTTCCTTTTACACAAGTTGAACTATGTGCGAGAATGTACGATGAATTTCGTAAATCACAGTGTGTTTCATGACGAGCCATTTAGAAGTATTTCGAGCCCAGATCATCATACGTTCATGTCGCTGTTATGAGCAAATTGATGTAGTGCTACGGGAAGCTCTCTCTCCTCTGCGGTAGCTAATTTATTTGTGGAAAACTTGGAGGACAAGTCACTGGACTCGGCTAAAAGTTTTACTGGCACATTTGTGTGATATGTCCTAAAGTGTAACTCGTGCAAAAAATGTCAACATTATATGTGAAAGCTTAGCTTCTCTTGCAGCTTATTAACCTTAGAGACCAATATTATAAATGAAAGCTGTGCTTTTCTTGTAGCAACACTATTTATATTAATTTAAAACATTAACTTTTCCTGTTTGTGTATCCGCACTACTTAACAGTGATGTTGCTATTAGCTGACTACATCACATGTCCTGTGGTCTGAATATCCGCTGTCTTCGACTAGCAGGATCATGTGACATGAGCTATGACTGGCTTACAAAAGCGCATCGTAATCTTGATTACAATGGTTCGGAAAGTAACATGAGGTGTTTGGTGGAATTCGAATTTATATTTTGGTAAATGAAAATGTACAGCGTACATGTTGCTGCATATCAAAAATCTTTCCAAAATGAGTTTTCTTCCCTAAGTTTCATTTTCTAAAGGGCCGGGAAATTCTACTCCCGTGTATAAAAACATAACCATTCAAAGGATTGATAAGTTTTACAGTTCCTAGGGAAAATATACTGTCAGTTAATAACAAGGAAAAAGTGTGTTTTCATCCGGGAGAAAGTGTATTTTTAACCGGGAAATCCTGGAAAAATCCGGGAACTTTTTTTACCATTCTTATTATGTATGTGACAATATATTTACCTCCAAATGATATTTATGGCTAACAATAAATATGAGTTTGGGATGAAATGTGAAATTCACAACCGCAGTTCTGGAAGTGAGAGTAATTTCCTTATAGGTTGTGCGTGTCTGGCTGGGGTTCAGAATTGTTTTATATTGTGGTGCAGAAGTCTATTACAAGGCATTGGAAGACAATAGGTAGGAAATTAGAAATCCCTGGACATTAAAAAAGAAGTAAAAAGTATGTTATTAGTCACTCCTATACAACTGGCATTAAAATTATAACAGGAAAGCAAATAATGGTATTTTAGATATTGTGCATATGTAGGAAGAATACATAACATTTTTAGGTGACTTAGTCTGTATAGGAAGTGAAATTTAATATATCAAGTTGCTATGTCTGCCAGCAGCAGAGTGTCTGATCTGGCTGGGTACAGAGTTGAAATGAGCTAGGGTGATAGGTATGGGTACATCATTCCTTGCTGCTTTCACTCTTTCAAAGTTTGGTAGTCATAATGGCTTATGAGAGGTGGTGTGCCAGTCTCTCAGCAACCCGTGATAAGTTGTTTTTAATGGGTTAGGGATGTGGAGATGATGATAGCCAGGACACTGGTTGAACATGCTCTGTACTGAGGTAAGTCAGGGCTGCATGGGTGGCATGGAGTCTTGCATTATGCTGTTGAAGGAGAACATCATGGAGACCTAAAAGGCAGAGATTGGCCACACATCAGAAATGTAATGTCTGCTGGCTGTGTGAACCAGACGAGATCATGTTATGTACCCAGTGGCACTCAACACTGTTGAACTTTCCATGTGAATACTTGTCATTCTCCAAATAAGCCATTTATTTATTTATTTATTTATTTTTTACTTGGGTTACCTGACATGGCTGTACAAACCTAGATGGTCGACCGAGTAATGTGCCTGTCCTCAAAGATGCTAGTACTGTGGGGCCATTATGATCCTGCATGACACTGAGTATGCCCTCCTGAACTCATCAGTTCTACGTTCACATGACAGTTCAGAGATCCCGAGGAACATGCGTAGCAGTGTTGCAGAATGATAAAAAAAGTCTCGAGAAGCAACATGTCAAATTTTGATATGTACTGGTAGACATTTCGTGTCAGTATGGGGCTCATGGAGTGCTAATCTTCTGCATTTTCAAGCACGTAGTAAACTTCTTGCCAACTTGACATTTTTTGCTCGCCATTATCATTTTGTTGCAGTTTTAATGATCAGGCGCCTCTTTTTCAGCCACGATCATCTGAAAAACACAAATCATAAAATATTAATAACAAAGTGATATGGAGAGTTGAAATTTAGAAATGAAAATCATAGTAAAGTTAACTTTGACTATATTATTAAGGTACATTTTAACATAAATTCATACAGAAAGTCATGACAATGCGCCCGTACCTAATCAGAGCGGGAACAGAACAGAACAAAAACCAGCGGATGCTAGACAAAAGAATTAGACATAAAAATGACTAACGAAATTAAACAGAGGGTGTACGTTAGCAGGTACATCGATAAGTACACACAGATGAAACTATTAAGACAGGATGTAATATGGAATCTCTGACTCTGTAAATGTCGGAAACAATTATAAAAGCAAAATAAATACTACTAATTAAAAAGTAATACTACAAGTTTTGGTTAACAATTATGTTCAAATTAAACAGGTATTAAACTTATCCTACCTACAGGTAACTGATAACAGTTCCTGAAATCAGTAATGGCGCGCGCGCGCGCACACACACACACACACACACACACACACACACACACACACACAGTAGTAACTACTGCTCCATACAGCAACTGAGTGTTGTAAGAGGAACATCAGTCTTCTCTTGATATTACGCGCAAACATAGAAATAATTTCCATAATTGTCAGTGTAAATAATTTAGCACATGTCATAAATTGTGGCTCTTTATGCCTGTTAAAGCTTGACACATTCCTACTCCCTGTATGTTCCCATTCATAACAAATTTACAGAATACGGTTTCCGAATGTATGTTTGAATGAATGGTTTCCCTTTTATTTTCCTGTTTCATTTGTCTGGTCAATTGATCATTAAAAGTTCTGATTCAAAATAGATTTTAAGCTGTAGCGATGTCAGTCCTGTTCTATTACTCCTTTTCTGTAAGATAGTGGTAAGTAGATTTCCTCTTCTGTCAAAAATTTAAGTATTTCATTAAGAAACTTGATATTTTAGTCCATGACAGTCCAGTCTGCCACTGGATCACGTCCTGTAAATCCCTTAATATTTCTTCGGGGCAGCTGCCTGATATTGACAGGTACTGGGTGCTGATTATTTGTGGCCAAACAACTGTTATTATCTGCACTGCGAAGGCCTTCATCTGTTGGCCTCATACGAAAGTTGCATATGTGTAATCAAACTACTTTGACACTGATGATGGTAGCATGTCCTGAGGTTCTTACTGGGAGTCGAGCTGTGGACTTGCACATATAGACCCAGTCATTGATGCTGCTGCTGCTGCTGCTGCTGCTGCCTAGTGTCACTGTGGCCAGGAGCCAAACCAAAATTGATATCTAGATGGATGTTCTGCTATGTTGCAGTGGAACTATTGGCAGAAATTCTTATTTTGCTGTATATCACATGGTAGGAAGTTCCCAACTGCATTTAATTGGAAACATTAGTCTATGTTTATTAGATTATCTTCTGTGTGGATAAGACAAAACTGAGGTCATAATCTTTATCTTATGTATCATGCAGTGTCTTGTACTAAGCCAGTGCTCTGTTATTGCAGATTTATTTGGATAAATTTAATCTGAAATACTAGAGCTTTGCCTTAGTACACTACACCTCGTGAATTATGAGAGGACAGATTACATCCTCACTTTCATCATTCTGGGATTCAGCCAGTGCTCTGCTGATAGCGTTGAGCAGTTTTCTTGAAGAAATTATGTGAGGTTTACAGAACATGGTACACCTGCAGACCCAAGAACCATATATTGTACAAATGTGGTGGGAAAGACTGAAGAGTTACAACTTGTCAATGATGGTATGCAACAATGTGTATTGTTTGATACAGTGGGTATGCAATCGTATGAATAATGTCATTGAGGGGGATAAAACAGTTTAACTTTAGTAATAAACATTCTTGCCTCTGTCTTGAATAAATTGATGGGCAAGTGTAAGCAATATACCTACTGGAAAACACGATAAAGGTAAAGAAAATTCTGCAACTATCATTCTGTTTAATTTGTTTCATCTCCTGGTAACAGTTTTTCACTTTGGCACCAGTATAATCTTGCGCATACTTATAATATATTCTTTACCCACTGTTATTTTGCATTATATTGTAACCTGTTATTGTTTTCTGTATGTAATTTCAGTAACACTTAGTTTTTGTTTCATCAAATACTATCTTAGCTATTACAGTTGAGTGGTTCTCTGTATGCCTAGTATTCCTTGTTCTTTTTTGAAATGACTTCTGCTTTTGATTGTTTTTCATAATATTTCATTGCTACTATTAAAATGTCCCATTGTTAATTTATCTGTAATTTCAGATAGCTGATCAGTCAGGCAACATGCTTAAATTGCCAGCTTCAGAACAAAAAGCTTTGATTGTAGCAATGTCTCTACATGAGAAAGGTAGAGCTGCAATGAAAGAGTCAAATTATTCATTGGCATTGTTGTTACTGCTAGAGGCTGACAGGGAATTTAGGTAATATTGCACCTGTTTTAAATTTTTTATCATGCAACTGCTGTAAAAATGAATGATATTTGTGTGATAACTCACACAGTAATAAGGTAATATTATAAGTACTGCTTCATTAACTTAAGCTAATGCTTTGGAACAAGCCAGTTGTCTTTGTACATAGCTTAAAAGTTATTTTCTTTCCAGCAGTCTGTGTTTGCTTACCTGCTTGCATGTTTGCTTATTTTCACGCATGCTTCCAGGCTCGAGAACATCAGGCTTTAGCTCACTCTTTGAAGCTCCTTCCGAAAGCAAGGGGATACGTAACTCTGATCGAGAGAGCATCAAACATTATCTGACTCTTCAGAACCTTTTGCTCAGAGGCTTGAAGTTACTTCTCTCCAACATAACATCACAGAAGCATAAATTGTGATGGTAAATGGTGTAGGCAAGAGTGTTTTTGTACTCCAAACCCTGCTTATTTCTAACAATTTGCCATATCACTTTGAATGTGTATAATTCCCAGTGAGCTTACATTGTGCCATAACCATAAACAAAACACAAGGGCAGACAGTGCATGTTATGGGTATGGGCCTTAGTGTCAGCTGCTTTTCGCACGGCCAGCTCCACACGCTCTCCTGTGTTAGTGAAGCAGATGAGCTCTTCTTTTGTGTTCCCAATCATCCTGTTCCAAAAACACTATATACAGAGAAGCTTTAGAAATCAAAAACAAATTCCACACATTTGAAGTCTTGTGCATAGTTATAGATAAATAGCCAAGAATTGCTGGGTT
This sequence comes from Schistocerca piceifrons, assembly GCF_021461385.2. Classification (NCBI taxonomy): domain Eukaryota; kingdom Metazoa; phylum Arthropoda; class Insecta; order Orthoptera; family Acrididae; genus Schistocerca; species Schistocerca piceifrons. Next base: position 1,014,072,787 of record NC_060138.1, on the reverse strand, counting down.
TCTCAGTCAGTCAGTAATATTTATAGAATGAATGCTGCTTACTTCGTAAATGTGTCTCTGAGGCAGGGCAGCTGTATCCCAGTATATATTAGCACAGATCAAGTGATAATCAAACAAATTTAAAGGTTGCTGACTCAACTAAATACCTATGGATTACAATTACTGGAATGATCACGTATATAAGTGTTTGGAGAAGGCAAACTAAAGACTGTGTTTTATTGACAGAATGCTTAGCAGATGCAACAAATCTATTACACTTGTCTGTGGTGTTCTGAAGTACTGCTGTGCCTTACCATTTAGGATTGATGAAGAACATTGAAAAAGTTCAACTAACGGCAACTTGTTTCATATAATTGTGAAATAAGTGAGGGAGTCTGCCATAGAAAATAAGGCTGCTAAACTACTAAACTTTTGGCTAAAAGGCATCTCCTAAACACACACACACACACACACACACACACACACACACACACACACACACGCAAGCACGACATTCAAATACATGACCACTGTCTGGCCAAAAGCTTACTTGTTTAGTAGTATTTTTGTTGTGCCTGTCTTTGACTCAGCATCTCCACCATATGGTGGGTATGGATCTATCCTTTTCATAATATTTTTGGTGTGTTGTAAGCAAGTTACAATGGCAGTCATTAAAACATAGATGTTTATCATTGTGACGAGATCTTTTTAATAATTTTAGTCACCAACTTTCTAATCAGAATGCGAAAATATTTTTTTGGCTCCCACTGACATAGGGAGAAATGACAATTGCGATAAAATAAATCAGAGCTTGCATGGAAAGATTTTCCCCACATGCTGTTAAAGAGTGGAACGGTTGAGAAATAGTCTGAAAGTGGTTCTGTGAACCCTCTGCCAAGAACTTAAGTGCAGGGTAGTTGTGTAGATGTAGGAACCAGTTTCAGTATGGGCATCCTCATAGTCTGTTTGTTGCCATTTGGTCTAATACAGTTCCATGATGAGAGGGCTCACAAACTCTCTCTTCTTTTTAGTTCTCAGAGAAGGTATTTATTAATGTTTCGCAAGATGTCTCATCATGTCCAACAGTTGCAAAAATGTAATTATCCTAATTGATTGTGAGTGATTCACGTGTCCCTAAATGATGACTGTATGATTGGGAAATGTGCTAATGAACTAAGGTTTTCTCTTAAATTTTCGCATACATCTGAGGGTGATTTTACTCAATAGGAGGATTCACTTATACACGGATACAGTGGAAATCATACCAGTTGCACGACAAAAGTTTATTCAAGAGAGGTAACACATGAGGACTTAGGATATCTAGGATGTACTGTTGTGCCGTCAGAGGTCCCTCAGTCACTACCACCCACCCATGACCGTAGGTCATACCCTGTATCTGTTCACGTCATGACACTAGGAGTAACAACCTTGTGCCTCTCCAAAATGTTGGAGAGTTTCCCCAGGTCACCCCATGAAGGTCATCTAGGATAATGCGAAATCAGCATTCATCCAGGCAATGACGCCACTCCAAACCCAACCTACCCATGGGATAGTACCGTATTTACCAGACTATAAGGTTATTTAACTGGTAGATAAAAAATCTACTCCATAAGTGGCAGCAGAACACACACATAAAGGGCTGTTGTGATTAGCAAGCTTTTGGAGCCAGTGGATCCTTTTTCAGGCAGAAAGGTTGAATGGGAAGGAAGAAGGGTGAAGGAAAAGGACTGGAAAGGTCCATGAAAAAAGGTAGATTTCGGGAAAGACACCCAGAACCGTGGGTCAAGGTAGACTTACCGTACTGGATGAGTCTGACCTGTGGTTCTGGGTGACTTTTCCGAAATCTACCCTTTTCCTAGACCTCTCCATTCCTTTTCCTTCACCCCTCTTCCTTCCCCTTCAATCCTTCTGCCCGAAAAAGTGTGTGTGTTCTGCCACCGCTTGGTGTGTAGCTTTTTTTATCTATCCAATTAAATAATTTTATCAAAAATTGATTGTTTTTGCTGTTTTAGTCTATAAGGTTAGTTTTTTCCCAAATTTGTCATTTGAAAAATGCAGGGCCATCTTTTATTCAGAGATTAAACTATTGCAGCTTATGTCAACATTTTTACATTGTTTAATAGATTGATATATGACCGTCTTGTATTTACAGATTAAGCTTTGGCTATTCGGGTCACATGCAGATTTATTCTGAAGAATTTGTAAGGGTAGGTTGGGCAGACAATACACACACTCGAACAGGCTTCAGATTTCCCAGTAACTGAAGTACTTGATACAGTATTGACCTTTTTTGAACAATCAAGTGACATTTGATTTTCACAGTCTACTGCAAGGGATGTGCAAGGAACTCTGAACCAGCTACTACAACATTGTATTGCTCTGATTAAAATTTGACAGTTTTTTGAAACACAGGAGGACACAGCATTAAATTCTATTATCTTACCAACTCTAGTTGTATTTTAACAGGTGTGCAGTGAAAGTTCCATACATATATGGCTACTGTATGCAAACATTTATGCTGCCTTTTAATAAAGGTAACATTGAAAGGCAAAAATGTTGTCCCCCCAAAACATTACTTGATTCTTAGCCCAAGTTAGTGTTTTATTTTATTATGGGATACTGTTATGATTTACCAAATTGGGATTGTAAATGAGAAATTCAGTTACTGTTCATGTGTTAGGATACAGGGTAAAAATGTTACCAGTTTTTAATCAGCTTTAGAGCAAGATGATGACACATGAAAAAAGAAAAAAAATAGAATTAAATGTCTAAAAAATGAAATAAATCATAATAAATTGACTGTAACTGATACCGAGAGAATAAATTACAGTGGCAAGGCCCTTTGTGGAAGTAGTACCAGTAATACATCACTAGATCACGGAACAAGTGGAAGTTTCAGAATTGAAATAAATCATGATAGCAGTCCTTTATTTGTGTGTTAGCTGGTGTTACATATGACCTGCACCATAGAACATACTGCAGCTAATATTTCAGTTACTCAAGCACAGCACTACAGAAGGGGTAGAGGAGAACAGTGACACTAGCTTGGCTGAGAATTGGGATGAGTTGGGAGGGGAATAATGAGTGCATGGCATATTTCATCGTGCTGCCAACAAAGGGAATCTGTATCACATACTTTGGCTTTTTATGAACATCTACCATGTTTAAACAAGTTTGCCTGAATCCATTTCTGCAGGAGACGGTAAAAGTCTAGATAGAGGCCAATGGTGTACTTACATGTTTTCTGCAGCAGTGCTGTCGACACTCACCACGAGGTATGACAGGAACGAAAGCTGGTGCATCAACTGCTGGTTCTACACAGCCGATGAGCGAGCAGCAGGTAAACGAAATGTTTGGAAGCAAGAAACAGTGTAACATTGTCATGTCAGTTTAGTAGTGAAATCCACTATGTATTTGAACTACGAGGGCTATCCACAAAGTACATTACGTTTTGGAATTAAAAATAAATAAAGTATTGGAATTTTTTTTTATTATATGCAGATGAAAGCCACACTTAAATACTACTTTTCTACATAGTTGCCATTTAAATTAAGGCACTTATCGTAGCGATGGACTGGCTTGGAAATTCCTTCGTCGTAAAATTCGGTCGCCTGCGCCTTCAACCACGTGGCGACTGTCTTTTGGGACAGAAAAGGTGTGATTTTTGTGGATTTCCTGGAAAGAGGCACTACAATAATCTCTCAAAGGTGTTGCCAAACTCTGCACAACCTCAGAAGAGCAATACAAAACAAGCGCATGGGAAAGTTGGGCTCAAAGATCTTGCTGATTCACGACAAAACCCGGGCCCACACGGCAAACGCACTCGTGAAGTTCTCGAATCTTTTCAGTGGGAGTTGTTTCCCCATCTGCCATACAGTCCCGACCTGGCACCGAGCGACTTCCACTTATTCCCAGCAATGAAGAAGTGGTTGGCTATGCAGCGTTTTGATGACGACGCACAGCTTCAAGAAGAGGTAACCACGTGGTTGAAGGTGCAGGCGGCCGAATTTTACGACGAAGGAATTTGCAAGCTCGTCCATCACTACGATAAGTGCCTTAATTTAAATGGCAACTATGTAGAAAAGTAGTATTTAAGTGTGGCTTTCATCTGTATATAATAAAAAAAAAATTCCAATACTTTATTTATTTTTAATTCCAAAACGTAATGTACTTTGTGGATAGCCCTAGTATATTCTCAGGTCCTATTGTAACTAGTCCAGAAATCACAACATATTTGGAAGAGACAGGCAAATATTTGTGACAACAAAGATATAAATTTCACAACTGTGCTATTAGGATGATGGTGGTGATTAAAAACAGTGACACCACAAACCACAGACTTAAAACACAAAAAAGTTAGTGAAGATAAAAATTAATAAACCATTGCTTTTTGTTTACTATATTTCTCCTCATATCAACAAAATTTTGACAGTCAGTAAATGGGCAAAGTTTAGAACATCATAATACTAATATTTTAGACAGATATTTTGTCAGTAATATAGTATGTAATATTGATTAGTCAGAATATGTTAAAAATAAATTTCTCTCAAGGAGCCTTTTCAGAAAATAAGTAGGTTGTTGTATATCCAGAGTAGTCTTATATTCAGGTAAGTACCATAATTCCCTAAGCCATCTGCTGCTAGTCCCTGGCCAATGTGCAGAATGACAGAGTATTGCTAGGAGTCCATTACTAGTTTTCAGATGAGAGGCACAGATGTGAAGTGATTATGATGTGTCTTGTGCACAGTATGGTGATTCTCCCTTGAAGTGGTCAGAAGTGATTGACAAGAGCCTTGGTGAGAAGTATGTCTGCCATCATGCTTCCATGCAGTCCAACATTGGGCCACCGTCACAACCAAATGCAACATGAATCTGGATATTGCATGATTTGAGCATCCGGACAACTGGAGATCCACAATAATGCCCCTTTCAAAATCTGTCCTATGCTAATAGTGATGTCTTACATGAGTAAATGACGTGTCCTTCTCCTTCAGTGATCGCTCAACGTCTGATGCTGTTCAGCCCACTCATGTATCCTATCCGACCTGCTAACAACATTAAACATGAACAATACTAATGCACTCTGGTGGCTGTTCCACCTGTCACAGAGAATTAAAATTCTATTTATTTATGTGCTTGCTGCTGCTGCTGCTGGTGTGTGTGTGTGTGTTATATATATATATATATATATGTGTCAAAAAGATTGTAAGTGAGTGAAACATGTAGCTGTTCACTTATTTTCTAATATCTCTGTTGATGCAACTTGTATTGCTGTTGAGCAGTTAACCATTTATTGGCTGTTAGGGCTGAGTGCTCTGCATCCCAGGCCTGACAACAGTGGTGAATGTATTGCACACCTGGCTGGTGGGCTGCTGAACCAGCCCAGTGACTGCTGTAGGCTGCAGTCATTGTAAGAAAATTGTACATTTCAGTGCACATAGAATCATTATTCTATGAAACTTCTTTATAAAATCAGTATCATACTGTGTGGTCTACTGTGCAGTTACAGTGATTGCAGTTTATGATAATTACAAAAGAGGACTTCAGAAATAATCCAAGCTTTCTATTATAAGTTTATTCTGGAGTGAGAAAAAAAAAATAGAAAAATAAGAACTCTTTTTATTGATGATAGAAAATTTCTGTAGCTTGAGATTCACGCTACCAAATATGTGCTTATAACTTACTAAAGAAGCCCGAAACTCGATCGCCTTGTGTTCTGCACGGCAGTGAGTGCTGCTGAGAAACTGCATGTATTTTGCTGCATTGTTTGCAATATCTGATACATCAGTTGGATAATTCATGCCCTTTCAGATCATATGTATTGTATTGTGTGTACTTTGTGGATTAGGAAATTTATCGTTGGTGTGATGTCGTGCTGGACTGCTGTTCAAATTGCTTGCCGACATTTTTATGAAGTTTCAGATACTTATTTTAATGATTATTGGTGTTAATATTTGCTGTAAAAGTAATTTGTTTGTGGATTTTCATTCATCACAGTCTTTCTTTTTGTGTTATTGATTTGAGTGGTGTGTTATTTGTGTGTGTGCTTACGTCGTTCATCGAAGTCTCAGCAATGTGGTTATTTTCGTGGCGTGCACTTGCAGCTGTAGTGGTTCTAAAGTACTGACAAAGTTTTTATGCACTGTATTCAGTTATTAAATTTGGTCATTTTAAATCATTCATCCAAATATTAACAGGTACAGTCGCATCTGTGGCAGTTCTAAAGTACTGACAAAGTTGTTTGTGCACTGTCATTTGGTTATTAATATTTGTAGTTTTCAACAGTGTCTCATGCTGTTTCTGGTGAAATAACAGTTTAATTTATTTAGTATGGTAGTTTCCAGTCAGGATTTCTTATTGTTTCTGGTGAATTATTTCAGTAAAAGCTTTTGCTCACTGTGTTCAATTTTGTTAAGTGTTCCAGTGGAGACTTGAATTGTTTAAAGTTTTTGTGGTGTTGGTATTTGTCGTGGTTTAGTAGTATTAATAATAGTAGTTGCTCTCTTATTAGAGAGTGAAATTTGAGATCACTATTGTTAGTGGTTTAAATCATTCTATTATAGTAATTGAACTTATGTAATGTAGACATTTAGTTTTTTCAGTAATTGTTAAGTTTGTTACTAGTGGGTTGCAGTATGAGATTTGTTCAAAGTATTTTCATTGGGGGGGGGGGGGGGGCTGCAGTGGGGAAACCAGTGAGCATTCTAGCAAGATACTCTCCAAGAAATGCAAATTTTTTAACAGAAATTAGTTAATAGAGGAGCAGGATGATAAGATCTGCACCCTTAAGTTGCAAAATGCAAAGGATGATCTAGGTAGGATGGGGAGGGAGAAGGGGGCTGAGGAATGGGAACGGGCAGTTAGTAAGAACACAGCTAGAACGAGGAGATATTCAGACAGTTGTACTTCGTGTATCACCAATAGATTTGACCAACTGTCAAGAGTTTAGTGACTAGGAGCATCTTGTAGTTATAGGTGTAGGAAAAATGCAGCAGACCTCAGTAGTTGAGGACCATAAGACAGTTGCAGTTTCAGATAAAAAGGAGGAGGCTCTGCTGTTTGGTGGTTTGCATGGCAAAGGTGTTGGCCAGCAGTTGCAGGAAGTGTTGGGAGTGAGTATCGGCTCGCCAGAGTTGTGAAGCCTAGAGCAGGGTTGCGCAGGTGACTGTTAACTTAGGAGAGCTATATAGCAATTTTATAAAAGAGGATCAGATAGTGATTGTGGTTGGAGCTGGGAATAGTCTTGATAGGGTTGGAGAGAATGTTGTAGGTGGTGCGTTGGAGTAGATAGCTACTCAAACTGGTGGCACAAATGTGCACTTCATGTAACTGTTTCAGCGTCATAATAGATTTCATCTTGATGATGCTATTAGGTGTGTTAACGTGGGGCTTGAGGTGTTCATATGGGTCTTTAGAAGGCATAGATGGCAGGAGGGCATGGCTCACATTTTAGTGATGCCAGTTGAGTCAGCTTTCACCAAGCGTATGGGAAGGGAAGGTTGATAAATGTTGTATGTGACAGTGTAGTGGGGGCGGTGATGGGATAACTCATGGGAAAATTCCTGTAGTAGTTGGTGTTAGAGCTGCACCATTTTTTAGACTGAAGTCAGCTGAAAGGTGTCCCTGCTTAAAGGAAGTCTCTCTAACAAAGGAACCATGTTCAAAGGAGGCCAGTAGTGAAGGAATTAGCATATTTTATCAAAATATAGGAGGTATTAGAAATACAGTTGGTGAGCAGCTTATAGATGTCGACACTGATATTGTTGGTATAGCAGAGCACCACTTAATGTGACAATTCGGATCTTCCTTTACCAGTATACAGACTAGCTGGCTGTTTTTCAAGGAGTTCTTTGCGGAATGGGGGAATGGCCTTGTATGTTAAAAAAAAAACAACAGTATTCCGTTTCACTCTGTAGATGTATCAAAGCCCTGTACTGAACAGGTATTTGAATGTTGTGCAGAGGCAGTTGAATTTAGTGAAACTAAACTTCTAATTGTTGTTATTTATACGTCCATGAACTCTAATTTCAGAGTATTTCTGTTCAGTCCAGAGGGGGTTCTTGGTTCACTTTAAGAAAGTACCAAAAATTAGTGACTTCAATATTAATTTCTGTATGTTATTGTGCAAGAAAAAGTGTGTTGGAAGATTTCTTAAATTCATATGTCTGATGCAGATAGGGTTTTTTTCCAACCAGGATGCAGCAGAACAGTAGCACAGCCATAGATAATATTTTTATTCGTTCTCCATTGCCATATGGGCATTCTGTTAGCAAAAGGGTGAATGCCCTTTCAGACCATGATGCACAAATTTTAACACTAAAGGTGAGACCGGTCATGACACTGAAACAGTTGCACGTGGTGCACATTTGTGCCACCAGTTTGAGTAGCTATCTTCTCCTTGGCATCACCTACCTCATGCTCCCCATCCCTATCAAGACTGTTTCCAGCTCCACCCACATTCACTAAATAATTACAATCTATGTAGAAAAGCTAATCCAACAGAATTAGAGTTTTTTAAACCTCGTTAAGGAACAAGAGTGGCAGGACGTTCATAGTGCTGATAACATAGGTGACAAATATAACGCTATCCTTAACACGTCTCTCATGCTCTTTGAAAGTTGCGTTCCGTTAGAACATTCTAAACAAGATAGTAACAGTAAAAGGCAGACTGGGTGGCTGACTGGTGGGATAAGGTTATTGTGTAGAAGAAAGTGAGTGGGAATTGAATCATAATGTTAAAAGTAGTCACAGTCAAGCTACGGTAGCCCATTAGAGACAGTACTGTAAGGTCCTTAAAATGCTATTAGGATGGCAAGAAGTATGTGGGATGCCACTAAAATAGGTAATACACAGGAAAAAAATTAAAACCATGAAGGAAGTGTCTGGTCAGCAGCACAAGGTCAAGGAAGTAAAGTCAGTATGTAGTAAAAATGTTTCTTTTATTGGTAAGTCAGATATATGTACATTATTTAAGTCACTTTCTGACTATAGCTGGTGAATTAAATAAAAACTTAGTTTCTACAGGGAATTGTACAACTCTCTTGGAAAATGTCTTTCCTAAACTGATATTTGAAATACTCCTCTGTGATACTGACAAGGGGGAGACTGAGTCGATAGTAGTCACAAACGACTAGTAGCTCTCATGGATATGATGGAGTACCTAACAGAATACTAGAGTACTGTGCTGCACCTGTTAACTGTGTACTTAGCTGTAATTGTAATTTTTCCTTTAGGAATGATCAGTTTCCTGAATGATTAAAGTACTCAGTAGTAAAGCCACTTTATAAAAAGGGAGAAAGGGGTAATATAAACAATTTTAGACCTATTTCTATCCCATCAGTGTTTGCTCAAGTTATTGAAAGGGCTGTCTATGTAAGCATAATAGATCATTTCATTTCTCATAATTTTCTGCCAGATGGACAGTTTGGTTTTAGAAGTGATTTAACAACTGAAAATGCTATATTCTCTTTTTGTTATTGGGTGAATGAAACCAATGGTTTCGAATGATGGCATCTTTTTTTATTTAGCTGAGGCATTTGAGTTGATCACAAAATATTGCTCCAGAGATTGGACCATTATGAAATACGAGGAGTAGCTTACAATTGGTTTACCTTTTACCTTAAGAACAGACATCAAAAGGTCATTCTCCACAATATTGAGAATGGCTATGATGTGGGGTCTGAGTGGGGCATGATCAAATGGAGGGTGCCCCAGGGATCAGTGCTGGGGCCACTCCTCTTCCTTATTTATATAGATGATTTGTTTTTTAGTATTACAGGTGATTATAAAATTTCTGTCTAATAGAAAATAACCTAATGCTAAATCACAGTAAGACTCAGTTTTTAAAGTTTCTAACAAACAATTCAACAAACCTGATGTTTTAATTAGACAGAATGGGAATATGATTAGTGAGACTCGACAGTTCAAATTTCTTGGTGTTCAAGTAGATAGTAAACTGTCATGGAAAGACCATGATGAAGATCTTGTTCAAAAACTTAATGCTGCTGTTTTTACTATTAGAAAATATCAGAAGTAAGTGATTAGTTTGTCATAAGTAATCTGCTTTACTCATTTTCCTTCACCTATGATGTGTGGTATTATATTTTGGGGTAACGCTTTCTATATTCAAAGGGTATTTTTGGGCGAGAAACAGGCAGTTTGGACAGTAAGTGGTGCAAGTTCGTGAACCTCTTGTTGACTTCAGTAAGCTGCCACAAGAAATGAAAATCTTACCGGTAATCAGAGTGCTTTCAAATCTAAACTGAAGACTTTCCCTTGGGTCACTCATTCTATTCTGTCAAGGATTTCCTTGAAAATTTAAGATAATTCCTGTGTTATATTGTTCATTGAATTTGTATAAACTTATAGCTTAATGTCTTTTTAGGATTCATAAACATCATCTTTTAGCTGTTATTACTTTTATGTTGTAATTTCATGTACTGACATGTTCCATGGCCATGGATTTTTGCTCCTCAGTTTTATCCTATGGAGGTAGACATGTAAAATAAAATAGAATAAATTACATTTACTTGGCCACACGTGCCATATTCTGTCCTGGACAGCAGTGAATATTGTTGGGAAACTGCTTGCACTTTAGCTCCATTGCTACATCTGACATGTCAGTTACATAGGACAATTCATGCTTTTCCAGATTACATGTGTTTCTATTGTGTCTATTTTGTAGTTTAGAAAATCAGATTTAATTTGTTTGGCCTCTTGTCATTTTCTGTCCCGGGTGCCGGCATGTGTACTGTGAAACTACATACCTGCTGCACTGATCTTCTTTTGTAACATCTGATACATCAGTTCATTAGGATAACTTGTGACCTTCAGATTACATATATGTTTGTGTCTTTTGTCTTGTGTAGGCTTGGAAATCAAATTGCATGTAATAGATACACTCATAACCCAAAATGAACCATGAGCAGGTGAAAGCAGTAACGCTTTCCAACAAGAGCAGCAAATAATGACAGCATTGGCAGGAACGTTGCAATGTGGGCAAAGTGCGTTGCCATTCTGTAGTGCACACTTACCTGCTCCTGCAACCAGGTGTACATGAATGCACTTGGCTGTCAGACCTTCCTACCTGCTGGGAGTAAATGAGTGATTGTAACCATGTGGATGTTCTACATGCTGGGAATATGTACAACCTGAGCTGTGTAGGTGGTCTACCTGCAGGGCATACATGTATGCCCATAGCTGTGGAAGGGTTAACTGTCAGAATACAGTAATCTCCAAAAGACAATTTTTACTAGGAGTTTGTGCTACCAGTATTTACACTTGATGGTTATGAAAGTATTAGTGAAGTGCAAGTTTTTTATGTCTGCTTTCTTGAACAATCCCCTAGATGAAATTTGTGATCTGACCCTGCTATCATTCTAATAATCCTTTTATGTAGGAACAGTCCTCAAGGAAGCAAAAAATTCACACCAAACTTTTGTGTATATTTACGTGAATAAACATACTTTTAAAATTTTTGTAAGCCACGAGCTGTGGAAGTTGAGTGTTGCGTATAACATATTATGTAGTAAATATAACATAGTATGGCTATATAAGATGATCTACTTACCAAGTGGTGGCAAGAGAAAACGGATGTAAAAGATATGGCAATGCAAAACGTTTTTCCAGAAGTAGTGCAGGAAAGGAAGAGAGATGAATGAAATGGACTGGAAAGGTTTGGGAAATGTGGAGAATAGTGGGGTAGTTGCCCAAAACCTGAAGTCAGCTGTCTACCAAGTATAATGCAGTTTGCTTTCTGCTCTTACAGACTCCTGCACAATGTTTTGTCAGTGATTTCTGTCATGCTTACTACTGTATCTTCCACCTTTAAGATCTCTGGGTTTCAAATCTCATCCTGTCCAGTAAGTCTCCCATTACTTGGGTTTCTGGGCAAATTTTCCATCTCTCTCCCCATTTCCCAAACCTTGCCAGTCCATTTCCTTCATTCCTATTCCTTCACCTTCAGCTCTTCTGCCAGGAGGAGGAGCCACTGGCTCTAAAATGTTGCACATTTCCATATCTTGTATGTGTGTTTCCTCCTGCCACCACATGGTGAGTAGTTTTTTTTATATGTCCATAGTATTATATTTTCAAACATTATTTTTTGTAGTAAATGGGCATTTATGAGTAACATTTACTCTAGTGTGTATTATAACTTTCAACCAAAATTTGTATTCGCCGCATTTTCATAATTCTTTTGGTAGTTTTGAGTTTTTATACAAGTTTTTAGTTCCCATAAATTTTTTTTAAAAAAATTTCCAGATTTTTTTCAGAGAATCAGTAACTTTTCTCTCAGGTTCTTTTTTTTGTTGTAATAAAAATCTCTTTGTTGGGTGTTACTAACTGGTAATGTAGTCATATATCATGTGTAATTACTGGTAGCACATATTCCCATCAAAAATTGTATTTTGGCAATTACTGTACTTCGACACTTAACTTCTGTAGAACAGATACAGAGAGAGAACTTAAAATAAAGTTTATGACTATGGGAACCAAAGACTTGTATTCTGCATCTATAATCAGATTTTATTTAAATAATCAAACAATGGAAAATCCAGGATGGAATGTAACAATATACGAAAAGCTTAGAGGCTACTCACTGTATCGTAGCGGAGATGCTGAGTCACAGAAAGGCCCAACAAAAAAGGCTTTTGACTTGCAGTTTGGCTCTAGCTGCCAAAGACTGTGGTCATTGTGTGCGATGTGATGTGATGTGATGTCTACTGTTGACAAAGGTGTTGCTGGTCAAAAGCAGACTTTCTGACAGTCTTTGTGTTGTGGACTTTTGTGTCTCAGCATCTCCACTATGTGGTGAGTAGCAACTATCCTTTTTTATTTATTGTTGATGGATTTTATTTATTTATTTTTGCTGAAACGTTTGATGCTTGCTTATTCTCTCTTATTATATTTTGATTTCCACTAAGCCCTACAATCTATGTGACGAGACTTGTCTCAAGCAAGAAAATAATGCCTTACAGAATTATTCCAATAAAATTACCATCCGACAGTAATAATTAGTTTGTCATAGACATATAACAGGCAAGATTAAAAATAACACTAGTTTCAATCCTCATGCTTATTGCTAGCCAGTGGAAAAATGTATTTTAGCTTTGTCAAATTACTCTGCCCAATAAAATACAAATTTTAGCAGACTCGTTACACAGTCTACAGTGGACACTGACCGGTGATGTAGCTCTATTTGTGGTTGTAATATACTCCTGTCAGTGTAAAATTGCTATTTAAAGATAATTTGACAAAACCTTCCCTGTGTGCTGGCAGTTTTTTTTTTTTTTTTTTTTTTTTTTTTTTTTTTTTTTTTTTTTTTTTTATACAATAGTGTGACTTTCTAAAACATGGAATCTCTGCATTTGTGTTAAATTTCATGTCTAGACACGTAGAAGAAATTTTGTTAAGTTGAGAAGAGGAGGCTATGTAACCATAGAACAGAGTATTGTTCCTAAATCCTCACTTGTAGCATTTACTGAGGCAGCTTATATGAAGGCACTTCTTGCCCATCCTTCATTTGCAGGTTTGCTTTACCTTTTCACATTACTTGCATTTATTTTCCTATGTGCAAAGGTGTCATTCATTAATTTACTGTAGATCTGGATTTCATGTCACTTTGGTGTTTTCCTCATTTGTACGACTGCCTGCGTGGTCTGATTTTCCAGTTTCAGCAACTAATTAGTAAGTTTTCCTCCTCCATCTCAATGTCATCAGTATTTCATCACTAGCAAAAGGAAATAAGTAGACTAAAGATAACCGCTAATAGGTATGGAGAAGAGAAGATCGAAACCTCGTACATGTGGGCTTGGGAATTTGTCTTGCTAGAGAACAACAACTAAGTTCCTAAGAATTTTGTAAAACTTGAACTTTACTGCCCTTGCTCGTGACTAGTACACAAATTGACATACCATTAATATAAGAAATATTCCCAAGGCATGCAGTTCTCATTTTAAGCCACAACTAACTCCACTACTGCCAGTCTTGAATGTCATCATGGAGCATTCAAAATGAACACAATACAGGTGTGTGTATTGATACATGGTTTTAAACAGCTGTATGTTTTGTTAATTTGCTGCAACATTTGCTCTAAGATTATATGAAAACAACAGTTTATTTACAAAATGATGTGGTGTAGAACCAAATGCAGTATGGATAGTATTCAGAAACACACATATTTTATTGTTTCCCAAAGTATAAAGTTGTATTTTTTTCCTTCCATTGAATTAGCCTATGATTTACCTTTATAATAAATTGCTTAGTTTGGAAAAATGAAAATAAGTTTTGCTGGACAGTCATTAAGATTCAGATCTTGATGAAAACAACATAATTTTTTCTTCTTCAGAGATACAGTTTAATTTGTTGATTTCTCTAATTTTTAACATTACATCTAGCACTTACTGAGCTGCATGCAAAACATGTACAGTAATTCCAATCTTAAGGTATGGAGGTGAGTCAGTGCTTGTTTGGGGGTGTTGATTTGGAACCCTGCATTACATTGACATAATAATGGGCAACATGGTGTACTGATACACTCTTACGCATTTGCATTTACTGTACAATCCCACTTTTACATTCCTGGAATTAACATTTTCCCACCATTTACGACATTTTTATCATTCCTGTCAAATTTCCTATGTCCACAGTGTTAATTTGCACCTAATTTTGCATTAACATATTTATAATTTTCCCATGATTCACCCATGGCAAAAAAATGTTTGTGGAGAAAAAAATGATGCTGGCATGATGTTGGCCATCTAGTAGCATTTTCAGATTTTACGTGGTTGAGTTTCTTGACGCCAGGGCACTCTACTCAGTGGATTTGAACCGGTAAACATGTAAAAGTTGCATCATTTTGTGCCATATCTCCCAACACTGCCAAGCTCTACTTGGCACGGTGGCTGATTGGAGTAACTAGGTTCATTCGAATAAAGGTATCATGACCAATCACAACCATTTCCAAACTGTTTCTACTGAGGAAAAGCCGTTTCGTATTTGTTGTGATCATCGTGACACCTTTGTCAAGCCAGATTTAGTGTGTTTCGTCATTTGGCCACTTGTAGCACTACTTGACACCATCGTTCACTTTGCATTGCTCAGATACTTCTAGTTTACGCACAGTGCCATTTAAGGTTTTTTTTTTTTCCATGCTGTGCAAAACGCGTTTCAAGACTTTATTATTGTTGTCAAGTGCAGTATATACATATGTATTTTTTTTGTAATGTTGCACAAACAAACAATGTGAGGGATAGTTTGAATGTGTGTGGTTTTACACATAACTGAGGAGGCACAGTACCTGATCAAATCAGAGACAACTCCTATGCAAGAGATGCGGAATAACACATACTGACACACAAAATACTTACTTATATATTTGCACTTGAAACGCACCGTGCTAAGCATGAAAAAATATGTAACTATTGAAGCATTTCATTATTTAAATACTGAATGACAGCACAGGCTTTCAAAAACATTGGTTATGACATGTGAAATTGAGTCAAACGTTCCTACTTCCCAGATAGTTACCAGTTCCACTTACATCAGCGGTTTTTGTTATTTAATAAACCTTTATTAGATAATAAACAAGTCCCTGACAAGTCTTTTGATGCCTGTTATGTTCATATACCATACATGAGAGTTGGTTGAAACAGGACATAAAGAGTAGAGCAATATTAGACAAAACTTGGAACATGTATTGGAAAGTTAGATTGGACTCTCTGGGAGGAGGAGGAGGAGGAGGAGGAGGAGGAGTGTTCGTAGTGATAAGCATAAGCATTGGGTCTAGCGAGATCCAAAATGAATCCAAATGTGAAGTTGGCAAGAGTAACCATGTTTGGTGGGATTAAATTAATAATCGAATGTTTCCACTAACCTCAGTATTGTGAAATACACCCAGGAGAGGGATACTTCACCTTGGAGCTGATTTGATTGGACACTGTGATCCCTGAGTGGTAGGCCACTGAGCTCTTCCTTGTCAAAATTTGTTTTAACACAAAGCTAACAGTACATATACTGATACTAGAGCAGTACCAGAAGATTTATACATAAGTAAAGCGTTTCCATCCTAAAAGAGAACGCAAAATAAACACTGTTAATACCAGACAACAGCTAGAATTAAAGCTCTTGTATTAGAAAATACAGTTTCAATTAAATTTTGTTCTTACATTGAATTCACCTCAAGCAAATTCAGAGCAATTACTCTTTCCTTAAAGATTTAAGTCAGTTAATTCCAGAGAGCAGTCTCAATTATATCTTTAAACAGACACTCCAAACTTTTCGTTTTCCCAAACAGCCATGGCTGACCAGCAGTAAACGGAACAAGATAAATTAAAGTAGTCATTAGTAGCCAAGATAGCCACAGTCAACTCAGATTCTGTTGAGAAAATCTCATTAGTTTCAAAACACAAAAATCTTACTCACCTTTATGTGAGCAACAGTCGGAACTGTAAGTAACAGAAATTTCTTCAGAAAAAGGCCGGGACACAGAAACAGACCGGTAATTTCAACAGAATACAAGGCGAAATTTTTCTGAGAGAATGGCTGTGGCCAACTGGTGGTATCAGCTTATAAATATGCAAATTTTTCAATAAGCAAGGATGGCTGTGACTGAAGTAAAAAGATTAAAGTAAGATTAAATATTTAAAAGGGAAGTATAGGATAGCATTAAGCAAGCCACTGTTAGTGTCTAGTAGCTAAGTAAATTAAACTTCTTGGGTAAAACGGCTCTGACCAGCCATTGCCAAAAACACAATAATTTGAGCGACATAAGACTGAAGCTTTAAGCAACAGTGATCGCAATGGTAGGAACAAACTATCGGTTAGACAAATCAGGAAATGTCGGGTACAATTTACTTTCTGAATGATTAGGCTTGATGAAACATTTACTATTACAGTTAAATACAAATCTTTTACAATCATAAATAAGAGTGGCTGGTAATAAATCAAGGGAGTCCAAAACCAGTTAGTCACTTTTCTTCAAGAACACAGCCTTGAACAACCAAGGGAAAACAAAGAGCAACACAGTTAAATGTAAGGCTTGAATTATATTTAAGCAAGTGACAACAGTCTTAATAATATAGAACTACCTCCAGAAAAGACAGATGAGCTTTTCATACAGTTACCCAGCAGTACATGGCACGCCAAACTGTCTGTCAGCTTGTGCACAGTAAATGGCGCCATTATAATGTAACTTTTGCAACTGCCAGTGCCCCTGCACACTGTAAAGGTAATTTCAGGAAATAGCCAAATCGTGCACAATACTATGACAGAGAAATGCAATTATCTCAGCATAAGTTACATCACCCTATTGCCACAAGATGAAATTAACAAATGACACTGCACACAACTGAACTCGACATAGAAGCTCCCAGTCAGATCGGTGTCTTTCAAAATTTCAACAGTTAATTCAAATATGAGAATACAGAGCACACACTCACCTTCATGCTTGCTCCCACAGCCCAAAGTGGAACTTTAAGTCTTAAGCACAAATCAAGAATCTTTTTTACGGAGTTCGGGAATGCTCAGCCTAGTTCCAAAGGCAAGGTGTAATCGAAGCCAAATGCAATATGAGAGGACATCTTGATTTAATAATACCTTTCGAGAATGTTGCGGATACAGAACTACTACTCCCTCACTACAAAAGTGCTGGATAACTGAGAGAAAAAAGTTAATATCAACTCGAGCATCTACAAGAAGGGCCATATGGGATGTGTACAATGAGTTTTCAGTCAGATCCTGAATCTCTCATGGATCCATCTGATGTTGAAACTGAAGCCAACAGAGAAATAGCAGGAATTTTAAATTCTGATTTAAAAATGTATTTGCGCAAGAGGATACTACTTTACCACTTTTCATCCACTGCACTGACTCGTAAATGAGATATCGGTATTAGCACCCTGGGTGTTGAAAGTGAATTAAGACTACTTAAAGCAAATAAGTCCTCTAGCCCTGATGGAATTCCAGTTAGATTTTACATTGAATATGATACAGAATTAACTCACTTCATAACTCATATCTATTGAGAATATCCCGCACAACTTTTTGTCCCATGTGACGGGAACAGAGTAGAGGTCACCACTCTTCAAAAAATGGTAAAAGATCAGATGTACGGAATTACACACCAATATCCAACTGCTGGCAAGAGAATATTTTAATCAAACAGGGTGTTGGAGGAAAATAAGCTTCTCTCAGAATATCAGCATAAATTCAACCAAAACCACTCTGGTGAAAACCAGCATACATTATTTGTACACATCATCTTGTAAACAATAGATGCAGGTTGACAAGTAGTTTCCATCTTTGTAGATTTCTAAAACGCATGAGCCATTGTACCACATTGTCAGCTACTAACCAAGATATAGTTGTATTATAGAATACCTTAGCCAGTATTTAATTCGTTCAGGAAATATTTGGCTAAAACAGCCTAGTGTGTTAGTAGGTAGAAAATATTCCACAGACTAAAAAGTGACATCAGATGTGCCCTGAGGAAGCATAATATACCTCTAATGTTTTCAGTACATATAAACGATTTATCAGACAGAATCAGTAGCACTTTGATTCTTCGCTGATGATATATTTGTGTACTGGAAAATATTGTCATTCGATTATTGTAAAAAAACTGCTGAAAGACTACAACAAAATTTCCACTTTGTGGCATGAATGGGAGCCCTCTTCATGTGGGTAAATGCAAAATAATGCCTGTAACAAAGGGAGAGAATCTGGTAGTATCTGATTGAGGGATTAGTGGTGAATGTCTTGAGCAGATCTCATCACATCTAAGTATGGAGGGATATTCCATATTGATTTACTTTATTTTTTCCCCTCATTCATGTTGCACCATGTGTCTTCTCATTACAGGTGCAAGTATGTAGCACTTTGGTCTAACTGTAGATGGCAGTAATAGTCACTAAAAGCGTGATCTCTGTCCAATAATGCCCAATTTCCCAACTGGTATCATCACAAGAGCAGACAAAATGGAGTGTGGTCATCAAGAACAATGCAGGATGACATGGTTTCTGTGGAAGGGACAGTGTGAACACTGCAAATATTCAGAATGTTGGTGGCAGTGTGTGGAGGGTGTGCACTGTCACGAAAAATGCTCTTGCAAGACAAAAGTGCTCATCCCCCATAAGAGTCGGAAAACCATGGTCGTCATCACTGAAATTGTGTTGCATGTACTGCCACGCCCACCGTATTCTCCTGACTTGTCCCTTCTGATTATCACCTATTGGGGGCTACGAAAAAACCTCTGTGCAGACCATTTCACAGACTTTCAGGAACTATGAGCAGCTGACCTGTGGTGAAAGTAACAGGCTCCAGAGAAGTGGTTCAAGGAAGGCCTGCAGAAGATAAAGGCCAAATTGGAATACAGTGGGTGAGGCAGTACCTGGAGCCCCATTTCAGCATTAGCACTTGTGGTTTCTCTGACTCGTACGGGGATGAGCTTTGTCGTGTTGCAAGAGGACTTTTTGTCATGATGTGCACGCTTCGCACACCACCATTGATCACCAGTGAATAACCACAGTGTTTACTCTGTTCTAGCACAGAAACCACTCTATCCTGTGCTATCCCGGATGATCACACTCTGTTGTCCACTCATGTAATGAGAGCAGTTGGAAAACTGGGCTGTAATATGCAGGGATTACACTTCTAGTGATTTTCCTACCACCTACAGTTCAACCAAAAGTGTTGCATCCTTGAAGCTGTAATGATTAGGCAAATGGCACACTACGATGAATGATGGGAAAATTGTTGTTGTTGTTGTTGTTGTGGTCCTCGGTTCTGAGACTGGTTTGATGCAGCTCTCCATGCTACTCTATCCTGTGCAAGCTTCATCATCTCCCAGTACCTACTGCAGCCTACATCCTTCTGAATCTGCTTAGTGTATTCATCTCTTCGTCTCCCTCTACGATTTTACCCTCCACGCTGCCCTCCAATACTAAATTGGTGATCCCTTGATGCCTCAGAACATGTCCTACCAACCGATCCCTTCTTCTGGTCAAGTTGTGAAAAGACAAAGTGTAAATCAGTATAGAGTGCCCCTCGTATTTAGGAGTAAGTGAAATGAAGTGGGATGATAATGTAAAATCAGTGTTGGAAACATGACTTAAATGATTCTTGGGAAAATTCAATGGATCTATAAAGGAAATTACATACTGTACACTAGTATGACCAGGTCTAGAGTATTGTTCTAGTGTCTGGAGTCCTTATCGAACAGGCATTGACATGAGGCAGGACAAGGGATAGCAAAGACATGGGCCCGAATATGGTGAGGGCTGGTTAGCCAAATCTATCTATCTTTCACACATATTACACAGTTTATTTCCTAGAGTAATTTTTTCTTTTGTTTGCAAAGAAAATTTGCCGTGATGCTAAATTTTGCATTAAAGCAAACCTTCGTAATGTTTCCAGCTTAAGTAATTGAATTAAGAAAAATCTGGTGCCCTTAATGGAAATGGACTGTGTTGAATTTTATACATTCAAAATTTAATCTTACATAAAACTTAATTGACCAGATAAAATTTAAAAATGGCTCCTGCTGCATGCACCTTAAAAACTTGTCCAGTCTTTAATGGGAGCCAGCTTAATACAGACAACAAATCGTGCAAACAACCAAAGTTACCAAAATACCAATTACAGCTCACTACAGATGCTGCACAATAGTGGGAGCCCAACAGATAATCACAATTTTACCTGTGTTCTGGACAAATTGATATAAGAAAGGATTATCTGATGCTGAACACATGTTCGGAAACTGCCTGCTTGGAGTACAGTCACATTATACTCAAAACAGAGGAAACTAGTTACTTGGCTAGCCCTCAGGTGTATACGATACTTTACTGAGATAGAGATTTGCATCAGAAATTGAATAATTAGAGCATGGGCAGGAGCATTACAAGAACACACAGGTCGGAACACAGTTACAAGGTTTCCTCGGGAACAGTTGCTCACCAGATTTAATTAATGATGTCACAAGTCCAATGTGTAATTGTTCGAAGCCCTTTCTTGGCAGCGACCGTGTGTGAACAGTAGCATAGCATGCACCACACTTAGGAGTGATTTGGTCCAAAAAGTTCCATCCAGTCCCACAGCTAATAGTTCACCCCCACATGAAGGAGTGATGCTGCAAGTCATCTGCTGCCTCATTCATGTCAGTGTACTCAAAAACAGGCTCTGTGTGCTAAAGGCAGTTGAGGATGTCTGCATGTAGGTGCAGCTGGAGTTAAATACTCACTTGCTACTGTGACCCAAGTGCTCTCTTGTGAGCCGGGGAAAACATACATGCAGCGACGATAGCAAGTACCTTTGAATGCCGCCACAATCGAAGAGCCCCTCAATGGCTCAGGCCTGGCAAGAGGCAACGAACAATTTCAGAGATGACCTAGGATTTATGCCATGTATTGTACAGTAGCTGGTAGACTATATATGTAGGTAAAGATCTTAAAAGAAAAAAGAAAACTTTAACTGTTCATATAAATGTTGCATGTCTGCAATGGATGACTGCTTGAAGTTTTATTGAATCCTATACGATGTTTCATTTTTAATTATTTTTTATGGTCTGCATGCAAAATGCTAAAGCATCTTTAATCAGTGGCACAAGTTCTTGTTAACAGTGACTTTTCCTAAATAAGTCCAAAGCTGAAATATCAAGATGTCTGAACTCATTTTATGCTTTTTGCGTGGAAGATAACAGCAGAGGTAGGTAAGGAAGGAAGTAATTCCATGAGAGTATTGCAAAGAAAACTGTTTAATATGTACCACAGTTATGACCACACAATCGAAAGCTTTTAACCATAATGTACATACAAAAAGATTTCATTCCCAGAAAATTATCACACAGCAGTTGTAACCTATGAAGAAAAAGAGCTACTAGCCGATGCCCAACTGCCTAGAAATATTTCACGATTCTTCAAATAGCAAAATGTGCCCCTTGTATTTCAGCTTTCAAAACTAGTATGTTAGGAACAAATGTGATATTACAGTTTTCTGTGATGCATGCGAAATAAGCTCATGATTTCATCTTTGTTCCATTAGTATTCACTCATAATACTGTTTAACACAGTTCTTTCCTACTCACATCAAACAAACAATACAGCTCAGATAAAATGACTTAACGTTCATCTTGTGATGTTTGGCATTGTGGGCATATCAAATAAGTGTTATATTCACTGTGAATAGAGGCTCACACCTGTTTATGACTCAGTCTACTGGCCTACTCCACAAGAGTATGAGTCTGTTTCCTTCAGTTGGAGTGCAGTGGAATCATTATATTCCTGAGAGCCTCGCAAGGCATGCTTTACGAGAAGTGCAATGAAAAATGCTTGAATGCCTCCAGACAAGTGCCATCACTTCCCATTCCTACATGCATTAAAAGAAAAGTAATAAATAGAAAAACTGTAAAATTTGGTGGATAGTGTGTATGTGAAATGAAAAGTAAATAAGTTTAAGACAAAAGAAAGGAATCTAAATGAAGAAATGATATACTCATAGAAAACGACACAGTCTGAACAATATGAGGAATTGTGCAGGAATATTCAAGATGGTAAGAGGAGTGGAGAGGAGGAGGAGGAGGAGGAGATTCAATAGAACAGGATCAACTCAAGTGAGTTTTGGTGTGTATCCTCCAGTGCTATGTGCTACAGTATTAGCCAGTACGCAAATCTGTCCCGTAGTGGACACCAGGTAAAACATTTAGGGCAAGCTAGTTTTGTTACAAGAATAAATGCCTACTTTGCGGACGTACGACATACAAGATAATACACTACTTGAAATTTTGTATGGGTCCCCACATACATTGTGCAGGCGTCTGTTTAAGCAGAGCATTTGGGAATGTTAACCACAACCTTCTAGTATATTTAAAAATTTATTCACTGATGCTTTTTTTCCTTCTTTTTTTTCCAACAGTCCACTGAGGTTGAAGAGTAATATAAATATTAAAAAGGACATTCTTAGTAAGGGAAAAAAATGATCTGGGTGTTCCTCTAGTGAAATGGACTTTGGCCCAAGAAAACATGAAATATGAGGGTCACTCCAAAAGAAATGCACACAATTTTTGTAAAAATACAGTTTTCAATCTGCATGTGTGAAAGTTTTACAGTGTGTAGATACATCCTTCCCGCTTGGTATCAAACTTAGTTCAACAAGTTCCCGTGAGTGGCACCGTCACAGCATGTCTTAAAGATGGCTGCTACACTTGACGTTCGTCAGAAGCAACGTGCTGTCATAGAATTACAGTGCTGTGAAAATGAGACTGTGGGAAACATCCACGAGAGGTTGAAAAAGGTGTATGGAGATACTGCTGTCCATCACAGTACAGTAAGTCAGTGGGCATGACAATATTGAGGATTGTCCTCGCAGCGGCAGGCCTCGTACTGCACACTCTCCTGACAATGTGCAGAGAGTTAATGAATTGGTGACTGCTGACATACACATATTAAAAAAAAAAAATTGTCACGCTACGTTGGGATAGGGGAAGGAAGTGTTTGCAGAATACTGAAAGTGTTGGCGTTAAAAAAATGTTTGTGCCAGGTGGGTTCCCAGGATGCTGACAGTGATTCACAGAGAAACAAGAAAAACGGTATGCAGCAAACTTTTGGAGCAGTACGAGAATGGTGGAGATGAATTTCTTGGAAGAATTTGACAGATGATGAAACATGGCTCCATAATTTTTCACCAGAGATGAAGAGGCAATCAGTGGAGTGGCATCATGCAAATTCACCCAAGAAAAAAAAAATTCCAAACCACACCTTCTGCTGGAAAAGTTATGGCTACGGTGTTTTTAACTTCCGAAGGACTCTTGCTTGTGTACATCATGCCAATTGGAACCACCATAAATTCTGATGCATATGTGACGACACTGAAGAAACTTCAAGCTCAACTGAGTCATGTTCGACCACATTGGCAAAAGCAGGATGTTTTGCTGTTGCACAACAATGCACTGCCACATGTCCGTCAAAAAACCATGGAACCGATCACAAAACTCGGATGGACAACACTGAAACACCCACCTTACAGTCCTGACCTGGCTCTATGTGACTATCATGTCTTTGGGAAACTGAAAGACTCCCTTCGTGGAACAAGGTTTGAAGGTGATGATTCCCTTGTGCACGCTGCCAAACAGTGGCTCCAACAGATTGGTCCAGAATTTTACCATGCGGGTATAAAGGCGTTGGTTCCAAGGTGGCATAAGGCAGTTGAGAGGGATGAAAATTATGTGGAGAAATGAAAATATTGTTCCTAAAGGATGTATCTACACACAGTACAACTTTCAAACATGTAGAATAAAAGATGGATTTTAAAAAAAAAAATAGTGTGCATTTCTTTTGGAGTGACCCTCGTACATAGCCATAAAATTCCTTGACAATCTGTCAAGGGAAATAAAATCTCTTGACAGACAGCAGAAGTGTTTTGTAATATTCACACATCAAAAAAAGTTTTTCATCATCCCAGTTCTCAGAACTCCTGAAGCTAGACGTTGTCTGTGTGACACAATATCCACAGTCAAAGTCCCTTTGACTGTTCAGAGATGTCACTAAACCTGCCCAAAGATGAAAACAACCATGCTTGAGCGACACCTATTAGATGGAGGGGGTCTGACAGCTGATCATTTCCTGTCATTCCGCCAGGAAGGAGGTACACGGCTCATGTTGTCTGTAGTTCAACTATGCCTAGATAGTCAATACCATGGTTCTATTGCGACCACATTCGTACTTTGTGCCAGGAAGGGCTCTCAACAAGGGAAGTGTCCAGGCGTCTTGGAGTGAACCAAAGCGATGTTGTTCAGACATGGAGAAGATACAGGGAGACAGGAACTGTCAATGACATGCCGCCTGAGGGCTACGACTGCAGTGGATGACTGCTACCTACGGATTATGGCTCGGAGGAACCCTGACAGCAACGCCACCATGTTGAATAATGCTTTTCATGCAGCCACAGGATGTTGTGTTATGACTCAAACTGTGTGCAATAGGCTGCATGATGCGCAACTTCTCCCGATGTCCATAGAGAGGTCCATATTTGCAACCACGACCCCTTGCAGTGCAGTACAGATGGGCCCAATAACATGCTGAATGGACCACTCAGGATTGGCATCACACTCTCTTCACCGATGAGTGTCGCATATGCCTTCTACCACAAGTTGTCGGAGACGTGTTTGGAGGCAATCCGGTCAGGCTGAATGCCGTAGACACTCTGTCCAGCAATTGCAGCAAGGTGGAGGTTCCCTGCTGTTTTGGGGTGGCATTATGTGGGGCCTATGTACACCGCTGTTGGTCATGGAAGGTGTCATAACAGCTGTACGATACATGAATGAATGAATGCTATCCTCCGAACGATAGTGCAACCATATCAGCAGCATATTGGCGAGGTATTAGTCTTCATGGATGACAATGCGTGCCCCCCTCGTGCACATCTTGTGAATGACTTCCTTCAGGATAACGACATTGCTCAACTAGAGTGACCAGCTTGTTCTCCAGACATGAACCCTAACGAACATGCCTGGGGTGGATTGAAAAGGGCTGTTTATGGACGACGTGACCCACCAACCACTCTGAGGGATCTACACCAATATATCTAAAAACAAAGATGATGTGTCTTACCAAAAGAAAGTGCTGGCAGGTCGTGTGTGTGTGTATATATATATATATATATATATATATATATATATATATATCTAAAAAGAAAGATGATGAAACTTACCAAACAAAAGCGCTGGCAGGTCGATAGACACACAAACAAACACAAACATACACACAAAATTCTAGCTTTCGCAACCAATGGTTGCCTCGTCAGGAAAGAGGGAAGGAGAAGGAAAGACAAAAGGATATGGGTTTTAAGGGAGAGGGTAAGGAGTCATTCCAATCCCGGGAGCGGAAAGACTTACCTTAGGGGGAAAAAAGGACAGGTATACACTCGCACACACACACACATATCCATCCACACATACACAGACACAAGCAGACATTTGTAAAGGCAAAGAGTTTGGGCAGAGATGTCAGTCGGGGCGGATGTACAGAGGCAAAGATGAAGTTGAAAGACAGGTGAGGTATGAGCGGCGGCAAATTGAAATTAGAAATTAGCGGAGATTGAGGCCTGGCGGATAGCGAGAAGAAAGGATATGCTGAAGGGCAAGTTCCCATCTCCGGAGTTCTGACAGGTTGGTGTTAGTGGGAAGTATCCAGATAACCCGGACAGTGTAACACTGTGCCAAGATGTGCTGGCCGTGCACCAAGGCATGTTTAGCCACAGGGTGATCCTCATTACCAACAAACACTGTCTGCCTGTGTCCATTCATGCGAATGGACAGTTTGTTGCTGGTCATTCCCACATAGAACGCTTCACAGTGTAGGCAGGTCAGTTGGTAAATCACGTGGGTGCTTTCACACGTGGCTCTGCCTTTGATCGTGTACACCTTCCGGGTTACAGGACTGGAATAGGTGGTGGTGGGAGGGTGCATGGGACAGGTTTTACACCGGGGGCGGTTACAGGGGTAGGAGCCAGAGGGTAGGGAAGGTGGTTTGGGGATTTCATAGGGATGAACTAAGAGGTTGCGAAGGTTAGGTGGACGGCGGAAAGGACACTCTTGGTGGAGTGGGTAGGATTTCATGAAGGATGGATCTCATTTCAGGGCAGGATTTGAGGAAGTCGTATCCCTGCTGGAGAGCCACATTCAGAATCTGATCCAGTCCCGGAAAGTATGTGTGGATGGATATGTGCGTGTGTGCGAGTGTATACCTGTCCTTTTTTCCCCCTAAGGTAAGTCTTTCCGCTCCCGGGATTGGAATGACTCCTTACCCTCTCCTTTAAAACCCACTTCCTTTCGTCTTCCCCTCTCCTTCCCTCTTTCCTGATGAGGCAACAATTTGTTGCGAAAGCTTGAATTTTGTGTGTATGTTTGTGTTTGTTTGTGTGTCTATCGACCTGCCAGCGTTTTTGTTCGGTAAGTCACCTCATCTTTGTATTTATATATAATTTTTCCCACGTGGAATGTTTCCTTCCATTATATATATATATATATATATATATATATATATATATATATATATATATATATATATATATATATTCCTTTACTTGTGTGAAAATTTGCTGCCTGCCAAATTTCATGGTTCTAGGTCAGTTGGAAGTGCTCCTTACAGGGTTTGATGTGTGAGTTTTTTTTAGTTTGAAAATACGTGAAATAAATGGTCACATCTTTTGATTGCATTGACTTTGAAGCTTAAAATGTTTACACCACCAAGGGACCATAGACCTCAATATGTAACTTAAATTTAAACTTGATACGTCTATCTGTTGCTGAGGAAAAGGGTTTTTGACAGATGGACAGACAGGTTGTTTAAAAAGCAACCAATATTTTTGTATTTTATGTAATTACAAATTAAGAATTTTTGGATTTTTTCCTTTGGTTATAGTGCGAAAAGTTGCTTCTTGCCAAATTTCATCATTGTAGGTCAATGGGAAATATCCCACATATTTTGATGAGTGAGTTTTCAAGGATGAAAATACGTGACATAAATGGCAGTACTATCTTTTGACTGCCCATTGTTTTAGAAGCTTACAATTTTTACACTGCCAAAAGACCATAAACTTTAGTATGTGACATAAATTTGAACTTGGCACATGAACGATCTACTGAAGAAAAGTGTTCTTATCGGGCAAATGCCAAGGGACCACAAGACAACTGGGGAGCAAAGGGATCCTATAAGGCTTCCCTAAAAATGGAAACAATGAGTATACGTATATTATGACCACACAAAATATCCTCATACTGAGTACAACAGGAAGCATTTTGAAATTAATACATAGCGTTACATTTTCCTCGTTTGGTGAAAGTTGCTAGTTGCTGAAAGTACCAAGAAAGTCAATCCCATGGATTAATATGGAACAGTTCAAAATATTTCTTCCTTACATATCCCATATGTACCTGATGAACAGGCATTCTTCATTGTGCAGTAATTTATGATTGCACAATTTCTAGCTCACTGTAATGACAAGTATCTGATATATCAGATTTCATTTCCTGGGTTCTTGCATGTTGATATTTAGTCACACATTTATGTTGCTCTTTGTTGCAGCTATCAAAGCTTGTATAATGTAATTTTCATAATTTAGTTGTATTACTGTGATATCAACTGAGCTGCCATGAGCTTTGTGTGTCTTTTGATTTTATTTATTCATTTATTTTCCAGAGTATTGTAAATTCACATTTTTGCTTTCACTTTATCAACCTTCTGTTGTTTACAGCAATTGCCATTCACAGATTTTACAGTCTGTAGATAATTATGCACTGCTGAATCTCGACATAGCTTGGTGCTATTTATGCTTGCAAAATGTCACTCAAATTCCTGATGCTGAAGAAAGACTGAAAAAATGTGAACAAAGCTTCCATAAAAGTTACGGTCCAAATCTTGAACGCTTAATGTTGTTGAAGGGAACAACAGGTAAGCAGTTTTTCTATACCTTTTTATTCTCCCTCTCATCCCACTCCCACACTTCCTTTTTTTTATTTTGAAAACCTGAATGTCTCTAAAATTTACATTCAGACTTTCAAAACGTATATTTAACATACAAACTGTAGTTACAAATGCTACAACAAAGCTGGTTATTTGCATGTTCATAATAAAGAAATGTTTAAAATCAAAAGGAATAATAATAGTATGAAAAGTTACATTCTGACACAAAGCTTTTTCGCAGAACATGTGTTCTGTTCCATGCCTGAAACATAACATCTGCTTTAAAGTAACAGTATTTTCATGCTGTGTTATGTAGCAAGTTTGCTATTTTAATTGCTCATGCTTAGTAATAGAAATTTCTGGCTATTAGTGGATGCGAGAAACATTAATTTTATTTTTGAATCTATAATCT
Source organism: Schistocerca piceifrons (assembly GCF_021461385.2). Lineage (NCBI taxonomy): Eukaryota > Metazoa > Arthropoda > Insecta > Orthoptera > Acrididae > Schistocerca > Schistocerca piceifrons. The sequence goes on along the minus strand of NC_060138.1, from coordinate 1,014,043,945 downwards.
TGCAGGAACTGAAGCTGTTCTCTTCATGCGTTTACATTTGCTTCAGGCAATTGTTTTGTATCATAAAAATAAACGAACAGCAGCAGCTGCCCTTCTGAAGAGAGTTGAAAATGAGATCTCAAATTTAAAAATCGATGATGCCAGTCTTGGCACCCTACTTGAATTGGGTATGAAATCATGGTTTTTACATAAATTTCTTTCAAAGAATTTAGTAAGGAAGTGTGCCTTATGTTTAATTTGCTGAATGTTCCCTCGATGTGTGTTGGAAATTGTAATGATGGTTTAGAGCCTATACCCTAGAAATCTTACAGTTATGTTCTGTTTTGTTGGGAGCCCAGCACTGATAATCTAAGAAGAAATGGCGGAATGAGACTGAATTCTCTTTCCGCACTACCACCTGTCTTGGTAACTGCTAATCACCATAGCCATGATGGTGTACATTTGTGTATTCACATGTATTTGTGGGGAGGGGGGGGAGGCCTGTTTGTACATTTTCACTGGTGAAAGGTAGCTCACTCAATCTATAGTGCAATTTCTGAGCTGTTACATGTATTTTTATGCTCCATCAGTCAGTCAACTACAGGTGACTGATTACTTACTTCAATAAGGCTGTCTCCCACGGAAAAGTATCTTTCCCTTCCAGCGCTCCGCAACATGTCCAACTTTCCTTCCAGAGGAAGGAATTAGCAGTTCCAAAAGCTAGAAATGGTTTTGTTCCCTATTTGTAATTTATCTATTTTTCAATGATCAGCATAGTGAACGCCTTATCATATTTGAGGTAGTCAGCACCCAGCCGTACTGTACTACAGGTTTATATGCTTTAAAAGTATGTAGATGGTGAAGAGATTGAAAGAATGTATGATGAGGTAAAAGAAATCATTCAAGTTGTTAATGGAGGTGAAAATTTAATTCTGTTGGGAATGAGGAATTCGGTGAGCTAAGAGAGAGGGGGGGGGGGGGGGGTAAAATAATGGCAGAACATGGGTTCCAAATAGATTGTATGATGCTATGACAGATTTCAAAACACAATTGCAGAATATTTCCAGTGCTCAGTGTAGACTCTAACCGTAATTTGTTGGTTTTGAACTACAGATTAATAGCTGATGAAATTGCAGAAAGGCGAGAAATTGAGGAAGTGAGACCTGAATAAACTGGAAGAACCAGTGGCTGTTGAGAAGAGTTTCAAAGGGGACATCTGGCAACAATGTACTTCAACAGGGCAAAGGAACACAATAGAAGACACAAATTTGAGTGATGCTATAATGAAGGCAGCAGAACAGGGGGGGGGGGGGGGGGGGGGGGGGGGGGGGGGACAGAGACAGACAGACAGTTGAAATCTATGGATAACATAAAAGCTATTGAATTTAACTGATGAATGGATAAAATGTGAAAACACAGTATGTGAAACAGGTGAAAGGATAACAAAGACATCTAAAAAAAATTAGATGCACAGGAAATGCAAAATGTCAAAGCAGCCGTGGCTAAATGAGAAGAGTGAAAAGAGCTAAACTGTAGAAGCTTACATCATTGTAGGAAATATGGATACGAACTGTAGGAAAATTAAAGAAACATTCACAGGAAAGGAAAGTGGCTCTATGAATTTCAAGAACACAGATGGCAAACCAGTACTAAGCAAAGAAGGGAAAGCTGAAAAATGAAGAAATATACTGGAGAACCCTATAATGGATACAAATTTGAAGAGAATATTATGGAAAGAGGAGAGAAACTGAATGAATGTAGGATTGGAGATACAATTGCTGAGAGTAGAATTTGACAGAATACTGAAAGACTTTACTCCCAAATTATTGAGATCCTTGGCAGAACATATCATAACAAAACTATTCCATCTGATATGCTCGATATGAGACAGGCTAATTACCCTCAGACTTCAGGAGGAATGTAATAATCACAATATCAAAGGAGATACTTGCTGACGAATGTGAATATTATCAAACCACCAGTTTATGAAGTCATGGTTGTAAAATACTGAGGCAAATTATTTGTGAAAAGAATGGTAGAAACTGACCTTGGGGAAGACCAGGCAGTACTGACCCTACGACTTACCTTGCAAGCTAGACAGAAACGAGATAAATCCATGTTCATAGCATTTGTAGATTTGGATAAAAGTTTTTGATTATGTTGACTGGAATACACACTTTGATATTATGAAAGTACCAGATATAAAATATAGGCAGCTTAGGTTATCTACAGAAACCAAACTGCAGGTAGGAGTTAAAGGATATGAAAGGATAGCAGTGGTTGACAAAGGAGTGAAACTGGGTTCTAGTGTATCCATTTTGTTGTTTAATCTGCACACTGAGCAAGGTGTGAAGCAAACCAAGGAGAAATTTGGAGAGAGGATTAAAATTCAGGGAGAAGAAATAGAAAAGCTTTGAGTTTTGCCAACAACATTGATATACTGTCAGAGACAACAAAGGACTTCGAAGATCAGCTGAATGGAATGGATAATGCCTTGAAAAGAGATCTTTACTAATACTGGCAAAAGTAAAACAAGAGGAGTGGAATGTAGTTGAATTCTATGAAGTGGCACTGAGTGAATTAGATTAGGAAGTGAAACACTAAAAGTAGGAGATGAGTTTTGTTATTTGGGAAACAAAATATTTCATAATGGCCAAATTAAGGTAATATAAAAGGTAGACTGGCAATAGCAAGAAAAGCATTTCTGCAAAAGAGAAATTTGTAAACTAGAAATATTCCTTCTGTCCATAGTCCTCACAAGTCTAATTCTGCAAAATCATGTCAATCATGCCCCAACCTCTTTACACTACTTTCTCTCCATCCATAAAATTCTTCTGCTCTGCTGTTCCAGATTCCTGTACCCCATCTCCCAGATACAAACCCTTCTCGTCCAGGAACTAGAGCAGCATGCACCATGCCACCCAAAAAAAAAAAAAAAAAAAAACTGTCCAATCTGTTAATACCACACTCTCTTCTTGGACTTCCACTAACCACCACCACCACCACCACCACCACCACCACCACCAAAGTGCCATGAAGCCTCTCACACATCCCCTCATAACTGCCAAAACCTGCCTTGCAGAACTACTGCAATTACAACCAGCCCAGAAATGCCCTCCCACCACCGTACAGAACCCAGAGCCTAAACAGACCTCAGTAATTAACCTGTCCTCCAAAATGCTGAGTTCCACAGAAATATCAGTCCTTTACAAAGACCTTACCTTGTGCCGCACCCCTAATCAAGTATGATGGGTGTATTAAAGACCTCCTCTCCTTCTCCCGATCCCTACAGTGGAAACACTTTTTCACTTCTTACTTTGCCAGTCAGCCCAACAATCCACCTATCTCGATGTCGACATCCACCTACGGATGGCTACATCAGTACCTGCATCCACATCAAACCTACTAACCACCAATAATACCTCCACTTTGAAAGCTGCCACCCATTTCACACCAAGAAGTCTCTTCATAGGGCCTAGCCACCCATTGTCATCACATCTGCAGTGATGAGCAGTCCTCCTTCAAATATGCCAGGGGTCTCAGTGAGGCCTTCTAAGACCAAAATTACCCTCCCAACCTTGTCCAGAAACAAATCTCCCTTTCCTTTCCCACCATTCACCTCCTATCTCCCAAGTGCCCATCATCTGGCCACAAAGCAACACTCTTCTCATGACTCAGTACCAATCAGGATACATTCTCCGTCAGGGTTTCATCTACTCTCGTCCTGCCCTGAAATGAGAAATATCCTCCCCACCCCTCTCAGAATGGTATTCCATCATTCACCCAACTTGAGCAATATTCTTGTCTGCCTCTACTCTATGCCTCACGTTGTCCTGCTACCACTTACTCATGTCCTGTTACCACCTACTCCTACCCCTTACTGGCATCTCCTACCCCATCAAAGGCAGGGCCAGTTGTGAAAGCAAGCATGTCACCTTCATACTCAGCTGCAACCACTTTACTGGATTATGTGTAAGCGTGACAACTAACAAACTGCCTGTGTAAATGAATGGCCACCACTAAACTGTGGCCAAGAGACAGCTGGACCACCCAGCTTCTGAACATGCCAAACAGCAAGATGTGCTTCACTTTAATGATTACGTGAGAGCCAGTGCCATCTGGATTCTGTGCACAAACACCAGATTTTCTGAATTGCATGGGTGGTAACTCTCCCTACAATATATCCTTCATTTCCTGTTTCCCCCCTCGCCTCAACCTTCACTAATCCCTGTCCTCCACATGTCTATCCCCTTCCCTGCTTGCACTTCAGCACAAACATTCCTTCTAGCCTGCCAGTGCACCTTCAAGTCCTTTCTTCTACTGTACTTATCTTCCTTTCCCACCTCCCCTCACTCCCACTGAACAGCCACCCAATGCTGAACCTAGCAGCACTGGCATGTTCCCAATACCTCATTGCATGATCCCACAGGCAGTACTGCCATCTTCCCCACCAATGCTGTCACTCCCCCTCCTTGCTGCATGCCTGCTCCTTATCCCAATCCCCCACCCCAGCAGATTGCACTGACGTTAGACACAGTCAGAGTTGGGTCTTTGTGCCCAGGAACGGTAGCTGTGTGTGTGTGTGTGTGTGTGTGTGTGTGTGTGTGTGTGTGTGTGTGTGTGTGTTTCTTTTTTTTTTCCCTACTTATGAATTATGAGGAAGGACTTTGTCCTAAAGCTTAAGCATTTTTAGTTTCCATTTTCATTGTGCCTGTCTGTGACTCAGTGCTGCCTCTATGTGGTGAGCAGTAGTCTATCCTTCCATATTGTTACAATTATTGCTGTGTATGTTATTCCCGCCAATATAGTTGAAGAGGGGAAAGTGTTGTATTGCTACTAAACCATCATAAATTGTACTACTACAAATTTTATTCAAAAGAAGACATAATTTATAGGTTACTCACTAGTAAATTATAATTACTATATCTCCTAATGGAATTTGACACACAAATAGGTATTATATGCCCTGTTTTATATCCTATAATGACTATTTTACTGATCAAAATGTTACTGGAAAAAGACATAATTTATGTTATGCACTATTTACAAATTATTGTAATTATTAAAACTCCAAGAGTAATGTAAGCACAAAATGAGTAATTATTCTGCTGTAGATACTATTATTACAATCTTAGCAAGACCTAGCTTGATCTTTCATGGTCAACTAGGGATTTTTCTTCAGATTCCTCGTTCTCCTTATTTTCTGCTTCAAAGTCTGGGGTCTACATCACTGTCATCTGTACACACAACCATTATCTTCTTCAAGAAAACCTGCCTCTCCACTAAATTCACCATTGTCTTGTCTTTATCAGCTTCTTCAAGCAAATCACACATTGTGTGTAGTTGTAGATATTAGTAGTAACCTCAGACTTTCTGAAGATGACTCAGTTATTTATGATTAAGTACTGTCTTAAAGAAGCTGCATAAATATTCAGTCAGCTTTTGATGAAATTTCAGTATGTTGCAGAGATTGGCAACTTGCTGTAAATGTTGTGAAATGGAAAATTTTGCAATTCACAAAACAAAAAAGCATGGTATCCCTATGACTGTAATATCAACAAATCATTGGCGAAATCTGTCAACTCATACAAATACCTGGTTGTAACACTTTGTGGGGATATGAAATGGAATGATCACACAGTTTCAGTCTTGGGTAAAGTAGTTGGCAGACTTTGGTTTATTGGTAGAATATTGGAGAAGTGCAATAAGCATATGAAAGAGATTGCTTTCTAATCACTTTTGTGACCGATGCTAGAATATTGCTCAAGTGTGTGGAACTTATTTCAAATAGCAGTAACAGGAGATGCTGAATACAAACACAGAAGGGCGGCACAAATGGTCACACGTTTGCTTGTTCCATAGAGAGTGTCACAGAGATACTGAAGGAACTGAACTGGCAGACTCTTGGAGATAGTCAAGCACTATCCCAAGAAAGTCTATTAACAAAGTTTCAAGAACTGGCTTTAAGTATTTACTTTGGGAATATACTACAACCCCCTATATGTCACTCACATACGGGTCATGAGGATAAGGTTGGAATAATTACTACATGCACAGAGGCATTCAGACAAGCATTCTTCCCACACTCCATATGTGAATGGAACAGGAAGAAACGCTAATAACTGGTACAGTGGCACAAACCCTCAGCCATGCACTTCATGGTGGTTTGCAGAGTATAGATGTAGATACATTAGTGTCAAAATCAAACTCAGCACCATCCATATTGTGCTGATTTTGGTAGCAAAAGACACGATTAGTACTGAAGAGAGCCAGTGTGATGCAAACTAACTCTCGTCTAATGGTGACTGTTTGATGACAGATTGAATAACTTGATAGATTATTATGCTTTTCTTATTGGTACTGTCATACGTCTTCTTCTTCTTGTTGTTGCTGCTTACATGATCACACTGAGCTGTGGGCGTTTCCAGATGGCTATACAGTCTCCATTTTTACATTGGCCATATCACTTCAGCCATTTAATCTTGTATAAGATTGTAGTATTGCTTTTGCTTTACTGAGACACAGGGTACTGTGTCACTCACCTTTCATATTAATACTTTGTATCTAGGACATACTTACAAAATACTTTCCCCTGGGAATACATTGTTTTGTGCTTTTGTAAGTGGGAGATACAGGCATTGGTTTATTACATCAGCTTAAAAAGCTGATGTGAAACTTGAATGGAAAGAAATTGTCACTGGTTGCACTCGCAGACTTTTGAGAAAGACATGAGAGAGAAAAATCATGACAAAATATTCTTCTGCATTAGAACTGTATGTAGTTATGTGGAGTGATGATATCAGTTTCTGGGTGTATGTTATTCATGTCACTTTTCTTAATGACATTTCATATTTATTTATTTTTTGTGACAGGTTATACAAACTATGAGGCTCGCCTTGGGTTGCGAGCCACGTGTGGTAATGTTGCTGCTGCAGTGGAGTTTCTTAGTAATCGTAGAACTCAGAAGGAAGAGGTAAAAAAGAAAGAAGCTGCCGAGAGACATTTAAACAGGTCAGTTATGTGTTGTGCATTTCACGTTAATTTTCATCGAGTGTGAAGAATTTGTATTTGCCTTTTCCCCAGCTTTAATATGTTATCAGATATTTTTGTCGCCTTCTTGTAGGTAAAGTATAATATGGTTTTGCAGAATTAAATTTCAATTCTGCAGTAATGTACACCGAAATGAACCTCCCCGGGAGCTGAACACAGTTTGAATCTGTGGGGAAGCTTCATTTTAGTGTACACTAATCTTCAGATTTTATTGTGGTGACACCTAGACTATAATGGTGACACCTAGGCTGTGACTGTGTTTCTCCATTCTCTCAGGAATGCTGTTATGGCAAGGACTGGAGTTTTGAAAACTAGGAGAGAGATATTGGGTGATATACTTTTTACTTTACTTTACATGTGGCAAGGTCCTTATCAACCATACACCTGCTCTATGAGCCTCTTCCACTTCTGCCTGTCCAATGCGCTGTTTGTCCAGTTGCTGTTGTTCATCCTAGTTGTGTTCTCCCGAATGTTATCCTGCTATCTGATTCTGGGTCTCCCTCTTCCTCTTGTTCCATCTATTTTTCTACTGAATGCCATTCTAGGTAGTCTATTCTCTGTCATCCTTGCATTATGGCCTGCCCAATTCAGCCTTCTTCTCTTGAGCGCTTCGACAATGTTACAGCCCTCTTAATTCTTCATTTCTTCTTATTCTCCATTCCACCTTATTTTCGTTGTATACAGGTCCAAAAATTTTCCTTAGTACTTCTCTTTCGAATATTAACAGTTTTTCTTCATCTTTCTTTCTAAATAATAATGTTTCACATCCTTATAATATCACAGGTGTAATGGTCGATTGATATAAGCAGATTTTGAACTTACTGCTAAGTGATCTTTTTCTTAGAATTTTGATGAAACTAAAAAGTGTATTGTTTGCTGTTGATAAACGGGCATCTATTTCTATATCTGTTCTGTTGTTATTACTATAAAGACTTCCTAGGTGCTTGAAGTGGTCAACAGTCTTGAAATTGAATCCATCTACAGTCAGAGGTACATCTTTTCTGGTTTTCGTACACATGGGCAGATATTCTGTCTTTTCTTCATTAACATGTAATCCTGTTTTCTCAGCAATTTTGTAGTAATTTTGCATCATTCTGATTAACTCTCTTTTGGAACTACTTATTAGTGCTACATCATCTGCATAGGCAAGTCTTGTAGTGTTCACATCCTGTAGCTGGATCCCTTGTGGACTGGGTTTGGAAAATTCTCTATCGATTTTCTCTAGGACAAGGTTAAATAAGATAGGTGAAATGGCATCCCCTTGTCTCAGTCCAGTGTACACCTTAAAATCTTCAGTGTCTCCCACCGGTGTCCTTAAGCAGCATAAAGATTCGTCTATACACATTTTAACTAATATGATTAATTTTGATGGTATTTTAAATTCCTTCATTATATTTCGGAGTGTCTGTCTGTGTATGCTATCATAGGTGACATAAGATTTTTTAACTGAATCATGCAGCGTATTCAGATGGGTCACTTGTAGAGAAGTGGCCATGAAAGGCAAATGTTTGAACTTAAATCTCAGTCTGCACACAACCATGAAATTTGAGGACATGTTTGTTAAGTTAATGCTTGATTATGATACTAGATATGTAATCACTGCTCTCACCATAAATATTAAAATAAAGTTTAAAGTTTTTGTGTGTAACTGAGGTCAGTTTATAATTATTGAACTATTTGAAATAAAATTGTCATAACTTCTGAACAGTTTCTGTTGGGATGTTCAGACTGCATGGTTGGCTGCAGAACGTGGTGGGAATTGTGTATGGTTTGGATTAGCAACGAAGCCCACTTTCATTTCGATGGGTTCATCAATAAGCAAATTTGGTGAATTTGAGGTGACTGAGAATCTGCATTTCATGATCGAGAAGTCTCTTCACCCTCAGTGGGCGACTGTGTGGTGTGCAGTTCCAGTCACAGAATAACTAGTGCGATATTTGTTGACGGCATGGTGACTACCAAATGGTATGTGAAGGTTTTGAAAGATGATTTCATCCACATCATCCAGAGTGACCCTAATTTGACAAAGTTATGGTTCATGCAAAGTGGATCTCGATTGTATTGAAGCAGGAGAGTGTTTGATGTCCTGGTGGAGCACTTTGGGGACCGCATTCTGGCTCGGGTACCCAGAGGCCTCTGACATGGGCCTCAGTTGGCCACCACATCCTCCAAATCTGAACTCTTGTGACTCTATTTTGTGGGGCTACATTAAATACAAGATGTACAGCAATAACCCCAGAACCATTGCTGAGATGAAAACAGCCATTCTGAAGGTCATTGACAGCATCAATTTTCCGACACTTCAGTGGGTCATGCAGAATTTCACTGTTTGTCTGCACCACATCATCGCCAATGATGGCAAGCATATCAAACATGTCATAACCTAAATCTGAATATCTCTAGTGATGTTTACATGTTGAATAAAGTGTGTGCATGCTGTAGTTTGTAACTACGGTTTTTTTTTTTTTCCATATAGTTCAATGATTGTCACCCTGTATAATTTTTGTTGCATTTTTGCTGTCTCATTTTCTCATCATCGTAAGAAGCAAACAGCCAGCTTTAATAGCATATTACGTTTCATGTTTTTTAACAGGAGGATATGTGTATCAGTTTCCTGGTTCTTCTTTGATAAACCAATGTAAGATTTATATGTTATTTATTTTCATTCCATTGTTCTTAAAACTATTGACACCTTTGTTTAACACAACAGGGAGCGACGAAAATTGGGCAAGTGTATTGATGGAGAACAATTTGTAGATCCTCAGCTTCACAAAAGTTTGATGAGCATGGGATTTGCAAGATCAACTGCACGGGAGGCTTTACGTCAAACAAATAACAACTTAACACAAAGCCTTGACCTGATAAGAGAAAAGCCTCATTTGTTTATGACTCCTTCTCAAGAAGATATACAACAGGTAAATATCCTTTAAGGGGTGCCCTGTTGTATTGTTACTTACCTTTACTCATTGTATTATATGTAATTAAAGTTTACCTTTCTATGAAGTGTATAAACGGAGTATATTTCTTTCTCCCTGTTGCTGCTGCCTTCCACCCCCCTTCTCTCTCTCTCTCTCTCTCTCTCTCTCTCTCTCTCTCTCTCATATATATATGTATATCTAATAGAGGGAAACATTCCACGTGGGAAAAATATATCTAAAAACACAGATGATGTGACTTACCGAACGAAAGTGCTGGCAGGTCGATAGACACACAAACATACACATGAAATACAAGCTTTCGCAACAAACTGTTGCCTCATCAGGAAAGAGGGAAGGAGGGGGAAAGACGAAAGGATGTGGGTTTTAAGGGAGAGGGTAAGGAGTCATTCCAATCCTGGTCTTTAAATATGTCTGCTTGTGTCTGTATATGTGTGGATGGATATATATATGTGTGTGTGTGTGTGTGTGTGTGTGTGTGTGTGTTGTGTGGATGGATATGTGTGTGTGTGTGTGTGTGTGTGTGTGTGTGTGTGTGTGTGTGTGTGTGTGTGTGTGTGTACGAGTGTATACCCGTCCTTTTTTCCCCCTAAGGTAAGTCTTTCCGCTCCCGGGATTGGAATGACGATTCCTTACCCTCTCCCTTAAAACCCACATCCTTTCGTCTTTCCCTCTCCTTCCCTCTTTCCTGATGAGGCAACAGTTTGTTGCGAAAGCTTGAATTTTGTGTGTATGTTTGTTTGTTTGTCGACCTGCCAGCACTTTCATTTGATAAGTCACATCATCTTTGTTTTTAGATATATTTTTCCTACGTGGAATGTTTCCCTCTATTATAACCATATCATTAATTTGAACCCAACAATTACGTTTGTTATTGTCGCTGTTGCATTTCGAAATCTTTCCTGTCGTCTTATTTTCTCTTTATTTTCTCTTTCTGTTTTTACCAGTAGTCTCACTTTGTATTCACCTTCCCCTTTTTACCGTAATACAATTTTATCCCGCCTATATATACTCAATAATACGTAACCCACTTCCAAACCATAACCAAAAACTTTTTTTCCGCTTTCAACACTACCGCTGCTATAAAATCCACCATTTCTAGTTCAATAACAGCTGCTTTCACGTATTAAACAACCATTTCAGCTAGTTCTGATAACTTTCACTTTATTTCCACTTCCGTTTTTCGCACATCACTGATCATTTTTAGCCGCTCCCCACAGGTTTTAACGTCATTATTTCTTCGTCAGACAATTGTTAGCCCAATTTTCGTAATCTTTCACCACAACACCACTCCTTTTAATACATTTTTTCGATATTTTCCCGAATTTCTCCGTCCTTTAACGTGTTTTAGCGGCAACACAACCACCTAACCTTTATGCACATCACTGTCTACCAACCCAAGTTCACCACAGGATCAACTTAACCAACACTTTTTCCCCTTTTTTGATACCAGATCTCCAGTTGCTTTCTAGTTCACCTTTATCTCTCCCCATATATTTTTATCTTTCATTTTCATTTCAACCTCATGTTAAACTTTCCACCTTCTAATACCATGTCACCCTCACAACACCCCCATAACGACCCCATTAAGTTTTATTTACACTCCCTCTGCAAACATGCCTTCACCCTAGCCAGATTACGCTCGCATATTTTATTTTCTCAGGCTTGTCTGACATTTGGCATAACCCCCAAAGGCCTCACACTTAAAGTTCCCATCTCTGGCTGCAACCCTTCTTTCCATCAGTCCCTATACCAGTTCCAAACTGAACAATCCATTGCCCTCACCCACCTAATCCTTCACTTACACATCAACTCAGCCAATGAACACACCCGTCAACTCCTATCCTTAATAAAAGTCCTTAATCTTTCCTCTCCCACGTCCACACCGGCTGTTCAGAGCATCCTCCTACAGGCCAACCGTAAATTAGAACAGCATGCCACCCTTCGCCTCAAAAAACTATCCAATCTACTGGTTTCCCACCTCTGGAAAGGCAACTCACTCACCCTTCACAACCTTTCCAGCAAACCTCAACCACCTCTCATTGCACACAAACCCAGTCTCTCCCATCTACTCAATCTCCCACTTCCAGCTCCACTCCCTCCAAAACCTCAAAATTCCAATCAACACAATCTGGTACCACAACACCCTAATTCAGTAGTTAACCTTTCCTCCAAACCTCTCTCCCAATCCGAAACCTCTGTCCTATCCAAAGGCCTCACCTTCAGCCCCACTCCCAGATTCATCCAAACAGCCCTCGTCAAAGATTTACTGTCCTACACTCGTACTCTCTGCTGGAAGTATCACTTTGCCACGAAGAAAAATGATCCTAATCCTACCCCTAATGATCCAACTCCCCAAGACACTATCCAAATTGAACCCTGCCTGGAACAGTTCCATCCTCCGTCACAGCGGGACCCACCTCCTCTTCCTCAAAATCACTCTCTCCAAACCTTCCAGGAATTTCTGACTTCCAGCCTTGCCTCTCAATCCTTCTTAAAAAACTTTAATCCTACTCCCAACATCACCACTGCTGAAGCCCAGGCTATCCGTGATCTGAAGGCTGACCGGTCCATCGTCATTCTTCCGGCGGACAAGGATTCCACGACCGTGGTACTTGATCGTCGGGAGTATGTGGCTGAGGGACTGCGTCAGCTTTCAGACAACACCACATACAAAGTTTGCCAAGGTAATCCCATTCCTGATGTCCAGGCAGAGCTTCAAGGAATCCTCAGAACCTTAGGCCCCCTACAAAACCTTTCACCTGACTCCATCAACTCCATCAACCTCCTGACCCCACCGACACCCCGCACCCCTACCTTCTACCTTCTTCCTAAAATTCACAAACCCAATCATCCCGGCCGCCCCATTGTAGCTGTTTACCAAGCCCCCACAGAACGTATCTCTGCCTACATAGATCAACACCTTCAACCCATTACATGCAGTCTCCCATCCTTCATCAAAGACACCAACCACTTTCTCGAACACCTGGAATCCTTACCCAATCCGTTACCCCCAGAAACCATCCTTGTAACCATTGATGCCACTTCCTTATACACAAATATCCCGCACGTCCAGGGCCTCGCTGCGATGGAGCACTTCCTTTCACGCCGATCACCTGCCACCCTACCTAAAACCTCTTTCCTCATTACCTTAGCCAGCTTCATCCTGACCCACAACTTCTTCACTTTTGAAGACCAGACATACCAACAATTAAAGGGAACAGCCATGGGTACCAGGATGGCCCCTTCGTACGCCAACCTATTCATGGGTCGCTTAGAGAAAGCTTTCTTGGTTACCCAGGCCTGCCAACCCAAAGTTTGGTACAGATTCATTGATGACATCTTTATGATCTGGACTCACAGTGAAGAAGAACTCCAGAATTTCCTCTCCAACCTCAACTCCTTTGGTTCCATCAGATTCACCTGGTCCTACTCCAAATCCCATGCCACTTTCCTTGATGTTGACCTCCACCTGTCCAATGGTCAGCTTCACACGTCCGTCCACATCAGACCCACCAACAAGCAACAGTACCTCCATTACGACAGCTGCCACCCATTCCACATCAAACGGTCCCTTCCCTACAGCCTAGGTCTTCGTGGCAAACGAATCTGCTCCAGTCCGGAATCCCTGAAGCATTACACCAACAACCTGACAACAGCTTTCGCATCCCGCAACTACCCTCCCGACCTGGTACAGAAGCAAATAACCAGAGCCACTTCCTCATCCTCTCAAACCCAGAACCTCTCACAGAAGAACCACAAAAGTGCCCCACTTGTGACAGGATACTTTTCAGGACTGGATCAGATTCTGAATGTGGCTCTCCAGCAGGGATACGATTTCCACAAATCCTGCCCTGAAATGAGATCCATCCTTCATGAAATCCTCCCCACTCCACCAAGAGTGTCTTTCCGCCGTCCACCTAACCTTCGTAACCTCTTAGTTCATCCTTATGAAATCCCCAAACCACCTTCCCTACCCTCTGGCTCCTACCCTTGTAACCGCCCCCGGTGTAAAACCTGTCCGATGCACACTACCACTACCACCTACTCCAGTCCTGTAACCCGGAAGGTGTACACGATCAAAGGCAGAGCCACGTGTGAAAGCACCCACGTGATCTACCAACTGACCTGCCTACACTGTGATGCATTCTATGTGGGAATGACCAGCAACAAACTGTCCATTCGCATGAATGGACACAGGCAGACAGTGTTTGTTGGTAATGAGGATCACCCTGTGGCTAAACATGCCTTGGTGCACGGCCAGCACATTTTGGCACAGTGTTACACCGTCCGGGTTATCTGGATACTTACCACTAACACCAACCTATCCGAACTCCGGAGATGGGAACTTGCTCTTCAATATATCCTCTCTTCCCGTTATCCACCAGGCCTCAATCTCCGCTAATTTCAAGTTGCCGCCACTCATACCTCACCTGTCATTCAACAACATCTTTGCCTCTGCACTTCTGCCTTGACTGACATCTCTGCCCAAACTCTTTGTCTTTAAATATGTCTGATTGTGTCTGTATATGTGTGGATGGATATGTGTGTGTGTGCGAGTGTATACCCATCCCTTTTTCCCCCTAAGGTAAGTCTTTCCGCTCCCGGGATTGGAATGACTCCTTACCCTCTCCCTTAAAACCCACACCCTTTCGTCTTTCCCTCTCCTTCCCTCCTTCCCTCTTTCCTGATGAGACAACAGTTTGTTGCGAAAGCTTGAATTTTGTGTGTATGTTTGTGTGTCTATCGACCTGCCAGCGCTTTCGTTCGGTAAGTCGCCTCATCTTTGTTTTAATATATATATATATATATATACACACACACACACACACACACACACACACACACACACACACACACACACACACAATGATGATGTGACTTACCAAACGAAAGTGCTGGCAGGTTGATAGACACGGCAAACATACACACAAAATTCAAGCTTTCGCAACCAACGTTTGCTTCATCAGGAAAGAGGGAAGGAGAGTGAAAGACGAAAGGATGTGGGTTTTAAGGGAGAGGGGAAGGAGTCATTCCAATCCCGGGAGCGGAAAGACTTACCTTAGGGGGAAAAAAGGACAGGTATACACTCGCGCGCGCACACACACACACATATCCATCCGCACATATACAGACACAAGCAGACATTTGTAAAGGCAAAGAGTTTGGGCAGAGATGTCAGTCGGGGCGGATGTACAGAGGCAAAGATGAAGTTGAAAGACAGGTGAGGTATGAGCGGCGGCAAATTGAAATTAGAAATTAGCGGAGATTGAGGCCTGGCGGATAGCGAGAAGAAAGGATATGCTGAAGGGCAAGTTCCCATCTCCGGAGTTCTGACAGGTTGGTGTTAGTGGGAAGTATCCAGATAACCCGGACAGTGTAACACTGTGCCAAGATGTTCAGGCCATGCACCAAGGCATGTTTAGCCACGGGGTGATCCTCATTACCAACAAACACTGTCTGCCTGTGTCCATTCATGCGAATGGACAGTTTGTTGCTGGTCATTCCCACATAGAATGCATCACAGTGTAGGCAGGTCAGTTGGTAGATCACGTGGGTGCTTTCACACGTGGCTCTGCCTTTGATCGTGTACACCTTCCGGGTTACAGGACTGGAGTAGTTGGTGGTGGGAGGATGCATGGGACAGGTTTTACACCGGGGGCGGTTACAAGGGTAGGAGCCAGAGGGTAGGGAAGGTGGTTTGGGGATTTCATAGGGATGAACCAAGAGGTTATGAAGGTTAGGTGGACGGCGGAAAGACACTCTTGGTGGAGTGGGGAGGATTTCATGAAGGATGGATCTCATTTTAGGGCAAGATTTGAGGTAGTTTTATCCCTGCTGGAGAGCCACATTCAGAGTCTGATCCAGTCCTGGAAAGTATCCTGTCACAAGTGGGGCACTTTTGTGGTTCTTCTGTGGGAGGTTCTGGGTTTGAGGGGATGAGGAAGTGGCTCTGGTAATTTGCTTCTGTACCAGGTCGAGAGGATAGTTGCAGGATGCGAAAGCTGTTTTCAGGTTGTTGGTGTAACGGTGCAGGGATTCCGGACTGGAGCAGATTCATTTGCCATGAAGACCTATTCTGTAGGGAAGGGACCGTTTGATGTGGAATGGGTGGCAGCTGTCATAATGGAGGTACTGTTGCTTGTTGGTGGGTTTGATGTGGACGGATGTGTGAAGCTGGCCATTGGACAGATGGAGGTCAACGTCAAGGAAAGTGGCATGGGATTTGGAGTAGGACCAAGTGAATCTGATGGAACCAAAGGAGTTGAGGTTGGAGAGGAAATTCTGGAGTTCTTCTTCACTGTAAGTCCAGATCATGAAGATGTCATCAATAAATCTGTACCAAACTTTGGATTGGCAGGCCTGGGTAACCAAGAAGGCCTCCTCTATACGACCCATGAATAGGTTGGCGTACGAGGCGGCCATCCTGGCACCCATGGCTGTTCCCTTTAAATGTTGGTATGGCTGGCCTTCGAAAGTGAAGAAGTTGTGAGTTAGGATGAAGCTAGCTAAGGTAATGAAGAAAGAGGTTTTAGGTAGTGTGGCAGGTGATCAGTGTGAAAGGAAGTACTCCATCGCAGCGAGGCCCTGGACATACGGAATATTTATGTATAAAGAAGTGGCATCAATGGTTACAAGGATGGTTTCCAGGGGTAACAGATTGGGTAAGGATTCCAGGTGTTCGAGAAAGTGGTTGTTGTCTTTGGTGAAGGATGGGAGACTGCATGTAATGGGTTGAAGGTGTTGATCTACATAGGCAGAGATACATTCTGTGGGGGCTTGGTAACCAGCTGCAATGGGGTGGCTGGGATGATTGGGTTTGTGAATTTTAGGAAGTAGGTAGAAGGTAGTGGTGCGGGGTGTCGTTGGGGTCAGGAGGTTGATGGAGTCAGGTGAAAGGTTTTGTAGAGGGCGTAAGGTTCTGAGGATTCTTTGAAGCTCTGCCTGGACATTAGGAATGGGATTACCTTGTCAAACTTTGTATGTGTTGTTGTCTGAAAGCTGACGCAGTCCCTCAGCCACATACTCCCAACGATCAAGTACCACGGTCGTGGAACCCTTGTCTGCCGGAAGAATGATGATGGATCAGTCAGCCTTCAGATCATGGATAGCCTGGGCTTCAGCAGTGGTGATGTTGGGAGTAGGATTAAGGTTTTTTAAGAAGGATTGAGAGGCAAGGCTGGAAGTCAGAAAATCCTGGAAGGTTTGGAGAGGGGGATTTTGAGGAAGAGGAGGTGGGTCCTGCTGTGACGGAGGACGGAACTGTTCCAGGCAGGGTTCAATTTGGATAGTGTCTAGGGGAGTTGGATCATTAGGAGTAGGATTAGGATTATTTTTCTTCGTGGCAAAGTGATGTTTCCAGCAGAGAGTACGAGTGTAGGACAGTAAATGTTTGACAAGGGCTGTTTGGTTGAATTTGGGAGTAGGGCTGCCCTACACACAAACAAGCACAAGTCTGCTTGTGTCTGTGTATGTGCAGATGGATATGTGTGTGTGTGTGTGTGTGTGTGTGTGTGTGCGAGTGTATACCTGTCCTTCTTTCCCCCTAAGATAAGTCTTTCCGCTCCCGGGATTGGAATGACTCCTTACCCTCTCCCTTAAAACCCACATCCTTTCGTCTTTCTCTCTCCTTCCCTCTTTCCTGATGAAGCAACCATTGTTTGTGAAAGCTTGAATTTTGTGTGTATGTTTGTGTTTGTTTGTGTGTCTATCGACATGCCAGTGCTTATATATAAGAAAGAAACATTCCACATGGGGAAAATATATAAACTTGTTTCTTTTATACCTCTAATAATGCTGAAGACGAATCCTCAGATTTTGATTTTCACCCCCTTGAAATTCCACAAAACTAAGAGTGTCCTCAATTCATATCTTTTCCACTTGAAATGGATAAACCAGTCACTCTGATTTCAGAAATATGAAAATTATGTAGCCTGCTCATATTCTAACTGTTGTATGCAAGGTTGGTAAATGTTACCATCTTCCTCTTTGGAATACTTAAAGATTCCCCTTTTTTAAAATAGATGTCTTTTCCTTAACTGGTAATAATTTTAATTTTAACAATACTGTACATTATTTCTTGTTACAACATATGAAAGGGATAGATGACTACTCAGCTCGTAGAAGAGGCATTGAGTTGTAGGCAGACACAGTGAAAGGACTGGAAGCTTTTGGACAAAAAGTCCTTCTTCCGAATGTTTTCTTTTTCAGATGCAGTATCTTCTTGTCTGAAAGCTTAAATTTTTATCAGTGCCTGTCTACAACACAGCACCTCCTCTTTGTAGTGAGTAGCAATCGATATTTTTCACATTGTTGTTACTCCCTCCTGGACTTCTCATTGTTTTATTTCTAGTTACACAGTTTATAATGCTTCATGCCTATGAATGTTTTTGGCTTCATATAAAGGTGCCCTATAAATGATATTTAGAAAATTTCTTACTTAACATCCTGTTACTTCTTTGACCAAGTGAGACAGTGTGATTAAGACAGTTGACTCGTTTTCATGGGGAACAGGTTCCAAACCCTCTCCAGTCATCCTGATATAGGTAGTCTGAAATATCTTTAATGCTGAGATGCCTAAGTATGCAACCATTTTCATGATCAATTATTACGTACTCCGAGTTTGTGCTCTGTCTATTATGACAGTGATTGGACATTAAAATCTAATATTTCTTCATTTTTTAATATTTCTTCTTTGTCACAAAACCGAACTAGGCTGCTCAGTAGTTAGTACATTCAAGTAGCAACTGGGCAGGAGTATAGTTCAGATCTTGGTCTAACCACTCTGAGTTAGATTTCTTGAAATTGAGCAAGGCAAATGTTGGGATGGCTTCAGAGGGCCATTATCAATTTCTTTCCCTAACCTTTATCCATCTGAGATTGTACTTCTATGTCTAATAACCTCATTGTTGATGGTATGTTAAACAATAGTTTCCCCTCCCCTTTATTATATGTATTCTAATCACACACAATTTTTTTTTGTACATCACAGATTTAATCATTATTTGAAGCTGTTTTGCATATCATTATCATTTAGTCACTTGACTTGTAACATTGTCATTATTCATTACTTACATAAACATATAGTTTGAAATGTAATGCAGATTTTAAATAAAGTTTTGAGAAGTCTAGAAGCCATTACTTCAGGCAATCATTGTGCAGGCTGGTGATATTTACTTTTGATAGTAGACATAGTGTGTCCAGATGGTATTAGAAACATTATAACCACACAAATTGTTTCAGATTGTTTCAATGGGCTTTGATGCTAAAAGAGCCAAACTTGCTCTTAAAAAACATCAAGGAGATGTAGAAAAAGCTGTGGCAACATTAGTCTCATCTGATGCAACAGTGAACAGTTCCACAAACAGTAAGTGTTAGAGCATGTTTTGCATAACATGTAAGGAAAATTTATGTATAAATTAAATATTGTAAAAAACAGTGATGAATAAAATACAGTGAGGCAGATAGTGACAAACTGATGTACATGAAAGCTTGTGCTCCAACTCTAGTGCCTCATCATCAGTGAGGTGTTAAACCGTAATCTTTTTTCTTCCTAAGGTTGGTCTGGTGCATTTCTTCATTCCAGTCACTTGTCAGCTACCTTTTCAATTTCAACATTACCACTGCATCCCACATCAAATATATGCTCATATCTAGACCAGCACCAGCAATTCTTTCCTTTCACCATCCCTTCAACTCCAGTGTTAAGCAGCAACTCATGTTGTAATATGTTTACAACCCTTCTCTCTGTTCACTTCATTTTCTTATTTTGTTAGCATTCTCATTTTCTCTGACAGCTCCTCAGAGATCTGAATAGGGGACTATTTTGCACAGAAGGAACCTATGATGACATTATTAGCAGATTAGTGCAGCTGGTATCATATTGCCTTCCACATATCAGTACTGCAGCAGTTAGTCATTTTGACAACACCTGCAGACAGCATAACAGTTGCCGTACAAATCTTCATGATTTCTGCCAAATATGACAATTGGAGGAACTGCTGCTCCCTCCAGGATGAAGCTTCTCTCATGAAGCTTCTCTCTGTACCAATCCCAACGGAAAGGGCTGCTGCTTCTGCTCTGTGAGCCTTATTGACATTTGCCTCACAGTCCATTGCAGTCTCCATTGTAACAGCGGCAAAGGCCCCTGTGATGTACTACTAGCCATGCTAGTCAGGCAAAGGTTTTTTTAAGATGTAACTCTTCCATCATACTTCCAACAGACAGAGTCTGGCCTCAGAATAGAGGGGCTGGTTGGTGGGTTTATACTTCTATCTAAGCTTCTAAAACCATAGGTTCCTTTATTATGAACAGTGGATGAGAAATGAGTTACTGTCAGTTCTGTGGGAAATTTAGAAGGGAAGATAATTATATCTGTGAGAATAAATCACCTACTCGCACAATAAAAGAAAATACTAAGAAACGTAAAGGCATGGCATTCTTTGGATGACACACACGCGCGTGCACACACACACACACACACACACACACACACACACACACACACACACACACACACCATAGAGCCACTATCCTATATAGTTGGGCTGCAGTGCCAAGGGACTACAAAATAAATAAATATATATAATATATATTGTTATTTACAAGTCAAGTTCCATAGGACCACATTGAGGAGCAAATAGCAAAGGTCAACGGACATGTCAGTAAATGAAATTACCAAAGTAACTTGATCCCAAATAAACTGTATAGTTCTGTCTTAAAGTTTAGTTTATCACTGTGTGTCATCTGCCTTGCTGTTCTCTCTTTTTTTATGCTATGTTGACTGTAAAGTCAATACTGGTTTTCTTTTCAAATGAAGGAAAATATTATTATGACTTTAAATTCTATGGTTTTAGGGACCCAGGTCACCCCCCCCCCCCCCCCCCACCACCACCACCACCACCACCACCACCACCACCACCACCAACCTCAAATTTTACAGCGAACCTATTTTATGAAAAGGTTGGATTGCTACTCACCATATTGCAGAGATATGGATCACAGATAGGCACAACAAAAGATGGTGAAACAAGTAAGCTTGGGCAGAAAGATCGTCTGAATTGGACTGCCTCACACACACACACACACACACACACACACACACACACACACACACACACGCACGATCACAGCCTCTGGCTGCCAAGACCAGACTGTGAGCAGCAGTGTGTGATGGGAAAAGCAGTCTGGGATGGAGAATGGGAGGGAAAACAGGGTAGGAGTGGGGAACAGTGAAGTGAAGTGGTGCTTGTAGGAACATACAGGGACAATGTAGAGAGAGGGTAGGGCAGCGAGGGGCAATCGGAAGGTTAGACAGAGGGCAAGGGGAGGGCAGTGGAAAAGGAGAGAAGTAAAAAGACTGTGGGTGTAGGACAATGACTAACGAAGGTTGAGGCCTGGAGGGTTACAGGAACATAGGCTACATTGCAGGGAGAGTTGCCACCTGTCTAAGAAAGAAAAGCTAGTGTTGCTGGAAGGATCCAGATGGCATAGGCTATGAAGCAGTTATGAAAATGAAGAACATTGTGTTGGGTAGCATGCTAAGCAACTGGATGCTCCAACTGTTTCTTGGCCACAGTTTGTCGGTGGCTATTCATGTGTAAAACAGCTTTTTGGTTGTCATATGTGCACAGAATGCAGCACGTTGGTTGCAGCTTAGCTTGTAAATCACGACTGGTTTTGCAGGTAGTCCTGCCTTTGGTGGCTTAGATGATGCATGTGACTGGACTGGAGTGGCTGGTGGTTGTTGTGATGGTATTTGGAAGATGTATGGCACAGGTCTTGCACCTAGGTCTGTTACAGGGATATGAGCTTTGAGGCAAGGGGTTGGGAGCAGGCATTGTGTAGGGATGGCCAAGGATGTTGTATAGGTTTAGTGGGCAGCAGATTATCGCTGTGGAAGGCATGGAAAGGATAGTGGGTAGAACATTCCTCATTTCAGGGCACAATTAGAGGCAGTCGAAACCCTGGCAGAGAATACAATTCAGTTGCTCCAGGTCTGGCTGGTACTGAGTCATGAGGGGAATGCTCCTCTCTGGCCGGACAGTGTGAATTTTGGAAGTAGTGGGTGACTGGAGAGGTAAGGCATGAAAAATCAGTTTCTGTACAAGATTGGGAGGGTAATTACAGTCTGAGAAGGCCTCAATGAGACCCTTGGCATATTTTGTGAGGGACTGCTCGTCACCACTGATGCGATGGCCATGAATGGCTAGGCTGTATGGAAGGGACTTCTTCATATGGGATGGACGGCAGCTGTCAAAGTGGAGGTATTGCTGGAAGGTTTGATATGGATGGAGGTATTGCTGCAGCCACCTTTGAGGTGGATGTGAACTTCGAGGAAGATGTCTTGTTGGGTTGAGGAGGACCAGTTGAAGCAAATGGGGGAGAAGGTGTTGAGGTTATGGAGGACAGGGTGCCCTCATCTCAATCCATATCACACAGATGTCATCGTTGAATCTGAACCAGATGAGGGGCTTGAAATTCCAGGTACTTAGAAAGGATTCCTCTAGATGGCCCACGTATAGGTTGACATAGAATGGTGCCGTGTGGGTGCCCATTGCTGCTTTGTATTTTAGGTGATGCCTCCAAAGGAAAAATAGTTGCGTGTGAGAATGTAGTTGGTCATGGTCACTAGGAAGGAGGTTGTAGGTTTGGAATCAGTCAGGCGTTGTGAAAGGTAGTGTTCAATACCGGCAAGGACAGGGCATTAGGAATGTTAGTGTAAAGGGAGGTCACATCAATAGTGATGAGCAGAGCACCATGTGGTAAAGAAACAGGAACTGTGAAGAGTCAGTGGTGGGAATGGTTGGTATCTTGTATATAAGAGGGTAGGTTGGTGCTAAGAGGCTGAAGGTGTTGGTCTATGAGAGCAGAAATTCTCTCAGTGGAGGCACAGTAACTGGCCACAATGGGGTGCCATGGATGACTGGGTTTATGGACTTTAGGAAGCATGTAGAAGGTAGCAGTGCGGGGAATGATAGGGGTGAGGAGGGTTTGTAGGTGGATGCATCTGACAGCGGGTGGAGTCCTTCTGCCAGGTTCTGCCAGGTAATCCTTGCATTTCAAAACAACATCGGTGGAGCGTTTGTCACCAGGTAGGTTTATAAGGTGGGGATCAGTTTTTAGGTTGTGGATTGTGTTTCTTTCTATGGATGTAAGGTTAGCTTGCATGTTGTGAGGGATTTGGGGAATGATGGTGAGGCAAGGTTCAAGGTTAAGAAATTCAGGAAAGTTAATGGGGTGGTTTTGGAGCTGCAGAAGGGGGGGGGGGGGGCCCAATCCACCCACACCCACCTATTCCCTGCCCTGTTCCCACTCCAGCACTATACACAGCCCTCTCTTCCACCAATCCAACCAGTTTTCTTACTTTTCTTCTTTTCTGCTCTCCCCCCCCCCCCCCCGCCCCCCACCACCACCACCCGCCCCTTCCTCCCACAAGCCATCCGTCTAACCTCCCAACTGCCCCCAGCTGCCCAACCCTTTCTTCACCTCATCCATGCTCCCCCTCCCTGCCACAGCATCCTCACCACCACCACCACCACCACCACCACTCAGATTGCTTCTCCCATAATGTGCAGCTGCTTGTAGTCTGGCCTCAGCAGCCAGAGACTGTAGTCGCGCTCGCCTGTGTGTGTGTGTGTGTGTGTGTGTGTGTGTTTAAGTTGGATGAAGGCCTTTCGGCTGAAAGCTTACTTATTTGACTGTTATTTTTTTGTGCCTATCTGCGACTTAACATCTCTGCTATATGGTGAGGAGGAATCTATCCTTTTCATAATATTGTCATTATTCCATTCTGGATTTTCCATTTTTCATTTCATAATTTGATATTCTTCCCAGTGTCTTCTAATCCTTTATGGTTTACTGGTACAGTGGAGGGAAATTCAACCATCAGAAACTCTAGCTACGTTGTGTGGTTTTGATTGTTGGTATTATGTACAGTGTATTCTCTTTGGAATATGGGGGAAAAACATTATGTTTAAAGTTGTGGACCAGGGTTTCCCAATTTACATTCTGCAGAATGCTGGTGTTTCACGGGAAGTGAATAAGGTTTTTTTTTGAAAAATTACACTGATGGGATGGGATGGGATGTGGAGGGGGGGGGGGGGGGGGGCGGGAGACATGACACCCAGAAGGAGTAGTGTGACATGAATAAAAGTTAATACGCACATTTGTACATCTGAATGATGATGTCTATTCAAATTTCACACCAGTCATATGACAGTGGTGCTAGTGACATCACTATGAAGATGCAAATCAGATTTTCTGTAAATACATACTGTAATGCTCATGAGTGTTAGTTACTTTTGAGACTGGACACGGTGAGTTGATGTTAGTCAAGAATGCCTTTAAGGTGACAAAGATGCCATTGCCAAAACTTCACTGAGTTTGAACGATATCGTGCAATAGGGCTATGAGAAGACAGATATTCAGTCTGCGATAATGTGGAAAGACTTGGTTCAAATGTAGCCTTTATACATGATCAGTGGCAGCAGTGGTCACTAGAATGTATGGTCACAACAAGACCGGGCTCCGGACAACCACATGGCACTACCGAGAGTGAAGACCATTGTGTTTGGTATATGGCTCTGACGCATTGTACTGCATCTGCAGCAGCAGTTTGAACATTAGTTGACACCACAGTAACACAATGAACTGTTACTAATTGGTTACTTCAAGGGCAGCTCCAAGCCAGATGCCCTGTAGCATGCATTCCACTGATCCCAAACCACCACTGGTTTTGACTTCAGTGGTATCAAGTGATTGCTCACTGGAGGGCAGAGTGGAGGTGTGTCTTGTATCAAGCAATAGCTCACTGGAGGGCAGGGTGGAGGTGTGTTGTTCTTTCTGATGAAGGGTGGTTCTGCCTCGGTACCAGTGATGGGCGTGTATTGGTTAGGAGGAGGCCATTTGAGGACCTGCTCTCCCAGTGGCCACCGCCTTCTGGTAGGCACCTTCAGTGCCTGGGAGGGGGGGGGGGGTGTTGTTGAAGTCAAGAGTTGTGCCTGTGGTAGCATGGCTATTGGTAGGGTTATCTGAGCTGGATTGGTCTCAACTGAGGAGCCAGACGAAATGTTCCCCACAACATAGGGCAGGAAGGGATCTAGAGGTGTAGTGAAGTCAGCTTCCCTAGAGGAGTAAGCGTAATACAAATACTGGTCCTCCAGGTTGGGGGCTGGGCATGGGGCTAATAACACCATACTCTTAAAGAAGAGAATAGTCTGGAAATTCAACAGAAGTCTTGTAAACTGCATGGAAAACATGTATCTTGATCCCAGCAAAGAAAACAGATAAAGGACCTCCCAGTAGCATCTTGCAATGTGAGGACAATGCTTCAGCCTGGAAAAATGGAAGAAACAGCCAATAAAATTTTAAAAGTTAAATATGATGTTGTAGAACTACAGGAAATAAGATGGCTAGGTAATAGGCAGATAGATAAACCTAAGTACTCATTAGTGTATAGTGGACCAGAAGAAAGAACAGGCCAATTCAGACCAGGATTTATAATAACAAGGGAAGTTATGAAAAGACTACTAGAATTTGAACCTATAAATGAAAGGATGTGTAGACTCAGGCTAAGAGGGAAATTTGGAAATGTATCGATAGTAAATGCACATTCACCAACAGAGGAAAGAGGGGATATAATAAAAGAAAAGTGTAAGAAGACTTGGAAAAAGTATGTTACGCAGTACATAAATATTTCCTGATGCTAGTGGTAAGAGATTGTAATGCAGTAATAGGGAAGAGTCAACATCAATATGGATTTTCTGGGAAATATTCACTACATGAAGAAAATAACAACAATGGAAAATGGAAACTGACTATGCCAGTTCACAGCAAGGAGAATAATATGATTATTAAAAGTACCTGCTTCCCACACAAAAGGATCTATCTGGGCAGTTGGAAGTCCACAGTCAATTGAGTACCGTATTTACTCGAATTTAAGCCACCCTCGTATCTAAGCCGCACCTGAAAAATGAGACTCGAAATCGAGGAAAAAAAAATTTCCCAAATCTAAGCCGCACCTGAAATCTGAGACTTGGAATTCAAGGAGAGAGAAAAGATTTAGGCCGCACCTCCAAATCGAAACAAAGTTGGCCCATTGTAATATGAGACACAATTTAGGTTGAGAGAATGACGATACAGCTACAGTAGTTTGGTTCGAGTCGTAAGCTTAGCAGTTAAGCTTTACCAGGTAGCCGTTGCTATGCGTCGGGCGCTCCGTTCGTATTTATACGGGTGCCCTTACTTTTTCACGTGCTTCGTCTGGTTTGAATTGATTGCTTATTTTTCTTTGATCTGATAAGTGCCGTTCTCTTTGTTATAGGTGTTTACGTCCCTCATAGCTGAAAATGCATTACTGTACTGTGTCATGCATTGTTTGTCGCATTCTGATAATGAGTGTTTACGACCTGTCGCCGCTCGCGGCATGGCTTGCTTTTGTGCATGCTACCGACACTAAGAGAGAGAGAGAGAGAGAGGAATCGTCTCATTAGCGAAACAATGGCAAGAGACTGATATTTGTTGTTACTTACACTGCTGCTTTCTTTGATAATGATCAACAAGAACCAAATAATAGACTGCGTATAATAGATGATGTTCTGAACGAGAGTTTAGCGAAAATTTTTCTCCGTTTGACAATCTTTGCAGGCGCCTCTTTAGTACATTACATTCTGTACAGAAATTAGTCATCTTAGATTTAAAAATCTAATCAATTGCCGTGCTTCATTTCTAACTGTATCACTATTCGGCATAAGAATAATACGAATATAAACATGACATGATATGTATATTCTTCCGCTTTTGTTGTTGTCTCACTCTAGTTTCGTAGTTTATTAGGCAGACAGGATTTAAAGAAACACGAAAGAATACATGGCAAAATGTTTATATTCGTATTATTATTATGGTGAAGAGAATACTGCATGTGATTCACAATTCATAAAAGTTCCTATTAGCAACCATCTCTTCTCACAGTTAGGAAAAAATTCAAAACGCAGAGTTGGCCATATGAAAAACATCCCAAACAGTGTTGCCAGTCGGATTTTAATAGTACATTGAAATGCTGCTACATTTGAAGATGAACAATAGGAATTTGTATTTACTTCGTTGGATAATGTATGAAAATGCAGTGGTCGAAACTCAGGGCGGAGAAAAAAAAGCTCGTCTTCCACCCTTTTTTTAAATTTATTTACTGAAGCAAAGGTTTTGGTGCCAGTATTCATTTTTGTGCCTGCAAAGCACTACATATATTCGACGACAGAAGTTAGTTGTGGCAGCACCTACCAACATTTTTCAGAACTTCCGCTTTGCACTCGATTCTAAGCCGCTGGCGGTTTTTTGGATTACAAAAACTGGAAAAAAAGTGCAGCTTAGATTCGAGTAAATACAGTAGTCAATCAGATTGGCCATATTTTAGTGGTTGCATGCCACTCCACACCAGTTATAGGTGTTCGGAGCTGCAGAGGACTAAACTGTGACTCAGACCACTTTATGATAAAATCAGTCATGAGAGAGGAGATTAACAAATGGAAGATGAACTGGTATACGGACAAACCGAAATCCCACCTGAAGTAAAAAATTTCCAAGTAACAATAAGCAAAAAATTGAGCAGTAAACAGACTGCAGTAGGAGTAGACAAAAGATGGAGCAAGATTTAAAAAACCATTAAAGATGCTGCAGAAGACATAGTAGGTATAAGAAAAAACATAAGAAGCCAGAAATGGTTTGACGAAGACTGCAGGTCAGCAACAGAGAAAAAGAACAGGGCAAGAATAAAAGTGCTACAGAGAGAAACCAGAAATAATGTGGCATAATATAGAGAATTAAGGAGAACAGCTAACAGACTATGCAAGAGAAAGATAAAAGAGTGGATTAAGAAGAAATTGGAGGGAAAATGTCTATTTTGAGGTATCTGATATAATGAAAGTATACGGAAAATGTTGAATTACAGGAAAGGAATAAGACATTACCTAACATTTCTTATAAATCAGCAAAATATTATTGTAGAGACTAGTACAAATGCTGCAGTTAGAAAGCAGTCACAAGTGGTTGCATTATTGAAGGTTTTGATTCTGCCAACACTTGAATGTCAGTCAAAGTGCACTGCTTCACTACATATGACTCATTGCAGTAATTATTCAAAGGAACGGTAGCGATTAAAATGGGATAAAATTATTCCTATGCAATGGGATATAGAAAATTTTCTTGCTATGATAATGTGTCATGATAAACGATTCCATATTCCTTTCAATACCTGTAACACTAGCAGTCCAATTTTTTGCTGGTTGACAGTAGATATGCTTTATTTGTGTGTATTTTGTACAGAGGAATTATTGTTGTATTATTTTTGTTTTTTGTCCATCTTTATACCATTTGTTTGAATCTGCCAGCAATTTATTGTACTATTTTTATTTAATTGTTTTCTAGACTTGTATATTAAGGCTAACCAGTTTCTGCTGCTTGCAAATTTGCCCTTGGTTTGATGGCCCATGTAAAATAATACTATCTCTGTAATATCCTGATTGAATATGAAAGCTAAACATTCTAAAAAAGTGGGCTCACATGAATACAGTTTTGTTGTTGTTGTTGTTGTTGTTGTTGTCTTCAGTCCTGAGACCGGTTTGATGCAGCTCTCCATGCTACTCTATCCTGTGCAAGCTTCTTCATCTCCCAGTACTTACTGCAACCTACATCCTTCTGAATCTGCTTAGTGTATTCATCTCTTGGTCTCCCTCTACGATTTTTACCCTCCACACTGCCCTCCGATGCTAAATTTGTGATCCCTTGATGCCTCAGAACATGTCCTACCAACCGGTCCCTTCTTGTCAAGTTGTGCCACAAACTCCTCTTCTCCCCTATTCTATTCAATACCTCCTCATTAGTTACGTGATCTACCCATCTAATCTTCAGCATTCTTCTGTAGCACCACATTTCGAAAGCTTCTATTCTCTTCTTGTCCAAACTATTTATCGTCCATGTTTCACTTCCACACATGGCTACACTCCATACAAATACTTTTAGAAAAGACTTCCTGACACTTAAATCTACACTCGATGTTAACAAATTTCTCTTCTTCAGAAACGCTTTCCTTGCCATTGCCAGTCTACATTTTATATCCTCTCTACTTTGACCATCATCAGTTATTTTGCTCCCCAAATAGCAAAACTCCTTTACTACATTAAGTGTCTCATTTCCTAATCTAATTCCCTCAGCATCACCTGACTTAATTCGACTACATTCCATGATCCTCATTTTGCTTTTGTTGATGTTCATCTTATATCCTCCTTTCAAGACACTGTCCATTCCGTTCAACTGCTCTTCCAAGTCCTTTGCTGTCTCTGACAGAATTACAATGTCATCGGCGAACCTTAAAGTTTTTATTTCTTTTCCGTGGATTTTAATACCTACTCCGAATTTTTCTTTTGTTTCCTTTACTGCTTGCTCAATATACAGATTGAATATCATCGAGGAGAGGCTACAACCCTGTCTCACTCCCTTCCCAACCACTGCTTCCCTTTCGTGCCCCTCGACTCTTATAACTGCCATCTGGTTTCTGTACAAATTGCAAATAGCCTTTCGCTCCCTGTATTTTACCCCTGCCACCTTTAGAATTTGAAAGAGAGTATTCCAGTCAACACTGTCAAAAGCTTTCTCTAAGTCTACAAATGCTAGAAGCGTAGGTTTGCCTTTCCTTAATCTTTCTTCTAAGATAAGGTGTAAGGTCAGTATTGCCTCACGTGTTCCAACATTTCTACGGAATCCAAACTGATCTTCCCCGAGGTCAACTTCTACCAGTTTTTCCATTCACTTTAGTATTTTGCAGCTGTGACTTATTAAACTGATAGTTCGGTAATTTTCACATCTGTCAACACCTGCTTTCCATCTGAGCTCTTGATATTCGTACAAGTGGTTCTCTTTTCTCCAAAGGTCTCTTTAATTTTCCTGTAGGCAGTATCTATCTTACCCCTAGTAAGATAAGCCTCTACATCCTTACAGTTTTCCTCTAGCCGTCCCTGCTTAGCAGTTTTGCACTTCCTGTCTGTCTCATTTTTGAGACGTTTGTATCCCTTTTTGCCTGCTTCATTTACTGCATTTTTATATTTTCTCCTTTCATCAATTAAATTCAATATTTCTTCTGTTACCCAAGGATTTCTACCAGCCCTCGTCTTTTTACCTACTTGATCGTATGCTGCCTTCACTACTTAATCCCTCAAAGCTACCCATTCATCTTCTACTGTATTTCTTTCCCCCATTCCTGTCAATTGTTCCCTTATGCTCTCCCTGAAACACTCTACAACCTCTGGTATAGTCAATTTATCCAGGTCCCATCTCCATAAATTCCCACCTTTTTTAAGTTTCTTCAGTTTTAATCTACAGTTCATAACCAATAGATTGTGGTCAGTCCACATCTGCCCCTGGAAATGTCTTACAATTTAAGACCTGGTTCCTAAATCTCTGTCTTACCATTATATAATCTATCTGAAACCTGTCAGTATCTCCAGGCTTCTTCCATGTATACAGCCTTCTTTTACGATTCTTGAACCAAGTGTTAGCTATGATTAAGTTGTCTCTGTGCAAAATTCTACCAGACGGTTTCTCTTTCATTTCTTATCCCCAATCCGTATTCACCTACTATGTTTCCTTCTCTCCCTTTTCCTACTCTCAAATTCCGGTTACCCATGACTATTAAATTTCCGTCTCCCTTCACTACCTGAATAATTTCTTTTATCTCATCATACATTTCTTCCATTTCTTCGTCATCTGCAGAGCTAGTTGGCATATAAACTTGTACTACTGTAGTAGGTGTGGGCTTCGTTTCTATCTTGGCCACAATAATGCGTTCACTATCCTGTTTGTAGTAGCTTACCCGCACTCCTATTTTTTTATTCATTATTAAACCTACTCCTGCATTACCCCTATTTGATTTAGTATTTATAACCCTGTATTCACCTGACCAACAGTCTTGTTCCTCCTGCCACCGAACTTCACTAATTCCCACTATATCAAACTTTAACCTATCCATTTCCCTTTTTAAATTTTCTAATCTACCTGCCCGATTAAGGGATCTGACATTCCACGCTCCGATCCGTAGAACGCCAGTTTTATTTCTCCTGATAACGACGTCCTCCTTAGTAGTCCCCGACCGGAGATCCAAATGGGGGACTATTTTACCTCCGGAATATTTTACCCAAGAGGACGCCATCATCATTTAATCACACAGTAAAGCTGCATGGCCTCGGGAATAATTACGGCTGTAGTTTCCCCTTGCTTTCAGCCGTTCGCAGTACCAGCACAGCAAGGCCGTTTTGGTAAGTGTTACAAGGCCAGATCAGTCAATCATCCAGACTGTTGCCCCTGCAATTACTGAAAAGGCTGCTGCCCCTCTTCAGGAACCACACATATGTCTGGCCTCTCAACAGATACCCCTCCGTTGTGGTTGCACCTACGGTACGGCCATCCATATTGCTGAGGCACGCAAGCCTCCCCAACAATGGCAAGGGTTCATGGGGGGGAATAAAGTTTTAGTCATAGTAAATTGTATACTATCATAACCACAGGGACAACTCTTTTACTATACTGAACAGCCTGCGATTATTCTGGGATGTGAATGTAGTGCTATCAGATGTAATTTGAAAGACAGTATTCACATATGCTAATGTAATAAATGTGGGCATCCTGCTGGAAATCCACACTTTCCTGACACTGTAGGGATGGCAACAGTATGGGATGATGAATTTCTTCTGGCTGTAGCCTAGGCTGAACAAATAGCATAGTTATGTGGTCACCACAGTATGATGCCAGAGTTGGTTTTGTAGGTCACTGTTGAACTCCAATTGTTGAAACTCTCTTAATTGTGCAAACTTTCAAAGTGACAGTCACTGACGCTGAACAGGAGTAGCTGTCTTTATTAGTCACAACTTTGTGTCATTCATCCTTTGCTGCGTGGTAGGGAGGAGTGCCTGGTGATGACATGTAAGAGAACATATTAGAGGTATGCTGAAAAATCGAATTGGCAGTTTCAGGGAGAGACATTGATCTGTTTGTACAATTGTGTGAACCTGCATTCAGTGAAACTGTTGGGAATGGTGTGCAGTTCCTTGGAACCCACTTCTGTAGGTAATGTGAAAATAGAAATACAAGGTCCGGCAGAAAAACCTCCCCTTTAAGGAAAGCTAATAAAAACAAAACCAAATAAGGTAGAACAATTTTATTTATACTAAATAAAAGTACGTATTATGCCATTTTAGAAAATACTCTTATGGTCTTACTTTTTAAATAAAACATCCCTTAAATGGCTTCCTGCACTGTCGACACACTGTTTGAGTCTTTCCCTGAAGTTATTCATTACTCTTTGAGTCATTTCAGGTGGAATAGCTTCAACCTCTTGTGTAATTGCTTCTTTCAGGGCTCGTAAAGATTGTGGACGTTGTTCATAAACTTTTGCTTTTAAATAGCCCCAAAGAAAGAAATCACAGGGCGTTAAGTCCGGCGATCGTGGGGGCCAGCCAATGTCTCCACGCAACGAGATCACATGTCCAGGAAACATTTCCTTCACCAATGCCAGTGACTGCCGCGCTGTGTGGGCAGTAGCACCATCTTGCTGGAACCACACGTTCTCTATTTCACCAAAAAGCTCCCTTAGTTGCGGTTGGAGAAAGTCGCGGAGCATGGCACAATAGCGTTCACTGTTGACGGTTAAATTCCTGTCATTTTCTTTGAAAAAGTAAGGACCGATCACTCCGGAATTGTAAACAGCACACCATACTGTTACTTTAGGGCTATGAAGTGGTCGTTGATGAAGTTCTTGGGGATTGTGTTCACACCAGTACCTGCAATTTTGGCTGTTCACTGTTCCGGCAAGGTGAAAGTGTGCTTCATCAGAAAAAATCACAATATCGTTGGGATGAATGTTCCGAAGAAGGTCTTGGCACAAACTTACACGGACACCACAGTCTCGTTCACTCAGTTCCTGCGTAGTTACAATTTTGTAAGGATGCATTTTAAGATCTCGATGCAAGATTCTTCTCACACTTCGATCAGATATCCGTAATGCTGCCGCATGCTTTTTAGCGGATCGTCGAGGAGATTGTTGAACTGAAGCTCTAACTGCATCAACATTTCCGGGGCCTGTTGCAGTCCGTGGTCGTCCAGGTGGTTTCCTTTTTAATGCGGAACCTGTCTCATGAAAGTTAGCAACCCAAGAATAAATTGTTTTCTTATCGGGAACAGGGTCCCGTTGTCCGAGCGCAAAGCGAACGCGAAAAGCACGTTGAGTATTAATAGGCGATTCGCCATTTTGAATAAAATCTTCCACTACGAAGGCACGATGTTCACCAGACCACGCCATGGCGTACACTGAAAACGGCACGTAGGCAGCTACTTAACGACGCGCCCCCCACCACTCTGCTCCTTCTACTGTCCGCTGCACGTTACTTTGTAATCGGGGAGTTTTTTATGCCGGACCCTGTAATTTAAAGGGGCACAGAAGTAGTCACTTTTATTACCTCTCCCACATTTGTGAATGGTAAGGGAATAACATTATACATTGTAGTAAGAAGTACTCTTTGCCGTGTACCACTATTTGATTTGAGGACATTTGACTAAGATGTATGAGGCCTTATAACATTTAGAGGTGGTAATGGAAGGGTTTAATAATCATAATTTCTAATAAAAATTCTGCTATAGGGAGAGCTCCAGTTTTTAAAAACTTCTCTCACCATGTTTATCAAAATCATTTTGATCCTGTTAAATTTCAACAACTATACTCCATTCACCATAAGAATAAACCTGATGTAAACAAACACAAATGCGATGATTGGTCAGGAGTCATGGCATACATACATAGGTGGTGTTACGCTCTTGGAGTAGGTCCTACTTATGTGTTAGGTATATTATTACTAAGTTGCGTTAAATGAAACTTTAAGATATTCAAATGTATTAACAGCAATCAACATTTTTCTTAATTACTCTTTGGTTATGTAGTTTTTATTTCAAAAATTGTGTATAGTCACAGCCTCTTCACTGTTGCTCTCTGATTGTCACAGTGTTAATACGCAGTATGAAAATGGCTGAGGCTGCTTCCTGTCCTGTAGTAAAACACGTGTGTGGAACACAGTTTAAAAGTGCCAAGAAATAGATTGTTCATAATGTTTCTCATAAATTTAGAGGTAAAATCAGCATTGAAGTTTTCTGGGAGACTGTATTAGGTACAGTTGCAACATATATGCAAGTTAATGTACAGCAGAATCGATAGCGTAAGAGCTCAGTAACTTATTGTAGCACATGGTTCCCTGATTCAAGTCTCGCCTGAGTCTTTTTTTTTTTTTTTCCCCCAGTTTGAATTACCTACATCTCAGAATTGTAAAATTCATCATCAATTAAATGAGTAATGCACATCTTTTTGTTTTTAATTACATATTGCATGTGAAATTCCTTTTTTCATTTGAAATATAAATTCTCAATTATCGATATTTTATGAAAGACAGTTAACAAAGGTTGCTTAAATTATGAAGACATAACAATTTAATTTTTTAAGACAAAAATGAAGAACTAAGTACTCTTTATTCGGACTATGTCCGTTGTCTTATACCACAGACATGTTGTAGGAACATGAAAAACAATCATTTTCACAGCATTGGGTGCACCATACACATGCTGCATTTTTATGTTTGCCTCTGTACCAGTCCAATATGAACCCAACAGAACTGATCTGGAGCCAAGTTAAGGTATTTGTCCCAAGAAATAACAAGATTGTTAAGCTGCCAGACCTGCTGCACCAAACACATGCCGCTTTTTCTTGTTACTGCCGAACGTTGCTGGGTTATAGAACAACACGTCATAAAAGAAGAGGAGAAACTGCGGTTATTAATGTAACAGATGACAGTTCCAGTACTGAAATGGATTTCTCAGATTCGGATAAGGAAGGAGTTAAGAGATTACCAGACAACTGACTGTAATTAATACCTTTAATGGCTTCAGTATTCAGCAGTACGGTGAAATCCCTGCAGTGTTCTTTTGCATCACACATGGCTTGCTCAGAAAAATTGCGCTGTCTTCAAGTTAGGAATTTCCGTCACTTTTGTTTCTGATTATAATACTATGTCAAATGAGAATGAGAGCATTTTATGCTTTCCGTCTGGTCACCTAAGAAGCCCGCAGTAGTGTTAGAGTTTTGCTGAATATTATTTAATTCTCTTTAAAAATTAAATGACATTTGAAGCTATTGTGCTTCTTTGCCCGTCTCTTTTTAGACCTGAACTGCAACTGCTCACATCATTGCAGGCTAGTTGGATTGCTGGTTGGCCATTGCTGTCCAGGTTTAATGTGCTATTAAAGCTGTTGTCCCACACATTATCACTCAATCTGTGTGCGTGTAACACAGCATAAAACATATCCTTATGATCGTACTTGACTGTACTGGTCACAACTTGGCTTCCACTCCACGTGAAACGAAATCGAATGAGAGGCAAGCAAACGCGGAAGAATACATGGCATAATATTTACATCAGGTTTATTCTTATTGCTGAACAGAGTATGGTGACTCTTCTTTCCATACGCTATTTAGAGTGTGCAGGTGCACTGGTGACATGATTGTACAGTATTTGCATTAAAATGTGCTTGTAAAGAGAAGGAATGTGTGTACTGTGTGACAGATTATTTTAATACATTGGCATTTCCCAGATGTTTCAGATAGTTCGGATGAAAGCAGCAACAGCAATAACAGTAGCAGCAACCCTAGCACAAGTAGCAGCTCTCAAAGCCTTCAGCGTGAGGAAGAATTAAAAGCATATGAACGCCTGTCTGAAGGAATTTCATCCCAGGAACATGATGAATACCTTGACAGCACTCTGGAACAGGAAGAAGCTTTCCTCAGACAGTATAAAGCACTTTTGTCAGATGACAGCTGAACAAAATGTGTGCGTTTGTATCTTTGGCCTCTGAAGTTATTTTTGTACTTAAATCTGGCTATTATCTTGAGTGATATTGCTGAATTCCTTTTTAACTACCTGTGATACACACATACTTTTGTAGCTGAAATCATGTGATTTTAGTTTTAGATAATAACTGCTGAGAAATTGTATTGCAGCTGCCTTTATTTTATATTCTTTCATTGTCTGTAAGACTGTGCTATTGCTTTAAAAAGTCCTGGAAGATTGGTGGTGCAAACTAGAGAATAGGTGAAAGAGTAGGAAGTTATAAACATTTGGTATACAGCTATTTATATAAATAACACAGCTGGCATAAAAGTTTAATTATGTTGGCAACTTGACAGAGAAAAGACAGTTACCTGGAATTAGTTATTTTTGTCTCATAAATAAGCCTGACGGCGAGAAGCTCCTTCTGCAGTGATTAGTAATCATAGACAAAAGAACCTTCATGCTTATGAATAGACTTAAATAACTGTCTTTTATTATAATTTGTATTTGTAATAAAAGATTACAAGGGTTTTGATATTTTCATGTTTAATGTTTTCTGCCAACGAAATACAAACACCTTTCTGATTTCCTTAACACTTTTTAGCTGTCTTTTGTATGCATTTGATGCATTATGAATTTCCCAGAAAATGGTATTTATCACAAATTGACAATTAGAGATGCTATGATGGGAAAGATAGTTAAAATTGGCAACACATTCATTGAGGTGTAGAGGAAACACTTACCAACTTCAGCGTAATATTTTTATAACCTTAGGATTGCATGTACAACAATCTAGTATTCAGAGGTAAAACATTGCTACATGTAATAACATATTTTCATACAACCTTTAGATTGTGTTTAAAACAAATCAAACTTTTACGCATTTCAGTAATAGAAATACTTCTATGGAATAGGAGAAATTGTCAAGAAGAATTTTTTTAGCTTGTTTCCAAATTTTGCTTTGCTACCGATTAGACATTTTATATCACAAGGTAAGTGATCAAAAATTTTAATTGCAGCATTGTGCACCCCTTTTTGTACTAAAGACAACCTTAATGTGGAGTAATCAATCTCACTTTTCCTTCTCACCATATAGCGGAAATGCTGAGTCGCAGGTAGGCACAACAGAAAGACTGTCACAAATAAAGCTTTCAGCCAGTAAGGCCTTCGTCAAAAACACACACACACACACACACACACACACACACACACACACGCAACTGCAGTCTCATCTGTTTTTGACGAAAGCTTTACTGGTCAAAAGCTTTATTTGTGTCAGTCTTTTGTTGTGCCTACCTGCGACTTAGCATCTCCACTATATGGCAAGTAACAACTTTCCTTTTCATAATATTGTTAAATTTCACACTGGATTTTCCATTGGTTGATTCACTTTTTCTGCTAGTATTGTAATTAAGTACATCATTGTTCCTTTTGAACTGTGGTGGATTATTTACAACAAGCTCCATGAGGGAATAAATATACTGTGAAGCAGTAGTCAGAAGGCCGATATCCTTAAACAGATATCTACAACATGAATCTGGGTGAACACCACATATTATTCTTACAACATGTTTTGGAGGTATGAAGACTTTCCTTCTTAAAGATGAGTTATCCCAAAACATAATTCCATATGACATTATTGAATGTCTCTCGTCAGATTTGCAATGATTCTAAGTACAAATGTAGATGAACTAAGTTGTTATAGGTGTTCCATAATGTGCTTTTTTCCAGTTTAAATGCTCACCATTATGGATACCTAAAATTTTTGAAGTTTCTACACAATTTATTATTTCCTCAACACTTGTTACATTTATCATTGGTGTAGTATCGCTTGATGTGCAGAACTGAATATGTTGTTTCTTCTTAAAATATAAAGTCAGACCATTCACAGAATCAGTCATAAGAACACTGTTTACTGTTTCCTCTTTTTCTGTATGTGTGCTTTATAATACTAAGGTCATCTGCAAAAAGAACTAATTCTGCTTGTTGTATACCGACTACGCCATTATAGTCCTCACATAGAAGAAACATTTCCACTCTAGAGCAAATCTCTGGTACTAAAACCAGGGGGTATACACCTCAGGACAACTGGGAAATCCAGGAAAAATCCAAGATAAACTCAGAAATTTTTTGAATTCTCGGAATTTTTCATCATTTTAATTTTAAGTTACATTTTTGTAATTTTGACAGGTAAGAATTGATATTCTAACAAAAAATTTTACTTTAGCCCACTACTGCAGAATAATACTGCAGTAGTAAAACGTAAACAAGAGAACAATGTTAATAGGAAGAAGACTGTTCAGTACTTTGTAACAACAAGTTGTTTTCGATGACCATAACGTTACAACTGTTAACAGTTCTAACAGGTTACGGGAAAATATTGGTGGTTTGAGAAGCATTTCTTTCAAAATAAATTTTATCTAAAAACAAAGATGATGTGACTTACCAAACGAAAGTGCTGGCAGGTCGATACACACACAAACATACACACAAAATTCAAGCTTTCGCAACAAGCAGTTGCTTCATCAGGAAAGAGGGAAGGAGAGGGAAAGACGAAAGGATGTGGGTTTTAAGGGAGAGGGTAAGGAGTCATTCCAATCCCGGGAGCAGAAAGACTTACCTTAGAGGGAAAAAAGGACAGGTATACATTCACGTGCACACACACACACACACACACACACACACACACACACACACACACACACACACACACACACACATCCATCCGCACATACACAGACACAAGCAGACATTTGTAAAGGCAAAGAGTTTGGGCAGAGATGTCAGAAAATGGTATTTATCACAAATTGACAATTAGAGATGCTATGATGGGAAAGATAGTTAAAATTGCAACACATTCATTGAGGTGTAGAGGAAACACTTACCAACTTCAGCGTAATATTTTTATAACCTTAGGATTGCATGTACAACAATCTAGTATTCAGAGGTAAAACATTGCTACATGTAATAACATATTTTCATACAACCTTTAGATTGTGTTTAAAACAAATCAAACTTTTACGCATTTCAGTAATGGAAATACTTCTATGGAATAGGAGAAATTGTCAAGAAGAATTTTTTTAGCTTGTTTCCAAATTTTGCTTTGCTACCGATTAGACATTTTATATCCCAAGGTAAGTGATCAAAAATTTTAATTGCAGCATTGTGCACCCCTTTTTGTACTAAAGACAACCTTAATGTGGAGTAATCAATCTCACTTTTCCTTCTCACCATATAGCGGAAATGCTGAGTCGCAGGTAGGCACAACAGAAAGACTGTCACAAATAAAGCTTTCAGCCAGTAAGGCCTTCGTCAAAAACACACACACACACACACACACGCAACTGCAGTCTCATCTGTTTTTGACGAAAGCTTTACTGGTCAAAAGCTTTATTTGTGTCAGTCTTTTGTTGTGCCTACCTGCGACTTAGCATCTCCACTATATGGCAAGTAACAACTTTCCTTTTCATAATATTATTAAATTTCACACTGGATTTTCCATTGGTTGATTCACTTTTTCTGCTAGTATTGTAATTAAGTACATCATTGTTCCTTTTGAACTGTGGTGGATTATTTACAACAAGCTCCATGAGGGAATAAATATACTGTGAAGCAGTAGTCAGAAGGCCGATATCCTTAAACAGATATCTACAACATGAATCTGGGTGAACACCACATATTATTCTTACAACATGTTTTGGAGGTATGAAGACTTTCCTTCTTAAAGATGAGTTATCCCAAAACATAATTCCATATGACATTATTGAATGTCTCTCGTCAGATTTGCAATGATTCTAAGTACAAATGTAGATGAACTAAGTTGTTATAGGTGTTCCATAATGTGCTTTTTTCCAGTTTAAATGCTCACCATTATGGATACCTAAAATTTTTGAAGTTTCTACACAATTTATTATTTCCTCAACACTTGTTACATTTATCATTGGTGTAGTATCGCTTGATGTGCAGAACTGAATATGTTGTTTCTTCTTAAAATATAAAGTCAGACCATTCACAGAATCAGTCATAAGAACACTGTTTACTGTTTCCTCTTTTTCTGTATGTGTGCTTTATAATACTAAGGTCATCTGCAAAAAGAACTAATTCTGCTTGTTGTATACCGACTACGCCATTATAGTCCTCACATAGAAGAAACATTTCCACTCTAGAGCAAATCTCTGGTACTAAAACCAGGGGGTATACACCTCAGGACAACTGGGAAATCCAGGAAAAATCCAAGATAAACTCAGAAATTTTTTGAATTCTCGGAATTTTTCATCATTTTAATTTTAAGTTACATTTTTGTAATTTTGACAGGTAAGAATTGATATTCTAACAAAAAATTTTACTTTAGCCCACTACTGCAGAATAATACTGCAGTAGTAAAACGTAAACAAGAGAACAATGTTAATAGGAAGAAGACTGTTCAGTACTTTGTAACAACAAGTTGTTTTCGATGACCATAACGTTACAACTGTTAACAGTTCTAACAGGTTACGGGAAAATATTGGTGGTTTGAGAAGCATTTCTTTCAAAATAAATTTTATCTAAAAACAAAGATGATGTGACTTACCAAACGAAAGTGCTGGCAGGTCGATACACACACAAACATACACACAAAATTCAAGCTTTCGCAACAAGCAGTTGCTTCATCAGGAAAGAGGGAAGGAGAGGGAAAGACGAAAGGATGTGGGTTTTAAGGGAGAGGGTAAGGAGTCATTCCAATCCCGGGAGCAGAAAGACTTACCTTAGAGGGAAAAAAGGACAGGTATACATTCACGTGCACACACACACACACACACACACATCCATCCGCACATACACAGACACAAGCAGACATTTGTAAAGGCAAAGAGTTTGGGCAGAGATGTCAGTCGAGGCGGAAGTACAGAGGCAAAGATGTTGTTGAAAGATAGGTGAGGTATGAGCGGCGGCAAATTGAAATTAGCGGAGATTGAGGCCTGGTGGGTAACGCGAAGAGAGGATATACTGAAGGGCAAGTTCCCATCTCCGGAGTTCTGACAGGTTGGTGTAAGTGGGAAGTATCCAGATAACCCGGACGGTGTAACACTGTGCCAAGATGTGCTGGCCGTGCACCAAGGCATGTTTAGCCACAGGGTGATCCTCATTACCAACAAACGCTGTCTGCCTGTGTCCATTCGTGCGAATGGACAGTTTGTTGCTGGTCATTCCCACATAGAAAGCGTCACAATGTAGGCAGGTCAGTTGGTAAATCACGTGGGTGCTTTCACACGTGGCTCTGCCTCTGATCGTGTACACCTTCGGGGTTACAGGACTGGAGTAGGTGGTGGTGGGAGGGTGCATGGGACAGGTTTTACACCGGGGGCGGTTACAAGGGTAGGAGCCAGAGGGTAGGGAAGGTGGTTTGGGAATTTCATAGGGATGAACTAAGAGGTT
Organism: Schistocerca piceifrons; assembly: GCF_021461385.2. Classification (NCBI taxonomy): domain Eukaryota; kingdom Metazoa; phylum Arthropoda; class Insecta; order Orthoptera; family Acrididae; genus Schistocerca; species Schistocerca piceifrons. The sequence continues at coordinate 1,014,002,652 of NC_060138.1, read as the reverse complement.
ACGAAGGTTAGGTGCACAGCGGAAAGACACTCTTGGTGGAGTGGGGAGGATTTCATGAAGAATGGATCTCATTTCAGGGCAGGATTTGAGGAAGTTGTATCCCTGCTGGAGAGCCACATTCAGAGTCTGATCCAGTCCCGGAAAGTAACCTGTCACAAGTGGGGCACTTTTGGGATTCTTCTGTGGGAGGTTCTGGGTTTGAGGAGATGAGGAAGTGGCTCTAGTTATTTGCTTCTGTACCAGGTCGGGAGGGTAGTTGCGGGATGCGAAAGCTGTTTTCAGGTTGTTGGTGTAATGGTTCAGGGATTCTGGACTGGAGCAGATTCGTTTGCCACGAAGACCTAGGCTGTAGGGAAGGGACCATTTGATGTGGAATGGGTGGCAGCTGTCATAATGGAGGTACTGTTGCTTGTTGGTTGGTTTGATGTGGACGGACGTGTGAAACTGGCCATTGGACAGGTGGAGGTCAACGTCAAGGAAAGTGGCATGGGATTTGGAGTAGGACCAGGTGAATCTGATGGAACCAAAGGAGTTGAGGTTGGGGAGGAAATTCTGGAGTTGTTCTTCACTGTGAGTCCAGATCATGAAGATGTCATCAATAAATCTGTACCAAACTTTGGGTTGGCAGGCCTGGGTAACCAAGAAGACCTCCTCTATATGACCCATGAATAGGTTGGCGTACGAGGGGGCCATCCTGGCACCCATGGCTGTTCCATTTAATTGTTGGTATGTCTGGCCTTCGAAAGTGAAGAAGTTGTGGGTCAGGATGAAGCTGGCTAAGGTAATGAGGAAAGAGGTTTTAGGTAGGGTGGCAGGTGATCGGATATTTTTTTCCCACGTGGAATGTTTCCCTCTATTATATTCATATCATTAAAATAAATTTTATTTTACACAAGATGAGTTATGTTACGTGTGAGAATGTGTGATGAATTTTTTAAGTTGTGGTGCAATTGACTCTTATTCTAAACTTAACACTTTAGGGACCAGCCACTTACAAAAATTTTGGACCCGGAAGACGAGCCATTTACGTCATTATTTAAAATTTTACTGTCACATTTGTGACAGTAAAAAGAAAAGCAGAAATTTTTGACGACCAGTATTCTATGTGGAAGCTTACCTTTTCATGTAGCCATACAGTATGTATAAACAATTGACCTTTTGTATTTGTGTGTTCGCACTACTTAACATCATGATGTTATTGACTGAATGCCTTATGTGCCCTATCTTCTGAATATCTGCTGTCATTGGCTGTCGAGATCACGTGATATGAGCTACGGTTGGCTGCCAAAAGCACATTGTGCAATGCAATCTCGATTGCAGTGCTCCAGGAGTCCCCATGCTGATGTAGTGGAATCCATAGTTCTACTTTTGTAATACCAAAGTATGCATTTACATGTTTCCATGTATCAGAGATCTTTCCAAAATGCATTGTTTTTTGCTGGATTTTGTTTCCTAAAGTGCCGGGAAGTTCTACATCGGTGTGTAAAACTTTTACCACTCAGAGCTCCGATGGAAAGTATATTGTCAGTTGTTGTTGTTGTTGTTGTTGTTGTTTTCAGTCCAAAGACTGGTTTGATGCAGCTCTCCATGGTACTCTATCGTACGTGAGTCTCTTCATCCCTGAGTAACTATTGCAACCTACATTCCTCTGAATCTGCTTACTGTATTCTTCTCTTGGTCTGCCTCTTAAGACTTTTACCCCTCATGCTTCCCTCCAATACTAAATTGGTAATCCCTTGTTGCCTCAGGATGTGTCCTACCAACCAATCCCTTCTTCTAGTCAGATTGTGCCACAAATTCCTCTTCTCCCCAATTCTATTTAGTACTCCCCCATTAGTTATGTGATCTGCTCATATAATCTTCAGCAGTCTTCTGCACCACATTTCTATTATCTTCTTGTCTAAACTGTTTGTCATCCATGTTTCACTTCCATACATGGCTACACTCCATACAAATACTTTTACCGAGCGAGGTGGCGCAGTGGTTAGACACTGGACTCGCGTTCGGGAGGACGACAGTTCAATCCCGCGTCCGGCCATCCTGATTTAGGTTTTCCGTGATTTCCCTAAATCAGTCCAGGCAAATGCCGGGATGGTTCCTCTGAAAGGGCACGGCCGACTTCCTTCCCCATCCTTCCCTAATCCGATGAGACCGATGACCACGCTGTCTGGTCTCCTTCCCCAAACTAACCAACCAACCAAATACTTTCAGAAAAGGCTTCCTGACACACTGGATGTTAACAAACTTCTTCAGAAATTCTTTTCTTGACTTTGCCAGTCCATATTTTATACCCTCTACTTGACCATAATCAGTTATTTTGCTGCCCAAATAGCAAAACTCATCTACTACTTTGAGTGTATCATTTCCTAACCTAATCCTCTCAGCAACACTGATTTAATTTAACTACATTCCATTATCCTTGTTTTGCTTTCACTGATGTTCATCTTATAGCCTCCTTCCAAGATGCCGTCCATTCCGTTCAATTGCTTTTCCAAGTCCTTTGCTGTCTCTGACAGAATTACAATGTCAGTGGCAAACCTCAGAGTTTTTACTTCTTCTCCCTGGACTTCAGTTCCTACTCCAAATATTTCTTTTGTTTCCTTTACTGCTTGCCCAGTAGACAGATTGAATAACACAGGGGATAAGCTACAATCTTATCTCACTCAATTCTCAACAACAGCCTCACTTTTGTGCCCCTCAACTCATAACTGCCATCTGGTTTCCGTACAAATTGTAAATAGCCTTTCACTACCTGTATTTTACCCCTGCCAACTGTAGAATTTCAGAGATGGTATTTCAGTCAACATTGTAAAAAAGCTTTTTCTAAGTCGACAAATGTTATAGTTGTAGTTTTGCATCTACAAATGTAGTTTTACCTTTCCTTAACCTATCTTCTACGAGAAGTAATTAAAGTCAGTATTACCTCGCATCTTCCTACATTTCTCCGGAATCCAAATGAATCTTCCCCGAGGTCACCTTCTACTACCTTTTCCATTCTTCTGTAAAGAATTCTTGTTAGTATTTTGCAACTATGACTTACTACACTGTGTCCACCATACCTAAAATAGCTTTTCTTCACCCTCCCAGTATCCACAATATCCTTGTCAGACCCTATGCTCCTTCTGCACCCATCTCCCTGCCCTATGGCTCCTACCTCTGCGACCAACCTCAGTGCAAGACCCATCATATGCACCCTTCTACAACCACCTATTCCAGCTTTGTAATTGGCAAAATACATACTATCAATGGGAGAGCCACCTGTGAAATGACGCATCATATACCAGCTGTTATGTAAACACTGTTCAGCCCTTTACATCAGCATGACTACCACCCAGTTATCAGTCAGGATGGATGGGCATAGACAGAGGGCATATATGGGCAACACACAATATCCCGTTGCAGAGCATGCTGTACAACATGACAGTCAGGACCTCGGTGCCTGTTTCTCTACATGCACCATCTGGATTCTTCCCCCAGACACCAGTTTCTCAGAACTCCGGAGGTGGGAACTAGCACTACAACATGTTCTTGGTTCTCGCCACCCACCTGGCCTCAATTTACGTTAATTCCTTCTGTCTCAGCATTTATTCACAATAACTGCTCATTTCTTCACTCCATTTCAGTTTTCTATATCTTTCATTTTGTGACTTGTCTATTTTTCGCTGTCCCCCTCTCACCTCTGTTACATACAGTGCACTTAGCTTTTCACTCTTAACTTAATTTTCAGTAAGTTACAACAAACCTGAACAAAAAGGTTATCACACAACCTAAACACCCTACTCTGAGCAGAGTACCAGGTACATTTCATAAATAATGCACATATTGGTATTACTGTGGATTGTTTGATGCAACAAAAATAGATGTTGTTGGGAGCTTGAGAAAGAAGTGTGTGTTTTTGTTTTTTTGGTGTTTACTCTAATACAAAATTGGCAAGAGATAGAAATGGACCCTGCAGACTCGGGTAATGTGACTGCTGAAGACCAAGGGTCATACATCAAGACCAAAACTTTATGTGGAAAAAAACCTGACAGAAATCCACGGTGCGTTAAGTGAAGCCTAAGGTGAGTTTACAGTGGACCTTAGTACAGTTTCACACTGGGTTAATCATTTTTGATGATGATAATGATGATGATAATCCAGGACCCAGAAGGCCAAAAATGTCAATAGATGAAGGAAGTGTGAAACTTGTCGCAGATGTTGTTGAAGAGGATTGCAGTGCAATTTGTGACAAACTCTCTGAAGCCACAGGAATTCCCATAACAGTTTTCAATATTCTGACAAATGATTTAAAAAGAGAAAAATTTCTGCAAGATGGGTCTAACATTGTATGATTGCTGAAGAGAAGCAGAAATGCTTGGGCATTGCAATCTTGCTGAAACAATAATTCAACCGTGAAGTCAAGGATTCTTGTGTCGAATTGTCACTACTGATTAAACATAGATTACAAATGGAGTTGAAATCATAGTTCAGTGAGTGGAGAGTTTTAGATTCTTCGCTTCCAAATAAAAATTTCGACACACTCAATCAACGCTCGAGCGAATGACTATAACCAAGGAATCTTAACGAGATAGAGTCCCATGTGGAACAAGTGTCACAGCAGAAAAATGCGCAAAACGCAGCCTCAGTTGCTCAATGCTGGGCCACACATTCTCCATGACAGTGCTCACCTGCATATCAGCAATGTTACAAGCCAAAAACTCCACGAATATGGACAGGAAGTGTAGCCATATCCTCCTTACAGCCTGGGCATGAGTCCACCAGACATTGATCTGTTTCCAAAGTTGAAAAAAACTGTTTGGACATCGTTATCACCATTTTAATTCAAATTTTGGAACCCAATTTCAGGTGTCATGCCCATATACTCACTAAAATCAAAGCAAACTGGCCCAAGATTATCGTGGGACATAATACTGCTGACTTTGAACTTTTCCACTTGAGAAAGGTCAGGACAAAACGCAACGGAGCAAATAAGTTCTAGTTTTAAAACTTATGTGGCACTGATTCTGGTGTATTTATTGTAATACACATATAAAGAAATTGCCTTCATTTACATTTCATGGGTTCTTCTTTCAGAAACATTGTTAAAATTTCTAGAATGCTAGTTAACAATTGAGTCTGGAAGCCATCTCTTCAAAAGCACGTCCTTTTTTAATGTTTGCTAATAGTTTTCATTTTGCAAGTGTTTCATTCCTACTACTAAACTCTTCAGATTCCTCATAAAATGTGAAGTGGTGCTTAAGTTGATTCCACCATAAAATAGAAGTTTACTCACCTACTTAAACAAAAGAAAAGGAATGAGAATAATGCTCTGATGGCAATCCTGATTTTAATACAGCACAAAAATGGAAAAAAAATGCACTCCAACAATATACCTAGAATTTAAAACATGCAGAACAATAAGAGACATTTGCATTTGCAAGTTACCAAACTCAGAAGTCAATGAGACAGTGAATTATTGTTTAGTAGCCTCATAACATACATAACCTGAATTATTTGTTCAGGTACAGGAGACAGGTCAAAATTGTGGAAAAATTTCACCATAAACATAGAACAACTGGCCGATTTAATCTCAGATCATACAGGTCTAGAGTGAATGGGTCACATCACTATTTCAAAGTCTGCTGAAAAATATATATGCTGAATTTCCACATGATACCTCTCCAAAACTACAATATTTTGATTTTTGGATGCTCTGTTAAAATGCTACAGACATTTCTAAATGAGAGTATTTGTGAAAATTTTGTAATGAAAGAGAAAATTGAAAAAGAGATCTGAATTTATTTTCAATAAATACTTCGTTCCCAATACTGTGAGAGATGATTAATACATACACACTTCTGAGTTTCATTTTTTTTAAATAAACTATGAAAATTTGTAACTTTTTGTGAATTTCAGAATTATGTTTTCAAAATATGAATAGTCACAGGATGTTAATTGACTTGAGAAATGATGAAGTGGTAGGATTGCTATGACGTTAATGCATTGAATCCTTAAACTGTCAAAATATTTATATGTAAAAGTGGAAGAATCTGAAATTTTTTGGTTATTTAGAAATTATTTTCCCCCAAAGCCCCCATTCTGCCCGCATCTCGTGGTCGTGCGGTAGCGTTCTCGCTTCCCACGCACGGGTTCCCGGGTTCGATTCCCGGCGGGGTCAGGGATTTTCTCTGCCTCGTGATGGCTGGGTGTTGTGTGATGTCCTTAGGTTAGTTAGATTTAAGTAGTTCTAAGTTCTAGGGGACTGATGACCATAGATGTTAAGTCCCATAGTGCTCAGAGCCAGCCCCCATTCTGAATGTTATAAAAATTTCATGGTATGTTTGTTGGTCATTGTACTTAGGGAATATACAATCAGAGTGGGCAATACTTGTCTGTACAAAATGTGGGAAATTTTTTGGGTTGATCTAGCACTACTCTCAAAGTCAAAAAATAATGGACATTTAAATATTTAAACTGAACGCTGGTTTTAAGTGAATATCATGCAAAACTGGTATTTCCGAATCAAAATAATTACTTTACAACATTATAAGTAAGTGGGAAAACAGTTCATAATTTTTTCGAAAGCATTTTATAACAAAAAGACATAAAATATTTATACCCATTTTTCTTTTTATGATATTATTCAAAAATTAACACAAATTATTATTGTCTTCTGTTATGATTTTACTTCTTCATGACTTTCCAGGAATAAAAATTGCCTAAAACATAACAATCAACACTGCACTGTTGAAAAGAGTTTTTTTTCCCCCCATCTGCTTCTCATTGAACTTGTATAGCCGAGCTGAATTTGCACACGGACAGGGATGACCCAAAAAGAGCAGTACTTGGGAAATGGGAACTGTACACTGATCTTATGATGACGGCCATTTGAAATTAGCAGGACCATGAGGTGTCATAAAGGAGTGGCTTACTACAAAGTCCTCTGATGGATAATGTGGTCTCTGCATTTCAGACACAGTAACAGGCTGCATTTCATGGAGAACTGTTCTTGCAATGTATGTGCCACTCTGGGATGCAACCCAGTAGTGACTTAATTGAATTTCTACCCCAGGCTTCATAGCAGACCACTCTTATCTCTTTTTTAAATAGAAGTCCCTTAATGTATTTTCATTTAGAATTAAGTGTTTCGTGTTTGTTACTAATGTTGATATGGTGTGTACAAATCCAGTAGTATCTCTTATAGCATCAACAACTTCATTCTGGACATTAAATCTTGTTGCAAGATGTTTAAAGAGAACTCCCACCCCATCACATTCATTCATTTTTTCCGTGACAGGTCATGGAAAAAATGAATGAATGTGATGGGGTAGGAGTTCTCTCTCTCTCTCTCTCTCTCTCTCTCTCTCTCTCTATATATATATATATATATATATATATATATATATATATATATATATATATATATAAAAAAAACAAAGATGAGGTGACTTACCGAACAAAAGCGCTGGCAGGTCGATATATATATATATATATATATTTTTTTTTTTTTTTTTTTTTTCTTCTTCTTCTCTCTCCGTGATTCCTGTACTACAGTGCTGACCAAGCTCATAAGGCTGAAAGCAGTTTTTAAAATGAGATGCTGCACTATCAGTCACATACGCCTGTTCAGGAAATGTGTGGCCTGTAGATGCTATGTCATCAATTATCATGTTGACAGTGTAGCATGCATGTGCACTGTCATGAGTGAAATCATCTCTCACAATAGCAAAACAGTGTGATGTTCCAAGGAAGTGAGCAACACATGTGAATATTGATACCAGTGATGTATGCCAGTCGTAACTTTGAATTTCATTCTGCAAAGAAGCAGACTAGCTCTCAGAAAGCCAAAATAAGAACTAATGTGTCACTATTCTGAGATGTGGCTGATTTTACTTCTGCTATTGCTGGTCTCTGTGTGATGGTGAGCTGTTCCTTTCATGACCCAATGTCTAACCTCTGTAACAAATTTCTCTGGCTCTACTGTCTTCTTCACCAACTCTCCTCCCTCCCACAATGTGTAGGTTACATCATTATCAGTATCCTGAAGGTTTACTGCTTCAGTAGTCATCACTTAAGCACCAGGACACATTGCACACTCCTGCAACCAACATTTATCTTGTGACTCTTGACATATACACAAAAGAATCAGGTCCATCTCTGCATACTATTTTCCTGTGACACTGTGTATGGCAAAAACAAGTTTCAAATTAATGCAGTAAATACATGTGCATACTTCCTTCACTGGCTGGTGTTTTACCCGTTTTGGTCGTAAGGAGTAGAATTTTATGAGCCCAGTTTTTAAACTCGGGTTCTCCTTTTTCATTAGGAGATATGCTTCTCTCATTAATCTTGTCATATATCTTTTTACCTTTTTAATTTTTTTGCCATTTTCACTAATAGAGATAACATCAGCCTGGTTAGGACTTTGCCTGCTGCAATCTTTGTCATTACTTGGCTAATATTCCAGAGCAACTGTAAGCGTATCGTCTTGCAAAGAATGCCCACAGTAATAATCTGGGTATGCCCAAATAACTTTCTCATTCTTCATTTAACGAGCTCTTGAAATCAAATAATGTGAGGAAGTGGGTATGTATTTCCATATCTGCTGCTTAGAGTAGCTACCTGATATCAGTGTCAGTAACTGCACCTTCACAGTATAGGTGGCTGCTGAGATAGCAGTATTTAGGTTTTGAAACCACACATCACATTTCATGCACATATCACTATCCTCAGGTTCTGCACCAAGTGCATCTACATTATACACTTCACAAAGTTTTGGAGATGTTGCTTGTGTAAAAGTTTTTCAATTTCTTCCATTTTTCTTTTTACGTACTGCTTTTTTCTTCTGCTTCTTACCTTTCCCGGATATTTAAGGGGGATATCATAGGGGCTACAGCAGAAATAGTAACATTCAATGCATCAACAGCTTAACACACAAGAATGTAAATATCTGCACTGTCTTCTTCAGTTTCACATTCAGTTGATGATGATCATTCAGGTGAGTTGTCACTAAATTTCTTCTTGCAGTGAGTGTTGCAATTCCTGCACAATGGATATGGTGCTAATACCATTACTTGAGTATGAAGATATTTCTTCAATACCTCTGACAGATTTCCAACAACTGTGAAGTGTTTTTCACTTTTCTTAAACACCTCCTTTTTGTGTCTTTTTTCATAGTCCACACACCTCACTCTTTCACCACTGTATTTCCTTGCTGAAATTGTATCTAACAAAAAGTTCAAACAAAACTCAATGCAGAATGGTTTATGTGCAAGTTCTCACTTATAAACAGAAGAGCACTGGAAATAGTGTTGCCAATATGCATATTTTACACCAGAAGTCCAGTGATGTGAAATATGCAGAATGTTGAAAATTTTTTAACGCTTTACACGGAAAAATACTGCCCAAAGTGTTTGCACTGCTACCAACATATTAAACAAATAATATTTTGTTTAATTCTTAAAAGTCTTTGGATGGGAGTTTTTGAGTAAATAATTTGTAAAAACGTGTAAAAAAAAAATTTACATTTTTAGTAATAAAGATTTACATAATACAGATAGCTGGAGCAGAGAAGATACTGGCATCTGGTAATATGATAGAAAAGATAGCATTCTGTGACTTTCTAAATTAGAAAAGAAATGAAGAGGAAAAAGTAACTTAAATTTCGTATTTTTGCCTTAAATTTGTAAGTTAAAGGAAGCCCATAACAGTACGGGAGTCAACAAAATTTCAGCAAACTAAGAGGGAGCCTTAACGCAAAACATCTGCCAGGTCTTCAGTACTTTTGGTTTATTAGTTTTTTTTTTTTTTTTTTTTTTTTTTTTTTTTTTTTTTGTTATCGTTGTTGTTCTCTACTGTTTTAAGAGTTATTTACAAAATGTATATTTTTCAAAGGGCCATACCATTTACATCAGAGAGGTCTAATATATATTGTTTGCAGAGAAATTCATGTCCATGAGTTTATATGACCTGTACGATTTGAGATGAAATCACTTGGCGGATGATAATAATAATAGCATCCTAACAATAATACAGTTTTGTTTTATATGCATACATACAATAAAAAAATTTGCGAAAACTATCATTTCATCCTCTATGAATTATTCTATCAAGCAGAAGTATTCCTCCCACAGAATCTGCTGTATTTTTAGAATGTTCTTGCGTATTAATTTGTTATATTTTGTCAACCCCATATACTGTGAGGTCCATGCATATAACTTCAATATGTGTGTGGGTAACATAAGTTTTGTTTTCTCACATTGTCTCTGTAGTTAAATTGGTTCTCCTCAAATAATTTTTGTCTGCTGTGTATGAAGATAATAATTTTGTAGATGTGTATGGAGACAACTGTTAGGATCTGCAGTTCCTGAAATTATGACGGACAAGTTTTTTTTTTTTTTTTTTCACTGTGCAGTACACATGTAACTGATAATTTTATTCTGCAGTTTCAGTGTTTGAGATACACTATTTGAACTTCACACAAAAATTATACTGTACCTAATGAGATTCAAAATAATTATGATATGCTACTGTTTGTGTACTGGTGTCAGTAGAATTTACCTGTATTTGCACTGCAAATTCAAAACTGCTTAGTTTATTCTTGTCCACATTTAGTCCAAGGAATTTGATGGTGTCAATTTCTTCCATAAGTTGATTGTTAAGTTGTATTGTAAGTTCCACACCCTTCAAATGTTTGGTTTTGAAATGTTCAGTTTCAACCCATTTAACTGGAACCAGTTTTTCGGGGTATTCAGTATATTCATGGTAGAGCTTGGAATCTTTTCTGCATCTTCTTCAATTAAACCGGAAGTACCATCTGCAAACAGAAAACTGACAAGGAATTATATTGATAGGTAAGTCATTTTCGTCGCGTAGGAACAGGAGTGGCTCTAAAATGGAGCCTTAAAGCAAACTTTGTGATACTGTACTCCATTTAGAATAATAATTCACTGCATTTGAAGTGACAGTTAACCTTTGTTGCCTGATCTGCAAGTACAGTGCAAGCCATTTAAAAGCATTGCCCTTAAACCCATATTTATCTAATTTGAAGACAAGCAAGGCCTGGTTTATGGATGAAAGGCTTTTGTATGATCACAGAAGATCCTTGCAACTTTACTTCTCTATCCAATCCTTTGCATATCTTTTCAGTAAATTTTTGCACTGCATCTTGAGTGTTTTTTCCCTGTTGGAATCCAAACTGGTTATTTATAATAGCATTATTTTTTACAATATAATTTTGGATCTGGTTTGCACCTACTTTCTCTAACACTTCCACTTTCTATGTCTTCCTTCAAACCTTTCTTGAACAGAGGTCTGACTTGTTAATAAACGTGTCTGTAGTACTGGAGGAAATGTATCAGAAAATGCTTAAGCATGTCTACAGTGCCTGGAGAATGATGCAGTCCATTTAACATATTCACAAGAGTCAAACACACTTCAATGCTGTACATACAGTGGTTACAACCCAGAGAGGCCTTACTAATAGGAACATGAATAAAGATGATAACTATAGCATTGAAACACATTTCCCTCATTGTAGAGTACCTACATATACCTTGATCTGTTTAAGGTTTTTCTGACATGTTACTGAAACTACAGTATTCTGATGCAACATTGCTTTGTCTAAAACCTGCAGATACATCACCTTTCTTGCAATGCCCAAGAGGTTCATTAATAGTTGAATTGCTTCCCATGAAATTTTGTTCCATTTGTCAAGCTGTACATAACTTTATTATATGAGCGATGATTTAGAAGGGAACTAGTACCAAATTATCTGCTCTAAACAAACATCTGATGATGCAGGATGCTAATCTCACTGAGTGACTCTGTGTGTGTGTGTGTGTGTGTGTGTGTGTGTGTGTGTGTGTGTGGTGGGGGGGGGGGGGGGGGGGTTGTTTTCTGACTTTATGGACACTCAACAGAATGAATGTAGATAAAATCACTAAAGTTGTTGCACACAGTGAGACTGAAACCCAAAAAACATTACTCATGCACTCACTTCCACCTCACTCATAGTCACTCACACATTCAGTTTCTCTCACATGCCTTAAGACAACAGAGAAAGTGTGAAAACGGCACAGGGATATGTGACTGGGTAGCCACTTAAAAAAAAACATGGGTCAGCCACTCACCCTGTTAACCCATTAAGAACATCTCCTTAAAATATTTGGGAACAGGTTGGGCAAATCACAAAAACCTTAAAAATTTCACCACATTTTTCTGAACATTCCTTAAAATAGAGGGCAGTTCTGAAAGCAGATCTGCTACTGACCTTTGGTCCAAAAATGACACACAGTTTAGTAAAATGTGGTGCACAGTGATCTGTACACTACAAGCACCATACATTGGATGGTCGTTGTACCGGGGCAAGAAGCCATGTGTTAGAGAACTGTTGCCTTTGCGAAGATGAACAAAGAGGACCTTGTCCTGTCTCTGTGGCTGAAAGGAGATATGGCACAGCCGCATAGTGGGCTTTACTAGATGCACCTTACTATCTGTCACTTCCAGCACTCATCTTCCCATTGATGCATGGCTCTGTAACTAAACAATGACGTCTACAAAAATGAAACAGTGAGTGCTATGTGTAATCTTAAACAGTATCTGAGAAACCTCACTCATACAAATGTGGTAATGCTCAATATTCCACATCGCTTTGATCTTGTTAGCTGGTCATATGTTAATACGGAAATAAAAGGTGCCAACAATCAGTATGTAAAAATTTGCAGAAATTTTAAAAACGTGAAATGTGTTGATATAAGCAATATTGGATGTAGATACCACACACAACATGGACTTCATCTGAATGGCTTGGGGAAAGAATATCTGGCAAATCTGATAACCAAGGAAATGAAAAACCACCAAAATAAATTCAAAACCAAAATGATAATCACATCACCATCACCAGAATCCATAATGAAGGCACTGCAAAAAGAGGTAAAAGCATTAGAACCACCATCAGCACCAGCAAACCATGTAAAAAAAGACGAAGTGTTAACAGAAAGAATAGTGGACAGCCATTTGAATGACTAGAGAACTAGAGTACCTCATCATCCAAATATGTTTTAGACAAAAAACGAGAAGACTCCAAGTTCACAAGAAAGCACAGCAGTAGTGGCAGAACCAACATTTGAAGTGCCAGAAATAGCATCAACATCATCAACAACAGCAGAAATGGCAGTATTAAGTATATTAGTGGCAGCAACGTGCAACTCACCACAGCCCATTGTACAGGTATGACCTGAGAGGTGCAGGAAATCTGTGCTTCTCAAGAATTTTTGGTATCTCACCAGAATATGGGAACAAATAGGACAGCACAAAATGTAAATAAAACTGTAACCAGTTCTCATCCTAGTCACCTGCAGATTTTAAGCCTAATATTTAGTGCATTAGAAATAAATCACTAGAACTTGAGACAGCAATTAATGGTGCAAACATTGACTGCATGTGCATCATGGAGCATTGGTGCAGAAGTTTTGAAGTAAGTAGCATTACTATTCATCCATAGAAGTTGGCAAATCGTATTGTAGAAAAAATGCCAAAAATGGAGGTGTATGTATCTTTACTAAATCAAGTATCAGGTACAAAAGAAGGTGTGAAGCTGAATCATTGAGTGTGGAAAATCATTTTGAAGCAGCAGCTATACAGTTGCATGAAATACAGGGAAATGCCATAGTCATAGCAATATACAGACCACCTACCGGGGATACAGACATATTCATTAATCAATTAGGAACACTGCTTAACATTCTTTTTACTGAAAGAGCCACTGTAGTTGTCTGTGGGGATTTCAACATAAATCTTATGAATGAAAGTAGGCTAAAAATCAATTCCTAAGTATATTATGTAATTTCAATCTGTTTCCACACATACACGAACCCACAATAATAATATATAATACAAACAGTCTTATAAATAATATATTTTCAAATGTATGATCCACAGGAGTAGAAGTAACAAATACTGATTTGGGATTATCAGATCATAATGCTTCATGTATAAAAGAAAATTTACCACTGAAAACTGTGTAGAATTTACAAATATTCTAACTAGTGATTCCTGGGCATAAGTGTTGTCCCTAACAAATATAAATGATGCATATAACATCTTTGCTTCAATTTCCATGGGATATTTTGTAATGTGCTTTCCAAAGAAGCTGTCAAGAATCACATCGCATCACAATACAAAGCCAAGTTCTTAGATCACAGCTGGTATTAAGACTTCTTGTGGAACTCTAAAGAGACTAAATTCAAAATTTAAGATATCTACGGGTCCACAGTTCATGTTGTTGTTGTTTTTGTTGTTGTTGTGGTCTTCGGTCCTGAGACTGGTTTGATGCAGCTCTCCATGCTACTCTATCCTGTGCAAGCTTCTTCATCTCCCAGTACCTACTGCAGCCTACATCCTTCCGAATCTGCTTAGTGTATTCATCTCTTGGTCTCCCCCTACGATTTTTACCCTCCATGCTGCACTCCAATACTAAACCGGTGATCCCTCGATACCTCAGAACATGTCCTACCAACCGATCCCTTCTTCTGGTCAAGTTGTGCCACAAACTCCTCTTTCCCCAATTCTATTCAATACCTCCTCATTAGTTACGTGATCTACCCATCTAATCTTCAGCATTCTTTTGTAGCATCACATTTCAAAAGCTTCTATTCTCTTCTTGTCCAAACTATTTATCGTCCATGTTTCACTTCCATACATGGTTACACTCCATACAAATACTTTCAGAAACGACTTCCTGACACTTAAATCTATACTCGATGTTAACAAATTTCTCTTCTTCAGAAATGCTTTCCTTGCCATTGCCAGTCTACATTTTATATCCTCTCTACTTCGACCATCATCAGTTATTTTGCTCCCCAAATAGCAAAACTCCTTTACTACTTTAAGTGTCTCGTTTCCCAATCTAATTCCCTCAGCATCACCCGACTTAATTCGACTACATTCCATTATCTTTGTTTTGCTTTTGTTGATGTTCATCTTATACCTCCTTTCAAGACACTGTCCATTCCATTCAACTGCTCTTCCAAGTCCTTTGCTGTCTCTGACAGATTTACAATGTCATAGGCGAACCTCAAAGTTTTTATTTCTTCTCCCATGGATTTTAATACCTACTCCGAACTTTTCTTTTGTTTCCTTTACTGCTTGCTCAATATACAGATTGAATAGCATCGGGGAGAGG
This sequence comes from Schistocerca piceifrons, assembly GCF_021461385.2. Lineage (NCBI taxonomy): Eukaryota > Metazoa > Arthropoda > Insecta > Orthoptera > Acrididae > Schistocerca > Schistocerca piceifrons. The sequence continues at coordinate 1,013,987,489 of NC_060138.1, read as the reverse complement.
CTACAACCCTATCTCACTCCCTTCCCAACCACTGCTTCCCTTTCATGTCCCTCGACTTTTATAACTGCCATCTGCTTTCTGTACGAATTGTAAATAGCCTTTCACTCCCTGTATTTAGCGACTAACAATATCCCATTGTGCAAGCGCTTGACTGACTTTAAAGAGCCACAGATTCCCTTTAAACCCTTTTGGATATAGAAAGGTGAAACCTTCTCAAAACTACGCTCATTCCACTTGACTATTAAAAACACATTCTGGCCAGCAGCATGTGTTCTGTTACTGCAAACAGCACCACTCTCAGTAAGACCTGAATCAGGAGAACTGGTTATACGAGCCCTCTTGTTCTATTGTTGGTACCTACCAGTGGCCCACTCTTTCTTTCCACTGTGTGGAAGAAGAGAAAATTTTGAAGGATCCATCCCAGTCCCATGAGCAGCTAGGGAATTAAAAGTCCACCTAGGCAGAGCCCCATGTGCCTAGGTATGCCTCATACAACAAAGGTGTGGCAGGTTTCTCAGAGGTTGCTCCATAAAAGCTGCTCCACCTCAACAGCTATTCATCTCATCAGTGCACAGCACATCTTGAGATTGACTTTTATTTTTAATACAGGTTTTTACCATCCTCAAGATCTGGGTAGTCAAGCTAATACCCTCATTCCCTGTGACATGAAACATTCTACTACTGCACTGCATGTTGGTCACTGAAGCATACCCAGAGCTCACAATGAAAGAGGCCTGGTGGTGTTTACCAATCCTCAGCTCAGTAACCCAAAGGTCACCAAGCCCACACCCAGCAAACAAATGTTGATCCCCTTAAAGTGAGTGACTGGGGATACCAAAGCAGAAATTGAGTTTTAAGGGTAGGTTTGTTACAACACACTTTGAGATGACAAGCTGAATAGAGACATTATTGTCTTGGATATGTCATTGTGGAAAAATGTTTCCTAGGATGCACTTTGTCACACACTTAATTCTCGTTCTTGAAGCATCGAAATTGCACTTATGGGATACAATGAACAGGGGCTCATGTCAGTGGGTAGGCAGTCTAATGGTGTGTTTATGTTGCCACCTCAGTGCTTGCTGGCATGGTCTGGCAGTGATGAAACAAGCCCACCTAGTCTTACCAGTGCATTTGACCTGTATCATTACTGCTCACTATGATCCTAGCCAGGCAATGATATCAAGCTGGTTTTCGTGTGTTTCATGCTGCAACCATTGATGACCATCTAGAAACTTCTGCCGTGATTGGTAGCTTCCAGGTCGCGCTAGCATGCCATATCTGACTGCTCCTCATTACACAGTTTTCTGCACAGCGTATATCTATTGTGATATCCCCATTTCATCCATACTCTGTGAACTACTGTGAAGTGCAGGGCAGAGGGTATTTCCCATTGTACCATGTATTAAGGTATGGAGCATGGGAAAAATGACTTCATAAGACCACTGTGCAAGCTGCAATTAAATTAACCCTATCTTAGGGATCACTGCAAGATCTATGGTATAATCCTAGACTTCATTTGTGTGTAACCTCCCAGTATCCTACCAATGAAATGACCATATGCAGCCAGTAATGTTTCAAGTACTATGTGACAATTTTTAAATAGGCACTTATTCTGGCTGCAAAGCTACCTGGAACCAGAGGCCTACAGACCATAACTGCTTCATGATAGATAATATTAGGTGTAATAATTTTTACAAATCAGTCTCTCTGTATCACCTAATTTATAGTTTTCTTGTTTCATTAGAATATCAGCAAGAAAATCTGAAGATGGCAGATGCAATGTATGGAACAGACATTGTAAAAACTGATAAAATATTACCTCAGAGTGAATCATGAGGTGTTGTTCTTGTTGTGAGTGGATTTGTGAGTTGAGTTTTAAGTGACCAATATATTGTGAGATGCGAAGTCTTTACTCATTCCCTGTAATAACCATTACCGTCTTTCCTGAATTTCCCAGTCGCTGTTTTGTTTTCTCTTTATGTTGCGGTCCTGCTATGGAGTGCCATGTACATGATCACTGACTTCCTTTCCAATCGCAGAGGGTTGAGGGTTGTAAGAGGACTTCTACATTTAAACACCTCCCTATGAAATCAGAAAGTGACCGAACGAGGTGGCGCAATGGTTAGCACACTGGACTTGCATTCAGGAGGATGACGGTTCAAACCCGTGTCTGGTCATTCTAATTTTGGTTTTCCATGATTTACCTAAATTGCTTCAGGCAAATGGTTCTTTTGAAAGGGCATGGCCAACTTCCTTCCCCATCTTTCCCTAATCCGATGGGGTGAATGACCTCATTGTTGGTCCCCTCCCCCAAATCGACCAACCAACCAATAACAAACCACAGTTTCCGTAATGCTTCTATATTCAAATAAGTTCTCAACTCACAACAACTGATAATTAATTAAGCTTTTCAGACATGTTGGTGCATGATGCTTCAACTTGACCAAAACCATACATTCATACTTAACTCAAGATAGCATGGCACAGAGGCTATATAAAAACATTCATTTTTCTAAGTGCTCAACAATTGTCACCAAGCTCCTTTCCTCTTTGGAGTCCACAGCACCCCTAAAGCTAGGTTGCAAAATAAAAGTGAATCCTCACTGGCCGGTCCAAATTACACATCAGTCGTTGCTTTCTGCACTGGGCCCACATTTTTCTTTCTCATATCTGCACATACCGACAAATCTGGGCACAGTATATGCTGTTTATGCTACTGCTAATTAAAGTCATATTTTTCACAGGCACACCTTTCATCGTTCTAGCAGAAGGAAAGTGAAACATGTTGCTATGCTTCATAACAACATGTACCACCATAGATTGCCCCACTAAGATGAAAGATGTCATGTGAAATAACTTATATGACTAAAGACAGGTGGCTTATCTTACAAGCAATCCCTAAATTAATTTCAATTTTATATTGAAGTCTCATGTGACCTAAATTCAACACATTCCTTTCAACAGGAAATTGATACATACAATTGTCATCAATTAGTCACCGTGGCTTAAAATCCATTTGGTTTCTGACCATGCTTTTATATGTTTAATTGCCATGAGATGCTAAATTTACCTTGCCATTTACCTTAAGGAGTTACATGTTGACATTTTATCTAATCTTACTTTCCACATTGACAAATCTCAGAATTGTTCTCATTCAGTGTGTATTCAAGAAGGAAAAGGCTAAGGAATTGTTCGAGTCCTATTAAGTCCAGATGCTTTAACCATTTTCAAGAATAATTCCTAAGTGCTGCAGTCATGGGCTGTATGGCTGGTCCTGGCGGAGGTTCGAGTTCTCCCTTGGGCATGTGTGTGTGTGTTTGTTCTTAGGATAATTTAGGTTAAGTAGTGTGTAAGCTTAGGGACTGATGACCTTAGCAGTTAAGTCCAATAAGATTTCACACACATTTGATTTTTTTTTAATAATAATTCCCTATCTTCATTTAGTTTACTTTCCTAGCTTTGTATTTTTACATTCACTGCATTCTCATCTAAGTCTCTGGACAGATACCTTGAACATCTGTATTGCCTTTTCAAGGTAAGTGCACCTTCATTGTGTGTGTGTGTTTGGAGGAGGGGGTGTTCCCTCCTTCATAGGTGAACCTGCCTTTTCCCTTTTTCCTAGGTAAACTTACCTTCTCGTCCTCCTACCTCACTACAAATCTGGATACACTCCACCTTCATGCTTACTATCATATACCCAGTCTCTGCCCATACTGCTTTTAGCATTTCTAATGTTGAAGATTTCTCCTCAGCATAGTGTTCTTACCAAAAATTTGTATAAAATATTAATTTCTAAATTCCTTCTTTTCTCTTAGCACTTCTGTTCCTCAGTTTGTTATTATTTATGTGTTGTATAAGTACCTCTGAATTCTTTAGCTTGTATTATTAGTACATCACTTTGTAATCCTAACCTGTACCACCACCTGTCCTACCTCCCCCATTCTCCTTCCCCCCTTCCCCCCATTCAGATGAAATCACTAATATAAGTTACAACCATTCAACTTACTGGAGAAGACTGATGGGGATCTTAACAACAACGTGGGTACTTGTTCATGTTATATACACCCAACATGTGATGGGTACCACTGTACTTAGAAAAATATAGTACTCATTCCAGGAGTTAACCTCCCATATAAAACATATATAAAATCGAACCAAATTACGCATCCGTCGTCTCTTTCTCCGATGTGTCCGCATTTTTCTTTCACGTATTTGCACATAAATTCCAACAAACCTGGGCACAGTAAATGCTCTTTATACTACTACTAATTAAAGTCACATTTTTCACATGCACATCTTTCATCAGTCTACTAAAAGGAAAGTGAAACATGTTGCTATGCTTTGAAGCAGCATGTACCACAACAGTCGCTCAACAAGAAGCTTATAATTCTGAGTCGAATCTTTATATCTTAAGCTATTCTGGTTTAGTATTCCTTACAATAAACTGGAAAATTTGTTATGACATTCATAACTGTTTGAAAAAGTGCTCTGGACAATTTATGACCTGTCGTCGTGGATGGTCTGCATTCAAAGGGCGCATCCGTACCTTGTCAGTAACAACAATTTGGCATGAACAAACAACTATTATTGTCATCAGACAAAGCATAGAACAAAGTTTTTGCTTCACACAGCAAGTAATTCACTCAAACAGTGATGTGAAAAGCGGCATGGTAAAGAATCCTGGTGGGAAAGCAAGACGTGGTGCGAACAGCAAGCAATAATGTGCCAGCAGCGAGGCTGCAGCATAAGCATATTCTAATGCTTCTGCTGGTTTGGGTCTATACCATATATAATATGCTGATGAAGACAAAAAGGATGGCTATTTACTTGTTATAATGATCAATAGTGTGTGTGTGTGTGTGTGTGTGTGTGTGTGTGTGTGTGTGAGAGAGAGAGAGAGAGAGAGAGAGAGAGAGAGAGAGAATGGCAGAAATCAGGTTTGAAATTCTTATTGACAATGACATCAGTTGGTATAATCCTCTTCAGATGCTTGGGAATAATAATGAGTGATGAGCACCATTACCATATTAGAGAAACAATGCCATCCACTTTTACTTTGTTTAAATTCAGACAGGTGTTGAATCTGCCCTCAGCTGTACAGCCCAGTTACACATGCAAACATGTAGCACACTACCAAGCATATCAAACACACTAACTTCAACACTGTATGATCACAGCTCATAAAAACCACAGAACAGACATTTTTCTGCACTTTAATGAGCGTGAGGCAGTGATACTTTTTCATGCACTTGCACTACATGATGTCAGGGTGTGTGAGGTGTTTCTTTGGTCGATAAATTGCCATTATATAATGTCTTAGGATTTATTGATTCTAGTTGTCATTGAATAGTTTTCATATGATTCTAAGTAATAAGGAGTTTTGCTCACTCATTTTTCACTACGTTTATTGTATCTTTGTGATGTAGTTCCATGCCTACATAATTGGTGACCTCCAGCTAAGGACTTTCAGGCTTTTTGTCGATCAGCTTAAGGCTACGGCAAACCTAAGAGTTACAACAATGCATGAAGATGGCAATCAGTACTGTCCAATAACAGAAGAAATTTACATGCTTCAGAGTGAAATGGCAACCTTGCAGGAAATGATGTTGATTCTATGATGCCAGCACAACCCAGTAAGGTAACATCATCAGAAATGGTTATGATTGCTATAGCACAATGACAGAAAGAAACAGAAATGGATCTACCCACTGGTTTCAGCAATTCAGCACTCAACAATCACAATTAAGAACACCTTCATTCATGCCTTCCCAGCCACATACATGGTTGGCAATAATGGAAAATATGTTTCACCAACAGAGGGTAATCAACAATGACGAGAAGTTCACTTTGGTGATAAGTACCTAATCTGGACCACCAGGTCTCAACATTCATATCACCTGTTCTAATGAACCCAAGTACAAAAGAAGCATACAACAGACTTGAAAGCAATACTACATTCTCAGTCTGTGAAGTTAGTCGACATCAGAGTCAGCCAGGTAATGGTGACAGAATACTAGTGACATATACACAGCCTGGTAGAAAGCTCAATGGTCTCTGACAGGTTCCTGTTACATGGATTACCATGTAACTTCCAGTACAAATGAGGACTGTGCTAGCCACATACGAGGAGAGATCAGCTGACAACCTACTACTTGCTGTGGACAGAATCTACGAGACACATGAGACAACTGCAACAACAGCAATGATGTCAACGGATTCTGCATATGATAATGTCACTGCACGAATATACATTGCCCATCACCTTCGTGCCATCAAACCTGTAAGGTACAGAAGGACTTATACAATTGCTCTCACATAATGTTACGAACAGACATGGCAATCATCCTTACAACCACCTTTTCCACTGCTAGATAGGGACAAGCACATTGTGGACATATTGTACAATGGAATTTCAGCAAAGGCATTGATTGAATGCGTCAAGCCAGCGTGGGTTTTGCCAGCACTGACCTTAGATGCCACACTTGTGCATCTTGACACAGAAAACACAGAACCAATTGAAAGGAGGCCTAGCACATCATCTGAGACAGCTCCACAACTGATAGATGCATCAACACCACAATCAACAGATGCACTCAAGAGGCAGCCGACAGATTAAATTCAAGTATCAAAGCATCCCAGGGGCTCTGCACTTTAAGGGAGGGGGGCGAGGGGGGGGGGGGGGGGCTGCATGGCAATGATACTTTTTCATCCACTTGCACAATGTGATGTCAGGATGCATGAGATGTTTCTTCAGTAGATGATGTTTTTTATCTTCATTGTCATGTTACGTAATTTATTACAATTTATTGATCCTAGTCATTGTTGAATAGTTTTGGCACAATTCTAACTAATGAAATGTTTTGTTCACTCACTTAACGAAGGTTTCTTCAACACTTGCACATACAAGAGCGCGGAGCGAACTGCCTCCGGCCAGAACACATACAGTATATATACAACTACAGAACATTCCAATACAATGATTCTTGACATTTGTGCATACTACTAGAATGTACTCGAAACAAATATAGAAATTAAAATTGTACAGTCTAGGTGAGTTTTGAACACATGACCCTCCATGCAACAGTTTAGTATCATAACCATGACACCACAATGCCACTCAGCTTCTTCTGCGACAATGCTCCCTCCTTAAGAGAACTGCATCTCATTGTTACGTCCTCCTAGGCTGGGAATGAGTCATCGGTCCTGCATACTCGAACTCCCGAGGACTGATTCTCATCCTGGCAGTAATCTTCTTAGAACTTCTTTTGCCGCAATGCTCTTCGTCACCTTTCCGCTTGTTGCTTGTCACTGGAGCTTTGAATTTACCCTGGGTTGCAGGATCCTTATAGGGCTTTGTGGGCCGTATCTCTGATCTTTCGTCGTCTTGTGTTGGGGTCAAAATCTTCATCTTCATAAGTAACATCAGACAACTGTCTTACAACCTTATAAGGTCCAAAGTAGCATCTGAGGAGCTTCTCAGAGAGACCAACCTTCCGAACAGGAGTGAAGATCCAGACGAGGTCGCCAGGCTGGTAGACAACAGGGCGGTGGCTTGCGCCATACCTTTGGCGATCATTTTCTTGAGGCTGCAGCGTGTGGAGTCGAGCTAACTGCTGAGCTTCCTTAACTCTGGTTAACACATGGCCAATGTAGTCGTTGTCCACGTCATCAGGATGTAACGGAAACACAGTGTCCATCGTCGTAGTCACCTTATGCCCATGCACCAGGAAAAATGGAGTAAATCCTGTGGCGTCCTGTTTGGCAGTGTTGTTGGCAAATGTCACTGATAGCATGTTACCCAAGGTCATATTAAAATATTCAGTAAGCCCGTTAGTTTGGGGATTGTAGGCAGTCGTCATGTGATGAGTAATGTTGCACTGAATATTTATCTCTGTTACAAGATTCAATTGAAAAACTTTCCCTCAATTCGTAATTAACGACCTTGGAGCACCATGTTTTAATACAATGTCTTTCACGATGAATTTGGCTACCTCGGATGCTTTGGCTGTTTTCACAGCTTTTGTGTCAGATAATCAGTGCAAACAATAATCCACCTATTGCCACTAGCAGACATTGGAAGTCGTCCAAGGACGTCAATCCCAACATGCTGTAAAGGCGTTTCGGCTGGTGGAATTGGTATGAGTTGGCCAGGTGGTTTCTGAGGAACTGCCTTTCTCCTCTGGCACTCTCGACAGTGCGACACATAGTGATGGACACTCCTAAATAAACCTGGCCAGAAAAATCTCTTGCTGATTCTATTGTATGTCTTAATAAATCCTAAATGTCCGGCCTCAGATGTGTCATGGAATTTCTGTAGAACATCTAAGTGCATGTGTTTAGGAATCACTGGTAGCCACCTCTTTCCAAATGGATCAAAGTTTTTCTTGCAAAGTAATCCATTAACTACCTTAAATTGTCCTTTCACTTCCTCTGACTGATTTAAGGCAAGCATAATTTGAGATATCTTGGTGTACTACTTCTGCTCAGCAGAGAGAATCTGGAGTGCAGCTAGACAGTCACTATCTTCATCAAAATTTTGATGGTCTTGCACAGGGTTTCTTGAGGGACAGTCGGCATCTTGGTGTTTTCTTCTACTTTTGTACACTATGGTAATGTCATACCCTTGAAGACGTAGTGCCCACCTGGCGAGTCGTCCTGTTGGATCCTCAAGACCTGTCAACCAACAAAGTGAATGATGGTCTGTAACAACTGTTACTGTCAAAATTTGCACATGGTCCAGATCACAGCTAGGCATTTTCTTTCTGTAGTTGAGTAGTTTCTCTCGGATTTTGTAAGAGTCCCAGAAGCATAGGCTATAACCTTCTCTTTTCCATCCGAAATTTGCACCAGAACAGCACCGATCCCATACCCACTGGCATCTGTGTGTAGTTCTGTAGGTGCTCTCTCATCATACAGACCAAGTATAGGGTTACTCATCAGAGCTTTTCACAGCACATTGAAAGTATCTTGTTGAGCACCACCACAGATAAATTAAGCATCAGCTTCTAGCAACTCTTGGAGTGGCCTGGCTTTGAACAAAAGTCTTTGATAAAACAACGGTAATACAAACGTAATCCAAGGAAGTTTCTCACATCTCTAATACTTTTAGGAATAGGAAATTCCGTTATAGATCTCACCTTTTTTGGGTCTGGCCGCACACCTTCATTTGACACAAGGTGTCCAAGTTTTTTGATTTCTTTTGCATCAAAGAGACCCTTTCTTGGATTAAGTTTCAGTCTGCCTTGTTGGAGACATTTAAGAATGGCCCTCAGTCTTTTTATGTTTTCATCAAATGTCTCTGAGAACACTATAATGTCATCTAAATAACAAAGACACACCATCCACTTCAGGTGACTTACAAGATGGCTCTGAGCACTATGGGACTTAACATCTGTGGTCATCAGTCCCCTAGAACTGAGAACTACTTAAACCTAACTAACCTAAGAACATCACACACATCCATGCCCGAGGCAGGATTGGAACCTGCGACCGTAGCAGTCGCGCGTTTCCGGACTGAGCGCCTTAACCGCGAGACCACCGCGGCCGGCGACTTACAAGATAATCAATCATGTGTTCAAAAGTTGCTGGTGCATTACACAAACCAAACAGCATTACCTTAAACGCATAGAGGCCCTCAGGGGTGATGAAAGCTGTTTTCTCACGATCAGACTCATCTACTTTGATTTGCCAGTATCCTGAGTACATGTCCATGGTTCAGACAATCTAGTGTATCCTCAATTCGTGGAAGAGGGTAAACATCCTTTTTAGTTATCTTATTAAGCTTCCTGTAATCAACATAAAAGCACCAACTGCCATCGTTCTTCCTGGCAAGAACCACTGGTGACGACCATGGGCTCTGCGAAGGCTGAATGATATCATTCATCATCATTTTCTCTACCTCGTTGCAAATTATTCGACATTCCGTTGCTGACACATGGTATGCTCTCTGGCTTATTGGTTGATGGTCTCCAGTGCTAATCTGGTGCTTCACCGTTGATTTGTCTAATTTGCTCTGCACCTGTTGATTGAAGCATTCAGAGAACTCTTGAAGAATGGCAGGTAGCTTCTCCTGTTGTTCCTTAGTGAGATCTGGTGATAGTTGAGCTAGATGATCTTGTCTTGTAGTGGTAGCGCTAATTTCACTTACAGACACGGCATGGGAGGTTTCTATGATGCTCAGCTGTTCTACAATTAACGGTTCAGCATTTTCTATGAACATGCATCTTGGAAGGATCTGCAGTTCTCGGTGACAGTTAACTATCAGCAATTCACCAAATCCATTCTTAAATCAGACAACAGAGGCTGGGATGACCAAGTTATTCTTCTGTGGTATGCTTCTCTCACATTCCACTATAAGATCCAAGGGTTGATGCATGGCATGACACGTGACAGTTACCTTTCTAGCGCTGACTGCAGGAATGATTACTTCATCCAGCACACAGTCTCCACACACTCGGGTGCACATCTTCCTGTCTAGCATAATCTTCGAGTGACCACAATCTATAATTGCCTGAGAAGCATTCAGAAAGTCCCATCTGAGAATGACGTCATGACTACACTCTTGTAAGAAGGTGAATTCTAAGGGCTCTGTATGGCCATTTATACCCACACAAATGGTACACCTTCGTTTAGGTTTTACGTATTTCCTTTTAGCCACCTTCAGCAGAGATGTTTTGTTGTCGACCAATACGGTTTTCTGCAACTGGTGACAGTACTCCAAAATGACTGAATATGTTGCTCCAGAGCCCTCAAGAGCTTGGGCTGGTCAGCCATCCATGAGGATATTGACGTAGTTTCCTATCATTTTTGTAGTGATCGATGGCAGAGGATTTTTCTCTTCGGCAGCCCCACCTCCAAGGAAGGTTGCACCATTTAGTTTTCCAGGTTACAGCAGCTAGGTGATTAGCTGGAGCTTCTAAACGGTGATGGCAACCTTGATCGGCGTGTTAGGGAGCATCCTCTCCAGCAGCTAGCTTGCAATGATGGTGACCTACGTCGTCCTGCACCCACATCCTCTTGTTGTTCTTCGTCGTCCCAGAGTTGGCATTGACTAAGATCGGTCTGCTGTCTTCTGGTGTGGGCGTCATCAAATATCCACTGCCTTTCTCGACAAAAGTGCACCACATGTTCCAGTCGTCCACAATGGAAACATACTGATTGGTTATCCTGGGAACTCCAGACATCAGTCTTCCTTGGTGCCCAAACAGGTTCCTCATGCGGCATTGTAGGAATGTAACTCAGCCTGGGTCTCGACTTTTTCACCATGTTAAAGGGAAATGAAGGACGAGAGATTGGGTTCAATGTCTGTTCCACTTCCTCCCTTATGACCTCTTGAAGCATCTCGATTTTTTTGCTCGCCCTGCAATCTAAGTGCCTTCTGAACTTCCTCTCTCGCTATCTGACAAAGGACACTTGTGAAATCAGTTGCTTCCTGCATCACAGACATCCATATGATGTTTGGAAGCCATTCAAACTTCTTGCATGTAGTTCTTTTTTGAAGAATTGTCTCAATATACTGGCACCATTTTATGAAGTTATCTGCTGTCGAAACTTCCTTCAGGAGTAGGGCTTGGTACATGTCCTCAGCAACATCCTTCATGAGATGTGCAACCTTATCTTTCTCCTTCATTCTAGGATCCACTATTTTACACAACTCCAAGACATCTTGAATTTATGATTCTGCAGTTTCTCCTGGACGCTGTGCCCTGCACTGTAATTTATCTTCAGCCTTGCACTTCTGTTGTTGTGTGTCGCCGAAATAATTGCGCAGTTCCGCCTGGAATACTTCCCAGCTTGTGAACTACTTCTCATTGTTCTCATACCATTGCTTGGCAGTGCCCTCTAAGTAGAAAAATATGTTAGCCAAACACACGGTGTCATCCCATTAGTTAAATTTGGCTATATGCTCATATACCTTCAGCCACGTGTTTGACTCGTGGCCATCATCACCAGAGAACCCGGAAGGATGTCTCATGTGGTGGCACACAGTTGCTATCATCATAACATCCTCTTCTTCTTCTGTCTCCGATAGATTGCAATCTGTTGAATATGGCTCAAACTCTGGTTTCTCGCCACTTAAATGGCGGCTCTGTTGTGGCTTGATGAGAGCCACTGTGTCGTCGATAATGTGCGCTATCACGAGGTCCAATACCCAGCGCCTCCACCAGAATAATGTCACGTAGAAGAAGGTGTAAGTAGATGAATGATGAACACTAACTTCACTTACCAAAGATTTCTTCAGCACTTGCACCTACAAGAGCGCAGAGTGAACTGCCTCCGGCCGGAACACATATGATACTTATACAGCTACAGAACATTCCAACACAATGCTTCTTTACATTTGTGGATACTTCTAGAATGTACTCAAACCGAATGTAGAAATTAAAATTATGCAGTCCAGGTGAATTTTGAACTCACGACCCTCCATGCAACAGTTTAGTATCACAACCACTACACCATGGTGTTACTCAGTTTCTTCTGCAACAATATTCTATCTTTGTGGGGTAGAACCCTGCCTACAAGCATTTGTGCTTGAAAGAGAAAATACCACTAGGTCACCAAATATTGCATCTGGAGCTTCTATACACCACAGTACTGGACATATTTCAGGAGGATTGTCTGTCGTGCTGTTATGACAGATTAATGTTGGGTTATTTGTAAGGGAAGTGTACTGGAGAAACTATCAACAACATTCTGAATGCATGACACACTCACTTTAGTAGTACAAGTTTGGATTCCTACTAGCTCTTGCAGACAAAGACCTAAAAGAAAGAATGATGATAAATTATTCAGTCTGTTAAGAAATACAAAAATTTAATTCTGATGAGGAACGGCGTTTTGACAGTAGAAAACCAGGAAATGAAAAATGGGAGAACATGGACTGGGGAGAGAAACGAAAGGATAAGCTGCCTGATAGAATTTTGCTAAAAGTACAAGTTAATTATTACTAAGGTTCAGTTCAAGAATTAAGATATTGTACAGTTGGCAGAGACCTGGACGGACTGGTTTTCAGATACTTATATAATGGTAAGACAGATCATGAAACTAGACTTTAAACTGGAAAATCTTTTCAATACCAGATATAGACTCAGACCGTAATTTATTGCTTATGAGCTGCAGATTAAAATGAAAAATTTACGAAGGTATATGGTATCTGTATAAATTGAAAGAACCAGCTGAGGGTTTCACATGGAATATTGGGCAGTGAATGACTGAAACAGGGTACAGAAATACAATAGAAGATGAATGGGTAGGTTTGAGAGATGAAATGGAGAAAGCAGCAGAGGATCAGATAGGCAAAAAGACAATGGCCACTAGAAATTGTTGTATCAGACACTAGATATTGAATTTAAAAATGGAAGAAGACAGTATAAAAATGTCCAACTATAGGCAGCACTTACATTTAAAAAAAAATGAGATTAACAGAAAGTGAAAAATGGCTACACAGGTATGACAAGAGAAAAAATGCAAGGCTGTATAGGCATGTATAGTTAGGGGACCGATAAATGCCGTCTATACGAAAATTAGAGAGACCTATGGAGAAGAGAGGAGCAGCTGCATGTATATCAAGAACCAGATAGAAAGAAAGCACTGAGCACCTAAGGGAGAGCTGAAGGGTGGAAGGAATACATTTTGTTGTTGTTCTCTTCAGTTCAAAGATGTTTGATACAGCTTTCAATGCTACTCTACCCTGTGCAAGCCTCTTCATCTCCGAGTAACTACGCAACCTGCATCCTTCTGAATATGCTTATTGCATTCTTCTCTTGGTCTCCCTTCGCAATTTTTACTGCCCATGTTCCCCTCCATTTCTAAATTGGTGGTCCCTTGTTGCCTCTGAATGTGTCCTTCTAAATGATCCCTTCTTCTATTCAGGTTGTGCCACAAATTTCTCTTCTCCCCAATTCTGTTCAATACCTCCTCATTAGTTACATGATATACCCATGCAATCTTCAGCATTCTTCTGTAGTGCCACATTTCGAAAGCTCCTTTCTATTTTTGTCTAAACTGTTTACCATCCTTGTTTCACTTCCACACATGGCCACACACCATACAAACACTTTCAGAAAAGACTTCCTGACACATTGGATGTTAAAAAATCTCTCTTCCTCAGAAACACTTTTCTTGACATTGCCAGTCTACATTTTATACCCTCTCTACTTTGACCATCATTAGTTATTTTGCTGCCCAAATAGCAGAACTCATGTACTACTCTGAATGTCTCATTTCCTAACCTAATTTCCTCAGCAACACCTCATTTAATTCAGTGACATTCCATTACTCTCATTTTGCTTTTGTTGATGTTCAACTTATAACTTCCTTTCATGACACTGTCCATTCCGTTTAGCTGCTGTTCCAAATCCTTTGCTCTGTCTGACAGAGTTACAATGTCATTGGTAAATCTCAAAATTTTTATTTCTTCTCTTTGTGCATTAATTCCTACTCCAAATTTTTATTTTTGTTTCCCTTTACTGCTTGCTCAATACACAGATTGTATAACACTGGGAATAGGCTACAACCCTGTCTCACTCCCTTCTCAACCACTGCTTCCCTTTCATGCCCCTTGACTCTTATAACTGCCATCTGGTTTATGTACAAATTGTAAATACCTTTCGCTCCCTGTATTTTACCCCTGCCAGTTTTAGAATATGAGAGAGAATATTCCAGTCAGCAAAGTCAAACACTTTCTCTCAGTCTACAAATGCTACAAATATAGGTTTGTCTTTCTGTAACCTGTATTCTGTGAGAAGTTGTAAGGTCAGTATTTCTTCAAGTGTTCCTACATTTCTTCAGAATCCAAACTGATCTTACTCGAGGTTGGCTCCTACCAGTTTTTCCATTCTTCTGTAAATAATTCATGTTAGTATTTTGTAACTGTGACTTATTAAACTGATAGATTGGTAATTTTCACACCTGTCAGCACATGCTTTCTTTGCAATTGGAATTATTACATTCTTCTTCAAGTCTAAGGGTATTTAGTCTGTCTCATACATCTTGGTCAGCAGATGGAAGAGTTTTGTCTTGACTGGTTCTCCAAAGGCTATCAGTAGTTCTAATGGGATGATGTCTACTCTGAGGATCTTGTTTCGACTTAGGTCTTTCAGTGCTTTGTCAAATTTTCATGCAGTATCACACCTCCCATCTCATATTCATCTCCATCCATTTCCAGAATATTGCCCTCAAGTACATCTCCCTTTTATACACACTCTATATACTGCTTCCACCTTTCTGCTTTCCCTTCTTTGTGTAGGACTGGTTTTCCATCTGAGCTCTTGATGTTCATACAGGTGGTTCTTTTTTCTCCAAAGGTCTCTCTAATTTTTCTGTAGGCAGCAGCTATCTTACACCTTGTAATATATGCCTCTATATCCTTACATTTGCCTTCTAGCCATTCCTGCTTAACCATTTTGTCCTTCCTATTGATCTAATTTTTTAGACATTTGTGTTCACATTCGCCTGCTTCATGTATTGCATTTTTATATTTTCTCGTTTCATCAATTAAATTCAATATCTCTTGTGTTACCCTAGATTTGTACTAGCACTCATCTTTTTATCTGCTTGATCCTCTGCTGCCTTCACTACATCGCTCAAAGCTACCCATTCTTCTTCTACTGTATTTCTTTCCTCTGTTCTTGTCAATCATTCCCTAATGCTCCCTCTGGAACTCTTTGCAACCTCTGGTTCTTCCAGTTTATCCAGGTCCCATCTCCTTAAACTCTTGCAGTTTTCATCTACAGTTAATAACCAAGAAATTGTTGTCAGAATCCACAAGTGCCCCTGGAAATATCTTACAATTTATAACTGGTTCCAAAATCTTTGTTTTATGGTTATATAAACAATCTGAAACCTTCTGGTGTCTCCAGGTCTCTTCCACATATACAATTTTTTTCCATGCTTCTTCAACCAAATTCTGCCACACGGCTTCCTCTTTCATTGCTTTCTCCCAATTCATATTCGCCTACTATTTTTCCTTCTCTTTCTTTTCCTACTATCAAAGTCCAGTCCCCCAGAACTATTAAATTTTCATCTCCTGTAAGTATCTAAATAATTTCTCTCATCCCATCATAAGTTTCTTCTATCTCTTTCTCATCTGCGGAGCTAGTTGACATATAAACTTGTACTACTGTGTTGGGTGTGGGCTTTGTGTCTATCTTGACTAAAATAACGCTTTCACTATGCTGCTCATAATAGCTTACCCACGTCCCTATTTTTTTGTTATTAAACCTATTCCTGCATTACCCCTGTTTGATTTTGTATTTATAACCTTGTATTCACCTGACCAGAAGTCTTGTTCCTCTTGCCACCAAACTTCACTAATTCCCACTATATCTAACCTTAACCTATCCATTTTCCTTTTTAAATTTTCTAATCTACCTGCACAATTAAGGGATCTGACATTCCATGCTCCGATCTGTAGAATGCCAGTTTTGTTCCTCCTGATACTGATGTCCTCCTGAGTAGCCTCCACCTGGAGATCTGAATGAGGGACTATTTACCTCTGGAATATTTTACCCATCATCATTTAACTATACAGTAGAGCTGCATGCCCTTGGGAAAAAATATGGCTGTAGTTTCCCCTTGCTTTCAACCACTGGCAGTACCAGCGCAGCAAGGCCGTTTCGTTTGATGTTACAAGGCCAGATCAGTCAATCATACAGACTGTTGCCCCTGCAACTACTGAAAAGGCTGCTGTCCCTCTTCAGGAACTACACATTTGTCTGGCCTCTCAACAGATACCCCTGCATTGTGGTTGCACCTACGGTACGGCTATCTGTATCGCTGAGGTATGCAAGTCTCCTCACCAATGGCAAGGTCCATGGTTCATGGGGTGGGGGGTGGGGGATGTATAGAGGGGCTATATGAGCGAAGTGAACTTTTAAATAATATTTTAGAATGAGAAGAAGTAGTCCATGAGGATGATATGGGAGTATCACACTGTGAGAAGAATTTCACAAGAGCACTGGAAGACCTAACTTGAAACAGGCCCCTGGAGTAGATGGAATTTCCTCAAAATTATTGAGATTAGCCATGAAAAAATTTTTTCACCTTGTGTGCAATATATATGTGGCAGGTGAAATACCCTCAGATTTTGAGACTAATATAATAATAATCTCAACTCCAAAGAGGGCATGTGCTGGCAGCTATGAATATTACCGAAGTATCAGTAAATCAACAAAATAATTTTTTGAAAATATAATTGGATACATAAAAAAATCTACTAACTAAGAGACAGCAGGAGAAAATACATATACAGGTTAAAGAAACATGAAGAGAAGGATGAGGAGTCCTTTCTTCTCATCCTATCCTATTAGTTTCCACTGACCCAAGGTTCTGGGCAACTTTTCTGAACTCTCCATATTTCCTACACCTTGCCCAGTCCTTTTCCTTCATCCCTCTTCCTTCTCATTCAGTCCACCTGTGAGGAGGAAGAGCCACTGACTCCAAAAGCGTGCACATTTCTTTAACTTTTATCTGTGTTTTCTCATGTCACAACTTAGTTGAGTAGATTTGTTTATGTTTCAGGTTATCAGTATGACATGGATGCAAGATATTGACACAAACTGTATACAGAGGAATGAAAAAATTGGTAATAAGAAATTGGTAAAAACCAATCTCCAGGAGGGCCAGTTTGTGTTTTGAGAAATGGACAAGCATGTGAGACAAAATTGACCGTAAGGCTTCTCTTAGGTGACAGGTTCATGAATGGCAAATTGCATCTATAAGATTTAGTGAAACCATTTGGCAATGCTGATTGGAATAAACGCTGCTATTTTCAAGGTAGCAGGAACAAAATAAAGGGAGCATGAGGTTATCCACAGCTGTTTACAGAAACCAGATTGCAGTTACAAGGACATGAAAGGAAAGCAGTAGTTGGGAAGGGAGTGTGACAGTGACATTCTATCTCTGCATTGAGCTATCAGTAAAAGAAACCAAGAGGAAATTCGGAAGGGTAATTAAAGTCCAGGGAGAAGAAATCAAAACATTCAGTTCTGCCAATGATATTTGTATTTTGTAACACAATACATAGGACTTGTGGAAGTAGCTGAATGGAATAGAATGGGTAGTGACTTGAAATAATAATGATGATGATGACAATGACAATGATGCTGATGTTTGGTTTGTGGGGCAATCAACTGCACGGTTATCAGCGCCCATACAAATTTCCTACCTTTCCTCAGTCCAAACTGGGCACTTTGATGAACGAAACTTGAAAAGAGGTTATAAGATGTATACCAACAAAAGTAAAACAAGCATGCACTGTTAAGTCTAAGCAATAGTCTAACAAGTAAGTACTAGTACTAGTGTAAATATTTTTGGATTAAAGGAGACCACTGAATTAAGAATCTGAAAATAATATTAGAGTTTTGCTGTATTGGGGGGGGGGGGGGGGGGCAGAGGGGGGCAAAATAATGGACAATGGGAAACGTTGGCAAGATATAAAATGCAGACAACAGTAGCAAGAAAAGCATTTCTAAAAAAAGAGAAATTTGTTATCATCAAATATAAAATTAAGTGTCACAAAGCTTTTTTTGGAAAGTATTTGTCTTGAATGTAACCTCATACAAATGTGAAATGTGGATGATAAACAGTTGAGATAAGAGGAAAACAGAAACTTCTGAAATAATATGGTGCTGAAGGTGTCAAGAAATTGTACATTTAATAATGGAGAGAAGAGTGGTAGGTAAAAATGTAGGGGGAGACAAAGGCTTGAAATCAATAATCAAGTTTAAATGGATGCAGGTTGCAGTAGTCATGGAGAAAGATGCTTGCATGCGATAACTGGTGTGCAGCATTCTGTCAAACTAGTCTTCAAACTGAAGACCACAATTACAACAAAGTTTCAATGTCAATCATTATCAAATGGCTCTAAGCACTATGGGACTTAAAATCTGAGGTCATCAGTCCCTAGTCATTATCAAGACACATGTAGGAAAAACTTGAGAAATTTGGATGGAGGCATCTTAAACAAAATTGCCAAAATATTTATGAAAATGAATCGCACAGAGTACAGACCAATGAAGTTATAATTACTGGTTTGGTTTATATTGATGATGCGGGCTCAATAAGCTATTCAAGCGAAAACTTCACAAAAATGGTGAGTGAAGAATAAACGGAATACTTTGTCATTAGCTAAACAGACCAAACAAATACTCCATTGTTAGTCATTGATAACATCACCTTCAACAGAACTGTGTGCTTCAAATATTTAGTAAGTCATTAACAAAGAGACCTGAGGCACAGTCAAAATTACAGTATGCTTAATGGTTACTAACAGAGTAGTCTAGAGATTTTCGGGCATTTTGAAAAAAGGAATGATCAAACAAAAATATTAATATTTCTCATGGTGCCCATAACCAATGCCATACATGGAAGGAAGATAGTGAAACATCTTCCCTAACCAGAGCAACCTTTCTCAATAAACATTCTCTTCTAACCTACTCTGTGTATGTAGAGCACAGTTCATGATTACTTGTACTGGGGGTAATACAGATCGGTAGACTGAAACAGGCAACCCAGAGGTAAATGACAGTGGAGATCACTAGCAGAATGAATAATCAAAACAAGTCCAGAGAGTAGCAAAGTCATCTTAAGCGTTCACAGCAGTCCAGGGAGCAATCCAAATCACAAACATAAATCAGGTTATGTTAAAACTCCACTACCCAGTACTCTGTAACTAAAGGCTTCAGCAAGTAATGAGAGACTGGTTAGCAATAGATGGGCTGCAGTATTTTGCAGTAAACATCTGTCAGGCGGCACGCCACCTGACATATTTGCCACAGCTGCTGCAATTCATACAGGCACCTGACACATTTGCTACAGCTGCTGCACCTCACACTGGCACAAGCTGCGGCTGTTGCCTGGAGCCCGAGTATTTCTGATGTACTCTCCCTATCGATACTTGGACTAGGTGGAGAATCCGAATCACCATTGGGTACTGAACCGTTCTCTGTTTAATCGGCATGTATGGCTGAAAATTGCCCAGCCTGTGCCAACTTCACTTACAAAGGGTGGGGGGAGGAGAGGGAGAGGGAGGGAGAGATACAGTAATTCCTGCCAAAGGCTCCCATAGTAGGACCCATGATGATCAGCTGGATGGAAGGCGGTACCATCTACAGAAGTCGCACCCACTTGACTAGAGTCTAGGACAATGCTAGCGCTAGCCTGCAGGGGAGGGTACCAGATATGGCAGAGACATAACAACAGGTCGGTCTCCATGGGCATCATGTGCTGATAACGCTCAGCATCTGTTGACGGTGAGGGGAGGGGCCACTGGTGGGAGCCAGAAGCTGCATACAGTGAGAAGGGGATTTTATCTCCAATAACTCCCATCGCTGGTCATTGTTGACCTCCTATCAACGCCCAACATGACGGCGAAGGTTATAGTGGTAAGAGGGAGGCTGGTGGGCTGCCTTGTCCCTGCAGTGGTTGTACACAGCATACTCAGTCAGCAATGGAGGGGAAGAGTGAGGGAGGGAGTTGGAAGGGGGGGGGGGGGGGGAGAGTATATTATGTTGCTGATTCCGGTGTCAGACCAGCTGCTTCTTGCCAGTCGCAACCTCAAACATCCACTTTCCCCAATTGCCAAAGACAACAATTTGGGTCCACTGAGGGTTATGGGCAAAGATATGAGCCTAGACTTGGGAGCCCATGCAGCAATACATCTATATCATCCTCAGTGGGCTTGCAAAGTTGGATGCAGCAGATCAGGGTACATCCATTTACGGGATCGGATTGGTAGGTGGCATGGAAGCTGATGAGAGCATCCCTGGAGTCGGCTGCTGTCGGTAGTTCGTACATCTGCACCATGAATTTTCTAACCATCCACTCTGCTTCTGAACTGGACTGAAGATGGAAAGAAGCAGAGGTTAGGTGCTCAATGATACAGCACTCACAAAAATCATGAAAAGTAGATGCTGTGAACTGAGGTCTTGTTGGAAACCAGGATGGAAGGTGCCCCCTCTATTGCAAATATGATGGACAGAGCATGAATAGTAACTGCTGTATTAGTTGCAGCCATTTGTGCAACACATGAGAAGTCAGAGAGGGCATTGGCAACTAGCAACCATATTGCTCCCCAGAATGGAGTGATAAAATCAACATGCACTCTTTGAGAGGGGTGGTCAGGACATGGTCAAGGGTTGAAACGCTGTGCTAGGGATGACTGGTTTTGGGCTCAGGCATGACAGTTCCCCGGACAATGCATTCAATGGCGGCATCAACCACAGGCCAATACTCATGATGAGATGTTATTGCTTTCATTCTGCACATTCCCAAGTGCACAGTGTGGAAGAGCTTCAGTATGCGAGGACAGAGCATGGGAGGAACTACCACCAGCATTAAGCATCATCCATAGCCAACAAAATGATCTCCTCAGTGAAATAAATCCTGTGCTGTAAGAAACAATGTGGGTGTCATTACAGGTCGGTGTCCTTAGGCAAGTGCTCTGACCAACCCTCTCATAAGCAGACAACACTCACAGAGGAGCAGCTCATAGGACATTTCTGCTGCTACTTCGTGCATCATAATAAGAAATTATTCAAGGGTGTGTCACTGACTTGCTTCTAAGGCAAAATACAGCACCTCACGCGTATCAAATTCAGCATCTGTGTTGCATGGCAAGCGGGAAAGTGCACAGCATTGAAGTGCTGCTTGGGAGTCAATAATAGATCTCATACACATAATTATTTAGGAACAAAGCCCACCATTGCAACCACCGAGTCATTTTATCAGGGAGTTTCAAATGGGGGTCAAACAGCAAAATATGGGGCTTGTGACTGGTGATGAGATGAAACTTAACAACACAGAAATACACATGAAACTTCCAGACACCATATACGATTGACCACGCTTCCTTCTCAATTTGGGAATAATTCTTCTGTCCCCATTTAATGCTTTTGATGCAAATGCAATGGGATATTCTGTGCCATTGGCTTGTTTGTGGGACAGCACAGAACTAACACCACAATCAGATGCATCAGTGACAAGCGTTAAACATATGCCAAGGCAAAACATTGCTAAAAAGTGCCTGACCTGACGCACTTTTTAAGTTGCGTGAAAGCCTGTTGGCATACCTCTGACCAAACAAATTTAACACCTTTTTACGCAATTGATTCAGTGGATGGGAAATGTGGGCTGTGTTAGGAATAAAGTTGGCTTAATAATTTACTTTGCCAAGGAACAACTGTGGTTCTTAATTTACTTTGGGAAAGAACAACTGTAGTTCTTCAAAATTCTTAGGAGCTGGTAAGTTAATGATTGCATACACATGCTTCTGGGTGGCTATAAGCACATCTCTACTTAGTATATGTCCCAAGTACCTGACATGCAGCTCAAAGAAATTACATTTTTTGAGGTGACAATGCAGACCGTGGGCTTAGAGCCTCTCAAACAGCATCTGTAGATTGTGCAGGTACTGCTCCCTTGTGGTCCTGGTAACTAATGAGTCATCTAAATAATTTACACAACTGACCATACCTTGGCTGAGTTGCTCAAGGTCTCTATGAAGTACTGCAGGAGCGCATGTAACCCCAAATAGCAAACTGTCCTAATTACACATGCTGACAAGCAACTAAAGTTGCAGTGAAATATGTCTTTGAAAAACAATATCCTAGCCCCCTCTCCCCAGTCAATATAGCCAACCATTCCTTTATCCAAAGTAGTGGATATTTACTTGGGCATTAACAATATACTTAAAATCACTACAAATGCAAAATGATGCATTAGGTTTCCCAGTGGTTAGATAATACTGGGGATATGACACCCACTCTTTGCAACCTATCTAATTCTGCTTTAACTTGTTTCCACTCTACAAAACTTAAGCACTGCCAGTTGCTTTAGGGATACATGGGCCTTGACCCTAACTGCACAACATAATGTAGGTTCAAACAGCTGTTTAAACTGTGCACACAATGTATTAAGTCTGAATTTGATCACAGATGACTTTAATACTGAAATGCGCTAAAGCATCTAAACCAACAGTGTTAGTTATCACTGAAGAGGTGACTACTTGCAAGGTAGTTGCCGAGCTATATTCTTACACTTGGTTTGAACCGTGATCTGACCCTGCAACAGGATCTACTGGCCATTGTATGTCACCACTTTGCACTGAGGAAACCACAACTGCAGGGAGACAATGCACTAGTACACGTCCTCATTAACTGCAGACATGGCCACGTATGTCTCCAGCTGGAAAGCCATCACATTCCATTAATGTTTAGTTGCACCACGAGACATGAGATCCTGCCTGCTGTCACCATGGACACCGATGAGATAGTGTGTAAAACAGCCAAAGTTGTTGGCACACATGGGCTGACCCAAACACTTGTGAGGTGGCGCAGCTTGTGGCATGCAAAGCACATGATGTCACAGAAAGGGCAGTGAAGCTGTTGATGCTGTGCCCCGCAATCTCAATAACATTTGATGACACAAACTTTGTGGGTTCTTTCAATGACAGGGAAGAAAATGTTGCATTAGCCTCCGCTTGCTTGTAGACACGCTGATGGAGAACTAAGTACTTTCATTTGTGTTCTTCCAAAAAAGGATGAGAGCAGACGATCACTAACTATTGCACTAACTACTGCGGGATGAATGGGTGCTCTGTAAATTGGATGCTGACATTGATTTGAAGTCATAAGTTGATCGTGGAGTGGCTAATATATTAACAATGTTGACAGCAAATCGATAGCGAAATGTAGCTTGTGCTGAAGCAGTCACTTTTTGAGCTTTGGCAACTTTTTAACACATAAATGAAGGTGGGATCAGACGTCTCTTAAAACTTCACACTAATTTCTCTATTAGGGGTGAGACAGATAATAACTTCAAGGATTAAGGGGTCTGCATACCATGTGTCACAATGTTCACAGGAAAAATCGTACTCGATTGCCAGACTTTGTAAGACAGTAGCCCACACAGCATAGAATTGCTTATGTTGCTTAATACATTGATTAAACTTGAGCCCAGCTGCAATATACTGTCAGCAAACTGCATACATCAGAAAAAATCAAACTACTAACATCTGAGAATGGACATAATTTTGCACCACTTTGTGCAGTTTACTACTAGAAGATAGTAAGAGGATACTAAAGTTCCAGGTCAGTTATTCTCTGGCCTTGCAGTGAAGTATAAAACAATGTAGATAGATCTCCCAACTCTCATTTTCCTCATTGAAACAAATGAATGGCGCAGAGGTAAGCGAGCAAACCAAAGACGCTGACTGTTGTTGGTTTTGAAGAAGTTGTAACAGCTGTCTGCTGTTGTTGCAGCTACGTTTTTGATGCAACTGCTGCTGGCCAAACTTGAGATCCATGCCTCAGGAATAGTTGTACGTTGCAAAAGTTCTGGTTGTCACTCTTTTGTCTCACTCTGAATAGGTAGAACACAGTTTACGATAACACATACTGGTGGTAACCAGTGGAACGAAACAGGTGGTTCTCAAGGTAAATGATGGCACAGATAACAAACTGAACAAATAACCAAAACAAAGTCAAAGTGTGACAAATTTGTCTTAAGCCTATAGAACAATCTAGGGAGCAACTCAAACACAAACGTAAATCAGGCAAGATGAAAACTCTACTATGCAATGGCATGGAACTGAACACTTCAATGACTAGTGAGAGCTTGCTAGCAACAGCTGGGTGCAGTACTTAGCAGTAAACACTTGTGACCACCTGATGTGCCTGCTGCAGCTGCTGGTTCTCATGTGGTTGCAAACTGTAGCTATCACCTGGAGCCCGAGAATCTGTGTGTGTTCTCTCTGTCAACACTTGGGCTAGGTGGGGAATCCAAATCACTGTCCGATACTAAACATTCATCAGTAAGTAAGATGATATGAACATCAAAAGGCTTCACAAAACACGGCCATATAGGAGATATTAATCTTCCAACAACCAAAGAAACAGCTCACTCTCCAGCTTTCAGCAGGAAGGGCTGCAGTTTGACATGATCCTAAGATCAAACCTCTGAAGCACTAACACAACAAAATGCGATCGCAAACTAATCTTTAGTATATATTACAGAATTTTCTAGTAAAGAAATTAGGACACTTTGAGTAATGAAGCAATTAGTATAATTGGTATGTGGAGTGTGAATAATTCATGAGAAGACAAGTGCATTTAATATATATTAGGATAATTTCATGGCTACATCCTGTTCTCCTAGGGCTGACAGTAACTTGTACTCCAGGTTATTTACTTCCATTTCTTCTCCTTGTAGAGATGTATCCAATGATTTTTCTAAGACATAGATGGCAGATAGAGGGAGACCCATTTCAACTCTCAAAACTAAAACAGAAAATTTAACGTGTCAACCCATCCTCATGCTATAGTAATACACCTGATAAAGAGAAAGACCACTGAAATGACTATACTAATTTTGTGTGGCTCAATGGCCTGATGCAAACCTTTCATTTGGACATCATTTAGGTGATGTGCATGCTACCCCAGTTATCCAACTGGGAAAAGAAGACTTACATTTTAAAGAGGAATCTGAACAATGTGCCATTTATGGCAAATCTTGAGAGATGAAGGCTAGGTTACAGGCAGACTGAAAAAAAACTGTTGTCTGACCAGGATTCAATCCTGAATCCTTTTGGTTTCTAGATACGTGCTTTGCTGCTAGACCATCAGGCCCAACACTAAAATGATGAAAAAAAATCATGTAGCTTGGGTAAGTCTGGCTATTTAGCGCAGTGAGGTACAGAATAAGGAGTTTGTGAGTGTTGCCACTAGAAAAAGAAAACCAATAACAGGAAGACATCTAACAATATTATTACATAAATCTGTGTTATAGGCATTCATGATATCTACATTATGTACAAAAGAAAAAAAATGACCCTATGGGTACAGTTTAGAAGATACTTGTGATATAATTATAAAAATCATGGAGGACTTTTTTATGGGAATATAAGATGACAAACATGCACCAACTCCCAAGATTCTTGTGTTCCAAGCAAAATTTAGATTCTTCTTTAACCCAAGTTCCTAAAAATAAATCAAAATGGATATCTGAAAAAAGAAATGATATATACAGTTTTTTTTGTAATTTATGCAGGAGTTTATGGTTTAATCATACAAAAATTATGTCCATACAAAATAACAATGGTTAAATGTAAAAGCAGAAGTAGAAAAATGACTCCATAATTCTGCACCTCTGGTAATGACATCAAGAAACACTTTTAATTTGATTTCCGAAATAAAATATTTTATGAGATCTGTCACTACACAACATTAAGTACAAACAGTGTAGCAATGTATATTACTTCCAGACAAACGTATTTAATTGCTTTTTCCACTGCTTGTATTGATACATTTAGGATGGAATCAAGCCTTTAATTATAATAATGTTTGACACATTCTTAGAACTAAAACCTGTATAACATTTTGTATGTCACAGATTTAACAGGTGTCTGGTCACAATCACATTTCAAGAGTAATAGTTTGCAAGTCACATAATGAAAATATATACATTTCACCTATACAATGAATGGCTTATGCCCATTTTTCTCTCACAAACCACGTTTCTAACATAATTTGTGCTCTAAAATCTTGGTATCCATCCACAGTCTCATAGTTTTCACAACACTATTCATAGACATACATTCAGTTCAGTAAATCAATCTTTTCACACAATTTTTTTAAATATTTTTCCCTTATTTTTTGCTTATTTTCTTTCACACTATGACATTCCATATCACAGGAAGTAAGAGGTACTGCCAAGTCCAATGATAGCTTGGTTTCACAACTGCACAACACTAATGTTTGGACAAATATAAATTATATGCATTTCTATTATTTACATTATACATACACTACATTCACATTTTCAGAAACAATAATCAGTGCAGCGTTAAAATATAAAATCTACATTTGAACATATCAGTTACTTGTTCTTATTTTTGTCTTGGTAAAATACAAAGCTGTTCTGAACAGCACTGCACTTCAGAAGGGATACAAAACTCGGCAGCTGCAATGCACTGCACACAAAAATATCTAAAAGTATATAAGTCGAGCATCAGACGGATTCTGCTCCACTGGACAGTATGGACACTTCAATCTAGAAAGGAAAAAAAAAAAAAAACAAGATAAATAAATTTAACTACTAAATGCAATTTGTCAACATTCATGTCACTTTAAAAATTGTGATCCTTACTGTACTGAATGCAAAACAACTTAGAGAGGTTTTTACTGTCAAGGAAGAATAATTGCTAGTCCTCATTTTCATGATCACCACTACTTCCATTATGTAATTCCATATAATTTTAAAACAGTAATTACAGAAGGAGAAAGATTGTCACACATCAAACACAATTGCAGCCACCTAGTGGTAGGTACGAACCATTCCAACCAATTTCTCATTGACTATCAAGGATAGTGTATGGCAAGAAATGTATGCTTTATTTTAAACAGGAGAAGTCCATGAAAGATAAACATTAAGTAGACTGTCCTGAATATTATTGCAATCACTTTACTTTGACAATTTACCTAGTTCCCCTTACCTTATGATTTTCGTAGTGTTTTTTCTCTGACTCACAAACCTAAGAGTGTTGATTCCAATCACTTCTGTTTCGAGTATCTTTCCACTGTGGGTATAGCCCCCCTCCTCCTCTCACTACTTTTTAAAAACCTCAATAATTTAAAATTATCTTCTATTGAATACCAGATAAGACTTTTTCTCATTACGTAATACTGTCACCGTGAAATCAGTCTATCAATTTATGTGCTAAAGCTCTGCTGTTCTCAGAGCATGGATGGACCCCCTTTACGAACTCTTAACCACCTGTCTGTGGAATCTCAACCACTTCTGCATATCCAGAAGCACTCCATTCACCATTTTAGGATCTTTCTGAACTACTGTACAATTATTGTTTATATGACAAGTTCAGAACAACTACTGGCTTTGTGTGTTTCTGGAATTTCATATGGATGTATTCATGATCTTGTCAGAACAAGAACAATACATTATGGCCAAGTAATATGCCAGTTGAAATCTTGACAAATTCAAATATATAGATACTTAACAAACTTCTCTATTACATACTTACTTTCTATCAGTATTTGCAAGATAATCAATCTGCTCAACCCTGAAATCTCATCATAAGGATTAACAGCCATGAATGCAGATATTTGGACGGCAAGAGGAAGATAACAATTTGGACAGACTATTCTGGTTCGGTAAGGTACAAAAATTTGTTCCCATTCAAAGGTTGGTTTGAATATCACAATACTTTACTAGGCATGGTCCTATCACAGGTGGTACACACTTGCCTTCCCTTGACACTTAACCTGGCTTACAATTTAATGTGGACTCTGAACATACCGCAAATAGTTAATTTTCTCATTCACATAAAACAGCCAAAGGCAAAAGAAGCAACAAATGATAAAAAATTTTCAGACTGAGGACTAAACATTGGATTTGTAGTTAGACTTTTACAAACTTGGTCACCAAGTCACACTCAGAGTACATAAACCTATCAAATTTAGCCAAGTATAGGACAATCGTGAATATAAAAAGACTCTTTCAGGAAATTTTATTTCTAACATATTCAGGCTAATCAAAATTACAAATCATTTCACTGATATCAAGTAAAGTTGACTTTGGATAATTTGACAACTGATAATGTGAAACACTCAAAATTTGAAATGTTTTCCTGGTCCCCTGAAGAGTGGTCGATAAATTGAAAAAAATCAATGCGTTTTGGTCTGCTCAGTAATTTCAAGTTGTAGGGGTGAAGGCATCTCGCCAACACTTTATAATTTGCAGTCAGAGCTCCAACATTTTCTATAATTTGAAGTTCGCTACTTTTGTGATTCCCAGTACAGGCACAGACTCCCTGTCTATTGTTTCTTCAACGTTCCCATTGCCATTGCCATTCTCATCCCCATTCAATCTGCAGTCTGCTTTCAGACTGTGTTGTAGTGAACCCACGTTTCTTGAAACTATTAAATGGCATAGATGCTATAAGGAACAAGTGTCTTTCAATTAATGAAGAAAAGCTTGCTATTAGCTGTCGAGAATAAAACAGTTCACTACACTACCATCTACATTAAGATTGTATCACCAGATGTGTCTTGGTCACAGGAAGAAACATGTCACATCAGGGCAATTTCTCCAGCTTGAGGAGTGCTTATTCACATGGATAAATCAGTTTAGAGAACAAAATGTTCCCATGGATGGTTTCGTGTTGAAGAAAAAACCCAAAGTACTTTGCTCAGTCTCTTGGGATTGAAAGATTTGCAGCAAGTGATGGGTGGTTCTAAAATTTTTAAAAATGTTTTTTAAATTTCTGTGGAGAGAGTTCAACATCAACAATTCCCTTTGCACTGAATGGATTCATGAAATAAGCAACTTCTGAATGGCTAAGACACATGCAACATATTCAACACACACAATCTGTGCTGCTTTTTTACAAATCTCATCCTAATCACACCCTAACATTCAAAGACAAAAAGTGTCAAGGACAAAAATTGAACAAGGACAGAATAATTGTCCTTCTAGCCTGTAACATAATAGACCTCAGAAGTTCAAACCAATCATAGCAGGGAAATCCACAAAACCACACTTTTCCACGGCAATAAAATCACTTCTCACGAATTATAGCTAAAAAAAAAAAAAAAAAAAAAAAAAAAAAAAAATCCTAAATGATGACAGAATTGTTTAATGAACATCTGACTTAGTTAATAATAATATGAAAAATGGAAGTGAAACATGGACGATAAATAGTTTGGACAAGAAGAGAATAGAAGCTTTCGAAATGTGGTGCTACAGAAGAATGCTGAAGATTAGATGGGTAGATCACATAACTAATGAGGAAGTATTGAATAGGATTGGGGAGAAGAGAAGTTTGTGGCACAACTTGACCAGAAGAAGGGATCGGTTGGTAGGACATGTTCTGAGGCATCAAGGGATCACCAATTTAGTATTGGAGGGCAGCGTGGAGGGTAAAAATCGTAGAGGGAGACCAAGAGATGAATACACTAAGCAGATTCAGAAGGATGTAGGTTGCAGTAGGTACTGGGAGATGAAGAAGCTTGCACAGGATAGAGTAGCATGGAGAGCTGCATCAAACCAGTCTCAGGACTGAAGACCACCACATAATATGAAAAAGGCAAAACGCAAAATTTTACTGTTGTTGAACAACTGCACTGTATATAACTACCCACCACTATTAGGTAATGTAATACTGATTTTTTTCCCATGCAACGTAATGTCAAGGTTGCTACCATTGGACCAAGGCATAACACAAAATTTTAAAGGGACCGATGATCTCAGCAGTTTGGTCCCATAAGACCTTACCAAAAAAAGACTTAAACTCTCTATTGCAGAGAACTTGTTTTACTTATGCTGGATAGCAATGAAAATGGTAATAAAGTGAATGTGACAGTTTTTACTGCTATAACTATGATTGATAAGTCCTGGAAAAAACCATCAGCTCTACCACTTTAGACCTGCTTCATAAACTGTAGGGTTTGTAATGCAAAGAGAAAATGTGGAACAGCCATCATAGTCATGAGAATTAACAAATTCAATCCCACCAGACTGAGGGTGGGAACTTCTGCCTAGCTGTGGTGAATTAACTTTTGAGGATTTCATTCATGTTGGCCTTTGAAGATGAGTACCAGGAAGTAACAAAGAACAACAACTCGTCACATTGAGAGAGGGATAGTCATATTCCATAGCCCGCTCTCCCATACTCTAAGAATAGAGAGTGATTATTTCTTCTCAGCTCTCTTCACCATCAAAAAATCATTGGATAATACTAGTGACTAATAAAATATTTATGTATGTATTATTTTATGTTCATATGTAAACTGTAGGTGCTACAATTTACTTTCAATAAAACTCTCATTAGTTTGATTTTTTTCACTCTGTCCCTCCGAGTTAATTGAACTCCTATTTGAAATTATAAAGTGTCAACTGTATCTGTATAGGGAAGTTAACATGATATCTATTCTAAACTTATGCCATTTATTAACTGTCTACATTCTGGCCAAACAAGGAAAAATAAGATGAACAAAAAGAAATGGTTTGGATTATTTTTTATCTTTACTTCCTTTTTTGCTTACCATCTAAGCCTGTTGTCTGTCATACTACTATTTTTAATCATTATCATCGTCAGTGGTATCAATACCTGGGACGATACTTTCACCTAACTGAAGAGAAGCGAGAAAAGAGCAGCAATGAAACATGTAATCTTGGCTGTCACAAATTCGTCATCATTTCCAATGTGATGGTTAGTGTGGGACCCCACGACACAGCTGAAATTGTTGTGAGTGAAGAGTAGCAATGAAAGTTATAATCTTTGCTGTCATAGTTTTCTGTTTCTTACGAATGTCCGAGGGTGCGGTTATGGTGGGACCTGAAAACAAAGTTGTTCTTTCTGAATACACAGCAGATTTCACATCTGTATTGATGTAAGAATGTGCCAATAATTTCCTTCATCTCTTGCTTCCAAATGTATCATTTACCCGCTGCTCATTCACTGGCTGTTTAGAACCAGCAGCCGCCACCCCCACTTTCATTCCCATCATATCCCATGGTGAGCATTGACAACACTGCTACACGAAACATGTTACGATGCCTCTAACTAGACTTTTGCCATCTCCAGCAGATGTATATAATAATGTTGCATATTTGTCCAATTTCTACGTCAATCCAGCTCTGACTACAAATGAAAAGTGAGCTCTTTTTTTATCACTGCTACAAGTAAGGCAAGTTTGTTCTTTTGTTAATCTATAATATTTTTTGCTAAAATTAATGTTACATTATGCTCAATGGAGCTAATTAAAAGGTATTATTACTTTTGTGGCAACTTTCTCTGATGAAACCCAGAAAAAATAGTTAATAGTGATACATTGTTTAAAAAAATAACAGCATCTATGCAGGCAAGGATGCAGTGCCATGGAGCTCGTCCTCTCAACATCTTTGTGCTATGTGGCAGGTGTAGCAGTGGTCAATCCACGTTACGCAGTGGATGAACAACAGTTGGCTGTGGTGCTTGCATGTCGCACATGAAGTTAAATAAATATACAAATAAATAAATAAAATCAAATCCTTGTGAAAGAAGGAATTAAATGTATTAAATAACAATCCACTGAAACATATCGCAGCCAAAATGGACATTGCCTGTGAGTACATCAGAAGCAGAAGTACAGACACTAATGTCAGCACTTTTGTGATTCTATACAAACTATCTGAAGTCTCCAAAATAAATCTTCACGTAACCGTAATAGTCACAGCTTTAACTACAAATGCAAGATGTTCCCTATATTATTCTATGACACAACATACAAATGTTGACCTTAGAAACAGCGCTTTAATCTGCGAATGTAAGACGACCCTGTATTTTTTGAATGACTTATGTGGGAAAAACCTCATTTTATAATCGAACAATGGGAACTCCAGGTAGGAATATCAACACACACACAAACCATGACTGCCAACTCCAGTATCTCCGGCCAGAATGCAACACCATGGGGGGGGGGCGGGGGGGGGGGGGGAGAGAGAGAGAGAGAGAGAGAGAGAGAGAGAGAGAGAGAGAGAGAGAGAGAGACGAATGCTGTGTAGTGGAGTGTGCAGGGACTAGATTGCCAACAGGCGCAGTGTCAGGAGGTTGTGGGGGGGGGGGGGGGGGAGAGGGAGGGGGGGGGGGCAGATGGGTTGGCGGAGGGTTGCAAACAAACAGGGTGGGAGATGAGAATGGGTTGGAAATGATAGGACAGAGGGGGTGGAAACTGTTGGATGGAGGATGTGAGGACAGTATGTTACCGTAGGTTGAGGCTGGAATAAGTTATGGGAGTGGAGAACCCACAAGTACCAGCCACAAAGGAGTGTTTCCTTTATCACCCAGTACCATCCCAGACTGGAACAACTTAACTACTTCTTTCGCAAGGGCTTCAATTACCTATCATTGTGCCCTGATGTGAGGGACATCCTATCCAAGATACTTTCCAATCCTCCTACAAGTGGTGTTCCATCAACCACCCAAATTCCACAACATCCTAGTCCATCCCTATGCCTCTCCCAATCCCAGCCTCTTGCCACAAGGATCCTATCCCTATGGAAAGACCCAGGTGCAAAACCCGCCCAATCCAACCACCCAGCACTTCCTATTCCAGTCCTGTCAAAGGTTTATCCCAACCCATCAGGGGCTGGGCCACCTGTGAAAGCAGCCATATCATTTACCAGCTCTGTTGCAATCACTGCACAGTTTTTATATTGGTATGACTATCAACCAGCTATCCTTCAGGATGAACAGCCATTGCCAAACTGTGGCCAAGAGCAAAGTAAACCACCCTTGTGGCACAGAAAGCAGCTGAACATAACAGACTTGATTTCAATGGCTGCTTCACTACTTGAGCCACCAGGATCCTTCCCTCCACCGCCAACTTTTCTAAACTGCGCAGACAGGAGTTATCCTTGCAACATATTCTCCTCTCCCTTAATTACCCCGGCCTCAACCTATGGTAACATACTCTCCCCACATCCTCCACCTTTCCACCCTCTCCGTCCTACCACCTTCTCTCCATTCTCATCTCCCACCCCATTTATTTGCATCCCTCTGCCAACACATCCGCCCATCTTTCCCCACTCTGCTCCTTTTTTCCCCCCATCTCTCTGCCCCACAACATCATCACACTGTGCCTGTTGGCAGTCTAGTCCCTGCACACTCCACCACACAGCATTTGTCTCTCTCCCCATCTGTACACTACTGTACCTTCCCCTTCTCCTTTTCCATCCCCTCCAGATTGCTGCTTGCATCCCAAGTGATGCTGCATTCTGTTCCGAGATGCTGGAGTTTGCAGTCGTGGTTGCAACTTGACATGTCTTCTTTACAGTAAGTAGCAATCTGTCTTTTCATACATTGTTCGTCTTATAATCGGGTACATATAGTTTCACGACATTTTTAAAGCCATCTCAAGTGGTGGTTTTCAATCACCTAACTAACTTTAATCTATGAGGTGGCATAAATTGGATCAGGAAGCTAGACACTGTTTCACATATTCAACTTGTTGTCATTGTGGCTGTGACAGAAGATCATGTTCTGTTTTCTGTTAAGAAAACTGTTTGTTGCTTTGGCAGCGAGAGAGCATGTAGCTTTCTGCTTCATCATCCAGACAATACTCATCGTCACAGTGTCACGTAATTTTTCACTCAAAAATGAAATGATAACAGTTTCACATCCACCCTACGCACTGGATGTATTTCTTAGAATGGACCTAAAGGGTCAATGTTTTCAGAATGCAGAAGAAGCAGAACAAAACTCATTGGAGGTGCTATGAACAACTTTAATGACCTAAGACATTGTTTCCATCAAATGATGATACATTGCAACAAATTTCTTATGTCCAATGGAAGTCTATTTTTCCAAGGTTTGTCTTACATCTCGACAGAAAGGTCAGCACTGAGATTTTTTTAAAAATAATATAGATCATCATGTAGTTAACACTTATTTTGATTTCAGTACCAAGCAGACATAAGAGTGGCTTATATACAGCAGAGTAAGCCAATTGATACTGCAATATGGCAGAGACAGGATGCTGGACAATTTATAACTGTACCACAAAGAACTTAGTACTGCAAATATCAGAATGATTAAAATGAGACCTCTATAGAATACTTCCCAACTCTACGTATTCCATAGGGAATAACTGGGAAGTTTAGAGTGTAGTAATGAATAGCCTTCTCAAATGAGAATGCTATTAACTTATAGTAATAGTAACGCTGGAAAGGAAAATTTGTAAAAGACAATAGAAATAAAAATACAAATTAATTATCCTCTTTTGTGTCTACATGTAAAGCTGCAGTTCCATCACTTCAACGATTATTGCAATGGATAAGAAACCAGGGCCTGAAGGGGAAATTATGTCAGTGATGTGAAGCAAAGAGGGTATAAAGCAAGAGTAAACTGTGAAGTATGGAAAAAATAAAAGCAAGAGTCCAAGATAGTGCAAATAACCTCAAAGAAATGTGAAGTCCACCAAACTAAATGAATTTTCTGAAGTATTACAGAAACGGGAAGTCACAAAAGTAAGCAATGGGTAAGCCAAACAGAAGAAATTTACAATATCAATTGCCTCTCTTAATATTCATTCAAGGTTACTTTAGCAAGAAATAGATACATGGATTGTAAAGTTTCTGTAATATGCAGATATTGTCCTCATTTTCAAATTAGATGTCCATTTCTTTTCCTCAGCTGAACAGCTAAAACTCAATACTCACTTGTTTCCATTGCTGAGCTTGTTGAGGGCATCACGAGAAATAACATGTCCACATATCAGTCTCATTGGTGGATTTGATTCTGTACTCTGTTGCCTTAAGATAGGGCACGCAAACACAGAATGGTATCGACTCTCTTGCCCCAAGTCTATCTCTATCTGTTGGAAAAAATAATTAAAAAGTAATAAATATCACTTTTGTTTCTCAAATATATTTACTAAAATTTTAAATTGGTACTGCATATTACTCGGATGTTTTGGGGAATTTCAGGTATCCTTTTTTAAATATTGTATGCAACATTAAACAATCTCCTCTAACAAACAACACTGGTTTGAAATATATCACACTTCAGGTATAAGAAATTCCTTCGGTGGTGGACTTTTCGCCAAGGAACTAAGCCCCATCTGATGACATCAAGTTTCTCCAGTTTTGTTCATCTCATTAAAAAACTCACATATAACAATACACCAATATGTTATGTTTAACATACACTTGTCATATACACTCCACTGTATACACTAAATACAATGTACAAAACTTGGACAAAGCCATTGTAAAAACTAGCCCAATAAGGAATTTTGCATGATTGCATTGTGAGAGTTTTGCTGTCAACTGAAGCTGACAGGAACCACCCACACTTTTAAGAACTTGGGGATTCTTTGTTCGAAAACATATTCAATTGATTTTTAGCCAAAATTCTAGAAGTGCAGATGTTACAGTACATGGCTGATTTGCAGAGAGATCAAAATATGTTTTTACGAGAAATTATTCCAAAAGAATGTATTACACATATTTGAAAATTATGTCATCCAGTAATGTGTAGAACTGATATTGTAAGTACGCAGAGCTACTCTATTTTTATTTACTAATCCCTTAGTGAGTAGTATTACAGAATCCTTTTACATATGTAACATCCTTACATCTAAAACGGAACAGCAAACTGCATTAACCTATTAACATTCTGCAAGCACCTTTACACTGGTAATTACTCCACAGTGCAATCTATTCTTTCAGAAAATAATTACTACTTGGCAGAAACACACATTCTCTCTCTCTCTCTCTCTCTCTCTCTCTCTCTCTCTCTCTGTGTGTGTGTGTGTGTGTGTGTGTGTGTGTGTGTGTGTGTGTGTGTGTGTGTGTGTGTGCGTGTGTGCGTGCGTGCGTGCGTGTGTGTTTAAAGAAAATACATCATTCTGACTACTTGGATCAGCCCACCACAAATTCCTCTCCTGTGCCAACCTCTTTATGTCAGAGTAGCACTTGCACCCAATGCCCACAATTATTTGTTGGATATATTCCAATACCTGTCCTCCCTTACAGCTTCACCTTCTACAGGTTCCTCAAGTCCCTTGGAAGTTATTGCTTTATGTCTTGACACATGTTCTATCATCTGAACCCTTCATCCTGTTAATTTTTTCCACCACGTTCCTCTCCTTGCTGATTTTATGGAGAACTACTTCATTTATCTTATCTGTTCAACTAATTTTCAAAATCCTTCGATAACACCATATCTCAACACTTCAATTATCTACTTTTCCAACTTTCTCAAAGTTCCCTTCCAGGCAATGCCGTGTTCCAAACGAACATTCTCAAAAATGTCTCTCTCTTATTTAGTCATGTGTTTAACACTAGTAACTTCTTTTTGCCAGGAATGTCCTCTTCGCCTATGATAAATCTGCTTCTTATATCCTCCTCACTTTGTCTGTCATGCATGATTTTCTTCAGTGCATAAGCTGTTAAACCGACTAAACGATAGTTATCACACTTATCTGCCCTTCCTATTTTTGGGATAGTGTGGATCATATTTTTCCAAAAGTCCGATGGAATGTCTCCACTGACAGATTATACAAACCAACTTGAATAGTCATTTTATTGTCAGTTCCCCAATAATTTTAGATATTCCAAATGAATGTTATCTATGTCTGCCACTTAATTTGACTGCGAGTCTTCCAAAGCTGTATTGAACTCTGGCTCTAATACTAGATCCCCAATGTCTTCCATTTGAGTCATTTCTTTTTCTATCAGATTATCAAAAAGTCCCTCCCCCACATTGTAAATGCCTGCAACTACACACTCTCTTTGTGTTTTAGAAGTGGGGAACTGTGAATGACAATACGGAAAGGATAGATTGCTGCACACCACAGAGGAGGCACATGCTCAATATTTTTAGCTTTAAGACAAAGTCCACACACACACACACACACACACGCACACACGCACACACGTACACACTATGTGCATTTTCTACTTCAGGAGGAGGACTTTGCCTGAAAGTTTAACTATTCAGCATTCTTTTTCATTATGCCTGTCTCCAACTCAGTGCCTCACCTTTGTGACAACTAGCAATCTATCCTTTTCATATCATAGTTATTCCACCCTGGACTTTCCACTGTTAGAATTGTGAATAAAACTGTTCAAATAGTGGCACAAATCCAACGAGTTTGGCAAGCGGTGACAAATTACGTGGTCACTTTGTTAATTACTTATATTAGCCATTTATGCTATCCATATTCAGTGTCAGTTTATTGTAACATCCTCTACATATTTTATTCCGCTATCACATAACTAATGAGGAGGTGTTAAATAGAATTTGAGAGAAGAGAAATTTGTGGCATCACTTGACTAGGAGAAGGGTTCGGTTGGTGGGGCATATTCTGAGGCATCAAGGGATCACCAGTTTAGTATTGGAGGGCAGCGTGGAGGGTAAAAATTGTAGAGGGAGACCAAGAGATGAATATACTAAACAGATTCAGAAGGATGTAGGTTGCAGTAGGTACTGGGAGATGATGAAGCTTGCACAGGATAAAGTAGCATGGAGAGCTGCATCAAACCAGTCTCAGGACTGAAGACCACAACAACAACAATAGTTATTTTTAAGCAAAAACTATCAGAGTCATTCTCAAGTATCCATGACACAAACAGATTCAACCACACATTTGGGAACCACAAATATGTTGCCATTATACCACCACCACGACCAACACCACTGCCACAGCGGCAGCAGCTGCAGCAGGAGGAAGAGGAGGAGGAGGAGGAGGAACCACCTATAAAAACATATTTTACACACGAATATGTATTATACCATGCTTGGCCATTCCATGCCAAGTGGTCTAATTTCGGAACAAATCCCTGCGTGATCGTCGTGGATTTTGCTGTAATTTTGTGTGAACTTTCCTACGGGTTCCCACTGAATTGGTAAAGTTTTACTTTGACCAGTTTAATACTTCCAGAAATACAGTCCTTTGTTTCAGCCCACAGTGCAGCTATCCAATGCGTGCCCATAAGTTTTCAGCAACTTTGAGACAATATCTCTGGTAATATTTTCCAGAAAGAAACAAAACTAGGTTACCTTGTACAAACTTCAGTAGTCTCTTAAGCAAAATAGTAAGAAAGGGTTTCCTGGGTAATTTTCATAAAGATAATTTGAAGCAAAGTCAGCAAAAAAAATCTGACACCTGAAAAAATGTGAGGTTTAGCTTTATATATCATCGAAAGTAACTGTGGGATAAACCTAAAACTTTGCATGTAATAACTTAGCAATGTAAAGTCATATAAAATAAAATTTTATTCTCCTATTGTTTTCCAACAGCTTACAGATTGAGGGCAAAGTTAACAATATTTCTAAATATGCCAACAATGACTATTTTTGGCCCACATTTACAAAGAACTCTTTTAAACAGTTTTCATTAGAAAGACCATGTTCTAAACCACCTAAAAACTATATTTGATTTTGCAATGTGAGCATATGTATTTCTAAAAAAATAACGAAAAGGTGGACGTGTACTGAAAATGGACCGATATTCAGCTGGCCCTTATTACATATGACACCTTTTACTATGTTCTACAATAACTGTTTAATACTCTCTGTGGAAGATGATATCAAAAGTCCTGATAGCAAGGAAATGAGCTTGAGTCAGAAAAACTGCAAGTAACTGCCATTGTCTCTTTTTTTTTTTTTTTTTTTTTTTTTTTTTTTAAAAAAAAAAAAAAAAAGACATCTCTACAGCATTCAGCTCTATAAAATTCTTTTTATAAAACATGAAATAAGATATGGAATCCAATAAAAAGAATAGTTTTCTTTTGTGGCTCTTATAATTTGAGATAATCAGATTTAAAAATTGTAATGTTTTTGGGTTCTGTCTTATCAAAATTTCTTCCCAAACCCATCAGTGATATCATCTGGCTGGCAGTATAGTTTTCCTCATGACATTCTACAGTGAATTAACAGAACCTATAGCAAATTCAAGCAGCTTGACGTAAACATAAGGTTAGGATCCTAAAGGAAATCCCTTCTAGCTTTGGCCTCTGACACTTACAGAAACATATCATATCAGCAGCTTGCGATCCTGTGTAAAGAAACCCTTATCGGGTTTGGGAACCTGTGGCACAACTATCAGGTGTGATCCCTTTGGTGATGGGGATGCTTGTTTTCTCACTACAACAGGATACAGCAGTACAGCCACCATAAATCATACCAGCACATGTATACAATTTTTCATGTGTACACTAAGGTTCCACATTAACGACAAACTATGCTAACACAAAAGTGTGCTATACCTTAAACCAGAACTACTAGCACAGTAGTAGGATTACACAATAAAAAGACATACTAATAATTCTCTACAATATGAATACATTCCAAAAAATGTCAGGAAGACTGCTGTGCACTTTACAAAAATTTTCACAATGCGACAGTGATGTAAAACCAGCAGGCTATTTATACGACATGAGCTGCAACTGTTATGCAACAATTTTACTATCATACCATGATCCCCGCTGCCTTGGTAACACACAGTTAAATTGCGAAGTTTACAACCAGTTTGATTCTGTAGTTATAGCAGAAAAAGAGACTAAAATATGTGACAAAGAGACATGACAAAAGACACCCTTTTTTTCAAGTTTTTCGAGTTATTTGAACTTTATCTCACTTCCTAGTGATGAAGACTTTTGCTGTTGGCTTCTCCAGACAGAACCAAACAATTGTACAACACAATAAAAGATGTCAGATTTGAGTACCAGCAGAATATGGGACCATTTTCAATGCATCTCCACCTTTTCATTGTTTTTCAGGGCTTTTTGTGCTCATTTTTCAAAACCAAATATAGTTTTTAGGTGGTTTAAAGGTTCTTTCTAATGAAAATGGTTAGTTTTCAGAGTGACTTTTTTGTGAAAGTGGGCAAAAAACAGCCATTTTTTTTTAAAAAAAAATTGCCAACTTTGCTCTCAATTTATCAGTAGTAGGAAAATGAAATTTTATATTCGCAGACCTTGTATTGATAAGTTATTATGCAAAATATTTCAGGTTTATCATACAGTTACTTCCAGAGATATAAAAAATGACTAAACTCCATTTTTTTTCCAACTGCCTACTTTTGTGGCCGACTTTGCTTCAAATTATCCTTAACCAAATCCTCCACGAAATCATCTTTTATTATTTCACTTAAGGAAGTGCAAAAAGTTGCACACACTGACCTAGTTTTCTGATTATCTAGTTTTGCTTCTCTCAAGCAAATATTACCACAAATGACTATACAGTATCTCCAGTAGTATTGAATTAATGATTATGAAACTTTACCAATGTTCGCTGGGAACATGTGCCATTGTTAATACACAATTTTATCAAAATCTGTGATGGTCATACAGGAACCTTTGGACCACTTGGCATGCAATGACCCAGTTAATACTGAATCTCACATCACTTGTTACACGAAAATTATTTCATCGATTCCATATAACCTTTATTTCAACCTGCCTATAAAATAAGAGATCTTGACAATACTATGAAAAGGATAAATTGGTACTCACCATATGGTGGAGATGTTGAGTCACAGACAGGCACAACAAAAAGACTTCTAAACAAGTAAGCTTTCACCCATGAGGCCTTCTTCTGAATTAAACACACACACACAGTCTCTGGCTGCTGTGGCCATACTGCAAGCAGCAGTACATGATGGGAGAAGTAACCAGGTGGTGGGGCAGGAAGGTGGAGGGACAGCAGGTGAGGGGTGGGGGACAGTAAAGTGCTTCTCGTGAGAACATCATGGGGGTGGTGGAGAGAGGGTAGGGCAGCTAGGTACAATCAGGAGATTAGACGGAGGGAAATGGAGGGGGGGGGGGGGGGAGGAGTGGCAAAAGACAGAAGTATTGAAACTGTGGGTGCATTGGTGGAATAGAAGGCTGTGTAACGCTAGTGTGGGAATAGGAAAGGGGACAGGTGGGTGAAGGACAGTGACTAACAAATGTTGAAGGATATATTGTGGGGAGAGGTCCCACTACACAGTTCAAAAAAGCTGGTGTTGATAGAAGGGTCTAGATGGCACAGACTGTGAAGC
This sequence comes from Schistocerca piceifrons, assembly GCF_021461385.2. Classification (NCBI taxonomy): domain Eukaryota; kingdom Metazoa; phylum Arthropoda; class Insecta; order Orthoptera; family Acrididae; genus Schistocerca; species Schistocerca piceifrons. The sequence continues at coordinate 1,013,945,946 of NC_060138.1, read as the reverse complement.
AGTCATTGAAAGGAAGATCTTGTGTCGGACAGCATGCTCAGCAACTGGGTGGTCCAGCTGTTTCTTAGTTACAGTTTTTCAGTGTCCATTCACGAAGACTAACAGCTTGTTAGTTGTCATGCTTACATAGAAGAAAGCACAGTGGTAGCAACTTAGCTTGTAGATTTTGTAGACTGGTTTCAGAGACAGCCCTGCCTTTGATGAGATATGAGATGCTTGTGACAGAACTGGACTAAGTGGTGGTGGGAGGATGTACAGGACAGGTCTTGCATTAAGTCTATTAAAAGGATATGAACCATGAGGCAAGTGGTTGGGAGCAGGGGTTGTATAGGGATGGAAGAGAATATTGTATAGGTTGGGTGGCAGCAGAATACCACTGTGGGAGGGGTGCGAAGAATAGCTGGAAGGACACTCCTCATTCCAGGGCACGACAAGAGGTAGACAAAACCCTGGCAGAGAATGATATTCAGTTGCTCCAGTCCTGGGTGCTACTGAGTCACAAGTCATATGGTGAGACTTTGGTAGCCGGTGGGTGACTGGAAAGATAAGGCATGGGAGGTCTGTTTTTGAACAAGTTGGAAAGGTAAAGATGGTCCGTGAAGGCTCAGTGAGACTCTTGCTATATTTCAAGAGGGACTGCTCGTCGCTATAAATGTGACGGCCATGGGTAGCTAGGCTGTCTAGGAGGGACTTCATGTATGGAATGGGTGGCAGTTGTGGAAGTGAAGGTACTGCTGGCGGTTAGGAGATTTTAATATGGATGGAGATACTGATGTAGCCATCTTTGAGGTGGAGATCAACATCAAGCACTTTACCATCTCCTACCTGTATCCTGCTATCCCTTCCCTCCCCAGTGTCCTCCAAAACCCCACCATCCAGATTGCTTCTCCCATCATGCACTGTTGCTCGCAGTCTGACCTCGGCAGCCTGACAGAGTGGTCTTGTGTGTGTGTGTGTGTGTGTGTGTGTGTGTGTGTGTGTGTGTGTGTGTTTTTGTCCAATTCAGAAGGTCTTTTGGCTGAAAGCTTACTTGTTTAGCAGTCATTTTGTTGTGGCTGTCTACAGCTCAGCTTATCCACTATATCCACTATATGGTGAGTAATAATTTATCCCCTTCATAATATAGGGTGATTCAAAAAGAATACCACAACTTTAAAAATGTGTATTTAATGAAAGAAACATAATATAACCTTCTGTTATACATCATTACAAAGAGTATTTTAAAAGGTTTTTTTTTTTTTCACTCAAAAACAAGTTCAGAGATGTTCAATATGGCCCCCTCCAGACACACGAGCAATATCAAGCCGATACTCCAACTCGTTCCACACTCTCTGTAGCATATCAGGCGTAACAGTTTGGATAGCTGCTGTTATTTCTCGTTTCAAATGATCAATGGTGGCTGGGAGAGGTGGCCGAAACACCATATCCTTAACATACCCCCATAAGAAAAAATCGCAGGGGGTAAGATGAGGGCTTCTTGGAGGCCAGTGATGAAGTGCTCTGTCACGGGCTGCCTGGCGGCCGATCCATCGCCTCGGGTAGTTGACGTTCAAGTAGTTACGGACAGATAAGTGCCAATGTGGTGGCGCTCCATCCTGCTGAAATATAAATTGTTGTGCTTCTTGTTCGAGCTGAGGGAACAGCCAATTCTCTAACGTCTCCAGATACTGTAGTCCAGTTACAGTAGCACCTTCGAAGAAAAAGGGACCAAAAACTTTATTGGCTGAAATGGCGAACAAATGTACAACTAAATGAAACTTTATAGCTCCCTTAATTCGCCGACATATATCGCTTAGCTCTGCCTTTTGTCATTGCAGAGTTTTAAATTCCTAAAGTTGTGGTATTCTTTCTGAATCACCCTGTATTGTCTTTATCCCATCCTGGATTTTCCATTGTTTGAAACTGGATATCTTTTCAGTTTCCTGTATGCACCTCACTTTCAATTTAACCCCAACACAGTGTTTGGATAGAATTTCCTGTCAAATGATTCATCAGCCACAGAAACAATGAAATGCAAGAGAGATGTTAAAAGATATAGAAATTATAATGTATTTTATCAGAGAGGCCTGAAATGCAATGTAAAGAATTAAAAACTCTACACAAAGGTGTATGGAAATTTATGTCACTTAAATGCGACTCAGATTCACAAATGCTACATGAATTTCATAAACTTACAGGTAATTCATCTTTTCCATTCCAAATCCCAGTGACCTGTCTCTGCTGCATAACTTGCTTTATGTTGAGTAGAGCTGGCAGTGCTGTACATCCAGCATTCACACTGTTAAGAAGCAACATTAAATAACTGTTAGCATCACTATCACAATTCAGCCATGTGCATAAAGCTTTCTTTAGGTTGTCAACAAATATTTTACATCAAAATTGGCAATAAAAATGACTTAACTGAAAAACAAGAGACTTGGAAAGAAAGTTTTTATACAAAAGTGTTATTCTAAAGGCAAACACCTTGTGTAAAAATTAACTGCAAACTATATACCTCTCTTTCTGATTTTGTGGTATCCTCTAATTTTTTATGCAAATGTAAAATTTAACTATAATTCAGAAACACTGTATGCATTTCATCAACATTTAACTCACCACACAGATTAAGAACAGCCAAGTGACATGACACCATCCCTACCTTAGTTTTCATTTTCTGAAATACATACTTTCCAAGCAGTGCTTGATTTGTGACAGTATGCACCCATACCAGTACCTCTAATGAATAAAAAAATTCAGAACTGCAGCGTTTGAGGTGCGGCGTGATAAAATTTTACTTTTTACCAGTACAAATGTTGTATTCACCCCTTTAAAATACCCAGGAAAGTGTTAAAACTACATTTTAAGAAGACTAAATTTCAAACCCAACCCCCCTCCCAGAAGGTCACAGTAATAGAACCCTTAAAAAATTACAAATCAAGCACTGCTTGGACGGACTCATTCTATTGTTTGATTATAACATTTATAGGAGTCTCCAGCTCTGCTTGAAACAGATTTTGCACTAATCACTAGTTTATTGGGAAACAATTCAGTACAGCACACAGCAGAAGCAAACACATCATCTGATCTTTATGACACTAAATGTGGTCACAGCATCATACATGTAAACAAAACGCACAAATAGGTAACCCATTCTACAATGAAACTGTGTATGGAAGGAGAATTTGTCACCAGGAAAGAATCATTATACTAAAAACTGAGTCTACACTGTTGTTATAATGTAAACATTGAATGCTTGAAATACTACTGTAAATGTATGCAATACAAAAACTTTAATTTTGTTTTGTCGGTTATCTCACTTTTCCGGTTTTATACCAAAGTAAAATATTTTCAATTTCGTGTACAGGTGTAAGACTCTGAAGCAGCCATTCAATCAGTTGCCGCCAGACAATTAACAGTCTCATTTGTTTTCATCATTTTCAATATTTGTTTTTTTTTATATATATTTTTCCCACGTGGAATGTTTCCCTCTATTATATTCAATATTTGTTTAACATCATACATGTAAATACATGAGAAAAAACACAAAAGCAACAGAATTTGTGAAAAAAAGTACTGAGTTTTGAACTGTTAATGTCACAATAAAACTGGAGGAAATATTCATCATCCACATTTAATAAGAGTTTTAGTAAATACCACTAGAATAATAACAAATAAAAAATACTGTTTATTCCTTGTTTTGGTGCAAGCGCAAAATCCCTTACTTTGAGATACTTTTTGCAGACAATACTGTTTTGTTATGGTTGCTGACTGTGTGTTCCTCAAAAACAATGCAGTTGTCTATTATTGTCAAAACTGTAATTTTTTTCTATTTTTGTGCAAGTTAGAATTCATAATTGTGTATCTACGCCTACATCTACATGGATACTCTGCAAATCACATTTAAGTGCCTGGCAGAGGGTTCATCGAACCACCTTCACAATTCTCTATTATTCCAATCTCGTATAGCACACGGAAAGAATGAACTCCTATATCTTTCCGTATGAGCTCTGATTTCCCTTATTTTATTGTGGTGATTGTTCCGCCCTATGTAGGTCGGTGTCAACAAAATATTTTCGCATTCGGAGGAGAAAGTTGGTGATTGGAATTTCGTGAGAAGATTCCGTCGCAATGACAAACGCCTTTCTTTTAATTATTTCCAGCTCAAATCCTGTATCATTTCTGTGACACACTCTCCCATATTTCGCGATAATACAAAACGTGCTGCCTTTCTGTGAACTTTTTCGATGTACTCCGTCAGTCCTACCTGGTAGGGATCCCACACCACGCACCAGTATTCTAAAAGAGGACGGACAAGCACAGTGCAGGCAGTCTCCTTAGTAGGTCTGTTAAACTTTCTAAGTGTCCTGCCAATAAAACGCAGCCTTTGGTTAGCCTTCCCCACAACATTTTCTATGTGTTTTTTCCAATTTAAGTTGTTCGTAATTGTAATACCTAGGTATTTAGTTGAATTAATGGCTTTTAGATTAGACTGATTTATCGTGTAACCAAAGTTTAACGAGTTCCTTTTAGCACTCATGTGGATGACCTCTTACTTTTCGTTATTTAGGGTCAACATTACACATCTCAACAAAAGTGTGGAATGTCACAGAGTTTACTACAATGACTTCTCATAGTACACCCACTGAGGTTTGTACAGTACTTTATTAACAAAATAAACTTAATTCCTTCTGAAAACAAGAACGATTTTGGTTAGTTACAAAACATCATTACAAAACAAAGCAGGCCCTCTCCTACGTGTACACCTTAAAAACAAAAATAGTGAAATCTTTATCTCATGTTGATGATTATCATTCTTTAGTAGAGAGTGTAGTGATTTGAGAATTTCTGTGTAAATTCTAGAACCACTCAGCCTTCCACCATCTCGAACACACAATATTCTGGATATGAGTGTGGGATAGTGCAATCCTACCTATTGCATGTTACATGTTTGTGTGTGCAGGTTTAAAATCAGTCAGGGCAAGAAAGTAGATGCAGTGGTCAGACAGCACCAACAAGTACCTGTCAGGCAATTCATAGATGTTTTAGTGAGTCTGTAAGGACAAACCATGGAGTTTATATGCAACTCTGTGCTTATTGTGTCATTGACTACTGTTATTAAAACAAGAATAGTTGAGAAAGTACTCTTCCGAACTCTTGATGCAACCTTGTTAGAGGCAAGACTCATTTTACGATTCATGTGAAGAAAGATCATGGTATCCAAGCCAACTTTCTTTTAACAGTAACTCAATTTGTTTTTAATGTTCAACTGTACGAGAGACTTGCAGGAAGTTACATATTCATGTGGAAAGTGAAATTTTTATTGTGTATGGAGGTCAAATACATTGTTAGTTGACGAAAAGTAAAGTTTGTATGTCCACTTATTTCATAAGTAGAGAGTGTCTAATATTCCTGTAGCAAGCATTATTCGATGGTGAAGAAGTCAAGAGGGTTTACAGCAGCCGGCTATTCAGTACAGAAGAGTGGCTGCAAATTCCAAGTAAGTCATCTCATAAAGAAGTGGAAGGTGGTTTGGGGGAATAAGCACATATAACCCAGATCCACACTCACACTTTAAGTCGTCAGAGTTCATCCACTATGTGCATATACTCTGGATGAGACCATCGATCTTGAGGTATAAGGTCCTGAAGATTGCCAAGGGGATTCGGATGCGGTGCAATGGCCACCTTCAACAGGTCCCATGCATACTCAACTGCATCATGTCTGGGGACTTTGCTGGCCACCGCATTAGGCTGATGTTGCATCTTTGAAGATACCGAGACACTGCTAAAGTACAGAGCAGGTCTTGCATTGTCAGTGACTAGGATGAAGCTGTCACTGGCTTTACATCTGTAGGGCCTCACAATTGTTTGTAGTACCTCCTGCAGGTATTTGGAAACAGTCAAATCGCTGTAGATCGGAACTGAGGGGTCCGCCGTCCCATTGTTATTGTCATCCAGAACATTACACTTCCACCTGCAAACAGTCGGACTTCCTGAACTTATCAGCATTCCTAGTGTCATCTAGTTCTTCTTCAAACCTTAACACATCTAGTGTCCAGTCGAAAACCAATCCTGTTCTCATCTGCAAACATGACATTACTTCACTCTACAATGGTTCACTGTTGATGTGTCCACTGTTGATGTGTCAGACTCCAGGCCTTTGACTGCATTGGTTCCATTGGTTCAGTGCAAAACTTCTCACTGATCTTCTGGAATGAAGACCACCCTGATGCAATCTTCTACACATTATTTGTGTCTGAGATACAAATCCCTGTTGCGGAGGAGACATCATTTCCAATATTTCTGGCAGTTGGTGTCAGGTGCCTGTGAGCTGACAGTTGGAGGCAACGATCCCGCATTGGTGTTGTCGTATGGGGATGACCACTGCGAGGTCCATTGTTCACATTTCCCATCTCTCTGTACTTTCTTCACACCCTAGACAAACCACTTTGAGTGACAAGTAACTGATCAGCAACATCTTCCTGTGTATGACCTGCTGAAAGTAAAGCCACTATCCTGACCCTATAAAAGCGTTGTATGCTGCTACGTGGAATGTTACTGCAGTGCCGTATACAAACTGAATGAAGCAGTTCTTGATACTGGACTTCTTGTGGTGTGCCATTGTGGTAGTGGTATGTTTACATGACTGGAAAATGGCCACACGCATGTCAGTAATAAATATCATCCAGTACATGGGCTCTAACTGGATAAAACATGAAGTGCCTAGGTTTATTAGATCTCTAGTATCATAGACTACATTTTACGACAGTTTTCCAAACTATTGTTGAGCAGTGTATTTTGTACATTATCACAACATTCATCATTTGGAGCAGTGTTTCAAACAACACTAACACTTGTGAAACCTGCATCATCTAGAAAGAACTGCCCCAATGAATCTAAACAGTGTACCAAGCAATTGAAGATTGCAGAATGATGGAATACATGTGGCTGTAGCAGTGCTCTCTCTTGAATGATAATGTCAAACCCATCATCATCATCATCATCATCAAGCTCAGTTAATGGACAGTGTTAAAAGTAAAAACATGGAAGCTATCAGTCTTTGAGAAATGGGCTTGTCACAATGTGACAATTTGAATATGTAGAGACAACAGTATGTGTCAGACTATCATTTGAACCTGGATATTTTGCTTATTACAGTTACCTTAACCATTAGACTATCTGAGCAGGCCACCAGATCCAGCTTAGTTTCACTGCCACTAATGTTTCCTCCACATCTGATTTCTGAGCACAATAATAAGATGTTCTCCCACAAGGTATATGGGAAGAGCTCGAATGGGGGAAAGGTGAAAGTGGAGCATCGTGGCTTACCCTACCACAAGGAGTACATGTGATATGAATTAAATACACCAAAATTTAATTCATTCCATAACATTTTGGTACATGCACAGAATGCTGCTATTATAGTGACGAGCATGTGGAACTAGTTGTAGAAGGAGGTCACATGGGATGATGAGCAGGTACTGAAGCAGGGAATGTGATTACAGCATGGAATAACTGCCATCTTGTCTGTGCAACCTTAATAAAGTGTACAGATTTCACCACTGTGCTGAATCAATGTTGAAGCGCAACAGTGGATTTGCGCTGTTCAGTAGAGGTTTGATGGGTGGCATAAAGCCTTTGCCCAGAAACTACAAACACATCCAATTCCAACTGTCAAATGAATGCCAACACTCATAAGGCAAAATGTTGTTCTGAATGAGTCCTGCATTTTACCTGCAGTAATAGCGACACGTGTCCTGGATGCTATCACAGTATTCACAATCAAACTGTCTGCATTATTGTGCAGCACAATGTATAAGTCCAGAGTGTAATGGGTTTTGGTGTCACTGGATACAAGTAATCATAATTCCTATGTAATGAGAATGATCCGAGTTGCGACTGCTACGTCAGGGCAATTTTTGAACCTGAGGAACTGTCTTTCCTTCATGTGATTTTGCAAGTCATATTTCAACACAACAATGCATGATGACATGACAGACTGTGCAAGTCACTTTCAAAGAACAATAGGTATGACAGTTTTCACCGCCTTCGTAATCACTATACTTGTTGCCAATTAAGCATGTCTGGCCTATGGTCAATAAGAAGCTTGTTCATTCTCATCCTTCAGCAATCACCAATGGTTAGTAGACACTCGAACAAACTATGTGGACAGAAATATAGCCAGGCTTACGAACAAGCCATCAGATTTCATGTGGAGTCTGGACATCATACTAACTTCTCAGTGTCAAAAATTATGTACGGTTCTATAATGCTAATCATTAGTGTATTATCATGAACCCAATCCAAGACAGGTCAATTACTTCAGGCACTAATTCTCTCTTGATGTTGCAGTTTTACAAATGCCAGCTGTATTTCACAATATACATTCAAAAATGTTTTTTCTTTTCTGAAATGTGACCTGTCCATCAACTGAACTCACTCAAGAACAAATCAAATAATCTTGACCAACATTGTGCAGAATGAATGCTTTAATGTGATAAACATTATTTGTGACTGAAGCAAGTTTTGAAATACTCCCTGTTTAGTAGCCTGTTATTCCTATTAAGAATTTATCAAACTAGAAAAACGTCACGTATAACAAAGGTGCACAAGTGGAGCATGCATGTCCTCCACTGCCCAACAAAAAAATCCATCTACAAGGAAACTAGAAAGAGTTGTGTCCTCTGAAAATTACTTACCATACTGTCAATGGACTATCAACACTTAAACCAAGCAGGGAACACGCATCTCTTGTGAAAACATCTGCTATTTCAACCCACATATTTGGGTCTAACAGATGGCTATATGGAGATTTATCAATACCATGAGGCAGATACAGAAGCATTCCCATTAAGCTTTGGATTTCTGTTAAAGAGAAAAGTGTGAATCAGCCTTAGGAGAAAATGGTATGTCTCTCTTAGAAACAAGTGCACAATAATCAACATATAATCACACACCACCACTAAAATATCTTTTACACTAGTATTAATAATCCCACCAATATGAGGCACACAGATTTAATGATTTTTGGTTTTGCTTGAGTAACAATTGAGATCACCAACAGGAAGATAATTAATAATTCATGAACGTAACACCACAACACCACACCTTTTATTTTCTCTTTTCTTCTTTACAGGTTTGCTGTAAATTAATACATGTTGCAAAGATAACACGGGTTTGCCATTAGTACTCTACAGTCGAGTGGACTCCCACACTTTGCTGATTTACCTTTTTTTTTTTTGTGTTGGAGTTCCATGGTATAGTTGATTATGTCATGTGAATACACAACCGTGACACTTTGAAACACCAATATGTACTGTCAGAGAAAAGCTACATTATGAAGGGTAAAGAAAGAAGAGTGCAGCAATATCAAAGCTAATGTCCACTAAGTGGAAACTAAATTATTGCAAAAAGAATCACAAGGGGAATGAACAAGCAGTCATTATTAATGTGTGTTTCAATCACACTGACATTAACAAACAGTGACACAGTAACCATGTACAACAGTTTTTATTGAGAACATTAATTCATTCAAGTACATTTGCACACTGCTAATCCCAGAAATAAAGTAAAACTTTATCACTACAAACAGTGTAACTGTAATGGAAACTGTTAGAAGACATAACCAATAAATAAAATGTAATTTTGAATTGATGTCTTTCATGATACAATCTGTTGCACATTGATTAACAGGCTTTAGATCAGAAAGAACAGGTCCATCTCTGTTATCGGGTGCACAATTTCATAAATTACATATGTATTGTAATTTACCCATCTGTCAAATTCTGTTTGTGCATGTGCATGTGTGTGTGCATGCAAGCAGGCACATTCTCAAGCATGTGCAGGCTACGAAGTACAATCGAAGGACTAGATACTGGGTGTCTGGCATTTGCTGTTTGCTGATGATCTCTCAATAATATGACATAGAAAACAAGGTAAAGCAAATCTAGGTCTTGAAAGAGAAAGCTGAAAAAGTCAGATTACAGATCATTTTTGAGAAAATGAAATATGTGTCAAACCAAAAAGATGCACCAAAAATGATTACTACAAAATATTGTGAGATCAAGAGAATTCATAAATTCAATTGTCTCGCAGAGATGATACAGACCAATGGGATAGAGTGAGAAGGTCATGAATAGAGAAATCAAAAGATGACCAGAACATCCTAGAAGACTGGAAACATCTTCCATAAATCCACAACTGTCACATGATGTTGAAGTGAGTTATTACAAGGGTTGAATGAAAAGTAATGCTCCACCTTCGTTAACTGGGTTTGGATGGGAACATTTTAATACATCAAATGCAGAAATAATCCTTAGAATGTGATCTTTAATTACCAATATTCACTTTTCCACATAATCACCAGCCAATTGGATACTTTTCTGCCAATGATGAACAAGCCTTCTGAAGCAGTCATGGAAGAAGTCGACACAGTTTCCGCAACCACAATCTCACAGTTCTCTCAACATCTTGATCAGAAGCATAATGATGTCCCCGCAGATCGTCTTTCATTATCGGGAACAGATGGAAGTCAGACAGTGCTAAATCTGGACTGTGTGGAGGATGCCGTATGGTGGTGAGATTCAGTCTCTAAAGTTCTGCTGTGGTGGCACATGAAGTGTGTGGTTTGGCATTGTCATGCTGCAGGAAAACATTTCCCTTTTCCTTTCGGACCCTTGTTAGCCATCGTTTCAGAGTTTGTGGCGTTGTGATTTAACACTCTGAATTTATTGTTGTTCCACAATCAAGGAAATCAACATGGATAACACCATCTGTTCAAAATGGTTCAAATGGCTCTGAGCACTATGGGATTTAACTACTGTGGTCAGCAGTCCCCTAGAACTTAGAACTACTTAAACCTAACTAACCTAAGGACATCACACACATCCATGCCCGAGGCAGGATTCGAACCTGCGACCGAAGCAGTCGCGCGGTTCTGGACTGCGCGCCTAGAACCGCTAGACCACCGCGGCCGGCACACCATCTGTGTCCCAGAACACTGTGGCCATGATTTTTCCAGTTGAAAGCTGCATCTTGAATTTCTTTTTGTGGGGCAAGTCTTCGTGTCGATATTCCATAGACTGAAGTTTCGCCTCTGGGTCGTAATGGTGTACCCACGTTTCGTCTCCTGTCACAATTGAATGGAGAAAGGTGTCACCTTCATTGTCGTAACGTGAGAGGAGTTCCTGGCAAATTTCAAGTTTGTGCGATTTCATTTCAGGAGGCAGCATCCATGGTACCCATCATGCACAGATCTTCCGATAGCCAAGCAATACAATAATGAGACGCACGCGTTCTTGTGAAATGCTGATTGTGCTATCAATTTTTCTGTGAGTGATACGACGATTGTCCTGAATCAATCTATCAACACTTTGCTTGTGAAACTTGTTGGTTGCTGTCACAGGACGTGCAACTCTTTGTTTGTCATGCAGATCAGATGTTTCCGCCTCAACATCCTTAAACTTACTCCCCCAACGATGCACAGTACTCACATCAACACAATCACCATAAACTGCTTTCATTCTCTGATGGATCTCCTTTGTGGTGACACCTTCTGCTGACAAGAATTCAATGATTGCAAGTTACTTAAATCACATTGACTGACCGTCTGCGCAGGGTTCCATACTTTATACTGTAACAACACAACTGTTCAATGCTAACACTTCCTGCCAACTGGAGCTGTACAGAAGAGGCTACGGAACATGTCAGTACCTGCCACATACCAACACTGCAAACTGTTGAAGAGTTACAAAGGTGGAGACATTACTTTTCAGTCAACCCTAGTACAACATTGTCAAAAAACCAGAAACCTTAAACACATCAGAAACATTGGCCATGGATTGAAAAGGTGCACTAAAAATATCAATCTAGACAGAAGAATCATCACAAATATCCTTCTTCTCAATAAGACAGAAGAAGGCCACAGACTGTGCAGTAGACAAGTGACTGACTAGATACCTAACATAGTACACGGCACGAAGAAACAGACTGAAATTTTATGGGCTTTCAAGAGAATGCTGGACACTCGACAAACTAAACTGATCTTGGAGTACACAGAAAACATTGAGAACATGAAGTGAACCACTGAAATCAGAAAAGATCTCAATGATGCTGTCTTAACAGACTTTGATATACAAGACAGACAAATATTTAACAACAAAGTACTCATGTGGAAAGTGAGCCAAGAGGTCAATAAATTCAAGAAAGGAAGAACTTGGTCAGAAGAATGTACATAGTATTAGGGTACATTGTTGTAACAGTACGAACATAAGAAGACAGGCATGGGACGATGTGCAGTGGCAAGGAGCAATGTTCCATTTGACACTCCAGCCAACAGTGTCATTCAGCAAAGCCTGCCAGTAGCATGCAATTCAGGGCGTGCATAGAAAACTTAGTGTTGATTTTCATGTTAGTTTAGGTACGGTGAGGTTACTTAATTACTACAAAGTTCATTATAGGAGGCATAAAGCAAACACAAGTATTATGTTAAGAAGTAACAGTGCTATTTTGCTGAACATATAATTTCTACTAGGTAGAGTCAGAAGCAGAATCAGTCATCTGGTGTAGTGCTTGCCCCATCATTACCAGTCACCACGATAGGTGATGGCTGGAGTGTGGTGCGTGGGACAGACAGAGAGCACTCTGGCCATGCCACAAAATATTCTCCATCTCTCTCTGCACAGAGCGCATCATGCTGCAGCCTTCTTACGTGCAAACCACTATACGAGCTCATTAACTATACAGTTCAGAAGATACACAGATGAGTCAAAACATTATGACCACCTGCTTAACAGCATGCTGGTCCAACTCGGGAATGCAGTACAACAGTGATTCTGTGTGGCACGTCTATTTCAGTCCTTGGTAGGTTCAGAAGACACATGGCACCGGATGTCTACACACAGGTCATGAAATTCCCATAAATTGTGAGCTGCAGGTTCGTGGGCACAGAGCTGACACCCTGTAGCACCCCAAATACATTCAGTTGAGTTCAGATCATATGAATTTAGAGACCAATATATCAACATCAGTTCACAATGATGCTCCTCTAACCACTGTAGCATACACAGTTAGCCTACTGCAAAATGCCAGTGCTGTCAGGAAAGACATCAAGCATGAAGATCTGCAATAATGTTCATCCAGTTCATAGCTGTCGTGGTGCCTTTGATCAGCACCACAGGTCCCACAAAAACACAAGTGAATGCCGGCCCCCCTCCCCCCCAAAGCACAATGTGGCCCCACCAGCCTGCACCTGTGGTACAGAGAATGTTTCAAGCAACAGCTCACCTGGTAATCACCATCAACCTAGTGTGATAAGAAACATGAGTCATGAAACATTTTCACTGACCCACAGTCCAATCCAGTGATCCCACGATCACTACAATCATAATCAATGATGTTACTGAGTAAAACTGGGAACACACAGGGGTCGCCAGCTGCAGAGCCATATGTTCAACAATGTGCACTGAACAGTGTGTTCCAAAACATTTGTGCCTGCAACAGCAGTGCACTCAGTCAGCAGATCACCATCTGTCCTCTTTTACTGAGTGTACATACCTCCATCCTCAACGTTCTGTGACGTGCCATGTATGTCGGAGGTTGTATCAGCTACTCATGGTTCCACCATCCTTCAACCACTTTCCATAAATGCTCATGAATCTAGAATGTGAACAGTTTCATCACTTCTGAGATGCGCTTTTCCAGATGCCTTTTCGGCAAGCCATTTATTTTACTGGATTTCCGGATTTGCAGCACTATCATTGCTAGAATGATTCTGCATTTGCCTCGGCACCACTTATATACTTTCCTTACAATGTCACATGCCCACAATGCCACCAGGTGGTATGTCCACAACAACAGGTGGCATTTAACTCCTGGTAGGCAGTGGTCATAATGTTTTGCCTCACCAGTAAATGTAATTAGAGAAAGTATATAATATGGTGATCACCAAAGAAGTGCATATAGAAGAAACTGATTACAAGCAGAACGATTATATGTTTCTGTTAAGCACAAAAAGGAAGGATTAATCTAACAGCCAAAATATGCTGAGTTAGTTTGTTGGATTCATGAAGCAGAGCGAAAGGATTCAGGAAAAGAAAAATGGGAGGCTAAGGAATAAATGCATCAGAAGATCAAGAACAGACCCAGTAAGGTAAACCAAACAGATTAATGTAATTCATGGAAATGGTGGAAGCAAACAGCAAACAAGAATGTGCTGGAAAAGTTAGCAAAAAATAAGGAAGTGTGAGAAGAAAGTTGACACTAGAATAAATACACAGTAAGGAAAATGCTGCACAGAATAAATCAAATGATATGTGACATATAACAAAAGGAGGGCCAGTTAATAGTCACATTAAAATAGGGCCAGGAAACGAAACAGAAGGAATAATTACAAAGGTGGGGAAAGACAATGCAAAACTACAAGAATGTACTGTAAAATTAAAAACAAAATTAAGCTATGACTAAATGGAGGAGAGAGCACAGCTAGAACAGTGAGTCAAGAAGTATCACAAACAGCAGTAGAAATCACAGACCAAGTGAAAATATGCAGATGAGGAGAAGCTACAGAATGAAAAATTTCCCAGATATAGCTAGATAGTGAAGACAGCATAAAAAAAGGTAGAACCAAATCTTCATGTCAAAATTGATACTGTTGAGAACAAAATATAAATGAATCACAAAGACATTAAATATATCATATGAATACAAATGTTTCCTGGAAGTACCAAAGTCAACAAGGAAGTGACAAATGAAATATAGTGTGATTAGTGAAGTCAAATTTATTAATGGATGTCAATTCAAGAAGTACACTCAGAAATGGCAACTACCGTATTTACTCGAATCTAAGCCGCACTCGAGTCTAAGCCGCACCTGAAAAATGAGACTCGAAATCAAGGAAAAAAAAATTTCCCGAATCTAAGCCGCACATGAAATTTGAGACTCGAAATTCAAGGGGAGAGAAAAGTTTTAGGCCACACCTCCAAATCGAAACAAAATTGGTCTATTGTAATATGAGACAAAATTTAGGTAGAATAAATGACGATACAGCTACAGTAGTTTGGTTCGAGTCGTAAGCTTAGCAGTTAAGCTTTACCAGGTAGCCATTGCTATGCGTCAGGCGTGCTTCGTCTGGTTTGAATGGGTTGCTTATTTTTCTTTGATCTGATAAGTGCCGTTCTCTTTGTTATAGGTGTCTACGTCACTCTAGGCTGAAAATGCATTATTGTACTGTGTCATGTATTGCTTGTCGCATTCTGATAGTAAGTGTTTACGACCTGTCGCCGCTCGCGGCATGGCTTGCTTACGTGCGCGCTACCGCCGCTTACAATAAAAAAAAGAAAGAAATTGTCTCATTAGTGAAACAATGGCAAGAGACTGCTATTTGTTGTTAATTATACTGCTGCTTTCTTTGATAATGATCAACAAGAACCAAATAATAGACTGCGTATGATAGATATTCTGAATGACAGTTTAGCTAAAATTTTTCTCCGTTTGAAAATCTTTGCAGACGCCTCTTTTGTACATTACATTCTGCACAGAAATTAGTCATCTTAGATTTAAAAATCTAGTCAATTGCCGTGCTTCATTTCTGACTGTATCACTATTCGGCATTAGAATAATACGAATATAAACATGACATGGTATGTATATTCTTCCGCACTTGCTGCTGTCTCACACTAGTTTCGCAGGTTATTAGGTAGACAGGATTTAAATGAGATAGCAGCAAACACGAAAGAATACATGGCAAAATGTTTATATCCATATTATTCTTATGTTGAAGAAAATACTGCATGTGATTCGCAATTCATAAAAGTTCCTATTAGCAACCATCTCTTCTCACAGGTAGGAAAAAATTCAGAACATAGAGTTGGCCATATTGACAAACATCCCAAATAGTCTTGCCAGTCGGATTTTCGTAGTACATTGAAATGCTGCTACATTCGAAGATGAACAACATGGAATTTGTATTTACTTCGTTGGATAATGTATGAAAATGCAGTGGCCGAAACTCAGGGCGGAGAAAAAAAGCTCGTCTTACACCTTTTTTAAAAAAAAAAATTATTTACTGACGCAGAAGTTTTGGCGCCAGTATTTATCTTTGTGCCTGCAAAGCATGCCTGTGTAGCGCTACATATATTCGACGGCAGAAGTTAGTTCTGGCGGCACCTACCAACATTTTTCAGAACTTCCATTTACTTTGCACTCGATTCTAAGCCGCAGGCGGTTTTTTGGATTACAAAAACCGGAAAAAAAGTGCAGCTTAGATTCGAGTAAATACAGTATGTTCAGGTGTATTACTGAGGAATTTTGAAGGTATCTAACAATACGTAAGTAGAAGCAGAAAAATTTGATTTTGTAATGAATCTTTATAAAGAGTCCAGCTAGAAATCTCGAGTAGAATAGATAAAACTGAGCAACAGGCTGTGTTTTTGTGCAATTCTAGTTTAAAAACAAGTAAGATCCAAGTCTGCACTCAATGTGCTACTGGTACAGCGGAGAAAGTTAGAGATTACTCATAGCTTTTATTGAAAAAGTACTTGAGATGCATGCATGCCCCAGTATCAGTTCTGGTAGTTGTTGAATCTCTTTGGTTGTGTTTTTATGCTACGGCTTCTCATGCATCCTCACTGATGGCAATTTTGCAGCAATTCAAGGACAATTTAAGAGTGTGGACAGCTTGCAGCTTGGCAATCGGTTCAGGGGGCTGTTGGCTGGAGGTCGGCAGGGAGTTGCCCGCTGGACGGAGCTATGCTTAGAATCAGGCCTTGTACTGAGGTGTAGTCGTAGGTTGCTCCTTGTGTCTGAATTACTGGTGTGGACATAGTGGTCCACACCTTTGGCTACTGAAGAGTTAAGGTCTTACTATGTGTGCAAAGAGACAAGGCCACATGCTGCAGTTCATTTTGGCGAGTTCCCTGCTGCTTTGGTTAATGGTCGTGGCAACCTACACTGTCCTTGAGAGACTTCGACCTATTGCTGGACAAACTTCCACTCTGTTGCCACTAGGTGTCATTTATTGTTCTTCTCCAGTCATTCTACTGGCCGTAGTTTGGGTAATGCATTAAAGGTGGATAATTCTGAAATCATAAAGCCTAATGCTCATTTGATTGTAATTCTCACTTTGCACTGCTGGTGCTTTATTTCCATGGTGTTTGGGGGATCCCTGTGCAGTCTTTCACTTGCTATCTGAGTGTATGTTTTAGAATACATACTGGTTGTGCACTGTGTTCAAGAAAGCTGGCAATAATGCCTTTTTGTAGTTTGCAATTTTGTAGTATAGTGTAATGGTCTATTCTGTCTATTTATAGCAAGTCAAAAGTTTTTTGCACTATTGGTGTATGTATTTGCTAATCTACAAATCAGCTTCACTGAATTTAAATATTTCCTTTGGTTTATTATTTCTGGTGCAAAAAAAACTTTGTTACATTTTCACAATTCACTGTTCTGTTTAAGAGGTCTTTGTACAGTTTGTCATTCACTTGCTGTGTGATCTAATTTGTATTCTGTATGTTCTAGAAGCTGCACAAACAAGCAATCACCTGGGCTTCTAAAAGTAAAGCTCTTGGTAATACCTGAAAAATTAGCTCTATTACTGCATTATGCTCCATCTGATTCACAGACTTGCGTAATTTATGTACATTGAAATACTTTTATTAAAACTCGGTTTTTTCTACTTCTACTAAGACGAGTACAGTTTGTTTCTTTTTTAAACGCCTGATTTTTTACCTGCTTTAGTATAGATCATAAAACATTCTACTCTGTCTGCTTCACAGACGTGTGTAAGTTGCTGTTCTTTGCAAATTTTGTGTATTAATAGTTTCACACACACATTTTGATAAGTTTTGAATGTACTGTTTGGTGTGCTTCACAGACAGATGCAATTTGTTGCCCCTAAAATTATTTTGCATTTATGGTTGCATCTGCTTCACAGATGTGTATAGCACTCAAAGTGTCAGGTATCTGTTACTGTGGTGAATCAATTTTACTTGTTTTGATACTTGTAAGATAGGCCTTTGTGGTTTTTTTTTTAATGCTCTGCGCCATACTGCACCCAGACCCTAGCTCCCTACCAGTTCAACGGTAGCAGAGTACGGTTTGACTAAGGGGCACAGATCTGATCCTATGTACTGGCAGGGGAAGAAATTTTGTCTTGGCAAAATGTACTGCATGAAACGTACTGACAGATTTGGAAATTTTGCCTTGGCGAAGAGTACTACTTGAAACTTCATGGCAGATTAAAACTGTATGTCAGACAGAGACTCAAATTTGGGATCTTTACCTTTCGTAGCAAGTATTTGACCGCCTGAGCTACCCAAGTACAGCTCATGTCCTGTCCTCACAGATTTACTTCTACCAGCACCTCATCTCCTACCTTCCAAACTTCACAGAACCTCCCCTGCAAAACTTGCAGGACTAGCACTCCTGGAGAGGAGGGAAGAGCAACAATGTGCAGATACAGTTTTGATTCCTTTGGGTGTGATAGACTAGAAACAATTAGTAATTTCCCCATAATTGTTTCCAGGAAACAGATGTGCATATTCCCAGGATTCTAGGATTCCCACAAACAATTCACAAATGAGCACAACAAAGCACTACATAATCTTATGAATAGGAATACATGGAATAGAATGAAAGGATGCAAAAAGGCTTTCTAGTGTATAAAAGATAAAATAAGCTATATAAAAAAAAAAAAAAACTCTCCCACTCTGATTGGTCAACGGTATTCTGTAAGGAGTCTGAAAGTTTGAAATTTGCAATAATAGTTCATCCGCATTAATGGAATGAGGACCCCACAGAAAAGTTTTTCAAGGTCAAGTTCATTTTTGCAAGTGGTAACCCCTATTTTTATATTCATATTCTACGGGAAAAAATATGCATTGTTTGAAGAGAACATTTTTTATGAAAAACCAATGGTTTGTTGCCAGGGGGCACATCATTGTAACTTTCCCAGGTTACCAGTATCTCGAGAATGAAGCGAGACCAGGAAAAATTTTCAGTGGAAATCTTGTACGGTTTCTGAATTCCGTCCACTGGTGAAATTTTTGTGACCTTGAAACAAGCCTTAAAATTCTACAGTAAGGAGGAAATCAAATACCATCGGCATTAGTGGAACCCAATGTGCACCACGTGGAGGTTGCCAGCGGACTTCGCACATCGTTAACCCGGAAAGGGGTTGATTAACATGGTTCTCATTGGAAATGTAGGAGCTCAGATGCTCAATCAACTGTCTATTATGCCTAATGCACATTTGCGCGCTGTCAGAAAATGGTCTCAACATCATTCAATGTCTGATGGGTGAATGCCTGGAAAGCCGCCACAATCCTTTCCCTCATATCTTCTGGCATTGTCGGGTGAGCTCCCCTTACGAAGAAAAATGGCATTAATTCTGGTGATCTTGGCGGGAACTCATGAACTGCACTGCCGATACCAATCCATCGATTTGGGTAAGTTGCATTATGGTACCTTCTGACAGATAAGGCCTGATGCGCAGGGGTGCTGTCATGCTGAAATCACATACGTGCTCGTATGTCTAGGGGGATATTTTTTAATAAAGGAAGCACCAGATTCTGGAGAATATGAAGATAGCACAAGCCGTTCAACATTTTGCCATAAAAAACAGGACCTAACACGTAATCACCAACTATGCCCACCCAGACATTAATTAACCACTGCCTCTGTATTTGGTGATCTCATTGCCAGTGAGGATTAGATTCTGCCAAAAGTGTGCATTATGGAGATTGACTCCCCCCATGTTGTTGACGTTTGTCTCGAACGTAAAGAGAGTGTGCGAAGAGAAAGGGATCACGACGTATTTGTGTATAGGCCCATCGACAAAATGCCAGGAATCTCTCAGGATTCCCAGCCTCAATTGCTTGGAGGATACGTAAGCGATATGGGTGGAATTTAAAGAATCTTAAAACATGAGATACCGCTGATCGAGGCATGCCATGCATTTGCTGAATCAAGTCAAAAGATGTGGATCTTTAGCAACGATAGCACAAACTCCCTGCAAGAAAATATTGATGTAGATAATAAAATAATGAAATACCCCATGGTAATCCGTCCTTTTGAAATATGGAGAGAAGGCAGAAATGGAAGATGGGCCCGAGAAAGTCGACTGCAAGACAAAGTGACTCGGATAAATTTTTCTCTTATGGGCTCAAAACACTGATGTTGAGAATAATTTTGCTTGTATGGATTTGGAAAATTTTCACTTTGGAACTCATTAGAGTCTCACGTGACGAGATTGTTCTGAGTCCCACGAGTCAAAATTCATCAGAGTTCAACGAGGTGGAATTTTTCTAAATCCCTTAACACACATTTTTTTCTAAGAACGTAAGAGAAAAATTTATGAAAGTCATGCCAGTCTAGAATCATTCTAAGTCAGCAAAGCCAAGAAATTTTCAGAGTCTCCAAGGGTAAAATTTCTCTGAACCTCAAAGACATGATTTCAAAATCCCCAACAATGATGCTTATTAGTTAGCCTCAAAGCTCCACCCTTCTCTTCTCTGATTGTGCTGGCACAAGTACAATGCTGGTCTCTGATTTGGCACCCCCCAAGTGGTGCACACTGGGTTCCACTAATGCTGACGGAATTTGCTTTCAGGTTAATTCCTACTGAAGAATTTCAAGGAAATTTCATGTTCACGAAAATTTCACCAGTGGACGTAGTCCAGAAACCGTACAAAATTTTCATTCAAATGTCTTCCTGATCTCGCTTCATTCTCGAGATACTGGTAACCTCAGAAAGTTACAATGAAGTGCCCCCTGGCGACAAAACATTGGTTTTTCTAAAAAACGTTCCCTACAAACAATGTGTTCACCCATTCAAACCTTATAACTTTTACTAGAGATCTTTTTTGCAGAATTGTGCCATGCCAAAGATATCGGCCAGTATATTTTAAATTGGGACTATATGTAAAACAAGGTACTGACAGAGAGTGGCAGCTGTTGTGTAAGAGCACAAGAGCATGTGAACACCCTAACTTTTGACACCTAGCGAATTTATTGGTTAACTTTATTTGAATGCTGTTCAATGTATTGTAGACGCAGTAATCTGAAATACACAGCACTGAATCTACCACAATGTACTAAATTGCTGTTCTAGACTCGGTGAAACTTGGCATCAGGGTCATGAGCACACCTTCACTGGTTCACATTTTAAGGAGCTTCTAACGTGGGCAATGGCACGACATAATTGCCTTGCGAGCCAAATGCATGAGAATTGGATAAGCAATGTGCACAGTCCACAGCGTGCACTGCTAGCCCTTGCCACTCAACTACAAGTTCACGTCAATGCCATCAGGTGGTAGCACGCTGCAGCAGACTTTGATCTATGTTCACTTGGCATAAATCCCACTACGCGGTAGCACACTCCACCGATAAGCAATTCACTATACACTAAAATTATATTGGACATCAGTATATTTTATACTTATACTGATAGAAAAACCTATTTTGTGGGATTCTGAATGAGATGTAGTACATTAAGTTTTGGATATTATCATACGTTAATCCATTTGAGCTGCGAGAACCATAAAGCATATCATCACCAATTGTGAGATTGTAGCAATTATTCAAACTTCTGACATCTGTTGATCTTACAGTGGGTCATGTTTATCTGTACTGTATGTTCACATTGTATGTATACACGAACATTCAGGGAAAGCTGTTTCACTGGTTTCTCTGATATTCACTTAAATGTGGGGTCGAAGACGATGTGCTTTTGGTCCTTACCGTTCTCAGCACCTCATTTGTATTCTAGTCAAGTGACCTTGTTGGTAGATGGTACTACCTGAATTTAATAATTTCCACAAACAGCAGTTTTTGTTTGGAGTTGGCTGTCTACTGTGAAGGAATCAGCTTTCCTGTGCAATGTCAACATGAACTCTGTTGAATTTGTATTAACCGCTAATGGAAAAGAAAATTACCAGGAAAAGTTAGCTGCAAAGGAAGTAGGGCCTCCCAGATCAGATCTAGTTGTGAGAAAATGATGAAATCAAATAAGTGTGACTACAAGCAAAAATTTAACAAAGACACATGTAATAAGTGTAAGCTGTTATGTGGATGCAACAGAAGAATGCCTGGTTTTCAGCCCAAAAGTTAATTCATTAACTAACACACCAATCAGGGATCTTGTACATTTGCCCGAAAAAACAAAACAGCACAAAAATTCCCACTTACACAAAAATGTGAAACGTATAGCAGCAAAAGCTTAAACATTATCGTTCTTGCTGTAAACTGTTCTTAATTATGAACAAAACAACAAAATGTCAGAAAAAGTTTCTCCTTTTTTTCAGACAAATTATTCATATTATTTATCATTATTACTGTTGACAACAGCTGAAGTTGTATAAATATGTTATTACGCATAATTGTTATACAGCAGACGCTATTAATTTTACACTCTCATATTTATCTGAATTTAAAAATTTGTGAATGCCCAGGATGTATACCTACGAGTCACAACTGCTCAGAGACAAGCTCACATTCACTCTTATTAGTGAGCAGCAAGTTTCACAATGGCATGCTAATGAAGTAGAATTTGGTTTTGAAGAGGAATACATGACCAGCAATCAGAGTATCACTGTAAATGCGCTATTACAGAAGCCCATGGGATTAAAGTACAACGGAACTCAAGGTTACAGAATTAAACATACAGGTGATAGATGGAGCAGCACACAAAGAATATTTAAAAATAAATGCTACGAAATACTTGGAGATCAGAAGAGTCATAAATTTCTACATTTGGTTAATTGAATGTGTGAGTGTGCTGCAGGAAAGTGGTTAAGGAAGTATTATTTTTTGTACAACAGATTTCTATAAAGAAGAACAAACATACAAGTAGCAGAATGGAAGTTACGTATTCGAGAACAATCCACACAAAAGCCAATTTGGTGTATTTTACTACAGCAAACCAAATTTTGAGATAAAGAATACTTAAATAAGGTGAGGAGAGCTTACCATAAGAAATCCAGTTCTATCAAATGTCTAAGATGCCAAAGTAAAATAATGATTTCATGTATCAGGTATTATCAAAGAAACAAAGGAAATGGTAGTGGTTGATTTGTTAGCAACAGTATCAAAGGAAAAAAAAAAAAAAGAGCTATGCTGGTGTTGCTCGCATTGGAATTTGTCTCAATATTTACACATTCCAAGAGGCAAAGGGTAAGATTACACCCTACAGAATGCAGAAGGGTTACTTCAAAACAAAGAGTATCCCAACTAAAATTCTCATCAAGAATGATGGGCTATTTACCAACAATGCATGAATAGAAATTCTAATCTGAAGTGATACATAGCTACTATTAATCTCATTACAATGACCTAACTCTTATCCCACAGAATGCTCCACGATGGTGATTAACTGACTGTAATAGACTGTATCACAACAATAGTAAAATATTTTTTATGTGGGGACATTTCCATTGAAACATCAAATCAAATATACACAGGAATGAGCGCATTATACCTACAAAGTGTTAATATCATGCTGTAGCTTAAATAACACAAAATGTGCACTTGCGGTAATATGCTTCAATATAGTACCCAACAGCATCTTCTTGCCAGCATGTGACAACCTGGGAAGTGGTGACCCAATAAAGACAATCCAACTTAGCACAAAGAGCTTAGTTATGCTAGGCATCATACAACAGAATGGTGCACTCTAAAGTTTGTAATGCAGGGGACATGGTGTGGATAAACAGTCATGTGAAACTGCAAAAGATAAGATATATGAAATTTCAGAAGGTAGGTGCCGAGATAAAGACAATATAAAATTATCAACAAGAAGCATCACATGGCAAGGAACATGTTGACAAGCTGAAGAAATCCACCTTGGAAGAAATGCCAGGAGGTCATCAAATGAAGACAGTGATAACTGGCTGTGTATGCACCAATATAAGGCTGCTGTGATCAAACACTGAACAATAATGGGTGTTATTGCACATAGCAGTTAGCAGATACTGTGGCTGAAATAAAGAACTGCTTTTATTTGTGCATGACATACAAAAAGTAAACATACACAATACACAGCAGCATTCTGTTGAACAACGCAATGCGAGATGACAGACACCAGCTGCCACCATATCTTCAGAGATGTCTTCAAATACTGCACAAGAATTTCATGGCCACAGTGCATGGTCTGTCTGCAGACTGGCCACTGCCATCACAACATTGCCACAAAAGAGTGGGAAATAAGATGTTAAGCCAACATAAACTAGCAGCTGTGTAAAAGCAAATGCCACAATACTGGGAATCACTGAATGTGGTGCCAGGTGCAAACACATTGACAATTTCATGGCAGCCATGCCTCCATCACACACATATCCCAAGTGAAGGCACAATGCCACATATGGACACAAAGTTATATGAACCTAGAGAGTTATGACGGTTACACCAGGAGACAAAAGTGGCTATGTGCTTGCAACTCCTATCTGGCATTGTCATCTCCAACAAAGGACTTTCTACATATAACTCAGCTGGTCAGCGTCTTTACTATCTGATGAACAGCAATCTATTCTCATATGCATGTTATATTACATCTTGGATTTTCTGTCAATATAATTTATATAACACAATTTACATTTGACTTGCAGATTGCAGTGCTCAACCAGAAATAGAAATAATCAAACCATAAAATATAGTACACTTTCAATCATAAATTAAGCTGAGAATTTGAAAAAAAGTTGCTGAAGTAAGCCACTGAAATAAGAATGAGGACAAATCTTGTTAAGGTAGAGACAATCTCAGAATTGCTTTGAAACTTGCTTTTTAACCTTGATACAAGTACAACATTGAGAAGCACTATAAAACAAAAACAGTTACAGTGAATATGAACAATGGTTAATCATAAAAAATAGGTTCCATTATCCATTTACACTTTATGGAAACTGTTAAGAAATTATAATACTGCCAAATAAGAATGAGAAAAAGTAAAGTGCCTTCAAATACATGTAACACGCGATCCAAAATATTAAGTGTTAAGTGAAATATAGTTTTTTTTTTTTTTTTTAATATTTCTGGTCATTACTTTCAGTCACAAGTTAAACTCTTTGCCCAGATGACAATGCTTTAGTTCTTTTTTGCAATTTTCTTATTCCTTAGCCAAACATGTTACAGATTTTGTCAAAGCATTCCATTTTTGTAACACATGAGAAATGTATTTTAGTATGAAAGGAAATCACTTACTGAGAAGCAGAAGCATTGTTGTCAACAGGCAGACATGAAAGAAAGAAGACTTGCTATCTTTCAGAGTTATCTTTTGATGAGCTAGACAGACAAACACACACACACACACACACACACACACACACACACACACACACACACACACACACCTATGCCCCTACTGCTGCTAGCTAGATTGACTGTGCCAATGCAATTTTTGGGCAAGGGGACTCGTTTTGGTGGGGGTAGTGTCAGTCGGAGTGGGGGGGAGAGAGGCAGGGAGAGAGGGAGGCAGGGAGAGCGGGAGGCAGGGAGAGAGGGAGGCAGGGAGAGAGGGAGGCAGGGAGAGAGGGAGAGAGGGAGGCAGGGAGAGAGGGAGAGAGGGAGGCAGGGAGAGAGGGAGAGAGAGAGGCAGGGAGAGAGGGAGAGAGAGAGGCAGGGAGAGAGGGAGAGAGAGAGGCAGGGAGGGAGGGAGAGAGAGAGAGAGAGAGAGAGAGAGGCAGGGAGAGAGAGAGAGGCAGGGAGAGAGAGAGAGGCAGGGAGAGAGAGGGAAGGGGGAGGGAGGGAGAGAGAGGGGGGGGAAGGGGGAGCGAGAGAGAGAGAGAGGGAGACAGGGGGGAGTCTGGCTAGCTGCTCAGAGAGAGGGAGCTGGTCAGTAGGCCTGGAATGTGGGAGGGAGGAAGCTAGTTTGTAGGCCCGGAATGCAAGAGGGAGGAAGCCTGTTTGTAGGACTGGAATGCAGGAGGGAGGAAGCTGGATTGTAGGCCTGGAATGTGGGGAGGGAGGGGTGGCAGGTATAAGGCCTGGCACGACTGTAGGGGACAGTGGGTAGCAGCAAATGGGACTTGGCGACGTAAATTGGGAGGGTCTGACAAGACGAAGGAAGGGGAAACTGTTGGGTGGCGGATGTTGGCACAGTGTTTTACCAGAGACTGCTTACTCTCTTGTCTGCCCTCTCCTGGAGTACTGCAGTGCGGTGTGGGATCCGCATCAGATAGAACTGATAGAGGACATCAGAAAAGTTCAAAGATTGACAGCTTAACATGAAATAAAGGAGAGAGTACTACAGATATGATACACGAACTGGGATGGCAGTCATTAAAACACAGGCATTTTTCACTGCAGCAGGGCCTGCTCATGAAATTTTAATCAATAACTTAGAGCAATCAATCATTTAAAGCACGAAAATATTCTGTTGGCACCCACCTACATAGTGAGAAATTATCATCATAATAAAATAAGACAAATCAGAGCTTGCACAGAAATATTAATGTGTTCATTTTTCCTGCACACTGAAGTGGAATAGTAGAGAAATAGCTTAAAGGTGGTTTGATGAACCCTCTACCAGACACTTAATTGTGAACTTCAGAATAATCATGTACATGTAGACAAGGCCAAAATTATTAAGAAAGCGGAGGTGTTGTTGTAAGGATAACTCCCATCTGCCTAGTTTAGAGGTGCTGGTGGTGGAGGGAAGGCCGGTGATGGAGTAGGATAAGCCTGTGAGGGGATTGGAGTAGGTAGTGTTGGGTGGATGGATTGTGTAAAGTGGTGTTCCGTTGTCCATCAAACCTACACATCATCATAGTCCATCCCTACGCTGCTCCCACCTCTAACCCCATGCCACAGGGATCATATCCCTGGGGCAGACCAAGGTGCAAGATCTGCCCAACCCACCCACCCAGCAACTCCTGCATTCCAGTCCTGTCATAGGCTTATCCTACCCAATCAGAGGCCAGGCCACCTGTGAAAGCAGCCATGTCATGGACAAACTCTGCTGCAAACACTGCACAGTGTTTTATACTGGTATGACTAGCAACCAGCTGTCCACCAGGATGAATGGCCACCTCCAAACTGCTGTCAAGAACAAAGTTCACCATCCGGTGGCAAAACAAACAGATGGGCACAAAATGCTCAATTTCAATGGATCCTTCATGACCTGAGACATCTGGATCCTTCCCTCCACCAACTTCTTTGAACTTCACGCATAGGAGTTACCCTTACAACACCTCTTCCATTCCCATAATCGTCCTGTTCTCAATTCAGGTGACCCATTGTCCCCGCACCTCCACCCAACAATTTCTCCTTCCTCTGTCCTGTCACTCCCTCCTAATTCATGTCCCCACATGTGCCACTTCCCAGCATCTGCTACAACTGTGCCACCCCTTATACCTGCAACCTCTCCCTCCTGCATTCCTGGCCAACAAACGAGCTGCCTCCCTCTGAGCCACCAGCCATCCACACCCCCCCCCTCCAAACCCTCTCCCCTCTCCCCACATCCCTCTCCCTCTAACCACTGCACCTGACATTATCCACATC
The DNA here is from genome assembly GCF_021461385.2 of Schistocerca piceifrons. Classification (NCBI taxonomy): domain Eukaryota; kingdom Metazoa; phylum Arthropoda; class Insecta; order Orthoptera; family Acrididae; genus Schistocerca; species Schistocerca piceifrons. The sequence continues at coordinate 1,013,918,482 of NC_060138.1, read as the reverse complement.
ATAACGGTCCACCAGATGAAAAATAGCTTTGCCACTGTCACTGTGTGTATAATTTACCCTAGCTTATCAAAGGATAACTCTGAACACTAGCAATTCATTTTTCTTTTATGTGTGCCTATCAACAACTCAACACTTCTGCTTTTCGGTGAGTGGTCTCCTTTAATTCTAAAGTATCTACACGGATCATTACATTTGCCTTTTTGAGGACACACTTCAATCTAGTACTGTAAAACACAGTTGATCAAGTGTGAGGACATGGCATTAAACTCATAATGCAAGGAAATGTGAAATTTCATATTTGCCCTGAAATAGATAATAAAATGAAAACATGAAAAACTTTAAATAAAATTATGTATTTAATATTGATATAACACAGGGCTACAAGCATAAACTTTGACCATGCTTCATATCAACAATGGTACAAAATTATCAATGATATAAACTTTTTGTGAAAGTAGGATTATGGCATATAAACAAGGTTGTAAGAATACAGAAGGTATATGAACTTAAACTGCATACCTTTTTCATGTCGATTTACAAATTGTTGGAAATGAGTTCTTGCATATCGTATAGCATCTTTCTGTCCACCTGGACCCCTCTGGATTAAATCAATAAACCGGAGGCGATGTAACTTGAATTCCAATGATGAATTCTGAAATCAGAAGAAAATGTGAAAAAGAGTTTGATTTACGTAAAATACACAAAACTTTCTTTCTTCTTTTGCATATCTCTCTCCATTGCAGTCATCCCACAATTTCCATACCAGTTGATGTATAAGACTCATAGTGATAATACAAAATTATAGGATATTATGAGTACTATCACAAAACATAAGGTTATGGACGAAGGCTCTGTAGGAACTAAAATAGAATATGATAGTTTTAAAACAGCCTTTTTTTAAAATAAAATAGAGTAACCTTATTCTGATAAATCATTCTGTTTTTAACTATGTAAATCAGAGAAAGAGCACTGGCTAAAATCTGAGAGAGATGGAAAAATGCATTTATCATGGCCATCTTGTAAGACCAACTGCACGTCATACTCTGGAAAGAGTGAAGATAGCCAGTCACCAGCATTGAGCAGCAGACAAACACGTAAGAAAGATCTGCAAAATCTGAAGCAGCCAATGTGCTCCTAGAGCAAACAAAGAAACATGCACACATATCATTGTCTGATTGTAGCAGTCCCAATGGGGTGAGAGGCTAAATAAGATGGAGAAGAACAAAAGGAGGATTGGGGGGGGGGGGGGGGGGGGGAAGAGTACGGAAAGGAGGGCAAAGACAGGGCAGAGAGGGGCAATGAGGAGAAAGGTTACACATTTAGCACCAGTAGTTGATTATATTGACAGATGAAATACAGAGGAGAGTTAAGTAGGGGACAGAACAGAAGTAGATCGAGAATGTGGAACGACAGTCTGGGTTTAGATTAAGAGATTGATGAACCTAACAAAAGTTGTGTGTGGAAGATGTTGAGCTGAGGGACGGAGGGGTTGGGGGGGGGGGGGGGGGGCACAAATCTACAATACACACAAATAGGTGCTCTGGTGCGTGTGAGGTAGGACCTAACGGAGTTTGAGGCTGATGTGGATGAGGGATAAGTAAGGACAATTCCGATGTATGCAATTCAGAGAAGGTTGTATTGGTAATGGTAAAATCCAAATGGCGTGGATTGTGAAGCCAGTGAAAGAAATTTGGCATGTTGCACTCAGTGGTGTGCTCTACTACTGGGTCATAATGTTGGTCATACTTCAGCAGAGGCTACTCATTTGGGTGGACAGGTAGCATGTGAAAGGCTGCAGATGATGCAGATAATTTGATACATGACACAGCTAGTTTCTAAGGTATGGGGTATACTTGTTATGGGACAGAAATAGAATGCTGGCCATTAAAACTGCAACACCAGGAAGGATAACAAATAATGAAATTTTATTTATTTGCGTAAATACCATAACATGATTAATATGTAGGCAATTTTGGGAAATACAGGGTGCAAAATTTTGCGCCTACCTGTGTAGCAATAATGGTTCTAATTTGACTGAGCACTGAATCAAAGTGAGCTTGGATGACAGATACAGGTACATCATTCCACACTGCTTTAACTTTATGCCACAGTTCATCAACCATACTGGCTGGCGAGTGGTGACATGCCATTCTTTCGACAACCTATGACAAGACGAATTCAATAGTTGAGATATCTGGAGAATGTGAACCAGAGGTGATTGTGTTGTGTATCCAATGGCACGCCATACCATCATGCAAGGTGCTAGGCCCATATGACGATGAGAAATACAATCTGGCAACATTCATTCATATAGGACATGGTAAATCCCTTGTAATAATGTACGCAGAACTGAGATTCATCTGAAAAGACAGTGTGATGCCACTTCTGTGTCCAGTGTTTGTCATCGGCTGTGTCACTGTCAGCGTGCCTCCCTTGCTGCCACATCAAGGGAAGCCACAACACTGGTAACCACGCTGACAGTCTGTGGTGCTCTAGATACCATCATATTATCCAAGGGGATTCTTCTCTTACTGCATAAAGGCCCATTTCCTGATTCAAGATAGAATCCATCAAAGCTGAGTAAATAATCTATTTGCCTTCTCAGTCACTCATCACACGGGACCAGAGAGACACTGCAAGGAATTGAGTATGACCCTCCCGAACGCACAGATTTCACTCAGTATGATAGTTATGAGGTCCAAACCAATACAAACAGAAATATCAGAGAAAGATAAATCTGGGTATTGATAGTCCACAATCATGTTCTAGTAATTCAACAAGTGTTGCTAGGTGTTTCTCCGTATTACATGAGACATAACAAAGTTGTAACCCAATTTGGCAGTTTCTGAGAAAGAATGGAAAGAACCATCTTGAGACAAAAGTTGGGGAGAAGTTGAGCAGGCGCAGAGGTTGACGAAAGACAAACAACAAGTGTCCTTGGCGAGATGTTCACAATGGCAATATGAAGTGGACATGTGAACAACAAGCAAACAAATCCTAAAAAGTGACCAAGTGAAAAACCAAGATGCTGCAATAACATAATAAAGACAATTCATAGTTAGGCATGATGGTGACTATACACAACAGATGCGAATACAATATGATGTCACTGATCATGCGACCATATTTATACTGGCCACGACAAGAGTTATTCGCTGGAGTATGCACGTGGCATTAATGGATGGCACTATCTTGGTGATTGCAGTGCCTCACAGGTAGTCACCATGTATCTTTCCTCCACATCTATTTACCAGTGTGCATTCAAATTCATCGCACTGGAATACCAGAAAAGGTGACCTTCTCATAAATAATACTCAAATGCAATCTCTGAATTAGAAACCTTATGCATAAGCTCTCTTCATATACAAAATGTTGTTATCCCTATACCTCTTCTGTGCTGAGATGCGAATCATTTGTGTGACCAAGTATCTAGTACAATTCAGGGCAATTTAATTTTGTTGCATGGTGTCTTCACAGTTTGCAGCTTTTAATAGCCAACAGTGTCATATACATTGTTTGTCTCCTTGATAGTATTTCACCTTTCACATCCTGAAAATATCCATACGACAACAGGTTGGAATTACGCACAGCATAAAGATGAAGCACAATATTTTGTGGATTGGGTAGGCAGCTGTATTCAGCTTTGGAAGAGGTGGGACGGATGCTCAATATTTCAGAATACGTTTAAAAGTTTAGGAAGACATGGCAGAAGATGTGGTCAAGCTGATTCAGACTATGTCAGTACTGGGTAGTAAGGGGACGTTTCTTTACAGCTAGTTAGTGAGTGTGGCTGGAGTATTAGGAATATCTATCCCACAACATCTCCAGCAAATCTGTCACTTCTTCAGTACATCTACCTTTGCGATTCTTAAAATCTACAAATCTAACCACCATTGATGCCACAATGTAGCTGGTTAATGTGTTTCCATTGTGAGATGACCTACCTGCAAACCCTTATTCTATCCTAGGTATATCACTAAAGAAAATTCATTGACGTGTTGTAAATCTGAAGATATGGGAAATATTCCAATTATGTACACCATAAATTTTTTAATTAATGTGACTATTCCTATATTTATCATCACTACACTGAGGTGACAAAATTTTGGCTGATAGCAACAATATCATGTACACATGTTATAAAAGGGAGCACACTGGTGGAACTATTATTTGTACTCAGGTGATTCATGTGAAACAGTTTCCAATGTAATTATGGCTACACAACAGGAATTAAGACTTTGAATATGGAATGTTAGTTTGAACTAGACACATCGGTCATTCCATTTTGGAAATTGTTAGGGAATTCAATATCACAAGTTCTACAAGTGTAGAGAATGTGCCTAGATTACCACATTTCAGGCTTTACCTCTCGCCACAGACAATGCAGTGGCCGACGACCATCGCTTAATGACCGATAACAGCGGCATTTGCAAAGAGTTATCAGTGCTAACAGACAAGCAACATTATGTGAAATAACCCCACAAATCAATGTAGGATGTACGAAAAATGCATCAGTTAGGGCAGTGCAGTGAAATTTCGCATTAATGGACTATGGCAGCAGACGACCAATGCGAATGCCTTTCCACTAACAGCAAGACATTGTCTGCAGTGCCTCTCCCGGGCCCCTGACCATATTGGTCGGACCCTAGATGACTGGAAAACTGTGGCTGGACCAGAGGAGTCCCAAATTCAGTTGATACGAGCTAATGGCAGGATTCAAGTTTGGCACAGACCCCACAAAGCCAAGGGCCCAAGTTGTCAACAAGGCACTGTGCAAGCTGGTGGTGGCTCCACACTGGTGTGGCCTGGTGGCCTGTGTTTACATGGAATGGACTTGGTCCTCTGGTCCAACTGAATTGATCAATGACTGGAAATAGTTATGTGCAGCTACTTGGAGACTATTTGCAGCCATTCATGGACTTCATGTTCCCAAACAACAATGCAATTGTCACCAGGCCACAACTGTTCGCAACTGTTTTGAAGAAAATTTTGAACAATTCAAGTGAACGATTTGGCTACCCGGATTGCCCAATATGAATCCCATCGAAGATTTATGAGACATAATCGAGAGGTCAGTTTGTGCACAAAATCATGCACCAGCAACACTTTTGCAATTATAGACGGCCATAGAGGAGGCATGGCTCAATATTTTGCTGCAAGGGACATCCAATGATGTTTTGAGTCCATGCAACATCGCGTTGCTGCACTATACTCCGGGCAAAAGGAGGTCTGACACTATAATAGGAGGTATCCCATGACTCTTTTCATCACAGTGTATAGCCAGTACAGTGACCAGTTCCAGTTCTCATCAGATTGTTTACAGGTAGACACATACAAACCTGCAAAACAGTATGACAGTGAGAGATAGCATGCATGTTTGTGCTTTAAGTCTGACAGATGAACATTATGAAGTTGGTGTTAAATTACATAGAGGCCACAGGAAGCTTCACGACAACCAATATATGGTTGATGGATATCCATTAACTGGATCTTGATTAACGAAAGCCATGAACACTGTGACCTGCATCAGGCTGAAGACTTTGGATGGAGTTGGCCTTATAAAGACTGGCATATGAACTTGTCAATATTTCAGAAATTACGTAATGTTTTGCAAAAACCGTTAGGTTGGATTTGGCAGTTTTAGATGACCTACATGCTACAACAGTAATATAGTTTAAAAGTCAACAGTTATACATGGAATACAAGAAAGGCAACCAGTCATCTATAGCAGATCAATGCACGGAGCACAGAAACACGTAATAGAAAACAGCATTCACACTTTCTATCAAGCATTAGCATTTTCTACCAATAGTACACACATACACACACACACACACACACACACACACACACACACACCAAATTGTACACTCCCGTGGCCACAGCAAAACTAAGTGTTGATACTCAATTACTGAAAGCAGTTGCTCGAACTGAAGGACATGGAAAGGGGATAGAGAAGGGTGCAAGAAGGGCATAGTGGAAAAAGGCAGGTCTTCGGACAGACGACATCACGGCTGCATACCATAATAAAAAGAGTAGAGAAGGTAAAACCAAAGGAGATATAAGAAGAGGAAGAGGGGGTGAAATGAGGGGGATAAAAGTGGAAACTGGGGAAACGGAGAAGAGGGGATGATTAAGAGAGAGAAGGGGAGGGGGGAGAGAAGGGAAAGGGACTGAGGGGGAGACAGAGACAACAGACAGAATACCCGCAAGGGAGGGGGGTGGGGGAGAAGGAAGGAAGAGTGGTGTGAGAAAGCAGTGTGCACAATCTGGATGGAGAAGGAGTGGTGTCAGCAGAAGAGAATAGGGAAAAGACAAGGTGAGGCAGTGAGAAGAGATCAGCAGAAATTTGAACCAGGGGGGATTGCAAGAGCACAGGATGTGCTGGAGAGGTTTCCATTTGTGTAGTTCAGAGAAACATGTGCTAGAAGGAAGTATCCAAATGGCTCATGTAGTGAAGCAGCTGTTGAAGTCATTCTATTGTGTGCAGCATGTTTGACAATTAGGTAGTCAAGTTCACGGTTTGTGGTGGCCATTCATGCAACTGGACAACTGGTTACTTATCATGCCCACAAACAATGCTGTATACTAACTGCAGCAAAGCTGATAAGTAACATGGCTGCTTTTACAAATGACCCTGCCTTTTATTGGGTATGAAATGCTTGTGATTGGACTGCAGTAAGAGACAGTGGGTGGGTGTGCGGCAGTTTCTGCTTCTGGGCAGACCACTAACGAATGGATCACTGACTGCAGGATTGGGAGTAGGATTGGAATAGGGATGGAAAATGATATTCTGTAGGTTAAGTGGGCAGTGAGACACTACTTAGTGGGATGTGGGTAGGTTTTTGGGTACAATATCCCTCATCTCGGGGAAAGATGAGAGGTAGGCAGGGCCGTGGTGGAAGATGTGGTTGAGCTTTTCAATGCCAGAATGATACCGAGTGATCAGAGGAGTGCTGGCCAGTGTATGGTTAACAGGTTTATTGGTGTAAGAGGAGCAGTTGACACAGGAGACTTGTTTTCGTCTGAACTGGACAGGGTAACAACTCGGGTAAGGTTATTGGTATACTTTGACAACTCCTATTTTCCACTTGAGGTGACATCTACAGTTGGCGAGGCTGTAAGGGAGAGACTTTCTGACTTGGAATGGGTGACAGCTGTCAAACTGGAGGTACTGTTGCTGGTTGGTGGGCTTGATATGGACATACATATTTATAGAGCCATTTAAGAGGCAGAGATTGACTCCTAAGAAGATTCCTCGATGAGTTCAGAAGAATCAGGTGAAATAGGTGTAAGAATAGGTATTGAGGTTATGGAGGAAAGAGCAAAGGTTGACCTATCAGTCCAGATCATGAAAATGTCATCAATGAATTTGCACAAGATGAAGTTTTAGGTGTTAACTGGGTAGGAAGTATTCCTCCAGATGGTCCATAAGTAAGGGCATAGGACTGTGCCATGTGAGTACCCATGGCAATACCATGGATTTGTTTGTAGAGTTAGTCTTCGAAAGTGAAATAATTGTGAGTCAGGTTGTGGCTGGCTAGGAAGATTAGAAAAGAGGTGGTGGGTTTGGTAAGGAGGGTACTGGAAAGGCAGTGCTCCCTGGCCACTAGGTCGTTGGCATAATATTATACTAGCTAATTCGCTACTGAGGTGTCAAGCAATTAGTGTGTGCTGGGACATCAGCACAAAATGGTGTACGAGGGCTGTTCAATAAAGAATGATCATAATTTATTTTTTTTGTTTTTGTTTTTGACATCATACCTTTACTCATCCTCATAATTTTGATGGTCCTTCTCAAAAAGTAGTCTCCCATGAATGCAACGCACTTGTCCCAGTGTTTCTGACAGTCTTCAAATACATGCTGGAAATCATTTTTAGAGGTCCTTCAAAATCGCCTCCGCAGCCTTCATCACTGCTTCTGATGACTGATAATGGCCGCGATATCGTGGTGCAGCATCCAGCCTGCTTCACGGAAATGTGGTCTTTTGCGCCTGATATGAACTTGCAATGTTTTCAGGACATCCCTGTAGTATTATCCAGTTACTGATGTGTGTGCAGGTACAGCATGCTGATAAACCATTCCATGAATATCAAAGAATGAGACGACTATAGCTTTCCCAGCAGAGCAACCACTTTTGCTTTTCTGGGGTTGAAGGAGATTTCCACACTGAGCTTTGCTGTTTGCTCTCAGGGTCAAAATGATGTAGCCAAGTTTCATCAGCAGTGGTTACATTTGAAAGAAATTCCAAATCTTCCACTAACATCAACTTGAACTGGATGCAGACCTGCAGGCGAATGTCCTTTTGTTCAGGAATCAACAGTCTTAGGACCTATCGTGCAAAAACACGTGTCGTGTAATTTTTCTGTCACCTGTGTGGGTGGCACCCAATGAAATGTTCAGTATTTCAGAAAGTGATATTAAGGTAATTTGTCGATCCTCTCTCACAATGGCAGCAGCAGTGTTGATGTTTTCTTCCATAAGAGCAGTAACTGGAGCCCCAAGGTCCACCTTCCTTTAAAATTGATTGCCTCCCCTCTTTAAATATTTTAAACCACCTTCAAGCTGGGCTGTAGGGAAGAACTGACTCTCCATAGGCCTCCTGTAACACTGTATAGGCCTGAGCTGAAGTTTTGTTGAGATGTAAGCAGAATTTCAAAGCCGCATATTGTTCCTCGCACGTTACCTCCATTGCAGCGGTACGCGATACTGAACATGTCTGACCTTGCCTGCCACTCACAGGCGGGTTAACCAGCGTGTTTGTTGCACATTAAGCTAACAGAATATCATAATATCAAATTTTAGCATGAGAAATTAAGACCATAAAAGAATTATGATCATTCTTTATTGAACTGCCCTCGTATGTTATTTTATTTGTGACATGATGCTGTTCCCTACCATATTTTATTGGACGCAACATCACTATGTGACTTTCATCACTATAATAAGCTTGTACAATTAACAGAGTTACAAGATCTGATGATCACACCGTATACGTGTCAAAACCAGCCATAGTAATAAAAAAAAATGCTAGCGATCTTTGCAAACTTGATTCTTCAAGAATAATATAAAATATTGATGTTGTGGTCAAAATCTTTACATTGTTTAACACAGGAGATAGGCAAAATAATGTGAACACCTGAACTCACATGGGACTGGTTTACTAATAAGGGGTTAGACCCCCATTTGCCTGTAATACAGATGTGATTCTCCGTGGAATTCTGGCATATAATGATTCTGTAGTCTCCACTGGAATGTTATGCCACTCTTCAATAAGAACCTCTCCTAACTCCTGTAGTGATGAGGGAGGCGGAAATCTGCTCCGGAATACGTGCTCCAATACCACCCACAAGGGTTTGATAATGTTCAAGTCCGGGGACTGTGCTGGCCAGGGAAGACGCTGTAGTTCAGTTGCATGTTCCTCATACCATGATTGTACTGTGCTGGCTGCATGCATAGGTGCATTATCATCCTGAAATGAGGCATCATTGTTGGGGAACAACATTCGGGATGGGGTGCACCTAGGTCACCTAAAATGTTCACATAATCGTTGGCTGCAACACGGCCTTTCACAGTAATTATAGGACCACCAGAATACCATGATATGGCTGCCCACACCATCATACTTCCACCACCATGCTTAACCGTTGGAATCAAGCAATGAGGATTGTGGACTTCTTTTGGCGTTCTCCAGGTGTAAACCTGGCCCGACGTTGGAAATAACAAAAATGGTGACTCGTCAGACCATGTGACATGTTTCCTCTGAACAGCCATCCAGGATTTATGCTCCTGACATCACGTTTTACACTTCTTTGCATTGGTTGTCATCACTAATGGTTTCAATATAGCAGCTCATCCATGAATATTCGCTTTATGGAGTTCTCAGCAGACAGTGTCAATAGATACAGGGTCTCGAAAATGGCTACTGAGCTCTGCAGTCACTTTAGCTGCCATAGTTTTGTGTTCTTTTTAAACAATTCAAGTTAGTGTACTACAATCTCTGTCATTTAGTTTTGATTTGTGCCGACTATTATGTTTACACAATGATGTCTCTCCATGTTTTTATATACTGTCATGACTATTGACACAGTTGCTCTTGAAACATTCAATCAGTTGGCTCTCTTGGTTACTGATGCTCCAGCTAGTCAGGCCCCCACAATCTCTGGAACCCTGTTGGGTCTTTCATTGCACATCGACCTTAGCCTCTGAATGCAAATACAAGGTGTGCACTACTCATAAACAACCTGCACTTATGCCTACTCCATACTGAACATGCACAGTCCAGCGTGACATGTGCCTTACCTGTGTTGTTGACTGTCAAACACAACCATCCTATTACTAACACTGTTCACATGATTTTGCTTATCCCCTGTAGATTAATATGGGCATTGTCTTACATTTACAGATGAAGCTTTGACAACTGAGGTCACATGCAGACTTATTTTGAAGAATTTGGAAGGGTTGGATGGGGGAACAGTGATACTAGTTGGCTGGTAACTATAATGAACCTGAGGAGGAGAATAGTGAGAGGATGGCAAATTTTGTCATGCTGGCAACATGGGAATGTATACAGTGTACCATAGTTTTTTTTATGACCATCTACCATGTTTAAATTGCAGTTTTCCTGTATCCATTTATAGTCAGAACTGAACTGACTTTAAAATAGGACACATACTCAAGAATAGTATGCATTTCATAACAAGATGGTGTCAATTTTCACAATGAGGCATCATGGAAACTAAAGGGGCCATGTCAGCTACTGATTCTATGCAGCCCTTGACAGAGGAATGGGCAGACAATGTGTTTGGAAGCAAACGATAAATGAATACTGTCACATTTCCATGTCAATATAAATGCAAAATCCACTACATATTTGCAAAAAAGCAGCTGTATTCTCAGATTCCGCTGTAACCACAACCTCAGAAATCATAACATATTCAGAAGAAACAGCCAAATATTTGTGACAACCAAGATTATAAATTTCATTGCTGCTTATATATAGAAATTCATTGCCTCTTTTCTCACCTCTTGTTAATTAGATGAAACTATCATCCCAAATGATGATTCCAGTGATGATGACAAGAAATAATGATACAACAGATGACTGGCCTAGCAGGTAAACAAAAAAGCAGTGAAGATAGAAATTAACGTAAACTGTTTCTTTTTGTGTGTGTTATTTCTCTTTGTATTATCGGAATGTAGACAATCTATAAACAGCATTACTTTTAGATGAGGTATAATGTTACATTTTTACACACACACATCATATCAATGTAGTTTGTAATTTTGATTAGTCAGAATATGTTAAAAACAAAATATTCTGAAGGAGACACTTAGAGGGAAAAAAGAAGAAGAGAGTTGTGCTATATTCAGGGTCACCTTGTACTCAGGTAAACATGGTAAGCTCAAAATTGCTTCCAATATTCCATTTTTGCTGTGCTTTAAGAAATTACCTGTGCATCCAAACTTTCTCTATGCGCTTGGGCCCATTCTAAAGCAGGTTGAAGATCCTGACCTTTTAAAGAATCTAATATTCTGTTCAATTCTGAAAATGGTTCTTTGCCTCCATCTTCAGCTTTTAAGCCAGCTTCCTACAAAATGAAAACACAGGAGTTAAAAATACTGTCATGTTAGAGCTTTTTGCTCGTGAATAATAAATATTTTAAAATAACTGATAGTTTAAGAAAGCATTTGGCTGCACTGGAATACATGAAATAAGTAAATACCTAACAGCAATGTAAATGTTTTACACATTACCCCCATCAAACTATTACTGAATCATGAACTAATCTCCCCTCCTCTCTCTCTCTCTCTCTCTCTCTCTCTCCCCCCCCCTTCCTCTCCCTCTCCCCCCCCCCCCCCCCCCCTTCCAGCATAATATGCTACATCCTTATCGAAACTCATACAAAGAGGTGAAAAATATTTTGTGCACACTCTTTTCCTATCATAATGGCTAAGGATGAAAGATATTTTACACTTAAATTCTGTTGTTTTTGTCACATTATCTGTTGAACAAGCATGAATATTTTGCACAGTAAAAAAAGCCGTTGCTTATGCTTTTGTCAATGCAACCATCTGAAGGAGTACATACAGTTCTCATGGTCTGCAGGCACAACTTTGAAGACCTGGACAACACTGGAAGAGCACTACAGTCTCTCATATAAAGTATCTGTGGATGAAATTCAATAATTCCTTGTGCGAGTCTGTTCAAATAACTGTTTATCACTGTGTTCATTCCCCAATTAAATGTGTTACCCCTCTTTCAAAACCAACAGCGAAGTCCACAGAATTAATGAATGAATATATTGTTACATCTGGATTAGAATAACAAAGCGACGGACAGTCACTTGTTTAGAGGGCAACTACTCGTAACATACAACCAATCAGAGCACGAGTTTCATCACACAACCTGTGCCATAAACAGTTGTCCTATCACTCTTCTACCTCAGCTGCTGAGAACAATTGTGTATCTGTAACATTATCGCTGATGTTGCTCTTAGTACACTTTGTTTTCTGTTTTGCAGTATGTTTCTTTTACAGAATTGTGAAGCTAACTGTGAAATAGCTACAGAAAGTGTTAATTAAGACTATTAACATCTTGCAAACAAACTAAATACCACATGTTAACAGGGAAAGTATAAATGTACTCAGTACAGAACTGCAACAGCTGCTGCCATCGGAGCCAAATTGCGCTTTAGCAGAACTGTCAACATCCATTCTTTCCATGCTCACTTGTCAATCACTTTACTATTCTGACTGACAGTGCCATTCTGACTCAAGTATAGCTACAGCACATACCATGAATGCTATACAGGATGAGTCACGTAACGTTACCGCTGGATATATTTCGTAAACCACATCAAATACTGACAAACCGATTCCACAGACCGAACGTGAGGAGAGGGGCTAGTGTAACTGTTTAATACAAACCAATACAAAAATGCACGGAAGTATGTTTTTAACACAAACCTAAGTTTTTTTACATGGAACCACGTTAGTTTTGTTAGCACATCTGAACATATAAACAAATACGTAATCAGTGCCATTTGTTGCATTGTAAAATGTTAATTACATCCGGAGATATTGTAACCTAAAGTTGACGCTTGAAGCCTCTGACGTTCAGTTGCGTGTTGTAACAAACACGGGCCACGGTCGGTGAGCAGCATCTGCAGGGACATGTTTACGAAGACGACCGTGTTTACGAGTGTGGCTGTAGTGCACTGTTGTGGTTTGGTCTAGCTGTCGCAGTGTCTGCATGTAGCGCTTGCTGCTATTGTTATTCTGCATTTGTCTCCGCATGCAGACCAACTGTAGTACACCGTGTTACCAGACGTCTGTGATAGTGTAGTGTTGTAGGAACTGTGACCATGGTGTATTCGAACTCTGAAAAGGCGGAGATGATACTCATTCTATGGCGAGTGTCGACAAAATGCAGCTGAAGCCTGCAGGGTGTATGCAGAACGGTACCTGGACAGAGAGCATCCAACGTGCCGCACATTGCAAAAACATCTACCGCCAACTGTATGCAACAGGTATGGGTCGTAGCACGCAAACCGGATCCGTAAACAGGCCCGTCACAGGAGAAGCGGGTGCAGTTGGTGTGTTAGCTGCTGTTTCCATGAACCCACACATGAGTACACAGGACATTGCGAGAGCCGGTGGACTGAGTCAAAGTAGTGTCATGCGCATACTGCATCATCACCGCTTTCACCCGTTTCATGTGTCGCTACATCAGCAATTACATGGTGATGACCTTAATCATCAAGTGCAATTCTGTCAATGGGCATTAACAGAGAATGCGTTGCAGTTCTACCTGTTTCTACCGATGAAGCGGGTTTCACAAACCACGGGGCAGTGAATCTACGGAACATGCATTACTGGTCTGTGGACAATCCTCGCTGGCTCAGACAGGGTAGAGCGACAGCGACCGTGGACTGTAAATGTATGGTGCGGAATCATTGGCGACCACCTCATTGGTCTTCACTTCATTGCAGGGGCCCAAACAGCTGCAACATACATCGCGTTTCTACAGAATGATCTGCCAACGTTGCTCGAAAATGCCCCACTGGAAACGCGTCGACGTATGTGGTATCAGCATGATGGTGCACCTGCACATTCCGCAAATTAACACTAGGATGACCCTTGACAGGATGTTCGACGGGCGTCTGAACTTCTTTCTGTGGGGTACGTTAAAGGAGAATGTGTACCGTGATGTGCCTACAACCCCAGAGGATATGAAACAACGTATTGTGGCAGCCTGCCGGCGACATTACACCAGATGTACTGCGGCGTGTACGACATTCATTACGCCAGAGATTGCAGTTGTGTGCAGCAAATGATGGCCACCTACATTGAACATCTATTGGCCTGACATGTCGGGACACACTCTATTCCACTCCGTAGTTGAAAACGGAAACCACGTGTGTACGTGTACCTCACCCCTCATGGTAATGTACATGTGCGTCAGTGAAAAAGGACCAATAAAAAGGTGTTAGCATGTGGACGTAATGTGCTGTTCCAGTCTCTTCTGTACCTAAGGTCCATCACTGTTCCCTTTGGATCCCTACGTAATTCGGTGCTCTCCAATACACACGATCAAACAGCGGAGGAGTGGTACTCAAGCGTCAACTTTAGGTTACAATATCTCCGGATGTAATTAACATTTTACAATGCAACAAACTGCACTGATTTACGTATTTGATTATATGTTCAGATGTGCTAACAAAACTAACGGGGTTCCATTAAAATAAACGTAGGTTTGTGTTAAAAAACATACTTCCATGCATTTTTGTATGGTTTGTATTAAACAATTACACTAGCCCCTCTCCTCACGTTTGGTCTGTGGAATCGGTTCGTCAGTATTTGACGTGGTTTACGAAATATATCCAGCGGTAATGTTAGGTGACTCACCCTGTGTAATACCAGACACTGGCACAGCTTCAGAGCAGTACTGAAATCTGTGTATGTAACCGAGATAAACTGTTCTTATTTTGATGATATGCTTTGTTAAAACAGCCTAGGAATATTTAATAAATTTTAATTCAGCATGTATACATTTAAATGCTTGTAGTAATATTTTTCATCAATGGGTAAAAAAGACAAAATATTTATTTTTTATATTTTTTCACAGCCTTGAGAACAATCCCCCTTATGATCTGTTGGAAGAACTTTAACATATTTCTTCTGAAAAAAAGAAGCATGTATCTAATCTAACCTTCCTCCTCTATTTTTCTGGAATGACAACACTATAATGAATCGCCATCCCACAATCACTCAATGTAACAAAATTCTAATCATTTCTCTTTCTAGACTGCTCGTTGTATCAAATGTTTTGAATCTCTCTCTCTAATGGCTGAACTGACTTTCCAAATGTATGATACTCATTATTTCAGAATTTTTGAGGTATTTATAAGTTCGTACACACATGAACACCATTCTCACAACATACTCAAAATATTACATCAGAGATTGTGACATTATTCACATCTACCAGAGAACACACTTATAAAGACACTGTCAATCAGATTTAGGCTACCATAGTTATGCAGTTATTACCAAAACCCTGCACACGTAACATTCAAAACTACTGCTATTCTTGTCCTATAAAATTAGTTAATACCTTAAACATGCATCACAAGAAGTTTAATTATTACTCACTGCATACTGACCTTAGCCAGCTCTTCAGCAATGTCTAGCATTCCTTGTCGATAGAAATGCTGACAAATTACTTGATTTAATAACTGCACTTTATCCGATCCGCTAAACACATCATCTCTGCTTGTTGAAGCAAAATCAGAAACAAAGTTCTGAAACAAAAAGAAAACTTATTAGGTGACACTCAATAGCCTACTGACTAAAATCTTACAATCATTCAGCGCAATAACACACCAGCATGACCGTATCACTTTGGAGGTTCAGGATGTAGATGTACATCTACATATATGCTTTACAAATATCCATACAACACATGGAATAAGAGAAAAATGATAATATGTATGATCTGATACAGCCTTTATCATGTTTAACTTATTCTCATAGTCCTTTACATGGAACACATGATGGAATCAGGAGCATCGCTGGACAGCCTCCTAGCAATAAATTATGAAACAGAATTACTGGGCAACACTTACCTTCAGGAGGGACACATGTGGGACTACTGATAGACAAGCACAAAAGTAAAAGTTACACACCTTTCTAGCTTTTGGAATTAACAGTTCCTTCCTGGGAGAGGATATAGGGATAGGTTGGAGAAGCTTACAAAGGGAGAGAGGGAGGAGTTACCCAGGCCCTAAGATGAGAAGCATCTAAGGACCAACATGTATGGAGGACAACAGTAAACAATGGTCTTAACATGTTACAATAAAGACTGCAGTATTTTCAAGCTCACCATGACTCACTTTACAATCCTTCTGACATCTATCACCGTTTCATCACATCATTCCATCTGCAACCCCTTCACATCAATATTAATAATAGGATGGCAATAGACCAAACCTTTCCTGAGGGTCAGGGAATTGAACTTTGAAGTTAACTTTTGTCATTTAAGAAGCCAGTCTACTTGCTTAGCAGTTGCCATCTCAATAAATAACACCTTATTTTGAAGTTATCTAACTAATTTTTAGGTGTGTAGTTACACATTCTTGAACTTTTAAATGTGGGAAGACGACACCTTGTTCTGAGCTCTTCCTCCCTTCAATCCAGTTTGTGAAAATTCCAATAACCAGAAGGACACTTGTGATTTATTACTCATGAATTTTATTCCCTAGGTTATGGAGACAAAAATACACACATTAATAGAATTACAGAACTGTACATGAAATTTGACCACGAGAATACAGCAAGCTATGCAGTCGCCATGTGCTGCAATCAGTGCCTCTGGACATCACAGTGTGGAACTGAAGAGATGCTGGATTCGCTGTGGAGAACACACAGTCACGAGGTTTGTAGGCACGCGCACAAAGCATCAACAATAGTTACAGGAAGACTAGGAGGAACTAGTTGCTGACTGACCATATCCCAGGTATGTTCAAAGCACGACGTGTCCAGCAAATGTGCAGGCCAGGGAAGCAGTGGTACCCTTCATTCGTAGAAGAAGGCTCGCAAAGTCCTTGCTACATGTTACCGTGCATTGTGCTAGTGAAATGTGACATGTGGAACAGCCCGCAGGAGGGACAGTGCCTCAATTATAAAATATCTCAGATGTAGTGGTTGCTATTCAGATTGCCTTCAATACATAGAAAGCAAGATCACATGTTATAGCCAACAGCACTACAAACCATCACACGCAGCATTTGTCCCCTCTGTGCTGTTCAACAATGCAGTGTGATTGCATCCACCATGATAGAATCTAACATGCACATAGCCACCACTGCAGGACAAGTTTGGACTTGTCCAAAAACACAGCATTTCGCTATTCAGCACACCAGTGAAGGCATTCACATGCCTGTTGTAGGCTGAGATATTGGTGGTTCCTCGTCACTGAAAGACGATGCAATGGCACATGTACCACAGTCCAGCCTTCCGTACACATCATCAAACCAACAAGGCAGATATGTATATGCCTATTGCAGTGCTCTAACACCACACCAACAATGTAGATGAAGTTGTTCTGTCGGTTAAGGCCAAATGGACAAGCTGGTGGTCATCTCACACTGTCGTCACATTACAAGGTCCAGTACCTGCTCACTGCTGTGTATGACCATTTTCTATCCAGTAGTTCCACACATACCTCACAGTCATAGCAGCAAGTCCTGTTCAAGCTGCAATGTCATGCTACAACTAGCTTGTTTCCCAGAGATCAATCATTCTGACCAATTCAAACTCACTTGCACACTAATATTGCTCACTTTAATGCTGACAAGGCATACCACAGTTTGCTGTCACATTTCCAGTTTGTTTAATGGTTTTGCACTGACTGAGTATCAGACACCCATTTCTCTAGAGAACTAAACAGTGAAGATGTCCACTCAATCAAATGGGGCATTTTAGGTTCTGAGAAAAAGGCTAGGCTGCGAGTTAGGCAGCACATAGCTTTGTGCCCTGAAATGGTACACTGCCTTTCATAAGACAGACTATGCTGCTTTTTTTTAGACTAATCTGTGCTCGTAGCTATGAAGTTGATGTCGACCTTAATACTGTCAATAGGGCAATATAACTGCCTTACTGTATGTCTCATGCTGTTTCCCAAGATCTTAAAAGGAGCCTTGTCTATAAGGAGAGGAAAAAACAGGAGAGAGTGGAGACCATTCTTTTAAATAATGAAGTGCAAACACTATCAACATTGTGTTTGAATTTAATTTTGTTGATGAATGGGGGAAGGGGTAGGAATTCAGAGCTGATGCAAAACTATACAAAATGAATCCTTGAATATTGTGGACCCCAGTTAACATGGAATCGACCAAACTGTTTAATGGGGTATCCAGTCTACAGTGTCCCTATGAACCAGAGAGAACAAAGAGATAACACATTATGTAACTAATGGTACCCAGACAATGCCATACACTGTGATGGAATGGCAACAGAGACTGCCTGCACAGGTCCTACAACTGATGTAGGCTGAATTTACAAAGCAGCCATGTATTCTTTCATTCTAATTACAAATTTTTCATCAATATTAACAACAGATCTTTTATGGATTTGAAACGAGAGAAGGAGGACATGAAATATAGCATGAAAAATTCAGGTAATGCTGAATTAACATTGTGAAATACACCTTAACATTATTTAGCTGTGTATTTTTTTCTCAATGATAATAAATGATCATTATGTTTATTTGAATAAGAAACATGACACAACCACACTGCCACTTACTGGAGAAAGCTTTTTATGGCATCAACATGTACATTATAATATGAGACTATGAGTAATGTGCATTTCCGTGGCACCTAAGCAGTGTACTCCCCAAGGACTATAACCCTACAAACTGATGGTAATATTACAATCGGTAGACAAATTGCATTGTTGAGTTCTGTCGGAAACAGCATCTATAGATATATTCTGCATTGTATATGTTTTAAAATAAAGTAACGGAATTGGTTTCTTATGAGGCTTTTCTTTCCTGATTTGAGTGGATGATTAAAGTGCTCTGTCCATGCTTGGGAAAATAAGTGGTTGGTTGGTTTTGGGGTTTAAAGGGGGCTAAACATCGAGGTCATCAGTCCCCAGTTCCAAACAGACATACTTGTAAAAGGCCTATACAGTAAAAGCGTAACCTATGCACCCAGAGGGAGGGAACACCAAGCGGTACAGAGCTAAAATGAACACCGCAGTAATACAAAATAGAGGACACTTAAAAGGAGCAGAGCAAATGGTTGACTAGAGTAAAACACACTACAGTAGTTGATGGATCAGGTAAAAGGTCAACCACTCAACTACTAAACGAAGAAACTCCAGCTGGAAAGTGTTGATAGAGGTACCAACACAACTTGTTACCATAAAAGACATTATTTTGGTATCCACGTCACAATTAAAAGTCACTGGAGTGGGTGTAGCCTGAGCAATCATGCGAGAGCACCCACACCAGTTGCACGGATAAAACATAAAACTGAGTCAGCTATAGAGGCATCATCACCGAGAATTAAAGGAATTGCAGCTGGTAAATTAAAGGACTGCCGCAAGGGGGCTAAAAGGGGGCAGTCCATCAGAAGATGGACCACTGTCAGCCCTGCATCACAGCGAAACTTGGACGGATTCTCACGACAAAGGAGATAGCTGTGGGTCAACCGCGTATGTCCAATTCGGAGACGGCAGAGAACAACTGAGTCCCTGCGCGTGCCCCTCAAGGATGAGTTCCATACTGCCGTGGATGACTTGACCATGCGGAGCTTATTTGGCGTGTTCAAGACAGACCATTCAGAGCTCCAGACATCGCGGACCTTGCGATGTAGGGCTGACCGGAGGTCTCTTTCCACGAGACCAAGCTCCAGGGGTGGCGAACTGGTGGCCTGCTTGGCCAACCGATCAACACGTTCGTTTCCTGGAATGCCAATGTGGCCTGGGGTCCACACAAACATTGCTGAATGACCACACTCGGCGAGAGCAAAAACAGCATCTTGAATACCGCGCACCAAAGGGTCCCGAGAAAAACACTGGTCGAGTGCTTGCAATCCACTCAGGGAGACACTGCATATGACAAATGACTCCCCAGGGCAGGAGGAAAGGTGAGCGAATGCACGATAAAGAGCAACCAGCTCCGCAATGAAAACACTGCTCCCACAAGGCAGGGAATGCTGCTCAACATAGTCGCTGTGGATGAAAGCAAACCTAGTGTGTCCATCGACCACAGAACCATTGGTGTAGACTACATCTGCATCGCGAAACGAGGCAAGAAGAGCCAGGAATTGTTGACGAAGACTGGCAGGTGGAACGAAGGACTTGGAGTAGCAGGACAAATCCAAGCAAAGCCGCAAGCGAGGGAGGGAGGGACCAAGGAGGGGGTAGAAGAGGGCCAGAAAGATGAAAGAAGGGGAAAGGACTCGAGTGACAAGAGAAGGGAATGAACGCGGACCGCGATCGGGAGACCTGACCTAGACCGCCGTCGTGGGGAGGGGAGTGCAGAAGATGGAAAAAGGAGCCTGCGGTTTGGATGGTCGGGCGAGGCATGGACGCGAGCGATGCATGATACAAGCAACTGTTGTCGGTGGAATCGTAGGGGAGGGATTCCAGCGTCTACAAGAAGGCTGGTCACCGGACTAGTGCGGAAGGCACCTGTTGCCAGCCTGACACCACAATGGAGAATCGGGTCGAGGATCTGCAACGTTGAAAGTGCTGCTGAGTCGTACACCATGCTCCCGTAGTCGAGACGGGACTGGACTAAGGCCTTATAGAGCTGTTGGAGGGTTGTTCGTGCAGCCCCCCAAACAGTGTGGCTGAGGCAGCGAAGGATGCTGAGGTGCCGCCAGCACCATTGTTTAAGCTCGCGAAGATGAGGTGTCCAAGTGAGCTGAGCATCAAACAGCATGCCAAGGAAGCGATGCGTCTCCTCAATATGAAGGAGTTAATTGGCAAGGTAGAGCTCTGGATGGAGGTGGAACATTCGACGACGACAGAAATGCATCACTCGGGTCTTAGAGGCTGAGAAATGAAAACCATGGTTGGATGCCCAAAAATGTGCCTTACAGATAGCTCCCTCAGCCGCAGTTCAGCGACACTGATGCTTGGGGAACTGTAATAAAGACAAAAGTCATCGGCATACAGAGAGGAACAGACCGATGAGCCCACCGCAGGCACAAGACCATTAATTGCCACCAAAAAAGAGGGGAGCACTGAGAACCGAGCCCTGCGAGACACCGTTCTCCTGAATATGAGCAGAGCTAAAATATGTGCCAACTCTAATCCGAAAGGAGCAATTGGAGAGAAAATTCCGTAGAAAAATCGGAAGTGGACCCCGTAAGCCTCATTTGTGCAGCGTAGCAAGGACATGATGGCGCCAGGTGGTATCGTACGCCTTCCGAAGATCAAAGAAAACAGCCACTAGATGGTCTCGCTGAGTAAAAGCTGTACGAATAGCCGACTCTAGCAAGACTAAATTGTCGATCGCTGAGTGGCCCTGACTGAAGCCCCCTGTTGCTGGGCTAGGAGGCCCCGAGCTTCGAGGATCCATATGAGCCACTGACTCACCATCCGTTCCAGGAGTTTGCACATAATGTTGGTAAGGCTGATAGGGCGATAGCTATCAACCACAAGTGGATCTGCACCAGGTTTCAGCACCGGGATGGTAACGCTATCCTGCCAACGAGTTGTGAAAATGCCCTCCGTCCAGATGTGGTTAAACAGGGCAAGTAGTTCACCCTGACAGTGCGCCGAGAGATGGCGAAGAATCTGGTTGTGAATTCGGTCTGGACCTGGAGAGGTATCGGGGCAAGCTGTAAGGGCACTTTGGAACTCCCATTCACTAAACAGGGCATTGTATCACTCCCAACGGTGTGTGCGAACGACAACTGCATATGCTCAGCCTGCTCTTTAATGGCGCAGAATTCTGCGCTGTAGCCGGCTGTCATGGAAATACGAGCAAAGTACTCTGCCAGATCTTCGGCAATGGCGATTGGGTCTGTGCAAAGTGTACCCCGAAGAGAAAGGCAAGGGCCAGACGCATGAGGGCAAAAGCCAAAAATGCGCCGAACCCGCGACCACACCTGAGACCTGAGGTGGGGAGGTGCGAGAACCTATGGTGGCAACATATGGTTCCCAGCAGTCCTGTTTGCTCTGCCGGATTAACCGCCAAGCCCGGGCTCGCAGCCGTTTAAAGGCAACCAGATTCTCTAGGGAAGGATGAAGCCGGTGTCGTTGCAGGGCTCGCCGGCAGTCCCGGATAGCTTCTGCAATCTCTGGTGTCCACCAAGGGACTGACTTACGCCTTAGGGTACTTGAAGAGCAGGGGACAGTTGCCTTGGGAGTAGAAACAATGGCCATAGTCACCTCGTCCACTGCCAAATCAATGTCACCAGAAAGCGGAGCAATGGCCATAGTCGCTGAGGTGTAGGCTGCCCAATCCGCTCCACGAAGAGACCACCGTGGCAGCTGGTCAGGGGGTTGGGATTGAAGAAGAGAAACCAGGATAGGAAAGTGATCGCTACCACAGAGGTTGTCATGGACCCTCCAACTGAGGTATGGAAGAAGACCTGGGCTACTGAGAGAGAAGTCAATGGCTGAGTATGTGCCATGAGTCAAGCTAAAATATGTGGGAGCACCAGTGTTAAGGAGGCAAATGTCCTGCTGTGCCAAGAGAGCCTCAACGTTCCTGCCCTGACCCCGAGATCTGGGCCCCACCCCATAAAGGATGGTGGGCATTAAAGTCCCCCAAAAGGAGGAATGGCGGGGGTAGCTGGGTGAACAAGGCAGCTAGGTCGGCAAGAGGGACAACCTCATTCGGGGGAACGTTGAGGGAACAGATGGTAAGCTCCATTCCTGCCCATATTCTAACAGCCACAGCCTCGAGAGCCATGTGAAGTGGCACTGGGGCACTAGGAACAGTGGCAAGAACATAAACACAGACACCGCCAGACACCCTGTCGTATTCTACGCGGTTCCAATAGTAGCCCCGGTAGCCACAGAGGGAGCAGGTCCGCCGAACAGGAAATCAGGTTTCCCGTAGGGCCAGACAAGTGGCAGGGAAGCAGCACAAAAGCTGTTTCAACTCAGCAAGGTGGTGGAAGAAACCACGGCAATTCCATTGAAGGATGATGGTATCCGAATGTGAAGACATGATAGAACCTTGGGGGGGGGGGGGGGGGGGGGGGGGGGGGAGGATAGGTTACGCCTTACAAGCACTCGCCGCCACCGATTGCGAAGTAGCCTGATCAAATTCCACAGGAGCTGCAGATCGAGCAACATCTAGCTTCGAACATGTCCGAAAGAACAGATACCATCTTAGTATATATATAGTTAAGGCTCACCTGCCACTTGACCATCTTCTTCTTCTGTGGGAATGCACAAACAGAGCCTGAACTCTTACGGGAATCGGCAACACACCACGAGTAATGAGTATAATGGGCGCGGGCACTATGAATGTAGTGTGGGACAATACGTTGAGAATGTGGATTTCGCGGGAGGCGTGCCAGAGATAAATACCTGCAGTGCGCTATCCTCTGTGTCCTCGGTGGCTCAGATGGATAGAGCATCTGCCATGTAAGCAGGAAATCCCGGGTTCGAGTCCCGGTTGGGGCACACATTTTCATCTGTCCCCGTTGATGTATGTCAACACCTGTAAGCAGCTAAGGATGTTCATTTCATTGTAATTTCATTCTACCGAGCTGCATGGTCACCGATGGTATCTGTTCTTTTGGACACGTCCGAAAGAACAGATACTATCTTAGTGTGTGTATATATATATAGAATTGGAAAGTTTGAACACCTTCAAGTAACTAGTCAAAAAGATAAATTTCTGTGTGCAAATGCACAGTCCAGGGTCATCAAAAAATGCACAACTCATGATTTTTTTTGCAGGAGAAAACTGATAGCCGTGATTCAGGAGCCAATAATATACTCTCCAGACAGTCCCCTGAAGTTGGTGCTCAGTGGCGCACAATGATGCAGAGGCACAGTACAGACAAAGATCATCCACATACAGTGACGGAGAGAACAGAGAGACTGTGGGGCCCACTGCAGTTACAATACCATTGAAGCTGATAGCCTACAGGATTAGACTCAGAACCAATCCCTGAGGGACTCCAGCTTCTTGTACATATAGGTTCCTGAGGGTCACACCTATCCTGACCCGAAAAAGATGGAGCGATAGGAAATTCTGGATAAAAGTGGGTAAACTGCCCTGGAAATCCCACTCATGCAGTGTTGATAGGATGTGATGTCACCAGGTGGTATCGTATGCCTTCTGTAGGTCAAAGAACACAGCAGTCAGATGTTGGGACGCACAAAAGCATTGTGCACTGCAGTTTCCAGACAAACCAGATGGTCTGTGGTGGACCACAATGCCCAAGTCACTTTGGAATCATGGCACATGCCCTCTGGCTTCAAGGCACCAACAAAGACAGGGGTTAACCATTCATTCGAATAGCTTAGATAGCCCATTTGTCACAGAGAATGGCTGGTAGTGAGTTAAAAGATGTGGATCCTTCACCAGTTTCTAGACAGGAATAATATTAGGTCTACAACTTTGCTTCCGCCGTTTTGCAATAGAAGGCACAGTAGCGGCAAGTGGGATTCAGGTGGTTGGTCATAGGTGTTAATACAATAAGCTTAGGCATCTGTGAACATAATGCCACAAAAATATTAGTTGATTTGTGGTTGCATCCTAAGGTTATTCTTGATTAAGTATGTCAAATTACGCATCCATTTCTCACCATTTGTGGGAAGTTTCAGTTTTCTGCTTTAATATGAAGAAATCTGCGGCTGTGGCTCTTAAAATGCTGGGTAAGACCAATGGTGAGGGAACTATTAGTGGAAGAATGTGCAGAGAATGTTTTCAACGCCTTAAGAACGATGATTTTGATGTCAAAGTTCGGCATGGCGAGGGAAGACAGAACATTTTCATAGCTACTGAGACAGACGAAGACAGTCATAAGACATCATTATTGAAAGCAATTGATGCATTTGAGCCCAGCACTGAAACACAAATGGCCACAATACAGTGATAAGACACGTAAAGGTAATTTTGCAGCGGATCAGTGCTCAACTCCATGTCGCAAAAGCCGTCAAAATATACATGAAAACATCCTATCCCTCCCGCCGTATTCTCCATATGTTGCTTTCTCCGACTACCACATTTTTCGATCAGTGGCATACAGTCTGGCTGACAAGCACTTCCGATCATTTGAACAAGGATCATTTGAACAAGTGCAAAACTGAATCAATTCATGGATCCCCGCAAAAGTCGCCCAGTTCTTCTGCAACAGGATTCATATGCTATCCGAAAGATGGTTGAATGTAGTGGCCAGCGATGGGCAATACTATGAAAACATATTTTTTTTTTTGTAAATTTTTCACAATAAAGCCCTGAACTTCGAGAAAAAATGGTGGAAGCAAAGTTGTAGACCTAGTACCATCTTCCCACCACTGAGAGGGAAATTCCCCTTCCTGCCAAATACGATTAAAAAAGCCCGAGGATATGTCTCATGACATCAGCATCAAGAAGTTTGTGCATTTGGTTGTGGTTTTTGTTCGGTCCACAGGCAGTATCTTGACACTCTGCCAAAGCACTGTGAGCTCACATTCACTAAAAGGGATGCTGTATGATAGAGAGCCATGTGCATGGAAGGATAGCGGGCGGCACTCAATGAGGTGTTTCTGGGTCAGGAAATGAGGATGATAATTACTGCAAGGAGACACTTCTGTAAAGTGTGCTGCAAAACATTTCACAAGTACCACAGGTTCATTGCAGATGTTACCACTGATAAGGATGGCATGAACTGCCGTGGGTGATGGATGGCCGCAAATGTGGCAGAGTTTAGTCCATACTTAGGACACTGATGTGTGGGATCGCATGATGATACGTATTGCTCCCACACTCCTGCTTACTTTTCGGTAACAAAAAGCGTATTATTGGCCTAAAGTCTCTTGAATGATATTAAATTATCCATAGAGGGATGGTGCTTGTGCTGTTGAAGCGCCATGTGGTGTTCCCTGATAGCTGTGGCTATGTCTTCTGATCACCATGGCATTGACAGTCGTCGAGATGAGCCGGGAGGTGTAGGGGTATCATTGCTACGCAGTATGAATAATAGTACAAATAGTATATTTTACCACACTGTTGATATCCATCGCAGGACTGACTGCAAAACTGGCTGTAGAGGAGAAAGCCTGCCAGTCAGCTTTCTGAAGTGACCAACTTGGAGTATGTTCCAGACGGCTGTGAGTGGAGAGGGAGAGAACGTTGGAAAATGGTCACCATCACAAAGATCACCACGGACACGCCACTTAATCAGGGGCAAGATACTCAGGCTGCAAATTGTGAGATCAATAGCTGAGTATGTTCCATGGACCACACTGAAATGTGCTGCAGTTCCAGTGATGAGAATGGCAGACGCCCAATTCCGAAAGGATGTGTTCTTGTACTCAGCCCCAGCGAGACGTAGTGTCGCTGACCCAAAGAGGAGTATGAGCTTTCTAGTCCCCCAAATAAAAGGAAGGGGTGAGGTAGCTGTTCTACTAACTCTAACAGATCATGACTTTGGTGAGGTGCATCTGGGGGTAGATAAACATTACATATCGTTATCCAAACCGACAGCTAGTTACTAATGGCCACGGCTTCTAGTGCAGTGGTAACGGGCACCTGCTCACTGGAAATATCAGAGCATATGAGGGTACAGACCCTAGTGGATGCTCTCTCAACATTAACACGATTGGTACAGTATGGTTTGTAGTTTTTCAGAGCAGGGAGGTGTGTTGCCATTAGATGACGGAGTTTTGTTAGATGGCGATAGTAGCTGTTACAGATCCATTGAAGGAGTGTTGGAGTCAGGTCTGAGAGAGACAGTGGTGAATGCAAAAAATAAGTGTGATTACTTCACTACCACGTCATAGAACATCCAATTTTGTGTTTCGTTTACCTTTCTGTTTATCCTTCTTATCCTTGTTAGTCTTTGGTGTCTGTGATTTCCCCATTCCATCTTCTGGGAGTGAAGAGGAGCATACCATTCTTCGGCCCACAGCCTTGTGGGGGCTGGTCCTTGTCTTGAAAGGCGGCACTCTGACAGGTGTACCCCTCCCTGATGACGCCAGAGGATTACTAGACATCTGTGGCTGCACTCATGATGTGGGAACAACTGGTGCTATACGTTTTGGGGGCAAGGAAGCTGACACTCCCTCCCCAATTGCAGCACAACCCCTGAAATACGACCAGGGCCAGGAGGTGTCTTGCAAGACCCTATTGTGTGAAACCTCAGACTGAGGTTTCGTTTCCCCTGCAGTGTCAGGGGCTAGAATAGACCCACAGCAATTCCTTTCCTGTCATAAGAGACAACTAATATGAGTTTTTTTTATTTGACCATGTTTTTTACATTGGTGTTTTGACTATTCTTTGGACTTCTCAAGATTTTTGCTCTTTTCACTTTTTTTAATACTTTCCCCGCCCCACACCCACCCCCCCCCCCCCCCCCCCCCCCCCCCCCCCCCACCCCCCCCCCCCCACCTTTTTTGACTTTTTAAATTCTGTCCCCATTTTGGGTTAGGCCTCCACTCACTAAATTTTACAGAACTGCGGGCCATTTGGGGAAGGGTACCTTACTGTGGTGTGTTAACTGTCAGCTGTTCACTGTTATCTTTTTGTACCTACCAATCATGTGGATTTATCTTTCCACCTGAAATTCAGTGTGTTAGCCAGTCCCGTTGTTTTGGGGTCATCATGTACCTTCTCGGTGGAAGCCCCCCTGACAATGCAGGGAACGCACTGTGAATGCCTGAGCTGTAACTTCCCCATGTCAGCCACGGAGTAGGTGTCTATCCCACTTCAGGGTACTAGAACTCCTGGCAACAGCTTCTGTGCCAGGTAGCCTTTGCCTGGTGAGGTGGCGCCCATGGGGAGCACCTCCAATAGGAGTGATTAGCACAGGGGGTGGATGATCCACAATGAAATGGATCAAACTTAATGGCGGTCTTGCCGACATGGCTGTGACATAACAGTCACATAACTTGAGACCACGTCAGTCAGATGAAGTCTTTCAAACTTTTTCTTTGCATCTTGATAAAACATGTGGTCAAGCATTTTGTACCCTTGAATTTTTTTTTCTCCCTCCTGAAGTCTGAGCACTGTGGTGAAAGAGGAGGGTGCGGTTCTGGACAGTTGACTGTTTGAGGGGGTTGCTTAAGAAGGCTGCTCTCATGGGATGCCCGTCCATATGCCCTACATATTAGAACAAGCAGGAGGACATGTGTCCGAACCTTTGGCACCTAAAATATCTCATCAGAAGAGGAAAATAAGGACTGACATGACACCTATAAACCATGACCTTAACCTTCCAAGACAAAATGTTGCCTTTGAAGGCTAGGACAAAAGCTTCAGTGTCCACTATATTATCTTTGAACCCCTCTGTATGTGGAGAACAAAATGGACTCCATGTGTTGGCAGATTAGTATGCAGCTCTTCATCAGTTTGTAGCATTAGGTCCTGATCGAAGATAATGCCTTGAATTCTAATGAGCTTGTTATGAGGAGAAATGGTGACATATCTCACTTATCTTGACCCAGGCCTGAAGTGCCCGTGATTAGTTGGCTTACTTTTAATCAGCAAAGATCCACTTCTCATCATCTCTACTGAACCAACCTCCCCCAACCAATGTTCAATATTTTCAACGAAAAACAGTGGCTCTGTTACGGTGAAAGATGTGCTGTCAGATCGGGAAAAAACCAAGAACTCAGCAAACTGTCCAGTTCCATTTCTCCTTACCTGGCTTTATCTTGCGGCATGATCAAAGATAGAAAACGCCATAGCATTGTCAACCTTTACATTAAAATCGCTGTTCCTGACTGCTGAGACAGCCATGTTGGCACGGACCACCATTAAGTTTGAACTGTTTCATTGCAGATCATCCACCCCTATACAAATCACTCCAATTGGAGGTCCCTCCCCCTGGGCATCACCCCACCAGGCAAAGGTCACCTGGCACAATAGCCTTTGCCAGGAGTCCTGGTACCCAGAAGTGGATAGACACCTACTCCTTGGCCGACACGGGTAGGTTACGGCTCAGGCATCCCCAGTGCGATCCCTGCATTGTCAGGAGGCTACCACCAAGAAGGTACATGATGACCTCAAAACAACGGACTGGCTAGCATGCTGGATTTCAGGTGGAAAAATAAATCCACTTGATTGGTAGGTGCAAAAGATAACAGTGTACAGTTGATAGCCGACAGTTAACACACCACAGCAAGGCATCCTTCCCCAAATGGCCCGCATTTCTGTAAAAATTTGGAAAGTGTAGGTCAAACCCAAAATGGGGACAGAATTTAAAAAGCCAAGAAGTGAGGGGTGGGGGGGGGGGGGGGGGGGAGCATTAAAAAAGTGAAGAGAGCAAAAATCTTGAGAAACCCAAAGAATAGTCAAAATTTAAAGGTAAAAGCATGACCAAACAAAAAAACTCATAATAGTTGTCTCTTATGACAGGCAAGGAACTGCTGTGAGTCTATTCTAGCGTCCGACACTGCTGGAGTGAGGGGGAGGGGGAGAGTTATGTGAATACTGTATTGCCACGGAAGAGCATCATTCTCCTATCAATATTCCATATGCCACCTGTGGAACGCAACACAGAAAGTAACTGCCACCTGCAGCTCATGGCCAGTTTTCCAGTGCACCTTGTGTCTGCATGACTGTGCCACATGGCAACAATTCACTGCAATGCACTTCTTAGGGCCACACATGATCATAGTGTCACGTTGTTCTGCAAACTCAAAACTTGGGGGCTTGAGTGTAGCTACCCGATAGCATTCCATCTTCCCCTGGACCGAGGCAGGGGAACAATTTTCTGGGCACTATAGACTACTTCATTTGCTGAATCATCTACAAAGTACTGAACGAATTGGAAGATGAGAGGAAATTCAGAGCAACACAATGTCTCATCTATATCAGTACTATAAATATATCCTGTAATTCAACTCGATAGGCTGAAAATTCTAGGAATTGGAAATTTGTGGTAAGATCTTATGGGACCAAACTGCTGAGGTCATCGGTCCCTTATTAATCTAACTTAAACTAACTTACGCTAAGGACAACACACACACTCATGCTTGAGGGAGGACTCGAGCCTCCGATGGGGAGGAGACCCGCGAACTGTGACAGGACGCCTCAGACTGCGCGGCTTTCCCGCGCAGCAAAAATTCTAGAACCACCTCCCTCTTGCCTTTGTTTTTAACAAAAAAAAAAAAAAGCTTGTGTATCCACATGAACAAGTGCACCTGAGAAGTGAAGCAGATTTGCATTTAAAGGCTTATTATATTAGAAGCAACAACATTAAATACTGGTACTAACTGCAGAGAGGAAGGGGTGGGGAGATGGCAAGGAAAAAGGATGGCAGGAAACTGCGAATGTCATTTTAAAGGGAAATCATACTGACACTTGACATAAGTGGTAAAAGGAAATCACAGAAACCTCAATCTGAGGAGATGAACATTCATCTGAAAACCACTGAACCCAAACATGAGTTCAATATCTTTAACCATTGTACCACTTCACTTTGCAGCCCCTGGTAGACAGGATACATTGCTGAAGTTACATGTTTAAGTTTCAGTTGCCAGTCCTGCACAAAGATTAAGCAGGAAGGTTAATTTCAGTGTACACTATGCAACCAAGTGAACATTACAGTCTGGAAGTCTAAAAGTAAGCAAATCCTAAGAGAAATGCATACTATAAAATCATCTTTTGCGTTATAAAACTGTGGTGCTGTATTAGCAACCACCAACTAGCAAGTAAATCTACTAATAATGTATTATTTTTTGGATGGTCAGTAACAAAGATCACTGGCAGCCACAAAGTGGAAAGCAGTAAGGAGAGGGAATATTTCCCAGGAACATTCCTCAATCCCCAAAGACATTCGTCTGTGGTGACAATAACAGAATGTATGGGTCAGCTGTAGCCTAATTGATCCATCAGTTACATTCACTAGCTGTATGTTGTGAAGAATGGAAGATTTGCAGTCAACTGTTAGATATCTTCAAAAGGAGGGTATCATTCATGATTACTACAAATGTCATATGTGGTGAAAATGCACATCTGACTGAAGTGTCTGCTAGTTAAATAAAAATGTTCAAATGTGTGTGAAATCTTATGGGACTTAACTGCTAAGGTCATCAGTCCCTAAGCTTACACACTACTTAACCTAAATTATCCTAAGGACAAACACACACACACACCCATGCCCGAGGGAGGACTCGAACCTCCACCAGGGCCAGCCACACAGTCCATGACTGCAGTGCCTTAGACCGCTCGGCTAGTCCCGCGCGCCGTCAGCTAGTCATTGTTCAGATACGTGGATGAGTTGCGAGGGCTCAGTCCACTGCAGGATCTGGTTTGAGAGATTAAGGTTCAATTTGTTGACTTACTTTTATTTGTATTAATTTCATATTACGCGTCCTATACAAGAAATGGGTGTTAGCAAATGTATCAGTGGTTGTTAGGTTTTTGTTTTGTCGTGAAGTATGTGGGGAATTATTAAATAGATGGATCTTTTGGGGGTAGGAGCAGAAACTAACGAGTTTTGTTTTGGTAAGCAGACTGGGGGGAGGGGGTTGTTCAGATGATGTACATCAGTGGCTGGAAAATAGGTCTACGAGGATTTTGGTATCACTTATGGAGGAATTCATTGCAGAGGGGCTGTTAAATATTTTTGGATGGCATTGCTTTTTAAGTGGGGTGGAGGAGGCGGGGTTACAACCATCTTGTGATTTATCATAGAGTGGAGTTAAAAAAATTATGATCTGTACTAATGACAGTGAGGGATACTGGGAAAAAAGGGAGGTTGTTTGGGGAGAGGGGGGGGGGGGGAAACATATCTGTTGTGTGGAAGGGTAAAAGGCACTCTTCCATTCTACAGGCACGAATAGGCCCCTGTTCGTTAGCTACGTCGGAGTAGGTGCATTTTAGTTGCAATCTCTTTCCACTTACCTGATTATAATAATAATAATAATAATAATAATAATAATAATAATTATTATTATTATTATTATTATTATTATTATTATTATTATTATAATTATTATTATTATTTTAACCATATTTGGTTTTTTATAATTTAAATGTAGTTTAGTTGTTACTTTATTGATTTTTGTTGTTTGTTTATTGAGGTTCAGACTTCTGACTGGTTTGCAGCAGCCCACTATAAACTCCTCTACCATTTCAACCTCTTCATGTCAGAGTAGCACGTGCAACAGATGTTCCAGGTTGTCAGCTAGATATAGTCCAACCTCTGTCTTCCCCTACAGTTTTTATTCTTTACAGTTCCATCAAGTACCATGGAAGTTATTCCCCGATATTTTAGCACACATGCTATCATCCTGCCCCCCTTTTTTTTGTCAGTTTTTTCCCACCTCTTCCTTTCTGCCCTGATTCTGCCTACCTTATCAGTCCACTTAATTTTCAACATCCAATAACACTACATTTGAAATGCCTCAATTCTCTTCTGTTCTCATTTTCATACAGTCCATAACTCACTCCCACACAATTCCGTGCTCCAAATGCGCATTATTCTGCAGATTAATGCCAATGTTTGATGGTTGTCAACTTCTTTGACTGTGCTAGTTTGCTTTTTACATCTACCTTGCTTCATCTATTAGGTATTATTTTGCTCCCAAAACAACAGAATTCTTTCATTTCATGGTCCCCAATTTTGATGTTACATTTATAGTTAATGTCATTCTTGCTACTCTTAGTTACTTATTCTTCCTTTGGTTTACTCTAAATTGACAGCGTGATCATTAGACCAATCACTCTGTTCAGCAGGTCCTCCAATACTCTCTCAATTTCGCCAAAGATACCAATGTCATCAGCAATTCTTGTCACTGATGTCCTTTCACAATGAATTTCAAATCCACTCCTGAACCTTTTTTTTTTATTTCCATCAATGCTTCTTCGATGAACAGGGGTGCAAGACTACATCCCCGTCTTACACCTTTTGGTTCTGGTCTTCCATTCTTTACTTTCCATCCTTGTTATTGAACACGCTGTATGTTACGCATCTTCCTCCACAGCTTACATCTATTTTCCATTTTATATTGCCAAACATTTTTTCTAGGTCAACAAACCATATAAATGTGTCTCGAGTTTTCCTAAGTCTTGCTTCCATTAACTAGCGTGTCATCAGTACTGCCTCTTGAGTGCATGAGGTTTAAAGCTGATTGTCCGAACACTGAAAACATGTACCTGCCTTTGCTGTCTTCGAGATTGTCTGTTGGTATCTATCCATACTAACTGACTCTGCAAAGCAACTTCAATAGTCCCTTAGTTTTAACTCCCCAAATGATTTTAGAAATTTGAGAGAATGTTTTTTATTGTTTCCACTTTATTTGATCACAAGTCTTTGACAGCTCTGTTTAACTATAATACCAGAACATTGTCATTCATATTGACTCCTTACATCAGACAGTTCAGCCCTCTCACAGAGGTCCTGAATGTACCCCCTCCAACAACCCACTACCTCTTCTGCACGTTGCAGTGGAACTCCTCTTGCACTTGATGTTGAAGCCTTTGCTTTTAGTTTCGCCATGGGTTTTCACTTTTCTATACACTGAATCAGTCCTTCATATGACCATTCCTTTCTCAATACCTTCATATTTTTCCAGCAAACATTTCACCTTGGTTTCCCTGTACTTCGTACTTATTTCATTCTTGGCTCTGAGCACTATGGGACTTAACTACTGTGGTCATCAGTCCCCTAGAACTTAGAACTACTTAAACCTAACTAACCTAAGGACATCACACACATCCATGCCCGAGGCAGGATTCGAACCTGCGACCGTAGCAGTCGCGCGGTTCCGGACTGCGCGCCTAGAACCGCTAGACCACCGCGGCCGGCTTTCATTCTTGCTGTAAGCCTGTCTTTTCCTGAGCATTTGTGTACTTGCTGTTTTTTGTAGATTAACTGAAGTATTTCTTCCATTACCCAAGGTTTCTTTGCAGTTACATTCCTTCTACCAGTACTTGTTGGTCCAACTTCTGTGATTGTCCGTTTTTAGCACCACTGCAAGACGACCTGTCATAAACTTGCAAAAAACATACTGAGAAAAATCAGCTAACAGCAAATGGGAACTAGAACAAAGGTACTGAGAACCACAACCCAGGCACTGTGCTTCGTAACAACAAAAT
The DNA here is from genome assembly GCF_021461385.2 of Schistocerca piceifrons. Classification (NCBI taxonomy): domain Eukaryota; kingdom Metazoa; phylum Arthropoda; class Insecta; order Orthoptera; family Acrididae; genus Schistocerca; species Schistocerca piceifrons. The sequence goes on along the minus strand of NC_060138.1, from coordinate 1,013,884,241 downwards.
ATGCGTGCCCGGTACATGCTGAGAAGATCGACTTAAGCCTAAATGAAACATACTCACTACTCACCAGTTGCACAAAAATCAATGCTGCTTCATAAACTACAGAAGGCAGCCAGATTTACGGAGCCCAACTCCTGAAGAGCCTGATCAGAACGCAATGGGAAGCTTATGTGTACCCCTGACCCATACGATTCCTTATTTGAGTCAACCTAGAAGATTTGAATCTGCAATAGATTCTTGTATATTGAACTTACCAAACCTCCTGATGATTGCTCTCCCCTACTAGAAGTGCCCAGTGGTGAGAACTTGGGATGCAAGACTTGTGATAGCCTCAAATACATCAGAATGGGTGAAACACTAGTGAAGGCGAACCTGCTCAAGTTGGGCCTCATAAATGAGTATGACAAGATATGGATATCAGGATACAGAACATCTCTTGACCTGTCCGAAATGCCACAGTAAATTTACCCTCAACAATTTGAGAAGAAAGGAGATATTGAAAGTAGAGCAATTTTGGGCTGGAAAACCTTTATCATCAGGCACAAAAATTTGAAGTGCTCATTTTAGACATGTCCATTCTTCTTCAACTGAATACCTGTTGTGCATTCATTATAGCATGATCTACGGAAGGGGGTCAAGCAAGTAATTTTTGATGAGGTCAAGATGCTTTTGAAAATTTTTTATTAAGGTAAAGGAGAAAAATCCTCAATATTCCTTACTAATTTTTTATTTTAATTTTCACTCTCAAAATATGAAATACAATAGATATGCAAATTTGTATTAAAATCAGTGGGAGAAATCATATCCTCAGTCTTTTTTTTAGAGCCAGTTTCTTAAAGTTAGGTTCATGTGGGGAGCAAATTATGCGAATAGTGTCTTCTAGGTGGCCAGCCATTAGTCTTGAGCAATACCTGTTCGTCAAAAAAATTTTGAAAATGAAATTTCACAACTGAATGTGGAGCCAAACATAAGGTACAGTATATGGCTACTTTTTCGCAATTTTCATATTTTTCTGGGACATGTCCACTCCAAAATTCTTCAGTGGATGCAGTTTTATACGTTTGTAAGGAAATGCCTTCCTGCAAGTCTGTTATCTCCATTTGGAGTACAGACTTTAAAAGGCACAACAATGTTGCAGCCACATCCATCCATTCTGATCCTGGAGAAACTTCAAAAGGCGATTTTAAGAACTGCAGCAGCTTCTATATCTCAGAAAAGTCTTGGATCTAACTTCAAATTCCTTCTTAAGATCTGACCAAAAAAAAAAAAAAAAAAAAAAACCTTGAGAATACTGAAATGTTTATTCCAGAACTACACTCATGCTCATAAATTAAGGATAATGCCGATGCATGGTGAAACAACGCTCTGGTGGGTAGTCTGCAGGTTTAAATCACCTTGGGGTATGACCACGCAGCGCATTTGACCTGCGGTCGTCACACGGTGGCGCTGGCAGCAGTCCACATAGGCAGAGGTGTGTTGGCACATGTCAGAGTATGGTGCAGCGAGTCAGTGTGCAGATGTTTTCAGAAGTGCTAATGGTGACTGTGTGTTGAAAATGGCTCAAAGAACACATATTGATGACATTATGAGGGATAGCGACTGGAGGCTGGTCAAACACAGCACTGCTTGAATACTGCTCAGCAGTGTGGGATCCGTACCAGATAGGGTTAATAGAAGAGATAGAGAAGATCCAACGGAGATAAGCGTGCTTCGTTACAGGAGCATTTAGTAATCGCGAAAGCGTTACGGAGATGATAGATAAACTCCGGTGGAAGACTCTGCAGGAGAGACGCTCGGTACGGGCTTTTGTTAAAGTTTCGAGAACATACCTTCATCGAGGAGTCAAGCAGTATATTGCTCCCTCCTACGTATATCTCGGGAAGAGACCATGAGGATAAAATCAGAGAGATTAGAGCCCACACAGAGGCATACTGACAATCCTTCTTTCCACGAATAATGCGAGACTGGAATAGAAGGGAGAACCGATAGAGGTACTCAAGGTACCCGCCGTCACACACCGTCAGGTGGCTTGCGGAGTATGGATGTAGATGTAGATGTCGTAGCACAGGCCCTCCGTGTACCACAAAGTGAGAGCTCAAGATTATGGCAACAATTCCAGCAGACAGGAAACGTGTCCAGGCACTACAGTAAGAGATATCCACAGTGTACAACACCACAAGAAGACTGATATCTCACCATCAGTGCCTGCAGATGGCCACGGAGTATTGCAGGTAGCCTTGCTCGGGTCCTTACCGCAGCCACTGGAACAGTTGTCTCCAGACATACAGTCCACAGACAATTCAACAAACATGGTTTATTCACCCGGAGATCTGTAAGGTGCATTCCACTGATCCCTGGTCACAGGAGAGCCCTTAAAGCCTGGTGTCAAAAACACAGTACATGGTCATCGGAACAGTGGGCCCAGGTTATGTTCACGGATAAGTCCTGGTATAGTCTGAACAGTGATTCTCGCCGGATTTTCATCTGGCGTGTACCAGGAACCAGATACCAACCCTTTAATGTCCTTGAATGGGACCTGTATGGAGGTCGTGGTTTGATGGTGTGGAGTGGGTTTATGATCGGTGCATGTATAACTCTGCAGAGGAACAATAACAGGTCAGGTGTATCGGGACATCCATCATTTTGCACCAGTACGTTCACCTTTTCAGGGGTGCAGTGGGTCCCACCTTCCTCCTAATGGATGATAACACATAGCCCCAACGAGCTGCCATTATGGAGGAGTACCTTGAAACAGAAGATATCAGGCGAATGGAGCGGCCTGCCTGTTCTCCAGACCTAAACCCCATCAAGCACATCTGGCATGCTCTCTGTCGACGTATCGCTGCATGTCTTCAAACCCCTACGACACTTCAGGAGCTCCAACAGGTACTGGTGCAAGAATGTGAGGCTATACCCCAGTAGCTGCTCAACCACCTGATCCAGAGTACGCCAACCCGTTGTACGGCCTGTGTATGTGTGTGTGGTGATCATATCCCATATTGATGTCGGGGTACATGTGCAGGAAACAGTGGTGTTTTGTAGCACACGTGTTTCGGGATGGTTTTCTCAACTTATCGCCAATACTGTGGGCTTACAGATCTGTGCCATTCATGATCCCTATGTGCTTATGCTATTAGCACCAGTTTTGTGTAGTGCCATGCTGTATGGTACCACATTCTGCAATTATCCTTAATTTATGAGCATGAGTGTATTTTTATATACAAAAACTGTTGGTAAGTGATAATATTCTTAATGTGCAATGCCTGTATCCAGCTTGCGACTGAAAGAACACACACTTTGTATCAAATCACATATTAATTTCCCATTTCCTTGTAGCACGGGTATTGATTGCATTTAAATGTTTCAGAACATCTTTCTAGAAAGCTGCAGCTCGCATACTGCGTTGGTCTGCTAGGAACTCTCAACAGTTTCTTGCGTCTTGTGAATCCAGGTTTTCTAAGAAGGATGTTACTTCGCCTTTTATTTGCTAAAATGTTCGATAACTTGACCTTACCTTAGCCAACGTATGTTGAGGTACTGCAGTAGGTCAGAATGCACCAAATCACACTCATAAAGAAACTCCAGAACTGTCTGTGCTGAAGAGCAGATCGAGACCTCATAAAATTCATTGACTTGTCCATTACTTCTTTCAGAGTCACACTAAGTTTTCCACAAATAGCTGCCTGGTGAGTTATTCACTTTTATCTTTGATTCTCTTTATTAGTCTTTTTTCTTTGCCTATCACGGCTGTGGCCCTGTCAGTTGAAACAGACACAGTTTTATCAAACAGACACCGTTTGATTTCGTCACAAAGCCATGAAAAGTCTTAACTAAATCTTCTCTGGGAGTCTTGTCTTTCAACAGCAATATTGTTAGCAATTCTTTCCTAAATCCATCACTTTCAACATCGAAAAACTGCAAGAAACTGGACATTTGTTCATCAACAACAACATTGCATGATTCATCTAGTGCTTGGGGTAACAAGGTGCCTTCTGCAGAAGTTCAAGGAAACAGCAGCCAAATTTTGGTTCTTTTATTACTTCTTGTCAATAATGGAATACCTTGAACCGTGGCAACAACATAATACTTCTCTTCAAAAAGTGCCACAACCACATCCAAAATACATTTTTTTACCATCTCAGAGCCCGAAAACAGCTTCTGGTGTTAATTAAGCATCCAACACACATGCATTGCTGTTTCTGCAGATTTTTCTTGCTAGCTCAGAGAGCAAACTAGGAAGGTTGTGCCTTTTTTCTGTAAGAAGCTAGATATGGCTGGGGATTTCCTTGATGTGCTTCACTGCCCAGAGGAAAATTGTTACGGAATTGCTGACGAGTTGTTTTGTAGTGTCGCTCTAAATTGGCACTTTTAACAATACTGACAGTTCTGTTGCATATGAGACAAACTGGAACAGCTCCAGGCCTATCAGGGAGGTGGGGGGGGGGGGGGGGTGTAAAACTGTTCAGTCCACTGAGTCAAAACCTTCCCATTTTCACTGTTCACTATTTACTAGGACCCATATCGATGCAAAAGAAATGTTGTAAGCTTCAATAATAACAAAACGCTTTGTACAAGATAGCAACAACTACTGATGAAGTGGAAATAAAATTTGTGTACTGTATTTAGAGTCATTCTTCACAAAAATACTGGTGCCCAGCACACAGCATGTGCCAAAGAACTGCAAAGGAGCTACTTCCTTGTCAAAGTGTATGCTGCCACACACCAAAGGAGCTGCACTGTGCTTTGTTGTCAAAGATTGCCACCACACAGTGAACTAGTCCAAAGTTCCATTTAAAGTAGCTTTAAGCTATTGTTCCAGTTACGAGCACAAAAAATGGTGTTTAAATGAATATGCCTACTCACATGTAGTAGAGGGTCGACAGAAGCGTCCGATCCAACGCGCCGGCTTTGACCCGTGGCTTAAGGGTGTTGTCGTGTGTGACGTCATGACGGCGCGGAGTTTGGTTTGAGTGTGGCTGTCTCCAGTTCTGTTTTATCTTATTTTATTTACTTTTCTGATCTGTTCGTTCTATCTCGTGAGATTTTTTTTTAATTTAAAGACACTTATTACTTATTTTAATTATCTGTTTCCTCGAATTTCTGTTTTAGTTTATTATATTTATCTTTCTGATCTGTTCGTTCTATCCCGTGAGATTTTTTTTTTTTAAAAAGACAAAAAACACTAATCAGCTACTGAAGCATCTTTATCTTCTATGGGTTGTAGGGGTTATGACCCCTGGGGAGGTGGGTGGGTATTCATGCATGGCTGTCTTCACTTACACGTTGTAGCTACGCAAGGCGTCTAAATTTGTTTATATTTAGTTTGCCCCCACCCAAAACACCCCATTTCCCGCGCTTGTCCCGTTAGTGTCATTAGGCTTCTTGTGGAAAGTGTGTGTGTTTGTTTTTGTTTCCGCCATATTTGTGACGTCATGGGTCAAAGCAGACGGGTGGGATCGGACGCTTCCATATTTCCGTAATAGACGTTTCAGAGGTTGCCAGAGTATGAAATCGATTTATAAAATTTTCTTGTTCATTAAATAAAATTCTTGTGTTGCATTCGTTTGTCCAGAACTTTTAAGTGGATTGACACAACATGCTGCGCTGATGGGCCAGCTTGCTCCCTTTCATCCCCAATCTTCAGTGTACTCCCCTGCACTGCACAGCATAGCAACTACGTATTTAATCCACCTATATGTACCTATTAAGAGTTCTAATTATTCAGCAGTTAATTGTACTAGAAAAAATTGTAAGGGTGCAAACATTAAACTGCTACCTAAAGAAAAATATTTTTTAAAAAATAAATGAATACATAATTTATACTTCCAAAATATTTTTTGGCGGGCCAGTTTTTGACCTGCCACAGTCTGGACCCGGACCACGGTCCGCTCGTTGCTGACCGCTGATCTAGAGCCTTAGGGAACTTCAAACACATCTCAATATTTCACTATCCCACTTCTTTCCACATTGATTCATCTGAAAGAGTCTCTTAAAATTTCATCCTACTCTTCATCATTACTAAATTGTGATCTGAATCTATATCTCCTCCAGGGCATGCCTTACAATCCAATATCTAATTTCAGAATATCTGTCTGACCATTGTGTAACTCAGCTAGAAACATCCCATAACTCAAATCGTAACTGGACTATTTTTAGCTATACACTATGCGTCAAATATTGAAATAGCATTTAGTAAGGCACCTTCCGTGTATTCCTCCTCCTTTTGTGATTTCTGAACAGTGTATTCCTGTGATTTTTGGACAGTGTATTCACTATTACTAAGTGAAAATTAATGCAAAACTCCACCAGTCTTTCAATCTCTCATTCTTACCACCGGGATGATATTTGTCCCTAGTTCTGTCTTATGAGCCTGCCCCTATTACAGGGTTCCAACCACTCCCAATTATTAGATTTTCATCGCCCTTTGCATACTGTGATATGAGTGCATCAACATGTCAAAAAGAGCAGACACAACATGAAATGCGCAGCTGTGATGAATATTTTGTAAATTAAATGTGTGGGGGGAGGGGGGGGGGGGGGGGGGGAGAAAGGAAAGGAAGTGAACTAATGATATCAAATGCACAGGAACGTTTTGCAAAATCAGTGACAGAGAGTGAAAATGTGTGCCAGACCAGGACATGTCCAAAAGAACAGATACCATGCAAAATCTACAGCTGTCATAAATATTATGTACACTGAAGGTGGGTGGGGGTAAAAAGGAAAGAGGCACTGAATCCACAACCCTCAGTGCAGACGCAAATTTACATTCCATCTCAGCGGGGATCTAAAATTAGTGGGCACAAAGAACATAGACAGGGACTGTGGATCGGTGGCACTGGGTGGGAGTGAGAGTCAGCCATGGAGTGTGCCGAGATAGTCGGCACACTTGCAATAAACACTATGACCAGGAGATGGTGAATGCAACCAGTAAGCAGGACATCCTAACTCCAGGTCCTGTCCGGCGTGCATTTTCACTCATCACTGCTGATTCTGCAAGAAGTTCAGATGTAGCTGATACTATTAGTTATTCTCCTTTCTCCCCCCCCCCCCCCCTTTAGTTTACACAATACTTTACATACTCAACTGCACATTCTATATCCTCGTACACTTTCCGTAGTTCATCTGCTGTTTGTGGTGTTGCCCATGTATAACTGAATTATTGTTCTTGGTGCTGGTTTGACACAGAGTCTGATAAGAAAATCCTATAATTGAACTGTTTATAGTAACTCACTCTATGCTGTATCTTCCTACTCTCATTACACCATTTTCTGGTGCTACTGATATTACTTTACTTTTGTCTGACTGTAAACCCTTAACATTTTTTTTTTTAAATATCTAAATTGACCCTTTGCATTTCCCCTTCCATATTTTTTAGTTCCTCTACCATACTCAAAACTTCCCTGTCTCATTCAGACCTCAAGTCTATATGCTCTTAGTCACAGAATGTTAACCTTTATTGGTTATTCGGTCACCCCTTCCTTGGCATATTCCTCCCATAGATCTAAATGATGGCTTAAGATGCAATCTTTTGCTAATGGAGAAATCATCATGACACTTTTTTCATTACAGATCATACGTCATGTGGCTACACCTTAAGAGTGTTCAGTACAGTGATTTGTATTACCTTCTGCACAATCATGCTCTAGATTATTGCTGATTCTTCTACCTATTAGGTGCAGCATTCCCACTTCAACTGTATGAGTAAGACCTGAGCCTTTGCTACTCCTCAGTCCCCTTTGACAAAGGATTGGCTCCTTGTACCGGAAGTCTTTGGCCACCAACTCCTGACCATTTTGGGGTCGACAGAAGCGTCCGACCCCACGCGTCGGCTTTGACCCATGACGTAAGGGTGTTGTGTGTGACGTCATTTTAATTATCTGTTTCCTCCAATTTCTGTTTTAGTTTATTATATTTATCTTTCTGATCTGTTTGTTCTATCCCGTGAGATTTTTTTAAAAAAAAGACAAAAAACACTAATCAGCTACTGAAGCATCTTTATCTTCTATGGGTTGCAGGGGTTACGACCCATGGGGAGGTGGGTGGGTATTCATGCATGGCTGTCTTCACTTACACGTTGTAGCTACGCAAGGTGTCTAAATTTGTTTATATTCAGTTTGGCCCCCCCTCCACCCAAAACACCCCATTTCCCGCACTTGTCCCGTTAGTGTCATTAGGCTTCTTGTGGAAAGTGTGTGTGTGTGTGTGTGTGTGTGTGTGTGTGTGTGTGTTTTGTTTTTGTTTCCGCTATATTTGTGACGTCATGGGTCAAAGCAGACGGGTGGGAGCGGACGCTTCCGTATTTCCCCATTTTGATTCAGAATTTCGGTAATGTCTGGGACTGAACCAGAGACATCTTGATTACTAGTCAAACATGCTACTCCTACACCTAGCGGAGATTTGGGATGGGTTTGTTTGATGTATGGTACCAGTTTTTTGTCATTATAGTGGGCTTTAAATATTATTTTTTGTTTTTTAATTAAGCCTTCTTTTGTTTTGATGATTTTTTTTTATCTTTCAGTTATATTCTATTTCTGAGTTACAATCTCTGTTTTATAGTGAAACATGCGTATGGCAAGTTTAGCTCTGCCGTTTTGTTGAAGTCCTCTGTGTTAGGTTGTTTTTACAGTTATTTGGGGGTATTAGTGTTGGTAGAATATTTGTGCTTGATTGTGGATGATTTGCTTTATGTTATTGTGTCACCAATTTATTTAGTTACGTAACTTATGTGTGTGATATGTGAAATTAGTTGCCACGATGTTTAGTTTTTGTGTTGGTAGCAGACATTTCAGTATAGCTGCGAATCAACTGTACTTACTGATACTGATTGTTAGCTCTGTCCTATAACATAATGGTGATGTAGCATGTGAAGTCATGTGGGTGCAAACAGAAAGGGAACAGACCACCAACAGTATTTTTTGAGTTTTTATTAGTTTTTTAGGATCTGCAGTGTAGCCTGAAATCTAATTTAGGTTGGAAGGTGACAGTTTGGTTGTGAGTTGGCAAAGCAGTTAAAACTAATTTTTAATATTACAGCTCTACACAATCCCATTCATATGCTTTTACCTGATATGAGTTTCAGACAAACGTACGTCAACTAATTAGATTTGTATGTAACATGAGCATACAAATTATCAGTGTGATAAAATTTCAATTAAAACCGAAACACAAATGTATGTAAGGCACTCTAGGGTTCCCTACAAACATATCTGTAAGTCAATCCATATGTCAATATTACATGCATTGCAGAAGTGCACTTTATTCAACGACAGAATAAGTTCTTTATGAATTTGGCAATGACTCCAGACAAAGGTTGAAATTTACGTCCCTGACATGACAAAGAAAACACTAAAAAATTCCATCCGTGTAAAGAAAGTGTATTACGAAATAATTAATAATACATTCTACTATGATACATTCATCAGCGTGCAGCTTTACTCGAAGCTTGAGTAATACAATAAACAAGTTTCGATTTTATAACATCATACACATTGACACGGTTATATGTATTCCGTCATCCCCAGTCGAATTCGTAAAAAAAAATAGCACAAGCGAAGCATTTATGTCTACTCTAAATGATTTACATTACAGATCTATACTGGCAAATCTGATGATAAATCAAGTTCTCACTTACTCTGTCAATTGCTTTCCCTACTTTCGAGACGGTACTGTGCAGGTCGCGGTGATCCGTAGCCAGTCGCTGAACTGTTTCTCGGACTTTATCCAGAGTTTGCTTTAGAATGACAATTTGCGCAGTTGTCAGTTCATAATCTACGGGTCCTGAAAATAAGGAACTGCACTCAGAACTGACAAACCGTTCAAACGTAGCACTAATGCGGCCACTGTGACACAATGCGTACACAGAAAAATTGACACAAACTTTAAAAGTTCATTTACCTTCAGCAAACTCTTTCTTTAGGTCTTCTAAGTTGTCTGTTATTTCTCTCAAAACACGATCAGCATGCTCATTGATTCCTCCAAACTTCGATAATACTTTGTCAACTTCTCTTTCAACCGCATTACATGCATCCATTGTCAAATACTCAACTTGTTTTCTGCAACTAAGCTAAGATAAATAAAAACATTCGACAAAACAAAGCTACCGAGGACACATAGGTATTACATCTTTGGAATCGCTGGAACAACTAGAAGGCGAAGAAAAGGGATTCCAAAAATTTTGACAGTGTACAAAGGTAAATATCTTTACCATAGTGGCGCGTGTCGAATGGACGCAAAGTATTCACTTCTTATCCAGCACAAACTGGAAACAACAGCGAATTTAATGGAAACATGGGTTGGCAAAGGCTATATTATAAAATGTTTTTGGATAAGCGCTGCCGAATTTCCAGGATTCTCCGCAAAATTGGCAACTTTGCACTCACAAGGCGTCACAATTCGGGCAAGGTCCGGAGTTCTCTGAACGGGCAGTACACTACAAACGGCAGCTGGCGTTCAGGAAAGCGGTGGCTACCTGCTGCCTAAGCTCAGCAGGTGCCGCGGTGAGACGACTGCAGGCCTCGAGGCCTTGCTTGGTGTGAGGTAACAACAAATGAAAGTCGTAATTTATCTTCTGGTGCTATGAAAAAACCTACTCGTAGTTAAGACGAATGACTAATTATTCATGTAGTATATAATGTTATGTTCCTTTAACACCATAAATAACATTAGCAGTTTGTATTACTTATCGCATAGATGTACTGCTGGAGGCAGGAAGGTAAGCAAACAAGCTCGTTGTGTATAGTACCGCCGAGTGGTAAAAATCATGAAAATCCAAGGAGGGCAGCGCCACTGTGAATGTGGGATTCAGCCATGCAACTTTGCTGCCTACAGTTTCCAAGTAGAGAGTAACTCAATACACCTGGGTAGACCTACAACGGAAACAATGAGCATCAAATTTAGTGACTACTTCCTTACAGCGGCAGCAGATGTCGCACCTCTATAAACGACCGAATACAGATGCACCAGCAACAGCAGTTAGCTTCAAAAATACAGCTCTAAGAAATAAATAGAATTCATCAGATCACTAAAAAGAAGTGGGTGATACTTCTGGCATAATACTAAAATCTTGTACTGATTTGATAGGATTACCCTAACATATTTTTGTAATCAGTCAGTGATTTACAGGATATTTCCAGCCAGATTTAAATATGGTGCAGTAATATCTATTAATAAGCCACCTCCTCTAATTACAGACCTATTTCCTTCCAGTCTTTTCAAAACTGTTTGCGAAAGTGGCCTATGATAGAATATTGACTCACTTAACCCAGCAGAACTTGTTAACTTTTTCCTAGTTTGACTTTCATTAAGATTTCTCCACAGACAACACATTACAGAACCTTATAAATGAGATAGAGATAAAGAGGATGGTGTGGAAAATATGATTCTACTTGAGATCGAAAATTTTGTGGCATTAGTAGTAGGCGTCTTATGGAATCTCGCCTTCAAGATAGAAAGGAACAGACTTTTTCAGAAACTTGAAGCTTACAATTACTCCAGCTGTTTTTGTAATCTGCTCTTGATGTGAGCAATGTATGACCTAGACTATTAGCTTGGCTCACGTCAGTATCATAGGGGTCTATTGTATGCTGGCACTTTGAAGTCCATGCGTCTTATAAAGAACTGACCCTTGTATCCTTATAATGTTGTAGACCGGTTAGTGAAATAACTTAGAAATAAATAAACTGCATGGATTAATCATGTGGCGTTTGTCGAAAGAGAATACCTTTTGCTTAAACCCAATGAATGTTTATTCGAAACATTTCAAAAATTTGTAAATGGTGGCCTTATACAACAGTGAATTCAAATTAAAACAATTATAAAAATTATTAATGAATGCATCAGAGTAACCTCTACAGAACATATGTACGCGAAGTACTTTTAACAGATGATTAATTACCAAATTCGAAGGCAAATATACAATTTCCTATAGTACAGTTTCTACTATTAACTGTGACAAAAAACTGTGTTCATTATCCTAAACAATCACTGCAAAAACAAGCACAAATACATCACATGAAAGTCTCAATATTACCTTCAGCAATACAGTTCCTAGCTGCCTCAAGCCTTACTAATGAAGTTGAAGTTTCTATGGGCAATCAAACTCAGTCACCAAAACAACAATCAAATATTTCAATTCCAGTGAAAATAAGTATGGGCCTACTCTCACCAAAACAGTTCTAAAGAGGCTCAGAATTTAAATAAAGATAGACATTTTAACTAGTGCAGCTGCTTCATCACCTAGATGATTTCGACTGCCACCATCAATACAGCTTCCAGTGGCGATAGACTACACACCAAGCATAAATTTTGTCGAGCTCCTGACCTGCAATAATGGGTCCAAGTTTACAAGGCAAGCCGAGTTTAGGCGGGGAATACCAATATCAGTGATTCTGACATAGCGCACATCACGAAATCAGTTTAACCACTACATCCTGCAACTATACTGTTTTATCACTGAATGAATATCTAAATACACTGAAGTTGCAAAGGGAGGTTCTTTCAGAAAAACTGTTAAGAACTAAAGCTACTGTAATTTTTAACATTGTACCACTGTAAGAGCTACAACTATTGAAATTGGTAGCATGTTGAAAGATGATTATTTAAATATGTATCATTTTGAACTTAGTAATAAGTCCAATATCATCCTGTACACTGTACTACATATGACCAAAGGACTCAATAAATAAATAAATGAAGTATGTATATTGTATTGGATATAGGAGAGTGCAGTACCTAGGTACACTTTTCAGACTTTTGTCTCTATCAAGCCCTTTTATAGAAGTTTAATATATTTTCTTATTTCATTCCCAAATAATGGTTTGCTTTTTATTTGCTGCGGACTCTACCAAAATTACGAAAATTATTCTACAAAATTAAGATATTACAAATGTGAAAATATGTTTTAAGCTACAACATGAGCATGTACTCAGAAACAAGTATTGGACTGAAATTTAAAAGCATTGAGAAAGAGTTTCAATATTGTATTTAATTCTCCGCCTGTTATATCATCCCTCTACTTCACACCAGTAATCAGTAAGAGAAAGCAAATTAAGCAGAAGTATTGTCAAAAACCAGTTACCAGTTAAATACATTATGAAACATAAGTTATCAGAAACTACCAAAAATTCACATTTTAAAGACAAGTAAAATTGTTAAGATGTTAAAGAAGCTCAGTCCATTTGCAAGTATTATGTGTTCCATTGTAAGAGAAATTCTTCTGTCTCAAGGTACAAGGTAGTGTATGACTGACAAACTATGGCTTAACTGACCACTTGATACATGAATAGTGGTAAAATACTGCATACAGCATTTTACTCACCACAGAATTCCGTACCTGAAGAATTAACAATATATTCCAAATAGCTTTAATATATTATACAGCACTTAAACATGTAGGACACAAAATATCTACAAATGCTGTGCAAAACACAACCTGTTGTCCAACAACAACGAAAACTATAGAAAATGCCGGAAAATGCTTATGGTGATTTCCAGGGTGCATTCGTTCATGTAATTCTAAAATCGATCACTAGACTGAAATATCGACCAAAAAAATGTGTTCCTAGGTGTACTACCATCTAGGTACAACCCTCTCCTCTACTCATTCTCTACTGATGGCAGGAGCTGCTTCCGAAATTATGCTACGCGAAGTCCCTCCTTCTTGCATATCACTGGCACTCAGACCATTTAAGTTAATTTTTTGCAAGGAAAACATTGTCTCATGTTGTCAAGCACAAGAATCTTAATTAATTCAAAACCATAAACATTGGTTTTATCAATGCAAATACAGTTACTCCGACACTTTTTCTGCATCTCATCTTGAGCACTATATAATAACAATGAGAGCCAATTCTTCTTGTCTTAGAAGTGAATGAAATAGGCTGCTCACGTCTTGTGGCTTGACACACATGGATTATCACTAGTGATTTTGTTAATCCACACTCCTGCTTTGGTACCATCATCTACATCTACGTTTACATTTATATTTCGCAAACCACCTTACAATGTGTGGCGGAGTGTACTTTATGTACCAATGTCAATTCCTCTTTCCCGTTCCAGTCGCGAACGGTTCATGAGAAGAACGATTGTCAGTAAGCCTCCATCTAGACTCGAATGAATCTAATTAAATCTTCATGGTCTTTTCACGAGACTTACATGGGAAGAAGCAATATTTTGGTTGACTCTTCTATGAGTGTACACCCTAGGAATTTAAACAGTAAACCACACCATGTTGCAGAATACTTCTCTCACAGCATCTACATAAATGCCACTTTCATAGGACTGTCAATCCTAAGGGCCCGGGTTCGATTCCCAGCTGGGTCGGAGATTTTCTCCACTCAGGGACTGGGTGTTGTGTTGTCCTAATCATCATCATTTCATCCCCATCGACGCGCAAGTCGCCGAAGTGGCGTCAAATCGAAAGACTTGCACCAGCTGAGCGATTTACCCAACGGGAGGCCCTCGTCACACGCCATTATTATAGTTACTAAATGAACCTATAACCACATGCACTGGACTTCTTTGGATCACCACACCATGTTGCAGAATGCTTCTCTCACAGCATCTACATCTATGCCACTTTCATAGTTACTAAATGAACCTATAACCAAATGCACTGGACTTCTTTGGATCTTCTCTACTTCCTCTGTCAATCCTATCTGGTACAGATCCCAGACTGACAAACAGTTTTCCATTACTGGTCAAATGAGAGTTTGTAAGCCACCCCCTATGTGGATGTATTATTTTCCCTGGGAAATCTTCCAATGAACCTCAGTCTGGCATCTACCTTACCTGTGGTTAGTTTTATGTGCCACATCCATCAATGCTATCTGTAGCACATTATCATTTAATTTTTAGAATTCTATACCAGTTATTTTTCGATTAGGTAATAATTTTACTTTATTGATTATGGCGAGATGGTCAAAGAAGCTGATAGGAATGACATCATAATCTTGGACATTAGTTCTCATTCAGGTATAGATTGTATCAAGTCTTGACATTGCTACTGCCGGAAATACATGTAATGAGTACACATAATAGTTAGTTGCTCTCAGGCACATCCTTCATCTTCAGACATCCATTTTTTTCTTTTTGCAGTGGACCACAGAAGGGTTCTGTGCATTTTGAATCTGTCTCCCTTAAAATGCATTTTAGGTGTTTTCCCTCTCAATATAGATTTTGGATGTGTATTATATCAATTTAACGAAGTCCTGGATTGAGAAAAATATGTTTGCCCCAAATTTAGTATAACAGTTACATATAATACATATATCATCTGTTCTTGAGTCAATGTTAACAAAGATCATCTGCAATACACCTGTCAGCCCTATTTTTTTAGTGAAGTATAAGTTATATTATGTACAACTGTCAGTCACCTTTCTATATTTAAATAGAATATTGCTGCGCTTGGTACTAAATCCCACCATTTTCAAATATTATGCTACGACACCTTTCTACAGTGTACACATCTCCTCCTGATATTGAAACACAATTTGTTTATGAAGTATAGTTAGTATTTCAGCAGAGCAATGGAATCAGGAGCATAACACAGATTTCTGCAACTTTCAACAAGCGAAAGATCACCAACACTTTTTTTTTTAAGAAAAAACGAGATATATAAGTTTTTATGGACTGCTAGGGCTATAGATCTTTAATAGACTACATAATTACAAACGACAGGATATACAATCAACTTCAAGATGTACACTGACACTGAGGAAGTGATATTTGTTGTGATCATTATTTAGTCATTGCCACAGTTACACTGACAGCTAAGTGGAAAAAATTTAGGCCAAGAAGACAAACAAAGCTTGAGGATGTCTTTAAGGTATACTTCCTCTAACAAGGAAGTATTCGGAAATTTTATCAAAGCTGGCCACAGAAATACCTGCTAGGCACTCCAGCTGTTCAGGATACACAACAAGAATGGCAAGATATTAAAGAACACATGGAAAGAGCGGCACATGAGGCACTGGAAAAAAGAAGAAATTAAGGAAAAAGAAAGGATGAAGGGTTTGGAATGAAAATATCGCGAAGGCAATGAAGAAAAAGATAGAGCTCACAGAAAACGTCTGCAGAATAAAACACCAGAAACTGAAGAGAAGTAGAAAAGTCTTGGGATCATTTTATAACTAAAGTAGAACAAGATATACACAGAAGGCAAACCTTCCCTTATAAACTATTAAACACTTAAATAAAATGGAGAAAGATACTGTAGAACTAAATATAACTGGCGAAGATCACTGGAAAGAATTTTATAAAAAGTTGTGGCAAATAGAAAGTTCAGAATTGAAGAAGGAAGAGGGGACCACATTACATAATAGTACAGTAGATACTAACACAATGGAAGAACTGCAATTAGTTTTACAAAGTACAAAAATGAGGAACGCGTGTGGACCGTGTGACATTAACACAGAACTTTTAAAATATGCTGGTCACTTTTGTGGTTTTAGATTATTACATTTATTTAACGAATGATGGCACTGGTTTAAAATCCAAACTCTTAAAAATATCAAAAGTTATTTCAATTTTTTAAAAAGGTCAAAGAAACAATTGTGAAAATTGCAAGGAAATTAGCATTCTAAACTCAGCCTAGATAATATTTGCAAAAATATTTTTCCAAACTATAACAGAGACTCTCCTATTAGAAGAACAATGTGGATTCTGGAAAGGCCATTCATGCAGGGATAATATATGTATCATAAAATGAATTTTAGAGAAAAGGCGGTATTTCAATTTGGAATCTTACTTAGACAAAGTGGAACTGTCCGAAATTTTTAAAAAAGTGTATACTAGTGGTTTGACTGCCTGGAACAATACTACCAAATATTTGGATGTAACCAAATTACAGTTGTCTGGTTTCTAGTATAAAACATATATGAAGCACTACTGTCATTCTACAGTTTTGCTACTGGGATGACACATGTGTAGAAGTATACCCTCCAGATGGCCAGGACCAATGAAAGGCTATAGATAACACTCGTGGCACCTATAATTTTCACTATTTTGGTGTAAACTGTGTGAAAATCTATGTTACGCATCCAGCTCCATTGATCTGCTAGAGTGTTGGCAATTTATGTAAGCAATTTGCAATTCAAAATTGGGATAGGATGTGTGACTCATAGAAGACTGCAGTTTTTAATGGAATATTTTTTAATAGTGGGAGGCAGTACTACACATAGAGACTCACAGGGTGACTACCAAGCATGTTTATAGACTACCTCAGTAGTAGGACAGTGGGCACTATAGATGACCTTTGAATGACATTTCAGTTCATATTAAAGCAGAGCTTTCAACTACCATGCTGAGGCAACTGTGCTTGTCATATTCTGCTGGCATAAGCATCAGCACTTCCTTAGTTCCAAGGCCATTCCAGAAATCATGACATCTTACCATGTGCCAAAGGAGGGGAGAGGAGGGAAGAGCAGGGCCCTTCCCCACACCCCCTGCATTCTGTAATTTGCATGAAGCAGCCCTGGCACTGAGTGCCCCCAGTTTACAGGCAAATGCAGTAAATTATCTGAACTGTCCAAAAATTTGACACCTATGTTTGTATGACTGACTTCAAAAAATTCTGTTGAGGACTGCCTCGCCAGTCACATTGATAACTTTGATTTTAACCTATAAATCACTTGCCATAGAATACTGGAACAAGTAGACAGCACATTTCTCTATAAATGATTAAACACCTACATATGCTTATAAAATATACTTGTAAATAATGACATAGGAATTCATATTTGTTGAAAATGAGTTATACCTTAAATACTATCCTACAAGCCCCGAAAATGAGAAATAAAATGAAGTCCTGCTTCACATCCCAGGTTCTCCTGTCACCAGTAGATGGCTGCACTGAAAACTCCATATTTCTCTAAAATAATTAAAAACCAACATTTACTCGTAAAATATAAATAACTTTATAGGCATCTATATTTGTTGAGCAGGAGTTGTACGTTAAATACTGTCCCACAAACTCAGAAACTGTGAAATAAAAGCAAGTCATGCTTCACATTCCAGCTCCTCATACAACCAGCAGATGGCTGCACTGAAAAATCGAGTGTAGTTCGAGCTTTGTAGCACACCAATAGATGGCTCAACTCCTTTCAGAAAGATAAAAGCTCCAGAGAGGCAGTTCGGAAGTTGCAGTTGATAACGGAAGCAAGACCGAAGGAAAATCAAGACACATTCATTGGCTTTGTCGAACTGCAAAAGCGGCGACAAAGTAATATGGTGCAAGATACTCAAAATCCTGAGAAAAACCGTTGTAAGTCATAGAGAATGGCTGGTAATATACAATACATAAAAGAGCCAAGAAGGAACAATAAAACAGGAGACCAAGAACGAAAAGCTCAGATTAAAAGAAGTGTAAGGGAGACATCTTCAACTTTTTGTAGTCCTGTCTTCCTCAGTTGCATGTAATATTACGGTATATTGATAATTTTTACTTGTGGACCGTCTGACAGCAACTGAATAAAACACAATTTTAGTGCCATACGCGTTTCGCCTTTATTTTCTGCAAGGCATCATCAGGGGCAGGTTTCGTGGCCAATTTCTTACATATTACACTCCTGTTGCATTTTATGTGTTGTACTTCTTCTTATGAACGCCAATTTGCGGTTTTTCTCACATTTGACAGCACTGTGAGCTGAACGCTTGTTTTAATGTATGTTTTGGTTTGAACAGAAACCAATAGCGGTGAGAAATTGCCAGCTATTGCTAAGTGACGTAATTATATTCCATAACGGAATAGTTGATAAGAAAGATACGAATCTTTGTGTACATACCAAAAACATTCTTGCACAGGCAGCATACACACGAACTATTATCTGATGACCTCTAGGCGAGTAATACTATTTAGCCAAGGAAGATGTAAAGAGTTTCCAGTAAGTACATGTCTGGATACTCTATAATATCTATAAGGTGGTTACCAATAACTTTGCCCACTCTTGGGCTTGTGATTACACATATACACCACTGAGCCAAAACTTCATGACCACCTACTTAAAAGCGCGTTGGACCACTTTTGGAACGAAATTCAGCAGCGATTTTTCGTGTCATGGATTCGACAAGCACTTGATAGGTTTCCAAAGGTTTGTGGCACCAGATACCTGAGCACTTTACGCAATTTATGGGCGGTTGGTTTGTGGGCGATGTGCTGGCGCACGATATCGTAACAGTTGGGTTTCATGGGATACAATAAGCCTAATTCGGTGGCCAAGACATTAACGTGATTTCACTATCATGCTTCTCAAACCACTGCCGCACGATTCTGGCCTTGTGGCATGGACAGTCATCCTGCTGTTGAGAGAGACAACAAGCATAACCGGTTATAGGCGGTCCCTAGTAATGTTCACGTAGTCCACAGCTGTCATGATGCCTTCAACTACTACCGCAGGTCCCACAGAAGCCCAGATGAATGTCCCCCATAACACAATACTGCTCCATCGGCATGCGTCCTTGGCGCACTGCATGATGCGAGCAGCCGTTCGTCTGTTATGATGGCATGTACACGACCATCAACCTGGTTTAACAATAAACGAGATTCATCCGACCAGGCGACACGATTTCATTGATCTGTGGTCCAATGTCGATGATCTTGAGCCCACTGTAATAATAATTGATGATTCTGTTGGGTCAGCAAGGGGACACATAGGGGTCTTTTGCTGTGGAACACTATGTTCAACACTGTGTGCTGAACGGTGTGCTCAAAAACATTAGTGCCTGCGCCAGCACTATGCTGCACTATGTGGTCAAAAGCAGCCGGACACCTAGCGGAAAATGACTTACAAGTTAGTGGCGCCATCCACCGGTAATGCTACAATTCAATATAGTGTTGGTCCACACTTATCGTTAACGACAGCTTCCACCCTCGCAGGCATACCTTCAATCAGCTGCTGGAAGGTTTCTTGGGGAATGGCAGCCCATTCTTCACGGAGTGCCGCACTGAGGGGCGGTGTCGATGTTGGTCAGTGAGGCCTGACACGAAATCGGTGTTCCAAAACATCCCAAAGGTGTTCTATAGGATTCAGATCAGGACCCTGTGCAGGCCAGTCCATTACAGGGTTGTTATTGCCGTGTAACCACTCTGCCACAGGCTGTGATTTATCAACAGGTGCTCGATCGTGTTGAAAGATGCAATCGCCATCCCCGAATTGCTCTTCCACAGTGGGAGGCAAGAAAGTGCTTAAAACAACAATGTAGGCCTGTGCTGTGATAGTGCCATGCAAAACAACAAGGGGTGCAAGCCCCTTCTATGAAAAACCAGACCACAACATAACGCCACCGCCTCCGAATTTTACTGTTGACACTACATACGCTGGCAGATGACGTCCACTGGGCATTCGCCACACCACACACCCTGTCATCGGATCGCTACATTGTGTACCGTGATCGTCACTCCACACAAAGTTTTTCCACTGTTCAATTGTCCAATGTTTACGCTCCTTACACCAAGCGAGGCGTCGTTTGGCATTTACTGGCATGATGTGTGGCTTATGAGCAGCCGCTCGACAATGAAATCCAAATTTTCTCACCTCCCGCCTAACTGTCATAATACTTACAGTGGATCCTGATGCAATTTGGAATTCCTGTGTGATGGGCTGGATAGATGTCTGCCTATTCACATTACGAACCTCTTCAACTGTCGGTGGTCTCTGTCAGTCAACAGACGAGGTCAGGCTGTGCGCTTTTGTGCTGTATGTGTTCCTTCACGTTTCCACTTCACTATCAAGTCGGAAACAGTGGACCAAGGGATGTTTAGGAGTGTGGAAATCTCGCATACAGTCATAAGACACAAGTGACACCCAATCACTTGATCGCGTTCCAAGTCCGTGAGTTCTGTGGAGTGCCCCATTTTGCACTCTCACGATGTCTAGTGACTACTGAGGTCGCTGATATGGAGTAACTGGCAGTAGGTGGCAGCACACTGCACCTAATATGAAAAACGTATGTTTTGGGGTGCGTGTGGATACTTTTGTTCACATTGTTTATATCGTCAGATCTGCCACAGGGCGCCGGCTATCCTGCTTGAGAGATCGGGCAAGCCTCCAATCCCTACGTTCTGTGATGAGGTATGGACATCCAACTTTTTGTAGACTACTCGTGGTCTCAGCATTCTTCAACCTCTTTCCATAGATGCACACGACAGTAGCATGCGAACGGGCGACCAGCTTCGCCGTTTCCAATGTGCTCGCTCCGAGACGCTGGTTCACAACAATCTGGCTTTTGTCAGAGTCATTTAAGTCGGCGTTTGTGCCGTTTATCGTCACTAGAATGATCCCCCATTCGTCTCTGCTCTGCTCACATACTTCTCTTACATAATGTTTTGGCTCATCAGTGTATAATATGTCGTATAGGTTTTACTTTACAATTAGAGGTCATCCACGTTAACCAGTCAACCCCAACTGTCGTATCGTACAATATACTGTAACCGAAGTGTCATTGTGTATGCGGAATGTTACCTCAAAGCGAGCTTTAAGCTCCACCTAGGAGAAACTTCATAGAACTACCACAGCAGCTGATTCTGTTAATGTAGATTTTTAGTGTAGCTTCGTGAGGAAGAGTCGAACTTGAATCCCACGTGAGCTGTGTATAAAACAGTGGTGTCCTAGCATATAATTGTAATTTAATGGCAAATTTCGCGATTTGTGGGCAATAGAGTACCAAATAGCGAGTATGGAGAACAATGCTTCCCCTGTTGTAATGTAGCACTTCTGGGCCGTATTTAGCTCATTAGAGTCGTAGTAGACAAGCAGCAGAAATGTTGTTAAACATCATACAGCGATCGTTCAGTAAGTTATTCGTTGATTGACACTACAGGGAAGCAATTGGCACAGAGTAGTAGTACTCCTATTGAGTACTCGCCCTATCACGTTGTAATATAGTATTGCCTTAACCATCATAGAGGAAGGGGCTTCTGATCCATTTCCTAGCAGAACCGATGGAGTCACAATATACAGCTGTAGGCGAGACTTTACCAGATTGAGTACTCGAATAGAGTGATTACAAGCTACTATAATAGAGTGATAGTAAATTGTCATCTGTCATATTGTTCCCATACGCTATAAGTCTGACAGATAGCCATAAAGCATTTAAAAGGAAATTAAAAGAATTTCTGAATGGCAACTCCTTCTACTCATGAGATGAATTTTTGGATATAATAAGTGGGTAATTTCCCCACCCCCACCAAAAAAAATATTAAGTGTCATGTAATATTTTGTGTAATGTAATATCTTGTATAGACACCTTTTATTAACCTGACACATTCCACATCATTACAAAGTGTTGTATTCATGATCTATGGCACAAGTACTAATCTAACCTAATCTAATCTTGACTGTAGGAGGAACTGTAGAAGGAAGGTGGATTTGCAGCAGTGCTAATGATCCACAACAACACGAAATTTGTTGACGAGTGCTCTCAGTCTATGCCATTCCATATGTAATACACAGGGTGTAAACGGTGTAACCTGCCAAAATCATACAGATGGTACATCTCGGTGTCCTTTACAAAAAAAGTCTGATGAAATGTCGTTGAATCACGTTCTTTATTTTTGTATTCCTAAAAGACAGATATTTGTAGGTTTGATAGTAGAAGCATTTCTGTTTACACTGTCAGCTGATGGCACACAACCTTGCTTGTGTATTACCGATATCGACGCGGCGGTCAGAGAAAGGCAACGGACGGACCAGAGAAATGTAAACATTACAACGACGTGGTGTGTTGGCTAGGTACTACCGACATAAACAATGTAAACAGTCACTGGACTGTCAAGAACGCGTAATTCGTTTTACGTAAACAGTGAATTAAGTACAACCAGACGTTTTCATTTTTTCAACATTACCATAAAGAAGGTCGTGGTAACAAAGAGAAGTTAACATCAAATAAAACGTGTTTCTCGCAGCACAAAATAAATCAACTAACACGTACTTTGTTGTGCTTAATTACAATCATCTGTTTCCTCTTATTACAACAATACCATAACGAAAATTAAATTTAGATTATTTTCCTTTTTTACAACAGTACAGTAACGAAAATGAAACCAACATTGCTTTGTTTCTTGTTACACCAGTACTACAGTAACTGTTGGAAATGGCTACCATTCAATTTGATATGCTTCATTATGGCTACCCAGTTTCGTCGCACTCGTTCACACACACGCATATTTGCCTTTTGGTATTGGCAGGATCGAAAATCCTCTGCGTAAGTTCGTCCACATTATTCACTTACTGAGCATAAAAAAGTTCCTTCCTATGGCTCCAAAAGTAAAAATCCAGTTGATTTAAATCAGGACTCGCCATCGACATGGACCAAAACGTCCTATCCCCATCTTGTAAATCGTCTATTCAAAGATCTTCGATCTCTGTGATTAATATGGGGTGGAGCACCATCGTGGAGCAAGCACATGTCATGACGTACGGCTAACAGAATATTTTCTAATAAAGTTGGTACCAATATTTCCTCTAGAAAGGGTGGGTAATTGTTACAGTCATTCGTGCAGGTAAAACGTAAGGCCCAATACTGTAGTCATCGATTAGTTCGATAATTGTTACAGTCAATCGAGCAGGTAAAACGTAAGGCCCAATACTGTAGTCATCGATTATAACCGCCCATACATTTACGGAAAAGCGGCGCTGAAAATATGTTGCTACTCCTTGGAGAGGATTTTGTACACTCCACATGTGTGTTATCGAAATTGGTTATTCTGTCTCGAGTGACTAGTGTTTTGTTTACGAAATCATGCTGTACACTTTGTAATAAAAACCACTTTGGGAATTATCGTCCCAGAAGGAAATCTCGTTCTTCCAACATTTGCATGGTTGAATGTGGCAAGGCTGCAGAAGCTCCTCTTTCAAAGTGCGATGAACGGCAATGTGCGATAGACACACTCGACGGCTGATGCTTCTACTACTCTGAGTAGGAGCTTCGTGGATGTGGTCCAGAATTTGTTCCTCAGCTTCCGACGTACGTTCTTCATGTTGTGAACTTCTGCCTTCCGTGCAGGGTAGTAAAGAGCCAGTATCTCTCAATCTATGCAAACTGAATACGTAGTCGCAAGCTGTGTTCTGTCGTGATTTATTTAATAATAAAAAAAAGCATATCAGAAGAGATTGCGTTTCGCATACAGAAGTAAAGGTAAAGATAACTACTGTACTTTGTTATGAATGAATCGCAACATAACAGAGTACAAGTAGAGAGTTGTGATAATACATACCTTTGGTGAACAGAAACAAATGTCGATCGTGCAGGAGGTCTTCGTTGTGGGAAGGGTTCTCGGTAAATTCGTACAACTGCTGTCGCAACACCTTTTGCCTCATCATAAATAAAATAAATACTGCGTAGTTCAGCGGTAGTATGTCTCCCTTCCATCCTAACGTTTAAAGGTGTCGGAATAACGTCTGCGCAGGTTACTCGACGACTGTTGACGATCGGCGTATTACAGGGACTTAACCAAGCAAGCCGTTGTGACCTGCGTATTTACGACTCACTCTCGCGACGTCAAAACGCGAACTGGTAACGTCTACCTTTCCAAAAACATTGTCCCGAGACGAACTGCTTCGTCGGAAATGGACAGACTTGTTATTAGACGTTTCAAATCAGTTACTTGTATTCTATTAACAGGATTTTTTGGTAGCTTATGTCATTTACACCCCGTATGTATACATATATATGGGCACACTGCCAGAAAAAAATTGTACATATGGAAAGATGACGTCGATTTTAATCCAATGACATGTGCCACCTGGTGGATAATAAATGTAATGATAAAGAATTAAATGTATTTCACGAACAGATACCGTAATGGCACAGCTACAAGAGCTGTGTTAGTTTTGTTGGTCGATTTTTGGAATAACCATGATGGGGGGAGGCAGTCCAACAGCTAACACAAATAGTATGAATCGGCATGAAATTTATGTAATGAGAGATAATTACTATTTGCAGTACTAGAATTAAAGCATGAATTCCTGTTGTAACTAAACTGGTGCTATGAACAGTCTTACTCGCAGCGTAAGAAAAATACAATGCAACGTACCAATACCGAAGTCACACAGACCGTATTTTGCAGAAAACTTGGTGCTAAGCAAAAAGTAAATTGTTCGACTATTACACACATATATATTTAATAGAAGTCACTATTGAGTTAAGCTGACATCATTAAATTACCTCTAATTTTCTGTGGTGGCTGATCATACAGTCCATCCATCGAATCTTGATAATTAGCACATATAAATTGTAAGATGTCTTGCAGGATGGAAGAAATTACTGTCTCTTTTTTTGTTTGCAGGCGAAAGTCATGCTTGTGAAGGAACATTGGTGTAATAAATAAAAATATTCTTGCATTTAGTATAACTCTCAATATATATAGTTTCTTCCATTTTTATGTCATACATATCATTTACAGCACATATTGTTCATGCACGAGTAAAAATTACACGTCCTTCTTGTGTGAGATCTAAAACATAACTACTCTCAAGGGGGATTGAAACCAAAGTAGTTAAAAATTGAATGTTCTCCTGAAAATGCTCTTTTGTTAAAAAGATAAACTTAAAAGCTTATCTGCAGCAATGTATAAATTTCTTATTACTAATGAGGGAAGGAAAACATTCATAAAAATTAATATTGGGAGCTAATATTTTAGGTATTACACAATTGCCCCCCCACTATACACTGACACTGTATGGTGTTGTACAGTGTTAGGCAGTAACATATTATTAGTCAGTTGCTACCTATTACCCATGTGAGTGGGTGAAAGCGCTTTATTTCCCCATCTTTTAGACAGACTTTTGTCATGTTAAGTGGAGATGTCAGCTTTTCCGTATTACATCTAAATATACTAATACAGATAATTAAAAGAAAAACAAGTTATAAAAAAGGGGTACAAATATCAAATACTATGCGTATTCAACAACACCTGGTCAAGTCTCTTTCATTATTGCCCCCACGCCATGGCAAGTAGTTGGCAGCCTGGCAGTGGGACTTCAACAGTTGCATCTTTGTCGAATACATTTAACTCGTGCATGTCCGTTTCAAGTGGAGTGAAACAGCGAAGTCGTCGTGTGTTGCACCATGGATTCCTCCACAAATATTTGTTCATTTCACGTAAATGGTGTGCGTGCTTATGGCAATTTCGATATTGTGACAGAAGTCCTCCAATTTTTCAGTCTGGGGCCCATTTTTTACCTGTCGTAACGCGCTTATTCAATGGAGCGGAAATCTGTCAATCAGCACCTGCTGATAAGGCAAGTTCCTTATGAAAAACTTCTCCATTATTCAGAGTTGAATGTAGTTCAGTAAAATTTTTTGTAGGTTTGCACATGTGTACTAAGCGTGAACACACTTCATGTTTGAAAAAAAATCACTTTACATAGGTTCCTTGCCATCCAACTCTATTAATCACTTATTTTGCATAAAATGTCTGCTTTTGTATGCGGTTACTCGTTAAACAAACTGTTACTCACATAGTTGCAATCTTAATATATTCATATATTACACATTATTGCTGATATTCCACTCACACTTACATCATATTGAATTTCAATTTTATTATTTTTATAAACAGTCATATCACTTTCGTTTGTAAATAATAGATTCATTTACATTCATATTATAGAATAAACATGTGTACCCCCAGTTACATCGATCATCCTTGTACACACACATATATACGGTGTGTTTCGAAAAGAATATACATATTTCAAATGCATATATTTATTAAACTTTAAGAAATACGAATATGAAACTTTACACACATATTTTTGAACCTCTGAATCTCAGATTACAGATGTTCAATATGTCCTCCATCAACGACACAAACAATGTCACACCGTTACTCAAATTCCTACCATACTCGGGCAACCATGTCCTTCATCACTGACGTTATGGCAGTACGGATCTGGTTCTTCAACTCTTCCAGGTTTTGTGGGAGTGGTGGTGCATAAACGTTGTCTTTAACGAAACCCCACAGGAAGAAGTCAGAGGGTGTCAAATCCAGTGACCATGGAGCCCAGCTGAGACATGATACATCGCCAGCTCCTTGACGACCAGTCTAACTGTTCTGTGGAGTTTCATTTAGATATTCACATACTTGGCGACTCCATTGAGGGGGTCCTCCATCCTGTTGAAAAATGAAGCTGTCTTCATGCAGCCTCGGAAGCAACTAGTTTTGTAACATATTTAGATACTGCTGATCGTTAACCATGTTTCGATGAAAGAAGAATGGGCTGTAAACAGATGATCAGGATATTGCACAAAACACCTTGACTTTGGGCGAATCTCGTAATGTTCAATGGCTGCATGTGGGTTCTGTAGGCCCCAAATTCGAACATTGTGTTTGTTTACCTCATCACTAATATGGAAAGTCGCTTCATCACTGAAAAGATGCGTTCAGCGAAAGTGCTGTCATTGTCAATAGCGTCAAGAATCTCGTTACAAAATGCCACATGTTTGCGTTTGTCATCAGGATACAGAGCTTGTAACAGCTGTAACTTCTACGGCTTCATAACCAACCGACGTCTCAAAACACGCCAAATTGTTGTTGTAGACAGTTGTAACTCCCGAGTGGCACGAAGAGTTGATTCTGAAGGACTACATTAGAAAGCAGTTTGAAGTTGTGCAACATTTTCTTCAGGAACACGAGGGCAGCCAGGACTCTTTCTTTTATATACACATTCTGTATCTAGAAATTGTCGATACCATCTGCGAATCTTCCACTCATTTAGAGGATCAATTTGGTGCCTCAACCTGATATGTCTTTTCATTGTTTTCACGGAATTGCACTTCGCGAACTCGAGAACACAAAATGATTTCTGTTGCAGAGTAGCCATTTTAAACATATCATGGGTATCAAAAATCTTTACATAAGAAATATTACACATAATTCCTTCCACATTATTTATGGGAGCTTGTTATTTATTTGTGGAGCAGGTGGGAAACTATCGGCATCTACTGGAAGTACATTAAGCGCTGCTTGCCGAACTACGCTTAGCGTCGGCTCCAAGAATGAAGGAAGGAATCTATTTGGCTACAGGCCATCAGATTACTAAGGAAAGGACGTATAACTCATATATCATGTTACAAGGAGACTCTCAATCAGCATTATTCATGGTAGATTCTTCTAATGTTCCTACCACATGAAATAGACATTGTTTACTTCAGACGACATGTAACTTAAGTACTTATCACATGTGTTTAATTGCCATAAATGTTGTTGTCATTCGACATGTAGGAATAATAAGCCCATTTATAATTATCACGTACATATACACATGTGGGTTTTACGCGGTGTAGAACCGTAATAACACACTTTCAGAGTCAAGATGAACATTTATTTCGGCACTGAACAGAATAAATGCAGAAATGGATGTCATATTGGCGCGAGAACACAAAGAACTAAAGACAAAACCAAAGAGCAAAAGCAAAGAACTGTCACGCCACATGCATCCCCCCCCCCCCCCCCCCGGCAGTTCGGAGCACAGCAGGTCGGAGCTACCACACGTCCACAACAAAATCCTCGTGCCAATGTGCTAGGTGTGGGGACATCTGGCACGCGAGTATGCATCTCGGGCGTGTTGTCATCAGGGTCCCACACGGCGGACAGTCAAAGTGGGCTGCGGTGGCTGCGGCGGTGGGCGAGGGTCGGCGGAGGCAGGCCGGCGGGGAGCGGTGTGGAGTGGCTCTAGGAGGAACCACACAAGCTTTACTCATTGAACAGAAACCATATTTGCTCGTAGCAATTTCGACGGGTTAAGACATCGAGCTTTGTGACGTATGGGCAGAACATCCGTAGTGCAGATTCGGTGACCAGTACTGTTGCTGACTGCTGAGACCCGCGAAGGGAGGCACGCGTGGAGGGGCGAGAGGGGGGGCACGAGCAGCGGCCAACTTGGAGTGCCAGGATGGCGTGTGTGGAGTATCGGCAGCAGGCGATGACTGAGGATGTGCCATGGTAGCCACAAAATGCGAGGGATCCCGCAAAGAGAGAACATGAGTGTCCATGCCGGCCTGGAGTGAAGTGGGCAGGGCATCGGCGGCAGACGGCGACAGAGGGCGTGGCGCGGCAGCCACGTGATGCAAAGGGTCCTGTGAAGCGAGAACAAGAGCGGCCTGCCAGTCCAATTACGTCGACATAGAACCGGCAGCAGGGAAAGTGCAGCTTGACACAGGAGTGAAGCAGAGTGCAGACACAGCAGGAGAGGGAGGCAGCATCAAAAGAAGCAGCTCTGCAGCGAGACTGAGTAAAGTACCCCATGCGTGAGCCAATTCAGTGGAGGCAGTAGCAATGTGGGAGTGTAACTCCATGTTATGTGGGCAGAGCCTGTCGATCTGTTTGCGGACGTTCAGTAAATCAGAGAGATGTGCCATAATACCTTCGAGCAGAGATGCACGTGTGGAAAGTGTAGCCACGGAGGTGGAGAGCAGAGATGTGTCAAGTTCATTCAAGCACGGACTGGTAGAACCTGATGCACGGCAGAGTGTAGCGGTCTGCAGGTCTGGCGAAAGTTTGTAATGGTGTAGAAAGTCTAACCCAAGCACAGATTAGTCCATGTCGGCGACATGGAAAGTCCAAGGAAACGTCGTGCTTGGTGATAGACAAAGTGACATCTTGATGGGTCCAAGGACCATGATAGGAGAGTGATTTGCAGCGATCAAGTCGAGGTTAGCAGGAGAAAGCATGTTGACCCTGTGCTTGGCCGGAATAACGCTGACATCAGCGCCAGTGTCGACGAGAAAGCTGGGGCCTGATGATAAGTCAGTGACGTAGAGGTGTCGCACCGCTAGAGCAAGTTGTGCAGCATCAGACGTTAGGCACGGTGAAGAATCATGGCAGGACATGGTGCCTAAGTGTGTCTGCCAGTCTCTGTTGGGAAAGGCGCAAGGTGCGCAACAGTTGCGAGAGGCATCCCTGTAAGTAGATTGGAACTAGCACAGTGCAGCTGACTGCATTGGGGCAGGAAGCTGATTGGGTTGTTGCTCGGGCCAGGTTGGCGGATGTTGTGGGAGTGCAGGCAGTACCTCCTGTAGGCCGCTAGGTGGCAGCTCCTGACAGGCAGCTAAGGTGCTGAGGTGAGCGCGCTGGTCTCTGTTGGCAGAGCGCAGTACCGAAGATGCAGGCATGCCAAAGGGTGGTGATGGGGATATCGTCTATGACAGTCAGTGTCAGTGATGAATGACTGCATATGCCCGATCGGCCATGCATAGGCAAACCTTAAGAGGGTCGGTGAAGTGAAATAACAGGTGAAGCTGCAGGTCCGATGGCAGTTTGACGAACCACAAAGTCCAAAGCACAGCATCTGGAAGTGTTTGATCATCAATTAATGCACGAATGTGCCACCAAAGCTGCGAAGGTGTGCGGTCGTTGAGGTGCTCATCATGGATGATGTGGTGGATAGCCTCTGCCAGAGAGTGAGAAAGGCGTTCGACATGTAATGTTTTTGTCTTTAAATACTAGGGCGAGGCTGGTGGCGAGGGTAGGAGATCACTGATGAGGTCTGGATGGGCTTGGAGGTGGCTCACCAGGCAGACAAAACGTGCGTCGTCATCCGAAATTCCGTGGATATCCAGCAGATGGTCCGCCAGTGCGAACCAAGTCCTAGGGTTGTCCTTTTGCAACACAGGCAGCTTAGGAAATGTGCTGGGTAACTCATGTTGACGTAGCACTGGTAAGCGAAGATCTGTGTCGGCGGTGGACGGAGCCCCCGACGCCAGAAGTGCAGTAGCGATGACGGTACGTCGCCCGACGTCTGCGTGGGGGGCGGCTGCAAGCACGCATGATGTGGAGTGAGCCGGTGTAACCGATGGTGCAATGAGTTTGAACTGCAGCCTCGGAGGTGGGCATGGAGCAAGTGTAACGGCCGGTGCCATTGCAGGCAGGATTCGAACCTGCGATCGTAGCGGTCGCGCGGTTCCAGACTGAAGCGCCTAGAACCGCTCGGCCACGCAGATTATTTCTTACAACTATATTTTATTCGCTTGAGGTGTGGCCTGTTAAATTTGCGTGGTACCATACCACTCTCGAAGCTTATCATTTCTTCTTTCATGCCGTGTAGACGCACTGGTCGCTGAAAAGAGGAAAGTTAAAACTAACTTAAAACTAAATGTTTAGTAGCTCAGTGGCCACTGATTCAGTCACTCTTTTACGTCAGTATGCTGCAGTTTTATTCACCTGTTCTGCCCAGTATATCACCAGCTTCACTTACCTTTACCCTGCAAAGAAATGTATCTACAATATTCTATGAAGAGTGAGATACTTGTGCTCCTCATTCCTGTATCCTACTTTCAATTTAGCTGCCATCGTTCATATCCTTAAATGTATGTTACACGTCCTGTAGTTCACTTTCTGTAAAAGCCTGTACACATCTGTATGTAGTAGGCTTAACATAATCATTTTATGTAGCTATTACTCGTAGTCTCTTGTTCATTTCCTTAGTTCAACATTGAATATATGTATATTACATGTAGTTCGCTTTAAGTTTTTAGTTATAATATAGTTACTCCTTCTTTCTTCGTAAATGTATATGATACTTATAAATATGTGTGTGGGTGAGTTTCGTTTAATTGCGTTAGCTGGCGGTCGTTTATCATATCCGCTGTCTAATAATTAAATCTCCTGCAGCCGTGTTTTCAGGCGCATGCGCGTGAGTTGTTGCCTTTACCTCATCTGCTGACATAGTTGACCGTTGCGATTACACCACAGTGTCCGTCTCAAGTTTTGCTCTGCTTTACCGCTCTTTGCGTCAAGCGAAGTGCTGCATCGTTTGATATCAACTCTCAATTTCACTTACCTGTTAATTTATACTCATATCTCAAAATAAAAGTAAAATCTCTTATATCTAAACACGTTTCCTTAACACTAGTATTCAAAAGAAAACAGAAATTAAATTACTATTATGTACACTATGTACAGTCATTTCCTCTCTCATCTGGAACAGACATGCCCCCAGACCCTGCGAGGAGGCGTCCGCGCACAGACGGAAGTCCTTCTCCATATCGGTGTGACTAAGCACATTTTCATCACTAATGCCTCTTTTTTCGTCCAAGGAATGGGATATTCGAGCGGGTAAACATCCATTTCGTACTGATAATCCTTTAAAACTTCGGGTTGTCTTCCAAATACATGCGCATACGTAAATAACAGATCGGTAATTTCCTGTTCATTTAAGGTGCTGGACTCACATACGTTTTGCTCTAGCATTTCATAGTTTACAGCTGATTCTGGCACTTGTTCATTATAGTGAGTGTTTACAAGTAATACAGTAGAGAGTACAAATTGAACTGTCACATCAGACTCCTCATTCTGTGACCTCCTTGTCTGATGTTTTTTTTAAATCGACAGAAAATACCTGTTCGTTTACACTGAAGTAGCACTAGCCACTTCGTATGTGAATTTGCGTCTTATAAGGTCTAAATATGTCCATACCAGTCAAAAAATGTACTATTACTTTGTCAATGATGAGGACACTAAAGTGGCCTATTTTCAATGGAATAATTGCTTGTAACTACACTACTTTTGATTTGTTTCCAGTGGTCGTCTGTATTCTACAATTCTGCACTGGGAACGTGGGAATTTTACCTCTTTTCTTTAACTCTTGTAAAAATTCAGTTGAAATTAAGTTACTTGTTGCACCTGTGTCTAGAACTAAGGGTACTACCATGTCAAATATCGTTGTCTTTATAACTGCCTATACCTGCTCTTCGTATAAGTTTTCCTGAACTTCCTCCTCACGTCAGTATAAATCGTCTTTCATGTCACCTTGTTTGTCGTGTCTCACAAAATATGTGTTTATAAGTGTACTGCCCCCACTCCCTACCTGGTCGGAAACGTCACTGCGAGCGGTTGGAGTTTTCCGTTGGCTGCGGCACAGAGCACGGCATTTGATTGTTGCCGACCGCTTGCCACTGCATCGACTGTCTGTTACCCTTACGGGCGGCGGATAGCCGTGTACTGGCGGACCGTAGTTCACTTGTCCGTTGTAATTGTTCCTGTTGTTCTGATAACCTTGCTTAAATCTTTTGTTTTTCCCATTGCCTTTACCATATCCATTCGTGTTTTTATTTATTTATTTTTTTTGTGTATATACTGTGTTGGACATGGTTGCCATGCTTGTTGTGTAGTAACACTGTTATTTACAGGTTGGTTTGCAAAGACGGGCTGAGGTGTTTGTTCAACTGCTGCCTTATGTTACCATTGTGCTTCTTCATAAATCAGGTCAATGGAATCCAAAACTGACAAAAGTACTCAGTGTCGCATTCTGGTGTTTACCAAGTTTTCCCATATGTGTGGCGGAAGTCGGCTCTTTAATAATGTCCATACATCCACCTGTGATAAGCGATTGGTCCAATATCTGGTCTTATTTAAATACTTTTCGAAATAATCCCGCAAGCTTCTATGCTTGTTGTTAAACGAAGCTGCGTTGAAGACTTCACGTCTTAATCTCTCTTCAACTGCTTCCGACCGGTATGTGTCTACGAAAGCATGTTCAAATTGCTCGTAACTGTGACAACGTTCTGCCATTTCAGTGGCCCACAACAGAACGTCACCTTGGGTGTAACCAACAACAAATCTTATCTTTTGAGCCTCTGTCTTGTTACGCAAAAATACGTTGCGGAACACACTGATAAAAAATACCGGGTTCATCCGCCTTCCATCTGTCGAATACGTTGAAAATTGCCTATGTCCACGCAACCCTTCAACAGCGAAGCTGGATGTTAAACATTCGGCATATCAGACATCGGTGTGTTTTTACAAGTGTGTGGAGCACTGTGTGGCAACTGCGTATTTGTTGTAGGTACTGCTGCAGGTAAACTACGAATTTTACAATCTACACTAGCACTCGCTATCGGGATCGTGAAAGATGTGGATAATTGTTACTCGCATCCGTCTTGGTCACAGGTAGTTGAATATTAGCAACCTGACATACTTCATTTGATGATTCGGTTTCCCTTTTCTTCATGGCCTCTTCTATCGCGCCTACATATACTTTGCATTCAGATGGTACCTTCTGCGCTGATGTACTACTTTGATCTAAGGTACCTGCTTCTGCTCTTTTGGTTATATCGTCTAAATTTTTCCTCATCTGAGTTCTTTCTCCTTTAGTGCATTCAGAGTCTAATCCCAAGCGTTCTACTCTTAATGATAGCTCCTCTACAGCCAATGGTAGACCTTCATAGTCCTTGTGTAGCTTTTTGACAGTAGTGGTCACTTTATTTATAGTATTACACACTTTGTTTTGATTTGCCCTTATACTATTATCATGTCCATGATTTTCTTTTATTGACTTTCTACTTGTTCTTGATTGTCACTAACTGAACGTACCTTTTCGCTCAAAACAGAGAATCATTGATTACTTCATGGGGATGAACGACTGTAGCAAAGAAAAATTCTATCTACAGCACGTCACTTGCAGTACTGTCAAGAAAGCCATAATGCGGATTAGATCAACATCTACTGGACATGATGGCATCACTATCCAGATGGTAAAACGTATTATTGACCAACTACTGCCCTCTATAACAGACATTTTCAACGATTCATTAGGCCGGCCGAAGTGGCCGTGCGGTTAAAGGCGCTGCAGTCTGGAACCGCAAGACCGCTACGGTCGCAGGTTCGAATCCTGCCTCGGGCATGGATGTTGGTTATGTCCTTAGGTTAGTTAGGTTTAACTAGTTCTAAGTTCTAGGGGACTAATGACCTCAGCAGTTGAGTCCCATAGTGCTCAGAGCCATTTGAACGATTCATTAATCACAAGTGTTTTCCCTGAGGCCTGGAAACTGGGACAAATTAAGCCACTGCCTAAAAAGGACATCGCCACAGCACCCTCTGACCACCGCCCCATCTGCCTTCTTCCTGCACTACCAAAGGCCTTAGAATATATAGTTCTTGATCAGCTCACCAACTACCTAACTACTAACAACCTACTAGAGGAATACCAATCAGGTTTCCGTAAACATCGAAGGACAACATCCGCACTGATAAAGGTGACAGATGACCTGAAACTTGCCATGGACAGACAAGAAGCGACTGTCATTTGCTTCTTAGATTTCAGCAAAGCATTTGATACTGTCGACTTCGACATCATACTAGCTAAACTTAGCCGTCTAAATTTCTCACCAAGTGCAGTGCAATGGTTTCGCTCATACATGACGTCTCGTCAGCAACGCGTCCTGTCTGGGAATATAAAATCACAATGGCGGCAGGTAGTGTCAGGCGTTCCCCAAGGCTCAGTATTAGGTTCTATACTCTTCTCTCTGTATGTCAATGATGTGTCATCGGTTCTGACCTATTGCAAATATCATACATATGCTGATGACCTTCAGTTGTATCTAAGTGCGAAACCAAGCAATCTCAAGAAAGCTATTGAAAATTTCAATACTGACCTTGATGCACTGTCAAAATGGACACAGGACATAGGACTAAAACTAAACCCATCTAAAACCCAAGCGGTACTTGTTGGTCACTCTAAGCTCATTAGCCCAAAACATCGGGAATCCGTACCATCTCTTATCCTAAATGGAACAAATATTAACTTCTCTCCCTCAGCAAAGAGTTTGGGAGTAATAATAGATGAAAATCTAAATTGGACAGAGCACGTAACTGCAGTGTGCAAAAAAGCATCAGCATCCCTTCATGTCCTACAAAAATATAAAAAAACTCTTCCCTTTCGATCTGAAAAAGAAATTAGTACAAACGCTTATACTCCCAATCATTGACTACAGCGATATTATCCTACAAGGCCTCTCTCAGGGAAATTCGCGGCGTCTAGAACTGGTCATGAATGCCTGCGTCCGATATAGCTGTGACGTTCGACTTTTTGATCACATTTCACCAGCATATGCAAAATTGTCCTGGCTGCGTGCAGACAAACGCAGAGATTTCCATACACTCTGTCTCATCTACTGCCTTATAAATGTACCCTGTCCCTCATATCTCTCCTCGTCCCTAACGCTCATGTCGGAACAACATGACGGAAACACACGTTTCCATCATAATAAAATCCTCTCTGTTCCACTGCATCGCTCAGTCACCTTCTCCAAGCTCTTTACAGTGGCGGGAACCCGACTCTGGAATAACCTCCCTCGTTATGTTAGAGAACTCAATGACATGTCCGGCTTCAAAAAACAGTTAATGACGTATCTACTTAAGCAACAGTAATGCCTTCCTCTGTACACGAATGCACTTCACCTCATTACTTCCCTCTTTCCCCCTCCTTAAATCTCCCTTCCCCAAACCTCGCTATACTAGTAAACATCTACTTTACACACCAAGATATTAATGTACATCTGCACAAATCTTCATTACTATTGCCAATTTTTCTCATGTTTATCATTATTATTTGATTTTTTTACTGTTATTTTAATTGCTTTTATCATAATCTGTTATGTATAGCACCTGTTGTAAAAATACTGCCAGCATTTACTTTATTAGGTCTTAGTCACTACTCTTTATTCATATTGTCACTAGAGTAATCTAATTTTCTTATTTAAACTATTGTCATGATGAACTCTGATGTGTGAAATGCTGCATGTGTGGAACACTGGTCCGATGTAAGAGAGGGCCTGATGGCCCTAATCTGATCAGGTTAAATAAATAAATACATAAAATAACAATAAATACTTCCTTTTATGTCTTAACTGTTTTTTCATTTCTTTTAAATTTTCAGATATCTATGTGCGTAGATTTTCTCTCAGATAATTGAACTTTTGTGTGACACCTGTTTTCGAAATCTTTCCACACCTGTTTTTGTTCTGTTTTGAAATGTGAAAACCTTGTGACAAATCGCTACATTTTGTATTCAAGTTACTAAGCTGTTGTGTAACTGTATTGAATTTCATGTTCATATCACGAAATTTAGTGTTCACAGTCATCATTAATTGCTGTAACAGCGCATTGGTGGTACTATTATGGTTGCTATCAGCTGTACTTTGCATGTTAATATTCGAATTACCAAATATCGGTTTCCGTCCTGTTGTCAAAACACGTACATTGCTGTTTCACGTTCTTCTGTTTCGTTCAGCAGTGATGTATCACTTCAAGTGATGCGTGAAACAGTCTCATCGATAGTCATCATGGTATCGTCATAATTTGTCTGTGTATCTGTGCTATTATTTGTACAGTGTTAGACAGTATCATGTGATTAATCAGTTGCTACCTATTACCCATGTGAGCGGGTCAAAGCTCTTTATTTCTCTTACATCATGTTAAGTGGAGATGTCAGCTTTACCTTATTATATCTAAATATACTGATACAGATAATTAAAAAAAAAACAAGTTATTAAAATGCGTGCAAATATCAAATACTATGCGTATTCAACAACGCCTGGTCAAGTCTCTTTCATTATTGCGCCCACGCGCATTCATAGAAATTAATTTCGGGGTCTAGTTGTTTAGGTATTACACAGAGCGCCTTCTGTGTCTACGCTTTGCTAGTTAATGCTCACAGCCAGAAGGCTCAGTGTGATGGAAACTTGTGAAGCAAGCAGGCAATCATGCCATGGAGGTGTACATGTGCTTCCTACAGCCAACTGTCCGAGTTTGAAAGGGCTCAAATTGTGGCCTTCCGAGTAACGGAATGGTCCATTCAGAGAACTGCCACATAAGTTGAACGTGCTGTGACAGTTGTGCATCGATGCTGGTTATCAGTGGCCACTCGAACATTCTCACACCCGTAGATGACGTTCCGGACATCTACACAGCACAGATGGCTCCAGCATCATCGTATTGTAAGGGCAGCAGTGGCATATCATACAGCTACCACAGCACAGGTAAGAATGCTTCTGTGCCCACATACTTCAACACAAACTGTTGCGAACCAGTTATTAGCAATGTATCTATGGGCACAAACACTTCTAGCCCGTCTTTCACTCACCGACGTGCACGCCGCGCCTGGTGCTGTCAGAGGATCATTTGGAAGATGGAATGAAGCGCCGTGGTCTTGAGCGATGAAATCAGAATCTGCCTGCACGTAAGTGATGGTATATTGTAGCCTCCAACCTGGTAATGCCATGTTCTTTAGCCAAAGTGACGTAAAAGCTTTTCGTAGTTGCTTATCTGCATGTGTTATAAAATCAGTAAGGTGGTTACTGATAATTTTGTTCATGACTGAGCTTGTAATTTGACATATAAATTTATCACATGTTATTTCTCTACAATGGGAGATCATCAACGTTAAATAGTCAATGCCAACATCTTATCACTGTCCACAGTCGCGTTGTTATTTTCCTGTCAGTCTTCTACCATCCAGAAGTCGTTGTCTGAAATTAGGCAGTCACACATCTGCATTTCATTAAAAATTCCGGCAGACTCTTGCCATTCGTCCAAACCCAAAAAGCAATAGTCGTCCGGACAAAGTTGCTACAATAGTGTATATCACGCAGCTTTTTAATTACAGCATCGAATTGAACATCAGTTAATTCCACTTTATATGTTATAGCCGCAGGATGTTTACATTTCCTCGAAACGGATTCCAGTGCTTGCTTGCCGATTTTTTCCACTATTCCTTTTGCAGTCACACTGTTGTTCCCATACAGGAGACACCATATCTCACAGCGACGAACTCGGAGAATTTAATGTGTAGATAATAGTTAAATGATCCATACATCTGTTTCTTTAACGTTACAGACTGCCCCTTCTCTAATTATTCCTGACAGTCCACTTGACTACAGATTTTAACAATCATCATGTTATCGTAAAACGGTTCTGCAATTGGTGCAAGCACATTTCAATTCTTACTGCCAAAGAGCGTGCTATTTTTACTGTAATTTACGCTACAAATATCAGTAACCGGATTGTCCAGGTTCTCCAGCAATAACCACAAACCAGTGCGTTCATAGGTAGGTGTCCTCTTCCTCACTTATAGCTGAGGGATGTTTAGCACATTGAAGAAAGACTTAGTGATACCTTCTGCTACCATAGAAGACTGCTTTTACTCTCTAACGGTCAAACATGGTGGTACTTCTGATCATGACATCTTCCGCTCATTCCTTCTGAATTTGCGTACACTTGCAGTCTAACTGGAAACTCCTGGATCAACTGCACTACCGTGTGTGCAAGTGTGTCAATGTCACACAGGGATGTCAGGGGTTGGACATCAGGTGTTACGTATGAGGCGACAGGTGTCAGTTGTCAGGTATCAGCTATCATGTGTGAGGTGTGAGGCATTCTTGCATTGTGCTTAGCGTGAGTGCTGAGGGCTGTCTCGGGGTAGAGAGCCTGTATAGGGAGAGAGTGGCCAATCGGACGATACGGCGGCCATTTTTCTGCCAAACTGTGGGCGAGACTTTTGAATGGGCAGTAGTGGAGTACACACTCACCGAATCAAAAGCACAAGACAATATGGCGAAATCATTCGTTAAATGCCTTTCTTTGCAGCTATAATATACTCATAGAAGGCTACTACGTACAGCACAGGAAAATTTGATACAGTGGCTGTAAAAATTATTCGTTACTTGCATTTATCTCCTTTAAAGTTCGTTTACTAGACATATTGCAATGAAAGTAACGTAAATTTAAAAAAAATAGTGTATAGCATTTGTTTTGTATCGAAGTGCATAACGCTAAAGATTTCATTGCGTGGAAATGCTAACATGCGATATATACCTTCGCCTCGATTTGAACAACCAAATGCAGCACAACCTGGAGTAGTTTACGAACGTCTGCAGAACGAATTACAGATGTCAAAAACAATGCTGTACAATTACTAACGTGTTTACTTCAAACATGTAGGCTTACCGACTTCATCACAAAACGCTTCATTATTTCAACTCGTATTGAAGATCGCAAACGCTAATTATGTACTAAAAACGATATACAACTAAATCGGACATGTATACACAAAGCATAACAAGTCTCTCAATAATTCATATACCTTTTAATCGTTTCCAAAAGTCCTCTGAACTTCAATTCAACTCAGAAGCACGGCGAACATAGGAAGCGAAGCGCGAGAGACGTTTGGCAGAAAAGTGGCGCCAAAGCTAATCAACCAATCACGGGCACCTATGGCCACACACTGTGCATACAGGCTCTCTATCTCGGGACCGCTATCGTCTGAAAATGGATGTCGCTGGCTGTGGCGAGAGCGTATACTCTAGGCTGGTTGCTTCCACAAAAATACCATCACGTCTCCAGAATGAGATTTTCACTCTGCAGCGGAGTGTGCGCTGATATGAAACTTCCTGGCAGATTAAAACTGTGTGCCGGACCGAGACTCGAACTCGGGACCTTTGCCTTTCTCGGGCAAGTGCTCTACCAACTGAGCTACCCAAGCACAACTCACGCCCCCTCCTCACAGCTTTACTTCCGCCAGTACCTCGTCTCCTACCTTCCAAACTTCATAGAAGCTCTCCTGCGAACCATGCAGAACTAGCACTCCTGAAAGAAAGGATAGTGCGGAGGCATGGCTTAGCCACAGCCTGGGGGATGTTTCCTAAATGAGATTTTCACTCTGCAGCGGAGTGTGCGCTGATATGAAACTTCCTGGCAGATTAAAACTGTGTGCTGGACCGAGACTCGAACTCGGGACCTTTTCCTTTCGCGGGCAAGTGCTCTACCAACATGTACTGGCGGAAGTAAAGCTGTGAGGACAGGGCGTCAGTCGTGCTTGGGTAGCTCAGTTGGTAAGTCTGCCGCCGGCAGTGCTGCGAGGCGGTCACGCGCCAGAGCGCTGCGGGCGAGGCGCGCACGGTGTGTTTGTGTTTACTTCGGCCGCTGTAAGTGCCGTTTTCCTTCTAGACCACCATGGCGCACAACTATCGGAAGAAGACATTACGTTTCAACTTTTGTTCCGACTTCGCCCGACCCAAGGCCCTGGAGGTAGAACGGTTTATACGCGATGAAGTTAAAATACCACCAACGGATCTAATTGGTATCCACTTGTCCATAGTTAGCAGTACCGTCTACGTCAAAATGATCAACGATGCGGCGTGCGACAAGGTGCTTCAAGAGGCAAAACGTGGACTGCGCTTCTGTCATTCCGACGGCAACGTCGGACCCGTTACCGTCGATCACGCAGGTCTCGGCACACGGACGATAAGGATCTTCGAACTGCCGTTCGAACTACCTGCAGACGTCGTCATCGAGGCGCTCCGTCCCTATGGCAACGTTCTGGAACATGTTGCCGAACGATGGGTCCAATTTCAGACCTATCCAGTTTTAAACGGTGTTAGACAGGTCCGCATCGAGTTGCAGAAACACGTGCCTTCCTATCTACGTATCGGAGGCTGCCGTGCCATTATAATGTACGACGGCCAACCTCGGACCTGTTCCGGTTGCGGGAAAGAAGGTCACCTACGGTCTGAATGCATTCAACGACGTGTCGCGCAGCTCCCGTTGTCGGAAGCGTCCGTCACACCCACGATGACCGCCCTACCGGTCACTTACGCAGCGGCTCTTGCCACGTCTACAGTTTCGTCCAGTCCGTCGCCCGGTCCTTCCGATCGGCACGTCCCACCGTCCCAGTCACCAACGGACGGTACAGACGTCCCACCTGACAACCTTGCCGCCGAACAGGCTCCCGCACCGGACGCTGAGGAGACCAGTACATCTTCACAACACCTGTTTGACAATTTCATTGTACCCACCGACGCCTTCGAACCAGGTCGACGCTCCTCCTTGCCGTCGTCCGACACTGAGGAACACGTGCGCAAACAACGCTCGCCACGTAGGCGCAAACGCCGTCGCCGTTCACCCACGGGCTCTCAGAGCGTTGCCACCCGCGACGACGAAGACGACACCCAAGCAGCCGACATTTCCACGCAGAGGTCGGCGGACAACTTTCACGATGAACAAGACATTTCGCAGGACGGGACCACTATGGAGGTCGCCACGCACAATGTAACAATCGGTGCGCCGGTTGAGACGCCTGTCTCCCCGCCGACTACTCCAGATCTCTCTCACCACGACGCAATTCCCATGGACATTGGACAGACCCACGGCACAGGAGCATGGGCCGACGACATTGAGGAAGGTACGCCCCCTCCTCCGGATGAGTTACCTCCGCCGGACGAGGCTACCTGTTAACATCAAAAGCGAGGCATTGCAGCTGATGGGACGGGACTTCCTGTCGGTGCCCTCCTCTTACTTCCCTTGGTGATGGTAGATGCGCGTCCACCACCACTAAAACAAACATACCGGTTTGCCACACTGAACATCAACATGATCGGCACTGCACCCAAGCTGCAACTCCTACGTGACATGCTTCGGGCCTCTGACGTCGACGTCGCCCTTCTTCAGGAAGTACGCGTTGCCACACTACCACCAGTCTACGGCTACGACTCATACACGTCCACATGTGATCAATCAGGGCGTGGAGTGGCTTTCTACATACGCGAAGGAATCCCACTCACGGACACGACAATCCTTCCCTGTGGAAGAGGCATGGCTGTTACCATCTTCGACACGCGCGTCATCAATATCTACGCTCCGTCTGGCTCCACGAACCGTCGGCAGCGGTCCACTTTCTTCGGACATGACGTGGCGCCCCTGTTTTCTGGACGCTATGATCGCCTTATCATGGGAGGCGATTTCAACTGTGTCCTCCATCCGCAGGACCAAGTACCTGGTTATTCGCCGTGCCCGGCGCTGCTCACCTTAATCGAAGATTTTCATCTAGTGGGCGTTTGGGAGAAAATTCATGGCAATACCCCCGGTTTTACCCATTATACAGCACATTCTGCGAGCAGACTGGACCGGTTTTATGTCTCTGTTCACCTCGGCAATGAAGTCGCCCAAGCTGAACGATGGCCCCTTGCATTTTCGGACCATTGCGCCGTCATTTGCTCCCTGGCTCTGCCACCTCAGTCAGTGTGGCGCAGCAGAGGTTACTGGAAGCTTAATACCTCCCTCCTTAATGATCCACACTGCCGACAATGTATTGCCACTACATGGGCGTCTTGCGAAAGACGCCTTCCGCAGTACACATCCACGTTCCATTGGTGGCTCAAATGTGCCAAACCTGCGATCAGAAAGGCCTTCATACAATGTGGCAAGGAAGCAGCAGCATGGCATCGAGACACCACAAATTTTCACTACGCCGTCCTCCGTGAGCTCGATGCGCTCCCTCCATCACCTGACACCCACAGGGAACGACAACGTACTAAA
Source organism: Schistocerca piceifrons (assembly GCF_021461385.2). Lineage (NCBI taxonomy): Eukaryota > Metazoa > Arthropoda > Insecta > Orthoptera > Acrididae > Schistocerca > Schistocerca piceifrons. The sequence continues at coordinate 1,013,841,160 of NC_060138.1, read as the reverse complement.
GCTCGTCTCCTCTCTCTTCAACGTGCACGACTGCATGGTGTCGTGGTGCGTTCCCGACGACAAGACCTCCTCCACGACGAAACCCCATCCACAATCCATGCCGCATCCGACCATAGTCGTCGACGTCGGCTTTTCGTCCCCAGCATCACGACCTCCGATGGTGTTCACCACACAACACAGGCGGCGGTCGTGTCCGCCTTTGCTGAACATTATCGCCAATTTTATGATGATGAACCGATGGCGACGCCCATTCCTGATGATCTCCGTCCTTCCCCTGATCGGACTCTCACCGTAGCGGAGTCAACGTCCATGATGTCTGCAATCACCGCAGAAGAGGTGGTAGATGCGATCAACAAAGGGGCCAAGAACAAATCACCCGGACCAGATGGTCTCCCAGTGGAGTTTTACCGGGCGTTCACCACGTTAATGCTTCCTCGCTGGACGGAAATGATTCAGGAACTCTTTACTCCGTCCTTCCCAATTCCACCTGAATTCGTCACTGGCATTCTTCTGCCTGTGCCTAAACCGAAGGGAGGGTCTCATGTCTCTGCATATCGCCCCCTTACACTACTGAATGCAGACTATAAAATCTATGCACGCCTCTTAGCAGCGCGCATACGCACCGTCTTACCTACGGTCCTTTCACCTGAGCAGACTGCACGTGGTTGTGGGGCCACCTTACAAACAGCCCTAGGAGAATGCCGTGACCTCATTGCACTGGCGTCGGTTTGTCGCCTTCGTGCAGCACTGGTATCCGTCGATTTCACGAGTGCCTTTGATCGCGTTCGACACCCATTCCTCCTCATGGTGGCGACACGTATGGGGTTCCCTTTGCTTTTTGTCGATGCCATTCGCCGGTTACTCCTTCCCGCGGTCTCGATGGTACAAGTCAATGGGAGGCTTGTAGGACCGATTCCTATACGCCGCTCTGTGCGTCAAGGATGCCCTATGTCTACTTTACTATATGCCATTGCACTTGAGCCCCTCATCACTGGACTTACCTCTAGACTGCAGGGCCTCACTTTGCGTGACCACACCTTTCACTGTAGGGCTTATGCGGACGATCTTCTCTTTCTCACCTGCTCCTCCACGGAACTCAATGACGCCATCCAATGGATCCACCAGTATGGACGTCTTTCTGGTAGCATTCTTAATGTCAGTAAATCGACTATGATGCACATTGGGCGCGGCCTCCCGGCTATGGTGCCGACCCCACTCCCAGTTAGTGCCACCCTTCGTTACTTGGGTATCGAATTTACGAGCTCCACACACCGCACAGTGGCCCTGGCTTACCGGCGGCTTTTGCAGTCGATTCGGCACCATGTTCGCGGTCAAGTGCACCGTAACTTAAACCAACTCCAACGTGTGTCCTATGTCAACATCTATGTCGCCCCTAAACTGGTACACGTCGCCCAGATCCTCCCAATGCCGTCACTCCTTGGCCGCCGCATCCAATCAGCCTTTGGATATTTCGTGTCAGCAGGGGCACTTTTCAAAGTCCGCTACAACACTCTAACACTGCCTCCTGCAAAAGGTGGCCTCGGACTCGTCAACGTGCGGGCACGCTCTTCTGCACTCTTTGTCCACACTCTGTTGCGGCACTGGCAGGGGCCGGTTCCGTCCTTAACACGCAGTCTCTTAGATATCCTCCGACCAGCTTCTCTCGATCCACCGATCAATGTGGCACCTATTTCTCCATTATTGTACTACGTCGCGAATTGTTTCATAGAACTCAGCTACGTTCGGGCCGATCTTCAGTCACCCGTCCTCCCCGTACAAAAGATTATTATCGTTTGTTTATGCTGTCCAGCCCTTGCGACCCCATGGTGCTACAGCATCCTGACATTCACTGGCGCACGGTTTGGGGGTGTGTGCATGCACCCTTTTTACCGTCGTCTGTGTCTGCACTCTGGTATGTTTTAGTCTACGGAAAATTCCCGACTAATAGTCGAATTTATCGCATAGGACTGGCCACCTCCCCACTCTGCCCTGACTGTCAGCTCGAAGACACCGACGAGCACCGTCTTACGTGCCCCCTGAAACAAAACGTATGGCTCCTCATCCAACGAATCGTGGGCTTTTACCTCCGTGCCCCGCCAACGACGGTAACCCCGGATTTCCTGTTGTTGCCCCAGACATTTCACTACCCTCTTGCTAAGCACCATACCCTAATCTGGTTTCGAGGACAGGCTTTAGAATATCTCTTTCGGAGTGGTCCGCATACAGTCCTTGACTTCTGGTACAAAGTTGTGACCGCGCATAGCACCCTCACCCGAAAACCATCTTACCGACAAACTTTTGCCGGTTATCTCCGCAGCGTCTTCCTTGACCCCCCTCAAAGTTGGGGTGTACCATGCCTACCTGTCACATGATGCAACACCCTTATCCATGTTCTCATGCATCGACCAAAAACAAACACATTTTTTTTTTTTTTTTCTTTTTAGAAAGAAGACAGAATATGTTATATTTTGTTGTATTTAATGTTTTTCTTTTTTAATATTTTTTTTTTGTTTAACTAACAGTCATTTGTATATTTTTAAATGGTACCTTGAAGAACTTTTGCATAGTGAATATATATGTACTTTTAGTTTGTTCAATACAAAAAAAAAAAAAAAAAAAAAAAAAAAAAAAAAAAAAAAAAAAAAATAAGTTGGTAGAGCACTTGCCCGCGAAAGGCAAGGGTCCCGAGTTCGAGTCTTGGTCCGGCACACAGTTTTAATCTGCCAGAAAGTTTCATAGCGTCACGTAGTTCACCGACGAAGAAAAATTTTTTTTTTTATAATCAGAACTTTGTATTTATTTATTCATTCAATTCCTACTTTCCAACTCCCCACCTTTGGGCTTTAGTTAAGTATTGAAAATACGCCATCTGTGCTCCTCTTGTAGAATTGGAGAAATAATTTTGGAGACATCATCAATACGAAAATCAAGCAGCAGTGATCGATTGCAGCTTTCGTCCAAGCAAGCCCCTCTGTATATGGTAAAATCCCACATCATACAGTACGTAAGCTGATGTGCACACAGGGTCCAGAAAGTGAACTTGCTTCCTGACGTTCACCTCTCCAGCAGATGCGACACAGCTGTTGCTGCTAACCTGGAGACCCGTTTGTTTTCTAGCTGCACCTGCAAGTTCCAACAGGCAGGCATGGTGCTGAGTCGTCGGTTATCAGCTGTACAACCTTGGTTGAGACCAAGATCGTCCTTGCAACCCGACCTGACTCTCAAATTGCACCAACAAGCATGGTATTGCTGTGTTGAATCGCAGTTTTCCGTTCTCCTATGCCACGCAGCTCCACATGGTACAGAGAGTGCGCTGTGATTCCAGTTCATGGCAGCTGCAGATTGATAATGGTCATGTAACCATATATACTATGTGATCAAAAGTATCCAGACACTTGCCTGAAAATGACTTACAAGTTCGCGGCGCACTCCATCGGTAATGCTGCAATTCAATATGGTGTTGGCCCACCCTTAGCCTTGATGACAGCTTCCACTCTCGCAGGCATACGTTCAGTCAGGTGCTGGAAGGTTGTTTGGGGAATGGCAGCCCATTCTTCGCGGAGTGAAACACTGAGGAGAGGTATCGATGTCGGTCGGTGAGGCCTGGCACGAAATCGGTGTTCCAAAACATCCCAAAGGTGTCCTATAGGATTCAGATCAGGACTCTGTGTAGGCCAGTCTATTACAGCGATGTTGTTGTCGTGTAACCACTCTGCCACAGGCTGTGATTTATCAACAGGTGCTCGATCGTGTTGAAAGATGCAATCACCATCCCCCAATTGCTCTTCCACAGTGGGAGGCAAGAAAGTGCTTAAAACAACAATGTAGGCCTGCGCTGTGATAGTGACATGCAAAACAACAAGGGGTGCAAGCGCCCTCCATGAAAAACACGACCACAACATAACACCATCGCCTCCGAATTTTACTGTTGGCACTACATACACTGGCAGAAGACGTTCACTGGGCATTCGCCATACTCATACCTTGCCATTGGATCGCCACATCGTGTACCGTGATTCGTCACACCACACAAAGTTTTTCCACTGTTCAATCGTCCAATATTTACGCTCCTTACACCAAGCAAAGCGTCGTTTGGCATTTACTGGTGTGATGTGTGGCTTATGAACAGCCGCTCGACCATGAAATCCAAGTTTCCTCACCTCCTGCCTAACTGTCACAGTATTTACAGTGGATCCTAATGCAGTTTGGAATTGCTGTGTGATGGTCTGGATAGATGTCTGCCTATTACACATTACGACCCTCTTCAACTGTCGGCAGTCTCTGTCAGTCAACAGACGAGGTCGGTCTGTACGATTTTGTGCTGTACGTGTTCCTTCACATTTCCACTTCACTATTACATCGGAAACAGTGGACCTAGGGATGTTTAGGAGTATGGAAATCTCGCGTACAGACGTATGACACAGGTGACACCCAATCACCTGACTACGTTTGAAATCCGTGAGTTCTGCGGAGCGCCCCATTCTGCTCCCGCACGATGTCTAATGACTACTGAGGTCGCTGATATGAAGTACCTGGCACTAGGTGGCAACACAATGCACTTAATATGAAAAACGTATGGTTTCGAGGGTGTCCGGATACTTTTGATCACATAGAATGTGTGTGTGTGTGTGTGTGTGCGTGTGTGTGCAGGAGGCAGACCTGAGTAGAATGGAATTATGTTCAAATTCCTTTCTAGTTCAAATGGCTCTGAGCACTATGGGACTTAACATCTGAGGTCATCAGTTCCCTAGAACTTAGAACTACTTAAACCTAACTAACCTAAGGACATCACACACATCCATTCCCGAGGCAGCATTCGAACCTGCGACATTAGCGGTCGCGCGGTTCCAGACTGAAGCGCCAGGAACCGCTCGGTCGTAACGGCCGGCTCCTTTCTAGTACCGATGCCCCAATACATTTGTACAGTTCAGTTGAAATCATGCCGGGACCATTGAGGCCCAAATACAGGTCGCAGGAAGCTACATTAGAATCATTCAATGAGTGGCCTTTTGCTGCTAACATGTGTAAGCAGCGACAGATGAGCAAAGTGAACTGGAATACTTGTTGTTGTTGTTGTTGTGGTCTTCAGTCCAGAGACTGGTTTGATGCAGCTCTCCATGCTACTCTATCCTGTGCAAGCTTCTTCATCTACCAGTACCTACTGCAACCTACATCCTTCTGAATCTGCTTAGTGTATTCATCTCTTGGTCTCCCTCTACGATTTTTACCCTCCACGCTGCCCTCCAATGCTAAATTTGTGATCCCTTGATGCCTCAAAACATGTCCTACCAACCGATCCCTTCTTCTAGTCAAGTTGTGCCACAAACTTCTCTTCTCCCCAATCCTGTTCAATACCTCCTCATTAGTTACGTGATCTACCCACCTTATCTTCAGCAGTCTTCTGTAGCACCACATTTCGAAAGCTTCTATTCTCTTCTTGTCCAAACTATTTATTGTCCATGTTTCACTTCCATACATGGCTACACTCCATACAAATACTTTCAGAAACGACTTCCTGACACTTAAATCTATACTCGATGTTAACAAATTTCTATTCTTCAGAAACGATTTCCTTGCCATTGCCAGTCTACATTTTATATCCTCTCTACTTCGACCATCATCAGTTATTTTACTCCCTAAATAGCAAAACTCCTTTACTACTTTAAGTGTCTCATTTCCTAATCTAATCCCCTCAGCATCACCCGATTTAATTTGACTACATTCCATTATCCTCGTTTTGCTTTTGTTGATGTTCATCTTATATCCTCCTTTCAAGACACTGTCCATTCCGTTCAACTGCTCTTCCAAGTCCTTTGCTGTCTCTGACAGAATTACAATGTCATCGACGAACCTCAAAGTTTTTACTTCTTCTCCATGAATTTAAATACCTACTCCGAATTTTTCTTTTGTTTCCTTTACAGCTTGCTCAATATACAGATTGAATAACATCGGGGAGAGGCTACAACCCTGTCTCATTCCTTTCCCAACCACTGCTTCCCTTTCATGCCCCTCGACTCTTATAACTGCCATCTGGTTTCTGTACAAATTGTAAATAGCCTTTCGCTCCCTGTATTTTACCCCTGCCACCTTCAGAATTTGAAAGAGAGTATTCCAGTTAACGTTGTCAAAAGCTTTCACTAAGTCTACAAATGCTAGAAATGTAGGTTTGCCTTTTCTTAATCTTTCTTCTAAGATAAGTCGTAAGGTTAGTATTGCCTCACGTGTTCCAACATTTCTACGGAATCCAAACTGATCTTCCCCGAGGTCCGCTTCTACCGGTTTTTCCATTCGTCTATAAAGAATTCGCGTTAGTATTTTGCAGCTGTGACTTATTAAACTGATAGTTCGGTAATTTTCACATCTGTCAACACCTGCTTTCTTTGGTATTGGAATTATTATATTCTTCTTGAAGTCTGTGGGTATTTCGCCTGTCTCATACATCTTGCTCACCAGATGGTAGAGTTTTGTCATGACTGGCTCTCCCAAGGCCATCAGTAGTTCTAATGGAATGTTGTCTACTCCCGGGGCCTTGTTTCGACTCAGGTCTTTCAGTGCTCTGTCAAACTCTTCACGCAGTATCTTATCTCCCATTTCATCTTCATCTACATCCTCTTCCATTTCCATAATATTGTCCTCAAGTACATCGCCCATGTATAAACCCTCTATATACTCCTTCCACCTTTCTGCCTTCCCTTCTTTGCTTAGAACTGGGTTGCCATCTGAGCTCTTGATATTCATACAAGTGGTTCTCTTCTCTCCAAAGGTCTCTTTAATTTTCCTGTAGGCAGTATCTATCTTACCCCTAGTGAGACAAGCCTCTACATCCTTACATTTGTCCTCTAGCCTTCCCTGCTTAGCCATTTTGCACTTTCTGTCGATCTCATTTTTGAGACGTTTGTATTCCCTTTTGCCTGCTTCATTTACTGCATTTTTATATTTTCTCCTTTCATCAATTAAATTCAATATTTCTTCTGTTACCCAAGGATTTCTATTAGCCCTCGTCTTTTTACCTACTTGATCCTCTGCTGCCTTCGCTACTTCATCCCTCAGAGCTACCCATTCTTCTTCTACTGTATTTCTTTCCCCCATTCCTGTCAATTGTTCCCTTATGCTCTCCCTGAAACTCTCTACAACCTCTGGTTCTTTCAGTTTATCCAGGTCCCATCTCCTTAAATTCCCACCTTTCTGCAGTTTCTTCAGTTTCAATCTGCAGTTCATAACCAATAGATTGTGGTCAGAATCCACATCTGCCCCTGGAAATGTCTTACAATTTAAAACCTGGTTCCTAAATCTCTGTCTTACCATTATATAATCTATCTGATACCTATTAGTATCTCCAGGATTCTTCCAGGTATACAACCTTCTTTTATGATTCTTGAACCAAGTGTTAGCTATGATTAAGTTATGCTCTGTGCAAAATTCTACAAGGCGGCTTCCTCTTTCATTTCTTCCCCCCAATCCATATTCACCTACTATGTTTCCTTCTCTCCCTTTTCCTACTGACGAATTCCAGTCACCCATGACTATTAAATTTTCGTCTCCCTTCACTACCTGAATAATTTCTTTTATCTCGTCATACATTTCATCAATTTCTTCATCATCTGCAGAGCTAGTTGGCGTATAAACTTGTACTACTGTAGTAGGCATGGGCTTTGTGTCTATCTTGGCCACAATAATGCGTTCACTATGCTGTTTGTAGTAGCTAACCCGCACTCCTATTTTTTATTCATTATTAAACCTACTCCTGCATTACCCCTATTTGATTTTGTATTTATAACCCTGTAATCACCTGACCAAAAGTCTTGTTCCTCCTGCCACCGAACTTCACTAATTCCCACTATATCTAACTTTAACCTATCCATTTCCCTTTTTAAATTTTCTAACCGACCTGCCCGATTAAGGGATCTGACATTCCACGCTCCGATCCGTAGAACGTCAGTTTTCTTTCTCCTGATAACGACGTCCTCTTGAGTAGTCCCCGCCCGGAGATCCGAATGGGGGACTATTTTACCTCCGGAATATTTTACCCAAGAGGACGCCATCATCATTTAATCATACAGTAAAGCTGCATGTCCTCGGGAAAAATTACGGCTGTAGTTTCCCCTTGCTTTCAGCCGTTCGCAGTACCAGCACAGCAAGGCCGTTTTGGTTAATGTTACAAGGCCAGATCAGTCAATCATCCAGACTGTTGCCCCTGCAACTACTGAAAAGGCTGCTGCCCCTCTTCAGGAACCACATGTTTGTCTGGCCTCTCAACAGATACCCCTCCGTTGTGGTTGCACCTACGGTACGGCCATCTGTATCGCTGAGGCACGCAAGCCTCCCCACCAACGGCAAGGTCCATGGTTCATGGGGGAAGTCTGGAATACTTATACACTAGTATTGGTGTTGAAACAGTGTGTTTTCATTGGGGTGGTAATTTGAAGCACTGGTATGAAAAGGATGATCCATGAACAGCACACCCTCTGTGGTTCTCTAATTTATGTTTCTGATTCGTGCAAAGGGCACTGATTTTCTGGGTACGCTCTGTCAAAAGAAAAACGCGATAATTACAGCAACAATGTGTCAAATATTAAACCTGAGGCAGATGTTCTGAATAAAACAGTGTCATCTGAACAGCATTGGTTGAGGGTACTCATCTGTGTAAAATTTGCTTCTAGGACGGTGGGTACAATGTTCCATCCATTTGGAGACAGTATTACCTCTATTAAATGTGCACCCTCCATTTCCTCATGAGTTGCACGTTGGGAGCCTGTAGCATCTACAGTTAGACTTTTCATTCGACTTAATTAAGACGGCTTCAGAAAAACTGTGTATTTTTGCCTCTGAAACATGTAAAACTCCATAGTTCACAAATTAATATATATACACGTATGTTCTGAAGCACAATAAATGTCTTTTCTGTATGCAAGTTCACATTTGTAGCTATATGCAATTCGCAACCTCACCCAAGAACTTTATGAAGTGTTAAACAATTCTGTTAGTAGTGAGTTTCTGACTCCTTTACAGCAACATTTAGACGTTCAGATTATTTGGAAATTCGCTTTAGCAAACAGTATTTACATCACCACTGGTACATGCTACTATCGTGACTTAAACTGGTAGGCTTGATAGAATAGACATACCTCATGCCAGACCTTATTTTGCTCGGCATAGTGCAGCAACTCGATGTGGCCTGGTTTCACCTAGAAATATTGAGCCATGCTGCCTCTACAGCCATACCCAAAAGCGGAAGTGTTGTCAGTGCAGGATTTGGTGCACGAGCTGACCTCTCGATTATGTCTCATAAAACTTTGATGGGATTCATGTCAGATGATCTGGGTGGCCAAATCATTTGCTCCAACTGTCTAGAATGTTCTTCAAACCAGCTGCAAACAACTGTGGCCTGGTGAATGGCACATTCTCATCCATAAAAATTCTGTAGTTGTTTGGGAACATAAAGTCCGTGAATAACCATTTCCAGTCAATGATAGTTTCATTTAGACCAGAGAACCCAATCCATCCCATGTAAACACAGCCCACACCATTATAGAGCCACCACCATCTTGCACAGCATCTTGTTCACGATTTGGGTCCATGGCTTCATGGAGTCAGCACCTCATTCGAAACCTACCATTAATGCTTACGAACAGCAATTGGGACTCATCTGACCAGGCCATGGTTTTCCAGTCGTCTAGGGTCCAACTGAAATGCACACAAACCCAAGAGAGGTGTTGCATGAGATGTCGTGCTGCTAGCAAAGGCACTCGCGTCTGCTGCCATAGCCTCTTAACGCCAGATTTCGCCACATTGTACTAACAGAAACGTTCATTCTACGTCCCACATTTTATTTCTGCGGTGATTTTACGCAGTGTTGCTTGTGCGTCTGCACACATAGCTCTACGTAATTGCTGCTGCTCTTGGACGTTAAATGAAACCAGTCAGCCACTGCAGTGAGAAATAATGCCTGAAATATGGTAGTCTCAGCACACTCTTGACGCTATGGATCTCGGAATATTAAATTTCCTAACGATTTCCAAAATGGAATGTCCCATGCGTTTAGCTCCAACTACCATTCCGCGTTCAGAGTCTGTTAATTCCTGTCTTGCATCTGTAATCACGTCAGAAACCGTTTCACAAGACTCACCTGAATACAAAATGACAGCTCTCATAAAACACTGCCCTTTTATACCTTGTGTACGAGATACTACCGCCATCTGCACCTGTGCTTATCCCTGTACCCTGATTTTTGTCGACTCATTGTACGAGCAGACTCTGGTTTCATCACTCAAGACCACCATGCGCCATTCCATCTTCCATATGATCCTCTGACGGCACCAGTCGAGATGTGCATGTGGATGCTATGGCGTGAGTGAAGACAGACTTCAGGTGTGCGTGCCCATAGTCACACAGCTAATACGCACACTGATCTGTATTTGCACGCAGACAGCTGCCACCACCCTTCACAGAGGAATGGGGTACTAAAAACTTTAGTACATATGGCGCGCACTATCTCTGACGCAGAGAGTCTACCCCACGAACTGGAACATCTGAGAACTGTATTTCGAAAAAATGGGTACTCAGAGTGGCAGATTCAACGTGCTCTCCGCCCAACCACTACAGCACAACCTGAGGAGATGGATGAAATCGCGAGGGAGGAGGTAGGCACTACGTTTATTCCATATACAGGCGCACTCTCGGGGAAAATCGCCCGCATTTTGAAGAAACACCGGGTTGGAATTGTGTTTTGTCGTCCGAATAAAACTCGTGCACTGGTGGGGAGCGCCAAAGATGACCTCGGTTTGAGGAAGGCCGGCGTGTACCAGATTCCGTGTCAATGTGGCAAGTCGTATATTGGTCAGACGATGTGTACCGTCGAGGATCGATGCCGTGAACACCAGAGGCACACTCGACTGATGTATCCGAGCAAGTCGGCGGTCGCTGAACATTGTTTGTCAGAAAATCACGCTATGGAGTATGAACGCACGAGGATTCTGGTACAGACGTCGAGATACTGGGACAGCGCTGTTAGAGAGGCCATCGAAATTCGCACCAATGACGACCTCATAAACCGTGACTGTGGCTATAGCCTTAGCAAGGCTTGGGAACCAACGATTGGGTAAATCAAGAGTAAATCGAGCAAACGTATAGTTGTGACGACCAAAGCTGACAGAGCCATCACACCGACGTCATCTCAGACGCCGTCGCAATCTGTTCCACCGCGCGACCGTGGCGCGGGGCGCGGACGGCGGAGGGAGCGCGCCGCGGGCGGAGGGTATTTAAAACGGCCGCCGCCGCGACCAAACCCAGTTCCCTCTGAGCAGCCATAGCATACGGATCTCCGTACCGGCACGTTCACAGGGGCTTAGTCCGTCAGATCACCTGATGATGGCGACATGTATGATCACCGAAATATTGTGCCCGTTGGGCACTGTAGATCGGCAGTACACCCGTGGATATTTTGATTAGCTAATAATTAGTTTGTAACAATTCGAGTTGACATGTGTGGGCTAACAAGTCCTCTTACCTGTGCTTTGGTAGCTGTACGATCTGCCACTGCTGCCCTTACGATAAGATGATCCTGGTGGGTGTCTGAGTGTGTGGATATATGGAACCTCGTCTGTAGAGAATGTTCACTTGAAAACTGATATCAGTATCGTTGCACAACTGATATAGCATATCCAACTTGTGTGGCAATTCTCTGAAGGAGCATCACGCCACTTGGAAGCGTTTCTGTGGCACGGCTGCCTGCTTGCTTCACATATTTCCATCACACTGAGACTTCTGGTTCCGAGCATTCCCGATTAAAGGGTAAACACAGAAGGTGCTCACATAGCTATGCTACTACACTATGTGTTGGAGGACGACACTGAAACCATTATCAGTACATCTACTATCTCCCAGGTGGTATATGTCATCATCGGATCAAATCGACATCGTCTTTACAGATGTACTAATTTATTTCTGACTTTATATATATATGAACCATGGATCTTGCCGTTGGTGGGAAGGCTTGTGTGCCTCAGCCATACAGATAGCCTACGGTACAACCACAAGGGAGGGGTACCTGTTGAGAGGCCAGACAAACGTGTGGTTCCTGAAGAGGGGCAGCAACCCTTTCAGTAGTTGCAGGTGCAACAGTCTGGATGATTAACCGATCTGGCCTTGTAACACTAACCAAAACGGCCTTGCTGTGCTGGTACTGAGAACGGCTGAAAGCAATGGGAAACTACAGCTGTACTGTAGATTAAAATTAGATATAGTGGGAATTAGTTAAGTTCGGTGGCAGGAGAAACAAGACTTTTGGTCAGGTTAATACAGGGTTATAAATACAAAATCAAATAGGGGTAATGCAGGAGTAGGTTTAATAATGAAAAAAATAGGAATACGGGTAAGCTACTACAAACAGCATAGTGAACGCATTATTGTGGCCAAGATAGCCACGAAGCCCACGCCTACTACAGTAGTACAAGTTTATATGCCAACTAACTCTGCAGATGACGAAGAAATTGAAGAACTGTATGATGAGGTAAAAGAAATTATTCAGATAGTGAAGGGAGACGAAAATTTAATAGTCATGGGTGACTGGAATTCGATAGTAGGAAAAGGAAGGGAAGGAAATGTAGTAGGTGAATATGGATTGGGGGTAAGAAATGAAAGAGGAAGCCGCCTGGTAGAATTTTGCACAGAGCATAACTTAATCATAGCTAACACTTGGTTCAAGAATCATGAAAGGAGGTTGTATACATGGAGATACTGGAAGGTATCAGATAGATTATATAATGGTAAGACAGAGATTTAGGAAACAGGTTTTAAATTGTAAGACATTTCCGGGGTCAGATGTGGACTCTGACCACAATCTATTGGTTATGAATTGTAGATTAAAAGTGAAGAAACTGCAAAAAGGTGGGAATTTAAGGAGATAGGACCTGGATAAACTGAGTAAACCAGAGGTTGTACAGAGTTTCGGGAAGAGCATAAGGGAACAATTGACAGGAATGGGGGAAAGAAATACTGTAGAAGAAGAATGGGTAGCCTTGAGGGATGAAGTAGTGAAGGCAGCAGAGGATCAAGTAGGTAAAAAGACGAGGGCCTTTAGAAATCCTTGGGTAACAGAAGAAATATTGAATTTAATTGATGAAAGGAGAAAATATAAAATTGCAGTAAATGAAGCAGGCAAAAAGGAATACAAACGTCTCAAAAATGAGATCGACAGGAAGTGCAAAATGGCTAAGCAGGCATGGCTCGAGGACAAATGTAAGGATATAGAGGCTTATCTACATAGGGGTAAGATAGATACTGCCTACAGGAAAATTAAAGAGACCTTTGAAGAAAAGAGAATCACTTGCATGAATATCAAGAGCTCAGATGGAAACCCAGTTCTAAGCAAAGAAGGGAAAGCAGAAAGGTGGAAGGAGTATATAGAGGGTCTATACAAGGATGGATGATATTGCATGAAGAGTTTGACAGAGCACTGAAAGACCTAAGTCGAAACAAGGCCCCGGGAGTAGACAACATTCCATTAGAACTACTGACAGCCTTGGGAGAGCCAGTCCTGACAAAACTCTACCATCTGGTGAGCAAGATGTATGAGACAGGCGGAATAGCGTCAGACTTCAAGAAGAATATAATAATTCCAATCACAAAGAAAGCAGGAGTTGACAGATGTGAAAATTACCGAACTATCAGTTTAATAAGCCACAGCTGCAAAATACTAACACGAATTCTTTACAGACGAATGGAAAAACTGGTAGAGGCCGACCTCGGGGAAGATCAGTTTGGATTCCGTAGAAATGCTGGAACACATCAGGCAATACTGACCCTACGACTTATCTTAGAAAATAGATTAAGGAAAGGCAAACGTACGTTTCTAGCATTTGTAGACTTAGAGAAAGCTTTTGACAATGTTGACTGGAATACTCTCTTTCAAATTCTAAAGGTGGCAGGGGTAAAATACAGGGAGCGAAAGGCTATTTACAATTTGTATAGAAACCAGATGGCAGTTATAAGAGTCGAGGGGCATGAAAGGGAAGCAATGGTTGGGAAGGGAGTGAGACAGGGTTGTAGCCTATCCCCGATGTTATTCAATTTGTATAGTGAGCAAACAGTAAAGGAAAAAGAATCGGAGTAGGTATTAAAATCCAAGGAGAAGAAATAAAAACTTTGAGGTTCGCCGATTGTAATTCTGTCAGAGACAGCAAAGGACTTGGAAGAGCAGTTGAATGGAATGGACAGTGTCTTGAAAGGAGGATATAAGATGAACATCAACAAAAGCAAAACGAGGATAATGGAATGTAGTCGAATTAAATCAACCGAGAGAGGTGGCGCAGTGGTTAGCACACTGGACTCGCATTCGGGAGGACGACGGTTCAATCCCGTCTCCGGCCATCCTGATTTAGGTTTTCCGTGATTTCCCTAAATCGTTTCAGGCAAATGCCGGGATGGTTCCTTTGAAAGGGCACGGCCGATTTCCTTCCCAATCCTTCCCTAACCCGAGCTTGCGCTCCGTCTCTAATGACCTCGTTGTCGACGGGACGTTAAACACTAACCACCACCACCACCACCACCATCGAATTAAATCGGGTGATGCTGAGGGAATTAGATTGGGAAATGGGACACTTAAAGTAGTAAAGGAATTTTGCTATTTGAGGAGCAAAATAACTGATGATGGTTGAAGTAGAGAGGATATAAAATGTAGACTGGCAATGGCAAGGAAAGCGTTTCTGAAGAAGAAAAATTTGATAACATCGAGTATAGATTTAGGTGTCAGGAAGTCGTTTCTGAAAGTATTTGTATGAAATGTAGCCGTGTATGGAAGTGAAACATGGACGATAAATAGTTTGGACAAAAAGTGAATCGAAGCTCTCGAAATGTAGTGCTACAGAAGAATGCTGAAGATTAGATGGGTAGATCACATAACTAATGAGGAGGTATTGAATAGAATTGGGGAGAAGAGGAATCTGTGGCACAACTTGACAGGATGAAGGAATCGGTTGGTAGGACATGTTCTGTGGCATCAACGGATCATCAATTTAGTATTGGATGGCAGCGTGGAGGGTAAAAATCGTAGAGGGAGACCAAGAGATGAATACACTAAGCAGATTCAGAAGGATGTAGGTTGCAGTAGGTACTGGGAAATGAAAGAGCTTGCACAGGATAGAGTAGCATGAAGAGCTGCATCAAACCAGTCTCAGGACTGAAGACCACAACAAGAACAACGTCCTACTACCGAGAGGGTTCTTTTACGAGACGTTTAATGCGATCGATGGACATTTGGTCAATAGAACTCAGTACGTTATACTGGAAGCCGAAGGTTCAGTAGAAATGAAAATGTCAGCGAGTGTATCCCAAGTAAACTAAACTTGATAGGATCACGAATGTACATAAGTTACTAATATTTATAAACAATTTATCAGATAAGATGTACAACAATGTAAGACATTTCGCTGGCGATCCTGTTGCCACAAGAAACTATCGACTTTGGACGATCGTAAGGAAATGATGGAACATCTGGACAGCATTTACACTTGATGTAATGATCGTCAGTTTTTTTTAAATGTGGGTAAATGTAGGATAGTGCCTGTAAGAAAGGGAAAAAACTATATACTATCTAATTACAAGACTACTGGTGAACATCCTGAGAACGTCATGTTTCACGGGTGTTTGGGGTAATACTATGAACCGGTATGAAATAGGACCATCAAGTAATGTCAGTATTATATAAGACTTTGATTTGTTCGAAGGTGTTTGGGAAAATTCATTGCAAAAAAATGGTTCAAATGGCTCTGAGCACTATGGGAGTTAACATCTTAGGTCATCAGTCCCCTAGAACTTAGAACTACTTAAACCTAACTAACCTAAGGACATCACACAACACCCAGCCATCACGAGGCAGAGAAAATCCCTGACCCCGCCGGGAATCAAACCCGGGAACCCGGGCGTGGGAAGCGAGAACGCTACCGCACGACCACGAGATGCGGGCAATTCATTGCATCTGTAAGAGAAAGACGATGTTGTCGTTGTTGTGATCTTCGGTACGAAGACTGCTAGATGAAAGTGTCCACACTAGTCTATCCCAACCAAGCCTTTTAATCTCGGCGTAACCGCTGTAACCTACATCCATTTGAACCTAATGCGACCTATTTTAGAGTATTCTTCCGGTGATTTGTTGTCTTCATCAAGTAGACATGGCAAACAAACATCGAACGCATTGTTGGGATTGCAACATGTCGCTATAGTCCATAAGAAAGTATAACAGAAATACTCGAAAAACTTGTACGGAAATCTTTGGGAGAAAGCCATCGAGTTCTTGCGAAGCCCTGCTGAGTAAATTTAGAGAACCCCTACTAAATGAAGACGATTTTTTTTTACACCGTCGCGTATATCACGTATGGTTTATGAGAGCAGGTTAAGAAGGATTAACGTGCAAATAGTCATAGATTTTTCTCTCGCTTTATACCGGCATAGCACAAAACAGAAAATCGAGAATACTAGTACGATGTACGCTCCGCCATGCACTTACAGTGTTTTGCGGAGTATATATGTAGATGTGTATGTGCAAGCAGTAATATTATTTACATTAACCCGAAATAAAAGTTTTCAAAGTTCAGTGAATTCTTTATTTCGTGTTAGTGTACCCATCTTTGTCTAGGTTTCGATACTTCTACGTCTGGAAGAAAGACGGCTCGGACTCGCACAGTCATTCTCTTGGGAATGTTTCCCAACATTTGCACGGCTCACGGCTCCGCGCCGGTTCTCACAATGGCTGACATCTCCGTTAAGCCTCTTCAGCATAACTTCTCACGGCCAGGCCAGCAGCCGAGAAAGTCAACTTTATGTTTTCGGTGATCCCTCCCAACTGGTGGAAATCTGGAACTTCGCAGGTTATAGGACCTTCACGCTCAACCCTCGTACTGGTTGCTTCGTTTGTTCAGTAACTGAGGAACTACAGCTATCAAATTTTGGTAATATATAGCTGAGTTTGCCCCCTAAATCCTTATTTTGACTACAGAGAGTGAGGAATCAGCCATTCGTGACTTCCTCCTGTCTTTGGCACACACTATTTGATGTGTCACAACATGTACGATTATGTTTTGAAATCGTATACAACACGAAAACTTTAATCTCATAATATGTAGCAGCAGTACACCTTTTTTTTTTTTTTTTTTTTTTTAATCATGGTTTGAGGAAGCGCTCCACGAATTCCTATTCTGTGCCAACCCCTTCGTTTCAGATTAGTATTGCACCCTGAGTGGTGATTGATTTGTCTCGTCTAGTTTTATCCTCTACAGCTCCTTCAAGTACCATGGAAATTATTCCTTTACGTCTTAACACATTTTCCATTCTGTCTTTACTTTCTGTTAATGTTTACCACATTTTCCTCTCCGTGACGATTTTATGGAGACTTCTTCATTTATCTTATCTGTCCACATAATTTTCAACATCCTTCTGTAACATCACATCCCAAACCCTTCGATTATCTTTTCTCCAGTTTTTCCAGAGTCTACGATTCACTACCACACAATGCTGTACTCCTAACGTACATTCTCAAAAATTTCTTCTTCAAATTAATGCCAATGTTGTTTCCTTACTTAGCTTGTATTTATCGCGAATCTCTTGCCCAACATAAAGTCCCGAGTGACTGGAAAAAAGTGCAGGTGACGTCTGTATATAAGAAGGGTAGAAAGACGGATCCTCAAAATTACAGACCAATATCCTTAACATCGGTTTGTTGCAGGATTCTCGAACATATTCTCTGTTCGAATATAATGAATTTCCTTGAGACAGAGAAGTTGCTGCCCATGCATCAGCACGGCTTTAGAAAGCATCGCTCCTGCGAAACGCAACTCGCCCTTTTTTCGCATGATATCTTGCGAACCATGGATGAATGGTATCAGACGGATGCCATATTCCTTGACTTCCGGAAAGCGTTTGACTCGGTGCCCCACTGCAGACTCCTAACTAAGGTACGAGCATATGGGATTGGTTCCCAAGCATGTGAGTGGCTCGAAGACTTCTTAAGTAATAGAACCCAGTACGTTGTCCTCGATGGTGAGTGTTCATCGGAGGTGAGGGTATCATCTGGAGTGCCCCAGGGAAGTGTCGTAGGTCCGCTGTTGTTTTCTATCTACATAAATGATCTTTTGGATAGGGTGAATAGCAATGTGCGGCTGTTTGCTGATGATGCTCTGGTGTACGGGAAGGTGTCGTCGTTAAGTGACTGTAGAAGGATACAAGATGACTTGGACAGGATTTGTGATTGGTGTAAAGATTGGTAGCTAACTCTAAATATAGAAAAATATAAATTAATGCAGATGAATAGGAAAAAGAATCCCGTAATATTTGAATAGTGCATTAGTAGTGTAGCGCTTGACACAGTCACGTCGATTAAATATTTGGGCGTAACATTGCAGAGCGATATGAAGTGGGACAAGCATGTAATGGCGGTTGTGGGGAAGGCGCATAGTCGTCTTCGGTTCATTGGAAGAATTTTGGGAACATGTGGTTCATCTGTAAAGGAGACCGCTTATAAACACTAATACGACCTATTCTTGAGTACTGCTCGAGCGTTTGGGATCCCTAGCAGATCGGATTAAGGGAGGACATAGAAGCCATTCAGAGGCGGGCTGCTAGATTTGTTACTGGTAGGTTTGATCATCACACGAGTGTTACGGAAATGGTTCAGGAACTCGGGTGGGAGTCTCTAGAGGAAAGGAGGCGTTCTTTTCGTGAATCGCTACTGAGTAAATTTAGAGAACCAGCATTTGAGGCTGACTGCAGCACAATTTTACTGCCCCCAACTTATATCTGACGGAAAGACCACAAAGATAAGATAAGAGAGATTAGGGCTCGTACAGAGGCAATTAGGCAGTCATTTTTCCTCGTTCTGTTTGGAAGTGGAACAGGTTAAAAAATGGTTCAAATGGCTCTGAGCACTATGGGACGTAACATCTGAGGTCATCAGTCCCCTAGAACTTAGAACTACTTAAACCTAACTAACCTAAGGACATCACACACATCCATGCCCGAGGCAGGATTCGAACCTGCGATCGTAGCAGTCACGCCGTTCCGGACTGAAGCGCCTAGAACCACTCGGCCACCACGGCCGGATGAAGTGGAACAGGGAGAGATGACGTTAGTTGTGGTACGAGGTACCCTCCGCCACACACCGTACGGTGGATTGCAGAGTATGTATGTAGATGTAGATGTAGATACTAGTAGAAATGTTTTGGGCATGGATGCCCTCTTTAAATGTGCTTGTCTGCATTTTATGTCCTCCTTCATTCGGCTGTCATGTGTTATTTTGTTTCGAAAGAGGCTGAACTCCAACAACTCGTCAGTTTCGTTGTCCCCAGTTTTGTTATTCAGTTCATCGCTACTCATTACTTTCATCTTTCTTCGAATTGCTCCCATTCCATAGGATGTGCTTATTACACTGATCTTCCATTCAATAGATCTGCAGATCATTCTCGCTTTCATTTGTGATAGCAATGCATCAATGAATCTTATCGCTGATATCCTTTAATCCTGAATTTTAATTCCACGTCTGAAACTTTCCTTTATTTCTGTCCTTGCTTCATTAATACACATATTGAACAGTAGGGATAAAGGACTGCATACCTATCCTATACTCTTCCTAATCCGAGCACTTTGTTCTCTATCTTCCGCACAATAAGCATGCACGAAAGTAGTTGTCATATTCACTGGTGTATCCAGAAAAATATGGCAATTCACAAAATGTTCACGCATAAGATTTCTACAATGAATTCAGACTGAACAAGCTTAAACAGACATTAATATCTGTTTGAATAAAAAAGCTTTGTAATGTAACAAGTTTTTAAAATGGATTAAAAAGTATAAAATACTTTCTGCTACCACACACAGATTCAGAGCCCTATAGAGATAGTCATGAAAACTTGTGCTTGGGAGTTCTTGCTGTAACATTTAAAACGAAGAGCGTTGAATGCATGCAATAGATAGCTGCTGCATGAATAGTTCACATAAGTTATTAAAAAATGCATTGCACTGCTAAAGATATGAACTGAGGTGTGGTTTTTCTCAAAGTCAGCTACTCTCTACACTCTTTATTATTAACTGTTGCATGCACCCCATGTTATTCATTTTAGATTTTACTAGTATTGTCATAGCTATTAAAATCCATATGAACAAATTTTCAAATGGCTCTGAGCACTATGCGACTTAACTTCTGAGGCCATCAGTCGCCTAGAACTTAGAACTAATTAAACCTAACTAACCTAAGGACATCACACACATCCATGCCCGAGGCAGGATTCGAACCTGCGACCGTAGCGGTCGCCCGGCACCAGACTGCAGCGCCTAGAACCGCACGGCCACTCCGGCCGGCAACAAATTTTCAAGACTATGCGTTTGGGGTCCAGTCAGAAAAATGAAGTACCCTCCGCCACATACCAGACAAGAAGGTGAGTTAATATTTCATTGTCATCCAGTTCATGTTTAAAGTTTCAAGTCTGTAGCTGATTGGTCAGTTAGTTTAAAATAAGTTGCAAAGTGTGTACCAGACAGACAAGACAGCGACCTAATAAAAACGTGTTAAAAATTAAACAAATTATCAGTCCATTGTTTGGTAAGAACCGTATTGCTTTAAAAGGCATGGCCTTCTTTGGAGAAAAGAAACCGGAGAGCTTTAGAAGGCATGGAAATCTTTGGATAATTCCCATCTGGCATGCAGATTGAGGTTATTCTGTGGTTTTCCTGAAGCAATTGAGGCGAATAATTCCTTTCGAAAGACCAATTTACTTCTTCGTGTTTGTCCAGTAAGAGTTTGTGCACAAATTCTAGAAAGAATCAAGATCAGGGATTGACGTCCCTTCCACGAGGAGGTGTCTAGGCACGGAGCACAAGCTAGGATAGGGGAAAGAATGGGGAGAGAAAACTACAGTCATTTCAAAGAAACCGCCCCAGCATTTGTCTTAAGCAGTTTATAGAAACAGTGGAAAACCTAAATCTGGTTGGCCAGAAGCCGATTTGAATGAACGCCCTCTCAAATGCGAGTCAGGCGTCTCATCAGTGCGTCACCTTGTTAGGTTGCTCTGTCTCTGATAATTTCAACGTCGAAGAGGCTTTAACACTCTTTCTTTCTTCCTTCCTTCCTATTGTAAATGGCACGCACCTGCCGTACCACAATATGAAAGCTGGATCACATAGCCTGTTGCGTACACTATAGGATCACAAGTATCCCGACAACAGTTGGTGGACATTAATATGAAGTGTGTGCACCCTCAGCCTTTATGACGAATTGAACTCTCCTGGGATACTTTCAGTGAGGCGTCTGTGGAGGAGTGGCAGTCCTTTATTACTCAAGATCCTAAACCAGAGAAGATAGTGATATTGGATGCTGAGGTGTGGAGCCAAGCTGATGTTCTAACACTTCGCAGAGGTATACCATGATGTTCGGATGGGACTCCAGGCAGACTAGTCCATTTCAGGAATGTTGTCCCCAAACCATTGCCTCACAGAAGCTACTGTATCACTGGCTGCATTATTATACTGATGCAAAGAATCATCGCCTCTGTATTGTTCCTCTACTGTATGCAGTACACATTGACGTAAAGTGTATTCATATCCTACCGCATTTAGAGTTTTCTTAAACGCAATAAGGGGACCTAACCACGAAAAACGCTTCCACACCATAACTCCACCCCCTCTGTACTTCACTGTCGGAACTACACACGATGGCAGTTAACATACTCGAGGGATTCACCAAGAGTGGTTCATCACTCCAAATCACTGTCCCTTTACTCCAATTCAGTTATCGCTTAGTATTGACTACAGAAGTGAGTGGTTTATGAGAAGCAGCTCGCCTACTGTACACCACTCTTTTTGACTCACTGTGCACAGTCATTACGTTAGCTTGATTGATGGTAGCCATTTCGAACTGATGAGAGATTCTTTCCGTTGATTTCATGCGATTTTTTACTGTGATTGTTCCATCGCGTTTCCACTTCACAATCACTTCACCGACAGTCGACTTGGACAGCTGTAGAAGGGCGAAAACATCCCTGATCAATGTTTTACTGAGATAACATCCTGTGACCGCTACACGTTTGTAGCCAGTGCGCTCACCTCCGGAGTGCGGGGAGAGGAGGAAGCAAGCATTGGCCGGCGCGTGGTTATGCGGGGGGGGGGGGGGGGGGTGGAGACAAGGCACGCCTACCAGTTGCAGTGCTGGCACTACAAATTGGGCGTCATGCTTACACGAAAGCAG
The DNA here is from genome assembly GCF_021461385.2 of Schistocerca piceifrons. NCBI lineage: Eukaryota > Metazoa > Arthropoda > Insecta > Orthoptera > Acrididae > Schistocerca > Schistocerca piceifrons. The sequence goes on along the minus strand of NC_060138.1, from coordinate 1,013,818,935 downwards.
ACGAAAGGCTTGGAAGTAAAACTCCCTTTAAATGTTGTTTGTAAACGAAACTGAAATCGTCATGTACATTAATATATATATATATTTGTCTACTATGCGCTCACAAACCATTCATCCGATTGCAATGAAACTTTGGTGAGTTGTTCTCCGAACGCCCGAAAAGAGTAATCAACAATGTTTCAACAGTTCCGTAACTGCAGCATGCGTAACGCAATTGATTAGGTAAAGGCTTGTCCTACAGCGTTCCCAGGTTCGGTTCCCACTGCTCGCAATTTTTTTTTCATTTTATTTCATTCCCCGCAATGTTAAATTATTAATTATAAAATTTAAATATACTTAAACAGGTCATGTAGTATAATGTAACTGTCAATCTCTACATATAAAAATGAATGTATGTATGTCTGCCCTCTGTGTGCTCCCAAACCATTCATCCGATTGCGATGAAATTTTGGTGATTTGTTCTCCCTATGCCCACGAAGGTTCCTAGCCGAAAAAAAAGAAACACATTCTTGAGGAGATATGACGTCATAAACAATGAGATGCCACTGCGCGAAAATACCCAGATTTATGCATCCACTATTTGAGAATGAGAGCACTTAGGGACTAGCAACAAACGTTACATACAATTTCAAACCTTTACGAAATTTTTTCTCGCTGACACCCCCCACAAAATAATGAAAGGAAAAAAGGTTGTTGCTTACTACAGTTTCTCAGTACATACCGTAAATCTACCGCAGTAGGCACGACGTTTTAATGTATTATTTCGTCACTATTAACTCTAATCGCAACATATTTCGCATACAGTATCCACATATATCAGTAAATGCGCCGGCAAATTTTGTGTTTCTTTACGACATATAATTCAGGAGATATGACGTGGTAAACATCGAGATGCATGAAAAAGTGCCGCGTCAGCCATGACTTTTTGTTCTATTATTTCTTCACTACTAATACTATTCGCAACACGTTTCGCAAACGCGTTAAAAAAAGTATATAAAACCACGGGCGTATTCCTAAAAAAATTTGTGCCAAAATTTTAAATCAATCGGTCAACAAGTGTCCGAGATTTCTTCCGTTGCGAAGCACGCGCGTACAGCTAGTGTTTAATAAATATCTTAACTGCAGCAATGAAGTACGCTTACCGAAAGGAAATGAAACAGTCTGAAATAGAAATAAAATTTACGACGCAATGAATGGCAGATTGTTTTTAGTATTTATTCAGGATGTCATACTTTTGTAAAAACATTTAAAGCCATGTTGTCCACCGTTTTCACTGTCACTATGTTCCGTTTCTGTGTTTGATTAAAATAGAACAGAAATACAATTTACAACAAACTAATAGGAGATTGATTTTGTTATTTATTCAAGCTGTGATCTTTTGTAAAAACATTTCACGCCATGTGATCAATCGCTTTCACTGTCTCTGTCTTCCGTTTGTGTGTCTGAGTCTTCCTCACTTACATCTGATGTGGCTGTGTTAATGATAATTTTGTCCACAGCAATTTCGACGACACCATCACGTGCCCAATATTCTTCTTCTGTTTCTTTAACTTCCTTGCAATATCCCTTCCAATTATTGGCTGTAACCGACTGGAAAGCTGCGTCCACAAGATTCAGCATGTTTGTGGCAGCCAAGTCCCCTGATACGTTGTGCTCCCTAACATGCCTTTTATCTTCGCCCATGCTAATTCTATTGCGTTTAAATCGCAGTTGTAAGGTGGCGAGCGAACGACCTGGTGGCCTTTGCTTTCAGCCAACAGGTTTACAGCAAAAGACTTCTCAGCTGGTTTATTCGCTCGTACTTTTGCATACAGCTCGTCCTTCCTCATACTCTCATCACTGGGGATATTTCTGCGTTTCAGCCACTCCAGCATTCGCACTTTCGTGTCAAACTTTGTTGGAGTTCTCTCTGTTTGCCTGTAAGGAGCGTTATCCATAACTATTACTGAATTAGGCGGGAGATTTGGCAGTACCTTCTCTCCGAACCACTTCTCAAAGTTTGCCGAATTCATCTGACCGTTATAATCGCCCTTTGTCGACTTTGCCCAGAACATGAGTTGCCCTTCCTTGACGAACCCATTCTTGGATCCGACACTTGCAACTATCAGTCTTCTCGATGAGCTCCCCCATGCAGTGACACCAACGACACTCTCTTCACGTAAGTAACCCTTCCTCTGCCAACATTTATTAAACGTTATTATCGATCCACGATTCATCGAGATAAAATATTTCTCTGCCTGCTTCCCTGAAGTTCTTCATGTCAACAATGAAACGAGATCGCCAGTGCACAATGTCTGGACGTTCTAACAACACATTCCTCTTGTTTTCCACCTTACGCCATATGAATCCCATAGACAAAAGTACTTTTCTCTGCGAGACAATACTCCACTTCCAGCCTATTTTGTCGTGCAAAACTGGAAGCAGTGTTCGCAGGCTCGGCACAATCTTCCGCACTGAATAAAACTCCGCCATCGTGTCGCGAATGACACGCTGGTTGAAATCATCGATCATTACTTCGATTTCTCCACTTCTTTTCCTAAGTTTAAAGAAAGAGAAAGATTTATAAGAAAATGTCTTCTGCACTGCATGTATTTTTTTGAATTTGGAAATGTACTGTAATATGAATGTGTTTCGAAATAATACAGTAACCAGTGGTGTTTCCATACAAAGCAATACGGTAGGAAGGAAAAATGAAATATAAGGTAATTCGGATGAAATAGGGGGCTCCTTCAAAGTGATCGCAAACAAAATATCTGAAATGGAAACTCACCTTTTCTTGCCAGGCGTTTGTGGTGACGCGCCAGGATGATTCTTGGAAAACTGTTTGAATCTTCCAATGCTATGCATGCTTTGTCCTGTGTATGTAGCAGCTCTCACTGAAGATTTGTAAATGGGGTGAAGCAATTTTTTCCGCTCCCTTTCCCTTTCGCAGCATTCAATCACACGCAATATAATTTTGCGAGCATCGCTACGTAATACTGGTTTCCTTCTAACCGTAGGCCTACCAATAGGGGTTGTTCGCGACTCCCAAGATGGGCCGGCAACTGCCTCTTCACTCATTTTGACAATGTTTAGCACAATAAAAACACGTAGAACAGTACAGCGCAAAACAATAACGAAGCAGACAACAATGGCTACCTTGTACAACACAGTCAGCTACGTGGTGTTGGCAGCAGTCGAAGCTGTGTGCCTACCGAAGCCTCCCGACGTTGACCGACTTCTACCGATTCAGGACTAGGGAGAGGACTGCCATCTAAAAGTTTACACACTGTACTTCTCTACGGACAACACAATACTCCTCGCGTTCTTTTATACTGGCGACTCACCCTCTCGTGATATATGGTGGTCAATTCCGCATTACACATGGTTGTCCGGATTCTTTTTATCTGATAGTATAGTTAGATCTACAGTCTAACGTGGAATCCGAACCACCATAAGTTTCCTAAAGCTCCTACAAGTATTCTACTACAGAAGCGGCCTTATTTATTGAAGTGAAAAAGATTTATATTTCACTATGTCCAGACAAAGAAAAAGCATGCACAAATAAGAACGTAAATTAATACAACAATTTTCATTAAATAACACTGAAATGTCAGCTTCATTAAAGAAGAAAATACGGTTGTTTTTGACTTTATTACCACACTGTCAGACAAAAACAGTATGTCATCCAGAAGGGGGCGAGGAAACGAAATGAAATTCCACATCCTGAGAGAGTATGTAATGTTGAAACAGTGATTACAAAATCAAATCAAATTTATAAAGAACTTGGCAATATGAGCCCATTTATCACTACGACACTACACTGTATGTGGCCTGGCATTCACTTATTCGGTTGGGAAGGGTGTTGTAAAGATGTAGTATCCCCATCCTGAGGCAAGCTGGTCGACATGTGCTGTAACTGATCTTTGACATCCTTGATATTGGCACTGGGATGGAATTGGCATCCGACCTGGTCACATACATGTTCTACTGGGAACAGTTCTGGGGATCTTGCTGGCCACGGGAGTACCTCAACATCTCGCAGACAATTCTTAGAGATATGTGCCACGTGTCTACGGGCATCGTCCTGTTGAAAAATGGCACCACGATACTGTCACATGGGAGGTAGCACATAAGGACAGAGGAAGTCTGACATATCATCGTACTGTCAGAGTTCTCTCTATCACCAACAGTCACAAAGTCGTAATTGCTGACTTCTGTCACTATGACCCTGCAAGTAACACGACTATGCCTTTCCGATACATTGGAAGATTGGAACCTCTCGTAAGGTCACCGCTATACTGGCCAACAATAAACATCCAGGGTAGTGCAGTGCCACGATTAATTGTTGAACAAAATCAACCCATTCATCAGCAGTCCACGTTTCCCGGATCTGACAATACTCCATACTCAGCCATTTGTATTCTAGTGCTAAGAGCACCCTATGCAAGGAACGTTAATTCTCTGGTCATACATACATACATACATTAATCCTTGTTCCATAGATCATGAATGCGACATTTCGTAATAATGTGAAATATGTCACTTGAACATAAGTTTTCTATACACAAAATAATTAATTAATTAATATTTGTTTTATAGTTGGTACTTCATATCTAAAAATTCATCTATTGAGTAAAGGGAATTGTCATTCAGAGATTCTTTCAATTTGCTTTTAAATATTGGTTGGCTATCTGTCAGACTTTTAATACTATTTGGCAAATGACAAAAAAATCTTATGGCAGCATAATTCACCCCTTTCTGTGAAAAGTGAGTTTAATCCAGAATAGTAAAGATCATCCTTTCATCTAGTGTTGTAGCTATGCACTTGGCTGTTATTTTTGAATTGGGGTGGATTATTAATGGCAATTTTCATAAGAGAATATATGAATTGCGAAGGTACTGTGAATAAACCGAATTCCTTAAATAAATGTCTGCAAGGTGATCTTGGGTGGGATTCAGCTATTCCAGGCTTTTGTGCAATGAGTACTTTCTCTCTTAAGGACGAATTGCTCCAAAATATGATGCCATTGAAAGCAGTGAATGAAAATAGGCATAGTAGGCTAATTTACTGATATGTTTTTCACCAAACTTTGCAATAACCCCAATAGCATAAGTAGCTGAACCTAACCGATTCAGCAGATCGTCAATGTGTTTCTTCCAATTCAATTTCTCATCAATGCATACACCCAGAAATTTTGAGTATTCTGCCTTAGCAACAGACTTCTGTTCATAGTCTATATCTATCAATGGTGAAATGCCGTTTGCTGTACAGAATTGTCTAATCTGTGTATTCTCAAAATTTAGTGAAGGTCCATTTGCATAGAACCACTTAATAATTTTCTGAAAGACGTTATTTATAGCTTCCTCAGCTGATTATAGCTTGTTGGGTGTGATTACTATACTTGTATCATCAGCAAAAGAACTAGCTTTGCATCTTCATGGGTATAGAGTGGCAAGTCGTTAATATATATTAAGAACAATAAGGGACCCAAGACTGAACCCTGTGGGACACCATTCTTGATACCTCTTCAGTTAGAGGACTCTGCTGATTTTTGCAAACTATCTGACTGTTAATTTCAACCTTCTGCAATCTTCCAGTTAAATATGAATTAAACCATTTGTGCACTGTCCTACTCATGCCACAATACTTAAGCTTAGCTATAAGAACTTCATGATTCACACAGTCAAAAGCCTTTGAGAGATCACAAAATATCCCAATGGGTAATGTTCGGTTATTCAATGCATTTAATATTTGATCATTGAAAGTATAATTCTTTTCTGTTGAAAACCTTTTCTGAAAACCAAATTGACATTTTTTTAGTACTTCATTTTTACAAATATTTGAGGCTGCTGTTGAATACATTACTTTTTCAAGAATTTTGGAAAAATCTGTCAGAAGTGAGATTTAGTGGTAGTTATTAGCATCAGACCTATCCCCTTTTTTATGCAATGGTTTAACAATAGCATATTTTAGTCTACCTGGAAGAATGCCCTGTTTCGGTGAGCTACTACATATGTGGCAGAGAGTCCTACTTATTTGTTGGGAACAAGCTTTTAGTACTCTGTTGGAAATGCCATACATTCCACGTGAGCTTTTACTTTGATTAAATTTAATATTTTCCTAATTTCATTAGGAGAGATGGGCTGAATTTCACTTTTATCAAATTGCATAGGTACTGCCTCTTCCATATACTGACTTGCATTTTCTAATGAATATCTGTATCCTATTTTGTCTACAACACTTAAAAAATGTTTTCTGCTTCTGACTTCTTGTTAACAAACTTTTCATTGTGTTTGAGAGAAATACAGTCTTCCTGTGCTCTCGGTTGCCCTGTTTTCCTTTTAACAATTCCAAATTGTTTTAATTTTATTATCAGAGGTGCTAATCTCAGACATAATGCACATACTTCTCGACTTTTGAATAACTTTTCTTAATACAGTGCAGTAATTTTTATAATGTTTCACTGTTTTGGGATCATTACTCCTCCTAGCAGTAAGATACATTTCCCTTTTCTGTTTACAAGATATTATGATCCCTTTAGTAATCCATGGCTTTCCACATGGTTTCTTACAATTATATTTTACTGCTTTCTTAGGGAAACTGTTTTCAAATATACTTACAAAGATATCATGAAATAGGTCAGATTTTAAATTAGCATCATGTTCCCTGTACACCTCATCCCAATCTAACTGTTGCAACCTTTCACTAAGGTTTTGAATTGTTAAATCGTTAATTGAACGCACTATTTTGGAGGACTGTTTTGCTTTACTATATGGAGCTATAACATATACTGTGACTAGCTGTCCATCATGATCAGACAGACCATTCTCTACAGGAAAAGTTGTTATTTGATTAAATTTATCGTGGTCTATGAAAAAATTATCTATCAGTATGCTGCTTTCCTCTACCACCCATGTAGGAAAATCAATAACTGATTTTTAGTTTAAAGAACCAAGTAATACTTCAAGGTCAAGCTTCCTACCCGACTCTTTCAGAAAATCTACATTGAAATCCCCACAAACAATAATTTGCTTTCCTCTGTCTGACAGATGGCACAACAAAGAATCCAGGTTTTTCAAAAATAGTTGAAAGTTTCCCAATGGGGACTTATACACGATTACAAGAACCATAGGAGGCAGATTTCAGACTACCTAACAGATCAAAACGAAAATTTCAGTTCCGACACTGACAATGTTGAGTGTTTATGGAAAAACTTCAAGGCAATCGTAAAATGCGTTTTAGACAGGTACGTGCCGAATAAAACTGTGAAGGACAGGAAAAACCCACCGTGGTTCAACAACAAAGTTAGGAAACTAGTGCGAAAGCAAAGAGAGCTTCACTGCAAATTTAAACGCAGCCAAAATCCTATCAGACAAACAGAAGCTAAACGATGTCAAAGTTAGCGAAAGGAGGGCAATGCGTGAAGCGTTCAGTGAATTCGAAAGTAAAATTCTATGTGCCCACTTGACAGAAAATCCTAGGAAGTTCTGGTCTTACGTTAAATCAGTAAGTGGATCGAAACAGCACATCCAGACACTCTGGGATGATAATGGCATTGAAACAGAGGATGACACGCATAAAGCTAAAATACTAAACACCTTTTTCCAAAACTGTTTCACATAGGAAGACCGCACTGCAGTTCCTTCTCTAAATCCTCGCACGAACGAAAAAACGGCTGACATCGAAATAAGTGTCCAAGGAATAGAAAAGCAATTGAAATCACTCAACAGAGGAAAGTCCACTGGACCTGACGGGATACCAGTTTGAATTTACACAGATTACGCGAAAGAACTTGGCCCCTTCTAACAGCCATGTACCGCAAGTCTCTAGAGGAACGGAAGGTTCCAAATGATTGGGAAAGAGCTCAGGTAGTTCCAGTTTTCAAGAAGGGTCGTCGAGCAGATGCACAAAACTATAGGCCTATATCTCTGACATTGATCTATTGTAGAATTTTAGAATATGCTTTCTGCTAGCGTATCATGTCATTTCTGGAAACCCAGAATCTGCTCTGTAGGAATCAACATGGATTCCGGAAACAACGATCGTTTGAGACCCAACTCGCTTTATTTGTTTATGAGACCCAGAAAATATTAGATACCGACTACCAGGTCGATGCCATTTTCCTTGACTTCCGGAAGGCGTTCGATACAGTTCCGCACTGTCGCCTGATAAACAATGTAAGAGCCTACAGAATATCAGACCAGCTGTGTGGCTGGATTGAAGAGTTTTTAGCAAACAGAACACAGCATGGAGAGACATCTACAGACGTTAAAGTAACCTCTGGCATGCCACAGGGGAGTGTTATGGGACCACTGCTTTTCACAATATATATAAATGACCTAGTAGATAGTGTCAGAAGTTCCATGCGGCTTTTCGTGGATGATGCTGTAGTATACAGAGAAGTTGCAGCATTTGAAAACTGCAGCATTATGCAGGAAGATCTGCAGTGGATAGGCACTTGGTGCAGGGAGTGGCAACTGACCCTTAACATAGACAAATGTAATGTATTGCGAATACATAGAAAGAAGGATCCTTTATTGTATGATTATACACTACTGGCCATTAAAATTGCTACACCAAGAAGAAATGCAGATGATAAACAGGTATTCATTGGACAAATATATTATACTAGAATTGACATGTGATTACATTTTCACGCAATTTGGGTGCATAGATCCTGAGAAATCAGTACCCAGAACAACCACCTCTGGCCGTAATAACGGTCTTGATACGCCTGGGAATTGAGTCAAACAGAGCTTGGATGGCGTGTACAGGTACAGTTGCCCATGCACCTTCAGCTCAATACCACAGTTCATCAAGAGTAGTAACTGGCGTATTGTGACGAGCCAATTGCTCGGCCACCATTGACCAGACGTTTTCAATTGGTGAGAGATCTGGACTTGTGCAGGTCAGGGCAGCAGTCGAACATTTTCTGTATCCAGAAAGGCCCGTACAGGACCAGCGACATGCGGTCTTCTATTACCCTGCTGAAATGTAGGGTTCTGCACGGGTTGAATGAAGGATAGAGCCATGGGTTGTAACACATCTGAAATGTAACATCCACTGTTCAAAGTGCCGTCAATGCGAACAAGAGGTGACCGAGACGTGTAACCAATGGCACCCCATACCATCACGACGGGTGATGCGCCAGTATGGCGATGACGAATACACGCTTCCAATGTGCGTTCACCGCGATGTCGCCAGACACGGATGCGACCATCATGATGCTGTAAACAGAACCTGGATTCATCCGAAAAAATGACGTTTTCCCATTCGTACACCCAGGTTCATCGTTGAGTACACCATCGCAGGCGCTCCTGTCTGTGACGCAGCGTCAAGAGTAACCGGAGCCATGGTCTCCGAGCTGATAGTCCATGCTGCTGCAAACGTCGTCGAACTGTTCGAGCAGATTGTTGTTGTCTTGCAAGCGTCCCCATCTATTGACTCAGGGATCGAGACATGGCTGCACGATCCGTTACAGCCAAGTGGATAAGATGCCTATCATCTCGACTACTAGTGATACGAGGCCGTTGGGATCTAGCACGGCGTTCCTTTTTACCCTCCTGCACCCACCGATTCCTTATTCTGCTAACAGTCATTGGATCTCGACCAAAGCGAGCAGCAATGTCGCGATACGATAAACCGCAATCGCGATAGGCTACAATCCGACCTTTATCAAAGTTGGAAACGTGATGGAACGCATTTCTCTTCCTTACATGAGGCATCACAACACCGTTTCACCAGACAACGCCGGTCAACTGCTGTTTGTGTGTGAGAAATCGGTTGGAAACTTTCCTACTGTCAGCATGTTGTAGGTGTCGCCACCGGCGCCAACCTTGTGTGAATGCTCTGAAAAGTTAATCATTTGCATATATCCTGTCGGTTAAATTTCGCTCCTGTAGCACGTCATCTTCGTGGTGTAGCAATTTTAATGGCCAGTAGTGTATGACAGCGGAACAAACACTGGTAGGAGTAACTTCCGTAAAATATCTGGGAGTATGCGTACGGAACGATTTGAAGTGGAATGATCATATAAAACTACTGTTGGTAAGGCGGGTGCCAGTTTGAGAACCATTGGGAGAGTCCTTAGAAAATGTAGTCCATGAACAAAGGAGGATGAGTATTGCTCATCAGTGTGGGATCCGTACCAGATGAGGTTGACAGAGGAGATAGAGAAGATCCAAAGAAGAGCGGCGTGTGTCGTCACAGGGTTTTTTGGTAAGCATGATAGCGTTACGGAGATGTTTAGCAAACTCAAGTGGCAGACTCTGCAAGAGAGGCGCTCTGTATCGCTGTGTAGCTTGCTGTTCAGTTTTCGAGAGGGTGCGTTCCTGGATGAGGTATCGAATATATTGCTTCCTCCTACTTATACCTCCCGAGGAGACCTCTAATGTAAAATTAGAGAGATCTGAGCACGCATGGAGGCTTTCCAGCAGTTGTTCTTCCCGCGAACCTTACGCGACTGGAACTGGAAAGGAAGGTAATGACAGTAGCACGTAATGTACCCTCCGCCACACAGCGTTTGGTGGCTTGCGGAGTATAAATGTAGATGTAGATGCAGACAATTATAAAATTGCTATTATTTAGTTTAAGCTCACACACACATGCTTCTGTATGTTGCACAACACAAAATTTTTTAGTTTCCAAATTTTTTACACTGTGACAGATTTTAACATATATGGCAATTCCTCCTCTCTCCACAGTGTCTCTACTTACATGTGCTGAAAGCTTATATCCACTTACATTTACCATTTCCATACCTGTGACTATATGATGTTCTAGTCTGGCTGCAATTGTAACGGATGATAGAGAATCTTATAGGGAGTCAGTTACTCAGGTTTCACAGTCCATTACTTGTTCGCAGGTGGTGGCCACAGATTTGAAGGGGCTATGATATGCTTGGTACTCAATACAACGGCCGGCCGGAGTGGCCGAGCGGTTCTAGGTGCTACAGTCTGGAACCGCGTGACAGCTACGGTCGCAGGTTCGAATCCTGCCTCGGGCATGGATGTGTGTGATGTCCTTAGGTTAGTTAGGTTTAAGTAGTTCTAAGTTCTAGGGAACTGATGACCTCAGAAGTTAAGTCCCATAGTGCTCAGAGCCATTTGAACCATTTTTTTCAATACAACGATCTTCACTTTGTAACCCACCCACAATAATTTAAAATAAATAATATAAATAAATATCCTCATTCAGTGTAACCTGCCCACAAAATTCTTTCTCATTTGTAACCTCACTGCAAAATTCTTTCTCATTAACCTACACACAAAAATTATTTCTGATTTAATCTAAGCTCAAAATTCATTCACATTTAGCATAACCTCAAAACAGAAAAATTCCTAAACCTATCAACAGTAAAAATTATAATTATGTCGTTCACATTCAGTGTAACATCCCAATAAAAAAATAAATTCAGTAACTTGGTAATAATACAATGTAACTAACCTCTCAATTAAATTGTCGCTCACTTATAACTTTTTAATAATTCACTGTGAATTTAACCTGGTAAATTTTGGACGACAGCAGTGCTGCGTCATGGCCCTGAAAGATCATTCTGAATAAAAAAGGAAAAATTCTTACCTCAATGAAGTCGTCGGATATATCTGCTCTTACAATAAATTTTTCCGGCACAGCTCTGTGCAATGCTGGCCAGATATATCTCTCATTTATGAAAGGAAGCAACTGATTTTTCTATTGCAACAATCGGGATGATCATGGATGGGAGAAATTAGTAAATTCTTTAAATTGAAATGAATGGTTGTTATAAGTTACTTTTTATGAGCAAGATTATTATTACGAGATTTTTAAAACATTTACATGGGACTTGAGATAACATTACTACATATGCATGAGGCTGCTTCTTACCTTATACAATAATACTCAGGCTCCGACATCGCTGCACCGCGACCGGGCCAGCCAACACGATACACCATACCAGACCAGAGCAGACTCCAGAGTAGCAACAACTTACTGCTACAGCTACACAGTTCCTACTGCAATCTCTGATCAGAGATTTTCTTATGCCTTGCCTATTGCAGGCAGCGCATGAGCAATACATCGAAATTACATCTGCTCGGACCTCTTACATAACCCTCCACTGGGGGGGCAAAAATTTGGCAGCGATGGTGAGTCAACTGGACTTGCCATGAGCAACAAATTTTTCTAAAATCTACTTAATTAACTAAGTTTACAGTCACAGAGTATATACATATATATATAAGTGCAGAACATGAAATTAAATAGAGTGCACATGCACTGAGTACAGAACGTATCAAGAAATGACAAAATCTATACGCAATGAGTACAAAACACATTAACAAATGACATAAAGTGCACATGCACTGTATATATTTTTTACCATTTTACAAGAACTAGGATATGCAATGAGTACAAAACATATTAATAAATGACATAAAGTGCACACGCACTGTATATATATATATATATATATATATATATATATATATATACCACCATTTTATAAGAAATAAGAACTAGGAAAGGAAAGGGAAGTATTGCATCAATGGTTGTAGCACAGTAGGTTGCACGTAGCTGCACTGAAAGTCCATATCTTTCTACAGAAGCACAACACCAAGTGAGACAATCTGAAGTTCTCTTCCCTGAAGTATTAATCAGTGTAGACAAGACACTGAAATGTCGTATTAATATTCAATGTTATCATTTTGGTAGTACTTTAGGTACACCAAGCAGAGGGACCATAATAACATCTCCATCGTTCAAGGTGGTGGACAGCATGATGTGTCAACACTACATTCTTGTAAGGTACACCAATGTAGAATTAGTGCAAAAACCAAATATAGTGCTCCATGATCATGAGGATAGACAGGACAAACGGATATTGCAGTAATTTCTGGTAATTAGGTCAGAAGGTGAAGGACATTAAGTCTTATGCTAGTCATCATTGAGAATTACACTAGTCTATCAATCGATTTGAGTAATTGTTGGCCCTCATTGCCTAGTTACTAAACATTTCTGTACTATGTATGGAGTATTACAGAACATTATTCATAAGGCATCTGATTACAGTAAATATTGGCACTCATTGACCAGTTACAAACCATATTTATGCATTATTCAGAAGTCATCATTCAAAACAGGAGTTAATTAATGGCATACCATGTACATAATTCATCTAATTATAGTAATCATTGGCACTCATTGGCCAGTTACAAACCATTTTTATGTATTATTCAGAAGTCATCATTCAAAACAGGAATTAATTAATGGCATAGCATTAACATAATTCATCTAGTTATAGTAATCATTGGCACTCATTGGCCAGTTACAAACCATTTTTATGCATTGTTCAGAAGTCATGATTCAAAACAAGAGTTAATGAGTGTAGCATCACGCTACTGGTATTCATGTATAATAGCATGTAAGTGACATAAGACAAATTTAAAATATGAGAAACAGTGGCATTCATTGGCCAGTTACAAAGTATTCATATAGTTTTATAAAACATTATTCAGTATTATTCAGAAGTCAACATTCAAAATGAGAGTTAATTATTGGCATAGCATTTATAGAGTATAACAAAAATATTATTCATGTAAATTATTGGCATAGCATTTATGCATTATCACAAAACATCATTCAGTATTACTCAGAACTCATCATTCAAGTGACATAAGACATATTAACTATTACTCAAGGTCTGTGGTCCAATAATACATAGATATAATGGATTTAATACATGTGAGAAATTTGCATTATATTTAGTACTAGAAATATCTCTTAAACTAGTAGCATTATTTGGGACCGGTAATACATTTTTTGTGCTAGCAATGCATTGCATTGGGATCGATAATTAATTGCTGGGGCATGAAAATATTTGCTTTTGACTTATTGCAGTAAATAATGATTAATAACGTCATTCGTCATGAGTCAGCTGTAGCAAGGTTATGAAACAAGTAGAGTATAAGTGATCACATTCATGAATGACACACACAAATGGGTAATAAAAATGCAAGTACTAGAACAGGTTTAATAACTAACTACTTATAGCACATTAATTTCATGAATAGCTTCTCCTGGAAAAAATACAAAATGGATTATTAAGCTGAAAGAAGAAATGCATATTATCCTGAAAATTAGTGAACTTCGAATTAACAGGTAATGAAAAGTGTACTCAATATGTATGTACTCTAGCTGTCCTTTCCAAAACATTCAGTCATTATACCATGCGATATAAGACATACTGTCAAAACGAACTGCAACAAATACTTAAATAACTACTAACAGTAAATATAAAAACTTCATCATTATCCCCATCTGCAAAGAAAAACTTCATTATTCATATTACCATAACTTCATCACTATCATCAGCTGCAAAGAAAAACCTCATTATTCATATTAGCATATTCTTCATATAACTATTCATCATCATTCAATATCATCTGCAAAAAAGACACTTCATTATTCATTATTCATATTACCATTTACTTCATACAACTATTCATAGTATAGAGTTTCTTATTTCTAGCATATTGCATCACTAAAACTAAGATGTGTAGTTCTGTCTGACAGCCTGCATCAATCGCCTCGTATTCTGAAAGAAAAAAATTAGTTAAGACTGCTATCATACGATGTGTATAGTATATTCTTGTTAATGCTTGTTAATTCTGATCCATTTACTCTTCATCACAAGGTATTCCATTTTCTTTCGTTCATTCCGAAGGTGAAATTCCCATTTCATAGTAATCCACTGTGGTTTGTTTAATTTATTTCTTTTACACGTTATTGCTTTCTGAAAATAATGAATAAGGATTAATATCTTGCATTTAAATCATACACCCATTAAATAAAAACTTGTTTCTAGTAATATAATTAAGCATACAGCATAGCATGACAGAAAACGTATTATGTCAAAAACATAGAGAGTGTTCAAGTGCAAAAAATGAACACACAGTATCATAATGTAGTGGCAAAAACAGTAGAATAGTCAAGATATTGAGATATCATAAGGAAAAATGTCAAAGTCATCTGGTGTTTGTTATATCTTAAAGATTTTGTAGTGCATACAAACAAAACAGGAAAACAATCATACATACACGAAAAATGGAAACTGTGCACGGTCTGATATATAACGAAAAGAAAAGCGACTTGCTAACCTTACCTTGCCGGGCACTTGCCAAGAAAAAATTTGATAATCATCAGTAAGTAGTCACATAGATAGAATTGCATAATTCGTCATAAAATATGTAAGTTTATCTGGAAAAATGTGCACGGTGTGATGTGTAACGACAAGAAAAGCGACCTGCTAACCTTACCTTGTGGGCACTTGCCAAGAAAAAATACGATAATCTTCAGTAATTGTTCATATAAATAAAATTGCATAAGTGGTCATATAAAAACCAGAAAATGGCATTACAGTGTGACAAATCATAAAGTATGTTCATTCAATAAAGGGTTTAATATTCGAGACATGGTGATTGCCTTTACTTTTTCTGGTTCTCAGAGTTTCGACGTGTACTACATTGGGGTGAGGAATGCTGCGAATTCTGTATGGACCTGCATATAGAAGCTCAAATTTACCGCATCTACTCTTTCCTCTGTTAGATAAATAATGTGTGCGTACTAATATCTTCTGTCCAATGTGAAAGTCACGGCGTGTGCAAACCTGTTTTTGCTGTCTTCTCCGGCGCTCTGCGGCACGTTTGATGTTGTTCAGCGCAATGTTAATTATTTCATGGTGTCGTAGTCGACGATTCTGGAAACATCCCCCAGGCTGTGGCTAAGCCATGTCTCCGCAATATCCTTTCTTTCAGGAGTGCTAGTTCTGCTAGGTTCGCAAGAGAGCTTCTGTAAAGTTTGGAAGGTAGGAGACGAGATACTGGCAGAAGTAAAGCTGTGAGTACCGGGCGTGAGTCGTGCTTTGGTAGCTCAGTTGGTAGAGCACTTGCCCGCGAAAGGCAAAGGTCCCGAGTTAGAGTCTCGGTCAGGCACACAGTTTTAATCTTCCAGGAAGTTTCATATCGGCGCACACTTCGCTGCATTCTGGAAACATCCACCAGGCTGTGGCTAAGCCATGTCTCCGCAATATCTTTTCTTTCAGGCGTGTTAGTTCTGCATGGTTCGCAGAGCTTCTGTAAAGTTTGGAAGGTAGGAGACGAGGTACTGGCAGAAGTAAAGCTGTGAGTACCGGGCGTGAGTCGTGCTTTGGTAGCTCAGTTGGTAGAGCACTTGCCCGCGAAAGGCAAAGGTCCCAAGTTCGAGTCTCGGTCGGGCACACAGTTTTAATCTGCCAGGAAGTTTCAAGGATACTAATTCTTTAATTTTGTTAGGTGGTTCAACATTTTTCAGTATAACAGTCGGAGATAGCATAGTAGATTCATCTGGTATTGAGTTAATTACATCCTGGAATGACAGTATGTGTGTATCCCAATCAATATGTTTTTTATGGCAGTATATTCTACATAGTTTACCAGTTTCTTTCATTAGTCGTTCACAAGGGTTCGAAGAAGTGTGATACTTGGATATATAGATCGGAGAAATGTTTCTTGTTCGTAACATACGTGTCCATTCAGCAGATCGAAACTGTGGTCCATTGTCGGAAATTACTTTCAATACATGTCCTACATGAAATAGAAAATGTTTTACAAATGCTTTCGAAACATATTTAGCAGTAGCTTTGCGTAACGGAGTGAAGGTTACAAATTTCGAAGTGAGTTCAACAGCGACAAAGATGTAACAAAAACCTCTATTAGTTCTGGGAATCGGACCAAAATGTCCACAGCGGCCATTTGTCTCAATTTAACAGGTACAATGGGATGTAACGGAAGAATATGTGAAGTCGTGTCTGACTTAGCTTTCTGGCAGATTTTACATGACGCTAAAACTCGTCGAATACGTTTCTCCATGTTGGCAAAATAACAGTTCTGTCTCAGTATAAGAAAACATTTTCTGGCTCCATAATGTGCGTAACTTAAATGAGTATACCAAATTAATTTGTTAACAAGTCCGTCAGGAATACATAATAACCAATTGTTGCTGTCAGGGTGAGAGCGGCGAAACAGAATGTTATTGCGTACAGTGTAATGGTTTCTGATGGTAACATTATTCCTATCTTGCCAAAGGTGTTTAATTTCTTTCCATACGTTGTCTTTGCTCTGCTCCTGTGCTATGTCTCATAATAATGACGAAATAAAATTTTCCAATGCAACTTGTTGAATATATGTGACGCTAAAATTTGCTTGCAGAAGCTGGTTGCGATGTCTTGCTGATTGTTGCTGAGAGAACGGGATAGTGCGTCTGCTACAATATTTTGTGTACCGGGAATGTGAACAATTGTAAAATGAAATTCCTGTAAATAAAGTTTCCATTTGCTTGTAAATTTTGCGGAAAGTAAAAACTGTATAGCTCTATGATCTGTGTAAACGGTAGTGTGTCTTCCATAAAGAAAATGCCTAAATCTGGTAAAAGCCCATACAACACATAATGTTTCAAGTTCTGTAACAGAATAATTGCGTTCAGCAGGTGACAGAATGCGATTCGCAAAGGCGATGTTTTTAATTACTGTAGTACCATCTTCTTCAATTTACTGAAAAATGTGTACGCCTAAAGCGGTGTTAGAACTGTCGGTAGCAATGGAAAAATTTCTAGTAAGATCTGGATGTGATAAAAGTGGTGCATTCAACAAAGCTTCTTTCAGATTCACAAATTCAGAATGTGCTTGGCTATCCCAGGACCAAATAGTGTTTTTACCCTCAATTGACATAATCTAGGGATGTCTAAAGCAGAGTAATGAATAAATTTACGAAAAAAGTTAATTAATCCCAGAAAGCTGCGTAGTTGTTTCTTCATCGTAGGTACAGTAATGTCACGTAAAGCTTGAAGTTTTTCCGGGTCAGGCGCAATGCCTTCTGCTGAAATTACATGTCCAAGAAATTTTATAGAAGTTTTGCCAAAAGTGCGATTTGCTAAGATTGACTGTGAGTCCTTGTACACGAAAAGTTCGTAACAGTTGTTCAAGAATCAGATTGTGTTCAGACCAGTTAACTTCTGCAATAAGAATGTCGTCTATATACGTTGTGATTCTGTCTTTCATGCAAAAGTGTGTATCGGATGCTGTCAAAACTAATAACATTTTCGTGAGCAAGACTCTCTGTGTCAAAAGTATTGTTTGCGTTGCTGGAAGATGCAACCTGTACTGTATCTAGTCATATTCTATCTAACGTGCTATTATTTGCGGGAGGATGCTGTGGCATTTCAACTATTTGTACTGTTCTGTTATTTCTTCCTGACGCATTACGTTCGGGATGATACCTACTGTCTGGTTCATTCATGATAATATGTTGTTGCGGATGATTTTGCTGTTGGTAAGACCGACTGTTATTAAACGTACGCTGAAAATTGTGCTCATTACTTTTACGTTTGTCATGATAGTCATTTCTATACGGTGCATTGCGATAGGAATTGAAATGGTGTGTTTTCTGTACGTAGTGATTTCCTTGCTGCTGTGCTTTACTATTTGGTGTGGCCGACGCTATACGTGTAGGCGGCGAAACGTTAAAACTTGGTTGACCTTGCACATTACATTGTCGGTTAGGTATGCTAACCGGCTGGTTTTGTTGTTGTTGTGGGGAAAAACCTCTATTGTTACCAAAAATACTTCTGCGATTGCTGAAAATTTTGTACATACTGATAATTAAACTTTTGTCTGGTATCAAAGTTCTCATGGTTGTCATTTCTGGAGCGTATAATAACTCACTTTCAGGTAAAACTTGTCGTATCAGGTTTTCTTTACTCATATGTAATCCTAGATAGATCGATAGTTGAAGAGCTGTTCTGACCGATATAAAGGATAGTAAAAGAGAAGGCAGCAGTGCAGAAAACTAAAGATGAAATAGCACTACTACGGCTCGGGGCCCTGTGCACGCTACGGCACATATTCATTGAAGTGTAATGAATCCCCTGAGGTCTCTTACGCGCTGCAAATAAATTTTCGTTTCTGCGTTACAGGCAATGGTGGTGAAAATTCACAAGTAAATTGTCGTATCCAGTCCAATTTCAGTTTCTGCATTACAGGCCAAGCTGGTGGAAATGCGAAAGAAAATTGTTGTATCCAGTCCAAAGAGTGAATCTGTGTTGTCTCATTATTAAACACCTTTAATTTTCTCACGGATAGGAACTGTTTGTAATCAAAATTATCGTGTCTGAGTAGGTTCAGGATTGCATGATAATCTGTTTGTCTGTGACTGTTCGGAATCTAACTCACGTACTCTCTGTAAATTACGTAAGTTATACTGGCTGTGTGAGTCTGACAAATGTTCGGAAAGTGGCGTATGCTGTGATGTGTTAAAGGCTGAAATATTTTTCATCTTCGTCACTTCGTGCTGTAAAGATGACAAATTTCTACGTAATGTATTATTGGACGAACCTATCTCACTGATCGTCTGCTGTAAATTTTGGAATTCGGGTGTTTGATTAAACGAAACTGGTGAAGTATCGTATGATTTGGTGTCAATATTGTTTTCGATAACATCAATACGACTGGCCAATTCATCTTATTTTTCAGTCAGTGCTTTTACCTGATCATCGTTTTTACTATCACAAGCATTGATTTGTTTTTGTATTTTACATGTGGTTTTGTTCAATTTCTTAACGTCTGTTTTGATGGCATCAGGATCCTGTGTTAATTCCAACTTTTCAAGTCTGTTGGTCATTGTCTGAAGGTTTAATGTGTGTGTGTCTGTTTTTGTTTTAAGATCGGAGATTTCATCATGCAATTCGGTGTTCAACTGTTTGATTTCGTCTGTTACTGTAGCTATATTGTTGTCTACGTATGTTATTGCTTTCCTAAACAATTTACGCTTATCTTCCTGTCTCTGTGCAATAATTGTTTCCATGACTTGTTGCTTTACTTTATTCTGTTCTTGTGTAAATTTGCTATAACGCATTTCACTGTTTTGTAGGTGGTGATTAAAACGCTCGTCAATTTGACTGTTCTGTTGGTCAAATTTCGCGTCTACTTTCGCATCCAGTGTGCGTGAAAGTTCTGCTGACATTAATTTAAACTCGTCGCGTAACTGTGTAGCGTTTTCAGAACATTGTTTAACGACTGCACTAATTTCGTCTCTAAGTAATTTAGTTGTGGCTGCATGTGTATTACATAATTCTTGTGCCACAGATCTAATTTCTTCGCTACTGTTCCTAGCACAAGCCTTAACTTCCTCACGTAATTGTTCTTTAGTATCATGACATTGCGCGGCAACGGCTGTAATCTGTTCACTAAGTTGTTTATTCTGTTCATTAAGTTGTTTGAAATTGTTGTCTTGTTTATCAGTTAGTTGTTTGGAATTGCTGTCTAGTTTTTTATTAAGTTGTTTGTTCGATTGATTAATTCGTTTAAAATTGTCGTCTTGTCCTTTCTTGAATTGTAGTAATAATGTTACAACTTGATCCATGCCAAAATTAGCAACTCTATTTTCTATGCTGTGTGTTTGTGTATCTGCATTTGTCGCGTTTTGTATAACCATTTGGTCATTCTCTGATTCTTGAAAAGGTTTGTCAATCGGACGTGCACTGTTGGTCACTACATCGGAATCCAATAAATCTGACGTACTCTGACTACATTGTTCATCTTCGTGAGAAAAATTTATCTGTTCACAATTTAAATTTTGCAAAACGGGTGTGTCAAACTGGGCAGCGTTCATTGTATCGGAACGTGCCGCGTCATCAATTGTTACATTTATTGTGGACATAATTGAATTTGTTTGTTCATCATTAGGATCAAAATAATTACTAGTGATTGGCACACACTGATTATCTGCAATTAGGGGATTATCACTATTACACTGAGTGTCGCAAGTATTATCGGTCAAATTATTCGAGTCGGCTATTTCACTCATTGCACATCGCGGTGTACTGTTAACAGTTTTTCGCGGCATTTTCACAAATCAAAATTAAGCACAAAATGAAACAAAGACGAAGCAAAAATGGAACTAACACAATTACAACAAAGCAATAAATTGCCGATGATCTGTGAAAGAAAGAGTAACAAATTAGTAAATGCGTTGCGCCAGATGCAAACTACATTTAAGTAAATAAGAGCAGATATATGACTACTTCTCAGAAATTCACAAAGAAAATACGATCCTGGCCGGTTGTCGCCAAGTGTAACCTCCCCACAATAATTTAAAATAAATAATATAAATAAATATCCTCATTCAGTGTAACCTGCCCACAAAATTCTTTCTCATTTGTAACCTCACTGCAAAATTCTTTCTCATTAACCTACACACAAAAATTCTTTCTGATTTAATCTAAGCTCAAAATTCATTCACATTTAGCGTAACCTCAAAACAGAAAAATTCCTAAACCTCTCAACAGTAAAAATTATAATTATGTCGTTCACATTCAGTGTAACGTCCCAATAAAAAAATAAATTCAGTAACCTGGTAATAATACAATGCAACTAACCTCTCAATTAAATTGTTGCTCACTTACAACTTTTCAATAATTCACTGTGAATTTAACCTGGTAAATTTTGGACGACAGCAGTGCTGCGTCATGGCCTTGAAAGATCATTCTGAATAAAAAAGGAAAAATTCTTACCTCAATGAAGTCGCCGGATATATCTGCTCTTACAATAAATTTTTCCGGCACAGCTCTGTGCAATGCTGGCCGATATATCTCTACAGCTACACAGTTCCTACTGCAGTCAACACTGCTCTCTGGTCAGAGACTTTCTTATACCTTGCCTATTGCAGGCAGCGCATGAGCAATACATCGAAATTACATCTGCTCGGACCTCTTAACAACTTGTAGTGGGCAAACGTGGTTGACCAGTACCTCGACAATGAGTATGCCTTTCCTCAGGGCCTTTGTCAGGTCCGAACCCCCCACAAATACTTATTCTGCACAATTCGATCATTCGACGAAACGAATCCCACAATGCTTACCTTTTCAGAATCTGTCAGATGCTGATAACGCTGTCTCACACGAGTATGGAGCATCCCCATGTCCTTCACAGTGCTTACTCGACATCAGGAGCGTTCATGTCCCTTACCCAACCTACCAGGGCTGGTAACAAGTCTTAGCAAGAAGTACTCTAACGCACTCTGCTGGCCGTTTAACCTATCTCACAGAATCGCAACTCTCAACTATTCAATTATAATACCACATAAACTTTTTCAAGAATATCCGTTAAGAATATTACTTTGTCCATTAATACAGCTACATACATGCTGCATAAGCCACCTTAAGGAGTCTGGCGAATGGCACTTTGTGTACCAGTGGCACTTCCCCGTTTCTCGTTCCAGTCTCGAATGGACTGCAGGGAGAACGATTGCTGGCAGGCCTTCGGGCGGGCTCGTAGCTCTCTAATTTTATAGTCTTTTCGTGAGATACACGGAGGAGGAAGTAATGTATTGGATGGCTCTTCTAAGAACTTACACTTTCGAAACTTTAACAGTAAACCACACTGCGATGCTGAACGCCTCTCTTTCAGTGTCTGCCACTGGAGTTGGCTGGGCATCTCCATGACGCCTTCTTGCTTGCTAAATGAACCTGTAACGAAACTTGCTGCTCTTCTTTGGATCTTCTCTATTTCCTCTGTCCGATTCTTCCAATGAATCTCAGTGTGGCATCTGCCATACCAGCGATTAAATTTATGTGGTCGTTCCGCTTTAAAACGCTCTCCACGCTTACTCCTAGATATGTTACGAAAGCTCAAATGGCTCAGATGGCTATAAGCACTATGGGACTTAACATCTGAGGTCATCAGTACCCTAGACTTAGAACTAATTCATGCCCGAGGCAGGATTCGAACCTGCGACCGTAGCAGCGGCACCATTCCGGACTGAAGCGCCTAGAACCGCTTGGCCACAGCGGCCGGATGTTACGAAAGTAACTCCTTTTTGTCGATGTATTCGCAGTACGTCATAGTTGTTTATGTTGAGGATCAATTAACACTCCCTGCACCATGAGTTTATCATCTGCAGGTCTTCCTGTATTTCGCTAAGATTTTCTAGCATTGTGACTTCTTTGTATACAATAGCACCATCCGCGAAAAGACTGAGTGAGCTTCCGACCTTATCTACTTGGCATGTACATATAAAGTGTGTACATAAAGCCCGGGAACACTTTCAATTATTTATTGCACAAGAACTTAACATTGTACAGATGTCATACATATTACATTTTGAAGAACATTCGATATGCGAGCCATGAGTGATCTGGCAGACGTCAATACGGTAATCGTATTCTTGCCATACCCGTCCCAGTCCCAGCATGACATCATCGACTGTGGCAGTCACTTCCCGCATTCTCTCCTGGAGCTCTGCTACATCACGTGATAGAGGCGGTACATACACCAGATCTTTAATGTGTCCCCACAGAAAAACGTCATACGGAGTGATCGGGGAGACCATTTCATGAAACAGCTGTCCTTTTCTCTAACATGGCCGCCTGTCTTTGTCGTCGTCATTGAGCTTCTGCACTAGCTCCAATTTGAATGGTTTCATAGACAGGTTCTGTCGCAGAACTTTCCACACTTTCACTGGAGCCATTTAGAGTTCACAGGATGCACGACGCACCGAATTCTTTGGACTCCTTATGAATGTCTCTCGTACGCGCTCCACGTTCACTTCACTCACACTGTGACGTCCGCTTCTCTTTGCCGGGCACAAGCAACCCGTCGTAACGAATTTGTTGTGCCAGTGGTAAATGGCCTTCCTTGTTGGTGGCTTCTTACCGTACTTGGTTTTAAACATCCGTTGAACAGTTGTAGCACACTCGTTTTTGTTCAACTCCAACACCCAGAAAGCTCGCTCCGCACCTGAACTTGCCATGTTTACGACTAGCGCTGACTATCGGTAAATTACCAAGCCACAGTGTGCTGGGATACATGAACAAAAAAAACTTTCAGGGTTTCTCTTCAAAATGACATATGTATAATATCTGTGAACTGTGCAATTTTTGTTCTTGTGCAATAAATAATTGAATGTGTTCCTGGAGTTCATGTACACCCTGTATTATGAATAGTAATGGTCCTATAACACTCCCTTGGGGCGTGGCCAAAGTTACTTTTAGTCTGAAGACTTCTCTCCGTGTTCTGTTTGCTAGCAACTGAACACTTCAATCTTACAGTTGGACTGATATTCCATTCGTTTGTGTTTTGTTCATCAGAGATCAGTGCGGAACTGTATCGAACGCCTTCCGGAAGTCAAAGAACATGGCATCTACCTGAGTGTTTGTATCTACAGAGTTCTAGGTCTCGTGGACGAACAGAGCGAGCTGGGTTTCACTCGATCATTGTTTTCGGAACGCATTTTGTTCCTACAGAGATTTTTGGTCTCTAGAAATGCCATAACACGCGAGGATAGAACATGTTCCAAAATTCGACAACAGGCCGACGTCAGTAATATAGGTCTATAGTTTTGCACGTCTGTTCGACTACCCTTTATTAAGTCGGGAATTACCCGCGCTTTGTTTTTTTTTTTTAATGACTAGAAAGAAACACTTCGCTCCTCCAAAGACCTACGGTACGCTGCTGCCAGAAGACAGTGAAGTTCTTTCCCATATTCAGAGTAGAATCGAATTGGTTTCCCAACTGGTCAAGTGGCCTTTCCTCTGTCGAGCGATTTCACTCGATTTTCTATAACTTGGTCACTTATTTCGATATCTGTGATGTTGTCGATTGTGCGACGATTTAAAGGAGAAATTGCAATGAGAGCTTCCCTTGTAAAACAGTTTTGGATCAAGACGTTTAGTATTTCAGCCTTTCCTCTCATTCTCCATTTCAGAGCCCTTATGGCCACAGTATCTGGACATATGGATTCGATCCGTTAATGATTTAATGTAAGACCACAACTTCTTAAGATTTTGCGCCAAGTCGGTAGTTAGAATTTTACTCTCGAATTCGTCGAATGCTTTACACATGGTCCTCCTTACGCTAATTTTAGCTTCTTTTGGTTTTTGTTTGTCTGTGAGGCCTTTGCTACTTTTAACTTTGCAGTGAAGCTTTTGTAGCAGCTTTCTAAGAGGTCGAAGCACGGCGGCTCCTTTCCATCCTTCACAGCTTCACTCAGCACATACAGGGGTAGGCAAAATAAAGTGAACACCTGTACTTATTTGGGAATGGTTTATTAATAAGGGGTTGGATCTCCATTTGCCCGTAATACAGGTGCGATTCTTCTTGGAATACTGACAAAGAATGAATGTGTAGTCTACAGTGGAATGTTATGCCACACTTCGCTCAGAGCCTCTTCTAAAGCCTGTAGTGACGAGGGAGGCGGAAATCTTCTCCAGAGTCTGCACTCCATCGTACATGAAAAAAAATTAAAAGTTTCCTTCTTTTGTCCATCTTTCGCGCAGCGGCTTTCAAAGTCAATAGCTCACTGCATCTCTGACGGCGCTTCCACAATAAACACGTCACGTCACAGGCCGTTCGTTTTTTACATTCTCGAAACGTTACTTGTTAACAGTAGCTGTTGCCGAGCGACTGCTCGGTTAGTGAATGATTTAAAATGGTAGGTCAATCACATAATGTTACATTGCCTTCCATGGGAATCTTGGAAATCAAGGAGATTACCAAGATTCACATGTCGCCGTTAACATTATATGATTGAGTACTTTACGGATTTACATGGATCAAAAATAGTATTTCTGTCATTTGATTATTAGGATTACACAAATATGGTGAGCTCTCATTCTGAGACAAAAGACAATTCTTAAGGTAAAGACACACAGAAAAAATTTAAAAACGAAGACAGTAAATCTACAAAGTTTACAGTCGAGATTATACATTATCCTCATTGTATTCCTTTCTACAGAATTCATAAGGACCATCTTTGTGGCCTCAAGTTATTGTCCGCTCCAACACATAGACATTCATCTTTTTATACACATATAATTCCCACACATGGAATTTCTCACACGTGTCCATCTTCCATTGCTCACTAGTTGTCGTGATTTTTACGCTTTCATTATTTGTGTATTTGATAGGTAAGTTAAAATTGACCCTTCTTCAGATGAAGCTTATCCCTTGAGAAGTTGGATCGCTACTTTGCGTTCTCCGAGAGGTAAACTTTTCATCAGCTCTGATGACCGAGTCTCGCTCGCTCGTTAGGTGTATATATATATATATATATATATATATATATATATATATATATATATATGTGTGTGTGTATATATGTATATATGTATATAGTGCATAACATTAGCATAGTATGTGATATGTTGTGAATCCATATAAGAGTCTTATTTTGGGAGCGGCTTTCAAGGAAAGTCCGATTCGTTGAACTACAGCGGGAGTCCTGTGCTGGTAAATCACTTTAAATTTAACGCGTTTTCTGCGTCGATGGTCGATGGTACAGGCTGATGGTTAGTGCTGAATCGCAGCAACTCCAAGTGCTCACTAGCCGCCACGTGGTATTTCAGCTTTCCCGCGCACGGTTCAGTGAACACGTTGGTGTTGTGGTATTTTGTGGTTTGCTGAGTTGGAGCGGAGGGACGACCATTACCAGGGACAGAGACTCAATTGAAACCATCCCGGCCTCCACATTTTCCAGCCGATTTTGAAGATTTTAAGGTAGGCTAGCGCTCGCAC
This sequence comes from Schistocerca piceifrons, assembly GCF_021461385.2. Taxonomy (NCBI): domain Eukaryota; kingdom Metazoa; phylum Arthropoda; class Insecta; order Orthoptera; family Acrididae; genus Schistocerca; species Schistocerca piceifrons. The sequence continues at coordinate 1,013,792,374 of NC_060138.1, read as the reverse complement.
TTCGCAAAGCAGCTAACACTCACACTCGATTTCTGATGCACTACACGTAATCACATCACTGCCTTCGGTTACACAACCAGACTATCACTGTCCGTCGACATATCTGCACATTTAACACTTATTATTTTCATCGTGAATGAAATTATCACTTATTTATAACAACGACGTATTGCTTCATGTCTGTGGCATTTTAAGCCTTCACTTATACGCTACTATGCACACACACACACACACACACACACACACACACACACACACACACACACACATATATACAGGGTGTTTCAAAAATGACCGGTATATATGAAACGGCAATAAAAACTAAACGAGCAGCGATAGAAATACACCGTTTGTTGCAATATGCTTGGCACAACAGTACATTTTCAGGCGGACAAACTTTCGAAATTACAGTAGTTACAATTTTCAACAACAGATGGCGCTGCAAGTGATGTGAGAGATATAGAAGACAACGCAGTCTGTGGGTGCGCCATTCTGTACGTCGTCTTTCTGCTGTAAGCGTGTGCTGTTCACAACGTGCAAGTGTGCTGTGGACAACATGGTTTATTCCTTAGGACAGAGGATTTTTCTGGTGTTGGAATTCCACCGCCTAGAACACAGTGTTGTTGCAACAAGACGAAGTTTTCAACGGAGGTTTAATGTAACCAAAGGACCGAAAAGCGATACAATAAAGGATCTGTTTGAAAAATTCAACGGACTGGGAACGTGACGGATGAACGTGCTGGAAAGGTAGGGCGACCGCGTACGGCAACCACAGAGGGCAACGCGCAGCTAGTGCAGCAGGTGATCCAACAGTGGCCTCGGGTTTCCGTTCGCCGTGTTGCAGCTGCGGTCCAAATGACGCCAACGTCCACGTATCGCCTCATGCGCCAGAGTTTACACCTCTATCCATACAAAATTCAAACGCGGCAACCCCTCAGCGCCACTACCATTGCTGCCCGAGAGACATTCGCTAACGATATAGTGCACAGGATTGATGACGGCGATATGCATGTGGGCAGCATTTGGTTTACTGACAAAGCTTATTTTTACCTGGACGGCTTCGTCAATAAACAGAACTGGCGCATATGGGGAACCAAAAAGCCCCATGTTGAAGTCCCATCGTCCCTGCATCCTCAAAAAGTCCTGGTCTGGGCCGCCATTTCTTCCAAAGGAATCACTGGCCCATTTTTCAGATCCGAAACGATTACTGCATCTCGCTATCTGGACATTCTTCGTGAATTTGTGGCGGTACAAACTGCCTTAGACGACACTGCGAACACCTCGTGGTTTATGCAAGATGGTGCCCGGCCACATCGCACGGCCGACGTCTTTAATTTCCTGAATGAATATTTCGATGATCGTGTGATTGCTTTGGGCTATCCGAAACATACAGGAGGCGGCGTGGATTGGCCTCCCTATTCGCCAGACATGAACCCCTGTGACTTCTTTCTGTGGGGACACGTGAAAGACCAGGTGTGCCGCCAGAATCCAGAAACAATTGAACAGCTGAAGCAGTACATCTCATCTGCATTTGAAGCCATTCCGCCAGACACGTTGTCAAAGGTTTCGGGTAATTTCATTCAGAGACTACGCCATATTATTGCTACGCATGGTGGATATGTGGAAAATATCGTACTATAGAGTTTCCCAGACCGCAGCGCCATCTGTTGCTGACAATTGTAACTACTGTAATTTCGAAAGTTTGTCTGCCTGAAAATGTACTGTTGTCCCAAGCATATTGCAACAAACGGTGTATTTCTATCGCTGCTCGTTTAGTTTGTATTGTCGTTTCAAATATACCGGTCATTTTTGAAACACCCTGTATATATATATATATATATATATATATATATATATATATTCAAATATACTGGTCATTTTTGAAACACCCTGTATATATATATATATATATATATATATATATATATATATATAATACAGGTTATAATCAAATAGTTTGTCTCACTTTCTCACTTTGAAGCTTGCTAATTGAGAGCTTCGATTACCATGACCATTTCAATTTCTGTTGCTTTGTTGGTACCCACCTTAACGTTTCGCTTTACATTATTCATCATCTTTCTCTAAGACTAATTACACTTTCAGTTCACAGTCACAATACATTAGTTTCTCCGATTTGTTAGCAATTATATTTTTGGATTCATTTGAATCGTTCTTTCTGCTCATTAGATTCATTTAAGTTAACACTGTCATTTCGACAAAAATTTCCCACCATTCAAGAAGATATTCAAATTCCTTATCGCGATCGCGGTTCGCGTCTCTGATTGACTTTAAAAGAAAAAGTAAAGACATTTCAAAACTAGCTTTTCCAGGTTTCGTACACGAGTTTACTTTTGAAAATCGTTTCGAAAACCAGCCTTCCACGTCAACCGCATTTCTGAATCTGTGACGTAAGGTCTACGGGACGGGTTTAGGCGGGTAAAGATATTTACACAACTTCAGAAGAAAGACATAGATATAATAGTATATAGAAGAAGAAATATAGCAAACAACTCCTTGTTCCCTATGACTTCGAAATTAATTTTTCTTTCCGTCGTACGTCTACGTACGCGCTATAACTAAGAACTACCTGCTTTGTTTTACTGGCGGTTTCATTGTCATTTAATTTTCGCTTTACGCTTGCTTGCGTTGCGCTGCATTGACCTCTGCATATGACCTTAAGTCATCATTGGTTTGTCCTTTTCACTTATGCTCTTATGCGTTGTATTTTATTTCACTTATGGATTTAAATGTATCTGACCTGCGTATTACCATTACAATTAATGCTACTCTGTTTATCTAGCTGAAGGATAGAGTTTTCGTTGTCATGTTGGTACTTACAAGTAACTCACATGCTTCGTAAGCATTACGTTATTTTAATGCAGAGATGAACTTGTTCCAGATTTATTTGTACATTAGAACTTAATCTAGACATCAAAAAAATGGTTCAAATGGCTCTGAGCACTATTGGACTTAACTGCTGTGGTCATCAGTCCCCTAGAACTTAGAACTACTTAAACCTAGCTAACCTAAGGACATCACATACATCCATGCCCGAGGCAGAATTCGAACCTGCGACCGTAGCGGTTCCAGACTGTAGCGCCTAGAACCATTCGACCACTCCGGCCGGCATCTAGACATCGCTGACTTAGAAAATAGTTGCCTATTTTCCTTTTTAGTGGCATCATGTACCATTAATTGTCAAGCAACCCTTGTCCTTGACGAAAATAAATTTCCTTTTTCGATCATTGCTCCTTGAACAAAAAAAATTTCTTACATACTACGTTTTATTTTGATTTCTTTACCATTTCATATCGCAGAAGCCCGCTTGTTAGGCACATCCTTCTCTTTATATTTCATTTTTCTCTCATAAATATTATATGTAAAACTAAATCTTAAAACTAGAGCTCTCGGAGTTGATCACTTTCTTTGTTGAACAAGAATATTTCATCAGCTTGTCTGTAAATAAATTATGGCTCAAGATATTTTAAATTCTCTTCTGCATAGCAAGACAGGCCCACTGTCGTGTAGTTTATTCTAAGCATTTTTAACGAAGTGAGGTCAGTTTTCACTTAGTTACTAGCGCTAACCATAAAGCTTTCTCTTGCTAAGTGGGTCTGTATTTGCAATTATGTTACCTATTTCTCCATATTACGTGCTTCTCGACGTTTGCAGGGAAGGAAGTGTTTCCTATTACTTGGCAATAGCAACAGGTACGAGAACGACGTATCACGATAGTTTGACCAGACTCAGCAAACCATGTTGTTTGGACTCGACTGAAATTGATAAAAACTGGAGTGTTGAATTTTGAAGCTTTCCCTGAAAATCATTAGCCTGTAGACGCCCACATTGACGGCGAGAAAAAAAAAATTGCATTCCAATGCGAGGCGCTGGAGGCCAAAAGTCACTAAATATGTGGGTCAATAATTTGTCAAAGGATTGCATGTAACAAAGACCTAGTAAAGTTTCAACTGCTAGACTATCCTTCAGGGGTACTGGCTGGCTTTACTAGAATGACAGGAAGAGGAACCTCATAATAAACTTAATTTCGGTGCGGGCAACAGGGAGTAAGGTAGTATTTGTTTTGTATCCCTGTTCAAATTAAATAAAAATAAAATGTATGGGTACATTTCAGTACCTAAGGAGAATTTCGATGTCAAAAAGAAGCTTGATATTCGTCACACTGGACAAGCACCTGTTGCGTTCGTTAACACGAATATTCTCTCATGATTTATATTTACATATACAGCTCTCTCTGCAGAAATCTATTGCTCTCCCTGCTCATGTGATAGTCTGAGAATCGTGGTATACAAACAGAACTCATGTCAAAAACTGGAACCTTTCAACCTGAAACGTCTCTGAGCGATAATTGACATAAAGCTGGGTGACCATGTGAAGAAATTAAATGTACAAAGAAAGATAGACTATTAATGTTTAATCTCCCTTCTGAGAAATGAATTTAGATGGATGGGACATGTGGTCCGAACGTAGAAGCTGCTGAAGATCTGTTATGATGAGATTCAGATCGGAGAGAGGAAGGCTGGAGCGCAAAGGCTTCGTGTCAAGAACATCACATGAGTCACAGCAAGTCATACAGTCCAAAGCATGAATAACTGCAGTCGATAGACCTAAAGGGGGCACTCACTTATAGTTTTTCTTGTGGCTTTAAAGACATGACAGGGCTTCAGCAACTTCTCATTGAGTCTCCAGTAATTTCCTTGCAAGCCTCGAATAATGGAAATGAGACATTGTGAACCAAAAGCGCCCAAAGCACAGGTACAATGTTTTGAGAAAAATAGATATTTGTGTAAATCAAATTTGTATGCAAACTGTCAGTTTCATAGGTTTGATTCATTTCTAACCATGTCTCAACGTCTCATATTTCCTACAAAAAATCGTGTACCTAATTCATATTATGAAATTTTAATTAATATTTAAGATAATTATTATTAATGTTAATCCACAAAATTTTCATCTTTAGGCTAGTGGAAATAGTTTCTCTTTGACTGTTGTATTGTTTCTAATCAATGTGAAACTAGAATCAGAACATGAAGAACAGATACCAAATGCACCACCCGCACAATTACAACCTATATCAATATTTGATGATCCTTGTTATCATCATTTTCATTACGCACCTTCTCTGACTCAATGTTCAGCTAAAACTATCTGTTCACTGCAGGCAGGAAATCTGGTAGTTTTGTTAAGTCTGCGTGTTTCAAATTTGTTCTAGTAGTTTTGTTAAGTCTTTGTGTTTCAAGGTTGATATTTGCCTTCCATTTAAGTTTTTGGGTATTAGATTTTGCAAGGCATCTATAAAATGTGGAGAAATAACAAACTGTGGTCTCCCTCGATGTGACTTGGAGACAACTGTGGCTCCCCGGGGCTCCAATGACGAATGTATTATTATAAATAGCAGTTCGTAGCAACCTGTTGAAAACTTTATCATTGTAGAATCTCTTAAATGTATGTTGTTATTATATATATCCACTGTCGGTTTGGCAGTGAGGTCGGTAACACTCTTAAGATTCTGGAATCCTCAGCATCCATTTTGCAGACTTGGATGCTGAAACCATGGAACGTGGCGCTATGGTGAGGCATTCCTTCAAGAACTTCCCATTTTTATGAAGAAATGGGCTTGTCTGTATCCAACAATACAGATTTGTGCTTTGGGGCCATATGGAAGTGAATGTCAGAGAAATGGGTGAGACAGGTTTTCACAAATGTTCATGTAGACAGTGTAGGGGTACAGCACTGGTAAAGCTGATTTATCCTAAGACCAACAAATGTCAAGAGGACGTATACACACTACACTCCCAAAATCGACGACGATGTGCTTTAGACCCTTATGGTTCCCTGCAAGTTTCTTTGTATTTATTTTCTAATGAGGCTATTGCAATGTCTGCTTTCGCAACATTCTGCGAGTGGTACTAATAAATGAAGGTGGGGCTTTACTGTCTTTTTTTTACTATCGAGTTGAGCCTCTATGGACTGCGTGGTAACAACCAATTTCATTTTAGTGTCTAGATCTTGTTCTTGATCCTGCGAGCCTGTTTATGCTCTTCGGGTAATGATCCTCTCCGTCTTTTGGACGTTGATGCCATTTTAAAACCTTGGTAGTTGTTCACCAATCTTCTAAATTTGTTCCTGTCAGGAATTTCTCCCTCTGAGATACCAATCTGCCTAAGCTCTTTTTCACATTCTTCGAACCATCTTGGCCTTGCTTTCTTAGATTGGATGACATATTCTTTTTGTTAGTCGATCACCGTTCATCCTCATGAGATGACCGTAAAATAACAATCGTCTCTTCTTAATGGATGCTGTGATAGTTTCTGAGTTGCTGTACAAGTCCTCATTTGCTCTCATTCGCCATTGTCCATTAACCCCGGATTTTCACGGTAAGTGATAACAGCCAAACAGTTGCAGGATAAAGATTTATTGAAATCCTTGACCACGGTTTCGGTGTATCTAAATATACCTTCATCAGAAAACACACTAAAATCACATCCTGCAGTGGAGATACATAAAACAATCGTGCCAAAGGCGTCGTCAGTAGTTAAAATTAAAATATCACCTCCATCTGCACAGCATAATTATGAAGAGATGGTCGATGCGAACACACTTTTTAATTTTAACTACTGATGACGCCTTTGGCACGGTTGTTTTATGTATCTCCACTGCAGGGCGTGATTTTAGTGTATTGTTGCTTCTGATGAAGGTATATTTAGATATACCGAAACCGTGGTCAAGGATTTCAATAAATCTTTATTCTGCAACTGTTTGGCTATTACCGTTTCCCGTAAAGATTTTAAACAATTGCTGCTTCAGCCATGTCCAAAATTTTGACCTAGGATTTTCCTTACTATCCTACGCTCTCGCTTTTCCAGCCACTCAGCTTGACCTTGTCTATTCACGGTCAAAGTTTCGGACACATATAAGCCCTCAGGTTTTACAACTTGGCCCCTATACTCATGGACTTTTTGTATCTTTGTCAGTTCGTATGCTTGGTCTAACTTCCTCATTCTGACATTAATTGCTTCTTCTTCTAATACATTCTCCTGGATGACTTCACCGAGATACGTGAAACTCTTAACTCATACGATTTTTCCCAGATTGGTGATCATCCATTCACGTTCTTCGCAGATGTTCGTCATATTTTTTCTTTTGAATAGAGATCTGGAGTCCAACTTTTTCTGCAATTTCTGGTAGCCTATTGATCTTGTTGATATCACGTGGCATTTTCTTTAACGTAACTGCGGTTTATGATGTCTTTGTGCTACAAGCACAATTGTTCTGCATTTGTCGAATTTGAGCTCCTCCGTTCGCATTTTTGCCACCAAACAGTACTCTTTTTGTCTTAGATGACCATCGTCCATTCAGTAGGCATTATGCGGCCAAGATCTTGAAGTAAAATAACACAAAAATATCTGAAGCTTTCTTTACTACTTGCTCCAGCTAAAAACCGGAGCACTTTGTTTTTCATGACAACTTACGACTTACCTTAACTTCATATCTTGTTTCTCTAAAAATGGGGGCGTTTTTCGTATTTGCATCTATGTGTCTTCATCTACAAATAGGCAATACTGGAAACCGTTTTCTATCATTGAAATATAGCGCATTCAACAGATTTTAGTGCCTACAGAACTTCAGTTTAAGTACCAGCCGCATGACTAATACCGGTGTTATATCTTTTTTGGCTGATACATCGTCGATTTAGAGCATAACAGAGATAAGAACGGTGCCTCCACTGCCCATTAGGAGTACACACTACAGATTGATGGACGGACGATTAAAGGAAAACAGACAAGGAAGTGTGCTAATGACTGATAAGCCGCGATAGATCTTGTTCAGCTCCGTCATGTCTTCAGTAGCATGAATGCCGCTTGTCACATTTCCCTGTCAGTTTTCCTTGCTAGGGACAGTTGTAGGTAAAGCAAATGGCAGGCAAGATTCATTCGAAAGGTTCCCTGAAGCGGCAGTTTATCTGCAAAAGAGACTGTATACAAAACATACTTGGCGATATTTTTTATATGGGCATTCGGCTGTGGTCTGAGGCACGTTTCTGTGAGTATCGTTTCGTCCACTAGTGTTGGAGACCTCACCAGAGGCTATAAAGACGCAGGTAGTGCTTTCTAAAGTAAATAAGTTCATCAAATCGAACTGCTCATATTATGTGGCACAATGGTTGGATCGTGATGTCATCCAACCGCTTCCGTTCGTGGAGTCGACGTGTGTTGTGGAGCTTGTACTGCTGAAGGGTTGACACAGCCTGCTTTGTTTAGCACTAAAGCCAAAGTACGTCTCATTTCAGCCCTTCTTCTTTTCTGTTTAAGTTGTTCTTGCGCTTCTGAATTTTTGTGGCCTGTCTCTACTTTCTGGGTTAGGAGACGAAACGGTAGACACAAAAGCAGGCTTCAAACCTCGGCTTAATGCCCATATAACCAAACCCAGCAAGCATGAAAATATCTCCCTACACTGTATGTACATAAAACATTTGTATGGCCCACAACTGAATATTTTTCAAGTGTACAATTCCCTTGTCTAATCGCGTTAACGCGCACCTGATGCACAGAAGACGGAAGTATATGAAATAGTAAGATATCAAATTTTGAATGACGATAAAAAATAGATCTTAGCAATAGGGGATCCATATGTACATTTCCGACATCCTGATGAAGTGCCGATCTAACAGTACCGCTTATGCGTAAAAAAGGTTTGCTAATGATTAAAATGTCTATGACACGATTAAGACAAATACTACGAAGTAGTCGTTGCCGCGAGACTGAAACTTTGTTACCTGTCACCTCTCTAAGTTATATCTAGCTGATAGAACGGATGCCTGTCTGCAACTGATTTGCCTGCAAGGACTGGAAAGTCTTTGTTGCATCGCGTTACTTCCCTAAAAATACTGAAACGCATTGAAAACGCTGACACGGTGAGTGCCTACTAGCTTTCGTAGAAATTCCTCTTCATTTTATGAAACACGTTTTGTTCGCCGAATTGGTCATTCGTACAAGTTAAAACTGTACGTCGATTAGCAGTTGAAGACGGACATCTATCTCTGTCAAATGGCAGTTCTTCCGCTTGTGCTATTTTTGATTCTTCTCTCTCTCTCTCTCTCTCTCTCTCTCTCTCTCTCTCTCTCTCACACACACACACACACACACACATACACTCACTCACTCACTATATCACTACCACCGGGAGAACGGATTCATAGGAGAGTCTGATTTTCAGAGTAGCCTCAGAATAGTAGCTAGGGAAAAAATCGTAAATTTTGCTCCTCTAGAAAGTCAGTTTAGGGACTACGTCAAGCACCTCGAAATTTTAGGTCCGGTCACCATGTCAATCGTGAGACTTGTGGTTTGTAATGGTATCGCATTATTCACGCAATGACGACCAGACAAAAAACAATTTGCACGGGGTTAATACTCCGTAACTATTCTGCAGAGAGGTAACCACAAATCTTCATTTTCTATTTTCAACAGACATTCTAAAGATACAATAAATCCATCTCTATCGACTTTTCGTAAAAAGGCAAAGGTTCGTCTCTGTTTTTGCTCGAGGGAGGAAGAGTGTGACACACGTCAGGTCTAACACGAAAGACACACTTCTTTCACTCTGTGGCTGAGTTTCTGGCAGTAGTTTAGTACCATATGGTGTATTGTATGAGGCACACTTTGAAAGCTTTGATATTTTTATCTTGATTACCACCTTTCGAAACTCGTAGCTTCACATCTTCATGCACTTGACGTTAACCCTGATAGTCTACACAATGGTGCACCCGTATGAGTCCGTTGACAAAGGCTTCGCAGTAGGCTTCCTTTGGAAGGTCCTTTAGATACATATGAAGAAAATGGAAAATGAAATCATTGTATGGCATTATGGCTAAAGATCCCAACCCATCTGGCATTGTTCGACTGGCTGCTGCAAGTCTTTCTACTTGACGCCCCGAGACTCAGATCAACAAGTGGGCATGGTTTATTTCGTGCTGAGTAACTGAAAATAAGTGTAAAGGGTTTAATCAGGGCTGTAGTGAGAATGAGGAAGTGCCTGTATCCCAAGCAACGGTTGTGGATTGAGGTATCCAACGACTGAATGTCCTTATAACCCGATAATTTTCATGCAGTGTCTTTAAAAAAAATAAAAATAAAACGTCTGCTATCGATCTGATCCCAAGAGCATACTCATTTTGTTGATAGGTGCAGCAGGTATCGTCTTCAATCATCACCCTGTTTTGAACCTTGTTTCCCTCGGTAGCGGCCATGAACAACTAACTGACTTTCGTCTTAGATCAAAGTTTTCCGTGTTATCTCCGGCGCTGGCAGATACGTCCCCAACACACACATAAGAGACTACCTAGGCCAAACCACCATTTACACACTTATTCAAGACAAATCCACAAAATTTTACGAAACAACACGACTTCGCCGCACTTTCTCATTTATAATTTAGGAAACGAACACCAGAAGCTTCCCACAAACGCCCAAAATTAACTCTTACACGCCTCTTTAGGGAGCAATAAAACACACATAAAACATCACACAAACTTACACGCAGCAAACGTGCACTCAGATTAGATTAGATTAGATTAGATTAATACTAGTTCCATGGATCATGAATACGATATTTCGTAATGATGTGGAACGAGTCGAATTTTCCAATACATGACATAATTAGGTTAATTTAACAACATACTTAAGTTAATATAACAACTTTATTTTTTTGTGGTTTTTTATTTTTATTTTTTTAATATTTTTTTCTTAATTTATATCTAAAAATTCCTCTATGGAGTAGAAGGAGTTGTCATTCAGAAATTCTTTTAATTTCTTCTTAAATACTTGTTGGTTATCTGTCAGACTTTTGATACTATTTGGTAAGTGACCAAAGACTTTAGTGCCAGTATAATTCACCCCTTTCTGTGCCAAAGTTAGATTTAATCTTGAATAGTGAAGATCGTCCTTTCTCCTAGTATTGTAGTTATGCACACTGCTATTACTTTTGAATTGGGTTTGGTTGTTAATAACAAATTTCATAAGAGAGTATATATACTGAGAAGCTACTGTGAATATCCCTAGATCCTTAAATAAATGTCTGCAGGATGATCTTGGGTGGACTCCAGCTATTATTCTGATTACACGCTTCTGTGCAATAAATACTTTATTCCTCAGTGATGAATTACCCCAAAATATGATGCCATATGAAAGCAATGAGTGAAAATAGGCGTAGTAAGCTAATTTACTAAGATGTTTATCACCAAAATTTGCAATGACCCTTATTGCATAAGTAGCTGAACTCAAACGTTTCAGCAGATCATCAATGTGTTTCTTCCAATTTAATCTCTCATCAATGGACATACCTAAAAATTTGGAACATTCTACCTTAGCTATATGCTTCTGATTAAGGTCTATATTTATTAATGGCGTCATACCATTCACTGTACGGAACTGTATGTACTGTGTCTTATCAAAATTCAGTGAGAGTCCGTTTACAAGGAACCACTTAGTAATTTTCTGAAAGACAGTATTGACAATTTCATCAGTTAATTCTTGTTTCTCAGGTGTGATTATTATACTTGTATCATCAGCAAAGAGAACTAACTTTGCCTCTTCATGAATATAGAATGGCAAGTCATTAATATATAATAAGAACAACAAAGGACCCAAGACTGACCCTTGTGGAACCCCATTCTTGATAGTTCCCCAGTTTGAGGAATGTGCTGATCTTTGCATGTTACGAGAACTACTTATTTCAACTTTCTGCACTCTTCCAGTTAGGTACGAATTAAACCATTTGTGCACTGTCCCACTCATGCCACAATACTTGAGCTTGTCTAGCTGAATTTCATGATTTACACAATCAAAAGCCTTTGAGAGATCACAAAAAATCCCAATGGGAGGTGTTCGGTTATTCAGATCATTCAAAATTTGACTGGTGAAAGCATATATGGCATTTTCTGTTGAAAAACCTTTCTGGAAACCAAACTGACATTTTGTTAGTACTTCACTTTTACAGATATGTGAAGCTACTCTTGAATACATTACTTTCTCAAAAATTTTGGATACAGCTGTTAGAAGGGAGATTGGACGGTAATTGTTGACATCAGATCTATCCCCCTTTTTATGCAAAGGTATAACAATAGCATATTTCAGTCTATCAGGGAAAATGCCCTGTTCCAGAGAGCTATTACACAGGTGGCTGAGAATCTTACTTATCTGTTGAGAACAAGCTTTTAGTATTTTGCTGGAAATGCCATCAATTCCATGTGAGTTTTTGCTTTTAAGCAAGTTTATTATTTTCCTAATTTCAGAGGGAGAAGTGGGTGAGATTTCAATTGTATCAAATTGCATAGGTATGGCCTCTTCCATTAACAGCCTAGCATCTTCTAATGAACACCTGGATCCTACTATATCCACAACATTTAGAAAATGATTATTAAAAATATTTTCAACTTCTGACTTTTTGTTCGTAAAGTTTTCATTCAATTTGATGGTAATACTGTCTTCCTCTGCTCTTGGTTGACATGTTTCTCTTTTAATAATATTCCAAATTGTTTTAATTTTATTATCAGAGTTGCTGATTTCAGACATGATACACATACTCCTGGATTTTTTAATAACTTTTCTTAATATAACACAGTAGTTTTTATAATTTTTGATAGTTTCTGGGTCACTACTCTTTCTTGCTGTCAGATACATTTCCCTTTTCCGGTTACAAGATATTTTTATACCCTTAGTAAGCCTTGGTTTGTTACAAGGTTTCTTACGAGTATATTTAACTATTTCCTTGGGGAAGCAGTTTTCAAATGCATTTACAAAAATGTCATGAAATAAATTATATTTTAAATTGGCATCAGGTTCACGGTACACCTCATCCCAGTCTAACTGCCGTAGGCTTTCCCTGAAATTTGCAATTGTTAAATCGTTGACTGAACGTACTACTTTGGAGGACTGTTTAGTATTGCTGAATGGAGCTATGTCATATATTGTAACTAGCTGCGCACCGTGATCAGAAAGACCATTCTCAACAGGCTGAGCATTTATCTGGTTAAACGTATCTTGGTCTATAAAGAAGTTATCTATCAGTGAGCTGCTATCCTTTACCACCCGAGTAGGAAAATCAATAACGGGTGTCAAATTGAAAGAACCGAGTAATACTTCAAGGTCATTTTTCCTATTACCCTCTTTCAGAGAATCTACATTGAAGTCCCCACAAATAATAATTTGCTTCCCCCTGTCTGACAGATAGCACAACAAGGAGTCCAAATTTTTCAGAAATAGATGAAAATTTCCTGATGGGGACCTATATACAGTTACAATTATAAATGTGCCTTTATTTAATTTAAGCTCACAGGCACATGCTTCTATATGTTTCTCTACACAAAACTTTTTTGTTTCTATACTTTTTGCACAATGATAACTTTTGACATATATGGCAACTCCTCCTTTCTCCATATTTTCTCTCATTACATGTGCAGAGAGCTTATAACCACTTACATTTACCTTATCCATATCAGTAACAATGTGATGCTCAGACAGGCATAGTATATCTATTTCATTCTCAGCTTCTAAATCTTCTAAACAAACCAGAAGCTCATCTACTTTATTCTTTAAACTCCCAATATTTTGATGAAATATACTTACATTATTTTTAATTATACTTTTATGAGAACCTTTCCTTATTCTAACATTTGCAGTACTCTCCTGTCTGAGTTTCTCATTGTGCTTAGGCCTAGTTCCTATACCAGTGGTCACATAGTGTTCAGAGAGGCAGATTATGTCAACTGGGTTGGGTGACTTTAATTCATCAATGGAATTACCTAGGACTGAGATACAACTTGGTGGAGATAAAATTTCTGGTGATTGGTGAAAATTTATAATTGATAGCTGTGATTGGTGATCCAATGTGCTAGAATTGTGCTGGTTAATTTCTTTCCTAAACTGAAGATTTGTTTCAATCCTGACCTCTCGTAGAACTTGACATCTTTCTGTCTTACCTATCCTAAAAAAGGTTGAAACACGTATGTAACGCAGCAGCGATGGCGAGGCATTGCAGCGTCTCTGACCAGAGGGCCTGCGCTTGACCGCGCGAGTGTTGCGAGCGGTTCTCAGTCTGTAGCTCGGTTTAGTTACGAGCAGTCGGTCAGTAGTAGTCGTGCAGTGCAGTTCGCTACTAGTCGTCATGTAGTGCAGTACGCTAATAGTCGTCATGCAGAGCAGTCGGTCAGTAGTAGTCGTGCAGTGCAGTTCGCTACTAGTCGTCATGTAGTGCAGTACGCTAATAGTCGTCATGCAGAGCGGTCGGTCAGTAGTAGCAGCCCAGTGCGGTTGTGTGATGTAGGCGGTCGGCAACACTGGTCAAGATGCTGAATGAGGTATACTGTTAATTAATATAATCATTAGATAATGTAAAAATTTATTTATTGTAATTATTCTCCAACAAGTGCCCCAATAATAATTTTTATTTCAAAAGCATTTTTTCAAAAATTTAATTTTTATTGAACTAAAAATTTCGTTGCACTTCCCATTTCATTCCACTTCTTTTGAAGAAAAATTTCGGTAAAATCACAGAAAAAAGGAATATTATTATTTGCAATGCAGTTCCTCCAAGCCGTGCGCACAAAAAAGAGCAGAAATTTGACATCCAGTTATTCTGAGGTAAGACTCTAATTCTGATTGTTTTACACTGGGCCAAAGACCGATATTTCGGTCTAATTGAATTTTCTTATCACTGAATGGACTTTAATTTTTTGTGAGGAATTTATATTTGAGTCAGATTGCGAATTTCACATTTTTGTTTAATTGTCATTGTCAGTAGAATTCTTTGTGGGGAGGTTACACTCGGCTCCCATTTGTATTAAGTATTGTTACTTTCTTTCAAATTTCGGTGGGGAGGTTACACTTGGCGACACCCAGTCCAGGATCGTATTTCGTTGAGAGTCTTTTGAACAACAGTCAGATATCTGCTCTTATTTGCTTAGATATAATTAGGATTTGGCGCAACGCTTTTATTAACTTGTGACTTTCTTTCTACAGGTCAACGGCAATTCGTTGCTCTGTTGTATTTGTGTGTTGCTTTTGCATTGTGCTTATTTATTTTGTGAAAAATTTTGACTATTGTAAAAAAAAATGCCGCGAAAGACTGTGAATAGTGTATCGCGAGGTATTGTGAACGAAATTACCGACTTAAGCAACTTAACCGATAGTAATTGTGACACGCAGTGTGATGATGACAATCCTGCGTTCAGTAACAATCAGTGCATTACAACCACTAATGATGACTTTTCTCTTAATGACGAACAAACGAACTCGGTTATGTCCTCTGTTGATTTGTCGACAATCGATGACGCGGGACGCTCTATTGTAATGAGCGCTGCCCAGCTTAACATACCCGATTTGGAAAATTCAAGTAACGTACAGACAAATTTGTCTAATGAAAATGAACAGGATACACAAAGTACGACGGCTTTATTTAATTCCGAAATAGTGAATGACAGTGTACATCCGACTGACAAACCTTTTTCTAAATCTCAGAATAACCAAATGGTTACAGTAAGCGAGAAAGTTCCAGATCCACCACTAAACAGTACAGATAGTATATACGTTAGTTCTGACTTGGTACGAATTGTGACAAGATTGCTACAACAACATTTTAGTGAACAGGACAAAAAATTTAATAAAATTAGTGAAAATATCAAACAACTTAGTAAACAGTTCAAACAGCGGAAGGAAATGATGAATAATTATTTCAAACAACTTAATGGAAGTTTTGACAACCATTACAAACAGGTAAATGAAAGTGTCGACAACCATTACAAACAACTTAGCGAAACAATTAATGAAAGTTTCAAACTGACGAACGAAAAACAAGACAACCTTAACGAACGGAGCAGACAAGTTAGTGAACAGAATACAGCTATTACCGTGCAATGCCAGGACATTAAAGAACAATTACGTGAGGATACTGAGGCTTGTGCTAAAAACAGTAATAAAGAAGTTGGCACTGTTGCACAAGAATTAAGTAGCACACGTGTAGACACAACAGAATCACATAAAGACGAGATTATTGCACTCACCGAACAATGTTCAGCAAACGAAACACAGATACATGAAATTAATACAATCACTGAACAATGCTTTAAAAACGCAGTACAGATTCGCGACGAGATTAATTTAGAGTCAGTGGAAGTTTCACACACTCCGAATACGGAAGCTGACGAGAAATTTGCACGACAGATCAACCAAATTGACGAAAGTGTTACAGTAACAGAGATGAAAAACATTTCAGTTAATAACATACCACAACAGACGCCACTTTGCGAACATTTGTCTGACTCACGCAGCGTGTATAATGTGAGCAATTTACAGCAACTACGTGACTTAAAATCCGAAAAGCCACGCGACTTAAAATCTGAAAAGCTACGCAACTTGAAGTACGAAACGACACAGACAAACAGATTCACACACAAACCCGAACGTGTTTTGAAATTCAATGACGAGAACGTAGATTTCGAGCAATTTGCATTTGTAAGAAAATGTAAAGAACTTAATAATGACAGATCACAGGTACACGCTTTGAGCTGTATACGACAATTTGTTTTTGTACTTTCACCGCTATTGCCTGTAATGCAGAAGCTAGCTTTGATCCTGAGGCGACAATTTATTTTTGTATTTACAACAGCATTGCCTATAATGAGGAAACTTGAATTAACATGGTTACAACAATTTGTTTTTGGATTTTTACCGCCATTGCCTGCAACGCTAAAGCTAAAATTTATTTGCAGTGCGTAATTGACCTCAGGGGATTCATTACGCTTTAATGAATATGTGCCGTAGCGAGCATAGGGCCCCGAGCTGTAGTAGTGCTGTTTCATCTTTAGTTTTCTGCACTGCTGCCTTCTCTTCTACTATCCTTTATATCTATCAAAACTGCTCTTTAACTATTGCTCTATCTAGGATTAAGAATATGTAATGAATACCCGATGTGACAAACTTTTACCGAATGTGACAATTTTCAGTAGGCACTCCCGTAATGACAACTACCGCCGTAATTTTAATAACGAATAAAATCGTAATCATCAGTATGTGTTAAATTAACTGCAAACGCATTTTTTTGTAACAATAGACGTTTTTCACCGCAACAGCATGAAAGTAAGCCGCTTAGCATACCTAACCAACAATGCAGTCTGCAAGGTCAACCAAACTTTAATGTGCACGTATAGTCCCAGCCCCAACAAATAGTAACGCATGGCAGCAAAGAAATAACCACGTACAGACAACACACTATTTCAACTCGTATCGCAATGCGCCGTATAGAAATTACTATCATGACAGACGTAAAAATAACGAGCACAATTTTCAGCGTACATTTAATAACAGTCGATCTTTTCAGCAGCAAGAACATCAGCAACAACACATTATCATGAATGATCCAAACAATAGGTGTCATCGATAGCGTAACACGTCAGTAAGAAATAACAGAACAGTTCATATAGTGGATATGCCATAACATTCTCCCGTAAATAACAGCACGTACGATAGAATTTAACCAGACACAGCACAGATTGCATATTACAGTAACGCAAACATTACTTTTGACACGCAGAATTTTGATCACGAGAATGTTATTTGAAACATGCTTTGTTGAATGCTCCACTTTTATCGCACCCAGATCTTACCAGAAATTTTTCCATTGCTACCGACAGTTCCAACACCGCTTTAGGCGTACATATTTTCCAGGAAATTGAAGAAGATGGTTCAATAGTAATTAAAAACATCGCATTTGCAAGCCGCATTTTGTCACCTGCTGAACGAAATTACTCTGTTACAGAATTGGAAACATTATGTGTTGTATGGGCTTTTATGAGATTTAGGCATTTTCTTTATGGCAGACATACCACTGTTTACACAGATCACAGAGCGATACAATTTTTACTTTCAGCTAAATTTACTCACGATAGATTAAGTAGATGGAAACTATATTTACAAGAATTTAATTTTACGATTGTCCACATTCCCGGCACACAAAATGTTATAGCAGACGCACTATCGCGTTCTCTCAGCAACAATCAGCAAGACGTAGCAACCAACTTTTGCAAAACAAATTTCAGTGTCATGTACATTCAGCAAGTTGCATTTGAAAACTTTATTTCATCGTCATTACAGGACATAGCAAAGGAGCAAAATAAAGACAACGTGTGGAAAGAAATTAAACACTTTTGGCAAGGTAGGAATAATGTTACGATTAGGAACCACTACACTGTACGCAATGACATTCTGTTTCGCCGCTCTCATCCTGACAGCAACAATTGGTTATTATGCATTCCTGACGAACTGGTTAACAAACTAATCTGGTACACTCATTTAAGTTGCGCACATTACGGAGCACGAAAATGTTTTCTTATACTGAGACAGAACTGTTATTTTACCAACATGGAGAAACGTATACGACGAGTTTTAGCGTCTTGTAAAATTTGCCAAAAAGCTAAATCAGACACCACTTCACATATTCCTCCATTATATCCCATTATACCTGTTAAATTAAGACATATGGCCGCAGTAGATATTTTCGGTCCGATTCCGAGAACTAACAGAGGTTTTTGCTACATCTTTGTCGCTGTTGAACTCACTTCAAAATTTGTTACTTTCACTCCATTACGCAAAGCTACTGCTAAAACTGTTTCGAAAGCATTTGTAAAACATTTTCTACTTCATGTAGGGCATGTAATGAAAGTAATTTCTGACAATGGATCTCAATTTCGTAGTACCATATGGACACGCATGTTACGAGCCAGAAACATTTCTCCGATTTATATATCCAAGTACCACGCTTCTTCGAACCCCTGTGAAAGATTAATGAAAGAAATTGGTAAGCTGTGCCGAATATACTGCCACAAAAGACATATTGATTGGGATACACACATACTCTCATTCCAAGATGTAATTAATTCCATACCAAACGAATCCACTATGCTATCTCCGTTTGTTATACTGAAAAACGTTGAACCGCCAAACAAAATTAAAGAATTAATAAAATTTCCCAAAAGTCGTCGCTTACGACACCACGAAATAATTAACATTGCGCTGAACAACATCAAACGTGCCGCAGAGCGCCGGAGAAGACAGAAAAAACAGGTTTGTACACGCCGCGACTTTCACGTTGGACAGAAGATATTAATACGTACACACTATTTATCCAGTAAATTAAAAGGTAAGTGCAGTAAATTTGAACTTCTATACGCAGGTCCATATCGGATTCGCAGCATCCCTCACCCCAATGTTGTACACGTCGAAACTTTGAGAACCAGAAAATCGAAAGGCAACCACCATATCTCAAACATTAAACCGTTTATTGAATGAAGACACTTTATGATTCAACACACTATGATGTCATTTACTAACGCAATTATTTCACCTGACTAATTACTGATGATTATCGTATTTTTTCTTGGCAAGTGCCCGGCAAGGTAAGGTTAGCAGGTCGCTTTTCTTGTCGTTACACATCAGACCGTGCATACTTTTCCAGATGAACTTACGTATTTTATGAATAATTATGCAATTCTATGTAATGACGTATTAATTTTATCAAATTCTCTCTCCATTAAAGTCTTTAATTCTCGCCTCGATTAACTACACTACATACAAGCTGAACACAACGAACGTCACATTTTGTCTTTTTTATGTACGATTGTATTCCAGATTTGTTTATATGCACTGTGAAATAGTTAAATAGTTAAGATATAACACACACCAGTTGACTTTGACATTTTTTTTTGCCCTATGATATCTCAACGTCGTGACTGTTTTACATTTTTTGCTGCTGCATTGTGATATTCTGTGTACATTTTTGCATCTGAACACTGTCAATGTCTTTGACACATTACGTTTTCTGTCATGTTATGCTGTATGGTTAATTGTGTCACCATAAACCAGTCATTATTTAGTGGGTATATGATTTAAATGCAAGACAGTAATCTTTGTTCATCAATTTCAGAAAGAAATGATGTATGTAAGAAATAAATTTTAACATAAATGGGAATTTCACCTACGGAATAAACGAAAGAAGATGCAATAACTTTATGGGGAAGAGTAAATGGATCAGGATTAACAAACATTAACAAGAATATACTATACTCATCGTAGAATAGCAGTCTTAACTAATTTTTTTTCAGAATACAAGGTGATTGATGCAGGCTGTCAGACTGAACTACACATCTTAGTTTTAGTGATGAAATATGCTAGAGATAAGGAATAGTTGTATAATGAGTAATGAAGTTATTTTTTGCAGATGATAATGAATACTGATGAATAATGATGAGGGAAATGGTATTATGAATAATGAAGTTTTTCTTTACAGGTGATGATGATAATGAAGTTATGATGATATGGATAATGAAGTTTTTTTCTTTACAGATGAGGATAATGTTGAAGTTGTGTATTTATGCTACGTAGTTATTTAAGTATTTGTTGCAGTTTGCTTTGACAGCAGGTGTTATATTGCATAGTAGGATGACGGAAAGTTTTGGAAAGGACAGCTATGGAACACATTTTTATACACATTTCACTACCTGTTAATTCGAAGTTCACTACTTTTCAGCATAGTGTGCGTTTCTTCTTTCAGGTCAATAATCCATTTTGTATTTTTTTTTCAGGAAAAGTTTTTCATGATACTTACTAAACCTGTTAGTTATTATACCTGTTCTAGTACTTGCATTTTTATTTTTTTTACCCATTTGTGTTTAGCATTTATAAATGTGATCACATATACTGCCTTGTTACATAATCTTGCTACAGCTGACTCATGACGAATGACGTTGCCTATCCTCATTTGCAGCAATAGGTCAAAAGCAAATAGTGTTATGCCTCTGCAATTAATTATCGATCCCAACGCAATGCATTGCTAACAAAAAAAAAAAAAATGTATTACCAGTCCCAAGTAGTGATACCAGTTTGAGAATGTTCTGAGTAATACTGATTAGCTCTGAATAGTATGTCACTTCAGTAATGACTTCTTAATGAGACAAAAAAAAGGGTATATGTTTAAAATAATGCTTTGTCACTAGCTAATAACTGCCACTGTTTATTGTAATGAGACTACTTATAATGCCCACGATTATTAATGCTATGACTGTAATTAACTGATTATTAATAATGACTTCATAATGATCTGAATAATACTGAAGGAGAAACACTGTTTATTGTAATGAGACTACTTATAATGCCTGTGATTATTAATGCTATGACTGTAATTAACTGATTTTTAATAATGACTTCGTAATAATCTGAATAATACTGAATGATGATTCTATTCAATACTTGCTGGCCACTGAGTGCCAATAATTAATGTCACTTGAAGAATTGTTATTAATTATGCCATTAATTAGCCCTTTTTTTTCCATGTTGAGTTTTCATGTTTTGGTTAATGGCCAATGAGTGCCAATAATTTGTATCACTCAATGTATTATGTTAATGCTAGGCCAATAATTGACTCTCCTTTTCAACTAAGACTTCTGATGAACATTATTCTGTCATACTAAATATACTTTGTAACTGGCCAAGGACCGCCACTGTTTATTGTAATACGATTACCCATGATGCCAGCTAATGATTCTTAATAGATTGGAATGACACATAATTAATTAACTATGCTACTGTTTAATAATGCTTTGTAATTAGGAGAAGACTAATGATTCTTACTATATTGAAATGACAAATGATGCTATGCTCTGTAATTAGAAGGCTAATGAATCTTAATGACTGTTTAATAATGCTTTATAATTAGGAAAAGGCTAATGATTAATACTATTGGAATGACAAATGATTAATTAACCATGCTATACTTTGTAACTAGGAAAAGAAGGCTACTGATTCCATGTAAAACAATTAATGAACATTTTTCTGTAATACTACATACTTGGTACAGAAATGTTCAATAACTGGGCTATGAATGCCACAAACTGCTAATTAAGTCTGTAATTGTCAATATTATGTGACTTGATGTCCTTCACCTCATAAGCTGACTACCCTGAATTATTGCAATGTCCATTTGTCCTGTTTATCCTAGTGATCATGGAGCACTATCTTTGGTTTTGCACTAATTCTACGTTGGTGTGCCTTGTAAGAGCGTGGTGTTGACATGACATGCTGTCCACCACCGTGAGCAATGAAGACGTTATTATGGTCCCACTGTTTGGTGTACCTAATGTACTGCCAAAATGAAAATATTACTACGACAGTTCAGTGTCTTGGCTACACTGATAAATTCTGATGGGAAAAGAACTTCAAGTTGTGTCACTTGGTGTTGTACTTCTGTGGAAAGATATGGACTTTCAGAACAGCTGTGTGCAATCTAAAGTGCTACAACCATGATGCAATCCTTCCCTTTCCTATCCTAATTCTTGTCACATAGTGAAAATCATCATTTTGGTAATATCATTTCTGTTCGTGGGTTATACATTTTTTTTCGATTCGCTGAACTCCAGTGCGAGTACACTTATGTCACTGGTCGACATGATGTTTTGCCATTATGTTTATTTGTTGTGAAAATGCTAAAGACATTTTTTCAGTGCGTGTGCACTTTGGACATGATTTTTTTGCCATTATGTTTATTTATTGCGAAAATGCTAAAGACAATTTTTTCGATTTGTTCTGAAGTACAGTATATGTGCACTCTTGTCTTTTATATTGTATATACATTTTTATTTTAATGATATGTTCTGAACTACAGTGCATGTGCACTTATGTTAGGTGTTAATATGTTTTCTACTGAACTTCAGTGCCTGTCCACTTTTCTCATTTTTCAATATGATTTGTACTCATTCTGTATATTCAATACTTCAATGCGTTTGCACTTATGTCATTTGTTATTAATTGTATATACATTTCATCATTTGTTGATATGCTCTCAACTGCAGTGCATGTGCACTCACGTCACTTGTCAACATAATATTTTTTGCCAGTCTGTTTATTTGTTCTGAATATGCCAATGAATTTTTTCAGTGCCTCTGCACTTTGTTTTCTGTCAAATAATTTGTATATACATTTTTCTGATTTGCTACTATGTTTTGAACTCACATCTTGTCTTTGTCTTATATATTTTGTACTTAGTGCGTGTCCACAACATTTCATTCATGTACTACATCTAAATATTCTGTAAATTGTAGAAGTTTATTAATTAATTAAAAATTTTGCCGCGATTGGCAAGTCCAAATGACTCACCATCGCTGCGAAATTTTTGCCCCCCCCCAGTGGAGGGTCATGAAACACGTATGTAACGCAGCAGCGATGGCGAGGCATTGCAGCGTCTCTGACCAGAGGGCCTGCGCTTGACCGCGCGAGTGTTGCGAGCGGTTCTCAGTCTGTAGCTCGGTTTAATTACGAGCAGTCGGTCAGTAGTAGTCGTGCAGTGCAGTTCGCTACTAGTCGTCATGTAGTGCAGTACGCTAATAGTCGTCATGCAGAGCAGTCGGTCAGTAGTAGTCGTGCAGTGCAGTTCGCTACTAGTCGTCATGTAGTGCAGTACGCTAATAGTCGTCATGCAGAGCGGTCGGTCAGTAGTAGCAGCCCAGTGCGGTTGTGTGATGTAGGCGGTCGGCAACATTGGTCAAGATGCTGAATGAGGTATACTGTTAATTAATATAATCATTAGATAATGTAAAAATTTATTTATTGTAATTATTCTCCAACAAGTGCCCCAATAATAATTTTTATTTCAAAAGCATTTTTTCAAAAATTTAATTTTTATTGAACTAAAAATTTCGTTGCACTTCCCATTTCATTCCACTTCTTTTGAAGAAAAATTTCGGTAAAATCACAGAAAAAAGGAATATTATTATTTGCAATGCAGTTCCTCCAAGCCGTGCGCACAAAAAAGAGCAGAAATTTGACATCCAGTTATTCTGAGGTAAGACTCTAATTCTGATTGTTTTACACTGGGCCAAAGACCGATATTTCGGTCTAATTGAATTTTCTTATCACTGAATGGACTTTAATTTTTTGTGAGGAATTTATATTTGAGTCAGATTGCGAATTTCACATTTTTGTTTAATTGTCATTGTCAGTAGAATTCTTTGTGGGGAGGTTACACTCGGCTCCCATTTGTATTAAGTATTGTTACTTTCTTTCAAATTTCGGTGGGGAGGTTACAAGGTGCTGCTCCAACACCTGTAACCACTGGTATTTTACCATTCATGGCAGTGCCTCCCCCCCTTAAATTTCCTGCTATTACCCCAGCCAGTTTCCCCTTCCCTTTCCTGTTGAGATGTAGGCCGTGCCTGGTATAATCCCACCTACTGAGATAATCAACAGGAACCACACCAATATGAGCCCCCGCACCCGATCCAAGCAGCCGTTCCAACTCCAAATTAACTCTCCCAACAGAAGAGTTCAAATGAGGCCGGTCATGGCGTCTCAGGACAGATACAAATTCAACATTGGTGTGTCTCGATGCTGACGCAATCTTTACCAAGTCACACTCTATACTGTACCCAGGATCTCTGTCGATGCTGTTCCCTGGCCCTCCCACAATAACCACGGTGTCTTCCCTGGTAAATCCGTTACAGAGTGAACCTAAATCCTCTGTCACCTGATCCAGACTAGCACTTGGTTTGAAAAAATTTGTGACCTGGTATTCTGGTCCTAATTCCTCCTGCAGAAGTTGGCCTACACCTCTGGCATGAGAACTGCCTAACAACAAAACTTTCTTCCTTTTCGATGACTTTCCTACATTCTTTTTCAATTTCCTATTGAAAGTTTGTTGTGTCCTGTCTACACCTACCTCTGCTTGAGGCTCATCAGTTTCTAACTGAAGCAACAGTCTATCATCTTCATATAAACCCCTAGCGCTTTCTGAAGTCAGACGGGCACAGCCCAGTGGTTCCTCACACGCAACCAAAACAATCATAGCCTCGTCGTCTTCGAGAGAGTTTCTGTCGTATGTGAAGTCACCAGACTTGTGATAAACTGATACTCTGAAAGGCAAAAGCCAGCATGAGATGTTCTGGCTGTTCTAGTACCCCTTAGTCAGGCTCCATCTGAGATTAATTAATTGTCCATAACCTGTTTATTCCTTCTACTAACTTTAAGTGTGACTAGCTGAATCCCACTTTCATGTTACTCAACGATTCCTCTGAAAGGGTAACTGCGTGCATTAATTGAAACGGAAATTCTCTGGATCAAATACCATCGTTCTGACCCTATTTGCTAGGTTTAACTGAAATATTGGCGACGGTAGATCAGTTCCAGAGCTGGGAGGTAGGTTGGGACAGCAACACTCAATCTATTATTTGAACTGGTCTTGCAAAGAAGTTGTGAGCTGGTAAGAAATGCATATATTCTTAATGCATTTTAATGCACGATAAAAACGCACAGAAATTCCATGAGCGTGCGAGCAGAGGAACAACTACGTCATGGTTTTGGTGTTCACGAAGAGCTTACCTTCATATTGCAGTGTGTTGCTGCGGCGACAAAGGCCTCCATGCCGCACAGTCTTGATGTCGGAAACAGAGACTCACCCTTCATGGAGACACGTCTCCTATCTAAGTGAGCTCCTGTTCCAACTTAAAAACCGTTGGCCTCTCTTCGACTGTCGGTTTCATGCAATATGCTTCACTGGCTCCGCAAATGTTGCCAACCCAGTTACTAACGTAGACACGTTCCTCTCACAAGGGGACGGCCACAGACACGGCCAACCGATTCGGCTCAGATTAGGCAGGTCGCTTGTGTACAACCTAAAACGAAGGATTCTAAGATATTTTGGGTCAACACCCCTGCGTTTTTGAGAAAATCTCCCCTAAAGGTTACGACGAGCAATCGACTCAAAATTGGAGGGATCGATAGATAATTTTAAATAGAGCATTTTTCATCACCAGTAATGGGTCCGCAAACGCATACTTTTCCAGAAATCGAGGTAAGAAACTTTAACAACTGCCGTTCTGTAACCACAGGGTAAACGCTTCTCATCGACAGCATCGATATCACCGGCGCGGTAGCTCAGCGTGTTCGGTCAGAGGTTAGCTGCCCTCTGTAATAAAAAAAACTGAGTTAATCGATCAACAACGAACTTAAACCGATGTCTTACGACGTCCACCCCGAGCAGATGCAACGAACGAAAGCGAACAAAACGAGATGAAGAAAAGATAGCGCAACGGCGAAGGTAAGTGGCTGGGAATCGAAGAACCCGCGCTCGAATCTCGAAGAAACCCAGCGGATGTTATTCTTTTCGTTTGTATTTTTCCATATCTCAATTGATAGGGATAGGAGGGTTAATAAGGTAAGTAAATCAATAAGGAATGATAATAATAAGGTAGGCAAATAAATTTCTCAAACCTCTTGAGATAGTCAACAACTAAAATGTTACTCCAGGTCACTTTACAATGACTCTTCCAGTTACTGTTACGTTTCCTCACTTTTCTTCGATCAACTAGGTGGGTGGTACTTGTCATATAAACATTTGAAACAAATATACTCACGGCACCAAGAACATGTAATGAATGCAATCTTTCAATAGCTACATTGCTTCCGGAGTGTCGGCTAAAAGCGTTTACCATGTGGGTACAGAAGCGGCAGTTGTAGAAGTTTCTTTCCTCGATTTCTGGAAAAGTTTGCATTTGCGGACCCCATACCTGATGATGAAAAATGCTCTATTTACAATTATCTAGCGATCCCTCCAATTTTGAGTCGATTGCTCGTCATAACCTTTAGGAGCGATTTTCTCAAAATTGCGGGGGTGTTGACCCAAAATATCTGAGTCCTTCGTTTTAGGTTGTACACAAGCGACCTGCCAAATTTAAGCCGAATCGATTGGCCGTGTCTGAGGCCTTTCCCTTGTCAGAAGAATAAGACGTCTGTGCTATCTTTCCTGGTAGGTCGATTTTACAGGAGCCCCGAGACTTCCAATATCTCCGTCTTCTTTGTCAAATTTGAACCTAATTTGCCGGCCGGAGTGGCCGTGCGGTTCTAGGCGCTACAATCTGGAACCGAGGGACCGCTGCGGTCGCAGGTTCGAATCCTGCCTCGGGCATGGATGTGTGTGATGTCCTTAGGTTAGTTAGGTTTAATTAGTTCTAAGTTCTAGGCGACTGATGACCTCAGAAGTTAAGTCGCACAGTGCTCAGAGCCATTTGAACCTAATTTTTGGCGTTTCTGCCAGGAGTGCAAGATCTGTACTCGAAAGAAGAGATCTCAGACATTCTACACTTCTGTTCCAGTATAATCCCAAAGTGGGATTTGGCTGAAATGGTCTGATTGTTTTAGTGGAACTTGATCTAAAATAGTCTGTCTATCTTTGGGTAGGGAATGAAAAGTTAAGCATCTGTGACGTGTCAAAATATGTGGTGTTTGCCTTAACTTATTCACGCATCAACTGTACGTTAAAAATTAATGAAAACCTTTATTTTATTATGTAGCCTACCTGAGATTATTTTTCCTAAATTGTTATGCAAACACGTTGTAGACACAAGGAGAACTGAAAGATGCTGCAAGTTGTTGTGTGTCTGGTGTTTCCAGCCAGACTGCGACCTGAGTGACACAGGGAACACATCACGCCACAGCCTTCTGCTAAGAAGATATAGAACGAACAGTGAGCAAAATATGTTAATTATTAAAAGTGGTGGTTCGTGGATGTTAGTTTGTTCATTTTGATGGTTTAGAAAATTTACACGTTTGTTGAATAGCATTTTGATTTGACCATTATCTGCGATAGGCGTTGGCTCCGATTTTGCTTCGGTTTATTGTATTAGTACAGATCCATCTCGTGAGGAAGAGTGGTTTCTATCTTTGTGTGTAATTGATTGTTGAGTTGCACTGAGTTTGTAGGTACGAATCAAGTACGGAATACTGCAATAACAGACACTTGTAGTGAATTCTAGAATCTGAGGTTTGTGATACAGTGTTGTTTGCCCTATTATGGCAGGATCCCTTATTCGAATTCTAGGTAGTTTACTCGCCAAAACGAACCATTAATTTGAATTAGGTTCAGTGCTATTACTCACTTAATGGATGACTGCGTCAAGTGTCTAACACATATTGTGATAAAGCGAGAATTAGCTGCCAAAGCCTGAAGTGGAAGAGTTTTGTTTACAAATTTAAATGGTAGCATAAAAGTGGTGATGTCAACAGCTATTTCCGTTGTAGGATAGATTTTTGGTAGGTCGGGCTACATGGGCACTCGTTCACAGCGGCGCCTGGGCGTGTATTAAAACCTTTGTGATTAAACCTTCTTCCTTAAAAAGAAACTTTAAGATCCTGACTCTCGTTATTTTGCTTCGACCAAATTAATTTCTTACCATCTCTAACAAAGGAAATGCCAACGAACGTTGAAAGAAAAAAAAATAAAAAAATCTTTTCTTTGAAGTTTTCTGCCTGAAGAGTTAAAGTGAAAAGTATTAGAAATTTCTGTAAAGACTCACTTCAGTAAAGAATGTTTCAAAGATAGGAATTATTTTCAGAATGAGAATTTCACTCTGCAGCGGAGTGTGCGCTGGCAGATTAAAACTGTGTGCCCGACCAAGACTCGAACTCGGGACCTTTGCCTTTCGCGGGCAAGTGCTCTACAATCTGAGCTACCGAAGCACGACTCACGCTCGGTACTCACAGCTTTACTTCTGCCAGTATCTGGTCTCCTACCTTCCAAACTTTACAGAAGCTCTCCTGCGAACCATGCAGAACTAGCACTCCTGAACGAAAGGATATTACGGAGATATGGCTTAGCCACAGCCTGGGGGATGTTTCCAGAATGAGAATTTCACTCTGCAGCGGAGTGTGCGCTGATATGAAACATCCTGGCAGATTAAAACTGTGTACCCGAGCGAGACTCGAACTCGGGACCTTTGCCTTTCGCGGGCAAGTCCTCTACCATCTGAGCTACCGAAGCACGACTCACGCCCGGTACTCACAGCTTTACTTCTGCCAGTATCTCGTCTCCTACCTTCCAAACTTTACAGAAGCTCTCCTCCTGGTTCTCAGGAGAGCTTCTGTAAAGTTTGGAAGGTAGGAGACGAGATACTGGCAGAAGTAAAGCTGTGAGTACTGGGCGTGGGTCGTGCTTCGGTAGCTCAGATGGTAGAGCACTTGCACGCGAAAGGCAAAGGTCCCGAGTTCAAGTCTCGGTCGGGCACACAGTTTTAATCTGCCAGGAAGTTTCAGGAATCATTTTTATAGTCAAGTCAGGAAATACTGAGGTAGTTGTCTTTCAAAGCAATGTTAAAGAAAGAAATACATTGAATAATTTGATACTTTCTCTATAATAGAAATAATTATCAAATATAATGAAGCATGAGAAAAAAGAGGATATAAAAATATATTTATCATATTTTGTAATACTAATGGTTTGCAGAAATCATATCGCTGACTTTGCAAGTAGATTGATCTTTGCTTTTTTTATAGCAAAATCGTGGAACAAAATGTACAAAGAGCGTTCAAAAAGTTTTTCACAGACGTCTCTAATTTATTTATTTTTTGCAGGAGGAGAATGAATTTTTTTGTGAACATGCTTGGAACATTAAGCTATAAGTTGGTGTATAAAACTATTTTCTTTTATTTACAGGTGAGCCATAATGGACCGTGAAGTAGATGTCAGGTTGCGACAACGGTCGGTGATGGAGCTCCTCTTCAAGACCGGCGATGACTCTGCCACATCGATTCACAGGAAGTCGCTCCCTGTTTATGGGGAGGACACAGTGGATCGCAGCAGTATCCAGCGCGGTTTGCAGAGGTTTAAAGAAGGTGATTTCTCTCTACTGGACAATCTACGATGTGGTAGACCATCGATGGCAATGAGTGATGTGGATAAGGAGACCATTGATCAAATCATCCAAAATGAGATGTGTGTGACGACACGACAGCTTGCTGAAATAACTCGTTTGTAATTGTGTAGTGTGGTATCACTGGTAATCACTAGAGTAGAGAAAAATCTGTGCACGCTGTGTGCCTATATTATTGACAAAAGAAATGAAAAGATGAGGAAGAATGTGTGCGAGGGTCTCATGAAGACCTTTACTGAGGAGTGGAAACAGTGTTTTGATGGCGTCATTACCTAGGATGAAAACATGGTTGTTTTTGTCCGAAACTGAGCGCAAAACCCAATTCATGGAGTGGCGTCATCCGGGTTCCCCTTGGAAGAAGAAACCAAGACTTTCACTAACAGCAGGCCGAAAGGTGATGGCCTCCTTCTTCTGGGATCAGTGTGGTGTCATTTTCATTGACTTTTTGGAACCTGGTTCCACAATTAACGGGGACATTGACTGTTTGTCATTGGACAAGCTGCGACTTGCCATCAAGACCCACAGACCACAGTTCAGGTCAGCCCATCAGACTACACCATGACAATGCCAACCCGAAACAGCCCTTATGACGCAGGAGAAAATCAGGAAAATGGGTTGGAAAATTGTTCCTCATCCTACCTACAGTCCGGACTTGGCTTCGTCTGATTTTTGCCTCTTTGGTCGTCTGAAGGCCCACCTGCGCGGTAAAACATTTGATAGTGAGAAAGACCTTATTTTCTGTGTCAAGCGATGGTGTAAAAGTCAGTCCCCAGAATTTTACGAAAGTGCATTTACGTCATGGAAATAACGTTGGGCCAGATGCGTCATAGCAGATGGAGACTATATTGAGTAGGCTCAATATATAGCTAAATGTTCCAAGTATGCTCACAAAAAATTTCATTCTCCTCCTGCAAAAAATTAAAAAAAAGAGACAACTGTGCAAAACTTTTTGAACGCCCTTTGTGTATGAAAGAGGAAAATTAAGTAATGAGGTAATTACTATGTCAAGCTTTTCTCTGTGGTAGTAATATCGTTTGGTAAGAAAGTTATGTCCGCCGCTCGTGGTCTCGCGGAGGAAGGCTATGGCAAACCACCTCCACTAGGACCTTGCCTAGTAAGGCGGCGCGGATTTCCCGCGTCGTTCCCCTACGCTCTGTAAAGAAGAATGGGACTTCATCATCATCATCAAGAAATTTATAAAGTACTTAATGCGGAAAGATTGAGGAAAAGTCCAATACAATCCTAAATCAGATATAAAATTATTGTTTTGGTTATGCTTCATTTGTCGACGGTATGAGCTGTAAATGATCTACAAAAATATTTATTTTGCCCATTACAGAGAATGATTAAATTTGCAATCTTATAGTGTTGCCTTAGGTGAACCTATTAAAATAGCTTTTGGATACTAAGTGTATGACAATTAAATACATGAAGGACATAGATGTTCGCACTCTTGAGTTTCAATAGCTATTCGATTTAGCCATGCAACCTTCTGTAGCACCACATTTCCAAATCCTCTTTTCTGTTCTTGTCTGAACTGATTACCGTTCACGTTTCACTTCCAAGCATGGATACACTGGAAACAACAGTACTCCTAAGATGGACTTACTTCGTATTTTGCGCGGCTATAGACTAGCATTTCAACGTCTCTGGTTTATTTTCGGTTACCTGCTGAACCGGGTTCAGTTATTTGAAAACTTAATATATGCGCAATTACAATGAAATGACTGCAGATACGAGGTGCGTGAGAAGATTAATAAGACTGACAACGTTGCGAGCGATCTGGCAACGCTGTGTTGTTTTACTTACGTAGACAGGCGTATTCAACCCTTCAAGATTCTCAGTCTGAGTTTCAACTCACGCGATTTTTGAGAGCTCCATCTGTGAAGTTGTGTTTTTGTTATGTGTTAACGAAACTGGAACAGCGGAATTTAGATCAACGTTATGCCATCAAGTTTTGTTGTAAACTTCGGGAATCTACGAGTCTGACCCTTGAAAAGTTGAAGACTGGGATCAATGACTTCCCTGGTGTCTAGCTACCGAAGGGAACCACTTTGAAGGGGACAGTACTATTGTCTGAAAAAAATGAAAACTTTGGTGGATAAATCAGTCTCACTGCTTTTCTCACACACCACGTAGTTTCACAAAACTAGAACAACGATATCAGCCACTTGTATTTTTTGCTAGACTTATTAAGCTACACCTGTTTCAACAGCAGTTCTCCTGGATGTAACATTCACTTTGGGCTTTTTTATACTTAGTTTTCAGCAGCGTATCGTCTGATATTGCAGATAAAACAGTCATCTACTTCCTGTTTGATTTTCTTACAATATTTAAAGTTATTTTGTAGCTGGATAAATTGTTGACGGGCTCAAAAGCGTTACGATCAATTGCAAATGATTCTTTTTCTTTTTGCGGTCGTGTCTTTAACTATGTGTCCTGAATGTCCTAATGTTGAGTTATGATGGGCAAGTCAGAGCTGAACGCTGTAACGGCAGCCAGGATATTGGGGACAGGGTACAAACTCGGAATGAAAGAAATGACTGATGGTATTGACTGTACCATTTTCTATATACCATCCTGACATTTGGCCAAAACGATTTACGTAAATCACAATGGAGGTTCAAGTTCAGCTCTTCACGAATACGATGCACCGAAGTGACAAAAGTCATGTGACACCTCCTAATATCCTGTTGGACTTCCTTTTGCCCGGCATTGAGCAGCAACTCAAGGAGGAATGGACGGAACAAGTCGTTGGAAGTCGTCTGAAGAAACACTGAGCCGTGATGCCTCTATAGCCGTTCATAACTGCGAAAGTGTTGCCGGTGCAGGATTTTATTCATGAAGTGACCTCTCGATTATGTCCCATAAATGTTTGATGGGATTCATGTCGGGCGATCTGGGTGGCCATATCATTAGCTCAAATTGTCGAGAATGTTCTTCAAACCAGTCGCAAACAATAGTGGTCCAGTGACATGGTACATTGTCATCCACAAAAATTCCATCGCTGATTGGGAACAAAGTCCAAGAACGGCTGCAAATGGTCTCCAAGTAGCCGAACATAATCATTTCTAGTCAATGATCGGATCAGTTGCACCAGAGGAGCTAGTTCATTCCATGCAAGCACAGCCCACACCATTATGGAACCAACACCAGCTTACACAGTGCCTTGCTGACAGTTTGAGTCCATAGCTTCGTGGTGTCTGAATCACACTCGAACTCTATGATCAGATCTTGTAAACTGAAACTGGGGCTCATCTGACAATCACACTGTTTTCCAGGCGTCTAGGATCCAACCGATAAGGTCACAAGCCCAGGAGAGGCGATGTTGTGCTGTTAGTACAGACATTCGCGTCGATTGTCTGCTGTCATAGACCTTTAAAGTCAAATTTCATTGCACAGTCCTAAGAGAGACGTTCGTCGTACGTTCCACATTGATTTCTGCGGTTATTTCACGCAGTTTTGCTTGTCTGTTAGCACTGACAACTCTTTGCAAACGCTGCTGCTCTCAGTCGTGAAGCCGACTGGTGTGGCCGTGCGGTTATAGGCGCTTCAGTCTGGAACAGCGCGACCGCTACGGTCGCAGGTTCGAATCCTGCCTCGGGCGTGGATGTGTGTGATGTCCTTAGGTTAGTTAGGTTTATGTAGTTCTAAGTTCTAGGGGTCTGATGACCTCAGATGTTAAGTCCCATAATGCTCAGAGCCATTTGAACCATCAGTCGTGAAGTGAAGGCCGTCGGTCACTGCGTTGTCTGTCTTGAGAAGTAATGCCTGAAATTTGGTATTTTCGGCACTCTCTTGACACTGTGGATCTCGGAATATGGAATTCCCTAACGATTTCTGAAATGGAATGTCCCGTCTGTCCAACTCCAACTACCATTCCGCGTCCAAAGTCTGTTAATTCCAATCGTCACGTCGGAAACCTTTTCACATGAATCACCTGAGAACAAATGACAGCTCCGCCAACGCACTGCCGTTTTTCTACCCTTGTGTGTGCGGTACTACCCCTATCTGTATATGTGCATATAGTTGTCCCGCGACTTTTGTCACATCACGGTGTTTTAACAATTGTGCCGACTCTTTCGGTGGTAATTAGTTTTGCTCTTTGTCTTCAAGAACAGTTACACTCCATCACGAAATCAAATAACATGATGTCTCTTGAGATGCATAATTTGCACGATGCGATTATTCTTGCGAAATATACTGAAAACTACTTTTTCGGAAACTGTATTACTTCTTACACCCTTCGACAGCATAACAATTTCAGATACGTGTGGAGCCTTGTACTATGTCTTTTCTTCTCTTGCTTTTATTCACTTACGAGTACGGTAGAAGGACATAATTCAAGAATCTTTTCAATACTGATACAGCCTAAACTGACATTTGGAACTTATTCCTGTTGTAGCAAAAAACTATGTCTACAGCTATAATTCACAAGCTACCTTCTTGTGTGTGGCGGAGGGCACTTTGTGCAAAACTCTTACTCCCGCTTTTCCTGATCCAGTGACGAGTGGTCCACAGGTGAAAAATGAAATGAAATGATCGTGTTGGACGGGAGGTCCCATCCGGGGAAATTCGGCCGCCGAATGCAAGTCTTATTTCAGGTGACGTCACATTGGGCGACTTGGGCGTCGGTGATGATGACAACACAACACCCACCCCACAAGCGGAGCCAGGAATCGAACCCCGCCCCGCTGCATGATAGGCAAGAACGTTACCGCTCAGCTAACCAGGCGGACCGTCCACGGGAGAAACTTGCTGGTAGGACTCGGTATGAGCTGGAAATCCTCTAAATTTGCTTGCATTTTCTTCTCTCGAGATCTATGGAGGTGGAAGCATTATCTCAGTTGACTGTTCTAGGAACGTGCGCACTCGGAATTTCAACGGTAAACCACAGCAAGATTCAGAAAGCCTCTCTTGCAACGTCTGCCACTGGAGTTGCCCGAGCATCACCGTGACGTTTTCGCCCCTACTAAATAAGCCTGTAACAAAACGAGCTGCTATTTTTTGGATCTCCTGTGTTTAATATATCAAACCTATCTGGTATGGAGCAATATTCGCTTTCTATATATGCTAGTTTGGTTCATGCAAATTTCTTGCTAACGTTTATAATCTACCACTTGTGTTTCCTGTACACCAACATTATTGCACCTCTTTTTTACGCTTAACAAACCAGAGGAGTGGTAAGCCATTAAATTCACATTCCGAAAGATTATGTGACATATTTCGCCTTTGCTACCAGGGACCTTTACTCCCAGCTTCTTAAGGGGGGTACGACATCAAACGGGCCGACTTGGAGCAGGAGAGGCATCACAGGACATTTTAATTTCCAGTGTCAATAATTTTACAAATAAATTCATAGAACTTGGTGAGCAACACCAGGAAGGATTCAGGATTCACACTCATTGCAGTGGAAGTTCAAAAACATAACAAAATAATTTTTTTTTCAAGTGCGAAATTTCATCATTTTTTCACTTACTAATGGCTGCATATGTTGCTATAGGTACACTTTTCTTCATAAGTTAGAGATATTCTTCGATGAATTTTGTACAGCATACATACCATACTCACAGGTGTATGAAACTCTAGAATTTATTTAATTTATGAAAAAAACGAACGAACTGTTATATTTTAAACTTCATGTTTAGAAAAAACACAAATTTTATAGTTAATTACCTCAATTTTTACCACAGTTTTAAATAGATTTGGAAAATTCTAGAGTTTCATACACCTTTAAGTATGGTTTGTATGCTGTGCAAAATTCATCGAACAATCTCTCTTACTTATGAAGAAAAGTGTACCTATAGCAAAAAATACTGCCATTAGCAAGTGAAAAAAATGATGAAATTTCACATGTAAAAAAAAATCATTTCGTTATGTTTTCGAACTTCCACTCCTATGAGTGTGAATTCTGAATCCTTCCTGGTCATGCTGACAAAGTTTTATGAATTTATTTGTAAAAGTATAGACAGTGGAAACTAAATTGTCCTGTGGTGCCTCTCCTGCTTCAAGTCGGCCCGTTTGACGTCCTACCCCCCTTAATACTGCACTCGAGAAATTATTCAAAGAATGATACTTCTTTATTGTATTAATACATTCACTATATTTTACATAAAATGGCCACGATAATCTCTATGTATGGCCATGAATGAAATAACGGAACTCCACCATAAAAACTGTTGCAGAAAGTACCTCGAATAAAAATAATTAAATTTCGAATTCACTTACTGCACTGTTGAGTCAGTGCTACTAACCGTAAATGGACACATACGAAACAGGCAGTAGGTCTATGTCCTCTGCCACCAGATGGTCAGAAATAAAGGAAACTCAGTTAATATCGTGGAAGAAAGCTGCAGGAGCTAGGATGGATACGATCTGATGACTGAGACGGGAGATTCAGCGGTAGCTGGCTTACCTTTTAATATCATGAAAGCTTCTTCCACGTGTTGCAGAGGTTAACTTCTGGCAAGCGACAGACTATGTAAAACTCAACTGAATAAAGACAATGGAATGCCGAGGTCGCAGCTACGAACTGTTTAAAGGCTATAACCTAGCAAGTATCCTTTAAAATATCTTACCACTCTTGTAATAGTGAAGTCAGATGGTAAAATATGCGAAGGTGCGTAAGCGAAAAATGTTGACTGAAAATGTTGTTGTTGTTGTGGTCTTCAGTCCTGAGTCTGGTTTGATGCAGCTCCCCATGCTACTCTATCCTGTGCAAGCTTCTTCATCTCCTAGTACTGGCTGCAACCTACATCCTTCTGAATCTGCTTAGTGTATTTATCTCTTGGTCTCCCTCTACGATTTTTACCCTCCACGCTGCCCTCCAATACTAAATTGGTGATCCCTTGATGCCTCAGAACATGTCCTACCAACCGATCCCTTCTTCTTGTCAAGTTGTGACTGAAAATATCCGAAGCTTATTTGCGATGGAAATGTGTGAAGCTCGCGCTACACGACGTGAAATCCAGAGTAAACAGTCGATCAAACAATACAACTGCGAGAAAGAAATCTGGTCTCAATAAAATTTACGTTCACCATCTGACTCTGTGACAGAACGACTTTCTGATAAATGTTGGCCCTGAATGTTACGAATCTTTGTTGGTTTAGAAAACAGTTGCCGTACTGGAACTATTATCATAATTACACAACAGATGAGCACTGAATAAAACCATCTGACTATAACCTAGCAAGTATCCTTTAAAATATCTTACCACTCTTGTAATAGTGGAGTCAGATGGTAAAATATGCGAAGGTGCGTAAGCGAAAAATGTTGACTGAAAATGTTGTTGTTGTTGTGGTCTTCAGTCCTGAGACTGGTTTGATGCAGCTCCCCATGCTACTCTATCCTGTGCCTCTTTCATAAAAATATCTCACTTGCACTAAACCTCTGAATTTATACAGATATTTCCCTTGTAAATGTACTCTGACAATCACTGTGCCTGATCCTGAATGTAAACTACAATGATAATGAACTTTATGGCTTACTTGTGCGCAGTGGACCGCTCGTTTGCTCTGTAACCTTTTTTTAATAACATAATTATCTGACTGTCAAAATTGAGTTTGTCTCGCCGTACTCGCCATGTGCAATGCGAGACGAGATTTCTTCAGCACTCAAAAATTTTACGCAACACACAACTCGTGATGGGCACTGCGATTGTCCAGTCAAAAGAAACCATGAATACAAATGAAAAATCGGGTACTAATCTCAACAACAAAGAAATAATTGAATCGGCATTTTAGGTATTCACTGAGCTTCATTCGATCATAGCAACAATACAATTTTTCGCACTTCATACTCATGAACGAATTCGCAAAACGTCTCTTTAGCCTTTATCACTGCAGTGAAAGAGAGAACCACATAACTTCATTACACAAACCTTACAGAAAATCTAAACCACTGTTATAACGATCAGTACACTACATATGTATAAATCTAACAAACTGCTTTACCTTTAAATGTTAATTTTTCTCATTCATACAACAATATAATCCTTCTACTTAATATCTCTTCATATTACAAAAATTACTCCAAACAATGTTGGCTCCACTACGGTGCAGGGCAGTTTCCGTCCGTTTCGAACCAAGTAAATTACCTCTAGGGTTGCCACATCTAGCTGAGACCTCGTAGGTGGGGGTGTAGAAATGAAGTAAAAATTTATTTAACATAATTATTTTTTATTTAGAACACAATTACATGGAACTTGTTGCGGAAGACGTAGTTGCTACACAATATTTTTCGGAAGATTTCACCTTTTTCAGCAAGTCTTTTTCCCTTTTACATATTTATAAAATTCCATGCGAGAGAACTTGTAGTTGAACTGACACCCTAAGATTGATTTCACAGTCCCTGGCAGCAGTCGATTTCTTTCATTAGTCCACTGGGCCGACATCAGCGAAACTACTCTTTCCACACTGGCTTTGTGTGCGAGAATAGAAAACAAATACTCGCATAATTTTAGCAGATGGCTTTTGCGTTCAGGATTTTCCGTTCCTTAAGAAAGTAAATCCACTTTTCTTACACGGAGTGTTTAGACCTCAGTTCTTCTGAGTCACGCTTAGTTTCTAAAGAGCTCTTCAGATACATATATTCCTGAAAACAACCGTCGCCTGAAACCTTCGCACCATTTTTAGTCAGGTATATAATAGCGTTTTCAATCATTGCCCAATCTGGGGCTTCAGATTGCGTCATCCAATCAAATACTTGATATTTATTAAAAGAAATAACCCATTTCTCTACATAATCAAATGCTATGTTATAGAAAGCCATTAGCTCTTCCTCAAATTTCGAAATCAAATTAATAGTTTTGCAAAATCGGACAAAATTCGGTCTTGTTGGTATGTCCAGACAAGAAAGTCCATAACGATGACAGTCCTGATGTATCACGATAGATGGCAAACCTAATTACCACACAGTTGCTACTTGCACACCTTGACACTGCTCAGACAGAGTAAAGCTAACTTCTCTGACCAACATCTCTGGTCTCGAACCAAAGGGGAGATGCCACCATATTGATGTGTCCATAACATTTGGTGTCGAGTGTGCATTAATAGTAGGGCAAGGGCGACATCACTCCACATTGGCCGGCCGGAGTGACCGAGCGGTTCTAGGCGCTATAGTCTGGAACCGCGCGACCACTACGGTGGCAAGTTCGAATCCTGCCTCGGGCATGGATGTGTGTGATGTCCTTAGGTTAGTTAGGTTTAAGTAGTTCTAGGTTCTAGGGGACTGATGACCTAAGATGTTAAGTCCCATAGTGCTCAGAGCCATTTGAACCATTTGAACTCGACATTGCACTGTAGCCAAATTTTTGCAAGATGGCGGATCCAAGATGGCGGCGATAGATGTGGCAACATTGATTATGACCACATGGCGAGAAGTTAAAATTTTGATGGGAAAATAGGTCAATTGGGCTAGCTCGATTAACCTAACCCTTCCCTCCCCTCTCCTCCCCTCCCCCACCCCCCTTCCCTCGCCTCCCCTCCACCCCATGCAGGCTGCTGTGGCCGAGCGGTTCTGGGCACTTCAGTTGGGAACCACACTGCTGCTACAGTCACAGGTTCGAATGCTGCCTCAGGCATGGATCTGTGTGATGTCTTTAGGTTAGTTAGATTTAAGTAGTTCTAAGTGTAGGGGACTAATGACCTCAGATGTTAAGTCCCATAGTGCTTAGAGCCATTTGAACCTCCCCCATCCCCAAGAATATGACAGTAGGTTCAAATTTTGGCAGAAAAAAGGTCACTTGGGCTACCTCCACTAACCTTACAAAACGGAGGGAAAATTTTGACAGGAGAAAAGGTCACATGGGGTACCTCCACTAACCTAAGTCATCTAACCACCCCCTCTTCCTTGGAATTGGTGGGAAAAGGACTTAGCCTGTGCTGGGCTGCTGGATAGGATGGACATAAGTATTTATTTTGCATTCAGTGTTTATTTATACAATTTGAGTTGTCATAGGCAGTAACTCAATCCACTGTGTTCACCATGAGGCCTGGAGTCCAACTGACATAGCACAGTACTGCTACCAAAGGGTGGTGCCATCCCATAG
This sequence comes from Schistocerca piceifrons, assembly GCF_021461385.2. Classification (NCBI taxonomy): domain Eukaryota; kingdom Metazoa; phylum Arthropoda; class Insecta; order Orthoptera; family Acrididae; genus Schistocerca; species Schistocerca piceifrons. The sequence goes on along the minus strand of NC_060138.1, from coordinate 1,013,752,570 downwards.
TGGTCTGGGGGAAAAATTGTGGGAAAAGAAGTCAGTGTGTGTCCAGTTGCTGGAGAGAGAAAGGAATGTACTTTATTTATGTTCAGTGCGAAGTGTGGAAAAATTTATTTATGAATGGATTTGACGTAGTTTATTTATTACACTGATACAAAATACTTGCCCTGATATGCTTGAGGTCACAATAAATAGCCTACAGACCTGCAAACTACTCGTAAATTAACGAAATAATGCTGTACACCAATGTACAGACATGCAAACAACTCGTAAATTACCAAAATAATGCATGTAAAACGCTCTGCAAACACGACCACTACTTGTAATTGCAAAGCCCACAGACATGTTCACAAAATAATGCTGTACACTGATGAACAGACACATTAACTACATGCAAAGCTGGTAGAATAATGCACAATACTTAAACCGTCAGAATAATGCAGTGCACAAACACTCATTGCATGTAAAAATGCTTTCAGACTATAGTTAAGAAATTCGACGGCGACATATCAACGAACTGTTCCCTACAGAGTTCCAAGATGGAATGATGACCGGATGCATTCTTCCTAGTGATTCTACTGGGCAGCCCTTCCCATATGCAAGATGCCTCTGGCCGTGGACGTGTTTACTTAGCCATTGTGGTTGATGCTCGTAATTGCAAAGCCCACAGACATGTTCACAAAATAATGCTGTACACTGATGAACAGACACATTAACTACATGCAAAGCTGGTAGAATAATGCACAATACTTAAACCGTCAGAATAATGCAGTGCACAAACACTCATTGCATGTAAAAATGCTTTCAGACTATAGTTAAGAAATTCGACGGCGACATATCAACGAACTGTTCCCTACAGAGTTCCAAGATGGAATGATGACCGGATGCATTCTTCCTAGTGATTCTACTGGGAAGCCCTTCCCATATGCAAGATGCCTCTGGCCGTGGACGTGTTTACTTAGCCATTGTGGTTGATGCTCACCTTTAAAAGCTGTGGATCCAGTGCCAAGTGAGATGTTTACATATTGGTTCATCCTCGCAGGCACAGCTAAAAGGTTGTCAGTGCTATAATGCCGTCACTTGTCCTTGTAAATAAGAGCCAAGACTCCCTCTGGGAAATCGTAAACTGTTGCAGAAAAAGTAAACGGTCACTTTTGTTCTTTTGTGACGTCTTAGCTTGTCCGCAGGGAAATTCTTGTCCCAACAGGACCTGTTTACGAAAATAGCCCAGAATAACAACGAATGCATTCTTTGTGATGGTCCCAACAGGCATCCGTTGTTAACCTTCCTGAAAATCGTGTCGTCCTGCTTTCAACAAACGTCTCAGAAACACTAAACGTTCTCATCGCTAAAAGCCTTAATCATGTCTGTGCACACTTTCGAAAACACTGTTAATCATAAAAGCATTCTTGTTGTTGGAAAGCGAGCACTGTCTAAGCACAAACGGGAAAATAAGAACAATTATGCAAACTGAATTCGATGCACAATCCTACAGAAGAGAAAAATGGCTGAAATTTTTGGTGTCCTACAGCTGTTGGTCGGAAGATGTTCTAATGCCACAATGGCGGATGAGTGTCAGCACCCCGCCAGAGATGGATGGTGTGCTTCAAATTGTCTTTGAACACTTGAACAAAGAACTTACTCTCAGAACTTTCCATAGATACCTTGTCCCCGTCATGTTTCAACCAGTCTTTAGAGGCTCCTATAGCCCAGCACAAAGGATGTATTGTGAATGAATGGAGCATTCTGATTGGCTCTTAATGTATTTATCCACCAAATTACTGATGCTGCAGGTGTGGGAGCACTGTCCGCCATTTTTCTCTGCAGACGAGACTGTCAGCAGCAGAACTCTTTGTACAGATCGCCCTATCGCACTGATAGTTAAACCTTGCAAAAGTGGTCGACAGTTCATGAAATATCGAAAGATACTCTCTCAATTACACTGCTCTGCCAATGTCGAGGAAATCTTGAATATTTCAGCATGAAACGGCTCTCCAACACGGCTATATATCACCACATACACCACATACCATACTGATGTATTAAACATACAATTCATACCCTGTGCCATACAAAATCATCACTTCTACATCCTGAATATAGCTATCAACCATCAGACCCTCATACGCATACCATGAAGGCAGACAGCATAAGGGCATGACCTGTATACTACACCCACAAATGAAGTTGACACTCGGCGCAGTGGCTGATCGGAGCGACTGCAGAGGCATTTTCCATTTACAATCGCTCCCATCAGCCACCACGCCAAGTGTCAACTTTGTCTACACAAATATTATAGACCTCGCAGCACTAGTCACAAGTCATCTGCTTCCGCACACACACTGGCCTGACATGTAACCAGAGCGCCCTCAGTGGACTGACGTCACTCTCTGACAACGTGTTCCCATTTCCATCGAATGGTCAAAACATGGTCCTGTAACACTAAGTCAGCTTTGCCTGTTTCTACACGGACTGCAAAATGTCATAGATATAGCTCTCTCCGACTTCTGCTCAGTTCCCACTTAAATTGGAATGATCACATGCACAAAGCTGCAGGGGTGGCAGCGCAGAGTATGAGGAACAGTTGCAAAAAGCATAGGGACTATCTAAAACCGCATTGGAACTTTACCGTAGCCGATAGGTTTGGAAAAGGTGACTCATTTCGAGATATGAGAATGATTCATTAGAGGCTGTAATCATTAAAAGACTCCTCCATAGGATTTAATGCAGGTATGTGTTTGAATGGATAGACTTGATTCCCATCACAGACAACAGTTCTACAGGAATGTGTAGCACCAGAGATCTGAAAAGCTTGTGTACATTTCTTATGACCTCAATCAGCACACCATATACTGTTTCTGTTCATTCCCAATCAACCATCACCTATAACCCAGTGGATATATCCCAGGACCTCTGACGTGACATCGAGACAGAATGCTTTACAAATACTGGAGAAATATCTAGCGGCGGCATGAGAGAGTTACAAATACCGGCTTCATACCATGTTGCTTAGCCGAATCACTTTCTAAATTCGGTCATTTATTTTACGAGCTTACACCATCGGCGACGTGTAACCGCACTGTTGGTCTGATAATATACACTCTGATGATCACCATGTATATTCAGTGTCGCAGCATTTGTCTCGAAAAACCACTTCATTTGGAGATAATTCCATACCTCGATTTATAAGGCTTATATAGATTTTAATATGGATATCGTTAGCGATACTTTTTAGCAGCTGTAGATCCAAGACCGATTCTGACAGTAACATAGTCTTTGCAAACGTGTTTTTAACATTTGGCGTCTTGTAAGATGGCTACGTTTCTCTTTTTAAGACACTGTGGTACCACTCACAAGAAAAAATTATGAGACACATCCACCCACCGCTGATTTTTGATCATTGTTGTTTCGTATCGCCAGCAATCAGTTATTGGTGAGGTATTATACTTAGTAGTTGGGGATGCGTGATAGGTTTGCCATGACATCAGGTTTATAAAGCATGTGCATGTGTATGATCCGACAAGTGCAAAGAAAATGACTGTGTCCAAACGTAATTGAGGTATGGATTTGACATGGAACACTGCGATAGCTGCAAAGGAAATGAAAGATTTTTTTTTTAATTGGAAAGGTACATGAAGTCATAAGAATGGTTTAGATATTTCTATTTCTAGAGCCACTTCTGTCAGCAGATGGTTTTTCCGGTACTTTGCTCATTGTCGAATGTTGTCCAATTGAGACTGCGATCGTAATATTTAATTGTCAGTACACTGATAAAATATATGTGGCCGGTTTCTTAGGACGATTCTGCCTGGTGTGCGAGGAGTACGTGGCGGCGGTGGCTTGTGACGGGAATGATTCACATTTCCCGCTAATGGCAAGAGTTGACCGAGTGGAAAGACTGGTTGAGGTACAGGAATGTAGCTGACCTGACCATGTTGCCCTCTAGACAGCTGAATAGTGAACTAATACTCACTATGTGTTGGACAGCCTTTGTGATCACATGTGTTCTCCGTGGAAATTTGAGAAGATTCAATATGGACGTGTGTTTGCGCTGTACCATTAGTCCCGCCCACGTAAATTGTCCAGTTTACTGCTTCTGCACATTTCCCGGCCTTATTTGGTTGAGAGACCATCGATTGTGGTTTGTGTTGTTTGCATCTAGCAGGTGAAAGACGGGTGGCAGACACGTTTGCTGGTTTTCTAGACACGAGAAGCACCTTAGATGACTTTGTAAATTATAGGGATGATTTGAAATTTGTTACATCACCGACATCAGTGTCTGCGAATGGAAATATCAATTTCCTGTATTTGTTTCGAGTTCTCACGTAAAGGTCTTCGCAGACAAAATAAGTTTCTAGTTAGTGGTTTACAGCAAGCTTCACCTCGCTAAAGATTCGCGTTTCTGGAGTAACAATTTCCAGTCTATAACTTCAGAATTGTACTGTGCAGATACTGCTATGCAAGTGATATTGCTATGTGCTTGATATCGAGAAGTATCGCGTAATTGGTATGATATTCTGTCAACTATGTGAAAATACATGTGTTCTTGTAATCCCAGAGTCTGGAGATGGATGTAGAAAGCAAGCAAGCTGGCCGGGACCAGAAACAGTAATGCCTTTGTGCCGAGGGGAACCAACCCAGCCTTTGTACAACAGTTTGGAGAGTGACCTCGGTCCACTGAGAGCGCTCTGGTCACGTGTTGGGCCAGTATGTGTGCAGGGGTAGACGTCTTATAACTGTCGACTACGGTGGATGACCTACCAAGCTCACAGGAAATATCTAGTGCTGCGAAGACTATAATATTCGTGCAGACGAAGTTGACACTCAGTATGGTGGCTGATGTGAGCGACTGTAAATCGGAAATGTCTTTATGATCGCTGAGTGTCAACTTCGTTTGTGCATGTATACGGGTGCATGCACTTATCCTGTCTGTCTTTGTGGTATATGTACGAGTGTCTCAAGGTTGATAGCTATATTCAGGATGCAAAAGTGAATTTTGTATGGCGCAGAATTCTAATTTTGTGTTTACTACATCGATATGGTATGTGGTGATATATAGCCATGTTGGAGAGCGGTTTCATGCTGAAATATTCAAGATTTCCTCGATAGTTGCAGAGCAATGTAATTGAGGGACTGTCTTTCCGTATTTCATGGTCTATAAACCACTTTTGCAAGGTTTAACTGTCAGTGCGATATGGCGATCTGTACAAAAGAGTTTTGCCGCTGAAATTCTCGTCTGCAGAGAAAAATGGCGAACAGTGCTCCCACACTGGCAGCATAAGTAATGTCTTTACGATCACTCCCATCAGCTACAGTGCTGAATGTCAGCAGATGGGTAAATTCAGTAAGAGCCAATCAGAATGTTCCATTCATTCACATGACATCCTTTGTGCTGTGGCACAGGAGCCACTACAGACTGGTTCAAACATGATGCGGATTAGGTATTTATGGAAAGTTCTGAAAGTAAGTTCTTTGCTCACGTGCTGAAAGACAATTTGAAGCAGACCATCCATCTCTAGTAGGATGCTGTTCCTCATCCGCCATTGTGGCATTAGGACATCTCCAGGCCAGTAGCTGTAGAACACCGAAAATTCCAACCACTTTTCTCTTCTGTGTGACAGTGCATCGAATTCAGCTTGCATAATTGTTCTGATTTTCACGTCTGTGCTTAGACAGTGCTCGCTTTCCAAACAACAAGAATGCTTTTATGATTAATGGTGTTTTCGCAAGTGTGCACATACATGATGAAGGCTTTTAGCGATGAGAACGTTTAGCGTTTCTGAGACGTTTGTTGAAAGCAGGACGTCACGATATCCTTAAAGGGTAACACGGGATGCCTCGTTAGGAACATCAGGATGAGTGATTTCGGTGTTATTCTGGGCTATTTTCGTAAGCAGGTCCTGTTAGGACAAGAATTTCCATTCAGACAAGCTGAGACATCACGAAAGCTCCTACAACAACAAAGGCGACCGTTAATTATTTCTGCGACGCTTTACAATTTCCGAGAGGGAGACTTGGCTCTTATTTACATAGACATGTGTCGTCAATATAACACTGACAACCTTTTAGCTGCGCCTGCAAGCGTGAGCCGCTATGCAAACATCTCGCCCGGCTAGGAAGAATACATCCAGTCAGCATACCACCTTGGAACTGTGTAGGGGACAGTTCACTGATACATCTCCATCGAGTTTCTTAATGATAGTCTGAAAGTGTTTTTACATGCAATGAGTGTTTGTGCACTGCATTATTTTGGCTGTTTAAGCATTGTGAGCGTGTTTGTAGATCATTATACATGCATTACGTTGCCAGGTTTACATCTAATTAACATGTCTGTGCATCAGTGTACTGCATTATTTTGTGAACAAGTCTGTGGGATTTGCAATGCATTATTTCGACAGTTTACATTAGTGATCGTGTTTGCAGAGCGTTTTACATGCATTATTTTGATTATTTACGAGTTGCTTGTGTGTCTGTACAATGGTGTACTGCATTATTTCGGTAATTTACGAGTAGTTTGTAGGCCTGTAGGCTATTTATTGTGACCTCAAGCACGTCAGGGCGAGTGTTTTGTATCAGTGTAACAAATAAACTACGAGATGGGGACATATTAGATATCTTGGCGACAAACAGACCTGATCGTTTTGAGGAAGTAAATCTAGAAGGAGGTATTAGTGACAATTATGAACAACTTAGATTGGAAAGAACACATAGAAAACGTTGTGGAGAAGGCGAACGAAAGACTGCATTTTATTAGTAGAATACTTAGAAGACGCAACAGATCTACTAAAGAGACTGCCTACACTACACTTGTCTGTCCTATTTTGGAGTACTGCTGCGAAGTGTGGGATCCTTACCAGATGGGGTTAACAGAGTAGATAGGATTAACGGGGTACGTCGAGAAAGTTCAAAGAAGCGAACACGTCTTGTATTATCGAGAAATAAAGACTGACGTCATTGAAACAAAGGCGTTTCACGTTGCGGCGGTATCTTCCCACGAAATTCCAATCGCCAACTTTCTCCTCCGAATGGGAAAAGTATTTTGTTGACGCCAATCTACATGGGGAGAAACGATCATCATAATAAAATAAGGGAAATCACAGCTCGCACGGAAAGGTATAGGTGCTCGTTTTCTCCGCGCGCTGTTGGGGAGTGGAATAACCGAGTATTATTGTGAAAGTGGCTCGATGAACCCTCTACCAGGCACTTAAGTGTGATTTCCAGAGTAGCCATGCAGATGTAGATGTGTATGTAATTATTTGTTTCTCTGTACATTACATCACATCTACCGATTTCCGTCCCATTCGGATAATTTCTTCAGTGTGCGTCGTTTGGTTTTGTTAGTGTGCAACACAACCAAGTAAGACTACAACCTTCACACCGTTTTTCCTGTTCCATTGATGTGAGGTCGAAACGATAGTTGATACAACATTCTCTTTTCAGCCAGATGGTACTGCAGATGAGTACGTGAAACATCTCATCACCAGGATCAAAGAAGCAACACAGCTGGCTCACATATGGACCGAGAGTGGAACAATGCCAAGAACCGGATAGTGAGATACAGCCCGAGGATCTATGGTTTTTTATGCCTTTGCGGAATGTGGGACTATCGGAGAAGTTACTGATGTGATACTTTGGGACCTACTGTACACTTCGTCGCTTGTCACACGTCACATACAAAGTCGAGGATCATAACCCTTCGTCACGAAGACAAAAGCGCAAAGACGTCGTCCTTGTCCTCCATATAAAGCCCTACAGCAGTCCTGAGTCGCAGATCGACAGTAGGGCCTTCTCGTTCAAAGAAATTGTAGACCCACTCGGTGGTCGCAAGGATCCGATGCTCGCCATAGTGAAGAGGATGGGACAATGCGACGAGAACGCGAAGATCCTCCCCTACTGCCATGCAGACAAGATGTACGTAGATCCAGGTGCTTTAGTCGGTTCCAATGAGGACCTCCGAAACCGCAGGCGTACGTTTCTTCAAGAGAGGGAGCAACGCCACCGGCTGTGCGACGTGCCTCGTGGACTAACGGTTAGCGTTGCTGACTGGCGAGTTGCTGGTCGTCCGTCAAACTCCGGCAGCAGTAAATATTTGACACACAGTGTTTATCGTTTCTGGGAGGTTCAAATGGCTCTGAGCACTATGGGATTAACAGCTGAGGTCATCAGTCCCCTAGAACTTAGAACTACTTAAACTTAGGTAAACCCAAGGACATTACACACATCCATGCCCGAGGCAAGATTCGAACCTGCGACCGTAGCGGTTCCAGACTGAAGCCTCTAGAACCGCTCGGCCACTGCGGCCGGCCTAGGAGGTTCTCGAAACTTTTTGTATTTGTAAGGTTTGTATGTTCTAGAATATTTTATGTTTGTATGAACAGGTGCACTCTCTATCTAGGTATTTAGTTCTGTTAAGGCCGTACATTGGTGTACGCAATAAACGGAATTTCAGTGCTAAATGTTCTACTTCATTGACGGCCTTACTTTCTGGTTTCGACCTGAATGTGGTTACGACGCGACGACCTACAACAGTGGTTGTAGTAACACTGCTACAATGCGAATTTCACAAGCAACTTGTTTGTTCATTGGCACTGAACGTTCTTTTGGCGAGAAAATCCCGCTTGCTATCAGATACTAATTGATGGAATGCGTAAGACAATGGCGCGACACCAATTTGCTGAAAGATTTCCAAATTACAAAAGTGGCATGGAAGAAACGTTGCTGATCTATGGTCAGTGTTAACGGATATTTTTCAAGGTCTGCTTCAGCCCGGAAAACACTGTATTTCTAAATCGTTTACGTCCCTCGGAGATGATATGAGTTGAATGGGCTAAAGTCCTGGTTCACTGCTTCAGACTCTCTACCACTACGTCCCCAATGTGGTCGCATTTGTGATAAATCCTACAGGAACATGGAAGAAAGGACAATCGTACCATTCATTGACATAAAAGCAGTATGGACACGACAGAAGAGCTTGTTGGGGGAATGCACTGATGACTTGGTTCGCTGTATCTTTTTCTGACAATGGTGTTGCTACACGACGCTTAGCCAACGGTCTAAAGTTACAGACACAGAAATGACCGATGGCTGGGTGAGGCCTCAGCTGCTTAGAACGAGACAGCAGTCAGCCGAACTGCTGGCAGTCGTTATGTTGCGCCTCATGTGCACCTCAGACATGGCTATATATCTGTGACATCTCACTCCGGACCAAAGGAGAAAATACATTGGGGCATTATATGTTACAGTCCAACTCCACAAACGGCATATTTGTACCTTTTCTTGTGAACTTCGCTAACATTATAAGGGATTTTTAAATTTATTAGTATGTCTGAACAATTTTTAATGGATCTCCCATGAACCTAGCAATAAGCTGATGAACGAAGACCAGTCTGGACTCAATATTTCTGCCAAGAGATCTCGTCCAAGACGTGGAGGAGATGACACTGCTGGCAGTTGTTGAATGCACTTAGTAGAACCAGTGGCAAATCATTGTTCATATCAAAATCAATACACATGTAGCCTGAGCGCAGTGGCGACTTATACAGTAAAATCTAATGAGATAGAAACAGTCAGAATGTTCTGCACTTTTCCAAAACTGCTAATTTTTTACTTCTAGATCAAAGAAATAAAAGATACAGACACACAATTACAAATGTTGACAGCAAAGTAGAGCCCAGTTGACATCAATAGCAAGTGTAAAAGTTTCGAAAATAATTATTCACTCGTGTTTTGGGACAAAGTGTATAATCATCATACTGTAGTGTCGCGGAACAGTAAAGAGTTGGAAACGTGGAATATTGTCAAAGTTTCGTTGCCTATGCCGAGAGCTAGAGGCAGTAGGTTAGCCAAGAGGTAGGAGCATTGCGCATATATCGGAATGTGTCGTCAGGTAAGGGCAATGGCCGGGTTACACACAACAGGCCAGAGAGAATTGCTTAGCACGCGGGTTTGTGTTGGACGGAGATGGTTGGTTGGTTGGTTGGTTGGGGGAAGAGACCAAACAGCGAGGTCATCGGTCTCATCGGATTAGGGAAGGACGGGGAAGGAAGTCGGCCGTGCCCTTTCAGAGGAACCATCCCGGCATTTGCCTAGAGCGATTTTGGGAAATCACGGAAAACCTAAATCAGGATGGCCGGACGTGGGATTGAACCGTCGTCCTCCCGAATGCGAGTCCAGTGTGCTAACCACTGCGCCACCTCGCTCGGTTTGGACGGAGACTTTCGTAGAGTGTAAGACAGAGGTATAGCGTCAGCTGTACTGCATTTCACAACTTCGCGTAAGTCTGCCGTAACAACATGTAACCGTGTCGCAAGAACACCTAAGGGGCGAGTACGACAGATAAATCAGCAGTGTAAGTGGAACGAATGCGTGCTGTACTGCATTTCACAACTTCGCGTAAGTCTGCCGTAACAACACGTAACTGTGTCGCAAGAACACCTAAGGGGCGAGTACGACAAATAAATCAGCAGTATAAGTGGAACGAATGCGTTCATTACAAACGAGCATGACGTCAGGACGTCGCTCGTGCTTCCTTTAAATACGCCAGCTTTGATAGCAACAAGGCACTCGCAGTCAGACATGCAGTTAGATGTGCACTGGGTCGCGGCGTAGCGCTCAGCTCGGTGATCGACATGTTAATCTTTATAAAGGAGATGTTGCAGTAAGGGCGGCCCATCCAGCAGCAGACGAGAGGGGACAGTACTAGCTCTGGTCCTCTCTGCTGCCGCTGTCAATCATCAACCCAGGATTAGCAGAGATCGCGGCAGACTCGCACGCCGCCAATGCTGACCACATCGGTGAGTCGTCGTCGAGATCGTGCGGGGCCTAGGCCCTGTGCATCCGCCATCACAACCGTGTGAGCCAACGACGATGGGGGAGTGCAGCCCGTTCCGCCCGTCCAACGCGGACGACCCACCAGGAGGAGCAGGGAAGAAGACGGGGTGGGATAAAGTACACTCCGCACTACGTGAACGCCTCTCGTGCCGACAGCGCCGGGACTCCAACCCGGAGCCTCCTGCTGTCCGCCGCCGAGCCGGCCGGCCAGCCGGGCGTCACCAGCCATGCGCGGCCGAAGTACGAAGTAAGAACATTCCTTCGCTACTTCACAGCAAGCGGCGCCGCGCTAGCAAGACTGGTGCAGCCCGTAGCTGGTGTCATCGCTACGAGTCAGCGAGGACTCGGGGAAGGTCGTTGATATCACCAAGTTCAGCCAGCCTGTGTTACGCGGACCACATTGTACTCGGCAGGAATAAAGGTGTTATGAATTAATAATGTTTCTTTGGCGTTTCTGACGCGTCCACAGTCATTTCCTAGCATCCTGACAACTGGAGAGGTCACCGCCCGGCCTCCAGTCCACCATAGGCGACCGGGACCACCGGAGCGCCTACAGATTTGGTGTCAGAAGTCCTCGCGCCCACCGCCTATAATACAGAGAAAGAAGAGGATTTTAGCACTAGAAGACGCTAAGTGTAGCAGCAGCATACGGAGGAAGACAGTGACAGGGATGGCGTATTTCAGTCCATGTGCTAGGAGACATACACATAACTCTCTTCCATGAGTGTGACCACATGAGTACCATCATCTGCAGGATGTTTGAGATCAGACATTAATCAGATGGAGTGCTTAAGAGCTGTGGCATAAGATCCTCCTCTCTCGCTCTCCAACCCCCATTCTTCAAACTGGCGCATACAATTAGAAGCAGCTAGTGTTCTTGAGGTCGACATCAGGGAAACATCAGTTGAATCTTCTGGAAACTTGTGAGGCACCCATAGGATAGTCTGCATGTTAATCTCCATTGTGTAATACGGTATTACAGTGTCAGTCCGAAGGAACATTGCATCGTACTTCTTACAAACACAGGCACTGCAATATCGTATTTATCTGCCGATACCAGGCTAGCGACTTTCGATTAAATGTATCCCCCATATGAGAATGATGGGAAGTATATGAGTGCAGGTTAATGACAATGGATGAAGACATATGGAAGTTTGGATCTGGCCATGACATGGTCAGATAGCCTTAATGGTCAAGGTGAAAATGAAATGTCGTGTGGCTAGGGCCTCCCATCCGATAGACCATTCGTCTGGTGGAAGTCTTTTGAGTTGACGCCACTTTGGTGACTTGCGTGTCGATGGGGATGAGATGATGATGATGAAGACAACACAATACCCAGTCCCTGAGCGGAGAAAATCTCCAACCCAGTCAGGAATCGAACACGGACTCCTGGGCATGACATTCCGTCATGCTGACTGGGGTGGACAGTGGTCAAGGTGACCACTCGCGATGCTTGGGAAATCCAGGTTCAGTTCTTGGCCAGGTTTTCAGTGTCATCATTCCATTCTACAGTTAGAGGTTGCCCATTTTTGAAACTGTGAATACATTTCCTGTGCTCCATTGTGTGAGATGGTGGCAGTGACGTCATCCATTTATATATGAAGTCTGCGTTCAGCTGTCAATCATCTTTGTGAGAGGCCTGAGGGGATGGCGTCAGAACACTGTTGTGGGAATGAGGTCGTTCCTTGAGAGCTGAGGGCTATAATGTATCCACTTAGTGTGCATAGTGGGGCACACCATCATTTATTTTGAGCCAGAGAACAGGAATAGAAATGAGTTTGCCAATTTGCAACCATTGATAGTGGTTCACCAATTACAGACATAGCTGGTTCAGATGATGGGTTTCCTGGTCATTATGTACTTATATCATGCTAGACCCTAGGGGTGGGGGAGGGATTGAATGTCTATTGCTCATGTCTGGCATGCATGGTGAATGAATGTGCAGACGAGATAATGTTGCAAAGAACTCTTAAGGAGACAGCCTGCAGTGCCGAATGTAGGTGTTGCAGCAGCACATAAGGCAGCCGGCCATGTATCACCTACCTTGGCTGAACAATGCCGATTAAATGGCGTAGTCCAATAGGTAGTTGAGAAAGGGGGTTAGTGTTGGACTGGTGAACGGCTCTTTCAGTTCTTTTTATATCTGTTTCTGAAAGTTGTGAATCATTATACAGACATCACCTGCAGATTGTAGACCGAACGTCCAGGAGAGTAGGTGCTTGCTGATGTTTTTCAGCAAAATTCTATGACACAGTTACATGAAAATTAGGCATAATTTTCTTACATTGATTTAAGAAGTCCCTGAATGGCTAATATCTTGCTACGAACCTTAACCGTTAACTATAGTTTGGTCCATGATGAATACTGATATACAGCACAACACTGACTACTTTTTGCAACATATTGTGTAAGGAATAATTAATAAATTGAGCTGAATATTGTCACAAGGTAATTCGGCACTAAGAAATGTAATGGATTCCATGAGACACAATGGTCGCATTTGCATACCAATTGCTCAGTATTGTCAGTCTTTGAGCAGTATGCATTTTGATATGTCATTGCCTTCATATGATTGATCCTTCAATGGCCTTGAAGAGAATAAGAAATACAGGAAATCTCAAAGTAAGAGGAATGACAACGCAGCGTTCGCGGTTTTGTGTCCTGTAGGAGAGCCTTTGTGGCTCACTGATAGTCAACGGCGTAGAGAAATCTGTGTGAAAATATTGGATTCTGTTCGCAAGATTACGTCAGCCCTGTTTATTGTCATAACCTACATTCTTTACTGTAGGATCTATATAGAATGCTTTTGCGATGTGATGAGACGTAGTAGGAAAAGAGTGTGTGGTACAGTCCCGGTCCTCACTGATGTGGAAACAATCTGGTCGCCGATGTTGGAGCGCGCTACGTGGGTAACTGTGAACGGGCTGCAGTTTGTTTGTGCCGTAATTGTAGCGACATTTTACAGGACAGTTAGGAATGAAATCCAAATGGGGAAATCAATGGTTTCTCGTCTTCGATTAGATGAAATTTGGATCTAAGAAGAAGTATGGAAGTTCTTTGCGGCACAGATTACTGCTACATCTTCTGTCTCAATATGTGAAGAGTGCTCATCAGTTCAGCAGTAGCTCGGTGGTAAGACTTGGAATTTAACGATGAACAGACGTACAGTCTGCGCCTGCCTAAGAGTCTTCCTAGACATTGCAGCAGTGAAAGCAACCCAACTCATACATGAAATTACACAGGCAGGCACCAATACATGCAGCCTTAAGGAAATACTATAATGCCACATTTACGAGGATTATAAACGTCGTAACTAGCACGTCGACGTTTTCAGCTCTCTGTTGTCCATTAAGGGGAATCCTGAAGAGGGAACAAACAGGTGAACTGCTGTGAGTCGTTGATACTTTCCAAGCAACCCCAGTGAATTCATTTTCGGATGTTTTGATTAACCATCTCATTTTAATAGGCTATACAGCTCCTTTTATAACGATACCCTAATCATATCCTTTCCAGTGAACAAAAAAAAAAGAGAGGGAGAGAGAGAGAGAGACGCACCACGAAGGAATTATCCGAATGGGATGGAAATAAGTAGTTGTGATGTACATCTACAGACAAACAAATGCTTACAGTTTTCGGAAATCGGTAGATGTGATGTATTGTACAGGATGGCAGCCAGTCAAGGAATATTTTCGGGAATTAGTTTAAAAAATTTATTTCAAAGGCCCGGTGGAATCTTTACAAGTTTTCTCCCAGAGTAATTCACGCCGTGTCTACGTGACACAAATCGCTTGTCTTTCAAAACCGAGGCGCTTCTGTCCAGTTAAAGCTGCTGACAGGAGACGCCCTGAGCCCTCTGCTGAAACTGCTAGCGAATTCATGCCATTGGTTTTAGCCAATAGCGTGCACGGGATACCGATCACGTGTGTGAACGCTGGAGTCTTCTGCGGTGCCGAACACAGTTGCTTCTCCCCCTTGTAATCCAGATCTCAAGCAGAACAGACGTCTTTTTGGAAGGCAGAGCCGCTTCCCTTTCCGTTGCCCATTTCATTTAATTGTTCGACCTCATAGACTGGCCTAAACCTGCTAACTTCCGACCCTACGCGCGCTTTTTGTACACCGTATATCGAAATACATCCTCTTTATTGTACTTAACTCCCCGTTTTGTCATTTAACGGCAGCCCTGGATGCCCACTATCAAGTCCTGACTGCTCGACCTCCTACACACTCCCGCCACGAGGCATATTTAACAACCTTCTTCCCCCTTCCCTGCCATTTTATACGTTAACACTGGTGTCAGAAGTTTCTCTCACCACCCCTAAACCACGTACTCTTTTTACAATTGGTTTCAGAAGTGGGATGTAACAATTATATTCCCCCTTCCTCGCACGAGCTCATTTACAGTACATACACAGACAAACAAATGATCACAATTTCAGAAAAACTGGATGATTTATTCAAGAGAAAGGGTTTCACATATTAAACAAGTCAATAACACTCTAGTCCACCTCTGGCCCTTATGCAAGCAATTATTCAGCTTGGTGTTGATTGATAAAGTTGTTGGATTTCCTCCTGAGGGATGTCGTACCACATCTGCCCAACTGCCCATTACATCGTCAAAATCCCGAGCTGGTTGGAGGAGCCTGCCCACAAGGCCCCAAATGTACTCAATTGGGGAGAGATCCGACGAGCTTATTGGTCAAGGTAGGGTTTGGAAAGCACTAAGACAAGCAGTAGGAACTCTCGTCGTGTGTGGACGGGCGTTATCTTGCTGAAATGTGAGCCCAGGATGGCTTGCCATAAAGGGCAACAAACCGGGGCGTAGAAGATTGTTGATGTACCGCTGTCCTGTAAGATTGCCACGGATGACAATCAAAGAGAACCTACTATGAAAAGAAATAGCGCCCCAGACTAGCACTCCTTGTTGTCGGGCTGTATGGTGGGCGACAGTCAGGTTGGTATCCCACCACTGTCCAGGTCGTTTAGAGGCTCGTCTTAGGCGTTCGTCGGGGCTCATTCACCAGCAGGACACATCACTGAAGACAATTCTACTCCAGTCAGTTAGATTCCAGGCGAAGACGTGTCTAGAGACCCCCTCGGACAGTGGTGGATTATCAGTCTAATTGTCACTTGCCATACAGTCTGACAGCCGGGAGTAAGGGTCTGGGTTGCCATTTAATTTCATAATAGGACGCCTTTTGTTGTCATCTGTGACGCCCTTACAGCACAGCATTATATCGACGATATCCTACGCTCTGTTTTGTTGACCTTCATGGCAAGTTTTTTGGGCCTATGCCGGCCGCGGTGGTCTAGCGGTTCTAAGCGCTCAGTCCAGAACCGCGCGACTGCTATGGTCGCAGGTTCGAATCCTGCCTCGGGCATGGATGTGTGTGATGTCCTTAGGTTAGTTAGGTTTAAGTCGTTCTAAGTACTAGGGGACTGATGACCGGAGATGTTAAGTTCCATAGTGCTCAGAGCCATTTTTTGGGCCTATATTTTAGCAAGATAATGCCCGTCCACACACAGCAAGGTTTTCTGATTCTTGTCTTTGTGCTTGCCAAGCCCTACCTTGGCCAACAAGGTCCCCAGATCTCTCCCAAATTGAGAACGTTTGGAGCCTTATGGGCAGGACCCTCCAACCATTTCGGGATTTTAACGATGTAGAGCGCCAATTGGACAGAATTTGGCACCATGTCCGTCAGCAGGACGTTCAACAACTCTATCAA
Source organism: Schistocerca piceifrons (assembly GCF_021461385.2). Lineage (NCBI taxonomy): Eukaryota > Metazoa > Arthropoda > Insecta > Orthoptera > Acrididae > Schistocerca > Schistocerca piceifrons. The sequence continues at coordinate 1,013,736,023 of NC_060138.1, read as the reverse complement.
TCAGTGACAAGTCGAAAAACTGCTTGCCTAAGGGACTGATGCATAGTTGACTTGCTCAATTTGTAAAGCTCTTCCTATTGAATAAATCACCCATTTTTCTTGAATTTGTAATCGTCTGTTTGCCTGTACATGAAATCTACCGATTTGCGTCCTATTCGGATAATTGCTTTGTGGTGCGTCTTTTATTTTTCTTAGAGTGCATTTAGTTTGAACAGGGATGTTGGATCGTCAGTGGCTTTTTTTTGTATGGACCTTAAAATTTGTAGATATTATCAAAGTGAATGAATGCGATATAGTTCGGCGTGTTTCCCAATGTTTGAAGACGAGTACGTCAATATTAGAGATGTTATCTTTTATTCCAGACGAACCTTGACATGTTTTTTAATGAATTGTAAATAATTACAGTTATGCCAAGTAGGCAGGCTGCAGTATCTTTTTTATGCAATCGTGGCTGAAGTAAGTCTTTCTTCTCATAACTCAACTGCTAACCATTAGGAATCACGATCAGAAAGCTTAAAATTAGAGGGATGATAGCTTACACTTTGTATTGGCTGTGTAGAGAAAACCAGGATATAGTACAAATAATTATGATTACCATTGGGATGATGGGTAGTAATATCCAGTTGATTAACTGCATAGGGGAATACATGTCAATGGGAGCAGAACTGTAGTGATACAGGTGATCACTATACACATTCTTTCCTCACAGCTGGAAGTGATTAAAAATGTAATATGTCAAGTAGAGTCAAAGCTTGATACATTATATCACCATATGTGATCCTTGTCCAACTCATAATTGAGATGTAGCTGACTGGTGGTGCAATTAATTACATTTCAATCATTTCCTGACACATACCACTTTTCCTGGACACCACACATTTGTAAAAGCGCCATGGTAAGGCAGCTGGTGTATATACTGGTGCGCCTGCAGTTTGTGATAATAATGACGATTCATGTGATCCTTCTAGTTCATCAACTTACTAAGCAGAAACCTGTCTTGCTTCACTGCAGAGTAAATTTGCCAACGAGTCCTCCTTACGAAACCTAAATTTACTGACAAAAGAAAATTAAATTATACCCACTATAACTTCATTTGGACACACGAAAGGAAATTATGCATACACCAGTTGCAACCTCATTGCCTCTTTCGATACACATTACACAGATAATCTACACAGTCAATGACATCACAGAAAGTAGACTTTTTCTTATGTAATTATAGTGCATGTCAACTGATATTATAATCTGATATTATAATTTTTTTGCATGTTTAGTTTATGACTATCCTCACGGGAAAATTCGAGTAGTCATCCCTACACTTTGTTGTTTACTTTTGAAGATTAATCAACAAATGTGACATCTGAAATTAACTCTTTTTTGTTACAATAGACGTCTCAGAAACCACAGCTATGAAAGTGTAAGTGTCTCCCTCCCCGCCCTCCCTGAAGTTATTTTTAATATATCAGAAGTAGGTTACAGCACTTTTATGGATTAATCGTGCATAATTGTGCTGTCTGGTGGAAGGATTTAGTAGTGCATTGAAACTCATCCATAAAAGAGAAAGTGTTCACAAAAACTGCCAATTTAAGTTCATCATCTTTCACAATTAGAGCTCAATGTAAGTGGGAAACTCTTCCCCTTTAGGCACCACTAACAAAGGATCTAAAACTACACCCTGTAGAATGACCAAAAAGTTGTATGAATAGAAAGTCATTGAAGAATAGACAAAATTTGTTTTGTGTGCCATGTTGAGGGAATTAGATCAGGAGATAAGACACAAAAATGAGTTTTGCTATTTCTGTAGGTAAATACCTGAAGATAAAATTGCGGATGATATCGAATGAAGACTAACAATAGCAAAAAGATAAATAAGTTACACACGAGAATAAAGTTAAGTGTCAGGAAGTCTTTCCTTAACGAATTCATTTGGAGTGTTGACTCATATGGAATTCAAAAGGTAGAGAATATACACTAAGGATAAAGAGAGAGTAGAAGATTTTATAATTTGATGTTTCAGAGAAATATTGAAAGTTAGGTACATAGAAAACACAACCAATGAAGGGATACTGTATCAAATGGAGAGAAAATAACTTAAGGGCACAACTTGAGTATAAGAAGAGATGCTTAGGCATTGAAGAACACAGGTGCTCAAATTGGTAATGGAGGAAAGTGTGTGGTGGGTTGGAGGTAGGGAGGGAGGGGTGGGCTAAAATTGTAGAGGGATATCAAGGCTTGACTGCAGTAAGCAACTTCAAGTGGATATCAGTTACAGTATTTATGCAGAGGCTTGCACAGGCTAGACCGCCCTGGAGAGATGCATGAAACAAGTCTTCAGACTGAAGACCATGACAACAAAATGTGCTTATCAGCAGAATTTATAATTAGCATGGAGGATATAATAATTTCATGAAAGGTTTCTGCTGTGTACGGACTGTACTCTCTACAGACTAGCTACCCTTCCTACAGCAGTTGTGTAGCAGTAGCCTAACCTTGAAGGGGTTCCACCATCAGATGACAGAGGTTCAATCATGTACGCTGCCTTGGCCATCAGGCGGCACAGCGAGCGCCGCCAAAGGTCGCTGGCCGTGTGGCCCTGTTTCCCTTCGTGGGCCACGAGGCTACAAACAGTTCCTCTAGTATCTCTTTGCGATGTGGTTATTCAGAGCGGCACAGAGCCACTCCGAGGCATCTTGAGTCAAATTCTGGGCCAGCCGCCGCTCTGCACTTGCAATCCTTCAATCAGAGTCTCGATCAGAACCTTTGCTATGTATGACGCGATGCTGCACCAGCCACTTCAGACCGAGGGAGCCGCCAGTGTCTGCCTTTACCATCACCAGTACTTGGACTCTGTGTCCAATATGATCAGGAACTTGGTATCGGACAATGATCTTCACTAAATTGTTTCGTACCTCTGAGTGGATATTAATTTCGCCTGTTTCTTCATTATGGCCTTCAGCCTGAGTTTGGACTTGTGTAAATGCTGTGCTAATCCATAATTTTCACAAACTATTGTAGTAACTAACTTTCCTCCAAAGAAGGCGTTTCTGGTTTGTGCACTTTTCGTTTAAAGTGTTCTACATTGTCTACCTGGGCGGTGTTCTCAACCGACGCAAGACTTGGCAAGAGGCAATGAGGAATTTTTCTCTGACCCAATATTGTCCTTTGTGTTTTACGCCTAGGTAGATATTGCCAGATTAGCAATTTCTAAGAAGATGTCCTTGTTTGCTTTAGGCTTCAAAGTTTAGGACAACACTATACAAATCAGTGCCTCTAAGCAAATCACATTTTATGTTGATTAGGACGAGGTCGTTTAGATGTCCCATGGCGTTCCTTAACTCATTTTAATGCACTTTAATGTTGCAAAAGAATGTTATCCACTGCAGCTATTGATCATCAAACATTGGTAAACAAATAAAACTGTTTCTACATTTGGGTAACACGATTCTAATGAATTTTCCATTAAAATTTTGTAAAACTCCAGTTCAAGGGGCTCGTGCTTTTTGCTGTGAATAGCAGCAGCCACATCTGTTTCTAACAGCTTTGCAAACTGCACCAGTTCGTCACCTAGACTTTCTTCCAAATCGTCTGGGTAAACTTCGACGATAATAACTGGATTTTCTTTTTAGGAACTATTTTGCTTTTAAAGACTTAAACTGTCGATGTACTCCAAATACACTTGCCGCTTCATGGTACTTTCCTGTGTGTTTAGCTAATGCATACAGCACATTATCAAGTAGGACAATAAACTCCTGAATTTCGAAATGTTGTCCAGATGTTTGACTTTCTCAACTTCATAGAGTGTAGCAGAGCCGCTGAAATTGTCTCACTTTGTATTTTACTTGCGTCATCTTGAAATGTATCGCTTATATTTTTCACAGCTGGTCAGCACTTTGGCTTTTGCATCAATATTTGAAAATATGGACCACATTGCTTGGACATACTCGTGTAACGATTTATCCTGTGTTAAGGTCTTGATCAGGTGATTGCAGAGAAGCACTAGTCGTTTGCATGCATTCCAGGAATTCGTTACAACCGATAGTCATTATTGCCATTTCCAGCTTTTCTATCTTCGAAGCTAGTCCATAATCCTGATTATGACATTATCTTTCGATTTTTGTTATTAGATATGTCATCCAAGATGTGCTTGATAGTGGTAAAACTACATACAAGTGCCTTCATAGTATCTGCTCAGGCCGACCATCCAGTGTCGACACAACCTTTTCAAAACCGGAATTTTTCCACTAGTTTCTTTCAATAAAAGAGATGTTTCCACACATCATTCTGCAGCGCACTTCGAACCAAATATAATGGATGTGCAAGGCAGGGATTGTATTCTGCATATTTATTTATCTTATTTATTCGTTCTTATAAGCCACTGTACTTTCCTCTCATGTTTCTGGCATTGTAATAGCTTTGCCCATGACAGTCTTTGATGTCAATGCTATTCTCATTTAAATTTAGTAAACTTTTCTCGAGTTGCACATATTGTACAACAGTCCACTAGCTAGATGAAACCACCATTCTAGATGGCTCATATCAAAAGTACTGTAACAAAAGTAAATTCACTATATGAGGAATGATCGCATGTAATAGCATACTTACAAAAATTAATACAGTATCCATTAATTACTTTTTATTGGTAATTGGTTGAGCTACTATGAGTATCTCGGAAAACACTAGGGAATTCCTCTATAAGTTTTGCAGAGGTGTCAATTAATGACGATGTGCAGTGTGACCAGCACTGACTTTTGGAAATGAGCTAAAATTGTTACTTCTCATTGTAGATTTGGACACCGCCGTCTTCCCATTGGACAGTAGATAAAATACCATTCATATTTAACTTGGTGGACTTTTTTTACACCCAGATGCGCGGCCCCCTTAATGCATGGGGTTTGTAGCACTTGTTAACTCTTTCTATGTGGCTAATCCAGCACTGCAGGTAGACAGTGTCAGTGACACCCAGCAGCACATCTTCTTCTTGACCTATGCAGCCCTGGAAATTTATCATTTACTGCAGCAACTCACCCTGATGTGGAACCCAATGCCCTCCCATACAATCCCTTGAAGAATTGTTTATTAGATCGATGACCTCAGCAGTTTGGTCCCATAGAAACATACTACCACCACTTGTTTATTAGAGTATTTCGACTCTCGTGGAGCTTGAAGTGGCCTTCTATAGGAATTTTAACTGCCACAAGCATAGTGGGCAATTTTATAGAGATTGAATAGACCTGCCTGATTTAACTGGTGATTGTCGGTGCCATTGTTATAAGCCTCAATGTAAATAGTTCCACGTGACTTCTTCTGTCAGAGACATGATTCTTGTGCATTCACCAGGGGAAGGAATTCGTAACGACTCCCTCAAACTCAAGGATCCCAAGTTAGAAAATTGCCTCCCCATCCTTAGGGCTTTTGAACAGTCTCTACTGTCATCAGCAACATTATGTAACACTCCGCAAGTGTTTGCAGCCAGCCCGACTCACTGACCCCAATCTCAGACATGGTCTTTACAACACTCTGATTCACCTCTGGCCGGCAAGCCCTGAGCCAATGTGCAGCGCCCACAGCAGTTATCCTCATGCAGCATCTATTTTGTCACTCATCCACAGCAACAGTGTTATTATCACTGGGCTAAATGATTTTCATGTGGCAAGACAGGATGCAAGGCAGAAGTCCGCCAATCTTCCCTCAAGATGAATGTAGACTGTGTCCACATGGATCCCTCTTCCCCTGGAGTTGAGGAGGTGGGTAACACCTGTGTTCCAGAGGTTTTAAATGTCCATGCTGTGCTCCCAGTATCTGATAAACTCTGAAAGCTAATGGTGGAAGTCAGTACAGCCCCACTGGAGTTAAGACTGATATGGATTCTTCAATAGCTACTGAGATTTGGAGACTTATCAACGTTTGGGCTCACCTCCGCTACAGGGATTCTGCAGATGTCTGCATAGCTATGGCAGTGATACTATCGAAGTGAAACGACATTTCATGGCTTGCATTTGGTATCATTCTACTATGTTCATAGGATGCATCTTGGCAGTTTATACTGATGAAGCCACAAACATCCTTGGTTTGAAGCTTTTTAATACTTTGGGCTTACATGTACATGACTCCACCAGTAGCATTCAACTGTCAGTGATTAGCTGCTACTTATATGACCTATGCTGCAGGTACAAGTCAGTTTTTTCTCATCCTACAGCTGGTGTCACTGGTTTTGAGGGGCATGTCATCCTCCTTCCGACAGCCACTCCCCCCCCCCCCCTTCATCAAAGTATAGAATGTTCTATTCACTCTGGGGGCAAGCTACAATCAGAACTACAGCATCTGCCAGAGAAAGGCATTTTCACTTAGCCACCAGCAGTCAGTGGGCTACCACATCGTTATTGTGGAAAAGCTCAATGAGTCACTTCGAATCTATGATGACTTCAAGGTCACAATTAACCCACAGTCCATCATTGAAGCCTACCCAATTCCAAAAGTGGCCTACATTATAGCACGACTTGCAAGAGGCAAGGTTTTTACCAAAAATGCTTTGCGAGATGTTTATGTTCAGCTCCCTCTGGACGAGGCTTCACAGAGCATTCTGGCCATTAACACTCTGTTTGACTATTCTGCTACAACAGGCTTGCTTTAAATACTCTCTGTGATTTGCCTATTTTTTCAGTGGTACTTGGAACAACTGATGTGGGACGTACCTGGTGCAACAAACTATCTGGATGACATTCTGCCCACTGGTAACAACGTCCAGGAGTTGGTGCCAACCTTGACAGTCTTTTTGCTGTTCTTGAAGAAGCCAATCTCAAGTTTAACACAGACAAATGCCGCTTATTTGTCCCTCAGGTGGAATGTCTTGAACGTGTTCTCAGCGCTTCAGGAATATGACCCACACCACAATATATTCAACCCTTCATCAACTCCCAGTCGCAAATGACATTAAGCAACTGTAATTTGTCGTCTGCCAATTCAATTATTATCGCAAGTTCATCTCATATCCTGTGGCCATTGCACAACTGCTCCATTAGTTGTTATGGAAAAATATAGAGTTACAATCGTGTATGTGACAGAGTCATCCAAGATCTCAAGTGAGCCCTGCTCAGCCTGACAAGCCCTATGGCCTGTGAACCATTAAAACCTTTAGTCATAGCAGCTGATGCCTCTGATTATGGTTTGACTTTGGTGTTATCTCATGAGATAAATGGTGTGGAACGTCCTATTGCATTCATATCGACTCTTACACAGATGTAACGCAACTACAGCCAAATAGGAAAGGAGGCCTTGGCTATCGTGTTTGCAATAAAGAAATTCCGTGATTATATATACAGTCGACGTTTTATGTTATTAACTGGCTAGAAAAACTCTTTTGCTATTATTATAGGCAGAATCCAGTGTTCTGATCAAATTAACATATCGTCTCTGGAGGTGGCCACTGTTTTTGTCTAGCTACCCATATGAAGTCAGATATGCTCAACAGCTCTACATAACATTCTCTCTAAGTTACCATTAGGACAGGACATGCATTCTGATTTGTAACAAGAAGTCTGTTACAACATGGACACGGAAGCTGATGAAGCTGTAGCAACCCTATCCTTGAATGCAAGGGTCATCACATGCCACTCCTTGGTGGACCCAGTTATCTGGGAAACACTCTATCTGGTTCACCAAGGGTGACTCACGGATTCGAAACTAGATCACCCATAAGTCCAAGCATTCTCGAACACCCACATTTCCACCCTCCGCAGAGTCCTCTTGTTGCAAGTAGAAAATGCATCATGAACCCTTCCGGCTTCCACTTTATAACACCATATCCTATCCCTCCTACATCAAGGCCACTGGGGAATTGTGTGCACAAACAGGCTGGTCTGTTAACATGTGTATTGGCGAGAGATCAATGCAAATATTGCCAGCAAAGTGGTTTCATGTGAGACCTACCAAAGCAAACAGGCAGCACACGCTCACAAATACTTTCCTTGGCCATATGATTCAGCACTCTGCTCATGACGCCATTTAGATTTTGCAGGCCCCTTCATTGGCTAGTCATGAGTTATTATGGGTGGTCCAGGGACCAAATTCCCCATGTTTCTCGGATGTCTTCAGCTTTCTCAGCACAGACTATCCAGACACTGGTATGGATCTTCACCATAGAAGAATTCCTGGAAACCATGGTAACTAACAATGGATCTCAGTTCACATTTTCCAAAATTACTTTTACATCACCAACAGAATCACCCTGGTATACATAGCATCTTTCCAACACTTATCCAATGGATTATCGGAATGTTTTGTCCACATTTCAAGTCACACTAGGCAAAGCTGCACTGCTGTTATGACTTAAATGAAGCCCTCACTCTAGTTTTGGCGTCTTATCGCGTCACCCGCCAGGATGGCGTCAGCTCAGATGGAGATCTCCCTGGATGGCAGTACCAGTTCAAACATGTCATCCACTATACTATGAGAACTCTGTCCCAACTGAGGTGTCGACGCCACCGTTAGTACGAAAAAAGATGATGTCTAGGCATTATTTTCTCCGAAATTCGCCGCCAGTGGTCACCAGCAGTGATCACCCATTAGCTGGAGTAGATCATGGTGCAAGTACGACTGCACGATGGTTCCATTTTTCACACTGCTTCGGTCTGCATGTGACAGATCAAGCATCACTAGAGATCCCTGGCCATGTGGTGCTGTTTCCCTTCACTGGCCACATGATCACAAATAGTTCCGCCAGCATCTCTATTTGGTCTAGGTATTTAGAGCAGAGGGCGGAGCAAAACCTCTCTGTCACATCTTCCATTGATGCTTTGGCCCAAATGCCGACTGCATTTGCAGTTCAACAAGAGTCTCAATTGGAACCTTCACAAGGTTCGATGCCATGTCAACCACTTGCACCCTCAGCAAACAGAGATGCCTCCTAGCTGTGAACTAACACAATCTTTTGTCCCAGAGTTGGACATCCCTCCTCCCAGAATCTTGGACAGCAGCACAATCACAGCAGCCAAAGGGTCCACATTCTTCGGCCTCTTGTCTCTTTCTGTCTCTCTTTGTCGTGTGGCAGCTCGCTGCCAGGTGCAAGTCTTTTTATGTGATGCCATTTAGGCAACTTGTACGTCATTGACGATGAGGGCAATACAACACCCAGTTCCCAAGTGGAGAAAATCTCTGAGCCAGCTGGGAATCGAACCTGTGCCCTTTTGGCTGGCATTCAGTCATGCTAACGCCACAGCTTCTAAGATGGATTCAGCCTATGATGAGAACATTCCCCCCCTCCCCCCAAATATGGACACCAGCTTTGATGGACATCATCCTCAGCCCTGTGGGGTCACCAGTTCCATAGGCAGCTAATGAAGAGGCACCAGGTTCCTAGGACATTGAGATGTGCTGCACCCTCTCGTCCTTTGAGTGGAGGAGGGTTGCTGTGTATGAGCTGTATGCCATACAGACAGGCAACCCTTCTCACAGCAGTGGTGTGGTGGCGGCCTAACATCAAAGGAGCTACATCAGCAGATGACAGTGCATGAATAATGTACACTGCCTCGGCCTGCAGGTAACAGATCAAGCATCACTAGAGATCCCTGGCCATGTGGTGCTGTTTCCGTTCACTGGCCACATGATCACAAATAGTTCTGCCAGCATCTCTACTTGGCCTAGGTATTTGGAGCAGAGGGCAGAGCAAAACCTCTCTATCACATCTTCCATTAATGCTTTGGGCCAAATGCCGACTGCATTTGCAGTTCAACAAGAGTCTCAATCAGAACCTTCACAATGTTCGATGCCATGTCACATCAGCACCAACGACTAAGGGAGCTGCTAGTGTCTGCCTTCACCATCACTGGGACATGGCCTCTGGACTCAAAATTAAAAGTATTCTTTAACCACCTTGAAGGTAGTCTTGACAGTATCAGGGGCCTAAACAAAACAATTATAATATGTGGAGACTGTAACACTGACTTTAACAAAGTTTCAAAAAATAGAGATGATCTTATGGTTATTTGTCCAACATACAACCTGCTCTCAATTATAAATTCCCCTACCTGAGTTACAAGTGTATCCAGCACCACAATTGATATGATACTTATAAACAAGGAAAGCCATGAAAATGCAGCTAGAAACTTCAGCACAGGTTTCAGTGACCACTATGCACAGCTTCTTGAAATACCTTCAATGCCAAAATTAATAAAAAAATAGAAACAAAAAAATAGGAAGAACCTTCAGCCACTAAAACATTGAATACTTTAGGAATTTACTAAAGAAGGAAACATGGACTGAAATGTAGATATGAAAACACAGATGAGAAGTTCAGCATATTTATGGATATATTTACACACTATTTACCACGTCATTTCCAATTAAAAATCAGAAAATCACGTGTAGTACACTTAAAAGAAAAAATTGCTGGTTGACATCATGTGCTGAAAAACGAAGATTATATGAGATCTCCAAGTCTTCCATGGTATCCAATGAATTCCTTGCATATTCCAAGAATTATAAAATGATACTTAAAAAAGTGATCAAAGAAGGTAGCGTAATGGCAAATGACTGTTATATAAATAACACCAATAACAAAATGAAAGCTGTATGGAGTATAATGCAACAGAAAACTGACACTGTTTCTCCACAAAATTCCAATATTAAATTGAATTGTAATGGCAACGAAATTAATGATCCTAAAGGAATAGCAAATGTGTTCAGTACTTATTTAGCAATATAAGTGAGCAATTAACTGCTGAAATCAAATCTTGCAGTATAAACTACCCAGTATTCTCTGTAAATACCAACATAAATTCTACTTCACCATTTCTGTTTCCAGCAACCCAGAAAGAAGTCCTGTCAGTTATCAGAACTTTAAAAGTGAATCATTCCACTGGAATAGATAGCATTCCAAACAGCCATATTAAAAAATGTGGAAATCTCATTACTGAACTATTAGCTCAGCTTTATAATAACTCCTTTCAAACCGGAATTTTCCCACCATGCCTAAAAGCATCTAAGCTCAAACCACTATTCAAAAAAGATAAAAAGGATGAAGTGTCTAACTACAGCCCCATTGCTCTACTATCTGTATTCTCAAAAATCATAGAAAAAAATTTCAAAGAAAGGGTAGTAGATTTTCTGGAAGAGCACGAAATACCATCCACAGCACAACATGGTTTCAGGAACGGCTGATCAGCTGATACAGCAGTTTTTGAATTATTAAGCGAAGTACTTCAGAAACTAGATAATGGCGAAAATGTCATTGGAATACGTCCAGATCTCTCTAAGGCTTTTTGTATCATAGATCACACAAAACTATTGCCTAAGCTTGACAACACAGGGATTAGAGGAACATCTAACAACTGGATAAAGTCATACCTAAGCGATCGAAAACAAGTGGTTGAACTGCTACTTCAAAATTTCACCAAACTCACTCAACACTATTCAAACTATGAAACCATTAAATATGAGGGCCACAAGGTTCAGTTCTGTGATCTCTTTTATTTCTGTTATATGTGAATGACCTAAACAAAATCTGTGAGAACAACATCCAGTTTGCTGACGATACAAGTGTGTTGTGAGTGGGAAAGAAATGGAAATGCTTCAGAAGTCTACAACAGAGACACTGAACAGTATTGAAAACTGGTTCAGTCACAACAAATTTGTAATAAATGCGAGAAAAACAGTGGTACTAAATTTCTATAATGTGACAAAAGGCGAGAAAACTCTTCAGATTCAGTTATTTGACAAAGACCTTCAGTATGTAGACAACATTAAGTTCTTGGGAGTATGGCTCCAAGATAATCTGAAATGAGGGATGCATATTGAAAAAGTCTGTAAGAAACTAATCACTACATGCTACTTAACGAGAATATTAGAAGGATGTTGCAACAAAGATCTCTGAAACCTGTGTATTATGGCTATATATATGCATAATTGAAATATCTATTTATTTTCTGGGGTAACTCTTCTCCTAGCCAAAAGCTGTTTAGCCTACAAAAAGAACTATAAGAATAATGGAAGGTGTAAAATGGAACAAAGCCTGTAGACCACTCATTAAAAAGCTAGTAATCCTCCCACTTCCATGTATATATGTGTATAAGACAACCATTTTTGTGAAAAAATATTCAATGGAAAATGCCACTCTCTTCCAGAAAAATGAAAATATCCACTCCTATAGCACCAGCCAAAAAGCAAACTTTCATTTAGACCCCTCCAATACCACCCTGAATAAAAAAGGAATCCTTTATTATGGGAAAGTTATTTATAATAAACTTCCCCCACAAATTAAATCAATAAATGACCAGGCAAATTTCAAGTCAACTGCTAAGGCATATTTGACTCATCGCTGCTTCTATAGCCTCCACGAGATCCTTCAGGAAGCTCAGTAACAATTTGTCTCTTTGCCTTAATGACATATCATATAAATGTTACTAGAACTTTAATGATTTGCCATGTAAATGTTCCTGTAATACAAATATTAATATGCCAGTACAGTATATGCTCTTTCTGCTTTAAAATATCTATTCTTTATTTTTGTACAATATTTGCTCTGTATATTGTAACTCAGAGCTCATTTAATGTAGAAATGATGAAATTAATACAAATTTAACATTATATTTTGTTATACATCGACTTGTCCTACATAAAAATGTACTATTTGTGTACAATATGATTACCAGGACCAATAAAACTCTATTCAACTCTACTCATTGGAGTCAATTAGGAGCTTGCTATCAGCCGCTTACCTTCACTAGGTTATTTCGCTCTATATCTGAGTGGATATTAAAGCATGAATGTCTCTCCATTACAGACTTCATTCTAAAGTTCGGATTTGTGTAAATTCAGTGATAATCCCGTATTTTTACAAGCTATTGTAGTGACTAAATTTTCTCCATAGGAAGGGTATTTTGGTTTATGTATTTTTCAATGAAACTGTTCTATATTGTACAATTTTTCGAAGAAATGTTCAGTACAATGTTTCTCTTTTGGACTTGTTATTGCCACTCAATAGTACCAGTACAGACTGACTGGATTTCTAAGACTCGATTTCTCGGTGATCTGTTTCAAATTTTTCCTCGATATATGCAACCGAAATGTGCTGTATCAAAATTACATGTCTCTGAGTCCTCTGCGTTACTAAAAAGGGCTGTCAGCGTTGGCAGATAATATCCATATCAAACTAAAAACATCTCCCAATATTCCGACACTGTCTGATACTACAAGTGAAATCTGACTGCAAGAAAATTACATTTGTCGTGAGAACCATTGTTTTCTCATTTCCTGCAAATTTTAACGTAAACTAAGCTACCTCGTTTTATTTTATCAGGGAAGTGTAAACATAACTACAGCCTTAGTTAGGAATACGTGGCTTTACGCTATGCACACTGTAAGTGACTGTTGAACTCGGTGTTGTCCATCATATCATCATATATGATGAAGACATTGAAATAATTTCGGGGAGTAGAAAGAACGAAAAGTAAAAGAAGAAAAAAGAAGCACAAATACAAGCACTTTGATAAAACTTCACAAGTTATCTGAAATTTCTGACAGCGTCTGATAAAAGGCGGAGATGCTTGCTGATATTTTGCGTAATCGAACACTTAAGATTTTGTTGTGATAATTTGCTAAGCTCTTTTTCTATTTATACGAAAAAAGGTATAACTTATTGGCAATAACGATGTAATTATATAAAACATGAAAATCTTTGAAGTGGATTAACGCTTTTATTGATATCCTAAAAACTCTGATTATATATATTATTATAACTAATTTGAGAGCCGTGTACTACCTGTTATATGATCATTCCAAAAATAATCATTGATCGCCTGTTTTATCGGACCATAGTTATCGAACTATATTGTACGTCTCTGGAATAGTCCACCTATTGTTATCTATGACAGAAGTGGGATTGTAGTGACGTCACGGCCTGTAACGTCGTAACGTGGCGGATTAGTGATTAATAGGAGGGGCTGTCAATTTTCGTGGTTTAATGATTTCTGTGAAACGGTTTGCATAAAAGTTACATCTAATATACGTACTAATTTAGATAAACGAGCCGAAAAATGTCATCCTCGGGCGATTTCGGCAACCCATTACGCAAGTTTAAATTAGTTTTCTTAGGAGAGCAAAGCGGTAAGTTGTGCTTTACTGTTTTCAGCATAAAAGTATTCTCTATAAATATTACGAGCAATATATCGTGATCATGCCCCGATTATTTTATTGGCAACTAGACTACGTACTTTCGAAACATGACGTGCATTGTTCATATCCGCCTGTCAACTACTGTCATGCCGTAATTTAAGTTTGTTAGTACTATTGTTTACTTATTTTTACATTGCTGTTGCTTTGCCTAGATGTAAATAACGGGCGTCATATAACATATTTACTTTCTGCGGTAGTGACGGGTTCCTTTACTTCCAACTTTACTTAATGGAGAACAAACTTTCATCCATGTTTTTGCGTATTACCAATTGACCCATAAAATTCAGCAAATATAATTCCGTATTTTACTCATAAATTGTATTATAAAAGATCGCGGAAAGGACGTACTAAGTTTGCTCATAAAAAATTACCAATTTTCTAAATGAGACAGAAGTGCGAAAATCGGAATGACTGTTTTTAAATTCTTCTGTTCTCGTAATATGTTGATGCAAAGTTCACTGATGATAGATATAATTTGTTGTTTTTCTGTAAATAGTACATGCCCTGTATTAAATGTCATTGTTTTTTATGTTAAGAACTTTCAGCAATTTCCATAATGTACGTGACGTTTTTATGTATCAGCAACGTACATTTTTCACGATTAAGGAGACAGTCAGGCTCAGAATGTGGGTAGTTGAAACTTAGAGTGTAATATTTAATGATACTTCGGTTTGTCAGTCTGAATATTGAGCGGTATGTAATAATAGCAAAACATCCCTCTGTCTTGTCAATGTACTGCAATTCTCGCGCTGTTTCTTCATTACTTACCTCATTCACTGATATTGGTATTGATCTTTTCAATTATTTCTTAATAATGTGTAAATAACATCACTCACAAATGGTTAAGAATTAGAAGTGATGGAAATGAATTGCTTTCTCTTATAATGTACGTGAAATGGAGAAGTAGGCATGTACATCTTTGAAAGTCAAATTGACAACTGCGAGCAGCACAGTATTACATGGTCACTACTATGTCCTGCATTAGACATCTATTGATTTGATCCCGTTAGGAAATAGTGGGCTTCACATTCCCTTCAAATCATCCTGATTTAGGTCTGTCTTGTGGTTTTCCAAAGTAGTTTAAAGCAAATATTTAAACAGTTCCATTGGTTTTGTCCCACATTGTTGCCCTACTTGAGATTGTGCTCCATCTGTAATGGCCTTGTCGTTGGTGGAATTTTGTACCCTAAATTCTTCCTTACATCTGGCACTGATACAATCAGTTCATACCAAGTGAAGTGATGCCGTAGTTAGAACACTGGACTCTTATTCAAGGGAATGATGGTCAGATTCTCATCTGACCATCCAGATTTAGGTTTTCTGTAATCACTCCAGGTGAAAGCCAAGATGGTTTCTTTGAAAAGAGTATGGCCAATTTCCTTTGCCATCCTTTCGTAATCAGAGCTTTTGCTTGGTCTCTGATGATAGCAGTTTTGACAGGGTATTAAACTCCTTTTTTCTGCCAGATGTTCTTGCAGTTTCATCTATGAACGTGATAGGAACAGAAAATCAGAAGAAGATAGCAATTGGAAAGAACAAGTATATCAAATGAATTAATAATTACAGTTGCCAGCTAAGTAGGACATACATTGCACATACAGGTGACTAGGGTAAAAGTTGCATAGTGGACTGTGCATGTATTTTTGTAGTTTATATATGATCTATGTACATAATGTGAATCAAAATACTCATCCATTATCAAAATACTCATCCATTATCTGATGTAGGTTTTCTAAATTCATCTTTGAGTTTTAGCTTTCATGGTGAGAAGTGCATTAAACAGGGCACGAGCATAAACAGTAGGGTGTGCAACAGATAACTGTAGTACCACAACCTTCGTTTGGCACTCACATTTGTTGGCTTTGCCAACTCTCAACCAAATTATTACCTTCCAATGTAACCTAGACTTTGGGTTATGCTACTGATCAGTGTCAAGACAATAAAGACTTTGGAGGGAGGGGGATCCAGTGTCACACTCTAGTCTTGGTTAATATTTATGGAGTGTTTCTTTTACATGTTGGTAAAACCTAGTTTGCTTGTTGCTTTCTGGTGCTGAATTTTGAAAGCTGCCTAAAACAATTTAAGAACTTGATGGCATAATTTAACACGCATTGTTAAATCATTTTATCAAAAATGCTTGTAATTAACAATTTTCTTTTTGCAGTTGGGAAAACGTCTCTCATCACAAGGTTTATGTATGACAGCTTCGACAACACATATCAGGTAATGAACTCATCCTTATTTTGGTATGTGAAATATTTCAAC
This sequence comes from Schistocerca piceifrons, assembly GCF_021461385.2. Taxonomy (NCBI): domain Eukaryota; kingdom Metazoa; phylum Arthropoda; class Insecta; order Orthoptera; family Acrididae; genus Schistocerca; species Schistocerca piceifrons. Next base: position 1,013,719,592 of record NC_060138.1, on the reverse strand, counting down.
CTACTTCAGACATTTTACAATAATGTCTGATGTACCCTAAATCCACATGGCGTAGATGACATTCATTTGCTCGCTCGCTCACACTTGATGAATTTCTGCATTGGTTGCAATAACTATTCAGACTAGCATTTTATGTGCCAGAACTAAGTGAGGTGGCGCAGTGGTTAGCACACTGGACTCGCATTCAGGAGGACGACGGTTCAATCCCGTCTCAGGCCATCCTGATTTAGGTTTTCCGTGATTTCCCTAAATCGCTTCAGGCAAATGCCGGGATGGTTCCTTTGAAAGGGCACGGCCGATTTCCTTTCCCACCCTTCCCTCACCCGAGCTTGCGCTCCGTCTCTAATGACCTCGTTGTCGACAGGACGTTAAACACTAATCTCCTCCTCCTATGTGCCAGGAACTGAGTTCCACTTTGATGGTTGAAAATGGTTACTGCAGTTGTAAGGCATTGGTCATTGCAGTTGTTAATGCATGTTAAGCATGGTTAATTGTTAAATGGGGGTATGTTTGGTTATTAATATGAGTTTCCCTATATATTTTCTGCATTCTGTAGACAGCTTGTTAAATTGAAGTTGCCTATGTTTGAAATATCATATGAATCACATCTGTCAAAAAAATATATTGGCCTACTCACATTACAGGGACAAAAATTTCACGATAAAAATAGTAAATAAAATGGAGAAAATGAATGTCACTTACTGTGGATTATGTAAGTTCTCTCACACTGAATAAGGGTTGTCAGTGTACTGTTGTGCCAGTGAATTGTTGCACATCAACAATGTGCCACTGTTTATCTATTTTCGTTTTTGTTATTACTCGTCCAATATAAACATAAAAATATTGCAGGGCGGTTGTATTAGTGCAGTGCTTAAAATGAAAAACTGATTAGTTATAACAGTATTTGTAAATGAAAATTATACACCCTAGTCTCAATGTTTTGGAATTTGTTTACTATCAAATATAAACACTCAATTTTTCAACATGTAATTTCTGTGACTTCACTTCATTGTATATTTATTAGGCCATGAATATGATTATTCCTTACACATAGTTACGTTCATTCCTTCTTACATTATTATCCATTATTCTTTTACCCTGGGATTAAGGGAAGTAGTATCACACTATAATTAAAAGGTTTGAGGTAGGTAATATAGATCTATAAATTACAATGGCTGTTGTAGCATTGTAATGTTTGCAGGTGCATGTTGTGGTAATGTAAAAGGTGGTGTGCTGGTGTAGTTCATGCAGTTGTGCAAAGCCACTATGCAAGGGTAGCTTAGGGGTTGTGCATCTGCCTATCAGAAGATTCGTCAAATCCCAGACTTCTTACCTGAAAGATTCTGCTAGAATGCAGTGTTAACACTTGAAATTGAAATTAACCAGCCCTTTTTCAAACCTATTACTTCGTTGTAGTACAAGCTAGCAATGTAACATTGTGTAAAAGAAATTGCTCAACAAATTCTGAAAATTTACTGGCTAAAGTAAGCATAGTGTCCACAGTTCTTCCATTTTGTGCTGCTGTTGACATGACATTATCATTGGCCATAGCCAACCTGGTGGTAATATAGCGTAGCCAATTGTAGACTGATATGGGAAATGCTGAAAGTGCCAAATGTCAAACTAAGAAAACAGAAAGTAACAAAGATATATTTACATTAAAAATCATATTATTTGAAAGGATGCAAATTATAATTTCATATCATTTGCAGTGCCTAACAGAAAAAATTTTACAGAAGTGTAAAAAGTTCAGAATCAAAAAATTTATGAAAACGAAATTTAGGTAAAAATGTAAGTGCCATGGTTCACTTCTGAGGAGTCACTGAATGTGTAAAGCTCTTATTTCAGATCAGTTACAAAGAATACAGTAACTGAAATCACTGGTACTATAGGAAATAAAATTCCCTGTGTTTCACTTAAAGACAGTGGACCCTGTCTCTTTTGTTTTCAGCACTTAATATATTGATCAATGGGAGGTAGCGAACATTTCCTAGGACGAGTAGATCATGCATTTTGAACCCTAAAATTACTGCGAGTTTTGTTTTGTTTTATTATGCTGTACAATGCACAGCTAAATTGTAGTGATTTCAACTTAAGTCTCGGTAGTTCTTTTTACTGGACAACAGCTGCCACTTTGCTTCAGACACTTTCCTTGAACACTTTGCTGAGTATTCTTCTTCATTTCTAATCTTGTTGTTCCTTTCCATCATAAAGCACAGGACACTGAAATTAAGTAACATATGCTGTTGCTTGTCGCTTGCAGCAAAGTTAGTGAGAAAAAGGTTATATCGTGCTTACCACCACAGTCACATACATTTGGGGCATTCAGTATTCCTTGTGCCTCAGACATAGGAACTTAGACACTGTATAATCTAGTGTAATATTTTGAAGCGCCAGGGAAGTCATTTGGGTACTTTCAACGTATCTCAAGTTATTAGCCTTGGCGCATTCAGTGGTTTACAGGAAACAAATGAAAGTATCCAATTTTTGACACTTTCTGCATTTCCAGTTTTGAGCCTTCAATTAGAATCACTCACTTGTCAAGTCTTGGTCATCACAAATATTTGGCTGATATTTCCAAACATGTCCCAATTTATGGTGTTGTGGTCAGGTTGGTACCTAGTAATGCAGCTTAAATTGCTGCTAATGAAATGAACAGCAATGAAATTTGCAATCTTTTTCGACATGTATAAGTGGCTATTTTGTACAAGATATTGCAAGATTTCTGAGGTTGTGGTTAGGCTGAGACCTAATAGTACGTTTTACATTGCTCCAAATGAAATAACATTTCTAATCTGGATTATTACAAATATTTGGCTGTTTTAGAGTGAAACAGAATAACAGCCAATTTGATTTATGAGGGAAAGAAAATTGTGGATGAACAATTTGACTGACTCCACATCCAAAACAATTCATTGTGATCACTTTTCGTCATTTGTTAACTAACAACAGAAAATCTGCAAATATCTTAAGTACATTTTCACGCATTTACTTACATCATGCAGACAATTATGTGATAAGCAAATGTGATAGAAGTGGCCAGTAACAGAGTTGAATAAACTAATTTCTTTTGTATAGTTGCACCAAACTTTAACATTGTATACTGTAAAATGAGTAGCTTTAATTCACTTTTCTAGGTGCTTTGTGGGATGTATGCCAAGGCTTGCTGGTGAGATTGTAGTGTAGTAATTTTCCTTGCACTAATCTGACGGCTTCTGTGTATGTAAAATGATCCTTGGACAAATGAATGTAGATACTGATCCTTAACAACTGTGTCAGCGCTCCAAGATTCCATTGGCTTATCTGAATATCCACAAATGTAGAACCAGCTGATTCATACACACACACACACACACACACACACACACACACACACACACACACCACAATAATGTTTGACATATTGCAACATGTTAAGGACACACAAACACCTGTTCTGTTCATATTTGTCGGTGTAAAAGACACATCAGTGTAAAAGACTCGCTCTTCTTTTTAAGATCTTTCTTAGGGAAAAAAAATTTCTCACCTAATACATCTACGGTAAAACAACTATAACATGTATTTGAATGTATGTCAAATGTCTAGGCAGTGTAAGTAGGAAAGATTGCTCACCTTTTAATTTTTATTCTCAGAAACAAAGGAAGAAATACTTGAAGCTGTTATGTCAGTGTGTGGATCCTCATACCATAAATTATCCTCTGTACATTCCACTCCAATATTGATTCCAAACTTCAAAGATGGGTTAATCACTGTTTCGGTTTCTATAGGAGTCTCACGAAGCTCTGACTCTCTCACATGAGAAATGCTGTATCTTCCTTCTTTCTGATGGTGTAGTTTCAAACCTCCTACATTCGTCCCTTAACTAGTGTGTTGATACATGCATCTAACAACTGAAGTAAACTAGTAGCCCACCTGGAATTACAGATAACATGTCTTAAATTAAATTCATCTTTTTTTATTGTCTTGTTGTGAGAGACCAAGTCTGATCCCTTACTAAAAGGGCAGACTTCTTCAATTGGTCTCCACATTGACTATACCAAATGTAATTGGCAGGTGACTGTGCAATGGGTCTTGTCATGATGTGAGGTCTTAACAGTAAGTGATTGAATAAGTGTTTGCCTGGGATGCACCCAATTCTAACAGTAATGTCTTTTGTGCCCTTGGAATTAAGTTCTGTTTGAAGTTACATTGAAAGTTAGCAGAGTCTTGCCCCTCTATCAAATTTGCAGAAGTTCAAACTTTCCTCTTTTCCTTGCGTTAATGACAAATCAATGAAATTCAACAATTTGTTCTTCATACTCATCATCTGTGATATTTTTGCCTTGGTCTGCATACAAAGTTGAGACCTCTTCATAAATCTTGAACACTACGATGTTGATGTTGTGAAGCTTGGCGTTGCTTTTGCTCGAGTATAAATTTTGTAAAAACTGAAAATCGTGCATGTCTGTTCTCTAAAATCCAAGTATTGAGCTCTGCTTCAAGTTTTGGCCATTTAACAGTTCCACTTCTCATATTATGTTTACTGTAAGGTACTTTCTTTAAAATGTCTACCTGATTCCACCAATGTCTTAAGATTTTTTTCAATTGGAGGTGGCCCGAAATGGCTTTCTACAGCCCTGTTTTCATGTTCTTTAGTATATGCAATCACTTGCACCTTAAATGCAATATTATAGCAATACCATTTTCCAGCCACCATAGCTTGCAAGCAAAACCACAATAAAGATATGACTCAAGTGGGTCTCTGCACGAGACACAGTAACTGAAGCTTGAACGAACAATATATAAACTGTTAACAGCTGCGCACGTGCATCTACTAAACTCTGAACAATGTTCAAAATTTCCAAGGAAGCTAACTGTGAATTGCTTCAAGCCCAAACACAGAAATTTTGAGCTTTTAGGTACATACCTTAATCTGCTACCAGTGTATGATACACCCAGTTTTTAGGCCTATTTTTGAAGGAAAACGTGTCTTAAAAATCTGGAGAACATCAGCATCAGACTTGGCTGGAAGTAGAAAGAGAACCGAAGAGTAGAAGAGAGGGAACAAAAACCAGTAACATAACAAGCAAGTTTGTTGATGAAGGCTGAACCAGTTGCACAAACTGTTATTTGTGGTGAAAACAATATTCCATGTACCTAAAAAGGAGTCTCTCTCTCTCTCTCTCTCTCTCTCTCTCTCTCTCCCTCCCTCCCCTTGAGCAAGTGTGCCTATGTATAAACTGTGCCAGCCACAAATAACATTGTTTTGTACTGTTCCATTGTTTTCAATTGCAAACCCTCTTTTATTCCTTTATTATTGCTTCAGCTAACAGTGATAAGGTGTGTTGCTATGCACCCAAGTAATCAACAGTAATATAAAATAAACAGCAAGCCAAGTGAGAAAAAAATTTACACTCCATGCTAGCAGAATAACCCCATAATGAGGCAGTTGCCCGCGAAATAATTAGTAACGAATAAGTGTTTGGCAGGGATCTGATGGAACTGTACTGTTCAATGTTCCGAGTGGATTATTACTGTGCAGTAACACTTGAATATGGCAACTGTCATATGATGAAAGTTCATTTCATTGTTTAATTAAACTGAGATTAAACTGTGATTCTACTCATACATGTTTACCTTGGTAACAAATATAGTTATCCTCTACATGCATGTAAAGTACGCCATGCACCCACTCCCGTTGTGAAAATTGCTGTGCCTGCTCAAGGATTATAAAGAGGATAAGCAGAAGTGTACAGTTTTACATGAGCCACGATAAAGTGAAGGTTAAGGTGCCAGAAATGGTAAAGGTAGAGAAACAAGTTACTGAGCTTGAATAATATATTTTTAGTAACACATAAGGTCTACAGACCTCGAATTTGCTGCAGTGTTACTGACAAAATACTATTAGTGACTTCGAAAGTGCCTCACAATGAAGAAGGCATTGAAAAAGCTTGTTAAGAGTATTTCAAGCAGAAAACTTTGGAACAAATGGAGTGAAAAAAAGTTTGAATTAACAAGAATCAAAAAAATTGTCAGATTAGAATTGTTCCAGAAAAGAAAGATATAACCTATAACTATGCAGTACACAGTAGTTCACAAACTTGTGTGTGACAACTTCAAAACTGTTTCCTACAAATTAGCAAATCGATTGACTGTGAACAGATATGAATATCTTCCTGGAAGGAAATAAGCTAGATTGACCCACACTTTGAATAATTACTGTCATATTGAAGACAGCTTTAAGAGGCAGAAGAGGCTCAGTAGAACTCAAAAACAGTGAAGCTTATCATTCATATGGAGCTACATAATACCAAGAAATGCTTAAATAATTACCTGTCTTGCCAGTTGGTATTTACAAAATAGAAAGACGGAGTAAAATCTAAGTACCAGGAGTAAAAGTAGGCAGTACTGTTAACCAGTGTAGCAGCAACTATAATATTACTCAAAACAGGAACAAGTCGATGGTGAACTACCTGCTGTATAAGAAATCAGCAGCTGGAAACTGGTATGGCAATGTTATAGCAATGAAAATATAGACAGCAAGCACAATGATTTGATGTGGAGGAAGCAAACTGGTACTAGGCAGGTAGTGGTTAGGAATGGTCAGGACAGAAGTGGTTTGAGAGGAGTTAAAATTCAGAAGCAGGAAATGTGAAAGGAATAGAAGAGTAGAGATTTTTTGCACCATGCCCAGGAAGTTAGTTTAATAATATTTTCATCTGAAAAAATGAGGAACACAAATTAGGGGGTATGCATATGAAGAATATTGATCTCCATGCTTTCTGTACTTCGACATAAGGCATGTACTTCTCAGTTATTGTTAAATTGCTACATGGGAGATTGTTTTTACACCGTTTCATATAAAAATCTCATATTCTGCCAAGGCGCGTTGTTTGTTTCCCACATAAAGTCACCAATTTATCCACGTGTTCTTCCAGTAATTGGTGCCACTACCCAAAAGTTGCAAATTGTTTGAAACCAGACATGTTGGACTTCAATCCTGCAGAATCCTCTTCTGTGCACAACATAAAGCCCTAAATTTTTGTTTAACATACCAAATTCTAATATTTACTTCTGTTTGTATAAACTTTATTATACCTGAAGCCATTTGGTAGTTATGACATCATTTAGTGTCTGTCTGGCTGCCCAACAGTTGTAAGTAGGTGCATCACCAGAGTTCGTTTATATGAAACAGTAGTAGATAAAATCGGAGATAATATAATTGAAACCCATTATGTCACTCTTCTAAAGTTTCATGTGACATCACATTGATTTGAGGTACTGTGCTGTCATGGTTGTTACTATAGAAGTAAAAGGCATTCATTTTAATAATGCACGAAAAGACGGCACTTGTAGGCTTTGAGAAAATAAAAAAGGTTTCCAAAATATATACATTGTCTTAAAAAAGTTAAAGAAAGATAGTAAGGCTCTGATCTCTAGCTTATTTTTAGCTGCTGTTACGCGATGACAGTATTATTTGATCTGGCACGTTTAGGACCATTCAGTGCGTTATTGTTGTTTGGTATGAAGCCATGAAGAATTTAATTTTTTGATAAGGCATTTAGTAATAAAGCCCATTGAAATAGCGTATTTACTAGTTTCTCTGTGTCTGGTGCGTTTTGTTACCAAACTCAAATTTCGATGACTTTTTATAGGGTTTAGAGAAACACTTGCGTCGAATATGGACGGAGACGTACATTTTACGTTAGAAACGCGCCAGGTTTCCGTGAATGTGTTTAATTTACGGATATAATTTATTATTATTACGTTAACCATAAAGAAATAACCATCCACAGACAGATCTGTTAATTATGTAAATATTTTGCATTTGTCGAAAATGAACTCAAGTATCGGTAGAAGATTGACTTTGGGTCTGGAGAGGTATCATTAAAATTTTTGACGTAAAATAAATGAAAATTCCCAGATTACATATTTAATTTCTATTGTTAGGCCTACTCTTCTTTGTTCGCCTTCCTGTTATTCGTAGGTAGAGTTCGTCATTTTTCGTTAGTCACAGGTGTGAACAGTAACCTCTTTCAAAAGTAGACGCAGTTACGATTTGTTTCTCTAGGTAAATGTCAGCATAGAGCAGTGTCACCGACCTGCTCGGTACCACAGTGGAAGGTAGGAGAACGATCGTCTTAGGAGGGAGTATTGATTTTTTCCCCCGTGTCGCTGTTAACAGGCGCCGGGCTGGCTATGTTGAACCAAGCGCCTCAGCGGCGGGACATGCTGCAGTGTGCGCGTCAGTACACATTGTTTAGATATTTTTCTTGGCTCTTTGTTAGAAAGGCCTGTTTGACCCAGTCGAAAACGATTAGTACAAATGAAATCGTGGTTGGTGCTGATTATCTCATACTCTGTAGAGTAACTTCACACCTTGCGTGTTAACTATTTTACTGAGAAGAAAAGTATTTTGGGTGGTAAAACAGCATTCAGAGCGACAGGTACAGGTACTAGTTTAGGGCAGACTTGCAGACGTAAGAAAGTACTGAACGCGTTAATGTGAGAGTTTTGTTGGAGACGTATTGCCTGAGACTAAGTGAGGCTGCTCTCTGAAGTACAGTCAATCCCAGTTTCTGATAGCAGAGTTAGAAAAAAAAAATTCAGAATTTTGGGTTACGTTCACAGTGGCACCGACAACGGTCGTCAAACTCTGTAACCAGAAGTCGTCCAGTAACATCAGCTGACATCATGGTCACAGTGTTCCCCATCTGATTCCTCAGTTTTTGGTGGGGTAGTGGTGGTTAGGTTAGAATCTATTCTGTGTATGAAGCAGTTTAGATTTTAACCTCAAGGTGGCTAACATGACACTTCTGTACTTGGATACGAGTACTGCAACGCGGCGTTTGCTATTAAGATGATGCCGAATGCATGTAAACGAGCTATAGGACTGTCACGAAAAGAACATGATGAGTGCTGTAAACTTCACTGCACTGTAAAAACTTGCCAAGTGGATTTGAGAAAGGAGGTAACAAGATTGCTGGTGCCAGTGTTATTTCAGATTGAGTATAGCTTTTAATAAAGAAAATCATCCATATTACAGCGTTTTTTTAATAGACTTCCACGAAGCTCCAAAATTCGGTATGGAATAATTTAAAAAATCGTAGTATTTGGGATGCAAGAATGAAAATATTATCCTTTAGATTAGTAATTTAGGGCATCGTAAATAGCGTCAAACATATCACACAGAACTTTGAAACTTTACTTTTCAGAACTTAGTATACTGGTATGCCGAATGATTGGAAAGGTGTAATAGTTGGACGTCCAATAACAAAGTGACACTTCTAGTTTTACTTGAGCCAGAACTGTATCTTTTAATGTGAGTATCGGATTGTTTAATAGAATTCGAATCACACCTCTACAAGTACTCGAAATCTGCTTTGATGAATTTATTTGATGATGGGCAGACATACGCCAACTAACCTTCAATGGCTGTCATTCAGATTACGTGTGAATGACAGCGTTTAGAATAAGATATTCTGAACACCTAAAGTACTGAAAAGTGGAAACATGTACGTACATAAAATTTGCAAACCACTTCATGTGACAGAATCACAATTCTACTGGAGTAAAAACGGCAGTAAGGAGTAATAATAAATTGTAGGCAGCTGACGTCCACCCATCACTGCCCAAAAAGATCTCTTGCAGTAACTTTAAGCATAAGATACGCCATACTTGTCACGTTAACTAATTTTTTTAGAGGTTATAATCTGTTCCTTAAATTTCCAATAAAGACTTTGCCAACTTGTTGTTTCCAATAGACTTTGATTTCAGTCCATTAACTCCGCACTGAATCCCTATTATGATATTTTTCATCCCCCAGGACGCCACAGACTTCTCTGACTGCACTTAAGTTTCCAACAGTCCATTACGTTCAGGCGATGATATGCTGCATTGAGACCGCGCATGTGGTGGCGTAATTATTCGAAAAGATCTGCCGTCATTGGCCGATGAACGCGGTCGAAGTGGCACTGATATCCGTGGATACCGCCGACGACCGACATCGGCCGAAGACTGCGGATGAAGCCTTCGGCTGCGGCCACAGTGGCTCCGATATCAGTGGATTTCGCCGACGGCCCGCGTGGGCGGGGACGACCGATCTTATCCAATCACTACGTCCGCGGTCGCACTACAGCCGATCTTATCGCCCGAAAGTACAGACCTCGGACGACGATCAGTGAAATTAAAATCAGTTTTTCTTCGGTCGAATCGACCCACGTTCTCGCACACAAAATATGGAGTGTGAGAAATTGACAAGATTAGTTCAAGAAAGACTGAGCTTGTGGTATCCTGAGGATGAAAGTATTATAATCAGGATATAAGTCGGAATCTGTGGACTGAAATCGCAGGTTTAGTCGAAACTTCAAATAGGCAAAATCTTTATTGGAGATTTTAGCCATAGATTATAACCACAAAAATAATTTGTTCAAATGAAAAGGGTGTATCTTACATACTTATAGCTACTGTACTGGATCTCTTTTGTGATAGGTTGTCATTAGTTGTCCACAAATTTATTACTTCTTACTGGTGTTTTATGCCAGTAGGGTACTGATTTAGTATGAAGTGGTTTGGAAATGTGGTGTATAGTATGTATCTTCACTTTTAAGTGCTTTAGATTTTCAGAGTATTTTATGCTACAATTTATGCTTGTCTTTCACTCGAATGCTAAATGACAGTCATTGAATGTTAATTGACGTAAGTCTGCACAACTTTACATAAATAAATCAAAACTAAGTTTATAGCTTGCTTTTCCAGATCACTACAAATTATCTCAAGTATATAACAGAACGTTTCTCCCATCATCTCATTTGTAAAATTTGTCTGCTTATTCTGATATAGTACTCACCATTTTGTTTACAAGACAAGAAAGCTCATTCACATGAATTCAGTCTCTCTTTAACTAGCAGAAGTGGCTATGCAGCACTGGCATCCAAGTGCAGAGGCATCGTGGTATCCACCCCACATTAGTAGGTTCAAATCTAACCTACTACATACATAAAAGAGATTCTAACATAGCCTAATCTCCTTGACTGACCATGCTATCAGCCGATGTTATTGGGCGACGTCTGCCAATGGTGTCTGGCTACAATTGTTGGTGCCAATGTGAATGCAGCCTTAGAGAAGTGTCTTCTGTATGTGAGAACTTTCGGCAAACTTTTTAATAGGTTGAAAACTAAAACTCTTTTAAAAGAGGCAATCTGAGATGTGTGGTACAGAGTAGACAAGGGCTTCATTGTTGTCAAACCTGTAGTGGCTTAGAAATCAGCAAATATTCGTAGGTGCATAATTGGAACTGTAAAGCTAACATTGTGACTGTTGACAGCTGACTGTAAACTGGTTAAACAGCTACAAACACATTCTTGGTGCCTGGGAAACTAGGCCTTGAATGCATTGAAGTGCAGTGCTCTGACATTTTTTAATGACCGGAATAAGCATGCATTCTGTGATCGAAGTGCTACACCTTAGAACTTGGCTCCATTTGTGTATTATCAGTAAATTTAACATCGTCAGAAAATTTGGCAGCTGCATGAATCAAACAATAACATTCCGGTCCCCTTGAAATCATTCTTGTTAATTGCCGTTTTTGTCATCAATGTGATGGAAAAAATATGAAAACTGTGTCAGAAAAGCCGCAAAATTATCAGAGCACCTTACCAGCAGAAGCAGATATAAATCCCTGACATATCAAATACTGACATTCTTAAATTTATATACACGTAAACAGCTGTATACTTAAAATTCAATGTACCTTAATTAGCAAATATAAGGGTTGTATTGTTCCAGCAAAAATGAAATTTTTAAAAACTTTTTTCCCTGTTGTAACAGTTTCGCAGGTAGATTAGTACTATTACTTCTAAATTTGTTTTGTGAATTGTATGTTGGGGAATATCTCTGTACGAGCTGTTTCTTGGGTGTTGTTATTACTGTGTCCATGCATGTTCTATGTGGGTATCAGAATGACTTTCCTAAGTTTTTCTTCATAGAATTTGCATGAAATTGGGCATATTTAAAAATTTTCCTGCCCTTTTTTTTATTACACGAGTCAAATTTGTGACCAGTTGTGTTGCTGTTTGCACATTGTTGTATTCATGTAGTCTAACCGAATATTGCTACCACACATTTGTATAGAACCCACAAGCATTTTGTAAGTAATGTCTCCTGGGGATTCCCAATAAACAGCAGTGGCCTGAAGCCTGTTCCACAAAGTATTGCCCAAGTAATAGCAACAGGAATTTGAGTCTGAGAAACCAGTCAACTTAGTATATTAGTTAAGTACACGAATTCTTTAACACCAGTTGGCAATATAAACAGTATGCTTGTTAAAGACTGACTACATATTCTTTCTCTTAAGCATCACACACAACCACATCATGTACTGAGATTACATCTAATATAATCTGTTAGTATGACTTATTTTGGAGCTATAACAATTCCAAAGAGCACACTTGAAATTATTCGTGTCATCAAAATTCTTGTTTCTTACCCTATTCTCGTGATCCTTAAGTGAGATAATCAGGGGTGGCGGCTGAATTGTCACTTAGTGTAATGAAAATGATTCCGTACATTTACCAACAGGGTTTTGCAAGAATGTCACCATCTTTATTTCAAACTTTCCCATTTAAATTCCAGATGTGATGATACATGCTCCTCCTCAGAATGTACTATCTTGGTATAATGTATTAACTTCTGCAGTTCGTCAAACAGTTGGTCCTGGGTCAGCATCATAATACTTGATGTCATTTAACAAGCAACAAGCAATAAGCAATGCCTTTGTTGCATCCTAATTCAGGTGTTAAAATGCTGAATAATATTACAGAGTTGCAGTATTCAACAACGTTTCCTCACCAAATTCCTCCAAAATTGTTACTTGTTCAGTTCATTGTGGCATCATTAGAGATACTAAGTACTTTTAAAATTATTTAAGTTGCTTTTTCTGCAAAAGTTTCACCGCAGTTTTCTTCTTACAAAGTGACCATAAACCACACACATAATGCTGATACACTAGCCTAAAGTAAATGTCTATTTTATTATTTGATTTTGGCCCTGTTAAAGGTTGTAGACCTACTGTAGTCACATTTTTTTCGTAATCAGTAAAGTTCCATCCCTGATTCTTTAAAGAATCGAACTCCCGTGTTTTAGGTTGGCACCTAAGTTTGTAGCATTTTTCATTTTGCATGCTGATATTCCCATTGCTAAGGATTTATTAATGGGTCATTTTCTTACTTGTAGTTGACTGTTCCACATGAGTTTACATTTTGTCATTTGGAGGTAGTGAATGGTGCTGTGGATGCTTGAAATTGGAATGCCAAGTGAAAAAATGTCCAACAACAGTATTCATTGTGGAAAGGTTGATGCATCTGTGTCAAGTGACATGAACTTTGTGATGGCATGGACATAAACATAAAGCAGTGAGTGCTTTCCCACCCCTTCCACAGTGATATTCTGCCATTCACCGAACCTACACAATATACTCGTACATGCCTAACAACCGACGCTCCTCCCACCCCCTTAACTTGTGGCTCATATCCCTGTAAAAGACCTAGATGCAAGACCTGTCCCATACAACCTCCCACCATCTACTCCAGTCCGGTCACAAACATCACCTATCCTATCAGAGGCAGGGCTGCCTATGAAACCTGTCATGTGATCTACAAGCTAAACTGCAACCAATGTGCTGCATTGTATGTGGCATGACAACAGACATGCTGTCTGTCCTCACGAATGGCTACTGACAAACTGTGGCCAAGAAACAAGTGGACCACCCTGTTGCTGAGCACACTGCCCAACACGACATCGTTCATTTCAATGATTGCGTTACAGCCTGTGCCATTTGGATCCTTCCCACTAACACCAGCTTTCCTGAATTTCCCATGTGGGAACTCTCCCTGCAATATATCCTAAATTCCTGTAACCCCCCTGGCCTCATCCTTTGTTAGTCATTGTCCTCACCCATCCAGCCCCTTCCCTGTTCCCATTCCAGCACTACAAAGCCCTCTGTTCCACCAATGCACCCAGTCTTTTTACTTATCCGCTACCCCCACCTCTTTCCTGCTCTCCATCTAACCTCCCGACTGCACCTAGCTGCTCTACCCCTCTCCACCTTCTCCCTGTGTGCTCCCCAGCAGCAAGTCACTGTCCCCCACTGCTACCCTTACCCCACCCAGTTGAACTGCTGCTGCTGCTGTTCAGTGTGTCTTCAGCTGCCAGAGACTGCAGTCATGCGTGTGTGCGTGCACGTACAGTCTGTTTTTGACAACAGTTGGCCGAAAGCTTATTTGTGACTTTCTTTTTGTTGTGACTATCTGCGACTCTGCATCTCTGCTATGTAGCGAGTAGCAACTTTCCTTTTCATAATATTGTAAACATATCAGCAATTTCTATTAATTTTTCAGTTATTGAATAATTTCCAGTGGTGGCACAGTTGGTTGAATTTGACTCTCATGATCACACTGCTCTTTCAAGTAACAAAATACAATAGATTCTCATTACTGGGTGTTGCTGAAGTGGGAGAAATGAGTGCTGAACTTCATTTTTGTGACCTTACACTGAGCACCTCTGTCATATTTTGTATGGGGCATATCGATCTTTCATTCTTAGCTTCATGTTTCTGAATTTATTTGATGTCTGCTGCCATTGCCACACTGATAAGGACTCCAGATGCTGGAGTCCCTTGCATTCTCTGGAACCTTTCCAGCAAATGTCTTCCATTCACCTTCTGTAATCCTGATGGTAAAATCAAGCTTATCCCCTTTTTGTACAAATTGTTTCTATTACCTGTAAATATTTAAATGACGACATACAACCCAAATGTCCGCTACTGATTTTATAATTATGTACTATTGGGTTCTTTCTGTTTGTTACGGACATTACCAAGCTATTCCTTGCACTAAATGAAACTTTCATCAAAGTTTGGTCGAAGTTTCTTAAAATAGCCAAACAACAATATTTTCTGGTCATTGCATTGTTATCGAACAGTCTTGTAGTTCTGATTATTCGTATAGAGACCATCAGAGGTCCTGTTCTGTTTCTTAGAAATGCTCCCAATGCTACTTTTTTCTTTTGAACATCCACTACCCAGTATCACATCTGGTTTCAGTTAGTCAAAATGCAGCTGGAAAATCGCATATCTGCAAAGATACTCAGTATGACTGATTGTATTTTGGTTATTAGTTGACAGTGTGGTGCTGTCATATGCTTTTCATAAATCTTGAAGAATAGAACTACCATTCAATGCCCATTGACTTTTCACAAAATATTGTGTATCAGTAAAGCAAGCTGCATTTCACAAGAGTGGTTTCTTTCCGAACCCATGCTGGTTCTTTGAAAGGTGCTTCCATTCCTTGAGGTATATTGTAATGTTTGACTGCAGAATATTCTTATTGATTTGCTTTCTGCAACAGACAGAAGATCTGTAAGGCATTAAGGCATTAGTTGCTGAGACCCCAGTAAGAGAGGATCCCAGGGCTGGGAACCCTCTAATCCTGGGATCTTTGTGGCAATTCCTTCCCTTTGAATCTTTCCCAATGAATCCCTCTCTCCTCCCTGAGGTTTCAAAATATCTACTAAGTTTGTTGCTTTCATTTTTGTGTGTGCATGTTGGTAATGGTGTGTGTGTGTGTGGGGGGGGGGGGGGGGGGGGGGGTAGTAAAGTGTGCTAGACTATGTAGACTATGAGAGGAGAGGTCTTAGGTTCAATCCCCAGTCGAACTTAGGATTTTTATCTGCCACTTACCTCCTCCTTCATCTGTGCAAATGATTGTTGGTACAAAAAATGCTGAGTTCTGCTGTGGTTCGGAATCAGTGTTAAACTTTAGGCCTCCCCCCAATAGCTGGATAAGTCAGTTCAAAGGATGTAGCAAGCCAACAGCATACCATGTCCAACAGAACCATGTGTTCTCGAGCACTGTGGTGTTCAAATCATTGAATTGATGACTGCTGAACTTCAGTGCAGTATTACATACTTCACCCGCTAGGCAGCAATTTTCACAAAACATATCTTGAAATGCCTTCTGGTTACTCTATAAACTTTGTTGGGCTACTGAAGCGTGTGTACATCAGTTTTGTCTGTTTCAGTTTATGGATGTGACTGTAATGTCTGCAAGACTAATAATTCAGTTTAATTTTAATATTTTATTTCTAATAATTTTGCATACACATTAGTGTGTGAATAATATCTGTAGCTTGACTGAAATCTACAACATTGAACTTGTATTTCAACCATACTTTGTGGAAAGCAAACATTTTTTATTATTGTCCAGATACATTGGACAGTGATAATTCATCAGGTTTGATTTCGATATTTTCAGTTTAATCAGTCTCAGTTGAGATGAGAGAAATTTGAAATATGTTTATTATTTGAAGGTGTGGGGAGACTTATCTGTTGAACACTGTTGTAAAATACATACATTTCCAATCCATGTCTTTGGTTGAAAAAGTAAAAGGGAATAAATGTTTATGAAACATATTTGAGAAATAATTGAATTACTGAAAGTAAGCCATAGATGATCAGTATATATTCTTAAACAAGGGATGCAGATATTAAAGGTACTGATATAAAAAACTAAAAATATCCTACCAAAAACAATTTCCCCACTGTCAAGCTTTCAATGGTTGTCAACAGAACAGCAGCTTCAACCAAGAATAAAATTTATAAAATACAGTGAGCAAATATTTCAACACGTATTTTACATGGAGTACACACACACACACACACACACACACACACACACAAAGGCAAGGTGAGCTGATGGAGTTGGAAAAACATAGGAAACTCAGTTAACACAGTGTTTCTTTATAACATTAGCAGATGTGTACACATGGAGGCCAGTTACAAAATGGACAGAATTTAAATTTAGTGTTTTCCTGATTTTATTACACTTGTTTTTTCTGTCTTTACAGGCTACAATTGGAATTGATTTCCTGTCGAAGACTATGTATTTAGAAGACAGAACGGTAAGTAAAGCAACAGATCTGTGTTTACCTTCCTTAAGTTTAATTTAAAACTTACAGCTGCAGTTAAGGAGCTACTTCTTAAATAGGATAATGAAACTGAGGATTGCACAGGACTCATTGGATCCCTTTAAAACAATACTCTTGGCCACACCAAGTACTTAGTTATCCACAATGACTTTTCACTTGGCACTAGTGTGTGTGCTGTTTTTCTAGTGTCACAAGGTATGCAGGGTAATTTCTATGAAGTTTAGAATGTAGAAGAGATGGTACTGGGAAGTGAATGTGTATGAGTATGGGTTGTGAGTAATGCCTGGGTAACTAAATTAGATAACTTGGCTGTGAAAGGCAAATGTTTCAGGGTAAAATCCCATCTGGAATAGTCATAATGGTCTGTTTTCACATACAAAAATGTCATAGATTCCCAGAACCTCTGTACCAACTGTTCTTTATATTAAAAAATTTCAACCTATGGTTTTAACCTCGAGCTGCGAGTTGTATTTCTGTGCACACTGCATCAGGGACACTGTCTTAAAAAGAGCGCATAAATAATTGACAAAAAGTCTCATCTGTGTTGATGTGCTTGGACTTAGGAACAGAAACTAGTGATGTATTACCTGATTTTTCTATAACATATGTCTTTCTGTAATTCCCCATACCCCCACCCCCCTTTCCCTACCACACTCTTGTTCCCCTCCAAGATAACTCGGTAGTTTCCAAGATGCATTGCAATCAATATACAGAGTGTACATAAAGTTCGGGAACACTTTCATTTATTGCTTAAGAACTAAACATTGTACAGATGTCATACATACTGCATTTTGAAGAGAGAATCTGAAAATTTTTTACAAACATTTGATATGGGAACCGTGAGTGACCCGGCAGATTTCAATACCGTAATTGAATTCTTGCCATACCTGTTCCAGGATGCCATCGTCGACTGTGGCAGTCACTTCCCGTATTCTCTTCCGGAGCTCTGCTACATCACGTGGTAGAGGTTGTATGTACACCTGATCTTTAATGTGTCCCCACAGAAAAGTCACATGGAGTGAGATCTGGTGATCAGGAAGGCCATTTCATGAAACAGCTTTGGAGAATCGAGCTCAAATTCAATCCATTCATGTGGATGCTTTGTACTCCAGATCCGACAATTATGCCTGTTCACTTTCCCATTAGTGTGAAAACTGGCTTCATCACTAAAAATTAAGTGATCACAAATGCCATCCCCATCCTCGTTTAATTGTTGCAACTGTGAACAAAACTCAAAATGCTTGTCTTTGTCGTCATCATTGAGCTTCTGCACTAGCTCCAATTTTAATGGGTTGATAGGCAGCTTCTGTCGCAGGACTTTCCAGATAGTCATTGGAGCCATTTCGAGCTCATGAGACGCATGACGTTTCAGTTTCTTTGGACTCCTTATGAATGTTTCTCATATGCGCTCCACATTCATTTCACTCACATTGGGACGTCCCCTTCTCTTTGCTGGTCACAAGCAATCTGCTGTAATGAGTTTGTTGTGCCAGTGGTAAATGGCATTCCTTATTAGTGGCTTCTTACTGTACTTGGTTCTAAACATCTATTGAACAGCTGTAGCACACTTGTTTTTGTCCAACTCCAACACACAAAAAGCTTGCTCCGCACCTGAACTCTCCATGTGTGCAATTATCAGCAGATTACCAAACTACCCTGTGGCAGTATACATGAAAAAAACTCTCAGGTTTTCTCTTCAAAATGACATATGTATTATATCTGTACAGTGTTTGGTTCTTGTGCAATAAATAATTGAAAGTGTTCCAGGACTCTATGTACATGCTGTATAATTTTTTTATTTTATTTTCCAGTGTTACTGACATCAAAAGGTGGATGTAATGATTTACTTAAATGTTATCTTAGCAACAAGTGCTTGTGAGTTGTGACATGTAATCTGTCTACTTCGACAACCTTGTTTTCACCACCTACAGCAAGACTGTCATTTGTCACAATCAAATAACACACCTTCCAACAAAAACCATAGTAATCATAAACAGTGTTTTTAGATAAATCACTTTCTGAATCAGTGATTTCTGACATATATTCTTGAACCTGTGAAAGCACTAAAATAGTACCTTGCTGTATCGGTAATTTACATGGATCGAACGAAGTGTTTTCCCAGATTGCAATTATTTTGCAATATTTTGTGCAATATAATTGGAATGGGAAGTCAACAGTGCTGCTGCTTTTTCCAGGTTTCACATGCATCTCCCCATGGCAATCCACACATTTCCTAAAATTGTGATTTGGCAATAAATGATACTACAGAGCTCCAAAGCTACTTTCCCTAGTACACACTCTCAGAATTAATTCTCATTAGGTAAGAGTAGTCAAAGTCAACACTGCACAGGCTTCATTCATCTCTATAACACTACTGACATTAGAAGAAGCTGTGTTGTCAACAATGCTGCAAACAAAATTGCTCTCTCTTGCCATGGCAATTGTGTGCTAGATATATATTGCTTCCATTGGATCTTGAAATTACTGATAACTTATCTTGAATTACATATTCTCCAGAAGCTGCCACCATACATTTGCCTTTCCATGAAACAAAAATAATTTTAAAGCTCAGCCAGAACCTTCACTAGGGCTATGTGTGGTAGGCTGAAAATGTAACAAAGGTAAAGATCTTGGACTGGAATCTGTTCAACTTTGGACAAACTCCTCTTCCTTACAGAAATCTCATAAATTAGAGTGCTGCATTCTCTGAGCACACATGACCACAATTTCATTCTACAGTCTAGAAATTAATGGAACTTGCATGTTTAGGTACGCCTGCAACTTTGGGATACTGCAGGACAGGAAAGGTTCCGGAGTCTGATTCCTTCATATATACGTGACTCAACAGTTGCTGTGGTAGTTTACGATATCACAAGTAAGTACAATCACTTAATTATACTATCTTTTAAAAATGTTGCATGAGTTTTTGATCATTCATTGATTAACTTAATATTAACAAAAAAATTAAAAATTGCTTTTTAAATTATTTTTTTTCTTCTGGGCTCTGTGTTTGAATTAGTACTGATAAGACTGTGAAATAGTAGCTTGCTGACAAACAACTTTTATAAAAGTTTATTGCTACCTCATAGCAGCCATAATGGTGCTCAGTGCATTTATTTTCCAGACTTGAAGTGTTTGGTGTTGAAATGACTGAGATGGGTGTTGCTTTACCATGGATACACTCAATAACTCCTACGCATTGATTTCAGTACAAAAGTTAGCCACTGCATGTTACTTTTTGCCACATGTGTGTGTGGCACAAACCTCAAAGCACCTATTGCATTTCTTGTGGTGACACTGAGAGACAGCACTTTCTTTCCACTCGCCATGGATATCTTGTGTTTTATGGAGTTGATTTTTATCACTGTGATATCGAATTAGGTACATTTTTGCATTAGTATTACCAATAGACAATTGTAAGAATAAAATTTGTTTTCTGGGCTTCTGATACACCACTTGACGTATGTCACAGTTCTGAATAATGAAAAATGTGGGTTGCGTAAAAAAACTCGAAACAAAGTACTGCTAAGTTTGTCACCTGTATATCTTTGCAAAGAAGTGAATTAAAAATGTTCCTCACCTATCGTAAGCAGTTGATATTTAAAAATTTCCTTTAACTGTTGCTGTTATCTTCAGTCTAATGAATGGCTTGATGCAGGTCTCCATGCTAGTTTTACACTGCGCAAGCCCCTTCGTGTCTAGATAACTTCCGCAACTCATCTCTCCAAAAATCAAATAAAAACAGTCTTGATCATGTTTTCAGATATTTGCTTACTAAGCAATGTAATGTTTCGGGGTATTTGTGAACATCCCAACACATTGTTGGAAAGCTGTTGACAAGAGGAGCTCATGAGTAAATTGAATAAGGATAAATGTAGTGGGAAAGGGAAACTGTGTGTTTTCCTTTCTTGTATGCAGTGAATGTGGAGCAGTGGTGGAGTCAGCAAGAAGGGTACCAGTAAAAATATTACAACCACTGGTCATCTGGGAGTCATTTTTGCCATGGTGCAGCAAGTGCCTGAATCAGAGCCATGGACTAAATGATGCACCAACGGGGCATAATGAACAATTGAAGAGTGATAGTTGTTTTTACAATTTGTACAGAAACCAGATGGCAGTTATAAGAGTCGAGGGGCATGAAAGGGAAGCAGTGGTTGGGAAGGGAGTGAGACAGGGTTGTAGCCTCTCCCCAATGTTATTCAATCTGTATATTGAGCAAGCAGTAAAGGAAACAAAAGAAAAATTCGGAGTAGGTATTAAAATCCATGGAGAAAAAATAAAAACTTTGAGGTTCGCCGATGACATTGTAATTCTGTCAGAGACAGCAAAGGACTTGGAAGAGCAGTTGAATGGAATGGACAGTGTCTTGAAAGGAGGATATAAGATGAACATCAACAAAAGCAAAACAAGGATAATGGAATGTAGTCTAATTAAGTCAGGTGATGCTGAGGGAATTAGATTAGGAAATGAGACACTTAAAGTAGTAAAGGAGTTTCGCTATTTGGGGAGCAAAATAACTGATGATGGTCAAAGTAGAGAAGATATAAAATGTAGACTGGCAATGGCAAGGAAAGCGTTTCTGAAGAAGAGAAATTTGTTAACATTGAGTATTGATTTAAGTGTCAGGAAGTCGTTTCTGAAAGTATTTGTATGGAGTGTAGCCATGTATGGAAGTGAAACGTGGACAATAAATAGTTTAGACAAGAAAAGAATAGAAGCTTTCGAAATGTGGTGCTACAGAAGAATGCTGAAAATTAAGTGGGTAGATCATGTAACTAATGAGGAGGTATTGAATAGGACTGGGGAGAAGAGAAGTTCGTGGCACAACTTGACTAGAAGAAGGGATCAGTTGGTAGGACATGTCCTGAGGCATCAAGGGATCACAAATTTAGCATTGGAGGGCAGCGCGGAGGGTAAAAATCGTAGAGGGAGACCAAGAGATGAATACACCAAGCAGATTCAGAAGGATGTAGGTTGCAGTAGGTACTGTGAGATGAAGGAGCTTGCACAGGATAGATTAGGGTGGAGAGCTGCATCAAACCGGTCTCAGGACTGAAGACCACAACAACAACAACAACAGTTGTTTTTCTGGATTTTATCTCTGATCCTATAGTACGCATGTTTGAATGTACTCAAGAGAGTGGTATTACCATAGCAGTAGTTAGTTGTGTGGTGACAAGTAATAACAAAAATGTTGAGCAAAATATACCCCTGTTTGTGAGAAGTGTGGCATTTATCTGGTAGCACAATAGAGAGAACTTGCAGAAGCATTCCAGGGACCTTCACCGGAGTTGGTTTGGCAGGGAGCTGGCACGGAAGGATCCAGACCACCAAAAAAAAAAAGAAAAAACTTATTTGGGAAAATAGGATAAAGGTAATACTACTTTCATCTG
Source organism: Schistocerca piceifrons (assembly GCF_021461385.2). Taxonomy (NCBI): domain Eukaryota; kingdom Metazoa; phylum Arthropoda; class Insecta; order Orthoptera; family Acrididae; genus Schistocerca; species Schistocerca piceifrons. The sequence continues at coordinate 1,013,697,237 of NC_060138.1, read as the reverse complement.
GCAGTGTTTTGGGGTCAGAAAAATATTGCCCTGTTATATCAGCCAGGGATGCAACTTCCCGCTACTGCTGGTATAAGATCCACCACAATCTCACAAAATAAACAGCAGGAAAAGAAAGGAAAATACACCTCAGCAGCTGATTTCAGCCCTTTCCTCAATCTTCAGGCTTTTCCCCACAGTTTTATTATGGTCTCATGGCCTGAGGAAAGGGCCGAAACCATTTGCTAACAAATAAAAATCTGAAAATACTATAAAGACTGTTATTTGATTTTTAGCATTTTGTACCAATTGCTGCTTTGCTCCATTTACTTAATGCTTTCTAAAATTTTACATATATTCATTCTAAAATTTTACATATATTCAAACCTGCTTACTGTAGTCAAGCTTTGGTCTCCCTGTAGAATTCCACCACGCACACTTGCTTGCATTGCCAAATTGATCATTCCTTGATGCCTTGGAATGTTGTGTTGAACTATCCCTTCATGTTGTCAAATATAGCTATAAACTCGCTCCTCCCCCCCCCCCCTCCTCCCCCACTTCATTTCAGGTATTCATTAGTTTTTGGTATACATCAGTCTAATTTTCTGTATTCATCTGTAGGAACTCGTTTTTTAAAAAAGCTTCTGTTCCCTTCTCGTCAGGACATTATCATCGGCATTTCACTTTCCTACAAGGCTACATTCAAGACAAATACCTTTAAAAGACTTCGTGACACTTGAATTTATATTCACTGTTAACAAAGTTATCTTTTCAGAGATGATTTTCTTACCATTGGCTGTCTCCAATTTATATCCTTATTACTTCGGCCTTCGGCATTTGGCATTTGTTTTGCTGCCCAAATAGCAAAATTTTTACAGCTTATATTATCTCTTTTTCTAATTTAATTCTGTCAGCATGACTTGACTTAATTTGACTACATTCTATTTACCTTGTTTCACTTTTGTTGTTCATGTCATACCTTCAGTTCAAAGCATTATTCATTTCATTCACCTGATCTTTCAAGTCCTTTAACAGGTCTGACAGTATTAAGACATTGACAAACCTCGTTGTTTTCATTTCTTCTCCCTGACTTTAATCTCTTTAGCTACTAATTTTTCCTGGGTTTCATTTACTGCTTGTTCAATATACAGATTGAATGTCGGAGGTAGGCTGCAATCCTATTTCACTCCTTTCTCAACTCTGCTTCCCCTTCATGTCCTTTGACTCCTATAACATCAGTCTCGTTTCCGTTAAAGTTGCAGATAACTTTTTGCTGTCTGTATCGTATCCCTGCTATCTTCAGAATTTCAGCGAGTGTATTCCAGTCGAGAGTGCCAAAACCGCTCTCTAAATCTACAGATGTTTTAAGTTTGCCTTTCTTCAGTCCATCATCTAAGATACATTGTAGGGTCAGTATTGCATCATCTGCACCTACATTCCAGTGGAACTCAAACTGATCCTCCCGGAGATCAGCTTCAACTATTTTTTCTATTCTTCTGTAAGTAGTTTGTCTAGATTTTGCAACTATGACTTAGTAAAGTGATAGTTCTCTAACATTCATACTTGTCAACATTTACCTCGTTTTATACATTCTTCTTAAAGTCTAAGGGTATTTCCTGTCTCATAAATTCTGCACACTAGGTGGAATAGTTCTGTCATTGCCAGTTCTCCCAAGGATTTGAGGAAATGTCATTCAATGCAGGAGCTGTATTTTGAGTAAGTCTTTGTGCTCTGTTGGATTGTTCTCACAGTGTTCACCCATCTCATCTTCTTCCTCTATTCTTTCTATAATAGGTCGTAAAATGTTTCTCTTGTGTAGAGCTTCTGTGTATTCCTTCTACCTTTCATCTCTCCTTTCTTTACTATGAGCTCAGCTCTTAAAGTTGGAGTATGTACTTCTCCACACTCAGCAGGTCTCCTTGATATTCCTATGGATGGCATCTTTCCCCTAGTCAAGCACACTTTCACAGACTTCCAGTTTTTCTTTGGGTCACTCCTGCTTTGCTGTTTTACACTTCCTCACTAATTTTTATAAGCCTGTATTCCCTTTCCCTACTTAATTTTCTGGGTTGTTGTACTTTCTCCTTTGTCAAATAAATTCAGTCCCTCACAAGTTACTCAGATTTCTACTGTATCTTGTTTTATTTTGCCTACTTGATCCTCTGCTGCCTTCTTTCATATATCAAAGCCACCCATTCCTCTTTTATTGTATTTCTTTTTCATGTGTCAGTCAACCATTGCCTAACGTTATCTTTGAAACATTCAGTAACCTCTGATTTTTCAATTTATCCAGTCCTCACAGCTTCAGTTCTGCCAGTACAATGTCTCCTACCTTCCAAACTTCACAGAAGCTCTCCTATGAATGGGTCATGTGATGTGCTTGGGTAGCTCAGTTGGTAGAGCACTTGCCTGTGAAAGGCAAAGGTCCCAAATTCAAGTCTTTGTCTGGCACACAGTTTTAATCTGCCAGGAAGTTTCATATCAGCTCACACTCTGCTGCAGAGTGAAAATTTCATTCATGTATCATTTTTGTATAGAGTTAATAAGGAAACCTATTCAGTTCTAGTTACTGTTCATTTGGATGCTGAGTACTACCCGTCAAATAATTGTTTGTAAATGTATAGTTTACCTGACCAGTGATACTTAAAAGCATTAAAAATGAACATTGGAAAAAGTATAAAATATGTTGTTTTAAATTTTTAAAATCATGCAGAAGAAAAGGCCTTTTTTAATGGAAGAAAATTTTCTGTTTGATATTGAGAGTTAAATAAAATCCAAACCACACATTAGGCATATTTGTTAGTGTGTTGTCATTAGCACAATTACATCTAATCTATTCCATTTGCAGATGCGAATTCCTTTCATCAGACATCTAAATGGATTGACGATGTTCGGACAGAACGTGGTAGTGACGTAATAATTATGCTTGTTGGCAACAAGACTGATCTCTCAGATAAACGACAGGTCTCCACTGAAGAAGGAGAACGGAAAGCCAAGGAACTAAACGTCATGTTTATAGAAACTAGTGCAAAAGCTGGCTACAATGTTAAGCAGGTAGAGTAAACTTAATTTTTGTCTTGACATGGCTTATAGTAAGTTTGCAATAGGTAACATATAAATTAACATTTTGTTAAATTAATTTACGCTTGGAAGCAAGCTTAAAATTTTGTCTTGCATGAATGAAGGAGTATTGTTGAAAATACCTGTTACCAGTTATTTGTACAAACTGTAAAATTGCTACTTCCATCTTTAGTACCTTTGTAATTTACAGAAACGTACTTAAGCAATGTCCATTGTTGCTAAGTAATATACTGTAGCATCTGCTGGATTTGGTGGCTGCTGATGTTTTTATCTGTGCTAAAAGTGCATTGAAACTCGAGGCTCTTTATGATGTTAAAGTTATGTAGCACCATATCAAAGTAACTACAACTAAAAAGCAACAAATTTTCGCAAAATGTGAAAGAAAATTGGAAGTAAAATGGTTTCTCGTGCATACTTAAGCCTTATTGAGCTTTCAAGGTGTTGCTTCGACATAGACAGTGGTAGTGCTAAGCCCTTTTTCAGTTACACACTACTTACTAAGAATGTAAATCGTTTTTGTTTGATATACGTATCATCTATTAATATCACCTGAAACACAGAAATGTACACATTTTTATTTTAGAACTCGTGTATGCAATTTGTACTAAATCTCCGTCAATTCAATTGAATTATTATTCTAAAAATAATTCACTCCATCTGAAGATGACAGTATAATACTTGAAAAGACATTGTTGAATCATAAAAGGCACTTGTTTGTCATTCTTCTGTGTTTTCATTGGTTTATTTCAATGGAAGTTGGGCAGTATGTGAGAAGCAGCCTTGATAAAAGTGTTGCAATAACTATGTTTATCAAAGCAGTGCACTAAATTTTCCTGTAAACACATTCAATGTCTAGTTATTGTTAGCACAAACATAATTCAAGAAGTAGGGAGAGACAAATGATCACATTCCATTTCATATGAGAAATGGAAATTCCTGTATGGAATAATATGTAAAATAAAGGAAAAGCAATCACTAATATATAGCTGACTGGTTTGTGGTACATAGGACACAGAAAAATACAATTTTCACTATTGTTCGCATAATGTAATAAGGCAGCCAAATTTTCAGCCGTTCTGCGCATCCCCCTCTGCTAGTCACTGGTGGCCAATAATATTCGTTCTCTTTCTGAGCAGCTAGCAGAGAGTTACAGCTAGAGAGTGAGAATCTCGCTCCTACATGCTGTACTGTTGCTGCATTTCCTTGCAGCAGTATAGCTGCGAAGTTGTATGAAAGAACAGATACCATCTTCATATGTACAAGCCTTACCGGCCAATGATCTGCGGTGCGGATGCACTCACATTGCTCAGACTCTTACGGGAATCAGTAGAGTGACTGCCGCGAGTAATGAGTATAGTGGGCAGGGGCACTCCAAATGTAGTTTGTGGACAGTAAGTTGGAAATGTGGGTCTCACGGGGAGCGTGCCAAAGATAAATCCCTACAGTCGTACTATCGTCTGTATCCTCGATGGTTGTCAAACAGTGTGTCTGCCATGTAAGCAGGAGATCTCGGGTTCAAGTCCCAGTCGGGGCACACATTTTCAACTGTCACCCTTGATATTTATCAACACCTGTAAGTAGCTAATGGTCTGGATTTCATTGTAATTTCATTCTTAGAGAGCTGCAAGATCAATAATGGTATCATATATTCGTATGTAAATGTGTCGGAGCTGTAGGAACCGTAGAAACAGTTGGTTTCATGTTGCCTGGAAAGCGTCGAAATCGCAAGGAACCTGTAACACAAATATATAGTTTTAAGACTGAAGTTTTAAAGTGCTTCACGTGAATGATGAATGCCCAACATAACAAAAACGTGTTAGTTATGCAGGCTTCAGTGGTAAGCGCTTCATCAAGGTAAAGAATTTTAAATGATGTTGGTTCCAGATATGTTAAGAGTTTTTAATTCAAAGAAGTGACCTAGGTGCAGTATGAACTATATCCCGTATAAAGAATCATGATTCAAGAGGAGGAGGTAGTTCAACAATGTATTAGGTTCATTAAACATGGGTCAATTATAATCATTCCAAGATGATCTGTTGGAAAATGAGTGATGGTACTGGCGGTTTTAATGTTCTCATAGGGATAAGTTCTCAGATAATTATTCTGCTTGCTGACTCTTCTTCTGGTTTTATTTCTGAGAATAAACTTGTATTCACGTGCAAGAAAAACAGCAGTGATAACCATTCGACAATTAACACTGTCAGTTTCGTGACGTGATTCACAATTCTTGTCATACCTTGCTTCAAAGTCGGTCATCGCCAGTTATAATTCAACTGTTATAGAGAAAATATCAAGTACAAACACCAGAAAAGCTGATATTTTTCTCTGGCTTAAAAATAAAAACGTTAAACACCATATGAACCAGACTCGTACCGATCTGCTGCAGGTCGTTAATTTATACTGCAAAAGTCACATGACAGAACGTACAAACTTGACTTCCTTGCACGTGAATGGGATCACAGTGTTTGTATTTACCCTTGTGTCGCTGTCATCATAGCCCTGTGTCAGTCATTGTAGCCCCATGGAATTAATTTGGGTAAAAAGTTTTAAGGCTATGTGGGAGAAGAAATAAAACATTCAAGATGACATACAGTGAATCGCTTGTGCATGAGGCAACAGACAACATCCCACCTCTAGCGTGAGCACAATCTGTGTGGCATGCTGAAAAGCTTCAGAAAGAAGAATTTGACAGGGAAGTGATAATGGATATAAGCCTTGAACCTATCATCGTAAATCTAAAATCAGATTGTTTGGAAACACTCATAGAAGTGACAGTGGTATTACAATGTAGACTTCGGAACAAAGTAATAATATTTCTTAGTTTTAAAGACTCGTGGCTTAAATGTTTGTCAACATATCAGTTGCATGCATAATAATGACAACTTCCTAGTGTTTTTTATTAGGACTTTGTATCCTTTTGATGATGTGACTATAATGTTCAACATATTGCCCAAGGAGAAGTTAAGCTTCTTCCACTATGTTGTAAACCTGTCATTTTCAAGGCACGAACTGGAGAAGGCTCTAAAATGACAGTAACTGTTACTTGTCGAGATATTGGTGGTTTTCGATGTCAGTCAGATACCCTGGAGTTATTTACAGATGGTGGTTAATTATTTGCTTGTTCAATGGATTATAAATACAGTCTTTCACTGTAATATCGAACATGTTAGTTTACACTCATAATGCCCTTCAACAATGAAAAATGATAACTTACTGTCCGTTCTTATGATAGTCTTTTACACGTCTTCTCCACCACTAATTCTTTCTTACACACAGTGATTACACTTAACTATGGTCACACATACCCACACCTCACACATTTTTAAAAATTATATTGAGCAGAAGCAGTTGTCAAGCAAATGTAATTATTTCAGTTTGTGCTTGAAGTTAATTTTGTTGTATATTAAATTTTGACTTATAATGCAGTTCAAATACAAATAAACAGTAATTATTTCAAGCAGTTTCAATATCATTTTGAGAAAAATTGTTCTTCATGTCTTCACAAAGTGTATCAGCTGTTCTCACCTCCTGACATCATGCAGAGTAAATCCCCCCTGTGGGTCCGGGGTAAGAATAGGCCCGAGGTATTCCTGCCTGTCGTAAGAGGCGACTAAAAGGAGTTTCAACCGTTTCGGCATTCCATGTGATGGTCCCACTTGGGGTTCGACCTCCTTTTTTCAAAATTCTACAGAAGTACGAGCCTTTTGGGGAAGGACACCTTACGTGGTGTATCATTGGTCCTCAGTGCACCAAGACCTTGGCACTCAGCATTGTAACGGCGTTGTAACCACACCCGCTATTCCTCCAATTGGGCCTAAACGCCTGATGGGTTGCACATGTTCCGCCCATAGTGCGTCCCCATCTGCACCTACGATCATGATGGACTTTCCATGGCACCCGAAATCCAGCACGGTAGCCAGCCCGTTGTGGTGGGGTCGTCATGTACCCTCTAGGTTGTAGCCCCCTGACAACAAAGGGATCGTACTGCTGATACCTGAGCTGCACCCTCCCCACGTCGGCCAAGGAGTAGATGCCCATATCCTTGGGGCATCAGGGCTCCCGGCAACGGTCATCCTGCCAGGTGGCCCTTGCTGAGGCTGGGTGGCGCCCGTGGGGAGAGCCCCTGGTCGGAGTGGGTGGTACCGGGGCGGACGTTTCGCAGATGAAACGTCAACATGTATCAGGTCGCTCTGTGGCCGAGTCTTTTAAAAAGAAAGGTACTGTCTCTGGTTCTGGTTCTCCTGCCCTTTCCCCCTTGGCCACTCCCTGGGAGGAAGGACAGGCCCGCCGGCTTGGGGCGAAGTACTTCCCCCGCTATTTAGTCTGTTCTCGGATCGATGGGGGGACAGTCTGTTCTCGGACCGATGGGGGGACATTCGCCACCTCCAAGCCCATGTTCTTTGTCCAGCACATCGAGGACATCTTCGGGGAAATCGAGGCTCTCAGTAAAATGCGTTCGGGGTCCGTTCTTATAAAGACCGCCTCCGCCACACAGTCGGCGGCGCTCCAGGCGTGCGACCGACTAGGGGACATCCCAGTGTCCATTGTCCCGCATATGGCACTGAATAGGACGCAGGGGGTTATTTTTCATCGGGACCTCCTGCTGCAATCTGATGAGGAGCTCAGGGCCAACCTGGAGCGCCGAGGCGTGCATTTCGTCTGGCGAGTTCAGTGCGGCCCCAAAGACCGTCGCATCGACACCGGAGCCTTTATCCTCGCCTTCAAGGGGGACGTTCTCCCGGAGTAGGTAAAGGTGATGTGCTACCGGTGCGACGTGCAACCTTAAGTCCTGCCTCCTATGCACTGCTTTCGGTGTTTGCACTTTGGGCACATGTCGTCACGGTGTGAGGCTGAGCCCCTTTGTGGCGATTGTGGACGTCCTCTTTGTGAGAAACATACATGCACCCCACCACCTCGGTGCGTCAATTGTCCTGGCATCCACTCGCCTAGATCTTTAGACTGCCCCGCGTTATCAGATGGAGAAGAAGATTCAAGAATTAAAAACTTTGGATCGTCTCTCTTATTCTGAGGCCAGGAAGAAGTATGACTGCCTCCATCCCGTGACGTTGACAACTTCATTTGCCTCAGTCGTGTCCACTCCTTCCACAGTATCCTCACCCCTATCCTGTCCCCCCGCCACCTCCTCACCCCATCCGGGGTCTATGCCTCCGCCTCCCAAATCCCTCCCTTCCAAATCCTCCTCCCTCGCGGCCCCTGCCTCCTCTGCCCCAGGGGCCACCCTTCCTCCTCCTCCCCCTCCGCCGCCTGAGAAGCGATCCTCTTCTCAGGCGTCCATCTGGGAAATGTTCTGGACCCTGGCTTCCGAGGTCCGGCGTTCCAAAACGGACCCTGCGCGTGAGGACCTTCTTCGGGTCCAGCCCACCATCCCCGTGCCTCATCGGACTTCCAAGAAGAAATCTTTATCCCCCTCTCCACCCCGGCGCGTTTCGTCTGACGCTCCATCCGCGAGTCGCTGCTCCCGGCCGTCCTCAGTTTCGCTGGGCCGCTCTGCTGCCAGGCACTCAGCTGGCCTCTGGTCGGCGAATGATGCTGCCCCTCCTACGCAACCCAGGAAAGCGGCCGCAGCTGGCGATGACTCGATGGAACAGGATGTGCCTCCCGCCAGTTGTAGCGTTGTTCCCTCGAAATCTGGCCCTCCGCGGCCGTTGAGGTGACCAGCTCTTCACCTGTTTCGTTCCCCCCTTTTTTCTGACTAGCGATGGCTTTGTTACATTGGAACATAAGAGGTATTCGATCTAATTGGGAGGAATTACAACTGCTCCTCCGGGCCTGCACTGTCCGCTCGTCCTTGGTCTCCAGGAAACCAAGTTGCGCCCAACTGACCGTATTGCTTTTACCCACTATACCTCGGAGCGGTCTGACCTCACCCCTGCGGACAGTATTCCAGCTCATGGTGGGGTCATGTTGCTCGTTCGGGACGATGTCTATTACCATCCCATCCCATTGACCACCCCACTCCATGCAATAGCTGTCCGTATTACTCTTTCTGCTTTTACTTTTTCTGTTTGTACCGTCTACACTCCATTGTCATCCGCAGTTAGTTAGGCTGACATGATGCACCTGATTGTTCAGCTTCCTCCGCCGTTTTTATTGTTTGGCGACTTCAATGGCCATCATCCCCTTTGGGGCTCTCCTGCATCCTGTCCGAGAGGCTCCCTCTTGGCGGATGTCTTCAACCATCTCAATCTTCTCTGCCTCAATACTGGCACCCCGACTTTCGTCTCGGACTCCACTCATACCTACTCCCACTTGGACCTCTCGATCTGTTCTACCACTCTTGCCCGTCGGTTCGAGTGGTATGTCCTTCCTGACACCTATTCGAGCGACCACTTCCCCTGTGTCGTTCGTCTCCTACACCACACCCCATCCCCACGTCCTTCGAGCTGGAACATACCGAAAGCTGACTGGGGAATTTACTCCTCCCTGGCGACCTTTCCGGACCACGATTTTCTCAGTTGTGACAGTCAGGTCGAATACCTCACGGCTGTTATCATCAATGCTGCCGAACATTCCATTCCTCGTACTACCTCTTCTTCACGTTGCGTTTCCGTCCCCTGGTGGAATGAGGCTTGTAGAGACGCTATCCGTGCTCGACGACGTGCTTTATGCACCTTTCGCCGCCATCCTACGTTGGCGAATTGTATTGGATACAAACGACTCCGAGCGCAATGCCGTAGAGTCATCAAAGACAGCAAAAAAGCTTGTTGGGCCTCTTTCACCAGCTCCTTTAACAGTTTTACTCCCTTTCTGTCTGGGGTGGCCTGCGCCGGCTGTCGGGCATTAAGGCCCACTCCTCGGTACCTGGCCTGACCTCAGGTAATGAGGTCCTTGTTGATCCTGTGGATGTCTCCAACGCCTTCGGCCGCTTTTTCGCGGAGGTTTCAAGCTCCGCCCATTACCACCCTGCCTTCCTTCCCAGGAAAGAGGCAGAAGAGGCTCGGCGATGTTCCTTCCACTCGCTGAATCTGGAACATTATAATGCCCCCTTTACTATGCGGGAACTCGAACGTGCACTTGCACTGTCCTGGTCCTCTGCTCCGGGGCCAGATGCCATTCACGTTCAGATGCTGGCGCACCTTTCTCCGGCAGGCAAAAGCTTCCTTCTTCGTACCTACAATCGCGTCTGGACCGAAGGTCAAGTCCCCATGCGATGGCGTGCCGCCGTCGTCGTTCCTATACCCAAACCCGGGAAGGATCGACATCTTCCTTCTGGTTACTGCCCCATTTCTCTTACAAGCTGTGTCTGTAAGGTGATGGAGCGCATGGTTAACGCTCGGTTAGTTTGGATTCTTGAATCTCGACGGCTACTTACCAATGTTCAATGCGGCTTTCGTCGCCGCCGCTCCGCTGTTGACCACCTTGTGACCTTGTCAACATTCATCATGAACAACTTTTTGCGAAAGCGCCAAACGGTAGCAGTGTTCTTCGATTTGGAGAAGGCTTATGATACCTGTTGGAGAGGAGGTATCCTCCGCACTATGCACAGGTGGGGTCTACGCGGTTGCCTGCCCCCTTTTTATTGATTCCTTTTTAACAGACCAAAAGTTTAGGGCACGTGTGGGTTCCGCCTTGTCCGACGTCTTCCTCCAGGAGAACGGAGTGCCTCAGGGCTCCGTCTTGAGTGTAGCCCTTTTTGCCATAGCGATCAATCCTATTATGGATTGTATTCCACCTACTGTCTCAGGCTCTCTTTTTGTCGATGACTTAGAGATCTTCTGCAGTGCCCACAGAACATGCCTCCTGGAGCGCTGCCTTCAGCGTTGTCTAGACAGCCTATACTTATGGAGTGTGGCAAATGGCTTCCGGTTCTCTGAAGAGAAGACAGTTTGCATCAACTTTTGGCGATATAAAGCGTTCCTTCCGCCATCCTTACATCTCGGTCCCGTTGTTCTCCCATTCGTGGAAACAACTAAGTTTCTAGGGCTCACACTGGACAGGAAACTTTGTTGGTCTCCGCACGTCTCTTATTTGGCTGCCCGTTGTACGCGTTCCCTTAATGTCCTCAGAGTTCTTAGTGGTTCATCTTGGGGAGCGGATCGCACTGTCCTGCTTCGCTTGTATCGGTCCATAGTCCGATTGAAGCTGGATTATGGGAACCTCATCTACTTGTCTGCTCGGCCATCCCTCTTACGCCGTCTCAACTCCATCCACCATAGGGGGTTACATCTTGCGACCGGAGCCTTCTACACTAGTCCCGTCGAGAGTCTTTATGCTGAAGCTGCCGAATTACCATTGACCTACCGGCGCGATGTACTGCTTTGTCGGTATGCCTGCCAGCTGTTGTCAGTGCCCAACCACCACTCTTATTAGTCTTTCTTCGCAGATTCTCTCAACCGTCAGTATGGGTTGTATGTGTCTGCCCTGCTGCCCCCTGGAGTCCGCTTTCGTTGCCTGCTTCGACAATTGGATTTTGCCCTTCCTACCACCTTCAGAGAGGGTGAGAGCCTGACTCCATCTTGGCTCCAGGCTCCGGTTCATATTTATCTCGACCTCAGCTCGCTCCCGAAGGAGGGTACTCCGGCTGCAGTGTATTGCTCACGGTTTGTCAAACTTCGTGCGCGACTTGCCAGTCACACCTTTATTTACACTGATCACTCCAAAACTGACGATGGTGTCGGCTGTGCCTTTGTCGTCGGGGCCGTCGCCTTTAAATACGGGCTCCTCAACCAATGTTCCAGCTTTACGGCCGAGCTTTTTGCTCTCCATCAGGCCGTTCAGTATGCCTGCCGCCACCGCCATTCATCGTATGTACTCTGCTCTGATTCACTCTCAGTGCCCTTCAGAGCCTTGGAGCTCCTTATCCGGTCCATCCCTTGGTGCAACGGATCCAGCAGTCCCTCCATTCTTTTGCTGATGGTGGCTCTCCTGTCAGCTTTCTGTGGGTTCCCGGCCATGTAGGAGTGCCTGGGAATGAGGCTGCTGATGCTGCAGCCAAGGCTGCAGTCCTCCTGCCTCGGCCGGCCTCCCATTGTGTCCCGTCATCTGATGTTAGTGGGGTTGTTTGTAAGAGGCTTGTGTCGTTGTGGTGGGATGCTTGGTCCTCACTTCAAGGAAACAAGCTCCAGGAAGTAAAACCGTTCCCAACTGCTTGGACAACCTCCTCTCGACCATCTCGGCGAGAAGAGGTCCTTCTGACCAGGTTGCGGATTGGGCATTGCCGGTTTAGCCACCGCTACCTGCTCTCCGGAGACCCAACCCCGCAGTGCCCTTGTGGTCATGTATTAACAGTGCGCCATGTTTTATTGTCGTGTCCCCATTTTAGTCAATCTCGTGTCGTCCTGTCTCTGCTATCTACTTTACAGGATATTTTAGCTGATGACGCTCGAGCAGCTGCTCGTATTATTCGTTTTATTACTTTGACTGGCTTATCCAAAGACATCTAACTCTTTCACTTATTTTATCTGTGTCTTTGTAAGAACTTTCTGGTGTCTCCCCCCCCCCCCCCCCCCCCCTTGAGTTTTACTAGATTCTATGTGCTCTAACAATTGTGACTGGGCGCTAATGACCTCAGTAGTTGAGCGCCCTTAAACCAAAAAAAAAAAAAATGCAGAGTACATATGTGGAGCAGTGGACGTGAATTAATATTTCTCTCATGACAAGGGGTATCTGTTGAGAGGCCAGACAAACATATGGTTCCTGAAGAGGGGCAGCAGCCTTTTCAGTAGTTGCAGGGGCAACAGTCTGGATGATTGACTGATCTGGCCTTGTAACATTAACCAAAACGGCCTTGCTGTGCTGGTACTGCAAACGGCTGAAAGCAAGGGGAAACTACGGCTGTAATTTTTCCCGAGGGCATGCAGAGCAGCATCAAACCAGTCTCAGGACTGACGACGACGACAACAACAACAACTCATGACGATTGATCGAAATTGATTTTAATATTTATTATTCCACTCATAGATTTGAGCATATAATACAATGTACCGTAGGCAAACGAGCTTGACTGTTATCCGCAGCGATGCAGTTCAGCAACGTGGTCTCTGTTTGCCCACTCTGTTGGCGTGCATGCGCAGTTCTCATCCTCCCATGCTTCCTTTTCGCTCCACGTTTTAGCAGAAGGGCCGGCCTAGGTGACGTGGGCTTTAGGACATGGGCTTACCATTACAATTGGTATCTCAGCCTGTCACCTGTCCTATCGCAAGAATGTCAACCTTCTCCAATTCCATCAGTCCCTCACCTTCATCATTCTGGTCCATCATAATCATAAAATTCAAGCTCAAACCAATCATGACAGCCTCTACTAATTTTGCTATATCATTTTGCTCTGTGACCAAAACTTCGTGGGTGCTATGACTGCTATAGAAACTCTTGCCTTTAAACAGTTACAACAGTATTTCCAGTGCCATCGGAGGAAGCGTATCCCTGTTACTCCTGTTATATGCTTGCACAGGATTAACTACAGCCAAGAGAGAGCCTGTCATTCTGTTCTAACTTCTGTGAACCCTTCATAACTCCCCAACCGTGTCTGACTGACTTTCTACCTTCCACATACCAAAAATTTCCTCCCTCCTCCATCACACAGTGGTCCTGAACACCCATCGTGTAACACTGTCATCAACCTGTTTTCCAAAATTCCGGTCCCTGCAGAAGTATCGGTACTTTCTAAAGGCCTCACCTTTAGACCAAATCCCAAGTTCATCCATAGTGGATTGGTAAAGGATCTTCTTTCTTTTACTCATTCTCTTCAGTGGAAACATTTCTCAGCCACACACTCCACTGACAACAGCCAACCAAAACCACATGTAGAATCTTGCTTAACAGTTGCATTCTTGCAACTGTGATCTTCCTCCACTTCCATTATCATCTCCAGGAAACTTTACAGGAATGCCTCACTTATAATCTGGCCTCTTCTTGCTCTCCTAAATTCCTCTTGAGTGAGTCCCACTTCACTCTTATGGAATAGACAGCTATCCATAACCTGAAAACCAATCCAGCCTTTATCATCCTTCCTGCAGACAAAGGCTCCACCACAGTGGTCATGAATCGTAGTGACTATGTTGCTGAACGTCTTCCACCAAGTTTGACACCTCTCTATACAAGCCTTACAGCCATGATCACGTCCCAGAAGTCCAACATAACGTCCAGCAGCTCCTCAAGGCCTTCGGTCCATCCCAGAATCTGACATTTCAATCCATCTCCCTCCTCATACTAGCTGCTCCACACAATCCTACCTTTTACCTAATCTCACAACCACACTCACAGATTTCCCTGCTGATTGTCCTTTGTGGCTGGGTACATTGCTCCCACAGAACGAACCTCTGCCTTTGTTGGCCAACACCTCCAAACTACTGTTTATAACCTCCCATCGTACATTCAAGATACCACTCGCTTCCTTCACCACCATTCCACAGTTCCTGTGCAATTACCCCAGATGCCCTGCTGGTCACTGTGTATGCAACTTACATATACAGGGTGGTCCATTGATCGTGACCGGGCCAAATACCTCATGAAATAGGCGTCAAACGAAAAAACTACAAAGAACGAAACTTGCTAGCTTGAAGGGGGAAACCAGATGGTGCTATGGTTGGCCCGCTAGATGGTGCTGCCATAGGTCAAACGGATATCAACTGCGTTTTTTTTTTTTTTTTTAAATAGGAACCCCCATTTTTTATTGCATATTCATGTAGTATGTAAAGAAATATGAATGTTTTAGTTGGACCATTTTTTTTTTTTTTTTTCGCTTTGTGATAGATGGTGCTGTAATAGTCACAAACATATGGATCACAATTTTAGATGAACAGTTGGTAACCGGTTTTTAAAATTAAAATACAGAACGTAGGTACGTTTGAACATTTTATTTCGGTTGTTCCAGTGTGATACATGTACCTTTGTGAACTTATCATTTCTGAGAACGTGTGGTGTTACAGCGTGATTACCTGTAAATACCACATTAATGCAATAAATGCTCAAAATGATGTCCGTGAACCTCATTGCATTTGGCAATACGTGTAACGACATTCCTCTCAACAGCGAGTAGTTCGCCTTCCGTAATATTCGCACACGCATGTTGTCAGGCATTGTCGGTGGATCACATTAGCAAATATCCTTCAACTTTTCCCATAGAAAGAAATCCGGGGAAGTCAGATCCGGTAAATGTGCGGGCCTTGGTATGGTGCTTCGACGACCAATCCACCTGTCATGAAATATGCTATTCAATACCGCTTCAGCCGGACGCGAGCTATGTGCCGGACATCCATCATGTTTGAAGTACATCGCCATTCTGTCATACAGTGAAACATCTTGTAGTAACATCGGTAGAACATTATGTAGGAAATCAGCATACATTGCACCATTTAGATTGCCATCGATAAAATGGGGGCCAATTATGCCAATTATCTTTCCTCCCATAATGCCACACCATACATTAACCCACCCAGGTCGCTGATGTTCCACTTGTCACAGCCATCGTGGATTTTCCATTGCCCAATAGTGCATATTATGCCAGTTTACATTACCGCTGTTGGTGAATAACGCTTTGTCGCTAAATAGAATGCGTGCAAAAAATCTGTCATCGTCCCGTAATTTCCCTTGTGCCCAGTGGCAGGACTGTACACGACGTTCAAAGTCGCCGCCATGCAATTCCTGGTGCAGAGAAAGTATGGTACAGGTGCAATCAATGTTGATGTAGCATTCTCAACACCGACTTTTTGAGATTCCCGATTCTTGCGCAATTTCTCTGCTACTGATGCGTGGATTAGCCGCGATAGCAGCTAAAACACCTACTTGGGCATCATCATTTGTTGCAGGTTGTGGTTGACGTTCCATAAATAACGTAACTATCCGGCGGACGGTCCGGACACTTGGATGATGTTGTCCAGGATACTGAGCAGCATACATAGCACACACCCGTTGGGCATTTTGATCGCAATAGCCATACAACATGATATCGACCTTGAAACTTCCTGGCAGATTAAAACTGTGTGCCGGACCGAAGCTTGAACTCGGGACCTTTGTCTTTCGCGGGCAAGTGCTTTTATCCTTTCTTTCAGGAGGGCTAATTCTGCAAGGTTCGCAGAAGAGCTTCTGTAAAGTTTGGAAGGTAGGAGACGAGGTACTGGCAGAAGTAAAGTTGTGAGGACGGGGCGTGAGTCGTGCTTGGGTAGCTCAATGTAGAGCACTTGCCTGCAAAAGGCAAAGGTTCCGAGTTCGAGTCTCGGTCTGGCACACAGTTTTAATCTGCCAGGAAGTTTCATATCAGTGCACACTCCGCTGCAGAGTGAAAATATCATTCTATGATATCGACCTTTTTCCCAATTGGTAAGTGGTCCATTTTAACATGGGTAATGTATCACATAACAAATACTGTCCACACCGGCAGTGTGTTACGTGATACCATGTACTTATACGTTCATGACTATTACAGCGCCATCTTTCACAAAGTGAAAAAAGTGGTCAAACTAAAACATTCATATTTCTTTACATACTACATGAATATGTAATAAAAAAATGAGGGTTCATATTTAAGAAAACACAGTTCATATCCGTTTGACCTGTGGCAGTGTCATCTGGCGGGCCAAACAGAGCACCATCTGGTTTCCCCCTTCAAGCTAGACGAGTTTCGTTCTTTGTGGTTTTTTTGTTTGATGCTTATTTTGTGCGATATTTGGCCCAGTCACTATCAATGGACCACCCTGTATACAAATGTCGTGTCCCATGCCCATGGCTTTGCAGCAATTGAACACTGATACCAAACCCACCAACTGTTTCCTAGTCCTCCTAGCCAACCTTATACCTTATCCTGATCCACAGTTACTTCATTTCTGAAGGGCAGATCTATAAACAAATATGTGGTACTGTCACAGGTACTTACATATCACCATCCTGTGAAAACATACTTATATGCCATCTGCAGGAAACTTTTTGATGCAGTCAACTTGATATCACTGCAGTATACATTGTTACCCTTAAACAGTTGGAACAGCATTTCCAGCATGGTCTGAGTAAGCCATCATTGTTACTACTATCAAAACTTACCCAAAGTATGATTCACGTGCAACGTCTCAACATGTCATATTCAGAGATCTTGATCTTGACATCTCTGATGGCTCCTTAAATACATCTGTTCACATAAAGTGCACCAACAGTACCTCCACTTTGACAGCTGTCATCCATTCCATGTCAAAAAGTATGTTCTTTCCAACCTCACCATCCGTGGACATTGTCGAAATGACCGATAACCTTGCCTGAGACATTATTCACAGGCAGTATGCTAGCCATCTCATCCGTGAACAGATCTCCCAAGCTATCTCCTCAAACACCAGTAAACCCCTTTAACTAGCCTCTGGACAACATTCTTCTGATCACGCCTGGCCTTGAAAAGCTCAACCATGTCATTCACCAGGTCTTTCATTACCTCTTGTCATGCCTTGAGATGAGGGATATCCTACAAGTAATCCTACCTACATCACCCAAAGTAGTGTTCCACTCCAAACCCTCATCCCCCACCTACAGAATATCCTAGTCCATCCAGTTCCAATCCTGCACTTCATGGATCTTTCCCTTGCAGTTGGCCCTGCTGCAAGACCTTTTCCAACCCCCTCTTCACCACATGCTGTAAGTGTCCAAAGGCACTTCATGCGATATAAAAGGGGGGGAGGGGGCTTCGACCCCTTCTCCTCACTCCAAATTAGCCTCAGTTTTTATGGATGTCACCCCCCCATCATCTTTGGTAATGACCACTAACCCCGTGACGTGACCTCCCCTCTGCTTCTTTATGTTTAAGTTGGACTCTTGTCACACAGTAATCCAGTGGAATTGCAATGGATATTACAGCCAACTACCGGAAACACAACTTGTTTCCTCTTATTCTGTGTTCTTGCTCTTCAAGAAAAGCATTTCTGTGATGACCACTTTCCAACATTTTGTCGTTATCGGGCATTCTGTCAGAACTGTGCTGGCCCAGAGGTAGCATCTGGAGGGCCCACCATTGTCATTAGTGACTGGATCTTCCTCCATACCAATGTGGAAGCAATAGCAGTAAAAATGTGAATGACCCCAGCAGTCACCATTTGCAATGTCTACCTCCCACCAGGTAGGCCACTTCCTTATGTTGAACTGCCTACATTAATACAGCAACTCCCACTCGCATATCTCCTCCTCAGGGACTTCAATGCACACTACCCCTGTAGGGGAGTGTCACTTCAGTGTGATGGGGGTCTTCTAATTGACCAGTTTATAAGAGACTTTGATTTGTCTCTCCTCAATGAAGGTCCTCTTACCACTTCAGTGCCACTCGTGGCACGTTTACTGATATCGATCTCCTGATCCTCTCCCCTGTTCTCACAGCTTCATTACATTGGCCACCCCATTATGATCTTTGTGATCACTTTCCGGTGATTTTATTGTGCCCCTGCTGCTGCCATGCAGGCAAGCCCCCACATGGGACATTCCGCAGTTGGCCTTTATATACGTTAGCTCTGCACTTGGACACATCTCAGATTGCATTGATGCAGTTTTGCAAAACATCACTGATGGTATTCTTCATGCTGCTATCCCCCTATCCACAGATCCCCGTCGCATCAACCAGACCATGGTGGGCCACGGACGTAGCAGTCGCTGTACGGGACTGCCGATGGGCACAACAGGGCACTACAAAAATTTAAACAACACCCTTTACAGACCAGCCTTACTGCTTTTAAGCATCTCCATGCTAAAGCTTAGTATCTTAATAAGCAGAGTAAAAAGGAATTCTGGGAGTGCTATGTTTCCTTCATGGGTACCTATGCCTCATCATCTCAGGGTTGGTCTAAGCTCCAGAGCCTTCTGGGCACTCAGTGACAATCAACTGTCCAGGGTATTATCCTAAAGGGTGCTCTGTGTACTGATCCATTGGTCCTTGCGAAACCTCACAACACACTTTGTGACAGCATAGGCATCACCTTACTATCCTGGCGCCCTTTCTCTGGCAGAAACAATAAGTTGAACAAACCACCCCCTGCCCCCCCCCCCCCCCCCCTCCTGTTTTTCAACCCCCACAAAGCTGAAGCCTGTAATGACGCTTTTCACTGAATTCTTGCATGCTCTTACTTCTTCATATGATGCTGCCCCAGACCTAGATTCCATTCACAACCAGATGATCCAACATTCGGACATTGCCCAGAGGTAACATCTACTCTGAATCTTCAAACGCATTTTTCTCGTAGGTGTCTTCCCCTCGCAAAGGAAAGACGGCATTGTTATCCCCATACTTAGGCCCGGGAGGAACCCAACGTCTCTCGATATCTATTGACTGTTTAACCTGACCAACATACTTTGCAAATTACTTGAGAGGATGTTTAGCTTCAGATTATGTTGGGTATTCGAATCTCGGGGCCTGTCATCCCTGTATCACTGTGGCTTCTGGGAAGGACAGTCTACAACTGATTATATACTTAGATTGGAAACAGAAGACTGACAGGCTTTTCCTGAATGCAGACACCTTGTTTGGTCTTCTTTGGCCTATATAAGGCATACGACATGGCTTGGCACTGTCAATTTTAGTTACCTTACATGACTGTGGCTTTCGTGGTGGCCTTCCAATTTTTATCCACGTGTTTTTATCCCACAAGCTCTTCCAGGATAGATCTCCGCACCCCTCTGATCCAGGAGAACAGAATTCCAGAGGGTTCTCTGTTAAGTGTCACTCTCTTCCTCATCGCTGTCAATGGGCTTGTAACCTTTGTTGGTCCTCTGGTTAGCCCAGTGCTGTATATCAATTATTTTTCATATGGTGCAGCTCCCAACGGCAGAGTCAAAATTCTTGACTCTCCATTCGCACAAGAATTACTGGCATGCCTTAATGGATGATACCAGATAAAATAGTTTGCTGTTTCGCTGCTCATCTTACCTTAACCTGTAAGATAACTTGCAAAAAGAGGTAGGACACACCATGCAATTGAGCAAACCACCAACAAGAAGGGAGCAATAAGTGAATAACAAAGTTTGCTGTGTGTTGGTGCATTCATGGAAGAAAATAGTAGTGGCTTCCAGCAACTCCATTGTCGAGAACAGTTGCATGCTGCATCAAAATATTCTATACGGTTGAATGTGTGTTTTTTCCAACCACTTACTGCACTGGCTTTGTTTAATTACCGACATGAAAAATGAGGAATCGGATTTATGTCCATAAAAATCCATCATCGGTAAACTTTCGAGTTCTCCATCATTGTAAAGATGCCACTTTGCAGGTACAAAAGTTTAGAGGTACGCATCCCACCGCATTCCCCCAGAAAGACATACTGACTGTATGTACACTTCAGCATTAAGGCTTAATCACCTATATTGCAAGGCTGACTAATCAATGAATGTCTTTCCCATGTGTAACTATGCATCTGTTATTAACTATCTTAAACCAGAAGGGCACTCGGAAAAGTTCGTGGTAATTGTGAGCTCTGTGTTCCAATCAAAGCCAAGGGATATAGATGGTCTCTCCGAAGCCCTATACACTTTCAAGTGTCATGTGGTATTGACGGATTTTACTATTGTCGGCAGATTTTGTGTATTCAGCTCATGTTACATTTGCTGCTTTAAAATTTGAGTGAATACAGGCTTTTTTTAAGAGGGGAGAGAGAGAGAGAGAGAGAGAGATAGTTTTAATTTGAAAATTCCCTGCTAAATTGTTTTCAGGGATCGTATAACGAAACCATCTCTGAAAAGATTTAAATATCAAATTTTGATTGTGAATTGTCTAAATATGTAAACTGCAACATAAGGAAGTGAAATGTAATGATTCTAGATTCAGAATTCAATTTACAACCAAAGTTACTGTAGTTACCACCATAGAAATTAAAAAGCAAAACCCTAGAAGAATAGAAATGACAAAAAAAAAAGTCATGAAAACTTGTAAACAAGAAAAAGGGTCAGACGATCAGTGTCACATGTATCGACAGAAGGAAAATAGATAACTCTTAGCTATAAGAATGCTGTAATATGAAAATTTTCAGAATGAAAATATAGTTCCTTTAGTTGTACAGCTGCCAGACTCGGAGTGTCCACTGTATCTGCAACTTGCACCAGTGAGAAATACTTCATTTATTGCTGTTGGTCAGAGCCCGGAAAGTAGTGGAAGATGCACAGGTCAAGCAGTTTACCACATACAGCATTTAAATACATAAAATTGCCTAACATAACCACTGCACACATTTATTGAAGTATATTGCCCAACACACACACACACACACACACACACACACACACACACACACACACACACACACACACACACACCATAGCTACGAAAATGAAAGAGAAATTGAGTTTGTTAAAAAAAAGACATCGAAGTAATAATACGTCAAAACAATGACAATAGCAAGTTTTTGAATCCACTCACTATAAAACAACAAAACTAAAATAATAGTGCTGGTATACACAGTTTGGAGTGTAAAATAGGCTCTTAACGTGCACGTATTAAAGCCCATGTTAACTGGACTTTTTCTCGTTTTGATCCATACTACCACGTCTCAAAATAGGGAAAGCAAAGAGCTTGCAGAAGAAGATACTTGTTTCACAATATCGAAGATGTAGTGCTCATAGCTGTTGAGGTATGCTTTTTACAGCCCCTGTTTATTATACTTTCTTGCTTCGAATGATAGTTCTTGTTAAAGCCTGAAATATTTATCATTCCTCCTGGGACACTCTGTACAACTCCAGATATGTTTCTTGAAATAACTGAAAACGAATTATTTGTTCTTGTTGATTTATTACAATAATTTCTTGTATTAACACATTGATAAAACAGTTTTTTGATCAAAGTGAAAGTAGTTCACATATACTGCACTTCAGTTCACTCAGTTTCACAGCAGTTACATCAAGCCGCATACATAACTGTTCCTATGTCATGACTCCTGAACAGACTGATCACCTCACTTGGTGCCGTTTCAACCCCAAGAACAAAAATACTCAAAGGTTAAGTGTTAAAAAAGGTACACAGATTTAAATATTAATAGTAATGTGCATTGTGCACAATGAAGAGATTCATTATTGTAAAATATAATTTGTTTAATGTACTGTCAATGAGTGTACTGCTGGTTCATAATGCCCAACAGGTACTATGAACTGGCAGTACACCCACAGACTGTTTAATCAAATAATATGCCAGGAGAAACTGAAGAATCACATAATTTACGTTAATTATTATACTTACATTTTTTATACTCTGTTGAATTTAACCATAGAAGTAGTAGGATGACTAGCTTTCCATAGTTTTCGTACACTTGCATTCTGAGTATGACACATCCCCAACAGCTTCAAAAATGATAAAAAAAATAGTAATAGTTCAGTAGTGGGATAATACACCAAACTCCCTACACAAACCCAGAAATTTTGAAATTATGAACAAAAACAATATCAGAAACATTGGTAAAGAAACTCAGCATTGCTAGATCAGATTTAGAACAGTGTTTATCATCCTTGGATTGTTGCAATCTACTGACATAAATAAACACATTACTGAAGTGTTCTAATTATGCTTTATGACTCCCATTTTAAGGATCAGCTGACACACTTGAAGAGTGTATGGTCTTAGAGACTGCTCAGGAGTTCTTCATAGACCTTCAACAAACAGCCTATTGTTTATAAGGACACTAAATATCTAGCTGCTGTGCTCTCAAATCACTTTACCACTGTCTGTCTATTATAGGCTCATCTGTTGCAGGTTTTCTTCCACAATATTGAGTGAGGGGTTGTAGCAGTTTGACATAGCATTTGCTTTTGCAAGAAATGTTTCAAATCTTCATTCAGCATTCCAGATGTGGGTGTTCCATAGTTTCCCTAAATTTCAGAAGCCAAATGCTGAGATCATTCTTTCGGAAAGGACACTGTTTTTCTTCTGTCCCCTCATCCCACCTGAGCCAGTGTTCTGTCTCAAAACACTTAGTAATTGATAGGAGGCTAAACCCTGTTCCATCTTCTCCTGCAGTGGATAGAAAAAGGCAAGAAAGAAAAAAAATCCTTATTTGAATAACATTGCCACTGCAGTAGAAGACAGCTTAGACATGTGAAGGAACTTACAAGCATACCTCAAGGCAAGCCTTTCTTTACAGTATAACTCCGCTTATACGTTCCCGGAATTAACTTTTTCGCTCTGTTTACGACATTTTTTTATTGGTCCCATCATATTTCCTATGCCCACAATATTAATTTGCACCTGATTTTGCATCAATATATTTATAATTTTCCTGCGATTTACGCATTATGAAAAAATGTTTGTGAAGAAAATGTGATGCTGGCGTAATGTTGGCCATCCATTAGTGTTTACAAATATTAAGTGGTTAAGTTTCTTGACACCATGGCACTCTATTCAGCGGATTTGAATGGGTAAACGAGTAAAGGTTGAAACAATTCGTACCGTATCTCCTGCCACTGCCCAGCTCTACGTGGCATGGTGGCTGATGAGAGTATATAACTTATGTTCGTTCGAATGAAGATATCATGACCAATCACAAGCATTTCCAAACTGTGTCTACTGTGCAAATGCAGATTCATGATTGTTGTGATCGTGACACCTTTGTCGAAACATATTTAGCATGTTTCGGCGTATGACCACATGGAGCGCTAGTTGACACCATCATTCACTTTGTGTTACTCAAACATTTTTAGTGTAAACACAGCGCTGGTTATTTATTGTATTCAGGCTGAGCAATGTGTTCCGAGAATTTATTCTCATTGTCAAGTGCAGTATTTACGTATGTATTTTTTGTGATGTTACACAAACAATGTCAGTGATTGTGTGTGTGTGTGTGTGTGTGTGTGTGTGTGTGTGTGTGTGTGTGTGGGGGGGGGGGGGGGGGGGGCTGCATAACTGATGAGGCACAGTACCTGATAACCTCAAAAAGACGCAGAATAACACACGTTCAAAATACTTACTTACATATTTGCACTTGACAATGAGAAAAAAGTCTTGAAGCTCGTCTTGCTAAGCATGAAAAATAAGTAACTAGTGCAGTATTTCATTATTTAAAAAATGAATGACAGCTGCAGGCTTCGAAAAACATTGATTATGACATTTGATATTTAGTAAAACTGCCCAGATAGTTATCAATCCCAGTTAAATCAGCAGTTTTTATTAGCTAATAGACCTTTATTAGATAATAAAAAAGTTACTGACTAGTCTTTTGACGCCTGTTATGTACGTACGTCATACATAAAGTGCAAGGGGGTATCCTATACATAACTTTTACAGCGTAAAACATTATTTCCCACATTTTACATTTTCTGCCTTTTACACTATTTTTTTTAAGTCCCTTGAAATGTGTAGAAGCGGGGTTTCACTGTATTTAGTTCCACTAAATTCACTGAAATCCTTACAGTGTGGATGGGCTAAATCTTCCATGTAAAAAGATTAGTGAACAGATAGGTTTTTGTATTTGTGCCATTACACTCCTCACTCCTCACTTCCCCTGCTCCTGGCCCCTGCTTGAAGCACTTAATGTTCTTTATGCCTCTAGTTACACCTTGCTTAGGAATATAGTAGTAGTCTCTTGAATGCAGGACACACATGCTACACATTTTAGCACTACAGCAGCTTCCTTCTGGGGTATCAGTTGTTCAGGCAGTTCAGGTTTTATGTTTTCTGCAGAGAAGTGTGTTGGTGTTAACTCTGTGAGATGCACTTAGCAGAATATTAATTTGGCAGTTATTTCCAAATTAAAGCTTACAATAATGAAAAACGGTGTTCTTGTCTATAGTGTACAAACTTCACTCCAAAAGAGTGATAATCTGCTATCTACTTATTTGTGGCTTCGACTATTTAAGAAAGTAGACAATATTGATTAAAAGCTATCATAATAGTTTGTTCCTTTCACAGAGACTCCATTTTAGTTTCACTGAAGTGAAAATGGGCAGAATTGATTCACAGTTACTATGGTAATCTTCTGTTTGCAGTTCAAAACCATTAGACACAGTCTATGTTTATAAGAAATATCCAAGGTTTATCAAAGGTTAAAATTTTTTCAATAAATCACAATTAACATATAATCATTGACACATATCTAGCCGTAAATAGATTCAAATACAGTAATTTCAGTGATTAATATAAATTAAGAAAGGGGTTAGGTGTCACCGGATGGTGGATCCACTTAGTCGTCCATAATACATACGGCTCAGTGTGAAATACAGCCAATGCTTAATATTGAGTTTGATGCGAAGCTGAGAATGCAACATGTAAGGGAAATTAACCAACATCAAAAACTTGCAAAAGTTCGTGGGGCCTGTGCCCAACTGGTGTAGGCTGCATGACGATGTCATTGTTAGATTAATGACTGAATCATTCTTTACATAGCTTGCTTGAAAATCCTGCAAGATACAAATAAAGTAACCAGTCCAAGTATCTCGGGGACGTATAGTGTAAGACGCAATGAAAAGTAATGAACACGAAAAGTGTTTGGTCATTAACATCCACTAACAATGTGCTGTCGACGCCTCTGTTCCAGTCACGATCCTATGAAAACACATCATACAAATTAAAAATAATGTAAAAGTGATGTGGTTTTATTAAAAATAAAAGGCAGAATAACTTTTAACTTCATACTATATTAAGAAAACCTAATTATCATTTACATAATAATCTTTAGAATGAGCACAGCAGAATGGCATCTGCACCTTAAGAGAGTGAGACAGTGAATGACAAAACTCGCAAGAGATTACAGAATATCCGAAGTTCAAAAATATCAAACGAAATTAGTCCAGCGATTAGATGTGAGGATTTGAGAGTTCATACGTAAATGCATATGGGAGCATCATTTACTTTCCAAGAACTGTTCATACATACAAAATAGGATTAAGTAAGTTGCGCCCACACTTCATCTCTCTTACACATTAGAAACTTTCTAGTAGGCACAGCTTCTTTTAATGTCCTGAAGATCAGATTTGTGATGACTCCCTAAGATATGAAGTATGTCAGTATATTTACAAGTAAGATACATTTTCTGTGGGAAAATTCTTTGAAACTCGTAACTTTTTTTAATCCACATAATTTGATAAATGTCCCACACACACTCAGATACAATCAGTTGAAATTCATCTATGAAGTAAGAGTTGTGAAGCAGAAATGATTTGTTTTTATACCTTGTGCCAGCACTTCTATTTAACAAGGAAATTGGTCAAATAATTTTTATGGCTGCATACTCCGCTGATCCTGTGCAAGAGGAACAGTAAGTTGTAGTTAGTGGAGGCTACTTTAGTTCCTAGTGTTATGTTTATGAAAGATGCTGTTTTGACACTGTGCACAGTTATTTGCAAAAAACTTCACAAGAGAGCAAAAGCATTGTGATGCTGTTTTTTAGTATGAGAGTTAACAAAAAGGGGCACCAAGGGAAGTCTCGTGCAGCAAGGGACAGGGTGAAGAGACGCTTGGCTGTGTGCCTGGAGCCTGGTCAAGTGATGCTGAAGTCCTTGCTGGTAGTAGTCAGGGAGAGTGGTGGTTGCAAGGGTAAAATCTTTTCACATGCTTGCCTAGACAAGATGCTCACTATACCAAATCTGGAAGTTGAGTGCTGGCAGGCCAGGGTAGAGAGTAAGGGTGTGTTCACACTGCGTGCCAGATCGAGATGTGCTGAGCTGGGTCAGAATTCATATTGGCAACCAGCCTGTGCCGCATTGGCGACATAAGAAATGTTTAATATTGCCAGTGGCTGGCTTAAACTGGTGGAGCTGTATTTCAGCTTCTGCAGTAAACATATATCTCCCATCTGTTTTTATCAGCAGTGTCACAGTAGATGTTAATCAGCATCTGTCACTGTACTGTTTTTGTTGATAGCTCTTGTTGTGCATGGAAATCCTTTTTTGTGTGCGTGCGTGTGTTCGTGTTCGTGTGCGCGTGTTCGCGTGCTTGTCCCATTGGTGGAGCAAATTCCTTTGTGTGCTATCATTTAGTAGAGCTTTCTCTGGTATCTTGAACTGATTTTATTTATTACTGCAGGCCATGTTACATGAACTGTTGTGTAGTGTTCTTGCATAATTACTCTTCCTACACATGCTGTTTACTCACCACTGACCCCCCCCCCCCCCCCCCCCAATAATTACACACACACACACACACACACACACACACACACACACACACACGTAAATTGTAAAGCATTCTTACCTGCTATGCATTATGGCATACGTGAGGGAGGGTAAAGCATCCCCGCCAGATGGCAATGTGTTTAAGTACATCATCACTAAGAAAAAAGAATAGTGGTGGGCAAAATATTTAAGAATTTTTAAAGCCCAATAGTGACAGATTGGCTATGGTGAAGGCACTAAAAATGCTGTTACTTATCACGTCTGGATGAGTGTAAGCAGTGCAGTAAACAGCCTTCCTCTTCATAGACAAATGTTTGTAAAACTTAAAATGCAAGACCCTGTGTACAATGAGTTGCAGGCAGTGAGCTCAGTACAGAGTTCATCTTCAAAACAAGGGCTGTGCACTAATTCAAAATTAGTTCTATTTCGAATTTTTTGAGTGTTCATCAGATAATGAAATGTATTATTGCTCATTCTGCAACAACAGTAAAAGTTTTTGAGGGATGATTTGTATTTTCATGTGAGGAAAACTCTTCTAAATGTCAGTCAGTATTCGTAGGGTGAGTTGATAACCATCCTTTTCTTATGTGCTTCAAATTTAGATGAGTTGATATGATGTGAAAACAAAATCACTGGTAGAATGAAATAATTGTTATGTAAGGTGGCTCTAATTAGATAGCAGTGAAACACTTCTGTCTGCACCCGTGTTGTCTTTGACCTTCAGCTAGTAGAGTGAGGATCCCTTGCTGCTGAGGACAAACCCACGAAGGGAGGAAAAAGTACGTGGAAACACATCTATCCTTTAAACTGGTTTGAAGTGTGTGAGTATTCAACACATCCATCAATAGTAATTCATTTACCTGTTCTGCAGTTTTTGGGCTAAACTGAAGCTGCGCATTTTTCTGTCACTTGAAGTAGGAAAATCGAAAAGGAAGCACCTTGTAGACAAAGAGAACTTAATTTTGTTATCGAAAGATTCATTGAAATGCAGTTTCACTTAGTCATGATTTCATTAGATTAATTTCCTAAAATAAATAATATCCATAAGAGCTGTGCACAGTTATTTGAAAATGGGGGTAAGGTTGCCCTAAAGCATGTAATGCTTTTGCAGTGCTACACTTTCCCAGTACTAAAAAAGCAAAAATACTGAAAATGAACATCTTGTTTATGAGTCATACTTAGACATAGAAATAGGTTTTTAGCATCTGCTGTTTTCCATCTCCAGCTAGGAAGGAATTAAGTAGAGTGTTGCAAGCTTTTATTATAGCCCATCCACATCAGTCTCATCTCAGATGATTTTTTTCTTCCCCTCTACTTCCAAATACAAAATGTACATTATACCAGTTTTAGTGTGGGGGCAACAAATAATTCTTTGTCTTTCATAACGTAAAGAGTGGTCCATTATAAAACAATAGCAGATGGTTGTCCAGTATAATCGGATGTTACCAAAGGAAAAATTTCTGTATATTTTGGCTTCCCTAGACATGGATCATTAAAAAAAAAGATGTGGTCCCCGGTCGTCGTCGTCCCCCCCCCCCCCCCCCCCCCCCCTTCTTTCCCTTCAGTAGTGTGACACACTATGCTACACCCGCGTGAACATGGGATTGCGATGCAGCATTAATGCCTCGTAGTAACTGGCATTTCTTTGAGAATGAAGACAGGTATCACAGTCACTACCAATTCAAAATGTTTTTGTATTGGTAGCTATATTTCACTTATAGTAATGGATGGATTAAAATGTGTGTAACAGTGAGCTACCGGCTATGAAACTTTTTCATGGCAGATTTGTGAATCGAGTGCACTTGGTTGAGAAATAGCGTCATTTCTTAGTGACTGTTACAAATCATGACAAGGTAAATGATTTCTTAAGAAACTAAGATGCTACCCTACCAGATGTGTAAAAACCCAAATTTTTTAACTACGCACTTTCCGTAATCGATTGAGAAATGTAACTGAACTAAAACCCACATGAAGTGAAAGGTGTTTTACCACAAGGAAAGTAAAGCTTCTAAGGAAAAAAAGTATTCATAAAACAGTGTGGTGCAGTCTTACACACTGCCAAAAGTTTTTTACAACATGAAAATCAGGAAGTAGATTTTCCCCTTTTCCTTCCTTCCGGCCTGGCGCGCAATGTGAACACCCAGGATGGCGGTTTGAGCCAGCTAGGCCCGGGCTGGGCTGGTAAACGTCACCTCAGTCCGACCTAGCCCCATGCATTGTATGAACACAGTGTCATGCACATGCACATTCAGGTGCCAGTCGGCAGTGTGTCTTAAAATTGGATACAAAGGACATTCTCTTCTCATACAGAGGTAATTGTAACACACATTGAAAGGCAAATGGGTTGGAAAGTGGCACACATCACAAAGTTGCTCAAACAGGTAATTTAGACGTTGCAGGGGTGCCAACACATTTCCAAGGTGCGTGTGTGTGTGCGTGTGTGCGTGTGTGTGTGCGTGTGTGTGTGCGTGTGTGTGTGCGTGTGTGTGCGTGTGCGTGTGTGCGTGTGCGTGTGCGTGTGTGCGTGCGTGTGTGTGTGTGTGTGTGTGTGTGTGTGTGTGTGTGTGTGTGCGTGTGCATGCGTGTGTGCGCGTGCGCGTGCAAAAGTACATTGTTCCCTTGTACTGTCAGCACTGCTCTCTCTAGACAAATGTTGATGGTGTTGAGACAGCAACCAGCCACAAATTATTTTCAGTTCCTATATTCAAAAGGTATCGTTACTGGTTTCGATTCATCTTCAGACGGTTTTCGTGCTTTTATTAGAAACATGTGGTGCGTTTTTTACAGATTAATTGTCCTAAAATAGAAATAATACATTATTATAAGCACGCCACGCAGATAGTTGAGTTACGGATTTGCATTGGATGTGACTTACATGAAGTGTCGGTTTGGAGTATTTATTTTCATAGTTTTCGTCCAACAGATGTGAATACATGCCCACTGTATTCTTATCGTTGCGTGTGTAAATTTTTCTCACTAAACACTTTAGATTTTTCACACAATAGATTTATAACATGCACCACATCTTTTGATACATACAAAGTGCTTACAAACATACGAGTGTCAAAGATGCTGTGATAAATTGTAACATTATAAAGATGTCATAAATGAGGCCTCCGTGATCTGCTCCCGACTTTTATCTGGAACTTTTTATATCCCACTTTTCAGATAAAGGTTGGTGCCTCCTATAGCCCCTCCCATCTGCAAGAGAATGGGGTTCTGCAGGGTTCTGTTTCGAGTGCCCCTCTTTTTTTAGTGGCTATCAATAGTCTGATGGTGTCCCCATCTTTGTGTGCTGATTATTTTTGCATTTCTTTTTGTTTGTCCACAATGGGCATTGATCAATGCAGGCTGCAGGTAGCTGCTGGACAAGAGCACAATCTTGGGCTCTTACTCATGGCTTCCATTTTTCGGCTGCCAAGACCTGCATTAAGCATTTCTGTTGCCCCGTACAGTCCATCCCCATCCAGACCTGTATCCTTATGGCCAGTCACTCAATTTCGTTAACTCTGTTTTCTGGGGCTGGTCTTAGATGCCTCAGCAACACAAATTGGGGTGTGGACTTCTCTGCTCTGATATGGCACTACACAGCATTGGTCCAATCCTGTCTAGATTTCAGGAGTCTCGTATATGGCTCAGCAGCACCTTCAGTGATACAGGTTCTAGACCAGATACACCGTTGTGGGATAAGGCTGACAACTGCCACCTTTTGGACTAGCCCATGGCAAGCCTCCTAGCCAAGGCAGGGATTACACCACTGTCGGTTCTGCGCCAACAACAGTAACAGCTTATGCGTTGCATATCCATTGCTCCCTGGACCTCCCGAACTACTGTTTCTTTTTTCCAGATACAGAGATTCACCTCTCGCAATGGTGGCCTGGGGACTATGATTGCCATCCACATCCAGTCCCTGCCATCCACATTCAGTCCCTTTTTTCTGTACCCCTCTACCTCCTCTTCTCCTGGCCTAGTCATGCACATCTCCTTGGTGCAACCCCTATCCACAACTGTCTTGAGCTATCACATGGTCAGAAAGACTCAGCTCATCCTGAGGCCCTCCGCTGCCAATTCTTCTCCAATCTCGGCATGTTTTGGTGTTCAGAAGTAGCCTATACTGGTGGCTCAATGGTTGTCAGTCATGTTGGCTTTGCTTACGATCATGCAGGATGTAATGAAATCGGCTCCGTGCCAGAAGGCTGCAATGTTTTTGCTGCAGAATTGGTAGCCATCTCTTGTGCTCTTGACCATATCTGTTCCTTCATTTGTGAGTCCTCCCTCTCATCTGGAGAGACTCTATGAGCAGTTTACAAGGTCTTGACCCATGTTACCATCACCATCTCTTGGACCTGACTGTTCAGGATTCCCTTTTTGCTCTTGAACAGTATGGAGTCTTCGTGGTTCTAATCTGGACCCCGGACACATTGTGCTCCAGAGGAATAAACCTGCTGACAAGCTGACTGAATTGGCTACCAATGAGCTACCTCTTGAGATCAGTATTCTGTAATCAGACCTTTGATGATATTACAATGTCAACTTACAAGGATTTGGAATATGGAATAGCGTACTCTGACTTTGCTGAACAAACTACACATGATAAAGGAGACCACAAGTTTGTGGAGGTCCTGTGCAGCCCTTTTGCAAGGACTCCATTATCCTTGGCCAGCTCCACATCAGCTATACTTTGCTAACTTATGGTCATCTCCTTCATTGCAACGATATGCCCCACTGTCATTGTGGTGCCTGTTTGACATTCGTTCGCAGTTTGCTGGACAGTCCTAACCTAGCCTCTGTGATGGACTCTTAATTCCTGACTCGCTACCTGGTGTTAGCATACAATGGGTTGTAGAGCCAAAACTTAAGACAACTGCCTATGCTAGGTGTTTGCTGGGGAAGTAGTAAAAGCGTATGGTACCTCAAGATCATCCAGTCCATTGTGGTGGCATTTCTGTAATGTCAGGGAGAGGTGCTCTTTGAACTGTACAGTGCCCATACATATGTTCTAATTTACATAGTGTGCATTCCACAGGGTGGCCACCAAACCCTGAAATTGGGAAAAAGCCTTGAATTTTGAAAAAAAACTTGGAAAATACCTCGAATTTCCGTGAGAAACCTGTCATTTTCATCTAACAGTGTTTTTGTTTGTTTCCAGTCAATTATTCATAATATAGTATACATTATAATACTGTATAAATGTTCCAAATTGTATGTCAGACTTGCTATTTATAAATCAAAACCAGAATTTGCTTAGGTTTGTGAAATATAGGGGATGTGTGTATATGTCATGTGATTTCAAAAAATATTATTAAAGTTGATAAGAAAACAATATAAATTATGTTACATAAGGATAGCAAACTTGCGTTTATGTAGTTTGCAAATCATCTGTATGTATGTCAGTGTCTTTTTAGAACCATAAGAACAAAAAATGAAGCATCTTGGTTAGAACAAACTAAGATTTTCATTTAGAATGCATTATTGAGCATGTACCAGTAATGTTCGTGTTACTGTTAGGCTCTCAGCGAGATTGAATCCTACATGTCCTTTGTTCCTGAAATGTGTTTTAGGTTGTTTTTTGTTTTTTTTTATTAACTCTTAAACTTCCAACATTCTGCATGAGTCCTGTGTGTTATTACACACACTGAGGCATCAATATTCGTTGATGTGATGCTAGTTTTGGAGGACAAAACTTGTTTGACTACATAGATGTTTTAAAACCATTGTTGTGAAAAATATGAATGAAAAACTGAAACAGAAAAAATAGCTGTTCATTTCCTGAAAGAGTATGTCATACAAAATGTATTAGGTTTTCGAATATTATTTTGGAAATAGTCAGTCCTCTGTGTGTGTGTGTGTGTGTGTGTGAGAGAGAGAGAGAGAGAGAGAGAGAGAGAGAGAGAGAGAGCGGGGGGAGAGGGGGGTGAGATAGATAGATAATTGAGGCCCCCCCCCCACAATGTTTCCTCAGAAATAGGACTTGCACCGATCCGTCACTTCATATTGCAAAGTATTTGTTAGAGAATCATACAAGTTAGAGATGGGCTAAATGGTTATTCTGAAGGAATCATTATTGTGGTTCCAGTTTTTTTATAACTGTTACTTTTAACAGTTATAAATAACTGTCAAGTTATTTTTCAGTGCCGAATATTGAATACTCTGACGGGGTTACAGTTGAATAACGGCGTAGGTGGAATTCATCATTTTAGTTACCAGTATAACTGCTAGTAGTGTGAAATGGCAGGTATGTCATATGAATCGTGCCATAACCTTAGCTAATTAACTGCGGGTACATTTCAGTGGATGTTCGAATGATTATTAGTGTTTCATATTACATGTACATAGGTTATCAGTCGCTATGAGAAATATTATCCTCACAGCTATAACAGAAAGTACTCGGAACTTCGCCACGGCATTGTTTAAGTAAAATGTTAACAACATGTGTTTTTAAGTATGAAGTACTATGTAAGCTGAAAACTGCAGGTTAAATTCGAAGCTTAATTTCTTGTGCTGTTCACTTAATAGAATAAGTGTATGGCCATGTAAATATACATCATGTGATAGATTTGTTTACTCTTGTACAAGATATTTCTATTGGGGAAAGTGTGAGTATGCCAATCCAAGTTTTATTTGAGATTTGGAAAACTGCTAGGTTTCTCCAGAAACAGCATGTGTATAAAATGAAGACATGCAGATCAAAAAGATTGACATTTGTGGGATTACAACTTGATAATAAATTCAGTTGGGAAGGGCATACCACAGAATTGCTGAAGCGCCTAAACAAGTCTGTATTTGCAGTGAGAATGATGTCAGATGTAGGAGGCGTAAATATAAAAAAAAGCTTACATACTTTTACTGTATTAAATCATAAGGGATCATATTCTGGAGTAACTCATACAACCAAGCAAAAGTTTTTAGCATGTAAAAGTGTGTAATAAAAAATCATTTGTGGTGTAAATTCAAGATCATCATGTAGAAACCTGTTCAAAGAACTTGTATTCTAACCACTGCTTCCTAGTACATTTTATTCCTTCATGAAATTTGTTGCAAGTATTTCCAACCGGTAGCTCAATACATAATATAAATACTGGGAATAAGAACAATAATCTACATAAAGACCTAAAATCACTTACCTTGGTCCAGAAAGGGGTCCAATATTCAGGAACACACATTTTCAATAAATTGCCAGCAAGTCAGAAGCCATTAAAAACTTAAGTTTCAGATAAAGGACGGTTTACAGGGACTTTTGATAGGCAACTCCTTCTACACTATAGATGAAAATTTTAACAGGGACTGTTAGACCAGCTTAAGTAAAAATTCTGCTATATTCCAGTTTTGAGCATTCGGTCACAACAGTCAAGATCAGATATTCTGTGTATGATACATTTATTAAAAGTGCATAACTATGTTTTATTCTGGCAGTGTATTAATCCTGTAAATACGAGGGTTGTTTTTTAAGTAAGGGCCGTTCGCGCATAGTCCCGTAATTCGCGCGGACGCCGCAACAAGCCACCGCACCACTTGCCGGCATCCTTCCCGTTCACACTGATGCAAGTTGCAGCTCTGTAGCTGACGTGTACGCATCGCTGTGCTACTTTATAATGTTTACGATTATTGAATCACCCGCCGTGTGAGATACGGTCAGTGATACGTTTTTTGACCGCGAGAAGCCTATCAGCTGCAGAAATTCATCGTCAGTTAACAGAAGTTTATGGCTTGAATGCAATGAGTGAAGGTAAAGTGCGTCAGTGGGTTAGAGTGTTTAAAAATGGCTGTCAAAACGTCCATGACGAAGAACGCTCAGGCCGGCCCTCTGTGACCACTGATGATTTGGTGGCTGCAGTCGAAACAAAGATCGTGAGGACAGAAGATTCAAAATTTCCACCCTTTCTTTGGAATTTCCACAAGTTTCAAGATTGGTTTTGTACAAAATTGTGTCTGAAAACCTAAACTTTAAGAAACTGTGTTCTCGGTGGGTCCCCAGACTCCTCACAGAGTACCGCAAAGGGAAGAGATTTGCCACTTCATTGGACTTTTTGATTCGTTACGAGGAAGAAGGGGATGACATATTGAGTCAAATTG
This sequence comes from Schistocerca piceifrons, assembly GCF_021461385.2. Taxonomy (NCBI): domain Eukaryota; kingdom Metazoa; phylum Arthropoda; class Insecta; order Orthoptera; family Acrididae; genus Schistocerca; species Schistocerca piceifrons. The sequence continues at coordinate 1,013,662,101 of NC_060138.1, read as the reverse complement.
TCACTGGAGATGAAACATTGGTATCCCATATCACTCCCGAATGCAAGCAACAATCGATGGAATGGCGACACACAACCTCACCCGTCAAGGTCAAAGCCAAACAGACGCTGTCAAAGCGCAAGATTATGGCAACTGTGTTCTGGGTCCGGCGCGGTGTTTTGCTAGTGGACTTCATGCCACGAGGAATGACAATAAACTCAGGTGCCTACTGTGCAGCTCTAAAGAAGCTCCGCAGAGCAATTCAAAACAAAAGGCGCGGCATGCTGACAAAAGGAGTTTTGCTCCTGCACGATAACGCTAGGCCTCACACCTCTCAAAACTCGGGATTTGATTTATTCTTTTGGCTGGGAAGTTTTGGACCATGCACCATACAGCCCTGACCTTGCTCCTAGCGATTTTCACCTTTTCCGGTACCAGAAACACCATCTTGACGGGCAGCGCTTCAATGACGACGATGAAGTGAAAGCGGCCGTGAACTCTTGGCTGTCGGAGCAGGTGGCCAAATTCTTTGAAGAGGGAATTAAAAACTTAGTTGTACGGTATGACAAGTGCTTAAATAAACAAGGCAACTATGTAGAAAAATAGGTAAAAGTGTGTAGAATCAGAAAATAAAAAGTTTTTTTACAAAAGTATTTGTATCTTTTTTAAAAATAAAAACGGCCCTTACTTAAAAAACAACCCTCGTATTAGCAGCTCCAATTTACTGTAATATATTCACATATTCTGACAGTCTCCTGACAGATGATGAGGATAGTACGTATTATATTCAAACGTTTTATGTTATGCTTTCTGACACATTGTCATTCCTCCCCCCACACCTTCCTCCCCAATGGCCAGAGGCTATTTCTGTAGCAGTACGAAAAATATTTGTTCACTCCGGTAACTATACTCTCTGGAAATATCACTGGGGTCTACGACCTTTAACTGGAATCAGGAACATAGTTACTCAGTTACCAACTTCCAGGTTACCTGTTGTGGTTGCCCATTAGCTGCCAGGGAACAAGAACTGTGAGCAAATAACGATAACTGCCAGAGAAAAAGACTGACCTCTGACAGGTACTTCCATAGTCGCTCGACTTTCTTGTGGTAACTCTATTTGTACTACCCGCCTAAACTAAATTGACAAATAAGGCGGTGGCTCAAGGGGACGACAATACATGTCAATGCCTGTACTGCAGCTCCTATCAGCCACCACTCTGATATTAACTTTATTTAATTGTTTGTGCTGAAAGTAGCAAAGGCATATGAAATAGTACACAGTTCTATCAACAGATGGCACACAGTCTCTTATTTCCACGACCAATAGAACGCCCTCCAAATGGTCTATTCCTCTCCTCCGTAGCCAGATCTCCAATGAGTTGATGCAAAAGCGTAATACGATCTTCGGTCAACAGATGGCGCAAGGCACTGTTGGCAGTTATTGAAATAACTGCCAGTATTAGATGAGCGGTTATCACAGTAACCTTTACTTCTCAGTAACCTGTTATTTCTATCAGTTACATTTTTTTTGCCACCTCTAATACAAGAAATTTTTGTGGTAAAGAAACCAATTTTAAGTTATTGTTGCCTCTATAAACTTCAACGAGAAAGTTCTAGAAGAAACTAAAGTATTCTTTCAGAATGAAATGCAACATTCTACAGCCATTAGTTTGTGGGGAAATGATTCTGTATTTTAGTGAGTTTACCCTTTGTTGCTCCTGTCACACACTGGCTGTTCAATCCATCAAATGATTATAAGACATGTAGCTTAAATGAACAGACAGTGTTATATAAATGAACGTAGCTCTTGGTCGATTATATTGTAGGCTATGTGTTGCACGTCATAACATGACTTGGTTTAGTTTGTATGACACACACTTTAAAAATATGTTACTTGTTATTTCCAGCACATTGTGTTTGCAAACCTCATGTGGATAAAAATAAGTTATGTGACAACCTGGAAAACCAGGGGAAAAAACCTGAATTTGAAAATTAAGATTTGATGACCACTCTGGTTCCAGTATACACTCAAATTTCTGTTGCCAATGTTATTTACAGAAGTGTCCTCCACTGAGTATATACAGGACTGGATGTATCGTCAGATTTGGTTTGAGTTACCATGTTCTGACTTCAACCAGTTTTGATGTCACATAGTATAGGCACCTAACCAAGGTTTCATATATCACCTCTGAAGATGAGTCAGTGCAGGATTACAGAGCATCATGTAGTGAAAGATGCTGAAATTGTCATACTGAACAATCTGTAACCATTGGGACCATCGTGATGTACTTATATACAGTGCAGTACTTCATTCATGTAGCATCATTGATTCAAGTACTTTCTCATTTTCACTGCTGTAAGGAATTTTGTAAAAGCTATTTGCCATGATCACAATAAAGAGAAGCATACATTTTATTTATAGTTCTAAGTTCCTCAATAAACCATTGTGGCATTTACTGTTGCACTGATTTGCTTAAAAATATAAATTGGAAAGACATTAAAAGCATCATTTATGCTGGATGTTGTATTTTTGAAAATAATGCAAAATATTTCCAATGTTTTGTAGCTTTTCCGACGTGTCGCTGCAGCCCTTCCAGGCATGGACTCTACTGAAAACAAACCACCAGAAGACAGTATCCTTAAATACAAGAAATATATTTTTTTAATAATTTTGGTTCTCTATATATTTTTAGTTGTGTGTGTGTGTGTGTGTGTGTGTGTGTGTGTCTCAAGGTGGTAGTAGTTCCTAATAGGTCAGTGGAAAGTTAACTTCACTTACTACCCACCACCCTCCTTTTTAAGACACTAGTTTTCAGTGATTAATGTGGCATATTTTGACAGTTTTGAGTTTTTTGCTTTTGTTCATTAAGGTATTTTAAATTATCTCAGAGTAATTATTATTATTATTATTATTATTATTATTATTATTATAACTAAGACAGCCGCATAGTTAATATGGTAGCTTATATGTTTTCCACAGTGACAGTGGAATATTGCAGTATTTGTAAATGCACTTTAAGAAAAATCTCAGTTTGTTGTGAATATTTCCTGGTTTTCCCATTACGTAATTGAATGAAGCATTATCCAGTCTGATAATGGAAGTAGTGCACTGTATATAAATGTAACTTGGCTTTTCATACGAAAGTTTCTGTAGGTGAATTTAAGACACTATGTGTAACTCCACTCCTGGCATTTCCCATATGTGAAATGTCAAGTTTCGGTGTGCATATAGTAGTGATATGATTCCACAATCACTCTCCTTCGTATTCATGTTTCCTTTATTACATGTAATTTTTCTAAATTTTAGGTACATGCTTTCAGAAATATGCGTTATCTAAACATTGCTTATTTATGTAAATATTATTCTTTATGTATATTTGCAGCAGAAATAGTAACTTATGCAAAGGACTATTAGTGAAAAGTAACCTGAAGTGAAGGGTTGAGAGAGGTGCTTAGGAGTGTTAGCTACTAACCCTCACTTTTTTCCTTGTTTCAGGGATATTATTAGTTATAAATTAAGGCAATTGGAATTTGTTTTGTAGGTTAGAGCTCACATACAAGTAAATTTTGAAACATGTGACTATTGACTTAGTACCCCTCCCATTCATTGAAAGTAGAATAGCATTTATTCAATAGTATCTACTGCTATTAGATTATTAAACACATCTGTGCTTCAATCTCAAAGTAGCCCTGAAGTTGGCCAGTAAAACTTTGATTTTTTTATTGATTTGTTTTAATGCACTTTGAAAAGAAAATCTGAAGAAATCAGTTTCACTAACACTTCATCCTGGATAGTTAAATTTTACACTCCCACTCTTCACTTTTACAATCATTAGTAGCTTTGTGGATTGTTGCCCATGATTTTATTTGTGCATGATTATTAACTCATTGAGTCACTATCAGGCTATTTTAAGAGTTCACATCTCTTGACCTGTACTACTAATGAATGTTCTGCTCTCCACCATGTTTTCCCTGCTTTACGAATGTAACCATTAATCTCATATCGTGGATTACACTCGCTCATAATGCTGCTACTGTAACTCTGACCCCACCCAACACAAATGATTGCTCCCTACAAAAAATGCATGTACACCTGAATGAAAAACTCAACGTCAGAAACAGTGGTACCTAATGAATGTCCACCTGGCTGTCAAAGAAGTTAGCCACAGTAGATATGGTACACCAGTTTGTTACACATCACTGAGTAAATTGAAGATGCAAGTATTTAAAATGGGCACCGAATTGATTGGTGAACCCGAAGTTTTCAACTGAAACAAACATGGAAATAACAGCAGTGGGGCTGAGAATAGATCACTAAAAGTGAAAATAATTACATTAAAGCAGAACAGAAATGTTAGGTAAATAGGGTAATGAATAAAAAATTCTTCAGAAATCAAAGATAAAATAGCAAGATTTAAATGAATATAGGTAGAAATTTCTACTTGGGGGGGGGGGGGGGGGGGGCACAGGATAGCTTAGTTTACTTTTAATCAAGAATGTGTGCTTGCTTCTGTAGCTGAAGGTTAATTATCTGGCAAAAAAGGGGTATGGGAAACAGAATGAATTGTATATTAATTAGGAAATACACAGAGGATATTGGATCAATGGGAAAATAACTGAGCAGCACAAAAGGGAAATTAATATTGAAATGGTAGAAACAGATTGTGCCCATAAACCTGTGCAGTGATTAGTACAGTTGGCTGTGGATGGGATACTGGAAACAAGCAGCTCAGGATATATATGGGAACTTCTGAAATGTGACCAGTGGATAAGAAAGGAAAATCATTGAAAACAGTTATTGAAAGTAAGCAGGGATGGCTAGAGGACAAATGTAAGGATGTAGAGGCTTATCTCACTAGGGGTAATACAGATACTGCCTACAGGAAAATGAAAGAGACCTTTTGAGAAAAGAGAACCACTTGTATGAATATCAAGAGCTCAGATGGAAACCCAGTTCTAAGCAAAGAAGGAAAAGCAGAAAGGTGGAAGGAGTATATAGAGGGTTTATACAAGGGCGATGTACTTGAGGACAATATTATGGAAATGGAAGAGGATGTAGATGAAGATGAAATGGGAGATATGATACTGCGTGAAGAGTATGACAGAGCACTGAAAGACCTGAGTCGAAACAAGGCTCCCGGAGTAGACAATATTCCATTGGAACTACTGACGGCCGTGGGAGAGCCAGTCCTGACAAAACTCTACCATCTGGTGAGCAAGATGTATGAAACAGGGGAAATACCCTCAGACTTCAAGAAGAATATAATAATTCCAATCCCAAAGAAAGCAGGTGTTGACAGATGTGAAAATTACCGAACTATCAGCTTAATAAGTCACAGCTGCAAAATACTAACACGAATTCTTTACAGACGAATGGAAAAACTAGTAGAAGCCAACCTCGGGGAAGATCAGTTTGGATTCCGTAGAAACACTGGAACACGTGAGGCAATACTGACCTTACGACTTATCTTAGAAGAAAGATTAAGGAAAGGCAAACCTACGTTTCTAGCATTTGTAGACTTACAGAAAGCTTTTGACAATGTTGACTGGAATACTCTCTTTCAAATTCTAAAGGTGGCGGGGGTAAAATACAGGGAGCGAAAGGCTATTTACAATTTGTACAGAAACCAGATGTTAGTTATGAGAGTCGAGGGACATGAAAGGGAAGCAGTGGTTGGGAAGGGAGACCTCTCCCCGATGTTATTCAATCTGTATATTGAGCAAGCAGTAAAGGAAACAAAAGAAAAATTTGGAGTAGGTATTAAAATCCATGGAGAAGAAATAACAACTTTGAGGTTCGCCGATGACATTGTAATTCTGTCAGAGACAGCAAAGGACTTGGAAGAGCAGTTGAATGGAATGGACAGTGTCTTGAAAGGAGGATGTAAGATGAACATCAACAAAAGCAAAACAAGGATAATGAAATGTAGCCAAATTAACTCGGGTGATGCTGAGGGAATTAGATTAGGAAATGAGACACTTAAAGTAGTAAAGGAGTTTTGCTATTCGGGGAGCAAAATAACTGATGATGGTCGAAGTAGAGAAGATATAAAATGTAGACTGGCAATGGCAAGGAAAGTGTTTCTGAAGAAGAGAAATTTAACATCGAGTATTGATTTAAGTGTCAGGAAGTCATTTCTGAAAGTATTTGTATGGAGTGTAGCCATGTATGGAAGTGAAACGTGGACGATAAATAGTTTGGACAAGAAGAGAATAGAAGCTTTCGAAATGTGGTGCTACAGAAGAATGCTGAAGATTAGATGGGTAGACCACATAACTAATGAGGAAGTATTGAATAGAATTGGGGAGAAGAGGAGCTTGTGGCACAACTTGACAAGAAGAAGGGACCGGTTGGTTGGACATGTTCTGAGGCATCAAGGGATCACCAATTTAGCATTGGAGGGCAGTGTGGAGGGTAAAAATCGTAGAGGGAGACCAAGAGATGAATACACTAAGCAGATTCAGAAGGACTTAGGTTGCAGTAGGTACTGGGAGATGAAGAAGCTTGCACAGGATAGAGTAGCCTGGAGAGCTGCATCACACCAGTCTCAGGACTGAAGACCACAACAACAACATGCACTTACTAATACAGGCTACTAAGTCATATTTCAGCAAAGGGAGAGCTCTCTGTAAGGTGATAATGATGACCCATTTCAGTGTGTGGCCATATATTACATGGTAGTGTGTGCATTTTTTTATTATCTTTCCCCGTTTCTCCTTCTCTTCTACTCCAGTTACAAATTGTTAGCCTTTGTTGTAAAATCAGAGAAATTTTAACTTGCACAGACATTTTGTGAACAACATATGAAGTGAAGTAATATGTTGTTTGACTCCTCGTGTAATGTGCATGCTATGATTTTTAACATTAAGCATCTGTGTGATATACTGTACCTCTCAGATAGTGTGTGCTGTTTTAGTTGGTTGTATGTCTCTTGGCTAATAATGACCAGACTGACTTGCAAAGAAACACACAGCATTCAGTGGAAACGAACTTCAGAGTTATTTAACACGCTTTCTCTCCTTTTTCTTCCCTCTCTATCCCCTTTACCAGCAGTTCACATCAAGAACTGTTGTTAGAGATCTACACAGGATCTTTTTTTTTTTTTTTCAAACCAGAGTGCCATGATCACTTCTGGGTAGAAGGCTACAAACAAGAAGTCACACCTACAGCCTGCATGCAATGCTGATAGTCTTCACCCCATGAGCCTGGTGTCAACAAGCTGAAGGTAACTTCTAAACCCAGAAAAGGCAACCTTGCTGCCAACATAAAACAATGTGTTCATTGACTGGCAGCAGAGGCATTCCCTCACTCAAATCTCAAAAGATGTTCCATATTCTTGCAAATGTAGAGTGTGTACACTGGGCTACAGTCTCTGTGTGACAGTTCATTTCTCTGTGGAACTCCTTTACTTACCAAACATAAGAGAACATACTTATTGACCCCATTGGCTTATTTTCTCACAAAAAAATGTTTTGGAATGATAGTTCGATTGACCAGAAGAGTGGCATGTCCACCATGCCAGCGTTTCTGCTAGACGCACAGCTTAACTTGGTATTTCATGTGAAATGGTGCTGGTAGCAAATCTAGAATATTGTACGTATTTCTCGACATAATTACGGAGTACGTAGCTCTCTGTCCTGAATGATGGTAAAGCACACAAAATTTATTGCACTCCAGGTGTGTTGAGATAGAGATTCTGTTTCGCTTGTTGTTGGTTAAGAGTGACCTTCATAACAGCCAGGAAACTAGTTCCATCCCTTGCTTTCCTGGTATGTATCCTATTTTGATGGATATTGTCACTGTAGGGTAGAGCTGCAGTCAGTCTCCTACAACCATGTGAAAACTTATGAGGTCACAGGATAGAGGCATGAAACAATAAGGCCTAGAAATTGCCATGAGTCAGTGGAAGGTGGCATCCAGGCATAGAGATGGCTAGTTGCCATCATCAAAGTGACAACCCCCAGGGAGTCCATAACTCTTTTGCGGATACTTGCATGGCAAGCACAGGACCCCAAGCTAGTGCGGCCCTCGTACCTTTCCGGGTTGCATACCTTCCTTTTCCACATCCTTCCCCATCCCCCATCCTTCTCCCCACCCCCCACCTCCGCCTCTTCCCTTCCCCTTCTCCCCCTCTGGGAGTATGTTGTGTGCCTACGTCCGGATAAGGACGCCTGTAACTGTAAGACAGTCCCATCTTCGCTTTCTCTGCTGGAAAGTCTCTGTCCTCCCTTTGTCCTTCTCTTTTCCTTGCCTCTTCTCTTTATCCTCTTCTCCGCTGTGGCATTTGAGACCTCTCTTCTTTCCTTTTCTTTGTTTCTCCCTTTGTCTTTTTTTCCTTCCTGTGTGTGTCTGAAGGCCGACCCACGCATTCCCATGTGTAGACGGTGACGGGGTAACGCATAATTCCCCGCCCTGGGTAGACAGGTAGGTCACATATGTACCCCCTGGTAGTGGCTATGCCCAGGCAGGGCAGGCAGGGGTGATTGCCCAAGCTGGTACCTTCTGAATGTGCCGATTGGTCCCTCCATCCATTTCTCGGAAGGTGTCACTTGAGGTTTGAACAATCACCTAAGGCAGGCATGCCCTCAGAGGGCCCACACAAGGAAGGAGTGCGCCATCGGAGACGCTAGTAGTTGTGGGGGATACTTCTGCAATGGTTTCCTCATGATCTAGTATGTCTGCTCACAAGCGAAAGTTAAATGAGTCTCAGCCACGGACAATTTTTCCATCAGTACCACAGTTCCTTGATGTTTCTCAGTCGGACGAAGGTCACGACTTCTCCACAGTCAACCCTTTCATTATTCAGAAAGGTGTTGACACAATTCAAGGTCCTATAAAGTCTTGTTCCCGATTACGAAATGGCACCTTGTTGTTAGAAGCAGTCAGTGCCCTACAGGCACAAAAATTGCTGCGAACTTCACTACTGCACACCTTCCCTGTCTGGATGGAAGTGCACCGCACTTTAAATTCATCATGCGGGGTGATTTATACACACTCCCTTGAGGGATTGCCCAATGAGGAAATTCAAAACTACCTGTCTGACCAGGACGTAACGGCTGTTCATTGAGTCATGAAAAGGGTTGACAAGAACTTGGTTCAAACCCGTACTATCTTCTTCACATTTCAGGGTTCAACTTCCATCGAACATAAAAGTGGGCTATGAGATAATTTCAGTTCACCCTTACATCCCCAATCCTAAACATTGCTATTGGTGTCAGTGGTTCAATCACACCAGCCACTCGTGTTCCAATCCGGCCAAATGTGTTACATGTGGCAAGGATGCCCAGGAAGGTGCTTGTCCACCTCCATCCTCTCGTTGCATCAACTGTATGGGTGACCACGCTGCTTCCTCTCGAGATTGCCCCATTTTCAAAGATGAAAGGCTTATTCAGGAAATCAAATCAGAGTGAAGGAAAAGGTGTCGACATTTGCTGCTCGTAAGTTATTCACCAGTCAAAAGCCCTCTGTGCCTCCTGCAGGTAAATATAGCACTGTCCTGGCATCTTCTCGGCCTACTAAGCAGGCAGCCAAGCAGACTTGTGATCTCACCTTTAGTGCCACGGTCATCAGATCGGCCAGCGCGAAGATCACCCATTCAACCTCCCCACTATCACCTTCTCACTCTACGGCTCACCCTTCTTCGGCTTCTGCTAAATCACAAGCCCCAAAATCAGACACCCGGACTTCCAAAAAAGAGCATACTCTCGAAGATTTTTTATGTACGCCGACTTCTCAACCATCGATTTCTCCCTCATCTCAACGACCTGTTTCTAAGAAGGCTCATAAGAAACCCAGTTCCTCTCCTCCTCTGCCATGGCATATCTCATCTACAGCACCACCTGGTGGTAACCGCCCTCGACCGTCTTCTGTGTCGCCAAGGCGCACTGCTGGCGGCCGATCGCTGGTGGCAGGAGCTGCTCCCGAACAGCCTATGGGTCAGGATCTTCTGCCTTCGGCTGAATGCCGTTCCATGCTGTCGGTCACCGGCTCTCAGCAGTTGTTGAGTCGAGGGCAACCATGGTAAGATTCTTCCCTTTCCTGTCCACCCTATGTCAATTATCCATTGGAATATCCGCAGCATCGGGATGAATCAGGAAACAAAGCTGCATCCCCACGACCGCTTTATTTTCCCTCATTTTCAGTCAGTCCGGTTTGATCTCCCCTCTGTTGATGGCACTCCAGCACATGGAGGACTCATGATTCTTCTTCGTGATACTGTCCATTATCACCCAATCCCCTTAAACTGTTCCTTCCAAGCAGTTTCTTTCCGTCTTTCCCTTTCTGGATACACCTTCTCTCTTTGTACTGTGTACATTCCATTGTCCACACCGATGTCAAGAGCTCATCTCCTTGGTCAGCTCCCGCCCCCAATTTCCCCCTACTTGCTGGTTGGGGACTTCAGTGCCCACCACCTGCTTTGGGGATCTCCATGTCCTTGTCCGTGAGGCACCCTATTGATTGAAGTCTTCCACCAAGCGGATCTTGTTTGCCTCAACACTGGGGACCCTACATTTTTGTCTGCCTCCACGACAAATTTTTCTCATTTGGACCTTTCGGTCGGTACTGTTCCACTAGCTCGGCGCTTTGAATGGTTCACTCTTGCTGATACACACCTGCGTGACCATTTTCCATGTGTCCTTAGATTGCAGCCATAACTGCCATCTATGCGCCCGAGATGCTGGAAGTTTGCCCAAGCCAATTGGACACTTTTTTCGTCTCTAGCGACATACGATGACAGTCACTTTCCTAGTGTCGGATGATCATGTCACTCATATTACAGAAGTTATTCTTACAGCTGTGGAATGTTCAATACCTCGCACCTCCAATTTACCCCGGCGCCCCCCAATTCCTTGGTGGAACGAGGCATACCATGACGCAATACATGAGCAGCGACGTGCTCTTCACGTTTTCCGCCACCATCCTACTTTGGCCAACTGTATCCGCTATAAGCAGTTATGTGCGTAATGCCGGTGCATCATCCGCGATAGCAAGAAGGCAAGCTGGGACTTCTTTACTAGTTCTTTTAACACCTTCACTCCCTCCTCTGAAGTTTGGAGTCGAATTCGACGGTTATCTGGAGCGCCTAGTTTCTCCCCGATTTCTGGGCTCACTGTCAGGCATGATACCCTGTCGCAATTATTAACTCAATGGGTCAACATTTTGCTGAGATTTCGAGCTCTTCAAATTACCCACCAGCCTTTCTTTTGAAGAAACGTGCAGTGGAAGTGCAACCTCTTGCTTCCTCCTCTCAAAATAGCGAAAGCTATAATACTGTTTTCTCCATGCGGGAACTCCGACACACACTCTCTTCTTCTCGCTCTTCTGCCCCAGGATCAGATGGTATCCACATCCAAATGTTGCTGCATTTATCATACCATAGTCTGCGCTACCTCCTTTGCCTGTATAATCGGGGTGGGGCGTCTCTGTGGCGTTCCTCTGGGTCCCAGAACATGTTGGTATCCTTGGAAATGAGGCAGCCGATATAGCTGCCAAGGCTGCAGTCTCTCTTCTTCAGCCTGCTGTTAACATGGTTCTCTTTGCCGATCTACAGAGTGTTTTATGTCGTCGTGTTGCTCTTTTATGGCATGCACATCGGTCTACACTTCCCAATAATAAATTGCGGGACGTGAAAGCTCTTCCCTGTGCTTGGACATCTTTCTCTCGACCTTGTCGTTGGGAGGAGGTAATTTTAACTAGACTCCGGATAGGGCACTGTCTTTTTAGTCATTGACATTTTTTAAGTGTCAACCCTCCCCCGCTTTGTCCCCACTGCTCTCAACTGTGGACGATGAGACACCTTTTACTTGAGTTACTCCGTTATGTGCCTGTTGACAACTGTTGCCTGATATATCTTCCATTTTAGCAGATGACAATCGCTCAGCCGATCGCGTTCTCGAATTTATTAGTGCCAGTGAGATGACGTCAGTCATTTGAAGCTCTTTTTGGGGACAAACAACCCCCCCCCCCCCCCTTCTATTGTGGTTTTTTAAGCTTTCCTTCTGTTTTTAGTTTCCCCCACTTTTTTGAGTTTCGCTCCCATTGCTGCCGATTTCCAGTTGGTTTTTTTACCTTCTCCTAAGCCACAGACCAGGTGCTAATGACTGTAGCAGTTTTGTGCCCTAAAACCATAACAACAACAACAAAAATCAAAGTGACAACACCGTCACTGTTGCAGGTGAACTTTGAAAAGTATCGGATGCTGCAATAAGTAAATATGAACATTTCATGCCATTACATGGGTTGTCTCGGGTGCAATTGCAGTGTGTCCACTTGTAGTCTGTGCTGTTTGACTGTGATGGTAATTGTCTTGTAAGTTAACTGAGTTTTAATTAACAAATGTCATAATCTGCACCTTACTATACGTCCAGTCAATATGAGGGACTCTTGTTACTTCAGGGACTTCATAGACACTTATTTTATAACTGTTATGTTACCTCAGTTGTCTCTCTACTCATGGAGGTACGAATTAAGAAAGACTGAAATTCTGTTACATGAAAAATTTACACTCGTTACTTCTAGTAGTCAGTTTTACCTGAGCCTTAAGACTGTGTAATCTCTATATGGCAGTGAATCGTATGAACTGATACGTGGCACAGCAATGTATTACTGACTATTGCCAGTACTGAAAAATTTGTGTATGCAAATCCAGGAAAAACCTGGGAATTTTTTCATCAGGGAGAAAATGGGTAAAAACCTGGGAATTTTTCGGAATTCCGGGAATTCTTCATTGTTCTAGCTTTCAGTTAAATTTTTGTAATTTTGACTGGTAAGAATTGATTCTCTAGCGAAGAATGTTACTGTGTCCTGCTACTGGAGGATGATACTGCAGCAAAAATATAAACAAGAGGGAAAAAATAAAACTTTACTGGCAAAGGAATGCGCCATTTACAACAATAAAACCATCGTGCACGCACAAGCGTCTACAAACAGAAAAAATATGTCAAAGAACTTAGGGCGAAGGCTATGTAATACTTCGTAGCAATAAACTATTTTCTATGAGTGTGACATCACAACTGTTTGCATTAGGTTTGTTTGACCCGTTGCCAGCGGGCTCATGCACATGCACAGTTGGCTCACGTATCAGTCAGTACCTTCTCCCGCTTCCCGCTACTTGAAGTGTGGCTGTTAGTTGTGTTGGCAGCAAGCAGCCAGATGCTAACGACAAAAATTAGTGGGGAGGGGGTTTTCCCCACGTGACCCCTGTTTGCGTAAAGTGATTTTGTTATTTCCTCGTCGTTTACAGCTCCCAGGTCAAATGAAAACAAAACGGATTTCTGTGGCCGGGAGCTATCAAGTGAATTATAATAAATTCACATAATTACGGAGGGCAAAAATATATTATTAATTTCAGTTTTCTGATTTTATTTCGAAATTATTAGCAGTCACGCATTAATCGCCTTGCAGAACAATAAAGTTATTTTTGTCAGTTTGCCAAAGAAATTTGGCTATATCAATCTTTCTGCTGAGGCAATCAATTTATTTGAAACAGTGTTTCGTTCCATACTATTGGATTGTTCAACTGTTCACTGAATTTCAGGTGCACGTTTTCATCTTGTGCCATGTACAGCATTATGCCATAATAAAGAACCAAATACGAAATAATACAGTATTGGTACTCCAAGAAAATTTACATCCCAAAAACCACACTGAAAAGTTAATATCAAATGGGACCTGCTTCATTGTGAATCTGGAAAACAACCACGTGCACTTAAAGCCGAATTATGCATTTTAGTATGGTTCACGAAATTCCGATGCTTTTGGAGTATCCTCTGATGTCCTGTATCTTTTATGGCATAATGTAAGCTCTCGTGCTTTATACGTGGAGACTTCCTACACCACTGCAGCTGCGCACACGCAATAATGCCTGTTTTCTGGTGCTCTCTGGCAACTGCTAAATCTAACATAATTCTATCAGTCTCGGGATAGTATTGCGAACGGTGATTCAAAAAGCGTTACTTTCAAAGTAAATTTCTTTTTACTCAAGATAAATTATGTTATGTATGAGAAAGTGGGATGAATTTCTTGAATCACAGTGTGTTTGAAACTGAACACTTTGTGGACCAGCCACTTACAAGAATTTTGAGCCCAGAAGACCAGACATTTATGTCATTATTTTAAATGTACTGGCACATTTGAGTGATGTATCTTAAAGTATAACACACGCAAAATAGGTCAATATTATATGTGAAAGCTTAGCTTTTCTTGTAGCTATACTATGTATATTAATGTAAACCATTAACTTTTCCTCCTTGTGTGTTAGCGCTACATAACAGTGATCTTGCTATTGCCTGATGACATCACATGTCCTATGCTCTGAATATCTGCTGTCGTCGGCTGGCGAGAATACGTGGCATGAGATATGATTGGCTTACAAAAGGACAACGCAATTACTGTTTCAATGCTCCGGAAACTAATGTGCTGTGTTTGGTGCAATTCAAATTTATACTTTCGTAATACGAAAATATGCAGCGTATGTGTTGGTGCACGTCAAAGATCTTTCCAAAACGTCTCTCCCTTTTTTTTTTTTTCCCCCACACATCAAAAGTCTTTCCAAAACTTCTCTCCCCTGTTTTTTTCCTGAGAAGTTCTACGCTAGTGTATAAAATGTTAATCATTCAGAGGAGTGATAAGTTTTGCAGTTCCAAAGGAAAAATCTACAGAAAACCTAATGTCACTTAGCACGGAAAAAGTGTATTTTCGCCCGGGAAAAAGTATATTTTTTAAACGAAATATCCGGGAATTTTTGTTGTTGTTGTCCACGTATATGCCCTGAATAAGGCTGCAGTCAGTTGGCGTCAAACTGACATACTCTTACCAGTTCATGGCCAATACTTCAGTAATATGTATCCTCGGTGAAGTAATAGTATAAAAGTTTCTAGATCATACAGTGGCCATATAAAAATTTATCTACTGTGGAGGCAGAGAGAGACTGGGAAGTACCCTTTTTATATTCTCTGCATTGGAAAAATACACTAAAGAGCTTGCAGGTAAACACAAGAAGTTTCCATGATCTAGTGCTGAGAGCTTTCAAATGCATTATGTTGTTATAAACTAATGTCACTTACAGCAGGTAAGTCTGAATAGAGATACGAGAGGAAAAAGTGTTAAAACTTTGCTACAGCTGTTTTATGAGAGACAGGATAACTTACTGGTCAAAGCATGCAAGGTGGTGATATGCATGGATAGACAAATAGAATTGACTAGTGTGTGGCAGCAAAAGCAACAGCAGTGGCACTGTTGTCAGTGCCCACATCATTTGGCTCTTGTTTGACAGAACATACGGTAGGTGTGGCACAGTCTTTCAGCAGCTCTTTTCACAAATATTAAAATTACCAGCCCACCTTTTCAACATCCAGAAGCTATTTACTCCCTTATATATGGAGAGAACATCATTGTGTCTTCACAGACCCTTTTTTCCCCTGATGAAATGAAATATCAAAGTGGTGAGCCATAACATGAGAAGTTTCTGTGTCTGATCACTGTGGAAGACTGTGAATATCTCTCTCTCTCTCTCTCTCTCTCTCACTCTCACTCTCACTCTCTCCCTCTCTCCCTCCCTCCCCCCATCTTAATTGTTATGAATCTTGTCTTTCTTAATATCATCCTGACAAATTCGAAACTCACAAGTAAATGACTTGGTTTTAGATGATACTTCACTTTCAGAAAATCCTTTCCTTGTAGTCAAAGTTTGTGTAGGTGTTATGAGATGAGCAGAGGTCTTACAACTGTAGGGTAACTGTATTATTACCTAAGTACATATTCAACTTTATTTGGTTTGTTATGTGTAGTTTTAGTTCAGAATTTTGTGTGCTATTCAAATTTCTGTAACAAGTTATATGTTCTGGCTGTATAATTGTATTTCATTTTTCATCCTCATAATTCCAATAGTTGCGGCATTATATTAGTCAACATTTAAATATTTAAGTGGCAATAATTCCTTGATTTTGAATGTGTTCAAATGTTTCATTTATTTGCATGCTATATACAAATTTCTTATTTCCGGATTATGGATGTCCTCTTTCCTACAGCAGTATTCTTAAAACAACTGAGACAGTATTATATGCAGTATAATTTTCTTCTTGTACGTATGTCCCTGCCTGCATACAGAATGGCCTGGTGGCCATTCTATCACGCAGAATGTAAGAAACCTGTATGTTTCTCACAACTGTTAATAATGCAGAAATAAAAGATTTGATGTAGATTCCAGATAAAAATGGCAGTTTTGAGCATTCCGCTATACTTGTACAACATTCAGGCTAATCCATCTGTTTGCGGTTTGTGAACGTGCGTTTGTGTGAAGAAGGAAATGAACAACAGTTGTTTTCGTAATAGTACATACTTGGTTCAGGTTACAAGTGCCATTAATTTTCATATTGGCTTGTAAAGATGTAAGTTGCAGTTTAGTTAAGTGTCCTTGCAGTATCATATATTGAAAGAGACACTCTTGCCTTGCCAACAACGATGATGCCTGTCACTGTCGTGTGGGATCTCTCTCTCTCTCTCTCTCTCTCTCTCTCTCTCTCTCTCTCTCTCTCTCTCTCTCTCGTGTGTGTGTGTGTGTGTGTGTGTGTGTGTGTGTGTGTGTTTTCAATGGCAACATTTTTAATAATCTAATAGCAGTAGATACTTTGTTAAATCCTCAGTTTGTAAACACATCTGTGCTTCAATCTCAAAGTAGCCCTGAAGTTGGCCAGTAAAACTTTGATTTTTTATTGATTTGTTTTAATGCACTTTGAAAAGAAAGCTTCATACGTCACGCTGCCTATTGAAAAACTTTAGTTTATTCTTCTCATTGTTCAGTTTCATTTCTTTTATGTTAATTTTTGTGACTTCATAATTATTTTGTGTAGTTTTGTATTATTTTCCTTAATATTTTTTTAGTGCAAGAGGTTGTGTTAAAGGATACACCCAATGAAGTGAAAAACCAAGAGGGAGGGTGCTCATGCTTAAGGAAAGGTTACTGAAGTCTCCTTTTGCTGGAAGACTGGTTTGTTATAATTTACATGGGAGCAAAAACACATGGTTGCAGTACATTAACACAACATGATCAGGTATTAAAGTCAGTGCTCCTCAAATGAGATTTACATGAATTGTGTGTAATTGTTTTGCTGTGTGCCAGCAGAAAAATGCTTTCAGAACTAATTTGTTCGTGGGCATTGGCAGCTTGAGGAACTGTGGAATTAAGTAAGGTTGTGTTTTCTTATCCACTGAGGGTTAAAGCTGATTGTCATGCAGGTTTTTTAGTGATCAACGGCAAGTACTTCCATAAAAATATTGGAAAGATGCAGACAAATAAAATTGTGTGCAGTGGCATCTGTGCATATCCGCATAATTTGTGCGTAAATGGCGTAGAAAAATTTCTTTAAGAAAAGAAATTCTATGCAGACAATATACAAGCCTCACATTTCATTTGGGTATGTTGCAGAACTTGTACGTTGATGTCAGTTTATCAAACTGTATTGTGTCTTCATTAAAAACAGTAACCTGTCATTATCAATGGCTTTCATCATTTGTTTTGTATATGACTTGCCATTTATTAATATGAATGCGCATTGTACATAAGTTATTTTTAGTCCTCAGCTCTAATTGTAGTAATTATTTCATGTGTAAATAAAAATAGTAAATCTGTGAAGCCTTCAGTAGTATACAAATCATTCCATTATATTGAACTAAAAGTTTTGCTTAATAACTCAGTGTTACCTAATCTGACTTGGCTTCATTTGAGAGCTGAGATATTTTTATTTATATAGTACCTGCAGAGAACAGTATGTTGCCATAGTATGTCTTGTGAAGTGCATTTTAAGATGAATCTTCATTGCAGAATTGATTTCACTTCTGGAAATTTTATGCTTCATATGTAGAAATCTGCATGAATTTTGTGACTACTGTTTATAGTAGTTCAATTAATGTAATTTTTACTTTTTACCAAATTTTACAAAGCAATTCTATTAATGCATTGAGCATTTCAATCTTACCTGACTGTCTAAAACAATTTAAACAGTAGGTAGATAGATTAATGATGTTTGGAGATGTCTGTATATAGTTTTTCAGAATTGAAAACTAAAAAAAATTGTAAAGGTAGATGGAAATAAAAATGTGAGACTTAATTTATTTTTATATTTGTGTTTTTGTTCATGTGTCACAAAGTGTCCTTATTTCAATATTTTACAATGAAATTTTTATCATATCATGGCTCATCAAATAGACTTTGTTACAATACCAAATGTGGCTCTGATTAATTTGAACCTGCTGTATGAAATCAGTTGCAGAAGATTTGATGTTATACAAATAACTACTGTTGCTTTAGGCATTGAAAACTACATATTTTCGTGCTAGTTATACATCCACGTAAGAGGTGAAAATATTGAGAAAGTCAACTCAACATATATCCTTTTTTTTTCCCTCTTCTCTACTCTATTCTTACTTACTCTCCCTCTCCGTCCGTGCCATTGAGATTTTTGTGGTACAAAATGTGTCAAGTGTCACATGTCACATACACTGCATAGTCAGTAATTTAACTCCTGTTAGTGACAATAATACCTACTGGGTAATATTTGGCTTTGCTTTGTTCCTCCAATGGAAGTTTCGTTACTTTGAGATTGTCTGCTGCAGAAGCTAAAAGCATTTAAATGTCATCTGCGAATTGAATAATTAAAACATTTTCAATATCTATTTTGTTTACAATTATTTTTCTGTAAGTATTAGTTCTTATATTGAAATGCTAATGTACTAATAGAGCTCATGACTGAGTTACAAACCTATTGCACAAATTCTGCTGCTACATTCTGGAGTACATTAAAGAAAATTTGGAGAGCACATTAATTTCATATAGAATATCCATTGCAGTATCTGCAACAGGTATGTGCCCAGCAACTCCATGACTGCAAGGCAAAAGAATTACATCAGTCACTTCTCAATCGTAATGTATTTTTCTTCTGATTTTGTATCCAAAGAACTATGATATGATATATTAAGAGACCATGAATTTGCATCTGTTAGTTGTTTTTCTGTCAATTGGTTCCTGCTTCATGAGACAGGTGAGTGGTCATCTCTGGAAATATAAATTGGAAAATTATTTATTATCCATTCACAAGTTAAGCATTGTAATTTTTAAATATTAAGTGTTCCAGCTAGAATGAAACAAAAAAAATCCAGTGGTCACAGCAAATTAGTAAACTCTGCCTATTATGTGACTTCGAATGAAGCAAATCAACCTGATACAGCATTTCATCTGTTGGTACTATCCCCCCCCCCCCCCCACCCCCCCAATAACGTCTTCACTTTACTGCTGATTTGTGCTAGATAAGGCATTAGTTTCATAATGCCTACAGAGAAACCAACAAAGCAGTGCAGTATTCTGCTGCATTGATATGAACTTCAAAGTGATTTAAGTTAAAATATCAGTCTTATCAACAAATTTAACTGTCTAGAATGAAGGTAAAATGCGAGTCATTTTTGGGAGACTTTCAGAAATGAAGTCAGTTGGTATGCTTCTACTTCCCTTAAGTTGTTCACTTTCCTGATTATTCCTTCTGAAAGATAAACTAGTAAGTAAAAATAAGCAATTAGTGTCAATGGTAAGAGTGCCAAAGGGGGCGGGGTTATGGGAAGCCACAGTATTTGGCTTTGGGACCTCTGTTGCAAATTTTCACTTTCACCCTACTCAGGAAATACTTGGTGGTATAGGCAATGCTTGATTTGCATAATGAAATTTTTGTAGATTACATGTATTACACAATATAGAGGCACATATATTCACTGTTCGATGTGCAAAATTTGGCCTGTCACATAATCTGAAAGTCTTGTGAACGTCGCGGAAGCAGGTGTAGCATTTGATTCAGCTGCGTCGAACTCTAGCATATTATTCATACAGAAGTGTGATTGAATAGTTTCATGTACCTGTTCTAACTGATCAGAAACAGCTACAAACTTTTAAAGGAATCCAGGTACTGGACTCAAAACGTGTATGTTCCTTCACCAATGCTATAAGACCTATTACACCCACAGTTGCAACAGAATTCATACAGTTTCTAAATTTTCTTCAATCCTAACAAGAATTAAATTGCAAAACTGCCCTTTAATTTTTGGCTGATTCCTGGGTAAGGATGCCAGTGGTAAATGAATAAACATAGAATTGTATTGGTTCAAAAATGTATTCTAATTGCAGGAATCATCAGTTGTCTTGCCTTCAGAACATAGTGTAGCAATAAATAGAAAATTCTTTTAAAAAATTAAATAGCAATCCATACTGATATAACTTATCATCTGTGGAACTGTCATTCAATGCTGCATTACAGTTTATGGCTGGTGAATGACTAATGAAAAGAATTTGTGCTGCATGCATGCATTTTGTGCTTTAGATTGGAAAAGGTTATTCTGTCAGAATTAAGTGTCTTAAACTATGATCAAACATGGACCAAGAGGATGATGAAAGGAAAATTGTAGTGTGTAAGCTGTTTGTGACGTTAAAACATATGAATCTAATTCTTCGTGGACTAATCAGCATGCTTATATGGTTATATATAAATAATGTAATGCATGTCTTAAAAATAACTTTTTCTAATTGCTCTTCAGTTCACAAAAATGTTAGGTTTCTCTGAATAACTTTTACTTATGGTTGATATAAATGAGTTGATTTGTTGATGGGATTTTTCTACTGTAATTTGTTTAATCTAGTTACTCATATTTTCCCTTAACCACTTTTCTGTAGCTGTTGATCTTCAGACTCAGACACCCCAGCAAAATGACCAACAGGATTCTGAAGGTGGCTGTATGTGTTAAAACTTGAAAGTGAATGAAAAATGGAAGAAAATCAGTTATATTTGCAACAAATCTGGGAACAAGCTCGTTGTCATTGTGATTGTTGCAAAGACTGAGGTTAATTCTTGCTTATTTCAAACGAAGTAATGTAGGATATTGAGTTGCTGTAAGATGCCTAAATTTTTTTATTGAACACCGTCAGTTGATAAGGTCTTCATTGTATTTCATAATCATACTTACCTTTTTAAAAATGCTGTTACTGAAACTGTCATTCATCAACTTGGATCTAGGACTTCAGATTCACATGTTACTTATATTTATGCTTTACGTATAAGATATTTACATAAAGAGCACAATGTTAACATAAAAACAGAAACTGAACACAAACTGTTAATATCCCATAAAATAAGTAGTTCTGAGTAGTCGTTGGATAACTTGTTTTAATTTTGTTATTGTGAGGAAAGAATTGTACTGTGTTGTAATGCTCACACAATTCTGTAAAATTCAGTTTTTAAAGTTAGCTCAATTTTGTCTAATTTGTAATAGACATCATGTGTTTCAGAATGTGTACATAGAAGTGTCCTGTTTTCATGTTGTTCACTTTTTGTGTTCCTTTGCTTTCATTACAACAGTCCTAAATTCAGCTTGAAAAAAAAAAAAACCCCAAGCATTGTTCAGAGAGTAAAGGCTTGTACCCATCAGTAAAAAGTTAAAGCTATTACCTGTTAGTGCACTATCATCCAGAGTTCTAGTTGCATCATTTTGTGAGAGTTTTATAAAGCAATTCTGCATATAAGATAGAATTTAATCAGAAAATAAATTTTAAGATGGGATGCTGCAATATAATTCTATTAACATATTAAAATTAAAGTATAGGGTTGAATTTTGGAGATGTTGTTCATGAATTTCTGTGGGAACTTGCAAAAAATAATTATATCCGTTACAAATCGTATAAATATTTAAGGTGTTAAGTTATAGCAGACATCAGGATTCATTTATGCAGTTCATAACAATTCATTATGGAGAGAAACTGAAGTCTTGCAAAAGGAATCACTGTCACCTCAGATGGCTAACTTATCTCGTGTGGTATCAAAGTCGCTCTTTATTTTAAATTGTGAGCACTTTCTGAATCTCGATACTTTTATTTGTGTAATTGTTTGGTTTATATAAGATAAATAAATCTGTCTGTTGAAAAGTGATGTATTAAGTGAGATGCTTTAATGTTTACTGGTTGAATGTTTTTGCACCAGTTAAACTGTGTTTGGCTTTTGTGCAGCTTCCCTGTGCATTATTGGCTCAAAGTTTGTGAGATTAATTTATTATGAATTCCATAGTGGAATGCTTATTTAAAAATAAAAATCATTGAACGTGTTAAATGGTTTTTTATAAATATGTAGCAGCATGTTGCTTGAAATGCACATTTGAAACAGTATTAACAAATTTTGTAATTGTGAGTCTGTAAATAACAATCTAGAATTATTAATTTCTTTTATTTTATACTGTAAGTTTCATGTAAGTATTACATATCATGCCATGTAATAAGAAGGAATAATAGTAGTAGCTTCTTTTCACTGGGGGTGTTTGTGAATTTAGTAATTTTTGCCAGTTCTGAGATTGTCACATAATTTGTTAGATGTCAATATGAAAACCGAGAACTACCACATTTTGTAACTGAGTTTGCAATTTTTCAATTAACCCGCACCCAAAATTTTGATTGTGGAGTTATCAACAACAAGCTGGTATTTGATTTTGTTGGAAACTCATTTGAAATACTTAAGACTGTGTCCAGAGTACAAGGTTGTAAGATATTTGCGAACACCCATTAACTTAAAATATTTTAAGTGGAAAACGCGAGGAAGATGTAAAGTGGTTATAGAACCAGCAGCCCCCTCGTGCCAGAATTTGTCATTGAGGGCTTGTTCAATGTCCCTTTCTTTCCAGTCATAAAATCTCCCTTGACCCAGAATCCATTGTCACCTTTCCTATCTCCTGAAGCTTCACCAGTCTTATTCTTCAACTATTACATCTCGTCTACCAATAAGAGCGCCTGGTTCTGATGACTAGCAGCTTTGTCTGAGTTGATTCTATTGATACTGTAAAGAACATTAAAAGAAAATGGTATTTGCTGAGGTTTCACTCTGAACTTTGTTGCAGAACATACATTCAGCTATAACAAATTATTTAGGTTTTAACGTTTTTGTATTTCCATTACACTAAACCCTCAGTTTTTTAATAATTTTTATGTTGAAAGTCCGTATTTCCTGCCATAAGTCAAGATTGATAAACTCACTAACAGTGAGCTTTGTTTTTCAGACACATCAGAATTTGAAACCCTGTTTAGATTCTCAAAAGCACCCCATGGCATTTAACACTTTTGTTTATACTCTGTCTAGTGTTTTCAGCTGCCGCTAATTTTGAAGCTTGTCAACTTCTACAACTTGCTTGGTAATTTGTACACTATTTTCTTTTTAATATTTGTTATATTGTACATCAGTTAAGTGGTGTTAGAATTGATTTTCATTTTATCCATCAGTTTCTCTCTATTGAGTTCTATTAGTTATTGAAGTTTATCTATACTAAAAACAAACAGTACAATGTTATTAGCAACTCATGGAGGCTTAGTGCTCTGCAAATTCCAAGTTGAGGAGGAGGCCACCAGGGATGTGGAATGAGTCAAGTTATACATTAGCAGCCACTGCAGGCAACTTCTGTTAAGTACGTGGAGATTGTTAGCCATTCTAGATAAAACTTCAAGCTGTCTATACCAGAAAAGTTCAGTACTTATGTGATATAAACATTACTGCTGATCAGAATTTACATCACACAGTTGAAATATTGTGATAAATTATAGGAAGATTGGCTGGAAAGGTATTTGTATACTTTTTTTAATTCAGGTTTTCCAGTTTCTTGCCTGTTGTCACCAATAAGCTGTTACACTTCTGCAACTCTATTGTAAACCTTAGACAAGGATGCATATTCTACAGAAAATTTTATATGCTGCTTGGTTGTGAATTTCATAGTTCATAACAAAAGATGATTCAGCTGTATTCCTTTGATATGTATTCCATTCTCATTCCCCCCATTTAAGGACCTGGAAACTTACCTGTAGTACTGCTGAGAGTAGTTTTGGTGTCACAGAATCATCCTGCACAACTCTTCTTCCAATTCCTAACTTTTCACCATCAGTTTAATGGAAGCTGTAGTACTGACATACATATTCTTAAGCATACTAACATATGCAGAACAAAGCTTTTCTCAAGTGGCACTGGATCAGATGTTTTAAAGTTAGTCAAAAGATCTCTTCAAATCTGCCAATCCCAGACAAGCAGTAACCCATAATTATTGCTCCATTCTATAATTCTGCCCAACACATGCTAAAGGTCCATTGTGCTGTAACAACTACTAAAGACATGCTGTTCCTTTGCCTGAATAAAATTTATTTATTTTTTCTCCTATGTGATAAGTTTAATGAATGTCTTGTCTATTCTGTAGTTTTCTTCTGCACGTTCTCGAGAATATTAATTACTACATTCTTCCAGTTCTGTAAACAATTCTTGTCCTCTGGCTTTAAACCTTTTGCATTGGAAACACCATTGTCTCTAGGCACCTTACTGTCGTTCACCCTGATGGCATAGTAATCACCATCTGGTATTACTAATTACTTGCAGAATGTCTTGTTTTATTATTATGTATCTGTGCTTACGATTCATCTCTCGAAGTTTGTTACCTGAAGCTGTTATCAGCATAGAGTTTGAACTGAACATCACAGTGCCACTGGTGTACAGTTGCCATTCTCCAACCATTCAACTGGCTTAGCCAGTTATAGGGGGACCTACAATTTGTAGACTCCCAACCACAGTGCACTTCATATTTTTCACACCACCATAGGTGAAAGAAGTAATAAGTGACAAAAAATCCAAGGACCAGCGGGCGATTGAAACTCAAGAGTTTTTTAATTGTAGTCCAGCAGATCAGATGCCCGATGAGTCACTCTTTAACTCTACAAACAGTTAAGGAAGTTTCTCTCTGTTGATAGAATATCATCGTTTCTCTCTGTTGGTATTCTATCATCTGATATCTTAACTAACAAAATGTAGTATCTTCCTGTTTTTTTAATTCCTGTGTTTTATGCCTCATACATGTTGTTTTCCACTGTTTCTTTTGCCATGTTTACATTGTAACTCCTCTGACTTCCTCAAGTGTATTTAGCAATAATTTCATTTAACTCATAAAATTGTATGTAGGTTCTCTTTCTCATTCTATTTCGGTTTTTTCCCCACCTGCAGTAATTGCCTTCAACTTCGAATAATCTTCATTTTCTGAAATGCCAGACAAGTTGCTTAATTGAATGTTGTTGTTGTTGTTGTTGTTGTTGTTGGGTGGTCTTAAGTCCAGAGACTGGTTTGATGCAGCTCCCCACACTACTCTATCCTGTGCAAGCTTCTTCATCTCCCAGTACCTACTGCAACCTACATCCTTCTGAATCTGCTTGTGTATTCATCTCTTGGTCTCCCTCTACAATTTTTACCATCCACGCTTCCCTCCAATACTAAACTGGCGATCCGTTGATGCCACAGAACATGTCCTACCAACCAATTCCTTCATCTTGTGAAGTTGTGCCACAGATTCCTCATCTCTCCCACTCCATTCAGTACTCCCTCATTAGTTAACATGCTCTAACCATCTAATCTTCAGCATTCTTCTGTAGCACTACATTTCGAAAACTTCTATTCTCTTCTTGTCTAAACTATTTATCTTCCACGTTTCACTTCCATACAAGGCTACACTCCATACAAATACTTTCAGAAGTGACTTCCTGACACTTAAATCTATACTCGATGTTAACAGATTTCTCTTCTTTAGAAATGTATTCCTTGTCAAAGCCAGTCTACATTTCATACCCCTCTACATCAACCATCATCAGTGATTTTGCTCCACAAATAACAAAACTCATTTACTACTTTAAGTGTCTCATTTCCTAATCTAATTCCCTCAGCATCACCTGATTTAATTAAACTACATTCCATTATCGTTTTTTTTCTTTTATTGATGTTCATCTTATATCCTCCTTTCAAGGCCCTGTCCATTCTGTTCAACTATTCTTCCAGGTCCTTTGCTGTCTGACAGAATTACAATGTCATTGGCAAACCTCATAGTTTTTGTTTCTTCTCCATGGATTTTAATTCCTATTCCAAATTATTATTTTGTTTCCTTTGTACCACCATATTATTTGAAACAGTTCTCATGATGATGATTCTGTCTTCGGGCTTGACTAGTCTGTTTCTTTCTAGCTTATGATTCAAAGGCCACTTGAAATGTGGAAATGATTTAGGACTGTTGCATGCTGTACATCTCTCTACTATTTGATAAAATGTGGTCAGGTTAATGTTTACTTTTGTTTGGTACTTGTGAAGTCCATTTTTTGTTGTTTTTTTTCTGCAAGAAAATACTTTCTGTTAATGTATCTAGAGTTTCTCACTGACAAATTAGTCTTTAGTTCTTGTTCTATGTCCATATTAAAATCACCTTGTAGTGGGATACATTATCATTTGTGTGCATCAGAGGCTATTTGGTTAAGTGGCAGACTATTAATCCAAAGATTTATACAGTTTGATGTTGTATAACTCCTTTCAACATCACAAACCTCTCCTCAGATGTTAGGCTTCTGAAGTTTTTGTCCCTGAACAAAAAAAGTTGTTACAGTTGTGGTTCCAAGGCCAATGCTGTACCTATTTGGCCCACCATCCTATAGCAAAGTACAGTTAAAATAGTAGCTAGGCATGCCTCATGGCCTGGAGCCATGCCAACTTCCCTCAGTCCATTTATCTTGGAATGCAAACAACCCTGAAACTAGAATATGTAGTAGGGCCTCCAACAACCCTACCAATGTTACACCTGCATACCAGGGAGTGAAGAGTTCTGTATGATGTGCAAACTACGTTAAATTTTGGCAGAGCAGTCTCATATTGGGCTAAGTGCCTATAAATATCGAAGCCTATGATGAATACCAGTATGTTTGCAAATCACATGCAAACAGGGATGAATAGTTAGTTTTTGTGTCAGAAATAATGCATTTAGTTGAGATTGTAGCAGATATTGGTGAGCTACTGTGGGTTGGTTGGTTGGTGAATAGCTCATCTATATTTGTTCTACATAGTGATGCAACACCTTACTGGTGCTAACAACTGCACAGTGTGATTACCTGGACTGGACATTTGGGTCCACCCTGCTGGGTTCACCAAGATGTAATTAATGGCATTCACTCCCAGTTCTAAGTAGTCACCTTTTCCAGCCATAGACATCTAAAACTCACAAAATATAACTCCCATGTACCCTCCAGAAAGTGACAGTAATAGAAATAAATAGACTAAAGTTTTATCACTTGATATTACGTTTTGTATCACTCTTCAGTGGAATAGTTACAAGAATATAAGGAGTTTTCCTACTGCATTGTTAGATAGATGTAAGACATATTTGAAATAGTGAATAATTATAATTGCACAGGGCATTTCATGTGAAAATACCTGGATGATTTTTTTAGTATGAATTGTACTGTTTTGATGTTGCTCAGAAGGTAGTTTATGACCCATTATGCAAAAGGGAAAATGTGTGATGCCTGTCATTTGAGCTACAAGGAAACGTAGACTACTTTTTAGTCATTGTTGGAAGCTAGATACTTTATTCTTTGGGATATTTCAAAATCTTGTATTTTTAAGGTTTTTACACGCACACTATGAAATTGCTTTGCTACACTATTTTATCGACCCTAAGTTTTATGGACATATAGTCTTCATATAGTTATTTTTCTCATATTGTTAGTTACTTTTCAATACTTATCAGTCAGTAGTAATCCTTTTAAAGCTGCTAGTTTTGTAACTAGTGAGCCACACAGTGTTTTTGTATCCTGTAATTCTAGCTTAAAGATGAAAATACACTGATTTATGGTAAGAATAATTTCCATGTAATTGTGGAAAATGCAAGTGAGGACAATTGTAGAAACACAAGATACAGATTGGCAGTGGCGACAATGTAGACAAATGAGTTGAAGACTACAAAAAAAAAAAAAATATATATATATATATATATATATATATATAAACTCTTTGCCTTTACAAATGTCTGCTTGTGTCTGTGTATGTGTGGATGGATATGTGTGTGTGTGCGAGTGTATACCTGTCCTTTTTTCCCCCTAAGGTAAGTCTTTCCGCTCCCGGGATTGGAATGACTCCTTACCCTCTCCCTTAAAACCCACTTCCTTTCGTCTTCCCCTCTCCTTCCCTCTTTCCTGATGAGGCAACAGTTTGTTGCGAAAGCTTGAATTTTGTGTGTATGTTTGTGTTTGTTTGTGTGTCTATCGACCTGCCAGCGCTTTTGTTCGGTAAGTCACCTCATCTTTGTTTTTTTATATATATATATATATATATATATATATATATAAAACAAAATCTGGGAAATGTTCAAATTTCAGTTCATTGGGCCCATTGTCTCCCTTTGACTCTGCAGAGACAGATGAATTCCTTTCTAAGTACAGATCATTGCTTTATATATTTTCATTAATAATATTTCTTCTTCCCGCAACACCTCTCACTCTTGACAGAGATCTCTCATCGCAAAAACTTGTAAGATTTTTGGCCATATTAATGTATCATCACTTTTAAATATAATAAATGTACGTTAATGGGAGTAGCAATAAACTGGCAACCGAAATTTACATTTCAGAGTTGTAATAATAATGGGTTTGCAATAATAGTACAAAGATAGAAACTAAATTTGGAAGAAATGACTGGCTACAATTGGCGCTAAAGAATTTAAAAAATGGAGGTGGGCTGGCTGGGGGGTAAAGTAGCAAACTACAGTTAGATACTAAAGTCTACATACACCCTAAAAATAACACTAAGTTAAAATCAAGAAAATATTATGTATTCACTTTCTGTGACATAAACAGACATGTTAGGAATTGAAAAACAACATATACATCACATAATTAATAATTCCATATACTGACATCTTGAGCATATAAATGGAACAGCAGTCAGATCCAAAAATAAAAATATACTGTGATGATCTTCACTTTCAGGCCAAATTTAATATTTTGTATTGCCACTGCTTCAATCACAGCTTCCAAACGTCAAGGCATAGTTTTCACAATTTTTTTGTGTACACAAGTGTAAAGTTACTCCACTCTTTCACTACGGCTGCTTTTGAATCATCTCTGCTTTTGATGTTGTATTCTTTTATCCTACACTTCAGTTCTCCCCAAAGCTGTTCAATTGGGTTAATATCTGTTGACTGGGGAGGTGAATGCAACTGTTCTTTTACAACAATGGCCATATGCTTGGGGTCATTGTCTTGCTAAAACACCCAGTCTGTTTTTAGTCCCAGTTTCTCTGCAGATAGCTTCAGATTCTCCTTTCAGATGGTGATACACTTCCATTTATTCATAATACCTTCAATAAATGCTAAATTCCCAACTCCAGCCATGCAACCCCAAACAAGAATATTTCCACCACCATACTTCACTTATGGGACAAGATTTCTCTTTCATTCCTTTTTCTCCACACCTTTTGCTCTCCGTCACACTGGAAGAGGTTAAAGTTACTCTCATCTGTGAAAAATACTGTATTCCATAATGTGGAATCTTTATTTCAGTGCATAGTTGAAAATTCTAGGCACTTCTGTTCATTTACCCTGCTTATGAACGGTTACTTCCTTGCTGTTCTACTTTCAAATCCATGATTGTGCAGCAGTCTTTGTACTGTTGTGGGATGAACATTATTTCCACTAGTATTTGCAACATCTAATGCCAACTCCCTAGCTGTAATTCTGGGATCTGCATTCACTTTTCTAATGATGTGTCAGCACTCCCTGTTAGATAATTTTGGTGATTGTCCACATCTGGCTTTGTTTTCTACACGTCCTGGATCCCTGTATTTTCTTCTTATGGTTTGGACACTTGCATGGCTCCTAACAATTTCCACAATTTTCTGCAGTGAAAAGCCCTCTCCACTGAGCTCAATAATATTTTTCCTCACCTCCATTGGTATTTCAGTGCTTTTTGAATCCATGTCACATGATCGAATTATGTATTCCAATACACGTCTTTTACATCAACAATCCACACCACTTGCGCTGTGTTCACTGCAATATCTCTTGCAACTAACAACAGACTCAAAGTGTGTGTTGACTTCTGTACCGCTGTAAGCAAACACTGTTGCATCTATCACGCTTTCAGTGCATGATACCGATCTGAAGACCGTGGTTTATGTTATTGTGGATATGGACACAGGCACAGAGTTGCACGTCTACCTCTGTGCATCCAGGCTGTATGCAGCATGCTACAAAATGGGGATGTAAGTAGACTTCAGTGTCTGACTGTATAACACAATGAAATAAAAAAAAAAACCTTTTTATAGGGATGTGGAGCAAAATGAGAAGGTCCAACCTGATGAAATGAACGTAACACAGACAGAGAATTTTTTTCCCTTGATGCAATAATTTATACTTTACCAACAGCCGCATGTATTGTAGAAATTTATTTTATGAACTTGTATGTGCTACCAGTTTCGGCATTACATTGATGCCATATTCAGGCCCCTATACAGTGAGTAGAACAAATGTACTATTATAAAAAATATAGAACATACGTTAACAATTACAGGTATCATGTTAACTCTGTGAGTGGCTCAAAAAGACATATTGTATATCATTAAAACTATACGTAACATTAGGGCAAATATGGTTCTGCCTATGTCATGCTGTTAATAGTTTACACTGTTATACTTGAATACAGCATGATAGCTGGACATACGTATACGCTATTATTCATAAATCCTTACCACACAGTTGTAATAGGCCATGCAACATACAAATGTACTGCATACAATCATATGTCCAGTGGAAGAATATCTTTTCCTCTCTCTCTCTCTCTCTCTCTCTCTCTCTCTCTCTCTCTCTCTCTCTCTCTCTCTCATATATATAAAAAACAAAGATGCTGTGACTTACCAAACGAGAAAGCGCTGGTAGATAGACACAATAAAAAACTCACAAACACACACACAAATTTCAAACTTTCACAACCCAAGGTTGCTTCATCAGGAAAGAGGGAAAGACGAAAGGATGTGGGTTTTAAGGGAGAGGGTAAGGAGTCATTCCAATCCTGGGAGCGGAAAGACTTACCTTAGGGGGAAAAAAGGACAGGTACAAACGCGCGCGCGCGCGCACACACACCCACACACACACACACACACACACACACACACACACACACACACAGCCGCCCCTCGTACATCACCTGTCATTCAACAACATCTTTGCCTCTGTACTTCCGCCTCGATTGACATCTCTGCTCAACATCTTTGAATTTACAAATGTCTGCCTGTGTCTGTATATGTGCAGATGGATACGTGTGTGTGTGCACACGAGTGTATACCTGTCCTTTTTTCCCCCCTAAGGAAGTCTTTCCACTCCTGGGATTGGAATGACTCTTTACCCTCCCCCTTAAAACCCACATCCTTTCGTCTTTCCCTCTCCTTCCCTCTTTCCTGATGAAGCAACCTTGGGTTGCGAAAGCTTGAAATTTGTGTGTTTTTTATTGTGTCTATGTACCAGCTCTTTCTCGTTTGGTAAGTCACAGCACCTTTGTTTTTTATACATATTTTTCCCACGTGGAATGTTTCCCTCTATTATATACAAAATAAATTAAAATAAAAGAAAATGTGACATAATCATGTCAGAATACATAAGTTACATATGTGTAGCCTAGGTCGTAATGTGTGTGCTACAACAAATAGCTGCCGCAATATTAACGATAAAAAGCATAAAAGAGTTTGTCTTAAAACCCAATTGCATTCACGAATTAAACAAAGGCAATCATACTATAAAAATCATCAAACACCTGGTCATCATAGGCACTTTATTAGAACCCCTATGTAAGACCACCTCACACTGTGCTGAGTGGATTAATGCAACGACAGTAGCATAGCAACAAAGAAGATTCTCAATATCTGTATATCAAAAAATGTCTGTCTCCCTACGTATAAGTCCTATACAATTACGTAGGATTATACCAAGTGGAATCAAAGGAAGAAAAAGAAAAAATATAGGAGGCCGCGTATATGTCCGAACATTGTGTGTCGACCCAGAACAGAATCATGTGGTAACGAACACTTTTCATCACTGCTGTCAGATTGAAGCCGCCTCCCTGTTTGTTGACACTAGAACGACCAACCACTCTACTTTCCAGATATTAAGTGAAACATTGTTGAGCTTTTTTCCCTCACGGTGTTCCAACTTATGCAAAAGTATTGTATGATTCACACAACCGAATGCCTCCGTTAAATCAAAGAAAATACCTGCTGGCCTCAGCTTATTGTGTAGACCTGCAAGTTCCTCACACACAAAAGAATTAATGACATATTTTGTGGATACTCCATTCCTTACCCCAGATTGAGAGTCGACAGCAAGTTATTTGAACTGAGACATGCCAATACTCTCCTATAAATTGTCCGCCCTGATAGCTGAGTGGTCAGCGTGACGGATTGCCGTCCTATGGGCCCGGGTTCGATTCCCAGCTAGGTCGGGGATTTTCTCCGCTCAGGAATTGGGTGTTGTGCTGTCTGCATCATCATTTCATCGCCATCCAGTGCGCAGGTCGCCCAATGTGGTGTCGAATGTAATAAGACCTGCGCCAAGGCGGCCGGACCTGCCCTGCAAGGGGCCTCCCAGCCAATGATGCCAAATACTCGTTTCCATTTCCTATAAATTGCTTACGTATAAACCTTTGAAAACACTGGTAGCAAAGAAATTGGCCAGTAATTGTCAGTTTAATCTCTTTCACACTTTTTATAAAGTGGTTTTACCAACAAATTTTCAACCTGCTAGCAAATTAACCACATGTTTCACAGGTGAGTGAGTGCAAAATTAAATCGTGGTCCACTGATCATAATTCTAACTGGCATTTTGACATACCCATCTGAGTCATTGCTCTTTAATGATGTAGTAATTAATTGAGTTTCATCTTTGGTTATTCCCTATTGCTGCATGTGATGTGTTGTCTCAGAACATACTTTCAAGAATTATGTATATTTACCTACACACTGATAACATTTTGATTTAAGTAGCCAGTTATCGAGAAGAAATGATTCACACAGTTTCACTCTCACGCAAGAGAGTTGTAATATGTTGAGCACCCACATTCTGCCCTGATACCTCTTTCACAATTGGCCATGTAATTTTCGCTTTGTTCAGAGACTTTCTAATCTCTGTGTGTAATACAGTGTTTTAGCCTTATGACATTCCTCAGCACCAACTGACATGTATTCAATGCACTGCTTTTCATACAGGAATGGCTGCCACTAAACTCGCTTAGGACATAATTGGATATTGAAGAACTGTCCACTTTGGGGACATCTTATATTCAGTTGCTGGGTAAAGATGGTTCAAAGGACCATAAGTGCCAGTGATACCACAGAGACCAATTGGATCCACTTATGTGCTATCAGTTTCCCTGAACCAGAGTTATGACTTCAGGGATATGCCAATATTGTTCTATACATTGCTTTCTTACAAAGTTTTGAAAAAACTGCTAGCAAGGAAATTGGCCAGTAATTGTCAATGTTATCTCTTTCACACTTTTTATAAAGTTTTTTTCTTAACAAGTTTCTCTCCAGGATATCCTTGTATCCTGCAATCCTCCTGGGCTTAACCCTCATCAATATACCCCTTTGTTTCTTTTTCTTGGTAGTATTTGTTTATTTATTTACACAATAAGTAAGTCTGCTACTTTTTACGTTTTTACCTTCTTGATTCCTCTTCCACCCCACACCTTTTCTCCCTCTATGACCGAGCGAGGTGGTGCATGGGCTAGCACACTGGACTCGCATTCAGGAGGGCGATGGTTCAATCTCGCGTCCGGCCATCGTGATTTAGGTCTTCTGTGATTTCCCTAAATCGCTCCAGGCAAATGCCGGGATGGTTCCTTTGAAAGGGCACAGCTGACTTCCTTCCCCGTCCTTCCCTAATCTGATGAGACCGATGACCTTGCTGTCTGGTCTCCTTCCCCAAACAACCCAACCCAACCCCCTCTATGGTTTATTCCCATCTCCTTTCCCTCTTTCTCTTACCCCGTCTTTACCCCTCAATATCAATGTACTTTCTGTGACCTACTCTCTCTCTCTCTCTCTCTCTCTCTCTCTCTCTCTCTCTCTCTCTCTGATGCCCCTCCCTTCATCTTTGTCTCCCCTTGCCCTCGCATCTCAGCCTAAGATGTGAATGTCTTGCCCTCCTTTTCTACCTTTGCCATACTATACTATACGCTATCCCTTCTTTCTCCCAGAGGAAGGAACTTCAAGTTTCAATAGCTAAAAGAGTTGTTTTTACTTTTATATGTGTCTAAGTCAGCACTATCCTGAAGGTAAGTACTGGTCAACCATTAAGTCTCCTTGTGATTTTATTTAAAAATCCTGACAGACATGTTTTTAAGCCAACTAAGGCTGTTCAAGGATGATGCAGGGAAGATGATAGAAAAGTCACTTCATTAAACCAACAGTTGTTCCCCCCCTGTGCATCATTCTTTCATGGAATAGGATGGAGGAGTGGGATAGTTCTGGTATGTCATGTACCTTTTGCCCCATACCATACAATGACTTATATAGTACAGACGTAGACAGGGTAGGCATCATTTTCATTATCCCCCACATAGATTTTCTGTAAATCCCCTCATGAAAGAGAGCCCTCAGGGATGTGGAGTGAGGTAAGTTATGCATTAACTGATGGGAGTACCCACTGCAGACTACTTCTGTAAATTATATTGGTAACCAGTTACGACTAGTACCAACCTACTCCCACTGGTAATTATGGATATTGCTTCTTTTTGTTTTTATGTAATATTGCATAAGAAATATTTATGTACTTCTAACAAGAATAATATCAAATGCATTACGGGGCACAGGTTGGGATCTTGCTAAGGACAGCAGTTGTGTCGTTTTTGGAATCGCCATGCCATCATCGTGTCTACATCCAAATCCTGGCCTGGAGGATTCAGCTTGTGCTTCATATTTCATAAAGTCACCATTGGACTCTACAGTTTTCATTATTTTGTCATCTTGTGGAACTCCAATTCGTCAGAACATTTCTTCACTGATGCTAATGATCTCAGCCGCCTCATTGAACTATATTTTCCATTTGTATGCCATGAGTAGGAACAGGGTGGATTGGCTGTATCCTCAATAAAGTGTATTTTACTGTTTGGCAGCTCAGCTGTGAACAGGCACTGTCACCATTTTATTTCCTGTCTGCTTTTGCTGGACAGTAACTTTATGGTTATTCCTGTTTTTATGGAAAGCATCCATAACCTGGTGGGGCTTGTCTGGGATTGTTCTGGGGGGGGGGGGACTGTGACTGCTCCTTGTTTTCCCTTTTTGTTTCATGATCTCTCATTTCACTCTTGTGGGAGGCAGCTACTCTTGTGCCCTTTTGTATGACATCAAATAACAAAAACTCCAGGTAGGAAAATAAACAATGTAGGGAAAGC
Organism: Schistocerca piceifrons; assembly: GCF_021461385.2. Taxonomy (NCBI): domain Eukaryota; kingdom Metazoa; phylum Arthropoda; class Insecta; order Orthoptera; family Acrididae; genus Schistocerca; species Schistocerca piceifrons. The sequence continues at coordinate 1,013,626,831 of NC_060138.1, read as the reverse complement.
TGCTTACAGTAAAGAAGACACTTTACATTGCAGACAAGCACAGGTAAAAGACACTTACATAAAGCATTCAGTCGCTGCCTTTATACTCGAGCATCTTTGGCCAGAATGAAACTATCTCGTGGAATGCAAACAGCAATCTGGAGGGGGCAGGGAAGGAAAAGGGTTAGTAGTGTACCGGTGGGGAGAGAGACGAATGCTGTCCTTTGGAGTGTGCAGGGACTAGAATGCCAACAGGTGCACCGTCAGGAGGAGGTGTGGCAGGGAGGTGGGGAAAACAGGAGCAAAAAAGGAGAGAGGCAGGGAAAGACAGGTGGATGCACTGGCAGAGGGCAGCACTCTGCTCCCTATGCAAGGTACTGATACTGTGCAATCCCTGCTTCATACATCAAATCTCTGGCATTGAATCCCTCTCTCTTCAGCACCTGGAGGAACATTTCGGACACCACTTCCATATGTTATCCAATCTGCTGACATCCTACTGCTACCTCAGGACACCACTATCCATCCCTTATCGTACCCACTGTGTTCTTCCTCGTCCACCCCTCATAACAGCTAAGCTCTGTCTACCTGAGCCTCTTCAGCTTGCCACATCCCCCAAAACTCTCTGACAACTCTGCACCAAATCCAGAGCCAAAACCCTCAGCTCCACAGAAGTTTCAGTCCTACCCAAATTTAACCATGCTGTACTTGTCAAAGACCTAATCTCCTGCCGCCAATTCCTCCAACCAAAACCATCCTAATTTCAACACTGAACCTGCCTCTTCCAGTTCACCCACCTCCAAGCATGACCCCCCCCCCCCCCCCCACCCCGCTTTTCAACCTCCTAACCACCCACTGGTCACTGGTCACCTCCTAGGAATTCCTTACCTCCAACTTAGCCTCACTTTCCTTCCCCAGGTCCCTTCCTCAGAACACCAACCTTTCAGTAGAAGAAAGAACAGCCATACACAACCTCAAAACAAACCATGACCTAACCATCCTACCTGCAGACAAAAGTTCCATCACTGTTGTTATGAATCACAATGACTATCTGGCATAAGGCCTCCGCCAGTTACCTCACTACTATACCAATTAACTCTGCCAGAGTAATCCCATGTCAGAAGTCCAACACAACCTCCAATCCCTGCTTACGCCTTAGGTCCTTCCCAGAACATCTTCCCTGAATCCATATCCCGCAACCCTGCACACTCATCTTCTACATGCTCCCCAAACCTAACAATCCTGGACACTCTATTCTGGCTGGTTATTGTGCCTCTATTGAAAGAATTTCAGCCCTCATTGATCAACACCTCCAACCAATTGCCTGTAATCTAGCCTCATAAAAGACACCAACCACTTCCTTCAATGACTGTCCATCATCCCCACTCCTTTACCTCTTGGATTCCTTTTCTCACTGTTGATGCCACCTCCTTATATACCAACATCCCTCAGGCCTTAGTCTTACTACTGTTGAACCTTACCTTTCCCAACGTCACTCAGACTCTAAACCCACTACCACATTCCTAACTTCATCCTAACCCACAGCTACTTCTGCTTTGAAGGGAAGGTATATAAACAAATCTGCAGCACAGCCATGGGCACCTGCTGGCACTCTCTTATGTCAACGTTTTTGTGGACCATACAGAAGGAGACCTTCCTAGCCTCCTGAAACACCAAACCTCTAGTCGGGTTCAGGGTCATTGATGATATCTTCATAATCTGGGCCAAGACACCCTGTCTTTGTTCCTTCACAACCTCAACACCTCTCAAATCCACTTCACGTGGTCCTCCTCAACCCAACGTGCCACCTTCCTAGATGTTGACCTCCTCCTCTCTGATGGCTCCATCCACACCTCTGTCCACATTAAATCCACCAACAGTACCTGTATTTTGACAGCTGTCATCCCTTTCACACCAAAAAATCCTCCCATATAGCCTAGCCACACAGGAATGGCTTATCTGCAGTGACAAAAGCTCCCATGCTCAGTATGCTGAGGTTCTCACCAAGGCCTTCACAGATAGGCACTATCCCCCAAACCAAGTCTGTAAACAGATCTCCTGTGACATTTCCCCTCACATTACCAATCCTCCCTCCACCTCCAAGAACCAGCCACAAAGGAGTGGCCCCTTTGTCACCCAGTGCTACCCTAGACTGGAACAATTGAACCACATCCTACACCAGGGGTTTGATTATTTGATTACCTACCACCGTGCCATGAAAGGAGACGTCCTACCTGAGATACTTCCCACCCCTCCTAAAGTGGTGTTCCACCACCCATCCAACATCCACAACATCCTAGTCCATCCCTATCCCACTCCCAATCCCAACCATTTGCTGCAAGGATTATATCCCTGTGGAAGAGCCAGGTGCAAACCCTGCTCAATCCACCCCACCTAGCACTTCCTATTCCAGGCCTGCCACAGGTTTATCCTACCCCATCAGGGACCGGGCCACATGTGAAAGCAGCCATGTTATCTACCAGCTCTGCTGCAGTCATTGCTCAGTTTTTTTTATGAGTATATTGGTATGACTACCAACCAGCTTTTGACGAGGATGAACGGCCACCACCAAACTGTGGCAAAGAGCAAAATAGGCCACCCTGTGGCACAACATGCAGCTGAACATAACACACTTGATTTCTATGGTTGCTTCATTACCTGAACCATCTGGATTCTCCCCTACACCACCATCTTTACTGAACTGTGCAGATGGGAGTTATACTTGCAACACATTCTCTGCTCCTATAATTATCTCAGCCTCAACCTACAGTAACTACTGTCCCTGCACCAGCAACCTCAATTTTGCTAGGTGGGCAAAATGTGCTCTTGATGTCATATTTCTGGAGTATCTTGCTGATTTTGCCTTTCTCTTCACTAGACATTTGGACACAGTGTGTACCGCAAACCTGCGCGCACTGACTTATACCTACAAGCCAGCAGTTGCCACCATCCAGCACAGAAGAATGGAGTGCTCAAAACACTGGTCCACAGAGCACAAACTCTGTCAGATCCTGATAGTTGGGCCACAGAAATAGAACACTTACGATGAGTGTTCAGCATGAATGGATATTCCTCTAGAGATATCCAGAAGACACTTCAACCTGCCAGTCAGCCAAAGGATTCAGAAGAAGAACCAGAAGAGACAAAGAAGATGGCATACCTGCCATACGCCACACCTATCTCTGTCAAAATCATCAGGATTCTCCAGAAATATGACATCAAGAGCATATTTTGCCCACCCACCAAAATTGGGGCTATGCTGGGAAATGTAAAAGATGACCTGGGGCTAAGCGAGCCAGGTATTTACAGCATACCATGCCAGTGTGGGATGTCATACATTGGCCAGACCACCAGAACTGTGGACATCAGGTGTAAAGAACACCAGAGACACACCAGACTCAGACAGGCAACTAAATCAGCCATTGCAGAGCATTGTCTGGAACTTGGTCATTCAATGGATTACAATGACACCAAGACTGTGACACAGACCTCAAGATTTTGGGACAGTGTCATTAAAGAAGCCATTGAGATTAAGGTCACAGATAATCTAATCAACCGTGACTTGGGATACCGAATCAGCACTGCCTGGAATCCAGCACTTGAGCTTGTGAAAACTCAATGCAGGACACTCCGGGATTCTACAAGAAATAGAAGTGGAGACTGAGAGAACAGCCGTGAGACAAGGTTTCGGACATTAGAGACCAGATTTGACACACCCCAGATCATGAACTCGACTTCAGAAGACGGCCAGGCTGGGTGCGGACAGCGGTCGGAACAATGGCAACCAGAGGGGGCCAATGTAGCCGCGTCTGGCAGGCACGGACCGCAGACAGAACACACGATGCGGCACGGACAGTTTCCCGCATTAAGGGCAAGAGAGTGCTCTCTTGCCCTCTCTGAAAAAGGTGTTGGCGGAATTGTATCTGAACTTTATTTTATGAGTTATTTAACAATATGTCAATTATAGGCAGGACGAGGTTTGATTAGAATACATTGTTCTTTACCGTTGTGGGTCTCAGTGTGGTAGAATTGCAGAATGGCGGTATCATCTTGTTTGGTATGGGTTTTTCTCTTTTCTAGTGTTGTTTTAAAAGTTCAAAAATGTACACTGGCATGACAAAAGTCATAGGATACTTGCTGATATCATGTTGGACCTCCTTTTGCTTACTGTAGTGCAGCAACTTGACGTTGCATGGACTCAACTAAAACTAAACTGAACTCTGCCTGAACATGCCGTGAGGGACACAGTCACTGGAAGTCCCCTGCAGAAATATTGAACCATGGTGCCTTTATAGCTGTCCATAACTGCAAAAGTGTTACTGGTGCAAGATTTTGTAACCAAAGTGATCATTCCATTGTGTCTCATAAATGTACAATGGGATTAATGTCAGGCAGTCTGGGTGGCCAAATTGTTTGCTTGAACTGTCCAGAATGTTCTTCAAACCAACCTCAAACAATTGTAGACCAGAGACATAGCTCATCATTATCCATAAAAAATCCACCGTTGTTTAGGAACATGAAGTTCATGAATGACTGAAAATGATCTTCAAGTAGCTGAACATAACTGAAGCCCCAGTCAATTCAATGTAAACACTGCCTACACCTTTATGGAGCCGCTACCAGCTTGCATAGTGTGTTGTCGGCAACTTGCATCCATAACTTCGTGGGGTTTACACCATGCTCAAATACTACTATCAGCTCTTACCAATTGAAATCGGGATCATCTGACCAAGTCACAGTTTTACAGCCATTTTTGGGTCCAACAAATAAGGTCATGAGCCCATGAGTGGTGCTGCAGACAATGTCACACTGTTACCAAAAGCACTTGTGTTGACTGTTTGCTGCCATATACCATTGATGCCAAATTTCACCACACTGTCCTAACGGATACATTCATCATATCTCCCACATTGATTTCAGTGGTTATTTTACGTAGTGTTTCTTATCTGTTAGCAATGATAACTCTACACAAAAGCCACTCCTCTCAGTCATTGAGTAAAGGCTGCCAGCCACTGTGTTGTCCATGGTGAGAGATAATGCCTGAAATTTGGTATTCTTGGCACACTCTTGACAATGTGTCTCTCAGAAAATTAAATCACACAACAACTTCTGAAATGGAATGTCCCTTGTGTTTAGCTCCAACTACCATTCTGCTTTCAAACTCTGTTAAATCCCACCATGAGTCATAATCATGTTGGAAACCTTTCTCCATGAATCATTGTGTACAACTGACTGCACTACAATGTACTGCCTTTTATACCTTGTGTACAGATACTACTGCCATCTGTATATCAGCATCTGCTATTCCATGACTTTTGTTACCTTAGTGTACATGTTAATCTGTGCACATGACAAAACAAGAAAAAACGTAATCAGGCCTATCATGTGAGAATAATATCAATGAGTCACAAATAGAGCTAGTCAGCTCATACAAATACCTGGGAGTAACACTTTTGAGGATGTGAAATGGAATGGTCACATAAGCTCAGTCATAGGCTAAGCAGGTGACAGACTTTGATTCATTGGCAGGACACTGGAATGTAGAGTCTACAAAGGTGGTTGCTTACAGAAACTCTTGTGATTCATACTAGAAATTGCTTTAGTTTGTGAAACCCAAACCAAATAGGTTTCCCAGAGGATACTGAATACATTTAGAAAAGAGCAGAACAAATGATCACAGGTTTGTTTGGCCCTTGAGAGCACATACCAGAAACTCAAAAAACCTGCCCTGGCATATGCTTGAAGACAGATGTTGACTATCCCATGAAACTTTTTAATATGAACATTTTTAGTTAGGCTTTGCCATCACTGTGATTAAAGTCAAATGAAACAACATATTTACTGTTACCAACCAGAGTTTATTTTCACAATCCATGTTGGAAGTTTAAACCTCCTTCATCAGATGAATTTTTGTGGATTAGAATGATGTTAAGTGTTACGTTAATGGCTTTGTGTACTCCATGGCAATAAACAATATTAGTGGCAGTCAACTGAGACCATGTGTGAGTGATACCAGAGAAATAGTGTGATGTATGGCTTCAAACAGTGCAGACATCGCTTGATTGTATCAACTCCATTATAATAAAACTTGTGCTTATTAAGATATGAGTTGTGTTACATCTAACCTATAGTATAGTACTAGATTAGTGACCTACGACAACTGTGTTTGCGTTCATTTCAGGACATCTATGGTTATTCTACAGCTACAGTACTGCCATCTTGCCTCCACTGTGCTGAGCATTTCATGCATCGAGACAGCACTTCTCCTGCTATGATATCCAGGGTTACAGATAACATCATTCACACACCTCAGGTTATTAAAAATGATAGTGACATTCTTCATAACACTGCTTCAACAATGAACAATGTTGCTGAGCAATGAAGTGTGTCAGATAACCTACTCTGTGGTTTTGGAATGGACTCTGCTCCACTCACAAACTGGGCTACTTTTGAGCCATACTAAACCAGCATGGTGTTCACTCGCTTTAGCCAAGGTGTCACCCATGCCATGCATGAATTCATTTGCTCTGGGCCTCATGCAAGCAGCTGCACTGTATTCTGACCTGTCCACTGTACATCAAATTGTGCCACATATGGAGTCAAACTGGACAGCTGTTTTTTCTCTATGGATGTCACCATAGCAACCTACTGGACTGAGGACTCATCTTCTGTTGCCACCTTTTTGGCCGATCAACCAAGCCTGTGTTTCACCATCATGGAGAGCATTTTTGCTTTGAGTGGCATCATCAGTGGCAGCACAAAATTCCTCACTCTGCTTAGACACTTGGTAAGCACGCAGATACAATCAGCGATATCATCCTCACCTCCCATCGGCAAATAAATAGGACGCTGCTAAAACAGAACTAATCTGCTCCCTCTCCCATTCGCCAGAAGAGCCGTTACATCACACTATCTATGGTGAAGATTTAAAAGGACAGGACACCATCCCATCTAGGGCGTCAGTTATGCACTGAAATAGATTTGGGCATTATTCCCAACCATACACTATCGACATTAAGGGTCATCAAAATTCCCCCGCAAGGTCAATTGACCATGGCTTCCCATGAGCAAGAGCCTCTACATGCCTGCTTCAAAACTGTCGACAGAATATTTTCTATCATTCACCACTGACACTATATTAATTGCGTGACACAGACAACAGTGGCACTGGATATGACTCGCAACCACAGTGAGAGCACAGCCAACCTCTCACCTACCACAACCTGAGCTGATCTTACTTGACCTCTACCAAATCTAATGTCACCACCACCAGCCATAGTGATGACCTATGTACCATAAAAAAAACCATCTATTCAACAATCACGTTGCACCTGCACCTGCACAGAACCGCTTCAGCTGGCACCATACATGATTCTGTGACTCTGCTTGCCGTTGTCATCACCCACATGACTACCCAAATTCGATGCATGACTTGCAGGAGGTGCACCAAACCATGCAGGATATCTATATCACCTAGTCACTCACAACAATGATGCCAGTTCTCACCTACCTCGCCCTCATCATGACAATTCATTCTTGGCTGCATCAGGAGCGGATGCTTCCTTGTTGACTCCAGTTCAGAACTTAGTATATAACTGACTTCTTCTCCAACCTCTGATGCCTGGCTTTTTAGCCCTCCAGCTTTGCACAGCAATTGATTCAAAAGCCTGAGATGATGGATCTCAGATATGGACGCTTGAACTGAGTTTTGATGACATTTTCAACTGGACATTCACTGTTAGGGATATTAGTAAGACAGTACTCGGTGTAGACTTCCTTCGAAGATTTCATTTGGTTCCTGGTCTGTGCAGTGGTGGTTTGACTCGAAGTGCTCTGTTACAGTTGTCATCAGCCATGCTCCCACAGTGGCCCAGCACAATGGAGTCATCCACTATATGCAACAGCTTCCACCACCTTACCCGAATGCCCAACAGCCAGTGGTACCTTCGGACTGCCTATACACCACTGACAGGATTCAGAAACTACAGTAGCTCTATTTTGACTCACATGCAATAAATATCCATTTGCAACATGAAAATGATGCCACCCAGCACAGAATTCATGAAGTTGAGGAGTAACTCCATGTGGCAATGCACCATCTCGACCAGCTTCATCGAACCCTTCTGCCTGATTCGTACATACCTGCTGTCTCCCTGCACAGATCTGACCTTGAAGCTCTTTCACCATCTGTGGATTTACGTACACCATTGTCACCACCTGCAGACACAAAGGTCAATACTGTGCTTTTCAATTGTCCTCCTGCTGATGTGCTTCCGTGCTCTTCCCCACAAGACTGGTTTGTGCAGTGTGGCATTAAAAACAGAATGATTCTTAAAATTAGCTCTAAGCCTGGCCCCTCAGTACATCACAGACCCTGTAGACTACAGCTGGAGCTACTCGGGGTTGCTAAGGTAGCAGTTGACAAACTCCTATAGGTTGACATCGTGCAGCCCCGTGATAGTTTCTGGGCTTCACCCATCAAATTAGTTCCCAAAAAAGATAGATCTCTTAGATTGTGTGATGATTATAGAGATCCCCCTGAAAGTTTCTGGGTTTCACCCACCAAATTAGTTCCCAAAAAAGATGGATCTCTTAGGCTGTGTGGTGATTATACAGGGTGGTCCAAAAGTCCGGAAACACCCTGATAAATTCCAAATGGAGTAGCAAACAAGGAAACAAGAGTCCCTACACGCGAGGAACGGGAAGGGGAAAACTTTATAGGCTATGCCACCAACATGGCGGGCTTCTTGAAAGCCGCCAGCTTGGATTCAACTCCAAAATTTCAAATGGGAATGTGGTCATGTGACATATCAAACAGATAGAGAATTTCACCAGAAAAACAATGCCGTTGTTATTTTAAACATAGCTTTATTCATTCTCAGGTTATAGCCAATTACTTGCGGCAGTAGTGGGATGCTCGGCAGCATGAGTATTACGTACTGAGAAGTCATAAAATGGAGTCTGAAATGGTGCAAAGTGACTATCCCATGCCTGATATGTTACATGTGTTTAAGTGTTAGGTATCATTTACTCATGCTAACATTTTAATCATTGTTTCCTTATTTACACGTTTCAAAATGTCCTTAACACATGAAGAACGCATTGAAATCATCTTGATATCAGGAGAAAGAATCAACGGGTCATTGCTGATGATTTCAACAGTTGTCCCCCGACCGGACAGCCCATCACTCGCAGCGCAGTTGCCACACTTTTGGCCTAATTCCGAGCAACACGTTCTGTCGCAGATAAACCTAAGGCTGGAAGACCAAAATACGCCACCGATGAAGCAACAACAGTAAGCGTGTTGGCATCATTTAGCAAGAGTCCGCAACGGAGTACTCATCGCCTGTCACAAGAATGTGGGGTTAGCCGTACCTCCATACTGCGAATTTTATCGCAGCACAAATGGCACCCGTAAAAAATTCAGCTTCTCCAACACCTGAAAGAGGATGACCCAGACCGTCAGGTACAGTTTGCAGATTGGGTGACACAGCAGCTGCAGATAAACCCACGTTTCCCCTATCAGGTGCTGTTCAGTGATGAAGCCAATTTCTTTATCAATGGTGAAGTGAACAAGCAGAATCACAGATACTGGCCCGACACAAATCTGCACTGGATTGATGCTTCCAAAACGGTTGACTCACAAAAAGTGATGGTCCGGTGTGGTGTGTGGGGTACCAAAGTCATTGGACCTTTTTTTTTTATTGATGGTACGTTAACAGCCAACGGTTATCTGAGGTTATTGGATGAAAAAGTGTTTCCCTCGTTGTTAATGGAGGACGGGACATTTCTGGAATTCTTCCAGCATGATGGAGCCTCACCACATTATGGGCACAATGTGTGAGCATACATGGAAGTGCAGTTCCCTCAAAAGTGGATTGGTCGTAGGGGTGCTGTGGAGTGGCCACCACGTTCACCAGATTTGACTCCTTTGGATTTTTATCTTTGGGGTCATGTCAAGGCACTGGTTTATTCTGTGAAAATACAGGATTTGCATAATCTAAAGCAGCGCATTGTTGATTTGTGCAGTCAAATTCAGCAATATGTGTTGGTCAAAGTTCATCAGGTTCGGAGGATAGCATTAACAATCCAACATAACGGACAACATATCGAGCCATTCCTATGACTGTTGGTGGTCTCTCAGGACTGTGTAACATCGCCATAATGTCTCTTCGGCACATAACACACACGCTGCTGAGCGTCCCACCGCTGCCACATGTAACTGGCTATAGCCCGAGAATGAATAAAGCTATGTTTAAAATAACAACGGCATTGTTTTTCTGGTGAAATTCTCTATCTGTTTGATATTGCACATGGCCACATTGCCATTTGAAATTTTGGAGTTGAATCCAAGATGGCGGCTTTCAAGATGCCCGCCATGTTGGTGGCATAGCCTATAAAGTTTCCCCCTTCCCATTCCTCGTGTGTAGGGACTCTGTTTCCTTGTTTGCTACTCCATTTGAATTTTATGAGGGTGTTTCCAGACTTTTGGACCATCCTTAGAGATCTCATTGCTGCCATATATTGAACTGCTATCCAATTCAAAACATCCAGGACTTCAATCACTGTCTGGCAGACGCCTCTGTGTTTAGGGTCACTCACTGCAAGAAAGCATACCTGCAAAGCCCTAGACACCCAAAAGATATCCACAAAATGGCTGCTATTGCACCTTTGGGCTTGCTTGAGTTTATGTTTATGCCTTGCAGATTCAAGAATGCCTCTCAAACGTGGCAGCTGTTTATTTACAGTGTACCATTCAAGTTCCCATTCTGTTATGCTTACCCTGATGATATTCTTATTTCCTCACTAGATGAAGTCTCCCACAACATACACCTGAAACAAGTTTGCAACACACTCTCTGACAGTGGAATTGTGATCAAGAAAGAAAACTGCCAACTCTGAAAAAGAAAGAAGTTTTCCTCAGCAAACATAGTAAATGCCTCCAGCATTTGCCCTAAAACACAGTGGATAGAGATCATTCAACAACTGCCACCACTGCAGGACTACTGTGAACGATATCACTTTTCAGGCATGGTTAATTTTTACCACTGGCACATTCCGCAGGCAGCTTGTCTTCAGGCATCACTCACTCAAGCCCTCATCAGGAAGAACGGTAGACTCACATGGACTTCAGAGAAGCAATCCGCTTTCAAATGTATTAAAGACTGCCTTGTCTGACCCATTACTTTGGTGTACCCTCTCCCTGATATCCATCTCATCATAATGGCAGAACATACAGCTCTACTTTTGGTGCTGTCATGCAACAATAGGTGGGGATGTTCAATAACCACATCATTTTTCTTGCGCAAGATCTTTTGCATTCACAGTGCAAGTGATCAGTGTTGGATCAAGAGCTACTAACGGTTTATGAAGCAGTATGTTTCTTCTGGAAAGACATCAAGGACAGCCTCTGATTATTTATACAGACCATCAACCACACACAGACTCTATAAATTCATCGAAGGACATCTGCCACTGACCATTTCGGCACTTAGCTTATGTCGCATTGTCCACCATCAACAGCTATGATATGAAGCACACAGTAAATGTTATGCCAGATAACTTCTCACGCTTCAATGTCATGTCATTCCACTTCTACTATGTCTAGTACATGGAAGCATGACAGCAAGACCAACTGTCACAGATTCCTCTCCACGACTTCTCCACAAACCTCTGTATCAAACTTTAGCCTATTCTGGGCATGACCTATCTGATCCCCTGTGATATCTCACAAAAACTTTCAGGGGTTTTATTTCCTCAACCATATTGCCACGTCTGTGAGCTGTTACATAAGTTAGGACAAATTACATGGGAAGAAATGGAAATAGCTGTGAAGGAGGTGAATGGGGGGAAAGCCCCAGGACCTGATGAAGTATCAGTGGACATGATAAGAGCAGCAAGTCCAGTGGGAATGCAGTGGCTGTATAGAGTATTGTCGGGTGTGTGGGGAAATAGTACAATACCTGATGATCGGAGAAGAGGAGACACTGTTCCCATCTTCAAAAAAGGCAATAAAAGACTCTGTAAAAACTACAGAGGAATAAATCTTATGAGTCATACAGCCAAGATTTTTGAAAGAATTTTACTAAATCAAACAAGTGAAAAGATAGAAAAGGACCTCAGTGAAGAACAGCATGGGTTTAAGAAAGGAAGAAGCACAATTGACCTGATATTTTCTATCTGTCAAATGATGGAAAAAAGTTAGAAGTATAACAAAAGGGTGATAATGGTTTTTATAGATGTAGAAAAGGCATATGACTCAGTTAACAGTGAAAGACTCTCAGAAGAAATTAAGAAGGTAGGTATAGAAGATGGATAAATTAATGTAATAAAGACAATGTACAGAGGACACAATTGTAGAATTAGAACACCACTGGGGAACTCTGAATACACTCCTGGAAATGGAAAAAAGAACACATTGACACCGGTGTGTCAGACCCACCATACTTGCTCCGGACACTGCGAGAGGGCTGTACAAGCAATGATCACACGCACGGCACAGCGGACACACCAGGAACCGCGGTGTTGGCCGTCGAATGGCGCTAGCTGCGCAGCATTTGTGCACCGCCGCCGTCAGTGTCAGCCAGTTTGCCGTGGCATACGGAGCTCCATCGCAGTCTTTAACACTGGTAGCATGCCGCGACAGCGTGGACGTGAACCGTATGTGCAGTTGACGGACTTTGAGCGAGGGCGTATAGTGGGCATGCGGGAGGCCGGGTGGACGTACCGCCGAATTGCTCAACACGTGGGGCGTGAGGTCTCCACAGTACATCGATGTTGTCGCCAGTGGTCGGCGGAAGGTGCACGTGCCCGTCGACCTGGGACCGGACCGCAGCGACGCACGGATGCACGCCAAGACCGTAGGATCCTATGCAGTGCCGTAGGGGACCGCACCGCCACTTCCCAGCAAATTAGGGACACTGTTGCTCCTGGGGTATCGGCGAGGACCACTCGCAACCGTCTCCATGAAGCTGGGCTACGGTCCCGCACACCGTTAGGCCGTCTTCCGCTCACGCCCCAACATCGTGCAGCCCGCCTCCAGTGGTGTCGCGACAGGCGTGAATGGAGGGACGAATGGAGACGTGTCGTCTTCAGCGATGAGAGTCGCTTCTGCCTTGGTGCCAATGATGGTCGTATGCATGTTTGGCGCCGTGCAGGTAGCGCCACAATCAGGACTGCATACGACCGAGGCACACAGGGCCAACACCCGGCATCATGGTGTGGGGAGCGATCTCCTACACTGGCCGTACACCACTGGTGATCGTCGAGGGGACACCCAAACCGTCATCGAACCCATCATTCTACCATTCCTAGACCGGCAAGGGAACTTGCTGTTCCAACAGGACAATGCACGTCCGCATGTATCCCGTGCCACCCAACGTGCTCTAGAAGGTGTAAGTCAACTACCCTGGCCAGCAAGATCTCCGGATCTGTCCCCCATTGAGCATGTTTGGGACTGGATGAAGCGTCGTCTCACGCGGTCTGCACGTCCAGCACGAACGCTGGTCCAACTGAGGCGCCAGGTGGAAATGGCATGGCAAGCCGTTCCACAGGACTACATCCAGCATCTCTACGATCGTCTCCATGGGAGAATAGCAGCCTGCATTGCTGCGAAAGGTGGATATACACTGTACTAGTGCCGACATTGTGCATGCTCTGTTGCCTGTGTCTATGTGCCTGTGGTTCTGTCAGTGTGATCATGTGATGTATCTGACCCCAGGAATGTGTCAATAAAGTTTCCCCTTCCTGGGACAATGAATTCACGGTGTTCTTATTTCAATTTCCAGGAGTGTACTTCGAAATAAGACAAAGACAAGACTTAAACAAGGAAGTATTCTGTTTCCTGCACTTTTTAATGTTGTGGTGGAGGGAATGAATAAGGCAGTTAAAGGTATAGTAAAAGAAAAAGACAAAAAGATTATTTTTGAAGATGATATGGTAATATGGGATGACAAAGAGGTAGATGTGCAGTTACAGCTTGATGCATGGAAGGAAATAATCAAAAGGTATGGATTAAAAATAAATAAAGATAAGAGTGAAGAAATGGTATTTGGAAAAGACAAAGTGATCAACAGGACTATTACTTTGAGTGGAGAACCCCTCAAAGTGGTAGACATTTTCACCTATTTAGGGAGTGAAATATCTAGTGCTGGAAGAATAACCAATGAAATTAATAGGAGGTTACAGAAGGGAGGCAATTTCTACCAAACAATAGAACACCTGATTTGGAATAAGGAAGTTTCAGAAAAAGCAAAAGTCCTTTTGTATAAGAGTTATTACTTCCCTATTGTCACCTATGGAGGAGAAACACAGACAATGACAGAAAGAGACTGGAGCAGACTGCAAGCAGGGGAAATGAAATTTCCCAGAGCGGTTAGGGGAAAAACAAGAATGGACAGAGTAAGGAATGTAATATTAGAAGGGAACGTAAACAAGAAAGTATGAGAGAAGAAATTAAAAAAAAAGAGATAAAGATGGTATGGGCATGTTTAGAGGATGCGTGGGCAGAGACTTCCCAAAATTATGGAAGAACTAAAGACGGATGGTAAAAGACCTAGAGGGCACCCAAGAACACTGTGGAAAATGGGAGTGAGAATATCTGTGGAAAGGAGAAGTGTGACATGGCAGCAAGTGGAGGAAGAAAAGTGGTGGGAGTACTGAGCGAAATGGAGAGGACTCGTCAGCACCCAGACCCGGAAGTAGCTGGAGCGGGATCCGGATACTACTACTACACGTAACCTTTTGGCCACAGCCTTCATCGGAAAAAGAGAAACACACACCATTCATACATCCAAGCAAGCACATCTCATGCACACATGACCGCCAACTCCAACAGCTTGGGCCAGAATATCACCATCATGTGGTATGGATCCAGCAGCCTGGAGGAGACAAGGAAGGGGAAGGGGAAGGGATAGCTGTGCATTGGATTGGGGGGGGGGGGCGGAGGGGGGGGGGGGAAGAAAAGAGCCCTATCTGGCAGTGTGTGCAGGGACTAGAGTACTAACAGGTGCAGAATGAGGAGGTTGTGGGGCAGCGAGACGGGGAAAATGGAACGAAAAAGGAGAGGACCAGGAAAGCATGGATGGGGTGCACTGCCAAAGGGTGGAAAACAAAGAGAGTGGGAGACAAGAATGGGGAGGAAGTGGTACAACAGTTGGGGTGGAAACTGTTGAGCAGAGGGTGTGGGGACACAATGTTACCATACGTTGACGCTGGGATACTTTCGGGAGTGGAGAATGTCATGTAAGGATAACTCCCATCTGCTGGTGGAGTGAAGGATCCACATTGCGCTTGTAGTGAAGCAGCCATTGAGATCAAGCTTGTTATTGTAGTGGTGTGTGTTGGGAGCCAAGACAACTGTCCGTGGTAGCGAGCCATGGAGTGACCCGCTGCTAGCTGGCTACGGACCCCATGTTGGCCTCAGAGGGTCTAACCAGCGACCTGCCGTGGACTGGAATGCTGGCGCCCCATCTGCTGCTGTGTGTAGCCGGTGGTGTGACATGCACCACCATTAAGGAGAGGTGTCACACTTGAATGCGCTGCGTTGGCCTCAGAGGGTCGAACCAGCGCAACACCGTGGACTGGAACACTGGCGCCCCATCTGCTGCTGTGAGTAGCTGGTGGTGCAACATGCCCCACCATCCAGGAGAGCTGTCACACTTGAATGCTTTGTTATTGAACCAGCACCTATTTATATGTGGCTGTGCACCTCTGTTTTGCTAAACGTGCCGCTCTGTGTCACATACTCCTAACACTTAGGTTGGCCAGTGGGCCCCTTCTGCCTGTGACTTGTGCCGTGCAAACCTCTGCGTGTATTTTTTCCAGCGGTTCTATGCCCCTGTGGCCTCTTTTTTACTTTGCAACTGCTGGTGAGTGTAACTCACTGTAAACAGGCACAGACCTGGCTGTAACTTGTGCGCTCAGACATATTGCACCAAAACTGACTTTTCCTATCCCAAACGGTAGTACTGCTACATTATTCCCCCATATGGAAAGACCCGGTCCCCAGGTCAACCTTTAACTAACTCTTAGCTCGTTTGGGTCGACACCTATGACATATTTCCTTCCTTTTAGAAAACTTAAATGTGGTCTAGTGCCCCTTAAAACACATGACTTGAAACAAAACATAAAAATTCCTTACTAGACAACCACTGCTCGAGCAACCCCTTGCCTACTCATCTCACGCCCTTGGTATCCAATACACTAGGATTTGGACTACCCTTGGTTCCCTCTTGGAATTGGCTCTCTGCCTGATCAGATTGAAAACAACACATAACAAAGTTAAGGCTGAGAAGACACTTGGCACAGAGGTGCTCAAAATGATCATTATTTGCTGTTGCCTTTCCCTATACTAAGTGACATGCTGCACAAGCTGTTTGACTGATATGAACCCCTCTTGCCCTAAAATGACTGATTTATGGATGTCAACAGACATGGCTCCAGAGTTTGATTTAACAAGGTCAGATTCTGCCTTGGCAAAACTCTAAAGTGGCTTCTGGCCAATACATCTGTGGCTGTGTAACATTCAATTGTGAGACACCTGAAATTGATGCTGGCAGGTGGAAGGATGGTCCTATAATGTTACACGCAGTTCCATTGATTAAAATTCCGCTCCCCTCGAGCTCTACGCATTTCACTTTGGCAAATACTCCCTGTGCAAAACAACTTGCTACTATTACCAAACTCCTGTAGGTGGAGAAGATTCAATGCATCCCGACCCATTGCAAGCTCAATTTTGGCTCCACAATGTCCCTTGGACAGTTTATTCCTTTCCCCCTAGCTAAAAATAGCTCCACCATGCATGTGTCCAGACTGGTGCTTATCATCCTGGCTGGACATACTGTTACCTTCCCTCTATGGCAGCTCCATAATTCCTCCCTCATCATCTCGGCGTACCGGCTGTTAACTGCCGAGATCAGCAATACCTCCTCAGTTTTTTACTTCTACCAGTTTGCTCAATGCTCCTCTTTTCAGTGACCTGAGGACAGTGATCACCATCACCCTTCCTCCCTCTTCCAAAAGACTGCTGTCCCCAGTAGGCTCACAATACTCAAAAATGCATACAACATATGAAAATACAATGCCTAATTAATCTATGCAAACCCAATGACACATAACACGAAAACAAAAAAAACTACAAAGACTTTACTACTTTCTGGATCGCAAAGCATATGGTACTTCATGCTGTACTCTATCTTCCTGGTTTTCTCTGCACTGAACACTTCTCTTCACTGTCTCTCTCTTCCTCCTCCCTTCCTGTAACATGCCTGGAACAACATTGGGACAACCCTTAAATGGCCGCAACTGCCCAATGTGTACTATTGTTGTTCTATTTGGCAGCTAAAGCTTAACATTAACGGGGGATGTGGTTTCAAGTATTTGGTATGGCTCTTGATACCTCATGATGAACTTCTTCATTTTCCCTATTTGCATAGGGACTGGACAGCATTGCCCATTGCACCACTCTATACTTCCTTTCTGTAGCCTCACCAAATCAAATGGTATGGCATTTTTTGCCCATACACTACCTCATATGGAGACAAACCGGTATTGGTGTGGACTTTTGCATTGTATGCACATACAATATGCTTCAAATACTCGCCCCACTCACGCTGATGAGAATCCACATAAAACCTCAGCATCTTCCCGATTGTTCTGTGTAGCCTTTCCATGCTTCCGTTCACCTGTGGATGCAATGCGCTCATCCTAAACTTCTTTACATTCAACAATTTACGCAGTTCCTTCATTAATTCTGACATGAAGTTGGTCCCTTGGTCAGTAATTATTGTCTCCGGTACACCAAACTTCAAAATTCAGTTGTTTACTAACGCTTGTGCGACCATTGCTGCCTGTTGACTTGGTATAGCCACCATCTCCACATACCTCAAGAAATGGTCTATTATTGTCAGAACGAATCTGTTCCATGATGGTGTTCACCTGAAAGGTCCTAAGACATCAATCCCTAACAAAGAAAATGGACATGTCACTTTTGGCAATCATTGTGCCTGTATCTATTTCTGACTCAAATCTGCTCTCTGCACACATGGGATACAATTCTTGACATACTGATCCACATCTACTTTCCTACCTCTCCACCACTCTTCTATTCGTTGCTCTACACCCTCCATGACCAGATAACACATGATCATGTGCTTCCTTTAAAACCTCATCCCTGAGCTTCACTGGCACTACTACCCTTGGTCCTAACTTCATTTCCCTGCACAGAAGACCATCGTACACATTAAAATGTGGCTGTGTCTGATACAATTTACAATTGTTGTCCACATCCTGTAATTCTTGCCATACCGCTATGTCATAACCTATGACTTCTAATTTTGACACTTTCCTACTTAGTGCATCTGCATTACCATGCTTCTTCCCAGGCTTGTGCACCGCCTCATAGTCGAATTCACTAAGCCTCACAGCCCATCTAGTGGGTCTAGTGGACAGATCCTTCATCCCCAACAACCACTTCAATGCAGCATCTGTCACTACCCAAAATCTGCTCCCATATAAATAACATTTAAAATATGTGATTCCATAGATTTTGCTAAGCATCTCCCTCTCTGTTGTTGAGTAATTCCTTTCTGTTGTTGAGTAATTCCTCTCTGTTGCATTCAACTGCCTAGACGCATAGGCTACAGGATGTTCTTTCCCATCAATTTCCTGACTTAGAACACACCCTAATGCTTGATTTTGTGCATCGCATGCTAGTATAAACTCCTTTTCAAAATCTGGAAACACAAGAACTGGACTTCATGTTAACACTTCTTTCAGTTTGTCAAATGCTTTCTGACAGTCTTCTGTCCACTCACATTTCACACCCTTCCATAACAATCATGTCAATGGCTGTGCTAAATTTGCAAAACCCTTCACGAACTTTTGATAGAAATTGCAAATTCCAGTAAATGACTGCACTTCCTTAACTGTTTTCGGCTTCCAAAAATCCCTTACAGCCAGTACCAACCTCAGATCTGTTCGCACTCCATCCTCACTGATAATATGACCCAAATATTTTACTTCTTTTAATGCAAAATGACACTTTTCCAAGCTCAATGTCAAATGAGCCTCTCTTAACCTCATAAAGACTTCCCGTAATTGCTTTCTATGTTGCTCCATACTACTTGAAAACACTATAATGTCATTCAAATAGACGAGACACTGACGTGGTTTCAAACCTCTCAACACACTGTCTAGCAACCTCTGAAACAATTGCCAGAGCGTTTTTCAAACTGAATGGCATTCTGATGTACAGTTAATGGCCTCTAGGAGTAGAGAAAGCAGTTTTTGGGCGATCCTCTGGAGCCACCTCTAACTGATGATAATCACTTGTGAAACCCATCACAGAAAAATACAGGCATTGTCCTAAGTGATCCAGAGTCTCCATTATGTCTGGAATGGGGTATGCGACCATTACTGTCTTATTACTGAGGTATCAGTAGTCACTACAGAACCGGTATTTCTCAGTTCCATCCATAGATATTTTGGGCACAATGACAATGCCCGCTCCCCATAAATTATTACTATGCTCTATAATACCGTTTACAAGCTGCTGATCAATGAAATCCTCCACAATCAGCTGCAAACACCTCGATATTCTGTATGGTTTACAGTAAACAGGTGCTTCACTCCCTGTTCGTATCCTATGTTGAACTAATGGAATTGCCGGCAAAGGCCCTTGCGGAAAAAACAAATCCTTAAATTCCCACAATAATTCTTCCATATGCTCTCTTTCTCCTCCTTTCAAATGCTTAATTTTGCTACACAATGCAGTTCTATCAGCAGTTAGTGGTTAATCACTTCGCCTACCTCTTGAACATCAGTTTTCATCATCTGGTACATCCAAATTTGCTACTAAAACCCCTTTTCTCAAATTCACATCTACAGTGCTAAAATTATCCATGTTCACGGGAACTACTACCTGCTGTTCCCCTCCTGTACGCGGACAACACTACATTTCACAAAACAACCCAATGGACCCAAAACTTTATTATCCTCCAATGGTTCAATAACGCATACTGTACCCATAGGTAGATTCGACTCCACATTTACCGAAACTGACTTCCCGGTGCCACCAGACACACACTCATGTGAATTAAGCCTTAATGCAAATGTAAGCAGTTCAATTGGTTTGTTCATTACTTTGAACACTACTTGTGACACTCTGCATTGACAACAGCTTCCCCTAGCTGAAATAACATTCCACGAAGTTCTACAGTTCATTGACCAAGGTCAATTTTGGCATGATGTTGATGCAAGAAATCTACTCCTAGGATCATGTCATAGCCCTCACTTGCCCATGGTACTACCTCCATGCATGCATCAAATTGGACTTTCCCTATGCGAAAGTCAACTGTCACTGACCCAAAAGGTGTGACCTCCCTATCCCCCATTCCACGCAACCTATAACGTGGTGGATCTAACTTCCTTCATCCCATTAAACTCTTAGTAGCTACTGACACTTGCAACCCTGTGTCCAACAAAATTTTAAGTGTTTTAGTTCCCATGGATCCTACCACTGAACATTCCACCTCTGCATACATATTTGTAGCATTTAAATTAAACGGGAGCTCCCTTAGGTGGGTCTTAGGCCCCATATGCCGTTTAACGATTGTCCACCTTTACTAACTCCACTTCTTCATCCTCCACACTGCTGATTTCCACCTCTTCCTCAATTCCTCGGTGACTGGGTGCATTGCCTCTGCACATGCCCCATACGACCACATTTGTAACATTTTATTCCTGCTGTAAACACTGTTTGTCCATCACGTACCCCTGTTGCTATGTCTGTTTCCTCACATTGGATTGCCAGTTGAATGGCCAAATACAAATCTTTTGGAGTCCCCACGCACACTGCGCGACATATGTGCCGGTAACCCCCTCAATAATACATCGAGTGCCCTTTGCTCAGTCTCCTGTAACAGAATACCTTTCGCCTTATCACTCTGACCCAACCTGTAAGTGTACTCAATAATGTCTCTTATTCTGTCCACAAATTTCTCTACTATCTCCCCCTGTCTCTTTGTCATTGTAATCAACCTCTCCCTAAAGTACCGAACGCTATTCTGTTTCTTGTACCTTTGTAAAAGCCCTTCCTTCAATTGCTTAAACTGCTCTGCCTCCCTTAAGGCCTCAGAACACCTTACATATGTCTTTGCTTCACCCGTTAATCTAATCTTGGCTACATGTAACAACTGTTCATCCGACCAACCATTCATCACAGCTGAAGTTTCCAAGTCCTCCACAAACAAACACACATCCTCAGATGCCTTGTCAGAAATCAGAATAATCAAACTTGTGGCAGCTGGATCAATCTCCTGCTGTGGCACCCTAGGCAAAAACAACTGTTCCGATGTGGTTTCCCACTTACTTCTAGATGTAAATTCACTTCTCAACTGCATACTGTCTGTTGTCGATTGTGCTACCTTTTCCAATAAAATCTGTACCGTTTCTGGCACTGACACACCTTTTATCCACAACTCTGTCATTGTGTTGCTTTCATTCCCCATTAATCCCAAAACAAAACAATCAAGTTCAAAAATAAGTCAACTCCCTACACCTCAGTATCATCATACTCAGTAACATAATACTGAAACCAATAAAAAAGTAATTAAATGCCACGAAAAAAAATAATAGATCTTACTGCCCCAAACACACTAACATTTATTCTGTCAAAAACAATATGCCTATGCAAAACATCTAAAATGGCCTGCCATGGGCCATACTCAAAAACACAAAAAAGAAAGAAAACATCCAACACTCAAAAGAAAACTTTTCAAAACTCACCACATCTTGTAACTGTAATGCAGGCAGTGGGCTCGAACATCGTACTGTACAGACGACTTTCACTATTTTGACACCAAATGCAGTGGCAACTTCTGACACCGAATGTAACAGCAACACCAAATGTAGCGAGAAGATGTAGAAGGCACTGTATTGAGACTCATCCAAGCTTTCCAAGTGATTTATGGTTTCCAACTACAGTGCCGCATACCCCTCAGTCTGCGTCACCGGGTCCCGCAATGCTGAGGACATCACTTCACTGACTGTGAAACTGCTTGGCACAGAATGGCTGCCTCAGCGACTCGTGCCTGCACTGCTGTGTGTCGGCCTTGTACAGCCGCAACGTCAGGATGCGCTGACAGTCGACTCAGTGGTCTTTGCCCCTACTGCCTCTGCGCCAGTCGCCAGGAGCCGCAGGCAGCCTGCTGCAAGCTTCTTCACCGCCGTGGTTCAGATTGCGGGTGACAAGTGCCTGCGCTCCGACGTCCAAATCTGTGGCTCTTGCCTCGGGATGCCTCTGGTGTGTGTTGGGAGACAAGATGACTGCCCACGGTAGCGAGCCGTGGTGTGGCCCACTGCTGGCTGGCTACGGATCCCATGTCGGCCTCAGAGGGTCGAACCAGTGACCCACCATGGACTGGAACGCTGGCACCCCATCTGCTGCTGTGAGTAGCCGGTGGTGTGACATGCTCCGCCATCCAGGAGAGCTGTCGCACTTGAATGCTTTGTTAGTGAACCGGCACCTATTTATAGGTGGCTGTGTGTGTCTGTTTTGCTAAACATGCTGCTCCGAGTCACGTACTCATAACACTTAGGTTGGCCAATGGGCCCCTTCTGCCTGTGACTTGCGCCATGCAAACCACTGTTTCTTTTTCTGGCAATACTACACTCCTGTGGCCTCTTTTTTACTTTGGAACTGCTGGTGAGCGTAATTCACTGTAAACAGGCCAGTGCCTGGCTGAGACTTGCGCACTCAGAAATATTGCACCAAAACTGACATTTCCTACCCCAAACAGTAGTGCCGCTACATTATGTTCAGCTGCATTGTTGTACCACTTTGCTCTTGGCTACAGTTTGACGGTGGCCATCCAGCCTTGTGGACAGGATACCAATATAAAAGCTGTGCAATGACAGCAGCAGAGCTGATAAATGACATGGCTGCTTTGATAGGTGGCTTGGTCCCTGATGGGGTATGATAAACCTCTGACAGGACTGGAATAGTGAGTCGCGGGTAGGTGGATTCGGCAGATCTTGCACCTGGGTCTTTCACAGTGATATGATCGTTGCAGCAAGGGGTTGATATTGGGAATGGTATAGGGATGGACTAGGATGTTTTGAAGGTTGACTGGGCAATGGAACACCACTTTAGGATGGGTGGCAAGGATCTCAGGTAAGATGTCCTTCACTTCAGGGCATGATGTAGGTAATCAAAACCCTGGTGAAGGATGTGATTCTGTTGTTACAGTTCAGGGTGGTATTTGGTGATGAAGGGGACACTCCTTTGTGGCTGATTTTTTGGGGTGATCGGAGGATTGGGGATGTGAGGGGGAAATGGCACAGAAGATCTGTTTGCGGACTAGGTCTGGGGGATAGTGCCTATCTGTGAAGGTCTTGGTGAGACCCTCAGCATACTGGACAAGGAAGTTCTTGTCACTGCAGATATGCCATCCCTGGTTGGAGGGATTGCTTGGCATGAAAGGAATGACAGCTGTCAAAATCCAGGTATTGTTGGTGTGTCTGTCACTGCCCTCCAAACGGCATCTACTTATGTGCCACACTGTACCAATGACTTCCATGCACAACAAGGGCTTCATGACCATGCAGATTGTTGATGCAGCATCTGATGCCTCAGATTACTTCCTCTGATAGTTGAACCTGTATTTATTCCTGCTGATCCCACTTCATCCCTCATCCTCATGTACTTCAGTGTTTTACTTTCCACACCTGCCCATGCCACACAGACTTGGATCCTCGACCTAGCTCATTCCCCTTCTCCCTCTCTTCCCTTATTGCAATATGCACACACTCCTATACCTCATCTATTCCTTTTCTCCTACCTTTATGTATGTTTTAAACATATTTGTGCATTTATTTACGTAGTTTCACTCTGTTTCATGTATTTTTAAGTATCTGTGCATATATTTGGATAATTGTGCTTGTTTTTGCGTCTTTTTACATTATTTTTTACTCGTCTTTGCTCTTATCCAACTCCTCTCACAACCATCACTCCCATTTTCTTTACATAATTCCTGCCACAATGGACCCATGCCCCATATTTCTGTACCAGCTCAGAAAAGTATCCCTTTCCCTGGCTAAACCCATATCCTATTTCTCAAATGTCACCTAAACCATGAAATCCTCCAAAACGGCCTAACCATAAAAATTCCTTTTTCCGGGCACCACCCCGCCTTTTACAATGACCTTCACATTTTCAGATTCTGCCAGTCCCTGGCCCTCACAAACCTAATACTGCCAAAACACATCGCCATGTCACAAGCATTCCAGAACCACTCTGTTCCCTAAGCAAGATACTGATACTATGCAATCCCTGCTTCACACATCACATCTCTGAAATTGAATTCTTCACTCTCCAGCACCTGGAGGAGCATTCAAGACACCACCTCCATATGTTATCCAACCTGGTGACATCCTACTGCCAACTCAGGGCACCACTACCCAATCCAAACCCTACCCATAGTGTTCCTCCTCATCCTCTGCTTATAGCATCTAAACCCTGTGTAGCTGAACTTTTGAACTTGTCACATACCCCAAAACTCTATTAACACTCCACCTAATTCAAAGCCAACTACCTGTTGATCACCTTCCAGGACTTCCTTACCTCCAACTTAGCCTCATGTTCCTTCCCCAGGCCCCTTCCTCAGAGCACCAACCTTTCAGTAGAAGGAAGAACAGTCATACAAAACCTCAAAACAAATCCTGACCTGACCATCCTACCTGCAGACAAAGGTTCCATCACTGTTGTTATGAATTGCAGTGACAACCTGGTGGAAGGCCTCTGCCAATTATCTGACTCCTCTGCAAATAAACTCTGCCATTGTCATCCCATCCCAGAAGTCCAGCATAACCTCCAATTGCAGTCCCTACTTAAAGCCTTAGGCCCTTCCCAGAACCTCTCCCCTGCATCCATTTCCCACCTCACCCTTATGACACCATGTACACCACTACATGCTCCCCAAAATCCACAAACCCAACAATCCTGGATACCCACTGAGGCTAGTTATTGAGCTCCCACTGAAAGAATTTTGAACCTCATTGAGTGACACCTCCAACCAAATGCCTGTAATCTAGCCTCCCAGGTCAAAAACATCAACCAGTTCCTTCACCGACTCTCCACTGTTCTTACCCCTTTACTTTGTGGATCCCTAATTGTCACTGTTGTTGCCACCTCCCTATACACCACTACTGTTGAGCTCTCTCTTTTGCAACATCCTTCAGACTGCAAACCAACTACCCCATTCCTCATGCTCTTAACTAACTTTGTCCTAACCCACAACTACTTCTCCTTTGAAGGTGAGGTACACAAACAAATCCACAGCACAGCCATGGTTGCCCCATGGGCACCCTTCTATGTCAAACTGTTTATGGACCATCTAGAGGAGACGACCTTCCATGCCACCCAAAACACCAAACCCCTAGCCTGGTTCTGGTTCATTGATGATTTCTTCATGATCTAGACTCAGAGCCAAGACACTCTATCTTCATTCCCTCTCAACCTCACCACCTTCTCTCCCATCCACTTCACCTGGTCCTCCTCCATCCAGTGTGACACCTTCC
The DNA here is from genome assembly GCF_021461385.2 of Schistocerca piceifrons. NCBI lineage: Eukaryota > Metazoa > Arthropoda > Insecta > Orthoptera > Acrididae > Schistocerca > Schistocerca piceifrons. The sequence goes on along the minus strand of NC_060138.1, from coordinate 1,013,601,274 downwards.
TAGACATCAACCTTGTCCTCTCTAATGGCTCCATATACACCTCTGTCCAAATTAAACCTACCAACCACCAACATACCAGCATTTTGACAGCTGTCATCCATTTCACACCAAAAAGTCCCTCGCATACAGACCAGACAACCATGGGATAATGTATCTGCATTGACAAGACCACCACTGCCCAGTATGCTGAAGGTCTCACCAAGGCCTTCACAAGCAGACACTATCCCCCCTACCTAGTCCACAAACTGATCTCCCATGCCATTTCCCCTTACACCCTCAATTCTCACACCACTCCTAAGAGCTAACCACAAAGGAGTGTCCCCTTCATCACCCAATACACTGCAGTGTGGAACCACTGAACCACAATCTTCACCAAGGTTTTGATTACCTTTCATCATGCCCTGAAATGAAGGACACCCCACCTGAGATTCTTCCCATCCCTCCTAAAGTGATGTTCCATTGCCCCCTAACCTCCACAACATCCTAGACGATCCCTATACCACTCCTAATCCCAACCCCTTATCACAAGGACCATATTCCTGTGAAAGACCCAGGTGCAAGATCTGCCCAATCCACCCATCCACCAGTTCCTATTCCTGTCCTGTCACAGGTTTATCCTACCCCACTAGTGGCTAGCCCACCTTTGACAGGAGCCATGCCATTTACCAGCACTGCTGCAATCATTGCACAGCTTTTTATATTGGTAAGACTACCAACCAGCTGACCACCAGGATGAACAGAAACCAACAAACTGTGGCCAATAGCAAAGTAGACCACTCTGCGGCACAACATGCAGCTGAACATAACGTGCTTGATTTAAATGGCTGCTTCGCTGCAGGAGCCATCTGGATCCTCCACTCAATCACCAACTACCTGAACAGCACAAATGGTAGTTTTCCTTACAAAACATTCTATGCTCCCGTAATAATCCCGGTCTCAACCTACAGTAACATACTGTCCCCATAGTCTCCATCCAACAGTTTCCACCGTGCCTCTCCTGTTACCCTCTACCCATTCTCGTCTCCCTCCCTCTTTGTTTACCAGCCTCTACCCACGCACTCACCCATCTTTCCCTGCTCCTCTCCTTTTCTGCTCCATTTTCCTCATTCCCCTGGCCCGCAACCTGCAGACCCTGCACCTGTTGGCATTGTAGTCCCTGCACACTTCACCAGACAGCACTCCTCTTTTTCCCCAACCCTACACTGCTATCCCTTCCCCTTCCCCTTCCCTGCCCCCTCCAAACTGCTGCTCCCATCCCAATTGATAGTTTTTTCTGATGAATGCTGTGGCCAAAAGCTTATAAATAACATTCTTTTAGTTGAACCTGTCTGAAACATAACATTTCATCTTTACGGTAAGTAGCAATCTGCCTTTTCCTACATTATTGTCATTCGGTCATTGCTACCTGAAGTTTCCATAGTTTGAAAACAATATGTCAGTTTATGGTTCTAGTTTGCTGGAGGCCTTTGAAAGGATGAACAAAAATATAAAAGTAAAAGTAAAAAAAGCTTCAATGGTGGCAACCAATGGAGGTATTTCTACTTTTGCATTTGCGTTTCTATTCATCCTTTCAATCACAGACCTGCACAAAACTCTGAACCATGTATTGAAATAGTGCTTTGTTTTTGTCCTCTATTAGACAGTGCAACAGGTATTCCAAAGCCACAACAAAACAGGTAAGTCATTTTAATTCACATAAATCCACACAATGAAGGTGTTTTAAACTTCTGAAATGTGTTGTGGAAATAAATAAATTGTTTTTGATGTTGCTGAGCAACAGTCATACAATAATTTTTATTGCACACAGTGCCATTTGACTGAACTGTTTTTTATTTAATTACAACCCAGGTTTCGGCCTTTTATGCCATTTTCAAGTGATTGAATTTATGTCATTAACCAGGTACATTGCAGGACATAAACTCAATCACTTGAAAATGGCGTAAAAGGTCAAAACCTGAGTTGTAATTTAATAAACAACAATGCGGTCAAATGGCAACGTGTTCATTTAAAATGTAAAGAAATTGTGTCTGGCCACAGTAAACTTGTTGTTACATTTGATATCCATGAAAGCCTACTCACAAGAGTTTCAAGAAATAGTATTAACTGAGGGATTTAGGAATACGCAATAACCACAACAACCTCCTGTGTACTGTTCCTGTAGGGATTGTAGAAATGAATTGGACTAAATACAATACACAGAGGCACTGAAGCAGCCACTACTCCTACACTTCATACAGGCATGGAACAGCAAAAACCATAATATGTTATATAGTCAGAAATATCCTTTGCGAGGCACTTCAGGGTGCTTTGGAGAGTATGGAAGTAGATAGATATGACTTCATACACATCACTGAGACAGCTTCTCGGAAAACCAAATGTGAAATCGAGGTCACGTTGTGACTAGTATGACAGACTCCAGGGGAACAATTAGTTAAAGATAGAGGGATGGAACATGGTACAATTCCCACTTATTTCAAATAATACTCAACCTAGCAAGTTTGGTGGAAAGTAGGTTTGTGGATTATGCTTCACCTGAGCTTTCTGGTGAGAAATAACTTAAAAAAAGGTAAAATAGTTTCGTAAGGTGAAATTTTGTAAATTACATTTTTCCACATTTTGGTAATTTTGAAGACTGTTTATGATTTTTGGTTTGTAACGGACTAGGCTGAGAATCAAAGCACATTAAATTTCTTTGTTATTAATTAGTACCATTTTGTAATATAGTTTCAAACATATTAGAATTTTAGGTTGTTATCAAGTGTCGCTAACTGGGAGAGATTAATTCATCTTTTATGTCAGTAGGTATGTGTTTGCATCCTGGATAGCATAAAGAAAGTTATTATTCCTTACAAGTGTTAATCTTTGAGTCATAGTGAAAAAATATCTAGTGAACTTTTTGAAATCGAGTCTGACAAGTTCTGTTGTTCAGTGACCACCTGATTATGAAGAGAAGGGATAAATACCATGCAAAAAGTGTTACAATTCTCAAGGCTGTCTCTCCCTTCAGCAGCAGCCTTCCTGAGGCCATGCAGTGTGTGAGTTTCAACTGGCCTCAAGCATGCACAATCAGAGATGTCTGACAACATCACGGGTCCAATGAGTTAATGCCTGCTTCTTGAGGCAAAGTTATTTTGTAAGGGTGAATCTGATTTCTCATGCATTACCATCTTAAAATAAGTTGCAGGATCCTATCCTGACACTGGACAGCCTTTGATGGACACCCAAAATTTGGCCCAAAATATTAATAATCCATCATGCTACTTAACCCATGGGACTGGTTACTTGACAGGTGCTGCAGATTAACAGTAGCCAAGCCAGTTGCTGGCCACTAATGCTGAGTGCAAGTACAGCTACAGTTGGCTGGCTGCTAGAATCCAGGCACTGACTGTCGAAGACAGACACATGCAGCCAAATACCATGTGCTTAATAATGTTGGCAGACCACGACAGCAACCTGTTGATCTTTATTCATGTCAGATGACAAGAGCAACAAGTCACTCTATGTACATGCCAGACTCCAATGGGTCCCATAAGAGGCACCAGCATCTCATGCCAGCAGCACACATGTCTGATTGTGGTGCTGCGAGTATGGCACTACGTTTCATCCACACATCACATGATGTGTGTCCCCACATCGTGTGACACCTCTTGGTATTCCTCCCACTGGATTATTTAAGATGCTGCATAACCACTATGCAACAGCGTGCCCTCTGTTCCCTGCAGTGCATACTTGTTTCGTCTGCGTTTCTGCTGTAGCTTCAATATCTGGTTACTATTGCTCATCTTTTATCAATATTATTAGTTACAATCAGTGAGAAATTTGTAGGCAATTTTGTTTACTCAGTATTAAACTTGCAATGTGACACCTGTAATATCATTATAAAATATGATATATGGACAAAAACTACCTAAACTAAATTATGTCTTGGATGGCCCATTTCATCACCCAATCTTAATTGCCTGGGAACTGTGTGTGACTATTTGAAAGAGTAGGCAAAACATAGTGATCAACAGCCCTGTAATTGGATAGCTGTATGGGATCTAATGTTACGCAGTGTTTGAATGATGTCTCCTGGAGGCAACTATTTCTTTTCTTCTTTTTTTGTTGTGTTTATATAGCTTAGTCAGCATACTGAATATCTGGTGGTCACATATGAAGACAAGTGTGTTACACAAAACCACATATTAGCCAGACAGCCACTAACCATTAAGAGGAAAATCAGAGAGATGATCGACATGGTAAAGTAAAGCAGCCAGTATTAGATTTAGAATGAAAAGCAAAAAAATTTAGTCTTGGGACCAGAAAACATGACAAATGGATTAGGTTCAAACTTGCTACATTTTTGGTGGTGGAGCAAGGTGCTAGTGGCCACGGAGGCCTGCAGTTCACCAGGCCAGACGTGACTGCAGCAGTGTGGTGGGTAGATCCAGATGGATGTCTCAAGTCCTATCATAAAAACAGCATTTACATGTGATCTTTTATTCCATGCCAAAACATATCATTCACAGTTGTGTTAGAAAGTAGTCAACGCTCTCGTGGTGCAGACCACACTCAGTTTGTGAATAGTGCTTTGATCAGCAAGCAGCCTTTCCTTGTGGGCAGTGGGCAGCATCACACAGGTGACAAGGTAAGCACTCCAGCAGCATTGCACTGACTCAGGCCCCAAAGTGATGAGCGGACAGTCAGCCACACGACATAGTATGACTACACAGGTCAGTGTGGGATGCACTGTTGCATAAAGAATGAAACTATGACCCCAGTGCAGATGGCAGTGGCTCACAGCAGTAACATGTGCCTGCATGGGCAATGTTGGACAGCAATAAATTTTGCCCAAACAGGTGATGCCAGCTGGGCGGCTAGGATGGCTCAGGTGCAAACAGTAAACTTCCAGGGTAGACAGCCAGCAGTGGATGGAAGTTAGCCAGCAGGTGGCCCACCGGTTGGAAGGTTGTTCAGACTTAGTGTGAATAGCAGTCCTGCAGCTAGTAGTTACAGCATCTGGCAGTGAAAACTTCCTGACCCATTTCTGAATGCAGACTAGCATTCACCTCCCATCATAGCTGGCTACTGGGGGCAATTGATACTGTCTGTCTAGAATGGGTAATATTTATACACCCAGTTCACTATTATTTAATAAATGGTACTGCTTCTCTCCCTAAGCCACGACAGAACTATGCTGCAAGACATGGCCATTGGGCAACCATGACATCATTGTCCCAGCCTTTCTGTAGTGTCAGCAATTTCACAACCCTGACTGTGTCTTGCCAGTGTAGCAGCCTTTCCTTTGTCTTTCAGGAGCGGTTTCTGTGGTGTCAGCATAATCTACTTACAGCATCTTATGCAGAAAGACTTACCCAGTTCCTGTAGTGTGGTTTCTTACATCAGCCTGCTACAGCGTCTCCTGCTAGGTTGGCCATGGGATTTTTCTGCTGGGAGAGACAGAACAATGGCACAACATGTCTCCCTTCTTCGGAAAATCTGTTCCACCAGACTGTAGACCATCTATAACTCTGTAAAAGGTCTCAACAACACATCTCATAGCTTGGCAAGTATGTACAATATATTTTGATTCTCCTTATACTAATCCAGCATGAAACACAATGTTCATTGACTGCTTACGTCATTAGTTATTATTGCCGGAGCATCTGCTCTTCAGTAATGCAGCCTTCTTGAGATGTTATTAGCTCATGCAGTGAATGGAGAGGGTTGGGTTCCAAGGCTTCATTGAGGTAAGTTAGGTTCCAGCTGGGAATATTTTCAGTGGTATGTCTGGCCAGTATAACAAACATTGTGTCACATTCACAATGGTAGTACCAGATATGGTAGCTGCGAGATAAAAAGTTAGTCCTGATATGTTACAAATTATGCAGTTACTTAGCAGATGTCTACCTTGCTGCTCCACTCATATCACACACCTAGGTTGGCCTAGCTCAAAGCAATTGTCAACATTCACTTCAGATTCACACGTAGAATATATTCAATGTACACGTCCCCTTTGAAAATAAGATTGTGGTGACAGGATATCTGATGAGCAACCTTCTGCTATTGTTTTGATTATAAATAATTGCACCTTGCATGCCTCTTTGTTGTTCTGGGCAACTTGGGATGGGCATATCGCAATCCACTTTCTCTGACAACAATGGAGTTTATCTGCTGGCATGAGCACATAATTCTTCCTTTTCTTGGAATTAACTCTTTCATTTTTATTTGTATGTACTATCCTAAGGATAACCATTTTACTGGGCAGGGGTGGACTGTGAAACATTCATATCATGTGCTGGTTCTCTCTACCAGAAATCAGACCAGTACATGGAGTCAAGAGTGCTCTTGCCATTGCAACATGGTAAAATAATGACAAGGTTTGTTTGGTTAGTGTGGCAATGAGCTCTAACTCAGCTGACAGTACCTCCTGGACCTTCCATAGCCGACCAGGAATCATTGAGGAGGCAGCAGTGTATATCTCAACTGCCTATGCACTGCACGCAGTATGGCCTCCTGCAACCCCATTACCTCTAGCTGAGCAGCCCTGTATTGTCAGCTAGTTATCACAGTAGTCTTGCTGCAGCTATTCCCAACATCAAGAAATCTAAATGGGTGTATACAACATTCAGGTCACCATTCACCAGACCAATGGCCATTTTCACATACTCAGTGGAATCTGTTAGCTTTCACAGCATTTCATTTTTGTTCAGTATGCCATGTTACAGGTTAATCAACTGTGTAGTGTACCACACAGTTAAAACTTTATTACCATCCAATATTTCTTTCACCTGTCCCAGAGTATCATCCTTGGTAGTGATGCTACCTGGGGAAAAGAAGTTATTTACCATTGCATACGCATATGTGTCTGTCTGTTGATTTGGATCCTAACATACTGTGAGAAATGATCTACAATGTAGCAACAGCAGGTATTGTCCAATGGGAAATTGCGACAGTTAAAGTTAAGTTTTTCAGAACAGCCACAAGTGTCACTCATTTTTTACTGATCTGTTTCACTCAATTTAACATGAGCATCATCTTGAACCATGGAATTTACAGTTCAAAGTAGTTGACTGTTTACTCTGAACAGTAAATTCCACAGTTTCTGATGGCGCTCTTGTTAAACTGAGCAAAACTGGTCAATAAAAAATACTGAGTGCAACTTATGGCTTCCTGAAAAACCTAAATTTGATCTGTAGTAGTCAGAATGTAGTGGTCTCCTACTGGTGTCTGGCTAAAAGGTCCATCATCTCAAAGGATTTAGGTACCTCTGGCAAACTCTGTAGCAGCACTTGATGAATTAAATCTACAGGTTGCACTCATACTGATTTACATCTTGTTTCTGTGTTCTCCACCAAAAATGCTCAACTGCTCTCCATTTTGTTGTCCTATGCCTTCTTTGACCAGATAAAACATGATCATGTGCTTCCTTTAATAGTTATTCCTGCAATGCAGCAGGCACTACCACACATGGCCCAAAACTCCTTGTCCTACCGAGCATACCACTGTGAACTGCTAACTGCAACTGTGTTGATAATAGCTTGCAATTTGTGCCTTCTGCCATTCCACAAGGCTGTGATCCATAACGCATATTAAATTCTGTCTCCCTTGATTTCTGGAAGGCGTCCATTAGAGTTCTGCACTGCCACCTAATGAACAAACTATGAGCACATAGAATGTCAGACCAACTGCATGACTGTATTGATGAGTTTCTAGTAAACAGAACACAGCTTCTCATTCTTGGTGGAAAGAAGACTTCAGACATAAAAATAACTTTGGCATGCCCCAAGGGAGAGTTGCAGGATCATTACTTTTCACATTATATACATAAAGGACCTAGCAGACAATGCCAGAAATTCTAGGTGACTTTTTGCGGATGAAGCTGTTATATGCAGGGAAGTCACAAGACCAGAAAATTGTAGCAAAATACAGGATAACCTGCTTAGGATTGACGTTTGGTGCAGGGAGCGGCTACTGATCCTGAACATAAACAAATGTAATGAGTTGCTTACAAATACACATAAAAGCTTTTTTGTACAATCACATGATTGCAGAACAATCACTGGAGCAGTTACTTACATAAAATATGTAGGAGTATGTGTATAGAGCATTTTAAAGTGAAATGACAAAATAAAATTAACTGCAGGTAAGGTACTAGGTGAAGAAGTATGAAACCAGAATTTGGTTGCAATAATTACACATGTGTTGTTTGAAACTGATAAACAATATTTTATTCAAACTAATCTCCATTGATATTTATACATTTCTCCCACCTCTCTGATATGCTATGAATCCCATGCCAAAAAAAAACACTTCTTCTTATGAGTTGCTAACCAGTCAGTGAGCCATTTTCATACATTTTCATGCGTACTGAAGCGCTGTCAAGTGAGAGCGTGTTCCAGTGGTGCAAACAGATGATAATTGGACAAAGCTTACTTGTGCCAGAAAACTTTGCATTGCATGTATCAATGTTGGATTCATTTTTACTGCATCTTGACTAATTACCTGCCCTAAATAGATTACTTCTCTTAATGCAAAGTGACACTTCTTGTTGCTTAAGAACATTGTCTCACCTACATATACCTTAAGAGTCTATTCATCAACCGGAGAAACATTGCTGGTGCATTTTTTTAAACCTAATGGCACTCATTGATACTGATAATGAAACCACGGAATTGTAAATGTAGTCTATGATCAGTTCTTTGGCACTACTTCCAATTGCTAGTATCCACTTTTCAGGGCTGTTGTGGGAAAGAATTTAAATTGACCAAAGTTATCCATGCTCTCCATAATATCTGCTAATGGATACACATTTGTAATCATTCTACTATTCAAGTAGTGGTAGGTACAACAGAATCTATATTTCTTTGTACTGTATGATGATTTTTTTGGTACTGCAACAACTGATCATCACCAGGAACTTGTACTTTCCTCAGTTATGCCGTTGTTCAGTTGCTGGTTAATAAATTCTTCCATCATTGGTTATAAACAGTGGGGTATCCTATATGGTTTCCGATACACATGTGACATAGCTTTTCCATGCCTACACACTCTGCTCTCTTCAAATGCGCCACTTCTCAATGTAGTTATTCTGGCAGTTTATTTTTGGCTGAAGTCCACACTTGAACTGTCTATATCAGCATTGAAATTATCCACACTTGATGAAAACTACTCACTCATGATCCACTTTCTGTATGCAAATGACACTCCTACATGTAAAACATTGTGATAGGCCTACACATCCAATTCATCATTCTCCTCTAGTGGTTATACCATACACAATACGATGACAGATAGTTACATTTCCAAAAAAACTGTGAACAGGTCAACAGGTTTCTCAAGCCTAATAAATTCCATACTCAAGTTCCTATGGCAGCCTCATCTCCCAATCATAACTCTTGCACATGAAACATGAGAGGCAGAGAGAAAGCAGTCGGTCCACTCAGCCCACTGCATTCTTGATGCAGCCTGCTGCGGCTGCCGATGTCACCCTCGATGCAGCTATCTACGGCAAGACCAACTCTGACACCACATGCAAAGCCCACAGGTGAATAACCTCTACAGTGGGTAGTGGAGCTACTACTGGTCATAAAAGGCTGTAGTTCACCACTCTGGCTGTGGCTACAGCAGTATGGCGAGCAGATACCAGGTGGATGTCCAAAATCCCATCATAAAAACAGCATTTACATGTAATATTTTACATTTGTATACATTTTACATTTGTATACATGGAAGAACCCTGGAGATACTAAAAGGTATCAGATAGATTATATAATGGTAAGACAGAGATTTAGGAACCAGTTTTTAAATTGTAAGACATTTCCAGGGGCAGATGTGGACTCTGACCACAATCTATTGATTATGACCTGTAGATTAAAACTGAAGAAACTGCAAAAAGGTGGGAATTTAAGGAGATGGGACCTGGATAAACTGAAAGAACCAGAGGTTGTACAGAGTTTCAGGGAGAGCATAAGGGAACGATTGACAGGAATGGGGGAAAGAAATACAGTAGAAGAAGAATGGGCAGCTTTGAGGGATGAAGTAGCGAAGGCAGCAGAGGATCAAGTAGGTAAAAAGACGAGGGCTAGTATAAATCCTTGGGTAACAGAAGAAATATTGAATTTAATTGATGAAAGGAGAAAATATAAAAATGCAGTAAATCAAGCAGGCAAAAAGGAATACAAACGTCTCAAAAATGAGATCGACAGGAAGTGCAAAATGGCTAAGCAGGGATGGCTAGAGGACAAATGTAAGGATGTAGAGGCCTATCTCACTAGGGGTAAGATAGATACTGCCTACAGGAAAATTAAAGAGACCTTTGGAGATAAGAGAACGACTTGTATGAATATCAAGAGCTCAGATGGAAACCCAATTCTAAGCAAAGAAGGGAAAGCAGAAAGGTGGAAGGAGTATATAGAGGGTCTATACAAGGGCGATGTACTTGAGGACAATATTATGGAAATGGAAGAGGATGTAGATGAAGATGAAATGGGAGATATGATACTGCGTGAAGAGTTTGACAGAGCACTGAAAGACCTGAGTCGAAACAAGGCCCCCGGAGTAGACAACATTCCATTGGAACTACTGACGGCCTTGGGAGAGCCAGTCCTGACAAAACTCTACCATCTGGTGAGCAAGATGTATGAAACAGGGGAAATACCCTCAGACTTCAAGAAGAATATAATAATTCCAATCCCAAAGAGAGCAGGTGTTGACAGATGTGAAAATTACTGAACTATCAGTTTAATAAGTCACAGCTGCAAAATACTAACACAAATTCTTTGCAGATGAATGGAAAAACTAGTAGAAGCCAACCTCGGGGAAGATCAGTTTGGATTCCGTAGAAACACTGGAACACGTGAGGCAATACTGACCTTACGACTTATCTTAGAAGAAAGATTAAGGAAAGGCAAACCTATGTTTCTAGCATTTGTAGACTTAGAGAAAGCTTTTGACAATGTTGACTGGAATACTCTCTTTCAAATTCTAAAGGTGGCAGGGGTAAAATACAGGGAGCGAAAGGCTATTTACAATTTGTACAGAAACCAGATGGCAGTTATAAGAGTCGAGGGACATGAAAGGGAAGCAGTGGTTGGGAAGGTAGTAAGACAGGGTTGTAGCCTCTCCCCGATGTTGTTCAATCTGTTTATTGAGCAAGCAGTAAAGGAAACAAAAGAAAAATTCGGAGTCGATATTAAAATTCATGGAGAAGAAATAACAACTTTGAGGTTCACCGATGACATTGTAATTCTGTCAGAGACAGCAAAGGACTTGGAAGAGCAGTTGAATGGAATGAACAGTGTCTTGAAAGGAGGATATAAGATGAACATCAACAAAAGCAAAACAAGGATAATGGAATGTAGTCTAATTAAGTCAGGTGATGCTGAGGGAATTAGATTAGGAAATGAGACACTTAAAGTAGTAAAGGAGTTTTGCTATTTGGGGAGCAAAATAACTGATGATGGTCGAAGTAGAGAGGATATAAAATGTAGACTGGCAATGGCAAGGAAAGCGTTTCTGAAGAAGAGAAATTTGTTAACATCGAGTATAGATTTAAGTGTCAGGAAGTCATTTCTGAAAGTATTTGTATGGAGTGTAGCCATGTATGGAAGTGAAACATGGATGATAAATAGTTTGGACAAGAAGAGAATAGAAGCTTTCAAAATGTGGTGCTACAGAAGAATGCTGAAGATTAGATGGGTAGATCACATAACTAATGAGGAAGTATTGAATAGGATTGGGGAGAAGAGAAGTTTGTGGCACAACTTGACCAGAAGAAGGGATCAGTTGGTAGGACATGTTCTGAGGCATCAAGGGATAACCAATTTAGTATTGGAGGGCAGCGTGGAGGGTAAAAATCGTAGAGGGAGACCAAGAGATGAATACACTAAGCAGATTCAGAAGGATGTAGGTTGCAGTAGGTACTGGGAGATGAAAATGCTTGCACAGGATAGAGTAGCATGGAGAGCTGCATCAAACCAGTCTCAGGACTGAAGACCACAACAACAACAGCATTTTATCCCATACCAAAATGCTTCAGTTGTGGTGGTGCTAGGTGGCACTCAATGCCCTCAAGCCACAGGCCAGACTAGTTGGCTGAAACATGCTTGGATCAGCAAGCAGCCTCATGTCGTGGCCACTGGGCAGCATAGCTGTGAGCAGCAGTTGGCATCGCATAGCAAGTAGCCTCTTTGCTGGGAGACAGAGCCATCACTCCAGCTGTGTGACAATAACTCAGACCTCAAAGCAGAGTGGTATGCAGCAACAGGAGTAGTCAGCCACACAGCTCAGTGCAGGATGCACTGGAGTGTCCAGAATCAAACCATAGATCCCAGCGCAAATGGAAGGTGGCTCACAGCAGTGACTTGTGTCCGCACAAGTGATGATGGACAGCAACAAAGTTTGCTCGCACCAGACGATGAAAAGCCAACATATCCTAGATAATAGTAACTATTTACGGAGCACTTGCAGTAAATTATAATCTATTCATAAATCATCTAGAAGCTCTTTTGGGTTATTTAACAGGAAGAAACAAAGAAATTTTGATTGCTGGTGACTTTCTGGTGATTTTCTAATGCAATCTTCCAGTAAACATTTACTTCAGTTAGTAATGTTGTCTTTCAATCTAACTCACACTGTAAACTTTCCAATTATGATCACTAAATCCTCGAGGACAGCCATTGATAACATTTTTATAGACAAATCAAAGGAACAAAATCATATCATAAAATCTGTAATAAATTGACTATCAGATCATGACATGCAGCCCCTTGTGTTGACGTAAATTCTAAGCAGATTATCAAGACTGCTACATCTGAGTACAGGAGAGTAGTCAATCAACCAAAAATTGAGTGTTTTAGAAAACTACTCAAAGACATGAACTGGAAGGATGTTTATAGTGCTCATGACATGAATGAAAAATATAACACATTCATGAACAATGTCAGTACCATGCTAACTATTTTCCTCTAAAAGTTACTCAAATTATAATACCATGGATTACACAAGGAATAAAGATAACCTGTAAGACAAAAAGGAAAATGTATCTGTCGACCAAGAATAGCTCCAATGCTGATGATTTAGCTAAATACAAGGAATACTGTAAAATATTAAAAAAAGTAATTCAGACATCTAAACAACTGCACTATGAGAAGAAGATTGCAATGTCAAGGAACAAAATAAAAACAATATGGGATATAGTGAAAGAGGAGACTGGTAGAACCAGAAAGGAACAGGAGCAAATAGTATTAAGGGTAGATGACACATTAGTAACCGATGGGCACAGTGTGGCAAATCTATTGAACAAGTACTTTATATCCATTACTGATAGAATGGGATTGTCAGAATCAGCAAATAATGCCCCTGAACATCTGAAGCTAGCCTTTACAAATAGCTTCAGGTACATGAATATGTCACTCACTTCACCAAAAGAAATAACTTCCATTATAAAATCTTTAGAAACAAAGCATTATAGTGGTTACAATGAAATATCAACAAAGTTAATTAAGGCATGTTTTTGTGAATTTAGTACAATTCTAAGTTACTTGAGTAACCAGTAAATTATAACTGGGACATTTCCTGACTGGCTAAAATATGCAGATGTTAAGCTTCTATTCAAGAAAGGGGATAAAGAGTTACCATCAAACTACACTTTTGACAGCATTCTCAAAAATTTTAGAAAAAGTAATGTACAGGCACCTTCTCAACCATCTGACCACAAATAACATATTATCAAGAACACAGTTTGGATTTCTGAAGGGTTCTGATATCAAGAAGGCTATTTACACCTACAGTGAAAATGTACTTAATTCATTAAATAACAAATTACAAGCAGCAGGTATTTTCTGTGATTTGTCAAAGGCATTTGATTATGTCAACCACAACATCCTTTTAAATGAATTAGAATTCTATGGTGTCACGGGCAGTGCTGCAAAATGGTTCAAGTCATATCTCGCTAACAGGAAACAAAGGGTGTCAGTGCAAGGGACTAGTGAATTAAGTCATCAGTCATCATCAGAATGGGAAGAAATTACATGCGGTGTCCCACAAGGATCTATCTTAAGGCCATTGCTTTTTTTGTGTACATTAATGATCTCTAATCAGTTACACTGCCAGAAGCAGAGTTCATTTTGTTTGCAGATGACACAAGTATTGAAATAAATAGTATGTCAAGTGTAGTTCTAGAAAGATCTGCTAATGATATATTCATGGATATTAATAAATGGTTTAAAGCCAACTCATTGACATTAAACTTTGAAAAGACTCACTATATGCAATTCAGAACCTGTAAGAGGTTTCTACCCAGCGTATGCATAAAGTATGAAGAAGAGCAGATAGAAGAGGTTGACAGTCTTAAATTCCTGGGATTACAACTTGATAATAAATTCAGTTGGGAGGAGCACACCACAGAACTGCAGAAACGCATTAACAAATCTGTATTTGCAATTCGAGTGTTAGCAGACATAGGCGACATAAAAATGAAAAACTTTGCATACTTTGCCTACTTTCATTCCATAATGTCATACAAAGTCAAACAAAAGCGCAAAAGCCTGTAATACGTATTATTTGTGGAGTAAATTCACGGATGTCCTGTAGAAACCTCTTCAAAGAACTGGGTATACTAACTACTGCCTCTCAGTATATTTACTCCTTAATGAAATTTGTCCTAAATAATATATCTGTTTTTCCAACAAACAGCTCCGTTCATACATACAATACCAGGAACAAAAATGATCTGCACAAGGACTTAAAAGCACTTACTTTAGTTCAAAAGGGGTCCAATACTCAGGAACACTCATCTTCAATAATTTGCCAGCAAACATAAAAAATTTAGTTACAAATAAAGATCAGTTTAAAAGGAACCTGAAAGACTTACTAGTGACCAATATTCTCATACTATTGTTATTTCAGCTTTTAAAAAAAGAAAACATGTTCCACATCCACGAGGATCTCCTCAGCATGGATCTATGGAACAGAAAACTAATATAATCTAATTTAATCTTCTTGCACAGGTGATGGCAGCTGGGTGGCTAGCCTCACATGAACCTGGGACCCAAGGTTAGGTCAGTCAGCAATGGATGGAAGTTAGCCAGCGCGTAGCCTGTTAATTGGAATGCACCAAGTCAGCAACATTTGGTTTTAGTGCAAACAGCTGCCCACAGCTAGAGGAGACAGCAGCTGGTTTTGGCAGCCTGCTCATACATTTCTTGAAGGAGACTGGCATAAATCTTCCCTCATATCTGGCTGCTGGTGGCAACGTATTCTCCCTGTATAAAATGGATAATATTTATCTGAAATGGGTCTGCTATTGTTTCTTAAACAGTAGCACTTCTCTCCCGTAAGTCACAACAGAACCCAGGTGCCTGTTGGGCAACCATGACTTCACTGCCCTAGCCTTTATGTTGTGTCGGCAGTTTTACAGCCCTGGCTGTGGTGTGTCAGTGTAGCAATCTTGACTTTTGGAAGCAGTTTCTGTGATTTCAGTATAATCCACTTACAATTTATTACACAAAAAACCTTAACCAGCTCCTGTACTGTGGTTTCTTGTGTCAGCCTGCTGTGATATTTCCTGCTAAGTTGGTCATAGGATTTTTCTGTGGAGCATTAGTGCAACATCAGAAAGCCATGAATCAAACCAATCAGGTAGATGCAATACTTTTTGAATTCCAAAAAGTGTTTGACTTGATACCAAACCAACAATTATTAACAAAATAACAATGATGTGTAGTATGAAACAAAATTTGATTGGATTCAGGATTTACTGGGAGAGAGAATGGAGCAGATCATCTTGAATGGTAAGTCATGAACAATTAAGATTTTCCTAAATCATTTTAGGCGTGGCGTAGGAAAGTGTGTTGGAACTCTTCTTGTTCATATTATATAGAGTGGAAACAGAGCTACACACACAAAACTTTTAGAGTGTTTGGAGGAGATAGAAAGCAACACTTTTTTTAATACATTAATGTCATGGATGCAGTGTTTCCCCATAGGGATCAATGGATGTTTAGATGCTAGTGATATCCAGAGATGGTGTTCAAACTGCTGTGCGACAAATATTGTTTTAGAGAGGTGGTTAACCTCCTATGGATTTCTTTTTATGGGAGACGCTGGAGCTTTTGATAATGTACAAAATATCGATGGACACACCAGAAGAGATGACTGCCCGTTCAGCTGAAGCTGCTGCCATTATTTGTGAAACAACTTTTTGTTTTGAGTGTGTTAGACAATAATTAGCATGCAGATGCCAATTGTGCATTAATGTATGCAGAAGACATTTTTAGCAATCTCTCTAAAACAATGTTCTTCAGACGGCAGCTTGAACACCATCTCTGAAGATCAGTAGCATCAAAAACCTCGTGGACCCCTAGCAGTGAAACTGTGCACTATGACACTTTTTTTTTACATAAAGTATTTCTTTTTGTCTCTTCTAAACACTCTAAAATCTTATATACATAGTTTCTTACACCCTTTATATTAATGATGTGGCAGAATATTGATAGTAACATCAGACTTTTTTAAGATGATGCAGTTTTCTATAGTGATGCACCAATATCGAGTCACATCTTGATAAGATTTCAAAGCGTTGCAAATACTGGAAACTTGTTCTAAATGTTCAGAAATGTAGTTTCTAGGACCACAATGCAAGGGCACCCATTCTCAGGGGCAAGAGGGCAACTGCAGCCTCTTCTCCCCCACCCCTACCCCCTCAAGGAAAGCAAAAAATATAGTGAAATCAGGTGTTTTTCTTTCAAGAAAATTATTTAAAAGTATTACGCAGGTTTTTAACAGGGTCAGAAATGAAACTTTTTTATGGCTACTAACAAGTTGCCAGTTATCTTACAAAATATTAAAAATATTCCATATCCCCAACAAACTATTGTATGGGTTCCCTTGCTAAAATACAAATGAATTACAACTGAAATCAGCAGTTTGTGGGCTATGAAATTAAAGAACCACACTGGTGCAGTCAGTGGTAAAGTACGTAGCAGACTTTCATAATTTGTCAGCTTCTTTATCACAATCTCATATTGTGCTGCATGTAATTAACTGAGATCTATTAATGAAACAAATAGAATGAGCCTTCTTTTCATTCCACACATTTTTATCAAGATTGCACTTACCTCTAATGCTGATCTCTGTGAGCAAAACCATACTGATTTTCTTTCAGTGTTTTGTTTCCATCAAAATAAACACATATTTGTTTATGTGTGTCATCATTTTAATACTTTAATACAATTCATAGAGGTGTAAGTTTATTGTCACATGTTTATTTTTGTATGTATTCAAGTGTTTGCGTAGCGATAAGTGTCGAGAGAAGCAGTGAACAGTGTATCAAGATACCTTGTTCCAAGTATGTGTAAACATAGGAGCATTGCACACTACTTATAAAGCAAATGCGATGGCGCCTTAGTGAATCTGTGAAGACACTGACTTCAGATGTGAGGGGACTGACGTTCCTGCTTTTCTCCATGTAATTATGCTCTGATGGTTCTTTCAACTATGTCATGGTTTGCTACCTGTCATATTCTAATTAAACACATTATATTGATTATGCTTTTTCCTTGTATTAAGCTGACAAATCTAAAATCACTGAAAAAAAAGCAACAACAAGACCTACACGATAATGTACAAGTGTATAATGTAAAATTACGATAATGATAAACAAAAACTGTGCTTTAGGCGTAAGTTTGTAGGCCACTTAGCACTTGAAAATGTTCACATTTCACAGGTTTCAATAATGAAAACAAACTGTTGAGGGCACAGAGGTGTTGAAACGTGTTAGGATAAAAAAAAAGTTTTGTTTGATATGTAGATTCCACATCCAATAACTTTTACTACAAAGATGGAAAATACAAGAGCACCAAGTCTAAATTATGAATATCACCTCAACCATTACTCAATTTTAAGTGAAGCAGCAAATATCATGAAATGAGTTCTAAATAAACTAAATTTATACATTTTACAAGTCTGAGGATATAATTGGAATATAAACCCTCACCCCCCTGTCCCCATGCCCTCCAAGAAAAAAAAAGTAATGAGGGAATGAGGCATTTTCTCAGTCCCAGAATTGCTTGATGGGTTTGACTACCAGCATGTTAAAATATTTTTCTGGTGTAGCCACTGCCATTTTGACACACCACCATGTATACTGATGAACTGGTCTTTTCTTTGTTGACAGAACAATACAAAATTTATTTCATATTGTTACTTTTCTTTCATGTAAAATAATAAAGTTGTACGATCAACTTTTATTATTTCTTCTCTTTAATTACTAAATATATGTATATTGTATTTTTATGCTTAATGCTAGAAAATAAATATATAAATACCGGTAACCCTCCCCTAAGGGCTACTTTGCACCAGTTCATAAAACATAATTAAATTTCACAGATGTATCTGTTTATAGCACTAGGGTATCTATACATGTAGCATCGTTTCAAAAATCTTTCTGCAAAACTATTATGTATTATATGATTTGGTTTGAAAAATCTGTCCATATGTGGAGCAAAGTACGATATCGATAAATGTATTGACTGAAGAAAGTCATCTTTCGCCATTTTTTCTAGTACTTCGCGCCAAATATGAAATCATTAAATAATAACGTGGATTTAACGTACCGGTACTTCATGAAACAATAACTGAGAAAAGCATGGGAAATGGCGAAGGTGTTCTCTTCTTGTAGTTATGTACTTCACTTTAACGTTTTTCTTTGGTATTCTATTAGTGTTTCTCCAAAATTAAGATTAGAACAGCATTATTTAATTTCCAAAGCGTTCATTTGGATACGAGCTATACAACCGAATCATAGTAAATATCATGGAAATTATTGACGCCAGAAATAATACCTTACCAGTATCGCCTATTTAAGAATATTTATTTCTACGTTCTGAAAGGTATACATGTAGTATGATTTTCTTGCAAAGTTTACAAATATAACTAAATCGGAGAAAAACTGTTTTGCGCGGCTTATTTTTTCCTGCAGTGACCTTATTTTTAAATTCTTCTCGTTTTTTCATTGTTACTACGATTGTACTGTCAGTTATCGACTGACGCGAGATTCTCAGGATTACTTTTCGATTGCTGAACAAATTCAGGATACATCGAGAAGGCTGTGAACGCAGGAACAGGAAATGATGTCAAAGAACTAATTTGTGCTTACATTTGGAGATCAGCCAAGAAGCAGAGAGGTGTGTATGTCAGATAGTGTTCAACGCTGTGTGGGTGTTATGGTGTGTGACGTCTGTGTCGTATTGCGTACACAGTGATTACGTATCGTGGAGCGTAGTATGAAACTGTCGAATTACGTTGTGCGCTTTTAACTTTGTGAACTCCGTGCATTAAATTTAAAGGTGAGTAATACCTCTCATAAAATAGATAAAATGGGAGATGTTCAAAATATTTAAATATCATATTTATTTGTTTATTATCGATGGTAGTTTGTTTATTGTAACATTAATGGTGTTTGGCGTCGCACAACAGTATTAATCGCTGCACTTTTCCGAAGGTGGTCGTTTTGTTTACATATTTTGTATGCTCAATTTGTGTATTGTTTACGTAAGGAAAACTTCATGTACATACGGTAGTTGTCGTTTAGTGACAGCTTTTTACCCACCGGTATTGACAGTGATTTATTCCCATGTACAGACGTGTACTGCTAAACATCATAAATATATGCGAACAGATAAAACGTAACCTTGCTCTGTGATTTAATTTCGAAATAAACCTCTTATAATATTGTATGGCAACGTTTTCGATTTGAGCTATTCCTATTACTTGATTATTCAATTTGGAGTCACTGTGTTTTCCGTGAACATTTTGCTTCAGACACTGAACTTCAGTGAAGTTTATTAATCTGAGATCTCTATAATATTCAACAAGCATGTTGATTTCTGTGTTGGTTTACTTCTACTTAAAGTGTATCTGAGCCAACTTAAATGTTTAGTGGCATCTTTATATTTACTTTGATACTAACTGCTTATAAAATTGAAAATTCCCAGTATGCTTAGCTTTTTCCACAATTCGCAAGCTCTCAGTAAGGCTTGGTACAATCTTTCTTAGCCCTAATAATGTCGGTACTTTATGGGTAGGAGAGCTGAAAATTCTGGGGAGAAGTAAGAAGGGGGCTTGTTTAGATACTGAAGCTGAATTTATGACACTGCTGTGTAAGTACTTTGTCAGGCAATAGGCAAAGCCGGCGCGGGGGGGGGGGGGGGGGGGGGGTCGTCGTCGTCGTCGTCGTCGTCGTAGGTAATCTTTTTGATAGGGTATTTGGTGGTCCATAGGTGTTCAGAATGTATCTGTCAGGTTTACATTGAACTAAAGACGACACGACGTGATTTTTCATTCTTACTGTTTCATTGTAACCTGCGAAATGCTTGTTTCTAAATACCGGTAGTATATGTGTTGTTTTTACATAGAAGTTATTACGAAACCTAGTGTCAAAAGTAGGCAATGGACATACATTTCCACATCTAAGCATCAGTGCTTTTCCCAGAGGGGTTCTAAAATTTTGTGACACAGATATAATCCGAATTTTGAAATATCGATATTACGAATATTACCCAACCCAAACAGCATACGTTTTACATCACGTATCCTGTAATCAGATTTTTGTACTAACTGCTTGATGAAATATGAAGAAATCTGCATCCGACACAACATGAATTTTACAACTCTGACGCATTTTGCGTCTGTCCGAGAAGACAGCACTGATTGCCTTATCATAGCTGTCATGTCACACCGAACCACGTGCCGGGATACATGCTCCCTTGATGCAGTAAAGATCTAGAGATCTAGTGCTGGTGTGGTTAGTACCTTGCCCAGTAACATTATGTAACAGTGATAGACTGGCCTTAAAGTGAATCGAAGGAGTATGTCGGTGGAACTTCTATTTCATTTGCACTTAAAACGCCTGTTAATTGCACCCTGTATTGGCAGGTTAATGCGTTAATTTTAGGTGAATAAGCAGTACTCAAGAGCAGACGAATATTCTGTGCCACTGCCATTACCAGGTAATCAGTGGTTCAACAAGAATAACGATCACAGTGCTGATGGCTCTCTTTGCGTTGTGTGTATGGCTGTCTTTCCGGCGAGGTGCATTCTCATTCGGGAGGGGCGGAGTTCAAATCCTGCCTGGCCATTCATATTTAACTTTTTCATGGTTTTCAAATTTATGTAAAATCAAAGGCCGTAATGCGTCCATTGAAATGGTGATGAAACGACCTAATCCCCAAAGTGACAATCATAAAAGTGTCGTATCAAGCAATAAATAAAATTATTCGGTTTATCATGCCCCGGCCCGCAATTATAATCCCCAAGAAACCAGTCACTACGCCCAGTGTTTAGGGTGTTCCATCGACTAGTCTGTTATGGTTTCATTGAATGTGAACTTCCGATTGTTCTACGGCAGGAGGGTGCTGGTTATCAGCCTCGCTCTCATTGCCGTACTTATTACTTCCGTGGTGTGTGTGTGTGTGTGTGTGTGTGTGTGTTTGTGTGTGTGTGTTTGTGTGTTTGTGTTTT
Source organism: Schistocerca piceifrons (assembly GCF_021461385.2). NCBI lineage: Eukaryota > Metazoa > Arthropoda > Insecta > Orthoptera > Acrididae > Schistocerca > Schistocerca piceifrons. The sequence continues at coordinate 1,013,579,773 of NC_060138.1, read as the reverse complement.
GTTTGTTTGTTTGCAACCATCACTGTATGTAGTGTTTGAAGACTCAGTCTTTCGTGCAAAGAAACACGCTTCCCTTTTGTTTCTGCTATTGTTCTTTAGTCTCGGATGCGTATACGTGAAACACGTGTGCGCTTTCTACATTGTCACATATGTCACTGGCCTTCGGTCTTTATTTCTTAGATGGTCCTGTCCATCTCAACACTGTGCACACCTTTTCCAGAGTTTGAAATTTGAACTAACCACCTCCCCCAAGAGTCAAGAAGGTATGGTTTAAGATAAAGTTCAGTTTACTGCATACTGATCCCATTGACACTGCTTATCACAGCATTTAATTTTGATGATTTAGAAACTTACTGAAAGCTAACTCTTCGAACCTGTGGCTTTTGCTAGTTACCGTTTATGAAATACATAACTCAGGCTGATTTTTATTGAAGCGAAGTCAGCCTTTGTTGACATTAGGTTTGAATAGTCATTTTCAGACCTGTTCACTGAAAAAGCAAACCAAATTCTCTATATTATTCGACATACCAGTTCGGCACCTCCATATTGTAAACTGTACAAACCGAATCTTTAATTGGCATTTGTTCTCAGCCAGAAGCTGCTGAATGTAGAGTGCCTGCAGCACAAGGCTAGATCATACTGTTTTCCACAATTGCATAAAGACAGCTTCCGGATAATTAACACCTTTGTCGAATATGAAAATCTACAGCGCATAGAGGGTCATTTGCGATACCAGAGGACACCCTTTCCTCAGGAGAGGGTAACATTGGAAAACATAACGAGTAGTCTTGCCTCGTATGAAGTAGCTACGTTCGGGAAACGCTGTATGCGGGAAGCTAATACAGGTGCTGTTCAAGCAATTAATTATAGGATGGAAAAACGCTCGGCATCTCTCTGCAGGTCGCTCGCGTATGACAGAAGGCGTGGGAGTGCATTTTGCACTGTCCAGTCACATTGTGACCACCTGTCAGAAGCCAGATTAACCACCTTTTACAGCACAGACAGCTTCGAGACGTGCTGGAAGAGTGTGTGTGAGATTCTGGAAGGTACCGACAAGAATGTGCAGCCTTGCCGATTGCAGTGACGTGGCTACCTGTGGTAGGTTTCTCGGTTGAGGACCCATGGCGCAGACAGCCCGATCGAGTGGCCCCGCAGATTGTTGATGGGATTTAAATCCGGAGAGTTTGGTGCCTAGGGGAGTATGGCAAACTTATCCTTGTGCTCTTCGAACCATACACTTATAATGGAGCTGTGTGTCACGTTTCATTGCCCTGTTGGTAGATGCCATCTTGCCGACGAAAAACAAACTGCGTGTACGGGTGGACGTGGTCGTCAAGGATAGTTGCGTACTTGAGTTGATACATTGTGCCTTCGAAAATGACGGAATCATCTGGGGAATGCCGCGAAAACATTCCTAGACCATAACGCTCTCTTCCCCGGCCTGTACCCTTTCGCCGATTGATGTAACCTGTTTGCTTTCAGACGTTTTGACGCAGTATACGCAAACGGCCACATGTACGATGGAGCATTAAACGTGATTAATCTGAAAAGGCCTCGGTGGACGTCCAGTTGCGGTATTAGCTTGCAAATTGCAGCCTTAGTCGGCAGTGATCACCATTCAGCATGAGTGCATGAACCAGGCGCCTGCTACAGATTTCCATATGCCGCAACGTTCGTTAAACGGACGTTGAGGCATTGTTGGTAGCCCCTTCGTTCATCTTGACGGTCAGTTTTCTCAAAAGCTGCACGTATGTTCGCCCAGACGCATCTCCACAGCTACTCCTGTTATCTATTTTCCATTATCCACAGTTGCCTCGGTGCTGGCGGTTTTGGGTAGCACCGTTTTGCCATGCACTGTGTACTTTAACATCGCGGCACGCGAACCATTTATAAACATAGCCGTTTCTGAAATGCTTCTACCCGTGGCCTGGAAGCCAATGATCATGCCCTTTCGGACGTCAGATAAATCGCTCCGTTTCCGCTTTATGATAACGACTGCACTGTTCAGTACCACGAGACGGTTTATATACCGTCCACTTCTAGTGCTGCCGCCTGTGAGTGATTATTGCATGCTGAGGTCAAACAGGCGGTGGTCACATTAATATAACTGGACCGTGCATAACACACAGCAGAGTGGATGATACAGACTGGCGGCAAAAGCCTCTACGACTATAGCTGTTGCTATGGCGCTATTACGCTAAGTCTTAAAATTCGCTGGAGACTTGAACGGGAACGTAATTATAGTTCCGTCAGACTTGACCACTGCGTTGATAAAAAAAAGTAATATCGGTAATTATCTGGTACGTCAAATAGTGCAAGAAATGACATGATTACATCGTTGTAGAAAAATAACGTCCTCGTATGGCCGAAGAGGCACCCCATCGTAAGAGGAAATAGTTGTCAAGACGTTTGTGATGGAGGCAGTGCACAATGGATAGGATCAGATGCCATGTGTACGAGGTGTGAGCAGAAAGTAATGGGAATTTTTGTTTTTATTAAAGACTTTCTATGTATTCACCACCACCACAACCACTACCTTTGTCCCCATAGAAGTAATCCTCGTGTATATTTTATTCTAGCGCCAGCGCTTTTTCCAATTTTGCAAGCAATTCTGGAAACTACTTTTCGTTAGTGTTCAGCTCCTTCAGTGATTCTATTTTTCTCATCAGTGGGGGCAAAACGAGGTCCTTTCATGGTTCTCTTCAGCGTCCGGAATAGAAAGAACTCGTAGGGGGCCATGTCCGGCGAATACGGTGGCTAAGACAACATAACGGTTTTCTTTTTTACCAAAAAGTCACGAACAAGCATTGAGGTGTGAGCTGGAGTATTATCGTGATGCAATTTGCACGGGTGATTTTGCCACATTTCTTGTCGTTTTCTTCGGATTACTTCACGCAGACGACACACAAATTCCAGATAGTATTCCTTATTGATCGTGCGTCGTTAAGGCAGGAACTCATGATGCACTGTCCCATTGTAATCGAAGAAAACAGTGAAAAACCTTCACATGTGATCGAACACGACGAATTTTTCTTTTGGTCTTGGCTCTTCAGACAGTTTTCATTGGGACGATTTGGCATTCGTTTCGACGTCATATCGGTGTACCCATGTTTCCTCACCTGTTATAACATTCCTTAAAAGTTATGAATCGTTGTCGACTTCATTCGTCGATTCCTGAGCGATATCTACATGACATCGCTTTTGGTTAAAATTAACAATTTCAGAACAATTTTTGCTGCTACATGTTTCATGCCCAAAACATTCGAAAAAAAAATTGCTTAGCGTGAGCCAAAGGATATGCCGACATAATCAGCAACCTCGCTGATGGTGATTCGGTCATTTTCCAGAGCCATTTTCTTTACGTCTTCCACATTGTCGCCAGTAATTGATTTGCTAGGTCATCCAGGGCGGTAGTCGTTTTCAGCGTCTTCTCGACCCTCTTCGAAACGTTTATATCACATGTAAACTCTTGTCTTACTCATAGTAGCTTCGCTAAAAGCCACAGTCAACATTTCGAATGCGGTGCTGCACTTCATTCCAATTTTTCAAGCAAAGTTTAATGCAGATTCTTTATATCCATCTTCTTTGAAAGAAAAAAATTCGGCGAGCACTCGAAAACACGTGTAACTCTCAACAATAAACTAGGTATACAAAACAGCTGAAAATGCAAACATAGATCAGGAAAACGTGTACCAACAAAATAAAAAAATTAGAAATCGGATATATAAACTCCGCAAAATTGAATTCCTGTTCCTTTTTTATCACACCTCATACACTGCCTCCATCATGTCAGGGTCCAAATGAAAGCCAGTTGGAACAGCAAACTGTTTAATACAAATACAAGGAAAAGCACTATGCGAAAATAGACCTGAATATTCCGTCACAATCGTTGCGTACCTAACGCGTGTCATAAAAGTTTCTCATGACAATACTCTGCCTCTGCTTCAACCACTGAAGATGTAGACAGCACCTTCGTCGATTACAGTGAATTGGACCACCCCTGTGCCATTACGTAACAGAAGACATTAAACAATATGATTGGCTATCCTCTGCAGTCACGAACTTGTTTGCGGCTGTCTATTGAAACTTGGACAGTAATCAGTGTGAAAACTTAGTAATTTATTATTATATGGTATATTCAACTTTTTGCCTCTGGGCAAATAATGGTACGCAGTGAGTTGTTCGGACATGCGAGCAGGAAGGGGGCTTACATATTAAATTATATAATAATTGTATTAACTATAATAATTTGTGTTATACAGTGTTTTTTTCCTATGTTCTTTTATCAAAGACTGGTTGGATGGATGGCATATGAACAGCAAGAATAAATTTAAAAATATCAGCATTATATCCCCGTAACAGAGGTCACTATTGCACACTTGCGCGATGGCACTCATGTCGGTAGCCTAATCGAGTCATGGCTGTGGAAAATTTTTCATCAAATGTTGCTTAACGGCAAGCGGAGGAGTGGTGGAGGTGGAAACAGCTTGATCCGTCAGACTTTACGCCGAAGCTCCGTGTTAAATTAAAAAAAAAATGGCGAGAGAGTATGTGAAAATGCTGATGGTGATCCGTCCGGGTGATCTGTATATTAAGCTCAGCAGGTCTTTGTTGCTTTTCGAGGGAGATGGGGTGTGTGCCAGCAAATGGTGTGTTCCTCCTCTCAACATTAATCCAAAAAATACTACGCACTCATCAGTTGCCTATAAGAGTAGTTACAATGGAGACACTAGACACGCAACCGCTCAGGTGGTATCAATTGGAATAGCTTGCAGTCCATGCCACGAGCGACACGACTGAAACAGGCTCAAATGGCTCTGAGCACTATGGGACAACATCTTAGGTCATCAGCCCCCTAGAACTTAGAACTAATTAAACCTAACTAACCTAAGGACATCACACACATCCATGCCCGAGGCAGGATTCGAACCTGCGACCGTAGCAGTCCAGCGGTTCCGGACTGCAGCGCCTAGAACCGCACGGCCACCGCGGCCGGCCGACTGAAACAGACAGTATGATGATACTACTAATTGGACGTTTTGTCACACTTCTCGCACGGTCCAGTCAATGTGACCACCGCCTGTGTTCGACGTTTAATGCTCCATCAGATGCTGCGTGTGCAGCGTGAAACGTCTGAAAGCAAACATCATGCATTCGTTATGGTTTGGGGAATGTTTGTGGCATTCCCTGACTGATCTTATCTTTGTCAAAGGTACACTAAATCAACACATGTATACATCTATGTTGGGACCATTTTCTCCCCTAAATGTAGTTTCTTTTCTCGCCACAATGGTATCTACTAGCAGGACAGTGCAAAATGCCACACAGCTCAGAGCGTACGTGCGTGGTTTGAAGAGCCCCAGGATGAGTTTATCGTTCTTCCCTGGTCTCCAAACTCATGAGATTAAAACCCAATCGACAATCTTTTGGGCCACCTTGATGAGGCTGTTCGCACCATAGATCCTCAACTGAGAAACCTAGCGTGGCTGGCCATGGCATGGCTTGACATCCCTGCAGTACGTTCTAGGACCTTATTGACTCTCTTTCTGCACTTCTGACAGTATCCGTGCTGCTATGAGTAATTATTCGGGCTTTGTGACAGGTGGTCACATTACTGTCTGGGTAGTTTATAACCTTACAACATGTACCACTGCATTACCGTGCTAATCCTAACAGATATGCACGCTGTTCTGCAGACATACTGATTTTCGTTGTGAAAAAATGACATTCCAGATTCTATCATAAGGGAACAAAACTATAAGAAGGGGCTGATGGGGAGCCAACTTGTTTCACGAGGCTGCTATTGTGACGGTCGGGAACATTGTGCCAGTGGCTGTGGCGAAAGCCCTTGGCACAGTCTTGTCTGAAAACTCATTGTTAGTCATTTCCGTACAAGAAAACAGTGATCTCTCTGGAGCACTATAGATGGTGTATAGGTGGTACCACGTGGTCACGTGATCGTAAACTGCTGACCCAAGTCATGTCAGTGGTGTGTAGGTGCCTGTCGATTCCATGGAATTAACTCAGTAAGATGGGTCGTCGTGAAGAAGTGACAGAGTGCAGAAAGTAGCTATAGTGTGTGGACATGCCATCACCACATTTCGAATGAAGTTGCCTGATTTGTTTGCCAACGCATACCAGTCGACTCTCCACAGTGAGTGATGTACCACTCGCAGCAGTGGAATACCACGTAGTGACAGTGGACATAAGATACTAAGCAGTAAGGATAGTTTCAAACATGATAGTTCATGCATTCGGTGACAGCAGGTCCACATCATTCAGTTTCCGAGCAAACTTTACGAAGAGAACTGCATGCACTGGACAATATCGAAGTCGAGCACCTCGCAGAATGCTACTGCTCGCTGCACTCGTATCTCATGAAGCTGCACGTCCTCAACGGATCAAACAGTACAGCAACTTGACAGAGCTGACTACGGACGTGTAGTGTGTTCCGACGAGTTGCGGCATTGCCGCTTTTCAAATGACGCAAGGTGTTGAGCACACGGATGAACTAATGAAGTGATTAACATATAGTATGTGGAGGGTGTCGTTAAAGCCACAGGTGGTTCTGTGATGTTTTGTAGGTTTTTCGAAGCATAACTTTGGTCCACTCAATGAGACTGCGGTAGACATGAACAAGGATCAATAATTCAAGAACAGTCTTAATCGCATTTATTATTGTTATAATACCGCCAACCGGTTTCAACCCGACGTAGGGGTCATTTTCTGGGCATTTACACCATTGGTCGACTGCTGGTGGTGTCACTCCTGTCTACATAACGGCAGGAAACTATGGTAGTGACACCACCAGCAGTCGACCAATGGTGTAAACGCCCAGACGATGACCCCTACGTCGGGTTGAAGCCGGTTGGCGGTATTATAACAATAATAAATGCGATTAAGATTGTTCTTGAATTATTGATTAATCATACTAATCGCTGCGTCTCTCCACAACCATGTTGTCCAAAAATCTATGAACAAGGATGTTTATTTCAATGTTACCGATGACCAAATGTTGTCCTTTCAGCTACACTTCCTTCTTCCCAATGTATAACCATTTCCCAGTGCAGCATGATGGAAGTTCTGTACTGAAAGGATCTTTGATCTGTTTCTTGATTAACGTGTCTGGTAAATACTTCAGAAAGCAATCACCAAGCACAGTTAAATAATCCATAGGTGTCTTCATTCAAGAGAAAGTCATTGTCTTCTAAAACCCCATGAAGAGCAGGGAAAACGTAATAAGGCTCATATATTGACATCCAACGTTTACTTCCATAATGGTAGATTCTTTCTGAAGACTGAAGTTTTGTCTAACAATTGCAGGATGTTGGCCTCGTTACCATGAAAGAACGTTTTCAATGAAAGAGTTTTTCAAAGGTGCCACAAAGATACGCAGACATCGAAACAGACACTGTCAAAGTACTTCTCTGAACTCAAATGTTTCTCCTAAACAAGATAATGAGTAAAGTTCATTCATGATTTCATACGTCTTTTTCAAGACACTCGCACGTGAAAGCCAGCGAGAGTTACTGAAATAAAATAGGGAAATACGCTCATTCCCATATCACCGCACATTTTTTGAAAACATCTCGACGTTACAGGCCGACTTTTAATGGAGTTTGTACACCATCATGAAGGACAAGGGTCATGCTTTTTGATGCTGATATTTCTCGGTGAATAAGAGTGTGTCGAAATAGCATGGGAGCCCTTTTACGGATCAGAGCCTGCAATCCGGCGTAACAGCCAGTCGGTACCGCGTACACCTACACAGTTTTCGCAGTTAACATCGTTTTCTTCCAGAAGTATTTCAAAGAGATCTGTTGCTTTTGTTCCAAGAATTCTTTTCCTGCGAAAAACTACATGAAATTTGTTGCCACGTATAAACTGCACGCATCCATAGCCTCATAGAATTTTTTCACGTCGTTTTGGGTGACCGCGTGATAAGTAGAGCTATAAAAGTTTGACACCCTTTGGCAAGTTAAGTGGACGGCCGAGATGTTTGCGTATTGTCATTGTTATCCCTAGCATGAGTAAGAGAGTAATGGTGAATGAAGAGCAATATGCAGCGGTTCCGAAAGAGTGGTAGCGCTAAACATTCGTTCTCGCACCGTGTGAATCGGCTGCCGAGGGCAGACCCTTCCCATAGGGCCAGTATGTTTCCCGCGAACGAGCCCTTTCAGCCGTTCCGGCAACGTTCGGCTTCTTTACACAAGAGCCATTCAATGCGAAGCGAGCCTGGTTCCTTCCCCTCCGCTCTTCCACAACCCTGCCAGGCATAGGAGACGGGCGCCTCTTCCCAGGTCTCGGTCGAAAGTGGACTCCTGTTGTAACAACGGTCACCAATGACTTCTTCGTCTACTGGGCGTTAATCCGTCAATGTTCTTTCCTTTAGATCTACAATAGTATTTTTCTGTGGTAGTTACGTCTCTTATACTGATTACTTGACTCAGATTAGGGATTAGATTCGACGATACGAAAACCCAAGATAGTTTTTTTCTTTTTATTGTTGTTGAACGACTACGTCCCCTCTGACAAATTATTTTCGAAGGGACATTTGGCCATATTAATTAACGTAATGTGACATCAACTTGCGATTTTTTTTTTTAGATGATTTAAGTCATTAGACTACGTCAAATATCATTTTACAGATGCCAACTGTGTTTTGATTTTTGTCGATTTTCTTCTACATGTTGTTTCGGGAACTCGAGGCTAACGTACGATAAAATAGGCTACAAACAGATTATCTTTTCTGGTACATAACTGAAGGCGTATCCCAGCGAAGTGTGTTGAGGCCAATTTTGGACATGTTTCATGTTAATCACTTAGCATACACTGTTAAAAGTAACCTCAGATCTTTTTCCAGATGATGCTGTTATCTGTAATGAAGTATTGTGAAAAAGAAACTGCACAGATATTCGGCCTGTCTAGATAAAATTTCAAAGCGGTGCAAAGATTTGCGTAGAACCTCGTGTATCAGGACGTCGTAATTCCTGTTTCCAGTTTCTCGGTCCCAACCCTCCAGCTGCCTCAGTGTGGATGTTCCGTACAGAGTTAAGAAGCAGTACCGGTATTCTTTTGTTCCCGTGTGTTGAGTGTCCGTGAGTGAAATGGCTTCGCTGCGAAAGAAAGTGGCTGTTTCTGTTAACGAAATAGTTGGAAGCTCTATACAGAATAGACAAGAAAACTACTAATCGGCGGTGGCAGACTGGTAGAAGAATCGGAAAGGCACTGAAGACCACTGACTAAAGACAGTTTGCAGAACTGTAGTACAATAAAGAAAGCAAAAAATGACACTAGATGAAGCAGTATTCGTTTGGATCAGTGAGAAGAGAGGATGGTGGTAAGATATCCTGTCCAAACCTGCAGGAAAAGTTGAAACTCCAACCGAACTGATTTTAGTGAAACGTCTAAGCGATCGCGATGCTCTCGAACGCCACACAGGTTCGAAACAAAAGAAACTTACACGCTATTTCACTGAATAAAAGTGAATATACTACAGTAAATATAAAGTGTCGAAAATGTTTCTCGTTTGTCCCAAAAAGAATTTTATGTAGTGTTGCACTTACTAGAGTTTTTGTATGTAGTAGAATATTTCCGAATTTTCTGTAAACCGTATTGCATCCGGTCCTACCCAGACCGGATAGACAAGATTCTCGTATAACTTACGAGACGCAGAAACATAGTACGCTCTGACAAGTATTTGTATGGAGTGTAGCCATGTATGGAAGTGAAACATGGAAAATAAATTGTTTGGACAAGAAGAGAATAGAAGCATTCGAAATGTGGTGCTACAGAAGAATGTTGAAGATTAGGTGGGTAGATCACGTAACTAATGAGGAGGAATTGAATAGGATTGGGGAGAAGAGAAGTTTGTGGCACAACTTGACTAGAAGAAGGGATCGGTTGGTAGGAGATGTCCTGAGGCATCAAGGAATCACAAATTTAGCATTGGAGGGCTGCGTGGAGGGTAAAAATCGTAGAGGAAGACCAAGAGATGAATACACTAAGCAGATTCAGAAGGATGTAGGTTGCAGTAGGTACTGGGAGATGGAGCTTGCACAGGATAGATTAGCATGGAGAGCTGCATCAAACCAGTCTCAGGACTGAAGACCACAACAACAACAACAAATCCATACAAATACCTGGGCGTAGCAATTTGTGCGGATGTGAAGTTGAAGTCGTAGGTAAAGCAGATAGACTTCGGTTAATTGGCAGGACACTGGAAAGAATTAAATCTGCAAAGGAGACTGCGTACTAAACACTCGAGGGACGCGTCCTAGAATATTACTGAAGCGTGTGAGACCTATAAGAAATAATTGTGACGATGGATACTGATAGAGTTCAGAAGAGGACATCTCGCATGATTTCTCCAGCTACACCCACTCCAGTGACTTTTAATTGTGACGTGGAGACCAAAATAGTGTCTTTTATGGTAACAAGTTGTGTTGGTACCTCTGTCAACGCTTTCCAGCTGGAGGTTCTTCATTTGTAGTTGAGTGGTTGACCTTTTACCTGATCCATCAGCCACTGTAGTCTGTTTTACTATTTGCTCTGCTCCTTTTAAGTGTTCTCCATTTTGTGTTACTGAGGTGTTCATTTTAGCTCTCTACCCCTTGGTGTTCCCTCCCTCTGGGTGCAGAGGTTACGCTATTACTGTAAAGGCCTTTTACAAGTTTGTGTGTTTGGAACTGGGGACTGATGACCTCGATGCTTAGCCTCCATCAAATCCCAAAACAAACCAACCAACCAACCAGAAGAGGACAGCACAAATGGTGAAGGTTTGTTTGCCCCATGGGAGAGAGACAGTGGAATACTGGAGAGCGAGAACTGGCAGACACTTGGAGACAGACGCCAGCGGTTCCGCGAAACACTACTTACAAAGTTCCAAGAAACAGTATTAAGTGAAGGGACAAGGAATATACGGGGTGTCCATAATTAAAGTTCCAGTTTCAAAACGCTGTAGAAACAACCACAGCTCAGGAAAACGTCAAATTTAGGCAGATTATGATGACATGGGGGGGGGGGGGGGAGGAAGGAGAGGAGTAATGAAAAAACAAGAAAATTAACGAAATTTTGACCAATAAATGGCGCTGTAAGCGTCAGAATATGCACACCGCCCGACGCGCTGCTCGCGGCTGTTTCTCGGTTTGCGCCAGATACGCCCAACATGACCGTCTCCAAGAAGGATCGCGCACTTCTGGTAAAGCTCTTTCACAAAATCGGTGACTATGGGCCATTAGCGCTGCAGTAGTTCCGCGTGCTAAAGGGTATGAAAAAAGGGGGGAGGGAATCAGCAGTGTTCTTTTCAGACAAATTATCCCGGCATTTACTTCCAGAAATTTGGGGTAAACGGCGGATAAATATGGTTTGCAGGAAGGGATTCGAACCCTGGCCACATCCCTGAATGTTTATCATAATATAACCGCAATATATTTCACACTGTTGACGGCGAACACACCTGTGTGTCCACCTTTCGGTAAGGCGAACGGGTGGAGGAGCTGGGGCATCCCTCTGACAGTCGACGCTTTCTTCCTCTCCTTTTTCTTTTGCGGACATGTCAAGGGTGTCGTGTATTTCTCCAGTTGCCTCTTGAACCGAGGTGACTGTCGAATCAGCGACAAGAAATATTACCCTGCCACGTTGCAATTACTCGGAGGATCGTTGCTGATTGTTGCCAAGATTTAAGCCATATAATGAATCCTAAAATAGACTTTGTTGAACATCTGTGGTAATTTGAGTCTACCTGTGCCCTTCAGGTGCAGTTGGAAAACGCATAGGAGGAGCTAGATAGGATGAGGAGGGAAAAGGGGGTTGGGGAATGGAAGCTGGCTGTTGGCAAGAGATCTGCTAGGAGAAGGAGATTTTCAGATAGTTTTACTATTGGTGTTTGTAATAGATTTGACCAACTGTCAGAGTCTAGTGGAGAGGAATCTCTAGTAGCTGTAGATGTAGGAAGTATGCAGCAGACCTCAGCGGTTACGGTGGCTAGGACAGTTGCAAAGTCTAAGAGAAAGGAGGTGGTTCTGCTGTTAGGTAGTTCTCATGGTAGAGGTGTAGGCCAGCAGTTGCAGGAAGTTTTGGGGAGTGAGTACCAGGTCACCAGCATTGTGAAGTCTAATGCAGGATTGGCTCAGGTGACTTTTAACATAGGGGGGTTATGTAGGGATTTTACAAAAGAGGATCAGGTAGTGATTGTGGGTGGGGCTGGTAATAGTATTGATAGGGATGGGGAGTATGACATAGATGGTGACCTGGAAAAGATAGCCACTCAGACTGGCAACACGAATGTGCATTTCGTGGAACTGTTTCAGCGTCACGATCGGCCTCATCTTAATACAGCCGTCAGGCGTAATAACATGAGACTTGGGCGTGCACAGATGACAGAAAGCATGGGTCACATTTCAGTGGTGTCGGTGGAGTCTATCAGCAGGACGGGTTTCACTAGACATGGCCTGCACCTCAACAGGTATGGGAAGGGAAGGTTGGCAAAGCTTATATGTGACAGCACAGGTGGGGGTGGTGGGATCACTCATGGGAAAATTCCGGTAGTTGTGGGTGTTAGAGCTGTACCTTTTTTAGATTGAAGTCAGCTGACAGGTATTCCTGCTTAAGGGAAGTCTCTCTAACAAAGAAACCACTTTCGACAAAGCTTAGGTATCCGATTAATGAGGGAATTAGTATATTTCATCAAAACATACAAGGCATTAGAGATAAAGTTAGTGAACTACTTATAGATGTTGACTCTGAAATTATTGGTGTATCTGAACACTTCTTAAATAAGGAGATAATTCAGAGGCTTCCTTTACCAGGATACAGGTTGGCTGGCAGCTTTTCTAGGAGCTCTTTGCGGTGTGGGGGAGTAGCCATGTATGTGAAAAACGGTATCCCATTTGAGTCAATTGATGTTTCAAAGTACTGCACTGAAAAGGTGTTTTAATGTTTTGCAGGTGTGGTTAAATTTAGTGGAGCTAAACTTCTTACTGTTGTTATTTGTAGATTCCCAGACTCCGATTTCACAACATTTTTGCTAAAGCTAGAGGAGGTTCTTGGTTCACTTTATAGGAAATACAAAAAATTAGTTATATGTGGTGACTTCAATATAAATTGTATAAGTGATTGTGCAAGGAAAAGGATGCTGGTAGACCTCCTTAATTCATATAATCTTATGCAAACCGTACTCTTTCCAACGAGAGTGCAAGGGAACGGTAGAACAACCATAGACAATTTTTTTGTTCATTCGTCATTACTAGAAGGGCATTTTGTTAGCAAAATGATGAATGGCCTTTCAGATCATGATGCACAAATTTTAAGTCTAAAAGAATTTTGTGCTGCAACACAGGTTAAATATAGTTACCAACTTTTTAGGAAAGCTGATCCAGTTGCTGTAGAGACTTTTGTAAACCTTATCAAGGAACAAGAGTGGCAAGATGTTTATAGCGCTGATACAGTAGACGATAAATATAATGCTTTCCTCAAGATTTTTCTCGTGCTCTTTGAAAGTCGCTTTCCGTTAGAACGTTCAAAACAGGGTACTAACACAAACAGGCAGCCTGGGTGGCTGGCTAGAGGGATAAGAATATCTTGTAGAACAAAGTGGCAATTATATCAAAACGTTAGAAACAGTCAAAATCTAAATGCAGCAGCCCTTTACAAACAGTATTGTAAGGTGCTTAAAAATGTTATTAGGAAGGCAAAAAGTATGTGGTATGCAGATAGAATAGCTAAGTATCAGGATAAAATTAAAACCATATGGTCAGTCGTAAAGGAAGTTGCTGGTCTGCAGAGACAGGTCGAGGATATAGAATCAGTGCGTAGTGGGAATGTCCGTGTTACTGATAAGTGGCATATATGTACAGTATTTAATAATCACTTTCAGAATACTGAAGTATTGTTCCATGTATGTTAGCCCAGTACTTAGCCATACCTGTAACTTTTCCTTTAGGAGTGATCGGTTTCCTGACCGATTAAAGTACTCGGTAGTGAAGCCACTTTATAAAAAGGGAGACAGGGATAATGTTGATAATTATGGACCTATTTCTGTGCCATCGGTGTTTGCTAAAGTTATCGAGAGGGTTGTATATACAAGGTTACTGCAGCATTTAAATTCACATAATTTGCTGTCAACTGTACAGTTTGGTTTTAGAAATGGCTTAACAACTGAAAATGCTATAGTCTCTTTTCTCTGTGAGGTTTTGGACGGATTAAATAAAAGGTTGCGAACTTTAGGAGTTTTCTTTGATTTAACGAAGGCTTTTGACTGTGTTGACCACAAAATATTACTGCAGAAGTTGGAACATTATGGAGTAAAGGGAGTACCTTACAATTGGTTCGCCTCCTACTTTAAGAACAGAAAGCAGAAGGTAATTCTCCGCAATATTGAGAGTGGTAATGATGTTCAGTCCCAATGGGGCACTGTTAAATGGGGCGTTCCCCAAGGATCGGTGCTGGGGCCACTGCTGTTTCTTATTTATATAAATGATATGCCTTCTAGTATTACAGGTGATTCAAAAATATTTCTGTTTGCTGATGACACCAGCTTGGTAGTGAAGGATCTTGTGTGTAATATTGAAACATTATCAAATAATGTAGTTCATGAAATAAGTTCGTGGCTTGTGGAAAATAATTTGATGTTAAATCAGAGTAAGACTCAGTTTTTACAGTTTCTAACTCACAATTCAACAACAACTGATATTTTAATCAGACAGAATGGGCATGTTATAAGCGAGACGGAACAGTTCAAGCTCCTAGGCGTACGGATAGATAGTAAGCTGTTGTGGAAAGCCCATGTTCAGGATCTTGTTCAGAAACTAAATGCTGCTTTATTTACCATTAGAACAGTATCTGAAATAAGTGACATTTCAACACGAAAAGTAGTCCACTTAGCATATTTTCATACGCTTATGTCATATGGTATTATTTTTTGGGGTAATTCTTCTGATTCAAAAAGGGTATTTTTGGCTCAAAAACGGGCTGTTCGAGCTATGTGTGGTGTAAGTTCGAGAACCTCTTGTCCACCACCTATTCAATAGTCTGGGAATTCTGACATTGCCCTCACAGTATATATTTTCTTTAATGTCGTTTGCTGTTAGCAATATTAGCTTATTCCCAAGAGTTAGCAGCTTTCACTCAGTTAATACTAGGCAGAAGTCCAATCTGCATGTGGAATGCACTTCCTTGACTCTTGTGCAGAAAGGAGTGCAGTATTCTGCTGCATCCATTTTCAATAAGCTACCACAAGAACTCAAAAATCTTAGCAATAGCCCAAGCGCTTTTAAGTCCAAACTGAAGAGTTTCCTCATGGCTCACTCCTTCTATTCTGTCGAGGAGCTCCCGGAAGAGCTAAAAAATTAAGCAAATTCCAGTGTTACATTCTTGATTTTCTTTATTTAAACTAACGACGTGTCACCTGAATATGTTTCTTATATTTCATTTTATCTGTTTCTACAATCGTGTTATAATTTCATGTATTGACTCGTTCCATGACCATGGAGACTTCTCCTTAATTTGGTTCCACGGAAAAATAAATAAATAAATAAATAAAATTCGCTACAGAAGCAAAGAAAGATTCAATCCCTTAGCGTTCAATGGATTCGAAAGTAAAATTCTTTCTATTGACTACCTATCCAAGGTAGTTCTTGGCTTACGTTAAATCAGTAAACGAATTCAGGCTATTTGGCACACTCTCTGCGGCCATAATGGCATTGAAACACGATGGCACAGTAAGTCTTTTTCCAAACGTGTTTCACTGAGGAATATGGTACCGTAGTTCCTCCTTCAAAACGTCGCGCTAACGATGACATACTAAGTGAATAAGGGATAGAAAAGCAGCCGATATCGTTAAATAGACGAAAGGCCACTGGACCTGATGGGATACCAGTTACATTCTGCACAGAGTATGCGAAAGAACTTGCGCTTCTTCTAACAGCAGTTTACCGTAGGCCTGTTGAGGAACGAAGCGTTCTTAATGGTTGGGAGAAAGCACAGGTCATTGCCGTTTCCAAGAAGGGTCGTCGAACATATGCACAAAATATGATTGTATATCTCTGACGTGTGACTGAATTTTGGAACATGTTTTAAGCTCTTACTGTTACACCTCAGGAGACCAAAGGTCTTTAAGAATCAGCTTGGTTTCCGAATACAACGATCGTGTGAAAGCCAGTTCGCTCTATTAATCCACAAGACCCAGAGAGCAGTAGATAAAGGCGCCCAGGTAGATGCCGTGTTCCGTGACTTCCGGAAGGCGTTCGATACAGTTCTGCACTGCCGCCTAGTGAACAAAATGCGAGAGTGCAAAATAACAGAGCAACTGTACGATCGGACTGAAGAGTTTCTAGCAGAAAGAACGCATGTTATTCTGACGGAGAGAAGTCTTCAGACCTACAATTAACTTCGGGTGTGCCCCAGCACAGTGTTAGAGGACCAATAATTTTCACAATACGTGTCTAAGTGAATTAGTAGATAACGTCAGAAGTTCCATAAGGCATTTCGCGGGAGTTGCTGTTATATACAGGGAAGTCGCGACGTTAGAAAATTGTAGCGAAATGCAGGACGACCTGTAGAGGATCAACGCTTGGTGCATGGACTGACAGTTGACTCTGGACATTAACAGATTTGGCGTATCGCGTATCATAGACGGCAAGGTTCTTTATTGTATGTTTATAAAATTTCAGAACTAACACTAGAAGCAATTACTTCTATAAAATACTAGGAGTAAGGATGCGGAGCGATTTGGGGGGGAAACGACTACATAAAATGAAACGGGGAAAAGCCAGATGCTCATTGGAAGAATCTTCAGAAAACGTTGTCCACCAGCAAAGGAAATAAGCGTACAAAACCCTCGTTCGACCAATATTTGAATATTTCTCGTCAGTCTGGGAACCGTACCAGACATGATTGATAGAGGAAATTGAGAAGATCCAAAGAGCAGTGTTTTTCGTTACAGGTTCAATTAGTAAGCGCGAAAGCGTCACAGATTCTCAGCTAACTGCAATGGCAGGCTGTCTGCATCACAGTATGGTCTTCAGAGAACGTTATGTACCTAGAACAGTCAACCAGTATATTGAGTCCTCTTACGTGTATCCCGCGAGAAGATGTTGTTGTTGTGGTCTTCAGTCCTGAGACTGGTTTGATGCAGCTCTCCATGCTACTCTATCCTGTGCAAGCTTTTTCATCTCCCAGTACCTACTGCAACCTACATCCTTCTGAATCTGCTTAGTGTATTCATCTCTTGGTCTCCCTCTACGATTTTTACCCTCCACGCTGCCCTCCAATACTAAATTGGTGATCGCTTGATGCCTCAGAATATGTCCTACCAACCGATCCCTTCTTCTGGTCAAGTTGTGCCACAAACTTCTCTTCTCCCCAATCCTATTCAATACTTCCTCATTAGTTATGTGATCTACCCATCTAATCTTCAGCATTCTTCTGTAGCACCACATTTCGAAAGCTTCTATTCTCTTCTTGTCCAAACTATTTATCGTCCATGTTTCACTTCCATACGTGGCTACACTCCATACGAATACTTTCAGAAATGACTTCCTGACACTTAAATCAATACTGGATGTTAACAAATTTCTCTTCTTCAGAAACGCTTTCCTTGCCATTGCCAGCCTACATTTTATATCCTCTCTACTTCGACCATCGCCAGTTATTTTGCTCCCCAAATAGCAAAACTCCTTTACTACTTTAAGTGCCTCATTTCCTAATCTAATTCCCTCAGCATCACCCGACTTAATTAGACTACATTCCAGAAGATCATGAAGATAAAATTAGAGAGACTCGAGCTCACCCGGAGGCTTACCGGCAATCGTTTTTCCCGTGAACTATTCGCGACTGGAGCAGAAAAGAAATGACAGTGGTACACAAAGTACCCTCCGCTACACACCGCAAGGCGGCTTGCGGAGCACAGATGTAGATTTGGTGGGTGAGAATATGAGTACTGTCGTGGCTGCCTAGTACTTTCGTTTTTACTGAGCGACCAGCATGGGCAAATCTACGTCCGGGCTCATTGTTGTGGAATCCCGCTGTCCGCAAATGCATACATATTCGCAGTTGTTATTTAACAACTAATTGGAATTACTGATGCAAGTGACCTGCGGTTTGAACACGAAGTTGGTCAGTCGTGTATCGTTACTTTTTTATATTAGATTTTGTTTTAAATAAGTACGTTACGTGTAAGAGATGGTTGAGGAGTGTTAAACGACAGTTAAATATTAGCAGACTGACTCTAATGGAGCCACTGTACGTTCAGTGTCGGATAATTCACAACAACATTAGCGGCTTTAGGCAGTCATTGTCCCACGGAGCCAGGAAAAATGTCTGTATGCTTCAGTATGCACTTGTCATTAGTAGAGAAGACAAATGGGTGATATCGAATGTCTGATCAAAAGTATCTGGACACGCCTATGTAAGGCGGAATTGACCATTACATGTCACGAGAGCCGGATCCACCAATTTAAAAGGAGGCAGGGAATACGGTTTTGTCAGTAAAGAGGCAGTAAAGCAGAATGGATCGGTCAGCAGAGCTCAATGACGTGGACTAGTTATTGGATATCACCTCAGTAACGGATGCATCAGAGACATTTCAACCCTCCTACAACTGCCCGAGTCGACTGTCGGTTTGATTGAGAAGTGGAAACGCGAGGGACCAACCACAGCTAAAATAAAACCGGGCAATCCTGATGTACTGACGGATAAGGATTGTCCGCGCATTGCGGAGGGCGGTTGTTAAAAAAAAAATCGCATGAAATCGATAGAAGAAATCAGTCGCGAGTTCCAAATTGCTAGCAGCAGTTCAGCTAGCACAATGCGTGTGCGCAGGGAGTTAAAAAGGGGATGCGCTGGTCAAACAGATCCTAATAAGCCACACATTTCTGCAGTCATTTGTAAGTGACGCTTGATGTGGGGCAAAGAGCGACGCCACAGGACAGGGGATGACAGGAAACCAGTGCTTTGAAGTGATGATTCACGCTGCACCCTGAATGACGTACAATTTTTAAAAAATAAGCAGGAGGAGAAAGAAGTAAATGCCATATTTGAAACTAAAAAAGACGCCATTGGGTTGTCTTTTTAGAAAAGAAGAAATAGATACGTAGGCCTTGACAAAAGGTTAAGACAAGAATAATGACTCTGAGGAATTATCATTTGCTACAGTAATGATCTAGAAAGGAAAAGGCAAAAATAAGAAATTTGAGTACGTACTATGAGCATAGCCCGTACTAAACCTGCATAATATGTGAAGGGACGTTATTACAAAACTGTCGGCAGAGTCTCTTCCACTCGTCTGTGCTCCACGTACCTGCAATAACATTTGTTTGGCCGGCCGGAGTGGCCGTGCGGTTCTAGGCGCTACAATCTGGAACCGAGCGACCGGTACGGTTGCAGGTTCGAATCCTGCCTCGGGCATGGATGTGTGTGACGTCTCTCGGTTAGTTAGGTTTAAGTAGTTCTCAGTTCTAGGGGACTGATGACCTCAGAAGTTGAGTCCCATAGTGCTCAGAGCCATTTTTGAACATTTGTTTGATAATGGTTCAAAATGGTTCAAATGGCTGTGAGCACTATGGGACTTAACATCTGTGGTCATCAGTCCCCTAGAACTTAGAACTACTTACACCCAACTAACCTAAGGACATCACACACATCCATGCCCGAGGCAGGATTCGAACCTGCGATCGTAGCGGTCATGCGGTTCCAGACTGAAGCGCCTAGAACCGCACGGCCACACCGGCCGGCTGTTCGATAATGCTGATGACAGATCTTCCGGTCATTCTAACATACTTTTCCACACACAGGCGGTATACACTCAACATTGCGTGCGTGTTCTATTTGCCCTTTGCCGTTCTGAGACACTCTGATTTCCTTGGTCCGTGTTGAAACATTCTTTACGCCGACTTCTCGCAGTATACGACAATATCTGTCCGTTACTGTGAGGATGTGTGGTAGAAAGACCATGCCCGACATATCTTCTTTCGACTTGTGACTACCCTTGATGTTTGCTTCGTGACTCTTCTTATGCAACTGCTGGAGTACCCCGTGCGCCTTCTAGGTGCCGCGCGAGGTGCTGTTGCGCACCCGAGCAGGAAAGGGGCACGGTTAATACGTTCGTATCGCGCGCAGGACGAATTATGTGAGCTGAATACATTCACGTGTGTGTGTGTGTGTGTGTGTGTGTGTGTGTGTGTGGGAATACTAAGTAAAAGAATACGTTCGATCCATCAACGTTATCCTACCTTATTATCCCACAGAGACAAATCATCTCGCTACCGCCGCTGTTACGACGCAGTAGACAAAAGCTGCTACTGTGGCTCTTTCATATCCTTGTAGCTAAATAATCTTCTATATTCTGCAAATAGCTATACAATGCACGGCGGAGGTTATTCCGTGTCAACGTTAACGGCTCCGTCGTTATTCCATTCACGTATGGCGGGAGCAGAAAAGTCTTTGTGTATCTCTGTTCTCGTCCTAATTTCTAATCTTATTTACATGATATCGACGCTTCTAATACAATGCAATCTGCTCTTGCACCATTTTTTCTGAAATAATGATTTTTCTCATTTTACACCACGCCACCTTTCTTTCAAATATGCGTGCTCAAACTCTCTAAATACATCTCCGTTAGATTTTTCGTTTAGGCTTCTGTCTTTTAAGATCCTAACTACGGTTTTTTTGAATGAATTGGGTACCTGCTGTCACACTTTGGTCCACATTTAACCAGAACTTGCACTCTGTTCACAAAGTAGAAATGTCAGATCGTCCTGTACTTTCTTACGATCATCCAGTGACTATAATTTCCTGTTGAAAGCAGTATCACAACCGAACAGTCTAAAGGTGTTGCGCTCTTTAGTTGCTAAGTCGTTTACGTATGTCGAAAATATTGGCATTTCTGCGACTTTTACGAGTATTTGTGGGGCACCCAACGGTACTAGAGCCTCTGTTGAATATTCGCCATCTGTTGTAACGTTCAGGGTTCTACAATGTGTGAGGATACTTCTTGTATATCACGCAACAGTACGATATAGTGTCGACCACCGAACAGAAATCTAGAAAAATGGACTTCCTTCTTCAATTGCGTCTGTGCCTTGCAGTATATTGCGTCTCAAGGAAAATAGAAAAACTAGCTGTTTTTTGCACAGGCAGAATGTGTTTTTTCCGACTACTTACATGCATTACATTAACAGTCTTACTGTGTGAATCAGCTGTCAGTCTTAGCATTTAGCGGTAGTCACCATCTGGTCGTTGTCAGTTTCTCAACAATTTCGTAACTATGCGAACTCCGTATACATTAATGAGCCAAAACATTATGTTCACATGCTCAACCCCTTAATAACTGAACAAATTTCTACTAGAAATAAAAATAAAGTTATATTTTGTAACAATAATGACGTTTGAGTAAATAAAGACAAATCTGTTACGGCTGTCAGGTATAATTGTCTCTGTCGCATATTTGCGATAACAGGCAATTTTAGAAATTGAACAGTGTCAACATTTCATTCAGTAAAAGATTTTTATTTAATATTTTAATGATACGTTAGTAGGTTTACGTGATTAAAAATAAGAACAACGTGGCGGCATAAATTTTAAATAATTATATGTAATAAAGTTACCCTTATTCATGAAATCCTTGGAAACATTTTCTCTTGTATAGACACACATGAACGTACACTTAGGGATGAATACTATTTGGTTTTTTACAATTTGGTCTTTTACAGCTTTGCCTTGTGTCTTAAACGCGAGGCCAGTGACCTACTACATCGTTTCGGGTAAACTTAACTTGAACCTGTTTTGTTGGACCCTGATACTTCTTGCATAGTAGTTCTGCCTCTATAATAGCTGAATGCCTCTCTTTTTATTTGTAACGTCCTTTCCCTTTTTGCGGAGTGGGTCTTCTATTCTGAATCTGAATGAGAGAGCATTTTGGTAATTACGGGGATTTTTGAAACTGTCACAGTTCCTTACACGATCTTCGAAATGTTCATTTGCATTTCGTGGAGCATAAAACCCCACGGATGAATTGCCTATAAAATAAAACCGGCAGAGTATCAGCAGTTCCATTAGAAATTCCACATTATAATAAAAGTGAAATGTAATCAGTCAAAACGATGTTCAGGTCGGATGTTCATGTGAATTATTGGTAATTTAGCAATAAATTGAAGTATAAAACGTAAACAGTGAGCACAGTTGGTCAGTGAAGAACTCTGGTGCTATAAATCAACGGGGTGTTTGCTCTCTTCGCTTAATTTTCATACACGCACCCATAAAGGTACTCAAACGCCTAATTATGCGTATTTTCACGAACAGTATTTTTGACTTCACTTGCACGTGCAACTAGTTTACTACATCGAAATGTGATTTACGTCACGTCACTGGTACTATAGAGCAAACACACCATTTTCAGAACTGTACTCACCTTTGTATGTAGCTGTAATTGTGCAAACAAGGACACTAACTTCTCATGCGTGGTTCTAGGCGCTACAGTCTGGAACCGCGCGACCGCTACGGTCGCAGGTTCGAATCCTGCCTCGAGCATGGATGTGTGTGATGTCCTTAGGTTGGTTAGGCTTAAGTAGTTCTAAGTTCTAGGAGACTGATGACCTCAGAAGTTAAGTCCCATAGTGCTCAGAGCCATTTGAACCATTTCTTTTCTCGTGCGTGTGCCATGAACAAAAATGCGAACAGCAAGTCGCTCTAGAAGTATCCTAAACATTCGGGAGGCGGAAACACCTGTCATAGGCATTGGTAGCTTCGTGTAAAATCTGCATCTATCTTCACTGGCACTCAGAAACAATCAACCTTCCTTTTATTAACGAGGCTCTGGTATGATGCGTATTCGCGACGCATGACATTAAGGAGTTGATAGCATGTTGGTCTACCATTGAAATGCCATACAATAGCGATTCTTCGACAAGGTCATGATAGGTATGTGGCTCTAGATGTCGTTGCACAGGTCATGAAATTACCCAAAATCGCGGACCAATAGGATTTCAGATGCGTTGAATCGGGTTCAGATCACATGCAGTTGGTGAACAAGATGTGTGTCCACTATCATGCACATGTTAGTTCTCAGTGTTTCCTAGGTGTCAGGGAGCTGTCGAGAGTTACATCTAAATATTTAGGATGTCGCCTATGTAATATTTTTTTGTTGCGAAAGATTACAGCCAGTTCCTAGTTTGCCATTCCGGTGCTATCTGGAGCCGCAATGAAAACACATAGAGAACTACAGCACAAGCATTTGTGTATCCTGTCGCCTAATATTCTTCTGTTTGGAAAAGAAGTAGCCATATCAACAAAACATACATCTACACAATGCAGTGAGGATCGGGCAAAGAACTGTTCAATCCACACCATTATCATGGCTGTCAGTTCTCGCCAATACTGACCCACCAAACCTCCGACTACAAAAAGCAATAACGCTTCAATAGGCAGAACTCAAAAATTCTAGAATTTCCAGTTCATGAAACACTGAACAATTGACCGCTCCACAGGCTAAAATCTAGAGAACAGATCTCGGTAAAGAATGGGCAACTAGCTCCAGAAAGCTGTGATCTAAGAAGAGAACGGAGAAACCAGTGTGTGTGTGTGTGTGTGTGTGTGTGTGTGTGTGTGTGTGTGTGTGTGTGTGTGTGTGTGTGTGTGGGTGTGTGTGTGTGTGTGTGTGTGTGTGTGTGTCCCTGATCAGGAGAAGATAGTAAAATAGATCCGACCATTATACACGACTGCCTAAAAAGAAAATTCATGGGTACCCGGAAAGGTTTTGCAGACCTAACACCTGCAGCAATCAACTGGCTCGAGTCTTTGGGTATCCAACTACCAGGAGATTCAAAGAGAAAGAATAGATTCCAATATTTATCACAGACAAATTATGAAAGATAGAAACACATTGCGCATGTCACTGGATAGATGTTCAGAATTTTGGCACTTCTGCGCTGTTCTTTGTTCGTAGCAAGAAGGCAACTACACCACAACTGGACAACAAGATCGTGTTCATTCCATTTAGCCTCCCAAGTCACCAGAAATCACACCTTGAAACTTTTTGTGTGGGGCACGTAAGAGTCCTTGTCCTACCTATGGCAGGTACTTTTAAAGATCTGAGAAACCGAATTGTTTAAGCTGTCGACTCAATAAAGTGTTCTATTGATTCGTACGTGGAATGAGAGAGACTGCTGTTTCCATGTTTCTCGAGCAACGCATGGCGCTCATGAAGAGTGTATGATATAGTGTTTGTGAGAACATAAAACTTAGAATCTTCCTCTATCCAGTGATATTCGCGATGTGTTTCTATCTTTCATATTTCGTAATAAACAATCGAAATCTGTTCTTCCTTTTTGAATCACCATGTATATTGGAAATGACCATATCAACCTCTTATAGCCACTGCCGGTTCTCGAGCTACACAATAGTATAATTCTGTGACCAATACTCTGATGCTGCTCAAAACACGGTAGCACGATTCGCGACACAGTCAGTTATACTGCTGGCATCGCTGTCGGGGAAGACATAAATCATGAAGGAACGTAGGTGGTACTCAGTAATGTTCACGTAGTGCACAGAGGTCATGGTGCCTTCGATTATACCACAGATGGCATAGAAGCCCAGGTGAATGTGCCTCCGAAGCATAATACTGCCATGAGTAACCGTTCGGAAGATGTCGACGTATCCGGACATGATGTAGACCTGGTGAATCTAGACACATGACTGATCCAACCAAGCGACACGTTTCCAGTGATCGACGGTCCAGTATCGTGATCCCGTGTTCACTGCAATCCTAACAGACGAAATCGTTGGGTCAACATGACACCACGTAGAGGTTGTTTTCTGCGGAGTCCTAGGTCAATGTGCACTGAACAGCGTGCTCCGGAACGTGTGCATGCACCCAGAATTTTAATCTGTCGTCAGATCTCGTACAGATCGCCGCCTATCCCTCCTTTCTTTTATTGCAGAGCGGGCAAGCCTCCGACCTCCACGATCTGTAATGAAGCGCAGAAGTGCAGCTGTTGCCTACTCGTGGGTTCACCGTTCGTCAACCACGATGACCATAGATGGTCACGACAGCAGCACTCAAAACAGCCGACCATTCTTGCGTTTCCGAGATGTTGGTTCACATGCGTTGGGACATGACATTCTACCTTACGTCAAGATGCTTAGATCAGTGGTTTTCCTTATTAGCGGTCCGTATCGTCATTAAAATGCTTGTCCTTTCGTTACTGCTCCGCTTACATACTTCACTTACCGCGTCACGTGCTTGCCACGCAACAAGGCAGCATTCAGTCTCTCCGTGGGCAGAGGTCATAATGTATGGGCACATCACTTTGTGAAGTTAGATTAAAAAAGGAATTAACCACGTGCTAAAAAAGGAATTGACCACGTGCGAGTAGGACTCGCGATTTGAGGGCTCCGCGCAAACTTAATGTCTATATAGGAGGTAGTGTCGGACGGACTGACTGACTGACTCATCATCTCCCAGCCCAAAACAATAAAGATAGAAGCTTGAAATTTACAGCGGGTGTTGATCTTACATTGGAGACATCTTTTAAGAAGGGATTGTTCGAAATTCCACTCCTCAGAGAATGAAATAGGGGATGAAAGTCTTTTTGAAAATATGTCGCTCTGAAGGCAATTTAGAAGCTCATCATAAGTTTCTTCTTGATTTGATATATCCATCTGCTCGCTGCTCTTCCTCTTGGTCTCGTGCCCTCGATCTTTCCATGCAAGATTATTTTCTCTAAATTTTCTCTCTCATGGCCAAAGGACTGATCTTTTTTTCGTTGATTCGAGAAGAAAGGCGGCTGGAGATATCGAGTTGCTCAATAATGGACACGTTTGTTCTTCTTTCGGTCCAATTTATGCGTACCATCCTACGCCAGCACCAAATCTCAAACGCATCAATGCGCTATTTGTCTCTCGCCTTGAGTGTCCATGTTTCGCAACCATAAAATAAGACAGAAAACACGAGTGTTTCAACTAGCCGGACCTTCGTGCTATTTGTTATTGCTTTGTTCTGCCGGATCTTGGTGAGCTTCTTCATAGCCATTCGCCCTAGCGTGATCCGTCTTCTTATCTCATCTTCACAACTTCCCGTGCTGCAAATGGTTGACCCAAGGTAGATGAAGGAATGCACGGCTTGCAGTTCCTTCAGTCGACCTGTGAGCTAGATCTGTTCTTCTCGATCAATTATCATGAGTTTGGATTTGCTGAGGTTGATGTCTAATCCATATGAAAATTAGTATTCGGTTTCTCAGTCAGAAGTAAATCAGCATTACTGGAAATTCGGTTACTAAGGGGAATGGTGGCTGAAAGTATTTTTTTTAAAATAATTCATTAGTAAGGAACTATTGAAGCATTTTAAAGCTACGTCTGTGAAAATTGGTATTTGACTTCTCTGTTAAAAATTTAAAGTTTTTTGGTTTTGGACATTTTACCCTCTAAGGGAGTGAAATAATCGGTCCCAGAAATTCCAAGACTTTCGAGAATGTTTTAAGACAGGTAACAAATGGCAAGAGAGTTATATTTTTTCGTGTGATATTACAAATTAACAATTTTATGATTTTTTTTCCCTTCACTTTTACTTTGAAACCTTCTTGCCAAATTTCATGATTCTGGACCAACGGAAAGCACCCTGTAGGCTTCAATTGGTGAGTTTGTATCAAAATGTGACATGAATGACTGTATCTGTATTTGCATTGTTTTAGAAGCTTAACGTATTTATACCTTAGTACGTGACATAAACTTCTACTTGATTCATCTACCCGTTCCTGAGTAAAAGGATTCTTAAAACACACACACACACACACACACACACACACACACACACACACACACACACACACACACACACGAATGGATGAACAACAAAGTGATCCTGTGTGTGTTCCGTTTCTACCTATTGAAGTACAGAACACTAAAAAATTAAGAAAGGAGTAGTCTGGTATCTCCACTTTGTGAAACCTTCGGCACTTCGAAGCCGTGGCTTCCATTTTATATTGTGTTGGCGTCGTATGCGTTTGATTCAGTAAGAAATAGAACATCTTCGTTCAAAAAATCCAACAAAATTTTTATGTATATCCCCGCTGCTGTCTAAGACTGTTGGAGACGAGCCGTATTCCAGAGAGAATTTTAAGGGGCACAGTTTCTTACACCGCGCTATTTATGAAAGTGGTTCAGATTGTTAAACTACTGGGGCAGCGCCTTTTCATCTGCAGGTCATTGGGGGCAGGAAAAAAGGCGCGTTCGGTACCAGTTGTCATCGGCTGCGTAGAGAACACGGGGTGCCAAGTGTGTAGGTGGGCGACCTGTCTTCGCAGTCTGAGGTGGAGGTGCGACGTGATCGATACTTCGGGGTTGCACGCTGGGCTGGGCGTAGCACCTCCTTAGCGCTCTTCCGCCCCGCCGCTTACCTAAAACTTCATTTATTTTTCCTATACAGAGCGTTTTCTGCAGGGAGCTGCATCATTAACACCATATGGCGCACTATTTTTTTGTATGGTGCGTAATTATAACGCCTTCAATTGCCTTACATTGCTTCAGGGTAATCCACTGTAAAAATAGAAAGTATACTTTCTCCTTTTATTACTCTTAATGCTGGTCTGAAAATCACTGTTATTGAGAGTAATAAATGTCCGTTAAAACCGCCGCCAACGTGTCGTCTCGTCAAGGCAACGTTCCATTAAACAATGTTGGCTCACTACACATAGTGCAAGCGTCACATTACTCCACACTGTCCCGTATGGAAGGCGTAATAATAGGCACCCCGGGCGCAGAGAAGCACCTGAAAGAGTTAAAAATAAGTCACCAGGTCAGGATGGAATCCCAATTCCGTTTTACAGTCTGCTGCATTGCGTTAACCCCATCCTTAGCGTGCATTTATCCCGAATCTCTCTCGCAACGCAGTCCCAAGCGACTGGAAAAAAGCGCAGGTAACTTATTTATATAAGAATGGAAAAAAAGGATCCGCAAAATTACAGACCAGTATACTTACCATCGATTTGCTGCAGAAGTCTTGAGCATATTCTCATTTCGAATGTAATAAATTTGTTTTAGACAGAAAACCTTCTATCCACAAATTAACACTGATGTAGAAAGCATCGCTCTTGCGAAACTCAGCGTCCTCTTTTTCTCACAAGGTGCCTGTGAGCTATGGATGAAGGGGAACAGGCAGACGCTGTAATTCTAGAGTTCCGAAAAGCGTTTGACATGGTGCCTCGTTGCAGCATGTTAACGGAAGTACGAGCACACAGAAGAGGCTCCTATATGTGTGAGTAGCACGGAAACTTCGCAAGTAACAGAATCCAGTATGTTGTCCTCGACGGCGGGTGTTCGTCAGAGACAAGGACATTGTCAGGAGTGCCCAAGGAAAGTGTAATAGCACCGCTATTATTATCTCTATACATAAATGATTTGGCGGACTGGCTAGGCAGCAATTTGCGGTAGTTTGCTGATGACGCTGTGGCGTATGGTAAGGTGTCGAAGTTGTCTCTGACTGTAGGAGAATACTGGGTGACTTGGACAAGTTCTAGTTGGTGAGATGAATGGCAGCTAGCTCTAAATGTAGAAAAATGTAGTAAGTTCATGCAGGTGTGTAGGAAAATCAGTCCCATAATGTTCGAATACAACATTAGTAGTGTGCTGCCTAACACAGTCACGGTGATTAAATATCTAGGTGTAACGTTGCAGCCGGCCGGTGTGGCCGTGCGCTTCTAGGCGCTTCAGTCTGGAACCGCGCGACCGCTACGGTCGCAGGTTCGAATCCTGCGTCGGGCATAGATGTATGTGGTGTTTTTAGGTTAGTTAGGTTTAAGTAGTTCTAAGTTCTAGGGGACTGATGTCCCATAGTGCTCAGAGCCATTTTGTAACGTTGCAAAGCGATATGGAATTGTGTGAACACGTAAGGGTAGTGGTAGGAAAGGCGAATGGTTGACTTCTGTGTATTGGGAAACCTTTAGGGAAGTGTAGCTCATCTATAAAGGACAAGGCGTATAGAATACCAGTAAAAATCCTCCTTGAGTACTGCTAGTGTGTTTGAGATTCGCACAGTGTTGGATTAAGGCAAGACATCGAAGCAATTCAGAGGCGGAATGCTAGATTCGATCATCACGTGAGTGTTACAGAGGTCCTCCAAGGACTCTAATGAGAATCCCTGGAGGGAAGACGTTCTTTGCGAGCACTACTACTGAGGAAATTTAGGGAACCGGAATTTCAGGCTTATTACTAACCGATTCTATGGTCATTGTTCATTTCTCGTAAGGACCTCGAAGGTGAGAGATATTACGACTCTTAGAGAAGCATATAAATAATAGTTTTTCCCTTGCTGTATTTGCGAATGGGACAGGAAAGGAAATGTCGAGTTGTGGTACAAGGTATCCTACGCCACGCACTGTGCAGCGGCTTGCGTTGTATGTGTAGATGTTAATGTACTCCGCGATGAAAGTGTTTAGGGAGTAGCATTGAGCTTACAAACAACCAGAATAAAACCCTTAACCGGTGTCCATGTCATAGGTCAGATGGTAAGTTGTTCACACTGGGCTGAAGTGAAAGCAAAAGAAGTGTCGTACAAACATTTTAATAGATGGGAATATAGATTTTGTTGGGAATTTCACGGATGACATCTAGTCGGGAGCTGAACCGAGTAGCAGCGTCGACTTGAAGTAGCGTTTCAACGAGTTTCTTACTCCCCATCTTCGGGTGAAGTGTGGGTCGTTGTGGGGTGTGATCTTTTGTGATCTTTGATAGCTAGTGTAACGGAGCAGGCTATGCACCGAAAGGTCCCATTGCGTATCTCCGGGAGCGTCCCGGCCGGTAGTGGTTCAAAAATGGTTCAAATGGCTGTGAGCACTATTGGACTTAACTCCTGAGGTCATCAGTCCCCTAGAACTTAAAACTACTTAAACCTAACGAACCTAAGGACATCACACACATCCATGCCCGAGGCAGGATTCGAAACTGCGACCATAGCGATCGCGCGCCGGTGGTGGTGGGCTCCGGCAGACTGCTGGTGCTGCCTATACGTTCTATCTGTTGCCTGCGCCGCTCACAGGCTGCACTGGTTTTGTCGAATTTCTGCTAACGTAGCATGTTTGCGGTACTAGGTTGAAAACGGCCATCGTCGCGCCAGGCAGAAAAGTTTGTAGGGCAGAACACAGCATCAACGTAGTGTACATGTCCGATATTGATTAGGAAGGGGTGCGGGTCGTCTTAATGCTTCGCCCGATACTTACTCGGCAGAGGAGGCTGCAGTTCAGTAATTATAAAAGATCGCATTTCACTGGAACCTGTTGCTTTGCCTGAAGATGACTAATTAGGCACCTTGTTAAGACATTGCTTATAAAGACGTCGCTCCATTCATCTGATAGCTCGAACGTTTACTCTGCAACGGATTAATAGTATTTAGGTGGCAGTACGCTCTTTGCTTTATCCTGTGCATCTTGTTTCCTTTCCGGTTGGAGAATCACGTCAAACAGCTATATTTTCCCCTCGAAATAGCAGTTATTCCACTGCTGAAGCAATTTTCATGGAGACTTCTTTAAACGTATCTAAATTAAATTTCACTTCCAGATATTCGGTGTCCTTCGTGGGAGGAATATTCGTAGGAAACATGTTCTCATGAAGCCTTCGGAATTTGTCACGAAAATGCGGCAAGCAGTAAGAGTTTAAGAAGCTACAAAAGCACAAACTGACGAACGTGAACCAGAACAGGTTAACTGAAGATCTCAAGACGATGAAGCTGCGCGAGATCAGTCGTGATACGACCGTCCCTCAGCGTCAAAACTTCATCCACAGAATCTTTAGTGACAAAAATTGTCTTAGTGCTTACTGGTGATCTTAAGTCCCGACTTTTGAAACAAATTGTCTAATGTTTCGGTGTGACATGACATGCAGTGAGAATGTCCCATAAGCGTGAGGATTTGACAGAAAGTTAAAAACAAAAAGATACTGGCAGCGGCTATTAAGAGAGTATTCATTGTTAAATGATAAAAAATGAACAAGATAGTCGCCTGAAACTGTGAGCGTTAACATTGAGTATTTTGCATTCTTTGTTGCAACAGTTAACGTTCTGCGCCATGGGTGACTTCTGTATTAACTTATGGAGGGGAATAGGAATGGGAATTATTTTGCAGTGATGATAGTGTTTTTGCTGTGGTTTCCGCAGACGTTTCTTGAAGTTCCATACGATAGATGTGGTTTAACTTCCATTGAGACCAAAAATGGTCAACGAAATGAGAATTGAGTGTAGTGGGTGTTTCTTACCAACGAAAAATAGTTAAATAGATTCTGTTCCTACCTGGATCCAGGACAGTCAGTTTTTCTGGGGAAGTCTGTAGTAAAGTTAATTTTCGTAAGCTTGGTTTGTGTATGATGCGGTAATGAAAAAGAATTATTTCATACATGTTGTTGAAGATTTTGCAAATACTTCCATGGAATGTTTTTAGGGTTCTGTATTTGAACCTTTAAAAACGAAACACTTATTAGAATCACTTTGTCTGTCTGTCCGACTGTTAAAAATGGTTTTTCTCTGGGCGGGTAGACGTTTCATGTTGAAATTTATGTTGCACTCTAAGGTCTATTGACCCCCCGCAGTGTAATAAATGTGACTCAATGCAACCAATACACGCGGCTATTTGAGTCACATATTTGATACTCGCTTACTCACTCATCAAAACCTATAAGGTGCCTCCCGCAGACATTGAATCGTGAAATTTGGAAAGAAGCAAAGTTTCATGTTACAAGTAAAGGGAAAAAATCTGAAAAGGGTTACTTTGTAATTATATCACACAATTTTTTTTTTGTCATTTATCATCCGATGTCAAATTCTAAATTACAACAATTAGTATTGTAACTACGTAGGCTTTCCCGGCGTAATATGTCTTGAAAGTCTTTTCGGGTTTGCTGCCGGATCCTAAAATCAACTTGACTCGATATTTCGGCGATCCAACTGTTCGCCATCTTCAGGGAATGCTGCTTCTGCTGATGAGTCCCGCTGAGAACTGACGCAAGATTGCAATTCGACGTCGAATTGCAATCTTGCGTCAGTTCTCAGCGGGACTCATCAGCAGAAGCAGCATTCCCTGAAGATGGCGAACAGTTGGATCGCCGAAATATCGAGTCAAGTTGATTTTAGGATCCGGCAGCAAACCCGAAAAGACTTTCAAAACAATTAGTATTTCTGCATTCTCGCTGATTTGGCCGTAGTGGTGAAAATCAAACATCACGCAAAGAATGACTTTATTGCTCATACGACGCGTTTCGGAATGTGTCCAACATCAGACATCCAGGAGCGATTACTGCACTTACATATGGCGTTTCAAGTTGTATATGAAGTAAGCATTCGCAGACTAATCTGCGCGAGTCCTGCTCGCGCCTGGCCAGTTATTTTAATAATTGTGGAGTAAATCGCAGTCATTTTGTGTTGACAGAAAATTTGCACACAACAGGTTACATTACTGCACTGCATTATACGAAGTTCCGTAAGCTGTTGTATGTAGCTAACATGAAAAAAAAGTTTTATGTCTCAGATCTGAAGATGGCTAGATTGTTAGCTGAAACTAATCAGTCTAGAAAAGATGATTTCCTGTGCTATCTTGGCTTGGCTAGATTGTTAGCTGAAACTAATCAGTCTAGAAAAGATGATTTCCTGTGCTATCTTGGCTTCATGGGTTTTCGGTCCCATAACAGCAGCACCTAAAATGTACTTTTCCTCCTGTAACACCCTGTGTAACGTAAGATCACCGGTGACGCCGCTGGGTACTGAATATGAGGCGCAGCGATTGAGAGGAGAGAACGGCGAGCAGGTAGTCAGAAAAGGCCGGCGCCGGATGCAGCGGCCGTTCCCAGGGGTTGCCAGCTGCTTCCCACGGTACGGCTTCAGCTACTGGGCATGGGCTACTGGCGAGGCACCAGCCGCCAGGCTGCTCCATTCGCAATTAACAGGATGCATCACTTTTTCTGTAGCAGTAACACCATAGCATTCCCCGAACGTCTATTTTGCTTGAAGAAAACAATCACTGTACTAATCTTAAGTACATATACAGTGCGTCCAAGCCCTAGGTCAAAACGCTACTGTTGACTGGACTATTTACTAAAAAAGAGATCTAGGTATATATGCAATCTCGTACTAAGGCTGGGTCCACTTTTGAGACAAGGCTGTGGTCGGAACGCTAAAAAGATCAGTTAGAGGAGAATCAAAAAACAAGTCATTTACAGAGCTCAAAAAGACGTAGTAAAAAAAATTAAACACAGTTACGTTTCTAATAAAGAGGAAGGAAGACAGTTTTATAAATTGAAAATCGTTTTAAAAGGCTTAATTTTGTGTTTGTTTCGTAAACCATTACTTTGGCACTACATCACACCAGTTCTTTGCCTACAGTATTCCGTAGCAGTAGCGGTTTGCTGCTGTTCCAAATATGAGAGTGCAGTCATCTTCTTCCTTATCACAATCATCTGACTCCTCTTGGTCAACACTATACTGTTGCACAGCAAGATCATCTTAAAGGTCTTCATTGGTAACAGCAGCAACACGCCCTCTGGTACCTATTCCTCTAAATCAGTATGCTAGATGTCACTCCGAAGAGTTTGCAAATCAGCGACTGAAGCTGCAGCGTCTGACTCATTAGATTCTGGAAGTTCTTGCTCATAGTTTAGGCAGCTATAAACTTTATTCCATGATTTTTGTAGAGTGATTTTCTTAAGTTTTTCCCAAGATGGACTGACTGTGTAAATTGCGTCTTTTATGTTGAGGCTTTTCGTTGTTTCATAGAGATCACAGGCCTCTTCTATTTCCTCCTGTAACATGATTTTAACCAGTCAGTAACACCTTGGTACATTGGTTGGATTTATTGCAGTCATGTGGGGGCGCAAAAGCAGCTTTACTGTCATCTTATTGAAGTTCAGACACTCAGGGGTGGCTTGGGGCGTTGTCTAGCAATAACAATTCACGGAGTTGTAGGTTTATTGATTTCAAGTACTTTTTAACCGTCAAAACAAATGCATCAAAACACTATTGTTTAAACAAAGTACCATTCATCCAAGCACTGCTTTTAACTTTGTAATGAACGGAAAGTGTTTGTTTTTGAAGGCTCTTGGTTTCGTAGATTTGCCGATTACAGATAACTTACTTTGCCTGAATCTGACAAACGGTTACACTTAACCACGAATGGGGTTCTCAAACATCACCATCGATCAAAACTGAATACGCGTTACTTCGAAAGCATTCTTCGCATAAATCTGAGGTACTTGGCCAGTCTTCTACGATCTTTAGTAACATTAAGAATGTATGCCATCCTTTACTGTACTGAAATCTTCCATTTTTTCGTACTGCCTGAAGCGCATATAGCTTATCATTAGCATGTTACTGTTTACACAAATATAAATAAGAAAATACATATGCCTACCACGGATATGTCTCCATATTACCGAGTTGCCTCGTAGACTGTCCCCGTATCATTCCAACATAGTCTGACCATTCCTAAACGAACTACAAGCGTCACAATAAGAAGATCGTGAGTTCCAAATTTGCGACTTCCGTAAAGTGTATTGTCCGTAAATCTCTGGATGCTGTCAGAGGTGTTAAAGCATGTAACAGAGTTACGATAAGATGTATTTACTTAACACTTGCCCCCACTATCCATTTGTCATTACAGACTGTAGTGGTCCCATCTTATGGAGAGCATCTTTTCTCAGAAAATCGTCTATTTCAGCTTTTATTGTGAAGATAATGCCCACGTGCATTCGATAGTGTGTTCTAAACTGTCTTTTAATATAATCTGTTGCGTCGTTAGGCATAGCGTATGGTAGGAGGTGCACTGGAAACTTACACCTTGTAAGACAGGACCATCCTTCTTATGCGGTTTGTGAACAAGCTTACGGAACGAACCGAGCGGGGGAAGGAAAACTATAGCCACGGCTCACTGGAGACCAGACGTTACAGTTTTACGGAAATGTATTTACGAAGCTGGTCATCAATGACAAGACAAAAACTTAGTGAAAGGCACCAGAAGACTCTTACAAAAAGAAAAAAAAAAAGCTTTACTAGCTCCGAGAACTTTACATTACTCATCAGTATCAGCCATTTGCAATTGCGTTTCAGAGACTTCAGTTTTTCATAAAACAGGCATTTTCAGGATGAAACAGAGGTACATAGACTGTAATCGCCAATGTAGTAGCTGGCTCGCCTCTACCACTTTCTTGAATTAAGAGATGTCACATGTCATCATAGATCTAATAATATTAGATAATGTATACAAACTTAAGAACTTTCGCACTACGCCATCTAAATCCGATGACTTTTTCTTGTATCCTAAACGATAACATTGGAACGCTTCAAGTTAACTCGTAGCTAATACTGCTACACGTCATGTTCCTGTGACAGACTGGGAGGAACCAATCCAGTGTCTCCACCTGAGGGTCTTACATTACGTCACTGAGGTGCAGAATGCGCATTGCGGCGATGGGTTAGCAACTCATCCGCAATCATGTCAGCTGGAAACTACTGAGTTTGATCGGGATATCTGTCATCGAAAATGTGCTTTGCGGCTCCGCTGCTTCGAATTTGCATTGAATTCTTCAATGGCGGTAATGCGTTCCAAGCCGTCTTTCACCCAAAGACGTATGTAAAACCGCTTTAAATTTCTGTGGAATAGCCATCGTTCGTGACTATCGATCACTGATGAATAGTACAGTTTTTCTTTTAAGCTCCCTGTTTGACAAGCAAGCGATTAACCTGTTACACTACTTACGTAGTTTCCGCTGCAGTGAACTAGGAAAAAAAAACTGAAAATAAAGTTCCTCAGCGCAACTGAGGTACTACAAAGGTTGTTCTTGCAGAATAAAACTGTGTTGTACCAAAAGTCGAACTTGGGACCTTGGCCTTTCGCAAGCAAGTGTACTGTCGACTGAGCTATTCAAACACGGTTCACGACCCGTTTCACAGCTTCACTTCCGCCAGTACCTATTTTTCCTAACTTCCAGACTTCATCGAAGTTTTCTGCATACCTCTCAGGATTGGCACTTCTAAGATACTGCGCAGATAATAGTTTAGCAACAGCCTAAGGGACAGTTTTCAGAATGAATTTTCACTCTGCAGCGGAGTGGTCGCTGATTTGAACTTTGAAGTTTGGAATGAAGAGTGAAAATTCATTCCAAAAAATCCACTATATTAAGATAACAATGAGCTAGTCGCCCTACACTGACGGATCATGAAACACGTACACTACATCGAAAATTTTCGGAGTTTAATATTTTTATATCAACAATAGACACAATTTTACGCTGACGGCATACATTATAAGATCGTGCGGCACGTAGCATGACAGCTGATTGTGGTTAAATACAAAAAGGAACGTAGCGAGAGCATAATTTGCTGATAGTATTTAATTCATAAGAAGTTTCTATGAATGATCAACTTTTCAATAGTTTCTGGCGCCTCGCGTAAGGAGAAAACCACCTAAAATAATGAAAGTAGCGTGTGAGAAATTGAAAACTGCAGCACCTCGCACCGCAGCCCTGAAGTATTGATGGTGACAGTCTCTCTCCCAGGGCGCATCCAGCCCACAAGACGTAGCTGTTTACAGATCGGCGCCAAGACGACGAGCTTTCCTGGCATTTTTCTCAGTGACACAATTATGTGAGCTTTTTATGAGAGGAAATATTAAAAACTTGAAAAACGTTTTTCGACGTTGCATGTTTGTATTTATGAAAGCCATGAACGTTATATATATCATGTTCAGAATTTTAGGAAAGCAGTGAGCCTTTGCTACATTGAAGTACTTAAGTTCTTTTGTTTATAGCAGTACTACGAAAATAGTAGTGAATACACCACAGTATAACGAGCAAAAAGATAAGCTCTCGAATGCATCACAGAATAGCCAGCAAAAAGATACTCTCAGACCATAATGCGTATCAGAGTATACCACCCTGTTAAGTAATATTAATTTCTTTGGTCGTCTGCTACCTAGGAAGTCTCAGTAAGTCAAATGAAACGAGTTAGTAAGATATTAGAGGAAGGATAGCACATGCTAAAGCATCATTCGTAAACAAGTTACGGTTTCTAACGTCAAAAAGTATTTGGAAGTAGGCGGAAAAGCACGTTTGGAAACATGACTCCGGCATACGGAAATACATGCGTCTCGTAGCCTGACCCTCACAAAAGCTGAAGAAATGAAATGAACTCATTCAATATGTGATGCTTGTGAAACATGCTATGAATGTTATGGACTGAAAAAGTAATCAGTGAAGATGTGTTATGAAGAGCAGAATAAACAGATCAGTTGAATGCAGTGGTAGAGGAAAGAAAAAGCAGAGTAACGGAACAGTTGGCGAGACATTCAGTATGGTGCACGAATCTGATGGAAGGAAAGATCAGGGAAAACCAAGGAAGAGCAACCAAAATTGTTGTTCTATAGACTCGATAAATGAAGGCCGCACTCAGGCAGAAATGAAGGAGCTGGCCCTAAAAAGACTACCTATGATAGACTCAGGATATGAAGTTACCCGCTGACCTGATTCTTGAGTACATTGTGCCTCAAAATGTACTGACTGATCATTTTCAACAGTTATACTCGTACATGGTAACTGTAGCAGTAGACACATTGTAATTCTAGGATTTCCCGCCGTTGCCAAGTTACTAAATCCCGAAGTTACACAAGCCAGAAATGTAACACTGTCGTCAGTCTGCTTAGCTACTCCCAAAGTGGTGAATTTCACGTTCTGTTGGTCTCATTATTGTCGTTATGTCCTCTCCTACTCATACTCCCAGGTGTGAAAGCGCCGTCGGGACTCACACCTGCCCACATAATAACACCGAAAACCATGGATTTATCGCTAGTATCTGTCGTTCTCGATAATTTTTAAAAATCTCCTTCTTCCCTTGATCCTCACCCCTAGTGGTGCTAGGGGTGTCTCACCTTCACAGCATTTTTTTTTGGTTTAGAATAAGCCGTGTGTGTACAGTGTTCGATTGAAATTTCTGCAGGCATCCAAGAGCTATCAAACAAATATAGCTCATCACGTCTTCCATGCGAAGACTAGTCTCGCCGAAAAAGTCAGTTTTTCTCGTTACAGACAAGATGTTTTTGGGTGGAATTTTGTTTGTGAATTCAGTTACTCCGTACCAATATTCGATTTAACGATGTGTATTAGGTATTAGGAGAAACGGCGAAGCACGAAGAATAAACGGAAACTGAAACAAGAGGCTAGTTTTGCTGAAATTTGTTGATAGTGACACTGTACCGGGCTGTGTTAATACTGCGCCCACATGACGTAACTCTCGATCCGTCTCGAGTGCTGACTGTAACAAAATAGATGCCTGTGGATCGGTAAGCATTGCTCGCCTCGTCTCTCTTTGGCCCGTCCTGTGCGCTGCGCTGTCCTGAATACGGCGGCCATGCGGTAACACTATGGACAATGGGACCATCAGATCTGTTAATCACGGATTTCGAAGAGTCGCGTGCGTGTTGTAGTGGAACTGTGTCGAGTACATGGCTGGCAGCTTTTCGTGCGAAGGGCGCTAGTTTCCGAGAATATCGAGGTTGAAGTTTTAGACGTATCTTCTGTACTCGTAACGTTGTTAATGTTTCGACCAAGCTAGCAAATGGTACGGCGTGAAATCTTGACCGTGTAATTCTCTTCCAATTTGATCTACAGTGTGTCATTTAATAGTATATGTCGTGCAAAATTATATAAAGTAGTCAGTTTCGTCCTAGTAACTTCATTTATAAATCCATCGTTACAGCAAACGTTCTTCAAATGCGTACTTCTTTTGTTACAGAGATTACAGAATCGACGTAATCGCTATCGCTTGCATCGTTTTCTGTCCTAGAACAGAATACCGTATGGTATTCGTCGCAGAAGCAACCGAAACACAAATTCATAGAACACTACGAACATTTAATGAAAGTCTCGCAGACACATGGAGTTTCCAGAACCGACACTGAAAAACATTATTCTTTTATATTCAAAAAGATTGTTCTTTATTCCATCAACTTCGATGCGAACCATGCGTGTTTGATCATTCCTGTGGAAGCGGTTGCACTAAAAGGATGCAGAATTAAGGAATGTATTTTTTTATTTAATCTTTCATCGAAGCTATTTCTCTGTTGGATAATGGAATGTAGTCGAGTTAAGTCGGGTGATGGTGAGGGTATTAGATTAGGAAATGAGACACTGAAAGTAGTACAGGAGTTTTGCTATTTGGGGAACAAAATAACTGATGATGGACGAAGTAGAGAGGATATAAAATGTAGACTGGCAATGGCAAGGAAAGCCTTTCTTAAGAAGAGAAATTTGTTAACATCCAGTATTGATTTAAGTGTCAGGAAGTCGTTTCTGAAAGTATTTGTATGGAGTGTAGCCATGTATGGAAGTGAAACATGGACATTAAATAGTTTGGACAAGAAGAGAATAGAAGCTTTCGAAATGTGGTGCTACAGAAGAATGCTGAAGATTAGATGGGTAGATCACATAACTAATGAGGAAGTATTGAATAGGATTGGGGAGAAGAGAAGTTTGTGGCACAACTTGACCAGAAGAAGGGATCGGTTGGTAGGACATGTTATGAGGCATCAAGGGATCACCAATTTAGTATTGGAGGGCAGCGTGGAGGGTAAAAATCATAGGGGGAGACCAAGAGATGAATACACTAAGCAGATTCAGAAGGATGTAGGTTGCAGTAGGTACTGGGAGATGAAGAAGCTTGCACAGGATAGAGTAGCATGGAGAGCTGCATCAAACCAGTCTCAGGACTGAAGACCACAACAACAACAACATTTCTCTGTTAGCGTTCACCAAGTCGGGAGCATTGATTTTTTTTCCGTGAAAATTTTAACCTGCCTGTACAAATAAACGTCACAAGGACAGCAAAGTACGAGGGCCGTTCAGAAAGTAACCTCCGGTTGATTAAAAAAAAAATACACCAAGTTAAATAAAAATATTTTAATATATACATCTTACAACTGCATCTTTGCACTATTTTTCTACATAGTCTCCATAGCGATTGAGGCAATTATCGTATCTCTTCACAAGCTTTGAAATTCCTTCTGCATAAAAATCACCCGCTTGTGCCCGGAGCCAGCCTGTGACCGCATCTTTGAGCTCTTCGTCGTCATCAAACCGCTGTGACCCGAGCCATTTCTTCAAATGCATGAAGAGGTGATAATCACTTGGTGCCAGGTCTGGGCTGTAAGGTGGATGGTTGATAAGGGCCGTTGTTCTGCTAGCAGAGTGAGGACGGGCGTTATCGTGCAAAAAAAAACGATACCGGAAGTCAGCATACCACGGCGTTTGTTCTGTATAGCCCGTCGTAACTTTATTGTTTCACAGTACACGTCTTGATTAATGGTCGTACCACGTTCCATGAATTCAACCAACAACACCCCTTTGGCATCCCAAAACACCGTTGCCATCAGTTTTCTGGCAGAAAAATCTTGCGAGGCTTTTCTTGGTTTGGTAGGCGAATTTGAATGTGCCCACATCTTTGATTGTTCTTTTGTCTCAGGGTTCACGTGCTTAATCCAGGTTTCGTCACCGGTCACGATTCTGTTTAACAATGGTTCTCCTTCGTCCTCATAACGTGACAGAAAGTCTAATGCAGAGGCCATTCTTTGAGTTTTGTGGTGGTCGGTAAGAATTTTGGGCACCCATCGTGCACAGAACTTACGGTAACCCAATCTTGCTGTCACTATCTCGTACAAGAGAGTCTTAGAAATCTGTGGAAAACCAGTAGACAACTCCGACATTGAGAAACGTCGATTTTCACGAACTTTTGCATCAACTGTCTGAACGAGTTCGTCAGTCACCAATGACGGTCTACCACTCCTCTCTTCATCATGAACGTTTTCTCGTCCACTTTTAAATAAACGTACCCATTCACGGACAACTCCTTCACTCATAACTCTTGGTCCGTACACGGCACAAAGCTCACGATGAATAGCTGCTGCAGAATATCCTTTGGCTATAAAAAAACCTTATGACAGCACGCACTTCACATTTGGCGGGGTTTTCTATTGCAGCACTCATTTCAAACTGCCACAAAAACTAAACTAGCGCAGGTACGACGTTCACTCGACCACGGCTTGATGCCGACTGACCTGTTGAGTGCGTGAACGCACAGATGGCGTCGCTACTCCCCCCACAACCCGCACTGTGACCAATCGGAGATTACTTTCTGAACCGCCCTCGTACATTCGGGTAAGAGAATTTTTACAGTGTAGGTGCATATATTATTCACGTGTAATCTGATCAGTCTGTCCTCCAGACAAACCAACAGTGTAAAATAAGACAAAGGCATGATTTAAACCGGTACCGCCACTTGGCACTACGCTGCCTTGATCGAAACATGTCTAACGTTACAAGTGTAGGAGGTACATACGAAACATAAACATCGATTTTCTCGGAAACTGGGGGCCGTCGCCTGAAAGGCCACTAGCCAGTTACGCAGCACACGTCCCTCTATAACTTACTTAAGTCTCCTAGAAATTCATGATGAACAGTTGTTGCGATTCACAAATGGACAATAACAAGGGTACTGGTTACTTTTCATCTGTTGCTGGCTCTGTCAATACGCACGTCAAAACGAATATCGCAATAGAGTAGTCTAGGACCGCTCTTTCGAATGGGTGCATAACATTTCAATTAAAAAGCATTGTTTGTGACTATAAACAGATGTTTCCATTGATACTGGGCTCCGCTTGGAACACATGAGTGGTATTTGTTTGCGCGACTCCATCGACACATAGTAAAAACAAAATTGTTGCCAATATCCGCCGAAGCGAGCGCGCTCAGTGAGTGGATGTGAATTTCCTAAAGCAGTGCGACGTAAGTAGAACTTATTTTGAACTTATTAAAACACTTGTCGGTCGCGGAGTGCGTAGCGTTCTTGGGGTAGTGAAGTCACTGGCTCGAATCTCGCTAGTAGCAACATCGTTTACTTTCATACTTCTTAACTAATAGAAATGTTAAATAGCATATAATGTATCACCGTGTTTAATCAAAATAAATTGTTTTTGATTACCGATCGTGTGAAGATAAATTAAAATTTTTTGCAGACGTGCAAAATGCCTTATTGTTACATGAAAAAATGGGTAACTCAGTATTATTGTGCAATCTCTCAACATAAAGAAACCACCCTGATAGCCGTTTGTATTAACGCGTCGCATCCTGGACTTGGGGGGAGGGGGGGCGGCGGCGGTGCGCTGGTTCCGGATTGAATCCTTCCGTCGCCTAGTGGTCTTTGTCCCAAAAAAGGTGAACAAAAATCGAAAAGAGATAGTTACAGAATAAGTTGACTACTAAAGAATCTTGTAGAGAAGGCCACGGAGGAAGCTTTGATGCGTGTAACTGCGAAAGGAAAGCCGGATATCTTTGACACCCGAGATGATACGTTATTCAAAGTTACTCCTCTCGGCATAGCGTTCAGGATGTGTAACAGCTCCGAAATATCACAGTTATTGAATGTGTCACTTTCTTCTCGAGTGTCCTACTTCAGCTCTGTTTGATGGAGGGTATTAAGGAAGGGGTGTAGAATATTAGCGTACGTAATGTTTACATTAATTTATACTACTGTGTGTTATAAGTAAATGTCAAAGATTGTTCTACATAATTTTCCCTGTAAAAATTTTTTTAGCAAAAAAGTTACATATTCAGCGTTATTCAGGAATTTCTGACATGGGGCATATGGCTTAGGGCGATTTGTAATAGAATGTGAAAGAAAATTTTACCCGTCTCTGCTCTGTACTTCTGAAATAAGAAACAAGACGCCGAGCCACGCTGGGCAGATGTTTTGATAGACTATGGCCGAGCACTACGAACACTGTCGCCTTTTTTATAAATTTTATATGTGTATATCTCTGCGATGCTACTTGGTATGAAGTCAAAACAGTTTAATAATCTCGATTTTGTAAAAACTATAGTGATTAAATGTTTTTTATTCCAGTCTTTGATCACAATATTAATTCTGTTGACGATGACCGGTTTCAGTCAGTAATGACCATTCTCAGATCTTATATACACAATGTCCTAAAATGATAAGGCCGTAATGGACATTACTGCCTGAAACCGGTCATCGTCAAAAGAATTGGTATTGTGATCAAAGATTGGAATAAAAAAACATTTGACAGTATTGGATTACTGTTCATATATACGTATATGCGACTATGTCGCAGCTGGTGAAACTGTAGTAATTCGTACGGGATTGCAGCCGAATAACATCCTCGACAGTCGCAGAGAATTTCGCCAGGCTAGCATCCAGTCATTCTCAAGGTACAAATGAAACGAGTGTTCGTGGTGCATGCTAACTTCCATGATCTCTCATTTTATTTGTGCTTTAAAAATAACTGATGGTTTCTTGTCGAAGTAGTGGCGGTCCGTGGTAGGTGGAACCGCAGTTCATACTGATCATGGAAAACCCGTAAGAAAGAAAAAATTATCAAATTCAGCAGCAATGTTTTTCAACAATTCTATGCAGTGCATCCAACTTTCTGTTCATGGACATTACCGCCGCACCCACTCCTTCCCTCCTCCATTGTAATTTAACCCTCGCAACAAACAGGAACAGTAGAATACTGTACTACTTAAAGTTAACTTGATGACACTGCGCCAGGCTCTATTTATGGCGGTTGGCCGAATTTAAAATTAGCCGTAGTCGTCGATTATTGGCGCTTTTACATCCGGAATACTGTATAGTTATTGTGTTAAGTACAAAAACAAAAATGTGCGATGCGGATTAACACAGATCCGGATTAATGAGAGCCGGATAAACGAGGATCCACTATATGAGCAGTCCAGCAATAGCTTTATTGTAAATTCTTTTAAATGCCATGTCCGCCATCGACTGTGTACTATTGTGATGTACACAATAGCAATTATGAAAATGGTTCAAATGGCTCTGAGCACTACGGGACTCAACTGCTGTGGTCATAAGTCCCCTAGAACTTAGAACTACTTAAACCTAACTAACCTAAGGACATCACACACATCCATGCCCGAGGCAGGATTCGAACCTGCGACCGTAGCGGTCGTGCGGTTCCAGACTGTAGCGCCTTTAACCGCTCGGCCACTCCGGCCGGCTAGCAATTATGACCGTAAATCACTTCCAAGTGGTTAAGGTGATGAAAACACGGCAGTTATCAACATTAATAAAATGATTAAATGCGTGTGGGCCTATAAGGTTCGTGTCACCATTCGTCATACTCATTCGACGATACGTAGCGTGCGATGTAGACATGTGTAGAAACAACGAGTACAGTTTCGTGAATTTTATTTCCATCTATTGCAAACCGATGGTGTGTGTGGCGAATGCTCACATGAGGTATTACAGGCTCACATCCTTTTTATTCATTTAATTGATATTGTCAATTGATGTGTTTTCAGCGCCTGAAGCTCTGCTTCAAGTCGAAATTTGGATTGTGGGAATTATGAGTAATAGTATTGTCGATGGCGAACGTTGTTGGTGTTTTCTTCAGCCCTATCCTGTGCATTCTTCTTGACCCCTGAATAATTACCGCAGCCTACATCCCTTTGAACCTGCTTACTGTAGTCAACCTCTGATACCCCCACAGTTTCATTTCCGTACAAAGCTACAATCCTGCGGGTACTTTCAGATAGGACTCCCGTACACTGAAATTGATATTAGATCCAATCAGAATCCTCGTTTTCAGAAATGTTTTTCTTGGTGTTGATAGTCTGCTTTTACACTGAGGTGACGAAGGTTATGAGATACTTCCTAAAATCGTGTCGCGTCTCCGTTTGCCCTGCATGGTGCAGCATGGACTCAACAAGTTGTTGGAGGCCCCTGCAGAAATACTGAGCCATGCTGCCTGTATGGCTGTTCATAATTGCAAAAGTTTTTTCGGTGCCGGATTGTGCACTGACTGACCTCTCTATTATGCCCCATACATGT
Organism: Schistocerca piceifrons; assembly: GCF_021461385.2. Lineage (NCBI taxonomy): Eukaryota > Metazoa > Arthropoda > Insecta > Orthoptera > Acrididae > Schistocerca > Schistocerca piceifrons. The sequence continues at coordinate 1,013,534,898 of NC_060138.1, read as the reverse complement.
TAGACGAGATTCATGTCAGACGATCTGGGTGGCCAAATCATTCGCTCAAATTGTCCAGAGTGTTCTTCAAACCAGTTGTGAACAGTAGTGGTCCGGTGAGGTGGCACGTTGTCATCCATAAAAGTTGCTTCGTCGTTTCGAAACAAAGTACCATGAATGGCTCAAAATGGTCTCAAAGTAGCCGAACATCCAGAGAACCCAGTCCATTCCACATAAACACTGCCCACACTGTTAAGGAGCCACCACCAGCTTGCTCTATGCCTTGTTGATAGATTGAGTCTATGACCTCGTGGAGTCTGCGTCACATTCGAATCCTACTGGCAGCTCTTAACAGCTGAAATCGGGATTGATATGACCAGGCCACTGTTTTTCAATCGTCTACGGTCCAGGAGAGGTGCTGCAGGCAATGAGGTGCTGGTAGCAAAGGCAGTCACGTCGGTTGTGTGCTGCCATAGCCCATTAACGCCAGATTTCGCTGCAATGTCTTAACGGATGTGTTCGTTGTACGTCCCACATTGATTTCTGCTGTTATTTCACGCAGTGTTGCTTGTCCGTTAGCACTGACAACTCTACCCAAACGCCGCAGCTATCGGTCGTTAAGTGTAGGCCAACGGCCACTGCATTGTCCGTTGTGAGAGGTAATGCATGGAATTTGGTATTCTCGGCACGTTCTTGACCCTGTGGATTTCGGAATACTGAATTCCCCAACGATTTCCGAAATCGAATGTCCCATGCTTCTAGCTCCAACTGTCATTCCGTGTTCTACGTCAGTTAATTCCCGTCGTGCAGCCGTAATAACGTCGGAGACCTTGTCACAAGAATCATATGAGTATAAATGACAGCTCCGCCAATGCACTGCCGTTTTATACCGTTTGTACGCGATACTACCTCCATCTGTACATGTGCATATCGCATTTCACTGTATATCCTCTCTACTTCGGTCATCAGTTACTTAGTTGCCCAAATAACAACTCATCTACAGGCTGTCTGTAAAGTATGGGTATATAGAGAAATCTAATCAATAATACAAAGCACATTTTAGTCACTTTATTGTTAATAAATAATATTTTCAACATGATCTCCGTGAATTTCAATGCATAATTTAAAGCGTTTTGCAAGATTTAGAACTCGATGGAACAGGTCTGAATTACCGTCGATTGTAGCACGCTGACTGGTGATACGTCTGTCATTTGGTTTAGATCTATAATCTTCGGCTAAAGTTTCTCTTTCGGCATACTCCAGGAAAAGGAGTAGTGGAAGGTCTGGCGAACGAAGGAATCACTCCACATGAACTCTTCTCCCGATCCCGTGAGAGAAACTGTCATTCAACGTATCTCTAGCAGCTGCAGCAAAATAGGCAGCGCCCCCCCCCCCCCCCTCCATCCCGCTGAAACCAGTCTAGAAGTCCCTCATCCAAACGCTCAGTTTGAGGCATCAGTTTGTCTCTCAGCATGGTCAGATAAGTTTCATCCATTACATGTTCAAAGAAGAAAGGTTCTAGCACATGAGCTTTCCACAAACCACACCTTCACCTTATGGCATCCCTGCTTTTGGATGGACTCATCTAATGTGGACTGCCTTGAGACCAGTATTGATCATTTTATCTGTTCACTTCACCGTTGACATGAAACACAGCTTAATCAGTGAACAACACACAGTCTTCAGTAAAATTGATACTTTCATCCAATTTATCTGCAGATCATTCACACATCTGCATGCGTCTATCAAGATCATCTTCATTTAAGTGATGCAGTATCTGTGACGTGTACGGATGAAACCTCTCCTCAGCCAGGATTTTTTGGAACGCCCAACTCCGTGGATGTCCGACGAAGCGATTTCTTTGGACTAGTATGAATATCGGCCGAGAGAACCTCTTTCGTTTCGTCAGAAGCCTTTGGTCGCCCAGAGTGGAACTTTTCAAACACATCGCCTGTTTCTTTAAACTTGGTGATTAATTACAGTTAGCCGAGCGGTCTAAGGCGCTGCAGTCATGGACTGTGCGGCTCGTCCCGGCGGAGATTTGAGTCCTCCCTCGGGCATGGGTGTGTGTGTTTGTCCTTAGGATAATTTACGTTAAGTACAAGGATGTAGGTTGCAGTAAGTACTGGGAGATGAAGCAGCTTGCACAGGATAGAGTAGCATGGAGAGCTGCATCAAACCAGTCTCAGAACCGAAGATAACAACAACAACAAGCAGCTTAGGGGCTGATGACCTTAGCAGTTAAGTGCCATAAGATTTCACACACATTTGAACATTTGATTAATTACCCGACAGCAGTAAAACAAATAGTTTGACGATGAGCAATTTTTCGATACGACCATCCTTCTCGACCGCGTAATTATTCCAGCTCCAGTCGTTCGTCTTTAGACAGAGCCGTAATTCAATCTGGAAAAAACAAAATTTGAGAATTAGTTGAATTCTTGTTGCCATTTATTTATTAATATTTATAGGATATAGAGTATTTATTACAAAGTATTAGAATTCCCTATGTACCCAGTCAGTCTGAACACCCTGTACTGCCGGTCCGAGCGGTTCTTGGCGCTTCAGTCCGGAACCGCGCGACCGCTACGGTCGCAGGTTCAAATCCTGCCTCGGGTATGGATGTGTGTGATGTCCTTAGGTTAGTTAGGTTTAAGTAGTTCTAAGTTCTAGGGGAGTGATGACCTCAGATGTTAAGTCCCATAGTGCTCAAAGCCATTTGAACCATTTGAACACCCTGTACTACTTAGTCTCATTTTCCAATCAAGTTCGCTAAGAACTGTCTGATTTTCTTAAACTACGTTACATTAATCTTGTTTTGGGTTTATTGATGGTCACCTTATCTGTTTCGAAAGCATAGTCCATTACGTTCAGCAGCTCTTGCAAAACCTTCGCCTTCTCTGACAGAATTTCAGTGTCATCGGCAGACGATGAGGTTTCTATTTCTTGTGCCTGAACTTTAATTCTGTTTCCGCATTTTTTCGTGGTTTCCTTAACCCTTTCGTGGGCAAAATTATTCAGCAGCTTTTTTAATGAATGGAGAGCAGATAGTAGTTAACAGATAGGTATATTTATCATACAGAATATCAAATTTGCTCCAACTGTGAAAGTGAGGTCACACAACAAGGTGGGAAGTATTCTTCCCACTGCCCTTGGAGTTAAATGACAAAAACAACTTTTTCAATATATGTCATATTTATTTGATAAATTTACTTCTCTTGTTACAATGATTGTTCACAATTATTTGCCATGAAATTTTCTGAAACATGGGTCTTTGCAAAGTGGTATTTGACAATATGTACAAACACAGCGAGTGGTCTTTTCCGCAGCTTTGGTACTACAATGACGGCACGTCCAGTAGGTTTCTCCTAAAATGGGTTGATGCTCCTCTACAGCCACATGACTAAAATCTTCAGGTACCTTACCCCTTTCTGCCAGAAAGACAGGTTTTTGTCCACGTCTTTTTTGGGATGAGAAGCCAGCGATTCAATTGTCTGGCTAGATGGATCCTGCGTGTGTGCTGATCATGCTGTCCACTTTCTCTTTTACTTATTTTCTACGGGATAAAACTGCTCACTGCAGCAACGTCCACCAGGAAATAAAATATTCTCTGTCAATAGCATACCTTTCTCGTAATTGACCAAACTTATCGACACCACCCATTATTTTGTTGTATTCTGCCACAACTTCAGGACAAGAAATCTCTTTACTAGTACCATCCTTGTTTTTCCTTTTCACTGTGGCTGTTTCTCGTGGGTCATGAATTGAGGACAGGGAAGTGACTGAACGGTTATCCATTCATTTTACTGCAGAAATGGCTCCTTTTGTTTCAAACTGGAATTCTCCTCGTTCCAATTTTACGTCTTCCTTCATAAATTTGGGCAAATCAAAAGTATTTACCTTATACTACAGCTTTGAGGAAAAAATCACAAGATGTCACGCAAACAGCACTGATAGGCTCCTGTACAGAGCAACACTCAGCTATACAATGCCTCTGCGCGAAGGTACAGCAAAAACGGCGGAAACATCCGATTGCAAGTAGTACCCTATACTGTTCACTAGGTGGTAGCACCGTACAGAGGTGGGAACTGTGAATCCCATGGGAGTAGGAGCGAGTTCATTGTAGTGGGAAGCATGTTTCGCACGGTTCATGAAAGTACTACTTTCTCGTTCGCTTCTCGACTATGACTTCCCTTTCGTCTCCATCGAATCTTATAGCTGCAGTGTGGTCATTATAAAAAAGAAGACTGTAATCCCAAAACAAAATTGTGTATTGTAGAATTTGATGCGTTTCCTGAGGATATTCATTTTATTCGGATGTAATACACCAGACGGCGCGAAGAATTTTTTAACGTACCTGTTGTGTGCTTTGAGTGCGCTGTAGGGCAGTAGTTTGATATTTGTGGGGAAGCGTCAGAGAATGCTTGCCGGCATTTAAATATTTCCTCTCAGATTGTCCAGGCAGGTAGTAGCAGTTGTACGAGCGGAGCCTTTTGTGGGGAACCGGCGGTGCGGAGCGCGCCCGTCGCCGGCTGGACGCAGCAGACAGCAGCCGGCCGGCGCAATTTGGGCGACCGGTCGGGGTAGGGCCAGGGAGGCAGAGCAGCGGCCGTCGGCGCGCTGAGTGAACGCCATCCAGCCAGCGCGGCCGGGCGCCGCCCTTGCGCTATCGATCGCGCACCCTTGCCGAGGCGCGGCTGTCGGGTTGTCTGCGAAAGCGCGCCCTCGTGGCGTAGCGTGCGTGCGAGCGGCGCTTTCCCCCTTGACTCACAAAACCCCTGCTTACGGCCTCTCTCGTTCTGCTCCCTCCGCGTTCGACTGCGTGCACAGATTAAAACCAAACGCCCCTTCACGGGGCCCACCCCCGTTTTGCAGCGGCCGCTGTAGATTGCTGTCATATTGCGTGACGGGCATTGTGCGCGGCTGCGCGGCGGCAGTCTGTGTTCGCCAATTAAAAACGGCAGAATAGCGGCATTGTGCGACAGACGAGCGCGAGCGGTCAGTCGTCGGCAGGCGTGCGTGCGTGCGTGCATGTGTGTGTGTGTGTGTGTGTGTCAAGTCGCGTTTAAAGGGTCGATAGCGGTCGTGACGAAGTGGGCTCCGCGGGAAGAGGCGCGTCCGAAATTGGTTTCGCCGAGCTAGCCAGCGCTTAATCGCTTTCTCACTTTAGTTCCTAATTGCTGGAGTCATTCCTCGCGTCGTCTAATTAAGAGATGGAGCGGCTCGTGCGGCGCTTACTCAAGTCCTCGCTTAATGTCCGCCGCAGCTTCCGCTGCGCGCTGGCGCCGCTGCGTATTGCTGCTTCCGAAACGACCCGATTGGTAGCAGGAGCAGGCAGCGCATTGTTTTAGTAATACTTCATCAAGCTGTGTTCGCACCAGCACTCAACATAAATAAACCTCCAGCAGCTTCGTAAATCAACAGTAGTTGCCCATTTACTTGAAACTGGACACGCAGTTCACAGTATTGATAACTACCTATACCCACCGCTGTCGCCGGCCGGAGTGGCCGAGCGGTTCTAGGCGCTACAGTCTGGAGCCGTGCGACCGTTACGGTCGCACGTTTGAATCCTGCCTAGGGCATGGATGTGTGTGATGTCCTTAGGTTAGTTAGGTTTAAATAGTTCTAAGTTCTAGGGAACTGATGACCTCAGAAGTGAAGTCCCATAGTGCTCAGAGCCATTTGAACCATTTAGCCCACCGCTGTCGTTTAATGCAGCCCGCAACTTGAAAGCTGTTCTTCATAAACCAAGAGCAAGATCTTCATATTTTCGCGCTCGCTACGCGCTAATTATTAGTTCTACAGAAAAAAATCTACGGGGCCCTTTTGTATGAAATGTAATATAGTAAAATTTTATAGGGATGCATTTTCACTGGAGGCCACGATTTCAGAGTTCTTCAAGAAAAGCTTACAAAACTGGTCTTCAGATTCATCTTCACCTCACACTCATCACTCAGCAGTCAGGATTTGTAGTATGTTGTTCGTGGCATTCCCTCCTATCAATTGACTAACATTTCACACTATACGAACTACTCCCGATTGTCTACCGTTTTCGGTCTCTATTGACTGGGCTAATGTGCACGGAATATAGTCGGCTATTTATTTAACATTGCTAATTTTAAGCCTGACGAATACAGCGATGAAACTGTTTATTTTGTGCTCTAAACATTTGCAAAACACTTAGGTAAATTTTACAGTTTGTAAGTTCTCGACTAAGCCGGGCGCATAGTAAGGCCAGCCACTTAAGACTAAAAAAGCGTCGAATATAGTCGCATATATTTGTACAATGGTAGGGAGTGAGTGTCATGAATAACACACTAGAAATCCTCACTGGTGGGGCCTGAGTGCGGCAGAGGGGGTGTGTCTGAAGGTCATTTTTGTTAGTTTTTCGTGAATAACTCGAAAAATTACGGCCGCTAGCGAAAATGAGTCTGAGTAAGACATTTAATTGCAGTAAATTTCCTACCAAAGGTCCTGTTCATTTTTCTGCAGGACAAACAGTTTGCACGTAGCGAGCGAGAGAATACGATAATATCTCGCATGCCTTAATGAACATCTGTAACACGGCGCGTTGCATAAATCGACAGCTTTAGGGGCAGCTAAATTACCCTGTATATCACGCAAACACAAACCAGTAGCCGAAAGCTGAATCTCCTAGAACACCAGAAATTTTCAGGCACACTATTAAGCATTCAAATCACATATTTAACGACAGGTTATAGCGAATACGCCGGACTTCTCAGTACAGTCGAGAAAATTCTCCAGACGAGGCATACCACATAGTGAACACAGTGGCGATCTTGGAAAATTTTTTTATTATATATTTTCGCTCACGTATCACACAAATGATGTGCGTCGTTCCGAACGATAAAGGCGCAAACCGCCGTCGAGACCGCATTGAAGTCGATATCAGAAATCGGCGAGACAGCTTTTCGTGAATGTTCATAAATACAGTGCGGGCTTACAGCACAGGTAAACCTGAATCACGATAAGATCAAGATATTCCGGAAGCTTGAATAAATTCTGCAATCTCACAATCGACGATGATGTGCTTCATGACCTTACGGCCCTTGGCGCCTCGAATCACTGTCGATTTCGACTTACTGCCTGGCCATCATCGAATGATATGTTTGAAAAGAATGAAAAGGGGATAGTAAAATACGAGGAGCACAAATTAACTTCTCTGCACTAACGGACATGGCTGAATGCCTTACATAGTAACTAATCAACTAAACAGGCTCAGAGAGGAGCTCAGAAACTGAATACTTTTGCGCTCTGATTGTTGACGACGATTTGACATTAGACTGCACACTGTACGGATAAAGAGAATTTGCGATGCTGGACGTTGGTTTTGACCAGTGACCGTAAACATGCTACAAAGCTTGTAAACAATATGGCGACTATAAACTCAAACCAGCGGCGATTATTTTCAAACATAAGAAGCACTGTTTTCATTACGAGAATTTACTACATCGCGAAACAAATACTGCGAACTACCTGTTACGACAACAAACCATTCTTAGAAACGAAACGAATCAAGTATCGCAAAAACAAGCTCTACAGCTATAATGGACATCACCCCGCCACGTACGAACTAAAAAGAAATATTTGTCGTAAATAAGTGGTAGCTAATACCGGAAAATGCAGTTTACCTATATATCTATATATATGCGATTGCGTTGCGTAGCTACGAATATATGTACTTTTGAGGAGTAATTCGAAACATTGGTGACAAAAAGTACGCCGGCCTTGTGGTCGAGCGGTTCTAGGCGCTTCGGTCTGGAACCGCGCTGCTGCTACGGTCGCAGGTTCGAATCCTGCCTCGGGCATGGATGTGTGTGCTGTCCTTAGGTTAGTTATAGGCTTAAGTAGTTCTAAGTTCTAGGTGACTGATGACCTCAGATGTTAAGTCCCATAGTGCTTAGAGCCATTTGAACAAAAAGAACGTTTGTTTGTCGAAAAGATACTAAACCAAATAGCGGAAAAAGAGCTCTACAGCTGTAGTAGACATAGGAATACGTACTATTAACTAATAAAATATTTATCGTAATTAAGTCGGAGCTAGTATTGGGAAAGACGTTCTAGCTATGTGGCTCAAGCGGTGGCTGCAATACGCAGTTGAAAATATATGTACTTCTTGCTGGTAAAGCATCTGTACACGGTTCTAGGCGCTACGGTCGCAGGTTCGAATCCTGCCACGGGCTTGGATGTGTGTGATGTACTTAGGTTAGTTAGATTTAATTAGTTCTAAGTTCTAGGCGACTGATGACCTCAGAAGTTAAGTCGCATAGTGCTCAGAGCCAAAAAATCTGTACAATGGGAAGAAAAGAATCGAATATTGCAAAACAGCTTCATAGCTGTAACGAAAATTACAATATACAGTAAAAAAATTAAAGTAAATAAATCGACGCTGGTATCGAAAATACGTTTCAGTTCTGCACCTCAGGTGTAGACTAAGATGTGGAGCTACAATTACATGCATATACCAGCAGCAAACCGAATCGGTTATCACGTAAAACTTCATTTATCGGAATGAAAACGCACCGAGTATCGTAAGAAAACACTTCAGCTGTCGTATGGACAACGATAAACAGTACGAATTTTAAAAATTGTCATAAAGAAGAAGACTGGAAAATCGACTAAATATTATTCCCTCCGAAACAGAAGGGGCAGTATTTTTTTATACGCAGCAAAGATTAAAAATATAATTTCTTTCGTAACTAAAGAAAATATGACGTGTAGTGCTGTACAGAATTGCAAATCAAAATGTGACGTCGAAGTAGCGATTACCATTACGTCACTGGTCAGAGCCGACAGTACCGCAAATTTCTCTTGATTTCAGAATACTTCAATAGTGATGTGGTGGTTCTCCAGGACGTTATGAATGTTATCCTGGAATACTCCGTGACACGCCGCTTGAATTTTCGCGCCTAGCTGCTACAAATTCGAGCAGGGCTGCATTTCTCACACCAGAGACAATAGCACTGTTGTTGTTGTTGTTGTTGTTGTTGTTGTGGTCTTCAGTCCTGAGACTGGTTTGATGCAGCTCTCCATGCTACTCTATCCTGTGCAAGCTTCTTCATCTCCCAGTACCTACTGCAACCTACATCCTTCTGAATCTGCTTAGTGTATTGATCTCTTGGTCTCCCTCTACGATTTTTACCCTCCACGCTGCCCTCCAATGCTAAATTTGTGATCTCTTGATGCCTCGAAACATGTCCTACCAACCGATCCCTTCTTCTAGTCAAGTTGTGCCACAAACTTCTCTCCTCCCCAATCCTATTCAATACCTCCTCATCAGTTACGTGATCTACCCACCTTATCTTCAGCATTCTTCTGTAGCACCACATTTCAAAAGCTTCTATTCTCTTCTTGTTCAAACTATTTATCGTCCATGTTTCACTTCCATACATGGCTACACTCCATACAAATACTTTCAGAAACGACTTCCTGACACTTAAATCTATACTCGATGTTAACAAATTTCTCTTCTTCAGAAACGATTTCCTTGCCATTGCCAGTCTACATTTTATATCCTCTCTACTTCGACCATCATCGGTTATTTTACTCCCTAAATAGCAAAACTCCTTTACTACTTTAAGTGTCTCATTTCCTAATCTAATCCCCTCAGCATCACCCGATTTAATTTGACTACATTCCATTATCCTCGTTTTGCTTTTGTTGATGTTCATCTTATATCCTCCTTTCAAGACACTGTCCATTCCGTTCAACTGCTCTTCCAAGTCCTTTGCTGTCTCTGACAGAATTACAATGTCATCGGCAAACCTCAAAGTTTTTACTTCTTCTCCATGAATAGCACTACACAGTCAATTTTTTGGGGGGAGAGGGGGATGGTTAGGTGTTGATGCGGGTTGCTCTGACAGTGTATCCGCAGCTGCAGTGCTAAATCTGGAGGGGCGGGATACGAAATAAGAGCAGTAGCGCGGATTTAATCTAATGGCAGACCCGCTGCTCACATGTCATTAACGAGACACGAACCAACGTTTTTCGTGGAAATTGAATTTCACCTGAAACACATGGTACGCGCTGCTGATTTGGGCTGACTCAATCTACTCATCTGCAAAGCCGCGTTGGAAATATTTGCCGAAAAACCAGAGGAAATGTGTTTTAGGGCTATTTGGGGAGTAACCCGGTACGTAGTGAAGATTCTGATACTTAGCTGAGTTCCACCAGACGTAATTTTCTCTTCTGACGATGTCTCCGGTGTACTAAGTTTTGTAGAGTAGGAAGTTTTTTGTACAATGGCAAGGGGGCGGAACAGTTGGATTTCGCAACCCACAGTATTCTGAATTTCGCAAATGAGCAGAGCAATCTGTTTCATCCCTATGGTGTTCGTGTATCCAGTTATTCCTTTAGAAACTGTTATTTATTTTTTTTAGAATCGAAAAAGTTATCACAGGTTAACACTAAAGATTTTCCAGATCGACGCCTGTAAGAAATCTGTTTTCTGCGCATCTGTCCTCCGATTCTGCTTAAAGTACTGAACGACGATCGTGTCTCTCCATTCACATGGTACTTTATCCCAGCGATTTGCGATATGCTGTTGTCAGAATAGCGACAGGTCTTTTACAAATTTGATATGTAATTTAACGGACATCTACAGCTGGCTGGTTGTTCCCTTTCCTCTATCGGGAGCTTTCAGTTGTTAGCGCCCGTGATAAACGGCGGTGATGGGCATATTGCGTCCTCTACTGCGACCCTAAGCTGTCGGGATTTAGGACATGTGACAAGAAGCCGCTCATTTCGGCATTGGCCATATTGCCTTCGTAGAGGGCATGTTACCCGTTGCCACACAGACAAAATCGTGACTCATCACTAAAGGTCACCCACCGCCATTCTGCAAGTCTCCATCGCAGTCGTTCACGTCCACCATTAATGTGCGATGATACCACTGTTACAGTAGCAGTCGTTTTAGGTCTGTATCTAGCTGGTCCTTCATAGCGTGGCCGTTCACTTGAGGTAAGGACGCTCACTGAATGCTGTTTGAATAACAGCAGTCGTGGTAACTGGAACTGTTAACGCTTGTCGTACAACGCCAGTTCTCTCTCGTTTATAATTCCTAGTAGTCAGCTATGACCGGTGTGACTTGTGCACATGTGCCCTCTCCTTTCATTGCTATTAAAATCCGACGATGTCGGTCACAGGATTGTGTAGTGCGAGATACACTGGACTTTTCAACCAGTCTGTCACAGAGTTACGCCCTTTTTCTATCGCACGTGTCTAGCTGAAAAGATTACGGTCTACTGCCTGTCGAAGTTTGCAGTGATATTGTTGACACATGAAAAGACGAGCGCTCTGTGACGCCCTGCGTAACGATAGCCATGTGCTGGAATGGCTGGCCAAAGTCAGCAAGTTTGATTAGTCATTTCGGTCTGATCCTTGCAGCTGCACGTGTTATTATGTTTGTGAATGCTCATGTATGTATTTTTTACACCACCTTTTGTGAAAATTGGAACACCCAGAAGGAAAGGGTTAAATGAACACAAACAAGGAGAATGTTACAGCAACGAGGTCGTAATATTACAGGTGAAGCACCTAACTCACGTAACAGGAAAGTAGTGTTGCGCGAAGCTGAAGGCGAGCCGATAGGTGAAGTGGAAACGTGAAGTCATTGACACTATGCCTCGTCGATGTCATAGGGTGCAATATGAACGAGCTAGTTGAAACAGGGCAGAATGATTGGTCTGCGTGAAATGGGCTCGTAGACTAAGATATTGAATGAATCTATGCAAAACATATGCAAGTTGTACGCAGCGTCGAACATGTGCTGGACCACACAGCTTGATATGTCCACTATCCTGTCTGTATAGCAGAAACGGGCCGCACTCTTTCGTTGATAAAGTCGGCGCGACAGTGGAGAAGTGCAGCCTGTGTGCGTCAAAAGCTGGACCTAGCGCACTTACCCTTGCGTCGGCATTTTCCAGTAAACGCAAGCGACCTTAACTATAACGCGTATGTGCAAACTATCGAAGTTTCCTACTAGTGTTCTCCTATCGGTGTCACTTAATGTCCTACGGTGATGGCAGCACATTTGTTGGACGCTAAGGTGGGGACCAGTCCGGCAGCCAATATTGTTGAGCGGCGGAACGTAAAATCGCCAGTTGTGATGATTGTTTGGTGCGCCATTGTATGCAAAACGCGATCGTTACCCTAAGGTACTTGGGCCAGCACGTTCGCCAGACTTGCGGCTCATTGAAACTGTGTAGGATATGATTGTTCGGCAAATTGTTTAGTACAATTCACCAGGAACCGCTGTAGTTGCTTGGTGGAGTATCAGTAAAACTACAAGGAAGGTGATTGTCCAAATCACCCTTTATATTTGGAGGTAGTGTTTGCTGCACACGAGGGTTTCGCTCTGTACTGAATTATTTCAGAACATGCACGACTCGCCAATGCTCGTTTGATTGTAACTAATTTGAAGTAAAAAAGTTATTTTTGTTACAGGTATCTTTCTTGGTGTTACAATTTTCGCGTAATTACGTGCATATCTCCAAATGACTGGAAAAGGAACAGTTAAAATTCGGTAACTCACAAAGTTGCTCCACATGTATACATCATCCATTCATATTAAAACTCAACGCTGTTTCAGTTATTTTGACTTAAACAGCTCTGTAACTGGTCCTAAGTATCAGACTGTTTGCCGCTGACAGTCTTTACGTTTTGTGTCGTAAGTTTGCGGCCAGATGTCGCAACTTTAAATATTTATTTGCATTTATTGTGTGAGTTGAAGCTGTACTTTTGGCAATGCCTGTTTGTTCTGTTGCCTGTGTCTTTTTTATATTTTCAATTAAGCTCGTCAAAAATCGGAAACGTAAGTAGGAAATATCACGATAATTAAGCGGTAAAAACTAGGGTGGGAAAGTAGAACTGTATTCAGAGTAATCTCTGGAGATAATTTGATGCAGAAGCCATGGTATGCCCTTCTGACGCCGGAAGAGTATGGATACAAAAACACTGCGATATCCTTCGTATTCCGTTTCTCCCGCTCTCTGACAGTTTATTTGTGGAAGAATGTTTATTTTGTTTTCTCCCTGCTTATAAAAGAGGATCTTTGATTTTGCGGGCAGTGCTTATGATATAAATAATGTTCCTCCTACCGATTGTCGGATGGCTCGCGGTAGTGTTAGTCACATACCGGGGAGGGGGGGAATGAAGAGGATGGTGCTTTTAAAATGGGGTGATAGACCTTCCAAATAAGAGGGTTCAAAGCTGTGTAATTTGAGGTAAGGAATTAACGGCTGTAGAAGAGCGTGTAGTTTCTTTATTCATATAAAAACTTTAAGCAACAACTGAAGCATATAGCAATTGTTTATAGTAAAGACCGGCAGTCCTAGTGCATCAATGCATGCATTATAACCACTGCTATCTTTCGTCGAAAGAGACAGGCAGGCTTCGTCTGGGGTTTCATGCAGCATGATTAATGTACGTCACACAGAAGTATCTAGCACTCATCGCTCAGTCGTCACCTCGTACCGACTGAAATACTCATTTCCGCCCGTATGCTCCTTATTTAAAACTTGTACCGTCAGTGTAGTTTTACCCTTAAAGTTTTGGATCAACCTGTGTATTTAGATGCAGCATGTAATGGCCATAGAACAAGTGCATTGAACAATCTGGGTCATTATTTTACGTTTCAGATTCATAATCTACATATATACTGCGCAAACCATCCGATGGTTTGTGACGGTGGCTGCTTTGTGTACACCTAACCACTTTCCCCTTTTCCTGTTAGTCACAAATGGTTCACGGGAAGAATGATTGCTGGTAAGCCTCTGTGTGGTCTCGAAGCTCTTTTCGCGAGATATACGTAAAAGGAAGCAATATGGTGGTTGAATCTTCTAGGAAGATAACACTCTCAGAATATTAACAGTAAACCACACTGTGGTGCAGGACAAGAGGAGCTGGCTGAACATCTACGTGACGCTTTCGCGCTTACTAAATGAACCTGTAAAGAAACGCGCTGCTCTTTGGATCTTTCCTATTTCCTTTACCAGTCCTATGTAGTACGGAGCCCAGACTGACAAGCAATATTGAAATTTTCTAAGCTGCTTCCTTCGGGGATGGACTACTCTTGCTGAGGATCCTTCCGATGAATGTCTGGCATGTGCCGTACTAAGATTAGTTTCATGTGGTCGATCCACTTAAAGTCGCTCCATACGCATACTCCTAGATATTTAATGATGATGACCGTTTCCAGTGATCGTTCTACAATCGTGTAATCGTACAGTAAAAGGATCTTCGTATCGTTTTTTGTTTACGCTGTGGGTCAACTGCCACTCCCTGCAACAGGCGTCGATTCTCTGCAGGTCTTCATGCATTACAGTTTTCCAGCTTCGCGACTTTTCTGTTTACATTATCGTCATCCGTGAAAAAACTCGTGGAACTAGAGACTTTGCCAGCTGTATAATTTATACATATTCTGATAAGTAATAGTCCTATAACATTCCCTTAGGGTATGTGCGAAGTTATATGTAGGCCTTCGTCTGGATATTTTTCTTCGTTAATTATGATGTACTATGTTCTGTTTGTTTGAAATTCTTCAGTCTAGTGTCGGCCAACCACTGTCACACTCGATGTGATTTTAATTCCTTTTGTCTGGTCTGTGTCTTTCTTGCCTTGTGACGTCTCTTGTCATCTCCATTGTTTGTTTTTATTCCTTGTGGGGGTTTCAACTTCATGGAAAAAGGGACCGATGGCCCTAGTAGTCTGATCCCTTCAGTCCCACAAGCCAACCAACCAACTAACCAATCATCAGTCCAGTGACACAGCTGTTCTGATATTTCGTACTCTCGTATTTTGTTCATTATGCAACAATACGGAACAATATCGAACGCTTTTCGGAAGTAAAGGAGTACGTCACTAACCCGGTCGTCGTTATCTAGTGCTTTCTGAGTCTCGGTGACGAACAAAACGAGCTGGGGTTTTCGCAGAATCCTTGATGATTCATTCAGAGGAGATTTCCAGTGTCCGGAATGTTACAATACGGGAGCATAAAACATGTTCCAAAAGTCAACATCCTGACGTTAGAAATAGGCCTATCGTTTTGTGCATCTGGTTCGGTGTCTCTCCTTAAAAACAGGGATGATCTGCGCTTTTCTAATAATGTGCTAAGAGTGCTAATATTAATGCTTAACTTTCCAAGAAGTAGAAGAAATTCTTAAAGAACAAAAAAATTATAAGGCATGTGGAGAAGATCAGGTTTTTGTTGAAATGTGGAAATATGCAAGTGACACAGTCAAGACCTCCTTACACATGGCTCTAACAAAAATTTGGGTAACACAACAATTTCCCGAACATTGGACCACAGCTATCATCCACCGAGTACACAAAAATGGAGATAAGAGCAACCCAGACAACTACAGAGGAATCTCTCTCCTAGATTGCACATATAAAATTCTATCCAAGATCCTATATGAAAGAATCAAGGAGCAATTAGAACAGGAGTTAGGGGAATATCAGGGAGGTTTCAGACCATGGAGAAGCTGTGCAGAGCAGATAATTAGTTTAAAATTGATTATGGCATACTACAAGAAACGGAACAAACCTCTGGCAATAACATTTGTAGATTTTAAGAAGGCATATGACTGTCTCCACAGACCTTCAGTATTAAAAATTTTAAGAAATCTAGGACTCCATCCAAAACTAATTAAAATAATACAACTCACTCTAACCAACACCAAATCAAAAGTGAAGTTCAGAGGAGAAATTTCGGAACCATTCCTCATAAAAACAGGCTTAAGACAAGGTGACTGCCTATCACCATTACTTTTCAACTGTGCACTGGAATACGTAATGAGAGAATGGTACAAGGACAATCCAAAGAGGATAAGAATTGGAAGTGCAAAAGATATTGGCTTAAACTGCTTGGGATTCGCTGATGATCTTGCTCTCCTAGCCAACACCGTTCAAGAAGCCAGACAACAAGTGAAATCACTACAAGAAATAGCAGAGAAAGTAGGCCTTAGAATATCATTTGAAAAAACGAAGATTATGCTAACTGATCCACCACTTGCAAACAAAATTACAGTAGGAGAACAGGAAATCAAAATTGTTGATAAATTTAAATATTTAGGCGAAATAATAACATACAATCTAAATGAGAAGCCAACATGGCAAAACAGAATAAAAAAACTGAACTATGCAAATTACATTACCAAAACTACATACAACAAAAAAACCTATCTATAGATGCAAAATTAAAACACTATAAAACAGTTACACAACCAGAAATAACGTATGCAGCTGAAACTATCTTCAAAACAACTAATACAGCAGAAATTGACAGAATACTAAAAATAGAAAGAAGAATAATTAGGACATGTATAAATAAACAGTATAAAATAAATGGACATTGGAGAATAGCATCAAATGAAACAGTATATAAGAAAATAGAACCAGTCATGAGCACAATCAGGAAGAAACGCATCTCATTCTTTGGACATCTGATGAGAACTCCAGAAAACAGAATTAGTAAAAAAATAATACAAAAATTGTGGAATAGCAAGAGCGACATTAAATGGATCACAGAAATTAAGGAAGATATAAAAGAACTTCAAATTACAGTAGATGACCTAAAAAACAAGACAGAGAGAACCAGAATACTGCAAGACCCGCAAACCAGACTACAAATGAAAATCAATAAAAGGAGTACAGGAAGAGTTGTCTCAGATGAAGAAAGACAGAAAATATCTGAAAGAATGAAGAAATATTGGGCAGACAGAAGTGCAAAACATCTTTCATATAAGAATAGCCTCTAATAATTATATTACCTAAATATATTAAGTTATTGTCGAACCAAATTGTATCCATGTGTAACAACATGTTTAGAACTTTGTATTTTTGACTACAGTGGTCCAATGAAGGCCATAAAATAAATAATAATAATAATAATAATAATAATAATAATAATAATTAATGCTTAATACTGATGACCTACACTTTTGTTGCAACAGTCGTTCCCAGTGCTACGAGGGCATTCTGTGTCAAGCTCGGCAGTGTCACAACAAACGAAAAAAAAGAAAAAAAAAGGTATTGGCACGGTTATCTGTATCTTGACAGTCTTGAATTTTAGTACTCCATCCATCATTTCTGCTGTCGAACGTCGCACCGGTTTCCAACGTGTTGCGAATTCTGGCGGAACCTGTTACACCTGGATACGTCACTCAAAGCGAACCCAAGAAAATGGTAAGCGAACCCAAGAAAATGGTGACTCGAATTTTAAATCACTCGGGCTTTCTAACATACCGATGAGGTCAGCGGAAGAAAGTGCTAATCCGCAGTGGGATATTTTGAGATACTGCATATTATATTTATGTTTGGCTAAATTTAAAGACAAGGACATAGAGGCAGTTAGACAATTTATATAATCGGCAGTACATTCAAGCGTTACGTGTAAAACTACCTGGCAGCAGCTGTAGTGCATTCAAAAATACAACGGATAAAGTGGACATGAAATCCGTGTTTAGCTGGGGGTTAGCAGTTCTTCTCCGCCGACCTTCCCCCAAGCCGTCGCCCCCACGCCCGAATTCTCATAAAACTGCCTAGGATACCTACACATTTTCAGCCAGCAGCTGACTTCACAAAAGCGTGTTAAGATTTGAGCTCGTCTCTGTCCCTTCTGGTAGAAATGCACGTACGATGTCCACAGCTTTTGCGCTGCGTGCTGCGGTTGGTAACGATTCGCCTGTTGAACAGTGGGAAGTAAACACGACGAATCGTGAGTTAGATGTGGTTTGCCAATTACATTGATCGTTCACAGCTTCCTGTGATTGACCCGCAACAACTTAAGCTGTACTATTAGATACCAAACTAAGCACAACCTCGGAAATAGTGGCATATTCGGGGAAAAACAGCCAAACACTTGTAATAACCAAGATAAGATTGAGCGAATGTCGTCGGTTCCCGTAAGTCATCGCGTCATTGGCTTCGAAAAGCAATAACGAACTGTCAACATCAGTACGCAACGGGAGAGCCGCGGACACCGTCGGTCTACTTCAGCCCAATTTGTATATCACAGTAACTA
Source organism: Schistocerca piceifrons (assembly GCF_021461385.2). NCBI lineage: Eukaryota > Metazoa > Arthropoda > Insecta > Orthoptera > Acrididae > Schistocerca > Schistocerca piceifrons. Next base: position 1,013,516,876 of record NC_060138.1, on the reverse strand, counting down.
CTGCACCTTAAAATACTTTGTCTCCAAAAAATGTAGGCTGTACAGACGCGTAAAAGGTGTCGAGTTATGCTCTGCATGTTTATAACACTGGTTTCAGTTACTGACAAACATGTTACGCGGAGGGCATATAAAGCCAGGTACCTAATACAGTTACGAAGTTGGGAGTCCGATCTTCAAGGTTTGCAGTTGTTATATGTTGAGCTTCATTGGTTTGTGCGATTCCGTCACACACGCGGTATTCCCTACGAATCCTAAGAGCCAAATGCCAGACAATGTAGTCAAATCAGAATTGCCCTACTGTTCAGAGCAGGGTGCTCATACAGAATTATAAAGTTGTTGTATATCTAGCAGTGTAAATACCAAGTTGTTACCATACATTCTAAATTTTTTTTGTACGAATTTAAAATTGGAGAAACCGGAAACATTATTCGCTACTATTTGTTCGATTTTCGCTGCTTCGTAATGACATGATCAGAAGTATTGTAATATTTTTTCCATTGGATGGGAATTGGTTGTCGGACGAGTTGTTATTCGATCCGGATTTTAAATCCGTTGAGTAATTTTGCGTCCTCAAATTGCGATGCAGCACATGGTCGGAGTCACTGAGCCGGGTGTGAGCTGTAGTGTGGTTTCGGACGGCGCTCCAAACGGCAGGGCAGATTGGGTACTTATTTATTGGTAGCCTGAGAGCCATGGGAGGGGGAATTATCCAAAACCGCGTATGGCATGGCACTCGAGAATGCATTCTGTTCACGTGGTACTGAGTGTTGCCCGTGTTAGTCCCGGTACTTCGCCGGTCGTTAGCGTGCCACATTTGTTCACGTCTGTTGTTGCGTGTCGTAGAAAGGGCTGTACGAAGGAGAATGCCGGTGAGCGAGATACAAACGAAGCATTCTACAGCTTTAGCGCAGAAACGTTTAACATATTTTTGTACCGAACGCTAGACTTTGGGATGTCTGTCACGGACTCTGATCAACAGAAACAAGCCGCACCAGCGGCACTTGGACGCGGAATGTTACCTCCATTTCAGAATTTGTATATAGGCGTAATCATTTGAGCGCAGGCCGCTTGATTTCAAAGTTCCAGCAGTACTGTAGGGATAGCAGATGGACAGCTCCGCCTTTTAAGCCCAAATTGGTGTCATTATTTAGCGGCAGTTTTCTGTTAGATTAGGAACCTAATAGTTAGCTGGAAGACAAGCTCATCAGACTGACTGACTTCGTAGAGATAATTAAAGAGCGAATAAATCGGATTGCTTTAGCGGAAACTGTAGAGTTGGATTCTAGCGACACGTTCCCATCTCCCTGTTTTTGAACTGTTATTCTGAGATATTTTTGTTTTTTCTAAGTTACCCGAGCAAGTCAACAACAGCCGATTGGAAATCAAGCTGAGACGTCAGCTTTGTATGTTTCCAGTCCAGTGGTTGGATCTTGAAAAGCAAGTGGAGAATGTTTGCTATAAAGTATGGGTAGGTTGTTGGAGCTGTTAATGCGAGTCTAGTGACACTTGCCAAAAACTGTTAAACTGATATGGCAGTGTAGAGGCGTGATCCACGCCATCCGGTTAGCAATGGACATTCAGTGGCGTAACGGGAGCGCGCATTTCGCAAAAGACTTCCGCGTGTGGACTGATACACGGAAGCGCTTTCGCAACGTCGTACTGAGTAGGGTGATCAGAGAAAAATTATTTTGACTTAAATTTTTTAGGTCGTAAAACCGGCACAGTCGTTCTCCACATTGAAAGACACTTCTGTAACAGTACAAAATTTTAACGCGTGGAAAGTGCTAATTGTGTCGGACGCACGCGTAAGTATGCGTGTCTGCATTCCGGCGCTACTTCTTGGAATTATTGGTTGTTTGTGGTAACTGGAACTTCAGACTATTTTCACTCATACGAATTAGGTGTGTGGTGCATTAGAGTGTAAACGGTTTATAATGTGAAAAGGTTTTCAGGTTTTCCCACGAATTTGAGTGCTCGAATTATCTTTTATGCTTTCCGCTGCCCTTAAATTTCCGAAAAGTTTGTATTGTACATATTTGACACCTAGTCTACTGCTGCAAATTTTTCTCCAGGTGCTGGGGAAGGGGGGGAGGTCTTCGGATCGGTACTTAAGTATAACAGTTAATTGGGACCGCACCGAAAAATACCCGGAGTCAAACGGAAACCTTAAAAGTGTGATTAAAAATACATTTCGTGTCAATGTTCTGTAAAGTGGCAGTACTGTTACTAATGATGTAAAGAATACTCTAGAGGCGGCAGGATATTACAGACAAGCGAAACGTGGGCGCCATACCAGTTCAAAATGGCTGCCCCGATTGCGACGTGCACCAAGGAAGAACAGTGTTCTGTTTTACGTTTTTCGAGCAGTGAAGGTACGAAACTTGTTGAAATCCGTCGGCGAATGTAGGTCCGTTATGGTGATCCATGTCTCTCACTGCAGCAAGTGTATAAGCGGAGCAGGAAGTTCGTAATTGGCCTGACTTCCATGACAGACGCTTAGTGGCCGGCTCAGGTGCACCCCGTTGTGACGCCAGAGTCTGCTACAGCAGTTAAAACCATTGTGATGGAAAAAGTCCAAGATGGTGGGAGAAATAGCTGAAAATCGAAATATTAGTCACGGCTCAGCGCATCACATCTGTTCTGAAGTGCTTCAATTACGCAAAGTGTCCGCAAAATGGGTGCCACAGCAGTTCATAAATGAAGCATTTATACTTGACCACATTCGCAATACTCAGTAGACCTCGCACCGAGAGATTACCACGTGTTTGGACCACCCAGAGAGGCGATGGGGGGAGAATGTGCACGTGTGGCTGTGCACAAGACCAAAACAATGTATGTTTTTTAAAAAAGGAATCCGTGCACTTCCTACGTGCTGGAAGAAGTGTGTTGAACGACAGGGAGACTGTCGAAAAATGATTCACTTCCGTTCCACTTTTGTCTAAGAAAAAATTTTAGGCCCTTATTTGTGAGTTCTCAGTGTGAAGAACTCTGGTAAGTTGGTAGAGTTCGTACGAAAGGTCCAGAGTTTGAAACCCACTGTTTTTTTATGTATATATAAACAGGCTATGCGTGACATTGTTATATGGGAGAACATTTTTCTGCCATGTAAACGCATGTTTCGGAGTATGTAGCAATGTTCTTTTGGTGGTCTGCTTTCACTTAGTTAGTTGAAAGGAGCCAACCTATAGCACATATTGGTATAGATAACGTCACACCTATCTATACAAATGTACTCTATAGATATGCTACTTTCAACTAACAAAGCGAAAGCAGACCTCCAAAAGGACATTGCTACAAACTCTGAAACATCCTTCTACATAGCAAAAAAATATTCTCCCATATAACGATTTCACGCGTAATCTGTTGAAAAAAATCGCCATCTGTGGGTTTCGAACTCGTGACCTTTAGCACGACAACCTGACGCTCCACCACCTTACCAAAGATGTTCACACTGAGAGCTCACAAATACGGTTTGCCTATAATCCGTAGTTCTGGTGTCACTTTTAATTACCGTTTATGCATCTTCTTCTGGACGACAGCACGCAGCACAAACTAAATAGGTGTTTTGGTTGATACTCTATCGACACATAATGTTTGATACCAATCTGAGTTTCTGACGTCTGGAGGTTTGGGTGTCGCCATACAGTCAACGAGCTGGCACATACAGTGGGCATTCACACCGAATTATTCGGCCCTTACACATCGATCAGCCAGAACATAACTCCATAATATGTTTGTCCACATTTGGAACACAATACAGTATTCTGTGTGGCATGGTTTTGAAAAATACTTGTTACGTTTCCGAATATGTCATCAGAAGACAACGCATAACTCGAGTAGTTCCCGAAAAATTACAGGCCGGTGTTCAGAGGGCGCAGAGCTGACGTCCGATGGCGTCCCACATATATTGCAACGTGTCAAGATCATGTGAAATTGGTGGACAAGGCTTCGACGAGTGGTTACTGTCATGTTCCTTAAACCGCGGTACCACGATACGGGCCTACTGACGCGGACGGTTATTCTGCTGTAAGATGAAGTTGCGGGGAAGACATCAAGCATGAACGGATGTAGGTGGTCTCCAATAATACTCCTGCATTCCGCAGCTGTCATGGCGCCTTCGATTACTACTATAAGAATCCGTGGACGCCCACGTGAATGTTCTCCATAGATAACATTGCCCTCACTGGCCTGCGACCGTGGTTGGAGCATGTTTCCAGCATACATTTTCCTGGAGAAGGCGTATCCGCACACGACCATCGACCTGGTATAACAGAAAACATACGAGGGTCACTCCAAAAGAAATGCACACTATTTTTTTAAATCCATCTTTTATTCTACATGTTTGACAGTTTTACAGTGTTCGATACATACTTTAGGAACAATATTTTCATTTCTCCACATAATTTCCATCCCTCTCAACTGCCTTACGCCATCTTGGAACCAGCGCCTGTATACCCTCACGGTAAAATTCCGGACCAACCTGTTGGAGCCACTGTTTGGCAGCATGCACAAGGGAGTCATCATCTTCAAACCTTGTTCCACAAAGAGAGACTTTCAGTTTTTCAGAGAGATCATAATCACATCGAGCCAGGTCAGGACTGTAAGGCGGGTGTTTCAGTGTCGTCCAGTTTTGTGATCGCTTCCATAATTTTTGACTGACATATGGCCGTGCATTGTCGGCAACAGCAAAACATCCTGCTTTTGCCAATGTGGTCGAACATGACTCAGTCGAGCTTGAAGTTTCTTCAGTGTCGTCACATACGTATCAGAATTTATGGTAGTTCCACTTGGCGTGATGTCCATAAGCAAGAGTCCTTCGGAATCGGAAAACATCGTAGCCATAACTTTTCCAGCAGAAGGTCTGGTTTTGAATTTTTTTTCTTGGGTGAATTTGCATGATGCCACTCCATTGATTGCCTTTTCGTCTCTGGTGAAAAATGATGGAGCCATGTTTCACCAACTGTCACAATTCTTCCAAGAAATTCATCTCCACCATTCTCGTACTGTTCTAAAAGTTCGCTGCATACCATTTTTCTTGTTTCTTTTTGAGCCACTGTCAACATCCTGGGAACCCACCTGGCTCAAACTTTTTTTAACGCAAACACTTTCATTATTCTGCAGACACTTCCTTCCCCTATCCCAAGGTAACGTGACAATTCGTTCACTGTGATGCGTCTGTCAGCAGTCACCAATTCGTTAACTCTCTGCACATTGTCTGGAGTGTGTGCAGTGCGAGGCCGGCCGCTGCGAGGACAGTCCTCAATATTGCCGTGCCCGCTTTCATCACGTAACCTGCTTGCCCACCGACTAACTGTACTGCGATCGACAGCAGCATCTCCATACACTTCTTGAGGATGTTTCCCACTGTCTCGTTTTCACAGCACGGGAATTCCATGACAGCACGTTGCTTCTGACAAACGTCAAGTGTAGCAGCCATCTTGAAGACATGCTGTGACGGTGCCACTCACGGGAACAGGTTGAACTAAGTTCGAAAACAAGCGGGAAGGATGTATATACACACTGTAAAACGTTCACACATGCAGAATGAAAACTGTATTTTTACGAATATAGTGTGCATTTCTTTTGGAGTGACCCGCGTAATTCACCCGACTAGGCGACAAATATCTATCCATCCACAGTCCAGTTTTTATTATCCCGAGCCCGCTGCAGTTTTAACTGTCTGCCGGCCGCGGTGGTCTCGCGGTTCTAGGCGCTCAGTCCGGAACCGCGCGACTGCTACGGTCGCAGGTTCGAATCCTGCCTCGGGCATGGATGTGTGCGATGTCCTTAGGTTAGTTAGGTTTAAGTAGTTCTAAGTTCTAGGGGACTGATGACCACAGCTGTTAAGTCCCATAGTGCTCAGAGCCATTTGAACAATTTTCGTTGAGTCTACATGGTGACACGTGGGGTCGTCTGCTGTTTAGCGCCATATTTATAACAATGTGCGCTGAACGGTGTGCTCAGAAACACTTGTGCCTGCACCAGCATTGTACCCTGTCGTCCGTTCTGCCACAGCTCGCCTCCTGTCTGGGCAAGACTGCGACCTTCGCGTTTTGTTATGAGGCCTGGACGCGCAACACTTTGTCGCCTACTCGTGGTTTCATCGTCCTTCAACCAGTTTCTACAGATACTCACGATAGTAATACACGAACAGCCGACTAGCTTCTCCGTTTGAGATACTGGTTTCCAGACGGCGGTCCATAACGAAATGCCTTTCGTCAAAGTCGTTTACGTCAGTGCCTTGTATTCGCGGTCCCTGAAACGTAGGAGGGTGAAGTATTTTGCTACATTTTTACAGAGTACTGGTTGTTGAAATTTCGTAAATCGGCTTCAGCGGTATATTGGCATCCACCTTCTTGTGTCTGCCGCTTGAAGTTTTCAGCATCTTCATGACATACCACTCTCGCATCGATAAAACAAACCGGTCACCATTTGTGTTGTCTCCTACCTTGTAAAAGTTCAGTATCCTCCGCCAATGTGGGCTCCACATACATCAGCAATATTCTAGAATATAAGGAATGGTATGCAGCGAACTTTTAGAACAGTACGAGAATGGTGGAGATGAATTTCTTGGAAGAATTGTGACAGTTGGTGAAACATGGCTCCATCATTTTTCACCAGAGACGAAAAGGCAATCAATGGAGTGGCATCATGCAAATTCACCCAAGAAAAAAAATTCAAAACCAGACCTTCTGCTGGAAAAGTTATGGCTACGATGTTTTCCGATTCCGAAGGACTCTTGCTTATGGACATCACGCCAAGTGGAACTACCATAAATTCTGATACGTATGTGACGACACTGAAGAAACTTCAAGCTCGACTGAGTCATGTTCGACCACATTGGCAAAAGCAGGATGTTTTGCTGTTGCCGACAATGCACGGCCATATGTCAGTCAAAAATTATGGAAGCGATCACAAAACTGGACGACACTGATGTTTCCAGTGTCCTATAAACTGTAGTCCGCTACTTTCTTACAAGTTACTAAGTCTGTGTAATCTTTCCGTTGCGTATCCCTACAAACTGTTACGCCCAGGTATTCATATGAGTTGAATGATAGCAGCTGTGGCTCATATGTCGTTAAAATATACTGCTGTACTGCTTTTGATGAAGTCGGTATTTATCGGCATTTAAAGCAAGTTGGTTATCGCAGAACCATTTTGAAATTTATCAAGACTTGACTGGATATTTATGCAGCTTTTTTCGGATATCTCATGTAGATAACGGCATTATCTGCGGACATCTCGGGTTTTAGTTAATGCCTGCGTCACTAAAGGACTAATCCTGGGCAGAATCCCTGTTGAAGGTTGCCTATCTGACGGCCCCAGCGGCAGCAAAATTTTATTTTGATATTTCATAGAGTTATTAACAGAATTTAACAATTTAAAATGCTTTCATAATCAACTCATTAAGAGGTATCATATAACGTTGAAATTTTAACACAGTAAGACATTTAGAAATCGTGTCTTGGGGCAGTGTAGCTCACGACCCCCAAACTACCCAGGTTATACTAATGCAGTATTTGAGAATGAGAACACTGGGCCTTCCAACAAACTTCATGGATAATTTCAATCCTTCTCATATTTCTTCTCGCCAGCATTCCACAAAAAATAATGAAAAAAAAGTTTATCACTTCCTTGTTTTAGCTGTTCATACTGTGAAACTTCAGCATCAGACATGACATTTTAATTCAGGATATCTTACTGCTAAATATATGGCAATAAATCTGCAGACATTTACATTTACCATCCAATGTACCGCCAAAATTATATAATTGTGTAATGGGATGAGTGAAACTGTTGTTTTATACATGGGAGATCGCTCGGGAAAAACTGCGGGTAGGAGAAGAGGATTTACTGATTATCTGCTGAGTCATTAATATAGAACACGAACTGCAAGGGGCGTACACACTTCCCTGGGGCACGCATGAAGTCATTTGATCTGTCGATGACTTTCCATCCAAGAGAAGCATGCTGTGCGCTTCCTATCAAGATGCCCTCTATCCAGCCACACGTTTCCTAATACGTTACTAGCTGTAGCGCCTGGCGTTGCGTGGGATGTCTAATGCCTGCCGTATAAAGTAATTGGCCCTGTGCCTTGTTGATAATCATAGCGAATGCAAGCCGCATGGCAAAAGGAGTTGCTTTAAATAGGACATGTTTGAATTACTGGGTGTCAATAGAACGCGACGAATAAGTCTTCACCTTAAATACTCATTAAAAAAAGTTCTAGCCTTCCTGTTATGATTTTTGCAAATACACACAAATTTCAAACCAAAAGGTTAATAATAATTGAACCATACATGACGTTTTGATTGCTCTACAAATTAAAAATTAAAGTAATATGTCTGTAGTGCATCATGTGTTTAAAATCTAACAGTAAAATACATATTTTTATCATTTCAGTACACTTGATTTTGTGCAAGAAATACTTTGACTCTAAAAATATGCTGTTACATTTTGCGATAAGTATCAGAATGGTTCAAATGGCTCTGAGCACTATGGGACTTAACTTCTGAGGTCATCAGTTCCCTAGAACTTAGAACTACTTAAACCTAACTAACCTAACGACATCACACACATCCATGCCCGAGGCAGGATTCGAACCTGCGACCGTAGCGGTCACGCGGTTCCAGATTGAAGCGTCTAGAACCGCACGGCCTCACCGGCCGGCTGCGATAAGTATCTCGTTTTGTTTTCGGCGAATTCGTCTTATATTGTTTCAGTTCAATTTTTACTGCAAAATTAGGGGTGTGTTTGAGCACGCTCGAACTGTTCGAACACTTTCCGTCACAATTCCGGAAATCTCGGATTGTGTTCAATCTTTTGATCGGCCCGCTATCTAGTGACTTTTGTTGGTTCTACATGCATGACCCGCCGTAACGTTTGTACGGCACTGTGGATATTGATAATAAAAGTAACTATGAAACACGCACTAAATTACCTTCAAAGGGTATGTCCTGTCTAACAAGTGTTTGCAATCATTTTTCTGTCAATTCTCGAGCTTACGCTTGTCCCGCGATCTAGTGATGTCTGATGGTACATCTCCAAGATAGGTACTGCCGCTATAACTTCTCTCAGTAGACGTTAGTCAGTTTATCACGATATGACTGTAGAAAGAAGTTTGAAGTAAATCAGTCAAAGGTGTGTGTGTGTGTGTGTGTGTGTGTGTGTGTGTGTGTGTGTGTGTGTGTGTGTGTGTGTTATATATACACCCTATGGCCGTCGAAATGTTCGTTAGGGAATCGCGTAGAAATTTTAAGCAACTCGGCCAAATGTTGGTAACAACCCGTTCCCCTTTATATATTAGATACAAATATGTTTAAAGTCGTATTACAAAATCTTAGGTACACAGTGTCTTGAAGGTAAAGTGTGTAAAATGTCATCCAGATCGGAATAAAACTGTAAGTATGTATGAATTTTAAACAAACGTTTGTTAATTATCGTTGGTGCAGTACTGGATCGAAGCTTGTTAGATGTAAAGAAATATAGCGTCCTCCTGGTTGCCTCAAACCATGGATTTCATATCACGTGACGAAAGCGCGCGTTGGGTTTCGCATGGCCGATGTTTGCGGACTCCATGCATTTTGGCGTGGATGAAATCAGTTTTTTTTTTTTTTTAAGACATCCCTCATTATCTTTGCGCTCAAAATATCGTAGAAGATGCTGGAACAAGTGGAGGACATACTGGTATCTCATCGTGCACGAACTCCGCTGTAGTGCACAGTTCCGTAGGTGCTATTTATCTCTACGTGTGCCACGCTGAGTGCGCGTCTCCAGAGAGAATGACTGCATTGTGGTACGATGGAGTGTGGCAGTCGACGGGGAGGGCTTTCCCCCTACGTGAAGAACACGTTAAGTCGTGCCATTCGCGAGCAGGCTGCGGGGAGCGGCGGGTTCCGGAGATGCGGGCCGGCAGCCAGGCTTCCGCTGTGGAGAGCAGAGCAGAGCACCATGCAGTGCCGTGGGCGGCGGCAGCAGGAGCAGGTCTGAAATATAAATGCCGCGGGCGGCCGGACACGGCGCCCTAATGGCAGCCGCTCCACGTCGCGTCCCTCCCTTCGCATTCGCTATTTTGGTACTCGGCGAACTAGGGCACCGTCTCCCTCCCACGGATACCTCCTCTTCCAGTGAAAAATGTGCTTCGGAGGCACCCATCAGCCCCACCCCTAACAAATTGAAGCATATACGGGGGGGGGGGGGGGGGGAGCTTCTATAAGTAATGCGACACATTTTTTCCTCGAGCAATTTCGGTTGATAAAATGCCGAATTTGTTGTGGGATGTCGTGGAATATTCCGGTTTCAGCCCATGTAGTTCCGATAGGTGGCTGCGCTATTCATAGCCTTCAAAATGGCGTCTACGGAGGTGAATTCCAAGCTGGGAGGTGTCATTGAGATGCTTTTTGCAGAAAATCAGAACGTCGCAGATGTTCATAGGCGCTTGAAGATTGTCTACGGAGACTTGACAGTGAAAAAAAAAAAGCACGGTGAGTCGTTTCTCATCGCAACTGGGTCGCGCAAACCTGTCAGACTTCCCGCGTGCTGGCCGGCCACACATGGTTGTGACTCCTGCAACGCTGGAACGTGCGGACACTCTCATTCGAGGTGATCGATGCATCATAATCAAACATTTCGCAGCTAAAGTGGACGTCTCTGTTCGTAGGGCTGACTCACTAGCGCAACAGTTAGGGGTCCTACTCAAAGGTATGTGCCCGCTGAGTTCCTCACTGCCTAACAGAAGACCATAGATAGCAATGAAGGACCATCTGTACGGAATTGCTTGCGCGTTGCGAGGCTAATCGTGACAGCTTTTTGACGAACCTAGTCACAGGCGATGAAACATTGATTCATCACCTTCGCTCCGGAAAGAAAACTGTAATACGTAGAGTGCCGCCACATCACCTCTCCTCCGAAGAAAAAGTTCAAAACCGCATCCTCAGCCGGTAAAGTCATGGCGATGGTCTTCGGGGACAATGAAGGGGTTATTCTGTTTGATGTCTCCCTCATGGTGCAACGATCAACTTGTGCTAGTCTCAGGAAATTGAGGAAACGACTTCGCCTTCTCCATGACAACGCAAGGCGTCACAGAATCTGCGCACCCGAGAGGAGCTCAAGCTCCATTGGACTGTTCTTTCTCATCCATCCTACAGCCCGGATCCAGCAACTTCCGACTACCATCTGTTTAGCCCAGTGTAGGTTGCACGCTGCGGGTAGCGGTACGTTGATGATGGGAGGTTATTTATGGAGCAAGACGGTGGCTTCGATGTCGACCAGTAGAGTGGCACTATGGGGCACACAGGCGCTCCCAGTAGGCCGTCGCATTGGACGGAGATTATGTTGAAAAATAGGTAATAATATGGGGTATTCGAACAAAGGTAATGGAATATAGTGGAATTGAATTGCGCTGAGGGAATTACTTGTTACGGGCATCCAAGGGATGAAGAGGGGACCAAGTGGATGAAGTTTTGATAAGGAACCCATCTGTTACCGGCTGACAAACATTTATATCATGCTTGTTACTTGCATCCAATCAATCTGTATGTATTTTTGGTCGCATAGATTACTGTTTCGCCGAACTGTCGTGATAGGTTAGGTGCATTGGCGTACTAAAGCTTGTTAGAGATCTGGTAGTCCCAAAGCTTTGCATAGTTGCTAAGGAAGGCAGGAGCACAACTTATTTTGTCTGTTGAGGTATTAATTCTTCGCCAAGATAGGACAACCTGATACAGCGGTCGCAGAGTATACTCATAGAAGTCAACTTCTATCGTCTTGAGACGTTTCCATTACATACTTTCTTATTCTTCGTCCTTGAGGCCTGATCTTGGGCAGGCACTATTAGAGCATCTGACTCTTACAAGTTACAGGTGTGTATGATCTTTGTCAAAATGTAAGTTTTCCAGGCCGTGTGTGTTATTATTTTTACTGTCATCGCCGTTATCTTCATAACCATTATCCTTAGTTGCGTATTAGTCTTTATGATGTTTTTTCTTTCTATAGCTGGAGAAGTGTAACTGGTTGATTTTAAGACATCCTATTCAGTTGTCAGAATGATTCCAGAACTTCGTATTGCTGTAAGATTTCTTACCAAGGATTCTGTCATTGGAGTGCTGTCGCTTCAGTCGATGGCGCAAACGTTTGGTTCTCAATTCCACTCTGCGTAACGACGCAGAAGTTTTGGTCGCTGCATATTTAAGTCCCTTCTGTAGCGAACATATGAAATGATGAACAGAGAAAATTTACTTTCACGTCTTTTGTCAGTGCTAACGACCCCTCTCTCAAGTGTATCCCGGAAAATAAACTTAGCTTTTGCCATGTGGCAAGGCCAGATTTGTGATGGAGTTGTTCGAGGAAAACAGTAGCCAGTTCCAATTCATATGCAGCTTGGCGTACCAAACTCTGTTGCCCATACTCTGCTCCACAGCTGTGGTTTCTACATGTGCAGGTGCAAAATACCGACGAGTATGAATTTTTCCCCACTGTTGCAATCGGTATTGTGTAAAAATCAGCTCATTGGTAAAAGTTTTTCTTGCGAATGACAGCAGCAGTCATGAAATACGGCATCGGATTCGCGGACGGTTTTAAGTTATATACCCCTTCCAGACTTACCTCAATACATTGCGGTCTTCAGTTTTTCACATAAAAGATCGTATCGCCGTTGCTTCAGTTACGCCGTCCTTCTTGTGACGACCACAGACTCTCCTTCGTCTATCTCACATCATTTCGTCTCGCTATGTACCCGGCCCATCTCCATTATATTTTACTTAAATGTCATCATTACGCTGTCAACTCTTGTCTTTCTATTAACTATGTGATGGTTTCTCTTCCCATACTTGTTACGCCCGACATGGAAGGAAAACTCTCTCAGCGTCTCGCGACGACGAGGTCATTAGACAGGAGCACAAACTCTGAATGGGGAAGAGCCTACATCTACGTGATTGCTCTACATTTCGCACTTGTTTGTCATAGGATTCTTAGAACCACTTACAGATTATTTCTCTACCGTTCCTCTCACGTAGTGCGTGGGAAATATGAACATCTAAATCTTTCCGCACGAGCTCAGATTACTTATATTATTATGATGATGGTCAATTCTCTCTCTGTGGATGAGTATCTAAAAGCATTTGCATTTGGAGGACAAAGTTGGGCATTCGAATTTCGTGCAGAGATCCCGCCGTAACGAAAGCCGCCTTTGTTTTAATGATTGTTATTCCAACTCGCTTTCCATATCCGTGACACTCTCACCCCTATTTCGTGACAATACAAACAGAACTGCCCGTCGTTAAACTTTTTCGATGCCCTCCTTGAATCCTCTAGTAAGGATACCATACCTCACAGCAGTATTCTAGAGGCAGTCTCTTCAGCACTTTTGTTGCACTTTCTAAGTGGTGTGCCAATAAAATGCAGCCTTTCGTGCACATTCCCTACAACATTTTATTTGTGATGGTTCCAGTTTGTTGTTCGTAATAGGTACTAAAATTTGTGTGATTTATCGTGCAACCAAAATTAAACGGATTTTTTTTTTATATTAAAGATCTCACGCTTTTCATTGTCACTGTCAAGAATGGGAAAGGAACCATCTCGGTATGCGTCATCTGTGATTTAGGGGAATCACGGAAAACCTTGATCTGGATTGCCAGCCCCCACAAGAGTCCGGTATTTTACCACTGTGCCGCCTCGCTCGGTTGCCCAACATGTATCATTCCATTCCCAGTTTGACAACGCTCAGCTTTTCTCCTGTATGCGCATTTGACGTCATTATATATCACTTTCGTAAGTTATTGGCAGTATACAATTGTTGTAGACTTTTTGTCCCATGCTCTAAGTTCAGCATTGATTTTCCCAAACTTGAACGTTCATTTCTTCCCCACCTGCAGGTTATTTGCAGTTGCCCTAATTTAAAAAATTCTTCACGTTTCCTAGTAATTACTCCATCATCAATCTTAACTGTGTTGCTATCGTCTCACTGATCGTAGGTTATTTTGTTCATGCTGTAATGAATATTCAGGAATACTGCCATTCTTGTCACGTGCAGTTCCTCCCTCCATTGCGGAACTCCTTCTGGATCCGAAGCAAACAAAGCAATGTAATCGGCATTGTTAAACATAGGACGTAATCACCATACGCTTGTATGAAAACGCTTGGTGGCAGACAATTTACGAAATGCCTGTGATACGAATCCCAGTTTCTCTCATCTTCGTGGTCAGAACGGGAAAGGTACTTGGCAGCAGTAAGATCGTTCTACAGTCAGTTTCAATTGCCGGTTCTCTAAATTTTCTCAGTTGTATTCCTCAAGAAGAAAGTCGCCTCCCTTCCAGTATTTCAGTTTGAGTTCCCGAAGTGTACCTCCGTTTTATTGCATGTTGTTCGAAAGTACCGCTAACAAATTTAGCAGCCCGCCTCCGAATAGCTTCGATGTCTTCTTTCAATCCGATCCCATAACTGGAGCAGTCCTCAAGAATGGATCGTACTAATATCCTATATGCAGTCTCCTTTACAGGTGAACCATACTTCCTTAGAGTTCTCCCGATGAACCGAAGGCGACCTATCGCTTCCCTACTTACATGTCCTACCATTTCATATCGCTTTAAAACGCTACGCCCATATATTTAAACGAAGTAACTGTGTCAAGCAGCACACTACTGATGCTATACTCGAACGTTGCAAGTTCGTTTTTCTACTGATTCGCATGAACTTAATTTTTCTACATTTGGAGCTAACTGCCATTCATCATATCAGCTAGAAATTGTCTCTGTCATCTTGTCTCCTCTTACCGTCACTCAACGACGACACCTTCCCGTACATCACATCGTCATCAGAAAACAACCGCAGACTGCTGCTGATCCTGGTTGCCAGATTATTTGTGTGTATAGAGAATAAGAGCGATTCTATCAAACTTCCCTGGGACAGTCTTGATGATACTCTTGCCTCTAATGAGCACTGGCCATCGAGGACAGAGTACTGGCTTTTGCTATTTACGAAGTCTTCAAGCCACTCACACACATGGGACTCTATTCCATATGCTAGTACCTTCGTTAATAGTCTACAGTGGGACAGCGTGTCAAGTGCTCTTCGGAAATCAAGATGGAATCTGGCTGTTGTCCTTCATTTATGGTTTCGCAAGATATGTGAAAAAATGGCGAGCTGACTTTCGCACCAGCGATGCTTTCTAAAATCTTATTGATTTGTGGACAGAAGCTTCTCCGTCTCAAGGAATTTATTACATTCGAACTGAGAATATGTTCAAGAATTCTGCAGCCAACCGATGGCAAGGACTCTGATCTGTGATTTTGCGGCTCCGTTATTTTACCCTTGTGATATAAATGCGCCAATTGCGCTTTTTTCCAGTCGCTTGAGACTTCGCCCAGTGCGAGAGATTCGCGATAAATCCAAGCTATGAAAGGGGCTGAAGCCTTAGGATTCTCTTTGTAAAACGAAACTGGAATTTCATGTGGACCTGGTGACTTATTTGCTTTAAACTCTTCCGGTTGCTTCCCTATGCAAGGGGTCCTTTTTACTATGTCCACACGGGAGTCTCTGCGAAACGACAGTATGTTTGCACCATCCTCCTGGGTTGTGTGAACGATGTGTTAATACGAGATTTAATAATTCATCCTCCCTTTTTCTGTATTTTACTAGCCAGACTGTCGACGACCGACTGGATAAAACTCTTAGACCCGCTCGGGTGCTTGTTTACTTTTGAACCAAGAGTGCAACAGGTTTTGCTTCCTCAGCATTTTGTGAATTTAGTTTTAAACCACGGTGGATCTTTACCGTCTTGAATCCATTTACTCAGTACATAATTCTCCATAGCACGATTTCAATCCGTTTACACTTTGCCTATAATTCTTGTAATCCCATCATACTGGAGCTAAATGTCAATTCATTGTCTAAGTGGGATGCTAACTACTGCTTATCTGCTCTTTCTAGCAGAAATACTCTCGTAACCTTTTTGATTGGTCTGTTAACCTTAGTAACCATAGTCGCTAGGTCATGGTCACTAATCTCGGTCCCTATCGTGACGCCGCTGATACGGCCTGTTTGTAGCTTCGTACATAGTCACACAGACTGTGACGCTGATCGCGATACATTTCAACGTTTTCAGCCCACTCTCCCCTGTGCACAAGTGTTGACTAAGATGGAGAGGTGTTTGGAATGTCCTCACAGCTTGCGAGGCGGATGACAGTGTCACACGGCGGCAATCCATCAGATAATACTGCGGACAGGTTTGTAACTTAAAGAAAAACTCGTATGTTTCAAACTAGTAACGTTCGCCAACGCTGGTTTCCTTGTTGATGATAAACTAGTGATGAAATTTCGTACCCCCGTAACGTGAACGAGCTATCTCCGGGGCGTGTAGCACCGCACTATATCGGATAGGTCATAAGTGATAATTTGAGTCACAGACGTATAAATTAGTGTTTCATTTCATTTGTCTTGTCCACTCAGTGAGTATATCCTTGTTAGTTTCCCACATTCCAGTATCAATAAAATCTCAGAGGCTATACCGTTCTATATTCCACGTATTGGTTTGAAGTAAGCAAAATTTCGCCAGGTTTCTAATTCGGACTTGCTCTGGGTAATATGTACATCTAATTCTCCTTGCCGGTAGGTACGCTGGGAACGAGATAAGATGGGCAAGTAAACGCACAGAATACCAGCAGAGATTGATGGTGTATACCCGAGGTTACACTCGGCGCTTGTAAGGAAAAATACCAGAACTTAACGGAGGTCTTTGAAGCTTCCTCTCCTGTGATCCAAGGCGACGGCTATCGTTTGCATGTAATCAGCTCACGGGGCCGTCAGCGACCTATAGCGCCAGCGGCGGCGTTTACACAGAGTTATCAGCACTCGAGCGTGTTGCTCGTCTGTCCTCCAGCAATATGCGCCATATGGCCACACACGAGGATGTAAATTTTTCACCCCTGTACTCCACAAGCTGGTTCAAAGAACTGGCACATTCAAAGGAACGCGAATAGTACTTCGGTTGTGAAGAATCGAGGCGCGATAAGAAATATAACGATTTAAAACTGGCATATTTCAGGTACTTCCATTCCATATGCCATACGGGATCATTTTTAGGGTTCCGTATCTATCTGTAAAAATGAAACCCATGTGGAATCATTTTGGCGTCTATCTGCTTATCTGTTCGTATGTTAAGACCCTCTTTTTTTCCTTCGAGAATTGTTAGAGATATAAAGTTCAAATTTGTCAAATACTAAGTTCTGTTCTATTGCAGTGTAAAAATTTGAAGCTTGTTAGTCAATGCAATAAAAAGATAGGCCATTCATGTCCCATATTTTTATAAGCGGAAACTCACCCATTAAAACCTATAGACGAACTATGTATGGACGTAATTTTGTGCGGAGGTTTTAGAGCACGAGTCCTACTACCGCTTATCCGGTTTTTTAGTACTCATCAAGCCAAACTGAACTTTGCGTGTCCACAAAGGTGTAGTACAAATTATTTGTTGTTACCTCAAGAACGTCTTCCAGAGGTCGAAGAAACGGGAGATACTAACTACGGCTTCGCAATATGCTAGTTCATTAGTATAATTTGTCACAAATAATACCTCTATTCCAGATCAACAGCTCAATTGACGGAAGCGTGCTAGAAATAACAATCTTGATAAAGATAAAAAGTCACTCAATTTGGTCCAGAAACATGTCGCTTATTCAGTAACACATGTCCTCACTAACCTGACGGCTGCCTTAAAAAGTTTATCTGCTACTAAAGTTCGATTTAAGAGGAACCTACAGGATTTGTGAAAATTTCCTTTCACTCCATTGGCGAATTTCTTAGTAGAATAGACAAATGTACGTATTAGAACAGATGAGTGTATATTGCTAATAGTGTCAAATAACGTGTGTGTTACTAAAAATCTGATTTAAGGAAAGTTTGTTTATAAAAATGTGACCAGTAAATGTAAGGGTTGTAAACATAATTTTCACTTTGATTATATATGGCTACAGTAACAGAAGAATTATCATATGCCTCTCAGTACATTGTACATTCAGATAGTTCGTGAAAAATTTATCATTACATCTTAAATGAAGATTTTTTAAGTTTTCGATGTATTCAACATCCATGAGGATCATGCCACTTACGACCTGTGGACGAAACATTAGCGTATCTCTTTATGTAACACTGTTACATAGTCATGTTATGCTCTACAACCCTCAGAATTTCTTCACTAGAGTTCTGTGGAACAAAAAGTAAATCAAATTAGGGGTTTTCCCTAAAATATAAAAACGGAGTGATGTGTTGCAGTGGTTAACCATCTTGACTCGTACTCTGAAAGATTGGCGCTCAGATTCCCGTCCGCACAGACAGGTCTAAGTTTTCGAGGGTTTCTCTAAATGAGTTGTCTTGAATGTCCAGGTGATTCTTTCGAAATATATGGTGGCAGGTTTTCCGCCACAATCCTGGGAAAGTCCAAACTTCGACTACGTTTTTAAAAGCCTCTTTGCCGACGGTACATGGATGTTCTTAAGGAATGTAAACGAATTGAGACCATTCTGGTAATACTAGTGTGTCCTTAAAGCGCTCGGTATATTACGTCCTGTGTTAACGTAAAACAGGAAAGCTAAAGGTAAAAACTAACAGTTTTGCTTCTCTCTGGCAATGGGGTAGCAGAGATGGTCTTTTGATCTTATCCAATACTACAGGCATAACTTAATCCCGAGGAGACGTAGTACAGACTCCACGTCGTATTCCAGCCACGTTCGTTGCAAAACACTGATTTATACCGGGCAAAGATGGCCTACTTCAATTATCGCGGCGAAGACTCTTCGCAAGTGCGAACTATGGTAACGTGCCTGCACAACACTCTTGTCTTCCGTGGAACAGAACGTAATCAGTGAGTGTAATGCGTGCGTTATCTGTAGGACATAAACACCTAAACAGTGTGATAACTAAGAGAACACTGGTGTATCGCAGCGCAACAGATGGTCAGCAACCAATAAATATTTCGTGGGAATCAATTTTGTTGAATTATTGCTCCCAGGTAAGCGTGTGGCATCTCATATCTACACTCATGCCCAAAGGAGGTTCAAAGCAGAGTTAGACGCAATAAAATTTATTGCCGCAACTAATGGCTAAAAGCCTGTCCTGATTGACCACATCGCGTATAGGACACACAAATTGAAAATTATCCCCTCCCCTATGCTCCCTCTGCTGTTCCTTCAGATGTGTGCAGCAAGTGACGTACAATCCCATACGTAGGACAGGTATGACAGAGTTCGGCCAAAACACTGAAATTCTTCAACTGTATGGTTCCCTACTACATGAACAGCCCAGTGTACTTTCAGTAGTAAGGAATAAGACTCAAGTTTTTAGCCTACAGTGGCGTAAACAAAATTATTTGTCCAGCTTCTGATATTTTTTTTTTTTGTATTGGTTAATCAGGCACAGACATAGCATCCAGGTTGGCTGAACATGAACACAGCCGGAGGTTGCAGAATAATGACCCGACATTTGTTGATCATTTACTAAGTGAGTGTCACAGCTACCTTCCACAGTCTCATGTCCACTTAACAAACATAAACGAGAAACTTACCTGTTGAAAGCATATCAAATCAACAAAAATCTTGCCTACTGTTTTAATGTGATCTTAAATGACGAAACACAGATCAATACTTCCTCTCCTCTAATTTTAACTTGACCCTCAGTTTTCCAGTGCTTCCACACAGTCTGTTGCATTCTGTTGCACAATTTTTCGTGTGTTTATTTTATTGTGATAGCCTATGTACTCAATATATTCTAGTGTTAAAATATTGTTAGTGGTAGCTTTTAATGGGTTTCCATCTGTAACACCTGTTAAAGTGTTTCTTTAGTACTGCTGCCACATAATTATTTTATTTGATTGGGTTTGTTAATTTAATTTATTGTAAGACACTGTTTTTAGAGTTCGGTGTTAACATTTTTCCTGTTCGCTCTCTTTATATTCAGTTACTGTTCAACTTCGAAGTGTTGTTGCTTTTTGCATTACTACAGCAGTGTGAAAGATGACATTTACTCGGTGCTCTTGTCTCAGTACAGATCAGCAACATCTTTCCAATGTTTTTTTTCAAATATTATAACTACTTTGACGACGATAGTCAGTTACTCTGATGCTGGCTTTGTAAACCGAAAACTGTTGTAAGTGAATTAATCCTGTATAACACACACAGTATTGTGATTTTTATTTATAAAGCGCTGATTGTTGTGGCACGGCGCCTGAGAACGCTCATCAAGGAAACGTCGAACCTGGCCGCTGCTCGCGTACTACAGTCATGTCATCGGGAATTAGTTGAAAGACAGTGAAACCATGAGTAGGTTTCCAACGAAGTGTTCGATGTCCATGTCACGTCACAGAACCTAGAGGTCGGAGGCTTGCCCATTCTGTAAAGCGGGATAGTTGACGATCTGACGACAGAGTACAACACTGGTGCAGGCACAAGGTTCTTTTCGGAATGCACCGCTCAGCACATGTGGTTTAACATAGGCCTCTGCAGCAGCGACTTTCTCGTGTTACCACAGTGGCCTGAAGTCCTCATCAATTAAGATCGCAATGGGCATGGAATCATACGGATCCAACTGTGGATCAATGGAAACGTTTCGCCTGATCGGATGAATCAGGTTTCTTGCTGTACCAGATCGATGATTGTGTGCGGATACGCCGTCATCCAGGAGAACGACTTTCAAGATGATGCCCAGCATCATAGATGCAGGCTGGTCTGCATCCCTTCATGCTTAATTTCTTCCCCAACAACAACGACGTCTTCCAGTTGAATAGCTGTCCATGTCACAAGGTCAGAATGGTGCTACAGTGATTTGGGGAGCATGAAAGTGAACTTCCGTTAATGTGTTGCCCGCTAAATTCACCTGAGCTTAAACCGAAGGAACACCCAAGGGACGTAATCGCTCGCCATCTCCATATCCACAAACCACCAGCCCTTGAGCTACAGGAACTCGGTGACATTTGTGTTGACATCTGGAGCCAAATACCTCCGAAAACCTACCAAGGACTTGTATCCGTGCGACTCAGAATCGCCGTTCCATTGCGTTCCAAAGGTGGACCAATACGTTGTTACGGAAATGATCATAGTGCCCATTGCAGATAAAAGAATGGTTGCGACCTTGCTTGTCTCGCTATTCAAGACTGTTTGGAATGCGTCTTCAGTAAGTACAAACATCTTCCGGATTCCCCACAGAGCAGAAATGTTTTATATGATCAGTTTTTAGATCAGTGAGTTGCTGTTGACTCCATTTATTGGTGTAGATTTTAAATGAGTAAAACTCCTATAACAAATTAATGTTCATTTTTAAACATGCGGCTGTGATGTTATTGATGAATGTTTGCAATGTACTTTGCTCCATTTAATTTATTTCAAATTAACATTTTCAGTGACTAAAGGACTATTCTGTAAATATCTTCCTAGGAAGGGGATTGAAAAACACTGTTTTGGTATTCTGATTTATCTGTTTCACTCCAGGTGAATTCTGGAATGATTCTTACATCGGCAAAACGGTGATTGTCTCCTTCCCCTATCTGTTCATGCCTGGCTACCACGGGGCCCCAGCCTTTGCAGCATTTTTTCCCTTCTGTGCTGCATGTATATCCTCTTGTTATTCTTTTTCCCGTCCCTTGGGAAACATGTCTGGGATGTTATTGGGAATGTTCTGCGTTGTCTGCCGCTGATGTAAGAACAGTCTCACATTTGTTTTTCGCTTTTTCCCCTTTATGTGTTTCCCCTCTCCTCTCGATCCTCCGCTTTGGCGTTTGAGGTTTCTCTTTTTCTTCTTCCTCCTGTGCGCTTCTGAAGTCCAGCCCACGCGTCTGCCGCATAACAGCTGACTGGGTAACGGGTAATTCCCAGTCCCAGGTCGAAAGGTAGTGTTCACACGTAGCCCCTGGTACAGACCAGGTCCAGGGAGGTGTGATTGACTGAGCTGCAACCTCTCCAAATTGCCAATTGGTCCCTCTGTCAGGTGTTCGGGAGATGTGACCTGAGGTGTGAACAGTCACCTAAGGCAGGTGTGCCCCCTTATGAAGTGGACCCCCAGTTGGAAGGAGTGCGCCATCGGAGACGCTGGCGATCAGTGGGGATTTTCTCACAATGAGTCAATCATCTTCTCAATCAACGTCTACAAAATGTAAACATAATGAGGCTAATGATTCAAGGCCCCTTCACGCATCACCACAGTTCCTCGTGGTATCACGTACTGAAGACTGTCAGTCCTTCGCCACAGTAAATCCGTTTATTATTCAGAAAGGTGTTACACAATTACTGGCGCTGTGAAATCCTGCTCTCGTTTACGGAATGGCACTTTGGTCTTGGAGACTACTACTGATTCTCAAGCACAAAAACTGCTTGCTGCCTCACTTCTCCATGGCTACCCTGTTTGTATCGAGGCCCATAGAACTTTGTATTCTTACCGTGGTGTAATTTACACCAGGCTGCTTGACCATCTAACCGAGGCCGAAATCCAATCTTACCTCTCTAATCAGGGTGTCATTGCCGTCCATCGTGTAATGAAAAAGGTAGATTCCTCTTTAGTGCCCACCCACACTCTTTCTCTCGTATTTGATAGTGATGCTTCTGTCCAAGATCAAAGCAGGCTATGAATTTATCACAGTCCGACCGTACATTCGGAACCCGATGCACTGCTACCAGTGTCATCATTTCAACCACACTAAAACATCTTGCCGACACCCAGCCAAATATGTAACCTATGGTAGGGATGCACACGAGGGCTATTGTCTGCGTCCTTCTTTCTGTTGTATCAACTGCAATGGTGGCCATGCCGCCTCCTCTCGAGATTGTCCCTTGTATCTTGATGAGCGAGCGGGCTGTCCAAGAGATCCGGGTAAAGGAAAAAGAGCCTTACCCAAGTTACTGGCTAGTCACAAACCCTGCATTCTCCCATCTGGCACCTATAGTTCTGTTAGTTTTACCCCTTGCTCGATGAAGGACATGGTCACGCAGATACGCGACCTCCAATTTAGTCTTGAGGTTGTGAAATCGCCCAGTGTCAAGGTAGCATCCCCATACCCCGTCCAGCTGTGCAACAAGCCGTCAAACTCTCGCCTTAAGGGGCGAAGCCACCAGCTACACAACTGATAGGCCGGAAAGGACAGAAGTAGTACTCCTGTGAAGACTTCCTCCATCCCTCCAGCCAAACAACACCCGAATTTTCTTCTAACTGGAAAGGCTTGAAGAATTCCACCAAAGGCAAGCGGTCTTCTCCTCCACCAACTCGAAGATCATCTTCGATGGTGTCGCCACATGATACCTTAGCCCAGCCGGCCTCCATCTCGCTGGTGTGCACCACCAACCGTTTTTCAGCATTGGACTCCACAGACCGACCGCAAAAGCAAGCCAGTGCTTTTGTGGACCCCATGGAGCAGAACCCTCCCGGTTCTGTGCCCTGTAGTAGTGACTCTTCACCAGCTGTCAATTGGCAACTGCCGAGATGACACCTGTACATATCTTCATCATGACTCTCCTCCAATGGAAGGTTCGCGGCCTTTGGTACCACAAAGAGGATTTATGGCTGCTTTTAGCATTGCAGCGTCCCCTTGTACTCTGCCTTCAGGAAACGAAATTGCGCCCTCACGGCTGCTTTGAGATTTCACATTTTTTACCGATTGGTTTTGACCTTCCCCCTGTCGGCATTTCATCTCACGGGGGCGTCATGCTGCTCATACGGGATGACATTCATAGTTAACCCCTCTCCCTGACTACCCATCTTCAAGCTGTTGAAGTACAGCTTTTCCTCCCCCCCCCCCCCCCCCCCCGACTCTTTCTCTCTGTACCATTTATGTCCCGGCGTCATTTGATGTCACCAGGACAGACTTCCTTCAGCTTATTGGGCAGCTACCTCCTCCATTTTTGCTATTCGGTGACTTTAATGTGCATCATCACCTTTGAGGTTCTGCCAGTACCTGTCAGATTGGTGTCCTCTTCGCTGAATTTAACCAACTTAACCTCTTTTGCCTTAGCACTGGAGCACCCACTTTCCTTTCCGACTCCTCACACACCTATTCCCATTTGGACCTGTCCTTCACTGCCCAGCTTGCCCATCATGTTGAAAGGTCTGTTCTTTCTGACACCTACTTGAGCGACCATTTCCCGTGTGCTATTCGTTTGCTGATTCCTCCCCCATCCGCCTGCATGCCCAAATGACAGCTTACTAAGGCTGACTAGCAGCTTTACTCCTCCCTGGCGACCTTTAAAGAACAAGATTTCCCCAGTTGTGATGACCAGGTGGAATATCTAAAAAACGTTACACTGCTGCAGAACATTAAATTCCTTGCACTTCCTCCTTACCACGCCGTGTCCCAGTCCCTTGATGGACTGAGGCATGCCGCTACGCAATTCGCGCACAGACGTGTTCTCTCTGTTTTTAACCGTCATCCTTCGATGACAAACTGCATTCATTATAAACAGATGTGTGCAACGCGTCGTCGCGTTCTTAGAGATAGCAAAAGAGCTAGTTGGATTTCATTCACTAGTTCTTCTACAACAGTTCCACCCCTTCCTCCGTCATGTGGGCCAACCTCCGGCTGCTCTCTGAGACCAAGATACATTCCCCAATTTCCAGTCTGTCAGTAGAAGACGATGTCATCGTGGACCCTATTGCTCTCTCTCTAACACCTTGGGCCACCATTTTGCGGAAGTTTCGAGCTCTTCCCACTATCACCAGGCCTTCCTCCATCGGAAACGAGCGGAGACGCGTCGGGCGATACCCTTCTCTTCTTCACATCGTGATTGCTACAATGCCTCTTTTACTATGAGGGAGCTAGATCATGCTCTCAGTTCATCCCGATCCTCCGCCCCAGGGCCAGACGCCATCCACATTCAGATGTTGCAGCACCTTTCTTTTGCGGGCAAGCACTTTCTGCTTAACACGTACAACCTCATCTGAGCAGAGGGCACGTTTCCAGGACGGTGGCGTGAAGCCACCGCCATACCCGTACCTAAGCCCAGTAAGGAACAAAGCCTTCCTTCTAGCTACCGCCAGATCTCTTACCAGCTGCTTTTGCAAGGTGATGGAACGTATGATTCATGCCCAGCTGGTATGGTGGCTCGAGTCTCGCAATTTACTGACGAATGTAAACTGTGGATTTCGAGCAGACGAATGTACAGTGTGGATTTCGAGCAGGGCGTTCTTGCAGTTGATTATCTCGTTACTTTGTCCACCCATGTCATGAATGGTTTTCTGCGGAAACCCCTGTGGCCATGTTTTTCGATTTGGAGAAGGCCTATGACACCTGCTGGATAACTAGTATCCTCCTTACTCTTTTACACGTGAGGCTTCTGTGGCTGCCTGCCATGTTTCCTTCAGGGATTTTTAAAAGACCAAGTTTTCAAGGGGTATATGGGTTCTGCCTTATTGGACACTTCTATCCAGGAAAACGGTGTGCCTCGGGGTTACTTGCTGAGTGTCGTCCTCTTTGCTATCGCTATTAACCCTATAATGGCCTGTCTCCCGCTGGGCATCTCCGGCTTCCTTTTTGTTGACGATTTTGCCACGTGTTGCAGTTCTCCTCGGACCTGTCTCACTGTGCGGCGTCTTCAGCGATGTCTTGATCGTCTTTACTCCTGGAGCATCGACAATGGATTTCTCTTTTCCAAGACAAAACCGTCTCTATGAATTCCTGGCGACGCAGTTGGTTTCTCTCATCTTTACATCTTAGGCCTGTTACGCTTCCGTTCGTTGAAACTACGAAATTCCTGGGTCTCATGTTCGATAAGAAACTCTCGTTGTCCTCCCATGTATCTTACCTGGCAGCCCACTCTAAGCGGTCCCTCAATGTCGTACTGTCCTCAGTGGTACTTCAGGGGTGCCCATCGAACCACCCTTCTTGTACCGGTCCCTTGTCCGTTCGAAACTCGACTATGGGTACTTTGTTTATGTTTCTGCACGTCCATCCCTCGTGCGCCGTCTAAACACTATCCACCATCATGGCATCCGTTTCGCCACGGGCACCTTTTACACTAGCCTGGTTGACAGTCTGTATGCTGAAGCTGCTGTCTACTGCCGTGACTCTCTCCTCAGCAGGTATGCATTCCGTTTGTCTGCCATGCGTGGCCACCCATCCAATGCCTCCTCCTTTGATGATTCCTTTGATCGCCAGTATGAGACGCGTTCCTCTTCTGTTACCTCCTGGAATCTGCTTTCGGCACTTGGTACGGTGGCGTAACTCATGGAACTTCGCGATAGTACCTTCGTATGCACTGACGGCTCTCGGACAGCCCCTGGGGTCGGTTGTGCCTTCATCATTGGCACCCGTGTCTTTCGATATCGGCTTCCGGCACACTGCTCAGTGTTCACAGCCGAGCTCTTCGGCCTTTATCTTCGGCCTTTATCAGGCCACGGAGTACATCTGGTGACACAGCCTTTTCAGTTGTGCCCTCTGCTCAGACTCACTCAGCGCCCTTCAAAGTCTATGTTCGCTGTACACCGCCCATTCCTTAGTGCAGTGGATCCAGGAATACTGTCACTTGCTCATTCTTGGTGGAGCCAATGTGATGTTTCTGCGGGTTACTGGCCATGTTGGTCTGCCAGGAAACGAGGCTGCTGACGCTGCTGCCACGGCTGCAGTCCTCTTACCTCAGCCCACTAGTTCCTGTAATCCCTCCAGTGATCTCTGTGTTGCCCTCTGTCAGTAGGTGGTGTCCCTTTGGCATCGCCATTGGTCCTCCCTTCATGGGAACAAGCTCAGGATTATTAAGCCTCTGCCAGCGGCTTGGACGATCTCTCGGCCCTCCAGCCGCGAGGAGGTCATTTTATCTAGGCTGCGTATTGGGCAGTGCCTTTTTAGCCATCGTCATTTGATAAGTGGCGCCACCCCACGACTTCGTACACATTGCGCCACCTCCTGATGGAGTGTTCATTTTTTAACCGTTTACGTTGCTGCTTGGATTTGCCGTCTGAGTTATCGGCCGTTTTAGCAAATGACGCGCGGGCTGTCGACCGCGTTTTACTTTTTCTCCGCCAAAGCAGTATGGCGAAGGCCATTTAATTTTTAGTTGTGGACCTCCGTTTCTGTATGGTGTCTTTTTTAGTCCTTTTTCCACGTACCTGTTTTTAGCTGTCTTCTATTATGTCAGTTGGGAGTGATGTATAGTCGTTTTTTAACTCCTCTCTGGCTTCGTGTTCTGTAGTTTTGACTTGGGCGCGTGTGACCCCAGTTGTTTTTTGCGCTCCAAAGCAAAGCAAAACCAAAACCAAACCCCATCTGGGTTCAATTTTAGCAAGTGTTGAGTCCCTAGTGACTCCTGTCGGCCAGATGCTGAACTCTTAACTTTACATACTTTCCGTTTATTTTCAACCAGAATAAGACAAAATACTCTGGTGATAAATTTATAACGAACTTTATAGTACCAGCCACAGTAATAAAACATAATATCCTGTCCGAAATAGAAGCAGTCAGCACATGTAAGATAGGGTAGTTTATATGAATAACTGTAGGAGTAATTGGCCTGAAGCTTTATCTTATTTAGACCCTGGTATAATTGCTCTTTTTATGACATTAGCATTGCCTCTCACCACGTTGTTGCTGACCGTATCAAGTTGCATAAAGGAGATAGTCGGTGCCAGCCGATCTGCAATTTGAGTCGAGCTCCCTAATTACCCGTTGCCGTCAGCCATGAGTGCTTTAGCTCAATGTGTGTGTGTGTGTGTGTGTGTGTGTGTGTGTGTGTGTGTGTGTGTGTGTGTGTGTGTGTGTGAGAGAGAGAGAGAGAGAGAGAGAGAGAGAGAGAGAGAGAGAGAGAGACTGATTTTCCTCTTACTAGCTAGCGTTGTCCGATTACAATCTGAATAATGGTAAAATTAGGTTTTCAGAATAATCAAGCATTTAAGGCATGGCCGGTGCGACGATAAGATTCCTGTCTTAGGTGTTTCAGAACAGTAAGGATTTACTTTGCATGTTTGCGGAATCGTGGCCACATTCATAAATTTCCCTGATATAATTACTTTTGTACAATTGCTCAGCTTCTTGTGCATGTAAATTACGTGACAGCCTGTGGCGTAATGCGTTGCTGTTCCAGCGCGCTAGTAAAATTAACGTGTTTCGTATATAAAATTTGCGCTATTAATATTTGGCTAGCGATACAATAAAAGACGTAAACAAAATACTTGTATTAGACGACAAACTAATCTCCATTGGGGTCTAGAGACGACAAACTAGCAGTCGAAACTTAATTCACACGTCATTTTAATCCGTTGAAACGTGAAGAGACCGTTATGGTTACCCACCCTACTTTCGATCAAGTTCCCATCCCTTACTCTGATAACCTCCAAGAAAAGGTAGAACACTATCGCAAGTGTCGAACTCCGAAGTTGTTTCATCCTTATAGGCTTGTAGCTACGTACTTTTTATCCAGGTATGTCAGTGGTCACGTTAACTGTCCTTGCTGAACCCGAATTCCACCACCGTCTGTCTGGGAGACAGTAGCTCATTTTTGCCAGCGACCTATAGCATTTTCTTTGTTTTCTGTCTTACGCTTATTGACTGGTCATCTGAAAATAACGCAACAGCCCTTTACATTCCGTATTGTGAAAGCGTTTGAATAAACTGTAAACACACTGTCTGTCGGCGTATGCTGTAATGCACACTTACACCGTCGCATGCGCCCCTATCTTAATTTTGCTAATGAAACTTATTGATGCATTGCTCCAGTGCGCTGTTACGAGGAACCATACTTTCATTTCGTCTAACTGGTGGCAGTAGACAAATCACACGTAGTTCGGTACGTTGGGCGCTTCGTGGCGCTTCTACACTATCCTTATATTGAGATCATCGTCCGCCCCGGTAGTTGAGTGGTCAGCGTGACAGACTGTCAATCCTAAGGGCCCGGGTTCGATTCCCGGCTGGGTCGGAGATTTTCTCCGCTCAGGGACTGGGCGTTGTGTTATCCTAATCATCATCATTTCATCCTCATCGACGCGCAGGTCGCCGAAGTGGCGTCAAATCGAAAGACCTGCACCAGGCGAACGGTCTACCCGACGGGAGGCCCTAGTCACACGACATTTCCATTGAGATCATCCTGTTTGCTATTTAGTCTATATATAATTTAGGGCCCTCATTCAGCAGCTTGTGGAATCCACAACTTCAGTGGTTATACTTAGGTCGTGGTCGTTTCCATAAAGTTCGAGGGTTCATTATAATTTGCCTCCAGCCCAAAATAAAACATGTATTTGCTCCACTTCAATATTGCCGTTCTCAGTGTTGCCACATACTATTTCTCAGAATAGAATATACATCTGAATTTCAGACCAAACACCACTTGCCTTTCCCTTGGTTTAGTGATAGATAGGAAAACAAATTATTAATATAGTTCCAGCAATCAAATGCCGTTCTCCAGACAAATTATATCTTTGCTGCTCTTATTTTGCGGTCTTCGGCTTCAGTAATGGAGTGATATTTCTTACGCAGAAATACAGTGTCTGTAAGAAATTGTTGTTTCCTCCGTTGATAATCTTATGTCAAAAGTATGTAACCATATTGGTCTTACTTTAGGGCGTATGCTCTGGACCATTTTCGTCATGCGCTCGCAACTAGTCATTGCTTTCACAGATAGTCATCTCGACTTATGAGTTTTGTCCTTCACGTAATTTTCATATTCGACATATCATTGGCTTTATCGTTGATCCTAGATAATTTTTCACAAAGAGAGGCTACATGGAATGTGTCTGAAGGTACAGAATGTACCATGCCTGAACACTTACTGTTAATCCTTCGCTGAACGCAAGAACGATTAAAATTTTTCGAGGGTGTTTAAGCAATGTATTTAACGTGGACTATTGTGGGGTTTGAATAGGGCATCACTGCTTTAAACTTTTTGTGTTTATGAATTTTTAACATATCAGTATTTCTTTCGGAGGTATCAAATTTGTTGTAAAAAGAGCCCTGCTATGTGGATACTTGTGCAGGGCTTGCATACTAATAGGATCAGTGTTCTTCGAAATAAGTGAATACTTCGTAGATAGCCGGCCGGGGTGTCCGAGCGGTTCTAGGCGCTACAGTCTGGAACCGCGCGACCGCTACGGTCGCAGGTTCGAATCCTGCCTCGGGCATGGATGTGTGTGACGTCCTTAGGTTAGTTAGGTTTAAGTAGTTCTAAGTTCTAGGGACAGATGACCTCAGAAGTTAAGTCTCATAGTGCTCAGAGCCATTTGAACCATTTTTGAACTACTTAGACAACAAGGTTGTTATAGAGGAGACTCGAAAGAAATTATTCAGACGAAACGATTGTTAGAGGAACGAGGAAAACTAAACCCGAAACTCTGGCTGGAAATCTTTTTGCTGTAGTGTTTCCAGTCTTACTTGTTTGCAAAATGGGTTGTACGAATATGTAACAGAGGGGCGATTGCTTATAGGATACTTCAAAACCATTGAAACACTGGAATATTGTTTTCTTCTGATTTCTCCAACTCAGTCATTCAACAGTAATTCGATCACCTTCATTACTACCGAAGTCTCGAAGTGTAGAAAACCTATACAGACTGGAGCGCACACCCAGCCACTGCTAGTGGTCCGTCTCGTGCGCTCTAGCTCGGTCTAATTGCTCTCTCCTGTGGAGCTGGGCAAGCAGAACAGATGGCAACGGTCTCGTGGCATACAGACCACCTTCGCGGAGGCGCCTGCGAACCGTGCTGGCAGATTCAGGTCAGCCAGTGACGCACGCACTTGTTTTGATGTGGCGCGAATGTTTCTTAGAGCCACCCACGCGGACGCGGTAGTCATCATCGACACGTGGTCGCACTCCACTGCCAGTATAACCCAACGTTTCGATGTGTGTAGCTAGTTCCACGTGTTACGGTTATGCACCACGGAAAATACTCACTCACAGTTCGCGTAAACGTCAGTGCAGTACGTAAGCGCTGCGATTGTACTGTTCCGTATTACCTGAGCTTGGACTGTATAATGCGTAACGCCAAAATGCACTGCATTGTGCGGGCTCTTCGGGATTTTTCTCAGTATTAGAAAGAGCCTGGTGAGAATGTAAGGTTTAACAAGTTGCATTGGATTCGAATTTATTATTTTATGCTGTGAAATTGTCTGGCGCATCCTAGACAATATTGTAGATAAACTTCAGCCACGAATGAAAGAACGTAATAGAGAAAGTTTGGCAGAAGGCCTGAAAATGAATTACACTTAAAATAATGGACAACACATCGAAAAGAAAATACAAAATTACAAACAAGTCTTTAAATCGTCTCAAGAGCTCCCAGTTGGGACAGTCAGTGCGAAATGATTGTGGTTCCACAAGTACGCACTGCCAAATATCGTAGTGTGGCATGCAGAATGTAGTTTAGTGATGGACAGAATCGAGAACTTTCAGAGTACCCTGTTCTACATAACCAATAAGAATCTTTATCTTCCCCATGGAGGGCACCACAGCTAAGGCGGGAAATGTGCCTTGTTGTTGTTGTTGTTGTGGTCTTCAGTCCTGACACTGGTTTGATGCAGCTCTCCATGCTACTCTATCCTGTGCAAGCTCCTTCACCTCCCAGTACCTACTGCAACCTACATCCTTCTGAATCTGCTTAGTGTATTCGTCTCTTGGTCTCCCCCTACGATTTTTACCCTCCACGCTGCCCTCCAATACTAAATTGGTGATCCCTTGATGCCTCAGAACATGTCCTACCAACCGATCGCTTCTTCTGGTCAAGTTGTGCCACAAACTTCTCTTCTCCCCAATCCTATTCAATACTTCCTCATTAGTTATGTGATCTACCCATCTGATCTTCAGCATTCTTCTGTAGCACCACATTTCGAAAGCTTCTATTCTCTTTTTGTCCAAACTATTTACCGTCCATGTTTCACTTCCATACATGGCTACACTCCATACAAATACTTTCAGAAATGACTTCCTGACACTTAAATCTGTACTCGATGTTAACAAATTTCTCTTCTTCAGAAACGCTTTCCTTGCCATTGCCAGCCTACATTTTATATCCTCTCTACTTCGACCATCATCAGTTATTTTACTCCCTAAATAGCAAAACTCCTTTACTACTTTAAGTGTCTCATTTCCTAAGCTAATATCCTCAACATCACCCGACTTAATTCGACTACATTCCATTATCCTCGTTTTGCTTTTGTTGTTCATCTTATATCCTCCCTTCAAGACACCATCCATTCCGTTCAACTGCTCTTCCAAGTCCTTTGCTGTCTCTGACAGAATTACAATGTCATCGGCGAACCTCAAAGTTTTTATTTCTTCTCCATGGATTTTAATACCTACTCCAAATTTTTCTTTTGTTTCCTTTACTGCTTGCTCAATATACAGATTGAATAACATTGGGGAGAGGCTACAACCCTGTCTTACTCCCTTCCCAACCACTGCTTCCCTTTCATGTCCCTCGACTCTTATAACTGCCACCTGGTTTCTGTACAAATTGTAAATAGCCTTTCGCTCCCTGTATTTTACCCATGCCACCTTTAGAATTTGAAAGAGAGTATTCCAGTCAACATTGTCAAAAGCTTTCTCCAAGTCTACAAATGCTAGAAACGTAGGTTTGTCCTTCCTTAATCTTTCTTCTAAGATAAGTCGTAAGGTCAGTATTGCCTCACGTGTTCCAGTATTTCTACGGAATCCAAACTGATCTTCCCCGAGGTCGGCTTCTACTAGTTTTTCCATTCGTCTGTAAAGAATTCGTGTTAGTATTTTGCGGCTGTGGCTTATTAAACTGATTGTTCGGTAATTTTCCCGTCTGTCACCAACTGATTTCTTTGGGATTGGAATTATTATATACTTCTTTAAGTCTGAGGGTATTTCGCCTGTCTCATACACTTTGCTCACCAGAAGGTAGAGTTTTGTCAGGACTGGCTCTCCCAAGGCTATCAGTAGTTCTTATGGAATGTTGTCTACTCCGGGGGCCTTGTTTCGACTTAGGTCTTTCAGTGCTCTATCAAATTCTTCACGCAGTATCATATCTCCCATTTCATCTTCATCTACATCCTCTTCCATTTCCATAATATTGTCCTCAAGTACATCGCCCTTGTATAGACCCTCTATATACTCCTTCCACCTTTCTGCTTTCCCTTCTTTGCTTAGAACTGGGTTTCCATCTGAGCTCTTGATGTTCATGCAAGTGGTTCTCTTATCTCCAAAGGTCTCTTTAATTTTCCTGTAGACAGTATCTATCTTACCCCTAGTGAGATAAGCCTCTACATCCTTACATTTGTCCTCTAGCCATCCCTGCGTAGCCATTTTGCACTTCCTGTCGATCTCATTTTTGAGACGTCTGTATTCCTTTTTGCCTGCGTCATTCACTGCATTTTTATATTTTCTCCTTTCATCAGTTAAATTCAATATTTCTTCTGTTACCCAAGGATTCCTACTAGCCCTCGTTTTTTTACCTACTTGATCCTCTGCTGCCTTCACTACTTCATCCCTCAAAGCTACCCATTCTTCTTCTACTGTATTTCTTTCCCCCTTTCCTGTAAGTTGTTCCCTTATGCTCTCCCTGAAACTCTGTACAATCTCTGGTTCTTTCAGTTTATCCAGGTCCCATCTCCTTAAATTCCCACCTTTTTGCAGTTTCTTCAGTTTTAATCTACAGGTCATAACCAATAGATTGTGGTCAGAGTCCACATCTGCCCCTGGAAATGCCTTACAATTGAAAACCTGGTTCCTAAATCTCTGTCTTACCATTATATAATCTATTTGATACCTTTTAGTATCTCCAGGGTTCTTCCATGTATACAACCTTCTATCATGATTCTTAAACCAAGTGTTAGCTATGATTAAGTTGTGCTCTGTGCAAAATTCTTCCAGGCGGCTTCCTCTTTCATTTCTTAGCCCCAATCCATATTCACCTACTACGTTTCCTTCTCTCCCTTTTCCTACACTCGAATTCCAGTCACCCATGACTATTAAATTTTCGTCTCCCTTCACTATCTGAATAATTTCTTTTATTTCATCATACATTTCTTCAATTTCTTCGTCATCTGCAGAGCTAGTTGGCATATAGACTTGTACTACTGTAGTAGGTGTGGGCTTCGTATCTATATTGGCCGCAATAATGCGTTCACTATGCTGTTTTTAGTAGCTTACCCGCATTCCTATTTTCCTATTCATTATTAAACCTACTCCTGCATTACCCCTATTTGACTGTGTGTTTATAACCCTGTAGTCACCTGACCAGAAGTCTTGTTCCTCCTGCCATCGAACTTCACTAATTCCCACTATATCTAACTTTAACCTATCCATTTCCCTTTTTAAATTTTGTAACCTACCTGCCCGATTAAGGGATCTGACATTCCACGCTCCGATCCGTAGAACGCCAGTTTTCTTTCTCCTGATCACGGCATCCTCTTGAGTAGTCCCCGCCCGGAGATCCGAATGGGGGACTATTTTGCCTCCGGAATATTTTACCCAAGAGGACGCCATCATCATTTAATCATACAGTAAAGCTGCATGCCCTCGGGAAAAATTACGGCCGTAGTTTCCCCTTGCTTTCAGCCGTTCGCAGTACCAGCACAGCAAGGCCGTTTTGGTTATTGTTACAAGGCCAGATCAGTCAATCATCCATACTGTTGCCCTTGCAACTACTGAAAAGGCTGCTGCCCCTCTTCAGGAACCACATGTTTGTCTGGCCTCTCAACAGATACCCCTCCGTTGTGGTTGTACCTACGGTACGGCTATCTGTATCGCTGAGGCACGCACGCCTCCCCACCAACGGCAAGGTCTATGGTTCATGCACAAAATAAAAACGCCTAGAGGACAGTTTGTGTAAACCAATACGAATTGAGAGACAGATTGTGAAGGCGCTGACAGTTCAGGCATTTGGAAAATTTAAAAGTGTTCATTAGACGGTGGTTTCATAAGCCGAAACCGGCAGTGAAAATAAGTAACAGCCTAAGCGAAGAAAAAAATCATACAAAAGAAACCTAATAATGATCGGGAAACTAGAAACCTTCACGGGCACAGCTTGACAGCTGGGACATACGCTTCGACCATTCAGCCGGCTGTATTCCTAAAGTGATCGGTCTCGGTTTGAAAACAGTCTAGACTTAAGTTGAAAATGAAGATCTTTAGTATACCTTTAGAACTTCTTCGCAAAATATTTTCGCTTTTTTTCTTAATTTTTGAAAACTAATGGAACAGTTTTTAAGTAAATGCTGTTTGGTTATGTTAATGGCATTAAATGTATAGTAATGTTTGAACGATCCAGTGTTTTTTTTAATAAATGACTTAATTCAGTAAACATTATTTCTGTAACAAGGAAACTAGCGAAAGCTTTTGCATCAGTTCCTTGTGTAATAAATTTTTCCTCCGCAATTCGAAACAGTACCTCATCATTAGTCATCTGATCTATCCTTCTAATCCCCAGGAGTCGTCTGTAGCACATTCCAAAAGCTTCTATTCTCCTCTAGTCGGAACTGTCCGTTGTCCACGTTTCACTTCCTCAAAAGGCTAATCTCAAGACATCTTGAGAAAATATTTCAGAAAGCTTAAATTTATATTCGATGTTAGCAAATTTCTTGTCTAAAGTCGACATTAGAAGAATCATGCCTGTAGTGTAGTATTATAAGGTTCATAATTAAAAAAGCACCCAGGCGTAAGTATTTACTGCTGGGGACTCGTTTTGTGGTCTTCGCTGATTTTGTACAACAAGATAAACAAAAAGTGTTTCGTTGAAAATTCAGTTTACTTACCAAAGATTTTTCAGTCGGTAAAAACTGAATCCTTATAGGACCACTTTGTCTTCTTGTCTGTCTGTTCAGAACCCTATTTCCCAGGAACGAGTAAATGTATAAAGCTGAAATTTGTTACATATTGAGGTCTACGGTCCTGCGGCGATGTAAATAAGTGAATCTTCTAAGTCAACGCAATCAAAATATACGACCATTTATGTCATATATATTTTGATACTTGCAAACTCACTCATTAAAACCCATAGGGTGCTTCCCCTTGACGTAGAATCATGAAAGTTGCCAAGAAGATGGGTTTCACAGTACAAGTGAAGGAATAAATTAGAAAATCGTTAATTTGTAATTATATCACACGAAACATATTTCTTTTGTCATTTGTTATCCAAGTTGAAATTGAAACATTCTTGGAAGTCTTGTAATCTCTGGAACCGGTATCTTGCCAGTACCAGTGTCGATAACAGGCAAAAATCGTAGCGATCATAAGAGTCCCATAATGGGTGAACAGTCTGTTAATAAATAATTAAGTTTGTGCAGAACCCTCGGTGCGCGAGTCCATTTCGCATGTGGCCATTTATTTCCCTTGTGATCTTCACAGAAAGATAAATGAAACTATTTTGAAGTTAAAAAACATGAAATATGGCTAAATTGTACGTGGTGTATGTTTCTGTGCGACCAATTCGTCGCGTGTTTGTGTTAAGTATTTTAAATTTGCCACATTTTGGCCCGTGTACTATGTGACAATTGTTAAATTCTCTGGAAACTGCTTGATCACTCATCCTACGTTTTATGGCAGTACAAGTACTTCGGTATGCAAAACGTGGCCCAGCTTCAAACGAGTAACGAAAATATTATTTTCAAAGACGTTAGAGTAGTAAACAAGTTACAGACGCTGTATATATTTACTATTACATCGTCTTTGAAAGCGATGTTTGGTTACTTACGTGAAGCTGGTCCACGTTTTGTAAACGTGGAGTGTGTGTGCTGCCATAAAACGTAGAAAGATGTGTGGTCAAAGAGTTTCCCGAGAATTTAAGAGCACTCGGATAGTGCACGTGCCACGATGTGGAAACTTCAAAATGGTAACACAAGTGCGTGACGAATTCGTCGCACGAAAATACAGGGTGTTTCAAAAATGACCGGTATATTTGAAACGGCAATACAAACTAAACGAGCAGCGATAGAAATACACCGTTTGTTGCAATATGCTTGGGACAACAGTACATTTTCAGGCAGACAAACTTTCGAAATTACAGTAGTTACAATTGTCAACAACAGATGGCGCTGCGGTCTGGGAAACTCTATAGTACGATATTTTCCACATATCCACCATGCGTAGCAATAATATGGCGTAGTCTCTGAATGAAATTACCCGAAACCTTTGACAACGTGTCTGGCGGAATGGCTTCACATGCAGATGAGATGTACTGCTTCAGCTGTTCAATTGTTTCTGGATTCTGGCGGTACACCTGGTCTTTCAAGTGTCCCCACAGAAAGAAGTCACAGGGGTTCATGTCTGGCGAATAGGGAGGCCAATCCACGCCGCCTCCTGTATGTTTCGGATAGCCCAAAGCAATCACACGATCATCGAAATATTCATTCAGGAAATTAAAGACGTCGGCCGTGCGATGTGGCCGGGCACCATCTTGCATAAACCACGAGGTGTTCGCAGTGTCGTCTAAGGCAGTTTGTACCGCCACAAATTCACGAAGAATGTCCAGATAGCGTGATGCAGTAATCGTTTCGGATCTGAAAAATGGCCCAATGATTCCTTTGGAAGAAATGGCGGCCCAGACTAGTACTTTTTGAGGATGCAGGGACGATGGGACTGCAACATGGGGCTTTTCGGTTCCCCATATCCGCCAGTTCTGTTTATTGACGAAGCCGTCCAGGTAAAAATAAGCTTCGTCAGTAAACCAAATGCTGCCCACATGCATATCGCCGTCATCAATCCTGTGCACTATATCGTTAGCGAATGTCTCTCGTGCAGCAATGGTAGCGGCAATGAGGGGTTGCCGCGTTTGAATTTTGTATGGATAGAGGTGTAAACTCTGGCGCATGAGACGATACGTGGACGTTGGCGTCATTTGGACCGCAGCTGCAACACGGCGAACGGAAACCCGAGGCCGCTGTTGGATCACCTGCTGCACTAGCTACGCGTTGCCCGCGGTCGCCCTACCTTTCCAGCACGTTCATCCGTCACGTTCCCAGTCCGTTGAAATTTTTCAAACAGATCCTCTATTGTATCGCTTTTCGGTCCTTTGGTTACATTAAACCTCCGTTGAAAACTTCGTCTTGTTGCAACAACACTGTGTTCTAGGCGGTGGAATTCCAACACCAGAAAAATCCTCTGTTCTAAGGAATAAACCATGTTGTCTACAGCACACTTGCACGTTGTGAACAGCACACGCTTACAGCAGAAAGACGACGTACAGAATGGCGCACCCACAGACTGCGTTGTCTTCTATATCGTTCACATCACTTGCAGCGCCATCTGTTGTTGAAAATTGTAACTACTGTAACTTCGAAAGTTTGTCCGCCTGAAAATGTACTGTTGTCCCAAGCATATTGCAACAAACGGTGTATTTCTATCGCTGCTCG
This sequence comes from Schistocerca piceifrons, assembly GCF_021461385.2. Lineage (NCBI taxonomy): Eukaryota > Metazoa > Arthropoda > Insecta > Orthoptera > Acrididae > Schistocerca > Schistocerca piceifrons. Next base: position 1,013,478,622 of record NC_060138.1, on the reverse strand, counting down.
TTTAGTTTTTATTGCCGTTTCAAATATACCGGTCATTTTTGAAACACCCTGTATATACCACGTTCGTTTTCGCCATATTTCATATTTTATTAAGTTTAAAATAATGTCCTGTACGTTTTTAAGAAGGCAAAAAGAAAAAAAATCTGTGGGCAAGTTAACCGAATTTTGAACGAAACATTTTTATCGTACTGCACAAAATCAATAATGACTACAAAAAGGAGCTCCAGCACGAAAGCAAAAAGTTTGTAGGAGGCATCTAGAGATGGCTTTTTAATAAATCCGGAACCGGTTAGTTTAATTTAAATGATCTTTTTGGACCCATACTTGGGGCTGTATGCTTTCTCAAATTAAAAACTGTTCTTTTTTTCCAGAAACTATTTTCTTGCTATTTCCAGTCTGCATTTAAATACTCAATACTTCGGCAATCGTCGGTTACCTGACTCCCCAAAAAGCAAAATTCATATACTAGTCTATTGTCTCATCCCCTCATCTAATTCCCTAAGCATAGCTAAATTTGATTCGACTATATTCAGTTACCCTCGTTTTAATTTTCTTGTTGTTTCCATCTCTCGTCAAGAGTCTCTACATTCCATTCAGCTGCTCTTAAAGGTCCTTTGCCATCTCTGACAATTACAGTGACTTCGGCAAATCTCAGTTTCTATTTCTTCTCGCAGAACATAAATTCCCATTCCATTTTTTTGTGTGTTTTCTTTGTTATTGGCGATTGGCCATCGCTGCACAGCCATCCACCACATTTACAAAGCATTCTTCTCAATGGTTATTCTACTATACATTTTGCGAATTGCTGTTTACAAAATTAATTAGGATATGAATAAATGATTGATGCAAATCATCGCTGTAAACCACCCAAGTGATTATACCACAATGATAAAAAACAAAACAATATGCAAACATCGACACAAAATGATGTGTGTGTCTAGATGGTATGGTCACACATATGTAAGTGGTTGAACATCACGTTTAAAAGTAATGCACTATTTGTGTTGACGACGTCACTGTAGCTGACGTTAGAAGAGGAATCTTTGTGTTAACCAATGCACCGAGCGAGATGGCGCAGTGGCTAGCACACTGGACTGCCATTCGGAAGGACGACGGTTCAATCCCGCGTCCGGCCATCCTGATTCAGATTTTCCGTGATTTCCTTAAATGCTGGGATGGTTTCTTTGAAAGGGCACGGCCGACTTCCTTCCCCGTCCTTCCCTAATCCCATGATGACCTCGCTGTCTGGTCTCCTCCCCCAAAACAACCCAACCCGTTAATCAATGCTCTGATACAGGATTTTTGTTGTCTTGTACGTGGTACACGAGAACAGTAAGTGATTCACAGCTCCTTCATTCCATAAATCACGCAAGGGAGATTTCTTCAGTACTTCACGGAATAGGTGGGTGGGGAATTTGCCATGGTTTAACCGATGGCGCGTAATCGTTGTTACGAATAATCTGCTCGTGTTACTCAGTAAGCCAACGGGACAACGGTATTTTAGGCTGCAACTGGCGTATAACAAATTTCCTTCGGTTTCATTCACGGCACACTCGGCTTCAATTTTGAATAACTTGGGGGATGGACTAAAACCCTGTCTCACTCCCTCCTCGACAACATCTACATGATTACTCTGCAATTCACATTTAAGTGCTTGGCAGAGGGTTCATCGAACCACAATCATACTATCTCTACCATCCCACTCCCGAAGAGCGCGCGGGAAAAACAAACACCTAACCTTTCTGTTCGAGCTCTGATTTATCTTATTCTATTTTCATGATCATTCCTACCTATGTAGGTTGGGCTCAACAAAATATTTTCGCATTCGGAAGAGAAAGTTGGTGACTGAAATTTTGTAAATAGATCTCGCCGCGTCGAAAAACGTCTTTGCTTTAATGACTTCCATCCCAACTCGCGTATCATATCTGCCACACTCTCTCCCCTATTACGTGATAATACAAAACGAGCTGCCCTTTTTTGCACCGTCTTGATGTCCTCCGTCAATCCTACCTGGTAAGGATCCCACACCGCGCAGCAATATTCTAACAGAGGACGAATGAGTGTAGTGTAAGCCGTCTCTTTAGTGGACTTGTTGCATCTTCGAAGTGTCCCGCCAATGAAACGCAACATTTGGCTCGCCTTCCCCACAATATTATTTTTGTGGTCTTTTCAACTGAAGTTGTTCGTAATTTTAACACCCAGGTACTTAGTTGAACTGACAGCCTTGAGAATTGTACTATTTATCGAGTAATCGAATTCCAACGGATTTCTTTTGGAACTCATGTGGATCACCTCACACTTTTCGTTATTTACCGTCAACTGCAATCTGCCACACCATACAGCAATCTTTTCTAAATCGCTTTGCAACTGATACTGGTCTTCGGATGACCTTACTAGACGGTAAATTACAGCATCATCTGCGAACAACCTAAGAGAACTGCTCAGATTGTCACCCAGGTCATTTATATAGATCAGGAACAGCAGAGGTCCCAGGACGCTTCCTTGGGGAACACCTGATATCACTTCAGTTTTACTCGATGAATTGCCGTCTATTACTACGAACTGCGACCTTCCTGACAGGAAATCACGAATCCAGTCGCACAACTGAGACGACACCCCATAGGCCCGCAGCTTGATTAGAAGTCGCTTGTGAGGAACGGTGTCAAAAGCTTTCCGGAAATCTAGAAATACGGAATCAACTTGAGATCCCCTGTCGATAGCGGCCATTACTTCGTGCGAATAAAGAGCTAGCTGCGTTGCACAAGAACGATGTTTTCTGAAACCATACTGATTACGTATCAATAGATCGTTCCCTTCGAGGTGATTTATAATGTTTGAATACAGCACATGCTCTAGAACCCTACTGCAAACCGGCGTCAATGATATAGGTCTGGTCCCCTTTCATGTTCTTGACCTGCTATAACTGCAGTCTGGTTTCTGTACCGGTTCTGAAAAGTTGAAACCAAAGGCGAAGACGAGGTCTCCACTTTTGGGGAATGTGTGACCCTGCAGCGGACAGGCTGCATGGCGCCGCAGCAGGGCAGTGGGAAGCGCGGCGCGGCGGCCGCAACTGGCCTGTGACCGGGAAATCCGGCGCGCTGCTCCCTCTGCCGGCGCGCCCCCGCCTCAATAAAACGCGGCTCGCGTTGCTCGTGCCGGTAACGACGCTCCCTGCGACGTCATTCGCGGACCGATCCTCTGGGGCGCGCGCGCGCACTAACTGCCCGCCGACTGTTCTCCGTTGCTCGGTCGCTCCGAATGGCTGCCGGAGGACGACGAGCCAGCGCCTTTACCCCCAGATGGAACTTGGCGTATTTCCTGTGCTGTTTATCGCTTCGTCTAACAGCAGCCGCACTCAGCGGTTTCCTAATACACTTGGCTTTTAATATTATCGCTCTGCTTGGTCTCGCAGTCGTAGAACGAGCATTAAGTCTTCGGGAATCTATTCAGATATTTCGGGGACAACCCGAGTGAAAGAACCTTAACTATACGAATTCATTTGCTCATATTTGCCCAGGCCACGAATTACGACTGTAGTTAAGGTAGTCTGTACGGTTGTGGTGACCACTATATGGGTGGCTTAGTTGTCAGCACACCTGCCAAGTAAGCAGGAGGCCCGGGTTCGAATTCCAGCCCGGCACAAATATCAGCTTGCCCCATTGATATAAATCAGCGCTCAATGGCAGGTAATGTCTTTAATTCCATTGTCTCTTCACCTCCTGGAAGCATGTATTGATACGGTTGGGAAGGTTGCCATAAAACCATTGTACGTTCTGTGGATATCAAGGCTTAAGAATGTGGACAGTCAGATAATTTTGACTGGTATCTAAACACGACTTACACTTTACGGAAAGCATGGTGTAGGTAAAAATTTCAGAATTTCAGCGTGTTTAGATTCTTCGCTGGCATGTCTTGTCCCAGCCATACACACAGTGAGCTAGGCATGCAGTATAGTAAGCGCGAGCTGCTGGAGGACGATGCCCGTCAAAGCACCGTGGCGATGAAAACGTTTTGTTTGATGATCACTGCATTACAGTAATTAAATCCACTTACGCATGTAGCAGAGATTATTAATTTCTAATAAGGAAACGAAATATTTGGGGAAAACCCCTGTCATACTGTGCAAAACTTAACTTTTGGACCATCATAGAAATAACAGCTACAGTAAAGTACAAAAGGTAACTAAAAGAAAGACGCAATGAGACAAACAAAACTGACGCTTTTGACACTGAAGCGATCGCGGTGTACGATAGTCCTCTGGACATTAAAAAGACGGGACTGCTTCGGATGGCCGTTGGCGCACGTGGACGTGCTGCAATGCGTCTCCCCAACACATCCTATACGTGGTCGGTGGGAATTAATTCGGGGAAACAGGTCGGGCCATTCGCCGAATATCCTCTTGCTTCAGGAGTTCTCCACCTGCGTTGTTCGGTGTGGTCGTGCATTGTCATCCGCAAAAATGAAGTCAGGGTCGAATGCACCCCCTGAAAGTATGAACATAGGGAAGAATAACAAGTGTCTCAGTAACGTTGACCGGTGATTGTACCGTGTTCAAAGATCTGGACGTTAGTACGCCTATGCAACAGTATGCGTACCCATATCTTAACACTTGGACCACTAAAGTTCAAGGCAATCGTAAAATGCGTTTTAGACAGGTACGTGCCGAGTAAAACTGTGAGGGACGGGAAAAACCCACCGTGGTACAACAACAATGTTAGGAAACTACTCCGAAAGCAAAGAGAGCTCCACTCCAAGTTTAAACGCAGCCAAAACCTCTCAGACAAACAGAAGCTAAACGATGTCAAAGTTAGCGTAAGGAGGGCTATGCGTGAAGCGTTCATTGAATTCGAAAGTAAAATTCTATGTACCGACTTGACAGAAAATCCTAGGAAGTTCTGGTCGTACGTTAAATCAGTAAGTGGCTCGAAACAGCATATCCAGACACTACGGGATGATGATGGCATTGAAACAGAGGATGACACGCGTAAAGCTGAAATACTAAACACCTTTTTCCAAAGCTGTTTCACAGAGGAAGACCGCACTGCAGTTCCTTCTCTAAACCCTCGCACAAACGAAAAAATGGCTGACATCGAAATAAGTGTCCAAGGAATAGAAAAGCAACTGGAATCACTCAATAGAGGAAAGTCCACTGGACCTGACGGGATACCAATTCGATTCTACACAGAGTACGCGAAAGAACTTGCCCCCCTTCTAACAGCCGTGTACCGCAAGTCTCTAGAGGAACGGAGAGTTCCAAATGATTGGAAAAGAGCACAGATAGTCCCAGTCTTCAAGAAGGGTCGTCGAGCAGATGCGCAAAACTATAGACCTATATCTCTTACGTCGATCTCTTGTAGAATTTTAGAACATGTTTTTTGCTCGCGTATCATGTCATTTCTGGAAACCCAGAATCTACTATGTAGGAATCAACATGGATTCCGGAAACAGCGATCGTGTGAGACCCAACTCGCTTTATTTGTTCATGAGACCCAGAAAATATTAGATACAGGCTCCCAGGTAGATGCTATTTTTCTTGACTTCCGGAAGGCGTTCGATACAGTTCCGCACTGTCGCCTGATAAACAAAGTAAGAGCCTACGGAATATCAGACCAGCTGTGTGGCTGGATTGAAGAGTTTTTAGCAAACAGAACACAGCATGTTGTTATCAATGGAGAGACGTCTACAGACGTTAAAGTAACCTCTGGCGTGCCACAGGGGAGTGTTATGGGACCATTGCTTTTCACAATATATATAAATGACTTAGTATATAGTGTCGGAAGTTCCATGCGGCTTTTCGCGGATGATGCTGTAGTATACAGAGAAGTTGCAGCATTAGAAAATTGTAGCGAAATGCAGGAATATCTGCAGCGGATAGGCACTTGGTTCAGGGAGTGGCAACTGACCCTTAACGTAGACAGATGTAATGTATTGCGAATACATAGAAAGAAGGATCCTTTATTGTATGATTATATGATAGCGGAACAAACACTGGTAGCAGTTACTTCTGTAAAATATCTGGGAGTATGCGTGCGGAACAATTTGAAGTGGAATGATCATATAAAATTAATTGTTGGTAAGGCGGGTACCAGGTTGAGATTCATTGGGAGAGTCCTTAGAAAATGTAGTCCATCAACAAAGGAGGTGGCTTACAAAACACTCGTTCGACCTATACTTGAGTATTGCTCATCAGTGTGGGATCCGTACCAGATCGGTCTGACGGAGGAGATAGAGAAGATCCAAAGAAGAGCGGCGCGTTTCGTCGCAGGGTTATTTGGTAACCGTGAAAGCGTTACGGAGATGTTTAATAAACTCAAGTGGCAGACTCTGCAAGAGAGGCGCTCGGCATCGCGGTGTAGATTGCTCGCCAGGTTTCGAGAGGGTGCGTTTCTGGATGAGGTATCGAATATATTGCTTCCCCCTACTTATACCTCCCGAGGAGATCACGAATGTAAAATTAGAGATTAGAGCGCGCACGGAGGCTTTCAGACAGTCGTTCTTCCCGCGAACCATACGCGACTGGAACAGGAAAGGGAGGTAATGACAGTGGCACGTAAAGTACCCTCCGCCACACACCGTTGGGTGGCTTGCGGAGTATCGATGTAGATGTAAAACGGGCATCTTCGACAGTGCGTTATATACCCCCATATGGCGAGAGACGGGAACGCGTAATGCACCCAGGGACATCGGCGATCATTTCTGTGGTCCAGCTATTATGGGCGTACTGACCACCTTGGCACCTGGGGCGATGAATGACGCACTCTGCCTTCACCCAACAAACTTCGGGTCGTCAAGGAGACTACAGGTGTTTGGCGCTGCTCCTTGCGAGCCTCCCGCAAGGACTCAGTTGTTCTCTGCCGGTTACGTATTGGCCACACCTGGCTGATGCAGAGTCCTCTCTTACGCCGTAAGGACCCACCTCTATGTCGCTGTGGATCACTGTTGTCAGTGGTCCACATCTTGTTGGCCTGTCCGCTTTTAACTGCTCTCAGGCAGACGTTTGCGCTGCCTGATACGCTCCCTGCACTTTTAACGGATGACGCTGCAATAGCAGACGTAGTTTTGAGTTTTATTCGTGCAGGGGGCTCTTATCGCTCGATCTAAGGGTTTGTCTTTTTTGTGTTGAGTCTGACCTTTCTCTTACGGTTTTAGATTGCGGTTTTTAATGAGTCTGTTGGTGGTTGGGTTTTCCTTTTTTTGTTTCCATGGTCGGCCAACCACTGTTGCACTCTGTATGCTTTTAATTCCTTTTTTTAAAAAAAATCGCTTGTGGGTGCTTCATGGTCGTGGAAAAAAGGGACTAATGACCTTTGCAGTCTTGTCCCTTCAACCCCCACAAACCAACCAACCACCTTATCTTTGAACTCGGTACACTTTGTGGCCAACAGTATTACGACATTGTACGCCATCCCCATGTGCGTCTTTACAATGGCCCTTACTTCATCTTTGTGCATGACAGTGCACGATCAGATAGAACTGCGGAGGTGGACGAGCTCTTGGAACGAGATGATATTCGGCGAATAGATAGACTTGCCCGTTCCCCGGGCTTAAACCCCATCGAGCACGTGTGGAATGCGTCGGGGAGACGTGTTACAACATGTCCACATACACCAACGACCGTCCAGAACTTGTGAACCAAGCTAGAGGAGGAACAGAACGTCCTACCACAAGAACTCCTTACCAGCCTTGTGGTAAGGTGGGGGCACACAACACAGAATGCGTTGCTGTCCATGGTCATCACACGCTCTATTAAGGACCACGTCCTGCCTTTTGTAATGTTCAGGGGACCATCGTAAATCGCATGGACTTCAGTGTAATTTTTATCTTTCAATAAAAGTGTCACTTATGTTTCTCATTACGTTCTTATTTCAGTTACATTCTGTACTGTACTGAACTGTAGTAGTTATGCGTAAGGTGAAAGTTTCATCAAGCTATGTTACTCGGCGGTGGCACGTCATTCGAATATTATTTTCGTCTTTAAGATTTGCACACCATTGTACATGCCATAACCTCAAATTTGCAGGTATAAATGACTGTAGGCTACCTCAGAAGTGCCACTGTTTTCCCAAGCCCTTACAGAATGTAACTGTACGTATCTTAAACATTAACCTATTGAGTTATATCTGTTCAACATTTTCCTCGCTGGTAGGTGCGCGCCCAGGCGAATATCCAATAGAAGTATTCCAATGGGAATGCAAATTTTGTACACATAATAACCGGAGGTTCTAATCTATATCACATTTTAAAACTTCGCTCCTAGATTATGTATTGCTGTTACCAGTTTTATATTATTGTTGTGGAAGTAAGTCTTCGCGTTATCCTTCATCAAAATTGAAGTGACAGGACTCATTTTTGGTGGCTGTTCAGTGCGTTCACTTCTTCTTAAGAACTGAAAGAGGAGCAGTAATATTGACTTTAGTCCATGTATCTGGATTATGTAAGATAGTTCCCAGATTACAATCAAATTATCAACATTCCTGAAAATGAGGTAACATGTGATGAGCACTTTCGTATTTTCGCATTTAAAAACTGGTGTTCGTAAACATCCTTCATTGAGATTTTTCTTGGTAGATGGTCCATGAGCTTTGAACAGATTCGTCACGTCTCGAGTAGAGGAATGTTGTTCGTGCTAAGTCTACTTTTAATGCTAAGGAAAATGCTTTACACGCGCATCGCAGTGATCCCTGACTACCATTGATGCAGTCGTCAGATTTGGGGAAGTCTTTTTTTAGTAGCTTGAGTTCCCGTGATCTCGGATCTCCAGTCGTGGCCCAACCAGTGTGGAATTGCCGTGTAACGTACCGTGATACCCAGTGGATGTGTCCCGAGGGTCGCCGGTGAGCTCTCGAGAGGCGCGATGTGGAACCCCCCTGGTCTACGTCACATGATTTTGCTATAGCGACCCTGACAAAGACGTTGCGTCCAGATCGCAATAGCAAAGCCCACAGTTACACTGAAGATGATTTATTATGTGACCCTGAAACATGAAGCGGTAATTTGTAATCGGCAGACCTGGCGCGGACAGTCTTGTGGAAAATTTTGACAGATAACTCTGACTCGGCAGCTAAGCGCGTTAAATTCGTAGTCACTCACGACTGCTTAAGCCAGTAGTACTGACAAGGTGACCTAACGCAGGGAAAAAATCACTTTAGAAGATTATTAGAATTTTGAGTACTGTTTTGTAAAAGGCATTTCCACCATTTTACAATATTCGCGGGTGGTTGAGTGTGTATCTTACAAGTCCCGTAATCACAAAGTCATGTTGATTCGATTTGCACTGGTAACACATTTTGTCGTTTTATTAAAATTATGTATTTGTTGTAAAATACAGTTCTTAATTAACAAATATTGAAGCATATTTGTAAACAAAAAACCTTCTAGTTTTTAATTTCCAGTCACATGAGACTAAATTAAAATTTGATACACATGAAAATGCTTTATTAAGTGAAGCAAATTTAGATACAAGAACAATACCATCAAATCTCTAGAAATATTTTGTTTTCTATTTATTCTGAGTACTGTCATGTTCTTGAAATTAGTAATCACAAATCGAAAAAGATTCAGTGTTTGTTAATTAACATTTACATGTGATGATAAACAAACAAGTTTTCTGAGTACGCCCAGAAAAAGACCACTGTGACCGTGACCGGAAGGTTGATTTCTCAAGAATGGTTTTAACGTAATGACTTTCATGTCAACTGACTCAGGCCGCGGAGGCCTGCGCAGTTATAATACACACCTATTTCGAATAATGATAAAAACAGCACTACTAACGAGGTTAGAACACGGGACCTCGCGATTACATGAAATATAAGCGACACACTCAGCTAAAAGAGGCTGTTTTAAAGTAGTCGAAATGTTTTGTGATTAATAATTATTCGAAAGCCATTTTTTCAAATTTAGAGATCTGTGTCGTATTGCTTTGGGAAATTGATTCCTGTGCACTGACACTTACATCCCGTAGTGGAAGAAAATCGAAGGAGGCCTCTCCGTAAAGTCCCTTTGCAAGATGCCTTTTGTGTGCGTAGCTACCTCTTCGGAAGTATGTATCTCGTCTAAGAAGTGTAAAAAGGTGTTAGATACTGACATCACAAAAAATACACCACTTACTGTCTCTTGAATGGGAAAACACTTCGTAATCTTTGTTCTGCCCCCACGACACCTAGGAGAGTACGTCATGAGCGGTCGTAGTGAATGACTCTACGGATCGGTCTTGAGAATTCGTTTGTCGATGATAGGAGTGTTCGTCGGGCGAATCGGTTAAACTTTTTTAGATAAATTGTAAATCAAATAGCTTATTTAGGAGCATATACCGGGTGATTTTAAAAGAAAGAACAGATTTCAATTGTTCACTACAAACTATAAAAGATACAAACATATTGCGCATGTCACTGGATAGAGGTAGGTTCAAAGTTTTGACGCAGCTGTGCTATTGTTTGTCGCAACATGACGATTGCACCACAAGAGAAATCATTGTGTGTGTTGCAGTTTGCGCGAAGTCAATCCATTATTCAAATGCAACGTGCTTTCCGCCGTCGATTCAGCAAGAAGCCGCCTATGTACAAAGAGATTTATAAGTGTCATACAAAATTCTTGGAAGCTGGTTGCATCGGAAGAGGACTGGTCGGCCACGCACATCTGATGAAAATGTCGAGCGTATGTGACATGCGTTAACACGGAGCCCTTGGAAGTTCACAAGACAGGCAGGACAGGAAATTAAACTTCCTCAAACAACGGTGTGACGCGTTCTGAAACGGCGCCTGCATATAAAAGCAAAATTGGAGTTACTGCAGTAATTGCGTACCGGCGACCACAGCAGAAGGTACGAACTTCGCATTTCATTTATCCAGTACATGGTAGAGGACAGTTCTTTTCTGACTAATCGACGTTTCATTTATCGGGTAAAGTGAAATGCCGTAAATCTTGGCGTCGAACATGACTCAACGAAACTGAAAGTGTTTTGTGTTTCCGTTTACAAAGTTTATGAACATTTCGTTTTTGCTCAGGAAACCGAAAGGAATGTCGTGCCTGGACATGCTTAAAAACTGGTGTTTTCTCAGCTTCACGAAGATTCCAGTCATTTCATTTTTATGCATGACGGCGCCGCGCCTCACTTTTGCCTTGAGGTGCGGCGTTGTCTTAATACAACGATCCCACATCGTTCCGTTGGAAGATTTGGCCTCCCTTGTCACCAGACTTCACTCCTTGAGATTTTTTTCTACAAGTTCATCAAGGCACTATTAGTTCAGATTGTCCCACTCCTCAACGGCGATTCGGCGTAGATCCCTCGGAGTGGTTGGTGGATTACGTCGTCCATAAACAGCTCTTTTCAGTCCATCCCAGGCATGTTTGATAGTGTTCATGTCTGGAGGACGTGTTGGCCACTCTAGTCGAGCGATGTCGTTTATCCTGAAGGAAGTCATTTCGAGATGTGCACGATGAGGGCGCGAATTGTCGTCCATGAAGACGAATGTCTCGCCAATATGCTGCCGCTATGGTTGCACTATTGGTCGGAGGGTGGCATTCACGTATCGTACAGCCGTTACGGCGCCTTCCATGACCACTAGCGGCGTACGTCGGCCTCACATAATGCCATCCCAAAACAGCAGGGAGCCTCCACCTTGCTGCACTCGCTGAACAGTGCGTCCAAGGCGTTCAGCCTAACGGGGTTGCCTCCAAATACGTCTCCGACGATTAGCTGGTTGAAGGCACATGGGCACATACTACACTCATCGGTGAAGAGAACGTGATGCCATCCTGAGCGGTCCATTCGGCATGTTTTTGCGCCCATCTGTACCGCGCTGCATGGTGTCGTGGTTGCAAAGATGGACGTCGGGAGTGAAGTTGCGCATCATGCAGCCTATTGCGCACAGTTTGAGTCGTAACACGACGTCCTGTGGCTGTATGAAGAGCATTATTCAACAAGGTGGCGTTGTTGTCGGGGTTTCTCTGAGCTACGATCAGTAGGTAGCGGTCATCAAAAAATGGTTCAAATGGCTCTGAGCACTATGGGACTTAACATCTATGGTCATCAGTCCGCTAGAACTTAGAACAACTTAAACCTAACTAACCTAAGGACATCACACAACACCCAGTCGCGAGGCATGTAATCAACAGCTCCTGTCTCTCTTTTATCTCCTCTGTCAGAAAAAACATCGCTTTGGTTCACTCAGAGTCGCCTGGACAGTTCCCTCGTTTAGAGCCATTCCTGGCACAAAGTAACAATGCGGACGCGATGGAACAGCGGTACTGTCCGTCGGGGCATGGTTGAACTACAGACAACACGAGCCGTGTACCTCCTTCCTGGTGCAATGACTGGAAATGATTGCCCGTCGGACCTCCTCCGTCTAATAGGCGCTGCTCATGCATGGTTGTTTACATATTTGGGCGGGTTTACTGACATCTCTGAACAGTCAAAGGGACTGTGTCTGTGATACAGTATCCACAGTCAACGTCTGCCTTCCCGAGTTCTGGGAACCGGAGTGATGCAAAACTTTTTTTAATGTGTGTGTAACATCTGGTGAGCGCGCGAAAAGCCGTCCGCTGTGGCCGAGCGGTTCTAGGCTCTTCAGTCTGGAACCGCGCGACTGCTACGGTCGCAGGTTCGAATCCTGCCTCGGGCATAGATGGGTTTGATGTCCTTAGTTTAGTAGTTCTAAGTTCTAGGGCCCCCCATGACCCTGGACCTTGCCGTTGGTGGGGAGGCTTGCGTGCCTCAACGATACAGATAACCGTACCGTAGGTGCAACCACAACGGAGGGGTATCTGTTGAGAGGCCAGACAAACATGTGGTTCCTGAAGAGGGGGCAGCAGCCTTTCCAGTAGTTGCAGGGGCAACAGTCTGGATGATTGACTGATCTGACCTTGTAACATTAACCAAAACGGCTTTGCTGTGCTGGTACTGCGAACGGCTGAAAGCAAGGGGAAACTACAGCCGTAATTTTTCCCGAGGACATGCAGCTTTACTGTATGATTAAATGATGATGGCGTCCTCTTGGGTAAAATATTCCGGAGGTAAAATAGTCCCCCATTCGGATCTCCGGGCAGGGACTACTCAAGAGGACGTCGTTATCAGGAGAAATAAAACTGGCGTTCTACGGATCGGAGCGTGGAATGTCAGATCCCTTAATCGGGCAGGTAGGTTAGAAAATTTAAAAAGGGAAATGGATAGGTTAAAGTTAGATATAGTGGGAATTAGTGAAGTTCGGTGGCAGGAGGAACAAGACTTTTGGTCAGGTGATTACAGGGTTATAAATGCAAAATCAAATAGGGGTAATGCAGGAGTAGGTTTAATAATGAATAAAAAAAATAGGAGTGCGGGTTAGCTACTACAAACAGCATAGTGAACGCATTATTGTGGCCAAGATAGACACAAAGCCCATGCCTACTACAGTAGTACAAGTTTATATGCCAACTAGCTCTGCAGATGATGATGAAATAGATGAAATGTATGACGAGATAAAAGAAATTATTCAGGTAGTGAAGGGAGACGAAAATTTAATAGTCATGGGTGACTGGAATTCGTCAGTAGGAAAAGGGAGAGAAGGAAACATAGTAGGTGAATACGGATTGGGGGGAAGAAATGAAAGAGGAAGCCGCCTTGTAGAATTTTGCACAGAGCATAACTTAATCATAGCTAACACTTGGTTCAAGAATTATAAAAGAAGGTTGTATACCTGGAAGAATCCTGGCGATACTAGTAGGTATCAGATAGATTATATAATGGTAAGACAGAGATTTAGGAACCAGGTTTTAAATTGTAAGACATTTCCAGGGGCAGATGTGGACTCTGACCACAATCTATTGGTTATGACCTGTAGATTAAAACTGAAGAAACTGCAAAAAGGTGGGAATTTAAGGAGATGGGGCCTGGATAAACTGAAAGAACCAGAGATTGTACAGAGTTTCAGGGAGAGCATAAGGGAACAATTGACAGGAATGGGGGGAAAGAAATACAGTAGAAGAAGAATGGGTAGCTTTGAGGGATGAAGTAGTGAAGGCAGCAGAGGATCAAGTAGGTAAAAAGACGAGGGCTAATAGAAATCCTTGGGTAACAGAAGAAATATTGAATTTAATTGATGAAAGGAGAAAATATAAAAATGCAGTAAATGAAGCAGGCAAAAAGGAATACAAACGTCTCAAAAATTAGATCGACAGGAAGTGCAGAATGGCTACGCAGGGATGGCTAGAGGACAAATGTAAGGATGTAGAGGCTTATCTCACTAGGGGTAAGATAGATACTGCCTACAGGAAAATTAGAGAGACCTTTGGAGAGAAGAGAACCACTTGTATGAATGTCAAGAGCTCAGATGGAAACCCAGTTCTAAGCAAAGAAGGGAAGGCAGAAAGGTGGAAGGAGTATATAGAGGGTTTATACAAGGGCGATGTACTTGAGGACAATATTATGGAAATGGAAGAGGATGTAGATGAAGACGAAATGGGAGATATGATACTGCGTGAAGAATTTGATAGAGCACTGAAAGACCTAAGTCGAAACAAGGCCCCGGGTGTAGACAACATTCCATTAGAACTACTGACGGCCTTGGGAGAGCCAGTCATGACAAAACTCTACCATCTGGTGAGCAAGATGTACAAGACTGGCGAAATACCCTCAGACTTCAAGAAGAATGTAATAATTCCAATCCCAAAGAAAGCAGGTGTTGACAGAAGTGAAAATTACCGAACTATCAGTTTAATAAGTCACAGCTGCAAAATACTAACACGAATTCTTTACAGGCGAATGAAAAAACTGGTAGAAGCCAACCTCGGGGAAGATCAGTTTGGATTCCGTAGAAATGTTGGAACACGTGAGGCAATACTAACCTTACGACTTATCTTGGAAGAAAGATTAAGGAAAGGCAAACCTACGTTTCTGGCATTTGTAGACTTAGTGAAAGCTTTTGACAATGTTGACTGGAATACTCTCTTTCAAATTCTAAAGGTGGCAGGTATAAAATACAGGGAGCGAAAGGCTATTTACAATTTGTACAGAAATCAGATGGCAGTTATAAGAGTCGAGGGGCATGAAAGGGAAGCAGTGGTTGGGAAAGGAGTGAGACGGGGTTGTAGCCTCTCCCCGATGTTATTCAATCTGTATATTGAGCAAGCAGTAAAGGAAACAAAAGAAAAATTTGGAGTAGGTATTAAAATCCATGGAGAAGAAATAAAAACTTTGAGGTTGGCCGATGACATTGTAATTCTGTCAGAGACAGCAAAGGACTTGGAAGAGCAGTTGAACGGAATGGACAGTGTCTTGAAAGGAGGATATAAGATGAACATCAACAAAAGCAAAACAAGGATAATGGGATGTAGTCAAATTAAATCGGGTGATGCTGAGGGAATTAGATTAGGAAATGAGACACTTAAAGTAGCAAAGGAGTTTTGCTATTTAGGGAGTAAAATAACTGATGATGGTCGAAGTTGAGTGGATATACAATGTAGACTGGCAATGGCAAGGAAATCGTTTCTGAAGAAGAGAAATTTGTTAACATCGAATATAGACTTAAGTGTCAGGGAGTCGTTTCTGAAAGCATTTGTATGGAGTGTAGCCATGTATGGAAGTGAAACATGGACGGTAACTAGTTTGGACAAGAAGAGAATAGAAGCTTTCGAAATGTGGTGCTACAGAAGAATGCTGAAGATAAGGTGGGTAGATCACGTAACTAATGAGGAGGTATTGAATAGGATTGGGGAGAAGAGAAGTTTGTGGCACAGTTTGACTAGAAGAAGGGATCGGTTGGTAGGAACATGTTTTGAGGCATCAAGGGCTCACAAATTTAGCATTGGAGGGCAGCATGGAGGGTAAAAATCGTAGAGGGAGACCAAGAGATGAATACACTAAGCAGATTCAGAAGGATGTAGGTTGTAGTAGGTACTGGGAGATGAAGAAGCTTGCACAGGATAGAGTAGCATGGAGAGCTGCATCAAACCAGTCTCAGGACTGAAGACCACAACAACAACAACAACAACAACAACAACAACAAGTTCTAGGGGACTGATGACCTCAGATGTTAAGTCCCATAGTGGTCAGAGTCATTGGAGCGCGCGAACATCGAGAGCCACCGTATGTAGATTATTGTAAATCGTAATTCCAGCTCCATATTCAGAAGTTGATGAATCTACTTTTTTGAACCGGTACGGACTTCTAAGGCGCAGGAGCTCCCTGTTTGTCTCTTACCAATCGCACAAAAGACATTTTTGAGCCTAAGGCGCTGCCCGAACCGTTCTAGTTAGCTCCCTAATGGTTGCTATATGTAGCGGTTGAGACTCCGGATAGCTGGTATGCGGGGAGAAAACGAAGCCGTCCAACAGAATGAAAATTGGCGTGCTTGACTGGACAGGGTGTTCTTATCCCGTTACCTTTCGATCAGCAGTCTAATCATTAAAATGTTATAGAAGAAAGGGGGACACAACAAAGTGAAAATCCCAATTTCCTCCTTCATCCTCCTTCGAGACTCCACATTGATGCGTCCATGGTGATGCTGTGCGCAGAACCGTGGCTAGTCTGAACGACGTGGTGCCATTTGTGTGTCCGCTACTGTCGTACGCTGTACCAGCCACGCCAAAGGAAGCCGCAAAATGGTTGCCTTGCTTGATAATCTATTAGTGATCCAGACGGCGGATTGTCCAAGTACGTTTCCTGGGGCAAGGTACGTGATGTGTCGTGATCCTTTTTTTGAGTTATCTTCTTCTCACTGGTTTGATGCTGCCCTCCACGAATTCCTCTCCCGTGCTAACCTTTCCATCTCAGATTGCACTTTCGCAACCTTCGTCCTTAGTAATTTGCTAGATGCATCCCAATCTCTGTCTTCCTGTACGGCAGTGGTTCCCAACCTTTGTTAGACCAGTACCCTGAGTGCAAGTAGATATTAGGTAGTACCCCCGCCCTCACTCCCCCCTCCAACCACCCATTCCCCCCCCCCTCCCCCCCCCCCCCCGCTGTCGTCTGTTGCCCACTTAACTGTAGAATGCAAGACCTTATTGATTGTTGTTCATTTATTATTCTTTGGCATTATCTTTTGCTTTGTATATGTTCTGCACTCTAACAACTTATCATCGGTCTATTTTGTGTTTTATAGTTTATAAAAAACAATATGCCAATGTATTTTAGATATTCTCCTGCGTCTGCTATGTGTTGTACGCACATTTTAAATTTGAATTACTACACCATTCACAAAAGTACAAGAGTTATTTAGTGTTAATAATTCGCAAAACCAATAACACTATGTCTTCACGTGACACATGTCACATAGAGGGCGTGTCAAGCCCCGTCCCACCGAGGTCTGCTGAACAAGTGCAGGTAAACAGCGACCTCAGTCTATGTGATTGCCGTAAGCTTAGTGACAACAGTGCATCCCAATTTAAGTTATACAATATAGGTTTGTTTCTAACAAGTGTTATGTTCATATGCAGATGTAATTGTGATTTTCTATGTTGTACTCTCTGATCGTAATGTGAAAAAATTTTTAACTTCTAGCACTGAAGATGGTCACTCAGTGACAGAAAATCGATTTTGCAATAGTAAAAAATATACGACCAATGCTGTCCCTTTTTTCAAGTATACATGCAAGACCTTTCTAGGAACACGTTTATTTTTAAAATGATGAAAGATGAACGACGTATAGTTTGTATGTGTGTTTTGAGAATGAATGACGAAGGAATTCGTCGTGCATCGGAAGTGCTACCCACAATTCGTTCTCAGATAAGAATTTCCTAACAGAAATATGCTTGGACTGCATTACTCCTCTCCATTGTGGCACTTGCTTAACTTGCACTCTGCTGCAACCCCATTTAAAATCATCCAAGTAAAAATATGTGCACTATACTTACTGGTCGGTCTTTTCCAAGTGTTCTTTTCTCGATGAATCTGTGAAAAACCTCCTTATTCCCTATAAGTCCACCTAATTTTCAACATTCGTCTGTAGCACCACATCTCAAATGCTCCTGTTCTCTTATATTCCAGTTTTCCCATAGTCCATTCCACACTGCCATGCGGAAAAATTCGGTGCTCCGAACGTACGTTCTCAGAAATTACTTCCTCAAGTTAAGACCTGTGCCTGATACTGGTAGACTTTTCTTGGCCAGAAATGATCCTATGTGGCCTGTTCTCTTGGGTGCATATCACGCGGGGCCACTGAAATCCTTCATGGCGTTGAATGTGGCCGTCCTGAACTAGTCCATTTCGCATTCGCCTGATACTCGTCGAATTGCTTTCTTCTTACGCAAGACATAAGATCTTCTCACAAATATACATACACAAGCGATTCCTGAATTAGAAACCCACTTCGTGATCTTCCCTTATATACAGAATGGAGATCGAGTACTCGTGTCTCCTTTGCGCAGTTGCGCTGAAATGCTTATAGTCTGTGTATCCAAGCATGTAATGCACTCAGTGCCGTTTTGATATCTGTTGCACACTGTCTTCATGGTTTTGAAATTTCGAAGGCTAGCAGTGTCTCGGCAGATGCGATGTTTTAATCATTTAAAATACAGTGTTGTCTGTACTTCCAGTGAAATGCAGAAATGAAATCGGGTCGAGAGTAAAGAAACAAATATCTGTGGATATGAAACGCGAATCTATTTATATTCGTCTGCGGAAGCTGCGCCAGGTGAGCACCAAATTACGAGCCACGGCGGCGGGACGCCGAGAGGCAGCGCAAGTTCGTAATTGGCAGCGAAGGAAGCTTTTCCATCTGGTCATTTATTCAATCACACGGGGCGCGCGGAGAGGGGCTGCCGAGGAAATGGAATCAGGGCCTGCGCTGTAGCCCGGGTACCACCCCCCCCCTTTCCCTCCCCCACCCCCACCCCCCGCTAGACTCCCATCGCAGCTCTCCCGTCCCTTCACCAATTACCTGTACGCCAGCTGAAAAGCTGAGACAGTGTTTTTCTTCAGCGAGGCTGGCGCAGTATGGCTGACACAATATGACGCTCGTACCATAACACACAACTTAAACTTATTTATTACAGTGTAATGCTATAAGATATAGCCTGGGCTACTTAGCATCATTTATTTGTATTGCCGGTTTCGGCCTTCGGTAAACTGCGGTGGCAAGTCATGGGTTACATCATATCGTGTCGGACTTCCTTTTGCCTGGCATAGTGCAGCTACTCGACGTGGCATGGACTCACCAAGTCGCTGGAAGTCCCCTGCAGAAATATGGAGCCATGTTGCCTCTATACCCGCCCATAATTGCGGAAGTGTTGCCGGTGCACGATTTTGTGGACGAACTGATCTCTCGATTATGTCCCATAAGTGTTGAATGGGATTAATGTCGGGTCATCTGGGTGGCCAGATCATTCTTTCGAATTGCCCAGAACAGTTGTGGCCCGATGACTTTGCACATTGTCATCCATAAAAATTCCATCGCCGTTGGGGAACATGAAAGTCGATGAATGGCTGAAAATGGTCTCAAAGTAGTCGAATATAACAGAGGACCCAGTCCATTCCATGTAAACTCAGCCCACACCCTAATGGAGCTGCCACCAGCTTGCAAAGTGCTTTGTCGGCAACTTGGATCCATGGCTTCGTAGAGTCCGCGCCGCTCTAGACCATCAGCTATTACCAACTGAAATCGGGATTCATCTGACTATTTCACGGTTTTCCAGTAGTCAAGGGTCCAGCCGATGTGATCACGAGCCCAGGAGCGGCGCTGCAGGCGATGTGCTGTTAGGAAAGGCACTCGCGTTGTCGTCTGCTGCCATAGCCCTTTAACGCCAGATTTCGACGCAGTGTCCTAACGTGTACGTTCGTTGTGCGTCTCATATTGATCTCTGCGGGTATTTCACGAGGTGTTGCTTATCTGTCAGCACTGACAACTGTAGGCAAACGCCGCTGCCGTCTGTCGTTAAGTGAAGTTTGTCGGCAACTGTTTTGTCCGTGGTGAGGGGTAACACCTGAAATTTTGTATTCTCGGCACACTCTTCACACTGCGGATCGCAAAGATTGAATTCCCTAACGATTTCCGAAATGGAATGTCTCACACATCTAGCAACAAGTAACATTCCACGTTCAAAATCTGTTAATTCCCGTCGTGCGCCCATAATCATGTCGGAAATCTTTTCAGGTGAACCACTTGAGCACAGATAACAGCACCGGCATTGAAGTGCCCTTTTATATCTCGTGTACGGGATACTAGCGCCATATCTGAATGAGCATATCGTTATCCTAAGACTTTTGTCACGTGGGTGCGCAATCATCCTCGGACCCCTACATGTAATAAAAGAAGACAAAGCTGTAGGACAGTACAAAACTGATCGTATTGTGGGAAAAATGCAAACGGTGGCAGTAATAAAGAAATAAATATTGAAGCAATCAGTCTTACTAACAGCAAAAATGGAACAAAGGCCCACTTGCAGGTTGCCTATCACTGCTTCCAGGGGCAAAAGTTTCAGTACTTTACATGATTATTAACTGAATTTAAAAATTTAAAATGTTGTCATAATGTACTCATTAAGAGATATAATCTTATGTTAAAAGTTTGACACAGTAAGCCAGCTATTAGTTAGAAATTGTCTGGAGTCAGCGTAACTCACGGGATGCAATTACTCAGATTGTATTAATCCAGTATTAGGGAATGGGGGAGCACTGGGCGACTTGCGCAAACTTTACGGATAATTTCAACCCTTTTGGAAACTTTTTTTTTTTCCTCTCCGGCACTCCGCACAAGCTATAGGAAGGAAAGAAGTCTATGGCTTACTAAATTTTCATTGTTCATGTTGTAAAACTTCAGCATCGACATGACGTTTTAATTTGTTAGACCTTCACAGCTAACTTGAATCGCAATAAATTTTCCAGTATTTATATATACCACTGACTGTACCTGCAAAATTATATCATTGTACTACACACAGTTCACGAGATATGACCTCATAAAGATTTGAGACGAGTGAAAAATTAGCTTTCGGTTTAGACGGAGCACGGATTACCCATACTCCTATGCATCCAGAGTTTGATAGTGAGAGCAGTGGCCTGTAAACGCTTTAAACGTAATTTCAAGCCTTTCCTAATTTTTTTCCAGATATTTAACGTATCAACTCATTTGTAAAATAATCATAAAATTGAAATTGTGTCGTCGTACATGGGACTCATTTACAGAATCGGGGGCTTATTGGTATGTTAAGAGTGTAGGTTACGGTCGAACAAACGAAGATTATCACCTGCAGCAGGTTGAGCATCGAGCATGGCACTGGTGTCTGTGTTCAGGTATGCCACAACGAGCGGTCGCGCAGACCACCACCGTGCCAACATCAGCTCACATACCCACAGACCATATTCCTGATTACGGAATCAGGCAGACATCACGCTCCTCGATTTAGCGAAGAATGTCATCGTAGCCTATATGTTGCAATAGGCATTCCGAGAAAACTGGAACTACTAATTTAAAATCTTGACTAGTTCTTTTTTTTCTGCCACATATCCACTGCATAACAACAAAATTGAATCATTCAGAAAACACGGTCAGATGTCACTGTAGCTTTGTACCTGTTCACACATGTGGTGGGTACGTAAATAACTGCAATTCTCAATAACGATTAGAATGGCCACCAGAGTGCATTAATGTTGTTGGTGTTTAATGTTGTTACTAGACTTGGTATGGTATATAAGGGGCATGAACAGCGTCAGAAGTTGAGTGCTAACTGCGAAGAACATGGGAATATCGCGCGCTCGTGAAAGACACACTTATCAGCGCATCACATAGTTCGAAATGGACATCTTGAGGGTCTACATTCGTCCGGCATTGTCCAGATTGGTGGGGTATTTGACACTGGCCCGACGTTGGACTGCATGGGAGGTGGCGGCGAACATACTCGTAGTCAAGGTTCGGTCCACTGCTGACCACCACAAGGGAGGCTCGCCGAATTGTGCACCAAGCGTATCGTCTGTCATCTTAGAAAAATCAATGCCTGCAACATTCTGTCATCCCCACCATCCGCCGGAGACTAGCAGCAGCTGGACTACGGAATTACCCTGAAAAGGCTGCCGTGTACACAACATAACGCGAGGGCTGCGTTTGTAGTGGTGCCGTGACTGGGAAGCATGGACTACAGATCAATGGCAACCTATTGTGTTGAGCGATGAATCACGGTTCTGCTTTACTCCGAATAACGATCGCCGTGGAGTATGGCGGCGATCTGTGGAGAGATCCCATGTAGGATTTAGGGAAATCACGGAAAATCTGCTGCCGTCATGGTGTGTGGAACCATCAGGTATGGCTTCAGGTAACAACTGATAGTGATTGAGGGAACTCTGGCTCCACAACGGTAGGTCATAGACATCCAGCTTCCTTGTATCACCTCTCATGCGGCAGGATCGTGGTGACTTTTTCAACAAGACAGTGCTCGTCCTTACATGGTATGTGTCTTTATGAACTGTCTGCGTGCAGTTGAGGTACTGCTTTAGCCAGCAAAATCTCAAAGATCGTCAGGTATCCCGTGCAGTGATAGCCCGCCTGACCATGCAGGCATCGGAGCTGTAGTCCCTCGTGGATGCCGAGAACTAGGCGCCTGTCCGTTGGGAACATCGGGATTCCGTACACTGACTATCGCACCAAGTGGCCTATGCCCTGGCTGTGTGGCAAGCGTGGGGAGAGCCCTCGTTCGGAATAGGCGGCATCGTGGCGGATATCTGACCTTAGTTACCAGTCGCGAGTCCTCAGCCGTCTCCTCAGACCTTCCCATCTTGGCCACGCCATGGGAAGAATACAAAACTAAGCTACTTACATACACTTAGTTCCCTCAGTTTCTGGTTTATACATGTACAGATGAAGTGTCTTTCTCTATTGAGCTAGTGTTGTTTGAGGATAACACTGAAAACGTATTTGGCAGACTCTTCCCTTAGTGAACTATGAAGTGGTATCATCTTAAGACAAGTCCTGCCCAGCTCCGAACTTTACTCTCTCGTAAACAACGTGGTGATGTACCTGTTACCACAACACCCCACGAGAACCTAAACATAGTGCAGGGTTTAATTTTCAACCAGAACCTAACGCTGCGGACAGACGAACCAATGCAAGCACTTGAGTAGGGAGGCGCGGACGTACTGAGCGAAGCGACGCAGTGGTTAACACATTGCACTCGAATTCGAGAGGACGACGGTTGAAATCCGCCTCTAGCCATCAAGATTTAGGTTTTCCGTGATTTCCCTAAATCCTACATGCAAATTTTAGGCTGTTTCCTATGAAACATCACCCTGTGGTATCTGCAGTTCACGATGTTCTCTCTTACCTTTCTTGTAATACCTGCTCGGTTATCGTTCTCTGGGTCCCAAGTAATGTGGATATCTCGGGATATGAACTAGCAGACAAGAGAAGCGATTAGTCACCCAACATTCTCCTTGATCATCCCAGGTGCGGATTTGCGACCTCAAATAAGATCTCTTTTGACTCGGAGAGGGAAGGTCTAATGGGCTACTGTCATTCCCTCCACTCACTACCCTTCCCCCCCCCCCCCCCCCCAACTTCCGCTGATAAACCCGCGTTATCGAGTAGAGTATTGGTGTATGACGTTGCTCCTTCCGTCACTCCCGGAAGAGATCCATCTACCTGTGTCACCCCCGTGTCTGTTACACCAGATTAATCCATAGTTTTATGTAATGAGCCGCACCCACGTTGTTATTGCCGGCCGGGGTGGCCGAGCGGTTCTAGGCGCTTCAGTCTGGAACCGCGCGACCGCTACGGTCGCAGGTTCGAATCCTGCCTCGGGCATGGATGTGTGTGACGTTCTTAGGTTAGTTAGGTTTAAGTAGGTCTAAGTTCTAGGGGACTGATGACCTCAGATGTTAAGTCCCATAGTGCGCAGAGCCATTTGAACCACGTTGTGATTGCGGAGCCTCACAGACCGTATCTCATGCCCAAGTGGAATATCTCTACTTTTCTAATGCTTGCTCGGCTCTCTCTGTCCTCGATCTTACGTCTGTATCACAATTTAGGTCAGCGGCACCTTTGTGTAACAACGTGAAATTGTATACGTCAAACTGTTAGTACCTGAAGGTTAAACTTAACTAGCTTTGTAGAACACGTGTGTTGCACAACAGTTCGCATCACTTCTAATCTGACAAAATTAAGACCTTAATTCCCGTGAGAAGCATTGTGTAAGACAATGGAAATTTATTCCTCGAGCGGAGGTTAGTCTTATGTCATAGCAAGAAATTGTCTCTCGAGAAACGCTGAAAACTGTAATGAAGCCTTATTGCCTCCTGAAATATTCCCCAGAGGTGTGGCGTGCAAGTAGTTACCAAACGGAACAAATCTTACTTCGCGCTGCCTTTGGCGTTTAACGCGTCTACTGCTGCTGGTGCAATATCTCAGTTACAGGCCGCAGGATAGCGCCAAGTTCGTGACAGACGTGAAAATGCTCCGTGAAGAAAGCGAGTTAGATGATCAAACTTCAAAACTTTGTCTATTCATATTGTCACACAGTTATAACTCCTCCACAAATCAGAGTGAGTGTTACCGTAAGAGTGTTTCCACATTAGGGCTGCTGTCGTCGCACACAGTTCTCAGTTACAAGTGGTGAGCGAGTAGAAGACGGGTGATGTGATCTGCGCAGACAGGGACTGGGCGGCGCCGGTGTGGTCCGTCTCCGTCCCACGTCACACGCTCAGTCGTGCCTAGCCTAGTAATTTGCAGCGCTGGCCACTGCCCCTGCTTCTGACGCTCGCTGGAAAAGTTTACATATCCGGAAAACTGTCGCTGTCGCTTCTTAACGTAATACTACTCGTGTTTGCATTATTCCAACCCTAGTGCACACTACAGGGGCTGAGTACCTACACTATACCAAAACTAACATGAAAATAAGCGCTGAATATTATATGTGTACCACGAAATGCAGGCGACAGACAGATTCGGCCTAATAACGTTATTGGCTGGAGTGTCGCATGATTCACACTGTCCCTTGCTGCTGTGCATCTCCCCACCACTCTCCTACTCAGATGAACTCCACTTAAACTGTCAATGTAAAAGGAGGAGAGGGGGGGGGGGAGGGAAGAGAGCAGGGTAGGACAAAGGACATTATTCCTTATGGGTGGCATTTTCAGTTAGTGGGAGCAAGTGTTTGACCCCAGGCTCTTTGTGCTTCTGTAAAAGATTGAAACGTTGATTCACTATTTAAATTAGAAAAGGCCTTACATTTTCTCAACAAAGCTTCAGTTTTGTTTCCATGTAACGCCAAATTTTACTTACTATATCCGTTCAAAACGCTAAAGACAAAACGTAGACAAAGAATGCCAAACGATGGCAGCAGAGGATCAAGTAGGTGAAAAGACGAGGGCTAGTAGAAATCCTTGGGTAACAGAAGAAATATTGAATTTAATTGATGAAAGGAGAAAATATAAAAACGCAGTAAATGGAGCAGGCAAAAAGGAATACAAACGTCTCAAAAATGAGATCGACAGGAAGTGCAAAATGGCTAAGCAAGGATGGATAGAGGACAAATGTAAGGATGTAAGGCTTATCTCACTAGGGGTAAGATGGATACTGCCTACAGGAAAATTAAAGAGACCTTTGGAGAAAAGAGAACCACTTGTATGAATATCAAGAGCTCAGATGGAAACCCAGTTCTAAGCAAAGAAGGGAAAGCAGAAAGGTGGAAGGAGTATATAGAGGGTCTATACAAGGGCGATGTACTTGAGGACAATATTGTGGAAATGGAAGAGGATGTAGATGAAGATGAAATGGGAGATATGATACTGCGTGAAGAATTTGATAGAGCACTGAAAGACCTGAGTCGAAACAAGGCCCCCGGAGTAGACAACATTCCATAAGAACTACTGATAGCCTTGGGAGAGCCAGTCCTGACAAAACTCTACCTTCTGGTGAGCAAAATGTATGAGACAGGCGAAATACCCTCAGACTTAAAGAAGAATATAATAATTCCAATCCCAAAGAAATCAGTTGGTGACAGACGGGAAAATTACCGAACTATCAGTTTAATAAGTCACAGCCGCAAAATACTAACACGAATTCTTTACAGACGAATGAAAAAACGGGTAGAAGCCGACCTCATGGAAGATCAGTTTGGATTCCGTAGAAATATTGGAACACGTGAGGCAATATTGACCTTACGACTTATCTTAGAGGAAAGATTAAGGAAAGGCAAATCTACGTTTCTAGTATTTGTAGACTTAGAGAAAGCTTTTGTATGGAAGTGAAACATGGACAATGAATAGTTTGAAGAAGAAGAGAATAGAAGCTTTCGAAATGTGGTGCTAGAGAAGAATGCTGAAGATTAGATGGGTAGATCACATAACTAATGCTGAAGTGTTGAATAAAATTGGGAGAAGAGGAGTTTCTGGCGCAACTTGACAAAAAGAAGGGACCGGTTAGTAGGACATGTTCTGAGGCATCAAGGGATCACCAATTTAGTATTGGAGGGCAGCGTGGAGGGTAAAAATCGTAGAGGGAGACCAAGAGATGAATACACTAAGCAGATTCAGAAGGATGTAGGTTGCAGTAGGTACTGGAAGATGAAGAAACTTGAACAGTGTAGAGTGGCGTGGAGAGCTGCATCAAACCGGTCTCAGGACTGAAGACCACAACAACAGCAACAACAACAACAACAACAACATGTCACTTACGTCACACATTAAACTTCCTGTCTGTAGTAGTTTGTTGGGCCATTGCCTGCGAACGACTGCTACTTCACCCTTTACGTTACGATTATTGCGCATACCTATAGAAGTCGAGAGAGCTGAGCACGTCGCTATCCTGATCATTAATGACGGCTTATGTCTCCTTTCAGTGGGTCCGTAATAGCCGGACTGGTACGCTGAAATAAATGGACGTCTTATCCATGTAGCCACATCGTTGTGGAGCGAAATTTTTGGCTTAGAAGGCTGCAAGTTGAATTAAAATCTCTGAATAAGTAAAGGATTCAGTTTGTTATTCTGATTTCTATAATCCACACCAGTGAATAGAAAGTATTGGGGAGGGAGAGAAGAATGAAGTTTTTTAAAGATACTGTTACTCTGGCTTTTCAGCGTGTTTCTTTTAGTTAGACGGTTTTACAGCTCTGTCTCGTTATTACTGCACCCTTTCTCGCTTCATTTTTTTCCAACCTCGAGATACTTTGTACGCGAGAGATTGCATGGAATGAAATAGTGTGGGAGGTTCTGTAAGCAGATACTTCGCTTGCGGCAACGTGCTTTACGAATAACGTCAGAGCTGTTTGAAGTACTTTATGTAACACTAGAAGAGGCGTAAATCATTCTTTAGTGTGTTCCATTTTAGCTGCGAATATTGGACTTGAAAAGAAACTGCGGTTGATCTGGTGACAGCGTATACATAGTTAAAAAGGATGTGCTTTCACAAAACGAACTGTGCGATAACATTTAGTTACAGTGTGACCATTACTACATTACAGGGACTCTCATCACGTAATAAAAGATTCCCATTTAAAATAACCGTAATCTCCAACTTCAGGAAAGTTTCCGCCTAGCTCAGTGAGAACTTCTCAAGGGAGGAAACCGTGATAGGAGGCTGATTTTTTGGGATTTTTTTGGGTGGGAAGAATTAATTAGAATTCAATCAAATTTTGATATTTCATTCATATTTCGATCACTTTTTGTGAACTTTTTTGAATAATTTCAGCCAAAAATAACAAAGTTACGGTGTGATGTCCGCTGAAGGTTGAGAGTATAGTTCCCCAATTGTGTGCAGTGTAGCCATTCCAATTTTCATCTGAAATGAAAAAGGTTTTGGTTTTACATTATCAACTTATTTTCTAAGAACATGAACCTCAATGCAGGTGAAAATAATGAAAATAAAAGAAACTGCAGGCATTGGAATAATTTAGATTTTCATGATTTTTTTCTCTTAATTGTGCAAAGAAAATACCGTTAAAATCATGATACCATTTCACGAGTTGGTTCATATAGTTCGTAATTTTATAAAGAATCGTACTATCAATTTTCGTAATGATCGGTTTTATACTTTTCGAGTTGGACAGCACTCAGATGTGAAAGTCATTTCGAGATAAATGCGTTTGAAAAATAAGTTCTCGGAAACCAGAAATTCAATGAAGTTAACAATAATGGAAAATGCTCACCGATTAATCTGCGATTCCAGCAGCATATAGTGATCCTTCTTCCTCATAGCACTTCCAGGTTCGTTATCATCACTCTGTTTATCGTCGTGCTTGTTCCCGTGGAACTTTCTTTTACGCGGCCCACTGCGGCACACTAGATTCGCATTCGGGAGGACGACGGTCCAATCCCGCGTCCGGCCATCCTGATTCAGGTTTTCCGTGATTTCCCTAAATCGCTCCAGGCAAATGCCGGGATGGTTCCTTTGAAAGGGCAGGGCCGACTTTCTTCCCCATCCTTCCCTAATCCGATGAGACCGATGACCTCGCTGTTTGGTCTCTTCCCCCCAAACAACCCAGCCCAACCTACTGCGGCGTTCTTTAGACTCATGACCGCCTTTCGGATGAGAAGACATTTCTGTCCCAATTACAAACATACTCGTAGAAGTCTGAGTCAGAACTGACTCAAGTAACGTACAGCGACGCTTTAACGTAATAAAATCCAAATAATCCCTTGTGTTGATGCTTCTAGTACCTTCTCAGGGTGTATACGACCCGGGACAACCGGGAGATCCGGGAAAAACCCGGGAATTTTTTCATCCGGGAGAAAACCGGGAAAAACCCGGGAATTTTTTAGAATTCCAGGAATGTTTCGTTGTTTTAGTTTCCAGTTAAATTTTTGTGATTTTAATTGGTAAGAGCCAATACTCCAACAAAGGATATTAGTGTATCCCGCGTCTGCAGGATAATACTGCAGCAACAAAACATTAAGAAGAGGGAGAAAAAACGAAAATAAAATTAAAGTCGCAAAGGAAATCCGCCATATACAACAACAAAACATAGTGATCATACAAGCGTCTGCCAACAGCAAAGTGTTTCAAAGGCTTTAGAAAGACTATGCAATGATTCATAACGACAAATTGCTTCCGATGAGCGTGACGTGACAGCTGCTGTCGTTAGATTCGTTTGAGCAGTTGCGGGCGTGCTCTTGTGCATGCGCAGTTGAGTCGCGTATGGGTAGTACCTTCTTCCGCTTCTGGCTACGGATGTGTGGCTGGGTGCCACTATCTAGTATTGCCCCGGTTCGGAAATATCGTACATCAGGGGCTGATGCACAGAGCAGTCAGAGTTGTGGTGTGGAGGTGAGGTAGTCTTCACGTGACCTGTGTTTACGTTTAGTGATTTTGCAGTTTCCTCTTCATTTATTACTCTCACATCAAATGAAAACAAAACGGATTTCTGTGCCCGGGAGCTATCAAATGAATTAAAATACGTTCACATAATTACGGAAGGCTAAAATATGTTGTTATTTTCAGGTTTTATTTCCACCTTTCTGACAGTCAAGCATTAACGGACTTGCAGAGCAGTGAAGTTATTTTTGTCGCTTTGCTAAAGAGATTTGGCTTTTATTAATCTTTTGGGCTGAGGCAGTCAATTTATTTGAAACGAAGTGTTTAATTTCGCACTATTGGCTAGTTTCAACTGTTCGCTGCACGTTTTCCATCTTCTAGCTCGCATGGCATTATGCCATAATAGAAAACCAAACATGAGATAATACAGTACTGGTACTCAAGAAAATTTACAGCCGAATCTGGACATACGAATGTGCACTATAAGCCCAATTACGCATTTTAGTATGGTTCATGAAATTCCTATGAACTTGAAGTGTCCTCTGATGTCTTGTTTCTTTTGTGACATACGGCCTTCCTTTGTCATGTAGCTGCGCAAGTGCGGTGGCGCCTGTTATCTGGCGCCTGTTATCTGGCGCTCTCTGGCAACTGCTGAAACGAATCAGCTTCTAACAGATCACCGGAAAACATTGCGGATGGTGGTTTGAAAAGCGTTACTTTCTAAGTAAATTTCCTTTCACACAAGATGAACTATATGCGAGAATGTACGATGAATTTCTTAAATCACAGAGCGTTTGACTCTCAGTTAAAAATCAATTCTTTGAGGACGACCGTCTAGAAGAATTTCGAGCCCAGAAGGTCAGACATTTACGTCGTTATTAAAAATTTTACTGCCACATTTGTGTGATATATCTTAAAGTGTAACAAGCGCCAAAAAGATTAACATTATATGTGGAAGCTTAGCTCCTCTTGCAGCTTATTAATCTTAGAGACTACGATTATATGCGAAACCTCTGTTTTTCTTGCAGCAACACTATCTATATTAATTTAAACCATCAACTTTTCTTAGTTAGTGTTCGCGCTACTTAAGTGATATTGCTATTGGCTGACTACATCACGTGTCCTATGCTGTCATCAGCTGGCGAGATCACATGACATGAGCTATGACTGGCTTACAAAAGCGCGTCGCAATCTCGATTTCAATGCCTTGAAAAGTAACATGCGTTGTTTGGTGTAATTCGAATTTATATCCTCGTAACACGAAAATATGCAGCGTACATCTTGCTGCTGCACATCAAAGATCTTTCCAAAACGTGTCCCCTTCCCCCCCCCTCCCCAGTTTCGTTTTCTAAAGTGCCAGGAAATTCTACGTCGCTGTATAAAACCATAAACATTCTAAAGGCTGATAAGTTTTGCAGTATACTCTCACATAACACGGGGAAAATGTATTTTCACCCGGGAGAAAGTGTGTTTTCAACCGGAAAATCCGGGAATTTTTTTTTCCTTGTCCATGTATACACCCTGCTTCTATACCGTCATTTGAAAAGAAAGATACAAAGGCGGGTTTCCGTGTGAAGGCTACTTCAGTATACAAAGAGACAGTGAGGTTGAACCGGTCAAGCCTACCTGAGGTAGTGTCCCACCCTATCTGCGCTCGAGCCTGTACCCGATGTGCACTCGGTTCTATGCTCATAATATCTAAAGGAATGAGTAATTCGCTTTGAAATTTTGACAGCATATTCTTGGACAGTTAAGCTAACGATTTATGCCGTTAAAACAATCGGATTTTTTGAACCTCCTAATGTGGTTTCCCCTCTTAAATCGTGGCTTACCTGCCATGGTTTGTTGAGGCTAAATTGAGACTTCATTGAAGCACTGTAGGTTATAAAATATGATAAATCAGTGTAGTGAGTAGTATTGTCTGATATGTTTAGTTACCCACTTGTCTGACTGGAAAGCGAGTCAGAATTGTACCTAATTCCCTAAGCTGCCTCTCTCGCTGCAAAGATGATTATAAGAGGAAACCACAAAAGGCGAGAAAAAGAGCCACGTTGATAAAAAGTGTTAATGCCATTCACCAAAGCTTAAGCTAAAATGTTCAATAGGTTTTTAAATATGTTGGAACACACTACGGCACGTAGTTTAACAGTAGTCAGCAAGCGTTGATTGTACGAATTAGGAATAAACCGCAATGGTGAAGAATAAAATGACTTCCTTAGGGAATTTTTTTGGTGGGGAGGGGAAGCAGGTGTTCATATGATTTAAAAAGTATTAACAAAGAGAAGATAGGTGTACCGAACGAAGTGGGTATCAGCAAAATGGTTTTATATCAATTGTGACCGCTTCATTTATGGTCCAGCAACGTTAAGTTGTTGTCCGCGTCTGTAGCTGAACGGCCGTGGGGAGGACCCGGATTCGATTCTCACCACTGCCACGGATTTTTCATCGTCGGGAGGGAGGGTGGGGGGGGCCTGATACCGGGTGTATGGGTGTATTCAGCCTCGTGAGACCAACTAAAGAGCTACTCGACCGATTAGTAGGTAAGAACGTAAAGAAACTAGACGACGACCGGGAGAACTGTGTGCTGACCACATTCCCTTCCGTATTGTATCCAGTGACGCCATTGGTGGAGGAGACACGATGGTCGGTTGGGCTCGACTGGCCCGTCTGGAGCCATAGTGCGGAACTTTACCTTATCTAGGTTTAGTTGTTGTTACTTGCTCCAACACTTCGTTGGGATCATTGATTTTCTTCAAACTTCGTATACCTTTAGTAGACCACTGGAATAACCTGATGTGCAAGTAGTAAGCTGCACTACTACGGAAATTCCGAGGAATTCGCAAGAGAAGTTTTACGCGTCTATTATGCAGCTGATGTTTGGTCCCCTCTCTCGAACCAACCAACTGATGTATCTGTGCGTAGGTGGCGGACGTCAGAGTTCGTGGTGATAAAGTGGTTAGCTTCCGAGCGTCGTAAGAGGAAGGTGTTTGAGACGACGGTTCGACTCCTACTCCAACCTTCATTTTTTGTAGGCTAGTGCAAGTGTAAAATCTGTGATATTCAAAAAATTTGCGCCTACACTATTCGTTCTTGCTACTTCAGCAACGTCTCACCGCTACCTTTGTTAACTGCCAAATGGGGCCTGCCTCTGTCTGCAACTCAAACCGTTGAAGAGCAAAGTGCTTGTAGCCCGGTACTTAACCAGATTCCATGTTTAATGGATTTTGCAAATCACGACAGGCATACATTGTCAGGAAAACTCTACACGTTTGTTCATTTACTTTTCTGTTTGTTCCAATAATTAAATTTAATTAAAATTAGTAAGTAGTCAAATAACTTGAAATTCAGTAAAATTTCATGCAAATACACGTGTTTTATAATTATATTCTTCTCAAATGTCACATAAATTAAATAATATGAAAAAATGTAGGTTAAAAATTATGTTTGAGCGGGAGTCGTGCCGTCGCCCTATATTCATTCGTCTTACGTAGCTCGAAAGCTACTTGACCACCATGGACTCTAATGTCCGACACCTACGCACAGATACATCAGTTACGTAATAGACGCATAAAACTTCCCTTGCGATTTTGTCGCAGTTGCAGAGTAGTGCACCTAACTGCTTGCACATTGTTGTTTTGATGGCCTACTAAACGTGTACAAATTTTGAAGTAAATCTGTGATCCCAACGTAGTGGCCTACTCTTGGAAGCACATTTGCCATTAGTTTCAAATAGCATGCATGCCAAATGCATATTCAAAAACAAACTGCGGAACGTCTTTTAATGCAGTGACCATATCTAATTCTTCTCTGCAAAGAATAGTGAATTTTGCGGAGAACTGACAACAAGCGACACAGCTTCAATCTCACAATGTCAACGAAGTAGACGACTCTTGATTATTCTCTTGTTGTTCAAACGCTAGTTCAGATGACACTGGAAAAATGCAGTTCTGTAATTGAGCCATGGGAATGAGTAGTCCGGTCACATGAATCTCATTTCGTGGCAGAACTCCACGATAGTAACGTGAAGAAACAGTCATCCAACAGAACGTCTTCTGGTCACATATATGTACGCAGACTGGTGGTGTAAATATTGCATGTGGAGAAATTGGTCTGTGCTTCCCTGGGACGTTGGTTCTTACAAATGAAATCATCGAAGCTTTTGACTGCTTCTTATTTGCACGCGACATTTCATGGCACACCATATTGCTGCCGCACAGTCGTCTATGTGGCCACGGTCACAATGCAATAAGTTACGAGCAAAACGCGATGTCGCAGACGTTTTGGTCTGAACAGTCAAATACATCTGGGACTTAATCAGGCGCCAGTTCATAACACACAACAGCCGCCTCAAAAATGGTTCAAATGGTTCTGAGCACTATGGGACTTAACATCTGTGGTCATCAGTCCCCTAGAACTTAGAACTGCTTAAACCTAACTAACCTAAGGACATCACACACATCCATGCCCGGGGCAGGATTCGAACCTGCGACCGTAGCAGTCGCGCGGTTCCGGACTGAACAGCCGCCTCCTAACGTCCAATAGTATCGTAAGATGTGGTGGGAACGTTACGTGCCATTTGCCTCTCGCCAAATGCCACTACTACTTGCAAGAGCGAATAGCGGCTTTCTGCATTCCATAAAATGCACACAGCGTTTCCGTTTTCAAAAAAAGGTCAAATGGATGCAAACGACTCTAGGCCTATATCGCTGATGTTAGTATGTTTTACAATTTTCGACGTGTTTTATGCTCCTGTGTTGTGACCTTCCTGGAGTGTGTAAATCTTATTTTTAGGAATCCTCATGGATTCTGCAACCAACGGTCGTTCTGAAACACAAGTCTCTCTCTCTCTCTCTCTCCCCTCTCCCTCTCCCTCTCCCTCTCCCTCTCCCTCTCCCTCTCCCTCTCCCTCTCCCTCTCCCTCTCCCTCTCCCTCTCCCTCTCCCTCTCCCTCTCCCTCTCCCCCCTCCCCCCTCCCCCCCTCCCCCCTCCCCCTCCCCCCTCCCCCCTCCCCCTCCCCCCTCCCCCCTCCCCCCTCCCCCTCCCCCTCCCCCCTCCCCCCTCCCCCCTCCCCCTCCCCCCTCCCCCCTCCCCCCTCCCCCCTCCCCCCTCCCCCCTCCCCCCTCCCCCCTCCCCCCTCCCCCCTCCCCCCTCCCCCCTCCCCCCTCCCCCCTCCCCCCTCCCCCCTCCCCCCTCCCCCCTCCTCGCTCTCCCTCTCGCTCTCCCCTCCTCTCCCTCTCCCCTCCTCTCCCTCTCCCCTCCTCTCCCTCTCCCCTCCTCTCCCTCTTCCCTCCTCTCCCTCCCTCCCTCTCCGCCCCTCCTGCCCTCCTGCCCTCGAGACCCAGAAGACAGTAATACCAGCGCCCACGTTGATGTTGTGTTCACTGACTTTCGGGGGACATCCGATACAGTTCCACATTATCGTATGATGAACAGAATACGAGCGTAGGGAATGTCAAACCATCTTTGTCGCTAGACTGAGGAGAACACACAAATAGAACACATTGCATCATTGTTAACGGAGAGAAAACTTCAGACGTACAAATAACTACGGACTGTTCACAATACATAGAATTGACGTGCGTGCTAATGTCAGAAGCTCCTTGAGGCTGTTCTCAGATAATAATATTGTATACAGAGGACTCGCAATGGCATAATATTGCAGCGAAATGTTGAAATTCCAGCACAGGGTCTACGCTTGGTGCAGGGCATGGCAATGATCCTAAAAATAAAAAAAAGTAGCATACTGTTCATAAATAGGCGGAAATAGCCGTTATTGTATGATTGCGCGATTATCGATCAACTACTGGAAGCAGCCACAGCCATTTAAATGTCTGACACTATGCGCAGGGAACGATTTAAAGTGGAACTACCACATAAAACTAACCGTAGGAAACGCAGGAGTGAAGTGAGACTGATTCGTTCTCAACAAATATAGTCCACTAGTCCACCCGCGAAAGGGGTAGCTTACAAACCCGTCGTTCGACCGGCACTTGAATGTTGATCCTCCTCATTCGGGATCATTCCCAGGTAGAGTTAAAAGAGAAAACACACAAAATCCAAAGAAAAGCAGCGCGTTCGCACAGGTTCCTTCAGTAAACGCGAAAGCGTCACGGAGACGCCCAGCCAACTCCAGCGGGAGATGCTACAAAAGAGGCGCTCCATATCACAATGCGGTTTACTGTACTTTATAATAAAAGTCAATCAGTATAATTCTTCCTCCTCCGTACATCCCGCGAAGAGACCATAAAGGTAAAATTGTAATTGGTGCTCAAATGGTGACCAAAAATCGTTCTCGCCGCGCACCAATCGGCAGGAATTGAGGAACAGTAACTAAGCGGTGGAGGGCAGAGTGACATTGGTACACAAATTACATTCCACCACATTCCATAAAGTGGCTTTTTATATAAAAGCTGGACTGAGGTTTAGGTGCTCTGTTTCTTTCATAGTACATGAAATTATAGTACTTTCACGTGCACACCATCTAAAGTATGATCTTCTTTTATGGCACATCCTCCATTCAGAAATTGGTGATACTTCGGGGCTTTTCGAGTCTAATTTAGACTTCGAATCCTTTTCTTCGCGATAAATTCTTGAATAGATCAAATGAAGTCAGATCTAGATAATGCTTAATGTTCTACATGTATTACAGTAACGGTGTGGATATGATGTGTGGGATCACGCATTGTCGTGCAGTTTTGTCCTGACTGCGTTTAACAAC
Organism: Schistocerca piceifrons; assembly: GCF_021461385.2. Classification (NCBI taxonomy): domain Eukaryota; kingdom Metazoa; phylum Arthropoda; class Insecta; order Orthoptera; family Acrididae; genus Schistocerca; species Schistocerca piceifrons. The sequence continues at coordinate 1,013,442,757 of NC_060138.1, read as the reverse complement.
TGCGGTTCTCATGACTGCTTGCAATTTAGCTGTTCTGCAGATTGCGGTGTTGTAGGTGCAATGAACTTGACAAACGTTGCGCCTTGAGATTCCCAGTGCTAGTTTTTCATGCGACGTATTGCGTGGTGAATATTTTTGAATGCGGTAAACCAACATGTTTTACGTCATAATCTTGGCTGACCTTCTGATGGAACGTGTGAATTCATTTACATAAACTTTTTCAAGACAGCCAGAAGTCGCACTCGGTATATTTTATTGACTGGTGTCCCAGTATAATATTACAAGTGCATCATCAGAATCTCTGGAATTTACAGTGCGAAATATACAGCGAAGTCTTTCATTGATATCAATGAACATTTTCCATTTACAGTGTGGTAACTTATGCTTGAAGTACAGTAGTTGGCTGATTACATTGTCGGCGCCAGCTGTACAGCAGTAGTATTCTTATTCAGCGCGATATCCTTAAGTGTATGTAAATGGAAAGTTCATTAATGTCAATGTAAGATTGCATGTTGTCACACTTCCTATATTTCACAGCGTAAATTCCGGAGATTCTGCTGACGCTCTTGTAATATTCGTAATACAGAGAGAAACCGGTCAGTAAAACGTATCGAGTGCGAATTGTTGCTGTTCTGAAAAACTTCATTTCAACAGTCGCTGTTTCCCTGCGAGCAATGCCTGCTCACTACATTTATATCAGTTGTGGCGGTAGGCAATATCCCACAATATTAATTGAAATTCATCAACTTCCAACAGTCTACGCCACATAAAATTGTAAACCATCATCATCTGCATATTTCGTGTGCCGATATCTAATAGACAATGCATAGAAAGAAGAATAGGAACAAAAACGATAAAATTTAGGCTGACGGAAGTGCAATCTACAACCTTCACCTAACAGAACACTGTGATTCAGAGTGGACTTGCGGTGGCCGCTGTCTGACTTAAGTGACAAGGATGCGCTATCGTCACCGCAACTTCCCGTCCAGTTCAACAGGATAGGCGTCATACACTCACCTTGCTGCTCGTGCTACAGCTTCACTACGTGATTTTAGATAACTTATTCCTTTTGTGTGAAGAGTATCGAAGCCATCACGCCACTTAGTGCAGGAGACTAAGTGAATTGAGGCACCAATGTCACCCAATATTGTCACATCAGAAAATGCAAATTTTGCAGAATCATCATGAAATTTAAGAGATTCTAGACTGCTCATGTAATTAAATGTGCATTTCCACAGAGCGCTTCTGTACAATTTCATAGATTGTCGTTCGGACAACAGTGCAGTATTTACATAAACTTTGATTTTTGCCCTAAGGAATACACCGTATAACTAGAAAAATATGTAGTAACTTTGTTTCAGAATAAATTCATGTTTTCATACGAGTCTTCGGATTTTTCTCCTGCAGTATAAAGGAATTCTGTCGTGTACTATAATGTATTCGTAACATCTATAATCAACTACTGTGTTCTTTACGCCCTAAAGCAAAATTTTTAGTCTTGGGATTTACGACTTAATGTACGCTGAGACCACAGTAGATCAAAATAAACTTGTGGTATTCGGTGTCTCATAATTAATTGTGAAAACTGACACGGGTGTAAGTATAAGATACTAGAAGCAAAAACGTTCCAAACCTGACTTTAGTATGAAATACGGTCCCAATTGCCACAAATAGACCATACAGGTGTATAAAAATAAATATCCGGGTTTTAAGGCTGTGTAGCATTTATTACAGTCAACTTACAGTTATAAGTAATACATCAAATGAAAGAGCAACTCACAGTTTTTCTTAAGTGTTCAGTGTGAGCACCATTCATCACACGGCACACATCAAGTCGATGCGTGCCAACTTTGCAAACGAAATGTTACGGCATGACGATGAAGATTTTCTGGATCGTGGCGTCTTCAGTGATGAATTGATACTTTATCTAATGAGAAAAGTGAACACACGCAGTTTACTCTTCTGAGTGTCAGCAAATCGCCACGATATGGCACAACTGCAGCGAGACTCTCCTACATCGAACGTTTTTTGTGCCATATCCCGGCGTAAAGTTTGTGGGTTTTTCATTTTTAACGAAGTGTAACTGTGTTTGTTATCTTGATGTGCTGGATCTGTGGCTCGTTCCTCAGCTGAAAGCACCTGATCCATAGATCTTAATTTGGCAGCAAGATGGTGTGCCGCCGCACTAGCATAATTACTTACACCATTGGTTCAATGACGTACCAGACCAATGACGTATCCGACCGCTGCACTGTCCGCAAGGGGCCGGATGACAGAGCTTGTTTTGCATGGTTTACCCGATGTGACGCCATGGCTTCCTCAGGGTGCCGAATGAGAAAAACGTAAGTTCTTATATACTAATAGAAATTGTTTTCGTAGTCTGATACGGTATTGAGGATGAGGAGGAGGGGTGTGAGTCGTCCTTTATTGGCACTTGTTTTGTTTCTTGTCATTGGTGCAGGCCGCGGTGGCCGAGCGGTTCTAGGCGCCTCACTCGGGAACCGCGTGACTGCTACGGTCGCAGGTTCGAATCCTGCCTCGGGCACTCCCTAGGTTAGTTAGGTTTAAGTAGTTCTAAGTCTAGGGACTGACGACCTCAGATGTTAAGTCCCATAGTGCTCAGAGCCATTTGAATGGATTGTCATTGATAGAAATAAACGTCCTTGATTGATGTTCGCTGTATTTCTTGCCATTGGTGGAAACAGGCTAACAGGAAACGGACGGCAGTTATGAATGTCGGCTGAGGCGTGCCAGTACTTTTATCTTTGGCCACTGGGGTCTCCCGCGCGCGGTAGTGGCCTTACGTATACGGTGCGGTTACATACCCTGAAGAATTACATTGACAGTGACACCAGCTGCGGAAGCCTCGCTGACATTGCAATTGTTACACCTCTGCTATTGTTTAGACGTATTTACTCCCTTCGCACGATTGGCCTATTCCGGACTTCAGGCCATTCTCCAATTCCATAGAATTATATCCTGTCATTTAGCACCGGACATGGCAGTTCTGAAAGCGAGCACATACACGTGCAAGCGATAAATTCAAAATGGAATGTTTACTCAATGCAGTAATAGTCATCGTAGAAACTGTTGACACGTTATTAGTCACCGTATATGCTCGCTTTCGTTGTGACAGTAGTTTCTACAACGACTATTTCTGTATTCATTAAACATTGTTATAAATTTGACGCTTGGACGTATATTTGCTCTCTTTAAGAACTGCCCTGTCCGTTGCTAAATAGTACGATACATTACGGCATGTTGGAACATAGAACACTTAAGGACAGACTGCAATTTGGCCAATCGTGCGAAATTAAATGAAGTAAACCCATGTAAACGTCACACGACGTGGAACCATTAAAAGTTCTTTCTGGATTCTTTAGTCTGTTGTCAACCCCTTAATACCTAAATGGCTTCCTAGATGAAAGATAGAGATAAAAAATCGCGGTGTTTTACAGACAGAATCACTCAGGAGAATGCAGCACTTGTCAGAAATGTTGGTAGATTCATGCAGAAGCAGGACCTACCGGCACAGGCGCTCAAAAACAGTTAGCCTTCCAATTTTTAGCAAACCATTGGTTTGATGCGAATTCGCGACTTTCGGCGTTAAAGAATTAAGGACCGGTTTAAGCCGAAGTGCCCCAAGCTGTCGCTTGGGACGTTAAACTTAGAGGGGGCACTGGTAGGCGCCACACGTATTATTTCTGTACAAGACGTATCACAATAGTAACACCACTTGGAGGTGCCAAGCTGAGCGGGCGGCAGGAGCGTCCAAGTGCGAGATTTGTCGTGTGTGCTTGTTACAGTTAGTAGCAAAAAATGACATGGTTGGTTGGTTTGGGGGAAGAGATCAGACAGAGGGGTCATCGATCCCATCGGATTAGGGAAGGATGGGGAAAGAAGTCGGCCGTGCCCTTTGCAAGGAACTATCCCGACATTTGCCTGAAGCGATTTAGGGAAATCCCGGAAAACCTAATTCAGGATGGCCGGATGCGCGTTCGAACCGTCGTCCTCCCGAATGCGAGTCCATTCTGCTGACCACTGCGCCACCTCGCTCGATCAGAACTAACGTTGAAGGTGTAAGAGAGAAAAGAGGAGGGGGAGTTTGTACTAGAATCTGTACTTACTACAAAACGTCCGTAAGTTCATTCACAGTACATTAGCTTTCACTCTAGTTAGCCGTTGCAATGCTGATTCAGTCCGATCACCACAAAATAGTTCACGTTGCCTCATTCCATACAAAACTAAAGTGACTCAACAAATGCCACTGATCGCACCTACTTTGCGCATTCTCTGTGATTGTGCACACACTGCTCGTCTGCTATTCTGTCTGCAGACCACCAGTCTGTCGCGTGTCAAATCGGCATTCGCCAAAACCACTCCCTATGGTCGTCAGATGGTTCATCGCCGCGCCATCGGTGGGCTGTAGTGGAGCCTGGCCGTAGAAGAGTAAGGGCAAGATTCGGTACGTAGGAAACGTATCGATATCTCTATACCTATCCATACACGTGTCATCTCAGAAGTGAAGTGTCAGAACTCTCTTTGATACGGTTGCGGAGCTAGAGCTGCGAATTATACAACCTTCGCAAGATTTACGATATGAGACGGGAAAGTTTGAAGGAATTCTTAATTCGGTGCAGAGGGACTCCAGTATTCCACTGAAATGAGAGGATGACACATGGAACTCATCCTTTAACAAATATGAGTGCACGATAAATTTCAACATGTTATGTGCCATAGTAGTGAGGCGAAATTTGAGTCATTTTACACGGAGAAGCTTACATTTAAAATGCATCTTTTGGTAACTTGGACAATATTACACACTGAAATCAGCGGCGGCTTCCAACCACGCATTCTCAGTTATAATAAGAGGGTTGGAACTTAAATAGTGGCAACTATTTATTCACAACCGATACAAAAGAGTTACATGTTGCACCTGTTACTGTCGTTCAAAGTAGTCATCAGCGTTGTGTAGAACCCGTTGCCAGCGATGTGGAAGGCGTAGTATAACGTTAGCAGAGCCTGTTCTGTTGATGGTGCGAATGGAGCGGTCTACTGCCTCTCGAATCTCTGGAAGAGTTCTGAAGCGAATGCCACGAAGTGGTTCGTTCATCATCGGAATCAGATCAATCACAAGGATTTAGGTCCGGGGAGTATGGTGGATAGTACAGTACTTCCCAGTCCCATCGACCGAACGGAGCAACCACAGTTGGCGCTGTATGCGCCCGCATATTGTCTTACAAAATGATGGGTGGGTTGCGCAGAAAGTGTCGCCGTTTCTTTCGCAAAGCTGATCGCAGGTGATGCTAATAAAAAAACAACAGTAATACTGTGCGTTGACGGTCTGCCGTGGAGGAACGTAATGCGTTAGGATAACACCATCACAGTCGTAGACGAGAATCACCATAACTTTCACCATACAGGGACTCTCACGCACTTGAGACTTTCACGGCGACCCATAATGACGCCATTCGTTGGAGTGACGCTTCAGTTTTAGCTCGTACGATGTGGCCCATGTCTCACCCAGTGTTACGATACGGCGTAAAAATGGCTCTCCTTCGTGCTCATAGAGCTCCAAGTGCGTCTTAGCAGCGTCGTAACGCATCCATTTCTGCATTTCCGTCAAGTCATGCGGAACCCATCGTGATGGAATTTTTCGCATGCCCAGGCGTTCCTTCAGGATGCGAAGCACATTCGTATGCCCTAATCCGTTTTCGTGGGCGAGCTCACGAATCGTATGGCGTCGATCACTGTCCACTAACGTGGCAACAGCATGCACTTCTTCAGAGACGCTAGGACAACCTGCCCGATGCATGTCTGCCACAGTTTGCCGACCTTCGTTGAAGGCTTTTACCCAACGTGCCACTGTTCTGTACGGCAATGCCGATTCCCCGCACGCATCTTGAAGACCTTGATGACACTGTCGTGCTGTACGACCTCTGCACATTCAATCTTGATCCAACTCCGTTGTTCCTGTTTCGAAAACATAGTGACAGCGTTACGTCAGACCGCTTGCTCACAAGTGATTGTGTTTCCCTCGATTGTGCGCCTGTGGGTGACACGTGGGACATGCGAGTCCATTTGCTCGGAGGTAAGGTAGGTTTGTCAACAACGTTTGCTATCAGCGACCGTAGTAGATTTCATCGCATAGTGTCTCCACAGCAGTGTTGGCACTGTTTAAGTTCCAACCTACGTATAAACAGCTCCCCAGCGGGCCTATACTTGCTGGAACGATTTTGCTTCTGTTATAGTATATTTCCTCTGAGACAGTTTTCGCTATTATTATACACCGTGTAGACTGATGTGACAAGTCATGGGATAGCGATATGAACATATAAAGATGGCGGTAGTACCGCGTATACGAAGTATAAAAGGACAGTGCATTGACAGAGCCATCATTTGTACTCACAAGGTATCCGACGTGACTATGGCTGCACGCCAGGAATTGACAGTCGTTCGCCGGTCAGTCGTCCGACGAACGTATACGTTAGGTCAGTGCGGCGAATTTTGACGCCAAAGGGCTATGACAGCAGACGACCGACGCTAGTGCCTTTGCTAACAGCACGACATAGCTTGCAGCAACTCTTCTGCGCTCGTGACCATATCGGTTGGACGCTAGACGACTGGAAAACCACCATGGCCTGGTCGGATGAGTCCCGATGTTAGATGGCAAGTGCTGATGGCAGGTTTGAGTATGGCGCAGACCCCACGAAGCCATGGACTCAAGTTGTCGACAAGGCACTGTGAAAGCTGCTGGTGGCTTCTTAATGGGGGTATGGGTGTTTTTACATGGGACTGACTGGATCCTTTGGTGCAACTGAACAGATCAGTGACCATTTGCAGTCATTCATGGACTTAATGTTCCCAAACAACGATAGAATCTTTTTGAATGACAATGGGCCATGTCACTGGTCCGCAATTATTTAAAGATCTTTCTGGAAAATTCGAGCGAATGATTTGGCCTTCCAGATAGCCCGACATGAATCCCATCGAACTTGTATGGGGCCTAGTCGAGAGGTCAGTTGGTGTAAAACATCCTGCAACGGGAAGACTCTTGCAATTATGTACGGCTGTAGAAACAGCATGGCTCAGTATTTTTGCAGGGGTCTTCCGACGACTTGTTCAGTTCATGCCACGTAGAGTTGGTACACTACGCCGTGCAGGAGATGGTCCGACACGATATTGGGAGGTATCCTATAACTTTGCTCACCACAGTGTGTGTACCGAACGACGAAGATTGGATAGTAAATACATTGAGTTTCGTCCTGTTCGTGGGCGATATATTCATTAACATACTGTTTAAATCGTGTGCAGCGTCCATGTGTACTTCGTTATTGTCATTATTCTTTCTTTTCTCAGACGTTATGTCTGGTCAAAAATGGAAAGTGACGCGGACCTTGATCAAGCATGACTTCCTTTTAACTGTGCGGTACATGTTACATTGGATTTAGGAACTTTGGGGTAATTGAACATGTGTCAATAATTACAATTTCTGTAGTTGTATATATATGTTTGGATGTAGCTGTATTGCGTTGATGTACTGGTGGATATCGTGTGGTATGACTCCTGTAGTTGATAGTATAATTGTTACAATGTCAACTTTATTCTGATGGCCGGCCGGTGTGGCCAAGCGGTTCTAGGCGCGTCAGTCTGGAACCGCGAGACCGCTACGGTCGCAGGTTCGAATCCTGCCTCGGGCATGGATGTGTGTGATGTCTTTAGGTTAGTTAGGTTTAAGTAGTTCTAAGTTCTAGGGGACTGATGACCTCAGATGTTAAGTCCCATAGTGCTCAGAGCCATTTCAACCATTTTTATCCTGATGCCACATGTCCTTGACTTCCTCAGCCAATTTTTTCTCCTGTTTTCTTCTGTACATTTGTTGTATTGGGTATGGATATTTCGATTAGTTGTGTTAATTTCTTCTTTTTATTGGTGAGCATGATGTCAGGTTTGTTATGTGGTGTTGTTTTATCTGTTATAATGGTTCTGTTCCAGTATAATTTGTATTCATCATTCTCCAGTACATTTTGTGGTGCATACTTGCATGTGGGAACGTGTTGTTTTATTAGTTTATGTTGTATGGCAAGTTGTTGATGTATTATTTTTGCTACATTGTCGTGTCTTCTGGGGTATTCTGTATTTGCTAGTATTGTACATCCGCTTGTGATGTGATCTACTGTTTCTATCTGTTGTTTACAAAGTCTGCATTTATCTGTTGTGGTATTGGGATCTTCAATAATATGCTTGCTGTAATATCTGGTGTTTATTTTTTGATCCTGTATTGCAATCATGAATACTTCAGTCTCACTGTATATATTGCCTTTTCTTAGCCATGTGTTGGATGCGTCTTGATCAATGTGTGGCTGTGTTAGATGATACGGGTGCTTGCCATGTAGTGTTTTCTTTTTCCAATTTACTTTCTTTGTATCTGTTGATGTTATGTGATCTAAAGGGTTGTAGAAGTGGTTATGAAATTGCAGTGGTGTAGCCGATGTATTTATATGAGTGATTGCTTTGTGTATTTTGCTAGTTTCTGCTCGTTCTATAAAGAATTTTCTTAAATTATCTACCTGTCCATAATGTAGGTTTTTTACGTCGATAAATCCCCTTCCTCCTTCCTTTCTGCTTAATGTGAATCTTTCTGTTGCTGAATGTATGTGATGTATTCTATATTTGTGACATTGTGAGTCCGCAGTTCGTGGTCGTGCGGTAGCGTTCTCGCTTCCCGCGCCCGGGTTTCCGGGTTCGATTCCCGGCGGGGTCAGGGATTTTCTCTGCCTCGTGATGACTGGGTGTTGTGTGCTGTCCTTAGGTTAGTTGTGTTTAAGTAGTTCTAAGTTCTAGGGGACTAATGACCATAGATGTTAAGTCCCATAGTGCTCAAAGCCATTCGAACAACTTTTTTTTTTTTTTTTTTTTTTTTTTTTTTTTTTTTTTTTTTTTTTTTGGCATTGTGACCGTGTAAGTGTATTGAGTGCTTCTAGGTCTGTGTTACTCCATTTCACTACTCCAAATGAGTAGGGCAATATTGGTATTGCATAAGTATTTATAGCTTTTGTCTTGTTTCTTGCTGTCAATTCTGTTTTCAGTATTTTTGTTAGTCTTTGTCTACATTTTTCTTTTAGTTCTTCTTTAGTATTTGTATTATCTTTCCTATTTTTTGTCTGTATCCTAGATATTTATAGGCATCTGTTTTTTCCATCGTTTCTATGCAGTCGCTGTGGTTATCCAATGTGTAATCTTCTTGTTTACTGTGTTTTCCCTTGACTATGCTATTTTTTTCTTACATTTGTCTGTTCCAAAAGCCATATTTATATCATTGCTGAATCCTTCTGTTATCTTTAGTAATTGGTTGAGTTGTTGATTTGTTGCTGCCAGTAGTTTTAGATCATCCATGTATAGCAAATGTGTGATTTTGTGTTGGTATGTTCCAGTAATATTGTATCCATAATTTGTATTATTTAGCATGTTGGATAGTGGGTTCAGAGCAAGGCAGAACCAGAAAGGACTTAATGAGTCTCCTTTACAGAAGCTCTCCTGCGAGCTTCTGTAAAGTTTGGAAGGTAGGAGACGAGGTACTGGCAGAAGTAAAGCTGTGAGGACGGGGCGTGAGTCGTGCTTGGGTAGCTCAGTTGGTAGAGCACTTGCCCGCGAAAGGCAAAGGTCCCGAGTTCGAGTCTGTCCGGCACACATTTTTAATCTGCCAGGAAGTTTCACTTCCTTGGGGAATTTGTGTGTCCCAATTCTATCGACTGAACTTTTCCTTCACAGTTGACTTCTTTCACCCAAGTGTTGTTCAGTTACGTTACGATCGATAACTTTCACCATTTCTCGTAATCTTCGGGGAAGGTCAGTGCTGCAGCCATCTTCTGTTTCTTGTGGTGTTCAGTTAGGATTTTGGGAACCCGCCTAGCACAAAATTCGTGTTAACTAAGCTTCTGCGCCGCAGTTTTGTGCACCAAACTCCGTGAAATTTGGGGAAAACGTTTCGAAAGTTCCGTAATCGTGGAACGACAATTTTCACGAATTTTGACGTTGGTTATTACCAACATTTGTCAGTCGCAAGGCTAGGCCTACCACTGCGCTCCTCATCGTGAATGTACGGCCATTACTGAAATCAGTGCAGCATTGCCTCCCTCGGTTTCCACTCCTTAGCACTTTTCCGTACACATTACAAAGACCGCGGTAAATTTAATTTGGTTTACAGTTCTTTGCCTACAAAAATCCAGTCACAGAACTCTACATCTACATGATTACTCTGCAATTCACATTTAATTGCATGGCAGAGGGTTCATCGAACCACAATCATACTATCTCTCTACCATCCCACTCCCGAACAGCGCGCGGGAAAAACGAACACCTAAACCTTTCTGTTGGAGCTCTGATTTCTCTTATTTTATTTTGATGATCATTCCTACCTATGTAGGTTGGGCTCAACAAAATATTTTCGCATTCGGAAGAGAAAGTTGGTGACTGAAATTTCGTAAATAGATCTCGCCGCGACGAAAAACATCTTTAATGACTTCCATCCCAACTCGCGTATCATATCTGCCACACTCTCTCCCCTATTACGTGATAATACACATCGATCTGCCCTTTTTTTTTTTGCACCCTTTCGATGTCCTCCGTCAATCCCACCTAGTAAGGATCCCACACCGCGCAGCAATATTCTAACAGAGGACGAATGAGTGTAGTGTAAGCCGTCTCTTTAGTGGACTTGTTGCATCTTCGAAGTGTCCTGCCAATGAAACGCAACATTTGGCTCGCCTTCCCCACAATATTATTTTTGTGGTCTTTCCAACTGAAGTTGTTCGTAATTTTTACACCCAGGTACTTAGTTGAATTGACAGCCTTGAGAATTGTACTATTTATCGAGTAATCGGATTTCTTTTGGAACTCATGTGGACCACCTCACACTTTTCGTTATTTAATGTCAACTGCCACCTGCCACACCATATAGCAATCTTTTCTAAATCGCTTTGCAACTGATACTGGTCTTCGGATGACCTTACTAGACAGTAAATTACAGCATCATCTGCGAACAACCTAAGAGAACTGCTCAGATTGTCACCCAGGTCATTTATATAGATCAGGAACAGCAGAGGTCCAGACGCTTCCCTGGGGAACACCTGATATCACTTCAGTTTTACTCGATGATTTGCCGTCTATTACTACGAACTGCGACCGGAAATCTAGAAATACGGAATCAACTTGAGATCCCCTGTCGATAGCGGCCATTACTTCGTGCGAATAACGAGCTAGCTGCGTTGCACAATAACGATGTTTTATGAAACCATGCTGATTACGCATCAATAGATCGTTCCCTTCGAGGTGATTCATAATGTTTGAATACAGTATATGCTCCAGAACCCTACTGCAAACCGACGTCAATGATATAGGTCTGTAGTTCGATGGATTACTCCTACTACCCTTCTTAAACACTGGTGCGGCCTGCGCAATTTTCCAATCTGTAGGTACAGATCTATCGGTGAGCGAGCGGTTGTATGTTATTGCTAAGTAGGGAGCTTTTGTATCAGCGTAATCTGAAAGGAACCTAATCGGTATACAATCTGGACCTGAAGACTTGCCCGTATCAAGCGATTTGAGTTGCTTCGCAACCCCTAAGGTATCTACTTCTAAGAAACTCACGCTAGCAGTTGTTCGTGTTTCAAATTCTGGAATATTCCATTCATCTTCCCTGGTGAAGGAATTTCGGAAAACTGTGTTCAATAACTCCGCTTTAGCGGCACAGTCGTCGTTAACAGTACCATCGGCACTGCGCAGCGAAGGTATTGACTGCGTCTTGCCGCTTGTGTAGTTCACATACGACCAGATTTTTTTCGGATTTTCTTCCAAATTTCGAGACAATGCTTAGTTGTGGAACCTATTAAAGGCATCTCGCATTGAAGTCCGTGCCAAATTTCGCGCGTCTGTAAATTTTAGCCAATCTTCGGGATTTCGCGTTCTTCTGAACTTCGCATGCTTTTTCCGTTGCCTCTGCAATAGACCTGTTTTGTGTACCATGGGGGATCAGTTCCATCTCGTACCAATTTATGTGGTATGAATCTCTCAATTGCTGTAGCTACTATATCTTTGAATTTGAGCCACATCTCGTCTACATTTGCATAGTCAGTTCGGAAGGAATGGAGATTCTCTTAGGAAGGCTTCTAGTGACACTTTATCCGCTTTTTTAAATAAAATTATTTTGCGTTTGTTTCTGGTGGATTTGGAAGAAATGGTATTGAGCCTAGCTACAACGACCTTGTGATCACTAATCCCTGTATCAGTCATGATGCTCGCTATTAGCTCTGGATTATTCGTGGTTAAGAGGCGTGTGTGTTTTCGCAACCATTTACAATTCGCGTGGGTTCGCGGACTAACTGCTCGAAATAATTTTAGGAGAAAGCATTTAGGACAATCTCAAAAGTGGCGGGATTTTCCGTTGCAGCGCACATTTTAGCACGTCACAGAAAGCGAAGTGGCAAAGATACAGACAACATGCTATCACAGAGTACTGAGTGGCACCAAGATGGCGGCTGTAGCCCCGCCCATCGCCGCGGTGAACCAAAACATCTATTACTTTCCGGATAGCCCTCGCAAATTACTGTTCTGTAACGGGCCACCGGTGGCTACCAGTCTCTTACATCAAAATGTTCTGAAAATGTCTGTATAAAACCTGCGGAACCTTGTCCTTGGTGGTCAGGTTCATCCGGTATGAAGTTTGTGGCGGCAGACGCTGAGGTAACATTTGGTCCAGGCAGGTGTTCGTACTACTGAGAGAGAGAGAGAGAGAGAGAGAGAGAGAGAGGAGAGCTGCGAGTTGGCTGCGTGCCTGGCGTCACGCGCGCGGCCTCGGCTGGTTTCGTGAGCTCACGCGGCCGGCTCGCGCCAGCCAGCTGCATTCCGCGTTCCTTCACCCCGGTCGCGCCGCAGCAATTACCCGCCCTAGTAGTCAGAGTCGGCGCTCGGACGGAATTCTGAGGGCTAGCGGCTACTGCGCAAGTGCAACGCCGCTTCCGTGCCAGACAGGTGGCCGGAGCGGGTTTAAGGTGTTCGCAGGAACAGTCACAGTTCTCTCTCGATAGTGGGCCGTGGGGCCAAGCGAGCCCTCTTCCGTTGTTCTACTCCAGTGGCGCGTGAAACCGCAGGTAAACTGGCCACTAACCAGCACGCTCCTGGAATTTTCTTCGTGTGATTCTCTTGCCAACAGAACGAATTTACTCCAAGGACGTGTAATACGTTGCTGGCAATTAAGATTGCAGCGCCAAGAAGACTGTGCAACAAACGTCATTTTGAAATGAGATGTGCTAGATTGGGCGGCCTGTGTGGCCGAGCGGTTCTAGGCGCTTCAGTCTGGAACCGCGCGTCTGCTACGGTCGCAAGTTCGAATCCTGCCTGGGGCATGGATGTGTGTACTGTCCTTAGGTTAGGTTTAAGTAGTTCTAAGTTCTAGGGGACTGATGACCTCAGATGTTAAGTCCCATAGTGCTCAGAGCCATTTGAACTATTTTTTTGTGCTATTTACTGCATATGCAATGTTGAGCATTTCAGCACAACATAGGAATCACGTCACCTTCGTTCTGTATACGAGGGCTGTTCGGAAATTAAGGTCCGATCGGTCACGAAATGGAAACCACTGTGAAAATAAAGTGTTTTGTTGTCTACAGTTAGCTACACCTTCCAGCTACTTCTCTACGTAATCGCTACCCCGACTTACGAGGAACCCCGTGAGCGCGAGGTCGCAAAACGCCAATTACGATCGCGCCATTCTATACCCCGGATTGTCCATCATGCAACCACAGTACTGGCTGCCAATGGCAACAGGGGCCGGGACTGGAGGTATCAAATGGGGAACATAGCATGAGGCTACGGAGCGTAATTGAACTGCTTAGTCGACGAATAACTCAGAAGTGCTACAGCGCTAGTAATTTGATACAAAGCAGAGTAGTGACATCGATAAACAAACCAAACATTGGATAATGTCCACAACAGTAGTTGCCGAAGTTAGCACTTCGTAAGAAAGGAACCCAAGGAATTTCGCAGAGTGAGAAAGAAGTGGCAGACGAAATATTAGCGTTTCTGCGAGATGAGTCAGTGTGTGTCGTGTCGTACAAGCTCGACTGTGCTGACAATGTACATGAGGCGTACATTGTTGATACGTGCTTAAAAACTGAAAGTGATATTGAAAAAGGTGTCGAGCCGTGTAGTTTAACCTCCTTGTCTGACAGGAGCCACAAATCCCGTCTCCAGTGAAATATAGTGGATTACAATCGTTGTCGAAGGAGCGGATACTAAACGTAATTACGTACCTAGATCATCCGCAGCATAGTTATAAAAATTACGAACAGATTTTGAATAAGTACACAGCATTACAATCGTGTAGTGCGTAAGAAAAACTACGGCTATTCAAGGGAAGACGAGGTGCACATGTTACAGAAACTGGTGTTGCGCGTTTCAAGGACACTAGATAGTATTTACAGGATGTGAATGATAGTGACCTACTACGTTATGCACATCTAATTTCGCGCGACGTAGATTTCGGTGATTTCAAGGGAAACAGTGGGGGTAGCATAACTTCAAATAGTGCTATAGGATTGGATGACGTAAGCTCATCAAATTTCAAACAAAGCATCAACTTGATGTTCTGCGAACTGCGGCCCGAAAACTTGTTGATGAGATAAACTAACTTATCCCATCGTTCAATAAAGAATTTTTTTTTCAGCTCCGACCAATCTGGCTTTGAAGAGAGAATGCATATGAAAGGAATCCCCGGAAATTAGAGGTACCAAAAGATGTATCAAGAGCAAGTAACGCATTCGTATACAGTTATGCTACCTGTTAGTCTGAATGGTGAATTGGCTGGAAAGTTATTTATTGTGCTGCTAGAAGTTGGAGGTGCTGTGCCCCCCTACGATTCTTTCTCATGTGCGTGGTCGTGCAAGGGCAGCAGGGAATATTTACGTCACATCAAGCAAGAGTGGGAAAATGGGCATAAGAGAGCTAAAACTATGGTGTGAGCACTGCTTTTGGCCAGTAGCTCGTCAAAAGAACTTGCTTGTGCTTGATCCATAGTTTGTTTATAAAAATCATACCCCTTTAGACCAAACTATCCCTCCTGAAAAGTATGTGACATTGCAGTTCATACCACCTGGAACCGATGGACATATACAGCCTCCGAATGTTCATTTTTTCCTGGCCTATAAAACGTATTATTGCACTGTATGCAGCTACGCCTTAAAAGATAGCCAGTTTGACAGTAAGCTCCTGGACAGGCTGTTTCCCTTTCGGTTGCATGCCGTCACATTCCTTCAGTTCTCATCACTCCGTTACACCAATATGATTCTACAGTATATGCATTCATTGAGAGATACGTAGCTGAACGTCCTGCACGGTTTGTAACTACCAGCGAGTTCGTTTTCAATCGTAATGGTGCGAACCATTGTGATCATTCTGGCGTGCCATTTTTCATGCGGTGTTCATGGTGCAAGTTAATGGTTTATTTTGCACATTCTTTGAATGCCGACGTTGTCCATCCATCCCATAGTAGGTTGACCTCCCGGACACCCATCATCTGCCGTACTCCTGATCCGCATGGTGAGTCATTAGCAGCTAATATTTATCCTGTCGTAATTATTAACAAAACACTTTCAAATGAGCTTTAGTAAAGACTGCACTTGCAACCTCGCACTCAAGGGGCTCCTTGTAGACCATTTGTCTTAGCGTTTCAACATCCTTCCAATACCCTCGTCTTAGAAGGCAGCCGCCTGTCCTTTTCGTCAATTCTCTGAGATGGTCTGCAGCTCGTGGTCGGTGCCAAAATCTTACCTTTACAGCCAGCGGTTCTTGTGAGTAGATATGCTCAGGGGGAGCCAGTTCGGGGCTGTATTGTGGATGGTCAAACACTTCCCATCGAAAACGCTGCTGGAGCGGCTTCATTGTCCTTGCAGAGTGCGGCCGAGAGTTCCCATGAAGAAGGAAACGCACGATAATTAATTTATGTGGGATGCATGAGATGGCGACATCTCGCACCAGGCCCTCATACTTCGTGGGAGACACTATTAACCTAGGCGTCTTTAGTTGCTCACTGTGCGCTCAGAACTCAAAAAAAGCCAACCTGGCGCAATCGGCGGGCATACTAGACGCACTGTCCAACACGTGTGTGTTGGATTTTCTCTGTGGTTTCATTTCGTGCCCAGTCAGACCACACTTTTCCGAGTAGCTCTCGTATAAAGGGCACTGTGTGTGCGTAACCCTGGTCCTATGTAAGAGAGGGCCTTATCAAAGCAAATTAAATAAATAAATAAATTAGGAAAGATTGTGTAGCGCGTCTTTCATTCAGAAATCGCATTTGAATGTTGTTCGTTTTGTGAGAACATCGTGTTATGCTCCGTGGTAGAAGGAGAACAGCCTATTAGCATGTGTCGCAATTAGACAGCGGTAAGGTCGTGGCCTACCGGTGCTGCGGTTTGTCGTTCTACGATATTGCTGCTGTTAAGCAGTCATAGCGCCTAAGTTATCGCAAAGGAAACGATTTCGAAGAAAATAAACGAGAATGATGTGGAAAAGAGTACAACTAAACATTAATATTACACGATACACTGCCTTCATAACACTGAATGGTAGTACTTTATATGTAATTACAAAGGTCAGTTTTGAGTGATTACTCGAATTTATCACCGATACAAAAATGCACATTAATGAAATTTTAATGGTGTAATGAAATAAGCCGGTCACCAGTGCTAAAGTGGACAATTTTATCTTGAAACGATTTGGAACTAATAGAGTTTAAGCTTATGTCGCGGTTAGTAATGCGCGTATGAGTGACAGCGATCGTCATTCATGCGGGAGCTAATCTTTATTGGCAGGTGATGACAAAATTCGTCAAATCCAAGTGTACATTAAAAACATCAAAGCTTTTTAAAAAGCTTACGGAGAGAATATAAACTGAATAAATTACTGAATGACGCGACACGGTAAAAAATACGCAGCGTATCCCCGTGGTATCCTTCAGTGCAGGTAATTTTGATTGACCAACCCCTCCAAATGATAATTTATTCTCAAGAATATAATAACCAGCAGAAAAATGCGACTGGCGGAGCACAGTGCTAATGTTTTTCTTTCTTAAAGTCTCTAACTGAAGAGTAGCGTACCAGCTGCCCCATTCTGCCTTCCTCAGCACCTTCAAATATTTTCCCAAACATTTTGGCATGCAAACATATTCGCGCTTTTTTAAACATTCAACTCATCACAAACTCCCACAAGTTCCTCTAAATGTGACTCACCCACACACTCTAGTCCATCGCTGTAAGTCGC
The DNA here is from genome assembly GCF_021461385.2 of Schistocerca piceifrons. Lineage (NCBI taxonomy): Eukaryota > Metazoa > Arthropoda > Insecta > Orthoptera > Acrididae > Schistocerca > Schistocerca piceifrons. The sequence continues at coordinate 1,013,425,444 of NC_060138.1, read as the reverse complement.
TCACTACCCATGCGGTCCCAGTTGCCCTTTGTCAATCACTCAGCCAGCCCAACTCACTGTCGCTGTCCCTTTGTGTCTGTCATTTTCTCTGTGTTCTGTCCTACTAAAACAGTCATCTCTTACGGTCACTTGTCTCCCTCTTGCCCTCTGTTACAGCTAATATATCCTTCCTTCCGTCCTGCTGCTGCTCTCTCTCTCTCTCTCTCTCTCTCTCTCTCTCTCTCTATCATATACTCTCTCTTATTATCAGTGGCTCCCACTCACTTCCCACCTCCGTTTCTTGTTAATCCCCCACCCCCCAACACACACACACACACACACACACACACACACACACACACACACACAGTTTCCTTCACTGTTTTCCTTGTATTTTTCTGCCACTGTGTCATTCTCTTTCCCTTCCATTGTTATCGTCTCCTTAGCTCTTTCTATAATACCACCACATTCAACTATCTTCAAATATTTATTAGTTTTTCCTCCCTATGTCAGTGCCACTTACTTCTCCCTCACTTAAAAAATTAGGAATATGTTCGCATGCCAAGATTTTTTTGAAGGGTGCTGAGGAAGGTAGAATGAGACAACTGGTACCCCACGTTTCAATTCGTCATTCAATAAATAAATAGAAACAAATTCGTGTTACTTGTGCTCCTGTAGGAGCATTTTTCCGCTGGTTCCCTTCTTTTCCTTGCTACAGCAGGGCATCTAACTCATTCGAAAGAAATGTATTGGTCAATAAAATGTAGTTTACTTACGTGAAATTGAAATAATGCAAAGCTAATTTTACACCCCAGACGAGATTTTACGTACAGAAAAATTTTGCATGTGCTTCAGTTCTATAACACGAGGTTTCCAAATGATAACGGAGACATACACAGCATATTTCTTTGTGCTATATCACTTTATAAACTACGTTTCCGCCTCATACATGATTTTACGTACGTATTTTACTGTAAAAGTTGGGTAACCTTGCACATCCGTATCTCGGAAACAGTAAAGATGTGAGTAAAATTTTCAAGGTTGTTAGAGATCAGGCATCTTATGAATATATCGTAAAAATTTCAGCCATTTGCTGTGCAAAGCGGTCTTGGAATCTTCGGCTGGGTTTTGGTCCGCTGATGACGTCGAAAATATAGTAAAAAACTTTTTCTGAGGTTTTCCGAGGAACTAATGTTGCCTCCATATGCCCCATAAGACCCACTGTAGACCGCATCAAATGCAAAAAGAAGCAACTGGTTTGCCCTATTTGCCTAACCAGGAGGATGTGTGTAATACTCATACTTCGACCCTTTACTATAGGATACTGACACTAAGACGATCCTTCTGTTGAGTGTACAAATCGTCCCTAGTCCAAGGCCCATCCAAAACTCTTGACCCTACCTTTTTATCAACAGTAGAGCCCGAAGTATGGTCACTGAAAAATCCTGATCTTACGCGCGGCGTTATATAACGGATTAGGTACGCATGCTGTCACGTTCACACCGATTACATGTGAAGGACTTAAAAACAACAACAGCTAGAACAACACAACACAGTACCAACACAACGCATTATACGTAGCCAAGACAGCGATACACAAATTTACCAAAACTTACGAAAGTAACTAGTACAGTAAATAAAACTTAAAATTAACTGTCGTTTGCGAGGTTCAGTAATATAAACAGTTATAACATATTACTTACGAAAGTTAATTACGTCTGTTGTACTACAAAAAATTCGTACTGACTTTGATTAATCAACAAGAAATAAACTAGTGACTAAAGAGAGAATTTTACTATTGGGAAAAATTGCCATCTGTTACATTAATATTTTTCATTCGTGGTATGATTCACGATACTTCAGGTAATAGGATATTGACCCTATTATTGGTCACATTGACTTGGCTTAATGACCACCATAGAATTATTATTGAAGTTCACACAAACAAGGCATAGTCCAAAGAAAATTCCAAAACACTGGCAAGTGCTTTCCAGAGCTAGATGTCTGAAATGGTTTAGCCTTACCTTCTGCGAAACTACTAGCGCTAGACAACAGTAGCAGTAATTCTCATCAAAAATGGTTCAAATAGCTCTGAGCACTATGGGACGTAACTTCTGACGTCATCAGTCCCCTAGAACTACTTAAACCTAACTAACCTAAGGACGTCACACACATCCATGCCCGAGGCAGGATTCGAACCTGCGACCGTAACGGTCGCGCGGTTCCAGACTAGCGCGTAGAACCGCTCGGCCACTCCGGCCGGCAATTCTCATCTTCCATTTGCTTAGGTCAAGCAGTACTACTCTTTTATAATCCTCTCGAAGCCTCCTCATCAGTCATTGTAGTGCGGCCAACGGGAATAGCGACTCACAGCCACAAGGCACTGCTGCTGGCGTAGCCACAACGCCAGCACCACACACTCTTGCGTCCTCTTTCAGACGCAACTAAATCACGTCTACTACTGCTCGCTACTCTCCGCGTGTGTTCCAAAGAGTCTCCCTTATCATTCAGACGATATAGACTTCATACAAAACAACACTGATTAGCCAAAACATTATAACCACTGCCCACCGCGACGTTAGATGGCGCTGGTGGCGTTGCGGGCACGTGACGCAGTAATAAAAAGTATGTAAGCGGAGCAGACGCGGACGGGGGATCACCCCAGCGAAGATATTGGCTGCAAGTGGGGAAATCCATCGAGATCAGCGACTTCGACAAAATATTATTATTACGCTGAGTCTGTGAACGAGTACCTTGAAGACGGCGAAGCTGGTCGAATATTCACGTGTTACTGTCGTGAGCATCTACGGAAAGAGGTAGGACAGTGAAACCACCTCTAGCCGCTAAATGTTTGGAGGTCCACGCCTCTTCACAGAACATGGGGTTCGGAGGCTTGTCTGCTCTAAAAAGTAGGATAGATAGCGATCGGTGGCATCGCTGTCGAAAGAGCACAATGCTGGTGCACGCACAGTTGTTTCTGAACCCGCCGGTCAACGTACTTTCATGAACATGGAGCTCCGCGGCAGACTATACCCCTACATGTTCACATGTTGATACGATGTCGTCAGTTATGATAGCAACGTGCACGGGACCATCGGGATTGGTCCATAGATAATGGAAACGTGTCGGCTCTTCGGGTAAATCACATTTTTGCTACACTAGATCGCTGGTCGTCTATACAAACGCCGTCATCGAGGTGAACGGCGCCTCGTAACGTGCAGCGCCCCACGGACGCAGGCTGGTAGGAGCAGTACTACGCTATGGGAGACACTCTTCTGCGCTTGCATGGGACCTGTGGTAATAATCGAAGATACACTGACAGCTGCGAACCACGTTCATCCCTTCATTCTTGATGTCTTCACAGAAGGCAATGTCACCTTTCAGCAGTATAATTGTCCGTGTCTCCGAGCCAGAACCGTGCTATAGTGGTTTGAGGAGCATTATAATGAAGTCCCGTTGATGTTTCAGCAACCAGATCCCATGGAACAATTTTGGATCGCTATCGGGCGCCATCACAGCGTACGTAATTCAGCGGCCCGTTATTTACGCGAATTGCACGACCTGTGACATCTAATGCCCCAAACCTACCAACAAATTTTCGGATGCGTGATACACAGTCAGTGAAGTATTTCTTTCCAAAGACGAGCAAACACGCTATTAAGCAAGTGGTCATGATAATTTGGCTCATCCATATCCCTAACATATCCATTGCGTCTGCTATACAAAAGTTCCAACATTTATTTTTGTCGTTTATAACGGAGAAATCGGGAAAACATTACCTTCATAAAGAGGAATAGACTTCAGTGATCCAAAAAGTGACTATTATATACTTACAGAACTGTGTTGTAGGGTGAAGGTAGTTGCAATCATCGTGATACCACGACTGTCATATTGTTGAAGAGGAACCCAGTCAACGCATGCGGGTAGTATGACCACGTCGCGTACGTTCAGCTAGGAAGGGGGCTCATTTGCAGCAAGACAAGTGCGCTTTCTTTTCACTGTCGTATGCAGCGTCTTGATTCGCCACCTGAAAACTTGTTATTGCGTCTTGGGCGCCAAACGGGCTTTTAGTTGTTTCATTACACAAAAGTGACAGAAGTCGTGGGATACGTTCTAATATCGTGTCGGACCTACTTTTACCCGGCCATGTGCAGCAGCTTGACGTACCATGGGCTCATCAAGTCGATGGAAGTCCCCTGCAGAAATATAGAACCTTGCTGCCTCTACGGCTGTCGATAATTGCGGAAGTGCTGCCGGTGCAGGATTTTGTGCACGAACTGACCTCTCGATTATGTCCCATAAATATTAGATGGATGGCCAAATCATTCGTACTAATTGTCCAGAATGTTCTTTAAACCAGTCGCGAACAATTGTGGCCGGGTAACGTGACACAGAAATCAATGTGAGACGTATGACGAACGTATCCTTTAAGACAGTGCGGAACATATGGCGTTAATGGACTGTGGCAGCAGACGACCGTCGCGAATTCCATTGCTAACAGAACGACAGCGCCTGCAGCTCCTCTTCTAGGTTCGTTGCCATATCGGTTGGATCCTAGACAACTGGAAAACCATGGCCTGGTCAGATGAATTTGGACTTCATTTGGTAACAGCGGATGGTAGGATTCGAGTGTGACGCAGACGCAAAGAAGCCATGGACCCAAGTTGTGAATAAAGCACTGTGTAAGCTGATGGTGGCTCCATATTTTTGTGGGCTGTGTTTCCATGGTCTGGGTCCTCTGGTCCATCTGAACCGATCATTGACTGGACTTGGAGGCCATTTGCAGCCATTCATGGACGCCATGTTCCCAAACAACGACGTAATTTTATGGATGACAATACGCCGTGTCACAGAGCCACAGTTGTTCGCTATTGGATTGAAGAACATTCTGGACAGTTCGAGGGAATGATTTGACCACCCGTGTCGCCCGACATGAATCCCATCGAAAATTTATCGACATAATAGAGAGGTCAGTTCGTGTCCAATATCATCCACAGGCAACACTTCCGCAATTATGGACGGCTATAGAGGCAGCATAGCACGGTATTTATGCAGTGGACTTCAACGACTTCCTTAGTTCATGCCACGTCGAGTTGCTGCACTATGCCACGCAAAAGAGGTCTGACACAATATTAGGGGATACCCCATGACAGACAAGTATGTTTCTTTGGACTTTGAAGTTCCGTCACGGAGTTGTAAAATACTTCAGAGTAGCGGGCTGCATTTTACAAAACGTTCTACGAAATGTTTACACGACAGTATACTTTTTAAAGTAATATCCACTACACTCAGTGTGCCTTCTTTCATTTTTGGTATTCGTCCTATGGCAACTGAGCACATTCAGTCTGCGCCCGCAGGAATACTTAGTGCGTCTTTTCAAGCGAAGAAGTCACTCTTAAAATTGTTTCAGGACTGTAGGAACGGTGCTAAGGTATTGGAACCTCAGTGTGGATAAGCAGCCATTTTAACTTCTTGTAGCTCTAAACTGTTACATCTTGAATGTGTTCGATGCTATGTAACCGTAACATCTCGTTGTTGGGTCGGTGCTTTCAAAACTGTTGCATCATTAGGCAGTGTTGGATGTAACATTAACTACAACAAATTCCATGGACTGTTGCATAGTGCAGCACCCGTCTACATTTATGTCATTAGAGACGGAGCACGAGCCGCCGCGAACCAAAACGAAGAAGAAAATTCGCCATGGCCTAGCCAAAAGAACAGCCCCGGTATTCACCTGAAGAGATTTTGAGGAAACAGAGAACGCCTCTGCAAGGTGGGCTGGTTGGGAATTTGAACCAGGTTCCTTACGAGGGGAATAGACTGAAGTAACCATTGTATAACTCCACTCCGTGCAGAAAGACGAAAGCTGTGATTTGTAAAGAAACAAAGAATACTTTTTCTTTGATGTGTCATCATATTAAGTATCTGACACGTGAACAGTCACTTTACCCTTCTTCCCTTTTTTGCGCTTTCTGAGCGCATCGTACGAATTGTTTCATTAACTGAAACTATGTTACTTGTGCAGAATAAATAATTCATCCTCCAAAGGAGAGGGATAATGATGTTAAATGTGCGCATATGAACAGATCCCTTCTTTCTCCGCCAGGGCCATTATTTCAGAGTGAAACATTATCTTGTTACGGGGCAAGTTCACTTAAGCTAGGTTCCAAATTCTATAAAAGTTGTGCCTCAAACGAATCTTGTTTGCATAAACGTGACTTTACGATTCTTAATTGCAAGAAGTTATACTAATTTTTTCATCATATAGGAGTTAGTGCTGGACTTGGAAGTACCTCAGGTATCTATTTTGGTGCTCAGTAGATTACATTGTGACTAACTTTGGCGATTCGCACTGTTTCTTTTTTGTGCATAATAATAATAATAACAATAATAATAATAATAATTAACCTGGTGAACTTGTTGTTTAAACTGTTGCAATTATGTCAAAACCATGTTAAAAACCTGAACCAATAAATTATTATTACTGTCCATGAAATTAATTATTATTGGTAGTATTAGTAGAAGTAAATTTGACCTTATTCGAAGATGTTGTCTTCTAGAAAGCAGCGTGATATATTCTATTGTTAATCTAAGCAGCTGAATTTTAAAGGCTGTCATAGTGCAAAGAGTTAACGGTAGTACAGAAAATGAAAGATCGCATGCATCCTTCTATCAGGGCCATACATAATGTATTGCACGAATGTAACTGAATACGGTCGCGCGTTAAGTTTTTGAATTTCATGCTGGATAACAGGCGGAAATTGCCTTCTCTCAGAGACAAGAGCTTTATTTGCATATGACTGGTAGCGGTACCTGACAGTTTATGCTGATGAACAGTTCCGGTCAATCCTCTGTCCTCCTCTTTGATCTTTTTTTTTTTTTTTTTTTTTTTTTTTTTTTTTTTTTTTTTTTTTTTTTTTTTTTTACCTGAAAATAGTCGTCCCTAACGATAAGTCATTTGCATTGGCTACATTTTGCAAAGGAAATTCCATCCTGATCAACTGTATAGGTTATTTCTATGTAATTTTGTGACGAAATATTATTTTTACATGTGTTGACCTTGAATGGCTTCAGAGCGCAGACAGACTCGGCCAGAGCAACACGAATGTGAAAGGCAGTACAACAATATTTAAATAAAGTCGGGTCGCATTGTGAGTGGGATTTCTTGGGCAGACGCGTACTAAATAAAGCACAATCCACTAAGATTTCCCAATCTGCAGCTGAGTGATCAATGACATTTATTTTCTTCGTGCGTCTCACGACATTAGAGCGGCACGATTATCATTTGTTAGTGTAAGAGACTTGATGACTACTTATGAAGTGTAATGTGTTGTTAAATATGAGAGGAAATTGTTAGGGAACCACCTTGGTGTTAAAATATATGCAAGATTTTATTGTAACTGTACTCATCCGAATAAGCTGTGAGGCCCACGTCTCGTAGACTTCATTGTCCCAGGAGCGCTCTGCTACTTTTCCGTATTCTGCACTGCTCTTCCTGCGCATTTAATTAAAACATAGAGCAAAGCCTGCGGAAGTTGAAGACCAGAGGTAAGTTGTCGCAGTAGAATACCACTACTGCGCTGGTAAATGAGAACCGGGAAGATCAGATAAGGAGACCTTTAACGGACTGCTCTGCCCTCTCCCATTTTCTTCATATTTGCTGGACCATCAATTTCCAATTTTGTAAAGCAGTACGAAGCACACTGAACGTCTACCGAAACTTCGGCTTTGTTTGAAAGACAACTTATCAGACTCGGAGATTCAGAACAACTACAACAACTTATGATATTAAACACGCTTGCAGGAAAGACAAGAATGACCATATGACGAAAATGTGCACAGAACTAGAGGCAAATGTGACGGAGAACCACATCTCAGAACTATACGACAAGGTGAAATACTTGGCACGGAGTTTTCACCCAGGACTCGGATTGTTAAAGACGACCGGGGGAATATAATCACAGACGCAAAAAGCATCGCTAAAGTATGGAGAGAACACTGCATCAAGCTGTACGCGGAGGACTCTCGACCAATGTCAAGGCACCAAAACACAACACGCACTCAATCAGCGATCCTTAGAGAAGAGGTGGAACATCCACTGAAAACGCTGCGAAATCAGAAGATACCAGGCCAGGATGGAATTATTACTGAAGTCTTAAAAACATGGACATTTCTGGCCAGACCAACTGTGCCTCTTCATTTTCATACCACTGTTAAAGAAGGGCTCTTCATTTGACTGTGTGAACTATCGAATGATAGTCCTTATTTATAATGCCAGTAAAGGCATGTTTACTATACTGAATGGGAGACTGAGGACCTTTTTACTTCCTCAAATATAATCTGAACAAACTTTGTTATTCCACACAAGGGAACTCGTGAGCAGATCCTAATACGCGGCAACGCATAGAGAAGGCAATGGAATATAATATGTTCAGTACATAGGGTGAACACATTGTGAGGGAGGATCTTGAAGACTTACGTGACGGCATCATTGCAGGTGGCAGAAAAATTAACAATATCAGGAAAGCAGTTGACTCTCTGATAATCGCAAGAGACAAACGTCAACTGGAAACTGTCATGCGAAGGTGGGCCGAACGAGGCACAGAATATGATCTTGAAATCGACAATACAAATACCAAAGTATTCACGGCCCAAATGGCAATTCTGCATCAGAGCTTCATCGCTCACCCTATTCCATACTCTAATCTTCCCTGTCGCGACCTATGCAGCAGAAACTTGGACGATCGCTGGAAGATTGATGCTCTGGAAAGGTGTTAATACAGAAAATTACTTTGAATACCATGGACAGCTCATCGGACTAATGAATCGATCTTGAGGCATCTCGGCATCACAACAAGACTGTCGACACTTTCCAGTCAAAATCAGTTGAAATATTTTGGTCGCATTGTCGGAAGGAAAGAGGCGATTGAAAGAATAGTGATAGAGGGAAAAGTCGACTGCCGAAGAGCTAGAGGGCACCATTGTGATGGATGGATCTGCTTAAGAACTTGACTGGGCGGGTCACCATGCCCAAGATAGAGCTTTTTAGAGACAGGTCGTCAAGGGGGCTTATCTAACAGAGCCGCCATTAATTGAATGTGTGTAGTATGTCTTTTAATCGTGAAATCACCGGCTACATTCTCGCTGGTAAGAACTTTGATTTTGTGTACATATTTATCAAATGGAAATAATAATTAACAAAGTTTGTCATAATTTTGTAATAGCAATGGCATGTTTCTGTTTTCAGTTACTATTAGCTTGAAAATTCACAGTGAATTAAAATTCGTTATAAAGTGCGAAAACTCAAATAGAAAATAAATAAGTTAGTTAGTTACTTCTATAAACTGAACAGTAACAGCAATACAGATATACGCACAGGATGATTTGAAATCTTTACATCAAACGCGTATAGATGATAGAAAAGTTTGTTCTCCATGATGTAATCTATGAAATAAAACTTTCGCTAACGTTTCTCGGCAAAGCTAGACGTCCTTCAGTATTTGCCGGTCGTGGGACAATGAGATATCTATCACCTAACTAGCAAGGTCTGCTAACCATGTGAGCTGCATACTACCTACTCTAGTAAACTGATAGTGATTTTCATCAAGAAATCTATAGGAACGAGTGCTTTTAAGCAGAGAAATATGTTTTGGAAGCGAATCAGGAACATCAAGTTTGCGAAGCCCAGCCTCTTTCACGCAGGGTGTATGACTGCATTATAGGCAACGCGCAGTGCACACCTGCTCCACCGTGGCTCTGCTGCTTCTCGGGTGCATAACGAACACAAAAAGACTTCCAGCGGCCGGATAGCGTTGGCGAACATTTTGCCTCTAACAAAAGTTGTTACCTGTGACGTCATCAATCACCCCTAGACATTTTATGCAAAAACTTTGAAACATCCTGCAAATCTTCATTTTTCATTTAACAAAGACGTTTCACTTCTTCGTATCAAATTTTAATTCATTCTGAATACTAATATTTTAGTTCGGTTAGTAATCGAAAGTAAACATATTTTTTAAAAATTATGTCGCTTAACATCGGGATTTGATGATAAATATATAATTCAGATAAAAATAAATTACAGAAAACATCATGTGAGAATCTAGTCAGCAAGCATCTGATCACAGGGCAAGAGCACTACACACAAGCAGGCAATATTAAAAATTCCCCAAATTGTTTGTACTCTGCGGCACTCCAAAATCTTAGACGATTTTTCAAGTTTTTTTGAGAAGTGTGTAGAGTTGCTTTAGGACATTAATATCCGAGCACTGACCCCCAAATCCTATAAATTTTAACAAAACAAGAGGGACATCAATAAATTTCCATCGTCAGATACGTTTCCTTTGAGTTTATCCTTATAAGGGAAGTTCCTCAAGGGTCATCCTAGCAAAAAGCAACGGGCTACCCTTTTAATAATTTGTGGTTGACGTCAATTAACCGTCATTATAGAACTTCGGAAACGCGACCCCCGCCATACTCCATTGGCTTTGAAAGTAGGCACAACAAATTGAGGTTCACAAACAAACAACGTGCTACGTCAGTGAAGATATCTAAACTAGGAAACTGTCCACATGATGTTACTGGTCATCAGCAACTAAGGCAGCTTCTGTCCATTCCTCCTCGTGTTGATAGAACGGATTCACAGATTTGTTGTACATTGTTTCTGCAATAGGCGTCATGCGCTATCAGGTACTTGATACGTAGGGCCCGGGATAATATGTAAATAATATCTTCGCTTTAAGTGATTTTCATTTTTTTAGTTTACTACATGTAACACATTTGGAGTTTGATAATGTAACTTTAATTTTCCATATATTTCCATATTTCAAGGATTTGTCCATATTGTTACACTACTGGCCATTAAAATTGCTACACCACGAAGATGACGGGCTACAGACACGAAATTTAACCGACAGGAAGAAGATGCTGTGATACGCAAATCATTAGCTTTTCAGAGCATTCACACAAGGTTGGCGCCGGTGGCGACACCTACAACGTGCTGACATGAGGAAAGTTTTCAACCGATTTCTCATACACAAACAGCAGTTGACCGGCGTTGGGTGGTGAAACGTTGTTGTGATGCCTCGTGTAAGGAGGAGAAATGCGTACCATCACGTTTCCGACTTTGATAAAGATCGGATTGTAGCCTATCGCGTTTGCGGTTTATCGTATGGCGACATTGCTGATCGCGTTGGTCGAGATCCAATGACTGTTAGCATAATATGGAATCGGTGGGTTCAGGATGGTAGTACGGAACGCCGTCCTGGATCCCAACGACCTCGTATCACTAGCAGTCGAGCTGACAGGCATCTTATCCGCATGGCCGTAACGGATTGTGCAGCCACGTCTCGATCCCTGAGTCAACAGATGGCGACGTAGGCAAGACAACAACCATCTGCACGAACAGTTCGATGACGTTTTCAGCAGCATGGATTGTCAGCTCGGAGACAATGGGGCTGCGTTTACCCTTGACGCTGCATCACAGACAGGAGCGCCTGCGATGGTGTGCTCAACGACGACCCTGGGTGCGCGAATGGCAAACCGTCATTTTTTCGGATGAATCCAGTTTCTGTTTACAGCATCATGATGGTCGCATCCGTGTTGGCGACATCGCGGTGAGCTCACATTGGAAGCGTGTATTCGTCATCGCCATACTGGCGTATCACCCGGTGTGATGGTATGGGGTGCCATTGGTTACACGTCTCGGTCACCTCTTGTTCGCACTGACGGCACTTTGAACAGTGGACGTTACATTTCAGATGTGTTCATTCGATCCCTGCGAAACCCTACATTTCAGCAGGATTATGCACGACCGCATATTGCAGGTCATGTACGGGCCTTTCTGGACATAGAAAACGTTACACTGCTGCCCTGGCCTGCACCAATTGAAAACGTCTGGTCAATGGTGGCCGAGCACAACTGGCTCGTCACAATACGCCAGTCACTACTCTTGATGAACTGTGGTTTCGTGTTGAAGCTGCATGGTCAGCTGTACCTGTACACGCCATCCAAGCTCTGTTTGACTCAATGCCCAGGCGTATCAATGCCGTTATTACGGCCAGAGTTGGTTGTTCTGGTTTCCGATTTCTCAGGACCTATGCACCCAAATTGCGTGAAAATGTAATCACATGTCAGTTCTAGTATAATATATTTGTCAAATGAATACCCGTTTATCATCTGCATTTCTTCTTGGTGTAGCTATTTTAATGGCCAGTAGTGTATATCAAAATCGCTTAAATCCATATTTTCAACGCTGCGTTATATGAAACTGATCTTTCTAAAGCGTAACAGCATTCAAAAATTTCATTAAATGACACTTAAAAGCGCGATTTCTAGCTTCGGAATGGACGAGCCGAAAACACAAATCGCACCATCTGAAGCAGCCTAGTCTTTCAGACAGCCGGCAAGCCCTTTAGTGTTGCTTCCCAGGCGTTATGGGAAGAGAGAGAGTAACAAAATCGCTTCCGGGGAGTGAACCATTGAAATGATGATTTCGGAGTGGCGGGGAGGGGGAGCAGTTTTCGACATGTCGTCCAGTTTTGGCAACAAACCTTTCTCTGTCACTCATCTCCTGTAGTGGAAATGTCGCACTGAAGTTACAAGCTTCTTTGAAAGCAAATTTATAAACAAGCCATTATCAAATGTGGTACTTTTTTGTAGTAATGAACTTGATATTAGATTGAGAAAGCTAAAACGCAATTTCTTTTGATGGCAAAGATTGTCGGTTGGCGTCCGTGAAATGTACCAGTCGAAACTAGGGTGCAAGGGCTCACTAAGAAGTTTACAGACGGTACCTTATATCCAGTTTTCGTCGTAGACAAGTTACATGATTTCTGTTCCTCCAGTTTTTCTGTTTCGTCATTTGTTGTCTTTCGCATGGAACGCAAAACAATTAGGCCATACAATCAAGCGGGCTAGTTCATACCAGGATGCGAACAATAAGGCTGCAGCATTAAGCGTTTCCTCATTCTTGCACTCGAATGTTTCGTTCAACGCGCAACGTCCGACGCGAACCTTCTCAAGCAATCTGCTAGCCGTATGTATAACTTCGCGTCCGTGTCACTGTTGATAACGAGGAGATTTACCTGTACGCGTCATTGTGCTACTTACGCATCTACGTTCATCCAAGTATAAAAGTTGCGTATCTCAGTCTGTGGTGTGGTTTTTTTATATATACATAAATATGCCGGAAGATGAGCAACCGTTGCTTCAAACTGCGAAAATATATTGAAGATTTCCCAAACCAGTCTTAGAGTACAGATGAAAAAGCACTGTTAAGCTTGTGAAAAATCCTTGTCTACTGAGCATCGGATTCTATTATCACAGCACAATGTACCACGAAACGTAAGGTAAATATTAAAAAGAAGAATAAGTTCAACTAACAATTTGTTCCTGATGTAACAGTCAGTGGCTCCCAAAGTTCTACCTTTTCGAAAGATGTGTTGTATGCCATGTTTTTGTGAATACGCCATTATGGAAATTAAATAACCCAGTGTTTAAAAGCTTCCAAGAGATGTATTTAGGCAGACATATTCCTAACAAACCTACACTTAAAACTGTCAGCAGCATTTACAAGGATTTTTTGGCATCGATTCGAGACGTAATTCAGGATCGTCCTATATGGGTCGCAATGGACGAGACTACGGACACCCAGGGCTGGTGCATTGACAGTGTGGTAATTGGACCGCTATTTCAAGATAAATCGAGCAAATCCTTTGTGTTGGCGTGTGAAGAACTTTCTAAATGTAACCACCAAACGTCAGCAAAGCTCTTTAAGGATGTTGTGAGTGTTTTATGGTCTATTGGCGTAAAACACGAACAAGTTTTCTTGTTAGTTAGCGATGCTGCTCCGTATATGGTTAAATCTGCGGATGTCCTGAATGTTTTATATCCTAAATTGATTCATTTAACGTGCTTGCCGCACTGTATAAATAGATTAGCTGAATGCATAAGGATAAATTACAAAAACGTTGATAGTTTAATATCAAAAATGAAAAAAGTATTTTTGAACGCTTCCAGTAGAATCTCAAAATTTAAAGAGACGTAGCCCGACACATTACCAGAACCAGTACTGACACGTTGTGGTACATGGCTAGAAGCAGTTGAATATTACGCTGATCGTTTCTCTGATATTAAGAGAATTATATTTCAGTTTGAAGATGAGTCTGTTTGTATTTTGAACGCAAAACAACTTTTTGAAAACGATGCTCTATAAAGTGATTTAGTGTACATCAAAAGCAATTACTGTGTTTTGTCGCATCAGATTAAGGTACTGAAAAACCATTGAACATAAGTGAAAGACAATGTAAAGGTTATCGAAGGCACAAAAATGAAATCTAGCGAAGCAGAATGAGTTGTTAAAGCAAAAATTGGACTATGTACTTCAGGAAAATAAAGGTTTTAATCTGCTGACAAAAATTGTTTGCTGTGCAGAAGGATAGATTACAAACTTGACGTCCCATACCCACTTCCAGAATTCTGCAAATCTAAGTTTTCTCAAGTCACATCCTGCGACGTTGAAAGATCTTTGTCAGTACAAAGCGTTGTGACGTTCAAGTAGAAATAGTTTTTTTGAAAATTTAAAAAGAGACATGTGATAGTATATTGTAACAATACAGATAATGCCAGTGAGGCTGAAGAAGCATAAAGCTTTTTGTTTTTGGCATAATAAAATTTGGTTCTTTTGAAAATATTTTTTGACTCCATAGTTTTCCATATAATATTTTTAAGCCCATAGTATATGTACATATTTTGTCATTTTTAGCACATACTTACACCAACACCACTGATAAGAAAAGAGGCAATTACAAACCTCTTTCACTAATTTGGATATTGTTCTTCAGCGTGGGGTTTCCCGTTCAGATGGTTCAAATGGCTCTGAGCACTATGGCACTTAACATCTGAAATCATCAGTCCCCTAGAACTAACAACTACTTAAACCTAACTAACCTAAGGACATCACACACATCCATGCCCGAGGCAGGATTCGAACCTGCGACCGCTACGGTCGCGCGGTTCCAAACTGAAGCGCCTAGAACAGCTCGGCCACACCGGCCGGCGGGTTTCCCGTAATCAAGGTTGTATCTGTCTGTCCAGGACTCGTTTTTCTTTCTTCCAGCCGCGCGTAACCTGCAAGATCGTTGGAAATAATTGAAAATAAGAAAGTGTGGCAGATTAAAACTGTGTCCGACCAGGACCCGGACCTAGAAATTCGCCTCCCGCTGTCAGCACTGTTCCATTGCCTGCGAAAAATAAAGTTCCGGACTAGAGACCAAATCCAGCACACTGTTTTAATCTGCCAGCAAGGTTGCGAAACATAGCTCACTCGGCTTCAGAGTGAGTGATTCATTCGGGGAAGGAACAGCAACTCATTTATGTCGGGGTCACTACAGACTGTACATAATTTCGGTCTGGATGGTATTATGAAAGGCTAGCCGTGGTCTCACTTAAAAAGGCGACGTAGCGACACTATTGAAAATTTGCTCCTTCCAAATACGCAGGTTCTTTGGGAATAGATTGATGCGAACGTATGCGTATCATCACTTTGGTGAAATTCCGTTACATGTGTGTGCAGCTAAGGTTTCCAATTAGTAACTAAGTTGAGGTTCTTCCAAGTGTACTAACCGAATTTGATGACACGTGTCGTCGTAGCTACTGTCTCCTCTCACGTTCTGTACTGCTGTGTTAATGGAACACCAAACGAATGTAGAATTTTACGTCTGCCATGTGGTGAAAGCCGGCAAAGAGAGATACGTATTTTTCTGGAGCAATACCATTCCTTTGGTTGTTTGTTAGTGTTGAAATTAGAGTAACCAAGGGATAAAATAGATTTAAAATCTGTACAAACTCAATAACTACAGTATTCTGTTGCTAGGTGGGTCCATAGCCTTAATGTAATTACGAAACGTGGTTGTTTCCTCTTATTGCTGTCAAATAATGTATTGATTATTTACTGCGATTACAGTTTCCGAGTATTAGTACTTACAAATATTCACACACTTAGAAATATAGGTGCTAGCCCAGACATAGAGGACGAATGGTGTCTCATAACCTACACATCTGTCACTTGTTACCCATTCGTCAAGTGGGACCATACGAATATATGAAACATTACTATCGAGTTTTATATCTGGTCTTGTGATTATTTGTGTACGTTAAGACATGGACACCTTGATATTTGGATTAGGAGCCGTATTTATGCCTGTGTAGAAATATGTATCTGAGACTTCTTCCTGATGTTCAGTTGTAGTAATCGAAGCAGTAATTACTATAAATAAAAATAAATCATTTGACCGCAATAAGCGGAAACAACAGTGTTTAATGGTTTAATGTTTTGATCCGTTTTACAGTGTTACTTACAATCGTTATAGCTGTTCAACGCTACAAAGCTATAACGATTCAAATATTACTTTTCTCTCTATGCACCGTAAGTCAAAGCCTTTCTGTTTGTGTACTCGTCGCGTGGACTTGAAACTCCGTCATTATCTTCAGCGTGGATTTTTCTGGCGCCAGAATCATTCGATAACAGCCTGTAGGTCTCGTCAGCTTTTTTCTCTTCCAGATGAAACGATCTCACTGCGTTCCTTGCTCGTATGGTAAATCATCAGTCAAAACACACACACACACACACACACACACACACACACACACACACACACACACACACACACACACACCACAAGCTAAGATTCCGACATGCAATTCCAGTCGTTCAGTAATATTGAACTGAGCGCACAATTCTCCTCATTTCGGAATTTCTATTCCGGTGTTAGTCGAAATACGATGCAGTTAGGCGGTGCTGTCAAAGACAGTGGTAGGCAGAGTGCGATTCGATACCTTCTGAAATTTATGGTGGAACTCTAAATAAACAGTGGGAAATACTGCGTAACTCTCGAATGCTGAAAACGTTGTTGTAATAGGTTTTCCCGATACCTATGAGGAATAAAGGCGATGGTCTGTATCATCAGCAGCAGCAGCAGCAGCATGCGTTGGCTCCAGTATGAAATGAATAGCTGTTACTGCCAATTATACGAAATTAATACTTCCGATCTGCCAGCATACAATAATAAAGTAGCTACACTTCCACAGGTAGTCATCCAGTATTAGGTGAACCGACCTACAGTATGTTCTACAGTAATTTTTTCAACCTGACTTAGGCAAAAAAATTTCTTTTTCCAGCGGCAGAAAACTTATTCTGCCACCTATCTAAAAGGATTTAAAGTCATTTACAGTAGGAGTCAAGTACCAATGTCATACGGATTTAGCTACTAATGCTGTTTGCCGTTAACATCCATTGAACATGGAGCACATGAATATTCTTTCGCAGCGTCTGTTGTTAGGAGGAAACAAAGTTCTTTCCTTTGTAGAATTATCGAAGGCGTTAACGATAGTCCGCTGTACCCAAGGAAGATTTAAAGTGCGTAACGTGTACTTCATAACCTTGGTTCGCTATGGAGGCTGGGTTTATTTTCCGTCTCAACTTCGAGATGGTTTGCTCGCACGAGCCGAGGGAGGAGGTTCCATTTTTACTTATCGTCGAAACAGTTCCTCGGGAACATAAAAAGCGAGCGGAGCCTGTGTTCTGGAGATGCCAACACGCTTATCGCAATCCAGCTGTTCCGCGCTGCCGAATGTTAAGATAACCAGTAGACAAAGCCGCGGCACGAGCTTTCTCCGCCGTCTACGAAAATAACTGGCTCACATGCATCCTTAAAAGCCCCGCTCACCAGATAATATCGTCGTTCCCCTTCGCGCTATATATAAAATTCCCGGATGCAACGTAACTCCTTGGGATGAGTTTACTAGCCGCCGTGGTTAGCTTGCCGTCCTCAATGGCGCAACCCCCAGTACCGACATCCATTTCCTCAAACTTCGTTGCCTGCTAAAACTGGTTGTTGCCGAAGAGAAACCAACAGAATGTAAAGCGCATCACATGCGTATTGTGCGTATCGGAGGGCATTTACCAGTCACGAAACTTCGCACATACGGTAGTAAAATACGAGGGTTGGAACTTTAATAGTGGCAACTATTTATTTAGAGCTCGAACAAAATAGATACTTGTTTCAAAGTTTTACTGACCTTCAACGTAGTCCCCAACATTGTGTATAACTCGGTGCCAGCTATGTGGAAGTCGTAGGATACTCTTAGCAGTGCCAATTGTGTTGTTAGTTCGTACGGCGCGGTCTATTGCCCGATGAATTTGTAGTAGTTCTAAAGCGAATGCCGTGAAGTAGAGTTGAACTTAAGAGAGCTTAAGTCAGAGGAGTGCAGTAGTTGGTATAGAACTTAGCAGCTCCATCAGTCAAACAAATCAGTAACAGCTTGCACTGTACATGCTTCAGCATTGTCAACATGGTCAACACAACTGGCACTGCTAATAGTATCCTACGACTCCCACACCGCTGACAACGGGTTATACAAAATGCTGGTGACTACTTTGAAGGTCAGTAAAACCTTGAAACACGCATCTATTTTGAACGAGCTGTAAGTGAATAGTTGCCACTATCAAAGTTCCAACCTTCGCATCTACCAATGGTCATTGATTGTTCAGATTAATTATCCTTCCCTTCGTTTCCACTAGAGAATAATGGTGGAAAGTAAAACATGAAATACTAGTGCCGAACACGAGGAAAAGCGTAACAAGCAGTGACAATGTGCTGTGGACGCGCGCTTCTGCGTTTATGTGGCAAATGGAGGCTGTCCGTCAGGTGGTATTCTTTCGTCAACGACGATATGTGGAAAATAACGTGCACCTTGGGACCGAAAAAGCACTGGCGGAAAAAATCGCAACATCACAAAAAGTCGAATAACGAAATTTCGGGGAAACATTTCTAAGTGATTAACACTGCAAGATCACAGATCAAGGTAAGCACGAGATAAGTCATTGCAAATGGGAAATGTTGGTACATTAATAACGGGTGAAACCGCCAGAATGTTCACTGCAAGCAGTCAAACGTGCCCGTGTTTTTGTGTAGATGCCAGGTATCTGCTTGCGGGATTGAGTTGAATGCCTCTTCCACTTGGTCGGTCACTACAAGGACAGTTCATCCTGTTTGTGGATGACTCTGGAGTTGTCAGATGAAGACTGGAGACAGATGTGGTGATCGAACAGGCCAGGGCAGTATGTCGACACTGTGTAGAGGAGTTTGGGTTGCAACAACAGTATGCGGGCGAGCGTTATCATGTTGGAAAACAGCCCGTGGGATGATGTTCACTAATGGCAGCGTAACAGGTCGAATCACCAAATTGACTTACAAATTTGGAGTCAGTGCGGGGGATAACCACGAGTGTGATCCTGCTGTCATACGAAACCGCACCCCAGGCCATAACTCCAGGCATAGGTCGAGTACGTCTAGCACGCAGACAGGTTGTTCACAGGCCCTCAACTGGCCGCCTCCTAACCAACACACCGCCATCACTGGCACCGAGGCAGAACAAGATTTCATCAAAAAACACAGTAAACCTCCACCCTGCTCTCCAAGGAGCTTCGCATGACACGACCGAAGTCGAAAACGACGGTGGTTTGCGGTCAGTGAAATGCGTGCTACAGGGCCTCTGGCGTGGAGCTATCTCTCAAGTAATGGATTTGTAACAGCTCGTTTTTATTGTGGTGCCAATTGCTGCTGCAGATGCAATACGATGAGCCAGAGCCATGCACGGAACACGACGGTCGTCAATCTCGGTAGTGCCACCTGGCCGTCCGGAGCCCGGTCTTTTTTGCGACTGTACTTTCTCGTGACCATTGCTGCCAGAAATAATTCAAACTGAATGAGGTGTTGATAATGGCGTCTTCGTCGCCTTAAATGCACTCTGTTTGCCATAAACTCACCCAGTCCAGTCTCAAAAGTAACTAACGCTCACGAACGTTCCAGCGTGTACATAGAGCGAACCTGATTTGCATCCTCATACAGACGCTACTAGCGCCACTCTTAGGCAACTGGCGCGAAATTTCAGTTGACATCATTTTTAGATTTAGATTATTTCCATCAGTGTACCTTCACAATGAAGTGCCAAAGGAACTGGTATAGGCATGCGTATTCAAATACAGATATGTAAACAGGTAGAATGCGGCGCTGTGGTCGGCAACGCTTATATAAGATAACGAGTGTCTGGCGCATTTGTTAGATCAGTTACTGCTGCTTTAGTGGCAGGTTATCAAGATTTAAGTGACTTTGAACGTGGTGTTATAGTCGGCGCACCAGCGATGGGACACAGCAACTCCGAGGTAGCGATGAAGTGTGGATTTCCCCGTACGACCATTTCACGAGTGTACCGTGAACATCAGGAATTCGGTAAGCCATCAAATCTCCAACATCGCTGCGGTCGGAAAAAGCTTCTGCAAGAACGGGACCAAAGACGACTGGAGAGAATCGTTCAACATGGCAGAAGTGCAATCCTTCCACAAATAGCTGCAGATTTCGATGCTGGGCCATTAACAAGTGTCAGCGTGCGAACCATTCAACGACACCATTTGTATGGGCTTTCGGAGCCGAAGGCCCACTAATGTACCCCTGATGACTGTACCACACACAGCTTTACGCCTCGCCTGGGCCCGTCAACAGCGACATTCGACTGTTGGTGACTGGAAACATGATGCCTGATCGGACGAGTCTCGCTTCGAATTGTATAGAGAGGATGGACGTGTGGGGTGTGGAGACAACGTCATGAATCCATGGGCCCTGCGTGTCATCAGGGGACTGTTCAAGCTGGTGAAGGCTATGTTATGGTGTGGGGCGTGTGTAGTTGGAGTGATATGGGACCGCTGATACCTCTAGATACGACTCTGACAGGTGACACGTACGTCAGCATCTTGTCTGATCACCCGCATCCATTCATGTCCATTGTGCATTCCGACGGTCTTGGGCAATTTCAGCAGGACAATACGACACCTCATACGTCCAGAATTATTACAGAGTGGCTCAAGGAACAATCTTCTAAGTTTAAACACTTCCGCTGGCCACCAAACTACACAGACATGAACATTAGTGAGCGTATCTGGGATGATTTGCAATGTGCTGTTCAGGAGAGAGCTCCACCACCTCGTACTTCTACGGATTTATGGTCCGCCCCGATAGCTGAGTGGTCAGCGTGACAGACTGTCAATCCTAAGGGCCCGGGTTCGATTCCCGACTGGGTCGGAGATTTTCTCCGCTCAGGGACTGGGTGTTGTGTTGTCTTGTCCTAATCATCATTATTTCATCCCCATCGACGCGCAGGTCGCCGAAGTGGCGTCAAATCGAAAGACCTGCACCAGGCGAACAGTCTACCCGACGGGAGGCCCTAGCCACACGACATTTACATTTTTTTTACGGATTTATGGACAGCCCTGCAGGATCCATGATGTCATTTCCCTCAAGCACTACTTCAGACGTTGGTCGAGTCCTCGCCTTGTTGTGTTGCAGAACTTCTGCGTGCTCACGGGGGCCCTACACAATATTAGGCAGGTGTACCAGTTTCTTCGGCTCTACAGTGTAACGTTTGGTTCTCAGTAACTATCTGGACTTCAAATTCCCTATTTGGAGTAAGGAAGGAACACACCACTGCCAATTGGACTGCACCTAGCAGAGAATTGCGTTGCTCAAATCAACCTTTGGGTTTAGGACAGCTTTGCTTGGTAGGCAGGATATCCATGTTCTTTGAGGGCGCTTAGCTAGTGGAGTACACTACCGCTACACTGGCATGGGGCTCCCAAATACTCTTTTCGAAACAAATTTCGCAATACCACTGTGATTGCTCAGAGACATACCAATACTGATTTTGGAAGTCAGGTTACAACTACCGGATTTATGGTTGTATAGCAGATTTTCGCTGCCTTCTAAACACTGAACCGCGTTTGTAACGTGCATGGGTTGTCAGGTTTCGTCTTGGTTTTCTGTTACTGAGAACGGAATGACTTTTTTGCACCGCAAAAGTAGAAACTTTACTCTGAATTAGAAGTTGCCTGCCTCCTATATTTAATGGAAGGGAAACTGCCTCTCTCTCTCTCTCTCTCTCTCTCTCTCTCTCTCTCTCTCTCTCTCTCCTCTGCCGTGTTATGGTTTGAAACAAAAATCTAAGTCACATGAAGGAGGGTAAAAAATAGTTCATTATGCACTAGGAGAAGTGCGACCGAGAGCTTTTCTCATTTACAGCTGAAATCAAGCACTGATTCTAACAGTTGAAGGACTTGTATTGTTATTAAACATGTACTAGTTTAGTTAACACAATTTCTTCGAAGTTCTTTATTCTTCTAAAGTGATGGCTGCAGTTTTTACATTTGCCCAGTTGAAACAAAACAGTTTGATACTTCGTATTGACGGCTCTTTCTCTTTACAAGCGACAAGCGAATGGTTGTTATGCAGTGACTTACTACATTTGTTGCATTGAGAGTCATTTCACTGCTTCCACAAGAGTAGAAGACAAGACATCAATTTAGCAGGGAAGTTTTCTGATAATTTCTCAAACGTACATGTGAAACGTTCGTTATGTTTTTAAGAAACATTAGTTTCTATCCATAAGAAAATAAGCGTTTGTTTTATGACATTTGCTTAGTCCAATATGGATACCAAAACCACCTACAGATCAGAAGCATAACATACTATAAAACGTTGATTATAGAGAAAACTCACGTGTTATTAAAATTCTTTCGCCTCTATAACTTCGTCATTCAGTTTTCTATCTGAAGGCCAATGTATTTCTGTAATATATCTAATTATCATGATTCACTTCGTAGTATTGAGATAGAAATAAAATTTTCTCAAATAAGAGTACCCTCATCTGCTTAGTAGTGATACCTTTCCTCAGCTTCAGATTGTAAATTCATTGACTTACTCTTGAAAAATATGTTCAGAAGTTCATTGTGTTTTTAAAACAACTTTACCCGTGGAACAAAATATTACTTATTTTCACATATCTTTCGATGCAGCTGAGCGCCGCACAAATTTCCACAATTGTAATAAACATATAAAGAAAATACTATTAAGATAAATCGAACAGTATTCCAGAAGTCACCTGCAAACGATGGCCGCCGTTAGTCAGCTGATCGACATGATAGTTTCAATCTAATGTTATGCCGTAGTCTATGTAATCTATGGTCTAAGAAGAAAACCGGTTCAGGTTTTTGGTTTCCCTAACTCGATTTTTCTGCTTCCGGAAGTTGTGTCGCATATGCAGGGTGTTATGGATATAAGCTTAGTTACTTTTGTTGAAGACTGAGGACAGTGTACTGAACATGCTTGTATCAGTGTTTATTTTACTTGTAGACAAATAATTGTAGCTATTACTTACAGTATGTCTTTGTAGTGCCTCAAAGTACGCGTGACTCGCACAAGCCATTGATGCTCATTTTCCTCTGGGCAGTATGTCAGGTACTGAAGTGTGGACGCGTGGAAGGAAAACGAATAGTCTAAACTGTGCGGCGGCGCGGTTGTTTCCGTCCCTTTACGACGGACCTGCACTTACCTGTGAACATCGTCTCAGCATATCATCAGTAGGGAAGCCGCGCGGAACGTACTGTACTTCGACGTGAACCAGGCTGCAATTAAAGTCACTAATCTACGTTTCGGGAGAAAATTTTCACACGAAATGAAAGGTTGGATATTTTGTCCTCAATCAATATATTCTGAAACATAGTTGAACAAGCCCGTGCTAGTCTTAAGTCACTCACAATCCCTTTCACTCACCTTAGCAAGTTTATGGTGTTGCATTTCCCGAAAACGTATTAGCTACAAAAATACGGATTGTTTTTGATTGAGAATGCTCGCCAAATATTAAGTCTATCGGTACCTAATGCAGTCACAGTTTTTAGCCACTGACCTGCTCAATACGCCACGCGGAATATACATCTTTCTTGTCACAAAATTCACTTAAAATTCCCAAATTTCTACACGCCCATAGGAATAATTATGCCGTCACTTTACCACACTTCTGATGTATGAAACACTGCTAGATCGGGCAACTTATCGTTTCCATCGGAACTACTACCAAACACATCCGAACTGTTTCATGGCTAGGCTCCCACTCTTCTCTATAATACTCTTGTCTTCTCTACCAGCAAAGAGAGGCGCGCGAAGAATATTGCTCTATCATTGGTCAGTTTACTCAGCAGCCAATAGCAAAACAACACTCTCCCACGTCAATCCGCGCTTTTCATAAATAACCGATCGCAAAATAGTAAACCTAACGACTGCACTTTTTCCCGACATAATTATCTAATATGAAGTTTTGTTTATGCATAAAGTTATTTACTATTGTTGTGTATACCTGAATTAACTTTCTCTTTGCCGTAAACTTACTTTACAAATTTATTCTACAAAAATCCCCTTTGTCCATATCCATACTACTTCGAAATGTTCCCACACTAAATCCTACTACATAACTCGTTAAACAATTATCTTCATATTAACATTAATCCACACTCGCGCATCATTCATACTGCTAAAACACATTTATAACATTTTACATACACAAAAAGACATAATAATACTTTATGAAAATACTAGAACAGTTTATGAAAAACATTCTATTACTTTAGTGAACTCTAGTGGGCACAATCGAAACTAAAATCACAGTCCCCCTATCAAATATTGTCCTCTATCGGCTGATACATAAACTACGTGCGCGTGCAGTCTCACGTCACCATCTGTCACTATCCAGCTCTGAGACACATCTCCCACTTAACCGCCTCCAAGGCAGGATCGCTATACGGCGCTATGCCTCAACTGGCTTGCGTAATCCATTTCGTGGCGCAGTGATGACGGGTAATAAATTATGAGATGTATTTGTGGGAAGATTGTTAGACGCAGATAAAAGCAACTGACGCATTGGAATGGGTACATAGTAAGGTACTAGTTACCACAATTTCTGTACCTATGCCCCTTCCACCCAGTATAGATACAGCCGAGCGGAGCGCGGGTTGACACTTGGTGACGATGTGCTGCGTGTTGCAGGTCGTTGTGGAGGGGCAGCCCACAGCCCCGGGACTCCCCCGGTCTCCCACGGCGCCCGCGCGCTCGCAGCACGCGCCGTCCGGCAGTCCGGACATGGACGACCCTTCCAGCAAAAGGCAGGCCACCAGGTAAGTGCCGAGGCACGGCCGTGTCCAAAAATTCACGACATTGGGGAGCAAAAGAACAGCCATTCTAAACGATAAAGACCTACCCTGCAATCTAGCTTTGCGCAAACTATGTAAAAAGGTATTCCCCTCCTTGTGAAAAGTATGTGATTGCGAAAGGTGATAAATTAATCCAGTCATACTTTAGTGATTATAGTAGAGCATTATTCACAAGTACCTCCAGAAATACCCTCGGACTTCAAGAAGAATATAATAATTCCAATCCCAAAGAAAGCAGGTGTTGACAGATATGAAAATTACCGAACTATCAGTTTAGTAAGCCACGGCTGCAAAATACTAACACGAATTCTTTACTGACGAATGGAAAAACTGGTAGAAGCTGACCTCGGGGAAGATCAGTTTGGATTCTGTAGAAATGTTGGAACACGTGAGGCAATACTGACCCTGCGACTTATCTTAGAAGAAAGATTAAGGAAAGGCAAACCTACGTTTCTAGCATTTGTAGACTTAGAGAAAGCTTTTGACAATGTTGACTGGAATACTCTCTTTCAAATTCTGAAGGTGGCAGGGGTAAAATACAGGGAGCGAAAGGCTATTTACAATTTGTATAGAAACCAGATGGCAGTTCCAAGAGTCGAGGGGCATGGAAGGGAAGCAGTGGTTGGGAAGGGAGTGAGACAGGGTTGTAGCCTGTCCCCGATGTTATTCAATCTGTATATTGAGCAAGCAGTAAAGGAAACAAAAGAAAAATTCGGAGTAGGTATTAAAAGCCATGGAGAAGAAATTAAAACTTTGACGTTCGCCGATGACATTGTAATTCTGTCAGAAACAGCAAAGGACTCGGAAGAGCAGCTGAACGGAATGGACAGTGTCTGAAAGGAGGATATAAGATGAACATCAACAAAAGCAAAACAAGGATAATGGAATGTAGTCAAATTAAATCGGGTGATGCTGAGGGAATTAGATTAGGAAATGTGACACTTAAAGTAGTAAAAGAGTTTTGCTATTTGGGGAGCAAAATAACTGATGACGGTCGAAGTAGAGAAGATATAAAATGTAGACTGGCAATGGCAAGGAAAGCGTTTCTGAAGAAGAGAAATTTGTTAACATCGAGTGTAGATTTAAGTGTCAGGAAGTCGTTTCTGAAAGTATTTGTATGGAGTGTAGCCATGTATGGAAGTGAAACATGGACAATAAATAGTTAGGACAAGAAGAGAATAGAAGCTTTCGAAATGTGGTGCTACAGAAGAATGCTGAAGATTAGATGGGTAGATCACATAACTAATGAGAAGGTATTGAATAGAATTGGGGAGGAGTTTGTGGCACAACTTGAGAAGAAGGAAGGACCGGTTGGTAGGACATGTTCTGAGGCATCAAGGGATCACAAATTTTAGCAGTTGACAGCGTGGAGGGTAAAAATCGTAGAGGGAGACCAAGAGATGAATACACTAAGCAGATTCAGAAGGATGTAGGTTGCAGTAGATTCTGGGAGATGAAGCTTGCACAGGATAGAGTAGCATGCAGAGCTGTATAAAACCGGTCTCTGGACTGAAGACCACAACAACAACCACCACCTCCAGAGTGTCAGGAGGAGACTGCGTGAAAACTAAAACACACGTATCAGTGATTACATCATTGCTTCAAGTTGTAATTCAAAGGTGCGCAGTATGGGCACCGTTAATGATGCACCAAACCTAAATATGTGTTTAAATTCATTGGAATTGCTGACACTATTTGCCCGGTATGACGCGACACTAGCCTGCTTTGCATATCTGTTCATTGGGTTGCCTATATCTAGGCGCGAACTAATTCGATATGACAGTACGGAACGAACTATTATCTACATCTTATGACAGCCTGCCCACAGAGCAAGTAAACCACAATGTGTGTTACGAATCGAAACGTAGATATATCCACTGATATGTGTAATTTTCATCTACGTCATACAATTTTCGCGCAGTCATCTTCTGAAACCTGTGGAAATACTTCGGAATAACCCTATAGTTTGACTGCCTCCGGAATGTTGTCTTCTGTTGTTGATGCAACGTATCGCCACGAAAATGATATTGGGAACTGTTTTGCTGGGTAAGAATCGTCGGGGGCGCTCAAGCAGGCCAGCTCAGGTCGCACCCTGAGCCGCGATGGATGTGCTACAAACAGGGCCATATTCACCTGCGGGCCGTTCAGGCTCCAGTCCAGGAGCCGGAATCACAAAAATTCGAAATAAAAAATGGTCTTTGCTTTAACAATATCTTGCGTGCCCCCAATCATAAAAGACGAAGGCGGCGTTATTTTATGCGGGATTATTCTGCTGAATTATTCAGCTGACAGCTAACACGAATGAAGTCGGCATTCACTTCTCAAAGCAAGCACTCCCACGCATCAAATTCCCAGTAGTGTTGGGTCGGTAACGAAACTGTGGCAGTTCGAAGAGAGTTATATTTCGCGGAATGCTGATTTATTCCAGTCCTCGCTTTATCCAGTCCGGTACACATATATTTTTCCCTGCTGTCACCAGACGCCGATTCTTGAGTCTTAAAGCTGCGAGAAACCATTTTCAGATTCTATATTCGTTAACGAAACAGTGCAGGATTCGTACAAGATGTCTTCGGATCCACAGCGGCTGACAGATTACAGACACATGTCATAGCAAGGTAACGCGGCTTCCATAAGCGTTGCAGCGCGAAATTAAGCTTCAAATGGAAATAACAAATTTTCCTATATCCGGTCTGCAGCATTATAACGGCTGTATCCGTCGTGGTAGATGAATAACAGCAGTATAACAACGAATTAAAGCTAACACTGTAATTAGATGCTTTTATATACTTGGTCATGTGATCTTTTATTATGGACCACCTTAAAATACAAACTAATCGCTGTAAAGCAGAGGAATTTAAAAACTAAAGTGACAAACTAATCTTTTTAATCAGTGAAATAAAATTTTAAATGCAGCATTAAGGATTTTCATTCGAAATTTCTCTAAAATGCTATTGTTAAGAGTTGTCACATAATTTCCTGTGGTAGAGCCCGTTCCACCGGTTCAGCCTAGGGCTCTGTAGATCACACACACTTCTGGCTGCAAAGTGACGTTTTGTGGTTGTGTTTATTGTGGATAGGTGAAACATCGACTACTGCTGCGTGACGAAGTTTAACGATATCTGCAAGATAAACGTCCATAGCGTATACAGCTACCTCAAAAGTAGCAGTTTTAAGTAAAAGTGTCGAAGCCTCAGAGCAGTTGGGATCTGCCAGACGTCAAACACGTACGGCACTGAATACACAAACATCGATGTTGTCGACTCCTCAGTAGTGAACTGTGAATGAATGGAGGAATGAACTTTTTACAGGTAAAACTCTCATTAGTGTTCACGTATAGATATGTGGCACTCCAACCACACGTAAGATTTTCAAGAGGTTTAATTGGTCGAGGTGTACTATTCATCAACGATCACACCCGTCCGCATCGAGTGTACTGGTGTATGGACTTCCGTAGATGAAGACAACCACCGCATGGAATGGCCATCGATGTCTCCCTATCTGAATCCTATGTCCTGCTTAGGATGCTTCAGGAAAATAAACTACAGCCCTTCGGTCGCCATAAAGCATAAAGACATTTTAAAGCTCTCCGGCCGCGGTGGTCTAGCTGTTCTAGGCGCTCAGTCCGGAACCGCGCGACTGCTACGGTCGCAGGTTCGAATCCTGCGTCGGGCATGGATGTGTGTGTGTGTGATGTCCTTAGGTTAGTTAGGTTTAAGTAGTTCTAAGTTCTAGGGGACTGATGACCACAGATGTTAAGTCCCATAGTGCTCAGAGCCATTTGAACCTTTTTCTTAACTCGCATCACGGAACATATCACGTCATGACCAAGTATGTGTGACAGGTGCGAATAAACATATCCCCTAATATTGTATTGTTTTACGAGGGATTTTGAAGCTTTTATTCTGAAATGTGTGTTTTTGGTTTCCAAACTTGTGTAAGTACATATTTTGGACTGGATTGTATGCCAACTGTATTGTGGTTCATCGTATCCTCGTTCTGTAACGCTTCAAGCGTCCTGTTTGTAAGAAGTGATAAGCTGTGAACACGAGTGTACTTCATTGTGTACTATGTTACAGAAAGTATCTGAATACTCGCTTGAAGTGGTCTTGATGGTTAACATTGCACACATTATGTAGTGGTGTTTTGCACTGAATTAATATATTACCTCCGAATGAATGCCGATCGTCTGATGGTTTCGCTGTGGAACAGCATTCTGTTCTAAGTTTGAAAGTGCAGTGACAGCAGGTACCACTCTTGAGTGAGTGAATGCTGTGTTACGATAACTGTTTCCTAGGAAGTATTAATGGGGACGCTATGGAACCTACTCCATGTGCAGCCTAAAATGAAACAAGTTTCAGAGATGTATTTTTAAAAAAAAAAAAGAAAGGAAATTCACCAAGCTTACTCTTATCCTTCAGATTTCAGTACAGCGTGGAAACGGGCATTCCACTGTCCAGTGGAAGATATAAGTATCATCCACGAAAAAGATTATTGGTTGCTACTTCAACCGGTTGCTGTGTTCATCCATAATGTTCCTTACTTGGACTGTGCAGTGACAGCTGCAGCTCCGCCACACACCGTTGGGTGGCTTGCGGAGTATCAATGTAGATGTAGATGTAGATTTGATTGAGTGGAATCTTGAGCCCGCCCCCATCTCCCTCTCCCCATTTATTTTTTCAGTTACCCCAAAGGACGGAAATCAGACAGTAACAAAACTCAATCTGATTGTTAAAGGGCACCCCATAGGTATACAGCAGTGTTTAGTCATAGAGCTGAATATCCGCTGACATCAAACTTTCCTGTACTTCAGGATACGGTGTACAGGATAGTGTGCAGTGCCAAATGAAACGCCGAACTCGTGTATGAAGTCAACGCTGATTTTCATGGTCTTCTCTGAGGGATGAAGTAGCGAAGGCAGCAGAGGATCAAGTAGGTGAAAAGACGAGGGCTAGTAGAAATCCTTGGGTTACAGAAGAAATATTGAATTTAATTGATG
This sequence comes from Schistocerca piceifrons, assembly GCF_021461385.2. Lineage (NCBI taxonomy): Eukaryota > Metazoa > Arthropoda > Insecta > Orthoptera > Acrididae > Schistocerca > Schistocerca piceifrons. The sequence continues at coordinate 1,013,395,379 of NC_060138.1, read as the reverse complement.
AACGGAGAAAATATAAAAATGCAGTAAATGAAGCAGGCAAAAAGAAATAACAACGTCTCAAAAATGAGATCGACAGGAAGTGCAAAATGGCTAAGCAGGCATGGCTAGAGGACAAATGTAAGGATGTAGAGGCTTGTCTCACTAGGGGTAAGATAGATACTGCCTACAGCAAAATTAAAGAGACCTTTGGAGAAAAGAGAACCACTTGTATGAATGTCAAGAGCTCAGATGGAAACCCAGTTCTAAGCAAAGATGGGAAGGCAGAAAGGTGGAAGGAGTATATAGAGGGTTTATACAAGGGCGATGTACTTGAGGACAATATTATGGAAATGGAAGAGGATGTATATGAAGATGAAATGGGAGATAACATACTGCGTGAAGAGTTTGACAGAGCACTGAAAGACCTGAGTCGAAACAAGGCCCCCGGAGTAGACAACATTCCACTGGAACTACTGACAGCCTTGGGAGAGCCAGTCCTGACAAAACTCTACCTTCTGGTGAGCAAGATGTACAAGACTGGCGAAATACCCTCAGACTTCAAGAAGAATATAATAATTCCAATTCCAAAGAAAGCATGTGTTGACAGAAGTGAAAATTACCGAACAATCAGTTTAATAAGTCACAGCTGCAAAATACTAACGCGAGTTCTTTACAGACGAATGGAAAAACTGGTAGAAGCCGACCTCGGGGAAGATCAGTTTGGATTCCGTAGAAATATTGGAACATGTGAGGCAATACTGACTGTACGACTTATCTTAGAAGAAAGATTAAGAAAAGGCAAACCTACGTTTCTGGCATTTGTAGACTTAGAGAAAGCTTTTGACAATGTTGACTGGAATACTCTCTTTCAAATTCTAAAGGTGGCAGGGGTAAAATACAGGGAGCGAAAGGCTGTTTACAATTTGTATAGAAACCAGATGGCAATTCCAAGAGTCGAGGGGCATGAAAGGGATGCAGTGGTTGGGAAGGGAGTGAAACAGGTTTGTAGCCTGTCCCCGATGTTATTCAATCTGTATATTGAGCAAGCAGTAAAGGAAACAAAAGAAAAATTTGGAGTAGGTATTACAATCCAGGGATAAGAAATAAAAACTTTGAGGTTCGCCGATGACATTGTAATTCTGTCAGAAACAGCAAAGGACTTAGAAGAGCAGTTGGACGGAATGGACAGTGTCTTGAAAGGAGGATATAAGATGAGCATCAACAAAAGCAAAACGAGGACAATGGAATTTAGTCGAATTAAGTCGGGCGATGCTGAGGGAATTAGATTAGGAAATGAGACACTTAAAGTAGTAAAGGAATTTTGCTGTTTGGGGAGCAAAATAACTGATGACGGTCGAAGTAGAGAAGATATAAAATGTAGACTGGCAATGGCAAGGAAAGCGTTTCTGAAGAAGAGAAATTTGTTAACATCCAGTATGGATTTAAATGTCAGGAAGTCGTTTCTGAAAGTATTTGTATGGAGTGTAGCCATGTATGGAAGTGAAACATGGACGATAAATAGTTTGGACAAGAAAATAGAAGCTTTCGAAATGTGGTGCTACAGAAGAATGCTGAAGATTAGATGGGTAGATCACATAACTAATGATGAAGTATTGAATAGGGTTGGAGAGAAGGAGAGTTTGTGCCACAACTTGACAAAAAGAAGGGACCGGTTGGTAGGACATGTTCTGAGGCATCAGGGGATCACAAATTTAGTACTGGAGGGCAGCGTGGGGGGTAAAAATCGTATAGGGAGACCAAGAGATAAATACACTAAGCCGATTCAGAAGGATGTTGGTTGCAGTAGGTACAATGAGATGGAGCTTGCACGGATAGAGTAGCATGGAGAGCTGCATCAAACAAGTCTCAGGACTGAAGACAAAGCTGCCTGTAATAACGACTTTGTGAGCTTTGTTAGAGACATAGAATATCTACTGTTCCTTTGCGGCCATTGTGGAACACTCGACACCCGGTTATTAGCACTCCTCGACACGCAGTTGGAAATAAGCGGCGGCTGTTTCTTACATAATACAAGAGGGTTTATCCTCACACTGGACATAGCTTGTAGATTAATTTATTGTATGTAATGGAGATACCATTCGGCGGTGTTATACGGGTCTGGAAACCGATGCGCACCACAATAATGGATAAATTTCTCTCTTTGAGTTTCGTTACAGCGAACATTCTACTTGCAGAGTGAAAGGTTTCCACCTACTTACAAACAGCTGGAAAGAACGTGCGTGGTACGGCAACTACCAGTCCGAAATAGATGAGCTACAGAAGTTTGTAAATCGCAGTAGACTTTTACACAGAAGTTTAAACTGTTTGGGAAACAGATGCATTTAGTCGGTGGAGCCTTCGCTTTTTCTGCAACTATTTTTTCCGTTTCAGCAGCCCATTATAACCTAACATTTATTTACAAATAAACAATATGTTTATAAACCACTGTCTCGTAATAAGAGTATGCTGACTTTGTACCGTCGTTACGCTAGTCTCATATTCTTTGTTGGGAAAGCAAGAGTATTAGACGCCATCTGTATGGATATTACTGTCAGCTGCGCATAGTCGTTAGGATTCAACAGTACGCATATGATATTTTAAATGCGTTCGCGCTGAGTTTATGCGGTGCGCAGAATTGTTCCAGGGTTACGTAGCTCGAAAAAAATAACTACTTCATAAATATTAAAGTTGCCAGTTAGCTGTGCGCATTTAGGATGCAGTGCGCAACGCCGCTCGGTTCGAATTCCAGTCCCAGGGGCCAGCTGCCGACTACGGGTGTTGAATGCATTTTATGTATTTAATACTGATGTCGGAAATGCCATTTCCATTCCTCTAATTAATATTGATAGTGTATGCACGAACCAAGTAAATATATTCAACGTGGTGTTAGTTTTGGGAACGGTATTACTCTTATTTGTTGATAGACGTCTAGTTGTGCAGTGTCCCGAGGAGTTTCTGCGACTCTAGGAATGTATGAAGATCATGTTAATCTGAAAGCGATTGCATCGTGGGCAGTGGGTGAGTAACTTTGTTCCTTAATAATTTTGTCCGAATGAGAGAACGTAATTTTTTCCAGCACAATGTCGTCGTGAGCTAATTGCAGGTAGTCAAACTTCACAATGCCTTACGTATATTGTCGCAAGAGTATTTTAAAGAAGTTCCGTTGCACTGCCGACGCATGTGTGACTATATAATTATAATGTATATTTGTGAACATCAATCAACTGGGCTGTATGAAAGCGCAAACAAGACAATCCGTTTGTGTCTTGCGGTTGTTTTAATTTGTGATAAGCGTCTTATTGAATTCTATTTCGTGTGATTTGCAGAAAATACGAACGAAAGTTTTTCAGAATTCAGGTTTTACCGTGATGAATGTGACAGTTCCAGTAAAATGGAAAAAAATCCGCTCTTCTTAGTACTTCAGTCTCGCTTTATTCTTGTGTGTGAACTCTCTTCGGTTTAACTCTACTCCTGTTACTTCTAGGAGTCCTGTATCTCCTCCGACCGTCAGTCGTCAACACGTATCTCTGACGTCGTTACCCTGCTTTCCTCTTCCGGCGGTACTTCCCGGTTCCGCAGAACATGTTCCGATGTTACGCGATTCAGAGCGCGCAGTCTGCTTCTAATTTGTGATTTCTTTAATTTTTTGTATGTGCACAAGGACGAAAATATTGTTGTAAAGAACAAAAAATCGGTGACTGGCAAACTAAATCAGATTAAAATATGTGATTTCTAATTACTACTAACACTTCGATTTAGTTTAATGCAGTCGGGAAGTTAACTTACACGAGTTTGAGTGCGCTGTTTTATGCTGTGTACTCGTATCACCCTATAACTGATCGGATCGTTCAAAGGCCAGAGAAAGGCCAAGGTTTGGTTGCACACTCTGCCCCCCCCCCCCCCCCCCCCCCCTCTCTCTCTCTCTCTCTCTCTCTTTCACTGCTGTACGTGTACAGCAGTCAAGTTCTAACGATGGAACTGAACATGTGGCCACTTAATCGTTCTGATATGGTCAAGTAACGGCTAAAATTTGTTGGAGTAGTTGTGGGCGTCGACAAGTCGTACAGAAACCACAACAAAATCAAGAAATAAAATTTAATTGCACCTATGTTGTTGCGGGAATTTATATGTAACATGTGTGAGAAGCTATTGAGAATTGAAGTTTGCAGAATCTAACACGTTTCTCTTTAAAGTGTTCCTGCAGTTCCCCACTAGGGGTGTGTGTGTGTGTGTGGGTGTGTGTGTGTGTGGGTGTGTGTGTGTGTGGGTGTGTGTGTGTGTGTGTGTGTGTGTGTGTGTGTGTGTGTGTGTGTGTGTGTCAGAAAGGGGGGGGGGGCAGCGGCGGCGGCGGTACGTGTTGGTGTTTCACTGTTACATTAGTTCGCCCATGATTGGTTGCACGGTTAATTCTGTTGCCCTCTCTTCGCCCTTAGAAGCGAGCAACAAAGTATTCGTTCATGGCACAGGCAAAGTTGTTTAGACGTGATACGGCCTCGTAAGGCACGTTCCCACCAACAAATTTCACATCCTAATATAAACAGGTTGACAGTTATGATGCCTGTCACTTTGTCACAGTTGTATTTCTTCTGTTCCAAAAGTTTCGTGAAATAAAAGGCGCCAGGCCAAGGCGTAAGAGGAAGCCCCTATTCATTGCCTTTTATGGACTAATGCCGGGCAGGCACTCATTTTCCATCAGCCTGTAAGCTATATTCGTCACGGCGTGACTGAATTGGTTTTACAAGTGCCACGAAACAGAGTATGATCGTATAATAAAAAGATTAAATAGAACAGAAGCAGCTTCGTAATCCCCAAGATGTTCGTGCAGAACTGAAAACAAATTCGAAATTCAGTCATGAAATATTATTGTTTATGGAATTTGTTGATAACCTATTGGAAACGTTCGGCCACAGCGTTACTGCGTTGTAAGTGGGGTTGCATCAGTTATAGTAATACGTAACGAATGTTACTTGGTGACTATTTCAGTACCTACAATTTATTCCCAAGTTTGAAACGTTATTTCCCATAACATTCGGACAATATACACCATCTGAACAAATATTGCTCATCATCTTTACAAAGCCTTTGTGTAATTTCTAAGCAGTTCCAACATCCTTCACAATGGGAAGAGAGCAGGATTATCAATTACGTTAGTCTCCCGAGTGGTCACTTAAAAAGTTTCCCGCGGTTTGCATGGAAGTCTCTTGGAGATTCCAGAATAGCTTCTTCGCTAAAACTGCGTCCCACTGGTGAAGGAGATTCGTTAAGCCACTCCTCTCGTTAGTTTTTATCTTGCATGCAAGTGCTTGTTTCATTATGAGGTCTAAAATTGTGACACCAGTACTTTTCCGCGGCAATGTAGTCTAATGAAAAGATTTCTAAATAATTTGCAGCTGTATCTGAGCATCATATTTACGGAGCTTTGACGCATTACATTCGGAAAGATACGTCCGCATGCGATACGCATTAGTGAACGTTATTGTTGTTACTAGTGACACGCCGAGACGTACTAATTGTGTACTTGGAAACATATTTTTATTTGAAAATAAAGTAATTCATTTGTAAATGAGTAGACGGTATATCTTGAGTAATCATAAAGTTCTGTGTGTACAGTTCACCTTACTTTACTTTTCCGCGTAAATGCATCAGGCAAATTGTGTAAAATGCTGATAGCACGATGCTCCATAATTGATGTTCGCAGTGAAAATGATCAAGTCGGCACCAAACCTGCTGAAAGTCCAGATCAGTCTTTCTGTTGGTCAGCTTTACGCTAGTTTAGTGGGAGAGTCCGTCGTCAGTAACACTCGGTATGTGTGGTATCGATGAAGTAGACTCACAGCGCCCTCATCATCGCTCTTTCTCGGAACTGAGAAAGCTTCTCCTGCGTGATTCATAGCAGCGCACACTCAGCAGTAGTGTTACCTGTTGCTCTTGGAAAAAGGGGCGTGCGCTTGTAGGGGAGGGGGGGGACGTGGAGGGAGGGAGGGAGGGAGGGGGAGAGAGAGAGAGAGAGAGAGAGAGAGAGAGAGAGAGATGCCCGGTAGTAACATGCTACCCATTTGCGGTTGAATGACTGACCTAATATTGACTTACATCACCGCAATTGTAGATGCGTGTGAGCCTGTGACAGCCAGAACAATATGCCACATCTACATTCTTCGAGCCATAGAATATCTTCAGCAGAGTTACTCGTTAGTGGCATTGACGGGACGGGTTTAACAACAGGTCTGACGGCAGCCCGTTGTAGACCGTTGTCGATGCAGAAATCGCCCTGGATGGATGTAAGGTAAGAGAAATATAGTCTGCGTTTTATGTTTTCTGTGATTTGTAGAATATTCCTTTGCTTAAAAAACTTTCTTTGTATGATCCATCATTCAGACCAATCTGTCGACGCCCACATTTCACGGGCAATGATTGTGTTAATTTGTGTATTAGCGTCACCTCATCTGTTAGTTAATACTCCTTTGTCCCAGTTGCACCATTGCCAGAGCTTATAAAACAGCTTCAATAGCGGGTCATCACGTAAAAACAAATGAGTATCGTTTGTAAAAGAGGTATCTGCGCTAAACGATGACGGCTTCATCATGAGTGATATAAAAACTGTTCGTTGAGATAGTACATTAGTGCACATTCAATCATGCACTAAACCAAGTAAAATCGTTGTTTCCTGTTTCTAACATCCACAAGGTGCGGCATTCAGAGGTTCCGCAACCTCATCTTCAGCCGTACGCTGGTTACTTATTAAAAGTGCGTTTCTGCTGCAGGCAGCCAATCATCTTTATATTTCAGTTAACTCTAAAATTGTTGTGAGTTCAATATGGGTCCTAGTTTACATCTGGGTCTAAATTTATAAGCACAGTGGTGAAATTACTCATGTGGCATGTGTGATTGTTGGCTTTCCCAGCGTATGATTTTGGTATGTTCTCGGGAACTCTGTCCCCGCCTCTCTCTCTCTCTCTCTCTCTCTCTCTCTCTCTCTCTCTCTCTCTTATTGCTGTCACGCAAACAAAATCGAATCAGACGGTAAAACGTTGTAACTCTGGTGTGAGCATTTCAGTCGCGTGTATTTTGGCTGGCGTACTTCGAAAGAGATCGCTGTCATTGCTGCGCGCGCGATGTCATGAAATTAAAATTTTTGCGAGAAGTATACTATGGAAGATACAGGATAAATTTTCCAAACCCCGAAAATGCCTCCCCCCCCCCCCTCCATTGCGACGCATAAGTTTGAAATTGGACACAAAGGTGCCTACTTACTTCTTCTGTTTTGGTGCAAAAGCCTGGTGCATTGCGACGGCGTCCTCGGGTTCGGTGCCTACACATTCGAGTAAAGTCCACAGCTCGGTAGTTCATGTGAGCTGTAAGGTGGGTTCATATTGGCACCAATTTCAACACAGTTCAGCCCAACGCCACCGTGGACAAGTCAGACGGTGAGAAGTTCGTCACAGACCCTCTTAACCGCATTTCACCCCTTCTTTTCGACATCTCTGCGATGGACACACGAACCGCGACACTTCGCGTTAAAAAAACGCAGTTTTCTCATGGGTGGCCGAGGACAACATTTTCGACACACCGCCGCTCGAATCGACACAAAGGCCTCGGGGGAGTGGCATAAAGGGCGTCAATGAACCACAGCTTTCCCTTGGGCGTAAATTTCCATACGTTTCTTGGTTGAAAAAGACAATTCGCAGTACTATTATCAAGAGGAAGATGCTCTTGACATCCTTTGACATTATGAATATATGAAGATGGTAACATTGGTGATCTTGCAGCTCTCGAAGAATGAAATTACAATGAAATCAGACCTTTAGCTGCTTACAGCCGTTGCTAAATATCAACGGGGACAGATGAAAACATGTGCCCTGCCCGGGACTCGAACCAGGGATCTCTTGCTTACATCGCAGAAGCTCTATCCGTCTGAGCCACCGAGGGCATAGTGGATAGTGCGATTGCAGGGACTTATCTCTGGCACGCTCCCCGTAAGACCCACATTTCCAACTTAGTTTCCGCACACTACATTTGTAGTGCCCCTGTCCACTATACTCATTGCTCGCGGCAGTCAATCTATCGAGTCCCGTAAGAGTTTGGGCAATGTGAGTGCATCCGCACTGAAGATCATTGGCCGGTAAGCCTTATCTATATGAAGATAGTATGTGTCCCCGTTAATATTTATCAACGCCTCTAAGCAGCTAAAGGTCTGATTTCATTGTAATTTCAACCTTTGACATTGATGGTACCTTCAGACGTCTCAGCCTTTTTGTAAGAACAGTGTGTGGCTGCATGCCGACTCAACGTGGTCGCACCCATCTGGAGTGCGGAACGACCGCAATTCTTGCTGTCATCTACAGGTTCGAACTACTAGGGGCCGTTCAAAACACTTTCGGTGCCACCCACGCAACTTTGGTGCGCACCGGCTGCTCCAGTGTCTAGGGCTTAGGCAACACCTTAGACACCCCTTGGGTGGGATTTGCCTTCCTTCAGCCGGCAGAACATCCGCCAGACTGAATTGGTGTCAGTTTCTGACAGGTACATTTGTGACGTGCGTATTGAAGTTGCGTGGGTGGCACTGAGGGTGTTGCCGAACGGGGGTTGTAGAAGGACCCTTTGCCGTTTTGTTCACGCACGCTTGCTGCACTTCCATGAGCTCACGCCACAGGAGGGCTGAAAAAGCGTAAGTACCCTGTGCTGCTTCGGATAACGTTCAAATTTCGTTGACGTTTTTGAATGGTACTCAGTGATTCTATCCTGTACACGAGAGTAAAAATTGTGGTTGCGCTGCACTCCAAAGAGTTGCCATGACATCCAGTGTGGATGCAGCCACACATTGTCCTTAGAGAACTGTTGAAACGCCAGAGGGCGTCAGCAGTGTGACAGGTTGTCACCAACTGCTTTCTGTTGCTCATCGCCCTGCGAAATGTTGTTTTCAGCCGCGAAGTGTGTGGGAATTTACGCTCCAGGGAAAGAGGTGTTTCCAATGACGCCTATTGTGCTACGCCATGAGGCCTTTTCGTGACTATTCCTCAGCCACCCGTAAGAAAACCGCCTGAATTCGACGCTGAGCGTCGCGGTTCTGAACTTCATCGCAGAGACGTCAAAAGAAGGGATGAAATGTGGGTAAGAGGGGCTGTGACGACCTTCTTATTGCCTGACACGTCCACGGTCGAGTTGGGCAGAATTGTGGTGCACTGTGGTGCCAATATCATTAGCCCACCTTAGAAGTCGTAGGACGCCACACTTGAGCTTCATTAGAAAGGGAGCTTTTAGACACCTTAGATCCAAATTTCAAACTTATACGTTCCAATGGGAGACAATTACAGGGTTTCGAAAAAGTGATCGTTTAATTTTATTGCGCAGTGTAGTTACTGCATGTTACTTCGGGACGGCAAGGCAGCCAGCGGTCTACCAGGAACAATAAAACTTTCCGTGGACTACGGAAGTTCTAGGAGGGTACCTAAAGGTGTCAAGTCTGCTAAATTAGCTATAGACAAACTTCGCTGTCTGAGCTTTGAAATTGGTGTTATTTTCCTCTTTTGTGGAGCAATGTACGTTTAAACTTCGCCAGAGATACCCTTGATACTACGGGGTTTTCGTATCCGCTAGACTCTGGCCGTTTTAATAGCAGCACATGGAGGGATTTGTCAAAATTGAGAATCTGTAAATCATTGTTACACTGATTTGCACAGCTTGGAACTCGATGAGCACCTTTACACTTACATTTTCATAAAACTTTGTGTACATGGAAGAGGACTGTTCAGTTAACTTATGCTACGGCGCCCTGTATTGGTTATTGAGAAAAGTCTGTCTCAAAAAACATTCCGTTCTAAAGGGAGGTTTTTTCATTGTTGTTATTTCAGACTTTCATATAGAAAGCGGTGTTAGCTTTAAATGTGGCAGAAGTAATCGGTATGGTAGATCAGCGTGTGACATGTACATTAATACAAGTAGATGGTGGTGCTGTTCCCACTGCAGCCATCGTACTGGGCATATCCTTCTGCCTGTATGAAGCATGATTTGAATAATGTACATTTCTGTTATGGATTTCTCACACCGGAACATAATAGGGGTAATCTTTTTTTTTTCCCTGATGCGTGAGGAAGGTATGATCTGCCGATGTTGTCGTCCTTCATGGTGAAGTTGTATTTATTTGCTGCCTTTCTTACAGTTACCATCGAGGTGTATTTTCATCATCTTTACCAGGTCTGGAAAGTGTGTGTTTTTTTTTTTTCCCCAAGCGCCTAAGATGCGTGTCTACCCGGTCATGACTCTTCCATAGCCGCCTGACCGTTTCTCTGTATCACGCCTTCTAACTCAATTTCAGAAATGTCGCAACTATAACACACCTTCACCTTAATTCGTTCTTCTTTCTAGCCTATAAATAGCGCTGTGCTTCGTTGGAAATAGCACGAGCTCTGTAAGCATCATAAATCAGGAACAGTAAGGCCGAAAATACGCCTGTTTGGGTCGGAAACCTTCCATCAACGCGTTTTATGACCTCTCGTCCTCCGCGCACGTTTACTTACACGCATCTGAAGTGTGTAGAGATATCAAGCGCCCTGCTGGACCTATTCCACAGGACCTACTCGGTATGGTGGGGTTTCCGACCGTTGAATTTCCGACCCGTGACGTCAAAAAACTTTGTGTTTCCAACCACAAATATTTTAGCTCTAGGTTTGCCGACAGTCAAAGGCAACTGCAACATTCGGGAGGCTCTGCCAACAGTTTTGTAATAAGAATACCGCTTCACTTTTTATTCAGGCTTAGGACTGGCTATGCACCTAGTACATAGGCATGTTTATAAGTTTCTTTTATTTTTACGTTTTCGTCTCTTTTGTTAGTATTTTCGCCTCTTACTTTCTACATCATTACTGCAGTTAACGGTGTAACTTCTTGTCTTACGTTATGAATTTACTTACTTAGTCAATTTTTTGCAAGGAAGTAAGAGATTTTAAACATCTTTAATCGCCCGAGTCCTTGTGTACACCGAGAAGCCAAAACATTATGACCACTGCCTACCGTGACGCTAGATGCCGCCTGGTGGCGTTCCGGCCACGTGACGCGGTAACTTAAGTATGTAAGCGGAGCAAACGTGGATGGGGGATGACCTTAGCGAAGATATGGGCTGCAAATGTAGAAATCTATTACGATCATCTTCTTTGACAAAGATCTACGGCAAGGCGTAGGACAGTGAAACTACCTCCGGGCGCTAAATTATTGGGCATTCACGACCCTTCACAGAACGTGGGGTTCGGAGGCGGCTTCTCTGCTACGGGCTGATTTGTGGCATATCTGCGGAAAGAGCACAGTGCTGGTACACGTACAAAGATTTCGGACCACACCGTTCATCGTACATTGTTGAACATGGAGTCCGCAATAAACCACCCCATCGTGTTCACTTGTTGACCAAACATCATCATCAGTTATGACTGCAGTGGGCACTGGACCATCGGAATTCGATCGTCGATCAATGGAAATGTCAGCTCTCAGGTGAATCGCATTCTTGCTGCACTAGATCGCTGATCATTTGCACAAACGCCGTCATCGAGGTGAACTGCGGCTCGAAACTTGCAGCGCGCCACCGATGCAGGCTGATAGGAACAGTATTATTCTAGGACAGACATTCTTCTGCGCGTGCATGGGACCTGTGGTAGTATTCGAAGACACGCTGACAGCTGCAAACCACGTGCATCGCTTCATGCGTAATGTCTTCCTCGACGGCGATGTCATTTTTGAGCAGTTTAACTGTCCGTGTCTCGAAGCCTGAACAGTGCTACAGTGCTTTGAGGAGCATTATAATGAAGTCAGTTTGATGCCTCGACGACCAAATTCGCGTGATGTGAATTCTGTGGAACCCATCTGGGTCGCTATCGGACGTTATCACCTTGTACGCAAATCAGCGGCCCCGTTATTTGCGTGCATTACATGATCTTTGCGTAGACATCTAATGCCACATATCTCCACAAAACCTACCAACAAACTGTCGGATCCCTGATACAGAACAAGTGATATTTAGTTCCAAAGACGGACAACCAGGTGGTCATAATGCTTCGGCTCATCATTGTGGTCTTTGAATGCCTAGTAAACTTCTGTCAAGATCAGTGTGTCTTTGTCTTCTTTTTTGAAGATGGAGGCCGAGGTAATCCTCTTTAATTTAAAGTGCAGAGTTTTTTACGTCCTCCTTCAGCTTATTAATCAGAAAGTACACGTTCAGATGTTTTTGATTCATTCACGAACGTAATTTCCTTTGGCAATCTTCGACAGCATTCGTGGCCGGTTCTCCTGGTTAAAAACATTCCACATTTCAGTTGGTATACTAAGACATTCCATCCACTGATTGACCATATAATTGCGAATTTCCTGACCTTTTCTTCACTGGATATTTCCACCATTATTTCCATTAAAGTTTCATCAGAACTTTGGTGGAAGTGTGTCAATGCAGCGCAAAGGAGGCGAAACAGTCGTTCTTCTTCTCTAACGGTGTATTTCTCCGTTGCTCCCAGTAATTGTAGTTTCTTCCACAGATATTAATTGAAGTGAAAATTGCGACCGGAAAAGGATGTTTCGGGGAACACAGTTTTCATAGCTTTAATTGCAGCCATTTTGAAGTCTTAACACTGCATTTTGTGGTGACCACCCAGGTATCTTATTTTTCGACACAGAAAATATATTTTGACTTTTCTCTGGCAGCAAGCATACATATATACCTTCGTCTCTTCTGTTCTATTTTCGTTGTCAACGTGAATGGTGTACAGTCTTAGAATTGTTTCGACAACTGTCAGATGGCCCGTCCTTAATAAGTTTCATTTTCACACAGGGTTTTCTCTGCTTCTTAATAACCGGACAACAGGTTTCTTTGGTCAGGAGAACCATCGTCAGTCTTTAGAAAGCTATTGCATTCAGTTAATTTCAAAATGTCTATGTTCAGCTGAATCTTTGAACTAGTGCAGGGGATGGGTGTCGTCCCAAAACCTTTCCTACTAACTTTTCACAGTGCGATCTTGGAGTTTTCATAATGTGGCATTTCCGAAATCTGAACCTTTATCTTTCAGATCTCGAAATCTCTTCTAAAAAATGTGTAAAACAGCACTCTTTCCTGCGTGGACATTTTTCCTGCAGTTAAGCATTGGTTTCTTAACCTGCACACCTGCTTCGTCAGGAGGACAATAACGTTGCTGTTCACCAGTAATTTTGCCATGCCGTTCGGAAATCAGGCCCATCCATTTGTTATACTCACCGTATTTTCTATGCACACGGCTTCGATAACTATCCTTGAGAAGATACGGCTTCCCTTTCGTTGTTGCAATTACTTTCATCACTCAGAGTGTATACAACTCGAGCAGCTTAGGCCTATGAAACTACAATATACGGAAGCAAAGGATGTCGGCGCGAGCACTGCTTGACTGACGGTGACAACACAAACGCTGCATGTGAACGACTGGCTAAATCAGCAGTGGTGGAGGCTCTGGTCGAAAACCCTAGAAGAAAAGCGCTTGGTGGCAAGTCCTGCGGTAACTGTGACACCTACAAAGGAGTCTGAAACACCACTGTCGGAAAGCATATCAAGCCGCCCACTCTGCAACCACAAATCTATGTCGCGGAACCATAGGTTCATAGAAACAGACCAATATTGCAGAAGTTCAACTCCCTCTTTGGGAGCGCTACATGACCATTACTGTCGGCGTCATAGGTAATTAATCTTGCGGATAACGTTCGAAAATCCATGAGGATATTCGGAGATGAAAATACTCCGTATCGATAAATCGCACTGTAATAAAATTGTAGCGGAATGCAGGAAGACGTGTAGAGGATCGACGCTTGGTGCAGGAATTGGCAGTTGATCCTGAACATAAACAAATGTAATGGATTGCGATAAGTAGGTGGAAGGGCCGTTATTTTTGTTTAAACGATTGCTGCACAATCATTCTAAAAAGTAGAGTCTCTTAGGTAGTTGGGAATCTGCGTTCGGAGCGATTTAAAGTGGAACGATCACATGAAACTGATAGTTGGAAAAGAAAATGTCAGGCTGTGATTCATGGGACCTCATCTGGTAGAACTGATAGAGGATATAGAAGGGGATCTAAAAAGACCAGAGCATTTCGTCGCGTGTTCGCTTACTGGGAATCAAAGGTGTTCCTCAGATACCAGTGGCCGACGCTGCAAGAAATGTGTGTGGCACGAAATGATTTACTGTTTAAATTCTGAGCGCTCACGTTCTAGGAAGAATCGAGCAGCATATTGCCGCCTCCTACATAATTCAACTGATCAACTGATCAATTGTAGTCGCGCGACGTTAATATGGCGTGTGTCCACCTGTCACCTTTTTGACGGCTTGAACTCTTCCGGGGACAGTTTCAGTGAGGTGTCTGAATGTCTGTGGTAGAATGGCTGTCCTTTGTCCCTCAAGAGCCGAAATCAGAGAGGGTAGAGATGTTGGACGCTGGGGTCTGTTGCGAAATGACGTTCTAACTCCTTCCAAAGGTGTCCAGCTGGGTTCAGCTCGAGTTTATGTGGACAGTAACATTCCTGAAACGGATTGGCTTGCCTAAACTATTGCGTCACAGATTCTGCTTTTGACAGGGTACAGTATCATCCTGATACAATCCAAACTGTTTCTTTATAGTACTCAGTACATAAAGCGGCAAAATGTGTTCATATCCTTTCGCATTTAGCGTTTACTTAAGCACAATAAGGGAACCACGCCCTCAATATGAATAACAACACTGTACCGTAACACACCTCTTCTGTACAGGATGTCTCAAAAAGGTTCGCTGAACTTAGTTGCAACATCCAAACTAATTAAGATATTTGCACACGCCTGGCTTATGTGAACACTATCTCTCGAGGTTTTTATGCCATTCAATCAGTATCAGCATGTGCTCCTTTGGTGGCTCGCACAACATCCAGCCTGTATTAAAGCTGTATCCAGACTCTGCGCAACATATCTGCGTCAGATGTGGCAATGGCAGCAACGCTTCGGTTCTGCAAATGGTTTGATACTCTCCGTCCTTGACGCACATACATAGAAAGAAGTCCACCGTTGTAATGTCAGGGAGGGGGCATTATCCCGCAACACAGTGGTGCCGTCCGTCAACATTCCTGGACTTTTGGACTTAAGGCGCACTTATATTTCTCCAAAGTGTCCACCTAACGCTGTGCCTTAATTGTGGCGCCGTGTTCCAGAAAGTCAATAAGCAGCGGACTCTTGCAGTGAGTGAAAAAGGTTATAATGACTTTCTCGGAGTTAGCGTGCCGGTTTCGACTACACTGCAAAAGTTTCAGTGAGAACCCCTTACACATCCTCCAAACAGTCCCGATCTCTCCCCATGCGGTTTCCATATTTCTTGTGCCCTGAAGAAAGACATTAGTAGCTTTCTATTTGCTACGAACGAATAGGTGCACTCCTGGGTACAGTCCTAGTTCTGTATGCAACTGCAAACATTTTTCGTTGTAGGCATTGACAATTACGGCCATTACTTTTGAAATAATACATAGTTCACATAATTTTTTCCTCTGTCTCGTTTTCATTTGACTTTCCTTTGTATTAAGATTTTTGAGCTTCTCGTTGATACACGGATTGCTTGTTCCTAGTAGCAAACAAACTATTGGTTGCGAGGAATAAGCGTGGTTGTCATCAGTTGCTGTGAAACTATCATGGAACTGTGGTTTTGCAGTTTAAAATTTGTGATGTAAGTGTACAGGCAGAAGTAAGTTTGTTGCATCTTTCGTAGATCATTTTTTTGTCGAAATGATGATGATAGAGTTAATTTACAGGCTGTGTATACATGACAACATTGATGAACACGTTGCGTTTCTGTGCTACTCATGCAAATACACTTAAAAATTAGGGGTTGTTTATGTTATGTTTACAGTATACCACTTGCAAACAAAAATCGTCCCTGTAATAGGAGTTGTCCAGAAAAAATGATTTTAGGTGATCTAAAACTTGATTTATTATCTGTCAGACAATTTATGTTGTTGGACAAATTATCAAAAATTTTTGTTGCTCGGTTTTGAACACCTTTCTGAGCCACTGACAGCTTCAATAGTGGATAATAAAGGTCATTTTTTTCCTGTAGGTATTGACGTCACTGTTCTCACATTGTGATTGGTTATGTATGACGAATTTCTTTAGCGAACATTTATGTATTGTGAAGGTGCAGTTAAATTCTAAGTTCTTGAAGAGGTACTTCTGTGCAACCTATAGGCTATTTTCCTTCCAAGTGGTGAGATACCCCAGAAAATTAATACATAATACATTATTTGAGAGGAAATACTCGAAATATGTCGGGAAATTGATTCGTTTGTTTCAAAGACTAGCTGTGAAACTTACATAGGAGAGTGAAATTTGTGTGGAGACGGTTTGTGCGCAGTGGTCCTACTAGATACATGGTGCCGAATAACATTGTCAGACAACGCATCGACAATCAGAGAGCGACAAAGGCGTTTATCAGAGAAGACGAATCTGTGTGTATGACCAGAGACAAGTGCAGCGAGCTTCAGTAAATTTGATAAAAATCACAATAGCAGCTAGTAATTACAGAACTGCCGGCAAGAGGTCTGAGATACCGTTAACCTTCAGCGACTGCAACACGAGATCTATCTGATGACGGGCCTATAGATCGAAATCATGTATAAAAAAATATTTTTTGAAGTCAGAATTTTAAATAGCACATTTTAAACAATCGATCGCTGCGCACTGCGCTGTGATTGTCATATTTCATCAAGAACGTATCTGATCTTGTCTCCTTGATGCATAAAGTAGAAACAAAAGAAATTATATTTAAGCGTAGACTTGCCCTTTTGCTGCATGTAACGCAGCCTGGCGTGAGAGCCATACCGCAGTAGCAGATTCCGGGCGTCGTGCCTTTAAATTGTAGCTTGTTTATCGCTTAACAAGTGGTATCACTGTAGTCACCGTTAAAATGTATCGTTATATTAAAAAATACCTGCTCAAATATTTCTGTTGATACGAGAGTTAAGAGGATTAAACATACAACAAAATAGAATGCCCTTTGCGTACTATCATATGCCGAAAACTGTTTTTCATTATCTTGAACTGATCGCGAAATAAAAGGGTTTGCAGGTTGGAGGCTGATCGACTCTGTATAGTGTCAGTTTGGAGGCATCAGGCTACACGATATTGACACATACAATTACGTAGCTTTTGAATGATTTTCTCAAAGGGCGCGGAGGACGACTTGTGTGAGTAGTGTTTCAGTGAACGCAAGAGAGACGTGAGTGGGGAGGTGAACACGGGACAGAGAGGATCAAGGTGCATCCGGAGAGGAAACGGAGCAACCTGTTCACGGAGCGTGAAACGGTAATCTGATAAGGAGCGTCAAGGGTACTGAGAAACTGTGAAACACAATGCATTCCGCGCGACACTGTATAGGGCAGGACTTGGCGGAGCGAAACGGGACGCACCGCGCGGAAGGCGGAGAGCCGGGCTCCTCACGCCGATCGTGTTACCCGCTTGCGGCGGGCGACTCGCGGAAATTCCTATAACCCGGGAGCGGCGGTGCAGGCGCCTGCTCCGTGGCCTACTGTTGGCGTCTATGCAAGGCAGCGTCTTCTTTCTTACTGCAACAGCTCGCGCTTCGAGGAAGCATCTGCCTTTCGGAGCGTCGAATCGAAAGCTCAGTAATTCTTGTTCAGTACGCGTCTCCGCTATCGCCGCTCTCTAAGAACATCGTAAATTTCTGTGACCTGCGTCAGGGTGAAATGGATTTCCAGTGTTACGGTAGTCGAGGCCGTTGTTATAAATCTTCTAACTAAGGTAGGTCGTCTCAACGTTAATTGGTCGTGTTAATTGCGCAAAGTTTTCAGCTAGTTACAGAGCGCGACTTTCCTGATCTTCTGATAGCTTGAAGTAGACCAACGGACAGTTCGGCACTTCCACCTAATGAACACAATACGAATGTACTGAATATCAGAGCAGCTGTTTTACTGGATTGAAGAGTTACTAGAAAAAGAAGAAACACAGCACGTCATTCTTAAAGGAGAGGAATCTTCAGATGTTCCAGTAACCTTGGGGATATCCCAAGGAAGTGTTACAGGACTGTTACTTTTCAGACTACGTAAGAGGGGCGTTCAGTAAGTAATGCAATATTATTATTTTTTCTTGGTCAGTTTCGGTTGAAAAATGTGGAATTTGTTGTGAGACATAGAGGAAAATTCACAATTCAGCCCTTTCAGTTTCCTGAATTTCCTGTAGATGGCGGCGTTATACGCAGTCTTCAAAATGTTGTCTCTAACGGAGATGCGTTCCGTTCCAAGCGGAGAACTGCCATTGAGTTTCTTTTGGCGCAAAACCAGAGCATCGCAGGTATTCTAGGCGCTTGCAGAAGGTCTACGGAGACTCGGCAGTGAACAAAATCACTGTGAGCCGTTGGGCGAGACATCTGTCATCACAGCAACAAGGTCGCACCAACCTGTCCAATTTCGTGCGTGCCGGCCGGCCACACACAGCTATGACTGCAATGTTGGAACGAGCGAACACACACATTCTAGGTGATCGACGAATCACGAACAAACACCTCGTTACACGTCTTGACGTCTCTGTTGATAGTGCTGACACACTCGTCCACCAGTTGGGGTACTCAAGTGTGTGCCCGCTGGGTTCCTCGCCGCCGAACAGAAGAGCATAAAGACCAACGAAGTACCATCTGTGCGGAATTGCTTGCGCGTTACGAAGCTGATGGCGACAATCTTTTGCCCAACATCGTCACAGGCGGATGAAGCATGAGTTCATCACTTCGATCCGGAAACAAAACGGCAGTCTGTGAAGTGGCGCCACGGCACCTGTCCTCCGAGGAAAAGTTCAAAGCCGTATTCTCAGCCGGTAAAGTCATGCTGACGGTCCTCTGGTTTTCGGAAGGGTTTGTTCTGTTTGATGTTCTCCCTGATGGTGCAACGATCAACTCTGAATTGTATTGTGCTATCAACAGAAAATTCAAGAAACTGCTTCAGCGTGTTCGTCGTTACAAAAATGCGAACGAACCTCTCCTCCTCCACGATAACGCAACGCCTCACACGAGTCTTCATTGGACTCTTCTTCTTCAACTGCCCCGCAGCTCGGATCTCGCATCTTGCTACTTCCGTCTCTTTGGCCGAATAAAGGATGCACTCAGCGGGCAGCAGCACGTGGGTTATGGGGAGGTTACTGATGCAGCAAGCCGTTGTCCCCGACGTCGACCACTAGAGTGGTTCCATGCGGACTTTCAGGCCCTCCCAGCAAGGTGGTTTAAGACCGTCGTATTGAACGGAGATAATGTTGAAAAATAGTTTTGTAGCCAAAAGTGGGGAACAGTTTGGTGTATTGAAATCCTGAGTAGAACCAACCTGTTTGCAGAAAAAAAACGTGTTGCATTACTTATTGATCGCCGCTCGTGTAAATGACGTAGCGGATTAAGTCCGAAATTCCATGAGGTTTTACGCGGATTGATCGTGATTTAACTAGAGAAGTCGCAAACATAGAAAACTGTTGCGAAATGCATGAACATCTGTAGAGAATACACACTTCGTACAGAGATTGACAGTTGAGCCTCGGTGTAAGCATAGGTAGTGTACTGCGCATAAGAAGACAGAAAAAATCATTATTTAAACAATCGCTGGAAGCAGTCACATACGTAAAACATCTAGGAGTACGCGCACGGAGCTATTTCAAGTGGGACGACCACATAAAATGAATCGCAGGTAATACCCCTCAACTAAGACCAAGAATGATCGATTAAGGGAAAAATTCAGTAGTCCCAAACTTTCGTTCGGTGGTAAGAGAATGTGCCATGAACAACATGTTAAAAATCCTGCTGGTGGGCAATGAGCGTGGGGGTGGGGGCGCATTTGAAGATAACTTCGTGTTTTTCTTAAACTCAAGAACAACGGCTTCTAGTGAAAATGCTCCTACTACAAATTTCCTATAAAAAAAGATCCATCCATTTTCCTCTAGACTAATAGTTACTGCATTGCAAGGAATGGAAGAAAAACATAGGGCTTTCATGGTATACAATTAATGTCTGTTGTTAAAAGAAATAGCTTAAGAACAAATATGTGTTTACCACATTTAAATGAAATACACCTTATGCATTGATAAATTCTGTTCTGAGAGTGTAAAAGGTGCAAGGGGGGGGGCGGGGGGCAGGGGCAGGGGCAGGACGTAGACGCGAGAGGAAGGGTCGTCCTTCGTGTGACCGCAAACTGAAAAACGAGCGGGCGATACCCCCTCTGTACCCCACTACATCGTAAGAAGCAACTACAGGGTGTTTCGTAAACTTATACCGACCAACCGCTGCACACCCTACGAACCACTGGCGATGCTGTGCGCAGAAATGCCCGGACTGTGTTTATTTTCCATAAAGTGCATTAACAATGCAAGCAGAACATAGACAGAGTGGTCAGAAACCGTCTGAAAACCTTGTAAGGGAATTACTACAGGGGGGTTGTGCTGATAAATAAGTAAAGAAAAAAATTCTATATGTTACGGCGTTTCCATGTTATTCAACAATGAATTTAGGCAATAAGGTCATCGCGCCCGCAAATTCAAGAAGCCTGCCAGAGACGGTGTCGCCAAACGTGTTCCTCGTTTGGTTTCCTCAAACCGATAAAACGTAGGTTTTGCTTCCGTAGCTTAAATGAATCACTTCCGAAAAAGGCACGTTTTAACTAGTAATGAGCATTTCAACAAGTGGTAACTCATGGGCCCATAGACGTCTTTGCATTACCGCGTTTTAGCGCGTCCAAGTGCCTGAATTTGCCCACGCAAGGAACTGATTGCCGAACTAGCATGCTAAATCCGTTACTCTGAAACGGTGCAACGTACGGAACTTTATTCGTAACAATTATTTCTCAGCATAACCTCCCCTCCAACACCATTACAAGCTTTCCGGACTGTTTTGACCACCATGTAAATGAGTTAGTTACTAATTATACTAATGCCAGAAACTATTATGGACAGATTGTACATAAATCTATACACTGTTCTTCGGCATTGCTAGAGGAGACATTGATTGATAGTCTTCTCCTACGGCAGACGTAAGCTTTCTTCCGGGAACGGAGACTTCCTCCACCACGAACGCTATTTTATCCATTGACCTTTTGTGAGAGGGGGAGGGAAGAAATCCTGTGACCCATAGATGTCAGCTCTCTAGAAAATCACGTCAGAACTCTTCGTTGTCCCCGTAGTTACGAGGCTATACCAAAATTTACAGTATAAATAACTACACACTCTTCCACTTGTTTCTTTGTAAATTACTTTCATCACACCGATTGTGCTAGAAACTGTTTCATTGCGCCGATACATACACTATGTGATCAAAAGTGTCCGGACACATGGCTGAAAATGACTTAAAAGTTCGTGGCGCCCTCCATCGGTAATGCTGGAATTCAATACGGTGTTCGCCCACCCTTAGCCTTCATGACAGCTTCCACTCTCGCAGGCATACGTTCAATCAGGAGCTGGAAGGTTTCTTGGGGAATGGCAGCCCGTTCTTCAAGCAGTGCTGCACTGAGAAGAGGTATTGATGTCGGTCGGTGAGGCCTTGCAAGAAGTCTGGGTTCCAAAACATCCAAAAGGTGTTCTATAGGATTCACGTCAGGACTCTGTGCAGGCCAGTCCACTACAGGGATGTTACTGTCGTGTAACTACTCCGCCACAGGCCGTGCATTATGAACGGTGCTCGATCGTGTTGAAAGATGCAATCGCCACGCCCGAATTGCTCTTCAGTAGTGGGAAGCAAGAAGGTGCTTAAAATTCAATGTAAGCCTGTGTTGTGATAGTGCCACACAAAACAAGGGGTGCAAGCTCCCTCCATGTAAAACACGACCACACCGTAACACCACCGACTCCGAATTTTATGGCATTCGCCATACCCACACATTGCCATCGGATTGCCACATTGTGTACCGTGATTCGTCACTCCACACAATGTTTTTCTACTGTTCAATCGTCCATTGTTGTAAGCTCTTTACACCAAGCGAGGCGTCGTTTGGCATTTACCGGCGTGAAATGTGGCTTACGAGCAGCCACTCGAGCATGAAATCCTAGTTTTTTCATCTCCCGCCTAACTGTCATAGTACTTGCAGTGGATCCTGGTGCCGTTTGGAATTCCTGTGCGACGGTCTGGATAGATGTCTACCTATTACACATTACGAACCTCTTCAGTTGTCGACGGTCTCTGTCAGTCGACAGACAAGGTCAGCCTGTACGCTTTTGTGCTGTACGTGTCCCTTCACGTTTACACTTCACTATCACATCGGAAACAGTGGACCTAGGGATGTTTAGGAGTGTGGAAATCTCACGCACAGACGTGACACCCAATCACTTGACAACGTGAGTTATGCGGAGCGCCCCAGTCTGCTCCCTCACGATGGCTAATGGCTACTGAGGTCGCTGATATGGAGTACCTGGCAGTAGGTGGCAGCACAACGCACCTAATATGAAAGACATATGTTTTTGGGGGTGTCCGGATACTTTTAATCTTACATCACTTAAGCAAGATTTGAAAGTCTTTCCTATTAGATGTTTCCCCCATTACCTGAACCAAATTTGAGTCAAGCAATAATAAAAACTGTAAGAAATAGGTGGTTAGCGAGAAGTAAGAAAATATGAGGAAATACTTGTTGAAGAATCTACCAGTGTGGTAGGACATTGTTCATGGATAAGAATGCACTGAAAGTAACTGGCAACGTGTTTTTGTTTTATTGTCTCTGTAGGCTGAAATATTTTTATAAGATTTCAAAAAAAGGGGTGATATCAGTCAATCTTACAGATATTGATTCGAAATTGAGAGTGGCTTTTAAACTTTTTTTACGGGAAGGCTCTTCACATCCATAACACACAATTCGATTTGAACTACAGAAAAAGCAGCATAGGCAATCTCTTGGGCCGTCTGCTATCAGTGCCATTTACGGATCAATCAGATCAGTCAGCCGTATCGGCTGAGTTGTGCTTACTAATGCGGTAATGCATTTCCTTTTATATGGATCAATCTTCAGCAGATGAGTTGTACGGAACAATACTATGCCAGTGGATGACTAGTCAGATTCTCGTTGAGACACTTTATATGCAGCAGCTGTAATTTATTCATCATAAAAATAAACCTGATGTGAACAAACACAAACGCAGTGACTGGCCAGCCGCCGTGTTACATTCTTGAAAGAAGGTCCTATTTACCTGTCAGATATCCTGTTATTAAGTCACGGCATGAAATTTTAAGATATTGTAATGCATTTAATGGCCTTCAACATTTTTCTTAATATGCTTGAGTTCAGTAGTTTTTATTTAAAAAATCGTGTACAGCCGCAATCACTGTGCTGTTGTGATTAGATTGTCGCGGTTTTAATATGCAGTGTGAAAATGGCTGACGCTGCTTTCTGTTTCATAGTGAAACACGCGCGTGGAACACCGTAAAAAAAGTGGCAAGAAACAGGATGGTGTTAATGTTTTCATAAGTTTACAGAAAAAAATGTAAGTTTAATTTTTGCTAGGAACTGTACAATAGTTACAGGTAAAGAGTTTTATATAACTATATGTATAGCTGAACCGGTACCTTTGTAAATTTGGTGCAGTCCATGGAGCTCTTTGGTCTGCTTTCTTCCGTAGATATGGATGAGTATGTAAAACACACCCGTAATGTTGGGATACACTATTAGTACTGCCCGGCTTGACACAGTCGCGTCGTTTAAATATCTAGCCTCAACGTTGCAAAGCGATATAGAATGGAACGGGCATGTGAAGCTTGTGGCAGAGAAGGCGGGTGGTAGACTTTGGTTTATTAGGAGAATTCGAGGAAAGTGTGATTAATCTGTAAGAGACCGCATATAAGACGCTAAGGCGACCTATTGTCGAGTACTGTTAATGTCCGGGATCCGTACCAGCTCGGATTAAAGGAAGACATCGAGCCAAATCAGAGGCGGGCTGCTGGATTTGTTATTGGTAGCCTCGAACAAAACGCAAGTGTTACGGACATGTTTGAGGAACTCAGATGGGAATCTCTGGAAGGAAGATGACATTCTTTTCGAGGAACACTACTGATAAAATTTGGGGAACCAGCATTTGAAGCTGACTGCAGAACGATTCTACTGCCTCCAACATACATTACTCATTAGGACCACGAAGATAAGATACGAGACATCAGGGCTCATACGGCGGCATATAGACAGTCGTTTTTCCCCTCTCTGTTTGCGGGTGGAACAGGAAAGGAAATGGCTAGTAGTGGTACATTCCTCCACGCACCTTGCGGTGGATTGCGGAGTGTCTACGTAGATGTGAGCCTGGGCGGAAGTCGTTGACGTTTGTGGAGTCACATTACGTTGTGTTCTCTTTAGTCCTGAAGTTTTCGCATACATAAGAGTGTAAGGCCTTTTGCAGACGTTTGAAGCACGGATGCATGATGGGCGTTCAGGGGACAGCGGCGCGTGTTGCGGTGCCTGTGCGCCGCATGCTCGTTAAGCGAGGCTAAACAGGCCGTCTCTTAATTGGACCCGCACTGGAGGGTGCGGCACGCGCCGTTCCGGGCCCGCCTGGCCTGGCGAGGCCGGACCAGGTAGCGCCGAGCAGCGCAGCACCAAATAATAACAGCCCGCAGATCGATACCCGGGGCGGGGCAGGACGGCGGGACCCCGCCCTCGCCGGAGCATCGTCTCGCCTCGCCTCGCGCTGGCGGCGCACAGCGTGTCCGCTGCGGACGGTGCCCCCGTTGTCCGTCACCCGATCACAAGTGGCGCGCTGCAGCTGCAGGCTCTTGCAAGCGACAGACCAGCAGCCGGCACTGCAGTTGTGCAAAAGACGGGCCGAAAATTTGGTTCTCCCAAATCAAGCTGTTGTTGTGGTCTTCATTCCTGAGACTGGTTTGATGCAGCTCTCCATGTTACTCTATCCTGTGCAAGCTTCTTCATCTCCCAGTACATACTGCAGCCTACATCCTTCTGAATCTGCTTAGTGTATTCATCTCTAGGTCTCCCTCTACGATTTTTACCTTCCACGCTGCCCTCTAATACTAAATTGGTGATCCCTGGATGCCTCAGAACATGTCCTACCAACCGATCGCTTTTTCTAGTAAAGTTCTGCCACAAACTCCTCCCCAATTCTATTCAATACCTCCTCATTAGTTATGTGATCTACCCATCTAATCTTCAGCATTTTTCTGTACCACCACATTTCGAAAGCTTCTATTCTCTTCTTGTCCAAACTATTTATCGTCCATGTTTCACTTCCACACTATAACGCGCATCAGACTAGCTCAGGGCTCTTACCCTTCACATATTTGTAGGACGGAAGTTGAGACATCTCCATACTGCGGAGTCCACCCAACTGAGATTGCGGACCTCAACCATGTGATACTGGGATGTTTATGCTGTGACAGACAACGCCGCAAGTTTCTTAAGACCGATCAGAACAGGAATTCCGCAACCTACATCTGTGGCGGACCTGTTTCGACAGCTGACCACAACGTACAATGTCACTATCTCACGGTTTCTGCAAGAAGCGGATATCCAGGTATAAGCCAGACACAAAGGTTCCATCTTAAAAAGTTGGGACATATGGACTGTATTGAGTGTGCGAAAGTTCAAAGTGAACCATGAAATCTGACTGGAATTAATGTAATTTGTAATGTCTATGCTGCATAAGTCATATTGTGTACCAGATATGTAGATACTAACTTCTGTGGCTAAATGAAATGGTTCATGCTAAAAACCATTAAATTTAAAATAATAAACCGTCGACTCACACCCGCTAATACCCCAGCGGTTTGTCTACAACTGACACATTGTGAAAAGTCATTACAGGTTTATAAGAAAACCAAAATAAGCGTCTTTGCTCTCCGGTATTGTACTTGAGATGATCTCGCTGTGTGTTATACAGTGGAACCTTGTTTAGCCGGACCTCATTAATCCGGATCCTTTAAAATTTTTGAATTTTTTTAGTACTGTATAATTTCACATTATTTGACTCCGTATTCGTACACTGGCAACAGTTGAAAAAGAAAATCATTACATTTTAATTTAAACAAATCTTGGCAAGATATCACCTAAAAAAATCGTCATCGAGCGATACACTGAGGTCACAAAAGTAATGGGATAGCGAAATGCTCATATACCGATGGAGATAGTATCACGTACACAAGGTATAAAAGGGCACTGTATTGACAGAACAGTCATTTGTACTCGGATGATCCATGGGAAAAGGTTTCCGACATGATTATAGCCGCACGACGGAAACTAACAGATCTCGAACGCGGGAACCGAGCGAGGTGGCGCAGTGGTAGCACACTGGACTCTCATTCGGGAGGACGACGGTTCAATCCCGTCTCCGGCCATCCTGATTTAGGTTTTCCGTGATTTCCCTAAATCGTTTCAGGCAAATGCCGGGATGGTTCCTTTGAAAGGGCACGGCCGATTTCCTTCCCAATCCTTCCCTAACCCGAGCTTGCGCTCCGTCTCTAATGACCTCGTTGTCGACGGGACGTTAAACACTAACCACCACCACCACTCGAACGCGGAATGGGAGCTGGAGCCAGACGCATGGAACATTCCATTTCGGAAATCGTTAGAGAATTCGATATTCAGAGATACACAGCGTCGAGAGTGCGCCGAGCACACCGATTTTCAGGTATCTACCCCCGTGGACAACGCAATGGCCGACTGCCTTGACTTACGACGGAGAACAGCGACGTCTGCATAGAGTAGTTAGTACTAAAAGACAAGCAGCACTGCAGAAATAAATGTGGCACGTACGACGAACGTTTCCGTTAGGACAGTGCGGTGAAATTTTGCGTTAATGGGCTATCGCTGCAGGAGACCGACGCGAGTGCCTTCTCTGACACACGACTTCGCCTCCATCCCCTCTCCTGGACTTTTGGTCATATCAGTTGGACCGCAGACGACTGGAAAACCGTGGCCTGGTCAGGTCGGTTCCGATCTCAGTTGGTAACAGCTAACGGTAGAGTCAGTGTGTGGCGCAGACCCCACGAAACCACGAACCGACGTTGTCAGCAAGGCACTTTGCAAGCTGGTGGTGGCGGCTCCATAATGGTGTGGGCTGTGTTTACATGGAATGGACTGGATTCTCTGGTCCGACAGAACCGATCATTGACCGGAAATTGTGTGTTCGGCCACTTGGAGACCATTTGCAGCCATTGATGGATTACATGTTGGCAAACAACTATGGAATTATTATGGACGATAATGCGCCGTGTCACGGGACCACAGTTGTCCGCGATTGGTTTGAAGAACATTCTGCACAATGCGAGCAAATGACTTGGCGTCCCATCGAACATTTATGGGACATAATCGAGAAGTCAGTTCGTGCACCAAATCCTGCACCGGCAAGTCTTTCACAATTACGGGTGGCTGCAGAAGCAACATGGCTGAAAATTTTTGCAGGGAACTTCCACCGACTTTTTTAGTTCATGCCACATGGAGTTGCTGCACTACGCCGGGCAAAAGGCCCGATATGTTACGAGGTGGTGACTTTCGTCGTCTCGGTGTACAGTGCTGCATTGCCCACGTTTGCTGCGATTGTAAAATGACATGAAACAGAAAAGAGGTCGCAGTCTCCATGGAGAAGACTGCGTTGGATGGATAAAGCAGGATTCTTTTAAAGCAGTGCTCCCAAATTTGGTGTTCAAATATTGTCAAACAATCGTGGATGTTCAGACATAGGTATTATAGACATAAATGATTGTGTACGAAACGACAGTGCCTCTGCCTGCTGTTGGCTTTCTGTTGATGATATTTTTGCCTTTTGTTCATCTGCAGACAATTGTGCTAGTGGTGTTGGAGTAGCTGACAAAATTGGCGCTCAGTTTGAAGACGTTGACACCCGCACAGTCACAAACGCAGTCGGACAAATTAATAGTTTGTATAGAATGCCAGGCGGAAACAACGTCGGCCTAACTATTGCTGGTGAAAAGTCTACGTGATAGCGCAACACATATAAACATCAAATGCCAAAGCAAAAGCGCCTTCAGCCGTATAAGTTTCCAGTTTTATTTTTACTACCAGTTTCAGCGTTACAATACGCCATCTTAAGGGCTACTGTCAGACGTGCAGTAAGAACCTACCTCTTATACAGTTCAAATAGGGGCCAGCATGCAGTCACTGGTATCCGTAGACTTCCTTTTAACCAAGCGATCCTTTCGATCATCTCTTGCAGTGACCGTATGGTGGCCCCTTTTTTGATTGTGTAAGAGGTGGTATTCATCCTGCACGTCGGCCAGTGGCCCTGAAGATGGCGTAGTGTATCGCTTTAACTTACAACAAAAATAAAATGAAACTGTAAATTTAGACGGCTGCATGGATTTTGATTTGACTTTCTATATTGAACAGAGGTGGTCCCGAAATCCCCCTGTACAAAGATCTACTTATAGACCACAAACGACGTACGAATTTGGCTCAAAACAAACTTAGTCGCTATCTTAAAATAAGAAATTCACGGTTTTTCCAGTATCTGGTGGACAGTTACCAGAAAATAATGCGTAATTCTTGAAAATAAATATAACTTCTGTTTTTATAATCTATATGCCATGTCTTTATATTTTTTCTCACTTTCCGAATTTTCGATGTTCCGAATGACCTGTGTCGCCACCTAACCCGGAAGTCGCATTTCAACGTAGGTTGTTTCTGAGATAATGCTGTTATGCCTCGAATAAGGAGATGAAGCGTGCACCAGCGCCTGTAGGAATTTGACGACGACAGGACGGTAGCCTTTACAGGCTGGGGTTTATAGTTCATAATATTGCTGCTAGAGACGATTCGGATCCCCCGACTGTCTAGAGAAAATGTAGAATCAGCCAGTTCAGGAGAGCCCTAGTCAACGAAATTTTATTTCTTACTTATATCAACTGCATATTGCAGTCTTCATCGTCATATCGGCCAAGCATATGGCGAGATGATAAATGGGGGCCAATGGATATACAACACGATCATCCGTTGTTTACATAGCCGGTCATTTGCAGAGCAGCCATTATGTTTTTCACATCTTAATGCCGGATGCTGTGCATTTTCTTAAAGAACTCCGTTGCGTTATGTTTCAGCAATGTAGCGCATGTTGCCTGTACTGTTCTGACATACCACATTTTAGAGTGTGTTGGACTATAGCCCTGGCCATCACGTTCTCCAGATCTCTCACCCGTTGGAAACGTCTAGTCACTGGTTGCTGAGAGAGTACCCCAGCACCGTCGACAGCCATTACGATTGGTAAAGTCTGAAACAGAGTTGAAGCAACGTGGAATGATGTACATGTATCTCATCCAACCTCAGTTGAGACTCGATGCCAGCCGCGTTAGAGCCGTTGCTGCTGCCTGAGGTGACAGCTCTGTGTATTAAACTTCACACACTGTATACCCCAGAATCTCTTACAAATTGAACAGTGTATTCTTCCTGCTATACTGTGTGTGCACAATAAGTAAATTTTCATTACTTTGTGTCATTTCTGGTGTTAAAATTTTAATGACCAGCAGTGTACCAATACTCTGTAGAGATTTAAGGGACACAGAGACTGCCTTTTCAGGTTCTCTCTCTCTCTCTCTCTCTCTCTCTCTCTCTCTCTCTCTTTCTTTCTTTCTCTTTTTCGCATAATTTCCCCCTTCATTTTGATTCATGTCAACATGCCTTCCCCCATTATTTCATCTTTTTTTTAGTTAGTTTACAGTAATGACGTCTCGAAATATGCAGTCATGATTCTAATCTCTCTGGCTGCGTCAGAAATGACGTGATTTGATATCAAGTCTGTTTATCCTTCTTCATCTGAATTAATTTTCTAATAATGGGAGTGGAGTTAATTTGGAAACTTCCGCCCCCGGTAGCTGAGTGGACAGCGGGACAGAATGTCAATCTTAAGGGCCCGGGTTCGATTCCCGGCTGGATCGGAGATTTACTCCGCTCAGGGACTGGGTGTTGTGTTATCCTAATCATCATTATTTCATACTCATCGACGCACAAGTCGCCGAAGTGGCGTCAAATCGAAAGACTTGCACCCGGCGAACGGTCTACCCGAAGCGTGGCCCTAGTCACACGACATGTCATGACAGTTTGGAAACGACTGTCTCTAATGATTTTTTTAATTCGTCTCCCAAACCTTTACGTTCTAAATCATATAGATTGTAGATGACAGTAAATCAAAGACTTCGACTTAAGGAACTGATGGTGGGAAATGGATATTATGGTTTTTATTGACATAAACAGCTACACCGTATAGTTAAAGATGCAAGTTCATAGCGGCTGCTCGAAACGACGATTCCCATTTTCAGGGCGTGCGTTATAACACCATACATTGACACGATTAAACTCTGGGTTGAGAGCCATTTAGTCCCATTTGCTTTGCACTTTGCGTATGATGAGGAAGTAATTGCTGCATTACCAGTGCTCTGCGTTCTGAGGGTAGTGCACACAAATGTTGAAGTACTATGGGTAATTTCGTTATTGCAAACGCCTTTTCGCTTCGTAAAACGAGGTGAGCACTATGTTGTTCTTCCTAACCCCATCGGCATTCATTTGTTGCCGAGAGAGTTTGCTGTCGAATTTTGTTTCCTTTTTGTCTTTTGTGTGTGTGTGTGTGTGTGTGTGTGTGTGTGTGTGTGTGTGTGTGTGTGTGTGTGTGTGTGTGTGTCCTTTCCTGTAAAGTTCCTTTAATGTATTAAATAATATGCCCTTACAGAGTATAGTGTTTTCATTTCACCAAAACCTGTTTGCCTTCTGCTGTTGCTTTCTGTATATGGAAGTTCTCTTCTGTTGTCAGTTTGTGGTATAGATCAGTTATAACCTAAAATATTTTCACTTTTTACGGATTTAAATAAACAAAATCCACTAGAATGGTGCCGAAACCTGTTTGGGTAACGAGAAAAAATTGTGTTTGCATAAACGGCGGACCTATATCCAATAATTTAACTGCAGACACGGAAAGAAAGACAAGAACTGGTGTTGAAGAGTACAGACGTGTTTTTTCAGTAGCTGACCAAGGGCAGTGTAGTTTTGTTGCGCCTTTTGCTAATGATAAAAACTATTTATTTAGAGGAGGCACTTTTGAGGTTAAAAACATGCATCTTTGACATTGAATTGTACTTACAGGGACGGCAGAGTCGTAAAAAAAATCTGCGCGCTGGTGCTGATATACGTCCTCGCCACTGCACATTACGTTTGCACTGTTACGTCAGAGATGTTGTGTATCTTACAGATAAGCTTGTTCACATTGGATTCAAAGATAAAAGATTAAATGGTTTCTACAGAAATGTCTTTCTTTCTTAAAAAATATGAATGGGTGCACCAGAATATTGACATGTGCACAACTGAGTTGTTAAATTAGGTATTTATGTATATATAACGTTTATTTTCATGTATTCAGAACAGTTCGTAGTCTGTGTGTGCTAATTTTCCTGATTTTAATCGATAATACAGCGCTGTACGACTGTACATACGCAGACCGCAGTTGCATATTTATGACTTACAAGGAGATAAAGAAAGATAAATTGTGACCTGCACACTGGAAAACGCGTTTCATGGTTTGTCACTTGAAAACATTTACTAGCCATTTGTGTCCTAACCCCTAACAATCACCTGCCATTCTAGATAACAAGAAACAAAAGTGCACCTGAAAGTGCAATTGCCAAAACAAACTGTACAAAATGAAACATTCAAGTTACCCTTATCTCCAGCCTGAAGGCAGCATTCCTCTATTTTGATAAGAGATGTGAGCATTACGCGAAATACTTAAAATTCTGTAATTACTCTGTAGGAAATACTGCAACGAGCCATAAGTTTTCTAGAAATGATTTTATGTTACCATTACTAGTTTCGGGCCTGAGCCAATAACTATTTCATTAATTAAGTAGAACATAATTAAAAACAGACATCCTTACGACGCATGTGGCTGTCTGCTTCCGCAGAGCTTGGAGCGTTTGTGTCGCTCCCTCTGTCAAACGGTAACAACTTCCGTAACAGCGAGTGTCGTGACTGTATATACGATGTGCATTCAAGTTCTAAGGCCTCCGATTTTTTTTTCTAATTAACTACTCACCCGAAATCGATGAAACTGGCGTTACTTCTCGACGTAATCGCCCTGCAGACGCACACATTTTTCACAACGCTGACGCCATGATTCCATGGCAGCGGCGAAGGCTTCTTTAGGAGTCTGTTTTGACCACTGGAAAATCGCTGAGGCAGTAGCAGCACGGCTGGTGAATGTGCGGCCACGGAGAGTGTCTTTCATTGTTGGAAAAAGCCAAAAGTCACTAGGAGCCAGGTCAGGTGAGTAGGGAGCATGAGGAATCACTTCAAAGTTGTTATCACGAAGAAACTGTTGCGTAACGTTAGCTCGATGTTTGTGTGTGTTGTCTTGGTGAAACAGCACACGCGCAGCCCTTCCCGGACGTTTTTGTTGCAGTGCAGGAAGGAATTTGTTCTTCAAAACATTTTCGTAGGATACACCTGTTACCGTAGTGCCCTTTGGAACGCAATGGGTAAGGATTACGCCCTCGCTGTCCCAGAACATGGACACCATAATTTTTTCAGCACTGGCGGTTACTCGAAATTTTTTTGGTGGCGGTGAATCTGTGTGCTTCCATTGAGCTGGCTGGCGCTTTGTTTCTGGATTGAAAAATGGCATCCACGTCTCATCCATTGTCACAACCGACGAAAAGAAAGTCCCATTCATGCGCGTCAACATTGCTTGACAACATGCCACACGGGCAGCCATGTGGTCGTCCGTCAGCATTCGTGGCACCCACCTGGATGACACTTTCCGCATTTTCAGGTTGTCATGCAGGATTGTGTGCACAGAACCCACAGAAATGCCAACTCTGGAGGCGACCTGTTCAACAGTCATTCGGCGATTCCCCAAAACAATTCTCTCCACTTTCTCGATCATGTCGTCAGACCGGCTTGTGCGAGCCCGAGGTTGTTTCGATTTGTTGTCACACAATGTTCTGCCTTCATTAAACTGTCGCACCCACGAATGCACTTTCGACACATCCATAACTCCATCACCACATGTCTCCTTCAACTGTCGATGAATTTCAATTGGTTTCAAACCACGCAAATTCAGAAAACGAATGATTGGACGCTGTTCAAGTAAGGAAAACGTCGCCATTTTAAGTATTTAAAACAGTTCTCATTCTCGCCGCTGGTGGTAAAATTCCATCTGCCGTATGGTGCTGCCATCTCTGGGACGTATTGACAATGAACGCGGCCTCATTTTAAAACAATGCGCATGTTTCTATCTCTTTCCAGTCCGGAGAAAAAAAATCGGAGGCCTTAGAACTTGAATGCACCTCGTACTAAAATGCGGCAGTAGTGAGGGACTGAACTCGAATTCGAGCGGACAGTGATTCAAATACCCATGTGGCCATCCAGATTTGGGCTTTACCGTGATTTGCCTAAATCTTTTAAGGTAAATGCCGGGATGATTCCTTTTCAAAAGGACACGACCGATTTCCTTTCTCATGCTTTCAAATTCGAAATTTTGTTCGGTCTGTAACCTCATTGTCGACGGGACACTATACTCCAAATATTCCCTATATTCTTTGGAAAGAACAAAATTTACGGTTCGAATGCTTAGTAGTGGTTATCTAGGTATTTGGCAGGGACAGATTCTACAGATTTCGCAGGGACTGTTCTCAAAGTTAGTTACAGTTATAGAATTAAATTATAACGGAATGATTTTCCGAGTAATACAAATCACGTGCGATCATGTTCTCCAAATTGAAAACTTTAAGGCTGCAAAAAAAGTGTAGGTTAATAATTTTATAAAGTAAATTTCATCTTCTCGCACTAACTCTATGTACGAGATCGTTGGCTTGTACAGTGAAACGTACGACCACGGGCGAACAATTCATGCATTCAAATGTTTTAAAGTGATTCTTTGCCTAATGTAAAAGGGGAAGTAAAAGTTAAAACCAAAAAAGTGAAGTTACATAGGATTTTGCTAAAGTATCCTTAGTTTATTACAAAGTATAGTTTTGTAGGAATACAGTGCTAGATTTTGTAAATATTACTGTCTAAGCTCATTTTCAAAAATAGTGTTTTGATTTCTATCATGAATGGTTCCTTTTTTGAAGGTAATTAAGCCGGGTGTTGTGTTTTATTCTCTTACAAAGTAAATTATGAACTACCCCAAGTGAAGTGAATGATTATCTTTTTGATTTAGTCATTTTTTTTTACTGTAATAGTCAGAGTTGACAAGAGAAACTATATTAGTTTATGGGTCCCCATCATATTCTCCACTTATTAGGAAAAAATTGAACTATTACTGTTGCTGAGGAAAACTGATTTATGTAGAGCAGCTTAAACAAGTTATTCATGAGATTATTCATCTTTATTGATTTTTTATGCCAGTTAAGATAAAAGCCCCTCATATCCAAATTTAGTTCTGCACTTCATGCACCAACATTTCAGTATTTGATTAAGTAATGCTCTTGAGTGTAGCTGTTATTGGGATAAGCTTCGTACAAAATTACTACTTACAATTTTCTGATGTGTGCGTCATTGGTAATTGCTGCTACACACAGTTCAGAGTACACTGTGTCAGTTTGTATCCTGTTTGCTATTCAAAGGAAAATCCAAACGCAAGTAACTTCAGTAACAAATATTCAGTTTTCTTAGACGTGTATTTCCAAATTGATGTGCCTAATTGGGATGGCGACAGTTCATTTTTTTCGTTCGCTTATGATTTTATGACTTCCATTAACTCCCAAGGTTAAAGTCCGTTCGGTTTTTTCTGTTAATTTCACCAAATTCAAAAATATAGTCGGATAGCTTTGTCCATTAGCCAGACACGCGGTCAATCTTAAAAATCCTCCCACAGGGTAACATTAGCTTGTTCCACGGCAAGTCAGTGTTAAAAGTACAGCAGCTACAAAATATTCTCAACGTATCTCCAGTACAACAAAGTGAGTGTTGGTGTTATTATTGCAGATGACACTCTATTTTCATTGATTATCAGCGGAGCAGCAGCATGATCTTGCGAAAACGTTTGAAACTCACGCAGAAAACCATTAAGACTCGGTTAAAAAGCTGATTACCCGAAAATACTCCACCAGTAAAATTAGATGCCAAAGGAGTGTTCTCATTAATTTCCACAGTTTTCGTGTACTTCTAAGAAGTCTACAGTAGTAAAACAAAGATTTCATGCTGCTCTGTAAATTATCTGTGCAGCACCTTGCATACTGCGTTCTAGAAGATCAACCACAAACATCGGTGCTACGAAAACAAAAATTAAGTGCTTTTACTAGTAGAAAATATGTTGACAAGTTGACTGATTTTTGGTGTCAGCTGGATAAAGCGCCCATCCTATTTCGTTGCTGAAAATGCAGAGAGAGAAAAATCAGGTGTTTGCCAGTGGACGAGTCAGGCGGACAGGTGGAGCTGTTTATGCAGTGTATGTAAATTTTTCTGGCCATAATAAATAACAGGAAGAAAATTTAGTAAAATGTCAAATCAAGACACATTCAGCCGTCTAAATTACAAGTTTTATTTTATTTGTGCTACCAGTTTCCGCTTTTCATTACGCCATCTTCAGGCCCTGATGATCTACGTGTAGGAAGGATCCTACCTCTTGTGCAATCGAAATAAGAGCCAGCATACAGTCACTGCTATCCGTAGACTTCTTTTTAATAAAGCAATCCCTTCGATCTTCACTTGCATACTTGATTCGACATTTTATATTGAACAGCCGAGGTACTGCAACTAAATTCTATAAAGATGGACGTACAGAAATCTGAATAAAGTTACTCACGGTTGATCACTTCTATAGGAGCATTGTTGTCATAAATTTTAAAGCTCGGCATTTATCCAAAATATTTTATTCACTCAGGTCGTCGTAGTTGTCGAAGTGGCTTCGTAATGTATGAGCGATTGATGAATATGTAGTTCCCTATTTCTAAGTGGTGTCCAGATTTGTTATTTTTTCGATAAAGTGGTTATCTGTGAGAATATTAATTGGTATTTCTCCATCACATATATATTTTAATAGGAAATATGCTAATTTCCCTGGTTTTCTCTTTATATTTTACTGACAGCAGATAAAAACGGGTGTATGTATGGTCTCCGTCATATCCGCCTCCTGTAGCTATCGAGGCGTCACGCTATGACTGAATTCAGTCACTTGTTTTTGGAAGCTCTCCCAAATTTCCGTTGAAACTGTTTTCATGGCATCCAATTGCAGCGGCTTCTTTCAGCACATGAACACCGTGTTCATTGAATAAAATAAAATCTGGATGTTAAGCTTAAGATGGTATTGAGTCCACCGCGTCTAAAATTTTCAGTATGACTCCGCAAATAGTACAGCTTTTAAATCATTGACACTGACTAAGCATTCATCCAGACCCAACAGTTTTAAAATTGGATACTGTATTTAGTCATCACTAGTTCTTTCGTTTGTCAGTATTTTCAGGGATTCTTGTTTGCTTTTAGAAACGATTCTTAATTCCTGTTTAGGTAAAATTTTGCCGACTCCTATTAGCTCTTCCGGGAAACTGTTGTATCCTCCGTTCTGTGACACGTAAATAGGACATGCGTCACCTTAATGGTGTCATTAGGCACAGCACGAAGTCTCTTTCTGTTACGAAAATCCATTTGTGTCAGAAATGACTCTGCCTCCAGTGTGATCACTTCTATCTGAATAATTCAGCTTTTAATTTATGACTTTCATTTCAAGATCTATTAGGAGAGAGAGATATATCAACCGTAAGTAGCTATGAATTAAAGTCGATTATCAGTAGTATATTTAGGTTTAGTAGTGCGACCATACCTTTGATGTTCACTGAGTGCTATTGATGTGGTACTTATACGATGTTTGCAGAAAGGGTAATACAGGACCACTGATTCTTACTTACGGTTATAAATCTTTTCTTCACTAGAACGGTGAATAACGGCGAAAGCTTTCCGTGGAAAATAAGAATCTTTACTTGTTCGTTGTAGTGTCTGTCTTCGAACAGCATCTCCCTTATCTTTACAGCCGTAGCCGCAGTTAAAGAACTCCTAGAGTGAAAGTTGTAACTCGGGTAAAGTCGAAAAAATTCGAAGTATTCTGCGTGAAAGGAGGAAGTCTTCTTTCTGTGGGATGTTTTGGGCAACCGCTCCATGGAATTCCATGCTGTTACGATAATCAGTTCCGATTTAGGATGGTGATCGGTGTACTATTGTGACTCCAGAAGCCTTAAGCGATCAGATCAAAGAGATACCGTGTGTAAGATAATCCGGTAGCGTGGCTTTATTTCCTTCTGTGAAGGTGCTTACTGAACAGTTCAGTACTTACTGTAATATGGCGCGTAACAGCCGTTGTTTGTTCTGTGTCACTTTCTCAAAACATAACTTCGTGTGCACGAGAAACAGTAATTCATTTGCACGCGAAATTTTGCCGCCGTTTGAAGATAGGCTAACGCCAGCAAACTGTTGTGGTCTACATTCTCCTAAGATGGGTTGGATGCAGCTCACTACGCTACACTTACCTTGTGCAAGCCCCTACATCTCTGCGTAACTATTGCAAGCTGAGTATATCTTTTTGAACCTACTCACTGTGGACAAGCCTTGGTTTCCCCTCTACAATTCTACGCTCCCCCCCCCCCCCCCCCCTCTCTCTCTCTCTCTCTCTCTCTCTCTCTCTCTCTCTCTCTCTCTCTCTCCACACACTCACGTAACATTTGATTACTTATTCTTTTTTCAGAAAAGCTTTTATTGCTGTGGCAAACCTGCATTTTATATTCAGTCTGCCTCGAACTTCGACCATAGTTAATTATTTTGCTGACCAAATGCCAGAACTCGTATACTACTTTCGTCTCACTTCCTAATTTTATTCTGTCAGCATCGCCTAATTAAATGCGACTACGCTCCGTTACCTTGGTTTTGCTTTCGTTGACATTGGTACAGTAGCCTCTTTGGCACAATACATTCCACTATTCATCCCATTCAGATGATCTTCCAAGTCATGTGCCGTCTCTGACGGAGTAACCGACATCACGAAACTTCAAAATTTTTATTTCGTCACCCTGAACTTTGTCGTTTCAACTATTACCTCGGTTTCCTTTACTGGTCCCAGTTAAATCACTGCTTCCATTTCATGTCCTTCGCCTCTTAGAACTGCAGTCTGGTTTCTGTATACATTGCAAATAACCTTTCGCTCCCTTTGACTACTTGTGAGTAATTGGGGCCTTCGAAGGAGGGGGTTATAAGACGAAAATAAACAAAAAGAAAACAAGGGTAGTGGAATGTAGTCGAATTAAATCAGGTGATGCTGAGGGAGGGAGTTAGATTAGGAAATGACACTAATGGTAGTAGGCTAGTTTAGCTATTTGGAAAAAACAATAACTGATGATGGCCGAAGTAGAGAGGAATTAAAAAAAAAGAAACAGCTTGACAACGACAATAAATGCCTCTGTGAAACAGATGAATGTGTTCACATCGAACATATTCAGTTGGTGCGTAAGGTCATAGAGTTTTTGTTTCGCATGTTGGTATCCCAGTAGCTATGGGTTTATTTATCTATCCATATCCGCATCCAGTGCCGCCTTTTGGCTGAGGATGACACGGCGGGCTGTCAGTACCGTTGGGTCCTCATGCCCTGTTCGGGCGGAGGTTTTTTCTATTTTTTATTTGTAGTTCACTGTTTCTATTAGAGTTTACATATTGTCATTATGTTATCGGGAGATAGTGAGCGGAGCTGTGTACGCTAGAGAATGGAGTGCCAACTGGAGAAATCGGAACATTTCGGATATATTCTTCTGTTAGAGTTCAGTAGAGGGATGACTTCAACGGAGGCACCCAGAAAAAATTAGCGCCTTGTATGGGGATAACGCTATTGGGCAGAGCACGTCAAAAAAATGGTTCTCTTGTTTTGAGGAGAGTTGTTTTAACATTAGTGACTCCACGTTCAGGAAGACGTTTGGGGTTTGCTGAAGAGCGTTTCAACGCATTAATCCACAATGATCCACATCAGTGTACTTAAGAATTATCAGTATGGGATGAAATGTGATCATTCCACCATTGTGCGACATTTGCATGGAATGAGGAAGGTTCAGAAATCGGTTGTTTGGGTACCGCGTGCTCTGTGACAAAATAAAAAAAAAAAAAAATAAATCAGAGGACGGCCATATGTGCATGTTTGCTTGCTCGTCATCAATTGGCTCGTGAAAAACAGCGACTATTCCTACCCTATATCGTTACTGGTGTATTTACGCTAACATGAAGAAAATTAAGGAATTTTTGAGCGCAAACAAAGTCTTAACTCGCCGTACAAAGACCTGCGCGCTTCCAAAAAAGATAATACGCATCTGATGGAACAGCGACGCGTGGTGTACTACGAATTGCTTCCTCGAGGTGTAACCATCACTGCTGACATTTGTCAACAACTTAGATGTCTTGTAGGCACAATCCAAGAACGACGACCAAGTGAAGTGATGCTACTCCACCATAACACCCGCTCGCATTCTACAGGGTTATTACAAATGATTGAAGCGATTTCACAGCTCTACAGTAACTTTATTATTTGAGATATTTTCACAATGCTTTGCACACACATACAAAAACTTTTTTTAGGCATTCAAAAATGTTCGATATGTGCCCCTTTAGTGATTCGGCAGACATCAAGCCGATAATAAAGTTCCTCCCCACACTCGGCGCAGCATGTCCCCATCAATGAGTTCGAAAGCATCGTTGATGCGAGCTCGCAGTTCTGGCACGTTTCTTGGTAGAGGAGGTTTAAAGACTGAATCTTTCACATAACCCCACAGAAAGAAATCGCATGGGGTTAAGTCGGGAGAGCGTGGAGGCCATGACATGAATTGCTGATCATGATCTCCACCACGACCGACCCATCGGTTTTCCAATCTCCTGTTTAAGAAATGCCGAACATCATGATGATCGGCTGTGGTACGTTTAGCTCCCTGCTTGCTTTATTCGTCGACTTCCGCGGGCTACGCGTGAAACTTGCCCGCACGCGTTCAACCGTTTCTTCGCTCACTGCAGGCCGACCCGTTGATTTCCCCTTACAGAGGCATCCAGAAGCTTTAAACTGCGCATACCATCGCCGAATGGAGTTAGAAGATGGTGGATCTTTGTTGAACTTCGTCCTGAAGTGTCGTTGCACTGTTATGACTGCCTGATGTGAGTGCATTTCAAGCACGACATACGCTTTCTCGGCTCCTGTCGCCATTTTGTCTCACTGCACACTCGAGCGCTCTGGCGGCAGAAACCTGAAATGTGGCTTCAGCCGAACAAAACTTAGAGTTTTTCTACGTATCTGTAGTGTGTCGCGACCATATGTCAATAAATGGAGCTACAGTGAATTTATGAAATCGCTTCAATCATTTGTAATAGCCCTGTACTAGATTGACAACACTATACAGAACTTGGGTTGGGATGACGTTCCACAGCCGCCTTACCTGATCTTGCGCCTTCAGTTTTTCACCTTTTCCGCTCTGCATCGAACAACCTTCAAAGAACTTTCTTTCCGGATGAAAATGTGCTCCGATCATGGCTCGGCGAATTCTTTGCCTCAAAACCACGTGATTTCTACAGTCGCGGAATCGAAAAATTGACAACGTTGACAGACTGTTGTAAATAGTGAATGGAGACATATCATTGATGACTAAAGTCTATCTTATGTGTATCTGTTGTGTTTATTGAACTTCTGGACGAAAGCTACGAACAAGTAAGCAACCTAATAAATTTAAATGTTAGGAAGCCTTCTCAGAAGATATTTGTCTGAAGTATAGCCTAATCGTGAAGTGACACGTGGAGAATAACCAGTTCAGACAAGAAGGGAATAGAAGCTTTTGAAATATGGTGCTACAGTGAAATTCTGAGGATTAGACGGATGGATCGAATAACTGAGGAGACAGTGAATAGAACTGTGGCAAAAAGAAGGGATCGGTTGTGTGATATCCAGGAATCATAACTTTCATAATGGAGGGAAGTGCGCGTGTGCGTGTAAGGGGGGGGGGGGGGGGGGGGAGATAAAGGCATGAATACAGCAAACAGAATCGGGTGAATGTAGGTTGCAATAGGTAAGTAGAGTGGAGAGGATTACGAAGGATAGACCAGCGTAGAGAGCTGCATCAAAAAAGTCTTGGAACCAAAAGT
This sequence comes from Schistocerca piceifrons, assembly GCF_021461385.2. NCBI lineage: Eukaryota > Metazoa > Arthropoda > Insecta > Orthoptera > Acrididae > Schistocerca > Schistocerca piceifrons. Next base: position 1,013,354,342 of record NC_060138.1, on the reverse strand, counting down.
AGAACGAGAAAAAATAGTATCTTGAGGGAATTGTGACACTGTTTCCTGCTCTTATGAAATAAAATTGGCTATATTTACCATCTACGTTTCCTCACACCTTTTATTGACACTTAGCGTTCGATGTTGTTATGTACAGAAAAAGAAAATATTGTGGGTTCTCATTTGATCCTGGTACCAGGGGGTGGCGCTGAGGCAATGCATGCTAGAGGACGTGCGTGGGCACAGGTAGTTTTCAGGGCGAGCTGCCCGCAGTGGGCCTGCTCGTTTTGAAGCGCCGGAGCCGTGATTGGCCGCCCCCTGGCCGCGGCCGATAAGCGGATTAATTTGCCCTCTGCCGTGCCGTGCGCTGCCCCCCACGCCAACCACCACTTGCCCACGCGTTGCTGCAGCCATTACCGACGCCCGCTCTGATCTTGTTACAGTGGCGCTCGGAGCTCGTACAGCGTTGCACCTCGCAAATTCTCCGCTTTGTTCTGCTGTCGCTGTGTCACATGCAGCCAGCTACTGAGGCTACGTAAAACCGCGCTGATAGCATCGCCGCACCAGCTGATAAAGCTTTATTGACATGCTTGCTGACGTGGAGGGAGGGACAGAGCGTCGATTCTCACGCTGACAACGAGGGAACATATTCCTCTGATTCTTTCGTGACGCCTGATCATCGGTTCCGTTCGAACTGTTCATGAAAACTACACTTCTGGCCATTAAAATTGCTACACCACGAAGATGACGTGCTACAGACGCGAAATTTAACCGACAGGAAGAAGATGCTGTGATATGCAAGGTTAGCTTTTCGGAGCGTTCACACAAGGTTGGCGCCGGTGGCGACACCTACAAAGTTTCCAACCGATTTCTCATACGCAAACAGCAGTTGACCGGCGTTGCCTGGTGAAACGTTGTTGTGATGCCTCGTGTAAGGAGAAGTGCGTGCCATCACGTTTCCGACTTTGATAAAGGTCGGATTATAGCCTATCGCAGTTGCGGTTTATCGTATCGCGACATTGCTGCTCGCGTTGGTCGCGATCCAATGACTGTTAGCAGAATATGGAATTAGTGGGGTCAGGAGGGTAATACCGAACGCCGTGCTGGATCTCAACGGCCTCTCATCACTAGCAGTCGAGATGACAGGCATCTTATCCGCATGGCTGTAACGGATCGTGCAGCCACGTCTCGATCTCTGAGTCAACAGATGGGGACGTTTGCAAGACAACAACGATCCGCACGAACAGTCGACGTTTGCAGCAGCATGGACTATCAGCTCGGAGACCATGGCTGCGGTTACCGTTGATGCTGCATCACAGAGGAGCGCCTGCGATGGTGTACTCGACGACGAACCTGGTTGCGCGAATGGCAAAACGCCACTTTCTCGGATGAATCCAGTTTTTCTTTACAGCATCATGATGGTCGCATCCGTGTTTGACGACATCGCGGTGAACGCACGTTGGAAGCGTGTATTCGTCATCGCCATACTGGCGTATCACCCGGCGTGGTGGTATGGGGTGCCATTGGTTACACGTCTCGGTCACCTCTTGTTCGCATTGACGGCACTTTGAGCAGTGGAAGTTACATTTCAGATGTGTTACGACCTGTAGATCTACCCTTCATTCGATCCCTGTGAAACCCTACATTTCAGCAGGATAATACACGACCGCATGTTGCAGGTCCTGTACGGGCCTTTCTGGATACAGAAATGTTGGACTGCTGCCCTGGCCAGCACATTCTCTCTGAAAACGACTGGTCAATGGTGGCCGAGCAACTGTCTCGTCACAATACGCCAGTCACTACTCTTGATGAACTGTGGTATCGTGTTGAAGCTGCATGGGCAGCTGTACCTGTACACGCCATCCAAGCTCTGTTTGACTCAATGCCCAGGCGTATCCAGGCCGTTATTACGGCCAGAGTTGGTTGTTCTGGGTACTGATTTCTCAGGCCCTATGCACCCCAAATTGCGTGAAAATGTAATCACATGTCAGTTCTAGTATAATATAGTTGTGCAATGAATACCCGTTTATCATTTGCATTTCTTCTTGGTGTAGCAATTTTAATAGCCAGTAGTGTAGGTTTTCAAGAAACTATTAACCATTGAATTTACCGTGTGACACGTGGATAACTAGAATTGCTGAATAGTGGCACACGCTTCAGCGGAGAGGACCCCTCTGAACCAAACCATAAGGGTATACACGATAATACACCGTAACATGGGCCTCCAACTAAATAAAAAACGTAAGTTATATTTTTAAGTTATTCACGCTTAAATGTTATGCGTGTCGGGAGATTGTGACTACTTTTAATTAGTTACAACAATGAAATCCTACACGAAGCTGGAATGCGATTGTGCTATACGAGGTCTGTTCACAAAATTCCGGAACTTTGCCCATAAAATTTATCTACACTTGCCTTTTACTTATTGTACGTGGTCTCCTTCGAAATACGGGGTGTTAATAAAGGAATATCGGGGTTTTAACGCTTTATAACATTTATTATATTAAACTTAGTTATAAATGATATGTCAAATGAAAGAGCAACTCACAGTTTTACCAAGAACTCTATAAATGTTCATTGTGAGCACCATTTGTCACACAGCAAACATCAAGTCTATAACAGAGTTCTTCCCAAACGTTAAGTGATTGTAGCAACAGCTGCTTCAATCCGGTTTCTTAATTCAGGGAGGTCTGCCGGTAGCGGAGGCACGTAAACACGATCGTTGATGAAGCCCCGAAGGAAAAAATTGCATGGCGTTAGGTCGGGTGAACGTGGAGACCTTGCAAAACAAACCCTGTCATTGGGCCCCATGCGGCCTATCCAGCACTTGAGAAGAACTCTGCTATAGACTTGATGTGTGCCGTGTGACAAATGGTGCTCACAATGAACGTTTATAGAGTTCTTGGTAAAACTGTTTGAGTTGCTCTTTCATTTGACATATCATTTGTAACTAAGTTTAATGTAATAAATATTATAAAGCGTTAAAACCCCGATATTCATTTATAAACACCCTGTACTCTTCTCCACAATTCATACACCGCTCCCAACGCCATTTCCACTTCCCGAAGCAGTCTTCGTAGTCTCTTGCTGGATCGCGCGAAGCGCCGGTTGCGAGTTTTCTTTCATCTCGTCTGTCATTTCCAAGTCTTCCTCCTTTCAATGGGGTTTTCAACTTTGGAAGTAAAAAAGGTCTGTGGAGAGTACGGAGGATGAGACAGCACAGTGATTTCTTTTTTCTGCAATAGTCACGCACCAACAGGGATGAATGTGCAGGAGCGTTATCGTGATCCAAGAGCCATGAATTCTCTCTCCACATTCCAGGCCGTTTCCTTCTCATATTTTCTCGTAGGCGTCGCAACATGTCCCGATAGAACCATCTATTAACACCTTGTTCCTGTGACACGAATTCCTGATGAACTAATCCTTCAAAGTCAAAGAAAACTATAAACATGGCTTCGACATTGTCTTGATCTAACGAACGAGCTCTTTTTGGCCTTGGAGAACCTTTCCCGACCCGTTGTGAACATTGAACCTTGGTCTCAATATCATAACCGAAGACCCACGCCTCATCACCAGTTACTATTCTGTTAAGGAACATCTCGTTCTCATTTGCGCTATCCAAAAGCAGATTGCGACGCGTAGGTCTTTGTGATCTTGAATCATGAGCCTTGGGACGAACTTGGCGGCAATACGGTGCATTCCAAGATGATGTCAGGATTTCTTGACATGATCCAACTCAAATGTTAAGTTCTTTTGAAGACTCTCGGACAGTCATTCTTAGATTGGCACGTACAGTTTCGTTGATATTACTGACATGAGTGTCGTCTGTAAACGTCGAAGGTCGTCCTGAAAGAGGGTCATTTTTAACTTCCGTCCTGCCATTTTTAAACCATGTGAACCATTCATAACACTGGGTATAGATTAAGCACTCATCACTGTAGGCTTCCTGCATCATTTGGTGTGTCTCTGTAAAGGTTTTCGCGAGTTTCACGCAAAATTTAATGCAGACATGTTTCTCCGCTAACTCTGCCTCTCGAAATTCGCAAACTGTGCGCCACAACGTTCTACTCAATACAGCACTGAGCAATAACTAACAGACATAAAACAGTGAAATTATCAGCAGTTACACATTAAACGCAGGCGTGTGCAGGGATGCCAAACGCAATTCGCCCCAGCACACCATTTGCGCGAAATTACGAATTTTTTGAACAGACTTCGTATCCTTGGTTCATGAATTCTCGAGAAATTTTTCTTTCGTATGAAATGCTAATGAGATAAAACACTATTTTTTCATGATTTATGTTAGTAAATGGCTTTCATAATAAATGTCTGTCTTAAGAGGTCCACTGAGAGCCAAAGCTGTCTTTGATTTCCGCTTGTAGGATTTGAATAAGATCGCCGAAAATATTTCACCATGTCGCCTGTCACGGAGATCATCGAACTTTTTTTAACGTAATGTCGAAAACTGCGGGTTGCTTTTTGACATGTAGCGTATGGTTAAATGTCGGTGAAGCCGACTCAGAGCTCTTACAAAAACCCCGTCTTTAACGTATGCCACTTGTCTCATTATATTTTTGAAATAAAGTTGTGGCTCGGATTCCGTAACTAATATACACGAATTTGGACAAGTTACTCCGGGATTCTGTTTTCAATATTCACTTGCATTAATTCAACAATGAACAGCAATCAGAACAAAGTCCGCAAAGGAATGCAATGTGGATGAGAATGCTAACTCTACATTCTACATTGCTTAGTCGCTTAACGTGTCAACTTTGAGGAAAAAAAAAGACACTCGCATTTCGGTATGACTTATTTCTACGATTTAATTTCTCCTTGTTCGTACATAATCCAAGCCACTGTGATTGAACGTTAACTATTATTACTTATACGTAACTAAGAAACCATAAAAACTACGTAAAATCTCTTAAACTTAAGGAAGAAGGTGCCACAGGCACCACTGGTATACTAAACGCGGTTAGAGCTATCCTTTTCAGTACGCTATAGCAGGCAAAGGATAAGAATTTTTCATAATAATCAATATTTCCCATTGTAGCCATGAAGTTGTTGAATCTAATGCTGTTTCCAGCTATCGAATGTGATGTACTTATCAGCGGTCGAGAGCTTCTGAGAAATATGTCTGGGGCATGTGGAACTGCCACTTCAGTGGCTTTTTCGCAAAAAGTTATTGCTGATCCACAGGAGAGGCATTTTGCGTGCAGGCAATACATCCGCATTTAAGTGGTTTAGGAATTTCCTGGGTCTTGTATGTACGCGAAAAATTTCATGATTTTTAAAATTTATTTTCTTGAAGGTGAATTGCCGGATAAGAGGGTAGTAGTTAATGATACCTCATTAACTGTTGGTAGAAATAAATTTGCCGCTTATCCAAGCTACAGGAGAAGAACATGTAATGTGTATCACGTACTGTTAATCCCTCACATTCACAGTATGACTACTCCGTACATTTTATCTGCGAAGATAGCTTCTCGTTGATCGGTGATTAAATGTCTATTGGATTTTCGCCTGCCGGCCGGTGTAGCCAAGCGCTTCTAGGCGCTTCAGTCTGGAACCGCGGGACCGCTACGGTCGCAGGTTCGAATCCTGCCTCGGGCATGGATGTGTGTGATGTCCTTAGGTTAGTTAGGTTCAAGTAGTTCTAAGTTCTAGGGGACTGATGACCTCAGATGTTAAGTCCCATAGTGCTCAGCCATTTTTTGATTTTCGCCTTAGATGTGTAGAACCAGGGTGTCGAAGAAATACCCCGCTATGTTTGTCCATAATTTTTGCCTTTACTAGTTTTTGATGATAAATGATGCTCATATTCCCTTTGGCAGTTTACATAATTTGTGTTTGTTAAACGACAGAATAGTTCAGATTTCCCGACAGATATCAAATCGGGAAATAAGTTGTCGTATGAGTAAAATACTTGCGAAGGGACGTTAATCTACGTCCTCAAGGCATTCGTTTAGTGCTGAATTTGTGTGAACACTCGTAAGTACAAATACCACTTTCCTCGTCTTAAATTTATGGCGGGAACAAGCCCAGTTCTTCTCCCGGCAATGTTAGGAATGGCGCTACGTGTTATAAGCCATTAGTTCAATTCTCTTCACTTGCCAGCACAGTAGAGATCTTCACAAATGTAATGATTTCCTGTTGTCTGCAAACTCAGAAACTCGAAGCAGCGCTCTAGTAAAAAGTAGCTGATAGGATAGGAGGCTTTTCAGTTAGCGCAGTGTAATTTAACTGAGATATTAAGATTGCGGTCGACGGTCAGAATACACAGACAGTGAGCGGAAGAAACCAAATAGCGCTGGGTATACAAGACCATAAATTCAAGACGGAGCAGCCGCGCGGGATTAGCCGAGCGTTCTAAGGCGCTGCAGTCATGGCCTGTTCGGCTGGTCCCGATGGGTGTGTGTGTTTGTCCTTAGGATAATTTAGGTTAAGTAGTGTGTAAGCTTAGGGACTGATGACGTTAGCAGTTAAATCCCATAAGATTTCACACACATTTGAGAAAAAAAAAGAAAGAAAGAAAGACGGAGCAGTTGTTCTCAGACAGAGACAGCCGAAGATGATGGCATTTCATCCCCAAGCTACAATAGGGTGAAACGAATCATATCCCGTCAAAGCAAACAGCAGAAAGCAACTGAAGTGGCGCGAGACTCTTGCAAACAGTGGTAGGCAGTAGAATATCGACTCACGACGATGCAGGCTTCAACAGGGACGTTAACTCTGACACGTAGTTGCTGTTCGTTATCGAGGGACAGTACAGACAGCGATAGGCCCGGCGTCGGGCACTACGTGATAATGACGACTGGAGAACACACAACTCTGTAGCTTCAGCGTGCGTACGCAGTAAAGTGAGATTGATACTACCAGTATTATTATTAATTTACATTAAAGAACTAAAGAGAACACCAGACACAGCAGTTGAGATCATTTTTGCTGGATTTCGTGTCCCGTCGCCAGTGTTACACTGCCGAAGAACCTAGGACTGCGTGAAATATCCACTGATAATCCGCGCAAATCTCAGTAACGTAGCTTTCTCTGGTTGGCAGATAACCATTTTAGCGATGCAAATGATTTTAAAGCTCTCATTGAGGTCTTTCCCCACTGCACCCACTGTGCCATGAACAATTGAAACTCCTTTTGCTGTATTATACCATAGCTGCGGAGTTAGTTTCATGTAAACTTTTCCAACTGCTGTTCAGAGTCTTCTCTCGCCTCAAATAGCGATGTCTTTTTCTTCACAAGTCATGTCTGAGTACTTTGTTCCAGAGACAGACTGCTCAGTAGTTCTGATGACTAGAGACTACATTATATGCATTTGCGTATTTGGCTCCAGTTCACCGATTATTCCATATTTTAACTAAAAACTAGTGACTATGCATATTTTCCCTCTCCTTACAATATTTTACAAATTTAAACGGGCGGTCTCTGGCTCGATCTAGTTTTGATGTCTCACAGATTGACCGCGACCTAGACCTGCGTGCCGTCGCTAACCGAGAGGCCACTGGCTGGCGAAATCATTACAGAAGAGGAACAGGCAGGCAGAGTCAATGCCCCGGTTAATTCCCTCCGATGTCGTACCGTACGCGTCGGCATCAGTTAAACTACGCAAGCTTTTAGTCGCATGTCCATTGTTTCAGTTTAGCTTTGTGTTTACTTATGCACAGTTGAACGCGTTTACGACGTGTAGTGTGTAACGTGTTGTGCGCCATGCCGCTTGAAAAAAGAAACTTCATTTCGTGTATAGCTGACCATCCTGAACATTTACGTATGACGGAGTTCTATGTTGTCGAGTTTGCGAGAAAAACGTTTGGGGGGGGGGGGGGAAGTTTCAAATAGACCAGCAGAACAAGACAAGTCTTCATAACGCAGGAATGCAGAAGAAAGGACCACGACAACTACTTCTGACAACAGCAAGTTGCAGTAGCAAGGATTTGTCCAAAGATAACAAAAAAATCAGTTTAACATGGATCTATGTGAAGCATTCATGCAAGCCAGTATTCCTCTTCACAAACTTACAAACCCTATCCTCAAAGGCTTCCTGCGCAAATATTGCTTAAATCAAAATATATACTAGATGAATCAATTTTGCGTAAAAATTACATACCGACAATTTACGTAAATGTTCTGCAAGAAATACGCAATGAACTCAAGAGCAGCATTATCTGGATTTCAGTTGGCGAAACTACACACACTTGTGGCCGTTAAATTGCAAATTTAATTGTTGGTGCCTTAAAAGAGCAGCCTTCCTCTTCCTATTTAGCAGCCTTCAAAGAAATTGTTAAAGTATATCACGCTACGATCGCCAAATTTGTAAATGAGGGTATTAGAAAAATATTTACCGGGTCTTTTGCAGGTGAAAGGGTGTTTGTGCTTATTTCAGATGCTGCTTCCTATATGATCAAAACAGGAAAAGCGCTCCGAATATTTTATGCCAGTTCGATTTATGTGACGTGCTTTGCTCGTGGAGTACGTCGGCTTGCTGAAAAAGTACGTTCCACGTTTGTGAATGTAAATTAACTGATTTCACCCACAAAGTGTTTCCAAAGGCTCCTGATCGCATCTAGACCTACAAAGAAGAACTACCAAATTTTCCTTTACCTCTCTCGTACCAGTGGTGGTTAACTCGTTGTGGTGCGTGGGTCGAAGCTGTGTTGTTTTACAATAAACATTTCGAGGCCATTAGAGGGGTAGTAAACGACTTGGATAGTGCAGTGTAGTGCAGTGCCAGTGCAAGGAAGCATTTAATGATTCCGGTGTTAAAAAAGACATTGCTGTGATTAGCATTCATTTTTCCCATATAGCTGCAAGTATTTCCCATATACCTGCAAGTATGCCAACATAGCACCCAAATTCAAATACTGCCCAGTTCCCTCAGTTCATGTAGAACGGTCCTTCTCTGCTGATAAAAATGCTTTGAGTGATCGAATACGCAATCTCACTAGCGAACGTTTGGAATAGTACTTGGTCGTTTTTATTTACAATAGCAGAAAAATGTAAAATTGTAAATGATGCTTTGGTCCAATAGTATTAATTAAAAGTTAATGCTGTTCAAAAAAATCCGTGATAGTATGTTTTTTAAATAAAATATTACGGAGTTTTTGAGCGTGCCCCTCTGCGCGCAATATATCTCGAAGTTGGTCCTGTATATGTCCATAGTTTCGCCGCGACTCACTCGCATCTTATCCGCGTGTTACCGACAACAATAGCAAAGAAGGAAGAATTTTTGAAACACGATATGCGTCCATATAATGCACGCAATAACTACCATGTTTTTCATTATTTGATCTTGCATATTTCGACACTTTTCATGCATATTTTAAGGTTTTTATGATGCATGTAATCCGATCTCTATTGATCATTGTCGACTGCTTTTCTTGGCTTATGCTCCCACCAATTTTTCGTCAAGGCATACAATATTCTTGAGGAAGTTCCAGAGTATCATTTACGCGTAAACGTTGTGGTTCTGATTATAATCCGCGTGTGCGACCGTTTCCTCAAGTTCCATTCAACGTGAAGAGAACTGTTCAGCTGGTTGATATCTTGCAGTGGCATGATAATCGTCGAACACTCGTCTTCTCTCTGCAATAGTCTGCCCGGGGACTTAGTGTTTGAGTTGTCCTCATCATTTCATCATCATCATTCGTGATAGTGGCTAGACTGGACTGTGTAAAAACTGGGACTTGGTACGGGCGCTGATGACTGCGCAGTTGAACGCCCCACAAACCAAACATCTCTGCAATAGCGTACAACGTTCCCAGGACGTCCACAATGGAAAGACACCTACGTGTTGTCCTCTGTCTTCAAAATTTCTGTTCGCCTGCGGGGCGTTACATTTGGGAGAGGAATTGGTTGTACCTGCATTGGTCGGATGCTGGGTTGTCGTTAGACGGCGCAGCATAAGCTCGAAATAACCGAGTCCATTCTTCGTGGTGCTATCGACTGGTGGCGGAGACTGGAGCTAAGTATCGATACAATACTTCTTTAGCATTATCTGTTACCTCCTGATGTATGGGTTGGACATTCATGGCTGCTGTCTCTTACTTAGTCCGGCAGTTCTGAATGGCATAAATGCTTCCTCTTCTCGTACTACCTGGCGTATGAGAGGGGCTAGTCATAGTGGTTTTCGACGACTGCCGCAGAAACCACATCTGGTGTACTATCATACTTATTTCGTAAGACTGTTTTGTGTTGATTCCCTTGATTCGATGACGCCGCTTGATCAATTTCCCTGTAACTGTGACATCCTTTGCCAGAAGAATTTGGTCCACCTCTCGTTCTGCTTGAATTTCGGTTCCTGCCCGTGTCGGCGACGGCTTTTACGTTACCTAATTGGAGCAACGGTGATGTAGATGTTCTGAAGTTCGCGGCATATACGCTAAACAGTGTCACATCCTAACTGCCTTAAAGTCCAAATCCTAAAGCAAGATCGTCAGTGAAGTATAACACTTTGCACCGAAAACACGTTTGTTACAGACACCAGCATACGGGCAGAACTGAACTCCTGGAAGGAGAGAACGACTTTTTATACAAGAATTAAATATTCCAGAATATAAAAATATTTAAACATAAGAAATGTCTAGAACCTTCCGGCAATGATATATACTAAATAACAAAAATATGCTGGTGTTCTGGTATGAACTGGTGGTCCGCAGCACGCCAGCCACCATTGCTAACACCTACAGCACACAGCTCACGGCAATATCAGCTGATACATTTACTGTGATAGATCTGAGTTTCTTATATTTAGAGCAGAAACATAGGCCAAACACTGAAATGGGTTGCTTTAAAATGCAGCCGACGTTCGCAGAGACAGTTTGCGAAATACCGACGAAGTCGTGCTTGAAGTTGTGGCACACTGAAGAGGGAAAATTAAGCTTTTAATACAAATTTAGTTCTTTTCACGGTCATGCTGAGAAAAATCAGCAGCATCGCGGTTTACGGAGTGAGCATCTTACTGTCCAGTTTTGTTGCCTGTCGGTCGTTTGCACGCGAATTCCTCAGTGTAGCTTCGGTCGTAGAAATTCCCGGAGCGGCGCACCGAGCCTTGACGCAACGAATGACGCGTTGAGTCCTCGGGAACGGGCTGAGTAAGAAGCGAGGTTTTCCCGACGAAATCATTCGTCGTACGTTAGAAGCGCTCGTGGTGACGACAGAGGGCGTGCGTCTCCCGCCTACGCTCCTAGCAGGTGACGCACTGTTAACGGTCGCCTACTGATACGCTAAGGCCGTCACGTCTTTCAGGTTGCAACCGTAAGTGATTTGTACGGTCAAGTCATGCCGCTTTTCTGTTCACGAACTGCGAATGTGGAGATAGAAAATACGGTATAGCCTACGAACAAAAGCTGAATGACGCGAAAATGAGCGTAAGGTGAGCAATGAAAGTTGCGTTCACTGACTTCGAAAGTAAAATTTTCCCAACCCTGAAAAGTTTTGGTCCTGCATAAAATACAATGACTGGAAAAAATCGTAACACCAAAAAAGAATTATTGTAGATTAATGAAATTTCGGGAATACATTCGTCATAATAATACATTTAAAAAACATTGCAATATGTCAAGTGCAAAGCGTGAGAAGACATTGTAAATGTGACATGCTCGTACATTAACAACCAACGTAACCGCAAGAATGTTGACTGCAAGTACGCAAAAGTGCGTGCATTGTGTTGCCAGGTGCCGGATGTCGGTTTGTGGGATAGAGTTCGATGCAGGGCGGGTAATGCTTGTGGATGACGTGAGAGTATTCGTCCGATTATGTCCCATATATGCTCGATTGGAAACAGATATGGTGATCTAGCAGACCAGGGTAACATGTCGACACTCTGTAGAGCATGTTGATTTACAGCAGCGGTATATGAGAGAGCGTTATCCTGTTCGAAAACACTGTTTATGAATGGCAGACCAAAGGTCGAATCATCAGACTGATTTGCACATTTTCAGTCAGGGTGCGTGGGGTAACTACGAGAATGCTCCTGCCGTCACACGAAATCGCACCATAGGCCATAACTCCAGGTGTAAGTCCAGTGTGTCTAGCATGCAGGCAGGTTGGTTGCAGGCCCTCAACTGACATCCTACTAACCAACACGCGGCCATCACTGGCATCGAGGCAGAACCACCTGCCACCAGAAAACTCAACTGACCTCCACCCTGCCTTCCAATGAGCTTTCGCTTGGCACTACTGAAGTCGCAAATGGCGGTGGGGTCACTGGAGGAACGCTACATAGCGTCTGCCTTGGAGATGCCCTTGAGGTAATAGATTTCTAACAGTTGTCTCACTGTCGTGCCTACTGCTGCAGATCTACATCTACATCCATACTCTGCAAGCCACCTGACGGTGTGTGGCGGAGGGTACCTTGAGTACCTCTATCGGTTCTCCCTTCTATTCCAGTCTCGTATTGTTCGTGGAAAGGAGGATTGTCGGTATGCCTCTGTGTGGGCTCTAATCTCTGATTTTATCCTCATGGTCTCTTCGCGAGATATACGTAGGAGGAAGCAATATACTGGTTGACTCCTCGGTGAAGGTATGTTCTCGAAACTTCAACAAAAGCCCGTACCGAGCTACTGAGCATCTCTCCTGCAGAGTCTTCCACTGGAGTTTACCTATCATCTCCGTAATGCTTTCGCGATTACTAAATGATCCTGTGACGAAGCGCGCTGCTCTCTGCTGGATCTTCTCTATCTCCTCCATCAACCCCATCTGGTACGGATCCCACACTGCTGAGCAATATTCAAGCAGTGGGCGAATAAGCGTACTGTAACCTACTTCCTTTGTTTTCGGATTGCATTTCCTTAGGATTCTGCCAATGAATCTCAGTCTGGCATCTGCCTTACCGACGATCAACTTTATATGATCATTCCATTTTAAATCACTCCTAATGCGTACTCCCAGATAATTTATGGAATTAACAGCTTCCAGTTGCTGACCTGCTATCTTGTAGCTAAATGTATTCGCAGCACATTACACTTGTCTACATTGAGATTCAATTGCCATTCCTTGCACCATGCGTCAATTCGCTGCAGATCCTCCTGCATTTCAGTACAATTTTCCATTGTTACAACCTCTCGATATACCTCAAGATCATCCGCAAAAAGCCTCAGTGAACTTCCGATGTCATCCACAAGGTCATTTATGTATATTGTGAATAGCAACGGTCCTTCGACACTCCCCTGCGACACGCCTGAAATCACTCTTACTTCGGAAGACTTCTCTCCATTGAGAATGACATGCTGCGTTCTGTTATCTAGGAACTCTTCAATCCAATCACACAATTGGTCTGATAGTCCATATGCTCTTACTTCGCTCATTAAACGACTGTGGGGAACTGTATCGAACGCCTTGCGGAAGTCAAGAAACACGGCATCTACCTGTGAACCCGTGTCTATGGCCCTCAGTCTCGTGGACGAATAGCGCGAGCTGGGTTTCACACGACCGTCTTTTTCGAAACCCATGCTGATTCCTACAGGGTAGATTTCTAGTCTCCAGAAAAGTCATTATACTCAAACATAATACGTGTTCCAAAATTCTACAACTGATAGACGTTAGAGATATAGGTCTATAGTTCTGCAAATCTGTTCGACGTCCCTTCTTGAAAACGGGGATGACCTGTGCCCTTTTCCAACCCTTGGAAATGCTACGCTCTTCTAGGGACCTACGGTACACCGCTGCAAGAAGAGGGGCAAGTTCCTTCGCTTACTCTGTGTAAAATCGAATTGGTATCCAGGTCCAGCGGTCTTTCCTCTTTTGTGCGATTGTAATTGTTTCTCTATCCCTCTGTCGTCTATTTCGATATCTACCATTTTGTCATCTGTGCGACAATCTAGAGAAGGAACTACAGTTCCTCTGTGAAACAGCTTTGGAAAAAGACATTTAGTATTTTGACCTTTAGTCTGTCATCTTCTGTTTCAGTACCATTTTGGTCACACAGTGTCTGGACATTTTATTTTTGATCCACCTACCGCTTTGACATAAGACCAAAATTTCTTAGGATTTTCTGCCAAGTCAGTACATGTAACTTCACTTTCGAATTCATTGAACGCCTCTCGCATAGTCCTCCTCACACTACATTGCGCTTCGCTTAATTTTTGTTTGTCTGCAAGGCTTTGGCTATGTTTATGTTTGCTGTGAAGTTCCCTTTGCCTCCGCAGCAGTTTTCTAACTCGGTTGTTGTACCACGGTCGCTCTTTTCCATCTCTTACGACCTTGCTTGGCACATACTCATCTAACACATATTGTACGATGGTTTTGAACTTAGTCCACTGATCCTCAACGCTATCTGTACTTAAGACAAAACTTTTCTGTTGAGCCGTCAGGTACTCTGTAATCTGCTTTTTGTCACTTTTGATAAACAGAAAAATCTTCCTACCTTTTTTAATATTTCTATTTACGGCTGAAATCATCGGTGCAATAACCGCTTTATGATCGCTGATTCCCTGTTCTGCGTCAACTGTTTCAAATAGTTCGGGTCTGTTTGTCACCAGAAGGTCTAATATGTTATCGCCACGAGTAGGTTCTCTGTTTAACTGCTCAAGGTAGTTTTCAGATAAAGCACTTCAAAAATTTCACTGGATTCTTTGTCCCTGCCACCGGTTATGAAAGTCTGAGTCTCCCAGTCCATATCCGGCAAATTAAAATCTCCACCCAGAACTACAACATGGTGGGGAAACCTACTCGAAATATTTTCCAAATCATCCTTCAGGTGCGCAGCCACAACAGCTGCTGAACCAGGGGGCCTATAGAAACATCCAGTTACCCTGTCTGAGCCTGCTTTAAACGTGACCTTCACCCAAGTTATTTCACATTTCGGATCTCCGTCAATTTCCTTCGATACTATTGTAGTATGATGCTCCAGAGCGATACGCTGAAGATGGTCTTTCCTCTCTGTAGTGCCACGTGGCCGTCCAGATCCTGGCCTTCTTGCAACCGTACATATTAGTGACCACTTACGCTAGCAGTCATGTAAAGTGGATACATTCCTGCCAAGTCGTTCTGCAGTGTTGCTGAAGGAACATCCAGCTTCCTGTGTCCCTATTACACGACCTCATTCAAACTCACTGAAGTGTTGATAATGTTACGTCTTTGCCACTTCAATGGCATTCTTGACTAACATCAACTGACAACGTCCAATCTCAAAGGTAACTAACCCTGAATTTTAAAATTTTCCCGGCAAATTGACTGTTGAAACAAATATCGGGCTTGCAGCCGGTCGTCGTTCAATATCTCTCACGATATTTCAACTGGACACCTGCCAGTTATCTCTTCAGGTGAGCCGTCGCAGACTGGCGAAAATGTCCTCGGTTCCGCAATATATAGCACGCTGTTACTATTCTGCGCATTCGTCGTAAACTTGATAGATAGACCACACTGCCCGCCGGCAGCGCCCTCGCTGGTGGAATGGCGCAACTCAGTCGTCCTCTGCGTTGCTGTTTGCCTCGGCCGCCGGCGCACTCTGTCGTCTTCAAAATGTGGGATATTCCTTTCACTACCCATATGACTGACATGTCAGTTTTCATTATTTAGAGTCAATTGCCACATTTTGCACCATACAGATGTTGTTGTGGTCTTCAGTCCTGAGACTGGTTTGATGCAGCTCTCCATGCTACTCGATCCTGTGCAAGCTTCTTCATCTCCCAGTACCTACTGCAACCTACATCCTTCTGAATCTGCTTAGCGTATTGATCTCTTGGTCTCCCTCCACGATTTTTACCCTCCACGCTGCCCTCCAATGCTAAATTTGTGATCCCTTGATGCCTCAAAACATGTCCTACCAACCGATCCCTTCTTCTAGTCAAGTTGTGCCACAAACTTCTCTTCTCTCCAATCCTATTCAATACCTCCTCATTAGTTACGTGATCTACCCACCTTTTCTTCAGCATTCTTCTGTAGCACCACATTTCGAAAGCTTCTATTCTCTTCTTGTCCAAACTGGTTATCGTCCATGTTTCACTTCCATACATGGCTACACTCCATACAAATACTTCCAGAAACGACTTCCTGACACTTAAATCTATACTCGATGGTAACAAATTTCTCTTCTTCAGAAACGATTTCCTTGCCATTGCCAGTCTACATTTTATATCCTCTCTACTTCGACCATCATCGGTTATTTTACTCCCTAAATAGCAAAACTCCTTTACTACTTTAAGTGTCTCATTTCCTAATCTAATCCCCTCAGCATCACCCCATTTAATTTGACTTCATTCCATTATCCTCGTTTTGCTTTTGTTGATGTTCATCTTATATCCTCCTTTCAAGACACTGTCCATTCCGTTCAACTGCTCTTCCAAGTCCTTTGTTGTCTCTGACAGAATTACAATGTCATCGGCGAACCTCAAAGTTTTTATTTCTTCTCCATGGATTTTAATACCTACTCCAAATTTTTCTTTTGTTTCCTTTACTGCTTGCTCAATATACAGATTGAATAACATCGGGGAGAGGCTACAACCCTGTCTCACTCCTTTCCCAACCACTGCTTCCCTTTCGTGCCCCTCGATTCTTATAACTGCCATCTGATTTCTGTACAAATTGCAAATAGCCTTTCGCTCCCTGTATTTTACCCCTGCCACCTTCAGAATTTGAAAGAGAGTATTCCAGTTAACGTTGTCAAAAGCTTTCTCTAAGTCTACAAATGCTAGAAACGTAGGTTTGCCTTTTCTTAATCTTTCTTCTAAGATAAGTCGTAAGGTCAGTATTGCCTCACGTGTTCCAACATTTCTACGGAATCCAAACTGATCTTCCCCGAGGTCCGCTTCTACCAGTTTTTCCATTCGCCTGTAAAGAATTCGCGTTAGTATTTTGCAGCTGTGACGTATTAAGCCGATAGTTCGGTAATTTTCACATCTGTCAACACGTGCTTTCTTTGGGATTGGAATTATTATACTCTTCTTGAAGTCTGTGGGTATTTCGCCTGTCTCATACATCGTGCTCACCAGATGGTAGAGTTTTGTCATGACTGGCTCTCCCAAGGCTATCAGTAGTTCTAATGGAATGTTGTCTATTCCCGGGGCCTTGTTTCGACTCAGGTCTTTCAGTGCTCTGTCAAACTCTTCACGCAGTATCGTATCTCCCATTTCATCTTCATCTACATCATCTTCCATTTCCATAATATTGTCCTCAAGTACATCGCCCTTGTATAAACCCTCTATATACTCCTTCCACTTTTCTGCCTTCCTCTCTTAAATAATTTTTCCGTTGGTTTTGATCATCCGACGACTTTGCGAGACAGCAAATGACGAAGAGGGCTGCTCAGATTGTCTCCTAAGTCGTTTGTATACGAGGGTTGGAACTTAAATAGGGGCAACTATTTATTCACAACCTATACAAAAGATTTGCGTGTTGCACTTGTTACTGTCCTTCAAAGTAGTCACCAGCGTTGTGTAGGACCCGTTGCCAGCGATGTGGAAGGCGTAGTATATCGTTAGCAGAGCCTGTTCAGTTGATATTGCGAATGGAGCGGTCTGCTGCCTGTCGAATCTCTGGAACAGTTCTGAAGTGAATGCCACAAAGTGGTTCCTTCATCTTGGGAATCAAATCAAAGTCACAAGGATGTAAGTCCGCGGAGTATGGTGGATGGGACAGTACTTCCCCGTCCCATCGACCGAACAGAACAGCCACAGCTTGCGCTGTATGTGCCCGCGCAGTGTCGTGCAAAATGATGGGTGAGTTGCGCAGAAAGTTTCGCCGCTTCTTTCGCAAAGACCGTCAGTGCACAGTATTACTGTTCGTTTTTGGAGAATCACCTGCGACCAGCTTTGCGAAAGAAGCGGCGACAGTTTCTGCGCAACCCACCCATCATTTTGCACGACAATGTGCGGGCGCACACAGCGCAAGCTGTGGCTGCTCTGTTCAGTCGATGGGGCTAAGAAGTACAGTACTATCCATCATACTTTCCAGACTTACGCCCTTGTGACTTTGATTTGATTCCGAAGATGAAGGAACCACTTCGTGACATTGACTTCAGAACTGTTCCAGAGATTCGGCAGGCAGTAGACCGCTCCATTCGCACCATCAACTGAACAGGCTCTGCTAACGGAATACTACGCCTTCCGCATCGCTGGCGACGGGTTCTACACAACGCTCGTGACTACTTTGAAGGACAGTAAAAGGTGAAAACATGTAACTCTTTTGTATCGATTGTGAATAAATAGTTGCCACTATTTAAGTTCCAACCTACGTAGAATAGGTACAGTAAAGGCCGTATAACGCTTCCTTGGGAAGCACCAGATATCGCTTCTGTTTTACTCGATGAATTACCGCGGTTACTACGAACTGTTAGCTTTCTGACAGGAAATACATTGCATTCGGACCGTAGCAGATGTGACAAAGAGCGTACCGAAATGGTGAATTCGGTCTTCCGAAATTCTTCTGCTATGGAAGATTGTAACATGACTTCTCAATCATCGGACGAACGTCGAAGTGACATACATTGAGATAAGTGATCGCGAAATAGAAAAGCAACTAGTCACTTAGTAGCTGAAAGGCATCTGTATCAAATGAGATATCCTAAGTTCCTACAGAGATTATGCGAAAGACCCCTTTCTAGAATCAGTTTATCTTAGGACGCTGGAGCAATTAACGGTACCCAGCATCTGGAAAAAAGCACACGTCATTACAGTTTCCAAGAAGGGTCGTAGGGCAGATGCACATAATTACATGCTTATGTCGTTGCGTCCAAACGGTTTTAGAATTATGGAATATGTTTTATGCTCACATGTGATGTTTTTTGGATAACTAAAATCTCCTTTATAAAAGTCTTCATGGATTCCTGAAACAGGTTTGCGAAACTCAGCTCGCTTTGTTTCTCCATGGGATTCATACCGCTGAAGACAATGGCGCTCAGGCTCATGCTGTGTCCCTGAACTTCAGGAAGCCATTTGATGCAGTCCTGCGGTACCGCGTAGTGGAAAAAAGGAAGCCTACAGAATATCATACCAGATTTACGGCCGGCTGAGGTGGCCGAGCGGTTCTAGGCGCTACAGTCTGTAACCGCGCGACCGCTACGGTCGCAGGTTCGAATCCTGCCTCGGGCATGGGTGTGTGTGATCTCCTTAGATTAGTTAGATTTAAGTAGTTCTAAGTTCTAGGGGACTGATGACCTTAGAAGTTAAGTTCCATAGTGCTCAGAGCCATTTTGAACCAGATTTACGAGTGGATTCAAGACTGCCTAGCAAATAGAACCCAACACTCCGCTCTCTACGAAAGAAAATCGAAAGGTCTAAAGTTAATTTCCGGAGTACCTCAAGAGAGTATGGTAAAGCCGTTAGTGTTCACTTGTATAAATGATCGAGTAGAAAACGTCGAAACTCAAGAGGCTGTTTGCAGATGATGCGGTTGTCGGTAAGGGAGTAGCAACGTCAGAAGTGTGGCGAACTGCAGTAAGACCTGCAGAGGTGTGATAACTAATGCGAGGACCGACAGCTGAGGCCGAGCGTAAATAAATGAAAGGAGAAGAAATCCATTACTGTCTGTTACACTATTGGTGACAAATTGCTGGGAACAGTATTTACAGCAAAATATCTAGAAGTAACCATCCGGAGCGACTGTAAGTGGAGTGTCGACATGAAACACGTAGTAGGAAAAGCGGATGACAGACTGAAACTCCTTGGAAGAACCTTAAGGAAATTTAATTCATCCACGAAAGTAGTGGCTTACAAAACACTTGTTCGACCGATTGTTGAGTATTGCGCATCAGTCTGGGACTTTTACAACGTTAGATTAATGGAAAAGACAAAGATCGTCTAGCGAAGAGCGGCACTTTTCGTCACGGGGTTGAAAGAATGTGTCCTTCCGAATTTCTAATCTATCGATCCAGCAAAAGTGGTGAAAGTGTAGGAAACGCATCTGGCGTAAGACCAAACGAAACTGGGTATTTGAGTCGCCATCTCTTGTGAAAATAAGGCTTTTCAAGCTATCTGCATATGTTGACAGGGTAGGGAGATAGCAGTGGATACTTAAAAACCGGCACTGAACTCGAATGTAATAGACGAAGAACGGATCTTGGAACACACCTACACAAATGCATCCACCGTTAACTGAAGAGTTGGTTGTGCAGTTTCGCCTGATCTTTGCGGAATGTGTCCTTGGTTTTTATTATGAGACGAATGGAGTCACTATGGTTCTGCAACACTCACGAATAGAGAACAGCAAGAATTGTTCATGTGTTGTGGCTCGATGGAACTGCGGCCGCCATCGATCAGTCCTGCCCACAGAACATCCTGCTGTCACATATTCCTGGCACACCTGTCGAGCTGCGTAGTGCGGGTACCAGGAACCTGTAATACCAGGAACGAATTAGCCATCTTAACACAAAGGAGCATTTAGATCTAAAGTTTATTGCTTTGGACTTGGAGCGGCAACAGAGATCTGCACTATATGGCACGTATTCCAGAAAGCTGTTACGGTGTGCATCGATGGCCATGTCATGTTCGTTCATGATTTTTATTTGCGTCACGGCGACCTGCCTTGGTAACTCTAGTCGCTCTGTAACCTTGGTAAGTTTTCTGAGATTGCTATTACTACCGTCTTTCATAGGTGGAGAAAACAAAAAAATCCATGAATGTTTCCGCCAGGTTCTGTCGGAAAATCTAGCAGTTTAGTTTTATTCTGCGTTTTTACTTCATCCTACGAGACCTTGTTCCCATTTTAATTGCGAAAGTATTGTAAATTGCCCCCGCTAGTAGACTTCAAAATTTGACGTTTTTGCTGTTGAAACAGTTCTCGTTAAAAATCTTTTTCCTATCTGTGGTCTTAATTACATACAAGCAGGTTATTTATTTGGACAGACATTTTAAAAGTTTAATCAGTTCACACTTTCTTGAGTTTTTTTGGTTTTTCTTTGTGGAAAACGCTTACAAAAATGAAGTTCGAATGCATCCTACGTAACGGGTCTCACAGACAGTGATGGTGATACAATAATGATTCAAGAGACAAAAAGCACAAAATCCACGTCTATAACACAGGCGATAGCGGTGAGGACGGATTAATTTCAGTCTCCTTTGTAAGACACATTTTACACGAGCACCTGTTTTACCGCAGTTGACTGGTCGTGACAAGTGCATCTATTGCAGCGCTCCTGGCGTGTTATTTCTGTACTGAGATTCTACTGACACGAGCGCTTGGTTTTCGTTTGTACGTTGGCGCCAAAATTGCGTATTTTGCGAGTACTGTTCTCTGCACATTTATGCACCTCAATGGTGAGAAAGTGGTTCTGTGGGATCGCCGTTGTTACAGTAGTTAACATATAGTTACAATATTATAAAACATCAGTAATAAATGTGTGTTAGTGACAAAAGCAAAATTCGTAATGGGTGTTCTTGCGAAAGGTTGTACGGTAAATTCTCCTTACTGCTGAAAATTGAAAGAAAGGAAACTTTCGTCGAAGCATTTGAAAACAATACTTAACAACACAAGGTTTAAAGAGATACAAAAGCGCAAAATCCACTGCTGTAACACAAGTAGGAAATCGGAGATTTGGATTAAATTTAGATGATAGCAGATGACGACACCCTCCTCTGTTACTGCGCCTGCGCGTTCTTCAGCATACTGAGGATTCTAGAATTCTGTGTGTGTGTGTGTGTGTGTGTGTGTGTGTGTGTGTGTAAAACTATGCACTTACCAAAACGCAGGTAAGTGATACCCTGTGACAAAAACATCAGTGAGTCAAAATTGAAGTGAGTTGACTCGTACAAATTCCGATTGTAAGGATATGAAATGGATCGATCACACAGGCACAATCGTAGGTAAGAGAAATTTCAGACTTCGGTTCACGTGCAGGGTGCTGGGAAAATACAGTCAGTCCACAAAGGACTCCTTATGAAACACGTGCGTGTTCCATCTTAGAATATTACTTCAGTGTGTGGGACCTATGCCAAATAAGACTAACGGGGGATATTAAACGTATACAAATAAGGGCGGAACGAATGGTCACAGATTTGAATTCAGAGAGGGCACCAAAAAAATTATGTAAAAACCTGAATAGGTTTCCTTTTCCATTAAAGGCTACTTACGAAGTTTTAGGGACCAGTATTAAGTGAAGAATGTAAAGATATTCCTCATCCTCCTCTGCATCGCCCCTTTAGAGACCATGAAGACTAGAAAAGTACGCATAGAGCCATTTTAAACAGCCCGTGCTCCATACGCTCTTGGAACGGAAGGAACACCTAACCTTACAATCTACATGACTAGTCTGCATTTAACAATTGTTTGGCAGATGGTTCATAGAACCACTTTGAGAAGTTTTTGACCGTTTCACTACCAAATAGCACCTGGGCAAAAATGAACACCTAAATATTTCGTTGCGAGATCTCATTTCTATTTTTTTTTTTTTAATTTTTATTACAATGTTGATTTCTCAGTATACACGTGGGAGTCAACAATGTTTTCGCATTCGGAGGAGAAAGTTGACGATAGAAATTTTGTGAAAATATCTCGCCGCAACGAAAAGCGTTTTGGTTTTCTTGCCACATGAATTCGCGCGTATCGCATCAGCACTCCTTCGCGGCAATTGAAAACGAGCGACCCTTCTTCGAATTTTGTCCTATCTGGGTTTAGGTCCCATATGGCGGAGCAACACCAGAAACGATGATGAACAAGCGTAGTGTAGGCAGCCTCTTTAATGGATTTGTTTCATCTTCTAAATATTCTGCCATCAAAACGAAGTCCTTGTTTCGCCTTTGTAATAACCTTTCTGCGTGTTGGTTCCAATTAAAGTTGTACAGAATTGTAATGTTCATGTATTTTGTTAAATCGATTACCTTGAAATTTGTGTGAATTATTGTGTAACCGAAACTTCATTTATTCATGTGGAAGTTCTCACAGTTTTTATTGTTTAGAGTAATTTGCCTTGTATCGCAACATACAGAGGCGTTTTTAGCAATCGCACCTACCGCGCCCCATACGCTGTTGGAATAGAAAGTAAACGTGATGTGTGTACTATACCAAGTACTCGTATCCCTCGTCTATGTCCTTCAGAGTGGTTTGCAAAGCCTGTATGTAGGTGCAGATATTCCGTTCCGTGGCGTCCAGTGTGAACCGACCTTAAAGCAGTGTGTAGTGAAAGTTTTGGCCAGAGACGGTCAGAGCGCAAGGTAGAGGCCGCGGTGTGCGCCGCAGGTACACGAGGTAGCTACACAGCTGGTGCAGCCAGCCATCCGCGCCGCTCTCGTAGCGCACGCACGCAGCGTATCGGCCGCTTCCTGTGCAGAGGCCGCGCCGACACGGTCGCTGCGCTGCCTCCAGCACGTTGCCCTGTCGCCGACATTTCTGGCGATGACGCTGACCAGCGCAGCTCCAAAGCCCTTGGGGCTATTGTGCTTTTGCTCGTGTCGGTCCTTCCTTCCTTTCTGCCGGATTACAGGTCTTTGTGACTAATCTCGGCGACATGTACCATCAGCAATTGCCTCTAACCTTATTCGTTCATCAGTAGCAAAAAATGTGTTCGATCGTAACACAGAATGAAACGCCATTTCTACGCACTAGTGTGCGACGTCAAAATGATTTATAACTTTCTTTGAACGATCTCGTGCATTGCGATTAGTGTCATCGGTGAAACTATGCAAGATTTCGTCAGAGTGCCTCACCATATTCACCTGTTAAGGGCCAGTCGTGAAAGACCCCAGCAGGAGTCATGGCGAAGCGAGAGTTCATGAGTTCCAAGCAATGATCATCTTCGGTACTCGGATAATAGCTTACTGTTTTTGAAAGGAGATGGAAAGAGTACTTCGTTGAGTGAGCTGTAAAATCCGATCTTGAAACTTTCTGGCAGATTAAAACTGTGTGCCGGGCCGAGACTCGAACTCGGGACCTTTGCCTTTCGCGGGCAAGTGCTCTACCAACTGAGCTACCCAAGCACGACTCACGCCCCGTCCTCACAGCTTTACTTCTGCCAGTACCTCGTCTCCTACCTTCCAAACTTCCTTCCAAAGGCAAAGGTCCCGAGTTCGAATCTCGGCCCGGCACACAGTTTTAATCTGCCAGAAAGTTTCATATCAGCGCACACTCCGCTGCAGAGTGAAAATCTCATTCTGAAAAATTCGATCTTCTTTTGTACACCGGACAGTGGATGTCGGAAGGTACTTCGTTCCAGTATTAGTGTGTTTCTATCGTATTCCGTACTGGCATTGAGCGAGGAAAAACTTAACTGTATACACGGTGATTGTGCTAAATGGGGAAAAATTTCAGTAAACGGTCCTTCAGAGAATGAGGAACAAAATAGCCGTGTGGACGTATGGGCGGAAATTCTTTCCAAAGGAGGGGGACCCACTTGATAGTGGAAATGAAAGATCTTTGACAGTGACTCGGGTATCAGTACCAGCCAAGTGGCCCACCAGCCTGAAGTAAGCAAGTAAGTCGATCGTGTGGAACATTCTGCACGACGACTGCCATGATCCGTGTCACAACGCGTGCAAGCCTTATTACCAAGGACGTGTCTCCGCGGCGACGGTGTTATCGTTGGTTCGTCGCACAGGCCACCACAGTGCTGGGATTACTGTCATCCTTCCTATTCGCAAGTGGGGCCACCTTAGCGAAGGACAGCATCGTCAACCTTCACAACACCCATCTATGGCTGCGATGAGTCGCCACGGCGTGGTTGAATCGAATCGTCAGTACCGGTTCAGCCTCAGTGTGTGGGCGGGGATTATTGGCGGACGCCTCGCGGTACCAGGCATCCTTCCACAACGCCGCACAGGCGAGGCAAACCTGCACTACCTGGGGTGACACTGTCTACCCTGCTGTACGGTGTGTCCACATGATCCTCTCAGGGATCATTTCCCGCAGTTCGTCTCAATTCAGGAAATGACCTTGCGTGTACCTCTGTGCGCGCAATAATCTCGTGTCTGTCAGTACGCTAGATTTATAGTCTGTTAAGTAAGATCGTGGTCTAGTTAATCAGTAGAAAAATTTATGACAGCAAACTAAAACATACGCGTGCTCCATATGTGAACAAAAGAAAAACACTGTTACAGTTAATTATGGGTCCAGTCGCGCGCAGCCCTGATAATTGCTTGGCGTCTCAGAGGCATGCTTGAAACCGTGTTTTCCGCTTATTCACTTGGAAGACACATCCAAACGCGTCGAAATTCCGTTGATAGCTGTTTCAAAGTGAGTATATTTTTTCTTTGCAACTTTTTTGACGTAAGACTATACTTTTTCAACAGGATTAGCATCAGGCGACTATGAAGGCGAATCAAGTACCTGCACACCTTTCTCCTTTTTCCAGTCACTACAAAGCCTACTGCGGTGCTTCGGATTATTGTCCTCCAACAGTATCGAATCTGCATTTTTGTCGATGAACCAACGTTTAGCAGTCGGCATCAAACCTCTTTGATAAACGCAACGCGCAACCTGCATTCATGTCTCTTCCTGTATATCTCAGTCAAAAATTTAACCTAAACTAATGCCTTATGGACAATGCAGGAAGTACAAAGGTTCCCTCTGTTGGGTTGCGAAAGAACTAAGGCGATATCTTTTACCATCTGTGTGTAATGCCGACCAATCTCTTACTTAAGATTGTAACGTTGGTGACAGCAAAAATGTCGCACAGTCTCTGTCGCTCTTAGGCTCTCAGAATTCACTCGACCCGGCTTCGCAGGATTCCCCTTTCAGTTCCCTTAGCATATCTGTAGGGGTTACATCGATCTGCTACGACCGTAGCAGCGTTTTGTACGCAGTTGCCTTTACGGGTGCACTGCACTTGACCAGAACTCTGCCAAAAAAAGCTGTCCTCCTTTAGACTTCCTTATACAGTTCTTACGTGTACGTCCCATTTCATATCGCTTCTTAGTATTATACCTACATATTTAAACAATGTGATGGCCTAGATGCTACTGTTATTGTGTCGTTCTCTATATCAAATTTCGGGAAATCCATAAGAAAAAACACACATTCGTAACCCTCTCATTCTTATTGACCAGCGCACATAAGATCCGACGCTTTATTTATTATCGTTTAGGCCCATTAGAGAGTGCTCCTCGAAGAGTAGCGGTAGTCTTGCAAGCTTTGCAAGAGTGATTGTGTGAAGTTTGGAATGTAAGAGACGAAGTAATAGCGTGAGTAAAGCTGTGAGGTCGTGTCGTGAGTCGTACATGTGTAGGTCAGTTGGTAGGACACTTGCCCGTGAAAGGCAAAGTTCCCGAATTGGAGTCTCGGTCCAGCACACAGTTTCAATCTGTCAGTAAGTTTCAGCATTGTTGATAGGTGATCTGTACTTTGACGATTAGAGGCGTCATCTTGATTCAGTCCCATGGTGTTAATGTCTTTCCTTACCTCCACGAATGATTTATCGGACACTTCAGGTCTTTATAGGAAAAGTGAACAGGACCTTTCATGCAGGAATGCTGTGTAGTAAGAAATATTTTCGCTTGATACCACTGTTTCCGAGATAGTTAAGACAAAATCTAAAAAAAGTTACCTTTAATGGCCCGCTCACACGCACCCCCCTCCCTCCTCCCCCCCGGTCGGGGTTTTTAGTATGTTATTCATTACACTCCCCGTCCTATCCGCCCCACTCCTCTACCAAATTGCAAATACCCTCAGACTACAAGACTTTTGTCTATAAATTTTCCTTCGTTCGCTGGATTACGTATTTGATTTTCATTTCCATTTCGAACATTTCTCTATTGAAAACTGTAAGGCACGTTATGATGGTTGTATACCGGCTAAACGCGTCGTGGTGAGAAATGTTAGTAAAAAGTGACTGAAGCAGTAAAAATTATTTCATAAATTTGTAATACAGTCGCTGACATCAACGAATTCCACACATGAATAAAGCTAAGCTTTGTTCTTGTTCCTGACGTGCTTACTCCGTCCATTGGGCGTCGGCAGACACCCACGAATATTTGTTGCCTCGGGTGTCGCTTCATTAAAGGGCAGCGAGCGCGAAGTTTCGCTGGGAGGCCGGGGGCTGGCGAAGTTGGTGTGCTGTCGACACGCCGCGACAACTCGTCGGCTGGCGTGGCGGCAGCTGTTAGCCGCTGGAGGCCACAGCCAGCAGACACCTGGGGCCTGTAGACTTTTAAAAGTCGGGAGGATGGGCGCCGCAAACCTGTTTACTGCCTGCAGCGCAGCGCTGCGTTAATTTACTGCGCCGCCGCACAAACACTGGCGAGAGTCCCGCCGTCGGCTAAATGTATAAGCTCCCTTATCTCTTGAGGCCCAGCTCACTCGCTCTCTGGTGCAACTCCGAACGCTTGTCGTTTGCAAGATTCTAAAGCATTGTTTTTCATATACTGAAAATGTTGCTCTGGCATTATAAATATTGATATGCAAATACACTGAAGCAAAAATGGCAAGAGCAAGGAGGAGTTGTGCGACATAAACGAAAATTGGCAGGCTTGATTCTGCATTTGAAAGATGATGTCTGTTAATTTCTTGCCACTCGCAAGAGTGGCACTAGTAGCGCCACTAAGAGGATGCAAATAGTGTTTGCTTAAAATACACGCTGTAACGGTCGTGATCGTTAGTTACCTTTGAGATTGGACGTGGTGAGTGGATATTCATCAAGAATGCTTTCAAGGGGACAGAAACACCATTATCACACCTCACTGAGTTTGCACGAGGTCGTGTAGTAGGGCTGCGAGAAGGCGTATGTTCCTTCTGCGTTACTGCAGAAAATCCTGACAGGAGTGTAGCCACTGTACTCAAGAATATGTACGTTAGCAAGACCGGGCTCTGGATTGTCACGTGGCATTAACGAGAGGGAAGACCGTGTTCGGCGTATGGCTCTGGCGCATCGTACTGCATCTGCCAGATCGATTTGAGCAACAGTTCGCACAACAGTGACACATCGAACTGTTACGTATTGGATACATCAAGAACAGCTCCGAGCCAGACGCCCTGTAGCGTGCATTGCACTGACCCCAAATAATGGCCGATTGCGAGTTCAGTGGTGTCAAGCGAGAACTCATGAGAGGACAAGGCGGAGGTCTGTTTTGTTTTCAGATGGAAGCTGGGTCTCTCTCTGTGTCATGGATGCCCGTGTGCTGTTTAGGAGAAGGCTAATTGAGAGCCTGCACCCAACCTGTCTGCGTCCTAGACGCACTACACCTACTCCCAGAGTGCTGATCTGGGGTGCGATTTCGTATGACAGCAGGCACACGCCCGTGGTTATCCATAGCGCCAGGACAGGAAATTTGTACGTCAGTGTGGTAATTCTACCTGTTGTGCCGCCATTCATGAAAAAATTACAGGAAGTGTTTTCTAACAGGATAACGCTCGTCCACTTATTGCTGCTGTAAATTAGCATACTCTACAGAGTGTACACATGTTGCCTTGGCCTGTTCGATGACCAGGTCTGTCTCCAATCGAGCGCATCAAACGATAACTCCAACGTCCGTCTCAACTAGCATAACCGTCCGCTGTATTGACCGACCAAGTCCAACAGGCATGGAGCTCCATCCCACAGACTGACATCCGGCACCTGTACAACACAATGCATACACGTTTGCTTGGTTGCATTCAACAGTTAACTTAAGATCTTGCAATATTTATCATTTGAATATGTTACGTAGCAATCGTTTTCTCGAAATTTCATTCCTGTACATTAATTATTTCTTGGTGCTACGACTCTTTTCCGTCTGTGTAGATAATTCGGTAATTTAATATAGACAGTCCAAAATATCGTACGTGCGTTTAACTGAGCAACGAATATCCTACATGGCTCGAAGTACAATTTCGGTACTCGCAAGCTTCCTTCGCAGCATTCACTGGGTGCCGCTCCAATTCGGTACCCTCGGTAGACTCGGAACCGTTTAGTTACTGGCGTGTCTTCTTTCCCAAATGCAGTTCGTGCCGACTCGGTAGGTGTCTAATTCCTCCAGTGCCTTATTCTAAGCAGGCCAAGTCGGTAGCGTCACAGAGTACCGCCTACATTATATCGGCCGCCATGTTTCTTTCCCGCATGCAGTTCGTGTCCGACTGCCGAGTCGGCAGTATTTGTAAGCCTCCATTTCCTTTCTACCAAACACGATTCACATGCTTCGTTCTATCATGCACTACGGCTTTCGCCGTGCAACAGACCTTCGACTTTTCGTTACTTACGACATTAAATCATGGTTTTCACATGCTGCAGGAAGTGGTTGGAACACAGCAACTGTATAGTACTAGGCTAATAGGAGTCAGTGTCCTGAAAATTCAAAGGATGCGCCCGAGCAATAGGTGCCGTTAGTGACTTGTACGGTAACTGCGTGTCGTCGGTAAATTAGTTCCTCCTACATATGTTTCTTCTAAAGTGCTCAGTTTTAATGGTAAAGTTAAATCGGTACGCATACAAACCTGATTTTTCCCTGGGGATCATATCTTGTGTTCTGTTCGTGATGGAAAGGTAGGGTCAATTGTTTTGGATAGCCCTTGGGCTAGGGACCCTCTGTATACCCAACAGGAGGACCGTTTTAGTGTCACTGTTCTACAGTACAGGGTCAAAGTGAAAATATTACCCACTTCTTCCTGCTTAGGCGAATGGAGCAAATCGGTTGTTCTTGTTGCATTTGATGCGGCCGACGGCAGAGTTTAAAGGGCTCTTGGAGGCATCGTTAATTCATTGGTGTTTCCTTAGAAAAACTGACAAAAGCGTTTTTTACCATTTTTTCGTACCAAAGCCGAGCATCGGATTGCACGACAGCTATGCACAGCAGATGGCTGAAAGTATTACTATATGTTCCTAAGGTCCTGCTCTCTTCCAACACTACTTTTGTGCTCGTGAATTCCGATGTTAGGTGTAGAATTAGTTTTGCATTATTTCAGTTTCAGGTAGGTAAACTATCAAATTCTACTAACATATAAAATTCTTTTCATGTAAGTGACATGCCCTGCTGTGGCAACGAAAAGAACAGCGGAAAAATGCTCCTCTCGGAGCACAAAAAGGCAGATACACTCCTGTTTAAAAGACTGGCTGAAAATTTGAGTAGCAGCTGCCTCATTCTACCTTCATTAGCACCTTTAATAAAAAAATCCCAAAAGATTTGGTGTGCGAACATATTTGCGCTTTTTTATGCTGAGAGCGAAGGAGACAGTGGGACTGGGAAAGAGGCGGAAAAGTGATAAATACTGGACGGGTCGACATTAGACAGTGATTCTTAGTAAGAGCGATAGAGACAGTGGCAGCGAGAGAGAAAGAGGAGGACACAGCGGCAGTGGTACGTAGTCGTCAGTGACAGAACAGTGCTAAGGAAAGAGTGAAGGAGACACTGCCAGTGGGAGAACAATAAAGAGAACGAGAAAGTGGAAGTGGTTTAGAGCCAGTGATAAAAAGAGACAACAAGGAAGACAGAGGGATAGTGACAGTGAGAAAAGTCAGCAACAGCAGGAATGAATGATATAGCAGCAGTAAGAGAGAGCAAGAGGGAAGACAGTGACAAAGAGAGGAGACATTAGTAATAGAACGAAGGAGACTGTCTCTGTGAGACAGGAGACAGAGACACAAAGATGTAATCACAAAATGACTTGGAATGAATAAGCGAGAACGGCCACATGGGAATGGATGGGTATGAGCGCCTTACAGTGATAGCCTAGTGGGTGTGAATAAGCTACAGTTACGGGAGCTCGTGGGAGTGAGAGGTGAGCTGCATATTAAAAGGAGCACGAATATGTTCGCATGCCAAAACTTTGGGGAAAATTTTGAAAGGTACTAAGGAAGGTAGAAGGAGACAACTGGTGCCCCATTTCGCAGTCAGTCTTTTAAACTGGAGTATATTTGCTTTTTTGTGCTCCGATAGAAGCATTTTTCTACTTTCCTGATATGAGCTGATTGGTTATTAGATATGTTTTACGACGACTTGGTATATTACTCGCAGGAGTTCACGTTAAGGGTAGTCTAGAACATTTTCTCATTGCGTAGTGCAGTTATCGTGTAGCGGAAAAGAAGCAGAGGCGTGCTTTCTCCTTCCAAAAGACCCAAAAATAGATCAAAATGTGATTCGTGTCAACAAACATACTCAGTCAGTGAAGGGTCCACTGGAAAAAGAATTATACGTAATGGCATTGTGTAAGCTTTTCTCCAAAATGAAAACTAGTAAATCAATCGCCAGCTGAACAAAAGTTATTTATTTAACTTTACTTCGTTCAAAAGATGAGTGTCATCTTAAAAAGTGTGATATAGACTTAAATCACAGGTAAGTGGAGGTCAAACAAGGATCAGGCTATCGTTAAAGAGAAATAAACAGCGTCATATTGCAAAAAGTACCAACCAATAGACAGATCAGGTATCGACGTGTCTGGCTCACAAACCACGAAAATGGACTCGACCAAAGTTGCTTCCGCAGCTCCATGGAAACGCTCGTTTCCTCCCTTCCGCATAATGCTAATTCTGTCCATGGTATATATAAATAAAAACGTAAACGTCCAGGAACGTGATACAAGGAAAAAGAGTGAAGGAGACACCGCCAGTGGGAGAACAATAAAGGGAACGAGAAAGTGGAAGTTTTAAAACCTACATTGCAAATAGCACCATGCAAATTTATATTAAGCCTTCCGCATAACGTAAAAATTATTTCATCATTCTCGTTTTTAGCAAAACTCTAAGGTCACTCTTTCTGGATCACTGCTTCTATTCAAAGGCATATATTTTAGTACATGTGAAAGAAGACTTGAAACGAGAAGGTGCAAAATACAGAAGTAGTGCAGACACTCTTGTAGATAAAACAGCGCTCTTCTATATACATAAAATCAAATACGAGCATACTTCCAGTAAATTAACAAGAAACTCCTAGAATCCTTTCAGAAAACGCTAAGGCGAATAAAAAAAATTGTATCACAAAACGAACCAACTACATTTGTCTTCGCAACACCGCGCCTCTATCTGCTACACAACAGCTGTTGGCTTCAACGGTCGTTGTCATTAACTGACAACAAAGACTCATATTTGTTATATGCACCGTTGCCTTGAAGCGGCATACTTTCATTACACGCAAGTCATAATACCAAAACAACTAAATACGAAATTTATTACCACTAATGTTTCCCGAAATTTTATTACAACAAATCGTCTGAAAACGAAATTTTTTCGAGAGATCTGAAGCGCAAGTGATCTGAAACGGAATGTGGTCATAGGACTACCGTTGTAATACAAAGCCCGCCGAAAACGTGCTTCAACTAAACACGATGAAAACCAATATGGCGTCTCCCAAGCAGTGTGCTTCTGATGTACAACGCGATTTTACACCTCAATGACGACGTTCCTTTCCACGAAGCAAAAAATCGGATGTGTCCATTTGTTGTTTCTAGTTGCAGAATCCTCTGGAACATTAAATTCCACGTCGTGGCGTCGCAAGACTCGACCAGCTCCTCGCACAAGGCGGCTCGTCTGGTGGGCCTGGATCCTCCGTTTGTCTCGAAGGATCGACTTTATTTAGATCCGTGCCTTCTGTCTAATAACTGGGAATGTGCCTTTATCATGAAAGGGTCAGTCATATTACTTGTTCTATAGTTGGTTGGGTGATTTGCGGAATATGAACGATTCTGGCTTTCGTTACTTTAGGATCAGGTTGATTTGTTTCTGTGATTCGCATGAGGGTGTAGGGCAGTAATGATGTTAGGTTGACAATTTTTTGTAGCTTGGTCTGAATGGTCCGGAGGATTTTGGGATTTTGTCAGTGTTTAGATTTGCACACAGTTCCTGTTTGGTTGGTACTGAATAGCATCCGTGGCAATTCTGATAAATCTGTTTCGGAATCGCCGAACCTTGGTGGTGATAACGTCAGAGGCCATCGATCATATCTCAGAACCGTATGTAATCACTGGTAGAATGGTTTTGAAAAGTCTCGTTTTTGTGTGCTGATGTTTAACCTATTTTCATTTATTAGAAGATGGTCTAAAAATTATGTCTGACCCTATATTGCTAATGTCATGACGTGATCTTTACATGTTAGGCTCTTGTCTGGTTTGATGTGTTGTAATAGAGGTCCGCTTATTTGCCGATATTACCTAATAGGAATTACAGTGGAAACTGTCAATAATCGTTGTTAGTCCCTGGCTTCCCACTTCTGCCAGCCAGCCAAAATGGAGTTGAATGAAGATCCGGAAAAGCTGCTACAACAAGTAGGACTGAAGTACACCATATTAGACGTGAACGTGGCACTGATCCAATAGTACATACAGCACCCTGATGAAAGTCACTTCAAACAGTGACCAAAACGTTGGTAACAGGAAGATGCAGTCACATACCCGGAAATGTTTTATTGAGACGACAGCGGAAGCCTACGCTCGCGCTTAAGTTCTAGACACTATCACTATGCCGAGCGTACCTGCCACATAGGATTCTTTCACGGTTTTCCTTAAGTGTGCACAAAATCCATTTTGTATCACAACTATAACTACGGATTTTTCTTCTCCCCTTCGCTAAAATCACAAAACAACAATAATGTCTTCATGCTACACTGATCTGCCAGAGAAGTATGTGTAGCTAGTTAGGCACGTGGCACAAACACTTTTCTATAACAAATAAATCATAAATACGTTAACACGTCGGTATGACTGCTCATCCTTAGAGGCTTAACACGACTCAGCTACAGGGCGTCCAGGAAATCAGAGGCAGACATTGGTTTAGATTAGTTCAAGTGGACCCTGTCTCAACGGTGCATACGCCACCGAGGAGATAGTTTTAGGATTTAATTTGTGGTAAGCTCCTATGAGACCAAACTGCTGAGGTCATGGGTCCCTAGGCTTACACACTACTTAATCTAACTTAACCAGGACAACACACACACACCCTCTCATGCCCGAGGGAGGAGTCGACCCTCCAACGGGGGAATCGCACGGCTACCGCGCGCGACATAGTTTTAGGACCATTAGTCCACACATAATTGAATATTTCACGTCTCATTTCGATAACTTTTGTTCTGTTGGATAGTAGAAGGGAGTCATTATACTTACCTTCTAACGAAGTTTAAAGCAAATAGAGGTAAAAGAAGCGGCAATTTACTTGCTTGGTGGTCGACTTGTTAATTGTTGGCTGCTAATGAAATCTACTACAGCTGTTGGATAACATCTGGCCGATCTTAGATACCACAACCATCGACCCCTTCAGCAAACGATCACAATTACCCTACACTCAAACCTTAGCAGTGAAATTACTTCCATGGATGAAGGCGCAGCACACGACTTTCCAGTGACTTGCTCTCGTACTAGGCTTTTCATGTAGCGACAACAACTATTAAAGTGGCTTTAAAGGTCGTAGGCAATCCTTTGTGAAATTCACTTTGAAGTTTTCTCTTCGTGCTTCTGTGCACACTGAAGATACATCACACAAGACCATTCAGAGACGGAGCAGTGGGCACTTCAGCAGCAGCAACAGCTGCTCTCCAGGAAAATGAGATGGCGGCGTTTTGCAGTGCGCTTCATACAAACAAAGGCAACCCTCAGCTGAAGACGTAATTGCCGTCTGTCCGTGAGCGCCCGTCCAACTCGGTTGGAAAATCCCCCGCGCTTAGTGCACTTGTGTAGGAGAGTTACAGAGGGCAGGGGAGCGTCCTGTGAGCCACGAAAAACAGAAGATGAGGTATTCTGGTATATGTCTGCTTTTGAACTGAACAACAGACAAAAGCAAACGAGGGAGAGGGAGCGTAGGAGAGGGGGGGGGGGGGGGGGGCGCAACACTAATAATAAGATCATATTCTTTTAGTCGTTACACATTCTGCCACAGATTTGTTTTCACTTCCCGTGAGTACTAACTTACGTGCAAAATATCCGAGTAGGAAGCTCGGAAAATTCAGCGCTGCGTACTGTTCACGGTTATTTTGTTTTACAATGTATACAGTTAAGGTCACTTAAAGTATTACGGGTATACACTCTGACACCACGAAGGAATTGTTTGAGTGGGACGGAAATCGCTAGGTGTGAAATGAAATGATCGTACGGCATTGTTGGCCGGGAGACCCCATGCAGGGTGTTCGGCCGCCGAAAAATGAAATGATCGTAACTAGGTGTTATGTACGGGTATGGACAAACAATAAAATTTCAGTAAAATTGGATGAATTATTCAAGCGAAAGAGCTTCACAAGTTGATCAAGTCAATAACGCTTTGATCCACCTGTGGCCCTCACGCTAGCAGATATTCGGCTCAGCATTGATTCATAGTCGTCCAAACAGCTTGGGATTTTGACGACCTAACACGCCAATTGGCAGTTAGTTAGAATTTGGCACGATATCCCTCAGGAGCACATCAAACAGCTCTCCCAATCGATGTCAAGGGCCAGAGGTGGATTATCGCGTTATTGAGTTACTCAATTTGTGATTCTCTTGAATAAATCGTCTGATTTTTCTGAAATCGTAATCATTTATTCGTCAGTACAAGTACATCGCATCTGCAAATTTTCGTCCCATTCGGATAATTCGTTAGCGGTGGGTAGTTAGACTTTATTTGAGTGTGTGTTACTGAATCCAGAAAACTGGCAACAATTAAAGTATGACACATAATGATACCCTGGAAGAAATGGAAAGTTGAGTACACAACAGAAGGAAATTAAGAGGAAATTACTTGAACGATTGAAAGTGGAAATATTTTTAATAAGTTTTAATAGAAACTTTCTGGCAAATTTATAACTACTTGCCGGGCCAGGTCTCGAACCTGGAACCATCGTTTCAACGAGCAGTGTCCTTACCGACTGAGCTATGCACAGTGACACATGACCATCCTACACAGCTCCACTTGTGCCTTTACTTTTCTCCAACGTGTAAAGGCAATGAAAGAAAACTCCAGCTTCGAGTCTCAGCACGACACACAGTTTTAATTTCTCATAAAGTTTCAGTGCAACGCGCACTCCGCTACGCAGTGAAAATAGTCATTCTGTGGAGAGCGGTATCACATTTAACATAATTTATTTAAAGAGTATGTTTCACTACCATAAAACCTCAATATATTTACATCACCTGTAATTGTTATCTACAGTAAGTCTGGTTTGATGTAGCCCTCCGCGCTAGCATATACTGAGCAAGCGAGTTCATCTGAGAATAACTACAACAACCTACGTCCATTTGAACCTGGTTACAATGATCATCTCTTGGTCCCCCTCTGCAATTGTTACGCTCCAGAATGTGCGCTGTCGGCTGATCCTTCTTTTTAGTAAAGTTTATTTGCCATAAATTTCCTCTTCTGAATTAGATTCAGTACCACCTCATTATTTACGCGGCCCATACATATAATATTCAGCATTTCTTGTATAGCACCATACTTCAAAAGCTTTGTAGCGGTTCCTTTCGAACTCCCCAATGCCTAACTAATTAACTAGATTGAGGTATAGAGTGTTACTGTCTTGACACATTGCTGGGTCGGACATACTAACTGCTCAAGTTCTTCCTCATAAATTGTTGCATGTGGAAGGCTACGTTGACCAACTCGTAAAGAGAAGGCCCAGCACACCTTCAAGTTCCCTAAGAGGAGGTTGGCTTACCTCGTGTCGTTTAAAGCTGTCGCGATGTCCCCATTGTTCTTCCCCGCCGGTCGTGGGCCCGAATATGCATGCAATCGGCTGTCGATGCTGGAGTGGCAAGTGGGGAAAGTCTCAACACTAACTGAATGATAGTCTAGAAATAGGATACCACCTAATTTTACTAAAAATAAGGGGAAAATCAGGCTTTAGAGCCAATGTAAAGGCAAGACTTGAATCGAGGTTAGCGGAGCCAAATCTTCGCTTAGCTTAATGGAGCTTGCAAGTTTGTAAAAGAATCTCTACACGACTTCAACGATCGCACGAAATCACACAGAAACGTACCTCTGAGGCAGAATAATATCTTCATTTAAGTTTAATTACACAAAATACGCAGCCGTAGTAAATGCATAGTGTCGGCCTGAATACTAGTCTAAGGCTGAGTAGCGAGTTAACTTTAGTGTATCTCGCGTGCATACGCAGAGCGCGTTTCCGACTGGCCGGCTTCTTCAGCCACTGTCCGACAACATTATATAAAACTCTAATTAATACGTGAACTTGATTTTGAAATTACTGACATCGCGTTTAAGTAGCTGCAATTTTGGATGATGCCAACAGTCTAGTGTGAGTCGTATTTAAACAATTAATATTAATAAACAAAGTTATGCGTTTCCCTCCAAGCCTCGCAATGTGAATCACAACTTTCTCTGTGCGCTCCAATACGACTAGACTCAACTCGCACCTCCGTTCTCACGCTCCTTGACCGTCTACCGTTTTATGGGACAGGGAGTGCTACCATTCGTAACTGACTGCTGACTTACAGCGGCGTGAACCTTACTATACTGTACGATGAAACCTAGTTTAAAAATGGTGGGCGACGTGGGGGCATAAATGGCATAGCTTCTTTTCTTGTCTGAACTGCTTATCCTCTACGGTTTAGGCCTACTTCCCAACGAGAGTTGACTCAAGGCGAATAAATTCAGAAGAGACTTCCCAACACTTAAGTTGTCACCAAATTCCCCTTTTTCAGAAATAATTTCCTTACTTTAGTCGGTCCGTGTTTTGCCGTCACTACTTCGATCATCATTAGTTTTTCTGTTGCCCAAACTTATCTGCTACTTCACATTTAGTGTCTCATCTCCTAATGTACCCCCGCCCCCCAGGATATCTGATTCGAGTACATTAATGAAATGTATTTTTTCTGACGTATATCTTGTAATGTTTTCAAGATACTATCCATTTAGCCACTCCTTTGGCCGTATCGATACGAAAATTCGTATAAATGCAGCTTGCAATTTAAGCACGTTTACATAACCATGGACACAACATTTAAACAGGTTTGTTACAAACTGCCGGAATTCATTGTAACTTAAGAGTTACCAAATCTTACGTAACGAACTTCATAAGAACATTGCGAGCAAACGGTGGAGATAACTGATGAGACAGATGTGAACACCGAAATCCTTTCTCCAATGAGAAACCAAGTCGTCGTATTTCATAGTGCTAATGTACGGTGCAAATACCTTCTCAAACGGTGAACAGCTGTCAACGAAGCGATGCAGCATGATGTAACATGACATAAGTTGTGTTGTTGTTGTTGTTGTTGTTGTTGTTGTTGTGGTCTTCAGTCCTGAGACTGGTTTGATGCAGCTCTCCATGCTACTCTATCCTGTGCAAGCTTCTTCATCTCCCAGTACCTACTGCAACCTACATCCTTCTGAATCTGCTTAGTGTATTCATCTCTTGGCCTCCCTCTACGATTTTTACCCTCCACGCTGCCATCCAATACTAAATTGGTGATCCCTTTATGCCTCAGAACATGTCCTACCTACCGATCCCTTCTGGTCAAGATGTGCCACAAACTTCTCTTCTCCCCAATCCTATTCAATACTTCCTCATTAGTTATGTGATTTACCCATCTAATCTTCAGCATTCTTCTGTAGCACCACATTTCGAAAGCTTCTATTCTCTTCTTGTCCAAACTGGTTATCGTCCATGTTTCACTTCCATACATGGCTACACTCCATACAAATACTTTCAGAAACGACTTCCTGTCACTTAAATCTATACTCGATGTTAACAAATTTCTCTTCTTCAGAAACACTTTCCTTGCCATTGCCAGTCTACATTTTATATCCTCTCTACTTCGACCGTCATCAGTTATTTTGCTCCCCAAATAGCAGAACTCCTTTACTACTTTAAGTGTCTCATTTCCTAATCTAATTCCCTCAGCATCACCTGTCTTAATTCGACTACATTCCATTATCCTCGTTTTGCTTTTGTTGATGTTCGTCTTATATCCTCCTTTCAAGACACTATCCATTCCGTTCAACTGCTCTTCCAAGTCCTTTGCTGTCTCTGACAGAATTACGATGTCATCGGCGAACTTCAAAGTTTTTATTTCTTCTCCATGGCTTTTAATACCTGCTCCGAATTTTTCTTTTGTTTCCTTTACTGCTTGCTCAATATACAGATTGAATAACATCGGGGAGAGGCTACAACCCTGTCTCACTCCCTTCCCAACCACTGTGTCCCTTTCATGCCCCTCAACTCTTATAACTGCCATTTGGTTTCTATACAAATTGTATATAGCCTTTCGCTCCCTGTATTTTACCCCTGCCACCTTCAGAATTTTAAAGAGAGTATTCCAGTCAACATTGTCAAAAGCTTTCTCTAAGTCTACAAATGCTAGAAACGTAGGTTTGCCCTTCCTTAATCTAGCTTCTAAGATAAGTCGTAGGGTCAGTATTGCCTCACGTGTTCCAACATTTCTACGGAATCCAAACTGATCTTCCCCGAGGTTGGCTTCTACTAGTTTTTCCATTCGTCTGTAAAGAATTCGCGTTAGTATTTTGCAGCTGTGACTTACTAAACTGATAGTTCGGTAATTTTCACTTCTGTCAACACTGCTTTCTTTGGGATTGGAATTATTACATTCTTCTTGAAGTCTGAGGGTATTTCGCCAGTCTTGTACATCTTGCTCACCAGATGGTAGAGTTTTGTCAGGACTGGCTCTCCCAAGGCCGTCAGTAGTGCTAATGGAATGTTGTGTACTCCCGGGGCCTTGTTTCGACTCAGGTCTTTCAGTGCTCTGCCAAACTCTTCACGCAGTGTCGTATCTCCCATTTCATCTTTATCTACATCCTCTTCCATTTCCATAATATTGTCGTCAAGAACATCGCCCTTGTGTAGACCTTCTATATACTCCTTCCACCTTTCCCTTCTTTGCTTAGAACTGGGTTTCCATCTGAGCTCTTGATATTCATACAAGTGGTTCTCTTTTCTCCAAAGGTCTCTTTAATTTTCCTGTAGGCAGTATCTATCTTACCCCTAGTGAGACAAGCCTCTACATCCTTACATTTGTCCTCTAGCCATCCCTGCTTAGCCATTTTGCACTTCCTGTCGATCTCATTTTTGAGACGTTTGTATTACTTTTTGCCTGCTTCATTTACTGCATTTTTATATTTTCTCCTTTCATCAATTAAATTCAATATTTCTTCTGTTACCCAAGGATTTCTACTAGCCCTCGTCTTTTTACCTACTTGATCCTCTGCTGCCTTCACTACTTCATCCCTCAAAGCTACCCATTCTTCTTCTACTGTATTTCTTTCCACCATTCCCGTCAATTGTTCCCTTATGCTCTCCCTGAAACTCTGTACAACCTCTGGTTCTTTCAGTTTATGCAGGTCCCATCTCCTTAAATTCCCACCTTTTTGCAGTTTCTTCAGTTTTAATCTACAGTTCATAACCAATAGATTGTGGTCAGTCCACATCTGCCCCTGGAAATGTCTTACAATTTAAGACCTGGTTCCTAAATCTCTGTCTTACCATTATATAATCTATCTGAAACCTGTCAGTATCTCTAGGCTTCTTCCATGTATACAGCCTTCTTTTATGATTCTTGAACCAAGTGTTAGCTATGATTAAGTTATGCTCTGTGCAAAATTCTACCAGGCGGCTTCCTCTTTCATTTCTTAGCCCCAATCCATATTCACCTACTACGTTTCCTTCTCTCCCTTTTACTACTACCGAATTCCAGTCACCCATGACTATTAAATTTTCGTCACCCTTCACTATCTGAATAATTTCTTTTATTTCATCATACATTTCTTCAATTTCTTAGTCATCTGTAGAGCTAGTTGGCATATAAACTTGTACTACTGTAGTAGGTGTGGGCTTGGTATCTATCTTGGCCACAATAATGCGTTCATTATGCTGTTTGTAGTAGCTTACCCGCATTCCTATTTTCCTATTCATTATTAAACCTACTCCTGCATTACCCCTATTTGATTTTGTATTTATAACCCTGTATTCACCTGACCAAAAGTCTTGCTCCTCCTGCCACCGAACTTCACTAATTCCCACTATATCTAACTTTAACCTATCCATTTCCCTTTTTTAATTTTCTAACCTACCTGCCCGATTAAGTGATCTGACTTTCCACGCTCCGATCCGTAGAACTCCAGTTTTCTTTCTCCTGATAACGACTTCCTCTTGAGTAGTCCGCGGCCGGAGATCCGAATGGGGGACTATTTTACCTCCGGAAAATTTTACCCAAGAGGACGCCGTCATCATTTAATCATACAGTAAAGCTGCATGCCCTCGGGAAAAATTACGGCCGTAGTTTCCCCTTACTTTCAGCGGTTCGCAGTACCAGCACAGCAAGGCTGTTTTGGTTATTGTTAAAGGCAAGATCAGTCAATCATCCAGACTATTGCCCCTGCAATTACTGAAAAGGTTGGTGCCCCTCTTCAGGAACCACACGTTTGTCTGGCCTCTCAACAGATACCCCTCCGTTGTGGTTGTACCTACGGTACGGCTATCGGTATCGCTGAGGCACGCAAGCCTCCCCACCAACGGCAAGGTCCATGGTTCATGGGGGGAGGTGACATAAGTTAACAAGTACGAAATAGAAACGTTTGCTGTACACTAATCTTTTCTTAGTTACAGTGAATAGCGGTAGCACGCAGTCCTAAGTGGTGACCAACTTGTACTCTGTCCATCTTTCGCTCCCTTCTCCCGGACACTCCTCGGCCGCATCCCATAAAAAATTCCACGTATTTTAGATTACGTAGTTGTATGATGACTTGTAAGTTTTATGTAATTTGTACCCACATAAAATTTAGTTTAACATGTCACAAAGAAACATGAAAAAATTAAAGTAGTATTGCTCACGACTAAAAAAAAAAATTGCGGTCACTTGGCAGCGTCTAATTTGAGTAAGCACTTGAGCCTTAGAATACTTCCTGATGACGTCAGAAAGTTAAGTTCTTGCTCAAATTTGACACTGCAAGACGAAAAAAATATTTTATCCTGAAGTAGTACCAGTAAAGTGAACAAACCGTCTATTGGTACTTCATTTATGTTTTATTTCCCGAATACTCATTTGGCTGTAGGAAGAAGGGTGTAATTAGCTCACAGTAGATACATAAAAACAGTAATAGTCGGCAACAGAGATTATGGATCCCTAAAAGATATAGACATAGAGAATTAACGTGATTTTTGAATATAGAATGGAGAATATTTATGTCGATGTTTCATGACATACTGATAGCTTTTGCTGCTACTATAATTTAAATAAATGTAAATGTCGAATGGCGCTGTTGGTCCCAAGGGGTGGATTCAGCCGCCTGTCGGAAACATTGCCCGCCCTCTGTGACACTGGCCTCTTTCGTTGGTTGGTTTGGGGAGGGTACCGAGCAGCGAGGTCATTGGTGTCATCAGTGTCATCAGGTTAGGGAAGGATGGGTAAGGAAGTCAGTCGTGCCCTTTCAAAGGAACCATCCCGGCATTCGAAACGATTTAGGGAAATCACGAAAAGCCTAAAGGAGGATGGCCGGACGCGGGTTTGAACCGCTATCCTTCAGAGTCCAGGGTGCTAACTACTGGCCATCTCGCTCGGTATTGGCCCCCTTTCCTTGAGGATATGAGAGACTTGTCGCATGTGTAATAGTAGAGTGTAGGTGGTGTAATAGATGCGTGTATAATGTAAATATATGTTTGTATTTTAGACGATGATGATGATGATGATGGGAGAGGGTGGAATTCCCGGCCGGCACATTGCTTACGCCTCCGAACAGCACCAAGAGGGTGCCCCAGATTAACGTCTCAACAGGCGAACGAGTCACTGTCAACAATGTCAAATGTCCTCACTTGATGAGACACTGCTCATAGGTTCGGATTTTAATCGATGAACTGACGCAAAGACTGATGATCAGGAACGTTTCGCCGCCACTTTACTACTGCTAATATAAAGAAATGGTTTTTAGATCGGCTGCGTTAATTGCCAAATTTTTAAAACAGTAATGCGAATCAAGTATGCGTAGAAGTGTTCAAACACGAAGTTGTATTGATGCTCTTTTGTGAAGTGCAAGCGGACGAAACTAGATTCGTTTATGGATACTTAAAGACCCATACTACCAAAAACCTGATAGCTTGAACTGTTGAATGTCAGAGGCCGTCCGAACGAGCAGCCACGCAACATTTTGTTCTATAGGGAATTTCGGCCTTTTTTTCTTTGCTCTAATTCAAATGGTTCAAATGGCTCTGAGCACTGTGGGACTGAACTTCTAAGGTCATCAGTCCCCTAGAACTTAGAACTATTTAAACCTAACTAACCTAAGGACATCACACACATCCATGCCCGAGGCAGGATTCGAACCAGCGACCGTAGCGGTCGCGCGGTTCCAGACTGTAGCGCCTAGAACCGCTTGGCCACCCCGGCCGGCCTTACTTTAATTCATTTAAAACATTGGAAGATAAAAATTAACAGAAGTTGTTGTTACTAATCAAAGACGTAAAGCTGATCAGTTTCCTGAAGTTCAGCTACGTCAAGGTTTTTGCCTGGCGTGAAAGGCGTGAGATCTGTAGCGGTAGATAAATTACGGTAGCAGACCGAAGTTCTATCTTGTAATTAATGCTTCTCCTCGAGATAAAACATCACAAAGATAATTCTGAAACCACGTCTTTTGGATGGTTAGAAAGTTTTTAATGCATATCCGTAAGATAGGTCAGGAAGTCCAGTCAGTGTTGGACTTTCGTTCAATGTTATGTAGTGCACGGAATATCAGCTGGTGTTTGGATGTAGCTTCTAGCCTGGTTGTAGCAAATCTTTAATGTTTGTTTCCTTCGAAGTTCGATTTGTCATTGCAAGTTTCCTCCTAATCCAGTTCTATATAGCTGTTGCACTACGTCTGCTACAGCTACTTCGTGGTAGTGGGTGACGTTCTCGAAGGGTCTTTGGATACTTCGGGACGTAAAGGTTACCCACATGGTTTTAAAGACAAAATATACTCTCAATCGCTCAGTTACAACAAATAACTCTGACTCTACTATTCCATTGCGTAGCCGGTACCGGCTGTGTGGTGTAGACACTGACTGGTTAGACTAAGATGTTTTGTATGCTACACGTTACTTCAAAGCTCATTCGCCCTTAAGTGTTTTGTGATATTTTACGAAGCAGTCACATGCTGCACTGGTACTTAAAATTTGTCTGAGATTCTCGTATTACGGGCCTGTTCAGCTTACCGAGCGAGGTGGCGCAGTGGTTAGGACATTAGACTCGCATTCGGGAGGACGACGGTTGAAATCCCCGCCTGGTCATCCAGATTTAGGTTTTCCCTGATTTCCATAAATCATTTCTGGCGAATGCCGCGGTGCCTCCTTCGTGACGTTAAACTCGAATCTTCCTTCCTTCTTGCGATCTGAAAGACTTGAGAGATGTCGTGGTGCTGTGACTGCTTGGTTTGTGGCTTGACTTGTTGGTCAGAACTGTGAACAGAAGCTCAGCTCAAAGGCTTCCGAAAACCAGTTGGGAAGTTTGTTGACACAGCTTGAATATGCAAATATTTGCGCCTTGAGGAGCGGGAATTAGCGACGTGATTTGTTATCCCCTGCCGTTAGGAGCAGCAGGATGTTAGGTGACATGTCACGTCGCGTATAAACACAGAGCGAGCATGCGCCAAGTATCTGTACTACTAGCTCCTGTCAAGTGCTTTTTTTTAGTGACGGTGGATGAAGTAATGATACGCATGCACACAGCCTCTTTTTGGAATAAGGAAAAGAAAACGACGTTCTTCTCGTATTATTTAGCCAAACATGTTCCCGCACGCCTGCGCCAACCTCCATTTTGTTGCACGACAGAAATGTCAAAAACGATTGAAATAGTGATAGTAATAACGAAACATTAATCTAAGAAAGCGTAGATGTTGTTGTAGTTCTTGCTTTACATTAGTTAATATTTTGTTTTGTTGTAGAATTCATTCATTTTGATTGAATAGCTTGCCACCAACATAATTGCTTATCATCTTGGAAGAATGTCTATTTAAACTGCTTGTGTGTACATTTTTCTCTTGGGAACTTCAGATTTTTGTCGATATTATTTTCTTGGCTGAAGTGTTCCTCACGTGGAAAGGGAGTGAAAGAAACGTTGAACATGGTCTTCATCTAACGACTGGCTCCATAAAACAGCAAGCGGATGATAATGCGCAGAGGTCAAAATCCCCGTCATGATATTGAGATTTTCTGAGATTCCTGTAAACTACTTACCGATGATGGCATTATAGTTGGTACCCTAGAAAAGGACACAAATGTGATAATTATTAGGCTTAACACTCGATATTAACACTCCAGTGTAACATACAGTTTGGTTCCCTAT
This sequence comes from Schistocerca piceifrons, assembly GCF_021461385.2. NCBI lineage: Eukaryota > Metazoa > Arthropoda > Insecta > Orthoptera > Acrididae > Schistocerca > Schistocerca piceifrons. The sequence goes on along the minus strand of NC_060138.1, from coordinate 1,013,309,348 downwards.
ATTTGCAAAGTAATAACATCAACAAGACCATGATTTTTTTAAAAATCTATTTATCATCGTCGAAGGGTGTAATTTATAGTAAAGTTCCTTCCGCATTTTGTCGCTTAATACTGCTGTGCGGTAAGACTGGTAGGAAAGTAGAGAAACCAGTGACAGCAGGGTACATTGAATCGGTGCCATAGGAGTGCGCACTCGATTCAATTGAAAGATCAGTTCATTTGGAAACAAGTGTGTGTTTAAAAATCCCAGTCCGACGTTGAGTAATTAGTGACAAGCGTTCGCTGTACATGGTTGGTGGCACTAGAAAATTTTTTGTCGTTCATGCGGACACAAACATCATGGTTAAATGTGCACGGAGCGCGTCTTTGTCGCTATACTTCAGCAAAGAATTATGTATTTAATTGTGCTGGTCGATTAGTAAGCACTTTGCCTGCTTGGTAGTTCACACGGAAAACGCTGTTATTCTAATGGTGTTCATATTTAACCCTTTCGATCAAGATTTTTTTTCCGAAAAAAACATTATGGCTTTGCTATCCAGTTCTTCGAATTAAATTATGGCTTTTCAGATATCTAAAATATTCATTGTCCGTCCCCCCCCCCCCAAGGGGGGTACAACGTGTTCCCAAATGAGGACATTGTGCTCAAGTGGGTGCAGTATAAGTCGAAAAATCGAAGTGCTTTATTTGATTTGGTTTCATCAAAATACATAAATTACACAAAGCTTAAATGATTATGTACGTTACTATGGTTTTACACTTGTGAAGAATGATAATCAAACAAACAATTTTTATTTTTATTCAGGCATAAGCGAATGTTACATTTTACACGATGAAATTTGGTTTTTCCTTTGCAACCCCGTTTCTTGTATTTGTCAAATGAGTTTTTTGTCACTAATCAGTGGAAAATGCCCAACGTTGTGCAAACGAACATCAGCTTCTGGACGAGCTTCCGCATTGGCTCGTTTTGAAGTATTTGGAGATGGCATTGGACTCTCACTAGTGGGACCTTCCCGTTTCCTGGCAGATGACTTACCTGTTTTTGTCAATACTTTGACCATACTTGCCCTAAAGTGAAGCAAATCAAGGGTCTTATTTTTAGGAACTCCTAATTCTGATATTTTTTTTCTTGTACTCAATCCATCCATTTACACATGCAATATCAATTGCATGAGCAAACATGCGAATCGTTCACTTCCGCGATCTGATGCATGTGCTATAAATTACGATCAGAAAATCCATCCTGTCGACCCCTCCCATATGTTGATTGTGAACTTGAGTAACGTCTGGTCGGTCGATGTCAACATATTTCTTTTCAGTTTTATCCCTTCTTCCATACACAGCCTTATTTCCAATTCCCACAAGATTCGACGCCATTGCCACTGGCTTATCGTCATACCACTTTGTTACTGTAACTTCTCCACCTTCACTTATCCGTCCCTCAGCAGAGCCTCTACACGTTTCTCCAGGTCTTTGTCCCTCGAAAATAGTGGGTTCTTGAAACGTTGTTGACGCACCGTACATATTGCGTACACATTCTTATTCCTCAGGTACTCCAGGAGACTATGATTTAAGAAATAGTTATCGAAAATGAGAAGCACACTTGTTTCATTGATTCTTTCTGCTAGTTTCGCCACTACAGATGCACCAAGACCAAAAATTTTTGACATTGCTGGATCAAGTTCTGTCGTCGAGTCTTGATACATTATAAAATCAAACATTTGACCGCTTGTTCCACAGACTGCAAATATTTTTATTCCCCATGGTTTCGGTTTACCCTTCACATATTGTTTTACATTCAATGATCCCTTGAAAGGCATCATTTGTTCATCGACACCGACTTTCCAAATTCTGTCATTTTCGTCAAGATCACTTGTTATGTCAACGCAGTGGAAGTTCTGTCTCAGTTTTAAGAAACGGTTAATTCACGTAATGTCTGCTATTTGGGAGACACCTAGCTGCGAAATATTTTTGCATTCCACACATTTCTGCACAAGAACGTAAGTGAAATAGTGTTAAAAAAATTGGTAGGGACTCTTCAAGGTTGTCCAATGGCTCAAGAGTAACATTTGTACCATTCGATAAAAGGAGAGATATATAAGTCAGTCCTCTTTTCCTGCAACGTATATTTTTTTTTTTAGGTGTTAATTATCCAAAATTATGATACCACTGTAGATCGACAAGTCCACCACATCACTTTCTGGCACAATACCTATTTTAGGATGGTCTTGTTCATTATCATCAATGTTTTGTGCTCCTATGATAAGGGTCTCTCCGGAAGCTAAATAAAAAATGCTATTAGAAAAGAGAACACCTAAAAAGACGTCCATCTGAGTAGCCCAGATGAAAAAGCCACTAAATTAATTTTATGTCGATTTTGAGGTGATCAGACGGCCGTACAGATTTTCTTCGGCACCTAATAGATAGAGTATGTTTCAGGTTGCAAAATCAGCTGTAAACCGGCGAAAATGGCTTTCGAAAATCGTGTTCGGTTTCAATAGCAGCTAACTGCATGTTGTCTTCGGGTCCAAAGCCCGCTAAAGGCCCAATAGGCATGGTTATCGCCCTTCCATGCCCGGATGCAAAGCACGTGGAAAAGACAGCGATATGATGTCCTAAATTTCTATGCTATTACAGCCTTTCAATCACAGTGTCATCATTTGGAGATATGTATAAAGTTATAAACATGACGGTTTCCTTTCGTTCTGAAAGACACCTTCAGTTTTCACCTTCAAGAATGCACCTTTTTAAGAACAAATTTTTACCTAAACTCAGAAGATATTAACCGGCTGACGGGACGTACAAAGATTACTGGGAAACGTCCATGTGGCTGTGCACATTCTGTTTTGTTTTGTGGTACCACAGATTGACAGGATAGGTCGACACTGTTCTCAAATACTCTCTCTGCTTATGATAATATGAGGACAACAATCACGAATGATATAATTTAACGAATTTTAATATTCTAAGCATTTATTTAGTATATCCTTATGTAAGGACGCAGTGACCGAAAGGGTTAATTCTTTATGGTAAATTACTAAGCTACTGTTGGGGGCGCCGATTTGTTTAATCGAATGCAGAAATACGGTTGCCATTATAGATGAAAGAACTACTGTTCGCGATCAATTTTGTACTCTGAGTCCGCCTTTTTCCCCAAAATCGCAGAAGGGAAATGCTGGGGTGGGTCCTGTGAGAAAGGACGTGACAGACTTCCTTCCTCATCCGCGGCTGATCCGAGGTAGTAGTTTTCTAATGACATCGCCCTCCAAATTACGTCAAACCCTGGTATCCCTTTCTTGAAAAATTCGTAATATTGTTCCAGCTGCCTGTGACAAAATTCAGACTGAAGATAAACAATCATGTCGCGTGTGACTTCCAGAATTGGAGGCTTGTCGCGAATTTTCCTTTCTTTCGGTATCTTTACTGATGCTGAACATGGATGTCTTACAGTGGAATCCGCATTCTGTAGCTCAAGAAATAACTTGCGTCCCAATATTTTGAGAACAGTTAAATGGTATGCTCAGGGCTAGATGAAAGCCAAGGCAGTTGAAAGCAGTGCAACATAAAAAAGCGTGTTTCTCGGTACCAGAAAAGCATAGAAATTTATGGTGACTATACTTTAATGAACAGGAGCTGCATTTATAGGAATCTTATAATACATTTTGCCGTAATGCCTTATAAATTCTTCAGTCCTGGCGGCCATGATTTTGAGACGGCCTTTGAATAATTCGAAAAAAAATAAAAAATAGACTTGTAGCCAGAAGTTGTCGCCACAAAAACACTGCATTGATTTACAGTTTTTCATAGCTAACACTGGAGGAAAGTACTTCCTGTTGACGTCGTTCTGTTGTGACATAGCGCGTTATTCCAACACTCGCGGCAAGACATTAACTGTTGCCTGGAATAGAAACTCGTCAAAGAGAAGGAACTCGTTAGCTGACGTAGTTAACCCGCGTCACAGCGGGTTAAGGGGGCGCGACTGGTGATTGCTAGGTAGGTGAAAAATATCCTTAAATTCTAACGGAGTTCTTGATATGTCTAAATATACCGTATATGTGAATCGTCAAACCGTGACGCCTCCTTAAAAGGCACTTCAGTTAATAGTAGGCATCATTCGGTTTGTTCCTACACGATCCCGAGTGTGAAAACTTCGAGACTGAAGTAGTACCTTTGCAACTTCGGCAGGTGCTGTTATTACGAAGCACTCCGCCCTGTATAAAAAAATATGCAACTGCACGCGGAATCAGATGGCGAAAAGTTTTGCGGATAGAGTAAGTTCGCTGCGGTTCGTACTGAGTAAAGTCGTAAAAAATTCATTGCAGTAAAGAAATGTAAGTTTACTACAGACGGTAATGCAACAAGAGCCCTCACTTCCAGGGTTAATTAAGCAGTTACACTGAAATATGGCATGGGTACTCAGCACTTCTAAACATTGTCAACCATAATCAATCTTTGTGCAGCAGTGTGTCCGCTGTTTCTGAACTGGTCGTTGGATTGGAACAGTGCGTCGGACTGGGACACGGACCCGGATCCTTGTATGTTTCTGCGTTAGTCCTGATCCGCCTCACAGGTTTAATGTTTCAGGAGGCTTCATCAAGCTTGTTCCAACGATTGCTGTAGTTTTTCACAAAGGCATTGGTGCCTACAAGGAAGTCAACAACTTAACAAAATCTCTATCGTAAAGGAATCGTACTGCATCTGTTCGATGCCACCCAGCTAAGTGATTCTTAAAAGGTTGAAAGGAATGAGGATCAATGCGTTACCGAAATTATCCTGCTGTTCTGAGCTATTCTCTTTTCGATCTTGACAATTAGTGACGTTCACCTCTTCGCAGATTTGAAAAAGAACTCAACTGATGGGGTTAAGTGTCGCACGCTGACCTGTCCAGAAATTACGTGGCTGCAAACCCTTAGCGCGATTTTATATGGGAAGACATCTATGCTAGCATTAGAACTAAAATGTACAGAGTACCATTGCCATGCTGCAGGTGAATGGATGTAGCTCACCGCGGGGAGGGTTTTCACGTAATATCGTTATTGCTTTGCTTACAGTTGCAGATGTCACCTAACTCTACATACTGCCTTCATCTGGCAGCTTGAACTTCTAAACACATAGGACGCCTCAGTATTGAAAGGAAACACAAACAGATACAATCAGTCTGTTACCGGAAAGTAACACCAGGTTTAGGGAGACGGAATGCACGCCAGAATTATCCATTAGCCAGAGACAGATTGGGAATGATATTAAGGTGACAACACCGCAGGAAAAAAAAAAGTACCTCCGCCGCCGCCCCCGCCCCCTCCCTCCCCCTAACGGAGGGGTCAAACGCGCACTTCCAGGGCGTTATCTCACGCTATAGTTAATTCATTATCAACAAGTTCATTAAGGTTATTAAGTTCCCAAAATCATCGCAGGTCGTAAGGAACATTTTTATGGTGATTGCCAGTGGTGTTATGTTTTGGCTATGTTGGACACAACGGAGCGAAGTGGCGCAGTGGTAGCACACCGTATACGACTCGTATTCTGGAGAGTTGCAGTTCAGATCTCCGCCCAGACATACAGCTTTACATTCACCTTCATTTAATTAAATCGCTAAGCCAAGTGCTGGGATGGTTCGTTTCAAAAGAGCGTGCTCAGTTTCCTTCGTCACGCTTCCCCAATCTGGGCTTGTCGTCCGTCTCTAACGACACTGCTTTTGACAGCACGTTGAACCCTAATCTTCCGTCCTTCCAATAGGTTTTTAACTCTGTCCTGTTCAAAGAAAGGTTGTCGCGAATAGTCTTCTTGATTTTTATAATTTCCTTATTTTGGTGGGATACAGAAATCCACGCGCAACATTTTAACTGACGGTACTTTTATTGCAGTTAATGTTCGGACTGATCATTTCTCTAATTTACAAGACGATGGCTAGAATGTGCTACAGACTACTTAAAAATTTTGGAATTTCAGTTGCTGAGGATGAATGTTCGTGTAATCATGGATGATTTGCTAGAAGGGGCGAGTGGCCGTGTGAGGGAACGTTTAGCTGGAGATAGATGCGTTTCAGATATTTGAACCATGTTTGTCTGGGATTGTTTAAGAGTTCAAATAGCCGCGATATTGAGCGCCCATAAGTCAATCATAGTAAGCCAACAAACAGGTGAATTGTGCCCTATTGTTATCTCGGACTATGTTAGTTCAAAACATCTCACTTCCGTCGATAGCTTGGTGGGGAACATTTGGTGCTGGCACCATATAGTCAGTTTAAAATTTCGAATGCCAGTTAGTAAGGATTGTAATGAGTGAGCCTAGCATGTACTGAGCCCCATTTTCTTCGAATTAATGACTCCAGAAGAAACATGTAGATCAGTTATTCAGCAGTAAAACATTGCAGGGATGATTCCAAGGCCTTGGCCAACGCATAATAAGGAAGCTCCCAATTTGGCAACTGTAGCGCAGTCACAGATATCGTAAAATATTTCCTTTTAAACACATCTGCGTCATTAGCTGGTTTTTAGCACTGATATGCCACTCATTCCGGAGTAACAGTTTATGACACGGTTGGAGGGGCCTGAATTTATCAGCAACGACCTCTAATGCGGTCTGTAGATAATTGCTTCCAAAACAAGGACGACGCTGGTTCTTAATTTTGATGTTCAGTTAGAATTGGATTGTGTATTGAGATTTCCATGGGCAGTCCAGAGTAAGTACATTTCCTCCTTGAATACAGTTACTTTTACTGTAAAGCAGCTTTAGTAGGGTAATTAAGGTCAGAATGGGCTTTTTTATTGCCTTTTTTTTTATCAGAGCGAGAGCCATGTCTGAAATGCGTCAGTAACAGGCACTAATGAAAATCCTCGTGTAGCGAGCGCTGCTGCGAGAACGTGTTTCATATAACATCATCCACTTGAAATTAACATGGTAACCAGGGTGCGTTGCCACCAGAACTCCTACGACAGCGTCGGGATAAAGACCCACGGTTTCCAAACCTTCCGGGTCAGAACTATGTAAGCGGTAGTGTGTGTTCGGAGATTGAGGACGAGTATTTACGGCGGGACATCATCATTGATGAGCAGTGCGTTTATTTTTAAACTATTTACGTTTCAAAACAAACGACTGCTAGTCGCAGCAAGGTCTGTGGTATCTCTTGATGAAGCTAATCAAAGTATCTAAGACGTCCACACCTAATGATCAGCTCTCGAAGGTGGAGCATTACTCGATACAGGAATCTACAGACACACTAATTAATATATATATATATATATATATATATATATATATATATATATATATATATATATATATATTTCCCGATCAAAAATATCAGGACGACTATTACTGAAAATTAATACAGGTTGTGTCCACCTCTCGACTTCGACAGCTTGAAATCTGCTGGGGACAAGTTCAGTTAAGTGGCTCAATGTCTGCGAAGGAATGACTATCCATCCTTCCTTAAGACCCGAAACCAGAAAACTTACTGATGTTGGAACCTGGGGAGTGGAGTGAAACGACATTCCAATTCATCCCAGAGGCATTCCATTGCATTCAGGAGAGGGCTGTGGACATGCCAGCCCATTTCGGGAATGTTATTGTCCACAAACCATTGCCTCACAGATGCTGCCTTATCACAGGGGCATTGTCATGCTAATATAATCGATCAGTCTTCGAAAGGTTTCTCTACTACACACAGTACAAAGTGCTTTAAAACGTTAGCCACCGAACACAATCCCGTACCGAAATAGCACCTCCTTCGTGCATAACTGTTTACACATTATGGCCGGTAACGTTCTCTAGGTATTCGCCAAACCCAAACCCTTCCATCGTATTGGCACATGGTATGGCGTGATTTTTCACTCTAAATCAGTCGTTCCAAGTTCTCCACTGTCCAGTGGCATCACTCTTAACACAGAGGTAACAAAAGCCAGGGAATAACAACATGTACATATACTGCTGGATGGACGGGACACTCCATTTCGGAAATCGTTGGAGAATTCAGTGTTACAAGTGTCAAGAGCGTGAGGAGATCAAAATTTGAGCGTTACCTCCCCCCACGGACAGCGCACAGGCCGACGATCTTCACTTAACGGCCGGCCAGAGTGGCCGAGCGGTTCTAGGCGCTACAGTCTGGAACCGCGCGATCGCTACGGCCGCAGGTTCGAATCCTGCCTGTGACATGGATATGTGTGATGTCCTTAGGTTAGTTAGGTTTAAGTAGTTGTAAGTTCTAGGGGACTGATGACGACAGCAGTTGAGTCCCATAGTGCTCAGAGCCATTTTCTTCACTTAACGACAGAGAACGGTAGCGTTTGCGTAGTCACTGCTACCAGACAAGCAACACTGTGTGAAATAAGTGCAGAAATCAGTGTGCCACGTACGACGAACTTATTCGCTTGAGCAGTGCGGCGAAATTTGGCGGTAATGGGCTATGGCAGTAGACGACCGAGGTGATAGCCTTTGCTGACAGCACATCACCTGCAGCGCCACTCTCCTGCGGTCATGAGCTTCTGCGTTAGACCCTACACGATCGGGAAACTGTGGCCTGGTCGGATGAGTCCCGATTTCAGTGGGTAAGAGCTGATGGTAAGGTTAGTGTGTGGCGGAGACCCCACGGAGTCACGGACCCAAGTTGTCAACAAGGCACTGTGGAAGCTGGTGGTCGCTCAATAATGGTGTGGGCTGTACTTATATGGAATGAACTGGGTCCTATGGTCTAACTGAAGCGATCATTGATGGGAAATGGTTGATTTGGCCACCCGGATTGCCAGACACGAATGCCATCGAACATTTATGAGACGTAATCGAGAGATCGGTTCGTGCACAAAATCGCGCACCAGCAACACTTTCACAATTATGGATGGCTATAAAGACAGGACGGCTCAATATTTCTGCAGGGGACATCCAACAATTTGTTGATTCCATGCCACGTCGAGTTGCTGCACTACAAAAGGAGCTCCGACCTATATTTGGATGATTACTTCTGTCACTTCAGTGTACATCACTCCAAGCGTCGCTTAGTATGGACTACAGAAATGTGTGCCTTATAAGATGCTTCTCGACCACTGTGCCCTATTATTTTTAAGTTCATGCGCAAAGTCATTGTGCTAGTTGTTAGCAGTTTGGAACTAAAGAGCGATTTTTTTTCCCTACTGATTTTATGCAGCTTTGTACAGTCACCGTCCACAGTGCTCGACGGCTCCTGTCCGTCACTACATGAGGTCTGCCTGGCCTTGGTTTAGCTTTGGTCGTGCTTTTCCGTTTTCGCTTCACAATCACATCAAATTACCAACAGTCTACTTGGGCAGCATTAGGAGGATTGTAATGTCACTGTTGGATTTGTTACTCAAGTGACATCCAGAATTCCTCCATGTTCGCAGTCACTGAAGTCTCGTGGCAGACGCATTATGCTGTTACTGCTTCTCTACTAACAACACAGTACTCCCCGCCTCGTTCTATACTGTCGGCAGACGTGTTCTAGTGGCTAGCGTTGCTACCGCTGGATCACGGGGTCCCGGGTTCGATTCCCGTCCGGTTTGGGGATTTTCTCCGGCCGGTTACTGGGTGTTTGTGTTGTCCTCATCATTTGATCATCATTCATGGAAATGGCGAGACTGGACGGAGTAAAGATTGAGAATTTGTACGGGCGCTGATAACCGCGCAGTTGAGCGCCCCACAAACCAATCACCATCATCATCATCATCATCCTATACTGGCGGGTCAGCTTCTCATGCCATCTAATCGTCACTTCCGCATTACCTAGAGGTATAGGATACTTCCAATTAGATAGTGTATGGTGTTGCAGAATATAATCCCGGAAAGCGGTACGAATGTACAGAAAAGTTTCACAAGAAATGTCTTCTTAATTCGAAGAAAGTTATTGGTACGGATAAAAAAATCGAGGAAAGCTGGGACGTTCAAATTACATAGATCTGGCCAAGATTCTTGACAAGCAATTGTTTGCTCAGTTGATATTGTTGGGTCGTGCGGGGGAGATTCATCATGCTATTCAACTTCTCTGCTAAATGCACACTAAGAATAATACAACGTGGAGAGTACTAATCGAATAAAAAACATAAAGTGTGCAAGTGGTAGGGTCGAAATGATTTCTAGCCCCAAATTGAGTTTTTTTAATGGGTTATCCAGAACACTCCGAAATGTAACAGTTTGTATGTTTCACACATAAGGCTTCTTTGAACCATGATTATCTTTCCAGCTGCCGCAACATGCATTTCTGGGCTGATAAAAATGTGTACGCGTCGCTCGTTTCAGATCACCAGAAATGTTTCTCTGTGAACTTCTGGTCTCGAATTGTGCGAGATAAATAATGTAGGATCTTTTTTGCTACCACATTGTTTGAATGGTATAAGTTTTTTGGTTCTCAATCGAGTTATGCTGAGACACTTGCAGGAGACAGTACCTCTTGAACACTACGGCGCACCCTCCAACTTTGATACTAACGTTCGTGGGCATGCGCCACTAAACAACAGATACCCTCATCATTTTATTGGCTGCGGAGTATTACCCTGTAACCTGCACGATCGCTGGATGACACTTTTAAAAGATTTTTTCTTGTGGGTCTCAATGGATTCTTCAGGCTTATAAAACCCTAAAAGAAACTCAAAGAATGCATTAAAAAGAGATATGGCAACTTTGGGCAACTGTCAGCGTAAGATGTCACTATAAGGTGTCAATAAAAACTACGTTCTTTTCCGAGCATTGGTTGCTGGTCCAAAAGTACATAGTTAGAATTTATTATTACCTGTATACTTTTGAGGCTAAAGATCCCAGATACTTCCTGTACTAGTAAGAACGCGCTCATGGATGCAATGTCGGGCGTATCGGTGACTAAGAAAACGTTGTATGTGGCCTTGCGCTACCTTAGTTTTCTCGACAACACCATGCCACCGCCAAAGAGAATCTGAGAATTCATATCAGCGTTAGTTCAGTGTTTGTCCCTCTCTCAGTGTAGTTTTAAATAGCAATACAGAGTGCGGAACACACACAGTGCAGTTAGTCAGCGACGAACTATAGGAATAAGGAGAGGAACGTATATAAACCTAATCAGAACAGCTTAATCAGGAAAAGTACAAAATCGTTCTGAAATAACGAAATAAAGCTTTAAATTACTTAATCCAAGTCGTCTGGATAACTCTTAAAGAAATATCAGTATATCCTTTGTGGATGAAGAACTGGGACTGCGATTTGAACTGGCGATTTGTCCGGTAATAAATATGCAACCAATCTCTCTCTCTCTCTCTCTCTCTCTCTCTCTCTCTCTCTCTCTCTCTCAATACGATTTATTCGACCATGAACATGCTTTCGAGCCAGTGCAGGCTCATCATCAGATGGAGGTGTTACAAGAACATCATGTTGTGCACAAGGCAGTGCACTCAACACCAACACTGCGTCTAGCTACAGTTGGTCCACAACATAATGTTCGTGTAACACCTCCATCTGATAAGCCTGCAGTGGCTCGAAAACATGTTCAAAGTTGAATAAATCGTAAAAAAGCGACTGGTTGCATATTTATTACCAAGTAAATCGCCACTCTTAAGAATGTTTTGGAATAGTAGTGAGAGAATTGTGATAACAGACGCAATGTCATAGAACGTAAGATTTGGTTACTGGTTACCTTCTTTCTGAAGGCGGTAGACTTAGTTTCGGCTAAATAAGCCTTTTTATACGAACATATTGTGACACATCGCAAATTGAATCTTTAGTTTTTAAATAAAATTTACTATAGTAAACTGATTTTTTTTTTGTGGAATTAGTTAGGAATGTCTGGAGAGGTTGGTTTTCCACTGAAGCCGTGCTACTCGCTATGTTAGAGGAATGACGGCGAATGTCAAACATAGTCTGTCAACCTCCAATTCTATATAGAATCCAACTTTCATGTATAAAACAGATTCAAACATATGATTACTTTACAAATGAGTTAATGTGTTAAATATTCGTCGTTAAGCGAGAAATGTGTCAACAAGGATCTGTCCGGAGACAGCACCGCGACGCAGTAAAAGTTATTCTGACATCGGAGATTGTATTTCTATAATTAAATATTTGTCTGTATAAACGATAGTCATCTTGGCGCACCAAAACCTTCTTACAAGGGAACCTCCCCATCGCACCCCCCTCAGATTTAGTTATAAGTTGGCACAGTGGATATGCCTTGAAAAACTGAACACAGATCAATCGAGAAAATATGAAGCAGTTGTGTGGAACTATGAAAAAAATAAGCAAAATATACAAACTGAGTAGTCCATGCACAACATAAGCAACATCAAGGAGAATGTGCGCCGAGGAGCGCCGTGGTCCCGTGGTTAGCGTGAGTATCTGCGGAGCGAGAAGTCCTTGGTTCAAGTCTTCCCTCGAGTGAAAATTTTACTTGCTTTATTTTCGAAAAGTCATGATCTGTCCGTTCGGTCATTGACGTCTCTGTTCACTGTAATAAGTTTAGTGTCTGTGTTTTGCGACCGCACCGCAAAACCGTGCGATTAGTAGACGAAAGGACGTGCCTCTCCAAAGGGAACCGAAAACATTTGGTCGCAAGGTCCTAGGTCAACCGATTCCTCCACAGGAAAACACGTCTGATACATTCTATACGACACTGGTGACGGCATGTGCGTCACATGACAGGAATATGTTGTCGGCCCACCTAACTTGTACACTTAGCGAATGGGTACTTCTACCCTGCCCGATGTAGGCTTTCTTGTGGATGTGATAATCACTCCCAAAAAAGAGATGAAAACATAAGAGTTTGTCACATAAACTGTAAATAAAAAAATTAAACTTTTCACTCGAGGGAAGACTTGAACCTAGGACCTCTCATTCGGTAGCTGCTCTCGCTAACCACGGGACCACGGCGCTCCTTGACTCTAATTGTCCTTGGTTTTGCCTATGTTGGCATGGACTACTTAGTTTGTATATTTTGCTTATTTTTTCATAGTTCCACACAACTTCTTCATATTTTCTCGATTGATCTGTGTTCAGTTTTTCAAGGCCTATCCACTGTGCCAACTTATAACTAAATCTGAAGGGGGTGCGATGGGGAGGTTCCCTTGTTAGTTTGAGGCTGCCATTGCGATTGTTATCGTTGAAGCGTGAGTCAAAAATTATTTATTATCTAAGAAAGCAACAAATTCGGTGTTGTGTATAATCTTTGTGTGAGAAACGACTGTATACCAAGTCGTAAACATGCGGGATCATTGTTCCACGATAGCTGTGTGCTGAAGTGGACCCCAAGCGACAGTTATAAATGCTAATGATGTGATACGGCAGTGAATTTCATACTGTCAGTCGGCGTAACGTGTAAGAACGCTCTTACATCATGCAATTTTTTACCGGGTTATCTTTCGGTCAAATCAACTACTCTTTCCCATAATTATGTAACTGCAGAGTGCGCAGACACACAGGCTAAGGCAAAACAATTTCCTTATTTAATTTTCCCACCTTTCCGGCAGTCATTACTTCCCCAAGTAATTGTTTTCTTGTCATTCATAATGTTTTTCATTTCCACCAGATTTTCATTTTTCCTATATATTAGCGTCAAATGGTGACATGAAAGATCGTACGAACAAGCTTCTGAGATGAGTTTTTTGGTCCCCAAAAAAATATGTCGTTTCGTAAGACTTGTTTTCTTGGGTATAAACTGGCGGATTCTAATTGCTAAAGACGTAACATTCGCAGACTGGAATTCTACAGACAGTTTTTGAAAATGTGTGCGCCTTTCATTCCAGCATGCCAGAACCCTCCCGCGCTGACTGCGATTTCCGCTACAGGAAGAACGCTGATTTACTGAAGAATGTTGTCACATTTGCAACATTTTAAAGTTAAAACAATAGCTGCCTTTACGAGAAGGCCGAAGAATAAACAAGGACGCAACCGTGATTACGATGCAGACATCAACGAAACTTATATATATTTGGATGGCGAAAAGTAAGTACTAAGTATTGTTTTCGGGAAACTGGTCTATATGCAAAGGCTCTTAAAATTCTGCAACATACTTACGAAGGATCTGAGATGTTCTCAAGAGTAATAAAATTTATTACTCAATATGTAGAGAGACTAAAAGGAACCCCATTTCGAAATACATTTCTTGTCCATGTGTAGCGTCCTTCGCATTAGCTACTAATTTACTAATAAATAAACATCACGAAAAAAGAGTCTTTAATGTAGTATAAACGCCGTCTTATGTGCGGACAAGTTAACTTGTAAATGATATTTGGTATTTATCTGCCTTATGTATTAAATAGCCTCATAAGGTTAGCGAGTTGACATGAGGACGTGTAGCAAATACACACACAGAAAATTAATTCTTGCAGCGTTTAGTAAAATCGTCATAACTTTGATGTCCTAATGTAAAAGTTAGTGAGTGTTCCACCCTATGGCGAGCAGTCTTGTTCTTCGTTGACAAGACTTGTTATGCTGAAATAGCTTGTCTATTTCGAGATGTCATTAATTAGTAGCACAGCAGAGTGAGATATGTTTCAGTGCTGAACGCGTTACTGTTAATATATCCTGTCGATTCAGTTAGTATCCTGCCCTTTTTGCGACGAGCCGTCGAATATAGCTGAATTGCGGCTTTTGAAGGCACCCCAAAAGCTGAGTTCTCGAACGTTACTCCTCGTTGTCGTCTTCGTCTTCAAGCGGAAAGCATGACGAACCTGCAGTACAGGTGTTAAATACGAAAGTAAGAAAATAATTAAGGAATTACACTCAGTTAGTTGGAAATTTGTGTTTAATGTTTCAAATTAATCGTTTGTATCTCCGCGTTGAGATTCTACGGTCTCTGTATGCATTCAAACCCACAAACTGACACAGTGAATAGTGTGTTGGTCACGCGAGTGTTGACTAAATGGTTTCATGGGGGAACATACTCAACGCCTTGCAGGACACCAGCGGTCCTGCCCGACTAGAGCCGTTGACGACCGATATACACGGTTGTCACAGTTCCGTTAGGGCTTCCGGTTTGTAGTTCCAAAACTACCATGCTATCTTAGGGCTAGTTGCAGCATTACGCTCCTTGAAATGGCAACAGCAGCCGTGTAGAAGGTCGCTGCAGGAGGCGCCCTGTCCGGGAATATGTTCTCACGCTCGTCTGTAAATGGCGGTGGAGCAGCGAAGCAACATAGAGTTTTATGCTTGTGGGCGAGAATTCGTCAAATTCTAATGCCGAGAGACAAGCTCCTGATATGTCTTCCGCGAAAACACCCCAACCCACAAAGCGAAAATTGTGGGCGAGATTTTGACCACCAAACGGATCAGTCCTGGGTCACCCGGCGCTCGACATAATTCCGGACATTCAAGAAAACTTTACTGCAGTACTAAATGAAGTTCCAGAAAGGGCTACAGTGCGTGTATCAAAACACTTTTAAAATCACTTCAGCTACGTCCACGGGAAGTCTATTTGGAACAAATCCAGTGATTCTGTGAACATAATTTATGACTTACTTTCCATCGCCACTCTCCTAAAGGAACTGGGGCACACTGCGTATTGTTCAAATGCCCATGCTGAATCGTACTGCCCTGTCACTTACATAGACTCAGAAATGGAATTATTTGCAGCAAGACAAGTAAGTACACTGTCGGAAAAAAATTAGTATACCCTCTTAGAGGTTTCCAATTCACTCCAGATGTATTGTTGCAGCAGTGCATGTGATTAGGTGAAGGGATCACATTTACAGATCAATAGCAGAAGCAGTATCGATCCACACTGAATCACACATATTAGTGGGATGTGTAGCCTCCACAGGAGGGAATGCAGGCGCTGACTCTGGAATCCAGGCGATCTTTCCGATGGCGAATACTGTCGTGTGATACGTTGTCACACCTGCTCGGCCTGTTCACGTAGTTGTGTATGAGTTATTGATTGATGAACCACACGAGTCACTTCTCGTGCCATTATATCCCTCATGTGCTCGATTGGAGAGAAGTCCAGAGATCGTGCTGACCAGCGAAATTGCTGCACGTCTTGCAGAGGATGTTGACTTTCACGGGCAGTATGTGGGCGAGCATTATCCTGTTGGAACATACCACCTTCCTGTTGCAAGAACGGCAGAGAATGAGTCTAACTACATTCTGCACGTATCTATTGTTTGTTAGTATCACGTCCCGAATCGGCAAAGATAACGAGAGCTGTAGCTTATCGCACCCCAGACCATAAGGCCTGGAATGAGGCCAGTGTGTCTTGGACGAATGCATTCTACAAAACAGTGCTCACCAGGCTTACGTCGTACACGCAAACGACCATACTTTCTGCGTGCAGGCAGAATCTGCTTTTATCGCTGAAGACCATGGCGTGCCATTCCATTCTTAAAGTGATCCTCTGACAGCACCAATCGAGCCGTGCGCGTAAATGTTGTGGCTAGAGGTGTGCGTGCCCATACTCACATTGCTAATAACAGGTTCGCGACAGTTCTTGTTGACATGTCTGGATTCACAAGTCCTCTAATCTGTGCTGTGGTGGCTGTGCGATCTGCCACAGCTGCCCTTACAATACGACGTCCCAGCCGGTCGTCTGTGCTGCGCGGACGTGCAGAACCTCGTCTACGGGTGTGAGAATTTTCACTTGACTACTGATACTAGTATCGTTGCACAACTGAAGTAGCACGTCCAGATTGTGTGGCAATTCTCTGAAAGGACTATCCCGCCATTCGGAAGACCATAATTTGACCCCTTGGCTGTGGGAAGCACGAGTGTGTGTCCGTGGCATGGTTACCTGCCTGCTTCAGACGTGTACTGAGTCTTCTGGCAGTGAGCATTCACTATTAAAGGAGAGACACAGGTGGCGCTCTGGTAGCAATGCCACGACGCTGTGTTGGCGGACAACGTTGAAACATGAAACCATTATCAGTACATCTGCTATCTCCCAGGTGGCATATGCCGTCTTCGGATCAAAATTGACGTAGTTTTTCCAGGTATACAAATTTTTCTTTTCGCACCGCATTTTTCGACAACGTTTGGAGCGACAGGTTGGGTCAGCACCGTGACCATCGTTGTGGCTTCCCTTGACGCAGCAGAGGGAGAGGCGCGCCAACTGCGGTCGCCCAGCACCGGGCTCAGACGAGTACCGCTTTTGCGTACAGCGTCCAGATGTACGCATATGTGAGTGGAAATCTGAGGTGAACGAAAGTTGCCAGATGGCTTTCAACATTGTCATATGGGCTCAACATCAAGCAGATGGAATGAGGGGCCATTAGGCAACCAACACGAGCAACTCTGTGGTTTGCAGAGTCGCTATTGGACATCAGACGTTGAATTTCTGACGCGTCATGGTCGATGGATGTGTCTTATCTTCGAGGTGTCTGTGACGTTGCTTTTGAATAGGGAATCGCAAGACCTACTTCCATACAGAGGGTTGGGACCCTTACCCTGGCGAGCGCGTTAGCACGTTCTCCACATCCTGCTCCCCTCCCCCTCGCCACCACCCCCTCCCATTGCTAGTAACTGGCATGGGTTGCCGAGAGACTGGCACAGCACCAGTCGCCAGTCACTACGATTGATGAACTCTGATAGTTAAATAAGCATGAAATCTACATCCATACTCCGCAAGCCACCTGACGGTGTGTGGCGGAGGGTACCTTGAGTTCCTCTATCGGTTCTCCCATCTATTCCAGTCTCATATTGCTCGTGGAAAGGAGGATTGTCAATATGCTTCAGTGTGGGCTCTAATCTCTCTGATTTTATCCTCATGGTCTCTCCGCAAGATATACGTAGGAGGGAGCAATATACTGCTTGACTCTTCGGTGAAGCTACTGAGCGTCTCTCCTGCAGAGTCTTCCACTGGAGTTTATCTATCATCTCCGTAACGCTTTCGCGTTTACTAAATGATACTGTAACAAAGCGCGCTGCTCTCCGTTGGATCCTCTCTCTCTCTTCTATCAACCCTATCTGGTACGGATCCCACACTGCTGAGCAGTATTCAAGCAGTGGGCGAACAAGCGTACTGTAATCTACTTCCTTTGTTTTCGGATTGCATTTCCTTAGGATTATTCCAATGAATCTCAGTCTGGCAGCCGCTTTACCGACGGTCAACTTTATATGATCATTCCATTTTAAATCACTCATAATGCCTACTCCCAGATAATTCACGGAATTAACTGCTTCCAGTTGCTGACCTGCTATATTGCAGCTAAATGATAAAGGATCTTTCTATGTATTCGCAGCACATTACACTTGTCTACATTGACATTCAATTGCCATTCCCTGCACCAAGTGTCAATTCGTTTCAGATCCTCCTGCATTTCAGTTCAATTTTTCATTGTTACAACCTCTCGATATACCTCAGCATCATCCGCAAAAATCCTTAGTGAACTTCCGATGTTATCCACAACGTCATTTATGTATATTGTGAATAGCAACGGTCCTTCGACACTCCCCTGCAGCACGCCTGAAATCACTCTTACTTCGGAAGACTTCTCTCCATTGAGAATGATATGCTGCGTTCTGTTATCTAGGAACTCTTCAATCCAATCACACAATTGGTCTGATAGTCCATATGCTCTTACTTTGTTCATTAAACGACTGTGGGGAACTGTATCGAACGCCTTGCGGAAGTCAAGAAACACGGCATCTACCTGTGAACCCGTGTCTATGGCCCTCTGAGTCTCGCGGACGAATAGCGCGAGCTGTGTTTCACACGACCGTCTTTTTCGAAACCCATGCTGATTCCTACAGAGTAGATTTCTAGTCTCCAGAAAAGTCATTATACTCGAACATAATACGTGTTCCAAAATTCTACAACTGATCGACGTTAGAGATATAGGTCTATAGTTCGACGTCCCTTCTTGAAAACGGGGATGACCTGTGCCCTTTTCCAATCCTTCGGAACGCTACGCTCTTTTAGAGACCTACGGTACACCGCTGCAACAAGAAGGGCAAATTCCTTCGCTTACTCTGTGTAAAATCGAACTGGTATCCAGGTCCAGCGGCCTTTCCTCTTTTGTGCGATTGTAATTGTTTCTCTATCCCTCTGTCGTCATTTCGATATCTACCATTTTGTCATCTGTGCGACAATCTAGAGAAGGAACTACAGTTCCTCTGTGAAACAGCTTTGGAAAAAGACATTTAGTATTTTGACCTTTAGTCTGTCATCTTCTGTTTCAGTACCATTTGGGTCACAGTGTGTCTGGACATTTTGTTTAGATCCACCTACCGACGTTCTAATGTTCTTTTCCTAAGCATCATAAACTTGTTAGTATGACGGGTGTATCTGTCGTCCACCACACCAGTTCCAGCCGAGTTAGAACCGCTGCTGCTGCTGCTGCTTCTGCATTACATTTTGTATCATCCGTATCCCCAAATCACCTAAAAATTTAATCCGGTGTCGGTGGACCCCTGCACTTTCATAGTTTCAAATAACGACAGTGTTTGGAAGAAGCATAGTCGATGCAGTATTTGTAGTTCCGGGAATGCCACCTTTCTCTCTGAACAGGTGTTGCGGCTGGAGCCACCCCTCTAATGGCGACGCTTCTCGCTGACAGCTTCTAATGTTCTTTTCCTAAGCATCATAAACTTGTTACGTATTGTTTATGACGGTAGTATTTACATCACCTCGTTGTTGACAAAACTTAATAATTGGTGACCAAATACGAGCACAAAAGTAAAGAAATGTGATTTACCGCTCATGACAACATTTTCCTGTCACCCTGCTAGTGATTTCTAACTTTCGACCATAATAATTGCATTCACCTGTATTTGAAGAGAAGTTTAATGAGAAGTACGAGTATAAGTTATAAAGAGGTAAATAAATGAGAAATGTATAATTAGAAAAGCTACTTTTCTACCATTTTTTTTCTTCACAGCAATAGGAAATTTTTCTAATTTGTAATATAGATTTAATAAAAATTCATGCTGTTGAAAAATATTGGTTAAATAAGCTACATAGAAGAAAATTGTTTGCACACAAGATAACTGTATGAGTTTAGTAAATAAAGTACAAATTGTACAAACTTTCTAAGATCATTGAAAGTAAAACAAAATCTGTGTGTTACTGTTCGTGGTAGCTACTGTATATTGATTTTATCATTAATAGGAAATAAAAAAGCTTTAATTCATTGTCTAAAACACATTCCTTTCCAATAATTAGGTTCTTATTATAATTTTACTTTTCGTATCTTTGCTTTGAGCGTAGAAAATCCGTTGACCATGTCGTTGAAGTCAAATTTAGCAGCCATGTCGCATTCTGTCGACAAGATGGCTGAATTTTACAGTCTACTTCACCCATAGTCGACCTTACGTAGTTGATCATCTGTAATGTATTGAAATTGTCATAAATATCCTCAAAGCTATTTCGATGTTTGCATAAACATCTTGTAACCCATAATGCGGGGAAGAATTCAAAAATCCCAATGCGAATGTGGATCAGTGCTTATCAGCTTTTTGTAGTGGAATTTGAAAGAAGCTGTTCCGTTAGCTAGCTCTGCTATATCGATATTTTTATTATATTTGGCACCAACATCTGCGGCAAAGTTCGCTTTTAACACATTCCTGACAAGAAATGAAAGTGAGGTGAAACGGTATGTCGTATGTGAAATGTTTCCCGTTTTACTTATTACCACATATTTTGAAGCAATGTAGCCTAAATAATTTCATTCGTCTTCATTCGGCTAAAATCTGTAAAAGCAGGAAGCCTCAGTTTAAACAGCTCATTATTTGTTCCCCTACCCGTTTACCATTTTTTGTCAACGAATAATTCTGTACTGAATCACGCAACTGGTTCATACTTGAACATGGTCTAGTTGTCTAGCTAGGTTCTTCAGATTGTTCTTTATCATGTTACACGGACGAAATGCAACTGTGAGAACAACGTGCGTTTCCAGTTTCGCGCCGAGGGAAAGGCTTCTTCTCGCAGACAGAAGTTACGAACGCGTGGGGCAAGAGAAATCACGTGCTTCTACCGGTTAATTCTTAAATCGCCTTTCTCGTTTTTTAATGGTTAGAAAAAGTTGCAACACCAAAATATAATTAATGTAGAGTAATGAAATTTCGGGAATACATTTGTCTAAGTAACATACCTAAGTGAATTGCAAGATCACAGGGTAATGTAAGTGCGAGATAAGCCAGTGCTAATGTGAAGTGCTATTACATTAATAACCGGTGTAACCGCCAGAATTTTGAATGCAATCATGCAATCCTGCAAACAGGCGAAATGTCGACACTCTATAGAGAGTGTTGGGTTACAACTGCGGTGTGTGCGTGAGTTTTATTCTGTAAGGAAACACCGCCTGGAACAGTGTTCATGAATGGAAGACAGACGCTCGAATCACCAGATTGACGTACCAATTTGCAGTCAGCATGCGTGGGATGAACGTGAGAGTGCTCCTGCTGTCATATGAAATTGCACTCCAGACCATAATTCCAGATTTAGGTTCAATATGTATAGCACGCTGACATTGGGGTCGGTGAAATGCACGCTACAGGGCGTCCGACACGGATCTGCCCTTCAAATAACAAATTTGTAGCAGTTCGTTGTGTCACTGTGCTGCTACCTGCTACTCAGATTGCTGCTGTAGACGGAGTTAGATGCACCATAGCTATACGCCCACCACAGTTGTTGGAGTACGATGATGCACCAGAGGCATACGCCGACGCCTCGTCCAAACTCATTGTGTTGATAATGGCGTCTTCGCCGCTTTAAAGGCATTCTTGACTAACATCGACTCACCACGTCCGACCTGAAAGGTAACAATCGTTTATGGCCGTTACAGTGTGCATTTAAACCAAACGTGATTTGCATTCTCATAGTGGCACTACTAGCGACTGGCGCGAAACCTGAATAGACAGCATCTTTCAGATGTAGAAACACGCCTACGATCTTTCGTTTATGTCGCACAACTCCTCCTTGGTGTTGCTGCGGCTAGTCTTAGAGCATCATCCGTGCCTGTGCACTTGGTGCTGGCCTACGTCATCTTGGCCCCGGTGCGGTCCTGCGTCCTACTACACTGTATACTCACAATAAGTAGAATTTCGTTATTTGTAATCCTTTCTAACGCTGCAGTTTTAAGGAACAGTTGTTTACTCTAATGACCTCGATGTCAACGTGACGATAAACCCTAACCAGCGTCATAGTTCTGGTCTCGAGTGTTGCTGGCACGAGCTTATCGACAACGTGAAATGCGGACACTTCTCCAGCATTCAAATACCACTTCTGAAGCATCAGATATCCAGAGCGCCAAAAACACGTTGACATCACCACGTTCTCGGATTCCGTAACTCTGCGGTGGGCGTGCGTGTTAACATTGCGGGCCACGCCGACCAGCCACCTTTGACACTTTATGTCGACCCGCCAGCCGTCGTTCGGCGCAGCTGATGTTCGGCGAGAGGCGCGCGGAGGCCATCCGGACGGCAATCGATAGCGTCCCGACAGCCTGTCCCTCCCAATACCTCTCTCTCTCTCTCTCTCTCTCTCTCTCTCTCTCTCTCTCTCTCTCATGCAAAGCTTCGTAGCAAAAAAAGAGAGAGGAAAAAGACAATGATCGTTAGCAGGCGACGAAAGGACGCTCTTTCCTGATCCCGTGACCTGTCAGTGACAGGCTTGCGGCGGAAGCAACGCAGCTGTCACCACGAGATAAAAAACTCCATCGTTGGATGCCGACCGCAATCCGGCTAAAAGGCTGCTAACCGGGGCCTGCACACCTGGCCCTTAGTAGTGTAGCGATCTGGCAAAAATTTTATGTCAGTTTCATTTTCTTGGATACACCGAGAAGATACTATATGATCTTTCTTACCTGTTATTCTTGTTAGTGTCTCTTATTTCCATTCTGGTAGTCTCAATGTATGGATTTCGCTAATAATTAGAACAACGCTTATTATTCCCACAGCCAGTCAACCACATAAACAAGCAGCGATTGGCATTCACCCGTTCGGGTTTATTTAGCTCAGGTCGTATAACCCCGTCCCCTTTTGTCTGCGGAAAAGTTTTCTGTTTCTAGGAGGGGCGAGGGTTCACCTGGCACACACATCACGTACACTATGCACGCATTCAAAAATCAACTTATGATTCGTTCAGAAATAAGCGTAGAATGTGTTCAAAAATGTTCAAAAACTGAGTGATGCGTTTCAAAATGATACGAACAATCGATAGACCAACGTGCGCTGGATGCTAGGCGCTTTGTGAAACGCGGTTTTGTCTTCAAGAATATGACTTTGGCGCCCCCTGAAATTGCTACCCGGGGAAGATACCTCGGTTTGCCCCAGTGCGTTGTCAGTGGGGGGAAGTAAAGCCTGAAAATTGGTATTCTCAGCACTCTCCTGACACTGTAGATATCGGAATACTGAATTCGCCAACGATTTAGGAAATAGTTTCTCCCATCTATCCAGCTCAAATTACCATTCCGCGTTCAAAGTCTGTTAATTTCTCGTGCGGCCATAGGCACGCCGGAAACCTTTTCCCGTGATTCACCTGAGTGCAAATGACAGCTGCGCCAACGCCAATGCACTGCCCCTTAAACCTTGTGTACGCGATACTTCCGCCATCTGTACATGTGTACAGGGTGTTACAAAAAGTTACGGCCAAACTTTCAGGAAACATTCTTCACACACAAAGAGAGAAAATATGTTATGTGGACATGTGTCCGGAAACGCTTACTTTCCATGTTAGAGCTCATTTTATTACTTATCTTCAAATCACACTAATCATGGAATGGAAACACACAGCAACAGAACGTATCAGCGTGACTTCAAACACTTCGTTACAGGAAATGTTCAAAATGTCCTCCGTTAGCGAGGATACATGCATCCACCCTCCGTCGCATGGAATCCCTGATCCGCTGATGCAGCCCTGAAGAATGGCGTATTGTATCACAGCCGTCCACAATACGAGCACATTTGGTACCGGGGTTGCGTAGACAAGAGCTCTCAAATGCTCCCATAAATGAAAGTCAAGAGGGTTGAGGTCAGGAGAGCGTGGAGGCCATGGCATTGGACCGCCTCTACCAATCCATCGGTCACCGAATCTGTTGTTGAGAAGCGTACGAACACTTCGACTGAAATGTGCAGGAGCTCCATCATGCATGAACCACATGTTGTGTCGTACTTGTAAAGGTACATGTTCTAGCAGTACAGGTAGAGTATCATGTATGAAATCATGATAACGTGCTCCATTGAGCGTAGGTGGAAGAAACTAAAATGAGCTCTAACATTGAAATTAAGCGTTTCCGGACACGTTTCCACATAACATATTTTCTTTATTTGTGTGTGAGGAATGTTTCCTGAAAGTTTGGCCGTACCTGTTTGTAACTCCCTGTATATCGATATCCCATACTTGTCACCTCAGTGTAGTTGCAGAGAAAGTTATGTCCTGTGCTCAGACTCCTAACGTCACTAACGTGCATATATTACGTTGTAAGATCTCTCCCTCAACACGTCGTACATCAAGATGATGAAATCATTGTGTTAAAAAAAATTCTTTTTCTTCATCATCGGTAGCGCTACAGTCTTGGTGATTCTTGCCTTCTTCAGCGGTTTTCCTCCACATTTCTCGGTTGTTTGCTGCTCTTTTCCATCCCCGGACAGGTATTTTTCTTGGAGTGCATTAATATTTCTTCCTACTATAGCAGTAACATCAACGTATACACACACATCTGCATATTTTTCATACATATCATGCCTCTTCTGTTGATTTTATGTACTATACTATGCAGAGCTGTATTGAATACGACAGTGTAGAGCCCATCACTGTGCTTTATGTCTTTATTAAAGTCAAAGCTTTCACTTGTTCTACTGAAGACCTTTACTTTTGCTCTTGCCTCTGTCGTCGTCATTCTGATTAGTCTTACTAGTTTAGCATATATGCCATCTTCTTCCAGCACTCTTATAATTCTTGCCCGTTTACGCTGTAAGAGGCTTGTTTGAAGTCTATGAATAGGAAATGCAGTTGTGTATCATATTCATAGAACTTTCCCATCACTTGTCTTATCGCAAATACTTGATCAGTTGTTCCTTTGCCTGGTCGAAAGCCACGCTAATATTCCCCTGGTATGTCTTCCGCGCACTTCTGTATCCGTCTCTTCAATATATTTGTGTAACACTCCTAAGAATAGCTTGTAAGGTCTTCACCTCTGTAATTTTCACCTGCTGTTCTATCCCCTTTGTTATAAATGGTGACCATTATTCCAGTTTTCCAATTATCTAGCATAGTTTCCGTTTCCCATGTATCTTATATTGATGTGAGCAGTTTATTACAATTTTTATTAATTCACCAATTTTTATTAATTCAGAGATTATGCTGTCTCCACAGGAG
Source organism: Schistocerca piceifrons (assembly GCF_021461385.2). Taxonomy (NCBI): domain Eukaryota; kingdom Metazoa; phylum Arthropoda; class Insecta; order Orthoptera; family Acrididae; genus Schistocerca; species Schistocerca piceifrons. The sequence goes on along the minus strand of NC_060138.1, from coordinate 1,013,284,139 downwards.
GCTCTATGGCTTTTTAGTCTTGTGCACAGCCTGGCAAATCTCTTGCAGTGTTGACTTCCTTGCCTCACTAGCATCACTGCATAGTTTCAGTATTCCAATTCATCTCTTTTTCTGCTATGTTGCCATTTGTTAATGACAGTTTCTCTCTCAAAACTGATTTTATCACAAAGTGGTCTGAGTCACAGTTTGGTCCTCTTCACCTCCGAACATCTATAATTGACGTGGAGTGGCTTGAAGTCAGTAAAATATTGTCAGTCTGATTAACTAATCTATTAACTGCAAACTTCAAAGTACCCAGTTTAATAGTTTCGTGTGGGAAGAAGGTACTTTTAATAATCATATTAATCCTTGTTGCGAACTGGCTTAAGTATCCATTTGCCCTTGACTCTTACTTATAGTGATCGACAAGGCAACTTTTCGAAGGGAACTGCAAGCGTTTGAACTGAAAAGGCAAGTTTGTTGGGATGACAGGAATTCGTAGTATGAAATACCGTCTCTCCTTTGGCTCCTCCGGTGATGACGATGATGACCCGCACGATGTGCTTTCTCAGCTGCGTGATGGGTAAGCTGCTGCCATTGCAGAGGCTTAGTACATCCGGGTTTACGTATCAGTATGACACCACCACCCAGCTTCACATCTAACTAGTGGGTGGGACGGTAGCTCCCCCCTCCCCTTCCCTCCCCGACAACTCTAATGAACAGCACTGTATCGATTGACGTGTAGGTGGTCACCACATAAGTTGCTTGATCAATAAATTTCTTTATTGCTGTTTCCCACCGATCCATCCTCTGGCGCCAATATTGTTCTTTCATATAACCACACCTCGTTGTTCAAGTTTTGCTGTAACTTCATAAAAACCTCATTAATCAGGTTTCGAGTTTACAACATTGCAGAGGCGGCTTTCAAAATATGTTAAGCATCAATTACCATGAGGGCGTCGCCGATCTTGAGGTGGTTCTGTGCGAAGAGCGTAGACTCTAAGTTGTTGTAGAGTTGGACTCTAATAGTAGTTGTGAGGTGTAATCTTCCTACTTTTACCCACAGTGGCGAAGATTTGAGCCACGCGATGAGATAGTCGGCCGCAGTGTCTCCATCTGTCGGAAGTCACCCGGGAGCAGGTCAACCACTCCACCCATCAGCGTTCGGTTACGACGATTGTCTTGCAGGCTTCAATCTAGTGCGCATACGTTACATTGTTACGGAGTTAAGTGATGATTTTATCCTACAGGAATATTTCTGTTATCTTATATTTCTGTTGTCTTATATTTATGTCCTTACTTACTTCATTTGTCAAAACAGTTAAAAACTAATCTCTACTCTGGACTTCATGCATTCATTTCATAGTTAACTTTCACGGATGTCTTTTTGGTCACGGTTCCCATCCCACGGGAACAGTAGTCACGTTGACCATCCAACGGGAACAGCGGTTTTTTCGGAATAAAAGCTAGCCTACGTGTTAATTCGGTGTATTGACTGTTGTCTCCATTCCAGAGTTCATTCTAATCCGTCCAGCCGCTTCATCGTGAAGGAATGACAAAATAACTCGACGAAGAAAGAAAATAAATTTGTACGAGGGCGGTTCAGAAAGTAACCTCCGATTGGTCACAGTGCGGGTTGTGGGGGGAATAGCGACGCCATCTGTGCGTTCACGCACTCAACAGGTCAGTCGGCATCAAGCCGTGGTCGAGTGAACGTCGTACCTGCGCTAGTTTAGTTTTTGTGGCAGTTTGAAATGTGTGCTGCAATAGAAAACCCCGCCAGATGTGAAGTGCGTGCTGTCATAAGGTTTTTTACAGCCAAAGGAGATTCTGCAGCAGCTATTCATCGTGAGCTTTGTGCCGTGTACGGACCAAGAGTTATGAGTGAAGGAGTTGTCCGTGAATGGGTACGTTTATTTAAAAGAGGACGAGAAAACGTTCATGATGAAGAGAGGAGCGGGAGACCATCATTGGTGACTGACGAACTCGTTCAGACAGTTGATGCAAAAGTTCGTGAAAA